>NC_071499.1:0-10000000 GCF_028408465.1 Anastrepha ludens | reverse complement strand
ATGGGTCCCGGGACACCTGGGTATCGCGGGTAACAAGATTTCTGACTCTTTAGCCAGAATGGGCTCTGAGGCCAACTTTCTTGCAAAGAACACGGCGTATGAGTAATATTTGACCATAGAAGTGTATAAAGTATGAAGGAAGTGTTTCAACATCTACTAATCTAGCGAAATTAAAACATATTGCTCAGGAAAATATGTATTTTATCATGGTTTTCTTTCAATTTTTGTTTTTATTTGTCTAATATAAATAATTTATAAGCCAATTGTTGCAGTTATTCCAAGTGCTGTTTTAAAAATTAATTGAATCAATACAAACATTACATGCTTTGTCGACTAAGCTAATTGTGTACAATGTCACTTACTAAAATATGAATATGAGATTAGTTCAGAATCAGTGGACTCAAAGAGAGAGAGAGAAAGAGAGAAAAAATGAATGCATGCTAAAGACATTTCGCGGCATTGTATTAATTAAATTTATTGCATTGATAAGAAAAGTAAGCGTGCCAGGAAATAATCAGTAATTAACTCAGACCAATATGCGAATATGCATAGCTACATACATATATATATGTACATACAAGAATATATCCACGATATATCTCCATGCCTATATACCTTCATTTCCAATGGGTGTACGAGTAATAACTATTTAAAATTATACAAATCTATTGTAATTCTAAATTTTTACGATATGCTATTAATGTGCAAATGGTCACAGTTTATATATAATCGCTAAATTTGTTTCAATTGGATTGCGTGTATAAAACAATTGAAAATGGTCACACACGCGTACGTACAATATATATGTACATACTTTATAGGCATTTTGTACGCGCTATCTGCTCATTACCTTGTCGTGTTTTTATGCAACCCTTTAGAATTGATATTGTTGCCGTTGATTTGAGTCGGCATAAGGGCAATCGCTTGTGATTATCTGCATACGTAAATACATTCTATGTATGTATATGGGTATGAAGTACACACGGTACAAGTATATAGTATGTTGATAAATACACATATCTTGATTGCATAGAATTACCGTTGGGTTGACAACAAGCAGAAAAATACTTGTAGCCTCGGCGATAGTCAACATTTGGGTTGAGGTTCCTTCGGTGTCCTCTTTCATGCATATAAAGGATTTTCCAATAAGAGGTGTTATTCCCGTAAAAGATCAATGGTTTCGTTGCTTGTGTGGCACGTAGCGCCGTCTTGTTGAAAATAAAGATCAATACCATCCAATTCCGGCCATAAAAAATCGTTAATCATCTCTGGAAAGCGCAATCCATTCACCGAAACTGTTGCTCCAGCTCCATTTTCAAAAAAGTAAGGTCCAATGACTACGCCGGGTCATAAACCGCACCAAGCAGTCACACGTTGAGGATAGAGAGGCTTTTAAACAATAACTCTTGGATTTTCTGAGCCCCAGATCCGACAATTTTGCTTGTTGACGATGCCACCGAGATGGAAATGGGCCTCATCACTCAAGATGATTTTTCGATGGGTTTCGGATTATTTTCATGCATTTCAACGACCCAATCTGCAAAGACCCGACGTTGCTCTTTTGTTAACTGGACTTTATAAGCCTTAAGGCCGAAATCTTTATGCAAAATACGGTGTAATGACGTTTGTGGAATGCATAATTCCAAAGAACGACGAGGAATGGACTACCTGGGTTTTCATCAACATTTTCGGCTACAGCAGCAATATTTTCGGCTGTTCTTGAGCGACGTGCACGGGTTTTATTCTTCACATCACTAACTTGTCCCAAAAACTCCAATTTTTTCACCAATTTCTGTATTGCGGTCCGACAAGGTGCTTCACGAGTTCGAGTTTTACGAACCGTCTTTGCCAAATTTTCACCATTTTCATAGTGAATTTTTATAATTTCAATGCGTTGTTTAAGCGTTAATCGTTCCATTTTTATTAATGGCATAGTTTCTATTTGTCAAATACCAAAAAATGACAGCTTCAAAGTGACATCTACCGAAATAGCGGTATTCAAAATAACACCCGTTATTGGAAAACCCTTTATAAAGACATAAAAGAGAATAATAATAATAATGTTAGTAATAAAAATGAGAAAAACTTCAGCAACCCATATTTGAAATTCTTCGCCTTCAGATTATCAAAAACTTCATCTGTCGCGGAATTACCCAAAAAATAAGATCCATGATATCTTGATTTATGCGGCATATCGGACTGTATTCTGTGTCATACTTGTACTGGGGGCACCAATTTAAACCCGTGATGAAGTTCTTACTCATAAACACAACCTTTTGAAAACGATAAGTTTTCCTGCACATTTTACTCTGCCTCCAATTTTACTGAAAATTTCTAGAGTTACTAACAGAGTTTCTTGCTAAGGGAGCCAATTTGTCAGAAGGGAACGAGAGAGCTTTTTACTGAGCAAATCTTTTATTATTGAAACTTGATTTCTCTACCATGAAACATAATCTCTCGCTCTATCGAAGTATTACATGTATGATTTTTTTTTCATTTTACTCCTCTTTTATTTAACGAATACAAATTAATGTAGTCGTTATCAAAAATCTGCTATTTGAGTTGTCAATGGAAATCAAATATGAGTTTGTATGTACCTATGTATGTATTTTTATTAATTTCAGTCAATTTAATGTTCGTGATTAATTCCAGATAATCAATATAACTATTTAGTGACACCTGTTTCTTCTTTCATTCGCTTAAAAGTTAGATATGGACGTATGCACACACAAATGTTCTGAATAATCAGAAAAGCGATTTTATTTATCTACTATATTAGTATTTGGTCTATGAACACAACTTTCTTACAAACTTTTTACCACGAAAATATCTAAAAAATGGAATGTGGTATTTTAATAAATAATAATACATTTTTCAGAGCTGAAATATCTAGTCGACGGGAATCCAAGATTGAATTAAATTTCATTTAAGGCTCGAACAAGAGGAGCATTACTCCATTTTATATTTAGCATCATAGGTAGGTAAGGGATAAGAGAGTAAAGATTGCACTGTGGCATGTTCAAATTAAAAAGTTTCAAAAGAAATAAACAGTCAATACTGCCATTGATGATTTTATAATATGTAAAAATGAATGAGAGGATTGATCTTCTTACTATCAAAGACTTTAGGTTAATCAAAAGCAAACGCGACTTTTATGCAAGAATTGACTCAGCACAGCTTAATGAACGTAGAGCTTATTAAAAAAAAAAAATACATGGACTCGTTCAATTCTGTTTATGTAGATTTTATGACTTGTTTTCCAAATAAAAGTAGCCTAATCTACATTGGATCGCACGACAGACGTATATAATAATTCAAGGGTGTGCGGGTCTGTGAATACGAAACTATTTCGTTTCAAAACCCCTAATAATGAGTAAGCTTTCGAAATAATATGTTTATTAAATGAAAAGGTACTCGTAAAAAAATGCCAAGATCTTTAATTTCATCCAAAGTTTGCAGCTACCATAAGAATGCGAAATTTTGTAAGACGTCGGCAAGATATTTTGAGTTTTCGAATATGTGAATTTCAACCAATTTCTGATGTATGAAGAAAGCAGAGAACTAACACACCATAGGTTTATTCCAAGGCATTCAGAAAAAGTCACAGGAGGCCAGATCTGAGGAATACGATGGCTGTGGCATCGTTAGTGTGTTGTTTTTGGCCAAAAAGACGCGCTCAAGTAGGGGCGCACGATGTGTGAGCAGGGACGTTATCGTGTTGCAAGAGCCAATTTTTGTTCTTCCACAAATCCGGGCGTTTCTGGCGGGTTGCTTCGCGCAAAATTGCGCATAACTTGCAGGTAACATTCCTTATTGACCGTTTTACCCTGTGGCAAGAACTCATGATGCACAACGCCCCTGCAATCGAGGAGAACGGTAAGCAAAACTTTTACATTCAACCGAACTTGGCGCGCGACCGAAAGTCTTGGTTCGTGCCGTAGCTTCCATTGAGATTATTGAGCTTTGGTTTCCACGTCATAACCATAAATAACAACAAACGATTCGTCACCAGTTATGACACTCTAGAGCAAATTTGGGTCGTCGCGGACAGAGTCCAACATCTCATTACCAATGTTCATGCGATACTGCTTTTGGTCGAAATTGCGCAGTTTTGGTACGAATTTTGCGGCAACCCGTCTCATGCCCAAATCATTGAAAAAAATTGAATGGCATGAGCTAATCGATATGTCTAGGTCCTCAGCAACTTCTCTAACGCTGATTCGACGATTGGCCAATACCATTTTCTTCACTTCATCAATTTTTTTGTCTGTTGTTGAAGTGCTCGGGCGTCCGGCACGCTTTTGGCGTTCACATCTTCTCGGCCTTCTGAGAACATTTTGTACCACCGATAAACGTTGCCTTGGTCCAAAGCAGCTTCTCCGTATGACACAGTCAACATTCGGAATATATCCGTGCACTTAATTTCGTTTTTCACACAAAATTTGATACAGGTTCTTTGATCCATCTTTTTGAATAGGCAAAAATCGAAGACGAGCCGAAACACGTGCAAGCAAAGCAGCTGTCAACAATTATCTGAACATTCAAAATGGCCGAACTCGTTGGCATGAGTGAGAGACTGGAGTACCAACATATCGCCACAAAAAAATCGAAATTCGAATTAAGTAACCTACGAAAATTCAAAATTCACGATATTTTTTGAGTAAACCTCGTATATTTACATCTCGAGTGCAAGACTTTGCAACCTTAGGCTTAATATTTAAATAAATTAAATTAAATTATTTTGTTAGCTTTCCACCAGAAGCAGGGTACCCTAGTTGATGTGCTCCGCATACGTACTCTTTGATACAGCAGCAGATTCATATATGTATTTATGTTGCCACACATACACACAAATATTTTGATTTGGGAGGGAGTGTACCCGTAATCATTTCATTTGTTTCACCTTCGCTGCTATGAGGGGCTTTCATTGTTTTTGATTGTCGTTATTATTTGATTCGCAAATATTTCCACGGTTGAAAGTAAATTTAGTAATTTTTGCGCAAATATTAAATTGTGCAAGTTCATTATGTAATATCCATCTGATTGGTTCACCTATTCATATAAATGCTTAAGTTGATTACCGTGACTCCCTGACCTTTATTGTTCTTAATTCGGTCAAATGGGTCTCTTACGTAATGCTGAACTCGTTAACTCTTTAAATAAGCAAATTGAATATGGCGTGTTTTGTAGCTTATTTGGTATGCTTTTAAGAATCACGTAATTCAGGTTAATTTAAATAAAATATATTATATTTCTAGCTAACAAAGTTGTCGGAATTACGTGAAACTCGATGCTTAAAGGTGTGACGATTTCAATAATGTAGGCTAAGCATTTGGAAATCTCTACAGGCTATTTAGCATCGACGTGTCAGTATTTTCTACATTGGAAAAATCAGGAATCGTGCAGTAATTGAATGTTTATTTTTGGAAGGTTTAAAATCAAATGAATATTATGAACAAATGTTGAAGGTGCAGAAGTACTTTTCGCCAGCAATTTTTTTATATCCTTGTTCACTCCATTCGGGAGCATAGGGCCTCGACAAGACTCTTTCATCGCACATGGTTATGGGCTGTTTTTTTGCATCGTCCCATGCGATGTCGACATCTACTAGTTCACACAACATCGACCTTCGCCAAGAGATCTTTAGCCGACCGCGATCTCTGCTCTCTTGCGGGTTCCAGTCCAGTGTCATTCTCGTGGTGCTATCTGGTAGTTTTCTGAGTGTTTGACCTACCCATCGCCTTGTTTTCTTGCCATAGAATGGGCATTCGTTGATCTCCACAGCGCGTCGTTGCAGATGGTGTTCGACCAGAATATTCTACAGATGATGCGGAGGCATTTGTTGACAAAAATTTGTAGCCTCTGTATGATGGTATTGGAGACTGGCCATGTTTCACTTCCGTAAAACAATACAGACTTGACAGATGAGCTGAATATTCGTAGTTTAGTGCAGCTGTGTAGCCGAGGTAGCAGAATCTTTCGAAAAATTCCACCGAATAGGTATTCCACCATTATAGGTCTTGTTTCGTTGTGGCTGACTCTCGTAGCCTTTGCCTTGGCGATGTTGACCTCCACTTCAATAGTGCGCATCAGCGTGACTAGTCTTTCCAGATGTTAGGATGAGGGGGGTTATCAGCGAAATCCAGGTCTGCCAGAGGAGGCAGATGTTTTCAGCGAAATTCAGGTCCTCAAGATGTCTGGTGAAACTCTATACGATGCCTCTTTTGCAGGATCAATTGGCTCATAACGCCGTCTAGGACTATGGCGAAGAGAAGGGGCCACAGGAGACAACCTTGCCTTACACCAGTTCGGAGTTCTCGTAAAGGGCTTCCGTGAGGGCGAAATCCAGCTTGTTCGTCCCTTAAGGAGCCTTCGACATAATGGAGTCTGCCTTGCATGATCGTGGCTAGAGCCAGTTGCCGCAGGCACGCAAATCGCATTTCTGGGGCAGCTTCATGATGATGCTTTTTGTCCAGGACGGAGGCAGCTTTTCATTGTCCCAGACTAGGGCAAGATGTTGTTATTTTGCTGCGACCATAAAACAGTTTTAAACTATTTGCGCAAACATTTTACGCAAAACGAATTGATTTATTATTAAACTAATATTAAGTGAAAGCATTGCATCATCCATTCTTACTGTTCCAGTATAGTTTCCTTTACGCTCTTTCCTTTCAGGGCGGAGAGGGCCGTTTTGACTAAGCCACATTAGACTATAGACTTAAAATTACATATAAAATTACTGAATATTAGGCGTCACAAGGAATCCGATTGAGGAAGATAGGGAGTTAAATTTCACCATTTTAAAAACAATATACCCTTATTTATTGGTGGATGCAATCACTGCCAAAAATATAGTAAATATCTTCTTCCCTTTATTTTAAAAACTTACTTGATTTCATTCGTGAGCGACACTAAACAATTAACCACCTTTTTTTAAATCTAATCAAAATATTTATAATAATCTTTAAGTATGCAAATTTTTTAGTATATTCGGCTTTCCCTGATATTCCGCAAAAATCATAAATAAAACTGAGTTCGAGACATTCCTTAGCTTTATACTCAACGTTGTATGCATTGGCCTGCTACAAAAGGAAATGAGCACCAAAGTTTTTAGTTTATTGCATTATCATGAAAGTATGGCGCTTGCTTAATTTATCAATACCTCTAAGAAGGCGATGTTGCGTACGAGCAGCAAATGGAATTTGGCACTCTATTGCCAATAAAAGCTAATTACTACGAACTACGTAGCCAAATGTATTTTAATCTCCGTACGTAAGTTACTTTTATGACTACTTTTTTTTGTGCTCTTCAACCCATCATGCGGCTAATGAGTGATTCTAACGCAATTTAAAATATATGTAACTATGTACGAACGTGAATATAAAACGAGATATAAAGGGTGTCTCTGATTGGAAAAAAAAGTATTTTTAACTACAAATAATTTCTTTAAAGATTTTTGTATTAAAAACTGCAATTATTTTCTACACCAAAAAATGTATTTCCTATGACAACAAATAAAATTTAGGTAGCAAAATTATTTAAGTCTTAAACATACTTTTGACGCAATAAAGAACCTTAGAGTGGTAAAAAGACTGTCGGGTTTATTGGGAAATCAAAATAAAGGGTGTTTTTTTTAGAGGTTAGGTTTTCAAGTTGGCACTATTTTTTTCGTAGGTGGTCTTTTTGACAGCTGTCACTTGATTTTTGCTCAGTTTGGTTTGCCATTTCATAATGAATAGACTTACACCTGAACAACGTTTGCAAATCGTGCAAATTTATTACGAAAATAATGGTTCGGTTCGCGCGACGCATCGGGCGCTGCGTCCAATATTCGGTCGACATAATCGTCCATTAGAGTCACTAATTCGATTAACCATGGATCGGTTTCGCACCACGTTTGCTCTAGTGGATAATACGCATCCTCAAAAACGTCGTACAGTGCGCACCGAAGACGCTATTGCTGCTGTGGAGCAGAGTATCGAAGAAGACCCGAATGAGTCCATCCGCCATCGCGCGCAGCAATTGGAGATGTGCCCATCCACTTTATGGAAGATTTTGCGGAAGGATCTTGGTTTGCGGGCTTACAAAATCCAACTCGTGCAAGAATTGAAGCCGAACGACCATCAAGCGCGTCGCACGTTCGGTGAATGGGCCCAAAACGAGATGGCCACCGATCCCGATTTTCACAAGAAAATTTTGTTCAGCGATGAAGCTCACTTTTGGTTGAATGGGTATGTCAATAAGCAAAATTGTCGCATTTGGAGTGAACATAATCCACAAGCCATTGCTGAGACCCCGTTACATTCTCAAAAAGTCACTGTTTGGTGTGCTCTATGGGCAGAGGGAATCATTGGTCCATATTTCTTTAAAAATGAAGCATAATGTTACAGTCAATGGAGAGCGCTATAGAGCCATGATTAATGACTTTTTCGTGCCTGAATTGGACGATGTTGATGTGGACGACCTTTGGTTCCAACAAGACGGCGCTACATGCCATACAGCCAACGCAACAATCGATATATTGAAGGAAACTTTTGGTGAGCGCATTATCTCGCGCCGTGGACCTGTGGCGTGGCCTCCAAGATCGTGCGATATAACTCCGCTGGACTATTTCTTGTGGGGCTATGTGAAGTCGCTTGTCTTCGCAGATAAGCCCGAGACGATTGACGTCTTGCAAGAGAATATTCGGCGCGTTATTGCTGACATACGGCCCCAATTGCTGCAAAAAGTGGTCGAAAATTGGGCCTCTCGGCTGGAATTTATTCGAGCCAGCCACGGCGGTCACTTGCCCGAAATCATTTTTAAAACATAATGGCAAACCCTTATCTTTAGAATAAAGCTAAATTCTTGGCCATAACATTAAATTATAAACGTTTTATTTCATCTTGAAAAACTAACCTCTAAAAAAACACCCTTTACATAGTTGTTTAACAGTTCTGAAGAAATATTGAAAGTTAGATTATATTTTTTATTTAGATTATATTTTTTGACGGTCGCCGTAGTGGAATAGGTTGGTGCGTGACTACCATTAGGAATTCAGAAAGAACGTAGGTCCGAATCTCGGGGAAAGACCAAAATATAGAAAAAGTTTTTCCTAATAGCGGACGCCTCTCGCCAGGCAATGGCAAGCCTCAAAGTTTATTTCTGCCATGAAAAATCTCCTCATGAAAAATATGTGCCGTTCGGAGTCGGCTTGAAACTGTAGGTCACTCCGTTGGTGGAACAACATCAAGACGCACACCATAAATAGGAGGAGGAGCTCGGCCAAACACCCAAAAAGGGTGTACGCGCTAATTATGTATGTATGTACATATGTAGAATATATTTTTAAAATCTATTTGGCGTAATGTCTTCCAATCAAAATCTCCACTTTGCATCTTTCCATACTTAGGTAGGTAGGTAGGTAGGGTGGTTGCCGTAATGACACACTTAGACTTGTCGTAGATCCATTGTAACACCACTGGAACTTTTCCTTGTGCTATGGGTTACTTTTTAAACTATTCTGTAGCTTTTATAAATGAGCGAAGCTTCGTTAGTTTTAAAAAGTTTGCATACTTAGAAGTAAGGAAATATTTACAAAAATTCCTTTCCATATTTTTCATATTTAAAGAAATGAATTTTTTGATGGAGCAGAGGCAATAAGTAAGTAAGTGATTGAAAAGTAATGAGCCTTATTTTTTTAAGCAGTTTTATTAACTTTTTGGCTTATACAACTAATATTCTTCAAAATAGGACCCTTAAGCGTCAATACACCGCTGGTAGCGGTCCTTCCACTGCAGGAAACATTTTTTAAACTCATCCGCCGGAATCGCGTTCAATTCGGCTGTCCCAGTTTTTTGGATCGCCTCGATGGAGTCGGAACGCCTCCCCTTCAGCTTTCTTTTCAGGCGCGGGAACAAGAAGAAGTCCGGAGGAAACAGGTCTGGGCTGTAGGGAGGGTGGGGAAGCACCGGAACCCCCATGTTGGCCAATGCAGAGGTGCAGAGGAAGGCGATGTGCGGCGGCGCATTGTCGTGATGAAGGGTCAAATTGTTGACGAGGTCGGGCCGAACCCGGGCGACACGGTTTTCCAGCCGAAGGAGCATTTCTTTGTAAAATGCCGCGTTTACAGTGCTTCCTGGGGGTACAAACTGTTTAGCTTTGCGCAAAATTTGATCGAGTAACGTTGCTCCAACGATCGCTGCATTTTCGCCACTGCAAAATCCTAACACACTTTTAAAACAGCTTTCACGCGCGGATTGACTGCACCGCTGTTGCTAGCGAACTGGGACCGGTTTCTAGTGAAAGGGGAAGGTCCAACGATCATTTTTCCCCACCAGCCGATTCGGTTAATCGCTTGGCAGATGCTCCGCGCGGGAAGGCTCATTACTTTTCAATCAAACCCTGTACTTTACACGTATATCTAAAAGTAGCTGGCTTACCTTCGCACATGATGCAGCTGTACTCGTAGGTTAGGTTAGGTTGAAGCGGTTCTCCACTATGGAACGCACTCAGGCTCATAGCCCATTGTGATGCCGCGTGGGGAACTTGTCCTTATCATTCCTAAAATCAGTGTGCACTTTTCAAAAATGTTAGAAAATCTCTCATTTCCATTGTACTGAGATCTTCCGATTCATTAAAAAATTGTCTCCTTAAAATTACAAATCTACATTTTGGATAGAGTAGAACAATAGCATAGAAGGTGTGATATCTCCTCTTTCTCATTTAAAAAGCTTTTGCAGAAGTCATGTGCTTCCACGCCCATCCTCTGGGCTTGTCTACTTATTAGGCAGTGCCGCGTTATAATGGAAATCAGTTTGTTAAGACTGAGCTTATTTTGGCTTAGCAGATATTCTGAGCGTTTGGAATTCAGAGGAGAGTCGGCCACATTCGGCAGGCATTATGCCATATTTCATGCGCTGCTCTTACAATCTTTTTAAAGATAAGTAGCTTACAAGTCTGCAAGGGTTGTTTTTGTTTTTTTTTCATGAGGAGGAATCATCGTGAGCCTAAGTCCCGTCCGTGTGCGACTTTAACCCCCGAACTAAACCTCCTACATGCATATGTCATATATAGTCTGTGTATTTGTCAGTAAACTTGGTGTCAAGTCTCGCTAGTTTATGGGCTCTGCAGTTACCCTCAATGTTACAATAGCCAGAAGGAGCCCATGTTACTTTTTTGGTGAAATGACTCCGCCATCTCGTTAAGAGATGTTACTTTTCATGGGTATCTTAGAGGATGCCGATTGCTTCCTAGGGATTTAATCGCCACCTGCCTATCTGTAAAATTGTGGGTATCATCCCCAGGTATCGCATCACTGTGCCTTGTGTTTTTTTTATTGCCATCAGCTCAGTCTGAAAGACATTGCAGTAGTCGGGAAGTCGAAAACTAAAGGAGATCCCCATATGTTCGCAATACTCGCAATTGACAAGAACGAGAAATGTGCTTAAAAAGTATAAAAAAATATTTGAAAATAAAAATATTAAAATATTTGTATATTAGAAAAAATAATTAAAAAATTAAAATAAAATCGTTTGTTCGAAATTAGAATATTTTTCTGATTATTTATGATAACAATTTCCATTTAGATGATAAGCCTTCAATTCTGGTATCGGGTGCTTGGCCGAGCTTTCCAAAACTGCCGTTTCCGAACGGCAGATGGTTTTTTTATGAGGAGCTTTTTTATGGCAGAAATATACTCGGAAAACTGCCATTGTTTGCCGAGAGGCCACTGCTTTAGAAAAAAACGTTTTCTGTCATTTGATCTTTCTTGCCCGGGATTTCGAATCAGTTACTTTCGGATGGTGGCCCATTCTGCTACATCGGGCGCTCATATGTAGTATATCGTGCCGTAAATTGAAATGTCCCAAAATTAAAATCAGAAATTTTAGCGCGCTCCGTTAACTGAATTTTAATGAAGCCGGTTTCGATTCGAAGGAAATTTTCTGCGCTAAGTATTAATATACATATATTGGACACGTGGCGTGGCATCACCAGTAAAAAATAATACTAATACCTTCTGTCAACTTCCGAATTTGTAGGGTTAACCCTCCGTTGCGCACCCGGCTCTGGTCAGACTGGATTTTTCGACTTTGAACGTGAACTTAGCATATTTCTATTAGAGCTAACTTCTTGAACTTCCAGGTAGCTTCCTAAAATTTAATTTTCTATCGTTTTATGGATATGACCTTTTAAAAACGTTCATCGAACAGGGCGAAAAAAGGCCAGATTCAGGAGTACAACCCAAGCTTTTTAAAACAATGTACAATGAACTGCTTATTGCTAATTTATTGGAATTTGGTATGATGGCATATGCGAGTATTATAAGTACCCTACTACTAGAGAAAACTGTGCTTTGAACCGAGAAACTTTACTTTAAAGAAATGAGGGGAACGTGTTTCTAGATGGGTATTGGCTTAGTAGACGTTACACAATTTACTTTGACTGTTAGGTAGTTGGCTGCGAATGTTTTTTATACTCTAAATGCGTAATCGGGAATTTGAGCATGAATAGTGACGGTTTCGCTTCTCCAAATTTTGCCCTCTTCTTTTTCGTGTTCGATTATATTTTAGGTGTAATCCGGCGAGGAAATTCTGTGTTCGTTTCCAAAATGCTACACTCAACGAAGGCCAAAGAGGCAAATATTCTCCCTTGAGAAACTTTGTCAGGAGAGTTGGTTGCATTTAAAATGTTAATATCAAGAAATGTGTGGGTCAGACAAAGATAGATATATGCACGCAGTGTTTTATGCACTCTGAGTAGGCAAAAAACATACCCTTTTATAGGGTTGAGTGCAGTATTGAACAATTTTTTCGTAGAAATGAAAACACTGTTCGGGGCAAAAGGATATAGAAACACTGAAAATGCTGATATGTTAGTAAAAATGAGATATACATATACTCACAGACATTCAAAGAGACGCACTTCTTGTATTTGCTTTGAGTGCGAGAAGGAGAAGGAAAGGAGGCAAATCTTTTGCTTCAGTTCGTTGAGTTGATAAACTGTGAATGCTGATTATGGCCCAAAACCATGTCAGCTTTGAAATTCCGTGAAGAGTACTTGCCATCAAGCACTGCATTGGGCGATGTTCGTAATTGATATCAGTTTTGAGGTCAGTAAAAATTTATGGAAAAGGGAAGCTACAAGAATGTTGCGCAATTTTTACGTTCAGCCATTCTGAGACACCCATTATGTACCTAAACATGTTTAAGCGTTTGTGAGCTATATTAATTAATGAGTGCAGGTAATTTTTGTTCTTTTTCCCTTTGCACACTCTGTTTGTACTCCGCACAGTGGCACAAATGCGGGAAGATATACAAAAAAAAAATTTAATATGCAAACATTTTGCATTTACATATAGATAATATTTTAGTGATAGTAGATCCTGTATTCTTTTTACTATACTTCAAAGATCCACATTTCGGAGGACGCATATTTTAAATGTTTTAGTGTAAATGTTGCGACTCAACTTCAGATAAAAAAATATACTTGTATATGGTAGATCTCACGTCAAGTGTCCACCTGAAAAATTTAAATTTTTCCGTTCCATCTTGAAGGCTTGGATGGCCACGCTTAAACTCTAAAACGCATCGATCTTTAATTGGAATTTTGGTTTAATTTCTTTGTTATTCCACTTGGGAACATTGAGCTTCAACAAAACATTTATATCTTATTCTATTAACTGCTTAATTTAACTTGGTTAACTGCTTCTAAATCAAGGAGGTTAGAACGCCTTCAAAACCTATTTCGCCGACGATCGGGACGTCTGTGCCCTTGAGGGTTCCATTCCAATGCTATTATGCTTATGCTTTCCCTGTCCTTTCTGAGAGTGTACCCGATCCATTGCCATTTATGATCTCTGATCACCTTTTTACACTTTCTGCATTTCTTCGTCACTTCTAATAGAAGTGGCGTCAGTGAACATTTTTACACCCGACTTTGTTCTAAATGAAGTGCTTGTGGCGCTAGTGTGGCGAACTGATAGCTCTGTAAATATAGGCGGAAAATCCGTTTAATTATCTCTCGGCATTCATTACTGTATTCATCCCCCTGACAACGGATCAGTGAATACCCTCGCTTAGCTCAAGCGGAACTTTCTCCACATGGAATATTCAAGGGAGGAGTGAATTGTGTACAACATTTGGTGGCATTGCTTGGTGAACCTATTAACGGATGGCTCGAAAACCGATGGAAAGGTTAGCTGAGGATTATTCTGCGAAGAGCTCCCCTTCAGACTCAAATTCAGGTTACCGTATCACTGCAGTGTGCGTAATAACTGTTAAGAGAGTAAATATTTTCTCTGATAGCCAAGCGGCGATTAGGGCCCTAGGCTCAATAATGGTGCATTCGAAACCGGTCAGGTAATGCCTGGTTTTACTTTCGATTGCATCAGAATTCTTTGACATAAGACTCATCTGAGTACCTGGTCATAGCGACATTGCGGGTAACTGCGAAGCGGACGAGCCAGCCAGAAAAGGGGTATGTGAGGTAGTTTGCCCGTGAAAGGAGAATCGTGATACCTTGACAACCTGCGCTCTACTCCTGGAACGATGGGATTCACTTCAACTCAACGAGCGCTGGGTAGGTACATAAACTTGTAAAGTCGCGAAATCCTTCTGGCCACGTGTGGGTCGGAACTGTTCGAGGGATATTCTGAGAAAAACAAAACCTCAGCTCAGAGCAATATCCGCGCGATATGCATGCCGTGAGACTTGGAATTTTGCATCAGCTGTATGAAGGATGAGGTGGAATCATCTTATCACCTTCTCCTTAGCTGCCCTGCTCTTCGGGGGTAAGATGTAGGCATCTTGGTTCTCACTTCTCTCCTACGTCTGTTGATATAGCAGACCTTGATATTAAAAATCTGATGAACTTCATCAGCAGCATAAAGCAGTTAACACAAGCGTAACTAAGTCGCCTTTTATAATCCTCAAATACTCAACCCCTTCCTTACCCTATCCTTTTCTCTCTCCCCTTTCGTCCTACCGGTTTCCTTCACCTCTTTTCCCTTGCAATGGTAAATTTTTCGTCTAGGTGAGCCCATTTTTCTGAGCAACCATTATACTTGTAACCTAACCTAACATAGTGTGAAGCAAAACGTATCGGTCCAGGTAACACAATTTCTGTTTTCCCTACAAGTTTTCGAAAACTTGTGGCTAGTAACTTAGAGTATACTAATAGCTACTGTATTGTCTTAATATGTGATAAGAGGAAATTGTAGACTTCATTGGAGCCACACACTTACTTAGTGTTACTGTTAGTGGCGAATGGCTTGGGCGACCTCTCATGTCTCGTGAGACTCGCCCGCAACAGAGAAATATTACATAAACACGGCGAGACAATTACAAGCGATACTCATTTCGCTTTACACCGCTAAGAAAATGTCATCTTCTCTGAATTTACATAAGATTGACGATAGTTCTCGTGCACATATACATTTTTATTCCGCTGATAAATATTTTCTGTAGCTGAATAGTTTTAGATCTCGGCGCTTAGCAAACTCCTTTCCTTCTTGGCCTAGCGCTAAAACAAAATACTTCCAAAGACTGCAGGTGAAACCAAATTCGCTTTAATTTTTATCAACTCTTTCTTGTGGGGACCTTTCAGAAAAGGAGACTGAAGGAGCACTTTCTCTGTCAATATCCGGGGTTGGTAGCTAGACGATTAAGGTTACTGTGTGCTCCATTCTTCGACAGCCTGAATCCGATCAATATTCTTCATTATATAAACAGCTCTGGTTGGCTATAGATGTCTTCCGATATTCTATGAGGTTTCAAAAATGTATACAATGTTGCCAAAGTTTATTGTTTATTTGAGCTTTTCTCGGATACTTCATTAGTTCACAGGCAGTGAAAAATTTCATAGAGGTTGCAAAACGCTTATTATTTTTGGCCATTTCTCGTGTAGCCATTTGCGTCCACTGTGCAATATCATCATCGAATAAAAAGAGAACACGCTTTAAAAAAATCGCAATAAATTTTCTTACTCAACTTGATCACTCATATACTTCAACTTAAATGTACATTCAAGTACATACAGATGATTGCAAATCTTCACATCCCATCTAGACTGTTAGCGGTCAATAAAAAATTAAGAAAGTAAAACACGTTCTAATCAGTATCCCGAAAAAACAGGTTTTGTACGTATTCGACGGTATAAATTGGCGTGATTAGGTTGTTCACTGCAATTGTTTAAAAATAAATTAGCAAAATTCGAAAAATGACGCAGCTCGCTGTCTGCCAAGTATTTGTATACGAGCATGCAGTGTATGGAAGTATACGAGTATTTAGCGAATCCCGTTCACATTACCATGCGAATGAACTTCAATTCACAACTTCTTAGAGGTGACCAGCTTTCGTCCTTCACATACTCGCCCACAAAAGATAGGAGCACTTTGCTCATTTTTATTTAGTTTTACTTTTATTATTAGGTACTATTTGTGACTACTTTAAAGATATCGTTTTGTTCTCCCGCTTTTACAAATGCAATTAGCAGCAACTGTAGCCAATAAAACTTGTTAATTCTTCTAATAAGTTGGCAAATATTAAATAATGCACCCCAGCAGGGAAGCACATTAGCTAAAAATGGGTATGCTGCCTTTATAAAATTCAGAACTATGACTACTTAGTCCGGATTGTCAGCATTTGTAGGCTTACATAAGATGAATGGGATCCAGATGTAGCTACTGGAAAGTGGATGTGGGTAGAGAAATTAAAGAAAAAATTGCACAATTGAATTAGTGTTGCAGAAAATATTAGATGGTTAATATATGGCTGTGATGAACATGCAGCATGCATGACCAAGACGGATGACCACACGGAAGGGAAGAGTGGAACACGAGCCCAATATGGCTACATTATGACTCACAAAAATGGTATACAGATGGATCAAAAACGCTCCGGGGTGTAGGAACAGTAATAGTGGGGCTTAGAGCACACAAATATTTTGCACTGAGCACAGTGGAAGCAGTGGAAATCGTATCCAAAAGAGGGTTTGAAAAAGTAAAAGTTAAAATACTTTCAAGACAGTAAAGCAGTCCTCAAAGTCTTAAATAGCTTTCCGTTCAATTCAAAAGTCCTTATAGAATGTAAACAATGCACTCAACAAACTGGCGACTCTGAATCAGGTTCAGAGGAAACCAAAAAATGGGCCCAAATAAAAACCAAGGAATACTTGAACGGCACAAATGATCTTAATCACTTCAAAAAGTTCCTGAACTTTAATACCAATAGTGTAAAATTTGCTCTAACCCTAGACAAAAAGGGCCTCAGATTAGTCTGTGAAGCACTTACTGGTCACTTTGCTGCAATAAACTTTTCAATACCAGAGCACTATCTAGCACTAGTCTATGCAGGCTCTGCTGTGATGAAGAGGAGTCTATGGAGCACTGAATCACCAATTGTGAAGCATTAGGTCACAGGAGACACAGAATCCTGGGCTCGTTCCTACTCGAGGATGAAGACTTACAAATGCTCCCTCCTGACGAGCTGGTTCGTTTCCTCGCAATACTAAACAATTAAAACTAAGCACTTAGAGGCGCACAATAGATCAATCTGGTGGTACAACCATTACCATAACCAAATGGCAGTGGTGCCCATTCAAATGACCAAGTTCATATGGTTGTTAATCATCCAGAGCCCCGAGTAGTGCAGAGATTTGTGCGCCAAATGTCATGTGGAATCATGTCATAGGGAATCTAAGCTGTTAGTAGACAGCGCACGTCCCAGTTGCCGTTGCCTGCTGCGCAATGAGATTAATTATAGTAAGCAAGTAGCTTTAGCCCAAGAATGATAGATTACCAGGCTTGCTATTTAGCTATGGTGAAAAAGAAAATTGTGTGTTGAACTTTGGCTGTCACGCCATTTGGAGATTTGAAAAACGGAGTCGCACGATCATTTCACAAATATTCAGAAACTCTTCCAATCAGTCGTTGTTCAGATGGCCAAGGAAGTGTCATTAGTTGATTTTTTTCGTATATCACCAACTCAGTTTAGTTTCTCAGTTTCTTTGTAAACACACCTCACAAGATGTCAGCTCATCAGCTGATTCTATCAAATTTGCTCAGAGTCAAATAACGGTCTGTTAAAGAGCTCACCTTTGCAATCTGTTCATCATGACTTTAACCGCATGGGTTGGTGCGTGACTACCATTTCGAAGTACACAGGTTCGAATTTTCGGTCATGAAACACCAAATGACAGAAAAAGTTGTTTCGCAAGGTGATCAATTTAGAAGTAGATACCAGGTTTTTTATTGAAATAAAATAACGAAAATTCAAATAGATTGGGCAATCGCGACTCGCTGGAGGACTTCAGTCGGTATCTCATGAATATCTGTTGTTCTGATCGTATTGTAAAGATTATGGGCTTCAATTTCCGGCATCAGAAAGTCGTTTATCACGGCGCGATAGCGTTCACTAGAAGGCTGGGAGCTCCATACGACGTTTATTGAAAAAGCTGCTATAATACAGAAGAGGATTAAACAATTCGATACCTCCTTTGTGAGTGTGAAGGAGTAGCTAGAAAAAGGCTTTACACGTTTAGTAGTGTAAGTAAGTAGTAGTGAGTTAAGCTCGTTTATAAAAGCCGCAGAATGGCTGAAAAGAGATCTCATAGTGTAAAGAAGAAGTTCCAGAAGTTCATATTGGCAGCCACCAGATTCGCCTAACTATCTTTTTGGCCTAAAGCAAAGTGAAGGAGTGCATCTCAATAATGGTTCTAAATTCACTAGAAGCGTCTCGTTCGGCGCTAACAGTTTTCGCTACAGGGTTCGGATGCATTTCTCGTTGTGATTTCTTATATACCGCTGTAAGAGTGTGAGTGCTTAGCTGGAAGATCGTCTATAAAAAGTCGATAAGAGTCTACAGCTGCTAAAATTATCAATTCGTTTGTTAAGATAAGCGGAAGTGTTCGTTACGTGTGATAAAGCTCGCCTAGTAAAAGTATTTTTATCTAACTAAATTTGAATTTTTTAAAAAGTGTAAACTGTGTAAAGACATAATTTTTATATACTTCTCATGATGCGTTGTGGAAAGTAAGTGAAGAAGGATGATGATTGCATGACATCCTTAAAGTCCGAGTGTAGCTGAATGAGCCTATGAATCAATGAAAACTGGCAGATATAAGAATATTTGTGTTTATTAAAATGAGTATTAATATTAAATTAAAACTAATATTCAGCAAAAGTTTGAAACATTGGATAACGATGCTTTCAAGGCTTTATTCGGCTCCACTATTTATGTGATTTGAAGATCAGAAACGTGTAGGTTATTGTATCAAATATTTTTTTTGGTGGGTGAGGTAGTGTTCAAATGCCTTCGCACTTACAGCGACCGTCGCACAGTGCGGCCGATTCCCAAAAAGCTGGCCAAAAGTCGAGAAAAAAAGTTTCTAGATAGAGTTTTTTTGTATTTGGGTTGGCTACAGTAATGCCTGGAGTAGTGAAAACCGTTCATAGCAACGTCCTGTACCCTAAGTATCCTCTGTATTTTCAGTCGCAACGTGGCCTTCGTTTGAGCATAGTATTACTGTCAATGAATAGTGAAAGTTGTAAATGGAATCATCTTCGGAAGGTTAGTAAAATACGAGAAATCTTTAGTACATATCAATACCTCGACACAAAATTTTTAGCTGCAGCAATACGTAGATACATTTTTGCAATTTTGTTATAAAATTTGAGTTTTCAAACTGTATAGTAATACAACGCCGTCATATGCTGCTTTGAAACCTATTAAAGGTTACTCAAAAAAGTAATGGTTACTGAATAAAACAAGATTCAGCTGCTACCACTTGCTACCTTGCGACCCCGAAAACATATGAATTTACATGCATCTTGATAATGTTCTTGAATATACGCTATTTCACGTGAGGGGGTGGCCAATAGGGGTGGAAGGGGGTGGATTTTCAAAATTTAAGATCAAATTCGTAATCAGCGACCCCGACAACCCCCGAGTAAGAAATTTTGAATCAATTTCTTAATTTTTTGAGTTTTGGCCAGCTTTTCGGGAATCGGCCGCACTGTGCGTCGTCTACTGCGTCGTGTGGTGTGGCCACTAAAACGATTCCTCCTCTCCTTCTGGGAAGACACCCTTCCACGGACTGCTTTCTATATTACTTCGGGAGGGTCCAGAATGGCATCCATAAAGGACAAATCCTATTCATCCACGTCTGAGTCCATCGTATTTGTTGCAATATTGTATCAAAGTATTGGAATTAGTTCTTTTTAAAATATGAATCTTTAACTAGTAGGTTGCAGCAAATATCCTCTTGGGATTTGTCAGTGCACGCTGTAAGAGTGATCAAGAATTAGAGGTATTGGTTTTTAAATTGAAATAAAACAACGAAAATTCAATTTGATTGGACAATCTTTATTATTTTTGTGTAGATCCCTTCAGGACATTTATTTTTTATAGATAATCCCTTTCAAATGGTGGCCACAACTGCATCGTAATTCGGCCATCCGTAAACACCAATTTCGAATGACTCGCTGGAGGACTTCGGTCGGTCGGTCGATATCTCGTGAATAACTTTAGCAATGTTGGCTCCCAATGTTGTTGGATCAATCGAAGCTAGTTTATCCACAAAGCATTTACACTTCACATATATCCACAAATAAAAGCCCAAAGGTGAGATATTACAGGATCTTGGTGGCCAATCCACTGGTCCGAAACGAGAGATGAAATGTTCACCGAAACCCCGACGCAGTAAATCCATTGCCTCACGAGCTGTATGGCAAGTAGCGCCGTCACCGTTTTATTGGACGCAAATGTTGTGGAGAACACGCGTTCCAATTTCCGGCATTAAAAAGACGTTTATCATGACGCGATAGCGTTTGCAATTCACTATTACATCGGCACCAGCTTCGTCTTTGAAGAAATATGGGCCGATAATTTTTCCAGCCTGTAAGCGGCATCAAACGGTTGTTTTCAATGGATCTAATGGCTGTTTTTGAATGGTTTCAGATTGCTCTTCAGCTCAAATATGGCAATTTTGCTTATTGACGTAGCCATAAGTTGGCCTGAGCGCGCGATTAACACTTTTTCCAGAGCGTCGATTTTCGTAATACAGTTGTACGATTTATAAATGTTGCGGAGGCGTAAATCTTTCCATGATGAAATGTCAATGAATACTAAAATTATGTATTTAGTTTGACAGTAGTCACGCGTGATCTGTCAAAAAAAAACCCCTATTGGAAAAAGTACCTCGTATCTGAACACTCTTTAAATTACTTATTCAATAATTGCCTGCCACCTGATGTGGTGAGATTGGATTATCCGTAAGAGAAATAAAATAATTACTTCGCTAGAATATGGTGAATGGATGGTCAAAGAACCCTACATTCAAAGCAATCATGATTCATATCATACAGTTAGTAACATAAATAAGGAGCCTGATTTATGGAATTGTTTGACGCTAACGCTTTCCTTAATATGTAATCAAAATATTTTACACATGGTAATTGTGTACTGGGATAAGCTTTCGTATGCGCCTTAATTTAGCTGTAAATTTTAAGTAGCATTATCCACGCTTTGCTTTGTCTTTTTGAGGTCAGCGAAATTTATGTCTCAAAAGTTAGTATACAGCAAACGATTATTCAGTTAGCATAACATTTATTTTTACGCATTGATTAAAAAAGTTAATGCTATTAAAAGGAAATAATTAAAGTGAGTATAAAAATTTAGGGAAGTATCTACGTTTTGTAATAATTTTTGCGACATTTTTAGTAATGGCACCAAGAGGAAAAGAGCTTTCTGATGATTTAAAAAAACTGATTATAAAATATCACAAGGAACATAAGTCAATGCGAGAAATCGGTCGTTTGATAGATAGGAGTTTTGCTACAGTTCAAAATATAAAAGTGCGGGAAGCACCACTAATAAAGAGCGTTGTGGGCGTCCGCCGCTCTTAAGTCTCAGAGAAAAAAGCTTAGTCGTACGGAAAATCAGGACAAACCCCAAAATAAGTGCCCCCAAATTGAAATCTGAAGTTGAAAATGAGACTGGAAAACAATTTAGCACCCAAACTATTCGCCGGGTTTTGCATAGTGCTGGTTATCATGGGCGCAGTGTTAGGAAAAAGCCCTTCGTGAGTAGTGTCAATCGGAGTAAACGGATTTCATTTGCAAAAGAACATGAAAAATATGACCAAACGTTTTGGAACCAAGTCATATTTTCTGATGCGTGTAAGTTCAGTATCTGTGGATCTGATGGCCGTGAAAACGTTTGGAGAAAAGTTAACGCGGAATAGAATCCAAACAATATGGCCGGCACTGTGAAGCATGGAGAGGGCTCTGTGATGGTTTGGGGACGTATGGCTGCGAACGGGGTTGGAAACTTGGTATTTATCGTAAATATTATGGACCGATATGGTTACTTAAATATTTTGAAAAATATTTTAAAAGAAAGCGCTACGAAATTAGGCCTTGGAGGAACGTTTATCTTCCAGCAGGATAATCACCCCAAGTACACATCCAACATTGTACGAGAGTGGCTGTTATATAATGTGCGAAAACAGCTGAAAACACCGCCACAGTCCCCGGATACCAACCCAATCGAACATTTATAGGAACATTTAAAGCGGCAAATACGTAAACATCCGATTAGAAATAAGGCTCAACTGAAAAACGCCCTTCAAGAGGAATGGAATAAAATATCACCAGCTGTAACTGAAAACTTGGTGAAATCAATGACATCACGACTTAAAGCGATTGTAAAGTCTAATGTTTATCCTACCAAATACTAGGAATTGATTTTAATTATGTTTTTGATTTTACAAATTAATTATATGATGAACTATATACTTACTTTTGAGACATGAATTTTATAAAATTATAAAAGTTATAATTTTGTTCCTTTTTAAAATTTTGTCATTATTTGGATTAAATATGAGTTTTCTATTTCATTCATGTAAATAAAACACAATTTTGTTATAACTTAGGTTGTTTGAAGGAATCGATTGGGGGAAAATTGAAAACGTGTCCGGTGTATACTTACTTCTGTTACTAACTGTATATGGCAATGGTAATGGTAATGGGAATGGTTGTACGTTTCAGACTAAGACCTTTATGCACTGCGACCAGATTGATTTATTGTGCGCCTAGTCTCAAGGAATGTAGTTGTAGCAAGTTAATTATTCACTTATTTTAAAAATTATCTTACAGTTCAAATTAAGAGCCAAGATTAAAAAAAATATAGAATATCGCTAAACGTATTTGGTACAAACTTATGCGTATCAAATAAACGGAGAATATGAAGCAAACTTAAACAAAGTTTTTATACACAATTACGCTTTCTGAAAGATGTGAACAATGCGCTTTGAAACTTTTATTCTTCAATGAAGAGGATGGGCGCGAGACGGTTGTGGAAAGTTTTGCATAGCACCTGTGTCACTGTCTAGCTTTGGAAAATATGCGACACCACTGGCTACAAAAGTATTTATTGGAATGTCCAGCAGACCTAGAAATAGCCTTCGAGAATTGTTTTTGCCTGACACTATTAGAAAAAAAATATCAGGTCAGTCCATAAGTTCATGCGTTTTTTAAAGGTGGTTTTAAAATTAATAAAAAAGATGTTTAAAGTATTTATTAATCAATAATATATTTTCCTTCATTATTTACAATGTCTTCCCAACGTTTAGGTAAATTTTTAATTCCCTGCTCAAAAATTGTTCGTCCTCGGGGCCAAAATACGCTTCAATATCCCTTTTTTAGCTTCTTTTGAGGAGTAGTTCTTGTTACTCATACGGGATTGAAGTCCACGGAAAAGGTAATAGTCACAAGGTGCAATACCCGTAGAGTATGGTGGATGCGGCATTAGCTCCCAACCGAGCTCGTTCAGCTTGCCTAATGTTTGCCTTGCGGTATGAGGTCTTGCGCTGTCGTGGTGAAACAAAACTTTGAGTCTATTCACTAAAGACGGTCGATTTTTTTTAAGTGCCTCCTTCAGGTTTGATAGCTGATGGGAATAACAATCAGCAGTTATCGTCTGGTTTGCTTCCAGAAGTTCATAATAAACATACCGGCCATATCGCACCAAATAGACAGGAGAATCCTCTTGAGGTGGAGGCCATCTCTAGGGGTCGGTTCTGGTGTTTCATCTTTATCTAAGCATTGGCGTTTGCGAACAGGATTATTGTAAAGGATCCATTTTTCATCACCAGTAACGATACGGTTCAAAACACTTTCATTTTCAAGCCATTGCAGCAGCTGCGAACACACATTCACTCTCTGCTGAAGGTTGGCGACGGAAAGTCTATGCGGAACCCATTTTCCCAGCATTGAAACCTTCCCCAACTGAACCAGGTGCCTGTGAACTGTTCCATGCGACGAATTTAACCTCTGAGCTATCATATCGACTGTCAAATTTGGCTCAGCTTCCACGAGTTCGAGCAAGACGTCGGAGTTAAAGACTTCAGGACGCCAATCCGGAATTTTGAAAACCACTTCTGCGCAGTCCTTCCACTCACGGTATCCTCTCCGTGACCAGTGTTTATTTCTGCAGCAGCAGTTGTTGCATTTTTACCACTTTTATAAAAAAAATACAAAATATGCCTCTTCCGCGATTAAAATCACTTGTTGAACGCACAATATATCAAAGAAAATATAAATAGTTCCGTTATATTTCGGGAATAATTTTTTCTGTGCAAAAATCGTACAAAAGTAAAATCAAAGGTAAAATACGCACAAACTTATAGACTGGCCTGATAATATTATCTAGATTTTCTACTATTTTTACTATTTTTATTCAATACGCAGTTAAGTGCCACTGTCACTACAGTGATGGCTAATGAAAATGGTTGCCAGTTGCAAAATTGAGCAAAGTCACTCACTCACCCCAAGCGCTCCAATCGCTCGTGCGCAAACACAATTTGCACATTCTACCGTATTTCCCCTTTGTTTTAGTGGTTGCAGCTATTTAGTTTTGTTTTGTTTTGCTTTTTCATTCTTGATTTAGTTTGTTGTTATCGCTGCTGTGTGAGGGAGAAACCGTTTAACTACAAAAACCATTATCAATCCGCCTGCCGTTGTGAACGCTTTTATGCTCAGCAGCGATTAGCTTTTGTTTGTTAATTCTTATTGTTGTTATTATACAAGTATTATAGTTCTATGTACCACCGTTATACATGTAAAGATATCTACATAGGTATGTGTGTGTGTATACATTGTAATTGTTGCTACTACATTTCTGTCATTTCATTTTAAGCTTCTTTATTGTTTTTGCATTTGCCATTTTTGTCTTTGCGCTAGAGAAGAGTGAAATAAACTACATATTAGCGTACACACATACATATGTACATACAAACAGGTACATACGTATGTACGTATGTTTACTTTCATTGAGTTAGTGTTCCGCTGCGCTACAAATATACGCGTGTCGTTATGTATATCCTCATATTAATTTAGTTTGTTTGTTGTTATTATAAATTGACTTGAAATAGCGAATTTGAGTTTAGTTGCATTCTAGCAACGTTTGCGCTCAATACTGAAAAAAATTATAAAATCAGGACGCAAACGTTTAAATTTTGTGTCGTTTATACACTTGAAATTACCTTCACCCATACATACGCGTCTTGTTTTACTCGTTTATCCTGCGCCTTTGTTTGTAATCCCTTCCGGTTACGCGTCACATCATTGCCGATCGTTGAAAGCCGCTAATCTCGCACAGTGCATTCCATTAAAAAAATAGAAATAAAAAAATATTACATTACAGGATTATTTAAGTCAACTTGAAAGGTTATTCAAAAACTCAGCAGGTTGGTGTGTTTTATGTTTGTTGAAATTTGTGATCTGTGTTATTTACGCAAAAGTGTCCTTTTCTTCGTTTGTGAGGAATGCAAATTTTATTCATACAGGGTTTAGAGATGTTTTTTGAATATTTTTGAAGTTTCGTAAATGCGTTATTTTATGCAGCTGTGCAATTTTGAGATTTTGCATTCTTTGAAAATCTATTTAGTTTATTACTTGGTGAGAATAAAAATATAAATTTGGCGTTTAGAAATTTTGGCATAAAAAAATATTAATAATTTTATGATTTAACAGGATTTTTTTTTTAATCAAAATAATAATAATGAAAAGAAATAAGCTGATAAAGCCATAAATACACTTTTTATTTACTAAAAAAAATATTGCATTTATCCTGTAAAGCCCTATAAAAAATGCAGCATACGAATGAGTTGATGTGTGTCCACCGTTCAGTTGATGTGTGTCACCGTTGGCCATGGCAAACAGCTAAGATTATTTTAGCTAAGAAAAGTTTCTCATAAAAATCATTTGCTGTAGGTCCTTCCATTTCCATCAATTTCAAAATTTTTACTCGGAATTTGTAAAAAAAATTAAAGTATGCAATTTTATAGCTCATTAAATTTTTGTTAAGTACAGTGCAAATTTCAAGCAGATCAAAAATCACACTGATTTTTCAGTTTTCTTTTCGTTCGCGGTCTTGTGCAATTTCTCCATTTGGCGCCTACTCCACTTTATTTATGTGGTAGAAAACACCCAACACCGTCAGCAGAACAAATTATAAAAAATCAATGCGATTTTTGAAGCAACTAAAACGTGCACTTTATTATACTAAAATTCAATGAACTATATGACTGCATACCCGAAATTTTTTTAAAAATTCTGAGTAAAAGGTTTGAAATTTGGATGAAAATTTGCTTAATTTTTACAAATTTAATGCAAAGTTCGCAACTTTGCTTTATGTGGTTTTTGTTCTAGTAATTTTTTTCTGTTTTGGTGGGGTTCAAAATGTTTTCGCACTTAGCGACAGTTGTCTTCTACGTCGAGTGGCGTGGCTACTAAAACAATTACTCCTCTCCTTCTGTGGAGACACCCAAATGCAAACTCCTTCAAAAGGCATACAAATTATAACAATTAATATAAATTAAAGAAATAAAAAGACAATTTTCAAAATATTCTACAGAATAAATTTTACCGAGTTTAAGAAACGCTTCCGGAAAAAAGTAATAGAAGCAATAACTTTTGCCACAAAAAGTTAGTGTTTTTTACGTATGCAGAAATAATTTAGTATTTCGTAGCACCTCCTGTTTGTTTTATGGCTTCTTCATATCCTTGAAGCATTGAATTTACCAAATTTTAGGCATTTATCCGGAAAATAGAGTATCAAGTCATTTGACACTGGTTCCGCATTTCTTCGCCATTTGTGGCTTTGAAGGGTCCGAATATATTCTTCAGTTCTGCCCAAATAGTATGCTCAAT
This sequence comes from Anastrepha ludens, assembly GCF_028408465.1. Classification (NCBI taxonomy): domain Eukaryota; kingdom Metazoa; phylum Arthropoda; class Insecta; order Diptera; family Tephritidae; genus Anastrepha; species Anastrepha ludens. The sequence goes on along the minus strand of NC_071499.1, from coordinate 9,972,810 downwards.
TGGGTCTAAGTCAGGAGACTGCGGCAGTCTTTCTTAGCGTTAACTTTTTCTTTTTAAAACCTATCCCTTGCTAATTTTAATGAATGCTTGGGACCGTTATCCTCCATAAACTACCATCTCATAGCTTAAACAGACGGTGGCGTTAGTCGTAACTAACATCATTCAGTCATCATTCGGAATAAATTGAGGAATTAAGTGCAACTAGTACGGATTGACAACTAGAAAGAGGACTAAACTAAAAGAGGAAGACCGATGGGATGCAGGGAGAGGGCGGGGAGAGGTAGTGCTGGGACGGTAAGGGTTTAGAGTGCGTGGATTACGAACGATGACTGTGCTGCGTTTGCGCACTTATATCAGTAGGCGTAACAAAGAAGATGCCTGGATCTTAGCCGTTGTGAATGAAAATTAATGAAACTTTTAAAGAGAAGAACAAGAAAGACTGGATGCAATGCTAGTTTGCACTAAAACTTTCAAAGTTACATTCAATGTTTTGATATTTCGTAGCAGTTTGAGAAATTTTATTTTAAGATTTTCCTCAAATGAATAATAATTATAATTATTTTTTAGTATCAGTGCAGCTAATACCCCTATTTGCCGGCTGCGGTCCATCTTTTACTAACAAAACTATCCAATAAACAAATCAGTTGTTCACTAATCCGCGTAACAACCGTCTGTCACAGTAGAGTTTTAATCAGAATTAACTGCGCCCGGTAATCCCGATTAAAGCCGCCGTCTGTCTAAACTATTAGGGACCTATTTGCTCTTGCATATTCTCGCGTAGTCCACCGCACACGTTTTATCTTTTATCCAAAATATTCGACTTATTTCTTCCTCCGGAGAACATCGCCACACCATTATTGGTTTGCTTTGCTGTTTTTTTGTATATATGGGATCAGATGCTGAGCTTGTGGACCGTGGAACATATTGTTTTTCGTCAAATCCAAACATGCATTTTTTTTTTTTTTTAGTCTGCTTATGACAAATTTTTCCTGCCTCGACGAAAGAGGTGTTTTGTTAGACTTGGCTCTATATCGTTCGTTATTGACAGATGCAGCGCGATTTTCTTGTTTTCTGCATACAAATTTAAGCCTTCGGCCCGAAAACCGAACCAAAACTGAGCTTCTCAAGTTGAATCGGCAGTTCAGCTGTAGTTAGGTATACAACCAAATGCCAAATGGATACTTTTTCACTTTGCGTGAATCACTCTGCGCAATTTTTTATTTAATCGCTGTTTTCTCATCTACTAATTTTCACATCTGGTGAGCTTCTCTAGCCGAGCCAAGAAATTTTTCCTAACATTAACTTTCCTCAACTGTTGGCAAAGGTAGATTTGTAAGATCCACAAAACACAAAAAAATCATCAATCAAAAATAATCAACAAAATAAAATAAAAAATAGAAAAAATCAGCTACTTTGTTAAACTTTTTTCAAGGCTAGGGAAGCCGGTGATTTAAATCATCCGCTAATTGCAGTGCGGATTCATTTTCATTAATTTCACATAATTTTGAACCTAACCAAAAATGATAAAGAGTACCTTAACTAACATTTTGAGAGTTTAACAAGCTTTTGAGAGAAAAAAAATTAAAATAAAAAAAAATAAAAATAAAAATTTAAATTAACTTTTTTTTTATCAGTTCATCGGCATGAGAAATATAAGTATAAGTGGTCAGCTGTGAAATTAGTCTTTAAACTGATTTTGGAAATAAATTTCGAAAATTTTTCAATGCTGCTCGGCTGTAATGGTATTATGAAATGTTAAGCGAAAGCGATATGAAAAAATTTGTTACTCATCAAAATAATAAAATGTAATGTAATGAATTGGGTACAAGAGAAACCTAGAAGCGTCTCCTATGTTACTGTGCGGCTTTCTCGAAAACTATTGTAGATTATGACTACCTGGCTGCTTTCAGAATGTATCCCTGAACTGCAGCTTAAGCGACTCATAAAACTTGCGAACAGTACACGCATCTTGAGTGATGCATATTTTCGCTAAAATAGGACGATCTGATCTGGCATAGCTATGGACCAAAGTGGTATCCGCGTGACTTCGGCTAGCCACTATAACCTAACCTAACTTATCAAATAATGGTACTAGTGCCGGAGTTTCGATCATCGAATTTTGTGTTTGAATCACTTTTTTACTAAAAAAAAAAAGTGGTTTTGAGTGGTGGAAATCTCTATTTTGACCTTTACGCTCTCCATTGCTTGTCTGTTTGTATACTGCAGCTGTCTATTCCACAAGTGTCAAATATGATTGATGTGCGAGGCCATTTGCTAAAATAATAAATCTTTCCATAGGGTGATTTTGCGCCACCTCGTAATATAAAAATACTTTAAAGCAATAACACGTGTGAGTGTTGTTACTTAACCACCTGACGCTCGAATTTTTTTAAAAATGTAAACAAATATATGAGAAAGTAAAATAATAGAAATAAAAATTATTAATAAAGTATTAAAAAAGTTTATATTGTTTAAAAATAAAAATAATTAAAAATAGAACAAAAAATAATTTTATTATTATGAATTAAGTATATAAAATATCAATTAGTAAGCTGATTTGTATGTTAACTATAAAAACATGGCTCCAAACATAAACCAACTTCCCAATATTGGCACCAATAACGACTCTCCTCTCTTCGGATGTGTTTCCCGGAATTGTCTTATTTGGAATAACAAACCGCACACCTCTTTGTTAGGCTAGTTTTATTTTCCGCTTTAAGAATCGTCGTCAAAAAGCGACTTTCTCTCAATTTTAAAAACATTCGCACAAATTTTTACAAATTTTTATAAAATATAAAAAAATAAATCATATGCAGAAGCCGGTATAAATGACAAGTAGCGATTGGCAAGCACGCTTTGTTCACATGTCTTATATGCAATATAAAAATGCCAGAAACCTATGAGCATCTCTTGGGCTAGTGCATTGAAGTATGCCCACTTCACGTGAGCACTTTTCGTTCAAAATCATTAAGCGGTCAAGTTTTGAGATATGGCAACAGCTGGGTGAATAAGTCAAATCAGCAACTGTTATCACAAATTTTGGTATTTTTAATAATAATCCTATACAGAGGGTTTTCTCATATGAATCCTCGTATGTCGAGGTTATTTGCTTGACTCGTATTTTATTTTGGCTTTCATAATTTATTTTTGTTGAAGTTTATAAAAGTATATATTTTTTTTTTATAAATACTACATATTATTTATTTTCTATTTTTAGCATGTCATCTCGCGTTTTAGAAGGTTCGCCAAACGCCCATCTCGATAAGACCATTTTGGAACGCTATCGCAGCTTACCATTGAAGGAGAATATCGTACAAGCCACCTACGTGTGGATCGATGGCACTGGTCAAGATTTGCGTTGTAAGGATCGTACGCTAGATTTTATACCAAATGATCCAAAAGGTGAGTCACACGTGAGAAAATAGTGAAAAGAGCGTATAAAACGTAAACAATAACAGTAAACCTCTTTTACGAAAAGTGCATAAACTTAAAACTTAAAAAAAAGGAAAAAAAGTGGACTCTTGCTTTCAAAACAGTTTTCAATTTAATCAAATTTATGCACTCGGCTTAAGACAGTTTATAGCGACCCATCCTTAGTCTAACTATATTGGCTTCCCTGTGATACAATCACAAAGTGTTTGCTTCTCTTAGTCCATCGGTTGCATTTTCCTGAAAGAGTGTTGAACTTTTTGTGGAAATTTTGATAGCAGGGACTTGCTCTTTTGGAAAAATTAAAAAAAATGTAAAACTTCAAAAAAAAAAAAAAATACGAAAAATTGGAATCTTGCTTTCAAAACACTTCTCATTTGAAATTTATTCACGCAGCTTAATCTTTAATCTATCATTCTTAGCTTCCCTGTGACACAATCACAAGAAGTTCGCTGCTTAGTTCTCTGATTCCATCGGTTTAATTTTTTTGAGAGCGTTGAGCTTTTGGCGGAAATTGTTATAGTCTCAATGCTGGATTTGCTATTTTGGAATACATTTCTGCCTTAGGAATATAAAGACAAATTTGCTTCAATCTGTACCTTATAGAACACCGAACTTGATAATTTTCTTAGTAGATGTTGATTGATAAGTAAACAGCTCAGAAAATTTCACGTTCACGACTGTCTAATGAATAAGTTTTAGCACAAAACCTCACATCAGCAAAATCAATTATATGGGAACTGCTATATATGTTGTAGTGGTCTAATCTTTTCAGTTCCGATTAATGTATAATAAAGGGTGGTTAAGTTTTAAAGGCCGGTGTTAATTTTGAAAAAAATACAATTTTTTTAAGGAAATTGTTATCATTTCTCTTTATTATGATAATATTGGTGTGACTCAATTACGTATGGAGCAAAATATTGACCAAATGGCTGCCGCGGCCTCGGCGGCACACCTCCAAAGACCACCAAATGCAAATAGTTCCTTATCTAACGGGTGGTTAAGTTTTAAGGGCCGGTGTTGATTTTGAACAAAATACAATTCTTTTTTTACTTTATTAATATTTTTCTTTATAATGATAATATTGCTATGGCTCAATTACATATGGAGCAAAATATTGGCCATATGGCCGCCGTGAATTGTTGCTGGCTTATCGACGTATACCTTTTCTTTCAAATAACCCCAAAGAAAGATGTCCAACGGCGTCGTTGACGTTTAGGTGTGGTTCACATTCAACATCGGCCCTTGAAATGTAACCACCCTTTACCATAAAGATACATCTGGCTATCGAATTTCAGCCCGATACCTTTAACCCTTTGCGGTCGTATGTTTAATCTCAGCTGCTACAGCAAGAAACCCATTAATTTTATGCTGTATTTATTAATAGAACTAACAAGTCTTGTTTATCCGTCATAATCTTACATCAGTTTCGATCAGTACGAGAGATTAGTTTGCCTTTAAAGAGACTGAAAAACGGATCGGCAGTCTGGCTAAATCGACTCAGATCATTGTACTGATTATTTTGGTAAAAATGTTTATTGGTCTACCTGTTCTTCCTACTCCAGATATGAAACACCACTTGATAGAAAAAATTTTTTCTAATAGCTGTCGTTCCTCGGCAGACAATGGCAAACCTCTGAGTGTAGTTTTGATATGAAAAGCTCTTTAAACACCATTTGTCGTTGGGGGGCGGCATAAAACTGTAGGTCTCACCATTTGTGAAACAATATCAAGGCGCAAACCACAAATAGGAGGAGGAGCTCGAAAGTTAATATTTAAATTTTTTTTAATTCATCTGTATTTAATACTCTATCCAATGGAAGTAAATACTTGCAAGGCCATGTACCGGTTAAGATTGGTAGTTTTCGAGCTATAAAGCGATAATTAACTGAGTCGTTTTCAGGCAATTTTTTTTTGAGCTTTTAACATAAATCTCTATAGCTTGACTATTTTCCACTAAACAGAACTATTTTTCGATAGCAGCTCTTGTTTGTGAATCGTGCCCTATCCAAAAATGGGCGAGAATAAAATACCTTGGTGATCTACTAGGTTGTTCAATAAGTTTTGCGATTCGATAAGAAGAACCAAATTTAATGGTTTGAAATGCGCTTCATTATTCAGTATAGTCTCCCTGAACATCAATACACTTGTTCCAACGAGATTCGAATTAATGAATTCCATACCTGGAATGGGAATCTGGAAGGACTGCAAATACAGGTGTTATGGCCTCATCATTTAATGAAAAACGCTTTCCACGCATGCATTTTTGTTAGGTCTGGAAACAGATGAAAGTTACTAGGAGTCCAATCTAGTGAATGCGGTGGATGCTCCAATAAATTCGAGTTTTAATTTATTGTTTTTTGCCACTGTCAAAATGCTCTTGTGAGGCTGTGTATTGTCCTGCTGAAAAGTATTTTTTTTTCGTTTGTAAACTGGGTCTCTTTTCATGAATTATTTGCTTCAGCTAGTTTTAAAGGTTGTAATAATATTCAGAATTTATTGTTTTTCCAGTTTCTAAGTAGCTTTCAAACAAAATTCCTTTTGCATCCCAAAAAACTGATGCTAACAGCTTCTTGGTCGATTTCTGGACACGAACTCGTTTCGGAGTCGAAAAACCAAGTTCAAAGCACCTTTCAGCCTCTTGTTTTGATTTAGGATTATGTGGATGGATCCAAGTCTCATCCATAGTGATGAATCAACGCACAAAATCCACTTTATTCTTTCGAAAGTGCTCTAAATGTTGCTGATTGCTGAGAAAGTCGCACTCGAAATTGGCTTTATTCCATTGTTAGCGAATGCGGCACACAGGATTTTGAAACTCAATACTTCTGTCAAAATATTGCCTTCGCTGCCCAATGAGATGCCTAGGGCTTCTTCCAAATCTCTTTCAGTCACTTGACGATTTTCCATTCGAATTGCTGTATTTTTTCCACGATTTCTGGTGTTGTTTTTGTTTTTGGATGTCCTTGACGTGGATCGTCTTCAAGACTTGTACGATCACATTTAAATTCAGCAACCCATCTTATTACTGTACTAATTTATGTGAATGAACAACCTGGTAATATATTGGGTTGATTGGAGAGTAATTTCGTTTTTTTGTGTATATATCGAGCTTCGAGGTTAAACCTAGGCCTTTCAGGTGGCCATAAACGGTTGAATTCGATAAACTTATCTCACGTGTTGTTATTCGCCGGTTTGCATCAACTAATGCTTTTATCACGTCTTTATCAGCTTCAACGGGCCTTCCAGAACGTGTTGCATCTTCGACATCAAAATTGCCGGATCGAAATTTTGCAAACCAGTTCTGGCACTGGCGTATTGTCAACACATCTTCTCCATACACATCGGTTAATTTTATTTTGGCTTGAACAGCTCTTTTACCTTTTCAATAGTAAAAAAGTAAAATGTGACGAAAATGATGCTTATTGCTCTCCATATTTAAAAGGGCACCGGCTAAAAACTACTTCGCAAAATCAATTGAACTTATTCACATACAAGACTTGCTATATCAGCTGTCAAAGCATTTAATGTCAATGCGATTTAAGTGTGAAGTAAGCTAACGAAATTACTTTCCGAAATACCGAACCGTACCATAATTTGTAGTCCCAATACATACCGTAAAATATACATACACCCCCTTTTGCCCTTACTTTCCCGAGTAAGTCAATAGAAAGCCTCCATTTCGGCCTATATAAGTATTTTTTCAACTGAGAAGCCTGCACTGCTGCGTTTTATGCACGTCGGTCTATCGACTACCCTGCTGGTCCATCGAATGAGCTTCTCAGTGCAGAAGGTCGAGAGGAGGGACGCTTGTTGGATTAATTTCAGAAAAAAGATTGAATCGATTTCTTCATTCCGACTACTCAGAGGCAAAAACAAAAAAATCGTGCGAACCGGAAAAACGCACGTAATTTAAATTTTTAAATAAAACTGCAGAACAGGCCTGATTTCCAAACCGTTTTTATACATTTTGCTCAATTAGTTTTATATATAGGTACATATCTGATTTGTTTTTATAGACAACCACAGACATAACACAAATAATTCGTGTGGAGGGCTCTCACTTCAACAAGATTTTAATTAAATTAAATTATTATAAATATACATTTGCAAATACGTAACGAGTAAAGTGTTGCACTTGAGTGCAATTTGAAAAAATTTCCCCGCATGCTTGCGGTTCGCATCAATTATTTATTTATAATTAAATTTACATAACTTAACTGGAGGGCACGAGTGCGACTTTTCTAATTTCGACGGGTAATTTTTTTTTCTACCTTAAAACGAAATATAAGTATTCGATTAGTCTATTCAAATTCAGTCCTTTATGTATATACCTACAGATGTACACTATGTAGTACGTGTGTAGCTGTAATTCATATTTCGATTGCGATTAGTTTCATTATCTGAAATGTGAATTGAAAGTGTTCGAGTGGCTATTTGTAATAATTTTATTGCAGTTTAACATTTTAATAGAGTAATAATTGTTTATAGATTTACAGCGAACTATAATTGATTACCCTTTTAGTATGTACGTATGTGTGTACATGTGTGTATGTATAATGCAAATTGCACGTATAAGGCCGACCACACACATCCGATTTGATTGTACAATGCACGCAGCGATTTCACTAGCATGAAAGCAAAATTAAACTAAAAATAGTAGACATTGGAAACTGATTACATTGATTGCGTTCCCAGTGCTGTTGATGTAGTGGAGGAGAGAATAGCGATCGAGACAGGAGAAGTGCCTCAGGCTACCTCCAAAAGGCACACTAAGGAACCTCAGCCCGCTACAATCGGGCATTTGCAAAGGAAGTGTTTAACAGTCTCTTTCTCTGCAGTATCCCTACAGCTTCTGCAATGTAGATACGGAAGTGCCAGAACGGAACTCCAAGCTTCTCCGCATAAGTTTCAATAACCTAATGACTGGTGAACGCCGCTATTTGTTTGGAAATTGAATGACGGGCATCCACAGCACTTTAAGCGTCCTGCTTCTGTCGTACTGAGACCAAAATGTTTTTGAGATAGCACACGCTAAAATAGAAATTGTGCAGTTTCCCTTTAACATAAAGATCGATGCAGAACTGCAAAGTGTTTTGTGACAAGTCCGAACAGAAAACTGTCAAACTTTGTACTAAAACTTGGAAAGAAAGACGTTCGGTTGATGGTCGGCATTATTACAGGACTCAACCCATGGGGTCAACATATAACCACCATTAGAATCATTGAGGACCCAATGTGCAAGTCTTGCTTGGAGGAGGCGGATAGCATTGAGCACTTTCTCTGTGAGTGTCACGCCTTTGCTAAGATTTTTGGGGTTCGATGTCGTGAGAATGAGTCAAGTTAGTTCTCTAAAACTGGAGTATATTTACAGATTTACCAAAAATCTGGAAAATTGTTACAGGACTAACTACCTTTGTCTCTGTATCTTTTCTTATCTATATCTTTCTCTGATACTTTTCTCCTTCCCTCCTTGACTATCTACCCTCTTTCCAGAGCTGAGTGCTTTAGAGCCAAGAGATCTCTTGGTGCTCGACCAATTCAAATTTCAATTTCAAAATTTTCGCTTTAACAACAGGGACACCGATATTTGAGATGGGGGCAACTAAGCCGGTTCTGTTGACTCCTTTCTGGCAAACTCATCAGCAATTTCATTTCCCTCTATCTTCCTATGCCCTGGCACCCAGATAAGAAAAATGTTTCCTATACGTTCGAGACGTTTGATAACCTCCTTAAAGGAGTTGACCAGAAGAGAGCTGCAACATTGCGACGACAAAGCCTTGATCGCAGCTTAACTGTCAGAAAAGGCATTAAAGTTTCCCTCCTAACAGCGACCCTAAAGCATTTTGTATCGTGCAGGTATACAAAATCGCGAAGATCTCTGCTTGAAAAAGACTACTAGTTTTTTCCGCAATTTGACGAAGACGAGAAGACGAAGAAGAGAAAAACCCCGCTCCAACTCCAGACTTCATCGGTGAAAACAGAGGTACCTATGCTCGTGCAGAGTCTTCCCTCCTTCCAATCCAGCCTGCTTGGAAATATAGTCCTAGCACAACCCTCGAAGTACGAAGTACAGAGAAGGAAGAAGAAATCTGCCTCAAAATGCTTCATGTCCTATAGGAGATTGCCTTCAGAGGCCAATCTTCTTCAACATAATAGCGCTCTGAGGAGCAATGGATTTCACTTGAAGATCAACGGGAAATAAGTGCAGAATGACACTAAGGGCGATAGTGGGGCATGAACTACACACCACAGTGATGCTAGTACATGCAGTTCTCTACACTCGCTCTAATTTAGTGATATTATATTGTAGCTCTTCCGAAGAGCTCCCCACTAAATTAGGCAACCATATGTCAAAATTGGCAAAACCACTAAGTTGTACATCCAAAGTTCGGCATGTGGTTTGAGACCCCATATTTTGCCGAACATAGATTTACAGGAGTAGAAAGCTATACTGGCCTTCTTAACTCGATTTTTGTTGTGAAGCTTCTAATGGAGCTTGGCGTCAAGTATTACATTAAGATACTTGAGTTCCGATAAGGAAAAAACAGGTAAAAAAGCAGAAATCCTATACAAAAGTAGGAACAATTCTGGAGCTCACTAAGAACTCTAATAGCACAGATATGAGGGCGCCGTAACCGAGCCACTAGGTTACGATTTGAGAAAGGTACATGGAAATGTCGAAGATTTGAGAAAGGTACATAAGAAATGTCGAAGATAGAAAGTTTCTCCTCACAGGTACTATAAACATCCGAGCGCATTTTTACCATGAAAAAGCCTTGAATAAAAAACATAGAACAACATAAAGGCACATAATTTGAGGCAGTAGCTCGGCCAAAGACCTAACAAAGCATCGTGTCTGTGTACGTGGTTTAAGTAAAAAAATTATTATATTTTCCCTCTCTTTTTCTGTAGCTTCTCCTCATGCCAACTTTAGCAGCCACTTAGCTCCTTTCATTCCTCGTAGTTCTTCTGTGACGCATTTCAAGTCTAGCGCACAACCCATTTCCTTTTTTTCTCTGTTTCTGTTTCTTTATCTTTAGACTATAACTTTCGGTAGTGTTCTGTATATTTGTGGAACTCAATTAACATATTTTTAATGACGTGTAAAATTGAATTTTTGTTTTTGCATTTTCTAAATTTTCTACACATTTTTCTGAAATCCGTTTTACGTCTGCGTACATATTTATTTAACAAGCAAATACAAACACGTGCATAATTCCGGTTAATCTGTGAAATAGAAATTATCAACGCATCTCTAATTAAATAATTAAACCACTCAGCTTCAGTACTTTGTATGACATATATTTTAGCGGCTTTATACTTTAGTGAATGGCTGTATTTCAAACATTTTTTTTTATTTCGATTTCGAGTTATCTCAATATTTGCTTTGACATGTTAAAACCATGCATCCAGCTTCGTTAAAATTAAAGGAAATCATTTAACATGTCTGAGATTTAAGTTCCCGTTTTATTTTTATGTGCAAATATTTAATTGGCATATCTAGACAAAGTAGACAGAGCAGAAGAGACATTAAATATATTATTCCGCCTTAGATTAGCGACGTTAGCTGTGACGTTACTGGTTTCGGCTGCGTGTTATGTAGCGGCAGATAAGTTTAGAACTCATTTCTGATTACGCAGCAGTTTTTGATGATCACTCGAGCCGCCATAGACAGATTTAAATTTCTTAAATAATGGGTGATTTTTCTTAACACATGTCGAACAAAATATTGGACATCTAGAGCATATAAATAGACATATAAATAGATATTGGAATAGAGCTAGAAATAAATATAGACATAGACATAAGCATAGACATAGGCATAGATTGGCATAGACATAGGGATATACATAGACATAGCTGTAGAAATTTTTTGTTTATTTTATTTTCAAGCGGAGGTTAAAATCGAAAATATCAGAAACATCAACAAAGGTGCCGTCACACTAGTGGTATGTGGGGCATGCTCCCAGTAATATTATAATATTCTCCCCTCTTGCCTGATTCCACCCTAGGACTGCTAAAAGCATTTAATCAAGGCTTATGATTTTCTAAGTACCTGCATCCAAGTTCTTCTCCTAGTTCCGTATCGGGGTTATATGCTATCAATAGTCTCCATTACGACTTTGTGACTAATGCGCCATCGGAGAGCTGGCATATCGTTGCTCGATATCGACTTGTCGTCTGTTTGGGCTGTTTTGTGGCTTACTTTAGGCGTTCGTTTGCTCGTAAATACAGTCATCGCCATAGGAGATCTGCTTCAACATGGCTTGTTTCGATGACACATTTACTGGATGTTCTAGCTTGGTCGCATTCCCCTTGTTTCCGCATTGTGTTCCCTTTCTATGTTTCGGAGTTTTATTACAATCCTTGCTGCAGCATTTTTTACTACTTCCCATTTCTCTTACGAGTTCAGTATTTGCGTTACCAGATTATCTGTCGTTGGGATGACGCCGCGAACATTTGCGATCTCGGGAGCGCTCTTCGTAAAATCTAGCGCAGTGAAAAGTCACGCGTTCTGCACTCTTATCTTTGCTGTGGCATCCCGGACAGTTCGAATGATATGGTAGATTAAAACGGTAGAGGTACGCAAGGAAGCCACCATGTCCGGTAGGAATCTAGGCTAGATAGAAATCTGTTACACCACGTTTTCTTTTTATCCATTCATCTAGTTTGGGGATCTACTTATATGCCCAGCGGCCTTTGGAAGAGTAATGCCATGTGATTTGCTGCTTTGCTATAGAACATGCGCGTTCGGTTATGTTTTCTTCAAGCGTCGGTTTGTGTCCACGTGAGTGATACAGTCGCTTAAGCTCCTCTGCTCGTATATTAAAGGGAACTTTACTTGCCATAACGCAGATTGCATCATCTGTATTGCATACGCTCAGAGAGCGCACTAAGTCTTTTAACTTGCAGCTCTTTTGAGCGTCCCGTTCGTCCTCCTGATCATACTGGTGCGGCGTATAGGAGAATAGAGGCTGTAACTTTTGAAGAGGTCTTCCAACGTATGGTATCATGCGAATGAGTGCGTTGTTTACTCTCAGTGCTTTGCAACTTATTATTTTTAGATGTTCATTGAATGTCAGCTTCTTATCGATATGGTCTCCAAGATACGTTAACGATGCTTGACCTTTGATATCATGCCCTTCGACCAAAATAGTCAGGCTCTATCTCCACCTAGAATTACTGATAAGGACCAGCTCAGTTTTTCCGCCACTTTTGGACTATCGCAACGGTATCGTTGCACTTATATTGCAGGCAGTCACTTCGGTGGACATAGACATAGACATAGACATAAACATAGACGGGAATATAGACATAGTAATAGGCATAGGTGTGGCAATAGACATAGACATATACACAGACATAGGCATATAGACTTGATCTCCAGGCTGAAGGAAATGCTGAAGAGTCGTTGCAAGACGATCACCGGACATATTCTCGTACGGACAGAGACTGACTGATTTCAGTTAACATACTCGGTAACGGCCTCCCGACGTATTACTTAACGGCAAGGTTCCGGGAGAAGCAACCGTTCGGACAAGAGGAGGTTTTAGTTCGGGTTAAAGTCTTCCGCTGACGGCCACAATGGCTATAGGCTTTCGAAGAAAAAGACATAGACACAGACACATTTATAAACATATAACTAGAAAAAGATATAGACAAAGGCGTATGTAATCCTCAAGATATTTCTATTGTAGATCGTGCCACTTTCTCTAAAAACCATCCTGTACTCAGAATTTCTTTCAAACTGAAGATAGAGCCAAACTCATATTTTTCTTTTTACTAATTGTTTCCAGCGCCGTATAATTGTTTTTATAAGGCGCAAAAAATCAGCACTTTATGGGGACGAATTAGCGCAACAAAGGAACCTGCAGCTGGACCTAATTAGCAACGTAAGTTATATGGTTGTCCCATTTGTACTACTTCTTGAGCGTTTCGTCTAGCCATTAATGGATGCTAATCACTCCATGATGCCATATAATCCGTCTCATAAGCCATTCCTTTCTATCTCATTCAAAGCATTGATCGTGAGTTAAGAATGGTAATGCTCAAAAAGTTGATACAAAGTGGAACCAAGCGGATTTATTCGACTCAGTGAAGTTAGCCATAGGTCCAAAATTTCTATAAACACTAAATGCCATACAATTTCCAAGCTATTGAGGCAAAATTTTGTTCTTGATTTGTTTGTTTTTATACGAAAGAAATTTCGATACTTCTAAAACAAACGCCCGTTACATAACGAGTACAATATATACTAAATACTTGGATGATAAGAAAATAATTTCGGGTTTATAGTAGGTAATAAATATTTCATTTTATTTTATTTCGTATAAAGGAAATAAACTTTAACCCACCGTATACTTGTTTCACCATCTGTTGCGATGACCGTTTGTCATCTTTCGGATATCTGCATGACTCTGCGCTCATAGTTTTTCTGGCCGTTATCAGCAAAAAACAAAAAACAACAAAGTTTTACTAGTTATTCAAAGAGGCCTAAGTCCATAATACAAATAATGATAAGATCGCGAATATAACTTTCAGGGGCTCAAGTTGAGCTATCTTCCAATTGCCTTGGACACGGTGGTAGTTATTATATATGTATGACTTTGAGGTAATATCCTGATTATCGTCTTTCTGTGGTAAGTCAAAGAGACTACCCGACAGAGTTCAGAGTTCAACTCATGAGGACTTGTTAGCGCTCGATATGTGTTTATTTTTTGGGAAATTCCGACATCTGTTGACTAAAGTTAGTTTAAAATCACAATCATGCATTACTATTTCCTTTACAAAAACAACATTCTTCCAATTAATCGTATCTAAATAGTGTACAATAAAGGCAGAGTGTTAAAATATTATGACGACGCAAGGTCAAATGCTCTTCTTGCCTTGCCCGTGCATCGCGTGTCTTGAATTGCAGTGATCTCAGCCTTTGCTCTTGCGAGGACATCAACCAGCTGAGCGAAGGCACCTTCCTCATCAAGGGACCGAACATTTCAAATCATACTCTTTAGTTTATTTGCAAGGATCATCATCCGAGTAAGCAACTCTCAGCTGAGGATTTGTTTTGGTTTTCATTCAGAATGATTTTTACGTGGCGGGTCCCAAACCCAGCGCGCAACGAAATATCCTTTGTTGCTTCGCCTTCTCACATTAGCTCGCTCTCAAACGGATGTTCGGAAGCTACCCAGAGAATACTTGGGCGAAGTCCGGAAATTGTGGGTTGCTTGGAGCGTACGAAGAAGAATCCTCCTGGCCACTCTCAAGTGAACGGCAACTCTTTTATAACCTCGAAATCATAGCTGTCAACAGTGGCGTGGGTGCCAAAACGCAAAGGCGCCGAATGTTTATTTGATGACAGAAGGTACTTCGTTCTGATCTGGTTCAGCCATTCGCTTTGCTTCTATATCCAGTTTGGAAAAAGCAGAACTAACAGCGCCGATGATGTCAATATCATCAGCATACGCCAACAATTGTACGATCTTATAAAAACTGTGCCTGAGCGATTAAGTTCTGCGGCTGGGACTATCTTTTCCAGCATCAGGCTAAACAAGTCCCTATTCACTTTATCTGAAACCTTTTTTGGTTGATGTCTGGTTTAGATTTGGTTAGGTTAGCCAGGTTGCTTGTCGAAAACAAGACACTCGGTGGCCCGAAGGCCCATTGGGATACCTGCACCTAACTAAGTTGCTTAAACCACTTAGATCTTTTTAAGAAGGTAACTAATCCCTCCTGTGTGACTATTTGAAAATTTCCCAGGTCTTCAAAGAAATAATCGCCAAGATATTTGGCATGGCTTCTTTGGAAAAGGGCGAGGAAGGGATATATATAATTGGTGCGTACACCCTCTTTGGGCCGAGCTCCTCCTCCTATTTGTGGCGTGCGCCTTGATGTTGTTCCACAAATGGAGGGACCTACAGTTTCAAGCCGACTCCGAACGGCAGATATTTTTATGAGGAGCTTTTTTATGGCAGAAATACACTCGGAGGTTTGCCATTGCCTGCCGAGGGGTGACCGCTATTAGAAAAAATGTTTTTATTAATTTTGCTTTCACCGAGATTCGAAAGAATGACCTCTCTGTGCATTCCGAATAGTAATCACGCACCAACCCATTCGGCCACGGCGACCGCCGTTTATTAGTGCTAAATATGATTGGCGTTGCGAATATTGCAAATCTTTCGTCAAAACGATAGCACATGAACATTTTTATAATTTTGACTATTTTTGATTCTTTTTTTTTTGTAACGTTCATACTTTTCTTTATAAAAGCAAAGCTAGGATTGTCTAACATGAATCATATAAACTCAATTTTAGTATAAAAATATTTAAAAATCCAAAAACTTTTCATCCTAATTGCATGGTTTTGAATTAGAGTCCCTGCAAAGATTTTTGGTGCGCAATTTTATGGCTTATTAAATTTTAGCTCAATAAAGGGCAAGTGTGAAGTTGCTAAAAAATCCCATTGATTTTTTATAAATTTTTTCGTGGCGGTGTTTCGCGTTTTCTCCATATAAAAGAGCATGAAATTTTCTTTATATGAACCCTAAAAACCTCCCCTTTGTTTGTGTGCATAAATATCTACGTGGTAAAATATGAATTTCGTGATATATAAAAATCAAACACCTTTTCCGCTTTCCGCTTCCATGCAATGCAGCGCCTTTCTTTATATTTGAAGTCTATGGCGAATCAACGTCGTGGCTGCTATATCTGCTAAGTGCAGTTATACACAAAAATGTATGTATGTGTGTATGTATATGTGAATCAGCGTTCGCAAATGCGCGCGCTTTTAATTGCACCGCTTCGCGTTCACCTCTGTCTCATAAAGTTAAAGCGTGGGCGCGAGTGACTGGCGAATTTTAATTTTGTTTAGTTTTTACGGAGTGTAAAAATATATATTTACCAGATGTGTCCATATGTATTTGTTTCTTTTCCAATGAAATGCCTCATAAATCACAATTGGGGGATGAAATTTATTTTTAATGATTTGTTTAAATGTAATATTTTTTTTTGATGCACGCGAATTAAATACTTTGTGGTGGTACGTAAATTAAAGCAAAAATACTATTATTTCTTATGCAATATTTAAACGTTGTAATGATTTTACACTTCAGTTGAATGATAATGAGTAGAGATATTTGTGCACTATTTGTTTGAATTATTTATTACTTTCAAAGGGGAATTTTATTAATAAAGGGTGCTTTTGTAGACTCAGTTGCGCATCAGTTTAATTGGGTTGCCGCCTACTTCGATTCAAAAGTGTTCGCCTAGGGCTAAACCTATTTAAAAAAGGAAAGAAAAACAATATTCCATACCATACCAACAAATATCCAGCTAATTGTGAAATGACCGACATTTCTCTCTACTTGTTAGAAGTAATCTTTTAGCTGATCGCATGGTATTGCCTTACCAAATGCTTTTCTCTCAGTTAATGGCTTGCAAAAAGGCAGATGGCAATAGATGCATCCTCTCTTTTATAAACTAAAGAAACTAAATGTCTTGTATTCGTTTTCGATGTTATTTTGTTCACGTTTGCCTTCAAATCCGACAAAGTACACTGCACAAAGGCTTCAATTTCATTAGGAGACCATCCAATGGGATTGGATGTGTACCAAAATGCCTCTTACGTTCGCTCTTCAAGCTTTAGCGCACCCGCTGTTATTGTTTGAGTGGCTGTGTTTTCTGGACTGCGTAATTTAATTCTAGGATATGTGTAATTTGCGTCTAGCGCAGTTGTAATACCACAATCCTCGGTTGCGCTGGCCACCTCGCTGTGTCTAGGAAGAGAAGAATATACATAAATTCCAAGCCTGAAATTTCGTCGATATTGTTGAGAAATGGTTTGTCAAAAGCTCATAATCTGACTTTTCATAATTCACAGTAGACCACAAACGCAATCGTGTAACAACTTCACAGGAAGGTTTGGCGTTGTTTAATAGCTATATGGAGGAGTTTTTGCGCCGTTTTGTAACCGTGGACGAAACATGGATCCATCACCACACTCCAGAGACCAAACAACAGTCGAAACAGTGGGTTTCTAAGGGTGAATCGGCTTAATAAGCACACGAAATTCAGTTTTTTCCATTTTCTCCTCAAATTACTGGGTAGTCTGATAAAGGTAGCTGTAAAACACAAACTAACTGACGTTCAAATTTTGACAGGAGTCAACTGACAGATGCCTGTTGACAGGAGCAGTATTTCTTTTTCAATAAAGAGGTCAGAAATACAAAAAGTCACGGACTTATTGACCAGCCCTCGTATTTTCATTTTTTCCGTAAGCAGTCTGGAGCATCGCAAAGGTTTTGCTTTGTTTGTTATAAAACTTAAAAATTTGACGCATGGAAAGGCTTTGCAATAATTTTCAAGCACTCGGCCTCATTTGAAAGTATTTTAAAGTGCATGTTAATCTCATAAACTTGATGTGGTTGGCAAGTAGATAAATCTAATGTCATAACATCCTTGAACACATTCCCATGAAAATAGAGCACGAGACCATTAAGCCGTTGAAATTGATATCGTGCGAGTGATATTGAAGTGCCCTCTCAGAATAGGCAGGCTCTGCAAATAAAAAAATTATATACTTGTGAAACTTCAACTCGTGTCAGTTATGGATAAACACACTAGAAACTCAATGAAAGCAAGCACAACTTTGGCCGATGGGAAACTTAGAATGTGAAAAATATTTTAAATGCAATACAACAACAATATACTTGCATATTTATGCATGTGGATATCTGATACTGTTATCGCGCAGGCGGCCTTTATTAACACAAAACTAAACTCGACTATTAGTTAAAACGTAAAATATCCGATATCAAATTGACCCAATTTCTAAGTTGTTCTTAATAAACATGAAAATTGCAAACTAATTGCGAGGTCGTCAATATAAATTATTCTGGAAAGCGCATTTATGGGTGTTCGTATAATCACGCATGCAATGACGGATGCCTTGGCCTGCATTTGTGTGTGTAGCTTACAGGCAGTATGCAGTGTATTCGATTTCCATTGCAGCCATCAAATAACAAAATACTTTTTCTAAGCGTGAACAGGCAATAAAAAGCTTGCGAGCTTATTTATACCTGCTTACAGCTTGGATAATCTTGCTTTAAAATGAAATTATACAAATTGAAAGGAAAATCTGGGCCCAAACAGCTTTCAAGGATATGCGCGCTTCCCACTTAGTCTACACATATTTACAACGTGGCGCAAGGTTTCAATTCAATTGTGTTTTTGAATAATTTTTTTACTAAATAAAAAAATATAGAAATCTTTATTTTGACTTTTGCGTGTTCCATTGTTTGTTTGTTTGCCTCCTGCAGCTGTCTAGTTCACAAGTCTCAAATATGCTTGACGGGAGATGCTCACTGTCATGCGCCAGCGCCACCATTTGCAAAAATTATACATCTTCCGATAGGGTGATTAATTTTGCGCCACCTGTTACATAAATGCAAGCATTTCTTATGTTAGAATAGAAAATTAACTAATTTTTTAAATCTAAAATCGTTTATTTATTTTATTTTTACTTTTGTTGTTGTAACATTGCTTATTCCTTTCATTTGCTGGTGGAATATTTCTTCAAGCTCATCACCTCAGTTGCGAGATTATCCGTGCAGAACTCCAAATGCGAAGATAAAAATTGAATTTTTAAAGAGATGTTTAAAACTAAATAGATAAATAATTGGCGCGTACACTACAAAGAAAAAAATAAATAAAAAATAAACATACGATACTGATTTTATATTCAAAAAGTAATCATTTATTTTTACCCAGTTTCGAATGTTCATCCAAAATTTTTTTATTTGTACCCAGTTTCGTATATTTATCCAATTTTTTTTTATTTATACTTTTTTTACTTTGTGTTTTTATTCGCGTTTATGGCCGAAAAACTCAGTTACTGCCATTCAAAAAGAATTCCAAGCAGCACTTAAAATCGGCGCATAGCTTCCAATCATAACCGGTTGGATTTTGGATGTGGATTTTCGCCCTCAGCGTTCTATTATATTTTACATAACCATTAATCCGCACAGTCATTACCTTTGCCATTAACATTGTTTGAATCAGCGATCTATTTGACATGCATACTACATATTTGGTGTACCCTGTTTAAGTATCTCGGCCATCAAATCGAATATTTTACCATCCGGTTATTTGTAGCATACCTTCAATATTTTATGCAATGCAAGCAACTGGTATTTTTAATAGTCACTTGCTAGCCCATGCATCAATCCTATATCAGTTAATGAACTAATCAACTTCTGCGTCAGATTTATACCAGTTAATGAACTAGTTCATAATGTACCCAAAAAAGGTCTAGTCCAATTTGTGTGCGATGATCACCAGTTTTAGATGAGTTGAAATAGCAAATAAAAATATATAATTGAAAGTTTCAAAAGTCGTTCATTATGCATTCAAGTGCGAATATTACGAAATATTTTTTAACTTTAAATTTGCTGTACAACTTAAAATGATTTTATTCTTAAAAAATATATGTAGACGTATTTTATGAATTTGAAGTCTAAATTCTGTTGATGGTACTTTGTCTTTCGATTCATTGGACACCCCGATCTGGCCACACTTTTTTCGATTTTGTACGTGAATTTAACATATTTCTATTAGAGCTAACGACTTGAGCTTCCAGGCAGCTTCCTAAAATTTAATTTTCCATCGATTTATGCATATATCTTTATAAAAAGAATTCCCTAACAGGACGTAAAAAAGGATTTAAAAGGTTACACCTTCGGAGGAGTAAATTGATGGGCTTAGAAAAGGGGAATAATCCAGCTGTTATTTCTCAAATTCTTGGGTAAATAAATTAATAAATTAAATAAAAATTAATTATTTGAAAACCAACTTCAAATTAGACCCTCTCTAAAGACTTAAAGGACGGCGCAATAGAAATTAACAATAACAATAAAACGAGCGTCTCAATGAGTACTAAATTAGCATTTTAAAATTGTAAAGCAATTTAAATTTAATTATGAAGTGGCACCTGATATAAACAATACGGGTATAGATCAAAATGTTCGCCGCATGTACGGTTTGGAGAGCTCAACGCAGACTTAATACTATTCAGCTCAATTCATCTGTTTTTGAATGAACTTTTTACTAAATAAAAAATATATTTTGAGTGACGGAAATTTGTATTTTGTGCCAGAGTTTCGATTATTCAATTTTGTGTTTGATTGAATTTTGTACTAAATTAAAAAAAAAAAATTTTAAGTCATGGACATTTTTATAATAAAGGTAGTTAGTTGGAACGTTACCCCCTCCATTGCTTGTCTGTTTGATTACTGCAGCTGTCTAGTTCACAAGCGTCAAATATGATTGATGTGCGATGCTCTTTGTAGAAATTGTAGATCTTCCAATAGGGTGATTAATTTTGCGCCACCTTGTACCTTCATGAATATGCATACATACAACAAAATATACTTATAAGTGTTGCCAGTTTCAGGTATCAGTGAAAGCATTTCCACTTATTCGCAAATTGCTTTATGAGCCTGTCAATTCAATAAAACTACAGTAATTTGCGTAAACGGAAACATATGCTTAAAAAATATACTCATACATTAGGGTGCCTCACCAAAATTTAGTAAATTTTAAGATTGGCGGAAACATATTTTATATACAAAAAAAAAAAACATATATAGTATTATTATTTATATGAGCCAAATCGATTTCAAAGTGTAATATTTGCAAAAATCGAGTTCTTTACAAATTAGTTTTCAAAAATATGCTCTCCAAAAATGCTTACCTCAGATGATAGAAGAGTTTGCACTTGCAAGGACTGAAAAAAAAAATAAAAAAAAATGCAATCAAGGAAATCATTAATTTATAAATCATAAATAAAAATTTAAAAGTTTTGCATCAAGGAAATCATTAATTCAAATCACATTTTTGGAAATTCTTGTTTGAAGTTTTGCATATATTTTGATACATTTTATAATTGCGATGAAAAAAAGTACCAATTTCCTTTGTATGAGCAGTGTTGCACCCTAATGCACATAGATGAGTAGATAGTCAATGGAGTAAACAATAATTTGCAGTTTCATTTTAATGTAACTGACTATGAAAATGTTTGAATAGACCTCCTATTGCGCTATCATTCAATGCCCCTCTAACTCGCTCGTCTAGCCGATAGCACATGACACGTTTCCCCAATTTGTTTGTTTGCATGACTTCCACTTTTCGCTTAAAAAATATAGAATTTCATTTGACTTATTATTGTAAATTAAGTTCAAATACATGAAAAAAAATACAAAATAAAAAATAAAAAAAATTATATTATATTAAAATTACACACAAATAAGTATTTTCGAGTTGCGTGACGCCATTTTCACTTGAAATTGAATACTAATATTTTAATTAAATACGACAACAACAACCGCAGTAACAGCTCATCATCCAACCGCACTCTGGCACAGTAGCCACTGAGTTTCACTGAAAGCATTGCACGCCTGCACGCCTGCACGCCTGCCCTACTGGCACTTCACATCTTATCCAACCAGCTACGCTGAGGATGCAACTAGCAAATGCGCTAATGTTGTGTTGTTGTTTAGCAGTGTTGAGCTTAGTTAGATGGAAGTGTCTGTGATCAGCAACAAATCTCATATTTCACATGCAGGCCTATCATAGAAATTGCATCGGCGTAGAACTGTCACTTTTGACATGAGCGATGATGAAGAAAATATAAATAAATGCAAGTTATTGAAAAATAATATAGAAAGTGATGTGGCTACATTGAGTATGTCGCTGCTGGGACTGAGAGTGTGGAGTATAATATATATGTATATCTATGTTTGCATGTGTGAATGCAAAACTAATTATCAAACATTTGAAGCACGTGGCATTTACGTAAGCAACCGAGCACTAGCATTTTAATTAAATAAACTAAAATACAATAAAATAAAACAAAGTAATTACATTTAATTAAATTAGAAAAATATATTACCTGGGTTGCCATAGAAATTCAATAAGAATCGCAAAATTACTGCATTTTACTACATTCCCACAATATAGAGAAGTGTGTGCATGGCCTTTAGGCCATTCTGAACTTGCAACCTCCAGATCTTCAAATTCGAAAGGAAGCGATGAAGGCAGCGTACAGGCTCAAGTTAAACGAAGTTTAAGACCACTTCTTGTTGTCATTTTTACGAGGGGTGCCTTTTATATTTCGGGATTTGGCAACCCTGGTGTTGCAATCTGGCAACTGACAGCTTATCGCTAAGTTTGACATTTTTTGGCTTTTACGTACTCAGAACGTTTTGAAATACCAGCCCTATTTGTGTTGTTTACAGTAACTTAAAAGATTCATCTCGGTCCAAAAATGGAATTAAATCGTGAACATTTTCGTGCGATTATTTTTTACAACTTTCGACGTGGATTAACTCAGCAACATTGCATGGATGAACTTAATTCATTTTTTGGCGATGAAGCTCCATCAAGGACCAGTGTTTATCGATGGTATGGTGAATTCAATCGTGGTCGTAGTTCACTCCAAGACGAATTTCGTGAAGGTCGTCCAAAATCAGTTGTTGTTCCGAAAACCATTGATGCTGTGCGCGAACTGATATTGCAAGATCGTCATGTGACCTATCGTGAGATTGAGACAATCTTAGGCATTAGTGGGATCAGCATACATTCAATATTTCATCAACATTTGACTGTCAAAATAATTTGTTCGCGTTGGATCCCACACAATTTGTCAATCGCTCAAAAAAAAGGCTCGTGTCGATTGGTCGAAGGAAATGCTCAAAAAATACGATCGCGGGGCTTCGAAACACGTCTATGACATCGTGACAGGTGATGAATCATGGATTTACGCGTATGAGCCCGAAAGTAAACAGCAGTCGACTGTATGAGTGTTTCAAGATGAGCCAAATCCAACAAAAGTTGTTCGCGCGCGAAGCACTTCCAAGCAAATGATCGCCTGTTTTTTCAGAAAAACTGGACATGTCGCAACCGTACCACTAGAACAACGCAGAACAGTAAATTCTGAGTGGTACACAACCATTTGTTTGCCAGTTTGTTTGCCAAGAAATTAGGAAAACCAATCGCCAAAGACGGATCACTCTTCACCAGGACAATGCGAGCTCTCACACATCGGCTCAAACAGCTGCATTTTTGAGCACCCAAAACATCGAATTAATGGGTCATCCGCCGTATAGTCCTGACTTGGCACCGAATGACTTCTTTTCATTCCCGTGCTTCGACAATTGGTTCAAACGCATGCAAAACTGTATAGATCTTCATGGAGAATATTTTGAAAAACAATAAAGTGATTTTCGATGATTAAAATATGTTTTTGTTCTCTAATCCCGACATATAAAAGGCCCCCTTCGTATCAATCACATAAGCAAATGTTTTTATTTTCTAATTTCTTGCTCTAAGCGGATGCTTTAAAAATTTTCTCATCTGTTAAGGACTCAGTGTAACATAGTTTAAGGGTCTTGGAGTGTTATTCGATACGAAATTTTCAATTCAGTGGTTACATTGATTTTATACTTTCAAAATCGTACTCTGTTACCTGCTGCTTGCGGCTATTGTTCGTGTGAGGGTAGAGTTTGGTAAAGTGCTTATAAAGGTACAAGAATTTAAGCTGCGGTAGAAAGAAATAGTTTTATCCACTCATCTTACTGATAAATTTTTTCAGAATAAAAATTTGTTTGTGAATCTGCGAATATTCGTGTTGTTAGTGAATGAAATCCAGTACCATTTTGTGCATCTCACAATTTCGGAATTTAAAAATGTTGGTCCCGTAGTATGGGTACTTCTCGGGATTTACCATTTACTGAAAAACTGGTTTCGGTTAGAATGTGAATCTCATAATTTCGGGATTTAAAAATGGTGGTCCCGTAGTATCGGTACTTTTCGGGATTTACCATTTCAGCTAAACAACTTATTTCGGCTGGAATGTGAGTTTCATAATTTCGGGATTTAAAATTTATGATCCCGAAGTATCAGGATTTTCCGAGACTTACCATTCCAGCTAAAAACCTTATTTCGGTTAGAATTCTTAGGTCCCAACTGCATATAATACGATATTGGGACTTATTGCACGAAGTGTTTCTAATAGATTTCGGATATCATAACTAAGTAAATTAAAAAATCTTCAAATCAGTAACATTTTCTCTGCTTGCAAACATTTTTACTTTAATACAGATATGAGTAAAAACATAACAAGCAATAATGTGCAGGAAAAAATTAATAAAAAAATTGAAATGCGCAAAAAAAAATGAAATGCTAAAATAAAGATTTATTCGTAAAAGATTTATTTTATTTATTTTAAAATAAACATGTTTTAACTTAACCAGAGATACGAGCGAACTAAGGCAGACCGCAGTTTGGGCACGTAGAAAGCGCGCTAGGCTCGGGACTCAGAATTATAGATCCCGATATTAAATGGCGTACCTTACACCTATTTTATATTCTGCGTACAAATTCTGGAATAACCTTTTACTACTTTTGGTTTTTTTTCAAAATATTCATGCCTTAAATGCAATTGCAGCGCTGCGAACGTTTGATTGCGTATACGCAGTGCAGGCCGATTGCAGCAATTTTGACTAGTAAAAATCAAACTTCGGTGTCTAATGACAGCATTGAAGTACAATAAATTTATTTTTTGTGGTTTCAATCAGTTATATTTCGAAAACACTAAATGATGAAAAGGTTTGATTGAAGATATTCGCTCAGCACACAAAATTTACACGAAAGAATTAAGTGTCGACTTACCTATTCGTAAAAAAATTGAATTTCGCAATGCTAAGAATGAATGAAAAAATACAAATAAAAAGGTAAATGGCAAACCATTGATTTAAAACTAGGTTTGCTTTAATTTTATCATATATATGTCAACTAACTCAAGACTTTTCAGTTATTTGAGAAAAAATTGGGTATTTGAATTTCGCAATTAATCGCTTGATGTGATACTGTAGAGAAAAGGCTTATATTTTTTTCTCTAAATCTATGCATTAAAGAAAATTTCATTTGAACAGTAATATATCTCACTTTAATTGATTTTAGGCTATCAAGGAAAGCAAATTATAGATCAAGATATTCATGAATGAGCCTCTTATCATCTCTCATTTCACATACCATTTTTATGTTACTCATACGCCTAGGGGTAGACAATTCTTTACACATACATTTGGTGTTCGTTTGATGGCGAACAGTTCTGATTCAACAGATCTGATTCTACAGTTTACTGTCGAGCACGCTGCAAGCCCTATCAAATGCAGATCACTGGTATTTAGAACCAGCCGGGCATATTCCTAGCACCTTATACAGACCCAATTTAGAGCTTTGAAAAAGAAAATTTGCGTGATGCATATTCCAGGCATAGGCCTAGCCATTATAAAACAACTCACAACTAATTAACGTCGCGTAGAACACTACAGTTGATTTGGCTAAGACAATATCAAATAAATTCTTACTAAGTCTTCTCAGCATATGCTCCATACTTCTTTGCGTTAAAAACTAATATTGTAAATTTTAAGTGTCACAAATTAGAATACGAACAAATAAAATACAGACACCTCTGTGCACCACTTATGATTACATTTGTACACTTTTTTATGGTCTCTTACCTACATTCAAGAACTACTACTGAGTGCTAATAAAAATTCAGAAGTATGCGAATATTTAACAAGTTCTTTATAGATAAACGTAACTAAAGAATTTTTAATGACTATAAAAAACACTTTGTTACAAAACTGCTCAACTTATCAGCTACATACATACTTATGTACATATTAACTTATCTAATACCCTTAACAACAAAATTACGCGCTATCAATTTATGAACAATAAAAATGTTGGCCGCATAGCCGGGAAAAACGCGCATAGCACTTCATATCAGTTTCGCCAATAAAACCGTTAAGTGTTTTTATCTAGGGGTGTTATAAGGTGACTGCTAAATTGATAAAATTGGAAAATTGCAAAAATGCAATCATGAACAATTTATGCAGCCACCAGCCATTTGAATACACATTTCCATCCAAGGGATGAGTAATTGAAGCAATGACGAGCGACATGCCAAACAGTAGGAACGCTAGCCACTGTGAGGGAAAGTAAACAAAGAAGCAGAAAAGCAAAATAAAAAATACGAAATAATTCAAGCACGCCAATAACGAATGCTAATTGTAGCGCAGTAAGGCTGCTCAAATAAAACTGACAAAATCATTGTCAATAACACAGTCATTAGTGACAAGTGAGGTAATGCAATAATAGTCATATGGTTTTTATTTATTTATTTGGATTTATGTTCTTTTGCGGTAGAAGTCTATTGGGATACAGATAGATAGCTGCATATATATGAAAAATTAAGTGTGTTTTTCGAACAAAAGTGCTATTTATTTGAAGACGCGTGCTTTCGATTTCTTCTGACTTTTACGCTTTGTAGTGGCTGCCGCCGTTGGGTGGGTGCATGACTAACATTCGGAAGCGCACAGTTGCGATTCTCCGTGCATGAATAACCAAGTGATAGAAAAAGTTGTCTCTAATAGTGGTCAGTCCGGATGATTAATTTTGCGCCATCTTTTATTGTGTTATGTTATGCAATGCCATGTTATGTTATGGAATGGACAAGCAAAATAAAGTTTTCATCAGACAACATCATTTTATTTTTAATTAGAAAAAAAGTTATTGAAAAACAAATTGGGATGATTAATTTGGCGCCACCTGGTATTATGTTATGTTATGCAATGTAGTGTTATGTTATGGAATAAACAAGAAAAATAAAGTTTTTTAATAAAAAAAAAATTAGTAAAAAAGTTCTTAAAAAAAAAATTGGATGGCTAATTTTGCGCCACTTTGCATTATGTTATGTTCTTCTTTGTTATGCTACGTATAGTGTTATATCAGCTGTCGTGTTATATTATTCAATGTTATATTATTCAATGTTATTTTATCTTATGTTTGTTATGTTATGTTAAGTTTGCCATGTTATGATATGTAATGTAGTAATGCGTTTTTAATCTGTTATGTTTATTTATGTTGTTATTCAAAAACAAAATTGGATGATTAATTTTGCGCCATCTTTTAATGTGTTATATTCTGCAATGCAATCTTATGTTATGGAATAGACAAGCAAAATAAAATTTCCATCAGACAACACCATTTCATTTTTATTTAGTAAAAAAGTTGTTCAAAAACAAATTCGGATGACTAATTTTGCTCCACTTTGTATTATGTTATGTTATGCTATGTTATGTTGTAGATTGGGCAAGCAAAATACAAATTTTATCAGACAACACCATTTTATTTTGATTTAGTAACAAAGTTATTGAAAAAAAAATTGTGTTATGCTATGCTATGTTCTGTTATGTTTTTCTGCGACATGCTACGTATAGTGAGATTTAATCTGTCGTGTTATATTATTCATTCTTTTTTTGTTATGCTATGTTTAGTTTGCGATGTTATATAATGCAATGTTGTGATGAGTTTTTAATATTTTATTTACGATTTGTTATGCTATGTTTATTTATGTTATGCTCTGTTATGTTTTTCTATGTTATGCTATGTATAGTGTGATATATGTAAGCCGTCTATAACACGTTATGTTACCTTATGTTACTTATGCTATGTTAAGTCTTCCATGTCATGTTATGTAATATTGTGATGAGTTTTTAATATGTTGTGTTTATTTATGCTTTGCTTAATTATGCTATGTTTATTAATTCTATAATTATTTATGGTATGTTAAGTTATGTTCATTTATGTTATGCTAAGACATAACCTTATTTTTTAGTTAGAGCGTTCGCTATTTCAATTACAATTTCGCTATTCAAATGAAGTCCACAATTCTCATGTCGCCAGCTTTCGACTTAATTCCTATTGATTGTTGCCATCAAGCCTTTTATAGCCCCTTTAAGGCAACAAAATCTACTGCGTTATTTAGAAATGAGTTAATTTTCCCCCTATAGCCAAAAACTAATATTTCTGACCTACAAAATACAAACTCTATTAAATAAATTTACTTATACAATGGGTGCATATAACTAGTAGAACGTTCGACAATAACATTGATCTGTTGTCAGTCGGAATAATTTAAAGTAAGTCTCTGATGGCACACTTTCTTTCATTTTTAATTCAAAGCGTAATTCAAAGAATTCAGGTGGAAAATTTTTGTTACAAAATGCAAAAATTACTAAAATTTCAGTATGCACAAAATATTACAATATTATTTAAACTCAAAAAAGTACTTCGGAAAACCCCTTTAAAATCACTTCCCTATATTTGAGACAGCAGGAAAAACATTTATACAAGCTCTATAATCACAACCATTTATGGTATTTATAATGTTAGACAGATCTAGCGCCTTTTCAGCAAAATGCTTTAAACGAAATTTTTTTATAAATTGAGCAGATGCCTATGACGTGTTGGATGTTTTCAGGGACACCCAAGTTCCAAACTTTACAGGCGGTAGAAGGTATATTCTTGAAAGATCTCGCATTTAGATTAATAAGACGTCCTTTTTGGCGAAAAATTACGCTAATAGCATAGAGAGAAAAATCATCACTGAAATATTTAGCACCTCAAAGTGTTAAGTTAGCATGCAAATCGTGTGATTCTGATTCATGCCAAGTTGCATTGATAGCGGGTTTAGAATCAGGAAGCTTTAGATTTAAGCGTTTTGTGTAAGAGAGTTTGTATATAAGCAACGCGTGCAGGTATTTATATTCTCGTCGCCAAACTTCCAAATACAAGAAGAAGGAAGACCCGAATTTGAAATGAAAATAGTGAAAGAATATATGGCATATTTTATTTTATTTATATATAGTTTATATAAAATATATTTTGTATATTAAAACAACATCTGCCCGCGTCTTTTGAAAGACTCTTTACTTATCTCAAAAACACAAGTTGGTTTTGATTATCACGCAGTTCACGTCTGCTTTATTTATTTGTTGAAGTAAAAAAAAATAGTCAACAGCAACAAAACGTCTTACAGAGCAATACAAACTATCTGTGTGTAACAGAAAACATAAAAATAATCTTAATCCGTGAGAAGAAAATATAAGAAAATGTTATAAATCAAATTATTTATAAGCATTATTAAGAAGTTTAATGACCGCGTACTTAGAAGAAGCGAAGTAAAAAGATTTATAGATAGCATTGAACTCGAGCTCTTATGATGGATGCCTTCCTTGCACACAGAGTTCGTTTAAAGTCAATAGAGAAAACATCTAAATTACGCCGCGCTCTAAATGTGGTATTAAGATAGATTCGCTCCAGAAGAGAGGGGCAATCCACAAAACCCTGAATATTATCAAAGCCGTAAGATGAAAACAAAATAGGTCAGCGAGACTGCAGAGTTTCCAAATAAGCAGGCATCTAAAATAGTATGAGGGATATGAGGTCATAAAAATTGAGGTTAATTCAAGACCACTTAAAATGAGTTTATTTATTAATTTTTTTATGTTTTTATTTATTTTTTTTTTTATTTTTATTTTTTATTTTTAAAAGCTTACATGATAATAAAATTGTAAGTAAACTCAAGCAAACGCAGCGCTAGCAGCAGAGGCTTTCGGCTGAAAATGAGTTATATGACATGCATGTGAAGAATGGTAAATCTACCGGTATGGCAGCGCCGGCGAATCAATAGGTAACAGAGAGAAGCAGAGTATTGGGTGGTGATCAGTCATGTGCACCAACCGACCAAAGTTATACGGTTTTTATTCCACAATGTGACGCAAAATTAATCAGCCTATCGAATGATTTATAATAGCGCAAATAGCGTCTTACGTCTGTCATATATGACACTTGTGAATTAGGCAGCTGCAGTATAAAGGCAGACAAGCAATAGAGCGCGTAAATGTCAAAATAGAGATTTTCACCTCTAAAAACCACTTCTTTATTTAGTAAACAAGTTTGGATGTTTAATTTTACGCAAACTTGCAGTAGGGCAAATTTGCAAAAAGGTAAAAAAAAAAAATTATATAAAAAATTAAATAATCAAAACTTGACCATTTTACAAACTTCAGGACATCAGAAAACTATATACATATATACACTACCGGGAGTTAAGAAAACAGCTCATCGTTGGCGATGTCATTTTCGCTGAATTCCGTCAAAACACAGTATGCACCAGCAGAGTGCTTATTTTCATTATTATCTAGCTATGAATTTCGTTTAACGATCAAGCAGCGAGGAAGCAACAGAATAAGAAGAAGAATAATCAGTTTGTACTGTAGTCAAATGAAATATCAGAAAAGTTTACCTGTGGGGCATTTATCAAAGGGGTGTTAAATAACTCACGCCTCGGTCAGCTGTTGGAAGTAAGCAAATATCAAATGTGCAATACAAAAGAATCAACAATGAAATGAAAAGCAAAGAAAATTTTTGAAGAAACAAAGAGCCCAAATCAACAGCACTTTATAATGTACGTGTGCATGTAATTAGCGTCTGTTCATATATTAACAAAAATAAATGTATGTGAATATCTCTATATGGCCAAACAAATTAGCTTAATTATAAGATGGAAAAACTGCAAGCAAGCGAGAATTCCGCAAAACCAAAACAAAACAAAAACAAAAAATCAAACACAATACGATTTAATTGCGCGCCCAAGTAAATAGTCATACAGTGAATAAGTCACCGTATAGCAACACATGCAGGCTGTCATTCATGCACTCTAATCACGACGTTCATGCCTGCATATTATTGCACCAACTGTGTGCGGCGCTGTTGCTATTTCTGAGGCCGGCTATTGCGGTTAGTAGAAAATGCATTTATATTAAAATGCAAGCAAGTAATTGTTTGTGGAAGGAGAATTTTACATAAATATGGTTCCGCTATAAAAATTGGCAACCTCAATGACCTTCAGCTTTATCTTCTTGACAGGTGAAACAGGGGTACCCATGCACGTACATATATACGTATGCAGGCATGTATATGTTGCACTAATTTATTCTTTGATCAGCGTCGTTCCCTGGCAACAGCGGCTGCTGCTGCTTTCTTTATTTTGGAGCAAATCTAACAAAGGCATAGCGCAGCGAATAAAGATCCAGCAGCTACGTTGGCTGGGTCATGTTGTCCGAATGGAAGCAAGCGCTGCGGCTCGGAAAGTATTCGATACGATACCAGTGGGTGGTAGCAGAGAAAGAGGAAGGCCTCCTTTGCGTTGGAAAGATCAGGTGGAGAAGAACTTGGCTTCACTTGGTGTGCCCGATTGGCGCCGGTTAGCACGAGAAAGAAACGACTGACGCGCTTTGGTAAACTCTGCCAAATTCGCGTAAGCGGTTACCGCGCCTTTAAGAAGAATCTAACAAAGTTATTCAATTTCGTTTGTTGGAAGAATTCGATGAGTATAAACTTTTCCATTGTATAGGGATGTCCAAATGCAGACATCTCACAATCTTATTTGTTAGTTAAGCAGAGTATTAAGTACGCATTTCACGTGAATTCCGCTGCTTAAATCCATACAAATTGCATTGCCTCGAAATATGCATGAAATTTCATATGTATCTCACGGCAAAGCAGTACTCAGTTTACGGCATGAAAACATCGCGTAACATGCCAGTAACATTTTCTCAGACCTATTCAAAATACTCATGTCGGTTAAACTTGAGCGCAAACTGACAGTTCATTTGCGAGCGAAGTGCCTGAATTCGAATACTCCGAAGATATGGAATTTTTAAGAAACGTCGTACATACTTGGGCCAAAACATGTGGTTTAAGCCTTAGTTCCACCAAAATAGAATTAGTATTGTTTGCAAGAATGAAATCAAATTTCTACCTGCCACCTCTCGACATTGAACGGTACGGTTCTGTTAGTCGGTGAAAGTGCTAGATACCCTGGCTCAATCCTAGAGAGGAAAATTTCTTGCAAGCTGCACGAAGGCTGCTACCGCACTCTACTTCTGCAAAAAAATAGTATACTTAAAGTAGGGAATATTCCCCAAGATAGTTTACTGACTGTGTACGGCTACTGTAATACCAATCATGTCCTTCAGAGTTTTGGTTTGGTGGACAACTCTTAAGAAGAAAACTTCGATCAAGCAGCTAGACAGCATTCAAAGAGCAACTAGTCTTTATTGGCGGGATTCTGAGATCACCATCAGCGTTAAATGTAATGTTGCATTTATTGCCTATTGCTTAAAACGAATAATAAGGGGCATTTGCGTATTCTCAGGCTGTTTTCTTGCATTCCGGTTACCACTAGCTTTTAGGACTCAGTAGGTTTACTCCTTTTATATGGTGTGGGACCTGTATACCATATAAATTCTATCTAGACAAGACTGAGAAAATTGTTCAGTATTTTATAAAAATGGAGCCAATCTATATACATATGATGGCTCTAAACTCGACGATCAAGTGGCAGGCGGTGTGTATTCGGTTACTATAAACATCAGCATACCTTCCGCTTACCTGATCATTGCAACGTCTTCTAAGCTGAAGTTTTAACGATTGAAGAAGGTCTTTTAGCGTCTAAGTAGAGCCAGAAGTATTTACATATATTCCGATAGACAGGCAGCTCTGAACTCGCTTCAATCATGGAAACACTTTTCGAAAACAGTGGATGAATGTTATGAACAATTAGGAATACTCGCCCAGTTTTATCTATAATTGTGCACTCTGTGTGCCGGACAACAGGAATATTTTGGGGTGAGTTAGGTAGACCGAGCACTACGCTCCAAATTGCTCAAGACAAAGTTGATAAGCTGCAAATAGATGGACACACCTTAAGAATTTACAACATTAGCTAGAGACAGTTACCTACCTGTAGCATTAGTAGCCAGACATGTCCAGAATGGAATTTGGGTCGCACTAAGAGTCTACTTAAATTTAATAAAAAAAGACTTAAGAATATTAGTAGCAGTCCTGTCTTATAGGAAGGTATGCCAGTAGAAATGGGGCATCATATTCTGATTTTGCAGAGGCTGTCAGGATGTAGAAGAGGAAGAGACCGTTTAACACCTTCTGTGCTACTGCATGGCTCTGTGTGGAAGAAGGTTGAATTTGATCGGTATAGCTTTTCTGGACAGCATAGTGCATGCTGCATATACAATTTAGCTAGATTAACTATATTCATAAATTTCCGGTGGTATTACAAGGGGCCTATATTTGACCTAGGTTCGTCGTAAGACTACCACTGACCTAACCTTACCTAACCTAAGCGAAACGCCTTCGCAAAGAGTGTAGGTAAATCTTCTTTATAATTTTGTGAGCCAATATATTTGGGAATAATTCGTCCTTTATTCTTTTATTTTCTACTTTCTTTTGTTATTTCCTTGTTGCCTTAGCTCCACCACCTTTAATGAAAGCACCTTGATTGCTATATGCAAATGTTATTATACAAATAGATAAATGCTGCCCGGCTGACTTTTTTATTTGAAATTTTGAAAATAAATATTGTTTTTGTTTCCTGATTTTCATAGATATTTAGCATTCAAAACAACAAAAAATTATGGTCTTCAGTTGCAGATCACTTATCTAAGTCATCACCCAGTCAATATCAAGTCAAATCCTTGATTTCCTTATGCTTGTGACTTGATTTTTAAGTTATTAAATAAAGCCACATTTTAATTTTTCAATTCACATTTTATTCAAACTTTTTGCTCACTACTTAATTGTTTCTACGTAAATTTATTTTTCTGAATTTTTATAAATTTATTTTCCTAATTTATCTGAAACCTAAAGTACTTTTTTCCAACCTCAACTAAATACTTTCTTTTGGCGTGACATTTCTATGTACAAAATAGTTGTTGACTTAGCCCCACCACCTTTAATGAATGCGTCTTGTTTGCTATATAAAAATGTTACAATACAAAGAGACAAATTCTTTCCGACTGACTTTTTGATTTGAAATTTTGAAAATAAATATTGTTTTTGATTGCTGATTTTCATAGATATTTAGCTTTCAATCAACAAAAAATTATTTCACACAAAAAATTATGGTCTTCAGCTGCAGGGCACTTAAATAAGTCATTTTTTAATCAATATCAATTTAAATTTTTAATCTCCTTATGCTTGCGACTTGATTTTTAAGTTATTAAATATTTTTAAATTCTAAAAACATTTTAATTTTTGAATTCACATTTTATTCAAACTTTTGCTCACAACTTAAATAATTCTAAATTTATTTTTACTGAATTTTTTTAAATTTATTTTTCCTAATTTATCTGAAATTTGTCGTACCTAAAGTACCAACTAGTTCCAACCAGTTTTTCGGGTTGTGTTGTAGCTTTCACTTGAGGAAAATTAGTTTTGGGTGTGGGCGCTTGTTGTTGGTAGTTCATTCGGGGCCTCAAGTAGTACATATACGAGCATTAACTTATGCGTATATATTTCTTAACTCATGCCCTTTACTCATACGAACATTTTCTCTTTTTTTTCAGAATTACCAATTTGGAATTATGATGGCAGTTCCTGCTACCAAGCGGAGGGCTCGAATTCGGATACTTACCTCTACCCGGTGGCCATTTACAAGGATCCCTTCCGTCGCGGCAATAATATTTTGGTCATGTGCGACACCTACCGCTTTGACGGCGAACCCACCGCCTCCAACCACCGCAAGAGTTGTCTGGAAGTAGCGAATAAGTGCAAGGATCAAGAGCCGTGGTTCGGTATTGAACAAGAGTATACATTCCTTGATTTCGATGGGCATCCATTGGGTTGGCCCAAGAACGGTTTTCCCGGACCACAAGGACCCTACTATTGTGGTGTAGGCGCCAATAAGGTATGCCTAAATAAAATGTCAATGAGGTTTATAGAAAATATCTTCAATACAAAGCATATTTTGCATATTTCGCATACTAACAGGTTTATGCACGCGATGTCGTCGATGCTCACTACCGCGCCTGTTTGTATGCGGGCGTCAAAGTGTCTGGCACAAATGCCGAGGTGATGCCAGCCCAATGGGAATACCAGGTGGGACCCTGTGTGGGCATTTCAATTGGTGATGATTTGTGGATGTCGCGCTTCCTCTTGCATCGCATTGCCGAGGAATTTGGTGTAAGTAGAAGTGAAATTTAATGAAGTGTTCAACGTAATGAGGTCTTCTGTTGCGTGTGTCTGTGTATTTATTCAACAGATTGTTGCCACTTTGGACCCCAAGCCAATGCCTGGTGATTGGAATGGCGCTGGCGCTCACACCAATGTTTCAACCAAGAGCATGCGTGAAGATGGTGGCATTAAGTGAGTTTCCATTTTTTCAAATTAATTTTCTGAAGAAAATCAAACTTTAATAACTGCTTCTTTTCCGCACAGAGACATCTTGGCTGCAGTTGAGAAGCTTTCCAAACACCATCAACGTCACATTCGCGCCTACGATCCCAAAGAGGGACAGGACAATGCGCGTCGTCTAACCGGTCACCATGAGACCAGCTCAATTAATGATTTTAGTGCCGGCGTTGCCAATCGCGGTTGCTCCATTCGCATACCACGTGGCGTTAACGATGATGGCAAGGGATATTTCGAGGATCGTCGCCCCAGCTCCAATTGTGATCCCTACTCAGTAGTGGAGGCTATTCTACGCACAATTTGCTTGGATGAATAAAATGAGTGCTGCTTCACAGTTTTCGAATGCAGTTGGCTATGGTTGGGTTTATTGAAGGTGTTTAATGTGCTGAGATACTAGAAAAGTGAAACGAAACCAAAGGCAGCGAATGAACTTGACAATACATACAAAAATATTCATTAAGTACTAAGTAACAAAGAGAAAAATTTACACTTGATTTATTATTATGTCGACGTATTAAAAAAAAAGAAGAGTAATTTCTGAAAAAGAAAATTTTATAGGAGAGCCCAAAAATGGCGCGCGAAACCCTTGTATTTGACGTTGGTCGCCAAGGATTTCTTGTTAACTTTTTGTAATACTTGTTGCACATTTTTTTATTTGAACTTTCCACTTGTCATAAGAGAATTTATTAACTGCTTTCCGGCAAACTATTTGTTATGCTCATATAGACGTAAATTGTAAACCGAAATGATACGAGTGCACTTGCGTTTCTACGATACCCATCAGCAGTGGAATAATTGAGAAATCATGCATAATTATTTAAACATTGAAGAAGCCACCTGATGCTTGCATTTTATATCAGAAACACTTTTATCTGCAACGCAATCGCATGTGTTTGCCGAATACGTAGACGAGTATATAATTGTTGTTAGTGTTTAGTCATTCTATATATCGCTCTTTAATTATAAAACATAAATATATATGAAACAAGACAAATGTTGTAGACAAAACGATAGAAAGACAAATGTTTAAGGTAAAAAAGCTTTAGATAAAGTAAACAAAAGCAGAAAAATTAAGAAAAAATTGTAGTTGAATATATCGTACGAGTATTAGACAATTAAGGCACGTAATAGCAAAGAGATTTGTTCTCTGTAGTTTAATAGAACAAAAACTAAATACGAATACCGAATACTAAACAGTATACCAATATTGATAAATAAATTATTAGCAGTACTAATATGCACAATGGAAAATGTTTCTAATTGCTATTCTGCGCATGCTCGTATGTATGTGATATACATTTTAGTTATAAAACACCAGTTATTCACTATTCAACGAAATTTATAGCGTACAGCTACAGACAACACACGTTTAGATAGTTTTTTTTTTACATGAGTCTATATTTCGGGTGTACTTTTGAGCGGCGAATGCGATTATCGTACGCAAAGTGCGCATCACGTGAGGTGGTTAAGAAAATTAGGGGTAAAAACAACCAAAATGGTTTTAGGGGTTTTACTAAACTCACACACACCTGACGCACTAAAGAAATCAACTTACAGTCAAACTAAAGTGTGAATACTATTGGGTTGTCAACTTAGTAATTCCGGATTTTTTTTAGAAAATCAAAGACAATTTTTTCATGGAACTAAATAAGTTTATTCTGTAATGTATTGCCACTATGCTATGGGGGAATGGGAACTGTTTTCCAAACAGAAGTTTTTGCCATCCTAAAAGTAGCCGAATGGATAATCGAGAGGAGATGGAGCGGGAAACAGATTGGAGTCTTCAGTGACAGTCAGGCTGCATTGAAGGCCCTGGAGAACGCGAAGCAAACCTCAAAGATTGTTCAAGAATGTAAGAAGAAGCTTAATTCTGTCGCAAGACAAAACAGGCTTGTACTTATATGTGTTCCGGGACACTCCGGTGTTCAAGGAAACGAAATTGCCGACGAATTGGCCAACCGTGGATCAGCGGTGCCCCCACAGGGGCCAGAGCCAATAATCGGAATCAGTTCCGCAATAATCAAAAATTGGATCAGCGATTATGTAGGCAATCTACATAAAGAGTGATTGTCCGGTCTGGAACGCTGCAGAACTGCAAAGTGTTTTGTGACAAGTCCGAACAGAAAACTGTCAAACTTTCTACTAAAACTTAGAAGGAAAACATTCGGTTGATGGTCGGTATCATTACAGGACACAACCCGTGGGGTCAGTGGGCGTGTCATGCTTGGAGGAGGCGGATAGCACTGAGCACTTTCTCTGTGAGTGTCCTGCCTTTGCTAGAGCAAGGCTACGAGTTTTGCGTTCCGATGTCATGAGAATGAGTATATTCGTTCTCTAAAACTGGAGGATATTTACAGATTTGCCAAAGAATCTGGAAAATTCTCACAGGACTAACTATCTCTTTCTCTGCCTCTATTCTTTTCTATCTCTTTCTCTGGTACTTTTTTCCTTCCCTCCTTGACTATCTACTCCCTTTCCAGAGCTTTAAATACAATGGGCTCTTTAGCCTGAGTGTTTTAGGAGCCAAAAAATCTCCTGGCGCTCCTTGACTCCACCTTTTCAAATTCAAATTCAATGTATTGCCCATTTCGATCAATGACATTTTGTCATCTTTCAGGCAGCATCATAATCCCACGTTCATAAAACTTCTGGTTTTTATTAGCAAAAAACTGAGTCAGGTACGATTTGTCATCATCATCATTAATGAATTTTTTAGCATTCAAAGAATTTTGTAAAGATCGAAACAAAAAGTAATCAGATGGTGCAAGGGCAGGACTATATGGTGGATGTGGCAAAACATCCCAACCAAGCTCCAATAATTTTGGCGAGTGGCCAAAGATGTGTGTGGCCTTGCGTTATCATGATAGAATGCAACACCTTTTCAATTTGTCCCTTCGGGCCGCTTTTCTTCAACTGCATTGTTTAATTTGTAATGCCACTAAACTGATAACCAAGCCTTCTTTTGGTGAATATCAGCTTTTGATGTTGCTTGAGTTGGTTAGTCGTTTTAAAAATGAATCATTTTCATTACGTTTCTTTAGCAAATCGGAGCTGTTAATGCGTCGCCATAAACAGCACATAACTTTTTATGAGCTCGCATCGCAAGTTTTCCCTTTGTGGAAATAAAAAAGTAAAATATAACGAAAATGTTCCTTTTGATTTTCCATTTTTCAACGAACGCCAAACGAAAACTACGCAACCGATCAAAAAACTTTTTTTTACTCATTGACAGCTGAATTACCAACTATCAAATAACAAAAAGTGTTTTACATTTGTACTATGTCTGCAAAACTAAAAATTCAACTGAAGCCATCTATGAAATCTGCAATTACTTAGTAGCCAACCCAATACATTACAATAACCATTTACGCAAGTTGAAAAAAAAATCTTACCTCAGAATCGTGGATAGCGTACAAAATTACATTCTGTCAAAAAAGTACCGGGAATTGCTCAATAAAACACAAAATAATTGTTTAAACAACAAAATTTATTTTTTCGCCTTCAAATACGCTCCATTTGAAGCAATGCAATCATCGAATCACCTTTTAAACGCGTTTTACGAGATCTTCTTCAGCTCCTCCCCCATTAAGAAGAATGACCTCTGTCGACTCAAAGCGGCATCCGTGCAGTGAGAATTTGAGTTTACGGCAACGGAAAAAGTCACAGGGGCTAAGTCCGGTGAATACGATGGTTGTTCGATGATGTTTGTCGAGTTTTTGCTCAAAAAAATCTTCAAAATATGAGCCTTGAGAGACGGTGCGTTATCATGGTGCAAGTTCCATGAATTCCACAAATTGGGCCGTTTCCTACGCACATCCTCTCGCAAACGTCTCATAACTTCCAAATAATATTCTTTATTTATCGTAAAACCATTTAAAACGAATTCCGAGTGCACAGCTCCATGATTCAGACCACAACCAAAGAAAACGGGTAGCACGACTTTCACTTTTGACCGACTTTGACTTAGTTTTTTGGGTTTCGACTCATGTGGATAGCATCATTTAGCCGCCTGTTAACTGTTGACGGGTTTACATGCCAAACTCATATACCCACGTCTCACCATCTATTATGATGCGCTGGATAACCGTTGGGTCCGAATTCACTTGCTCAAGCATGTCTTCTTCCTCAAGTCACCGTCTTCCGATGCATTTCTTGAAAGAAATTCAACTATCTTGGAACGAGTCGAGCAGCCACGCGTCTCGTGCCCAATTGATGGTGTAAAATGTTGCGAGTTAATTCGTGAGAAACGTTAAGGTCCCAAGCTACCTCCTTCAAACTTAAATGATGGTTTTCCAGCACCATTTTTTTGATTTTGTCGACGTTTTCATCCCTTGAAGACGTTAATGGGCGACCAGATCGGGGCAAATCTTCAACGACTTCTCGGCCCTCTGCAAAAGCCTTATAGCACTTGTAGACCCGGTTTTTGATAAAGCACAATCGCTATAGGCTTTCTGCAACATTTTCAACGATTCGGCACATGAAATCCCGTTCAAAACACAAAGTTTAAGACAAATTCTTTGTTCGATATTTTTATCCATAGTGAAAATCGCAGAGCACACCTGTGGTTCACCAATATAATTAAATGACAAAAACAAACTAATTGACAGATCACTCTCAAACTCTGCGACACTGTAGAATACAGTTGTACCAAGATTCCAGCAAAAAATTTAGACATATGTGTAACGTGCCCTTTTTTAGATACGCAAAAACACAATAAAAAATAGAATGAATTGCCTGGACCTGCGTAATTTAATTGCAGTTATGTTTCAGTTGGCCACCGTAGTCGAATGGGTTAGTGCGTGACTACCATTCGGAAATGGTAGGTTCGAGACTCCGTGCGTGAAACAGCAAAATGATAGAAAAAGATGTTTCTAATAGCTATAGCCCCTCGGCAGGCAATGTCCAGCCTCCGAGTGTATTTCTGGTATAAAAAACCATCTGGCGTTCGGAGTCAGGATAAAACTGTAGTTCCCTCCATTTCTGAAAAAAAATCAAGATGAAGCGCACATTAGAGGAAGAGCTTGGACAAACACCCGAAACAAAAGGCTGCAAGCGCCAATTATATATACCAGGTCGCACAAAATTAATCACCCTATTGAAAGATTTATATCTTTTGCAACTAGTGTCAATCATATTTGACACTTGTGAACTAGGCAGCTGCAGTATACAAACATACAAGCTACAAGCGCGTAAAGATCAAAATAAAAATCACCTTCACTTATAATCATTTTTTTTTAATAATGAAGTTTAAGTTAGAGTTAATTAATTTCGCAACATCATATGAATGTAGCACTGGATGGGAATCCACAAGGTGCTCGCAAGGTTGGCCGTCCAAAAATATCTTGGAGGAGAACTGTCCAGAAGGAAGTTGAAACATCTGGAAAAACTTGGAACGAAATCAAGCTTCTTTCAAAAGATAGAATCAGATGAAATTGTTTTACCGAGGCCCTATGCTTTAGTGGGAGAAACAACAACCGATGATGATGGTGATGTATATCCCTGTGTATATTAGGGTATACATTTTTTCCTATTTTTACGATTCCGTGGTTTTCGGGATTTTGTTATTATAGTCACGGCATCCCACAATTAGTGCCATAGCTTAGATATTATTGTAATTATTTTACAACATCTTAACTCGGAAAAATAGCATCAATCTTTTTAGCTGTTTTAATATAAAATTCCAAAAAAAAATTTAGAGCGTTTGTTGAAAATTGTAATTTCCTTAAAAAAAGGTTTGATTCTACCATATTCCACCAAAGTTCAACAGTAATTAACCGCTACACAATGTTCGAATTTCAGTGCCCGGCACAGTGTACACAAATTGCAATTAAGGCTCAGTACAATAGGCATAAGATTCCGTGAGAGGTACGAGTGAGAAGTCTTCGCTGATGTAAACCCGAGATGCAGAGCCATTTAATTCATTAGCTCGAAATTACAATTTAAAAGATCTTTCACTACATTACGCAAAATAGCTATAGGCACACTAAAAAAATCATTTTGTGTTTTGTAATAAAATAAGTAGAGGTTAAATCTTTTTACCTTTCAGCATAAGAGAAGAAAACAAAAGTAAGAATAAAGCATGCAAAAGGATTCATTTCAACTTTGTGCGCTTAGCGATGAGAACTGGATCATTGTCCTGTTGATACGTCCAAGACTCTCCGTGCAATGAAATATAAAGATATTATGATATTTTAAATTCGAATCTTCACTCAACATTCTTTTCTTCGTAACACTGAGCGTAAGTTCACATATATGTAATTCGGTTGGGGCTGATTAACCGAATTGAAAGCCAACCGTCTTATCTCTATGTCACACCTGTCGTCAATCTTAGACTTTGGATCAGTTTTTTAATTTTTCTATATGCAAATCAAATCGGATCGGCTATAATTAAACAAAAAAAAATATATATAGGTATAAAGTGCTAAAGTTTATCAGGATGGGGAATAAGTTTGTAGCGTTTTTACCAAACGTCTTTTATTTAAACAAAAAACAGTAATTGTGTCAGAAAGTTAATCAATTATATAGAAAAGAAGTCAAACGTGTTCTTGTGTCAAAGAACTTTATTGAACTACAAGTTTTACAAAGACTCTTCTCGGCTTAAAGCTTAACTAATATTAGATAATACATTTAATGAGAATGGGAGAAAGTAAAACTAGCAATGAATGTAGGAATGCATGTTGTGTGTATGTTGAGTGCGTGAGTAAGCGTGTGGGTGTAGAGTGAGAGAAAGTATGTAAAGCAGTTGTTGGTTTAAATAAGAGTTAGCATAAGTAATTAAATATAAGAGTAAGATTAAGTTAGAATTAAGAGTAGATATAATATAGGAATAGGTATATACGTATATAGGGTGATCATGTAACTATATATTCGCCGTTGCTGTTTACAACCTCTTCCCACCTCTCGATTAATTTGTTGATGCCGTCCCGCCAAAAATAGCCTAGTCTTGTGTCAAAGAAGTTGTTGAGCCAGTTTTTAAGAACCTCTTTGTTATCGAAGGTAACCCCCTTCATATAATTTGACATGGAGCGAAAAAGATGGTAATCGGTAGATGCACGGGCCGGAGAATACGGCGGATGCTGAATGATTTCCAACTCGAACTCTCGGAGTGCGACTTTGACGACTTGTGCAGCATGAGGCCTGGCGTTGTCGTGAAGGAGTATGATTTGACCATGTCGATCAGGTCTCTTCAGTCCAATAGGCACGTTCATGCGGTGTAGCTGGACAATGTAGAGCTCTTTCTTGGTTGTTGCATTCTTTTCGAGCATTTCCCAGTGCACCTTACCCTCCCAGTCCCACAAAACACATATCATGATTGTCTTTGGATGAAGATCCAGCTTGACTTTCGGCTTTGGCGTATCTCCTGAGGCCACTCACTCCTTTCAAAAGTGATATGAGACGTTCTTCATCGAATTCAGAAGCCCTTCCGCTGCGGGACGTGTCATCGACGTCAAAGTCGCCATTCGCCATTTTGAACTTTGCAAACCATTTCCGTGATGTATACTCGCCTATGATACCTTCTCCATACACGTCGCAAATGTCCCGGACTGCTTCGGCAGCTTCTTAACTTCGACGAAAAGCAAAGCAGAGCAGGTGTCGAAAATGTTGACATTTGCCTCCTGGGTATTCTGTATAAAGAAAGCTCTAGTCCCTCAGCAAGTAATCATTCATTTACTAACTTCATTAGCCCACCAAATTTTTAGCCGCATAATGAAATTTCCTCGGCCGTAAGTCGAAAACGTGTCGTAATTAAAAAAGATCGTTATACCATATCGAAATGACGTATAAAGAGCGGCCGTATAGCGAAGGATGGGTGTGCTTTAATTATTTTCATTAAGTGACAAATAGCGAAGATGTCATGAGACCCACTTAAAGGGGATTGGACAGATCTGGTCAGTCGTCGAAAAAAATACCGACAGTGGTCGTTCTAGAAATAGGGCTCTACCTAGATCTAAAGAATTGGAGTACAACTACAGTGGTAATGCATTTCAAATTTCACTACCACTAAATGAATAATAAGAGTGAAATGTTCGGTGCATTTAAAATTTAATGCACCGTGTCCAGCTATGCCTTTGTCACTGTTCCGTTCTGGCCACGGCACAAGACTGCGGCCGCCAAAAGTATTTCTTTGAATGGCTAGTGAACCTATAAATGGCTTCTGAGAACTGCCATGGTCCGGCACTATGAGAAAATACACTGTAACTACATTCAATAATACGCTGTAACTACAGTAATGGCTTAATGAAAATTATTGCCAGCTGTAAAATTGAATAAAATCACTCAATCGCTCGCGCGCAAGCACAATTTCCACATTATACAACACTTCCCACAGAGAACCTCCCGTTTGTTTTAGTTGCTGCATCAATTTTTGTTTTGTTTTGCTTTCTCATTCTTGATTTAGTTTCTTGTTATCACTGAGGTACTACGGAGAAACTGCTAACTACAGAATCTATTATCAATCGGTCTGCTGTTGTGAACGCTTTTATGCTTATGAGCGATTTGCTTTATTCGTTAATTGTAATTGTTATTATTGTGCACTGTTATACATGTAGAGACATCTACATATGTATGATATGTATGTATACATTGTAGTTGTTGCTACTACATTTCTGTATACATTAAAGTGCTTTTATTGTGTTTGCACTTCCCATTTTTGTCTTTGCACTCGAGCAGAGTGAAATATCCTACAATCAAAGCAATTCAGCGCTGAAAAGTAAGCGATTGGTAATGGGTTGCGATGCAGTAAAGAAGAAATTGTTGTTTTAAAATCGGAATATTATTCGTTCTGT
Organism: Anastrepha ludens; assembly: GCF_028408465.1. Taxonomy (NCBI): domain Eukaryota; kingdom Metazoa; phylum Arthropoda; class Insecta; order Diptera; family Tephritidae; genus Anastrepha; species Anastrepha ludens. The sequence goes on along the minus strand of NC_071499.1, from coordinate 9,928,417 downwards.
TTATTGTCAAGAAATTCGGATTTTAATTGCTTGACAATTTATAGAGACGCTTATATATATAGACCATGAACGTTGCCTTAAGAAATTTCAGAGTTGCAACATTTGTCTTATCTGAGATCTGCGATGGGTATTTAAATGCCCAATGGGCTAATCCGGATTTTTAGTGAATGTGAAATTGTTTATCAATAGACATTTCTTGTTCGCTTTAAGAGACAGTTGAAAGCATGCATTTTATAAAAATTGTCTTCCCATTTCAAGAAAACTGAAACTTAAAACAGAAAAGAAATTTTTGACTTGTGAGAAAATGCAAGCAGAAGTAGATAGTTGGAGAGTCGAGGATAGTGGTCAGCTTACAGGCAAAACAAATGATTTTATTATGCCACCAGAGGATGTTGATGACATCAGCGATTATGATGAATTGAAAGACAATATCCTGAACCCAAATATACCTTTTTTTACCAGTTTCTTATTTTTTGTATTTTTTTTATGAAAAACACACCGAAGAACATTTTTGCTAAAAGCAGTTTCGAGCGGGAGTTTTAAAATGAAAAAAACTGATACGTCAAAGCGGAGTTTTTGAATAACAAAAAAAAAAAAAAAAAAAAAAAAAAAAAAAAAAAAAAAAAAAAACAATTATATTACAATAAAAAAATTTAATTTTGCTCTTATTCAGGTAATTAAAAAATTAAAAACAAATTTTAAATTAAAATAAATTTTTTATTGTCTTCCTGTCTTCCTTATTTTGGTTATTAGAAAAAATTATGAACGGGAGCTTAAGAAGCATTTAAAACGGAAAAATTCGATACCTCAAAGCGAATTCTCTGAAAAAACACAAGAAGTTCAAAAATTTTAAGAAATAAATTTTACTCTTATCCATGTAATTAAAAAAATTAAAAAAAAAAAATGTGTAATATAAAAAAGAGTTTTTTAATTTTTTTATTTTGGCTACAATAGAAAAGATTAGGAACGGGAGCTTTTGAAAACATTTAATATGGGAAAAAGCGAATTCTTTGAAAATCAAAATATACAAAAAATTAAAAAAAGTTTAGAAAATTTCATTTAACCCTTATTCAGGTTATTAAAAAATTAAATTTTTTAATAGTGGCTACAATTTCAACGTGAAAAAACCGATATCTCTAAGCGAATTCTTTGAAAAGAATAAAAAAATACAAAAATTAAAAAAAGGTTAAAAAATTCAATTTTACTCTTATTCCGGTAATTAAAAAAATTAATAAAATAAACAAATTAAAAAAGTTTAAAATTAAATATAAAACGATTTGTTTAATTAACGAGTGCGGATGTTTCCAATTTATTTATTTTTCTACATTTTTCATTTTAATTTTTAAATACTCCTAAATATATAAAACGTAATTCACGAATCATTTGTATACTGATTTCGCGTATTGCTTGAGTTGATCATCCCTGAACTCCCTAAGGCATCGCTGCGCTAAAATTCAGTGATGAATTCCGCAGTAGGGCGCTCATTTGGCTTATTACGAACTCATTTCCTAGCCATCACCTTTTGCTGCTGGCATGCTAACAAGCGTAGGTATGTACTCGTATGTATTATGTTTTTGTTTTCATTGAGTTAATGTAACGCACCGTTACATACATACGAGCGTCGTTTGTAAATACATGTAAATGAGCAAATTAATTTAGTTTGTTTGTTGTTAATATAAATTGACTTGAAATAGCGAATTTGAGTTTAGTTGCATTCTAGCAACGTCCGCGCTCATTTCTGAAAAAAAAAAAAAATAAAATCAGAACGCAAAGGTTTAAATTTTTGTGTCGTTTACATACTAGAAAAATCCTTTACATATCGTGTTCTGCTCTTGTATCCTGCGCCGGTTGCGCGTAACATTATCGTCGATCGTTAATATCGCACAGTGCATTCCAATACAAAAAAATAGAATTTGACGGGACCTTGGTTAGTTAGCCTGAAAATTTGTACAAAACCAAAGCAGGTTGGTATTTTTGAAATTTGTGATAAGTGATAAGTGAGTTTTGCTCAAGTGCCTAGAGCTGATAAAGTACAAAAATTAACTTCACTTCAATGGAGTGACCTAGAATTTTATGCCGCCTCCGACACGCGGATGGGTTTTTTGTGAGGAGCTTGTTCATTCTAAAAAATATACTCGGAAGTGTGCCATTGCCTCCCGAAGGGCGATCACTATTAGAAAAAACTCTTTCTATCATATGTTGTTTCGCGCCCGGTTATGGCGGTTATTCAAATTAGTACTAGAAATTTAGATAATATTGACTTAATGTAACTCAAATAACTGAGAACCGAGCCAATAATGAGAAGAAGTGCGCACTATTTCGAAGAATTCCGCAATAAAAAATGTTAAAAATATATAATTTCACATTAGAAAATTTTATCAATTAAAGCTTTAGCAAATAGATTTTTAGCAGCCAGAATTTTTAATACAGACTATTGAACCACAAAAATTTCGTACACAACCAGTGCAAGTTTCCTTAATATAGTGTTTGGAAAGCCTCCTTTCCCTTTACTGCTTAGCGAAAATGGGAAAAATGTTCCAAGAAATAAATTGTTTTTTTAAATATGTTTTTTACTATTGGTTTTTATAAGCTGAGTGAACTTATTAGAATCTTGCAAGGGACTTATATACCCAGTTTTAAATTCGCCACCATCCAGTTAGTGAAACATCAAATCTTAGAAAGAGAGTTTTCTACGACGATTTAATCATCTGAATTTGTTTATGAATCATTTTTTTAACAAATAAACAAATAATAAATAAAAAAAAAACAAATAATAATAAAAAAAACAGATTCACGAAACCAACGCAGGACTGAGTCTTGTCGAGGCCTTATGCTCCCGAGAGGAGTGAACAAGGAAAAAAAACCCAAAAAAGGGGCAACACCAAAGCGATTTAAAACAAAAAAAAAATCTATTTCTTTTTGCACTTTCTTAAAGTAGATATATGTAAAAAAAAAATTAACTTAAAATCTTGAAAAAAGTCGTACCCAATACAATGAGTTCAGGTAGTGAGTTACAACGGCCAATGAAAACTTTAAACGCGTTTTTCTCAAAACGACTTTTCTGAACACGGTGGCCTCGATATCTCGAAAACTTATGAACCGATTTAAATTTTTGTTGTTTTTAATTTTTGTACATGTATTGGCTACAGTCGTAAATAGCCGTTTTTAAAGAAATCCAAAAATTAATATTTTTTCAAGCCTTTCGAAAACAAAAAAAATGGTAAAACACAAACTAATTTTGCAAATCTGCTCCATTTTCTCAAAAAAAAAACAAAAATAAAAGAAAAAAACCGTCACGTACGACGATAGTAATTAATGTATAGATTAAGCATTTTTTTTGGGGTTTTTGCTTTCATGACGTCATTGCATTAATATTTATAAAAATTTTAATTTTTAATATTTTTTAATAAAAATTTGTGTCAGTATAGTTGAATATATGACCAGCAGTTTTCTGCTATGCCAATGTGATCGGGAACCCGAACGAACCCAATATCGTAGTATTCTGGTGCAGTCGAGAGAGAAATCACGTATTTTCCAACTAATTTCAAACGCACAAACAATGAGCCCAGAGCTCTAATATCCGCCTGGCTGTTGGAGTGGATATTTAACTCCCTTACAGTATTAGCAAAAGTAAGCAACTACTGCTTCTTTAATTGCGGCTATCTCCGCTTGGAAAACAATAAAGTGATCCAGCAAATATTTGAGCTTGATGAGAAGCTCCTCGCAGAATACTCCCCCACCAACTCTAACATCCAGCACTCGACCTCTTCGCAAATTTTATGAGATCTCGAATTCCATTTCGTCTGATTTTTTAAGTTCTCTTTATTTATTAATTTGAACAGTTTGAATTAGCGCCAAGTCAGTAGTAGAAAAAAAAGTAGAAAAAAATAAATAAATGAGTAAATAAATAAACTGCAGAACTGATACCGAAGTAAAGGACGCATTTGCAATGAAGACTACAGCTACGTAGTTAAAAAGCTCGAACCCTTCCTTGCTATGGAACAACACACAATCAAGGAGTGAAAAGCTAGAGCTAAAGGAGGTTTGCTGGCACGAAACTATAGGGCTATTCCAGGTGAAATCCCTACTGGGAGCATACAAACAAAAGATATATTAAAGACTCACAACCCTCTCTAAAGATAAACTGAACAGCTCACTGCAGACTCCGTAGACATCTGCATACGATCGAGCTATGGTCTACAGACTCTTGTCGTGTCTGCGACTAGCTCCAGGAGACTGCAATGGACCTTTTCCTTGCATGCAGCGCTATAGCGCGGAGAAACTTGAGACATCTCGGCAATATGCAGCTCAACCTAGTTCTATCTTAAGTTTAAAAAAAGATTGGTCTGGATGAGGTACTGTGATGAGTAGAGGGCACAAAAGACTATGAGGTGGAAGTGCAAACCTCAAAACAACCTATGTCTTTGTTATTATTATTGAAATAAATAAATTTTACTCATAGCATTTTTCTGCGGCTAGAAAGAGTGGGCAGACTAATGAGCTCTAGAGGACTACTGCTTGCAGGAAGATCATATAGCGAGTCTCATCCAAAATTACTAAGGCAAACACGAAAAACTGTTTTTGAATACATTCCAGTCTAGTTTTTTATCCGCATATGTTAATTTTAGTAGCGCGATCTTCCGATTATCGAACCAAAGTGAAAAAATTGAGTACCTAAAGTAATAGCGTTGAAGTCTGCTTTGTCTTAGCGTAGAAGGAAAATAAAAAATTATTTTCAAAAATATTTTTGCCCTTGCTGAAATGACTGAGATCAAAAAAAAAAAAAATTATTATTTAAAAAAAATTGTGTATTAAAAAAATATTATTTTAAAAACATTGAAAGCAAAAACATAAACAAACAAAAAGTTGCTTAGTGCCTACGAGGCACTAGAGAGAGAGAGAGAGGTGGGGGCTAATACGTTTGCGTAAATATGGTTCCATTCTTTGTGTTTTGTAATTATTTACAACTTTTAAAAATATTTTGTAATAAGGCATTATCAAGTGTAAACAACAACGGCAATCAGTTGAATTACAAAATTATTGTAGAATTTTTGTTATCTGTAGATAATTTCTTGGCATTGATGATGGAAAATTATTGCATATAGCAACTAGCATAACAACAATGGGAACATTTAAAGTGCGATATCTTGGAACTTTACATGAATAATTTACCACTTTTCTTTCCATACTCGCATGTCGCTGTTGGTTTCCAATGCTATTGCATCGGGTATAAAAATGCCTTCAAAAAGTTTCATAATAAATAATTCAAAGGCGTAAAATTCGTGACCCTTTTTAAAGCCGGTGTATAAGGTAATTTCTGAAGATAACTTTATCACTGCATAGACTCTCTTATCATCTATGGCTAAGCAGGTGGTATGGCATGTAGCTACTCCTTCGTGAAACCAATAGTCTTCCAGCTCATGTTCGCGTACTCTTGGGTATAAAAAAGTGCTAGACATTATTAGTAAAAGCTCGATTTTCTTATTTCTTTTTAAGAAGTAATGACCAACTAAGCCTCTAGACTAATAAAGGCATGAAATAATAATATTTTCGTGCCAATCGGTAATTAATAAGTCACCTGTGAATGCAGTGAAACAACTTCATTTATTCACTAAGTTGGATTCCTGATTCCATCTAGCCTGGTTGACAGTCCTTGCAAAAGAAGCGAGTCGTTAGACCAAATACGTTGGAATGACCTCACCAGGACTCTCTACTCTCTTAGCCGTGACCTTAAGTTTCATGTGGGTTGGATACCGCATCTTCCTTAAGGTTGTTCACGTTTATAGGGGAGCGCGACGTGGACACAAGAGCAGGAATTGAGTATTGCAGTCCGGCTGTAACTGCATACCCAAACCAATTGCAACACCGCATTACCCATTGTTTTTTGCGTGTCGGGTCCAAAACCCTGCGCACAACTAGATATCCTGGGCTGCTTCGTTTTCTTACATTAGCTATCCCTCGAATGGATGTTCGGAAGCAACGCAAAGGATGTGCAAAGCCCAGAAATTGTAAGCTGCTTGAGCCGTACGCAGAAAGACCGACCTGCCCACTGTCAAGTCAATGACGGTCAGGGCCTTTCACACAGAACCATCCACCTTGCAGAATAAGATGGAGACGTTTCATCGAGGCCCTATGCTCCAATGGGAGAAACAGGAACTGACGATGATAGTGATCTTTCACTAAGTTAGAAGAAAACTCATAACTGAGCACAGTACACTGGCCGAAGCGCACTGTGTAAATTTTCTGGCTAACAATTACTTTCGACGTAAATTTGAAAATTTAACGCTTGAGTTCACGTGCTCGATTTATGAAATGTCAAACCAAATAATTGAAATTGAGTAGTAGTTTCTCACTATTGAAAACGGATCTTAACGAAACCACTCAAGTACATACTTGAACTTATAAAACTTAGGTAGGTAGGTGAAATGGTCGAAGTACCAGACTGGCACTCCCCAAGTAGTATTAAAGCGACGTTCTGATATCATTCTGAGACCTCCAATGCGCAGATATCTACCGCCAAGCAGAGCTGTTGATGTAATGGAGAAGTTTGATGGAATTTAGGGTGGAGCACTGCCCCAGGCTGTGGAAGAAAGGAGCTCCCAGTGACCTTAATCGTCTAGCTGCCAAACTCGCATATTTACCGAGACCGTGCTCAACAGCCTCCTTCTCTGAAAGATCCCCACAGCTTCTGCAATGAGGATTAAATGGTAAACTTAGCTCTGTCCAATCGTCCAATGATCGGTAAGCACAACTAAGAGTTCGGAAATTGAATGGTGTGCAGTCCTCAGGATTATCTGCGTCCTGCGGCTATTGTACTGCTGCCATAGGGCTTCCAAATACTACACGAAGAAATGGAGATCCATCCGATCTGTGTATTCCTGAGAAATAAGTTGTTCCATTCCCCTTTAACAACAGTAAGGGGATGTTGATGACCGGATGGGAGTTGACCAATTTGGAGGTACACCATGCCGTGATCAGCGCCTTGATCGCAGCTTGACAATCGGAAAAATGTTTCATTCCGATAGTGTTGTCTGCATTCCTGCATGGTGGTAAAGACTTGTGCCCGGAAAATACTAGCAGTCTTCGATAGTTTTAAGGAAATAGATAAATAGACTGATTTTGCGAAAACCTCTGCTTCAACTCCCGATAACATCTTCGAGTATAGTATAAAGTATACTTAACCTTTTATCGATATGAGGGTCTGTTTTTTTTTTGTGAATGAAATTACTTCTCCCCCTATATGGTGCGATTTGACTCCGTTAAAACTTTTCATGTAGTCGTAGGTCTACGCCAATAACCCACAATCGACTCTCAATGCCAACATAACCTAGGCTATTGCTTCAGCCAGAACTATGTAACAGTTATTGAGAGTTATAGTGCGCCTGGCATCTGAATGTTGCCACATGCCATACATCATGGCATACGTGGACCTTTTAAGTAAAAAAAAACAGAATTGCAATTCATTTTTGAGTGAAATTGTACTACAAAATATATGGCGGGACCTACAGTTTTAAGTTGACTCCGAATACAAATATTCTTTACGGGGAGCTTTCCCATGGCAGAAATTCGCTCAGAGGTTTGCCATTGCCTGCCGAGGAGCGACCGCTATTAGAAAACACTTTCTGTAATATTGGTGTTTCATGTAGGGAGATTCGCCCCTACGTACTCTCGAATGGTTGTCACGCACAAACCCATTCGGCTACCATGGCCGCCGAATCGTACTATAGAGCGTTCAAAATAGAGAAGCTACAACAGCTGCCACATTTCCGTATTAAATGTTGTGAAATTTGAGTCTGTGAAATTTTATTGGTTTCCTTTGACTAAAATTATAATGTAAAGCTTGTTTTCGATTAATATAATGACTGACATTTATGTTCTCTATATTTTTTAGTATGTCTCGTGTTTTAGAGGATTCGCCAAATGCTCATCTCGATAAGTCCATTTTGGAACGTTATCGCAGCTTACCATTGAAGGAGAATATCGTACAAGCCACCTATGTGTGGATCGATGGCACCGGTCAAGATTTGCGTTGTAAGGATCGTACGCTAGATTTCATACCATATGATCCGAAAGGTGAGTAACAAATGAGTGAGCTGTTATAAATAAATCTTTATTCTTATGGACCCAAATTAAAGAAGGAGGAATAAAATCTTTAGAAAAATAATACAATAATAATTATTGAGATCTAAAAAAAGGTGATTCTAATACTCTATTTAAATTTTTTTTTTTTTTCTTATCGAACTTAAGATGATCTTTACTCACCCATCTCCAATCTATCTAGACTTGTTTATGATACAGTTGTGAATTGGTTGCTTCTCCTGAACTCGCCCGTTTCATTTACCCAGAAGAGTTAGTACAGAGAGCTTTAACATTACAAGAAGTTTGATTTCATGCTCCAATGTGCCGACTTTGTTTGTTCAGAGGCTGCGTTAACCTGATTAGAATCAGTGAGTGGTTTGATTCATCGTTTATTACAGGGACTCAAATTCCTCCGCTACTTCTTAATTTTAATTTTTCCTCTCGCTACTACTCTAATCTTGTACAGATGAGTGGTGGACAGGTAGCGCAAAACGCACAATCAATTGGTCAAGCTACGCCTCATTATTGCTAGTAGCTCAGAGTATTTGTCAAACAAAATGTTCAGTACTCTCTCTTTACTTGGAGTAGGAGCAGAAACTTCGAATTGGCCAGGGCGCTACTTGTGAAATGAATCAGAGGAGGAAAGAGGGGGATTGAGTATTTGTGGATTATGAACAATGATTGAGTTACGGTTGTGTCAACCGCTTCATGCTGCTGATGAAGTTTATCAGATTTTTGATATCAAGGCTTACTAAAGGGTGGTTAAATTTCAAGAGGCGATGTTGAACGTGAACCACTCCTAAATGTCAAATTTTTTTTTCTATATTTTATTTGACATTTTTCAATTTCAGACTAATTCAATTTGAACCATGGAAAGATATACAATCGAGCAACGCGTTAAAGTTTCAGGCTTATTATGAAAACGGGCGCTCAAATCAAAATGCATATCGTCCAAATGTGCGTACAATCGGAACAGTTGTGCAAAGTTTGAGCAAACTGGGTCTGTAGCAGATGTGAAAACACCAGTGCATGCTCGTACAGCTCGTACTGCAGAAAATATTCCTGCTGTTCGCGATAGTGTGGTTGAAGAGCCATCCACCTGAACTCGTCGTCGTGCTCAACAATTGCACCTCTCACGCTCGTCGTTGATGAGCATTATGCAAAACGACTTGCATTTACACGCTTAGAAGGTGCAATTGACTCAAGAACTAAAGCCTCTTGACCATTTCAAGCGTCGTCAATGGTCAGAATGGTGGCAGGAAATGGCAACAGTGAATGACCAATTTTCGAAGAAAATCATTTTCAGTGATGAGCCACATTTTCATCTCAGTGGATTCGTCAATAAGCAGAATTGCCGCATTTGGGCGAATGATAACACTAGGGAACAGCCATTTTGCGGCAGGGTTGATTTAAGTCAATTCTGTGTGAGACTAGTGTGCTGAATACTAGAAAAATTTTAGATTTCTCAAATTGACTCTAGTTTTTGAGATAAAGACTATTATCTATTTCACTGAAAAAAACAGTATTAAAATACCAATATGCACTAAAAAAATATTTTTATTAATATATTTCATTAAAAATTATACAAAAACAAAAATATATATTTGCAGTTAACTTAAATAATTTAAAAACATTACAAAAAAGCTTAGGACAATCCCTTAATAAGGTCCAGCAGTAGTCTGCCATCATGTGGCAGTCCCATCGACCTTGGTACCTTTCTTCCATTATTTTTATATCCTGGTGGAACCGTTCTCCCTGTTCCTCACTATAATCGCCCAAGTTTTTCGTGAATTTGTCCAAATGGCTATGAAGAAAATGCAATTTAATGCTCATATTAGCTCCTAAACTGCAGAAATTTCGAAGCATTTCTTCAACTATAGTTTTTGGTAATCTGGTGCCTTATGATTCCTCAAAAAATTTTTACTACTAAGACAAAGCTTAGCCATGCTTTAGATTCAATTTGTGACATATGGTTTATAAATTCAATGTCTTTTATAAGAGTACGGATCTGCGGCCCATCAAAGACACCTGCTTTTAATTTTTCCATACTTAAAGACGGAAATTTTTGACACACATATTTAAAACAGTCACCGGTCTTATCAAGGGCTTTGATAAACTGTTTCATTAGCCCAAGCTTGATGTGAAGTGGTGGAAGAAGAAGATTTTCTCGGCTTATCAGTGGTTCATGAACCACATTTCCTTTTCCTACTTCCATATTTTCTCTCAAAGGCCAAACCTTTCTAGTCCAATGTTCTTTTTTTGCGCGACTATCCCATAGACATATGAAACAGGGGTATTTAGTATACCCACCTTGCTGACCTAATAAAAAATTCACCATCTTTAAGTCCACACATACTGACCATTGATGTTGTGCGTATGAAATCTTTTCTAAAACAATTTTAATATTTTGGTATTCTTCTTTTAGTTTCGTTGAATGACCAATTGGAACCGAAGCAAATTTATTTCCATTGTGCAGCAATACACATTTCAGACTTCTTTTTGAGCTATCTATAAAAAGTCTCCGATGTTCAGGATTATATTCAGGATGCCCCATACAATTTAACAGACCAGAAACATTGTTACAAAATACAAGCTTGTATTCTTCTTGAAAGAAAGGAAGAAGTTGTTGCTCTCTGGTCCTAAAGAATGTGATGGTAACGCCAGGTTGAAGACATTGTTTTTCTTTTAGTCTTGAAGCAAGAATTTCGGCAGATTTTTTTGATAAATTTAAATCACGAACCAAGTCGCTAAGCTCTGCTTGCAGCTACTTTCTTCGAACTCGCTTTAACTGCTGCTTGCTTGATTGTCAGAATTCTCTAACATTTCAATGTCATTACAGTTAGCAGAAGATGGTCCTGTAAACACAGGAATTGGTAAATTGTCACTGTGCAATACTGGGGGTCTAACTGATTTAATATTAGGATAAACCCAATTCCGTTTCTTAAAACGGTTTGTACCTTTCACTTTTATTGCACAGAAATAACAGTCATTAAAATGATTCGTTGGCTCATTCCACATCATCGGTACTCCGAATTGAAGACCTTTACGTCCTCCTTGGCTCCAGTATCGCAAAGATTCTACACAAGACTTACACACAATATTGGGCACCCAATATTTATTCTTTTGTACATACTTTATCCCAAAGTATGCTTGGTAGGTTGTTTTCACAAACTCTGTGATCTGTTTTCTTTGCTTTTGCGAACAAAATTTGACACATATATAACAAAAACTGTTGCAATTGTTAACACAAGGTTTTCGGGACGAACTCATATTTTCGAGACAACAATTTCTTTAAAACTGAAAAATGACACTAACTGATAACTTCTGAGTCTAACAGCAAATAAGTGAAAGTGTTGTACCTAAATATGCAAACAGATAACGAAACCGTAGTTAGGTTTAATCAAATTAGTGCAACTGTAGGAGGGCACTTTAAATTTTTGTAGTAATTTTTAATTTTGCGTTTATCTCAAGAACCAGAGTCAATTCAAAAAATGTAATTTCATACTCAATATATATAATACAAGTGCTAATGAAAACCATTAACAAAATTATTGCCGCAGATTTTTTTTTTTTTTTGTTCGCCCTGTGTAATCCAAGAGTGATTGCCGAAAAACCACGTCGCGGCGATGTCAATTGGCCGCCAAGATCATGTGATTTGACACCGTTGGATTTCTTTCTTTGAAGTTATTTGAAGGAAAAGGTGTACGTCGATAAGCCAGCAACAATTCAAGAGCTAAAAGATGAGATAATTCGGCACATTAACGGCATAGAACCTTAATTATGCCTCAGCGTCATCGAAAATTAGGACCATCGGATGGAGGTGTGCCGCCGGGGCTAGGGCAGACATTTGGCCGATATTTTGTTCCATACGTAATTGATCCATAACAATATTATCACAATAAAGAGAACTGATAAAAATTTCCAAAAAAAATGTATTTTATTCAAAATCAACACCGGCCCTTAAAACTTAACCACCCTTTATATCAGTAGGCGTAGGAAAGATGTGAGAACCCAGATGCTTAAATCTTAGCCCCGCGAGAGCTGGACAGTTAAGAAGAAGGTGTTGAAATGATTCCACCTTACCCTCCATACAACTCACGCAAAACAAACTCGAAGTAATTCCGAGTCTCACGGTGTGCATACCTTGCGGATAGAGTCCTGGGAGGACACCCACGATTTTTGACTGCTGAAATTTTGCACCCTCAGAAGATCCCTCGAACGTCTTCGATCTACACGTAGCCAGAAGGATTTCGCGATCTTAAAAGTTTGTCTACTTTCCCAGCACTCGCTGAGTTGGCGCGAAGCCCATCGCTCCAGGAGTAGTGCGCAGGTAATCAAGAGAATCCTAATTGTTTCCTTCCGCGGGGAAGCTATCTTACAGGTCCCTTGTCTGACCAGCCCATCCGTTTCGTAGTTTCCTCCAATGCCGCTATGACCTTGCTTAGTTTCAAAAACCAGTTGCGACCCAAAATTAAATTTTACTAAAATGTGCGCGGGTATATAAAAATCGGTCCGGGTCGAATTTAGCATTACCTTAGTTTTTTAATTCCATTGTCATATTTTTCATCTTCTTTCGCCAAAGACGACGGCCTTATGTGTATCTTTCATCTAACGGTAAATCAATCCTCCAGCTCTCGTTGTATCTGCTGGAAGTATGGCTCTATAAGTAGCATTATTTTTTGTTGTAGCAGTCATGGCTCTGCATATCAGTTGGTTTTCTTCAGCGTTTGTTGAACTCCATTCACCCTCTTAGGGATGCTATGAAGAGAGTGAGAAATATGGTCTCACCGCTCACGCATGTTGCTGTGTTAAAGAGCATTTCCATTTCCTATGACATACGCAAATTAAAGCTTTTCACAAATATTTGTTTATGTGTATACTTCTGTTTATCTGCGTGGTAAAATATGAACTTCAAGAGCAGATACAATATTTAGCAACCATTATGACAGTTATGAGGCGATAGACAAAAATTAAACACCCTTTCCGCCTCTCGATGCGATGCAATGCAGCGCCTCTTTAAACATTTTAAGTGCCTGACGAATTAACGTCTATTAAATTCGTCCAAAACCGCGTCTGCTGTATCCACTAAGTGCAGTTATACACAAAAATGTATGTAGGTGTATATGTGTGTATGAATCGGCGTTCGCAAATGCGCGCGCTTTTAATTGCACATCGTCGTGTTCCTCCTCGTAAATTCTGAGTGCGAGCGCAACTGATTGGCGCATTTGAACTTGTTTTGCTTCCACTAAGTGAGGGAATAATTTACGGTCCGCGTATGAAAATTTTGCAGTTTTCCCATTTTCTATACTTTTTTCAACATTGTAATAACTCGCATCTGCAAATGGGTCTGGTGGTGAACGAGGACAAAACGAAGTACCTCCTGTCTTCAAACAAACAGTCGGCGCACTCGCGTATCGGCACCCACGTCACTGTAGACAGTTATAATTTCGAGGTTGTAAAAGACTTCGTCTATTTAGGAACCAGCATTAACACCGATAACAATGTCAGCCTTGAAATCCAACGTAGAATCTCTCTTGCCAACAAGTGCTACTTTGGACTAAGTAGGCAACTGAGCAGTAAAGTCCTCTCTGGACGAACAAAACTAACACTCTACAAGACTCTCATCATGCCCGTCCTAACGTATGGCGCAGAAGCGTGGACGATGACAACATCCGATGAAGCGACGCTTGGAGTGTTCGAGAGAAAGATTCTGCGTAAGATTTTTGGACCTTTGCACGTTGGCAATGGCGAATATCGCAGACGATGGAACGATGAGCTGTATGAGCTTTACGACGACATAGGCATAGCGCAGCGAATAAAGATCCAGCGGCTACGTTGGCTGGGTCATGTCGTCCGAATGGATACAAACGCTCCGGCTTTGAAAGTATTCGATGCGGTACCAGCTGGTGGTAGCAGAGGAAGGGGGCGGCCTCCTCTGCGTTGGAAAGATCAGGTGGAGAAGGACTTGGCTTCACTTGGTGTGTCCAACTGGCGCCGGTTAGCACGAGAAAGAAACGACTGGCGCGCTTTGCTAAACTCGGCCAAAATCGCGTAAGCGGTTATAGCGCCAATTAAGAAGAAGAATAACTCGCATTTTACCTTAATGATAGTAAGTAGTTTGCGTATTTTAATTGAGGTCCTCTCGGCTCATTTGAAATGGTGTTTTTTGGGTATTTGGAAAAAAGATTTCTTATTTTTGTTTGATCCATTGTTAAAAAATAAAAAGTTTTTTTTGGCCATACGAGTTTCGTTTAAAAAATCTTCAGCCTTTAAAAAATGGTCTTCACATGGACAGTGGACACAGATATAGCCGGTTTTACTGAACCGATTTTATGAAATAAATTTTAAATGACGTAGGATTGATGTCGGTATCGTGTGAACTACGATCATTCGGAAGCAAAATTTTAGTATTTTTTTTCGGACCTTTAAAGTCAAAAAAAAGGTTTTTCATTTTTGAACGTCCGCCATTTTTTCAAATTAAATTTTTTTTTTAAAGATCGTAGCTTACACGGCAACGACATTCAAACTGAACAAGAAACTTTATGTATTTTTGATTTCAGATACCTGTGAGTCCTATAATCGGTGTCGTCAGCGACATAGCGTTTTTTGAAAGACAGTTTTTTGAAGGCTGACAACTTTTTGAACGAACCTCGTATGGCCAAAAAATAATTTTGTTTTTTAACAATGGTTCGTAAAATAAAATACTGAAAACCAAAATAAAAAAATGTTTGCTTTCCCTTTCACACGTTTTTAAATAAATACCTAAAAAACACCATTTCAAATGAGGCGAGGGCCTTAAATTTATAAATTATTCAATACTTTCAAGAGACAAATTTATTAACATGCAAAAGTTGTTTTTGGAAATCCTATAACGAATATGTAAGTCTATCGGCTTCAGCCTCAATTGCATTCAACAGTATACCTACGTATAACCGCTCGGAAATATTATAAAACCAAGATGGTTATGATGATATCCAGCAAAGCTATAATAGAAAAATGTCGCAATATCGTTTGCTTGATTACATGTTTAAAAGGGTATCTCTAACGGAAATTATTCCGCGCTTGTTGCTGGTATTTTAGTGAAACGCAAATTCTTGTTCTAATTAATATAATAGTTCTTCTAATTATAACATCAAAATCGTTAAATTTTAATTTAAAAGTTATTATTGTACAATATTAGTTATTACGTTATTATTATTATAATAACAACCAAAAAACCAAAACAAAAAAATGTATGGGCAATATTTTCTCAATAGGCTTTCGAAAATGGAAGGGAGTTTGATACCGCAAAATAAAGCAGAAAGTCAAAGATGATAGATAACCGGTTTGGCCATCTTCTTCTTCTTTATTTGCTATTCGTAATCGAATGTAAGCGATTATACAATTTAAAAGTAATGCAATTTTATTTTTTTTACAATTTTTTTTTTATTTTTTTTTTTTAATTTTGAACTATATTTGAAAATAATTCCAAGAGGTTGTATACCACACGTTGTATACCGGTCCACTGCCTTATGTTTCTCAACCAAGAAAACTGCTTACGTCCGATACCTCTTCTACCTTCAATCTTGCCCTGCAATATAAGTTGGAACAGTTCATATTTCGGGCCTAAATATGAAGTTTTTCGTCATTTGATGCACTTGATTAGTTGTCTGTCGCCGTGAACTCTTCGCAGCACTTCTTCATTAGAAACGTGGTCTGTCCATGACAGACATGTCTTGAGCAATCTCCGGAGAATCCACATTTCAAATGCTTCCAGTCTATTCATGTCGGAGAGCTTTATGGTCCATATTTCCATGCCATATAGCAAAACTGACCATACATAGCATTTTATGAAGCGCATTTTTAGTTGAAGATTGTGGTCGCGACATTTTAGGGCTTTACCACATTTAAGAAATGCGGATCGTGCCATTTCGATGGGACATCCCACTCCTTTTACACGAATTGCAAGGCCGTTTAACGGCCTGATGTTAGTGACACCTATGAAAATTCTGTATGTCGTGGCAAAAAATGCATGCAGTCTATACATTACATACAAATAGCTTCGCATGTGAACATACCCGCAGTTGGCATTTTCAAGTGCATGAGTATCACCACTTATCCGAAAATTGGTCAATTCAGTAATATTACAATAATTTTTGTAAACGGAAACAATTGCTTATAAAATTTGCTCATACACTAGGGTGCCTAACTAAAGTTTAGTTCATTTTAAGACTTCCGCGAAAATATAAAAAACGAAATATTTCATTATTTACAAAAGTTGGGACGATTTGAAAGAGTTTCCAAAAATCTAGTTTTTTACAAATTACTTTTTAAAAACATTTCTTCCAAAAAATTACCTCAGATGATAGGAGACTTTATACTTGAAAGGTCTGCATACATTTAAAAAAAAAATGTATCAATGAAATCATTAATTCAAATCACATTTTTGGAGTGCTTTATAATCCAGCCCAGTGCCCGCAAACCTTAATATTAACTATAAATAATAATAATAATAATATTTTGACGGAAGATTTACAATATAATAATTCCGATGGAAATAGAAACATTAACTCTCGAGGAGTGGTGCACCCTAATGTGTATAGATGAATGGACAGCCAATTGCGCAGAATATAAAAATGTTGAGGTAGTTTTGAGTTCCTATTGCGCAATCATTCAATGCCTTTCGAAATCGCTCGTCTAGCTGATAGCACATGACTTGTTTCATAAATTTTTTTAATTAATTGTTCATAAAATCTAGTTTTCGCATTCATTTCATTCACTTGACTTGTTATTTCAAATCTAAAAAAAATGCATACGAATTAAAAAAAATTATATTCAAATTACAGACACATATATACACATGTAAGTATTTTCGAGTTGCGTGACGATTTTTTCAATTGAAATTGAATACTAATATTTTAATTAAATACGACAACAAAAAACCGCAGTAACAGCTCATCATCCAACCGCACTCTCGCACAGTAGCCACTTAGTTTCATTGCAAGTATTGCACGCCTGCACGCCTGCCCTACTGGCCATCTTAGCCAACCAGCTACACTGAGGATGCAACTAGCAAATGCGCTAATGCTGTGTTGTTGCTTGGCAATGTTGAGTTTAGTTAGATGGAAGTGTCTGTGATCAGCAACAAATCTCATATTTCACATGCAGGCCTATCATAGAAACTGCATCGGCGTAGAACTGTCACTTTTGACATGAGTGATGATGAAAATATAAATAAATGCAAGTCACTGAAAAATATGATGATAAAAGTGACGCCATTACATTGAGTATGACGCTGATTATGCTGGTATGAGTGTATGTTTGTATGTATGAAGCTAATTATCAAACATTTTAAGCACGTGGCAACTATGTACGTAAGCAACCAAGCACTTGCTTTTTAATCAAACAAATTAAAATGGAATGAAGTGAGACTGCAATGTAGACAAAAAACAAAAAGCGAACTCAATTAAAACCGCCTCACTTCAACAATCATTAGCTGATTTACCCATATTTTTGAATTTATCGGTGTAGAACTTTTTTATTTAATGTTGTAGTGTCTAGAATGATATGGTAGGGAGCGCCTTTAATTGTATATTTTCTAACACCATCAGCTGATTTGCTGGTTTGTAAACACGATAAATATACTTTTTTTTCCTTTTTCACTCCTCTCGGGAGCATAGAGCCTCGACAAGACTCAGTCCTGCGTTGGTTATGTTAATCTATTTGATTTCTGACAGGTTAGGTGATTAGCCTGTCGCTACCAATTCTAAGCTTGGGAGCAACGCCTTCTTACTGCTTGGAGCGCCATCTGTGATTTCCATTTTCCTGCCAGAAGGATCGCGTGGATGATTGAGGACTTCGCTAAATTTGGTGTGTCTGAACTATTACCGCGGCTGCCCGCTTCCTCTTGCTGGCGCCACTGATGCAATGTGTAACTGTGTGTTTGTTTTTTTATTTTTACTTATTTTACGAGCCACAATGCAAATAATGCCCTGACTATTGTGCGGGAGTGAGAATGTCGAGGCTCTATGCTCCTAAGAGGAGTGAAGAAGAAAGGATAAGTTTGGGTTCGAGAAGTGAGTTTTGAAAATGTTTTTAGAATGGGAAATTATTAAAAAGAGGGAAAGTAGATAAATTTGGGCAAGTGTGAGGGCCATGCTTCACGTTGGATTCGTACCGACAACCCCTGAGATGGCAGGTTAGTGCATTTACGCTACACTACCGAGGCCGCATTATAATAAATATAAATATACTTACACCTGCCATAAGTTCTGTTAAAAGCTAAGTCCGTTATAGATATGAAATTATAATACTTTTTTTAATGAAGTAAATTTTATAGAATCAGTAAATATTAAAAAATTTTGAATTTTCATTCGAAATGGTCGCCATTTGCTTTTACACAAGCCTTCAAACGATTAGGCCATTCAGCTATTGCAGCACGCATGATTTTCATGGCTATTGACGTCGCTGCTCTTACCGAAGATTGTCTGAGACTCTCCAAACTTCTTCTTCCATGTTCCTCAATTATGGCCACTAACTATATTCCAATGGAGTCTGATCTGGACTTCCAGATGGCAGCGTAAACATTCCTCATACTTATACGGGAATGATGCTGAAGTGACAGTTCTTGGCCGGATATAAGTCCAGGTAGTTCCAGTTACGTAGAATGGACTGTCGTGGGAACGCCATACGGCTAATCTTATGCGGCTATGAACCCAAGAATATTGTTTTTTAGCCACTGCTGGTTGGTTTTTTGCCTTATGGGTTGGTGCGGACTCTTGCTGGAAGATCCAACGCTCTCCAACGTCAGGTAAAAGAAGTCACACGACAGCGAGTCACGCTGTCTGAAACCTCGTTTGGCTTGGAGAGGTCTTCCCAACTCTGATGGCGGTGTTGGTATTGAGCAACGTCAAATTGCAAAGCCGCAGTAGTTTTGTGGGGATACCAAATTCAGATATCGCGGCATGGATTGTATGGATTGGGCAGGGCACAATCAAATTCCAATCGGCAGGCATGCTTTTATCCGACCATATTTTGCATAGAAGCTGATGCATACACCTTACCAGCTCCTCGCCGCCATGTTTGAATAGCTCGGCCGGCAGTCCGTTGGCGCCCGCGGCTTTGTTGTTCTTTAGCCGTGTTATCGCTATTCTCACCTCGTCATGATCGGGTAGCGGAACGTCAATTCCATCGTCATCGATTGGGGTATCGGGATCTTCACATTCTCTCTGACATGCGCAGCTGTCACTGTTTAACAGGTTCGAGGAGTGTTTCCTCCATAATTTAGGTATGCTCTGTATATCAATCACCAGGTCGCCGACTTACAGGAAAACGCTCCGGTCTTGAAACCTTCTATAAGCCGCCGAACTTTCTGGTAGAATTTTCGGTCGTTGCTCCTATTGGCCAGCATCTCAAGCTCCTCACACTGACGTATTTCGGTCCCTCGTTTCTTCTGTCGGATAATACGTCTCTCTTCCTTTCGTAGCTCTCTGTAGCGATCCCACATGGCTCGCGTTGCACCCGATCGCAGCGTGGCTGTACATATAGGCAGCATCCTCTCTTTCTGCGGCAGCATGACATTCCTCGTCGTACCAACTGTTTTTTGGGGCTCGCCGGAATCCGAGTTCTTCTTCGGTGGTGGTACGTAGAGAACGAGAAATGTTGCTCCGTTGCTCGTGCATGCCGGTTTGTTGGGCAGTGGTCTCTGAGAGCAGGAGTGAGAGTCGAGTGGCGAATCTTCTGGCTGTCTGTTGTGATTGCAGCTTTTCGATGTTGAACATAACATAAAATTACCATTCATAAAATAACATCCAACGTCATCATTAGTAATAAAAAATTTAAAAATCAAAAGTATCAGAATATTCAACAAACTCTTACAAGGATAAATGTAACTAAAGAATTTTAAAATGCAATAAAACCTCTTTGCTACAAAGCACTTTAACTTATCTACCCCACGCATATATATACTCGTATTAACTTACCTAATAGACTTAATAACAAACTTACGCGCTATCAATTTGTGAACAAAAAAATGTTGGTCGCATAGCCGGGAAAAACGCGCATAGCACTTCATATCATTTCCGCCAACAAAACCGTTTTATCAAGGCGTGTTTTAAGATGACTGATAAATTAATAAAATTGGAAAATTGCAAAGTGCAATCAAAAACAATTTATGCAGTCACCAGGCATTTGAATTTATCCAAGGGATGTGTAATTGAAGCAATGAGTGCGACTACCTAATGTTGGTATGAACCCACCGTACGCAGAAGAAAACGAAATATATAGTAAAAGAAGGAAGAAAAAAATGAGAAATTCAAAATAAAATAATTACGCCGGCAATGAATCCTAATTGTATCGCAGTAGAGCAGTTCATATACTACTGTCACAATCGTTGGCAACAACCATATTTCACTTACCTCATGCCTTTTTGCAAGAAATTTACTTAAAACTCTTTATCTATGATCCATTTTTTTTCTTCATCAGATCGTTGGACATAAATCTTAGATTGAGCTAACGACTACCCAAAGACTTCGTCTGTTATCTAAGAAATCCCTAATTTCATTAAATTTTTTTTTCACAGATATTTTTAATGAAATTACGCATTTAGTAGATGTTCTCTTGGGACATCGGTGAAGGAACTGGTCTTTCATCGCTTGTAAGCGTTTTTTTATACCATTTAAACCGTTTGCGGCACTCACAAATTTGCATCCAAGACAAGCAATTAATACTTGCGGCTTCTTGAAGCCTTCGTTGTGTTTACTAAGTTTAACACAAAATCCGATCGCAGGTCTTTGTTTTTTTTTTAAGCTAATTTTAACACCGCAGAACAAAACATACTAGCAAAGGTGGCACTGTGAATAATGTTATTTTCATCCAAATTTTATATTTAGTTATTCACGGTATGAGATGAAGTTGAGTTGAACTCGTGCAGAGTTGCCAAGTGCTTTGTGAAAGAACCAAACAGGAAAACAGCGACCTTTCTCCTAAAGCTCAGCAGAAAGAACCTGAGAGTACTGGTGGGCGTAATCACAGGGTCAGCATATGGCTACTATGGGGGTCGTGGCAGCCCGATATGCCTATCCTGTCTTGAAGATGGCGATGACGACACTGCAGAGCATTTTCTCTGTAGCTGTCCCGCATTTTCCAGAATTAGACTTAGGATACTGGGTTGCGACACACTGAGTATGGACAAAGTTCATACTCTTCCTCTTCCGGATCTCTTAAAATTCATTAATGAATCCAAGAGATTGTGGGAAGAGTGACCTCAAACTAATTTATCCGTTCTTACGATCTACCTTTTATCTTTCCTATCTCTATTCTTTCAGTACAATGGTCTACTGACTGTGTGCTTGGACTTGACCATGCCCCCCACAAATCTAATCTGAATCTAATCTATTCACGGTATCCACCTCGCCGGATTACTATACCGAACTCAAAAATTTTTCAAAAGAGAAGTTCTTCATATTTATTTTTGAAGCGCTCCTTTTTTTCAATGGACCGGCTGTACTTATAATTATGGAGAAAAACCATTATAAAAATGCATTTGCCACAGTTAGCACACAAAAACACTGAAACCGGATGCCACTTACAAGAAACTGAGGAAAATGTTTTCTCGTTAGGGTGAGCGTTGAATGGGAATCAAAATCCTTTGCCCCTTTGCACTTTCGTTGATCGTTTTTTCTTCAATGTAAAAGCATATTTGCCCTTGGTGCTCCACATGAATACTGTAAACTTCGAATTTCAGTCTGCTAATGAGTAACGGACTAGTTGAGAACTAAATAGAAAATATCACTTTTACTCACTAGCAGCAGTTTTACCTACCGGTTATGCAGACATACACACACACATGCATAGGTAAGGGGCTCATGCGAGCATGAACTGTGAGATATGGCATATGGTTTTTACTTATCAATGAAATGCAATTCCATTCAAAAGTTTTTTAACCTATTAATGCGTCTAGGGTGATCCATATAGTGATTTGTTTTTGATGGCATGCTATTTTGACAGTAACAGATCTTTCTCGCTGGAAATCTTCACATAAAGTCATTACCATACCTAGGTGAAACGAAGTGAATGGCTTTACGCTTGAACAATTTTCAGAATAATGGAAATTTTGTTTAAAGTCAATGTTCTGCCGAGGATAATATTGTGGATTACAAGGTTTGACTTTCCGAAGCAAAATTATGGGAGTAACTTCAGCTGCCGGAGGAGTCAGAAAGTCCAGGAGACTTCACGCCATTAAATTTCCAAGCTCGCAGTTGTGTTTACCGGCCATTGGATGATCGGCACACACGCGGAAAAGCTGGGTTACCATTTAACCCTCATTGCAAAAGCTGTGGGTAGCACTTCCTTTGTAAATGTCCGGGTTTGGCAACTAAACGATTAAGGTCCCTGTTGCTCCTTTCTTCGACAACCTGTGGCAGTGCGCCAATTTAAATCCCATCAACCTTCTTCATAACAGCTCTGGCTAGGTGTATATATCTGCCTGGTAGAGGTTTGATAATGATATCAAAACGACGCTTTAGTGCTACTTGGGGAGTGCCAGAGTGGTACTTCAACAATTTCACCTACCTACCTAACTTCCATTGCCACGTTATATGGGATTCGGCAGCACAATTCTGCCCGCTCATTTCACATGTATTCTTACGCACGCCCAATCAGTCGTTGTTCAGATGGCAACGAAGTAACATAAGTAATGGCTGTGTTGATTTTTTTATAACACCAACACAATTTCAAACCGCTGTAACATTCCCTTTTATGTCAGCAATTCACCTGATTCCTTCAAATTCACTAAGAGCCGGTTAACGATCTGCTGTTGTCCACACCTCTTGAATTCTTTTCATGATGAAGCGAGTTTTATGATTCTGCTGATGGGCTGACACCACTTGAGGTGTGTTTACAAAAAAAACTGAGAATGTGTTGATGATATATGAAAAAAATTAACCAATGGCACTTCGTTGCCGTCTGAATAACGACTGATTGGACGTGCATTGAATGCCCGTGAGCATTCTCAATATGGGTTTTTTTAACCTCTTTTTGAATGCGTGGAAAGTGATCGTGCAAAATTTGGTTGCCGAATCCCCAAGTGACGAAGCAGCCAAAGTTCCCCTTAGCAAATCCGGTAATATATCATCCTTCAAGTTTATTAAAAAGAAGTATAAACCAACTTTTCGGACGAAACGAAACTGCCGCATCTGGGGATCGAAGCACCCACACTAGATCGTTATATCCTGGAAGTTACAACTGGGAGTGACAATTTGGTGCGGATTTCGGAACGGTGACATCATTAGGCCATTTTTCTTTGAAATCGCTGCTGTAAATGTCATTTCATGTCAACAGTTACAAAGACATGATAAATGATTTTCTGTGGCCGCAAATTGGCTGACCTTTAGAATTAGCATATGGCGTGCCATGCCACACAACTCATGCAAGGATCGATCTTTTGCGATTCAAACTCGATATTCGTTTTATCAGCCGTCTAGGCGATGCTAAAGGGTTTACCTGGGAGCTACGATTTGACGCCGTTCGACTTGTTTTGCAGCGTACCTTGAAAGTTCGATTTTATGCGAATAATCCATTAACGATCCAGGCCCTTAAGGCGAGTATCGAGAGCAGCAGGCTGCGCTACTGTGAAGCCAGCCGAGGCAGTCATATGAATGAAATCTAGTTCCATAAATAATAGGAGTACTTTTTTTATATTATTACTATTATTTTAGTTGGGGAGGAAGGGTTTAAAATGCCTTCACACTTACAACGTCGAGTGGTGTACCACTAAAACAATCCCTCCTCTTCCTCTCCTGGATATTTCCTCTGCCCCGGAACTACGGTAGCATTTCATCGAAGACATGGAAAATCCAACTAGGCTTTTTGATAAAAGTTGCCTCTTCTACTCTCCATGCGTCCAGGGTCCCCAGGGTTTTAGACATGCATCATGCTATCGGCTCATTCTTTAACTGTTGATCGCTACGTCAGGTCCGCTCTTGGAATCTCGTCGCCTTAATCTCACAAACGGTATTTTCTTTTAGTGCTGAGATGGTCACTGGGTTTGTTTCGTAGACTTTACTCTTGAGGTATATATATATATAATTGGCCGGTACACACTTTTTGGGTGTTTGGCCGACCTCCTCCTATTTGTGGTGTGCGTCTCGATGTGGAAGACAAATGGAGCAGTTTCAAGCCAACTCCGAACGGCAGATATTTCTTATCAGGTATCCTCACAGAAAAAAATCCATAGCGGTAAGATCAGGCGCCCTGGGTGGTTAGTATTACCATTGAAGCACAAATTATTGCCTTTGAAATACGTGTCGTATTCGTATTCGTACGTTGTTCCCCTATCCACTACAACATCATAATTAATTACATAAATCGATCGTATAGCGAAGCCAACGAATTACTTATCCGAAAAACTCAATTTAAGCCACACTTTCTCTATCAAATTTAAATAACCGATATGAAAAGCTCTAAGAGGACTCAGGTCTAATTTTAGCAACTGCACATTTTTTGCCATCTGTCGTCAGATTATCGCAGTTTCCATTTTGCATAGACTCCCAGATGTAGGAAATTTTTATACAATTTTCATGAATACCGGCAAAATACATCAAATCATTGGCAAGGCGATAAAATTACAGAATAAATGGAAACGCTTTTGTAGTCAAATGAAATCTCATAACATTTCACTTGTGGCGCATTTCTGTTATAAACAATGCTCGGCGCGGTCGGCTGTTTCAAGTATCAAATGAACAAAGCAAGAGGAACAACAATCAACTGAAAGAGAATATTGCAAAAACAAAGCCACCACATGCACAGCACCTACGTATGCACATACAAACTTATGTGCGCGTAAATACCCATGAAATGCAGTCAACAAGTCATTCATGCATTTAAATCAGGGCGAACATGCAGTTGTGGTCATTTAATTAAGTCAACTTATCTTCTTCAGACAAACTGAAATTGGTGTTTTTTTCTTTTGAGATCGTTGAATATTTTACCTACTTAGGCTTCAAACTGAATAGAGACAATTCAACAAGCCTCACCATCGATAAGAGAATCCAAGCAGCTAACAGATCGCACGCGTCACTAACGAAATTCTTCAAATCGGAACTACTAAACAGGCAATGCAAATCGATGCTGTACAAAACCATCCTCAGACCAGTCTTATGTTATGGAGCTGAATCGTGGATTGAAAGAGATAAAGTAAAAGTGCAAACCCGCGAACGAACAATACTCCGAAATTTTTTTGGATCAATCAAAGATTACGGCGAGTGCCATGTAAAGTGGAACAACGAGCTAGACCAGTTTATAAATGGTGAAAATGTTATACATTTCATCGAAGCTCACCGGTTAAGATGCTAGGTCATATAACAACAATGGACGGTGCGAGGGCTATAAAATTGCATTAAATGTAGCGCAATTTGGTAAGCTTTAGACGTGAAATCCGATCGAAAATAATTCGCCTGTCCAAAGCCCTGTATGAGGGCTCTGAACTAGCAGTACTGCACAATGGCACCATAATGGCGACGCATTCTCAACTAATGCTGGAGTTAGTCACGCTATCTCCTCTCACTTCTCCTATTTGTCATCGTCCTGGATGAGGTCATGTGCCAATTCACCACTCACTTCAGAGTCATTACATGGTTTTTTACCAAAATTCATCAAATTCTCAAAATTTAGATTTCTGTATTTTCAAGAAAAAAAAGTCGATTTAAGCCCGCAAAATATTGAACCAAATCGTAAATGTACTAGTCAATTTTTACACAACTCTGTTCCCCCATGTTGGGAAACACGACCGGGGATGAGTTTGGCACTGTAAAATATTTTACAGGGTCCTGCACTCGAAGTGTAATCAATTAAAAAGGCCATAAATTTAGTTTGGAAAATTACTTTTATTGATCAAAAGTAAAAAAAAAGTGTGAAAATAATACAAAATTAAGAAGCAATTCACTTTTTCTCGATACGACCACCTTTTGCCTTGACTATGGCCTTGAGACGGTCCAGAAACGAATCGCAAACTGCCCTAATTTGACTTCCAGGTATTTTGGCCCACTCGCGGACAATGCCCTTTTTCAGAGCCACGAGACTGGTGAATCTTTTCGTTCGTACCCTTCTCTCCAAAATGGCCCAAAGCGAATAATCCATCGGATTTCCATCTGGTGAATTTGAGAGTCGTTGTGTGGACGTTATGAACTTCAAAACGTTGTTTTTTTTAGCCATTCTTGGTTCACTCGAGCTGTGTGAGACGGTGCCGAGTCCTGTTGAAACGTCCATGGTCTGTCACCGAAATGTTTGTCTGCTCACGGCTTCAAAACAACCTCCAGAATACTTTCCCGATAATATTTCGCTTTTACCTTGACGCCAGGCTCGATGAAAATGATTGGAGAGCGCC
The DNA here is from genome assembly GCF_028408465.1 of Anastrepha ludens. Classification (NCBI taxonomy): domain Eukaryota; kingdom Metazoa; phylum Arthropoda; class Insecta; order Diptera; family Tephritidae; genus Anastrepha; species Anastrepha ludens. The sequence continues at coordinate 9,901,977 of NC_071499.1, read as the reverse complement.
CATCTGCGGTTACGGCAGCCATTACAGCCATTACCTGTAGCGGGTGCTGCTTCCTGGTGGCCAATCGATGACTCAAATTCTCGTGCGAACGGACGATCAAATAAACCCCATCGTTTTGGTAGTTTACGAATTGCTCAATTTGAAAATTTTTCTCGTCGGAAAGCACAATATTCTGAAATTGACCGCTTTCGATCCTCTGTACCTGTATATATGTCTTCTTTAGCCCTACAACTTTATGTGTGAGTTTTCCAGTGCTCGAACCCTTGTTAGAAGTCATTTTCTTTCAGCACCTTGGTTTGTTGCTCCAGTGGGTTCAAATAGTGTTCCTTTCAAGAAAAATTTCGCTTTAGGAAACAGCAGAGAAAGTGCATAGGTTAGGATTTGGTGAATGCTTAAACACAGGGATCCTCGTCTTGACTAAAAATCTCTAGGAAAACATTGGCAAATAGGACACATTTTTACATTTATTTAGTATTTGTTGAGGTGGGTAATTCGTGTGAGCCCGCAATTTGTGACCTGCCCATCTCAATCGGTTGATCATGATTGTGGTTATCACAGATGGGTGCGCATATAGTTGTTCGAGTTCGTGATTGCAGCTTTTCCGCCCCTCGCCTTTATCGCATATCACGTCAAAAATTTGTTTGCAGAACTCTCTTTTCAAAAATCAGTAGCTTCTGTTTATATGCATCTTTGAGTGTCCACGTTTCACTACCGTATAGCAAGATGGAAATTATAATTGAGCAATACAGTGAAATATTTGTTTTTCTGTCTAGGAAGCGACTCTTTAAGTGTTGACACAATGAAAAATAGCAGCGGTTGGTCAAGGATTTCTGCAGAAATTTTGTTGTCATGATTAATTATTACCCCAAGGTATCATATTTAAATTCCTTCACTACTTCGAAACCATAGTCACCGATTTCTAATATTTGACCCACAGAGTGAAGTTGAAACTAGCGCTTTATTATTTTCGGTCCATCCCCAGGCCGAAGTCCGTTCAAGGTGCATATTATTATCCGATATTTTTATTAAATTTTACTAGGGTAGTAATTCTTGTAGATATCAAAGCATGAAAGTATGCCTGTATTTTTAATTCATTCATAAATTTATACAAAAATAATCTCCTTTTCAGAACTTCCAATTTGGAATTACGATGGCAGTTCCTGCTACCAAGCGGAGGGCTCCAATTCGGACACCTACCTCCACCCGGTGGCCATTTACAAGGATCCCTTCCGTCGTGGCAATAATATTTTGGTCATGTGCGACACCTACCGCTTTGACGGCGAACCCACCGCCTCCAACCACCGCAAGAGTTGTCTTGAAGTAGCGAATAAGTGCAAGGATCAGGAACCGTGGTTCGGCATTGAACAAGAGTATACATTCCTTGATTTCGATGGGCATCCATTGGGTTGGCCCAAGAACGGTTTTCCCGGACCACAAGGACCCTACTACTGTGGCGTGGGCGCCAATAAGGTACGCTTAATAATATCATCAATGGGATTTAAGACGAAAGATATCTACCACCTCTCCCTGTTAACAGGTTTATGCACGTGGTGTCATTGATGCGCATTATCGCGCCTGTTTGTATGCTGGTATTAAAGTAGCTGGCACAAATGCTGAGGCTATGCCGGCACAATGGGAATATCAGGTGGGACCCTGTGTGGGCATTTCAATTGGTGATGATTTGTGGATGTCGCGCTTCCTTTTGCATCGCATTGCCGAGGAATTTGGTGTAAGTAGAAGTGTAATTTTTGGGGAAAAGGAAAAATTATTTTTAAGCGTGCGTTCACTAGATTGTTGCGACTTTGGACCCCAAGCCTATGCCTGGTAATTGGAATGGCGCTGGCGCTCACACCAATGTCTCAACTAAGAAAATGCGCGCTGATGGTGGCATAAAGTGAGTTTAACTTTTTTATAATTAAACTTAAATAACTCGCTCTTTTCCACACAGAGAAATCTTAGGTGCAGTTGAGAAGCTTTCCAAGCATCATGAACGTCATATACGCGCCTATGATCCCAAAGGAGGTCAGGATAATGCACGTCGTCTGACTGGTCAGAATGAGACCAGTTCAATTAATGATTTTAGCGCCGGCGTTGCCAATCGCGGTTGCTCTATACGCATACCACGTGGCGTCAACGATGATGGCAAGGGATATTTCGAGGATCGTCGCCCCAGCTCCAATTGTGATCCCTACTCAGTGGTGGAGGCTATTCTACGCACAATTTGCTTGGATGAATAAAATGAGTGCTGCTTCACAGTTTTCGAATGCAGTTGGCTATGGTTGGGTTTATTGAAGGTGTTTAATGTGCTGAGATAATAGAAATGTGAAACGAAACCAAAGGCAGCGAATGAACTTGACAATACATAAAATATTTATTAAGTTCTAAGTAACTATGAGAAAAATGTACACTCGATATACATACATAAATTAAAAAAAACTGAAATTTCTGAAAAAGAAAATTTTATAGGAGAGCCAAACAATGGCGCGCGAGACTTTTGAATTTATAGTTGATCAGCACTAATTGTGAAATGTATATATTGTATTATATTTATTTTTGTTGTTGTTGAGGCAAAGCAAACGCTGCAGGCAGAATGAATGAAAGACAAATATTTAACGTAAAAATTTTTTGAAATAAAGTAAAAATTATTTATAAATATATTTTATTAGACTATTAATACTTTGTTCAGATATGCAACTTAATTGAGACAATTAAGCTTTCAATTGAATTACCATCTATGCTAGATTGTAAGTTTGTGAGTTTGAGAAATGTAGAGGTAGTACGTTTTTTCGCTAGTTTAGTTGAATTTGATTCCAGATTGGCTTTGGAAACGCCCCTACATTTGCTGACTGTTAATTCAGCCAGCTGTTTCATGTCACCAGTCTTTTCTTCCTGAATTTCATTATATTATAGCCAAGGCGTATCTATCGATGGTAATACCAGTAGAGCAGCTGATTAATTCGCCTTGGGCACTTACTTTGACCCCAGTACAATAGACACAGAGCTCTGAAAGTTCTGGGAACTCTTTCAGAGAAGGAGACTGTTGAGCACTTTCTCTGTAAATTTCCGGGTTTGGCTGCTAGACTATTAAAGCCATTGGGTGCTCTTTTCATCGACAACCCGTGTTAGTGATCCAACCTAAATCCTATCAATCTTCTGTTTTACTTACTTCAAGTAATTTCGTCAGGTACTCCGATGTGCATCTATACTCGTCTATACAGTTAATTCAACATAACCTCGGGTTCCCTTTGGGGGTGGGGCTGTCTGGAAGTTGATGAGTCAAAGTAACATCAGCGTCTCTTCTTAACTTGACCTGCTTTCGTGAGACTAAAGTTCGGACATTTGGCATTCACTTTTAACTACGCACTATGAGCTATCGCACTGTCTTTTACTATTCATGATACCAAATGTCACCGTCGTAGTATTTTTTTTTTGCCATAATTTAGGCCACGTTGTTGAGATCGGCGCCGAATCGATTCTTTCGCGAGTGCGCCGACAGTTTGTTTGATGACAGGAGGTACTTCGTTTTGTCCTCGTTCACGATCAAATCCATTCGTTTTGCCTCTTTATCCAATTTGGAGAAGGCAGAACTAACAGCGCGATTGTTAAAGCCAATGATGTCAATATTATCAGCATACGCCAATAACTGTACGCTCTTATAAAAAATTGTGCCTGAGCGATTAAGTTCTGCGGCTCGTACGATTCTCTCCAACATCAGGTTAAATAAGTCACACGACAGCGAGTGACTCTGTCTTAAACCTCGTTTGGTGTCAAGCGGCTTGGAAAGGCCCTTCCTAATTCCAACGTACGGCATAGCCGTATTAGTTTTGCGGGGATACCAAATTCAGACATCGCGGCATACAGGTAACTTTTTTCGTACTGTCGAATGCAGCTTTGAAATCGACGAAAAGATGGTATGTGTCGATTATCCTTTCATGGGTATTTTCCAAGATTTGGCGTATTGTGAATATTTGGTCAATGGTAGGCTTTCCAGGTCTGAAGCCACACTGATAAGGTCCAATCAGTTGGTTGACGGTGAACCCTAGAACCCTATGGGCGATATTTAGAAGACTAATCTCGTGGTAATTGGCACATATTGCAGGATCGCCTTCTTATGGATTGGACAGAGCACACTTAAATTCCATTCGGCAGGCATGCTTTCATCCGACCATATTTTGCATAGGAGCTGATGCATGCACCTTACCAGCTCCTCGCCGCCATGTAATAGCTCAGCCGGCAGTCCGTTGGTGCCTGCGGCTTTGTTGTTCTTTATCGTCATGGTCGGGTAACGGAACGTCAATTCCATCGTCAACGATTGGGGTATCGGGATCTTCACATTCTCTCTAACATGAGCAGCTATGAATGTTTAACAGGTTCGAGAAGTGTTCCCTCCATAATTTAAGTATGCTTTGGATATCAGTCACCAGATCGCCCTCTTTGTTCTTACAGGAAAACGCCGCAGTCTTGAAACCTTCTATAAGCCGCCGAACTTTCTGGTAGAATTTTCGGGCGTTGCTCCTATTGGCCAGCATCTCAAGCTCCTCACACTGACGTATTTCGGTCCCTCGTTTCTTCTGTCGGATAATACGTCTCTCTTCCTTTCTTAGCTCTCTGTAGCGTTTCCACATGGCTCGCGTTGCGCCCGATCGCAGCGTGGCTCTACATATAGGCAGCATCCTTTCTTTCTGCGGCAGCATGACGTTCCTCGTCGTACCAACTGTTTTTTCGGGCTCGCCGGAATCCGATTTCTTCTTCCGCGGCGGTACGAAGGGAACGAGAAATGTTGCTCCATTGCTCGTGCATGCCGGTTTGTTGGGCAGTGGTCTCTGAGAGCAGGAGTGAGAGTCGAGTGGCGAATCTTCTGGCAGTCTATTGTGATTGCAGCTTTTCGATGTTGAACATTCTTTGTCTAGGTAGATGTACATTTTTTGCTGCACAGATCCGTGTGTGTAGTTTGGCTGCAACAAGGTATTGATCCGAGTCGATGTTGGGTCCTCGGATCGTACGTACATCTAAAGCACCGGAAGCGTGCCTTCCATCTATCACAACATGATCGATTTGGTTTCGCGTTGGGTGGTGTATCTTTTTATGCTGGAATCTGGTGCTGCAAACTACCATGTTTCGGGCCCCGGCGCTGCTCCCGCCACGACATAAAAATCATGCTTGGCGACTTCAACGCCAGGGTGGGCAAGGAGGGAATTTTTGCTCCCACTGTCGGAAAAATTTCCGCCAATACATCGAAACATCCAGTAACGGACAGAGGCTGATCTACGGCCTCGCATCGTCCCTCTCTTCCGTCGGGGCGTGGGCGCAAATGAGCGAGATGTTAAAAAATCACGCTTTAATGCGGATTGGCGACGAAATCTCTCTCCCACAATAAATCCGATACCGAATTTGCGCTCCTGTACATGGCAGCTGTAGTAGACGTCACAAGGTCCTATGGTTTTCTTACCTTGCCCCGTCCATCACATCTCTGTGATCCCTTTGTGTTCTAAAGATTGAAAACACAAGTTTTTGATTTAAAGAATTTTTATTCGCAATTTTTGTAATTTTTTTATTTTTTTTTTTGTAGTTCGTCAAAATACAATACAGTTATATTCATTTCATTGCACTAGTTGACAAACTCATACAAATGTATTTGTTGTATATTTTGTTTTTGTCTGCAATAACATAATTGCCCGCTGGCTTATTTTCCTAAATTTGAATAATTTTGAATGCAGTTTTGTTGTTGTCATTTACTGGCATTACACAAATAATATGCATTGGTTTTTGGTTTTCAATATGTGCTAGATATATGTATGTATGTACGTTGTATGTTTGTATCGTAATATTGTTTTTGGATAATATAGTATCGTTTAAAATCGTTGGCTAAAAACACTTTACAATAAGGAAAAATGTCTTCGCTTTTTGTTTTTTGTTTTTTTCTTTTTTTTTTTTGTCAATTAATTTCAATTTTGGTAATTTTGGTTTACAAGTTATTTTCCATTACATTTTTTTTTGTTTTTGTTTATCTTTAAGTTACCTACGGTAGTACTTAAACACGGGAAATGCTTACACGTAAAAGTAGTGGGTTTTCTTTGAAGAACTGTGGGATACTTTATTGTTACGGAATATTTAGTTAAATACGAGAGAGATAATTTGGCATTTTCATTGGCCACGTATCCATGACCTCTATGACTTATCGGAAGTAAATAAAGACTAGGAAAATAGTAAAAAAGAAAACATTTCTTTTGTAAAGTTTAATGAATACCAAATCGTAGCTGTTTGGAAAAATATAACAATTCACAACACTAACAAATTTGTGCGTAAAATTCGAAAAATAGAATTTGAAATATTGTTTGGGAAAAAAGAAATCCATTATTTTCGGAACGAAAAACAAAAACAGCAAAGGAATTTTTTTAGTGTGCAATATCAACTTGACAACGCGCATACATTTTAAATGATTTGATCGCTACTTTAGGAGATATCGATCAGTACAGCCAACTACCGAGAAAATAGCGGATTTCTTTTTCCCTAAGCTAATTTTATTACTTAAAGAAAAAAATATTATATCAAATTTGGAATAATATCAAATTCGAGCCTTTCACAGCGTTCACATTTCTAAATTGCTACAAGGAATGTTTAACTTTTTTTATTATAAATACAGTTATTAGGGAAATTCACCACGCATTTATGTATTGTATATACTTTGCTTACTTGCCATTTCACATTTTTTGTTTTTTTTTTGCTGTTTGCTTTGAGATATGTGCCAGCGTTTTTCATTTGTAACGTTTTCGTGTGAAAATTTTTAATAAGTGTAAGTACAGTACTTAACAAAAAAATGGTAACAAAGTTTGTTGGGTTTACAATTTAAATTAAGTGAATTAAAATTGGGGAGATGGACGTATTTTACAAGAAGAAAAAAATTAAAAAAAAAAATTAAAAGAAAAATTAGAAGAAAAAAAACCACCAAGAAATATTGAAATGAAAAAAGAAAAAAACAAAAAAATTAAAAAAACAAAAAAAATCACAACCAAGAAATATTTAAAAAACGACAAAAAATTAAAAAAAAAAAAGAAAATAAAAAAAAAGTAAAAAGAAACAAAACAAAAAATAATATAGGTTAAAAAACAAATAATAAAGGAAAGACGAACAAAAATAAAAAAAAAAAACAATTTCAAATGAAGAAAGAAAAGAAACTGAAGAAAAAATATTCAAAAACACAATTAAAAGAAGAAAAAAGATCCACAAAAAAAAATTTTGAAAGGAAAAAAAAAAATGAAACCAAATTATATTAAAAAAGAGAAAAAAAACCAAATATATTAAAGAATAATACAAAAAAAAATTAAAATAAGAAAAAAAAAGAAAAAATTAAACAAGAAACCAAAGAAAAAAGAATATAGAATATATAACAAAAAGAAAAGACAAAAAAAAAAACGAATTTCAAAAGAAAAAAGAAAAGAAACTAAAGAAAAAAAAACAATTAAAACAAGAAAAAAAGTCCACAAACAAAAACCAAATTAAAAAAACAAAACCAAAAAATACAAAAAATATAAAGCTTAAGAAACAAATAAAAAAGGAATGACGAACAAAAAAAAAACAAAGAAAACTAAGCATTACAAAAGAAAAAAATGAAAGGAAATATATTAAAAAAAAAATTAAAAACAGAAAACAAAACAACAAGATCCGCAAACAAAATATATATAAAATGAAGAAAACAAAAAAAAACAAAAAAATATATAAAAAAATTAAAAAAAAAAAAGTTTTTTCATACATTTTTGTTTTTTTTTGTTTTCTTGTTTTTATATATAGTTTTTTGTGGATTTTGGTTTTTTCTTCTGTTTTTAAATTTGTTTTTTAATATTTTTCCAAAAAAACAAAAACGAAATTAAAAAAAAAAACAATAAAGGTCAACAAAAAAAACAACGCATTTCAAAAGAAAAAAATTAAAGGAAAAATAAATAAAAAAAAAACAAAGAAAAAAAAAACAAAATCCATAAGAAAAAATTAAAAAAAAGAAGAAAAAAAAAACCATAAAAAATACATAAAGAAAGAAGAAAAAAAAATTAAAAAACAAAAACCAAATTAGATTAAAAAAAAAATTTTTGGGTTTTTGTTTTAATTTATTTTATTTTCTTCTTTTTTATATATATTTTTTTGTGGACTTTGTTTTTTTTTTTTCTTTTTTTAACTTTTTTTTAAATATTTGCCAAAACAAAAAAGAAACTATAAAGAAACAAAAAAATAATAAAAAAGGAAAGGGAACAAAAACAAAACAAAAAAAATTTTTTTTTTAATTAAAACAAAAACAGAAACGAAGAAAAAAATTAAAACAGAAAAAAAAAATAACAAACAAAAGAAAGAAAACAAAAACAGGAAAAACAAAATTAGAAACAAACAAAAGAAAAGTTAAAGAAAAAAAATTAAAAAAGGGAGAAAAAACAAAAACAAAAAAACCGTAAATCAAAATAAAAATTGAAATTTCTAGAATATACCTACTAATATATGCAGTTTTCAAAAAACAAAAAAAAAAACTTAGCATTTCCTACATTACGTAATTGTAAATATTGTACGTCTATACAAGTATAATTACTATAAAATATTCATAATTTGTGCTTCAAAGCTGGCCAATTGTCTTCTTATCGTGGCCGCCTTGCCAACTTTTTAAAATGTATTTCTAGTGCTTCTTAATATGCTTTGTTTTGTTTTAAAAAATTATAATAATTACAGTCAACTGTGTTTTCATTAAAAAAAGGACCAAAATTGGCAGTTATTGTACATTTTTTTTTGTAATTAAACTAATTACAATAACACAATTAATATCCAAATAATAAAATATCAAACTTAAAAATTCGTTAAAACGCGTTTTTCGCCGCAGTCACGCCTATATTGCACTTTAATCTATATTAAATATTTGCGTATGTAAAGTAAAATTAGTAATATTTGCGAACTAAGAGATGAACTGTAGCTGTAATTAATTTTTTTGTTTTTTCGCATAAATTTTGCGTACGAAATGCTGGTGATTATACAGTGGCTCACAAAATCATACACAAAAACGTACTTTGACAGAAGATTTTGTTAAATTTGAAGATTTGAGATATAATGCAATTATTTCTCACTTGACTGTAATAAGCATGAACTACGTTTTGTTTGCTTTTCAAATCGGATATTTGTGAAGTGAATCATTTCATCAGCTGTGTCAAAGACTATATGCAAAGAGCGGAAAGGAATGATAGTAAAATAACTGAGGGCATTTGACTGAAAATACGAAAATAATAAAAATAATTGAATACCTTGTTTTGGAATCGGATACAGGAATTAAGCAGCACATACGTTATTGATGTATCAGCATGAATGGTGATCAGATTGGAGGAACTTTTTCCAATAAGGTTTTTTTGACAGATCACGCGTGGCTACTGTCAAACTAAATACATAATTTTTTTCAGTATTCATTGACATTTCATCATGGAAAGACTTGCGCCTCAACAACGTTTACAAATCGTAAAATTGTATTACGAAAATCCACGCTTTGTAAAAAGTATTCATCCCGCGCTCCAGTCAACTTATGGTGTACATCGATGAGGTCCATTTTTGACTTAATCCCTACGTCAATAAGCAAAATTGCCATACCTATGTGGTCTGAAGAGCAATCCGAGGCTATTCAATAACAGCCATTAGATCCATTGAAAACAACGATTTGATGCCGCTTATATGTAGGCTGGAAGAATTATCGGCCCATATTTCTTCAAAGACGAGGCTGGTGTCAATGTAACAGTGAATGGCGAACGCTATCGTGTCAATATAAACGACTTTTTGATGCCGAAAGTTGAAGCCCGTGATCTTCCAAGAAGACGGCGTTACTTGCCATACACCCAGTGAAACAATGGAGTTACTGCGTTCGGTGAGCAATTTATCTCTCGTCTCGGACCAGTGGATTGGCCATCAAGATCGACCATCTTTGGACTTTTATTTGTGGGGTATGCAGGTATGTAAAGTCTAAATGCTTTGTGGATAAACTAGCTTCGATTGAGACATTAGAAGCCAACATTACTAAAGTTATTCACGAGATACCGACCGCTCGACCGAGGTCCTCCAGCGATTCATTCAAAATTGTTGTTTACGGATGGCAGAACTACGGCGCAGTTGCGGCCAATATTTAAAAGGGATTATCTTCAAAAATAAATGTCATGAATGATTCTACATAAAAATAATAAAGACTAGGTTGTACATAAAATCGCCATTAAATTTTCCGAAAACGTTTGCATTTTAATATCATTTACAGTCTTGTGAAAAGACTGCATACTCCTCTTCAGTAGATCTGTTCTTTGCTTGGGTTAACTTTTCTCGGTTTGTTTTCTTTCTAATTTCCCTACTTTTTCAGCAGAAGTTACAATTTTTGGCCACATGCTTTTCAGAAAAATACCTGTAATATGTATGTATGTATGTTTGTATTTCGTTATTTATGTACGCTAATTTGGAACACTACTTAATTATGCTGCTGATAGGGGTATTCACTACTAAGATGTGTATCGAAATATGCAGAGTTTTTGAAACTTTATCTAAGGCTTCAAAGTACGTATATTTTGTATGTATGTTCTGGAGTTCAAAAGCAAAATATGCTAAATATAAGGATGCCTAAAAAGGAATTAATTGCGTTTGTCTTTGTCCTTGCTTGCTAAGACAGGCCCCCGCTTGTCTCGGATGAGTACGTCGGCATATATCCCTCATCGCAGTTCTGAAGACGGCACTAGACGAGGAACTAACTCTGGAAGCACAATCTATAGGGGAAACCTCGACTTCCCACAGGACTGCGCAATAATGCTACGAGCTTGTAACAGGAAAACAGCCAACTTTTTTTATCACTCCCAAGAAAGGAATGTAAAATATTGGTTGGAGTAATGATGGGACATTGTCTCACTCCATATCACGCAGCTAAAATGGGATTGGTCCAGAACGACGCATGTAACTTATGCGAAGAAGAAAGGGGTATGTTAGAACACCTCCTTTGCTACTGCCCTGTTCTAGGCAAAACTCGTAACAACTATCTGGGATTGATAGATTTTTCGTCTCAGAAGGATACTGCTGACGAGAGATTAAACTGTTTATTAAAACTCGCCAAAACATGTACCACGAACTATGTATATTGCGACTCTAACGACACTGGTAAAACTACGTACCCTTGAGATCTATTCAGATCAGCCAGATATACCTAACCTAACCTTGATCGTAACCCCTAAATTCATTCCATAGCCAAACAAATTTTATTAATTTTTCCTATTTAATATTTTCCCGTATGATTTTTTAAATTTTTTGTTTGTTTTTTCGGCTTTTCAGTGCCCTATGAAGAGTATTGTTTTCTTTTTTGGTAAAGCATTGGATATTTTTTTTATTATCTCGGCTTTTCAGTGTCCCTATAAAAATTATAATTTTTTTTAATAAAGCAGTGGGAATTTTTTGTATTTTTTTCCTGCTTTTAAAGGTTCCTATAAAATTATAATTTTATTTTTTTTAAAGTATTGAAAAATTTATTTAGTAGTTTTTTTTTTTGTTTTGATAAAACATTGGATGATTTTTTTAATTTTAAAATGTTTGTTTCATTTTTGTGGACTTTCAGGGTCTCTATAAATATATATTTTTTTAAATAAAGTGGATGGTAATCAATATCGATCTCTAAATATTTTACAACAAATTTACGGAGAAGTTCATTTTTCTACTGGGACTTTAATGGTAATTTTCGAAGCGTTAGCCGTGGCCGTGGGACTTTAATGGTAATTTTCAAGCGTTGGGTTAATGTAATAAAAAAACATAAATAAAAAATATAATTCCCACGGAAAAAAAAATATTAAAAAAATAATTTCTATAGAACAAATTCAAGGGCTAAGATAAAAAAAGTAATAATAATAGAAACAGAATTTCCATAGAACAAATTTAAGAGGTAGCATCAAAAATAATTTGTTTGGGGCATCTACTGTAAAGCTGCTATATGCACCTGTATTCTTAAAGGATATATAGGTATATAAGTGCAGTCTAACTTCAATACTCCAAACTTTCATAACTAGAACTTCTATAACTCGAACTAAATCGAATGGCAATAGCTTTTAGAGATCAGCATAGACTCAATATAAACTGAATTTTAGTCCCACAACTCTAACTTCTGTACCCCGAATATCTCTAAGACTCGAATAAGAATTTTGGCACATGCTTCTCTACGAGCAAGTCGAATTATTTGTGAACAAATTAATATACAAATTATATAATTTTTGTATGCTTTTTTTCCGCGAAACTCTTATTTGGGAAAGTATTCGAGAGCCTTAAAAAGGTGTGTGGTGAGAGGTGTGTGGCGCTCCTGTCGAGGACTGTGGAAAACTACATATTATTTAGGAGCAATTCCAAATTATGTACTTATTTAGATTTTTATCTTCCAATGTTTTCGGTAAAGTGCTTATGTGTAAAGCCAATGTTTTTTCTTTTACTTTTAGAAGTTTCTTTTTTGTGCGCCGTTTGCTAATTAGTTTTAATAGCAGGTTTTCCCACAAACGATGACTTTATTAAGCACCTTAGCAGTAGATTCGGATTTGAGAGCGGAATGGAAAGTGAGGTTGAAGGTTAGGTCAGGTTATTCTGACTGGCCGAAGCCACGCAGAGGCCATTTTGGTTCGTAGCGATACCAGATTACAGTCCCTTTTTTCGTTAGCGAAAATATGCATTACTATAGATGCGCGTGCGAATTTTAGGAGTCGTTTAAGCTCTAATTCAGGGATAGATTCCATCTAGCCTTTCAAAACTGAGAGCATCCAGGTGGCATAGTCTAGTTTTCGCGAGAGCCGGACGGTGACATAGAAGATGTGCCAGGGTTTCTCTTGTACTCGGCTCATGAGTAGGTGCATGTTGAAGAAATTATTTATATTTGCAAACTACCACTGACGGTCCATATAAGGTTTTGAACAAATTATAATATCTTTTTACATAAAAACTCTAAAAGGAAATGAGGTTTTTACTTACTAATTTCTGATTATTTTAATGCATTGTAAATTTTACTTCTATAACGCGAAGTCTCTATGAGTTCAACATTTCCGTTGGATACTGGTGATTCGAATTATGGAAGTTTGACTGTATTTATTATAAATATAATTGACACCTACGTCCTTTATTTGGTGCTTGGCCGAGTTCCTCCTCTCTCTAGCTCTGCAAATTGATGTTTTACCAAAAATGGTGGGACCTACAATTTTACGCCGCCTCCGAATGTCAGATAGTTTTATTGAGTAGTCTTTGTAATGCAGACATACACGCGGAAATTTGCCATTGTATGCTGAAGGGCGAACGCTCTTAGAAAAAACTGTTTCTATCATTTGCGGTTTCTTGCTCGAAGGTTCGAATTGCGCACTTACGAACTCATGCACCAACCCATTCGGCTATGGCAGCCGCCTTAAAGGACACTATTATTTAATTTGGGACTCACTTAGGCTATATAACAGAAAAAAGCGTTTCACGCCAGCTTCGCCCTTTTTGACAGCATTGAAGAGTTCTCTCAAATAGGGTTGACGAAATTAACAATGAATTTTGTTAATCCACTCCACAGGTTGGTTCAGAGAAGACTCAAGAGTTTAAAGGACGAGCTCCAGTGGTATCACAATGGGACTATTCAGGTCTACGTGTGTCGGATGACAACCACACAACCTAACCTAACCTTACTTAGGCCATATACATTAACTTTTTATTTATTACGCCAGACTGAATTTGAAGAAATTTTTGCGTGCGAGAAATCTAAAACTAGCTGCTCTTGTTCAAAATTAATTTTAACAAATTTACTTATTGTTTCTAAGATACATAGGTGGAAAATAATAAACGAATGCAAAAAAAAAAAATATTGTTCATGACATTTTAAAAATGTATCTGAAAATATGAGCTAAACAGATGCACGCCAGAAATAGGCAGAGAAGCGCGGCCAAACACCCAAAACGGATGTAAGCCCCAATTATTATTTATTTATTTTATGTGAAAATTTGCATAGCTGTGAAAGTACAATCGTACGTTTTAGTTTCTTGCGTGTAAGTCTAAGAAATAAAATAGCATCGCAGCCTTTCATGATTAACCAAAGGTATTCCAACAACATAGGAGGTTTTCTTTCATAATCCTGAATAATTCTGTTATACTCTTTTCTGTTCTTCTACTAGAATTTTCGCTATATTTCGATACACATTTTGTGAGTAAATAACCGTTAATTATGTATGCACGCTTATGTGTGTGTGCTGATTAAGTTTCGCTATTCGTAATCGACATTTCTACAACGATTATTTATGCCAAATGGTTTTGTCTAAAGTTTAAGTCGTAGTATTCTCATAATGCTTCGTTTCAGCTGTGTGGTCATACATAGTTTGTTGTTGTTGTAATACGTGTTTACATATTTGTATAAACTAATGCTACATATTTATGTAAAATTTATATAAAAACATGTTCATGCATGGATTTTTGCATTTCATATCATTCCTGTATTTTATGTTAATTTATAAGCCAACATTTTTCGTTCTTGCTCCCTAATGTCATCATCATCAGCTAACTCGCCACTATTGAACTCTCTTTTAATTCGATTTTTCATTTTCATTCGCATTTACTCACAATTTAAATATTACTTAAACATAAACATATGTAATTACAGTTACTGGCTAGAAGTTTTACTTGAATACAGTAAATTGGGAAGTGTACACTGGTGCAGTAAACTCAGATACGCTATCGCTACATCTCCAACGCTAAAAAATGTTAGGCGTGCAAAAAGCATGATTTGTGCTTGAGATGTTGAATACTTTTAGGCAAACAAACACAAACTCAAATGGAAAAAAAGTTTTTTTTTTTATTATTTTTATAAAATAAAAATATTTTTTTATTCAAATTATTTTTATAAAAAAGTTTTTTTATTAAAATTATTTTTATTAAAAAAAAATGTTTATTAAAATCATTTTTATTTAAACAAAAATTTTTTATTAAAATAATTTTTATTAAAAAACAAAAAAAAAAACTTTTTATTAAAATTATTTTTATAAAAAAACAAAAAAAAAATTTATGAAAATAATTTTTATTAAAAAAACTTTTTTTCATTAAAATTATTTTTATAAAAAAGAAAAGTTTATTAAAATTATTTTTATAAAAAAAAAATATTTTATTAAAATTATTTCTATTAAATACTTTTTTCCTCTTTTTTATTAAAATTATTTTTATAAAAAAAATTTTTTTCATTAAAATTATTTTTATTAAAAAAATGTTCTCTTAATAAAATTATTTTTATTAATTTTTTTTTTGTTTTTTTTTAATTTTGCATTTCACTACGTCAAAAATTTAGCGTTAGCGCATCGAAGCCACATACACACACACTCACGCACACTTCGATTATGTTGCTTTTTAATTTACAATTATATTAATAGTAATAATACAATAATAATAATAATCAATTGGTATAGTCGCTATAACAAACTACAATAAATTAGTTATACATACATATACTTGTTGGTATGGAAGATGCAAGCAAAAAATTAAAAATAAAAATATGTATATTAATAAAAGAGATACAACATAATCGCTGCAAAGCGTAAAATTCTCATGCATAAACTTACTTAAGGCTAAAAAGAAATTATTTTATTTAATTGTTAATTTGGAATTTTCTACTTTTCAACAATAGCAGTTATGTTCTCTATTTGTGTTTACTTTGCTTTTTTTGTCTCTTTTGTTTGCATTTTTGTTGTTTTGTTGTTGTTTTGCATACACGCCTAATATCAATTAAATATCAGTACGCCAACTGTGTGTTGGTGTCTCTTAGAGAGTGAAGCTCTCCTCAGCCGCATTGTGTATTATGTTGTTGATAATTCGGCACTCTCACGTCGCAAATTCAATTCATTAAAGTCAATCTCGTTGGATTCGATCGATTGTATTGAGGCGCTTCGCAGTTTGTTGATTGGATATTTGCCACGACTCCGAATGGCGGTTAGCTGTAAATTATTGCGAAAATTTGTAAATTAGTGAGAATATCGGCGGTTAGTATCGGTATGTGTCTATATGTATGTACATATGTTTGTGAACTACTTTGACACAATACACATATGCAGTTTATATACATTTAATAGCATGCGTACAATTATTACAAATACAGTTTTGATAAATTTTCAAGAGAATTTTACTTATGTATGTATATATTTAGTTATTGAGTGTGAAAGGCTAGACGAATTTTATTAATTTTTAGGATGATGGGGGAAGCATGGATTCGAAAAAATATTTCGTGGTGAACTAAACGAAATATAATATACAGTGGCTCAATAAAGAACTCGGACAAACCTTAGTTAAAACTTTGTATAAAAAAACACTGCTAAAATAAAGGCAATTGACACAATATTTTTCGATTTCAAAATGCTTTATTTATATAATTTAAGAAATAACAAAAACATAAGATAAGTCGTGTGCACTTCTTTTACAATAACAAAAACAAATTCAAAATGAGGAGAATTCACGCCAAAAAAGAACTCGGACATCTGGCATCACTTCGTAATTTCTGACAGTTTAAATGGGGTGAATCCCATTTTTTTAATTATATATATATTAGTTAATTGAGGAACGATCGACAGTTTTGGAAGTAAATTGTGTCAAGAAAATTGTGCAAGTACGCATTTTCTTTTTTCTTTTTTTGCAAAATGAGTCCACAACGTGGCCAAACTTCGGTGGAAGTGCGAAAAATAATTATTGAGCAACATAAAGATGGAAAAACCATGCGTGAAATCGGCAAACTTGTAAATCGACCGCGATCAAATGTATATGACACCATAAAACGCTTTAAAGAAACAAAATCTGTAGAAAACAAAGTGAAAACAGGACGGCCAAAGCTTTTTACGGACGCTAACGAGCGGTGGATCGTAAACCAAGTCAGAGAAAATCCTCATTTAAGTGCTCCAAAACTTACAACACAAGTTAAAGAACATCTTGAAATTGACTGCAATCCAGAAACTTTGCGATTAGTTCTAAGAAAAAACAACCTCAATGGCAGAGTCGCAAGAAAAAAACCCTACATTAATAAGGAAAATAAAAACAAACGAATTAGTTTTGCAAAAACCTATAAAAATAAGGACATTGAATTCTGGAAAGATGTGATATTTTGCGACGAAAGCAAATACAACATATTCAGATCAGATGGGCAGTCGTACGTATGGAGGAAGCCAAATGAGGAGCTGAAACAGAAAAACCTGCGTGCCACTGTTAAACACGGTGGCGGTTCAGTGATGGTTTGGGGATGTATGTCCACCTCCGGACCCAGAAATCTTTGTTTTGTTGATGGCATAATGGATCACAAGCAATATCTTTAAATTTTAAAAAGAAATTTAATTCAAAGTGCTGAAAAATTGGGTATAAAGGAGCAATTTTATTTTTACCAAGACAATGACCCCAAGCATAAGGCGCTTGATGTTCGCTTGTGGTTGATGTATAACTGCCCGAAAGTGCTCAAAACTCCACAACAGTCCCCTGATATAAACGTCATTGAGCATTTAGGGGCGCATTTGGAGAATAAACTTAAAAATCACAAAATTTTAAACAAAAAGGACCTCGAAGCTTCTCTTAAGGACGAATGGGCTAAAATTGATCCTTCCGTTTGCAGAAATTTGGTGGAGTCAATGCCGTGACGACTAAATGCTGTTATTAAATCCAAAAGGTTTCCCGCAAAATATTAATTTTTATTTTTATTGGCTTTTAAAGTAAAATTAATTTCCATGTCCGAGTTCTTTTTTGGCGTGAATTCTGGTCATTTTGAAAGTTTTTTGTTATTGTAAAAGAAGTGCACACGACTTATCTTATGTTTTTGTTATTTCTTAAATTATATAAATAAAGCATTTAGAAATCGAAAAATATTGTTTCAAATTGCCTTTATTTTAGCAGTGTTTTTTATATAAAGTTTTAACTAAGGTTTGTCCGAGTTCTTTATTGAGCCACTGTATGTAAAATGTGACAAGGATTGTATGTATTAAACATACAGATATGTAGAAGGTGAAGTCCACAATAAACAAGACTGAGCTAAATAGAAACGAGAGAAGCTTTGTTCTGATAACTTCGAGTTTATTTATTAAAAAAGTCCCCTCTGGTCTCGATACACTATTTTGCGCGGCCATAAAGCTTTTCGAAAATTCATTGACCGGAATGTCCTTCAGGACGTCGGTACAAGCCTTTTGGATGACCTCTACGGGAGCAAAACGTTTTCCTTTCATTGCCAAATGCAATCTTCCGAAGTCCGAGGCAGAAGTCACAGGTAGCCATATCAGGCGTGATGGTTAAATCACGATTTCTAGTCAAAAAAATCAGTCATAAGAGTGGATCGATGAGATGGTCCATTACCATGCAATAAGCGCCAGCTTCCTTCTTCGCCAAGACAGAAAATTGCATAGTCGAGCTCCTTGTGGGCAATTCCCTTGGAATGTAAAAAAATTAGCATCGACTTGATTTTTGACTTCTCCAAACGCGATTTTTTGGGTAGTGGCTCGTCTGGGGCCTTCCATTCGGCACTTTGACGCTTAGTTTCAGATTCATGTTTGAGACACCACGTTTCATCACCAGTCAGAATGTTGTAAAGGAAAAGCTCGTCTTTTCTCACCTCTTTAATGAGGTCTTTCGAATGTTGAATTCAGAGCACTTTGTGGTCCTCAGTTAACTTGTGCGGAATGAAACGTGCACAGACCTTTCGTAAGTCCAAATTATCAAGTAAAATGCGATGAATCGATGTTGTGGAGATATTCAACTCCGATTCCATAAATTTCAATGATGATTTCGGTTCATTTTTGATACATTTACGAACAAATTCGATGATTTCGGTAATTACTGATTTTGGGCGGCCCGGCCCGTATGTTCATTGTCATTTATGTCCTCACAACCATCTTTGAAACGTGTAAACCGCTCATGAACTCTGGCACGAGATAGACAATCATCGGCAAACATTTTTTCCACCAATTCAAATGTTTCGGTGAACGTTTAACCGATTTTAAAACAAAATTTGATATTAGCTCTTTGTTCGAAACTCATCTTTGTACCGATGACACAAACATACTGACACTTTAGAGGCAATAACATCGCTTCCACTGAACCGAACCAGCTTTCGCTGGAAGTCAGCTAGGGATGTAACTTCCAACGCACTGACTCATTAAACAGATGGCGCCATCAAAAACATTTCTATGACGCCAGTCTTGTTTATTTTGGACTTCACCTTGTAGGAAAAAAATCAATACACTGTGAATTCGTTACAGTCTGTAATCAGACATCTTCTCTGTTACTGCCCGGCATGGCATGCCACTAGCTTTAGATACTCTGGCTCATCGTTCTTGAGCGATATAGATGACCTTAGGGATACACATAAGGTAAGCGAGGAGTAGCAGATAGTAAATTTATCATCCTTGAATAAAACTCTAGTTTGAAGTGGCTCAAAAATAGCGTTGATTTTTGACTTGAGCTAACTAATACTGTTATTTTTCATATATTTATGTGCTTAAAATAAAATATAATTTTAATTCAAATTTTTTTACTAAATTTTCAAAAAGTTTTAAATTTTGCGTCATATGGATTTTGTAAGTGAATGAACTATATTTTCATAATTTTTTTAAATTTAAATAAGAAGCAAATAAAGTGTCAAAACTTGCCCCTGAGCTATATTTATTTAACGCACTTTAAGTGGGACAGGTAAATGGAAATGATTTATGAGAGAATATTTTGATCACTAAAAAACAATTTTATTAAAAAAAATTCATGCAATCAACATTAAATGAAAGCTGAGATTTGTGAATTTCACAAAAAAGGGATATAAAGATATAAATGCAAAAAAGTTCCAATCTCATGCAACTTATTTGGTATGAATTTTCTTAATATACTAATATACTCATATGTATATATATGCAAATGTACATGCAGCTGAGCATGAAAATAACAGTACCCTTAAAAAATTATTTTATAGTCATTTATTTTTTCCCTATAAATCATACAAAAGAAAATTTCAGTACCAAATATCTACGAAGGGTTAAGAGGTTTCAGATGTGTAAAGTTCATCTGAATAAATCAATAAATCTGGCAACTACGGCTCTTTATTGGCATCGTTACGTTTTTAAGTGCAAAATGGAAATAGCAGTGCCTTCAATTTTTTAAAGTTTCACAAGAAGGAGTATTAATAAAATTTTACACATATTTAGATGAAAAGTACTTTTTTTATTTATACTTTTTTTATAGTAGATTCCATCTTACAAAGAATTTAAAAATATGCTCAGCAAAGATTATTTCAAATGTATTAAAATTTGTGGAATAGCTGAAAAAGAAGAGGAGGAAAACAAGGCGAATTTCTTAAAGGTGGTGTTGGTAAATCAGCTGAGTGGTTTTGTTTTTTTGCTTTCGCCATATCCATGTGGATGCCAACTCAGAATGGAAAGAATTCATGATTGGTTTTCTAGTTTCTCAATACTTTGCTTTGACAATCAAACGTACAGAACATTGTTTTTGGTCTAGTGCCACCACCTTTAATGAATGTGCCTTGGGAGGAAAACGAAAAACTTCAAAACCGCAAGATGATCGCCGAATTATACGGTGAGATCCGAAAATAGAATTCCATGAAGTCAGCCATACAAATTAAAAAAAAGGTCAACTTAAATGTTTCTGGCACGACTGTATGTAGAAGCCTACGGGAAGCTGGATAAGCAGCTCGCAGCCCACGAAAAAAAAACCACTCCTGGAATTTGCAAGAAAACATTCTGGCAAGACCGCTGACATGTGGCGTAATATTTTATGGATTGATGAGTCTAAAATAGTTTTGTATGGCGGCACGGGTGCGTGACGTCCTCAAAAATAACTGTTTGGGATGTTTCTCATTATATGGCGCAGGTTCCATACACAAAATTGATGGCATAATGGACACCAATATTTATGTGGAAGTATTATACAATGTTATGTTTCCGTATTGCAGAGAAGAAATGCCAATAAAGTAGATCTATCAGCGGGATAATGATCCTCAATACACGAGTCGAAAGGCAAGGATTGCTTTCGCGCAGATAAAATTGAGGTTATGAAATGGCCAGCTCAGTACCCCGACCTCCATCGAATATAGAATTTGTGGGGTGACTTGAAAAGATCTGTTAAAGATGCGTGGCTAAAGTTTTCGAAGCAGCGATGTGAGCAATTGACGGATTCAATACCCCAATGCAATTGGCGGATGATGCACGGGCATCAGCTGTCTGCTAGTTAGCTAAATGCCAGAGTATTGCTTACAAGCGTGCGGAAGCCTTCTGCCAGGAGTAAACGCGACAAAAAAAAAATCAGTCATGGATGTCAAACGTAATAGTGTGATTGCATTATATTTGGCTGGAAAATTACAACCAGCGATTGTTCGTGAGCTCGAGCGCCTTAAAGTAAATAAAGTTTTTGTTTATCGCTCCATCAAAAGACTGCAACGTCACGTGAAATTGTTCAAAAAGTGAAGAAGCGACTTGAGCGAAATCCTCGACGATCAAATGGTCAATCAAATGGCGAAAGAACTGAAAATATCTGACCGTAGCAACCGCCGTATACTGAAAAATTATCTTAAAGTCAAGGGTCATAAGATCCCAAAGACGGATGATCTCACACCAAAGCAGCAACAAGTCAGGCTTGAGAGAGCCAAGGAGTTGCTTCGCTTAGACGAAAGCGGTCAATTTCCGAAATT
This sequence comes from Anastrepha ludens, assembly GCF_028408465.1. NCBI lineage: Eukaryota > Metazoa > Arthropoda > Insecta > Diptera > Tephritidae > Anastrepha > Anastrepha ludens. Next base: position 9,880,307 of record NC_071499.1, on the reverse strand, counting down.
TTGTTTTCTAACGGGAAAATTTTCCAAATTGAGCAATTTGTAACCAACCCAACCCCAAAACGATGGGGTTTATTTGACCCACCGTTCGCACGAGAATTTGAGTCATCGATTGGCCACCAGGAGGCAGTAACCGCCACAGGTAATGGCCGCCGTAACCGCAGATGGGCGCTCTCCAATTGTTTTCATCGAGCCTGGCGTCAACGTAAATGCGAAATATTATCGGGAAAGTATTCTGGAGGTTGCTTTAAAGCCGTGGGTAGACAAACATTTCGGTGACAGACCATGGACGTTTCAACAGGACTCGGCACCGTCTCACAAAGCTCGAATGAACCAAGAATGGCTAAAAACCAACGTTCCGAACTTCATAACGTCCACAAAATGGCTATCAAATTCACCAGACGCGAATCCGATGTATTATTCTTTTTGGGCCATTTTTGAGAGCAGGGTCCGAACTAAAAGATTAACCAGTCTCGAGGCGCTAAAACAAGCAAGTTTCCGTGAGTGGGCCAAAATACCTGCAACTCACATTCGGGCAGCTTGGGATTCGTTTCTGTACCGTCTCAACGCCATAGACAAGGCGAAAGGTGGTCATATCGAGCAAAAATAAATTGATTCTTAATTTTGCATTATTTTCACACATTTTTTACTTTAAATTTAATAAAAGTAATTTTCCAAACTACTAAATGTATGACCTTCGAGTGCCGGACCTTGTTTCTTTTGTTATAAGAATTTTTGTGTTTCGTTATGAATAGAATATTTCAAAATAATAGTAGAAACTTTCTAATCACATCTTAGATAAAATTTTTTTTGACTTAACTCAATATTCTCTTGGTACTGCTATTTTCGTGTTCGCCACTGTATATATGTATGATCATATGCACATGAGCAAAAAATTTTCTACATTTAATTATTGTCATGCAAATATGCCTCTTTTAGCTGAATAACAGAACAAACGGCATGCAGCGAAATATTATAAATTTTAAATTTTTTACTACCATATATTATAGAATTTTTTTTTTTTTCATGACTTTTTTTGTTGACTTGTATGCGGTTAATGACTAGTTGTTCTGCAGCTGTATAGTATTTGAGCAAAATTTCTTAAAATGAGCTTAATTGGAATCAAGTTGATTGGTTGGTTAGTAATGACCTGATTCTTATATTTTTCATTCTTTGTTTATTTAGCTTATCCACTTCCATGGTTCAGTATCGGGGCTTGTTATTGGCGTGGGATACTAAAAAAAATATACACAGTGAATAATTGATATTGAAATGTGAGTTTTTGTTACAATTTTGTTTATGTACATCAGAAAAAAATCAAAACAAAAAAAAAAAAAAATACTATGAAAAATTAAAAATTGCAATTAATTTGTTAAAAACAAAATATGAAGGTAAAAATTATATAAAATCAAAGTTCAAGTAATTTCCTCTATATCCCATTGAAAATTTGTATAAAAGCGCGCATCGAAGCGGAAAAACGTAGCGGAGGTAAATGCATAAATTATTGTACAAGCATATAAAGGCAAAGCTCTTTAGGAAATTGCATTTGCATGCCAAATAACGGGCAAGCATACATACATAGGTATGTATGTACATATGAGCGCCTGCATTAGAGTAGATAAGTTTGTAAGTATTTGTGTGCATGTTTTTTGTTCAAAATGTTATTAGTTGGTTAACTGAATGGAATGGAATGGTTCTTCTTCCCACCGTCGGGCGCCCAAAGCCAGTTAACAAATGCAAAAAAGTGTGTATGCGTTTTAGTTTTTGTTTTTATGTACTAGTACAGTCTGTTACATAAGAACGTGGTCACTGGTAAATAATAACAATTGGTTTTTCGAAAATTCGCAAATTTATTGATAATTTGGTCGTCAATACTCAATGCAAATACCTCAGTAGCAAGTCCAATTATGGCCTGGCACCGTCGAGGCATACTTTCCACTAGTTTTTCTGCATATTCTACCGGAAAAGACCTCCAAATTTTCCGAATTTGTCGAGAATGTTGATATAAATTACATGGTTGGCATCTGCGAAGCTGCATTTTCCCCAGACCCCACACATTTTCTATGGGATTTGCATCCGGTGACTGAGATGGCCAATCTAAAGTGACAACTCCGTTTTGCGCACTCGTTTTTCAACGTGTTTTGCACTCAACATTGGTTTTTCCAAAGTACTGCGATATTTCAGTTTATTGGCTAGCAAGAGCCTGCGAATCGTTCCGTAAGATATGTCTACACCTTTTGCTTTCAATTTCACAGCAGCTCCACGTAAAGTCACAGTTGGATCTTTCGAGAACAATGCGAGAATCTTTTGTTCGTTTTTTTTTTTTTGAGACTTTGCTTGCACTTCCGCCCTTTTTGGGTGTTTGGCCGAGCTCCTCCTCCTATTTGTGGTGTGCGTCTTGATGTTGTTTCACAAATGGAGGGACCTACAGTTTCAAGCCGGCTCCGAACGGCAGATATTTTTATGAGGAGCTTTTACATGGCAGAAATACACTCGGAGGTTTGCCATTGCCTGCCGAGGGGCGACCGCTATTAGAAAAATGTTTTTCTTAATTTTGGTGTTTCATCGAGATTCGCGCTTACGTTCTTTCAAACCTTCAATATTACCGACCTTTTTATAGCGAGTTATCCACTTGCTAACGAACTGCTTCGACTTTCCCAAACTGCTTTCGCAGCAGCAGTTTGCGTTAATTTGGGTGCTTTTTCATGCAAACATAGAAAAATTGCTTCAAAGCGAGAGGCGTAAACAGCACTCATTTCGAAAAACCACTCAATTGAAGACTAAATTTGACAGACAGCTGACTTAGCATGGAGGACTGAGGTGCCCTCTATGTCATAGAAAAAGAAACAAGACGCTCTGATTTTTATCTACGTGTACCAGTGACCACGCTCTTATGTAACAGACTGTATGTGTGGATGCATGTAAGTGGCGTATTTTGTGTAGTGTAAAGAATAAACAAAGAATATATAGGAAGGAAAATGAATTCAAACAGCAGCTAACTGCGCCCAATGGACTTGGCAGTGGTGAATTTAAATCGCGCGTGAACATCCATCCACCTTTTCATAAAATTCATAATATTTTTTAAATGTGCGCTTTTAATAAAAAAAAAACTGAATTCGACCTTTGTGTATATGAGCGCGCGGCTATGTGAATGGTATTGGTGAAATTATGAGCTGTTGTCCAATCTTTTGTTTGTATATTTTAAATTATTTACAGCAGAATTTTTCAATAAATCAAAAGACAAATAATCGAAGAAATCTTATCATTTTTGATAGCTTATTGCTGATTTATATGGCAAATTACCTCTGCTTTAAGATCAGCCAGACGATCCTGCAGGTCGCGCACCTTATCAGATTCATCCAAATTGGAACGTAGTTCACCCTCAGCGAGAATTTCAGAATTCTGAAAAAAAGATTTATGAAATTTTGTTTATCGTCTAGTTTTTAAAAAGTTGGAAACTTCAAAGTATGATATAATATAAATAAAGTAAGAAAGCATAGTAAGGGGTCTACATATTAAGAAGACGGCAACCATGAGTGCATTTAGGTTAAATGAAGCAGGTCGCTGGAAAGAAAAAACGTATGACCATGCCTGTAGAGTATTGCGAGAAACTCAGTTAACCTCGGTGGGGACTGACTACATCGTCTTGATGGTAACCTTCAATAGGAATTTGGCCACTCGGAATAAGGGATTCTCTCTAAACAACTTCGACACTACAGTCTATACAGACTTAAAATTGAGAAATCCGTGCGTCTTCCTAAAACCAGCAGTGTCTTCCAGGCGGAAGTACTGGCAATTGGGGAAGCCTGTAGCCTACTAATCGCAGATTTCTCTTTTAAGGGCAATATCGCTATTCTTTCGGATAGCCAAGCTGCAATCCAGGCACAGGGTACGGCTACAGCAGCCTCTAAAGTGGCGGAGCAAAGTAGGAATAGCCTCACCACCTTGAATGACAATCATAAATTTACCTTAATCTGGGTCCCGAGACATCAGAACATTGAAGGTAACGAAAAAGCAGATGAACCCGCAAGAGAGGCATCTGCCATGAATAACGCTCTTGTAGAATCGGTCAACCATTAGGTGCAGTCAAGAACGTAATTTCACTAAAATATCTCCGAATCGCGGATTGTATATAGATGGAAATACCCGACGAAATGCAAAATTAGCAGAACGTTATGGCCCACCTAAAACCTCAAGCAATCGTCGAAATTAATAAGCATGAAACGACGGAACGCCTGGATACTAACGGCAGTCATAACTGGCTTTTGGTCTGTGGGAAAACAAGCAGTCAAAATGGTCATGCCTCACAACACACACCGCCACAGTTGTAAACAACCGGAGAAAAAGGAAACAATTTTCCATTTCCTCTACGAATGCCCTGCCCTATGGAAGGACAGAATGTTAACCCTGGGCCAACCTCTGTTCGAGAGTCGCGAACAACTGTCTGACTTAGACGTCAACAACCTAATAAGGTTCTTAAACCGCACAGACTGGATATAGTCTTGCTGTAAATAACCGTTAAACAAGTTGGTAACGAGGATGTGGCAACAAAATGGTGCGGAAGCGCTAGTTGGATGGAAGAATCACCACTTTAACCAACCATATTAAAGGGCTTTTCAAAAGTGACGCCCTGATGTCAGCAGTGTATAAGCTTAAATCCGCTGTTTTTTAGTAAAAAAAAAACCATTTTTTTTATAGAAAGCAAAAAAATAATTTATTCAAAGTATTTGCCCTCGCTAGCTATACATTTTTCCCATCTCTCAGGCAATTTGTGTATACCACGCCAAAAGAATTCTTCATCTTTCGAGGCGAACCACTCGTCAAGCCATTTCCGGACGTCTTCGTACGAATCGAAGTGCTGTTCGGCGAGCGCGTGACCCATCGATGAAAACAGATGATAGTCCGAAGGAGCCAGGTCTGGCGAATAAGCGGGATGAGGTAGCACCTCCCAATTGATTGTCTCCAAGTAGTTTTGGACCATTCTTGACGTGTGCGATGGGGCGTTGTCGTGGAGGAAAATCAGCTTCTCATGTCTTTGTTCATAACGAGGCCTTTTTTCACGCAAAGCACGGCGCAATTTGATGAGTTGTTGGTGGTAGCGATGAGAATTAACAGTTTCGCCAGGTTTCTACAGCTGATCCCACCAAACGCACAGCATCGTGTTGCGTCCAAAGCGATTAGGTCTTGATGAAGAAGTTGATGGTTGGCCGGGATCGACCCATGATTTTTTTCGTTTAGGATTCCCAAAGTATATCCACTTTTCATCGCTAGTCACCACAAGATGCAGGAACGACTTTCTTTTATGCCTAGCCAGCAAGATTTCGCATGTGTTTTGGCGTCGCTCCATCTGTCTATCGTTCAATTCATGGGGTACCCATTTTCCGACTTTTTGGACCTTTCCCATGGCACGTAAACGCATGGAAATGGCTGGTTGAGTGACACCTAACTGCTCGGCAAGCATTTTTTGCGATTGGGTATCGTCCTCATCCAAAAGAGCCTGCAATGCATGGTCCTCAACTTTTCTGGGCCGATTTTCACGCTTCTTGTCACTCAAGTCAAAATGGCCGTCTTTGAACCGACGAAACCAGTCTCTGCAAGTTGTTTCCGATAATGCACTGTCACCATAGGCCTCCACAAGCATTCGATGCGATTCGGCAGCCGATTTCTTCAAATTAAAGCAAAAAAGTAGAGCTTCCCGCATATGCTCTTTTTTTGGCACAAAATTAGACATGATTACGCAAGGGAAAAAGTGTGTTGCTGTATGAAATCACTGATGATGTGCAGTGATTGATGTAAACAGGTGTCGAACCCATGCAAAAAAAATATGGCATTTCTATGGTAACTTGATATGCTCACTAACGCCATCTACGAGCAATCAGCGGATTTAAGCTTATACACCTGGTATAATTTCTAGACGGTACCTTTTCTTAATGCCATCTTTGCAGAAAATTCTGGTTAAAATCGATGACTGTTGCATGAGACAAGGACTTCCCGTCAATCCGAACAAAACTATATTAGAGAAAACAGAAACTGAATGAACTTAGTTTTCCAGCACAGAAAGGTGTGACACTCAGTTTTGCTGACGAAGTTAAATACCTTCGGCAGGCAATGGCAAATCTCCGAGTGTATTTTGGCCATGAAAAAACTCCTCATAAAAAATCATTTGCCGTTCAGAGTCGGCTTTAAACTGTAGGTTTCTCCATTTGTGGAACCATATCAAGGCGCACGCCACAAAGGGGAGGAGGAGCTCGACCAAACCCCCACAAAGGGTGTAAGCGCCAATTATGTATGTATGTATGTGTAATCTTTGGTAAGAAACTGACTAGGAAGACAAATGTTTCGCTGAAGGTGAATCGCGCATTAAGGATTTTTCAACAATGCCTCAAAGCCTTTGGTAACAGCTGTGGTCTGCAATCTGCTGTGGTCCCTTGGATATACCAGCAATTACCCAGACCAATCATCACTTATGCCTTAGTGATTTGATGGCGACGGACCATGGTTAAGTCCACACGTCAGGAACTATACAGACTGCAAAGAAATGCATGTTTATGCATTACGGGTGCCATGGGCGCAACCTCCGGAGATGACCTAAATGCTATGCTTGGTTTTCTTCCTTTGGATTTTGAGATAAACCAGGAATCAATTAAAGCAATGTGCAGGCTCCATAAATATGGTTTCTGGCACGAAGCCGAAACTTTGGGACACTGCGAAATCTTTAAGATGCTATCTGAGTAGTATCCACTGCTTTTGGCAGCTAAGGACGATCTTATGAACATAGTTTCATTTGAAAGGAAATCTGATGTCAAATTCCAAGAGTAGTCCAGAGCGCATTCAAAGAAATTTACGAATATTTTCCTTATGGTGGATCCAAGAATAAAATAGGTTCTGGAGACGGATGCTACTTAAACGAGAGTAATAATTATCATTACGTTATGGGAGGAATAGCGACTGTTTTCCAAGCGGAAATTGTTGCCATTCTGAAAGTAGCAGAATAGAACATTGAGAGGAGATGGAGCGGGAAACAGATTGGAGTCTTTAGGGACAGTCAGATCAAAGATTGTTCAAGAATGTAAGAATAAGCTCAATTCTGTTGCAATACAGAATAAGCCCAGGGTTCCGGCACACTGCGGGATTCAAGGGAATGAAATTGCCGATTAATTTGTGAACTGTGGATTAGCGGTTTCCACCACAGGGACTAGAGCCCATAACCGGAATCAGTTCTGCAGGAAGCAAGAAGTGGATCAGCGATTATGTACGCAATTTACATGAAGAGCGATTGTCCGGTCTTGAACGCTGCAGGACTGCAAAGGGTTTTGTGACAAGCCCGAACAGAAAATTGTCGGACTTTCTACTAAAACTTGGTAGAAAAGTCGTTCGATTGATGGTCGATATTAGTAAAGGACACAATCCATGGGATTAGCATATGACCACCATTGGAAACGTTGATTACCCGATTTTTCTGTCTTGCTTAGAGGAGGCGATTGGCACTGAGCATTTGCTCTGTGAGTGGCCAACCTTTGCTAGAGCGAATTTTGGGTTCTGATGTCATGAGAATGAGTCAAATTCGTGCTCTCATAGTGGAGGATATTTTCAGATTTGCCAAAGAATCGGGAAAATTCTCACAGGTCTAACTAACTACCTCTATTTCCCTATTCTATCCTATCTTTTTTCTCCTGTCACTTCTCTTCTTTCCTCTTTGACTATCTCCCTTTTACATTCCAGAGCTTTAAATACAAAGGTCTTTTTAGCCTGAATGTTTTAGGTGCTACCACATCTCTCGGTGCTTCTGGACTTGACTTTTCAAATTTCAATTTCATTTAAAGTTCAGGCTTCGCACCGAAGTCTAAAATTTTTTGTGCTTACAGACTGTCGACACTTTGCAAAATTGCACCTTCTTGAATTAAAAATGTAGCGGATTTGTGTAAACTATTTTTTAGCATGGGGAACAAATTTGGATTCATATTCATCAGTGAAGAAATTATATTAATAAATTATCCAGGGACTCCTATCAATCAAAGCCGGGATTCCCTTACTTAAGCATATCGCGACACGGGACTCCTGTCAACAAAAGCCGAGATTCTCTTACTTATGGCCTCTGGTGACGGTCAAGCATTGTTTGACAACGGGATTGGCGTCACTAATATGAACTTTTCTTAAATTATGCAAAAAACAAAACAAAGTTTTTGTATCGCTACATAAAAAAATTTGAATAAAAATCGTCGATTTTCATTCTTATGTGAACTACTTTGGGGCTTCTTTGCGATCATTCAGAACATAAAACAAATTGCTAATGTAAGTCTAAAGTTTTGTGGTGCAAATTGTTTTTAAAATATGATTTACCTTAGTTTCCAATCGTGATATTTCCTGCTTCAGTTCGGCCACAGTCTGACTTTGCTCAGTAAATTTAATCTTTACATTCATCAGCTCATCTTTCATGCGAGACTCCAAATCGGAGTATCTAAGCAAAAATTTGAAATTGGTTAAAGATTCAAAGGAGAGAGAGAGAGAGAGCAAAAACAATAGCCACAATCCATACCTGTGCTGCTGTTCGCGTGCCTTGTTGGCCATCTCCTTTTCGCGACTGACAGCCTGCTCAAGCTGTTCGCGCAGTTTCTTATTCTCTTCATCCTGACGACGCAGTTGATTTGTGGAAACCTGCACTTGCGTCTCGAGTTCCATAACCTAAACACGAAGAAAGAACAATAAAACATAAATGAAACTCACCTTAATTACTAACCTTTAGGCGCAACTCCTTTAGCTCGGTGAGTGTTTCCATTTCACGTATGCGCGTTGTCATCAACTCCTCCTCCAAGCGCTGCGTATGCTCGTTTGACTTGGAATTGTCAAAGAAATTTGTTAGCAATTTTTTTGGTGTCGAATCCACCGGTTGCTGGCTGTGATCATTTTTGTTTTCTTGCAGCTGGCGTTGCCATTGGGTGCTCAACTCTTGCACGCGCTGCTTGAGATCCTTCAGCGAGAGACTAGCCTCGGCTTCGCGCAATTTACTGGCAATCAGTTCATCTTGCAAGTGTGCCACCGAATTGTCGGGCGTAGTTTCACGTAATGTCTTTTTATCCTCTTCGAGTTCTTCGATTTTCGACTTGAGATTACGTATTTGATCCTCACTCTCGGCAAGACTTTGACGCACCTTGACCAACTCTTCGAGCAGGCACGACACCATTTCATCGCGCTGCTTAAGCGCCTCCTCCTTCATGCACAACTCATCGATGGATGACTGACGTGAATTATTCTATAGGATGACGAAGGAGGTGAGAAAATTTTGTACGATTAAACAAAGTGAAATTAGACCAAGAAGGTAAGTAAACAAACATGCAGCATTCGAAATACTTGACACTACATAATTTATAGTTTTACTTTAGATAATTGGCTAAGCATGCATTTTTAAAGCAGTATTGGCATACGAGGGAGGATCTAATATTCAGGGTTGTATTTTCATACCTGCACTTAAATACATAAATACATATTTGGTACGGTTATACGGGAAAGGATTCATGGATTCATAGACAAAAATGTGCAAACTGATGATTTTACTGTACAATAAGCGATTCATAAAAAATTATTAAATTTTGTATTGCATTCACTTGCAAGAACTCTCGAGCTATTTCAAAATGCTCGTAAGACCAGTTAATCATTCAACCCCGTAGGCCAAGTTTATCTGCCATGTTTTATAGAGGCTTAAGTAAGAATCTTTGGCATGCACCTTAGAATTTATTTACAAAAAAAAAAACCATACAAAATCTCTTAACGACAAATAAATATAGAGCAGAAAAATATATCGTGGAGACTTGAATAAATTATCGCTGTTTGCTATTTGAGAGATCTACGCCACTAGAGCCTCTTGTGCCATTAAGTTCAAATTTGGATAAGTTGGTTTGGTGTCTGCCCTCACGTCGGAGCTCTTCCCAGTAGGTCGCACAACTGCACATGAAAATCAGTGGCTTTAATCAGCCTTCCAGGAAATATTTCAAGCCGAAATGAGTTATCATGTTCAATCAAATCCTTTTTGTAAACTCAGAGCCTATTCAGAGTGCTAAATTAAAGTACTGTTACAACATAATAACTGCCGTTGTCCGGCCATTGGTCAGACTTCCCGAAATAATTTTTTTTTAAGTAGAGCAAATTTTGTTAAGGATCTTCCCATATTTCCTATTTTTTTATGAAAAACAAATTATTCTTTTTTGAGGCTGTTGTAGTCGCATAAGCTTTTCTCTCTAAATATGGAACATAAATTAAAAATAGTTTTTTTAGATGTTGATGCATACCGCCACAGTCTTTTATTAATTTTTTTGTTAAGCTATCGCAAAGTGCCCTCCATTTATCACAAGTAATTACAGGTATCCCTTGTATAACGCGGTATCGATATAACGCGATTTGGAAAAATTAGGTTTCAGTACAACGCGAAATTTAGGCTTATATAATGCGAAGGGGAAAATACATAATTATAAAATCTTAACACTAATTTGCGTACCACATATTTATAATATGTAATGTATTTTTAATGTAAACCGGGAATTACCCTTTTTTGCCATAGATAGATAGAATAGATATTAATCTAGCACCTTATTACGAAATTGAAAAGGAGCTTAAAAACCACCCACCAAAAACTGATAACAGATTTTGCAATTATAAAACCAGTAGAAGAACCACAAGGTCCCACAACTAGTTTCTTATCCAATAGCGAAAACTATGTTGAAGAAATATCTTCTGATGAAGCTATTGCTCCCCTAAAACGCCCACGTGCAAAGATCTTTGAAGACAGTGAAACAGATTAATTACCGTATGAAGTTTGAAGAATAACAATAAAGTTTTTAATAAACCTTTAATTTGTTTTAGTTTGTTTTTAAATTTTTTGTTTTGTGTTTTTAATTGTATAAGAAAGTCTGAACTTTAGTATTGAGTTGAAATATATGTGCATCTGTTATTTTGTATGTATTTTATTTAAAAAAAAAAACCTATTGGAACATAACCCCCAAATTTATATGAAAACTATTATATGTTTAAGATAACGCGGAATTACATAACGCGCAATTCTTCTGGAACGTAACTATCGCGTTATACGAGGGATACCTGTATATAACGCAAGAAATCTTTTTTCTTCTTCCTCCAGTTGGGATCAGCTCTCATAGTACGTAATCTCCAGATTCTCCGATCCTGCCTCATCTTTAAGTTCGCACGGTTTAAATCACTTTCTATTTGCTTCGTCCATGCACGTTGTGGTCAACCTGGCTTCCTCGGCACACTGACGTTTTTTGTCATATCTGATTCAGGCTTCCCCTGATTATGGCCATACCAGCGAAGACGACTTTCTTGCATTTTTTGCTCGTTCGGCGCGATTTGAAAAGTTTCACGAATGAATCGATTAGACACTTTGTCTAGCATTGTGACCGAGGCCGACCATCTCAACATTTTCATTTGAGAATAAAACTTTGACTTTAGGCAAAAACTTTTCTACATCGTTTTTGTCTAGTTCTTTTTCGACTTCTCCAACCTTTCTGATTTTTAAATATTTCCTAATGCATTTAAACCTTTGTCATCTGTTTCGTGATAAAATTCTAATAACTCTCAGGTTCTCTTTTCTTCTGACTTCATCGATACGTCTTCAGATTATATTCGCGATTCAGGACGTTCTTTACCTTCCAAATAAGAATATAAATTTTTAAAACGTTCCATGTTCTGATTACATTTTTTACAGGGGCATGGCTGTTTTCAAAACCTCTCAAAAGCGAAATTCGATGCATACACCGTGGCACCCAGAAGTTAATATGATACCCCCGGGAGAGCCTGTTATCCCTCGAGGCCCGTCCCCAGGTGGCGGATAGGGGCATGCCTCCCAGATATGGGTGGTAGGAGAATAATGAAATACCTCCCACGGACCACACAGATCCAAAGGTCAGAGATGCAAACTTCGTTAAAAAAACTAACTTTCCTCGATGTTTGGTTGAGAGATGAGGTCGAAAGCGGGTGTCTATACTTGGAGCAAGCGGCTCGATAAAAAAAATGTGATATGACACGTAGAACTGGATGCCTTAAGATGTATTTACCAGTGCGTTCCCACTGCGTACGCGGGGTTGTGTAGGGCTTATAGTCCAGCCTTAAGATCAATATGCCCAAGACACGGAGACTTCCGTTTTATGTTCCAACTAGGAACGAACTAAATTGTAACGTCACGTAAATTTTGTTTGTATAAAATTTACTGTCAAGAAAACAAAAAAAAATTGCTCTCTATCGGGCAACAGCGAGAAATTATCGTAGTCTTCCATATATGAGGAGGCGCAAAATTAATCACTAATTTTGTTTTTGAATAACTTTTTCACTAAGTAAAAACAAAAATTATTTAAAATAATATTTTATTAAAAAAAAATTATCAAAGAAATTTAATTTAGTATAATTTGTTTTTTACTAAATAAAAAAATTATACTACAATAAAATAAATTTTAAATGGCGCTAAATTAATCATCATTTTTGTTTTTGAATTACTTTTTTATTTAATAAAAAAAATTTATCTAATTAAAAATTTATAAAAACAAAAATATTTATTTTATTAAAAAATAATTAAATAGCAAAATATTTATTTTATTAAAATATAATAAAAAAAAATATTTATTTTATAAAAAAATTGTTTTACTAAATAAATAAAAAAATTATTTTATTAATTAAATGTCGCGAAAATAATCAGAAAAATTTATTAAAAAAAATATTTATTTTATTGAAATATAATTAAAAATTGTTTTCTAAACAAAAAAAATTTATAAAAAAAAATGTTAAGTTCGGTTTTTGAATAACATTTTTACTCAATAATAAAAAAAATAATTGGATAAAAAACTATTTCATGAAAAAAATTTATTAAAAAAATTGGTTTACTAAAAAAATTGTATTAAAAAAATTATAATTTTAATCACCAATTTTGTTTTTGAATAACTTTTTTACTAATAAAAACAAATCTAAATAAAAAAACGTTTATTTTATTAAAAAATAATTAACTAAAAAATATTTATTTTATAAAAAACAAAATATATATAAATAAATTGTTTTACTAAATAAAAAAATTTAAATGGCGCGAAAATAATCAGAAAAGTTTATTTAAAAAATATTTATTTTATTGAAAAATAATTAAAAGTTGTTTTCTAAACAAAAAAAAAATGTATAAAAAAATGATAAATGGCGCAAAATAATCATCAATTTGGTTTTTAAATAACTTTCCTACTCAAAAAAAAAAAAAAAAATTCTACATAAAACATGAATTTTATTAAAAAATAATTAGGTAAAAAACTACCTATTTTATGAAAAAATGTTATTAAAAAAATTTGTTTACTAAATAAAAAAATTGTATTAGAAAATTATAAATAGCGCAAAATTATTCATCAATTTTGTATTTGAATAATGTGTTTACTGAATAGAAACAAAAAAATCTAAATAAAAAAGTATTAAAAAATATATAGGTATTTTATAAAAAAATAATTAAATAAAATTAAATTTAAAAAAATGTTATTAAAGAAATTTATTTAAAAAAAAAAAATTAATAAAATTAAATTTAAAAAAATTTATCAAAGAAATTTATTTAAAAAAAAAAATTAATAAAATATTTTTGCAAAATAAAAAAAATTGCTTATTAAATAAAAAAGAAACTTGTATTTTTAGTTTTCCGCCTCTAATCTTCCATTAGAGTGATTATTTTTGCGTCACCCTACACATGTACAAACATATGTTTACCAAAATTCAAAAACAAAAGAAAAGCCTGCAAAACTAATTCGAGTTAACGAACTTATATCTAACAGCAAAAGACCTATACAATATTGCTTTGTTCAAGTTTTATGCTCTGTTGCTTGTACAGTAAAATATCAGAAATGTTAGTTAGGACATTTGTAAAAGGTCTTTCAACAGTGACGCCAAGATGTCAATAGTGAACAATTCCGAGATGTTACCTTTTTTAATGTAATTTTTGACATTCTTCAAGTAGACAGATGTACAAATTGTACAATAGAACAACTCATTGAAACTTATGGAAATATATCCGAAAATTCGTAATTTTTTTTGGTGCAAATAATCGTGCGAATGAGTCGACAATTCAAAGGTTGGAGAACAAATTTCAAGAAACTGATTCTGTAGAGGATAGAAAAAGGAATGGCAGACCAAAAACTGAACGTTCTATTGATAATATTCCTGCTGTAGCGAAAGTGTTGCTGAACCACCTTGAACATGGATATCTCGACGTTCTCAACAATTTGTTCTCAGCATTCATGAATCGATTGTTTGGCGGATTTTACCACTGGGGGTGCGTGCTCATGGTGGTTATTTAAATGATATAATTTTTGACCTGAAAGATTTTAATTTTTTACATTCTTTCTTTTAAAACAACATCCAGGCGCATCTTTTGAAAGACTCTTTACATTTTAGTAACGATAAATTTCATTCCTACTAAAGTTTTAGTTTAGCATCAACATTTTGTTAGTGTAAATCAAGTTAGTTGCTAAGGTAGTTAAAAACTAATAGAGTAGCCATGCATTTGATCGAATAACAGAAAGAAAGAGGGATAGAAAAAACATTAACCTTTGTTTCCTTCACCGGCGGCTGCGCATTACTTACACTATCGATTGATACATTCTGTTTAGAGGAAGCAAGAATTGTGTGTTAAGTTTTGTTGCGTATTTTTTTAAATTTTTTTATTAATGGGTGATTTTTTTTATTTAAAACATAAATGTCGAATTTGTTTTGTGTTAAACACCAAGATACCAAAGTAAGAAGAAAGAAAATAATATCGAAATTTGTTTTTAATAATTTCAGTTGATTAGCAACGAGTTGCATGATTAGATACAATATAATAAACGAATAACTAATGGCGCGATATAAAAACTTACATTTTCCTGTAAACGCAAACTCAAGCCACGCACTTCCTCATTGGCATTTTCCAGCTGATGTGACACTTCCAGATAGGAGCGACGCAACTGCATTAGCTCCGTTTGAATAGCATAACTGTAATGAAAGAAAAATTAATATTCAAAAGCATGAAAACAAATATGAAATTTGTAAGCAAACCTTGTTTCTTCCTCTTCGGCGCGTGAGACCTGCCCACGCACCAGACGATCGGCAAGTTCAGCGCTCTCAGCCTCTAGCAGCTCATTGCGCTGTTTCAGCAGACGATTTTCACGCCGTAAACGACGCAACTCAACCATTTCCTCCTGTTCCTTTTTCTTCAAGTCTTGATATTCCTTTTCCATTTTCTTCATGCGTTTCGTGTTGATCTTAATGGAGTAGGCTAAATTGAAGAAAGCCTCCGGATCGGCTTCAACTCGTCCGGGCAGCTCTTTTTGGAAGAACTGAAAAATATCAAAGAAGAATGGGAAAACATGAAGGAAATAAAGCTTTTTTTTAATACTTTTATATATTGGAGAAAATATGCGATATATTTTTCATTAGAGCTGAAAATAAAAGCAGTTCGAGAAGCTTTGTAATTCACTTTCGAGTGGACTTCAATGCATATTTTACTGAAATTCACGCGGAAATGAGTTACAGAACCTGCTTGATTAACTTAATTCTCAAATAAAAAGATATACAGGTTTTTCAAACTGCACGCTTAGTACGCCAAAAAAAAAAAAAAAAAATCATTCTAAATATTCAAAAATTATATATACATATAATTAAAGTTTATTAGAAGAATTTATAGATTTTTATAGAAAGAATTCATATAATGTCTATCTGTACGGGAAAGTCCTTCTTAATTAATTTTTTGAAATAAAAATCTTAAATAACATTATTTTCTAAGTTTTATAACACTATTTTCTACGTTTTAGACTCAAAATAAAAAATAATCTTTAATTTAAATTTTTACAAATGAAAATTAATATAGAAATAATTATTTAACTGTAATTTTTATGACAAAAATCTAAAAAGAGTTATTACTCAATTATTTACAAAAAAAAAACTTTCAGAATAAAATGAAAAATATTTTTAGTTTTATCTCTAACTTTTAAGACAAAAATAAAAATGGTTCTTAATTAAATTTTTATAAACGCAAATTGAAAATAATATTTAAATTTTAAAATAAAACTTTAGTGGTAAGAATCCAAAAATAATTATTAACTCAATTATTTACAAAAAAAGTAAACCTTATCTTTAAGCTTTAAGATAAAAATAAAACTAATTCTTAATTAAATTTGTATACTCATTTTATTTAAAAACAATTTAAGAAAGAAATTTAATTTATTAAAAAATTTTGTTTTACTAAAAAAAAAAAATTCTAAATGGCGAAACATTTATCATCAATTTTGTTTCTGAATAAATTTTCTACCAAATAAAAACAAATTTTTTAAATAAAAAAATTTAAAAAAAAAATGTTTTTTTTTAATAATTATGGGAGAATGGGGAGTTGTGAGACGGGTTTTGTTTTTGGACCCGTATTACTCAAAATCTTAATATTCTGCATATGTCAACGATGGAATCTTTAGTCAATGAATACTGAAAGCTATTGGTATGGCCTATTTAACAAAACTACAATTTTCCTTAGGATTAAAATTGTATATAATAATACAAAATATAATACAAAATACAAAAATGTGGGGAGTTGTGAGACACCATGGCTTAAATCAATAAAAATGACTTATTTTAGTTGTTAGTTCTTTATTAAGATGAAAAATAAAAAAGAAAAGACAATTGTTATAAAAAAGTGTATAAAAAATGCAATGCCATCAATCTGATGATTCGCAGTGAGAACATGTATAATAACCAGTTCGTAAATTGGCACACTTTAGGTGCACAGCTCGATCGCATACATTGCAATAAATGGAGTTGTTTCTGCTTAACTTTTTCAGCATTGCACCTTTGCAGATGATGCAAAAATGATATATATACAAACAATGCATGAATATTGCGAGGTACTTATGACAGATGCGTTAAAACGACGAAAAAACGGTGTCTCACAACTCCCCACATTTGTTGTCTTACAACTCCTCAAATCGTTTTTTTATAAATGGCCGCGTAGTCATAAACACATCGAACGTTCATGCCCAAGTGAATGTGTAAATTCAAAGCTAATAGGACAATTAATAATTTGTATATATTAACATTTGCAATTTGCTTCAACAACTGATCGAATGTATCGCAAAACAAATGATGAAAAAAACTTACCGAGAAATTCCAAAACACAGTAACTGGAGAGACGCGTCGAATGCGTGTAAATATGACCAATGCTAGCTGAAAAGTGAGATCGCATCGAGAACACTTGTTGACACTTAAAATCGAATGTAAACAAATGAATAATGCCGAACGGTAACAATGTCTCACAACTCCCTATGTCTCACAACTCCCCATTCTCCCCTAAGTTAAATTTTATCTATTTTATTAAAATATTGTTCACTAAATAAAAACATTGCATTAAAAAAAGTTTAAATGATGCAAAATAAATCATCAATTCTATTTTAGAACAACTTTCTTACCAAAAAAAATTCTAAATAAAACTATGTATTAAAAACAT
Organism: Anastrepha ludens; assembly: GCF_028408465.1. Lineage (NCBI taxonomy): Eukaryota > Metazoa > Arthropoda > Insecta > Diptera > Tephritidae > Anastrepha > Anastrepha ludens. Next base: position 9,862,822 of record NC_071499.1, on the reverse strand, counting down.
TTATTTAATTATTTTTTAATCTTGTTTTTTTAATTAAATAAATGTTTTAATACAATACATAGTTTTATTTAGAAGTTTTTTTTTGTAAGAATGTTATTCAAAAATAGAATTATTTTTTAATTAAATAAAAATAGATTTATTTTATTGAAACATTTTTCTAAATAAAAAAATTTTATCAAAAAAATTTTTATTCAAGAAATTTTATCAAAAAAATATTATTCACGAAATTTTATTAACTCTCCTTTGGACACATTTTTTAAAACCTTCGGTTAGACACTCGGGTCTGGCCATTTTTCGTCTTGTTCGAAGATCCTTTTTAACAGGTTATGTCCATAAATCGATAGAAAATTAAATTTTAACCACCTGGAAGCTCAAGTCGTAAGCTATAATAGAAATACGTTAAATTCTCGTCCAAAGTCGGTAAAGCCAGTCTAGCCAGACGAGGGCTAAAAAAACTTTATTAAACAAAAAAATTTATTAAAAACTTGTTTACTAAAAAAAAAATTATTTTGCCCTTTACGCGCTTCATTGCTTGTCCGTTTTGTATCTGAAGCTGCCTAATTCACAAGTTATGAGCAATAAATCTTCTGATAGGGTGATTAATTTTGCGCCACCTTGTAAATACATGCATATTTTTACCACAATTTTTCACAAGTTTTCACAATTTCTGGGAGTCTATACTAAACAAAAACAAAAACAAAAAAAAAACAGATAAAGGAAAATTGAAAATGATAGCAATCGGAATTTTTAGGTAATACAATTTTTAAATGGTAAAATAAAAAATAACTCTAAGTTGTAATTTTATATATTAAAATCGAAATGTATAATTATGCATATCGCAATTTTTAAAATAAGTCATAATAAAATTTTGTCCCTTAGAAAAAGTGGAACATTTACTGGGAAAAACTAAATTTCGGAATAGCTGATTCAAAAGAAATGATTTGGTAAATTCATTGCAAGCCAACTGAGCCAAACACAACACAATTTAAAATTTAAAAACGTACTGTAGGAAGTTCACTGGTCACTGGGTGATCGGTACTCATGCGGAGAAGCTTGGAATTCTGTACAGCCCCTATTACAGAAGCTGTGGGGATCCTGCAGAGAAAGAGACTGTGGAACACTTTCTCTGCAAATGTCCGGCTCTGGCGGCTAGGCGCTTGAGATTCCTTAGCGTGCCCTTTGGGGATGACTTGAAGAAATTCTCCAGCCTAGATCCCTTTTCCCTCCTCCACTACATCAACAACACTGGATGGCTGTAGACGGTTTTTCTCTTCCCTAAATCTTTTCACAGGTAGTGGACCACATTATGGTGCTACTTGAAGTGTACCTGGGGTACTCTTGCCATCTTACCTATAGGAAGTTCTTATAGGTTGGTGCAGCTTTGTCGGTATTTTTCAACTTAAACCTGACGACAGGGTTGGGCGTTTTGCACTACCACTAATTTTTTAGTGGTAGTTAAAATAAGGGTTTCATTTTCAGTAAATCCTCAGTTTTTCCGAGTTATAACTGTCCGCTCATTCCATTAATTATTTCTTGCACTTTGCCCAACCCTGCCTAACGAATGAAAAATGAGCCGGGTTTGGCAGAAACAGTTTTTATAGCCCACTGAAGAGTAAAATTCAGACGAATTTCTTCTTCTTACTGAACTAGTACTTCTACTGATGTCTAATCTTGCAACTCGTAGCAAATTTTTGCCTAAATAAGCTATTTGTATTGTATTTTCCGACGTAGCCGAATGGTTTGGTGCGCGACTACCATCTGGAATTCACAGAGAGAACGTCGGTTCGAATCTCGGTGAAGACACTAAAATTAAGAAAAACATTTTTCTAATAGCGGTCGCTCCTCGGCAGGCAATGGCAAACCTCCGAGTGCCATGAAAAAGCTCCTCATAAAAATATCTACCGTTCAGAGTCGGCTTGAAACTGTAGGTCCCTCCATTTGTGGCACAACATCAACACGCACACCACAAATACGAGGAGGAGGGTGTACGCGCCAATTATATATATTTTTTCCGACGTTAAAGAATATCCTTTCAAAAGTAATTCCTCGAGTTATTTCGGGATTTTTCCCTTCCTAATTCATACATTTTTAAGTGTGCTGTATGAGATGAGAGACCTAGGGTATACTTTTCTTCAAGAGTTAGTTTTGTCATGCATACTAATTATGCTATTTTGAAGTATTCTGCCTGTTTGCCTGTTTCCACCGCGTTTGTAGTTTTTCTTTCTCAGATCCATATACTCTATGATCATTGCGTACGACATATGTCCGTTCAATATTAGAGTATGCTTTGAGGCATTCTAACCAAATTGACATATATAAATCGATTAGAATCTGTACAGAAGTCGTTTACCCGGGTTGCTTTGCGTTTCCCACATTTCTTAGAACTTTTGCTTGTCTATAGGTTAGGTTAGATTGTAATGGTTGCCCAGAAAGTGGGCTCTCTTGGACTTTCTTACGTATAATAACATCAGCATTTTTTATTAGTCTCCTTCTTATTTAATAGAGGCTTTGATTGTCCCTCTCTGTTGGATAACATTTGAATGTTCCTTGCAAGGTTTTGCGTCATTTTGATCTGCTTCACGTTTTCACTAGCAAAACTATATTTGGTTTTAATGCGCCGGTTTATATAATACTCTCCGAGTCGAATAGCCTCTTCGTTTCATTGGACCTTAATCACTTGATTATTAAATTTAGCTTTAATAACCTGGCTATTTAACATCTCTTTTTTAAATTTTACTATATACCACCTAAACATATTATTCTACAGTTCGCCCACTTAAGCTATACTCTTTAACTTACCTTCAGCATTGCCTCCATATCTAAGCACAGCAATGTCTCCTTGCCTAGCAGCAGTAACGCCAGCGCCACCTTGAATATGAACTCCATGCCTTCGCTAAGAAATACATCCATTATGCGACAGCTTAGATTGAGATTGAGTGTAGTTGTATAAAGTGTAAGGAACCAGCTGGAAGCGTACATAGTGGTTTGGAAACCCTACAAAAAATTGCATGAATAGATTAAAAAAATTCGCAAAAACCTAGTTTTCGGTATCGCCTACCTGCTGCTGGAAGTGTATATGCATTTCGGGTATCTGCTCTTGCACCAAATTTTCCAGTTGATACATACACAAACCCAACTCCGACATTGAAGGTTTAAACATGTCACGCATGCGATGTTGTTGCATAATTTGCACAAGCACAGCGAAAGCCTCTTCTTCGGGCATCTGAAAGTAAATAAATTTTCATGTAAATGCAAATTTAGGTAATCGAGCTAGATATATTTTTTGAGCTGAAAATTGCATTCGATCATTCCTTTGTCATTCCTCACCTGCATCAAAAGTAGTCCTACAATGAAGCCAGAACCCTGACAGTAGCCCACTTCGCGATCGTGCAACGAATAGGCTTTGATCACATTGAAAAGCGCCTCCTGACCGGGACCGTCCTTCTCTTTGAAAAAATCCACCTCTGGGTAAGTGCGTGCAATGTCACGTCGAATGACCTTCTCGCAGGCCGAGGTGGCCTTGATGTAGTCGGCATATTGTTTTTTATCCGTATCAGAAGCGCCACACAGTTGTTGCCAAACAATAGCACTAAATAGAGAGTAAATATGAAAATGTTTAAATTGTATTTATATTAAGCACTCATTTCATAAAAAAAGAAATTAGTTTAAGGTGCCTCATTAAAGTTAAAGAATACAGATGTATAGGAAATGGAAGCGATATGTTTCGGCTCTAACTCTTTGGATCTTCTGATGTTGAAGCAGTTATTCTATTATCTGATGATTCTGAATTTCACTCAGTGAAAGTGGATGACGGGTAAACATTCACGATTGTGCATCACTTTGAAACCCTCGTATATAAATCCGTTTGAGCATTCAGAAAAAATTAAGGCGCAAATGCATCAAAGAGGTATAAAATTCAGAAGAAAATATTATATACGCATTTTTCTATTCTCTGCCAAGAATTTTTTAAGTCCTAATAAAAGTTTAGATATACCGAGTTCAAAAGTAATAAGCGAGATATCAGTGTTACTTTGGGTTATCTGTATCGATCTGTACAATCAACTCACTTAGAACTTACAGACCAACTGTTATAACACTGTGCAACAAGGGAACGCTCATTTACTATTCTTCGTGGAACCAATTTTTGGCTCTTATTCTATATCTCTATGTTCCGCAACCCATATAAGACTGGCCTTGAAGATGGTGTGAATATCATTTAGAACAGCCAGACATTCCTGAGCAACCTTTGATCTTAGTATAACTGCCTCCATTGATTTGATAGCCGCCTGGCTGTGCGAGAAGATATTTATCGTAGTGTTTGTTACGCAGTTACCTCATTTAGGGCTAAGACTTCTACCCGGTAGACGCTACAGTAGTACGGAAGTCGAACAGATAATTGTAATCTTAATTGTTTAAAAAAACCCCATAGCATACTTTATTTTCTGGCTTGAATCCATCCGTATAAAAATTTATTTCCCCCCTTCTTCCCGGTCTGAGTTTGTCATTCTCCTTTTAACGGGATGTTAGTTTTAAAGAGCCTGCCGAAGGCAGGTAGATATAGAAGCGGGCCGAACCTGCGGGTCTTCAATAGCACCAAACTAATTCTGAGCGCTGAGGTGGCGGCCACGTGTTTTCCTACCAGATTTAGAGCAAGAAAGTCGACTAGCTCCTCGAGCGCTTTATTAGTTCATACAACAACAAGAACCATATAAAGCCAAGTTTCGAGTTTTGAGTAAAATTTGTAAAACATCAACAGATTCATCAACTTTTTATTAAGAATTTTTAGGAAAAATTTCGGGTATGCAGTTTTATACATGGTGGGCCAAATAAGACCTACTAATGTTAAGCACAAATAACTTTTTTTGACATATTTATTTTTCTCTTTTTGTAGCTGATAAATGAATTGTTGGAAATTTATTATGCACTGCTACCGCAAGACCACCAACAACGACTACAATACGCCATTCGTTTTACACAATTAGCCACACAAATGGATTTTTTAAATAATGTTTTGATGTCGGATGAAGCGCGTTTCCATTTAAATGGTTATGTCAACATACCAAACTGTAGATTTTGGGGTTCTGAAAATCCAAGGGCAACACACCAACATCAGTTGCACCCATCTAAATTTACTGTTTGGTGCGGTGTTATGGCCACTAGAGTTATTGGTCCATATTTCTTCGAAAATGAGGATGAAACGCCGGAATCGATTTCAGGAGCTTCTTACAGAACATTGATTGAAAACTTTTTGCGGCCAATGGCGGAGCAGTATCCTAATTTGTGGTTTTAACAAGATGGAGCAACTGCGCATACTGCTAGGCAGTAGTCTTTAGTCATTAGTAGGTCTTATTTGTACATTATTGAATTTTATGTAATAAAATGCAAGTTCCAAGTGGTTCAAAAATCGCATTGATTATTGACAATTTTTCCTGTTGACGGTGTTGGGTGTTTTCTTCCATATAAAAAAGAAGTGGAGTAGGCATTAAATGGAGAAAATTCATAAGACCGCGCCCGAAAAAAATTCTGAAAAATCAGTGTGACTTTTGATCTGCTTGAAACTTGCACTAACTAAACCAAAATTTAATGAACTATAAAACTGCATACCCAAAATATCTAATTCTAAAAATTCTGAGTAAAAATTTGAAATTTTGAAGAAAAATTACCGAAATTTTAAATTTTGCTTTATGTGGTTATTGTTGCAGTATGAAATTTAGATGAAAATTTGCCGAGTTTTTACAAATTTTATACAAAGTTCGAAACTTTATATGTTTTTTTTTTGTATTAGAAAATGTGTTTTTATAAAAAATTAACCAAATTACAAAATAAGTAAATAACTAGTGGAAACTTATCAATATGTGGTGTACACTTTTTTTTGACGCTACCTACGGTTTGTGTCAGATGAAAAGAACCGTTTTTTTTCTTGTAATTTCCAGATATATTTCGTTCTGCTTTTTTCTGTAATAGTCCCGCTCAGTGCTAACTCAGGTTAGTGTCGTTCGAAACTTTCCCGTAAACGCAACCAAACAAAAATTAGTGAGCTACGCAGAAAAGCTGGTTCAAAGCATGTCGAGAAGGTGCCTGGCTATACTCGACAATGATGGAGACTACATGGCTTATGGAGTAATTGCGAATCGACTTTCATGTAAAAAAAAATTTAAATATATATCTATCACACTTATTGAATAATCGCGGTTCATTTTTTCTTACACAGACTGTATATCTACATTTATGCCTAAGTTGTTAGAGGAATTTTGCAATTAGTAGCATCCATTACAATCAGTTAATAGAAACGTCTATGGCACATATAAATATGTGTATGTGTGGGTGCTTACCGGAAGTGATGCGGTATGCCACGACGCACCAAATCGCGTACACATGGATTTTTACGCTTCAGTGCACCCTCCCAATCGCTCAGTATAGTCGCCCATTGCGTCCAAATATCTTCCTCAGCATTCGAGTTGCCAGCTAAAGCGAAAAATTATAGTATTTATTTACCTCCACCTACGAGTATTTATTTTTGCCAATTTTACTTACACTTACTTGAATTCAGACTAATTTGACTGGTGTCCGAATTCTTGCGGCTATGCGTTGAATGCAGTGAATTCAGGCTTTTCGCATCGCTCTCGATGAGCTTGTTAGCCGCCTCTAATTTGGCCAAAAGATCCATTTCTGATGATGGCAAGTTCTCTTCAGCGGCGCATTTAGTATCCATTTTTTTACTACTCTCCTGTTGTGTAGCAGTGGTAAGGGTCATTGCCGCCGCCACTATGTTGCACTCCGTTGGACACCGTTATTGGAAAATGGTAATGATGAGAAACCAGTAGGTGAAGTTTGGTATGACGGTGTTTACTTTCAACCAAACGCCAACCTTTGTTGCGATCTACTTCAGCGAAAGTAGCTGCTACCACTTAAATTTGGTTAATGGCTTCTTTCAGCCTTCCAGGGCTGTAATTATGATTAGCCTTTTTGTAGATTACTGGCGCTGATGACGACAATGACGTTGCTGTTGATGATGCTAGAATTGAGAGTCGCTGCTGCTGTTGTTGTAGTTGTAGTTGTCGTTGGCTTTGCCGTTGCCGTTGTGGACCTTTGACACAAGTTGATTTGTTCAAGTTGTGTAACAACAACAACAACACCAAATTGAAGTGTGCATGCGCGTCTAACGCCGTTTTGCTGACTTTTCCTTTTAAGTTCGCGTTGACAAATTATAATTCACTGGCATGGAATGAATGTCGATTGGGACATTAAGCAATTCTGAAATTAAGAAGAGAAACGTACGTCAGTAATTAAATTTGAGTTGACTGCAAATAATTCTAGGGCAATGCAGAGTCAAAGAAAATATTAAAGAACATCTGGACTTTCTGCAAATATTTTTTTTTAATGAAATAAAATTAAAATTCCCACTCTCAAAAACTTAAATCAGTAAAAATTGCATTCATTGTCCCTTAGCACTTCTACACTTCACGTTTAAATATTTAAATAAAAAGAAACCCCAGCAGTTTGATTACTCTTTCATTTAGCGCCATGCAGGCCTGCATCAGCCGCTAGTTTCGCCTGAATGAGAGCTTCGATATGCTCAACTATTAATTGCGCCATTTCTGAAACCACGCAAAAAAAAAAAGCTAAAGAAACACTGTTCTAAATTACCGCAACCCAAACATATAAATAAACCATTTTTTTCTACAACTCAGCCCCTTATCAGTAACATTTGACCCAAATCGTTAAAATAGTTTGACAATCTTCATTTCAAATGTTCGCTTGGCAATCCAGGTATCTAACGCCGCTTGACGGCACTGGCCTGCCTCAATTGAGCCGAGCGACCTTATTTTTTGTGTGTTGAACAAACATAGAAATACATATATTAATTTTAATAAGCAATCCAGCCTTGGCCATAATAGATAAAATCAACAAACCAAAAAAAAAGTTAACGAATTTGGCATTAAATGAGGAAGTAATAGGAGAAGAATAAGAGCATTCGTAAATAAGTGATTATTAGAGCACAATAAGACGAATGAAAGCAAGCAAATAAAAACAAAGCACCAACAGAATAGGGCATTCAAAGGAATACAAAAAATTGTTGGGTGGCTTATGGCGCGATAGAAATTGGGCCAAATTAGGCAGTCTCAATGGCTGGTGCTATTTAGCGCAAATCGATATGTAAATTTAGAATAGAGTTTGTACGTGTATAATATTTTGTAGGTCAGGAACATTCGTTTTGCCTATAATTTCTAAGTAACGCAGAAGATATTGTTGTCGCTTTAAAGGGGCTGCAAAGGCTTAATAGCAACAAATATAATGAATAGGAAATAAGTGGAAAGCTGGCAACATGAGAATTTTGGACTTAGTTTGAATAGCGAAGGGTCTTACTAAAACTGAAGGTAATAACTCGTTTCATCTAAGCGCAGCGGTTAAGGTGGCTGGGTCACATTACAAGAATGGACGGTACGAGGGCGCAGAAGAAAATCGTAGAAGCCAGAGCGTTCAACACTAGAGCAAGAGGAAGGCCGAGAACAAGATGGACCGACGAACTAGAGGACGACATCAAGAAACTTAGTATAACGAACTGAAAAAAAGTCGCAAGCGTTCGAGACGTATGGAGGTCCCACGTGCAGCAGGCCAAAGCTCACAAAGAGCTGCAGGGCCAAAAGATGATGATGAATAACTCAGCATAACATAAATGGACATAACTTAACATAACATAAATAAACATAGCATAAATAAACGCAACATAATAAAAAGTGATCGTGACGTTACATAGCAAAACATGGCAAACTTCACATAACATAAATGAACATAACATAAATATACATATCATTAATACAAAATATTAAAAACGCATCACAACATTACATAGCAAAACATGACAAACCTAACAAAACATAAATAAACATAGCATAAATAAACACAGCATAAATAAATGTAACATAAATATGTTAACATAGCATAAAGAAATACAATATATAATAGTAAAAACTCACAACATTACATAAAATAACATGGTAAACTTAACATAACATAATATACCGTAACAATTAATAAAATAGCACAACATATTATAGCATACCATACTTAGCATAACATAACAATGAATGATAAAAATACACAGTTTATATCATACCATACGTACTATAATAAATAACATAACAGAACATAGCATAACACAACATAACAGAACATAGCATGAGGTAACATAACAAGGAATAATACAAACGCAATAGTTAATATCACACTATATGTAGCCTAACAAAGCACTGCATAACAGAACATAGCATAACAATAAATACTAATTTTTCTGAATAACGTTTTTACTGAAATAAAATGATTTTGCCTAATGGAAATCTTTATTTTGCGTTCCCATTGCATTCTATAACATAATATTGCGTTGCATAACATAACATAACATAATACAAAGTGGCGTAAAATTAATCATCACTTCTGTTTTTGAATACCTTTGTTACTAAATAACACTAAAATGAATTTGTCTGATGGAAAAACTAAAAACTCATCACAACCTATTATAACATTCAAACCTAACATAACAAACATAAGATAACATGACAAAGAAGTACATAACAGAACATAGCATAACATAACTTAATACAAAGTGGCGCAAAATTAATCATCCAATTTTGTTTTGGAATAACTTTTTTACTAAATACAAATGAAATGATTTTGTCTGATGGAAATCTTTATTTTGCTTGCCCACTCCATAACATAACATTGCATAACATAACATAATAAACATGAGATAACATAACAATTAATAATATACTACAACAGGACAGATTATATCATACCATACGTAACACAACAAACGGGATCATAACAACATAGCATAACATAATACAAAGTGGCGCAAAATTAATCATCTAATTTTGTTTTTCAAAATAACTTTTTTACTAAATAAAAATGAAATCATTTTGTCTGATAGAAATCATAAGATTGCTTGCCCATTTCATAACATAACATAGCATTTCACAACATAACATAACATAATGCAATGTGGTGCAAAATTCATAACCCAATTTTGTTTTTGAATAACTTTTTTACTAAATAAAAATTAAATGATTTTGTCCAATGCAAAAACTAAAAACTCATCACAGCATAACATGGCAAACTTAACATAACATAATTAACATATGATAACATAACAGTTAATAATATACAATACTATAACACAACAGATTATATCATGTCATACGTAGCATAACATAGAAAAATATAGAAACTAAATAACATAACATAAGATAATACAAGGTGGCACAAAATTAATCATCCAACTTTGTTTTTGAATAACTTTTTTTACTACATAAAAATAAAATGATTTTGTCCGACGGCCGCCGTGTCCGAACGGGTTGGGATGACTACCATTCGGAATTCAGAGAGAACGTAGGTTTGAATCTCGGTGGAAGACCTAAATGAAGAAAAAGTTTTTCCAATAGCGGCAGCCAATGGCAAACTTCCGAGTGCATTTCTGCCATGAAAAAGCTCCTCATAAAAAATATCTGTCACTCGGGAGTCTGCTTAAAACTGTAGGTTCTTCCATTTGTGGAACAACATCAAGACGCATCTCGCACAAGAAGCACATTGGGTGGGGTTTTGCCTTAATTCGGCGAGTGTTGTACAAGTACACCAGCTTGTATGATAGAGAGATCATTCGCGTCACGTGTCGATCGAATGCGACCCAGAAAGCATTTAAGGCTAACGAATTCTAGGCTCCTGATGGTTGTGGCTGTCCCATCCGAGCATTGCCAAGATACTTTTGCGGCAGCTGTATGGAAGATGTGGTGGAATCATAGATGCCTACATCTTAGTCTCGGGCAAGCAGGACAGCTTTTCTCGGCAAACTAAGTTCTAGGCATCTTAGCTCAGACTGTTTTGCTGTTACTGCGGAAATCGAAAGTTTGGATATTAACCGCATGCTGAATGTCAAGCATTATCAATGGGTATTTTTCTACCTCATCTATTATATATCTCCACTTCCTGCTTCCTATTCCCCCTCTTTTCCCTTGCAATAGTATTACAATGGATGAATATACCCGACTATAAATTTTGGTAAGGCGGTGATTATGCGCAAATAAGGCAGACCGCATTCCACATTTGCGCCTCATAAGGCAGCCAAACTAGGCCCAAGTCCCGAAAGGTATCGCCACACATCTGCCTCAGAGTGAGACACTGCCACAGATTTTCGTGACCACAACCAAATTTGGGATTGTTCTGGCATGCCAATCTTTGCCTTACCTAATTCGGGCCTAACTGATTCTTCGGCATGCCTCACTGTAATTCTAGTCGGGTAGTTTCTCATCTAAGTGAGTGCTCTCATCCTTGGAGGTAACCATATAACCTAACTTATATGTGTAAAAAAAACATCAAAACTTTCCAAATAAACAGACTTTTCCTTTTAAATTTCTAAATAGGTGATCTTAATCGGGGGCACCGCGTAACTGTACTCTTTCTTTTCTCACTTTCAGGTGAGACACTTTCGTGTAAAAAGAAGATCGCAGTAGGGGAATCTACTTTTGACTCGCTTTAATTACTTACATTCACAAACTTTATTATTTATAAGTCGCTTTGTTGTTTGTTGTCAGTTATTAAAACGATTATGGATCATAAAACTGATTCTGGTTTATTGTTTACTTTGGGTCAAAGCACTATAATTTAACTCGAACTGGACACTAAAACACAATGATGGCATTTTCGCTATTATTTTTATTTTTGCGAATACTTTTTACACTCGTTATGACTAAATACTTTCACCATTCACTTTATTACCAAAAACAAAACAAAATACACAAAAATAAATAGCTCCACCAACAAACTTTTGCAAATGCAACGTAGTCACTTTTTACAATTCAAGTCCACAAAAACAAAACAAAACAGGAAAATACAATTTTTTTTCAAATAACAAAACAAAATCAAACACTTGAATGCAGTATTGCCACATGTCTAATGAAACCACTAAAAGGGCACTACGAAGTGCTGACTTTTCATTCGACTTTCTTTTATCATTTTATTATATTTTGGATACGAAGACAGAGATGAGCTAATCAAAATTTGTCAGTAAGGTGATAAATTAAAGTTTTGGGAAATAGCAGTAAATCGTAACGGCAAACTAACTGTCAATCCAGTAATAGCCAACTAGACAGCGAAGCAGTCAACCAAAAAGCCAAACCACCAGTCGGTTAGCCAATCAATCAATTGTAGCGGAGACAGAGGACACGGCCGCAATGTGAATGCATAAGTGTGAGCAGCTGCCAACAAAGCAAAACGACCAAAACGACAAAAACGAAAACTCTAACAACAACAAACTCGATGAACAAAGTTAAAAGTGAAGCTAAATTAGGAAAGAAGATAACAAAATAGAGAGATACACTTCAATGGCTATTGCAGAGAAGAGAGAGTTGAGCTTATCATAGAGAAAGAAAGAAAGACAAACAAAAGCATGTCTGTTATCACTGAACAATTTTCGAAACTCACAGAAACACCGACATACATAAATACACACCCATACCGTCATACCTCAAAACGAAATCTACTAATACAGATATTTTGACAACACTAAGCATCTGCTGTCCCACGCATAAAAAGCAACAATCCCAAGAGAGGTACTATTATTATTTTTATTATTACTATTTTTCTTTTTTCTTCTTCTTATTATTATTGGGAGGTTGAATTAGTTTTAAAAGTTTTTTTCGAAGATTTGGGGCTTTATTGTGAAAAAACGGTACAAAATATTTTATTTGAAGTATTGGCCATCGCTAGCTACAACTTTCGCCCATCTTTCGGGCAATTTCCGGATGCCGTTTCTCCAAAATTCTGGCCGCTGCTTGGCTATCCATGACTCAACCCATATTTTGGTAGCCTCGTACGAGGAGAACCGCTGGTCCGCCAAATCGAGACTCATATGCCGGAACAAATGATAATCGGAGGGAGCTATGTCTGGACTATACGGCGGGTGGGGTAACACTTCCCAGCCAAGCGTTCCAAGGTATTTTTTGACAGGTTGAGCAACATGCGGCCGAGCGTTGTCATGTTGCAAAATAACCTTATTATGAGGGGATTAAGCACTGCGACCTAAAATATCTATTCTGCCCTCTTCATGGATTCAGAGTATTTCTCTTAGTCCAACTTCCTCAATAAATTTGCCCTATTTTAATGAATTTTATTTCCTCCTCTGAGCAAATACTCCTATGTTTGCCCAGGTGATTGTCCCAGCGGATGTTTGCCGTTTCATCTTCATCCCTACAGAATCTTGAAGTTACATTGGAATATGTTCCTGGGTTAATAAAAGATGATTCAATCTAGGAGCAGGTGATAATCGGACGGCGCAATATCTGGAGAATATGGCGGGTCGGGTAGAATTTCCCATTCCAGTGTTTCTAGGTAGATTTTAAAGGGTTGGCAACGTGAGGCCGAGCGTGGTCATGCTGTATAATCACTTTTCCATGCCTCATTGCGGCCGCTTCTCGTGCAGTGCACGGCTCAATCGCATCAATTGAAGTCGATACCGATCACCAGTGATGGTTTCGCTTGGTTTTAACAGTTCATAATAAATAACACCAACTTGGTCTCACCAAAGACATAGCATAACCTTCGCAGCGTGAATATTCGGCCGACGTAGAACCATTACCGGCAGTCCCCATGACTTTCTTTTCTTTGGATTGCTGTAATGAATCCATTTTTCATCGCCCGTCACGATGCGATGAAGAAAACCCCTCCCTCCTCTTTTGCCGCTGGAGCAGTTGGCGAAAAAACGACGCCTGAAGCAAGCTCTTCTTGCGTTTGACACGGATCCTCATTGAGCAATGCCTCCAATTCAGCGTCTTCGAAGGTCTTTTGCCTTCCTTCCCGCGGACGGTCGTCAATATTCAAATCACCGTCTTTGAAGCGACGGAACCAATCTCAGCACGTTGTTTCACTTAAAGCAGCATCTCTATAAACTTTTTGTAGCTCTACATGCGCTTCAGCCGCCGTTTTTCGTTGTTTTCGAATGAAAGAGGAAAATCAACACTTCCCGCAAATGACGATTGTTCGGCACAAAATCGGACATTTTCAAAAAATCAAAAGATGATACCAAAACAGAATCACTACTGTATCGAAGCAGTTTTTTTACCATACGTCTAAGCTTGGTTTATGACATTTAGGTTATGTTAGAATCGACTAGCACACACTGCTGGCGGCATCTATTGAACTTAGTAGCGCACCTAATATTTCCATACAATATTTAGATCGCCTTAGATTAAAGCTACCTATCATTGATTTATGCGTGTGGAGTTACTTGTCTCCCATTGGACGCGTTCCCAGGTGGTGGATGGGGAAAAGCTTGGTAGATATACAGGGTAGGTGGGAAATAAAATACCATCTACGAACCAAAAACAAGCAAACACCTGCGCAGAGGTGTAGGTAGTATTTTTATCAGTAAGGTGGGCTAGCAACCTACTTGCCTGAAATTCTAATGTTAACTAATCGTTAAATTCACTGCCTAGGCCAACAAAATGAAACCCAACGTTGACGACCTTTGGATATCGTATTCGGACTAAAATAGGATTTTGGCCTCCTATGCTCCATATATATATATATATATTATATATGTGTATATGTGATCCTTTAACTCCTCTATATATATCATTGATTTCGGTAAACCCGGCAGATTGTTCCAGGAAGAGGTCTACTATTAACGAAAAAAAATACGACAAAAGCAAAGCGCCATAGTGAAAAAAATTTGTACAGGGTCCGGCACTCGAAGTGTAACCAACTTCAGACCGCTCGCGCAGGCATCAGCTGTCTGTTAGTTGGCCTGTCATTTAGCCAAGGCTGATCCAAATAAATTGAATTTCGATTCGTCACTAAATATGGTGGTGTTTCAAAAAGCGTCGGGCAAATTCTAGCCTCTTTTTCTTATTTACCTTCGAAATGAAGGGATTGCGTCGAGAAACACGGCATGATTTAAGGTATTCCGAACAGTTTGGGGGTTGAAATTGATTTCAAATGAATTTTGCAGGGTCTCTCACAATTTGACAGCCGAAGTTTTTGGATATTGTGCCACCGCGGACACAATTCGCCCCTGTCGTTCGGTTAATTTTTATGGGCGGCAGGATCTGCTCTCCCGAGCTATGTTGACAATATTGCAACAATGCATAACGATGTTTCGAACGCTGGACCATGATTTATCGCCAAGTTTGCCAATTTCGTGATAGGATTTTTTTTCTAAATACAGTTTTATCATTAATTGGCGTAGTTCTAGGGGAATTTCAGCACCACGGCCCATTTTGGTCTAGTGAGTGTGAAAATAACGGGAGTTTACCGTTACGACGCCAAAAGCATAAGCTAACATAAAGAATGTGCCAATACTTTTTTGATGTGAATTTGTGCCTTATTTTACCTTTCACGGTTGAGCTTGTAAACTTATGTTTTTTTTTTTGTTTTTTGTTCAGATACCTAAGAAATAAATACATTTAGAAAATACCGTTTTCTATTTTTTATGCTTTCATTAGAAGAAAAGTTATAGCACTGAGAACTTTGATTTTTCGAGTGTGCCAATACTTTTTTGACTCACTGTAGCTTATAGTATTGACTATAGGTTTTATTGAAAATATTGCGTTTAAAATTTATTATAATAGCCATGCAAGGCAGTTTGTTAGAATCGAATTGGTCAATTAGTTACTAAATAATGGCGGTCATGCTTCTATTAGACTGACTGTATTTTGCAAAATTCATGAAACTCATGAAACGATTATATCATAGAAAAAACTTGTTGAAGTTTTCGCAGAAAAGCAATATTTACCTTTAAAATGGTTTTAGTAAGCTTTTGTCCATTTCACTTGTGCGTATTTCTCGAATTACTATCTTTACCATTACTAAAAATTTGTAATTAAGGAAGTATACATAAGTCTTTAAGTTTAAGCGAGCTTGGCAGGCTTATGGACAAAACTGATGTAACTCCATGTCCGACCGACTGTCGCAGATCCTCCTGTCATTAAGCAGAAGGGACTGTAGGCAGCTGGTTGGACTGGTGACGGGCAACTTTCTATGGCCGAAGCTACAATGCCCGCCGATTGAGAAGCCCCGCTGCGACCTTCCTGGACGAATTGAGTGTACAACCGCCATTTTAAATGATTAAAATTAAAACAAAAATTTATTTTATTTAAATGTATAAATAAACTGTATGCCAATTTTGAAAAAAATATATTGACTTCTTCATTTTAAAATATGGCCTATTACAGGTATCTGCCCCCTTAAGTTTTGTAAGTCTTCAGTTTGGAATTTACAAAGTTTTAAATCGCTAATCGGTTATCAAAGGCTTTAAAGTTCATTCGTCGAATTTAGTACTATTTTCTAACTACAGAACAAGACATATAGCGACGGACAATTTAATTATAAATTCATTTCAAATTTCTTATAATTGAAAAAAAGAAGTCATTTCTATTATTTAAATTCGTTAAAAGTGTACTAGCGGACTTCCCAGCAGGGATGATCTCAACTGAAAACAAAGCAAACCGAAGCAGCAGTGAGTTATTTTGAAAACGATGGTGATTCTTTGTTAGTGCAATTGTTTATTTGTTGTTTTGAAAATTGCTACTTTTATTGTTGTTTGCTAATTGTTAACTTTGTTGTCGTTGCTAACTGTGCTGATTATTGTTATTAAACTACTCTCTATTTACTTCTACGAAGTGTGTGTGTCCGAATGCAAGCAAATGAGTAATTTGCACTAATACTAAAGCGTGGTGTGCGACTTTTTATCAGTAAGTGTGTGTAGGCGAATGACTTTGAAAACAATAAAAAGTATTACAATAGCTGAGAGCGATCACTTGGAACAGGTGAGTGATGATTTGGCAGTGGGCGCTACTCAGAGTTGAAAAGTCAATTGCGGTTTTCACAAGGCGAGGCGCAGGCAAATATTTCTTTTCAAAAATGAGGAAATTATGAAATTGTAATATTTATTTATTTGAAAAATCTATATTTACTACTTTTTACAGGTCTCTAAAGTAAACTCATAAAACGCCTTATTTGTTAGTTTTCACTTGCAGTATTAATTAGTTGGAATAAAAATAGGAAAAACATTTTATAGTTTAATAACTTCTGAGCATAAATATCGCCTATTTATTGAAAGATATATCTTTTAAATAAAATTTGTCCAAAAATTCAAAGGAAAAAAAAAAAACAAAAAATGTGCGTCTTTTCTTTTTCAATATAGAAAACTTCTAGGAGAAATTTTTTCTTTAATTTAAATTTAATTTATTTTTATGATTTTTTTTTTATGCCTTTTGATATCACAGTGCGACATCAAAAATCAAACCGCACCGGACCTTTTTTTTCTGAAAATATACCTATTCAATAGCAAAACCCTCGCTGGGTTTTTAAAAGTTAGCTCGATTTTTTTTTTTATTGCGTTTTGAAGTTTTCTATTTTTATGAGATTAATTTGATGTGAAATATTTTTTTGTGAACAATACGGTTTTTGTTAACATATTTGAATTTATTAATTTCATTTACGTGAATTTTTTATGAATTAAGAAAATAAAAAATGTACAATTGTCCTGCAAATATTAACGTTTTCTGCTATTTTCTTCACCAACATTTGGACTATTTTAGTCAACAATTGTCGACAGAATCAGATGAGCAAGGACAGCGCTACCATCAAACTGCGATGCCATTTGAGTCAAGATACCGAGGAAAACGAGCTCCAGGTGCCATACTAACCGAAATATGTTGGTGGAGTAAACATATTTTTCAATACGACCAGGAAGAAAATGAAGGAAAATGGAGTAACCAGGAGGAAAAAGAATATGAGGTAGAAGAAGAAGAGACAGGCATGGAATTCTTTACTGATGAATCTGATTACTCTGATAACGATGATGTTGAAATTCAATCATTGTCGAAAAGAGCTCTCTAAGGTTTTAGTACGTAAAAATTCTTTATTTTAATAAAAAAAAAAAAATTATAAGAATTCAAGTCTATATTCTTTTTACTTAATCTATTTAATATTTTTACCTACAGAGTTTTTAGATATTTAAAAAAAAATTTAAAGCAGAGTATACAAAAATTATTTTTATGAAGAAAAATCTTGTTAAAAATTTATTTTTTTAGAAAATAACAAACTTAAAGTTCAGTTTTATGTTTTTATCTTATAAATGACTTTTTTAGTACATTTTGCAACATTTTTGCTAGAAGAAGTAGTGAGAAATTTTAATTATTTTCATAATTACAGTAAAAAATGGTAAAAACATACAATTTTTCGAAATTTTGGTATTCAAAATTGCGTATTGAGATATAGGTTCTTCTCAAAATAAGTTTATTTGTACATGTACGAAATTTCTGCATCAAGCTATGACAAAATAAATCGATTAAATCAAACAAAGGTCGATTTATAAGTCAAATTTAGCGTACAGGTAAAACTCCAAAATCTCATGAAAATAGAAAACTTCAAAACGCTATAAAAAAAAAATCGAGCTAACTTTTAAAAACCCAGCGAGGGTTTTGCTATTGAATAGGTATATTTTCAGAAAAAAAAGGTCCGGTGTGGTTTGATTTTGATGACCCCAAAATTGTCGCACAGTGTATTAAGCGATTTATGTGCCACACTAACTGCGTACTATTATTTTGTTTACCTAACGGATGTATGTATTTCACAGCATAAAGGAATCGAGACAGATATGCCATACACTAAAAGGCTCGGAATGATAAAAGGAGTCGATTTATCGATGCCCACCCGTTTCCTGATTGCCACGATAACTCGAGCAAAATTTAGTATATGAAACTTGGTAAACAAATTACTTTTTATCTAAGGTAGTTTTGGTAATAAAAATGGATGAAATCACGACCAATTTCCATATAACGGCTATTTTCAAGATAAACAAAAAATACACAAATTTGGTAAGGGGTTTTCTAATAACAGGTGTTATCTATCGCTATCGAGTGATGATTAACAAGTTTTTATGGCCGGAATTTGATGGTATTGATCTGGACAACGTTTATTTTCAACAAGACGGCGCCACAAGCAACGAAACCATTGATTTTTTACGGGAAAAGTTTCCGGACCGTGTTATCTCTCGAAGAGGTGATCACAATTGGCCACCGAGATCGTGTGATTTAACACTTTGTGACTTTTTTCTTTGGGGCAACGTGAAAGAGAAGGTGTACGCCAACAGCCCAGGGTCGATTCAAGACCTCAAAGATGGAATTGGGGCAGCCACTTTGCAATTCGGTTATGGAAAATTTCATGAAAAACATATTGTCCTGTAAGCGTGGTCGTGGTGGTCATTTTCCTGATGTTATTCTCCACTATTAGCGCCATATATTCCTCTTTATAATGAAATAAACATCCGATCATTTTTGTTTTTTTGTTTTTTGTGTAGAACATTTCAAGACATTTATTTTTTAAAGAAATTCCCTTTCAAATGTTGGCCGCAACTGCGTAAACACTAATTTTGAATAACTCGCTGGAGGACTTCGGTCGGTATCTCGTGAACAACTTTAGTAAGGTTGGCTTCCAATGCCTCAATCGAAACTGGCTGATCCACAAAGCTTTTAGACTTTACATACCCCACAAATAAAAGTCCAAAGGTGTGATATTGTATCACACGATCTTGGTGTCCAATCTACTCGTCCGAGACGAGAACTAAATCGCTCACCGAAACGACGACGCAGTAAATTCATTTTTTCACGAGCTGTATGGCATCGTTTATGATGTCGCTACAGTGATCGCCATTCACTGTCACATTTTATATATAATGGAACTGGCTTTGCCTTTTAAAATATTCTCTTTGGAAGTCCATACACTTTTGCATTTGCTTGAACCAAATTTCAAAGGAGTTTTGCCACTCAGAAGGGGATATGTCCAAAACCAGCTGTTTAAAGGTTTCAGCAGTTTCGTTAGAAGTTCAAAAACGTAGACCTCCCATTTTATTGTTGACGTTCGGAAACAAAAAGCATTCATAAGGTGAAAAATCAGCGCTCTAAGGCAGATGAAACATTCATTCTTGAAGACTCTTTTGTGTGAGAGCGTCATTTCTAAATACTTCGTGCCTGATATGAATGTCGATTTTTTTGTTGGTAAAATCTACATGGTTTGATTTAGATTAGGTTAGGTTAGGTTGAGTCCATTGTGATGCCGCGTGGGGAACTAGCCCTTATCCCTCCTAAAACCTATGTGTACTTTTTAAAAATTTCGAAGATCCTTAATTTCGACAGAGCCGAGACCTTCTAATTCATTAGAGAAATGTCCGCCCAAAATGACGAGTCTACGTCTAGCGAGAGCAGGACAGTGACACAGAAGGTGCGGCATCGCCTTTTCCTCTTCCTCGCCTAGACAACTTCTGCAGAGGTCATGTGTTTGCACATCCATTCTCTGGGCGCACCTACCGATCAGGCAGTGCCCCGTAATAACTGAAATTTGTGTGTTAAGTCTGTGCTTAACTCTTCTTAGTAGAAGTTCCGTGCGTTTAGCATTGAGAGTCGGCCACAGCCGTCGGGCGATTTTGCAAGTGGCTTTATTACGCCATCTTTTATTCGCTACTTTTACAATTTCTTCGAGGATACGTAGTTTATATGTTTGCAAGGGTATACCTACATCATTGTCTATGTACTCATAAGTCAATTGGTACCGATTTTCGCTAGTTCATCGGCTCTGTTTACTCCCATTTCCGTTAGCGATTTGGTAATTGCTTCCGGATGTATGCTATTGAAAGCATCCTCGATGTCCAGAAAGACAGCAAGAGTGTATTCCTTATAGTGAAGTGAATTCTCAATCGTGTCGACTAGCGAGTGGAGCGCTGTCTCTACAAATTTGCCTTTGCTGTATGCATGTTAAGCAGGTGATAGCTTGTTGCTAATCTTTCCTTTGATGTGCCCATCTAGCAATCGCTCTAACGTTTTTAACAGGAAGGATGATAGGCTAATCGGCCTATAGTCCTTCGGTTTCGTATGTGCGGCTTTTCCTGCTTTGGGAATGAAGACCACTCTTACTTCAGCCCATTTCTTGGGGATATAATTAAGTCGTACTGCTGCCTCAAACATTGAGGCGAGTCTAGGTGCAATCATACTTATTGTGTATTGCGGGACGGAGGGGAAAATTCCATCTGGTCCCGGTGATTTATAAGGTTTTAAACTGCCGATGGCAAATTTGATATTGCCCTCCGTTATAAAATCTATTGGGGGACGTTCATTGTGAACTATAGGATGCGTTCTACCCTCCTCATAGTATAGACAACCTGGAAAGTGTGTCTGCATTAATAATACTAGTGTTTCTTCACAATTGTCTTCACACTTGTCGAATTGCCGTCCTCTTTCACGAGGTAACTAAGGTTGTTGGGGCTCATTGATATGACTTTCCAGAGTCTGCTGGTCTCGAAGTGCTTTCTATCTTGTGACAGAAATCTCTCCAAGACGCTGTTTTTGCTGCCCTAATGGTATACTTAAATCTGCGTTGACAGTCTTTAGGGTTTGATTTAGTGTCAATAAGTTAAGACAGAATTATTGTTCGAATGATTTTTTTTATAATAGCCTGGTAGATAATTTGACTGCTTTTTGTATATTTTCATTAATTTTTGAATATAATATCTGGTATATGAAGACCACGGCTACGAGTTATATGGTTCATTCGATCATTCCAGTATTTGACTACTCTTTCCAAGAAATGTAATATACATGAGTCCAATCTTAACATGTCGGCATAATGAAAATTGTGTCATACGCCCTGTGAAAATTTCATATGAGAAATTCGGATTTCTTATGAGAATAGAACAAGAAAGATTCAACACTTTCACAAATTAAATAATTATTCATAATTTAGTTAATAGAATAGGGGGCGTCCATAAATTACGTGAGGTGTTTTTTCAATTTTCTGACCCTCCCTCCCCCCTGGTGAGATGTCGTGAGATTTTATTCAACCCCCTCCCCCATCCCCTAATCTCACGTGAGATTTTTCAAAATGTGGGTTTCTTATGTAAACGCGTTGGATTGTTATTGTAAAAAGAAAAAAAATTTGCTTCGTGCTTTTATTTACGACTAGTTAAGACTAGTAATCAATATTGCTGAGAGTTATAAGAGTAATAAAAATTTAACAACAGAAGACTTAAATCGTAACTACTGCGATTAAAAAAAGAATATCTACTCTAATTCAGTCCATGGAGAATCATGCGCAGTTTCAAGAGAGACTATTGGGACCAACATGTCCATATGATTTTCAGTAAAATCATGTGCTCCTTCAACTTCGTTCTGATCTATCCACTCTAAGCCGTTGACGCTTGCGCACAGTAACTCATTAGCTCGTCTTGTGACAATCCGTGAGGGTCGCACTTTGCGGAACATACGCGCTTGCTTAGCTGGTGCAATGTGAGCTGCTCGCCTGTGCTCTGCAGCTCTTGTGATAGATGCGAAGTAAATACCGCATGTACTGTAGCATATTTTCTCTAAATCATCACGTATACTTGGGCAATAGAGATCAATAGGCGTGCTGATGAAGGCATTCAGCGGTTCAATCGGTACGCGTACTAGAAATGAAGCAAATGATTTTCCGTCATGTTCTTTAAAGTCCGGAATTGTCAAACGTCAACCTGAGTGATAGGGCGTTCGGCTCATAGTGGCGCGAAAACAACCGAAGGGCTACACTGTACCGCAAATTCAAATTAAATTGAGCTATTTGGTATAAAACAAATATGGTGGTTTGACAGTAGTAATGTATATTATAACGTCGAAGTATGAATGAAATTATTTTCTTTTGAACGAATTGGTCAATGAACTTAATCATACTACGATTACGCTTGAGATTAAATCTTAAGCATGTACAATTTTTTTTGTTTCAATCAGAAAAAAATTGCGTGATATTTGCCGAGACCCCCCCCTCTCTCCAACGTAAGATTATATGAGATTTGACTCGACCCCCCGCCCCCCCTTAAACATCTCACGTAATTTATGGACGCCCCCATACCTTCTGCTCAAATATGAACGAGACGTTATCAATAAAACGGTCCGCGGATGACATATGGCAAAAATAAATTTTTTGTTTTTTGGTAGGACTGTTATAAGCTTACATGGCAAATTTCAGCGTGATATGTCACATAGTTTGTTTCCTGTGCTACTGTAAACAAGTCAAGCTCGAGTGTGTTCTTCGAATTCTCTTTTATAACTTCAATTGTCTCAAAATGTTTTCCACGAAGCGGCAACTTGAGCTTGGGAAACAGGAAAAAGTCACCTGGAGCCATATCAGGCGAATACGGTGCTTGCGGAACGATATTAACATTAACATTCGCAAATAATCGCGAACAAGACGTGATATGTGAGCTGGTGCATTATCGTGGTGCAAGAACCATGACTTGTTGTCCCACAATTCCTTCCTTTTAAGACGAATGTTCTCGCGCAAACGCTTTAAAACGTCTAAATAATATTCAGCGTTAACCGATCGGCCTTGCGGAAGGAACTCCGAGTACACCACACCTTCGTAGTCGAAAAAAACAGTCAGCATAACCTTAATTTTTGAGCGACTTTGGCGTGGTTTTTTGGGTTGATGTACGGCCCTCTTTGAACGATTTGTACCACTGGAAAACACGTGCACGCGATAGAGCAGAGTCCCCATAGGTTGTCTGCAACATTTTTAAGGCGTCTGAAGCCGAAATTTTGTTGGAATAACAAAATTTCAAACAACATGGACGAACTTTCGTAAACAGATAAACAAAAATCGGCACCCACTTTTTGTAGAGGGTAGAAAATGCCACTCATTTGACTGGCCAGAGTAAACAGTTTCATTATGGAAAACGAAATTTTCACAGCTCTGGTAAAGGGCAGAATAAATGCGCCATTATGACCAGAAAGGAAAATACCATTAATTTCTCTCTTATGCGCAGTTTACTTGACTTTATATTTATTTGTAGTCTAACCTCTTTCAGTTGCTAGAAAAATAACCAAATGCAAATTTTTGTAGCGGCAAGTTGACTTAACTTCTACGGTTCGCAAGTTACTCCGGATATGCAATTAAAATAATTTTAATCATGAAACAACAATGCTGCGTATATACATATGTACATATATACACACACAATCGCGCATACCTATTCAATGTACACTGCTTGAATTTCATTCAGAAATTTGAAGAGTTATGCCCATCTACACAAACAAATAAAGTGTAGAATTGTTTATAAAACATTGAAGTTGAGCGTGAAAAGCACCTTGACTGACTGAGTTTCCTTTGTTAATTTATAATAAGCAATAAATACCTACAATGTTAGTATATATAAATGCATTGTGTGTCAATATTTAAAAATTATGTAAGTGCGAGGTACAAGCAAATAAATTTCCCTACCCTCACGAATGTCGGGTGGGTCTTTTTATATATTTTTTAATGGCAAAAATACACTCGGGATTTCTTTCTTTTAACAAAACGTTTTTTAGTCGAATTTTTATTGTTTTGTTTGCTGGCGTAAATCGACAATACTGACATCATCAGCCTCAAAAACCGCGCTGTTAGTTCTGACTTCTGAATCTGTCATGTGATAAATGATAAATCAGCAACGCGAATGATATAAACTGTGTGCAGGGAACCTTTTTCCCCGGCAGCTACAGCAATGTTGAGGAAGTGGGTAAGCACTTGGTTTCACTTGTTTTGAATTAACGCCAGTTAACGGGCGTAAAACCCTCTGCCGTTTTGTTGAACTCACCCAAAATCGCTTAAATGATTCCTGCGTCAAACAAGAAGATGAAGGATGTTTTGTGTCCGCGACTTTCTCAACAACATTTAGAGTGTTTTCGAAGGCATTAAGTGGATTTTGAGCGTCGACTCAACACTACGGATGAGATTTGGGTCTATCCCCATAATTCTAAATCAAAACAAGACGCTAAAGAATGGGGTGATCCTGGTTCTTCAGCTCCGAAACAAGTTCGTGTCCAGAAATCGGCCAAGAAGGTGTTGGCATTAGTTTTTTGGAATGCGAAAAGAATTTTGTTTGTAGATTACTTACAAGCTGGTAAACCAATAAATTCTGAAAATTCTTGTAACCATTTAGACCTTTTTCTTTTTAATTGGCGCGATAACCGCTTACGTGCTAACTGGCGTCAGTTGGGCACACCAAGTGAAGCCAAGTCCTTCTCCACCGGATCTTTCCAACGCAGAGGAGGCCTTCCTCTTCCTCTGCTACCACCAGCTGGAACCGCATCGAATACTTTCAGAGCCGGAGTGTTTGTATCCATTCGGACGACATGACCCAGCCAACGAAGCCGCTGGATCTTTATTCGCTGCGCTATGTCTATGTCGTCGTAAAGCTCATACAACTCATCGTTCCATCGTCTGCGATATTCGCCGTTGCCAAAGTGCAAAGGTCCAAAAATCTTACGCAGAATCTTTCTCTCGAACACTCCAAGCGTCGCTTCATCGGATGTTGTCGTCGTCCAAGCTTCTGCGCCATAAGTTAGGACGGGCATGATGAGAGTCTTGTAGAGTGTTACGTTTAGTTCGTCGAGAGAGGACTTTACTGCTCAGTTGCCTACTTAGTCCAAAGTAGCACTTGTTGGCAAGAGAGATTCCCATGTTGCATTTCAAGGCTCACATTGTTATGGTATGAACCAGCATAACCTTTTAGACCAGCTGCAGGAAAAGCTTCGTGAAAAAAGGCCCAGTTTGCAAAAGAAAAAATAACTTTTTATCACCGCACCAATGCACTTTGTCACAGGATCATTTTGACAATGGGAAAACGCATGAATTAAAGTTCGAATTGTTGGAGCATCCAACGATTTGGGCCCTAGCGACTTCCATCTGTTTCCAGATCTCAAAACATACATGCATGGAAAGTCTTTTTCATCAAATGATGAGGTCACAACGTATTTTACAGCCCATCACGATTCTCACTTCAGAGATAAAAATCATAAATTTGAATCTCGTTGGAACAAGCGTATTGATGATCAGGGAGACTATACTGAATATTAAGGTGCATTTCAAACGATAAAATTGTGTTTTTCTTATCGAACCGTTTATTCTAGCAATTTCAAACTTGCTCTTCATGCTAAAATTTAACAAGCATTTTTATAGCACTTAAAATCTTCAATACCAGCGTAGTAAAATCGGTTTCCCCATATGGTTTTGAGACCTGGCTTGTCTCTGAGCACATAAATCGACGTTGCAAACGTTAAACAAATGCCTCAGAATTAAAAGCCGTATCTTTGAGCCGAAAACATTATCCAATATGGACATGCTTCTGATTACTAAAACCTGCCCAATGAATTCTGAAATAAGAAAACGACGATAATGTTGCCAAGATGGCTCAGGGTTTGTTATCAGCCGTCTATTGATTTCAATTGTCCAATTTGTTTAGAATATAGACATTTTTTATGTTTCATTAACCATAGATGTTATGCAGCGTAAACAAAAACCATCCAGAATCAATAATTGTGAACAATGAATTGGAAAAATGCGCTTCTACGAAGCCAGCTAATGTAGTAGTGCGAGTTTTTAGCCTTTAAAATAAGGCATAGATGCTTTTACGTGTAAACTTTTTTGAATACTTACTTAATGCAATAATTAAATTTCCGGCAAATTTATTTTATTTCCTTCAAAATATGACCCGTCTGAGGCGATAACATATGCCAACGTTTAACCCAGTCCTCCATGCACCCCTGGCAGGCCGACGAAGAAATGGCCTTCAGCACCTTCGTCGCATTCTCTTTGATCTCCTCTATCGACTAAAAAATCTCCTTCCACGAGGTGGTAACTTCAACTTGGGAAACAAAAAGAAGTCGCACGGGGCCATATCAGGTGAACACAGTGCTTGCACGATGGTATTTACTTGGTGTTTGGCCAAATAATCCAGCACAATTTGGGCTCGGTGCGAGCAAAAAATTCAAGAATTGTTTGCCAACATTCCCGGACAATATTCTTTATTGACTGTCAGGCTCGATGGAAGGTACTCATGGTGCACTACGCCTTGGCAATCGAAGAAAACAGTCAACAGCACCTTCCTGGTACTTTTTGATCATAGGGTAAGTAATTAGCGCTTGGGTTCAAAACCATGGACGTGAAACACTAAACGATGAAACATTTTGAAGTGAAACTTCTTAGGCGTCGACGGACGAGCGAGAATGGAGAGTAAAATTTCAAGGCCATGCAACGTTTTGGGCATTTTGGTTCCGCGAGAGACAAAAAAGATATAACATAGAGGAAAAGGAGAGAGAGAGAGAGAGCTATACATGTCTATATATATCTTAGATACACTTTAGGCTATTTTTCCTGAGTTTTTTTTGTGGTTTCCTTCTCCGTTTTTTGTAAATTTTGTCTATTTGTATTCTCTACAAATGTTGTGAATTTATTTAGATGTATAATTTTTCTCTCTTTCTCTTTCACTCTCTTTCTCTCTCTCATTTTCTCTCGGGTCTCTTCCTCTTTCTTTGGCTGCCCTGAAAGTTTCACTTCTGTTATGTTCTACACGCACTTTTTATTTTTTTAACAGCGATCTCTTATCGGCAGGCTATGGCAAACCTCTGAAAGTATGTTATTACTGCCAGGAAAAACCACCTCACCACTCTTCGGGTGGCGACATAAAACTATAGATCCCTCCATTTATGGAAAATATCAAATCCCACACCAGAAATAGGAGATGGAGGAGCTCGGCCAAACACTCAAACCAAAAATGGTGAAATTGGCGCATATATCCGGCTGCTTCTCCAATTTGTGGTGTTATTCCGCTGGGTCAAACACGCATACCGAGGGTCAAACATTATTAGAAAAAAACTTTAAGATATTTTTTGTGCTTACTAAGGAATGAATCTGGGCCTACTGGCAATATTGCACGCAATATGACGGCCGCCGCTTACTTAAAACTTTAGTTTAAAGTCACTACAAAGTCCATGTTAGACAATAAGTGTAAATCAATAACTTTACTGAAGAAAAATAAACTTGAACTATGGTAAATATTGACCAATGTTAGCTTTATTTGCCAAGTCCCATAACCGAAAGCACCTATTAGTCTCGAAGTAGCGCTCCGTAAAAGTAATCACTCAGACACTCGAATTTTATTTCAGCTTAAAGCAACCGTGACACTCAAAAGTGCTCACGGTTTAAAAATACAAATACAAACAGATAATAAATAATGACGCTGACGACGTTGGATGATCGCTGGCACCTCAACTCAAACTCAAAACTCAAGTCGATTCGTCAGAGAAAGCCACCTGCGCAAAAGCTACTACTCATAAACATACAAACATACATACATACATACATACTAAGGTGATCGAACCGGTTTTTTAATTTTCTTTAGTTTAGTGTAGGTTTGATTTCGTGAAATTTTCATTTTTCAAATATAGTGTGAACTGGAAAACTGGGGTATGCAGGTACAGAGGACAAGTTTAATGTGAGGAAATGAGAGAAAATGCACAAGAACGCCAGCACAAAAAAAAACAAATTTATTAAAAACAAATTAAATTAAAAAGAAAAACTTAATTAAAAAAAATTAAAAATAAAATTAAAAAAAAAATAATAATAATAAAACCAAAACATAATAATAATAAAAAAATAATAACAAAAAAATGAGAGAAAATACACAAGAACGCCAGCAAAAAAAGCAAAAATTAAAAAAAAAAATTTAAATTAAAAAAAAACGAAATAAAAAAAATTAAAAAACATAATAATAATAATAAAAACAAAACATTGTAATAATAATAAAAAATAAAAAAAAATAAAAATAACAAAAAAAAAAAATTAAATAACCAACGCGATTTTTTACGAGTAATTTCAAACTTGGATTTTGTTGTACTAAAATTTAATCGGTCATAAATACTCAGAATTTTAAGAAATTTCTAGAATGTGAAAATTTAATGGAAATTTGCGACATTTTTATAAATTCGGTACAAATTTTAAACTACACTTTCTTCACAAAATTATTAAAATTAAATAAAAACACAAATAAATTGTCAAACCTTGTGACAAAGTCCTTGCGCTATAGTAAACAAACACACTGCATTATGCAATTTGTACCCCTGACTATCCTCTAATTTGTTTCTAACAAAAAAAAAAAAAATGCAACTTTCCCCCTTTCATTCGACTAATCATTTATTTGATGGTCCCTGCAGCCAGTACCCATTTTTTTTTTAGTTATATTGTTATAGGCCGCCATAGCCGAATGGGTTGGTGCAAGACTACCATTTGGAAGTATCTAAGTTTGAAACTCCAAATGATAGAGCTTTTGCTAATAGCCGTTGCCCCTCGCCAAGCGATGGCAAGTCTCCGAGCGTATTTTTGTCATGAAAAAGCTCAAAAAAATCAAGACGACGCACACCAAAAATAGGAAGAGCTCGGCCAAACTCCCAATAAAGGGTGTAAGCGGCAAAAAAAAAACAAAAAATTAAGGCCAGTGTTTGATTTGATTTGAGGTTTTTCACGAGTCACATTGCTCTAAAATTTAAAGGGCCTTTAAAATTGTATACATAATTAGAATTTTTAGAAATTGAAATTTCTAAAATTTTCGAATTTGCAATTTTTTATACATGGAAATTAATAATTTCATTTCAAAAGGTTTGTTTCTACTACTTACCTACTTGTCGAAAATGGTATAAAGCAAATGACTAATTTTGGTCGTGCTTTAAATTTGTTGAACACTGTAAGTATGCTGAGTAAACTAGATTCCCTACTGTTCAGTGGTATAAAATTATACTCATCTGTTGATTTCAACTCTTCTTTAGTGGTATAAAATTATACTCATCTGTTGATTTCAACTCTTCTTTAAAACAAAAAAAAAAAATATTTTACTCTTCATTTAAAATCTATTACTTTAATTCGCTTTCCTCTTCTCTAAATTAATGCTTATTAATAATATTTCCATTGTAAAGGGTCCTTCAAAAGATGCGCCTAGGTTTATGTCTAAAAATAGAGCAAGAAAAAATTTAGATTCTACTATACGAAATACGGCTTTCAACAATTATTTTTCACATATAAACATTAAACCTTTTAAATGTCCACGCCGATTCATGATTGCCTAATTGTTGAGGACGTCGGGGTATCGATGTTGAAGGTTGTTCAGCCCCACTTTTGCGCTACGACAGCAATATTCTCAACAGAGCCCGCAACTTTTGGCCTGCTAGACCTTTTTCTATCCTCGACAGAATAAGTTTACTGAATTTTTTTAATCAACCTTTGAATTGTCGACTCATTCGGACAATTATTTCCATAAAAAAATTAGGAATATTTTGAAAACAAAGATAATTTTCATCCGAACTAAATTAGTTTCAATAATTGTAACGCCTTGTTCTATCGTGTAAAATTGTACATCTGTCAAATGTCAAAATGACATATAATAGCCTAGAATTTTCGATGGTGACATTGCCGAAAAAGACAGTTAATATCTATTCGGAATGAAAAATAATGAAACTTTTCAAGAGAAGAACAAGAAAAACTGAAAACAATCATTAAAATTCTGGAACAATATGATGAGCACTAAGGAAGTAAGTATTTTATAGTATTTTCGTTTTATTTTTAAGTTTTAAAATGCGTTTTTCCAATTTCAGATGGCAAACGAAAAGAAAAGATCAACCTGGATGGAGGGGAAGCAGGCGATCACAACCAAATGGGGAGTACGCGCAAATGATTTGGGGAGGGCTAGTTTGCTTCGAAAAAACATTTTTTTTTTTAATTTTCGAAAACTTGTAAATTCACATAGAAACTAATATCATAAAAAAGATGTGAGCAAATTTCAGGGTGATCGGACAATAACATTTCCAGTTATCGTGTACGTCAATTCGAAAAATATAGTTTTGAGAAAAACGCGTCTAAATTTTAATACATGAAAATTCCTCTCCCAGCGCTCGAACGCAAAGAATAGAGTCGTTACGGTTGGCGATCTACTATAAGAAATACTTAAATTTAGGTTCTAAAAATTTTTTGACTATTCTTAAAGGATTATATCAACATTTTATGAAAAAAAAAAACAAAAAATGTTTTCAAAATTTTTCAGGTATCTGCCCCCTTAAGGGGTTACATGGGTTTCGTTGGTTCAAAAAATCAATTTATTTTTTTTTGGCTTATTAATTTCTGCAACATCTCAGGAATATTATCCTAAATTTTCAAGTCGATCCGAATAATAAATCGGAGATACAGCCTTTGGAAGGCGTGCGCTCAAGCCACTTTTATTGTTACTCAAAACTTTAAACGCGTTTTTCTCGGAACCTTGTTTTCAAATTCGGTTATCAAATGTTCTCGAAAACTACTCAACCGATCTTGATGAAATGTTACACAGGTGTTCGAAATACAATTTACCCGTGCTTGAACGAAGGATTTTGTTTTGTTTTTTTTTTCAATTACAACTATTTAAAAAAAACAAAATGTCAAGCAAATTTGACCGAAATTTTCATTGCTTTGGAAAAATGTCTGCCAAAACTCCAATTTTTACTTTTTTCTTTCCTTCGTTCAAGCACGAGTTTATGATCTTAACTAAAACACTTATTTTTGTTTTGTCATTTTTGATGGGCCTGTCAGGAGTTATGCTGACAACGCGGACGCACCTCTTTTTCGAGGAGTCACCGGAGATGACGTCACACAATGGAGGAGTTTTAATTTTTTTTTTTTTTTTTAAATTTCAGAAAATATTCCTTAAATATGTATCTATAAGACAGAAAAAAGTTTGAATTAAATAAATAATTTTTTACATAGACAAAAAAAAAATTTAAAATAGGCCTTTTTTTACCCCACGAAACCCATGTAACCCCTTAAAGGATTATATTAACATTTTATGAAAAAAAAAAAAAAATTTTTTTTCGAAATTTTACAGGTATCTGTCCCCTTAAAGCCGCCGTCTGTCTATGCTATAACAAAGCTTCCGTCTATGAATTATGCACTACTAACATCTAGGCGTCACTTTTGAAATACCTTTTATTTCTGATGTTTATTTCTGACCAACATTTCTTGCATAACTCTATATCGAATATTTTAAAATTAACCGGTTTCTTCTTCATTTTAACAATTAGCCACCAGTTTTTTTTTGAATTACCATTTCTTGAATAATTCTAGAACCGGTTTATTGACAGGCAAACAATCGATCACCCTATTACACGCGCACATACACTCTCCAGATATGTGTGAGCACACGCGACTGAACAATGAATTTACTTTGCGACAAACAAAAACTTAATAACAAAAATGACGAGCTTTATATTAGAGCGAAGCATTGGACAAGCCGCACGTTGGGAAAAGCACACTCCGCAGTACCGAAAATATTCCCGTAAGAGATCAACCCAAGACGCGAGCGCAAGCTGGCTAATGCATATACCGTACAACAGACGCACCAGGAAGTAATGGAGTGAAATGGAATAGGAAAAAAAAGAATAAATGAATAAAAAAAAAAACTCGAAAGAGTAATGGTAAACGAAAAAAATGGTGCAAACACATAAAAAAATTGATATATAAATAATAGAAGACCATTACAGAGAGCAGCTAATCAAGGTAACAACAAAAAACAACGGTGAAACACCGCTAGTGAACTCTTTGTGGCCAAACAGCTACATGCATATTTGTATGTACGAGCACATCAGCAGTCCGCCAACAAAGCAAATAGCAATCAAACTCTTATCGAACTTCAATGCGCCGGAGTAGATAAATAACTCGCATTTACCATACGCTAAGACACACGCACACACGTACATACTTACATACAACTGTTTTATGCGATAAGATTTTGAAAAATAATATCAAAAATGTCGTAAGTATGCTGTAATAAAAGTACAAAAAAAAATATTTAATTGTACCCTCCTCTACTTTCAACAAATAACCTTTCAACGCAGGTGTTAGTATGAAATGGAAATCGGTGACTCGCGGTGCTCCAATCAAGCGACAAAGGTGTGCAAAGTGCAAAAAGTGCTACCCAACGTTGAACATTTGGCTTAATTGAATACCCTGCAATTCGAGCAAATTGTCCCACTTCGAACGAAGCACCAAACTAAAGGCAAAGCTAACTCATTCCCACCAGACACCTGCCACATATGCAAAAACAAAAAGTATCCTGCAACCTGTGCTCTTCCTTTATTATGGATCCATGTCAGAATTTACCACTCGCTTCACCGGAGACTAGGCATGTGTACGACGATACCGCCGCCGGCGTTGTTGGACGCTCTATAACACCAACGTCCAGCGTAGCGAAAATTTCGCCCAGCGGCTTAATCGAGTTGTCTGAACATTTCTACATCAACAATAGCAAGCAGAAAGATCCCATTAAGGTCGAGGTGATTTTAAATTGTGACGGCATTTTTTTGCGACGCGAAACTGGTGAACAAAATGAAATCAGCGAACAGCGCATTTGCATGGCGGATATAATTGGCAGTAGCTGTGGGCCGCGTTTAAAGAAATCGCATCGCGCAAGCTTAGCCTCTTGTCGGCGCATAAACGAAGATTCGGAAGTTGAGAATGCAACACAGAAGGATACTAGCGCCTACTTGCACATTTATGCGTACATAAAGAACGAGAAGGGCGCGATGCGTCGCGAGCGCACCGTACGCATTCTACGCTTTCGCTCATTCGAAACGTACGAGGAAAACCTGAAGGTGGCTGAACGTTGGCATCATGCCATACGCATCAATCAGGCAGCCGCCAAGAATCGCTTGGGTGAGAAGCAAATACTAATTTTTCTAAATCCTAAATCCGGCAAGGGTAAGGGACGAGAGATGTTCCACAAACAGGTGGCACCCGTACTGAAGGAGGCCGATATGCCGTACGAGTTGCATGTCACCGCTCACAGCAACTATGCACGCGAGTTCGTGCGTAAACACAACGATTTGTTGCGTTGCTACAGCGCCATATTGGTGGCATCGGGCGATGGACTGTTCTACGAAGTGCTCAATGGCATAATGGTGCGCGAGGATTGGCGTGCGATTACACGTGCATTACCGCTCGGTATTATACCGTGCGGTTCGGGTAATGGGCTGGCGCGTAGCATTGCCTATCTCTATAATGAACCGTATGAACCGAAACCGATTTTGTATGCAACGCTGACGTGTGTACGTGGCCAAATTGCGCCGATGGATATTGTACGCATCGATACGGGCAAAGAGGGTAAATCTAGTGAGCTGTATTCATTCCTATCCGTCGGTTGGGGTTTCATAGCCGACATTGATATCGAGAGTGAACCGTTGCGTTCGATTGGCGCCACGCGCTTCACCTTCTGGTCCATACGCCGGCTGATCGGTCTGCGCACCTATACGGGCAAGCTATCGTATCTGCGTTGTGATAAAAAAGGTAGGCGTAGAACTGTAGGAAATCTAGTTGCTACGGCATCCCATGAGGAACGTCCCCTACCACCGGAGGTACAAGAATTCCATGACATACCAAACCCACCGGAAGGCGCAAAAGAAGACGATTTTCAACCAGTTGCCAATACTGATGAGGCAGATGAGGAGTTTGGTGAAGCCATTTCACTGGATCATGTGAGCACCCATTCCTACGCCGACAGTTGGCATTCAGCTACCTCGCAGCGCACTGCATACTTTTCTCTGCCCGACCAAAGTTTACGTTCACGTCGCAGTGTACTAAGCCGCCTTGAAACGATCAATTTGGAATATGAAAGTCGCCGACCACCGTCCACAATACCAGCACTCGATCAACCAGTGCCCACCGACACTTGGCATACCGAAGAAGGTGAATATGTTATGGTTCATGCCGCCTACACGACCCACATCTCCTCCGACTGCTTCTTCGCTCCAAGCTCACGTCTCAATGATGGCATCATCTACTTGGTCATAATACGTGCTGGCGTAGGTCGTTCACAGCTAGCGCATTTTCTAATGGGCTTGAGTTCGGGCACGCACCTGCCAGAGCAACCTAATCGGTATATTGAAATTGTGCCGGTACGTGCGTTTCGCATTGAACCAAACTCTGACAAAGAAGGTATTATAACAGTGGATGGCGAACGCGTGGACTATGGACCGATACAAGGCGAGATAATGTCGGGTATCATCAATGTCATGGTGCCCAACGCAAATCCCATTGATTAGTGCACTAATATTGGCCATGCATAGTTGCTATTGTACTATTGTAGATATATTTGTATATTTATTGCTGCTTTACATGCCAGCCGTCTGTATGTGACAGACGCACCGCCTCTTTAGTTCTATAAAATATTAAGTATTCTATTGTAATTGTTTTGCTTTTATGTATATATATAAAGGAAGTATGTGCATGTATGTATGTGTGTAAATATTTAATAAAGGCATACATCCCCATTTGCATTCAAATTTTTGTAGACTTTTCGGCCTGGTTCAGTGACTGTTTAGCAGCTGAGCGAGCAAACCAAATGAGATTTATTATGATTGAAATTATTTAGATTAGATTAATCTCCACCATGGCCAAGTACTGGGGCTTTTTACCGATAATGCGAATTATTATATCAGTGCAAATGGTAATGTTTTATTAGTGCCTTTGGTATTTGTTTACGAATAACGAATTGTTTACAAATGTACAGAGGTGGTCACAATAATAGTCTAAAGTTTTTTTTTAATTTTTTTATAGAAATATAGCTTATACTACAAAAAAAAAACAATAAATCTCATTGTGAAAAAAATTCAGGTGTAATCAAGATCAAACCGTAGGTAGGTAGGTAGGGTGGCTGTCGCAACGACACACTTAAACCTTTCGCAAGACCATTGTGTTACCACTGGAACTTATCCTTACCCTATGGGTTCCTTTTGAAACCATCCGGTAGCTTTAATAAACGAGCAGAGCTTCGTTAGTTTTAGATGCGCTATGTCCGCTAAATCAATTAAAAATGCCATGTCAAGAGTGCGGAGCCTCCTTGTCGTTAAGCTTTCACACTCACATACAAGGTGCCTGACTGTTTCCTTTTCTTCTGTATTAAGACAGCTTCTACAGAAATCGAAGCACGGGAGTCCTAACCTCCTAGCGTGGCTGCCTATTAAACAATGACCAATTAATACCCCTATCATTTCTCTTATAGCTTCTCTGTTAAATCTTAACAAGATTTTCGATCGACCGCTGTTTCATTTCGGCCATGTCTGTATGCTTAGTTCGCATGTTGTGAGGTTTTGCCAACTTGTATTTACCTTTCTTAAGGGTTTCCCTATATATAAGTAATTTACAAATGGCTATAGGCAAAGGTATTGGCGTCTTATTCGGTTGGAGATCGAGCGTTGTACCAAGTTCATCTGCCTTGCAATTCCCTGTTATATTCCTGTGGCCTAGCACCCAAATAAGGTGCACTTTGTAGCACTTAGATACATCATTTAGAAGTTTAACAGATTCTAAGACTGTTTTTGACGAGTGTCTTTTAAATTCAAGCGCTTTTATTGCTGCTTGATTGTCCGAGTACAATGAAGACTTCATTTGTGCACGTTTTTATTACCGCCAGTTCCTCTTTTATGGCAGTGACTTCCGCCTGAAATACACTGCAATGATCATGATTGGATTACTTCAATGATTGGCTAACTTCGAGTTTATCGCAGTAAGCCTCTCCACCTATTCTGTTGTCTAGTTTTGAGCCATCTGTATAGATGTTCAGACCGTTAGGCCGTGGTTTCGTTGGTAGTGAATTCTACTCGAATTTTATGAATGATACAACGCAGTGAAACACATTTAAAATATGTCGGTGCGTGACTACACCGAAGTATTTCGAATCTCCGGGCAAGAAAATAGTCCAAAACACCCTACGAAGTTGCCAAGAAATTGATTCGTTTCAAACCGGGTTGAGGTCATGGGTTGGCCGACTTAGTCACCTGTCCTAAATGCCATTGAAAATCCATTATTTCGAGCCGCTCGGGACAAAAGGGTTAAGTAACAAAAACGGCCGCCGTAGCCGAATGGGTTGGTGGGTGACTACCATTCGGAGTTCATAGAGAACGTAGGTTCGAATCTCGGTGAAGGATCAAAATGAAGAAAACGTTTTTTCTAATAATGGTCGCCTCTCGGCAGGCAATGGCAAACCTCCGAGTGTATGTCTGCCTTGAAAACGCTCCTCACCAAAAATATCTGTCATTCAAATTCGGCTTCAAACTGTGGAAGACTCATTTTTGGAACAAAGTCAAGACGCACACCACAAATAGTAGGAGGAGCTCGGCCAAACCCGTCACAAAAGTGCACTCGCCATGTATTTATTTATTTTTTACCACAGTTTGACAGAGTGAAAGACATCTCAGCAGTAGTTCGGAAATGTATGCTTGAATTCACAATAGAAACAGGCACCATGCGAGTTGACTATTTCAAAACGCATAACTATTGAACTCCATCTGGTATCGCTATCGATCGAAGCGGTCTATGCGTGACTGCACGTCAACCAGTTCAAGCTAACCTAACCTAGTAATGCCTGCTAGAGCTTCCGCATTCAGCTTTGACCCGCCTGTATGCTATTTCAAATAGCTGCAGTCAAGAGGGAAATTTCGAAATTTAAAAATTAATTAAAACTTTCTTAATCATTTATCGCAGAAACCTGAGCTGCCAGCAAAATAAAAGAGACAAACTTGATTGAGAGTTCATTATCAGCTTGAAAAACTGCATAAAACCATATTGTTGTCAAGTTATGCGCGAGAGCGCGCTACAGCTAACCTTCAAAAAAGAGAAAAAAGACACATTCAAAACAGCAGAAGCCGAAGCATAAACTTGCGTTATAATTATCATTAATGTAAGCAATTTTCTTCATTTTTATTTAAGTTATAACGTGAAGAAAAAATTTCTTAACTTGCACAGCGTCTTTATATTTTATTACAATTAGGTTAAAAATTCATTATTTGTTGTTATACATACATACATACATCCACACACACACATATGAGCATCACTGAACCGGTTGGCGAGTAGATAAGCGCGAATAGAAAAGAAAATCAAGGCACTAACAAATGATGCAAAAGTTATTAAAAGCCATTCATCTGCGGTCGTTCAAGTTGCTAATGCAAGTGAAAAATCAAAAACGTATTTGGCCAGCTAGCGTGCCAACTAAAATATCTGAAATAACTAAAGCACAACTAAACTAAATTCATTGCCTTAACGGAAGAACGGCAAATTGGAAAGAGAGAGCGCGCCGCCGACTAGAATGGCTGCGACAATGTCTGTGCATATTTCCAGTCTGATTCATTCATAAACAACAGACATGAGGCGGTAGTGAGTTGATCATAATTTGCGATAGGCGGTGGTATTCACGCTTCAAACGTTGCCTTCTTATCATTCGCCAGTCAATATTTTTTGGTGTACACTTAGTTTTTGTATTTTTATTATTTACCGAAATGAATGCGCAAAGATATTTTTTATTTTAATTTTCTATTATTTATATTAATTATTTCAACAGCAGGGTGAAGAGAACATGGAAACGCGAAAATAGCTACCAATCGGCTGTTCTCGAACATCATTCGCCAAACGGGCACACAATTAAAAAATCGGCAAATATTAGTTAAAAAGTAATGAAGCTGGTGTGAATACCCCTGACGCATTTACAGTAGCCGACATAACTATGAATACCCCTTGAAGAAATATTTTGTTATGGAAATAAGTCCGTAAGCTGCTCCTCGAATTTAAGATTGTACACATTATTTTTCTAGCAAACCAGCGCCGTTAAAAATGTGCCGTTATCTTTTCACATGGCAGAACAATTTTCACTAATTGCGTCTCAGTTGCTTTTCGGATTCGACAAAAGTGTGCATACCACTAAAATATCCGCGAGTGATGTCCTTCGTTTTAAATATTTCCCAAATTCGTAGTGAAAAGGTAATGGAAACAATCTTTTGGTGTTTATTTTACCTTGAATTTTACAACAAATATACTTTTAGCATATTGTAATGCCCAATTCGAAGGAAATAAGCATTGATTTAAGAAAACTAATTGTTCAGGACCACAAAAATGGAACGGGGTATGGTAAAATTGCTACAAAAATATAATAGATGCAAGTCAACAATCCAGAGAGTTATAAAAAGTTAAACAAAAAATGGCGGCTTCGCGAGTGCTCCAAGAACAGGTCGGCCAAGGATAACCGATTCTCGCGATGACACGCAAATAGTAAGGGAAATTAAGAAAGAGCCGACAACTTCTGCAAGGTTTATTAAAGAAAGTCTTCAAATTAATGTAGGCGAGCGAACAATTCAGCGGAGAATTCGTGAAGAGGGGTTTTCTAGTCATTACAAGATCAGGAAACCTTTCATCAGCAATAAAAACATGAAAGCCCGACTAGCATTTGCCAAAAAGTACTTCAATATGCCATTGAGTTTCTGGGAGAGGGTTATATGAAGCGATGAGAGTAAGTTTGAGTTTAAAAATACAAAAGGAAGAGAAAAAGTGTGGCGAAAAAGTAATGAGAGGCTCCAATCAAAGTGCGTGCAAAGCATAATTAAGTTTGGCGGGGGAAGTGTGCTTATCTGGGGCTGTTTTTCCTATAGCGGTATATCAGATATGGTACATATTGAAGGAAAAATGACTGGGGAGTCCTACGTCAATATGCTAAGCACATTCCTAGAGCCCTCGGCTCGAAGAATGGGTCTTGGACACAATTTCATCTATCAACAAGACAACGACCCCAAACATACCAGTCGCGTAGCAAAGGAATACTTTAGACAAAACTCAATAGAGCTTTTAGAATGGCCCGCTCAAAGCCCCGACTTAAATCCTATCGAGCACTTATGGCAATATTTAGACGAAAAAATCGATCGATCAAGTTGCCGCTCAAAGAGAGCAGAATTTTTTCAGAAACTGCAAGAGACCTGGAATAAAATACCTGAAGAGCTTCTTAAGAGATTAGTTCACAGTATGCCACGCCGCCTTTTGGCTGTAATTAACGCAAAAGGTGGCAACACCAAGTATTGACTCATTTGCATAACGTTATTACTCTTACTATTACTAGTAGGGTAGGTACAAGGGTACGCAAATTTTGTCGCTACAAATTTCTGGGCATTTATAAAAAAAAATTTGAAAATAATATTTTGTTTTTGGAATTGAAATATTTTGATTTTTGTTTTTATAATGTTACTATATTATAAATAAATTAATAAGATAATCGGAATTTGAATGATATAATAGAAAAAAGTATTTGTGTTTGAATTTTCCCTTAGGTAGGGTAGGCATAGTTATGTCGGCCACTGTATGTCTGTATACATATGTAGACATAGGTGGAGCTGCAGACGGGAAGGGTTTGGGAGGTTACGACCACATCGATGTTTCGAAATATTTATAAATGTAATCTGAAAAATTGTTTTTTATATTTTCGAAGTAGTAATAAAATTTAACACTACCCAATTAGACTATTTGATTAAAATGTTTATTCATTTATATAGGTATATATATTTTTTTTGTTTGTTACTTAACCCATTTGTCCCGAGCGGCGCGAAATAATGATTTTTCAATCGAGACTTTCAATGGTTTCAGGTCAGGTGACTAAGTCGGCCAGCCCATGGCCTCAACCCCGTTTGAAACGAACCAATTTTTTGGCAACTTCGTGGTGTATTTTGGATTATTTCCTTGCATATATAGTCTGTCTAGTAGAAGCGGAAGGGCAAGGAGGGAATTTTTTGTCCCACAGTCGGAAAATCAGCCTGCACAACAAAATATTCGGTAACGGACAGAGGCTGATCGACTTCGCCGGAGCGTCAAACATGGTAGCCTGCA
This sequence comes from Anastrepha ludens, assembly GCF_028408465.1. Classification (NCBI taxonomy): domain Eukaryota; kingdom Metazoa; phylum Arthropoda; class Insecta; order Diptera; family Tephritidae; genus Anastrepha; species Anastrepha ludens. The sequence goes on along the minus strand of NC_071499.1, from coordinate 9,822,277 downwards.
GCACCTGATTCCAGCATAAAAAAATACACCAAGCTACGTGGCTGTCTCCTGATCGAAACGCGCGAAACGACGATCTGACGACTGACATCCAGAGCGTGCTTGAATTATGAAGAGAGAACACTTCTCAAACCTGCTAAATAGTGACAACTGCACCGGTCACAGAAAATGTGAAGATCCCGATACTCCAATCGTTGATGACGGGACTGTTGTTGCGCTACCGCACCATGACGAGATAAGAATAACGACAATGCGGGTAAAGAACAACAAAGCTGCGGGAGGCGACCTTCAAACATGGCGGCGGAGAGCTGGTAAAGTGCATGCATGAGCTTCTATGCAAAATATGAAAGGATGAAGGCAGGAAACATGCCTGCCGAGTGGAACTTAAGTGTTCTCTGCCCAATCCATAAGAAGGGCGATCCTGCAATCTGTGCCAACTATCGCGGGGTTAGTCTTCTAAATATCGCCCAAAAGGTTCTAGCGAGCGTATTGTGAGAAAGGCTGAAGCCCACCATCAACCAACTGATTGGACCTTATCAGTGTGGTTTTAGACCTGGAAAATCCAGCATAGATCAGATATTCACAATACGCCAAGTCTTGGAAAAGAAACATGAAGCGAGAATCGACATACACCATTTTTTGCCGATTTGAAAGCTGAATTCAGCAGCAAGAAAAGATCGCGATATCTGAGTTTGCTATCCCGCAAAACTATTGCGGCTATGCAAAATGACGCTGCTCAATACCAGCAGTGCCGTCACCATTAGGAAGGACATCTCGGATCCGTTTGATACTAAATGGCTGCCATTCGGCTACGACGGAAATGTCATGTACTACTTAAAAATATTTATCATTAAGAGGGAGATTTTCTTATACAGGGACGAAGGGGTTAAGGTGTAGTCAGACATACCCATGAAAGTGCTTAACTCATTTTGCTGGCATCCGAAAAACTATTTTCAACTTTCTGATTATGTATTTCGAAAAGGGAACTTGCATATACTAACTCGAGTTAACTTAAAACCACTCAATTTATGCAGGGATTGGATTTTCTTAATTAAAACAAAAGAATTTTTTTTATCAATGCTGCCAACACCTATAAAAATGTGGAACTTGATTGGGATACCGAGTCGGCCAACACAAGAAAACACATTTAATGCATCATTTAGTACGCATCTAAAAAGTGTGCCCTTCTCCATAAGTTTCTGTAGACACCACTGGGCCTACATAATACACACACCCATATGTAGACACGTTCGTATGAGTACTAAAGTATTTAAATAAAAACAAATAATACTCAATGAAGGCAGTAAAACACAATACTTGCAGAGCAGCAACACTCATAAAAACATACAAATGCAGGCGCACAAGTGGAAAGGAAAATCGAGATCGCGTGCAGTATTGGCATTTTGGCGCAACCCAATCGGAAAAGCAGCCAAAGTAAATGAATGTTTAAATGAGGCGCGATGATTCACACAACATTAAACTGAGTTAGTGTTTCTGCGTTAGAAACGAGTTTATAGCTGCCTTAGCAAGACTACTCTGGGTATTGGCAACCGAAATTTGGCTAACAACAAATTAAAATTCAGGTGAACGGCAACAAAGAACTAACTAAAACAAGCCATGCAGAAAGAATAAATGTGCAAGCATATTTTTTTAATTAAATTAAATACTTTATAAATCATCATTTTTTATTTATTATTATTAGTTTATTTCATGGCTTCCTTTTAGCACAAATTGCACTCCAAAAGTTGTAAAAGGTGTCCGCTTATGAGAAAAACGGTGTAAAAAAAGTTAATAATATGTTATGAGAGGGTTAACGTGTCATGGAACGGTTGTCCGCTCAAGAGAATCAAATTTGAAAAAATTCAAAGGGATTTGTGGTAAGTACTGAATAAAGAGTCGGCTTGCGGGGGGTGTCCGCTAAGAGAGGTGTCTGTAAGGAGAGAGTATACTGTACTAGTAAAGTACTCATTGAAATATATAATATTTATTAGGATTTTGATGGATGATGTTACGAGTGTTACCAATGCGCTCAAATACGATGATAACAACATTCGGTAATAAAATTTTGGCAAAAAACAAATAAAATATAATATTATATTTAGAAGTTGGAAAAATTGTATTACTAAACAAAAAAAACATTATTAATAAAAAAACCTTAAAAAAAATTATTAAAAAAAAAGAATCTTTTTTAAAAAGAAATGATTAATATAAAAACTTTCGTACAAAAAATAAATGATTACAAAAACAAAAATTAAAAAAATTTATAAAAAAAAATTAAATAAAGAAACATTATTAATAATAAAAAAATTATAGAAAACATTATTAATAAACTTTTCAATAAAAAGAAATTAATAACATAAAACATTTTATAAACAAATTTTTATAAAAAAAATTTGTATAAAAAAAAATTATTATATTATTAAATTATATATATTATATATTATATATATAATTAAATATTACTAATCAAAAACACATTAATAATAAAAAAACATTAAAAAAAATTACTAAAAAAAAGAATCTTTATTAAAAAAAAATTATTAATAAAAAAACGTTTGTACAAAAAATAAATTATTATAAAAACAAAAATTATGAATAAAAAAAGTATTAAAAAAAAAATTATATATTTAAATATAAATTTATATATAATATATTAATACATAAAAAATTAATAAAAAAAAATAAATAAAAAAAAAAAATAAAAAAACATTATTAATAAAAATAAATAAATTAATAACAAAAAACATTTTATAAATAAATTTTTATACAAAAAGTTTGTATAAAAAAAAGTTATTAATAAAACACACTTTTGTACAAAAAATAAATTATTAATAACAAACATCTATATATAAAAAGAAGATACATTTCCTTGGTAATCTTATAACTCAAGAACTGCCGAACCGATTGACACGAAAATTTTAGAGTTCTTTTCTATCTTCGAGGAGGTGGTTTGTGTGAAGTTTGATTGAAATCGGTGCAGCCGTTCCTGAGTTATGACATTTTATGTGATCACAAAGTGAAGAAGATCGTGTTCGACGAAATTTAGTGGAAACACAACGACACAGACGGAGAAATCAGTCGGTTAATAGTGAAGCACCAAGAAACCGTCGTGGGCGTACGTCCGGACCGCGCGTCTTTCAATTACGATGCCACCATTGATTACAGCATGCATGCCTACATTGGCCAAATGAATATAGAATGTATACATTGCAAAGCAATTAAATTCAGAAACTAAACGCCTGGTATGTGCTGTGCTGGTGGGAAAGTCAAATTGCCGGTGCTAGAACTTCCGGCAGAGCCTTTGCATTCATTGGTTTTTGGCAATTCACCAACGTCGAAGCATTTCCTCTTAAACATTAAAAAATACAATTCATGCTTTCAAATGACATCTTTTGGAGCTACAAATATTATAAGAGATGGATTTATGCCGACGTTTAAGGTTATTACTTCGTTTGGAATAAACAATATCATATTTTATTTATGTGCCGTCCCTGTGTTCGATGTTTTTAAAAATTCAGATCCGTTATCTACATATATTTCTCGAACTTTACAGATTCAAGGTCAAATATACCATAGAGCTGGGTCTTTGCTACTATTCCCAGATGGTGACCATCAATTTTTGCAAATATATTTTATTGGTGATGAGAATCGTGAATTAGATCAGCGCTGTGCAATTTCGACGAATACGAGAAGATCAATCGTGAATGAATTGCAAACAATGTTCCATCAACACGATGAATTGGTGAAATTGTTCAAAGTGGCACTCGATCTGATGCCCACCGATGACCACAAAATAATAATAAAAGCCGATAAAACACCAATTCAATATAAAAAAACATTTTATGTATGGTGGTGCGAAGCCCACTGGGTGATGCTAGTTTTTTTATAAAAAAAAAGAATTAATGGACTATGAATAAGTTCGTGCGGTTTTTTTTCGAAATTTGAAACTTTATTGACGTAAAATGGTTACAAATTTAATATTCAAAATATTGCCCATCGCTTACTACTACTTTTTCCCATCTTTCTGGCAATTCACGGATTCCCTTTGTGAAAAATTCGGTCGGTTTTGCCGCAATCCACGAATCGATCCATTTTTTGACTTCATCGTAATTACGGAAGTGCTGGTCAGCCAGGCCATGTTGCATCGATCGGAAGAGATAGTAATCGGATGGCGCAAGGTCTGGACTATACGGCGGGTGGGGTAGGACATCCCATTTGAGCGTTTCTAAGTATGTTTTGACCACTTGTGCAACATGTGGCCGAGCATTGTCATGTTGCAAAATAACTTTGTCGTGTCTATCGGCGTATTGCGGCCGTTTTTCTCGCAGTGCTCGGCTCAAACGCATCAATTGTCGTCGGTAGACATCCCCCGTAATCGTTTCATTCGGTTTCAGTAGCTCATAATACACAACACCCAGCTGGTCCCACCAGATACACAGCATAACCTTCAGGCCATGAATATTCTGCGCCGACGTCGATGTTGAAGCATGGCCAGGGTATCCATACGTTGCCCGACGTTTTGGATTGTCGTAATGGACCCACTTTTCATCGCCAGTCACAATTCGATGCAAAAAACCCTTTCTTTTGTGCCGTTGAAGCAGTTGTTCGCATGCCATAAAACGGCGTTCAACGTCTCTTGGCTTCAATTCATACGGCACCCAATGGCCTACCTTTCGGATCATTCCCATGGCTTTTAAACGTTTGGAAATGGTTGATTGATCAACTCCCAAAGTTTTTGCAACCTCTTCTTGCGTTTGAGCCGGATCTTGATCGAGCAATTCCTCCAATTCGGTATCCATGAACTTTGGCGGCGCACCCTCGCGTTCTTCGTCTTCCAAGCCAAAATCACCACTTTTAAAGCGTGCAAACCACTTCTGGCACGTTCGCTCAGATAGAGCATGCTCACCATAAACTTCCACCAAGATACGATGACTTTCGGCTGCTTTTTTCTTCATATTAAAATAATGAAGAAGAATTCCCCGCAAAAACACATTATTTGGCACGAAATTCGACATTTTCAAGTGTGGTAAAAATATTGTTGTTTACGCTTCAAATAAAAAACTTATACTGACGTTTGTGCCTTACGACAGTAGCTCTCCAATGAATGTTTGGAAATGTGGATCGATGGAATAATAATCAAGTTACGCCATCTGTTGTAAAACCGCACGAACTTATTCATAGTCCTATTATTATAATGAAGAAAGTATTAAAAAATCTATAAAAAAATAAAATGATTAATAAAATAAAGTTTAATAAAATAAATTTAATAAAACAACATTATTAGTAAAAGAAAAAATGTATAAAAAAAAATTATTACTAAACTTTTGTACCTATAAAAAGAAATTAATAATAAAAACCATTTTATAAAAAAAAAAAAAAATCTATATCTATATCTATCTATATCTATATCTATATCTATATCTATATCTATATTCTATATATCTATATATAAAAAGAAGTTACATTCCCTTGGTAATCTTATAACTCAAGAACCGCCGAACCGATTGACACGAAAATTTTAGAGTTCTTTCCTATCTTTGAGGATGTGGTTTGTGTGAAGTTTGATTGAAATCGGTGCAGCCGTTCCTGAGTTATGACATTTTATGTGATCACAAAGTGAAGAAGATTGTGTTCGACGAAATTAAGTGGAAACACAACGACACAGACGGAGAAATCAGTCGGTTAATAGTGAAGCACCAAGAAACCGTCGTGGGCGTACGTCCGTTTATGATATACGTCAAATGGACCGCGTGTCTTTCAATTACGATGCCACCATTGATTACAGCATGCATGCCTACATTGGCCAAATGAATATAGAATGTATACATTGCAAAGCAATTAAATTCAGAAACTAAACGCCTGGTATGTGCTGTGCTGGTGGGAAAGTCAAATTGCCGGTGCTAGAGCTTCCGCCAGAACCTTTGCATTCATTGGTTGTTGGCGATTCGAAGCATTTCCTCTTAAACGTCGAAGCATTTCCTCTTAAACATTAAAAAATACAATTCATGCTTTCAAATGACATCTTTTGGAGCTACAAATATTATAAGAGATGAATTTATGCCGACGTTTAAGGTTATTACTTCGTTTGGAATAAACAATATCATATTTAATTTATGTGCCGTCCCTCTGTTCGATGTTTTTAAAAATTCAGATCCGTTATCTACATATATTTCTCGAACTTTACAGATTCAAGAGCTGGGTCTTTGCTACTATTCCCAGATGGTGACCATCAATTTTTGCAAATATATTTTATTGGTGATGAGAATCGTGAATTAGATCAGCGCTGTGCAATTTCGACGAATACGAGAAGATCAATCGTGAATGAATTGCAAACAATGTTCCATCAACACAATGAATTGGTGAAATTGTTCAAAGTGGCACTCGATCTGATGCCCACCGATGACCACAAAATAATAAAAGCCGATAAAACACCAATTGGGGAGCACGCCAGACGATTCAATATAAAAAAACATTTTATGAATGGTGGTGCGAAGCCCACTGGGGAATGCTAGTTATAAATAAAAACACGATTAATAAACCAAAATATTAAAAAATAAAATTATGAATGAAAAAAGTATTCAGAAAAAAAATTTAATAAAACAAAATATTAATAAAAAACATCAAAAAAATGTGTAATGAATGGTTTATAAAAAGATGCAGCCAGCAGATATCGATGGGATTTCTTCGAAAGTTTATTGCCACCTGTGGTGTACCTCAGTAAAGTATTTGAAGACCTTTGTTATTTTGGCTTTTGTTTATTAATGAATCTGTTCATGTGTCTTTTTTTTTGCTTATTTTCTTCTCTATGCTGATTATCTAAAATCTTCCAGCAAGATTCCGCTTCTACCCAAAAAGCAGTGGCTAAAAAACAGTATTCCTGGACTCATAGCCGTCTGGAAGCCCAGATTTGAAACCTTTGAACTACAGTTTGTGGTCAGAATGGGAGAACAAGGCCTTTTGAAGAACTTTGGAGACTCAAACAAGTTTTGGTTCGAGCAGTGACGTCTACAAGGTGAAGTCCAAAACAAACAAGACTGGCGTCATAAAAATGTTTTTGATGGCGCCCTTTTTATAATGCGTTTGAAGTTGCATCCCTGCTGACTTCCAGTGAAAACTTGGTGACATTCGGTTCAGTGGAAGCCAAGTTATTGCGTCTAAAGTGTCAGTTAGTTTGTGTTATCGGTACAAAAATGAGTTTCGATCAAAGAGCTAATATCAGCGGTACAACTTTTACCGAATAATTTGCATTGATGAAAAAAGTTTATGGCGATGATTGTCTATCTCGTGTCAGAGTTCATGAGTGGGTTATACGTTTCAGAGATGGTTATGAGGACATAAATGACAATGGACATACGGGCCGGGCCGCTCAAAATCGGTAATCACCATAAACTCCATCGTAATTGTTCGTAAGTTAATCAAAAATGAGCCGAAATCATAGTTGAAATTCATGGAATTGGAGTTGAATATCTCCAAAACTTCGATTTATCGCATTAAAAAAAGCATTATAATTTCATATCTATAACGGACTTAACTTGTATCAGATCTAATGGCTGGATTAAGTATAGTGCGAATGCGCCACTCGTTAGCACGCTGTTGGACTTTAATTATCTCTCAACCTTTTTGGATTTGGACCATTTTGGGGCCCAACAGGTACTTCAATTGCAAGTAAGCAATTACTTTCAATGTAACAAATCAATCAAATCTTATCTTATTACTACGATCGCTTACCTGCCTCCTAATTTCATATCCTGCGCTTTCACTTGAACTGTGAGGTTTAGCTTAATTCAAATAATTTTAAAAACTAGTTTGGCAATTTCTTCATTGTGAAGCAGAAATGCAATTCAAAACACAGTAGAACTTAAAAACCCTTGTGAATTGGAAAGACATTACGATCCGTTTGCATTTGCAGGCCTTCATCCCATTCAGATAATACGATTGGCGCATCAGTTAAGTGCTTTTCGTACGATTGTTCATACGACACGAATGTGATGATTCCATTCCGGTATCAGACACATTTCCGTATTTCCAAAACTATGTCTAGCACATTTCATCTGTGGCAGAAATTCTTTATGATTTTTTATATACTTCTGCACATCCAATGCTTTTTTGTTTGTGCATCTAACAGACTTCATAGTAGAAATGAAGTTTTACGATACTTGAATGACTGCACATTGACACAGTTCTGAATACTTACAATAAATATATTCACATACAGGAATGCAAGCAAGGATAACCATTAATGTGTTGCACATTGCCATATGGTGGACCCATAAATTCTGTTATGCCTCTCACAGAATTGGAATGCAACTTCTTGCACAGTGCACTTAGGCTTGATTAAATGGAAAATATTATATTTGCGCACTTCAGTAGGGCAAATGTATGTATGTAGAAGGTGAAAGGCAACAAGCGCCCAATATACAAATGTATTGAATAAATAAAAGCAGCTGTTGACTGTAGGCACATTAGGGTGGCCGGGCATATGAAAAACATTTCTTGGACTACATCTCTTGGATGTCTAGCAGGCATGCAGAATGTTTAGGGAGGCTAAGGAATAAGCGATAAGCCTCCGACGACGCCATGGTGCAGATCCAAATTGATCAACTTTTGTAAGGAGTCTCCCACCCGGTCATCGATATCCGCTTGACTGTTGTTGCACAACTTTTTTCTCAGGAAAGCACAGATCAGATGGAGCTCCATTGCCTCATGCAGTAGGCGGCCGCCGAAGCCAAATGGGTTTGTGCGTGACTACCATTCGGGTGCGCGTAGGTTCGAATCTACGTGCATGAAACAGCAATTAGCCGTGGTCTCGCGGAAGGTACATGTATTATTTTCCCTTATAAAAGGAATGTATAGAAAAATCCAACAATGAGGATTCATTCTTTACTATCAAGTTAAATATCTCTGTTTTCTTTTCGATAATGAAACAAAGTATTTTCAAGATTCTCGGTTTTATCATAGGGTACATGAAGGAGTGCTTAAGGTAGAAATCGTGGCAATTTCTGCACCGACGACTTCAAGCTTGAAACTGGTACAGAAGCTGGATTGCTTTTGAACAGTATTTTCAGATATTTTACTGCTTGAGATATGACGATAACGGTCATACCTTGACGGTCTTTCAATGGAAGTCTTTGCAATACAGTTACGAAGAGAATGAATCTTAGCACGAATTTATCTGTTTTGTATTATGAGTAGTGAATCGAACTTGCATTCGCCAAAATGTGGCGAATGAGCGGCGAAAATAAATCTCACAAATCACAATATTGCCAAGCCATTCATTGAATTTTCACAAACAAGTAATTTCTCCTCTTTCTTAGTTTTGTTCGTTTATTTTGTATTGGAAAGGAGCCTGACGTCAGACTTGTCAAAATCGCGAAAAATAAAGTAACTGTTTTGGGAACACGCCACCTTCAGTATATGTAAATTCAGACGCCGTTGCAAGACGGAACTGTATTGAACTTATGCGGATGCCGGGATACTGTGGCATTCAAGGTAACGAACTGATTGATGAATTGGTGAACTGCGGCTCTTTGAAGCGTCCAATTGGGCAGTCAATTTTACGACCAAGTATATGGAAATTTTCGCCTAGAGCAGAGTTTTCATTAATATAACCCATTAGAGCCGCTGGTGCAGTACTGACACCTGAAAAAACCTGACTTGGTGGTAATAAAATTCCTTCTCAGACAGAGGTGAATCTGTCGATGATCCACAGCGTGGCATTGAGGCTTCGGGTTTAGTTCAGCAGGAATATCAAACTTTCTGCTGTTTTGATGAGCCCCAAGGTTAATTGGTGGTTCTCGCTTGGTAAGGATGTAAAGAGGTATGAGTTCTAGAAGAAAGTCCATTGATGTCATGGGACAAGGCTCCTGTTTTGCATACACAAATCAAGTCTTTGTAGAGAACAAAGCTAGTACAGAGCATTTTCTTGCCGTGCTCCAGCTTTCGCCAGACTTAGCCGGTACATTTTTGGGACGGATGTATTGAGAATGCACGAGCTATATTCATAAAAACATTTGAAATGTTTGCAGAGGAGCAATGAATTTTCACACCATGTGCGCTTTGAACCACCGAGATATTTAAGAATATTGGTTTGATGTGTTAAAAATGATGGTTCCAAAGGGCAGATCGAGACCGAACACTGAGTGACTAACTTGTTTTGTTTTTCATACAGGAAAGGAAAATAGCCAGGGCGCCCTAGAGTAGATCTACATAGTCGATTGTCAGTGTGGCTGTTTCTGATCGATAGTACCTACTACGCTTTAGTAATCGTTTTCCCATTTGGCCACCCTAATGTAGATAAGTATATACAAAAACACATATCTATTATACATTGAGGTAGCGGTAGACAGGTAACCACAAAGAAATTGATTAGTCACAAACCTGATGGCTGTTGGAATATTTAATTTTTCGTTGCGTTTTGTTGCTGCCTCCATTGCAGCGTTGAGCAATTTGAGCGCGAAATTCGAGACTTTGAAAGGCAAACTTAACCAAACCAAAATTTAAGCCAAAATACTCATATATGTATGCGCACACGCACACAAACAATCAAAAGCTATATACAATCAGTCAAACAGTTAAATCGGCCATTTCGCCCCATTCACCACTACACCGCTAAGTCAGTCAATTCAACTCTGCTTTATTGCGATTCAGTCCAAATATTCGTATAAGTGAATGACGAGCGCCTTACTTTGTGTCTTTTTTGGATTGAGACCGAAATTCCAATATAGCCGAATATTCATTTCACTGGTATTGACACGTTCCACATGCATCGCACGCCAATACAGTGTTTTATTTGAAAAATGAGGTAAAATAAAAAATAGCAAGGGAATAAAGTACTTTCCATTGAAACGACACACGTAAGCAATGAGATAAGATAATCATAAGATAATCTACGTACAATTACCGCAGCAGTAATTTCATTTGAAGACGCAGAGCTAGGAATAACTGCTGAGAGTGCCTCAGAGTTCTATCAGCTTCTAGACTATGCAAATTCACATAGTAACTAACAGTGAACCAGGTGAACCAGTATACTGGAATAATGGAAGAATCACTTCTTTGCGCTGCTGAAAAGTGACGCAAGTTTCATCTGCAGCGCAAAAGAACGCCAATGTGAAACCGACGTCTCAATACCAGACTACGACGATGCACGAATACCAATGTGCAATTATAGAACAAGAAAACTTTGGATCCTAAGCGACATCAACTCTTAGCCGGAGGAATCGTGTCGAATAATCGTCATTTGCGGGAAGTGTTGAATTTCCTCTTTCATTCGAAAAAACGGCGGCTGAAGCGCATCGAGATATCGAGAGCTATAAAAAGTTTATGGAGATGCTGCTTTCAGTGAAACAACGTGCCGAGATTGGTTTCGACGCTTCAAAGACCGCGATTTTAATGTTGACGACCGTCCGCGGGAAGGAAGGTCAAAAACCTTCGAAGATGCTGAATTGGAGGCGTTGCTCAATGAGGATTCGTGTCAAACGCAAGAAGAGCTTGCTTCAGTATTAGGAGTTACCCGTCAGGCGATTGCGTGCTTTGGGAATGATTCAGAAACAGGGGCTTGGGTTCCTTATGACTTAAAACCAAGGGATGTTGAACGTCGTTTTTTCACCTGTGAAAAACTGCTCCAGCGGCAAAAAAAGGAAGGGTTTTCTTCATCGCATCGTGGTGGGTGATGAAAATTGGATTCATTACAATAATCCAAAGAGAAGAAAGTCCTGGGGACTACCCGGTCATGCATCTACGTCGTCGCCTCGGTCGAAGATGCACGCTGCGAAGATTTTGCTATGTATTTGGTGGGACCAAGTTGGTGTTATTTATTATGAACTGTTAAAACCAAGCGAAACCATCACTGGGGATCGGTATCGACTTCAATTGATGCGATTGAGCCGATCACTGCGCGAGAAGCGGCCACAATACGCGGAGAGACATTACAAAGTGATTCTACAGCATGACCACTCTCGGCCTCACGTTGCCAAGCCCGTTAAAACCTACCTGGAAACACTGAAATGGGAAATCCTACCCCACCCGCCATATTCTCCAGATATTGCGCCATCCGATTGTCACCTGCTCCGATTGATGGCACATGGTCTAGCTGACCAGCAGTTCCATTCATATGAAGACATCAAAAAATGGCTTGATCCGTGGATAGCCTCAAAAATGCCGAGTTTTACCGCGACGGTATACGAGATGTGCCAAAAAGATGGAAAAAATGTAGTAGCCAGCGATAGACAATACTTTCAATGATTCACTTGTAACCATTTTTTTCAGAATAAAGTTGTATTTTCATAAAAAAAACAGCGAGAACTTAGTTGCACACCTAACACAATGTCGATTCACTAACTACGAGAATTAGTACGAGAACATCCAGAATTTGGACAGGACTGCACTAACTGAATGGTGAACAGATTTTGAAAATATCTCGCAGAGAAGTTTAACAGCTGATTTATTCAATTGAAAGTTTTTAACAAATCTGTAACTTAAAACTTCTGAAATGACAAGGTGGCGCAAAATTAATCATTCAATTTAGTTTGAACAACTTTTCACATAATGCCGAAAACAGATTTCCGATCTCTCAAAAGCTTGTTAAACTCTCAGGTCAATATGTATGGGTCAATATATAAAGTAGCGCAAATTAATCATTCAATTTTGTTTTTGAATAACTTTCTTACTGAATACAAACAAAAACCATTTGCAAACATTATAAATCTTCCGATAAGGTGATTAATTTTGCGCCACCTGTCACTTAAATGCAAAAACTCAAATCGACGCTCTGTGAAAAGTGTTCATCGCGCGCTCAGGCCAATTTAAGGTGTGCATAACCGTCCTACCGAACGCAGTACTCGGTAAACCATCGGCAAACTTGAGAATCATTTTACGTCAATAAACAAAATTGCGATAACGACTTCTTATTTGTGGTCATCGTCATCATCATCATCATTCCTTCGTCTCCGTTGCGGAGCATAGGGCCAAAGTAAATTTTTTTCCATTTTGTGCGATTCCCGGATATATTTTTCACTTGGTGCCAGATCATTGTTTTGTCCACGGCTCTGTATTTTCTCTTCGAAGCAGCGGGGCTCTTAGGTCTGCCTCTTATGCACTGTCCTTGGGGATTCCAGTCCAGCGCTTGTCTGCTGCAGAAGGTTCTGTACAATTTCCGCAGACCGACACCATGTTTCACAGGCGTAGAGCAGAACTGATTGGAGTTGAAAATCCATATTTTTGTTGCAAAGAAGATTTGCAAATGCACCTCTTGCTTTTTCCAATCTTGTAGATACATCCTTTTTACATCAGCTTTCCGCAGTGAATTGACTTCCAAGGTATTGAAAAACGTTTACATTTTCAATATTTTCCTCTCCGATATTGTTGAATGCATCGTTCGTATGTACTGGCAAATGGTTTCTTTGCATTGATTTTAAGTCCAGCGGCACTAGAGTGGTTTACGAGATCATTCAACTTGCTTTCGATATCCGATTTGCGTTGAGAGCAACTGTCAGCAAAATCTACCTCTTCGAGATGTTCCATTGAAATCGGTTGCCATAGCATTTCTCTTTTTCCTGCATTGTCGATTGATGTATCATAGTTAGTAACTCATCGATGACAACAAGGAGAAGAAGCGGCGACAGAATGCAGCTCTGTCTTACGCCAGCGTCGGTTTGGATAGCATCCGATAAGATTCCATCATGAGAGATTCGGCACTCGAAAGTTTCGCTTATTTGTGGTGACGGTTATACAATTTTGAACTGACCTTCTCGAAAAATTGAAAAACGCACTTACAACTTGATCAAAAAGTTCCCGGAATATATTCAGAAAATTCAAAATAAAAGTCAATAAAAGTGATATTATCGCTTCACTGCTATGCACTTAAGCCAGCCTTAGATCTAGCTCTCGTCTTCGATTTTTTTAAAAATTGTGAGCATCGCTTTCTTTTTTGACTCAAAACGTCGGGTTTTTTTGGTCTTTGTTCATTCTTAGCTCTTCACTCACTCATCTGAGGGCTGGATTGTGTTTCGTACTCATAAGCCTATGTCTCATCTCCAGTGATGATGTGTATGATGTATGTTGGGTCGGATTCAGCCTTGGAAATCATGTCTTTAGCGATATCAACGCGGTCCGTTTTTTCTATGAAATTCAGGTTCTTTAGGACCAACTTTGCAGCAACAACCATTAATTGAAATGTCCTGAACTGATCCATAATCAGTTGTTTTTTTTTTTCAAGTCTTCTGCCAGATCTCAAATGGTTAGTTTGCGATTATTGCTCAACTTTTCTTTCACTTTATTGATACCTTCATCAAATTTCGATGTCGACGGCTTGCCACCTCGCAGGCTGTTCCGCATCTTCGATAGACTCACCATCTTTTCTGATGCGTTCATGTTAACTCATTGTGGCAAATTCAAATCTATTTTTAAAGGAAAAAATAGAACGCAAATCAGTTGACTTAGAGGAGAACCTGGCGGTTGTTTCCGGAACTTTTTGATCAATGTGTACTCCTGAATATGCTCATAGTAATTTTTATACAAAATACAAGCACCACTTACGACACACTGTACTTCGCCACTCTGCCATCTGTGGTCTTACTTTTTATGGTCGTTTTTGTTGTGGCTGATTGAAATCGACTTGCGGCATGTTGATAGTTTTTCGGTCGTTTTTGACTGTTTTCATCGTGGCAATGTGACTAGTGTGGCTCTTTGGTTGCACTTGGTATTTATTGTGGTTGTCATTTGGCTTTTTTTAGCCACGATGCTCGAAGCGGTTCTAAGCGTAGTGTACGGCAAAACAACATTTATCTAAGCACACATCCAAACGCACTCACATCTCCCAAGCTCCGTTTATGTGTCATTCTTTGTTTTGTCGATTTTGTTTTCTCTACAGTTTCACTATTCTATTCTTTACATACAGACATACAGACACATACATACACACACACACACACATATGAGTTCACTTGTTTAACTGCAGCTTTCACGGCTACATGCGAGTTTTTAGAACAAATTATAATCTTTTTTTGGGTAAATACTTGTACAAGTGTGTTGAATACAATACCAGTGTATATGTATGTATCTATGGATGTGTGTCTGTATGTATGCACGTAATTTACGATAGTTCTGGTATTGTGGAAGGGCACGCATTAGTAGCGGCGAATAGTTGGCAAAAGTGAAGGTTCCACTCTGCTGCCGCATTCATACATCCAGTTATTCTTTCACTACATAACTACAAACATATATGTATTACATACATTAGTATGAATGTATTTTTTTTTTTGTTTTTTTTTTAACTTTTTTTCTTCTTTTGTTAACGTTGAATGACCGGAATTGTTTATGTTAGAGGCATTTTGGAGATCTGCTATGCATTAGCACGTCCGGAACATGCCACAAAACTAAGTCAAAGCATGAAACGAAGGTGTGGTTTACATAGGTATGCATGTGTGTACTAATTTACTATATACAATACATGCGCAGATTGAGGGAAAGAGGCTGTACGCACAAAAAAACGTAGCATAAAGCGCGGCACGCGTTTTCAGCGAGCAAAAGGTTATGACTTTTTCAATACGTGTTGGTGTAACCGAGTCAAGGATGATGTCAAAATTATTTCTGCAGTACATTTTAGTTTATTTACTTGTACATGCACCCACACACAACACACACACACATATATATATGTATACTAGCAAACCCGGCCCGCTTCGCTGGGCACACTAAAATAGAATAGATATGGTTTAGAACAGAAAAGATATGGTTTTCATATTATTTATTTCTTTATTCTCATACTATTTATTTATTTATTCAATACCACGTTTTGGTATCTATCTCGAGACCCTAGTCACGGAGCGGCATGAAAAATACTCTGAACTAAAGCATTCACCAACAGCTTCCATTTGATACCCATATTGAACATACACATCCGAAGGTTACCTGAGTCCACGTTTTGACCTATATCTCGAGACCCCTGTCACGGAGCGGCATGAAAAATACTCTGAACTAAAGCATTCACCAACAGCTTCAATTTGATATCCATATTGTACAAACACATTCTAGGCTCCATGTTTTGGTCTCTATCTCGAGACCCTAGTCACGGAGCGGCATGAAAACTACTCTGTACTAAAGCTTTCACCAACAGCTTCCATTTGATACCCATATTGTACATACACATCCGAAGGTTACCCGGGTCCACGTTTTGACCTATCTCTCGAGACCCTAGTCACGGAGCGGCATGAAAAATACTCTGTACTAAAGCATTCACCAACAGCTTCGAATTGATATCCATATTGTACAAACACATTCTAGGGTCCACGTGTTGGTCTCTATCTCGAGGCCCTAGTCACGGAGCGGCATGAAAAATACTCTGAACTAAAGCATTCACCAACAGCTTCCAATTGATATCCATATTGTACAAACACATTCTAGGGTCCAAGTGTTGGTCTCTATCTCGAGGCCCTAGTCACGGAGCGGCATGAAAAATACTCTGAACTAAAGCATTCACCAACAGCTTCCAATTGATATCCATATTGTACAAACACATTCTAGGGTCCACGTGTTGGTCTCTATCTCGAGGCCCTAGTCACGGAGCGGCATGGAAAATACTCTGAACTAAAGCATTCACCAACAGCTTCAATTTGATATCCATATTGTACAAACACATTCTAGGCTCCACGTTTTGGTCTCTATCTCGAGGCCCTAGTCACGGAGCGGCATGAAAAATACTGTGAACTAAAGCATTCACTAACAGCTTCCATTTGATATCCATATTGTACAAACACATTCTAGGCTCCACGTTTTGGTCTCTATCTCGAGGCCCTAGTCACGGAACGGTATGAAAAATACTCTATACTATAGAAATCATCAGCTTCCATTTGCTACCCATATTGTACATATACGTCCGAAGGTTACCCGGGTCCACGTTTTGACCTATATCTCGAGACCCTATCTACCAATAGGTATTCAAACTATACGGAAACCATCTTCAATACCTACTTAACAATGTGTGTAAGTTTGGTTTAATTCGGTTTAAAGACACGGCGGGTCCACGTTTTGGCATATATTTCGAGACCCTAGTCATCAATAGGTATGGAAATTACCCACATTAAAGCACTTATCGACAGCTTTCATTTGATGCCCATATTGCACATCCACAACCAAAGGTTACCCGGGCCCACGTTTTGACCTATATCTCGAGACCCCAGTCACGGAGCGGCATGAGAAATACTCTGTACTAAAGCATTCACCAACAGCTTTCAATTGATATCCATATTGTACAAACACATTCTAGGGTCCACGTGTTGGTCTCTATCTCGGGACCCTAGTCACGGAGCGGCATGAAAAATACTCTGAACTAAAGCATTCACCAACAGCTTCCATTTGATACCCATATTGTATATACACATCCGAAGGTTACCCGGGCCCACGTTTTGACCTATATCTCGAGACCCCAGTCACGGAGCGGCATGAGAAGTACTCTGTACTAAAGCATTCACCAACAGCTTCCAATTGATATCCATATTGTACAAACACATTCTAGGGTCCACGTGTTGGTCTCTATCTCGGGACCCTAGTCACGGAGCCGCATGAAAAATACTCTGAACTAAAGCATTCACCAACAGCTTCCATTTGATATCCATATTGTATATACACATTCGAAGGTTACCCGGGCCCACGTTTTGACCTATATCTCGAGACCCCAGTCTCGGAGCGGCATGAAAAATACTCTGTACTAAAGCATTCACCAACAGCTTCAATTTGATATTCATATTGTACAAACACATTCTAGGGTCCACATTTTGGTCTCTATCTCGAGACCCTAGTCACGGAGCGGCATGAAAAATACTCTGAACTAAAGCATTCACCAACAGCTTTCATTTGATACCCATATTGTATATACACATCCGAAGGTTACCCGGGTCCACGTTTTGACCATTTTCCCGGCAATTGTGAATCTAAACCATTCTCGAATCCCATTGAACACACACAAAAAATTTCATCAAAATCGGTTCAGTCGTTTAGGAGGAGTTCAGTGACAAACACACGAACATAAGAAATATATATATAAAGATATATATGTATGCATATTATGTGCTCATACATTCTTCATTAGATGTTAAGCCCAGGTTCTCACAAAATTTGTGGCATATGGTACACCTTGTACATAAAGGGACTACCTGTATTAGGGTGTCCGTTATTTACCAATTTGATTATTTTTCTTGCGACGCCCCTATACTTTTAGTTTTCTGTCTAAGAAAAATTATCAGATCAAAATCAGCTCTTAATATTCAGAATAAACCTTGCCCCAAACACGATATATTTCCCATTTATATAACATGGGATTTTGCTACTTTTTGGAATAAACTTTTTTTTTCTCTAGTATGGTAATTTACACCTATGAAAAATACATATTCTGATGGCAATTTTAACTCTCTACAAACAAGATCTCTTATAATTTTTCGATAAATTGACTCCCTTAAAAGTTAATCGAAGTTAAAGTTGAACTGTGTGTAAATTTCAGACTTTTTCACTTTTGCAGCAATGTTATTACTGTTATAGCAAAATTCTGACGTTTATATAAAAAAATTATCAATTTCTATGGTATGAAGATGAAATATGAAAAAATCCACAAGTCGAATCAAATTTATACCACTTAAGAATGCACGATTTATTTTAGTAAACATGTTTTAGTTACATTTTTTTTTTCTACTCGCTTACAATCTGGATTACATACTGTTTGTCATCTTCACTTCTTGCTAAAACGTTAACATATTCTTCCGACAATTTTACAGCTCTTTCTGCATTGTCATTGACTACTCTTAAATTTCTTACAACCTCTAAACCTCTCAAATATCCAGGATCTTCTACTCATTTACTGCTGTCTAATTGAAGAAAACTGGTATGAATATCAAATCTTTCAAAAAATTTTAAAGAATTTTCGTTTATAAAGTAATCAATGTCTTTATTTATGAACCATTTGAAATCATCGGAATTAAATATGAAGCGTTTAGGAGCATCAAACTGATTGTCATCGCTCAATTTTAATGCTTCTACCATTTTTTGCTTTAAACTATAAGATAATTTTTTATCGAAAAATGTTAGAGCCCCTGTTTCAGGACTTAAGTACCATAGATGATTCCGAAATTTTCTGAAAACTGCATCGGACAGATTTCTATCGATCGTTCTATATTGGTAAACAGATTTGATGAATTCAAGGTCTTGATTCGGTGCAGCTGCAGCTAGCGGTGCAGAGTACCAAAATGGAACATACACAAAAACGACGAACAATGCTATGTCCTGAAAACTTTGTTTATCTGCTGCGCTTAAATTGAAACTGTCTCGAAAAATATACATTTTTAAGCAATAAAGTGCTTGGGCATCCATCGAGCGTGATGGAATGCCCCCGGTTTATAAAATTAGATTTCTTTGACGTTCATTGTGCCTAAAAATATTTTACTTAGCTCTAATAATTCTCGGTAATCATCACGAGGTAGCGTAGTATTCAAGTATTCATCAATTTTCGAACTTATTTCTGGTATTTCTTCTTTTAAGACTTTTTTCAATTTATTTTTTTGTATAGATTTATAGTTGTTTTTATCAATAGAAGGCCACTGACTTTGGGAGCGTCGCAAGAAAAATAATCAAATTGGTAAATAACGGACCACCTAACCTGTATGCATACAGTTTTATACTCCAGAAAAAATAATGTAGTACCTCCTATATGCGGTGTGGGCAGCTGAAGAGTAGGAGCTCTTGAGTAAGGAGGCACTAACTGTTTGACTGACGAACGACACTCACGAACGCCTGACGACATGAGCCAACCACCAGAGGGAGTCTCCCTGGTCTCATACCCTGGCGACTGCACGATAATGGCGTCGGGCAATGACATCAATGGCCTGTGTTCCAATGTGAACGTCTACCTCACCGACCTTTCTCGCTTTTTCACTGCGAGGAACCTCGCACTTTCGACCACTAAGTCCACGGCGACCCTCTTCACCACCTGGACAAAGGAGGTCAGTCAAACTGCCTCTCAAGGTAAAAGTTGATAACACACCAATTCCGACTGAACACAATCTCAAAATGTTGGGTGTAACCTTCCACAGTTTGCTCTCCTTCTCTGCGCACACAACCGCTACTGAAGTCCAAAATCGCAACAAGGTCCTCAAATCGCTTGCCGGCAGCACTTGGGGCAAAGTCAAAGAATTGTTGCTATCGACATTTAAAGCAATTGGCCGGCCGGTTCTAAACTATGCTGCGCCTGTGTGGTCGTCTGGAAGCAGTGACACGCAGTGGATGAAGCTTCAGTCATGTCAAAATACTGCCAGCAACCGGTTGCCTCTTGACGTCCCCCCTTCAACAACTTTACAATGAAGCAGAGATGCTCCCTGTAATGGAGCACAACAAACTGCTCAGCAAGCAGTTCCAGTTAAGGTGCTATCGCAGGTTTCACTTCTGCAGACATCTGCTCGAGCCAGAGCCGCCTCCTAGACACGTCGGAAGACACCTTTTAAACTACGCCGACGAGATCCAGGACAAAACTAACAGAAATCTACTGAACCAGACAGTGTTTAGACAGACATCAAACGACATTCACCGGTAGACCGTTACCACCTTTTTAAGCTCCCGACCCCCGAATGCCGTCATCGGAGTCCACCCACCACCTATAGCAGATGAAGAGCTCCAGCCTCCCTGTCACAATTACGTTCTGGATACTGTATCAGGTTAAACTCTTACTTATCCAGAATCGACCCCGACTTACCAAATATACGTCCAGCATGTGAAGGCACCCCGCACGTCACTAACCACCTTTTCACATGCCCGTTAAAACCCACGCATCTAACACCCCTCTCCCTCTGGACCCAACCTGTCGAAACAGAATGTCTTTAGATGAGCCAGACGAAGACGACCCCTGATGTACCCTACACTGATGGGGCTTCTATTGCTGCTAAAACAACAACAACGACCACAACAACAACGACCACAACAACAACGACATTAGACGGGAAGAAGTCGATACCAACAAATTTGATATCCCTTTCTTCTGATGCTCCTTTTGCGCCAAAAAGCGGAGCAATGGAGACTACCGATGACATAGAACCTCTATATGTCAAAAGGAGAGGACCCTGGACGCTGAAACCAATTGTGGTCAATAGACACAAACGCGGCACAGATAGAAACATAAGAAGATAAGCTTATAGCATGAAGCTGGCTACAAATATGGTTTGACCCAGTCGCGGGTGAATAGAATTGGTCCTTTATGGATGCCATTCTGGGCACTCCTGAAGTAATGTAGAAAGTAGTTCCGGGAAGGGGGTTTCCCCAGAAGAGGAAGAGGGATTGTTTTAGTGGCCAGACAACTGAATGTAGTACACGACGGTCGCTGTAAGTACATTTTGATCACTCCTCACCACCTAAAAAACAACCAAAAAAAAAAACCACCAACTCCGAACTACAGATGGTTTTTTTTTTTTTTTGAGAAAATCACCCGTGATTTGCTATTCCCAAATGAGGGCAAACGCTTAAAAGAAATGTTGTTTCTATCTTTGAAAGCTTCTTGTCCGCAGTGGGCAGCGATCCCTCGACTGAGTGAATGGCAGTCACGCACAAACCCATCTCTATACTCAATTTATTTATATAACATATACATATGCATATATATTTATAAATATGCACATACACATACATATTTACACACGCCCGCGTTTATTTTCGTTATTCTTGTCGGATTATCCTTTTCACGTTTTCTTCCTACCTGCGAGTATATAATTTTTTCTGAAAAATTTATGAACCACTTTTATGCCATACAGTCGCTTAAGTTACAAAATAACTCTCTTTCACGCCATGAATATATGGATATGAGTAGGCCGAAAAACAAAGGAAGACTAGGGCACTAAAAAAGGGTGGGTAGAAAAACGAGGAGGAAGCAGATTTTGTTTACTCACCACTGAAACTGGCACTCACTGAAAATCGGGCTGCTATGCATTTGCAATGCTTATTTATTTTTTCATTCATTTATTATAAAATATGTAGCTTATGTAGCTGTAGCAAAAATAAAATAAGTTAAAGTTCCAAGGTTTTGAACAAATTAAAAAAAATTGTTAACAAAAAAAAAAAAAAATCGTACTACTTCTGTTACTTTTACTGTTAAAAAGCATACTGTTATTTGCAGTTTAGGAGTTATGATAATTTTTAGGCTTCAGCATTTTTTTATAAAAGCGAGTAATATTTGCTCTTTTTCCGTCAGTTGAAAAGTTCATCTCGTCCAAGAGATGGTATTAACTCGTGAAAATATTCGTGCGTCGATTTATTACAACTTCCTACGTGGATTATTGAGACTTTTGGCGTTGGAGCACCACGCTTAACCACTGTGAAACGCTGGCACAACGGGTTCCAAAGTGGCCGTCGATCTTTGCAGCATACATTTCGTGAGAACCGTCCAAAACCGGTCGTTGTGCCAGAAACAATCAATGTTCTGTGTTAATTGTTAACGCAAGATCCTCGTGTGGCATATCGTCAAATAAAGACATCTTTGAGTATTGTAGGATTGGCATACATTCAATATTGCATTAAAAATTGGTCGTCAAGAAGATTTGTTCTCGTTGGATACCATATAATTTGAGAATTGCCCGAAAACGGATCCGTGTCGATTGGTGTAAAGAAATATTGAAGAAATTCAGCCGCGACTGTTCAAAGCACGCCTATTACATCGTAGTAACAGGTGACGAAGCTTGAATTTATGCATATGAGCCGGAAACAAAACAACAATCGACAGTGTGGGTGTTCCAAGACGAACTTGAAACAAAAAAAGTTGTTCGCGGAAGAAGCACATCAACGATGTTTTCTGAAAATCAGCTGTACCATTGATAAAACTTCAAACAATAAATTCTGAGTGGTGCACAACCATTTGTTTGCCAGAAGTTACCGGATAAGTAAAGAAAACCAAACGCCGAAGACGAATCATCCTTCACCAAAACAATGCAAGCTCTCACGTATCGGCTCACAAAAGGTCGTTTTTGAGCACTCAAAAGCACGAATTAAGAGGTCATCCACCTTACAGTATTGATTTGGCACCTAATGATTTCCTTTTGTTCCTGAACATCAAAAATAATATAAAAATCCAAAATCAACATTATTTAACACCTGAAGAAGCTATTGAAGCCTTTAAATAGCCCTCTTGGAGGTATCCACTTGTGAGTGGCGGTAAGAGCTTTGAAAATTTGGTTCGAGGGAATGCAGAAGTGTATTGACTTTCAAGGAGAGTATTTTGAAAAACAATAAATCCTTTTTCATTATTACTTTACTGTGTTCTCATTATTATTGGGCGCAAAATAAAATTGTTTATGTATTAAAGAATGGTTCACGCAAAAAAGTACGCACAAAGACGTTATTTTATCTTAGCGAATAAAAGTCCAATTCACAAATTAAAAATTTAGATTTCAAACGGAAATGTATTTATTGTACTTTTAAGTAAAAAAATTAGTTGACTTTTTACGCATACGTCTTCATTAATAACATCGGGCGTTGAACATCCACTCGTTAACTTTTGCAGCAAATTTATTTCACTTTTATAACATTAAATTAGATTTTTTTTACAAAACAATAGCACCACCTCTCTTCAATTTATATTTCACAATTGCCCAGTACTTTAC
The DNA here is from genome assembly GCF_028408465.1 of Anastrepha ludens. Taxonomy (NCBI): domain Eukaryota; kingdom Metazoa; phylum Arthropoda; class Insecta; order Diptera; family Tephritidae; genus Anastrepha; species Anastrepha ludens. Next base: position 9,798,662 of record NC_071499.1, on the reverse strand, counting down.
GATTAGCTGAAACAGCGGGCAATTAGGTGGTTAAATAGTTCGGCACTACATCGGCATTGTTGCTTTTGGACAACTATAGTTGTTCCTGAGTAATAGATACCAACTACATAAATCCGGTCAAAACTGGACTGGTGAACGTTAGAGACGAACAAATGGCAGCAACCTTTGTTTCAGACACTCCTTAAAATGCCATAATTGGCTGACGCCAATATCTAAGGCCGCAGCTGCAAATTGTCTGCCAATTTATCAATTTTTTATAGTTGTATTTGTCAACCTGGCAGTTGTTTTAAGTCAATTTTGACGTACTTTATTGGCATGTTTTGATATGAAGTTTTTGAAATTTTCATGGAGGAGAAATTTTATCGAGGGCTAGAGAATGTAACACTGTAGCAAAAGTCTGACAATTCAGTTTGAAAGGCAATCCAGTTTTCCTCATAGGCGGCGATATGCAGCCTCATGACTTCTCTTAACATTTCAGTTTGATAAGAATATCTCATTACTCCTGCCTGGTATTTGTATAAGTTGATTTGCTAGTGTTAAGGTTTGTTTAAGAAGTCTTAGAACCACTAATAATTGCATTGAAACCATAATTGGCTATGATCCCATTGGGTGACCCGCAAGTTTGCAGTTTGTAAATTTATGAAATTTCCCGCCATGAATTCTACATCGACATGGTGCCCACTTCAAATCAAGCTTGTTGTGTGTCGCGAAGGAGTTCAGCAGCAAGCAAGAAAGATCAGTCCTTCTGCTTTCCAAGGACTTGATGTTAATTAAAAGGAGACGGAATTTTTAGGGAGGGATAGGAGCAGAAAATTGAAGCGGATTAAGAGCTTATTTAAGCAAGATGAATGGCAAATTTGTGATGAGGCCACCGTATGCAAGATACAAACGCTACAGACTCCTAAAAATAAGGTTATATATGCGGTTTATTTTCGCAAAATATTGTCAAATGAAGGGGTTGTTTGAGAAAATCTAATATGTAGCTATTTAATTGCGATGTACACCCCGCGAGGGCATTAACATATTGACCAATTTTGACTATTTTTCTCCTTTTTTTAATATTCATTAGTTTTGTAAAAAAAAGTATAACAAAAACAAATAAATTTTTCAATTTTGCAAACGCCAAATTTATCATCTTTATTATTATATTTGATGGTTTTAATAAGCATTTCTGGAAAAAAATCGTGTTCAGTTTTATAGCTCATTAAATTTTAGTATATTAAAGCGCAAGTCTCAAGTTGCTGAATAATCCCGTTAACTTTTTCCGGATTTTTTTCTCATAATTTTCGTCATATAAAAACAAATGTGGTACATTTGAAACATCTCGGACTGAGCTTACCGCTAGCGATTTTCTGAAAATTGAAACACTTTATGACTCGCTCATGAACCAACTGGAAATAAATGTAGGCGACAGGCAGCTAACCCAACTGCTATAGAAAGCTTTTCAAGCTCCGCGCACACCCTGTGCTATCAATTACTTGCAAGCATCGCTGTGAGTTCGCTGAAGCTAAACGAACCTTTTTGTTCGCCATATATTTTCGATGCTTAGAAGGTAATTAATTAATTATAACAGCAATTTGTGTTCGCTATATTTTGTGCAAGAACAAGTGAAACTGAGTGCCGAGACAAGGTGCCCGCCCACCACTACCGCCCGCCCACCGACTCTGCGTTTTTTGTTGTTTTTTGCTTTAGTTTGTTTATTTGTTCGTTCGCGTTCTCGCACATCTGCCGCTAATTTGCTAAGTAATTCTTCATCCAACTAATTACAATTAGCATTTACTGTCAGCCTTGATTGTTGTATCTTTCATGTTTTTACGTACGTACAGTAATTTTTACATACGATCAGTATTGATAGCTGAAAATGTGCTAAAAATGAACGAGAAAACACACTGGCGCATACGTACGTTGCATGCGAATAGGTAGTTATCTACTTATGATGTATTTAAAATAAAATAAAAATTTATTACACTATGCAACAATATTCAACTTTTTTTAAAATAAAAGGTGGCTTTCATAAGAAACATTTTCATGTCAGAAATACACTTGGAGGTTTGTCATTGCAATTGGAAAAAAATGTATCATTTGGTGTTTCCTAACCATTCGGTTAAGGTGGCCGCCGTGGCGCAATTTGCATTAAGAAAAATGCACTTGAACTTGATAAAGCTTATTATTAATTTTTATACGGTTCTGCGTGTTTTCTTCATAGAAAAAATGTCGTGCATTTGAAAAAAAATTTGAAAAAGTCAACGTGATTTTTTGTCAACTTCAAAGTTGCGCTTTATTATTCTACTAATCTATAAGCTAGAATATTGCATACCAAAAATGTGTCTAACTATTATAATTAAAAACCGCGAAATTGGCACGAAAAGCTTACAGAATCTTTCTAATTTTTTTATAAAATTTTAAAATTGAGCAGAAATGATTTTTTGTTACACAATGAGCGATATTTTCATACAAAAATAATAAGCTCAAAAGGAAAAGAATGTGCAACGAGATGGCACATTGACAGATCGAAAGAAATGAAGCCATTCGACTCTTTTGCCAATCCCCTTACATCACCTTCACGTGGTGACACTGTTAGCCTAGTGCGGAGATCAAGTAGCTGCCTTTTAGCAAGAAAGAACAAACTTTAGTGGAAGCCCTAGTAACGAAAGAAGTAAGGTGAGAACCCCCGAAAAGGGGCTGGCCTTTAGGTTGACAACCTAATGTCAGTATAAAAAAAACTTGTCTCGACACTTCAACAACAGCCACGGATTTTTATCAAAGCCCAACGGATTAGATGGATTGGGCACGGTCTGTGCATAACGAAAGAGCGAAATGGAGGAAGAAAAAGATGGCGCCCACGAAAGAGATGGTTGGATGACGTCGAATCAGATCTTAAGGAAATGAATGTACACAACTGTAGAGATGAAGCCATGGATAGAATAAAGTGGAGGAAAATAGTTGATGAGGCTACCGTCCACCAAGGACTCTGAAGCTAAGAAGAAGCAGAATAAGAATGAACATTCGAAAAAAAATATAGTAAAAACTGGCTAAAATGCGATGTGTATGTAAATAACTCACCTACCCGGGTCTGAAAAAGTGCGAAAGGCAAAAATTGTGTTTGATCACAGAGTCCGTAAATACTAGTAATTCAAGAAAAGTCTATGCGCAGAAAAAAAAAACCAGTTTGATGAGATTTAACTAAGTGAGATTTAAATGATAAGATTTAAGATTATTTTTCGGAAGCTCACTTAAGAGGGCATAAAAAATTGCGGGAATAATGCAACCAAGTGTCCTCAAAGCCTTATGAAGGCGATATTTAAGTAGAGTTTAAAATGACAACTGTTTCAAAGCGCGTTTTCTTAATTTCATGTTAAAGGGAAAGGTACACATTTTTCGGTATTATAAATTTGATATATTTTTTATATATCCTTTTCAATGCTTTATTTAAGGGTAATGAATATGAGAACGCGCCGCAGAGCAAACTGAGAAAAAATGAAATCAAATAAATTCGAATAGAACGAAAAACAAAACAAATACAAAAACTTGACAGGCAAAAAGGAGGTAGTTGACATGGAATTAGTTGAGAAGTAAAATCATTGTACAAGAATATAAGCAAGGCGAATCTATAAAAGGTGGTATCGCTAAATCAGCTGATTTGGTTTTTTTTTCGCCGTGTCCATGTGGCTGTCAGCCCAGAATGAAACAGGCGAATCATTTTTTGTTTTCCCTATTTTTTTGACAAGCACCCTTGGTGTGAGTTTGACAGGTAGTCAAGTGTGGGATGGTATGAGCGCTTGGTCTTTTTGCTGAACGTATTGGCGGGGTTGCTATGTAAAATTAGAAGTTTTACTGATAACATTAAAAATAATAGAAAAAATGCAAAATAATATCGTTGACCTGGAAAATTTACAAGAACAAATGTTTTTAATATATTTCTTAGTAAGGCTTTCTATTAAAAATATCTACATTTTTAAGTAATTTTTTAAACTTTTTGATACGATTTTCTATGAAGTTTAATCATTTTTTATGCAACCATGTAACATAAAAGAGAGTTTCGGAATCAGGTGATATCAGCTGTTGGCATTTTTTAACAACCAGCTGAGAGAATTTTTACTTATGGATCTGTATCATAAATCAATTATTAAAGGTTTGTTCACTTGTGACCTTCGGTTTTTGACACTCCCTTACAAAAGGTTGCATTTAAAAGCGTGGAGAAAGTGGACAAAATTGGGTCCCTTTTAGTAAAAATGGTAGGAGAAAAGTTTTTTATTTCTTTTTTTAATTTTTTTTATAATTTTTTTATTTTTATTTTTTTTTTTAATTTTTTTTTTAATTTTTTTGCAATATTTTTTTTTTAATTTTTTTTATAATTTTTTTATTTTTATTTTTTTTTTAATTTTTTTATTTTTATTTTTTTTTTTAATTTTTTTTTAATTTTTTTGCAATATTTTTTTTTTAATTTTTTTTATAATTTTTTTTTTAATTTTTTTTTTTTAATTTTTTATATTTTTTTTATATTTTTTAATTCTTTTTTATTTCATTTATTTAAATGGAAGCAAAGTGGAAACGGTTGAAAAAAATTTAATTTTGAATAATTATATTTTATAAATTATTATAATTTTTAAATTTAAAACAGATCGTAAAGTGACAAAAGGTCTCTTCTATTCGCCATTTCCCCGCTCGCTATCTTTATGCTCGATTAACTTAACGAAAAATTTGCATGCGAAAGCAACAACAAAATTATCAAGCAAGATTCGACGCTAACGAATGGTTATATGGTTACAGCTAATTTGACTGGTATAACTCACATCTTAAAAATACATATAATTTAAGACAGCTCTATATCCCTATTTGAATTGAATTACATGTAAATTTTTTTCATCATCAAAAAGAAAGTTTTCTAAATTCTTCCCGATTTGTCACTTACTATAGGTGAAGCTATTTAGCTTCATCTGCTTGCATGTTGCCGTGGGTGTTACGGACTGTTTAATTACGTATTACTAAATGAACTATAGTTAGTAACTTATGTATTTTTAAATCAACTTAGTAGATTTGAATTTTTTCGGGCGCAATGCTCCAAAAAGTTCTCTACACCATCCTGTTTTAACCCGTATATCAGGATGTATTCCAGCTCATACTTGTCTTGGACGTACCGTAACAAACCACGGAGCAAGTTCTTACTCTCAAGTACAGGTTTTTGAGAACGAAATGTTTTTCCTATACATTTTACTTTTCCTCCACTTTTACTCAAAATTTCATGAGTTACCAACACAGTTTCTTGCTAAGCGAGCTGATTTGTCAAGAGGGAACTAGAAAGCTGGTTACTGAGCAAACCTTTTATTATTGAATGATGGATCTGTGCAATAAGTAAAATAAAGTTTCATCCTAGTTGTGATGTGAAATATGTGAATATGTTTGAATCAGCTATTATTTGTTTTAGCAAGAAAAGTGAAGCAGTGCATAAACTGTCTGCTGACATCTATCGACAAAAAAGACATATTACATGGCAGTCGAGGAAGTTGAGAAAACGGCCCTACAGAGCAATTTGATTCATAAAATTTATCTTAACATTCATTCTGCATTCAAAAATACTAAAAAACATAACTTTAAAATTAAAAGAAAAATGGTCTGATGAATAACTCTTCCAAGCGGCAATATTTTTTTTAAATAAATAATTTTTTTTGTAACCATGACACTACATGAGAACCACAAAAGTGTTGGCAAATGATAAATCACAGCCAGCAAATGTTTAAAATTAATAAAAAAAAATTAAATAAAAAAGAGTGTGTTTTCCCCCTTTTTGTTCTTAATGTTAACCACAAGCTGCCGGTAATTTTATGAATGCACTTTACTCAATATCATTGCGCAATATGAAGTGCGCTATCAAAATAGTCCGCGCTTATCGCAGTCCTCGCCCAGATACTGCCAGCATTTCATGGGTGCTTGCACTTCTGCGCCACTTTAATAAATAAGCCAACGAATGGCTTCTGTGGTGAGGCGAGAAAATTGCCAAAGACTTTAATTGAAGTAAGAATGCAACATTGTACGAAAAAAGGCGTAACAATTAAATAGAGGGACCAAGGGGAGAACAAAAGCGCAGATATTGGTTTATAAATTTATGAAAAAAAAAATACAATTTAATTAAAAATATTATACTTGTAATGCAAGGCAATAAGCAGCTTGCAAGTGCTCCGCCGACCCCAAAGAGGAGCTGATGCTTAAACTATAATAAGTATGTGTGCATGTATTTTGGAGTGATAGTGGCCTGCTAGGCGCAATGTTCAACGTGAACGCTATCTGAAAATGTTGCGATACAAAAGCAACTGAAAACTGTATGAAAAAAAACACTGAAAATGCGAGCCAAGTGCGCAGTGAAAATCTACAAATATTAAAAATAGAACAACATTTTTTTACATTTTCTCTGGTATCGAAATAAGCTTAGGTGCAGCGTTCCTGTTTTCAACATTTTGAAATATTTTGCGGGAAGTCAAATTTTTGAGTTAGTAAAGAATTCGGTGAAAACCCGCATTCTTTTAAGATTTTTTTTTTAAAAACTCGGACGAATACCGAAGCTACGGCCGTGTCCTCATCGCTCAGAGGGAGAAACCTTCAATTTAAAACATAATTCTGCCACCGGACAGCCTGTAGAAATTCGGTCTGTAGCACCGGACGCTCATAAATTCGTTAATTTTGAACCGATCGATTTAAAATTTTTTTTAAATGTAAAAAAAAAGTTTAAAAACCTTACCATTGAATACTTACAAGAAATGCGAATAGGAAAATACAATTGAGGAATACCATAAAAAAAGTAATAGGTAAAAAGAAAATCAAAAATGAATTACTTATATTTTAAGCGATTTTTCCTCCTCAGCCTTTAACCAACTTCCCACTTCAGAATGAGAAATCTGGCTGCTGTATTGAGGCTAATGCAAGTTTAGAAAAAAAATCCATACAATGATTTTTATAGCCAACGAATAAAAGAAAGATTTATGTTAAAGAAAGTTCAAGACACAAATCTGTCAGTTTCACAGCGATTAATTTTGGTAGCCGACATAAGAAACGCTCAAATTGACGAATAGAGCACCGTTGACCAAGTTAAGAACGAGTAAATTGCATGCGCGTGCGTAAATTGTGAAGAAGAAGAAGAAGTTAGTGGTTGAGAAAAGAAGCCAGCAGTGATGCGAGCAACCTGCTACATTAAACGAATGCTTTTACTTGGCTTTTGATTTTTTTATTTTTACGGAATTTAGGCATTTCATCATTTATGCTTCAGTGAGCTGCTGCTGGCTGTCAAGAGTAAGAAGCCTTAATGATCATTTGCAATTATCTCTTTTTTACTACAAGCAATTTGTTATTGTTTAAATGTGTTTACTAGGTATTACACAAATTTTTAGGAGGTGAAAGCAAATCATGTTTGCATTTCTAACCGGGTGACCGAGAGGAAAAACCACGAAACCGAAGCATCAGAGTTGAAAATCTTATACGTATACGCAACCAGTTGTAAGTGGCCACGCATTGGAATTCTTAGAATTTGCACGTCCTCAGCACTGCCAATTTTATCAAGTATGACTACTATTTGAAGAACGCGCCAATGAAGTTCCAAAGATTTTTCATTTGCTTTGAATTTGTTTATAATTTTTTTATTTACACTCTGTTCAATAGAAATATGGCACCTAACAGGGAATGCAACAGATGGTGTCAATTTTTGGTCAGGTGTTTGAGAAAAGAAGCTTGCAAAAGGATGTGAACACTTATTTCATTGCCCAGGAACTCAAGGTTAGTCAGAAAACCTTTTGGAACCATTTGCATAAGGTTGACCTCAAGAGGTAGTTCGATGTGGGGATCAAACTAACTTTTGAACTGAATTAGCGCCTGCGATTCTTTGCTGAAACATAAAAAAGGCGCCATTTCTGAAGTCTTTGCAAAATGGGCCACATACGAGAACAACGACAGCCGAAAAGGATCGCGGTGAGCCGGCTCAAATGATTGCCAATGCTGTATAAACGGCTTAGACGTTTTTGTAGTAAACTTGGTTTGATTTGAAGAAAATCATCCACAAAGAACTGCTACAGTCGGACCAAACCCTCAAGTTGGGTCTCTACGGAGCAGATGCTGAGATGCTTTGAACGCTACCTTGACCATAGCAACTAGGGCTCTCGTGGTATGCAAACGTTTAGCTGGGAAACCCTGGGGCTGTAGCCCAAGAATTCTGAGATGATTGCCTATCATGATAATTAGACCAATGATCACATATGGTAAGGAGCGATCGCGTAGGTATAGAGAACCGCGTTTTCGAGAGCTGCGATGGAGTTGATGAGCTGACACGGTTTCACGTAGTTATTCCGCAATCAGCCAAGCGCAATATGTTTAATATGCCTAGAGAAGGTTTTGGTAAAGGCAAAGTGAACTCAACCAAGAGCATGGAATCGTTCAGCCTGGAGCTCCCACTTGCTCAGCTACCTAGGGATGTTATCACTTCTTCTTCTTCTTAATTGGCGCGATAACCGCTTACGCGATTTTGGCCCAGCTCAACAAAGCGCGCCAGTCGTTTCCTTCTCGTGCTAACCGGAGCCAATTGGACACACCAAATGAAGCCAAGTCCTTCTCCACCTGATCTTTCCAACGCAGAGGAGGCCTTCCTCTTCCTCTACTACCACCAGCTGGTACCGCATCGAATACTTTCAAAGCCGGAACGTGACCCAACCAACGAAGCCGCTGGATCTTTATTCGCTGCGCTATGTCTATGTCGTCGTAAAGCTCATACAGCTCATCGTTCCCTCGTCTGCGATATTCGCCGTTGCCAACGTGCAAAGGTCCAAAAATCTTACGCGGAATCTTTCTCTCGAACACTCCAAGCGTCGCTTCATCGGATGCTGCAAGCGCCATACGTTAGGACGGGCATGATGAGAGCCTTGTAGAGTGTAAGTTTTGTTCGTCGAGAGAGGACTTCATTACTCATTTGCCTTCTTAGTCCAAAGTAGCACTTGTTGGCAAGAGAGATTCTACGTTGGATTTCAAGGCTGACATTGTTATCGGTGTTAATGCTGGTACCTAAATAAACGAAGTCTTTTACAACCTCGCGAATGCGCCGACTGTTTGTTTGAAGACAGGAGGTACTTCGTTTTGTCCTCGTTCACGATCAAATCCATTCGTTTTGCCTCTTTATCCAGTTTGGAGAAGGCAGAACTAACAGCGCGGTTGTTAAGGCCGATGATATCGATATCATCGGCATACGCCAACAATTGTACGCTCTTATAAAATATTGTGCCTGAGCGATTAAGTTCTGCGGCTCGTACGATACTCTCCAATATCAGGTTAAAGATGTCACACGACAGCAAGTCACCCTGTCTGAAACCTCGTTTGGTATCAAACGGCTCGGAGAGGTCCTTCCCAATTCTGACGGCGCTGCTGGTGTTGAGCAACGTCATCTTACATAGCCGTATTAGTTTTGCGGGGATACCAAATTCAGACATAGCGGCATACAGGTAACTCCTTTCCGTACTGTCGAATGCAGTTTTGAAGTCGACGAAAAGATGGTGTGAGTCGATTCTCCTTTCATGGGTCTTTTCCAAGATTTGGCGTATTGTGAATATTTGGTCGATGGTAGACTTTCCAGGTCTGAAGCCACACTTATAAGGTCCAATCAGTTGGTTGACGGTCCGCTTCAGCCTTTCACACAATACGCTCGCTAGAACCTTATAGGCGATATTTAGAAGACTAATCCCGCGGTAATTGGCACAAATTGCAGGATCGTCCTTCTTATGGATTGGGCAGAGCACACTTAAATGTGCTCACTAAGGATATTCAATTTAAGAAAAAATTCAGGATCGAACTGGATGATAAAGAAACCTGGACCACATCTGCTCTTGAAAGAAACTTCAAGAGTGTACTCTACAGGGGTATACAGTTGAGTCGAAGACACCTAATGGCACAGACGAGGGTTATATAACTGTAATAGGCGTGCGCACTTCTGTTGGGTGTTTGTCGAGCATTCTATAGCCCCAAAATGAAGCCACCTGTGGCGATGTGTAGTTTTCCTGGCACCTTCCAGGAGAAAGCGTATGCCATCTGTCTAAGTGTGGTGATCAACTTAGACAGAAACCTCCGAAATGAAAAAAATTGGCGATCTGAGCGACAATCTATCGGCACTCAAGGCATCGTCATCCTTTGAGGTTCAGCCGTCATTATTTCTTTAGTGCATTGAGAACCTTAATTTGCCAGGAATGCACAATCGTATTCGGCTCATATGGGTCCGTGGACATAGGTGTATGTGAATGAGGACTTAGGTCCTGTGAATGAAGTAACCGACACATTGACTAGAGAAGCTGCGGCCTGATTATTAATAGAACCCGAGCCATTTCTTACCATGGGACAACACATCACCACGAAAAAGTTTAGAAGCAAATAGCTAAAAGACGTGAGCTAAAGCTAAGACCCGTAAGCTGGAACCAAATTATGCGGCTACGCCATGCGAAGTTCTTACTGGTGTTTGAAAAAGGTTCAGGCAACTCATAATCGTCTCTAAGCACAAACTGAGAATGCTCTCGGGCATTCTCACAGCTCACTGTAGATTGCGCAGCCAACTGCACAGACTTGGGATGTGGTACACTGACTCTTGTCTTTTCTGCGATCAATACCCAGATGGCGATGATGCTATGGCGCGAATAGGGATAAGATATATCGGCCGGATAAGACCGGAGGAAAGGCACTTAGGTTTTATTAAGAGAGCTGGGTTTGGGTGAGGTACTGTGATGAGTAGAGGGCGCATAAGACCGTAAGGTCGAAGTGTCAACCAGATTTTCATTCATTCATTAATTTTACTGAGCAAATGGAAGCAGACAATCGCCCAGAAGAGGACCGACTTGGCGAATATGAACTTTGATGTGTTCCATTGAGCAAACGCCAGGCCGGACACATATTTAATTACGCGTCAGTAGCTTTGAGCAAAAGGCTATAAGACTCTCATCATGCCCGCCTACAACATAAGATTAGGCGTCCCTTGGACTGTTTGAGAGAAAGATTCTGTGAAAGATTTTTGAACCTTTGCACGTTAGCAACGTCGAATATCGCAGGCGATGGAACGATGAGCTGATTGAGCTTTACGATGACATAGACATAGCGCATCAAATAAAGATCCAGTGGCTACGTTGGCTGAGTCATGTCGTCCGAATGGATACAAACGCTCCGGCTCTGAAAGTATTCGAAGCGGTACTAGCTGATGGTAGCAGAGTAAGAGAAAGGCCTCCTCTACGTTGGAAAGATCAGGTGGAGAAGGTGTTTCACTTGGTCTTTCCAACTGGCGCCAGTTATCACGAGAAAGAAACGACTGATGCGCTTTGTTTAAGTCGGCCAATCGCTTAAACGGTTATCCAGCCAATCAAGAAGATGAACAAGAAGCTTTGAGAGCTTGGAAAATGCATCCTATCGCATTCGCTATACAGTCTTGACCTGACACGTGAAGTTGCCACAATCTCACCGTGTTTCATGGATCAGGGATGCCAAGGCTCATAATATAAACGGTGATATTCGCATGTATAAGGTCATGTGACGCATTCTTCGCATGTCAATCGATTCGAGTTCCTGCAAATTAAGATATATTAGTAAAAAAAAAATCGCATTCAAGCATAGGGACGGGGAAGTAAAAAAGCAGTATGGGAGTAAAACAAATTATGAAAACTACAAATGGTTCGATAAGCAAGATTTCGCACTAATAACATAAACAAAAGCCACCATGAGGAACAAAAAGCAGCAGCAACAACAACAACAATGAGCAACTTGCAATATTACCAGCATTACTAGGTAGCACTCGATATGGGCGTGCATGCACTCATAAGTATAGGAATTTGTGGTGCATATGTGTGTATGTATGTGTAACATAGTAGTTAGACATTAGTGGAGCAAGAACTACAAAAGCAAAACAAAAGAAACACCAACACACATAACGGTTGGCAATTGCAGTTAATTTGTACGCCAGCACCAACAGCCATAAAATCGTCAAAGAGAGCAAAAAGTTAAAACAAATTAGATGAAAACCTACAGACGCGGAAGAGTGGCAGAAGAAACTTCAAATGCATTAAGCCACATGCATACTTTTCTGGTGTTGTTGGGCTATGCAATTGACGTCGCCGCTCTGTGATGATGGTGGCTCCTGCCTATGACAGCCAGCTGTTGGACGGTCGTTGTAAGATGTAAGATAAAATAAATATGTAGATGCAAGATACGAACATAGCACAGCACAGCACAGCATAGCATGGCATACCATCAGATATACTGCGAGTCTAAACAAATGTTCGTTGTTTTTGCCTTGGTGCTGATGCAACTAAAGGAATTGCACTACCGTAAATGGCACTGTATGTCTGTCTGCCTATTCGCCGCTCTGCATGTCGGTCGGCTGTGGAATTACTGCACGAGCTTACGAGCAAATGTACGCGCGCGCTACATAAATAACATAGACAACAACAACGGCAAGAAATAAATGTGAATAAATAACAACCAAACCAAAGTAGGAAAAAAAAACAGAGTAGCGGCAGCAAAAGCCAACAGCTGCAGTTGTAGTAGTCTTGCATGAAATTGTAGCCATAAATAAGAAATACGCGAATATTTGTATCATTTCTATGGTTCTTCAAAGATCTTGGGGGGGCATGAGACATTGAAGTTGCAAAAGTTGATGATGGGAAAAAATGCGGCATACTGGCATCAGTTTTGAAGTCGCATCAAATTTAGACAATCGCGATTTTTTCCTAATCAGCACTGCAACAGAAAACCTTTCCATCGAATATTACAAACACCGCCTTGGGGTTGCAATCTCGGCCAGAAGCAATGCAATTTTTCATAAAAGTCAAGTCATGCTGGTCTTGGGCTCGTTGTTTGAGCATTCGAGATTGGTCGGGGAATGTCTGGCTTCTCTCTCGATTGCATCGGAATACTTCGATATTAGGCTCATTTGGGTTCGCGGCCGCAGCAGCATAGATGGAAACTGCTGGGCTGATGGGCTGGCTAGACAGGACATTTTGGAGACGGTTTCGTCGCGAAATGAGAGGATTGGGGCTGCCTTAAGAACCTGTCGTCTACTCCTGGAAAGATAGGGCTCGAGTCAACTCAGCGAGCGCTGGGCTAGTGCGCAAACGTGCAAGGTCGCGAGATCCTTCTGGCCACGGGTAGATCGGGGATGCTCGAGGGAACTCCTAAGGCTAGCAAAGCCCCAGCTCTCGAATTTGGTGGGTATCCTTACCGGCCATTGTCCGTTAGGTGTCCATGTGGTGAGACTTGGGATTGCCTCAAGTCCGTTCTGCAGAAGCTGCCTTGAGGACGGGGTGCAATCATCTCAACACCTTCTTCTCAGCTGCCCTGCTCTCGTCATTTTTTCGCTACACCTGCAGATATAGCGGGTTTAAGTATCACACATCTGGTGAAGTTCATCAGTAGCTTGATGCGGCTAATTACGAATGTAAATCAGCCACCGTCGGTGTCGTCGCAAATGCATGGTCATCCTCCTCTAATCCCAAGGCTCCTTCTTCCTTCTCTTCTCCTTTCTAATTTCCCCTGTGTGACATCACAACGGACGAATTTTGAATATTTGTCTAAGTCCAGGGCATCCACTTAACCTAACCTAACCATGGATAGACCTACGAATATTTGCACTATGGAGTACAACAAACTATTTTCAAAATAACAACGTTCCGTCAAAAGAATATGGTAAAAGGTATCAAAGAATAAAATGCGGTGAAAAGAAATCAGGTGTGGCCAACATCAGACCGTTAACCGGCTCTCAGCGAAAATGAAAGAATCAGCTGATTTCCTGACGTTACATGGGATGTGACTAAGGATGATAGCTTACCAGGTTTGGCCTTCAGCTATGGTGAAAAACGAAACTGAGCGCGTAACTTCGACTGCCATGTCACCCAAAGATGACAGATTAGCAGGTAGGCCGTTCAGCTATGGTGAAACACGAAAGGGAGCAAGTAACTTTAGCTGTGGTAAATCACAGGGGTCTCTGCAGCAGAATTCTGCCCGCTCCTTTCACACGTATTCACACAATCCAATCAGTCGCTGTTGTCGACGAAGCAATATGCGTTATGGCTGTATTGATTTTGTTTCTTTTATCACCAACACAATCTCAGTTTTTCGTAAACAAACCGCCATCATCGTCCCCTCTTACGTCAGCAAATCAGCTGATTTCTTTAACTTCGCTGAGAGTCGGTTAATGGTCTGATATTGGCCACACCTTCCGAGTTTTTTTTTCCACCATTAGATGTGACGGCGGCTTGTTTACGACAAGAGTGAGGTTGTGTTTGTGATATAAGAAAAAAAAAACAAACGGATTGTTCATTGTCACTGCACTGCCATGTTAACCGTAGATGCGAAACTCTCTCATTTCATGTGAGAGCACCCCTAAAAACTCATTTGAGTACTTGACAGCACTGCCCATACCTGAGCCCTGATGAACAGCTGGTAGCCGAAACGGCGGGCTGCCAGAAATAAGGCAGCAAAAATAACTGACGAAATCAATTGGTTTTTTTTGTTTATTTACGATAGGCACAGGAAGCCTGCTGCTTCGACTACTTGCGTCTAAAGGGGAGGGGTGCTAGGCGAGTGGGTTCAAGGGGGCAAGTGAATAAGTGGTTGGTGCCGTGAGATGTACCTTCACATGCCGGACATATTTTGAGTATATCGGGAAGGAAGCGAAGGAAACGAGAAGGCAAACTTTTATGCCAAAAAAGGGGCAGAAGAGCTATTTATTGGGTCAACCCCATTTTCCGGCTTTAACAAAAATAATATAATATAAAACAGGAATCCAAAAAAACCAAAGAATAAAAATTATTTTAAGGGAACACTGGAACGGCACAAGCAGCCTTAATCACTCCAAACAGTTTTTGAACTTCAATGCCAACTGAGCAAAAACTGCTGTAACCCTAGATAAAAAGGGCCTCATATTACTCCGTGAAGCACTTACAGGTCACTTTACCTGTAATACACACTTTAACACAATAGGATCTATGGAACACCTAATCACCAACTGTGAGGCATTAGGCCACAGGAGACACAGAATCCTGGCAGCTCGTACCTACTAAAGGAGGAAGACCTACAATTTCTCCCTCCTAAGGAGCTGGTTAGATTTAACGGTATATTAAATAATTATAATTAAGTAATTATATATATATGATGCTTTCCATTTCAATTCAACCGGGCTATTCGGGTCATGTTCTTCGATTTCGATGTAACTTAAATATGTTGCTCTCTGATCAAAATAATGAGACACGTATTTTTTTGTTCGCCCGAAAAAAATTTTTTCAAGAGTTATCGGCAATTTTGTTTTTCGCCTCAAACTCGATTTTTTTTAATTATATAAGAAAAAATTTTTTTTTAAATGCCCATAACTTAGTCAAAAATGTACCGATTTTAATAATTCTGGGTTCAAAATGATCGTAATTACTTACACAAGCGACTTCATGTAGAAACAATTGCAAAAAAGTAGTTGAAAATTTTTTATTTAGCAAAAAAGAAAAAAAATTGAAATTTTTTCAAAATTCAATATTTCAAAAAGAGTATTTTTTTTATAACTTTTTCCAAATCAAAAAAACATCTCAAACTTTAATTGAGCTGCATGCCTAGTAGCTAAAATGAGTTGTTTTTGAGTAATGAATTTTTGAGTAAACACCCTGTTTCGCACTTTTTGTTTTTTGCAAAATAAAAAATTTTCAACTACTTTTTTGCAACTATTTCTACATGAAGTCGCTCGTGTAAGTAATTACAATTATTTTGAACCCAGAATCATTCAAATCGGTTCATTTTTGACTAAGTTATGAGCATTTAAAAAAAAAAAAAAATCTTATATTATTAAAAAAAAATCGATTTTGAGCCGAAAAACAAAATTGCCGATAAAGCTAGAAAAAAATTTTTTTCGGGCGAACAAAAAAATACGTGTCTCATTATTTTGACCAGAGAGCAACATATTTAAGTTACATCGAAATCGAAGAACATGACCCGAATAGCCCGGTTGAATTGAAATGGAAAGCATCATATATAATTGGCGCGTACACCCTTTTTGGGTGTTTGGCCGAGCTCCTCCTCGTATTTGTGGTGTGCGCCTTGTTGTTATTCCACAAATGAAGGGACCTACAGTTTCAAGCCGACTCCGAACGGGAGAAATTTTTATGAGGAGCTTTTTCATGGCAGAAATTCACCCGGAGGTTTGCCATTGCCTGCCGAGGGGCGACCGCTATTAGAAAAATGTTTTTTTTTTCTTAATTTTGGTGTTTCACCGAGATTCGAACCGACGTTTCACAGAGAGAATTCCAAATGGTAGTCGCGCACCAACTCATTCGGCTACGGCTGCCGAATTAAGAAATGAGGGGCACACAATAGACCAATCTGGTCGCAGTGCATAAAGGCCTTAGCCTAACCCGTACAACCATTACCATATCGGGGTCGGTTCTGGACAAGTAACACTTCAAGCGGAGGCCAATTAAATTCTATCACTTTTAAATATTATTAAAAAAATAGTTTGAAACTCAAAAATAATTAAATTATACGACTTACAAAAATAATTACTTGAGTTTTTTAATATTGCAAAACCCATCAGCTATTCTGTATATGACTTCTGAAGTTAAGCCGATTGTACCTCACAACTTTTTGGACGACCACTGCGTTCGCTTTTGTCTGAAAATGAGCGCACTTGGAAGCCAACAAATAGACAATGTGAAGGCAAAAGCCACCAGCAGCAGCAACAGCATCAACGTCAACATCAAAAAGTGCAGATTGTGTGTTGCGGCAACAACAATTCATGTGCGCGTCTGTATGCAATCAAGGAAACGAGGCAAATTGCCTATTGCTGCTGAGCGAAGTTATTGAATGAGTTGCAACAGCAGCGGCAACAACAAATACAACAATGGCTATCTGTAGCGAAACAATAAGCCCCTATATTGTGCAGCCTTCTAGGCACAATATGTATATGTATAATATGTATGTATGTACGCAATGGTAACATATCGAAGCCAATCAAAGTGACTGCATCCATTCCCATTCCCGTAGATTGATTTTCATGGCTTTGAGTTGGCGTGCAATGTAAAGTGACAATAAATTTTAAATTCGATCAATTCGCGCCAACAATGCCATTCGATGCGAAATCATTTGCAGATATTCAATATAACAGTAAATTGAATATTACAATGGCATTTCGATTGTCGAGTTGCAAGTGCGCGAAATTGCAAAAGCGCAAAATAGAGAAGCGAAGCGAATAAAATAAAAGTGGCAGAAAAACTGTTACCTAATGGGGAAGCAGCAACGATTTGTGTGTACTGTTATGAAACGCTGCGAAAAAAATAAACATAACTTTGTTTATAAAAAAACAAAACAGAAATTACCCAAATATAGTGGAAGAAAAAAATTAAAAATGAGAACAAAGAAACCTCAAATGCGAACATTCGAAAATAGCAGAAAAATGTGCGGTTATCAGACACCGTCGCTGTAAACACTAAAAACTGCCGCCAACACGGACACCAGCCAATCAGTTCCAGCAAACGTCAGCAAAAAAAGTCAAACCAAAATGGGGCACATGTGCATGGGACACTTACATGAGTGTGTGTGCGTGTAGAAATGGAAGCGTATTAGTTTGACAGCAATTTTCACACACGCAAATAACTAACTGTCTTTCGGCTTTGTTGAAGGTGTAAACTTCAAGTGCGAATTATGCCATGGGGGCACAACAAGCACAAAAACAACACAAAATTCGACATAATTTTCAATTTAATTGAAGGTCGCCAAACGGGCTCTGGCAAGCATTTAATTTTTTGTTAAATGGCATTAAGCTCATTTACAAGTGTTACTTAAGTGCGTGCATGTGTGCATAAGTATGTACATATGTATGTACTTAAATTCAGTAATCAATATAAAATAATTTAATATTCTTTTTTTTTGGTTTTTTAATTTCCGAAATTAGGCCTTTGCACCTTCTCATTGTTTTTTTTTTTTGTCTCGCTGACACATCTTTGTAGCGTTGTTTGGCGCATGCAGTCAACTGTAGAGGCGTAAAAACTCAACCAAATCAAGGATGACCGGATTTGCTGCTGCTTAAAAATAAATGTGTCTGCGTCGGTGTCTATGTGTGCGTGTCAGCGTATAGAAATTTCTATTTATTTGCATTAAGCTGTAGAAAAATGTGTTGAATCTTCAGCTGTGGATAAATAAAAAAAAATAAGTGCAATAAATACAAAATTATCTGCTTCGCTGTTTCTGACTGGCAGTAAGGCCACATACACCTACTTCAGTCATAAAACAAAAAAACAAAAAAAAAAATAAAAAAAGATCATTGTTAAGAATGCTTTTCAGCAGATGTTTTGCTGTGTTTTTTAATCCCACAATTTTTAAATTTTTTTTTATGCCAAATACTAAATTTTTTACTCACAGTTTTTAAATGTCAGCTAGTTTTTAATAGAACTTTTTTTATAGCAAAAACTCAATAGTAAGTTTGCCATTATCTGCGATATTTTTCTATCATTTGGTGTTCAATTCCCACAGTGGGCTTCGAGGGTGCGACCAACCGAACACCAATCACGCACAAATCCACGTGGCCGCGACGTCCATACTTTTAGTAGCTTCCAAGATAATGATTTGGATGTTGAAAGTAGAGAACACTAACGCATTTTTTTAAGAGAAAAAAAATCTTCTATGTCCGCGCATCACTACGAAACGACAACACCAAATGACGTAAAAATTTTTATACATTCATATTTTCACCCAATGACGGTTATAGGCATGTTTTTATGATGGACCTCCCTTCCCACAGCCCCCAGGCCGCACCACCACTCTCATTCGTCACTATTAATTGAATATTTTCTTAAATTTAATCTAAAGAATCTTAGTTTTTCCCATTTCCCACTATTTATAGCACACTCTAGACTTCATAATCCGCATAAGCTGTTCAACTATGACCCAAATGCAAAGTTCAAAAACGGTTTGAGATGGAAAATTAATAAAAATAATTTTGCTTGATATTTTTCTGATTGGTTGTTTTGATTTTATTCAACGAGGCATATCAACGGATGCCGGGTATTGTAATATTATGATTATTAATAAAAAATTATTTTCTATGAAATTATTGTTTGTAATTCTTTTATATATAATACATATCCTAAATCCCTCAAAACTACTCCTACGCGAGCGGGGCCGCGGGTTAAAGCTAGTAGGTACACTATAATTTTTCAGAAATCTGGAATTCTAGAATTTCCAGATTAAACTCAGAAGTTTTCATTAAAATTCAGAAAATTTTGTATTTGGATTTGGAGACTTCAAGTTTCACTCGGCACTCGAAGTGTAACCAATTAACAGAGGCCATAAATTTAGTTTGGAATATTACTTTTACTCAATTCAAAGTAAGAAATGTGTGAAAATAATACAAAATGAAAAATCAATTTACGATCGATATGATCACCTTTTGCCTTGGCGAGGCGGTCCAGAAACGAATCGCAAGCTGCCCGAATGTGACTTGCAGGTATTTTGGCCCACTCACGGAAACTTGCTTTTTTTAGCGCCTCGATACTGGTGAATGTTTCAGCTCGGACCTTGCTTTCCAAATGGCCCAAAGAGAATAATCCCGATTCGCGTCTGGTGAATTTGAGAGCCATTGTGTAGACGTCATGAAGTTCGAAACGTTGTGTTTTAGCCATTCTTGATTCACTCGAGCATTGTGAGACGGTGCCGAGTCCTGTTGAAACGTTCACGGTCTGCCACCGAAATGTTGGTGTGCCCACGGCTTCAAAGCAACTTCCAGCATACTTTCCCGATAATATTTCGCATTTACCTCGACGCCAGACTCGATGAAATGGCCCATCTGCGGTCACAGCGGTCAGACCCATTACCTGTGGCGGGTGCTACCTCCTGGTGGCCAATCGATGACTCAAAGTCTCGCATGAACGGTCGGTCAAATGAACCCTATCGTTTTCGGAGTTTACGAATTGCTAAACTTGAAAATTTTTCTCGTCAAAAACACAAAGTTCGGATATTAACCGCTTTCGGCCAAGCGAAGCAATCCTTTCGATCTCTCAAGTCTGACTTGTTGCTGCTTTGGTTTGAGAGAATGCACCCTTTGGATCTTCTAAATCCTGACTTTGAGATCATTTTTCAATATGCGGTGGATGCTACGGTCAGATATTTTCAGTTCTTTCGCCAGTTGATTGACAATTTGATCGTCGGGGATTTCGCTCAAGTCACTTCTTCACTTTTTGAACCATTTCACTGGACGTTGAAGTCTTTTGATGACCACCTCCATGACGTTTCACGATGCTACTAGTATCATTGTAACGAGTAATGGTGCGATGAACAAAAACTTTATTTACTTTAAGGTGCTTGAGCTCGCGAACAATCGCTGGTTGTGATTTTCCAGCCAAATATAATGCTATCACACTATAACGTTTGGAGTCCATTACTGATTTTACTGATTTACATTACTGATTAGCCAACAAACAGACAGCTGATGCCCGTGACCGTTCGAGTGCCGGATCCTGTAAGCGTTTGATGTTTCATTACGTAAAAATAAATAAAATGGATCAAGTACAAATTTGATAAATGTATTCCGATTGAATGCAAAGTATAAACAATTTTCTGAGCTTAAATTTTCTTCTTCTTCTTAATTGGCGCGATAACCGCTTAAGCGATTTTGGCAGACTTTAGCAAAGTGCGCCAGTCGTTTCTTTCTCGTGCTGACCTGCGCCAATTGGGCACACCAAGTGAAGCCAAGTCCTTCTCCACCTGATCTTTCCAACACAGAGGAGGTCTTCCTCTTCCTCTGCTACCACCAGCTGGTACCGCATCGAATACTTTCAGAGCCGGAGCGTTTGTATCCATTCGGTCGACGTAACCCAGCCAGCGTAGCCGCTGGATCTTTATTCGCTGCGCTCTGTCTATGCCGTCGTAAAGCTCATACAGCTCATCGCCTGCGATATTCGCCGTTGCCAGCGTGTAAAGGTCCAAAATGCTTACGCAGAATCTTTCTCTCGAACACTCCAAGCGCCGCTTTATCGGATGTTGTCATCGTCCACGCTTCTGCGTCATACGTTAGCACGGGCATGATGAGAGCCTTGTAGAGTGTTAGTTTTGTCCGTCGAGAGAGGACTTTACTACTCATGTTCCATATGAGGAGGATGGTTCCATATGTAGAAGTCCACGCAAGTGGGGTTCGCCTTTCACTTGGGAGTGGTCAGGACGATTCTTCTACATATGGTTCAAGCAGCTCACAACTTCCGGGATTAGCCCAAGTATCCTCTGGGTAGCTTCGGAGCATCCGTTCGGGAGTGAGCCAACGGGAGAAGGCGAAGCATCCCAGGATAGCTGGTTATGCGTTGGGTTTGGGACGCGCCACTTAAAAATCCCCCCCAATCTAAAGATGTACAAAGCCTCGGATGAGAACTTCCTATACTTAGCTTAAATTTTAAATTTCTTAATTTATATTGGAATGGAAATAGAAATGCTGAGCTTTAATTGTAACTCTTTGAGTTTTAGTTGTAACTTTCTGAGTTTGAATTGCAACTCTCTGAACTAAAAGTGAAACTATGGGCGTGTGGGAAATTCTTTCGGAGACTTACGCTTACGTTGATCAGTGAGAATCTATACTACGTTGCCACCGCTGTCGGGTCTGCGTTACCGTAATGAACTGGATCTTTAGATCCGTTCAAGGATAGGATGAAGTGAGCTATAGGAGCATTCCCGAAAAATTTATAGGGATTGTTTTATACTATTGCAACAACAATAATAATAACATATCGTTCACTTTCTCTTTTAAAGTTTTACAATCCAAAAAAACCAATGAGTCGAGATAATCGGCTTCAAAGTATTCAATTTACTATGTGTCGCCAATGAAAATTAAAAATATATTTTCATCTAATGAAATACTGCTAATTAAATTACCATCTTGAGACATCTTGGTCGGAAGAAAGGTACATATACTCAGCGCAACCCAGCTCTAACTTCGGTTTATTAAGCAAACTGGATTCGCATGAGGTACTTTGATGAGGAGAGGGCACAAAAGGCCATAAACTCGAAGTGCAAACCCCATTCAAATCGCCATGAAGATTTATGTTAAACCTTCTCTATTTTTGGACTCAAGATGCAAGTTGAGAACTTGTTCAGGATTCTGACGACGATAAAACACAATGTTTTTTGCGTTGTAGGTTTTGTGATGAAATATGTTTCCTCTGATCATGGGTCCAATGCTAGTGCTTTGCAAGCTGAAGTCTTTGCGATGCGGCAAGCATGAAAAATGCTTAGGAAACGCGGGAGCGAGGGAGATCAAGGCTCTGACGACGCCATGGTGTAGAACGAAACTAGTAATTTCCTGTGAGGAGGAGATCAAACCTCTTGGGTGTGCATTAACATTTCTCTGATCTGGGTTCCAGGACATAGTAACGTAGAGGGTAATGAAATTGCTGGTGTGCTGCCCAGGAAGGGGACTGAATTGGCCAATGAACTTCTAAAAGAGAAGCAAGACTCCTAGAACTAGAAAGCCATGAAAGGTTGATCCTCACTCGAGGCAAAATAAGAAAATTAAGAACTCAAACGCTCTAAATGCGTCTGGTCCTAAGGCATACAGGCACCTCGTAAAGAAAAGCTTTCCACTGCTCTGGCTCTCAACGCTTAACAACGGGGTTTGAACAGTGTCTCTTGAAGAAGGTTGTGCGTGAACAAAGTTTTGTAGCAAAACAATATCAAAAAAAGATTACTACAGATAAAAAACTATCAAACGTTTTTTCTTTTTATTTTATTTTACAAAAAACTTTCATTGAAATATCATACAAAATTCTTAGGTACTTTTGCCTCATTTGCTTCCTATGGGCAAATGGTAGTAGTTTGCTTCCTCGCATAAATCACTTCACATACAAATTGCCAAATAAGCAGGTTTCATTTCATTTCACTAGAGGATTGAACCAGCTTAAATAAAGGTAAGAGAAACTGCGTAGCATAAATCAGGGTAAGAGAAACTCGAGAGTGGAAAACATTTGTGGCCACCCCCTCGTAGACATTTTTTTATTATCTATCTACCTACATTCCCCTCCGTTGATTAAAAAATTAAGCAAAAGGTTGTATGATCTCTTTATTAAACTGCTTTAGAGAAATATTTGTTTGTGTTATATTATATTATTTTGCAGATCAAATTAATGCCTCGTAACGAGAAGAATGCATTTAAAATGTCTGCAGAATAATAAAACAAAACAACCAGCTGATATTTCAACAAGTAATTCATTTTCATATAAACCGATTAAGAAATTTAAAAGCTTAAAATAAATAAATATTAAAATATTATCAATAATGAAAAAAATCAAAGTAAAATGTAAATTTCCACAAATCGCGTTGTTCTGGTACAGTGAATAAAACGGAAAACTGAAATCGATGAGTAATTAATTTATATCTGATTTCATCACGCGCAGCCGGCGACATGCATTACATTGAAGAATAATTGTGAAAATTCAATTCAATTGTAGGTATGGAATGAATGGGAGTGCACAAATATATGATTTTTTTCTATCATTAAAAGATAAGGGAATTTAAAAAGTCAGAAATGTATTTATTTAAAAATGAAGAGTTAGAATATGCATATACACAAGTAAGCAGTTTTGGAACTAATGAAAACTACTCTTAAGCGACCTCAAATAATATTTTTAGGTTTTAATTTAAGTTAAGATGAAAATTTGGGTCATAGCGCTGCAAAGAGCAATGAAAACAACTAGGAACTGTGTCCTATGTAGTATGCAGTGTCCAGAGGGCCTTATGTTTGCACTATCTAGCACTCTTATTGCTTATTAAATATATAATATAATACAATATATAATATAAAAACACTTACACAAGAAACTAAAGGAAATATGTAACCTGAGAAGATACAATGAGATGAAAATATTAGTATTAACGACTCAACAGATGATCCATTACTTAAAATAACTATGTCTGAAATAAAAAATACGATAAAATTATCAAAACCAAAAAAGCAACAGGCTGTGATGAAATCTCAGAGGAGTGAGACAAGGTTGCATACTATCGCCACTATTATTTAACGTGTACGCAGAAAAAATATTTAAAGCAATAAATGACGCAGAAATAAATATTCAAGTTATTGGGATATTTATAAAAAACATTTGCTACGCAGACGATACAACGGTAGTAACAAACAAAATCCAGGAGCAGAGGCTATTCCTATGCGAGACTAACCATAGGGGGCAAAACAATAGAGAGAGTAAAGAACTTCAAATATCTAGGAGTATGGCTGAATGACCAATGGAACCATGATCATGAAATAAGAGGCAGAATAGAAACGGCTAGAGCGGCCTTCATAAAGATTAAAAAGATACTGACACACCGGGACATACCAATTAAATTAAAGACAAGATTTTTAAAAGGTTATGTATGGTCAACACTCGCATATGGATGCGAGGCCTGGACGTTGAAAATCATAAGCATACACCGACTAGAATCCTTCGAAATGTGGCGCTGTAGGAAAATGATGAGAATTAGCTGGACTGACAAAATATCAAATAATATAGTGCTAAATAGAATGCAAGCCTCTAGGAACATGCTAACGGACATAAAAAGAAAATTCACTTATTTCGGACACAGAAGAACAAGAGGTGACAAATACGATCTTTTAAAACTGCTGATACAAGGAAAAATTTAAGGACAAAGAGGAATTGGTAGGAAGAAAAAGGCATGGTAGACAACATCAAGGAGTGGACAGGTCTCAATCTGCGAACTAACAGTGACAGCGAGAAGCAGACACAAATATAACGACATCATTAATAATATGACCTAACAACCGTACGGTTAAGATCAAAATAACGTTTAGATGTAGTTGTTTACGTCTATGCCGGGCAGCTCCTCGAGGTTTTCAAAAAGCGGTTTGCCAAGGATGAACATCCTTGCCTTCCATATGGTTGGGCACTCACAGAGGAAGTCGAAGACAGTTTCCTTTTTCTCCGCATTATTACAACTATGGCAGTGTGTGTTGTGAGGGATGCCCATTTTGGCTGCCTGCTGTCCTATGCGCCAGCAGCCAGTTATCACTGCCGTGATACGTATCTGGAACACCTACTCGGCCACTGCAGGCTTTTTAAATTATTAAGTCCTTAAACTCTTCTTACAAACACTTGGTATCACTATGGAACAATTTCTGATCTATGTGCAATCTACAGCATCAACCAAGTCCAACCTAACCTAACCTGCGTTATCTGCACAGATATCGACGTTTGATATCGTGTAAATTCATAATGAGAGAAGTGGTCACAAAGGAGGTTAATATCAAGAAAGCTTCAATAATATAAATATAGGCTTGAATTTAGGTGGTTTATCAATTGATATGAGTGTCGCAAGACTGCTTAGCCTGGTTTAGCACTTCACTATACAGCGCAATTTATAAAACTTATCTTACTACAAGTAGCAATGTCGTCAGGGGTACATCCAGGATGGGGTAATCTCTCCACTTTTGTGGAACCTGACCGTCAATAATCTTTTTCAGGAACTTGGAAAAAAGGGAGGTAATATAATTTCATATGCCGATGATATTGTAATAGCAATCTTATTACTTTGGTGCAAAGTAGAAGTAAATCCGGAAACCACGGATCTGATACTGTTTAAAAGGAAACATAAAACATCTGCTCTTAAACAAATATTCCTAGGAGGAAAACAACTTAGAGTAACAGAAAGGACGAAATATCTAGGACTTGTACGTACGCAAAGCTATGACGGCGTTGTACTCCTGCGGAAGGCTAATTGGAAAGCAATGTGGATCGGAACCCAAAATGATACACTGGTTGTACATAGCAGTAATTACACCAATTCTCTACTACGGTTTTGCAATATTATGGAATTCCCTTGAGAAGGGCGTGAACATTAAAAGAGATGACAAGGTCCAAAGACTCACATATGTTCTTATAACCGGTGCAATGTGAACCACATCATCGAAAGCATTACATGCGGCATTAAACTTCCTTCCGGTAGACCTGCAGGCAAAGTATATTGCGCGCAGGGCGGCAATAAGGCCGAGCACACGGACTACATCTGCGATAAAATCCTGGACGAAATTTTGGAGCTTCCCGGACAGATGGACTATGCAGTTCCGCCTACACTTGCCATTACACGTTCCCTCGAGGAAAGAGTGGGAACGGGACGAGCTAAAACAGGGCGTCTCAATCCATTTATACACATTTGCCTCAAAGCTCGAAGGCTGGGTGGGCGGAGGTGCATATTCCGAACATCTGTAGTGTCTTTCAGGCTGAACTGGTGGCAATAATGAAAGTCGTGAAGCTGATGTCCGGCAAGCAGTTCCTATTTTCTCTCATCACTCAATTTGTACCAAAAAACAAACCAGCATTTTTTTATGCATCGATTTTCTTTCGCAAAACATCAATAAGGTATGTATGTATGCATACATTACATTCACATACACAAATGCAAATACAAAAAAAGGTTCAGTAGTTACGCCAAACTTACGTTGCCCAGCAAAATTTCTCTTTCCAAAGTAATAAACTATGAATTAGTTTTTCATTGTGACAATGAACTTAATGACTCCTAGAGTTCAATGTACCAGTGCAGCTACATTTAACTAAACACACACATACATATATAAAAAAGAAATATACATTCACATTTACAAAAGTTGTGACGCAGCTCACAGAAATCAAATAACAAATTCAGCAACATTGGGCAATTAAGTAAATATGTATGGGTATTGTGTAAGTATGTGTGCACTACAAAGCAAAAAAAATTTCACTTTTTAATTTCATTTTTTTGTGTTTTGGCAAAATTATTGATGAATAAGAAATGTGAAAAAACATACCTAGTCGTTGAATATTATAATTTATTCTAATTACCACTCCTTACACACAGCTACACACATACATACATGAACACATACACATATTAAATTCAAACTACCACAAGTGACTGACTCTCAACTTCACTGCCCCACATCATTTTCTGTGAAAATTTTTACGTTTTTTGTACGGTAAATGTGAATTTATAATGCAAAAGAGCCAATCCTTTTACTTTCCGCAGTTGTCCTTTAAAACCCTTCTTCACCTATGAGGTGAGCACACGCAAGCTTAGGCGTGTTTCACAGCATACCCACACATATATGCACGCATACATAGCTAAAGGATAGCGGACTGGTTAAACGCGAACTTGTACGTATGTAAGCATATGCCCGCTCTGGTGGAACGACGTAGTAGGGCAAAGCCATCAGCCATCAGCCATATCTGAAGCGGAAGCAAACGCAAAACCCAGCAAAAAAGCATGAGGCACGAAGCTCTAGGACAAGCCAACAGCCAAGCACAGCTGATAAACGCGTTGAGCTCTCTAGTAAGCCAGCAGAGCAGACATGATATATGCATACATATGTACGAGTGTATGCAGTCCGTATGTCTGGAGATAAGTTGTGGAGTGTAGGGAAGCAAAGAAAATAAATAAAATTTGTGGACAAGTGATGTGAGGGGTGCGACTAAAATTGGATTATCGCTGTGCGCTGGAAGATGCAGTGACAGGTGTAGAAATAGTGACAGAAAATAGAGAGAGAAAAAAGAGGGGGAAAACGCCTGTATCAGGAGCATTAAGGAGAAAGGTAATGGTTGTAAAAAACAAGGTGCGGTGTCAAATAAAAGCTTAGGGCGTAAAGTGGACACGAGACCGAGAATTTTTTATTTCTTTCATCTTGTAAACTGTAAAATTATTACTTCCCTAGGGCGTACCAACGAAAATAAGTTTTTTAACATCAAGGTGCATTCCAAAGTAAATATGATGCTTTTAAAATTTACAAGAATATATTTTTTGGCGAATCCTCATATTTTATTTTATTCAAAGTAAACGCTGTCTGCATGGATACAAACACTCCGGCTCTGGAAGCGGATACTTAAAAAGCGATTTTTGTATAAAAAATTGCCGACAAGTGTCTATAGATGAGAAGACGCTGGCAATTTGTGTGGAACAAACCGCGCAAAATGCTCTTCGATAGACTAAGATATTTTTAAGCTTCATTTTAATTGAAAACCGGCGATGATCTTTAATGAATATTCGCTGAACCTTGATGAAATGTTCGGTGATTTCACCAGTTTATCATTATCGGTGATTTTATCAGTTAACAATATTTTGAAGATGGTTTTTAAACGATACTTCCCGCCGTAGCTGAGTGTAAATGTATGCTCGTCATTCTTAGCGGTAGGCAAAATGGGACGAAAACCTTTCAACCACGTATCCGCTAGTCTGTTATATATTCGGTGCAGCTCAATGAATTTTGGATTAAAAAATGTATTTTCGTACAAGTGATATACACATATAGTCATTGAAATAGGTACGCTGCCTTTATCTATAGATTTCCTTGTGCAGTTCAGAAAAATTTTGATTTGTTATTGAAATTTCATTTGCTAATGGCATCACTGTTTTGCTGTGAATTTAAAATACCCGTTTTTTAAATTGCGTTATTGGTTGCGCAGATACGGTTATTTTCATAAGCCATTAAAATAGATACTTTGCGGACAACTCGTGCATTTGAACTAATTAAGTGAAAAGTAGTGAAATGGTAAAAAAAAATATTAATAACCTATATATGAATAATATATGAATAATAATAATATATAAAAAAATATATTAAAAAAATTTATATTAAAAAAATAATAGCCCGAACAATCCACGGAACGAGGTGGTGGCAAAAAGAAAACTACTTGCGCTCCTAATAATTTAATTGTGCCTCTTGCCAAGAGGGATTCTTTTAAATCATCAAAGGCCATTTGCAGCTGAAATCGACAACGTATGTTAGTATCAGCGAGACCTGAACGGCGTCGATTGTACAACATGAAACTAAGAGGCAGAATAGCATAGCTCGTAAAGTTCCCCTGTTGAAACACGCAAACTTAAGGAAGAGGAAAAGTTTTGCTCAAGGGCACAAGTCATGGCTGGACCAGAGAGTATGAAGACTTTGGAGCGATGAAATGCTGATAGGCGATATGTCATGCGTCCTAAGAGGCAAGAGTGAAAGCAGTTAAGTACAGTGGCAGCAACATGATGATTTGGGGATGCTTCGTTTAGTATGAAATAGGACCTATTCACCTAATAGCCAATAAAATGGAAAAATTAATTTACAAAAACATACTTCAAGAAGTCATGCTAGCATTTGCTGAGGAGAATATGCCACTTCAGTGGCGTTTTAGGCCAAGATAATGACACAAAAAAGTTATTATTAGTTGTTATCGCGCCGTCTTTAGGCGCATAGTGCCAAAACAAATGTTTTCCAATGTTGTCTACTTCTCGTTTTCGACCTATTTTGTGCCCATGGGAGAGCTTTATCAATTTCTAAAAATTCTTCATTAAGGCTACGTCGCCAAGATCCTTTAGGGCGTCGCTTGTGGGTTCCAGTCCAGTTCCATTCTACTAATGTAGGTCGCTGGCTTGCGCAACGTTTGGCTAATCGAATTCCGTTTGCGCTCTCGTATTTCAATGGCAATTGGTTTTTGTCTGCTTCGAATGAGGAGTTGTTCGTTTGAAATCTAATTGTCGGGCCACCAGACGGAGAATTGTTCTTAGACATCGGTTCACAAATGTGTGAAGCTTCCGCATTGCTGGTATAAACACCAAACACGTTTCAAAGTGGAAATATGGAGCATTTAGACGACATTAACTATGCCGTGGACATTGCACTCTTATCACGGAAAAGCGGACACATAGTAGGAGGGATTTTATATTTGAATTGAAAATTCGTAGTTTGGTATGCATTGTCAGCTGTTTGGAAAATCAGATCTTTTCGAAGCTTGCAAAAGGTGCTTTGGCATTTTTGGTTATCTCATCGACATCGTCTTTTGCTCCACCGTCCAGGGTAATTTGATTTCCTAGGCAGATGAAGCTGTTTCCATTATCAATGGGTTTCCCATAAATCGTGAACCTGTTTCGTAGCAAGGTGTTGATTTCCGTGGACTTCGTTTTCCCGACATTGATGCCCAGTCCAACATTTTTGGCTTGGGAGCTTAGGTCATTAAGTTTGTTCTGTATGTGTTCGCGGTTAAGTGATCAGTGTGCGATGTCAACGGCATAGTCAAAGTCGTCTAAGTGTTCCATACAGATAGGATTCCAGAGAATTCTCTTGTATCAAGAGTGTTGTTTAGAACGTCGTCAATGACTATTAAAAATAGAAGAGGGGATAGAAACACCTTTATTTAACACCAGCCACAGGTTCAATAGGCTCGGAAAAGGCTTGAATAATACTAGAGATTTTATCTGGAATGGTTTTTACAAAATAATGCTAAAGTTATGGATTGGCCAAATCGGTCACCTGACCTTAAACCCCATTGAAAACCTTTGGGGAAATTAAAAGAAGCGAATCGGAAGGAAACACTCAAAAATAAAACGGATTTATAGCAAAAAGTCAAAGAACTGCGCTATTCCACTTCCATAGAAACCTGCCGTAGAATTACACTGTGGAACAAATTCAGGTTAGCAAAAATTAGGTCCATTCTGAGAGTGGCGGGTGAAAATAGAGGCGAAATTAGAAGACCCGTATCGCGCCGTTTTTTTATGTTAGTTCGAATTTTTTTTTAATCGGCCTTCGAAGTTCGAAATCGGAGCAAAATTGTTTATATGGTTTTTTGGCTATAACTCGTCGACTAATTGATATTTTTTCAATCTGTAAAAGCCAAATTATTGCTAGAGACCTGTGCAACAATTACAATTTTTGAAAAAATTGATTTCGAAAATTTTTGTGGTACTTATGAAACAATATACCGAAAATCGGCTCCGATTTCGAACTTCGAAGGCCGATTAAAAAAAAAATTCGAACTAACATAAAAAAACGGCGCGATACGGGTCTTCTAATTACGCCTCTATTTTCACCCGCCATTCTCAGAATGGACCTAATTTTTGCTAACCTGAATTTGTTCCACATATAAGGTCATTGACAGTCATGGTGGACACATTGGTTATTGATTAAACAACTATAATTTAAACAGCATTTTTAATAAAATTAATAAGTGATTTTTGTATCACATCTATTTATATTTCTATATTTTTTTTTATTCCTATTGCCACTAGTTTAAGTTTTAAACAATCTTTGAATAATTATTTATTTTTATTTTATTAATCTATGAAAAAAAAAACCACATACAACTGAATATCTGCTTTTGTTTAGTTAAAAAAACGCAAATTTTCCATATGAACTAGAGGTACCTATTTTAATGACCATATGTGTATGTTTTGAATTTGTGCTAAATCGGACCATAAATACGATTTTTAAAGATATCTCGGAAAATCTTAAGATTTTCTGTTAACTGGTTTGAAGGCAAACTTATCCTCTTAGATCGACAGCCTAATTTTTCAGTCTTCCCATCACAAATATACTCAGAAACTCAGCTAAATTTTTATACATATATATATAAGATTTTTTTATGTATTACTCAGAAACTCTACCCTGCGATAAACATACAACTTGGTTTATCAACTGAAATTTTTCGAAATTAGTTTCACCAAGCATCAAAACGGCGCCCCTTAGTGCTACTTGGGGAGTGCCGTACCACTCTGGCCGTTTCACCTACCTGTGTCACCAAGTTCCTAACGAAACTTAAAATTAGCTTTTTCTCATTTTTTACTCATCTTTGGATCGATGACTCAAACACACTGTCACTTCCAATGTCATAAACCCTTCAATTTAATCTACATAAATAGGCATATTTTGACGTTTTGGCGGTGTATTACTGCA
This sequence comes from Anastrepha ludens, assembly GCF_028408465.1. NCBI lineage: Eukaryota > Metazoa > Arthropoda > Insecta > Diptera > Tephritidae > Anastrepha > Anastrepha ludens. The sequence continues at coordinate 9,766,966 of NC_071499.1, read as the reverse complement.
GTATCTTCACTTCACGTGTAATTTGAGAAGTCCCCTGTATATATATGCATGCATACATATATGCCAAGACAAATACCTAAATACATACATATTTATACACATTTAGTTAGGTTGCCACCAGCGGTGTAGCTTTTTTCGCGGTGACTGCCGACCAGTACCCCTAATTTAATTGAGAACTTAATAATTGAAAGAGTTAAGCAAACAGAACATGAAAACCATCAATTTTATAATAGCGTAAAAGAAAACCGAGCAATTAATTTAGAATGAAATTCTGCACACAGCAGCGCAGAAACGAATTAATATACAGGTTGCGGATTTTATGGTCCACAAACCAATTTTCAAGATGCTTACACACACCAGTTAATTCCCCCTCCAGTGCGCTCACCAACTAAATGCGATTACACTTTGCGAAAAACTACAATTTTTTTGCTGTTTTTATAATGAAATCCACTAACACAGTATATACCGTTTACCCACCCATATTCTGATATACTCGTATATGCGCTAGACAACACCCACAACAACAAATGTAATAAAATTTTGCAAATCCCACTTGTCATGATAACCGAAATTTCAGGTGTATCCGCACTTACCACTCCAAATGCTCGTTAACCACCAATTCCAATTGATATAAAATTCCTCTTTACTCAAACACACACACGCACTGTTGTGAAATAATATATCCAATCAGCAATTCTTCTCCAATAAGAAATATCATAAAGAATCAGCAACGAATGCCTTTCGTGATGCTGCTTCTTCTGCTCTTCCTGAATTTTTTGTTTGTTTTTCTCTATTCACTTGCACCGCTCCTAATTGGAGAAAATTACATATAACAATTTTCAGCAGAATTTAAGCACATTTTTTTATTTAAAACAGGCAGCTTAAAATGCAGAAATTATTATAATTTTTCATATACGATTTTCTCCCATTTACAATACCAACATTTTGCACAATTCGTTTTTGCACTGCCAACTCCACTCGCATCTGATGTATTTTCTGCGAACACTTGCACTCGCGCACTGCACAGACACCAACGATTTTTTGCTTGCTTAATTATTCTTCGTTGCAAATTATTACAGATTTTTTTTCTTCTTTGTTTTTATTAATTGGCATATAAATTTAGACAAATAATTTTCACAAACTGCAATACGAGTATCTGCACTAGCTCTAAGTACGTCCGCTCGTTTTCACCAATTTCTTGTTTTTGATTTTTTTAAACAACAAATTTTTTGCTCTCCTCTTTCGGCCTTTTCTGATTCGATTGTTTCATTGCCATTGCGTTTCGTTGGCGATGGCTCTATGCAATCGGAAATATGAACAGGAAAACGATAAATAAAAGTGGTTTTGAATTATTTGTATTAGAAGAGATTCTCATGTTTTCTTTGACGTCATTATCAGTTGCTCAGTAGAATTCACAAAAATTAAAACACGTAAGGGCGGCATTACAGTTCACGAGTCAATACATGAGAGCAGAGCGAAAGGGTAATGCCGGTTCTCACAATTTGTATCCACACACTTTAAATTACTCAGTTTTAAGACGCTTATTGGTAAAATGTTATCCTAATAGTTATTGTTCACTATATGTAACAGTAAACTACAAGTAATTTTTCTAGGATTTGACTTTTCTATAGAGCCATAAATTTGTAAATATCCCTTTACGCAATTTAGAGCACAGAAGTTTCGGATTATACAAATTTTCCAAGCAGGGAATTTTGGTATCTTGCAAGGCACAATGCACAGATAGTAGCAGCAGGGTTGCAATTTGGATTTAGCAATTTATTTTGTTACTAATTGTCAAATTTTCCTTAAACTACTCTAAGCAGTCAGTATTTGTTTATAAATTTTGACATTCTAGTGAGTAAAATCAAACATTTTTAACTCTGTTCTTACTACCTTTTCAATGTGCTTTAAAATTTTGTAATGAAGGTTTTAAAAACTCGGTTGATGTAGACTTAGCTTAACCTAACTTAAAAAATCCGCTAGATTGGTATTAGCTCTGTCTATAAAAGCAAGCAGAACTATCGTAGGTTTACTGTCAGACCATAATTTGCTAGCTGGGCAAACATACAAGATAGGAATTACAAACAACGATAGCTGCGGATTTTTCTATGAATTAGAATAGAATAGAATAGAGCCAGATAGAGAGTTATGACTAGTTAGAATACCGCTCGGAGTTAGAGCTTTAGAGCTTACTTAGATTCGCAAAAGACTCAGTCGTATTGCAGCCACAATGCAAATAATGCGCTGACTATTGTGCGGGAGTAAGGAAGGAACGGATAAGGTTTAGGCTTTGAGGAATGAATTTTTTTTTTAAATATTTTATTTAGAATCAGAGGAAGTAGGTAAATTTGGGAAAGTGCGAGGACCGTGCTTTATGTGGGATTCGTCTATATGTCTACATACATTTAATTTTAAGAATTACAAAAACTATTATATGGCAAGCCCGTTTCTTTCACCGCTCTCAAATTAAGTAAGACCAAAATTTAAGAATATGAAATATGCAGCTTTTTAAGTTTCTTAAGTTAAGTAAGTTTTAATTAACCGCTAAGCTATGCTTATTATATAAAAGATTGGGCAAAGCGTTAAGACACTTTTCAATTTAGTCTGCCAGTTTGCTATACGTAGGGCTTGTAAAAACTTAGTCGGATTTATTGCTTCATGGTAGGCTGCAAGCAATTTGATGGGCAATTACATTTTTGAGGTGCCGTCGTTAACGAAGCAACCGAAAATTCGTGCTATGCCAGTCAAATCAAAAACATTGTATCGCTAAATTTATGTACGTGCAGGAAGTTGATAAAAACTTGCTGAAGAACTTGTATTTGCAAACCTGAAGTGCGCAAAAATTCATAATTTTATAATTAAGTTATGACGTAATTCCCACAAACATTTGAACAACACAAAAAACCGCAAATAATACACGTTGACGGTTAGTCTTATGCTGAAAACAGTGAAGCCCGTAAACGCAATTCCGTGTAACGCAATTCCCAGCTGTTTCAATCAAACTAATGAGAACCCCATGTAAACGAAAAGTTCCTTCCTTCCGTATCGTAGTACCGTAGATTTTATTTCACGATTATTATTAGTTACTTTTACGTATGTGGCTATTTGGCCCATAAAATGTCTGTAGTGAATGGCAAAGCACTGAACACACCCTATGAAATTTGTCTTTGCAATGACATTTGATTTTGAGTGGTTGAAGAGAGAGTGAAAAGAGAGTGAAAGGAGACGATGGTCATTGCGCAAACAATTTGGCCTGTACAAATTCAAATTGGCTTGGAGTGGACGTACAAAATTTCAAAAAAGTGTCAATGGTTTTTTCGACATTGTTACAAGAACAAATTCTGATTAGATATAGAAAGTTGAAGTTTATAATAAAGAAAACTATTTGTGTGGAATTATACAAAAATGGCTTACGCTGAGATGGATATGAAGGCGAATCTGGCGGATTTGTCTAAAATACCTGTGAAAGAGTTCGAAAAACATTTTCGTGATTGGATGGAACGCGACGATGTGGCGCGGGCATTGCAAGCAAAGTTGCGCACTGATCTCATATTAAACTTTAATAAAACTGCATTAGGTGAGCACAGCCAAATATTAACTAAGCAACTAAGCTCGTTTCACATGCATTGAAGGGATATATTCACAAGCATTTGATGTTCATTCATAAAGTGGTTTTGTTTTTTGTTTGCTTTTTACGCTTTTTGGATAAAATATGAGCTTTATAATTACGCACGTTTGAAATGCATTGAAGGAATAAATTCAGAAGCAGTTGATGTTCATTCATAAACTGGTTTTGTTTACATTTTCTATTTGCGCTCTTTGCACCGCATTGCCATAGCAACTGCGCTTATCGATAGTCGGTAGTAGATATTCGGTAATGCAGTGCAATGTTACAGCAGTGCAACGTTACAGCAGTGCAATAAAATAGTTTTACATTTTGACTGTTAAACCCCAAATAATTGGTTTATGCTTTTGCAGGCCGCCAAATATTGGCGCAAACAACCACAACCACCACCGGCGGTTCTACGCAGCGTCTGACATTGTCGCCATTGGTGTTGGCGCTCAACACACTGGTGGCAGAGTTTCTCTATGCACAAAATTGCCATTTTTCACTGTCAGTATTTTGCACTGAGGTGCCGTTTCGCAATACTCTGCCGGATTTTGAAAACGCGCAGCACTTCCGTTTCACGAATGATGAAATTAAGGAAATCCTAGAAGCAATTTTTGATAAAACCTCCAATGAGGCAGCGTTTAAAAATAGTATAATAGGAAAATATGAAAGTAATAAAAATGTTTCATTGCTGATGCTGATCATGCGATATTTGTTGAGGCAAAAGGAGGATTGTGCTAGAAAATTAGCCTCTTTCAAATCAGAAGCCGTCACGAAAGGAACACAAACTGCGCAAATGAGTACTACGCCATATGAAGCGGAGCAAATATTGCCACCACAGCATAGCCCTGAAGCACGAAAATCAAAAACGGAGATGCCAAATAGTCATTTAAAGTATCTCAACAAGTACTTAATGATACTATCGACTAAAGTGAAAGAAATGTCTGAGCAGTTTGAAGAGATGAGGAAGCAGCCTTACGCACTGCCAAGCACGCGCCTCTCAAAATCTGTAAGAACGCGTCGGTACGATAAGTTAAACCGCAGTCTGGAGCGGATTACCAGCCAACTGAAGCAAATGACACACACAAAGCGCAAAAGCAAGCAAGTTGTTGCCGTTGTGTCAGCTGTCGATGCGCTAGCGGCACAATTTTCAAAATGCGTCGAGAGTTTCAGATCGGTTTCGAGAGAGCTGATTGCCAGCAATGAGAAGCAACAGAAACTGCCAAATGCTGAACCCCATAAGCCACAGCATACGCAAGCGGCAGTGCAGGTGGACCTTTCTTGCGGTCGCATTCAAGGTGGCAAGGAAAATAGGCCTGCTGAAGAGAAGACCTACACCGATTGGGTGCACGAGATGCGTCATACAAAGAACGGCCAGAAGTTTTTGGACAGAGTATGCGTTTGAACTTTTCTTTTCGAAATTAATTTAAATTTTTTATAAAATAATAATTTTAGATAGAAGTTTCACTCAAAAAGGCGCTCAATAGACAACGTGAGCTTTTGCGGAATGAATCCGAGGAGAAATTGCAGCATCAAAAACAGCTACTGAAAATACAATACAAGGAGAAGTTAATGGAGGTACTTAATATTGTCATGAGTCCGAGAAAAATAAACTAAACCTAATCTCGATTCCTCAATCATCTTCAGCATTTTAGCCATCTTCCAGCATATGATTATTCCAGAGAAGCGCGCAAGCTCAACGAAAGTATAGGCCAGCAACTGCAAGAGTTCGAGTCTCGTCATTCGGCGTTACTGCAAAAGATGGAAGATGATCATAAGTTAGCAGCCAAGCACTTGCCAACAGCTGTTGGAGAAATAGAATCGGAACCAGTTGCTAATGCGGCAACGGAAATGAATGATAAAATTGCGCGACCAGTTGTTAAAGAAATGGTAAATTAAGGCAACTTTAATATTAGGTTGGGGCGTAGTTCGTAGCGTTTTTACCGAAGACTTTTACAACCTCGTCTCACCTCTCGAACAAGTTGTTGATGCCGTTAGTCAAAAATCGCTTTGTTATCAAACTTAACGCGCCCTTCATATGGTTCGACAGAGAGCGGAAAAGATGGTAATCGGTTTTTGTAAGGTCCAGAGAATACGACGAATGCTGAAGGACCCACCATTTGGCCTATTGTTGTTGTTGTTGTTGTAGCAATAACTTTGCTCTGTCAGTGTAGTGTAAATCACCGGTCGTCTTCGTCTAGCTCATCTAACGGTAGGCCCAGGAAACGTGCTGTTTCGTCAGGTTGGGTCCAGAGGGAGAGGGGTGTTAGATGAGTGGGTTTTTAAGGGCATGTGGTTAGTGTCATGTGGGGTGCCTTCACATGCCGGACATATGTTTGGTACGTCGGGGTTAATTCTGGATTGGTAGGAGTTTAACCTGCTGCAGTATCCAGAATGTAATTGTGCCAGTGTTACGCGGGTCTTACGGGGAAGCTGGAGCTCTTCATCTGCTGTGGGTGGTGGTTAGACTCCGATTACGGCATTCGGTGGTCGGGAGTTTAAGAAGGTGGTGATGGTCACTAGCCCTGTCTAGTGTACCGTACCCCATCCCTGGTCTGGTGGCAAAGAAGTTGTTTAGCCAGTTTTTAAGGACCTCTTTGTTATCGAAGGCAATGCCATTCATATGGTTGAACAGAGAGCGGAAAATATAGTAAACGGGCGGTGCAAGGTTCCGAGCATACGGTGGATGTTCAAGGACCTTCCATTCGAGCACCATGCCCTCCCAGTCCCACCAAACGCATATCATGATCTTCTTTGAACGAATATCCTGTTTGACTCTCGGCTTTGGCATATCTTTTGGAGCCACCCACGCTTTTCTTTCTTTCATATTGATGTAAAGGCACCTTTTCTCCCCTCCGGTGACGGTTGGGTACAAAAAACGCTGTTATGACCGCATGTTGCTCGATGGCGGGCGAAATGCTGAGTAGCAAATTGAAGACGACTTTCTTTGTTTTTTTTTGTTGAGCTCTTGAGGCACCCAGGTTCCCTATTTGTCGGTAAATCCCATTGCATGAAGGAATCGTTTTATAATCGCACTACTTTTTATCCGCCAATTCACGACTGGTTTGGCGACCGTCTCCTTCAAAAGTGATTTGAGACGTTCTTCATAGAATTCAGAAGGCTTTCCTCGGTGAGACGTGTCATTGACGTCCAAGGCGCTCTTTTTGAACTTTGAACTAGATTACATTTCACAGTCGACAATCCCGCCAGGGCTGAAGAGGTGGTCCGCCAACTATCTGAGTGGTAGACACTCGTCAGTGATTTTTCGAGACCAAGTCTTCAAACAGAGGAAGTTAAAGCAAAGTGCTGCGAAGGGTGCTGTTCTTTCACCCTTGCTGTTCCACTTCTATGTATCGAAGCTCCCCCAGCCACCAGAGGGAGTCTCCCTGGTCTCCTACGCTGACGATTGCATTGTCCGACGCCATTGACAATGACATTGATGGCCTCTGCGCCGAAGTGAACATCTACCTCACCGATCTTTCTCGTTTTTTCACTGTCGCGAATGTTCTGGACTGCTTCGGCAGCTTTTTGACCTCAATGAAAAGCAAAGAAGAGCAGTTGTCGAAAATGTTGATTTTAGCCTCCTGGGTACTCCATTTCTAGGCCTTAAAACTAATGAAAAATTAAATAACTTAGAAATATAATTTACATAGTTTTGTAGAGCAGAAAGAGTTCTACCGAATGAATACTTACCCTTTGCCAAACAGGCAAACAAATCGTTGTAAAATAAAAGAAATTATAAAAACGCTATGAACTTATTCCCCAAACCAATAAAATGCATTTTAGTTGTTGTTGTAGCAGCATAAACATTCCTCATACAATTACGGGGAATGGTTCGAGTCTGAGTTTGGGTTATGTCTCTAAGATTCGGCGGGAGGTCAATGTATTATTCCTACCAAAGGGAGGCAAAATGCTTCCTGAATCTCTCAAATCCTATAGGCCAATCAGTCTTACGTTTTTCATGTTGAAAACCATCGAAAAGCTACTGGGCTATTACCTAAGAGAGGAAGTTATCTCGATAATCCCACTCCATAAACTGCAATTTGCATACCAAAAAGGGAAATCCACAGTTATAGCACTACACTCAATTGTTCGCGATATAAAAAAGGACCTTGACCTTAAGGAAATAGCCTTCTACGCTTTTATGAACGTTGAAGGTGCACTTGATAACGTGAATCTTCAAGCAATAGTTAAATGGGTAAGCAACATGCTAAACCAAAGGATTAATCACAGCCTCTCTGGGGCAAGTTACCCTAAGTATTACAGCCGCGAAAGGATGTCCACAACGCGGGGTACTATCGCCATTGCTCTGGTCTATCCTGGCTGACGATTTGGTACAAACCCTTAACAATAAAGGGAATAGAACATTAGGATATGCAGATGACATTTCTGTAATAATTAAAGGCAACCACGACAGGACCCTGAAAGACTTAATGGAGGATGCCTTAAATATAACCTGCTAATGGTGTAGAAAAGAGAGATTACACTGCACAACAGCATTTCTGATGATTGGGTTATGATGCATGTTTTTAGTCCAATTTTTAATGACAATTTCAAATCTGTAACTGAAATTCCTGTATCAGCTCTATATGACCCTATATGACACATTTGACTTTTTGTACATTATTTAAAGATTATTTTATTTTATTGCCTTCTTAAGTTTAAAAAAATTTTCTTTTATATGATTTCCTTGCTGAAGTTGAAGGCATAGAACTGTTGTTAATGCTCCAACAATAGTCGGCCATCATGTGTGTGTTCCAGTAACCTTGATAGCGTTCCTCCATCGTAGGAAGGTCCTGGTGGAATCGCTCGCCCTGTTCTTTGCTGAGATCCCCAAGATTGGCTGGAAAATAGTCCAGATGGTTATGAAGAAAGTGTAACTAAATGCTCATATTACATCCAACCCTTTGGAAGTGACCAATTAGTTGTTCGACGTGCTGAGAATAGTCCGAACTCTTCTTATTTCCTAAGAAATTTTGAACAAGCCAAACAAACTCATTCCATGTCATTTTCTCATTCACTGTCATAGTGTCCGTGAAATTTGAGTCTTTTATTAACGACCTTATCTGTGGCCCGTCAAAAATACCCGCTTTTATCTTTTCTGCACTCAATTTTGGAAACTTTTTAGACAGAAAAAGAAAACAAGAGCTTTAACAAATTGTTTTATAAGCCTCAGTTTTCTGTTGTCCTGGTACTAAAACTTCCCGAGCAGGCCAATTTTTTTTAATCCAATGTTGATTTTTAGCTCTACTATCCCATAAGCAAAGAAAACAGGGAAACTTTGTGTAACCACCTTGTTGGCATAAAAGAAAGTTTACCATTTTTAAATTGACACATATGACCCAATTGTGTTCCGCATATTTAATTATGTCTAAAATCAGAGCAATAGTTGTACATATATTCTTCTTTTACTTTAGTAGAATGTACAATAGGCAATGAGTTGTTCCCATTGTGTAAGAGAACACATTTTAAACTCTGTTTTGATGAATCTATAAATAAACGCCACTCACTAGAAACAAAATTACGTTTCTACCATTTACATACCATTGCAGCCATTAAACCAGGTACATTTTTACGAAATACAAAGTCGTCTTCTTCAGCAAAATATTCAAGGAAAGTTTTCTTCTGCGATAGTAAGAAATTTTAGTTTCTTTTGTGACTAAGTTTCTTTCTTTTAATCTAGACGCCAAAATTTCTGAACCAGTCTTTGACAGTCCCAGATCTCTAATGATGTCGTCTAAATCATCTTGGTTAAATGGTTTTGGTGTTCCCAGGTCACAAACAAAGTGACCGAAGTAATTTTTGTACGCCTCATTTACGAACGATGTCACATTCAAACGGTTTTCTTGAAACATATACTCTCCGCAAATAAAACAAAAACTATTCCGGTCATTTATACAAACTCGTCTTGACGATGCCACAACAAATAATATTAAGAAAACTTAATATTTGTTTAAATATTCGTCAATTAACACTGACATATAGTGAATTTTTTGTGATAGCTATAACTCGTAAACAAGAGCTGTTACAAAAAAAATGAGGGTATATTTAGAATCAGCGTTGTCAAATTAGTAAACATCAAGTATCAAAAGTCATTCATCAGACAAAAAGTGCGATTTTGTTTTTTTGTGTTATCAATCAACCCTTCCAAAATCACTATTATCCCATTTACCAGGAAAAGGGATCTAACTATATCCACCTTGGGAATAAATGGAACAGAGGTTAAATATCTAGGTATTATCGAGGATAAAAAACTGCTCTAACCTTAGGGGAAAAGGGCCGCAGATTACTCTGTGAAGCACTTACAGGTCACTTTGCCTGTAGTAAACACTTTGAGACAATAGGGTTATCTAGTACAAGATTATGCAGGTTCTGCTGTGACGAAGAGGAGTCTATGTATGGAACACTTAAACACCAAGTGTGAGACATTACGCCATAGGAGACCCAGCATCCTGGGCTCGTACCTACTAGGGGAGGAAGACCTACAATTGCTCCCTCCTAAAGAGCAGGTGCGATTCCTCGGTATACTAATATAAATAAGTATAATTAAGTAATTAGGGGCGCACAATAGACTAATCTGGTCGCAGTGCATCAATCCTTAGCCTAATCTGTACAACCATTACCATTACCATTACGGGGAATGCTGCTGTAGGGATAGTCCTTGGCCGAATATAAATCCGGGACAGAGCCGATCGCCGTGGGAACGTCTCACGCCGGCCCACTTTTAATTTCGCTGACAAAAACTATTATTAATCTAGTCTTTATGTCTTAAAGGAGCCTACCAAAACTCGAGATCCGGTTTTGCATGATGCGGTGAATACACAAAAACAATTGCAAAAAATGGTACAAAGTATAGCACAGCAAGAACGCACTGTGGACCAAATCGTGCACGACGCCAGGTTAGTCAAATAACGAAATATTGCATTTGCATGAGTTTGATTTGATTTTTTATTTCTATTTTTGAATGCAGAATGCGAATACAAGAACTTGAAAATGAAAGCAATCAGTTGGAGTTGAACTTCCGTAATTATCTAGAGCGTCAACGTCTGCAGGCCGAGACCATGCGCGAAGTGGTGTCCAGTCTTTCAGAAAACCATAAAAACGAAAAACATTGCCTAAAATATAGCACAAACAATCGTACACGTTTTAAAAGTATACAGAAAACTTCCGAATTGAAAACGGAAAACACTAAAAAATGTGCGGTTAAGCCAAAGACCCGCAACAAAGCTGTAAAGCCAAAAGATTCCTTGGAAGATTTGACGGACCAAGAAAATAAAAGTCCAAATTTCAAATATCCAAATGCAATTTTGGATGCGAAATCAAAACTATTCAAAAGTGATGGGCGCTGCCACTATTTATCCACCAAACAAAGGAGAAATGATGATGAAGCGCTTTGTGAGGCGGGTATCGAATCTTTTTACTACAACCGACATTTCGGCAGGCACGGTTCGCATAGTAACTTGGCACCGACCAATGTTTGCACGGGTCAAGCGAATCAGATGCCTACGATGCCTTTAAGCTCAACAGACGTAAATTGCATCGGCGACGCTAATGCACTGAGCGCACGAGGCAGCGGAAAAGCGCTTGATAAAGGTTGTAAAATGCTTCCAAATACCTCAGCTTCTGAACGTGAGGAACCTTCGCGGATGAACACATATTCACCAGCTACAATTCCAAATACAAAAACATCACGAACGCTCAATCCGAAATCATTGCCACCATTACCAGACGCACCGATTCCAACAGTAATTGGATCTACAACAATGTCACTTACTGTTGCAACAGTTGCGGCTGCCAATGGTGCGCGCAATGAAAATGAAGTCGAAAGTTCGTTGGAAGTTTTAGCGAATCAGGCGAAATCCGAAACGTCCACCTCAACAAATGGCGATGGAAATCTACCTAATAAAAGTACAAATTGTGACAGCTCCAATGCAAATCGAGCAGACCAGCCGCTAAGCACGCGCGTTAGTGGAAATATAGAACAAAAAATTGCGCAGGGGCTGCTGAGTGAGGAAAGCAAAGGGGCGAATCAGACAGGTACCGCAGGTTTTGAGGCAAATGTTTATGCGGAGCGAATCACCATCACAAAAAACCCAGTTACCAACGCAGTAACGCTGATAGAAACCATGGAAAGAATGCAGCGGCTTTTTACTGAAAGCCCAACGAACGCAACGAAAAGAAAATGGCAGCAGGAGCGGGAGAAAATACAGCAAAATCAGAAACTTCAACAAAGATCTTCGAATGAAGAAGTAGGAGAAATAAAGGAACAACCTCAAACAGTTAGCCAAAGCGAGGAGAATGCGTCCAAAAATGCGTGCGAAAAACCCAGCACTTCCGCAGAGCGCCTGCTTGGTGTTAACGCAGAGAAAAATAAGACGAACCAAAACGATGAAATACAGCAAACCTCGAAAAGCGAGGAGGAGTCTAACCAACCATTAAATACCTTCGTCAACACAGCTTCCGCCGTGGGTAGTATCACGAAACAAGAAGGAACCACCGGAATTATACACCAAGCTTTCAATATTGCAGCCTCCAATAAAGCATTGGTCCCAACAATTTCCTCTACGACCTTTTCCATACGCGTAGACGCAGATAATCTGAAAGAAAGTGTTAGTGAGTCATCGATTGAAATCGCCAGTATGGCGGAGGCCGCGTCTGCCTCGTCCATTGAGTTGGCTGACTTAATCGCTGACGCCGAAGAGGACGATTCGGAAGCGGATGTGGAAGAAGAGGAACCAATGGGTGGAATTAAAATAGACACTGCCTCAATGCCGGCAATCGAAGAGGTCTCAGATGTTAGTTCTTCATCCAGCAGCTTACTTAGCATGTCACAATTTGGTGGCGGTGGTGGTGGCGCAGTTCAGAGAAAGCAAAGTGATAGTGGTAGCGATTTCTGGTAGTAAAATGCAAGCCCAAGCGTTGGCAGTTCTCCACTAAGGTAATACTCAGCGAGCGCTGAAGAGTAAATCAAGCACAAAAGTTTTCAACCAAAGTTTACAAAGCATAAAAACCATAATAAATATTTTAGTTCACCAATACGAAATTAAGCATTGATTCAATGGCTATTTTTTTAAATTCAAAATAAATAATTTAAAACTGTTTTTTTTAATGTGAAATATAAAATTTAAATAAAAATTATTTGTAATTATTCAGAAATGACCGTATAATTGACAAGTAAAATAAAAACGGAAGTGTTTTTACGCTAAAATAAAAATAATTTTTGAATCTGAAAATTATGGTATTTCTAAAAGTAAGTACATATATACAGGGCGTCCGGTGGCAGAATTAGGTTTTAAATTTACAGTTTTTCTCTAACCGCTGAGCGTATGAGGGGGAGAGTCAGAGATCATGGTGATGCTGCATGATTTCTTCGCTAGATTAGATTAGATTAGATTTGTGCGGGGTTGGACAAGTCCAAGGGCTCAGTCAGGAAGACTATTGTACTTCACCTGTATAGATTACAGTGGAAGGTAGGAATAGAGCGACAGGATAGGTACAGACGGAGATTGGTTGGAGGTTATTCTTCCGCGAATCTTTTGGAGTCATTGATGAATCTTATGAGATCCGGAAGAGTGGCCTGTGCGCCAAGGTAAACGACTACCTCTCCTGCCTTTCTCGCTTCTTCATAGCGAGAAACTTACAACTTTCCCCCATTAAATCCACGGCGACCGTCTTCACCACCTGGACAAAAGAGGTTAAGCTGCTAGTTAAGGTGATAGTCTACGATACACCAATTCCGACTGTAAACAACCTCAAAATATTGGGAGTTACCTTCGAAATCTTGCTCTCCTTCTCAGCGCACACAACCGCTATTGCCACTACAGTACAGAATCGGAACAAGTTCCTCAAATCGCTTGGCGGCAGCACTTGGGGCAAAGACAAAGAAATTTTGCTATCGACTTTCAAGGCAATAGGCCGACCGGTTCTAAACTATGCTGCGCCTGTCTGATCGCCTGGAACAATCAGACAGACAATCAACGACATTCATCGGGATACCCTTACCACCTTCTTAAGCTCCCGACCCCCGAATGCCGTCATCGGAGTCCAACAACCACGCATCGCAGACAAAAGGCTCCAACTTCCCCGAGCGTCCCGCGTAACCTTGGCACAACTACGTTCTAGATACTGTAGCAGGTTAAACTCCTACTTATCTAGAATTGACCCCGACATACTAAATATATGTCCGGCATGTGAAGGCACCCCGCACGATACTAACAACCTTTTCACATGCCCCAACAAACCCACTCATCTAACACCCCTCTCCCTCTGGACTCAACATACTCAGTACATCGCACCTCAACAGCCTAAGTCTGATTCTAGAAAACGCCGGACAGCTACAGAGAAAATGCTCTGCAGTGTCCTCATTCCCACGACAGGATAGGCATATTGGGTCGTCAATGATTCCCATGGTTGTGCTCTGTGATTACACCCTCCACCATTCTCAGACCCTTCCTACTAAGTTTTAAACCTCTTCCCTAAAAAACTGATAAGACGTTTCGGTGACACAGTTGTTTTTTCTGTGCGAGTACCTCAAAAGTTGAGCCTGTGAAAGAAACTCAGCGACATCTCAACACTAAAGAAGCGAAGAAAATATCGTTTGCGTGATTAATGGCATCCCGACATCATTCCCTAGCGAGTGGCCCGGAGTACGGGGGCCAGATTCCAAGAGTGTATACGAGTAACGCTCAACATTTAGAGAAAAAAATTAATCAAAAATAAAAAAACAAAAATTCTTTTTTGGCCATATGACGTTCGTTCAAAAAGTTTTCAGCCTTCCAGAAAATGATTTTCCAAAACAGGTATGTCGTTGGCGACACGTACTCCGGGACTCACAGGTGTCTGAAATTTAAAAAGAGAAGCAGCTCTTGTTCAGTATGAATTATTGTGTGAAAAAATTAAAAAAAAATTTTACCTTGTTTTGATTTTAAAGGTCCAAAAAAAATACTAAAATTTTTTTCCGAATGATCGTAGCGTGTAACTACTGAACATAAATTCTACGTCATTTAAATTTTATTTCTTTAAAATCGGTTCAGTAAAACCGCCTATATCTGTGCCCATTGTCCATAAGAAGACCAATTTTTGAAGGCTGACAACTTTTTGAACGAACTCGAATTGCCAAAAAAATTGTATTTTTTAATAATGGATCAAAATATAAAATACTGAAAACAAAAAAAAAATCTTTTTTCGCTTCGGTTTCACACGCAAAAAACACCATTTCAAAGGGGCGAGGGCCTGAAATAAACTTTTATCATTAATAATGTGGCGGCCGTTTCGAGGCTCTTGTTTAGCTTTCATGATATGATTATTTCGCTAAGTAGATTGCCGGCCTTACGTCAGCTAGACAGATTTCTCTTACTGCCATCATTTGGTCCGATTTGCCCCAGACCAATGGGTTACCAATATCCCTTAGGATTATCCCGCCCATGCTCGGTCGTCATTGCCTCTTTGGTTATGGATTGACATTTGTATAGGAGAGGATAGGTATTAGCATCTCTACCCCATTAAGTGCCTGGAGCAATCAAAATCGGAGCATATCACTTTGAAGCGGTGAAAACTTTCACGTGTTTGGGATTTAAACTTAGCCATGTCAACGCAATGAGCAACACAATCGACGACAGAATACAAGCAGCATATATGTATGTAGAGCCTTCTACTCACTTATTAAGCTTTTTAGAACAGAAGCTGCTGAATAGACCTTGCCAAATTTCGCTGTATGAATCTATAGTCCGACCAGTTCTTTGCTACGGATGGGAGTCTTAGACAATAAGTGCAGAAAACAAAAACAAACTCCAAGTATTCAAGAGAAAGGTTTTGAGGCTAATCTTCGGTGCAATCAAACACAACGACGAAACGATTGTCCTGTAGGACACACTTAGGCTCATAGCCCATTGTGATGCCGCGTGGGGAGCTTTCCCTAATTCTTCTAAAACCAGTTTGTGCTTTTCAAAAATTTTAGAATATCCCAGGTAGAATCATCTCAGCAACAGTTGCTCGGCTTTCGCGAGGTTTAGTCTGCCGAACAACTTGGCTTCCAATTCTTAACTAGGCTTAAGACGTTATCAGATTTGGATACTAACCGCCTGCGGAACTTAATCACTAGCGCGCAATGTTTCCCTAACAGTAATAATAAATCGTCACCCGCTCAAATATCTTCGCGGATAGCCGAGCGGCCATCAAAGCTGCCTCCATTGCTAAGATCAAAGGTTGCTCAGGAATACTTGGCAGTTCCAATGATATTAGCACCGTCTTCAAGGTCAGTCTTATATGGGTTGCGGGACATAGAGATATTGAAGGAAATTGCAAAGCCGTTGACCTAGCCAGAATGGATACCAATTTTCCACTGCTTGAAAACAGAGGCAATGTATGAATTCTTTTGTCAACTAAGGATAAAAATTAAGTACACAAATTAATATTATCCAGGACGCCAATAGGTCATGGAAAGAAGAAAATACTTGTGTTACAACAGGCTAATTTGGCCGCATATATATAAAAAAAGGTCCAGAGATTTGCTTAACCTCTCAAGAGCAAACATCTCGAAGGTCATGGCTTGTGGCACCGATTATTGGTGGTCTGTAATTTTCCAGCCTATTCCACGATTCATAAGAGTGTCTAAATGGTTTTATGAAAAATAAGGTTCCCGTGTCATACAGTGGTACCACAACGGACCTATATGGTCTACGTGACTACTCTAAGCCGACTGCCACAAAAACCTAGCCTAACCCAACCACTCCAATCTCTCCGATATACCATTTTAGAGGTTTTTTTTAATAAATAATTTTCTTCTTTAAACATAGCCCAACTCTCTATTTTATCTTCTCTAAAGTGACGTCACCTCTCTGGAACCAAAGGAAATAATAATAATAAAAGTGGCGTCAGGTATTATTTAATCCCTAAGTTCCATTTTAGGCTGCGTAATTCTGCACTCTTATCACTTTAAGTGAAGAGTTAGGTTAGGTTATAAGAGTTTCCCGGTAAGTGGGCCCACTTGGACAAAGAATTTTAATTCATCCTTTGTGATACTATTTCAAGCGAAAAGAGATGAAGCAATCCAAGAGGACGAAAGGAGAAGGTGCGGAAGGAGGAGGGAGTTGAGTATTTGTGGATTACAAACGGTGGCTGATTTGTGGTTATGTTAGGAAAGAAGTGAGAACCGAGATGCTCAAATCTTAGTGCCGCGAGATCAGGACAGCTAAGGAAAAGGAGCTGAGATGATTTCACCTCACTCTCCACACAGCTGACGCTAAAAAGACTCGAAGTAATTCCAAGTCTCATGAGGCATGTATACCTCGCGGATAGTGCCCTGTGAGGACACCCACGGAGTTTGAAAGCTGAGATTTTGCTATACTCAGAATATCCCTCGAACGCCTCCGATCTACACGTGGCCAGAAGGAGAACTTTTTGACCTTACGAGTTGGGGTACTTGCCCAGCGCATGCTGAGTTGAGGCAAAGCCAGCGCATCGTTCTAGGAGTAGAGCGTGGGTGGTCAAGGGGATCCCAAAGTATTACAAATACACCGAAAGTTAGAGCTTCCCTCACGCTGCCATACAGTCTTAAATGATGAGCCCAACAGTAGCCGTTTTTAGTGTAATTGTATGTATTTTATTCTGATTTCGTGCACAACATATAAATTACAACACATTCACGTTTAAATCAGTGCATTTAGTTACTTAGAGTATAGATTTTGTTAACCATAAATTTTCTACAGTCCACTAAGTCGAAATTCCAATTGCAAATACTTTTTAACCTCTATTGTCTACACATTTCGACTGCTCCTTCCTTTCTAAGCTGGCAGTGCAACATTATTTTCCTAAGTTTCCGTTTTAATTACTTATACACTAAGACGGCCATTGTGGCCTTTTGGCTGGTGGGGCGAAGCTGACGTAAAAACCACTAGTAATCGACAATCATCAATTTTCGTTTTGCGCTGCCTCTACAAAGCTCTGCCCGCGGCTATTATCATTCGACTGATGATGCTGCCGTTGCTGCTACCACCCACCAATCTAACAAAGAACTCCGTTTATGGCAAGCCAGCGATGGTACGCTATGCCCCCACTCACACCGCAGTGCCATTAATCAAGTCGTAGTGGTCAGTGCCATTGATGCCGCCGGTGCCATTTGGGCCACCCATTATTGATATGCCACTGTAGACACTGGCATGTGAACGTCGTCGCTCGCGCTCTAGCTCGTTTGGGTCGTAGGTTTCGCCTAACATGCCACTTGGACGCCGCTGTTCGTCGAACGCATAGGCGCGCTGAAATTTCGACGGTACATTCACCACACTACCACTACCGCCTCCGCTGCCGATGCCGCTGTCTGCGCCCCCACTGGTATTGCTACTGAAGGAACGCGTCAAAAGCGTGTGTGCCAGATGCGGAGCTGTCGGATGGGTACGCGTTGTCGGTGCGCCCAGTTGTTGTATTTGTTGGTAGTTAGGCGCGTACCCGGACGGTGAGGATGGTATGGCGGCAGGCCAATGCACTGCCGTTTGTGGTAGACGACTCTCATTGCTCATATTGTGCTGGTTGGCTGAGTTCTGTGGACGTTGTAGTCTTCGCTCGTCATACTTGCTGCTGGGCCGTAACGAAACGAGATCGTCATTGGATTTATGCATAGCAAAGCTTGAATTGTATATATCCGCGGCTTGTGATTGCGATAAATAAAGATTTTGGGGGTGTAGTTGTTGTTGTTGTTGCGGATGTTGTAACATTAGATTGGTCAGGCGGGTTTGGCTGCTGCTATAAGTGTTGTGCAACGCAGACGCGCTTGCATGCAACGAGCCTGAGCCGATGCTGTTTTGTGAGTTAGTGTGACTCTTTAGGAATGAACGCGGCAGTGTACGACTCTGGTAGATTTGGACATTGGGCTGATAGTTTTGGTGCAGACGATTTTGCGAACCATAGTAGGCACTTTTGCCAGCTGCGTAGTAGGGCTCACCGTTGCTAAAGCTGGGTGGAGGTGGCCAGATTTCCAAAGCTGAGTCGCTGCGTTCGTTACCAAAAGCGCTTTTTTGCGTAGACGCTTCGGGCGGGTATAGCGTAGCCAGCGAGAGATTGGAGTTGAGCTTGTTTAGGTGTGTTGGCTCAACGAACATGGAGGAACGACGTAAATTACGAAACATTGGGTTTGTCCCATACTGAGTATTATCTGTAATGGTGGAGAGTAGAGAAGAAAGTGTTTGAAATTAATGATCTCGGCTTATGATGTTGATTAAGAATATTAATAGAGCAGCAAGTTACTTCACATAAACTTTATTAATGGAGGACGAAAGCTCATAACCCATTTAAGGTTTAAGAATTCATATAAATATTTCAGATAATTCAGAGTAAAAGCGTTTTAGTGTTCGAAGGCTGGATTTAATATATGCACTTATTGTAATCGTTGTGCTTTCTAAGTTAATATAATACTTGGTGTCCCATCAAGCTACCTATTTCGGGCTAGGACTTATATGAACCTTTGAGTTTTTTATTTGTCAACTGTCTTGGCAGTGAGGTAGCAGCGTTCGTTGGCTCAGATGAAGACATCCACTCTCGGCCTGATAAAGCAAGAGTCGCCTTCGGTATGATATCTCCTATGTGGCTCAATAACAACATCAGCGTTCACATAAAAATGAGAATTTTCAAATCCAACGTAGGATCGGTTCTACTTTATGCTTCCAGTACATGGAAAACGACCAAATCCATCACTACGAGCCTTCAGGTTTTTTATAAATCGCTGACTGATGAACATCTTCCGCATTTTTTGCCCAAAACAATTTCGAACGCAGATCTACTGAAAAGGTTCAAATGCAGCCAGTCGAAATGTTCATAAAACGCCAAAAAATGGAGAAGAATTTGGCACACTCTACGCAAAAACGATGTATACATTGCACGAAAGGCGCAAACCTGTAGACCAAGGGAAACTTGCAGGCCGACTGTTGAAAGGGAAGCTGGAAGCATTGGAAAGAGCTGGAATCAATCGAAGTACATGACCGAAAATCGGACAAGATGACGCGCAGCCGTGGTTGCTGTTCTATGTCCCACGAGGGATTAAGGACTTGAAGAAATAGAAGAAGCTGTCATGTCATGAGCATCGAGGTTAAATTATCGAGTTGACATGGGCGTTCAATGCATAGAAATTGTAAGAATCCACTACTGATAAGACGAAAGTTTCAAGGAAACGGTTCAAGGATGAAGTTACATCGCAACGGCGCGATATGTGTCGGTCAGAAAGATTATGCGATTTGACGATGAGTTTTCTTTTTCAGAAGGTATACATAAATATCCAGTGGTGTACATAAACAGTGAGCTGAAAAACTAGTTTCGGCGTTGTAGAAATTCAGTTGCTACATTTTAGGTTATATATTAAAGTGCCAATGAAAATTTCATTTAAAGAATCACAAGGCGTCCGTTTACAAGTTTTGGTATTTGAAACAAAGCCTCCATTCTTTGGTTACAAAAGATGATCAGATTGAAGGTACTTTTTTCAATACGGGTTTTATGACAGATCACGCATTCATTGGCATTTTATCGTGGAAAGACGTACGCCAACAACGCTTACAAATCGTACAATTGGATTACGAAAATCGATGCGCTGTGAAAAGTGTTCATCGCACGCTCAGGCCTATTTATGGTGTATATAACCGTCCTACCGAACGCACTATTCGGCAAACCATCGAAAAAATTGAGAACAATTTTGCATTATTGTATGAAACTCAACCGATTAGACCACGTACAGCTCAAAGTGACGAGAATATTGTGGCTATGAGAGTTTCGCCGAAGACGCGGAAGAATCGATTACTGCCGATCTCAACAACTTGGCCAATCTTATGTCACAACTGGGCGATTTTCGCAAAGATCTTGGTTTGAAAGCATATAAAATGCAGCTAGTCCAAGACTTGAATCCGGTCGATCGTCCTAGAACGTCATAATTTCAGTCGTTGGGCTCTTGAAAAACTCGCTGAAGTTTCGCGTTTTGGGATCCGAATTTTGTTTAGCGATGAAGCCCGTTTGTGGCTTAATGGCTACGTTAATAAGCAAAATTGCCATATTTGGGCAAAAGAGCAACCCGAAGCCATTCAAGAACAGCTATTACCACCATTGAATACAACCGTATGGTGCGGCCTATAGGCTGGAGGAATCATCGACCCATATTTCTTCAGAGACGAGGCTGGCGTCAATGTAACAGTGAATGGCGAACGATATAGCGCCATGCTAAACCACTTTTTTATGCCGTGATCTGTGCTCTCCAGAACATTTGGTTCCAACAAGACGCCGCCGACGGTATTTGCCATACATTCCGTGAAGCTTGGGGTTTACTACGTCGTCGTTTCGGTGCTCGTCTCGGGGCAGTAAATTGGCCACCAAGATCGTGTGATATCACAGCTTTGGGCTTTTATTTGTGGGGGTATCTAAAGTCTAAATACTTTGTGGATCAACCAGCTTTGATTGAGGCATTGGAAGCCAACATTACTAAAGTTGTCCACGAGATACCGGCGATTCATTAAAAATTGGTGTTCACGGATGACCAAATTGCGGCGCAGTTGCGGCCAATATTTGAAAGGGATTTTCTTCAAAAAATAAATTTCATGAATGGCTCGAATAATAAAGATTGCCAAATCAATTTGAATTTTCGCTTTTTCAATTCAATTTAAAATCCGATACCTCTAAATTGATCACCCTTTAATAAGGAGAGGAACTTTTTTAATTTATTTTAATTTTTAAAATTAGTCATTCTTAAGGGGTTATACGCAGTTATGACTTTCAAAAAAATCAATTTTTTTATTGCATTTTTGTAATGTATATATATTCAAAAGTATACGCACGAAATTTGAAGTAGATCTAAGCAATACTTTCGGAGTTATACCTAAATATGTAGAGATGCCTCGGCACGTTTTAAGGGAGGTATTGAAACTTTAAACGTGTTTTTTCAAAACGGCATTTTTCAAGTCGGTGTACCTGATATCTCGAAAACGGCTTGTTTGATCGGTCAACCGTTTTAACTCAATCTTTAAAGATACATTTTCTAGTAATTAATCGTTCCTTTTGTAAATCTGATACTTATTTTCCATTTTATAATCAATTTACGGCCAAATTTTAACGTAAAAATCGAAATCATTTTTTTTAAAAGCTGCCATTTTGTGAAACTTCTCTACTTTGATTAGCCGAACGATTAATTACTAGATAATCTAATATATTAACAAAATTTGTATGGTTTTTTGATTTCAGATAATCCAATCCTGGGTTACGATGTACACCGTAAATCGTCTTTTTTTAAAGGAGGTTCCAGAAATCGCCTGCAGCGCGCTCTATAATCAACATTTTCATAAATAAAAAATTTTGTTACGTTCTTGAAGGATGCTTTTATAACCGCCAAAAATTTTCAAATTAAAATATTCTGAAGTTTCTTCAGGATAAATCCTTGACAACCCGTCTTTTATTTGCTTCATAACTGCGTATAACCCCTTAATGGGACTCTCTCTACAAGTTTACCATTCCTTTCAAACCCATTGTGTGAGACTTGCATCTTTCTCACCCTGTTTTTCAATCGCATAAATTAGGTCAATAACTTACCTTGAATGACGTAGATGCGCTCCTCATCGTCTTGTAACTGCGAAAAGCCACCTTCTCCTTCATCGTCATCCTGCGCTTCCCTGGCGCTCTGCTCTTCATTTACTTCATCATTCTCTCTGCCAAAATTACGGCGCCCACCGCTACTACGTTGCCCACTATCAAAACAATTTGCGGCTTTATTGAGACGACGTCGTTGCGTTTCATCGTCAGATATCGCCATCGCATCTTCTTCGCTGGCAATGAAGTAAATGTTTTTCGGTTTTGGACGCATTCCAGCACGTTTGCAAAACTCCTGAAAAAGTTCATCCTTTGTCTTACGTATGCCCCGTTTCAAGCCGCACAGACGCTGTGGTTCATCATCATCGTAATTGCTGTCAGACTGGCTATCGGCCAATTGGCGCCGCCGTGGCAGATTTTGTTCAATTTCACTTTCACCGCCGCCGCGTTCACTTTCGCTTAGTGTGGCTGGGTCAAGAGGTCGTGTATTTGTCGCCATGTTGCGTCGACTTTTACGCTCCACATGCGGTGTTGTACGTCTGAAATTGTTGCTGGGATAAATATCTGTGGTAGTTGAAACGCTGCGGGTGAGCGGAAAGTCTTGTGTGAAGTCGCCGAACCGTGCGATCTGCTGTGGCATGCGGGGAAATGTTTGCGAGGTGCCGCCCATTTTAATCGCTGAAGGTGGCGGTGGTGGCAAATCGGGCGATGGCTCGGTGTAGAGTTCATTAAGCGATTTGGCAAAGTTCCTCGAATGCAAATTGCATTTCGGTTGTTGTGATTTCTCGAAATAATACCTGCGCAAAGAAGAGGGGAAAATGGCACACATAAAAATTGTGAATTGATTCATTACTGCCTAGTCATTGGCTAGCCAGTAACAGATAAATAAATGTTATTAAAAATCTAAAATATTTCACCTGCGCTCCATTTCTGTGTTGACGAATGCCTCTGCCACATTCGGATGCTTGCGACACGGAACAAAGCCAGGCATGTGTTGCAACAGCTTTTTACTATCCAATTCCATTTCGGCTGCGGGTGACGACATGCACACATTGTGCACCTGATGAAGGTTATTGGTGCTTAGTCGAGGACCTTGCTGGGGCTTGCGCACAGTGGGTGCGACGGCTACCGAGGACGAGGAATGTTTATAGCTTTTATAGGTGTGACTGTGAGGAGTTTCGTTCTCTTTCAGCTTTTCCTGTAGATTGGTGATATTGAAGCACGGCAACCGCTGCAAAGGCGAAAATAGATGTGCATTGTATATTAAAGAGGTGTATTGCGCCATGTGTGTGTGTGTGTGTGAAATGTGACTATTAAGCGGAACAGGAAACGGATGCCATTGTTGACATGAACGCCAAATTGAATGCAACATTGGCTGCCGTTGTGTGTGAGCTCTGGGGTAAGTGAAAGCAATTCTCCTTGTGAATTTTTCAAATAACTTTTTAGCGGAGGTGGAGTTTGTTAAAGGAAGTGTAAAACCTTGTCGCAGTTTGGAAGAAATACAATATTTTTAATACTTTAAAATAATAGGATCGGGTTTGAATTGGGTCAATAATGCCTTAAATTTTTGGTGCCCACAAAAAATATAATAACACGAAACCCTCAAATAGGCATTTGATCCAAATCGCTTAGGGCCGACCAATTTCTTCATATTTGAAAAGGGGAAATGAAGATTGGCAGATAAACAGCGCCGAAGCTAAATAGGTTGGTGCCTGACTACCATTTATGAGGTCGTGCTGTGGATATACAACGCAGCGGTTTTACCAATTTTAACGTACGAGGTTGCGCATATTCGACGGACCCGACGGATTTCGATGACTCTTTGGGCCCATTCCAATCGACGAGTCTTGTCCGCAGGCAACAATCTTTGCGTGAATTGAATCTTATACGGGAATAAATGCAAATCAATGCGGATAATTCGTTGCTAAGTGGTCCGAGCAATGCCCAACTGCTGAGAACGGCGATTTTGGGATGTCCTTGGCGACGCCTTGGTCGGTTTTGATTTGGCCTCTTTGGATTAGAAAGAGCATCACCAGTTGAAAACCTTTCGTACAAACGTTTAATGGTGTTCTTAGAAGGCGTACTTTCCACATTATTTAATTTTTTATACGCCCGTTGAGTTTTCACAATTGACTTCTTTTGTTGAATGTAAATTTCAACAATTTGGGAGCGCTCGCGTGGCGTGTACTGTTCCATGGTAAAAATCTGCTTGGACTGACGCTTCCAACGCGGTATGTCATTAAGCGATCTGACGTCTCTGTCAAAAGATAAAGGGTTGCCAGATGGGTCCGTCGAATATTGGCAACCCTGTATGTATGCCTGGTTAGGTGGGAAGCTCTGCGGAAGGGCTATAATATCACTAAGTTGGGAAGGGTGCAAAGGACTGCTTGCATTGGCATCATCGGAGCACGTAAAACTTGCCCCAGTGCTGCCCTGGATACAACTTTGCACTTACTCCCTATCGACTTTTACTTTATGATATTTTCAACGCAGCTCAAAGTGCAATCAGGTTAAAGGAGGTTGGCCTCTGGAGGCAATCTCTCAAGCGACATGGTAGCATTTACGGGCAGTTAAAACCATATTTCTCCGAACTTCGAGCAGATCCCTCTATTCACAAACTAGAGTTTGAGGGTGGTGCTAGGGCAATCTTTCAAAATAGGCAGGAATGGATCGAGGGGAAAATCTGTACCAAAGCTTGCACCTCTGTCTTCACTGACGGTTCCAAGATGAAATTGGGAGCCTGAGCAGGGGTTTTCTCTAAATCAGCCAATTTATATATCTCCTTTAAACTGCCAAATACTGCTAGTGTTTTTCTGTTTTTCAGGCAGAAGTCTTTGCCATGCTGCAGGCATGCAAAATGCTTAGTGAACGCGGGAGCGAGGGAGATATTAACATTTTCTCCGATAGTCAAGCCGCGATTAAGGCTCTAACGACGACATGGTGCAGAACCCAACTATTAAACTCCTGTAAGGTGATAAAATCTCTTGGGTGTGCAGGTGACATTTCTCGACTCCAGGGCATAGGAACATAGATTAAAATTAAATTGCTGCTGAGCTTGCCAGGAAGGGGACTGAATTGACCTCAGAGACCTCCTACCCGGTCATCGGCATCCCCCTGGCTGTTGTTAAAGGGGAACTGCACAAATTATTTCTCAGGAAAGCGCAGAAAAGATGGAGCTCCATTTCTTCATGTACTATTTCGAAAACCCTTTGACCCGAGTACAAAGTACGAAGGACTCCGAAAGTCCTTTGGACTCCTCGCCATGAAAAACAAATAAAAAAAACCATTTGCCGCTCGGAGTCAGCTTAAAACTGTAGGTCCCTCCATTTGCTCAATGAGGATTTCAAATTGATGGAATTTCGCCATTGCGACTGCGAATTTGTGCATCTGCGCGTTGTTATACTGGAGAAAAATGTGAGGCAGCACCATTTCTTCTTCTTTTAAAATCAATTTTAATTTTTACTAATATACTCACATTGTAATATCCAATTTCTTGCAGACTGATGTACAGAAAAATGTTCAAAAGCCCCACAAACTCAGTCGTTATGAAGCCAATAACGAACAGAAAGAAACTTTGTCCATAGGTAACCTTGAAGAGTGGCGGCTGCAAAGAGGACCTCGATCGCAATTTTGAGCCAATTTCCGCTTTTAGGATGGATATGTATGCAATTAATCCGATGAGCATTAATAAACCTAAGAATTACAAGGAAAAAAGAAGAAGAAAATTTTTGTTAGAAAAATTTTATTAGAAAAAAAGTTTCATATTGTCACTTATGTGTCACTATATAAATAAATATATAAAAATTGCTTGCACCCAATTACAACCGTTGAAAAATACTTAATATTTACAATACCAACTTCCCTCCATTTGAGATTTTTTTTCCAAAAAATCACTTAAATAATTTGCGTTTATGTTTCATTTTATAAATTTAAAATCTGTTCAGTCTGAATTTTTTTTTCTTCTTGTAAAAAAGTTAATTCAATTTGAAAATCCTTCGAAAAAATTACTTAAGATCGGAGCAAAATATTAGTCGAATCATAAAAAATGCAGGGGAAAGGGAAATGTTAGGTTAGGTATATCTGGCTGACCTGAATAGATCTCACATAGACCACAAGGACCCGTAGTGTTACCAGTGTTGTTGGAGGCGTGATAGACACAGCTCGTGAAACATGTCTTGGCGAGTTTTAATAAACAGCTTAAGCTTTTGTCAGATGAAAAGTATACCGATCCCAGGCGATTGTACCGAATTCTGCTTAGAACAGGGCAGTGGCAAAGGAGGTGTTTTAGCGTACCCATTTCTTTTTCGCATAAGTTACACGCGTAGCGTAGCACCTGTCCTACTGAAGCGCTCAATGTACTCATGTATTACCATCAGACTTACATCTAAAAAGAATCGCTACTTGCAGCGCGGTGAGACCCAGAGACATAGGGAGCTGGACGAAAAGATCGTACGGTCACAGCAAGATTCTCCCACAGGGAGCCTCGCTGCTCAAAGACAAAACAGATTACACAGTCTCCGACCTTAACTTCAAGAAAGACTTTACCGTAGAATTCCCACCGGGAGCGGAATGGGGCAAGGGGAAGGTGATTGGAAGATACGATTTTGAAATCTACACTAACGGTTCTAAAATGAACTGTGGTGCGGAAGCTGGCTTTCATTCGGTGACGCTCAACTTATCTCAGTCAATTCCACTTCCTGACTATGCTAACGTATTCGAGGCAGAACTGTTAGCGATCAGGGAAGTATGCAAATCACTAAAACTCTGCAAGGAAGTTAGTGCAAGAGTAGCTATCTTTTCAGACAGTCAAGCAACTATCAAGGCCTTAGACTCCAACTCCATTTCATCCAAACTAGTCTTACAGTGTAGAGAGGAACTAGATCTTCTAGTGATAAAAAAAACTTGGCTGTCGTGTGGAAGGTCTAGGCTTCCCATATAGACTGTGTTAGTTAGAGTTAGTTCCTCGTCTAGTTCCGTCTTCAAAACCGAGAGTGAGGGATATTGGCTGGACAATTGCAAAGGAAGTGCTGAACTGTTTCTTCCCCTTCCTCATCTCTGCAACTTCTGCAATATTCATGGGACAAAACTCCTAGTCTGAAGGAATGCCTGCCAAATAGCCAATGACCGGTTAAGCAAGCTACGACCTTCGAGGTATTGTCTCTTGAGAGACTAAGCAATTCCTTTGTCCTTTCCCTGTATGTTACTGTGATCAAAAAGCCTTTGCGAGAATTGTCCAGTCAGTTTTAGGGCAGATCTTTTGGCTGAGTCTCTTACTACTAATTTGATTGGATGCCAGTCGAGAAGTCACAAGACTTAAGAATGATTTCCTAAGGTGTTTAGACGGTACTACACTAACGTACGCTAACAAATCTTATGAGCTATACAACTCAAATAAATAAACCCGCAATGGAGATCACCCAGAAACTCAAGTAACAATCCCTCAACTCTCGGTCCCAAAGTGAGCCAAAACACTGTCTTTACTCTAAACTAAAATTTGTGTTACTTGCATTTATAGCTGACGAAGTGGGCAAGCAGATCATGCGACATTTACCGAGATTCACTACTACAACCAATTTTTCGAGCTATCGGTCCCTGAATGCCGTTTAAGGGTCGAACCACCATCCTCAGCAGGCAAAGAACTTCAGTTGCTACGTGGTGGAAAAAGGAATATTGCACGCTGGATGTTGAAAACGCTTTTAAGGGGGAAGTCTACTGTGACAAGGGAAAAACAGGCTTATTTTCCGGATTTTATTTCTAACAAAATATTGCTCGTACATAAAATCTATTTAAACTCTTATCTTTATTATATATTTAAGTTTTTGAAAAAAAAATTTTAAGTCAAAATATTCAAAATGGCCGCTATGGCACTTCTGCAAGCGCAGGTCCGCTTTTCTTAGGTGCCTAAACGGTGTACATGAAATCTTACGTTTCGGTGATCTAAAACAAAAAAACAAAATATTGTTATCATATATAATACATAGTATTGACTCTCGTCTGACGTAGGATTATGTCGATAAAAAATTTTGGCGTTGAAAAAAAAATTCTTGAAATTTTTTTCTTTTTTTTTGCCTAAAATTGATGTTACTATTGTTTATAACAATTTAACAAATAACGATATCAAAAAAATCCTATGTCAGACGAGAGACACTATTACAGAGAATATATAATTAAATTTTTAAGCTGATTCATTTATCAGAACTCGAGATATCGTGTACACCGTATACAAAAACTTAGTTTCGAGAAAAATGCGTTTAAAGTTTCAGTATAGCAGGTACGCGCTTTGGAGCGCTTCGGGAAAAGGTCGAAATTTCAACGAAGAAAAATTTAGCCAGCTGTAACACATATTGTACCTTATTTAAGAGGGTTCAAAGTATTTTTTAAGCTAATAAAAAAAAAATCGATTTTTTGAAAAATTCACAGTAGACTTCCCCCTTAACATAGCCAGCTGGCAACCAAGGCTAGAATCCCTCAAAATGTAAGGGCTCCCAGTAATATTATCCGCATAATTCAGAGCTATTTTACGGACCACAAATTAAAGTTTATAACTGACAAAGGTATTGAGGAGTATAATGTTACAGCAGAGGAACCTTATGTACGACGGTATACTTAGACTAGATATGCCTCCTAAAACGAAAATCCCTGTAATCGCGGTGCTAATAGTGGCAAAATCCATCTAAGACGTTGAGAGGATCACTTGGTTGACGTCCACGAACCTGGAATTAGCTGAGCACAAAACTAATGTGATTCTATTAAGCACTAGAAAGGCAGTATCATCCATGAAAGTAAAGGTTGGGGCTCCAACTATCAATTGAAAACCCGCCATTAAATACCGAGAGGTGATGATTGATAGTCGCCTAAACTTTAAAATGCACCTAGAATACGCTCTGAAGAAGGCATCCAAAGTGCAGGCCTGCCTGGCACGAATAATGCCAAACAAAGGTGGCTCTAGCCATAGAAAAAGACCACCGTAGAGTAGGGTTGTCGGCTCTTCTGTACGCGGCACCAATCTGGGCTGACGCATTAAACATAAAAAATCATTAAAGAAAACTAATATCCATCTATCAGCTAAGCGCTTTGAGGACTATGTATGGCTTCCGCACAAATGCTAATCAGGCATCGTTCAATATTTCAGGACTAACCCCAGTTGAAATTCTGGCTAAAAAAATGCAGAGATTATTTACAAGAAGAGAGAAGAAGAAAGGCGCGGGCTTTCACCCACTGGCAAGACCAGTGGAACAGGTTACCTAAGGGTAGACGGACGCACGAGCTAATATCCATCCATACAACGTGGTTAGAGCGGGACCATGGGGAAGAAAATTACTACCTAACTCAATTCCTTTAAAGGCACGGGGTAGATTTGGCCATGCGAGTTCATCAAACTGTCTAATCTGCACGGAGAAGGAAGAAGATGTTGATCAAGTCTTATTTCAATGCCCATGCCATGCACCCGAAATCTGTAAAATTTTCAACTGATAACTGGAAGGGAATCTTGTAACAAATATCCATGACCTAATACGCGCGGAGTTTCGTTGGCGACAACAATAATTAAGATCCTAACCAGTCCTGTGAGGTAATACCTTTTCCGCAATTCGGTGGGGAGAGGGGTAGTGTTGGTTCATGTTTGGTACGTAGGTGTATGTGAGAGTTTCCTCTTTACGGGCATCATCACAGAGAAAAAACCCTTCAAAACAACAAATGCCAACACAGCCTGCCAACATCGCTTCGTCCCTATTAGAAAACCCTTTATACACACATGCATATGTACATATGTATGAGTGATTGCATATAAATTTATGTAACTTACCTGAGACAATAAACATTATGCCCGCACTAAAGTAATATAAATTATTCTGATGTGAACAGGTTGGCACGAGGAAGACGATGAAGCTGATCAGAAGAAAAACACCGGATGCCAGGAAGAATGGACATGACTTGGTGACGGTGTCTGCAAGTTTGAGAATATAAATTTGTAGTTTCGCAAATGCGCATATTTGTGTACTAAACATATATGTGAATGTATGTGCGTGTGACTATAAAAATTTTGCCATAAATAATTTATTGTTTTAGATAGAGCAGCCATACATTCTTATGTCCTCCATATACAAGCAGAGAAAGAAAATAAATAAAAAATAAAAATAAAATAGTAAAGGCAAACAATTTGAAAATTTAATTTCGATTGCATTTGAATTTATCTGCATAACTTTCATATTTGTTTTTTTATATACTCAGATAGCCACTTGTATAATAAATAAAACGGATATCCACATATTTTTATTTTTTCTTATTTTTGTTATATGGGTCCTTATAAATAATCATAACTAATCTATGGCTCCGATGCACATTTAAATATTTTCTAAGGCTATAGAGCAGTCAACAACAATAATAATACAGTTAGGTTGATACACATACATGCAGATATGATTCATATGCAACTATTAGAAGTATTGGAAATAAGGGCACGCGGGTAGTATGCACACATTCCTGTATTTAAAAATCATATATAGTACGCAGATATTTGGTACCTTTGCGTGCAATCTAGAAAACAAAATAAACTTTTTTTCTAAAAATTTTAAAAATAAAAATGAGTTACAAAAATTCCTAATTCAATGCAGGTAACATAACGGGGGGCTGAGTCACAAGCGTGCAAATCTGCAAGTGTATATTTTGATCGACAGCTTGTTTAGTTCCATGGGGTTCACAACGATCCGGGTAAAATGCGGAAAAGCACAAACCGTATATGGAGTACAGCTCCCCATTGAAGCAAGTGAAGTGTAACTATATTTAGCGCAAGAAAATATTTTGTCATCAAAGCAAAATAAAGATTTTGTTGCAATATATTATATAGTTATATATGGTTATATACTACAAGCTGTACCCGGCGCGCATTGCTACACCAACAGCTAAAATAAATTTAAGAAAAATGACTTTAAAGAAAAATCAGTACACAAATATTCAATTCATTCTAAACCATTTTATTGATTTTGTTTATTTGGAAAAATTGTGACACTACAAAGTTTAGTTTCAATTCGATGTTTATTGAAGTGCTGTGAGATACACAATATTTCTTGCTTTTCCATCTGGTGCGTAGACCAATAAATCAGAAGGTTTTCCGACACGTGATTAAGCCACATAGAGCTGTACATGTGAGAAGCATGGATTCTCCAAGTTTAATCCACACATTTGTAACGATTGTCCTTGTGCTTTGTTAATAGTCATTGCGAAAGCGAGTCGCACCGGGAACTGTAAACTGAATTCGAATGGCATATCTGACGGGATCATTGGGATACACGGCAACAGTACGTCTTCACCTTTGAATTTTCCAGTCAAAATTGTTGCCTCGATAACACTGTTCATCATTTTCTTGACTGAAATTTTGGTTCCGTTGCAAAGTCGTGGTGGATTTATGTTTCGAAGAAGAATGATGGGTACGCCAATTTCCAATGTAAGAACGTGCGGCGGCATGCCTGGCAAATCAAGCGAATGCAAGAATTCAGTTGGATAGTTGACAACCTCGTCTTGATTATCCACAGTATCGATGGACTTATATGTTGTCGTTTCACTGGGTATTCCATGCTGAATGGGGAAGTTGATGGTATTGACATATGTAGATGTTTTTGGTTGCTAATATAACATTATGCAATGTTTTGGAAAACTTTTTGCACCAATTCGTCGATGCTTTCTGTGATCTTACAGAAGTTTGCTGGCAGGGTGATCATTGTGTAGATTCATCAATTTCCATTCGCCCATTTCCAATATCCAATAATTGTTTTGCAAATGTCATATTCGTTTTCTCTGTGTAAAAATATATAATCATACTAATTTTTATGACAATCGGTTGAACGGGGTAGAAGTTGCTACTCTGCAGCGCCATCTGGTGGCCAGTGGCATCAATGAGCATATCCTTCAAACCTTCTCCGTGGAAAATACATATATATACCAATTTTTATAACAATCGGTACAGTAGTTTTTGAGTTCATCGATGACATACAGACAAACATTCATTTTTATATTGGGTGGTTAAGTTTCAAGAGCCGGTGTTGATTTTGAATAAAATACAATTTTTTAGGAAATTATTGTCATTTTTCTTTATTATGATGATATTGGTACGGCTCAATTACGTATGAAACAAAATATCGAACAAATGGCCGCCGCGGCCTCGGCGGCACACCTCCATGCGATGGTCCAAATTTTCGATGACGCTGCGGCATAATTGAGGTTCTATGCCGTTAATGTGCCGAATTATCTCCTCCTGTACCTTTAGAATTGTTGCTAGCTTATCGACGTACACCTTTTACTTCAAATAACCCCAGAGAAAGAAGTTCAACGGTGTCAACCGTTTTCATAATAAGCCTGAATAACTTTAACGCGGTGCTCGATTGTGCATCTTTCCATGGTTCAAATTGAGTTAGTCTGAAATTGAAAAATTTCAAATGAAATGCTGAAAAAAGCTTAATGTTTAGGTGTGGTTCACATTCAACATCGGCTCTTGATATTTAACTACGCATTATATATATAAGAAGATATAGATAAGGTGACGCCTAGATGTCAATAGCGAATAATTCCTCCTACAACCAGTATACATTTTTTCTTCCAACGCATCGTCTTCGTTCAATCTTTCGTTGTCGTATATAGTAAGTTGGCTATTTATTTTCGCTATTTACTTTTCGAAGTACTTCAGAGTTGGAGACACCACATCTCGAATTCTTCTATGTAATTCATATCAAAAACTTTCACCGTCCCATCCATAACAATGTATGTAGTTGGATTCCAATATAAGTTTTGTATCACTTGTCTATACTATTCTTCAAAATTTATTGACCTCAAAATGTTAAAGAGTTTTTCATGCTGCCCATTATCAAAGCCTTTTCATAATCAATAAAGCATGGAAAAACGTCTTTTTGTACGTCCATGCAATTTTCTACTAGCCCATGAACACAAAATAATGCTTCACTTGTCCCCATGCCATTTCTGAAGCCAAAATTTTGATTGCCCCATTATTTCCTCACAAGTTTAATGTATTCTATTATAAATCACTTTCAGAAATATTTTTAGCGAATGACTCATAAGACTGATAAGTCTATATTCGCTTCAGTATTTTCCATGATCTTAGAAGTTGAATATTGTTACCATCGATTAGCTTCAAGATTTCAGGCGGCACTTGGATTGGACCTAACGCTTTTCTTTCGTTCATGCTGTAGAGTGCAAACATTACTTCATCTCTACTTATCGGTGCCCCGGATAACGTGTGTGGCTGTGGCGTCTCGTACGGTCTCTGCTGTCGGTAAAGGCATCGGATATGTATTTTACCTAAACCCTCTTTTTCGTATTCGTAATTCTAGCCGGTACCATTTTTTATGCCATCTTTGAAATTTTTCAAGGAGACAAATGTACAACGCGTTAAAATGATTGTAACTTATTATGAAAATTGTTGATATTTAGGAACAACATATCGCGTGGTCGATGACAATATCCGATGAAGCGACGCTTGGAGTATTTGAGAGAAAGATTCTGTGGAAGATTTTTGGACCTTTGCACGTTGGCAACGGCGAATATCGCAGACGATGGAACGATGAGCTGAATGAGCTTTACGACGACATAGACATAGCGAAGCGAATAAAGATCCAGCGGCTACGTTGGCTGGGTCATGTCGTCCGAATGGATACAAACGCTCCGGCTTTGAAAGTATTCGATGCGGTACCAGCTGGTGGTAGCAGAGGAAGAGGAAGGAATCCTTTGCGTTGGAAATATCAGGTGGAAAAGGACTTGGCTTCACTTGGTGTGTCCAACTGGCACCGGTTAGCACGAGAAAGAAACGACTGGCGCGCTTTGTTAAACTCGGCCAAAATCGCGTAAGCGGTTATCGCGCCAATTAAGAAGAAGAAGATATTACAAAATTCGTAGTTTTCGAGTGAGTGGACAACTCAATGTTTGGTGAAACATTTTCAAGAAACTGGTTCTGTCAAGGATAAAAAAGGTACTGGTAGACCAAAAACTGTAGGTTCAATTAGAATATCGCTGCTGTAGTGAACCTTCAACATCAATATCTTCACTTCATCTCAACGATAATGGCTAAGACGCTATGGTGCGGCACTTATAATCGCTTACAGTGTGGCTCATTTGTTTGATCAGAACAGCTGATTCCTTTGGTTACGGTTATGTCTAAGGTATGACACCACTAATTGCAGCTTAACCGACTTTCCCGGTAAGCCTGTATTATCGGATACTCATTGGCCCACACAATTTTATGTGAGACATTACAAAAATCCTTTAATTCTGGTCTACTTACCTAATCAATTAAAATTTTATTTTAATTTAACTTTCCTTTATGTAGCGACAGTTTTTACATTTTTTGCTACATTAAATACATACATACGAGTATGTACTTATGCACTTAATAAGTTATCCAAGCAGATTTCAACCAACAAAAAAATGGAATATTCTTATTCCCATCCATTATTTACAAAACCGCAGCGCGCATCTCTTGAACTATTAATGCATAGACACACACACACGTACGTAGTAGGTTCATACATACATACATATGCATAAGTATGCATTTAGTGCATATATCCATAAATGTGTTAGTATGTTGCTCTAAGTTCATAAATGTATGCATTTCATGGCGATAAAAAAGAACAAAAAAAAATTCCAAAATTTTGCCGAAAACCGATAAACAGTCTGAACTAATTTCCTTTGTGCACGAAATTTGATTACAATTGGCATAATTTTGATTGTCTGCACAAATAAATTTTTAAACAGCTTTGTAAATGAGTTTTTCACATAATTGCACATTAACGTTAAAATGTTGAATCGTTTTGTCATACACAAGGCACTGGATTCAGCGAGTGCCAGTAGATATTTATATATGCACACACACATGCACACGTATGACCAAGGGAAATGTTCACAAATGGTCATAGCAAATAAAAATATGTGCATAGGCGTGTACATTCGTACGTCCCTACACACACATTCACATAAAAAACAATTTGACCCCTGCCGTTTTTTGCTTTTAGATAAATAGATTCTCATCTTTCATAGCAAAATTTAACCAGTAATTAATTTTTTTATCAAAATTGATACTAAAGCTGCAATTACGAATAATCCATAGTTCGAATATTGCATCGATAAACAACTTAATATATATTGACATTTAACAAGCGTTAAATTGATTTAAATTGTTTTTTCAAAAGCCTAAAGATGCATCTTCTATATCTAAAAGTACGTTCACATATGCAGAGATTAGCAACAAATCGGCAAAAATTGATGTACCCATTCACATATAGCAGATTTATTATTATTTCCTATCGCGCCATCCTGGGGTGCATACTGCCGAAAGAAATGCTTTCCAATGTTGTCAACTTCTCGTTTTTGTCTTAATTTGTGGCCATGAGATAGATTCATCAATTTCTAAAAATTCTTCATTTTGGCTATGTCGCAAAGATCCTTTATGGCGTCGCTTGCGGTGCGATTTTTCTGGGTTCCAGTCCAGTGCCATTCTACTTATGTCGGTCGCTGTCTTGCGCAACGTACGGCCAATCGAATTCCATTTGAGCTCTCGCATTTCAATGACCATTGGTTTTTGTCTGCTTCGATTGAGGAGTTGTTCGTTTGAAATCCTATTGTCGGGCCACCAGCTACGGTTCACAAATGTCTGCAGCTTCCGCATTGCAGATACAGACACCAAACACGCTTCAAAGCGGACATATGGAGCAAATGGACGACATTGACTATGCCGTTGACATCGCACTCTTATCACGGAATAGCGGACACATAGTAGGAGGGATTTTATATTTGAATTGAAAATTCGTAGTTTGGTATGCGTTGTCAGCTGTTTGAAAAATCAGATCTTTTCAAGGCTTGCAAAAGTTGCTTCGGATTTTTTTGGTTCTCGCATCGATATCGTCTTTTCCTCAGCCGTCGAGGGTAATTTGACTTCCTAGGCAGGTGAAGCTGTTTCCATTATCAATGGGCTTCCCATAATTTGCGAATCTGTTTCGTAGCAAGGTTTAATTTTCCATTAATTTAGTTTTCCCGACATTGATGCGCAGTCCTATGTTTTTGGTTTGGGTGCTTAGGTTATTAAGTTTGCTCTACATGTGTCCGTAATTCCGGTATAAGAGCGCGATGCGATTGGCGTAATCAAGGCTGTCTAAATGCTCCATACTGATAGGATTCCATAGAATTCTCCTTCCTGAGCTGATATCTAGAGAGCTGTTTATCGTCAATGACTATTTAAATAGAAGAGGACACCAGTCACAGGTTCAATAGGCTCAGAGAGGGCGACGTTGCGCAGCTCTCGGCCTTTGAATTTCAAGTATTGGGCTTGAACAATACTACAGATTTTATCTGGGACCACCCGTCCCAGATACTTTGATATCGCGACCCATCGAAAGCCTTCTCAAAGTCCACAAAGACCACGTGAAGGGACTCCTGGAATTCATTTACATGCTCTGCAATGATTCGGAGAACAGCTATAAGTATGGCAGATTAGCTGCAAGATTGACAATCAGCTTTGAATACTATTTTGAGAGGTTTTTCTTAATATAAATTGGCTTGGGGGAATATTGTACAGGGTTGCACAGCAAAAAGTATATTTATAATCTGAGATTATTTTATAAAGAGAGACATTTTGTATAGTTAATCTCGCATTTTAATTACGGATTGGGAGTTAAGCTCGAAAAAGTGGATAATTATATGTGAACCTCTTATAATGCCGGCCACTACAAGCTGATTAGCGTGAAGGCTTCTTGTCTCTCTTCCGCCGATAAGTACTCGTATGCTATGGCTTTTGGTCGATGTTTTTTGTTTGTTTCAGCGAAAAAATGTTGAGGGTAAATGCTAGTACTAACTCAAATATCGCCAGCAATATGCATTTGGCTTGCCGTGAAATGTTGCTAGCAACATTGACTTTTAAATGAGAAGAAACGCCGAATTTATGAGCATCGCCAGTTTTCGCTCACTTTTAATTTAAATAAATAAATAAATATTTAATTGGCACGTGCACTTCTGTAAGGTGTTTGGCCGATCTCCTCTTCCTATTTGTGGCGTGCGTCTTAATGTTGTTCCACAAAAGGAGGAACCTACAGTTTTAAGCCAACTCCGAAGGGAAACAGTTTTTTTTTATGAGTGGCGTTTTCATGGCCTACCAGATTAGTCATTGCCTGCCGACCGCTATTAGAAAAAACGTTCTATCTTTTTACCGTTTCAAGCATGGAGATTCGAACTTACGCATTCCCGAATGGTAGTCACGTACCGACGGGTTAAATAGGTGTGCACAAATTTTGCTGGCTTTTTCATGGCGTGAACTGAGTACTGTGCTGTCGTGAAATACATACGAAAATTCACCCATATTTCATGGTAATTCAATTTGTATGGATTTTGACAGCCATTTCACCTGAAACGCCAACTTAGTACTATTCTTAACAATTAAATAATGAATCATTATGAACTCTCATAAAGATAATTGAAAGCCGCCTACTGAAAGTTAATATTTATAGAAGCCAGTGCAAGCTAATGAATGTTTAACGCAACCGAGAAGACGTTGAAGACGATTCACGTTCTGGTTACCTTTGAAAGTCACAGACATAAGAAAATATTGTAAAGATTAACAATCAAGTTTGAAAGGGCTTTTTCAATGGTCAATATTTTTCTTACGTATTCTTATTGAACGCTGTGAAATGCCAAGAAAAAAACTATGATAGCAGATAAGCGCTCGAAGGTTTACCATTGCTTACCATGAGGCAACCGCTATTGAACAAATAAGATAGAGCTCAAATCTACTCAGAGACCCTTTTAGAAAGCTTGAGGCGCAAAAATGGAGAATCAATTTATTTTGAATGTGCGCTGATGCAGCTCACAGTACGTGGTGCTGCGCAAATATCTAAAAATTAATAATACATTAATAACAACAACCATATATACAAGGTGAAGTCCGAAATGAACAAGACCGGGATAAAATAGAAACGACAGGAGTTTTGCTCTGATAACTTTGCGTTTATTTAATCAAAATAGTCTAATTTGCCCTCTATGCACTGTTTTGCGCGATCTAAAAGTGTTTCGAAAGAGTATTTCAGAACATTGACCGGGATGTGATTCGCGCCTTTTGGATGGCCTCTACGGATGCAAAACGTTTTCCTTTCATGACCAAATGCAATTTTCCGAAGTTTTCGGTGATTACTGATTTTGGGTGGTCCGTATGTTCATTGCCGTTTATGCCCTCACAACCAGCCCTGAAACGTGTAAACCACCCATGAACTCTGCCACGAGATAGATAATCATCGCGATAAACTATTTTCATCGGTTCAAATGTTTCGGTAAATGTTTAACCGATTTTAAAATAGAATTTGATATTGGCTCTTGGTTCGAAACTCATTTTTCTACCGATGACACAAACATACTGACACTTGAGATGCAACAACTTCGCTTTCACTGAACCGAATGTCACCAAGCTTTTACTGGAAGTCAGCTAGAGATGTAACTTCGAACGCACTAAGTCATTGAACAGATGGCGCTATCAAAAATATTATTATGTCTTGTTTATTTTGGACTCTCCGTATGTATATATATATTAAATTTTGACGCATATCTTAAGAATTATAAGAATTTAAAAGCCTTTCTGGTGCATATATTCATAATGTAATGACATATTTTAAGCGCCTAAAATACGTTTAAATCATATTTTAGGTTGCTCTGGTGGTACGAAACTTTTGAAATTATTTCAATTTCATGGATGTTTTTGACATTTTAGAGCTGAGAAATGCTTCATTTAAGTATACGATATATTCTATAGTTGCTTTTAAAGCGTTTGAAATGGCCCACTGCCACACATACATACATAAGTATTCATACATTGATACGGTAATTGTATTATCTGTTAAGCATTTGCGCAAATTTAATGTAATTAATTTAGCGGTTGAAGAAGAAAATGGTTGAGTTATTTTATATTATTATATAATACCACCTTGTTCGAAAAGTTCCCGGAATATATTCAAAAAATTATAATTCAAGTTTATTCTTCTAAAGT
Source organism: Anastrepha ludens (assembly GCF_028408465.1). Taxonomy (NCBI): domain Eukaryota; kingdom Metazoa; phylum Arthropoda; class Insecta; order Diptera; family Tephritidae; genus Anastrepha; species Anastrepha ludens. The sequence continues at coordinate 9,727,784 of NC_071499.1, read as the reverse complement.
AATATTATCGCCTTCAAAGAACTCCCCAGCAACTGCAATGCACTTATGCCAGCGTTTGATCCAGTTCTTGAAACATTTCTGGAACTCTATTTTCAGTATACCCAGTCTTCGATTTTTTCATTACTTCCTTAAAACGCGTACCACGTACAGGTTTTTTTTACTCGAGCAGACAGAAAAAAAGTCGCAGGGAATCATATAAGATGAATTCGATGGCTGTTGGATGGTATTCATTTCGTTCTTGGTCAAAAATTCGCGGTTAATGATGACACTGTGCGGCGGTGCGTTGTTATGGTGCAAAATCGACGAGTTGTTTTTTCCAAAAATCCTTTCTTTTTGGCGAATCGCTTCACGTAAAAGTCTCATAACACCCAAATAGTAGTCCTTATTAACTGTCTGGCCTTTTGGCGAAAATTGGTGGTGTACAATGCCGTTGTAATGTATAAAAGCCGTGAGCATCGCTTTCTTTTAAAGCTGAAAACGATGTGGTTTTTTGTCATGTGTCATTCGGCACTCACTCGTTCGATGTGTGGATTGCCTATCGTACTCATAAACCACGTCCCGTCTTCAGTAATGTTGCGTTTGATGAATGTTGGGTCGGATTCACCCTCGGCAATCATGTCTTTGAAGATATCAATGCGGTCCCTTTTTTTCATGAAATTCAAGCCCTTTGGAACCAACAACCAACATTGCAAGAACACGGGGCCAGACTCAAATTTTTAACTACAATGACTCTATAGCTGTGTGGGGTAGCTTTGAGGTCAACTGCTTTGACCCGGATCCCGTTCCTTTCTGCAGCCATCAAAGCCACGGTTAGCAAATATTAACTATTAAGCGAGCCTGACAGGCTGAGAGACGCTGCAGATGGAGAAAACTGATGTTACCTGTCATTTCCGACTGACTGTCGCAGATCCTCCTATCATTAAGCAGAAGAGACTGTAGGCAGCTGGTTGGAATGATGACGGGCCACTTTCTATGGGCGAAGCTCATGGAAAAGGTAGGCATCTCAGACAGTGCACTCTGCCCAGCATGTGGAGAAGAGGATGAGACGGCGGATCACTTTCTGTGCGTCTGCCCAGGCTTCGCTTGAATCACGCTTGAGGTCTTTGGCACTGATGTGTTAAGAAGCGACCAACTTGGCTCCTTGACACCAGAAGATCTGCTCAGATTTTTTCAGAGGTCGGGTAGATTTAAAGAAAATTAAAAAGGCAACCCGAGCGCAGTACAATGGACTTAATGTTGTCTGAGTGCTGTACTTGCTAGTCTGCCTGGACAAAGAAAAAACTATAATGACCTGAATGGATCCATAAGCAATCTTCAATCTCTATTCCTGCTCTCTAATGGTTAATTTGCTGTCATTGATCAACTTTTCTTTCACTTTCTTAATGATTTTATCCATGATGAAAAGATTTTTAGAGGTGTTCTTCTTAGCAGACCGTTGTTCGGCTCTGATCGACACACTTGGGATGTGTTTAAAAAACTGAGTAGAGTATTGACGATATCTGCTTTCATTTCCTTGACTGTGTGTGAAAATATGTCTTGAACAGCTTCACAGTGGTTTAGGTTTATTTGGATATGTCTCATTAGCTTTTATTTGACAGAGCTCTCCTAAACACTGGACACCTGCAGCTCCCAATGATGTGGTTGATGTTCTTCTTTCTCTCTGCCTCGCAGAGCACACATTTCGGCTGCTCTAGCGAAGTGGCCGTCAGTACCACATTTTCTGCACAAAACTCAGCCAATGACACTTCGTTGCCATCTGAACAACCATTGATTGGACGAGTGACTCCGAATTCAGCAGATCTGCCAAGTGACGTGACAGTCGAAGTTCCCTTTACAATTTTCTTATTCACCACAGTTAAAGAGCAAACCTGGTAAATCTATCAACCTTGAATTTTATCAGCCTCGATGGGCTCACGATCTATTCTGAAGCATTCATGTCACTCGTAAATGGCTGTTTCTTAACATTTCTAAGACTTCTGCATCAGTGAATACAAAATTTAAACCTCGTTTTTGCAAATTTCAAACCCAGTTTAAAACTGTAAAAAATCGAAAACACGCCCAGAGTTAGATTGACTCAAGTCCGCTTAACTTTTACAAATATCAAAAAAATGCGATACAATTTCGGTAGGAATATGAATCACAGATGTGACAACCGATTAAAAAAAAAAACTCAACTCTAATCAGTTCACTTCACAATCAAAAGATACTCATATGGCTTACATTGAGGTTAAAGGGAATTCCCGCTAAGGTAATCCACCTCATCAGAACCCTTTATGAGAACTCCGAACTGGTAGTGCTCCACAACGGCAACATGGAGTTTTATCAGACATCACCTTGACTTCGCCGATGACCGACATGCAAGCGTAGGCGGAGAGACTAGTCACGCTGGCACGCACTGTCGGACTGGAGATCAACATCGCCAAGATCAAGGTTATGAGAGTCAAAGTCAACCACAATGAAGCAAGACCTACTATATAATGGTTGACAGGTGTCTGGTGGAATTGGGCGAAAGCTTCTGCTACCTCCAGTAGATGAAGATGTCAACTGCAGTTAAACAAATCAAGGTTGATATTTGGGGAATGCATGCTGCAAGGGCGAGTTCGCGAATGTCCAGGCGCACTAAACTGCGAATATTCAGCTCATTGGTGAAATCTTTATTGTTGCACGGAATTGAAACATGGCGGGTCTCCAGCACCATCACACAGATGATACAATCTTTCGTCAACAAATGCCTCCACATCATCTGTAGACTATTCTGGCCGAACACCATCATCAATCACGCACTGTGAAGATTAACGAATGAGGAGCCCATCCTATGGCAAATCAAACGCAGAAAGTGGCAATGGATGGGTCACACGCTTCAAAACTACCAGATAGCATCACAGGAATGAGACTGGAGTGGAAGTGAGCAGATGTCGCGGCTGGCCAAAAAATAATTGGAGAAGTTCGATGTTTGGCGAACTCGCAGATGCCGACAGCGCATGGGACGGCGCAAAAACAACATCCCAGAACCGTGTACGATGGAAGAGTTTTGTCGAGGCGGTGTGCACAAGGGTGTAAAAAAATCAGTTCACTTAGAGCGTCATTTGGCGGTTCTTCTAGGAACTTTTTGATCAAAGTACAATTTTATAACTCCTAAACACCCAAAAGGCGCACGCCCCTACCTCTTCGCAGGCTTGGTTTGTATATGCGAATACTTCAGTAAACTTCTGATTGACCAATTAGAATATACATACATATACACACATCCACATCAGTATATATATTTAATTTTGTGTAAAAGTGTATATTTGTATGTAGCGATCCCATTCATATTAGTCCTTTTTAACCGCTTTAACCAATCTCTTTGTTCCTCTGTCTTGCTAAACTGAATTAAGGGCATGAATGGGCGACAGAACATAGACGACTTCACACGTGCACGGACGATGCTCACATAGCTTCTCGCTTAGGAAACAAGCAAGCACTCCTCGTGCGGCCACACTAGTGAATGAATGTGAGCTGGTGTGAATGAACACACACTTCATGTGAGGGACCGCAAGAATTCAAAGCGGCAAAACCACTAATAGCTACACGAACGCTGTCGATGCTCGCTCACAACATTGCACACCTCACACTCGGGTATAGCATATAAATACATATTTACCTGTATGTATGTGTACAAACGAGTAGTATTCTCATGGAATGCCTGTCTTTGTGCATGTATGCATGTGCGCACATTGAAGAGTATTGACACTTCCGCTCTAATTACTATGATTTTATATGTTTTGCTAAAAAAATTCAATAGAATTTTGTACTATATTACTTGCATGGCATGTATGTAGGTAGCACTCATATGGGTATTGATTGGAAACGACAATCAAGTGTCTGGTAGCGCTCTGCCCTGCAACAAACTCACAGTTTATGATACGCCCGAGTAACCCCAAAATAGAGCGTTGACCAACTAATAAGCCAGCAGGCGCTTATACTTTTACCCACAAGCAACTCGTACACACACACATACAGACATATTTGTGAGTAAGGAGGGATAGGTGAGCTTGTTAGCCAAGTGAAGTTCGTGTATGGGTGTGTGCATCCTCACGTGTTGTCACGTTGATGATGTATTTTGGTAGATAAAACTTAGTGTTCGTTATGATCAAAGCTGTAGGACGCTTTAAAGTTTGCGTTGCTGTGAGTAATTAGATTTTATTTTTGTATTCGGTGTACTTCTGGTGCATTAAGGTTTAATGACTATACTTAAATGATTATTATATCGAGTAGGGTATAAACATATATGCACATTAGGGTGGTCCACAAAACAAGTTATGGTTCTTCCGACGGAATCGAAAACTTTATTATATTTTAAGGCTTCGGAACTCGCTTAAGACTCCAAATAAAGCGCTCGAGGTGCTAGTCAACGTGCCTGCTACAAGCCTGGTAAGAACATAATTGGCGCCGCTTCAGCGCTTAGACTTAATAGTATGACACTGTGGAAGACTCGGCGGTTAGATCACGCTTATACTACTTACATGAGTAGTTATAATCAAGAAATTGACTACTCTTTTCCAAAAACCACCTTCAACATGCTCTTCAAGACTAGTATTCCGTCTAGAGAGTGGCAAACTCAACTCGGCTTTAAACTATGCATCCCTCCACATATGGAGAGAGACGCACGGCACAAATAGGAGGAGGATCTCGGCCAAAGACCTAACAGAAGTGTATGCGCCAATGAATTAAGAGCTATCGGTTCGACTTCCGCACTACTGTAGCGTTTACCAGGCAGAAGTCTTAGCCATCAAGAAGGTAACTGTAACCTTATAACACACGCCATAACTAAACCGACGATAAATATCTTCTCGGATAGCCAGGCGGCCATCAAATCAATGGAGCCAGTTATACTAAGATCAAAGGTTGTTCAGGAATACTTGGCTGTTCTAAATGATATTAGCACCGTCTTCAAGATCAGTCTTATATGGGTTGTGGGACATAAAGAAATTGAAGGAAATTGCATGGCCGATGAGCTGGCCAGAAAGGGTACTAATCTTACACTGCTTGAAAACAAAGGCAATATTGGAATTTTAATGATAACTTCAGGATAAAAAATAATATTCTCTGCGTGGCTAATAAGTTGTAGAGAGAGAGAAAAAAAAAACTTGTGTTACAGACAGGCTATTTTGGCTGCAAATATTGTAGATAAGAAAAGGCCCGGTGAATCGCTCAACCTCTCAAGACAGAACATCTCGCAGGTCGTGTTACTCTTCTAGGCTAGGAGTAACATATTTTCTCATGAATTATGCAGCAGTTGTAGAGACGAGGAAAAGGAAAAAACAGTAGAACACCTCTATAATTGTTCAGCCTTAGCTAGGAGTAGAGCCAGGTTGGAAAATAGCATTTTGACCCTCTTACGGAACTATCCGAGGTTGGGATGAAACCTATCCTACGCTTCATTAGAGCATCTAAATGGTTTCCTGATGAATAAGCACTGAGGTTTCCGTGAGTTGGCTATTCTAAACCGACTGCCAGAAAAACTTCACCTAACTTAAGACTTCCAAATACAGGGTGTGATTGAAAAGTAATGACCCTTACTTTTTTAAGCAGTATTATTAAACCTTTTGGCTTTTACCACTAATATTCTTCAAAATAGGACCCTTGAGCGTCAATACACCGCTGGTAGCGGCCCTTCCACTGCACGAAACATTTTTTAAACTCATCCGCCGGAAACGCGTTCAATTCGGCTGTCACAGATTTTTGGATCGCCTCGATGGAGTCGAAACGCCTCCCCTTCAGCTTTATTTTCAGGCGCGGGAACAAGAAAAAGTCCGGAGGGAACAGGTCTGGGCTGTAGGGAGGGTGGGGAAGTATCGGAACCCCCATTTTGGCCAATGCAGAGGTGCAGAGGAAGGCGGTGTGCGCCGGTGCATTGTCGTAATGAAGGGTCCAATTGTTGACGAGGTCGGACCGAACCCGGGCGACGCGGTTTTTCAGCCGAAGGAGCACTTCTTTGTAAAATGCCGCGTTAACAGGGCTTCCTGGAGGTACAAACTCCTTTTAGACGATGCCTCGAGAGTCGGAAAAGATGATCAGCATGGTTTTGACCTTGGATTTTGACATGCGCGCCTTGTTGGGTCGTGGCGACTGGCTCGTTTGCCGTTTTACCTGGGCACTGGACAGAGATTGGTCCCCGTAAGCCTCATTGAGTAGTCCAATGGTTTCGGTACTCATTTTGTTTAGCTTTACGCAAAATTTGATCGAGTAACGTTGCTCCAACGATCGCTGCATTTTCGCCACTGCAAAATCCTAACATACTTTTAAAACAGCTTTCACGCGCGGAGCGATGTTGACTGCACCGCTGTTGCCAGCGAACTGGGACCGGTTTCTAGTGAAAGAGGAAGGTCCAACGATCATTTCCCCCCACCACCCGATTCGGTTGATCGCTTGGCAGACGCTCCGCGCGGGAAGGCTCATTACTTTTCAATCAAACCCTGTAAGCTATACTTATGAAACGCTCGGGTACTCCTATTGGGTGGGCTGTTATTTAAAAGAGCTAAAGCAGCCAGTAGAGGTTCCTTTATGTGTTTTTTTTTCATGCATGACTATTCAACCGTTTTCCGGTTTGAGCCAAATCCAGAAAACTTATGCCCAGTAGATGTTTTCAATACGATTGCGACACTTAGGTGCTAAACCGAAGACATTTTTTAATAGAGCAACATCAGCTTTACAATAACATAGTATTTAGTTAGCATTTTTATGCCACTATAAATCATATCCAGTTCATTAGCATGCTTTTTCGGCATCTGTCGGCTTATTTTCATATTTCGCTTGTGAGCTCTGCTTGTCTATTGCCTAGCGAACCCGAAGTAATTCCTATTGGCGACAGTTATCCATCGCTTCATCTTGCCTAAAACATCGTTTTGAAAGTCGTAGAACTTTTCTAATTAGAATTTACCAGAGAGTATTAAAAGCTCTATGGTTTCATCAGTTCACCAACTGATTCATTCAAGTTTACAGAGATCCAATTAGCGGCACAACAACGTGCGCAACCTTTTGTATTCTCTCAGCCGTGCTTCAATGTGTTGCTCCACTGGATCCTGGAGCTTTACCGCTTTTTAGCCGCGTTTAACTATTCTCGTCATGGTCGGGTAGCGGAACGACAGTCCCGTCGTCGACGATTAGAGGATCGGGATCTTCCCATTCTCTGTGACATGCGCAGTTGTCACTATTTATTAAGTTCCAGAAGTATTTCCTCCATAGTTTAAGCACGCTCTGGATATCAATCTCCAGGTCGCCGTCTTTGTTTTTACCGGTAAAAGCCCCTGTCTTGAAACCTTCTGCAAACCGCCAAACTTTTTGGTAGAACTTTCGATCGTTTATCCTATTGGTCAGCATCTCAAGCTCCTCGCACTCATGTATTTCGGCATTTCGTTTCTTCATTCTGATATACGTCTCTCTTAATGTTTTATAAAGCTCTCATCATTTAGTGATAACGATGGCGAGTATCGTAGGCAAAGAAACAATGAAGAGTATGGGCTTTACGATGACATAGACATAGCGCAGTGAATAAAGATCCAGCAGTCTCATTGTCTGGGATATTGTCGTTGAAATGGATAGAAATACTCCGACTTTGAAAGTTTTCGAGGCGGTAAGAGCGGTTAATAACAGAAGAAGAGGATGGCCTCCTCTGGTGAGATCTGGTGGAGAAGGACTTGGCTTCACTTGGTGTACCCAACTGGCGCCCAGTTTAGAGCTTTCTTATGGCGCTTTTTTTGACAAAATTTCTGACCCATTCATACCTAGAAGTTTCTTCATAACTTGGGATATTTTTTGGAGCCTCAAAGCGAAACAGCATTTATATTCCTAAATTTTTACTTTAGTGGAGCGTAGGTCGTGAAATACTTTAGAACACCATCGGATACGGGTTTGCGCTCTGACCCTCAATTCGCTCTATGATACGCCGAGAGTTGCCATTTTGGATTCAATTGATCATCGCCAGATTATTCGAGGTCTTCCTATTGCACGCCCTTTTTGTTGGAGCGAGTTCCACCGATGTTTGGTCTCGTTCTCGTCATGCTTTCGAAGTGTGTGACCAATTCATTGTCATTTCCACTCTAAATAATTCGAAAGTTGCTCATTTTTCGCAGCCAGAAGATTCGTAGAATAAGGCATATCTAAGGATTTATCTGAATTTATTAGACTACTTTCGACACTACTTCAAAGCGGGGACAACGATGCCACGACCAATTTTATTGCGCCAGTCTGGAACTTCCCAAGCAGCACTGAAGCACCGTTTTGATACCATTATGAAACCTCCAACATACAGATATCTACACCCAGCCAGAGCTGTTGATAGAATGGACAAGGTTGAAGGGATTTAGGTTGGCGCACTGCCACAGGCTGTCGAAAAAGGAGCACCCAGTGACCTTAGACGTCTAGCTGCCAAACCCAGACATTTACAGAGAAAGTGCTCAAGAGTCTCCTTCTCTGGAAGGTCCCCACAGCTTCTGCAGTGTGGGTTGATTGGTAGGCATAGCTTTTCCGCGTGTGTGCCGATCGTCCAGTGAACACAGCTACGAGTTTCAAAATTGAATGGGGAGGAGTCCAAAGGACTCTCTGAGTCCTCCGTATATTGCACTGGGGCCAAAGGGTTTTCGAAATAGCACATGAAGAAATGGAGCTCCATCTTTTATGCGCTTTTCTGAGAAATAATTAGTGCAGTTCCCCTTTAACAACTGCCAGGAGTATGCCGATGATCGAGTAGGAGAATTCTGAGGCCAATTCAGTCCCTTCCTGGTAAGCAGCAATTTTATTTCCCTCTATGTTGTTATGTCCTGGAACCTAGATCAGAGAAATGTTACCTGCGCCCCCGAAAGATTTGATCTCCTCCTTACAGAAGTTTACTAGTTTCGTTCTGCGCCATGGCATCGTCAGAGTCTTGATCGCGGCTTGACTATCGGACAAAATGTTAGTATCTCCCTTGCTCCCGTGTTCCTTAAGCATTTTGCATGCCTGCAGCATGGCAAAGACTTCTGCCTGAAAATTACTAGCAGTATTCGGCCGTTTAAAGGAGATAGATAAATGCGCTGATTTAGAGAAAGCTCCTGCTCTGCCTCCCGATTCCATCTTGGAACCGTCAGTGAAGACAGAGGTGCAAGCTTCGGTGCAGATTTTCCTCTCAATCCAATCCTGCCTATTTGGAAAGATTGCCTCAGTACGACTCTCAAACTCTAGTTTGCGGACAGAGAGATCTGTTCGAAGTTCGGAGAATGTTAGTCTCTTGCACAAGGCAACTTTAATCGTATTGCTGTGAACTAATATGAGAAGATTTTAAGCTTAAAACGATGCCAAAGTTCAAGCCTGAAACTTTTGATGATCTGTGTAAAACTATAATCTTTGTCGTATCGCTTGAAGCGCAAGAAATTCGAAACTACTACGTTGATAATAAATCATTAAACGTTACGCATTTTTCCACAAACAAAAAAATACAAAACCAAAAAAGTATGTCCTCAGACATTTTCAAGCAACGCAGGACAATACGAAGCCACATACAACACAAATTTAACAAATTTCTAGTAACTCTGGGACATGAGTAGTTTTCAATAGACATACTCAAGTAACAAGGACACGCATGCCACACTGTTGGCACAGGACACAATGTAAGGACTCCGATGCGTGTGTGTGCGGCCACGTAGAAGCATAAAATAACAAAACATGAATGACACAACGACACGATGCATCTTCCTTTCTCACATTTCAGAGCAACTCCCATACATGCAAACATACTCGTACATATTTACAGAGGACCCACACATGCAAGCATCAGCAAACAGACGATTTGTGTACGCACTTACTGCCGCCGCTTATGCAGTGGGAGCAGCCAAGCAGCCACACACACACAAACACACATATGTAATACAAAATACTAGAAAGAGTTGATGCATAAAATGAAATCCACTTACACGGTATCGCTGGAGTTGAATCGTGCGGATCCGGCTGGTAGCCTTCCTTGGGGAAGTAGTCAATTTTTATGCAGTTGTATGTCTCGACTCCTAATTTATTGTGTGCGATTTTTATTTATTTATTTATGTATTTGTTGTTTTTTGGTTTTTAACATTTTTTTTATTTCAACATTGTTGCAGTTGCAGTATGTTGCAAGTTGTTAACGTTGTCGTCCATGTTGTTTATTGCCATTATTTTATTATTATTGCATTGTTAGTCGAATGTCACAAGTACAGTTAAATGGTTTCCATTTATTTATGTGAGCCATTGGTTGGTTGGTGGTGGTGTTTTTGTTTGCCCGCGCAGTGAAAGTGCAGCATTTTGTCGGAAAAGGAAGAAAGAGAAATTTTTATATAAATTTAAATGCTGTTAAACTGTAGGCATAAATTTTTGTCTGCTTTACATTTTTTTAACTAAATTACTCGAAGATACATGTGAAGTAATTAATTCAAAAAGAATTTTAATTTTAAAATGAAAAGGAATGCCTATTAATACAACTTTTATCCATGGCGATCCATCATTGACCATTAGTGTTGCTAGACGGGAAAATTTACACACAAGAAATATTTTTTCATAAACGAACAGAAAAATTTCAAAATGATGTTACTAAATCCAAATGAGAGGTCCATACAAACAAATCAACGCAATACTGATGTCTTGAAGCGCTTGAAGATTCTTCAAATTGCTCCATTATTCAAGATTTAATTTACGTAACTTAACCTAACTTAAGTTTGGTGGAAAGCTCTAGAGAGGGAATACAACATCAAATTACTTAGCAGAATACAAAGATCAGCCTGTGAAATAACAGTCGATGCAATCAGACCATGTCCTAGGGAGGCCCTGAACGCTCTGACACACGTTGTTCCGGTAGATCTACATATCAAGAAGATGGCAACAATGAGTGAATTTAGGTTAAATGAAGCGGGTCGCTGGAAGGAAAAAGCTCATGGCCATGCCAGTCTATTACTGTGACAAACCCAGTATACCCAGTATACCTAGTAGTGGAGCAAAGCAGGAATAGTCTCACCACCTTGAGCGAGAACCATAAAGTTACCTTAATCTGGGTCCCGGGACATCGGAGCGGACGAACTGGCAAGAAGGGGATCTGCCATGAATAACGCTCTTGCAGAATCAGTATTCACACCACTAGGTGCAGTCAAGAGTGCAATTTCGCTAAAATACCTCCGGATCGCAGATTGTAGATGGAGAGACCAGACAAAATGCAAAATTAGCAGAACGTTTCGGCCCACCTACAACCTTAAGCAATCGCCAACATTGAAAAACATGAAACGACGGGACGCTTGGAGACTAACGGCAGTCATAACTGGCTTTTGGTCTGTCGGAGAACAAGCAGCCAAAATGGGCATCCCTCACAAGACATACTGTCACAGTTGTAAACAACCGAAGAAAAAGGAAACAATCTTCCATTTCCTCTGCGAATGCCCTGCCCTATGGAAGGAGAGAATGTTAACCCTGGGCCAACCGCTGTTCGAGAATCTCGAACAACTATCTGGCTTAGACGTTAACAACCTAATAAGGTTCCTTAACCGCACAGACTGGATATAGTTACGCTGTAAATAACTGGTAAACAAGTTGGTAACGAGGATGTGGCAACAAAAAGGTGCGGTAGCGCTAGTTGAATTCTGGAAGAGTCTCCACTTAAATCAACCAACCAACCTAACTTAAATTACGAATTACTTAAGCGGACACGTAAGTTAAGTTAGGTTGAAGCGGTTGTCTACTGTGGGACACACTCAGGCTCATGGCCCATTGTGATGCCGCGTGGGGAGTTAGCCCTTATCATTCATAAAACTAAAAATCCTCCTACTTTTCAAAAATTTTGTAAGATCCGTAATTTCTACAGAGTTCGGATCTTCCAATTCATTAAAGTATTGTCCAGCCAAAATGGCGAGTCTACGTCTGGCGAGAACAGGACAGTGACACAGAAGGTGCGGCATCGCCTCTTCCTCTTCCTCGTCTAGACAACCTGTGCAGAGGTCTTGTGTTTGTACCCCCATTCTCTGGGTGCGCCTACTGCTTAGGCAGTGCCTGGTAATAACTGAAATTAGTGTGTTACGTCTGAGCTTATCTCTTCTTAGTAGAAGTTCCGTGTGTTTAGCATTGAGAGGCGGCCACAGCTGTCGGGCGATTTTGCCAGTGGCATCATTACACCACCTTTCATTTGCTCCCATTACAATTTCTTCAAAGATAAGTAGAAGTGCTGTTGGAGTAGTGCCTGTTGTGCAGAGTGCACCAAGACGTTGAATACTTTCCATGGGCTTTTTATATGTCGGTTTTCTTAGCGCAGTCCACCACACCAGAGCACCGTATAGTAATATTGGCTTCACTATAGCTGAGTAGCACCAATACGTTATAGCAGGAGATAGAACCCATGTAACTCCCAGCATCTTTTTACATGCGTATAGTCCGTTACTGACCTTGTTCTTCTTCTCTAATATATTGTACTTTCATGATAGTTTACTATCCAATTTTACCCCAAGGTACTTTGTGTGGTTTTTAAGAGTTAGCTCCACGTCGTTTGGCCTCGGGGGTCGCCAATAGGGGATCTTGTACCTTCTAGTAAAAAATATATTCGTTTTATCAGCATTTATTCCTAGGTCTGCCTGTGTTGGTCACTTGTGTACTGCTGCGAGTGTATTATTCATTATGCCTCTCTCGGTGTTTAGGTATTTGCCTTCACTATTATGGCTATGTCATCTGCATATGCTACTAGTTTCGATGCCTTCAAATTTCTTTAGTAACTCATTAGCTGCGAGTAGCCAGAGAAGTGGCGATGGAACACCACCCTGTGGCGTACCCTCGCATACTACTTTAGTGAGTTTAGCTTCGTTCCATTCTGCCCTTATTGTTCTACAACCTAACAGGTTCTTTATCCAGCGGGTTCTGTATTCGTTGTATTTAAGCCCCTTAAAATGGCTTCTCTCGACACATTGTGGAATGCACCACTAATGTCTAGAAATACACCTAAAGCATATTCCTTGTACTCTAGAGCTTTCTCTATAAATAACACTAGTGAAAGTAGCGCAGACTCTGTGGATCTGCCTTTAGTAAATGCGTGTTGTACCTTAGACATAAAGTCTGACATTCTATTTTCTCTGATGTGTGCGTCAAGGATTTTCTCAAGCGTTTCCTTCCAGATTTATATCACTTCATTTTTATCGCTCAATACATTACCATTTTTGTTCTTGCAAGCCATCAATCACGGCTGGAATTGGCTCGTGTGTTTCCTTATCTTACGGTTCATAGATCTTGTCTGTTTGCTGTGGAAATCTTGCTCTATGATTTCTAGTTCCCTTGTGATATAATCTTTTTTCTTACACTTTTTTTGGTTTTTTTTTCTTTATTTTATATTTTTTAGGGCTCTTCAAGTACTGTTTTCTTGCTTCATTCTTTGCTTGATTGAGCTCACTACATTCTGCGTCATACCATTTGTTGGTAAAGAAAGCTTTTTGGCCTATGGTTTCGTTTCCAGCACAGAGTATGGCTTCCTAAAGACCTCGCTATTTTGATGTTATATCTGCTTCTATAAATTTTCGTGCTACTTTTTCTTGTAGATTCATTCGTGATCCCTTGCTCAAGTCACAATTTGCAACACGATAAGATCTTACGTCGATTATCTAGGATATGTGCCTTTTATCTATTAATATGTGATCATTTTGATTAGCGCCATAGTGTCCTGGGAACTTCCAAGTTTGTTTGTGTGCTTCGCCTTCTCACATTAGCTCGCTCTCAAACGAATGATAGGAAGCTGCCCAGAGAATACTTGGGCTAAGTCCGGAAGTTGTGAGCTGCTTGAACCGAATGCGAAATAATTGCCCTAGACACTTCCAAACGAATGACAGTCAGGGACTTTCCCACTTGCATGGACGTGTGAAATGTTGCAATCATACGAAAACTTTTCACAAAGTTTATAGTGGAATCACCCACTCACAAGAAAGCAGAGCAGCGCAGAGTAAGTCAGAGGCCGCATGCCATTTAATTACTTCAAACTACATGAAATATGGTTAGTGTTCTGGAAAGCGGTTACTGTCGAAGAAATTAATCACTTGCACAACAACAATGACTTTGAGAAGAATGCGGCAGCTTATCAAAAATGCAATTAAGTGCGTTGTAATTAAGAGAGCAACCACGAAAACGACAACTTTGATAGAATAAAAAATAATAATTAACTCGAAATGGATACAAACCACTTTAGTGATTGTACACACATACACACACATGCACAATATGAAATGTATATCTGAGCATGTGTTTGTGCGGATTTAATATACTCATATTAAACGTAAATGCACCCTCTATTTAAAAAAATCTTTGCGGGAATCAGCTGATTCGCTGACGTAGTTAATGTTATGAAATTGAAATTTCAAAAAGACTAGCCAAGAAGCACCGAGATAATGGCCAACTCCTATAACACTCAGGCTAAAAAGTCCATTGTATTCAAAGCTATGGAAAGTAAAAGACTGTGAAGTTGCCAAGCACGATTTTATGTGGGGACGGGGGCAGCGCTCATAGGAACGTTCTACAGCCTCGTAGACGAAGTCTTTGGCCACATTATGCTTCTCTTCCGTCGGGGCGTGGGGCAAGTGAGCGAGAGGTTAAAGAATCTCGCTTTGATGCAGACTATCGTGAGACGCTCGTCCACCGGAGTGAACGACAGTACTTGGCGATGAAGCCTTTCTCCCACAAAAAATCCAACACCGAATTTGCGCTTCTTTACATGGCTGCTGTAGTACACGTAGCAAGGTCGGAGGTTTTTTTGCCTTTCCCTATCTATAGCATCTCTTGAAATGCAGTGATGTCGGCGAGGACATCAACAAAGTGGACAGGAGCACTTTCCTCATTAAGGGACCGGACATTCCAGGTGCATGCCCTCAAATCGTAACCCATAGGTAGTTCGCAGTGGTCGTCATCAGTACCGGTAAATCTCATCCGAGGTTTTGTTGTATTTTTCATTGGTGGGGACTTTTACGAGGCGAGGGACAATGACTAGGCAATGGAACGATAAGCTGTATGAGCTTTACGACGACATAGACATAGCGCAACGAATAAAGATCCAATGGCTACGTTGGCTGGGTCATGTCGTCCGACTGCATATAAACGTTCTCACTCTGAAAGTATTCGATGCGGTACCAGCTACCACCAGCTGGAAGAGGAAGAGGTAGACCTTCTCTGCGCCAGTTAGCCGAGAAAGCAACGACTGGCGTGCTTTGTTAAACTCCGCCAAATCACTTAAGTGATTATCCCACCAATCAAACAAATTAAGGAGGAAAGGAGGAGAAGTGACAGAGAGAAAGAGATAGGATAGAAAAGAAAGCGAGATAGCGCTAGTTTGTCTTGTGATAATTTTCCAGCTTCTTTGGCAAATCTGAAAATACCCTCTCATATGAGAGTTAAAATTCGTTATTCCCATGACATTGGAACCCAAGATCCGTAGTGTCACTCTAGCAAAGGCAGTTAACTCACAGAGAATATGAAAATACTCAGTGCTATCCACATCCTCTAAGCAAGACAGGCAAGAAAGGTTCTCAATGATTTCAAGGGTGGTCCAATGCTGACCCCATGGGATGTGTCCTGTAATAATACCGACCATCAGCTGAACGTTTTTTTCTATCAAGTTTTAGAAGAAAGTTCGATAGTTTTCTTTTCGGACTTGTCACAAGACACTTTGCAGTTCTGCAGCCTTCTAGACTGGACCATCGCTCTTTATGTATAAGTGAATTGCATACATAATCGCTGATCTACTTCTTGATTCCTGCAAAACTGATTCCGATTATTGGTCTCTGCATCTGGTCCCTGTGGGGTAACCACTGATCCGCAGTTGGCCAATTCATTGGGAATTTCATTTTTCATCGGAATTTTAACACTTCCGGTTCGAATAGGTCCATAGGTTAGAATCTCCGTGCTTGAATCAGCGGAATTAAAGAAAAAGGAGAATTTTTTTCTAATGGCCGTCGCCCCTTGGCAATGGCTCCTTATATCAACCTTTTCCTGTTCGGAGTCGGCTACAAACTGTAGGTTCCTTCATTTGTGGAACGACATCAAGATGCGCACTACAAATAGGAGTAGAAGTTCGGCCAAATACCCAGCAGAAATGTCCTGGCAATTATTTATTTATTACTAAAACTATTATTTTTACATAATTAAGCTTCTCCTTAGATTTTTGAACAACTTCGAGGTTTGCTTTGCCTTCTTCAGGGCCGTCAGTGCACCCACACTGTCACTAAAGCCTCAAATCGGGGTCCCACTCCATCTTCTCTCGATTTTCTATTTTGTTACTTTCAGAATGGCAAAAATTTCCCTTTGGAAAACAGTTGCCATTGGGACCCAGAACTTATTTCATTCTTGGACGCATCGGTAAAGAAAATATCCGTCAAATTTATTCGAATGCACTCTGGATAACTTCATTGGTCACGCAAAGGAAACTTGACATCAAATTTCCTTCTAAATGAAACTATGGGCATAAGATCGTCCTTAGGTGCCTGTAAATCTGGTGACAGCTGTTTGTTATTAGCGGAGGCCGGCAAAAACTGAGAATGTGTTGGTCATATACGAAAACATCAAGGCACATTCTGTCCCTGTGACTTTGTTGCCAACGACTGATTAGAAGAGTGTAAGAATACGCGTGAAATGAGCGGGCAGAATTGTGCTGTCAAGTCCACTATGACATGACAGCCGAAGTTACTCGCGCAATTTTGCCTTGGATGACCTCATATTGTACTCTATTATTCTCACAAAAATGGAAATTATTTTATGTCACCTTTCGCCGTATTCACCTAGTTTGGGAACCTGTGACCGCCAATCTACTAAATTATTTCGCTTGATGAGCGTGCAAATTGTGTATCGAAGCAGAAGGCGAATATATAGATTAATAAAAAATATTTGCCAGTGAATATTCACAGGTTTGTCACTGAATATTCACTGGTTGCTGCTATTTGTAAAATTTTCGGTTTTTTTTTTTAAACAGAGGGTGTAGTTGCAAGCGCCGCTGATTTTGTAGTTGCTAGCAGTTGTTGCGGTTGCTTTTGTGGTTGCAGTTGTTATGAACAGCAACTGAACACCTTTTCTTCTTAGTCATTGCGAAGCCGATAAGAACAGGATCTAGCCAGCAAATAAAAATGAGCTACACTCGCAACGTGAATATGCAAATGTGATAATTTATGACACGTATTTGCATACAGGCGCTTAAGAGATGCGAGTTCATTAATTTTATACAACTAACATAAGACATTTTTGCAAAAAGTTGTATAATTCGGCAAAAAAAAAGAAACATAAATAACAAAAATAAAATACCGACGAAAAGCTTGCTAGAGTGCAGATAGAGAGGACGCTAAACTATGTATAAATAAAGAACATTTTTTTAATAATTTATATTAAAGAAATTTCATTAAAAATATATACGAAATTTGTTTAAAAAAATATTTCTATAAGAAGCCATGGAATTTAACCCATCTGAAGTATGCTAACTAATTTGAAAAGTCCCTCCAAAAATTAAAACTATGATACTTAATTGTTTTGGGTAAACCTTTTTTATTTTTCGACATAATCTCCTTTTAAGCGTGCACACTTCATCCAACGCTGTTCTATTTCGTTGATCCCTTCCGAATAATAGGATTTCCCAAGTCTGAAAAACAGCCATTTATTTCAGCAATTAGCTCCCCGTTTGGATACAATTTTTTCCCCGCCAGCCATTTCTTTAAATTGGCGAACAAATAGTAAGTCCGGGGGATTTGAGAGCGCTGACTGAGGGATATGAAATGAGTTGGAACAACCCATTGATGAAAAAGTAATCGGTTTAAAGTTACAACACGAATAGATCGTACCCTATAATGCAACTCTGCTTCAAGATTTTCTTCTTTTTCCTTTTCATCTTTTTGTATAACATATTTAGTCTTTGAATAAACGCCATTGTACTTAAACGTGTTTTTCTTGATTACGATTCTCGGCTCTGCCCAACACAGGTTATGGGCCCAGAGCACGGTTCGGGCGAAGGTTGTTAAAAGTTTTACGTGCAAAGACTCCGTGAAAACGTATTTCGGAAATTAATAAGAAAATTGAAAGCGTGTGTGTCGCGTTTGAAAGACAGATAACAATATGAATTCGCTATATCAAATTGACAAACTTGATGAAAAGAATTTCGATTCGTGGCGGGTGCAGATGAAAAGTGTCCTCATACATGCTGGACTATCTAGTATAGTGAGTGAAAAATGCTTAAAGCCTGAAGAAAATGTGACCGAATGGGAAGCGCTCGATGAAAAAGCCTTGGCCACAATTACACTAAGTGTAAAAGCGTCGCAGCTCAGCCACATTAAGCAATGCAGAACGTCCACAGAAGCATGGAAGGCTCTAGAAACTTTGCATCAGCCAAGTGGGCCAGTGCACAAGGTGTCGCTGTATAAGAAGCTTTTAAATATGAAGCTTAGTGACGGCGAAAGCATGGCAAAATATTTGAATGATTTCACATCCATTGCCGAAAAGTTATCCGAAGTCGGCATTGAAATCAAAGACGAATTAGTGACAATTATTTTACTTTCAAGTCTGCCAAAGCAGTACGAGCATTTTGTTATTGCTATGGAGACTAGAGACACGCTGCCGACATTAACTAATTTGAAGGTAAAACTTCTAGAAGAGTCTGAATGAAAGAAACAGACAAAACGCGGTTCTGCTGAATCTGAAGGGGAATCGCAGGCTTTTGCTGTGTGGTCAAAGAATGCAGAAAGAGGGGGAAATTCAACGCACAGGAAGAGTAAAAATACGCAAAATGTCAAATGCTTTAAGTGCGGGCAGCGCGGTCATTACGCTGCAAACTGCAACACGAAGTCCAATAAGAACGAGTATAAGGCAGCGAAAAGAAATGAGCATTCGTTTACGATGTTAGCAGCAGCGGACGCTGAGGTGTTCGACGACTCAACCTGGCTTCTTGACAGCGGAGCGACAGCGCATATGTGCAGTAACCGAAATATGTTTATATCACTCAAAGATCATAAAGAAAAAATTTGCTTAGCTGGAAACAATTATCTTTTCTCAGAAGGTGTGGGAGAAGTGCGTGTGAGGTCTCAAGAGAGTGACATTATTCTTTACAATGTTTTGTTTGTGCCAAATATGTGCGGTAACTTTATGTCTGTCGCTAGAACTGTAGAAAATGGACTTAAAGTGAAGTTCGATGAAAATTGCGCTAAAATAATGGAAGAAAATGATATAATTTTAAAAGCCCTAAAGGTAAACAAACTTTTTGTGATCCGATGCGATAGCAGCAAGTGTTTTTATGCTGCGAATGAAAAGGCAGTATCATGGCATGAACGATATGGACACTTGAATTACGGTAGCCTGCAGGAATTAATGAATAAAGACATGGTTCGCGGAATGGACAAAATGACATTTACTAAAGACATTGCTTGTGAGATATGTGCAAAATGCAAAATGAGTGTGAGGCCTTTTCCGAAGAGCACGGAAAATCGAGCAAAAGACATTTTAGAATTAGTGCACACAGATGTGTGTGGTCCGTTTCGTACAAAGTCCCTGGGGGGCGCTCGTTATTTCTTAGTTTTCATAGACGATAAATCGAGACGAATGTTTGTGTATTTTCTAAAATCTAAAGAAGAAGTTTTAGAGAAATTTAAAACATTTAAAAGTTTAGTAGAACGACAAACTGAAAAAAGAATTAAGACAATCCGAAGCGATAACGGGCGTGAATTCGTCAACAAAGACTTTGATAAATTTTTGAATGAGTGTGGCATAAAACGGCAGTTGACGGTGCCGTACACGCCGCAACAAAACGGGGTTGCCGAGAGGGCGAACCGTACAGTAGTGGAAATGGCACGTAGTATGTGCTTCAGAGTGGACTTGGTGAATTTTTATGGGCAGAGGCAGTTGCTACTGCGGTGTTTTTGCGAAACAGATCGCCTACAAAGGCATTGAACAGTATGACACCTTACGAAGCTTGGTCTGGGCGAAAACCAGTTGTGAATTTTTTGAGAGTGTTCGGCTCAGAAGCTATTGCGTTAAATAAGATCAGCAAAAGCAAATTCAAGCCGAAAGGTAAAAAGTATGTTATGGTAGGTTATTCACCAACGTCGAAAGCGTACCGCTTATACGATCCTGAGCAGCGCATGGTAGTGGAGAAACGTGATGTTACGTTTTTGCCATTCAAAAAGAGTGAAATAGTAGATTTTTACGACCTGCTGTCTGCTAAAAACAATAAAGATACCACCAAGGAGAAACCTTCCGAGTCATTGAGTGAATCGGAAGCTGACGACAGCGATGATGAGTTTGAAGAGGCGAAGGCTTCGAGCGATTCTGGGAGTGATTACCAAGAAAGTTTTTGCGAATCTCCGATTCAGGAAGAGTCACCTGCGCATATTGGACGAGGAAGACCGAAGTTTGTACGTAGTGGAAAACCAGGACGCCCACGTAAAGTGTACAATACTGTCAATACGATGCAAAATGCTTGTGAAATTAAAATCCCACAAACTGTCGCAGAGGCTGAAAGCAGCAAATATTCGAATGAGTGGGCAAAGGCGATGACAGATGAGTACGACGCTCTTGTGCGAAACAAAACGTGGCAGTTAGTGGACTTACCAACTAACGAGAAGGCAATCGGGTCCAAATGGGTTTTTGCGGTCAAGCATGACCAGAATGGCGACGTGGAGCGTTTTAAGGCTCGTTTAGTCGCAAAGGGCTGCAGCCAGAAATTTGGTGTGAATTACACCGAGACATTTTCTCCAGTGGTTCGTTACGCCACTATTCGCATGGTGTTGGCGCTAGCGGCAGAGCTCAAAATGTACACTCATCAGATGGATGTTTGCAGCGCGTATCTCAACAGCGAGCTCACCGACGTGGTGTATATGAAGCAACCTGAAAAGTTTATCGCCAAGCGGTTTCCTGAGCGAGTTTTGAAGCTCAATAAGGCGATATATGGGCTGAAACAATCCGGGAGAGAGTGGAACCATAAATGGGACGAAGTTTTGAAGAAAATCGGTTTCGAGGCGTATACTAATGAGCGGTGCCTGTACAAAATGAGTCATCAAGGTAATTTATGTCTCATAGCTGTATACGTAGATGACTTGATCGTTAGTTGCCAAAACAAAAATGATCTTCTTGCGATCAAAGCACGAATTTCAAGCAGCTTCGAATGTATCGATAAAGGTCCCATCTCGTATTTTTTGGGGATGGAGATCACCAGAGACGGCGAGACAGGAAGCATCTCAGTCGGGCAAGCGTGGCATATAAGAGAGATTTTAGAAAAGTATAACATGACCAGTTGTCGAGCAGCGAAGACACCTTTAGACGTGGGGTTTCAAATTGGGTGCACTAGTGAGATGTGTATTAAAGCCGATGTTACAAAGTACCAATCAGCAGTCGGTGCATTAATATATCTCGCTATTTGCACAAGGCCAGATATATTGCACTCAATCTCGAAACTGGCACAGCGAAATCAAAATCCACACAAAGAGCACGAATCAGGTATCAAACATATTTTACGATACCTGGCAATGACTAAAGACTACAAGTTGGTATACCGTCATACGGGCAAGCCTATCGAAGGGTTTGTGGATGCCGATTGGGGCAGTAATAGTATCGATCGCAAGTCATACACAGGGTATGTATTCTTCTTGGGCGGTAGTTCAATATCGTGGGAGAGCAAACGCCAGAGCAGCGTAGCCCTCAGTAGCACAGAGGCAGAATACGTCGCGTTAGCAACGGCTGCGAAAGAAGCAGTATATCTACGACGTTTATTGGCAGATATTGGCGTAAGTAGCTCCGGTGACCCAGTTAGAGTTTACAGCGACAATTTGAGAGCGCAGCATTTGGCGAAAAACCCGGTTTACCACTCACGAAGTAAACATATAGATATTAAGTACCTTTTTGTTAGAGATGCACTGAATAATAATTTAATTGAAATTGAATACATTTGTACAAGTGAGATGATTGCTGATGTACTTACAAAGAATTTGAACAAAATCAAACATGAAAAATTTGTAAAACTTTTAGGTTCTAATGCAAGTTCTATGTAAACGACCTACTCTTGTTGAGGAATAGTGATGAAAAAGTAATCGGTTTAAAGTTACAACACGAATAGATCGTACCCTATAATGCAACTCTACTTCAAGATTTTCTTCTTTTTCCTTTTCATCTTTTTGTATAACATATTTAGTCTTTGAATAAACGCCATTGTACTTAAACGTGTTTTTCTTGATTACGAGTCTCGGCTCTGCCCAACACCCATGATGGAAAGAATAATGAGATGGCGTTTATTGTGGTCCCGTTACTTTGCTCTCAGCGAATTTGACTATGAGTTACATCGTTTAGCACCAATATGGCCAGATTACCATTTTCGTAACTTGATTTAGCATTTTTTTTGTTATTTAGTCTCGGAGTTTTAGTTCTTTCTTCATGACTTTTTTCTAGCCTGTTCTAATTAAAAGTAATGTTTATAATTTTGTAAAATTTACATTTTTTAAAAATTAGTTCAATAATTCACTCAGTTTACTTTAGTTTTACCGCGTTTGCAGTTGTTGTTGGTGTTCTTCTGCTTTCAGCAGTCACATCTCTTTCTCGCTACTGCATTGGCGCCTAGCTTTGGATATAAAAACGCACTAAAATGCCCATTTAAAGAAAATAAAATACCAAATACTTATTGAATTACTTAAAGAACTTTGTATGCGTGACAAATTATCTTTCAAATGTGCGTTTTTTTTTAAATATGTTATGGTTATGTACAATTTAATCTATGAGTTTTTTGTTAAGAGAAACTATTGTGTTAAGAGAACGACTTTTTTGCTATATTTGAGGTTATGGAACTAGATAAGGTACTATTTTTGTAAAAATGCCGTTATAGTTTCTTCAGTGGTATTTTGTTGCTTATTTTTACTATGAATACACCTCTTTATGCCGTATGACCCACTAAGGACAGTCCTGACTCCTTAGTGAGAAACGATTACACCTTTATGGTCTTAAATCGCATTCAGTAAATTCAAACGCTTTTTAAAATGTTAAGAAGAGGGACATTTAATATTCTTGCATTAACTTAAAAGGAGCAAAATAAATATCAAACTTTATAAGTTTGCTAAATTTGCATTAGCACTAAAATCTTCTCAGAGTGACCTTTTTTAACATTATTTTCTTTAATAATACAGTTTTTTTTGACTTACAGTTTCGGTAGCTTTAAATTAAAAACAAAAAAAAAAAAAAACACACACTAAATTTAAAATTTTTCGCATTTTGGGTATACAAAATTTATTGTGAAAGGCCAATGGTTGGCAACACTGCACAACTTGGCAAAAGTCAACGCACTCTCTAATGGGCGCAATCTTGTTTCTATTATTCTTGGTTGGAATCCTATTCCCGTTAATTTTTAGACCATAACAGTTGATGCGTGAGCTGGGGAGTAGTCGTGATGGAAAAGGAAAATTACTCGACGTACTCTATTCACACGAAAGCCAAACACTAAGCATCTGGCTGAAACTTTATGTGTGTTTTTCCAAGAGATGCTACTAACTAAACATAACATCGAAATGTGTCAGTAGTATCATCTCTCTGATTTTGCACGGACTTTTCAAACGACCCTCGAAAGAAAACAAAAAAAAAATGTCGAGGTTCGAACTTAAATAAATTTCTTATTGGGGGTTTTGCATATTTAATCTTCTTTTCCGATTAATCACGTACAAGGTGAAGTCCAAAATAAGTAAGACTATCTGAAATGGAAACGACAGGAGCTTCGTTCTGATAACTTCGAGTTTATGTTTACGATTTAAAAACTTTTCGTAAAAGTGTTTCAGGTCATTTACCGGAATCCTGAATGTCCTTCAGAATGTCGGTACAAGCCTTGCAATTTTTCGAATAGGTAGAAAGCACAGAGAACCATATCAGATGAATACGGTGAGTGATTGATGGTTAAAATGCGATTTCTAGTCAAAAAATCAGCCACAACAGTGATTTATGATTGAGTGATTGAATTGTCATGCAATAAGGCCAGCTTCCTCCTTCGCGGTATTCAGGGTGAATTCGATGAATGCGAAACAACAACCGCTTCAAAACGCCAAGATAGAAAATTGCATTGACGGTTTGGCCCATTGGCACGAAACCCTTCTGAATAATTCCCTTGGAATCGTAAAAACAAATGAGCATCGACTTGATTTTTGACTTCTCCGAACGCACTTGACACTTTGATGCTTAGTTTCAGATTCATGTTGGAAACACCAAGATTCATCACCAGTTACAATGTTGTAAAGGAAGCTTTCGTCTCTTCTTGCCTCGTCAATGAGGAATTTCGAATGTTGAATTCTGACCACTTTTTGGTCCTCAGTTAACTTGTGCCGAATGAAACGTGCATAGACCTTTTGTAAGCCCAAATGATACTTTAAAATACGAAAAATCGATGTTTTGGGGATATTCAACTCCGATTCCATGAATTTCAACGATGAGTTCGGTTCATTTTTGATAAATTTACGAACAATTTCGATGGAATTTTCGGTGATTACTGATTTTGGGCGGCCAGATGTTTATTGTAATTTATGTCCTCACAACCATCTCTCAAACGTGTAAACCACTCATGAACTCTAGCACGATCATTTCAAATGTTTCGGTAAACGTTTTACTGATTTTAAAATAAAATTCGATATTAGCTCTTTGTTCGAAACTCATTTTTGTACCGATGACACAAACATACTGACACTTTGGACGCAATAACTTCGCTTCCACTGAACCGAATGTCCTCAAGCTTGCATTGGAAGTCCACTAGAGATGTAACTTCCAACGCACTAAATCATTAAAACGGTGGCGCCATCGAAAACATTTTTAGGATGCTAGTCTTGTTTATTTTGGACTTTCACAGTTTCTTCTATTATTAAATTGGACTCAGTACCAAAAATAGAACGCTTTACTAATCAATTTCAAATACTTAATAATTGAGTTTATTTGACCTAACGGTGTAAATTATTAATTCACAAGCCCAAAATGAAATATTTAATTTATGCACAAAGCGAAAATCGTGTTTTTTTACCACCTTTAATACTGAGGGAATGAGAGAAGTCCTACAAAAGTTTGAACAATTCTTAACACATTTTATTCATTGATTGCAAAGGAAGTTAGAAGTGCGGAAACGGAAATAATTTTCTGTCGATTAACACAATTCTATGTTGGTACAACAACTTACTTCCGTGTGCAGCAGCAAAGTTTGCTGTCACTGCTGAGCAGCGGAAGAGGAGTGACAAAAATTATGTCACTGCGGTTGGTTTTATTGCACAGCTAACCGTCAATAATTGGCGATGTCTTTCAGTCGTCAACTGGCAACTGCCCCGTGGTTGCTGATGCACGGCTTGTGTGCACGCGTCGGCTATCATTCGTCAAGCGCGTCCACAAGCAGTTTCACAACTTTGTAAGATATGGCAATTCCATTGCAGGCCAACTTTGACGGATGTAAAAATTATTGCCGGGAACGAAATTAAATTTCAAGAACTTGGCTTTGCTTTATTTAGCTTCTTCTCGCTGCTTACTTGGTTGCCTTGCTGGTGGCATAACACTGAACTGCATTATAAGTTGGCTGCTGGAAGTTTTAAGTGTTGCCCATTCAAATAGTTCCAATGCGTATTCGTATTCTTCATTCAGGCTGATGCAAAAAATTTCATTTTACTCTGGCTAACTTGCACAACTCAGTAGTGGTTCGCTTTGATTTCGATTTCGTGCTAAGAGTTAATAAGGTTCCATAATAAAGCTCGAAACAGACTGCGTGGAGGAAAGATATTGCGTTTTTATGCGAGAGTGAAAGCACATCGAATGTTAACATAAGAAGTGACATAATGTTTTTCTCCATTCGTTGCTCATTGAAACTGCATGCCATTGGTTGGCAACTAGGTTTTGGATACAGAGTAGGTCCTTTAAAGTGCAAGCAATGGTATACTATTACCTTTTGACTACCCTACCATATCCACTAATGTCATATTGCTTTGAAGGCATCAGTCGAAGGAGGTTTACACCACGAAAAGAAAGGGCTGGAATTGTTCTGCTCTCCATTCAAAATGAATAATCGATTATAAAAACTAAACATGCCTTTCTTACGAAGAAAACAAAAAAACAATTGGAAAGCGCTGCAGGTGATAACATTATAAGGCATTTCTACGCACTATAAGGCGTTTTTGCAGCACAACATCGGCTCTGAAAACAAGTTTGAAATGTTTTTCAACCGTCGTACCGCGATGATTTGATATTGACTTTTTGTCATAATTTCTAGCGCGAGAGAAGTGAAAACTCTCCCAAACTCCCAACTCACCTAAATAAAATATGACCAGGATAAAACTATTATATGTATCACCCTGTACATACATGCCACCAACCCAAAGATTGTTTGTCAACATAAATAAGCCTTGATATTGTCGCCATATCGGTCGAAATCTTAATCAAAGTGATGGAGAACGAGCTGATTTTCGAGCTATTTTCACTTCAGCACTTTAAAAATGTAGTTGGAAGAAATAAATAAAATAATAACTAAAATAAGTGATTGTCCGAATAAGCGAAAAAAAAAGCATAGTACTCTCAAGGCAGACGCCGAAAGAGGAAGAAACCCGCGAGAGAATGATAGAGAGAGAGAGAGAGAGAAAGAATATATATCTAAATAAATTCACAACATTTGCAGAGAATACAAATAGAAAAAATTTACAAAAAAACGGAGAAGGGTCGACCGGTGTAGGTAAACACCGGACACAAAATGTGGCAACAACGCGCACTACTCGGAGCGTGTATCATCCGCACAAACGCAGCGATTCCAGGACCACAGCAACGGCACAAATAACCGCAAGGCAATACCAATAAATCCGACGCCGGAATGGATAGCACTTAATAGTACGCCCAAATACGGAAATAAGCGCCAAAAAGTAGACACCAAAAGAAAAAACGCCAAAAAAATTGGGTCCAGAAAACGCCCCAAGCAGTAGACACCAAGGAAATATAACGCCAAAAAGAAGGCACCAAAAATATTTTTCCTACAAGTTTGCGCCAACAAACTAGCGCCAAAAAGTAGGCAGTGTTATTTCTCACTAGAAATTAGAACCACAAAGAAAAGCTCAGGAAAAATAGCCTCAAGTGTATCTAAGATATATATAAGGAATAGCTCTCTCTCTCTCTCCTTTTCCTCTACCTTATATCTTTTTTCTCTCACGCGGAACGAAAATGCCCAAAACGTTGCATGACCTTGAAATTTTACTCTCAATTCTCGCTCGCTCATCGACGCCTAAGAAGTTTCACTTCTAAAAAATGTTCACCACAATGATAAGTGGGCTAACTTGGACGATAATTTTATTTATCCTTCTATTCTGATAAATTTCCCTAGAATGGTAGCCAATTTTAAAGGACGGTAAGTCTAAATATCGCTGAAAGCTTCTTCTTCTTGAGTGGCGCGATCGTCTGCGATACTTGCCGACGACAACGTGTAAAGATCTAAAAATATTCTATAGATGTTTTCTCTCGAACACTTCAAGGGATACTCATCGGATGTTGTCATCGTCCAAGCTTCTATACCTTATAAAATGATTTATAAATTGTGATTTTTATTCGGCGATAGAGAACTTTAGATCTCAATTGCCTATTTAGTCTAAAGTTCCACTTACTGGCAAGAAAAATTCTCCGCTGGATAATGTAAAATTAACCGGTATCTCTTTCTATGTAAATTACGCAAATGAAATCTCCAATTTCCAGCAAATCAGAGCTGGGGTCCCACAAGGCAGAAAATTCAGTTAGATTCTATTCATTTATATAAACGGCTTACCTGTAAAACGCATATCCTTGCCAAAAGGAAAGTTCTAGGATTAATATTTCCTATCTGTTAAGCCGTGAATCCACCCTCCCAATGGACAACAAGCTTATCCTTTACAAATCTGTGATAAAACCAGTCTGGTCTTATGGAATCTAACTGTGGGGCACAGCATCAAACTTAAACTTGGAAATTCAGTTTTCATTTCAAGACCCTACGCACCCTAGTCAACGCACCGTGATACATGAAAAACACCTACATTTATCGACACTCAAACGTCCCTTCAACAAAAGAGGAAATACAAAATACAAAATCTAACCAGCAAATACCGAAATCTACTTCAATCCCACCTATATGAACTGGAATTTATTTACTATAAATTAATACTAAAATCAGAGCCACTTTTAAATGAGATCAACTATTTGTAGAATGTCTTCTATGAATTATAAGTATAGACAGAATACAAAATAAGGTTTAATAATAAACAAAAAAATTTCATTTCCATCCTCTTTCAGTTTTCTTTCTTCTTCTCTTTTTCTTTCCCCTTTTCTTTCTTCTTTTCTTTCTCTTTCTCTTTCTCTTCCTCTTTTTCTTTCACTTTCATTGCCTCCGCCTCTGCTTCTTTAACTTCTCTTTCACTTTCACTTTTAATTTTACTTTTACTCTCTTCAACCTTCTCTTTCTTTTTTCTTTCTTTTTCTTTTTCTTTCTCTTTCTTTTCTCTTTTCTCTTTTCTCTTTCCTTTTTATCTCCTTGTTCTCTTCCGATTACAGTGGCGCAGGCAGTATATTAGGCCCAATTCATTTAGATAAACGAATTACGTTCTCTTTCTATTTCTTTTTCC
Organism: Anastrepha ludens; assembly: GCF_028408465.1. Lineage (NCBI taxonomy): Eukaryota > Metazoa > Arthropoda > Insecta > Diptera > Tephritidae > Anastrepha > Anastrepha ludens. Next base: position 9,699,210 of record NC_071499.1, on the reverse strand, counting down.
TCTTCTCTTTATCTTTATCTTTATCTTTATCCTTTCCTTTATCTTTATCTTTATCTTTCTCTTTAACTTTTTCTCCCTCTTTCTATTATACTTAAAAGCAGGTATTATTGAGGCCACAAAATTCATACTAAGCCATGAAAGGGTTAAATATTTAAAGTTAACATATCGCACACATGCCACCTAAATGAATTATTGAAAATTTAATAAGCATTTCATTTGCATGCTAGATTTTTCTCTATATTTTTATTTCTAAATTTAATCGAATATTTGGCAAATTTGTTGAATTTTAATTTTCGTATATTTTCAACTTGAACTCTATTTACGCATTTTAAAATGTTAATCAGCATGAAAATTTACCTTGCAAGGCTGTGCATAAAATCCATAGACTTGATTTGGTGTATTTTGTTATATAGGCGCCATCGTCCATCAAATTGAAATTAGCAGTGCCATTGTAATTGGCATTTGGCAGTTTTTCCTCGGTGAAAAGCCACTGGGGCCCAGCAATTGCGGCCATTACAATGGCAACGGAAATACTAGAAAGGATAGGAGAGAAGAATATAAATTAAATAAGTAAAGTAACGCTAAATCGTAAGTAATTTTTATGTATTTATTTGCACGGTTTAATCCGCATCGCATGGCGTATAATTAATCTAAAGATTGGAAAGTCTGTTTCACAAAATTCAAAAATATTTTAAAGACAAAAATTTGTAAGGATTTCTTATCATCGCTAATGAAAATTCCATAAAAAATGAGGAACGTTTTAAAAATTGGTCAGCAAATGTATTTTGCTCCAGCTATTCTTCCCCAAAAAAAATTTGTTTACCAACGTCCGAGATTTTTTAAAATCGGTTAAGTCAATGCTGTGAATCGAGGTGCGGCACATTTTGGCCAATCTATTTTCGTTAGGCCGCATTTGAGGCATTGAGTATTCGAATAGTAAAGCTTCAACTATTATATTTATTTTTTCTATCTTTAAGGTAGCAGCAAAAGTTGCTTGCACGAAATTCTTCTATTTGATTGCCACTAATCTGGCTTCGACTTTAAGCTGCTCAGGTACGGCAGTTGTTGAATAATTGGCAAGCATCTCTCAACACATCTCACACAAAACTGCTTTTGCTGCCAGCCATTTTAACTCCAGCATCAACTTTCCATAAATATGTTTGCAAAGAATGCAGTTATGTAAATAATCAAAAAGCTGCACTCACCTAATTAAGCTGCACTCGAAATCATATTTGCTTAACATTCTCGACCCAGCGCTAATTTTTTTGTTACTGCATTATAAAAACAGTTTTTCTAACATCCGCATATAATTACATATAAATTGCACTTCACATACTGGCTTAGTGCTTACATACTTACTAACATAGTGCTTACATAGGTATAAGTATGTAAATGTGAAAGGAAAAAGATGAGAGCTTTTTATCACACATTCGTCTTGTATTTTTGCTCCCTTTCCACTCTGCCAGGCATAGAAACAGAATTTACGCTAAGTGATTTTTGTCTAACAGGGAATGAAGGCAAAAATTTGCAATGTTTTATATGGCGGCTGTACTTTTTATGAATGTGAATATTACTTTAAAACTGGGACAGAGTGGATACCCTGCAGTGAAAAGTCAAACTACTTAGGTAATCTTCTAGTTCTTGAACTGGTACTTGACGGCAGAAGTTATTATTACCAGTTCGAGTGCGACTATAGTTGTACCAGTTACAAAAGGACCAATAAGTGCTATCAGGTCAGTCCATAAGTTCGTGCGTATTTGACCTATAATTTCACTTTTGTACGATTTTTGCATACAAAAAATTATTCGCGGAATATAATGGAACTATTTATATTTTCTTTGATATATTGTACATTCAACAAGTGATTTTAAACGCGGATAGAAGCACGTGTTGTTAAAAAAGAGGTTGTCTGTAAAGTCGGTTTACTGACGATAGTTTAACGTGACAACGTCATAAGAAAATATTGATGGAATGGTTGCAATTTTCAAAACAAAATTTTAATTTTATTTGTTTGATAGATATATATGTATGGATATAGAGGAGGAGGTAAATGGAATTGCAATGGAATAGGTCAAGTTACATTTACACAAACGTGAAAAATGATGAAACATTTATCAAATTCATGAAAGATATGTTCAATTTCGATTGTGCATCAGACGTTAATAAGTCAACAACACTAAGAGGCACCCTCATCGATTTGCCTTTTTCAAGACACTTTACACTCGAAACACTCCCTTTCATTTCCTACTTTTTCTATCATCGTCCTATTCTCAACAGAGAAATGGTTCATCACCATGCACACAGGAAGAAGGCATATGCAAATACAAGTATGTGAATTGATATACAAATGCGCAAATACATACATATACATACATATATATGCTCACTCAAGTAGGACAGAGCCAGATGTCGAACGTTGCCGAACGCGGGGCCGATTGTGCTCTTTGTCGTTCGTTCCGCGCTCTCGCTTGCAGTTCATTCAAGGTAACGACAATGAGCAAGGTAACGACAATGAGCAAGGTAACGACAATGAGCAAGGTAACAGCAAATGAGCAAGGTAACGACAAATGAGTAAGGTAACGACACATTTTTTCGTGCGTGCAGCCGGCTAAATCGAATTATAAGACTTTATCACGTCGAAAATAAAATAGAATCTTCAAACGCGTATAAGAGGCATATTTTGTATTTTTATAAATTTTATAAAAGTGGTAAAAATGCAACAACTGCTGCTTCAGAAATAAACACTGTTCACGGAGAGGATACCGTGAGTGTAAAGACTGCGCAAAAGTGGTTTTCAAAATTCCGAAGTGGTAACTGCGACGTAGAGGATGCCCCGGCACTGGTCGTTCTGAAGTCTTTAACTCCGACGCCTTGCTCGAACTCGTGGAAGGTGAGCCAAATTTGATAGTCGATATGATAGTTCAGAGGTTAAATTCATCGTATGGAACAGTTCATAGGCACCTGGTTCAGTTGGGAAACGTTTCAAAGCTGGGGAAATGGGTTCCGCATAGACTTTCCGTCGCCAACCTTCAGCAGAGAGTGAATGTGTGTTCTCAGCTGCTGCAACGGCTTGAAAATGAAAGTTTTTTGAACCGTATCGATACTGGTGATGAAAAAATGGGTCCTTCACAATAATCCTGCCAAACGCCAATGGTTAGGTAAGGATGAAACACCAGAACCGACCCCTAGAGATGGCCTGCACCCCAAGAAGATTCTCGTGTCTATTTGGTGGGATATGGCCGGTATTGTTTATTATGAACTTCTGGAACCAAACCAGACGATAACTGCTGATTATTATTCCCATCAGCTATCAAACCTGAATGAGGCAATGAACAAAAATTAACCCTCTTTAGTGAATAGACGCAAAGTTTTGTATCACCACGACAACGCAAGACCTCATACCGCAAGCTGAACGAGCACGGATGGGCGCTAATGCCGCATCCACCATACTCTCCGGGTATTGCAACTTGTGAGTATCACCTTTTCCGTGGACTTCAATCCCATATGAGTAACAAGAGCTACTCCTCAAAAGAAGCTATAAAAAGGGATATCGAGGCGTATTTTGGCTCCAAGGACAAAAAGTTTTTTGAGCAGGGAATTAAAAATTTGCCTAAACGTTGGGAAGACATTGTAAATAATGAAGGAAAATATATTATTGATTAATAAATACTTTAAGTATCTTTTTTATTAATTTTAAAACCACCTTTAAAAAACTCACGAACTTAAGGCCTGACCTGAGTGCTGAGCTGATTCCACCTTATCCTTCCTACAACTGACGCAAAAATGACTCGATCTAAAGCCTAGTCTCGCAGCATTTAATTTGAGAGCTGAGATCTTGTTAACCTCAGAAGAGCCCTCGAGCGTCTCCGATCCACTCGTGGCGATCTTACAGGTTTGTGTACTTCCCTAGCGTTCGCTAATTGGAAGCCCACCTCTCCAGAAGCAAATCGCAGGTAGTCAAAAGTATGCCAGTCTTCTCATTTCGCGCGGTAGCTATTTCACAGGACCTCTCTCTAGCCAGCTCATCTGCCTCGCAGTTTCCTGCAATGTCGCTTTGACCAGGTACGCAGATGAACTTTATATTGAAGAAATCGGATGCTATTGAAAGTGAAGTGAGGCTTTCTCTAACCAGTCTCGATTGCATCGTCATTGTGCCCAGGGCTCTGATTGCCACTTGCTTGTACCAATAGTACTTGCGGTATTACAAAAATGCTTACAAAACGTACTTACAAAAATATAAATTTGATTTTAGAAAGCATCAACTCGATTTTAGAAAGTATCATATCTTAATGGCTTTAAAATAGTCAAAAGCTCTTGAGAAAGCGTCAAATGTTTTTTAGATAACACCAAATCCGCTTTAGAAAGTGTAAAATGTACTTTAGAATGTATTACATGTACTTTCGACAATATCCGTACCGTAACATAACATAATCGATGTACCAAGAAGCAACTTTACAGCCTCTGCGGTCTTATTCCTCGCTGCTTAATCCCATAGAAATGATAGGGAGAGAAAGAAAGGCGCATATTAAGCTAAATATACAGGCTCCAAAGGTGATTGTACCGGGTGTTGTTGAGTAAAGGTTGTTGTAGAGGGCCCAGAGAGTCTGTCTCTATTTCTGAGGTTGTGCCAGGGCAATACAGCACAGTAAGTTGTTTCAGGCTGCTACACTAACACTCCATAATGCGCCAGTTGGATAGTGAAAATAGTTCGTTTCTTAATTTTTACTACACTCAGCACTACTATAATATCTTTACTGCTACTAAAAGAATTATAGTTTAAACACAATTTCCATCAAGAAAGCAATAAAAGCAGTTGAAAATTTTTTCAAACCAATTAGAGGAGGCAAATTCGCTCATCAAAATTAAACTCTTACAGAAACTCCTGCTGTGATATGACAACATGAAATAGTCTGCAGGTTATGGAAATTACTTTAACAGGACGGAACGGCGAGGCCGGATTCATTTAGAAAGCCTAATGGATCTTACTTATATACCACATCATATAAATATATCCTTTGGGCGAGTGCGCAAATCTCCAGGCGCTCTAAACTGTGAATATCCAGCTCCTGTGTGAAGTCATCTGCTACATCTGTAGAATATTCTGGCTCAAGCATGAAGTCCGTATTGTCGTACGAAAGCGAAACATGGCTGGTCTCCAGCACAGATGCTACAATCTTTCGTCGACAAATGTCTCCACATCATTTGTGGAATATTCTAGCCGAACACCGTCAGTAACCACGCACTGTGGAGATTAACGAATGAGGAGTCCATCGTATGGCAAATCAAATCAATTCGCTTCAAGATACGCCGAGAGTTGCCCTTTCGGATTCAGTTGATCTTCGCCAGGTTATACGAGGCGTTCTAACTGCACGGTCTTTTTGTTGGAACGAGTTCCACCGTAACACATGTTTGGTCACGTTCTCGTCATGCTTTTGAAGTGTATGACCAATTCATTGCCATTTCCACTCTAAGCAATTCGAAGTTGCTCATTTTTTGCAGTCAGAAGATTTGTAGTATAAGGCGTATCTAAGGGTTTATCTAAGTTTATTAGACTACATTCGACAATCTTTTAAAGCGAGTCTTCAGCGCGTTTTCTTATGTGGTATTCCCCAAAAGCCTAATCTACGAATTGCACCTGATGGGACGTACATGATGGGCTCTTTTTTGGCCCGAATTTACTATAATAAATATTGAAGTCACAAAACTATGATATAAAAGGATTTTTTTCGAAGTGGTTGTACGCAGAAAGTGCCGTTGATGGCGGGGTGTGACCTATACACGCTTGAAAACCATCAGATACCATCACGAGAATCGCACTGGACTGGAACCCGAAAGGGAGCAGAGATTGCGGTCGGCCAAAGATCACTCAGCGAAGGTCGATGCTTCGCGAACTCGCAGATACCGACATCGCATGGGACTGCGCAAAAGCAACAACCCAGAACCATGTACGAAGGAAGAGTCTTGCCGAGGTCTATGCTACCGAGCGGAGTGCACAGGGGGAAAAAAATTTGTCTACTAAAAACCCATTTCCCGGCCAGCAGGTTAATTCCTCACTCAGGGCAGTCGGAAAGAGTAACCAGACTAAACTGGTACACAACTGCACGAGTGATGACTGAGGAATCGATAAAGGTTTTTTAGGCTCTTTTGACCAGTTTAATGGTTTAAAAATCAATGCCACTAAAACAAAATTAACCAGAGCAGTGTTCTATGCTAGCACTAGAGCAGTGTTCTATAAATCCAGCAGTGTTCCAGAAAACCAAGATTTTAATTAAAATCTAAAAATGCGCTTTGTGAGATGTTGTGGTCTGTCTGCTTTGTTGTATGGCATGGGAACTTGGACGATGAGAGTTTCTGATATGAATCGCATAGAAACATTCAGAATGTAGATTCGAAAAATACTACTGAAAATTTCGTGAACCGACCAACTCTCCAACTCTAAAGTACTTCGAAGAGTTAATAGCAAAAGGGAGGCTTTAAGACGCATTAAATGCAGGAAAACAGCTTACCTGGGTCACATATGCCGAAATTATAAGTATAATCTCCTGCAACTTCGATTACAAGAAAGATTGAAGGAAAACGAGCCATCGGAAGAAAGAAGTTATCATGGTTGTCATATACGTCAATGGATGGGAGCTCAATTATTGACCGGCTTTTGGAGTTAGTCAGAAACAGAGATACTTTTTCAGATATTGTAGAAATATATAGATTGCGAAGAAAAAGATGACTTTAAGTCACCACACCGAGATGGTGTGTATCCCAAGTTGGGTAAGTGTGCGGGAGACAAGCTAACCGGAGCTCTTATAAGAGTTTTCGAACTAGTCTGCCATAAGCCATATGCCCATTTTTTGAAGCAGAGGTAGTGTCGTCTTCATTCCGAAACAGGGGAAGGATGATTATGCAATCGTAAAAAGCGCCAAAAGAATTAGTCTGATACCCTTGATGCTGATGGGTGCGAATGGTCGAAAAATTAGGTGAAGAGCTTTAGTGGACAGTCGGAAACGAAAAGTCTTTCGAATCTGCTCACATGACCTTGTGCCAATGATCGAAGAGGGGATAGGTTTTTGCTGATATTGAGAAGACCAACGCTAACTTTGACTCTATGTGTTCTGCAGCCAGAAGGCATGGAATGGATGAAACAATTTTAAGGTGGATTCACTTCATCATATTTATAAAATTACTGACTGTGCGGAAGAAAACCGGCACTGTAGTAAGAGTACTATACCTTCTTAACCCAATTTGCTATAATCCATGCACTATATTTTTTATGAAAATAAAGTTAGTTGCAAGGTAAACACCTTAAAGGAGCTTTAAAATATAATTCTGAAATATATTTGATGACTTCTAAAGTCATTACGATAGTTTTCAAAATCCAAGTGACGCTTGCTAATATAGGGGTTTTTAAAAAGAGGTGTAATTTTGATATTCAAAGAAAAATGCTATTTTTTAATATAAATTATCGGATGCTTATTTCATTATAAAGAGGAAGGTATGCCGTTAATAGTGGAATATAACATGAGGCAAATTACCACCTCGACCCCCACGACCACACTTACAGGGCAATATGCTTTTCATGAAATTTTCCATAACCGAATTGCAAAGTGGTTGCCCTTTGTCCTCGATAGCCTCGCGAATTCCATCCTTGAGGTCTTCAATCGACAATGGGCTGTTGGCGTAGACCTTCTCTTTCACGTGGCGCCAAAGAAAAAAGTCACAAGGTATTAAATCACAAGATCTCGGTGGCCAATTGTTATCACCTCTTCTACTTTCCCGTAAAACATCAATGGTTCCGTTGCTTGTGTGGCACGTAGCGCCGTCTTGTTGAAAATAAACGTTGTCCAGATCAATACCATCCTATTCTGGGCATTAAAAATCGTTAATCCTCTCTCGAAAGCGCAATCCATTCACCTGTAACACCTGTTATTGGAAAACCTTTTATGAAATGTATATATTCGGGAGCACTGCTGGTCAGGGTGTAGTTCAAAAATGATGATTTTCATGAAGTCGAGTTGTTTTATTATCGATTATCAACAAGTTCATTAACTAGCTTAATGCTGACACAGAGGCTGACTGGCTCATTAAATGGCGTGATGCTGCTGCATAGCTGACAATTGACATCCCGCAGGACATCGTCGTGTTAAAAAACTACTCGTTAGCACTGCATTGGGAAAAAAACGAACTACTTCAGTTGCAAAGTAAACTGAGTAGTGGAGCGTAGTGCATAGTGGGTGGCTAATGAAATATATGTATGTATATATGTATTTATTTTTTTTTATGCAAGCTCTATGTATTTTCTCGTTGAATAAACTACTCATCTCTCCCAAAGGAGCTAATCGAGATTTGATTTAAATTTTTCTGTTTACATAATTTTTACTCAATTTATAAATCATAGCAGTTTGATGGCAAATAAGTCATAATTTCAATTTTAGCATTTACTTTTTTATATACGATATTATTGTACAATATGGTAATACGATTTGACTATGAAAACGAAAATTCGGTAATTGATTAATCATCTTTTTTTAATGACCTTTAAAAAGCGGAAAAAAACGTAAATGCTTATAAGTTAATTATATAAATTAATATGAGGATTGAATTAAATTAATATTGAATTTAATTGGATGAAGGACGTATAGAATAATAAAAAATATAAAAACGATGAAGGCAGGGTGTTCAGTGGGACAAATTACAACTCAGTATTTTGAGTTAAAGTGGTAGCAGAATGGAAAAAAAATGTCCAAAAATTTGAAAAAAAAAAAATTAAATTTTTTTCAAATAATTTTGCTAAATCATAATTTGTTTAGAAAAATTATATAAACTAATTTAAAAACAAAAACAAAATTTATTTTTTCTCAAATATTTTTTTTAAGAGTATATTTTTTTTCTTAAAAAGTAATTTTTTCTCAAATAATTTTTTTAGATAAAATTAAAAAAAAGGAAAAATATTTTAAACAATAGCTAACTAATTTTTTTTGCAATAGAGTTTTTAAAGTGTATTTTTTTCTTAAAAAGGGAAAGTTTAGAAAAATGATATAAAATAGCTTTAAACAATAATACAATTAATTTTTTTTTAAATTGAAAACAAAAATTCCAAAAATTTCGAATAAAAAAATAATTTTTTTTAAATTAAATAAAATATAATTATTTCTCAAATAATTTTTTTAAAACTAGTATAAAAAAATTTAAACAAAAACCAAGTTCATTTTATCTCAAATAATTTTTTTTCTTAAAAATGGTGAACAAAATTTCTAAAAATTTGGAACAAAAAATTTGATTTTTTCTGAAATAACTTTTTAAAGTGTATTTTTTCTTAAAAATGGAAAAAAATATTTTTTTAATTAAATTTTGTTTAAAAAAATGATATAAAATAGTTTTAAACAATAATAAAATTAATTTTTTTAAAAATTGAAAACAAAAATTGCAAAAATTTGGAACAAAAAAAATTAATTTTTTTTTTAATTAAGTAAAATATAATTATTTCTTAAATAATTTTTTTAAAACTGATATAAGAAAATCAATTTAAACAAAAGCTAAGTTCATTTTATCTCAAATAATTTTTTTTCTTAAAAATGGGTAATCAAAATTTCTAAAAATTTGGAACAAAAAAATCTGAAATAATTTTTTGTAAGTACATTCATTTTCTTTCCCTTTTAAAATCGAAAAGTTAAAATGTTTCAAAAATTTTGAACAAAACAAAAATGATAATAGTTTTTTCTCAAATAATTTTTTTAAATAATACTTTATTTAAATAATATTTTATTTAAAAAAATGTTAAACAAAAACTACAATTTTTTGTCAAATAATTTTTTTAACGTGTTATAAAAGAATTTTAAACAAAAAAAAAAAAAAATTCCAAAAAATATACAAAAATTTTGAACAAAAAAATTTTAATTTTTCTCGAATAATTCTTCTAATTACATTTTGTGTGAAAAACAGATTTGCAAAAATTTTAAGGAAAAAGTATAATTTATTGTCAAACAGTGTTTTTAAAGGTATTGTCTTTCCTTAAAAATGAAAAAAAAACTTTAATTTTTTCTCATATAATTTTTTTTTAAATTTTATTTTGTTCTAAGCGAAGGTATAAAATAAGTTTAGTAACAAGTAAAAAAAAAAGAAACGAAGATATTTCAGTTAACTTCTCATTATTTCAAGCCTCGAAGTGTAAGCCTTTTAATGTAATTTTCCGTTCATTGATTTCTTCTCCAATAAAAGGACACATGACTTAAGTAATATTCTCTCACACATTTTGGATGCGTAAAGAAAATAATAATAATTTGTGTACTCACCTAGCAGCAACAGGTGTCAATATCCACAAATAGCCCCCATTACTGAAACGCTGTTGCATGGTGGTGGTGCCGCTGCATTGTCGCATACGCTGCTGTGGATAGTGACTCATCCGGCCGCCTGGCCTCGTTACGAGAAATTCTCGAGATTTGTTCATTGGTTGCGGTTGAATGCCATTTAATTTATTCGAATTCGAATGCGTACTGCTGAAACCGCCATTCAAATCAGTTGTTAGCGATATGTTGTTTTTATTGCCATTGCGGTCTGCCGCCACCGCTACTGCCGATGCCGAAGGGATGCTGCCCGAAATCGTGTTAATGACACCGGATGCGGTAATACCATTCAAATTGCGATTGTTGCAGCCATTGCTGTTGCTGTTACTGTTGCTGTTGGTAGTGCGTTGCATGGCGGCTATTGGCATTGAGCGCGGCAGTGTGCCATAAACTGATTGTTGCAACTTTTGTTGCTGTTGTTGTTGCTGTTGTTGCTTAAATTGTTCTCTACGTCCAGTCTGTGTGACGCTACCACCGAAATTCGCTCGTTCGATAGACGCCGTTGCGGTGAGCTTATGTGGCTGCTGTGTATGATTGTGCAACATAGAAGATCGCGCGACGTTGCAAGGCTGCATTGTAAGTGTATTGTTGGTGATGCTGTTGCTAGAAAATGTTTGCTGTCGCTTATCCTTAAAAATGCCTACTGCACTGTTGGCTTCGGTGTCGCTTGCTTTTATTGTTGTAGGCGTAGTTGCATTCATCGAAGTTGAAGTATTAGTTATTATTTGTTCTTGCGGCAACGGGTGTTGACTTTCCTGTTGTTCTTGTTGTAGTTGTGTTTGCTGTTGCTTTTGTTCATCATTGTGCTTATGAAGTAGCGGCTCTATTTTCACATTTTGAGTGGATGCAACACGAAAAACATTCGGCACCGTGAAATATTCGCGCATAATAATTCAACACTTTCGAGCGGACGTCGCTAACACGCACACACACGCACATATCTACTAAGAGTTCATGTTGCAATAATCAGCAATGTTGTTGAACACAATGCCCCTGCTTAACACAACACCAATCACTCATGACCAAATAGCCGCTTATCAAATGGATGCGAGTTATTGTTGCTAGGAAACTATGCAGCGCCGTGAAATATGCTATAAATTTTGAAGTAACAACTAAAATCTGTGGCCGCAATTCAAAGAGTGAAGTAGGATCTAAATGTTAATATACGAAATTAATTTCATTTAAATGCGCTTCAGGTTTTGGAACTGGTGTTGCTGAAGCGCAATGCGTTTGAAGTTTGTAATAACACATTTAGGAAATGCTTTAGCGAGTAGCGCTTCATATTTGAGGAATTCTATGGCAAAGCGCAATAATTCAATAGATTTTTGGTTGAATTTAATTCGATGGATTGAAATTTGGGGTATGCAATAATTTTCATAAATTGCGAGGAAAAATTGTGTTAATCCACTTTATCGATTCTAAAAATTATGATTGGGTTAAAAAAGCAAAATTTTTATATTCATATGATGAAAATTTGTCTGGTTTGGTAACATCAAAAGGACTACCCCACTGTAGCGGGGGAAAAAATAAGCATATTTTGTGAATTTTTGTTTAGTGGGATAATGAAATACATCAAAATGCTCCAAAAGCTACTTTATTGTACATCTAATAAATTGTAAAGGCGGCCGCCGTAGCCGAATGGACAGGTGCGTGATTACCATGAGGAAGTTCAGAGGTTCGAATTCCCAAGCAGTAATCGCCAATTGATAATACAATTTTTTTTCTAATAGCGATCGCGTCTCGGCACGCAATGCCAAACTTCCGAGTGTATTTCTGCCATGTAAAAGCTCCTTATAAAAATCATTTGCCGTTCAGAGACGGCGTGAAACAGTTTTTTGATACTGGTTTTTGCAAAACACGGCGCCTTTTTTGATTGAAAAATAAAAAATGCCCGAAAATTGTGAATAAAAATAAAAACTAGCTAATAAGTTTATAAATCCGTAAATATTTACTGGCGGCCGCCGTAGCCGAATGGGTTGGTGCGTGATTACCATTCGGAATTCACCGAGAGGTCGTTGGTTCGAATCTCGGTGAAAGCAAAATTTATAAAAACATTTTTCTAATAGCGGTCGCCCCTCGGTAGGCAATGGCAAACCTCCGAGTGTATTCCTGCCATGAAAAAGCTCCTCATAAAAATATTTGCCGTTCGGAGTCGGCTTGAAACTGTAGGTCCCTCCATTTGTGGAACAACATCAAAACGCACACCACAAATAGGAGGAGGAGCTCGGCCAAACACCTAACAGAAGTGTACGCGCCAATTATTTATTTTTTTTTTTTTTTAAGGTTTAAAAAAAATGGAAAAATTTTGAAGAAAAAAAAAATTGTTTAATCTTAAATATTAAAAATTCTTTTTAAAAAGTAATTTAAAAAAAAATACTTCAGAACAAATTTTATTTTTGAAAAAAAAAAATTATTAAAAAAAAAATTTAAGAAAAAGTAATTTGTTTAGAAATATATTTTTCTCTTAAAAATGGAATATATATAATTAAAAAAAAATTAAACCAATGTATTATTATTTTTTCTCAAATGATTTTTTTGTTATAATTGTTAGTCAAACAATGTTTTTAAAAGTATGTTCTTTTCTTAAAAATGGAAAACAAATTTTTCGAAAAATTTGGAACAAACAACTTTAATTTTTTCTCAAATAATATTTTTGAAAATATATATATTATATATTTTTTTTTTAAACGGAAAAAGGATTTGGAAAAATCATCTGCCGTCCGGAGACGTCCCTCTAGTGTGTGGATAAAATTTAAGACAACCAGTACAAAGAGGAAGAGAATTTCGGCTCAGCCAAAAACTCAAAACAAAAAAAAAAAAATGGTGTAAGTGTGAAATATATACATAAATTAAACTTTTCGAAGAAATGCTAAAGAAAACGGAGGCTGCGCAGCTATTTTTCGACGAAGCCTGTGTTTGAAGAGTGCGCGGCTGGATCAACTGCATCCGATACTTAATTTACGGTAAACAATAATTTTTCTCACGATTATATATTCGAATTTATTGATATAGAAGTACGAAAATTTTTTTGCACTTTGATTTTTGCAAAAACATCGCTTTTTTAATTGTAAATTAAAAAATAAAATTACTCGTATGAAATTTAGGAATAAAAAAACTAGGTAATAAATTTAAGATATCTAGTACACTGTTCCAGTAACTTGGAAAAATTGGTATAAAAAATTATCCGAAAATTCTTTATTAAAACTTTTGCGTACTTTTATGCAGAAAATAATTGTGAATATACAATCAAAATTTCATAGCAATTCGTAAATATTTATTCGAGTAATGGGTGAGTCTAGATGTATGGAAGCTTTAAAATTTAAAAATGAAAAAAAAATTTCCAAAAATTTTTAAGAAATAAAATTATTTTATCTTAAATAATAAATATTTTTTCTTAAAATATGTATAATTTAAAAATATTATGTCAGAAAAAAAGTTATTTAAAAAAAAAAAATTATTTAAAAAAGACAATTATTTAAGAAAAAAATTTTTTTTAAAGTATATTTCTTAAAATGGAAAAAATTTCCAAAAATTTGAAACAAAAAATTTAATTTTTCTCAAATAATTTTTTTAAATTATATTTTGTTTAAAAGAAGATATACATAAATTTTAAGCAAAAAACGTTATTTTTGTGTTACATAATTTTGAAAAGTATATTTGTCCTTAAAAATGGAAAAAAATAGAACAACCCTACCAAGAATCAGTGACAACCTTACCCAGAGATTTAATCGCCGCTTGGCTATTGGAGTAAATATCGTTTTTTTTTTTACATTTTTGCCTAACCAGACAGTAGACAAATTTCAACTAGTAATACTCCAATTTTTCATTTTTTAGCGAATTAATATAGAAAGTAAGGCTTATTTGCACTGCTTTTGGCCGCAGATCTATTGTGCAAAGCCTGCTTAGGTATTCTATATTTTGAGGCTTTTTAAAAATGTTAGCACATTCTGGGGTTCATCGTTCCATAAAAAAGTCATAGTCTTAAGTATACTCTGCTGAGTGAAAGTTTATAATCAGAAATTCCTCTAATCCTCCGTTGGGCACCCAGGTTTGACCAAACTTTTTCGGCTTTAGACGCAAATTTAGCATATTTCTATTATAGCTAACGACTTGAGCTTCCAGGTAGCTGCCTAAAATTCAATTTTCTATCGATTAATGGATATAACATTTTAAAAAAGATCCTCGAACAGGACGAAAAAGGCCATACCCGGGTGCCCAGCCGAAGGTTTAAAGCTGAAACTACTTATTAATACGGTTGAGTAATTGTAAAATTTGAAGTCTTTTTTGTTATTTTTTATACCACTTGCTTTTTTTTCAATGTATAAAAAAAAAAAAAAAAAAATCGGTTTCTGTGCTTTTGAAATAAAACTGTGTGAAACAAGAGCTGTTGACAAATTTTAATTAATTTTTTATTTTTTTTATTTTTTGTTTAAAAAAAAAAATTATTAACTTTTATAAAACTTTTATAAAAAAGAAAAATTAAAAAAGGTTGTCCAAAAAATTTTTTTTTTAATAAATTATAAATGTTTATTATTTCATTCGTACCATTCTATAAAAATTTTGTAAAAAAAAAAAGTTTTTACAAAAAAAAAAAAAAATTTTAACTGCTTCTATTTCCCCTAGTCTCATTTGATACTTAAAAAAAAATATTAAATGTTACAAAGGTAAAGCAAAAAAAGTTATAAATTTGTATTGTTTTTTTTTTTATAAAAATTTTACAAAAAAAAATTTTTTTAAAGCTTTTATTTCCCACATTTTTGTTTAAAAATCACTCACTAATTATCAAAAAAAAATATTTTATTACTTTTTCATAAATTTTTTATTAGTTTTTATTTTATAACACTTATAAAAAAAAAAGTATACATTTTTATAAAACTTTTAAAAAAAGAAAATACAAGAACAGTTTTACCACTTGCTTAAAAAAATATTATACATTTTTACAAAACGTTTATAGAAAAGAAAATATAAAAAAGTATTACCAAAACAATTTTTTTTTATAAATTTAAAATTTTTATTATTTTTGATACCACTTATTTAAAAAAATATTTCAATTTTTCTAAAAATTGTATAAAGACTAAAAAAAGTTTTTACAAAAACATTTTTTTAAAGCTTTTATTTCACACATTTTCATTTAAAAAACATTAATTATAAATTTTTATAAACAAAAAAATTTTTAGCCCTAACACCCAGAGTAAAAAACCCATATTTCGTTGCCAGCCAAAGAGTTAAATGCGTTGTTTAACAATAGTTGGCGTAAAGTGGAGTTTATCCTCAATGAAAGTAGGTGATGAGTTACATTTTTTTGCTATTAGTTAAAAATATATTAAAAAATTTATGTACAACATCAGCATTAGCTGACGTTTGAGTCAAAATATTCCTTTTATTTCTGCTATTTAGCTCCTAAAAACTACATATTTTCACGAATTCCGTCAATAATTAGTTGTATTCATGCAAAGATCAGCACATCTGCAAGCTAATCTCTTACTAAAGAGCAGTCATTATGTGACTTTACCACATACCTACATTTGTATGTATGCACATTGGACGTACCTAAGCAAAATTTCCACTTTCGTATGCCAATGCATTAGACTGCATTAGCAATCAAGAATGCAATCAAACGCGTGTGCTGAATTCTTAACTGTAATTAGATAGTTCTAAATGTTCAGCAGGTAATTTATGTGAATGGCACTTCGCGCACTTTGATGTGTGGAGGTGAATAGAAAAGTGCCGCTTTCAAGTGAATCGCTAAATAACTCATTAGGCAAACGTTGCGCTACACTTTCACATTCCCATTCACTTTCACATAGACAGTGTCGGAGTCAAAGTGTGTTAGTGCTAGTGGAAATGACTGAAAGCAGTCAAATAAGTGGCGGAAATGAGTGCATTTGCACTTTATGTGCCACATTTAGCTTTTTTAAATATTTATATAGGAAGCATGTATCTGTGAGTGCAAAGGAGATCAACTGAAACCAAAACTGTTTAAGCTCATATACGAAACCGTAGCTCATATATGGCGAGCACGTTTCAATGTTTAATTTCCTTCAATTTTGCTCAACCAATACACAAATAAAAAACAAATCGACACATGCGAAATATTCATAAGAAAATGAGTTACATAGCGCGCGCTTATAACCGAGCCAACGGATATAAAATCTTCATATTTTCAACTCTTCGCTTTATTCACGTTTTTCCGTTGTTTTTGCGTTCGAATTGTGTGTTTTTTTGTTTCACATTCGAATTCATATGAAATGCGCCAAATGTGTCGCGACTCATAACTTAGTAAAGCACATCTGTTTTCCGCTTCCGGTTTCCGCTACGCGCACATGCCCGACAACACGTTCTACATTATTTTCGTTTTCGTTTGTTTTTTTGCACTGGGCTGACTTGCCTTAATGCGATTTACGCTTAGTACACAACACGCAGGCGCATGTGCACACAGGTGTAAGCTGCCGTTACAGCTATTCAATAATCACATACCAACAAAAACAAAAGTGCTCACACTTCACCATCCAAACGTGACTAATCCTTCCGTATTCACGTCCGTTATGTTTCAATGGCGTCGACTGACTGTTTGAAAAGTTGTAAAAGGACTTTGCTGATTGTTGGCATTCGTGTGAAAAGGATTTGCCAACCACCGACATGTTCGATGTTGCACATGAAGCAAACTGGTATGCAAGCATGAACTAGCGGCAGCATGCAGCCGCTTCGCAACATGCAACCTGTTTGCAAGAAGATATATAAATATGAAATTATGTACGTTTGACCAACAGACTTTCAGTATCACTCATCTTTTTTGTTTCTCTAAGCAGTTTAACACTACTACTTAGGCTTTCAAGCTTTCGTACCTGTGTTTGCTTGAGCTCCACCTAATACTTCCGTTGGACAGGTGTATGTAATTTGTTGGCATCATTCGTTGGATGAGCGAAAACAGGAGGTAAGTGCAGCATCATCGAGCTTAGGAGTGGAGCAATTGTTTACTACAGGAAGTACTTAGATGGATCTTACGTGTGTGGATAAGTTCTGAGTGACTCCGTTGGCAATACAAGGCGGCGCAAAATTAATAAACAAATTTGGTTTTTGGTTTAAGTTTTTTACTAAATAAAAAAGAGAAAATGATTTTGTGTGATGAGCATCCTTGAAAATCCTTGACCTTTATGCGTTGCCGCGCTTGTCTGTTTGTATACTGCAGCTGTCTAGTTCACAAGTGTCAAATATAACTTTGACGTATGAAGCCATTTGTAAAAATTGTGTGACCTTGTGTTTCTTTACATCACTGCAAGTTCAAAATTCGCATGATTACAATTAAAAAATAGTTACCTAATCTACTCTGGTAAAAAATTACACCTAAATACAGGAAAGTAAAAAACCAATCTAAAAAAATATAAGTATTTCTAAATATCTCAAGGGGTGTTCAATGATTAGAACAGCTATAAAAATCGTAATTATTTAAATTATATTTAATAACTTAAATGATATATTTTGTTGAAACTTTTTATTACACGAAATTTCGTGTAAAAATAAATCTTGCGGTGAACCCTTTTTATTTTTCGACCTACTAGGTTGTTCAATAAGATTTCCGGTTCAATAAAAAACAAAATTTTATGGTTTGAAATGCACTTTATTATTCAATAAGTCTCCCTGAATATCAATACATTTGTCTCAACGAGATCCCAATTTAAGAATTCCATTCCTGAAGTGAGAGTCTGGAAGGGCTGCAAAATACACGTATGAACTTTTTTTTAGATCTGGAAACAGATGGAAGTCGCTAGGGGCCCAATCTGATGGATACTCCAACATTTCGAGCTTTAATTCATTGATTTTAGCCATTGTCAAAATGCTCTTGTGATTCGGTGCATTGTTGATGATGAAAAAAAAATTTCGTTTGCAAATTGAGTGTTTTTTCACAATTTTTTTCCTTTAGCTGGTCCAAAAAATTACAATAATACTCAGAATTTATTGTTTCACCAGTTTGCAAGTAATCTACCAACAAAATGACTTTCGTATCCGAAAAAAAACTGATGTTAAAACAATCTTATCCGATTTCTGGACAAGAACTCCTTCGGGACTAAGTTCACATCACCCTTGAGCCTTTTGTTTTGATTTAGGATCATGGTGATAGACCGAAATCTCATCTATAGAGATAAATTGTTACACTAAATCCACTTTATCCGAAATGTTGCTGAGAAAATCGCGAAATTCGCGTCTCGAATGTGTTTTTGTTCCTTTGTTAGCGAATGCGGTCTAGGACTTCTACTAAATCTCTTCCAGTCACTCGACGATTTCCCATGTGATATCTATTTTGTTCTATTTTTTCTACAATTTCTGCTATTGTTGCTGTTTTGGGATGTTCTCGACGTGGATTGTGTTGATGGCTTGTACGACCAGCCTTCTACTGTACTAATTGAAGGCGAAAAGTCCTTATACACTTTCAAAATTATTTCATAGAATTCGTCCAACGCTATTCTATATAGTTTGTTGATCTCTTTAGAATAATAGGATTTGTCCAAGTCTGTTCTTCGTTTCCGATTGGGGAAGAAAGGTAGTCAAGTCTGGATAATAGAATAGGTGTGAAATGAGTTGGGGCCTTATTTCCATTAATTTTGCGACCACAAATGCTGAGGCGTGCGCTAGTGCGTTTCATGATAGAAAGGGAATATCACTCAACTTCCTCGATTCAAACAAACCGATCTGGCTGAAACTTTGCATGTGTTCTTTCAAGAGATGCTACTAACTAAAGATAAACTCGACAGTGTCCTCTCTCTCCCTTTGTACGGACTTTTCAAATGACCCCCATATTAAAGTTTAATTCGTAAACGGGTAATTAAAAGGCGTTGGAGCGCCTTGGGATTAACCTTTTCTAATTTAGAAGGCATTGCGCAACCTGATTTCTAATACCTTACAAAAACTTTTGAGGAACTCCATATCAAATGATTCAAGTTTACTTCTAAAAATCTGTTGATTTCAACGCTTGAGCATAATAAACTGAAGTAAACTGAAAAAATTAATAAATTTGACAATTAGGTTAGGTTGGCCTGGCTGGCTAAAAGCCATCACACAGACTTATTGGTCCTGAATGGTACCATATGAAGTTTTACCTTTACGTTGCTTTGTAGTAGACTTCTTGTAATAAGTCTGCTGCTTTTGCGAATCTAAACAAGCCCTGAAGCTCAACCCGCGAGAAACATTCTAACTTCTCTAATTTGAGACTTATTCAATGCTGAAAATTATGTTATTAAATTTGCTGACGAGAAATATTATATATTCGATGCTGTACGCCAGCTGGTAACGCAAGATCGTCATGTGGCATATGGATGGTGGTTTCCTTAGGCATTAGTGGGACCAGAAAACATTCACTTTTGCATTAATAATTAGGCGTCAAGAACATCTCCTCTTTTTGGATACCGCCTAATTTGGCAATTGCCCAAAAAGGACGCGGATTGGGGTAATCGTGTCGATTGGTTGCAGAAATTGAGCCGCAGTTGTTCAAGGTACGTCTGTGAATTTGAGATAGGTGACAAACCTCGGATCTATGCATGTGAGTCGGAAACAAAACATAAATCAACAGTATGGATGTTCCAAGAAGAGCGTAATTCACCAAAAGTTCTTCGCCGAAGAAGCACATCAACGTTTCGGTAAATCTGATCATATCGCAGCTGTCCCTCTAGAGAAATTAAAACAGTTAGTTCTGATTGCTACGTAGACATTTAGGTTAGGTTGGGTTAGGTTAGGTAGGAATGGGCACACTTGAACGAAGATAAACGGATTCGTCCTTTTCGATGCCATTGTGAAAGAGGTAAGGTGAAAGAGAAAACCGAAGGGATGAAACGAAAGGGAGGGTACAGGTGGAGCTGGTATTTTTGGGAGGGTGGGTTTAGAATGAATAAGTAAGAGCCAAACTTCCTAGATCTTAGCCCCGCTAGAGCAGGGCAGCTAAGGAGAAGGTGCTGAGATGATTCCACTTCATCCTCCATACATCCGAGGCAAAAAGGACTCGAGGTAATTCCAAGACTCACAGCATACATTCCTCGCGCATAGTGTCCTGTGAGAAAGCACACGAGATTCGAGAGCTGAGATTTTCTTAACCTCAGAAGCTCACCCGAGCTCCCCTGATCCACACGTGGTCAGAAGGATTTTGCGACCTTACAAGTTTGTGTACTTGCTCAACGCTCGCTGAGTTGGCGCGAAGCCCTCCTACCAGGAGCAGACCGCAGGGGGATTCAAATTCTCTCCCTTCGCGGGGAAATCACCTCACATGTGTCTTGTCTGGCCAGCTCATCCACCTCACAGTTTCCCGCACCATCGCTGGCCTATGTCAAAGAATTCAGACGCAGTCGAAAGTGAGGCCAGGCATTCCCTGACCAGTTTCGAATGCACCGTCACCGATTCGAGGGCAAGGGCCGCTTGTCTGTCCGAGTAAATATTTACTTTTTTGACTGTTAGTACGCATGGGGGCAGCCAATCAGTTGCCTCCTTGATTGCGGCTACCTCTGCTTGGAACACACTGCAGGGGTTCGGCAACCAGAATTTGAGTCTGATGGGGAGTTCCTCGCAAAAAACTTCTCTGCCAAACTTTTCTTCCAACTTCAATACCGTCCACTCTTCCCTTGATGGAATATGAGTGGAGAAAGTTCCGGTTGGACTAAGCGAGGGTATACACTGATCCGTTGACAGGGGGATGAACTCAAAAATTCTAAGGATGCTTGAGTGCCCATAAGTGAGGTTGAGCCTATAGCCCGAACCCCTCAGTCTGATTGCGGTACGTGCAGCGGGAATTCTGCCTGCGATGTCTACGGGTAGCCATTTGTTCGCCAGAAATTTTCGGATTAAGGAAAACCAACCGCCCGAGACAAATCCTCTTTCACCAAGACAATGCGAGCTCTCACATATCGGCTCACACAAAAGAGATTTTGAGTACTCAAAAGATAAAATTATTGAGTCAGCCGCCTTACCCCCTCGCGCACTACCTGCCACGCCTATGCTGCTTTAAAACCTTGATGAAGCGACTGCCATTTAATTGTGCATCTGCCTTCGCGTTTGTATAATTTATTAGCACTTTAGGATCAAATTATTTCGCAGCACTGATTTAGCTGCTATTTTACTGGACAAACAGTGTGTACAAAGTGTAGGTATGTGCACGCATAATTCTTCTAAATAACGAAATGCTTATTGGAGTGATTTAATGAACAGCTCATCTCGAGCGCATTCAATTTGACGCAGCCTATTCAAAGTTATTCGCTTTGCTCTCCTTCATAGCGCACAATGCTTATTGTCGCATACACACACACACACATACCAACACAAACGCACTTACTTGCCAGCAGCCTATGTGTTGAATGTTAATCGGGTCGTAATTTCCAATCGACTACATTTCTGACACATTGTCATGTGTGAAGTTGAAAATGAAGTTACTCCCTATTCAAAAGTTTTAGGTTGGCATGGCATGCATTTTGGGGTCACCTGGCTGTGAACGAAGTGAGATGTAGATTGGATGCTCGCCACTAGCTACAGTATTAACATTCAAAGGGGAAGGCAGCTTGTCAAAATAGACAGCTCAGCTGCAGTTATTTATAATGTATTCGTGTGCCAGTGTGCATATGTGTGAGTATGAACGCATGTATGTATGTATATGTATAAGTGACTGTGTAAATGGGTCAGCGGATATTGATAGCGGCTGGAGTTACATTGTTTGCCTTTAAACTTGAAGTGGCCTTCATATGAAACCTGAGAGTTTGGATTTTGAAGTGACTTATTTTTGAAGTATTTTAAGGTTCATAATTTATGCATATTTTTATTCATGTTTATGAGTGTATTCTGAATTAACTTTTACACAGCCTCGCCCATTTCAAAAAAGAGAAATAAATACGAATATAAATAACGGGTGATCTGATTGGATGTACTTTTTCCAATAGAGTTTTTTTGACAGATCCCGTGTGACTACTGTCAGATCAAATAACATGAAATTGACATTTCATAATGGAAAGACTGATACTTCAACAACGCTTGCAAATAGTACATTAGGTTTTTTTTTGTCAGGGCAGACTAGCAAGTGCAGCACTCAGACACAATTAAATTCATTGCACTGCACTCGGGTTCCCTTTTCAATTATCTTTAAATCTACTCGACCTCCGAAGAAATCTGAGTAGATCATGTGGTGCCAAGGGGCCAAGGTGGTCGCTTCTTAACACATCAGTGCCAAAGACCTCAAGGCTGATTCGAGCGAAGGCGGTGCAGATGCACAGAAACTGGTCCGCCGTCTCATCCTCCTTTCCGCATGCTGGGCAAAATGCACCGTCTGAGATGCCCATCTCTTCCATGTGCTTTGTCCATAGAAAGTGGCCCGTCATCAGTCCCACCTGCCTCCTACAGTCCCCTCTGCTTAGTGACAGGAGGAACTGCGACAGCCGGTCGGACATGACAGGCAACATTAGCTTTGCCCATCTGCAGCCTCTCTTAGCCTGCCAAGCTTGCTTGTAGGTTAGAGTAACTCGTTTACTACCGTGGCTTTGATGGCTGCAAAAGAGAGTAGCAGAACGGTCTCCGGGCCAAAAAAGTTGGCCTCAGAGCCCAGTCCGGCTAAGGAGTCAGAGATCTCGTTACCCGCGATACCCACATGTCCCGGGACGCATGTTAGCATCAGGCTATTATGTCTACCGACATAGCTCAGCTTGGATTTACAGGACTCGACTACCCTTGAAGTGGTTGGGAGGCTGTCTAAGGCCATGAGCGCAGCTTGGCTCCCGCAGCAGACACATATAGATCTGCCTCTCCATCTGTTTTCCACAACAAAGTTCATCGCTTCTTGAACAGCATACACCTCCGCTTGAAACACAGATGCTTGCATTCCAAGAGAAAAGTGAAGTTTTGCCCCGCTGGATTCCACGTAGAGTCCAGAGCCGTAGCTGTGCTCGGTCCTGGAGCCATCCGTGAAAATCCGAAAACAGTGTTTGCCGGGCTCATTTTCTGAGTCTGACCACAGCTGAGCCTCTGGCAGCCCCACACTGTATCTCTTGTCAAGCACGACTCTGAATGGCATGGAGTCAAAGGGCAAGGCAAGGACCGTTGGATCGAGGTCCATGCCTACTCTGTTGTCCAGTGCCGTACAGGGGCCGTACCAGTTTCCATTGTGTTTCAGCGCGCAGATGTCCTTCAAGGCCTCTCCTTGGATGAAAACATCATGTGGTGGTAGACTAATCAGAGCATCTCTTCCAAACGACTGAGAATAATTTTGCATTATTCGATGATAATCGATCGCTTAGATCACGCACAGCCTGAAGTGAAGAAAATAATGTGGCTGTAAATGAGAGTTTTGCCGAAGACACGGAAGAATCGATTCGGCGCTGATCTCAACAACTTGGCCTACTTTATGGCACTACTTGGGCGATTTTACGCTAAGATCTTGGTTTGAAAGCATACAAAATACAGCTAGTCCAAACCTTGAAGCTGTCTGATCTTCCAAAGCGTCATAATTTCAATCGTTGTGCTCTGCTGGCGCCAATGTAACAGTGAATGGCGAAGGCTATCGTGCCATGATAAACGACTTTTTGATGGCGGAAATTGAAGCTCGTGATCTTCCCAACTTTCGATTCCAACAAAACGGCGACGGCGCTACTTGCCACATAGCCCGTGAAACAATGGATTTACTGCGTCGTCGTTTCGGTAGGCAGTTTAACTTTCGTCTCGGACCAGTGGATTGGCCCCCAAGATCGTGTGATACCTTTGGACTTTTATTTGTGTTGGTGTGTAAGGTCCGAATGCTTTGCGGACAAATCAGCCTCGATTGAGGCAGTGGAAGTCAACATTACTAAAGTTAATCACGAGATACTGACCGACGTCCTCCCGCGAGTCATTCAAATCGAATTACTGCGCAATCGCTGCCGACATATGAAAGGGACTATCTTAAAAAAAAAAATAAGTGTCATGAATATGGGAGTTCTACACAAAAATGATAAAGATTACCCAATAAATTTGAATTTTCGTTGTTTTACTTCAGTTTAAAATCTCATACCTCTAAATTGATCACCCTTTGCAACAATCTAATTTGGATGGCTCTTATGAAATACGAAAGAAAATTTATTTTACTCATATAATATTTAAATCAGAGTAAAGTGATGCCAATTTGTACACGGCCCTGCCCACTAGAGGGTTAATGCAACTAGCGATAACATTTTTCAGATTGCAGTGCTTGACTCTAAGCTGAAAATGTTGGACGTTATGCTGATGCGTTGAAATTTGGGCATCAATCAACCAACATTTGTGGTAATGCCTCGCACGCCGCCACAGGCATATAAGCAGAATTTACTGCTGTGCAGTTGCAGTTGAAAGCAGTTAAACCAAAAAGGCTGTATTCCTTTTACTGATGACGTTACGTCTGAGCCAAGCGCTACAGCTATAGATTACCGTTATTGCTACTGATATTGCCCATGCCATTGCTATTATTTCCGCTAGCCGCAAGCTGGCCTATTGACCGAAGCCAAAACAAGCACTTGGGGAAATTTATACAGCGACAGAACCTAATAACAGATACAAAGTTGTTTCGCTCATTTCTATGAGCAACGGTGAATATCGATGCCACTGCAACAAAGAGAAGCCGCAGTGTTGTTATTGGTATTGGCACAAATGAATGTCTGTTTACGTCTCGACATTAGGGCTGGTCACGACAAAAACTAAGCAATAAAGTGTAGTGACGCGCCCTATCGGCTTTAATTTTGTTATTCATTAAAAAAATAAATAAATAATTGGCGCGTACACTTCTGTCAGGTGTTTGGCCGAGCTCCTCCTCCTATTTGTGGTGTGCGTCTTGATGTTGTTCCACAAATGGAGGGACCTACAGTTTCAAGCCGATTCCGAACGGCAGATATTTTTATGAGGAGCTTTTTCATGGCAGAAATACACTCGGAGGTTTGCCATTGCCTGTCGAGGGGCGACCGCTATTAGAAAAATGTTTTTATTAATTTTGCTTTCACCGAGATTCGAACCAACGACCTCTCTGTGAATTCCGAATGGTAATCACGCACCAACCCATTCGGCTACGGCTTATTCATTACATGAAGAAAAAATCGAAATTGACATCTTTTATCTAATAAAACTGTGTAATAGACTATTTCCAACAGGAACTTAACTGTGGTTAAAGCGATGCAAAGTTTCAGAAACATTAAGCGTTTCCCTCACAGTGCTTAGGGTTAGGTTAGGTTAAATGGCTGCCCTTGCTTTAGGTGTACTTGTACAAATATTAAAAAATCGTCCATTGGGATATCATACAGGGGAAAGATGAAAGGAGAAGGGAAAGAAGAAGGAGCCATGGAATTAATGGATGATGACCATGCACTTACGATGACGCCGACGGTGGCTGATTTACGTTCGTAGTTAGCCGCATCAAGCTACTGATGAACTTCTTCAGATGTATGATATTTAAACCCGCTATATCTGCAGGTGTAGCGAAAAAGTGAGAGCCCGGATGTCTAAATCCTTGCCAGACGAGAGCAGGGCAGCTGAGAAGAAGTTGTAGAGATGATTCCATCTCGTCATTAAGACAGCGTCTGCAGAATGGACTTGAGGCGATCCCAAGTCTCACCGCATGGACACCTAACGGAGAATGCCCGTTAGGGATACCCACCAAATTCGAGAGCTGCGGCTTTGTTGGCCTTAGTTAGTTAGTCCCCTCGAGCGCCCCCGATCTACCCGTGGTCAGAAGGATCTTGTGACTTTGCACGTTCGTGCACTAGCCTAGTGCTCGCTGAGTTTACTTAAGGCCCATCTTTCCAGCAACAGAACACAATCCTCTCATTCTGTGATGAAACCGGCTCCAAAGTTCGATGTCTAGTCAGCTGATCAGCCCAGCAGTTTCCCTTTATGCCGCTGTGACCGGGAACCCAAACGAGGCTGATATCAAAGTATTCGGGTTCAATCGAGGGAGATGCCAGACATTCCTCTTTAAGACAAAAGTAAGCAATAAAATGTAGTGCAGTGCCCCTATCTGATGACCTTACCTACTACAGTTTTTATGCTGCTTTCGTGGCATTTATCTCTTCACATTTTGTTAATAGTGGGATCTTTTACTTTGTTTATTACAGAGAATATATATTTGTGCTAAAAATTAAATATTTTTCTCTTATTTTTGTAGTCTCATTGTTAAACATCTGTTGTATCTGTAGGCTAGCTTCCTTTTCTAGCAGATACTTTGTAGTAGAAGATGAATGGGAATACTCTAAATAATTTGGTAACAAATTCAACATAGAAATAAAATGCTTGCCAATAATCTTTACGTGAGTGGAAATTACAACTAGCCAGCAGAAACTTAGATCAGCCGAGCTTGCGTCTTGATGTTGTTTCACAAATGGAGGGTCCTACAGTTTCAAGCGGACTCCGACCGGCAGATATTTTTTATTAGGAGTTTTTCCATGGCAGAAATATACTCGGGGACTTACCTTTGCCTGTCGAGGGGCGACCGCTATTATAAAAAAAGTTTTTCTTCATTTTGGGGTTTCATGGGGATTCAAACCCACGTTCTTTCCGAATTCCGAATGACAGTCACGCACCAACTTATTTGGCTATAGCGGCCGCCGCAGATTATTATTTGTAAACAACAAATTTTTTGTTGGGCAAATTGTTAAATGTAAAAAATAAATAAAAGTTTTTGGCAGAGCTTATGATTTTTTGCTGCGCTCGAATGATTTTGAAATTTGTGTTGGAAAATGTGTGATTTGGCTTCGCATTTCAATTTTATTTCCCAAATTTTAATGTTGACGACCGTCGACCGTCCGCGTGAAGGAAGGTCAAAAACCTTCGAAGACGCTG
This sequence comes from Anastrepha ludens, assembly GCF_028408465.1. Taxonomy (NCBI): domain Eukaryota; kingdom Metazoa; phylum Arthropoda; class Insecta; order Diptera; family Tephritidae; genus Anastrepha; species Anastrepha ludens. The sequence continues at coordinate 9,672,082 of NC_071499.1, read as the reverse complement.
AATTGGAGGCATTGCTCAATGAGGATCCGTGTCAAACGCAAGAAGAGCTTGGAGCTAGGAGTTACCCGCCAATCCATTTCCAAGCGATTACATGCTTTGGGGATGATTCAGAAACAGGAGACTTGGGTACTTTCTGAGTTAAAACCAAGGAATGTTGCAGGTCGTTTTTTCGCCTGTGAACAACTGCTCCAGCGGCCAAAAAGGAAGGGGTTTCTTCATCGCATCGTGACGGGTGATGAAAAATGGATTCATTACAGCAATGCAAAGAAAAGAAAGTCATGGGGACTGCCCGGTCATGCATCTACGTCGTCGCCTGGGGCGAATATTCACGCTGTGAAGGTTATGCTATGTATTTGGTGGGACCAAGTTGGTGTTATTTATTATGAACTGTTAAAACCAAGCGAAACCATCACTGTGGATCGGTATCGACTTAAATTGATGCGATTGAGCCGAGCACTGCGCGAGAAGCGACCGTAATACGCGGAAAGGCATGAAAAGTAATTCTACAGTGATTGAACAGTTTTACCACGACGGACGGTTTTACCGTGGCGGAAAAAGTACTTAGTTGCGCACCTAATACAATAATAAAAAAAATCATTCCAATAATATTTTTGCTTTGTACTATCATTTTAAATTCTTAAGTTCTCCCAAGTTCTTGAAAAAACACCCTATATAACGCTCATTTATTTATTTGTACGAGACTCATTGGCCTCATTCGAATTTGTTATGGTACTCGTACTTCGCGTAACTAATATTTCCAACATTTATATTTCTTATTTAATTTTTAGAATACAAGGTGAAGTCCAAAATAAACAAGACTGGCGCCATAAAATGTTTTTGATTCCGCTATCTTTTTAATCAGTTAGTGCGTTGGAAGTTACATCCCTAGCTGACTTCCAGTGAAAGCTTGGTGACATTCCGTTCAGTGGAAGCGAAGTTATTGCGTCATCGGTATAAAAATGAGTTTCGAACAAAGAGCTAATATCAAATGTTGTTTTAAAATCGGTAAAACGTTTACCGAAACATTTTAATTGATGAAACAAGTTTATGGCGATGATTGTCTATCTCGTACCAGAGTTCATAAGAGGTTTACACGTTTCCGAGAGGACATAAATGACAATACATAAATATACGGCCGCCCAAAATAGTAATCACCGAAAACTCTATCGAAAATGTTGGTAAATTTATCAAAAATGAACCGAAATCAGCGAGATTCATAAGATCGGAGTTGAATATCTTCAAAACATCGATCTATCGTATTTTAACTGATCATTTGGTCTTACGAGGTTAACTGCGGCTTGGGTTAACTAGAGACCAAAAATTGCTCAGAATTCAACATTTGAAAGACCTCATTAAAGAGGCGAGAAAATACGAGAGCTTCCTTTACAACATTGCAACTGGTGATGAAACGTGGTGTTTCCAACATGAACCTGAAACTAAGGGTCAAAGTGCCGAATGGAAGGCCCCAGACGAGCCACAACCCAAAAAATCGCGTTTGGAGAAGTCAAAAATCAAGTCGATGGTCATTTGTTTTTACGGTACCAAGGGAATTGTCCGCAAGGAGTTAGTGCCAATGGGCCAAATCGTCAATGCAATTTTCTATCTTGGCGTTTTGAAGCCCTGAATACCGCAAAGGAGGAAGCTGGCGCTTATTGCATGATAATGCACCATCTCATCGATCCACTCTTGTGACTCAGTTTTTGACTTGAAATCGCATTTTAACCATCACCACTCGCCGTATTCGCCTGATATGGCTTCCTGTGACTTCTACCTATTCGGAAAATTGCATTTGCCTATGAAAGGAAACCATTTTGCGTCCGTAGATAGTCATAGAATATATTGGGTTGGGGAAAAAGTAATGTCGTATTTTGTCAATTGAGCGCGACATTTAAACATATCTTGCGTTGTACTTTTTGTATCGGGTCACACTAAACGGCGATTTGAAGACGACAATCTGTACTACAAGTGTCTCTTTGACAGTGTTGTGATCGTACGTTTCAGTCTTAAGTTATAGCGCGTCAAAGATGGAGTCCAGCAAGCAAAAAATTCGTCATATTTTACGTTTTTACTACTCTACTGGCCTATCGTCGTAGAGACTGATAAAATCGTTGAAATTATCCAACGAGACCGGCATGTGAGCATTCGCTCGATTAGTCAGGAACTAGGTGTAGACCACAAAACCGTTTGGAACCATTTGCAGAAGATTGGATTCCAAAAAAAGCTCGATGTTTGGGTGCCACACGTGTTGACGCAAAAAAATCTCTTGAACCGAATCAACGCTTGCAATTCTCTGCTAAAACGGAACGAACTTGACCCATTTTTGAAGTGGATGGTGACTGGCGATGAAAAGTGGATCAGAAGCGGGGAGCCCGGATTGACCACCAGGAAGGTTTTATGGATTTATGAAGGGGGGATAATGAAGTTGCCTTCTAAATGGCAACAAGTTTGCGAACAAAACGGAGCATATTTGACTTGAATCGGATAATTCTAAGTACGTTAAATAAAGCGTCAAATTTCGGTTACAAATACAACATTTCTTTTTCCCCAACCCAATATAATAGGACCTAAGGGGTCGATATAATAAATAAATATAGTTTTTTTTAAATATAGTTTAGTTTACATGTACATTTTCCAAGGTTTGCGAAAACTTGATGGCCACGCAAATTTCATTATTTGTACAGATCATTCGTCTACTCTCTCCACTACAAGCTGGCTTCAAACAAAGTCACAGTTGATCGACAGCAATGGGTGAAATACTGAACGATATTAGAATTTATTTTGACAACGGAGACTTGACTCTACTTTATTCACTTGATTTTTCTAAAGCACTTGACTCAGTGAATCACAAATTTTTATGTTTAAAGCTATAATACTATTTCTGTTTCAAAGACAGTACGGTGAAGCTCATGGCCAGCACCCTTGGTAGCAGAACGCAGAAGATTAAGACCAGAAAATTAACATCTCAGCCTAGATATGTACACACTGGTGTTCCGCAAGGGTATATCCTTGGTCCAGTCTTTTTGTCAATGATGTTTTTACCGTTTGCCAGTATGTGAATGTCCATGCGTGTGCTGATGATATACAATTAAACTTGTCCAGTCGTATTGGTCTCACTGAAGACTTATGCTTTAAAATAAACAGTGATTTGTTTGCTATTTCTGTTTGGGCTAATGATAACTCTCAATGTTTGAACGCGTCAAAGTCATATGTCTTACGTATATGTAACAGTGTGTTGCATGTTGACAATATCCCTAAATTGTGGATAGGTACTAGTTCCCTTACCTTTATGGATAAGTTAAAAAATTTGGGGTTCATTCTTAGTGCAAAACTTACCTGTGCTGACCATATAAATAGGGTTGTGGGGGATATTTATGCTACATTGCGTAAGCTGAGAGTCTCTGCAACATTCACGCAAGAGGAAACTAGGCGCAAATTAGTTCTCCAGCTAATCATGCCCCTAATTACCTACTCTGAGGTGGTATACAGCAAACTTGACTCCACATCTTGCCATAAACTTAATGTGGCATTTAATAATGCCACGCGTTATGTATATGGGATTGGTAGATATGATCTTACCTCTGTCTGGCGATCAAGGTTACTGGACTGTTGTGTTAACAGTTATTTGTCTACTAAAAATTGCATATTTACATTATTCAAATCCCCTCCCTATCTGACAGAGAAGTTGATACCAGTAAGTTATCGCAGGCACAACAAATTCATCGTTCCAATTACCTATCATCATCTATATTATTTTTCATTAACGCTGTTAAAGTGTGGAACTCATTACCCGACCCTGTGAAGACTGGACTTAACAGATTTAACTTCAGGGCCGAAGTCTATAATTACTTTAAAAGTCTCTATATTTTCTAATTGCTTACTTTTTTTCTAAATTTTTCTCTTTTTTTCCTCCTACCAAAGCGTTAGCTTTTTATTATTATAGTCAAGTTACATAGGTATATTGGATTGATTTATTAATGAACTGGTGTAAAAATTTAGTTTAAGAAACTTTCATGTTAAAATCATTCTAGTTGTACGAGAATATGCTAATGTTGAAGTACTATTAAAAGACCTTAGTCTTACTCTGTACTATTGATATAAATAAAAAAAAAAAAAAAAAATAAAAAAAAAAAAAAAAAAAAAAAAAAAAAATAAATAATATATATTTCAGATCATCTTTGGAACTGTATACTACTATATCTACTGTTTTCTTCTATAAAAGTTAACCCACCCTAATTTTCGTGTACCTTTTATGTGCCCAAATGTGTCCAGAAAGATTTAAAGTTCTTTCTATGTTCGACTTGCAGTCACATTCACATTTGAGTAATAAAGGAACCAAACATCCAAGGGCATCAAAAATCGAGTACCACCGAAAATTCTAACACCCTGAATGTGCAACGCATATCTTTTTGCAAACTATATAAATCGAAAGCTTTCAGTTTAATAATCATCACAGACTAGGTTAGTTTAGATTCGGTTGTAGCGTCTGTCCACTAAGCCTCATACTCAGGCTCATAGGTGAGTGAGAAACCGCATGGCGAATTTGTGCTGATCTACCTAAAACCAATGCGAACTTTCCCAAAATTTTAGAGTCCTGATTTCCACAGTACTGAGATCTTTCAACTCATTAAAAAATTGTGTACCTTAAGTAGTGCCAATGCAGGCTAGTAGCAACGCACTCTCTTATCGAGCGGCAAAACTTATTGAACAACCGATGGGTAAGAAAATTTCGCTTTATATTTGTAAGAGGATTTCATTTATTTGAAGGATTAAATCCTATCGGAATAAACAAAAACCAGGCTCTCTCAGCAGCTCGTTCTATTGCTCGTTGCATGGCGCTAAAGCAGGGACAATGAGCGAAACCCATAGGGCGACCCTTGGGACGTATAAAAACATGATTCTGTCTAAAATTTATGATTGGCATTGGCAAATGAATTGGTGAACTATATAATCTTAACCTACCAAAAAGATACAGCACTGTGAATGAAGAACTAGCGGCCTCGGTGGCAAAGTCACGTCCTGAATATGCAAGCGTTCAAGCAAGCGCTGCAGCCCTGAAAATATACGCTGTGGTACTTGGTGGCAATGGCTGGAGTAGAGGAAAATAAACACATCTCCTGCGTTGCAAATAACAAGTGGAGAAGAGCTGGCTGTTATTGGGTGTTTTTAATTGGCGCCACTTAGTAGCAGAAAGCACAGACTCTGCCACAATCGCTGAGATGGTTGCGGCGCCAGCCAAGAAGTTTAGTAGTTTGAAGAAACATGCGCACATACACACCTACATATTTTTTGGTTTTATTCGGTACGCCCCTAAATATTTGAGATTCAATGGATTGCCACCTTGTGCCAAGTTTAATAAGCAAGCAACTGTTGCAGCAACGCATATGCAACCTTTTAAATCTCAATTCCAATGCGGAAGCTGTGGCATGAGACAGCCACCGCAAACCGGATAATCATCGCTACGGTATAAAGCGGCACTGCATTCATGACATGGCTTTTAGGTTTGTGGGAGTGGCTGTGCGTATTCTTTGAACTGCTTGTGCTTGACGTAGGTACATATCAACATGCTGTTAATAGCCTGGAAACACAGCCACCAGAGAAATTTGAAATCTTTTTATGCTTTCTTAGAAGCAATTCGTACATTTTCCACTCTGTAATAATCTTTCTCTGATGCCTGTTTTTCACAAATTCTGGAGTTAGGGTCAAATTAGAAAGATTGAAGTTTTTGAATGAATGGATTCAGATTACATCTCCAAGCGATGCACTGAGTTACTCCTGAAAGCTTTTGTGCTACCGAATTTTTCTTCCTTACTCGAATATTTCATTCAGCATTTTTTTCGAAAATCTCTTGGAATTGAGGCATCCGAGAGGATTAAAATCATAATCATGGCTCAACAGAAAACTTTTCCACTAAACCAAACTTTCTCTGTAGGGTAGGCAGATGAAAGCATGCACATGTGTATGTGTATGCGTTTCGTGTAAGCTGCGTGCATGTAGAGCGCAATAAGTGACAGGAAACGGATGCCATTGTTGACGTGGAAGTCAATTTTTGTGTATCTGATTGCGAACGGTTGCGGTTAAGTTGTGGATGAATGAAATCAATTTTTCGAAAATAAATTTCCATTGCATTGAAAACGGCTTTTTAAGCCACGATAAACCAGAGATAAATAAATGTTTGCGATGAACTAAAGGGCAATTAAAATGACCATTTTTCTTTGAACACCTGTGGTTGTTTGCAATTATGAGCTGTTACTCAAAACAGAAACAAAAAACAAAAAAAAAAAAATACAAAAAAAAACAAAGACAAAAGAAGCAATGCATTGAAAACAGTGAAAATCTGTCCTCTTTAATCTGCAGCTGAACTCATTAAAGTTAAAGAGAAATTAAATAAACCGCTGACGGTGAATGCAATCATTTTACTAAAAAAATACTCGATTGAAAATTTGGTTGACCAGCGATCAACCGATTTTCATAGCTTGGAAGATGGCAGTGCAAGTATATTTCTCATTATGTACAGGCAATTTGTTTATGCTGAAGTGCGACGAAGAACTTGCGCACGATTTTCATTTACTCTAGGAGCCCAAACACACTCTTGTAGCTATAAGGCCCAACCATGTAAATGTGACTCTAACAACCGACTTAATATCATATTTTATTCCTCTTCTTCTTAATTGGCGTTATAATCGCTTACGCGATTGTGGCCGAGTTTAACAAAGCGCGCCTGCCATTTCTTTCTCGGGCTAACCAGCGCCCGTTGGACACACCAAGTGAAGCCAAGTCCTTCTCCACCTGATCTTTCCAACGTAGAGCAGGCTTCCTCTTCCTCTGCTATTACCGCTGCCCTATGTTTATGTCGTCGTAAAGCTCATACAGATCATCGTTCCATCGTCTGCGATATTCGCCGTTGCCAACGTGCAAATTTCCAAAAATCTTCCATAGAATCTTTCTCTCAAACACTACAACCGTCGCTTCATCGGATGTTGTCATCGTCCACGCTCCTGCGCCATACGTTAGGACGGGCATGATGAGAGCCTCGTAGAGTATTAGTTTTGTTCGCCGAGAGAGAACTTTACTACTTACTTGCCTACTTAGTCCAAAGTAGCACTTGTTGGCAAGAGAGATTCTACGTTGGATTTCAAGGCAGACTTTGTTATCGGTGTTAGTGCTGGTTCCTAAATAAACGAAGTCTTTTACAACCCCGAAATTATAACTGTCAACAGTGACATGGATGCCGATACGCGAATACGCTGACTGTTTGATATTAGGAGGTACCTCGTTTTGACCCATTGCTTCTTTGTCCAGTTAGGAAAAGGCAGAACAGCGTGATTGTTAAGGCCGATGCTGTCAATATTATATTTTTACACTCCACTGGGGATAAAAATAAAAAAGCCGTGGTACACTTGTTGCTGCTGCCAAAATAAATGTGGATATAATTTCTAATGGCCCCTTTGCTCTTCTTTGAAAATATAGTTGAATATAAAAAAGTGCGTGTAGCGTAGTACACATAACAGAAGTCAAACTTTCAAGGCAGACAAAGAAAGAGGGAGAGACCCGAGAGAGCATGAGCGAGAGAGAGAGACCCGAGAGAGCATGGGCGAGAGAGAGAGAAAGAGAGAGAGAGAGAGAGAGAGAGAGAGAGAGAAAGAATATATATCTAAATAAATTCACAACATTTGCAGAGAATACAAATTGACAAAATTTACAAAAAACGGAGCAGGGTCGACCGGTTTAGGTAAACGCCGGACACGAGCCGTGGCAACAACGCGCACTACTACAAGCGTTTATCACCCGCACGAACGCAGCGATTCCAGAGCCGCAGCAACGGCACAAATTACCGCAAGGCAATACCAATAAATCCGACGTCGGAATGGATAGCGCTTTATAGTACGCACAAGCACTAGCCAGGAAACGGAAATAAGCGCTAAAAAGTAGGCACCAAAAAAAAAACGCCAAAAAAATTCGGACTAAAAACGCCCCAACCAGTAGGCACCGAGGAAATATAACGCCAAAAAGTAGGCACCAAAAATATATTTCCTACAAGTTTGCACCAACCAACAAGCGCCAAAAAGTAGGCAGTGTTATTTCTCACTAGAAATTAGCAACCACAAGGAAAACCTCAGGAAAAATAGCCTAAAGTGTATCTATGATATATCTAAGGTATAGCTCTTTCTCTCCTTTTCCTCTACGTTACATCTTTTTTCTCTCTCGCGTAACGAAAATGCCCAAAACGTTGCATGGCCTTGAAATTTTACTCTCCATTCTTGCTCGTCCATCGACGCCTAAAAAGTTTCACTTCAAAAAGCAGCCTCAGAGCGGACTTGCCTGTTTGAGGGTTAACACTTCAAGGCGAGGAACTGAATTTTTCGATTCCGCCTTATGTTGTTGTCTCTATGTGAAATTCTCTTTTACAAAATCGGCTATACTGAATGATATGGTTGTACCTAAGTACACATACTTAACCTCTGCAAATCTATTTTCCATCAATGCTATCCGTGTCTGGAACTTTAGTCCACTCTTCAAGTCGCACGAGCTTAAGTAGACTTGGGAAATTTTCAAAATCTTTCGCTGGAGGGAAAAGATCTAGGTTAGATTTGGCAGCCGCATTGCACATAGGGACAGCGATGCCACTTAGACCACGAAATGGATCCGTTGTGAGCAAAAGTAAGAAAAGATCTAAGTGGTTTAAGCAACTTAGTAAGGGGATGGAAATCAAATGCAGGTATTACAACGGGTCTTAGGGCCATCGAGTGTCTTGACTTAGACAAGCAAGCTGGCTAGCCTAACCTCACTTAAATAAGAACAACTTCTACAATCTTTTGTGCTCATACTTTTGTTAACTCAGCCATAATATTGTACAGTGGGTATTGATATTAACATACCGTTATATCCTAGTCTAATAAGCAATTATTTACCTTTCAATTGTTTTATGAATATTCTTCTTCTTATTTTTATTACTACCTATTAATTGTGGAGCCGTAGCAAGACGCGCACCACAAATAAGAGAATGAGCTCGGCCATACCTAACAGACGTACACGAGAATTATTTATTTTTTTATATTTTATTATCTTTGTTGTGCTGTCCATTATCCATTATCCTGTGGTTCTAATAAACTATTAAATAAATAAATGAAGAAATTAAATACCGATATTGGAAAAGACATTCTCATCAACTGGGCAAAAAGTAATAACTATTGGAACCACGTTTCTGTCGCCAGGCTTATGTATTTCCCCTTAAAGGTTTTAAAACCAAGACTTACTGAAATTTTCCCTTTCTTAGAATGAAACAGCGCGGGAAATCTTGTATGGTATATTCCTTGAAATCTTGTACATATACTCGTACAAATAAAGAAGTGTTGATTGCCTTTTCGATGCACTGTCTGTGCACCTAATTACATCGACTGGCCAGTTAAATAGAAACCTACTCGTATTATCAGACGAATTATAAAGAAAAATGTCTAAAATCAACCAATTCAGTTGTGCTCCTCAGAGATATTACTAGTTTTATGCACTGCACGTAGAACTTCAATGCATTTTTTCCATGCACATTTCTTCTCCTCGCATCACCACAGGAATCAACAAAAACAAGTGAAAATGTGCTTGGCACATACGGCAAGGCGTAAGAGTGATGCGGGTGTGTTGTGAGTAAATACGAAACATGTTTTGGCGCAGACGAACCTTGGATATGTGTTTGTATGCATGGAAGTCGTTATTCTAAGCATTAACATTGCAAGAATGTCCTTGGAATAGTTTTCGAATACAATTTTAATGGATTTTTTAATGTTGTGAAAAGAGTTAAAGCATGACAAATTGTATTTCACCTACAGTGTGGCAGCCGTTAACTTTTATATAGTGAGGGCGTTTTTGTGCCATCTCAGGCCACATATCAAGTGCGATTTGAGTGTAGTGGTAAATTTTTATTTTTGTGATATTAAAGAATTGACTTCTATTACGTGAGAAATTACGACGGTGACCGCCGCAGCCAAATGGGTTGTTACGGACTTAGTACTCGGCCATGAAACACCAAATAATAGAAATATGATAATAGAAAAGGTATTTTCTTATAGCGGTCGCTTCTTGGCAGAGGATGGTAAACCCCTGAGTTTATTTCTGCCATGAAAATGCTCTCCATAAAAACCATCTACCGTTCGGAGTCGGCCTAGAACTGAAGGTCCCTCCATTGGTGTAAAAACATCACACGCGCACACTACAAATATAAGGAGGAACTCGGATATATATATTTTACGAAACGGAAAATTTCATGTTGGTCTCTAGAAATGGAACATTTTAGGGAAAATTAATTTGTAAGTCTGCTTTACTATTCAATCCTGTTTAAAGAAGAAACATTTCACTATACATTTTTCACTTATTTCAAATACCGAACTATTCTTGGCGTGTACGCTTACACTATCGAGATTTCGTTCAGTTCATACTAGCGTTGATTGCCTAGATCCTGCTGAACAAGTAGTTTCAAACTCTTGCACCCATTACCTAATAAGTTAGTAGGTTAGGTTGAAGCGGCTGTCCACTGTGAGACACGCTCAGACTTATATTCGAATGGTATGTGTGGAACTTGCCCTTACCTCTCCGAATACTAGTGAACTTTTCAAAAATTTTAGAAGATCCCTGATTTCCATAGTACTTCCAATTCATTAAAAAATTATCTACTCAAAATAGTAAATCTACGTCTGTAAAGAGTAGAATAATGGTACAGGAGGTGCGGGATCATCTTCTTCTTCCTTATCTAAGCAGCTTCCACAGAAGTCAGGTATTTGCCCGTCCATCCTCTGGACATGACTGCCTATTGGACAGTGCCCCGTTATAGAGATCAAACCGCGAATATTGCAGCATTATTTGGAATCTATTCTATATCGGTTCATCTTTAAGAATTGAGAAGGTTCAAAAACGCTTAACTAAATTTGGTTTTCATTCACTTCGTTTGCTTGCAGTTTGCTTGCATATAAAAGTAGATGTCTTTTGTTAGCATGTCGTACGAGCCGCAGAATTTAATCGCTCAGGCACAATTTTTTATAAAAGCGTATTATTGTTGGCGTATGCCGATGATATCGATATCATCGGCCTTAACAACCGCGCTGTTAGTTCTGCCTTCTCCAAACAGGAGAAAGAGGCAAAGCGAATGGATCTGGTGGGGAACGAGGACAAAACGAAGTATCTCCTGCTATCAAACAAACAGTCGGTGCACTCGCGTATCGGCACCCACGTCACTGTTGACAGTTATGATTTCGAGGTTGTAAGAGTGATTTTGGTTATGCGCAACTTCTGCCCCCAGATCGACCAAAAAATATGCCAGTGTTTTTTAACAGAAAAGTTGTAGTTCACAGTGAGCCCTTCCGCTAGGCCAAACATTTAAAGAGTAGTACAACTTTGAAGTGTTCGAGCGGTTTCATAATAAGATTTAACACGTCCTGAAAGAAATTCGAAACGCATTGCCTTCGAATTGGTGGCCAGAGTGTATGCTCCAGCCCTAATCAGGCTACATCAGATTTCTGTTTGACTGTCAACGGTACAAAAGAACCCTTAAAGAAATTTGGCAGGGCACACTGGAAGCGATAAAAGTAACTGAGAATACCTAACTGAAGGCGTTCGCATGACAGTCGATTCTACGTAACCGAAACGACCTGGACTTATATTCGGTCAAGGACTGTCTTTTCAGGGAGATTCTTGTATATATATGGGGAATGTTAATGCTGCTATAAAAACAACAACAACAGCCTAACTGAAGAGAATTGAAGGAGGTGAAACCGTGCCCATGGTGAATTGAAGTAGGAGGAGAATAGTTTGCAAAATTCTGAAAATATTGTAAACTGATTGTAATGACTTAAAAAATACTTCTGGAACTTTTCGAATAAATCCTATATACTTGAAAGGGCTTTCCACTAACAGGCTATCCTGGAGTTACGGCAGTCACTTTGCAATTCGGTGATGGAAAATGCCATGAAAATGATATTGTCCTGTAATCGTGGTCCTGGTGGTCATTTGCCACTATTAACGGCATAACTTGCTATTTATAATGAAATAAACATCCGATCATTTATATAAAAAATAGCATTTTCTTTCAATATCAAAATAACACCTGTGTTTGGAAAACCCTATACTTTAAGTCAATATGTTTTTATCAAAAGCTTTTTACAAGGTATTATTATGAAAGTGGTGAATATTGTAATACTGTTTCATGAAAATCAACTTTGTGTTTTGTTTTTTTAGTATGCGCGTAAGGCTGTTAATTTTATACAGTAAGGTTTCATACCCAGTCTTTCATCATACATTTAATTTTCTAAAGGCGCCAAAGCTTCAATGTGAAAAACGTAGGCAGAGGCTTTCACTGCGTATACTTTACCTTATAGGAGGCAAATTCCACTACTTTTTTACATTTTTATGTAAAAACGTGTCCAGCACTGAAGCATAAGCGGCACAAGCAGCAAGGTAAACATTTTTTACCATAGGAGGAAACTCGATAAAATAGGGCAAATACAAATATTTATTGAGGAAGTTGGGCCCGGAGAAATATCTTAAATCGATGAAGGCGGCAAAATGGATCTTTCAGGTCAGTAAAAGGGTCCAGGTTCAGTAAAGAATAAGGAAAGAAGAACAAAGCGCATATATTTGCTTTAAAATAATTCCTTGAGCAATTTTAAAGTAACTTAAGAATTAATTTTTAAGCGGCATCATGGTACTATATTTGTCCAGGCGAAAAGTAAAAATAAAAATTTAATAATTGGATACATAGCATTTCTTCTGATAGCCCTAATAATATCAAGAAATGAATATAAGTATTCAAAAAATCTTTTTTTTTAACTTTTCTTCATTTATTTCTTTGCAATTTTCAAAATTAAAAGTTAAAATCTAAAATTGAAAAAAAGAATTACAAATTAAAATCTTATACTGTAAAAAAAATTTTAATCTATAGTCTTAAGTAGATATGAAATTTTCCTGGTAACTTTTACTGTTTTCGGCAAGCAAACAGCTGCCAAGTCAGCTCTCAGATTAAGAGAAATCGGTCTACTCAAAACAAACCAGAGAGGACACTCTTCAATTTTAGAAAAGTTCCCTGCATTCCTGTTACAACGGATTTCTGTAAGACCAAGGATATCAACTTAGATAAATCCTTCGTCACAGCATTTCCTTCCAAAGAGGAATGGGATAATGGGATTATTGTTAAGGAAAATTATATAATTAAATGATATAAACAGATGGCTCAAAACCAGACAAGAAAGTAGGTGGAGGGGTTTACTCCGATAAACTCGGAGTTAGCCGATCTTTTTGCCTACCTGATCATTGCATTGCCATAAAAAGGGAACTTACGGTAATAAAAGCGAGAGTATTATCCACAAATGAAGTCTTCAGTCAATCAGCAATAAAAGCGCTAGAATCTAAAACACCTTCGTCAAAAACAGTCATAGAGTGTTTTAAACTTCTAAATGACGTATCAAAATACTACAAAGTACACCTTATTCGGATGCCAGGCCACAGGAGTATAGCAGGGAACTGCAAGGTGGATGAACTTCTTCGAACCGGTATAACGCACGACCTCCAAGTGGCTAAGACGTTGATACCCATGCCTTCAGCCACTTGTAAGCTATTGAAAGATAGGGAAACCATCAACAAGGTAAAAAAAGGGTGGTTAAGTTTCAAGGGCCGGTATTGATGTTATATAAAATACAATTTTTTTAAGAAATTATTGTCATTTCTCTTTATTATGATAATATTGGTGTAACTCAATCACGCATGGAACAAAGTATTGGCCATATGGCCGCCGCGTTCTCGGCGGCACACCTCCATCCGATGGTCTAAATTTTCGATGACTCTGAGGCATAATTGAGGTTCTATGCCGTTAATGTGCCGAATTATCTCATCCTTTAGCTTTTGAATTGTTGCTGGCGACGTACACCTTTTCTTTCAAATAACCCCAAAGAAATAAGTCCAACGGTGTCGTTGACGTTTAGGTGTGGTTCACATTCAACATCGGCCCTTGAAATTTAACCACCCTTTACAAGTTGGCAAAATCTAGCAACAGGCGAACTAAGCAGACATGACCGAAATTGAACAGCAGTCGATCAAAAAGCTGGTTAAGATTTAACAGAGAAACTATAAGAAAAATGATAGGTGCTTTAACTGGTCATTGTCTGATAGCCAGCCACGCTAGAAGGTTAGGACACCCGTACTTCGATTTCTGTAGAAGCTGTCTTAATACAGAAGAAAAGGAAACAGTCAGGCACCTTTTATGTGAGTGTGAAGGCCTAGCGACAAGGAGGCTCCGCACTCTTGACATGACATTTTAAGTTGATGTAGCGGACATAGCGCATCTAAAACAAACGAAGCTTTGCTCGTTTATTAAAGCTACTGGATGGTTTGAAAAGGAACCCATTGGGTAAGGATAAGTTTCAGTGGTATCACAATGGAACTATGAAATGTGTGTCGTTGCGACAGCCACCACATCTACCTACCTACCTTTACTGTTATACGGTGTACAAAGTTATTACTTGTGAGTACAATTATATTGTCTATGACGTCACTATATCAGTATTTTATTTCAATTTTTCCTTTTTCATTCCGCTCGTGAGCATAGGGCTTCGCCAAGATTCTTACATCGTTCTGGGATTTTGGTTTTGCGCCGTCCCATGTGGTGTTGACATCTGTTAGTTCGCGCAACATCGACCTTCTCCAAGTATTCTTTGGTCAAGCGCAATCTCTGCTGCCTTTCGGGTTTCAGTGCAGTGCCATTCTCGTGATGCTATTTGGTGGTTTTCTATGCGCGTGACCTAACCATCTCCGCTTTCTGCGTTTGATTTGCCATAGGATGGGCTGCTCATTCGTTGATCTCCACAGCGAATCCTTGCGAATGATGCTCGACCGGAATACTCTACAGATGATGCAGAGTCATTTGTTCACGCATCAATATACATATAAATCGAGAACTATTTAATACTTGCACCACTTGAATTCTTTGGGTTATTGCAAAATTAGCTAACCGAAGTAGCACCGGAAGTAGGATTAAATTTGCTATTTCTTTTTTGTTGTTCTTGTATTTGTGTGCGTCAATCCCACTGATTTGTGTGGGCTGAGCTCTTTTAGTCACCAGCCAAGGGTTAGCAGTTAAGAAGCAGCAACAACTCAAAAGCTGGCATCAGTGGCATGCCGAGCACTGATTTATTTCCCTTGGCAGGTGATTATTTGCCACCTGTTTTCTTGCCTGCATTTGAAGCAGTCATTGTCGGTTGTTGCGCTCATTTTGACGGATGTGAAAATTATTGCGAGATAAAAAATTTAATTTTAGCGACTTGGTGATGCGGTCGTGGCAATCAGATGTGACAACTACGATGTTTTTCCTTGCTTTTTCTCGACACTCTACCAGCTTAGTCTCCCTAAGTGTTGTTTGTGTTGAATGCAAATTGAATTGTGAGATTTCCTTGTTGCTTGCCTGCATTGGCATGTGGAAAATTTGATTTCATCCACAGTTATGCGGTAGCGATAACACAAATCGCTCTACACTTGCACTTTTTGTGTATTCTTCAGTGTAGTGGCTTTTGCTGCCGCTACGCTTCTGTAGCCGTGGCCGCTGCCGCTGCCGTTGCTATTTCTGACATACTTCTGGGAAAGTTTGCGGAAATCACTCAACGCGCATTTATTGACAATTTGGAAAGTTGCTCGAAAGACAAGCGCTCTATTTGGTATAACGGTAGCTGTGATTGCTACACTAAACAGTTGCGCCAGCCGCATTGCAGTGGTGGTAGATTTAACTTAATACTCCCCAGTTGAGTTAAAATAAGTTCGTTTCAGTTAGAAAAAATGTAATTTGGAACTCTTCGGTAGTGCTTTGGAGTTGTTATGGATATTTGTTTAAAACTTTGCAAATGCTCCCTATGCTGCTGATATTCTAGTATTAAAGTTGCAAAGGCTTTGCGTCAACGAATTCACTTTTACTAATAAATTATTATAAAGAGATGAGGAACTGGGAGATCTGCATTGTTTGTAACTGTACAATCAAATAAAGTTAAGGAGAGTGAGCAAGAAACAAATCAATATCAGCACACAATACGAGACGTGGCAATAAAATTACAAGAATTTTCCAATAAAAAATATCAAATTTAGTTACGAGCTAAATATTATTATCGACCACTTGAGCTGGTCTTCTTCTAACTCTACGCAACGGTTCCAACGGTCCATTCATGATTAGAAGCATCCATGGTGATCCTCTAAAGTGAACCCCTTCAGCTTCACAACTCTGCCGCTTTACAATTTTCTTGATATAGTGCACGCGCGTCTGTTGACAGTTATAATTTCGAGCTTGTAAAAGATTTCGTTTATTCAGGAATCAGCGTTAACACCGATAACAATGTCTGCCTTGAAATCCAACGTAGAATCTCTCTTGCCAACAAGTGCTACTTTGGACTAAGTAGGCAATTAAGTAGTAAAGTTCTCTCTCGGCGAACAAAACTAACACTCTACAAGGTCTCTTCATGGCCGTCCTAACGTATGGCGCAGAAGCTTGGACGATGAAAACATCCGATGAAGCGACGCTTGGAGTGTTCGAGAGAAAGATTCTACGGAAGATTTTTGGACCTTTACACGTTGGCGATGCGAGGCGATGGAACGATGAGCGGTATGAGCTTTACGACGACATAGATATAGCGCAGCGAATAAAGATCCGGTGGGTACGCTGGCTGAGTCATATCGCTCGAATGGATACAAATGCTCCGGCCTTGAAAGTATTCGATGCGGTACCAGCTGGTGGTAGCAGAGGAAGCGGAAGGCCTCCTCTGCGTTGGAAAGATCAGGTGGAGTAGGACTTTGATTCACTTAGTGTGTCGCAACTTAGCAAGAGAAAGAAACGACTGGCGCGCTTTGTTAATCTCGGCCAATTTGCCTCCTATAAGCGATTATCACACCAATTAAGAAGAAGTACCAGTGTAGTGTATTCCAAGCGGAGGTAGTCGCAATTAAGGAAGCAGTGGATTGGTTGCTCACTTCAGTAATTACCGTCAAGGAAGTAAAATTTACTCCGACAGCTAAGCGGCAATTAGAGCCTTGAGCTCGTTGTTTGTGCGTTCGAGATTGGCCGAGGAATGTCTGGCTTCTCTCTCTATTGCTTCCGAATACTTCGATATTAGGCTCATTTGGGTTCCCGGTGACAGAGGTATAGAGGGAAACTGCTGGGCTGGTGAACTTGCTAGACAGGGAACTTTGAAGAAGGTTTTGTCCCAGAATGAGAAGATTGGGGTTCCCATGAGAACCTATGGTCTGTTCCTGGAAAGATGGGCCTCTCGTCAACTCAGCGAGCGCTGGGCTAGTGCGCAAACTTGCAATGTTGTGAGATCTTCCTGCCACGGGTAGATCGGGGGCGCTCGAGAGACCAACTAAGGCTAACAAAGCCACAGCTCTCTATTTTCATGGTTGACTTGCGGTGAGATTTGAGGTTGCTTCAAGTCCATTCTGCAGAAGTTGTCTGGAAGAGGAGGTAGAATCATCTCAGCACCTTCTTATCAGCTGCCCTGCTCTTGTCGAGCCAAGGTTTAAACATCTGGGCTCTCACTTTTTCGCTACTGCAGCGGATATTGCTAAAATATCACACATCTGGTGAAATTCATTGGATCACCACTCGTTGGTCGACACCCTCAGATTCTCTAATCCATGCCCTGGATTTTGTCTGGTTTCTCCCCCTTTCCTGTTCCCATCCCCTGTATGGTATCACAACGGACAAATTTTAATTTTTTTTCAAAGTGGGTCTCTCGCAAGGGCAGCCATTTAAGTTAACCCCCCGACCCTCAAACCTTTGACTGTTTTTCGATAAGCCTGAGAAATATGAAATTATGAGGTCGCTAGAGGGTTATCGGCGCGCCTTCAGCTTACTTCGCTGCTGACTTACAATCACGCAACATTCGCGATACATTCAAGTCACTTCAAATGCATTTAATTTGTGATACCGCAACACTCAGTAGAATACAGCCACTTATATTATGGTAATATAACGGCACAATATGCAAATTTTTATGTAATGTGCATCTCCCGGTTGCATGCGGAAAATAAAAGTTATTATGACACACTGAGGCACATGCCTACAACCCTGGCTGGGAAATCTTGGCCTAGTGGAGTGGCTTTCGTATTCACACCTGGCGAGAACCTGGTGTGTAAATGAGATTCTTTCATTGAGTGAGTGCGAATGTTGTATCTGTGCGTGTTTATGTGTGGAAAATCGATGGTTAGTCAAATGGGAATGGGTTCGAAACATAGTTCTGGAGAATAACATAACCAAGTGACAAAAAAAATTTCTCGATAAGCACTGACAAAATTACGTGTGCGTTGCAGCCTTGGAAGATATTGGCTGATCTGTCCATTACTGCCTTAGCTAAAAACTTGCACGTCCACGGCACAGTCCATAAAGAAATTAAATTGTTGGACAGCGCTAGGAGATTATCATGTGGCCAATAATTGTTTTGTGGCAACATTTAATGGTCGAATACAACAAATGGAAAGCAAAGCTGGAAAAACAAGGTTGTGCGGTCACAGCAAGATTCTCCTATAGGGACCCTCGCTGCTCGAAAACAAATCAGACTACACAGTCCCCGACCTTAACTTCAAGGAAGACTTTACGGAACGTTTTCCACCGAGAGCCGAATGGAGCAAAGGTAAGGTGATTGGAAAATACGATGTCGAAATCTACATTAACGGTTCTTAGATTACCTGTGGTGTGGGTGTTGGCTTCCATTTGGAGTCGCTCAACCTATCTCAGTCACTCCGACTTTCTGACTATGTCAGCGTGTGCCAGGCACAACTTTTAGCGATCAGAGAAGCATGCAAATCACTAACACTCTACAAGGAAGTTGGTGCAAGAGTAGCTATCTTTTCAGACAGACAAGCAGCTATCAAGGCCTTAGACTCCAACTCCATTTCATCCAAACTAGTCTTACAGTGTAGAGAGGAGCTGGAATTGGTTAGTCATTGGCTTGAAATCACTCTGATATGGGTTCCCGGTCCTAGGAACATACGGGGTAATGAGATAGCGGATGAGCTAACAAGAAAATGTTCGAAACTAGACACAGCAGAGGCGGTCGCAGTCTCCACCGCACTCAACACAATAAACGCATTCATTGCTTCACCCTATCATACTTTAGCCGAAAGAAGATGGAATCAACTAACAACATGTATTACAACAAAAACACATGGCCGTCGTACAAAATCCAAAGGATGAATCACCTCTTAGGATGTTCTCAACGAAACATTTCACGCATCACTGCAACCCTTGGAAGCAGCCAGACTCAACCTCCCTTTCAATCCCATCTGCAGAAGTTGTCAATGTCTGTGAATGTCCAGGGCTAACTAGGATCAAGGATCTATACTCCGCTCCGATCTCTAGAATCTGAGCTACGATGAGATATTGAGCATAGAAATGCCAGAAGATACATACCTTGTGGGATACGCGGACGATATAGCGGCGGTCATACCAGCTCAGGACACTGAGGACGCTAGAAAGAAGCTAAATCAAGTCATGATAAGGACGCAAATATGGCTTGAGGACCACGGCCTGGAACTCGCCAAACATAAAACCGAAGTCATCCTTATGACACGAGGTCACATGCCACTCGAGGTCAGCATGCAAATAGGCGACACGTCCTTAGTGACCCAAAAAGTAGTAAGCTACTTAGGTATTCAACTTGACTGTAGGCTTACTTTCTGGGCCCAGATACGGCATGCGGCTACCAAAGCAGCAAAGGTCACGGGTATGCTAAGTAGATTAATGGCAAACAATGGGCCAACACAGAGTAAAAGAAAGCTAATTATGGCGGCCACAAGCTCAATTCTACTGTACGGCAGCCAAGTATGGGGAATTGTGCTAAATTGCAAAGTCAAGCGCAAAGCACTGGAGGCTGTGCACCGAACAGCGGCACTCAGAATTGCCTCAGCCTACCGCACTGTCTCAGGCGCTGCAATTTTCGTGATCAGCGGTCAGATACCCATCGACCTCATGGTCCAGGAACGAATGGATGCGTGGGACTCCAAGAAGAAATACGTCATCACTAGCTTCCCAGAACGGAGACGCTAAACCATGCTGCGGTGGCAAAGCCGGTGGGACACTGAACCGAGTGGCAGATGGACGGCGAAACTTATTCCATCAAATGTTAAATGGGTCCAAAGGAGCTTCGGAGAAGTGAATTACTTCTTAACCCAGTTCCTCTTGGGCCACGGATACTTCCGGAGTTACCTATACCGTATGGGCAAGGTAACCGATTCCGAATGCATATACTGCGAAGCACCGAGCAATGAAGCTGAGCACACGTTTTTTAGTTATGACAGATGGCTGGCGGAGAGAAATGCTCTGAGGGAGCAGATCGGCGACATCGCACCGAGCAACATAATCAGCAAAATGCTCGAACGCGGGGGCAACTAGAATACAGTAAAGAGATACATTGGAACGTACTACGGAAAAAAAATAAGCGTCCACACAGTGCAACAAATCGAAGCCGCACAGATAGAGACACAAGAAGACGAGCCTATACCATGAAAGCTGGCTACAAATATGGTGGACCCAGACGTGGGTGAATAGAATTGGTCCTTTATGGATGCCGCTCTGGGCTCTCCCGAAGTAATATAGAAAGCAGTTCCGGGAAGAGTGTCTCCCCAGAAGGGGAGGAGGGATCGTTTTAGTGGCCACACCACACGACGCAGTAGACGACGTTCGCTGTAAGTGCGAAGGCATATTGAACCCTACCTCACCCACCAAAAAATAAAAACGGCTAGCTAGAACACGACTTCGCTCCTTCGGTAAGCCTTTCTTACAGAAAAATTAATGAGATCTCAGACATCAAGATAAATAAGTTGCTGCTGTACTTGGACCTTACTAAATGGATCTGAACTAGAAGCAAAAAAGGAAAAAAAAGACATCATCACACGAAGACACTGGTAGTAAAACGGTGTTGGTCACTAATTAGAATTATTTCATTCACTTTATTAGAAGAATTTAGAACGACGTGAGAAAACTCGTCACAAGCTCCTTTGATGTTATCTGGATACTATGTAATGAACAGCGAAGGGTTCTTGAAAATGCTAAATACGCTATCCACGAAGTAACGATGAAACAACCACCAATCACAATTCATGTGTAGAAACTACAGGGTTTGATTGAAAAGTAATGAGCCTTCCCGCGCGGAACGTCTGCCAAGCGATTAACCGAATCGGCTGGTGGGGAAAAATGATCTTTGGACCTTCCCCTTCCACTAGAAACCGGTCCCAGTTCGCTGGCAACAGGGGTGCAGTCAACATCGCTCCGCGCGTGAAAGCTGTTTCAAAAGTGTGTTAGGATTTTGCAGTGGCGAAAATGCAGCGATCGTTGGAGCAACGTTACTCGATCAAATTTTGCGTAAAGCTAAACAAAACGAGTACCGAAACCATTGGGCTACTCAAGTAGGCTTACGGGGACCAATATCTGTCCAGTGCCCAGGTAAAACGGTGGCACAAGTCGTTCAAGGAAGGCCGGGAGGATTTAGAAGACGAGCAGCGATCTGGAAAGGCTTCGACGACGCAAACAGACGAAGATGTGAACTGGGTTCGTGAATTTTTGAACATTGACCGTCGTGCTAGTCTACTTGAGATCAGTGAAGAGTTAAATTTAACTTATTACAATGTGCGGGAAATCGTGACCGGAAAACTTGAAATGCGCAAAGTGTGTGCCAAATTGGTTCCAAAGGTTTTGACTGATGAACAAAAGCAATTGCGTGTGGAAAAAAGTCGTGAAGTATTGGAAAGTGACGAACAGGATAATACTTTAGACAATTGTATCACAGGAGATGTTGTTGTTGTTGTTGTAGCAGTATCTTCGCCCTGTCAGTGTAGTTTAATTACCGGTCGTCTTCGTCTAGCTCATCTAACGGTAGGTCCAGGAAACTGGGTGTTTCGACGGGTTCGGTCCAGAGGGAGAGGGGTGCTAGATGAGTGGGTTTGTTGGGGCATGAGAAAAGGTGGTTAGTGTCGTGCGGGGTGCCTTCACATGCTGGGCATATGTTTAGTATGTCGGGGTCGATTCTGGATAGGTAGGAGTTTAACCTGCTACAGTTTCCAGAACGTAATTGTGCCAAGATTATGCGGGACTCTCGGGGAAGCTGGAGCTCTTCATCTGCGATGGGTGGTGGTTGGACTCCGATAACGGCATTCGGGGGTCGGGAGCTTAAGAAGGTGGTAAGGGTCTCCCGGTGGATGTCGTTAATGGCCTGTCTGTATACTGTCTGATCCTGGAGTGGTCTGCCTGTTTTGTCTAGGATCTCGTCCACGTAGTTGAGGAAGTGTCCCCTGATGTGCCTGGGAGGTGGCTCAGGCTCGAGCAGGTGTCTGCATGGGTGAGGCCTGCGGTGACACCCTAGCAGAAACTGCTTGCCGAGCATTTTGTTGTGCTCCTTAACAGGGAGCATGTTAGCCTCATCGTGTAAGTGTTGAATTGGGGACATCAGGAGACATCCTGTCGCGGTCCTAATGGCAGTATTCTGGCAGGTCTGTAGCTTCGTCCACTGCGTATCACTGGTTCCAGGCGACCAGACAGGCGCGGCATAGTAGAGAACCGGTCGGCCTATTGCTTTGAAAGTCGACAGTAACATTTCATTGTCTTTGTGTCCCAAGTGCTGCCGGCGAGCGAGTTGAGGACCTTGTTGCGATTCTGTACTCTCGTTGCAATAGCAGTTGTGTGCGCTGAGAAGGAGAGCAAGCTGTCAAAGGTGACTCCCAAAATTCTGGGATTATTAACCGTCGGTATTGGGGTATCATCGACGTGCACCTGAAATCGCAGCAGGTGGTAAAAAGGGTCGCCGTGGATTTAGTTGGAGAAAGTTTTAAGTTTCTCGCAGTGAAGAAGCGAGAAAGGCGGGCGAGGTAGTCGTTTACCATAGAGCATAGGCCATTAATGTCATTGCTCGACGCCATTATCGTGCAGTCGTCGGCGTATGACACCAGTGAGACTCCCTTTGGTGGCTGGGGGAGTTTCGAAATATAGAAATTAAAAAGCAAGGGTGAAAGGACACCACCCTGCGGTACTCCTTGCTTTATTTTTTTCTGTTTGGAGGTTTGGTCTCGAAATGTCACCGACGAGTGACGACCACTCAGGTAGTTCGCGGTCCACCTCTTCAGCTCTTCACAGGAGATGAAACCTGGTGCTTTGAGTAGGATCCTGAGGGCAAGAGAGAGAGAGTGCGGAGTGGCACACGACTCCATCGAGGCGATCCAAACAACTGTGACAGCCGAATTGAACGCGATTCCGGCGGATGAGTTTAAAAAATATTTCCTGCAGTGGAAGGGCCGCTACCAGCGGTGTATTGACGCTCAAGGGTCCTATTTTGAAGAATATTAGTTGTATAAGCCAAAAGGTTTAATAAAGCTGCTTAAAAAAAATAAGGCACATTACTTTTCAATCAAACCCTGCGGCTTTTTTTGCTTTCCACTAGACTAAAATATTTCATACCGAAAGTGTGGATTTCTTAACGAGAAGCTTAG
Organism: Anastrepha ludens; assembly: GCF_028408465.1. Taxonomy (NCBI): domain Eukaryota; kingdom Metazoa; phylum Arthropoda; class Insecta; order Diptera; family Tephritidae; genus Anastrepha; species Anastrepha ludens. Next base: position 9,648,598 of record NC_071499.1, on the reverse strand, counting down.
GAAAAAGTTTATTTGCTTAAAGTCTGTAAAAAGTATTGAACAAAACCTACTTTCTTCATGATTTTCTTTAACCTTAATATAGTTTTTCTTAGGCTTTAAGTAATCCGGTAATTATGCCTGAAAAATCTCAATCTAACCCTTCATCATTTCGAATAACGTTAGACGAGATACTTCATCGTTTCTTTCATCACTTGTGAGTTATAGTTTTATTTCATCAATAACTTATCCGCATTTGAGGACTCTGCCAAGTTTCAGAAATGGCGAGTGTTTCCATTAGAAAAATGTTAATTCAAATAGTTGATTTTTGTTTATATATCAGTTAGTCCCTTGCAGCCCATCGATCAATTCGATACAATGAACGTTACGGAGCTTGGAATACAAATCCAGTTGAAGTAGTACAGAACAAAAAGCACTGTCAAAAACAAAAATCAAGCTTTTGTACTAGTCTCAGCTTACTCCAAGTAAAGCTTTACGTATTGTAGAAGCCTCCCTCATATCAAAGACCTCTCATGGAGGAATGCTCGCTCAGTGAGATAACTCCCTTTCTGAACTATTGAAAGAGGGCAAGAAAACTTACTCTGGTTTCGAATTAACTAAAAGAGAACTAGTTTCAAACCGACTGATTTCTCTACAAGGCACACATGCATATATACGTAAATATGTAAACATATGCATGTATGTATGATATTTGCATTTCAAAATATGCTACAGAAAAAGTCATTGATATATAGATTGGCTGCAGTAAGAAGTACGAATGCCTTCCACTTAAAGGAGCTTGCAAACAGTTGTCTCTGGAGCTGTGAAGTGTTATAGGATCTGACACATGACTGCATTTGTAGAAGTTCTCACGACACCTGAACAAATGAGACATATTACAAATTGGCACATACATCGCGTGTATGTATAAATGGTTGAGAGTAACCAGAGAACCCACAGCAAGGCTGGCAAAGAAAACTTGTGAAGATACAGAAAGAAAAAGTAGCAAAAGCAAGCAAGCAGACGATGTCTGTCGTATTCATACGTCTGTTAGGTGTCAATAAAAACATTCAATATACTTATACTCGTATACTAAAGTACATATGTATATGTGTGGACAGTTTTGTGGTGAACCCTTAATGCACTTGCTCATGTTCTTGCTCTTATTGCAATAACATAAACATGTACCTATGGTAAAAGGAAATATAAATTCAAGATGGAGAACTTAGTGAAAGTTCCGAGAAAATGCAGTTAAGAAGGAAAACAGAATTCAATGAAGCGTAAGCGAGATGAGTTCAAAACAAAATTATTTGTTTCATTTTTCACATAATAAAATATCACATGAGTTAGACAATGAATTCGATTTTTTACAATAACATATTTTTTTTTGTATTCCCAATTATAAAAGAATATTTTGGGTATGGGAATTAAGTTTCCTTTCTTAGCCAAAGTTACGAATTATTTCTCTTCTCTTCTTAATTGGCGCGATAACCGCTTACGCGATTTTGGCCGAGATTAACAAAGCGCGCCAGTCGTTTCTTTCTCGTGCTAACCGGCGCCAATTGGACACACCAAGTGAAGCCAAGTCCTTCTCCACCTGATCTTTCCAACGCAGAGGAGGCCTTCCTCTTCCTCTGCTACCACCAGCTGGTACCGCATCGAATACTTTCAAAGCCGGAGCGTTTGTATCCATTCGGACGACATGACCCAGCCAACGAAGCCGCTGGATCTTTATTCGCTGCGCTATGTCTATGTCGTCGTAAAGCTCATACAGCTCATCGTTCCATCGTCTACGATATTCGCCATTGCCAACGTGCAAAGGTCCAAAAATCTTACGCAGAATCTTTCTCTCGAACACTCCAAGCGTCGCTTCATCGGATGTTGTCATCGTCCAAGCTTCTGCGCCATACGTTAGGACGGGCATGATGAGAGTCTTGTAGAGTGTTAGTTTTGTTCGTCGAGAGAGGACTTTACTGCTCAATTGCCTACTTAGTCCAAAGTAGCACTTGTTGGCAAGAGATATTCTACGTTGGATTTCAAGGCTGACATTGTTATCGGTGTTAATGCTGGTTCCTAAATACACGAAGTCTTTTACAACCTCAAAATTATAACTGTCAACAGTGACGTGGGTGCCGATACGCGAGTGCGCCGACTGTTTGTTTGAAGACAGGAGGTACTTCGTTTTGTCCTCGTTCACCACCAAACCCATTCGCTTTGCCTCTTTATCCAGTTTGGAGAAGGCAGAACTAACAGCGCGGTTGTTAAGGCCGATGATGTCAATATCATCGGCATACGCCAGCAATTGTACGCTCTTATAAAAAATTGTGCCTGAGCGATTAAGTTCTGCGGCTCGTACGATGCTCTCCAACATCAGGTTAAAGAAGTCACACGACAGCGAGTCACCCTGTCTGAAACCTCGTTTGGTATCAAACGGCTCGGAGAGGTCCTTCCCAATTCTGACGGCGCTGCTGGTGTTGAGCAACGTCATCTTACATAGCCGTATTAGTTTTGCGGGGATACCAAATTCAGACATCGCGGCATACAGGTAACTCCTTTCCGTACTGTCGAATGCAGCTTTGAAGTCGACGAAAAGATGGTGTGTGTCGATTCTCCTTTCATGGGTCTTTTCCAGGATTTGGCGTATTGAGAATATTTGGTCAATGGTGGACTTTCCAGGTCTGAAGCCACACTGATAAGGTCCAATCAGTTGGTTGACGGTGGGCTTCAGCCTTTCACACAATACGCTCGCTAGAACCTTATAGGCGATATTTAGAAGACTAATCCCGCGGTAATTGGCACAAATTGCAGGATCGCCCTTCTTATGGATTGGGCAGAGCACACTTAAATTCCAATCGGCAGGCATGCTTTCATCCGACCATATTTTGCATAGGAGCTGATGCATGCACCTTACCAGCTCCTCGCCGCCATGTTTGAATAGCTCAGCCGGCAGTCCGTCGGCGCCCGCGGCTTTGTTGTTTTTTAGCCGTGATATTGCTATTCTCACCTCGTCATGGTCGGGTAACGGAACGACAATTCCGTCGTCAACGATTGGGGTATCGGGATCTTCACATTCTCTATGACATGCGCAGCTGTCACCGTTTAACAGGTTCGAGAAGTGTTCCCTCCATAATTTAAGATTGCTCTGTACGTCAGTCACCAGATCGCCGTCTTTGTTCTTACAGGAAAACGCCCCGGTCTTGAAACCTTCTGTAAGCCGCCGAACTTTCTGGTAAAATTTTCGGGCGTTGTTCCTGTTGGCCAGCATCTCAAGCTCCTCGCACTCACGTATTTCGGCCTCTCGTTTCTTCTGTCGGATAATACGTCTCTCTTCCTTTTTCAGCTCTCTGTAGCGATCCCACATGGCTCGCGTTGCGCCCGATCGCAGCGTGGCTCTATAGGCGGCATCCTTTCTTTCTGCGGCAGCATGACATTCCTCGTCGTACCAATTGTTTTTTCGGGCTCGCCGGAATCCGATTTCTTCTTCGGCGGCGGTACGTAGTGAACGAGAAATGTTGCTCCATTGCTCGCGCATGCCGGTTTGTTGGGCAGTGCTCTCCGAGAGCAGGAGTGAGAGTCGAGTGGCGAATCTTCTGGCTGTCTGTTGTGATTGCAGCTTTTCGATGTCGAACATTCTTTGCGTAGGTAGATGTACGTTTTTTGCTGCACAGAGGCGGGTGCGCAGCTTGGCTGCAACAAGGTAATGATCCGAGTCGATGTTGGGCCCTCGAATCGTACGTACATCTAATACACTAGAAGCGTGTCTTCCATCTATCACAACATGATCGATCTGGTTTCGCGTTTTTCGATCAGGAGACAGCCAGGTAGCTTGGTGTATCTTTTTATGCTGGAATCTGGTGCTGCAGACTACCATGTTTCGGGCCCCGGCGAAGTCGATCAGCCTCTGTCCGTTACCGGATGTTTCGTTGTGCAGGCTGAATTTTCCGACTGTGGGACCAAAAATTCCCTCCTTGCCCACCCTGGCGTTGAAGTCGCCAAGCACGATTTTTATGTCGTGGCGGGGGCAGCGCTCATAGGAACGTTCCAAGCGCTCATAGAAGGAATCTTTGGTCGCATCGTCCTTCTCTTCCGTCGGGGCGTGGGCGCAAATTAGCGAGATGTTAAAAAATCGCGCTTTGATGCGGATTATTGCGAGACGCTCGTCCACCGGAGTGAACGACAGTACTTGGCGACGAAGTCTCTCTCCCACAACAAATCCGACACCGAATTTGCGCTCCTTTACATGGCAGCTGTAGTAGACGTCGCAAGGTCCTATGGTTTTCTTACCTTGCCCCGTCCATCGCATCTCTTGGATGGCAGTGATGTCAGCCTTTACTCTCACGAGGACATCAACCAGCCGGGCAGAGGCACCTTCCCCATTAAGGGACCGGACATTCCAGGTGCATGCCCTCAAATCATATTCCTTATTTCGTTTGCAGGGGTCGTCATCAGTAAAGGCAGTTCTCATCCGAGGCTTTGTAATTCTTTCCATTGGGGGGGATTTTTAAGTGGCGGGTCCCAAACCCAGCGCACAACCAGCTATCCTGGAATGCTTCGCCTTCTCACGTTAGCTCACTCCCGAACGGGTGTTCGGGAGCTACCCAGAGGATACGTGGGCTAATCCCGGCCGTTGTGAGCTGCTTGAACCATATGTAGAAGAATCGTCCTGGCCATTCCCAAGTGAATGGCGATCAGTAACTTTCCCCACTTGCGTGGACTTCTACACATGGAACCATCCTCCGATGAACGAATTATTTAAGCATTTAAATAATAGATGACATTATGCCACTGGAAGCTACAACTTTACTCGATCTTTCAGGCAGTACGGCTTCTTCTGAAAAAAATTCGAGTTTTTTTGACTTGACCGATTCATTGAGCCAGTTTTCGATACTCTCGTAAGAAGTAAACAGCTTTCCAATAAGGGCTCACTGCATTGATCGGAACAGATGATAATCCGAAGGTGCAATGTCTGGGCAATACAGCGGGTGGGGTAAGATTTCCCAATTCAGTCCCTCTAAATATTTCTGGACCGTTTGAACAACGTGTGGCCTGACGTTGTCATGCAGCAAAATCAGTTTGCTATGTCTATCGTCCCATTCCGGGTGCTTTTCTTTGAGAGCTCGATTCAAACGCATTAGCTGCAGTCGGTAATGATCGGCAGCGATGGTTTCAGATGGTTTAAGGAGTTCGTAATAGATTACAACCTGCTGATCCAGCATGAATTTCACCTGGCAGGCTTAGTGTTATCATAATAGATGCATGGGTCAGTGACAATGCGATGCAGACCTTTCTTTTCTGCCGTTTAAGGAGCATCTCATACGATACCAAACGATGTGGCACCCAGTTACTTATTTTCTGGACCACTCACATCGCGTGCAAACGTTTCCCGACGGTTGATCTGTCAATATCCAATTCTTGGGACATATCACAAAGGGTTCGACATGCGTCTTCCTCCAATACTTGTTGTTGTTGTAGTTGAGTATCTTCGAATTTTTTCGGTGCCCCTTTTCTCTTTATCACTCACGTCGAAACTACCGCTTTGGAAGCGTCGAAACCACTCTTTACAAGTTGTATTTGATGGAGCGTGATTGCCGTAAATATTGATCAAAACACAACACGCTTCAGCTGCACTTTTCTTTAAAAGGTCAAAATGAAGCATGACTTCCCGAAAATGCTGTTTTTTTCAGGACAAACGTACATAGACATTTTTGACGTCAGCTAAAAGACGATCTCTACACTTCAAACGAAGGTCAACTACTGTGATCGAGTCCTCACATATACACCTTGAAATCAGCAGTATATCGATATCACCAGCGACATCTCTTTTACGAGGCCGGAAACTTAACAAAATAACAATAAAAAGAAAATTTAATACAAGAGCACTTTAGCTTAATGAGTTTATTTTTTTTTTAAAAGCTTAAATAACAACAAAAATGTTGAAAAAACAAACAGATATTGCAGTGCTAGCAACGGAAGCTTTCAGCTGGCTAGTGAATAATTGCTGCTTTACATACATACGTCGTAGAAGATCGTAATCTTTCAGAAATTTATAGATTTTGGAAATGTTGGAATCGGAAGGATTAATTAGTAGTGATAGTGCATCATGACCATCAAAATGCTGATGTCTTTGTCTATCAAGTCGAGGGCAAAGGCTAATAAGTGCACTATACCAGCTGGAACATAACAAAATGGGCACAGGTTTGGCTGTCTCCATGTAGCAGATGTGCATTAGTGATTACACTGTGACCAATACGTAGGCGAGTGTAAGGCATATTATAGTTAGATGAGAGCGACTATAGGTAACTTGGTTTGGTGCAATTAAGATTAATCCTGGTGGCTGTATTGAACCTAGTCAGCTACTAGTTTGGTTTACCTCTGCTGCTCTATGGGTCGATAAACATCATTTTTACATATAAGATTTTATGTGGTGGTAGGAGTAATGCTCTTGACAGTAGTATCAGCGATTGTATTGCCGTTGATGCATGAATGCCCTGGCACTCACATGATTCTGATTTTATGAGGGTGAGAAATCAGAATGTTTCTTATAGTGCTAAATAACTTATTCTGTCAAATTCACTGAGAGGGGACATCAGTTCACAAATGTCGTTATCGTTTTTGTATTCCCTCCAGCGTCACCAGCACCGTTTCTCTCATATGAAAATCTTCAACGCATTGCCAATTTTTCTAACGAAAATTTCAGTTTTTGATATAAGTACAGAATGACTTCTTCGTGAAAAAACTCACTACAGAATACTTGTTGCGCTGTCACTTAAGTTGTAATAAAACTCTGAGCTTATTCCCACTCATTCTCTTACTCAAGGTATAGAATTATTTTTCAAAGCCTGACAAAGTTCACTAGAGAATATTTGTTAAGCTTTTTGTAAGCCTTCCCTTAAGTTTTAGTTAAAATTTAAACCAACTTTTTATGGGATCACTATTTTCATAAGTAGGTACCTACCGTTTCAGATAGATACATATATAGATTTCTTCGAGGTTCGCACCTCAACCTAATGGTCTTTTGTGCCCTCTGCTCATCATAGTAGATCATCTGGACCTAGTTCCCTTATTAAATTCTGGATAGAACTGGATTGGTTTGTGCGTATGTGACTTTCTTCTGGCTGCAGTTGGCCGAGATGTCCCAACCTTCCTCACGCTATAGCCCGCTACATTCAAGGAGAAGGTGCATTGGAGTCTCCTGAGATTGGTAGCAGAAACGACAATAATCAGCGAACAATATCCCGATCATGTGCAGATGACTAAGAAGTATGCAGGGGCTGTGAGAGTGCCCGTGAAAACTCTCAATTTATCTTTGGGGAAAGAGAGAAAGATGAGATTTTTAAACCTCTTTTGGATGTACCCCCGCAGAAAGAATTTCGCCTGGCGTAGCCGCATAGTTTGGTGCCAGTAAATCTCTTTTAGCTTTAGCTCTTCACTCCTGAGCTTTTCCGTGATGGTGTATTGTTCCATGGCAAGGAGGGGATTGGGTGCTATTAAAAGCGAGGCCGCAGCCTCTCTCGTTCGGAAAACTCCATACCGGCACAGAGCGCTTGGTTCTGGGGCCATATATTCCAGCGCCTGTGCTTTCTAATACTTTGAGACATCTGTGTACTAGTGCAGGTCTACTACCTTTCAAATGCAGGTCTACTAAAGTTTAACTCATCGTCCAGTTCAATTCTGAACTTCTTTTCGATTTTGATGACTTGAGTGATATCATTTCTGAGAAGCTGGGTTAGTGGGAGCTGCACTGGTATAACTTTTCCTCTTCAATATTCAACAGAGTACGCTTGACTGATTGACGAATAACTATATGAAGTGGTGTCAGCTCAAGCATCACCTCCATCAGAGCTGTACGGCAGGCCGCATCGCTCTAGTGATGCACCCTGAATCTTAGGAAGCGCTACCCGCGCTGTCGAGAGAGTGGCTCTCGATGTTCAAGCGACTGCTCCATATGCTATTATTAGTCTTGTTATCTTGATGTACACCTTCCTCAAGATCCTACAGGCCCAGGATTTTTCTGCTACACGTTTGCAGATCATGAGAGCCTTTGTTGCTTTGGACAAGGCTGCGTCAGTTTTATAAAGTCTATAAGGGAGATGTTCTTTTTATAACAAATATGTTCAAGTTAAAAAGACGCTCAGAGAATGACCTTGACTAAACATACATGTAAACATTTTCGTGGGATTATTTTTTACAACTTTCGACGTGGATTAACTCAGCAACATTGCATGGATGAACTTAATTCATTTTCAAAGACCAGTGTTAATCGATGGTAAGGTGAATTCAATCGTGGTCGTAGTTCACTCCAAGACGAATTTCGTGAAGGTCGTCCAAAATAAGTTGTTGTTCCGAAAACCATTGATGCTGTGCGTGAACTGATATTTCAACATCGTCATGTGACCTATCGTGAGATTGAGACAATCTGAGGCATTAGTGGGACCAGCATACATTCAATATTGCATAAACATTTGACTGTCAAAAAAATTTGTTCGCGTTGGATCCCACACAATTTGTCAATCGCTCAAAAGAAGGCTCGTGTCGATTGGTCGAAGGAAATGCTCAAAAAATACGATCGCGGGGCTTCGAAACACGTCTATGACATCGTGGCAGGTGATGAATCATGGATTTACGCGTATGAGCCCGAAAGTAAACAGCAGTCGACTGTATGGGTGTTTCAAGATGAGCCAAATTCAACAAAAGTTGTTCGCGCACGAAGCACTTCCAAGCAAATGGTCGCTTGTTTTTTCGGAAAAACTGGACATGTCGCAACTGTACCACTAGAACAACGCAGAACAGTGAATTCTGAGTGGTACACAACCATTTGTTTGCCAGTTGTCTCCCAAGAAATTAGGAAAACCAATCGCCAAAGACGGATCACTCTTCACCAGAACAATGCGAGCTCTCACACATCGGCTCAAACAACTGCATTTTTGAGCACCCAAAACATCGAATTAATGGGTCATCCGCCGTATAGTCCTGACTTGGCACCGAATGACTTCTTTTTATTCCTGTACGTAAAAAACAAACTGAGAGGTCAACGTTTTTCGACACCTGAAGAAGCGGTTGGGGCATTCAGAATGCATGTTTTGGAGGTACCTCATTCAGAGTGGCAAAAGTGCTTCGACAATTGGTTCAAACGCATGCAAAAGTGTATAGATCTTCATGGAGAATATTTTGAGAAACAATAAAGTGAATTTCGATGATTAAAATTTTTTTTTGGTTTCTAATCCCGTCATATAAAAGGCGCCCCTCGTATGTACCTATAAGCTCAATAATTGTAAAACACCATTTTTCGTAAATACATTTTCTGTGTCCTTGCAGAACTTTTTAACAATAAATAATTGACGCCCACGCGCTTTGTTGGGTGTTTAGCCGAGACCCTCTGTTGATTTGAGGTGGGCGTGGTGATGTAACTCCACAAATGGAGGTGTCTACAGTTCATTCGCCGCCTCCGAACGGTAGATAACATTTTATGGGAAGCCTCTTCTAAGCAGAAATAAGTTCAGAGGTTTGCCATTGTCTGCCAAGGGTCGACCGCTAATAGAAAACAATTTTTTCTATCCTCGCTGTGAGTTTCAAACCCGGGCTCCATCGAGTGGTAGTCGCGCACAAACTCATTCAGTTGCAGCGACCGCTACAACACAAATAACTTACTGAAATATAGTTCCAATTTGAGAGCAAATTCTCAACCAGAAAAAAACTAAAAATTGTATTGCAAAATGTTGAAAAAAACTAACATTTTCATCGGAATGGCTGTGACTTTTTACTATTACTTTTTACAATTATTTGAAAAATCACCAGAGAAATAGTGAGAAGCACCACATACAAAGTAAAAGAGTAAATGAAAGTGACAATGAGAAAAGGGAAGTAACGCAGAGCTGGTAATTTTGTGGTAGACCAAATGCAACCGACATGATGACGGAAGTTGTGGACGAGGCGAGCACAAAAAGTTCTACACAGTTGAGCGATTTTAATTTTTTTATTGCTGTTGCTGCTACAACAATGATTGCGTCTGTACATATAAGTAAATATAAAACAAATGTCGCGTGTGTTTTATTGCAGCTTTCCACTACTACATTATTCCACTAAAATACTTCTAAAGCCACTAAAGGGGATTTCAATATTCGATATCATTAATATATTTTCCACTGTAGGAATAAAAATAACAGGAAAGGATTATGAAATCCAAAGCACCTACAATTGAGACGGAGTTTAGTTAAGCTATGCACTTGGCAAACATTTCTCGCCTCATCAGTATCGTCAACTTGAGCATTCAAAATTGATGAAGCCGTCAAGGAGTGTTTAAAATTTTCCGTTTCGTGAAAGCTAAACAACTGGCTGAACTACGAGTGAGTCGTGCGCTTTGGCTGGCTGCTAATTTTAGAGTAACTCCTTCATACAAAATTCTATTTCGTGTTCTACTTTTGTTTAGTTTGTTTAGTTACGTGCAGACACTTTGGCGCGAGACGCTGCCATGTTTTCAAACACGTTTTGATGACCCCTTTTTTGCTATTGTTAAAACTTGTAGTAGTTAATTTCCGGATAATTTTCATGTTTCAACGTGTGCGACTCACATACACGCATACATGCATACATAAATGAAGTTCTCACACATCACACATGAGCAAGAGACCCACTCACGGTTGATTAAGGAAGTCTCGGCAGAAACTGGTTTCTTTCGAAATGGTTCATTACCAGTTCTGCAGCGGTGGGTGTGAGTTCAACCTGAGTGAAACTACAGGACCTTACATTAGAGCATTTTAGCTCGACAAACTCAGTGCAGTTTACAGAGTAGAGTAATAAAAGTCTCAACCTACCTGTTCTTAGAAGTGTAAGTCTTCGGTAGGCAGGCAGGTGAAATGATTGATATACTACTCTGGCACTCCCTAAATAGCACCAAAGTGCCATTTTGATACCATTATGATACCTCCAACAGGCAGATATGAACAGCCGGCCAAAGCTGTTGTTGAAACTGCAGATTAATGGAGTTTAGGTTGGCACCACGAAAGGGTAGTGATGTGCACCTTGATAGCTGATCCTATGAAATGATCTCACCATCAATCTTTTTGCTTTTCCTTCACGTTGGTGCTGCTGTTGACCTTTACTCGAAACTGGGTAGGCTATCATCGCTAAATCCCAGTGGAGAGTAAGGGAACAAATAAAGCAAGGTGAATACCGTCCGTAGAAGGTCAAGGGCCTCGACGCCGACAACCGTAGGACAAAACTAATTGTCGCGAAACCGGAACATGAGCTTCGTATTGATGATGGAACCCAACGATGCAGACCAACGCTAAAGTTGAAGGCCAAATAAGAGAAGAGAAACAAGGTGGGCGAACTGCCCCAGGCTGTCGTAGACAGGAGCACCCACTGACCTTAATCGGCTAGCTGCCAGAAGCGGACATTTACACAGAAAGTGCTAAACAGCCTCCTGTTCACAAAGTTCCCCACAGCTTCTGCAATGGGGGTTAAGCGGTAGCTTTTCCGCGTGTATGCTGATCGTCCAATGATCGATAAACACAGTTACTGGTCTGGACATTGAATGGTGTGGAGTTCCCAGGATTATCTGCGTCCTGCGTCTATTGTACTGGAGCCATATGATTTTCGAAATACCACTCGAACATGGTACTCTATCTTTTCTGCGCTTTTCTGAGAAATAACAACAGTCAGAGGGATGCCGATGAGTAGGTAGGAGGTCTCTGAGCCCAATTTAGTCTTATTCCTGGCAAGTCCAGCCAACCAACCATGTCCCTCTATGTTTCTATGTTCTGGAAACAAGATCAGAAATGTGTTACTTGTACACCCAAGAGATTTGAGCTCCTCTTTACAGGAGTTTACTAGTTTGGATCTCAACCATGGCGTCTTCAGGGCCTTGATTGCGGCTTGACTATCGAAAAAAATGTTAATATCTTCCTCGCTTCCACTTCGCTAAGCATTTTGCATGCCTTCAGGATCGTAAAGACTTCTGCTGAAAAAACACTAGCAGTAGTTGACAATTTTAAGGAAATAGGTTAATTGGACGATTTAAAGAAAACTCCTGCTCTGACTCCCGATTCCATCTTGGAGCCATCTGTGAAGACAAAGGTACCAGCTTCGGTGCAGATTTTCCCCTGATTCCAATCTTGTCTACTTGGAATATTACCCTGGCACGACCCTCAAACTCTAGTTTGCGGACAGAGAGATCTGTCCGAAGTTGGTGGAAATACGGTGTTAACTGTCTAAAAATGCTATTATGTCATTTGAGAGATTGGCTCCAGAGGCCAACCTCCTTTAACTTGATTGCACTTTGAGGAGCAATTGAAATAACGAAAAATTCGATAGGAAGTAAGTGCAAAATGACATTCAGGGCAGGTTGTACATGCTCCGGTGATGCCAGTACATGTAGTCCTTTGCACCTACAGCTTCAGTTTAGTGATGTTATAGACCTCCCGAAGAGCTGCCTCCCCAACCACGCATCCATACGTTCAAATTGGCAGAACCACTTCGCTGTATACCCAAAGCACGACCGGTGGCTCATGTCTTTCTGCATAAGAAAAATTTTTAGAAGTAATTATGGGCAGGAAACCGACGTGAAAGACCCATGTAAAGCTGAAGGTAAACAGACACTCAAAGTGCTTGAGCAGTGTCGGGGAATATTTGCAAAATATAGGGTCTGAAACCAGCTTTGGCACTTTGTCTTGATGAGACCTATTCGGTTGCGGTATAGTGGCCGGGGCTATGGCTACATCCACGGTTTCCAAATTGAAATGAATTATAGAGGAACATAATGCACGTCTTGAATGCACTTCAGATGTATAAACAATATCCAAATGATGTACCCTTACCGGAAGCAGTCTTTGGGAGGAATATTGAAGCGTTAGTATGCCTTTTAGAAAACAATTGAGATTTCTAAACCTCGTTCAGGATATCTTTTAACAAGCTTTATTGTGCATAGCTCCAACACCGAAAAATAAATTGTCGGTGAATAGCATCTTGCCGAAAAATTTATATTCTCTACACACTGGATTAATTTTGACGATGGTTATTCAAACTGAGGCTGGTCAGCATACCCAGAGCTACAGAATGGAAAACTGAGAGCTAGCGGGACAGCTACCGAATCAGATTATGGAGGGGCAGAGCCGGACTGCCTAAAAGGCTCTGGGAAATGCTCAGAAGATGCCAAATTTATGAATGGAATATAATTGGTGATAAATTTCGTTACGTTATGGAACGAGTTCGCACCTCTGTGGGTAGCAGAATGCTGTGGAGTTATGTGCAACGAATTGTAAATTGTAGATCTTTGGCTCACCCAATGAGACTAGACAGTTACTGGTTGTGCTTTGCAGCAAAGGTTATGTGGATCCAGGTGTTTGGGAGCCAATGGTGCAGCCTTAACACTCCCTTTTTTTGGGATCGCCGCATAAGGCGATAGCGAAATTCTTTTTTTACAACTTAGCCCCTTCTGTAAAGTGAAAAAAAATTGATCATTAACCAGAAATTAACTATCAGCTGGAAGCTTATGGATCCGTTTAGGTCATTGCGGTTAATGATTTGGGTTGGCACCGTCTTTCTGCTGTTGGTCCCAGACGACCTGAATGCAAAATCCAATAAAAGACCGCGCAGATATCGTCAAAGACAGCATTCATCAAACCCATCATTACTTGAGACGAGACGTGGGTTAGGAGTACGACAATCACAGACACCAAGCGAGTGAGTGAACCAGGACCAAAAAACATGTAGTTTTCAGTTCAAAAAGAAATGGATGCTCACACTTTTTATGGACTAAAATGGTATTGCATACCACGAATTTTTTCCAGAAGGTCAGACAGTTAATAAGGATAATTATTGGGGTGTTATGAGACGTGAGACGTATACGAGAAATAATTCACCCAAAAAAAAAAAAAAATTGTGGGGAACCAACTCGTAGAGTTTGGACCATGATAACGCACCGTCGGACAATGCCATCATTATTCCTTGAAGTTTTGATCAAGAATGAAGCGAGTATTATCTAACAGCCAACGAATTCACTTGATTTGACTCCCTGCGATTTTTTTCAGTTTTCGAGTTAAAAAATCGCGAAAGGGAACGGGGAATGTGTTTTGATAGCCAAGTAAAAAGTAGTGGAAAAATTGAAGACGGCTCTGATGGCAATACCGAAAATATAGTTCCAGAATGTTTCGAGAGCTGTGTCAAAGACTGTGTGTTACAGTTAGGGGGGAGTTCTTTGCAGGCAATAATATCCCTTTTGAGTAATAAACTTGTATTTTTGTATTTCCTGATCCGTATTTTCTGAATATATTCCGGGAACTTTTTGATTAAGGTAGTATAGTCCAATCTCCTATAAAAACCCGATAAATTCACGCTTTGTGAAAATTTGAAAAAACTATTATCAACTTCTTATCAAAATGTCACACTATTTAATCGTAATCCTGGTTTAATCATAATGTTTAGAAATATTTCTGATATGCAGTTTTATGGCCAATTGAATTTTGATAAAATTAAGTGCAAGTCTCAACTGGCCCAAAAACTGCGTTGATTTTAAACAATTTTTTTTGCTTGCGGTCCTGCGCAATTTTTCCATATCTAGACATCCAACTCCCTCAGCAAAAAAAGTTGTCAATAATCAACGATCGGCACGCCTCGACACTCCAGTGCCCATAAACTGAAGATTAGCGAGAAAAAAAAAATTGATAAAACACAAATTTGCTTGCAACATGTTGCACTGCTGAGCAGCTGGTTTGATGGCGATTCACTACAAGTGTGATGACCCACAATTTCACGTCGTAATGTTGCTGCTGTTTGAGTCAATGTCCTCAATCGCTTGGTACTGCCCGTCCATAAGTGGTAAATGTTTGTTTGTGGTGCTTTATCGCCACTTCTTCAACACAGATTATTTCGGTTGACAACAACTGTTGCAGTTGGAGTGTTATCACTTGCGGATGATTGCTGGTTTATGTAGCTGGCAATTTAGTTATTTCTTTAGCGGGTGTTGGTTCAGGTTTTGAAAGGTTTTATAATTTGCTTTTACCTTTCGCACTTAAGCACTAATTTCAATTGAATCGCCCATTTGCATTGATTTCCATTTATAGGCCAATCCCCTTTGTTGCTATGCTAACACAGCTAAAAGCTATACACGCCGCGAAAGCTGGCTTATCTTCAAAGCAGAGGTGTGTTTCATACACTGGCCATTGTGAACCGTTGGGGGCATGTCTATAGTTAGACGTATTAGGTCGGGACGTCTTTTGAAACGATGGGACACTTGGAGACTCACGACAGTCATAACCGGCCTTTGGTCTGTCTGGGAATAAGCAGCCAAAATGGGCATCCCTCACTACACACACTGCCACAGTTATAAACAACCGGAGAAAAAGGAAACAATCTTCCATTTCCTCTGTGAATGCCCTGCGCTATGGAAGGAGATAATGTCGATTCTGGGCAAACCACTGTTCGAGAGTCCGAACAACATAATAAGATTCTTAAACATCAACCGACTGGATAATAACCATTAAACATGCTGTAAATAACCATTAGACAAGTTGATAGCGAGGAGGTGGCAACAAAATGGTGCGAAAGCGCTTGTTGGGCTCTGCATGAATCCCTTCATCAACCAACCAATCAACCCAAAGTAAAGTTCGTAACTACAAAACATGCAAGAGAGAGAGGGAGAGAGATACGCTTACAACGCAGCGTAATATAAACTCAACTGGAAAGCAGGCTTTACGATATATAGCGGGCTACTGCAGACTTGACAATCAGAGAAACGATGTTATTGAACGCATATGTATGTGAAATTAAGGACTTAACTGAATGGAGTGGAAAACGCCGGAAAGAATAGAACAAACACGTTAAAAATGTGCCCCTAAAACAACTCGTGATATCAGTCTTAGATCCACCATAACTCGACCGCCAGGAAGATCTAATAGAAGATGGTATGACTGTTGGACACCAGGCTCATGGCTATATTATAAATTATATTATATGATTTATTTATAGTTAATCATTTATTGTTAACACTTTTTTTTTTAAATAGGACATACTTCTAAATAAAATATGAAGAAGGAGAATAAAATAGATGAAGTTATCAAACGTATCATTGCATCAGAAATTGTTTTTCTGCGGACTAAGCCAGGCATATCGCTACTGAACTCAGGGTACAAGGTCTTCACAAATATATTATATTTAAGGCTGAGCCAATATGCTGAAGAAATACCAGACGATTACCAAACTATATGAATACCACATTGATATTCACTGTCTATCTATCGATTTTCAGCAGAGTTTTGATAGCATAGACTGAAGTAAAATAAAATACTTGTTGCAGTCTATAGGCATACCAACACTGAACATTGACCTTGTTATTACGACCCTTACAAATACGACAGCAAAAGTTATAATGCAAGGAGAATGTACGGAACCGTTCTCTATTGCTTCAGGAGTTAAACAAAGAGATGCCCACTCAACGCTGATATTTGACCTGGTGCTACATGCAATACTGACTAAAACAGAAAACAATAAATGGTTTGACGCTGAATGCGCCTAGGCAATAGCTAAGAAAAAATGAAGCTCGGCAAAGAGTGCTAAGACGGCCCACCAGAGCAAGTAGAGAGGCATACAAAGCCGAGAGAACTGACGCCACTAAATTATGCCGCGCCAAGAGAAAGTAGTCGCAAAAGAGGGAACTTGAACAACTCGTGACGGATTATCACTCCAAAGACATTAGAAAATTTTACAAGCGTGTCACACAACAAACAAACGACTTTCTGCCTCGTCTTAAGATCTGTTAGGCTAAAAACGGAGTTATATTATCTGAAGAAAAATGCGTAATCGAACGATGGAAAGAATTCTTTTCAGATCTATATAACCCCGTTACAGCAAGCGCATCATCTCTCATAAACTTTACGCCCGACAATAATGCGACGGAGCCGGAACCAACTTTGATGGAACTTGATAAAGCTATTACTCATATGAGTAACAATAAGGCTCCTGGGGAAGATGGCATTCCCATAGAGCTGCTGAAGTACCTCGACGACAACGGACGTCAAATTCTGCTACACTTCTTTTTAAGAATATGGCACCGAGGCAGCATTCCGGAAGCATGGCGTGTAGGGTTGGTAACTCCTATTCACAAAAAGGGAGACAAATTAAACTGTGAAAACTGCCTAGGAATCACTCTCCTAAATTCCACTTATAAAATCTTTTCTCGAATCCTCGCATCCCGGCTAACTGCGGAAGCACAAAAAATCTTGAGCGAATACGAAGGCGGATTTCGCTCAGGTCGATCACCAACAGATCAAATATTTATGTTAAAGCAAAATCTTGAAAAATGCTATGAATGCAACTTAGACACATCCTGTTCGTCGATTTCAAACAAGCCTTTGATAGTATCCTCCGAGACAAAATCCCAGAAGCGCTCTCCAACTTGGGTATCAGGGCAAACTTATTGAGCTGGTCATGGCAACACTAACCAACACCACTGGAAAAGTAGTTGTACAACAAGCGGTGTCAAAGCCCTTCGAAATCTCCTGTGGCGTAAAACAAGGCGACGCGCTTTCCACATCTTTATTTAATCTCCTTCTTCACTGTACGATAAAAAACGAAGTGAAGTTTGGAAACCTTTTTAGTCGCTCAGGAATAACAATCGCGTGCGCGGATGATATCGCAATAGTGGCAAGGAACAAAAGATATCTCATTGAAACCTTCTATAATATTGAATTTCGATCCAAACCAGTAGGCCTTAGAATAAATGAAGGCAAAACTAAATATATGAATGTCTCACGCAGCGAAGAAAGACGAAGTCCTGAAAACATCCAAATCGGGACATTAACCTTTGAAGGTGTTCAACACTTCAAATATTTGGGAGTATTACAATAATAAAAAAAATGACAACAGTAGTTACGACACAATACAAGACAGAATAATGGCAGCAAACAAAGCATATTACGCCCACACAAAATTGCTGAAGTCCAAACTGCTCACACGTGAATGTAAACTCCGCCTCTACCAGTCAATAATACTACCGGATCCTACGGCTGCGAGTGTTGGACATTGACAAGGAAAGACGAAAGTAGCTTAAGAGTTTTCGAACGAAAAGTCCTCCGAAGGGTGTTTGGCCCCATACGCTGCAAACGATGAAACGTACCGAATACGCCACAACGATGAGTTGCTAAACTTATGCCAGGGTGAAGACGTCGTGAAATACATTAAATCCCAAAGACTTCGATGGTTAGGGTACACTGTGCGCATGGAAGACAGCCGCCCCCAAAAATCTTTTTTATCAACGAATTGTCTAATGACCCGAGCCCGAGGACGTCCAAGGTTAACCTGGCTTGACCAAGACATAGCCGACCTGAAAAAGCTACGAGTTAGGAGCTGGAGATCTGTTGCTATGAACCGTGCAGATTGGAAGAGGATTGTTGATGAAGCTAAAGCTCACCCTGAGCTGTAATCGCTACCTGATGGTGATGATGATGACTACGTGCAATACTTAACGAAATGAATCCGAATGGAAGCATCTACAACAAGCCATTCAAAATGTGTGCCTATGCAGATGATATACTAATAATGGCAAAAACTAGAAATGAGCTGCAGGCTGCGTTCAAAAAGCTGGAGGAAAGAATACATCTAACTGGACTGATCTGCAGTGTGGGGCAAACACATTCCAATGTGTAAAAGAGTTCAGCTACTTGGGCATTGTATTATCAGCCAACCTAGACATGTGGGTAGCAATCAATGATAGAATTGGATCAGCCAATAAAGCATATAATGCTAATCTAAAATTGATCAGATCTGAAATATTATCGCGTGAGCAAAAATTAAGAATGTATAAAGCATTGATTCGACCTGTGCTTACATATGGCTATGAACTATGGACACTGAAAGCTAATGTGCTTTGAAAGAAGAGTGCTCCGAAAAATCTATGGTCCGCTTAGACTGGCAGATGGCACTTATCGCATTAGGCAAAATGCCGAACAGGAAACATAGTTAAGAAAGAAACTATAATAAGTCTCAACGACTTAGATAGCTGGGTCATGTGGCTAGAATTGCAAGGGAGCGATCAACGAGAAAGGCACTAGGTCTTCGCCCAATTGGAGAAAGAAAAAAGGGACGCCTGAGGAAAAGGTGGCTAGCAGATGTGGAAGTTGATCTTAGGAAAATGCGCGTGCAATGCTGGAGGGAAGTGGCTGTAGATCGATGGCAAGAAGCTGTGAAGGAAGCAATAGTTCACCAAGGACGCTAAGAAGAAAGATGAAGAATGACATTAACTAGCATATCTAGCCCGTCTAAGGTTGTATGGGCAGCTGCTAAATTGAGTTTCTTATATTCCAATGGACACTTGATTCAAATGTTCTAAAGATTAGGCGAAACTCTCTGTAGCTTTTTCTTCCATGTAGATACGCATGCGATATTTTGTGGAGTTGGAGTTTTCACTGGAGCTGAAGCGATTCAAACTACCCACCTTAACCTGCATGCATATGTAAATACTTATATGCATCCATGTATGCTTAGCTGCACGCACATGTAAGTCCGTACGTGGGTTTGTTTGGGTGATTTTGCGAGGATTTGAATAGCCATTTGCACCGTGAAATGATTTTGTATACAAACACACAAATGTAGTTGTTTCATACAAATGCGATTATACACATACATACATATAAAGTTGTGTGTAACTTTCAAACATTGCGTAGTTAGCTAATTGGGTCGCATTTTCCAATTGACTACATTTGCCGCGCAGTATTCGGTTTAGTTTGTTACAGGATAAAAGCAGTGGTTTGAGGTTGCCGAAATTGAATAACTTCAATAAACTAAATAGGTATGTTTGCAGTTGAATTTAAAAGGACTTTTAGCAGCTATTTGGTGTGGCGTGGATTACTAAAAAATTAATCTACTTTCCAAAAATTTAAAAGTTGTAAACTCAGCACTGGAGTACTAACTAAATGCGCGAGTTTCGTTAATCAAAATGAAACTATTAAAGGGTCGTAGGCGATTGTTCTCAAAAGCACTTCTAAACGGATTAGCTAATAGGACTATGAATAAGTTCGTGCGGTTTTTTTTTGAAATTTGAAACTTTATTGACGTAAAATGGTTACAAATTTAATATTCAAAATATTGTCCATCGCTTACTACTACTTTTTCCCATCTTTCTGGCAATTCACGGATTCCCTTTGTGAAAAATTCGGTCGGTTTTGCCGCAATCCACGAATCGATCCATTTTTTGACTTCATCGTAATTACGGAAGTGCTGGTCAGCCAGGCCATGTTGCATCGATCGGAAGAGATAGTAATCGGATGGCGCAAGGTCTGGACTATACGGCGGGTGGGGTAGGACATCCCATTTGAGCGTTTCTAAGTATGTTTTGACCACTTGTGCAACATGTGGCCGAGCATTGTCATGTTGCAAAATAACTTTGTCGTGTCTATCGGCGTATTGCGGCCGTTTTTCTCGCAGTGCTCGGCTCAAACGCATCAATTGTCGTCGGTAGACATCCCCCGTAACCGTTTCATTCGGTTTCAGTAGCTCATAATACACAACACCCAGCTGGTCCCACCAGATACACAGCATAACCTTCAGGCCATGAATATTCTGCGCCGACGTCGATGTTGAAGCATGGCCAGGGTATCCATACGTTGCCCGACGTTTTGGATTGTCGTAATGGACCCACTTTTCATCGCCAGTCACAATTCGATGCAAAAAACCCTTTCTTTTGTGCCGTTGAAGCAGTTGTTCGCATGCCATAAAACGGCGTTCAACGTCTCTTGGCTTCAATTCATACGGCACCCAATGGCCTACCTTTCGGATCATTCCCATGGCTTTTAAACGTTTGGAAATGGTTGATTGATCAACTCCCAAAGTTTTTGCAACCTCTTCTTGCGTTTGAGCCGGATCTTGATCGAACAATTCCTCCAATTCGGTATCCATGAACTTTGGCGGCGCACCCTCGCGTTCTTCGTCTTCCAAGCCAAAATCACCACTTTTAAAGCGTGCAAACCACTTCTGGCACGTTCGCTCAGATAGAGCATGCTCACCATAAACTTCCACCAAGATACGATGACTTTCGGCTGCTTTTTTCTTCATATTAAAATAATGAAGAAGAATTCCCCGCAAAAACACATTATTTGGCACGAAATTCGACATTTTCAAGTGTGGTAAAAATATTGTTGTTTACGCTTCAAATAAAAAACTTATACTGACGTTTGTGCCTTACGACAGTAGCTCTCCAATGAATGTTTGGAAATGTGGATCGATAGAATAATAATCAAGTTACGCCATCTGTTGTAAAACCGCACGAACTTATTCATAGTCCTATTAAAAAATTTTAAAAGCTTATATGTCACACTATATTGACACCCTATTATTAGATTTATAATTTTTGCAAATGTTGTCGTACGTCAACCATATTTGACACTTGAGCACTAGACAACTGTAGTAATATGATACAAATAGGCAAGCATCAAAGTGAGCACTCAAGGTAATTTAGTTTATTTCCAGGGTCCGGCACTCGAACTGTAACCAACTTCAAACCGCTCGCGCAGCTGATGCACGGGCATTTGCTGTCTGATAGTCGGCTAAATCTGTCATTTAGCCAGAAGAGCCATTGTTTCGTTAGCTGTGTGACAAGTGTCACCGTCCTGTTGAAACCACATATCGTCCACATCCACAACTTCCAATTCGGGCCATAAAAAGTTCGTTATCATCTCACGATAGCGAACACTATTCACAGTAACTGCCTGCCGGCCTCATTTTGGAAAAAATTCGGCCCAATTACGCCGCCGGCCCATAAACCGCACCAAACGACTGTTGGATTATCATTCGCCCAAATGCGGCAATTCTGCTTATTGACGAATCCACTGAGGTGAAAATGTGTCTCATCGCTGAAGATGATTTTCTTCACGAAGCCTGAATAACGCGTTTCTCGATTATATATCTTTCCAAGGTTTTAATTGAGTTTGTCAAATGAAATGCAGAAAAAAAGCTTGACGTTTAGGTGTGGTTTACATTCAACTTCGGGCCACTCTTTATTTGGCTGGGAATTCGCATGGTTCGTAAGTAAATAAAGTTTTTGATTGTCGCACCATTACTCGTAACAATGATACTGGTACCATGGCGAAACATCAAGACTACAACGTCACGTGAAATTGTTCAAAAAGTGAAGGAGTGATTTAAGCGAAATCCCTGACGAAGTGGCAATCAAATAACGAAAGAACTGAAAATATCTGACCGTAGCATCCACCGCATACTGAAAAATTATCTCAAAGTCAAGCCTTACAAAGTCCGAAAGGCGCATGATCTAACACCAAAGCAGCAGCAAGTCAGACCTGAGAGAGCGAAGGTCAATTTCCGAACATTGTGTTTTCTGACGAGAAAATTTTTCAAATCGAGCAATTCTTAAACTCCCAAAACGATAGGGTTTATTTGACCGATCGTTCGTTCGAGAATTTAAGTCATCGATTGGCCACTAGGAGGCAGCACTCGCCACAGGTAATAGTTTAGGCCGCTGTAACCGCAGATGTGCGCTCTCCAATCGTTTTCATCAAGCCTGGCGTCAAGGTAGATGCGAAATATTTTCAGGAAAGTATTGTGGATCTTGCTTTGATGCCGTGAGCAGATAAACATTTCATTGGCAGACCTTGGTCGTTTCAACAGGACTCGACACCGTCGCACAAAGCTCGAGTGAACCAAAAATGCCTAAAAAACAACATTCCGAACTTTATAACGTCCACACAATGGCTCTCAAATTCACCGGACGCGAGTCTGACGGATTATTTTCATTGGACCATTTTGGAGAGCAAGATCCGAACTAAAAGATTTACCAGTCTTAAGGCGCTGAAGAAAGCTTATGTCCGCGAGTGGGCGGGTAGCTTGCGATTCATTTCAGGATCGTCTCAAGGTCATAGTCAAGGTAAAAGGTGGTCATATCAAGCAAAAATAAATTTATTCTTAATTTTGTATTATTTTCACACATTTTTTACTTTGAATTGAATAAAAGTAATTTTCCAAACTAAATGTGTGACCTTTTTAATTGGTTAAACTTCGAGAGCTGGACCCTACAGTTAACCAACTGATTAAAAAAACAAAATGGCTGACTAATTTTGCGCCACCTTGTATATTGAGCCATATATATTGTCCTGAAAGTTTGCAAGCTTTTGAGAGAGCGGAAATCTGTTTTGATCATGTTGAGGGGCGCTGGATTTCTTGAGAAATGGGGATGCTGATCTATGGAAAGTGATGAAAAAATTCATTAAGAATTGAGGCAGTTATATTAATACGAAAGTCCGTGCAGAAATAAAATCTACTTTATTGTTAGGTGTAAATCTTTTTTATTTTTCGACATAGCCTCTTATTATGCTTATACACTTCGTCCAACGGTTAGTGATCCCTCTCGAATAATAGCATTTGCCCAAGTCTGCAAAATAGCTACTCGTTTCTGCATTCACTTCCTCGTTTGAGTAAAATCTTTTTCCTGCCAGTCATTTCTTCAACTTGGGGAACAAATAGTAGTCTGAGGGATCCAAGAGAGCCGACTGAGAGATGTGAAATGAGTTGGAGCTTTATTTTCATTAATTTTGCGAGCACAACTGTTGAAGCGTGAGCTGGGCAGTAGTTGTGATGGAAAAGGGAAATCACTCGACTTCCTCTATTCAAATGAAGGCCAAACACAAAGCAATAGGCCAATCTGGGGGAAACTTCGTGTGTGTTTTTTCATGAGATGCTACTTATTAAACATAACCTCGATACGCGCCACTAGTGCCATATCTCTGATTTTGGATCAAATGGATCAAAATTAATCTCGTATTTTAATTTTACACTGCTTCTTGATGGGCAAAAATACCGTTCAAGCGAGACAATGGCTTGGAAATTGTTTGGGGCTCCGCTCATTATCTGCATCAGAAACAACAATAATACGATGGTTTGCTCACTTCACCGATGGCCGAAGATGCACAACACAGTGGAGTCCAAATGAGGCTGTAACACCAAAAAACATAAAAAAATCCACAAAATTGTTTGGAACGATCGAAAAGTGAAGTTGCGGGAGTTAGCTGACATTGTAAAAATATCGAAAGAAGGGTTTGGCTATAAATTGTATGAGCATTTGACTATGAGAAAGCTTTGATCAACGTGGGTGCCACGTTTTCTCACTGTAGACCCAAAACCAGAACGAGTTGATGATTCTGAACAGTGGCAAAACTACTTGAATTGAACTTCGAATTGCTACCACATCCACCATGCTCGCCAAATTTGGTTTTCAGCGACTACTAGTTGTTCGCAGACCTATAGAAATGCTCGCCGGAAGGAAATTTCGCTCGAAAAAACAGATTATAACTGAAACTGGGCCTATTTTCGAGCAAAGCATAAATGCTTCTATAAAGGTAAGTAGGTGGGTGAAATGGTAGAAGTGCCAGTCTCCCACTCCTCAAGTAGCACTAAAGCGCCGTTTTGATACAATTATGAGACCTTCAACAGGGAGATATCTACAGCCAGCCAGAGCTGGTGATATAATGGAGAAAATTGATTGGATTTAAGTTAGCGCACTACCCCAGGCTGTCGAAGAAAGGAGCGTCTTAGCCTTCTAGCTGCCAACCCTGGACATTTACAGAGAAAGTACTCAACAGTCTCCATCTCTGAAGGGACCTCACAGCTTCTGCAATGGTTAGGGGTTAAATGGTAACTCTAGCTTTTCTGCGTGTGAGCCGATCGTTTAGTGGCCGGTAAAGCAGTTGCGAGTTAGGAAATTGAATGTGAGGAGTACAAAGGACTTTCTGAGTCCTTCGTATATTATACTGCGGCCAAAGGGTTTTCGAAAAAGCACATGAAGATATGGAGCTCCATCTTTTCTTCGCTTTCCTGAGAAAAAAATTGTACAGTCCCCTTTTAACAACTGTTAGGTGTATGTCGATTACCGGTTGGAGGTCTGTGAGGCCAATTAAGTCCCCTTCCTGGCAAGCTCATCAGCAATTTCATGTCTCTCTAGCTCCTATGTTCTGGAATTCAGATCAGAGAAATCTTACCCGTACAGCCAAGAGATTTGATCTCCTCCTTACAGGAGGAGTGTACTAATTTCGTTCTAAACCATGGCGTTGTCAAAGCCTTGATCACGGCTTGGCTACCGGAAAAAATGTTAATATCTCCCTCGCTTCCGCGTTTCCTAAGCATTTTGCATGCCTGCAGAATCGCAAAGACTTCCCCTTCTATAAAAGTGGTATTGAAATGCTAGAGCGGCTCTGGAATGTCTACGTAATTCTTAGTGGAAATTACGTCGGTGAACAAATCTAATTTTGAGCAAAAAAACGTGTTTTCTTTGTTAAGCCCGGGACTTTTCAGGCCATATGTTTTAGTATTATTTCTGTCCCGAATTTTACTCATCTAATTTGATTTCAACCTGCACAAGAAGTTGCATTTTATTTCAGTATTTTTTGCATTGGTCGTAATCCAGTAGGCAGTGCTTGCACGACTCATAATTTACTATTTTGAACAAATATTTTACAAGAATTTCTGAGTTAAGTAGCAAGCAGTCAATACAGTGAAACACAATTTCCGCTCCATATTATATTTCGGGCGAAAGTGTAACTGTAAATGAAACAGAAGAACTTGCAAAGTGGCGCAAATGAAATAAACAAAAAATCTTCTTTGTGGCGCTTATGCGCCGAAGGTAGCTGATTGAACGAATTATAATGCGCCATAGCCATATGTGCATTAAGGGGGTATTCTAGTGTAGCGGATTGTGTGAATTTCGCCTGGTTTTTGAAGCGTTGTACGAAGCGAAACAAAAAAAAATTTGCTATCCATTTTTTAATAATTTGCTTATTGATTGTTAATTATCACATTAAAAACTAGCCTAAAAAAAAACAAAAAACATTAAAACTGACAAAATTATGCGCAGTCAAAGTAGGGGGTCCAAAAAAACAGAGGGTGTCCTGGCATGCATGATTCCGACCCTCGTAGTGAGTTGAAAAATAAAAGCCCAACGGGTTCTTCATTATTATAGATGATGCTATCTAATGAGTCTTGAACAAGTTAAAAATACATTTTTCACAATATGGCGGCTGTTTGAAAACAATTTTTTTTTTGCATATTTTTTCAACAATTCCGATTTTTTTTAAATACCAAAAGAAAAGTTATAGTTTCGAGCTAAAGTCAGCCGATGAAGGATTGCATAAAAAACATCCTCCCCAAATTTGAAGTAGAACAGTTCATTAGAACTCGAGATATCCTTAGGGGGCATCCATAAATTACGTGAGATGTTTAAGGGGGGGAGGGGGTCGAGTCAAATCTCATCTAATCTTACGTTGGAGAGAGGGGGGGTCTCGGCAAATATCACGCAATATTTTTTCTGATTGAAACAAAAAAATTGTACATGCTTAAGATTTAATCTCAAGCGTAATCGTAGTATGATTAAAATCATTCACTAATTCGTTCGAAAGAAAATAATTTCATTCATACTTCGACGTTATACATTACTACTGTCAAACCACCATATTTGTTTTATACCAAATAGCTCAATTTAATCTGAATTTGCGGTACAGTGTAGCCCGTCGGTTGTTTTCGCGCCACTATGAGCCGAACGCCCTATCACTCAGGTTGACGTTTGACAATTCCGGACTTTAAAGAACATGACGGAAAATCATTTGCTCCATTTCTAATACGCGTACTGATTCAACCGCTGAATGCCTTCATCAGCACGCCTATTGATCTCTATTGCCCAAGTATACGTGATGATTTAGAGAAAATATGCTGCAGTACATGCGGTATTTACTTCGCATCTATCACAAGAGCTGCAGAGCACAGGAGAGCAGCTCACATTGCACCAGCTAAGCAAGCGCGTATATTCCGCAAAGTGCGACCCTCACGGATTGTCACAAGACGAGCTAATGAGTTACTGTACGCAAGCGTCAACGGCTTAGAGTGACTAGATTAGAACGAAGTTGAAGGAGCACATGATTTTACTGAAAATCATATGGACATGTTGGTCCCAATAGTCTCTCTTGAAACCGCGCATGATTCTCCATGGACTGAATTAGAGTAGATATTCTTTTTTTAATCGCAGTAGTTACGATTTAAGTCTTCTATTGTTAAATTTTTATTACACTTATAACTCTCAGCAATATTGATTACTAGTCTTAACTAGTTGTAAATAAAAGCACGAATCAAATTTTTTTTCTTTTTACAATAACAATCCAACGCGTTTACATAAGAAACTCACATTTTGAAAAATCTCACGTGAGATTGGGGGATGGGGGAGGGGGTTGAATAAAATCTCACGACGTCTCACCAGGGGGGGGGGGGGGAGCTTTAGAAAATTGAAAAAAACACCTCACGTAATTTATGGACGCCCCCTTACCGCCAGCTCGAAAAAAGTAGTTCAGAGAAAAACGCGTTCAAAGTTGAGTTGAAGCGGTCGAATCGGCACCGATACCATGTCATCAAAAAGGGTATAACTCATGAAATAATAGGAGATCAAATTTAAAAAGTCATCTTCATGACATATTTTTAAATGTCTAGGTATACTTTGAAAATATAAAAAAAATTCTATTCTTTCCAAATTCTACACTAGAATTCCCGTCCATTTAAGAGGTATTGATACTATTTTTCCATCCGAATTATAAAATGTATTATGCCTATATTAATATTTCCACTAAAAAAATATTAAAATGCATGCGAGCTGGACCGAATCGAAAGTACCTCCAAAAATCGGACAAATTTGATTCCGTTCTTAATATTTTCAAACATTTGTATGCAGATCTTTCAGGCTTAAACTCTTCTATCATCCGTGGGATTTCAAAAGAAAATACATATCTGTAATAAATAATATTTTTATAAAAAACCTACATTTTTGGAGGTAATTCAAATCAGTGCAGGTTCGGCAAAAGCATAATTTTTTCCTGTGAGACACCCTAATATACATACGAGGTGCCTTCAAGATATTTCTTTTTCCTCATATTTTGTCAACGGCATATCAAAGTCAATACGAATATTATAGAACGAACCAGATGAAAACATGATCAGAAAATAGAGCACAATATGGGAGAGTCTGTCCACTTGCAGGAATGCTAAGATCATTTTTATTACCTCTAACATGCAGAGATTTTAGAACTATAATAGGCATGCTGACGGGACATAGCCCAGTAGCAGCGTATGTTTATAATGGAGGAGTCTCGTACAGCAAGGGCTCAAGGGAAACTGTAGGGCACCTCTTTCGCAGACGTCCTGCATTATTCAACACTCGATTGAAATTTCTGGGGGTACCACAGTTTGATGGATTGGAAGATATCTTAGTAGTGGGTTTGAAAAGCCTCCTTAAATTCGCTATAGAAACAGGCACCATGCGGGTGAACTATTTCAAAACGCATAACTAATGAACGCTATCTGGTATCGCAATGGACGAATTGGGACTTTGCGTGACTGCAAGTCAACCAGTTCAACCAAACTAAACCTTTTATGTTTCTCGAAAAATACTTATTTATTCATCAACATCTATTTTATGCCCTTCAAAGTAAACCTCTTCAGTTATAATACATTTGGGTAATAGTTTTTTCGAATCCTCGAATCACCTCTGACCAAAAATCGCTTTCGCTTAAACTTTTCCAATATTTCCACAACAGTCGCAAGCCTCCATTGTTTGCCAAGTATTTTCTGTTTTGAGAACAAGAAAAAGTCATCAGGGTGAGAACAAGTCAAGTGCGTACTGTGGTTGGGGCAAGATTATGTTGCAATTTGTAAAATCTAAATTTTCCGTGAACTTATTTCCGATAGAGCAAAATTGTCGGGTATACCAATGCATGTAAAAAAAAAAGTCTAAATATGCCATATAGCGAAACGGTTAACATATTTTTCATTTACTTCAATAGTGTCATAATTCAAAAAAAAAAAAAACCAAGATAATCGATATAAACGCAAGGTTATCAATTTTTTATGCTTCCCCAAAGAAAATTAAAGTCATATTTTCATCTAATGAGACATTCTTAGTTAAATCCCCATGAACTTTTTAAGCAGTACAAACAGCAGGCATGCAGAATGGTTAGGGAACTCGGGGGCGAGGGAGGTATTAACATTTTTTCCGTTAGGCAAGTTGCAGATCCAAATAGGTTAATTCAGGAGATCAAATCTTTTGGGTGCACTGGTAACATTTCTCTGATTTGGGTTCCAGATCACAGCAACATAGAGGGAAATAATATTGCTGATGAGCTTGCCACGAAAGGATCGACTGATTTAATTTCAGAGTTCCCTACCTAGTAATCGGCATCCCCCTGACTGTTGTTAAAGGGAAATTGCACTATTTATTTCTCAGGAAAACGCAAAATAGATGAGGTTCCATTTCTTCGTGTGTGATTTCGAAAAACCATTGGCCCCAGTACAACGGACGCAGAACGCAGATACTCCAAGGGAATCCACGCCAATCAATTTCTCAACTTCATTTCAATTTCACTCTCGCGGCAAAGCTGGATTTACCATTTGATCTCCATTGTTGAAGCTTTGAAGACTTTTCAGGGAAGGAGGCTATAGAGAATTTTCTCTGTAAATGTCCGGTTTTGGCATCTAGACGTTAAGGGCATTGGGTACTCCATTCTTCGACAGCCTGTGCCCCATCAATATTCTCCAATCCATCAATAGCTCTGGTTGGCTGTAGCTATCTACCCATTGGACGTCTCATAATGATATCAAAACGACGCTTTAGTACTACTTGGGAAGTGTCAGTCTCCAGTCTGGTACTTCAACCATTTCACCTACCTACCTGCCATAAAAGAAGTAATCATTTCTGCATACTTGTCTGAAAAAAAAAAATATTTTTTGGGGATTACGACACTCTTGAAGTAAATAAGTGGTGTATTCAACATTTGAGCACCAATACAACAAAATAAAAATCGAATATACGCTGCCGGCGACATTTGGAAAGTCACCTTACTTTTTGCACACACCTCGTACATATTTATTGAATGTAAACATGGAAGAACTACATTAAAAGCAATATAAATGCAATGAGCGGATCAATTCGGAAAACTACCGACAACCAGTTGAAGCTGTAAGCCAAGCGCATTTGCACTCACAAATGCCATTTATTCCATTAATGGTTGTTTCTGTATGAGTGTGTATGTAGATACGAGTATATGTGTGTATGCACCGTTGCAAGTGCATCAAGAAGTTGACCAGATTTTTCCTTCGCTTTCAACAAAATTTGGGTAATTGAAAAATTCGTCGAAAAGTGCAGGAGAAGATTAAGAGTGAAAGCATTTAATTGGTGAGTAGTCGAGCGTGAAATTTAATATTACTGTTAACTAATTTTGAAGCATGACATGCGCACTTGGAAAATATAGTAGAAAGAAGTACTATTTTCATGCAATTTAAAAAAAAAAATTAATTGTGAGAATTTCGAATATTAGGAAAATAAAAATCGAGTTTACCAAATATTGTACAACATAATAAAGCTGCATCGAGTTTTATAAACGTTCCCTGGAAAAAATTATTGAAACCAAAAGTTTTACCATAAAAAAATCCTTGTAAAAAAAAAATGCTTTCAGAATTCACTAGCATTTTATAGTACCTTCAGCTTGCTTTATGATTTCTTAACATCTTCGATGCATTGAATTTACTCAATTTGCACATTTATCCGGAGATTTAGAGTTCGTAGACTTTTGGTACCTCATTTCTACCTTATTTTTAGCTTTCAATGGCCCGATTATTTTTTCCAAATCTGCTCAAAGATACTTGGGTTTACTGCTGCAAACACTCACCGACGTAAACGCAGTCCCCTGTCAGCTGTTGAGATCAAACTCAAGAGAACCCCATGTAAATGAGAAATTACTTCCCTTCCGTAGCATAGTATCGTAGATTTTATTGCAGGATTTTTGAAAATTCTCATATAATCGCGTCAGCTGATTGCTCTCTCACCACACAGTGTTGCCAAATAGTACATTTCGAAATCATTTACAAAATCAACTAAGAAAAATTATAATTTTTATTAAAATAACTAAAAAACAATGTTGAATAATGTTAATTAGAGATAAATGAAGTATTTGTATTTGTTGGTTTTTGGCTTTGGTTTATTAAACAATAAAAAATTGTAACTGATAACGCGGATGTGTGAAAAAGTGTGTATGCAAAATATCAATGGCAACATTGTGTAGATACAACCAAACACAAACACACACAAACCGATGTATTGTGTAAATATGTAACTAAAAGATCGCAGTTGTTCTCTACGGGATGAGTTTTGCTCAATTTTGTGTTCTCGAGGGGCTACGGTAAGGGACTACGATACGTCGGTCGGTGTGCGCACACTAAGTCAGAAGACTACGATGGACATTCTAAAATATACAATTTTTCTTTTTTTAAACCTCTTCTTTGCTAATTTTGCAAAAATACTTGGGATCTTTATCTTGCCTCTTATTCTTTTCACTTGTATGTGTAAGCATAACCGATCAGGAGATGCTCATAAATGGTGATGAAGAAATATGAATTCAAATATACCATAGTTTATTTGAATATTAAAGAGAGTTTACTATTTTCAATCACGCAAGGGTAACACCACATCTTTTTTTTCAAAGGTGCCGCAACACTAGTAATACGTGGGACATGCTCCTACATTCCTCCTTCGAGTCTGATTTCCACTCTGGAACTGCGTTAGCATTTCTTCAAGGTGGAACAGCGTTTATGTCTATTGACACAACAGGTTCTTGTGTCCCGGTTCCACTCCTGTGGGCATATGGAGACTGTGCGCCATCGTTGGTATGCAATCCTCCCACTGCGTTGATACCCGCTTATCAGGAGGAAATGAAACATCGGAAAAGTGCAGTAGTCCTATACTTACAGACTATTTTCTTGTCTTCTATTTGATGTTGTAGTGAGTGTTTGGTACAAGTGTTTAAAATTGTTAATCTGCACTACCAAGCAGAGTGCTTATGAAACTTAAAAAAAAAAATTTGTTTTTCAAAAATATCGCTTTGTGTCATAGCTAAAATAAGTACAATACTAACATATCAAGCGAAATATGTCCAAAAGAATTTCAGTAAATTATATATTTTGGTTGACCTTGATACCTAATTTTAATGAGAAAATAAAAACTAAAACTAGAATTAAATATTGAATATAAGGTGTCTACCGTAGCCGAATGGGCTGGTGCGTGACACCATCTTTCGGAAATGCGCAGATTCTAATCTCCGTGCATGAAACATCAAAAGATAGAACAACTTTTTTCTAATAACGATCGCCCCTCGGCAGACAATGGCAAACCTCCGAGTGTAATTCTGCTAGAAAAAGCTCCTCATAAGAAAACTATCTGCCGTTCGGAGTCGGCTTGAAACTGTAGGTCTCTCCATTTGTGGAACAACATCAAGACGAACTCCACAAGTAGGACGAGGAGTTTAGCCAAACACCCAAAAAAGGTGGTATAAGGGTGCACATATGTTATATTTAGAAACGAAGAATATATAGGTAGTAGAAGAAGAAGTATATACAAATTAAGTCCTACGATAATGATATCAAACGAGAAATACTTAATCCGAATATATTTCTGCTGCTATTGCTACTGCCGTTGTTGTTGTTGCTCTAGTTGCGACTGTTCGTGTCGTTTTCGGGCTTTCAGCTCGCAGTCAATTTGGATGAGCCTCATTACGACTATAGCCGCGATCGTTTTTACGGTGTCCCATTTAGCGATGGACGAGCACATATCCAAAACAAATCTTGTGTGAGACGGCGGACGTTCCTATGCCTTCTCCAGCACTGCTTGCTCTTCACTGAAACGCTTGCAGTGAAAGGCCATGTGCTCTGCGCTCTTAACTGTATACGGTTGATACGGATTGTCAGCTGGGAACGGTGTAGGCATTCCAAGAAGCAATCATGTTCGGTGAACATGTGAGTAAGGTAGTAGTCGATGTCGCCGTGCCTTCCACTCATCCACCTTTGGAGGTTTGATATGACTTTGTACACCTACCGGCCTTTGATTCGGTTAGCTTAGGTGGGATAAATGGGTGCCCTTTGCGAGGGGTCCACTTGGAAAAATATGCAAAATTTGTGCATTGTGATACCATATAGAGGCAGGGGAGGAGAAAGGGGAGGGAAAGAAACCAGACAGGTGGAACCAGACAGCAAGAAGAGACTTTGGATTAGAGGATGACGACTAACAGTGGCGATTTAGTTTGTATTAATCGCTTGAAGGTACTGATGAATGTCACCAGATGTGTGATATTTATAATCGCAATATCCGCATGTGTAGCGAACAAGTGTGAGCTCAGATGTCAGGTCTTTGGCCAACGAGAGTCGGCTAGCTGAGAAGTAGGCGCTGAGATGATTCCACCTCGTCCTCCAGACAGCTTTTGTGGAAAGAACTTAAAACAATCTCAAGCCTAACCGCAGACCCCTAACGGAAAATGTCCGGTAAGGATGAATACCAAATTTGAGAGCTGCGGCTTTGTTACCCTTAGAACTTCCGTCTAGCCTTTGATTGACTCTTCCCATCATCTTTGCCTTTCCGCAAGCAATCGCGTTATTTCTGTAGATTTTCTATTTTTATCGGCTTGACTCTTTTTAATCCACATAAGCGGTGAAGCTTACACTTACACTCACGCAAGACACGACTAGTTATTAATAAATACAATGAACTCCCCGCAAGTAATTAATTTGAAAAAAAAAAAAATCTTTGTAAAGCGTTTATTGATAATTAGTGAGTTAGGTAAAATACTTTTTCCAAAAAAATTCACTTTTGAAGGTTATAAAAAACAAAAACAAACATGAATTAAATTTTTTAATTGAAATCGATAAAAGTAGCATTGTTTTTGCTTGTCGTTTGTGCAAAATAATTACTAGAATAAAGCCAGAAAGGTAAAAATTAATTTCCACATTTTCATGTGTGTTAAATTCCTGCTTAATTACACGCCCAATCGTTGTAAGGACAAAGTTTTCCAAACAAACGCAAATTTATACAAATGCGTGCGTGCATTAAATTGCTTATATGCGCACAGCATTGCCCTGCAGGGAAAAACCAAAGTAGTATTAAAAAATTGTAGTACAGATACCGGCATTTTTTTGTTATTAAGAAAGTTGTAGGTATAGTTAAAACTTTATTACAACAAATATCTAAGCTTTGACTGCGGTGGCCTTATTATAATATTTTAAGTATCTTAAAAATGTTTTCAGGTTTTCTAGGGTTGGGTTTATAAGGCGGTCCCTTGGCTTTGTATTGAGTAGGGAGCTTTCATATTGGTTGAAATATTTACGTTTTTTTTTAATTTTTCAGTAACTACATACGAGTATATTACTAGCGTTTTTATCTATTAAATGTTAGTTTGCCAAAGTGCTGTGTCCTAATCTTATCCTTGCAAGTTTTACTATGTCCTTTCTTGTTAGTTCAGTGTTGTGGTAGATTTTGGATATTGCGCTAATGGTTAACCTTTGCGGGATTAATTTTTATACCAAGTTTTTTGTAGCTGAGTTTTGTCGTACGTACTATTTTGTTTAACATAATATTAGTATTTGATATAATGAAGGTTTTATTTTATTTTTATTTTGATCAGTAAATTTCTTAGCTTGTATGCATAAATGTTACTATTTTTTAGATTTTTTATGGTTAAGAGATATTAAAAGGAGTCTGTGCCGATTGCAAATTTACCTCGATTGTGACTGGCGACTTTTATGGCTTCATAAATGGCTATAATTTCGGTCGTGAAATTCGAACTATAGGTTGGTATTTGTCCAAAATAATTGCTTAATCATTGTAGACTACACCCAAATTAACACAATTTTCTGTATTTTAGAAACCGTTGTGTAAATGAATTTCAATATTTTAAGCCTACTTGTGAGTTCAAAGAAAAGTTAATTGCAAATTTCTGGTGATTTTTGATGAAAAAATGTAAGCACCCTCACAGAGGTTACAGCGAGCTGCCAACTGGAAAACTTAGGATACGATATTTGCTTATTATTTATTTTAATACCATAATCATTGGCATATCTAATAATTCTATTTATTACTGAAAGGAACCATTTGGGTCTTTTAGATCTAATATATTAATTTTTGTTATTAGCTTAGATAAAGAGGCTTGATCATTTGTCGGCTAGAAATTATTGGAGTAATGTTGGCTTCGTACGTCAAGTTATTTATAGTTGTAGTGCTGTAGGCGCTAATTGAAGTTCTAATGGTCGCATTGAATATGGTTTTTAACTAGTTTAATATTGATTTTGGAGAGTTTCCGAATATGTAGAGGCCATAGTTAATTTTGGAAACAATTACGGCTTGACGACGCAGAGATAAGGGAAGTAGGATTACAGTTGTAGTTTTGGTTAGATAAGCATTTTATAACATTCAGACGTTATCTACAGAAAATAAGAGATTTTGAATGTATGTATTCGAATTGTATCAAACAATTTTTTGTACAGATACCGATATGTAATAGAAGGAGTCACACTAGTTCGTCATTAACTGAAATAATACCAGTTGAAAAATTATAAAATTTGTCTGCAAATTCATTGATTTTTTATTAAGATCAGAAAGTTTCAGATTTGTTGATATACCCACCAATGCATGATTAGTATTATTATTAGAAGGCCATTACGCACTGCGACCAGAGCTGATCTATTGTGAAAGGCCTATTTTGTAACCCTAGAGTTTTAGGCTTTTTAGAAATTTTAGCACAGTTTTGGGTTTGTTGTTCCAAAGATTGAATGGAGATACTACGATACCACCAAGGTGGTGAAGTCTTTGTCTGCCCAACGCAGGACATTCACAAAGCACATGTTCTGAGCTTTCTATGTCCATTTCGCAAAAGCGGCAGACATTGGTCTCGGATAGACCAATATTGTTTAGATGGTACCTCAGGCTGCAGTGACCTGTAAGGTATCTTGTTAAAAGACGCAGATCTACTCTGTTTAGTGAGAGAAATTTGTCAGATATTCCTTTGTTGGGACTTAGGAATAGTTTGGCTTGACGCTGACCGGCACAGTTTAGCCAGTGTGCGGCAAGTTTTCTTTCCTCCCATTTCCTAAGGAATTCATTAATGTGGCCTTTTGTCAGTCCACAGAAAGGCTCAGGACCAGTAAGTTGCATATTTGCCCCTTGTTTTGCAAGGTCGTCAGCCATTTCATTTCCCTCATGTCCTTCATGTCCCGGAATCCAACATAGTGTTACTGTGTTGAGGTTTCCTAACGTGTTTAGGAGGTTTAGGCAATCGTTTACCAATTTAGAGGTGATGGTTGTTGATAGAAGGGCTTTTAAAGCCGCTTGGCTATCTGAAAGTATGTAGATGTGAGTACCTCTCATTTTCCTTCTAAGGCATTCTCTCACACATATTTCACCAATGCATGATAATCATCAATTCCTTTTGTCCCATCTGGAACATAGACAAGGGGTTTTAGAAGTCTGAGGAAGCCGCGATCAGCATTCTACAACCTCAACTCGTACTTTAACTTCCACGTGGTACGCCCTGGTAACCTGATCAACCATAGTTGAAGAGGAGGTATCCAATCGCTCCCACAACAGTCGGTTCTACCTAACCGGAACGACCTGAATTTATATCCGGCCAAGGACTGTCACTCCAGCAGCATTTCCTTTCACATATATGAATGGGGAATGTTCATGCAGCTACAACAACAACAACGAGGTGTCCAATCCGTATGGAAAGCAATAGTAAGGGCAGACCATACATGTACAATGTACGGCCTCCTAAAGTTCGCCGTGTCTGTCTCGGAGTTAGCAGCACCAAAAAGCGTATGATCTCAGGTTCAGGTTAGAAGCGGCATCAAGCTACTGTGTATCTGGTCATCTTACCCGTAGAGTTCACCAGATATTACTTAGGCTTGTAACTTCTACAGAATACGTAATTACGATGAATGAAAAGGTGGTGCCGGAAATCAG
Organism: Anastrepha ludens; assembly: GCF_028408465.1. Taxonomy (NCBI): domain Eukaryota; kingdom Metazoa; phylum Arthropoda; class Insecta; order Diptera; family Tephritidae; genus Anastrepha; species Anastrepha ludens. The sequence continues at coordinate 9,611,820 of NC_071499.1, read as the reverse complement.
TACTATGACGGTGGATTATATTCGATTAAGTTTGAATCAAGTGTTGAATGTTTAACCAATTACTGTACCTGAAAGATTGATCCATTTAATTTTGAGGAAAAAACTGATCTATTCTACATACAGTTTTTATATAAAATATCATATTTTACCTACATCGCTGGAACGCAATGAAATGTGCTTCATCGTATGCCCAAGGAGACAAGGCAAGACCTACAACGCATGGGGTTGGGCAGGTAAGGTCGAACTAAGCGCTTTCACTAAACTACGTCGATTTTTTCAAGAAGAAAGTATAAGTCGAAAGTTAGCAGAAAGGTTCCTGTTGGACATGCGGTGTCCTTTCCTTTGGAATATATACGGAAATTACTTCATGTGGCTTTAAACCTTCAATGATTTCAGATTGTGGCATATCCTTGAGAAAAGGCGCAGTTGTACATCTGACCCAATTGAGATTGACATGACTGGAGCATTCAATGTGGCAACTGCCAGGAAGATTCTTCGCGCTTAAGAATTTTTCTACAATTTTTTTGTTTCTTGTAAGAACTAAAAGGCTTCCATCGCGCATTTCAGCAATGGAATTTATTTATTTGCTGATGGCCAGTATGGCTTTATGCACAGAAAAATATGAGTATTTAGATGACGGCTATTATTTGCCGACAGATTTGATAACGATATATTTCGGATCATCCCATTTGGTTATGTTAACCTGGGATAATTAAGGCAAAGATTTTTGGGGCTTATTAGATTTTTTCTTTTAGATTGCGGACTAGGCGAAGGAAGGGCAAACCGATGCTCCCCTAGGTAAGTAGTTCCAGAGGGTATTATCCCGGTATAACATATATCTTTGGATTAACACTTTTGAAAAGAGAGACACATCGGCGCTAAGTTGAATATCATAACACAATATGAGCTCAGAGAAAAATAGTGACCGCACTAGAAATACTACGAATGACCGTAGAGAGAGTTAGTCGGTAACTGTATCAAAAAATTAATTGAATTACACTGAAGCGAGCATTAAATTGTAGTACTCTCTGGCTGTTGGCTGCGCTCAGGATTGGCTATGGGGACTAATTCTAATTTATTACCTTTCCTTAAAGAAGATACTAGAAAATCAGAAACTGAGAGTTTAATCTTGTCAACTACCGTATAATTGCAAAACGTAATTTATTCCACATCTCAACTTTTTTGATTTTTAATCACTTTTGCATAATAATTTCGACCCTTTCAAATGCGTGCATAAAAATACCGCCTCAACGCGGTTCGCGTACTTCTCACTCACTTTTTTTTGGTTGCGTTTACGCGAAAGTTTCGAACGACACTAACCTGAGTTAGCACTAGCGTCGTAGCCCTTGAGTGGGACTATTTCGCAACAAAAAGCAGAGCGAAATATATCTTGAAGTTACAAGAAAAAAACCGGTTCTGTAGTTACAAATACAGCGACTATTGGCTATAGTATAGTTGTAAAATATTTCCCTTCTTTGTGATGGATTTAGCATCGGAAGTACGAAAACTAAAAGAATAAATTATATATTAATTTAATAATGTGATAATACATTGCATTTACATTTACTTGGCTGCATAGGATTTTTTGCTTTCTAAGTAGATTTCTGCGAATTCTTTTACGAACAGCTTTTATGGCGTCATTGGTTCGAACAACGCCAGGACGACCACTTCTTTTTCTGTCTGTCACTTCAGACGTTTGGCGAAAACGATTGATGGTGCGGTAAATAAACATTTTCGAAATATTCAGTTTTTTCCGCAATTCGTAAATCTCGCTTGCACTTTTACCACAATTTTGTTATGCAATCACTGCAATGTGATTTTCCTTAGCTCCCCACTCCATTCCCAACAAGCGAAATTTGCCACGAAACTGAGTATAATTTATAAGTAGACAATGCACGCGAACAAAAGCAAAAATAACGGAGCTTTTTTTTGCGAACTTCTCGCTGTATGCATTGAAAAATTTGTCACAGAATATATGGCAATACTAAGTATATGTCTTAGTTGTGGCCTACCGTGAAATTTCAATGTGGAGTGACATTATTTGGAAGATTGAATTTTGAGTGCGTAATTATTCTATGCATTTCATATAGCGAAAGAAAATAGCCCTTGCAAGACCTCTTTGAATATATGGAGAAATGCTGGAGTTTTTGATAAACAATGCCATGGTGAAGATTGCTCGCCAATACAGTCGTCACCCTCATGCATATACTTTATATGTAATTAGGTTTATATTTCAGACTATTAAATTTTTTACTATAAAAGCAATTCATTTTTCAAATAATTTGCAGCGTAAAATAATGCCTTATGCAATTTTAAAGAGTTAATAGAACAAAGCGAAAAACTAGAAAATGGCTTCATATAACAACTAGAAATACTTGTTAGAAAAAAATTCTCATAATAGAAAATAAATTATTTAATTTAAGAAGATTGAATTCTGCGAAATATCTTTTTGATTTGCACCTTCATAAGTTTGTTATCTTTTCATTGCAAAAAAAAAAATGTACTTAGATATATATTCTTACATATACAATATATTGACCGCTGATTGCTTTCAATTGTCCACTAAACGAAACTTTCGTACATGTATTGGATGCCGCAAGCAAAAAATTAATGAAAGCAATTTATCCACGCTGGCAATTTTTATTGCCCTTTTGCGCCTGCAAAGTGTGAGTTTGAAATAGAATTATAAAAAATGTTTAAGTGAAGAGGCTACGATTATACTTTTTGTTGTTTTAACATTGAATTTAGATGATATATTTCAACTTTAATTTTAATTCGCATTAGATAGATAGTTTTATTGAAGGTTTGCTCTTCGGCCTCACGGCCTTTTATGCTCTTTAAATTCATATTAATTTTCGGCTTGAAACATAAAATAGAAATTTGATTAGAACGATATTTAATACGAGTATTTAGTCCTTATACCCGTAATAGGTGGTTAAAAACGCAGTAGATATTACGTGGCGCAAAAGTCATCATACATTCGTTTTTTAATAACTTTTTTACTAAATACAATAAAAAAAGGTTTGAGTGATAGAAATCTTTATTTTGACATTCAGCAATCATTTGCTCAACTAATCTTTTAAATTTTAGAGCACTTCATCATTTCCGTTGTCTCAAAAGCTTGTTAAACTCTAAGGTGGCGCAAAATTAATCACCCAATTTCGTTTGCGAATAACGTTTTTACTGAATAAAAAATATGACTTTGACTGACTTTATTTTCAGCCTTACGCACTCCATTGCTTGTCTGTTTGTATACCGCAGCTGTCAAGTATCAAATGTGATTAACGTACGATAACATTTGCAAAAGTTATTAACCTTTTGGGGACGAGTGTCGACATATAGACGGCCAAGCCGTTTTACCATTCCGCACGCGTGTCGGCATATAGCTGCCCAAATTAGTTCGTAGCTGCAAGGCTTGCGAAGTTTGTCGTTCTGAGCGATAAGATACGCATAGGTATAGTAAAAAAGTCACATTTTCATTCAAAAACATTAGGGGTCATTAGTGATGAAGTCTTATCTTCTTTATAATGTAAACTTACGACGTGAGATGATGATAGAATCAGAATGAATTTCAGTTCTTCGATTCAGTCTGTCAGTGTGACTGCCAGAGGAACTAGCTGGCCTTTTTTATAATTATTTTATCCTACGTACGAAGGCTAAGCGCTCTAGAGATGATACGTTAGATAGTGACAGTTCTGACGAATATTACTTTGAATCTGATAAGTCTGAAGATGATGGCATTACTTCGTCGAGTGGAAGTGAAATCCATGCAATAAGGTATCAGGTACTCAGGCAGTTCAACATTCGTAGTGATAGCAGTTTGTTTATAATTATTTTTTAATTTTAGGAAAAAGTTTTCTTGTGTTAAAGAAAACCTTAGATTTTATAACGTTCAACGTATTTATTTTCTTTACTGCGCACTCAAATACCTCTCGTTTTCAGCGTCGCTCGCCCGTCAAGCGGCTCCGTCCCCAAAAGAATAATCTTCTGATAGGGTGATTAATTTTGCGCCAGTTTTTTCATATGATATTCACTTTGTGACAAATTTCTCTGTAATTTTTTTTCATAAAAATCTGAAAATTGTTCACTAAAACTTCAAACGTTTTAATTAGAACTTTTAGAAAAATTCTAGTACGTTGGTTTAAGCCCTTTGAGTGTAATCAAATGGAAGTTTGTTAGCTCTTTGATTTTTAAAATTCTTTTTTTACTAGCAGTCTTGTGTATTTATGTAAGAATGCACGAAATTTTGTTTTATGTGGAGAAATCTGTGAGGGGGAAAAGGGTAAAAAATCATCGAGAAATTTGAGCGACTTCAAACTTGCACTTTATTGTACTAGAATTCGCGTAGCTGTAAAATTGCGCATACACATTTTTTGTTTAAGTTCAGTCAAAAGTTGGAAAATTCAGTTTAAAAGTTTAAATTCAGTTAAGTGGGAAATTTTAGAAATTAGTTAATTTTTTTATAAATCTTGTGTGTGGTCTTTTTAAAGGGTTAAGGGTAGTCAGAATTTTCCAAAAATTGGATTTTTGTTTCTGCATTTTCTTAAAGTATAATATCTTAAAAATATTGTGTGGAAAGCTTAAGTGAACCCAACAAATACTTTACGATTTATTCAACAAGTATCAAAGGGCGCTCGAGCGCTCCTGATCGTTCGCAAAGCTTTAAATGCGTTTTTCTTAAAACAACATATTTTGAAGTGGTGATCACTGTAAATTAATTACTGCTTGGTAGATTTCAATAAAATTTATACTTCTTTTGAAAAACATAAAAACTCGTGTCTGATCGAAGGTTTTTTTTCCCAAATTTCGATTTTTTTAAAGAATTAATTGTCGGTTTTTCCCTCGAAATTCTGAAAAAAATATTTCTTGAGACCGCCATATTGTTAATTCTGAAAAAGTTAGTAGAACGAATTTCTCTTGTCCTGTGATGATCACCGCAAGGGACTCCTGGAACAGCGATAACTTTTACAAATATTAATGTTTTTGTTTTTTGAGATTTGGTAAAGTCAAGTCAAAACATGAAATATTAATGCTGTGTTTTTATTTTTGTAAAATAAAGCAATTGACTAGCAAAAATTGTTGAAAATCATTATTTTTTCGGGCCTCTGATTACCCCTAACCCTTTGAGAGCTTGAGAACCTAAAAATGTGCTAATATTGTTAGAATGATTTTTTTTATTAAAATCTGGTAGGTTATTTCATAGTTTTTCTTGACTTACAGTTCTTTACTACTTTTTCCAGTAAATCTGGTCGTATGGCGTCAATGGTGACTTGAATATTGCAATGAATCGATTTTTCAGCACGTTATATAGTAAGTAGCGTTGTCTCATTGGAATCAAATGTCGTTGATGATTAGCTGATTAATTTGTGGAAACAAAACTTCACCCAGATAAACTTCAGCTCGATAGCGGTCGGCATACAGCGTAATGGCAGCTTCTTCCTCATTTCGAAAGAAATAAAGACCGATGAACTTCGTAAACAGATTTATTTTTTTCAAAGTAAATTTCCACAATTTGGTAGCGTCAACGCCATTAAGGGGTTAGGAGTACTGAGAGGCGCGAAAAAATTATGATTTTCAATAAATTTTTTTGCCAGTCAGTTGCTTTATTTTACAAAAATAAAAGCATATCATTAATACATCATTCTTTGACTCGACTTTAGCAAAATTTCAAAAAAAAAAAAAAAAACATTCATAATTGTAAAAGTTATCGCTGTTTCTGTGGAGCTCGTATCTCTAGAAGTCACTTGGGGTGATCATCACAAGTCCTTGGAGATTCATCTAAAACCAATCGGACAAGAGAAATGAGTTTTATTAATAGATAATCTGGTGTCTGATTGAGGTTTTTTCTTTCAAATGGAACAATGTGGCGGCCTAAAGACATATTTTTCAGATTTTCGAGAAAGAAACCGACAATTAATTTATTTAAAAAAATCGCAATTTTTGAATAAAAAAAAAATTCTTCGATCAAGCACGATGTTTTTATGTTTTTCAAAAGCAATATAAATTTTTTTGAAAATAGTTTTGAGAAAAACACATTTCAAGTTTTTACTACTTGCTCTCGAACGCTCCGGAGCGCCCGAGCGCCGTTTGTTAATGGTTGAATAACTTGAAAAGTATTTGTCGGATTCACTTGAAATTTACCCACAATATTTTTAAGATATTATTCTTTAAGAAAATGCAATAAAAAAATCCAATTTTTTGAAAATTCTGACTACCCCTAACCTCAGTGAAAGATCAGTATTATTTTTACTGTTTCTTTTTGCATTATTCTAGTACTTTGCGACTGCCCGGAACTTTTAGACAGAATAAATTCAAGGGGTTTTTTGCTTCCCTGCTTTTCTATGTTAAAGATGCCAGGTACAGATCTCGATTTCACTGAATTTATAATAATTTTTCTCTACCTAAATAATTTTTGGTGCGTGATTATTATCGGAATTCACAGAGAGAACGTTGGTTCGAATCTCGGTGAAACCAAAATTAATAAAAACATTTTTCTAATAGCGGTCACCCCTCGGCAGGTAATGGCAAACCTCCGAGTGTATTTCTCCCATGAAAAAGCTCCTCATAAAAATATCTGCCGTTCGGAATCGGCTTGAAACTCTAGGTCTCTCCATTTGTGGAACAACATCAAGACGCACACCACAAATATTTATATATATATAAATAATTTTTTACTAATACGAGTATTCGGATTTTGATGTCCTAGTTTAAGTTTGCTTGTTAAATTATCTATAAGAAATTATTATTTCAAAGGCTAGTTGAGAAATAAATAAATAATTATATTACTTCTTATTACATCAAACAATAAGTTTTTCTTGTAAGTCCATTGGGTATAAAAACCGTAGTGAATTTCAGGGTTAAATATGCATTTCAAAAATATTTGTCTCGGCTCTGCACAATACCCTACATATTTTTGGTTATGTGTTGTCTGCGAATAGCTTAGTTTAATGAAAATAGCTCAGCAAAGACAGACTACATCTATAAATATTAATTGACGACAGCAAACACTTGTTGAGCCAAACTTTCTTTGTATGTGTGCATGCTAAGGCGGTGTGGTTACTCATACGCCACTGTAGACCAACTGAGGCAAGTTTATTAAGTGTGTGTATATGTTAGGTATTTGGGTATGTATTAATGAACTTCATTCAAATTAACATATTTAGATTTGTTTACAGTATAGCTGAAGGAGAGCCATAGCTTCTGAGGCACATTTATAAGCACTTGGAAATATGGAGGGAATTACTTTTTATTTTTGATTTTTTTTTATGTTCGTGCAAGCTATTTTGGCTTTATTTAGTACCAGAAAAGGTGATTATTTGATATTATTAATACTGCAGTTTCTAAATCAAGTGAATATTTTTAAACGCTTAATGATTTTGGACGAACAGCGCTCGCGTGCGGTGGAGATACACTAACGCAGTAACCCAAGTGCTACTCGCATGTATTCCATGCGACACATCAACGAATCGTGTTTGCTAATCGCTACTGGTCATTTGTTATTTTTATTTTTAAGCAATATAAACTTTTAAAATACAAAATAAACAAACCTAATGTTTTTGATTTCATTTCTGTAAAAAAAAAATCCTCGTCGAAAATGTTGAAAAAATTACAGAAATAATCATAGTTGACCGTCACGTTAGTAGTCGTAGCATCGCTCAGGAACTAAACATCGACCATGAAATAGTTTTAAAACATTTGCGCAAAATTGGATTCAAAAATAACCTTGATGTTTGGGTGCCACACCAATTCAGACTAAAATACATGACGGATAGAATTTCTATCTGCTAAGCTTTGACCAAACCGATTGAAATCGAACCATTTCTCAAACGGATGGTGATTGGTGATGAGAAATGGATCACATATGACATTATTGTGCGGAAACGATCGAGCTCATGGCGTGATGAAGCAGCTTAAACGGTGACTAAAACAGGACTAACGGACAGGAAGGTTCTACTATGTGTTTGGTGGGACTGGAAAAGAGTCATTTAATATGATTTGCTTTTATATGGCCAATAACTAAACTCAGATCTCTGTTACCAAGTACGGGACCCTTTGAAGCTAGTGGTTGACCAGAAACGGCCAGAATTGGCCAGCATAAGATGTGTTGTGTTTCATTAAGACAACGGAATGTCACACACGATTGTAGTGGCTCGCCAAAGACTCCGAGAGGTTGCTTAGGGAAGTTTTGATGCATCCACTTTCTGCTCTCGTGGCAAAACTTCCTGAGTGATAAGAAATTATTATCAAGAGAAGATATTTTCACAACTCGAGGACCAAAACTTCTATGAGAGAGGCATTAAGAAGCTACCTTTAAAATGGCAACAAATTATGTAACGAAACGGCTCATATTTGACCTAAAACGTAAAGTTTTCCACATTTTACAGAAGCCCAAAAACAGCAAACTGGAAAAGATACAATGAATGTCTTTCAGCTAAGCTTAATAACAGCGTGAGCAAAATAACATCAACAGAGGAGCTAGAAAAGACAGTAACAGACATGACTGACTCAATTGTAGCCTCCTACCAAGACTGTTGTCCACTAAAAATCAAATCCTCCACGAAGAGGGTTCCCTGGTGGAACAACGAACTTGACAAACTTCGGAAAGCAACGAGTAAACTATTCAACACTGCAAAGAAAACAAATAAATAGGACGAATATAGGAAATCCCTAACTAACTATAACAAAGAACAAAGGAAATCCAAACGAAACTCTTGGAAAAACTTCTGCGAGGATCTAAAAGATACTCCAGCAACAGCTAGAATCCAAAAATCACTCTCTAAAGGCGACTCAAGTCCCATAGGCACACTAAAAGGTCCAAACGGAGCTATTACCAACACATTCCTAGAAACACTAGAGCTTCTTCTAAAGACTCACTTCCCAGATTGTAAAAGTCATGACCTATCAATCGACAATAGTCTAGACATGGTAACTCTCCATCAACGGAGATCGACGGTCTCATTTGTCAATAAAATCATAAATTTTGAAATGGTAGAGTGGGCTATTAACTCCTTTAAACCCTTTAAATCACCAGGGCCGGATGGAATATTCCCAGCACTTCTATCCAAAGGCACTGTGGAACTGATCCGAGTCGTGGTGAAAATCTTCAGAGCTAGTCTAATATTGGAATACATTCCAAAGATATGGAGGAAAGTGAAGGTAATATTTATTTCTAAGGGAGGTAACAAACCTCCTGATTCTCCAAAACCTTACAGACCAATCACTCTATCGTCGTTCATGTTAAAGACAATGGAAAAACTACTTGAATACCATCTAAGAGAAGAAGTAATCTTAAAAAAACCCCTCCATAAGCTGCAATTTGCTTTAAATCAAAAAGAAATAGCCCTCTGTTCCTTTATGGACATAGAGGGAGCCTTCGGCAACGGAAATTACAAATCCATGCAAACAGTACTCGAGAAAAGAGGTGCAAACCCTATATTAACACATTGGATAAGCCAAATGCTTAATCAGAGGATTCTTAAAGCCTCGTTAGGCCAAGCTGAACTTAAAGGGATGTCCGCAAGGAGGAGTTCCATCTCCACTCTAATGGTCCCTACTAGTTGATGACTTGGTGCAGCACCTAAACAATAACGGATTTATAACCATTAGTTATGCAGATGACATATCTGTTATAATAAAAGGCAACTATGAAAGGACACTAACAGACTTAATGCAAAATGCCTTAAACGCAACAAGGGAATGGTATAAAAAGGAAGGGCTGTCGATCAACCCTAACAAAACCACAATTATCCCCTTCACAAGAAAAAGAAAGTTGGAGTTTCCTATATTGAAAATAAATGAAACAGTGATAGAACTAAAGGAAGAGGTCAAGTATCTAGGTTTTACCTTAGATAAAAAACTCACTTGGGAATCACATATAAATAATATAACAAAAAAAGCCACGATATCCTTGTTAATGCTTACAGATGAAGACCTTCAATCACTCCCTCAGAAGGAGCTGGTACAATTCATAAGCATACTTAACAGTCAATAGACAGCATAGGGTGCACAATAGATCAATATGGTCGCAGTGCTAAGGGCCCATATCTTAACCCTTTACTACCATTAACCATTATTTCTAAATTATGTACTTATAGGCAAAAATGTTTTTTTTTTAAGAAGCAAGTAATTTGTAAAATTGAAGCAAAGCAAATTTCAAAAGAAATAATAAATATTAAGGCATTTAATTCATTATCAAATTAAATTTAACCAACTCAATACTTTTCTCTCTCAACAAGAGCCATAACACTTCGCAAATGATAAGTAAAACGAAACAATCCCAATATTTTTCCTTGCATTTTAATTCCCAAATATTCGCAAGTCCAACAAAACATTTCACTTTTTTTTTAAGTAGCTTAAACTTTGTTTCTATTTTACAATAGCATTCGCGGTAACATGATTGAAATTGTGTCAGTTCTTACAATCAAAATATTCATAGCGTTACAAAAAAGTTTCTAAACTCTTTTCATCAAAAGTAAGTTTCCGCGCAGATGTGACATAAAAATGTCAGCAATGATGGCGAGAGGAGTTTCATTTAGCAAAGTGTGAACATCAACGTCATTTGTATAGTTGGTTTCTCTGCTAAGCCGGCGCACACCACTACAGCTTCCACGTTTCAGCCGCTCAGCCGCTGAGTCGCAAGTCTACGTACACCGCACATGTCACTCATACGCCACGTAGCACTACAGCTATGGCTTGCCTGTTAGCGAACACATATTCGTAGGCATATAAATATGTACACATGCATATTGCACATATATGAAGCATACAGATATATGCTTTTATAAGTTTGTACAATTTTTACAATAGGCAGAAGAACTCGGGTAAGTGCCGCACTGATAAGCTCCATCAACACTGACATACTGAGCTCCACAAAAGTGAGTAACTCAGACTCACTTGTCGGTGTCAGTGTGTCGGTAGGATTGGCATACATTTTCACTCCGTCACATACAATCTGAATTTTGTGCACTTTTTCTTTCATAAGCCCTTTTCCATATATTTGCATTTTCACTTTTATGCAACACACTTCGAAGGCTTTTGGAAAAATATGGCATTGTCCTCGTAACGAAGATAAAAGTGAGTATACAAAATGTTAAGCAATATTTATGCAGGGGATCTTCAGTTTAATTTTTTTGTCTACTAAATGGAGATGGAGTATGACGTGTAAATAAATATGGAGATGAGTTTGATTTCTAAAATCTATTTTGTAATACATTTTTTAAAACGATATTTTTTTATAAGTTTACTCCCTTGTGTTATTTTACTATACCTCCGTAAAGAGTTAGAAGCAGTAGGGAGTTCTACAACACAGCTCACTCATATCAACCCATATAACACTCTGACTTTGACTCTGTGCGTGATGTCTTAATAAGTATACGTAGACTTCATAAGTTCACGTAAGCAAGCAGTCGTTTGTGACCGGTTGGGCAACCAGTGTTCACGTCCTTTCATATTGACGGGCAGCCAAATAGCTTCGCTTTACTAGATCCTCCTATGGTTACGCAGTATTCACTCAGCTCTGTGTGTGCTCATTAATTATTAATCATTGATTGTCTCGTAACCTGATTCAGTTCGTGGAGGCCCTTTACGTCAAGTAATGCATGCCCAGATGCTAGGCAACAGAATAAAGGTCTTGGAAGGCGTATGTGAAGGGCGCACCCTATCACCATTGCTCTTTAACATCATAATCGAAATCATTATAAAGAACGCCATAAGCTTTGGAAGTAGGAATTCCTGGAACCTGCAAAGGTGGCTTGCTGACTGCCACTATAGTCCGGTATTGGCCTACTATCAAATACTTTTTCCCGCATGGCAATGCAATTTCAAAGAGTGCAGCGAGCCACCGCTAAAGCGGAGCTGGTTTGCAAAATCTACAAAACCAAAGCCATGCATACTAGCACTCAGAGTACGCTTCAGTTACCAAGCGATGGTACCCCAATGGAGCAAGTGTCAGGTGCTTGAGCTAAGACATCAAAAACCGCATTTCTAATGATTTACAACATTTTTCTCCTTTAGTTTTAATATCAAATCATCTATGCTCTATGTTACTCTATGCCTGTCAAACGTGGAATGCAACAGCGAGCAAAATAAAGGCGCTGCAAGTTTTCACTAAACGATGCCTTCGCAAAATGCTGAAAATCTTCTGGCCAAACTCTGCGAATACTGATCTGTGGAGAACAACTCAGCAAAGCCCAAAACTCCTTTAAATTTCTAGAAGAAAATGGGGTTAAACTGACCACATTCTTCATAGACAATGTTATGACCTAACAAGAGCCGGTATTGAGTGGAGTCTCGAAGGCAGCCATAGACGAGGAAGGCCAACGAACACTTCGAGGCGATTTTTGTACTTGAAAATGCGCTCCATGAATTTAACCTGGAATAAAGCTAATAAACTGACACAGAACAGATATGAATAGTAGGAATTTGTTATGTCTGTTTGCTCTTCCCTGGAACCATAATATCAATAATAATTCTTATTCTGCACATTTAGACAGCGAAGCCGAAGATACAGAGACCCCACGGAAAATCCGTGTAACATTTGTTTTATAGTTCAACGGCGAGTAGTTACCGGCACTACACACATCAAACTATTAAAGGTTTAGCGTAAGAAAAGGTAAGCAGAAAATTTTTAAAACGATCAACATAGATAATGACCTAAGCGAAGTCGATGATGCGAACAATGTATTCGAAAATATCGGGTCGATAGAAGACTCTCAAGAAAATGTTAAATTAGTTCGAATTAACCTGAAGCACTCGAAATGTGTTCTAGCTAATTTAATAGTATTCCTGAGTGAAGAAATTGTTCACATCGGCCCCGTATTGGAACCCTAAATGAGAAAAATGGATTAGAAGGGCTTAAGGAAAAAAAATTTCAACACATTCTATACCTAAAACAGTAGTAAGCTTGGATTCTGCATTGGTGAGAAGAAGCATCGCGATCCTGTAGTGGTGAGAAGCGTTTTTGTGCTCTAATCTGATCACTTCTGACTGAACACTAATCGTCACACTAGAGCAGTAAGGAATAGAGGTGTACCCGAGATTAGAATATACGCAAAATGATAGACTAGGACCTCCCACAGAAGTCGAACAACTAACATCATCGCTCAGAAGTGCAGACAAGGTATGATACCTGTAGGCTGCGATGCGAATTCAAGGAACAATGTTTGGTGCAGGGACGCAGGGACGCAGGGATAGCACTACTGGAAACTCAATCACCAAAACAACGGAATGAAAATGGTACTGGACACTAATTTTTGCTTGCTAGTTCAGGTCAAACAGCTACAATATGTTGCAATACCAGGCAAAGCCGCCAGAATCATTACTGGCGAATGTCTTAGAGTGCAACCTCAACGTATGGCCGATATATTCCTTCCACTGTTTCAACGAATTTGGGATGAGGAAAACCTGCCAACGAAGTGGAAAGAATCAATAATTGTAAAAATCACTAAGAAAGATAACGAACAGAAATATTCCAATTGGCGCGGAATATCGATCGTACCAGCTGCTACTAAAATTCTTAATCTCGATATACTTGTCCGAGTTGTAGACGTACTTGATGCCTTCATTGAAAAAAATCAAGCCGGCTTTCGTCACAATCATTCGTATATCGGTCACATCAGTACAATGCGCATTATCACTGAACAGTCTGCTGAGCTCAATGCTACCCTTTGCATGTGTTTTATTGACTATGTTAAAGCCTTTGATGCGCCTAGGGCCACACTGGGAGCTCGCGGAATCCCACCAAAACAAAACAGCATAACTAAAACTCATATAACGGAGCCACCAGCAGGAAACTCCCCGCCAGACAGCTGAGCCAACGCTTTAAGACAGTTTCCGGTGTTAAACAGGGCTGCGCTCTCTTTCTGCTTTTATTTGTAGTCGCTCTCTATATGACCTGCGAATGTTATGATTTTCGCCAAAAGTGGTACAATGGTACGAAAACTATGCGCTCTAACACTTAAAATGTGCAACCTTTCTAAATCTATAACGACACTCTTGATGAGGTGGAGGAATACGAGTACTTAGGTAGCGTTCTTACGCCTGAAGGGGGTACCTCGACGGATGTAAATAATCGCCTAAGCACGACTAAGCGGGCTTACGCTTCTCTTTCGGGAGTATAGAAATCCCCCGCAATTAATCGAACGACAAAATTGAACTTTTCCAACGCTTTTGTAGAAACAGTGATCCTTTACGGTAACGAGATGTGGCACACAACAAAAACTATTATACACATGATACAATGTTTTGTCAATCGCTGCTTATGGAAAATAATGAGAGTTTTCTGGCCACGAACGATTTCAAATCAAAGCCTATAGGAAATCGCGAAACCAAAGGACATGGATAACGACATTAAGCGCAAGAAATACAGGTGGATCGGACACACGTTTGGAAAGAACGCAATCAATATTGCACATTCGGCCTTGGAATGGAACCCGACCGGTATAAGGAGCAGAGGGCGTCCAAAAACTACGTGGAGGCGTACAGCTAATAATGAAACATCCAAATCGTTTAGTGAGCTACGATACATAGCTCGTAATAGAGAGGGCTGGAAATGCTTTGCAGATAGGCTAAGTATATAATTTTATAATGTAAATTACATTTAATTAATTAATAGAACACGCCAATAAAAATAATAATATTTCTTTAACCATTGAATTGAAAAAGAATTATAAGAGAAGTGATGAGGTTTTGATGAACAAATAGTGCCATAAACCGAGAAATTTTAAGCGATTGGCTAAGCTTAGAGCCAAAGATATATAACATGAAGAAAAACAGTAAAAAACGAACTAAAACCCTCATCATGCCCGTCCTAACGTATGGCGCAAAAGCTTGGTCGATGACAAGATCCGATGAGACGTCCGTGGGAGTGTTTAAAAGAAAAATTCTACCGAAGATTTTTTTATCTGTGCACGTTGGTGATGGTGAGTATTGTAGGCGGTGGGTGCGATGAGTTTATGCACTTTACGACGACATAGACATGACACGGCGAATAAAAATCCAGCGGTTACGTTGGCTGGGTCATCTCATCCGAATGTTTACCAACGCTCCGGCCGTGAAAGTATTCGATGCGGTATTAGCTGGTGGTAACAGAGGAAGGCCTCCTCTGCGCTGAAAAGAGTAGGTGGAGAAGGACTTAGCTTTACTTGGTGTCTCCAAATGGCACCGGTCAGCACGAGAAAGAAATGTCATGTGCGCTTTGTTAAACTCGATAAGAAAAAGAAGAATCACGAAAAAAACTTAGAATACACATTAATTATGATTTTAAAGGAACGAATTTTCTAAAAGCAGGCACATTTAGCAGTTGGTAGCTACGACAGCAACGAGAAATGTTGAATTTGGGGAAATAAGTAGAGAAGAGCTGGCCTTCAACTTCGCAGGTATAAGTAAATCAACCCGGTTACGTGGGTTAGTTAAAGGACAAAAAAAAAAAAAAAAAACAAAAATTGGAAGACAAGAAATTTTCAAATTATCTTAATTCTAAAAGTAAGTCTAAAATCTATGTCCGTGCGCTGGCAACGTAAGCGGAGTTTTGCTGATTAGACGTTTCCCATGGGAACGCCAGTCGTTTCACTGGAATTTCTCCAACGACTTTTGGTTGACCGTATGGAGTGTTGGGTTTTTATTGGCACTTGTGGTGCTTTATTGGCGCACAATTGGAGGGACCTATAGTTTTAAGCCGACTGCGATCGGCAGATGGTCTTTTTGGTGTGGTGGCTTACCATCATCTTTTTTTTAGTTCGCTGCTCTGGAATTTCTTCAAAAACTTTTTGGTTGCATGGTGGAGTGCTGTTTGGAGAAGTGTTGGGTTACCATCACCTTTTTGTTGAGTTCAGTGAATAATTGCGTTAGCTTATACATCACTGTTTGCTGCGAATTTCCGACAGACGTCGTGATTTAATCGCTCTTCTTGGAAAATGTGGCTTAAAAGAGGACATCAACCAACATTTGCGCGTCATTTGATTTATTATTTTTTTAGAAGTTTTTTGAAAGTAAATAAAAAAATAGCTTATTCTTGAACTTAAAATGAGATCCAATGGGTCACTAATACAACTGAGGCAAAATGTTATTCAAAATTTTATCAAAACGATCAGGGAGTGTCGTTAAGGGAGCCTGGTTTATAAGGTCAAAAAAATCAATTTTTTTTGTTCGTTTTAAGCGATTCCTAATATATTTCAGAATATTCACACAAAGTACAGAGCCTAATTCTCAATATTTCCGTAGATACAAAGCCAAAGGTAGGCGAGCGTTAGGTAGTTACGCTGTGACCGGACAGCTATAGTACAAACTTTATCTTCTTTTCTCGACTTTTCATTTTTATGATTTCTTTGAATTGGCGTACATGAATGAAAAAAAAAACTAATGAACATTTTGAAATGAATCATAGCTTGTTCCCTTCAGTATTAAATTCTCTTCTATTTGAACTAAAAAAATAGATAAAAAAAATTTTTTCAAGATTTTTATATCAAGTTAAAGTGAATTTTAGAAAGGCATTTTTTTCTTTAAAACCTCCAAAAAGTTGAAATTTTGGAATTTCTCTCAGTTTTCTTAGTTCATCTAGAATAAAAAATCATGATAATTAGAAATCCATTCGAATTTTTTGCTTTAGACAATAATTACGAGCTGTATCTTGTACGCCAGTTGGAAACTCCAGCGGTGCAGCGCTCTACTAATTTCTATGTTAAACATTTTTTTCAACTTATTTTAACCAGTACAAAAATTTTTTATACTTTTTAAATGTTCATTAAAAGAGAGAAAAAACTTTGCAGTGCTAAATTAATTTTATTCTTAAGAAAAAAAAATCGCAAAGAGATGTAATTTTTAGACCTCATAAATCAGGCTCCCCCCTTAAAAACAACTAACTGTTCAGGATTTTTTTCCAATGACTTGAATGGATTGATATTGTAATTTACTCTCGAGCAAGTCTTGGTCCATTGACAGGTGAAATTTTTCGGCACTTAGTAGTACAGCTCAGTTTACTGGGTTAATAGCTAAGTCACGTGAAGCACTCCATTGCCATTTCTGTCTATCTTAGAAATATGTTTTATATCTTTTAGTCTGCATATCTTTTTTATAACTAGAATATACCATCTGGCTTGTCCTTTTCCAATAAGCTACCGTTACCGCATCCATACAACTCAAATTACGAATATTTCTGCTAAATTATGTGCATCTCCTTAAAGGTTTGAAAAATGCAGAACACAGCTGAAATAAAAGTTGCCACTCAAATTCAAATACAAATTCTTTATTCTATTCTTGTGAATTAGGTAAAACAAAAAGTAGTTCACTTTTCTGCGAAGGCTGTATTAAAGAAATAAGTTGAAGCAAGGAAGGAAAATGCTCGATGCTCATACTAATACATCTACGAAGAAAACGTATTATTCCGAGCACGTCATGTAACGGGTGGGTTTTCAGATGCATCAAATAAAACATGTGATTGATATTTCTTTCCCGCGCACTCTGCCAAATTGCTGTGCAAATGCTTACATCCGAACCGTTTCAGTAGTTGTGGCAATTTATTCGCGACATTACCACTCCTTCAGTCCTTTGGGGGTGAAGTATGTTTTTTTTCTAGTGGTAGAGGCTGTGCACATAGAAGTGTGTAACAGTAATTGCCTAAAGCCTAAAGACCGACCACGAGGTGCTTTTGCTTTTGACTGAAAATGGCAGATTCAAAGAGGCAAGCTCGAAAAAACCGTACCGTGCTTAAGTGTTGAATGGCACCACGTTGGTGTGCCTTTTACTGGCGACCTCCAGATACCAGGCGCCATCTAGTTATAATTAGCCTTATTGCAACATCGAGGCAAAGTTGCGACTCGACCTCCATTCCTCTTCACTCGCGGGACTCACATATGTTTGAAGCAATTAAGTACAAACAAAACAAAGAAAAGGCAGAAGTGCCTACTACAAACCAGGTCAGCGATGACCTTTCGGCAGCCTCTGTCGAAGAACAAAAATTGCCGTAGGAGACGAAAGGGACCTAGGGCCAAATAGGAATGCTTCCATTTTATCTCCGAAGGAAGAGGAGAAACTTCTAACTTCTCCCGCACAAAGCACAGGTTCGGCAGAAGCGAAAGTGAGGAAAATACGACTTAGGGGTGCTGCCAGAAAACGCCTCAGATACCACTTGGGTCAAGGTCACTTCGTAGAGGAAGCGAGACGACGTGCTCAGCAGCCAATGAACCTGAAGCGTCAGCGCTCCAGCAGCACCACACCTGAGCAAAGCTCTTCCAAAAGAACTAACGTGGTGGAAAGGGCATCTGTCGCATCAGAAGCCGATGGGGCAAGAGCAGCAGTGCCTAACCTAGAAGTGAGAGAAAGGACGGCAAAAATATGAAACAAGGATGATGCATGCAGTTCTGAGCTGAGTATCAACCACCTGACTATCCGGCAACGATATGGCCTACAGAAAAAATAATGGTCATCCTGGACACCATAAGGAAAAAGCACACCGGCGATGCTAAGCCAATCTCCAACAGCTGCTCCTCCCGTCCCGGATATATAGTTGTTTCATGCGGCAACGAAGAAATAACTAACTGGTTAAAGGCAGTAATACTGAAACCACAGCCATGGAAGGATGCGCAATTAAAGATCGTTTTGGAAGAAGACATTCCACGGCTTTGATTTTCATTGGTCACTTCCCGGAGCGATCGCCCATCAACAGAGGATATCCTAAACCTCAAGAAAGTATAAAAGAGCTCGGTGATGGAGCGAACCATAGCAATCGGGCCAATCTCTGCCAAAACGATCAAAGGTCTCCAATACTGATGAAACTAAGGGTTTACAAAAAGTTCAACTTCAAACTAAAGACAAAAGCATGCAGAAAGATGCTGATGTAATAGAGGCATCTAAACTTTCTGCATCGCATCAGCATGAAGAACTACCCTGCACTTCGGCTTCGTTGAACACAGTGACTGCAACGTTAACTGATGAGCAACCACATTGCTCTAAAGATGCCACTAGCTGCACCAAAGATGGGTGCCCAAAAGGTTGAAGAAGGTATACGAATACGACCCTCGCTTAGTGCCAACAGGAAAACGTTTTGATTTTAAGAGGACCAAGACAGGCGACTCTGCTAAGGAGGTACAAGCTGCCCCAGGCAACAACAGAAGTCAACACGGATGCCTTAACTTAAACCTCCACCAAGCAAAGGCAGCCTCGACTGAACTATCAAGAGGTTCAACAAACAACTCTTGGATGGAGCTCTAATCCAGGAATCGTGGGTACGTGACAGAGTCATTGAAGGGCACTAGGACGCAAATGATAAGTTGATGTACGCCAACAATGATCGCTCTAGAAAAATAAGATGACTTTCATTCCTATTTCACAGTTTACTACCACCGTTCAAATTTTCTATTAAAACTTGGAAGGAAAGACATTCGGTTGATGGTCGGTATTATTATAGGACACAACCCATGGGGTCAGCATATGACCACCATTGGAATCATTGAGGACCTAATGTGCCTGATTTGCTTGGAGGAGGCGGATAGCACTGAACATGCCTTTGCTATAGCAAGACTATGAATATTGAGCTCCGATGTAGTGAGAATGACGAACTTTAGTTCTCATACTAGAGGATATTCCAATTTTGCCAAAGAAGCTGGAAAAATCTCACAAGAGTAACTACTTATGTCTCTGTGTCTATTCTTTTCTATCTCTTTCCCTGATACTTTTCTTCCTTCCCCCTTGACTATCTACCCTCTTTCCAATGAAATTTTTAGCCTAAGTGTTTTCGGAGCCACCAAATCTCTTGGTGCTCCTTGGTTCGATCAAGTCAAATTTCAGTTTTCACCACCGATCTCGTGGCGATCTGGACCAAGCTGCCAACGGACAAAGACGATCACGAAGTAATTATTGCCTCTGCCAACCTTCTAGGAGATGAGGAAGTTGCTCCAATAAGGAAACTTATAGTCCTAGTAAAGTACTCTCCGGAAAACCTACAACTTATGTCTTCCAGAACGTTGGGCTCTCTGATGAGGTACTTTACATAATATAATTTCGCCCAGGTATGATACTACAACATCTTATTATTATTTTTATTAATCTCAGAGATCAACTTCCTCTAAAAAAGTTAGTATTTGTCCGATGACTGAGTGTTAAATTTGATAGATTGATTTGGGTGAACGCTAAGTGACTGAATCCGGGTCTATCTTCTCGATACTAATTTCCTCTCGGACTTATTTTTATGAAATGTTTGAAGCCATTGGCCTATGCTGACAAACCAGCAACGATTGACGAATTGGCGTTGTTACGTACACAAAATACAGCGAAATAGAGCTGCTATGCTAAAATTTATTATAAAATTGGAACGAACGGATGCTCAAATTTATTTCTATTGGCTCATAGATGGCTACAGTTGAATTTTTAGGTTTGCAGACGTAGTACAAATGGCGTAGTTTGGTGTTCGTTGAAAAATGGAAAATCAAAAGGAACATTTCCGTCTTATTTTGCTTTTTTACTTCCGCAAAGGGAAACTCGCATCCCAAGCTCATAAAAAGTTTATGTGCTGTTTATGGTGACGAAGCTTTAAGAGTACGGCAGTGTCAAAATTGGCTTGCCAAATTTCGTTCTGGTGATTTTTCGTTCAGTTGAAGTTGATGACGCCCTAATCAAAGTAATAATCGATTCGGATCGTCACAGTACAACACGTGAGGTCGCAGAGAAGCTTCATGTGCCACAACGTGCATTGAAAACCACGTAAAACAACTTGGCTATGTTCAAAAACTCGATTCGTTGGTTCTTCACGAACTGAAAAAAACGCGCTTAACGCAACGCAGTAACAGCTGCGATTTTCTAAAGAACGTAAAGAAAATGATTCATTTTTAAAACGACTGATAACTGGCGATGAAAAATACTTTACAACATCAAGCGGAAAAGATCGTGGAGCAGGCCGGGTGAACCAACTCAAACAACATCAAAAGCTGATATTCATCAAAAGAAGGTTTTATTATCAGTTTGGAGGGATTACAAAGGAATTATCTACTATGAACTCTTACCACCCAACCGAACGACCAATTCTGATGTCAACTAATGAGACAACTAACGAAATTAAACAATGCAGTTGAAGAAAAGCGGTCCGAATTGACAAATTGAAAAAGTATTGTATTCCTTCAAGACAATGCAAAGCCACACACATCTTTGGCCACTCGGCAAAAATTATTGGAGCTTGGTTGGGATGTTTTGCAACATCCACCATATAGTCCTGACCTTGCACCATTTGATTACTTTTTGTTTCGATTTTTACAAAACTCCTTGAATGGTAAAAATTTCAATAGTGATAATGATGTCAAATCGTACCTGATTCAGTTTTTTGCTAATAAAAACCAGAAGTTTTATGAAGGTGGGATTATGATGCTGCCTGAAAGATGGCAAAAGATCATTGATAAAATTGGGCAATACATTACAGAATAAAGTTGTTTTGTTGCATGAAAAAATTGCTTTTGATTTTCTAAAAAAAAACACCGCAATTACTTCTTTGCCAACCCAATATATTATATACCAGATTTCATAAAAGAAAATTAGTAAACCAATAATAGCCCAAATATTGGCAGAAAAAATATTTTTTTACTATTTGATTAAAAGGAAGAGTTCAATGCCTCTAAAAAAACACCCGTTATGCGCGTACATATACAAAATATTTCGCAGGTGTCTCAACTCGCTCAGAATGCTGATCGAAATTGACATATTCAGAGGAAAAATATCGGGAAGGCGACTATCTGATGCCCGGCATGAGACTGCATGCGTTACCTACATATGTATGTGTGCGTGCATGTGCATACCTAAATGTGTGTGTAGGTGCGAGAGTGTGAATACATTGTTGTGAAAAGCATATGAAAAACAAAACATGCGCAAATAACGCAAATAGATGAGCTAAAAAACGAAAACAAAAATAAGAAAAATAGTTGAGCGAGAACGAATATAAGGGCAAAAACAGAGGCGAACCAGCGGAAGCGGAAATTGCAGTTCTTACAGGAAACTGCTGCAAAATGCAAATGCTATAAAAAAATGTTTCGCATTTAAATTTGCTCATATGACAGTGTTTATATTATTCTAGTACGTAAAAACGCTCGCAGCGTTGGTCAGAATGTTGCATGTAAACGAGTGTGTGTGTGTGTGTATGTGTATCAGGGCTAGAAGCTGGTTTCTTTTTTGTGTGTATATATACAATTGTGCGCATATTTCTTCACTTCTCGACTTTCCACACTTTGTATGCATTCGCTGGTGGCCTGAAACTTTCTTTGCTCACAACAAATACAAACAGTTTTGCTATATTGCTTAACTTTTTTGTTTAGTTCCACTAATTGAGCGGAAATGCTTGAAGTGTGGTAAATGTGGTTGCATAACCTCAGTTCTTCAGCTTTTGAAACTTTTTAGCAATTCAATTGTGTTAAAATTTGTTTCGTTGCTGTGCATAAAGACATCAACAACATTTACTATAGATATTTTCTTTTGATTATTTGGGATGATGGCTGAATTTTGGTGTTATACATTTCTTGATCGGAACTTTGGGCAGAACATTTTGCTAAATAATAAAAATAGTTACTTTCTAAGTTTTCACTGTGATTTTGAAGAAAAGTGCAAAAGCTTAATAAACTTCCTCATCAGTATGAAACGCAAGTAGAACAAGATTTTTCGGACTCACCTACATATGTATGCACCTTTCACTCAAAGCAGAATATTTTGAAAATCGTCCAACTCATTTGATGTGCTAGCAAATATTGAGACCCTGATAATAAAGTAGTCGAAAAAGTCTTTTCGTATTTCTAATCAAACTTCAACTCATTTTTTTATATTTATAATGAACTTTATTAAACCAAAAATGCACCATTTTGGTCGACCACCTTTTGCCATTTTTCTTCTAGAGACATTATTCCATCAGTGTAAAACTTTTGTGGTTTCTCGGCGAAAAACTGCGACAAGTAATTTTCACAGGCCTCTCTTGAAGCCAACTTTACTCCATTAAGGGAGCTCTGCATTGACCGAAACAAATGGTAGTCCGATGGTGCAAGGTCAGGGCTATATGGTGGATGCATCAAAACTTCCCAGCCAAGCTCTCCCAGTTTTTGCAGAGTCATCAAAGATGTGAGTGGCCTATCGTTGTCCTGATGGAAGACGACGCCCTTTCTGCTGATCAGTTCTGGCCGTTTTTTTCGATTGCTTGCTTCAATATCATCAGTTGTTGACAGTAAAGTGTAGAATCAATCGTTCGAGCAGGCTGGAGCAGTTCATAGTGGATGATTCCTTTCCAATCCGATCAATTGCGACCATTTGTTGAGCTTCACCACCCTTGCACCATGATCTTTTTCGCACGTTATTGTCGTATTTGAACCACTTTTTATCTCCTGTTACCATTCGCTTCAGAAATGGTTCGATTTCATTTCGTTTCAGCAAAGAATCGCAGATGTTAATTCGGTCCATTAATTTTTTCACAGACAATTCATGTGGTACCCAAACATCGAGCTTCTTTTTGTAATCAGCCTTTTGTAAATGGTTCAAAACCTTTTGATGATGAATGTTTCGTGCCTTGGCGATGTCATGGCAGCTTATGTGACGGTCCTGGTCAATATTTTCCATAATTTCATCGACTTTTTCAACGATAGGTCGACCGGAGCGAGGTGCATCTTTCACATTGAAAGTTCCAGAACGGAAGCGAGCGAACCATTGTTGTGCTACACGAACTGATACAGCATCGTCTCCGTAAACTTCACAAATTTCATTGGCGCCTTGCGTGGCATTCTTCCCTTTTTTATACAAAAATTTCAAAATATAGCGAGTTTTTTCATTATTTTCACTCATTTTTGAACAGCTATAAGTTTTTTTCAACTTCTCCGAATTTAATTTTTTTTTTGGTTAAATGAAGCTTAAAATGTCACCTTTCTACCGCCTTATGATATGACACAATGTGATTGGTAGCACTGGAGATAGATGACTCCAACGACATCTGTTGACAAAATACGAAAAGACTTTTTCGACTACCCAGTCTGTCTTAGTTATCTTAAGTATCAGTTCAATCAAAGCGATTAAATAATTAATACCTATTTATTGAGAACGTCGAGATATCGATGTTGAAGTTTGTTGAGCGCTACAGCATGAATATTCGCAACAGAACGTTCTGTGTTTAGTCTGCCAGTCTATTTTTATAATTCACAGAAAAAAAATTTGCTGACCAACCTTTGAATTATAGACTCATTCGAATGAATATTTTGACCAAAAACGTTAAACAAATTTTGCGTAGTGTTGTTTCTGAAGATCGATTATTTTCACAATAAGTTTCAATAAATTGAACGCTTTGTTCTTGCACAGCATTTTTGCATTAATCTACTCTGGGTGCCCGGACATAGTAACTCTAAAGGTAATTGTATGTAGGGCAGATTATTTAGCTAGATTGGGTTCCACGCTCTAAATTAGTCAGGACAAGGTTGACATACCCATGCCCTTGGCAACATGGACAGACGCACTTTCAATGGACAGACGCACCATTACTGTTGCTAATTCTAGCTGGAAACAGTTAAACATCAGCGCTATCAGTAGACAAACGTGGCCCGAATGGAACATGGGTCGCACTAAGAGTTTACTTAAATTAAGTGGGAGCTATCTAAGAATCGTAGTATGTGCCCTATCTGGGCACTGTCTAATAGGCAGACAGGCCAGTAGCTATAAAAGCCGGCCTTTCAAAGTACACTCAATAGTGTAAAGTGGACCAAGTAGAGTAAGGATAGAATAGTTCCGGTGATATCACAAGGAGCCTCTAACTGCCTAGCCAGCCACTTCATCTAACCTGACCTAATGTGCTGTTCTATTGGGTAAAATTGTGCACCTGTTATATACTTGACATATGTCAAAGATGACACAAGGAAAGGCATCGCCTGAGAATTATTCACTACTGATATCTAGGCGTCACTTTTGGAGGACTCTTTGTTATTAAGTGCTGAGAAAAGGTTTGAAACAACTGAAGCACGAAATTATAAAAGAATACAACTCCAAATTTCCAAACGTGGGTAACAACTATGTCTAAATATTATAGAAAATCTCACCAAAAGAATTGATATTCTAATCATGATATCTCTCATCATTCCATCTTTGTATCTCATCCAATTGTATAAGTATATCCTTTACTAAATTTACATAATAATGTGCAGGGTGGATACGTTAAGTAAGTGGTCAAATATAGGCTACAGGCACAATATATCTTAGCTGGCATTTAGAGCTTCTCGATTAATGGACTATATACTTGCACCTACAACGGCTATCACAATGTTCACAACCCTCCTGCCCTCAAGCGAGGAGTAGAAATGCGATGATATAAATAGGGGGAGTCCTTCCATGTATACACAGATGACTCAAAAAACTCGAGAGTAGAGCGGACGCAGCTGTATATTCCCAACATCTGATAACATACATTCTTCAACTTTCGGCTTCCCGACTACTGCAGTGTTTTTCATTCTGAACTAATGGCAGTAATAAAAGCCGTGAAGTGCTGCAGTGAAATTGGATACTTGGAAATCATATCTATAAGTTCATCAATAGCCAGGTGGCGACAAAATCCCTTAAAAAGTAGTCGGAAGGAAGTCATCTCTTAAATAGATAGCTAAATCATTTCACTTAAAGTTAACATGGATTCCTGGCTATTGCGATATCGATGGTAACTGCAGGGCCGACGGGAGAATGTTAGGCAGATTAATGGCAAGCATCGGAGGGCCAATGCAGAGCAAAAGAAGGCTAATCATTGTGGACACAGCGCAAAGGACTGGGGACTGTACAATGAACAGCGGCACTCAGAGTGGCCTTGCCTGCCTCCGATGCTGTAGTCTTTGTGATTAGCGGGGAGATATCCATCGACCTCATGGGCCCGGGAGTGAATGGATGCGTGGGATTCCAAGAAGAAATACGTCATTACTAGCGTCGCGGATGGAACACTGAACCGAGTGGCAGATGGATGGCCAATCCCAAGCGCTTATACTGGGAACCGACGAGCGATGACTCTGAACACACGTATTTTGGTTGTGAAAGAAGGCTCGCGTAAAAAGATGCTCTGAGAAAGCAGATTGATGACATTACATCAAGCAACACAATCAGGACACGTCTCGAATGCGAGTACAACTGGAATGCAGTAAAGAGATACATCGGGGCGTACTACGAAAAAAGATAGACCTCGACACAGTGCACCAAAGCGAAGCCTCATAGATAGATACACAAAGAGATGAGCCTACAGCATGAAAGCTAGAAGTACGATGAATGACGTGGATGAATAGAATTCGTCTTTTATGGATGCCGTATTTTGAACCCTACTTACAAACGAGAATAAGTATAGTCTTAGATTTCAGTCATAACGGGGCGCTGCAATCACAGTTCTCCTGCAGATGTTATGTAAATGAGGAGGAGGAAGAGACTGTTTGCGCCCCTGTCTCACTCTATCCAGACGTAGATGCACAAAGGACAAGTTCCGCATGGAGGACAAGCGCTCAAACCTAAGTTAATCGTCTCATGAATTGTACTTATCATCGGATTATATTATAATGCGAATTTAAGGTTGGTTAATGAACATATGAATTTGAGTTTAATTCCCGCTGAGTTTCTTCAGGTCATTGGGCCATTTTGATGAAAAAACTGGTTGATTGAAGCACCTCTTTACATCGCCATCATTCGAAAATTTTGTTTTTTTGTATTTAGTAAAAAAGTTATTCAAAAATAAAAGGGACGATTAATCTAGCGGCAGCTCCTGTCACTAGGGTCCTGAAAGGTAATTATTTCAGTGCACCACTAAGAATTTCATGTCGATTTTAGTATATTCATATTGGCTCCGCAAAATTGGTGTTTGCATTAAATGTACACACAAAAGCTTTAACAGATGTTAATAGCATTCAAAGCTTTAAAGTTATCAAAAACGAGGTTTTGAATTTGTAGTTTTCTGTCTTGGATTCAATTTTTTAAATTGATTTATTAGCCTGTAAGAACAACTTTTGTATTTATAGACTAAATTACACAAATAAATAGTTAGTAAAATTCATTACTATTGACAAGTGACTCCTGCCTCAGTTCTCAAACTTCCTTCAGTAGAAAAATACTGCTTACCTTTGGAAATTAAAACTCATTTCAACTTGGCACTCACACATTCCTTAATTTTTATTTTCTTTTACGAAAACTAGTAAGTTGACAACATTTATTGCCGCCAGAGTTTCATCAGCTGGGGTACAACGCCGATCCGTTGTAAGAAAAGTGGCATCAAAAGTTAATATTCCCATTGCTGACGCGCACAGGCAGTTTTCAATACTCGCCTGGCCGTGGTTGCAGAACGCATTGTTTGTACGTATGTATGTATGTATGTATACATGTGTGAACATGCACGTTTGCTCGTTTCTATTGCGCTCCTTTGTGACAATAGCTCCGCATCATATGTACTTAAAACTTCGCCTTTTCAAGTTTTAGCGCAACAGTTTGCTTTGCTGATATCTGAGTGGTGCCCTCACATCAGTTCTATGTCATGCACACTAAGTCCACGGCAAAGTTTTTAAACTCTGACAGCCATGCGGAAGAAATTGAAAGCAGAAAGCAAAGAGTTACAAAA
Source organism: Anastrepha ludens (assembly GCF_028408465.1). Lineage (NCBI taxonomy): Eukaryota > Metazoa > Arthropoda > Insecta > Diptera > Tephritidae > Anastrepha > Anastrepha ludens. The sequence goes on along the minus strand of NC_071499.1, from coordinate 9,584,261 downwards.
AAGAAAAAACAAAAGATCAACAATAAAAGCAACTCCAATTGGTGAGGTTAGCGTATGTGTGTATGCGTACATGCGTAAAAGCGTAAAGAGATTTTTATTAAAAGATTCCTTTCACGTTTGCTAAACGGTTGCTCGTTGTTGTGGTTGTTCGTCTATTTACCCACCAAATTCATGGAGTTTTGACTGTGCTGATTTTGGTTCCTGTTTCCTAGAAAGTCCATACCCAAAAGCGTGTAGCATGATACATCGGTTGTTGTTGTTGTTGTAAAGAAGTTACAGATTTAAATTTGGTTTTACAGCACGGTGCAGTTAGCGAATTCGTGAGTTAAAATTGAAATAAAAAAGACTTTTCTTGTTGTTTGTATTTTGTTGCATACGCCATTCTGCTCCTTAAATATTAACGAATAGTTTGAAAGGCTGTTGTTCGTAAGTTTTAACTACTTACACGCTTTTAGGTATTTATACAAACGGTGTCCCGCCAACAAAAAAAAAAAAACAAAAAGTCAAAAAATTAGACAACTTTCCTAACCAAATCATAAATTTGGCATTTTTTTTTAATGTTCGTTAAAGTGTTTCGGGCCATTTCAGAGTTAGTTGACTGCTACACTGGGCCTAATCCATTACTGCTCAAGAGTATTTTTTCGTTTATTTTGGGGATGAGGAGGCTTAAAATGCCTTTTTTTACGGGACAACTAGCAAGTGGAGCACTAAGACACAATTAAGTCCATTGTGCTACACTCGGAATCTCTTTTTATTTTCTTTAAATCTATTCGACCTCCGAAGAAATCTGAGTAGATCTTGTGGCGCCAAGGAGCCAAGATGGTTGTTTCTTAACACATCAGTGCCCAATACCTCAAACCTGATTCGAGCGAAGGCGGGGCAGACGCACAGAAAGTGGTCGGACGTTTCATCCTGCTCTTCCCAAGCAGGGCTGAGTACACTGTCTGAGATGTGCTTCGCCCACAGAAAGTGGCCCGTCATCAGTCCATCTAGCTGTCTGTAGTCCCCTCACCTTAGTGACAGGAGGAACTGCGACAATCGGTCGGACATGATAGATAACATCGGTTTTGCCCATCTTCTGTCTCTCTCAGCCTGCCAAGCTCGCTTGTTTAGTAGCACAACGCGTTTGCTAACCGTGGCTTTGATGGCAGAAGGTAGTAGCAGAATGGACTCCAGGCCAAAGAAGTGGGCCTCAGAGCCCATCCTAGCTAAGCAATCAGAGGTCTCGTTACCCATGTTAGCATCAGGCTATTATGTCTAACGACATAGTTCAGCCTGGATTTACAGGACTCTACTAGCCTTGAAGTGGTTGGGGGCTGTCTAAGGCCATGAGTGCAGCTTGGCTCTCGCAGCAGACACATCCTCTCCATCTGTCCATCCATCCTCTCCATCTGTTTTCCACAACAAGTTCATCGCTTCTTGAACAGCGTACACCTCCGCTTGAAACACAGATGCATGCAATCCAAAGTGTAGTTTTGTAGTGCTGGATTCCACGTAGACACCAGAGCCGGAGCTATGCTTGGTCCTAGAGCCATCTGTGAAAATGTGAAAATAGTGTTCATTTTCAGAGTTTGACCACAACTGAGTCTCTGGCAGCACCACACTATATCTCTGTTCAGGTACGACTCTTGATGGCATGGAGAGAATCGTTGGATCGAAGTCCATGCCTTCTCTGTTTTCCAATGCCGGACAGGGGCCGTACCAGTTCCCATTGTGTTTCAGTCTGCATATGGCCTGAAGGTCTTGGATGAAAGCATCAAGTAGTGGTCGATTAACCAGAGCATATAATGCTGGGCCTGAAGAAGTCGTAAAAGCTGCGGTGCAACAGATGGCCACAGTGCATTGTAGTCTCCATAAGGTCCTCCTGCCTCCCACAAGAGAGAGAGCCTACTCATCCAGACTACTGATGCATAGGTGATAATAGGTCTTATCATAGCCGTGTAGATCCATAGGACCTTCCTCGGAGAAAGACCCCACGTTTATTTACACCTTTGCACTGCAAGAAAGCTGTCAGTGCTTTGGATGTCTCTGTTTCAACGAGTGACTTCCAAAGAAGTTTACTATCTAGGATTGCTTTTTGATATTAGATTTCTTTGGATGGCTGGATTGTGATTCCTTTTAACTTAGGCAGAACGAGTTTGCGTGTAGACTCCAGCATCATTTAAGGTGGTGAATAGAAGACACAGCACACCACCTTGGGGTCAGCCTATATTAACCCCGGATGACACCAGCAGATTCTCCACCGCCCACATCGTGACTATTCTTTGGGCTAGCATTGAATGAATCCAATTCTCCAGCACCCGGTCTACACCATATCTACTGGCAGAGCTGAACATACTGTCGAAAGTGGGGTTATCAAAAGCCCCCTCTATATCCAAGAAAATGCCCATAGCGTAGTCCCTCCTGTCGATGGGCTGATCTATCCTAGCAACAAGGTCTTGCAGTGCCGACTTGCAGGATTTTCCGCTTTGATAGGCATGCTGAAATGGAGAGAGTGGGTGAACCTTCAGCGACTTTTAACGCATATGCAACTTCATTAGCCGTTCGAAACTTTTCAGCATGAAAGAGATCATGCTCATAGGACTAAATCTTTTGGGGCTGGTGTAGTACAGTGATGCCTAGTGTATCATCAAAGCTGCCGCCGCAGCAATGATAGGTCCGGAGACTAAAACCTTCCTTTTCGTTTGGAACCATCGCCCATCCTGGAGCCGATTTCGCATTGCTTAAGAGTGGCGTTCCATCTTCCTCATTACAAAGTCTTTGTTTGGGTGTCTGCATCCAGGTCATCCGGAAAATTTGTTTCGTGAATCCACTGATGATTTCTCCCTTTTTTTCGCTGCATAGCATCTTGTCGGTTACATTTTCATAAAAAACCATTTGCCATTCGGAGTCGGCTTAAAACTATAGGTTTCTCCATTAGTGGAACAACATCAACACGCACTCCACGAACTAAAAGAGCTCGGCCTAACACCTAACAGAAGTGTACGCGCCAATTTTTCATTTATTTTTATTTTCCTTTCATATTTGCATCACTAACAGTTATCCCTGAATCAAATAACAGCTCCAAATCAGTGGAAGTTGGGAAATCTCGCAGTTTTGAGCAAGAAAATATGTTGAAATCAATTTTTGAAGAAATTTACAATGGCGACAATGGGTTATTTCGACGGAGAAGAGAAATGGTGAAGGCGACCTCCGCTGACAAAAGTGTCGAAAAAGTTGAAAAATTACTGCTGGCGAATAATTAAATTGTGGTATATGGCAAAAGAACATTTGGACACGAAAAACTTCGTGCGCGTTAGGTAGCACGATCGTGGGTGCCCTTACAGGATATTGGCCGCGAGGTATGCAAGCTATGCAGGTATGCATTAGGTCGAGTCGTTTGTGCGTAAGCTGCATAGATGATGAGATGAAATCATCTTAGCACCTTCTTCGCAGCTTCTTTGCTTCCGCGATGCTATAATTTAAGTATCTGGGCTCTCATTTATTTGCTACGCTTGCTGATATTTAAAGCCTGAATATTAAAAATCTGATGAACTTCGTCAGCAATAATAAAGGGGTTAAACCGCCGTACCTCGGTCATTGTTCGGGTCGAAGTGTACTCTCTCTCCTCCTTCCCTCCACTCTGTTAGATTCTATTTCCTTCTTATTTCCTTTGAAATGGTATCCCAAAGTACGATTTTTTTTTTATTTTCGTCCAACTGTGCCCTCTCTCTAGGCAACCATCTAACTTAACCTGGTTGGCACGAATGCCCACACCACTCAACAAGTAGCGACGATTAGTGAGCTGTAATGTTGTGAAAAGCTGCGAGACTCACAAAAGCTGTCTATCCACCGTAAAAAGTTGGATTGGCATTCAATACGAAATACGAAAACTTCCGGACGAGAAGGAGCTGAAAGTGATCGTAGAAAACCATTTGAAAAGAAATCTGAAAGTATGAAGTTGTTGACAATGGTACAAATCATGACCACTTGGTCTTATCTTTCCTTAAACCAGTGTGCACTTTTCAAAAAATTTTGAAAGATTCCTGATATTCCGAATCTTCCAATTCATTAAATAATTGTGTCCCTAAAATAGTAAATGTTCATCTGGATAGAGCAAGACAATGATGGCACAGAAGGTGCGAGATCATCTCTTCCTCTTTCTCATCTAGACAACTTCTGCAGAGGCAGTGCCTCGTCATAACAGAAATAAGAGCCCTAAGACTGTGTGGGTTCAGCATTAAGACTTAGCCCCAATTGTCGGGAGATTCCGCAGGTGGTTTCATTACTATTTCGCCATCTTTCATTCGCTGCTCTTACAATTTTCTCAAATATAAACCATGATCAGAAAGTACCGGGAATGTTTAAATAAAACAAAACTGAGTTAAATTTCAAGCAATCTTATTTTATCTCCTTCAAAATATGACCCGACTGAAGCAACACACATGTGCCAACGCTTAACCCAGTCCTTCCTGCATCCCTGATCTCCTCTAACGACTGAAATCTCTTTCCACGAAGTGGTAACTTCTACTCGGGAAACAAAAAGAAGTCGCACGGGGCCATATCAGATGAATACGGTGCTTACACGACGATATTTACTTGGTGTTTGGTCAAATAATCCAGCACAATTTGGACTCGGTGCGATGGCGCGTTATCATCATGCAAAATCCAAGAATTGTTTGCCCACATTTCCGGGCGTTTGCGACGCCCAGCATCTCTCAAACGTTTCAAAACGGATAAATTATATTCTTTATTGACTGTCTTGCCCCCTTGACAGGTACTCATTATGCACGACGCCTTCGCAGTCGAAGAAAATAGTCAACATCGCCTTCCCGGTACTTTTTAATCATAGGGTAAGTAGCTTACACGTTTGTATGGGTATGCCAATGTCATTGTATGCATACTGTTCAGTCAACTTGGTGCCAAGTCTCGCTAATTCATCGGCCTTGTGTTAAAGGAAGAGTAGTTGCATGTATAATTTCATATTTTCTCCTCTTCATTTCATGAACTTTTTGATTCCTCCCCTTTTATTTTTATTTGTATACAATAATTTGTGAAGTTCACTGTAAAAAAGTCAGTTATATTTTTTCGCCTACAAGGGTATTGTCAATTACAAAGTGTAATAAATAATACAAAAACAAATTTTAGTTTTTATTTATACAAAAATGCAATAACTTAAAAGCACTGCAAAAATCGTTTGCTCGCAAATCGTTCAGATTTGTTACCAACTATCATCAACAGCTCTTAAGCAAGAAGGAGAAAAAGAAACAAATATTAAAAAAAATGTGATTAAATATAAAGTAATAAAACCAAAGCCAAAAATATTTGTGGAAAACTGTGGAGGCGGAGCCATAGCTACGCGTAGGAGCAATAAAAGTTGAAATAACAGATGAAATTGAAAAAGGAGAATAAAACTGTTCGTGCGTTGCTTTGCCGAAAGTTAGGCTAAAATGCACTGCTAGTAAATTGTGATAATTGGACAGGCAACAGAAAAGTCAAAGAAATGATGCAAAGTAGTGTTTATTAAATTGTAATAACTTTTGTAATAAAATTTTAATTTCAGCTCCAAAGCCCTCTAAGCTAAAGCCAGAGACTTAATAGTTTGTGTGTAGCTCGTAAAAATGTGAATTACATTTTCTTGCTATTTTTCATTGGTGCGCTTGGTAAATACACATTTATAAGTAAACATTCATAAGTAGTTGTAGTTGTTGTTGTACTCGTATCAGTATGAAAAAAAAAAGCTCACAAAAAAAGCCGCACATTAGCACCGCCATTGTTATCATAAACTTTTTATGTGGCACAAGGTTGAGTAGATGTGTAGAGGTAGATACTAAAAAAATTTGCACTTTGAAATTGCTTTAAAAAGCGTGGAAAATGTATCCTTTCGCTGGTGGCATACACACATAAACACACACACACATGTATATAAATGTGCTAGAGGAACTATTTCGTGAACTGCTTTGTGCTTTATTTTGCATTGTTATTTTTACAGTTTGCTAGAAAGTGCTCGAGGTACCACCAAATACCCTTATGAGCCCTTAAGAGCCGCGACGTAAGTTGAGCCGTTGGTTACCAACTCGGCGGACGGCACATGTGTAAGTGTGCGTGAAAACACACACACGCAAGTAAAATGTAAACAGGGTGAGTCAATGTTAATTTATAACAAAGATGGAAGATAATTTTACGATTGAAGATTGAACAATAAAGATTTGAAATTGGCAGGCTCCTCTTGATTTGGCTAATTTTTTCAAGGGTTGTACATCGAGATACAATGAACGTTTTTTCTTTTCGAAAAATAGCAGATGTGAAGTACTTAAATTGTAATTAAAAATATGTTAGCGATTGAAAGACTTGTGAAGAAGACATTTGTTATATTTAAATCTTTCTGCGAGTTGGATGAAATTGTTAAAGGTCGGTGAATCAGTTTTTGATTTCTCAATATTTGCTGGGCAAATAAGTTCCCGCTGTTTGTGAATAGATGGAGTGTGTGCTAGTCGATTCTAACATAGCCTCAACGTCATAAACTAAGCTTAGACATATGGTAAACGAACTGCTTCGACACACTAGTGATTTTGTTTTGGGATCATATATTTTTGGTTCTGTGAAAATGTCTGATTTTGTGCCGCATAATCGTCATTTGCGGGAAGTGTTGATTTTCTTCTTTCATTCGAAAAAAAAACGGCGGCTGAAGCGCATCGAGAGCTACAGAAAGTTTATGGAGATGATGCTTTAAGTGAAACAACGTGCTGAGATTGGTTCCGTCGCTTCAAAGATGGAGATTTTAATGTTGCCGACCGTACGCGTGAAGGTAGGCCAAAAACCGTCGAAGACGCTAAATTGGAGGCATTGCTCAATGAAGTAATTTCGGATGATACAATCCAATTGACATCAGACAAAAACTTAACTATCCCTACTGAAAAGCTGCAGCGATAATAAATTCAGTTAAGGAATAGTTTGATAACTGGTGCCTAGAAATAAATGAGAACGAAACCGTATAGGTCATACAGGGTCCGGCACTCGAAATGTAACCGCTCGCGTAGCAGATGCACGGATAAAAGCTGTCTGTTAGTTGGCTAAATGATAGTCCAGAGTATTATTTACAAGCACGCGGAAGCATTTTGGCGAGAGTAAACGCGAAAAAAGAAAATCAGTAGTGGATTCCAAACGTAATGGTGTGATTGCATTACATTTGGCTGGAAAATCACAACCAGCGATTGTTCGAGCACCTTCAAATATATAAAGCTTTTGTTTGTCGCACCATTACACGTTCCAATGATACTGGTAGCATCGCGAAACGTCATGGAGTTGGTCATTAAAAGACTGCAACGTAACGTGAAATGATTCAAAAAGTGAAGAAACGACTTCAGCGATATCCCCGATGAAGTGCCAATCAAATGGCGAAATTATTGAAAATATTTGACTGTACCAAATGCCGCATACTGAACAATGATCTCAAAGTTAAGCCTTAGAAGATCCATAAGGCGTATGATCTCACATCAAAGCAGCAACAAGTTAGACTTCAGCAAGCGAAGGAGTTATTTCGCTTGGCTGAAAGCGGTCAATTTCCGAACATTGTGTTTTCTGACAGAGGCAGCATCCGCCACAGGTAATGGTTTGGGCCGCTGTTACCGCGGATGGGCGCTCTTCAATCATTTTCATCGAGCGTCAAGGTAAATGCAAAACATTATTGGGAAAGTATTCTGGAGGTTGCTTTGAGGCCGTGGTCAGACAAATATTTCGGTGGCAGACTATAAACAGGACCCGACACCATCTCCCGAAGCTTGAGTTACCAAGAATGACTAAAAAACAACGTTCCGAACTTCATGTGGACGTACAAAATTGCTCTCAAATTCACAAGACGCGAACCTGATGGATTCTTCTCTTTGAGCCATTTTAGAGAGCAACGCCCGAACTAAAAGATTGACCAGTCTCGAGACGCTTAAAAAAGCCCTTGTTAGCGATTGGTCCAAATTATCTGCAAGTCACAATCAGGCAACTTGCGATTCGTTTCTGGACCGTCTCAAGGCCATAGTTAAGGCAAAAAGTGCTCATATCAAGGAAAAGTAAATTGATTCCTAATTTTGTACTATTTTCACACATTTTTTACACACACATTGAATAAAACTAATTTTCCAAACTAAACGCTTCGAGTGAGAGACTTTGTATTTACTACCACAACAAAATTTACTGTAGTTCCAATTAAAATAAATAGCAATGCACTCACAATAGAACCAACCAATAAATATCTGGGAATTCATTTGAACTCGAAACTAAATTGGCATTGCCACATCAATCAAAACGTCCAACAAATAGCAGGAAAACTTGGAGAACTTCATTGGTTAGAAGGAGTGTATCGATTAGTTCTCGAGTTTTTTTTTGTCAACTGGCCCTAGTATGACAACATATTCTAAGTGCATATCTACATCTGAGAACTTAAGAAAAGCGGTTTTCAAATTTGAAAGCAATCACTTCGATGGAATTTATTATCTGATTCTCAAATATCCGAATCAGCATGCTTAAGCAGAGCTTTCGAAGATTCGATTTTGATGAATTTATTATCCAATTTCTTAATTCCAGTATCAGCATTAGGGCGGGTCGATTTAAAAATCGTTCATTGATCTGTGAAAATCGTATTCTAGGTATCAAAATAAGAAACTTTGCCGAAGGAACCATACCTCTAAAACGAATTCTGATGTCCCCCAATTTGGGTCGAACGAAAAATCCCACTTTGACCCATTTAGAGTGCTCCAATCGAGTCCAAATGTATGACCGACCCCCACTAACTTTGGACGGCCGATCCACCCATGCCAGTGGCACACCCTCTGGAACTCCCCTGGGGGGTTGCCCATACAATCATTTCAAAATAACACCATTTTTGGCCTTTACATGAGAAAAGAAACTAAAAAGTACGACCCAAATTGGGGGACATCAGAATTCGTTTTAGAGATATGGTTCCTTCGGCGAATTTGATGAATTTTCAAAATTACCATGCTTGAGAAGAAATTTCGAAGATTCGAAAATTTAATTAATTTATTATAAGATTTTCAAACTTCAAAATTATTGTGTTTATGTGCCGCCGTAGCCGAATGGGTTGGTGCGTGATTACCATTCGGAATTCACCGAGAGGTCGTTAGTTCGAATCTCGGTGAAGGCAAAATTAATAAAAACATTTTTCTAATAGCGGTCGCCCCTCGGCAGGCAATGGCAAACCTCCGAGTGTATTTGCCATGAAAAAGCTCCTCATAAAAATATCTGCCGTTCGGAGTCGGCTTGAAACTGTAGGTCCCTCCATTTGTGGAACAACATCAAGACGCACACCACAAATAGGAGGAGGAGCTCGGCCAAACACCTAACAGAAGTGTACGCGCCAATTATTTATTTTTTTTTTTTATAGAAATCTGCATAAATTCGATTTTGACAACTTTATTACCTGATTTTACAATTAAAAAAAAAAAATGTTTAAATAGTATTCGAAGATTGACTTTTGGTTAATTTATTATTTCATAGATTCGAAACCGAAAAAGCAGTGAAGGAAGCAATGAACTGTGACGCTAAGAAGAAGAAGAAGCCGTTTCGAATTTAATAACTTTATGTATCGACAGTTGCTTCGACAGAAGATTCGGATTTTGATGAATTCATTATCCGATTTTCAAATCTCAATATCAGCAAGCATGAGGAGAGCTTTCAGAGATTGCCTTTCGATAAATTTATTTGATGACTTTCAAACTTCAAAACAATCAAGCTTAAGAAGAATTTTCGAAAACTCGATTTTGATGAATTTTTTTTTCGAACTTTCGAAAATTCGGTTTTGATGAATGTTTTGTTTTTTTTTGACCTTTCGGAAATTCGGTTTTGATGAATTTATTATCGACTTTAAAATTTCACACTTCAATTTATCATGCTTAAGGGGTCCAGGTGGTCTAAAATTTTCAAAAAATCGATTTTTGTTTTTGATAATGCGAAAGTATAGACCTTTAAGAATCGTCAAATTTTTGGAAGGATATTCTGGGAATATATTTTCGATTCTACAGTCGAGTCAGATTCGTCACGCAGCAATGGTCGCATTTAAATGCTCAAAACTTTAAATTCAATTATCTTAAAACTACTTTTTCGGCCTGTCAAACAAAAAAAAACTTTTCAACCGAATCACTTGAAATTTGGATATGTTGTTCAAAACGTTAATGGCTATGCCCGTACCTGAATCAAATTATTATTTAAATGATTTCGTATTTTTTTGATTGAAAAACTGAAAAAACCGATTTTTAGAGTGTCAAATTCAAAACCACGCAATTTTGTATTTTTTTTTAATTCTAGTTGCGAGACATAGTTGCAGTCATACTGATTACTAATTTTGTTGGTTTTTGAGTTTGAGAAGAGCCAAAATGGCCAGTCACCGTCAAATTTTTCGGTAGGGTCAACTTCATTTTTAAAATTATTAAAATAAAAAAAATAAAAAATTTAATTTTTGTATGTAAAAGAAGTTAAATAACAGGCCTAAAAAATTTAAATATCATTTTTATTATAAAAAAAATTTCTGAAAATACCCCAAATTTTCGAGCTCTAGACCACCGGGACCCCTTAAGGGAAGCTTTTGAAAATCCATCACATAAAAGTTCAAAATTGGATTAGATACCGTCAAGCGACAGTAGTTCTCCGTACTTTTTACTACAGCAAATGCCTGCATTTTTCGCCTACCGACATCTCCTTAGCTGCGATCACAATTTTACTACATCCCGCGTTAAGGTTGCGAATCTCTACAAATGCCAATCTTGGAAGCCAAAATGCGGCGTGGTGCAATTATAAACTTTGATTTTTTGTTTTCTTAGTCTCATTCAACAAACTGAGACACCCTTTATGTGCATATTAGTCTCTTGGATGCACTTTGCGTGCACAGACATAGATGATTCTGCGTGTTTTTTTTGTAGGTTCACTTTTGTCGGTAACTGCGGCTTTGATGATCGGCTGCGTATGTTTGCGCTCGACTGTACTTGCATGACACACTTTGAATTTGAATGCCTTGTAAAAGAATGTAACCTTCTTTGGGGCAGATATTTTTTCGCTTAGCTAAGTAAATTATGATTTGTATAGAAAATTTTAATATTTTGATGCAAATTTCGTTAAGGTGGACTTTTCAGCTACGGCTGTGTGTGAATGGTCGGTTAAATATCACAAATGAATTCTGAAATTATGCACACATATGCAAATGTATGTATATGTGTATGTATGTACTTAAATTTAAATAGTTTTGTATAACTTAGTATTCCACTTTCTCGCTCTTTTATGGTGACGGAGTTGAAGAAGTAATTGCATGTAAAATTTGAATAAAAGAAATCCAACCTCAGCTGTGAAATTCTGTGGTCACATCCGAAATGGTTTCATACAATAAATTTAATATACAAGAACAAAACCCGCGCATTGCATAATCCTAAGTTGGCTAAAAGGTTCATTTATCGCCATCTTGACTTTTGACATACGATTTGCCTATGACTTGATTCTCGTTGCTCGAGGTGGCGCTTCTAATTACTAAAATTCTTAAGATGCTGCACTTTGTGACAGTTTTCATGGTAGCATATTTCTGTGCTTTTTTCCTCCATTTATTTGCAACTTTTATATGCACGCTGGTTATATGAATGTAGTCAAATTAGTGAGCTCATGAAACATTATGGCTTGCATATTTTCAGGCGCTTCTGCTGCGGCAAATCCTATTAAGTTCTCTGTGTAGTTGCAAGTGCGCACAGTTCATAAAGGAAGTCATTAAATAAAGTTTTCATTAACTTTGAAAGTGTTCATAATACGCGCATTCTGGTAACGGTGAACGGTGAAGAAGGGTTGAGTGCAAAGTGCACCGGATGTAACAATTTTTCGAAAAATGCAGAAGAATTAATTACTGAAAAATTAGTTTTTTGGTTTCTTTTTTTTCGGTTGTTTGCGCTTTGGGGTTCGTGTCGAAATTGCATTTCTGTGCAGCACAAAATCTTGTATTTGCCAGAAGGTAACGAAAATTAGTTTGTTAGTTTTTATTTATTGCAAAGAATATTTGAAAAATATATAAAAGTGGCAATACGGAGTTTTTAGGTTGGTATTCGTTTTTATTTAATCACTTATTCTTGAGGAGAGCATTGCTATTTAAAAATGTAACAAACTGTGTAAGCATAGCACAGTGAGCGAAATGTTATGAAGTATAAAAAAATAGTGAATAAAATAGAATATAAGGAAGCACAGAAAATGATTGTGGAAGAGATTGTCTAGGTCCGAATTACAATTTTTTTTATATCAAAACAAGCCCTTTTTTTCAAAGTTAAACAAACCGTTTTGAAAACCGAATAATCAGCCGAAATTCTGATATCAATTGGCCGCTTTGGAGCTGTGATTTGGACTATTTTTTGTGGGGAGCCGTTAAGGACAAATGCTATGCGAACCATCCAGAGACGATTGATGCTTTAAAACACGAAATCGAAGTTGCCATTCATGAAATTGGAGCCCAAACAATCGAAAATGTGTTTAAAAATTGGGTTGATCGAATGGCCTACTGTAAAGCCAGTCGTGGCAGTCATTTGAACGATATTATTTTTCATTCATAAATGGCAATGTTCAATCTTCAAAATAAAAAAAAAAGTTTGAAAAAAATATTGATTAGTTTTTTTTTAAAGCCGATTCAAAAAGCAAATTTTACATGGCACACCCTATAGGAAACACTCCTGAATGAAACAAATGCAATGGTGCTGATGCTATTGCGGCTGAGTTATTGAAGAATTGCATGCACAACTACATATCCAGATGTTAAAGATATGGCGAAATAATTATGGGTCTGATAACTTCCATAGAAATTAAACGCTGTATATTAAATATCTACAAACATACTTTATGAAACAGTACGTGAATATTTCGAACAAATTCCGGATGATTACCTAGCAGGTTTCAGAGACACAAACTTTCGAAAAGCTATACGAATATGACATTGACGAGTGTTGCTTAATTGTGGACCTTAAACAAGCATTTGACAGCATAGACAGAAGGCATATTAAACTTTTGTCGCATTACATAGGCATCCCGCTAAAGTTAATTGAGCTTTCTATTATGATATATTAAACAGGGATGCGCTTTATCAGCACTGATATTCAACCTAGTCCTACACGTTACAATAACCGAAATAAGTTCAAATGGGACTATGTACAAATGGAACTACATATGTGCGTTTATAAAACTAGAAAAAATAATACGAAATACTGGGCTAAAAAACACAGAGAAAACGAAATTTATGGTCGAATCCAGCTCCAGCTTAAAGCATGATGACTTGCTGATCGGAGACTATGCATTCGAGAGTTTGGAAGAATTTACCCATCTGGGTATCAAAATATCAGCCAATAAGGATACATTATTGACAATAAATGATAGAGTTTTAGCTGGAAATAAGTCTTACTAGAATGCCCCAGGAAAGAATTGAATTTTTGGTTTTCTATTTAAGTTTTTTGCTCTCTCGTATTTGTTCAATGTTTTCTAGAGTTCTTGTGAAAAAATTCTACACATAAATAAAAAAAAGAGGTTGTCTGTTAAGTCGGTTTACTGAAGATAGTTTAACGTGACAACGTCATAAGAAAATATTGATGGAATGGTTGCAATTTTCAAAACAAAATTTTAATTTTATTTGTTTGATAGATATTTTGTATGGATATAGAGGAGGAGGTAAATGGAATTGCAATGGAATAGGTCAAGTTACATTTACACAAACGTGAAAAATGATGAAACATTTATCAAATTCATGAAAGATATGTTCAATTTCGATTGAGCATCAGACGTTAATAAGTCAACAACACTAAGAGGCACCATCATCGATTTGCCTTTTTTAAGACACTTTACACTCGAAACACTCCCTTTCATTTCCTACTTTTTCTATCATCGTCCTATTCTTAACAGAGAAATGGTTCATCACCATGCACACAGGAAGAAGGCATATGCAAATACAAGTATGTGAATTGATATACAAATGCGCATATACATACATATATATGCTCACTCAAGTAGGACAGAACCAGATGTCGAACGTTGCCGAACGCGGGGGCCGATTGTGCTCTTTGTCGTTCGTTCCGCGCTCTCGCTTGCAGTTCAAGCACATTAGCCTACATTTGCTTGCGTACGGAATAGATTCGTATATTTGATATGTCCATATGATTTGTATGCATCTTTACCTATAGATTTGTTCTTTTTGAAAATTGCGCGAAATTGTATATGTATATGCATGTTTATATACATATATTAGTATACAACATATCTTATAAGGTATATGGTAAATATTACCATACACTTTTCCTTCATATATAATAAAAAAATTAATAATAATAACATTAAAACAACAGGTATTATTAACAAACTTGGTTTTATTTTAAATTCTTCAAGTAAATCAAATTAATAATAATCAATAAGAAGGCATATGCAAATACAAATACGTGAATTTATATATGTACATATGCGCATATACATACGCTCACTTAAGTAGGAGAGAGCAAGATGTCGAACGTTGCCGTTCGTTTGCTTTGTCGTTCGTTCCGCGCTTTCGCTTGCAGTTCATTCAAGGTAACGACAAATGAGCAAGGTAACGACAGATGAGCAAGGTAACGACAAATGAGCAAGGTAGCACTAATGAGCAAGGTAACACTAATGAGCAAGGTAACGACAAATGAGCAAGGTAACGACACATTTTTTCGTGCGTGCAGCCGGCTAAACCGAATTATAAGACGTTATCACGTCAAAAATTTTTTAATGCACACAGATTTTTAATTTATTTTTAAACTTAGTTTTTCGATGAATTTTTGGTTTCTATTCAAGTTTTTTCCTCTCGTATTTGTTCAATGTTTTTCTAGGGTTTTGGTGAATAAATTCTTCATATAAATAAAAAAAAACAACTAAATGAAAGATTCCATAGCTTGTTTTTCTTCGTTTTTTCGTATTAAATGATAATTTTTTTAAATAATTTACGCCCATGGAATTTGCGATAACGCCTACTAGTTTGTGTGTTCTTCAGTGAAATGGTCACCATGCAAAGAGGATAATATATTAAGTTTACATAGACAACACCAATTTCTAAGCCGTTAATTCACACTCAATTGATTTTAATTGCGGCGACTTCATTGATCCATGAGTTACCACCCCATTTCAGGTTTATCGCTCACTCAATTCAATCGACGTCCTTCAACCGGCCTGAGCCGGTTGCAAAACAAGAGTGAAAGCAGAAGAGGCTGTGAGGCTGTAGAGCTGTTGCCCAACAGCAATTTGGCATACCACTTGTCGAGCTGTTTCCGTTTCGAGAAGGAAACGCCAACTTTAGCATATAAACGCGCAACAAAGCGGCATTCTTGCCTCTCGCCATTGTTGCTATTATTGCTGGTCGCCGCGTTATTGTTATGACGACGAACATGTTTGCTTGCACAAAGTGGTTATTGTTGTTTACTGAAATTGTTTACATATACATACATACGAAAACATGCCACACACCCAGATTTTGCAGAGCAATGCGCGCACAAACGTTTGCGTGTGGGTGTATGTGGAGTCATAATATTGCCATTATACGTTTATACATAGTTACAAGCACACATACACGTATAAGTGTGAGCTCCGGGCAGCCTTATTGTTGACTTATGAAGGCGTTAAATGGTGCTGTGGCAACAAGTTCGCTATTCCAGACCATTGCGCACAATTGCCAGCGAGTACACATCCAAATGTAGGTACACACATATGCACATAAATATGTTTAGTGTTGACCTTTGTGAGCCACACGTAGACACACTGACACTATATAAATAGGTATGTATGTATGTGTGTGCATAAGAGCAAGAATTTGTTCATTGTTATGCCTTTGTTGCAGCTACAAGAGTTTGGCTTCGCTGTTGCAGCTGATGGCCATACAAATGCAACTGATACATTTCTTTTTTGTTGTTTTTTTTCACTTCTATTTCGCAGGTGTAAGTTGTCGCTCTTGTTTTGAAATATTACAAATGGTGCACGTAACAATCGCTTCAACAAATAATAAAAACAACAACAAATTTGAAGTGGCTCACTTTTCATATTTCAATGACTTTCATTCATATTTTGATTAGTTTTTGGCTTTAGTGCCCAATAACACTCAATTACATACTTTTTTGTTTACTATGACACTCAACTTGATTAATCCAATTTTTTTTATAAGTTACCAACTTCGAACCTTACCTCGGAAAATTTGCAACTATAGGCCTATTGTCGAGCAGAGCGCTATTGCTAAGTTATTCGATTTCATAACACCAATGTAGTTATTTGATAGCATAATTCAGAGTAATACTGTGGGCAAAAAGTAAGGTGAATTTGGTTGTAAAATGAAAAATCTTTATTTATTCTTGTAAATCAATTTCATCCCCTTCAAAATAATCCCCTCTCGATGAAATACACTTATGCCAACGATTTTTCCAATCCCCGAAACATGCCAAATAGTCCATTTCCGGTATAGCCACCAGCACCTTCTTCGATTCAACTTTTATCTCCTCACTCGACTCGAAACGCGTTCCCCGGAGTGGTCTCTTGAGTTTTGGGAATAGCCAAAAGTCACACGGAGCCAAATCAGGCGAATGCGGTGATTGCGGAACGATATGCGTGGAATTTTTGGCGAAATGCTCACGAAGAACGAGTGCAGTGTGAGACGGTGCAATATCGTGATGCAAAAACCAAGAGTTGTTGGTCCATAATTCTGGTCTTTTTAGATGAATTGCTTCACGTAAACGACGCATGATGCTCAAATAATATTCCTTATTAACAGTTTGGCCAGGTGGAAGGAATTCATAGTGCACCACACCACGAAAATCGAAAAAAACTGTCATCATGACCTTTATTTTTGAACGACTTTGACGTGCTCTTTTCGGTCTGGCCTCGCCTTTAGCACGATATTCGCTTGATTGGTCGGTTGTTTCAGGGTCGTAAGCATAAATCCAAGTCTCATATCCCGTAATGATGCATTTGAGCTTGTCCTGATAGTCTGAAAGCATTGTTTCACACACATCAACGCGACGACTTTTTTCGGTACCAAACGAGATTTGACTTCTCGTAGGCCCAAATGGTCTTTCAAAATGGTTTTCACAGATCCTTCTGATATTCCGATCATATCAGTAAGGTCTTTAATAGTCAACCGACGATTTTTGAGCACTAACTCCTTCACTTTATTGACGTGTTGGTCATCTGTTGACGTCGATGATCGTCCGGAGCGCTCCAAGTCATCAACACGTTCTCGACCCTCTTTGAAGACTTTGTACCACTTATAAACATTTTTCTGCGACATGGTCGAATCACCAAATGCCTTCTGCAACATGCTAAACGTTTCCGCAGCCGAAATTTGTCTTTCCGCAAACAAAATTTGATGGCACTTCTCTGCTCAATCAAATCAGACATTGTAAAAATCGAAAAAAGCACTCTTGGTCGTTTGGTAAACACAAGCGTAAATATATTACTGATAATGACATTCACATGAAAGTTGTCCCAGATGTTATTAACAGTGCTGCCAACTCAAGAAAAAAATAACTAGAGCGAAATTTTAATCCCGCGAAGTTTGATAAATAAATTGTCCTTACGTTTTGCCCACAGTAGTATGTGCGGAGAATACCTAATGAATCGTTGCTGGAAAAAGACGTACGTCCGAGAGTTAAACAATGGGATGGGTCGGTAATGGTATTAGGTTGTATGTCCGCTGCTGGTAATGGAAATTTGTGCTTCATTAAGGGCAATATCGAACACAAACAATACTTAAGAATTATGAAAGAAAATTTGGTCCAAAGTACTGAAAAGTAGGGAATTAAGGACAACAGCAGCACTATCAAGACAACGATCCCAAGCATAAGGCACGTCCGTCTGTAGCTTATATACAACTGCCCTAAACACCTCCACAATAAGCAGATGCGAATGTAATTGATCATCTGTGGGCTCATTTCGAAAACCAACTGAAAACCGACGTTACTAAAAAGAAGAAAGACCTAGAAGATTCCATTAAAGAAAAGTGGGGGAAAAGCAATTAAGAAAGGCTAAATTGGGTTTGGACAGAATTTTATATACGCGCGCATATTTTCGTAAAATTTAATTTGGATCGACTGTCAAATTCTAAAGTCGAACAGACTCATGAGAATTGAAGCTTGCAACATTGTAATTAATAAAAAAATAAATTAATAAAATTAATAAGAAAAAAAAAAATAAATAAATATAATTCAAATACATAAAAAAAGTAAACAAATAAATAAATAATAAGAAAAAAATAAATAAATAAATAAACAATAAAAAAACATAAATAAGTAAGAAAAATATAAATATATAAATAAAATTTAAATAAATAAAAAAATAAATAAACAAATAAATAAATAAAAAAAAAAATAAATAAGAAAAAAAAATAAAAAAGAAAAAAATAATAAATAAATATAATTCAATAAATAATTCAAAAAATAAGTAAACAAATAAATAAATAATAAGAAAAAAGTAATTAAATAATTAAAATAAATAAAAAAAAATATAAATAAATAAATAATATTTAAATAAATAAAAAAATAAATAAACAAATAAATAAATAAATAAAATAAATAAGAAAAAATAAGTAAATTGAACAAATTAATAAATCAAAATTAAATTAAAAAATTAAAAAGATTAAAAACATAAAAAGAAACAAAATAAAAAAAAATAAAAACTAAATAAAAAAAATTAATAAGTAATACTCCATTATTTATATTATTATTTGTGCCCTGCCGATCGTCGTCAGATTTAAAATTTTGAATGTTTTTATAATTTATGCCGAATATAATGCAAAAATTATCTTAACTCGAATGCTTCTATTTTACTATTTTGCTTCTAAAACAAAAGATGTTGAATGCCACAAATATACGAGCACAAAAATATCTTTGGCAACGGCAGAATTTCGCGTGTGCATATAAAACGAAGCATTAAATCTTGGCAAATATTATCACATAGCGCCTTAGTCGTCATAACCAACAACAAAGCCAATGCAAATGCGACATAAGCCAGCTACTTTTATCCTCTTTTACCAGTTATGGTAGTCCACATAAGTGCAGTATAAAATTTAAGAATAAGGCTGACGACAGAGTGAGTGCGAATAGCGAAGTGTTTCAGCTAAAAGGCAAGTGCAAAGAGGTTAAGCGATGAAGTATGTCGTGAAATGATTCCCACTCGGTGCGTGCACTATTTCTTTTAATGCCAAGTAATTTACGCGAGACAGTTTTTCACACAAAAAAAGGCCATAAACGCACACTCTTTTAGTAATTGATAATTGTCTGTTAATATACTCGTCGCTGTCCACAATTTTTCGAAAGCTATAAATTTGGCAAGTCATCATTATCATCAATTCCAGGAGTTCCAAGTTGGAGCACAGGTCCACAATTCCGCCATACAAAGTCACATTTGCCAAATGAGGTAATGTAGCTGACCAATTCGGCGACGTTTCGTTGTCATTCGCGACAGAAAGCAAAACCTGATCACAAAAGAGATCGCATTTCGTAAAAATCTATTTCAATTTGGAGATGTCGGTAAGTGTTATTGTAATTTAGGGTATTTCAAAAGACGCACCTAGATGTCGTTTTGAAAGAAAACATGTAAAAATTTAGATTCTCTTAAGTTTCACTATTTTAGTTCAAAATATGGCTCTAAACAAATATATGTGAAAAACTACGATATTTAAATGTCGCCTTCATAAGCACGTCTAGAGGTTGTCATAAGAGAATTAAAATTTTCAAGCATTCGCTCATACAATAACGCATTGAGTTTGGCAAGCTTGATCCGAAATTGTGTTTAAGCCCTGTATTCGTTGTTGGCTTATTCACATAGACTTTTTTTCAAAAAACCCTAGTCTGGTGTATTCAGTCAGTCCTTTTTATATGCTCGACAGAACCAGTTTCTTGGAATTTTTCACCCACCATTGAATTGCTGACTCATTTGGATGATTATTTTTTCCAAAAAAATACGACTTTTTCGGTATGTTGCTCTTAAGAATCGACCGTTTTCATAATAAGTTGCAATGGTTTCGTCTAGAATTATTTACTACTGACATATAGGCGTCTTATCTCTGTTTTTCAATTCTTTTATTGTATGTACATCTCCTTCACCTGGTGACTGTTAACCAAGTGCGGAGATCAAATCTTGGTGGAAGCCCTGGGAAATACAGATGTTAGAACCTCAAGTCAATATAAAAAAGTGCGTTTAACATAAGTAAAATTTTCAAGGCAGACAAAGAAAGAGGGAGAGACCCGAGAGAATGAGAGAGAAAGAATATATATCTAAATAAATTCACAACATTTGCAGAGAATACAAATAGACAAAATTTACAAAAAGAGAAGAACCGGGTCGACCTGTGTAGGTAAACGCCGGACACAAATCGTGGCAACAACGCGCACAACTCCGAGCGTTTATCACCCGCACAAACGCAGCGATTCCAGGACCGCAGCAACGGCACAAATTACCGCAAGGCAATACCAATAAATTCGAGACCGGAATGGATAGCACTTGATAGTACGCACAAGCACTAGCCAGGAAACGGAAATAAGCGCCAAAAAGTAGGCACCAAAAACAAAAACGTCTCAAACAGTAGACACCAAGGAAAAAGTGGGCAGTGTTATTTCTCACTAGAAATTAGCAACCACAAGGAAAAACTCAGGAAAAATAGCCTAAAGTGCATCTAAGATATATATTTATAAGGTATAGTTCTCTCTCTCTCCGTTTCCTCTGTGTTATATCTTTTTTCTCTCTCGCGGAACGAAAATGCCAAACACGTTGCATGGCCTAAATTTGACTTATGATTGACACCTAAGAAGTTTCCATTCAAAACTTATCTCGACACGTCAATAGCAGCCTCGGATAAGAAATGGACATCAATAGCGACTCATGCAGTGTTTAAAGGAGTATGATTTAAGACTTGGAAAAAGATGAAGACATGGATAAAATAAAAGGGAGAAAAATTGTTGATGAAGCTATGGTCCACCACGGACTGTGAATCTAAGAAGAAGAAGAAGGAGGAGAAGAAGAAGAAGAAGAAGGAGAAGTTTGTGAGGATTTTACCAAAAAATGCGGAGTACCTTATCTTCCATCGAATGCGTCTCCAGGTGGGAATAGAGCAGAGTAGGTGGGTATTACAATACCACTCGCGGACCAAAACAAGCAAAACACCTGCTTGCGGGTACTAATAGATTTCCAGCACCAAGCTATGGAAAGCAGACTAGGAAATTTAATCGACTGAAGGAATCGTTAACTTTTTGACGCCCTTTGCTTCAAACAAGAGTTAATGGAAACAACATATGTACCCTATGATTAAAAAGTACCGGGAATGTGACGTTGGCTGTTTTCTTCGCTTGCCAAGGCGTAGTCCACCATGAGTACGTCCTATCGGGCCAGGCAGTTGAAGCGTTTGAGAGATACTGTACATCGCCGGGAATGTGGACAAATAATTCTTGGATTTTGCATGATGATAACGCGCCATCGCACCGAGCCCAAATTGTGCTGAATTATTTGACCAAACTCCAAGTAAGTACCATCGTGCAAGCACCGTACTCACCTGATATGTCCACGTGCGACTTTTTTTTGTTTCCCAAGTTGAAGTTATCGCTTCAGACGGGTCATATTTTGAAGGAGTTATAAACTTGCCTGAAATTTAATTCTGTTTTGTTTTATTTAAACATTCCCGATACTTTCTGATCATAGCGTATGTATGTACTTCATGATATCTTTTTATAAGACATGGATAGTTAAAAATATCTTTATAAAATAAAGAACGTAAGAAATAACTAACTATTGAAAAATATTATAGTGCTTTCCCCACCACAAAGCGGCTCTTTTTCTGGTACCTTGTAGCATTGTTTGTAGCGGTACAACCGCACATTGCTTATATGAAGCGCACACTCTGTTGCCAGCTTAAGAGGTCAGAGATGAAAAAGTGCAACAAAAAGGTGAAAAAGGTGAAAATGGTGTCCCATAAGAACTGAGTGAAGAATGAAGTGATTTAAGAGCTATGAGTACGCTCGCAAGAAAAACTTGGCGCGTTGAGTTGTTGGTGTTTGATGATGCTATGAATGAGAAAGATTTCTTAAAAGTTTTGCGCAAGTACGAACATAAAGAAGTTTTGTGCGCCAGTGGCTGGAGGTGTTGCTGAGAGATGTATGAGTGTACGCTTTTACGACAAGGAAGCGCGATAATAATTCATTTATTATAAAATCACATCCTATAGAATGTTGAGGAATCTTTGCATATTGCAATTGGTTCATACTGAAGTTAGCTGCTATGAATCATGTGAAATAACAGCCTTTTATAGCTGTGCACTTTTGACAAAACAACTTATTTGCATTGAGCTCATCGTCTTGCATTTGGAACACGAAATTCTGATTTTTCATATGGAAACTTAACACAGAGCGCATTTTGTAGTGTAGCACTGGGGATTAATGAGAAGTTTTGACAATTTTTTGGTATCTTATTTAATTTTTATAACTTACGGCGGCTGCCGTAGCCGACTGGGTTGGTGCGTGACTACCGTTCGTAGATTTGAGTCTCCGTGCGTGAAACTTCAAATAATAGAAAGAGTTCGGCCAAATAGCGGTCGCCCCTCGGCAGGCAATGGCAAACCTCCGAGCGTTCTTTTGCCTTGAAAAAGCTACTCATAAAAACCATTTGCCGTTCGGAGTCGAGGATAGAAAAAGGACTGACAGACTAAGAATTTAACGTTCTGTGGTGTGTGGGAATTTTGCTGCTGTAAGGCAAAGTGTTGCTGAGCAGCTTTCGGCGTCGATTTCTCAACGTTCTCAACAATTGGGCATTCATGAATCGATTTTCATGTTGTAAGCTTTATTACGACCAAATATGTATTTGCTGGACTCCCTTACAACTTCTTCGACAGAAAATATGAATCTGTGAACCCGTATAATAAAGTTTCGGAAAGCGATGAAGTTCTGGAAGGCATATCACAAATACGGTGTAGGTATGTTCAGAAAGTATCGCAAATTTTGTGTTTTTTCAAAAATTATTTATTTATTCATTAATAGAGATCGGAATTTTATGCAAATTGAATATTTTATTATGATGAGCGACCTGTGCGAACTTCATGTGATGTTAAACAAAATATGCACTTGCATAAGAATCCGATCTCTATTCATTAATATCTATTTTGTCCCCTTCAAAGTAATCCCCATGAGATATTATGCACTTGTGTCAACGTTTTTTCCAATCTGTGAAGTTCTTAAAAAATCACCTTTTTTATCTTGTTCAGCAGTTATGATCCTCTGGAGCAAATTTGGGTCTTCGCGGACAGAGTCTAACATCTCATTAGCAATGTTCATGCGATGCTGCTTTTGGTCGAAATTGAGCAGTTTCAGTACAAATTTTGCGGCGACCCGTCTCATGCCCAAATCATTGAAAAAATTCGAATGGCACGAGTCAATCGATATGTCTAGGTCCTCAGCTGATTTTCTAACGGTGATTCGACGATTGGCCAATAATTTTCTTCACTCCATCAATTTTTTCGTGTGCGTCTGTTGTTGAAGTGCTCGGGCGTCCGGCACGCTTTTCGGCGTTCACATCTTTTCGGCCTTCTGAGGACATTTTGTACCACCGATAAACGTTGCTTTAGTCCAAAGTAGCTTTTCCATATGACACAGTCAACATTCGGAATGCATCCGCGCACTTAATTTCGTTTTTCACACAAAATTTAATATTGGTTCTTTGATCCATCTTTTTGAATAGGTAAAAATCGAAGACGAGCCGAAACACGTGCAAACAAAGCAACTGTCAACAATTAACTGAACATTCAAAGTGGCCGAACTCGACGGCATGAGTGAGAGACATGAGTACCAACATATCGCCACAAAAAAATCGAAATTCGAATATACGTAACCTTTTTTTTTTGTCGGGACAACTAGCAACTGCAGCATTCAGACATTAATTAAGTCCATTGTACTACACTTGGATTCCCATTTAATTTTCTTTAAATCTACCCCACCTCCGAAGAAATCTGAGTTCTTGTGGTGCTGAGAATCTGAGATCTTGTGGTGCCAAGGAGCCAAGATGGTTCTTAACACTTCAGTGCCAAAGACCTCAACCGGACAAGTAAGCCGATTATCGCAAACTAGACGACGACAATTTTGGCGTGGTTAGCTCAAACGAGAAAATAACAATTAGTGGTATTAATATAAAAGATAAAATTACATATATAAACGTTCACTTCGAGATGTGAACAATCGTTTTTATTTGAGGAGTTTCAAAAAATATTCCAGTTAACTTCAGACAAGGCTGCGAGTGAAGCACTACATTCAAGGGGAAGGTGCATTGGAGCCTTTTGGGATTGATCACAGAAACCAAAAAAAAAAAATCCGTGGACCATACCCCGGTCATTTGCCGAAGACTGAGTAGTCTGCAATTGCCTGTGAAAATGACCATGAGCATTCTCAGTTGATTCTTGGAGAGGGTTATGCGTTTTCTAAATCTCTTTTGATTGCACCTTCGATAAAGACTTCGCCTGGCCGAGTCCAATAGTTTGGTGCCAGGTAATCTCTCTTAGATATAGCTCTTCACTCCTAAGCTTACACCTGATAGTGTGTTGTCCTATATCAATGAAAGGTTTGGGTCCTATTAATGACGAGGACATGACCTCTTTTGCCAATGCGGCCGTTTCTTCGTTCCCGGCTATACCCCTGCGGCCTGGCATACTCCGACAGATTTTGAACGCAGCCGTTTAATCTGCTTTCAATACAAAAGAGGTGAGGCTAAATGAGATTTGGCCAGTGAATAGTCCTTTTTTCATATTTTGTACTTTCACATGTGGAGAAAAACATTGTTGGTATGTATGCCAGAGCGAAACTGTCTCGTATTACCTTAACGAGATGTAGTGTAATTCTCTCCCCGCCTTATGAAGAAGAAATTGAGTCGGTACAACACCTCCTCTTTGAATGTTCTACATTTCTTTCAAACATCTTGGCGATTATTTATTTGAAGAACTGGGAAATTTGCAAAATGTCTGATTGGAGGGATTAATTCCAAGCTAAAAAGATCCAAGTGGCTTAAGAAACTTAGTAAGGGGAAGGAAATGCAGGTTTCACGATGTGCCTTAGGCCCCCGAGTGTCTTGTCTTAGACCAGCAACATGGCTAGCTTAATCTAACCTAACTCGCCGCCTTGCTGTAGTACTGCCGGGCGGATTCTATCAGTCTCTGGTTTCTTGTATGTGTTAAATGAGATAACGGCCCATTTTATAGATTGCTGATTAACCAACTGTTTAACGAGTTTGCAGTCCGATTGGAGCGACCTTGGAAACACCGTACAGGACTCCGCGATCTGAATTATGGCTCCCGGAAAATGTGTAGTAGTAGTAACACGCAGGCACTAACGTCCTCATTGCATGTTTCTATTTTTTGATACCTAATCTAATAATAAATATATCCTTAGCTATGGCTTTGTGGAGTCTAGCCGCAACTGGGGTTGAGCTAATATCCTCACAAAACTTCCAAAAGCTACGGTTCTTTGCTTTTCTGATTTCCTTTCTATACGCGGTTAGAATGGTAGCGCAGTTATCCCTGCATCCGGTGCGTTTTGGTTCAGTAAATTGCCTTTGCACCATCTTCTGAAGCGCTGTGAGCTTCTCCGGCCACCACGATGTATTGGTGGAGCTATTTATATAGCCCCATGCCAATTAGATCCCTGCAAAACTATTTCTATAGGAGCTGTAGATATCAGTAAGAGCTAATTCGATCCTTCACGTGCCTATACACTACGGAACTCTCTTCTGGTTAATGGATATTTTGAAACGGTCTGAATCTTTATTACATTTCAGTGTAGCGCTTCCAAGGTATAGAACACGCGATTACCATTGGCACCAAGCTGGAGATTATGGTGTAACTCTCTTTCTCAAACTTATGAAATATCACTTTTTGACTACCTACACCTGAACAGTCCAGGTACCACCTCGTTCGTAGAGACACCAGTACCCAAGATTGTTAGTATGAATGGAGCAATGCAGTTGTTACCATATCCGTGGTTATATATGCAGTGCCGATCTGGGAAAATGGGAAAAATTTGCATATGAAACAAATAAGAACTACACACAGACTAAACGAGTTTAGAGTTACGAGCACTCATCGCACGGTTTCAGACGATGCCATAGCAGTTATACCGAATCTCTAGAACTATCTGGGTAAAGAGCTGCAGGGGCTGCATAATCTAGTGTGAGAAATACCACCCGGTGTTATTAAAGAAGAAGAGAGGTAGGGGACCATCAGAGAGTGGCAGAAATACTGGGACATTTCTAAAAATGGTCGTTAGACGCACAAACTGATACCAGACATAGCGAAATGGTTTCGAATTAAACACGGGGAACCGACTTGTACGTGACGCAACGGCTGAGCGGTCATGGATGTTTTGAGAAGCATTTACACCGCTTTAATTTTGAAAACGATCCCTTTTGCCCAGTCTGCCCTGACGAATAAGAGAGTGCAACGCATGTGCTATTCCGGTGTCCGCGTTTCAGCATCAGAAAAGAAGACCTTCGCAGCGTTTTTGGATTTTAAGTGATCTAACAGCGCACATCATAAAAGTGCTGCATGATGAAGAATGGGTCCTAAAGGGGAACCTACGTCATTAACAGCTTGGCTTCCAGGTCGCTGGAAATACTTAAGAGTCGTTGTAAGGCCAATACCGGGTAGATTCTTATACTGAGAGAGACTGATTGATTTGAGTTAACATACAAACGTACTAAGGTTCCGGGAGGCGCATCCGTTCGGGCAAGATGAGGTTTTAGTTCTGGTTAAAGTACCACACTGGCGGCCACAATGGCCCTCCAGGCTTTCCATGCTTTCCTCCTACTAAAACAAAATAAAAAAAGATGGTGGAATGCACGCTGGACATATCGCTGCATGGGAGAATTGAAATATTAGCTGGAAAGATTAGTTAACACAATTTCTAAGCCGGCATGGACCATCATAAACCAAATTCCATTTATGACTACTTTGGCGAAGAAAAAGTGGAAGATGTTTACCACATGTTTTTTGTGTGCATTTGATCCCATACCATTTCATGGAAGCTTTGCAATATATTTGACGAAAACTACACTCCTGGTATGTCAGGAGGCACCTCCTCAACTACGCGGACGAGATCCAGGACAAAAGAGACCGACAATTACTGGATCGGCCAATGTACAGACAGACAATTAACGTCATTCATCGGGAGACTCTTACCACTTTCTTAAGCTCTTGACCGCCGAATATCGTCATCGAAGTCTTACTACTACCCATTGCAAAGGAAGAGCGCCAACTTCCCCGAGAATCCCGCGTAACCTTTGCACAATTACGTTCTGGATACTGGAGCAGGTTAAACTCCCACCTATCCAGAACTGACCCCGACGTACTAAACATATGACCGGCATGTGAAGGCACCACGTACGACACTAACCACCTTTTCACATGCCCCATTAAACCGACTCATCTAACACCCCTCTCCCTCTGGACCCAAACTCGACTTTCCTGGGCCCACTTTTAGATGAGTTAGACGAAGAGGACTCACTCACGAATGGCGCAGAAGCGGTGACTAGTTCACCTTTTTCTCTCACGAAGTAACAATACGCGTCAATCTCGTTCATTAGAAGACTCAACTGCATGCGCCAAATCAAGTGAAATGGCATGGTGCAAAAATCAAACTATGTTTAACTATCTTTAACGCATTAATATTTGGGGCCTTCAAATAATCTCCTATAAGCGACTCGTTTGACTTAATCTAAATGAAATTTCAAAATTAAAAATTTAAAAGCAGAAAATGCTGAAAATGCAGAAACGCTTTACCATCTATTCTACTCTATTTTTATTTGTATTTCATTCGCTCACTCACCGCAACTTAAAGCAGAACGCACACGCAGAATATATTTTTATTAGAACTGGAATTGTTGTTTCAAATTTATTCTGTGCACTACTTTTTGCTGATGTTTCCTTCTTATTTTATTTGGTGGAGTTCGCAATTTTCACTAAATTGTTGCAAGCACCTTAATTTCCGTTACACCATTACAACATTTTAGTAGCACTTTGCACTACTTCGCAGACAGCATCAGAAACCTCCGTAAGCGTGTAATGTGTAAAAAGCTACCAAACAAAATGTACTCAGTGTAAAATAAAACTTTTCTCTGCTCTGCAAAGTGTGAGGTGTACAAACAAAAACATAATTACTTCATTTGCCATTTTTATTTCTAAGGTAATGAAATCCGAAAAAAAGTGCAAATAATGTGAGGGCTAGAAACTTTTGAGGTACAGCAATGAGATACAAGAAAACCTTACTTTCTCTTCCACAAGTCAGCAGGTTTGATAATTTTTTTTTTATATGAAATATGTTGATTGAAACTCCTGGCTATGAAAGGAAATGATTTGCGATATGTAAATGTCGATATGTCTTATTTTAATGACTTTCATTTTCTCCTCGGACAAAATATGCCTTTGCCCCTTATGCATGACGCCAAGACTTGTTTTACATTTCATCTTCCTCTCTACAGGATCTGCGAGATCCATTGGATTATATTCCCGGTTTAGTAAGATGACAATTCAATCTGTTCGAATATTCAGTTTATCGTAATAGTATCTAAAAAGGAGGCTAAAAGGGAAGATGGAGAGTGAGCTGAATCTGCAGAAGAATCTTTGACTATCCTGGTAAATAATCACTTTCCAGAAAGTTCTTTTACCCCACGTGACATTGTCCACACGAGTCGACAGGTAGGGCTACTCGATCTTTCCTTGAAATATATCCTGGCAGTTGACAGCATCACGTGGGCAATAAATAGTTTTTTCCCCTTGAAATCTCCTGGTTCTGACGATATCTTACCTGTGATGCTTCAGAAAACAAGTACTTCTATGGTTCCTGTCCTGCAAGAAATCTACTTGGCGTGTATCGCTCTTAATCACGTCACCGCCAACCGGAAGAAAACGGGGGTTGTTTTTATACCCAATGCAGAGAGGAGGGGTCACAACTCGGCCAAGGCCTTTAGGCCTATAAGTCTTACCTTATTTATCCTAAAAGTGTTTGAAAGATTGATTGATTATTATATCCGGGAGCACATCGAACCCAAATTATCGCCAGCGCCGAAAGGAAAATCCACGGAACCAGCCTTACACGAGGTCGTAAGGACTGTGGAAAAATATCTGGAAGACAAGTAATTCACTTTGGCCGCCTTCAAAGAAATAGAGAGTGCGTTCAATAACATCAGGGCGGAGTAAATTATCACTGTGTTAGATAGACTAGAGGTGGAAAAACCTATCAGTCTCTGGATCTCGTCCCTGCTTGGTTGCAGGGAAGTTAATGCGATAGCAAGAAGAGCTAAAGTCACAAAGGGGCCCGCTGCAGTGTGGTGTCCTTACGCCACTACTTTGGCGAGTTGATATTGACGAAGTTCTGATAATACTAAATAAGGGTGAGGTTCAGATAGTAGCATACGCCGATGATTTGGTCCTGATGGCATCGGGCCCGTTTCCCTCAGTCATGGCTGAGATCTTCGAAAAGTCACTGGATGTACTCAGCCGCTGGGCTGCCACTTACGGCCTCCGAGTCAACTCTGACAAAATGGAGATGGTGCTATTTACCACAAAATATAAACCTTCACACTTTAGACTTCCCAAATTAAACAACCACGTTTTCCCGCTCTCATCGGAAGTTAGGTAACTTGGAGTGATACTTGACTCCAAACTCCATTGGAAGCTACACATTGAAAATCGGGTAAAGAAGGCCAGTATAGCCTTCTAATCCTGCAAATCTATGTTCGGTAAAAAATAGGGGCTCAAGCCACAATTCGAGCTGTGGATGTACAACGCAGTGGTTTTCCCAATTTTAATGTATGGACCCCTGGTTTGGTGGGAAGCTCTTCGGAATAGCTACAATATCTCTAAACTGGAGATGGTGCAAAGGACTGCATGCAATGGCATCGCTGAGGGGAAAATCAGCACCAAAGCTTGCACCTCTGCCTTCACTGACGGTTCCAAGATGGAATCGGGAGTCGGAGCAGAGATTTTACCAAAATTAGCCAATTTAACTATTTAGTTAAAATTAACGAATACTGCAATTTTTTTTCAGGCAGAAGTCTTTGCGATCTTGCAGGCATGCTAAATGGTTACGTAACGCGGGAGCGAGGGAGATATTAACATTTTGTCGGATAGTCAAGCCGCGATCAAGGCTCTGACGACGCCATAGTGCAGAAACGAAACTAGAAAACTCTTATAAAGAGGAGATCAAATCTCTTGAGTAACAAGTAACATTTCTCTGATCTGGGTTCCAGGACATAGGAACATAAAGGCAAATGAAATTTCTGATGAATGGTCTCACCACCTTGAGAGAAAACCATAAAGTAAAATCTGGGTCCCGGGACATCGGAACATTGAAGGTAACGAAAAAGTAGATGAACTGGCAAGAAGGGAATCTGTCAAGAATAACATTCTTGCAGAATCGGTATTCATTGCACTGTGCACAATCAAAAGTACAATTTCCTCAAAATATAATACCTCCGAATCGCGGATAGTAGATGAACATACTAGGCGACATGCAAAATTAGCCAGACGTGGTGGCCCTCTTACTATCTCAAACAAATGTGAATATTGTAAACAGTGAACGACGGGACTCTTGAGGACTCAAGACAGTCATAACTGGCTTTTGGTTTGTCGGGGAACAAGCAGCCAAAATGGGCATTGGTCACAATACACATTCCCACAGTTGTAAACAACCTGAGAAAAAGGAAACGATTTTACATTTCCTCTGTGATTACCCTGCCCCAAGGAAAGGGAGAATGTCAACCCTGGGCAAACCACTGTTCGAGAGCCTCGAACAACTGTCTGGCTTAGACGTCAACAACCTAATAAGGTTCTTATACCTCACAGACTGGATATAGCCATGCTGTAAATAAGAGTTACAGAAGTTGATAGCGAAGATGTGGCAAACTTGTGCGGAAGCGCTAGTTGTACCTAGTGAAGTCCAAAATAAGCAAGACTGGCGACATAAAAATGTTTTGATGGCGCCGTCTTTTTAATGAGTTAGTGCTTTGGAAGTTACATCCTTAACTGACTTCCAGTGAAAGCTTGGTGACATTCCGTTCAGTGGAAGTGAAGTTATTGCGTCTAAAGTGTCATTATGTTTGTGCCATCGATACAAAAATGAGTTTCGAACAAAGAGCTGGCCCGTATTAGCTCCTTGTTGTGCCCAAACTCAGTAATAACTGAAAGCTCCATCGAAATTGTTCGTAAATGTATCAAAAATGAACCGAAATCATTGTTGAAATTCTTGAAATCGGAGTTGAAGATCTCCAAAATATCGATTTATCGCATTTTAACTGATCATTTGGGCTTACGAAAGGTCTGCACACGTTTCACTCCGAGCACCAAAAATTGCTCAGAATTCAACATTCGAAAAATCTCATTAAAGAGGCGAGAAGAGACGAGAACTTCTTTGAAAACATTGTAACTAGCGACGAAACGTGGTGTTTCCAACATGAACCTGAAACTAAGCGTCAAAGTGCCGAGTGGAAGGCCCCAGACGAACCAACACCAAAAAAATCGCGTTTCGAGAAGTCAAAAATCAAGTCGATGCTCATTTGTTTTTACGATTCCATGGGAATTCTCCACAAGGAGCCAATGGGCCAAAGCGTTAATGCAATATTCTATCTTGGCGTTTTAAAGCGTTTGTTGCATCGCTTTCGTCGAATTCGTTCTGAATACCGCGAAGGAGGAAGCTGGCGCTTATTGCATGATAGTGCACCATCTCATCGATCCACTCTTGTGACTGGTTTTTTGAGTAGAAATCCCAGTTTAACTATCAATCACTCATCATATTCGCCTGATATAGCTCACTGTGAGTTCTAGCTATTCGGAAAATTGCAATTGGCCATGAAAGGAAATCGTTTTGCGTCCGTAAAGGCCACCCAAAAGGCTTGTACTGACATTCTGAAGGGCATTCCGGTCAATTACCTGAAATACTCTTTCGAAAAGCTTTAAGATCGCGCAAAATAGTGTATCGAGGCCACAGGGGACTATTTTAAATAAATAAACTCGAAGTTATCAAAACAAAGCTCCTGTTGATTCTATTTTAGCTCAGTCTTGTTTATTGTGGACTTCACCTGGTATTCTGGATGAATCACCTCTCTAACCAACTAATCAACAAAACCTGTTTATACACAACGAAATATAATATTTAATTTCACGACAAGAACTTTTGTTGCTATTTAGTTTATATGCGGTAATACTTTCATTGTGGCACTACGGTACGTCCTACACGTCACGCGCTGCCGCAACGGAAGGAACAGATCCATTGTGAAAGCCCTATTATTGTACAACGGTAATAAAATAAATAAGAATCGTTAATAAAATAAAAATAAAAAAATAAACGAGTTCCTTTTTATTTATGTATTTATACTCCTATCCACCCTCTGTGTGCCTAAATGTGTCTTATGGAAAGGCGTTTCCCAACTTAGTCTAGTACCTCAAATGCTCATTTTACTGCAGCTCACTTACTTTGTAAACGCAGAACTGATATTCGAATACTCGCTTTTATACCATCGAAAGCTAACTGTTTTTTTTTTTTTTTCTCCCAAAAAAATGTGCATATAATTAGCACAACCATTGAGCTACTACACGCAGCTCTTCTCTTTGACGTTATTTAGGTGAGTCTGAATTCATAATAGAGCTAAAATAGAACTCATTACCTTTATCAGCAACAGCTCTCACATACTCTCTCTCTCACTTATAAGCGTGTTTGTTGGCATATTTGCATACGTGTATGTTTGTGCGTTTATTTGTCATACAAGAGTATTTCGCTTGCATGCCTTTGTGCGGCTTTGTAAATGCAGATACGCAGGGATGCATAAATTCTGTGATTTAATGAAACCTCCTTTAAAAAGGCTTAAAAAACTCCAAGCATACGAAAGTAGGCTGAGCCGCATTAGAGTGGTTGTTGTGAGAGAAAAGTTAATGCAAATTAGCGCAATAATTCGGTTAACTGCTTTGAACAACAAGTCATCGACTAACTTCGCAGCACAACTAATTGTTGCGGGGGTTGGATGGTATTTTGTAGAGCGATTATTTTGGAACAAGTAATTTGTGCACAACTGAATTTCTAGCAAAAGTGTTTTGTAGTTGTACTTTTTATTTATTTATTTATTTGTTTTTCTTTTTTTGTGTGCCTCATTTAAAGTCAACACATCTGGTAAGCTTTTCAAGACTATGCTGCTTCAGACAGTTGGTTATGCGAGTTGCCTGTATGAGTTCTGCCGATGTAACTTGAAAAAACCCAACAATAGCATCTAATTCCGAAATAATAAAGCACCAGTGAGGGCAACTGCTACAATGAATGTCAAAAATAAAAGAAAGACTTAACTCAATCTGAGTTGTTCACTTCAAAGGGAACTTTCTCAACTGGTGAAATGAACAGCAAAGAAAGAGCCAAACTCTTTGCAAGTTGTCTGCACATTGCACTTACATACGTACATACGCATTTAAATAAATGCAGCATAATCCCGCACATATACTCGTTTGCTTTTGTGCATTGCCTTGTGTGTGTGCATGCAGTTGCAGTGATTGGACAGGGTCTTTCAAAATCGAACTTCCCTTTTTAATTTAGTTTTAGTCAAATGCTTTTTTTTAGAACTTCAGTTGGATAATTCTAAAGGGTGGTTAAGTTTCAAGGGCCGGTGTTGATTTTGAATAAACTACAATTTTTTTAGAAAATTATTGTCATTTCTCTTTATTATGATAAAACTGCTGTGGCTCAATTACGTGCAGAATAAAATATCGGCCAAATAGCCGCCGCTGCCTCGGCGGCACACCTCCACCCGATGGTCCAAATTTTCGATGACGCTGAGGCATAATTGTGGTTCTATGCCGTTAATGTGCCGAATTATCTCATCCTTTAGCTCTTGAATTGTTGCTGGCTTATCGATGTACACCTTTTATTTCAAATAACTCCAAAGAAAGAAGGCCAACGGTGTCAAATCACATGATCTTGGCAGGCAATTGACAGCGCCGCGACGTGAGATTATTCGGCCATCAAATTTTTCGCGCAAAATAGCCATTGTTTCGTTAGCTGTGTGACAAGTGGCACCGTCCTGTTGAAACCACATATCGTCCATATCCATATCTTCCAATTCGGGCCATAAAAAGTTCGTTATCATCTCACGATAGCGAACACTATTCACAGTAGCTGCCTGACCGGCCTCATTTGGAAAAATACGGCCCAATGATGCCGCCGGTCCATAAACCACACCAAGCAGTCACTCTGTTGCAATTCTGCTTATTGACGAATCCACTGAGGTGAAAATGTGCCTCATTACTGAAGATGATTTTCTTCACGAAGTGCGCGATATGCACTTTGATTTGAACGCCCGCTTTCATAATAAGCCTGAATAACTTTAATGCGTTACTTGATTGTGTATCTTTCTATAGTTCAAATTGAGTTAGTCTGAGATTAAAAAATGTTGAATTAAGTGCAGAAAAAAGCTTGACCTTTAGGTGTGGTTCACATTCAACATCGGCCCTTAAAATTTAACCACCCTTTACTTGGTAAATTCTATCTTTTCGAAAGCCGCATAGAAAATAGACCAAAGTCAATTCAGGTGATCTGTGTAGACAAATTGCTGCAGGGTGTCGTGAAATTAATCCCTTTCGGAAATTTTGTTTGTCATGAGTTGATTAATTTATTAGCTGTGACAGAAGATTAGAAAAGAAACTGCGACCAAAGAGCACGCTGATCTGGCAAAAGGCAACTAAAACCAAATACCATCTGTTTCACTCGAATGAGGAACAATAACTGGAATGTCTCTGTGTAGCCGGCTTGTATATAAGTTTAGAGAAAAGGAAATCCATTATTTTCTTGGTAGATGGATGTAGTGATCGATAACGCGTAAAGTATCGATGAAATAGTTTAAAGTTTTTGCTCGTTGTCAAGGTGGCATCTCACGCTAAAAAATCGTTTATTATTTTTTGTTTGTTTCATTCAGTTGTGAGTTACAGGATGTTATTATTATTATTATGATTGGGTGTTTGTACACTGCGACCTGAAGAGATGTATTGTGCAGCCATGTAGCCTACTTAAACAGTTCTAGGCTATTAATAAATTCTAACACTGCTCTTGGCGTACATTCTAGCAGGAGGTTTGGATCTATCATTTCACAGGTAATTTAGTCTGCGTCGTGCCACTGCTGGGCAATCGAATATAGCATGTTCTTTTATTTCTTGTGCCTCTTTATAGAGTCTACAATAATCGCTTTCTATCGCACCTATATTTTGCATGGAATACTTAAGTTTATAATGCGCTGTTATTAGTTAAGTGTAAGTTGTATGCCCTTCCTGCTTAGGATAAGGATTGCTTCTGCCTTTATCTGTTCGGGATGTATGAGTCTTTTCGATCGCCGCATGGCCGAACGGGCTCTCCAGTAATCGATTAGGCCTCGTTGTTCCCGCTCACGTTGAAATGAACTTTTGAAGTTGTTATTTGCTCCACGTAAAGATTCAGGACCTATGCAGAGAGTGTTTGCCCTCTTTTTCGCTAAAGTGTCCGCAATTTCATTCCTTTCGTGACCCTCATGTGCCGGTACCCACATCAAGGTAAAAAAGTTTGTTGATTCTAGGGTGTTGAGAATTTTAAAACATTCCCAGACCAACCTTGTTTGGAACGAATAGCTATCCAGCGATTTTAGACCTGCTTGGCTGTCAGAGAGAATGTTAATATTTGCACCGCGCGTGCCTCTCCGGAGACATTCTCTGGCACACAGCTCTAAGGCGTGGACCTCCGTCTGGAAAATGGAAGTGGTTTTTCCCATTGCAATTGCTTTTTGAAATGTGGTTCAACAATTCCAGCCCCGGCACTAACGTCTTCCATTTAGGACCCATCAGAAAACCACACCTGTGCGCTCTGTTTTAAGGATATTTCATTGTTTCTCCCCTCTGAGCGGTCACTAGCGACCATTTTGAAGTTCTTGGAGATTTCTAATTTCTTTTCCATCTTGTCGTGGAGAGGGAATAGATTAGAAAGCCTTAGGGCTGACAGAGTGACAGACAGAGTGGAATGAGTCCAGTGACCATTCCTAAAGCCGCTGTGGGGCAGATTCGCATTGCTCCCGTTACGCTCAGATGGGCTATTCTTTATACCTTGTTAAGTGTTATCTGATTTTTATATTGGTCTACTTTTGGCCGTAGGATGTTTGATGGACAAGAGCTTGAACTAAAGAGCTAAACTAATGGATTTCTTTGTGACTTTGTGACTTGTTTTACAAATATCTCAACTCCGACGCCATCTACCGGTTCATATTAAGCTCGTGATTCATCCAGAGTATGGCCGTAATAATTCCTTCAAATTATGTTGCAATTGGATCAGATCAAACAAATATGCAGTCTGCTCGCCTCCTTACGCGGTGCTGGAAATATACCTGGGTATTCAACTTACTCACATTAGCATACTTTGGCACCCTTCTAAGCAATGGCGACTTTGTAACATTCATAGTATATTCTAAAATGGAGTTACCAGTAGGAAGAGAATCAGGTTTCTTCTGCTAGCAAATCTAATTCAGAGAAGCGTACAGACTTCCTAGCTACTGTAGTCGTTTTGAAATTGAGATCTATGTGTAAGGATGGCTCTTAAATCGTGACTGTTTTATTCATCATTGTCTACATTTACATTTCAGTTAGGAATTCATTTTAAAAGATATTTACATGTTTAGATAAAAGAGAGTAACTAGTAAACTAAGATAATAATTTAGCTACATCGCAGGGATGTATTAGGGATGGTA
This sequence comes from Anastrepha ludens, assembly GCF_028408465.1. NCBI lineage: Eukaryota > Metazoa > Arthropoda > Insecta > Diptera > Tephritidae > Anastrepha > Anastrepha ludens. The sequence goes on along the minus strand of NC_071499.1, from coordinate 9,547,517 downwards.
ACTACTTGAATAGGTCATTGGATTTATGGCCTTACATATGCTATTGGCATTCAAATTGGAAAATAAGATGGAACTCGATGCTTGAAACCTCGCTTTCATTATAAACAGTTAGCTGGCCTGTGGCAGGACTTCCTGTTGCTCAATCATACCTGGCCTGTTAGATTCGTAATCTCGTCATTTGAAAAAAAGCCTAGGCCAGCCACTAACAATAGATCTGGGCCCATGCAGAATATGACATTCACCTTATTTATCGCTTGATGAATGGGTATCTCAATTGGCTGAGGCTCCCTAAACTATACATACCTATGACTTCTTACGGGCACCGGTACGCACGAGGAATTGACCTAGAAGAATGGGCTTCAAAATTGTGGGAGACATTTTCTCCAAGGATCAGTGCAAATTAGTATAGTTTATTTGGGAAGGATTATTGAATTCGCCAAAATAGTCAAGAACTTTGACGAAGTTTTTGAAATATTTTGTATTTCAAGACTTGACAATCACAATACCCTTTGAACTTTTGATTGAACAGCAACCCGTCTAACCTCATTAGCCTAACCTTCATGGGTTGTGTGGTGTGCCACACTGTCTTGTTGAAGTCACGTATCATCAGTATCCATACCAGCAACAAGGGTCATTTACAAAAGGTGTTAACGTTCCCACGACAGTCGTTTCTACGTAACCGGAACGACCAGGATTTATATTCGGCCAAAGACTGTTACTTCAGTTTTTGATACCACAGCAACACAGACTTTAACGCAACTCGGTGTCGCAGCCCATTAACTTTAAGAGAATTTTCACTTATATTTTTTAAAGAAAATTAGCCCGAGGATGCCCCCAGAAGGGGATGGACGTACATTGGTGCTTTGTTTTGCTCTGGTCCAGTCGACTCGGAGCTCTGTTAAATTATTACAATGAGCAAAATTATCCAGAAATTTTAGAGATTGAGAATTTTCACAGGTCCATCATTTCCTTACCTTCCTCCTACTATGATTATTTAGCGAAGTGGCACTAATTTTCGTAAGGCAGTAATTTAAACTAAACATCAGTCAAAAGAGCCGCAATCGAATTATGACAAAAAACGAATTGTCTGAAAAAGAAATCTTGCCAAAAACCAAACTCGAACTCGAGAGACCCTGTTCAGATGAAAATTCTGAGTGAAAAATGGCTGAAAGATTGCGCAAAACATACGAAGAGTTGCAAGTGAAAGTTTCCATGGCAAAGACAGGACAAATCTTTGCAAAGTTCAAAAGTTTAGATAAAATTCACTTTCATGGCAGCAGTGTGTCACTAATACACTTTTTGTATATAGTTCCTTCTAATAAATTTATAGTCTGTTTTGAACTTTAGATTGATAAATTTCGTAGCACCTGCATACAAACACAGTTGCATGGATAAATTTGAATAAAAGTAAAAACATTTTGCGAACGTCTTCGCAGTCTCATCGTGAGGAAGTGAACAAAGTTTGCTTAAATATTTAATTCGTTAAGGTAGCAAATTTACTAGAGCAAATACATAATTGATCTATACAAAATGTCGCAAAATTAATCATACATTTTGGCTTTTTAAGGGGGAACACCACTGTGAACGCGTGAAAATAAAGTGATTTTCATGAATTTTTTTTTAAAGGTAGGGATGATTATTTGAGGATCGGACAAATTATAATTTATTTAACATATATTCAACTAAACTGACACAAATTTTTATTAAAATTGTTATAAATCTTAATGCAATGACGTCATAAAAAACTGATGGTCGCAACGATGCAGCGGTGAAAAATCATCTGAAAGCAAAAAACCAAAAAATTCTTAATCTATACATCAATCGCTATAGTCGTACGTGGCGGTTTTTTTATTTTATTATTTTTTTTTTTTTTGAGAAAATGGTGCAGGTTTGAAAAATGAGTTTGTGTTTTTACCCTTTTTTTTGTTTTCGAAAGGCTTGAAAAAATATAAATTTTTGGAATTTTTAAAAACGGCTAGCGAATACATGAACAAAAAAAAAATAAAAATTAATTCGGTTCATAAGTCTTCAAGAAATCGAGGCCAACGTGTTCAGAAAAGTCGTTTTGAGAAAAACGTGTTTAAAGTTTTCATTGGCCGCTGTAACTCACTATCTGCACTTATTGTATTGGGTATAACTTCGTCAATTTTCAAGATTTAAAGTTCAATTTTTTTACATGTTTTTGAATATATCTACTTTAGAAAATGAAAAAAAAAGAATCGTTTCTTATTGAATAAAGAAAAATTATTTTAAGTGATGGTAAACTTTTTTTTTACCTTTACGCGCTCCATACCTTGTCTGTTTGTATATAAAAGGTGGTTAAGTTTGAGCGACTTAAGTTTGTTGAGCCATTGTTTCGCGCGACCGGCCTCATTTTGGAAAAATATAGGCCAATGATGCCGCACCAAACAGTCACTCTTTGTGGGTGCATTGGTTTTTCGGCAATCACTCTTGGATTATCATTCGCCCAAATGCGGCAATTCTGCTTATTGACGTAGCCACTAAGGTGAAAATGTGCCTCATCACTGAAGATGATTTTCTTCGAACCCCCGTTTTGATTTGAACGCCCGTTTTCATCATAAGCCTCAATAACTTTAACGCGTGCCTCGATGGTATATCTTTCCATGGTTCAAATTGAGTTATGCTTTATATGCTTTGTTGTGCTACTTTGCTTTGCAATATTGAGGACTGTTGATATTTTACATCCGCACACACTTCTGTAGAGAGGTATTTTAATTTTGGGCAAAACTTTCCATTACTACCACGATATGTTTGAATTGGGGCCGGAGGGGGAGGGGTGTGATTCCACCCACTACGACCATTAGAAAAAGCAAGGTCACACCATTATATCCATGAAAGTCCGAACCTCCTAGGGTCCCTACAGAACCCCCAGGAGAAGTTTAAAAATTAGGTCTTTTACGACCCCATTTGCAGTTTGTACTGAAATACAGTTGAAGAGAAGTGTATACAGTAAAGTCAACCCAGCAAGCATTTAACTTAGGTTTTATAATTTATAGCGTTTTTGAAAATGTTGTTTCATCGTAAATTTTATAATTTTGCACTATTTCACTATTTATAAAATTTTTTGTTTTTGTAACATGTATGTACTGTATATTAGGATGTCCCGAAATATTTTTTTTTAGTTTTTCTAAACTCAAGACCTCTTAAAATTTGTGTAATTAATTGTAGATTCCAAAAATAATTTTTAAATAAAAATGAAATTATATCTTCAGGTCTCTACCGATCTTCAAACTTTAGAATATTTTACCTTTTTTTGTAATTTTTCGCATTTTTTAATTTCGCTGAACTGAATTGAATATACAAAAATATTAACTTTTTTATTACATTCAAGTATAATGTAAACATAATATTTTAATTCGCATGCATTGACAAGTTCCCAATCACTAAATCTTTGCTAGGTTTCAACCTGCAAATACCCTCAATTTTCAACATAATTCGAAGTGTTTCTTACCTTAACTAGGGAGTGTTTTCTTCAAAGCCACTCAGTTTCTTGTGTCGTTAAAGTGCAGTTGCGATTGTTTTATTTTTAAAAGTGGATTAAATAATGAGTTTGAGGCGTAGTGAAACTACTTGTGCTATATTGGGACCTTACGAAGAACTTGGCGATCGACAGCTACCAACCATAAAGGACGTCATTAAATATATTTTATTCGTAAAACGCGATCTAAAATTGAAGTACAATGGAAAAGATCCATCAAATTCAGATACATTTGCGATTGTTTCTGAAAAAATATGCGATATTTGGACCAAAGCTTCGATTCCAATCGTAACAAAAGAACGAATTATTCAATTACAAAAACAACATTTCGAAAAATATCTCCATTTAAAAAGATACCCCAAAAACAAAAGAAGTGATAGCTATGAAAATAAACTGAAATGTTTCTCAGTGTTATCAGAAAAACTCTTCGACGTTGCTGCTTGTAAATGCACTTCTTTCAAATTTTGTTCATGTTTAAAACCTAAAAAAGTTCCCATCAATGAAAGAAATTTTATGTTGGATCAGAGAAATGACAGGAAAATGGCTATTGGCGGAATTGATAAGAAGGAAACGACTAGATTAATGAAACGACAGCAGAGACAAATAGAAGAATCAACAAGGGCAACAAAAAAGTTCTGTTCTACTCAAGAAACCTATTCGGACTCAGCCTGTTATGAAGATGCGATGAGTGAATCTTGTCTGGAAATAAATCCGATATTAGAGGGATCATCGACCAGCATGCCCTCAGTAGAGGCGCCATCAACTTCAACGGCAAATCGAAACACACTGCCGTTGCCTACCGTGGCTAAGGTCTGTGACAGATACGGCTTATCGTTGCGATCTGCTGCGGCTGTAACTTCGGCGGTTTTGGCAGACGTTGGCTTGGTTTCTACCAAAGAGTTAACTCTGGTTATTGATAAAAACAAGATCCACAGAGCGGTATCTAAAGCCCGGACCGAAGCCTCAAAAGATATTGGAAGCACCGTTATAAAAAGCATTTACTTTGATGGACGTATGGACAAGACTCTGATAAATGAGAAAATAGGGAATCGCTACCGTCGCAAAGAAGTTTTAGAAGAACACGTCTCAGTTTTGGCTGAACCTGGATCAATTTATTTAGGTCACACAACGCCGAATCGTGGGACTGGGAAGGAAATTCAGATTTCGATCACAACTTTATTAGAAGGACAACGTTGGAAGTTAGATGACCTGATTTGCGTGGGATGTGACGGAACTGCAACTAATACCGGTTGGAAGGGTGGCGTGATTCAAAATTTAGAGCAATATTTAAAACGGCCACTCCAATGGTGTGTTTGTTTACTTCATGCTAACGAATTACCGCTTCGTCATCTATTTTCTACTTTAGATGGTCCCACTTCTGGGCCTAAAGAATATTCTGGACCTATCGGAAAACAATTAGTTGGCTGTGAAACTAAAACCCCCGTGTCTTTCTGTGCGGTGGCTGGTAATTTGCCTGACTTGCCGAGAAATGTGATCGATGATCTTAGTACAGATCAAAAATACCTTTATCAGATGAGTAATGCTGTATCAACTGGTTTCTGTGCTCCTGAGCTGGCAAACCGTCAACCTGGAAAAATGGCGCACTCGAGATGGCTTACTACTGCTAATCGTATACTCAGACTTTATATAAGTACTCTTCATCCAACAGAAAATTTAAAACTGCTTGTCAATTATGTTGTTAAAGCATACGCCCCGATGTGGTTCCTTATCAAGCAACAAAGTTCTTTTAAGGATGGCGCGAAGCATACTTACCAATTGACTCAGTACTCTCGATTTCTGCCAGAAAATTTGAAATCTGTTGTGGATCCTGTTATCGAAAGAAACGCCTTTTATGCGCACCCAGAAAACCTACTTGTCAGTATGTTATTTGATGAGAGGGATCACATTCGGGAGCTGGCATTACAGAAAATAATAACAGCTAGAGAAAATGAATCTTCAACAAAACTCAGAATATTCAGGCCACCAAAACTTAACTTCTCGGCCCGAGATTACACTGAAATGATTCTATGGGACGAATGCCTAACTACAACACCCCCTGTTCTTCGTCACATTTCAGACGAGGAGCTAAAAAACATGGCAAAAGATAAGATCTTGGAAATCGATGACTTTCCTTGTCATACACAATCAGTGGAAAGGTGTGTAAAACTGGTAACAGAGGCCTCACAACGTGTAACTGCCGCAAGCTCTAGAGATGGTTTCATTAGAACCAGGCTACAATCTCGAGCAGAAATGCCAAATTTTGGGCACACAAATCTTTTTAAATATTAAGATTCTTTTATTAATTGACCGCTTTACTTCGTTTATTTTATTTTATTGTTCTGTAGTTCACTAATTTGCATAATAAACCAGCTTATGAATTTAACTTTTGTTTTATTTTCGGCATATGGTTCATTCTTGTAAAAATGTAAGATTTAATAAACTTTAACGTTCTGTAGAGCCCTCAAGATAATATGTAATTCAAATTTTCTTATGATATTCGTAATCTATGTAAAATTACGCAAATTTTGACAACTCTTGCGTTTGGATATCTTGAAAAATAAAAAATTTCATACATTGACGGGACACCCTACTGTATATGCGAAATCAAATCACCCCTAAAAATAATAAAAATAATAATAAAGGAATTGTTCCCTTTTGGTTGACTGGGGTTTTCTTTAAAATTTAATTTTAAAAAAAGCTTTAAATCGATTCTTCAATTAATAAAGAGTGTTTATAAGTGATTACTGTTACTTTTCTGTGTTTGTATTTAAGTGAAACAAGCGTCTGTAATAGGGCATTTTTTCAAGCTTATGCAAGAAAGATGCATTTTTAACGTTAAATATTGCTATTAATTCTTAATTGTAAAAAAAAATATACGAAAATACTAAATTACTTCCATTATGCACCACCAAAGAAACGCGAAATGATAAAAAAAATTCTTGGAAAATTTAAAATGAATGGTGCTTCAAGGTAATAAGAACATACACAAGATAAAGTTAGAATTCGAATTTTTAGATTTATTTTGTTTATTTCTCATTTTTTCAGAAGTACACCACACAACAACTCATTCCAACTCTGATTTTGAAATCCTGTTGGAATTGGTGATCGATAATTTTGTCACTATAATGGTCAATGGAAATTTGCGTGTATCAGACCCTGCATATTATTTACCATATCAAATTTTTATGGAACATATGGACCAAATGAACACAAAAAAAATATTTAGTTTTGTTTTGATTTTTTGCAACATTTTGGTTTTCAGTTAATACAATAAAAACAATACTGTTTTTTCGTGAACACAAAATTCTAAATTTATTACGTTGTTTGTTTAGAATTTTTTTAGAAAAAAAGTAAATTTTTTGGTTTTGAGGAAATTTGTTTATTGTTGCTATTTGTGAAAGCGTAGATATTTGTAAGTATTTGACTATAATCCTAAAAGTTAATGGAATACCACTATGACACATAGAAAACATTTTTTCAAAGGGGTGTTTTTCGAAAATTATAAAAAAAATTGTTTTCAAAAATTTTGAAGAAATAAAGTAAAATAAAAAAATTTCGAAAGCATGAAATTTTTTCAAAACCAAATTTTCCTCAAAAAGATAAAAGAAATTTCTTCGAAGAGGAGTTTTTCTAAAATTACAAAAAAAAAAAATTTCAAAAATTTTAAACAAATAAAATAAAATAAAACTTTTTCAAGGGTATGAAATTTTTTCAAAACAAAATTTTCTGAAAACCAAACAAAATTAAAAAAAAAATGGTGTTTTCAAAGCATTTCATATTCCACTATTAATAGAGAATACATTTTTTCGAGGGGGTGTTTTTCAAAGCGGAAAAAAATCTTTTTTAACAAATCAATTTAAACTTTTACAAAAGTATGAAATTTTTTCAAGAACAAAATTTTCTCAAAAACGTTAAATTAAAAAAAAAAAATAGTTTTTTCAAAATATTTAATTTTCAGCAATTAACTGAGAAGAAATTTGTTAGAGCGAAGTGTTTTTCAAAATTTCAAAAAACACTTTTTAACCAAAAAAAATAAACCTTTTTTCAAAAACAACAGGAATGATAACATTGCCTAACAATTTCTGCACTTTTGCACAGTCTAAAGAGGCATTGATACAGAGTGTATTTCAAAACATAGTTCAACATTACAAAAACCATGATTGACTCAGCGAAAGAGCAATTTTAGCTGGGAAAAATAAGGACGTCAATGATATAAATTCAGCTATTTTAGATCAAATACCTGGTGACATAGTTGAGTATGAATAAGTCAACGGACACTATTTACTGATCAAGATGAGGTCGTAAATTATCCAACTGAATTCTTAAACTCACTCGATTTGCCAGGCTTACCACCTCATAATTTACGATTAAAAATTGGAGCACCGATTATTATGCTGCGCAATAGTATTGTGCCCCGACTTTGCAACGGTACCAGACTCGCTGTGAAGAAGCTAATGGGTAACGTTATCGAAGCAACAATTTTGAAAGGGAAGTACAAAGGAGAAGACATTTTGATACCCTGAATTTCACTGATTCCGGCGGATTTACCATTCGATTTCAAACGTTTGCAGTTCCCTATTCGCCTTGCCTTCGCTATGAGAATTAATAAGGCGCAAGGACAGTCTCTACAAATGTGCGGTATTAATTTAGAATACCCAATTTTTTCTCATGGACAATTGTATGTAGCTTGCTCACGAGTTGGCAAACCATCGTCATTATTCACGCGAAAGATGAAAAAACCAAAAACGTTGTCTACCAAAAAGTGTTACAATAAAGTTCGAATGAAATTGTATCAAAGAATTTGCTTTGTTTCGTATTAATTGTATTCTCTTTCAGCAAATCATTGAATTTATCGTCTAGCGAAGCGGGCGAGGGTACGCTAGTTTTAAATAAATTACAATATATTAAATAAATAAGCTAAGATAATTTCTCAGGCGCTTGCACTGCTTTCGACACCACAAAAGACTAAATGTAGGACGTAGGCACAATCGTCAGTGCATGCCAAATTACATAAGCTTGTATGTAATAATATAAAATAAATACGTAATTATTTTTTTCCTTCAATAAACACTCAGTTTTATTTGAACTTTTTTTTTAACTTTTTTAGTTAATTTTTTTTTATTAAAATTCAACGTTTCAATCCATTAACATCGCTACGAAATTATTTCGCGCCAAAAATGTCACCATTAGTGTATGTATGTGTGCGTAGCTATTTAAGCGCTCACAAATCACTTGTGAGAGAGCTACCGTTACGCGGAAAGGACACCGGCAAACTAATTGCGTGGTTGCATTCCATTTGCCGGTTGGCTCCTTTGAACGAATACAGTTCGCTTGCAACAAGTTTGACAACGAAAGCAAAACTACGTGCAGACATATGTATATACAAATAGAACATATCCTACTTACAACTACAATAACAATAACGTTGACAAAAACACTAGCTGGCGTTATTTTTTTTTTCTATATACACAGCTACTGAATTTTACACGTTGGTGTATTACACATTTTATTCCTCTATCGCGGCATCCTTTTCTCTACACTTTCGCGTTGGCTCTTAATTCGGTAAATCTAAATTACATTTTTACTATTTCATACCTTCTTAAATGAATATGGATATTCGTATTAAATGCTTTTTATCTGGTGTAAAATAGTAAGTAAAAACTAAGTGAGTAAGCCTGGGTGGATGAACTAGAAAATATGATTTAGAATTTCAACAATTACTAGATTTAACTGGGTCAGAATTACAGAATAACTTATTGCTATTGACTATCGATTTCCTATAGACACTGTAGGGGAAGGAACTAGGAGGCTGAAGCTGAATGAATTAATAAAGAGTTGCAAAAAAACTGTTTCACGGTGGAAATAGCATTATTTAATTATCAATAAGACATCTTATGTAAAAAAAAATAATGAAATATGAGCTTCATACTTTGGTTTTTTTACGGAACTATTTATATATAAAAACTAGTTGTAAAGTAGAGAAAACTGTTCCAAAGTGAGAAAATTACTATCTGTCGAGAAAGATAAGTATATCAACTCCATGAAATTTTTTTTGTTTTTTGTCAAAACGCACTTACGTTTTACTCTGTTCTCATTTTTGAACAAAACTTGCACAAATGTGAGGTTGTTTCGAAATTTCATTAAAAGTTGACAATTTCTGCGTTCTATTTGACGGACTAAAATAGTTTGAAAAATTGTCTAATACATAGTTTGGAAACCAAGTACTTGGGACTAAACATAGATAGGATATTGGCCTGGAAGACAAACATCTTAGAAAGAGTTAGGAAAGCGAACCTCGCTTTTTATGCATGTAAGAGAGCTTTAGGTAAGACCTGGGGAATTAAACCTAAGCTTGCTCATTGGCTTTATACTGATGTCGTCAGATCCATTCTTCTATTATATATGGAAATGTTGTCTGGTGGTGTGCTTTGCAGAAAAAAACCTATTCTAATTTATTGAATAATGTGCAGAGATCAGCGGAATTAGCAATATGTGGCGACACGCCATCCATGGCTTTGGACATCATGCTACATCTGTCACCCCTAGATCTCTTGTGCAAATACTCAGCGACCTGCTCCGCTTTAAGGCTCAAAACGAGCTCACAAGGACTGTCACACATGGACATTCAACCATCTTAGACTCCTACACGGAGATACCCAGTGACTGTGATTATCACCCTCCCATTCTTTTCTTCGAAAGGAAGTTCTCAATGAACAACACATCCGTCAATATTTACACGTATGAATCTAAAATGGACACCGGTGTAGGATCAGGGTTATATTGCAAAGAGCTTACTATCAGTGAATCTTTTAAACTAACGGATCACTGTAGGGTTTTTCAAAGGGAAATAAACGCTATTCATGAAGCCTTAAAATAGTTAAAGATAAACAGAATATCATCAGCAGATATCTGCATTCTATCAGACAGCCAAGCGACCCTAGGAGCCCTGGACGCATTCCAAACCACATCAAGGAGTGTCTTAATCAGATGGCCAAACAATATCGTATAATCTTATGCTGGGTTCCAGGCCACACAGATATTCCGGAGAACTGTAGGGCAGACCAACTTGCAAGAAAAGGTACCTGTATGTCAAACATAAGTAATTTTATGGAGGTACCTCTCGCAACTTGTAAGCTTCTTATTGAGGACTAATCAGTTCTACAAATCAAATATGGATTAGCGTTAACACCCGTGTAATTGCCAGGCAAACATGGCCACGGCTAAATCTACGTCTGTTCAAGAGTATTATAAACTTGAGTAGACTTCAAATTAGAACCTTAATAGGGGCCCTCACAGGTCATTGTCTCATAGGAAATCATGCAAGGAGATTAGGCGTTTACACGCATGATTTTTGTCGCACCTTTTTTGCACATGCCCAACTCTAGCCAGAAGCTGGAACCGATTTTTAAAATCCTACTTCTTCTCGAATATAGATAATCTATACACTTTAGGTATCAACAATTGTATACGCTTTGCAAAAGCTCAGGACGGTGCAATATGGAGAGGGAAATGTAGCCCAGCCTTCGCGGCTCGTAGCGAACCCATTTCGTTGTCTAAGTGGGATCTTTGTCTCTATGTGCGATGCGGCTGCCAAATCTAACCTAACCTAACCTAAATACAATTCAATCAAATACCCTATACTCCCTCATATGCGGTAATGGGTTGAAAAGAAGTCGAGGATTTGGAATTAAAAAACAGGAATTTTTTGAATGAAATTAAAATTAACTTTCAAACACAAAAAAAAAACAGTGATTTTTAAATGTCATCTCAAATCGCAAAAATGGTTTCAGATATGGGTACAATAATATCCCCGTGCTCAACTAATGAAGCCAGCAATGTTTTGACGAGTTTCTGCAATTTTTCGTTTATTTATATTATTTTATAAAAGTATACTTCTCTTATAAGGAAGCAATACAGTTCTAAGTTTCAAACCTTAAACCAGATTTATGAAAACTCGACAGATTATCTTCATGTTGAACAGATTTCTGGGCTGCAAAAGTACAGTTCCAAGTAATAAAAACACACGTTTCGTTATAAAAGTTGGCCAGATTAGAGTTACTTTTTCCAGTATGGGTTTATGACAGATCACGCATGACTATTTCTAAACTAAATACATAATTTATTTCAGTATTCATTAGCATTTCATCATGGAGAGACTTAGGCCACAAACACGTTTACAAATCGTTCAATTGTCGCGCGCTCAAGCCAACTTTTGGAGTTTGGCGTTGAGGCCCATTTTCGGCTTAATGGCTATGTCAATAAGTAAAATAGCCATATTTGGGCTGAAGAGCAACTCAAAGCCATTCAAGAACAGCCATTACATCCATTGCAAACAACCGTTTGGTGCGAGCTATGGGCTGAAGAAGTCCTTGGCCCACTGTTCTTCAAAGACGAGACTGGCGTCAATGTAGCAGTGAATGGCGAACGCTATCGCCCCATGATAAACGACTTTTTGGTGGCGGAAGTTGAAGTGCGTGATATCTCCAACATTTGATGGTACTTGCCATACAGCTCGCGAAACAATGGATTTACTGCGTCGTGGTTTCGGTGAGGAATTCTCCCTCGTCTCGGAGCAATGGATTGGCTTCTAAGATCGTGTGATATCACAACTTTGGACTTTTATTTGTGGGAGTAGAGAAAATCCAAATTATGGCGCAGTTGCGGCCAGCATTTGAAAGGGATTATTTAAAAAAAAAACAAAAATAAATGTCATGAATGGTTCTACAGAAAAATAATAAAGATTGACCAATCAATTTGAATTTTCGTTGTTTTATCTAAATTTAAAATCCGATGCCTCTAAATTCATCACCTTTTTGTTCAGTAATACATTTTATTTGTTGTATTCTCTGTCAAGAAGAAAACGCTAGTAAATAATTTCTATTGATGCTGCATTTAAAATTTTAAAATTTGGCACTTAAAGATTTCAAACTCTTTAATCAGAATTATGAAACAAAACCAGTATTGGGTGAACAGTTTCATTGCCCTATTTTAACTTAATACGAGAGGAGCCTTTTATATTTCGGGATTTGGCAACCCTGGTGTTGCAACCTGGCAACTGACAGCTGTATCGCAAAGTTTGACATTTTTTGGCTTTTACGTACTCAGAACGTTTTGAAATACCAGCGCTATTTGTGCTGTTTACAGTAACTTAAAAGATTCATCTCGGTCCAAAAATGAAATTAAATCGTGAATATTTTCGTGCGATTATTTTTTACAACTTTCGACGTGGATTAACTCAGCAACATTGCATGGATGAACTTAATTCTTTTGGCGATGAAGCTCCATCAAGGACCAGTGTTTATCGATGGTATGGGGAATTCAATCGTGGTCGTAGTTCACTCCAAGACGAATTTCGTGAAGGTCGTCCAAAATCAGTTGTTGTTCCGAAAACCATTGATGCTGTGCGCGAACTGATATTGCAAGATCGTCATGTGACCTATCGTGAGATTGAGACAATCTTAGGCATTAGTGGGACCAGCATACATTCAATATTGCATAAACATTTGACTGTCAAAAAAATTTGTTCGCGTTGGATCCCACACAATTTGTCAATCGCTCAAAAAAAGGCTCGTGTCGATGGTTCAAAGGAAATGCTCTAAAAATACGATCGCGGGGCTTCGAAACACGTCTATGACATCGTGACAGGTGCTGAATCATGGATTTACGCGTATGAGCCCGTAAGTAAACAGCAGTCGACTGTATGGGTGTTTCAAGATGAGCCAAATCCAACAAAAGTTGTTCGCGCACGAAGCACTTCCAAGCAAATGGTCGCCTGTTTTTTCGGAAAAACTGGACAAGTCGCAACCGTACCACTAGAACAATGCAGAACAGTAAATTCTGAGTGGTACATAACCATTTGTTTGCCAGTTGTCTTTCAAGAAATTAGGAAAACCAATCGCCAAAGACGGATCACTCTTCACCAGGACAATGCGAGCTCTCACACATCGGCTCAAAGAACTGCAGTTTTGAGCACCCAAAACATCGAATTAATGGGTCATCCGCCGTATAGTCCTGACTTGGCACCGAATGACTTCTTTTTATTCCCGTACGTAAAAAACAAACTGAGAGGTCAACGTTTTTCGACACCTGAAGAAGCGGTTGCGGCATTCAGAATGCATGTTTTGGAGGTACCTCATTCAGAGTGGCAAAAGTGCTTCGACAATTGGTTCAAACGCATACAAAAGTGTATAGATCTTCATGGAAAATATTTTGAAAAACAATAAAGTGATTTCCGATGATTAAAATTTGTTTTTGTTCTCTAATCCCGACATATAAAAGACACCCCTCGTAAAGTGCAAGTTTGAAGTGGCTGAAAGTGCTCTTTGATCTTTGTCAATTTTTCCTCCATATAAAAAAAATGTGCAATCCGATTTTAAAGTTTCAATTTTAGATGAAGAAAGAGTCAAAGCTTAAAGCTAGGAATAAATACAAATCTTTAATGTGTGGTGAATTTATAATTTTGAACTAAGAAGAATTGATTATTAAAAATATATAATAAAAAGTTCGAAAAAGATTCCAAAAAAAAAATGTTGCACGCGTACCTTAAATTAAATGGAGATCTAAGCATATTCACTGCAATAAACAAAAATAAAAAAATAATACCCAGGTTCTACTATATAAATATAAAAATAATTGTTCCCGCTCCCATAGACGGTGAGCGTCTCAATGTTGTTCCATAAATAGAGGCACCTACTACATTTGTATGCCAACTGCGAACGGAAATGTGTTTTGTTTTACGAAGAGTTTTTTTATGCCAGAAAACCCATCGGTAGCCACACACCCACCCATTCGGCTACTGCAGCCGTCAGGTTACAAATTGATATTAAAAAAAGAGGTTGTCTGTAAAGTCGGTTTACTGACGATAGTTTAACGTGATAACGTCATAAGAAAATACTGATTGAATGGTTGCATTTTTCAAAAGAAAATTTTAATTTTATTTGTTTGACAGATATTTTGTATGGATATAGAGAATGAGTTAACATTAACATAACATAATATAACATAACATAACATAACACAACATAACATAACATAACATAACATAACATAACATAACATAACATAACATAACATAACATAACATAACATAACATAACATAACATAACATAACATAACATAACATAACATAACATAACATAACATAACATAACATAACATAACATAACATAACATAACATAACATAACATAACATAACATAACATAACATAACATAACATAACATAACATAACATAACATAACATAACATAACATAACATAACATAACATAACATAACATAACATAACATAACATAACATAACATAACATAACATAACATAACATAACATAACATAACATAACATAACATAACATAACATAACATAACATAACATAACATAACATAACATAACATAACATAACATAACCTAACATAACATAACATAACATAACACAACATAACATAACATAACATAACACAACATAACATAACATAACATAAAGCACTCACCAACAGCTTTCATTTGATACCCATATTGTACATATACGTCCGAAGGTTACCCGGGTCCACGTTTTGACCTATATCTCGAGACCCTATCTACCAATAGGTATCCAAACTATACGGAAACCATCTTCAATACCTCCTTAACAATGTGTGTAAGTTTGGTTTAATTCGGTGCAAAGACACGGCGGGTCCACGTTTTGGCATATATTTCCAGACCCTAGTCATCAATAGGTATGAAAATTACCCCGTATTAAAGCACTTATCAACAGCTTTCATTTGATACCCATATTGTACATACACAACCAAAGGTTACCCGGGTCCACGTTTTGTTCTATATCTCGAGACCCCAGTCACGGAGCGGCATGAAAAATACTCTGTACTAAAGCATTCACCAACAGCTTCCATTTGATATCCATATTGTACAAACACATTCTAGGGTCCACGTTTTGGTCTCTATCTCGAGACCCTAGTCACGGAGCGGCATGAAAAATACTCTGGACTAAAGCATTCACCAACAGCTTCCATTTGATACCCATATTGTACATACACATCCGAAGGTTACCCGGGTCCACGTTTTGACCTATATCTCGAGCCCTATTTCCAAAATAAAATATAATCCATGTTACTCGTGGATGATGTAGCTTTCGAATGGTGAAAGAATTTTTAAAATCGGTCCAGTAGTTTTGAGCCTATTCATTACAAATAAACAAAGTTTTCCTCTTTATAATATTAGTATAGACAACATATCTTATAAGGTATATGGTAAATATTAAAATACATTTTTTCCTTCATATATAATAAAAAAATTAATAATACAATAATAACATTAAAACAACAGGTATTATTAACAAACTTGGTTTTATTTTAAATTCTTCAAGTGAATCAAATTAATAATAATCAATAAGAAGGCATAGGCAAATACAAATACGTGAATTTATATATGTACATATGCGCATATACATACATATATACGCTCACTTAAGTAGGAGAGAGCAAGATGTCGAACGTTGCCGTTCGTTTGCTTTGTTTTCTTTGTCGTTCGTTCCGCGCTTTCGCTTGCAGTTCATGCAATGCAATGAGCAAGGTAACTACATATGAGCAAGGTAACACTAATGAGCAAGGTAACACTAAAGAGCAAGGTAACACTAAAGAGCAAGGTAACACTAATGAGCAAGGTAACACTAATGAGCAAGGTAACTACATATGAGCGAGGTAACACTAATGAGCAAGGTAACTACATATGAGCAAGGTAACGCTAATGAGCAAGGTAACTACATATGAGCAAGGTAACACTAATGAGCAAGATAACGACACATTTTTTCGTGCGTGCAGCCTGTTAAATCGAATTATAAGACGTTATCACGTCAAAAATTGATAACAAATCACGACTTGGCTACTATAGCAAAGTACATAATTTTATTTGGAACGCAAGATTCTGCTCCACCCACACTTTACAAATCACATTCGCAACATATGTGAACTTATGAAAATCGATTCCGCCCGAACTTAAATAATGCTTTACTTACCGAGTACTGAATCTATTTGCTGCAATACGCTGCCAGCTGGAGGGCACCATTCTATGATCCTCATATCACTCAGTGCACGCAATCAATTTCGAAACATACAAAAAGAATAAAAAAACGGTGTGGGATGCATTGGAAGAGCAGCTGCAGGATGCGAAAATCATAAACCATTGTATAATTACCATCAAATTAATTAATTTTGCTTAGCACCCCGTTTAATTAAACATTCTGCAGAACGTAAGACAAATATGAAAAATGCAATCGTAATTTAAGTAGCAAATAATAAATCAATGACCACTTGCCCTGCAACAATCAGCCCGCAATCTAACAGGCATTTAATGAAGAGTAGCACAGCGCCAGAAGGAAAGGTGAAATGCTGCGAAAGATAGAAAATGCACTTGACCGTGACTCTGGCGCTTCACAAATGCATGGCCAATGTAGACAAGACAAAAAGCATCATAAATTATTCACAAGTGAAACGATATTGCTGATCAGCAGGAAGATGGCAAGACAACTGGAAGGATGGCAATAATTCAGTTAGGAGCGGCGTGTTGCTGGAGCAAATAGACGCGTTTGCAAATGAATAATACACACAAATATATAGACGAAAATGTGTGTATGTGCATTCATTCAAGCGGAGTGAAGTGCAAAGCTTGCAGTCGAAGAATTGCAAGAAAGTGAAGCTCCAAGATATTCCCAATGCTGCCAAGCGTGTGTATGTACTTACGTACATTTATGTAGTTGTAAGCGAGCACATTGTCTTTGGTACTTGTCTTATTGTCAATTGTTGCTGAGAGTAGCATAACTGCAGTCTGGTGCAATACAAATAGCCCTACACAAATTGTTCATTACGTATCCCCATAGGAAATGCTGCAGTAAAGCACGGAGGCAACTTGTAACCTACTTCCCTATAATCAAAATTAAATGAACTTACGAGTACTGAATTAATTAATAACAACGAATTATTTACGCATCAAAGAGTTCAGTGTTTTTCACATCTACATATAAATGCACTCAAAGATAGATAACAGTGGCCGCTGCAGCCGAATGGCTTGGTGCGCGACTATCATTCGGAAGTGCGCGGTTTCAACAGCCTGGGTGGGAAGCACCGAATAATAGAAAACAATTGTTAAGGGTTAACAGATTGGAGGTACTTTTTCCAAAATAGGGTTTTTTGACAGATCACGCGTGACTACTGCGCCCATTTTTCACCGAGATACAGCTTTTCAAATCACTAAGAAATTTATGAAATTTTACTGCTCCCTTAATTTTTGTGTGAAGTGTATATTTTTTAAAGTATTTATTCAAATTTCATCATAGAAAGGCTTGCGCCTCAAAACCGTTTACAAATCCTACAACTGGAGTAGGAAAATCGACGCTCTGTGGAAAGTGTTCATCGCTTAAGCCAACTTATGGTGTTCAGCGATGAGGCCCCTTTTTTGGCTTAATGGCTACGTTAATAAGCAGAATTGCCTTATTTGGGCTGAAAAGCAACCCGAAACCATTCAAGAACTGCCATTACATCCATTGAAAATAACCGTTTGATGCGGCCTATGGGCTGGAGGAATCATCGGTCTATATTTCTTCACACACGACGCTGGCGTCAATGTTACAGGAAATGGCGAAGGCTATCGCGCCAAGATAAATTACTTTTGGATACCGGAAATTGAAGCTCGTGATCTGTGCTCTTCAGAACATTTGGCTCCAATAATACGGCGCACAGTGCGGCCGATTCCCAAAAAGCTGGCCAAAAGTCGAAAAAAAAAGTTTCTAGATAGAGTTTTTTTGTCTTTGGGTTGGCTACAGTAATACCTTGAGTAGTGAAAACCGTTCATAGCAACGTCCTGTACCCTAAGTATCCTCTGTATTTTCAGTCGCAACGTGGTCTTCGTTTGAGCATCGTATTACTGTCGATGAATAGTGAAAGTTGTACACATTTGAAAGATTTTGTAATGGAGTAAATTGAACAAAACCAAATGGAATCATCTTCGGAAGGTTAGTAAAATACGAGAAATCTTTAGTACATATCAACACCGCAACACAAAATTTTTAGCTGCAGCAATACGTAGATACATTTTTTGCAATTTTTTTTATAAAATTTGAGTTTTCAAACTGTATAGTAATACAACGCCGTCATATGCTGCTTTGAAACCTATTAAAGGTTACTCAAAAAAGTAATGGTTACTGAATAAAACAAGTTTGAGCTACCACTTGCTACTTTGCGACCCCGAAAACATATAAATTTACATGCATCTTGATTATGTTCTTGAATATACGCTATTTCGCGTGAGCGGGTGGCCAATAGGGGTGGAAGGGGGTGGATTTTCAAAATTTTAAGATCAAATTCGTAATCAGCTACCCCGACAACCCCCGAGTAAGAAATTTTGAATCAATTACTTAATTTTTTGAGTTTTGGCCAGCTTTTCGGGAATCGGCCGCACTGTGCGGCGCTACCTACCATACAGCTCGTGAAGCAATGGATTTACTGCGTCACCGTTTCGGTGTGCGATTTATCTCTCGTCTCGCATCAGTAGATTGGCTCCCAAGATCGTGTGATATCACATCTTTGGACTTTTATTTCCGGGAGTATCTTAAGTCTAAATAATTTTTGAATAAACCAACTCCAATTGAATCATTGGAAGCCAACATTTCTAAAGTTATTCATGAGATACCGAGCGAAGCTCTCCAGCGAGTCATTCAAAATTGGTGTTTACGGATGACCAAATTACGGCGCAACTGTTGCCAGCATTTAAAAGGGATATCTTTAACCAGTTAACTGTGGCGCTCCTATTTAAAAGTGCGCACAGTTTTGTGTCGCCAGAATTGAGCTATGACGAGTATATTCGTCAATCACAGAGTAAGTTCCGCTGGTAAGATATTGGATAAAAAAGATGGGTTAATTTTATAAAATTAAAAATTTTATTTTCTTTGCTTCTTTGGTTAACATAAACATATATTACATACATATTAAACTAAAAACGCAATAAATTTAATTAAATATTATACATATAAAAGTAAGAATTAAAATTCTTGCTGTGGAGTGATACTCAGCGAAACAGGGTATTATACATAATGGGACTTTGCAAATCGAACACCAGTACCGGGATTCTTTCCTGATTTTTGACTTTTGCCTTTGCCCCTTTTAGGTTAACATCTAAAAAACGTTACCATCGCACATAAATAAATTCATTATGCGAACTGGTGAACTTTTTCAACCAGTGCATACGGGGAAGCATGACATCATCTCAAACTGTTTATATTTTCTATTTGTTTGTTTTATTCCGGCATAGCCTCAAAATATTCTAAACATCTTGAAATTTGAGAATATGTGTTGATTTTCTCAAAAATTGTAACTTAAATAGCCAATGGTCATTAATTTATACGCATGACGAGTATACTCGTCAATACACAAAATTTTGCCATTTATCCATGACGAGTATACTCGTCAATCACAGTTAACTGGTTAAAAAATAGATGCCCTGAAGAAGCAAAAAAAAAGTAAGATTTCCCAATCAATTGGAAATTTCGTTTTTTTTTTTAATTAAAAATCGGATAACTCTAGATTGATTACCCTTTATTTTGCATTATCAATTTTCATATTTTATGGTTCCCTGACTGTGACTGCCGATGGCCAATAGCGGGCAAGAGAGAGTTGTCCTTTTGGCTGCCAGTTACACGCCTACCTGATGACTATTGAGTAAGGTGGTGAGTGCCATCATTAAGCTAATTACATTGATCAGGTATATGTCTCATGTCTTCAATAACAAGAAACCCCCGCGATTGATACTAGGCTGAACTTATTATTTAAATAGGAATTCAGCTTTTTCAGAAATGTAAAGCAGGAACCCAACATGGCTAGCTTGCGGAATAGAATGCAGTGGGATACTTTGTCGACAGCTTTAGAAAATCAATGCAAAAAAAATCAACTTGGAGCTCAAATAAGAACGTCCTAGTGCAGTATTCGCTAAGGGTCGCTAGGTTGGGTAGCGTAGACCATGAAAAGCCATGTGGGGAGATGAGATTAAATTTGTAACGGCAAAATACATTTTCTCTTACACTATACTCTCGAACAGTTTAGGAATTGTGAACAGCTTAGAGATTGGCCTATAGTTAGTTCTTTTTGCAACTTTTGAAAATTGCGGTAATTGATGTTCATTTATGGGTATCATCAAAAGTACTTAATGCGTTGAAAATTAGCCCTGCACTTTTTTTTTAGGAGGACGAAACAAATACCATCAATGTCAGTCTTTGTTAAGAGTTTTAAAGTATTATATGTTTAATTTAAACGAACCGCGCACGTGGGAATCGGCCCATATTTTTTTCTTACGTGGGTAGGACTGTAAGACACACATCTGTCACTTTTTAGCGCCATCGGATCATTAGTGTCTGCCTGGCCGGCCGGAAATGTGGCGAACAATTCTTGGATTTTGCGTGATGATAACGCCCCCTCGCACTGAGCCCAAATTGTGCTGGATAATTTGACCAAAAACCAAGTAAATACCCTTGCAGGATAGGTATTCACCTCATATGGCCCCGTGCGATTTCTTGAAGTTACCACTTTGTGGAAGGAGATTTCATTCGATAGAGGAGATCAAAGAGAATGGGACGAAGTAGCTGAAGGTCATCCCTTCGTCGGCCTACCAGGGGTGCATGGAGGACTGGGTTAAACTTTGGCACATGTGTGTTGCTTCAGACGGGTCATATTGTGAAGGAGATAAAACAAATTTGCCTGAAATTTAACTCAGTTTTGTTTTATTTAAACATTCCCGGTACTTTGTAGTCATAGGGTAATAAGTAGTTACTTCTTTTATTTGGATCTTTCATCAGACTGTGTTTTACATGGTGAGTTCCAAGACCAACGCAAACCCCTTAAAACTTAAAGGCTCGTTTCACACATTATTTTGCTCCGGACAGATGTCCGCTGCTAATCCAGGGGACGCAGCGTAGAGGCGGTATGTCAACTTGAAACAGGAAGGGGACAAAGATCGTTTATGACATTTGCCATGTTCAATAGCGCAATTTACTTTGTATTTCTGCTTTCTGTACTTCTGAGAAAAAAAAATGTTAGACTGAAGATCAAGCGGAAAATAAATCTTGTCAATAGGTGTTACTTACGGTTCATTAGGCAATTGAGAAATATAGCTCTCTGACGAAGGATCAAACTGGCACTCTATAAAACGCACATTATTCCCATCCTGCTATATGACGCAGAAGAATGGACGATGCCAACAGCAGCTGATAAAGGTTTGGGTGCCCTCAAAAGAAAAATTCTCTGTAAGATCTTGGTCTCCTCCACGTTGGTAAGGAGTATCATGCACAATGGAACAGCGAGTTGTATGAGCTTTATAGGGACATAGGCATAGTTAAGCGTGCAACAATTCACCGGCTACGCTGGTTTGGCCATGCCTTTCGTACGGACGAAGACCCTCCACCGTGGCGAACGCACGAAACGGTACTCCTAAAAGGAAAACGATGAAGAGGAAGATCGCATCTTCGTTGGAAGGATCAAGTGCTGCAGGACCTATTAGCACCCTGGCACCATTGAGCGTATGTAAGTATGTAAGTATGTTTTTGTTTTGTCTTTTTTTTTGTCGGGGAAACTAGCAAGTAAAGCACTCAGACAACGTTAAGATGATTGTACAGCTATCGGGTTGCCAAAAAATTCGCTCCCAGAGCCCATCCTACCTAAAGAGTCCGAGGTCTTGTTAACCCGGGACCCATGTTAGCATCAGGATATCATGTATACCGACATGGTTCAGCCTACATCTTCAGGATTCATCTACCCTTGAAGTGGTTGGAGGGTTGTCTATAGCCATGAACATGGAATAGCTTTCGTTGCATTTCAAATCTGTCTCTCCACTTGTTTGCCGAGTGTCTATCTTTACCTCTCCGTGAAGGAGACATCATATTTTCTAAGTGACCTCAGCTTTGTGGTTCGATGCCTTCTCATGATCCTAACCGATTTTGCCGTGTCACTCAGAGATTCAATACCGCCGCAAAATTCCCTAAAAGAGAACCTCACGTAGTTCTTCCGAACATGACGGTATCACTGCCAGTCCTCAGCAAGATTAGTTTTGAGGGCTCAGTTTAGAAGTTTTCTTTACTCACGTCTCAACACCTGGAGCTTTCGATTCCACCAAGGAAGGGGAGTTCGGTCGAGGGAAGTCGAGTGAGTAAGTAAGCAAGTAGGTTACATTTTTACTTCGAAAAAGCTTAGACCAAGAAAAGATAAATGAATTGTTCAGGTGAGTAAGATCACAAAGAGAGTAATGAAAAGCTACCCTCTGACTACTTGACGGTAATTCGAAAAATTAAAAAAAAAAAAAAAATGAATCTCCGACTATAATGGAGAATGATGCTGATTTGGAGGTGAGATATATTATATATATAAAGGGTCTTCCAATAAGAGGTGTTATTTTGATAAAAGATGAATGGTTTCGTTGCTTGTGTGGCACGTAGCGTGGCTTGTTGAAAACGAATGTTGCCCAGATCAATACCATCCAATTCTGGCCATAAAGAATCGTTAATCATCTCTCGATAGCGCAATCCATTCACCGTAACTGCTGCTCCAGCTTCATTTTCGAAAAAGTAAGGTCCAATGACTCCGCCGGACCATAAATTGCACCAACCAGTCACACGTTGAGGATGGAGAGGCTTTTCAACAATAACTCTTGGCTTTTCTGAGCCCTAGATCCGACAATTTTGCTTGTTGACGAAGCCACCGAGATGGAAATGGGCCTCATCACTCAAGATGATTTTTCGATGGAATTCCGGATCATTTTCATGCATTTCATCGACCCAATCAGCAAAGACACGACGCTGTTTATGATCGGCCGGCTTGAGTTCTTGTGTTAACTGGACTTTATAAGCCTTAAGACCCAAATTTTTATGTAAAATACGGTGTAATGACATTTGTGGAATGCCTAATTCCAAAGAACGACGAGGAGTGGCCAAACCTGGGTTTTCTTAAACACTTTCAGCTACAACAACAACAGTAATATTTTCGACTGTTCTGGAGTGACGTGCACGGGTTTTATTCTTCACATCACTAACTTGGATGCATTGGGTGTGCTCCTGAACATATCACCGCTTTCAATCTTGATTGAAGGGGAAGCTCGCTCGAGTGCCTTAAGATTAAAAGGTATATCTGAACTTAAAAGTGGGGATATGAAAAGACATTTAAAGATTTCAGAAGACTTCCTACATAGTCCCATTCTTTATAGGGATGATATACTATCACCTAAACCAATACTCTTGAGGAACTTCCAAGTTATAATCAATGAACGCACAGACTGGAGAACGAATTCTATCACTTTCAAACCTGGCTCTCAGCTATGGTTTACTGATGGGTCCAAATTGGAAAATGGTAGAACAGGGGCAGGAATCAATGGGCCTAAATCAAAAAAATCGATTTCGATGGGACTCTACCCAACAATATTCCAGGCAGAAATACATGCCATTGAAATATGTGTGAGAGAATGCCTTAGAAGAAAAATGAGAGGCACATCTACATACTTTCAGATAGCTAAGCGGCTCTAAAAGCCCTTCTTCACCTCTAAATTGGTAAATGATTGCCTAAACCTGCTCAACACGTTAGGATACCTCAACATAGTAACACTAGGCTGGATTCCGGGACATGAAGGACATGAGGGAAATGAAATGGCTGATGAACTTGCAAAACAAGGAACAAATATGCAACTTACTGGTCCTGAGCCTTTCTGTGGACTCACAAAAGGCCACATTAATGAATTCCTTAGGAAATGGGAAGGGAGGAAATTTGCTGCACACTGGCTAAACCGGTCAGCGTCAAGCCAAACTATTTCTAAGTCCCAACAAAGGAATAACTGACAAACTTCTCTCACTAAGCAGAGTAGATCTGCGTCTTTTAACAGGATACCTTACAGGTCACTGCAGCCTGAGGTATCATCTAAATAATATTGGTCTATCTGAGACCAATGTCTGCCGCTTTTGCGAAATGGACATAGAAAGCTGAGAACATGTGCTTTGTGAATGTCCTGCGTTGGGCAGACAGAGACTTCATCACCTTGGTGGTATCGTAGTATCTCCATGCAATCTTTGGAAAAACAAACCCAAAATTGTGCTAAAATTTTTAAAAAGCCTAAAACTCTAGGGTTACAAAAATAGGCCTTTCACAATAGATCAGCTTTGGTCGCAGTGCGTAATGGCCTTCTGATAATAATAATACTAACTTGTCCCAACAGCTCGAGTGTTTCCAACAATTTCTCTATGGCGACAAGGTACTTCACGATGACCCAAAAATGTGCGAGTTTTACGAACCATCTCTGCCAAATTTTCACCATTTTTATATTGAATTTTAATAATTTGCGTGCGAGTGAGAGCAACTGCAATGGGTCTATTCTAGAACTAGTCCCGACCACTTATACTCCAAAAAAGTCAGCCTAGGCTCGGCATTAGTAGATCTTCGACTGCATTCGCAGTGTGCTAAGCTTCCTATAAAGCCATTTCCTCTTAGCTCGTGGCCACACGTACAAACATCTAAGTGTCTGTTGCACGTTCTTCGAAAACTTGTCATACAAATGTGCACACACATACACACGCACGTGCAGTTATAAATAAGGAAAATGAAGTAAATTTGTGGAGCAGAGCGCACTTTATAGAGTTACTAAAGCTTCATTATTCATGTCACATGCGCGCTTGTGTGTGTGTGTGTGTGCATCAGAGAAAGATGAATAAATCATTGATATTGAGGAGTTGCATTGATGTTTGTTGGACTGCATAGATGGCACAAAAGCAACGATAATGGGTATGGAAACAAGTGAGAGCACAAATGAAGTGAAGAAGCAACATTACAAAACGGAATTAAATTGAATTAATGATGGCTGTGTATATTAAGCAATGTTTACTGCTTTCGATTTGCCAACCACTTAGCGACTTGCGCATAAAGTAAATAATGAGCGCATTTTCCTTTGTATTTTTCTGACTTCATTTTAGTAAAACAAAAAATTAATTTGCACAGCAGAATAAAGTAATATTTTTTTGAGAAAGTATGAGCGCATAAAATGTCATAATCTGTTTAATTGTCAGGTGGTGATGGCACTAGTTTTTATCTTCTCGCATAAAATATGAAAATCTATTAAGAAATATTAATTGGAGCACTGCTTCTGAGCACCGCTTTGGAGAGGGAAATGATGCGGCAGCAATGCGGTAAAGAATTCAATTGAAGAATGTCTGATTTAGTTTTGACGTCTGTATTCATTCGTTGTTACTCTTTTGCACTGCTACACGCATAAATTTCTTTTCATCGTACATTTTTGAAAGTCGCTTCATGCCAGTTGTTGTTTTCATCAAAGGAGAGATGCAAGTCATCCATACAGTTGCGCATCATTGCCTTCAACTGCTATGGAGCATTTGGAAGCTTACCGAAAAACACATTCTTATTTCCATTTATAGGGCTTTCTAGGCTAGATTACGTTAGGTTGAAGCGGTTGTCCGTTGTCTTGAGGGACACACTTGGGCTCATAGCTCAGTGTGATGCCGCGTGGGGAGCTTTCTCCTAAAGCCAGTGTGTATTTTGCAAAAATTTTAGAATATCTCCTATTTCTGCAGAACTGAGTTCCTCCAATTCGTTAAAAAATGTTCTGCCTAGAATAGTAAATTTCCGTCTGGATAGAGCAAGACAAGGCGTAAGATTGTCCCTTCCTCTTCCTCATCAAGACAACTTCTACAGAAGTCTTGTGCCTGCACACCCATCCTTTGGGCGTGTCTACCTATTAGGCAACGCCCCGTTATGACTGAGATCAATGTGCTAAGACTGTGTTTATTTTGGCTTAGCAGAGATTCTGTGCGTTTGATATTGAGAGTCGGCTACAGTTGAGGGGCAATTTTTCAGGTGGCTTCATTGCGCCATCTTTCGTTTGCTTACGATTTCTTCAAGGATAAATAGCTTATTTGGAAGGGTATGCCAATGTCATTGTCTATGCACTCATTGGTGAATTTGGTGATGAGGCTCGCTAGTTCATCGGCTCTGTTGTTACCCTCAATGTCGCGATGGCCAGGGATCTATATTATCCTTAAACGAAATGACTAAGCCATCTCTTTAAGAGATGTGCGGTATTTCATGGCTCACTTGGAGGTTGTCGATTGTTTTGTGAGGCTTTGATTGTCAGTGAAAATGTAGATGTCATTTCTAGATATCGCATCATCGTCGGTTTAGCCTGAAAGTCACTACAGTAGTCGGGGAGCCGAAAACTGAAGGAAATCCCCAGATGCTCGGAGTACCACCCTGCCCTCAAGCTTTGAGCCATCTGTGTATACATAGATAGACTCGCCCTGTCTTACATCGTCCCGTCTCCACTCTACACTTGAGGGTAGGAGGGTCGGGGAAAGTTGTAATGGCAAGTGTAAACAGATGTGCATAGTTCATCAATCCAGGAAGCTCCGTAGAGCCAGCCACTATTTTGCCGTGATCGTAGCCCTTATTTGACCACTTACTTAGAGTGTTCAGCCTCATTGCCGCACTATGCGCGATATCCTTCTAGGGTATAAAAGAGTTAAATATTTGCGAGTGCTTTGTTGATGTGTTTGCGCAACGTTAAGTAATGCATCGCATTTGCAAGAAAGCGAAAGAGAAAAAACATTATTATCAACCTAATTTTCTTTCTGATCACAGCTAAAGTAACAACATCACCAGACATTCATGGCGGATCTCTTTTTTGTTTTGGTTTGGTTCTTAAATACAATAATTTCTTAGTGAGGTGTTATTTATAATTGTGATATGCATTTAGGTATAACGTTACATTGAAAATGGATGGAAGCTCGGGCATAGTTATTTTTTAATACTTTTGTCAGTTAAAGATGGACCGCAGGCAACGGTATTAGCTGCACTGGTATTTAAATCACCAGGTACTGATAACATACAGCCGTGCCTACTACAGTACTGCGTGATAGGGCAGGGCTAAGCTTGGAATTAGGCGTAGTGCCTAAAAATTGGAGTAAAGCGAGGGCAGCTTTCACTCAAAGAGCAGGCAAAAAGTCGGACCACACGACAAAAGCCTTTCCACCCATAAGCTTAACTTCTTTCCTGCTCAAAGCTATGGAAAAAATAATTGATCAATATGTTAGAGAGATAGCTTATCTTAGGGATTTGCCTTTCCATGTTGAACAATACGCTTACCGGTAAGGCAAGTCGATAGCAATTGCCATACATAGCCTTACGACCAAGATCGAAAAGACGTTGGCTGGTAAGGAAATTGCCCTCTGTAAATCGGTTGACTTTACGGGGGCATTCGACAATGCTTCTTTCTGATCCATTGATGATAACCATAGGAAGTAAATAGATAGACTAATCGTAATGTGGGTTCTCAATATGCTGAGGAATAGAACAACAATCTTTGAAACTGGGCCAAAAAAGATTTTGTGTTAAGTCAACCAAAGGATGCCCCCAAGGCGGAGTTTTATCACCGCTCCTTTGGCCACTGATCATTGACGAGCTCCTACAGACTGTCGACTACCTTCGTAAAGTCAACCGATGTACAGAGGGCAATTTCCTTACCAGCCAATGTCTTTTCGATCTTGGTCGTAAGACTATGTATGGCAGTTGCTAGCAAAGCTATATATATATGCATACTAGCAACCCGCCCTGCTTCGCACGGGTATAAAATATATACCCTATGTCACTCACTGAAAAAATGATTAAAATCGATCCAGTAGTTTTGGCTTATTCATTATTGCCCGTGGCCCGCACGCGTTAAATTTGGAGTAAAACAATTCCCCTTTCTTTATAGCACGAAGATTTCCTGCTATCTTTGGGATATCTAAATTCATACCCTACATTTTTGCATATTAACTTTTTGCATTTTTACATATGTATTTATTTTATTTTTACAACAATTACTATATTACAGAATGTCTTTATATACAACGTTCATAGCCTTCTTGTCATTAGACAATACAAACATGTTTTCTCTAGAGGTTACTCTTGAAAGAGCGACATACAGTTGGCCATGTGAAAAACAGTCAACACTCAAATCTAAGCCTGCAACGTTGAAGGTTTGACCCTGAGATTTATTAATGGTCATTGCAAAAGATGTCTTTACCGGAAATTGTAAGCGTTTAAATTGGAATGGTAGATCCGATGGTATCAGAGGGATTCGGGGAATCAATACATCTTCTCCGGTACCACATCCTGTGAGTATTGTGCACTCTATTATGAAAGTTTTCAGTGATTTTACCAGCAAACGCGTGCCATTGCAAAGTTTAGGTGGACTTAGGTTTCTTAATAAAATAACAGGACAACCTATTTTCAGCTCCATTTTGTGAAATTCTGTAGGAAATTGAACAGCTTCTTCCAAATCGAGAACAGTATCGACCGAGTAGTATATTTTCGTCGGCGCATCAATCTTTGAAATAATCAAGTTATTTACTTTATCTACTTGTTCGTTAGTTGGTGACAGAATAGCTCTTTCTTTAAACCAAGATATTGTCTTATAACTTATGTTATCAATGTCTGGATAGACATTGTTGACGAACTCTTGGATGTTGTCTATCAAAACACAAAGGTTTTCTAGGTTAATTCTTCCCTCACTTTGTGTTAATTCTCCATTGCCAACTTTTAGCAGCATCTCTGGAAATAGCCTGTTCTCACGCGAAGATGACGAAATCCTCATATTAGTTTTAAGCTCTAATTTATTGACATACGACTAAAGGTGGGATCTTTTTAGCGAAGCATTTATTTCGTCAGCACGTGTTCCTCGAGTCACAACTGGTAGGATTTGACGGAAATCTCCTGAGAACAGAATTGTACATCCACCCATAGGTGAATTTTTGTTACGCAAATCGCGCATTGTCCTATCCAGTGCTTCCACAGACGTCTTGTTTGACATGGTAGCTTCGTCCCAGACTATTAATGAGCAGTCACGCATCAATTTTCCTGTATTGCTCTGTCTAGAAACACTATAGACGCTGTTATCATCATCGGTGGCGATTTTCAGCGGGTGCTTCATTGTAGAGTGTGTGGTTCGGCCTCTTTCCAAAAGAGTAGCGGCAATGCCGGATGACGCAACAGCTAACGCAATTTTTCCGGTAGATCTCAATTACTAATTACTGTTGTAATATCTTGAAAAATATTGTTTTTAATTATATGCTGTAAAGAGCCATATACATAGATCTATATGAAAACAACAATGTATTTAAGGTATTTAATTGGATAAGGATTAATGTTGTACCCATTTGTTGAAATCGCTTCGGAAATAAGCTATTAGTTGTCGTAAAAAGTAAATGATAAAAAATGTTATTGTATGGAATTGATAGCAAACTAAACGCGCTCCGAATCAATAAAAACTATTCAAAAACTGTATTTTAATTATGTGCGATTTACTAATATAGAACCTGAAAATAGCGTTTTATTTCGCTGTAAAATTGTATGTACATATAATTACATGGAATTCAGTACATACATAGATACATATGTACATATGTTCGAAATGAAATAATGCGAGCGATTCGTAAATACATACACACATACGTCACCATACGATGTAATTCAACATTAATGAGGTGTGGTGAGATTATCGCTTAACGCCTGTTGCTTCATTCGGTTGACAGCGAACACACACACAAACAGCTTTTTTGGAAAAAGAGCTGCTTTTGTTTAAACAATTTAGGTTAAATAACAAATAAATCAATTATTTTTTTTGATGCAGAACGAAAGTAAATATTTCAAAGTTAAACTTCAAGAAAGTTTCATTTTAATTGGTTGATTCGTTTATGATTTATGGCCGTGAAAACAAAAAAATTATGTTTTTTTGCCACATTTTGACCGATTGCCACGCCCCCTTTATATATTTCTTCACATTATATAGATATAAACCTTCCTCTTCAATCAATCTATCTTTAAAAAAAACCGCATCAAAATCCGTTGCGTAGTTTTAAAGATTTAAGCGTATAAGGGGACATAGGGACACAAAAAGCGACTTTGTTTTATAATATGTAGTGATATACATATATACATGGCTGCACAATAGTTCCTTTCAGTTCGCAGTGCACAAACAGCCAATTAATAATTTATTAAAAAAAATCTTAAGTTCCGATTTCTCAAACTGCTTCGCAATATCAACACAATAAATGAAATTTCAAACGCATTAGTGCAAACTTTCATTGCATGCATAACATCTCAGTCCCTCTCTGACCACGTAGAGCGTTTCTTTCTGTTTGCCATCTGAAATTGGAAAACACATTTTTAAACTTATGGGGTTACATACGTCCAGCAGCGCCAAAAATGAGCTGAAAGAAAAACTGTTTTTAGAAGGGATAGCAGTAGAAAAAAAAAAAATAAAATTTATACATTGTTTATTAGTACTTAAACTTTATAAACAAATTTATTTAAATTTTTTTTTTATTAAAATATAAAAAATCACGTGACTCATGACTCGTGACTTGGAATGTTGAAAAGAAGTATGCCGTAAATTTATAAAAATTTTTAATTAAAATATCGAAAATCCGGCTCGACAGACTAAAGAGAAAACACTTTTAAATATTTTGAAATAAAAAACCGCATCAAAAAATGATATAAACTGTAAGAGTTGTCATGCAGACCGTGCTGGAAAAAGTGGTTTCGAGAAAAACCGAGTTTAAACTTTGAAGTGCATTTCGCTCAAGGTCACGCTCATTTAAAAAAAGGAATCAAAATAAATTTCTTATTTTATTTTGTTAACTTACGTCTAATCTCCCATTCCAGCTTCATATTGTAACCTTCCTGATCAGTAAGCCAGTGTTTTTGTTTATTTTTTTCCAGTCGCCGAGATGTTCTGGCTTCTTTTGTTGCTTTCATAGCCTTGATTCGCGCTTGCCGGTTCGAATTTTCTCCGAGTAATAGTGGTACCCTTCCTATCCAACTGTTATTCCACGTAATCTTTCCACTCTTAATAAACACTCTACTCCGTCATTAAAAGTGGATAGAGCAACATTGGTGGCTATTTCAACTACTCTTCCACTAGCTGCACTACATTTGGGTGCAATCTTCGAAATCTTCAAATTAAGACTCTCATTAACAGTTTGTGTGAATCCACCTAAGCACCTTTCAAGTAATTGTTCTTCACTTAATGATTCATAAATGGGTTTTATTTTTTGGAGTATAATTTTAGGTAAAGGGGGCTTTGTATCTGTAAGTATTAATCGTACATTCGGGGCTTGCGCTCTGCCAATCACACCAACTTTTTTCTCCAAATGGACAATGAAAATGCTGAGGTTTTTCGTCCATTGATGATTTATGGTAGAAAGTCGCCCATATCGTATTTTTCTTCTCAAACCCCTAGCCTCTTCCCCCCATGGGTAAATGCAAATCACATAGTCAGTTTAGTGCTGCATTGAAAATATTTCATATGAAAAATTTTTGTTTCAATTATTTGATAAAAAAAGACTGTTTCAGCGAAATTAAAATATGAATGCATTAGACAGTTGTTCTAAAGGACGCAAGGTACTAACTATTGACTACTGAAAAAGTGTGCCCAATAGTATACAGATTCTTTATCGCAGCATTGTGGACTGTATGTATGAACACATTTTTGTTTCTGGGAATTGTTGCTGTTATTTTTTATGTTGCTGTTGCTGAAAACATGGAATACGCAGCAAAGGCCAATATATACATGTGATTGCTGGGAATCGAATTACAATCAGCTGGAGCATGGACTTAACCCTTTCGAACCTGAAAACAACCAGCGGGAACATTTCGAGTTTAGTGATATATCTAGCTCCAGTACAGGCCCTGAAATTAGAAAATCTGAAAAGGAAGTCCACCAGCCCCTCCAGGGGCTCTAGGGTGGGTGGGATATATGTGTCCCATTAGGTGTTTTGAGCGGGGCCTTTAAGTCCCATTAGGTCTCTATTAGTATGATAATAAATAAATATATTACCAACTAATAAGTTGGATGTTTCATATCAACTAAAATAGTGTATTTCATTTATTTTGAAAAAAAATTAAGTGAAATTATATTTAAGTCAGATATTATAGCAATCAACGATTATGATAAGGAGCGAAACAATTCTTGCGTAGTGGAACTTCACATTCTTCACATATTGTTTTAGTACGACTTTCAACATTTTTGAGGCGACAGCCAGCGCATCGTCGTCTTGTGCTTCCTTCGATTGGCAGATGAGTAGCGGACTTTCCATAAGTCTTTTTCTTTTGGGAAATGTAACCAGACCTTCCAGTGCGAATATTGGCGGCCGTTTTCTGACCTTCGTCAATCAGCTCTTCTGCCAAAATGACTATAAAATCAATCAATGGCATCTTTTGACGACGTAGCTCTGAATATAAAATCCATGAATTCACAAAGGACATCATCAAAAGTCGATGAACAATTTTCTTTCACCACTTGTTGGATTTTCGGTTCAAATCATATAAGCCGGCCATTGGAGCTGCTCTATCGACTCCTCCCATAATTTCGCGATAAAACTGTATGATCTTAGGACATGGTGTAGGTATTATTTGGCCATCCCTCTGCTTTCTTCTTATGGTTGTCCTTTCATCATCGTGGCAGTTGCTTAGGAGGATAACTTCTTTTGTATCCAGCCATTTCGTGTACATTACTCCAGAGCTGTTTGTACTAGTGAGTCAGATCGTACGATATGTGAAGAAATGAACTCCGAGCTTGAACAGTCTTTCGTGATTGGAAATTTTCATCAGGTATTGACCAAACCGTAACATTTTCAAATGTCGACACATAATTATTTTCACCACTTTCCGTTGGTTGCGACTCATTATTTTCAGAAGAAGTGTTATTTTCGTTATCTTCGCTAGATTTTTCTGATAAGAAGCTTTCCTCTTCAGAGGAAAAATCGACGTCACCAAGGTCACCAGAATCGTCATACTCCATTAGCTGGGCCAATATAACCTCTTAGATTTAGAAACTGAAATAATGCTACATTAATTAACTTACCCAATTACGGTGATCCAACTCGAACTTAGTTTTAGTAAAATCTACTATTTTCTACACTTATTTTCACTGGAAAAATCGAATATTCACAAGAAAATAAAAATTGATTCACGACAAATTCACGTTTAGAAGCAAACTGAGCGGCGTCTGCTTACTATTTTAGCATAAAGAAACACAGAACCGTTACCTGAACCTCACTATACCAGACGGGAGTTTTAATGGAAAATTTAGACTATAGTTATACGAAAACTTTTGCTGGGACGTATGTGTCCCAATAGATCCGAAAGGGTTAACGCATAAATTACCTCGCCCATAACGGACTTCGCGCATAATAATTTACGTTTGAGCTACTCACTGATTGAAAGATATACGAGTATTGAGCCTGCGCATTTCGTTCAATGAGTGACGACCTCGAACGGGGATTATGATGCTTGAAGCCCTAGACATTTGAAAAAAAGACGCCTTTCCAAATGTCCACCGAATTCTTCGGATAATGACGGTTTTGCGCGTTACCACGGCAGCAAACGAAAGGTCTTTTTCCACGCTGCGACGCTTGAAATCTTACTTGAGGTCTACAATGAGAGAAGATCATTTGAATGGACTTGCTTCTATGAATATCCATCGCAACGTGAATGTAGACATTGACTTGGTATTGAAAGAGTTTGTTTCCGTACCTCGAAGAGTCGCAACGTTATCGGCACATTGATCAGCATTGGGAAAAGTGCATGTAGTCATTAGACTTGGAATGAAACCATGTGAAAATCGTTTTAATAAGATTGAAATTAAAATATAATGACCTAAACCACTTCTTGAAGGTATGCGAGCATCAGAAAGATTTGCCGAAGTTACTTTTCATTGCAAAATATCCTTAAACACTCAACAAAAAGGCAATTCTTCTTTACTAACTCTTTTAACGTAAAGGGTGGTTAAATTTCAAGGCCCGATGTTGAATGTGAGCCACACCTAAACGTCAAGCTTTTTTTGTATTTCATTTCACATTTTTCAATGTCAGACTAACTCAATTTGAACGATGGAAAGATATACAATTTAGTAACGCTTTAAAGTTATTCAGGCTTATTATGAAAACGGGCATTCAAATCAAAATGCATATCGCGCACTTCGTGAAGAAAATCATCTTCAGCGATGAGGCACATTTTCACCTCAATAAGCAGAATTACCGCATTTGGGCGAATGATAATCCAAGAGTGATTGCCGAAAACTAATGCACCCACAAATAGTGACTGTTTGGTGCGGTTTATGGGCCGGCGGCATCATTGGGCCCTTTTTTTTCCAAAATGAGGCCAGTCAGGCAGTTACTGTGACTAGTGTTCGCTACCGTGAGATGATAATGAACTTTTAATGGCCCAAATTGGAAGATATGGATGTGGACAATATGTGGTTTCAACAGGACGGTGCCACTTGTCACACAGCTAACGAAATAATGGCTCTTTTGCGCGAAAAATTGATGGCCGAATAATCTCACGTCGCGGCGATGTTAATTGGCCGCCAAAATCATGTGATTTGACGCCGTTAGACTTCTTTCTTTGAGGTTATTGTAAAGAAAAGGTGCACGTCGATAAGCCAGCAACAATTGGAGAGCTAAAGGATGAGTTAATTGGGCACATTGACGGCATAGAACCTCAATTATGCCACAGCGTCATCGAAAATTTGGACCATCGGATGGAGGTGTGGCACCGAGGCCACGGCGGCCATTTGACCAATTCGTTCTGTTCCATGCGTAATTGAGCTATACCAATATTATCATAATAAAGTGAAATGGCAATAATTTCCTAAAAGAATTGTGTTTTATTCAAAATCAACACCGGCCCTTGAAACTTAATCACACTTTATATAAAAAGTGGTTAATCGCATTTATCAATTTTTATTTGTGAATGGTATTTCAATCCATAACCCCCCCGTGGGCTGAGTGCTGCGCACGGCCCTGGCCGTATTCATTGATTTCATGGTCGCCTGGCTATCCGAGAATATATTTATAGTCGTTTTTGTTACGGCACGCGAATTTAGATACGTAGCCACTTCTTTTATGGCTAAAACTTCTGCCTGATAGACGCTGCAGTAGTCTGGTAGTCGAACGGATAGTTTCAGTCCTAATTCCTGCGAGAAAACTCCATAGCCAACCTTATCGTCTAGCTTGGAACCATCTGTATAAAAATTTAATTCCCCCCTTCTCCATGGCCATGGTGTCTGCCACTCCCTTCTTGACGGTATACCCGTCTTGAAGAGCCTTTGAAAGGTGAGTCTAGGGATAGATTAGTCTATTTCTTGTTTGTGACATTCCATATAACATTTTATGTGGCTGTTAAATGCCTCTATTATAATGAGGTTTATGTTCGTAGTGAAAATGAATTATTCAAGAAAGAAAACTGCTCGAAATTGTTTCCAAATCAGCATATGCCGCTAATATATTACAAAATATTGTAAGATATACAGGGTTGGCCATATTAAACTGACCCATGTGATTATTAAAAAAATATGGAAAAAGAAACATTTTTTTGTGTTTCATTGTGAAAAACATTTAATTTAGTTCAAGGAGATTCGTTTACATCACTTTTTGAATATGATATCGCGCAAGTGGTCGCCCTTGGCTCGTATAGCGTAATGTGCCCGTTTTTCGGCGTTTTCCATAGTTTTGGCCAGCGTCTCGGCCGATATGGCGGCTATTTCCCGTCGGATATTGGCCTTAAGTGCGCCTAGTGTCTTTGGCTTGTTGACGTAAACCTTAGATTTCAAATAGCCCCAAAGAAAAAAGTCCGGTGGCGTCAAATCCGGTGATCGTGGCGGCCAGTCAAAATCGCCGCTTTTTGATATCAAACGGCCAGGGAACAAAGTCTTCAATAAGTTGACGGTGGCTCGTGCTGTGTGTGGTGGTGCACCATCTTGCTGAAACCAGAAGTGCTCCATACCATTTTCACGAACAATCGGCATCACAAAATCGGTTATCATGGCCCGATAACGCTCTTGATTGACGGTCAATGGTTGGTGTTGACCATTTTCAAAGAAGAACGGCCCAATGACCATATCAGCGCAAATGCCACACCAGACTGTAACTTTTTGGTCGTGGAGAGGTACCTCTTCAATAATTTGAGGGTTTTCAGTGGCGTAGAAACGGCAATTTTGCTTATTTACGGTTCCGTTCAAGGAGAAATGGGCCTCATCACTCATTAATGATTTGATGACGTTGCGTTTTTACAATCGAGAAGGAATTTTGAATGTACAGCTGAACAATTTCAGCGCGTTCTATTGGGGTGTACTGTTTCATGGTATAAATCTCCTTCCAACGCGGTATGTCATTAGCTGATCTGAAATTACAGTAAAAAGTTATAGGGTTACTCAATGGGTCAGTTTAATATGGCCAACCCTGTACAAAAAACCCAAAGCCCTGAAATCTGAAATTGAAAATTAACTTTTTCACTTTAACCCATTAATGACAAGGTATGATATATCATACGCAAAAACAGTTTTTTTTCAAAAATTCACCAAAAACCCACTATTATATAAAAAATTTTTATATTTACTGGACGAGTGTAATTTGAATAGAAAAGCTTTTTAGTTGTCATTTAAAGCTCTTTTGTTTACATTTTTCGCGCCAATTTATGTAGTGTTTTTCGGAAAAGTGAATAATGCCACGCAGGTGAGTTTTATATCTTAAAGAAAACCAAGCAACGGTATTATATACATAAAAACTTGCATGAACTCAAAGTTGAAACCATGAGGCATCGAATACATATAAAATGCAGTGAAAAATTTGCCCCGAAATGTGCTTTACCTTCTTGTAAATCATTGCTTATGTTTTATCATACGTAAACGCTACCCCAGTGTGGCTTTACGGGCATTCATATACAATACCTTTTGTATAGACAAGCAACAACTGAGGAGATAAATAGATGGCTTGAAGATCTGAATGAGGACGATAATGCAGACGTTATAGACGACATCAGAAATGCCAATTCAATCGATGTGACTTTACTTCCACCTGAAGAACAAGAGTTATCCGATTGCGATGATGCAGATGAGAACGATGAAGGTATACTGGGCGACTTGGGCCGTGGGGTTCTAAAAAGGTCATGCGCGATAAAAATTGCCAATTCAGAAGTGGATAATGTACAGTTTTTAATTATGTGAGCAATTCAAAAACCTCGCGGTCAGAGACTTCCACTCAAAGGAAAAAGAAAAACCCACAATTCGTCGAAAGTGGTCCAAAATAGAACTAAAAACAAGATAAGGCACAAACACAGCAATACGCGTTCACACTCCGGATACCATAGCAGGTATTTTGAATGACGATTTAAGTCCATAACAACTTTTTAAACTAATTTTTGATGATGATTTTATGAAATATATACAAGCACAGACTATAAAATACGCTGTAAACAAAGGAGATGAAGCGTTCACCCTAAATCTTCAGGAATTGTACACTTATCTAGACATCCTTATACTAAGTGGGTACAACAAAGTGACTATTCTCGACCATAATTTCACTTGATTACCTGATAAATTTATTAGTTGCATTTTTAGGTACCAGCTTCTCGGATGTACTGGGAGACAGAAAGTGATGTGTACAACCACTTAGTGGCAAGTTCAATGGTCGATAATGATAATAATAACTCCACTATTGCAACAAACTGTAAAACCAATAACATAACGACCACAACTGGACTATGCAAAAGATATGGTCAGCAACAAAAACGTAGACAAGACGTAAAGCAACCAGTAATCATCAAGGAGTATAATTGCGGAATGGTGGAGTCGATCTCTTCGATCAGCAAACGGCAGCTTACCGAACTCGGATTAGATAAAGGAAATGGTATTGGCCCATTTTCAAATTTTGTCTAAATGAAGCTATTGTAAACTTGTAGATGTTATTTCGAAAAGCTTATCCAAAAGTAACTCTTCTCGACGTCTTACAAAAAGCATTCTTTCAAAACCAATAGAACTTCATCCAGTTTCAGCACGAAAGAGGAAACGAGAAGACGAAACTAGATACGATGGAGTCGAGCACTACGTAAATTATTCAAGAACTCAGCGCCGATGCAAATTTTGTGACAAGTTTACAAAATTTATTTGCATGAAATAAAATTTCGGATTGCACCCAGATAACTGTTTTACAAACATCATGTAAGTGACTCATCAAATAACTAAGAAATTTAAAAATGTATGTATGTATAATATGTCAATTTATTACTAAAATGTTGATTTGAATTCAAAACCTATGTATATATTCTAATTTTATTTTCATAGAAGTAGCTCTCCGAATACGCTTATGTATGATATATCATACGCTTTGCCACGCCTACATCTTTTGAGATAATTTTTTGAAAAATGGAAATGAGCCGTTTAACATCAACACAAATCTTTGGTGAAAATTTCAGTCACCTTTCTTAACTCGTTTTATGTGTGAGCATTAATGTGTTAACTGCTTTAAGCTGAGGCAGACTGGTAATGATTGAAGCTAAGAAACTTTAAAAGCTTGGCGAATATTTCTCCCTTAAGAGTTCATAGGCAGGCAGAGAGCGTACGTTCTCTGGTAGTTCCTTTTCCGTTAGCTTTTGTGCAAGAAAGTTCAAAACAGCATCGCTTAGTATTCACAAAAGATGTCGCTGAGCATCACGGCTTCCTAAACTATTAGCTTAGAAACACACAATTGATTAACTTCCCGCCGGAAATCAACGCACGCAGAAGTAAAATGAAAACAAAAAAAGCATAAAAATACAGGAAAAGCTCTACTACTTGCCACCTTCTGCCGCATAATCATAAAAACCCGACAAAATGAAAGAAAGTCACACACTTGCAGCAATCTACATGCAGCGAATGCGGGCTAAAACAAGGAAGCTCATGTATGGAAAAAAAGTTAAAAAAGGGTTTCGTTTCGTTATTCATTTCCGTTGGCCACAACTGTGCTAGTCGCGCCGGGCATTTGAATCACGTGCGGTCTGCACTTTGTGCCGCGTTATGCGTTGCAAGCATGATTTTTGAAGCAACTGCGTTTTTATTATTTTTTTTCATTCGGGTTTTTGTTTAGAAAAGGCTCCATTCGGTTGGCTCCTTGAGTTCCTGTTTCGCATATTTTCCCCATTTTATTTTATGAATCTATATCTTTTGTCTGTGTTGTTGCCGCAACAACCATTGGCGTTGTTGGTTTCTTTTGCCGGCATTGTCCTTTCGGCGCGTAATTAGTTCACTGGGGCATGCTGCAAACATGCAACATACACATTCACACACACATCCACGCCATACATATCCGCGCGCATGCATAGGCACATACCTACATACATACACATATGGGCATGAATATTACACATTCCGTCATTCGCCATTTGCCATTTGCCAATTCTGCATTCCGCAGTCGCACTGGAAGGCGCGCAGGAAGCCAATGCGGATTTCCATGCCGCTGCACGTGCCACATAAGCGCTGAGCTTTCCTTATTGCGTTCGCCTTTGCTGTGTTGCGCTCGTTTGGCTATGGTTGTTGCTATTGTTGTTGTTGAGCTCGCGCATTACTGCGTCACACATGCCTACGCGTGTGTGTTGTTGCCGCTTTTTGTCACAGCGATTTCCTACGTTAACAATTTAAATGAAGCTAAGTGATTTACGACTTGAAGTCATTTTGCTACTTTCTTCTTTCGCTTTCTTTGCATTTTATTTCTCACATTTTTTCCCCTATATATTTTTCTTTGCCTGCGTATGCCCTATTTTTCGCAATTTTTTCTCTCAGTTTCATCAAAAAGTAATTTTCCAACTGCATTCACTTGCAGCTGTGGTCTCCGCGGTGTTGTTGCGGCTGGATCAGCTGCTCCCATTCCTGCTGCGCTTTGGGGAATCACATTTACCCTACTTAGCTCGCCTAACTTCAGCTATTCAACGATTGCAACAAACTTCGCTTTTCACTTCACTTGTATTTTTTCGTCTTGTTCTGGCTACTCCCACTTTCTGTGCGGCGGTTATTAGTTAGCCGACAATTGGTGTGCCTACACAGTGAGTTCTTAACCTGCGACCTACTAACCCGCTGTTCCTTTCACTTTCACTTGCGTTTGCCCCCGCTTTGGCAGTTGTTGCTGTAACAACTCTGAAAAACTTCATGGTTGCCTTTAATGTTGTTGTTTCCTTAGGGTTTTTGCGTTTTTAATTTATGAAAGTCATGCCAAGCCAGCAATCACCTGCTCAGTGGTATGCAAATTCATAGTTTCCTTCGCGGCCCCTTGGCGTATACGTAACATAAAATAAAGAAAGAACGAGCAAGTGCATGAATGTATGCCTGTGTGTCTGCATCTCTATGCGTATGTATGTAGGCCTATACGTATGTATGTATGTCTGTGTGTATGTGTTGTTGTATTGATCACTTAATTGGCTTTTGCTGCAATTTCATCCCCGATGTGCAATCCTTTGACTCTTTTGTTAAAAAATATATTAATTATGCAAACAAGGAAAAATTGGATTCAACCGCCTCACGCAAATGAGAATACAAGCACATTTTTCATATTAACCCATGCACACCTGACGTGCCAAATGAGTACACTTATGGCAGCACAGGTAACATAGGTTTTGCGTTTCACAAAATTGGAGTATTGTGCGATTCCGTGAGATAGAGATTTTATACAGGAGGCGTGCCAGGTGCCAACAATTTTAAAAATAATCGATTTTATTTGCAAAATAAGTAATTCATATTAATATGCATTAAACAATGCTTTATTCAACAACACTAAACTCTTTTGACAGTGTGTGCTGTCTTTTGAGTATGTCATCACTTTGAATACGATATCATCATTGCATTTTTCTGCTCCTCCCTCATATCCACCCATTTACAAAAAAATAATTAAACTAGAAGCTCGATTTTAATTGGGTAAAATATTGGCATAAATTTCGTTATCAAACGCAGAGTATTTCGAAGTACTTCCCGCTCATTTTATTTGAAGGTTTCTTCATTTTCAGCTAATGTGCAACTAAATGACATAGCTGCAGGCTACAAAATCAAATATGTAAAGGATGATTTTTTAGCTATTATCTTTTTAAACAGTTGGTTTAAACAGCTGACGCACGTTTCGTGTTTTGTTTCACTGTCAAACATCTTCAGTTTGGTCTATAATTTAACCACGAATCGTCTTACAAACGAAGAACGCTTGCAATCATTGAATTTTATTATAAAACTGCGTGTTCTGTTAAGAAAGTTTATCGCGCGCTTCTTCCATTTTCTGGTCACTTTAATCGACCCACTGAAGCGGCTATTCGAGCTATTGTGACTAAATTTAGAACCAAATTTACATTATTGGACATCAAACCACCAACAGCTTACGTAGAGTGCGAACTGAAGAAAATATCGCAGCTGTATCGGCCAGTGTTAATGATGACCATCAATTGCCGATTCGTCGCCGTTCGCAGCAATTGGTCCTCTGTTACTCAACGACGTGGAAAATTTTGCGAAAGGATTTAGGTGTGAAGCCTTTCAAAATGCAGCTGCTGCAAGAATTGAAGCCGAACGACCTACCGCAACGCAGAATTTTTGGTGAATGGGCTCTTGGAAAGTTGGCCGAAGATCCACTTTTTTATCGAAAAATTGTGTTCAGCGACGAAGCTCATTTTTGGATCAATGGCTACGTAAGTAAGCAGAATTGTCGATTTTGGAGTGAAGATCAGCCAGAAGAATTTCAAGAGCTACAAATGTGTCCAGAAAAGGTCACAGTTTGGTGCGGTTTATGGGCTGGAGGTAACATTGGACCATACTTTTTCAAAGATGCTGCGAATCGTAACGTAACTGTGAATGGTGAGCGCTACCGTGAAATGATATCCAACTTTTTTTTGCCTAAAATCCAAGAGCTTGACTTGCATGACATGTGATTTCAGCAAGATGGAGGCAGATGCCACGCCGCTCGCGTAACAATGGACTTGTTGAGAGGAGAGTTCGGTGAACATTTTATTTCACGTTTTAACGCCTTTAGATTATTTTTGTGGGGCTATGTTAAAGCTCATGTCTATTCAGACAAGCCTGCTTCAATTAACGCATTGGAAGACAACATTAAAGCATTTATATGTGAGATGTGAGGCCGAAACATTGGAAAGAGTATGCCAAAATTCGACTAAGCGGATGACCCATTTGAAGCGCAGTCGCGGTCAACATTTGCATGAAATAATCTTCAAACATTAAATTATATGGACTATAATCTATGTGATAATCTATGATACTAAATACTATGAATTTAAATAAAAATTTCATGCATTTTTCTGTACTTTACATGTGTTTTTTTGAAAAACTTTCCTATAGCTCTTAAAAAAATCACCCTTTAGCTACTTGCTCTCGAACGCTCCTTTGTTAATTGTTGAATAACTGAAAAAGTATTTATTGGATTCACTTAAAATTTTCACACAATGCTTTCAAGATATTATACTTGAAGGAATTGTAAAAAAAGAATCCATTTTTTTTTTATTCTGACTACCCCCTAATCCCTTCAGTAATCCTCTAAACCTAGTC
This sequence comes from Anastrepha ludens, assembly GCF_028408465.1. Classification (NCBI taxonomy): domain Eukaryota; kingdom Metazoa; phylum Arthropoda; class Insecta; order Diptera; family Tephritidae; genus Anastrepha; species Anastrepha ludens. Next base: position 9,504,619 of record NC_071499.1, on the reverse strand, counting down.
AGTAAGTTTGTTAACATTGACTTGATTGAGGGTTAATTCCACTAAAAATATGCACTTATTTATGATTTTTTTTTGGAAAGATGATTCATGTAAATTTATTTATCCAATTAGTATACTGTAAACTCATATTTCAAAAATATTTTCAAAAATTTTCACAAGAAAATATACAAAATTGAGCCGTTGACAGCTGATCTACGCAGACGTCTTGAAAAAAAGGCAATTTGCCGTGGACAGTTTTTCTCAGCATTGGATCATCTGAAATCAAAAAATTAAAGAGTTTTCATTGAAAAACAATTTTTTTTCAATTTTTTTTTAACATTTGAAGTAGAAGTGCGATTTTTAGACGATAAATCGCATAATATTGTTTATTGTAAAATAAATAAAAATTGAAAAAAAAACCTCCCAGGGTTACCTCGGTAATTATGTAGAGAAAGTGTGTACAAAATTTCAGGAAGATCGGTTGAGTAGATTAAGAGAAAAAGTGTCCACCGACTTGAAAAACGTCGTTTTCCAGAAAACCATAGCAGGTAGCCGAGTCGGAGCGGCCAACGGTTATAATGCTCTAACTTTGTGAGTTTTGCACCGATTGACTTAAAATTTGGACACAACATTCTTGAGATTATGTACATTCATTTTCTCAAATAAACCAAAATCGATTTTTTTTTAGCCTAAAAACCCTCTTAACACGAGCTTCTTAAATATTGGGTTGGGGAAAAAGTAATGTCGTATTTTGTCAATTGAGCGCGACATTTAAACATATCTTGCGTTGTACTTATTGCATCGGGTCACACTAAACGGCGATTTGAAGACGACAATCTGTGTTACAAGTGTCTCTTTGACAGTGTTGTGATCGTACGTTTCAATCTTAAGTTATAGCGCGTCAAAGATGGAGTCCACCAAGCAAGAAATTCGTCAGATTTTACTTAGAGGTAAAAATGCAACCAAGGCGGCGGCAAAAATTTCTGAAGTTTATGGGCCTGATACTGTAACGATTCGCACAGCACAGCGTTGGTTCGTTCGATTTCGTTCTGGTGTAGTAGATGTCGAAGATGCACCCCGTACTGGTAGGCCAATCGTCGTGGAGACTGATAAAATCGTTGAAATTATCCAAAGAGACCGGCATGTGAGCATTCGCTTGATTAGTCAGGAACTAGGTGTAGACCACAAAATCGTTTGGAACCATTTGCAGAAGATCGGATTCCAAAACAAGCTGGATCTCTTGGACCAAATCAACGTTTGCGATTCTCTGCTAAAACGGAACGAACTTGACCCATTTTTGAAGCGGATGGTGACTGGCGATGAAAAGTGCATCACGTACGACAACGCCAAGCGAAAAAGATCATGGTCGACTATGAGCTGCTCAACTGTGGCCAGACCCTTAATTCGGTCCCCTATTGTGAGCAACTTGACCGTTTGAAGCAGGCGATTGACCAGAAGCGGCCAGAATTGGTCAATAGCAATGGTGTTGTATTCCACCAGGACAACACTCGTCCTCACACATCTTTGATGACACGTCAGAAGCTACGAGAGCTCGGATGGGATGCCCTATTGCACCCACCATATAGTCCGGACTTGGCACCAAGTGACTATCATCTCTTCCGGTCCATGCAAAACGCCCTTGGCCTTAAAAGAGGCTTGCGAAAACTGGTTGTCTAAGTTTTTTGCAAATAAGGAGGTGGGGTTTTATAAAGGGGGGATAATGAAGTTGCCTTCTAAATGGCAACAAGTTTCCGAACAAAACGGGACATATTTGACTTGAATCGGATAATTCTAAGTACATTTAATAAAGCGTCAAATTTCGATCACAAATACGACATTTCCCAATATATTTTTTAGTAGTTAATCGAACATTTTTTCTCACCGATAAATATTTTCTTTTATAATCAATTTAAGGCCGAAATTTTGGTCAAAAATGATTTTTTTTTTTGAGAAACCACCATTTTGTTAAAGAAATATGTTTTGCTTATTTCTTCGATTGATTACTAGATTTAACATTACTTTAACGAAATCTGTTTGGTTTTTTAATTTCAGAGAATCCAGTTCAGAGATATAGTGGTCACCGCAAAACGTCTTTTTTTGAGAGAAACTCCCGGAGATCAGCTGCAGCTCCTTTCCAAATAAATATTTTTATTAATACTAAGTCTTAAAACAAGTCCCATCCTTAACAGCCCTAACTTTAGCTACCAATAAAGAAGTTTTAAAATTTCGACTGCGCTCTTTTATTTGGGGCCAAATGGGTTAATTTCTATTTGTTTATTTTTTCATGTTAATCTCTGAAAATTTATTTCTTATACAAACCTATATGCTTTAATTCCGGTATGAGCTTTTAATTTTATTCGCAGTGCACTGCAATAAATTCGATTTTTGTTGTCACTGGTTTTGCTCACCACAATTTGCCATCATCACTGATAAGCGACGAATAACTTTATTTGTCTGATTTGGTTGTTACAAATATTAATCAATTGTTCACAGATGCACAAAAACTTGTAAACAAACATAAATAGAGGGTGTTCAAATAGGGGTCTAATTGAGAGATTCGGCTGGAATTTATTCCGTGTGTACATACAAGGAAATGTAAGAATTTGATAGCTTATTTGTCTAGAGGCATGCGCTGAAGTTTGGAGAGTTCTTGTGCGCATGCCTAAGATGTTTCAAGAATTTGTTTATATTCGCAAAATAGAGTGTGTAATATGTTAGGGGCGCTATCGGCATAAGATGGGACCTTTCGCCTAAAATTACATTTTGGCTACACAACACAATTATACAGCCAGTTTAGTTTAATTTAGAATCCTTGTCTGGTGGAACCTGCCGAAAAGGACGACATCAGTTAAGTAGCTGTAGATAAGCGAGGCTATAGCTTGACTTAAACTAGGGACAATCTAGTATTCTTAGAAACTTTGAGTTCTTCCTCACGGTGCTGGATCGTTGCACACCCTCGCTGGGCCCGAGCGGTACTCTTTCCATTCATATTCCCTCAAGGAAGGAGTGAGCGGAGTGCAACATTTAGCGACAGAGCATGAACTTGAAGTTGGATGGTAGAGTTAGTGGGTGAGTATTCCATCAAGCTCAACTTCATGCTTCCGCACCACTGTAGTATTTTCCAATCGAAAGTAGCCGCAATTAAGGAAGCAGTAAATTGGTTGCTTACTTCTGTAAATATTGTAAAGGATCGAAATATTTACTCCGACAACAAAGTGACATTTAGGGCCTTGACCTCATTATTTGTGCGTTTCAAATTAGTCAGGGAATATTTGACTTCTCTCTCGATTGCATTCGAATACTTCGATATTAGGCTCATTTGGGTTCCCGGTCACAGCGGCATAGAGCGATGATGTGCTGATGAGCTGGCTACACAGAGGACCCTGGCAATGGTTTGATCGCAAGGCGAGAGAATTGGGATTCCCTTCAGAATCTGTGGTCTGCTCCGGGAAAGATGTTCCTCGCGGCAACTCAGTGAGCACTGGGCTAGTGTGCAAACGTGCAAAGTCGCGAGAACTTTATGGCCGCGGGTAGATAGAGAGCACTTGAGGGAACTTCTAAGGCAAACAAACCCGCAACTCTCGAATTTGGTAGGTTTCCTCACCGGACATTGTCCGTTAGGAGTACATGCGGTGAGACTTGGGATTGCTTCAAGTCCTTAAAAACTGTTTGAAGAGTGAGGTAGAATCATATTAGTACCTTTCTTTATTGGGGCAAATATTTAGATATCTGAGCTCTCCCTTTGTTGCTCCACCTGCCTATGTAGCGGGTTTAAAGATCACATATATGGATTGAAGCGGTTATATGAAAGATATTAGCCATTGTTGGTCGTCAACCTCTAATCCAAAGTCTCTTCGTCCTTTTTCCAACTGCTTGGTTCTTTTCTTTCTGTCGTGAATTCATCGTGTAGGATTCGCCTCTAAGATCCATTGGTTAAGCTCTATAGCGTCCTTGTGTATTCGAGTCGAAGGACTTTTTGCTGAAGTTAGTCATAAATTTTCGTATATACTGACTAATCTAGCTCCATTTGCGCCCATAAGTCTCAACTTCCATGAAAGCACAATCGACACACATTTTATTTTTGCCGATTTTGAAGCTCAGGCTATTCATGATGACGTTGTTCAATACCAGCGGCCCTATCAGAATTGGGAATGACCTCTCCGTGTCGTTTGATACCGAGCGAGGTTTCAGTCCAGGTGACTCGATGCCGTCCATTCCACTGCGTAACATTAAATCACGTAAGCGATTCAGTCGTTATAAAGGACAATTTCTCGAAAGTAAATTACGCATGTACTCAATTCGCCTCCAATTTTGTTGAAACCATATCCAAGTGAGGCTCATTCATCCAATTCTGTCCAAAAAATTATAAATTCTCTTGACATCACAAGACATCTCTTGCAGCACATGCTGATATGTTGCTTGAAAATGAGCTTCTGCACTAAAGATGATTTTTGTTGAACTACCTCAAGGATTCTCTCTAAACAACTGGATGGAAGTAAAATGGGCTGGGGTATTGGAACTGGCATATATTCTCACAGACTTAATATTGAGAAATCTGTGCGTCTCCCTAATACCAGCGGTGTCTTCTAGGCGGAAGTACTGGCAATTGGGGAAACCTGTAGGCTACTAATCGCAGATTTCTCTTTTAAAGACAATATCGTTATTCTTTCGGATAGCCAAGCTGCAATCCAGGCACAGGGTACGGCTACAACAACTTCTAAAGTGGTGGAACAGCCTTACCACCTTGAGTGAAAACCATAAAGTTACCTTAATCTGGGTCACGGGACATCGGAACATTGAAGGTAACGAAAAAGCAGATAAACTGGCAAGAGGCGGATCTGCCATGAATAACGCTCTTGCAGAATCGGTATTCACACTATTAGGTGCAGTCAAGAGTACAATTTCCCAAAAATACCTCCGAATCGCGGACTGTAGGTGGAAAGTCCAGATGAAATGCAAAATTAGCAGAACGTTATGGCCACCTACAACCTCAAGCAATCGTCGGCATTAACAAGAATGATCCGAGGGGACGCCTGGAGACTAACGGCAGTCATAACTGGCTTTTGGTCTATCGGAGAACAAGCAGCCAAAATGGGTATCCCTCACAATATATACTGTCACAGTTGTAAACAACCGGAGAAAAAGGAGACACTCTTCCATTTCCTCTGTGAATGCCCTGCCTTATGGAAGGATAGAATGTTAACCCTGGGCCAACCGCTGTTCGAGAGTCTCGAACAACTATCTGGTTTAGACGTTAACAACCTAAGAAGGTTCCTTAACCGCACAGACTGGATATAGTCTTGCTGTAAATAACCGTTAAACAAGTTGGTAACAAGTATGTGGCAACAAAATGGTGCGGAAGCGCTAGTTGGATTCTAGAAGAATCACCACTTTAACCAACCAACCAAAACCTCATAGGTCCCCTTTCTGGCCAGCTCATTTGCCTTGCGCTTTCCTACAATGTCCTTATAACCAGGTACGCAGATGAGCCGTATATCGAAGAATTCGGGTGCAATTAAAGTAAAAGTTAGGAATTCTCTGACCAATTTCGATTGCGTCATCATTGTGCCCAGCTCAAACGACCAAATTAAATGACTTAGAATTTGTTTTATATATTTTTCCATTTTTACTATTATTTTTTTCTTTCTCATCTTAAGGCATGCATTTGGATATTAAAGTCATATTCATATTACCATAATTTAAGGTTCGATATTGTTGTTCTTGTTGTTGAAGTGGTTGAGTATTTGTACGGAAATATTCCTAATTAGCGACCAGCACCGTTTTACTACCACTGCTCTCGTGTGATGATGTCTTGTTTTTTTTGTTTTTTTGTTTTTTTTTTTTGTTTGTTTCAAAGTCAGATCCATTTTGTGAGATCCAAGTATATCAACAAATTCTTCATCTCATTGTCTGAGATCTCATTAATTTGCTATACGAAAGGCTTACCGAAAGCGCGAAGTCGTGCCCTAGACTTTCTCTTCTGCTACCGCCCTTCCGCTTCACAGCTTCTGCAGATGAGATTGAAAGGAAGGTTGAGTCTGGCTGCATGTTCCCTTACTTTCCAATAATCTGTAAGCGTTGCAGTGATGCGTGAGATGTTTGGCCGAGAACATCCTAACAGGTAATTCGTCCTTTGGATTTTGTACGACGGTTATGTGTTTTTTTGTTGTTGTAATACATGTAGTTAGTTGTTTCCATCTTCTTTCGGCAAAAGCATGATAGTGTGAAGCAATGGATGCTTTTATTATGTTGAGTGGGGTAGCGACTGTCCCGCCTCTGCTATGTCTAGTGTCGAACCTTTTCTTGCTAGCTCATCCGCTACCTCATTAACCCATATGTTCCTATGACCAGGAGCCCGTATCAGAGTAATTTCAAGCCAATGACTAAGCAATTCCAGCTCCTCTCTACACTGTAAGACTAGTTTGGATGAAATGGAGTTGGAGTCTAAGGCCTTGGTAGTTGTTTGACGATCTGAAAATATAGCTACTCTTGCACCAACTTCCTTGTAGAGTTTTAGTGATTTGCATGCTTCTCTGATCGCTAAAAGTTCTGCCTGGAACACGCTGGCATTATCAGGAAGTCGAGTTGACTGAGAAAAAATGAGCGGCTCCGAATGAAAACCAGCTTCCACACCACAGTTCATTTTAGAAACGTCACTGTAGATTTCAGTATCGTATCTTCCAATCACTCCCCCTTTGCCCCATTCGGCTCTCGGTGGAAAACGTACCGTAAAATCTTTCTTGTAGTTAAGGTCATAGACTATGTAGTCTGATTTGTTTTTAAGCAGCGAGGATCCCTGTAGAGGGATATTGCTGCGACCGTACGATTTTGTTGTCTAGCTTCCTATGTCTCTGCGTCTCATCGCGCTGCAAGTAGCGATTGTTTTTATATGTAAGTTTAATGATAATGGATGAGTTAGTGCATTGAGCGCTTCAGTAGGACTTGTGCTAAGCGCTCCTGCGGTTAAGATACACGCTCTTCTTTGTATCTTGTTCAGCTTGGCTTGGTTGTATTTTTTTTTCTATTGCGGGCCACCAGACGAGTCGAAATTCTGCATAAAGTTTTAATATTTCGAAATCACAAACTATTTTGGTAAACATTCCTATTTAAATGCTAAACTGTGCTGCCCCTAATGTAAAGCCCTTTACTTATGTCTGCAACGTTCGTTGATGCATGCAATTCGTATTTTGTGCATTTGTTTCAATATTTACTCAGTAAACAACAAACGAAATTGCGGTCTTTAATAGTCTCATATTTCGTAAACGGTTCATTTCGGCAGTATTTGCTTACATTTATTCAGTGATCAATCTACGCTATGCAAATTCATGCAGTGTGGGGCAAAATCGTATGTATTTTTCATGGTGATTTATTTAAAAATATGTATGTAGGTATGTAGTACTACCTTTAGCTGCAGCTAATCCCGCATGACATTCAATTTAAAATTATGCTCTCAAATGTATGTAAGTGATAAGAAAATAAATAGTTTCAGAGAACTTAAAAGAATTCATGCGATTTTTATTTTTATTTTTTGTTTGTGAATTTTCTAATTTTCTATTTTCTTATATTCTAACTCGTTAAACAAGGTTTCAGTACTTACTGTAGAGTTTTCCGAGCGAAAAATATGGAGTACCCAGATGTGATCGAGTATCACTTTAAAAGGTCATTAAGGACACAGATTTATTGAGAAATTAGAAATGTAATAATATAAACTTATATTCTATTCGTGTGCCGCTTAAAATTCGTCTACAAAACTGAATTATCCCATCTCCATATGTATCGATTCTCTGTCTGTGGTTTGTGTCGTAGGGTGTTGCCAGCAGTATTTGACGCCTAAGAATTTGCCATTGACTCTTATTAATAGTCACCGAGAAGGATTTCTCCAACGGCAGCTGCGGGCTTCAGAATTTAACATTGGCGCGAATGACTGGAATATCTATTCACCTCTGACCCCCACAGTGATGATGGTGGCTAGCAAAATGCACCTTTTTAGCTCCGTCATGTTAAATCTGGTACTACTGCTCACTATCGGTGTAAGACTGGTACCCCTAACTTTCGTTCTTACTTACGTGAAGGAGCCACCGATAACTTTAACACTGGCCATCGCAGTGCCAACACATATCTGAGAGGTCATCTTGCGCGAGTATTTATTGCTGCTGATATTTCAAAATATCTTAGTGTTGAAAGCCAAGATTCCCATTTATGTATATGCCCCCGATACTTTCATTACGGCTATGGCAAGTGCTTACACAAATCTTTATGAAAAATGCAAAGTAGACGAAGCTTTTAGAACCACCGTAGTTTTTCCTATATTCAAAGAAGGGGATCCTGCCCTAGTAAGAAAGTACAGAGGAATTTCATTTCACCATTTTCATGAACTGCATTGCTAAAGTTATGTTGGGCATAATTAACGAAAGAATAACCCCTTGGACTGAAAGGAACACTATCTTAACGAGTATCAAGCCGGCTTCAGAAAGAATTACTCCACAGTAGACAATATATTCAATTTAGCCGCTATTGTCTATTTAAAATTCGAAGAAAAGTATAAAGTTTACGCGTATTTTTTCGACTTTAAAGCGGCGTTTAATAGAGTATCAAGAAACGCCTTGATATATAAGCTGCACTATATTGGTCTTGCAACGAAACTAATGAAGTTCATAGAGAATATATTCTGCGATACAAAGACAGTTATATGGAATGGCTCAGAAATTTCAGATGCATTCAAAACAAACTCAGGCGTCAAACAGGGATGCTTATTGTCGCCAATACTATTTGTTCTTTACATAAACGACTTATATGAAAGCTTAGAAGGAGGAGTAAACATAGAAGGGATATGGATATGGACGATATGTGGTTTCAACAGGACGGTGCCACTTGTCACACAGCTAACGAAACAATGGCTCTTTTGCGCGAAAAATTTGATGGCCGAATAATGTCACGTCGCGGCGATGTCAATTGGGCGCCAAGATCATGTGATTTGACACCGTTGGACTTCTTTCTTTGAGGTTATTTGAAAGAAAAGGTGTACGTCGATAAGCCAGCAACAATTCAAGAGCTAAAGGATGAGATAATTCGGCACATTAACGGCATAGAACCTCAATTATGCCTCAGCGTAATCGAAAATTTGGACCATCGGATGGAGATGTGCCGCCGAGGCCATTTGGCCGATATTTTGTTCCATGTGTAATTGAGCCATACCAGTATTATCATAATAAAGAGAAATGACAATAATTTCTTAAAAACGTGTATTTTATTCAATATCAACACCGGCCCTTGAAACTTAACCGACCTTTACAATTAGTATATAAAGGGTTTTTCAATAAGGGCGGGTAGAGATGCAGAATGTCAGTCGTGGCGTTTGCTGTGTGGCACGTAGCGCCGTCCTACTGGAACCACATGTCGTCTAGGTCCATATGGTTCAATATGGGCCATAAGAAATTGGTTATCATCGTTGTGTAGCGCTCGCTGTTGACGGTGACCGCCTCACCAACGTCGTTTTCAAAAAAGTACGGACCAATGACGTCGCCGGCCCAAAATCCACACCAAACGGTAACTTTTTGAGGATGCATTATCACCTGGTGAACCTCGTGTGGATTGGTGTGGTCCCATATACTGCAATTTTGTTTGTTAACACAGCCATTCATCCCAAAATGCGCCTCTTCACTAAAGATGATTTTTCGCCCAAAACTGGGGTTCTCTTCCAAACGATTCGCAGCCCAGTCAGCGAAGAAACGACGTTGTCTATGGTCATAAACTTCGAGCTTCTGGGTCAGTTGGATCTTGTACGGGTGTATGCCCAAGTCCCGACGCAAAATTCGCCAAGTTGAAGTCTGCGAAAGGCCAAGTTCTTGTGCACGGCGAGGAATAGACTGCCTCGGGTTCTGCTGTACACTTTCACGGACGGCGGCAATGTTCTCGGCTGATCTTGCGTTCCTTGAACGTACGGGTGTTGGCTGAATGTTTACTGACCCGGTCGTCTCAAATTTGGCCACCAATCGTTGAAGAGTCGACTTTGAAAGGCCACCACGTCTACCGAAAAATGGGCGCAATGCGCACAACGTTTGCGTTAATGAACACTCATTTTGATAATAAAGTTTTATCATTTGAACGTGCTGTTCAATCGCGTAACTTGCCATGATGATTTGGCATAAACAACTGAATAATAAACAAAAGATTTGACAGATGTCAATAAAACAAAATGGCTGCCACAGGGCGCCAAAATCGACCCACGCCAATTGAAAACCTCTTTATAAGGAATTAGATTGGTCAAAAGGTCTGCTTTATTTTAAAAAATATGATGTAGAATCAAGCATGTGGATAATGAGTGCTAGAAGTGACATGGTAACTTTAAATAACAACAGATTTGACACAGAAAATAACACTCCCTCAATGTGTAATTTGTGCGAGCTTGAAAACATATCACATTTCCTGGCGCGCTGCCCAATATTAAGAGAATGTAGAAAAGCCTTTTTCGGAAAATTTACCTTAAATGACTCACAACTGATTGAGATTCTCAATGGGGAAAATGATCATTGTGATAAATTTTTGCGTTTCATTAAATATGCCTCTAGAGATTACCTAATAAAATAGTTTAACTGGTTAAAAACCGTAAACCGAATAATTGTTTCGCACGAAAAATAAATCGCCAGACGGCTCATGCCATTTTCGTTAAATTATTGTAAATATGTTTTTTCTTAATTTGGAATAAATACTACTACTACTACCAACCGTCCTTCGTTGCTGAGGGTTTGCTCCAAATTTGGAAAAACTTCTCTTATGAGGCTATCCTCTGAGCTCACAACTTGTGAATGCATTAAAGCTTTCGTATTCTATTACCCTATGGCCTCGCCCATCTCAAGCAGGTTTTGAGAAACGGGCCCACAGATAGAGAACAGAGAAGTGGCGAATAGAAGATGCCTACAATCATCTATAATTATCTTTCATATAAATTTAAAAAATAAATAATTAAAATATTTTCTTCACTTCCACTATAAGCCAAAACACAAAAATACTTACTTTTCCCCAAATTTCCTGTGCATAGTGAAAAAGAAAACACAGCTGTAGTAAATTAAATATGTATATATCTTATAATTTCGTTTATTTAATTGATTTCCGCTATTTACATTCCAAAACTCCTTCGACAACCAGTTCTTCTCATAAATTACGTTTATATTCGTATCGGATTTATTAAAATAAAAATTTGTTACATTTCAAATGATTTTTTCTATAAAGTAATTTTCTTTTTTCGCATTTTCGTATGTACATTTCCTACATATTATTACACTAATTGATTGATAAAATTATTGTTGTATTCATTGTTTTGCGTTTTTGCGAGTAATTCCAGCTGCTTCCAAATAATATCGCAGAAAAATAAAAATTCTTTTACCAACTACGTTTTGCGTTTGATTTTATTGTATTTACTTTCCGCTCAGTTATCCAATATTTGTATGGATAGTTTTTGTTAATTTTCCACATACATACACGAAAATGACATTTCGTTAACATTTTTTATGCTGCCTTATTTTACAATTACTTATTTCGCATAGTCTCGCAACGCTTAAATTTTTGATTATCATTTTTTATTATTTTATAGTAAAATCAGTTTGTTCCTGCGGCATTTAACTCTCGTTCTTTTCATTATTTCTTGCTTAATTTTTACGCAGCTAAAGTAGGAGTATATTTTTTGGTGAGAAGTAAAATAAATTTGTGCTTTTTATAAGAAAATTAAAAATTGAAAATAAATTTGCTCAAAGTTTGATATGAAATAATTTGCCAACTCTTTGCAATTAGCCATAGTAGTTCTGGCTCATTGATGGCTGAGTGGGATAGCTTTTGGCACCCGAAGAACTGGATGCAGATCCAGAGGAACTCGACGATGGATTCTCACTGAAAAGGCCACCAAAGTTACGAGAGCCCAGAATTTCATTGAGTGGATTGCTGCCACCGCCGCTGCCACGATTGGCGCTGCTACCACCACCTCCCAGTAGGCTGCCCAAAAAGCTGCCAGCACCGCCGCTACCACTACTACCACCGCTGCTGCCACCACCACCACCACTAAGCAAGCTGCCCAGAAAATTACTAGCACTGCCACTACCGCCGCTGCTGCTGCCGCTGGAACCACCGCCGCCCAACACAGATCCTAGCAGACCGCCGAGTATGTTGCTGCCTGATGAGCCACTGCCGGAACCTGATGAGCTGCCACCACCATAACCACCACTGGGCGTGTAGCCACCGCTTGGTTGATAGCCGCCGTTGGTGCCACCACTAGCACTACCACCACCACCGCCGGCGCCGCCGCCTTGCAAGGTTTTGGCTATTTGGCCGGCAATAATGCCGCTCACAGCTTGACTCACCGCTGGATTGGAGAAGAAATTCGAAAGGAAACCGCCGCCTTCCTTGTCTTTGGGTTTCTGCGGCACATTACCGCCGCTGCCGCCACCATAACCGGGCGCATTTGGCACATAACCACCACCGCCTGCATTGGGATTGTAGCCACCAGGCTGATAGCCACCAGGTTGATAGCCGCCGGGCTGGTAACCTCCAGCTGGTGGTTGATATCCGCCAGGTTGTGGCTGATAGCCGCCATAGGGATTGTGACCACCAGCTGGTGGGCTGTTTGGCAATGTGGGATAAAGACTGTGCCCGCCAGAGCCGCCACCACTATAACCACCACCACCACCACCAGCGCCATTATGCGCGTCGCTCATATCGGGAATCGGAGCGCTTGGATTGTACGAGTTGTGTGTTGTGCCGGTGCTTACTATGCGCAGGCGTATTTTCATAGGTTGACATATTTGGGTGGAAATGAATGTGAAGATGTGTGGTGTGGTGTGTATGCGGTGGTGAATACAAAGTGTCTCGGTACATTCAATACATTTCATACATTGGCGAGTTGTGTAAAAAAAAGCAATTTTGTTTTGATACAACGGTTTGCGTAACGGTTTTTAATAGTTTAATTTTTAGCACAGATTCACCATAGCAGCAGAGCGCAGCGTAGTTGAGTATAGATTTAAGCACAAAAGCGTTAATACCGAAAAGACAAAAAACAGAATGAAAGTAAAATTACTAATTAGCAACAACAAAATGAATGAGAAATAAACAAATAAGAAATAACACAAATATACACTAATACTACAAAGGATGTAAAGAGTTTATAAAATTATTACTAAATGCAATTAAAAATTAATTGATAAAATGTGGTGAGATTTGAAGTAAACCGTGAAATGGCTGAGTTACAAAGTCTTACATTTTTCGGTCATGGAACTTCAAGAGTGTAATTTTTCATCAACATTTGGAAATGCCGAAACTCTTCAGTTTTTACCCATAAATTAGTTAAATTTGCTTTAACCCTTTCAGACCCTACCGCCTTCATTTTTCATGTCGGTTGAATTTTTTATATACTCGTTTGTAAGCAACATTGGAAAGTGTTTTTTTGCAGGCACTTTAAAAAAATATTAAAATTTCCCGAGTTTATTCATTTATATATCAAAAACAACAGACTTTGATAAACACTACATTCTGTAATTAGTTTTGGTGTGATATTAGTGAAACAATAGCCAAGATGCATCCTTGAATTACCAGAACATGTATCACAGTAATACGAAACTTCCAGCCTAACTCCAGACGGTCAGAGCCAAAGCTGAAGTCCGCTGCTCGAGTGCACACTTGAAATCGGCCTGGCGCTGTATCGGCGGCGCTCGAGTGAAAAGCGTTAAAGTACCCTTAACTGTTTTCTGTGAAGTTCTAATGGTAAGTTTTTTGTTCGTGAGGCAAGCGAGTAAGTTGAGATATTTTTTTATAAAGTAGCCGAATGGGTTGGTGCGTGATTACCATTCAGAATTCACAGAGAGGTCGTTGGTTCGAATCTCGGTGAAAGCAAAAGTAATAAAAACATTTTTCTAATAGCGGTCGCCCCTCGGCAGGAAATGGCAAACCTCCGAGTGTAATTCTGCCATGAAAAAGCTCCTCATAAAAATATATATCTGCCGTTCGGAGTCGGCTTGAAACTGTAGGTCCCTCCATTTGTGGAACAACATCAAGACGCACACCACAAATCGGAGGAGGAGCTCGGCCAAACACCTAACAGAAGTGTACGCGCCAATTATTTATTTTTTTTTAAAGTTTGTACTAAATAGGTATTGCTTTAAAGTGAAGTATCGCAAAAGTAATAAAGCACTTTAATTTAACTTATTTAATTTTAATTAGAGAAGACTTTCTTGCTTCATTGAAAATAGTAAACATTTTGACGTGATAAAGTCTTATAATTCGATTTAGCCGGCTGCACGCACGAAAAAATGTGTCGTTATCTTGCTCATGGTCGTTACCTTGCATGAACTGCAAGCGAGAGCGCGAACGAACGGCAAAGAGCACAATCGGCCCCCGCGTTCGGCAACGTTCGACATCTGGGTGAGCATATATATGTATGTAATTATATGCGCATATGTATATAAATTCACATATTTGTATTAGCATATGCCTTCTTCCTGTGTGCATGGTAATGAACCATTTCTCTGTTGAGAATAGGAGATGATAGGAAAAGTAGGAAATGAAAGGGAGTGTTTCGAGTGTAAAGTGTCTTAAAAAAGGCAAATCCATAATGTTGCCTCTATGTGTTGTTGACTTATTAACGTCTGATGCACAGTAGAAATTGAACATATCTTTCATGAATTTGATAAATGTTTCGTCATTTTTCACGTTTGTGTAAATGTATTGTAACTTGATCAATTCCATTGCGATTCCATTTACCTTCTTCTCTATATCTATACAAAATATCTATCAAACAAATAAAATTAAAATTTTGTTTTGAAAATTGCAACCATTACATCAGTATTTTCTTATGACGTTGTCACGTTAAACTATCGTCAGTAAACCGACTTTACAGACCACCTCTTTTTGTGAACTTTTATAAAGCGATTATATTTGACTAATGCAACAAAATATCTACTAATAAAATAAATATTCATATTTTTCTTAAAAGAAAAAAAATATTTTATTAGTTCTCGAAAGTTATGAAGCGCACTTGAAATAGCAAATTAAAACTTTAATTATGTTCAAGGCTCATAAAAAATGTCATTGAGCAGAAATTGAAAGTTTTTACAAGTACTATAGTCATGGTTCTGAATAAACGACCGGTCTCACAAGACTCGGTATGATAATTATAAATATCAGAATATCATCTTATAGGGATCCCAGCTAATTCCACCTTGGATGTGTGCTGTTAACCTTTCTGCTAAATTTTGGTATTTGAATTCAGACCTGATTTCAGGTAATACTGATTTTGACTTTGCCCACGAAAATTTCCTGTTTAATTTAAATACGTTCATCAACTTCAGGAAATTAAATTTCACTGACGAGGATGTCATTGTTGGTATAAGGGTATAGAGGTAGTCAGAATTTTCAAAAAATTCGTTTTTTGTTTTGCATTTTCTTAAAGTACAATATCTTCGAAATGTTGTGTGAAAATTTGAAGTGAATCCGACAAATACTTTTCGAGTTATTCTCCAATTAACAAAAGGCGCTCGGGCGCACCGGAGCGTTCCAGCAAAACATTAAATGCGTTTTTCCCACTACAACTATGTTTTTTGAACTGGTGATCACTGGCAGATACCGCTTGGTAGATTTATGTAAAATTTATACTGCTTTTGAAAAACATAAAAAACTCGTGCCTAACCGAAGGATTTTTTTTTTCCAAAATTTCGAATTTTTTCAAAAAATTAATTGTCGTTTTTTTTTCTCGAAAATCTTGAAAATATTTCCTCAGGCCGCCATATTGTCAATTTTGGAAAAAAAGCTTTGATCAGGCACAAGATTGTCTGTTAATAAAACTAATTTCTCTTATCCGATTGATCCAACGACTTGTGATGATCCCCGCAAGGGACTTCAGGAAAAACAGGCTCTACACAAACTGCGATAACTTTTACAAGTATCATTATTATTATTTTTTTTTTTTTTGAAATTTTGCTAAAGTCAAGTCGAAACATGTTGTATTAATGCTATGTTTTTATTTTTGTATTGTAAAATAAAGCAATTGATTAGGAAACGAAATTATTGAAAATCATCAATTTTTCGGGCCTTTGACTACCCCTAAACCATATAAGTCATATGTTGATGACCTATCGGTAGTTCTAACGAAAAGTTATCCTGCTTTGATTACGCCTTTGAAACACATTTTCCACAAGCCACTTTCTGCTGGAGTCTTTCTTGATGACTGGAAATTGGCTTTTATTACGACTGCCTTTAAAAGTGGCAATAAAACTGATGTTGAGAATTATATGCCAATTTTCAAATTAACCACAGTTTCTAAGCTGTTTAAGGGTATAGTAAAAGGCAAAATATACTTTGCAGTTGAATATTTGTTATATCTAAATCAAAATGGGTTTGTTCCGGGCAGACTTTCCTTAACTGATTTAGCTGCCTTTACGGAGGGATGTTTGGTTACATTCCAAAGAGCTTTCCCAATGAACGCACAGTCTTTTGATAGGGTATCTCAACCAATATTGGTAGCTAAACTTGAGGGTGTCGGCTTTCTCTCAAAATTTCTAAAATGGGTACATTCCTATGTTAATAATAGGCACTGCGTTCTTGGACTGTATGGTATAATATAACGCCTTATTGGTTTTTTGCTTCCTCTGGTATCCTCCAAGATAGTGTACAAGGTCCGTCACATTTGTTCTCTCGATTAACGAAATTTCCTCCTGTTTTTCCAAGTGTAATTTTCTTCTATAAGCGAATGATCGGAAGATCTATTACGAAATTAAATATCCAGAAGATTCATTCACTCTCCAGCATGAATTGAATAACTTACGTAGTTCGAGTGATCGTAATCGTGTATTTCTCAAAATTATGCGAAAGTTTTTGATTTTTTTCCAACAGCTTACTACATCTCTTGGGTGTGTATTTGACTCACAATATTTGTATTGTTTCTGAATCGTTCGCAATATTGGGCTTTACTCGTCTTCGTTTTCTGATCTCTATACTCTCAAATTGTTGTACTTGCCCCCTATGTTGATGTGTTTCGTCTTTGATATTTATGCGGGCTTAATAGATTCTCCGTATCTGCTCAATAAAATTCATTTTAATATTCCCTTACATATTTTTCGTTGTAATTAATTGGAGCGACCTACAGTTTCAAACCGACTCCGAACGGCAGATATTTTTTATGAGCAGCTTTTTCATGGCAGAAATACACTCGGAGGTTTGTCATAGCCTGCCGAGGGGCGACCGCTATTAGAAAAATGTTTTTATTAAGTTTGGTGCTTCACCGAGATTCGAGCCGACATTCTCTGTGTGAATTCCGAATGGTAGTCACGCACCAACCCATTCGGCTACGGCGGCCACCCGTAGACCTTTGATAATAGTGACACCTGCTGTTATTTTTTTTTTTAACGCAGATAATATTCTGAGACTGACAACTTTTCCGCACTCACAAAAAGTGGTACTAAAACTGCAGTATCAAAAGCCATGGATCGCTTAAGGCATGGAAAAATTTTTGAATTATTCAATTATTCCAATGTGCAAGTTATGCCAATGAAACTGGTCGTTTTTTTTTAAGAAATTTCGAACGAAATATTGTATATTTTTTTTCGAGCCTTTTATGGTGATCGAGAAGCCTGTATTTAATAGTCAAGAGGGTGATGTGTCTGCTGCATGATAGAGACAGGGAGAGAAAGTCTGGTGCGGTTTCGGAATGTTGCTTTTATAAACCTTTTTCAAAATGTTGCTAGAGAAGTAATTTGGGTTACAAAACCATAACTTTTGAATTATTGTTAGCTGAAATTGACTTTTGTTTGAAGAATTTTTGGTTTCAGCGAGGCGGTGATCCTTTGTTAATCTCTATTTAAAATTTTTCCAATTAAAAATTGATGTCAGTAAAGATTTTTTTTATAGCTCAGAAATGATTCTGACTTGAAGTTATCAAGTCTAATATTGGTCGAGAAAACCGTGAGATAGCGTCAGAAATTAGAAACAGTGAGCGATGCCATATTGTTCGATTATTTGGAAGGTTCATACTTTCGAATGAAGTAAGATTAGGATCGGCTGGACTTGGCTGACTGTGTAGATCGCTCATAAACCAGAAATTTATTCATAGTGATACCAAGTATTTCTTAAGGAGAGTTTACGAACTCTATATTTTGTCTTTAATGCAGAGTTTAGATAACTAAAGTAGGCGAATTAAGTAAAATATCATTAAAAAATATTAATAGTGCCTCTTATGTAATATGACACTGAGTGATTCGAGCTCTGTCCAAATACAATGGACAAAGGGATAAGCTATCAGTTTTTTGAAACAAAGTTTTGGTGGTCTAGTCACAGAAAATGTGGAACTCAAGATTCTGCGGAACTCAAGATACTTGGACCTTTGCACCCTTGCAACGGCGAATATCGCAGTCGATAGAACAATGCGCTGCATGAGCTTTTAAATTAATAGCTACTTTTTATTACCTGAAGCAGTTGACATGAACTGCGATAATAAACAAGACGGTGCCACATAGCAGATGAAATAATGGTTCTATTCTGAATGAAGTTCCCAGAATGCATCATCTTACGTATTCCTTGGTGATACGCGCAAAGTATGGTCTATATCAATAAGCGTGAAACAATTACACAACTGAAGAACGAAATCACACACTTTATAAATTATATGCAGCCCAAACTAAGCCAAAAAGTCTTGGACAATTTTGATATGAGCCTTTTGTATTGCAAGAGGAGTCGTGGTGGGCATTAAGCGGATATTGTGGATACATAGATGGCTAGAAAATATGACAAATTTTGTTGTGTTTATTTACAGAAGCCATTTTTGCGGGCTTAGGTTAGGTTAGATTGAAGCGGTTGTCCTGTGGGACACACTCAGGCTCATAGCCCATTGTGAGGCCGTGTGGGGAGCTTGTCCCTATCTCTCCTAAAACTAGTGCGTGCTTTTCAAAAATTTTAGAATAGGTATATCAGATTTCTGCAGAACTGAGATCTTCCAACTCATTAAAAAATTGTTTACCTAGAATAATAAACATGCGTCTGGATAGAGCAGGCGAGAGGCACAGTAGATGCGAGATGGTCACTTCGTCGTCCTCATCTAGACAGCTTCTACAGAAGTCATGTGTTTGCACACCCATACTTTGGACGTGACTACCTATTAGGCAGTGCCCCGTTATGACTGAATCAGAGTGCTAAGACTGTGTTTATTTTGGTTTAGCAGAGATTCTGTGCGTTTACCATTTAGAGTCGGTCACAGTTGACGGGCGATTTTGCAGGTGGCTTCATTACGCCATCTTTCGTTTACTTTCTTTACAATTTCTTCAAGGACCCAACGTAGATATAATAGAAAATGATTTAAAAGCAAAGTGCTCTATGTTTAAATTTGTAATTGAAGTGAATTAAGCACTTTTAAATTAAAATGATGATAAAGAGATTAAGGAGGCGCAGCGTTGGGGTTTTGCGAACTCTAATTTCACGTTTGTTGTCTCTCAAATCTCATCACATTTTAGTTGTGAATCAAATGTTTATTATACTTTCTATTGTAAATTAAATTGGCTAAACTACTAAGTAGATGGGTGTACGTATGCATTAATAATGAAGAGTTCTTAAGCATAGTTTGAAAATTCCATTGAACATTTTTTCCTAATCGTACTTTTATGCATGTTGTTGTATTCACTAATTAAAGCCATTGCGCTAATAAAACACTTGACGCTAAATTTCGTTAATTTTGGGTATGATTTTGTTGAATTTCGTTTTTTTCAATATTTCTTTATTTTTAGTTTTTTTTATTATATTCTTATTTGCAATTTTTTTTTTTTAATATCAAATAACTTTTCAAGTTCGCTAAATATTATAAGTCTTTAGTTGTGTATTTAATTTTTTAAATACATAAATCTTAACAAAAAAAAATAAAATCAAATGTTATTCCTAATCGAATGCGCCTATTTACAATTATTATTTATTACTTTATTACTTCATTGTTTTTGTTGTTAGTACTTGTCATTGACACTATGGGTTAGTTGGGATTAAAATGAACACAATTCTCGTATTATGAATGCCATAAAATGCCAGGTTCAACACTAAATGGCCAAAGGTTTAGTAAATATAACTGCATTACTGCTATGCTAACACACATACAAGCATACATTAGTCGTCATGTGTGCGTGCTTGGTAGCCTTATTGCCTTATTGCTTTATTAGTTGCGAATTTTGAATGGCTATGCGTAAAGTATTGTAAAAAACTGTTAGTAGCATTTACGGAAATTATTTAGATATTTAATTAATTAACTAATTTAATTTTTTGATTGTATTTGTTATGAATAGTTGGCAGCTTTTGCTTCAGTTTCCGCTTCTATGCTTTTTATTAATAATAATTAATTGTGATTTGTGATTATACGTGTGTGAGTGTGTGTCGGTGTGTGCAAATGAGTAGCAACGGACGGAACTGCAATAATAAATTAAATTTTCTATTTAATTGTAGCTTTCATAAAATAAAAGGAAATGATTTTTGCTTGCGTGAAAAAATAGTCAAATAAGTTTTATTTCGAGCTTTCATACAAAAATATTTGCGGTGAACAAAATTATATTCTATATACTCGCACTAGACAAACATACGCTGGATTACCTACTATGTAGCGCGGTTATACATACAAATGCCTAGGCTTATACATATGCATGCACGCACGTGATGCTTGAGTACTTGTTTTTGTTTTTTGTTTTTATAAATCGTACGAGAAAACTTTTAAATGCCAACACCTTGCAACAAAATTCTTATAGGATATTTAATTTTTTTTTGTATTTTTTTGTTTTTTGCTATGAAATTTATGTACATTTTTGTGTGTTTAAAATACTTTTGATTTTGTTATTGTATTTTTTGATTACAATGTTGCCATGCAGTTTGAGGGGTTTCAAAGTCACCACAGGGGGTACTAATTTTACTGTAACTTATTTTACTCTTTTATCTCGCTGCTGTAGTTTTCAGATAACTATCAGTTTATACAAATTTTTGAATACAGTTATGTTTGTTTTACGCCTATAAATATGCAAAGTATGCAGAATTCCGTAAATGCTCAATATGAAATACCAACATTTGAGTTTTTTTAGAGCATCTTTGCATTAAAATTTGTGCTTAGACTTCTGTGCACTTTTTAGTGTAAATTTGAAAAGAATTTACAACGAAAGTTTTTATATAGTTACGCCTATTCTGCATTCTATTTTGGCTTGAAAAGCGAAACGAAGAAATTTCAAAAAGTAAAAATTTTAAAACGAAAAAATTTTATATAGCAAAAAATTTCAAAAGGAAAAAGTCTTAAAACGAAAAAGTTTCGAAGCTAAAAATTTGAAAACGAAAAAGTTTTGAAACGAAAAAAGATGAAAAAGTTTCAGAACGAACAAATTTTAAAAGTGTAAAAATGAAACAAATTGTAAACTGGAAAATTTTCAAAAAGTGAAAATTTTACAACAAAAAAATGTTAAGCCGAAAACGTTTCAAACAGAACAAATTTTAAAACGAAAAAATTTTATATAGCAAAAAATTTCAAAACGTCAAGTCTTAAAATGAAAAAGTTTCGAAGCTAAAAGTCTTTAAACGAAAAAGTTTTGAAACGAAAAAGTTTTAAAACGAAAAAATTGTAAACCGAAAAATTTTCAAAAAGTAAAAATTTTAAAACAAAAAAATTTCAAGAAGTGAAATTTTAGACCGAAAAAATTTCAATACGAAGAGTTTTCAACTGAAAAAGGTTTTAAAAAGTAAAAACTTTAAAACGAAAAAAATCGAAAAAGGAAAAAATTTAAAACGCGAAACTTTCTATATGAAGACTTTTCTAAAAATTTCAAAACAAAAAAAATTTTAAAAGGAAAATATTTTGAAAGGAAAAAATTTCAAAACGAAAAAATTTTAAAACTAAAAAATTTTAAACAGGAGAAAAGTAGAAAAACGAAGAAACTTAAAAAAAAAAAATTAAAAAGTACAAACTTTAAAGCGAAAAAAATTCAAAAAGTAAAAGTTTTAAAACGCAAAACTTTCAATGCGAAAACTTTTCAAAAGAAAAAACGGTTTCAAAACGAAAAATTTCGAAGGAAAAAATTTCAAAACGAAAAAATTTCAAAAAGTATTGTAGAAATTTTAAAACTAAAAATTTTCCAACAGTTCTTTAAAAGAAAAAGATTTTAAAAAGTAAAAACTTTAAACAGAAAAAAATTCAAGAAGTAAAAATTTTAAAACGCAAAAATTTCAATATAAAGAGTGTTCAAAAAATTTCGAAACGAAACAATTTCAAAGCAAAAAATTTTCAAAAGAAAAAATTTCAAAAAAAGAAAAATTTAAAAGGAAAAAATTCCAAAGGGAAAAAATCTTAAAAGGGAAAAATTTCAAATGAAAAAATTTTAAAAGAAAAAAGTTTTAATAAGAAAAAACTTTAAAGCGAAAAAAATCAAAAAGTTCAAATTTTAAAACGCAAAAATTTCAATACGAAGAGCTTTCAAAAGGAAAACATTTCGAAACGAAAAGGTTTCAAAACGAAAAAATTTCAAAGCGAAAAATTTTCTAAAGATAAAATTTTAAAACGAAAAAAATTTTAAACGAAAATTCGAAACGAAAAAATTTCAAACGAAAAAGGTCTTAAAAGGAGAAAATTTCAAAATGAACAAATTTTAAATTGAGAAAATTTTAAAACGAAAAAAATTTAAAACGAAAAAATTTCGAAACGAAAAAATTTCAAAGGGAAAAGGTCTTAAAAGGAAGAAATTTCAAAATAAACAAATTTTAACTTGAGAAAATTTTAAAACGATAAAATTTCAAAACGAAACATTTTAAATTTTTTTTAACTGCTTGCCGTGCAGTTATGGGACTCGTGAGTAACTCTGGTGGCGTACAGATAGAAACTAACATTCAATTACGACTTCGACTCGTGATATTTACGTATGGCCCAACGATCTATACACGAGCCTGGCGGCTCGTCATCTTCATGTTTGGGCCAAAATTTTCATTACGTGTCAGACTCGTTAAAGCACGGCTAGGAGTTAATTTAAAAATTTGCTGTATGGCCATAAATGGTGTGTTTCTTTTTTGGATAGTTCATGGCAAACTTTAAGAAATTTCTATTTATAATTAAATTCTAACAACACTTGCTCAATTTCTATTTAATTACTTCACTAAAATTGGTATTTTGCACAAAACGTATGATAGGTAAATGCTGTAAGTGGCATTCAACGAGTTCTGCGGTCTAATCAAGCATCTCGCATGCCAGTCACTTTTTCGCGTAAATGAAAACTTTCACACAATTAATAATTGCATACTTCGGGTCACTTTGCCCATTTATGAATTTGATTAAAAATCTTTATATATCGGATTTCTGATTATCAGCGCTTTAATATGATACCCAAGGTAGTTAAATATTTTATAATCCCACGCGAATTAGACTAACAATCGAAATACATGTTCAGGCTGATGGATTTAGCTTTCATTTGACAGCCTTTAAAAATTTTAAATAGACACAAAGCTTAGAGAAAATATATGTGAAATACTGAAATACTGCATATTGCATAATTTCAGGCGTATTACAACTGTTTTCTTTTGTATTTACTTTCTGTATTTTATATTTTTTTGTTTGTTTTTCTTTTGTTTTTTTTTTTTTATTTAAACTTTCTTTAATACATATGTATGTATGTCCTTGTGGCTGCTTTGTTTAAATAGTTCGATAGACTTCATATAGTTTAATATCTTACATCGGTTCAACGTTTTTGTGGGTCACTTTATTTCATATTCGTAAACAACTTTTCCTGTTAAGGTTGCCGAATTGCATATATTTTTATATTAATTATTTCACATCTTTTACTTTTTGTTTATTTTTTTATCATTTGGCATTTTTAATTAAATACAATTTAATTTATTTACTCGTTTCGCTTTAAATTTTACTATACAAAGTGGTTTTTCATGGTTTTTGTTTTTCTATTTGGCTTATACTATTAATTTTAAATTTATTTCCATAATTGATTTGTGTTAATAAAAAAAATTTCTTTACTTACTAGTGCGCAGTTCGTTGTGTCATTTTCAATAAATATTCAGAAAAATTAAAAAACCGTTTAATATATGAAAAATAAGCTTTAGCTTTACAGAATCAAATGCGTTACACAGATGTGCTTTTACACGAGTATTGAATGACTGATTAATAATTAAAAAAAAATATTTTTCAAAAACTTAAAATCGCTATTAAAATAGGTTTATATTTTTTCTTTTTTTCTGCATTTTTCAAATAAATCATAGGTGGCTCAAAGGAGTCGTAATGCAAGATAGCCATTGCGGCTCTTCCACCGTCGTTCAAATCCATTATTGAATGGCTAAAAAAGTACTTGTGAAGACTTTTCTATAAATACAAGGTGGCGCAAAATTAATCATAATATTTATTATTTTGATTTTGGGTAACTTTTTTACGCGGCATCACAATGGGCTATGAACCTGAGTGTGTCCCGCTTCAACCTAATACATTTTTTTCTAAATTAAAAAATAATTTCGAGTGACGGAAATCTTTACTTGAACTTTTACGCGCTCTATTGCTTGTTTATTTCCCAAGTGCCAAATATGATAGACGTACAACACCATATACAAAAATTATAATTTTTGCTGTAGGATGATTAATTTTGCGCCATCTTGTATTATTAGACTTAGTCAGAACTATTTTGTTGCCATAAAATATCTTAAAGACTTAGTCATACATGTTTTTCGCTACAAAATATTGCAAAATGCTGTGCACCTCTAAAATAATAAACTGGCTTTTGAGTCACAAAGCTTTTGGAAAATTCTTATATTCATTATTTGGAGAGTATGTGGCGAAAACATATTTTTAGGGAGCTGGTAATGGCTTTCAAATATGCAACAGAGATCTTCTATACTCCTTTACCAAATTATTGGGCGTGCATAACTGTAATGGAGTTCATTTTAGCAAATCCAAAAAAAAAAAAAAATTTTTTTTAAATAATAATACAAAAAAAAAACAAAATAGTAATAAAAAAAATTATACTTTTTAAAAGATATTTTCGTCGGAATATTTTCTAATAGCTTCGCTTGAGTTATCACATTTTGAAATTATATAACAGCGACACTCATAGTTGCCTCAGCCTATCGCAGTGTCTCTGGCGCTGCAGTCTTTGTGATCAGCGGGGAGATACCCGTTGACCTCTTGGCCGTGAAACGAAGAGATGCGGATTCTATGAAGAAATACGACATCACTAGCGTCGCGAAACGGAGATGCCAACCCATGCTGCAGTGGTAAAGCCGATGGGACACTGAATCGACTGGTGGATAGACGGCGAAACTCATTCCGCCAATAGACAAATGGGCCCAAAGGAACTTCGCGGAAGTGAGTTACTTCTTAACTTAGTTCCTTTTGGGCCGCGTATACTTCCGGATGTACCTATATCACATAGGCAAGGTAAGCGATACCAAGTGCATATACTGCGATGCGCCGAGTGATGATGCTGAACACACATCTAATTGTGATATAGGCTCGTGAAAAGAGCGACTTTGAGAAAGCAGATTGACGACAACGCCCCGCGTAACATAATCAACAAAATGCCTGAACGCGAGGGTAACAGGAATGCAGTACAGAGATACATCGGGACGTACTACAGAAGAAAAAGCTAGACCTCGACTCAATGCAACAAAGTGAAGCCGCACAGATAGAGGCACAAGAAGACGAGCCTATATGAAAGTTGGCTACAAATACGGTGCACCAAAACGTGGGTGAATAGAATACGTACTTTCTAGAAGCTGTTCTGGGCCCACCCAAATTAATGTAGAAAGCAGTCCCTGGAAGTATGTCTCCCCAGAAGTAGAGAGAAGATTGTTTTACTGGCCATACGACTCGACTCTGTAGACAACGGTCGTTGTTAGGGCGGAAGGCATTTTGAACCATTCCACAAAAAAAAAAAAAAAAAAAAATTGTATAATTTTACAAAGTTTTACAATCACTCTAAAGCGTGGTATCAAACTCGCTTTAACAGTTGAGGAAAAAGAGCACTAAAACTGTCTTTTATTTCGAAATTTCACAAAACACAAACAGCATAAAAACATTCGATTTGGAATTCGATCAGGAATGAATGTACCTTTTAATTGAATTTTCGCTTGTGAAGTGGTCAAAAGGAGAAATGCAAAACTAGCTAAATGCGCACATACGCACGCACCAACGAACGAACAACAAAATAACAAGAAAAATAGAAGCCGCAGCACGTGTGAAATTGAGTAAATCTAATAAAATCAGTTAAAAATAAAGGATCAAAGAAAACCATCTGAAAAAATGAGCAAATCCACAACGAGCAAAACTATTTTTTCGTATTTTTATACCCAAGGGATTATGAGCTAAATTTCCCTTGAAATTATTTACTTTAAAAATCACAAAAAAAGAGAGGAAAGCTTTTGAAGACTCAGAATATATTCATTAAATTCTTTTCAGATGAGTGAAGTGACTGCTATCATTTATACGCTACAAAAATCATTATTCATCGAAATCATCATTCAGCAGCTGAATTATTAACAGAAACGTTGCTGTCCATTCAAGTCTTATTATGGCCTGGCTGTGTATGGAAAATAATACTCCACTCCTCGTATGCATCAAATCATCTCTCTTTGAGTATTGACAAATCTCCACAATTTATCGAAATACCAAAATCTTTGCCCTATGAGGTATTTCTTCTTAAGTTTTTTTATTAACAATTTTATTTACGGTTAATTATTAAATAACGTAAACTTATAGCTTATATGTAGCTATGGCTACTGTGGCCTTAAAGTAGACTGAGAGATGCCCTTAAATTTGTTTTTAGTGTTTGAAATACTGCATGAAAAATACTACTATACAATAATTATATCTTCAAAAGGGTAGTGATGTGCAATTTGATAGCTGATCTAATGAAATTATGCTTCTAACCTCTCACTATCAATTTACCTGATTTTCCTTCACGCTGGTGGTGCTGTTAACCTTTACTCGAGACTTGGTCGGCATGGAAAATCACAGTGGAGAGTAAGGTAAGAAACCTCAGGACACTCCGGTGTTCAAGGACACGAAATTGGCGATGAATTGGCCAACCGTGTATCAACGGTTCCCTCACAAGGGCCAGAGCCAATAATCGGAATCAGTTCCGCAGGAATCATGAATTGGATCAGCAATTCACATAAAGAGCGATGGTCCAGTCCAGAACGCTGCAGAACTGCAAAGTGTTTTGTGATAAGTTCGAACAGAAAACTGTCAATCTTCCTACTTAAACTTCGAAGGAAAGACGTTCGGTTGATGGTTGGTATTATTACAGGACACAACCCGTGGGGTCAGCATATGACCACCATTGGAATCATTGAGGACCCACTATGCCTGCCATGCTTGGAGGAGGCGGGTAGCACTGAGCACTTTTTCTCTGTGAGTGTCCTGCCTTTGCCTAAGCAATGCTAATAGCTTTGGATTCCGATGTCGTGAGAATGAGTAATATTCGTTCTCTAAAACTGGATAATATTTACAGATTTGCCAAAGAATCTTGAAAATTCTCACAGGACTAACTATTTCTATCTCTGCCTCTATTTTTTCGTATTTCTTTCTGTGATACTTTTCGGCTTTCCTCCTTTACTATCTACATTCTATCCAGAGCTCTATATATAATGGGCTTTTTAACCTGAGTGTTTTAGCAGCCACCAAGTCCCCTGGTGCTCCTGGGCTCGAGCTTTTCAAATTTCAATTTCAAGGGAACAAATAAAGCAAGGGAACACCGTCCGTCGACAGACTAAAGTCTTGAGGCGAACAACCTCTTCCCCGAAGCTAATTTCCGCGAAACCGCAACAACAACCTCAGATTGATACTCGAACCCAACGATGACGGAGGCAGTAACTGATACAAAAACAACAACTGCCTCCGTCATGGCAGTACTCCACCTAGGACTGTCATGCTAAGAGAGAAGAAGAATAATTATATCTTAGGTAGAAGTTAAGTTAGTAGTCATTTAACGCTCAGAAATAAATAAGCTTTTGCTTTTCTGCTTTCGTGAATGGTGAAGACGTTAAGGGCTTTACTCGTTAAAGGCTTTTCTGGCATTCTTATTTGTTCCAAAATGATTTTGGTTTTCGGACACCAGCTCACAAGTATGATACAACAAAAACTCCATAGTTTTCAATTGGAAACTAAATTTGAAATTTTTCCGCAGCGAAAGATTTTGCCAAAAAAAAAATAAAAAATTATAAAAATTATAAAAAAAATATCAAATGACAGCCACAAAAACCCATAGCTGTTTCAAATTTTTGTGGAAAGCAACTTTAGTAAATTTTTTGTTAGTTTAAAATTTTTGTGCATATAACAACAAAAAAAATTGAAAAAAAATTAGCAAAATTGCAAAATATGTTTTCCGAAAATATGTTTTTTTGTGATTAGAAATATATGTATAATATTGAAACTATGCATAATACTTCTTTTTAATAATATACAGTGAGTGCCACTGAAAATCATACACCTAAGTTTTTACAATATCTGCAATGATTTCGAAGTTTACCTTTTTATTGCATAAAAACTATTCAAATTCTAGCAGAAAATATAGAAATCTTGAGACTGTGATTTAGTCTTAGAGACTTTTTAAGTCTTACAAAAAAATTAACAAAAATTCAAAAATTGAAATAAATTTTTTCATTTTTTTTTTTTATTCGGGAGAGAACTTTCTAAGTCTTACAAAGTCTTGAGACTTTGATTTAGTCTTAGAGACTTTTTAAGTCTTACAAAAATTAACAAACACTCAAAAATCGAAATAAATTTTTTTATTTTTTTTGTTCTTCGGGAGAGAACTTTTTAAGTCTTACAAAAATCAACAAAATCTCAAAAATTTCGAAATGAATTTTTTTATTTTTTTGGGCATGTATGGAACATAAGGGTATAAGGAAGTTTTAAATCTGAGTTAGCAGCTATCAGCAATCTATAACTCCAGTTCTTACTCTCTCCTCAATGTAGTACACCCTGGTAACCTGAGTCATGGTCAGAGCTAATGAGAGGTGGAGCTTCAGGGGGGGCTACTTTGACATATGCAATTTAAAGGCCTCTCGAAGTTCGCAGCATCTGTGCCAAAGCAAGCGGCTGCAAAAGGTGTCTGTTTCTCAAATTAGAAGTGGCTTCAAGCTATTGAGTATCTGGTCATCTTGCACGTGGAGCTCAGCAGATCTTACTTAGACTTGTAACTTATGGGTGTCATCTACGTTTTTCGAGCTATAGATGCAAAAATTCGAAATTAAGCCCCCGCGCGGAATAAAGTCTCCAAGTGATACCCACGAAAATGTGGAAAATCCAGCTGCTACGGCGGCATGCATGTCGGATTTGGATTTGCGGAATTTGTGTTTATGTGCAAATAGTTCTACAACTGATATAGTTTTATAGTTTATGGTTTTTTTATAATTTTTAGTAAATTCCGCTAAATTTGATGCAGCTATCTTCAACGGTTTAGAAGTTATTAGGTTTTTTGCCAAGCTTTTACTCCACAGAGTTGATGCACGAAATTGTTTGGTTCTGTGGAGAATCTGCGCAAGTTGTTAACCGAGAGTCTTATAACTACTAAATATTTATAATAAAAGAAAAGAAGAAGAAAAAGTGTTGAAGAGAATATCAACTGTACGAATCATCACACACGTAGTAGCGACGGTTACTTATAGTGCGAACGCATTTTTAACCCAACCTCAAAGCCAACAAAAAAAACAAAAAAAAAAAAAATGTACGATTGTTTGAAGCACCCACTGTAATAATCATTTGAATAATATTTACAGAATTTTTCTGTGTCGCAATTTTTTTTATAAAAAATTTATTTATATTTAGAAAAAAGTACCAACATTGAAGAGATTGTCAACTGTACGGTTTTTAGTAACACTCACTGTAGTAATCATTTAAAAAATATTTATATGCAATTTCTCCAAATCTCCATTTCAGAGATAAACGCAGTTTTTTGCACACTTCTAAGCCTTTTCCTTTGATTTTCTTTAACACAGTTTTTTACAAAAAAAAAAAATTATTTATATTTAGGAAAAAGTACAAATATTGAAGAGAGTATCAATTGCACGAATATTTGGTGACACTCACTGCAGTAAACATTTGAAAAATTTTTATATGCAATTTCTCCAAATCTCCATCTCAGTTATGCAGGCACTTCTCTGCGCACTTCTAAGCCTTTTCCTTTGTTTTTCTTGTACGCAGTTTTTTCATAAACAAATTATTTTTATTTTTTAATATTTTTTTACCTTAAATTATTACGGAGTGAACAGCAGCATTTAGTATACAATCCAGAAAGCAGCAACAAAATTGAACCACATAATAAAATCGAAACAATTCGCAACCCATTAAACACTTAATAAACGTTGACCAATAATAACAACACTATAACATCTTGCCACATGGACGTCATGCAACATTACGTGCTGCGTCCGTAGGCCAAGCCTTGCGACACAAACGCCGTCAACAAAGCATAACCGCATGCAACAATAGTCAATGTCTGCCAACTTGCTGCGGCGCCTCCACGATGCGCTGCGCCCGAGGGGTGTGCCTGCGTCTGGCGATTGTACGGATTCTGATTCTGATACTGCGGCGGCGGTTTGTTGTACATGTTCGCATTCTGATACCCCACATTGCTGTTGCCATAGTAGCCGCTGGGTGGCGCCAATCCACCGCCACTGCCACCTAATATGCCATTGCTGCCGCCAGGCGGGCCACCAGTGCCGGCTGGCATCGAGTAGTATGGCTGTTGACCGAACACGAACGATGGGCTGTAGGGGTTAACCGGTTGAAGGCCAGCTGGATAGCCGGGGTTCAGCACGCTACCTGGATGATTAGGTTGAGGAAATTGTTGAAATGAGGGCGCTTGTGTGGGTGAATTGTAAGGGAAAATGGGCAAATTGGGTAAGATCGGCACCGATTGGGGCGCACCGAAGACATAGTGTGGATCGATGCCGCCGGTACCGCCGTTCGGGCGTAACTTTTGTCCATTGCCAGGCGTGCCATTGTCGCTGCCATCATGGCCATTGCCATAATTTGCGTTCACATTGTTGCTAGCTTTACCCGCATAACCGTTATTTATGTTGTTAATACCGCCACCTGGTGATGAGTTGCTACCGGTGGCGGAGGCTGATGAGCCGCCATTGCTGTTATAGTATGTGTGTGTGTTAAGCGTTGGATTGGAGGCGGCGGATGAGAAGATGGCATGCTCGGGACCAGGTTTGTAACTGGATCCTGAGCATAATGAACAAGCAATGCGTACGAATATTGCGAGATGGAGGGTGTAGAGGATGAGATACATTTTTTTTATTTACGTTTTCGGTGTGTTTGTTAGGCAGCAGCCGGAGAGGTGGAGAGAAAATCGAGAGAAATGCATTTGTTAATTGCAAGTGATGAGAGTTAAGTAGAGCTGGATATGTGTTGTTAATTGTGAAACGAACTACACTACACAAAATTTGTATTATATACGTAAATACATAATCATAAGTGTGGATAAGTAAGGCATGCGTGAGTTTGACACTTAAGTGACGTGATTTCTAACACAATAGGGTGTCTACAAACAAACGTAAGAAATGCAGTGCATACTTCAAGGCGTGCAGACTTATTTTGGTAATTTAAGAGCTACCACAAATTATTTTCGACTACATTTTACACTTCATGTTTAATGCTGAGTGATTTCAATGATTGGGCAATGAATGAAGCAATGAAATTTTGTTTTTTTCTTCAAAATCATAAAGAATAACTTAGAATTTTTTTTCTTTTTTGAGAAAGCAAAATATGAAAAGTTAACAGGTATGTAAGTTGGTGTGGCAAATGCTTTCCATTAGTTATCAGAGTGATTGAATTTGCGTCATTAGGGTGATAATCGTGATTTTCATGTATTTTTGCGTGTTGTGATGTGGCCATTTTTGCGATGATATTTGCAAGCGTTGTGAGACCAATTCGTAAACTTTGTTTGATTATATTCGTTTGAAGCAGATTTTGTGATCCTATTTGTGAATGTTTACCAATAACTGTGTTGATATCCTACTAAGCTTTAACAATGCCTCTAACTTGAATATAAAAACAAAAAAAACCTAGTTTTTGATAACATTTTCTGGGTATTAAAAACAAAAAAGTCATTTAGTTGCTGTTATCGCCAAAAAGTAATGCTGAGCTTTCACACTTGCGGCGTTAGAGCTTTGGGAAGTAAAAATCTTACTATATAGAGCCTTAGCAAATGCATGTGAAGTAATATATATAAATGGCGCGTACACCCCTTTTGGGTGTTTGGCCGAGCTCCTCCTCCTATTTGTGGTGTGCGTCTTGATGTTGTTCCACAAATGGAGGGACCTAGAGTTTCAAGCCGACTCCGAACGGCAGATATTTTTATGAGAAGCTTTTTCATGGCAGAAATACACTCGGAGGTTTGCCATTGTCTGCCAAGGGGCGACCGCTATTAGTAAAGTGTATTTCTTAATTTTGGTGTTTCACCCAGATTCGAACCTTCGTTCTCTCTGTGAATTCCGAATGGTAGTCACGCGCCAACCCATTCGGCCGCCTAAAAAGATAATGGAATGCAATGCAAAAAATTCTTATTAAAAATGGGTTCCCGAACTAAATTGGGTATGGGAATCAGTTTCCGCCCTCGTAAAAGAGGTATCGCTGCTGATACTATTTTTGTGTTCGCTCTAGTAATATACTGGTGATTTGAAGGTGTTTGTGTGAGGTCTCGATCGCAGTAGTCGGCATTCGTTTGAAGCGGAAAGATCCTTTTTTATCACACGTCAAAAATGTCTACATTCGCCCCGAAAAACAACACTTTGCGGAAGTCTTACTTTACGATTATCTTTTAAAAAAAAGTGCAGTTGAAACGTGACGTATATTGATCAAAATTTACGTTAATCACCCTCCATCGAATACAACTTATAAAGAGTGGTTGAAACGCTTCCCAAGTGGCAGCCTCGACGTCAGTGATAAAGATCGACCGAGCGAAGGTGCACCGAAAAAATTCGAGGATAATCAACTAAAACAATTATATAATGAAGACGCATATCGAACTTTTGATAATATGACTAAAGAGTTGGATGTTGACGGATCAACCGTAGGTAGACATTTGCATGCGATGGGAGTGGTCCAGAAAGCAGGTAACTTGATGCCACATTAATTGAAGGAGAGGGATATTGAGGACGTTTTGTGACGTGAGATGCTTCTTGAACGGCAGAAAAGAAGAGATTTTCTGCATCGCATCGTCACTGGCGATGAAAAATGGATCTTTATGATAACCCTAAGCGTCAAAAATGTTGGAGCCTGCCAGGTGAACCAGGTCTATTGACAGCAAAAACATATTCATGCTTGAAAGGTTATGTTGTGCATCTGGTCAGATCAGATGGATGTCATCTATTATGAACTCCTCAAACCATCTGCAATCATCACTGGCGATCGTTACCGACAGCAGCTTATGCTTTTGAATTGAGCTCTCAAAAAAAAACGGTCGGAATGGGACGGTACGACAAACTGATGTTGCAGCATGACAACGTAAGGCCACACGTTGCTAAATCGGTCCAGAAATATTTAAAGGGACTGAATTGGGAAATCTTGCCCCACCCGCTGTATTGTCCAGACATTGCGCCTTCGGATTACCATCTGTTCCGATCAATGCAGTCAACCCTTATTGGATAGCGGTTCACTTCTTACGAGAGCATCGCAAACTGGCTCAATGAATGGATCAAGTAAAAAGAACTCGAATTTTTCGTCAGAGGAAAGATGGAATAAAGTTGTAGCTTCCAATGGCGCATACTTCACATAATGTCATTATATCAACAGCTCTGGCTGGCTGTAGATATCTATTCGTTGGTAGTCTCATAATTGTATTAAAATGGCTCTTTAGTGCTACTTGGCGAGCGCCAGAGTGGTGCTTCAACCATTTAGCCTAACTACTAACGTTTCGGGAGATATACATACAGGGTTGCCCATATTCGACAGACCCATGTGTTTTTTTTTTTAAATCAAAGAAACATTTGTTTGATGTTGACGATAATAATCATTTTATTTGGTTCAAGTAGATTTGTTGACATCACTTTTGAATATGATATCCCTCAAATGGCCGCGGCATAGCGGCATTTCCTCACGGATGTTTTTCTTGAGCTCTTCTATTGTCTTTGACTTATTAATATGAACCTTTGATTTTAAATATCCCCACAAGAAGAAGTCAGGTGGCGTTAAATCGGGCGAACGCGGTTGCCAGTCAAAATCGCCATTTTTTGACATCAAACGACGAGGAAACAATTTCTTCAAAAAATCGACGAGGCTTGTCCACAGGCAACAATCTTTGCGTCAATTGAATCTTATACGGGAATAAATGCAAATCAATGTGGATAATTCGTTGTAAAGAGGTCCGAGCAATGCCCAACTGCTGAGAACGGCGATTTAGGGATGTCCTTGGCGACTTCTCAGCACTGACCCGTACAAGAGCAATATTCTCATCCGATCGCCTTGGTCGGTTTTGATTTGGCCTATTTGGATTAGAAAGAGCATCACCAGTCGAAAACTTTTCGTACAAACGTTTAATGGTGTTCTTAGAAGGCGCACTTTTCACATTATTTAATTTTTTATACGCACGTTGAGTTTTCACAATTGACTTCTTTTGATGAATGTAAACTTTAAGAACTTGGGAACGCTCGCGTGGCGTGTACTGTCCATGGTAAAAATCTGCTTGGACTGACGCTTCCAGTCAGTCCCAGCGATGGGTCCGTCGAATATGGGCAACCCTGTAGTAAGTTATTATTTTTTTAACTGGCTTATGTTTCAGCCGCGGCCATCGTAGTCGAATGGTTTCGAAACCCTCACTATGAAACAAGAGATGATAAAAAAAGTTTTTTAATAGCGGTCGACCCTCGAAAGGCCATAATAAGCGTCCAAGTCCGTGTTTGCCATGAAAAAGTTCGGCTCAAAACTGTGGAACAACTTCAAGACGCGTGCCAAAAAGAGGAGGAGGAGCTTGGCTAAACACCCAACATAAGTTTAGGTGCCAATTATAAATTTTAAAAGAAAAAAGTTCCCGGAACGTTCTATGATTTGATTTGAGTTTGTTTTTTGGTTTTTATGGTAGGTTGCCAAACCTGTGATTAACATTCGGACTAAAATTGTATTGCCATTACTTGACATTTGTAAAAGTTAGACCGTCTTGTGTGAATCTAACTTTGCACGTGTTTTCAATTTTTTACAGTGTTGACAACGAGTTTGTATTATATTAAACGTTGCGTTAAAAATGGATTGAATGGTGCAAAAAACTTAGAAATATAAGGCGACTGTTTCTGTATTAAGATACTCATTCTCTCCCCGATCTCTTAAGATTCATCAATGAATCCAAATAATTTGCGAAAGAGTGACCTCGAACCTATTTTTCCGTCTTACTATACATATTGAATCTATCCTGCCTCTCTATTCTTTCTACCCCAATCTATCTGGGTGTAGTACAATGGTCTTCCTGAACTTCGGCTTGGACTTGTTCAACCGTCTAAAAATCCAATCTAAGACTCTCTAAAGAAATCAGCCGTGTAGGAGTGTCATGAACGGCTCAGAAGATATCTTGAGTTCATATACATCGAAAACTGATGAAAGTACGATCTAGGTATTATTCACTACTGAATCTGATCTAAGATACCCGGAAATGAAGTAGGTGTCCATCGAGGATGACGAACGTAGTGGCAGACCGTCGACATCGAAAATCGATAAAATAAAAAGTACCGTCTCCGAGTTATTCACTACTCACAACTAGGCGTCATTTTTGAAAGACCCTTTGTAAATTACCGTGAAAAGGTTTTTCAAGATGCGAATGCAATACCCATACCACGGCTGGAATTTTTATGGAACTTCTTTTAATCAGTAACCATTCGGAGCCCACGCGCATTCTCCGCAGTAAGGCACAACAGATTCAAGTGGAAAGCTCAGCACTTTTCTTTTGCGAGAATTCTAATGCTCAGTATATTATTTTTTTATATTTACCAAAAAAAAAAAAATCAAACTATAAAATATCCGAAACTATGCCTAATTGTTGTCTTACGAGTACTAAATAAAACTGAAATTTTTATGAAAAAAGGAATGAAATAAAATAAAAAATGTAATCACCTGACGGATTAACTGGCGCCGATGACGCTGAGCTGGAGCCAGACTTCCGCTGACATTTCGGATAGTTGCCGCAGTCCTTGCCTTCGCGTTGAGTGTAGCTGCACGAATCGCTGGTGATGACGCACTCCTCATTGGGCAGACAGCCAATGTCGTTGCAGCCACGTCCATATTCTGCAGTGGCGTAGTAAATGGCGCGACAAAATTTGACGACAACATGGGTAGGCGTTTTTTATGATCGCAGTTGTTGTAGTTGTTGTTGCGATTGTTGAATTGATAATGTATTTGTAGGGCAGAAATAATAAAATTTATACAATAAAAAATGAAGCATAGAAAAAGGAAAAGGAAAGAAAGTAAGCACAAGAATGGAGTAGATAAAACAAAACAACAACAAAAATAAACGATAAATGTTGTACACTCGTAAAGGGACCAAAGGGATGACGAATGGAATAGAATGGAGTGCACAAATATTTGTGTGACAGTGTGTTTCGGGTCTAAGTGTGGAGGGTCTAGCAAATGGGCTGATAATAAATAATGTTATGACATGTTGACAACATTGGCGCGGGTGAAAATTACTCAAATATTTACAAAATGTTACGGAAATTGATGGAAAAGTGAAAATGTGTGAAAGATGCGTAGCCTTATGCATGAGTGTATGTGTGTGTGTGTTGGTATTTGTGTACACTGGAGAGTGTTGAAGGTAGCTGTGCGCGTTTTGAGCGAATATGTTTTTGGGTGTATGTGTGTGTGTATAGGTGTGTGCGTGTCAGGAAGTAGAATGTAAGATATGCGAGTGGTGAGTGCTGAGTTTGCCGAGGTCGAGGGTTTCTTGTGTGTTCTGGGCTATTTAAAGTGGTTAAGATTTTGGGATTTTCAGTCAGAAGCTGAAAGTACTTAGTTGGTGATTTGAACATTTAAGTGATGATGATGATGATGAGATATGCAAAACTGTAAACTCTTTAAATGCTCATTTTTTTCGTTAATTTTCTTTGGATTGTGAAAGAGAACATTTAAACATTCCGGAACGAGGGGAATGCAACACGGAGGCAAGAAGCACGCATTTGCAGGAGTTAATAAGTAAATCGGAAATTTTTCCGTAAAGTTCGATGGTTAAAGGAAGTAGTAGGCGAAAATTTAGTGACTTCTCACAACTTTACACTGGAACGTCGTCTTGATTTTTTTATATTTTTATTTTTTTTTATTCTTCATTTTTAAAAAATTCTGCATACAAAAATGCCAGCAATGGATTTCTTTTTTATGTTTAGTTAATTTTTAATAAAAATTAAAAGAAATATACATCATTTTAACACTTTTTTAAGTTAAAAATTTAGAGCAAAACAAACGATGAAAATATGAAAAAGTTTGAAAATAATATCGCTCGTTGACATTTTGCTGAAGCTTGACGGTCCAAGGTTGCAAATAAATTATTTCCAATGAACTTTGTTATTTATTTTTTTAATTAAATTATGTTTTGACTATGGACGATGGTTCAGAGTTAAAAATAATTTATTTTAATAAAATTTTATTGTATTTACTTTTTTTTAATGAAATAATTTTTTTCAAGCGAAATTTTTTTAAAGCTCCGAAGTTTAGCCTCAACATTTTTCTCCCAAATACTTGACGCTTGTTTTTGTCTTTTTCTCTTATTGTCTAAGACTTCGTAGCAAAGAACTGTTGGGAGGGATCCCTACAAAATGCTGTATATCAAAATTCTTTTCGGACGAAATACTGTAAATTAACGTAACAAAATTCTGCAGTGACAAAATTCTGTATTTACAAAATTCTGTATTTACAAAATTCTGTAAAAACAAAATTCGGTACTGTCTTAAAAAAATTCTGTATTGACAAAATTGTGCATTGACGAAAATCTGTATTAAGGAAATTCTGTATTGAAAAAAGTTTGTGTTGACAAAAGTCAACGAAAAAAGGAGTTCTACGTAAAAATACGGTGGATTGCGTAGCCGGAGTTGGACTGATGAGCGTTATTCTTTTGAAGCGCGGCCGAAGGCCGCCCACGCGAAAAAGAGTTCTACGCAAAAATACGGTGGATTCTATCGAAACTGAAGAAAAAAAGTGCGCACTTTTTTTATAAAATTTGTTGAATTTCTTATCATTTACTTACAGCATTTCGTCAATACAGAATTTTGTCAATACAAAATTTCGTCAATACAGCATTTCGGCAATACAAAATATTTTTTACAGAATTTTGATATACAGCATTTTGTAAACAGAATATTGCATCATACAGCATTACGTACCCAACCCCTGTTGGGACTATAAATTTATACAGCGAAATTTTACAAGGTCTGTTCAGCAGCCTCTCTTCTAAAAAGCTTAATAACTTAGTAGAAGGCTCTTTATGCTGCTCGCATTCTCTCGTCGATTTTGATGCTCATTGCGTTGACGTGGCTTAGTTTAAACCCCAAATGCGTGAAAGTTTTCACTGCTTCAAATTCTTATGCCCCGATTTTGATTGCACCAAGTACCTAATGGGGTAGAGATGCGAGATGTGAGATAGGAGATATCCTATCCTATACAAATGCCAACCTCACCTGCACGTCGCAACGCTAATCGATAACCAAAGAGGCAATGTCGACCGAGCATGGGCGGGATAATCCTAGGATAATCGAAAGGGATATTGGTAAGCCATTGGTCTGGGGCAAATCAGACCATCCGACGTAAGGCCGAAAAAAGTACTCATGAAAGCTAAACAAAAGTCTCGAACGGCCGCAAAATTACCAATGATAAAAGTTTTTTTCAGGCCCTCGCCTCATTTGAAATGGTGTGTTTTGGGTCTAAAAGCGTGTTGTCTTTAAAAGCGTGTGTAACGAAAAAAAAAAAGATTTTTTATTTTCGTTTTCAGTATTTTATTTTTTGATCCATTGTTAGAAAACAAAAATTTTTTCTTGTCCCTTATATATATAGCTGGTTTCACTGAACCGATTTTGATGAAATATAATTTAAATGACGCAGAATTGGTGTCGTTATTGTGTGAACTACGATTATTTGATAAAAAAAATGTAAGTATTTTCGAGCGTCCGCCATTTTGTAATTTTTTTATTCAAATATCGCAGCTCACACGATAACGATATTTAAACTGAAGAAGAATCTTTTTGTCTTTTGGATCTCAGTCAACTGTGAGTCCCGAAATCCGTGTCGCCAGCGACATACCTTTGTTTGGAAGACCACTTTTTGAAGGCTGACAGCTTTCTGAACGAACCTCATATGGCCAAAAAAATAAATATATTTTTTAACAATGGATCAAAAACAAAAATACTCCAAACAAAAATAAAAAATCTTTTTTCGTTTCTGTTTTACATGCTTTTAAAAAAACACCATTTCAAATGAGACCTTTAAAGTAAAAAAAAAAGAGTCAAAAAACGGGGTTTCGCCTTTGAAGGTCCGCCATCTTGTCACATTTTTTTCAAATATCGTAGTTCATACGATAACGATATTCATACCTTTTTGTCTTTTTGATTTCAGACACCTGTGAGTACTGGAATCCGTGTCGCCAGCTACATACCGTTTTTTGGAAGAACATTTTTTAAAGGCTTTGAATGAACCTCGTATAACCAAAAAAAGTTTTTATTGTTTAACAATGGATCATAAAGTAAAATGGTGGAAACAAAAGTAAAATTTTTTTTTTGGTTTCTGTTTTACATGCTTTTAAAGAAACACCCAAAAACACACCATTTCAAATGAGGTCAGCCTTTAAAGAATGGTTTTCACATGGACAATGGACACAGATATAGCCGGTTATTCTCAGCCGATTTTGATGAAATAAAATTTAAATGACGCAGAATTGACGTCGTTATTGTGTTTGGAAGAAAAACCTTCAAACTGAAAATAAGGTTCAAAAAACGGGTTTTCGCCTTTGACGGTCCGCCATTTTGTTAAATTTTTCTCCAAAGATTGTGGTACACTTGTTAACGACATTCATACAAAAATACCCTTTTTGTCTTTTGGATTTCAGTCAACTGTGAGTCCCGAAATCCGTGTCGTCAGCGACATACCTTTGCTTGGAAGATCACTTTTTGAAGGCTGATAGCTTTTTGAACGAACCTCGTACGGCCAAAAAAATAAATCTATTTTTTTAAAAATGAATCGAAAATAAAATACTCGAAACATAAATAAAAAATCTTTTTTTGTTTCTGTTTTACATGCTTTTAAAGAAACACTCAAAAACACCATTTCAAATGAGGCGGAGGCTTTGAACCACGTTAAAGAATTTACAAAAATTAATTTTCTTTGCTAATATACAATAACCATAAAAAAATTGGGCGTTGATTAGACCACACCCTAAAATCCGTAAATGTTCGGTTAACCCTATTGTTCGGTTAACTCAGTTAAAAAAAATTCCATGTAAAAAAATGTTAATTTGTATTATTTTAAACCATCGTCCATAGTCAAAACATAATTTAATTTTAAAAAAGTAATTAAGAAAGTTTGATTGAAATAAATTATTTTGTACTCTGAATTATCATTCTTCATATAAAAGTAAAATAATCTCTTGGAAGTCCACAGTAGGCACCAAATATTGGCTTAACCGCTTCGAATTCGATAAATTCGCTTTTTGGCCTCAAAAAAAAATTTTTTTATTTCGAAAAGGTATCTATAACTTTCGTGAGATGTAGAAATTGTTATAGAAAGAAATGGGCAATATTTTGAATAATTTTCTGTTATTGAGGAACAAAAATTTGAGTGTGCAAAAAACGCCTATTTTCTAGATATAGACCAAAAACAAAAGAAAAAAGTATGGTGAAACTGTTTTAGGCACCATGTCTAGAAAAAACATTGAAGGCTGAAACAGCACATAGTGTGATCGCAGATTTAATTTCTTCATTTATTTCATTTCATTTATTACTTCGCTTTAACTTTTTACTTTAGCTTAAAATAATCACCACTTTTTGCTGAGCTTCTTCCTCTCGTGTTGCATTCAAAAAGATTTATGTATATAAGAAAAATTTGAAATAACTGTGTTGTAATGAAGTACTCAGTACTGCTGAGCTGCATACCTAGCGACTCGTAAAATATTTAATTTTTTTGTACATACTTGAAAACGAGTTAACGCTGCTGATAACGCACATCAACAATAAGACACCGACAGCACTGCGAGTGGTGCCCACACTCATGCCCCTCATGTTCCTCATGCTGGTCTGCAAATTCTACAGATCCTCCAAATTGTAGTTTTTGGCTAACTACCACTTCCTGTTTGCTCGTCTGCTCGATTGGTCGACCACTTCACGCTCTGCTGCTTTTGTGGATGCTCTGACTTATTACTGCGTCTTTTATTATATATCTTCCAAAAAGGGAGGAAAAACTTGATGACTGCTCCTCTACCAGAGTACTACAGTATTCGTCTTCCACACTATCGAAAACCGAAAAACAATATTGCCTGCTTTTAGGCGTTAGAGTGGCGGAAATTCTGCAATGAAAGAAGAGAAACACATTCGTGTAAAATTAGATGCAATGAAATATGAACAGCAACCAAGAAAAATAACAAAGAAAGTAAAATAAAATATTTGAAATGAAAAGATATTATATAAAGTATTAAAACGTATGGGGAAGAGAAAGCGAGCAAACAATTTTGGGCAAATAATACGAAGCTCTTGTCTGCGGTTTTTTGTTTGCCAAATCCTCAGTTTGCTTTGTTGCTGGAGTGAGCATCCAGTTTGATAAATATTTGTTGATGTCGAATGCGGCTAGGTTTCTTTATTTGCCCATATTGGTATGACAATTTGATACGCTTTATTTACGATTGCGGCATTGCGACAGAGCAAATAAGACAAAAAAGGCTGGTCTGACTCGCATTTCGAAATGTCGCTCTTTGCAATTTGTATTAATGCAGCAAATGTCAACTTGGACTTTGTTTGAGTTTCAGTAGGTTTTTTTTGTGTTTTTTTTTTCTTTTTTTTTTCTTTTTTTTTTTGTGAGGATCAAATATAATATAACATATTGTGAGAAAAACGGTAGTACGAAAAATTCGAGTACTAAAACTATGTAATATTCCAGGTCAATGTCTTTTATAACAACTCAAAAATTAAATGAGACTTCTGAATCATATTTTGTTGATTCACTTGCATTTTAATTTCTCTACAAATATTATCAGCTGAGTGTAGGCGAGCCACTCTGTAAACCATTCAAAGTCACAGTTTACCTTTAATTGTTTTGCTGCATTAAAAGTACCAACTTCACATTCTGTGGAATAGAATCACTTAGTGGTTGAATGCCTACTGCACGAATGCCTTGGTAACTTTAACCCACCGAGTACAACAAATAAAATTGCAGTTTGCTGAGTTCCGGGTCTTTTTGGAATAGATGGTAATTAAATTGCTGATGAATTCACAAGGGCGAAATTGGCAGTAGATTTTCATGGTTCCGAACGATACTGTGGTATCCACCGGGCAGAAGCTAAATGCAGAAGCTAAAACAGTTGGGAGAATACTCAAAGAATTACCTATTGGAAAGACAGACAAGAGGCTCAAAAGACCTTTTGCCTACAATAGCATCACATGAGCAAAGTAGGCATAAGGAAAATAGTTTTCCTCAGGCATAAGGAAATTGGTTTTCTGACAGACCACTAAAATTTACATTGGGGCGCAGTGTAAACTCTGCCTGGAAGATAATGAAACCACAGAGCATATCTTGTACTACAGTAATGCCTTAGCAAAGACAAGTCTGCACACCTTTCATCGAGATCAAATGGATCCAAGCGAAATCAAGAAAGTTCCTATTGTTAATATTCTAAAATTTGTCCACAAGGCAGA
Source organism: Anastrepha ludens (assembly GCF_028408465.1). NCBI lineage: Eukaryota > Metazoa > Arthropoda > Insecta > Diptera > Tephritidae > Anastrepha > Anastrepha ludens. Next base: position 9,461,809 of record NC_071499.1, on the reverse strand, counting down.
ACATTTACAAAAGAATTTGGCTCGCAACCAATTTTCAATCTGGCAGGGAAAATCAGTTTAAATAGAACCTGAAGTAATACATAATAATATATAAATCTTTTTATTACATTCTTTTTTTATTCTAAATCTTGGAACAAAAACGCTGTAAAATAAGAATTACTCTGTATAACACTCGGCTGGGTATTAGACCAAACCATTTCTTTATCTAAGACTGAGTCGTAAGTAAAAAAGTAATTTCTACGATTTTCGATGCTAGCCTCCGAAATCGAGATACGGGTCATCGAAATTCAAAATTGGGGCTTTAGTAAAAAAGTTATTTAAAATCAATGTGCATAAATAGCAAAAAAGGCAAAAATATACTTCTGATTCGCTTATTCCATCTATTTAATAGGACTATGAATAAGTTCGTGCGGTTTTTTTTCGAAATTTGAAACTTTATTGACGTAAAATGGTTACAAATTTAATATTCAAAATATTGTCCATCGCTTACTACTACTTTTTCCCATCTTTCTGGCAATTCACGGATTCCCTTTGTGAAAAATTCGGTCGGTTTTGCCGCAATCCACGAATCGATCCATTTTTTGACTTCATCGTAATTACGGAAGTGCTGGTCAGCCAGGCCATGTTGCATCGATCGGAAGAGATAGTAATCGGATGGCGCAAGGTCTGGACTATACGGCGGGTGGGGTAGGACATCCCATTTGAGCGTTTCTAAGTATGTTTTGACCACTTGTGCAACATGTGGCCGAGCATTGTCATGTTGCAAAATAACTTTGTCGTGTCTATCGGCGTATTGCGGCCGTTTTTCTCGCAGTGCTCGGCTCAAACGCATCAATTGTCGTCGGTAGACATCCCCCGTAATCGTTTCATTCGGTTTCAGTAGCTCATAATACACAACACCCAGCTGGTCCCACCAGATACACAGCATAACCTTCAGGCCATGAATATTCTGCGCCGACGTCGATGTTGAAGCATGGCCAGGGTATCCATACGTTGCCCGACGTTTTGGATTGTCGTAATGGACCCACGTTTCATCGCCAGTCACAATTCGATGCAAAAAACCCTTTCTTTTGTGCCGTTGAAGCAGTTGTTCGCATGCCATAAAACGGCGTTCAACGTCTCTTGGCTTCAATTCATACGGCACCCAATGGCCTACCTTTCGGATCATTCCCATGGCTTTTAAACGTTTGGAAATGGTTGATTGATCAACTCCCAAAGTTTTTGCAACCTCTTCTTGCGTTTGAGCCGGATCTTGATCGAGCAATTCCTCCAATTTGGTATCCATGAACTTTGGCGGCGCACCCTCGCGTTCTTCGTCTTCCAAGCCAAAATCACCACTTTTAAAGCGTGCAAACCACTTCTGGCACGTTCGCTCAGATAGAGCATGCTCACCATAAACTTCCACCAAGATACGATGACTTTCGGCTGCTTTTTTCTTCATATTAAAATAATGAAGAAGAATTCCCCGCAAAAACACATTATTTGGCACGAAATTCGACATTTTCAAGTGTGGTAAAAATATTGTTGTTTACGCTTCAAATAAAAAACTTATACTGACGTTTGTGCCTTACGACAGTAGCTCTCCAATGAATGTTTGGAAATGTGGATCGATGGAATAATAATCAAGTTACGCCATCTGTTGTAAAACCGAAACGAACTTATTCATAGTCCTATTATAATAAATAACATATCACTTTTGTCGCACCAAAATTTGATTACCGGTGCTATTAAGGGTCAAAATTCAGAAAATTTAAAATCTTTGTATTTTGAACAATTCTTGGCCGATTTCTAAACATTTCTCTTGCTGTAAAGGTTTTCAAACGCTCTTTTGCATCTAAAACATTGAGTCAAGATGGGCCATAAACACGACTTTTAGAGATTGTTCGACCCCAGTACCACCTCTGGAATAAATTTTGAAAGAAAATATTTAGGGTATTTTCAGGAATTTTTTTTACAATAAAAAAATGAAAAATGATATTTAAATTTTCTAGAGTTTTTATTTAACTTCTCTTACATACAAAAATATAAAAAAAAGTTGTTTTTAATTTAAAAAATGGCGCTGAAGTTGGCCCTCCCGAAAAATTGGACGGTGACTGGCCATTTTGGCTCTTCTATTTATTTGAAATACAAAAACCAACAAAATTATTAATCAGTATGACTGCAACTATGTCTCGCTACTAGAATAAAAAAAAAAACTCACAAAATGTCGTGGTTTTGAATTTGACACTCTAAAAACAGTTTTTTTTTTCAGTTTTTTAAGAAAAAAAATACGAAATAATTTAAATAATAATTTGATTCAGGTACGAGCGAAAGCCATTTATGTTTTGAAGAACACATTACAATTTCAGACGATTCGGTTGAATAGCTTCTTCTTTTTTTGACAGGCCGAAAAAAGGCGTTTTGAGATAATTGAGTTTAAAGTTTTGACCATTTAAATGCGACCATTGATGCCGCCGCGTGACGAATCTGACTCTACCTGCTAAAACGCCTGTAGAATCGAAAATACTGGGAATGTCCTTCCAAAAATTTGACAGTATTTTTTCTAAAGCCTGTACTTTTGAAATATGAAAATCTATTTTTTGAAAATTCTAGACCACCGGGACCCCTTAAGCCAAATCGTTCATATTTTTGGAGATATCTCTACCTCAGCCCCACCAATTTGAAAATTAGACTTGAAGATAAACTTATCCTGTGAGTTTGAAATTATTCGGCTGGCGATTTTCCTTCTTACCGGTCGGTCTGCATCCACGAAAAAGCGGATAAATTATTACTAAAAGAAGATGTCAAAATTTCGTTCTCATATTTTTATATTTTGCAAATGCAGCGCAACCATATTTATGGTTGCCTTTCAATTATTCTCTTTTATGTTTTATTTTTTTCTTGAATGAACGAAAAAATGTTTGCCTACTGGAAAATTGATATTCCAAACCAATTAACGGCCGACTGAATAGCAGCTGGACTCATTACGAGTTAAAGTATTAATGTAAACACAAAATAATTAAATAAATATGTAAATTCTCTCTACAAAAAATTACGTAATACAATTTCTAGCAGTGGACATTTATGAAATAGTGGCCGCTGTAGTAGGCTGGGTATGCGCGTCACTACCATCCGATTGTGTCTGCAAAAAGAAGAGCACAATTGAGCCAGATGTATTTGAGTGGTAGATTGTGGAAATGTGAGTGTGAATAACGGGGTGTGATACAATATTTAAGTGCAGTGGAATTATACTTTCAAAATTATCTCTGTTAACACTTTATGTACGGGAAGCCTATTAGGCTTTTCAGTTGAAGTTATTTTATAGAGGCATCACATGCATAAAAGTGCATCCGCATTAGCCATAATTTTACTGCGAGTGAGTATTGATACAGGGATACGTCCATGTACTTAAAGTTTTGAGAAGGAATCTCGGAACTCAGCATCGATGTTTGGTTCGGCCTGTCATAAACAGGAAACTAAACTATGAGGCGCCTTTAATATCCTACCAGCTGAGTGCGGTAGAGCTATAAAATAATTAAACCATAGCATTGGTATGATAGGATAAAGATGCCGCGATGATGAGTGGCCGAACGAAATGTTTTAGTTAGATTATGAAATGTAGAAAATGCATCCTAATTACCTGTTGAGTAATATATAGGAAACGATAGGGTATAAACGTATTGTTAGTGCAATAGTGTCCAAGTGGATCTCGTGAAAAAAAGTAGTTATTGAAAAGACTCGTTATCTCATTTTATAATATTATAGGTTGTGTTTTACGGTGCATTTACGTACTTTCAAATTGAAATCCTTTAAAATGGATTTAACTAGCAAAAACGAAGTAGTATTTGTTGATTTTTGGTCTGAATGTTCTACGAGCAATGATTTTAGTGATGATAGCGATAATAGCGATATTATAAGTTATCAAAAGCATTCTAGATTGTTACTACAATACAGCGATTCAAAAGATGAAGTTACTGTGACATGTGATAATTGTTCGTCAACGAATGATAAACCAATTACTTTGGATTCTTTTGAGGGAAACTCCGGGATAAAATGTATGCCAAATTCACAAGAATGCGTAGCATATGCTATAGAGTTGTTTATTGGAGAAGATTTACTTGAGTATATATAGTTAGTTACACAGTAGTTAGCCAATCAAACATATATCATGCTCAAATAGAGAAAATATTGAAAATATCATCAAAGACAAGAAAGTGAACGAACATTACAGTACCAGAAATACAAAAATCTAGGCTTAATTCTTATAATGGGCACAAAGAACGACTTAAAGCTTATTGCTCAACTGATCCATTTATCGAAATACCAATCTTTTCAAAAGTTATGAGCAGAGACAAATTTATGCAAATATGGCAATGAACTTTAATGATCGCAAAACCGGTCCGGTTTAGGTGCAATCTGCTATCCAATTTGCCCGTACATACAGTGTTATTAAATATCATACCTATTTGTGGTATACATAGGTACGTAGGTAGATGAAACGGTTGAAGTACCACTCTTACACTCTCCAAGTAGCACTCAAGAGCCGCTTTGATACCATTTTGAGACCTCCATAGGCAGATATCTGCAGCCAGCCAGAGCTGTTGATGTAATGGAAAAGGTTGATGGGATTTAGGTTGGAGCTTTGCCAAACGCTATCGTAGAAGGTGGCATCCAGTGATTCTAATTGTCTAGCTGCCAAACTTGACATTTATAGAGAAAGCGGTTAGTAGTCTTAATCCCTGGCCGTGGTGACCGGTTCTGCCGTGTGCCGATCGTCCAGTGACCGGTAAGCATAACCTCGGGTTTGTAAACCTGCTTTAGCTTCAGGAGAACACAAAACAAAAGGAAACAAAAAAGGTAAAAAACATCAATGAAATTAAACTGTTTGAACACATACAAATTTTTGACTAGTATACGTCCGCCAATTTATTTATTTATTTTCAAATTTCGATGTCATTTTGAACTTTTTAAGCTTGCTTAAAGTTATCATTTAACGCGACGGAAAATTATTGTTAATTATTTAAAATTGATAATCTGGTACATGCCGTCAATGCAATTTGGCATATAAATATAAATGAAAATGAAAAAATAAATGCTTTGTTGCGTTATAAAATTTTATTACTAAAGCGTGGAAATAATCGATGCGTGAGAGCTTAAGCCAAATACATAACCAATAATACAATTAAATTTCCGAAAAATAAAGTAATAAAATTCAATGAAATCCCTATCCAAAAAACACAATCATCGACACATGTACACTTATATTTTGTATATAAATATATATATAGGGTTGTTCAATAGGTGCGCTTCAACTTTTTCCGATAGGGAGGGCGAACGACGCAATATTTTTTATTTTTCGCTTGTCATTTGTAAACTTCATTAGTATACATTTCATCATGGAACGCTACACACTTGAGCAACGATTGCAAATCGTGCAAATTTTTTATGAAAATAATCGTTCTGTTGCTGCTACTTTAAGAGCATTACGGCCATTTTACGGTCCATTTAACAAGCCGTCCCGTTTTGGGGTTATGTGAAGTCATTGGTCTACAGTAACAAGCCGGCGACGATTTGTGAGCTCAGAGCCAATATAGAACGCGAAATTGCTGGAATTTCGGCCGATTTATGCAAAAGAGTGGTCGAAAATTGGGTTCAACGATTGGACTTCGTAAAACGTGCACGCGGTGGTCATGCAAAAGAAATCGAATTTCATACTTAAATGTATATGTTCAAACTCGATAATAAAAAAAAAATTAGTTAAAAAAGTCAAACCGTTTGTGTTTTATTCAAAAAAGTTCAAAAGTTGAAGCGCTCTTACTGAAAAACCCTATATGAGCATTTATGTATGTTGCGCTTAAGCACAGGGCAAATACATTCAGTTTTTGTTAGTTGATAAATGACTTTTCGCGCTAATAGCCTTTGAGTAGTTGGCATTTTGCAGCATTAGCTAAAAAACTGGCCTAATAGCACTTAATGCAGGGCATTGAAGTAAATTGCTTGTTGCTATTACTAATTATGCGTGGAAATAGCAGCACTAAGATTTATTTAATATGATAATTATAATCGGCAGGAAAACGTCACGCACAATTACTGAATATTCGAAAATAACCATGCACGGGAATTATAGGTAGAAGAAAATCAGTTCTTTTCTGATATGATTAATATTCCAACGAGATTCCAATTAACGAAGAGCATCTCTGAAGTGATAATCGGGAAGGGCTGCAAAATACGATTCCCCAATGCTTCATGACCTCATCATTTCCCTCGAAAACGCTTTCCACGCATGCATTTTTCTAGGTCTGGAAACAGATGAAAGGCACTAGGGGCCAAATCTGATGAATATGGTGGATGATGCTCCAACAATTCGAACTTTAAGGGGGAAAGCTGGTCTAGAGCGCAAAAAATGGGCATATTTTATGAATTTATTTTGACTCAACAAAGGAATCAATCGAAAATCTGTGAAATAGGTTTAATAATATAGCTTTCATGGTACAAATACAAAATTTTTCGTCTGAATTAATTTCAAAATGGCCGCTGTCCAGCAGTTCTCCTAAGGCGCCTTTTTTTCTAGTGGGTCCATTGCCGAAGACGTAAACTCCTTAATTTTTGTCCTGGATCAAAAAATAAAATTTTTTTAGTTTCTATATAACAACAGAAAGAGACGTACGTAGGATTTTTTCGATATTTTGTTTTTTCGCGAAATGGTGCACGTTTGAACAAAAAGTTACAATTTTCACTATAAAGAACGACATAAAATTGTTGATTAAAAAAAAAAGCTATGTAATATAAATAAAAAATCCTGCGTACGTCTCCGGAGAAAGGTATTTCGAATGTATTGTCAAAATTTCGTAAGAATCGGTAAAGATTTGTTCGAGTTATGTCTTCGGCCAGTTTAAAAAAAGTGATTTCGAGAAAAACGCGTTTAAAGTTGTAAGTAGCGTTCGGGGCATACCTGCGAGGCACTGCCGTCGAATGAAAAATTTGGGCATTTAGACATTTTTGCTGGCATCCCTCATTTGGTATATTATTTCTAAGACCCTAAAGCACCTTTTAAGACAAACAAAATTTTTTCGATTTTTTCAAAATTCTAGACCAGCTTCCCCCCTTAATTCATGGATTTTAGCCATTGTCAATATGTTCTTGTTACATGGTGCATTGTGTCCTGATGTAAAAGAATTTGCAAACTGGGTCTTTTTCACAATTTTTTTTCTTCAGCTGGTCTAAAAAATATCGATAATATTCAGAATTTATTATTTTGGCAGTTTGCAAGTAATCCACAAAAAAAATTCCTTTAACATCCCAAAGAACTGATGCTAACACCCTCTTGGCCGATTTTTGGATACGAACTCGTTTCGGAGCCAACGAACCAGGTTCACACCACTCCAGAGCCTCTTGTTTTGATTTAGAATCATGGTGATAGACCCCAGTCCCATTCGTTGTTATGAATCGACGCACAAAATCCACTTTATCCTTTCAAAGATACTCTAAATGTTGCTGAGAAAGTCGCCTTCGAATGTGTTGTGTTCCATAGTTAGCGAGCGCGGCACTCATTGTGTTCACCGCTTTCTGAAACGCAATAGTTCAGTTAAATGAGATGTGAGTTCAGCCACTCGACGATTTCCTATATTTTTTCTATGCTGTTGTTGCGGTTTTTGGACGTCCATGATATGGACCGTCTTCAAGGCTTGTATGACTACGTTTAAATTCAGCAACCCATCTTTCTAATGTAGTAAGTAACTGATAGCGAAAATCCTTACGCACTTTCAACATTCGTTCAAAATTTCCTTTGCATTTAAACCTTCCAAAAATAAAAATTCAATTAATGCACGATACTTAATTTGTTCCATTGTAGAAAATACTGTGACACGACGGTACTAAATGGCTTGTAAAGCCATATTTCACCCCAAGTTCAAGTTCATATGAAGAGTGTACCAATATAACAAAAAAAAATTTAGACTCGTAGCCCTATCTTATCGAACCGCAAAACTTATTGAACAACCTAATGCAATACATACATATAAGTTCACCAAAACATCATGAAGTCTCAGTTTGCTTACACGACGCCAGATCACATTTGGTCGGCTACTATACTATACTATGTTTGATGCACAATTTACACTCTCTTTCTCTAACCAATGGTACTGATGTAATATTTTTTGGTCAATTATTTTTCTAGTCTTCTCCAGGCTTACTTATCATTGATTAGAAAATAACATTCATGAATATTTTTGCTTTTTATATAATGCGCTTATTTTTTTATTAGTAAACAGAACGTGACGTGATAGTTTGATATGGGGCTTGGAGTGGAACATTTTTTCGGAAAATGTAGGCGAAAATTTAGTATATAAACTTAGATAATCTTTGTTCCAACGGCACCTGTCCAATAGTGCAAGAGACAATCCTCAAAATGAGCCCCAGAATCTATAACACAGTTTCCAATCGCCTGAGTGATATCAATTGACCGCTTTGGTAGTGCGTTTTACCTCGCTAGACTTTTTTGTTTTAATGCCGTTCAATATCTGTTATACAAATAAGCCCAAAATTATCGAAACACTTAAGGAGGTTTTAGATAAATGCATAATATTTAAGGAATATTTTTGTTTAAATTTCAAGTCGATCGGGGCAAAAGTGACGAAGTTATGAGTATCCTAGCAGTTTTTTTAGCTTTTAGGTGGTAGGAAAGATTTAAAAGTCCTTCCATGTGTACCTCGAAAAACATGTCCTTTAACAAATGCATTTTGATTTTATTCATTTCATATTTTCTGTTGCGAGTTGTGATGTATACCGTCTAGTCGCCTGATACTTGCGATTCGCAATGAACAAAGTTCCAGATTTGTCAAAATACTGCTTTCAGGACAGCCACGCGATGTCTTCTGATGTCTCGCTGGCAGTACCATCACAACGAGTCTTCCTTTCTCTCTGTCAAGGAGCTCCGCAAAACGGTTCAAACACAACTGCCACTACTGGACCGAACAGACATGAAACGCCATTCGTCGGGAGACTCTCACAAACTTTCTAAACTCCCGACTTCCGAATGCCGTTATCGGAGTTGAGCCACCATCCATTGCAGACGAACAGCTTCAGTTGCCTCCTGAGCCCCGCGTAACTTTGGCTTAATTTTGGTTGGTTATAAATCTAAAGGGGTTTCCAATAAGAGGTGTTATTTTGATATTCAAAGAAAAATGATAAATGGTCGGATGTTTATTTCATTATAAAGAGGAAGGTATGCCATTAATAGTGGAAAATACCATCAGGCAAATGACCACCATGACCACGCTTACAGGACAATATCCATTTCATGAAATTTTCCATAACCTATTGTAATTGCAAAGTGGCTGCCCTGTGTCCTCGATAGCCTCACGAATTCTCTCTTTGAGGTCTTCAATCGATCCTAGGCTGTTGGCGTATACCTTCTCTTTCACGTGCCCCAAAGAAAAAAGTCACAAGGTGTTAAATCACAAGATCTCGGTGGCCAATTGTGATCACTTCTTCGAGAGATATCACGGTCCGAAAGCTTTTCCAGTAAAAGATCAATGGATTCGTTACTTGTGTGGCACGTAGCACCGTCTTGTTAAAAATAAACGTTGTCCAGATCAATACCATCCAATTACGGCCATAAAAAATCGTTAATCATCAATTCAAAATAACACCTGTTATTGGAAAACCCTTTATATTCAAAATATGTCCGGCATGTGAAGATATACCGCACCTATTTACATGCCCTCTTAAACCCACTCACCTAACACCCCTCTCCCTTTGGACCCAACCTATGGAAGCAGTATTTTCCTGGGCCTATCGTTAGGTGAGTTAAACCATGACGATCGGTGACTACACCGCACTGGCAGGGCCTAGTGAACTGCTACAAAAACAACAACAACAACTTCTTCCGAATCACCTCCAGTGCATGCCTTCCTAGTTAAATAAGAATCATACAAAAATAATAAACGATTCTGGCTGCACCCTGACAAGCATAGCGCATAGCAAGCGAATATTTTCGGAGAAATTTTCATTTAACTTTGAAAATGCCAATTCAAATAAGTGCGCTATTTTTTATATGTATATGTGTATGTATATACAAGCATTCTTTCTCTCCCAATCATTCATACCACCCATAACATCCATAACATCCATAACATCAGCAACACGTACCCAAATTAATTGTTCCGAACGCGCTTCACTGTCCGCTTCTCGCTTCTACGACATGACGTCGCCACTCAACTGCAATGCTGCAGTGAAAATTTTCGTAATCAAGTAAAAGTCATTGTAGAAAAACTTTGCTAAGATAAATAACCCAGAGTGAAGACAAATTTTTAGGTTATCAAAGTGCAGCAAGAATTGGCAACTACATAGAAATGCAGCTGGAATAATTGAGAAAGTTAACGGAAAAGGTGTGAGGCGTATCAAACGGTAAAATACCCCATTATTCCGAGCTATTGCAAGACATTCGTCATTGTGGAGTAGTTGCCGGGCGCCGCTCATAATCACTTTTACTTCCTTTGTCATTTTTCGCTTGAATGGGAGGAGAAATTTTCGTGATTGAGCGCGAAAGGTGAATAAGAAAAAGCAAAAAAGCGTCGCAAAGCTTTTAATTAAACTGAAAAGTTGTCAGTGATTTTTTATACTCCACTGACGAATAGCGATTAAATTTTTTTCTGCTGCCCACTTCAAAAACATGAGCTGCCTTATAAAATATGATAAGCTCTATAAGTCTAAGGAAATGAAAAATTTATATTTTGATAGAAAGTTACGAATATCGTCAACACCACATTTAAGCTAAAATATTTTCCAATATATTGGAAAACAGCGGAAGTCGTTATGTTCAATAAGCCAGGTAGAGATACTCACGATGTAACATCATACACTCCTATCTCGCTTCTTCCAATACTATCGAAAATGGTGGAAAAATTGTTAATCAAAAGGATCAACATAATAATAGAAAACAAGAAAATTGTACCGACGCACCAATTTGGATTCCGCACGAAGCATTCGACTATCGATCAAGTACATAGGATAGTGCGAATAATAGTAAATGCTTTTGAAGAAAGAAAAACCTCCTCTGCGGTATTCCTTGATAGATCCAAGGCGTTCGACAATGTATGCCACTATGGGCTACAGAATAAAATAAATGCGTTGCTACCCAAGCAGTACTTCACCATCCTACATTCGTATTTATCCGACCGTTACTTCAGAGTAAAACAAGAAGATTCATATTCATGTCTCAAACCAATCAAAGCAGGGGTTCCCCAGGGAAGCGTACTTAACCCTTTATTGTACTTGCTCTTTATATGCGATCTGCCATGCAATTCAAACTGCGTAACAGCTACTTTTGCCGACGATACAGCTATTCTTTCGATAGGAAACACGGAAAACACATCGACATCACAATTACAATTAGCTATAAATGAAATATATTATATGACTGAACCAATAAATGGCATATTAAATTAAATGAAAGCAAGTCTGTCCATATAAATTTCACCCAAAACAAAATCAAATATGTTCCAATATATTTAAATGGTAGACAGGTTCCATACTCAAATACTGCAAAGTATCTGGGCATGACTCTAGACGCCAAGCTAAGATGGAACGACCATGTAAAGAAAAAGAAAGAAGAAATGGAATTAAAATACAGAAATATGTATCGGCTTATGGGAAAGGAATCAGCACTATCCACCAATAATAAAATGATTGTATACAAACAAATTCTGAAGCCTGTATGGTCCTACGGCGCACAGTTATGGGGCTGCTCCAGCCAAAGTAACATTCAATCTATACAAAGGCTCCAAAACAAAATTATTAAATGTGCAGTCGGTGCTCCATGGTATATCCGTAGCTCCGATCTTGAACGCGACCTATATATTGACTCGGTGGCAGACACAATAAAAAAGATGGCAAAAGCCCATGATGAAAGGTTAAAAAACCACGTCGATACGGAGGCCACTATTCTCGCTAATCCAGCTAATTGGAGAAGAAGACTGAAACGCAGAAAGCCCAAAGACTTAATGTACTAACCACACCTTAGCGTTAATTGTTGTATATACCTTATTTTTTAAAGTCTAAACAAATTGCTCGTTAGTTAATAAAATTTGTCTTTGTAACTAGTCGCAATTAAAAAAAAAAAAAAATTGATTGTTCACAGATCTCTAGTCAAGTTGTTGCGTATTAAAACTTATTTTTAATGTATACAATAGACTTTTAATAAAAATTTTATATATATATATTTTTCCTTAAATATAAACATTATTTTTGCTTCTACTTTCCTTAGCTACTGTTGGCATGTTTCTTATAACTCATGACATTTCTGCCGTCTGTATTCAAGAATACTGTATTTTCAGCAAAGGATCATAACAAAATAGACTAAACATATTTCCCCCTCCATTTGTAGAAAAATTCTTACATTACCACTTAGTTTTGGGTTGCTTTTTGGCAACAGCAAAGTTCGTATGTTACTGCCCACAGCGCTTGTATGCGTTGCCAACTTTGTTAAATTCCAACGAGACGTTGGAAACAAAGACAAAAACTGCAAATGTCTAAACAAGTTTCTTCTCGCTTACATTCATACAAATATCGCTCCAATGCAAAAGACCTGAAGCCGAAGTGACATTTAAGTGAAATTGTAGAAGAGTTTGCATCCGCTTCCTGTCAGTAGCAGCCACATCAGTGGCAGTGTGCGCAAATAAGCCAAATAAGAAAATTGCCAAAAGCCTAGCAGCAACTTCGGGGTATTTTAAATAAACCAGCAGCTGTTGTCAAAAAATTTGTTCTAAGTGAGGAAACTACAACGGCGCGGCACTTACCATACTTAGTTGTGAGGTATAAAACACGGATTTGAGGGAGAAGATGAATCGTTCGCTTAGGTAATTGTACCTCATATTTATATGAATGTATTTATATGTACATACATATGTACGTTATTATTAATAATATTGTTTACATCTTTGTTATATAATAATTAAAATTATAGCAAAATATAGAGAAGCCTTAACTGTAATGGCTGTCGGCTGAAGATGTAGGTATGTATGTACTCGTACAAGAAAAAAAAATATTTCTAAACTTCCCGCTTTTTTCGAAAATGGAATTCATGAACGTGTGTGTCCTGATGAAGTACGGAAAAATATTTCAATACTGGCAACAAATGAAAGGACTTTCAGATAGCTTTAATATAGGAATTTTCAATAGCGTTGCCAACTATCTAAAAATTAAAATGTCACAAGAGCATTTTGACACTGGCTGAAATCCATGAATTAAAGTTCGACTTGTTGAAGCATCCACCGTATTTACCGAATTTGGTCCCTAGGGACTTCTAACTGCTTCCGGACCTAACAAATCCATGCGTAGAAAGCGTTTTTCTTCAAATGATGAGGTCATAACAGCTGTGGAAGCATATTTTGCAGCCCTTTCAGTTCTCACTTGAGTGATGAAATTTATTAGTTGGAATCTCATTGAAACAATTGTATTGATGTTCAGGAAGACTATGCTGGATAATAAAGGAAACATTCCAACCTGGTTCTTCGAGTGATTTTTCTTATCGAATCGTTAAATTAATTAAACTACCTAGTATATGGCATGCATGTAGTTTGAGACATTACAAATGACTACTAATAATTTAAACCGTTCCTTCATACCTTCATTCCCCACACAGCGGCAGCTTTAAATTTTAGCTGTCATGTCATAGACTAAATCAATCGAAAATGTAGTTTATGGTTACTTTAAGTCTTATCTATCAGTAGCTTCTTTATTTTGTACCTCTAGTGAGTAAGGTTCTGTAACCATAGGTTAGGTTAGGTTTGGCAGCCGCATCGCGCATAGAGACAACGCTGCCACTTAGATCGCGAAATGGGTCCGTTGTGAGCCGCGGGGGCTGGGCTACATTTCCCTTTCCATATTGAACCATCCTGAGCTTTTGACAAAGCGTAAGAGGTTGTTGATACCTAAAGTGTATAGATTATCTATATTCGTTAAGAAGTAGGAGCTAAATATCGGTTCCTGCTTCTGGCTAGAGCTGGGCATGTGCAAAAAAGGTGTTGAATTGTTATTTAATGTCCTGTGAGGGCCCCTACTAAGGTCCTAATTTCAAGTCTACTCAAATATAATACTCTTGGACCATGTTTGTCTAGCAATTTCACAGGTATTGACGCTAATCAATCTTTGATTTCCAGAACTGATTAGTGCGTCCTTGATAAGTTCCGTGGCATGTCTCTGTGGCCCGGAACCCAGCATAGGATGATACGATATTGTTTGGCCATCTTATTAAGAGATTGACGACACTTCTTGATGTTATTTGATGCATCCAGGGCCCGTAGGGTAGCTTGGCTGTCTGATAGAATGTAGATATCTGTTGATGATATTCTGTTTATTTCTAACCATTTTAAGGTTTCATGAATAGCGTTTATTTCCGTTTGAAAAATACTACAGTGATCTGGTAGTTTAAAGGACACATTGATAAAAAGTTCTTTGCAATATAACTCTGATCCTACATCGGTGTCCATTTTAGATCCGTCCGTGTAGATCTTGACGGGTGTGTTGGGTATTGGATCTTCTTCAAGCCATTCCAGTCTCGAAGGATTTTCATTAGGTAATTCTTTTCGTAGCAGAGAATGGGAGGGTGATAGTCCGGGTGTATCCATATAGCAGTCTAAGATGGTTGAATGTCCATGTGTGACTCTGAGCCTTAAAGCGGAACAGGCCGCTGAGTATTTGTAGAAGAGATCTAGGGGTGGCAGATGTAGCATGATGTCCAAGGCCATGGATGGCGTGGTTTTCATGACGCCACATATATTTAATAAACCACAGATTTAATAAAATTTAATAAAATAAAATGAGAAATGGTTTTAGTGACAGAATTTTCAATAAATAAATATTGTATATTTTCATTTTTATTAGGCCATGCGTGAACGCTATTCGCTATATTTCGTAGGTAGGTACAAAAAATTAAACAAAAAATGCTTATTTTTATACAAACCATTCTCTAGAAAATGAAAGTTACTTTCTTAGTTTTATGAGTCGCTATTTTTCGGCTTCAAATAAAATTAAAATGCAATAAATTGAACACAGGTGGCAAAGCGAACGCCAAAGCTTCACATTTCAATGCACTCAATAAACGTTTCTTCCAAATAAATCAAAAGAACATTAACAGCCACATTTCTATATCATATTAAAGAGTATATGTATATATATATATTATATATATATACATATATTATATAATGGGCATAAAACTGAATGAAATTTTCATATGAGCCTTACATGCATACTTATTTATAGGTTTGGAATTTGGTCACCTACTGCAATGCTATTGAGGACTCGAGCTTAGTAGTTGCTCGTAGTTGGCTGCACATGCAACTATTTTATTTCACATTTGCCCAGAATTTACGACATTTACTGTACAAATCAATGTTTACATGAACATGTGTCTGAATGTATGTAAGATGTCTGCATGTGCATTGGTGTTTAACAACTACATACACGCGTACATTTACTAGACCGGCTTACTGCTCATTTATCCCAGGCTAAGAATTTTCCTGATTTCATGCGGGTGTACCTTAGTGAATATATTGGAAGCAATTAAACACGAAAGAATGCTCAGCATGCATCATTGACACAAATTCCTAGATATTTGTAGATATGCACCTAAATAGGGAGGTACCGATTTCAAAATCAAATAGGATTTTGGTGTATTCAGTAAGAGCGAGCATGAAGTATGCGGAAAAGAGAGGAGTAACATGCAGTAGAAGAAAATTTGCCACATTTTCTGAAGGTGTTCATGCTGAAGTGCCTATAATGCCTGTACGTGCTTTTCCATGTATGTTTACATATATACTTAAATAAATATGTACACTTCGTTGCAAAATTATATGACCACCACGGATTGGTAAGTTTTCAGTATTTATTTCGTTATTTTTTTTTTTTTTTACATTACACAGGGCAACAAAAAAAAAAAATCTGCGGCAATAATTTTGTTAATGGTTTTCATTAGCACTTGTATTATATATATTGAGTATGAAATTACATTTTTTGAATTGACTCTGGTTCTTGAGATAAACGCAAAATTAAAAATTACTAAAAAAATTTAAATTGCCCAACTACAGTTGCACTAATTTGATTAAACCTAACTACGGTTTCGTTATCTGTTTGCATATTTAGGTACAACACTTTCACTTATTTGCTGTTAGACTCAGAAATTATCAGTTAGTGGCATTTTTCAGTTTTAAAGAAATTGTTGTCTCGAAAATATGAGTTCGTCACGAAAACCTTGTGTTAACGATTGCAACAGTTTTTGTTATATATGTGGCAAATTTTGTTCGCAAAAGCAAAGAAAACAGATCACAGAGTTTGTGAAAACAACGCACCAAGCATACTTTTGGATAAAGTATGTACAAAGGAATAAATATTGGGTGCCCAATATTGTGTATAAGTCTTGTGTAGAATCTTTGCGATACTGGAGCCAAGGAGGACGTAAAGGGCTTCAATTCGGAGTACCGATGATGTGGAATGAGCCAACGAATCATTTTAACAACTGTTATTTCTGTGCAGTAAAAGTAAAAGGTACAAACCGTTTTAAGAAACGGAATTGGGTTTATCCTACAATAATATTAAATCAGTTAGACCCCCAGTATTGCACAGTGACAATTTACCAATTCCTGTGTTTACAGGACCATCTTCTGCTAACTGTAATGACATTGAAATGTTAGAGAATTCTGACAGTCAAGCAAGCAGCAGTGAAAGCGAGTTCGATGAAAGTAGTTGTATGAAACAAGGATTTTCGCAAGCAGAGCTTAGCGACTTGGTTCGTGATTTAAATTTATCAAAAAAATCTGCCGAAATTCTTGCTTCACGACTAAAAGAAAAACAATGCCTTCAACCTGGCGTTACCATCACATTCTTTAGGACAAGAGAGCAAGAACTTCTTCCTTTCTTTCAAGAAGAATACAAGCTTGTATTTTGTAACAATGTTTCTGGTCTGTTAAATTGTATGGGGCATCCTGAATATAATCCTGAACATTGGAGACTTTTTATAGATAGCTCAAAAAGAAGTCTGAAATGTGTATTGCTGCACAATGGAAATAAATTTGCTTCGGTTCCAATTGGTCATTTAACGAAACTAAAAGAAGAATACCAAAATATTAAAATTGTTTTAGAAAAGATTTCATACGCACAACATCAATGGTCAGTATGTGTGGACTTAAAGATGGTATTAGGTCAGAAAGGTGGATATACTAAATACCCCTGTTTCATATGTCTATGGGATAGTCGCGCAAAAAAAGAACATTGGACTAGAAAGGTTTGGCCTTTGAGAGAAAATATGGAAGTAGGAAAAGCAAATGTGGTTCATGAACCACTGATAAGCCGAGAAAATATTCTTCTTCCACCACTTCACATCAAGCTTGGGCTAATGAAACAGTTTATCAAAGCCCTTGATAAGACCGGTGACTGTTTTAAATATGTGTGTCAAAAATTTCCGTCTTTAAGTATGGAAAAATTAAAAGCAGGTGTCTTGGATGGGCCGCAGATCCGTACTCTTATAAAAGACATTTAATTTATAAACCATATGTCATAAATTGAATCTAAAGCATGGCTAAGCTTTGTCTTAGTAGTCAAAATTTTTTTGGGGAATCATAAGGCACCAGATTACCAAAAACTAGTTGATGAAATGCTTCGAAATTTCTGCAGTTTAGGAGCTAATATGAGCATTAAATTGCATTTTCTTCATAGCCATTTGGACAAATTCCCGAAAAACTTGGGCGATTATAGTGAGGAACAGGGAGAACGGTTCCACCAGGATATAAAAATAATGGAAGAAAGGTACCAAGGTCGATGGGACTGCCACATGATGGCAGACTACTGCTGGACCTTAATAAGGGATTGTCCTAAGCAAAACCATAACAGAAAAGCCAACAGAAACACTTTTTTGTAATGTTCTTAAATTATTTAAGTTAACTGCAAATATATATTTTTGTTTTTGTATAATTTTTAATGAAATATATTAATAAAAATATTTTTTTAGTGCATATTGGTATTTTAATACTGTTTTTTTCAGTGAAATAGATAATAGTCTTTATCTCAAAAACTAGAGTCAATTTGAGAAATCTAAAATTTTTCTAGTATTCAGCACAGTAGTCTCACACAGAATTGACTTAAACCAACCCTGCCGCAAAATGACTGTTCCCCTGTGTTATTTCTGTAAGAAACTATAGTTCATTTACGTCTCCTTCTTCCTTTTTTTGTGTAAGCCAACAGCCAACACCGTTAGTGAAAAAACTAATTTTCAAAAATCGAATCGGTTTTGAGTCACGTCAATCATTCACTTTACTATATTAAAATTTAATGCGTTATAAAAATGGGTACCCAATTTTTTTAGGTAAGTAGGTAGATGAAACGGTTGAAGTACCACGCTGACATTCCCCAAGTAGCACTAAAGCGGCGCTTTGATGCCAGTATGAGGCTTCCAGCGGGCAGATATCTACAGCCAACCAGAGCTGTTGAAGTAATGGAGAAGATTGATGGGATTTTTTATTTTTTTTTTATAGGAGCAGGGTGAGGTGGTGAGGGAGTTGTGTTCCGCGTGGGGGCTCCTTACCGTTGAGGTGTTGTTGGTGGCGGCAGTTTGACGTGCCGGCACTGAGGGCGGTATCGCCGTTGAGGCAGAGGCCGCCTGAGGGCGGGAGCAACACGTGGCCACATACCTTGTGGACCACTCCCTCTGAGTCTTAAGGCCTGAGCAGGTCTTAAGATGGCACCACCCGTTGCACTTATTACACCTAACCGAGGTGGAGTTCGGGTGGAGCTGTTTGTGGCAGATGCAGCAGTAAAATACTTCTGGTCCGGGGTTGGGTTCGACGCCAGCCTTGAAGAGAAGTATTTGGAGCAAACGTGCTGCAATGGATTGCTCCTGTGACGAAAGATTGGGGGTGGGATACGGTACACTAGACAAGGCTAGTTTACTGGGGCGGCAGCCCTTGATCGGGAAAAACCCGAGTCATTCCGGTAAC
This sequence comes from Anastrepha ludens, assembly GCF_028408465.1. NCBI lineage: Eukaryota > Metazoa > Arthropoda > Insecta > Diptera > Tephritidae > Anastrepha > Anastrepha ludens. Next base: position 9,442,841 of record NC_071499.1, on the reverse strand, counting down.
GTAGAACCGGCTGCCATGGGAATTACGCTCTGGATACTGTAGCAGGTTACACTCCTACTTATCCAGAATCAACCCCGACATACTAAACATAAGTCCGGCATGTGAAGGCACCCCGCACGACATTAACCACCTTTTCACATGCCCTATAAAACCCACTCATCTAACACCTCTCTCCCTCTGAACCCAACCCGTCGAAACAGCTAGTTTCCTGGGCCTACCGTTAGATGAGCTAGACGAAGTCGACCGGTGATTACACTACACTGACAGGGCAAAGGTACAGCTACAACAACAACAACATTGATGGGATTTGTTGTTGTAGCTGTACCTTTGCCCTAGGTTGTCAAAGACAGGAGCACCCAGTGACCTTAATCGTCTAGCAAGCAAACCCGGACATTTACAGAGAAATCGCTCAATAGTTTCATTCTCAGGAAGGTCCTCGCAGATTTTGCAATAGGCAAATGTTAACCCTAGTTTTTCCGAGTGTGTGCCGATCGTCCAATGACCGGTAAACATAGCTACGGGCTTGTAAAATGAATGGCGAGGACTCTCCAGAACTTTCATAGGCCTGTGTCTATTGTACTGAGGCCAAAGGGTTTTGTTCTGAGCCTGTCCTGCGATTTTCTGAGAAATAAGTTGTGCAACACTCCTTTAACAACAATCGGTGGGATAGTGATGAGCGGGTAGCAGGTCTCTGAGACCAATACAGTCCCCTTCCAGACAAGCTCATCAGCAATTTCGTGGAACCCAGATCAGAGAAATGTTACCTGCACACTCAAGAAATTTGATCTCCTCCTTACTGGAGTTGACTAGTTTAGATCTGCATCATGGCGTCGTCAGAGCACTTATGGCGGCTTATTTCTCTTGCTTCCACGTTCTCGAAGCATTTTTTATGCCTGCACTGTAGGCATTGAGCAATTTTAAGAAGATTGATAAATTGGCTGATTTAGAGAAACCCCTGCTCTGACTCCCCATTCCTTCTTGGAGCCGCCAGTGAAAACAGAGGTACCAGCTTCGGTGGGTATTTTCCCCTCGTTCCGATATTGCCTGCGTGGAAAGATTGCCCTGGTACGACTTTCAAACTCTAGTCTGTCCGAAGTTCGGCGAAATATGGTGTTAACTGTCCGAAACCGTACCATGTCCCTTGAGAGATTGCCTCCAAAGGCCAACCTCCTTTAATCTGATAGTACTTAGAGCAATTATAGAAATAACGTAAAAGTGCAAAACGTCATTCAGAGCAGCACTGGTACGAGTTCTAAATGCTTCGGCGCCAATACATGGTGTCCCTTGCAGCCTCATCAGTTGAGTGATATTATAGCCCTTCTGAAGAACTTCCCACCAAACCAGGCATTCATACATTAAAATTGGCAAAACCACTACGTTGTACACTGCGTGGCTTGAGTCCCATTTTTTACCGAACATAGATTTGCAGGAGTAGAAGGATATACTGGCCTTCTTTACCCGATTTTCAATGTGTAGCTTCCAATGGAGTTTGGATTCAAATATCACTCCAAGTTACCTAACTTCCGATGAGAGCGGGAGAACGTGGTTGTTTAATTTGGGAAGTCGAAAGGGTGGTTTTGTCAGAGTTGATTCGGAGGCCGTAAGTGGCAGCCCAGCGTCTGAGTGCAGACGTGATTGAGGGAAACGGGCCCTAAACCTTTAAGACCAAGTCATCGGCGTATGCTACCACCTTAACCCTACCCTTATGTAACATTTTCAGAACTTCTTCAATAGCAACTAGCCAAAGTAGGGACGAAAAGACTCCACCCTGCGGCGCGCCCTGTGCACGAATCTCGTGACTTTAGCCCCTCTTGCCAAATATTTTTTTTTTACTCTGTTTAAAAACTTTAAGATTTTGATGAACATTTTTCGAAATTTTATAAATCTTCAAGATAACTTGCAAATAAGAGTATTAGTAAATCTATGCACTTAATACATCTTCGACAAGTAGTTCGACCTATCAACAACTCTTCGCAGAACAGGAAAGAAGCTACCGGAACAACAATTGGAATTTTTTATATGCGGATGGATCAAAAACCAGCACTAATACCACGTTCGCTTTAGTTAATCATCAAGGATTGCTCATTTCTGGATGTCAGTTACCTGAACACTGCTCGGTGTTCATAGAGGAAGCAATGGTCATATACGAAGCAGCGGATTTCGCGCAGTGTAATAAAGAAAAATTCCTCATTTGTACGGATAGCATGTCGCCATGCATGCCATACAAAACATTTATAGTAATAGCAAATTTGTTGAAAAAATAAGAGACTTTTGTATTCGGAACTTAAAAGAGATCAACATTATGTGGGTACCAGGCCATAAAGGCATCCAAGGCAACTAGCGAGCCAAGCGAAACAGCTCGTCTTATGCCAGCAACAAGCCCATTGTTTCCAGTTTATTCAGAGAATGATTTACATAGGCATATAAAAAAAACATATTGACTCGATTAAACTAACAGAATGGTATACGTTTAGGCATCGGTATACTGAATTCAACGGCAGGAGCAAACCACCCCTATACCCAAGCAAAACACCTCGATATTTATCAAGCCAGTTCGCCCGCCTCAGAATTGGACATACCAAACTCACACACCAACACCTCCTCACAAGAGGTACCCAACAATAAAAGTCCATTTTGTGATAATAACGCATCAGCTGACCATCTTTCAAACGATTGTCGCACCTTAGAAAGTTTTAGGAAAAACCACTTCGGATCCTCCAAACCTTCTGTTTCTACCACCAATATAATAATATAATAATTTTTTCAAAGTTTGTAACTTAACTACTATGATTTAATATGATTTGCTAATAATAACATAGACTGTTCTATCTAACTATTGAGTTGTAGGCCCTGTCAGCTGGTCCTCGTTCTTGTATTAGTTTTAGTATTAAATATTAATTCAAATAAATAAATAAATAAGAGTATTATAGCATTTGATATAGAATGAGCTATATTTTTATAAAAATACTAGCATTTCCCAGTGGGCTTCGCACCACCATACATAAAATGTTTTTTTTATATCGCAAGAAATTTTTCATATTAAGTTTTCTTTATAGAACTCGTAAAATGTTTAAACAGTTGAATTAGTTGATTTTTTTCATTCAACATACTTTCTAAAGATGTCACAATAGCCTTTTCTGTACTTTTTTTAAATTTGATTGTGGTGGTCACCTATATACAGGTAAGGTGAAAGAACCGATAAAAACTTGTAATTAAACTTTGATTCTTTAATTTCCATTTCAATTTTTTACGCTAAATAAATTATGCTAAAATAAATAAAGTTAAAAATGTTTTTCCAGTTCCTTGAATGCTCCAGTTTTTATTATATTTTCGCCCAAAATTAATATTAACATAATACACTTACAACCACAACAGTACAACAGAAACGCTCATAAGCGGCTGTGTATTTGTTATTGTTTTTCCCATACAGGCATTTCGTATGAGAGGAAACCATTACTCACATAAAATGTCATAACTCAGGAACGGCTGCACCGATTTCAATCAAACTTCACACAAACCACCTCCTCAAAGATAGAAAAGAACTCTAAAATTTTGTGTCAATCGGTTCGGCGGTTCTTGAGTTATAAGATTACCAAGGAAATGTAACTTCTTTTTATATATATAGATAATTGAACGAAATATAAAGAAATAAATAAATAAATGAATAGTCAAAACTTGTCAATGTGTGGTGGTCTTATAATTTTGCCACACAGTATATAAATAAATGCATACACACATATAAGCATATTAATGTGAGCATCTGCCTGTAGCTACTTGTGCCTGCATATTTCATAGAGTCCAGCCCGCCTGCTCGATTGTGCCGGTTGTGTGCTGCACCTGGCTACCTTAATGCCAATATATCCAAAGTAATTAAAATATTTTCCTCGTATATCAAATTAAAATTGAGGGCGCATGACAATAAATGAGCAAATTTTGCTGCTGCTGCTGCGCTTGGCTAAACGAGAATGGCGCAATAAACCAAAAATAGCAATAACAAAGAATAGATGCCAAGTCGGGCGGCAACTGGCACAGTTCGGAGCTGCTTGCAAGCACAGGCTACTACTGTTGGGGAATTTTGGTGGAGGCAGCAGTTGGGCTGAAAACAATTACCTGGCAGCTTAACTTTCCGAATTGGTCATGAAAGCTTAGCTTCAGACTCAGGGCATGACAGGTATTAAATAGTTTTTGCTTAAACGCCACTTAAATTTCTAGTGATTGAGAAATTTTTCTATATTTTGCATAGTATTAAGTTTAATTATTATTTTATGTATGGGCAAATAGTAAACTTTTTTTATTTAACTTTGTGCTTTCAGTTTATGCTAAATTTTTCCTCAGCAAGAAGCAACGAAAAAAAAGGAAACAAAATTGCAAGGCAATCCAAGTTCCATTGCCAAAATTACCATTGAAATCAAAGGAAATCATAAGTTCCGTCCGCTTGCATATTAACACCGGCAATCAAGCAAAAATAGAACCTCAAACTTTATTCATTTTCTGTAGCTATTATGCCAGCAGGAAGGAAGAAATTGCGCGTGCATAAAACTTTATTGCAATGCAACTTCAACTGTAACTGGCAATTATTGCTGTGCAGCTGAAATGCTAAGGAAAACTTTTCAAAGTGCGAATGAAATCATTTCTGCATTTCCATACACCCTTTTGGCAGCGTTGTGGTGAAGGCAATAAAGTTTGTGACAATTTTGCTGCGATACTGCGGCGGCTTAAAGAAATTCTTCACTGGTTGTGGCTGTCTTGAGTACTTTGCGAAATGTGCACTGCTGCTGAAGCCAAATAACTTTAAGGCCGCAAGCGATTCAAATGCGAAAATAGCGATGATTGTAAGAAGTTGCACGAGCCATAAAGGATAATGACAACTGCTATACATACATACATACGAGTATATGTCTATGTGATGCGTGGTAATGGAAGTTTGAAATTCGGATATTATTCAAATATCTCTGAAAATACTTTTACGTATGGAAATGAGTTAATTTTTGTTAATAGCTGTAAATGTTTTTAAATTTTTTATTTTTACTCGAGAAAAAGTAGTAGTGAAAGGGTTATATCAAATACCATTTGATGGCAATTTGGTTAACCTTTTCGGCACGAAAAATTTAGCGTTGAAGCTAACAATGTGAAAATTTTTATAGCGTGTAATTTTAAGTCGTTTATTTCAAAAATATTGGGTTTGGGAATAAGTTAATAGCGTTCTTATAAATATTTCGTTATATTTTACAACGATTTATTTGCTGTTAGGCAAAGAGTAAGTATTCATTCGGTAGAACTCTTTCTGCTCTACAAAACTGTGTTAATTGTATTTTTGAATTATTTGATTTTTTATGAGTTTTGATGCTTGGAAATGGAATACCCAGGAGGCAAAAATCAACATTTTCGACACCTGCTCTTCTTTGCTTCTCATCGAGGTCAAAAAGCTGCCGATGCAGCCCGGGACATTTGCCACGTGCATGGAGAAGGTGTCATAGGCGAGTCCACGCACGAAAATGGTTTGCAAAGTTCAAAAAGGGCGATTTTGACGTCGATGACACGTCCCGCAGCGGAAGGCCTTTTGAATTCGATGAAGAACGTCTCAAATCATGTTTGAAGGAGAACGGTAGCGAACTCAATCACCTTCATTGAATTGGTTTTACCAAAAAATTGGGAGCCTGGGCGCCTCTCGAACGAAAAAAACGAAAACAAAGAAAGTCGCCTTCAAATTTCTTCCCAGCATCTCGCCCGCCATCGAGCTACCGAATCGTCACGAGAGATGAGAAATGGTGCCTATACATCAATGTGAATCAAAGAAAGAAGTGGATAGTTTCATAAGATACGCCAAAGTCGAGAGTCAAGGCGGATACCCAAAGAAGATGTGTTTGGTGTGGCTGGGAGGACATGGCGCACTGGGAATCGCTTGAGGGAGCTGTACATTGTCCAGAGACACTGCGTGAAAGAGGCCATTCGGCGGAAAAGTCCTGATCTACGTGGTCAAACCATACTCCTTCATGACAACGCCAGGCTCCATGTTGCAGAAGTCGTCAAAGCTGCACTCCAAGAGCTCGAATGGGAGGTCCTTCAGCATCCGCTGTATTCTCCGGATTTGGACTGATTGATTACCATCTTTTCCACTCAATGTCAACCCATATGAGAGTTCGACAACAAAGTGGTCCCTAAAAACTGGCTCAGCAACTTCTTTGGCCCCCAACCGATTTTTAGCGGAACGGCATCAACAAAGTGATCGAGAGGAGGGAAGAGGTTGTAAATAGCAACGGGAAATATATAATTGATCAACTTTTTGATATATTTATTGTTTTTCGTATATTTTTCGATGTTGTGAACAACATATTGAAATTTCAGACTTCCGTTCAATAGTGTTTTTTTTTTTGTGACAACACCAAGCCGAAAAAAGTAGTTTTGAGATAATTGAGTTTAAAGTTTTGAGAGTGAATATTTTCCATTCATGCTGACTCTACCTGCTGAAACGGCTGTAGAATCGAAAATACTGGGAATTTTTTTCCAAAAATGCTTAAAAGCCTATACTTTCGTAATATTAAAAAAAAAGAAAATCGATTTTTTGGAATTTTTAAATCACCTAGAGACAACTCTACGAGCACTGGATGAATATCTTCCTTATCAGAGTTGCTACAGCTTTATGACCGCATGTTGCTCATTGTCAGTCAAATAATCTGAGGGTAGCCTCTCAAATCCATATCTTTCGTTAATAGTGTAAGTCTTAAATTTTATATAATTTCGAGGCATTTGAGGCTGTGAATCGCATTGCTGTATTTTTTTATGAGAAGCTTTTTCATGGCAGAAATACACTCGAAGGTTTGCCATTGCATGCCGAGGGGAGACCGCTGTTAGAGAAAAAGGTTTTCTCTCTGGATTCCGAATGGTATTTACGCACCTACCCATTCGGCTACGGCAGGCGCTCACAAATTTAGAGTTTTGAAATATTGACTTAAAATGCACGATGGAGAGATTAATGAGATGGCGTCTATCATAGTCCTGTTACTTTGCTCTCAGCGATTTCGACAATTTCAGTGGCGTCACTCTAGCCCAATTGGTGATCAGTGTGACCAGATTACCATTTTCGTAACATTATTTAGCATTTTTTTTGTTCTCTTGTCTCAGAGTTTTTGTTCTTTCCTCCTGGCATTTTTTTAACCTGTTTTAAATGTATGTTTACAGTTATGTGAAACATAAATTTTTTAAAAATTAGTTCAATAATTCACTCAGTCCTATTTAGTTGTTTTTGTTTTATCATCTGGTCACGCTATCGGCAATGCCTTTATTGTTGACGTTGGTGATTATTTGTTTGTTATTTGTGCGAGTAATAAGCCAACCGCAGACAAGAAACATGGTATGTTATTTACTTTTGTGTGAAAAAAGGCGTTCAATTTGAGTGCAGGGCAGACTAATTTTGCCTACTTTTTTATATTTCTTAATAAAATTTGCGATGATTTTAATTTCACATCTCTGTCCTTATATTTATCGCACTTATTTTTCCACAATCTTGAGGTTCCTCCATAAATGTTTCGATTAATGTTGCCATTTGTCCACTCTTCGAATTTTCTCTAGAAATATAGAAAGTGTGGAAAACCAAGAAATTTAAGTGCGAAAACTCATCTTGTCTTTTAAATTAGTCCTGCACCAAAATTGAATCACCTTTTTGCTTCATGAAATTAAAATCGTCAACAAATCTACAAGTCCACGCGCGGGGCGAAAGAGTTTCAACCGATTGTTGCGATTTGTATCCCTTGTGGCCTGCTTTATTGGCGGGTGACATTTGTCCGCTTTCTTTATATTTTTCCCCCCTAAGTTTGTTCTTCTTCTTCTACTGAAGTGTTGCCAAATTTTGGATACAAAAAAACACAAAAATGCCCATTTGAAGAAAAGAAAATACCAAATTTTTATTGAATTACTTAAAGGACAAATAGCATTTACTGTCTGTATTTTTTAAAATAAATGTGTTGTGGTTATGTTGAAAAAATAAAGTTTTAAAAATTCATTCTTGGCTTTAAAACTTATGTGAAGAGAATTTCTTTGAAAATAGCCGAAATACATTTTTTGTTAATATTTGAGGTTATGTAACAAGATAAGGTACTCCTTTTTCAAACAAGGCGTTAAGGTTTATTCAGTACTTTTATTTTCTTTTCCTTGTTCACTCCACTCGGGAGCATAGGGCCTCGACAAGATTCAGTCTTGCGTTGGTTTCGTTAATCTATTTTGCTTTCTGGCAGGGTAGGTGACAGCCTGCTTAGGAAAAACGCCTTCTTACTGCTAGGAGCGCCATCTGTGTTTCATATTTTTCTGGTAGAAAGATCGCACAGATGGTTGAGGGTTTCGCTAAATTTTGATGTCTGCGCTATTATCGCGATTGACCGCTTCCTCTTGCAGACTCCACTGATGCAATGTGCAACTGAGTCTTTTTCTTGCAGCCACAATGCAATTAATGCGCTGACTTTTGTGCGGGAGTAAGGATTGGAAGGATAAGGTTTTTTGGGTTTGAGGAATGAAAATTATTTTTTGTGTTTTTTTTTTGTTTGTTTTAAGACGAAAGTTCATAAATTTTGAGAGCGAAAGAGCGTAGCTAAGTAGGTAACAAATCGTTTAGTAAATGATTAAACTATTATTGATGTATGTATGTTAATATGAAAACGTATAATCCGCTGGGTAAGTGGGATGAATCTGACCATACAAATGGGTTTTTGGTATGTTTTTAAAAATAATTTCACCATACATTGAGCGCTTTTCAGCTTTTCAAGTAGGTACGAGTTAAATAAAAAAAAACATGGGCATTTCCACAGAAATGTCAACCGAAGCCAAAAAATTCAAAGTATATAAAATTATGTTGTTTTAGCATATTTTTATAGGGAATCTATCAAATGTAACTAATGTAAACAAATTTTACATTTGTACATACCACATTTTGAAATATTCGAATGCAAAGTCGAACCAGTGCAAAAGTTCCATTTTAAACATTTCTGTTGCATGTTTTGTTTTGATTAATAATCTTGATAAGATATATTATGCCATGTTTTTTGCTTTTTTAAATCTCGGTTTATATGTAAAGAATGTAAGAAAAATGTAAAAGGAACGATGCGATTGCCAATTACGGTAAATTTTTTCTTTGATTTACCGTATAACTCGATGTCGCGTGCGACATTGAAAAAGAACATTTGTTATCAGTATTTGTACAATTTGCATCAAATATTAGTAACAAATAGATACTTTTATTGCTAATTAAATAAACAAAACTTTGCTGGAAAATAATCAGCGCTTTGCTCTTTTTACTTATTTAAAGCTTGTAGCGTGCGACATCGTAAGTGTAAAATGTACGGATTTAAAATAAATTTTCGTTCGAAAATATCTTTATTAGTGTATGTAAATACAAAATATCAAATTTTTGAATGTAGATGAGTAAAAACGGCGGCGAGAAAAATAAGGCGAACTGTAAACGGTGGAGAGAAAGGTTAAAGGATTATGAAACAAAATTACAAAACTATAAATTAAGAAACAAGGAAAGAATGCGGAAAGCTAGACAGACGTGGAGAGCACTGGCTGAAGGCAAAGAAGATATAATTCAAGAAAAATGGAAATATAATCGCATACTACAACGAGAGAGGCGTCAAAAACTCTTAGAAAATGGAATGTCATATGCACGCAAAGCCAAAACGCATCTTACGAATGTAGACAAACCTTGGCGAAAGCTGTTAAAAAAGTGGAGAAAGCGATACCAAAAGACATGCACAGAAGGCTAAAAGTTCTTGAAGTCCTGGTAAAAAAATATAAGCAGTTTGAAGAAAAGAAAAACGTTAACCAATCCAACAGAACCGTACCAGAAAGCCTAATTAATGCCATCAATGCTTTTTATCAGAATGATAATATTAGTGTGCAAGCTTCGGGAAAGAAAGACGCCATTATAATTGAAGGCAAATTAGTAGCTAAGCGCTTTATGTTAATGACTAGTAATGCCAGTTCTCACGGAAAGGGAGCCGTTGATGGAGTTGGAGCCGTCATTAAAAGAAAAGTGTGGCAAATAACAAAATCTAAAAACGTTGTTTTACCAGATGCACTATCGTTTTATCAATGTGCACAAAACAACACAAATGGAATTAAAATGTATTTTATGCCATCTGCTCAAATTGAAAATTTGTCTCTTCATTATAAGTTGGACGAAAAATGGAAGGAAGTGAAAAATATTCCAGGTATATCCCAGTTGCATTCGTTTTGTTGCGATGGCCAACAGTTAGAAGCAGCTAGGACTGCATATTCCATTAAAAGAACTTTATTTGACATTAGTAATACTATTCTCCGTTAAGTTAGTTTCCGTTCTTTGTTTTTACATAGTATATAAGATTAATATACTTCTTTTTGTTTTTCTTTATTGAAGATATTTTGTAGTTTATAATTTTGGTTGTGAAAATAAATATATTGAATATATTAAAAATCATTTATAATCATCTTTTGCATGTCTAATTACATAAAAAGTATAAAAATAAACATAAAAAGTATGATGGAACAAAATGTCGCATGCGACATGTCGCGTGCGACAATGATTAAAATTAAATAAAAAATAAACTACTTAAAATTTTTGAATAAAATAAAAAGCATTATTAAGATACATCAATGCATAACATTTAAAAATTAGTCGCATTAATATATTTCTCCAGGTTTCGCTGAAAAAAGTGTTTGATTTTTTTGCTTTGAAAGCGACTTCTGTTTTTGTCGCATGCGAATGGCTTGATTTTTTGTAATTATCTTGAAAACGAATAATTTCCCAAAATCAACCTTAGCACCAATCATAGTGCCAATCAAGTGCTATAGCTTTCGCCTTTTGTCAAAATAAAATAATGTTTTGGTATATGTTTTTTTTCACTTTGAATGCGTACGAATGTCGCATTCGACATTGGAGAAATGCCCATATATAACATATGTGTGGTGAAATTTTTGAAACGTTTACCATGAAGGAAATAAGTAATGAGGTTTGTTTTGATTTGTTTTTAACATGCTGATTAACATTTTTGTGTACGTGCACATATCTCTTCACACAAAATGTAAGCACGAACAAAATGTGCCATTCTCAAATAAAAATACTTTGTGCTTATTCTTACATCGAAATGAGTGGAAGTAGAAAGGTAAGTACAATAAAAAAGTTGTTTGATACATTCCAACGGCCGATTCTCTGTTTCTGATTTTGCAATTGGGAACTCGCCTTCAGGTAAAAATAATATATTGTTATGTGATTGAATATACCATTTTAACTGGTTGTAGTACATAAGAATGTAATCTCTTAACCTGAAGGCGAGTTCCCAATTGGTCTATATCTAGAGTCCTTGGTTACCCAGCGAAAAGAAAAGTCCTCTTTTCATTAGCATTTATCAACAACTTATAATGGATACTCATGTGGTTCAAACACATCCTAGGGTTATCCAGGTCCACGTTTTGGTCTATATCGCAAGACCCTAGTTACGGAGGGGCATTAAAAATACTCTACACTATAGAATCATCAGCAGCTTCCATTTGCTACCCATATTGTACAAACACATCCTAGGGTTACCCGGGTCCACGTTTTGGATATTATCTCGAGACCCTAGTCACGGAACGGCATGAAAAATACTCTATACCATAGAAATCATCAGCAGCTTCCATTTGCTACCCATATTGTACAAACACATCCTACGGTTACCCGGGTTCACGTTTTGGCCTATTTCTCGAGACCCTGGTATCCGATTCTTAAAATTTCAAAACACAAACCATCTACTGAATAGTCCAAACAAAGCCTAAAAATTTGGTTTGGATAGGTGAGCCCGTTCTTGAGTTATAAAGTCTCAACGAAAAATGGCATTCATTTTTATATATAATATTATATATATATATATATATATAGATAGAGATAAGAATACTTACTTACAATTTTCGCACTTTAAGTATAAAAAAGCACTAAATTTATTGCCAAGTTTGGTGAGTTGGCCAACACTGCACCACTAGGCTAGTGTGACGTCACGCACTCTCTGATGGGCGCAATCTTATTTGTATCATTCTTGCCTGAAACGAGTGTTCGGCGATTTAAAAAAATTGCCAGAGTAACAAGTTTCATGTGAGTCCGATGAATTAAAAAAACTACGCCAAAAATATGGGATTCGTAATTTCAATTTTAGTGTTCCTTTTCGTTTTTGATTTAAATTTTGGGCATACGGCATTCGAAACTTTCCATACATATTAGAAATATTATTGAATTATCATCAGTTCTGGGACAGAGAGGTTGGCTCCCTTGACTTATATTATATGTACGTATTTACGTATTTTAAACTGTTTTAATTTCAAAGCAAGAATTCCAGTACGAAAATTTCTTTATTGCATAGCTGCATTGTTGCTTACCAAAACTACTATGTATGTACGAGTATAACGGCATATGCGCTGATATCTTCTATGCCCCTGTTACTGTCCGTTTACGGATACTTTTGGCAGCAGCAATTACGCATTGAAATGTCCAATCATCAAATAATGATCGGCCAAATGGATCCAAATTGCAATTTCGATTTTAAAGAGAGCTGCCAACTTTTCTGCGAATGGCCGTTGGCAATTTTAGACTGACAGCCATTGGCATTGGCAGCAGATGACAAAGGGATGACAATATGACAGCAGCGACAAGCAATTGCCTGCGTTTCTAACGGAATAAGGGCAATAATTTGTGGAAAAGGCAGGAAGGTAATCAATGGTCGACAGCTGTTGGGCGTGAAATGTGTGATGCTACAGGATCTGCTTTGATTTCAAACTTTTTTAAATTTCAATAGCTCGCACAAACTTCACTGCTATGTAGCGCGGCTAACACACCCATATAAATATCCATGTATGTATTTGTATGTGTGCATATGTGCGAATACAAAAGCGAAGGCAATCAGAAATTGACAGTCTAAATGAATGACAGTGGCAGCGACGCAAGTCAATGTCGTCAACCAGCTGAGAGCGTAAACAAAAAAATAAAGAAAATACATCCCCCCCGGTTGTTGGTAGTGCTGCACACATACGACATTTACATGCGGCAAGCTTTCACCAACATTCCGACTCATCGCAACTTCTTTTAATATATTTTGAACTTCATGGCGCAGTGAAAAACTTAAGCGAACATAAAACGGATTTGAATATCACAGCCGTTAACTTGAATGAAAAAAGTGAAAGAAAAATGGAAAAACAAAGGCAGAATGTAAGCCAAAATAAACGTTAACAAAGGAGGCGATTTGGCAGTGCAGTGAGTGAGTGAAGTCGTGGCGTGGAGTGAAGCATGGCAAAAAATCTCGTAAACTACTTGGAAGTACAAAGCGAAAAGCGGACATATAGTAGAGGAGAACAATGTCAACGACATCGGCTTCAACGTCGACGGACAATAAGTGCACTGACACACATCAAAAAGATGACAAAAATGCTGAACAATGCCCAGACAAGCATTGCCTTCCACATGCAGGCCATCGCAAAGTACGTTTGTATGTGTTAAAAGTATATTTAATATATGAGAAAATATGTGTGCGCCTGCATATGGTTTTCGTTTGGGCGTATGCGTATGTATGTTCTGCTTGAAGTGAAAATATTAAAATAAAACAAGAAAATAGAGTTTGTGCAAAGAATATTGCAAGCGAATATTTAAAGTCTACTTTGAGGCGCATGACCGAAAACAGTTGGCGTTGCAAAAGATTTAGGGCGCAAGAAATTGAGATATGAAGAATAGATAGATAGATAGCAGAATTTATGCATTAAGCAAACAAGCACAAACATGTTAAAAAAAAAACCAAAAAAAAAAAAACATGACAAAGATACATTTTTTAGATTTTTATTAGAATGCCATTGATAAAACTATTTTCTAATATTGGTGGAATATATTTGTAGAATGAAAGTGGGCATCCTACTAAACAAGCGAAACATTATTATCTTATACTTATTACAGAAAACACGCGTATTTTAACAGCACAAAGCCATCCATGTCACCGTTTAGGAATAAGGGCGCAGCAATTCTAGAAATATATTTGCTACAGGATTATCTTAAGGGGTTATATACTACTGTGGGCAAAAAGTAAGGTGAATTTATTTGTCAAACTTCGCGGGATTAAAATTTCGCTCTAGTTATTTTTTTCATGAGTTGGCAGCACTGATAATAACATCTGTGCCAACTTTCATGTGAATGTCATTATCAGTAATATATTTACGCGTGTGCTTACCAAACGACCAATAGTGCATTTTTCGATTCTTACAATGTCAGGTTTGATTGCGCAGAGAAGTGCCATCAAATTTTGTTTGCGGAATGAAATTTCGTCTGCGGAAACGTTTAGCATATTGCAGAAGGCATTTGGTGGTTCGACCATGTCGCAGAAAAGTGTTTATAAGTGGTACAAAGACTTCAAAGAGGGTCGAGAACGTGTTGATGACTTGGAGCGCTCCGGGCGACCATCGACGTCAACAGATGCCCAACACGTCAATAAAGTGAAGGAGTTAGTGCTCAAAAATCGTCGGTTGACTGCTAAAGATCTTACTGATATGATCGGAATATCAGAAGGATCTGTGAAAACCATTTTGAAAGACCATTTGGGCCTACGAAAAGTCAAATCTCGTTTGGTACCGAAAACTCTCAATTTCTTGGAAAAAAGTCGTCGCGTTGATGTGTGTGAAACAATGCTTTCAGACTATCAAGACAAGCTCCAATGCATCATTACGGGAGATGAGACTTGGATTTATGCTTACGACCCTGAAACAACCGACCAATCAAGCGAATATCGTGCTAAAGGCGAGGCCAGACCGAAAAGAGCACGTCAAAGTCGTTCAAAAATAAAGGTCATGATGACAATTTTTTTCTATTTTCGTGGTGTGGTGCACTATGAATTCCTTCCACCTGGCCAAACTGTTAATAAGGAATATTATTGGAGGGTTATGCGTCGTTTACGTGAAGTAATTCGTCTAAGAAGATCAGAATTATGGGCCAACAACTCTTGGTTTTTGCATCACGATATTGCACCGTCTCACACTGTTCTCGTTCTTCGTGACCATTTCGCCAAAAATTCTACGCATATCGTTCCGCAACCACCGTATTCGCCTGATTTGGCTCCGTGTGACTTCTGGCTATTCCCAAAACTCAAGAGACCACTCCGGGGAACGCGTTTCGAGTCGATTGAGGAGATAAAAGCTGAATCGAAGAAGGTGCTGATGGATATACCGGAAATGGACTATTTGGCATGTTTCGGGGATTGGAAAAATCGTTGGCATAAGTGTATTTTGTCGGGAGGGGATTATTTTGAAGGGGATGAAATTGGTTTACAAGAATAAGTAAAGATTTTTCATTTTACAACCAAATTCACCTTACTTTTTGTCCACAGTATATATTATATTATATTATATAAAATTTGTAAAATAATACTCAGAATTTTTAGAAAAATTTCGGGTGTACAGTTTTATATTGGGTTGGCAACTAAGTAATTGCGGTTTTGCCTCATAGATGGTTTCAGTTGAATTTTTAGGTTTGTAGACCTAGTACAAATGTAAAACAAATTTTGTTGATAGTTGGTAATTTAGCTGTCAATCAATAAAATATGTTTTTTGATCGGTTGCGCAGGTTTCCCTTGGCATTCGTAGGAAAATGGAAAATCAAAAGGAAATCGCAAAGGGAAAATCGCATCGCAAGCTCATAAAAAGTTATGTGCTGTTTATGGTGACGAAGCCTTAAAAGTACGGCAGTGTCAAAATTGGTTTGTCGAATTTCGTTCTGGTGATTTTTCACTCAAAAATGAAGTTGATGACGCCCTCATCAAAGCAATAATTGATTTGGATCGTCACAGTACAACACGTGAGACTGCCGAGAAACTTCATGTGTCACAAATACGCATTAGAAATCACTTAAAACAACTTGGCTATGTTCAAAAACTCAATACAGGCCAGGTGAACCAACTCAAACAAATTCAAAAGCTGATATTCGTCAAAAGAAGGTTTTGTTATCAGTTTGGTGGAATTACAAAGGAATTGTCTACTTTGAACTCATACGACTCAAACGCACGATCAATTCTGATGTCCACATTATGCTAACGAAATTAAACAATGCAGTTGAAAAAAATCGGCCCGAAATTGACAAATCGAAAAAGTATTGTATTCCATCATGACAATGCATGGCCACACGCATCTTTGGCCACTCGGCAAAAATTATTGGAGCTTGGTTGGGATGCTTTGCCACATCCACCATATAGTTCTGACCTTGCACCATCAGATTACTTTTTGTTTCGATCATTACTCCTTGAATGGTAAAAGTTTCAGTAATGATGATGATGCCAAATAGTACCTGATTCAGTTTTCTGAGTATAAAAACCAGAAGGTTTATGAACGTGGAATTGTTATGCTGCCTAAAAGATAGCAAAAGGTCATTGACCAAATGGGCAATACATTACAGAATAAAATTATTTAGTTCCATGAAAAAATTGTCTTTGTTTTTATAAAAAAATTCAACAATTAGTTAGTTGCCAACCCAAAAGATCATTGAATTTTGGTGCAAGCTTCAAACGGCTGAAAATTGCTTTGATTTGTGACAATATTGGTAGTCGAAAAAGTCTTTTCGTATTTCTAATCAAACTTCAACTCATTTTTTTAATATTTATAATGAACTTTATTAAACCAAATATGTACCATTTTGGTCGACCTCCTTTTGCCATTTTTCTTCTAGAGACATTATTCCATCAGTGTAAAACTTTTGTGGTTTCTCGGCGAAAAACTGCGACAAGTAATTTTCACAGGCTTCTCTCTCACGAAACAAATGGTAGTCCGATGGTGCAAGGTCAGGGCTATATGGTGGATGCATCAAAACTCACCCAAGCTCTCCCAGTTTTTGCCGAGTCATCAAAGATGTGTGTGGCCTAGCGTTGTCCTAATGGAAGACGACGCCCTTTCTGCTGATCAGTTCTGGCCGTTTTTTTTCGATTGCTTGCTTCAATCTCATCAGTTGTTGACAGTAAAGTGTAGAATCAATAGTTCGAGCAGGCTGGAGCAGCTCATAGTGGATGATTCCTTTCCAATCCCACCAAGCACACAGCGTAACCTTGCGAGGCGTCAATCCTGGCTTTGCGACCATTTATTGAGCTTCACCACCCTTGCAACATGATCTTTTTCGCACATTATTGTCGTATTTGATCCACTTTTCGTCTCCTGTTACCATTCGCTTCAGAAATGGTTCGATTTCATTTCGTTTCAGCAAAGAATCGCAGATGTTAATTCGGTCCATTAATTTTTTCACAGACAATTCATGTTGTACCCAAACATCGAGCTTCTTTTTGTAACCAGCCTTTTTTAAATTGTTCAAAACCGTTTGATGATGAATGTTTAGTGCTTTGGCGATGTCATGGCAGCTTATGTGACGGTCCTGGTCAGTCTTTTCCATAATTTCATCGACTTTTTCAACGATAGGTCGACCGGAGCGAGGTGCATCTTTCACATCGAAATTTCCAGAACGGAAGCGAGCGAACCATTGTTGTGCTACCCGAACTGATACAGTATCGTCTCCGTAGACTTCGCAAATTTCATTGGTGGCTTGCGTGGCATTCTTCCCTTTTTTATACAAAAATTTCAAAATATAGCGAATTTCTTCATTATTTTCACTCATTTTTGAACAGCTATAGTTTTTTTTCAACTTTTCCGAATTTAATTTTTTTTTTGGTTAAATGAAGCTTAAAATGTCACCTTTCTAACACCATATGGTATGACACAATGTGATTGTGATACGAAAAGACTTTTTCGACTACCCGATATAAAAAATTGCATACGTGAAATTTTTCAAAAGATTCTCAGCAGGATCTTGACTTACTTCGATCGTTAATAAGCATCATTCACCATATGGATTAGTAATAGATTCATTATTCCGACGGCTTCCTAAATCTGACTTTCTTTCTGGGCTCTTTAGGAAGTTTCCACGCTAAATCTTAGAGAAATCAATCCATATTGAGCGTGCCATGTGGCACTGTACTTTTGTGGTTGAAACAATGCCAAATAGAAGTCTGAGGGTAGGAGTTTTTAGTAATATTAATGAGGCGTGGTGGTCAAATTAAACGCTGTAAACTGCAGAATTTCAGTTTCTTTATGCTGACTTTATAAATTTAGTATTGCCTTACACCGTTTTTTCGCGCTTGTTTCAGTTTTTTTTATTTTGCGAGAGATTGACATGTCCCGAAAACCAGTACAAATTAGCAGTCATTATGCTGTCGAAGGTGTAAAAATTCTCGACATTCTTATACGCGCCTTGAGTTATTCGCAACTCACATGACGGAGATTAATTTTGTGCCACCTTGCAACGGGTGATTTTTTAGCTATTATCTTTTTAAACAGTTGGTTTAAACGGCTGACGCACGTTTCGTGTTTTGTTTCACTGTCAAACATCTTCAGTTTGGTCTATAATTTAATCATGAATCATCTTACAAATGAACAACGCTTGCAAATCATTGAATTTCATAATAAAAATGCGTGTTCTGTTAAGAAAGTTTAAGATCCACTTTTTTATCGAAAAATTGTGTTCAGCGACAGAGCTCATTTTTGGATCAATGGGTACGTAAATAAGCAGATTCGTCGATTTTGGAGTGAAGACCAGCCAGAAGAATTGCAAGAGCTACCAATGTATTCAGAAAAGGTCACAGTTTGGTGCGGTTTATGGGCTGGAGGTATCATTGGACCGTACTTCTTCAAAGATGCTGCGAATCGTAACGTAACAACGTAACTTTGAATAGTGAGCGCTACCGTGAAATGATATCCATTTTTTTTTTGCCCAAAATGCAAGAGCTTGACTTGCGTGACATGTGGTTTCAGCAAGACAGTGCCACATGCCACAAAGCACGTATAACAATGGACTTGTTGAGAGGCGAGTTCGGTGAACATTTTATTTCACGTTCGGGACCTGTCAATTGGCCACCCAGATCGTGCGATATAACGCCTTTAGATTATTTTTTGTGGGGCTATGTTAAAGCTCATGTCTATTCAGACAAGCCTGCTTCAATTAACGCATTGGAAGACAACATTAAAGCATTTACATGTGAGATACCGGCCGAAACATTGGAAAGAGTATGCCATTAAATTATATGGACTGTACTATCGATTTAAATGAAAATTACATGCATTTTTCTGAATTTTACGTGTGCTTTTTTGAAAAACTTTCCTATAGCTCTTAAAAAATCACCCTTTATTTAGCACAAAACTTGCAATCATCTTATCTATCTAGACTGCGAAGTATATTTTTGTAGTATTTGTAGAGGTTCATCCCTTTGGGCTTCATAAAATTTATTCTCCCTCATTTTTCACTTAGTTTCTACTAAATTATAGCATTTTTTCAAATATTCTAAATACTATAATTTCCAAACTAAATTTCAGTAAAACATCAGAGTTCTTAATATCAGTAATTCCACACCCTCTGCGAAGCGTTTTAAGCAACAGATACCGTTTGAGGAAATGCTAACATTCTGGAAACTCATTGTGGTGAGTGAAGTGTAAATGAACTCTTCCAACGTACTGACAACGGCGTGTCATGCTTTTTAACAATTTCGGAGCGCTTTTGTTTTACTTTTGCACAACTTTGCAGTTTTTACAAACGCCAGTTGCCTACATGTTTAACTAGGAACCCCTGCCACCACCACTAAGATGTCACTGCCCTCTGCTAACATTCAAGTAAAACCGAATAATCAAGAGTGCGGTTGATTGTTGTTGTGTGGAGAAAAGCAGACGACGAAAAATGAACGAAGACTAACATGGGCAACAATTTTTTGTGTGGTATTATTAAGCTCATTGAAGTAGCATAAATTTGTAGCACCCACAGCTCAACAATGTAAAATTTACTATTTTCTTATGCTCTTACATATCTACACATACCTGCATGCAGAAATACTAAGTAATATGTCTGACAACTGACTGGTGCATGCCACATGCCGCCGCTTGCCTTTGGAAAACTCCCAACAAGAATTCAAACTAACAATGCCGCCGTGCTTAGAGTGCAGCAGAGTCAAATTGAAAAATATGTGGTAGCCACTCGAAGCGAAGAGTATGAAGTGCAGTGTTGGTGCCTAAAAGCGTGCTTCGGAGTATTTTTGTATTTGTGCGAAGTGCACTTGCAGGTGCTTGTGAGTAGGTGCGCGCAAATAAACATGTGAAATAACAATAGAATAACGTATGAAATAGAAGGTGAAGAAGGGAAGTAGTATAAAAATGAAAATATAAATAAAAAGAAACTCAGAAAGGCTTAACCGGAAGCTGTTGAATTTACGAGGCGGCGCACAGCAATGACATCTAATTTTTCACTCTAGTAAATCCTAAATACACAAAGTTCGCAAAAAGATGGCGAAGTGGAAAAATACATAGCAGTGCTTAAAGACGATAATTTGTGAGGCAAAGTGAATGAATGAATTTGTTCAAATACATCGAAGTGAGTTATAGTAAATATTGGATGGATTTATTTTGGAGATAGTTGAGTGCCGGTTGTAGAGGACCGGGAGGTAGTATAAGACAGGTGTAGTGGTGCAATGCACTTTTCAGTAGTATTTATCTTAGAGACTAATGGGCTAGAAATTAATTTTCTGAGCGTGTTGTCTCTATCGTGCTTGTCTACCACCTAAGAGGCGGTTAAAGTCACTGGTAATAAAGCAAATTATAACCTCCGCTTGAGCTTCAATTAAGCGGACTATCAGAAATGAGCTCAAAAGCAAAGCAAAAACTAAGCTCACTTTTCTTTTTATAAGGTTTATGAGAATTGTAGAGCGAATGAAAGAAAAACACAGGGAGGGACCAGATACCCTTTCTTCATTAAAAAAATTTTACTTGAATGCTTGGAAGTTCAAAATATCATGGACGTTTAGTTAGCCAGGGGTTCCATTTTAAATTGTGATTGCTATAGGTGATTTAAGCTAATTATATCATAAACTGATTGAGAATTGCAGACAGGTAGTCCAGGCGAATGAAATAATAAGCGAAGAGCAAATTGGTTTAAAAAAAATTTTAATACAAGAGTAAGGGAAAATTCATCCAAAAGGATGTTTTAAAATACAATATAATAATATTTTATTACTCAAGTGTTTGAAAATAAGCCCGGCATACACCGTTTTCGCATTTCCATGGATGGCTGCAGGACCGAGCACGGTTCCGGCTCTGGTGTCTACGTGGAATCCAGCGAGACAAAACTACACTTTGCTCTTGGAATGTACGCATCTGTGTTTCAGCGGAGGTGTCTGGTGTGCAAGAAGCAGTGCACTTTTTTGTGAAAAATAGATGGAGAGGTAGATCTGTATAAGCAACAGCAAAGTTACGCCCATGGCCTTAGACAGCCCACCAACCACTTCAATGTTAGTTGAGTCCTGTAAATCCAAGTAGAACTACCTCGGTTGACATATGTAATATTCTAATACTAACATGTGTATCGGGACACGTGGGTAACGCGGGTAACGATACCTCTGATTCCTTCGCTAGGATGGTCTCTGAGACCCGGAGCCATTTCTGCCACGTTCTTCTGCAGCCATCAAGGCGACGGTTAGCAAACGGCGTACAGCAACCCGCAAGCGAGCTTGGCAGGCTGAGAGTGACTGCAGATGGACAAAACTGATGTTACCTTTCATGTCCGACCAACTGTCGCATATCCTCTTGCCATCAAGCAGAAGAGACTATAGGCGGCGGGTTGGACTGATGACGGGCCACTTTCTATGGGCGAAGCACATGGAAAAGATAGGCATCTCAGAGAGTGCACTCTGCCCAGTATGTGGAGAGGAGGATGAGACGGCGTACTACTTCCTAAGCATCTGCCCACCCTTCGCTCAAATCAGACTTGAGGTCTTTGGCACTGATGTGTTAAGAAGCGACCACCTTGTCTACTTGGGGGTCGAGTAGTTTTAAATAAAATTAAAAAGGATATGGGAAATGAGCACCTAATAATTTCAAATTCGAAAGGAAGGCAATTTGTTTGCATATAAAAATATTTCAACAATTTGATAATTACAATTTTTTTATTTAAAAGAAAACTCAGGATTATTTATGTATATATAAATAATTTGTTAAAATATTTTATTTCTCTTTTTTTTGCATATTTTCGCGTGAAATTTTGAAATCCTCAAAAAACTTTAAGAGTAGCGCCAGTTTTTTGCCAAGCCGGTATAATTTGCTGTAAACTTAGTAAAATTGTAAAAGTTTGCTGCTTTTTTTTCGTTCTTCCACTCTTAAACGCTAACAAGCGACTGCAAGTACAATAAAAACAACAAAAAAAAAAAAACATTGTTAGCGACTGCAGCAGCAAATGTTGCACGAACAAGTGTAAGTCGAGTGTCAGAACAGCGCAGAGAAAACATGCAACATAACAGGCAGTTGGAAGTGACAAAGCGGCATAGAAGATACAGAATACA
This sequence comes from Anastrepha ludens, assembly GCF_028408465.1. Classification (NCBI taxonomy): domain Eukaryota; kingdom Metazoa; phylum Arthropoda; class Insecta; order Diptera; family Tephritidae; genus Anastrepha; species Anastrepha ludens. The sequence continues at coordinate 9,420,468 of NC_071499.1, read as the reverse complement.
AAAATTACAAAGAAACAAAAAAGAATCTACATTCGATGGCTGCTGCTACTGCAGGCACTGCGGGTCGTATGAGTATTCGGAATTAAGACAAGGAAGTATTTTTGCATTACTCGAAAGAAATTGCAAAACGTGTTGTGGCAACGATTTTCAACTCCGCATACATATAAAGATTACAAGTGCATGGCAAAAGTATATACCTATACTGTGAACTGTGAAATGTGTGAAAGCAGCAAAAACGAGCTTGCAGAAAAGAAAAAGGGAGTGAAATTAAAGCGCAAAAACCATGAAAACCACGTAGACATATTTGAAAAAGATGAACTTTTTTATATAATTTTAAACGTTTCGGCCTCACTAGAGCACGATGTGCAATTAGTCGAAAGTAAATAGTTTAAACATTTCTCGATAAGTTTGTGCTGGGATCTTATGACGGAATTTTGCAGTGGAATCAGTTTCCTCAAGGCAAGGTGTATAAACAATTTTTACAGTCGACAGTTGGTCCGACGTTACTGGACCGACCAGGATTTATATCCGGCCAAGGACTGTTACTACAACAATATTCCCCGTACATGTTACAACAACAACAATCATTTTTAAATGCAACATGTATTTTCAACAAGAACTTAATTGCAGTTATTTTATAGAGACATCAAATGCATAAAAGTGCATCCCCATTAGGCATAATTTTACTGCGAGTGAGTATTGATACAGGGATACGTCCATGCACTTAAAATTTTGAGAAAGAATTTCGGAACTCAACATCTTTGTTTGGTTCGGCCTGTCATAAACCGGAAACTAAACTATGAGGCGCCTTTAAGATCCCACCGGCGGAGTGCGGTAGAGCAAAATAATTAAACCATACCTTTGGTATGATAGGATAAAGATGCCGCCAAATGTTTTCGTTACATTATGAAATGTAGAAAATGCATCCTAATTACCTGTTGAGTAATACAGGGTTGCCCATATTCGACGGACCTATCTGGCAACCCTGTATCTTTTGACAGAGGCGTCAGATCACTTAATGACATACCGCGTTAAAAGCGTCAGTCCAAGCAAATTTTTACCATGGAACAGTACACGCCACGCGAGCGCTCCCAAATTGTTGAAATTTACATTCAACAAAAGAAGTCAAAAGTGAGGCTCATTTCTTATTAAATGGGACGGTAAACAAGCAAAATTGCCATATTTACGCCACTGAAAATCCTCACGAAATTCAAGAGGTACCTTTTTACGACGAAAAAGTCACTGTTTGGTGCGGCGTTAGTGCGAAAACGACTATTGGGCCGTTTTTCTTCGAAAATGAAGATGGTCAAGCTGTTACCGTCAATCAGGAGCGTTATCGCGATATGATAACCACTTTTGTGATGCCAATTATTCGTCGAAAGCGTATGAGGCAGTTCTGGTTTCAACAAGACGGCGCTCCACCACACACAGCTCGCACCACAATCGATTTTTTGAAGAAATTGTTTCCTCGTCGTTTGATGTCGAAAAATGGCGATTTTGACTGGCTACCGCGTTTGCCCGATTTAACGCCACCTGACTTCTTCTTGTGGGGATATTTAAAATCAACGGTATATATAAATAAGCCAAAGACCATAGCAGAGCTCAGGAACAACATCCGTGTGGAAATAGCCGCTATTCCAGCCGAAATGTTAGCTAAAACTATGGAAAATGCTGCAAAACCGGCACAATACGCCGTACAGGCTCGAAGCGGCCATTTGAGAGATATCACATTCGAAAAGTGATGTCAACAAATCTACTTGAACCAAATAAAATGATTATTATCGCCAACATCAAAAAAATTGTGTTTTTCTTTGATTGAAAAAAAAAACACATGGGTCCGTCAAATATGGGCAACCCTGTACATACATAGCTTTAAATTATTCTAGTTATCAGATGAGTTGGGGTTGGTCGTTTGAGCCGCCTGGAGTTTGCCCTTTCTGCTGATGGGAGTTGTCGCATGTCAGTATTTGTATGGTTCATTAAACGGGCAATATGATTTGTGCTGCGTTTGCGGATTATTTCTGCTACTGTATCGATGTTGAGGTCGCGATGAATATCTTCGTTTGGGACGTACTATGGTGTATTGGTTATAGTTCTCAGTATTTCTGCGATTGTAGTCGTTGAATAATGTCAATGTTACTTTTACTTGCAGTTCCCCAGATTTCTATGCCGTATGCATTCTACATGCATTGTTTTGCCACTATTGATTTATTACAGAAAGTACAAATTAATGTCGAAAATTGAAGAAGTGTCAATTTTCAGTATAAAGTGTTGCCCCATAAAAGTTCTGCTATGGCTACGTCTGAAAGCAACTTAATAAAAATGTTTACACTAAGCTGGATTTCAGTGTTACACAACATAATAATTTGAGTCAATGAAACAAAGTTGAGTTAACTCCGTTCGGAAAAATCACCTACGAGCTCTAATGGCAAGCTCTTAGACATTTCTGAAAGATTATTTATAAGCTGTAATAAAATAACTAGCAGAGAAATTGTAAACAATATAAATTAAATTTAATTATTGTTAGTAGGAAAATAATAAAAAATAAACAGTTTTTTTTAAAGGCAATGCTTTATTGTTGTACTCTTTTACTATGCAATTAGGGCTTATCGAAGATACGCTGCAAGTACTAAAACTTTAGTCATTCTGTATTATAATAAACTGCGTTGGGGAAGTTAAATATGTATCTGATAAATGACCAAATACTGATGTTGGCCCTTGCAAAGAATCGTCCGATGGATTTACGACATAGGTTAGGTTATGGTGGTAGTCGGTCCGTATGACCAACTCACTTAGACCTTACATTTCCATTGTGATACCACTGTGCGACACAGGAACATTGTTTATTTATTTTCATGAAACCATTTTGAGACTCTTATGAAGCGCAGGATTGTTCTAATCCCCGCGCCAGATAGTATTGTAAGAGAATTGAAAAAGTGTTTACCTAGACAACCTGCTCTGATTTCAGCTAAGACTGGACAATTGCAAAGGAAGTGCTCAACGGTTTCTTCCTCTTCCTTATTTCTGAAACTTCTACTTCTACAATATTTATGGGAGAATACTCCTAGTCTCAACGAATGCCTGCGAGACCGAGATATCATCTCTTGAGAGGCTAAGCAATTCCTTTGCCCTTTTCTTGTTTATTTACGGTCATAGTAGTCTAGCTGTTATGCATGTGTCTTCATCTTCCCATGACCTATTGACCTCTTGGATAATTTTGTTTTCGATTATTAATTTACTCGTGACCATAGGCATCCCAATGGCACTTTTGTCACGTTCCCAGTTGAAGAACAATACCTTTCCTGGCTAGCTCATGTGCTTTACAATTGCCCTCGATATCTTTGTGCCCCGGAACCTAAATAAGGTTGACCTTGAATAAGACGATAATATCATTTAGGGCTGCCCGGCATTCCTGTGGAACCTTTGATCTTAGTATAGCCGCATTCATTGATTACATTGCGACATAAGGTCATAATATAAATAAGCAAACCCTTTCTAGGGCTCTGAAAAATTAAATTACCGAAACAGGTAGCAGCTTTGATTACTCACAACGTAAATGCCTATGAAAAAAAAATAAATAAAAAGTGAGTCCAGCCAGGAATTTGAGGAATTATTTGGTAACCCAATTTCTATACACTTTTACGGCCGCCGTAGCCGAATGGGTTGGTGCTCGTAGTCACGCAAGATGTGCACAGGTTTGCAACCCTCAAAACACGAACGGAAATAAGGATTTTCTACCGGCGTTCGTTCGTCAGCAGACAAAGACCAACGTCCGAGTGTATTTTGGCCAAGAAAAAGCTCCTGTTGAAAATTATCTGCCGTTCGGAGAAAGTGTAAATTGGTAAGTCTCTCCGTTTGTGGAAAATATCAAGACGTACACCATAAATGAAATCCTTAAGGAGGCTTTGCATGAAAGTGCAGAGGATTCTTGACAAAATCGATGACTGGTGCATGAGACAAGGTTTTTCCGTTAATCCAAACAAAACAACCATAGTCTTGTTTACGAGAAAACGGAAATTGGATGGACTCAGTCTTCCAACACTGAAAGGTGTGACACTGGGCCTTTCCGATGAAGTTAAATATCTAGGAGCAATCTTGAATAAAAAGCTGACTTGGAGACACACGTTTCACTGAAGGTGAATCGGGCATTGAGGATTTTTCAGCAATGCCATAGAGCCTTTGGTAAAACCTGGGGTCTTAAACCTGCTGTGGTCCTACGGATATACACAGCACTTATCAGACCAATCATCACTTACGCTTCTGTGGTCTGGTGGCGACGGAGCATGGTTAAGTCCACAATACGCGAACAAAGAAGTGTATGTTTATGTATCACAGGTGCCATGAGTACAACCTCTGGTGATGCCCTAAATGCTATGCTGGATTTGCCCCCCCCCCCCCCTGGATCTTAAGATACAACAGGAAGAAATAAAAGCACGAAGATGGTACTTCGAGACACAGAGAAATCTTTAAGTTACTATCTGAGCAGTATTCACTGTTTTTGGCACCTAAAGGTGACCTGCTACCCACAGTTTCATTTGGAAGGAAATTTGATGTCAGATTTTCATTGCATGCAGGGAGGTTTGACGGATATTTTCTTTACCAATGGGCCCAAGAATGAAATAGGGTCTGGATCAGATGGTACTTAAACGATAGTAATAAGTATCACTATGCTATGGGGGAAATGCCAACTGTTTTCCAAACAAAAGTTTTTGCCATCCTGAAAGTAGCCGAATGGATAATCGAGAGAAGATGGAGCGGGAAACAGATTGGAGTTTTCAGTGACAGTCAGGCTGCACTGAAAGCCCTGGAGATGGCGAGGCAAACCTCAAAGATTGTTCAAGAATTTAAGAAGAAGCTTAATTCTGCCGCAAGACAAAACAAGCTTGTACTTATATGGGTTCCGAGACACTCCGGTGTTCAAGAAAATGAAATTGCCGATGAATTGGCCAACTGTGGATCAGCAGTGCCCCCACAAGAGCCAGAGCCAATAATCGGAATCAGTTCGGCAGGAATCATGAATTGGATCAGTGAATATGTAGGCAACCTACATAAAGAGCGATAGTCTAGTCTAGAACGCTGCAGAACTGCAAAGTGTTTTGTGACAAGTCCGAACAGAAAACTGTCAAACTTTCTACTAAAACTTAGAAGGAAAGACGTTCGGTTGATGGTCGGTATCATTACAGGACACAACCCATGGGGTCAGCATATGACCACCATTGGAATCATCGAGGACCCAGTATGCCTGTCATGCTTGGAGGAGGCGGATAGCACTGAGCACTTTTTCTGTGAATGTGCTGCCTTTGCTAGAGCACGGCTACGAGTTTTGGGTTCCGATGTCATGAGAATGAGTAATAGTCGTTCTCTAAAACTGGAGGATATTTACAGATTTGCCAAAGAATCTCACAGGACTAACTATCTCTATCTCTGTCTCTATTCTTTCTTATCTCTTTCTCTGATACTTTTCTCCTTCCCTCCTTGACTATCTACCCCCTCTCCAGAGCTTTAAATACAATGGGTTTCTTAGCCTGAGTGTTTTAGGAGCCACCAAATCTTCTGGTGCTCCTTGGCTCGACCTTTTCAAATTTCAAATTTCACACCATATATAATATAAGAACGAGCTTTGTTTGACCGAAAACACTCAAAATTGAGTGTCGGCGCCAAGGGTTAAATATTAAATGAAAACATTCCCAAAAACAAAGCACACGGTCACTGTCAAGCTTTATTGTCACATGTGAACAACTATTCAAGGATTTGATACTTTCTCGGCAAAAATCCATATGGGCAGTGTTTTCAGTCCATGAACGTCTTGCTTGAATTGCTTATACGCTACTAAAAAAATTTCTTTGAAGAACTGTGGGCGTTTGACGATCGAATACTTAAGCGCCTTGTCAGCTTATCCTGAAAATTGTCATGATACGAATGAAAATCGGTAATACGAATGAACGAAATGAAAGTCAAATCGCGCCATTTTAGCGGAAAATATTGACAAGTCTTATAAATTTTAATAAATGGGCTAGATGGGACAAGAGCTAGAGCAATTTTCACCACTTTTTTGTGTGTAAGTAAATAAAATTCGCAGTAAAGTCAATGCAAGGCAAAGACCTTAAAATGCAAAACGTCGTTTTAAACTCTAAAACTGTACTCTCTCTGGCTATATATGCCTAATATATGTACGTGTAATAGTGAATTTAAATATATATATATACATCTATACAATTACATACAATTATAAGTAAACGTTCGTGCGCCTGCTTCCAATTTATTGCATCAACTGTACCCCCAATGTCACCACAAAGGATTGGCGCATGGCAAATGCAAAATAGAGTCGCTGCTGGTCTACATTCCAAGTAACGCAAACAAAGTTTAAAAGTTTAAGACAACAAGAGAACAACAACATTTTAAAACGACCACAACAGTAACCCATGACGACAGCAGTGAAATGTACATTGCAACTAAAATACAATAAAATGTTTCGCAAGGGAACAATTACAAAGGCACATGTATGTATGTATATGTAAGTATGTATGTATGTATTTATGTACTTTTACGCTTTGCAAAATTTCAATTTTCCTGTTATTCAGCATAATTACATATGCACATACATTCATACGTACATATATTCGTATTATCCTTGAACTGTCAAAGTGAGCCTATAATTTTGATCCAAAAAACTGAAGTTTTAGCCTCTTACATCAAATTACAATATTTCCCTAATACGTGGAAAATAGCTAAAATAATTCAAGTTCGTAAGCCAGCAAACACAGCTGATAGCTAGCGCCCTTTTACTCTTCTAAGCAGCTTAAGCAAGATTTTTGAAAAAATTATTAGAAATAAAATCTTCTATAGGTGGGCCATGTAAAATTTGCTTTTTGAATCGGCTATAAAAAAACTAATCAATGTTTTTTCAAACTTTTTTTTTTATTTTAAAGATTGAACATTGTCATTTATGAATGAAAAATAATATCGTTCAAATTACTGCCACGACTGGCTTTACAGTAGGCCATTCCATCAACCCAATTTTTAAGCACATTTTCGATTGTTTGGGCTCCAATTTCATGAATGGCAACTTCGATTTCGTGTTTATTTTATTTTATTTATTTATTTTTTTTTTATTGCATCCCAATAAAGGAGTGATTTACATTAATTGGCGACAGCTTTGCTGCAAGCCAATAATTTATAACAGGTACAAAGATTACAATTAAATTAATGCCTATGAATATTATATAAAATAGTGAACAATTTTACAAACAAGAAAAACGTTTACTGTAAAAAGTTTCGGACTACATGGCAAGAATTGAGTAAAGCTGCTTTCTGCATGTCGAAAATTAAATATTCTGGGAGTTGAAGAGTTTTGACGTTGTCTGCTAAGTTTTTATGCACTAGTCCGTGGGCTGAGATGATAATTGGTAGTATGTGCACCTTCCTTAGCTTCCACTGGCGTTTGACATCAATGCCTAAGCCAGAATATTTGGATCTTTTTTCTGCATATGTTTTTTGCTTGTTTCTGTTTAGACGAACAGCAATATCAACTATATAACCAGTCGCTTGAGATTTATCAAAAAGGAAAATATCTGGCCTATTGTGGTCTCTTGTGGCATTTGTTAAAATTGTTCGGTCGTAATATAGAAGGTAGTTGGAGTCTTCTTGAACAGGTTCTGGGGTGTATCTGAAGTACGGTATTTTGCTTGGATTGAAGTTGTACATCTGCGTCAGTTTTAGATGGATTATTTTCGCGATGTCATTATGTCGCTTCAGGTACATAGAGTTTGCCAGTGTGGTGCATCCCGCTAGCACGTGGTCTAATGTCTCACTTCGCCTATTGCATCTTCGATATCTGTCTGCAGCGGCACTTGGATCTCGCATTACGTATTTAATGTAATTTCTCGTTGGAATCACACCATCTTGTATGGCGAAAATGGTACCCTCCGTTTCGGCAAATATCCACCTGTTCGTAAGCCATAAGTGTGACAATTTTTGGTCGACATGTGGGCTCAGCAAGTCTTTTCGATATACGCCGTGGACAGCCATTTCAGACCATCTTTGGATTTTTTCATCTATTGTGGTTGCGTTCCTGATTTCGTAGGGTTGATTCATCCGAAGTGGGGTGTAATTATCATCTGCAGCACTTGCAGCCTTGTGCAGAACGGATTGGGAGCACTTATGTTGGAAGTATGCTCTTATGTTTAAGATAAGTTTGTCATGCAGTGCTCCAACATCAATCTGTCCCCTGCCGCCCGCTTTTCTTGGTAGCATCATTCGAACGACAGAGCTTTTTGGATGACGTGACTTGTATTTAGTCATAATTGTACGTATTATTCGTTGTAGATTTTCTATTTCAGTAGATAACCATTTTACAATTCTGAAGCTATACGATACCACCGGGACGACAAATGAATTAATAGCGTGGATTTGGTTTTCCCCATTAAGTTGGGTTTTACAGACAGCGTGAAGGCGCCTTTTAAATTCTGCTATCAGATTTTTCCTCATTTGCATCGTATTTATGCTGCTGCTTTGCATAACTCCAAGGTACTTGTATACCTCTCCCGGCTCCATTTCTGTTATGTCGAGTCCGCTACTTTCCGCAGTTACATGTCGAGAAACCACTTTACCTTTAACTATTGTGATCTTTCGGCATTTATCAAGTCCAATAGGCATTTTAATGTCATTGGAGAAAGTTTCGACACATTTCAAAAGCTTATCTAGATATTTGGAATTGCTGGCATAGAGTTTCAAATCATCTACGTAAAAAAGACAGCTCAGTCGGAATCTTCCCGACTGTACGTGTTTTAATACATACCCATGTCCCGTCTCATTCAGGATGTAACTTAAGGGGTTCATGGTGAGAACAAACCAGAGCGGATTCAACGAGTCACCTCGAAAGATGCCATTTCGAATGTTTATTTCGCTTGTGTATTGAGAACTTTCCGGGCCAGGTATTTTTATTCTTGTCCTCCAGCGTTGCATAACTTTTTCTAGAAATAGTATGATATTGGAATTGAAGTTGTAAATACGAAGTACTTCAATAAGCCAGGACTGTGGAACCGAATCGAATGCTTTCATCCAGTCAATATAAGCTGCATAGAGGTTTCTGTTCTTCTGTTTAGATTGCCCAAGGACAACTTGATCTATAATCAGTTGCTCTTTACAACCTTGTGATGCACGTATACCTCCTTTCTGCTCTTCTGCAATCAGATTATGTGTTTCGATGTGCTCATAAAAGATGTTAGTTATGCACGACGTAAGTATTTTGTAAATAACTGGCAGACAGGTGATGGGCCTGAATTTTGAAGGGTCGTTGACTTCATCACATTTTGGAATCATATATGTCGTACCAAGCGTTGCAAAATTTGGCAATTCTTCTTCGCCGGTTATTATCTTGGTGAAGAGGGCTGCAAGTTTGTCGTTATTTTATTTTATTTTACAATATTTTATTTTTTTTTATTTATTCATCTCAGATATGTCGATGTATGTGTATGCAAGACTTTTAATATTTCATTCCTAACTTTAGAAATAAAACTGTTGATGTGTAAGTGAAATGTCATTCCGCTTTTAAATGAGTTATTTTCTCATTTCTCCCAACGCATCTTGAATGGCATCCGATCTAATTTCTTTTGTGATGAAAATTGTTTGAAATAATTTGGAAAAAGGATTTTTTTTCTACGTCCCTCAGAAGTGAAGCGCGAAAATGTACCCATTTAAGCGTAAATTAAGCAGAATACAAAATAAAAAACACAAAGCAGCGTTGGCTTTTGAAGTAGCAATACAACGGGGGACGACATCGTTGCTTTCGACGATGAAATGGTGTGCAAAAAATGCCTGCAAAGCAAGCGAAACAAAGTAGCTTTGTAAAACATGAAAAGAAATAAAAGCCAAAGTGGTTGCTGAATGAGGCGAAAAGTGGGATTAAAATTGGAGTGGAGTGCGGTAAGCAGTAAATAAGGGCCGTTGAGAATAAGTAAGGGTTTAAGCTTTAGCTGTCTACGCTTTGAAGCGAATATGGTTAGCTGGTAAAGAAATAAATTAAATGAAAATTATGGAAAAAGCAAGTGAAAGAGAAAATAAAAAGAAGTGGCCCAATTTTTGAGCTCAATACATCTTTAATAAGTATTTAAACGAATTGCAATTTAAAATGAAAACAAAGCAGAAAAAAAATTAAATTAAAAAAAAATAATAATTCGATATACCACAAGCCAGCGCTACTACCGAGTATACCCTTTTCATGTTGGTCTCCTTGCCGCGGGTATGGGGCTTAAATGTAGGTTAAATTCTCTTCAGGAGTTTAACCTACCATGAACTACCATAACAGAGAAGCTCCGTATAGGGATTGGCTGACCACCCATACGTGAAACGGCGCGTATGGAGTTCATCCAATCATCTATATGGAGAGTACCGCACCAACACATTCCCAAGTCAAGGTGTGCTTGGAATCGTGCCGAGGACTGAATAGTGCAGGGTATTAAAACATGTGCAACGCTAACAGAGCTTCCCTCTCGAATACCTGACCGCCTTCGAGCGTAACTGTGGCCTTACCGCGGTAAGGGGTGCTGCCGCGGAGGATCCCGTTACTTCCCCTTGATACTCGTAGGTTGTGGAGCTTGACGCAGTCAGGCGAAGCAACCATACGAATTAGATACTCGCATGCTGTGTCGATATAAATAACTTTAAAATATGTCTTTATATTTAACTCGAAGGTAATAGAGAATTCAAAACTTTCAAGCCATATTCTCGAATTTCTTTAAATTTTCTGAGTTATGAGGTTCTTCCAACACGAACCACAATCAAAAGACACTAAAGGATATTTATAGTCTATTTCATTGCCAAGAAATAAAGAAACAAATTAATTACATGAAATTATGGTATTACCCCGCACATCCTCTATTAGGTCGCAGTACATGAATATACACATATTAGGGTGGGCCAATTCGGCATCGGAGCAATTTCGAACTTTACATAAAATCATAACACAAAAAGTCCTCCAGAGCATAGCTTTAAAGTCAGTTTTGAGCACCAAAAAACAGTCAACAACGCATGAAAAATAAAATCAAAAATCAACCCGATTTATGAGCGACTCTAAACTTTCCTTTATTATACTAAAATTGAATTGAATGAGGAATTAAAGTTTTCGAAAAGTTCTGATTGAAAAACTCACAATTTTGGTGATAATTTTTAAAATTGTTTTAATTTCAGTGAATTTTGAGTATTCGGATTGGAACTTTGATTTGTAAAGATTTTGTTCTACAATGAACCATATTTTATGAAAACTTAACTAAAAACCTTTAGCATGGAAAATATTTCGAATATTGTAAAACGATGAAGATTAAGTATCATTTGAACGCTAGTGTAACTTCTCTCAAAATTTATTGGATGTGAAATTGACTTGAAAGCTATGCTCTAGTGGACTTTTTTTCTTACAATTTTATAAAGAATACGAATCTAGGAGTAACGATGCTGAAAAAATAGTTCCTTACTAATTGACCCTAATGTACAATGCGGCCGCCGTAGCCGAATGGGTTGGTGCGTGATTACCATTCGGAATTCACAGAGAGGTCGTTGGTTCGAATCTCGGTGAAAGCAAAATTAATAAAAACATTTTTCTAATAGCGGTCGCCCCTCGGCAGGCAATGGCAAACCTCCGAGTGTATTTCTGCCATGAAAAAGCTCCTCATAAAAATATCTGCCGTTCGGAGTCGGCTTAAAACTGTAGGTCCCTCCATTTGTGGAACAACATCAAGACGCACACCACAAATAGGAGGAGGAGCCCGGCCAAACACCTAACAGAAGTGTACGCGTCAATTATTTATTTATTTTATGTACAAGTATATACCAAGACGCCGCACCCTTTGCACAAAAAAGGGGTATAGTTTTTTTAAACATATCATAGAACTTGCTGCATTTCTAAGAACAAAAAGACATGAGGTCGGAGTGCAAACCTCAAGGTAATCTAAGACTTTCACTAAAAATATGGCCTTCCGTACTCTGAACCTTGTGGAAATTATCTTTAAAAATCGAGTTTTGCACGGAGGTAATCTTTGTTCAAAAATTTTATCTTCCAATGAATGGCCTCAGATGGCAGCAGAATGTAAGCTTAGGAGATCTGCGTCACAGGTTTTTTTTTCTAATTTAGCATCTGCTTCAATACAATTCAATGTTAGGAAATAATTTAAATCAAAGCCTCATAACCCTGCGTTGAGCCCATCTTATTTTAGTGAAGGTCATAAAATATGTTAAATTAAAAGTTTACATCGAAGAATGGCCACTTCCTTTGGTATGCACCTTAATGTATAGAAATAGATAATATAAATTCTTCCTTCTCCTCTGATGCTCGCTGTAGCATTTCGTTTTCATTTCCCTTAGTTCACATTTCTTGTTGCAGCAAAAAATTTGTTTAATATTGCGTACAACTGTAAAAAAGCAGCAAATAAAATAAGCAAAACTACGTTGGTACGCCAAAATCTGAGATCATAAATGTAATGCAAAACCCGCACAGAAGCCAAGCAAAGCGCCAGCATCATTACGAAATTTTACTGGATTACATTAAAAAGCATGAAAATATTTGCTTACGCAATTTGATGTTGGGTGAAAAAAAATTCAAATTTTGTTTTAGGCAAAAATTTATTTTAATTGAAGAACTGGCAGAGAACTGGGGATTTGACCACTAGAAATAAAATGCAATAAAACATAACTCTGAGCTGTGGTGCCCTTTGGGTTTGTTCCAATTTTTTTTGGATTTTTGCTGAAATGAATTACAGAAGCATGAAAAAGTGAACCAATTCGAATTTTATTTCGTGCTGGTTTTTGCAAGCGTAGGATTTCTTTTAAATAGCCTGATTCTTATAGAAATGTGCATGTAAGTTTTGGCTGTACCGGCAAAGAATAGTTTTTTTTTTAATTTTTCGCCACTAATCACAACCTACGGACTCCATGGCCAAAACTCCCCGCACAACATACAGTTTGATTACTTTAGGATTACCATAAATACTTCTAAATGAGGGCAAGTGGCTAACTGAGTTAAATTCAATCGATTTATTTGCATGAAACTTGATCCAGTAATGACACCAATTCTCCGTCTTTAAACTCTTTCATCTTCTCGGAATGCTCCACATTACGCCGAACGTGGACAAAAATGCAAAAATCGAAAGTCTTGGAGCTTGATTTTTGTTATCATTTGAAAGCTAAAACTCCAATTAACAAAAGACCTTAAGCCAAATCACAAGTAATTTTTGCACACCTTTTCACTTTCACGCCTGTCATATAAAAGCAGTTGTGGTAAAAAATTCGTTAAAAATACATTTTTATTCCTAACAAGATGGACCGCTTTTTTTATATTTGTTCCAAGTTGTTCGAAGTTGACCGTTATGTGAGTACTTATAGCAAAGAAGATCGACCGTAAAACAGTTCTAAAGCATTTAAGCAAAGCTGGATTGAAATAGATGTTCGATTATTGGATGTCACACGAATTAACACCAAAAAACATGATGGATCGAGTTTCCATATACGAAGCCTTGGGCAAAAGGAATGAAATAGAATGGAAGTGTGCGAATACGAGCGTGGTCCGAACGTGATAAAGCAGCTCAAATGGTGGCCAAACCAAGATTAACGGCCAGGAAGGTTCTACTATGTGTTCTGTGAAGATCACAAATATTCAAGCGTTTTTCAATGAAAGTAATAAACTAAATTGCTGTGGAAGCACAATGTTGAGCAAATGGTGAAAAAGGCCAGTAATGCGTTGTACGCATGTAAAAGAATGCTGGGCGTTACTTGGGGTCTATCACCCTCTCTGATGCATTGGTGCTACACGGCAGTAGTTAGACCGATATTTCTGTATGGGGCCCTAGAATGATGGACTGCGACAAGAAAACTGAAATATTAATGCCACTGGAAAGGATTCAGCGACTCACTGCTCTGTGGACAGGAGCGAGTGAACAGGAGCGATAAAAACCAATCCAACGGCGGCGCCGGAAATGATACTCAGCATGCCACCTATTGACCTTATGGCGGAAAACCTGGCAGCGAAATCCGCGAAGAGGTTATTGGCTGCTGGGGTATTCACCTGCAGAACCTTCGACCACAGCTCAATAGAAAAGTGGAGCTCAGGTTGCACGGAATACATGACTCTGTACTTTAATTGGGACAGAAAGTTTCGCACTACAATTGAAGAGGAGGGATGGCACAAAGGCATGAAGCCTGGCCAAGGGACTTTTCACATCTATACAGACGGCTCTAAAACTTTAAACGAAGTGGAAGCGGGTATTTACTGCTCAAATCTAGACTAGGAATAAGGCAGCCTGTCAAGCTGCCAGAAAGCCAAGGAGCTAGCCTGAGCTGGCCTACACTGGAACAAGAAAGAACTCAACATTTAATATATACGTCAGTCAAGCAGCAATAAAAGCAATAAGCTCATATTGCATTAAGTCCAAAAATATTCGACGGAGCAGGGAGGCCATAGAAAGACTAGCCGCAAACATTGGGCTGCATATCTATTGGGTACTTGGTCAGAAAGGCATTGTGGGGAACGAAGTAGTAGATGAGATAGCAAAGAGTGCTATTAGACTACCTTTTGAACAAGAGAACGGCATACCAAAACTGCTGAATACAGTATATAATGAAAAGGATGACTACGTGAAAACGCAAGTGGAAACTAAGTGGACTAATCTGACCACATGCAAACCAGAAGTCAAACCAAAAGTCATGTGTAGAACTAACGACAAAAAACTGACTCAATTCACACTTACGCTCTTGCGAGAGAGCGCACAAATTATCGCAAGGCAATACCAATAAATCCGACGCCGGAATGGATAGCACTTTATAGTACGCACATGCACTAGCCCGGAAACGGAAATATAACGCCAAAAAGTAGGCACCAAAAACAAAACGCCAAAAAAATTGGGACCAAAAAATGCGTCAAACAGTAGGCACCAAGGAAATATAACGCCAAAAAGTAGGCACCAAAAATATATTTCCTACAAGTTTGCATCAACAAACAAGCGCCAAAAAGTAGGCAGTGTTATTTCTCACTAGAAATTCGCAACCACAAGGAAAAATTCAGGAAAAATAGCCTAAAGTGTTTCTAAGATATATATGTGGTATAGCTCTCTCCCTCTCCTTTTCCTCCACGTTATATCTTTTTTCTCTCTCGCGGAACGAAAATGCGCAAAACGTTGCACGGCCTTGAAATTTTACTCTCCATTCTCGCTTGTGCATCGACGGCTAAGGAGTTTCACGTCAAAAACTATTTGAAACCGCTAAAAATTCATTAATACAATAACAGGAAGTCGGTTACCCTTATCTAAGCTTATCATGTAACGCTTCTGAGCTGACATCTTTTACGAACTTTTACCACTAACGCCTTCTACTGTGCAGCCGCGCTTCTCTTTTTCTTTTCTCTTTCCCTTTTTATTTCCTTTTCCTTTGTGCAGTGCCTTGTCAATGTCTTAATATGCAGTGCCTCTTTCTTGGTGTCTCAATGTTTAAGCGGCAAACACGAGCGAATAAAACCTTTATTAAGCTGTTTAAATTAAAAGCTGTTTGAGCAATGTTTAAGCATCAGCGTAAAAAGGATGAAAGACAGTTGATAATTGAGAAACGCATTGAAAGTGTGGCTATAGGAGAGCAAACCGGTAGCCTGACTAGATTGCTGACAAAGTCAAGCTGTGCAACTGCTGCTTGCTGTTTTATCGCAAATAAAGCTAATTAAAACGGCTGCAATTCTACATATACATACACACACACACACATGCATTGATGAGTGTAGACCGCTTAAAAAAGTAAGAAAATATGATGCTGGACGATTGCAAGGAGTAAAATTTTGCATGCATAAATTACAGGGAAATAATGCCAGTAGACAAAAATCTAAGTAGAAAGTATATATAAGTACACACGAGGTGTGTTCAAAAAGTATCGTGAATTTTGAATTTTCGCAAGTTACGTACATTCGAATCTCGATCTTTTTGTGGCGATATGTTGGTACACATGTCTCTCACTCATGCCGACGAGTTCGACCATTGTGAATGTCCAGTGAATTGTTGACAGCTGCTTTACTTGCATGTGTTTCGGCTCGTCTTCTATTTTTACCTATTCAAAAAGATGGATCACAGAACCTGTAGCAAATTTTGTGTGCGGAGCATTCCGAATGTTGACTGTGTCATACAGAGAAGCTACTTTGGACCAAAGCAACGTTTATCGGTGGTACAAAATGTTCTCAGCAGGCCGAGAAGATGTGAACGCCAAAAGCGTGCCGGACGCCCGAGCACTTCAACAACAGACGCAGACGAAAAAATTGATGAAGTGAAGAAAATGGTAATGGCCAATCGTCAAATCACCATTAGAAAAGTTGCTAAGGACCTAGACATATTGACTGGCTCGTGTCATTCGATGTTTTTCATTAATTTGGGCATGAGACGAGTGGTCGCAAAATTCGTATCAAAACTGCTCAATTTCGACCGAAAGCAGCATCGCATGAACATTGCTAATGAGATGTTGGACTCTGTCCACGACGACCGAAATTTGCTCCCGTTCACCGAGGGTCATAACTGGTGACGAATCGTGGGTTTATAGTTATGACGTGGAAACCAAAGCTCAATCATCTCAATGGAAGCTGCCGCACGAACCAAGACGCGCCAAGTTCGGTCGAATGTAAAAGTTTTGCTTACCGTTTTCTTTGATTTCAGAGATTGACGAGATAAAGGCGTCATCGAAGGAGGAGCTGAATAAGATAAAAAAATGATTTTTTTAAGTGCTTCAAAGATTGGAAAAAAAACGTTGGCATAAGTGCGTAATATCTCATGGGTATTACTTGGAAGGGGACAAAATAGATATTAATGAATATATAAATAATTTTTGAAAAAAACATAAAATTCGCGATACTTTTTGAACACATCTCGTACTTCGTCGTATATAAATCGTTTTATATACTTAAGGGCTTTACTATTAAGGCTATTTCTTATTAATTTTATTATATTGTTTGAAAGGAAGTCCAAAACTGAACCGTTCTCGAAAAACTTATGTTAAAAATATGCTTTTTCTGTGTTTTTTTAAATAGTAGTTCAAGTGCTTGAATGACAAACTCCAAAAGTCTGCGCTCAATTATAAAAAATGTAAAATATTCAAAAAACAAACTTTCGAAAAATATGCAGTTGGGTAACTACGACGTTTCCATACTTCCCTTAGTCTAATGGACATAGAGTTGACCAATTTAGTAGTCTCTTCAGCAGTTATCTTCACTCATTTTCCCACATAAAATTTTCAAAAACCTCTTTGCTTGTAATTTGGTGCTCTTTTATAGTAATTTTCAATAAGTGTTCAATAGGACTAAAATTTGGCGATTATGCAGGTGCTCCCAACAGTTTGGCGATTTTACACACAAATCATAAATTTACTATATGAACCGTATGCTTGGGGTAGTGGTCCTATTGAAGGCAGTACTAATTTTTTCATTTCAGCACCTTGCTTCAAATTTTTTTAATATCCAAATAAGCAAGCTTATCCATTGCTGAAGCAGTAAACTGCAAATTTTCCATGCCGCTAGCTGTCATACTATACACCATACACCACTGGCTGCTCTCCATCACTTACCATCCAGCTAGTCATTACCAGGCCCACCACCATAATTCAGGCAATAAATTTTCTTTATTCAACGCTGCACCAGATTTACTCCACACAATTTGTCTACCTTTAATATGAATTAAAAATTATGCAAAAGCTTGTTTTCATCCGAAAAAATATGCCAAATTGCGAAAGCAATCCATTTTTATATATTTATTAGGGAAATAAATGGCTTCTTCCTAGCATGCCCTTTCTTTCAAGAAAGTCGGATTTTCTTAAGATCCTTCTGGCAGTTGAAGCACTATTACATATATTATATTTTGAAAATTTATTCCTTATTTCATCTTTCATTTTTGAACCAGTTAAATTTGCATTTTTCTTTACAAGCCCTTTAATACTGCCTTTGTGTTAATTTAAAGGAATGCCGAGAGCAGCGGCATTGAAGTTTTAATTTCGGCATTTTCGTAGTTTTGAATCACCATCCGAACTGAGATTCAGGCTCTACTTGATGCTCTTCCTATTTGTCGATAGTTTAAGTCTTCTTTACACAATTTTATTACGATTTTTCTTTCGCCAATGGCAATTTCTTTTCTTTTTGTCTCCATTGAAAGACTGGTGGAAGCAGAGGAGTTCGAAGGCCTCCTCTATGTTGGAAAGATCAGGTGGAGAAGAACTCGGCTTCACTAGGAGTGTCGAACTAGCGCCGGTTAGCACGACTGCTAAACTCTGTCAAAATCGCGTAAGCGCTTATCACGCCAATCAAAGAAGGAGAGAGGACACGGATAATATAAATGACGACTTGCTGGTGCTGAATTTGTTCTAAAGTATGTTTCTAGTGCATTTAAGTACCGATACGCTACAATAAACACGAGAAGATGCTATTATTATAGTACTTGCTCAGTTTACTGGAGCAAAAAGAACACGGATGCGAACTTACACATTCCGTTAATGGAATCAACTATGCTGCGGAAATACATCTTTCACAAACAACGACCCAAAGTATTCAAGGCAAAGTATAGTATATGTCTTCGGTTATTGATGCAGCTATTGGAATCAATTGTCTCCATCATTTGATATTTCATGGTCATAGTGGACATGAAACCTGAAAGCAACCGAATAACTAAGACAAACAAACTCACTTTCCCAAGGCGAAAAACGTGAGCAAAGAAATGTGCGACAAAACGCGGCAGCGCTTAATATTTGTTGTGCTCGAAACGTAGTTTTTTTTAATTTTCATTTGTAAAATGCTCGTCAAAAAATTGTTTTTACACATTAGCTGAGACTTACCATTTGCATGAAAATTCGTTGTAACAGATTTTATTTTATTTTCTCATGCAATTACTCCGCTCAGTCTGAAAAGAGCTTTGAAAACAGTTTTAAAATCGCTTGCAGTCGTAAAAATCACTCAAGCGAAATCACTGCAATGCGCACACATTCACACATACCCACATTGCAGTTATTCAGTGTGCGAGCGATTTATTCAAGCGCCAAAAACGCGCGTAACAAACAATTTGCTCTGCCTCGAAGTGAAGTTTGTTGGTTTTATTGCGCTAGAAATGTACTCCGCCGCAATTGTTATTTTTATGCTGCCTCCCCCTCTCTGCTCTCTCCTCCTTTTATGCTGCCTCCTCCCTCTATGCTCTCTCCTCCTTTTACGCTCTCGCCTCCTCCTTTTATGCTCCCACCTCCTTTTGTGTGTACTCTCAATTATGTGCGTGAGCATGTATTAGTAATTTAATGAATTTTAAATAAGTTTGGAACATTCGTTTGGCAGCACAGCTGTTGGCAAATCACCCTGAACTTGTTACTTGTTTTTTTGTTTTTGTTTTGTGTTTTTTTTTTTTTGCTGGTAAGCAGCATGCGGCCAAAAGTTTCCCTCAAGCTGGGAATTAGGTGTGCCAATTTGCGGCGCTTTATGAATATTTGAGAATTAATTTTTCAAAAATTGTAAGTGAAATTGTTTATTGTGCATTACTCATACGCCGTGCAGTGCTACTTAAGTGTGGGAGATGCAAAAACAAACAAAAAATGCTGGTATGGGTATATAAATGGCTATGGGGATGAAATGATTACTCCTATTAAGGGTATTGCTTAATGTGTCAGGTGTGCCGCAATGTTTGCAACAGTTGAGATAAATGATGGTGCGGTCCTTGAATCTCAGTAAAAGGGCTCTAGGAGTAAGCAGTCTGTAGTCACAAGTAGAGTCTTCTAGCGGTGAAGTCTTATTTTTAAACCAGCAAGCAGACTTCTAGTCTTTAATAACAAAAAACAGCCTTTATTTTGTTAGCGAAATTTTAGCAGGTCACAATACTAAATATATGCAGGAAGGGATTCTTGCATTTTATTTGATTAAAAAAATGTGAAAAGAAGCAGAAAATCCTTTTTTAAATAAAATGTTTGTATTCTGTCTCATATTGGTTTATATTCAAGAAATATCAGTAGGAAAATCCGGGTCCGTTTCCAATCTACCGAAAGCCGATTTTCGGTGGAGGAAATTATTAGTAAAAGGTTTCCTAGATTTTCGAAACCATTTCGTTGTGACCCTAGGTTAAAATGGTTGCCCAAAGAGTGGACAAAAATCAGATCCATCCTTTGTGATACCATTGCAAAGAAAGTAAGCTAGAGGAAACCGATAAGACGGATACAGACAGGGAAAGGGGTGAAGGGAAGGAGGGCTTTGAGTATTTGTGGATTACGAACGGTGAGTGAGTTAAGCGATTTTTGCTGCTGATGAAGCTCATCAGATTTTTATTATCAAGACTTGCTATGTCAGCAGGCTTAACAAAAAAATTAGAACGAAGATGACTAAATCTTAACCCCGCGAGAGTAGGAGCTAAGGAGTAGGTGCTTAGATGATTTTACCTCATCCTCCATAGAGCTGACATAAAAAGAACTCGCATTAATTCCAAATTCCACAGCATGCATACCTCGCGGATAATGTCGTGTGAGGATACAAACGAAATCCGAGAGCTAAGATGTTGTCAATTTCAGAAGATCTCTCAAGCGCCTACGATCTACACGTGGAGCAGAAATCACACAGAAGGATTTTGCGACCTTACAAGTTTACGTACTTGCACAGTGCTCGCTGAGTTGACGCGAAGCCCATCGTTCCAGAAGCAGACTGCAGATGTTCAAGAATATCCCAACCCTCTCCTTTCGCGGGGAAGTTATTTCACAGGCCCCATGCCTGGGCAGTTCATCCGCTTTGCAGTTTCCCGCAATGTCGCTATGACCAGTTACCCAGATTACTCTTATGTCAAAGGATTCGAATGCAATCGAAAGTGAAGCCAGGCATTCCCTGACCAATATCGAGTTCACCATCTTTAAGCCCAAGCCCCTAATTGCCGCTTGGCTAACGGTGTAAATATTTACTTTCTTAACAGTCTTCTTTGATTGCGGCTCCCTCTGCAAAATATTAAAAGTTTGCCCACGATATCTAGGCACCACATTTAACATTCGCGTTAAGCGCTAGAGTAGGATTAGTTTCAAGCGCTCCACTTGTGCCCTAACCAAGAATTAAATTCATATTAAACTACACTCTGTCATTTGAACTTCGGGCTAGTAAGATATTCATACAGATAAAAATACGAGGGCTGCCTTCCATATTCTGTGCCTCTGTACCGCTGCATGCGGAAAGACGAGAGATTAAAATACTTAATGAAATACTAAATAAAAAAATTCTTATTTTGAAAGACGGAAATCTTTATTTTGACCTTTACGCGCTTCATTGCTTATGTGTACGTATGCTGCAGCTGTCTTCTGATAGGAAAAGAGAGAATTTTTAATAAGTAAAAGTTTGAGCAACTGGAAGAAGGTTTCAACTGCCATAATTTACGAAGATTTTTTGAAGGCGTGAACGAACAAAGACGTGAGTTTAATCCAAGAACATACTACTGTAAAAATGAAGGGGGTATTCTAGTCTAGAGGCCCGAATTTCGAGCATTTTTTGACGATGAATAAAAAAAAAGCTATTGATATGTTTACGATACATTTTTTTACCATTTATTTATTCATATATTAGAAGCACACAAAATAAATTTGAAAAAAAAAATGAATTTTCATGGAGTTATGCGTCCTTGAAGTGGAAGGGGGGAAAAAAGGCAGTGTCCCCGTCGTCACGATTTCTACCCTTGTGGTCATCTGAAAAAAAAAAATACAAATTCTTAATTAATATAAATGTCATTATCGTATGAACCAGAAAAAACGAAAAAAAAATGGCGGCTACTCAAAAAATTGAGGTCGATTTTTCTCTTATTTTTAAGCTTTCTCGAATTGTTTACACATATTAAAAAATTGAAATTTCCAGTTTTTCGAGCTTCATACGATAGAGATATATTTAAGGAATATTCATGACAAATTTCAAGCAAATCGGTTGATTAGAACTTGAGATATCGTGCCGACTGTATCGAAAGAAGTAGTTTCGAGAAAAACACGTTTAAAGTTCGCCGACCGCTCAAACCAGTCCAGCTGTCGCGTCACTAAAATAGTTGTAGCTTCGAAAATAATTCGAATTTTGAAAAATCCTTTTAGGGAGATATTTTTGAATAGTTAAACTATCAAATTTTGAAAAAAAAAAATTTGTCGATTTTTTAAAATTTCTAGACTAGAATACCCCCTTAACGAAATCTTTTAAAGGTGGGCAACATATTTTGATAAACTTCTTAACAGAAATATTACAGGTATTAAACCCAAACACCCACAGCTACAGTCTTCAGAAATGGTAGAAGAACTGACTTTCCAGGAGTTCTTGGCGGCTATTAAAGCCCCAAAGAACAACAAATCCTGTGGTTTGGACGAGATTCCAGCAGAGCTCTTTAAAAAAAGGGTAATAAAAACCTCCTTACCATATATCCGTTGGTTTGTAAAATCTGGAAGAAGAAGAACGCATGCAAAGATGTGGGAAATTAGAATAATTTGCCCTCTACATAAAAAAAGGAGTCATGTTGATCTGTGAAAATTACCGGCCCATAACAGCATCTACAAAATATTTTCAAATATTCTAAGCGCTAGACTTAAACAGCATGCTAAAACGCATCATTGGTACCTACCAAGCTGGCTTTCAAGATGGAAGATCAACGATTGACCTAAATTTCGTACTAAGACAGATTTTAGAAAAGTCTCGCGATTACGACATCACGTCGTGTCATCTTTTCATAGACTTCAAAGCAGCTTACGACAACATAATTAGGAACCAGCTTTTCTTAGCGATGGCAGAATTCGGTATTTCCGATAAGTTAATACGTTTAACACGCTCGGCCATGCAGAATGTAAGGAACGTAGTAAGAGTTCAGAACAAACCGTCGCGACAGTTCGCCACCTTGAACGGACTTCGGCAAGGACATGGGTTCTCATGTCTCCTTTTCAATATTGCCCTTGAAAAGGTTAGGCAGAGTCCCTGCCGTAAACAAAAAGGGAACTATTTTGTTTAAATCGGTTCAATTGTTGGCTTACTCGGACGACATAGACATAATCGCATCCTCGCTGCTGCGTTAAAAAGAAGTATTCACAAGTATTGAGGGAGCAGCAAAATATATGGGTTTAGAAAGTGGTGAAGGACTTTAAATACCTTGGTGTAATCATTAAGCATGATAACAAAATTTCTGCAGAAATCCGCCACAGAATCCTTATGGTCAACTGCTATTTTTCGCTGTGTCAACACCTAAAAAGCCGACCCCTAGGCAGAAAAAAAAATCATTGTATCGCTCAATTATAATTTGCATTTTGCTGTACGGTAGTGAAACATGGACACTCATAGGTGCAGATAAACAGAAGCTGCTGATTTTCGAGAGGAAAGCTCTGCGAAAAATTTTTGGCGCGATATGCGATAAAAGCGAGTGGCGGAAACGCTACAATCACGTACTCGAAAAACTATATGCGCAACCATCTGTGATAACCAGAATTATAATCAACAGATTGGGATGGGCAGGTCACGTATTGCGGGCTAACAGGGATTACCCACCTCAACAAATACTCTTCGGTAAGTGCCACAGACAGCCGCTTACATGGATTGACGGTGTAGAAGAAGACGCAAGCTTATTGGGGTTTCGAAAATGGAGAACACAGGCACGAAACCGAGACAATTGGAGGCATACGCTGCTGCAAGCGAAGTCCCAACCTGGGTTGTTCAGCCAACAATGATGATGATCTATGGTCTTCTACTAAGGTGATTAATTTTGCGCCACCTCACCTTGTGTAAGTAATAAAAGTTCATGAAGCATTAAACGCCCGTTCTTTCAAATTGTCCGCGTAAATTATTGGAACACTGCGGCACAAATTGATCATTGAAATTTTGCCAGATGTCTCACAGACATGTCATATCTTATTCAAAATTTCATACCCGTTTGTAATAGAATTAAAAATTTATATTTTATACTCGTATCTTGTCCACGCAGCTTTAGTTGCTTACGGTTTTCATTTTTATTTTTATTTCCGCTTCAGTTTCTATTTTCTCATGGAATTGGAGTGTGTGAAGTAATAGCCAAAATTGCAAATATTGTCATTCAAAAGGCAACTAACAGCGGAAACATCTCAGCAACAACCAAATTTTTTACGTATTACCTTAGCTACCTATAAAAGTTAGTTTTTCCACGCCTGTATTAATTATACTCTATTAAATGGTTAATAGAATAAATTACAAAGCTTCAAGTAAGCGCAAAAACACCAGTAAAATAGGAAATAAATGTTTCGCAAACCATCGGTTCACCCCCATCAAGTCGCTTGGCATAGTTGCTTGTGTGCGGTAAGTTCGCCCACCTTCTGAGCGGAATGTCCAATACACGAAAGAGTCTGTTGTATTTGTTATATTTTTAGCACCGTCGTCGTCGCGCTATCGTCATCATCGTTATTGACTTTGTTGTTAAAGTTTCTTTTGTTGTTCGTTCATTCGTTCATCGTCCGTCTCGCCTCTAACTCTCTTTGCTGCGCTGCTTGTTCTTTGGCTGTCTGTTTGGTTTGTGTTTGTGATTGAGGCACTTCTCCAGGCTTGTTGAAAAAGGCGCAATTGCTTTATTTAGTTGGGCATTCCTGTTGTTGTTGCTTCCTGTTTGTTGCTAAAGGAAATGATGTTATTGACCTTACGGGCTTTCATTTTGAAGTACACTTAAGTAAAGTGGCTTTTTATAGCCGTAGGACGAAACGTTTATGAGTAGGTCGGTAACTGTGCAGGCATTTTCGATGGGGGGGCGACTTGTTGTCAGCAGCTGTCAACGTGACGAGTGGCAATGAGTTTATACGGCAATCTTGATAACAAAAATAATATTGGAAATATAAGAAAACAGCAGGAGTAGTCGTTTGTAAATTGTGGAAAATTAGTAAAGTAAATTTCTTAGGAAATGGATGTCGATTATGCGATCCAGCAAAGTGTATCGGCCGCCTTTAAATCTAATTGCTTGCTGCAATATTTTAAATAGTTTGTACAAAAATTCTTTGAGAGTGATCGAAAATAAACCAAGGTTGAAATAGTTGCGAAAGAAAATAACAACTTACTAGAATTGAAATCGAGGTGCATTTTGATGCCACAGTTTAGCTCGCTAGATGCACATGAGCCATTTCGAGTGCCTATTGAATTTGGTGCGGTACTTTAAATCATCTACCAACTGCTAAGATGCTGACCCCTCGTTAGATGGCTGTAGTGATTGGCTGCTCGTAAAGTATTGTTCAAACAATTTAAAGTTTATGCTCGTTGTTTGTGCATTTCACACTAAAAAGCCTCTTTTGCTGCTTTTGGTCTGTTCCATTCTGTTGAGAGTTATAGGCTGTCAGCAATGCAAGTCAACGAAGCAAAAATTCGGTACATTTTACAGCTGTTTTGATTTTTGATACAGCCGAAAATGCAAGCCAGGCCACTGAAAATGTGAATTGTGAATATTGCTTATGGTGCCGATGGTGTAACAGCTAATTACGAGCAATTTAAGTTTCGTGGACTTCATAAAGTCGTTAAAATCACAGAAATAATCGAAGTTGACTGGCATTTTAGTAGTATCATAGTAACAATATTCATGGGAAAAAACTCCTAGTCTCGAGGAGTGCCTGCCAAATAGCCAGTGACCGGTTAAATAAGCCACGACCTTCGAGATGTTGTCTCTTGAGAGACTAACCAATTCCTTTGTTCTTTTCTTGTTTATTTGCGGCCATAGTAGCCTAGCTGTTAGACAAGTATCTTCATTTCTCCATGACCTATTGGCCTCTTGGGTAATGTTATTTTTCATTATTCATTTACTCGTGGCCATGGGTACTTTTATCACTGAACAGTTGAAGAGCAGTACCTTTTCTGGTTAGCTCATCAGCTTTACAGTTTCCCTCAATATCTCTATGCCCCGGAACCCAAATAAGGCTGACCTTGAATACGTCACTAATATCATTTAGGCCCATCTGGCATTCCTGTGCAACCTTCGATCTTATTATAACTGCCTCCCTTAATTTAATAGCCGCATGACTATCCGAGAATATATTTATATTCGTTTTTGTTACGGCGTGCGTATTTAGATATGTAGCCACTTTTTTTATGCCTTGAACCTCTGCCTGATAGACGCTGCAGTAGTCTGGTTGTCGAACGGATAGTTCCAGTCCTAATTCCTGCGAGAAAACTCCATAGCCAACCTTATCGTCTAGCTTGGAACGATCTGTATAAAAATTTAATTCCCCCTTCTCCATGGCCTTGGTGTCTGCCACTCCCTTCTTGACGGTATACTCGTCTTGAAGAGCCTTTCAAACGTGAGTCTAGGGATAGAGTAGTCTACTTCTTGTTTGTGACTATTCAGAGAGTGTAAAATAGAAGCGTGGCCAAACCACCGGCCTTTCCATAGCGTCATTCTTTTGAGTCTAAGCGCCGAGGCGGCGGCCACGTGTTTCCCTACCAGATTTAGGACAGGTAAAATGATTAGCACTTCCAGCGCTTTGTTTGGGGTCGTACTTAAAGCGCCAGAGATGCACAAAAAAGCTGTTCTTTGAACCTTACTCATGGCCTTTTGAGCGGATGGCCACCATACAAGTATTCCATACATTAAGATTGGCCTAACTACCGAAGTATAGAGCCAGTGCGTAATACGGGGTGTTAGTCCCCATTTGATACCGACCGCTTTTTTGCAAGTGTATAATGCAACGTTGGCCTCCTTTACTCTTTCCTCAATATTAAATTTCCACGTGAGTTTCCTGTCTAATATGAGTCCTAGGTACTTGACATTCTCTGTAAAAGGAATCTCCACACCCTTAAAAATTAGCGGGGGGATTATAGGGAGCCTATGTTTCTTTGTGAAGAGAATTATTTCAGTTTTTGAGGAGTTTATATCGAGTCCCCTGCTCTCAGTCCAGGTTCTAAGTGTGGCCATGTTAGAGCGCAGGATATCCATAAGGGTGTTAGGATATTTGCCTTTAACGGCAATTGCTAAGTCATCTGCGTAAGCTGTGACGTGGCAACCCCCGCTTTCCAGGGTCAGCCATAGGGAGTTTACTGCCAAAATCCAAAGAAGAGGGGAGAGGACTTCACCTCGCTGAGTGCCTCTGCAGACCTGTCTGCTTAGAGTAGTGCTGCCTAATTTAGCCGTAACCTTTCTTAAGTCCTAACTTGGAAATATTTTCATATTTATCAATAGCCGTTTACTTAGTCTTAAGAACAGCATCAAACTTTATACTTTATTTTCACTATTTTAGAAGTTACAGTTGCTTGAACTTGAGCTTGTTTCGCAAAGTTTCTTAAGGGGTAATTATCAGCAGGGCAATCAAGTTGGCAGCAATAAAAAAATAAACTACTTGCCATTGCAAAATTTTGCAAAAAAATGCCGAACGTTAACTCTTTACTACTTTGAAACTAATTTTGTTGCACTTCAAAAATAAACTCACATGAAATTTTATTCTGTTCCAACTGTTAAATATTTATTTATTATTTAGTTATTAAAATGTATTTTCCGATAGAGTGATTAATTTTTCGTCACCTTTAGATATGGCAGACTGATACGAATAATTTTCAAAAAAGTATATTAGTTAAAATATCTATGATAAAATCCCTTGCGAATAAAATTATAAAAAATTAATAAAATAATTCTTTCACCTTAAATTCATATCATCGATTCCTTTATAATTAAAAGCAAATTTTTAATATTTCTGCCTTTTAAAGTGCTTCATAGCTATGTACTTCGTAATATTCCTTTTTTGAATTTGTCTCACAAATGCTTTCCTTTGTTCAAACTTAAACGAGCACACACATACATACACATTTAAAATTAAATTTCCGTTGAGTATTTCGTACGCATCCTTCGCTCACTTAACGCATTACAGAGGCTTGTTTACAAAAGCGCCAGCACAATACCCAAGCCACGTTTTTGTTTGTTCGTGCGTGTGGGCGTGTGTGTGACACTTCCTCCAACAAACAGGCTTGTTTCCTTTAACGCTTCAACTCATTCCCACAATGGCCGTTTTGTTTATTATGTGTGCGTTGCGGATTAAAGAGCGGGTGCTGATGCTGGTGCTGGTGTTGATATTGATGTTGATGTTGCTATTGTCGTTGGTTTATTGAATGTGTGAAACGTGACTATGTATGGGAGTCTGTAGGGACAATTTGGAAGAAGTTTCTTGTTGAGTACGAGAATTACTTGTATATGACTAAATACAAACTAGTCCGGTAGTGACTAGTCCGGTAGTGACTAGTTCGGTAGTGACTAGTTCGGTAGTGACTAGTTCGGTAGTGACTAGTTCGTCACTAGGTTCAAAAAGGCGAACATAAATTTTTTGATCTTTTCGCACTACTTTTGGTATTGTTTTTCGTATTTCGTACCAAAATCATTTACAAATCTAGTTAATATCGGGTGTTTTTTAAAACTTTGAGAACTTAAAATTATAATGCAAAACAGAAATGTTGCTGAAATAATTTTTTTTTTCATTACGAGTATAATCTGGTAGATAATTTCATGTCATTTATTTTGTGAATATGAAAGCCGGCATATGTTCGCCGGGGTTACGAGTTATATGGACCATGCGGTCAGTCCAATTTTTGACTACTTTTTCAATAAATCTGGCCGTATGACGTCAAGGACGGCTTGAATATTGCAATAAATCGATTGTTAAGCGCGTTGTATGGCAAGTAGCGGTTGCAACTAAATGTTGATTAATTTGTGAAAATACAAGTTCAGTCAGCATGGCTTCATAGCGCTCGCCATACGTAGCGTAACGACAGCCCCTTCGTCACTGCGAAAGAAATAAGGCTCTACGAACTCTGCGAACGGATTTGTTGATTTTTTTTTCAAGTAAATTTACAAAATTCGGAAGCGTTGTACTGTCGCTAAACGATTCATGATGGCTTGCGAAACCTTACTGGATAGAAATATAAATACAGTTCGCGATTCTCAGCTGTGCAACCATAATTCTCGATATCGATCTCATGAAACTGAAAAAGCACCCGATATATAAGTAGAGAACACAATTATATCAGAACTCAGGCAGGAAGTGGCGGACTTCAGAGGGACCCGTTCATGCATCGACCGCATCAGCAGTCTCCGAGTTATCGTTGAACAGTCAGTTGAGTGGAAGACCCCGCTCTTTCTAGTCCTTATAGACTTCCGAAAACAGTTCGATACTACACATCACGCCGCTATTCGTAGTGCATGAGAAACTTCTGGGTGACAAAATCTAATATTTCAGGTGTAGGATAAGGATGTGTTCTCTCGCCACTTCTCTTTAACATCGTTTTGGACGTTGTCATGAAAAACGCCTCGCCATCTAGAGTTGGTTCTAGCTGGGAAGTACAATAGCGCCTACCGGTCTTAACCATGCAGATAAAATCTGTCTTCTGTCCTACAACTATCTTGACATGTAGATTCAAGCAACGCAAGAATCAGCTGAGAGAGCTGGTCTGAAGATCAAAATCCAGAAAACCAAAGTCATGCGTCCTAACACAGGAAACACGCAGTCTTTGTAAACAGATGCCTTTGAAAAATTGTCAATATATTATGGACAGATATTAATTTATAGGGCAGAAGCCAATACTAGTAGAAATCCGAAAGCGATTATGGGGCTGGATCGGTCATGTTCTACGCAGAGGAAATCGTGACTTAACAAAGGCCGCCATTGACTGGAACCCCAAAGAAGCCGCAGACGTAGCAGACCAGCGAATACCTGACGACGACTAATATTGAGATATTCAGATGCAGTTGAGAGAGAAGCCAGGAACTCCCCAACTAATCTCGAACGCACAAACAACGAGTCCAAGGCCCTAATTGCCGCTTTGCTATGAGAATAAATATTTAATTCCTAAACGGTAATTACCGAAGGGAGCAACCAATCCACTGCTTCCTTAATTGCGGCTACCTCTACAGTGGTCCGGCAGCCTGAATTTGAGTTTGATGGGGAGCTCATCACAGAATACTGCCCCACCAACGTGAACATATTTCCCATGCCTTGCCGCTAAATGTTACGCCACAGCCACTCAGGGAATATGAGTGGAAAAAGGTCCGCTCGGACCTGCCGTGGGTGTACAATGATACAGCACTCAAAATTTTTAAGAATGCTAGAGTGTTCGTAGCTTAAGTCTAGCTTATGACCCGAACACCTTAGTCTGATTGCGGCGCGTGCAGGGGTAGTGTTTCCTATAATGTCCACGGGATCCACGTTCAGCATAACTTTAAGCGCTAGAGTAGAAGTTGTACGGAGCGCTTCACTGATTACAATGACGGCAGACCTTTGTACCATCTCCAGCTTCTTAACTGATGTCATCCTTTCCAGCGAGTTCCACCTGTCAAGGACTCAAGATTGATTTTATAATCGTGTTATAAAACCAAAAAGTGACTTTGGGCGAGAGGCCCCATCTTTTGCCGATAGCGCCCCTGCAACCATACAGGCGACTGTTGCCTTCCTAATTCTTTCCTCAATGTTTGGCTTCTACGTTAGACCTCTGTCAAGTGATAAGTTCCAGATACTTCATCCTGTCAGAGAGCACCAACGGGGCGCCCGCTTGGTTATTAAGGGGAGAAAAACTCTAGGTATTTTATATTTCCTCGCAAATAAGACGAGCTCCGTCTTCAGAGGATTTATCGAAAGGTCGAAATTTCCGGTCCAGTTCACAACTAGATTCAGATAACTCTGCATCAATTCCATTAGAGTACCTAAAAATTTCCCTCTGACAATAAGTGCCACTTTGCAGCCCCTCCCCTTCAGCTCATCCAGCAAGTCGTTAAGTACGTTTGTTGGTTTAAAGTGGAAGAGCGTCACAAAGCGTCTCTAAGAAGAGGAAGAAGTACTTGGTTTTTAATCTTTTTCACGACGAACTGGACAGAGCACCCAAACTAGTAATGGCTCGAAATTCACTAGAATCTCGCCAGTTCAAACCCGGTGAATTTCATTGCACGTAACTTAACGGTACATGCAACACTAACTGCTGCATTTCCTTTGTGATGCTTGTAAATAAACTCGTGCATAAACACACCCTTTAAAATAATAAACTATTTTATATTCATATACGCCACGCTGATAGGACAAGCTGAACACAAATGTCTACAAACACATGCATGTAATACCACATTTGTATGTATGTGTGTGTTTGCGTGTGTTCGTAAAGGTTTTCGCCTTGTTTCCACCCGATAGTTGTGATGAACCGTCAATTTTGCCGCCCGTGTTGTTTGTGTACTTTTTTTTTTTTTGCTTATCCGCCATCCAAACAGTTATTGCCATTTAATACCGGATACCAATACTATGACATAATATTTATACGCTTTACGCGGATCAATGCACACAAGCAAATTACTTTTTACATGTCCGTGAAAATTAATTTGTCTTTGATTATTTATTGCATTTCGATATTGTCCTTCACATGGCATTGTCCGTATTTTGCATGTACGCGCTTCGAATGGCATTGCCAACAATGAATGAGATCTCATCAGCCTCACCCTTTTCAATTCTGTTTCATTAATTATATGATTTTCTTGTTTTTGTGGAATTAAAAAAAAAATATTTTTTTTTTGCGATTTTATATTTCATTGAAGTATTTTTTCAGAAGGCGTAATTGTGGACGTAAAAGGTTGGCTGCATGTGCGGGCAGGCACAGTGAATGCAGAGAGTTTTGTGCTCACAAATAAATATACTTTTAATAATATACTTTATTTCATGATATTTTTTTTTTTATTTCATGATATATTTTTGGTATTTCTTTGAAAAAAAAACTTAAATATTTGGTTTCCTTTTCAATTTATTCTGTAGCGGTTACGCGCCTATCTTTCTCATCTGCAGTGCATCTGTTTGTGTGCACCCTAGTAAATACACCCATAGGTCGCCCAAATGCCACCATAACCATATGTTTATCGTGCCTCTTTCATGTTCTGTGCGCCCAAAATTATGCTACATAAAATTTAATCATATTTTGTTGACTCGGCCTTTTTTGTGTTCGTGTTGTTTTTTCTTCTCTTTTTTTGCTGCTTTTATCTCCCTTTCCACTACATATGCAATATAATCGTTGCTATGGCCTTTCATTCATTTTAGGATAGTAAAATATTTTTGTTTATTTTTTTATGAAATCCTTTTTACTAGTTTTATTACTATTTATTTGCTTGTTTGTTTGTGGTTGTTGAATAGTGAAGCGAGCAGGGAGAGTAAGTGGGGCCTCATGCGAGCAAATTCACTATTTCGGTATTTTGACAAATATGTTGGGTTCGCCGAAATGCCTTCTTTATCTGTCCTAAATGAAGCGATTTATTAAATCAGATTTTGTTTTGTGTCCTTTTGCGGCAGTTTACTTTTTAGTGTTCAGGTTTATGTTGCATGCTTATTGAGAGGTTGTCGTTAGCTTGATGTGGTATTCACTTTCATACGTAGCAGTGTTTTTTTGTGGGTAGGTTTTTACTGTGTTGCCCATATTTGACGGACCCGACGGATTTCGATGACTCTTTGGGCCCATTCCAATCGACGAGGCTTGTCCGCAGGCAAGAATCTTTGCGTCAATTGAATCTTATACGGGAATAAATGCAAATCAATGCGGATGATTCGTTGTAAAGTGGTCCGAGCAATGCCTAACTGCTGAGAACGGCGATTTTGGGATGTCCTTGGCGACGTCTCAACACTGGCCCGTACAAAACCAATATTGTCATCCGATCGCCTTGGTCGGTTTTGATTTGGCCTCTTTGGATTAGAAATAGCATCACCAGTCGAAAACCTTTTGTACAAACGTTTAATGGTCTTCTTAGAAGGCGCACTTTTCACATCATTTAATTTTTTTATACGCACGTTGAGTTTTCACAATCGACTTCTTTTGTTGAATGTAAATTTCAACAATTTGGGTGCGCCCGCGTGGCGTGTACTGTTCCATGGTAAACATCTGCTTGGACGGACGCTTCCCACACGGTATGTCATTAAGCGATCTGACGTCTCTGTCAAAAGTTACAGGGTTGCCAGACGGGTCCGTCGAATATGGGCAACGCTGGATAAACGCTAGAAAATGTTTAATAAAAGAAGTAATTTTTTACTTAATGCTCTGTTTTTTGTTTTTTTATTATTTTATAATTTTTAATTTTTATTTGTGCAACGGCCTTGACTGGGTTTAACATGACAAACTCCAGGGCTCTATCCTTGTCACTTGCTTTATCCAAGTCGACACACAGCCCCCTGGATTTGATCCTGTCATTTCCTTGGCCATCCTGATAAGCTGCTGAGCACCCGCCGGGCAGTGAACGAATGTGTGAGACGAATGTCCCCCCAGGATATTAAATTTGGGTTGTGCGCTGGGTTTGGGACCCGCCACGGAAAACAAAAACCAACCAGTCCGCAATAGCCTGGGATCCATCACCTACAAGGTCCTGTCTAGCGTCCTATGTAGAAGTCTTAAGCCTTTTGCCAACACATCGGGCCTTATCAGTGCGGCTTCAGAAGTGGTAAGTCCACCATCGACCAGATTTTCACATTACGCCAAATCCTGGAAAAGGCACATGAAAAGCAAGTCGACACCCATCATCTCTTTGTCGACTATAAAGCTGCGTTCGATAGCCCGATAAGGGATTGCCTGTACGCCACCAGGTGTGAGTTCGGTATACCAGCGAAGCTCATACGGCTTTGCAGAATGACGTTGAGCAACACAACTAGCTCCGACAAGGTAGGAAATAACCTCTCCGAGCCATTCAGTACCGTTCGAGGTTTCAGACAAGGCAATCGACTGTCGTGCAACCTCTTCAACTTCGTGATGGAAGGGGTGCTCCGAAAAGCAGGTGTGCATCGTAATAGCACTATTTTCTACAAATGTGTCCAGCTCCTTGCGTACACCGATGATACTGACATTATTGGTCGCTGTAAGCGAGATGTCACCGCTGCGTTTTCTGCTATCGAAAAGGAATCATCACGAGTGGGTCTGGCTGTCTACAACGCGGAACACACGTCGTGTAGGAGCGCACGCCATTGCGGGCAACTATACCTTCGACGTTGCGCCAGAATTTATTTACCTTGGCACCGCCGTTAAAAGCAAAAACGGCATCAGCCTGGAGATCAAACGGAGAATTACTCTTGCTAATAGGTGTTACTATGGGTTAAGTAAGCAATTGAGTAGTCGAGCCCTCTCTCGCATGACCAAACTGACACTTTACAAGACGCTCATCATACCCGTGTTGCTTTATGGCGCAGAGGCATGGGTGGTGTCACACAGCGATGCAGCCGCTCTTGGTGAGTTCGAGAGAAAAGTTCTTCGGTCCTGTGTGCGTTGGCGAAGGCTACCGTTCAAGAATCAACCACGAGCTGTATGAGCTCTACGCCGACATTGACGTAGTTCAACGCATCGCCATTCAACGCCTGCGTTGGCTAGGGCATGTCGTGCGTATGGCTGAAGAAGCTCCAGCAAAGAAGGTATTCGCGGGCGAAGTCCATTTCTCCGGTGGAAAGACCAGGTGGGGAAACCCTATGCTCGCTTGGTGTACATAATTGGAGAAGGCGCGCGCGGAGTAGAGGCGCCTGGAAAGAGCTAGTGAGGTCGGCCGTAACTCGGTAACGGGTTGTTATGGCCACCTAAGTAAGTAAGGAAATAAACGTTAAATGTTATATACCGCTTATACTACATTTTGCCACTATGTCCGAACTAGTCAGCATCGTAGCAGACTGGTATAGAGTTTTGACTTTATTCGGACGAAATATTCGAAGCGGCGTGACAAGGTTTTGTGATTTAAAAAAACAAATTTAAGAATTGCCACAGAATACCGGTCCTTTTTGAAAGCAGATCTATTTTCACACTCACTACGTTGCTGAAACTACTTAGAACTGTTTAAGAAGGTAATTAATCCCTCCGGTGAGACATTTTGCAAATTCCCAGGGCTTCAAAGAAATAATCGCCAAGATATTTGGCACAGCTGCCTTGAAGTGCAAGGCATTCACAGAGGAGGTGTTGTACCGACTCAATTTCTTCTTCATCTCCACAGTTCCTGCATAACTCATTGTATGGTACACCCCTTCCACCTGTTAGGGTGCCAATAGTGCCGTGACCCGTTATAACAACCGTGAGAAAGCTGGTAGATCTATTGAATCCACGCCGATATTTTGTCCTTTTAAGCTGCAGTTTTGGCCAGAGCGTTTTGGAGACTCTGCAGTTAGTAGTCAGAGACCCATTTCTATTGGTTTCCGCGATTGAGCTCAAGTCAATCGCAGTGTACAGCTTCAGTTCTTTTAAAGGAATGCTTATGCCTCCACGACTCGCTGCAGGTCCAGTTCAGAGCCACTTCTTTCACACTCATTCACTTTTTCATTTTCCCCCACTCCAGAGTGTAAGCAGATTTGATCGCTATCCCTTAACATATAAATGAATGGGTGAAATAACACCGAAGTCATTCTTATAGCACCAGGTCACATGCCACTCGAGGTCGGCATGCAAATAGGCGACTCGTCCTTTGTGACCAAAAAAGTAGTGAAATACTTAGGTACTTAACTTGACTGAAGGCTTACTTTCTAGATGATCGTTAGGCCTTCCCCTTCCACTAGAAATCGGTCCCAGTTCGCTGGCAACAGGGGTGCAGTCAAC
The DNA here is from genome assembly GCF_028408465.1 of Anastrepha ludens. Lineage (NCBI taxonomy): Eukaryota > Metazoa > Arthropoda > Insecta > Diptera > Tephritidae > Anastrepha > Anastrepha ludens. Next base: position 9,384,962 of record NC_071499.1, on the reverse strand, counting down.
ATCGCTCCGCGCGTGAAAGCTGTTTTAAAAGTGTGTTAGGATTTTGCAGTGGCGAAAATGCAGCGATCGTTGGAGCAACGTTACTCGATCAAATTTTGCGTAAAGCTAAACAAAACGAGTACCGAACCCATTGGGCTACTCAAGGAGGCTTACGGGGGCCAATCTCTGTCCAGTTCTCAGGTAAAACGGTGGCACAAGTCGTTCAAGGAAGGTCGGGAGGACGTCAACAATTGGACACTTCATCACGACAGTGCGCCGGCGCACACCGCCATCCTCTGCATCTCTGCATTGGCCAAGATGGGGGTTCCGGTGCTTCCCCACCCTCCCTACAGCCCAGACCTGTCCCCTCCGGACTTCTTCTTGTTCCCGCGCCTGAAAAGAAAGCTGTAGGGGAGGAGTTTCGACTCTCGAGGCGATCCAAAAAACTGTGGCAGCCGAATTGAACGCAATTCCGGCGGAGGAGTTTAAAAAATGTTTCCTGCAGTGGAAGGACCGCTACCAGCGGTGTATTGACACTCAAGGGTCCTATTTTGAAGAATATTAGCTATATAAGCCAAAAGGTTTAATAAAACTGCTTAAAAAAAAAGCTCATTACTTTTCAATCAAATCCTGTACATTTGTGAAAGCTTTAGAGAGCCCTTAAATTTCTGAAAGAAATCTGAAAGAAATTTAAAAGAAACAGCTGCCCAAATGCATTACATAGCAGTGGCTAACTTTCGGCGCCTATATACAAAATTTCTAAGTACTTATACAAGTTTAATATATTAAAGTACAAAAATTCACTGCTTGTAGCAAGCCCAAGTCCAGCAGCGTACGTAACTCATTCACATTTGCTCTCAAGCGCCTAGACAATTCTAGTGATTTGTGCTCCTTGACTTTTACACGGGCTTTTCTGCCTACTCACACAAATGCCTGCATAATTATGACTAAGTATTCACGTGGTAAACATATTTTACGCGACTATGCGAGACTCATTCGCTCATTCATTGAAAAGATTATGCACAACATGCGGTCTCATGCATTCACTCTCTTGAGTATAATTAACATCAAGTGCTTTAGATAAGATTAGAGGCGGTACTCTAGCTCTTCTTCTTCTTCTACACACACACACACATTTATACTAAGTAATTCTCTAAATGCAGCCGACAGCGTTTGTTGTTCATTTACATAGGTAAACACATTGTACGCAACTTGTTATGCTAGTGAATGCTTTACAACATACAGCGCACTCATACACAGCCTAAAAGTATGCTTTTGACGAGACGATGCCTGCAAGCGCGGCTTATTAAATGCTGCCTGAGCACTTTCCCCTTTTTGGCTGTCTGTGGACTGCGTGGTTTTTATTCACATTTGCTCACATGCAAATACACATTCACATTTTTACGTTTATGTGTATGTTTGTGCTGTAACTTCCCACATTCGCATATGAGTGCTTTCATTGCATTCACCAGCAACCAACCAGTAGTAGTTGGATGTAGTTGTACGCAAAGCTATACAAAGCGAACAAACATCTACTCTGCATTCACCAGCTTTTGCGAGCCCAAATACGGAAGCGTTTGTTTATTTTGCGCTGTCAGTAGAAATGTGTAGATGCGCCTATGCATATGCAATAAATTGTTGTAAATTAATTTATTCAACTTCTAAATGAATTGCTTTTTCCAGAAACTGGTTAAAGCACATACATATAGGATGTATATGTAGTTGTAGAGGGTGCTTGCGGTTTTGTGCTTATGTGTGTGTGTGTGCGTGTGTGTTCGTGGCTTCGTGCATGTTAATGCATTCTCACACAAAAGAGCAACATGGAGATATAATAAATATGCAAATTGACACAAGTCGGTGGCGGTAAGCGACAACCAAAGCAGTAGAGTAATAAAACTGAAGTATTTCATGTTAAAGCAGCTGTTGCTTCGAACTGTAGTTGGACAAAAAGTAGAATACTTTAATTTCTCTTCCGTATATGGGACATTCTTTTGCAGACTGAATATATTTAGAGGAAAAAACGGAACGATTTTTTTTGAAATTTTTTTTTATGTTTATGAGAAAACACATTATGAAAGTTATTTTTTTGATTTTTTGTTTGTTTGCGAATTTCTTGAATTTTGGCTTGAAGATTTATCTCGGAAATTCATAACCAGTTCTGTTGGAACTACAATAGAAATTATGAAACAACTTTGTTTTTTTTTATGTCCCCCTGCCAACAACGATCACTAAACATTTTGCATGCCTGAAGGAACACGAAGACCTCTGCACTACAGATTCCATCTCTCCCACCACAGATTCCATCTTGAATTCTTGGAAGTACTTATATCCGTGCAGACTCTTCCCTCCTTCCATACCAGCCTGCTTGGAAAGATAGCCCGTGAACAACCCTCAAAACCCATTTTGCGGATGGAGATATCTGTATGAAATACAGAGAAGGCAGAAGAAATCTGCCTCAGAGGTCAACTTCCTCCAACGGGAAGTAAGTGCGGAATGACGTTAAGGGCGGCATCTTCGACATGTCCCAGTGAAGCCAGTACTTGCAGTCCTCTATACTCTCTCACATTTAATGGTTTCATGGCTCTTCCGAAGAGCTATCCACCAAAATTGGCAGAACCACTAAGTTGTACATTCAGAGTACGGCCCGTGGCTTGAGACCGCATTTTTTGCCGAACATAGATTTACATCATCACGGATCTGTGCTGTTATTTCTGCGCCATTCTATGTGATATCGGCACTTGTTAGCTACTCAATGCCTGCCATATTCAGACTCATATGATTGTGTCGAAAACCTACTTAAAATCAACGAAGAGCATGTAAAGCGGGGAGCGCCACTTAACTGATTGTTCTTTTATTATAATGCGAAGAGTGTTGGCTTGGTCAACGCAGCTTCGGTGAGGGCGAAATCCAGCTTGCTTGTCTCCTAAGAATCTTTCAAAAACTTCTAACTCTTCAAAAATATGTCAGTTAGAAAAGTGTTCGGTTAATAAAAGAATGCCCCAAATGATTTCATAATTATCACAGTATTCCGGCAATGTTATTGAAATAAAGAGCAAATAAAGCTAATTTAACTTTGAATTAATTTGTTTTTTTTTAACTCCAAAACATTATGAACATTCATGCAAGTGTATCAATTCAAATGCTATTTTGCTTTTCTAGCAAATTTATCATAATATTTTGATGACTTTTAATTAATTTTCCAACACACTTTTAGTTGATATGTCGAGAATTTAATTAATTCCCATAAAAACAAATAACTTTTGGTAGTTGGTTTATTGATACGTCTTTGCAAATCATTCATGCAATGCTATCGATTCCATATGGGTATGCCAGGAGGAATGCATTTTGCTTGTATAAACACGCATACATTCATACATACGTCCATATATATATCCATACGTACATCCATACAGCAAACATGCAACATTTTGCATTCTGCTGGATTTTTAATTAAATTTTTCCATTGGTAACCTACCTTCACAGAGTTCCTGCAGAATGAATATTTCTGGAAGTTTGGCTTTGACGAGGCTGTAAAGAAAGAAAACCGATAAGTTAAAGTTGTTTTTATGCAATAAAAAAGTTTTTAAATTTTATATTGAACATTATGCATTAATATAGAGATGAACTGTAGGAGAAGGCATTCGTCATATATTTCTCTAATATGACTTGCTTAAGGTAGTATTTATCACTTACCCGTGACAGGGACGTTATGGATATGTGATAAAAGGTGTCAATGGCATTGACACAAATACCTGCATAGTTATATGATATTCATATTTTCATATCCAGCTTAATTTAAGAATCGAGCGAACTGCCTTAGCTGCTTTTGTATTATATCTAATAGGACTATGAAACTTTATTGACGTAAAATGGTTACAAATTTAATATTCAAAATATTGTCCATCGCTTACTACTACTTTTTCCCATCTTTCTGGCAATTCACGGATTCCCTTTGTGAAAAATTCGGTCGGTTTTGCCGCAATCCACGAATCGATCCATTTTTTGACTTCATCGTAATTACGGAAGTGCTGGTCAGCCAGGCCATGTTGCATCGATCGGAAGAGATAGTAATCGGATGGCGCAAGGTCTGGACTATACGGCGGGTGGGGTAGGACATCCCATTTGAGCGTTTCTAAGTATGTTTTGACCACTTGTGCAACATGTGGCCGAGCATTGTCATGTTGCAAAATAACTTTGTCGTGTCTATCGGCGTATTGCGGCCGTTTTTCTCGCAGTGCTCGGCTCAAACGCATCAATTGTCGTCGGTAGACATCCCCCGTAATCGTTTCATTCGGTTTCAGTAGCTCATAATACACAACACCCAGCTGGTCCCACCAGACACACAGCATAACCTTCAGGCCATGAATATTCTGCGCCGACGTCGATGTTGAAGCATGGCCAGGGTATCCATACGTTGCCCGACGTTTTGGATTGTCGTAATGGACCCACTTTTCATCGCCAGTCACAATTCGATGCAAAAAACCCTTTCTTTTGTGCCGTTGAAGCAGTTGTTCGCATGCCATAAAACGGCGTTCAACGTCTCTTGGCTTCAATTCATACGGCACCCAATGGCCTACCTTTCGGATCATTCCCATGGCTTTTAAACGTTTGGAAATGGTTGATTGATCAACTCCCAAAGTTTTTGCAACCTCTTCTTGCGTTTGAGCCGGATCTTGATCGAGCAATTCCTCCAATTCGGTATCCATGAACTTTGGCGGCGCACCCTCGCGTTCTTCGTCTTCCAAGCCAAAATCACCACTTTTAAAGCGTGCAAACCACTTCTGGCACGTTCGCTCAGATAGAGCATGCTCACCATAAACTTCCACCAAGATACGATGACTTTCGGCTGCTTTTTTCTTCATATTAAAATAATGAAGAAGAATTCCCCGCAAAAACACATTATTTGGCACGAAATTCGACATTTTCAAGTGTGGTAAAAATATTGTTGTTTACGCTTCAAATAAAAAACTTATACTGACGTTTGTGCCTTACGACAGTAGCTCTCCAATGAATGTTTGGAAATGTGGATCGATGGAATAATAATCAAGTTACGCCATCTGTTGTAAAACCGCACGAACTTATAAATAGACCTATTATTTATTTTCAAATTTAACAAAACAACAATTTTTAACAAATAATAAAAGAAATAAGAATAAATATAAAATAATTCCACATATATCACAAATGCCAATTAGGCATTTTCTATTTATTTTTATTTTTCTTATATGTTTTTGTATTGTTTTGTTTTTATTTTTTATGTTTTTTATATATTTTTTATTTTTTATGCTTTTTATGAATTATTTATATTTATTTTTATTTTTTTATATTTTTTATATTTTTTCTGGTTTTTATATTTTTTAATATTTTTTTACATGTTTTCTTTTTATACATTTTTATATTTATTTTCTTTAATTTTTTTATGTTTTATTTTTATAATATCTTTAGGTCTTTTTTTATATTTGTATATATATTTTTATATTTTTTTCATGTTTTTCTTTAATTTTTTATTGTTTTATTTATATTTTATTTACTCTCGGCAGCAGGTTTATTTGCGGAGGTGACTATAACGCAAAAAACACGACATGGGGATCAAGACTGACAAACACCAAAGGAAAAAATCTAATAGATGCAATACAAAAAAGTAAAGCGACTACATAAGTACAGGTGACCCTACCTACTGGCCTACCGATATGAATAACAAGCCAGATCTTATCAACTTTTTTATGTACAAAGGTGTATATGGAAATCACCTCACAATTAAACCTAACTTCGACTTGTCATCAGATCATTCGCCAATATTTTTATGGTATCAAACAACTATTGAGTCCCAAGTATATTACATTTCTCAAAATTATAAATACAATAAAAACACAGACTGGGAAATTTTCCGGGAAACTATTAAAAGCGCAATTGAGTGCAATGTACCACTTAAAACTGAAGAACAAATCGACGACGCTATTGTGTTTTTCATCAACGCAATAATTCACGCAATAACCTTATCAACACCAACAGTCAAACACACAACCAAAGGAAAATATATTCCAGACTATATTAGAGAGAAGATAAAACTTAAAAGAAAACTAAGGACACAATGGCAAACAACAAGACATCCAGACGACAAAGCAATCTTAAACAAAATGACTAGGGATATTAAACAGATGTTAAAGGAGTTTGAAAATAAAAAGCTACAATCTTATCTCGCAAGTTTAGGCTCTGCGAAAAATTAGAAAGCATCACTATGGAAAGCGACGGAGAACAATAACAAACAACACCTCACCAACATGCAAATAATACGTGGGCCGAAAATAATACGTGGGCTAAAATGGATAAAGCTGGCCCACTAGTGAAGCACTTCAAAAATACCTTCTGCAATCCAAAAAATAGGCAAGAAAATAAGATAGAAAGATGGAAAAATCAGAAAAGATACCATACATGAAATACTGACAAAAATTAAGAATATAAACAATAAAAAATCACCAGGCTACGACAGAATTAATAGACAAATTATAAAAAATCTACCCAGCAATGGAATTAAGTATCTAAGGAATATATTTAACTCGTCAATAAGACTCAAATATTTCCCTTTGCCTTGGAAAGTTTCTAAAATAAAAACCAAATAAAGATGTCGGTCATACAGGCCGATAAGCCTCTTGCCTATTTTGTCGAAGCTATTTGAACAACTGATTTATGACCGCCTTGATCCCCTAATACAATCGAAAGACATCATTCCTTCTCATAAATTTGGCTTTCGGCGAAAACATTCAACGATACAACAGGTACACAGAGTAATAAACAAAATACAAAAGGAAATTGACAACAAAAATTATTGTGTCGCAGTCTATCTTCACGTGGCTAAGGCTTTTGACAGTGTATGGCCTCCCGGACTATTGCCCAATTTAAAAAAAAATACTTCGACTATTATCTACTCTTGCGGAGTTACCTTAATGAAAGATATTTTTATGTTAAATGCCAGGACGAATGCTCTGATGTACTACGTATGGAAGCAGGTGTTCCACAAGGAATCGTTTTGGGGCCACTCTTATACATTATCTGTACACATGATATACCCTGCCCAAATGACGATAGCATGATTGCAACTTTTGCTGATGACACCGTTTTAATGACATCGAACAAAAACATAAATGTTGCCACAAATAAACTACAACAGCTACTTAACACAACGCTGGCCTAGTTCAGTACATGGGAAATCGAAATTAGCACAGATAAAACTATCCAAGTAATATACACAAAAATAAAGTATGATTCACAAATATTGACTATAAATAATAGAGTCATTAAATATGATACAAAAGCCAAATATTTAGGGATAATAATTGATGCAAAACTGACCAGGAAGGAACATATACTTCAAAAGAGAAACGAAGTTAAAAACAGATTCAGACAACTCTACTGGCTACTACGAAACGGCTCGCGACTTTCACTTGGTAATCTACAAAACTCTTATAACTCCGATCTGGAAATATGGCATCGAACTATGGGGAACAGCAAGCAAATCAAACATTAAAATAATGCAACGACTACAATCAAAAATCCTAGGAATATCAGAAACGCAGCCTGGTACATAACCAATAACGATATGCACAGGGACCTCAAAATTAAATTTATGGAAGACGTCATTCGAGAATGCAGCACAAAACATATTCACAGACTACTAACACACACAAACGAAGATATGCTGAAAATTCCACATTCAGAACTGCAAAAACGAAGACTAAAACGAATAACTCCGACAGCCCTAGCAGATACTTCATCACTAAAATGAACATCAACCTGTTCTATGTTTTATGACATATAATTCTTAATTCCATTATCCCTCTTATGTTGTAAAAAGAAATGTACTTTAAATAATGATTTAATGTAACGCTTATATCTCCATAATTGTTAAAAAAATTACTAAGTGTCAAAAGTTGACAGATGTAATAAATTGGAAACAAACAAATAAAAAATTATATTTATTTATATTTTTTTGTTTTTATGATTTTTTATAATTTTTATAGTTTGTATGCTTTTTATGATTTTGTTTATATTTATTTTTATGTTTTTGTATTTGTTTATGTTTTTTTATTTTTTTAATGTTCTTTATAAGGTTTTTTACATTTATTTTTATGAATTTATATAATGTAATAGGACTATGAATAAGTTCGTGCGGTTTTTTTTCGAAATTTGAAACTTTATTGACGTAAAATGGTTACACATTTAATATTCAAAATATTGTCCATCGCTTACTACTACTTTTTCCCATCTTTCTGGCAATTCACGGATTCCCTTTGTGAAAAATTCGGTCGGTTTTGCCGCAATCCACGAATCGATCCATTTTTTGACTTCATCGTAATTACGGAAGTGCTGGTCAGCCAGGCCATGTTGCATCGATCGGAAGAGATAGTAATCGGATGGCGCAAGGTCTGGACTATACGGGGGGTGGGGTAGGACATCCCATTTGAGCGTTTCTAAGTATGTTTTGACCACTTGTGCAACATGTGGCCGAGCATTGTCATGTTGCAAAATAACTTTGTCGTGTCTATCGGCGTATTGCGGCCGTTTTTCTCGCAGTGCTCGGCTCAAACGCATCAATTGTCGTCGGTAGACATCCCCCGTAATCGTTTCATTCGGTTTCAGTAGCTCATAATACACAACACCCAGCTGGTCCCACCAGACACACAGCATAACCTTCAGGCCATGAATATTCTGCGCCGACGTCGATGTTGAAGCATGGCCAGGGTATCCATACGTTGCCCGACGTTTTGGATTGTCGTAATGGACCCACTTTTCATCGCCAGTCACAATTCGATGCAAAAAACCCTTTCTTTTGTGCCGTTGAAGCAGTTGTTCGCATGCCATAAAACGGCGTTCAACGTCTCTTGGCTTCAATTCATACGGCACCCAATGGCCTACCTTTCGGATCATTCCCATGGCTTTTAAACGTTTGGAAATGGTTGATTGATCAACTCCCAAAGTTTTTGCAACCTCTTCTTGCGTTTGAGCCGGATCTTGATCGAGCAATTCCTCCAATTCGGTATCCATGAACTTTGGCGGCGCACCCTCGCGTTCTTCGTCTTCCAAGCCAAAATCACCACTTTTAAAGCGTGCAAACCACTTCTGGCACGTTCGCTCAGATAGAGCATGCTCACCATAAACTTCCACCAAGATACGATGACTTTCGGCTGCTTTTTTCTTCATATTAAAATAATGAAGAAGAATTTCCCGCAAAAACACATTATTTGGCACGAAATTCGACATTTTCAAGTGTGGTAAAAATATTGTTGTTTACGCTTCAAATAAAAAACTTATACTGACGTTTGTGCCTTACGACAGTAGCTCTCCAATGAATGTTTGGAAATGTGGATCGATGGAATAATAATCAAGTTACGCCATCTGTTGTAAAACCGCACGAACTTATTCATAGTCCTATTATATATTTTCTTTTTTTTATACTTTTTATGTTTTTGTATATTTTTAAATTTTTTGATGTTCTTTAATTAATTAATTTATATAAAAAAATTCATATATTAAGACCAGCACTCCTTAACCCACCACAATCGCTTCGAACGTATTTGAACTCTACCCTTTTCATCCACAAAAAAAAAACCAAAAAAAAAAGCACATAAAACGTGCAAATGTAGAATATCTCAGTTGGTGCGTCACAATCTTAATCTAACCTCATATTACCCAAGAAAGTTTATGGCACTAATGCCCTAACGACACTTTCACCACAAACCATCTACACTCGACTCATTCGACGCACCATCCTTCCCAATTCATAAATTTCAGTATACGAGTAAAATTTGTTGGCAATAGCCCACCGGTCACCCAGTCCCTTTGGTGCTGCGCTCATTCTCTTAGTAATTGCCGCAACATTTTGCCCCACAACAATTGCCACATTTTTTTCCTTTTTGATTTTGCACTGTTCTACTCCACTTCGTATTCCACAGGGTTGCCTATTCGGCACATTCGAGCACACAAGTCGTGTTGTTGGCATGCCGCGTCACCATCGGGGCGGTAGCCAACAGAGTTTAACAAATACAAATACAATAATAATTTGCAGCAACTAAAACAATGGTCAATTGGTGGCGCTTCACCACTCGTGCTGGTGTCCTCATTATTCTAGCACTCGCTTTGTAGCCTGCCTTGGAAAAAGTAGTTTTTGTCGCCACTTTTTCCATATTTCTGTCTATGTTTGTTGCTGCTACTCGCTTGATCCTTGTTTTAATGGATTGTGTTTTTCTCTTTTTGCTTTGCTTTTTGCAGCAGCAAAAGGCGAGTGAGAAGTGGAGAAATGAATAGCCATGGCGGCAGAAATGAATTTATTGTTTTTATCGCCGCGCAATTTCCACTTTCTTCTTCTCCTACTCCAAATGTCGCACTTAGAAGTGATGTCACCTTTGCCAAGGGCGCACAAGTGGTCAGCAACACGACGAACTATGAAATGCCAAAGTGGCCAGACGCAAGAGAGAAAAGGTTAAATCAGAGGCCATTTGTTGGCTTTGGATGGAATTTTAGTGTGAATCGATATTATCTTAGCTGAGGTAGGGGCGTTGAATTTTGATGATAAATTGGGAGGTTAACAAATTGGAGCTTTAATATGCATGCATACATACATATTAATATTGATGTAGAAGTATAGGTATGTGTGTGTACTATGTGCGTTCAAATACTATCATTTTAATATATTTTATACTTTGGGTAATTTATTACATTAATGTTATGATATACTGACACTTGGGTCCTTCTAGATCAGGCTTTTGTGTTGCTTCATGGTAAATAAAATAAAATATCCACATTCTTTAAAAACCTTCGCACTCGCGCGCTTTATCGCCCATATTTTTTAAGTGAAACTTCTTAAGCGTCGATAGACGAGCGAAAATGGAGCGTAAAATTTCAAGGCCATGCAAAGGTTTGGGCATTTTTGTTCCGCGAGAGAGAAAAAAGATATAACGTAGCGGAAAAGGAGAGAGAGAGATATACCTTATATATAAGTATCTTATATACACTTTAGGCTATTTTTCCTGAGTTTTTCCTTGTGGTTGCTAATTTCTAGTGAGATATGACACTGCCTACTTTTTGGCGCTTGTTTGTTGGTGCAAATTTCTAGGAAATATATTTTTGGTGCCTACTTTTTGGTGTTATATTTACTTGGTGCCTACTGTTTGGGGCGTTTTTTGGTCCCAATTTTGTACTAGTGCTTGTGCGTACTATAAAGTGCTATCCATTCCGGCGTCGGAATTATTGCTATTGCCATCGTACTGCACTTGGGTTCCCCTTTTTTATTTTCTTTAAATCCACCCGACCTACAATTAAGTCTGAGTAGATTTTGTGGATCCAAGGTGGCCAGACCACTGAAGCACATATGACAATGGGTCTTATCATAGTCGTTTAGATCCATGGGATTTTACTTGAAGAAAGACCCCATGTTTTTCCAAAACTCCCCAGTGCTTTGGCTTCCTCCAAATTCATTACAGCCCGGTCTACGGCATGCCTACTGGCAGAGCAGTACATACTGGCATTATCTATATCCAAAAAGATCTCATAGCGTAGTCCCTCCTGTCGATGGCCTGTTCTACTCTAGAAACAAGATTTTGCAGTGTCGACACGCAGGATTTTCCGCTTTAATCGGCATGCTGAAATGGAGAGAGTGGGTGAACCTTTAGCGACTTCTGACACATATGCAACTCCACTAGCCGTTCGAGACTTTTCAGCATGAAAGAGGTCATGCTGATGGGCCTAAGACTTTTGGGGCTGGCGTAGTCATTTCTTCCAACCTTACTGTACTTACTAACCTGAATTTTATGCTTGGAAAATAGTGTCTAAGCTAAGTTTACTGCCTATGCATATAATTCAATTAATTTTTTTATATTTTTGGTTCGCTACTTTTGGCATCCACTGTGCCACTGACAACGCTCAGTCAAGCGTAAACCGTAGAAAAAGTTTTAATTATTTTGCATGCGAACAATTTGCCATGCAATTTGACTTTGTACAATAACTGCAACAACAGCAACAATAACAACCACTACAAAAGTAAATAAATAAATAAACGCAACAACAGTTGCACTAAACAATAGGGGCGCCAATGAAAAGCAACAAATCAAACAACGATGAAGATAACAATTTTGTTTGAATTTTGTTGCTGTTTGCGGTTGTTGTTTGTATAATATGCAGTAGAAAGTTTCGCCTTGCACTGCGGTTGCGCTACCTACAACAACTTTGCTTGGCCAGTCCCCATGCTACTGACATTGTTGGCACGTGCAACATGCAACATGCCCCGTGCCAACAGCAGTCGGTCATCGATGGTGGCAATTGCAATGCAACGGAATTTGTAAGGTGGCAGCAGGGAGGGGATGGCGGATGAATGAAAGTCAAGCGCGGATATTGGCAATGTATGACCGACAGGCGGCCAGGGGAGGTGGCACGAATCGAAATTGTTACTGTAACCCCCCTCCCCCCCATCAACTATAGCTTACACGCAAAAGTGCATACATAGATGCAACTTTGCAAATATATATATATGTGTGTATGTGTGTGTGTGTGTGTGTTTGTTCTTTTGCTTTGCGATCTGGGTTATTGGAACAGGAAGGTGAAGCCAGCAAATATGCAAACAAAGCAGGCAAACGGCTGGCTGTGGCTATTGAATATCACTTCAATTTAAGTCGGAATATTCATTTGTCGGTGATGATATTTACATTCGAGCTTCAATTTTGCGAACTTTGAAAGCGCAACTTTTTCTTGAAACGCACATTAAAGTGATGCTTTTATTTTATTTTTCACCGGAATAGATTTATTTGGCTGTGAAATGGATTTCTGCCTGCGGTTTTTCTTCCCACTTCAAATACTTCCATCTATGAATATTCAAAAGTATGCATAAGTTTGCGTGTGTGCGCAAAAGCGAAAGTTCAAACAACACCTACAATCCTTCAAAATTTAATAAAGCATTATTTACGCAATCCAGCCAAAAGTGTGTCAAAAAACAAATAAAAAAGTAGTATTTTACCCATATTTGGCGCTTTGACAAATTTCATTTTCACTCAACGTCCAATAAGAGGCACTAACACTTGCGCACCTGTCAGACGCGCCTGTTGTTGTTGACAACTTTTGACAAACCTTTGCATTCATAACTAATCTGAGGTAGGCTTTGTTGAATCACTTCGAATTGTTTTTGTATAATAATTGGCTTTCGCTATGCAGAGGCGTACATTTCTCTATCAAATAACACCAGCTTGCAATGATTTTTATCTGTGGCATTTTACTATCATTGCTTAAGAGAAATTTGCTGCTGAATCCGAACATGAAGTCATGTATTAAAAAAGCTGAATAATTTTCGAGACACAGCTACATTTTTTGAGTACTGAACAATGAGCTAATTCACGTAATTACCCTGTCTTTGAATGTGGTTAGTATTTTTTATAAAATTAAATATAATTATATTTAATATTCGGCCTCGGTAGTCTAGTGTAACTGCACTAGCCTGCCATTCCAGAGGTTGTGAATTCGAAATCCACGTAAAGCACGATCCTCCTACTCTCCTAGTTTCTATAAAATAAAAAAAAAATAATAATAATTCCTCAACCCCAACCACCTTATCCTTCCTGCACAAAAAGTCAGGGCATTACTTGCATTGTGGCTGCTAAAACAACCAAAAAAAAAAAATAAAGAAAAAGACACAGTTGCTCATTGCATCAGTGGCGCCAGCAAGGGGAAGCGGACACTCGCGGTAGTAGCGCAAATACACCGCATTTAACGAAGTCCTCAACCATCTGTGTGATCCTTCTGCCAGAAAAATTTGACACACAGATGGCGCTCAAGCAGTAAGAAGGCGTTGTTCCTAAGCAACGACAGGTGGGCATTCCCACTACTTAGGACTGGTAGCGGCAGGCTAATCACCCACCCTGTCAGAAAGCAAATAGATTAACGAAGCCAACTCATGACTGCGTCTTGTCGAGGCCCTATGCTCCCGATTGGAGTGAACAAGGAAAAATAAAAAAAATACATATTTAATATTCAATGTGAATGCAACACTTTTCAATGAGACTTTCGATTTAAGAATTATTTATGAATTTGTTAAGAATTTTGTAAACAATTTTCAGAAAATTTCATAAAAAATCGATATCTCCGTATTTTTTGTTATTAAAAATCACAACCAACTAACCAAATTCTAAACCAACCATGTTTCATTTCTTTGTTCAAATCTAACTTTATTCATCCCCGTAATTTCCATTAAGAACAACGCAATCATTTCAGCCGCACTCTGACACTTCAATACCACTTTTGTAGAGCGATTTCTCCTTTGTCGTGCTTTGCTTTCTTTTCTATAAAAGAATATTTATTTTATATTGAATAAAAAAAAAAAAAAAAATTATTACACAAATTTATTAAAAAAATATATACATTTTATTAAATAATAATTATTATTAAATAAAACATAATTATTTTAATAGAAAAATTATATTAAAGAAATGTAATGTATTAAACAAATGTTTTATTATATGAAAAATTCTATTTATTTTTTTCTAAAAAATAAAAAAAATAATTTTTTCTAAAAAATAAAAAAAAATATTTATTTTTTCTAAAAACAATTTTTATTTTTTTTTTTTTCTAAAAGAAATAATTATTTTATTTATTTTTTCTAAAAAAAAAATTTTCCTTTTTTTTTTTCTAAAAAAAAAAATTTTTTTTTTATTTTTCTGAAAAAAATATTTAGTTCATTTATTTTTTTCATTGTTTTTTTTTTAATACTTATTTCATTTATTTTTTCTAAAAAACATATTTATTCTATTAAAAAATAATTGAATAAAAGTATATAAAAAACATGAATAAAGAAATTTAAAAAAAATGTTCCTCAAAAATTTTTGATTTTTACTAAATAATTTTTTTTTTTCATTTTTCTAAAAAAATTTACATGGCATAAAATTAATAATGAATTCTCTTTTTGGATAACTTTTTTACTAAATCAGAACTCTCTATTCGATTAATTTCATCTTTGGTCAAATTCTTGGCTCAAAATCGAAAATATTCAAATGCAAAATTTCCTTCGAAATTCCAGTATAATAAGGTAAAGTAAGTATAGATAATATAACAAATGGTTTTATTTTGTTATAAATTTAGGACATACATATGTATATTCCAACGTATGAAAGATTGAGGATTTTTCATTTAAACGCAACTGCGGAGAAATATATTAGAATGGAAGAGATGAATCTGGTCTTTTTGATTTCCACTCAAATTTAAATTCAAAGTGAGTTCCTTGTGAAAATGAAAATTGAATATGCATATGTATTTGGATTCGGGAAGCAATTTTATGCTAGCATATTTATATTTGTAACTCAAGAGTTGATCTAGAAAAACGGCCAGACAAGGTTTTCATTTTAGCACTACTTTCAGTGGGTCTTGCTTGCGTTTGCAAACATGCGTCGGATGGTGGAATATTCTTCGGTCAAATATTGAAAAATGGAAATATAATCAAATCTGCTTACATACATATTACATATGTATAAAAACATACGTTTATTCGTCACGTAATATAATTGAACTTATTTGAAAGAAAAACAAAAACGGCAGTCAAGATCAAAATAATTCTTTGTGTAATCCCATATTATTACCTCCAAATGCTTTGCTTGAACAAACATGAGCTTAAGAAGATTCATCTGTAATATTTAGAGAGTTGTGCTTACTCAGAGCAAAAGGCTACGCACAATTAGTTGAGTCAGTAGCTAATTACCTGTTTGCTAATTCGCACTCTTCATCAACACTGGCAACGCTGAGCGTACGATTGCAAACCAGTATAATTGAGGGAGAGAGAGAGAGAGAGAGAGCAGTAAACTGGAACTCAGCAGCTGGCTTTACGCTCTGTTCTCAGTTTACAAACGAACGATACAGTTTTGGGTTTTTGTATTTTTTTTATAGAAAGTTTGTCAATTATATTATAATTATAAGCTTTTTTTCTAATAAAAATCATTAGTTCCTAATGTAGTATTGTATAGAAGTGATATTCCATTTTTCCTATATGACTGTTGCCTATTTAACCGGCAGACCTTGAAATTGCGAAAATACATACCTGTGTGCATATTCGCAAGTATACAAAAAATTGCTCTGATGAAATAGTTATATACATACATACAATATGTATATACATTTAATATATGCGTGATCACTTCCACACGATGACGTTCGCTGACTGCGAACTTAAATAAACAGTATAATAACCAGTTTCTGTGGAAGTTCGAACAGCGGCATTGTGTGACTTGTGATTCTCCAGCTGTTCTGAGTGTCTCAATGTAAGTATGTATGAGTATAAGAAATTGTGGAGCTGCTTTTGTTTAACTTTTCGCAGAAAAGTTGTGCTTACAGTTTGTCTGAAAAACTTAATTTTATTTATGGACATATAAAAAACTACAGATGTTATCAATTAAAAAAAAATACATGTATGACGTTAGTTTTCTAGAAATTATCTAGTTTATTTTTTAATTTCACTTGTGCCGAGGTGAGAGATGACTAAGGTACCAAATACAGTTCTATATCGTTTTTTCCCATTTTTGGTATTTTTTTTTTTTAATTAAAAATCAGAACAGTTGGTCATAGCTTTTCTTTATTGGAATGTGCGCGGAAAACTTTATATTATTTTATATAGTGGGATTATAAAGGTTTTCCCAATAACAGGTGTTATTTTGAATAGCCCGCTATTTCGGTAGATGCCACTTTTGAAGCTATCATTTTTTGATATTTGACAAGTAGAAATTAAGTCATGAATAAAAATGGAACGATACAAGCTTAAACAAGGCATTGATATTATTAATATTCACTATAAAAATTGTGAAAATTTGGCAGAGACGAACATTTTTGGGTCATCGTGACGCACCTTGTCGGACCGCAATAGAGAAATTCATGAAAAAATTCGAGCTGTTGGGGCAAGTTAGTGATGTGAAGAATAAAACCCGTGCACGTCGCTCCAGAACAGCCGAAAATATTGTTGTTGTAGCCGAAAGTGTTTAAGAAAACCCAGGTTTGTCCATTCCCGTCGTTCTTTGGAATTAGGCATTCCTCAAACGTCATTACAACGTATTTTGCATAAAGATTTGGGTCTTAAGGCTTATAAAGTCCAGTTAACACAAGAAGTCAAGTCAGCCGATCATCAACAACGTCGTGTCTTTGCTAATTGTGTCTTTGAAATGCATGAAAATTATCCGGAATTTCATCGAAAAATCATCTTGAGTGATGAGGCCCATTTCCATCTCGGTGGCTTCGTCAACAAGAAAAATTGTCGGATCTGGGGCTCAGAAAATCCAAGAGTTATTGTTGAAAAGCCTCTCTATCCTCAACGTGTGACTTTTTGGTGTGGTTTATGGTCCGGTGGAGTCATTGGACTTTACTTTTTCGAAAATGAAGCTGCAGCAACAGTTACGGTGAATGAATTACGCTATCGAGAGATGATTAACTATTTTTTATGGCCGGAATTGGATGGTATTGATCTGGACAACATTTATTTTCAACAAGACGGTGCTTCGTTCCACACAAGCAACGAAACCATTGATCTCTTACGGGAATAACACCACTTATTGGAAATCCCTTTATATGAAGTATTGTATTTTATTGATGACGAATTAAAACTTTTACTTAGAAAAGACTTCGGTAAAAAAAATATCCTCCACAAATTTTTTCACCTAAATCTAAACAGTGTTTATTATCAAGGGTTGCATGCACTTTTAAGCAGTGTTTAACAAACCTTCAAGAGACAACTTCAGCGGTCTGGCTTTCAATTTCGCCTTTACCAAAGAAAAACTGTAAACTACATCGAATTTTCTTTTTGTTAACACCCTGTAAATCACAACTGAAGGAAACAAACAAAAACCAGCAAAAGAACGAGCATAAACTTTAAATTGGCTGAGCGATACTTTACGAGAAATCGAACACTTCAGCCATCTACCGAGAAAATAATGCATTTTTTAAAGCGGTTAGCAAATATTACAAAATATCTTAAATTTAGTTCATTTGCCAGTTCATTCGAGAAAATCAAAATTTTTCCTTTGACTAGGTTTACTGACACAATTTTTTCATTTCGTAGGCCGCACTCCCATTCGTATCTTTTTTAATCGATTTTAAAGTCAAAACTCATTGGTATGAAATAAAATATGACAACCATGACATTAGTCATTTTAGCAGCTTTTGGAAAAAATAGTATGAGGGCTCATATAACCGCACCCTACCCATACCTCATTTAGGAGTTTCAACCTTTTCCCATTTTATTCTTAAAAATAATTAGCGCGCTTATATTTTTATGCTGCTTATGAATCAGATTTTTTACGGTTTCTGCTGATATCGAAGATTCTACGAAACGCCGAGATTTTACTGTTGTACTGTCTGGTCTATTAAAAACATCACGTAACGGTGCATGAGCCTTTTTATTTATTATGCTGGCAAGGGGTGGCTGTGAAACTTTGCTAAATTCGTTTAACATTACAGAGTAGCTGAGACTGCTATACAGCGCGCACTCATACATGCATACATACATATGTATGTGTGATTTAAAAAAGTTCCTTTCGAGCGCAATCAATATTCAAAGTAAAGCATAACAGAACTAAATTAGATTTCCGCATTTGATACTGCGCGCGAAACAACTTTCACCGGAAAAAAATAAGTGATAATCATTGCGAATTTGCAATAGCTACGAGCTAATTAGTTGTGAATATGTGTATGTGTGCTTATTCTGTGTATGTTGTTGCATATGCGCTCCCAAAACTTAAATTAGTTTCACGACTGAGTCCATGATTGGCTCAATTGTTGCTGACGAATATTTGCTGCTTAGAAGTCAATGTCCAGCACTGGCGCATGTACTTGAAATGCCAGCACATGTCTAGTTTTTTATTCCAACTAATTTATCAATTTATTGCTTGTTGAGTTCCTAGCAAATTAAAAATAGATGATTGCTCAAAAACAAAAAAAAAATAAAATAAATAAAAAGCAGGAAAAAATAAAAAAAAAATTATAATAAGAAAAAAATGACTTCATGTATACACACTTTCTTATGCAGTAGCAGTGAAGGCACATACATACATGCATATGTATAATATAATGAAAGCTAAGTACAAGGTGGCGCAAAATTAATCATCCTATAGGAAAATTTACAGTTTTTACAAATGTTGACATTAGATTAGATAGATTAGATTTGTGGGGGGGTTGGACAAGTCCAAGCACTCAGTCAGTAGACCCGGATAGATAGTAGAAAGTATAGAGATGGGAGACATGATGGAAAGAATAATGAGATGGCGCCTATCGCGGTCCCGTTACTTTGCTCTCAGCGAACTTGACAACGAGTTACGTGATTTTAGCTCCAGTACGGCCAGATTACCATTTTCGTAATTTGATTTAGCATTTTTTTTTTGTTATTTAGTCTCGGAGTTTTAGTTCTTTCTTCATGACATTTTTCTAGCCTGTTTTAATTAAAATGTAATGTTTATAATTTTGTAAAATATACATTTTTTTAATAATTAGTTCAATAATTCACTCAGTCTTATTTAGCTTTACTTTTTTTAACATCTGGAGGCATTGCCCGCGATTGCAGGTGCTGTTGGTGTTCAGTCAAATCTCTCTCTCTCGCCTAGCTTTGGATATAAAAACGCATTAAAATGCCCATTTAAAGAAAATAAAACCCCAAATTTTTATTGAATCACTTAAAGAACTTTGTATGCGTGACGAATTGCCTTTAGAATGTGCGTTTTTTTTTAATAAATGTCTTATGCTTATGTACAATTTAATTTATGAGCTTTTTTTGTTAAGGGAGACTATTTTGTTAATTTTATGAGAGACTTATTTGCTATATTTGAGGTTATATAACTGGTATGGTTTCTTTAGTATTTTCTGGTATTTTGAGGCTTATTTTTACAATGAATACACCTCTTGATGCCCTATGTCCCACTAAGGATTGATGGCCGAAAGACGCGATTGCACCTCTATGGTTTTAATCCGCATTCTGTAAATTCAAACGCCTTTAAAATATGTAAAAAGGTTTTCAATCTTAAGAAGAGTCGAGAGAGGGGCATTTATATTAGTTAAAAAAGTTATTCAAAAAAATTGGACGTTTAATTTTGCGCCACCTTGTATGAATTTCTCATAAAAAGTAAACAAAATTCACTTTGCGTATATGTACATATATATTTACGTGTATGAAAAAACATGTAAATATTTACTTGCTTATTTTTCCACGTTGTTTATTTCCTGTTGAATCGCAGGTGTTTCCCTTTTTGTTTTTTTTTATTTTTATTTTTTTAATTTATGTTACAATTCTATGAATTTCTCACGTAAAGAGCAGGGAGACGTGCGAAGGAGAATTCCTACAGCAAACAGGTGGAATTGAAGAAACTGATAAAAGAACAACAACAATTGCAGAAATTTCTAAAATATTTTCAGAAAGCGATTCGCAAGATAACTTTTTGAAATAACTTTTTGGCAACTCTTTGCGAATTTTAATCTGCATTGTGTGATCGGCTGTTTTGCTATTCATCTGAAAAAAGTATGAGAATTGCTATTTACTCTCAGAATGGTGCTTCTGGAGCATCCAGATTACATATGATCAATGGCAGCAAGGCAGCAAGCTAACAACAAATACCCCGTGGCAAGATTATAAAATCACCGCATATTGAGAAGTTTCGATCATTCATTTATTTATTTCACTTTATTTCTTTATATTCTTTTATTTCTTTTTGAATTTTTCTTTTACTTGTTTTTTTTTTTATTTATTTTTTTTTTATCCAAATTCTATAAGAAAGAAGATAATAAACCTAGTGTCGAGTTTTTTAGCAAATGTTTTAAAAGTGCGCCACATTTTCATAAAAATGTCAGTGGCATTTTCAACGCAAACAAAAAAAATGTCTTGCCCAAAAACGCTCAACACCGTCAGCAGCTTTACTTTCATAAAGTTTTATTAAATGTAAAAAGAAAAAAAAATCATTTAAATTCGCTTAAGCTATTATACAGGGTACGCCATTTTTTATGACGGTTTGAAAACATTGAATAACTTTGAAAAAAAAAAACTGATTTGTAAAAGTGAAGTATTTTTATTTGGTTTGGTTATTTACAATTTATTAAAACTATCTTTTGAATACAATATCAATCTTCGCGTTTGTCATCACCTTGCCAAGCATTTCGGGTTTATAGCGTCGATTTCGGCGCGAATGTGTGCCTTAAGCTGGTCAATAGTCTGCGGCTTATTGGCATAAACCTTACTTTTCAGATAGCCCCACAAAAAGAAGTCCAGGAGGGTTAAGTCAGGTGATCTGGGGGGCCAGCCGATGTCGCCTCTTTTGACACTAAACGTCCCGGGAATTTTCGTTGCAGAAATTCAATTGTTGCATTCGCAGTGTGTCATGGCGCACCGTCTTCTTGAAACCAGTAACCGTATAAAACCTTTTTCACGCATTTGGGGGCAGACACAATGAGCCAACATCCATCGACATCGGTTTCCATCGACCATTTCGTTTTCTCGATGTGGCCCAGTGGTGGTTTGGCGCAAATGCCAGCCCAATCTGTTACTTTTCGGTCATGCAAATGCGGCAATTTTGTTTATTCATACTGCCAGAGAGGTTAGAATATGTCTCGTCCGTCATTAAAATTTGCTTCACACAAATCGGTTCAGTGTCAACCATTCGAGCGACTGTTTGCCCGTATTCTAAGCGACGTGAATTGTCTATCGGAAATATTCTTTGTGGCAATTACACTTTATACGGAAACAAATTTTAAACATCCTTTAAAATGGGCTACATTGTGATTTCACTGACACCAAAATGCTGAGCGCGACGACGATTCGACACTGTTGGCTCCTGGGCAGCGCTCTCCCTCACTGCTTCAACAAGTTCATTGGAAAGTCTTGCTCGTTGATAAATGGCATGTTGACATCTCCTACTGCCCCGTGCTTAAAAAAATTCAACACCAAACGACGAATAGTATTGTCAGACGGTGCCTATTTGACGCGATACTTTTGCCGATATGCGTGCTGAGTTACAATAGAACGACTATTTTCGATGTATAGCGTCACTATTTCAGCGCTTTGTTTTGGTGTAAAGCGATCCATGGTTGACATTATACTGAATTGACGTATCGAAAACATGTATGTGGAAGTTGATCGGTTGGTAAATGACAAAGTTATTCAGCGTTTATATACCGACATAAAGCATGGCACACCCTGTATAGGTATACCACTTATTTCTGATGTAAATCCCTTTATCACTCGTATTTTGCTTTTAATTATACAGCAATACAAATTTCATACCCGACTGTTGGTTGGCCAGAACCAGCGCAATAGTAAAATATTAGTATGAATAAACAAGAACAAAATTACTTTTGTACAAAAATTACTGATAAAATATCGTTATTTGACACGAATATATAAAGCAGAATAAAAAAATATGTTTTACTCAATTTAGTGTCCGTTTTGTCACGGAAGAATTTGCGATTGTCCGGTTTGTAGTAATGTAAATCAACTGTGTTTGTTATCCAAGAAAAATTTAATATGCACATGAAACTTCTTTTTTTTTTAACTTATTATTATAGGCTTGCGTGTTTTCCTTTAAGCCAAGCACAAAGTTTACATTTCTTGTGAAATGCCTCGCAAAATCCATACAAATTTTATTGCCGTGAAATACGCGTGAAAATTCATGTGTAGCAATGAGTTTGATTTTCTATTGAGATTGATATCCAACTTTCTGTCATCTCTTTGGTGACCTTCCTAGTCGTCACTTTCCTTTTGCTATTTGTATCAACCAATTGCTAGGGGCTCATATCACATAATCATTCTATGCTTGTGCTCTGGCTCTTACGAATTTTACTATGTCGGCCACCTCTGTGCGGGTTCTTATCTTCTCGCACCTTACGTTATCTAGTATAGTTTTTCCAGCTATTGCCGTGGTATTCGGCAAATTCCACAACGTCAATTGTTGCTGTTTAACAGTAATAGAAGTCCCGTCAGTGTAGAGTATATCACGGGTCATTTTCGTCTAGCTCATCTAAAGGTAGGCCCTGGAAGCATGCTGTTTCGACGGGTTGGCTCCAGAAGGGAAGGATGTTAGATGAATAGTTCATTTTGAACTTCCCTAATGTATACGAGTATTCCAAATGTGGTAGGGTTTAAAAACTTGTTTTACCTAAAACTAGGCGCTCAGTGTCCACTTTCCAAATTGTTTCTATGTTAAACTGACACATAACCTTTTCAAAAACTCTGAATGTTATTCCTTCCTCTTATGCCTGATCACATGTTGTTCTTCCTAAAGTCAAAGAGTTTGCTAATCGAGGCGCGAGATTTGACTCTGGTTTTACATTAAAAAATTATGTTAGTCAGCTATTCCCGAACATCTATGCTAATTTATCAGTTCTGAGACGCTATGCGAGGGATTTTATTTATTTCCTTAGATCGTTCTAAGCTCGAATATACGTCTTTGGTTTGGCATCCAATTTATGTCTCTCATTCAACGAGAGGTTAAAGGGTGCAACGAAATTCGATTCGAGACGCTCTGCAACTTCTGCATTTCTCGGACCCACCACCAACTTACAGTGCTCGATGCATGGTAATAAATCTGGGACAACTTGCCAACACACGTACTCTCCATTCCTTGGCACTTATTTCTGAAAAACGTCAGACAATGCAAATAAGAATTTATTGCTTTAGCGCGTACGATAGAGACAGCACCATTGGAAAATAGAAGAGCAATATGAGAACGCTGATGAACTGGCAAGATAGGAGGGAGCATCCTATAACGAATCCGAAGACGGAGAAATTGGCTGTCTCCAAGGCATACACAAAAGGAAGATCTTCTCGCTATTCCAGAAGAAGGTCGCTGACAAATGGACAAACACGGATACCATCAAAATAACTAAATAACCGTGGCCTAATTTCAACAAAACCCAATCTGACGAGTTATTAAGAAAGCCAAGAACAGACATCTTCACAATTGCGTCAACAATAGCCGGCCACTGGGCTTTGGGTGGATGTAGGAGCTGCAATTAAGAAGAATCTAAGGAAGCAGTCTTTCATTATCTGTGTGAGTGCCCGAGTCTGGGTGCTCTACCACATAGAATGCTAGGGGAATTCTTAATGAACAACTTGGTAGAAATTGCAGGAAAGAAAATAGATGGCATAGACAGATTCATAGTCAAATCAAGATGGTTCGTCTAATAAAAAGCAGTGGTTCTGTGGTGTCTCAAAAGGCATATTTTGTGCTAATTGGTCTGGGCTGTGTCAGCCTAAGAAACACGACCACTTATGGTAATTTCTCTGATAATTCTGAATATTTCGTATATGTTACTTAATATTGTTACGCTGTTACAAATAACCGTTATGTGTGCAATCTGATAATAACCTAGATCACTAGTACGCACGAGTATAGAAATTAATATGAATTTTGTAAATACTCTGTATATTTTTCTAAAATACTTCAATCTATATTTTACATACCTCGAATGCGAAAATCATTTTTCGCTGTTATAATTAGACGAATATTGCCTTACAATGTGCGCGTTTGTATGCAGAAATTTAATACTAAAATCCGTCATTCTTAGATAACCTCTCGTTTGGGTCAAAGTCGTTGTTGTGTACACAGAGATTGTTTTCTAGTCAGTGGCTACAAAATTATCAGCTGTGGCGGATGCGAACATTTACTTTATGCTATTGGACGAGCACTCGTAAGATTAACGAAATTTAACATAGACTTACTTTTCATATTAAAAAAAACATATATAATATTTTCATAGAAATGTCGTTGCAATAGGCCAGATTAATTAAACTAACGTGGCATAATTTTTATTCCCTTTCACAACTGCGTCCTTCAAGTTCATCAAACTGTGTTAGAAAAGCAATCTAAGCAGTTGGTTCAGGTATTGAGAAATCGTAGGTGATGTGGTATTATCTGATGAAAAGGACTCTCTTACAAAATTTCAGATCAAAAAAACTGTTTCCTTTTTAAAATATCTGCACTCAACAAAATTTAAAGACAATTCAGTATGAAATAGTTTCATTAACTACGAAATTTTATAATGATAAAGACATTTAAAATTTTAAGAAATTTTTGAAGTGAAACTTCTTAGGCGTCGATGGGCGAGCGAGAATGGAGAGTAAAATTTCAAGGCCATGCAACGTGTTGAGCATTTTCGTTCCGCGAGAGAGAAAAAATATATAACGTAGAGGAAAGGGAGAGAGATAGCTATACCATATATATAACTTAGATACACTTTAGGCTATTTTTCCTGAGTTTTTCCTTGTGGTTGCTAACTTCTAGTGAGAAATAACACTGCCTACTTTTTGGCGCTTTTTTGTTGGAGCAAACTTGTAGGTAATATATTTTTGGTGGCGTTTTCTTGGTGCCTACTTTCTGGCGTTTATTTCCGTTTCATGGATAGTGCTGTACTAGTGCGTACTATAAAGTGCTATCCATTCCAGCGTAGGCGGCTGGTTAGACTGATGACGGGCCACTTTCTATGGGCAAAGCACATGGAAAAGGTAGGCACCTCGGACAGTGCACTCTGCCCTGAATGTGAATAGGAGGATGAAAGAACGCATCCACTCTAAATGCAGCTGGAAGCGGACCAGCCCGCACTGCGTTCAAAAATGCCAAAGCTGATAGCCCCGCAAAGGGCAATGGACACAGTAACATTAGCATTCTGTGGAACAATGTCTCCAGTACCAGCATTGGAGGGCTGCAGCCAGCGCAGTTCACGCCAACCAGTACTCTTGCAGCGGCAGAACGACTTGTCACTCCTACCACAGCCATATACTTTAACGTACGCTACAAATGAGAGCGCATCAAACGACGCAATTGAAATGTCACCCAGCTAATAGGAGATACTCACACCTCTGCAACGACAAACCCGTATCGAACGACAACCAGTCCGGCTGGCCCTGAGAGCTGTAGGAAAGCCAGAGTTAATGAACGCAGCGGGAACAAAAAACGACCCCCTGAGAAGAATGATGAGAGTTGGGCATAGAATGGAAAACCAAAAGAAGTCGAAGGATAAGCTAGCCGAGCCAAACAAAAGAAGCACGTCGCGGGCACAGTATGTAAAACCCGGAAGCTGTTGTGATAAATCCCGCAGAAGGCCATAATTATGGGACTTGTGCGTAAAGATTACAATTGATGAGTCAGTCAAAGTAAAGTCCATCAGGAAAACGAAGGCTGGGGCTGTACTTTTGGAGTTTGGTAGGGAAGACAAGGTTACGCCAGAGTTCGTACATCAGTTGAGAAGCACTAGGCAAGACAAGACCTGCATCGCGGACTAAAAGCCATGTGCCACGATTCAGTTACGAGACTCCTTGACAGCCAATGCGGAAGTGGAAACAGAAGGTCGGAAGCTGTTCACCAACCAAGAAGAGCAAATATAGACGAAGATGAGATCATGAGAACAAATAAAGAGATGTTGTCGCTGCCTTGGGACAAGGCATACACAATCAAGCTGCACTGGCCCTGATAAAAGGGATATGTGCATCAGATGTGGGAAACCAGGGCATAAAATGAAAAAACTGCAAAGCTGCCCCCAATTGCATACTTTACAAATACAAGAATGTGGAGGGCTATTGCCTATAGCTGAAGGCAGAAGAGGAAACTAAGAAATAAAAACTCTCCTTTTGATAATAAGGCAGCAATCAGTAAAAGAAACAACCTCAAGAACCCTCGAACAGATACGTCTTAAGATGACTGCAAAGCCTGCCAAGGAAGTCATTTGAATTAAGTTACTATCCAGCATTAAAAGCAAGGCTTACACTTTCCATTAGTTGAAAAATATTCATGGGAATTTTAAGCTACTTTTGAGCTAATTTAAATCCCAAACGAAAGGTGGACACCCCGTGCAACCAAGAAGGCTCGATAGATGTGTGCGCGTAGCGGTTCAAACAGTCAATACAAAATCAAATTATATACAAATATGTATGTATGCTTGAAAAAAAAAAAATTCTGTTACTTTTTATATCATTTTTTTTTTATCTTTTTGTTGGTCTGCTCTTGGGCCCATCTGTTAAGCGAAATGCACAAGTGAATGAGCAAATTCGTTTACGACATCATTTAACATACAATAAATACGTATGTATGTATGTATTTGATAAAATATAATTTTGTTTTTTGTTCACTCATATAAAAAAAATAATAATAAAAAGTATTCATTCATTTACAAGATTGGCAAACGATAAAGTTGGCCACAAGCAACATCGCACTTTTGCAGCCATTTCCATGCGCATTTCCATTCGCAACAACATTTACGAGCAATGAATAAATAGTTGAAAAGTGTCATTTTCACCAGACACCACCGACATTGACATTCCGTTTTTTCAACGTCGGGCCGCAACGCCGCCACACAGCCGCGCCCCATTAGTGGCGAGACCTCATTAACCTTACGAAGGCGACGAACGGATGCTGCGTTCGACGACAAATGTTTGCAAATACGTGTGAGTGGATGTATGTGTGTGTGTGTATGGTGGCGGCAATTTTTACAGATCGATATCAGCTGTGAAAGAGAATCGAGCAAATTAAAATGACAACCTATCAAGAAGGATGAATGGGGGGCAGGAGAGGTTCGAAAGAAGTTCTGCAGCCAGTGACTGGGTGAAGGTCTCCCAACTGCTTGCACGAGTGAAATTTGTAAAAGCTTTTGCTGGGAATGTGCACGTGCAGTTTTTAATTTATTTGAAAGATGCTGGAGGACTACCACAGGAGAAAGCTTAACAGGGTTTTCCAATTGTGCATGAACTGGTCTGTGACAGTTTGTCTGCCTTTGATAGCAAAGGGCATGTTTGGGAGGCTGCGTACTGAGAGTCATAAGAGTGGTGATTTTACATCAATTTAACGAAAAATATTTTAGAGAATAGCGACAAAACTATTAATGTTTATATATTTCACGAAAACGCTGCGTAAGATTTTTGGACCTTTGCAAGTTGGCAACGGCGAATATCGCAGACGATGAAACGGTGAGCTGTATGAGCTTTACGACGACATAGACATAGCGCAGCGAATAAAGATCCAGCGGCTGCGTTGGCTGGGTCATTTCGTCCGAATGGATACAAACGCTCCGGCTTTGAAAGTATTCGGTGCGGTACCAGCTGGTGGTAGCAGAGGAAGAGGGAGGCCTCTTCTGCGTTGGAAAGATCAGGTGGAGAAGGACTTGGCTTCACTTGGTGTGTCCAATTGGCGCCGGTTAGCACGAGAAAGAAAGGACTGGCTTTGTTAAACTCGTCCAAAATCGCGTAAACGGTTATCGCGCCAATTAAGAAGAAGAAGAAGAAGAAGAAGAAGAAGAGGTAGCGTTCAAAGTGCCTTCGCACTTACAGCATCCGTCGTCTACTTCGTCGAGTGGTGTGGTCACTAAAACAATCCCTTCTCTTCTTCTGGGGAGACACCCTTCCCAGAACTACTTTGTGCATTCTATTCACCCACGTCTGGATCCACCATATTTGTAGCCAGACACTGCTATAGGCTCCTCTTTTTATGTCTCTATCTGTGCGGCTTCGCTTTGTTGCACTGTGTCGAGGCCTATCTTTTTTTCCGTAGTACATTCCAATGCACCTCTTTACTACATTCTAGTTGTCCTCGCGCTCGGACATTTTGTTGACTATGTTGCTCGGCCAATCTGCTTCCTCAGAGCATCTTTTTCCGTGAGCCATCTGTCGTAGCAAAAAAAAAACGTGTGTTCTTCGCAGTGTTTGCACTTGGGATCGCTTACCTTACCAATGCGGTATAGGTGCCTTCGGTAGTATCCATGGACCGGGAGGAACTGAGCTAAGAAGTAATTAATTGCCCCGAAGTTACTTTGGATCCATTTGCTTATTGATGGAATAAGTTTCGCCGTTCATCTGCTAATCGGTTCAGTGTGCAATGGGTTTTGCTACACGGAGCATGGTTTGGCATCTCCGTTCTGAGACGCTAGTGATGACGTGTTTCTTCTTGGAGTTCCACGCATCCATTTGCTACCAACAGCAGCGCCAGGGACAGTGCGGTAGGCTTGAGCAACTCTGAGTGCCGCTGCACAGCCTTCAGTGCTTTGTGGTTGGCTTTGCAGTTTGGCGCGATCCCCCATATTTCGCTGCTATACAAGAGAATTGAGTTTTTTGCCGCCACGGTTAGCCTTCTTTTGCTCTGTGTTGACCCACCAATGTTTGTCGTTAATTTATTTAGCACTCCCGTGACTTTTGCTGCTTTGGTTGGTTTGCTGCCTGAAAGTCATTGAATCCATAGGAAAGTTTTTAGTGATTCAACTAATATAAAATGTCATGCATGGTTTGATTGATTTAGAAGCCAAGAATTTGCTGTGTAAAACACGCACTGGGCAACTAAACCTAATTTGATGAAGACCCGCATCAAATGACATAAAATATCATCCATTCATTAGCAGTTATACAGGAATCAAGCCTTTTCAAACGAGGAATAATTCAGAAAAATCTGCAAGCGATAACCTTACCAACTAATGCTGAGAGATCTTGAAAGGCGTCTTTCGAGATGCAAATTTCTGCTTATACACCAAGAAAATAAGAGGGTATTTGTATCAGCTTAGGGCAGAGAAGGAAAAAGGGATGCACTATGATAACCCTATGTAAAAAAAAACAGTACATTAAGCCCGGCGAACTGACATCAGCGACATCTACAACTGCGATGAGATCAAATATCAACGGTTCTGTATCTTGCAAGCGATAACCGTACCAAGATTAAGATTTTCCGATTGTAATCAAATAAGCATCATTTCGCTTTTTACTTTGTATATTTTAGATATATTGGACTTCTCAGTGCTTCATCCAGACCCTTTAAAATTAAGATAGAGCTGTGCCTTTCTTGTGGCTGTAAATGGCCGAGATGTCTCAACGTTCTCCGTGCGTTAGCGCTGCATTCAAGGAGAAGATGCATTAAAGT
The DNA here is from genome assembly GCF_028408465.1 of Anastrepha ludens. Classification (NCBI taxonomy): domain Eukaryota; kingdom Metazoa; phylum Arthropoda; class Insecta; order Diptera; family Tephritidae; genus Anastrepha; species Anastrepha ludens. The sequence continues at coordinate 9,355,110 of NC_071499.1, read as the reverse complement.
CTTCTGAGGCTGGTCACAGAAACGACAATAATCTGTGGACCATATCCCGATCATGTGCAGATGACTAAGCAGTCTGTAAAGACGTCTGAGAATGCTCGTAAGCATTCTTTTATACTTTTTGAGAGTTAGGAGATTTTAAAACCTCCATTGGTTGTTGGCCAGATCTTTTTACGCCATTTAATATTATGAGTTGCAGAGGGGAGATGAGGCCATTAACTAACGTACCGATTACAAATTTTGCACTCGAGTCGAACCAGTATGTAAAGAGGCCAATATACTCTTAATTAAGAGATGGCGGCCGCCGTAGCCGAATGGGTTGGTGCGTGACTACCATTCACTACCGAAATTCAGAGAGAACGTTTGTTCGAATCTCGGTGAAACACTAAATTGGAGAAAACGTTTTTTCTAATAGCGGTCGCCCCTCGGCAGGCAATGGAAAGCATCCGAGTGTATTTCTGCCGTGAAAAAGCAACTCATAAAAACTATTTGCCGTTCGGAGTCGGCTTGAAACTGTAGGTTCCTCCATTTGTGGAAGAACATCAAGACGCACGCCACAAATAGGAGGAGGAGCTCGGTTGGATGGATTAATAGCCAATTTTTAAAACTGTAAATCAGTGACTTGGTTTTAAATTTGACTAGGAACTGTCGCTTCAGCAGTATTCCCTAAAAATTTCTTGACAAAATTGTATGCTGTTACAAAAATAACGAAAAACTTAATTAATCTCATTTTTGCCCTATTATTTAATAAGCTCAAAATATTATTAATGGAAACTTTACAAAGTTTTAAGTAAATCATACTAAGATGTGAAGTGCTTAAACGTTTTTTAAATAAATTTTTAATCTTTTGGCATAATAATAAATGACGTTAAAATCCTTACATGCCAAGAAAAACACTCATTATTGATGTGCGCGCTTTGATCTGCACTAAGCCCTTGAATAAACCATCTGAACTGACATACAGAAGCACACTCGTATATACACACAAACACACCTACTCTACATAAGAGAAGCGTGAATGAAAAGCGCACAAATTTCAATGCGCATTAAATTTTCATTTTCACAGATACGTCGCTTTGTATTTACATTTGAATTGAAATCAAAAAGACCAGTCCCCTGCCTTCCATTCCACTGCTCCACAATTCCATTCAAATGACAACACGAGCATTTTCCGCCATTTACACTTTATCATATTAGTAGAGCGACGTTTCATGTGTGTATGCTTATACCTACATATGTAGATGTGTATGTGTATATCTGCATAGTAAGTCTGTGAGTTAGAGCATATGTTTGTCGGTATGTAAGCAATTCATTCCACTTTGTCATTTAAATATCATTTTCGAAATGAAAAGAGAAAAAAAAAACACGTTGAAATTTAGCAGCAGCAATGGGCATAAGTCGCAACAATAACAATAACAACAGCAACGGTGACGGTGCGACCCGCTTATCACTCAACCATAATCGCTCTCATCACAATTTCTTCTGCTCTCGTCTCAGTTGCTGCTCTGACAGCAGTGTTCATCAGAGGGAGGAATTGTCAGTGATATGGTTCATCAGCTGTGGCAGGTCGGAGTTTGAGGCAGCAGCTTTGTAATATTTCATTCGCCGTATCTACTATATGGCTATGCATTGCCTGTGTATGCGCGCTTTAATGCTATTTATGATTTTTTTATGGAGATCAATGCTGCCATCATTAGTGAAACAATAAAATTAATCTAGCTAATCATTGCTTCTGGTGAAAGATGAAGAGCATGAAATAAATCATATTTACAAATCGTTTTGATAAAAGAGAAATTTATAAGGATTACCGCCTGACTTTTTGTCTGAGTTAATATGCTTGTGATGAATGAGATTACTTGGATTATGAGATCTTGAAAGTGCGTAAGTTGTAGAGGAATAAGAAGAAGATTACTCTGATGAAAATGTGGGAGTACCGAGGAATATATTTTTTTTTGCTTTTTCTCAACAATTTTACAATGAATTTTGTTAAGGTTGCACTGCTTTTTCTTTTTGGTGGGTGCTTAGAGATGCAAGATTCAGCCTTTGGAATACATCAGTCACCTCCTGCAAGTTGTGTTGGGTGCACAACTCAGGCATTTGCGTTGATGCCACATTTTTGGATATGAAACATACATATAAAGTAAGAACAAAGTACTAAAAAAATAGTAAAAAAAAATTAAATAAAAATAAATAAAATATAAAAAAAAATTAAAAAAATAAATAAAAAAAATCACTCGCCAATAGTTCTTGTTCAGGTTGCACAGTTTTTTTTTGTGGCAGGTGCTTAGAGATGTAAAATTAGATAAGATGTTATTATTATATTATTAAACACAAACAAATAAAAAATAAAATAAAAAAATTAAAAAAAAACAAAAGTAAAATAAAATAAATTACTTCAACGAAAAACCCAACTTTTTGTGGAAATAAAAAGTTCAATATTACATTCACTAACACTTCGTTCAATAATGTGTGTGACTAATTAATTAAAACACATTTTTTTGCCAAAATTCGTTTTTATTCATCAACATAGCCCCCTTTTAGGGAGATACAATCATTCCAACGCTTTTCCAATCTTTCGATACCGCCTTTGTAAAACGATTTTTCTTTGCCTTCAAAATATGCCTCAGTTTCGGCGATTACTTCATCATTTGAGCCAAATCTCTTACCACGGAGCATCTCTTTGAGGTCTGCGAAGAGCCAGTAGTCGCTGGGGGCCAAATCTGGAGAATACGGTGGCTGGGGAAGCAATTCGAAGCCCAATTCGTTCAATTTTGCCATCGTTTTCATTGATTTGTGACACGGTGCATTGTCTTGGTGGAACAACACTTTTTTCTTCGCCATATGAGGCCGTTTCTTTGCGATTTCGTCTTTCAAACGATCCAATAACGCTATATAATAGTCGCTGTTGATGGCCTGGTACATTTGCTCACAGAAAAACGACTCAAATTGATTGCAGTTTTTTTCACAACTTTAAAACTCCCTTTTTTGCGCAACGATTTTTTGTAGTGACCCAAAAGAATTAAGCGAGTTATAGGCATCTGTATACCAACGTTTCCAGAGTGATGAGAAAGCTAGGTGTTTTTATGTAAATATGGCTGCCGTGTATCGATTTCGTTCGGCTGTGTAACAGATAAATCGAACCAAAGTTGGGATTTCAGGATATTTGGGTAGAGGCAACATTTCTCTGAGCTGGGTTCCAGGACATAGGAACGTAGAGGGAAATGAAATTGCTGATGAGCTTGCCAGATAGGGGATTGAATTGACCTCAGATACCTCCTACCCGGTCATCGACATCCCCCTGACATTTGTTAAAGGGGAACTGCAAAAATTTTTTCTCAGGAAAGCATAGAAAAGATTGAGCTCCATTTCTTCATGGAATATTTCGAAAACCCTTTGGCCCCAATACGATATACGAAGGACTCAGAAACTCCTTAGGACTCCTCGCCATTAAATTTCCAAACTCGTAGCTGTATTTACCGGTCACTGGACGATCGGCACACACGCGGAAAAGCTAGGGTTACTATTTAACTCCCATTGCAGAAGCTGTAGGGACCTCTCAGAGAAGGAGACTGTAGAGCATTTTCTCTGTAAATGTCCGGGTTTGGCAGCTAGACGACTAAGGTCACTGGACGCTCCTTTCTTCGAAAGCCTGGTAATGGTATCAAAACGGCGCTTTGGTGCTACTTGAGGAGTGCCAGACCGGCACTCCAACCATTCCACCTACCTGGGATATCTCAAATGCACTGGCCATCCTTGACAATAAAAGTTGAAATAAACTAAACACCTAAACTAAGAATACAATATTAGATTTAATTCTTTAGAAATATGAGAAATTTTTTCATTTTTAATAAGTGCCACACCTTAAAATGTATCAATCAATCAAAAAAATTCTCTTATACCTATCATCCCTCTATAATTTCTGCACTAATACGCGTATGAAAACTTCTACATTACTATTATCTTAAGTGAATGCAAATCTGTAGGGTATTTACAAATTATTTTATACTGATGGGATTAACGCTATCTGCATTTAATTAAAAACACTGTGTGACAAATTGATGGCACCAAAATTCGGTTTCAACAAAGTTCGTGAATGTTTTAAATGAATGGAAAGAAACAAATTTAAGACTTAATAATCGATGTTTTGTTTTGTTATATAACCAAGTATCGGTTGGATTCTGGATGAATCACCACTCTAACCAACCATCGGTATATATAAAACTATGTACGTGTTTCCCAGAATTTCTACTCCAATTTATGCTGTGCGGTTTAATGTTGCCCTACAAATGGAGTGAACTACAATTATATGCCACCTCAGAAGTGCAAATAGTAGCTATGACAAGTTTTTTAATAAGTTTTAACTTTTAAAGCTAAAGTTAGTAGGTTTAAGCTTAAACACCATTCAAAAATTTGCCTTCAATTTAGCTCAACGACTTCGCGTAGCACTGCACTCTACTTCTCATATCAAACTAATTTATACCTGAACTAAAACCTGCTCATTGTTCATTCATGTCACGGTTTTGGTGGCGCTCATTGTACATAATTAGCATATCGATGAAAAAAGTATACAAAAAATTGTATTCTTCGAAATCTATCTTTAAATAATTACTTTAATTTGTTACCTAGAAGAGGAAACCAGTTTTTAGACGATGAATTTGTTGATCAATTCACTTTAGTAGAATTACGTTGCGTTGTTGGAGGCTTTGAGCATTAGAGAAAAAAATGTTAATAAATTTAAATGAAAGACTTAATACATTCTGTCTACTACTTATAAGTAAAGATTAGTAATTTAATTGTAGTTGAAGTTTGTTTATTCTAACAAAAATTGTATTTAATTTGTTTATACTATCTTTTCTGAAATAAAGAAATCGTTAAATAAACATTCATTGTTAAGCTACTAAAGTTATTGTGATCTGAAAGCAACTTTAAGACAGTAATTATAAATAGGGAAGAGTAAAGGAGGCAGTTAGATATGACTTAAAGCGGAACGATGAGCGGTGTGGACTCTTCACGAAGTCTCCCATTTCGGTTGCTAGATGACTGAAGAGTCTTCCAGGGCGAGACTTAAGCGACTTTAAGGTCTGTAAAGCAACTTGGAGCCGAACCTCTAGGAAGAGCTATTTTCGCTTATAGGGAGATCCGCTTTTCTCCTTAAAGCCATATATGTATATCTGTGTCATAGGGCAGGAAGCTGCATGAGTGATAATATTTTATAGCAAGGTACAACCCAGTAGAGAGAAAAAAGGCATCGGCTTGCTATATGTATATTATTTCTAAAGTGCAGGGCTGATTAGAGCCCGATATGGACAAGAAGCGGAAGTGAATCGAAAGGAAGATTGACAGCAGACAGATGACGAGAAACGAAAATGACCAGAGAAACCACGAAACTGATACGGTGTTGGGCAATAAGCGCAAATGACCAGAAACGGGATGACCAAAGCCAGAAGTGTCCAGAGGTAAGACTAACTAGAAGCTGAGATGGACTAGAAGGGAAAATAACCTTAAACGAAATGAAAATATAGCAGAAGTGACTAGAACAGTTCTGATTAGAGGCCGAGATGCGCCAGCTATATATTACAGCTTCTCAAATAATTATTGTTTAGAGAAACTGATGAAATAGGAATATAAAGTTTAGCTTCGTAGGTAGGCAGGGCAGGTGAAATGGCCACTCTGGCACTCCCCAAGGAGCACTAAAGTGCCGTTTTGATACCATTATAAGACCTCCAACAGGCAGATATCTACAGCTGTTCATGTAATTAAGAAGATTGATGGGATTTAGGTTAGCGCACTGCCACTGGCTGTCGAAGAAAGGTCCAGTGACATTAACATGCCTGCAGGATCGCAAAAGCTTATGCCATGACTAGCAGTATTCGGAAATTTTAAGGAAATAGCTAAATTGGCTGATTTAGAGAAAATCCCTGCTCCGACTGCCGATTGCATCTTGGAGCCGTCAGTGAAGACGGAAGACAGAGGTACCAGCTTCGGTGCAGATTTTTCCCTCATTCCAATCCTGCCTACTTGGAAAGATTGCTCTGCCAGGGCTTGCCAAACTCCAGTTTGCGGATAGAGAGATCTGTACGAAGCTCAGAGAAATACGGTGTTATCTGCCCAAAAATGCTAGCATGTTTCTTGCCCCTGGGGATAAACTCCTTTAACCTGATTTTACTTTGAGCAGCGATGGAAATAAGATAAAAGTCGATGGGAAATAAGTGCAACACGACATTTAAGGCAGCACTGGGGCAAGTTCCACATGCTTAGCTTCGTGAATTTGTAGCAAAAAATTGGCTTAAATGAACCTAAATGCAAATAATCATTATTCGGACGGTTCATTTCATTGAAAATGGTTTTCCCTGTTTTTTATTTATTTTTTTGAAAATATCGCACACCGTCGCCATTTTTAATTTCCGTATTTATTTCTGCTTTAAATATTCCAAATCCGCCAAGATGATCAACACCTAGAAAAATTTTTTTTCAATGCAATTACTATTATTATTAGAAGGCCATTACGAACTGCGACCGGAGCTGATCTATTGTGAAAGGCCTATTTTGTAACCCTAGAGTTTTAGGCTTTTTAAAAATTTTAGCACAAGTTTGGGTTTGTTGTTCCAAAGATTGCATGGAGATACTACGATACCACCAAGGAGGTGAAGTCTCTGTCTGCCCAACGCAGGACATTCACAAAGCACATGCTCTGCGCTTTCTATGTCCATTTCGCAAAAGCGGCAGACATTGGTCTCAGATAGACCAATATTATTTAGATGATACCTCAGGCTGCAGTGACCTGTAAGATATCTTGTTAAAAGACGCAGATCTACTCTGTTTAGTGCGAGAAGTTTGTCAGATATTCCTTTGTTGGGACTTAGGAATAGTTTGGCTTGACGCTGACCGGCACAGTTTAGCCAGTGTGCGGCAAATTTTCTTTCTTCCCATTTCCTAAGGAATTCATTAATGTGCCTTTTTTTGAGTCCATAGAAAGGCTCAGGACCAGTAAGTTGCATATTTGCTCCTTGTTTTGCATCAGCCATTTCATTTCCCTCATGTCCTTCATGTCCCAGAATCCAGCCTAGTGTTACTATGTTGAGGTTTCCTAACGTGTTGAGAAGGTTTAGGCAATCATTTACCAATTAAGAGGTGATAGTTGTTGATAGAAGGGCTTTTAGAGCCGCTTGGGTATCTGAAAGTATGTAGATGTGAGTACCTCTCATTTTCCTGCTAAGGCATCCTCTCGCAGGTATTTCAATGGCATGTATTTCTGCCTGGAATATTGTTGGGTAGGATCCCATCGGAATCGATTTTTTGAATTTGGGCCCATTGATTCCTACCCCTGTTCTACCATTTTCCAATTTGGACCCATCAGTAAACCATATGCATCCGTGGGACATGGTTTCATAGCCCCTGTAATATCAACACATATCAGGCGATGCAGTTTGTTTAATTCATTTACTGCTTTTCTTTGCTTGACCTTGGGCCACCAAGCTAAGCATGCATAAGGGACTATGGGTTTCACAACTGTGGTGAATGTCCAGAAGGTCATTCTGGGGTTTAGTCCCCATGTGTTACCAAAAAGCCTTGTGCAGGCAAAGAATGCCCTTGTGGCTTTTGAAGTAACTCTCTCAATATGGGAATTCCACGTAAGCGTTTTGTCAAGACTGACGCCAAGATAGTTCGCTTCTGTCGGGAGTTGAAGTGTTGTTCCATTAAGGGTCGGACATTTGAGATTTATGTTCCTTCTCCTAGTAATCGGTACAAGTGCTGTTTTGGATGGGTTAATGGAGAGCCCTTTTTCCGTGCACCATTTGTTTATTATTATAAAGGCTTGCTACATGCGATCCGAAATGGTTTCCTCATGCCAGCCTAATACATAAACTACTAGGTCATCAGCATAGCCCTGAGTGTGTGTGGAGATGTTCATCTATGACTAGAGTCCACAAAAGAGGAGAGAGTACGCCTCCTTGAGGGCAACCTCTTGTGGCTTTGATAGATTTGATTGTTCCTCCTAGTTCGGTGCTGATCGTCCTAGATTTCAGCATGAATATTATCCATCTAGTGATGGGTTCAGGTACCTGCTTTAGGTATAGGGCATTATAGATTGCCTCATAGGAAGTGTTATCAAAAGCCCCTGATATGTCAATAAATGCACATAGAGCTGTCTGTTTGGACTCAATAGCCTTTACAATAACTGTTACCAGGCTGTATACTGCAGTCTCAGTGGATTTTTCCTGTTAATAGGCAAATTGAAGTCGAGGCAGTGGGAAGTTAGCTAGATTGTTTTCCCTAATATACTGATCAACTATCTTTTCCATTGTTTTAAGGCAAAATGAGCTGAGACTAGTTTGTCTGTATGATTTAGTCAATTGTTCGGGTTTTTTTCCTACCTTTGAAATAAATACAACCTTAACCTCTGCCCATTTTGTAGGTAAATATCCTAGCAGTAAGCTTGCTTTGTATAGTCTGGTCAAATTAGGGTAAAAGAAAGGGAAATATCCCATCAGGTCCAGGAAATTTGTACGGGCTGCATGTTGATATCGCCCATTGTATCCGCTTTTTATGGAATAGCTTGTTTGCTAGTTTTAAGTTCTCAGCACTCGCAGATGTAGTAGTTTCTACCAGCACAGAGATCTCGTCTAGCACAAGTGATCCAGGGAAGTGAGTGTCCAGCAGAAGTTGACTGGTTTCCTCTGGATTCCTTGTGTAGCTTCCATCTGGTTTTTTTAGGGTACTAAGGCCGTTTTAGTGATCTTTTAGTAGCGCTTTTTTGATACGAATAGCATTCGGAAGACTACAAATCTTTTCACAATGATTCCTTCAAGAAGCCCTTTTAGATTTCCTCAATTCTTTGTTGTAGTTGGTTAGGGCTGTTGAGTAGGAGGACCAGTCCCCCGTTGCTTTAGCTCTATTCCAAAAGGTTCTTGTTTCTTTACGCAGGTCGGAAAGTGTACTATTCCTGGAAGGAACATTTCTTTGTGGCTTTTTCGCTTTTACTGGACAACTTTCGTGAAACGCAGATGTTATGTTTGAGTGTAGTTCGTTCGATTCGATGCAATAAAAAAAATCTAAATTTTTCCCTTAAAGAAATCTGTTTATACGATTTATGAATATTTTTTCATTACTACACTACTACACTGCTAACTTTGATAGATTGAGATTTCTTAAGCAAAATATACAAAAATCTTCAGGCCTACAAACATACATAAATCCATTATTCGTTACAAAACTAACTGCGGCACGCCAGATTTACCCACATTTCATTTCAAAGCTATTAGAAAGCATCAACATGCAACATAAAACGCAATCTGTAAACAAATACAAATATTCGTCCTTATGCAAATCTTTCCAAATGACTAACCTGTGCACACTATTTGGTTTTGCGAATTCCTTCTGACCGCATTTTGCCTATTTTCCCCCAAAATAAGTGGAATCAACTAAGAGAATTTAAATATCTTTTGAAAGTTGCTTTCATGTATTTAGGGTATTTACAAGCACAATATTATGCTGACTCATAGGCACACATGCACGCACACACACACACACAGACATACATACATAGCCGTCTATAGAAGTGCATACGCAGTCGAGTCATCGCAGCCATCGAACTACAATGCCGAACACTGCCATTTGCGAAGAATTATTTCGAACAGCAGACATTGACTGCGCTGCGCAGTCAGCCAACCAACCATAACACACTCAAACAGCAACAGCAACAGAAATATTGACAACAACAACAAAAACACTACTTGTAGCAACAAACAACTGAATCAGCAACTGCTGAGATTTTGATGGCCTCAGCTAAGTTATCAAAAAGACCGAAAAGAGGAATAGCAAACATACTGTTTTTTTTCTTATTTGCTTTTGTTGTTTTGTTTTTTTAGTGTTTTTTTTTTTTTTGTTTATTTGGTTATTCATGCCCGCTGAGCTGGACATTGGAAGCTTCTATTTGCCAACTGGATATTCATGCGCAACCCGAAATGTACTTACAGTGTGCGCACTCAGTGTGTGTCCATTGTGCGTGGAATGTAGCCAACAACAGAGTTGTTGCTGGGTATGGTGGCACGTGCTTAGCCATTAGAAAATATTGAAGTCGATAAGAGCTTTTATGTCGGTGCTTACATGTTTTTTTGCTTCATTTATTCATGATTTTATTACTTTAATTCTGGAAATATGAAACTTAAATGGCAATGATTGGGAAATGTGGCAACTCATAAGATATAAGTACCTAAATATAATATAAAATAAATATAAAAAAAATTAATATAAAATACTAAATATAATAAATATAAAAATAAAAATAAAAAAAGTCATGTATAGCTGCGCAACTAAGTTCTCGCTGTTTTTTTTTTTTTATGAAAATACAACTTTATTCTGAAAAAAATGGTTACAAGTGCATCATTGAAAGTACTGCCCATCGCTGGCTACTACTTTTTTCCATTCCCATGGTAGCCGGTTCTACGTTACCGGAATGACTCGGGTTTTTCCCGACCAAGGGCTGCCGCCCAGTAAACTAGCCCTGTCCGTACCGTATCCCATCCCCAATCTTTCGTCACAGGAGCAATCCATTGCAGCACGTTTGCTCCAAATACTTTTCTTCAGAGCTGGCGTCGAACCCAACCCTGGACCAGAAGTATTTTACCGTTGCATCTGCCACAAACGGCACCACCCGAACTCCACCTCGGTTAGATGCAATAAGTGCAACGGGTGAAGCCATCTTAAGACCTGCTTTATTGTCATCAACGCAAATCTATTCTTACCTAATCCAATTTTTGTAATGTAACCTAACGTAAATTGCAGAATGTACACGAAAAATATTAGTCGGCAAAAATCGTAATAAAATCAAATTTATATACCTTCAATCTATTAAAACAATTTCTATTTTATAAGTATTTCCTTTTTCGTACTATGTTAAACAAAAAACGCATATCAGCTCTCTTTGTTATAAACGAAATGGCGCAATTTAGAATTGACTCCTCTCAAAAGACTGGCAATTCATTTTAAACCGCTGCTTATTTTTAAACTCTTTTTTCGTCTTTAACAATTTTCTTTTATCAATTATCCAATATTTTTCAATGGGTCGCAATGGTGGACAGTTTGCTGGGTTTTTGGTCGTTTTGAATAATATTTACCTCGTGATTTTCATACCAGTTCATAGTCAGACGGCTGTAATGCTACGACGCTAAATCGGGTCAGAACAGAACTGAGTCTGCACGTTGTTTTATGAATGGCAACAAACGTTTTTGCAAATACTCCCTTATATAAATTTCCTGATTTTTAATGCCCTTGGTAATAAACGCTTTGATTTTCATACCACACTGGCGAATGGCTTCGCAAACCAATCATTTTTTACGGCACTTCTGCCCTATTTTTAGCCTAGGGGCACCTGAGACTCCTACTCTCTTCGTTGCAGTTTACAACTCAGCGCACTAAATTTACTTAAAGTCTACTCTGGCGTATGGGTGCCACAATCTTTTCATATGATCGTAAAAGTTCAGTTTTGCATACTTCTTGGACGTTTTCTTTCGACATACGGACTTGTTTTACAGCATTTTGAAGTGAAAGATAAGGCTTTCTTCGAAATAATGACACCATTCTGCGACGTGGAACTGCGACACAAATCCTGGTTTTATTCACTCTTACGCCTTCGTTAAACCTGCAAGGTTGCATTAAATTTTTTTTTTTCAATTTTCTCAACAACCTTACACTTAACCGAACACAGGCCTTGTCTTGGAAGCCAAGCTTAACTAGTGCAAACTTGTCCAAAGCAGCAAAGGCTGTCTTGATCTGCAAACATCTAGCAGGAAAATCCTGAGGCCACAGGCCAAGAATTCAGAGATAGATGAAAATCCTGTTAAAAACATCAATGGTGACATATGAAGCGGTCGCTTAGGCATCGAGAGCCACTCTCTCTCAACGGTGCGGCAGTGCTAACTAGCTTCAGCGCTTAACATGCGTGTGCATTTCGGGGGCGAGGCGGACCTGTCTTATAGTTGCGATAAAGGTGATGCTTGAGCTGACACCGCTTTTTATAGTTATGCAGCAATCAGCCAAACATACTCTGCTGAATATTACCGGGGAAAGTTGCGGGAGAGGAAAAGTTATGTCATCTAAAAACTCGGAAGTGCTGGGACTGAAACTCCCACTTACCCAACTACCCAGAGATGAGAGAACAGAAAGTTCAGAATTGAACTGAACAATGAATAGGAAAGGAAACTCCAAGAGTTTATGTATCCTGTACTGGTACACAGATGGCTCGAAGACCCGAGAATATATAGGCGCTGGAATTTACGTTCAGAACAACCAAGCGTTCTGTGCTGGTGGGCAATTTTCCACGCATCTTCCAAGCGGAGATGTATGCCACCTGTCTATGTGCAGAAATAAAATTAGACAAACATTTCCGGAATGCGCGAATTATCATTCTGAGTAGCATTCAGGCGACACTCATGGCCCACTCTAACGACCTTTGAGATCAAATCCTCACTTCTCCTTCGGTGTGTCGAGAAACTTAATTTACTAGGAACACAAAATCCCATCCAACTAATTTGTGTCCCAGGACACAGGGGTATAACTGGCAACAAAATAGCGGACGTATTGGTGAGCCTTTAATGGAACCCGGTCGCTATAGGACAGCACACCTACTGGGAGGGTACAACAAAAACTACAAAAACTCATAACCCTCTCCAAGGATAAACTAAGAATGCTCACGGGTATTCTCACAGACCACTTTATGACTACGCTCATTTGCAAATTATCGGGATTTGGTCTACGGACTCTTGTCGTTTGCTGCGTCCAATATCAGGGGCCTCTAATACACCTTCCCCTGGAATGCAACGCTATAGTGCCTATGGACGTATTGCCTTTCTTCCTGATAAGCCGTAAGCAAATCTAATATTCAGTCATCTTAATTTCTCCATGAAGTTGATATTGGCAAGTGGAAATTCTTTAAAAAGCTTTGTTAAAATCTCCTTTATTTATATTTCCTTCTAACAAGAATACTATCTGAAGCCACAGCCCGCTATTACCACATTTGCGCCTTTCGCATGCTCCATTAAAATCCTTTTCATCAGCTGTCGTATATCATTTTGCACACCTCAGTTGTAATTTTATCGATAGAGAAAATCTTCAAGTTTTAAGCAACAAAATTTACCACAAAATTCCAACACAACTGCCGATAGTAATTTTTCATTGGAGCTCGATGCTGCTCACAACTCATGCAACCGCACATCCTTCAGCCATTATTTGTGTCCTTGTGGTCACAAAAAATAGTGACAGACAATAGCGAGTGAGGGTAGGTTATTTAGCTGCATGTGTGTGTGCATTATTGCCCTTTTCTCTGCTTCATTTTAATGTAATACAGTGCAAGTCAACCGCAGTAACTGCCTTATACCCGAATACATGCATACATACTCTACATACATACACATACATCCCCACATATTTATATTCATTCTCTACTACGTGTCCTTCAACCTTTTATTGTCTTTCCATGTCACTTCCGTAAGATGCGTCGCACTTTGACCGGCAGTGTAGGATAGCTCGAGTGCGCTTTGTTGCACTTTTCTTCGCTTGCATTACTTACCACAAACTAAAATACTTATACTGGCATATATGAGTATACATTTTGCTTTGTTTACCAACCTTTTTGTTTTTATTTTATAGAGATTTTCACTCTGCTGTTGACTGAAATGGCAGTTTGCCTTTTACTGCCGCTCTTCTTCTACTTTATCTCATTTTCTAGTGTTATTCATCTGCTTGTAAAGTAGTGTGCCCGCGTGTGTATGGGTGTGTGTGTGTATTGTTTTCGGTATATTGTTGTGCATGCAACATTTTCGTCCTTCGAAAACACAAGTTGACATCGTTTATAAATATAGACATAAACGTTGGTAGTGAATGACGAAATTGTTCCATGCCATTGTAAAGAGGATATTCAGTTCACAATCTATATATGTGTATACACAAGTATGTATATGTATACGTATTGGTAAATACATATGCACAATAAAGATGAAGAGGAGGTTACTAAATCGATCGTGGTTAAATCCGTTTTTATTCTACTTAGTATTCTTGTCTTAGTTGGAGCCTATTAGACTCAAATTTGCAGAGTGCGCCTCTACCAGGTATTGTTGCTGAGACAGCTTTTTCGACCATTTAGGTGCTCTCATTGGTCTGCTGCCCACTGTATGTATGAAATACTATTGTATATTAAATAATAGAAATTTTTCTCAATAGCGGTGGCCTCTTGGCCGGGATAGGCCAAAATTCGAGTATTTTTCAATGATTAGAAAGTTTCTCAAATAAGGCCTTTTCTATTCGCCATTTCCCCGCTCGCATAGACATAGGTCAGGTTCCGCTGACTACTGTGAATCAGTTGCGACCATCAATCGGAACGCATTGACGAATTACAAATATTTGGGAAGTTAATAAGAAATTACAAGAGTAGTTACGATGCAATACAAGACAGAATATTGGTAGCAAACAAACCGTATTACGTTTAGCCAAAGTTGCTGAAGTCTAAACAGATAACTCGCGAACATAAACTCCGCCTCTACCAGTCAATAATAGTCTCGGTGATGATGAAATAAGCTTAAAAATTTCGAGCGAAAAGTGCTCCGCAGGGTATTTTGGTCGCATACGCCTAACTTATGCCGGGGAGAAGATGTCGTTAAACCAATTAAACCCCAAAGGCTTCGATGATTAGAACGCTCTGGAAGACGCATGGAAGACAGTTGACCTCTAAAATCCTTTTTAACAAGAAACTCCTTAATGACCCGGGTCCGAGGACGTCCTAGCTTAATCTGGCTTGACCAAGTCATAGGCGACGTGAAAAAGCTACGAGTTAGGAGCTGGAAGTCTATTGCTAAGGACCGTGCAGATTGAAAGAGGATTGTGGACAAAGCTAAAGCTCACCCTGAACTGTAATCGCTACATGATGATGATGATGATAATTATATTGAACCTGCCCCTCGGCAGGCAATGGCAAACCTCCGAGTGTATTTCTGCCATGAAAAAGCTCCTCATAAAAATATCTGCCGTTCGGAGTCGGCTTGAAACTGTAGGTCCCTCCATTTGTGGAACAACATCAAGACGCACACCACAAATAAGAGGAGGAGCTCGGCGAAACACCCAAAAAGGGTTTACCCGCAAATTATACCTATATATACAAATATTCTTCTCCTTTTCTTATCTGGTCGTCGTCGTCGTAGCTGAATGGGTTGGTGCCTGAATACCATTCGCAGTACGTAGGCTCGAATCTCCATGCATGAAATACCAAAATGAAGAAGCAGTTTTTTCAAATAGTGGACGCCCCTCGGTAGGCAATGGCAATTCTCGGAGTATATTTCTGCCATGAGAAAGTTCCTCATAAAAAAAATGTATATATATACAATTGGTTCTTACATCCCTTTCGGTCGAGCTTCCTCTCTCTTGACGATGTTCCACAAATATAGGTGCAGTCTTCAGCCGAATCCGAACGGCAGATATTTTTTATGAGGAGTTTCTTTCCTTATTCTTTTCTTTTACGTATTTGGTTTTCTATCTTATCTGGTTACTTAATTAAAAAAAATTATAATAATAATGGTGAAGATAAGTTTATTTATATTAATAATAAAAAAATATTATTCAAAATCAATGAGAAAATATATAATAGAATAGATATCCTCAAATATCCACCAATTGTCCTGCTTCTGAAATGATACTGGGTACTGAACTAACAAATAAAAAAAAGCAAGAAGTATGTAGTTGCCTATAGCTTTAAACTGACTAGCGCACAACTGACCCATCTCCCTTTTTATAGTTCCGTTGGTAGTGATGAAGCATCTAAGCAAATTTGTATACAGTGAAGCTTTAACAAGATACAGAGATACAGATAGAGGTAAGTGAAGACAACTTGAACCCTCTCCGCATATGATCCGCAATTGTAAAGCACATTGCTTAAATTCAGACACCAATACTCACTTTGTGAGCTCAAGTGAGCAAGAGTTGAGTTCATCCTAGTGGTTTTTATTCCATATATATTAGTACTGTGGAGTGCTGAGCGTACAAGCTGAATACTTTGTAATATCTGTTTAAGAATCTGCTGCGTTGCAAAGTTATAAAAGCACCGTCTATTCTTTTCAGTCCGCCTATTCCCTAATCGAAGCCTTCAACTTCTTAAATGAATTTTTAATAGTCTCCATCTGGACTCCGATTTTCCACATCCCCATTGTTTATCTGAAGTGAATATCCCATATATAAGGATTTAAGTCATTGTGTACCTCAAGTCAGGAGAGTTTTTCCAATCAGAGATAACCATAAAATAAATTGAAAAATCTTTGTGAAGGGATCGAAAATTTTTTTTTAGAAAATCAAACCTTTTAAACAGAATTAAAAAAAAAAAATTGGTACAGTCTTATAGCCCATTAAATTAGCAAAATAAAAAATCGTGCATTCCTTATATGGAGAAAATGCGCAAACCAGTCAACAAAGAGAATAATATAAAAAATCAGCGGCAATTTTGAGGCGCTTCAAGCTGACACTTTATTATATTAAACAAATATTTTAGCGTACAAATTGATGCTAGTCCGCAAAACCGTTTTAGGGGGACTCGGTGGTCTAGAAATTTCCAAAAATTATGTTTTTGTTTTTTCGATATTTCGAAAGTGTAGTACCTTAAGAATATATTGTGAAATTTTCACGCGGAAATTCCCAATATTATAGCTTCTACAGCCCATTAGCTAGGTAGAGAGCGGTCCGCGCGCTCCTGTACCTTAAACTTTAAACTCATTTTCCTCGAAACGACTTTTTTCGGCACGGCGGGGATGAAAACAAAAAAAATATTCAACCGAATCACTTGGAATTTGGATATGTTGTTCACAACATGTATCGCTATCGTCGGAACTACAATCACAATTTTATTAAAATAATTTCCTATTTTTTAAACTAAAAAAATAGTGAAAAAAAAACCGATTTTACGAACTTTTTTTCAAAAGTGCGCCATTTTGTCAATTTTTCATTTTTTCAATTTGTTCTAGTTCCCAGCATAACTGCACTCTTTCTGATTAAGAATCTTCTTGAATTTTGTGTTTCAGGTGAGTGGAAGTCTCGAAATCATCTACGCCGTCCGGGTTCGATTTTTCGAGAGGGTCATCTTCAGCGGCATTTTTATAATAATAAATATTGTTTCAAAAGTAAAAAAAAAAATTTTTTGTATGCTCAATAAACGTACTAGTAAGCCCGTAAGTTTAAACATCGTTTTTTTAATTTTTAATGGCAAAAAAAAAAATCGTGAAAATAGTTGAAATTTTCGTGCTTTAGACCACCGGGTACCCTTAAGCCGAATCCGAACGGCAAATATTTTTTATGAGGAGCTTTTCTATTGCATAAATGCACTCGGAGGTTGGCTTTTGCCTGGCGAGGGCAACCGCTACTGGAAAAAAGTATAATTTTTGCTGTTTCATGTACAGATATTCGAACGTACGCACCTCCAAATGGTAGTTACGCACCAACCCACTCGACTATGGCGGCTTATTGAATTGGCTGAAAAAATTAAATACACAAAAATATTGTACAAATTCTAAATATTGTAATAAGTGTGAAATATTGATGAACATTGGATGGATTAAGACATTTTGCATAAAGCCCAAAAGTTGGATTTAAATGATTTTTGTAACAGAAGTTTAGTTTGCTCGTGACCATAGGTATCCCAATGGTACTTCTATCTCACTGAGCAGCTGAAGAATAGTACCTTTCCTGGCTATCTCTGTGCTCCGGAACCCAAATAAGGTTGACCCCTTGAATGGGACGATAACAACATTTAGGGCTACCCGACATTGTAGTTTATTGTAGTTTTTGTTACGTAGCCACTTCTTTTATAGCTAGAACGTCTGCCTGATAAACCTTGCTGTAGTCTGATAGTCGAACGGATGTGGTGACTTTATTATTGTGCCACCGGATTTAGTTTTAGCACTGGGTGACCTTCTTGGTCTATGAATAAAAATGCTGAACGTCCTTACATTTTTTTTTTCTTTCTACTAATGTCTCCTTCGTACTACAGCATACACTCCATCTTGATTGAATGAATAGATTACACAAAATTTGAATCGATGCCCACTAAATGCTTACTTGTTTCAAATGTAATATAGAAAAACATGCACAGGCGTCGAGAATGTGACATACGAGACTCAAAGTATTGAAATTCAGCTTAAATGCATTTCGTGCTTGAATTCATAGGTGCACTTTAGGTTAGTCATATTTTTCTTGCAAGAAGGTTTTGCATCGGCATGATCTCATTAGCAACGGCATTTCCTTACAATACCTGCTATCTTCTACTAAACCGTTCATATCAGTTTGTTTTAGCGTAAACAACGGCATTCTGCGCATTATTCGCATTTGCCGTGAGGTGCCAACGATGAGCTGTTGGTGGCGCTGTACTTTAAACGCGCAAATGCGACTACTTCACAACCTGAGGTACTCACTTACGTGCCTAAATATATTCTAATCCACATAAGCGACAAAGTGGATTCGTATAAATACAGTTATTTGTCTACTTATAATTTTTGCTATGACAAACATTTCCGTTCGCAACAGCACTTGATTGTTTGTACGTCAAATACTTGTTGGCTGCCTTGTTGGGGCCTTAACTAATTTTGGACAGCTCATTTTCATTTCGAACGAGTACACTCCGTGACATTCAACGCAGTTTTGTATTCAAAATCACAAATACACAATAATAAATGCAACTGTTTTAAGTAGCTGGGTAAGGCGCAATTTTGATAATAATTACTTTGTTTGTGATTAATAATGAGCTCTTAATCGTACTAATTAAACGTGTATACTTATGTATGTGTATGCATATGTATGTGTATCTATATGTATGTATATACACATAAGTCATTTTGAAATCTACATTGAACAACTGACTGTGGAAGATCTGCGGATATCACACCTTTAACACATTAAGCGCCTAAGTGGTTTTGACGAAAATCTCCACCCGATTCCAGACAGGTTTTTGGTTAGGAAGCGGTGTGAAAGTGGTATAGATTGATTTCTGAGCGATCGCTGAACTGGGAGTCAATCCTGGTTCTAGGTAAACGTGAAGTGAAACAAGTTTTTATTTTCGTTTTCCTAGACACATTTCACTTTGTCTTTTCACAAATAATTTTTTGGCGATTCTCGTTTGTGCCGTGATAAAAGTGTTCCGTTTCCACTGTAGCCATGAAACTTTTGCAAGCCTGTTATTCATATTTCAAATGGCATTTGTTTTGAAGCTGGAGTAAATAGTTATTTTGCTTGATTGCAAGGAGTTCGCGATGGGAAAAAGTAAGAAGCGATTCTTAGTAAATTTAATCCTATTTTGAAAATAATTGAATATTTATAGGAATTTATTAATAGTGCTGAGACACTCACTTCACGACGGACAAAATCCAGCAACGATGAGGATTATTTAGAGAACTTTGAGCAACCTGAAATTCATGTGACTTCTCCTATAAATATCTCAAGTTCTGATATTTTTAACATTACAAAAAGAGAACTTTTGCAAATAGTGGAAAAAGTTTTTTGATCGGTTGCGTAGTTTCGTTTGGCGTTCGTTGAAAAATGGAAAATCAAAAAGAACATTTTCGTCATATTTTGCTTTTTTTATTTTCGCAAAGGGAAAACCGCATCGCAAGTTCAGAAAAAGTTATGTGCTGTTTATGGTGACGAAGCCTTAAAAGAACGGCAGTGTCAAAATTTATTTGCCAAATTTCGTTCTGGTGATTTTTGACTCAAAGATGAAAAACGCTCTGGTCGTGCAATTGAAGTTGATGACGCCCTAATCAAAGCAATAATCGATTCGGATCGTCACGGTACAACACGTGAGACTGCGGAGGAGCTTCATGTGTCACATACATACATTGAAAATCACTTAAAACAACTTGGCTCTGTTCAAAAACTCGATACATGTGTTTCTCACGAACTGAAATAACGCATTAACAGCTGCGATTTGCTAAAGAAACGCAATGGAAATGATTCATTTTTAAAACGACTGATAACTGGCTATGAAAAATGGGTTGTTTACCAAAATATCAAGCGGAAAAGGTCGTGGAGCAGGCCAGGTGAACCAACTCAAACAACATCAAAAGCTAACATTCATCAAAAGAAGGTTTTGTTGTCAGCTTGCTGGGATCATAAAGGAATTGTCTACTTTGAACTCTTACCACCCAACCGAACGATCAATTCTGATGTCAACTAACGAAAGAACTAACGAAATGAAACAATGCAGTTGAACAAAATCGGCTCGAATTGACAAATCGAAAAAGTATTGCACTCAATCATGACAATGCAAGGCCCCACACATCTTTAGCCACTCGGCAAAAATTATTTCAGTTTGGTTGGGATGTTTGGCCACGTGCACCATATAGTGCTGACCTTGCACCATCTGATTACTTTTTGTTTTTGTTACAAAACTCCTTGAATAGTAAAAATTTCAATAATGATGATGTCAAATCGTACCTGATTCAGTTTTTTGCTAATAAAAATCAGACGTTTTATGAACGTGGGATTATGATGCTGCCTGAATGATGGCAAAAGGTCAGAATAAAGTTATTTATTTATTATTATTTATTATTAATTATTTCACGAAAAAATTGTCTTTGATTTTCTTAAAAAAAATCCGCAATTACTTAGTTGGCAACCCAATATTATTTAAGGGTAATTCAATTGTACCAAAATATTTAAGCTTGAAATAAAAATACCTCAAATAAGGTTTTTTCTTTGCTAAGAAATATCAATCATAAATATTAATCCTACATAGATGTATACAGTGTTCGAGAGAAAGATTCTGCGTAAGATTTTTAGACCTTTGCACGTTGGCAACGGCGAATATCGCAGACGATGGAACGATGAGCTGTATGAGCTTTACGACGACATAGACATAGCGCAGCGAATAAAGATCCAGCGGCTACGTTGGCTGGGTCATGTCGTCCGAATGGATACAAACGCTCCGGCTTTGAAAGTATTCGATGCGGTACCAGCTGGTGGTAGCAGAGGAAGAGGGCGGCCTCCTCTGCGTTGGAAAGATCAGGTGGAGAAGGACTTGGCTTCACTTGGTGTGTCCAACTGGCGCCGGTTAGCACGAGAAAGAAACGACTGGCGCGTTTTGTTAAACTCGGCCAAAATCGCGTAAGCGGTTATAGCGCCAATTAAGAAGAAGAAGAAGATGTATACAGTGGCGCCCAGACAAAATGATCCAGTTTTCTTTTTCACAATATTTACTAAATATTTCGTGTGCAATTATTTTTTCGTTATTTGTGTAAGTTAATATATTAGTTGACACCCCACAATCAACTACCAACAACATGCGCACAATCCTTATACAACTTTTCTCAGTTGAAAGATGCAACACAACCCGAAAAATTGTTCGGAAAAAAGTAGGCTTTGATGGCGATTTTGTAACTATAGCAACGTGAAAGCTGCTTTTGAAAATACATTAACAGCTATGAGAGTTTTTCAAATAAATACAGCAAAATAATTTTAATTCAATTTACATAATGAATAAAAGGTTTGCATAAAATATGAATTAAAAATTAAAAAAAAAAGAGTTGAATTCAACAACTTAAAAATCAAGTCGCAAGCAAAAGAAGATCAAGGATTCGATTCTCTATGGACTTTTATAAAAGTAGAGTTCATTTTACAAAAAAACATAGTTCGAGCGAGCATTAGGTTTTCACGCTTTCAGTAGATTGCATAAATTTCATTCAAACCTTCATTAAGTGGTCTCTGAATTACGCTAATCACTGACTTCGAAAACATAGTTTCGAGAAAAACGCGTTTAAAATGTTTATGTTGGGCATTGGAGGCTCGAGTCGCCCTTACTTACTGTCGAATGTCCCAAAAAATATTCCTTTTCTTAACGTACGATTCATATGGCCCATGTATTCATATTACAGAAAAAAGCGTGAGTCCATAGACGCTTTGGCGTATTATTGCTTATTATAAAATGTGAATGCCGAATATAGGCATGCGAAATATTTTGCCATCATTTTTTTCAACCACAGTAGACGTCGTTTACGGATTTACTCCAACTGGCTGTTACTAGCAGCAACTTTTGCAATTAAATTAACATTTGCTTCTCTTTGTCCTTTCTTCATATCGCTCATAATAATTAATACACAAACCATAAATACTAAAATATTCCACCAAACGAATTTCTATGAGGGAAAACCTTTCAAAATAGTATTGGCAGCTGACTGTCAATTTTTCGGCTAATCTTCCATATGTGAACGGGTAGTAATCTAATTTTTGTGGATTTATTGCGAATCACTGCATATGTGAGCGTACTTTAAACCCTATAAAGTAATTATTTGTAATTATATTTCATATGAGGAAATTAATTAATTAATATGTTCCACAAACATTATCCTCACGTGTTTCATATAACATTAAACAGTGCTCCGCAAAGAAAGTTTGAACATATTTTTTTACCTCAGATGTAAAGATGTTATGATTTCCCATGCTGTTTACCAATTGCGGGTTCCTTGAAAAACCGAGTTGTAGACTTCGAAAGTTAAGTGAAAGAAATATTACTCCTACAGCCCATTTACCATATTCTGTTTGCGAAATATTAAGATATTGAAATTTTGAAAAAAATGGATTTTGTTGTACAGTGTAATTTCAATAATTTAAGTAATGAGTTCACAAGCACAAACAAAAAAATTGTACTGCTTAATTTGAAAGCTGTGTTTTCGCTACTTAAATAATTTTCAAGTGTAAAATGATTGAAAGATATAAAGAGGATTTTCCACTGCGTTTCCTATAGAGGGCAGCTCTGGTAGCCGAATATGATTGCGTGCAACATACAGAATATTAAGCATTAAAATTGATAAACTGTTTTCTTTGACTTTTTCTGTTACCTTAAGTGAACACATAAGAAGAAGGCCGAAAGTTGCAAGAGGCATTTCGGGGCGATTTGGCTATAAGTATTTTTCATATAAATTTGGACAGCTCTTTTTCTAGGCTGGAAATGTTGCAAGGTTTGAAGTTTATGTCTCAAGTAAAACAAATTCAATTTACAATTTCTAATACTTTTTTGACTTGAACCATGACAACATCCGATGAATCGCCCCTTGGAGTGTTTGAGAGAAATATTCCGCAAAAGTCTTTTGGGCCTTTGCACGTGGGCGCTGGTGAGTATCGCAGGCGATAGAACAATGAGCTGTGTGAGCTTTACGACGACATAGACATAGCGCAGCGAATAAAGATCCAGCGGTCATGTCACCCAAATGTATACAAACGGTCCGGCTTTGAAAGTATTCGATGGGGTACCAGCTGGTGGCAGCAAAGGAAGAAGAAGACCTCCTCCCCGTTGGAAAGATCATGTGGAGAAGAAGTTAACTTCATTTGATGTGTGCAACTGGCGCCGGTTAACACGAGAAATAAACGACTGGCGAGCTTTGTTAAACTCGGCCAAACATCGCTTAAGCGGTTATTGCGCCAATCACGAAGAGGAAGAAGAATAGTTTTCTGATAGATGCACCTTCGTCTTCTTCTTTATTATTATGGTCTTATAGAATACAACAATGGAAAATATGTAAAGGGTTTTTCAATAGGTGCGCTTCAACTTTTTTTCGATAGGGAGGGCGAACGACGCAATATTTTTTATTTTTCGCTTGTAATTTTTAAACTTCATTAGTATACATTTCACCATGGAACGCTACACACTTGAGCAACGATTGCAAATCGTGCAAATTTTTTATGAAAATAATCGTTCTCTTGCTGCTACTTTAAAAGCATTACGGCCATTTTACGGTCGATTTAACAATCCATCCCGTTCGACAATCGACCGTCTAGTGAAAAAATTTGTATCTACGTTTTCGCTACATAATGTTCCGGTGCCAGTGAGAGCAAGAAGTGCACGAAGTGTTGAAAATATTGCTGCCGCCAGGGCTTCAGTTCAAGAAGACGCAAATGTGTCGCCCACACGACGTTCTCAACAATTGGGCCTTTCTGTGTCGTCATTGTGGCGAATTTTGCGAAAAGATCTTGGCCTACATCCGTACAAGATCAAGCTGACACAAGATCTGAAGCCGTTTGATTTGATAAACGATTATTTTTGGCCGCAATTGAATGGTATGGACTTAGACGACATGTGGTTTCAACAGGACGGGGCCACAAGCCACACAGCACACGCTACAATTGATTTGTTGAAGAGTAAGTTCGATGAGCGCATTATTTCCAGAAATGGGCCGGTCGAATGGCCGCCGCGCTCGTGTGATTTGACGCCTCTAGACTATTTTCTTTGGGGTTATGTGAAGTCATTGGTCTACAGTAACAAGCCGGCGACGATTTGTGAGCTCAGAGCCAATATTGAACGCAAATTGCTGGAATTTCGGCCGATTTATGCAAAAGAGTGGTCGAAAATTGGGTTCTACGATTGGACTTCGTAAAACGTGCACGCGGTGGTCATGCAAAAGAAATCGAATTTCATACTTAAATGTATATGTTCAAACTCGATAATAAAAAAAAAATAGTTAAAAAAGTCAAACCGTTTGTGTTTTATTCAAACAAAAAGTTGAAGCGCTCTTACTGAAAAACGCTTTATATACCTTAACATGAAACTGGCGCATTATAATTTACCACATTGAAATCTCCCTATAGATCATAGAAAAGTTACGGAACAGATTCTTGGATTACAAATTTTCGGTACAATTTTTCAAATAATCTGTTACTGAATTGGACTTGAGTATTTCTCAAATAAACCTGTATTATATTTTGATTAAGTTCTTAGGTCTCCGCAAACTCATTTGAAGGTTTGTGCCACCAAAGCTGGAAGAAATTATTTCATTGCAAAGTTGACCTTCTGACCTTCGCTATTATATTAGCTTGAGAGAAACGAAAACCATTATTTTCGCGGTAGATGGCTGTAGTGATCGCTATTTTGTAAAGTATCGATCAAACAATTTAAAGTTTATTCTGGTTGTCAAGGTGACATTCCATACTAAAACAAAATCATTAAATAATCCAAGTTGACCGGCACGCTAGTAGTCGCAGCTTCGTCCACGAAACAGTTTTAAATCGTTTGCGCAAAAAAAATGAATTTCTTTTCCCTGTAACTAATATTTTTATTAATGAAATGTCATTCGGCGCTGAAGAGAAAAAATCATAAAGCAAACAAAGCCATCGAAACCGCTGTGGCCACCATCCTAAATAAAATTCGTAAAATGTACTTAGTTAGCCTTTTTGATCACTTCAAAAAGTGTGCAAAAAGGCAAATATACAAATACTTATAAATGACAAATATAAAAAAATCTAAAAATATTTAATACAAAATACAACGTCGCCGCCACACTAAAAGCTGCTAACTCCTTTGGGGAAAGTTTTGAATTTAAGCTGTCTTTTGTTACGTTTCAATTAAAAAAAAATTATAATAATAAATAAATAATAACAACAATAAATAATAATAATAATAAATAAATAAATAATAATAATAATAAATTTCAAAAAATAATAATAAATAATAAAAAAAAAATTGTTAGTTATTTGGACCGAAAAGAAGAATTGGAAGTTTTTACTGCGGCGGCGATAATACACTGGTTGTTTTTATTTGTAATAAGTTTTAATTTAATTTCTTTAATTTCACTTTTTATATTTTTTTATTTATTTTTTTAATTTTATTTTTTTATATTTTTTACTTTTATTTATTTATATTTATTAAATTTATTTTTTTTTATTTACTTTTTTTATTTTTCTTATTTATTTATTTTTTTTTCGTTTTTTATATATTCCTTTATTTATTTATTTATATTTATTAAATTTATTTATTTTTTATTTACTTTTTTTATTTTTCTTATTAATTTTTTTGTTTTTTTCGTTTTTTATATATTCCTTTATTTATTTATATTTATTAAATAATTTTTTTTTCATTTACTTGTTTTATTTTTCTTATTTATTTATTTATTTATTTATTTATTTTTTTCGTTTTTCATTTTTTTTTTATTTATTTATTTATTTTATTTTTTTTATTTAAAACATTTTTCCTGTTTGGTATTGAGTGTATACTAAAAACTATTACTCACCCTGGAAAAGTATGCACGAAATTGCGATAGAAGTTTGTTACAATTTTTTACTTTATATACGGCTTTCAACAGCGAAGCTCACAAAAATTGCGATTTCTGTTATTGAGAGAATATTAAGAAGAATTATATTTAATTTAAAGTTATTTGATTATTTTATTAAAGTTGAGTAGTTGAATGAAAAGAGACACGACTTTAGCTTTTAGAGGTTCACGAGCTCTGATTTTTATGTATTTTTTAATTTACGACACACACTGGGCTTGAGTAGCTGTCAATCCTACTAAAAATTTTGAATTAAAAAAAAAACATAAAATTTACACAAACAATCAGTAACTGTTACTACTAATTTTCCGAAATTGCCACAATACTTCAAAAGTTCGTTAGAGAAAATTTGTATTTTATTTTTTGCATGAAATTCTGTTTTTGCGCTTTTCAACATCCAAATTCATAAATTCATGCTTTGCTTTTATATAAGTAATCGCGCATAAATATGTAAATATGTCACCCTGTAGTTTTTCTCATACCGAACACCACCCACCGCCACTTAACGCCAGTTGAATGTGAGAATGTGAGAGTTGCGGCGCGAATGGTAATTGAAGCCAATAAAGGTAGACAACGGCAGCTTATACAAGCAATAAACATAACAAAAAAAAAACAAAAAAAAAACAATGAAAAAATAAAATAAAAAATACAAAGCTCAATCAACTACAACAATAAGTGACGTCGTCGTACAATAATAGTGCTGCACTTTCAGCACAAACAGGAATCAACAATCAAACAACGAAAAATATTCAACAGCGGCGATATAATTATTTGCGAAGCTTCAGTAAATGCCGCTCGGTTCCAATGCTTAAATTCGATTCAAAAAATAGATTACATATATATATACATATATTTATGTGCCAGTACTTTATATGCCGCAGTTTAAAATTTCGAATCCACTGAATTTTATTTAAGGTTTCATGCCCACACACATTTGTTTTTTCGAGCCTTTTCTCCACATTCGTCATTAAGAGAATATAATAAAAATACACTTCAAAAGAAATGAATTTATTATCACTTATTTTCTTGAATTCCAAGTATTTTTGCACTACACTTTGCGTATTTTCGTTGTGCTGCCTCCTTGACAGTTTCATAATTCAATGAAAAATATCTCATGAAACGTGTATTTGAATTTGATTTTTATTTACATATTTTTTATATTTATTATTTTAGACTTCTACACACACACACACTCAACGCTGATGTATAGAACACTTAGTAAATAAATAAATTAAAACGCTTACGTCTTTATTTTTTTACGCAGATTTCACAAATTGGCCAAGCCAAAAGTTGTATGCGAGAGAACACAGCTCACTTTGATTGTCCGCGCCACGTACGTATCACGGCGACGAGCGCTCTAAAAATGCCAAATTAAACAACAGTGCACTTCAACAGCCACCGATTGACTCTGCCGTGGCGAATGATTCAAGTTGCGAACTCATTCACTTCGGCAAACGAATACTTCGTATGCCATAGCATTTGGCCAGTTGTGAGAGATGAGGTGCTACCAGATATTTTCATTTTTTTATGCTATCAGATGCACACTGAAAATGGAAATGACTGAGAGCTCCACTCCATTGGGAGGCTATTTCTAATACAGATGGCTGTTAGAAGTATTAACACCAGCCTGTAGCATTAACAGTATGTATGCATTTCATTTGCATAGTTCGCTTGGCAGGTAGTGAAACATATAATTGAAAAATAAGACTAACAGCAGTGAGTGGATTGCATGAGCAGAGAATGCTAATCACATTCTCTGGTATGAGCGCGTTTATATTTCAGCATTCATTGCATATGCACAAGTGCCAAAATGTTATTGGCTCTCAATACTCTTACTGAGTTTGTACTGTAAATCTTTCTGTTAATTTTTAACAGTCATTTGCTTGGCCTTTATTTGTGTTTTCCTAGCGAATTTTCTTCCGTATTATTTTCACGGTCAATTCAATATGTTTTACATGCTTATGTAAGCTTATGTACGCATGTAACGTAGTCATTTAGTTTGTGCTGTTAAAATTACTGAAAATATTCAGCGGGTTAACATTAACAGCCGAATGTTACTTAAGCAAGTGCTCTGCATAAGTTTGTTGATTTTAGAAACAAAAAGTTCAATTTTGCCTAAGTATTCATATAAATCGTTCTCCTTTTTATCTATATGGATTTTCTAGTATCGCATTAAAATTGCTGTTACTTAATTGCTTTAAGCATAACTATTGACATTATGCAAACAAATAAAATCATTCTTATTGCACTTATTATCATGTATTTTCGCAGCAGACTACAGAGTTATTTAAAAAACAATAAAAAATGCAAGCATTTTCTTGGCAAAGCAATCATATTTTCCCTTAAGCATTACACTAATCAAGACACCTTGATTTACGAGCACAGCATTGCGACAGATACGTTGAATTTTTTCTCCGTACGCAACGCCTCATTTTAATGTATTACTGCAGTATATGTCAATTCAATATTCCTTGAAAGGTAGCCAATTGCCAAGAAACCACAAAAAGTGCAAAATCAGACATACATAAATGTAAATATATATTTCTTTTTTTTTTTTTTTGTGTCATCTTATAACAGCAAAATTTTAGCGAAGGGGAATTTATAAATATGTTGATAGGAATAGGCATTAGTACTGAAGTGTGGAACATATTTGATATTAATTTTGATACCGGGCATAGAAAAACTAAAAAAAACAGCGAAAAAAGTGAAAAAAGAGAAAAAAGCGAAAAAGCGGCCAGTTTGCTTTTTATTTTTATAAATAAATGCAGAATGCAATTAAAGACGGATATCAACAGAATACCAGTTTTTACCTATGGACGTGCAATCTGTTATAAATTAGAATAAAAACGGCGGCAAACTTGGCATTGTTCAAGTATTGAGTTCAGTAGGCAGGAAGATAAAGGCAAACGCAGGACCAGAAGACAACGAAAGGAAGAGAATTACATAAAACAATGCAACTTGCTGGATGTGATGCGGTCACAACATGCAAACCAATGTACTGGCCAACTGATTCCAAAAAAATGCCTGACCTAATCGATTTCTTCATAGTTAACAAATATATCTCGAAACTTTCTAGAAATTGAAGGTAGTGATTATCTAAACTCGGATCACTCACCAATATTTTTGTCTCTCAGCGAGCATATCATTTTTAAAGAACGTGTGGACAAATTGAGTAACCGATTCACAGATAGGCATTACTTCAAGAAAATTCTACAAAATTGCAAAAATAATGCAGTAAAAATAGTTAATGAGGAACAATTAGATAGTGAAGTTCAAAATTTTACGTCCAACGTGCAACTTGCCGCTGGGAAAAGTACTCCAACTATTAAAAAAACCGCAGTCATTACTCAATACCCAAAGGACATCAGAGATCTTATTTCACTAAAGAGAAAACTTCGTAGTAAGTGGCATCAAACACAAGCACCAATAGATAAAACTAGGCTAAACAAAATGACCAAAGACCTTAGTCGGCAAATAAAGAAATCTAAAAATTATGGTTTTTCTGGTTACTTGCATTCATTGTCCAACGATCGTCGTGTGGATTACTCTTTATGGAAATGCACAAAGTAATTAAAAAGGCCACAAATGCACTGTCCTGCTCTCAAGATAAAAGAAGGAAAATGGGCTGATAACAATTCCCAGAAAGCAGAACTATATGCAGATTATCTAGCTGATATTTTCACACCTCATGAGGCAACATCCGAAAGCCTGTCTACATCCGTGCTCCAAGAGTTTGAAGAAATTCCACGAGTCACAAGTGACGAACTAAAAAGAGAATGATTGTTTGGTGCGGTTTATGGGCCGGCGGTATCATTGGGCCGTTTATTCTCCAAAATGAGGCCGGTCAGGCAGTTACTGTGAATAGTGTTCGCTATCGTGAGATGATAACGAACTTTTTATGGCCCGAATTGGAAGATATGGATGTGGACGTTATGTGGTTTCAACAGGACGGTGCCACTTGTCACAAAGCTAACGAAACAATGGCTCTTTTGCGCGAAAAATTTGATGGCCGAATAATCTCACGTCGCGGCGATGCCAATTGGCCACCAAGATCATGTGATTTGACACCGTTGGACTTCTTTCTTCGGGGTTATTTGAAAGAAAAGGTGTACGTCGATAAGCTAGCAACAATTCAAGTGTTAAACGATGAGATAATTCGGCACATTAACGACATAGAACGTCAATTATGCCTCAGCGTCATCGAAAATTTGGACCATCGGATGGAGGTGTGCCGCCGAGGCCGCGACGGCCATATGACCGATATTTTGTTCCACACGTTATTGAGCCATGCCAATAATATCATAATAAAGAGAAATGACAATAATTTCCTAAAAAAATTGTATTTTATTCAAAATTAACACCGGCCCTTGAAACTTAACCACCCTTTAGTTGTTTTTCTACATACTGCCAATGCTGTTACCAAATATTTTCTGTAAATGAGTTTGTCACTTTTACCCTACAAGACAGCTGACTATCATATAAGCACTCATATTATCATCATCACTATCCTCATCCAACTACACATTTTTGTTCTAGCCATGGGAAAGATCTGATAGTTTCCCCTTGTCGGTGTGATATACTATCTCTCTTTTACCAACAGAAATTTCTTATTACTGAAAAATATATCTGCTATGCTCTAAACTGCTCATTTTCGCCATCAAAAAGTAATCAGCACAAACTCCTCAATAACTCCCTTTTTCGTTAAAAAGTAATCAGAATGAGGAGTTTCGTTAAAATGTTTTATTTAGAGAAATTATAAAATTTATATTTTACGGAGATCAGAACTCACGAATTTTCAAGTCTTAGCCAAGCATCTACTCATTCGGCCATGGCGACCCTACAACAACAACAGCCAAATTTCACACTAGAACTTTTTTCAGAACAGCCACATTATAGGCATATAAATGAGCTGTCTTGGCGTTTAATGTACAGTAGATATATTTTTCACCTAAATGAAATTGCTATTGGTAAAAGAGAGATAGAATTCACACCGAACAGGGGCAAATAATATGAAATGAAATATTTGATTTCCCCATTAAAAAATGTCGTATATGCCATTCTGATACTGCGCATGTATTAGAGACTAATAAAATACTTGTAAATGTGTTGGAATTTTTGTCGAAAGTGCTCAGCACTGTCTTGTAGGATACTTATTCATTAATGAAAACTGGCTGTGTATGAGTAAAAATTTGAAAACTTGAATTAGTGAGTGGCTTTGAATGAAATGTGTCGCCCGTTCCTTTTTCTTGCAACCACGGGAAGTTTACTTTTGAACTTTTCCATACTTAACCTAGTCGTTTAAGCCAACACCACATTAAAAGTGAGTCCCCAATTAGTGACACAGTGAACTGAACTGAAATGCGGTGTGATAAATTGTGAAGCTGTTTGTTAACAAATAAGGGTTGTTGTTGTTCTCTTTTTTTACAAACTTTCTCTTCTTCTCTTAGTAACTTCCTTTCATCAAATTGCAGGCAAAGCTTTTTTGTCAATTCCAATACATGCATACTTCTGTGTATATGTGAAATGCCAAAGATTTAATCGAAGATTAGAAAGAAGTCCGAGTAGAGCGTGTGTGCGGGCATATTTTCTTGCTTGAGGGCATCTACAAAAATGAAATATTCAAGTGACATTTTAGCTACGCAACAAGCTATCATTTACAAAGAATATATTTATGTGTGTGCGCACATACACACTCACATGTAATAGCATTAATTTAACGCTGACTTACGCCATTTTATTGCTTTGTCCCTTAAATACGCTCTTCATTTTAATACAAAACACAAATAAACATAAAAACAATATAAACACTGACACTTTCACCCCATTCAAATAACGGTAAAATCACGGATGAAAAGCCTGACCAAAACAAATCTCAGTTAGGTCATAAGGGAATTCATGAGAGTAAATCTATGTCCATTCCAATACGTAGACGCCTGAGGGCACGAGTACACAACGGCAGACAAATTTAGCAAGAAGCCTTTGCAGCTATGGATTGACCGACCGGACCAGACCAAGAGGCGACATAAACTAATAAATGACCAACGCTCGAAAAGACCATCACCGTAAGCCAAATGAAATGCCACTTGGATACGGACAGATAGGGGGATTATGAATGCCGTGGGGATAGCTTGGATGTTCATCATACGCACGGGCGGAAATGTTGGCATGTATGAGTGCATTCGAATAGGGTGTGAGTATAACGGCCTTTGCTGATATGAGCACACATTGTATTTTATTTTCTATTCATGCGTGTATTTATGTATGGATATTAGTAGTAGGCACAAAATTAGTAAAGTACTCGTATATATTTAAGTGAAGAGAAGCGGCCGAGTATGAGGAATATTCACATCGGTGGAGAAATCGAATAAGAGACACAATAAGTGTATATGAAGGAGTATAATTGATTGAAATAATTATATGCTATAATGGATGTACAGGCAGTTTGACTAATAGAAGCGTGAACGCCTTCACTTAGAATTCGTTTGACCAATTCGATTCGCTTCGAGCTGCCTTGTATGGGCTTATAATATTTATTATAGCCCAAATATTAGTTAACTCCACAAACATTAACGGTGCAATTCACACATATTTTTACTATCCATTTTTTTACCAGACATTTATTAATCTTTAATTACTACTTTATCCCTCTTGGATTTCAATTATGTACCTTATATGGCTCTGACTAAGACTCCACTCGCACTATTTGCTATTTTTTAATTAGTTATTATTTTCTTTTAATTAATAAAAAAAACTCTATTTTAATTTTCTATACAAAACGTAAAAACTCGAATTCTTCTATAACTTGTAGCACTTTCAAAAACCAATAGATTTAATTTCATGCAAAGAACCGGTCTCACATAATTGCTTTTCAACGCCATTTCTGCCGCTTTGTTGTAAATAAATAACATAATGGAGCCAAGCGGTTCAAATTCGTGCAGGCAAAACTCGGCAACTCAACAAAAATCAACTAAAATGCGTAGCAGGAAACAGGAAAATGTGTCAGCTGCAGCTGTTTTGATGGCGATGGTGGTGCTGCGGTTGCGGCACACCACTTTCGTAGCATACTTTTTTGCGTAAAGTCGCTGTGCATATTTGACATCATCTGGCGCTGGTGAGCAGCTCCACTGCAGCCTATCTTGTATATTTTCTAGTATTTGTGCTCGCTTTATTTTATTTCTTTTATAGAAGTATATTTTCGTTTGTTTTTGCGAATATTTTGGCATGCGCCTGAATGTATGTCACATCCGCTTTTAGTGGAGCTTGGATACGTATGTCATAATACTCTTGAATGGAATGGAAAGCGCAGGCACTCACTTCCACTAGTTGAGCTAATTACATTTTTAATTAAGTTTTTAATACTCTTAGGCTTGACGTACAACATTTTTTTTTTTTGTGTTTATAAGAAGAGAATGCTACTGGAATTAATTTTGTGCAGGGGCTCTTTATGCTTCACCTATACATGAATTTCCAATGCACTTAGATTATTTAAAAACGAAAGTAGAATATTTTTTTAAACTACAAGTACAAGTACAAGTACTCATACAAGTACAAATACAAGTACAAGTACAAGTACAATTGCAAGTACAAGTACAAGTACAAGTACAAGTACAAGTGCAAGTGCAAGTACAAGTACAAGTACAAGTACAAGTACAAGTACAAGTCCAAGTACACGTACAAGTACAAGTACAAGTACAAATACAAGTACAAGTACAAGTACAAGTACAAGTACTCGTACAAGTACAAATACAAGTACAAATACAAGTACAAGTACAAGTACAAGTACAAGTACAAGTCCAAGTCCAAGTCCAAGTCCAAGTACAAGTACAAGTACAAATGCAAGTACAAGTACAAGTACACCAACAAGTACAAGTACAAGACCAAGACCAAGTACAAGTACAAGTACAAGTACAAGTGCAAGTACAAGTACAAGTACAAGTACAAGTACAAGACCAAGACCAAGTACAAGTACAAGTACAAGTACAAGTGCAAGTACAAGTACAAGACCAAGTACAAGTACAAGTACAAGTACAAGTGCAAGTACAAGTACAAGTACAAGTACAAGTACAAGTACAAGTCCAAGTACACGTACAAGTACAAGTCCAAGCCCAAGTCCAAGTCCAAGTCCAAGTCCAAGTACAAGTACAAGTGCAAATACAAGTACAACAACGAGTACAAGTACAAGTACAAATACAAATACTCATACAAGTACAAGTACAAGTACTCAGCCAAGTACTCATACAAGTACAAGTATAGGTGTAAGCAGAATGTGCTACCCGTGGACATTGCGGGACAATCTGCTGCTGCACACACCACAAACAGATTGAGGCATTCGGGCCATAAGCTCGACTTAAGCTGCGGATACTCTAACATTCTTAAACAACTTTGAGTTCATCCCCATGGTGCTGGAACATTGTGCACCTTCGCTAGGACCGAGCGCTACTTTTTCCATTCATATTTCCTCAAGTGAGGAGCGGGCGGTGTGTAAGATATGTAGGCAGAGCATGGCAAATATGTTTACGGATGGCTCGAGGTTGGACGGAAGAGTTGGTAGGAGAGTAGTCAGCGAGGAGCTCTCTATCAAACCCAAATTTAGGCTTCCGGACCACTGTAATGTTTTCCCAGCGCAGGTAACCGCAATTAAGGAAGCAGTGGACTGGTTGCTTGCTTCTGTAATGACTCTAAAAGACTCTACTCTGACAAGCAAGCGGCAATTAGTGCCTTGGGCTTGTTTTTTGTGCGTTGAAAATTAGTCGGGGAATGCCTGACTGCTCTCTCGATTGCTTCGGAATACTTCGATATTAGGTTCATTTGGATTCCCGGTCACAGCGGCACAGAGGGGCACTGCTGAGTTGATGAGCTGGGTAAACAGGGGACCCTGGAGATGGTTTCATCGCAAAATGATAGAGTTCGGTTCTCTTCTCCGAAGCACCCAGGGAGAATTTAGATCTCTCGGAGGAAGCGATCGATGATCTGGTGGAGATCTTCACTTCAGCTTGTAATAAGGCTGACAGCGCTTTGGTGGACAGCAGAGCTTTCTGAGCTTAGGGCCTCGTGCAGACGCCTCTTTAATAGGGCTAAAAGAATTAAGTCTCTCTCAGGATGGGAGCTGTATAAAGTAGGGCTTAGAATCTATAAGTCCGATATAAGGAAGGCCAAGAGGGACTCTTTGAGGAACTTCTGGGAAAGCGTGGAAGGCTGTCATGAGTCTTCAAGATTTAGACGAATACTCACGAAGAGCTCGGCTCCCTTGGGATACCTGAGGGATGAATCGGGTCGTTGGGCGATGAGCGGCGACGCTCATTTTCCAACGAATACGGTATCTAGCAGCACCAGCTTGGGAAGTACACCAATCTGTCTTCAGAACCGGGGCTGGCTGCTGGATGAGCACCGCTTGGCCTGGGCTATTCGCTCCTGCGGGCCCTTCAAGTCGCCTGGTCCTGATGGCATCATACCTGCCCAACTGCAGAAATCTGCGAAGGTGTCATGCCTCTGGCTGAGCTATGCTATGCGAGCTGCATAGTCAGGGGCTATATACCGGGATCTTGAAGGGCTGTGAGGGTTGTGTTCATACCCAAGACTAGCAAGAGCTCACATGTCTCCCCTAAGGATTTTAGGCCAATCAGTCTCTCATCTTTCTTGCTGAAAACCCTTGAGAGGCTGATTGAAGAAGCGAAATTGCTCGGGGGCATTTGTCGCATACCCAACATGCTTACTGTAAAGGCAGGTCAGTGGAATCTGCTCTGCACACAATTATTAAAGATATTGAGGAATCCCTATATCAGAAAGAACTCACAGTTGGCGCCTTCCTCGACATTGAGGGGGCTTTTAATAACGTTTTCCCGGAGGCAATCACTAAAGCTCTGGGTAGGCTGTGGGTTGGAGCCGACCTTTCCAGGTTTATCTACAGAATGCTTAGCGACAGAACGGTCGTGGCAGAGTGGGGGAACGTTGTTGTTTGATTGGCACCACTCTGCGGCTGGAAATATAAAATACCCAGAACTCAACTCCCCTCGATGGGGGGCACTCCGCTGGTGCTTTCTGACAAGGTGAAGTACCTAGGTCTAATCCTTGACAGTAAGTTAACGTGGAAGCCCAAAATTGAGGAGAGAGTAAAGAAGGCAACAATCGCCTTGTATGGGTGCAATGACGCTATTGGCAAAAGATGGGGCCTCTCGCCTAGAGTTGTATTTTGGCTCTATAATACCATAATAAAGCCAATCTTGTTATATGGAGTCATTGTCTGGTGGAACTCACTGGAGAGGAGGATCGCATAACCTACAGTCAAGACAAATCTCGTTTGACAGATTCTATATATTATAATTGTCAACTTTGATATCCGTCTCTCCCCACTACTACTACTACTTCCAGCACGATAAAAATTGTGGCATTTCCACTGGAATATCTATAACCAAGCCCAGTATCTAACCTGAAGGTGCCGCCATTGACTATACTCAATCAGCCTATTTACCTTCAGCAGAGTTGTTTTTGTATAAACCTGAGTCCATAACATAAATTTACCCCACTATTATCCGGTTTGTGCATCGACATATTTCATTATTCCCTTGGCGTAAATAGTTGAGCGGCAAACTTTGCCGCCATTCGAGGTAAAGATAAATGCTTCTCACTTTTTTTCTCATCTTCTCTTTTATGCTTCTCTTCTCACAGTTGTTCTGTTTCGCCTAAACACTACATAATATTACATTGTTACTTCAGTGGCTGCAATAAAGTAAGGCTGCCCTGGAGGTCACTGAATGTTCAAGTTCTATGTTTACAACCTACAGCAGTCACGTAGTTTCCTGTTTTGATTGCCTGCCCTAAGTTCACTGGCTTACAATTGCAGATTAAAACTAGTTTGCTACTCTTCACTGTATTTACTTTCAACAACGTATCTGTGTGCAAGTATGCAGTCTATCAGTCAGTCGTGCATGGCTTAGTAAAATAAAATTTGCGCAAATTGTAGCCACATGTAAACACTTCAGTAAACACCTCTTTAGAAAAAAATCAGCCAAAAGCCAGTGGGTAACTTTAAATGAGAGTATCAGAAAAATTATTTTTGCTTGTAGCGTTGAATAATTAGTAACAGTGATGAAATATAAGGTAATTTGAAATGCGCAATGAATACAAAAAAAATTTTTTATAACAGTTAACACAAGTCTGTTTATTTTTTAAGAAAAAAATTAAGGGGGAGGAAGCCTGCTTTAGAGGCTTCAAAAAACATTGATTTTATTTGGAATTAAATTCTCTTCTAGTTGAACCTAAGAAACCTTAAGAAAGTTATGATTAACCCACTTTTTAAACAATCTAAAGTGAATTTGTTTTTCCAAAAAAATTATTACTTTTTTTTTAATTGTTGAATTTCTCACTTTTTGTTTAATTTTCTTGGTTTAACTAGAAGTTATACTATACTAAAATGAATGTGTTTTTGGATTTTTGGTTTCAGATGAAAATTGCGACCTGCATCTTTCACGCCGCACGACACATGCACAATCGAGGCGCCTCGGCAAAATGCTTATACCAGGCATAATATGACATATATTTTAATGAAAAAATTTGAGAAGACTGTTGAAATATATAACAATAAAACCCGAGAGTTTCGTTTCAATCGAATATTTCTTTCCTTCCCAAAAAAAACCACGAAAAAATTGAAGCCTCTAAAGCAGGCTCCCCCTTAATTTAATTTAAAATAAGGACTATATGCATTGGCATTATACTTAAAACTGTGACATGATGAAATTGCCAGTCTGGCACTCCTCAATAGCACTGAAGCGCCTTTTTGATATCATTATGATACTTCCATCAGACTTCCACAGCTTCTACAATGGGGATTAAATGGTAACCCTAGCTTTTTTGTGTGTGTACCGATCGTCCGATGACCGTAAAGTCCACAAGATTTTCTGCTTTCTGCGCCTTTTATACTGGGGCCAAAGGGTTTTCGAAATACTACATGAAGAAACGGAGCTCCATTTTCCAGCGCTTTCCTGAAAAATAGTTTTTGCAGTTCCCCTTTAACAACTGTCAGGGGGATGCCGATGCCCGGGTAGGAGGTCTCTGAGGTCAATTCAACCTCCTTCCTGGCAAGCTCATCAGCTATTTCATTTCCTTCTATGTTCCTATGTCCTGGAACCCATATTGGAAAAATGCTAGCTGCACACCCAAGAGATTTGATCTCCTCCTTACAGGAGTTTACTAGTTTCGGATGACACAGAAGTCATCGGTGGCTAAACAAGCGTGGCGTTAATCTGAGCTACCCGTAACATTACTTTGTTAAAGGGTGCTCACCTTAGCCAGTTTTATGGCCTTCCCAAGATCCGAAGATTTCATGGAGCTCTTCGCGCTTCGGGTACCGCGGCTGTCACAGACGACCATAGTTCGTCGCGCTGATTAGCTACTTCCTCTAATCCGTCCATGTCGCCATCCGGAGCACCAGCCGTGGGGAAGATCTTATGTTTGGCCACCCTGAAGCCAAAACGAAGTTTGTGCTGCTTTTCCTCGAGTACTTTCAGGGACTTTTCAGAAATAAACAGCAGTGCAGTGGAGCTGTTTTTCTGAGGACCCCCCAATTGATCATAGACCAGTCGTCCATAGGAACCTCAGGGTTTTGAAGCTTGAGGCCGTGCAGGATCTTCGGAACCTCCAGCTTCACCTTCGGTAGCCAAATGCGGGCTCTGGGTCTTCTAGGGATCTCTGAAGCAGGGATGAGCTTAGGCGAGTGCCCCTCCCAGGCATTGCTGACCTCAGCAACGCACTTCTCCAGAAAATCCCCTTAGAAGATAACTTAGAAAAAAAAATTAAATCTATTTCAGTAAGACGAAAGAAGTTTCGCAAAATTCATTATCAACCTTCTCGGTCAAGTAATATCATCAATCTCTCTCTAACTCTACACCATAAGTCCAGTTTTGTTCCTAGAATTCTGAGCTTTAGTGAAACCCAACTAATCCAATCTCTGCGATCTCAAGATTTGACTGGCACCAAACACCAACCAAACTAGCGATTCATTTCAAACATACCTTGGATTAAAGAAAGACTTCCTCTTACTTTTTGCCTGTTTTTATACACTGCGTTAAACAGCTTCAGCTGGTAGACTCCTTGACAAAGTTTTGACAACTTTTTTATTTATAATTCAATTTTAATAATTTTTCTTTGGAAGTTTAGTTCACTTCCTACAAAAATCATATACGAGTACACCTAAGTTTCCAACTTTATGCAAATTAAAATAAAAATTCAATAAATTTTGAAGTAAATCTCAAACTTTGAGTCAGAATTTGTTGAAGAATTTCGGTCAATAATTTCCAAAGTGTAAGTACAATATGAAAAGGCTCAAAAATCGTATACAAAATCTTGAGTCTGAACATTAAAAGAGTTGACAAGCTTCAATGTCGACCACACCATCGTAAGCATTGAAAGAATGAATGAATGAAAATAAGGTTAGCACTCCTGCGCCCTCTACTCATTACAGGACTTCATACACACTCAGTTCTCTTAACAAACCTAAGATAGAACTGGGTTGGGATGAGCGAAGGTACTTTTATCCGCATCCGGTCGAGATGTCTCATCTTTCTTCGCGCCATAGTAACAGGTATATAGAAGGTATGCTGGAATCTCCGGGGACTGAGTGCCGAAACAATAGAAGCCAGTGGACCGTATCTCCTTCAGCTTTCAGCTTGCTGACTACTGTTTCGTTTTCCGTTCTGAATTGATGGCAAAAAGCCGTGACGTACCACTACAGTGAGAAGGGATAGTGGAGATTTGTTTTTTTTTTCTTTTTTTTTTGGAAGAAGGTTGAAATGAAAATGTCAAAAACATCTCAAAGGTGCTATCACACCCATGGTATGTGAGGCACGCTCCCACTAATACTATAACAATCCTCCACCTCGGCTAATTCTACTTTCGGACCACAAAAGTATAACTTCTGGGTAGAACCGCGTTTATGTCCGAAGACACAACAGGTACCTGCGCCCAGGTTCCTCTCCTGCAGGCATATGAAGGTTATACACCGTCGATAGTCCCAATTACTCCCACTGTGTTTATAGGTGATTCCAAAGTAAAGGAGACATCGGAAAACTTGCAATTGGGTTATCTTAACTCACTACCGTCTTGTCTTCTGTACGATACTGTATTGAGTGTTTCACTCAAACGTTTGTGCTTGTTTTCGGTTCATCAGAAACTGTCCGCTTTCTCTGTTGCTGCAACTGTTGCTGAAACGCTTTGCGTTCCCAATCAATATGGTGAAGTCGCGTCATGATCTTACCTGCGAACGTTTGCGCTGCCTCACACTTACCGCTGGTGGCGCACATATCTCGTATGAGGGTACTGTGGGATGGTTGATGACTTGCTCCGGGATAGCTCGTTCCTCTCTGAAGCGGTCGCAATAAATGTGCAATGACGTGCTCTACGTTTTCGTCAGTATTCGGGCAGTTTGGACAGAAAGGGCTGTCTGCCAGCTTAAAACGATGCAGGTATTCTTGAGCACAGCCATGTCCGCTGAGCAACTGCGAAATGTGTCTCCATGTTTTCTCATTAACATCTCATCAACACGTGGTATGAGTTTGTAGGTCCAACGTCTGCTTTACGACTCATCCCACCACTGCTGCCACCGGCCTATTGTCAGCAATCTTTCAGCTGTTTTTTCTGCTGATATGGGCCGTGTTCCTTGCCCGCTATTACGCAGATTACATCATAAGACACCGTTCTACACGCGCAAGCAACACGCAGCGCGCCGTGCCCGTATGGCTGGGTGACCTCCCATAAATGTGCTGCTTGCCTCCCAGATATGTGCTGTATAAAGAATTATAGAGTCAGCAACCCATGATGCAGCACCTATCTTGACGGGGACCAAAAAGTCTAATCTATCTGGAGATGATATCTACATTTTCACTGATAGTCAGGCGG
This sequence comes from Anastrepha ludens, assembly GCF_028408465.1. Classification (NCBI taxonomy): domain Eukaryota; kingdom Metazoa; phylum Arthropoda; class Insecta; order Diptera; family Tephritidae; genus Anastrepha; species Anastrepha ludens. Next base: position 9,314,167 of record NC_071499.1, on the reverse strand, counting down.
CGATAAATTCCTTTAAGGTAAACATGAAATGCCACGCATCTGTTAACGGGATGACTGACTAATCTCGCCCAAATATTTTATGGATTCCTGTCTATTGCCATATTGAGAGCTACTGCATGATCAATGAACTAGCGCGACTTGAGACCAAGTTGACTGATGAGTACACAGATTTGCAAGCTACTTCTTTTTGAGAAAATTGCAGTGAATGAAAAATGTCCTGCTCTAAAGATCCTAAATCAGGAATCTTGTGAAATTTTTTAAAAGTTCATATTTTTTTTTTGGAAAAGATAAAGACAAGTTTCTCATCCGGCATCACAATGGGCTATGAGCCTGAGTGTGTCTCTCAGTCGACAACGAGAGTAACCTAACTAAACCATCTTTCGTGTATCTGACAATTGGTAAAATCAGCAATTTTCCGCATTCTAGTCACCAAAAGCTTCAACAAAAATATGGAAGTGTTTACTAATCTACCACCACCACCTATTCCACATGACTACATTTCATGTCAGTAATGTTAATCATACGCCACGTTGTACATTATAAAAGTCTTACATTTTTTTTCTAAATATGACAAATGGATATACAATTAATTTACGCAGAACAGGTTAACTCAAATAAATAGGAACATCTCCAGTACGAGCTTCAAGAATGGAATGCATTGATCATGCAAAGATCCGAAGTAAGGCAAGAATTTTACTCTACATATTTTCCATTCACACTTTCTTCCAATGATAAAATATTTTACCTACTTACATGTAGCATATGTGTATATATCTATATTTACTTTGATCACTAATTGTCATGCTTGCCCATGACTTTTTTTTTTACACAGCTGAACTGGCGTTACTAATTACTTTATTTCCTTTGTTTGCATTGTTGGCCTCCCATCGCTGTGACACTCTTCCGCCCTTAATTACGTGAGTGCGAAATTTTAAAACGACTAAAGCTTCTTCTTACCTTTTAGCGCGGGTCATTGCGCGCAAATTGGCAGCAAAAGTAGCAGCAATCAGGTCGGTCGACTTAAGGAAAAAATTTGCTTAAGTTTCTTGGCTAAGTGCATGGTAAAGTTTTGACTTGCAACGGAAATTATGACATGCGTTGGGTCATTAGCTGTTAAACGCCTTCCGCGCATCTTATTGCCAAAAATACATATTTAATTGCAAGAAATTCGAATAAACTTAGTTAGTTGGAGTTAAGCCTAAGGAAACACAAAAACTTATAAACTTAATTAATTGGTTCACAAAGTTCGGTAATTAAAAGCAGGCGAAGTGTTCAGTGTAAAGTGGAACGCGGCATTTTTCTGCTGTGGAATTTTAAAATTTTGCAAACGAAGGTAATGGCCTATTCGGTTTTGGACTCAGTAAGATGACTTTGCGTAGCGAGGAGCAAACTAACAGGCACGCGTAGCGCAGCTCTAGTTCAGCAGGCGACGGTTTTGTAATTGGTTGTTGTTGTTGTCGTTGAGGTGGTTGAACATTTCCACTGAAATACTCCTAATTAGTGACCAGCACCGTTTTACTACCACTATCTCGTGTGATGATGTAGTTGTTTTTTTTTTTTTTGTTTTTTTTTTTTTTGTTTTTTTGTTTCCAAGTCAGATCCATTTAGTGAGGTCCAAGTATAACAGCAAATCCTTTATCTCGATGTCTGAGATCTCCTTAATTTGCTGTAGGAAAGGCTTACAGGTTAACCAAAGGAGCGGAGTCGTGCCCTAGCTAGCCCGGACATTAATGGAAAAGACTTTCCTTCGCCCCTTCTGCTTGACAGCTTCTGCAGATAGGATTGAAGGGTAAATTGAGTCTAGCTGCATGATCCCCTACTTTCCAATGACCTGCAAGGGTTGCAGTGATGCGTGAAATGTTTGGGCAAGAACATCCTAGCAGGTCATTCGTCCTTTGGATTTTCTATGACGGCAATGTGTTTTTTGTTGTAATACATGTAGTTACTTGCTTCCATCTTTTTTCGGCTAAGGCATGATAGTGTGAAGCAATGGATGCTCTATTATGTTCAGTGGGGTGGAGACTGCCACTGCCTCTAGTGTCGAACCTTTTCTTGCTAGCTCATCGGCTATCTCATTACCCCGTACGTTCCTATGACCGGGAACCCATATCAGAGTAATTTCAAGCCAGCTGAGTTTGGGGTCCAGGATAACCCCTAGGTATTTTGCCTGTTTGGTTAGCGTGAGGCTGACGCCATTCAGTTTTGGGAGATTAAAGTGTGGCACCTTGGTTTTCTTGGTGAATAGCATCAGTTCAGTTTTACACTTAAACCACAGTCCGTGGCCCAATTGCTGAGTAATACCAGAGCTCCTTCCATAATCTCACTGATTGTGGGTGGGAACATTCCTGAAACCATAAGCACTATGTCGTTCGCGTACGCCACTACTTTAATTCCCTTTCGGTTGAATTTGGTGAGGATGTTGTTGGCGACTAGTAACCACAGCAGAGGGGATAAGACTCCTCCCTGAGGGGTTCCCCTGTTGACAGAGTGTTTTATCGTGCTGATGCCTACCTCACCGATGATTATTCTAGTTTTGAGCATGTTCTCTATCCATTCGTTGAGACCCATAGATCTTGTGGTAACATTGTTGAAGGCCCCCACTATGTCGAGAAAAGTGACTAGTGAGTATTGTTTGGATTCTATGCTCCTCTCAATCGCACTTACAACCTCATGAAGAGCTGTCTCTGTGGATTTTCCTTTGAGATAGGCATGTTGAGATGGTGAAATCGTTGTGTCTGTAATCTTTTCCCTAAGATATACATCCAACAATCGCTCTAGAGTTTTGAGGATGAAGGAGAATAGGCTGATGGGTCTGAAATCTTTCGCTGTATCATGACTGCGTCTACCAGCTTTGGGGATAAAGATGACCTTAACCCTCCTCCAGGTTTTTGGTATATGCCCTAGCATAAGGCTTTTTCTGAAAAAGAACTCCAGCCAAGGAATCGTCGTTTCTCGAGTGTTGCACAGCATGATTGGGAATATCCCATCTGGACCGGCTACTTTATATGGTTTAAAGTTTTTTATCGTCCATAATATTCTATCTTGGGATACGATGTGGTTGATTATAATGGGTGATAGTTTGGATGTTTGAACACTGTCACTATTGTTCTCAATATATTCTGTGTTGCCTGGGAAGTGTGTATTTACAAGATGTTCTAGTGTGTTGGCCGAGGATTTCGTCCAGTCTCCGTTATCTTTCTTCAAGAAGGAAGGGCAAGAGTGTTCCTTGTATAAAGGCTTGCCTAGTCTGGCCGTATCTTTGGTCGATTCTATGGAACTAATATACAAAAATCTCTACAAGCCTCTGTCCGAGCCTCTTTGATTGCTTTCTTGTATTCCCTAAGACAATCTTTGTAGGGTTTGAAGTACTTGTGTTTGTATGTAGCAGATATTGAAGATTTCTCTGGTCATTTTCCTGAGTTGGCTTAAATCTTCATTCCACCAGGTAGGATAGGTTGTTTTGCCATATTTGGCGGGACATGAAGCTTCAAGTCCTTTCGTCAACGAAGCTTCGAAAGCTTTTACTTTCTCATCTTATTTTAGCTATAACTTTCAAAATAATTAAAATTTCTGTCTGAAATTTTTATAGTATATTTCTAAGATGTTTTTCTTCCGAAAAATTAAAAAAAACAAATTCGATTTTTTGAATCCGTCACACCGGATTACTACCTTAAAGTAAAGATTTCCGTTACCCAAAATCTTTTTGGTTTTTTATTTCGTAAAAAAGTTATTTAAACCCAAAGTTGGATGATCAATTTTGCGCCACTTTTATAGAGCTGTTTTTGTTAATCTGTCACGACCACAATAATGAACCGATGGATATACGAATACCGAAACCAGTCACTAACTTTATCGTTTTGGTAAATTCATATCCTCATATAGCCTCTATACTCTAAAATACCCTCATCCGTTTGCGCACGGGGTATAAAATGAGATGTTTTTTGTTTTTTCTGAAACTCATACAAAACTACATTTAACTTCAAGTGCACGTTGCATACTTGAGCACCGAAAGCAAATAAATATGCACTTGAACGAGTTAAATGTTAATTGCACTGAGTGCCGTTGCTGAACAATTTTTCAAAAGTTGGAAGGACGCAAATTTTGTTAATTATTTCAGAGAGTATGCAACCATGAGAAAAATATTTCATAGAAAGTTGTAGATGTGAAAAAGAGTATTTAAAATAATGCAGCGAAATTGCGAAAAGTCAATTACATACGTACATAGGTATATGTGAAACAGCGATGTTGGTACTCTAATCTTCTTTCAGCCTTTACTAAAAATGAGGTTTACAAAATCAGCTTTTGCTTACAACTTTCAAATTTTTTATGACACGTGAGAAGTTGATATTTCCAGGCTACAAGCGCTTAATTATCATAAGCCAGTAGACATGGTGTAGACCGGGTGCTGGTGAATTGGATTCGTTCAATGTTAGCCCAACGAATCGCCACGGGCGGAGGAAGATCTGCTGGTGTCATTCGGGGTTAATAAATATTAAGAGGCTTATAAACATCTGTAGAAAAGAGCAGAAAACTCTGGATATGATTGACACTTGGTGCTGTGCGAATGGGCTATCGGCAAACTCCACCAAGACTGGTATTGTCCTCTTCGCCAGAAGGAGGAAGCTTAATGGACTCGTTCTGCCTAAGCTAAAAGCAGTCACAATCCAGCTATTCACCGAAAACAAATATCTTAGAATAGTTCTCGATAGTAAACTTCTTTGGAAGTCACACGTTGAAACAGTGACATCGAAAGCACTGACAGCTTTCTGCTGGCTGGTCAAACTCAGAAAATGAGCCCAACGAACCCAGCAGGACAAAGCTGCACTTTGTTCTTGGAATACATGCATCTGTGTTGCAAGCCGAGGTATATGCTGTTCAAGAAGCGTTGAACTTTCAGATCTATATGTGTCTATCGCGAAAGCCAAGCTGCGATCATGGCATTAGACTGCCCCCAACCACACCAGGGGTAGTCGAGTCCTGTGAATCCAGGCTGAACTATGTCGGTAGACATAATAGCCTAATGCTAACATGGATCGCGGGACAAGGGGCTATCGTGGGTAACGAGACCTCTGACTCCTTTGCTAGGATGGACTCTGAGGCCAACTCCTTTGGCTCTTGGCCCGTTTTGCCACTCCTTTCTGCAGCCATCAAAGCCACGCTTAGCAACCCACAAGCGAGCTTGGCAGGCTGAGAGAGGCTGTAGATGGACTAAACTGCTGCTACCTGTCATGCCCGATCGACTGTCGCAAATCCTACTGTCATTAAGCAGAAGGGAGTGCAGACAGCTGGTTGGACTGATTGCGGGCCACTTTCTATGAGAGAAGCACATGGAAAGGGCATGCATCTCAGAGAGTGCACTCTGCCCAGCATGTGGAGAAGAGGATGAGGCGGCGTACTACTTTCTATGCGTCTGCCCCGCCTTCGCTCGAATCAGGTTTGAGGTCTTTGGCACTGATGTGTTAAAAAGCGACCATCTTATCTCGGCTTCTTGGCACCACAAGATTTGTTCGGAGATCGGGTAGATTTAAAGAAAATTAAAAGGGAATCCAAGGGTAGTACAGTGGACTTAATTAATGTCTGAATTCTGTCTTTGCTATTTGTGCCGACAAAAAAAGTCATGAGCCTGCATTTCTGGTTTCTAAACAGTACTAAAGGAGTCTTAAGTTATTAGAACGTAAAATTTCAAAAATTGTATGAAGTCAATACGAATAAAAAAAGAAGTTTTGAAGGATTTTGAAGAAATTTTAATTTATTTGTTTACAAATTATATTTTTGAGCCTGCAAGTAAATATTGTGAACTCTATTCTATTCTATTCTATTCTATTCTATTCTATTCTATTCTATTCTATTCTATTCTATTCTATTCTATTCTATTCTATTCTATTCTATTCTATTCTATTCTATTCTATTCTATTCTATTCTATTCTATTCTATTCTATTCTATTCTATTCTATTCTATTCTATTCTATTCTATTCTATTCTATTCTATTCTATTCTATTCTATTCTATTCTATTCTATTCTATTCTATTCTACTCAACGTAGCTTTCTCATCCGCTCCTCAGCCTCACCCTTTCACGAAGTTTCTTACCTCCACTCATACATTTATGGAATTCGCTCGTAGTTACCTCATGCACTTGAAAAGTTAATAACGAAACATACCGCCTTAAAGTCTTGTTTTTACACATATAAATAAACTGCTTTTTCTCGAAGTACGCGGCTTTTGCTTGTGACTGCTCGCATATAGGAAGTTGCAAAATAAATCACTCATACGCACCGCACACCCGAATCAAATAACAGGATTTACATGTTCAGGTATGACAATTTAATTACAATACTTTAAAGTGTATCCTACACTACTAAACAGGTACTCACGTGTACTTATTTTTAGCTCTTTAGTCTTCATTGTCTGATGTCTGCTAGTCTTTTTCGCCGTCAAATTACCACTTTCTCTATTTTTGCCATAAAATGCCATTCTTTTGAAGGTACGAAGTTAAAGCGAATGCCATTAGGTCAACAGCATCACTACATTACGTGAGCAGACAGTAAAAACAATAACAAAAGGGAGTGTCTGAAACAGACATAGTAACGCGCGCATGAAGTGTCATTCAATAGAGGAAGCGAGAAAGTACATAGACTCGGTCAATAGCCAGACAGCCATCAGCCATCAGCCGGCATAGGTGGCTAACAATGCCAGCTAACAAAGACGATGCCACGAATAAATACCGGATGTCCTTTAACAAATAGTTTTGAGGAATTGTAGGAAATTGGAAAACTTTAATTGTTAAAATGGAAATTTATTTGAGTATTTCTCAATTAAATGTTTCTTTGTATGAGAGAGCCAATTACTTAACTAGGATACAACGAAAATCATAATAAATAAACCATGAATTACTCAGATATACGAAATTTAAAATGTATGCAAAGTTTAAAGCTTTTAGTAGCAATAGGAATGGCTCACTTTCTTGAATGAAATACCAGGTGTACAACTATTTTTCCGCCGGTTACCAATAGATGACTGGAATGGTGAATGTCAGCCGAAATAGGCAGAGATAGCATTTTAAAAATGGAGCTGGACAACTACAAAATAACGAACCCACCTTTCAATTAGCGTTTCCTCATTAAGAAAAAAGAAACTGCCGCTAATTCGTGAAAGAACTAGCTGCGTGTGATATGCATTTTTCGACGGTGGTGACTTTGATGTCGCAGGCCGGAACAGTGGTGGTAGGCAGAAAACTTTCAGAGACTGAGAGCTGAAGGCAGAACTTGATGATATATGTATCACTGGGTATCGATATCGAATGCAATGAATGATTTTTTAGAAAAAGTTACGCGTCTAACAAAGAAAACACTTTGTTTTTTCAAAAGCAGCTCTATTCACCAACAAACTCTCCATTAAGAATCGTTCTAGCGCTGCTTTAACATTCCAATACCACTTTTACGGGTATCTCTTGTCTCAAAATAGGCCTCAGTTTCAGTGATACTCTCGAAATTTCATACTGGGGAGCATTTTTTTTTTATTGGTCTGCGAACAGCCAGTAGTCACGGGGAGTCAAATCTGGTAAATAGGTTGAATGTGCAAGCAATTCGAAGTTCAATTCACGTAGTTTTGCCATCATCAACACGTTCTGGATTTTGGGTAACAGTGAGCAAACGCGGCACTTACTTCGAACAGAGCTGGTCAAATGCTCATATAAAGCCAATGGATTATTTTGATATCTTTTACGATGTCAGCTAACTCACGCAACTTCACTTTTCCATCATTCAAAACGAGTTTATGGATTCGTGGATTTTTTTTTTCTTCTGGTGTTACCGCCTCATTTGGAGGTCCACTGCGTTGTGCATTATCGGTGTCTCTACGACCACGTTTGAAGTTCGTTCGTCAGCAAACCATCGTTTTATTGTTAATTTTGATGAAGCGCAGTTCAGTAAACCTTCTCAAGCCATTGATTCGCTTAAACGGTTTTTCCCTGATCAAAAAGCAATGTTAAAATTAAAATTTTATAAAATGCCTGAATTCTACAGCATTGACATCTTTCAATTAGAAACAAGTGTACATTTGCTCTGTGGGCAAAAAGTAAGGTGAATTTGGTTGTAAAATGAAAAATCTTTATTTATTCTTGTAAATCAGTTTCATCCCCTTCAAAATAATCCCCTCTCGATGAAATACACTTATGCCAACGATTTTTCCAATCCCCGAAACATGCCAAATAGTCCATTTCCGGTATAGCCATCAGCACTTTCTTCGATTCAGCTTTTATCTCCTCAATCGACTCGAAACGCGTTCCCCGGAGTGGTCTCTTGAGTTTTGGGAATAGCCAATAGATGGTTGCGGAACGATATGCGTGGAATTTTTGGCGAAATGGTCACGAAGAACGAGTGCAATGTGGGACGGTGCATTATCGTGATGCAAAAACCAAGAGTTGTTGGCCCATAATTCTGGTCTTTTTAGACGAATTGCTCCACCTAAACGACGCATAACGCTCAAATAATATTCCTTATTAACAGTTGGCCAGGTGGAAGGAATTCATAGTGCACCACACCACGAAAATCGAAAGACCTGTCATCATGACCTTTATTTTTGAACGACTTTGACGTGCTCTTTTCGGTCTGGCCTCGCCTTTAGCACGATATTCGCTTGATTGGTCGGTTGTTTCAGGGTCGTAAGCATAAATCCAAGTCTCATCACCCGTAATGATGCTTTTGAGCTTGTTCTGATGGTCTGAAAGCATTGTTTCACACACATCAACGCGACGACTTTTTCCCAAGAAATTGAGAGTTTTCGGTACCAAACGAGATTTGACTTTTCGTAGGCCCAAATGGTCTTTCAAAATGGTTTTCACAGATCCTTCTGATATTCCGATCATATCAGTAAGGTCTTTAACAGTCAGCCGACGATTTTTGAGTATTAACTCCTTCACTTTGTTGACGTGTTGGTCATATGTTGACTTCGATGGTCGTCCGGAGCGCTCCAAGTCATCAACACGTTCTCGACCCTCTTTGAAGTCTTTGTACCACTTATAAACATTTTTCTGCGACATGGTCGAACCACCAAATGCCTTCTGCAACATGCTAAACGTTTCCGCAGCCGAAATTTCATTCCGCAAACAAAATTTGATGGCACTTCTCTGCTCAATCAAATCAGACATTGTAAAAATCGAAAAATGTACTCTTGGTTGTTTGGTAAACACAAGCGTAAATGTATTACTGATAATGACATTCACATGAAAGTTCACCCAGATGTTATTAACAGTGCTGCCAACTCACGAAAAATATAACTAGAGCGAAATTTTAATCCCGCGAAGTGTGACAAATAAATTCACCTTACTTTTTGCCCACAGAAAATGAAATGGGAGGTCTCGCCAACCTTACCCTCAAAACGTTACTCCTTCCGATCCTATGAACATATAACCTTATTTCAACCGATGGCACTTGCTATGGCTGACTAGCAAAATGTATTTTCAAGAGCTTGAAGCTTAAAATAATAATAGAAAATAGAAAATTGATTTTAAGTGATTTTTCTTTATTATAATCTGGTAGATAATTCCATGATATATATTTTTTTAATATGCCATCCGGTGAATTATGATATTATATCAGTTAAATTTTTGACTACTTTTTCCAATAAATCTGAATAATAAATTCAAATGGCCCCAATCAGCGGAAATGCGATGCAAACGTGGGTCTATTGGCTCCAATTCTTGCACGAGTTGTATTTTATGGGCACGCCAGCCAATATATACTTATTTGTATATATGTGATCCTTTTACTCCTATTAGGGGCATCGGGTGTCAACCACTCCCCTTTGCCAACGGGCACGACTTTGAGCTAGGGATCTCAGTTCGTTCCACGATAGTCCAATCGACTTCATTTCAGCTTCTATTGAGCGCCGCTAAGTGGTACGTGGTCTGCCAATTCCTCTACCAATTTTTTAAAATGAATCCCAGCGCAGCTCATGTTTAGCGACATATTCGTCATTTTCCCTTAGCGTGTGGCCAATCCATTGCCATTTTATTTTATTTTATTTTTTTTGTTTTTTACTTCGGATACAACCTATGACCTGGTTAGCTTGCGCCAACGACTCGGCGTTGGTTATTGTCCGGGTCCAGAAAATTCGCAAAATCCGATAAAGGCAGCAATTTATGAACGATTGCAGGCGCTTCGATATCTTCGCAGTTACTTTTCAGGTGGTGCAACCATATAATAGAACGGATTTGACGTTCGAGTTGAAGATGCGCAACTTGTTGCGAAGACTAATACTGTTGTTTTGCCACAATGCGGCGAGGAGGCCGAAAGATGATTTAGCTTTGCGAATTCTATACTCAACATCCACCTCTGAAACGCCATTCGCGGTGGCCATGCAGCCAAGGTAGCAACGGTTTCGAACTGTTGTGTATCCACTATGAGTGGTTCCGATATGGTGTCATTGAGGTGCTTTCGTTTTTCCGACGTTAACTTTTAGGACGGTTGGTTTCAACTTCTCGCATTTCGCATGTGTCAGCAATTTGTGGTCACACATGCCACTTAGCACGTGAAACGGGTCCGACATTTTTCCTTTATGAAAGGCGTAGCAACTTACGTCACTGTAGCTTTGCCTTATAAGTGCAACCAATTTTTCAGGGGCATCTCTTCTCCTCAGCGTAGCGCAGATGGTCTCCGGTTTGTCACTGTTAAAAGCATTTTCAAAATCGTTAAACAATAGATGTAGAGTAGACTTAGATGCACCACATTTCCCGATGATAATTCTGAGGGTGTTTACTTGGTCAGCACAGGCGAAATCACTGGAAACTTCGCGAACAGATTTTTTTTTTTGTTTTTTTCAAAGTATTGGATTGAGGAATAATTTCATAGCGTTTTTATATTTTCTTTTATTTTACAACGATTTGTTTACTGTTTGGCGAAGGGTTAGTATTCCTTCGATAGAACTTTTTCTGTGAAAGCAATGAAAGGAGTGAGTGGCTCCAGGAGATACGCCAAAGTTGAGAGTTAAGCTGGAACTTCATCCAAGAAAGATCATGATATATGCTTTGTAGTACTGGGAGGGCATGGAGCACTGGGAAATGCTCGAAAAGAATGCCACGGTCAACAAGGAGCTCTACATTGCAGAGATACCACGCGTGAATGAGGCCATTCGACTGAAAAGACCTAATCGACATGGTCAAACCATACTCCTTCACTACAACGCCAGGGCATTTGTTGCACAAGTCGTTAAAGCCGCACTTCAAGAGCTCGAATGGAAGATCCTTCTGCAACCGCCGTATTCTCCTGAACTTGCACCGGCCGATTACCATCTTTGCCGCTCCCTGCCTAACCATATGAAGGTAACGCCTTTGATAACAAAGCGATTTTTTGCGGAACGATTCACGATGACTTGCGAAACCATACTGAACGGAAATGTCAATACAATTTGACATTCCCAGCTGTCAAGCCAAAGCTATCGATATCGATAATTCTGATGCAGCTAAAAAGACACCACTTAGTTTCAGTTTTATGAAAAGGTTCTTCCGGAATTTTTCAAAAAAAATTTTAGTAAAAAATGTGAGTTTTTAATTTTTGTTTTTCATTTGAAAGTTTGAAACTTTGTATGGTGGTTAGGATGAGCTAAAATTAAATGAAAAATATTAAAATAAAAAAAATATTAAAATTAAATGAAAAATTGTCAAAACTTGTCAATGAATTGATGTGCCTTAAATTTTTTTTCAAGCAGTGCAATTGCATGAATGCATGAATTCTAAGTAAGTCATAAATAATAAACACTCGTTTTGAAATTCGCATTGAAAAATTAAAGTTAGTATTTATGAATGCACCTCAAACCATTACCCCATTTTTCATCCCAACTCATATGCTGTCTACTTTCTCCTTCATTGCATGCATCCTCTTTGATTCTTTGATCTGTATGCCATTCTTAAGCCACAACCTAACTTTAGAGCTTACCTGTGATTGCAGCACCACACACTCGAATGGAACTCATAGTGGCTTTTTAGGCGCCAACGCGCTTTTGAGCTCAATTCAGACTCGCAGCTTCAACAACTTGGCTATTGCATTTGCCGTGAAGCTGTTTTGTTAGTGCAAGTTGGAATTTTTTCCTTGAATTGCCGGAAGGTGTACATGCTGCAAGTGGCATGTGGCAGACAACAGGCAGACACATATGTTGAGCCAATGAAAAGGTACTTCGGTGTATTCTTGTTTGTTGAGTAGGCTTCTCTGCAATTTAGCTGGCGCTGGGTTCTTCTACGTTTTCGGGATGAAAAAGGGAAGTCCGAAAATTGCTTAAAGTTGGTTTCATGGCAGTTTAAGAACTTAAATGAAGTTTCACTTTCTCAAATAGCTGTGTACATGCAGGTTAATTATATTAAAGGACTTGAAGTATTGGGTAGTCGAAAAAGTCTTTTCGTATTTTGTCAATAGATGCCGTTGGAGTCATCTATCTCCAGTGCTACTAATCACATTGTGTCATGTCATATGGTGTTAGAAAAAGGTGACATTTTAAGCTGCATTTAACAAAAAAAAAATTAATTCGAAGAAGTTGAAAAAAAGTTATAGCTGTTCAAAAATGAGTGAAAATTATGAAGAAATTCACTATATTTTGAAATTTTTTTATAAAAAAGGGAAGAATGCCACGCAAGCCACCAATGAAATTTGTGAAGTTTACGGAGACGATGCTGTATCTGTTCGTGTAACACAACAATGGTTCGCTCGCTTCCGTTCTGGAAATTTCGATGTGAAAGATGCACCTCGCTCCGGTCGACCTATCGTTGAAAAAGTCGATGAAATTATGAAAAAGCTTGGCCAGGACAGTCACATAACCTGCCATGACATCGCCAAAGCACTAAACATTCATCATCAAACGGTTTTGGACCATTTAAAAAGGGCTGGTTACAAAAAGACGCTCGTTGTTTGGGTACCACATGAATTGTCCGTAAAAAATTTAATGGACCGAATTAACATCTGCGATTCTTTGTTGAAACGAAATGAAATCGAACCATTTCTGAAGCGAATGATAACAGGAGACGAAAAATGGATCAAATACGACAATAATGTGCGAAGAAGATCATGGTCCAAGGGTGGTGAAGCTCAACAAATGGTCGCAAAGCTAGGATTGACGCCTCTAAAAGTTATGCTGTGTGTTTGGTGGGATTGGAAAGGAATCATCCACTATGAGCTGTTCCAGCCTGCTCGAACGATTGATTCTACACTTTACTGTCAACAACTGATGAGATCGAAGCAAGCAATCGAAAAAAAAACGGCCAGAACTGATCAGCAGAAAGGGCGTCGTCTTCCATCAGGACAACGCTAGGACACACACATCTTTGATGACTCGGCAAACCCTGGGAGGGCTTGGCTGGGAAGTTTTGATGCATCCACCATATAGCCCTGACCTTGCACTATCGGACTACCATTTGTTTCGACCAATGCAGAACTCCCTTAATGGAGTAAAGTTGGCTTCAAAAGAAGCCTGTTAAAATTACTTGCCGCAGTTTTTCGCCGAGAAACCACAAAAGTTTTACACTGATGGAATAATGTCTCTAGAAGAAAAATGGCAAAAGGTGGTTGACCAAAATGGTACATATTTGGTTTAATAAAGTTCATTATAAATATAAAAAAATGATTTGAAGTTTGACTAGAAATACGAAAAGACTTTTTCGACTACACAATATTTAAAATTTCCTTTGCAATATAGAAATTTTGCGCTAGGACAAAATTGGATGTATCAAAACCCAGCTATAAGTCCTTTGCACGCTTGTACATGCTACCTCACCGTGGTAGCTGGAGCATTTTCAAATTCTCCAATGAATGCTGAAAGGATCTTGGTAATTGAACCGTTAAGGCTTAAAAGTTCGACTGCTGTAATTTCCGAGTGCCTAACAGCAGATATTTGCGCATACGAAAATTTCTTTGCATATTTTATCATATTTAAAGTAAAAAAGCTCATTTGTTTCAGTAGATCTAGCCGGAGTATAGGGAACCGTACTCGATTCTGAAACATTAGGTAATGGTAATGGTTGTATGGGTTAGACTAAGGCCTTTATGCACTGCGACCAGATTGATCTAATCTCTTAATTTTGATTATTTAGTATACCGAGGTATCGAACCAACTCCTTAGGAGGGAGAAATTGTAGGTATTCCTCCTCTAGTAGGTACGAGCCCTGGATTCTGTGTATCCTGTGGCCGAATGCCTCACAATCAGCAGATCAATCAATCAAACAGATTTTGCTCTGTTGGCATTGAAGTTAAAAAACTTTTTGTAGTGATTAAAACCGATTATGCCGTTCCAGTGTTGCCTGATTTTAGTTTGGATCCATTTTTGGGTTTCCTGTTTTATATTATTTTTTGTTAAAGCCGGATAATGGGGTTGGTCCAATAAATAGCCCTTCTGTCCCCTTTTTAGCATAAAGTCTGCCTTCTCGTTTCCTTCGTGTCCCTCATGTCCTGGTGCTCAAATCAGAGAAACCTGATTATGAGTGGCCAGTTTGTTGAGTGCATTGTTATACTCGTACTCTATTAGGACTTTTGACTCGAATGTGAAGCTATTCAAGGCTTTGAGAACCGATTGGCTGTCCGAAAGTATTTTAATTTTGACTTTCTCGAACCCTCTTTTGCATATGATTTCCACTGTTTCCATTAGGGCGAAGAGCTCCGCTTGGAAAATCGTGATATCTGTACTTAGTGTTAGGCATTTGTGTGCTCCTGGTACCACTATTCCTGCTTTTACTCCTTGGAGCGTTTTGAAACCATGTGAGTACCATTTTTGTAAGTCATCATTTAGCCATATTGGATTAGTGTTCCACTCTTCCCTAAACGGGAAGATAACCTTGTATCTCTTTATACAATTGTGCATGTTGAACCTTGTTCAAGATATTGAGGTGTCCAGTAAGATCTGCTGGTTTAAGTTTTTCTTTCATATCAAAAGAGAGTGCTTGCATAGTATTTAGCTTCTTCTTGTATTGATGTAGCGGTGGTAAATTTAAAAACGCTTCTATGCCAGCAGTTGGGGTAGTTCTCATGGCCCCTGTTATACTTCGGCACGCCAGCCTTTGAAGTTTACACAGTTTTTACTATATATAGCAACAGTTTGATTTGTTTTAATCCACCATACCAAAGCCCCATATAGTACAATAGCTCCAGAAGGTCGTTTTAGGGTTCAGACCCGAGGACTTACCCAAGATGTGTTTTGTTGTCCAAAGGTTTTTCGTTGACTTTGTTATTACTGAGTTGAGGTGGGACTCTCAAGTGAGTTTTTTATCCAAGATAATTCCTAGATATTCCACCTCTTGCTTTAGAGGTACCTGTAATCCATTTATACTAAGGATGGGTACATTTAGAACCTTTTTCCTGGTAAACGGGATGACTACTTCACTCCCAGGTTATATTTAAGGCATCCTGCATTAAGTCCTTTGTGGTCCTTTCGTGGTTGCCTTTAATTATTTCAGAAATGACATCTGTATACCCTGTATACCCTATTGCTTTATACTCTTTATTATTAAGGGTTTGTACCAAATCGTCAGCCAGGATAGACCAGAGCAATGGCGATAGTAGCCCCCCTTGTGAACATCCTTTGGCGGCTGTAGCACTTAGGGTAACTTGCCCCAGAGAAGCCGTGATTATTATGGGGTGGAGTTATCCAGACAGCCTCCTCTCTTAGGTAACAGTCCAGTAGCTTTTCGATGGTTTCCAACATGGAAGGCGTAAGACCATTAAGTTACTAGTAGATAACCATCCTACACAAACTATTCAACAACTTAATTTCTATGAAGCGAATAGCTAAATGCCTTTACCTGTCCTCAAATATTGTACAACGCAATATCTGCTACCAATATGCTCTCTTAATAATTATAAATTTGGAAAATTATCATATAAAGTCACAGATGGATTTAGGCTTCACAAATACGTTTGCTGATCCTCTTGTTGCCAACCCGTCGGTGAACTCATTGCCTTCGATTACACAATGGACTATGTGCTTTGCACCTTCTTGCTGAGATTTGAGATTAAAACCAGGAATGGGCATTTTCGTATTACTAAAATTGCATAAATTTTCCGATATAATGAAATGCATTCTGTCGAAAAATTCCTAGGAACCTATCACTTAGATAGATAGATTTCAGGTTTGTGTTTCGGCTTCTTGGTCCTTGGTGCATTCAAAATCAATTTCTTTATTAAACTTAAGATAAAGCTAGGTTGAACTGAGCGTATATGCCTTTCTTCTAGTCGAGATGTCTTAACCTTCTTCGCGGTATAGCGCTACATTTAAGCAGAAGGAGTATTCGACTCTCAGTTTAGCAGTTACAGAGCGGATTTAAAGGGATTATCAAATAACTAGCGGTAAACAAAAGAAAAAAGGCGGCCGCTGTTGTTAAAAAAGTTGGTGCGAGACTACCATTCGGGAGTGCGTACGCTCGAATCACCATGCATGAACATCAAATAACAGAACAAATTTTTCCTAATAGCATTCACCACTCGGTAGAAAATGGTAAACCTCTGAGTGTATAATATTTCTACCGTGAAAAAGCTCCTCATAAAAATATCCATCAAAATGATTGTAAGTGTCAATTATGTGTATATATTACACATATATATAAACCAAGAATACTAAGAGAGCAAATTTGGCGATGAAAGTTGTCATTGTGAACGAATTTCTATTCACCACTTCAAAAAACATAATCACCTAACCTCTTTATTGTATTCTATTCAGTTGGCAACCCTTTCTCCGATGTCGTGAGAATGAGTAATACTCATTCCCTAAAACTGGAGGGCATTTACAGATTTGCCAAAGAATCTGGAAAATTCTCACAAAACTAACTACCTCTGTCTCTGTCTCTATTCTTTCCTATCTCTTTCTGTGATACTTTTCCCCTTTCCTCTTTGACTATCTACCCTCTTTCCAGAGCTCTAAATACAATGGGCCTTTTAGCCTGAGCGTTTTAAAAGCCACCAAATCTCTCTTCAAATTTCAACAAAAAATTCAATTCTGAAAAATGTATGCTGAAAAAATGTGATTGGATTCTTCTTGGTATAAGTGAACTATTTTGAAAGGGACCTATTTTCAAGGCGATAGATTAAATTGCAATGAGTTGTAACTGTTTTCTGTTTAATTTATCAATTCACTGCACTTTCTTGGCATACTATTTAGAGGCTCTTTCAGGTAAAGTTTATATAATAGAAGCAGTCACTGCATTCAAATCTTATAAAATATTGCTCATTGTTGCCGTTTTCTGTCAAGCTTAGTACTAAGTTCGCGTTTCACGTGAAATAACTGTTAAAATCAATACAAATTGCGTTGCAATATAACGCGCGTGAAATTTCGTATGTATCTCACGGCAAAGTAGTAAGCAGTTCACGACATGTAAACACCGCGCAACATGTTGCTAGCAACATTCTTTCACATTTTTCCAAAAGTCCCAAGCCATTTAAAATTGAGTGAGAGCTAACAGTTCGTTTGCGAGTAAAGTGCCTGAGTTCGAATACTCGGAAGATATGACATTTTTATGTGAAACGCCTTCGCAAAGGGTGTAAGTACAATAAATCCTCTATATATTTTTTGTGTCAAGATATGTAGGTATCTGTGTCTTAATTTGTTTAAAATCACTTTTCTTACCAAAATTTGCCAATCGTATCTGAGGCGATACTAATAAATTTGACGTTGCCTCTCATTTGACAATCAATGTTGCTAGCAACATTTCACGGCAAGCCAAACGCATGTTGCTGGCGAAACTTCACGGCTGTGAAATTATTACTGTAGTACTTTAGCAACATTTACATTTACAATGAATACAACAAAAATGTTTTACATAAAGTAAAGCTGCTCTGTTAAAGATACAAAACAACAATTAATTTTAAATATAAAAAATTATATTGTGGTAATAGTAAGTGTAAATTATAGTAGCGGATTTTTATTCGATTTATCATACGTTTCCTGCAAATTGTGAAGAAAAAAAATCGTACATAATGGATTACTTTTAAGCTCACCAATTTTTAATTAGACACAATTTTTTATTGATTTCAAGGAAATCATCAAATTTTTTAGAGCGTTTTTTTTGTAATTTCCAAATAATTGATCTTTAATGGAACACCCTTTGCGTGTAACATTAAGCTAAAGCAATTAATACAATAAAATAAGTAATTAATAATAAAATATAACACTATATTTATATATATATTATATATAAAATAAACACTGCTTTTTTCTATTTCAAAACAGACGGTCCAGTTGAAGCACCCTTTACGAGAAATGCAAAACTACGACATTTCCTGCAATAAAATCGGTAGAATTTTCTTAATTAACATTCGGTGTTTTTTAACAAAAAGAGTCGATCTTAATGGAACACCCTTTACACATAATACAGTTAAACCCATTTCTTCCCAAATAAAACCATCAAAACTTTTCAAAAAATACTGCGCTTTTTAGACTTCCTACACAATCGATGGCACAGCTAATGGAGCACCCTTTACACGTAGCACAAAACTTATAAGTCTTGCAAAGGTACAGCTTCAGCGCACACCACTTAACCGTTGAAGGCTAGCAATGTCCCTCGCTAATTCTGTCTTAAAACTATTCCATCGAAAACCCAACAAATTTGTGGTAATTATTTCTGTACGCGCTCGCCTCAAACTATGCAAAACTTTATGCATAATTCTTCACAAGTCCTTTGCCTGCCGAGTTGTGCAACCAATCGACGTCCGCTTCAAAACTATTGACGCATTTGCATAACTTAATTGCAGCGTGGCGAAATCATCTCCGCGATATTGAAATTTCTCCTAATCATTGGCAATCATCTTCACCACTACAGATTTGCCCACGAGTGCGAAAGGATTGCAGAGTTTTACTGCTTCCACGGCCTGCGGTGATTAAAAGAAGTGCAGCAATGATTGGAAAGTTTCATATAAATGGATAGAGATAACTGTGCTTTACAGGTTTTATTGCGGGGTGCAAGAAAGTTTGCTGTACACGCGCGATTTCTTCCTTCTTTGCTGAAGTGGTGAACGACAAAGTGAATTAATAAAGTTTTTATTTCTTCCATTCGCGGTTGTGCTGCGGATACAAATTATGTTTTCTTTAATTTCTTTAATAATTTCGCTGAATGTAAAGGGGAGAAGTTTCTAGTAAAAAAAAGTAAAAATTATAAAAATTAATAAACAGGCATTAAAGCTAAAGTAAAATGGAAAGAAGGCTTAAGTGCATAATTGACCCAACTTTATAAAATCGGCACTTCGCGTTTAAATGGGGTAATATTTTTATTTATTTTTTCCTTGCATTGAATTGGAGGTACAGTGATTCATACCTTATTTGACACAGATACGATTTTTTTGTTTTGAAATTTTTCATACAATATTTCATAATATTTTGCGGAAAAACAGAATATGCAGGTATTTTATTTATTTTCTTTTATTTCATTTCTCAGTACAAAATACGAAAAGTGTCCACTCATTTCATTGATATGCAATAACGCTTTATGCATGAAAATCGTGTGGTAAAAAGGGACGACAAGCCTGTGTCCGTTTCCGGATGTTTCGTTGTGCAGGCTGCATTTTCCGACTGTGGGACCAGAAATTCCCTTCTTGCTCACCCTGGCGTTGAAGTCGCCAAGCACGATTTTTATGTCGTGGCGGGGGCAGCGCTCATAGGAACGTTCCAAGCGCTCATAGAGGGAATCTTTGGTCGCATCGTCGTTCTTTTCCGTCGGGGCGTGGGCGCAAATTAGCGATATGTTAAAAAATCTCGCTTTGATGCGGATTATTGCGAGACGCTCGTCCACCGGAGGGAACGACAGTACTTAGCGACGAAGTCTCTTTCCCACAACAAATCAAACACCGAATTTGCGCTCTTTACATGGCAGCTGTAGTAGATGGCGCAAGGTCCTATGGTTTTCTTGCTTTGTTATCCATCGCATCTCTTGAATGGCAGTGATGTCAGCCTTTACTCTCTCGAAGACATCAACCAGCCGGGCAGAGACACCTTCCTCATTAAGGGACCGGACATTCCAGGTGCATGCCCTCAAATCCTATTCCTTAGTTCATTTGCAGGGGTCGTCATAAGTGTAGGTAGTTCTCATCCGAGGCTTTGTTTATGTTTTCATTGGGGGGGGGATTTTTAAGTGGCGGGTTTCCTAAACCCAGCACACAACCAGCTATCCTGGAATGTTTCGCCTTCTCACGTTAGCTCACTACCGCGAGAATTCTCTATATTATCTAATTACAATGAAATGAGGGGACACTTTTTCGTATTTTAATTTCAGAAATTAAATATATCAAAATAAATAAAATATCTACATCCTGTGTTTATTCGCAAAATATTATAAAGTAATAGGACTATGAATAAGTTCGTGCGGTTTTTTTTCGAAATTTGAAACTTTATTGACGTAAAATGGTTACAAATTTAATATTCAAAATATTGTCCATCGCTTACTACTACTTTTTCCCATCTTTCTGGCAATTCACGGATTCCCTTTGTGAAAAATTCGGTCGGTTTTGCCGCAATCCACGAATCGATCCATTTTTTGACTTCATCGTAATTACGGAAGTGCTGGTCAGCCAGGCCATGTTGCATCGATCGGAAGAGATAGTAATCGGATGGCGCAAGGTCTGGACTATACGGCGGGTGGGGTAGGACATCCCATTTGAGCGTTTCTAAGTATGTTTTGACCACTTGTGCAACATGTGGCCGAGCATTGTCATGTTGCAAAATAACTTTGTCGTGTCTATCGGCGTATTGCGGCCGTTTTTCTCGCAGTGCTCGGCTCAAACGCATCAATTGTCGTCGGTAGACATCCCCCGTAATCGTTTCATTCGGTTTCAGTAGCTCATAATACACAACACCCAGCTGGTCCCACCAGATACACAGCATAACCTTCAGGCCATGAATATTCTGCGCCGACGTCGATGTTGAAGCATGGCCAGGGTATCCATACGTTGCCCGACGTTTTGGATTGTCGTAATGGACCCACTTTTCATCGCCAGTCACAATTCGATGCAAAAAACCCTTTCTTTTGTGCCGTTGAAGCAGTTGTTCGCATGCCATAAAACGGCGTTCAACGTCTCTTGGCTTCAATTCATACGGCACCCAATGGCCTACCTTTCGGATCATTCCCATGGCTTTTAAACGTTTGGAAATGGTTGATTGATCAACTCCCAAAGTTTTTGCAACCTCTTCTTGCGTTTGAGCCGGATCTTGATCGAGCAATTCCTCCAATTCGGTATCCATGAACTTTGGCGGCGCACCCTCGCGTTCTTCGTCTTCCAAGCCAAAATCACCACTTTTAAAGCGTGCAAACCACTTCTGGCACGTTCGCTCAGATAGAGCATGCTCACCATAAACTTCCACCAAGATACGATGACTTTCGGCTGCTTTTTTCTTCATATTAAAATAATGAAGAAGAATTCCCCGCAAAAACACATTATTTGGCACGAAATTCGACATTTTCAAGTGTGGTAAAAATATTGTTGTTTACGCTTCAAATAAAAAACTTATACTGACGTTTGTGCCTTACGACAGTAGCTCTCCAATGAATGTTTGGAAATGTGGATCGATGGAATAATAATCAAGTTACGCCATCTGTTGTAAAACCGCACGAACTTATAAATAGACCTATTAAAAACAAAACGTATCTGTATCAAATAAAGTATGAGTGACTGTATACCGAATTCAAATTTTTTTTAAATATGGCCTCATAACTTTTCTTTTTATAGACATATTGTTTTTCGGTTTTTTTTGCAATACGTAAAAAATGGCGCAAAATTAATCACCCTATCGGAAGTTTTTAAGTTTTGCAAATGGACACTCGTGAATCTTGTAAACTAGGCAGTATGCAAACAGACAGAAAAACATTTCGATCACTTAAAATATCTTTTTTTTTTACTTAGTGTAAAGTCATTAAAAAAAAACTTGAAGCTTTTGTTGTTGTAGCAGTAACTTTGCCCTGTCAGTGTAGTGTAATCACCGGTCGTCTTCGTCCAGCTCATCTAACGGTAGACCCAGGAAACTAGCTGTTTCGACAGGTTGGGTCCAGAGGAAAAGTAGTGTTAGATGAGTGGGTTTTGAAGGGCATATGAAAAGATGGTTAGTGTCGTGCGGGATGCCTTCACATGGCGGACATATGTTTAGTATATCGGGGTCGATTCTGGATAAGTAGGGTTTAACCTGCTACAGTATCCAGAACGTAATTGTGCCAAGGTTACGCGAAACTCTCGGGGAAGTTGGAGCTCTTCGTCTGCGATGGGTGGTGGTTGGACTCCGATAACGGCATTCGGAGGTCGGGAGCTTACGAAGTTGGCGAGGGTCTCCCGATGAATGTCGTTGATGGTGGTTGTTGTTGTTGTTGTAGCAGCATAAACATTCGCCATACTTACATACGAGGAATGCTGATGGAGTGACAGTCCTTGGCTGGATATAAATCCAGGTCGTTTCGGTAACGTAGAACCGATTGTCGTGGAAACGTTGATGGTCTGTCTGTACACTGTCCGATCTAGAAGTTGTCTGTCTGTTTTGTCTTGGATCTTGTCCGCGTAATTCAGGAAGTGCCTCCAGAAATGAGTGGGAGGTGGATTAGGCTCAAGCAGATGTCTGCATGGGTGAGGCCTGTGGTAACACCCTAGCTGGAACTGCTTGTTGAGCAGTTTGTTATGCTCCTTAACAGGCAGCATATTGCCCACTTCGTGTAGGTGTTATATTGGGGACATCAAGAGACATCTTGTCGCGATCTTTATGGCAGTGTTTTGGCAGATCTCTTACTTCGTCCACTGCGAATCACTGGTTTCAGGCGATCAGACAGGCGCAGCATAGTTTAGAACTGGTCGGCCTATTTCCTTGAAAGTCGACAGCAACATTTCCTTGTCTTTTCCCCAAGTGCTGCCGGCAAGCATCTTGAGGACCTTGTTACGATTCTGTGCTTTAGTCGCAATAGCGGTTGTGTGCGCTGAGAAGGAGAGCAAGCCGTCAAAGGTAACTCCCAATATTCTGGGGTTGTTTACCCAAAATTGAAGTCATAAATAAAAATAGGTTCCGTATTGCGTTTGAGTAAATTTTCTTCCTCGTTATTTTTCACGAAACTATCTAGTTTTTATTATGATTTTTTTTTGTTTTTGAATTTAGTCCGAAGGATATATAGAAGCATCTACCGCATTTCTTACTACATGGCGCCGATATTGAAGTAAGTTTAAAAATCTTATTAGTATTATTATTATTTGAAACAAAAGATTGCCAATGTTGTCGATTATTCGCGTTTGCCTTGATCTCGGACCACATTAGGTTTTCGTCAGACTCCTAAAAACTAGTCAAAAAGTCAACGCCGTCTTAATCCTTTAGGACGTGCTCTGCGGCGAAGTCCCTAGGGGTTCTAACGCAGTTCCGCTTATTTCGTTAGCTGACTTGCGGATGGGGTAGCAAATACAACTCCTTTTACGTTTCCGTATTTCAATCGTATGGGTTTTTGTCCTCTCTAGCGAGGAGTTGTTCGTTCGAGATCTAATATGAGTGGGATTGTTCTGAGACAAGGGTTACCAAAGGATTCTAAGATTTGCGTGGTAGATGCCGATAAAAGCTCTTATTAATGGCCCAATTTGGTTCACTTTCGGAGTATATTACGATTTGGAAATATTTTTGATTATTATTAATTTTTTTTTAGCTTTATGCTATAGTCCAGATAATCCGAAAAATCGTATTTAGATACCGATTTGCTCATATTAAGAATTTGTATTACCTAACAAGCCTGGGCTATTTACCACAAACAGTTGATAATGTACTTCGGCGTCAATTTATATGCAAGAAATGATTGTACATCAATGCATTCAGTAAATAAATAAGACATCGTATGTGCAAAGCAGCTGTGTGGGTGTACTATAAGCATGTATGTGTTAACAATAGCGTGCACCTATACTATACATGTGTGCTCACATATCATATGTATGTGTAGGTACTTGCCACATGCCAATATAATATTTATGAAAGAAAATCGTAGTGAAGAAATGCTAGCAAACACGTGTCTTCATGTGTCAGTTGCGTAAGTCTGTGTCGGCGTCCAGGTCATGGCTTGCGTAAACAACAAGGTTCAATGCACATTCAAGCATATGCAAGTGTAACCCTACAGGAAAATGTATCAGTTTACAGGAAAAACTTGTTGCGGTTCCTCTCATTTTATTTAATTTTATAAATTCCGATCTTAACATCTTTCGATATTTGTGAGTTATTGCATACTAGAAAATAAATAGCTTAAATTTGGTATCACCGGTTTCCATAGATAAGAGTCATCTAATTTATAAAACTAAACACTTGTTCATACGGGCTTTAAGATAATAATTTATTGGAAAACTCAATAATGCCATTTTGGCTCATATGTAAATATTTATTTATTTAGATTCTCGGCGACACATAAATTTGATGAAAACCGTTTTTGTTTTTTTGTCACAAATATACACGAAGACTCTCCGCTTTTAGAAACAACTCAGTACATGTGACTTGGCCGCACTTAGGCTAACACAGTGGGTCCATTGGGAAAATGCAGACTTTTAATTTTAACACACAAATACTCAACGGGACCAATTCTACTGGACAAATGCAATTGAATGTCATTAGTATAAGCTTTTTTTTTGTCGGTGAGGTTGGGTTAAAAATGCCTTCGCATCACCGTCGCTACTACGTGTGTGTTGATTTCACTAAAAATGTCCCTCCTCTTCTCTTGAATTTTTCCCTCTACCCCGGGACTGCTGCCGTATTGCTTCGAGGTAGAGGGCCAAGACGACGTCCCAAGAAGGACACATACTTACTCACACTTCGTCCAGGGTCGCTGGATTTGAGAAACCTATGCTCAATGCTCTTGAGCATAAGTTTCCATTTCACGCTTCTTTTTTCGGATAATATTCTCCACGAAATTAGCGACGGCATTCCATTTTTCTTCATCTATCATCATTTTTTCTATAATTTCTTCAGGTGTTAATACAACAATAGCTCGGTGTTCTCTCTATGTTCCACGATTCACGAACACTCTCGGCCACAGCAGCAATATTTTCGGGTGTACGCACGGTTTTTGGTCGGTCACGCGTTGGTTTGTCAATAAGCAACCCAGTTTCTCTTACTTTTTTCGCAAAGTAACGCACATACGCTTCATTCGGTGCTTTTCTTCTTCCCATTGCCGTACGTAATTTTCGTACACATTCTGCAACATTACCATGATTTTCAAAGTAATGTGGCAATATTTCCCAGCGTTCTTTGAGCGTATACACAACCATTTTCGTTCAGCGGAAGAAAAAGACTAATTTTCTGTCGAATCAGATGATAGCTAAGTGTTACCATTCTTCAAATAATACCTAGTTCAAATCCGTAACGATAGATGGCGGGCCCTGTACTTGCGAAAGGACCCATGTCCGGGCAAAAACTGTGCGAGGTAATAGTTAACCTCACCGTGCTTTCTTTCTGCGCACTTTTTTAGATCGGGTATTAGTCTCGCTGTCCATCTACCATACCGTTCAGAGTTTCATCTTGCCTGCCAAAGTATGAGCGTTTGAACTCTAATATCGGAGAAATGTGGTACTGGGATTCTTGGGTTTTTTGCCTCCCATCTCCGCTTGCGCTCTTGTGCTAGGATATCTATAAGGATGCTTTCGCTGATAACTAAAACCGCTGCTTCAGATAGTATTCTGTATAAAGAAACCACTCTGAGAGCACAGATGCGTTGCACAGATTGCAAAGTTTTCCGCCGGCATTGCACCCTTAGCGAATCTGCCCATATTTCGCATCAGTATAAGAGAATCGAGGTCCGTCGTCTCCATTAAAAGTTTTCGCTTGTTCTGCGTTGGACCTCCAAGGTTTGCCATGAGCTTACTTAACAAGCCACTTACTTTGGCAGCTCTGATTTGATTTATGTGCGTCCAGTAAGTTAGCCTTGTGTCTAATTGCACTCCTAGGTATTTGACCACTCTTTTTGTCGATAAAGTGCATCGAGTACTTGAATGTACATCTACTTCTAATGGGATACGTCTGTTGGTTATAAGGATTAGCTCTGTTTTCTCTGTGGCCAGCTTTAATCCAAGTCTGAACTCGGTTCATCATGATTTACCTGCCTTCCTTTAGGCTTCGTCAATCAGCATAAGCATGGATATTGACATAGGCATACAGAGACTATATCATTCACAAAAGGGGACCAAGGACAAAATCTTGCGGTACACGAGCGCTGACAAATCAAGACGTAGAGGAGCTCGACTTGCACATTATCTTTTGAGTTCTTCCTGAAAAGTAGCTGATGATAAGCTTGACAGAATTATCAGAATATCCGAAAAAATGCTTAAGCTTTTTGCAACAAAGCTATGATTTGCGGAATCAGATGCTTTAGAGAAATCCAGAAGGTAAAGAAGAGATATGTAGGTCACCGTTGGGAATCAAGTAATATATTTTTTTTTTATACCCATAGAGCAGCAATGCTTATGTCTAAACCCAGATTGCAGTGAGGAGAATAAATTATTTTCCTGAACAAATGATAAAACGCACCTTTGAAAAGGCTGGTGAAAAGCGTACAGGTCTTTAATCACTAGGCTTAGAAACATCAGCCGTCAGAAAAAAATTATGTAATATTAAAAATCAACGCGATTTTTTAACCGCAAAAAACTTACATTTATTATACCAAATTTAAATTCAAATTTGTGGAAATTTTTCGAATTTTGTAAAACGTTACAAAGTTTGATTGACATGGTTTTGGTTAAAGAATAAGAAATACTGAAACCATTAAATTTTAACTCGAAAAACTTTGCAAATATTAAAAAAAAAAAATTATCATGCACTCAGTTACGCTCGCAAGCTGGCAGAAAAGAATTTATCCAACGAGTGAAAACATTTTTAGAGGATCTTTCTTACGAAGATAGAAATTCTATTAAGACAAGTAATTTATTACATTGTTTTTTAACCATAAAATGTCTCGATTTTTGTTCACTCTATTGACCGCTTATGGTCGGCGATTGACTCTTTTTGACCATGCTGGTTTTTGTTGTAATCTTCTGGTCAGCTCGGATACTTTGTATTAGGTTAGGTTGGCTTAGGTTGAGCGCCTTTCATCCTACACAGACCTGAATAACAGCATTTTTAACCATAGTAGTGGACATAGCGCATCTAAACCTTACGAAGCTCTGTCGTTTATTAAAGCTACCGAAAAAGGAACACGTAGGGTAAGAATAAGCTCCAGTGGTATCACAATGGACCTGCGAAAGGTCTAAGTGTGTCGCTACGATAACCACCCAACCACCCAACCTACCTACTTACCTACCTAGGCCTGAATAGTTGCGTTGTGATACCACTGGAGTTCGTCCTTCACACTCCTGATTCTTCTCTGAATCAACCTATGGATATAATGAATTTTGTTAATTTCGGCAAACCTATTTGTGAGACCTCGTCAACGTTGGCAAAAAAGGCAAGCCCAATAAATCTAAATATAATGGGCTTTTCAGCCTGAGGGTTTTAGGAGCCCCCAAATCTCTTGGTTCTCCTTGGCTCGACCAATTCAAGTTTTCAAGGCAAATCCAAACGTGGAAAGGCTTTTCCATATATAGAGCAATGCATGTACAGGAGGTGTTCCACGGTTTCCTTTGCTTCAATATCTTGAAAGCTTCGGCAAAAGTCGTTATGGGGTCCCTTCAGTCTATTTGCATGCCTTCTAATTAGACAATGCCCTGCTAGTACCCCTACCGTATTTCTCACATCCTGACTCCTAAGATTCAGTAGGGATTTTGTATAGCCAAGATGATTGCCCCCAACGAGAATTAGCAGCAGTGATAGAGTATCTATCTATTAATAATTTCCACGTAGCTGGGTGAATATTCAGTGTTCTACCTTTCCTTGCAAGCTCATCTGCTTTGCAAATACCTTCTACATTCTATGGCCTGGCACCCAGACCAGGTTTATTTTAAAATATTGCGGTACTTCGCATAATAATTTGTGGCATTCAACTACCGTTTGTGATGAGTGTTTTACGGACTCCAACGATTTCAGAGCTGCCTGACTATCCGAGTAGATATTGGGTTGGCGAAAAAGAAATGTCGCATTTTGTCAATTGAGCGCGACATTTAAACATATCTTGCGTTGTACTTATTGCATCGGGTCACACTAAACGGCGATTTGAAGATGACAATCTGTACTACAAGTGTCTCTTTGACAGTGTTGAGGTCGTATGTTTCAGTCTTAAGTTATAGCGCGTCAAAGATGGAGTCCACCAAGCAAGAAATTCGTCGTATTTTACGTTTTTACTACCTTAGAGGTAAAAATGCAACGAAGGGGGCAGGAAAAATGTGTGAAGTTTATGGGCCTGATACTGTAACAATTCGCACAGCACAGCGTTGGTTCGATCGATTTCATTCTGGTGTAGTAGATGTCGAAGATGCACCCCGTACGGGTAGGCCAATCGTCGTAGAGACTGATAAAATCATTGAAATTATCCAAAGAGACCGGCATGTGAGCATTTGCTCAACTAGTCAGGAACTAGGTGTAGACCACAAGGGGGTTGGCTTTTAAATGGCAACAAGTTTGCGAACAAAACGGGCCATGTTTGACTTGAATCGGATAATTCTAAGTTCGTTAAATAAAGCGTCAAATTTCGATCACAAATACGACATTTCTTTTTCCCCAACCCAATATATACTTCCCTCGCAGTTAGCGGTATCTTCTATAAAAGAAATAAGCCCAATAAATCATATAAACTGGTAAATAGTAAACGGCCTACCACATTTTAGGTCACTAGGTAGATTTGCGTAAAAAGTTCTAAAGCTCCAATCTCACTTCACCTTTCCTCTATTTCAGTAGGTATACTTTTTGGAAATTTGTAGTGAAAATGCCCAAAAAGTATACGGTCCTCCTTTAAATGATTTATGTCGCTGTAAAACAGTGGAATAGGCGGCGAGCGTATTGCATTATCTCCGCTCATGTCCAGCTATGACTAAATTGCGAAATCATGAATGAATGAATGAAGAAATTTAAATTAACTAATGCAGCCACCGTAGCCGAATGGGTGGGTTTATGACTAATTTTCGGTCGAAATCCCGATCATGAAACACCAAACCATAGAAAAAGTTTCTCTAATAGTAATCGCCCTTCGACAAACTTGCCAAAGCATCGAGTGTAGAATGCATTTTTGTCATGAAAAAGCCCCTAATAATAAAATAATCTGCCTTTTAGAAGCGGCATGAAACTCATCATTTGTGGAAAAATATCAAGACGCGCGCCATAAATAGGAAAAAGAGCTCGACCAAAGACCCAACAAAGGGCGCAGCGGCAATTTAATATAACTTTTAAACTATCAATAGCAGTAACATCGAATTTGAATTACGTAATACTAAATTTCATTTCCGCAAAGGAATCCAAGAAATTGGCATAAAATATTTGAAATTTTGATAAATGGCATTCGCTTCACAGTTGTGCCTCCTTAACTTTTAAAAATGTCTCAACTACTAAACTAACTTCCATCTGCGGAATTATATCACTGGATCAAAAAATGTTCGCCCAAGCAAACGTTTTTCCTACAGGACTGGTATTCAGGTGTACAACAGACAATCAAGAAGCAGATGCAGCGCAGCAAATATTTGGGAATTTTAATTAAAATCGGGTGCATGTTCAAAGCCGTCAGTCCGAAATGAAAAAGCCTGCAACAAACAAAAAACGACTAAAGTTTTAATTTAATCAGAAAGTGAGGTATGCCTATGCCTCAATATAAACTGGATTCTTAAAAATATTTAATATTCATTCAACGGAAACAATTATCGCAAGCCAGAAGCAGGCATTGATAGGCTGCCATTTTGAAGCAATGAAATTGACATGAGCTTTAAGAAATATAGAGGAATTGTGGAGGTGAAAAGATGTGTCATCTTGTCAAGTTGTATTGGATGAGTTAAGGAGCATTTTCATGACAGAAACACACTCCAAGGTTTGCATTTGCTGCTGAGGGACGACTGCTATTAGAGCTTACTTCACGACCGCTCAAATTTTTTGATTTTGTATTATTCTGTTTCATGCACGGGGATTCAAACCCATTCGGCTACGGCGGCCCTCTGAAGTCGGCTTAAAATTATAGGTCCCTCGATTTATGGAACAATAACATGACGCACGCCACAAATTCGAGGAGGAACGCGGCCAAACACCTAACATATGTGTTATTTATTGGATGTGCTGAAATTAGGTACCCAAGTCAAATATCTGATAAGCTACAACAATTTTTGGTATAAGTGTATGGAACCAAGTCTATTTTGAGTTTACAACAGATATCACAAAATGTCTAACAAGCCGTATATTAGGCTTTATATTTTTATTTTTAGGCCAACTACTAAGAAACTTAATGCACGACGGTATTCTAAGACTGGATATACCTCCAGGAATCAAAGCCATGAAATTCGCGAATGACATCGTGGTGATAATGGTAGTAAAGCAAGGATAGCCAGCGAATCAATAAGTAGGATCAAGGCGGGGTTAACGTTCATGAACCAGGAATTATCTAATCACAAAACTGATGTGGTTCTAATAAGCAGCAGAAGGCAGTCGAATTTATGAAGGTAAATGCTAGGACTATAACTATCAATTCAAAACCCGCAATTAAATACCTAGGGATGATGATTCATAAACGCTTTAACTTTAAAACGCACCTAGAATACCCTGTAAAGAAAGCATCGATCGGTGTGCAGTATTTTCTGGCACGAATAATGTCAAACAACGGTGGATTGGCTACACAAAAAAATATTATATAGTAGGGTTGTCAGTTCCGTCCATTTGTAGGCGATACCAATCTGGGCTGATGCATTGAACATAAAGCAAAAAAACTAATAGACGTCTTTCGACCAAGCGCTCCAAACTTGGACTCCAAACTTAGCTGCAAATTAAATATCGAAGAACGGGTAAGGAAAGCAGATATTGGTTTTTATGCCTGTAAACGTATGCTGGGAAGAAGATGGGGTATTCAACCTAAGCATACTTTATGGCTGTATGAGGTGGTTATACGACCAATTTTATCATATGGTTCGGTAGTTTGGTGGAAAGCTCTAGGAAGAGATTACAATACCAAATTACTCGGTGGAATACAGGATCAGCCTTTGTAACAACTGTCGGGGCAATCACAGTATGTCCTAGGGAGCCTCCTCACTGACTCATGTAATTCCGGTAGATCTCCATATCAAGAAGATGTCAACTCTGAGTGCAGTTAAGTTAAATGAACAAACTTATGGTCAAGCAAGTCTATTACTACGACAAACTCACATAACCTAGGAGCGGACTGACTACATCGTCCCCGCTTTCAATAGAAATTTTGCCACTCTCTTTCTATTTAAGAAGGAATGGCGTAAGGGATTCCCACTAAACAACTTCGCCACTACAGTCATTATACAATGAAATGGACTGTGGTGTTGGAGCTGGTATATATTCTCACAGACTTAAAATTGAAAAATCTGTGTGTCTCCCTAATACCAGCAGTGTCTTCTAGACGTAAGTACTGGCAATTGGGGATGATTGCAGGCTACTAATCACAGATTTCTCTTTTAAGGGCAATACCGCTATGCAGTCAAGAATGCTATTTCCGTAAAATACCTTCGAATCGCAGATTGTAGATTGAGAGACCAAACAAAATGCCCCCCTACAACCTCAAGCAATCGTCGACATTGATAAACATGAAACGACGGGACGCCTGTAGACCAACGGCAGTCATAACTGGTTTTTGGTCTATCGGAGACATGCAGCCAAAATGGGTATACCTCACAATACATACTGCCATAGTTGTAAGCAACCGCAGAAAAAGGAAACAATCTTCCATTTCCTCTGTGAATGCCCTGCCCTATGGAAGAACAGAATGTTAACCCTGGGCAAACATTCGTATCGAATAAATGCGGTTCTTAAGGGGTTATATACCTTGTGGTCCGGTGAAATTAGCGAAAGTTGGGTTTTTTTTAAAGATATGTAGCAATAATTTTATTGTATAAAAGTTTTTATTATTGGATATTACAATGTTTAAAGAAAAAAAAAAGGCTTTGTTTGTGTAAATTTATTTAAAAATGGCGGAGTTATGGCGTTTTCCCCCAAGACCCTTTTTTTGGAAGAGGCTTGCGGTGGACGCGATTCAAGTCCACCAAGTCAACTGAAATCAAAAAATCGAAAAGATTTCATTAGTATAGGGTTATATCTTCTTAGTGAACGATCAATATATTAAATATTTTGATTTTTGTGAAAATAGGAACATGTTTTTAAAAAACTCCACTTCTACAGTCCTAAAATTGGCATTAAAAAATTCATATCTGCAAAATAAAAATTTATACATAAAAAGTTGATCGTTCACTAAGAGGCGACATCAATTACGAACAATTTAAAAAAAAAATTATAAAAATCGGTTGAATACTTTTTTTGCAATCGCGTCCACCGCAAAAGCATTTTTGGAAAAAACACGTTTTTGAGATAATCGCGTTTAAAGTTTCAAGCGCCGCATGAGGCCGTACGCTCAGGACGTGACGACGCACAATTTAAAACGCTGTAACTTTCGATCTATTGCTCAGATCTCTATGAAATTTTTGGAAAATGTTCTCAAGGGATTGTACTTTACGATAAAGAAATAAAATTTATTTTGATTTTTTTGAAAAACACAAGGTATATAACCCCTTAAACCGCACAGACTGGATATAGTCTTGCTAAATAACTGTTAAACAAGTTTTCCAAGTATTTCCATTAGTCTTGTCGTTTTTCCTGATTTGTCTAGCTTGAAAGACACTACACCCGTTTGAGATTCTAAAGAAGCAATGTAAGGATAATTGTTTCGAGTGGACTTCCATTCCAGAGGCATTGCCCATCTTTGAGCCATCAGTATCGGTGTGTCAATCCTTTCCGTCGGGTATTCGTATTTTATTGTCTTTGTTCAGATCTTTCTTGGGAGCCAGACAGTCTGTTTTCGATGCGCCTTGCAAGTGTTCCACAGATAGTAGGACCAATGTATGGCCGTGGCTGATTTCTTTGAGCATGTCTGCTGCCTTAATCCTGGAAGCAGATTTAGCCGCTACCCCTACATATATATCAGTATGTGGAATATGTGGGATCACTTCCAACGCCGCCTGAAGCGTCGATCGGAGGGCACCTGTTATTCCTGCACAAGTTAATCATTGGCCGTGTCTGCACCGCCTCCCACCACACGAAAGCTCCATAAGCCAAAATGGGTCTGAAGATAGTATTGTACGCCTAGTGGTTTACATACGTTTTCAGACCTCATTTTTAGCCAAATGTCCTCTTACAAATAAAAAGGGCATTAAAAGCTTCCTTTATCCTTTCCTCGGTTTTTATTTTCCAAGACAGCTTTGAGTCCTGAAGCCAATACTCTTGGCCTCGTTTGATAGAGTAAGTGTTCCTCCATCAATAAACGGTAACTCAAAACTCGGTATCTTATATCAGAACTACCTCGGTCTTGGCTGGGTTAATCATTAGACAGCTTGAGGTCGCCAACTTAAAGAGTTCCCTTAACGCTGATTGCATGAGCTTACTGATAGTCGAAAAAAACTCCCCGTCATCAGGATGAGTACATCGTCCACATAAGCAACTACCTTGATCCTTTTCTTGCTCATGGTAATAAGTAATTCATTCGCGACTAGTACCACTTTTCGATATTTTCTGTGCCATATCGTCCAAATACCAATGAAGTATTTTGGTAGGGTCTTCCAACTTTTTAAACTGTCCCTCAGAAAGTATGTACTTGGCTGCTGTTGGATTTGAATTCATACAGTTTCACAAGTCATTCCCTCGGCAATTCCTTCCAGCAATTCACAATTTCAATAAGCATCGAGAGAGCTTCACTAGAGAACTTCGCCCTTTTCCGATCTGGTCGGATCTCGAAATTCGTTGATAAAAAGTGATACGTCTGTTTTCAAGTGCTGCGCGATTTTACTCAACATTTTCTTTTCAACGACAACTTAACGCCCCCTTTTGCCCACCTTTTGTGTCACAACAAAAACTTTTTTAGGAAAACGTTTATATACTTGTGAGTACTTTTTCTTCAGAATTTGCTCTGAAATATTAAAAAGTAGCTGTTTAAAGAGGACATCACGAATTTATTAAGTAGCTCAAGAAGGCTGACTCAGGGTGGAAATTAGACATCTTGCATTACCTTGGATTATAGCTTCATGTGCCTATATGCCAATAATAAATACTTTAAATGTTTCTCTGTTCATAAAACTCACAAAAATTACAAAACAAAATTAAAAACCAATATTTAAAATATTCAATTCCCTTTTTTTGTTTGTGGATTACAAAAAATGTTTGCACCAAAAGAAAGTTTTACTCTTCACTGCGGTTATTCCACAATGAGCCCAACGGCCACACTTGCTACCTTCATTGTTGGCAAACTGCAACTTTCCACGTGCCACCAGCAGCAGTCGGTCAACCGGCGGCAACTGCAATGCGCAGGAAATTGTGAAGCAAGAATCGAAAGTTTGGCGCGGATATTGGCAATGTGTGACCATTGCGCACAACTGGGCTGTGGGCTGTGAGGGAGGATAAAAGGGTGTAGGAGCTTTATAAAATAACTGTTCATACAATGGTTTTATGAATGTACCGTTATATTTAAATGCGCCCACATACACATATACATGCATATAAATGCTACAGTCACTATTACCTGCATTTGGTTTTTTGTACATTGCTTTTGTTTTTGCTCTCTCGGCTCTCGTATGTATGTTTGCCTTGCCTGACAATGTAGGTTATGGGAACAGGAAGGTGAACTTGTCAAATATGCAAAGTGAGCAATCGATTGTGGATATTGGATATTGACTGGCTTCGTATCGCTTGGCAATTGAGGTGAGTGTGATGATGTTTGCTCACAGACTTTTATTATATTTGACTACCGCTGGCAAGCAATGTTTCCTTTAATCTGTAGTGCAAGCGTGAGTGTTTGCTGTTTGTGGAGGTCTGATGTAGCGGGTGTGGTCTAATATATTTTGCATGGAAATAAAGAAATTTCTATTACTATTCTTAGCTACTATTTAGAAATAATTGCCACGAATGAATTGACTCCCTGACGCGTGAAAATATCTTCTCAAGCCCTCTAAGAGATATTCTGGAATGTGTAAACTGTATATGGGATCCTAGATAAAAGTACATTCCTATCAAATAAATGGGATTCACAAAAAAAAAAATTATTTTTAAAATTATTAAATTTTTGTTAAAAGACGATAAAGCCTTTGTTAAAAGGCGATAAAGCCTTAATTATACAGAGTTGCCCATATTCGACGGACCTATCTGGCAACACTGTATTTTCTGACCGAGACGTCAGATCGCTTAATGACATACTGCGTTGGAAGCGTCAGTCCAAGCAGATTTTTACCATGGAACAGTACACGCCACGCGAGCGCTCCCAAATTGTTGAAATTTACATTCAACAAAAGATGTCAAAAGAAGAAGAAGAACAAAATGAACAAAATCATCATGCCCGTTGAGGCTCATTTCTTATTGAATGGGACAGTAAACAAGCAAAATTGCCGTATTTACGCCACTGAAAATCCTCACGAAATTCAAGAGGTACCTCTTTACGACGGAAAAGTCACTGTTCGGTGCGGCATTGGTGCGAAAACGATTATTGGGCCGTTTTTCTTCGAAAACGAAAATGGTCAACCTGTTACCGTCAATCAGGAGCGTTATGGCGATATGATAACCACTATTGTGAGGCCAATTATTCGTCGAAAGCGTATGAGGCAGTTCTGGTTTCAACAAGACGGCGCTCCACCACACACAGCCGGCACCACAATCGATTTTTTGAAGAAATTGTTTCCTCGTCGTTTGATGTCGAAAAATGGCGATTTTGACTGGCCACCGCGTTCGCCCGATTCAACGCCACCTGACTTCTTCTTGTGAGGATATTTCAAATCAAAGCTTTATATTAATAAGCCAAAGACCATAGAAGAGCTCAAGAGCAACATCCGTGAGGAAATAGCCGCTATTCCAGCCGAAATGTTAGCTAAAACTATGGAAAATGCTGCAAAACGGGCACAATACGCCGTACAGGCTCAAGGCAGCCATTTGAACCACTAAAGCTACTTAAACCACTAAAATGATTATTATCGTCAACAGCAAAAAAATTGTGTTTTCTTTGATTTAAAGAAAAACACATGGGCCCGTCGAATATGGGTAACCCAGTAGTGCAAAAAGTAAAGGAGGCATACTTTACCCTAGAGAACGTTTCAAAATCATATGAATATTCTCATTTCCGGGAATCCAACCTAATAATACTGTGTTAAAGTACTCCGAAGTAGCTCCGTAGAAATACAGTCGGGAAAACCACCTGAATGCAAATCACCCAATAGGCACGAGTCCTATGACTCCCCGGTTATAGGGGATTTTATTAACAGGACTTACTCCGACCGCCCGAACTATCTTAGCCAATTGTACATCAGACAGGCCTTACGACCTATTTGAAGAACAAGCCGCGCCTATATCCAATACACAATTATTTCCAGCCGTCACCGCGTGGAGGTAATATATTTGATTTCCACAGAAACTCAATTACGGTATGGCCCAAAAAAGGAATATGTTCATCCACTTGAGTACCTAGTGGCCAAAGGCCATATTGAGGTCATTAACAATTTATTGTCCATTTATTGTCGCCTTTTTTTCTGTTAATATTTCTAATACGACTTACAGCCTAACTGAGCTAAAAACTCGTTGACATAAAAGTTCAGACCCCGACGAATTATTTCATCGCACTCAAAAAGTATGAAAGGACGTTCTAAAACATAGACAAGAAAATTTAGTGGCATCATACGAATGGTTGTCACTCAAAGAAAAAGAATAATCAAGACTCCGCTGGTAGAAATTGTATGAAAATCGGTCAAGCCTTCACAGAGCAGAGAGATTACGAACGAACTCATGCACAAAATAATGTTTTACTCTTTTTTTTAACGTTGACCCAAGCATTATTTTCACAAACTATTATTATTAGCACAAAAATTAGATAGCGGGGGTGCACCAATTAAACAAAAAACCAGCAGTTCGAGATGAAATGACGACAAAAATAATAGTTATTTTTCGTAGCACTTCATTTTTTTTTTCTAGATCATGAATTTTTTTTACGCATTACAAGAATTTGGTATTTTCGATAAATAATTTACAATCACAGATAATTTGAATCATCAAAAAAAATTTTAAATTTCCGCTAATTAAAATTCAATATCAGCAAGTAAGGAAGTCTGAAATTTTGTCCGGACCGAACTGTATAAACCAGCGCACATTTGGGCAAAATTTTATTTGGCCTGCCTGTTAATTTTGGGAATCAAACAAATTCATAGTTTGTAATATCAGATGAACGGACACAAATTTAGTTGTAACATATAAAAAGTGAGCGTGGTTGCACTAGTTTTCATGGCAGACCTAAATAAGGTGGGGGCAATTTGTGTACCGAGTTTGGACGAGTTTTATTAAATCACTATCGAGCTACAGGCGCTTACCACAAAGTAGACGCGATTCGGCCCATTTTTTTAATTTACTTTCGCCTTATTTCTTTTCCAGGTTCAACCTTGGTACCAAATATTATAAGACAAATTTTGCTCCATTCACAACAGTGCCATCAGTTTTTTCTTTCTTCGTTTTTATTGCCCTTATATTGGAGGCAGGCATGGCTACAGACCGATTTGGCCCACTTTTAATAACAAACTACATCAGATAAAAGTTCATATGTGCAGTAAGTTTTGTTGAAATATATTAATTTTTGTTCGCACGATACCGCACGAGCGGATGAACAGACATAACTAACTTGACTCCTCTGAGCATTCCAAACATTTTGATATACTTTCCGTAGCCTCTATTAATTCGCAAACATTTGATTTCATGTACTACCAACCGTGTAAAGTCTTCTTCTAGTTCATCATTCACACTCCCAAAAGAGGTGTCTAATAGTTTCGTTCTTTTCTGTATTACAGCAGCTCCTACAATAATCGTATGGCACTCCCAGCCTCAGCCAAAATATAGCTCGTAATCCAACAAAAACCATATAACGCAAAGTTTCTAATTTTGTACAAAATTTTTCCAAACCTTCAAAATTTCATTAAGCCGCGATTTATCTATGGATAAGGCAGCTAATAGCTAGCAGGAAGATAAGAGCGCAATGGAACGATACGAGCGTCACCAAATATGCATGCAGAGGCACTCCGCAAGGTGGGGTACTATCGCCGCTATTATGGTTATCTACTTGTAGCAAATGAACTGCTCAAGAAATTTGACGGAGGGGCACCAAAACTAGTGGCATATGCAGATGAAATAGCTATAGTAGTTACGGAAAAGTACCTGGACACCATCAATAACGTGATGAATAACACACTTAAAAAGATACACCAATGGACATCTCGCGCAGAGCTAGGGATAAACGGGTATAGTACTTTTTACCAGGAAGTACAAGGTCCCGATGTGGAACCTCCCGATGCTAGGCAAAAACGAACTACTTCTCAAAGATCATGCAAAGTACCTCGGAGTAATACTGCACAGTAAATTGCTGCGGAAGCACAATGTTGAGGAAAGGGTGAAAAAGGCCAGTAATGCGCTGTACGCATGTAAAAGAATGCTGGGCGTTAATTTGGTCTATCACCCTCTCAGATGTATTGGTGCTACACGGCAGTAGTTAGACCGATATTGCTGTATGGGGCCTTAGTATGGTGGACTGCGACTAGAAAACTGGAATACTTAATGCCACGAAATGGACGACTACATGAAAACGCAAGTGGAAACTAAATGGACTAATCAGACCACATGCAAAACAGCAAAAGTCATGTGTAGAACTAACGTCAAAAAACTGACTCAATTCGTAATTACGCTCTCGCGAAAGGACTGGAGAACTATCATAAGTATGCTGACAGGTCACAATCTATTGGCTGCTCATGCGTACAAGATAGGGATTGCTAACAAGGACAAATGCGGGAAATGCAGAGAGGATGTTGAGGAAACTTTAGAACACCTTCTGTGCGTCTATCCGGATTTATTAAAAACGCGTTTAAAATGCCTGGGAGCCCCATTGTTTGAGGGTCTGTAGGACGTCTCATAAGCGAATCTTCCAGCTCTGCTTAGCGCTGACATCTTACATGATGTCTACTTTAGGTATTAATAGAGGTCGGTGGTATAGCTAGGGACCAAAAGGTCTATGCGTTGCTTATTGCCAACCAGGCTAACCTAACCTAACCCTTCCGAACTCCTTGATACCAAACGAGGTTTCAGACAGGGTGATGCGGTACCAGCTGGTGGTAGCAGAAGGGTGCCGGTTCTAGGCTTTTTCTTCCGTAAAAAAATTCTAGTATGTACTTCGTATGGAAGAAAGGCGCTTTTGAGTCTAATTTTGTATAAAGCGTGAAACTATGAAGTAGTAGGCTTGGCAAGTACATAGGTTTATATATATCTCTATTCCTCAATCCTCTTACATACCACTGCTACGTGTACAAACTTATAATACCCTTGAGTATGCTAATATGCGTGGGTATAAAAATACTGCACTATTGCAGGTATGCACATTCCGCGCAGTGAACGTTTGTCCAGCACTTTAACCAATTAATTCGCTATAAAGCCACAAATAATACCAGCCTACAAATATTCAGTTTGAAATTCTTCAATTTAATTTCGTTCAAGTGCTTACAGGTATGCTGGTATCCAACGATAATTGCGGATAATTGAATTTTAAATTAATCGAGAGAATTAAGATTTGCCCGCATTGAATATCATGAATTAATGAAATGCGTACTTTGAAGAGTTTTAATTAGAGATAATAAAGTTGTTGTTATTGAATTGTTCATGGAATTTTTAAGGCAATTCTCATTGACATGAAAATAATTGCAATCATTACGTGGGGTTATGGAGTGGGAGATAAGATAGGAATATTTACTTTGGTATTATAAGTGAGAGGAACGCTATGATGTTCACGGCTTTTCTATCTCATCATTGTAGTCCCAGATGAAATATCCAAGGTCCATGCAATCACGCGAATGAAGGCTAAAAAAAGTCTTGATAATCGCATTCCAAACACTTTTTTGAAACGAATTAATTCATAACAAGTGTTGAGGCACAATCGGCTATCTTTGTAGTCAGATCCATACGCTGCGAAGCGACCG
Source organism: Anastrepha ludens (assembly GCF_028408465.1). Lineage (NCBI taxonomy): Eukaryota > Metazoa > Arthropoda > Insecta > Diptera > Tephritidae > Anastrepha > Anastrepha ludens. The sequence goes on along the minus strand of NC_071499.1, from coordinate 9,274,119 downwards.
CAGTCATTTATAGCCGATGAGGTAACATTTGAGTAACCTGCCGTCGGTGCTACTCAACCAGTTTACATTAGTTTTGTTAAAGAGCTATCCAAAAAAAGGACTTTTTTATATCCTGATGCTTGTATAACCACCAAAACCCTTAAGATGGTTCTGGTCAACCGCAGATGATCCGCCTTTTGATAGCTCGATCGATGATCAAAGTGTGTTGCAACATGAAAGTCAAGTAAATCAACTGTTGTACTGACGGAATATAATTCTTTTGATGGTAAGATATAATACCAATCCATATACAAGAATATGTATATCTGTAAATCTGTTTATTTATATTCTGTTTAAGCTAAGAGTCAGACTTGAAATTGCTAAAATTAAAGAACGTTTTTGTGAGCGTTTTATGGAGCATAAAAGAATATTTGGAACTGGCTCCGTAACCTCAAGAAACCTATAAACGAAGTGATAACCAACCACCTCTGATCAAACATGGATTAATTATTTTTCTTCATTTTTATCTACAGAGTCCGGCAATCGAAGTGTGACCGCTCGCGCAGCTGATCCACGGGTATCAACCCTCTGTTAGTTGGCTAAATGACAGTCCAGAGTATTGTTTACAAGCGCGCTGACGCATGCTGTCGATAGTAAACGCAGAAAAAGAAAATCAGTAATGGATTTCAAAAGCAGTAGTGAGATTGCATTATATTTGTCTAGAAAATCACAACCAGCGATTGCCCGTGAGCTCGCGCACCTTAAAGTAAATAAAGTTTTTTCGTACCGCACTAATACTCGTTACAATGATACTGGTAGCAGCGCGAAACGCCATGGAGGTGGTCATCAAAAGACTGCAGCGTCACGAGAAGTGGTTCAAAAAGTGAAGAAGCGACTTGAGCGAATTCCCCGACAAAGTGCCAATCAAATGGCAAAAGAACTGAAAATATCTGGCCATAGCAGCCGCCGCATACTGGAAAATGTTCTCAAAGTCAAGCCTCATAAGACCCAAAAGGGGCATGATCTCAGATCAAAGCAGCAAAGAATCAGACTTGAGAGAGCGAAGGAGAAGCAACTTGGCCAAAAGCAGTCAATTTCCGAACATTGTGTTTTCCGACGAGAAAATTTTTGAAATTGAGTAATTCGTAAACTTCCAAAACGATGGGGTTTATTTGACTGAGCGTTCATATGAGAATTTGAGTCATCGATTGGCCACCACGAGGCAGCACCCGCCACAGGTAATGGTTTGGGCCACTGTAACCGCAGATGAGCGCTCTTCCATCGTTTTCATCGATCCTGGAGTCAAGCTAAATGAGAAATATTATCGAGAAAGTATTCTGAAGGTTGCTTCGAAGCCGTGGGCAGACAAACAGTTTGGTGGCAGGCCATGGACGTTTCAACAGGGCACCGTCTCACAAAGCTCGAGTGAACCAAAAATGGCTGAAAAACAACGTTCCGAACTTCATAACGTCCGCATAATGGCTCTCAAATTCAACAAGCACGAATCCGATGGATTATTCTCCTTGGCCATTGTAGAGAGCAAGGTCCGAACTAAAGATTCATCAGACTCGAGGCGCTGAAAAACACCATTGCATAAATAACTGCAAGTCACATTTTATGCCAATTTTGAAAAAATTATATTGACTTCTTCACTTTAAATAATTTTAATGAAAATCAGAGAAAATATGGCCGTTTACAGCTATTTGTCCCCTTAACGTAAATTTTTTTATTTTTTCAAAAGGAAACTATTTTCGAGATCGTTTCCCAATTTTTTGTATGAATTTGAAAGTAGTAAAGTCTATGTCCCCACTCTTCCCTTTGACCGAATAATTTCTTTATTTTTGACGATGAGTCCAGCCTGAGTTTTTACAATTTTCAAATTAAAAAGGAAAATCGGACTCATTATGCAAAGTCCCCGTGATGGCATTATACTAAATTAAAATCCTTTTTATCTGGAAAAATTATGTTCGCAAGATTTGTTTAATTAAACTTACCCACAGGCTAATGCCCGGACAGAAAAATTGTTTTGCTCGTAAGCACTAAAAAAATCACGGCGCAAGCCAAGCTAAATGTGTGCATAAATGATCGGATGTATATTTCATTATAAAGAGGAAGGTATGACGTTAATAGTGGATTCCTATGACGATTCCGCGTCCACTCAACACAAGTTTTTATTTGTTTTGTTATGAGAAGACATCTTAGTGTGCTTTGGTAAGAGGTTCTGTGTACGTTCTATGAAAAATATCATAACTGATCGCGTCCAACCAAGAGAGTTGCTGCCTAAGGGAGGGCGGGAGGCTCGCCCAAAGGAGATGTCCGTCTAATGGAGGTGTCTGTTGGGAGAGGTTTCACTGTATGTATATGCATATATAATATATTCGTTTGTGTATATACGTGTATGCACTACCAATTTGCATAGAGACTCTCCTACAATCATAAATGCTTTGGTTTGAAAATTTCTTATGTATGCATACACCTACACACGCATCCATTGTTCTACGTACGGGGCAATGCGTACTTCTCTTCTTCTCCAATAAACGCAGAAATAATCGAATGCATAACGAATTGTGAAATGACTTTCTGCTCCGCTTTTTGTTGTTATTGTTATTTGTTTGTATGTGTTTTAATGATGATTCACATTGATTATGTGCTTGACACTCTCAACTGAAATGGATGCAGCGTAAAGGGGGAAATACAATATTCTGAAGGTCTCTGTGCAAAGTTTGTGATTTTTATTCTTGTCATGGAAAAGGGACTACTAAAATAAATTATAATTAGTATCTAATTTATGTTGTTTTTAAATAAGATATTCACTCTTCATTATACCAAAACAAAAGTGACTTTATTAGAATTAAGGGGACAGATTCCTGTAAAATTTCGAAAAAAGAAAATTTTTTTGGACATGTGCGACGGATTGAGTGAAACCGCATATAATAAAATTGTTACGCATTTACATATCGCTACGCAATCCGTATTTCAACCGTATGAAACCAAAAATCCAAAAACACATTTGTTTTAGTATAGTATATCTTCTAGTTAAACCAAGAAAATTAAACAAAAAGTGTGAAATTCAACAATTTTTCGCTAATTAAAAAAAAAATCATTTTTTTGGAAAAACAAATTCACTTTAGAGTGTTTAAAAAGTGTGTTAATTATAACTTTCTTACGGTTTTTAAGGTTCAACTAGAAGAGAATGTAATTCCGAGTACAATCAATGTTATCTCGTTTCGATAGGACGTTTAACTTTTTCCCTATCTTTCCCGCCAATTAAGAAAAATCGTACAAATAAAAAACCGAGAAATCGCACTTCGAGCGATCCAGCCGCTCGTACACCTCCTCGAAGCTTGCTCACAATTTCTTCTGTAACTCCGAAAATATTTTGAATTAGCTTCTGAAATTTTGAGCACACATTATTGGATAGTTCGGGAAGACATTTATGCAAAAAAAAAAAAAGAATCGATTTTTTTAAGCCTCTGAAGCACGCTCCCTCCTTAATATTCCGGCCAGAGCTCTTCGTAGTTCGGAGTATTTCAATGTTGGTCTATCAAAATCTCTTTATGCTCTTTCTAGAGCCTTAATTGAGTTTTTCTAAATCTCTAAATTTATTGAGATAGATTTTTCATGTTCAAAAGATCGCCTCTTGAAATTTTTGAATATTTATTATAATAGTTTAATTCTACTTTCTTTTTAATGCCTATTAACTATCAAATATAGCTACTAAGTCTATAAGAATCTAATATATTCATTGGTTTAGTAAATAGAAAAAAAATAAAATAAAAATAAAAAATAAATAAATATAATTGCACAATCAGTACTGTAGAGCTATTGAATTTACTAATTGCAAAAAAACAAAAAATTCTAAAATCAAAATGAACTCAGTATTCCTAGAGCAAAGAAAGTGCTATCGTATCGTCATAAGCATCACAGCATACAAATTGGCCAACTTGAAATAAGTTTCATGGACTCCTTGCAAAGCTCGAAAGCTGCTAATGTTCATTTTGACCCTTGCAAAGGTCTTTGTTTGTACAGGATTTCTCTGCTTGTGAGTATGAAACTTGAAGAAATCTGGAAGAAATTAACTAAATTTTCATCATGTTTGTGGAACAACATCAAGACGCACACTACAAATAGGAGGAGGAGCTCGGCTAAGCGTCTAACAGAAGTGAACGCGCGAATTATTTTGTTTTTTTATATTACATTATTTTACAATGCATGCTTTACCATTATTTTATGAGCTTACATTATTTACTCTCTTCTGTTTAGTAGTGAAATATTTTAACATATTCAAAACAGCGACTTACATTTGTTGTAACAGAGAATGTTAATGTAAATTTCATTAACAGTGACCTCTGGTCGGGTTTCTGTAATGTTGATGGAAGTGAGTCTTTGTAAATTAACGGAAAAATTTACTGTTGAAAATTGTGCAGTACCAAAGAATATTAAGGAAATTTAGCATTAACGAACATTACAGCAGAGAATGTTCCATTAACATTCTGTGATTACAGAAACCTCACGAGAGGTGACTATTTTATTACTCATAAAATCTCTATTGCTCTATTGCGTCTGGGCACTATGGTGCATAGTGTAATGGACGCTCTCTTTTTATTTATCAATATATTTAAATAAATATATGACTGGCTCCTTTCGCATGGCATTACAGGAAGGTCAAAAAGTTGTTTTTAGTAATTGGCAGGAAGAAACACATAACTACGAAGCAGAGCATTGGAGCCCATTGCAGCAAAATTCAATGGCCAGAAGCCAATTGGAAAATAAATAAAGTTTCTGGCCACATATATATTATTAATATTCTATTAAGAAAAAACAAGGCAGTGATTATAGAGGAAACATTAAGACATTAAATGTACTCGTATTAAGGAATTGTACAATAGTTCAATGTATAGGTCATAGGTACTATTATTTGTATGTTGAGAGCTCATAGATCAACTATTTGGTATTGCACCTTAGTCACTTGTTGTGTAAACGTCGCTGGATAGAACATATAAAACATGGTGAAATGGTTGAAGAGCCGGTCTGGCACTCCTTAAGTAGCACTAAAGCGCCGTTTTGATACATATAAAGAATAATAATTAACAATTCTTGTTTTTTAACCTGAAATGTTTAAATTATGGGGCAAAGTATTTTCAAACAATACACGAGGTCACGCCATGTGGATATGGGTATCACAATACGAAAATGGGTTTGGCAAATGTTAGCCAAAAATAGTCACGAAAAAACAAAAACAAAATGAGTGAGTCAGTGCATTTTCGTGTCACTTAACACATTGAGTACCAAGGGGTTTTGACGAAAGCCTTCCCCGGGTGCCAAGAACATTTTTTCTATAAACTGGTGTAAAAGTAGAAAATATTCAGTTCTGCTCCAATCCCGGATGATTTTGTGGTTTATTTGGGTTTTATAGCGGTTTTTTTTATGTCGTATCTGTTTTTATTTCAATTTTTTGTTTTTTTATTTTTATTTGTCTTTTTTTTGTTTTCTTTATATTTATTTTTCTTTATTTTCTTTGTTTTTTTTTATTTTTATTTTTATTTATTTTTTACTTTCTTTTATTTTTGTAGATTTGAGTTAGAAAAATGGCGAAGCGAAACCTTAGAGATCGTGAAATACTTGAAGCGTTGGAAGAAAGTGATGATGACTATGATTTTCCTTGCGATGACTTGATTGATGAGAACTGGCTACCAGATGATTCGGACACTGACTCTGATAATAACAATGATACTAATAACATTGATAACATTTATAACAGCGATACTGAAGACGACTGGGACATGGATGAGGTGAACCAACAGCATTGTCAAACGTAGTCGATTCTTCCGAAACAAATATTTGGACTGAATTTAGTTCTCGTCAGAAGACTTTTACATTCGCTGGGCGATCAGGCTTGCAACTGCCTATTCCAACAGATATTTCCTGTATCGATGCATTTCTCCTATTTGTTGACAACGACGTTATTGAAGTAATTGTATCAGAAACAATAAATATGCTGAGGAATATGTAAATAATGGTGCTCTTACTAGATTTTCTCGAAAAAAAATTTAATACCAACAACAGATTTTGAAATGAAGAAGTTCCTTGGCCTTCTTTTGTGGATGAGTTTGGTGAAGGTCCGGAGTTTAAAAGACTATTGGTCCAAAGATTCGCTCTACAACTTTTCAATTCCGGGGAAAACAATGTCACGTAATCGCTTTCAACTATTGCTTAGTTTCCTGCACTTCACAGACAATAACTCAATTGTACCAGGTGATAGGCTTGGTAAAATAAAACCACTATTGGACATGCTACAAATGAGATACCAAAGAATTTACGTACCAGGTGAAAACATAGTAATTGATGAGACCCTTATTCCATGGCGAGGCAGACTATCATTCCGACAATATATACCAAATAAAGCTCATCTTTATGGTATAAAGCTTTTTAAGCTCTGCGCTACTGAAGGATTCACCTGGTCGTTGAAAATATACTCCGGAAAGTCATCAAGTGGATTGAGCAAAAAGTGTTTGCGAGGATCTGATTATTGATTTGAAAGGTCAAGGTCGAACTTTATATGTAGACAACTTTTACACAAGCTATGAATTGGCTCGTTCAATGCTAGATCAAAAAACACATGTTGTCGGTACACTCCGTGCCAACAAGAAGCATTTCCCAAAAGAAGTTATGATTGCACCTATAAAGAAAGGCGGAGTGGTGGCTAGAGAAGATCTCAATGGTATAGTTGTTCTGAAGTGGAAAGATAAACGCGACGTCAGAATGCTATCTACGAAACATGTCCTGATAATGGTATCCACAACAGATGGAGCACGTAATCCTGAAGAGCCTTCAACTAGTCGAGGAGCGAGACGTAAAAGACGAGCAACAGAAAAGCCGTTGGCTGTGGTAGAATATAATAAGGGGAAAGCAGGCATTGATCTTTCAGACCAAATGGCTTCTTACTCAAATACCTTTCGCAAAGGGTTAAAATGGTATCGAAAGCTGGGAATTGAACTTTTACTCGGACTTTCTGTGGTTAATGCCTTTACTGTGTATAAAGCAGCGTCGAATAATAAAACCATGAGTATACGAACATTCCGTGAACGTGTTGCTAAGGACCTACTAGGCCTTACATGCCCGCAGCCTGTACCGCAATCGCAGGATATCATCACCAAAAGAGTAGATGAAAATAATAACACCATCCGACGTGCTTGCGTTTTATGCTACGCTGAAGCAAAAAGAAAATTTAGTCGAAAGGATGCAAGAAAGAACATAACACTCCCCAATTGTGCATTGATTGCTTTCCAAAATATACGCATATAAAAAATTAATGTAAATTGAAATTATCATATCTTAATTTTAATATTTTTCTATCTTTTTAATACTTTTTTCGAATGAATTCCAATAAATTTTCAAAACCTCCAAGTTTTTATCACAAAAACTGCACAAATGAAGATATCTCTATGAAGCTTGAACCAAAATTTAGGGCAAACATTAGGCTACTAGAAAAACAATAAAAAAACCCCGTAGAGTCAAACAGAAACGCACGACAATATCTAAGGTCAGACAATGCCTGTCGCACGTTTTCGTACGACGTGGCACCCCAGGAAGTTTTTGGTGTCGCACGAAAACGTGTAGCCATGGCACTCAATGTGTTAAGACGACATACTCCTCTTGCACTGATTCCAAACAATGCGAGGAATCGATTTTTGTATCACGCAGTTGCTTACTGGTCACTGTTCCTCTAAAGCATAGCTACACAGGTTCCATTTTGAGCATAACCCGTACTACATTAATGAGCGAAATACGCTTGAGAGAGCGTTTGATGAAAGCATAAGTGAGTCAAATCCTATCTCACATATGTGCGAAAACGAAGAAAACTAGAAAATTACATGTGCAGTAGCCGCAAATTTCAAGAAGATTTTTCAATACGCAGAAAATTTTTTTGTAAATCCCTAGAAAGGGCTCTTTAACGCAATGTACAGAACAAAATGACAATAACAGACGATTGAGTGATAATACACTCACAACGGTCCGCTCACGTACTACTTGACGGTGCAGTTCCGGGAGAGCATACCGTAGGACATGAGGGGGCGTTTAGTTGGATTAATGTCCTATACCCGTCTTCGGCCATAGGATTTTGATGTTTCCCCTGCTCCACAAAAAACAAAAAAAAAAAAAAAAAAAAAAAAAAAAAACAACTACGTCATACTCCCTCACTTTTTTGTTATTGGATTTGCGCAAGAAATTCGTAGTAAATCACACCACGGCATACAAAGCAACAAATAAACAAAAACCAAAAAACAAAAAATGATTTACACAATAGTTTGTCCCAAACAAAATGTTTCTTTATCGACAGCTCTGCTAAGGTATTTTTGCAAAACACTTAGTCTTTTCAGCAGAAGTCACGCTTTATTTTGCCTCATTCCCAAATATTGAGCACAATTATCTGCATCCATTCGAGGGAGAAACCACTCAATGTATTCATTAATTACAGAGGTGGATGGACAATGAGAGCAAGGAAAATCTTTAACCTCGCTATATCTTATTCTTCTTGATTGGCACACTAACCGTTTACGCGATTTGTGTCGAGCTTAAATCTAAGCTCCAATCGTTCCTTTTTTGTGCTAACAGGCGCCAGTTTTACACACCAAGTGAAGCCAAGTCCTTCTCCACCTGATCTTTCCAATGCAGAGAAGGTCTTCCTATGCCTCTGCTGTCACCAGCTGGTATCGCATCGAATACTTTCAGAGACGGAGCGTTTGCATTCTTTCGGAAAACATGACCTAACCAACGAAGCCGCTGGACCTTTGTTCGCAGCGCTATGTCTATGTTATCGTTATGCTCATACACCCCACCATTCCAACGCCCGTGATATACGCCGTCGCTAACGTAAAAGGTCTAAAAATCTTCCGCAGAAAATTTCTCTCAAACACTTCAAGGGAATCCTCATTGGATATTGTCATCGTGCAAGCTACTGCTCCATATGTAAGGGCAGGCAGCCTTGTAAAAAGTATACATATATAGCGTTTTTCATTAGGTGCGCTTCAACTTTTTTCTGATAGGGAGGGCGAACGACGCAATATTTTTTATTTTTCGCTTGTCATTTGTAAACTTCATTAGTATACATTTCATCATGGAACGATACACACTTCAGCAACGCGTTAAAGTTATTCAGGCTTATTATGAAAACGGGCGTTCAAATCAAAATGCAAATCGCGCACTTCGTGAAGAAAATCATCTTCAGTAATGAGGCACATATTCACCTCAATGGATTCGTCAATAAGCAGAATTTCCGCATTTGGGCGAAAGATAATCCAAGAGAGATTGCCGAAAAACCAATTTACCCACAAAGAGTGATTGTTTGGTGCGGTTTACATGCCGGCGGTGTAATTGGCCCATATTTTTTCGTTGACGAGAACGATCGCCACGTTACTGTGAATGGAAATTGATACCGCGACATGATAAACGATTATTTTTGGCCGCAATTGAATGGTATGGACTTAGACGACATGTGGTTTCAACAGGACGGGGCCACAAGTCACACAGCACACGCTACAATTGATTTGTTGAAGAGTAAGTTCGATGAGCGGATTATTTCCAGAAATGGGCCGGTCGAATGGCCGTCGCGCTCGTGTGATTTGACGCCTCTAGACTATTTTCTTTGGGGTTATGTGAAGTCATTGGTCTACAGTAACAAGCCGGCGACGATTTGTGAGCTCAGAGCCAATATTGAACGCGAAATTGCTGGAATTTCGGCCGATTTATGCAAAAGAGTGGTCGAAAATTGGGTTCAACGATTGGACTTCGTAAAACGTGCACGCGGTGGTCATGCAAAAGAAATCGAATTTCATACTTAAATGTACATGTTCAAACTCGATAATAAAAAAAAAATTAGTTAAAAAAGTCAAACCGTTTGTGTCTTATTAAAAAAAAAAAAGTTGAAGCGCTCTTACTGAAAAACGCTTTACATATGTAATTAGAACGTAAAACCTCCTCAAATTATTGGTTGAGTTTTTCATGGCAGAAATGGTCTCAAAGATTTGCCATTGCCTGCCAACCGGCTATGGCCTGGCAACTGGGACGGTCGGTTTTTAAAAAATCTTTTGTTTTATTTGGTGCATCGTGTCCACACTGGGTTTCGATCCTATAGGCTATCGAATAGTACTCATACACAAACGCATTCGGCTGGGGAACCTCGCCTGCTGTAAAATGTTTGTGCCACGCTACCGATTTTAACGCTTCCGAATATGATATTTTGTTCGAAATTTTAAAATTTTAGACTGAGTCTTCGTTGAAATTCGCATAATAAGTACACCAGATAGTCACTTGTTCATAAAGCTACAAAACATACAGTGACGGGTCGCAGATATGGTACACTGATGGATCTAAATTAGAAGATGAGAGAACAGGGGCAATGGGTCTCTACTCAACTATCTTCCATGCAGAAATACATGCCATTGAGATATATGTGAGGAATGTCTCCATAGAAAAATGAGAGGAACCCACACTTACATTCAGCTAGTCAGGCGGCTTTGAAAGCCCTGCTATCAACTACAATCACCTCAAAAATGGTACATAACTGCCTAAACCCTCTCAACATGTTGGGGAACTTCAATGTAATATTATTAGGTTTGTCTCCTGGACATGAAGGATACAAGGGATATAAAATGGCTGATCATGTAGCTGAAAATACAGAAAACATGCCTCTAATTGGTTTTGGCCCTTTCTGTGGACATTTGAGAGGCCACACTAACAAATTTCTTAGAAGGTAGGAGGAGAAGATTTTCGTTGAATACTGGCGAAATTCTATCGGTCAGCGTCAAGCTAAACAATTTCTTATGCCGGTCAGCGGAGTTTCTGATAAGCTACTTTCACTCAGCAGAGTAGCCTTAAGATTTCTAACTGATTGCTTTACAGACCACTATAGCCTGGGATACCACTTAAACAAAATTGGTCTCTCTGAAATGGACACTAAAAATGCAAACCACATCTTTTGTAATCTTGACGAAAGCAAATTATTTAATTATTCAGAAAACGCCAATCAAAAACTACCAACCCTACACTGACCCTTAGAGTGATGGCTTAAACAAAGCACAGTTGATTTCGGTATAATACACTAGGGCTGTCACCAGACTTCGTGAGCTTATGTTTGAAATTATATTTATTTCAAATAAGCTGTAGATTTTTTTGCATGAATTTATCTCTAGGAAAATTTCTTCCTCTACCTGTCTAAAGGCCAATATTGAAAGATCCGGTTGTTTATAGAAACTTCGTTTTGGGAATTTTCACACATCATTCATCAGTTAGTTTAAATAAAATATTACCTATCTATGAGGAGAAGTCAAATATTAGGACGGATTAGTGAAGAATTTTCATCACGAATCAAGCAGCTGAATTTAAATTTTTACCAATTTGTCGCTTTCAGTCGAGAGTAAAACTAAACGCAGAGAGGGTGATGAAATTGCTGATGAGCTTGCCAGTATGGGCTCGACTGAGGTCTCGTACCTGCTCATCGGTATCCCCCTGACTGTTATTAAAGGGGAGTTGCTCAACTTTTTCATCAGCAAAGCACAGAATAGATGGAGCTCCATTTGCTCGTGTTGTATTTCAAAAATCCTTTGGCCGCAGTACAATAGGCGCAGGACGCAGAAAGTCCTAGAGACCTTACGCCATTAAATTTCCAAACTCGCTGCTGTGTTCACCGATCATTGGACGATCGCTACACACGCAGAAAAGCGAGGATTACCATTTAATCTCCATTGCAGAAGCTGGGGGGACCTTTCAGAGAAGGAGACTGTTAAACACTTTATCTGTAAATGTTTTGGGTTTAGCTGGTAGACGATTAAGGCCACAGCGTACTCCTTTCTTTGACAGTCTGGAGCAGTGCGCCAACCTAAATCCCATCAACCTTCTCCATTACATCAGCAGCTGCGGCTGACTGTAGATATCTGCCTGTTAGAGGTCTCATAATGCTAACAAAACGACGCTTTATTGCTATTTGGGGAGCGCCAGATTGGTACTTCAAACATTTTACCGACCCACCTAAAACTAAATTTTATATCTGCACCTAATTTTCTATTACCCATGATTTGGAGTGCGAAATATTTCAATGAGTTTAGTCACCTTAGCGCCGGCATCAATTTTTTCCCATTCACACCTCCACAAATGCATTAACTGAAGTGTTTATTTGTATTGAGAATTTGCGCACATTGTCATATGGCTTTGCACGGCTGGCGGCAGCTTTGAGTGGAAAGCGAGAAACAGGAAACCAACGGAAGCAGTGAACCGATGACTGGCAGTCAAAACAGGAAACTACGTGCGGCAGTCTTATTGGTAAACAGAAAACTTGAGAATGCAATGAACCGTACCAGGGTTTGTATAGGCGAGCATAAAGAGATAAAAAGGTGATGTTCAAGTATATTTGATAAGACAAGTAAAATGGCAAGTAAAAGAAATTTCAAAAATGTCCATATATGTATCTATGTATGTGTGTACACATATTCAAGGAGGATGCCATTTAAAATGCGTAGAAGAATTTAAAGTGTATAAAGGCAATTTAAGAAGTAAATCTATGCTGTTTATGAATTTATTTTATTGGTAATTTTTGCTTACATTCCAGGCAGCTTTTAATAGCAGACGGGCTTTACTAAGCTGCAACTCCTTGCTTAATTAATTAAATTGATATACTTGTGATCTCGAGCTTGTTTGCAATAATCTTGCCTTTGGGCCATAATCTATTTGTTTGTTAAATTTTTAATGAATATTCATTCACTCAAAGCAAATTTCTAATTCCATCGGCTTAATGCATTAAAGTGTGCGATCAGCTTATATTACATACAAACAAGTTTTTTGTCATGCAAAATTTTGCACTTAAGGCTGATACTAAAGGGAGGCACACAAATAATACGAGTATGCATGTAAGTATGTATAATATTAAATGGCTCTGTGTTAGTCCAGCAAATTAACGAAATTAATATTTTGCTTGATAATATCGAAGAAGAGGAAGAATATGTGGGTATAGGAAGTATAGAAGACGCCAATTAGTTTATGCAAAAGTCCTAGTTAAATTTTGGTAATATTTTAAAGATTTCAATACGCACTAGCGACTTGTTTTGATACAATGATATCTCATGAAAATTGCTTATTAGTATCCTTTTATATTCAGTTCAATGAGGGCGGTTCGATAAGGGCGGGCGTTGCTACTAGCTTAGATTTTGTAACAGTACATATACAGGGAAAATCCACACTGAAGCTTGCAAATCTGTCTTTACTGACGGTTCCACAATGGTATGCGAAATGTTTAGGGAACCCGGGAGCGAGGGAGATATTAACGACGCCACGGTGTAGAGCCGAACTGGTCAGCTCCTGTAAAGAGGAGATCAAATCTCTTGGAAGTGCAGGTAACATTTCTCTGATCTGGACATAGGAACACAGAGGAAAAAAAAATGGCTGATGAGCTTGCCAGGAAGGGGACTGAATTGGCTTCAGAGACCTCCTACCCGGGCATTGGCATCCCCCTGACAGTTATGAAAGGTGAACTGAACAAATTATTTCTTCATGTGCTATTTCAAAAACCCTTTGACCCCATTATAATAGACGGAGGACTCAGAAAGTCCTTTGGATTCATTTCCAAACTCGTAGCTGAGTTTACCGATCACTGGACGATCGGCACAGAAGCGGAAAAGCTAGGGTTACCTTTTAACCTCCTTTGCAGAAGCTGTGGAGATCTTTCAGAGAAGAAGCACTGTTGAGCACTTTCTCTATAATTATCCGGGTTTGGCAGTTAGACTATTGAGATCACTTGGTGCTCCTTTCTTCGACAGCCTGGGGCAGTGCGCTAAATCTCACCAATATTCTCCATGCTCCATGCCAAGAGCTCTGGCTGGCTGTAGATATCTGCCAGTTGGCGGTCTCATAATGGTTCCAAAATGGCGCCTTAGTGCTACTTGGGGAGTGCCAGAGTGGTACTACCTGCCTACCTTCAAAATCAAGTATCGTGCAGTGATTGCATTTTTATATTTGGAAGGTTTTAAAGCAAAGACATTTATGAAGGAATATTCAAAGTGCATAAGGACTTTTCGCCATCAATTAGTACAGTAGAAAAATGGGTTAGTGAATTTAAACATGGTCGTACAAACCTTGAAGACCATCCCCGTCAAGGACGTCAAAACACACGAGAAACCGTGGAAAAAAGACAGAATATGGTATTGGAAAATTGTCGAGTGATTGAAGAAGATATTTTGTAGACACCCTAGCCAACTCATTGAGCAGCAGTATAAGCAATACTTTGACTGAAATACTGGGTTTCAGAAAGCTGTGTGCACAATGAATGCCCCTTTGAAACAAAACTACATTCGAATGTGACTTTTGCGACTTTCTCAGCAACATTTAAAGTCTTTACGAAGGAATAAGTCCTGGATCTATCACCATAATTCTGAACAAAAACAAGAAGCTAAAGAGTGGTGTGAACCTGGTTCTTCAGCTCCAAATCGAGTTCGTGTCCAGAACTCGGTCAAGAAGGTATTAGCATCAGTTTTTGGGGTACGAAAGGAATTTCGTTTGTGGATTACTTGCAGACTAGTAAAGCAATAAAATCGGAATATTTGTATTATCTTTTAAACAAGCTGAAGGAAAAAATTCGGGAAAAAAGGCTCGGTTTGCAAACGAAAAAAATATTTTTCAACAGGACAATGCAGCGTCTGACTAAAATCCATGAATTAAAGTTCGAATTGTTGTGGCATCTACGGTTTTTTGGCACATAGTGACTTCCATCTGTTTTCAAACCTAAAAAATGCATGCGTGGAAGATTCTTACTTCAAGAATGGAATTCATAATATTAAATTAGAACCTCGCTGGAACAAGTGTATTGATTTTCACGGAGACTATACTGAATAATAAAGTATACCTTGTATTTTTCATATCAAACCGGAAAACTTATTGAACAACCTAGTACTAGGTGCATTTCTGCAAGGCTTCTAAACAATGTCTAGAAAACATTAAGAAAAACAGATGTGGTAAATATAACACTTTTTAGTTTACGTAGAACATTGTTTTTCACAATAAAAAAAAATAAAGATGATCGGCTTTTTAGTTTTTTTATGCCTTCAAACTCTGTAACTATTGTTTTTATGTCTTTTTTTCATTTATTCTTTTTCCAAATAATATAATTTATATGAAGCTCCACCATCCAATAGCAGTGATATTACAATATTAATATAAAAAACCGAAAAAACTTAGAAAAATTTTAACAAATTCACAATTATTTTTTAATAATTAAAATAATTAAGAAGTTTTCCTTTAAGAAGAAAGACGGCGAACTGGTGACTGACATCCAGATCAACCTTAAATTATAGAGGGAACACTTCTCGAACCTGTTAAATAGTGATAGCTGCGCATGTCACAAAGAATGTGAAGATCCCGATACCCCAATCGTCGACGACGGAATTGACGTTCCGCTACCCGACCATGAGGAGGTGAGAACAGCGATAACGCGGCCAAAGAACAACAAAGCCGAGGGTGCCGACGGACTGCCGGCTGAGCTATTCAAACATGGCGGCGAGGAGCTGGTAAGGTGCATGCATCAGCTTCTATGCAAAATATGGTCGGATGAAACCATGCCTGCCGATTGGAATTTAAGTGTGCTCTGCCCAATCCATAATAGGGGCGATCCTGCAATCTGTGCCAATTACCCAGGGATTAGTCTTCTAAATATCGCCTATAGGGTTCTAGTGTGGTTTCTTATCAGTGTGGTTTTAGACCTGAAAAGTCTACCATCGACCAAATACTCACAATACGCCAAATCTTGGAAAAGACCCACGAAGGGAGAATCGACACACACCATCTTTTCGTCGACTTCAAAGCTGCGTTCGACAGTACGGAAAGGAGTTACTTGTATGCCGCGATGTCTGAACTTGGTATACCCGCAAAACTAATACGGCTATGCAAGATGACGTTGCTCAACACGAGCAGTGCCGTCCGAATTGGGAAGGACCTCTCCGAGCCGTTTGATACCAAACGGGGTTTCAGACATGGTTACTCGCTGTCGTGTGACTTCTTTAACCTGATGTTGAAAAGGATCGTACGAGCCGCAGAATTTAACCGCTTAGGCACAAAATTTTATAAGAGCGTACAATTATCAACAACCGTTAGTTTTAACGTATGGCGCAGAAGCTTGGACGATGACAACATCCGATGAAGCGGCGCTTGGAGTGTTTGAGAGAAAGACTCTGCGCAAGATTTTTGGACCATTGCGCGTTGGCAACGGCGAATATCGCAGGCGATGGAACGATGAGCTGTATGAGCTTTACGACGACTGAGACATAGCGCAGCGAATAAAGATCCAGCGGCTACGTTGGCTGGGTCATGTCGTCCGAATGGATACAAACGCTCCGGCTTTGAAAGTATTCGATGTGGTACCAGCTGGTGGTAGCAGAGGAAGAGGAAGGCCTCCTCTGCCTTGGAAATATCAGGTGGAGAAGGACTTGGCTTCACTTGGAGTGTCCAATGGGCGCCGGTTAACACGAGAAAGAAACGACCGGCGCGCTTTGTTAAACTCGGTCAAAATCGCTTAAGCGGCTATCGCGCCAATTAAATAAAAAGATGTAAAAATATATTTCTTAATATTGTGCTTTATTTAAACCTCAATTTATATAATTTTTAACCCGTATAACACTCAGAGGCACTGAAAATCAATACTCATAACCAAAGATGATTAATTACCAAATTTGGTCATCCGAAGCAAAATTGTGAGGGTAACTTCAGCTGTCACGTCACCGGGGAGTCGATAGCAGAGTTCTGTACTTTCGTTTTACACTCAACCAATTGGAGCGGAGAATATGCTGATTTTTTCATACTCACCAACCTCAGCTTTTTCCGTAGGCAAACTCCTATCACATCATATCATGGGATATCCAAAAATCATATTGTGATACATACAGAGTTTAGTGTTTTTTGAAGGTTTTATCAGCAACAGAAATTGTTAGAGAATCATCGATCATAAAATGAGGACAGACATGCTTTGCAAATTGTCCAGCGGTCCTTCGCTAAACCAAATTTTTAAGTACTTAATGAAGTGTCCATTTAGAAATTGTCCGCACATAAAATACATCGAAAATTCATGGGCCGACTATGGCTAGAGACGCTTCACACAGCATGACAAATCACCTGCTAACAGCCAATAGCTACGTGGCCGAGTAAAAACCGAATGAGAAAATATGCTTAGCCAAATCTTGAAAAATGTTGGGGAGAGGCTGCCAAGCCGCATGACGCAGGTTGGTGAAAACAAAGGCTTTTGGATTTCCTATTGATATAAAACTACATCAGTCGCACTACTTACAGTTCTAAGCTAAATAAATATAGGAGACTTATGCTTTTGTGCATAACAGGAGCGATGAAAACCACTCCAACGGCGGCGCTGAAAATGATACTCAGCATGCCACCTATTGACCTCATGGCGGAAAACCTGGCAGTGAAATCCGCGAGGAGGCTAATGGCTTCGGGGGTATTCACCTGCAGAACCTTCGGTCACAACTCAATAGGAAAGTGGAGCTCAGGTGGCACGGACTACATGACTCCATACTTTAATTGGGAGAGAAGGTTTCGCACTACAATTGAAGAGGAGGGATGGCACAAAGGCATGAAGCCTGGCCATAGAACTTTTAACATCCATACAGACGGCTCGAAAACTCCAGACGGAGTGGGAGCGGGTATTTACTGCTCAAAACTAGGAATAAGGAAGCCTATCAAGCTGCCAGACCACAGCAGTATTTTCCAAGCGGAAGTTTTTGCTGTGGGGAAAGCCGCGGAGCTAGCCTACACTAGAACAAGAATATATACGTGGATAGTCAAACAGCAATAATAAATTGTATTAAGTCCAAAAATGTTCGACGGAGCAGGGAGGCAATAGAAAGGCTAGCCGGAAACAATAGGCGGCATATCTACTGGATACCTGGTCACAAAGGCATTATGGGGAACGAAATAGTAGATGAGATAGCAAGAAGTGCTCTTAGACTACCTTTTGAGCAAGAGAATGACATACCAAAACCGCTAAATACAATATACAACGAAATGGACGACAACATGAAAAGGCAAGTGGAAGCTAGGTGGACTAACCTGACCGCATGCAAAACAGCAAAACATGCATACTCGTACAAGATAGGGATTGCTAACACGGACAAATGCAGAAAATGCAGAGAGGATGTTGAAGAGACTTTAGAACACCTTCTGTGCGTTTGTCCCGCATTATTAAAAACGCGACTAAGATGCCTGGGAGCCCCAAAAGCGGAGCTCCCAGCCCTACTTAGATTCGCCAAAAGCGCTGACATCCTACATGATGTCTACTTTAGGTAATCATAGAGGTCGGTCTCCATCTGGTATCGCTAGGGACCAAAAGGTCTATGCGTGGCTTATTGCCATCCAGGCTAACCTAACCTATGCTTTTGTTGTAAATAATTTTTTGTAATTCTTGTTTTTGTATGCTAGATTTTATTGCTTAGCTAATAAGGGCAAGTCACTGAAAGTCTCAGAAAAACTCGCCAATTATTTAAATAAAATTTTATACCATTATAAGTAAAGAAATTTGTAAGAGGCACTTGGTTTTGAGTGCCAGTCTATATATTAACCTATAGGCGCAGTTACATATAATGTAAATTGTGAAGTTCTCTCAACCCTCATCAAAGAGAAATTTAGATTTTCGAAATTTTCTACACTGGCTTTTTAAATTTATTCCTGAGTATATTATAAAATGAGTTATCTGGCCTCACTGGCTTAAGGGTCGTAATATCTATACACGACTGCTATGTGTATGTGTGCGTGTCTGTATTTAAACTTTTTTGGCAGTACTTGATTTTTCCCTATTCTGTGTTTACTCAAAGTGCTTGCAATTTTCTGCATAAACTTCCGTCAAATGCCATTTATTTTGCTTTAGGCTCTTAAGCCTAAGAATTTGTTGAAATTTATAGCTGTTCATTTTGTTATCTTTTGTTGTTGCATTTAACGCCCGACAATGCACATATGACACAAAGAGTATTTGAGCTGCCAAAACTTGTTGCTGGAATTCAAAATCTGTTTCTTGTACAAAGAGGCATGTCGTCTTCGGCACAAAAAACAAGGGCGAAGTTTGCACAGAAATTTCTTAAGAAAGTGGGTCAAAAATTCAAAACATAGGAATGTTAATAATAAGGGTGGCTAATGAAAGTTGAGTGAATGTACACAAAAATAGCAGATGTTGTTTTGGCTTTTTTAGAATATACACCTTGAGCAATAAGTTACCGGAACAATCGCGAGCTGACGCTCGGAGCCCATTGATTTGATTTTGTTTTGACCACAAACTATAGTCCAATGGATTCAGATGTGGACTTCCAGACGGCCAATCTTCTGCCGTTATGAGTACAGGAATATTGTGTTTTAGCCACTACTGGGTGGTTTTTGCCTTATGGTTTGCAGCGGAATATTGCTGGCGGATCCAACGCTCTCCATTGAAGAGAGTACTGCTCAACTGCTTCACCACGCCTTCTAAGACATCCTCCTGGTACATTTTTGCCCCGGTCTTAACCTCTTTTTCGCGGAAATGAAGAGATGTAACAACTTTACAAGACACTTACCACCAAACAATTACGGAGGATGGATGGTGGTCCCGCTGAACCCGTGAAACAACACTTTTTCCATCTTTAAAAGCCTTAGCATAGATTCTGTCGTTTTGCTTATTAAAAACTTCTTCAACTGTGAACATTTTCTCATCTGCTACTATTTGGTCATTATGGGACATTTACGTGGAGCATTTTGATTTGTGGGAAAATAACTCGAGAATTTTGCATCATGGTAAGGTTTTTTTTTCCAGTTTGATCGACTCAAAAAATTACACAAAACGCATTTTAACAGCAAAAAAGTAATAAAAAAAATCGAAAACGGCTTTGGTGGATGCACCGAAAATATAGTTCCAGAAATGTTTCGACAGCTGGAATAAGCGCCCCACCGAACGGCAGTCACGCACCAGCCCATTCGGCTTTGGCGGCCGCTAAGTAATTTTTTTAGGCTTTCACTTTTTCCATTTGCAAGTCAAAACTTTTCGCAAATATTCCTTCCCTTCGATCCGTTGATAAACAGTTTTATGCTTAACAAAATTGATTTTCTTGAAAATATTATAATTAAATATTATATATTAGTTAAAAAATCTAAATTGTTTAATGTATTTTCAAATCTTAATATTTTTCCGAAGGTCGTAGCGGAGATCCTCAATCGGCGGGCATTGTAGCATCGGCATGACCTGAATACCAAAAACCAAACATCTTTTTGTTTATTAATGTCATAATTTCCATATGAATTACAAAAAAATGAAAAAAAAAAATCGCGGAATAAAATGCTTAAAAAAGGTGTGTGCAAGATATCAGGCAGATTGATCAATAACTTGTTTTGAGAAAAACGCGTCTAAAGTTTGAATACAAAGTAACCATACCCCTGCCAGCGCTCTAACGCAAAGAATAGAGTCGTCACTGTTGAGGATCTATAATTTAGTAAATCCATAAATTTACGTTCTAAAATAAAAAAAAAAATTCGAAATTTTACAGGTTTCTGTACCCTTCAGAAGAAATGTATATGGAAGTACAGTAAGCAAAGTAATAAGAAATCAGCGGATATAGAAATCAGAGAGCATCCATAGGGGTGTTTGACAAGAGATAAAGTGTGATGCTGCCAGAGACTCAACTGTGGTCAAACTTAAAAAAATGAGCCCGACAAACACTGTTTTTGCATTTTCGCGGATGGCTCCAGGACCGAGCACGGCTCCAGCTCTGGGGTCTACGTGTAATTCAGCGGGAAAAAACTACACTTTGCTCTTGGCATGCATGCATCTGTTTTTCAAGCGGAGGCGTATGCTGTTCAAAAAACAATAAACTTTTTTGTGGAAAACAGATGGAGAGGCAGATTTGTATGTATCTGAATCAACAGCAATGGTGCGCTCATGGCCTTAGACAGCACCCCCACACTTGAAAGGTGGTCGAGCCCTGTAAATCCAGGCTGAACTATGTCGGTATGCTAACATGGGTGCCGGGACACGTGGGTATCGCGGGTAAAGAGATATCTGACTCTTTAGCCAGAATAGACTATGAGGCCAACTTCTTTGGCCCGGAGCTCGATCTGTCACTCCTTTCTGCAGCCATCAAACTCACGGTCAGCAAACGGGTTACTCTGACCCATAAGCGAGTTTGGCGCAGGCTGAGAGAGGCTGCAGATGGACAAAACTGGTGTTACCTGTCAAGTTCGACCGACTGTCGCAGATTCATTAAGCAGAAGGGACTGATGACAGTGCACTCTGTCAAGCATGTGGGGAGGAGGATGAGACGACGGTCCAGTATCTGTGCGACTGCCCGGCATTCGCTCGAATCAGGCTTGAGGTCTTTGAACTGATGTGTTAAGGAACGGCCCCTTGCCTCCTTGGCACCACAAGATTCAGATTTCCTCGGAAGTCGCGTAGATTTAAATAAAATTAAAAAGGGAACCCGAGTGCAGTACTACGGACTTAATTGCGTTTGAGTACTGAAGTTGCTGGTCTATCCCGACAAAAAAAATTGATAAATTTAATTAATGTAGAAAATTTAAATTTACAGCAAACCAAAAATAAAAAATAAAAAAAACCGGATACCAATCGGCTGAGTCATTTTTGATTTGTTGCAATTTGAAAGTTAATTTTATGATTTTTTACTACAGTCTGTGTCAGCATAAAATAACCGGTTTTTTTCTTGTAACTTCAGGATATATTTCGTTCTGCTTTTTGCTGCATAGTCTGCATAGTCCCACTCAAAGGCTATGACGCCTGTGCTAACTCAGGTGAATGTCATTCAAAACTTTCCCTTACACGCAGACAAACAAAAATGGGTGAGAAGTACCCAAAGAAAAAGTTTGTTGTGATGTGGAGTCAGCGGTATAAAGTGTACAAAAATGTTGATGACTTTTCAAAAAAGTAGGATAAAACGATCGTCCAACTTTTTAAGCGGGTCCCTTCTTTGTGACTACGCCAAGCACGATCAGTTCTTACTAAAAAGGGAATAGATGTGAGCATCAACACCGTCGAACGTCAACTGAAAGAGGCGTACATATCCAACCGTCTCACATTATCAAAACCACTGCTCTCAGAAGAACCCATTGAGAAACAAGAAATCAAGAGAGTGGCGTCAGAGTAATGGACTAGTCCTCCCAGTCCCCAGACGCCAACCCCATTGAAAATGTGTCTGGAAGTATGAAAAGTATTAGTATCATAACAGATTAAGCCTTGCGTGCCAATTCAGGCATAATTTCGCGTTTTTGTGTATATTTTTTGGGACTTTGTTTCGTAAGATGTACAGATATATTCAAATATACTTTGTATTCTCCAGTAGCGTCTGGTGCAAACTATCCCAATTAGTGTCGAACAGTGCAATGTTACAGCAACGCAAATGTAACCAATACCTTTTCATGCAATATTTTTCCTTCGATTAAATTTTTATTTGCTGGCGCTCAATATTCTCAATTTCGTGACAAGTAAGAGAAGCGACTACATCAAAGGAACCAGAAAAAGTTTGACAGCAGACAATGCTAAAGGCAGTCATTGTCTACCGTAGTTGTCCGCTGGTTTATTCAAGTTTTTTTTTTTCTTTTTTTTTAATATTTGTACGTGAAATATTTATCCTGTATCCTCTTGTTTATTTTTCTTGTGGTTCACTTCTACGACGATTCTTTTACCATCCACTTCTTTTACTCAATTTTTGCGCAAAATTTATCAGGAAAACTTGCAGCGAATAAAACTACAACTCGTATTTTATAAAATACGGAAGCGCATAGTAAAAGGCATTCGAGCGGAAGCGCGAAGAAAGTAGTGAAGTGCACTCGGTTCAGTTCATTTATGTGCAAGTTAGCAGGAAGATGGTGCAACCACGTGGCTGTGTGTTGTACGTGTGGCGCGAGAGCGTTAAACTGAGTGTGAAGCTGCGGTTAAGGAAATATAAAAATGAACAGCATTAAACGTGGAATAGGTGGAACCGATTTATGCCTCAACTGTTGATTGATCCAATTATTTTGATTATGGTTTTAGACTATTTTTTTTTAATATTTAGAATTAGTACTAAATAATTATTGGCAAATAAATTATATTGGGTTGCTCTTATATAATAATTTAATATCTGTACAAATTCTTGTTGGCGTAGCCTTTTTTGCTTGTAATTTTCACTGAGAGAGGATGCCCCATAATTAAAGGCAGAAGTATTTAGACACTTTTTTTCATTTAATCCTTTGGGTATGTCATTTTTAGGTTACTAGAACATATTTTAAGTAAAAACCAATACGGATTTCTTTAAAGTCCTTCATTACCTTAACCCCATTTTCACAATGTTGTGAAAAGAAATGAAGAAATTGCTACGCTATTAATGCATATTTGTCCCATTGTCAAAAAAAAAAGTCATGACAAATAACAAAACATGCACGCAAAGAATTCTAATTTGGTAATAGTTTCCACTCGAGAGCTTCTTCATAGCGCACCAATCTACAATAAAGCGCTTCACGCAATAATTTTTCTCCCCTAATACCCCCCAGATACAAGCATATGACGAAATTGAGGGTGACCGTTTGTTGGTTTTCATTTCATTTACCAAATGTGGAATATTAAGGGGGGAGCCTGCTTTACAGGCTTCAAAAAATCGATTTTTTTTTCATAAATGTCTTCTCAAACTATCCAATAATGTGTGCTCAAAATTTCAGAAGCAAATTCAAAATATTTTCGGAGTTACAGAAGAAATTGTGAGCAAGCTTCGAGGAGGTATACGAGCGGCCGGATCGCTCGAAGTGCGATTTCTCGGTTTTTTATTTTTACGATTTTTCTTAATTGGCGGGGAAGATAGGGAAGAAGTTAAACGTCCTATCGAAACGAGGTAACATTTATTTTATTCGGAATTAAATTCGCTTCTAGTTGAACCTAAAAACCTTAAGAAAGTTATGATTAACCCAATTTTTAAACAATCTAAAGTGAATTTGTTTTCCCAAAAAATGATTTTTTTTTTTAATTAGCGAAAAATTCTTGAATTTCTCACTTTTTGTTTAATTTTCTTGGTTTAACGAAAAGTTATACTATACTAAAATACAAGTTTTTTTGGGTTTTTGGTTTCTGATGAAAATTGCGACCTGCATCTTTCCCGCCGCACGGCACATGCACACTCGAGGTGCCTCGGCAAAATGCTTGTACCAGGCATAATATGACATATAATATATTTTAATGAAAAAGAGAGAAGACTGTAGAAATATATAACAATAAAACCCGAAAGTTTTGTTTCAATCAAATATTTCTTTCCACGAAAAAGTTGATTTTTTGAAGCCTCTAAAGCAGGTTCCCCCCTTAATGCATTCTTTGGAATTTATATATAATAGCATTGATCTGCTAACAAAGACAGAATATTTATTATTCATACAAATTAATTATATTACCTTCAAAATTTATAATTTATAATAATAATAATTTATAATAATAATAATAATACCTTCAAAATAGACTCCCACTAAAATTATTCGCGTATGTGAGGAGTGGCCTCAGCATCGAACTCAGAATTAATGCAAGTCCTTGCCGCAAATTTTATTTTATTTTTTTTCTTTTTATCGGCTGACATGCGGCCATAGTAACTTCGGCAGAAGTTATCTAAATGAGAAAGAGAAGATATTCATGGCACCTGCTCTGACAATGTCACCCTCTATGCAGACGTAGGGTTATTATTTTAGGTAGAAGATTTTTTAATGAGTTGGATGATCTTAGTATTATGTGGAAATCAGTGATCCTCTAAAAATTTTGAAAAGTTCACACTAGTTTTAGCAGAGATAAAGACAAGTTCCTCACGCGTTACCACAATGGGCTATGAGTCTGAGTGTGTCCTATAGGGGACAGCCGCTAAAAACTAACCTAAACTTTATCGACTGGAAAAGGCCTTTCGAAATGCTAATTTGAATTCTGAGAAAAAGTCAGCCAGAGCCTTATGAGTTGAATACGGAATTTTTTAGATTATATCTATTTCTTAGCTTATTGTCAGAGTTTCCGGTCTCAATTCAATGGCTCACAGCATAAGCCCAAATAAAATTTGTTTTATTCTGCGACCATATTTTAAATTTTGAAAATTACTATTAGCAATCAGTGATAAATTTCCGGTGCTTTTATAGTCAGAGCTCTTGATAACCAGGTATTGAGCAATGCGAGAAGCTCTAAGCGCGCTTCAGGTCTAAGTTCGCTGGAACGTCGTTCTGTGCTTAACAACTCAAATGTTTGTTAAACATTTTCGTAAAACTTTCGATAATTGTCAATTTTATTTGTCTGCATATCAGCGGCAGCAAAACTTTTTCCAATAACGGTCGCCCCTCGGCAGGCAATGGTAAACCTACGGGTGTATTTCTACCATGAAAAAGTTCCTCATAAAAAATATCTGCCGTTCAGAGTCGGTTTGTTTTGTTGAGCAACATCAAGTCGCACACCACAAATAGGAGGAGAAGCTCGACCTTCCCAAAAAGGAAGCACGCGCCAATTATATACAGGTATAATAATAATTAAAAAAAAAAGTTATGCTCAGAAAATTTTCGAGCAATAAGCATAGGACAGGTCTGCAGGTACTCGTTGCTCATACGCCGGGCTGTTTGAAAATGGGCGAACAATATCGAGAACTCTAAAAGCAATTGAATGTAGCAATTTTAAATACATTAGTCGGTTTTAAAAATATGAACTGGTGGAATTGGTCTTCCAGCAATCCTGAATATAAATTTCACTATTCGCATTTTATAGAATTCATAATGCAATAAATTTAGAACTTAGACAAGTTAAGAGTATTTTGAGATGAATGAAAATTTTTGCCTAAAATACTTTTAATTATTTGAATGACGACGTTTGGAATTACAGACCCAATGAATTTTTAACATTTTTTTAATTTTTGGAAAGTTTAATTTATGTGGTTAGGTAATGACCCATATTAAATAGAAAATAGAGAGAATTAGTTAGAGAATGAACAATATTAAATGAATATAAAAATAACAAAACTAAATTCTAATTAGAAAAAATTGTAAATATATAACAAAATCTTCATGCACTCAGTTATGATCGGCTCTGCTGCGTGCTTGTTAAGAAAGTTTCGCAGGCTAAGGCTAAGCTTCTCAAGCGTAGTTGAAAAGCGTCTGCCGAGATGTGTGAATATTAGCTTCAAGGAAAGCATATCACCTAATAAATAGATGCAGAGTTGATTCCACCTGATCATCGTGTAAAACATTTCGCTGAAGACAGTTGAATTACGCTGAGTTTAACCAAATGGATTCGCCTCAGACAGTATCTGGCTAAAGCGTCCACAACTAAAAAATATTTTGGCTATACTAGAAGCTGCTGCCAAGCCACCAGAGGTCAGCTCACCAAGAGTAAATTGAAATGAGAAAATTCCAGAGAAAGTTAGAGGAACGGCGATACTTGGTTTGGATCTTTTAAGCAGCCAATTCAACACTCCAGGGTCTAGAATCCATATACCATACATACAATTTCTTTAGAGATGGATCCGAAATGGCGAAAGGAGTAGGAGCGGCTGTCTTTTGTCCATAATTTGACCTTCGAAAGTCTTTAAGTCTCCCTGGCTATTGTAGTAGCTGAAATCCATGCCACAATAGAACCCGCTGAATTGGATCTGGAATTAGTCCCTCTTAAAACTCGGAGGCAGGCTAATCTCCTAATCACCTACCCTGTCAGAAATGAAGTAGATTAACGTATCGAACGCTCCTTAAGAGACGAGCAAGCTGCTTTTCGTCCTCAGAGAAGCTGTGTTGAGCAAGCCAACACACTTCGGATTATCGTAGAAAAATCAGTTGAGTGACTCAGTTTGGCTGGCACTGAGTAGAAAGGGAGTTCCCGCCTATATAATCCTCCTCATCAAAGCCCTCTACGAGAACTCCGAACTGGCAGTGCTCCACAAAGGCGATATCACCGATCCATTCACTACCAACGCAGACGAAAGGCAAGGTTGTCCCCTGTTGCTTCTTCTCTTCACCAACGTCCTTGATGACGTCATGAGCCAACTGGCGCTGCACAAAAAAGCATTGTATGGAGTTTCACCAGACATCGTGAGGACCTAGACTTTGCCGATAACATCTGACTTCGCTCAGACAAATTCTCTGACATGCAAGCGAAGGCGGACAAACAAGTCGCGCTGACACGCACTGTCGAACTGGAGGTCAACAGCGCCAAGATCAAGGCTATGAGAAGTTACCACAATAACGCAAGTCTTGACAGCATTATCACGGCAGATGGTGGAGCAGATGAGAATGTCAACTGCAGGCTAAAGAAAACAATATTCGGCTCATGCGTGAAGTCCGTATTGTTCTACGCAAGCGGAACATGGCTCGACTCTAACACCATCACATAGAGGCTACAATCTTTCGTCAACAAATGCATTCGCACCATCTGCAGAATATTGTAGCCAAACACCATCAGTAACGACGCACTGTGGAGATTAACGAACGAGGAGCCCTTCCTATGGCAAATGAAACGCAGAAAGTGGCGATGGATAGGCCACAAAAACCACCAGATCGACCAAAAACACGATCGACCCACACCTGCGCGAACTAGCAGCTGCCGACATCTCATGGGTGCAAAAACAACAGCACAGAACCGTGCACGACGGAAGAGTCTTGTCGATGCCCTATGCTCCCGTGAGTGAGCAAGGAAACCAAAAAACTTGGATAAACATTTTCATTGATAACCAAGCGGCTCTTGTTCAACAGTGCAAATCCAAAGTGGATGAACTTAGGGCAAATGGTCACATCACTATTTACTGGATAACAGAACACAAAAGAATAGAAGCCGATGAGCTTTCTAAAGCAGATATTCTGTTGCCGAGATTAGGCACGCCAGAAACACAGACGATATGACAACACTCAACCTCGTACAAAGCTGCCAAAATTATGCTTAGGACTTGGAATATGAAAACTTCAAACTATATTTTGTCACTCTCTAGAAAAGACTGCATAATATTGGTTGCAGTACTGATGGGACACTGTCTAACCGCAGCCAAGAAGAGATTAGCCCAGAGCGATACATGCAACACATGAAGTGAATCGAATGTTAGGGGTACTTTGCCACTGCCCTGCTCTTTGTAGGACTCAACAAGATCAAAATATTTTTCACCATTCAAGGGTATTGTTGACAAAAGGCTGAACGGCTTGTGAAAACTCACCAAAACGTGCATTAAGAATTACAAAAAATGATATTTTCGACTCTAAATACTGAGTACTAGCACCACTATGGATCCTAAAGGTCTAAGTGAGATCTGTTTACAGATCAGCCACCACACTCTAGCCTAACACTCCATTTTATTTTGTTTAATTTCAATTGGAACAGCCTATATATGTATACTGTCTTTAAATCTAATCGGCGCTAAATTATTTAAACTATTGGTTTTCTATTTGAACAAATTAAATTCTATCGCTTTAGAAAATATTTGTATACTATAAAGTTCCCTTACCATCCCTGCTGAATCTTCGGACTCCCCTGCTTATGCAAACACATCTATATCAAAACTGCCAACCCCGCAAAAAATTTGCTGGTAAAGAAAAATTACTCCAATTGACTTGTCCTCTCTAAAAAATGCTTGCTGAGACTGAAAATGCTTGCTGGTAAACAAGTCAAAGAATGTTGATAATCAACTAAAAAATGAAAGCAAAAGTACTCATAAATAATTGCGAAGAAAATAAAACGCCTCATTTAGCAGCTACCAGCAGACATAAAAGAGAAATACGAAAATATACATACACACATGAGCACACACACATACAGACACACTTGTGCGCAGACATCGTTTGTGGCTCTCGCACTTAATTTCTAAGCATTTCTTTCTGCTCAATGAAGCCATAGATGTATATATGGATGTATATATGCATGCATATAAAAATATTTGAAAATATTTGGAGACAAGAAAGCTAAGTAATGCTTAGAATGGTTTTAAAAAATGGTTCATCAGCAAACAACATAAATTTAAGGGATGACAAAATGTATTCCCATTTGTCTAGTAACTAGCGATTTGGATAGCGAGTAACAAAAGTTGCCATTACAGAAACATAATAATGTACCCAAAACTAAAAAATAGCCTCTTAGTTGCGAAAGCCTCGGAAAAAATATTTCAGCGGCGCATAAAACATCAGCAGTTTTCACTCAAGTGTAAGTCAATTCCTTTCCTATGCTGACGGTCAGTTATAGTAAGTTTACATTTTTATTTCTTTCCATGATTTCTTTAAAGGATTTTAAAATTTGAATTAGAACTCCGAGGCTGAAAAATTATTATAAATCTAGAAAAGTGTCGGGTATGAATCTAGAAATTTCAAATGAAGGAAGAATATGTAAAAAATTTGAAAATTGTTCTTAAAAACAAATGAAAAAAGTGCGTGTAGCGTAGTACACATAACAGAAGTGAAACTATCAACGCAGACAAAGAAATAAAGAGACACCCGAGAGAGAATGGCAGAGAGAAAGAGAGAAAGAATATATATCTAAATAAATTCACAACATTTGAAGAGAATTACTTACTTTCTTAGGTGGCCATAACAACCCGTTACCGAGTCACGACCGACCTCACTAGCTCTCCCCAGGCGCCTCTGCTCCGCGCGCGCCTTCTCCAATTCTGTACACCAAGCGAGCATAGGGTTTCCTCCACTTGGTCTATCCACCGGAACAATGGTCTTTCTCTGCGTCGGCTCCCTTGGACTTCGCCCTCGAACAACTTCTTTGCTGGAGCTTCTTCATCCTTACGCACGACATGCCCTAGCCAAAGCAGGCGTTGGATGGCGATGCGTTGAACTACGTCAATGTCGTCGTAAAGCTCATACAGCTCGTGGTTTATTCTTGAACGGTAGTCTTCGCCAACGCGCACAGGACCGAAGATCACACGACGAACTTTTCTCTCGAACACCCCAAGAGCGGCGGCATCGCTTTGTGACACTACCCATACCTCTGCGCCATAAAGCAACACGGGTATGATGAGCGTCTTGTAAAGTGTCAGTTTGGTTATGCGAGAGAGGGCTCGA
Source organism: Anastrepha ludens (assembly GCF_028408465.1). Lineage (NCBI taxonomy): Eukaryota > Metazoa > Arthropoda > Insecta > Diptera > Tephritidae > Anastrepha > Anastrepha ludens. The sequence continues at coordinate 9,244,110 of NC_071499.1, read as the reverse complement.
CTACTCAATTGCTTACTTAGCCCATAGTAACACCTATTAGCAAGAGTGATTCTCCGTTTGATCTCCTGATATCGTTGTTTCTGTTAACGGCGGTAACAAGATAAATAAATTCTGGCATAGCTTCGAAGGTATAGTTGTCCGTGTGTTCCGCGTTGTAGACAGCATATACTTCCTTTTACCCTCGTTCACCGCCAGACCCACTCGTGATGATTCCTTTTCGATAGCAGAAAACGCAGCGGTGACATCTCGCTTACAGCGGCCGATAATGTCAATGTCATCGGCGCACGCAAGGAGCTGGACACATTTGTAGAAAATAGTTCCATTACGATGCACACCTGCTTTTCGGAGCACCCCTTCGATCACGAAGTTGAAGAGGTTGCATGACAGTGGATCGCCTTGTCTGAAACCTCGAACGGTACTGAATGGCTCGGAGAGGTTATTTACTACCTTGACTGAACTGGTTGTGTTGCTCAACGTCATTCTTCAAAGCCGTACTAGCTTCGCTGGTATACTGAACTCAGACATGGTGTAGGCAATCCCTTATCGGGCTATGGGTGTCGACTTGCTTTTCATGGGTCTTTCCCAGGATTTGGCGTAATGTGAAAATCTGGTCGATGGTGGACTTGCCACTTCTGAAGCCGCACTGATAAGGCCCGATCAGTGTGTTGGCAAACGGCTTAAGTCTTCTACATAGGACGCTAGACAGGACCTTGTAAGCGATGGTTAGAAGACTGATGCCCCGGTAGTTGGTGCAGATCGTCGGGTCACCCTTCTTCAGTACAGGACAAAGAACACTGAGATTCCAATCGTCGGGCATGCTTTCTGCTAGCCACATTTTGCAGATGATCTGATGCATGCTCCCTATCAGCACATCGCCGCCAGTCTTGAACAATTCAGCGGGCAAGCCGCTTTGTTATTCTTGAGCCGCTGAATGGCAACTCTGACTTCGGCATGACTAGGTGGTGGAACGTCCACATTATCGTCGATTGGTGGTATCGGGTCATCTTCTACTGGGGCGCAATTGTGTGCGTCATCGCCAGCAAGTAAATTGCAGAAGTATTCCCTCCATATGCCCAGTGTGGACTGTGTATCCATAACCAGATTTCCGTTTTTATCTCTGCAGGCTCATGCTCCGGTCTTGAAACCTTGTGTCAGACGCTTGACTTGTTGATAGAATTTTCGAGCATCATTCCTGCCCTTGTACTCCTCTAATAGCTCACGCTCACGCTTCTTCTGTTCTCGTTCCTTGCGTCTGAAAAGGCGCCTCTCTTCCGATCTCTTTTCCCTAGAGTTATCTCACACGGCCCGCGGCCGTTGCAGAGAATACAAACAGATGAAATTTACAAAAAACGGGGAACCGTGGCAACAACACGCACTACGCCGAGCGTTTATCACCCGCACAAACGCAGCGACTCCAGGACCGCAGCAACGGCACAAATTACCGCAAGGCAATACCAATAAATTCTACGCCAATATGGATAGCACTTTATAGTATGCACAAGCACTAGCCAGGAAACGGAAATAAGCGCCACAAAGTAGGCACAAAAAAAACGCCAGAAAAATTCGGACTAAAAACGCCCCAAACAGTAGGCACCAAGGAAACATTACGGCAAAAGGTAGGCACCAAAAATATATTTCTTACAAATTTGCACCAACAAACAAGCGCCAAAAAGTAGGCAGTTTTATTTCTCACTAGAAATTAGCAACCACAAGGTATAGCTCTCTCTCTCTCTCTTTTTCCTCTACGTTATATCTTTTTTCTCTCTCGCGGAACGAAAATGCCCTAAACGTTGCATGGCCTTGAAATTTTACCCTCCATTCTCGCTCGTCCATCGACGCCTAAGAAGTTTCACTTCAAAAATATTTGAGCGCACATCATTTTTGGGTGCTTGGCCAAGCTTTTCAAAATGTTTCTTACTTTCATTCACTCTCTTCAAAGCTTGTGAACATTTTCTTTGAAATGTTTGCCCGATATTGCATGGTTGAAATTAATGAAATCTTTATGGACACAAAAAAAAAAATTCGAAAGTGAAAGTGAAAGAATAAAAATGGAGATGCCTTTTTATACAATCGCAGCCACCAGAAATAATGAGAATACAGAATGTGGCTTCTCAATACGAGTAATTGATAAATAATGACTAACGTATGCGACCGTCAGCTGTTTGACGCGACCGCTTCGTTCGTCTTCATTCGTTTGCATAAACACTCTGAAAATTTCCATGCCTGTAAATGGCAACTTGAAGCCAACTTGGGATCATGTTGTGCTCTAAATAATTGAGTTCATAAGAGCGTGTGTATTTTAGAATTTGACAGATATTGCATGTTGTCTGCCATCGTGAAAAATGTTTAGTAACAACGGAGGAAGTCTATGCAACACCTCATATCCCACCCTTTCATTAAAAGGAACGATATTTTAGCCCGCCCATGCAGTGAGACAGACAGCGGCATGCGTCCTGAAGGAGCTGCCAGGAAAAGGCAACCAGCGCTGCTTCGAATAATGGACGATTCACAAGCAGCATTATAGAGAGAGGTGAGGGGAGTGTATTGAATTTCTTTTTATGCTAGTTTCAAGGGTCTTAACACTCTTGTTGATTTATCGCATTTTTTTCGTTGAGGTGTTGAGCATTTTCTTCCATATAAAAGACTACCAAATAAGTGCTTTATGTGGAAAAAACTCTCAAAATCCTATACAAAAAAAAATTTCAAATTGTTGCGTCGTGTGGTGTGGCCACTAAAACGATCCCTCCCCTCCTTTTGGGGAGACACCCTTCCCGGAACTGCTTTCTACATTAATTCTGAAAGGCCCAGAACGGCATCCATAAAGAACCAATTCTATTCACCCACCTCTGGGTGCACCATATTTGTAGCCAGCTTTCATGCTATAGGCTCGACTTCTACACTTGAGCGACCTTCATTTTATTATTCTAGAATTGGGATATAAAACTGGATAGCTAGAAGTTTTCTATAGATTTAGGTTAACAAGTTCAAAGTTTGAATGACAATATTTTTAAAATTTTGTGAATTTTTGTGAATTTTAAACAAAGGCTGCAGCTTTAGGTAATAAGATCTTCGTTGCAGAATGCATTATATTTCTATAAAAACACAAAAATAAAAATTAAGTATAAAAAATGAAAGTTGGTAACTCGAGAAGCTCTTATTATTTTGGAGACAGGTGTAAATGTATGTATTAAATATAGGGCTTTCCAACTAAGTAATTGCGGATTTTTTTTAGAAAATAAAAGACAATTTCATGGAACTAAATAACTTTATTCTGTAATGTATTGCCCATTTTGATCTATGGCCTTTTCCCGTCTTTCAGGCAGCATTATAAACCCACGTTCACAAAACTTCTGGTTTTTATTAGCAAAAAACTGAATCAGGTACGATTTGACATCATCATTATTGAAATTTTTACCATTCAAGGAGTTTTGTAAAGATCGAAACAAAAAGTAATCAAATGGTTCAAGGTCAGGACTATATAGTGGACGTAGCAAAACATCACAAGCAAGCTCCAATAATTTTTGCCGAGTGGCCAAAAATGTGTGTGGCCTTGCACTGTCATGATGGAGTACAATACTTTTTCTATTTGTCAACTCGGGCCGCTTTTCTTCAACTCCATTGTTTCATTTAGTTATTTGTTTCATTAGTTGACATCAGAATTGATCGTTCGGTTGGGTGGTAAGAGTTCAAAGTAGATGATGAATTTTTGATGAATATCAGCATTTGCTTGAGTTGGTTCACCTGGCCTGCTCCACGATCTTTTCCGCTTGATTTTGATGTAAACAACCCATTTTTCATCGCCAGTTATCAGTCGTTTTAAAAAAGGATCATTTTAGTTGCGCTTCTTTAGCAAATCGCAGCTGTTAATGCGATTCTTTCAGTTCGTGAGGAACCCATGTATCGCGTTTTTGAACATAGCCAAGTTGTTTTAAGTGATTTTCAATGCATGTTGTGATACATGAAGCTTCTCTGCATTCTCACGTGTACCGTGACGATCCGAATCGACTAATGCTTTGATTAGGGCGTCATCAACTTCAACTGCACGACCAGAGCGTTTCTCATCTTTGAGTGAAAAATCATCAGAACGAAATTTGGCAAACCAATTTTGACACTGCCGTACTTTTAAGGCTTCGTCAACGGCTTCGATGCGGTTTTCCCTTTGCGGCAATAAAAAAGCAAATTATGACGAAAATGTTCCTTTTGATTTTCCATTTTTCAACGAACGCCAAACGAAAACTACGCAACGGATCAAAACACTTTTTTTACTGATTGACAACTGAATTGCGAACTTTCAAATAACCGAATGTGTTTTACATTTGTACTACGTCTGCGAACCTAAAAATTCAACTGAAGCCATCAATGAGTGAAATCCGCAATTACTTAGTTGCCAACCCAATATAGGTAAAAATATGGATATTTATTAAATTTAGTTATTAAATAACAATCACATAACAACTCGTTTTTTATACATTAATTTAGTATTTAATTCCAATAAAATTTTATTTTATTTCTTAAATTAAATTTTATAAAAATTCTATGAATTGACTGCTCGCATTGAATTGGAGATAAAATATTACTAATTAGCACCCATTTATGTACTTTTGGTTCCAAAAAAAAAGCTTAACTAATTATTTTATGTGGCTATCCAAGCAAATTATTTCTTTTAAAATGCATAAATCTGTAAACACACCCATACACATTTACATGCATAGGCTAATAAAGCAAATGTGCCTGCTGCTGCAACATTCGATACCGCGCTCCACTACCACCACCAAATCTGCTTATTTGTGTGCCTTTTTTGTTCCCGTTTTTGTCTGTTTCCCAACCATTCTTCACCTGAGCAAGGCAGGAAAATTACCCCATTTAATGTCATGTGCCCTCAATTTTAATTTGAAATATGAGCAAAATATTTTAATTTTATTGGCATACCTGGCACTCAGGTGCAACACAGCAACAACATTACTCACATTGTCTGCAACTGCTCGCACAAACGACCTCAACACACCCATACGCATTACATGGATGCATAAAGGGTGTCGTTTAAGAGTTTAACAGTCATTCTAACATTGAACGGCAAAGCGCGAGAGAAAATGGAAGAAAATAATTTGAGGGAGAATTACAAAAAAAAATTATGTTTTGCAATACATTTAAAGTGAATAACTCCACTGCATATCTCTGTTATTCTTCATAATGCAGATTATACTTACAGCAACACCCTTTACCCGCATTATTTTATGCAAAGCAATTTGTTGTAGTATTTGTGTAGTACTCTGAGTAAATATTGTGTTTTGGAAAACAAAACCACTTGCATGCGTACACACAAATATATGTGCGCGTATGTGTAATATTTGCATGTATTTGTGTGTTGCAACGAGTGAGCAATTAAATGCATATTAACCTAAATTTCTGAAACAAATAATATTTGGCTTGAAAGTGGGTATCTCCTTTGTTTCGTTTGCTTATTTGCATCTACAAATAATGCTTTCTCTCTGCTCTTCTCTGCTCTTTAAATATTTTGGTTGAAAATTAATATTCATTAGAATGTTTGCTTCAATTTCAACCAGCCATTACTTCCACGCCAGAGCAAAAGAAAAGGAAATTAAAATGCAAAAATTATTCACAATTATATAAAGTAATAAAAAGTACGACATGTGACTAGTGAGAATGGAAAAATCTGTGATGCGAATTAAATGAAACAAAAGGTATGAAAAAAAAATTATTATAAAGGGTGGTTAAGTTTCAAGGGCCGGTGTTGATTTTAAATAAAATACAATTCTTTTAAGAAATTATTGTAATTTCTCTTTATTATGATAATATTGGTATGGCTCAATTACGCATGGCGCAAAATATCGGCCAAATGGCCGCCGCGGCCTCGGCGGCACACTTCCAAAGACCACCAAATGCAAATATTTCCTTATCTAAAGGGTGGTTAAGTTTCAAGGGCCGGCGTTGATTTTGAATAAAACACAATTCTTTTAGAAAATTCTTGTTATTTCTCTTTATTATGATAATATTGGTATAGCGCAATTACGTATGATGATGATAATTTAGGTTCTAAGTCATTAATGTGCCGAATTATCTCATCCTTTAGCTCTTGGATTGTTGCTGGCTTATCGACGTACACCTTTTCTTTGAAATAACCTCAAAGGAAGAAGTCCAACCGTGTAGTTGACGTTTAGATGTGGTTCACATTCAACATCGGCCCTTGAAATTTAACCACTCTTTAGTTTCTACCTCATCAAGTTATTCTCCTTGCCGCGGGGATGAGCATTAAGTGTTGGATGTAGCCCCATATCGTGGGAGTTAACTAGCCACGAACTAAGAGGGAAGCTCCATATAGGCATTGGCTAGCCATTCATCCGCAGAACGGCGGTGGCCATTCAATCACCATGTGGAGATTACCGTTCCAGCGACGATCCCACTTTTATTGCTTAGCCTGCTCTCCCATTATCTCCTCTCCTTACCGCCCTCCGCCGAAGTCCAAAGTGTTACACGTCACCGTGCCGAATGGATCAGCCAGAGGTTTCCGGCTGTATTCTAACGGCGCTCATCTGAAACTGGGTCACCTCAGAAGGTAGAACGACTTTGCCATGGTAGAGGGGACTGCCACGGCCCTCGTTTCCTTTTTCTTGCCCTAAAAGTCTTAGTCCGTCAGGCTCGTCACGTCGAGCAGCGCGGACAATTATGAAAATGAACACGTACTAAAAAGCCTAGCCTCGCACATCAAAGGCACAATCAAATCAAGACCCAATCTCTCGAGAAGGTCAGATCTTTGAATAAGAAATTCCACTCATACGAGCGAAGTGAAGCCTATGGCCAAGTCAGGGCCTAGTTCCCGCTCTGTCTTTTTAGGGGCTTCCTCTATGGCAGCGAGGCCTCCTACTGTGTACCTATTAAAAACCCCAAAGCTGTCGTAAGACAAGTTGGGGACAACACGCCACTTTCTAAATATTATAAAGTATTTGACTTCGAATTAAGTCAAATTAATCCAGAGTGCACACAAAGCAGTTTGACGGATATTTTCCTCACCGATGTGTTCAAGACTCAAATAAGTTCAGGAGCCGGATGGTTCTTGAACTCAACTGTTTTCCAAAAGGAAATTTTTGCCATTTTGAAAGTGGCAGAATGGATAGATGAGAGGTGATGGAGCGGGAAACAGACTAGAGTCTTTAATGACAGTCAGGTTGCGCTAAAGGCTCCGGAGAACGCAAAGCAAACCTCAAAGATTGTTCAAGAATATAAGAAGAAACTTAATTCTGTTGCGAGACAGAACCGGCTTGTACTTATATGGGTTCCAGTGCGCCGTGGTATTCAAGGAAGTAAAATTGCCGATGAATTAGCCAACTGCGAATTAGCGGTTACCCTACAGGGACCAGAACCAATAATCGGAATCATTACTGCAGGAATCATGAAGTGGATCAGCGATTATGTATGCAATTATTATAAAAAACGATGCTCCGGTCTAGAATGCTGCAGAACTGCAAAGTCTTTTGACAAGTCCGAACAGAAAAATGTCGACCTTTCTTATAAATCTTTAAAGAAAAGGCGTTCGGTTAATAGACGGTATTATTACAGGACACAACCCAGGGAGTCAGTATATGACCACCATTATATCATTATATCTTGCTTAGACGAGGCGGATGGCACTGAGGACTTTCCTTGTGAGTGTCCTGATTTTGCTACAGCGAATTTCGGGTTCCAATGCAATGAGCTTGAGTAAAATTTTGTCTCCCAAACTGTATCCTCTTTGACTATCAACTCTTTCACTTTCCAGAGCTTCAACTACAATGAGTTGTTGAGCCCGAGTGTTTTAGGAGTTACCAAATCCTTCGGTGCTTTTTGGCTCGACTTTTTTCAAACTTCAATTTCAAGCTTAGGAACAATTATTTTTATTATTTATTTAGTAAGCTCCAATACGTTCACTGAAGCCGTCAAAAACCCTCTGGACTCACCCTTAACTAAGGAATGAACTCGAACTAGTTCGCAATTGTTCGTATTACTATAATATTTCAAAACAAAGCGACGCCCCAGAGTGGCCAATCGATATCACCAAGAAAATTGATATCATGGCTATGGAGCTTATAGCGCAAAAACTGAACTGTTTGAAAAATCGTCCAAACTCATATTTTGTTTTTCAACTCACAAAAAGTCGCTTATCAGTTATTTATCTTCAGAGATTATTAAACTCAGTCTTGCTGAAAGCACTTTCCTTACCACATCTGATAGCACTTTTAGAAGCTTGGTATAAAAAGATCGACACTTCACTCCCACGCGCATATAAGGGTCGTGTCGCCTATTTGCATGCGTCCGCATATCCCACGCCACGCCTGTGTATCGCACACTGCTCAGATTCCAGAAATTGGGACTGAAAATAGATCCTTCAGATACGCTAGACGTTACCGCTTTTGTTTGCTGACCATCTGGAGTGTCACACAGCAGTTCACGGTCACTCAGGTAGCTCTGGAGAATTCTTTGCAGGTATGCAGGTATTCGAAATATTTCCCGTTGTGCTTACAAAGTGTGTAGCTGTTAAAGGCTAGGACGGCGATGTGGTTCGGATAATGGCGTTGAGCGTTGAACGAGGTCTGCGCTACATTCCACCTCCTCCATTGCGCCAAGTGTTATTTTTCCTCGTCGGAAGCCGCATTACCTTCCAGACAACCCTCCCGCACCCTCAACAGATGCTGTAATCTTGCGCGATATGAGTTTCTCAAGCAATTTCCCGGCGCAGTCCTGCATGCAAAGCGAACGCCAGGCTGACGGTTGCGCTGGGTCGCCGCCTTTACCCTTATTGATCAGCATTTCTGTATGTTCCACAGCTTGGGGAACATGTTTTGATACTGCCTGGGACTGGAGGTTTGTTCCTTTTGACGCTTCTTGCCGCTATTTTACAGTACTATTGAGTACCTACATATTTAATTTTTCATATTTTGGTATTTTTTAGTTAAGAGTTCTTTCCACATTTACACGAGTTTTCTGAACTAACCGCTTTTTAGATACGAATCAGAACGCATTATAATTGAAACAACTTTTAACAATCAAGATGACCCATTTTAATGCATTTGCTTTGAAGGAAAGCCCCCGCTATTTACATCAGAACACTGAAATTGCATGCTCAAGTATTATAGATTTCGAATGAGCCACATTTAATCGATCAAAGTAAAATGAACCTTGCAGTTGTCACAATAGGACTTAACATAAATCCGTTTAATAGGTTTACTTTCAGTTTTTGATCGGCGCATTAGTTTTTCTCTCCCTACTTTTTGCTTCTTTCGCAACTATCCTCCCTTTCGTTTTGGTATTCATTTTACCAAAGTATACTTAAGTCAACCGCATTAGCAGCGCTGCACTAAGCGTATTGGCAAGCCGTGTCCTTCATGTGTTTATTGTCCTTTTTGAGTCATTTTTGTTATGCTGCAATGGGCTGCCATGACTTTAGCCGCAATCCGTAAGCAGCGGCTGCGTATTTTGCCTGCTCTACTATGACCATAATGCTCATACACAGATGTACACACGAGCGTTTGATTGTGCTTTCGTCTCCCCTCATCCGCTAGCATTCCATAACGGCATTCCGTGCATTCAGCGCGAACCGTTCCTTGCTAAGTTGACTGCGGTGTTGTTAGTTTTTTTTTTTCTTTTTGCTACTTTTGCATTTTGCTGTTGCTTCCGTTTTTCGCCACTGTCAACATTATTCCGTGTCGTTGCTTCGCCAAATTCATTTAATGGCTTTGTCCTTCGCCGGGACATTTTGGCATCTTCTATGGCTTTGCCCACATTCAGTCAGTACAAAGACTGTGAAAACAATTTTTATTTTCTATTTTTTTGCTTGAATTAAAGCAACAGTGTTGTTATTGCTTTTTTATTATTGTTGTTGTTTTCCGCTGTTTTGTCTTTTGCTGCAAGTGTCTGCATTCTTTGCATTGACCTCATTAGAACACCACAAGCAATAGCTGCACTTAGAACTTGGTATACCTGTGTGAGTGTGTGTGTGTGGATACAGTATGAACTTATAAGTTCCCTTAGTACATACATAGTTGTTGTATATGTATGCATGCATGTATAAGTAAAACACACATTTGCAAAAGTACACAAGTTTGCTTGCCCTTGACTCTAAATGTGGTACATATGATTGCCTGTGTGTGTGTGTGTGTGTCTGATCTTAATGAAATTGTGTTCGCAATTAACTTGTCTCTGGTGTGCAAGCAGTGCGCGCTCATATCGGTTATTTTTTCAAGCGAAGAAACTTTTTGACAGCACCTTTTAATTGATCAGATTTTTTAGTTCTTTCTGCTTACTGAACAGAATTGCAAAAGTCATAAAAAATGTAAGAAATTACAATATAAAAAAATGATTCTACAGAAAATCTTGGTTGCTTCTAAAACTCTTATAGAAAAGAAGGAAGAAAATAATGATCAGGGAAGTTAGGCTCTTTAAAGCGAAAACATTTGTGCACTATAAAAAAATATTTATGCGAATTCCAATTCGTAAATTCTTAGCCAAAGGTGCGAATTAACCAAAGTCTCGAAATATTCATTTAGTAAGTCAAGAAATACAAAGTTTCTTAAACACAATGCAGAACTAACTACAATATTTAAAGAAACTACAATATTTAAAGAAATTATTAAGTGTAGAGTAGCCACAATTGATCGAGTTCAAAGAGCAGCCTGCCTCCTGATAACAGGATGCTTAAGTACAACACCTACTAAGGCTCTAAATACGTTGCTTCACTTGTTCCCTATCGATCTGGCTGGCAAAGCGATTGCAGCGAAAGCAGCGACACGCATGAATACTATTGTATATCGAAATGGAATAAGTATCTTGGCCATTCGGCCATACTGAACAGGAACACTGTTATCTCTTCTGACATAGACTATCATGTAAGTCTTCCATCACCACCCTTGCTATTCTCCTGTTCACTCCCAACTAGAGAAGAATGGAAGACAAATCTTACCGAAATCGATGGCCCTCTGATTATGTAATATGGATGGTTCAAAACAAGACGGTAAAGTGGGATTTGGAATCTTTTCCAATTCCCCTCATATCAATCTATCATTTAGATTACCCGACTACTGTAGTGCATTCCGAGCGGAAGTATGCGTTATCTGGTATGCTGCGAAAACTCTCTTAGAAAAGATAATACCACTAGATGATATCCGTTTTTTCACTGACAGTCAAGCGGCCGTTCGAGCACTCAGCTCCTCTTATACCCACTCAGATGTGGTTCGATCTTGTCTCTTATCTCTTAACGAAATAAGTGTTCAGAATTCTGTCCAAGTAACCTGGATACCGAGCCACAGTGGATTCGAAGGTAACTGCAAAGCTGATGAGCTCGCAAGAGCTGGAGCTGCGCAATCAAATGTTAGTAACTTACCCACAATCCTCAATCCACTCTCAACATGTAAAATGATCATTGATCGAGAATTTCACAGCATTGCTGATCGGAGGTGGCGAGTGGAAACTACTTGCGTTACGACCAGACAAATCTGGCCATCCTACAATCTGAAACAGGCAAAACCCCTTATAAGTCTATCGAAACACGAACTAAGGCATATAATATCTCTTATCACCGGCCACTGCCTTTTGGGCAGTCACGCACGTCGGCTCGGGGTTCCTCAAAACCATCTGTGCAGATACTGCGAGGACGAAGATGAGAAAGTATCGAGTAGGCATTTGCTGTGCAGTTGTCCCGGCTCGCTCTTCTAGGCTCTCCAACAATTCACAATCTTTCAGTACTCTCGAACCTGAAAATCGAATCTCTCATCAAATTCTCGAAACGAATTAATATTTTAGACCAAAATCTATAATAAAAATCTCGGTTAGGTGGGGAAATCATATAATATAATGAGCTCTAGGGCAACACAACGGACCCAACTTGCGGTCTATGTGGCATTCCGATGCGGGGTCACCCTTAAACCAACCAACCAAGTGATAACTTAAGGGGGAAGAAGCTAAATGGAGGGTAAATAGTTGGGAAAATGCTAAAAAAATTACCAATTGGGAAGTCATACAAGAACTCCGTCAAACCAGTCAAAAGGTTTATGCGTCCAAAAGAGAATTAATAGAACGTAAGAAGTAGACATCCGGAAAGAGTTTTCTAACAGGTCACTGTTACTTAAATTACCATCCCTTAAAAATTCGCATTTGGATTGAGACAGAGAGTGTAGACTCTGTCTAGAGGATGCAAGCTGTGATCAACCTCTTCCTCGTCTTCGCTTTGGGGTACCTACGGCACGGTTCGCCTTGCTTTCTCGACTTCTTTCACACGGGTGGCAGGGCTAAGCCAACGTTGCCATTGTATTTTTACACGCTTAACTATGTCCTTGTCCTTATATAACTCATACAGGTGCCCTACCTTACTAACGCGGAAGGGGCCAAAGATTTTAGATAGAATTTGTATCTCGAAGGCTCTCAAAACTCCCTCATCTGCTGTTGACATCATCCATTCTTCCGACTCATATTACAGGGAGGGAATGCTGAGCAGTTCCGAAATCGACCACTAAGCAACCGGGAGAAGTGATTCCTCCAAGCCTAAGAGTGCCTTGGTCAGCCGTCACCAGATCGCTGGTTGTTTTTTACAGGGACTGGTCTCGATCTTAAAACCTTCGATCCAGCGTGTGACACTTGGATAAAATTTGCGAGTCATTTCCCTGTCGCTCAGCATCTTAAACTCTTCGAGCTCTTGTCTCTCCACATACCGTTTTTTGCGCCAAAAAATAGGCCTCTCTTCCCTCCTCAACCCCGACCGCAGTGTGGCTTTGTATGCTGCATCTTTTACTGCAATGGCGTGACGGCATACGGCGTCTATACCTAGTTTTGCACTGTTGTCGGTGTAATCCAATTACTGTTTCAGCACGCGATTATTGTCTACTGCTCATTTATATCGTCGGTTTGGTGACTGCTCTGGTTGAGTTGGATTGAAAGTTGAGCTACGAAGTTCCTGGTTATCTCATTACGACTTTAGCTTTCCGACGTTAAGCTTCCACTGTGTGCGTTGACGCGCATTTTTACCACACTTAGGCGTATGCGAATCTTAGTTGCAATGTTGACTGGTCGCATTGTGCACTCGTCTAGCACATTGGAGCAATACCAACCGTTTATCACAATGTGGTCAACCTGTAATCGCATCGATTGATCTGGAGATAACCAGGTAGCTTTTTCGATGAACCTATGCTGGAATCTGGTTCTTCTTACTGCCATGGCGCGATCAATCAGCCTGGTTAGTCAATCAGTCGGTAGTTTCGTCCTGTAGGCTGAAGGAGGCTTAGAAATGAAATACACAGGAGGCAAAAATCAAAATTTTCGACACCAGCTTTTCCGTACTTTTCATCGAGGTCAAAAAGCTGCCCAAACAGCCCAGGACAGTTGCGACGTATATAGTGAAGGCGAGTCTACAGCACGCAAAGGGTTTGCAAAGTTCAAAAATGGCGACTTTGACGTCGATGACACGTACCGAAGCGGAAGGACTTCTGAATTCGATAAAGAACGTCTCAAATCACTTTTGAAGCAGAACAGTCGCCAAACCAGGCGTAAATTGGTGGAAAAAATTAATTGCGATCATAATACCATTCTCAATCACCTCCATCCAATGCGATTTAGCGAAAAATTTGGAGCCCAGGAGTTTCTCGAGGTCAATGAAAAACACAAAGAAAGATGCTTCTCAGCATCTCGCCCGCCATCGACCAATACGCGGTCATAAAAAGCTTTTTGTACCGAACCGTCATGGGCGATGAGAAATGGTGCCTATGCATCAATATGGAGCAAAGAAAGAAGTAGGTGACTCTAGGAGATACTCCAATCTCGAGAGTCAAGCTGGATCTCCATCCAAAGAAGATCATGATATGTGTTTGGTGGGACTGGGAGGGTATGGCGCACTGGGAATCGCTCGAGGGAGCTCTACATTGCCCAGCTACACCGCGTGAATGAGGCTATTCGACTGAAAAGACCTGCTCGGGGTGGTCAACCCATACTCATTCACGACAACGCCAGGCCCCATGTTGCACAAGTCCTTAAAACCGCACTCCAAGTGATCGTTTGGGAGGTCCTTCAACATCCGGCGTATTCTCTGGAGCTTGCACCGGTCAATTATCATCTTTCCTGCTCCCTGCCAAGCCATATGAAGGGCGTTACCTTCGATAACAAAGAGCTCCTTAAAAACTGCCTCAACAACTTCTTTGACAGCAGACCGTACGATTTTTGACGGAACGTCATTAACAAATTGGGCGAGGGTGCAAAGAGGTTGCAAACAACAACAATGAATATAAATATAATTGATTAACTTTTTGATATAATTATTGCTTTTTGTTTAAATAAAAGTCACGAACTTATGTATTCCCTAATCTAATAAATAAAACGAAAGAGGGCCTAAAATACTCACTTGCGTAGCCCAAAAAAGGGCAAAGAATCATTCAGAAGATATGGCTTCAATTGTGACTGCATATCACCTATTAGCCAATTGTGAACTAAGTTTTTGCAAGAAACTCGAATGGGAGCCCTTATTTATTTAAATTACTTTGCTTAGTTACTTACTTTACTCGCTCGCTTTACTAAGCTCGAGTGCAATACTTTGTCGAAGACCTTTGGACAATCGGTATATATGCAGTTGACCTGAAAACTCTCAGAGAAATCTCCATGCAGTATTCTTGAAGAACAGTAGGCTAGGAACTGTGGATCGGGTGGAAATAAAATCATGTTGGTTTGGCGAAATTTAACCTTTTTTCTGGAGGAAATTTTATCGTTAACCTTATTTTCGAAATTTTTAAAGACATATCTGAAGGCTCATAAAGGTTTTACAACAGTTTTTTGGAGCAAAATTTTTAGAATTTATGGCATGTTTTAAGCACTTAAAATAAGTTTTCTAAGTCACATTTCGGTTTACCCTGCTTAAAAATTACTCGTTATTCTGTTCACTAATCCCATCAAGCCACAAAATTCCCATCTGAAGCAGCTATTAAATTTGCAAAACACATTAAGCCATTTTAAAAAATTTTACACTGTCAATAAATGAAGTCCAATATTTCACTTTTTCGGCATATGCACACTTTTTCAGACACATACGAGTACACATCCAAGTGAATGTAGGCACAAACTCGTACAAAATATTCAATAATTCATTTCCACCGTACGCCCCAAAAGCAGGTAAACATTTTTGTATTTTGTATATTTGTACAGAAGTAAGTGGAAATTTGCCTGACAAATGGAAGTAAAACTGCAATTGCATAGCCCTGCAACAGGAAGCGAAAGTTGAAGTCTGACAACGAAGGGAAATTACAAAAAATATGAACTCTTATTTTCTATACCTAACAGGCGATTCAGTGAAGTACGCAAAAGCCCAGCAGTGCAGTAGAGACCCTTAACTATTAATCGATTGAAGCAACTGTGGTGCCTTTAACCGGTTACTTGGACACTTGAGACAAAATGACAAATTTAAAATTTTGTATGTGTGTGTGTGTGTATGCGTGTGTGATTTTCTCTACCCATTGAGTGGGCAATAAGTTGATGTTGGCCAACTATCAACTGCCGGTCTACCCACATAAAAATTGTGTGCCAAAGTGAACTGTCTCGGTGGCAATGTCTGGAAATACGACAAACGGAAATGTTGTCATAAATTTCATTGCCTGCCTTCTTCCATTCCTTTTGCCTTTTCATGTTGCCAACATACGCAATACAAGCCTCCAGACAGTCGCAAAAGTATTAAATGGCACTTCAAGTGCTTCCGAATCGAGGTTGGAGATATGGGACCACTCCAGATTTTTAAATAAATCAGGCAGCGCAAACACTAAGAAAAACCGACTGTGAAAATCGAACTACTGCTAGAAAATATAAAAATTTTAGTCCATGCCATGAAATTTGGCGACTTTGCACGAAAATGCGGCAGCCTGAAAATCTGCAAAACAAACTAGAAAATTATGAAACATTTTGTTGGCGGTATTTCTTTTGAAGTTAATTATATGCAAAAATATAATAGAACGGTTAGAACACCCTTCTTATTTGCACTTCTCTTGCCCCCTTTGCACTCCTCCTCTTTCGCCCGTTCAGCTGGTCAAAATGCATTTGTAATTCATTGCCGCTTGGTAGCTTTCATAATGGCTTTGTCAACATTGGTGCTCCGGAAATCTCATCGTGGAATTTTATGTGCACTGCAGTTGGCAATTAGTCGTTGCATTGTTGTAATCCTTCGTACGCTCATTACGATTCGTTCGTTGTTAATGACGCGCTTGTAAACGCGCTGTAAAAGCTCAGAGCTCACAAATCATTATGGAAATGGGAAACTGTCCGCCATTTATCAAGCGTTGGTGTGATCCAAAAATAGCAAAAAACACATAGCCCCATGAGTGAGGTTGTGGTGGCGGTGCAGGATTGCAAAGAAATTTATTTCATGCAACAAAAGCAAAATAAATATTTGCGAATGCATTAATCAACTTTAGCCGCAAAGTAGGCAGCAATGAGTAGCTTTTGGAAAGATAAATATAAGCAAAATTTTATAAAATAAAATAATATATAATGTAAAATAAAAATAAATTAATAAAAACAAATAAAAAAATAAAATAAAATAAAATAAAATGAAATAAAATAAAATAAAAAAATAAAATTAAAAAAAATAAAATAAAATAAATTAAAATAATATAAAATGACATGAAATAAAATAATTTAAAATGAAATAAAATAAACTAAAATAAAATTTAAAAAAATAAAATTTAAATAAAAAATAGATAAAAAATTAAATAATATGAACAAAAATATTAAAAACTTAAATTAAATAAAATAATAAAATAAAAAAAAAATGAATTAACTATAATAAGGTAAAGTAAATGTAAAAATGAGGTAAATAAAAAAAAATAAGTAAAATAAACGAATAAAAAAATAACCTTAAAAAATAAGGTAAAAAATAAAGCAAATTAGTAGAAACTGAAATAAAATAAAATAAAATGATAAAATAATAAAAAATAAAATTATAAAATGGAAAGAATCAATTCACTAAATTAAAATAAAGTACAATGAGATAAAAAAAGGCTAATAAAATAAAAAATTAAATAAATAAATAAAATAAATAAACGAATAAATACCAAAGAATTGAACAGAAAATAATAACAATATAAAAAAAAATGTAGCTGGACAGTTCGGAAATTGTCCAGTGTCTCAAGATGCAAACTCCTAAAGTACCAATGGTTGACTGGTCTGTCATCACGGTAGAAGAACCTCAGCAACACAGCTCCGCCGTTCTACTGCTGATTAGCAACGACTCCCTGGAGGCACTCGGAAAACAGCAGTTTAAACTTCGCTTTGGCCTCAGGTTGGCTAAAGTGCAGGTCTTCCCCCCTCTGTTGTCCTTGGAGAAATTAGGGGACGACACAAAGAAGCTGCTGCGATCTGCGGTTGTTTGAGACGGACAAAGATTCTGAACAAAGTGAGCAGTCGTAAAGCCTAACCTACGAGTCACCCTCCGTGAGGACGACATCGATGTCTGCCTGAAACAAGAGCCTTGGATCTGGCAGCAAAACATCACGGGACTGAGTGATAGATCCTATGACCTTTTCTATGTCCAAACTGATGTTCACCGAATGTGACGGTGGTCAGGGTGAAACCAGCCAGTGACAGTTGCTTCTACTTGGTGTCTGCCTACATGGCCCATGACAAATCGGCGCCTTCAGAGGAGATGCAGCATTTAGTGGATACTCTCCTGCCCAAGAAAGAGAACATCCTCATCGGATGCGACGCGAATGCCAGACGCACCATTTTGGGTAGCAGTGAGATCAACGAACGAGGTAGTGGTTCACATTATGGTATCAAAACGACACGTACATAAGTGTTAGTTGTAGTGTACCTGGGGTACTCTTGCCATCTAATCTACCTACCTACCATGAAACAAAATCAAATAACCTTAGTTAAGAAAACATAAAACGAAAAAATTTAATTAAAAAAAAAAAAAACAATACGAACCAATAGAAATAAAATAAAATAAAATAAAATAAAATAAAATAAAATAAAATAAAAAGAAAAACAGAAAACAATAAAATAAATGAATACAAAAAATAACCTTAAAAAATAAGGTCACAAGAAATGAACCAAAATAGTGAAAACTGAAATAAAAAAAAATTATATGAAAACAATCAATTCATTAAATTAAAATAAAGTAAGATAAAATGAGATTCTTAAAAAATGTTAATAAAATAAAAAAATTAAATATATTAATAAAAAAAATAATTAAATACCATAGAATTTAAAAAAAATAACATTATAAAAATAAATCAATTAACCTAAGTTAAGAAAAAATAAAACGAAAAAATGTATTTCCAAAAAATAAATAAGTAAAATTAAAAAAAAAACAATAAAAGAAACTCTAAATTAAAATAAAATAAATAAAAAAATAAATCGAAAAAATTTAATAAGGAAAAATAAAATGAAAAAGCAATAAAAGAAAGTACAAATCAAAATAAAATAAAATGTTATGAAGTAAAATAGAAATTTTAAAATAAAATAATATAAAACTAAACAAAGTAAAACTAAATACAATTAAATTAAAAAATATTAAATTGCATAAATGATATAAAAATTAATAAAAATGAAAATTAATCAATTAATTAAAAATTAAATAATCTAAAATAAAACTATGTAAATCAAATTAAAGCAAATAAAATAAGACAATATGAAAAAATATATATTACATTATATAATAAAAGAAAATAACACAAAATAATTACGATTAGCTTGTTACACTTGCAAGAGTTTTGTTAGTAGAAGCTGGGATTCAAAGCCCAAACTCGCTCTTTGGATGTATGCCGCCATAGTAAGACCGATTATGTCATACGGAGCATTAGTATGGAGACCTACATTAATCAAACAGTACAACGGGCAGCAGAAGATGTTTTTTGGAATGCTAAGCAGCCAAAGGCTTACTAGCAACTCATCTGATTTTACTACTGCTACCCTAGCTTTCAGCATCCTCGGTAGCCTAGCGTAAGTGCACTAATCTGCCATCCCAGCGGTTGTGGTTTCGAATCCCACGTGAATCACGGTCCACGCACTTTTCCAAATTTACCTACTTTCCCTCTTTCTAATAATTTTCTATTCCAAAAACATTTTCAAAACTCACTTTTCAAACCCAAACTTGTCCTTTCCATCCTCACTCCCGCACAATAGTCAGCGCATTAGTTGCGCAAGCAAAACCAAAGAAACACTCTCAGTTACACATTTCATCAGTGGATGGATGGTGTTACTGAACTTATCTAAACTTTATGCAAGAGATTTTACTTTAACCTATCAGTTAAAAAGTGCGAATTGAAGGAGTGTGGCATGAGCAAACACTTACTGCCTGAAGTCTCTCGCTTGTTCTAATCTGGTAGCTTTTTATTAGTTAAAGCTGACTTTTGCTGTCTCTTGGCTTGAACGAGCAGCGCGATAAGCCCAACTTTAGTTTTCTGCTCGCTTTTTCTACAACAGAAATAATACCTCCAAAGCCGTTCCACTCCTCTTAAGAATATTTGCATGCAAATCATATGAATGGGACTCTTAAAAAAAATCGTCCAATGTCTATGCCATCACTGGCTCATTAAATTGCTACTTGGGCGCTACGCTCATCGCCACCTA
This sequence comes from Anastrepha ludens, assembly GCF_028408465.1. Taxonomy (NCBI): domain Eukaryota; kingdom Metazoa; phylum Arthropoda; class Insecta; order Diptera; family Tephritidae; genus Anastrepha; species Anastrepha ludens. The sequence goes on along the minus strand of NC_071499.1, from coordinate 9,224,526 downwards.
AGCTGATTACCATCATCTGGAATTTGACATTTGCAAAACCACCCATTTCACTGTACCTCTTCCAGCCATCAGCTTACTCTCAATATTTCCTCCTAATGGAAGCGATAATTTGTTCATAGCCTGACCCTCACAAGACCAACACTCGTACACAGCACACATACACATATGAACATACATTTGCCTACTCTCTATTCTACTTTAGCTCAATGTCAGACAGAAGTCGAAAAGCCGGTAGCGATTACCATAAAGATAAGAATAAAAGTCAAAAAGTGAACCAATTACTGTCGGACGTTGGTGTGACCCAAAAGACCGCAAACCCACAAGTAGGCAGTGAAGCGCGGCGAAGGCATACATGCATGTACGTACAAATACTCTGGCATTCGCACATTTGTTTGGCACACACATACACACACACACACATATAAACACATCAACAGCACACTGCGAAGTCCACAAAGCAAAAATGAATTTACTGGCAATGGACTGCATTGAGCTGCTGCTGCTCTGTTCATATGAGTGTGCGAATGGCTGATTGGTTGCAATGTGAATGGTCGGTTGACCACTTGGATTGTCGGTTAATTCACAGTGTGTCAGTTTAAGTTCATCAAGCGATGGCAGCAGCAGCAGCAGCAACCCATTGCGCGTTGAGGAAATGATTCTGTGATGTACTCACAAGTTGCGCATTGAATCAGTGATCAGCATCCAGAGGCCGAAAGAAGTCAGCTAGCTTTTGACACAAATGAGTTGCGATAAGTCGGCGCTGATTGCAATTTGTGATGCTTAAATTTGAGCTTATTGTGGCGGGAAAAAATTACATTTTCACAAAGGAAATGCCAATGACAAGTAGATGACGCAGATGTAAGATTTAAAGCGGAACAACGGAAACTTTACTATTTAAGTTTGAGTTTCAGGAAAAATACTTTTTTTTTTAACTGGGAAACCTGCTGTAAAAGATGATTGCAAAATTACCCAGCAGTTGTTCTTAGTATTTTCATATCAACAGCGACAACAACAAATACGCTTAAGTAAGTCAGTGGAGTAAAAAGTTTTTAGAACTCACCTGGATATTAACACTTGCCAGTTTGGTCACATGCTCTAATAGTTTTTAATATTTAGTTACTTTGATATGCAGCAGACTTCAGAGTTTCATGTGAGGACTTCATCAGTTTGCGCAAGGGTGGAGGGCGCCACTGCTCAGTGATGTTCTCTAAATTTGACTTTGTGCTCTCAGTCTGAATGTTGCCATTATACAGATAAACGCATTTTCTGGAGGGCAGCTACTGCTATTGGAAGAAAAATTTTAATGTTTAACCGGGATTGAGCTTGGAATTTATTATCTGCTTTTCAGAGATAAATACGCTAAGTTACGCTAGTAGATTTACTTAATTGACATCATAAAAATTAAAATGAATTCTGCAGAGGCAAAGAAATGGGAGAAGTTAGGATGGATTAAAATGCTCGTTATTGCGATCCCAAGTCATTATATGTATAATTAAATGCAATTTGGTGCCTCTAGGAGAATACAAGAAAATTGCAATGACCAAATCTAAAAAATCCGTCTGTATAAAAGAGATTCTGTAGTAAAAATTTTTGGAGGCATTTGAGTTAATTTCTGATAAGTCTGAAATGTTGATAAGGATTAACGCCACTTATAGATATAGTTATAGAAGATAAGTCCATCTTAAGTGATCCAAGTATTTTGGGTTTTAAATTTTTCTAAAAACTGATTATTTTGTGGAGTTAATTTTTTTTATTTCAATAATTTTCAGATTTATTCATTCCTAAAAAAATTTCTTGTGGAGTTTTTCAAAGTCAAATATCTTCAGCCCTTCATGACATTTTATAATTGTTTTTTTTTTTTTTTGTATTTTTAGGATAAAAAAAAATTTCGAAAAGAAAAATTTAATTTTTTTGTTCAAAATTTTTCAGGAATTTTTTTCTTACATTTGTATAAAGCTCCCCACATTTGACTATAACTACAAAAGTTAATGAACTCCTACTACGAATTTCTTTCCGAAATTTAATCTTTTTTTCAAAATTTTTCGGGAAATTTTCTTTACGTTTTTTTTTGTAATTGTAATGAAATTCCACTACGAATTTCTTTCCGAAATTTCAATTTTTTTAATTTTTTGGGAAATTGTTTTTTTTGTCATTGTAATGAAATCCCACTACGATTTTTTTACCGAAATTTCAAATGTTTTTGTTCAACATTTTTTGGGAAAATTTTTATTTTGCCTTTCCTTAATTTAAATATAACTCGAAGAGTTAATGAAATCACACTACGAATTTCTTTCCGAAATTAAAAATTTTTTTTCCAAAATTTTGCGGGAAATTTTTTTTTTTTTTTGTCACATTTGAATATAAATAACTCGAAAAGTTAATGAACTCCCACTACGAATTTCTTTCCGAAATTAAAATTCTTTTTTTGTTTGAAATTTTTTCGGGACTTTTTTTTTGGTCATTGTAATAAAATTTCATTACGCATTTTTTCCGAAATTTAAAACTTTTCTTTTCAAAATTTTTCGGGAATTTTTTAGTTTTTTGTCATTTGTGAAAAGTTCCCCACTTCTGAAAATATAACTCGAAAAGTTAATGAGATCCCACTACGAAACTTTCAGGGCTTACTGGGCATAAGCTCAGCTACTAATTAGAGAAATAAGAAAAAATCTGATAAGAGGTGTTTTTCAAAAATGACAGGAAAAAATATCCCAACAAATTGAGAGAAAAATATATACTTTTTCCAACAAAATTTCTTTTAAGGAATATATTTTATCCCAAAAAAACAATGGTAAAAAATATAAATATAAAATTGTTGGAATGAATTTTTTTTTTATAATCTGCTAGATAATTTAATGTAAACTTTGTTTCGTTTTTTTTTTTTGTTTTTTTTTTTTAATGTGATATGCGGCGAATTATGACAATTTTTGACTGCTGTTTCCAATAAATCTGAATATAAATTTAAATCAGCAAAAACGCGGTGATCATTTGGCTAGAATTCTTGCTTGCGCTGTATTTTATAGGCACGTAAGCCAAGATAGTTACGAAAAGTTATCCACGTAGGCAAAAGACAAAAGCCAGCACGTTGAAAACGACAACGAATCGTCTTTCCAGCGTCATCTTCAACACTTTGCTGTATGAACTTCACGCTCAGATTTATTTATTTTTTTTTTTTTGTTTTTTGTTCAAAGTAAATTTCTACAAGCGTCGTTCTGGCGTTAAACGATTCATGATGACTTGCCAAATCTTAATGAACGGAAATGTCAATGCAGTTTGCCATTCCAAGCTGTCAGACAATTGTACCATGCAGCTAAAAGAACATCCGTTGAATAAATCTCAAAATTATAATTATTCTTCTTCTTTAACCTAGCCTTTTCCTATTTCGATTCGGGTCACCTTGTGCGAAATCTCCAGGATTGGCGAAATTTCTCAATGGTGCTTTTCCAGGTTTTTGGTGGTCTTCCTGGTCCTCTTTTCGCTACCTGAATCTACAACACTTACCTCACTACCTGACCCTCTGGTCTGCTCAATACACGACCATACCAGCGTAGACGGTTTTCCTGGAGCATTTTGAGGGCGGCATTGTTTATTGTAAGAGCTAGACTCTCGCTGCGACAAAATGAAACTCAATTGCTCCGATCTTTGTACGGTTTACGATCAGCCCCTTTGATTCAAGGATGGTAACCCACCGGTTCGGTTTTCCTTGGAGAATGGCTTTGTCGCCTGCGAGAAGAGCTAAATTGTCAGCAGTGTCCAAGGCAGGTTGCCTTGGAGCTCACGCGTAAGGAAGTACATCATTAGTTTAAAGAGAAGAGCACTTTAAACTGAGCCTTGATGTACGCCTACATTAATGTTGAAGCTTTGGGTCAGCCCACTCATACATTTTACTTAGGTAGTTATTTGATGTTAAGTGGGTGTCAATGACCTGTTTAATGATTCTTTTCGGAATCAGGTACTTTCTTAATGCCGTTCAATCGAGACTTCTAAGCACTCAGTTGAACGCCTTTTCCAGGCCAATAAAGACTTCAAACATATTTTCTTGATTTAGTCGTTGCTTTTTTATGATCATACGAAGAATGTAGTTAGCATCAACAGTCGACTTCCCAATCACGGAACCGAGCTGGTTGTTGGTGATCTTAGCGATGCTTCTAAAGCGTGTTTTGAGGTCTCGTTTTCATATATTTAGGCAGTGTGATATAAGTTTTATTCCGCGTTAGTTTGAACAGCAGCTGGCATCGCCTTTGCTTTTATAGAAAGGGATATGAAAGTTATTACGCCACACTTTCGGAATACCGTCTCTTATTAAAGAGAGATGTGAGTCAGAGAATACCTGCTGCGCCAAGAACTCGAAAGATTTTTGAATGAATCAGATCTGGACCTTCCTTTTGGAAGGCATAAACTTCGTCAGTTATGATTTCGTTAAAGGGCCCTTCGATTAGGTTGCACGACCTAGTTTCACTGCGTGAGAACTCAACATTAGGCAGCTCGCTGTAGTGCTCCTGTCATCTTGTTCATTTTTCAGCGTCTTGTGTTCGCTTGTGCCCATTGGCGTTATTGATGTATTTGACGGTATCATATGGCTTGCGGTTTCGAGATTTAAAAAAAAAAAAAAAAAATTCGGAAAAAATTTTAAAAGTTTTGGAGAAATTTTTTTTTTTTTTTTGTCATTTTTGAAAAACAATCCCATAGAGATTTTTTGTTTTTAATATTTTTTATAATTTTTTTTTAATCCTTTTTTTATTTTTTTTTTTTATTTTTTTTTTAGTTTTTTTCTTTTAATTTTTTTTTCTTCAATTTAACTGAAATTATTCTCAGTAATTCCTGAAAGTTTCATACTGCGATTTGCGTATGTCATTTTATTCGAATACGTACGAGTTAGGCAGCATTAAAACCTTTGTCAATAATCAATCAACAAAAATGTTTAATATCCAAAAGTTTTGCTTTAGTATGCCATGAAATGATTAACCCGAGTCGCTTACTTCAGAATAAAATAATACTAAACAAGTGGAAGTTATATCAACTTGTCGCGCATACGAAAATCTACCAAGCATTGCTTAAAATAAAATCCTTACACTTTCCATTTTATATTTTATGTACTGTCTGCGCCACAATCGACGAGACAACTCAGCAATAGCAAGAAATAGCGTAGACAATAAAAGAAAATTAAAAAATCACCTTTACTTACCTACAAAGTTCTGCTTTTTTTTCTTCTTCTTCTCCTCTTTTTCTTCTTCTCCACTTTTTCTTCTTCTTCAACAGGAGGACGGTCTCTCTTTTCCTTCACAAGCGTCTGCAAAGATGTAATGGTGTGTCTGCTGGCGTATGGCATTTTTCTTGGGTAACTGCCTTTTTAGTCTCATATTTATTTGGCTTTACTGGTCACGTAGCACTTCGCTTTTACTGTCTGCCACCGTCTTGATTTTACTGGCTGCCTGAGCCAATGGCTTACGAATCGATGCACCTAGAAAATATAAGAATGGTTTGATGTTTTTGAAGTCCAAATGCTTTGTCTATGTAGCATGCATGTGGATATGTAGAAAAATCGAATGGGTTCAAAAAATAATACTTAAAACTCAGCAACAAAATCAACAAAAAAAATCCATATAGCAGCACAACAAAAATCCTTTTAAATTTTTTTTCAATTTTTTTTTTTTCAAAATTTACTCCGAGTTTTTTAAGAGGCAACTCGATGTATATATAATATATTACATACATGTGTATATTCATAACTTTGGCTAGTAAGTCAATTTGTGTCTGAAAAACCTCAACATAAGCACAAAAAACAGATACACGTAAGCATAGACATAAATAGAATAGGCAAAGGTTAGGTTAGGTTAGGTTGAAGCGGTTGTCCTGTGGGACACACTCAGGCTCATAGCCCATTGTGATACCGCGTGGGGAGCTTTCCCTATTTCTCCTAAAACCAGTGTGTGCTTTTCAAAAATTGTACAATACCTCCTATTTCTGCAGAACTGAGATCTTCCAATTCGCTAAAACATTTAAAAAATTGTCTGCCTAGAATAGCAAATCTCCGTTCTACAGAAATCTTGCGCTTGCGCACCCATCCTTTGGGCGTGCCTACCTATTAGACAACGTCCCGTTATGACTGAAATCAGTGTGCTAAGACTGTGCTTATTTTGGCTTAGCAAAGATTCTGTGCGTTTAGCATTGAGAGTCGGACACAGTTGACGGGCGATTTTGCAGGTGGCTTAATTACGCCCTCTTTCATTTGCTTTCCTTACGATTTCTTCAAGGATAAGTATCTTACATGTTTGTCAGGGTATGCCTATGTCATTGTCTATGTACTCATCGGACAACTTCGAGCCGAGTCTCGCTAGTTTATCGGCTCTGCAGTTACCCTCAATGTCGCGATGGCCAGGAACCCATATTATCCTTAAGCGAAATGACTCAGCCATTTCGTTAAGAGATGTGCGCATTTCATGGCTACCTTGGAGGTTATCGACTGTTTCGTGAGGGATTTTATCGCCGCCTGGCTGTCAGTGAAAATGTAGATGTCATTTCCAGATATCGTATCACACTGTACCAGTGTCGCGGCTTTCATTATTGCCATCAGTTCGGCCTGAAAGACACTACAGTAGTCGGGGAACTGAAAACTGAAGGAGATCCCCAGATGCTCGGAGTATACACCTCCACGCAACCTGCCCTCGAACTTTGAGCCATCTGTGTATACATGGATAAACTCGCCCTGTCTTACATCGTCCCGTTCCGACTCTTTCCTTGAGGGTAGGAGGGTGATGGACGTTGTAATGGTAAGTGTGGGCGGGAGTGTATAGTCCACCAATCCGGGAATTAACCAACCAATCAGAATTTTGCCGTGACCGTAGCTCTTATTTGACCACTTACTTAGAGTTTCTGTCTTATTGCCGTGCTACGCGCGATATATTTTGCCTGCAGATCTACCGGCAGGAGGTTTAATGTCGCATATACAGGGTCTAATTGAAAAGTAATGAGCCTTATTTTTTAAGCAGTTTTATTAAACCTTTTGGCATATACAACTCATATTCTTCAAAATAGGACTCTTCACCGTCAATACACCGCTGGTAGCGGTCCTTCCACTGCAGGAAACATTTTTTAAACTCATCCGCCGGAATCGCGTTCAATTCGGCTGTCACAGTTTTTTGGATCGCCTCGATGAAGTCGAAACGCCTCCCCGTCAGCTTTCTTTTCAGGCGCGGGAACAAGAAGAAGTCCAGAGGAACAGGTCTGGGCTGTAGGGAGGGTGGGGAAACACCGGAACCCCCATCTTGGTCAATGCAGAGGAAGAAGGAGCACTTTTTTATAAAATGCCGCGCTTACAGTGCTTCCTGGAGGTACAAACTCCTTATGGACGATGCCTCGAGAGTCAAAAAAGATGATCAGCACGGTTTTGACCTTGGATTTCGACATGCGCGCCTTCTTGGTTCGTGGCGACTGGCTCGTGAGATTGGTCCTCGTAAGCCTCCTTGAGTAGCACAATGGTTTCGGTACTCGTTTTGTTTAGCTTTAGGCAAAATTTGATCAAGTAACCTTGCTCCAACGATCGCTGCATTTTCGCCTCTGGAAAATCCTAACACTCTTTTAAAACAGCTTTCACGCGCGGAGCGATGTTGACTGCACCGCTGTTGCCAGTGAACTGGGACCGGTTTCTAGTGGAAGGGGAAAGTCCAACGATAATTTTCCCCCACCAGCCGATTCGGTTGATCGCTTGGCAGATGCTCCGCGCGGGAAGGCTCATTACTTTTCAATCAAACCCTGTATATTAAGCAATATTTATAGAATAACTTAAACTAGCACCAAGAGAATTCCAGTCGTTTATGGGATGCACACAGTGGTACAACCCCTTTCAGTTTTTCCCAACTAGAAGAGGTGATCTGTGGTGGATTGGCTATAATTTCCGTTATTAAGGGCTTGGAGCCTGAGATTGTGGGATCTTGCAAATTTCTCAATTTCTTGCGCAACAGGTCACGGTGTATTTGCGAGTTTGTAGCATAGTAGGGTGAGTTGGTGATCATTCTTAATGTTTTTGACTGCAACCGTTTTAAAATTGCGATATTAGAGTTTGCCGCAGTGCCCCAAAGTTGAATGCCATATGTCCACACGGGTTTTAGAACTACTGAGTATGAGAGTAATTTGCTTTCGACAGAAACTTGGGAATGACGATTAAAAAGCCAGTGAAGGTCTCTTATTTTAATACTACGTGCTTTTCTTTTTGAGAATACATGTGTTTTCCACGTTAATTTTCTGTCTAGATGCGCGTCTACGTGCTTTTCTTTTTGAGAATACATGTGTTTTCCACGTTAATTTTCTGTCTAGATGCATTCCTGGATATTTGGTTTCATTGCTTTGTGGTATTTCCATATTATTGAGTTTGACGGGTGGGCAAGTGTCTCGCTTAAGAGTAAATGTGACTTGTACAGATTTAGTTTCATTGCATTTTATTCTCCATTTTATGAACGATAGGTGGCATTTGTCGAGTCCCTTTTGCAGTTTAGCAGAAGCTGCTTGCGGAAAAGTGTCACTTGCTAGTAATGCAGTATCTTCAGCAAATTATTTTTTGTTTTAATTTTTTTCATAATGCTATCTCTATCTTAACATACACCTCAAATGTCCGCATTTAAATGCTTAAAGATTTTATCATAAAATTAATGGGTTTTGGAGGTATTTTCAAATCAGTTTACCTCACGCAAATCTTAATATATTACTTTTCTTAAATATTTTGGCAAAGGTCTTCAATTTTATGATTTTAGATAAAAAAAAACAGTAACCACTTATAATTTTTTTTTTTTTTTGGTTTGCACGGAGAGTGATGCGCACTGAAGAATCACCTCAAACCGAGTATCTAAACATTAATAGTATCAAATCCCATAAAAACCTCTACCTAATTATTTACCTGCGCAAAATAGCAAAGTAGGTACTCATGCATTAGCACATACGTACGTATATTTATGCATATATAAATGTGCATGAAAGTGTGTAAGTACGCGTGTACTCATCGCTGGTGAGTGTGAAACTTAATCCTAACTAAGTGGCTTGCGGTTGAACTTAGGGGCGTATCGCAAATGACTGGTGTTAATATCAAGCGAAAGTGTGATGCAATTAAAATTATATGTAACCGTCCGACTAACTGGGTATGCGTAATGCTATAGATAACAGCTTAGTGCCGCTAGCTCTGGTAAAGTGGGTAACCACGGCGTATTAGTTACATAAAGTTGGCATTATGCCGCACCCAGTCCAAGCACGTCAAACCATATCGAAAAAATAAATGTCCAACCACCAGCTGAATGACAAGTATCACTTGGAGCTGGAGGTGTTTACTGTCATATAATTATATGTTGTTGTAGCAGTTGGACATGCCTTTAAGTAAATTGGAAGTATTTTTAGAAATATTCGCTAAGTGCATATCAGGCTCCATAGTATGAATGAATGATGATGTAATAAAATTAAAAACGCAAATTGATTGGCAAAAAGAGGAAATTAACTCAAATAACCTGAATGATTCCCTATTTAATACTTTCTGGGTGGTCGAAAGTCCAGAACTATCGCGATATAAGTTCTCTTTTGGCACCAAATGAAGGGTAAGATTCTTTCTAAAAATGAACTCTACCGAATATTTTTTGCCTTTCTGAAAGAAAAAGGTTAATTTTTAAGGCATCGCGATAAAATTTAGTTTCTTCTTAAACACTTCTGCGTTTTACGAACTATGTGTTATGAGATCCCTCTGATTTATCTTTGTCTCTCCAACAGTTTCATCTTGCTTTTGCGATAATCGTGTGAAAAGTCTGTGCAAAAATAAAAACTATTTAGCTGTTTGAGATAAACCTTTTTCTATTTTTCGTAATAGTCTCCTTTTAGGCTTAAGCACTTCGTCCAACGCTATTCTATGTGTCAGGTCAGCCCGTAAGTTCGTGCGTTTTTTAAAGGTGCTTTTAAAATTAATAAAAACGTGTTTAAAGTATTTATTAATCAATAATATATTTTCCTTCGATATTTACAATGTCTTCCCAACGTTTAGGCAAATTTTTAATTCTCTGCTCAAAAAATTGTTTGTCCTTGGAGCCAAAATACGCTTCGATATCCCTTTTTATAGCTTTTTTTGAGGAGTAGTTCTTGTTACTCATATGGGATTGAAATCCACGGAATAGGTGAAAATCACAAGGTGCAATATCGGGAGAGTATGGTGGATGCGGCATTGGCTCCCGTCCGAGCTCGTTCAGCTTGCCTAATGTTTGCCTTGCGGTATGAGGTCTTGCGTTGTCGTGGTGAAATAAAACTTTGCGCCTATTCACTAAAGACGGTCGATTTTTGTTAAATGCATCATTCAGGTTTGATAGCTGATGGGAATAATAATCAGCATTTATCGTCTGGTTTGGTCCCAGAAGTTCATAATAAAAAATACCGGACATATCCCACCAAATAGACAGGAGAATCTTCTTGGGGTGAAGGCCATCTCTAGGGGTCGGTTCCGGTATTTCATCTTGATCTAACCATTGGCGTTTGCGAACAGGATTATTGTAAAGGACACAATCAAGCAACGCGTTTAAGTTATTCAGGCTTATTATGAAAACGGGAGTTCAAACAAAATCAATTTTTGAAGAAAATCAGAATTGCCGCATTTGGGCGAATGATAATCCAAGAGTGATTGCCGAAAAACCAATGCACCCACAAAGAGTGACTGTTTGGTGCGGTTTATGGGCCGGCGGCATCATTGGGCCGTATTTTTTCCAAAATGAGGCCGGTCAGACAGTTACTGTGAATAGTGTTCGCTATCGTGAGATGATAACGAACTTTTTATGGCCCGAATTGGTTTCAACAGGACGGTGCCACTTGTCACACAGCTGACGAAATAATGGCTCTTTTGCGCGAAAAATTTGATGACCGAATAAACTCACGTCGCGGCGATGTCAATTTGCCGCCAAGATCATGTGATTTGACACCGTTGGACTTTTTTCTTTGGGGTTATTTGAAACAAAAGGTGTATGTCGACAAGCCAATCAATTATGCCTCAGCGTCATCGAAAATTTTGGACCATCGGATGGACGTATGCCGCCGAGACCGCGGCGGCCATTTGGCCGATATTTTGTTCCACACGTAATTGCGCAATACCAATATTATCATAATAAAGAGAAATGATAATAATTCCGTAAACAAATTGTATTTTATTCAAAATTTACACCGGCCCTTGAAACTTAACTACCCTTTATAATGCAATCACACGATTACGTTTGAAATCCATTACAGATTTTCTTTTTTCGCGTTCACTCTCGGCTAAATGCTTCCGCACGCTTGTAAATGGTACTCTGAGCTGTCATTTAGCCAACTAACAGACAGCTGATGCTCGTGGAAGTTGGTTACACTTCGAGCGCCGGACCCTGTAAAATAAAAAAAAAATCTTTTTCTTGTGCAATAGCCTCTAACCATAGTTTGTGCTATATATAATTTATTTGTGGTTGAAATATTTTGTTTAAATAAATGAACACAATTAATTAATATTTTATTTGCTTAACTACATTCTCACTCTTTTCAGAAAAATTTATAACAAAATTATATTTATTTATTCATTTATACAGACGGATCCAAAAAAAACAGACACCAGTGCCTCGTTTACAGTCACAAACCAGCATGGCGTCACCATCTCAGCCGGCGTTACCATCCTTCTTCTTCTTCTTCTTGATTGGCGCGATAACCTCTTACGCACTTTTGTCTTTCTCGTGCTAGCCAGCGCCAGTTGGAAACACCAAATGAAGTCAAGTCTGTCTCCACCTGTTCTTTTCAATATAGAGGAGGCTCTTCCTCTACTATGATCAGCTGGTAGTAGAAAGCTCGAAAAATCTTCCGCAGAATCTGTTTTCAAACACTCCAAGGCCAACGCCTGATCGGATGTTGTCATCGGCCAAACTTTTGCGTAATCCAAAGTGTTAGTTTTGTTCGTCGAGAGAGGACAGCTTTACCATTCTTCTGCTCGGTATTTTCAGTGGAAGAAGCCGCATTGCTTCAAGCGGCACTTTATGCTTCCGACAAAGGTGGCAAATTCAAGTAAATCTATAATGGACGCCCTGTTGCACCATTCTAACGAAACCCCATTAATCACCGAAGTCCAAAATAATAGCTTACTAAAAAAAATGCCTTAAGGGTCATGCCGAAATACAAGGCAACGAGTACGCTGATGCCAGAGCTAAAGAAACTGCTTAAGAACGCCTATACTTCAGAGCACATTTTACCATCCAATATTTAGGAAAATTATAAAAAAGTACATTGTGTAAAATAAGTACCCGGAATTAAAAAAAAAACACATTTTTTCATATTATTCATCATTATTTCTTGGATCGCCTTCAAAATAGGCTCCTTTTGAGGCGATACAAATATTCCAACGAACAACCCAGTCATCCATGGCCCGCTGGTAGGCCGGCGCCGGGATGGCCTTCAGCTCCTTTAGCGAATTTTTTTTAATGTCTTCAATCGACTCAAAACGCCTTCCCCGAAGACGATTGCTGACTGGTTTGCATATCGTACTCGTAGACCCATGTCTCATCACCAGTTATTATGCGTTTCATGAACGTAGGGTCCGTATTAGCTCGGGAAACCATGTCTTCAGAGACCTCCTTCCGATGCTCTTTTTGCAAAAAATTGAGCTCTTTCGGAACAAGCCGAGCGGCGACGCGGCGCATGCCCAACACACCAGTCAAAATGTTCTGAGCGGTCATGTGAGAGATGTTAAGCTCACGACCGATCTCTCTGGTACTCAAACGACGATTTTCAAATATAATTTTCTTAATTTCTTCGACGTTTTCGTCGGTCGTAACGATCGATGGTCGTCCGGAGCGAGGCAAATCTTCTACCACTTCACGGCCCTCTTTGAACGTCTTGTACCACTCGTAGGTTTGTGTTTTGGATAAACACGAGTCACCATAGGCTTCCCGCAACATATTTAATGTATTGGCACACGTAATTTTGTTCGCAACGCAAAATTTAATGCAAACCCTCTGCTCCACAAGTTTATCCATAGTAAAATTCGCCAAGTAAACAAAAGATCAACTCACTTTGACTGCAGAATAAAACACACTAAGTAATAGATCCCGTTCTAATACGGCTTGTGCATTCAAGAATATGTGTACCAACATGAAAAAACCAAATTTGAAGTGTCAGGTATTCCCGGGAGAGTTTAAATTATAAATTCTGGGTACTTATTTTACACAATGTATCTTCAGAAAACGTACAATAGTCAGTGGATTAATTACCAGCACCACCACCATAATCCTACTAGCATCAAGCGCTTATATCATACACAAATCAGGCTGCCCTTTCTGCAACTCAAACGACTACACGACAACACACCTCCTCCCTACCGGCCCAAACGACAAAGGCATGCACAAAATCGAAAAGCAACACATAAATAATCCTTAGGCATCACTTAAGCAACTGTACGCTTAAAAAGATATAGAAAAAAGTATTTACTAAATACAAGAAAAACTTAAGTCAAATGTCTGCCAGGCTACTGAAAACGTGCATACAGGAAAATATTTATTCGAAAACAAGTTGTTTTCGACAGACAACCAACTTTTTCTTCATGCACTGGTGAAAGGGGAAAAGACGCGCATTGTAATAAATATAAAGAACAGCGGAAAGAAAAAACACAGAGAAAGTTCTAAGACTTCAAGTTCGGTCTACACAAAGTGCAAGTGTACGCAGAGACGAAGTTGGTCGAACAAATCACAAGTAGAATACACTTTCGCAACTTTGGCGTAACAAAAATTCTATTGCAACACGACCAGCAGTTGTTGTTGTCGGAAGTAAATAGCATCAACTAAACAAAAGTGAAGGCTTTAAGAGAAGTGAAAAATTATAGCAAGCAAATGATTTTATTAAAAATTAGTATCAAATTATGCCTGTGGGTATTGTGTACTTCTACGAGCTATCATAGCTAGAATTCCGCAGGTGGTAACCCACACACATCTTTCTACATCCGTTAAAAACAATGGCGCATCTGCATTGGACCAGGACCTCGAAAAGTTCGACAAAAGTCAGTATAATATTGGGTAGTCGAAAAGTCTTTTCGTATTTCTAAACAAACTTCAACACATTTTTTTTTTGTATTCATAATGAACTTTATCAAACCAAATATGTGTATGTACCATTTTGGTCGACCACCTTTTGCCATTTTTCTTCTAGAGACATTATTCCATCAGTGTAAAGCTTTTGTGGTTTCTCGGCGAAAAACTGCGACAAGTAATTTTCACAGGCTTCTCTTGAAGCCAACTTTACTCCATTAAGGGAGTTCTGCATTGACCGAAACAAAAGGTGCAAAAATGGTGCAAGGTCAGGGCTATATGGTGGATACATCACAACTTCCCAGCCAAGCTCTCCCAGTTTTTGCCGAGTCATCAAAGATGTGAGTGGCCTAGCGTTGTCCTGATGGAAGACGACACCCTTTCTGCTGATCAGTTCTGGCCGTTTTTTTTTCGATTGCTTGCTTCAATCTCATCAGTTGTTGACAGTAAAGTGTAGAATCAATAGTTCGAGCAGGCTGGAGCAGCTCAAAGTGGATGATTCCTTTCCAATCCCACCAAACACACAGCATAACCTTTCGAGGCGTCAATCCTGGCTTTGCGACCATTTGTTGAGCTTCACCACCCTTGCACCATGATTATTTTCGCACATTATTGTCGTATTTGATCCACTTTTCGTCTCCTGTTACCAATCGCTTCAGAAATGGTTCGATTTCATTTCGTTTCAGCAAAGAATCGCAGATGTTAATTCGGTCCATTAAATTTTTCACAGACAATTCATGTGGCACCCAAACATCGAGCTTCTTTTTGTAACCAGCCTTTTTTAAATGGTTCAAAACCGTTTGATGATGAATGTTTAGTGCCTTGGCGATGGCCTTGTCATGGCAGCTTATGTGACGGTCCTGGTCAATCTTTTCCATAATTTCATCGACTTTTTCAACGATAGGTCGACCGGAGCGAGGTGCATCTTTCACATCGAAATTTCCAGAACGGAAGTGAGCGAACCATTGTTGTGCTTCACGAACTGATACAGCATCGTCTCCGTAAACTTCACAAATTTCATTGGTGGCTTGCGTGGCAATCTTCCCTTTTTTATACAAAAATTTCAAAATATAGCGAATTTCTTCATTATTTTCACTCATTTTTGAACAGCTATAACTTTTTTTCAACTTCTCCGAATTTAATTGTTTTTTGGTTAAATGAAGCTTAAAATGTCACCTTTCTAACACCATACGATATGACACAATGTGATTGGTAGCATTGGAGATAGATGACTCCAACGACATCTATTGACAAAATATTAAAAGACTTTTTCGACTACCATATTTTTCGAGATGTAATGGTCTCAACACAACAAATAAAGCAAAGTTTCAAAGAAATTTTGAAGAAGTTTTCATCGCATTTCAAAATATTTTTTAGTCAGGGTATGCAGCTTCTTAGCCTGAATAATAGTGATAAAATTGGTGTTGACTTTTAATCATTTCTTTTCATTCGACTGTATTTTTATAAAAAATAAAAAGGTTGAATTAAAAATAAGTGAATAGTCAAAAGCTTGCGATGTGTCGCACTGCTTTTATTCTGCGCGTCACTCTATATTTTACTCATTTCACTCGTAAGTACTTAACCCTCCGTTTGTGATCCATTGTGAACCATTTGATCCATACCATAGACGCCAGCTTTATGCGCATTATAATATAAAATAGCCGAAGGTTTTTTTGTCTCGCCTTCACACTCTTTAGTATAATGAACAGTGGAAAGTAAATTGACCGTTTTATTCTTCTTTGGCACATAGCTGCTTGATTTGCCTCCATTTGGTCGCCGATCGAAGTCTTCAACGGATGAAAACGTCACTAAATCAAGGAAATGGTGCTCAAAAACCATCATACAAGTTTGAGGGAGGTAGCTCGTGACCTTACCGTGTCTCACGAATCAATTCGCGACATTCTACACCATCAATTGGGCATGAGGCACGTGGCTGCTCGACTCGTTCCAAGAGAATTGAATTTCTTTAACAAAATTCATCGGAAGAAGGCGGCTGAAGACATGCTTGAGCAAGTGAATTCGGACCACATGTTTATCCAGCGCATCATAACAGCTGATGAGACGTGGATGTATGATTAGCAAACCAGTCAACAGGCAGCCGAAACTCAAAAAACCACGTCATAGTCTGTCAAAAGTGAAAGTCATGCTACTCGTTTTCTTTGATTATTATTGTGCTGTGCACTCGGAACTCATTTCAAATGGCGCTACGGTGAATAAAGAATACTATTTGGAAGTTATGCGGCGTTTGAGAGAGAGTATACGTAGGAAACGGCCCAAATTGTAGAAGGAAAACTCTGGGATCTTACACCATGATAGCGCACCGTCTCACAAGGCTCATATTGGGAACACTGTTTTGACCAGAAACTCGACAAATATCACCAAAAAATCACCGTATTCATCAGATAAAGGCCATTAAGGAGAATCCGAATGGAATGGAGAATATGAATGGAACTGCTGGTCAGCTAGACCATGTGCCATCGGTCGAAACAGGTGATAATCGGACGGCGCAATATCTGGAGATATGGCGGGTGGGGTAGGATTTCCCATTTCAGTGTTTCGAGTTAAATTTTAACGTGTTTGGCAACGTGAGGCCGAGCGTTCTCATGCTGTAGAATCACTTGTTCATGCCTCTCCGCGTATTGGGGCCCCTTCTTGCACAGTGCTCGGCTCAATAGCATCAATTGAAGTCGATACCGATTCCCAGTGATGGGTTTCCTTGGTTTTAACAGTTCATAATAAATAACACCAACTCTGTCACACCACCAACCTTCGCAGCGTGAATATTCGGCTGAGGCGACGACGTAGAAGCATGACCGGGCAGTCCCCATGACTTTCTTTTCGTTGGACTCAATCCATTGGAATGAATCCATTTTTCATCACCCGTCACGTTGCGATGAAGAAATCTCTACCTTTTTGCCGCTCGAGCAGTTACTCACAGGCGAAAAAGAAAGAACGACGTTCAACATCCCTTGGTTGTAACTCAGAAGGAACCCAAGTCCCTGTTTCTGAATCATGGAAATGGGCTGGCGGGTAACTCCTAATACTGAAGCAAGCTCTTCTTGCGTTTGACATGGATCCTCGTTGAGCAATGCCTAAAATTCAGCGTCTTCGAAGGTTTTTGGTCTTCCTTCACGCGGACGGTCGTCAACATTGAAATCACCGTCTTTGAAGCTACGGAACTAATCTCGGCACGTTGTTTCACTTCAAGCAGCATCTCCATAAACTTTTTGTAGATCTCGATGCGTTTCTGCCGCCGTTTTTTTGAATGAAAGAGGAAAATCAGCACTTCCCGCTATTGACGATTATTCGGCACGAAATCAGACATTTTCACAAAACCAAAAGTATATGATACCAAGACAAAATCACTACTGTGTCGAAGCAGTTTGTTTACCATATGTCTAAGCTTGGTTTATGACGTTTAGCATACGCTGCTGGTGGCATCTATTGACACACAGCGAGAACTTAGTTGCGCACCTAATAGTTTAAGTAAAAAAAAAGTTTCTCATAAAAGCATCTTCGCAACCCCTTTTCTTGCCCAAAGCTTGCGTTATAATTCTTCTAATACCCCTCTTCTGATATCCTAACCGTCAAAGTTGCTTTGGTGTTCTTTGTCTATTTATTATTTATTAAAACCATCGTTGTAAAGTCAAGCAAAAAAATCTGATTGTCTAAGTCAGTGCATTTTTTTCAACAGCTAATACCACTTCTTTGTTAAAAGCATTTACATTGATTTCTAAATTTGTTTTCCTTTATTTATCCCCCAAAAAATTCAATAGTTGGTATTAAATTGCAAACTTCAGACACTTGAATTTTATTTATCTGTACTAATTCTTTAAATCTGTGTAGATTACATTCGCACCCTTGGGACTTGCGGAAATACGTAGTTGCTTTCTCCTGTTCACTTCCTTTGTCCCCAGCATTCAAGTATTTAGTTATTGCAGCCGAAATGCTTGGAATGGTTCGCTGATTGTCCCAACTTTTTTATATCTTTATTATTTACTTGTAAGCGCCACTGTTTTCGCAGTTGCCCTTTTGTCTATTTATCCACGATTTTTCTTTTGCGCTGCTAACGAAATTTTGTTTGGAAACTTTTTTGTTGTTTCTAAGTGATAGTTTGAGCTAATGTTAGTTTAATAAGAGTTCGCGTTGCATTATCAAATTAGTTTTAGATTTTCTTGCTTTCGTTACTTTTGCTTTTTGGTGCAAATCTGTAGACGTTTTTTCTGCTTGTTTTCGTATAGCAAAAAATTGGGAGCACAAATAGTTGTAAGGAATGCTTAACGAACGGCTTTTAACCCATTCCTGCGGTACATTTAAATAAAAAATAGTTTAAAAAAACTAAAAAAAACGCTTTTATTGCCAATCGAACTAAAAAGTAGAAAATAAATTTTAATGACAAAGAGACCTATAATGAAGTTATAGCAAATCGAACGATCAGTCATAGTCAACTACCTCAGAACAGAATTATAACAAAAATTCAGATACAAATAGAGTAATTCAAATTAGATTTAAAAGCGTGGGATGCATTTTGCTTCACTTTCATAACCTTCTGTACATAGGTAGTTGCCAATAGAATGATTGTAATATTTACTATATCAAGCATCCCACGTTTTAACTCTAATTTGAATTAATCTATTTGTATCTTAATTTTTGTTATAATTCTGTTCTGAGGTAGTTGACTATGACTGATCGTTCGATTTGCTATAACTTCATTATAGGTCTCTTTGTCATTAAAATTTATTTTCTACTTTTTAGTTCGATTGGCAATAAAAGCGTGTTTTTTAGTTTTTTTAAACTATTTTTTATTTTCTACTTTTTAGTTCGATTAGCAAAAAAGCGTGTTTTTTAGTTTCTTTAAACAATTTTTTGTTTATTATGAATGAAAATTATTGTTATCATTGCAGTCAGTGATTAAATGATTCGATATATTCGTGTTATATTTAATTCCTTTCTTATCGACTGCGAGTCTAAAGCTATGCAGTTATCGGCCGTGATAAAGAAGTAATCGGGATGAAGAACTTATTTCGTGGAGGGAGCCTGAGAAACTGATTTACAAGAATAAAAAAAGATTTTTCATTTTACAACCAAATTCACCTTACTTTTAGCCCACAGGTAAAAAAAAGAAAATATTAATCCTGGCAATCCTAATAAGGATAATGGAAAACTTTTATCAAATTATTGCATTGTCATCGGTCCTTGATAGGTGTGCAAAATTTCAAGTCGATCAGATGTTTAGAAGCCAGTGAAAATTAAGCTCAAAGATTCCGTTACATACATACATACATGCATACATACATACATACATACATACATACATACATACAACCCGACCTAATAAAAGTGTGTTAAAAATAAAACAAGAAATCGAAATTAAGCGAAAGCAGACGTAAAATGTTTCAAAGAATTTTTGTTAAACTAAGGCTGCACATTACGAGTATGGCACCAGACTGGAACCAGCAGAGGTCGCGGTCAGCCAGAGATCACTTGGTGAAGATCGATGTTGTAGGTCGAACTGGGAGATGCAGACATCACATGAGACGGCGCAAAAACCAAAGTGCAGAACCCTGTAAGATGGAAGGATCTTATCGAGGCCCTATACTCCCGAGCGAAGTGAGGAAGTATATAAGAAAAGGCTGCATATTTATAAGTCCACACTTTTAAATTTAAAACTACAAATAATACCCGTCAATATTTCAGCTTGACAAAATTTGGGTTCACTACTTGTTGACATATTAACTGAAGAAGACTAACAAATTCCTTTACGTTTCGGTACAGTCGGTACTATGTTATCGAAGCGACCTGGATTTATATCCGGCCAAGGACCGTCACTCCAGCAGCATTCCCCGTGTACAAGTATGGGGAATGTTTATGATGCTATAACAACAACAACAACAACAACAACAAATTCATTTGCTGAAGATACCAAACCGGAGGTAGTTTCTTTTCAGTAGACTTTCTCTTTATGGGACACCGTTTCATCCATATGGCTGCCTCAGCTAGCTCCAGCTCCAACCCAGATAGACGGGCATCAGCTGTCCATTAGTTGGTTAAATGACAGTTCAGAGTATTGTTTAGAAGCCCTCGAAAGCATTTTGCCGACAGTAAGTGCGAAAAAGGAAAATCTGTAAAGCATTTCA
Source organism: Anastrepha ludens (assembly GCF_028408465.1). Classification (NCBI taxonomy): domain Eukaryota; kingdom Metazoa; phylum Arthropoda; class Insecta; order Diptera; family Tephritidae; genus Anastrepha; species Anastrepha ludens. The sequence goes on along the minus strand of NC_071499.1, from coordinate 9,204,347 downwards.
AACGTAAAAGTGTGATGGCATCAGATTTGACTGGGAAATCACAACCAGCGATTGTTCGTGAGCTCGAGCATCTCAAAGTAAATAAAGTGTTTGCTTATCGCACCATTACTCGTTACAATGCTACTGGTAGCATCGCGAAACGTCATGGAGGTGGTCACCAAAAGACTGCAGCGTCACGAGAAATGGTTCAAGAAGTGAAGTGAAGAAGTGACTTGAGCGAAATCCCCGACAAAGTGCCAATCAAATGGCAAAAGAAGTGATAATATCTGACCGTAGCATCCGCCGCATACTGGAAAATGATCTCAAAGTCAAGCCTTACAAGATCCAAAAGGCGAATGATCTCACATAAAAGCAGCAACAAAACAGACTTGAGAGAGCGAAGGAAGTGCTTCGGTTGGCCGAATGCGGTCAATTTCCGAGCATTGTGTTTTGAAGAAAAAATGTTCAAATTGAGCAATTCGTAAACTCCCAAAACGATAGTGTTTATTTGGCCGATCGTTCATACGAGAATTTGAGTCATCGATTGGCCACTAGGAGGCAGCACCCGCCACAGGTAATGGTTTTGGCCGCTTTAACCGCAGATAGGCGCTCTTGAATCATTTTCATCGAGTCTGGTGTCAAGGTAAGTGCAAAATATTGTCGAGAAAGTATTCTAGAGGTTACTTTGAAGCCGTGGGCAGAGAAACATTTAGGTGAGAGACCAGGGACGTTTCAACAGGACTCGGCACCGTCTCGCAAAGCTCGAGTGAACTAAGGACGGCTAAAAAACAACGTTCCGTACTTCATAAAGTCCACACAATGGCTCTTAAATTCACAAGACGCGGAGTCCGGTGGCTTATTTTCTTTAGGCCATTGCTGAGAGCAAGGACCAAACTAAAAGATTCACCAGTCTCGAAGCGCTGAAAAAAGCTATTGTCCGTGAGTGAGCCCAAATACCTGCAAGTCACATACGGGGAGTTTGCAATTCGTTTCTGGACCGTCTCAAGGCCATAGTCAAGGCAAAAGATGGCTATATCGAGCATAAGTAAATTGTTTCTTAATTTTGTATTATTTTCACACATTCTTTACTTTGAATTGAATAAAAGTAATTTTCGAAACTAAATTTTTGGCCTTTATGGCGAAACTAAGTTATTGGCCTCGGCTCGTAAACGATCGATTATGACATGACGCTAGCGCGCAATCCTGCTGATATCAAAGGTCATCAAAGTTCATGTCTTCAATTTCCGGCCACAAAAAATCATTTTTCTGTCACACTCATCTTTGACTTCTTTCCAGCATAATTTTCAGAGAAAAAAAGCCAATATGGAATTGCTCTAAAATTCCCGCCCCAATATGTTTTTTATAAAAAATACAGTTTGTGCTACTACGAAAAAGCTTTTACAGAATTTTTCAAAACTTTCAAAATTTCATCAAAGCTTTCAACTTTTTAACCAGAGCGTTTAGAGTTTTTCTGGGTACGCAGCCCTATAGCCCATTGAATTTTAGTACAAGTCTCAAGTGACCACCAAATACCTTTAGTTTTTATAATTTTTTTTGCTGAGGTGTCACGCCTGCTTCTTCTATGCAGAACAAAGACTTGAACTTTATTATATGGAAGAAAAAGCCGAAAGTCATATCGGACTTTTGTCTCAAATAAACTCAAGCCAAATCAGTATCGCAGAACTACTGGGATTTGAGGATTATGAGCCCAATAAGGGTTAAACTGCGCTAAGCGACTCTCAAAACCTAAAGACAATTGTAGCTGCATTTTGCAAATTTAAAAAATACGAGATTTCACTGTCTTCGAAAAATTACTGGGAGATGACAAATCTGCATCCATTTCAAAGATTAAAAATCTATCAGCAATAATTCGGAGGAGAGCACACAAAGAAATTTCTACATGCGCAACTATGTTTATGCGACATGCTGCACAATGTTTGTAGGAAACAATGTTGCTCATCGCAAAAACGGACGCAAATTCGCAATTTTGCCAACGACAATTTTGAGTTGAACATCGACAAACGTTGCTTGTGAATACTGCGTCGATCAAATGCCAGCGATTTAGTGCCGTAATTCATTTCGTTTTTTCACTAAATACTTTTCTCGTAATTTCTTTGTGAAGACACAGCACAGCAGAAGTGGAGAAGTGGATTAATGGCAGTAAAGCAGAAAAACGGAATTACCCTTTTTGTGCGCGAGGAAAATGTCAAAGCTGGAGGATAAAAATATTGCAGGTATTTGTAATATAATCGGAAAGTTGTGTGGGATGATGGGAGTGAAAAATAGGTTGTCTGCACAACAAACGGTGGAGGATAATATTATGATTAGAGCTACTATTAGAAGTGGGTGGCACGAAACATAAAAAGTGGGGCAAGGGAAGAAAAAGTTTAAAATCTGAAATCACTATTAGAAATTCGAATAATAAATAAGACTGCTTAAATTAAGACTCGGAAAGCAATAAATTCAATACGAAGGTGTCTGCCGCCTTAAATACTCGAGGATATACCTAACTAAATCACCACTGAATGATATCTTGAGTTTGAATTTCAATTTGGCTATGAATAAGTGACGAATTATTAGGTGCGCAACTAAGTTCTCGCTGTTTGTTAATAGATGCCGCCAGCAGTCGATTCTCACATAACCTAAACGTCACAAACCAAGCTAAACAAACTGCTTTGACATATTCGTGATTTTGTTTTGGTATCATATACTTTTGGTTTTTTGAAAATGTCTGATTTTGTGCCGAATAATCGTCATTTGCGGGAAGTGTTGATTTTCCTCTTTCATTCGAGAAAAAACGGCGGCTGAAGCGCATCGAGAGCTACAAAAAGGTTATGGAGATGCTGCTTTAAGTGAAACAACTTGCCGAGATTGGTTCCGTCAATTCAAAGACGGTGATTTTAATGGTGACGACCGTCCGCGTGAAGGAAGGCCAACTGTGAACAACTGCTCCAGTGGCAAAAACGGAAGAGTTTTCTTCGTCGCATCGTGGCGGGTGATGAAAAATGGATTCGTTACTCCAATCCAAAGAAAAGAAAGTCATGGCGACTGCCCGGTCATGCTTCTACGTCGTCGCCTCGGCCGAATATTCACGCTGCGAAGGTTATGCTATGTATTTGGTGAGACCCAGTTGGTGTTATTTATTATGAACTGTTAAAACCAAGCGAAACCATCACTGGGGATCGGTATCGACTTAAATTGATGCGATAGAGCCGAGCACCTGATCCAGAGCTTCCTTGAGGATAAAGGGATGCCCGTTAATTGGCATTGGGTAAAAAAAGTAAACCACTCATGGGAAACATCTTCATTCAAATGATCTCATTCGACAGTTCAAACTTCAGCACATATCTCATAATTGGCAAATTCGAACACCAACAATGAAACTCTTCCATTCGGGTCTGTTTTGCACCAATCTCTTAACTTCAGCAGTCGTCTCCAGGCATTCGCTGGTCTTCCACGTCTGCGGCTTCCTTGAGGTTCTAGTCAATGGCGGCCCTTGTTAAGTCACCATTTCCTCTGCGTAGAACATGGCCAATCCAACTCCATTTTCTCTTTCGGGTTCTGGTCCATAAGCCAGCATTCGGAATAATATTTGGCCAGAATATTTTGAGAGTCGCATTCCACGTTTCCCAACAATAAAATAAAATCGACTTTACATTGGAGTTAAAAATTTGCAGTGCTGTGCGCCATGAAATGTGTGCATTCCAAATTGCTTGCAGTGAGCCAAATGCCACCAGAGCTTGAAATTGAAATTTGAATTGGTCGAGCCAAGGAGCACAGAGAGATTTGGAGGCTCCTAAAAAAACTCAGGTTAAAAATCCCATTGAATTTAGAGCTCTGGAAAGAGGGTAGATAGTCAAGGAGGAAAGGAGTAAAGTATCAGAGAAAGATATAGGAAAGAATAGAGATAGAGACAAAGATAGTTACTCCTATGAGAATTATCCAGATTCTTTGGCAAATCTGTAAATATCCTCCAGTTTTAGAGAACGAATATTACTCATTCTCACGATATCGAAACCCAAAAGTCGTATCCTAGCTCTAGCAAAGGCAGGACACTCACAGTGAAAGTGTTCAGAGCTATCCGCCTCCTCCAAGCAAGACAGGCACACTGGGTCCTCAGTGATTTCAATGGTGGTCATATGCTGACCCCATGGGTTGTGTCCTGTAATAATACCGACCTTCCAAGTTTTCGTAGAAATTTGGGCAGTTTTTTGTTCGTAATTGTCACAAAACACTCTGCAGCGTTCTATACCGGATCATCGCTCTCTATGCAAATTGTATGCATAATCGCTGATCCAATATATGATTCCTACGAAACTGATTCCGATTATCGGCTCTGGTCTGGTGGGGTAACCGCTGATCCACAGTTGGCCAATTCATTGGCAATTTCATTCCCTTGAACTCCGCAGTGCCCTGGAACCCATATAAGTACGAGCTTATTCTGTCTCTGATCAGAATTAAGTTTCTTCTTACATTCTTGAACAATCTTTGAGGTGAAACGTGTGTCTCCCAAGTCAGCTTCTTATCCAAGATCAGTCCAAGATATTTAACTTCATCGGAAAGACCAAGAGTCACACCCTTCAGTATTGGAAGACTGAGTCCATCATGTTTCTCGTGAACAAGACTATGGTGGTTTTGTTCGGATTGACGGAAAGACCTTGTCTTGTGCACCAGTCATCGATTTTGTTCAGAATCTTCCTTCGTGCAAAGCCTCCTTGGGGATTTATCCGATGTTAGCGCACAGACATCGTCCGTGCATCTCTGCTAGCAGAGAGTCTACGACCCAGCACCACAACAACCGAGAAAGAACACCTCCTTGGGGACATCCTTGCTTGGTCCTGACGGTGATTAGTTCGTCACTGTTCTCACCAGCGATTAACAGCCTCTCAGAGAGCATGGAATATATCCACTTTACAATGGTTTGATTAACTCCATGTCGAGCTCGACCAGAGCTTTCTTTATTCGGTTCTTGATAATATCGCTCGAACCACCAGAAGCCAATAAAAAGGTGCCTAAATAGCAGAAAGATTGTACATCTTTGAGATCGATATTGATCTTCAGGCCTGCTTTCCCAGCTGCTTCTCGCACAATAATTGAAAAACTGTTGATGTAGATATTTTCGGAATTAACTCACTCAAGCGAAGCAGATATCGTCGAGATATCTGGAAACAGTGTTCATCCAAGAGCTATTAAGATAAATAATAGCAGATATTTCGGCAGGGTACCACGTCAAAACCTCTAATTTCATAAAAAAAACCGTCACCTTCTGCTTGAGTTTGTACGGGCATATATTGACAAGGCAATGAATTTCTGGTCTAAACTTGTATATGCTGACGAATCAAAGTTCAATATATCAGTAAGTGCTGGGCGGGCTACAATATGAAAGAGAAGAAATGCGGGTATGGAAATGAAGAATTTGAAATCTGCTGTCAAGCACTTCGGAGGTAGCGTAATGATTTGGGGAGTAATAGCTGCACCTGTCATTGGAAAGATGACCTTTATTCAAGACAATATGGACCGATATAAATGTAGAAACATTTGGAACACCATTTGAGGTCACCATTCGAATGCTTAGGTCTTGGGCAAGGCTGGGTTTTCCAACAAGATGAAGGCTCCAGAGCAAACTGCGCTAATTGTCAAAGAATGGCTCTTATATTACGCACCCCGATAGAGCATGTCTGAGAGCTTTTTGTGAGAGAGAAATTCGACGAGGTATAGTAACTGGTGCAAAGTCGATAGAAGAAAAGGTTGATGGAGGCATGGAACCAAATATCGCAACGAAGAGCTTATCCAACTAGTTGGATTAATGCCACGACGTCTTCAAGTAGTGATTGATAAGGGTGGTGGACCTGCTAAATACTGTAAGTATTCAAAAATGCTAGTTTTGAAAGGAATAAATTTTTTTTTTAAGCGAATCGGACTGTATGTGTTATGTAAAACCGTTTTTGGTTTTTTTTTTGTTGTTTTGTTAATTTTTTTTATTATCGAGGAAGTGAAGTAATTCAATTGTTGTAAATTTATGAATAAATATGAATTCGAAGAAGAACTACGTCAATAGTTTTTTTAATTACTATCCACCTTCAGGGAAATATGCTACTGTACGTAGACTTAAGCCCTTCACTCTATTCGGAAGTGTACCACTGCCTGCCGAGGGGCGACAGCTCTTAGAAACATTTTGTCTACTATTTGGTGTTTCGTGCCCCAAACACTTTCGAACGGTAGTAATGCACCAACTCATTCCGCTACGGTGGCCGCCATCTACCCCAAAGTAAAAAAAGGAGATGCGGACATGGGCACTCCCATCATCGACTTCATAATCGGCATACACGAAAACATGGCGTAATAAATTTATTGAATTAACATTCAAATCAGCAACGCCATACCACAACCACCAAGTCAAACAACCAAAAGTACTTCAACAACCCTGCCAGGCTAATATTCCCTTGTAATCCGCCACAGCAGTACTGTGAGTTTTGTCTGTTTGTTTTACATTTTTTTTTTTTTTGTTATTTCGCTCAACAGTCAGACAAAGCACAGTGACAGGCAAACTAGTAGATCTGATTATGAGTAAACACATTGGGAGTCTGCCAAATTGCAGAAGCGAAGCAAAATTGAAATGAATAAAAGTACGAGTAGATTTTCAATTTGGGCAGCAATCGCCAAAGGCGCCATGAATCGACACACCAATTGAGTTGAATATTGTTTTTACATGGTTGGTGTATAGTGAGTTATTGTTGTTGCTACTATTATGACATTATATTTGTAGAGCTGTGTGGGGGAAGAGGGGTGCCGAAGTACCGAAATTCAAATGAGCGAAATTTAAATTTTCAATTGAAATGCGCTGAAACGAATGAATGAATAGCAGTGGGCACACACTTACACGCATACAGACATAAACGCATACATACATACACACATATTTATGCAAAGTTATGAGCAGAGTTGCCATTTTGTATGCGGGGGAGAATGATGAAGCTGAAATGAAACGTCAACGAACCGGAATAAATGATTGAATGAACCAAACTTAATTTGCGCTAACAAGTGAATGAGAGTCAGAAATTGGTGGGAGGATTAACAAAAAAGAGCAAGATTAAAAAATGTGTGCGTTTTTAAGTGAATGTGAAATTTTTGCTTTTGCATTGTATTTTATATCAAAATAGAAATTATTAAAAAAAAATGAAATAAAAAAAAATGTGTATTCCTACTTTTGGAGCAGAAGCGCTATTGAACCCCTAAATGCATGGTTTTTATTTTTTTACAACAAAAAATAATTTTTGCCTAATAACCTATTTACCACTGTAATCATAACATTAAAAAAGTCATTGGCCATTTTTGGAGTATTATTTCGGCGAGAAAAACAATGAAAAAAACTAATGAAATATTTGAAAACTTAATTCATCTTTAAAGTTATAAGCGCATTATTAAATTAGAAATGGTATACCATGAAATACATTTTTCACGAGCGAACCTGCAAAATTATATTGGGTTGTTCGGAAAGTAATTTCATTTTTTTCCGACAGAAGATTTAATTGTATTTTTTCACATCTAACTTCACACTTAAGTCGCATTGTCATTATATGAGCTTGAAGCTCATGATTCAGTTATTAAAGGTTTGTTCACTAGTGACATTCGATTTTTGACACTCCCTTACAAAAGGTTGTATTTAAGAAGGTGAATAAAGTGGAACAAATTAAATACTTTTTGGTAAAAATGGTAGCAAAAAAGTATTTTCTTACTTAAATGAAATCAAACTGCGAACAACTTAAAAAATTAATTTGAAGTAATATTTGAATGTAAATAATGGTACAAATAGAAGTTATTAGCGAAAATTTCCAAGTCCAATATTAAAACAAGAAATTATTTCACTTAATCCAAGACTTTATTTTGTAAATTAATTAATAAATTTAAAACCGATCGCGAAGTTGGGAAGCTTCGCCAATATGAAACTATTTTGTTAAAAATAAATAAATAATTGGCACGTACAATTCTGTTAGTTGTTTGGCGAGTTCCTCCTCCTATTTGTACCGCGTGTCTTGATGTTGTTCCACAAATGAAAGGATCTACAGTTTTAAGCCGATTCTGGCAGATGGTTTTTTACGAGGAGCTTTTTCATGCTGGTACTGTACTTTGCTAAGGCTCCTCTGGACACTTCATCCATCCATGGTAAGGTGGACTCATTGGGAACAAGTTCCGTCAATCGCAACTTTTTTATAATGAGGTATCCAATGTTATAGTTCGCGTCGATACTATCCAATTATTCTCCCTGTCGTAACTCTTGGGGAAATGCTATGAATTACTTCTAAATTAACGCATCACAAGAACTAAAGTTTTGTAAATTCTCCACTCATCGATTACGTCAAATACTCTATCATGTCCTGACTTAAGCGGTATGTATTCCATGTCATACTACCATAGTCCTGAATATGCCGATGAATACTCTTGAGCGAGTTGTTGCTCGTAAGCAGACCATTTTGAAAATGAAATGGTTTTTCTAGACATTTTACTTTTCCTCCACTTTTTCTCAAAATTTCTAGAGCTAGCAACCCAGGGTCTTGCTAAGGGAGCCGATTTGTCAAGAGAGAACGAGAAAGCTGCATACTGAGCAAACCTTTTATCATTGAATCATGCTTGAAGCTGTTCTAGAAACCGAAAAAATTGACATTTGTCTAATATCCGAAACACATTTTACTAATGAATCCCACATGAACTTTAAGAATTCAACTCTATACCGCACAATTCATCCCAAAAATATCCAACACCATGAGGAAGAGCACATTTGTACTGATAAATTTCAAATAACAAATATAAGCGTAAAAACGAAACAGCAATTTCTTATAGTTGGTGCACTATACAGTCCACCAAGGCACACAGTTACTACAGAAGACTACAAGCAACTTCTTGAACGCTATCGACAGATTGATAACTACGAAAGGCCGACGCTATCTAACGCACTAAGAGAAAAAAAAATGGGACGCAATATCTACAGCAAAACCAAAATACTGGCCGACTGACTGTGATAAGACTCCAGATTTATTAGATTTCTATATAATTAACAAAATATCAGCGAACTTTTTACATACAGAGGAAGGCTTAGATCTAAGCTCGGACCACTCTTCAGTTTATTTAACCTTCAGTGACGATATTATGTACAAAGAAGAAACTCCCTTTCTAACCAACAACAGCACAGATTGGGAGCACTTTCGCCAGAAATTAGATGAGCATATTGAGTCTGAGGCAAATATATAGTATACACCACCGACTACATAGAAATCGAATCGCTTAAGTTTATTAAGACTATACAGAAATCTGCATGGGAGAGCACACCTCAGAGTAGGAGAAAATTATTCGGCGTGAATTACCTACGAGAGTTCCGAGATCTAATAGTCCAAAAACGTAGATTAAGGAAAAAAATGGCACCTTACCCGATCACCCGCTGACAAACACAACTTCAATTATGCAAGCCAAGCTTTAAAACGGTCTTTAAGAGCGTTTAAAGATGATTCTATCGATTCGTATGTTACCAGCCTAAGCACGGAGCGGAGTTCCGAATATTCTGTGTGGAAATGCACAAAATGATTGAAAAGGTCAATAAAACATATCCCGCCGATTAAAAAAACAGATGGCAAGTGGGCTAGAAGTGATTCCGAGAAAGCCAATGCTTTTGCAAAACCCTAATGGCAACTTTCTCTACAGATGATGCACATGATCATGATGACGCAATAACGAATTAAGATTCCAATGTGCCTAGCAACGAAATATTGTCTTAAGTCACAGTGCAAGATATAAAACACAATATACGACGTGAACTTAAAAATAAAAAATCACCAGGCTTTGATAATATCACTGCAGAGGTTCTGAAAAAGCTGACTAACAAAGCTACAAGTAGATTAGTAGACATAATTAATGCTTGCCTTGCACTAAAATATGTACCCACCTGCTGGAAAGTTGCGGTAGTCATAATGATACCTAAACGTCGTTACTACCGACGATGTCAAAAGTTTTTGAGAAAGTACTACTGGAACGCTTACAGCTCTCTATTGAAAGATCGAATCTTATCCCGCAACACCAATTTGGCTTTCGCGTTCAACATTCCAGCACTGCGCAAATTCACCGAATAACTAGTAAAATTGAAAAATCCTTTGAAAACCAACACGTTTGTTCTGCTATATTTCTTGACGTAGCTAAGGCTTTTGACAAAGTTTGACACGCAGGTCTAGTTAAAAAATTAAGAAGCATTCTTCCACCTGACTTCTGTGACACTATAGAGTCATACCTACAAGACAGGTTTTTTTCAAGTAAAATATGAAAATGAATTTTCTGAACTAAAACCAATCAAAGCAGGGGTTCCACAAGGCAGCATACTTGGACCTGTCCTATACTTAATCTACACATACGACATGCCATGAGATTCATTCATAGCCACATTTGCAGATGACACTGCAATCCTTACTGTTGACAACTCAGAAATAAAACCAACACAGAAACTTCAAAACGCTGTCGATGAAATAGCGGCTTGGACGACTAAATGGAAAATTGCGTTGAATAACTCAAAATCTACACATATTAACTTTACAACCAAAAAAATTGCATGTCCCCCAATAAGCATATTCGGCAATCAAGTACCGTACTGAAATACAGCAAAATACCTCGGTATGACACTGGACGCGAAACTTAAATGGAAGGAGCACATCAAGATGAAAAAAGATGAATTAGAAATGAAATTCCGAAACCACCAATGGCTCCTGAGCAGAAACTCGCAACTGTCTGTTCACTGCAAGCTGACCATATACAATCAAATACTAAAGCCGGTCTGGATGTATGGTGCACAACTATGGGGTTGTGCAAAGAAAAGCAATATAGAAGTCATACAGCGCTTCCAGAATAAAATACTCCAAACTATAGTAAATGCCCCAGGGTACATAAGAAACAGTGACCTTCATCGTGACTTAAAAGTACCGACCATCACCGCAGAAATTAAAAATTGGTAGCGTCTCACCAGGAAAGACTTCGCCTACACCCAAATCAAGAAGCTAGCAATTTGCTTAATACTAGCAATCTAAGAAGACGATTGAAGCGTACAAAACCTTTTGAACTGGTAGCTCATGCTCAACAATATTCAAAGCATATATTGATTTTAAAATATTATGTTACTCGATGTAAACGGCTCGTCGGTCAGTTATGACCAGTTTTTGTCTTACAACAAAATAAATAACTAAAAACAAACATTATATGTTTTGACAGTGTGAATAAGTTCAATTGATTTTGCGCAGTAGTTTTTGGTGGGTGTCCTTTGAAATACGGAGAGCAATAAGCAGCATTTTCGTCATATTTTACTTTTTTTATTATAGAAAAGGTAAAAATGCTGTTCAAGCCAGAAAGAAATTAACCGATATGCATGGAGAAGATGGTTGACAATACGCCAGTGCCAGAACTGGTTTGCAAAGTTTCGATCCGGCAATTCTCATGTGGAAGATGAACCACGTTCTGGAAGACCGGTTGAAGCTGATAAAGACGTGATAAAGACATTGGTTGATGTAAGCCGGCGCATAACAACATGTGAGATCGGTGAAAGGTTAAATTTATCGCATTTAACTGTTTATGATCACCTGAAAGGCTTGGGTTTAACCTCGAAGCTCCCCATGTCCTCATGGAGAGAAATTTGTGCCGTCGCGTTGACTTCTGTGTTTCACTCCTCAAACGTCACGAAAATGAGCTATTTTTGAAGCGCATCATTACTGGGGACGAAAAATGGGTTGTATATAACAAAGTCAAAAGCAAGAGCTCTTGAAGCAGAAAAGATAAACCGGCTCAAAACATTTCAAAAGCCGATATCCATCAAAAGGTGATTCTGACTCTTTGGAGGGATTTTAAAGGAGTCACTTTTTTTGAGCTTTTACTAGATAACACAACCATTAATTCGGAAGTCTGCTGTCATCAGCAGGACAACCTGAATGATGCACTTCAACAGAAAAGGCCAGAATTAATCAACAGGAAAGGTGTTGTGTTCCACCAAGATAATGCGAGACCTTATACAAGTTTGGTCAATCGCCAAAAGCTTTGCAGCTTGGATGGGATGTACTGTCACACCCATCCGGCCACTGCAAATTTTTTTGGACGGTAAAACCTTTATCTCACATGAACACGTCAAAAATCACCTGCATCAGTTTTTTGCCAGCAAAGACCAAAAATTGTATACGCGTGGAATCATACTATCAGAAAGATGGCAAAAGTCTTTGAATCAGAATGGCCAATATATAATTTATATATAAAGGGTGGTTAAGTTTTAAGGGCCGGTGCTGATTTTGAATAAAATAAATTTTTTTTAGGAAATTAATAGGACTATGAATAAGTTCGTGCGGTTTTTTTCGAAATTTGAAACTTTATTGACGTAAAATGGTTACAAATTTAATATTCAAAATATTGTCCATCGCTTACTACTACTTTTTCCCATCTTTCTGGCAATTCACGGATTCCCTTTGTGAAAAATTCGGTCGGTTTTGCCGCAATCCACGAATCGATCCATTTTTTGACTTCATCGTAATTACGGAAGTGCTGGTCAGCCAGGCCATGTTGCATCGATCGGAAGAGATAGTAATCGGATGGCGCAAGGTCTGGACTATACGGCGGGTGGGGTAGGACATCCCATTTGAGCGTTTCTAAGTATGTTTTGACCACTTGTGCAACATGTGGCCGAGCATTGTCATGTTGCAAAATAACTTTGTCGTGTCTATCGGCGTATTGCGGCCGTTTTTCTCGCAGTGCTCGGCTCAAACGCATCAATTGTCGTCGGTAGACATCCCCCGTAATCGTTTCATTCGGTTTCAGTAGCTCATAATACACAACACCCAGCTGGTCCCACCAGATACACAGCATAACCTTCAGGCCATGAATATTCTGCGCCGACGTCGATGTTGAAGCATGGCCAGGGTATCCATACGTTGCCCGACGTTTTGGATTGTCGTAATGGACCCACTTTTCATCGCCAGTCACAATTCGATGCAAAAAACCCTTTCTTTTGTGCCGTTGAAGCAGTTGTTCGCATGCCATAAAACGGCGTTCAACGTCTCTTGGCTTCAATTCATACGGCACCCAATGGCCTACCTTTCGGATCATTCCCATGGCTTTTAAACGTTTGGAAATGGTTGATTGATCAACTCCCAAAGTTTTTGCAACCTCTTCTTGCGTTTGAGCCGGATCTTGATCGAGCAATTCCTCCAATTCGGTATCCATGAACTTTGGCGGCGCACCCTCGCGTTCTTCGTCTTCCAAGCCAAAATCACCACTTTTAAAGCGTGCAAACCACTTCTGGCACGTTCGCTCAGATTGAGCATGCTCACCATAAACTTCCACCAAGATACGATGACTTTCGGCTGCTTTTTTCTTCATATTAAAATAATGAAGAAGAATTCCCCGCAAAAACACATTATTTGGCACGAAATTCGACATTTTCAAGTGTGGTAAAAATATTGTTGTTTACGCTTCAAATAAAAAACTTATACTGACGTTTGTGCCTTACGACAGTAGCTCTCCAATGAATGTTTGGAAATGTGGATCGATGGAATAATAATCAAGTTACGCCATCTGTTGTAAAACCGCACGAACTTATTCATAGTCCTATTATTGTCATTTCTCTTTATTATGATAATATTGGTACAGCTCAATTACGTATAGATTAAAATATTGGCCAAATGGCCGCTGCGGCCTCAGCGGGACACCTCCATGGTCCAAATTTTCGATGACGCTGAGGCATAATTGAGGTTCTATGCCGTTAATGTGCCGAATTATCTCATCCTTTAGCTCTTGAATTGTTGCTGGCTTATTGCCGTACACCTTTTATTTCAAATAACTCCAAAGAAAGAGGTCCAACGGTGTTGTTGACGTTTAGGTGTGGTTCACATTCAACATCGGCCCTTGAAATTTAACCACCATTTAGAAAGTTTGCATTTTCTAAAATAAGTTCAATTAAAAAAAATATTTGCTATGTCTTATTTCGAGAAAATCTTCTCCGTTTCTGCGAGTTGATACTTTAAAGCTCGCGCATTGAACCAACTTTTTATTTTATTTTCATTTATGCACTATTTTTAATTGTTAATATTTGCCTCTAATTTCGATGAGAAATTGCTTAAAAACCAAAGATAAATGGAAGTTCATATATTTCTCAGCAAACAAAAACAAGGAAATACTTTTGTGCGCAAAGCTTTAATACTTCATCGACACTCATACGCAGTGTCACACCCAAGGCTTTTGCGTTATTTCACATAATCAGCTTAATTCCATTCTAAAACATTTTCCTCTTTCTTTCTAAATACTGTGCCTTAGTCCTCATATTTGTAGTAGACAATTTTAATTTCATGGTGTTTAATTGCATTTTACCTGCGCGCAACAAATTACCTTTATAATGAGATCAACAGCGACTCCCGCAGCTCTCTGGCATCGTGCAATGTCAGCATACCGCTGCCAAGCCTTTGCAATGGCTTAATCTTATTTGTTGCCAGTAGCGCAGGTCTCGAATTTAAAAAGAAAAGGTAGTAATAATTAAGCTCATTTACTTCTTTTAGGTGCCACCACATTGTTGTTGTAGCCACACGAACTCTTTGTAACAGCGGCGGTACTTGTGAGGAAAGCCAACATTTTCACTGCCCAATGCAGAGAGAGAAGTGTTGGTGAAGAGTTTAAAAATCAGGTGGCAGAAGCGTAAAAACGAGAAAGCGTAGTTGTTGTCTCGCTCTGCTCTCTCTACTCCAAGATGCATCAAAAATGCGGAGTTAGCAAATTGCCTTAACCATGCAAAATGCTACATTTGTCTGTTTTTGTTTTTGTGTCTCCTGCAGAGGGTGTCAGTGCAATTTCGTGAATGCGCAAAGTTATAATTGCTTTTATTTTAGCCAACAAGGGTAGTGGGCCAATTAGCAGTGGTTGGTAGTTAACTGATGATTGCGTGAAAGTTAGAATTTAAGTCGATACTGCTATGAATGCGCAAGGCAACGAAGTATTTCGGGCCTGACAATTGAAGATACTAAATAATGGTTTAATTTGCGTTTGTTAAGAGTGTAAAGAATTTGATATGCCGTCCATTGTACTTGAGAGTATGAGAGTGGCAGGCTATTTACACTAACAAATATCGAATGCTTGTGTTTAGCTCTGCCATCCAAATGCCTCAGCTTTCATAATAAATAAGTGATGGTTACCATTTTTATAGCAGAAATCAGGTTTCGTTCAACGTAATTGAATTCAAATTGTTCTTCACATATTTCATTATCTCTGCATGATATTCTTTTTATTCAGTTTTTATCCAGATGGCATATTTTTGACCATATTTGGTAGTCGTGCATAGAAAGTTGAGCCCTTTTTTTCTAAGAAATTTGATTTATATATATTATATACCGCAATCCGGTTTTCGAAAAGCACAAAATTCTATAACTGCACTGATTCACGTTATCGAAGATATTCAGGAGCCCACTGATGAAGAAAAGGTCACTTTTCTTACCCTACTTCTCAAAAGCATTCGATACAGTTGACCACAGTATCTTATTGCCAAACTCGAAAAATTTTTTGGGCTTTCCCCTACGTCTATACAGTTAGTTGCCTCTTTTCTAAACAAAAATGTCACAAAGTTGTGCGAAGTCTTTCAGAATTGCACAAGTGAGTTCCGCATTCTTGGTCCTCTTCTCTTTTCTTTGCACATCAACGACCTACCGGTAATCTTTAGCGAAATGCTCTCTCATTTGTATGCAGATTATGCCCAGACTTACCGATCTTCTAAACTCAATGAAATTACTGACTGTGTTCTTAAAATAATCCAAAATTTATGCCACATAAACAAATGGGCATTCGACTAACTCGTAACTCTAAGAAGTTTATAGTTTCTCGAGAAAGCCCCTCGACTCTTCAACATTTCCAAAAATCTTAATTGAAGACATTGCTGTCAATTATGTGCATGCGGCTAAAAACCTCGAAATCATTTTCAACTAAAGACTGACTTCTGATTTTGGAATTCTCTTCCACAAAATTTAGTATCTGTAAGTAGCTTGAACACATTTAGACGCGAACTTCAGAGATTTATTAGCACTAAGCTAGATAATTTTAATTTTAATCATAAGTAATGTTAACTTGATTTGTTTTTGTTTTGAAATTTAAAATATAAAGGGTGGTTCAATTTCAAGGGCCGATGTTGAATGTGAACCACACCTAAACGTCAAGTTTTTTTCTGCATTTCATTTGCCATTTTTCAGTTTCAGACTAACTCAATTTGAACCATGGAAAGATACACAATCGAGCAACGCGTTAAAGTTATTCAGGCTTATTATGAAAACAGGCGTTCAAATCAAAATGCATATCGCGCACTTCGTGATTCAGTGATGAAGCACATTTCACCTTAGTGGATTCATCAATAAGCAGAATTGCGGCATTCGGGCGAATGATAATCCAAGAGTGATTGCCGAAAAACCAATGCACCCACAAAGAGTGACTGTTTGGTGCGGTTTATGGGCCAGCGGCATCATTGGGTCGTACTTTTTCCAAAATGAGGCCGGTCAGGCAGTTACTGTGAATAGTGTTCACTGTCGAGAGATGATAACGAACTTTTTATGGCCCGAATTGGTTTCAACAGGACGGTGCCACTTGTCACACAGCTGACGAAATAATGGCTCTTTTGCGCGAAAAATTTGATGACCGAATAAACTCACGTCGCGGCGATGTCAATTTGCCGCCAAGATCATGTGATTTGACACCGTTGGACTTCTTTCTTTGGGGTTATTTGAAAGTAAAGGTACAATAAGCCAGCAGCAATTCAAGAGTTAAAGGATGAGATAATTCGGCACATTAACGGCATAGAACCTCAATTATGCCTCAGCGTCATCGCAAATTTGGACCATCGCATGGGCACACCTCCAGCCGACAATAATTTCCTAAAAAAAATTGTGTTTTATTCAAAATCAACACCGGCCTTTGAAACCTAACCAGCCTTTACTGAAGGCCTCTCAAAGGAGACACCATCGAACTGTGACAAACTTGAAAGACCCTTTATACAAAGAATGCCTAATTATCTTAAATATCACAACAGATTTTTAAAAATCTTTGGTTTCCTCTTCAGACTATTCAATACATAATTTTTTTCGCGAAAACTACGATTTTTGAAGAAATTTTCAGCTCACGAATAAACCCGTTTTCGGCAAAAACATTTTCAAAGCTTTCGAGACAATAAATTTAATATTTCGTTTAAAAAATGTACAACGTTTTTTTCTTGTTGTCAAGAGGAAGCTCCTTACTTCATATAAGAGATGATGCACTTTTCGATACAACTACGAAATAAGAAGAAGAAGAAGAAGCTATCCGCATTTGCTGTTAAGAATTTAATCAAATCACAGAAAGCATTTGAAGCTGAAGAAAATAATTTATATGCATATTTGCATTTTGGTACTTCCAGTTTTAGTGCATTTCTACAAATATATAAAGGGTGTCCCAAAACGTGTCAAGTTTATAGCTTTTTATTTCATTACTTACATTAGTTTTTGGCATTATTTTGGCAATGCTGTGGGAAGTTGAGGCTTCCCATAGAGGCTGTGCTTTCAGTGTTATTTCCTCGTCTAATTCCGTCTTTAAAACTGAGAGCGAGGGATATTCGTTGGACGTACTCATCCTAGGCAAGCGGGTGCCTGTATTAGCAAGCTCGCCAGCTCGCTCAATTCTATATATTCCCTTGTGCCCTAGCAAAAAGTAAATTGTAATCTGTCTACTCTCGCAGAGCTCGTCGATTTCGGACTTACAGTGTTCCACGTATGTCGAGCTAGTCATCTCAGCTATTATTGCTTTAATAGCAGCTTGACTACCGATGAAGATGTTTGTGCCAGTATTGAGGGGAGTAAATTCCACCGCTAATTCATCTGCTTTGGTTACAGCATAGAACTCAGCTTGAAATATACTACCGTGATTGGGAAGCCTGAAAGACTGAAAGAAGACAGCCGTTCCCACTCTTTCCATCATTTTGGATTCATCTGTAAAGAAATTCTGCTTCTCTTCTTGATTGATGCAATAACCGCTTATGCGATTTTAACCGAGTTTAACAAGGCGCACCAGTCGTTTCTTTCGAAGTCCTTCTCTACCTGATATTTTCAGTGCAGAGAGGGCCTTTGCTCTTTCCCGCCGTCACCAACGCGCAAAGGTCTAAAAATCTTGCGCAGAATCTTTCTCTCAAACCCTCCAAGCGTCGCTTCATTTAATTTTGACATCGTCCATGCTGCTGCGTCGTACATTAAGACGGACATGATGAGAAGTCTCTTACAACCTCGAAATCATAACTATCAACAGTGACTTGGGTGCCGATGCGCGATTGCGTCGACTGTTTGGTTGATCACAGGAGGTACTTCGTTTTTTCCGCGTTCACCACCAGACCCATTGACCTTGACAGACCTTTATCCAATTTGGAAAAGGCAGAACTAGCAACGCGACTATTAAAGCCGATGATATCTGTAAAGAAATTGTATGTGTGGTAATAATATTTTCCAAGCCCATCTGCCAGCCATTCTGTTGTATTACAGAAGTAAGCCTCTTGCAAAAGTTTACTTATAGAATAACGTAGTCTGACCTTCCGTTTGTATCCTGTAGGTTACTGTGACCAAGAATTCTGTGAGACCAGAAAGCTTGTGAGAAATGTCTAGTCATCCTCAGTCTTAGCGCAGATCTTTTGGTTGAGTTCCCTACCAGAATCATCAGATGTAGGCGTGGCATTGCTGGTTGTATCTTTTTGCGCCGAAAAGCTATTAAAAAAAAGAACTGAAATTCTATTTCTTTAAGTTTCTTGTCTGACCAGTGGCTTGATTCCTTTTTGCGGCACCCTTTATCATTGTTCATGCGCCTCAAATCAAGCACTATTTGACTGCACGAGACGGTGTCTGTTTACGTGCTGCGGTGCAATTTGTATAGCGCGAATTTGTCTTCTTTGTAGCATCCACGAAATTTGTTGAAATTTATACATCATTAGTCAAGTGGTTTCTGCTGCTTGCTTTCAAGAAGATGCGCTTCACGATTTGACTTGCAACAATTGCTTCCCTGTTTTGGAAATGAAGCTGCCTAGCACGAGTACTCGTATGCAAGTCCTTATGCAAGTGTTTGTGTGGGTATTCTAATTAATGTTGCACTACTTGCCTTTGATAGATGGAATGATTTTTCTTAGTTGACAATAAGTTAAGAATAAACGAATTACCACAGGCTGGCTTGGTTATATCGTTGACATCGAAAATTACTATTTGCTATGCAATTTGGATGACTAAAGAAATCTCGGCTTTTAGTCGCTGAGATCTAAGAATCAAAGCTTATAATACAGAAAGAGTAAAAATTAAAGTGGTGAAGCTGTGTTTTATGAAGATTACATTATAAAATTTTTATTTAGCAAAATAACCGAGCAACAATTAGATATGATTTTTGAGGAACAAGCAACCATAAAAGTAGTGGAGAAGTAACTTTGTTTGGGTTGTTTCATAATTCCATATGGATTTCCTTTACCTTTCAGATCCATCTTTCCACTTCACCGAAAAGGTCCAACCGAAAAGTACCAAGAAGAGTGGTTGACTCTCTTCTTTTGAGGATGATCTCCTCTATTACGCGGAATATTTGAAGCCCGAACCATATTTTCATGTTGCGAGAAAAGAAGTCGCAGAGAGGCAAAGGTGGCGAGACAAGCAATGTAGCAGCAATTCGTAAACATAAACCATAACTGAAATTAAAAAATAAATAGCAAATGGTCAAAGACGTAGGTTGGAGTCTCCGTGCATGAAATTCCCAAACGATAGAAAAAGTTTTTACTAATAGCCCTCGCTTCTCAGCAGGCAATGGAAAACCTCCGAGTGGAATTCTTCCTTAAAAAACTCCTCATAAAAAACCGTTTGCCGGTCGGATTCGGCTTAAAACTGTAGGTCCCTACATTTGTGGAACAACACCAAGAAGCACGCCACAAAAAGGAAGAGAAGCTCGGCCAAACACCTAACAGAAGTGTACGCGCCAATTATTTATTTTTAAAATTTATTAATATTTCAATTGAAATAGTGAAAACACTTTTCTTACCGAGCATTTTTTCTCAACTAATAAAATCTCAAATAAAATTTGGTTAAACGTCAGTCTGAAATGAAACAAGGCGAATTCATTATTTTGTTTTCTAGTTTCGTAATATTTTGCTTTGACAAGCAAACGTACAGAAAATTGTTGTTGGCCTAATGTGTGAACATTTTCCTACAGAAAAATGCGAATGCAATTCTAAAATTCTGCATATTTATAAGCACTTTAAGGCCATTTGTATGTACATATGTGTTAACTCGTACAAAATTCCAGACACAAATTATTTCTCTGTATTCAGGATGTCAGAACAATGAATGCAAATTAATTGACAGTGCAAGTGTCAGTTGCACTTTATAAATGACAGCAACAATTTACTATGACAATTGAGCAATGAATATAAAGGAGATAGAAATATGTACGCATGTTTGGATTTATACAGATGTGCATGGGCGTATGCATTTGATTAGAAAATAGGCTTGAACAAAAGAAAGTTAATTGAGAAGAAACACTGCAGGTATTTAATATTACTATTGATTAAATTAAAGAGTCGGAAATGGGGTTCGTGTATTGCTCGTAAATAAAAACAAGTAAGGAGCTGCGTATGCTGAACTTTCGCCCAAGACGTTTCTGTAGTATGTTGTTGTTGTTGCTGTTCAGGTGGTTGAACATTTCCACTGAAATACTCCTAATGAGTGACCAGCACCGTTTTACTACCACTGTCTCGTGTGATGTTGTCTTTTTTTTTTTTTTTTTTTTTCCAAGTCAGATCCATTTAGTGAGGGCCACGTATAACAGCAAATCCTTTATCTCGATGGCTGAGATCTCCTTAATTTGCTGTAGCAAAAGCTTACCGAAGGAATGGAGGCGTGCCCTGGCTAGCCCCGGACATTCACATAAAAAGTGCAAAAGACTTTCCTTCGCCCTTTTCGCTTGACAACTTCTGCAGGTGGGATTGAAGGGTAGATTGAGTCTAGCTGCATGATCCTCTACTTTCCAATGTCCTGTAAGGGTTGCAGTGATGAGTGAGATGTGTTTTTTGTTGTAATACATGTAGTTATTTGCTTCCATCTTCTTTCGGCTAAAGTAAGATAGTGTGAAGCAATGGATGCTTTTAATGTGTTTAGTGGGATGGAGACTGCCACCGCCTCTGCTATATCTATTGTCGAACCTTTTCTTGCTAGTTCATCCGCTACCTCATTACCCCGTATGTTCCTATGACCAGGAGCCCGTATCAGAGTGATTTCAAGCCAATGGTTGAGCAATTTCAGCTCCACTCTACACTGTAAGACCAGTTTGGATGAAATGGAGTTGGAGTCTAAGGCCTTTATAGCTGCTTGACTATCTGAGAAGATAGCTACTCCTGCACCAACTTCCTTATAGAGCTCTAGGGATTTGCATGCTTCTCTGATCGCTAAAAGTTATGCCTGGAACACGCTGGCATAATCAGGAAGACGAATTGACTGAGATAGGTTGAGTGGCTCCGAATGGAAGCCAACTCCCACACCACAGCTCATCTTAGAACCATTGGTATAAATTTCGATATCGTGTCTTCCAATCACCTTCCCTTTGCTCCATTCGGCTCCCGGTGGAAAACGTACCGTAAAGCCTTTCTTAAAGTTAAGGTCGGGGGCTGTGTAGTCTGATCTGTTTTTGAGCAGCGAGAGTCCCAGTAGGAGGATCTTTCTGTGACCGTACGACCTTGTTGACCAGCTTCCTATGTCTCTGAGTCTCATCGCGCTGCAAGTAGCGATTGTTTTAATGTGTAAATCTAATGGCAATAGTTGTGTTAGTACATTGAGTGCTTCAGTAGGACTGGTGCTAAGCGCTCCTGTAGTTAGGATACACGCTGTTCTTTGTATCTTGTTCAGCTTAGTTTTGTTGTATTTCCTTTCTGTTGCAGGCCACCAAACTAGTGCCGCATATATAATATTAGTATTGGCCTTACAATGGTTGTGTAGACCAGTTGGATAATTTTGGTTGGAGACCCCATTTTTTACCCAACATTCTCTTACACGTGTAAAGTGCTATATTCGCTTTCTTTACCCTGTACTCTACGTTGGACTTCCAGCTGAGTTTGGGGTCTAGGATAACCCCTAGGTATTTTACCTGTTTGGTTAGCGTGAGGCTTACGCCGTTTAGTTTTGGCAGATTAAAGTTTGTCACCTTGGTTTTCTTGGTGAATAGCATCAGTTCAGTTTTTCTCGGGTTTACACTTAAACCACAGTCCGTGGCCCATTTGCTGAGTAATACCAGAGCTCCTTCCATAATCTTACTGATTGTGGTTGGAAACATTCCTGAAACCATAAGCACTATGTACACTTCTGTAGTATGAACTTAAAGCATGAAAAATGTAAAAAAAGTAAATACTGGTGAATTCTTCGAGTACTTTCACAATTTGGAATGCGAGATTTCAGTTAGATATTCATTTCACTGCTACCAAGCAGATAAATGCAGTGCCACAAGAGTTAAAAATGCCTTCGAACATCTCTACACAAAACATCTCCAACGTAGTTAGCGGCATCACCACTCAAATTAAATAATCTCTATCAATCTTTTACCAAAAACTTTTACTCAAACTCGACATAAATTGAACGCAACATTTTGCACGTATTAAACTATTCCCATTCACTCCCATGCACTCAGCTCATGAAGTTAAGACAATTCACTCCATATTTCTCCTCCGCCTTTCTCTAAGTTATCTGCCAAAACCACAAGGCGTAAAGTTTAATTTTCCAGTAACAAAGACAATGCAACTGCAGTGGAAGCCGGCGCAGGCAAGAAAGACAAAGGCGACAGTTTCGGCAGTAGACAGTGGAAACTTTGAAAGTCGCAACCATTGCAGAGAGAAACAAAAGCAGGCATTTAAATTTTGAAGTCGTCTTGGGAAGCATCAAAGTAAATTCTGAGAATTTAATGACAGCTAAAATAAATTATGTAACACTTTTAATTTGCGCCTTAAATTTAAGTTGAAAGGTACAGGTTAACGACTCGCTAAGTTTACTTTCGAATTGTTGTAACTTTGAAGACAGCTGAACACTTCGTTTAATAGATTAAATATAACGAGAGTGAGGAATATAAGTATAATCATAAGCTTTGCAGATGCATTGGCTGTTATGTCAAGGCAAATCGCAAAGCAACTGCTGTTAAATTGTTTCACTTCACTCCACTTTTCACTTCTTGCTTCTTTCGTACACTCAAAAATTCTCAGTGGGATGAATTAAATTTTGGGATTGAATGTCTGTTTTTATCTTGCTTAATGCTGCCAAAAAAATAAGTTTCTGGTGAATTGAATTGGTACAACCAGTCTTCAATGATTTGTTTTCACGAACACAGACTTTGTAGCAGTGCTCATCTTGGCATCCCTTAATTTCGTGCTCCCGATATCTCACATGTTTTAGTTACCGACAAATTCTTGCTTATATTTATTTTATTGAGATTATTATTATGGAAAAGAGAATTAATCAAGCTTAACTTATTAAACAAAGAAATACTATGTTGAGTTAAGCTTCCTTTTTTTTTGTTGTTCATGCTCTAATACAAATTATTTACAGTCAGCCCTCCTTTAACGCGGTACTCTTGATTGGTCTGAAGACTTTCAGAAGGACGTGCAAAATGTTCCCTACTTTCTCTTCACTTATCGCGAATACACGACAGCCTGAGGTAACTTTTAAAAATTACCAGGAGCTACGGTATCGTCGAATCAAGCAATCGTTGAAGCTCTACTGGAGTGATACCGTCAGTACTAGATGATTTATAAGGTCTGAAACTATTAACCAACCATCGAATTTCGGTTTCAGGAACGATTTCGTCAAAGTTTCTGTAATAGTGTTGGTGTAGTACTCCTCGTTATGATATAACGCCGAGGTGGCAGATCCATTAGGAGATTTTGGAGATTTTTAAAAAGCCTGCGGGCATAGGTGTCGAGGACAATACTTTCTTGAGCCTACAAGTTTCCATGCACCCAACAACTGCTACCAAAATTAGGCCACGGGGTACGTTTATTGCTTTTGTAGTATTTTTGTATGGAAGCATTCAAGCTGTACATTTTCGAAGTCAGCCATACTTGCCTTTGAAATTTTAGAGCAGTAACAAACCAATATTTAAGAAAAAAAAAATTTTGAAAAAAAAATTATTTTACGGTATATTGAAGTCTACACAAAGAAAGATTTAACAAAATTGGAAATTGAGTCCGGAATTTTTTTATAAATCCTTGTGGATGTCGAGGTGGTGAAATCTGGTGCTACTAATTATCATATTTCGCGCCGCGGCAAAGTCGTTCATCTGAATACCGTTATTCCACGAGGATTCGTGGAGGCTGAATTGACCGACTGTGGGACTAGAAACGTCTTCTCCTCCGACCATTGCGTTGCAATCCCCGAAGGTGGCTTTCACGTCGGGAGCCGGGCAGCGGTCATAGGTATTCTAGAGTCTCTCGTAGAAGGCGTCCTCACTGGCGTATCAAAGTTCTTTTCTCTGTCGGGGCGTGCCGGCAAATAATACTAATATTGAAAACTTTAGCCTTGATACGGATCGTGGCAAGCCTTTCGCTCACGGCTGTGAACCTCGAGATTTTTTCTCGAAGCTTCCCACGTACCAGAAATCCAATTCGCGCCTTTCCGCATGCCAGCTGTAGTAGATATCATAGCTCACTTTGTTGTATTCACCTTAACCTGTCCATCTTATTTCCTGGATGGCGATTATGTCAGCCTTCACTTTTTCGAGGGTATCCGCCAATTGGTTAGTGACACTTATTCCTATTTCCTATTGAGGGTCCGGGCATTCCAGGTGCATACTCTCATATCGTAGTCCAATTTCCCATGGTTTTTATAACAAACATGAAGTTTATTGAATTTTTAGTAAATTTAGAAAAGATAAGTTTCGGGACGAATTCCGAAATTGTATCAAAAATATCCCGAAGTGGTGTAATAAACAATTACCGCTAATACTGATAGGAAAGTGTGCAAAGAATTGCGGGTATGAGTATGAGTTCATGCCGCATATGTCGCCGGGCAATTAACATCAACAATCAGTGTCAAATTCACACTCCATAACATTTAGTTTCAGCTACACTTACGCCTGGTGCGAGCGCTGCGTGTACAGCTACGCAATGACGTATGAGTGGCATGTAAATTATTTGCTGAGTTGTTAATTTAATAACTAAGGGAAGCAATAGGCCTCTTCTTTTCGCCATGCGTGGCAAATAGATGAAGCAACTGGTGTGAATAACCACATCTTGGCAGCGCTGGAGTAGTGAGCTGTATGAGGTAAAAGGTGTTCAGATTGGAGGTACTTTTTCTAATAGAGATTTTTAACGGATCACACGCGACTACTGTCAAACTTACGCTCCACCAACGTTTACATGTCGAACAATTCGGTTTATCTCCAGGCTGACGACCTTAGTTCGTGCGACGGCGGTGCCAAGATATATAAATTCCTTGACAATTTCAAAAGTATAGTTACCCGCTGGAATGCTGGATCCAAAACGCCGTGTATCATTTCTAGTGGACACCATATACTTCGTCTTACTCTCATTAATCGCCTGGCCCACTCTAGTTGAGTCTGTTTCGATAGCAGAAAATCTTGCGGTATGTGACCTTTGATGTCAACGTCATCAGCAAATGCAAGGAGCTGGACACTTTTGGTTAAAATAGTGACATTTCCATGAACACCGGCTCTTCGCAGTACACCTTCCATGAAGAAGTTGAAGAGATTGCGCGATAGTGAATCGCCTTGTCTGAAATCTCGCTCGGTATTGAAAAGTTCGTAGAGGTCTTTTCCTACCATGACAGAGCTGTACGTGTTGCTCAATGTACTTTTGCAAAGTCAAGTCAGTTTTGCGAGAATACCGAACTCAGACATTGTGGCGTATAAGCGATCCCTTATCGGGCTATCCAAAGCAGCCTTATAATCAACAAAGAGATGAAAAGTTAATTTTTTTCATAGGCTTTTCCCAGGATTTGGCGTAGTGTGAAGATATGGTCGAGGGACTTTCCAGGTCTAAAACCACACTGATAAGGTCCAATCAGTGAGCTTGCATATGGTTTTAGTCTTTCGCACAATACACTCGAAAGAACCTCATATGGCGATAATACTGATCCCAAGATAGTTGGCGCATATAGTAAGATCGCCTTTCTTCAATACAGGACAAAGGACATTAAGATTCAATGATTGGGCATCATAAGCTGATGCATGCACTTAATCAGTTTATTGCCGCCAGCCTCGACTAATTCTGCTGGCAGTTAATCTGCTCTGGCTGCCTTGTTGTTCTTTACTCCCTGAATAGCGTCACTGACCTCATCATAGCTCCATAGGTGGGGGAATATCTACTACTCAGTCGTCTTCAATTGGTGATACCTGGTTCATTTCCCTAGCGGTGGTATTGATAGCAACATCGTCAGCCAGTAATTTAGAGAAATATTTGTATCTGTAACCAAATTTCCATTTTGATATCTACAAGAAGATAATCTGGGCTTGTAATCTTCTGTCAGACCTGCTGATCAAATTTTTTTGGATGATTCCTGTTCCGGTACACTTCAAGTACTTCTCGTTCACGCATTTCTTGCTCGCGTTTTTTCAGTTTGAAAAGGCGTACTTCTTCTTTTATTATTTTCACGGCTCGTGTGCCACCGACTGCAGCCGCAACTGTACGCAGTGTTTCTAGCTGCAGCAGCTTCGCAGCACTTCTGGTCATACCATTGGTTCTTTGGTGTTGAGCGCTTGTAACCAATGGTTCGTTCAGCGGCAGTGCGTAGAAGAGCGGAAGATGTGCGCCCAGAGACCGCTAGCATCGCCGGGTAGGGAGTCAGGTTGGAGAAGCAACTGCGAGAGTTGAGCAGTACACACGTCAGCTATCCGTTCTGATTGCAGCTTATCAACGTCCAGTTTTCGCTGGGCAGCAAATCTTTCACTGGATGCATTGCATAGTCACATGCGAATCTTAGCTGCAACAAGATAGTGGTTGGAGTCAATGTTAACGTCCCGGAACGAGCGTACGTCTAGCACACTGGAAGCAGGCCTTCCCTCGATCACAACATATTCAATTTGGTTGAGAGTGCGCTGATCAGGTGATAGCCATGTGGCCTTTTGGATGCCGAGGTGTCGAAATCTGGTGCTACTAATTACCGTATTTCGCGCCGCGGCAAAGTCGTCTATCCGATACCGTTATTCGGCGAGGATTCGTGGAGGCTGAATTGACCGACTGTGGGACTAAAAATGTCTTTGCGTTGCGTTGCAATTCCCGAAGGTGACTTTCACGTCGGGAGCCGGGCAGCGGTTATAGATATTCTCGAGTCTCGCTTAGAAGGCGTACTCACTGGCCATTCAAAGTTCTTTTCTCTGTCGGGGCGTGCCCGCAAATAATACTAATATTGAAAATGGATCACAGCTGTGAACCTCGAGACTTTTTCTCGAAGCTTCCTACGTACCAGAAATCTGCATTCCAATTCGCGCCTTTCCGCATGGCAGCTATAGTAGATATCGTAGCTCACTCGCTTGTATTCACCTTGTCCTGTCCATCTTAGTTCCTGGATGGCGATTATGTCAGCCTTCACTTTTTCGAGGGTACCCGCCATTTGGATGACACTTATTCCTATTCCCTATTGAGGGATCGGACATTCCTGATGTATACTCTCCATTCGTTGCCCATTTTCGTTTTGCGGTGGTCGTCAACGTGCGATTTTTTTACGGTGATATTTTTTTGTTTTCTTTAAGTGAAACTGGTTGTTAGCTCCAGTTGCGCGGTTTGATAAGGGTTGCTGTAGGCATCGAATGCATAGAAACGTGGCGCAAGTTATTTGGAAATTGAATGTGTTTGCTCTTTCAGCTGCGTTACTTTCTTAACACAATTATTTTCATTATTACTGACTTTCTGTTGAGCTGGCGTAGGTGTCTAGCAGTTTTTGCGCCTAGAAGTGCTTCTCATATTTCGTGACCATCATAATTTTTGGGCTATTTTCTCTCCAGTTTTTGTATTGTATTGTATTTATTGTTGGCTGAGGAATTCGTCGACGTGACTTCGAAATCTTCTCGAGCTTATTTTTGTCAGTATCTCTAGTGTGAGAGATGAATTTATTATCCGTGAATAACATCCGAATCTGCGGCCCAACGATGGTTCGCTCTATTGGTCCGGTAAACCAAAACTCTGGATATGACTGACACTTGGTGCTCGACTAATGGGCTATCGGCAAACCTTACTAAGACTGGTATTGTGGTCTTCACCAGAAGGAGGACGCTTAATGGACTCGTTCTGTCTAAGCGAAAAGGAGTCACAATCCAACTATCCAAAGAAATCAAATATCTCGGAATAATCCTCGATAGTAACTTCCTTTGGAAGTCACACGTTGAAACAAAGATATCTTTGAGAAAATGTGGGGTATTTCTCCTAGCAAGATGCTATGGATCTACACAGCTAAAATAATACCTATTATCACCTATACATCAGTGGTCTGGATGAGTAAACTCTCTCTTGTGGGAGTTAGGAAGACTTATTGAGACTATAACGCACTGTGGTCATCTATTGTAACGGAGCATTTTCGCCTACCTCAAGTCCGGCACTAGATGATCTGGTTAGTCTACCACCACTTGATGTTTTCAACCAAGTCTGAAAATATAAAGGCTGCAGGCTGAAACACAATAGGAATTTGTACGCCCACTGTACAGCATTAATCAACAGAGTAGGCATGGACTTCGATCCAACGATCCTCGGCATACCCCTTGACTCCATGCCATCCAGAGTCGTGCTTGACAAGAGATACAGTGCGGTGCTGTCAGAGGCTCCACTGTGGTCACACTCAGAAAATGAGCCCGGAAAACACTGTTATCGCATTTTCACGGATGGCTTCAGGATCGAGCATGTCTCCGGCTCTGGGATCTACGTGGAATCCAGCGGGGCACATTGCTCTTGGAATGTACGCATCTGTGTTTCAAGCGGAAGTGTTCAAAAAGCAATGAACTTTGCTGTGGAAAACAGATGGAGAGGCAGATTTGTATGTGTCTGCAGTGACAGCAAAGCTCTCCAACCACTTCAAGGGCAGTTGAATCCTGTAAATATAGGCTGAACTATGTCGGTAGGCATGATATCCTGATGCTAATATAGGTTCCGAGACTCGTGGGTATCTGCCCGGTCTTCGCTCGCATCCGGCTTGAAGTCTTTGGCACTGATGTGTTAAGAAGCGATAAGATCTGCTCAAATTTCGTCGGAGGCCGAGTAGATTTAACGAAAATTAAAAAGGGAACCCCAGTGCGATACAATGCACTTAATGTTGCCTGAGTGTTGTATTTGCTACTTGTCCCGACAAACAAAAAAACAAACTAAGAGTACCGGAAGTGTAGGTAAATGTTTTATATCGTATGGCATATGTGCTTTTAAAAACATTAGGGCGGAATCAATTGCCTCTGCGTTAGATAGGCTAGAGGTGGAAAAACCTATTTTTCTCTGAATCTAATGCCTGCTTGGCTGCAGGAAAGTTAATACGCCGACAAGAGGGGCGAAAGTCAATAGATTCCTGAACAGGGGAACAGCTGCAGGGTGCTGTCCTTTCGCCCCTACTTGGGCTAGTTGCTATTGACGAAGTTCTGAAAAAGTTAAATAAGGGTCGGATTGAGGTAGTAGCATACACCAATGACTTGATCCTAATGGTATCAGGACCATTACCCCCAAGCATGGCTGAGATTTTGGCTGTACTCAATCATTCGACTGAAAGTTGTGGCCTCGGAGTCAACTCTGACAAAACAGAGTTGGCGCTGTTTACCAAAACATATAAACCTCCACAATTTAGACCTCCCAAATTAAACAACCACGTTCTCCCGCTTTCATCGGAAGTTAGGTATCTGGGCGTGATACTTGACGCCAAACTCCATTCGAAGCTACACTTTGAAAATCGGGCAAGGAAGGCTAGTAAAGAAGTAAGCAAATCTATGGCCAGTATCTTCCTGCAAATCTATGTTCGGTAAAGAATGTGGACTCAAGCCACGGATTTTGCCGTGGATGTACAACGTAGTGGTTCCTCGGAAGGGCTTTACTAAGACTAAACTGGGGAGCGTGCAAAGGGCTGCATGCATTGGCATC
Organism: Anastrepha ludens; assembly: GCF_028408465.1. Lineage (NCBI taxonomy): Eukaryota > Metazoa > Arthropoda > Insecta > Diptera > Tephritidae > Anastrepha > Anastrepha ludens. The sequence goes on along the minus strand of NC_071499.1, from coordinate 9,174,253 downwards.
TCCAGAGCATAGAAAGCTTGTCCCAGTGTTGTTTCGCACTTACTTCCCATCGCTGCTCAAACTGCAATCAGGTTAAAGCACCTCTGGAAGCAATCTCGCAAGGGACGTGGTAGCATTTTTGGGCAACTAACACCGTATTTTTCAGAACTTCAAACAGATATCTCTATCCGCAAACTGGAGCTTAAGGGTCGTGCTGGGAAATCTTTCCATATAGGCATGAAAGGATCGAGGGGAAACTCTTCACCGAAGCGTGCACTTCCCTCTTCATTGACGGCTCCAAGATGAAACTAAGAGTCGGAGCAGGGTTTTCTCTTAATCAGCAAATTTATCTATCTCCTTAAAACTGCCGAATACTACTAGTGTTTTTCAGGCAGAAGTCTTTGCGCTCCTGCAGGTATGCAAACTACGTAGGGAACGTCGGGGTGAGGGAGATATTAACAGTTTTTCCGATAGTCAAGGCGCGATCAAGGCTCTGACAACGCCATGGTGCATAACGAAATTAGTAAACTCCTGTAAGGAGGAGATCAAATATCTTGGGTGTGCAAGTAAAATTTCTCTGATCTGGGCTCCAGGATAAAGAAGAATTGAGGAAAATGAATTTGCTGATGAGCTTGTCAGGAAGGGGTCTCAGATTGGTCTCGGAGACCTCCTTCCCGGTCATCGGCATCCTCCTGACTGTTGTTGAAGGGGAATTGCACAACTTATTTCTCTGAGAAGGGCAGAAAAGATTATCTTCTCTTTTTCTTCATGTGCTGCCAAAGGGTTGGCCGCAGTACAAAGAAGTAGCACTCATAAGGTTCTGAGAACTCCATGCAATTTTCAAACTAGTAGTTGTGTCTACCGGTCATTGAACGATCGGCAGTCACGTAGAAAACGCGGGGTTTACCATTTAAACATGATGGTAGAACCTGTGGCGACCTTTTAGAGAAGGAGACTGTTGAGCACTTTCTCTGTAAATGGCCGGGTTTGGCAGCTTGATGATTAAAGTCACTGAATTCTCTTTACTTCGACAGCCTCGGACAATTCTGGAATCTAAATCCATTATATCAACAGCTCTGGTTGGCTTTAGGTATCTGGCTGTTGGAGGCCTAATAATGGTATCATTACTGTGTTTTAGTGCTATTTGGGGAGTGCCAGAGTGGTACTTAAACCATTTCACCTACCTACCTACTAAACCTGGACCCTTAAAGCTAATTCCAATGAAGGCATTCGGCTTCAGCGTATCAAAGCGCACATGAATCTATGGATTTTATACTCAAATCTAATTAACTTTTTTTTTGGCTACGTACTCCTGCGGAAATAAATTGGATTGGAATTACCCTCTACAATTGTGTCTAAATTGCGTTTTTTTTTTTCGAAAAATGAGATGATTCTCACCCGACCCATCGAACCTAGCAAGCTTAGCTTAAAAGTAAAGTAACATAGCTCAACAATGTCTAAATGGTTTTCCCACTAACTGATTGTAGCCGATATGGTACAACTTTCTAAGAATTAGAGATATTTCATTCTGAAGTTCGAAACGAAATAGAAACGGATAAAAACGTGGAATAGATCCTTTACATGGATCGGGGGAAAATGTAAATTAGTAGGCGAATTTGAGAGCCCTGAGGATGAATTTCAAGATTTTGGATATTAATCTTTCAAAATGAAATTAAATTACTTACTTACTTACTTAGGTGGACATAACAACCCGTTACCCGTCACTAGCTCTCTCCAGGCGCCTCTGCTCCGCGCGCGCGCCTTCTCTAATTCTGTATACTAAGCGAGCATAGGGGTTCCTCCACCTGGTCTTTCCACCGGAGCAAGGGTCTTCCTCTGCGTCGGCTCTCTTGGACTTCGCCCTCGAACACCTTCTTTGATGGAGCTTCTTCATCCATACGCACGACATGCTCTAGCCAAAGCAGGCGTTCATTCTTGAACGGTAGGTGGAGGTCTCGTGGAGGCTGAACTGACCGACAGTGGGATCGAAGAAAGATTCTCGCCCAACCTTTGCGTTGAAGTCCCCGAGTACGATCTTCACGTCGCGGGCTGGGCAGCGGTCATACACTTGCTCGTGACTCGCATAGAAATTGTCTTTGATGGCATCGTCCTTTTCCTCCGTTGGGGCGTGCGCGCAAATCAGGCTTATGTTGAAGAACCGTGCCTTGATACGGGTTGTGGCTAGCCTATCGCTCACAGGTGTGAACCTAGAGACGTGGGACCGAAACCTCCCGCTTACAACAAATCCGCATCCTAATTCGCGCCGCTCCGCATGGCAGCTGTAGTAGATATCGCAACCTGCTTGCTTAGAGCAGCCTTGTCCTGTCCATCTTATCTCCTGGATGGCGATGATATCAGCCTTAATTTTTTCGAGGGCTTCCGCCAACTGGATAGAGGCACCTTCCCTATTTAGGGTTCGGACATTCCAGGTGCATATCCGTAAGTCGTAGTCCGGTTTTCGTTTGCAATGGTCGTCAACGTTGAGGGGTTCATTATCCGAGGCTATTGCGGTCTTCACTGGTTGTTTTTTGTTTTCCGTGGCGGGTCCCAAACACAGCGCACAACCCAAATTGAATGTCCTGGAGGGACATTCGTCTCACACATTCGTTCACTGCCCGGTGAGGTCTCAGCAGCTATCCAGGATGGCCAAGGAAAAGACAGGATCAAATCCAGGGGGCTTTGTGTCGACTTGGATAAAGGAAGTGACACGGATAGAGCCCTGGAGTTTGCCATGTTAAACATAGTCAAGTCCGTTGCCTTGTATTGCTAAATCCCATACATCCCATGCAATTAACTTAAAGTTATTTAATTAACGAATTATTGTAAAATTCCGTTAAATTCAACCCACCCACGCTGATTTGCCCGCTGCAAAATGTAATAGAAACCGCTGCATGTGTTTTCCAACAACAAAAATACGAATTTGCAAAAAAATATGCTAAGCCACCATGAGAAAACAAAAAAAAAATCAAACAAATAATCTAATTTTCACACGCACAAAGCAAAAAGTTGCCAAGTCAGCCAACCACTGCGCCCACAACTCGCAACTTTATCAAATTTAATATTTTTTTCAGTTCCGATTTTCATTTTTTTTTTTTGTGTTTTTGGCATACCTAAAACTCAGTAAAACCAACAAACAAGCAGCAAAGCAGCCATAAATTAACTAAATTTACATGAAAAACAGTCGAAGCTGCGTGAAATAACCGCATAAGCTTGTTTGTCCTTATTGACAAGCGAATGCGCGCGCCCAAAAGTAGACTAACATCACTAGTGTGCAGAGTAAACAGCAGCCAACATAACCGCATGAAAGCTGCCCGTTGAACAGCTGCCAAATTTTGTAATGAATAAAAGTACATTTCGCTGTTGAACATTGAGTAATAATCAGTGGCGGCAGGAGTGGCGCATCGCTGAACCAAAGGACTAACCTGCCACAATACACTGCAGTCGAATGTGTATTGTTGTTTTTGTTAGCTGTTTATGTTGGTTCTGCGCAAATGTGAGCGCAGAGCGTGGGCGCGGAAGGCGTGAAATTGAAATTCGTGAAATTTGAATTTTCAATTGAAATGCGCTCAATCGAATGAATGCAAATTGATGAAATTTTATGGGAAGCCAGTAGCTGCATAAATATTTATGCGATTATGTCGTTAGATGGAAATAATTAAAACTTTACTTTTAGAAATGAATTCAATGCGCAAATATACGTACGTAACTGATTAAATTAATTGTTGTTTTGTTTAAATACGGGTTTTCTGGCAATTATAATTGAAAATTTTCTAACACACAAACAAATAGAGAAGGGTGGGGGCAGCAGCTCAATAATAGACCTTTTTCAACTCAAGAATTTCATTGAATGAAGTTGAAAGCTTATTACTTTTATGCGCACTAAGGGACCCTGCGAAGACACACATGCCGGCATCGGGCAGGGGCCTAAAACGGGCAAAGATTGTCGGTTCCCACCCATATGAGTCCTGAAGCTAAGATTTAGTCACTTCATTCCCACTTCCTTTTGTATCCTAGTTTCTACTTTTCCCCGTCTGTTTCTTCCCTGGGCTAGAGTAAAGTGTCATACGACCCGTGACGAGACTCAACCTGGCTGGAGACCCAGTCCTGTAAATGGCCCAATCGCAAACGGAGTATATAGAATACTTGACGAACTTATTCAGCCTTACTTGCGTCCAAGGTTAACCTGACTTGACCAAACCATAGCCGACCTGAAAAAGCTACGAGTTAGCAGCTGGAGATCTGTTGCTATGAACCCTGCAGATTGGAAGAGGATTGTGGATGAAGCTAAAGCACACCCTGCGCTGTAATCGCTACCTGAAGATGATGATGGTGATGACTTGCACACAGGAGCTACTGTGCGAGTGGGCCCTCCCTTGCTCCACACTCGTGGAAAAACACAACAAAAACAGAGTCCGCATTTCATAAAAACCGGAAAGAGGCAACCCTTCCAATTCAGCTTCCGCCAATGCTCAATCTTTGAGCTGTGGCACTACTAAGGCTTTGGTAGGGCCTAACCTTGGCACTTCTCAGCAGACAAAAGCGTTAGGCTTAACTATTTCCGATCGTTGTCTCAACAGATCGACAGCAGAAACCGCGGAGGGACGTTTTGTCAAACCCTTGCGTCCTTCTAAGCTGGCCTACAAAATGAAGTGGACAGCCTGGCGCAATCTGCACAGATTTGCGACAGTAGACGATGACTCCTTATCCGAAAAAGATAAGGCCTCATTGACTTGAGCAAAGTCCTTCGATTTTGATTGACCTAGCACCACTCGGTTGTTCCAGGAAAACATCAGAGGGCAAGCGCCTAAATGGCAAAGGTCCACTGCGGAACAACATGCGGCTAAAAGGCATAAGGCCGCTAAGCCCTGTGTTCTAGTGCTAACATATAGCACTGTGATTAAAGATGGTGACAAGATGTTAACTGTCGTGGATAGGGCGAAAGAGAACTGTGGTATTCCTACGGACCAGTAAAGGAGGATTGAGGTGGATTTGGCCAATGTACTCCTCAACGCACTGAACGAGCTTTCTGGCCCTTCTCCGTCTTGTCGCAGCGCGGGCTGGTACCAAGATTGCGTCAAATTAGTCGCCTGTGAGGACGAAAGAACCGCCAAACTATTCAAGGAGGCTATAGAAAAGGTAAGTGTGATATATCTGGACGCGTAACTCGAGAATTAAGACTTTGAAAACATCCCGTCTCAACCAAGCGCTCGTGCCTGGGTTCCCAGCAAACTGGCCGATGTAGCATCCATCTTGCGGATGCTTCAAATTTGCAACCCGAATCTTCTGACGAACAATTCGAAGATAGGGAAGGTAACGAACCAAAGACGCTTTTAGGCGGGTGATAGGGGAATCAGCACTGAATCCTTGACGCCACTGGTTACTTTTATTCTTATATAAAACAAATAGCGACCATTCATCGCAAAGCTTATGATATGCAACAAACTGCCACATTGGTGTTTCGACAGCTATATTTATATATTTTAAACATTGCACCGCATTCTGGGTTTTATTGTTCTATAATTTATACGGACGTACGACAGTACCACCAATATGGCCTAGTGCCCATTTCACAGAATCGGCAGATTATGGTCTCAGAGAGATCAACTTTGTTTAAGTGATATCTCAGCCTATAGTGGTCTGTAAAGTAGCCAGTCTTTAAGTAGCTAAAGTCCTTAGCCTACTCTGCTGAGCCTACACAGAAATTCCTCTGCCGACCTAAGGAATTGTTTCACTTATCGCTGACCAATCGAATTGCGCCAGTATTTAAAGAGTTTCTTCTCCTCCCAGTTTCTGAGAAACACGTTAATGTGGCTTCTTGTAAGTCCACAAAATGGCTCAGGACCAATTAGAGGCACGAAAAGGAGCAAACCTTTTTTAGCTAGATGGTCAACAATTTCATTGTCTCCCCATCACTCATGTCCAGGAACCTAACTTAACAATACAGTTGAAGTTCGCAAAGAAAGCGCAGGTAGTCATTTACCATTTTCAGTTTATAGAAGGGCTTTCAAAGCCGCCTGACTATCGGAAAGTATGTAAGTGTAAATGGCTTCCTAGGGAGACATCGAAAAATGGGTAAGCTGAAGTGACAGTTCTTGGCCGGACATAAATCTGAGCCACTTCGGTTAGGTAGAACCGACCGTCGTGAAAACGAAAAGTGGGCGTCGCCGCATGCCCTGACCGAATTTAGCCTTTATTACTTGGTTTTAATAAAAGGTGCTTTTTAAGAGCTTGCGAACTTAAAATGATAATACAAAATAGAAATATTATTCCACTGAATTTTTTTTTTAATTATAATCTGGTACGATAATTGTATAGCAATTAGTTTTTGAAAATGACATCCGGCATATGTCCGCCACAGCTACGAGTTACATAGTATGGTCCTTTTGACCAGTCCAATTTTTGACAACTTTTTCCAATAAATCTGAATGAGCCCAATGAGCAATAATGCAACAATTCAAACGATTGTTTTTTTTTTAATATCATACAAATGATGGTGAGTTATTTCGCTCCAAATTTTGCACAAGATGTAGTTTGTAGGGATGTAAGCGAAGATTCATACGAAAAATTTTCCGCTTAGTCGAAGGGCAAAGGCCAACAAATTGAGAACGACGATGAATCGACATTTCGGCGTCTTCTTCAACACTTCGCTCTATGAACTTCGCGTACAGATTTATATCTCTCAAAGTGAATTTCCTAAAAGTGGAAGCGTTATTCTGCGCTAAACTATTCATGATGACTTGTCAAACCTTACTGCTCAGAAATACCTACCAATACAGTTTGCCATTCTCAGCTGTCAAGCCATAGCTACATAGTTCTCATGCAGCTAAAGAAACACCCGATATATCTATATTTTTCTACGCTTTTTGCGGGTTGTAATAACTACCAGGTATATACCTATGAAGTGAGACTTTCAGCTATTAGCCCATAGATGTCGCTAAGAGTATTTTTAAACCTTGCCAAATGTCGTGTTTTTTTCGTCTGCCATCTGTCAACAATATTCAGTTCATTGCTTGTTACGTTTCATACAACAATGCATTTTTGTCGCTCTTAAGAATGTCGAATTTCGTGCCTTCAATCTACGATTTGCGGACATCGGAAAACCACTTGTGAAATGCTCCTCTCCCGGTTCAAAAGGACGTCTTTTTTGCATCGAATCGTGACGGGTGATGAAAAATGGATGTATTTCCAAGCGTAAACGATCGTATGGTCCGGCCGGCTACAAGCCAAAAACAAAGGTCAATCCAAATCGCTTCGGCCGCAAGGCAATGCTGTGTGTTTTCTGGAATCAGCGTGGTATGATTTCGAACGAGCTTTTAAAACCAGGTGAAACAGTTGACGGTGCACGCTACCAACGACGATTGGTCCATTTGAACAGCGATATACACCGAAAACGCCCAGAATATGCCGATCGGCGTCACAATGTAATTTATCTTGATGACAATGCATCGCCACATGCACCACCAGATCGAACAAGAGCGACCCGGGAATTGGTGGAGACGTACGATTGAGAACCGCTGGTGCATGCGGCTTACTCACCAGACTTGGCGCCTTCCGATTATCATTTCTTTGCATCGATGGGCCACGCACTTTCCGAACAGCGCTTCAATTCTCACGAAAAAAATGGCTAGATGATTGGTTTGCGGCGAAAGACGGCAAATTTTTTTGGCGCGGCATCCACAAATTGCCTGAGAGATGGGAAAAATGTGTCACTAGCGAAGGCTATTATTTTGAAGATTAAATTTGTGACCATTTATTGTTAATAAACGTTTGAAAATGAAAAAAAGTCTCACTTCATAAGTATACACCTGGTAAACAGTGTGTTTCTGTGCTAATTAGTGCCGAAAAATTCCGGACATATCAACCAAGCAGCCAAGCAAAGTGGAGCATGTCCCGGAATATGAGTTTTTTTTATTTTACTTATTTTTTGCTTGTTTTTTGAATGCCATAATTTGTGGGTTACGCACTTGATAGGCTTAAAATAAAATCCCACTGTAGAGTAAACGCAATTATATTTCGCAATATTGCCATGGAAATAACAACTGATCGGCTGCTGAGCAGCTTAAGCGCTTTCCAAACACAGAATATACGCGTAAATAGCGCCATAATCCGCTTTAGCGTAAATGATAAGGTTGACAATAAAAATATATTGAAAGGCTATAAAATGCAGTACTGCATTCAGTAAAAAAAAACCAAGCTGCTGAATGGCAAAGCACAAAGTTTTGGTGTGAATGTACACTAGACTAGGTAGGTAGGTAGGTGAAATGGTTGAAGTGCTAGTCTGGCACTCCTCAATTATCACTAAAGCGCCGTTTTGATGTCATTATGAGACCTCCAACAGAGAGATATCTACAGCCAGGCAGAGCTGTTGATATAATAGAGGATATTGATTGGATTTAGATAGGGGCACTGCCCCAGGCTGTCGAAGAAAGGAGCACCCAGTGACCTTAGTCGTCTAGCTGCCAAACTCGGACATTCACAGAGAAAATGCTGTACAGTTTCCTTCTCTGAAAGATCACACAGCTTCTGCAATGGGGGTTAAATGGTAACCCTAACTATTCCGCGGATGTGCCGATCGTCCAGTGACTGGGAGGCACAGCTACGAGTTTGAAAATCGCATGACGTGGGGTTCCCAGGACTTTCACGGTCCTCCGTCTATTGTACTGGGGCCAGAGGGTTGTCGAAATAACACATGAAGAAAACGGCAAGAGAATATTTTCTGCGCTTTTCAGAGAAATAAGTTGTGGAATTCCCCTTCAACAATAGTCAGGGAAATGCCGATGACCGGGTGGATGGTTTCTAAGATCAATTCAGTCACCGTCACTGAAGACTAAGGTGCAAGCTCCAGTGCAGATTTCCCCCTCGATTAAATCCTGCCTATTTGTAAAGATTGCCCTAGCACGACCATCAAACTCTAGTTTGCGGATAGAGAGATCTGTTCGAAGTTCGGAGAAATACGGTGTTAACTGCCCGCAAATGCTACCATGTCCCTTGAGAGATTGTCCCCAGAGGCTCTTGCGCGAACTGTTTGGTGTGTTCCCGCTTTTAGAAAGCTGATACCCGTTTGACTCAAACGTTTCCATACCTCAGCTGGTATGTTGTCCGGCACTGATGCCGTTTCGTTTGCCATTCTGGATAGCGCTTGTTCTATTTTTTCTGCTTTTATTTCCCGAAGTCCGGTAATTTTTAAATTTCTTTACTTGGCTATTCTTCGTTGAGCAATTCATTGAAGTATTCCTGCCCTCTGTCTCTAATAAATTTGGTAGTTTTTATTTCCATGGTGCCTGTGCGCTTAAATTTTACTGCGAGATGCTGTGCTACCAGCTTACGATTGTGCAACTGCCTTCTTTGTTTCTTTTATATTATAAATTTTATAGGAATTTTTCGAATTTTCGGAACTTCGAAATTTATGAGATTTAGGTATGGTGTGACCGAAGCCTGAATGAAATAAATTTGACAAAAAAAAATGCTGTACGGAGTCTTGTCGGGTGGAACTCGCATAAAGGATGGCATCCGTTAAAAAGCTGGAGAAGATCCGAAGGTCTGACCTAATTGGAATCAGTGGGGCGCTTCGGAACACTCCTACTCTAGCCCTCAACTCTATGCTGAATGTGGCACCCATCGACATTGCAGCTGCTGCACGCGCTGAACTAGATTGAGGTGTTGAGGCCATAATCTAAACTTCAGCTACAGACACTCTATCATTATTAAAAACTTCGAGCTCATCCCCATAGTGCTGGAACATTGTACACCCTCGCTAGGTCCGAGCGGAACTTTTTCCATTCATATTCCTTCAAGGGAAGAGTGGGCGGGGTGTAATATATAGAGGCAGTGTAGGGCAAACATGTTTACGGATGCCTTGAAGTTGCACGGAACAGCTGATGGGGGAGTATTCAGCGAGGAGCTCCCTATCAAGCGCAACTTTAAGTTGCCACTGTAGTATTTTCCAAGCGGAAATAGCCGCAATTAAAGAAGCAATGGATCGGTTCTTTGCCCCTGTAATTACTGTAAAGGATGCAAATATCTACTCCGACAACCAAACTGTAATTAGGGCCTTGGGTTCGTTGTTTATGCGTTCGAAATTAGTCGGGGAATGCCTGACTTCCCTCTCGTATACATTCGAATACTTAAATATTAGGCTCATTTAGGTTCCCGGTCGCAGCGGCGTAAGGGAAACTGCTGGGCTGATGCAAATAGAACCTGCAATCTGCTACTGGAAAAATTAGCCTCGCATGAACTCAGCGAGCGCAGGGCTAGTACGAAAACGTGTCAAGTCGTGAGATCCTTCTGGCTCCGGGTAGATCGAGGCCGCTCAAGGGAACTTCTAAGGCTTAGAAAGCTACAGCTCTTGAATTTGCTAGATATCCTTATGGGATATTATCCGTTAGATGTTCATGCGGTGAGACTTGGGATTGCTTCAAGTCTTTTTTACAGAAGCTGTCTGAAAGACGAAGTGGAATCATCTCAGCCCCTTCTTCTCAGCTTCACTGCTCTTGTCGGGTAAAGATTTAGACATTTGGGCTATCACTTTTTTGCTGCAGCAGTGGATATTTTGGGTCTTAATATCACACGTCTGGTGAAATTCATCAGTAGTTTGAAATGTTTAATGCGAACGTAAATTGCCACTCTGGGTTCTCATCCTCTAATCCTGCTCGGTTCCTTTCCTTCTTCTTTTCCCTTCCCCTCCCCCTGTAAGGTATCCCATTGGACAAACTTAGAATTTTTGTTCAAGTGAATCCCTCGCAAGGGCAGCCATTTACCTCAACCTAATAGGCCTACTTATCGCCCAGAGCTTTGAGGATGCGGCAGAAATTAAGCAAATTGGGCTGGCAAGTTTTGTTACATATATGTATGTATATCTCATTTTATTGGTTTAGCAAACTCAGAGTGTCATTTATATCAGTCTCTTGGACCGAACTAAAGCCGAACTCACTAGGAGCCCCTAAATTGCAATTTAACCAATTTTCCATTCAGAAAACTCAGCTGTCTTAAGTCGATGCAAAATGTTCCTGGTAGATTAAAGGTAAAAGTACGTCCATAAAATTGTCACATATTTTGAATGAAAAAAAGCAATTAAAAAATTTAAAAAATATGTATTAATTTCTTCAGAATATTTTGCTGAGTCTTTCAGACTACCTGAGCCTACTCTGTTTACTAAGTTCACTAAAAATGAATCTGCGTTCTCGGTATCTACACAAACTGAAAATTAATGCATGCAACTTAATTTTTGTAAGCTTTTCTTTTACTTTATTTGAATCTTATCAATTCTAGAAATGGCATCACGATGATTCGCGAAACTTCCTTGGAATAAAGCTGGACTAACTTATGGCGTGCTAACTCGCAGCAGACCGTAACTGGTATCCGCGAAGGTCCTGCAGCTTTTTTATTCACCTACAGTAACACTTGTTGTGCGCACTTTCATGCAACGTTCGCATGCCAACTGCGTGCCACTGCAGACAGTTACGATTCGCGAGCAGTAACGGTGCTCACCAGGACAGCGAAAGCATTGCAAAAACCCGTTTGTTTACATGCATTCTCCTGAAATTATCCTGTCGCAAGCAACAGTGGTACAAATGAGGATAGTGGCAGATATGGGAGCAACAGTTGAATTACTAGCCGCGGTACCTTGTTTCATATCTAAAGGGGAATATACAAAAGCACATACAAACCAACTCTTACACACAGAGGCATGCATACTTTTTACTGAGTCGAATACGTGTGGACTTTATTTATTTGTTGCATGCAACACTCAAATAAATTACGCGAAGATGTCAGCGAATGAAATGAGATAGCAAATTAAGCAACGAAAAAATTTGGAAATTAGTACAAAAAATGTATTTTAACATAACTTAAAATAACTTAAGCTAATGTGGAATTCCGCAAAATTCCATGCAATCTTTGAAACTTTCAAAACCATACAATGAATATTCAAATTTCTCAATTAATTTATTGATTATTAATTTATTTTAAACTTAGATATGGTTTTATGACTCAAATCGTACCACTTGCCTTACTCAAGGGCACTTATATAAAGGACTCTATATTGAAGTTTCTATTTCAGCATTATTTTGCTTTAACTACAGGGTATGGAATTCGAAGTGCAACCAACTTCAGCGTTCGTGAGCTCGAGCACCTTAAAGTAAAGTAAACAAGTTTTTTTTTTATCGCACCATTACTCGTTACAATGACACTGGCAGCACCGCGAAACGTCATGGAGGTGGTCATCAAACGACTGCAACGTCACGTGGAGTGGTTCAAAAAGCGACTTGAGCGAAGTCCCCGACGAAGTGCCAAGTAAATGGCGAAAGAACTGAAAATTTCTGACCGTAGCATTCGCCACATACTGAAAACTGATCTCAAAGTCAAGCTCTACAAGATCCAAAAGGCGCATGATCTCACACCAAGGCAGCAACAAGTCGGACTTTAGAGAGCGAAGGAAGTGCTTCGCTTGGCCGAAAGCGGACAATTTCCGAGCATTGTGTTTTCTCTCCAGAAAATTTTTCAAATTGAGCAATTCGTAAATTCCCAAAACTATAGCTCAAGACAGCACCCGCCACAGGTAATGGTTTGGCCCGTTGTAACCGCAGCTGGACGGTCTCCAATCAATTTCATAGAGCCTGGCGTCATGGTAAATGCGAAATATTATAGGGAAAGTATTCTGGAGACTGCTTTGAAGCCGTGGGCAGACAAACATTTCGGTGGCAGACCATGGACGTTTCAACAGAACTCACACCGTGTCCCAAAGCTCAGGCCATTTGGAGAGCCGTTTTGGAGAACAGAGTCCGAACTAAAAGATTCACCAGTCTCGACGCGCTTAAAAAAGCCATTGTCTGCGAGTGGGCCAAAATATCTGCAAATCACATTCGGGCAGCTTACAATTCCTTTCTGCGCCATCTCAAGGCCTTAGCCGAGGCAAAAGGTGGGCATATCGAGCAAAAGTAAATTGATTCTTAATTTTGATTATTTTCACACATTTATTACTTTGAATTGAATAAAAATAAGTTTCCAAACTAAATTTATGACCTTTTTAATTGGTTACACTTCGAGTGCTCTTCTCTTATTCTTTCCTTCCGTTCAACGAATTCGGGAAGAAGAAAACCTGCCAACAGAGTGGAAAGAATCAGTAATTGTAAAGATCCCAGAAATGTTCCAACTGGAGCCGAATGCCGGTCCTACCAGCTGTAACAAAAATGCTTAATCTTGTTATACTTTCTCTAGTTGTAGACGCACCTGATGCCACCATTGCAAAAAAATCTACCGGGCGTTCATCTTTATCATTCTTTATTGACTATATTCAAGCCTTTGATGTGCTTAGGAGACGCGCGGTATGGACCGCACTGGAAGCTCGCGGTATCCTACCAAAACTTACCAACAGCGCTTTCAGTCAGTTCCCGGTGTTAAGCAGGGCTGCGCTCTATCTCCGCTTTTATTTATAGTCACTGTCGATATGACCTGCGAATGTTGTGATTTCGCCAAACCTGGTACAATGGAAACTAAATTAAAAGTTTGGAAGTTTCGCTTATGCGGATGACATAGTTTTGCTGCCCGCCAGCCACAACGAAATGCAAAGTACGTTAAACATCATTTAAACTGTTTCCCACAAAGTTGGACTAAAATCAATACACAAAAATCGAAAACTATGCGCTCTAACACTCAAAAGTGCAACCTTTCTATTATCGATAACGACACTCTTGATGATGTGGAGGAATTTTGGTACCTAAGCAGCGTTCTTATGCCTGAAGGGGATACCCCGACGGATGTAAATAATCGCCAAAGCAAGCCTAAGCAGGCCTACGCTTCTCTTTCGAGAGCATGGAATTCCTCCACAATTAATCGAACGACAAAATTGAAATTTTCTAACGCTAGTGTAAAAGCAGTACTCCTTTACGCTAGCGAGACGTGGCACACAACAAAAACCATTGTACATAGGGTACAATGTTTTATCAATCGCTGCTTTACGCAGAATAATGAGAGTTTTCTAGCCACGAACGATTTTAAATCAAAGCCTATGGGGAATCACGAAACCAAAGGGCATAGATAACGACATTAAGCGCAAGAAATACAGGTGGATCGGGCACACCTTTAGAAAGGACGCAAACAACATTGCATATTGGCCCTGGAATGGAACACGACCAGTACAAGAAGCAGAGAGCGTCCAAACACTGCGTGGAGGCGTACAGTTAATAATGAAACATCCAAATCGTTTAGTGAGCTACGATACATGGCTCGTAATAGAGAGGGCTGATATGTTTTGTATATAGGCTTAGTTCCTAAATTTTATAATGTAAATTATATTTAATTAGAATACGCCGGTTTATAATTATACAAGCTGACGTCCAAACTAAACAAGGCAAGAGCTTAGTTCTGATAACTTCGAGTTTATTTATTCGAAATTGTTCCTCTGGCCTCGATACACTGTTTTGCGCGATCTAAAGGCTTTTCGAAAGAGTGTTTCAGGTCATTGACCGAAATGTCCTTCAGGATGTGGGTACGAGCCTTTTGGATGGCCTCTACGAACTCAAAACATCTTCCTTGAGTGGCGGAATACAATTTTCTGAATAGGTCGAAGTCACATAGAGCCATATCCGGCGAACACGGTGAGTGATTGATGGTTAAAATGCGATTTCTAGTCCAAAAATCAGCCACAACAATGGATCGATAAGATGGTGCATTATCATGCAATAAGCGCCAGCTTCCTCCTTCGCGGTATTCAGAGCGAATTCGATGAATCCGATGCAACAAACGCTTCAAAGCGCCAGGATAGAAAACTCCATTGACAGTGTGGGCCCTTTGCATGAGCTCCTTGCAGACAATTCCTTAGTAATCGTAAAAACAAATGAGCATCGACTTGATTTTGACTTCTCCAAACACGATTTATTGGGTGGTGGCTCGTCTGGGGCCTTCCGTTCGGCACTTTGAGGCTTAGTTTCAGGTTCATGTTGGAAATACCACGTTTTATCACCAGTTACAATGTTGTAAAGGAAGTTCTTGTCGGAAGTTTTCTCGCCTCTCTAAAGAGATCTTTCGAATGTTAAATTCTGAGCAATTTTTGGTCCTCAGTTAACTTGTGCGGAATGAAACGTGCACAGATCTTTCGTAAGCCCAAATGATCGGTTAAAATGCTATAAATCGATGTTTTAGAGATATTCAACTCCGATTCCATGAATTTCAACGATGCTTTTGTTTCAGTTTTGATAAATTTACGAATAATTTCGATGGAGTTTTCGGTGATTACTGATTTTGAGCGGCCCGGTCCGTATGTTCATTGTCATTTATGCCCTCACAACCATCTCTGAAACGTGTAAACCGCTCATGAACTCTGGCACGAGATAGACAATCATCACCATAAACTTTTTTCATCAATTCAAATGCTTCGGCAAACTTTTTACCGATTTTAAAACAAAATTTGATATTAGCTCTTTGTTCGAAACTCATTTTTGTACCGATGACACAAACATACAGACACTTTAGACGCAATAACTTCGCTTCCACTGAACCGAACGTTACGAAGCTTTCCCAGGAAGTCAGCTAGGGATGTAACTTCTAACGCGCTAACTCATTAAAAAGATGGCGCCATCAAAAACATCTTTATAACTCCAGTCTTGTTTATTTTGGACCTCGTCTTGTACACCAGCTTTCTCTTGAGTAATTTGGGGCGTACTGCCCAGTCTAGCTAATTCATCCGCCTTACAGTTGCCGTCAATGTGATGGGTATTTAATAAACGGGTATTCTTAATTGTTCATTACACTCTACCACAGTTTTTGAAGGGAAAGTTTCTATGCTTGAAGCGAATTCCGAGCTGCCTGACTATCGGAATATATATAGATAGATATTTTTGACTGTAACTGTGTCTTTATTTAGCGGTAAAAGGCCTTTTTTAATCGCCAAGATTTCAGCTTGGAATACGCTGTAATAATCAGGTAAGCTGAAAGGTATGCTGAGGCCTAAAGTATCCTAATAGACACCGCCTCCCGCTTGATCGTTAAGGCCTTCACCTCATTTAAAATGGTGTTTTTTGGGTATTTCTTTAAAAGCTTGTAAAATGGAAACACAAAAATATTTGTTAATTTGTTTCGAAAATTTTATTTTTTGATCCATTGTTAAAAAAAAAAATTTTTTTTTGGCCACACGTGGTTTGTGCAAAAAGTCTTCAAAAAATGGTCTTCCAAACAAAGGTATGTCGACGGATTCCGGAACTCACAGGGGTCTGAAATCAAAAAATAAAAACTGTTCTTGTTCAGTATGAACGTCGTAATCGTGTGAACTACGATCTTTAAAAAAACTTTTTGAACGAACTTCGTATTTTTTAACGATAGATCGAAAAAGAAAATACTGAAATCAAAATAAAAAATCTTTGTTCGCTTCCTTTTTACACGCTTTTAAAGAAACACCCAAAAACCACCATTTCAAATGTGGCGAGGACCTTAAGTTTAGAGCCCTCGGTCATATGCTAACTCCATTTTCATAAAATACCAAACCATTTTCCCAGTTCTCTCTAGATGGGTATTTGATCGCATAAGGCCTGTCAAGGTGCAAAATCCACTGAGTCGTAAAAGTCAGTGGTAACCGGAATGCGGGGCAACAGCCTAAGAATACGCGAATGCCCCTTGGTAATCGTTTTAAGCATAAAAGATTGATTATCTCAAACTTAAGGCCGCTTTAACGGCTGATTGTTTATAAAACTAGTCAATAATCGGCAGTAAATGCAGTATGAAATTTAACACTGATGTTGGTGATATTCTCGGAGCCCTGCTAATACAAAGGTTAGCTGCTCTTTGAATGTTGTTTAGGTGCTTGATCGAAGATTAATTCTCAAGAGTTGAGCACTACACCAGAACTTCGTATGTAGTATGTATGTATGTACAAAAAGTATTAATAACACTTCAATCCCTCTTAACCCACCAAGCAAAGATTTCTTTGTATGCTTGGCAAATTTGCAGTCAAAGAACAATCAGAATCTGCAGAATTTCATAGAAAAATCGCGGTGTTTATAACAACTGGGGAGTCAAACGAGCGCAGCTGGGAACCCGAGCTTGTGCTCAAAATAAATGAACTTCCATTCAAAAAAGAAATTTGAGTTTGAAATGCTTTATAGTTGATTCGAATGCAGGAAAGGCAGCTTACAGCCAAAATATACTGGTTCTTGTGGATGGGTTATGCATATGAAAAATATGTTGGAATGCAAAGTTTCCAATATGCCGCTTTGTGAGTCGGAATATGCAGTCATGTAATACAGCAGCAGGAAGTTCAATTAAGCGGGAATCTCTGATTCATATTTTCTCGCACAAATATTTGCCATTTGTGGTACTTATCCCTTGTGTTTGTGTCAATAAATAAGGAAAGCGAAACACAAAGGAGAACTTCAGACAAACAATACCGCATCTGTCGTCGTCTTATGCAGATTCCTCGTTCATTAGGCTCATATTTGCATGCAACCTGCCAAAATTGCTGATTGCTGCAAACTGATACGGAAGTTGTGGCAAATTTTCAGGCTATGCAGATAAAGTAATAAAAGTGGGTGGTTTTTGTTGCCCAAATGGAGCAAAATAGACTATAGTCCTTTCAATCTCTCTCCTCCTCTCCTCTCTCTGTCACTCTCCCTCTCTTTTTAATGTTTTTTAGTCAACTATGTTTTACACATAAATACACTTACACTTTAACACACTTCTGCATACAAGAAATGGTAAGACATGTAAAGTGATGTAAGCACTGCGATGATACTTCGACGTAGGCATACTTTTCAAGTTACCCTAAACACTATTTCTTTGGGACATTAAAAACGGGTTCAGGGTTGTTGTAATAAATTTGGTGCACTGAGAGAATTGGAAATATTTAACATTGATAGTTGGAAATTTTTTTTTTTTTTTTTTTTTTGTTTTCAGGATAAAAATAGTTGTTTAAAATGATATAACAAAAATATTAGATTAGATTAGATTAGATTTGTGGGGGGGTTGGACAAGTCCAAGCACTCAGTCATTGCCAATATTCGACGAACCCATCTGGCAACCCTGTATCTTTTAACAGAGATGTCAGATCGCTTACTGGCATACCGCGTTGGAAGCGTCAGCCCAAGCAGATTTTTACCATTGAACAGTACACGCCACACGAGCGCTCCCAAATTGTTGAAATTTACATTCAACAAAAGAAGTCAATTGTGAAAACTCAACGTGCGTATAAAAAATTAAATAATGTGAAAAGTGCGCCTTCTAAGAACACCATTGAACGTTTGTACGAAAGGTTTTCGACTGGTGATGCTCTTTCTAATCCAAAGAGGCCAAATCAAAACCGACCAAGGCGTCGCCAAGGACATCCCAAAATCGCCGTTCTCACCAGTTGGGCATTGCTCGGACCACTTTACAATAAATTATCCGCATTGATTTGCATTTATCCCCGTATAAGATTCAATTGACGCAAAGATTATTGGCTGCGGACAAGCCTCGTCGATTGGAATGGGCCCAAAGAGTCATCGAAATCCATTGGGTCCGTCGAATATGGGCAACCCGTATACCCGGATAGATTTCAGTACAAAGAATAGAGAGAAAGGAAAGATAAAATGTGGGTGGTAAGACGGAAAAATTAGTTTGAAGTCACTCTGTCAATCATTGATGAATCTTAAGAGATCCGGAACAGGAAGAGTATGAACTTTATCCATACTCAGTATATCGCAACCCAATATCCTAAGTCTGATTCTTCTTGAAAACGCCTATCAGCTACAGAGAAAATGCTCTGCAGTGTCGTCTTTCTCAAGACAGGATAGGTATATCGGGCTGTCTACGACATCATATGCGGACCACAGGCGTTGTGTCCTGTGATTACACCCACCAGTACTCTCAAGTTGGGTGAAGCAAATGGAAAAGGTGGACATCTCAGACAGTGTTCTCTGCCCAGCTTGTGAAGAGGAGGATGAGACGGCGGACCACTTTCTGTGCGTCTGTCCCGGCTTCGCTCGAATCAGGCTTGAGGCCTTTGGCACTGATGTTGTCAAGAAGCGACCACCTTGGCACCAGAAGATCTACTCAGATTTCTTCGCAGGTCGGGTAGATTTAACGAAAATTAAAAGGGAAGCCAAGTGTAGTACAATGGCTTTATTTAATGTCTGATTGCTGCACTTGCTAGTTGTTCCGACACAAAAAAAAAAAAAAACAAATGCCCAGGTCCTTTGTGCTGAGTTTTAGGAGAAAGGTCGCTGTTTTCCTGTTTGACTACTCTTGACTACTCTACACGTGTTCCACCCAAACCAACGTCCTCTATGGGTAGACCTCATAAAGTCGTCAATCAATAGCTCAATCGATACAACTAAAATGGGTTCAGGGCGTAGTGGCTTCCTTGCAGAGCCTTCATTGGCCAGTTTATCAGCTAGCTCGTTCCCTGTAATACCACAATATTCAGGCATCATCACTGGTTTTCGATCCGTCGGTGTAGAAAGTGTGCTGATATCCCGTTAATAGGTTCTCTGGACTTAACCATTTATATCTTTCTGGGATCAAAACATCATACTTCCTACCGAAGCTAACAAAATGCACCCGATTGTCCACTGGCATCAAGAACAGTGCACTGCTCCGACAACTGGTGGTATATTTGACAGTGGCCAGTGCTTTTTTCAATTCGCCAGACCCCGTTTAACTGGAGCCTGTACGCCACCTTCATCGCTTCCTTTCAAATCTAAAGGTTGCAAGTTCAGAATGGCATTAAGCGCTGATGATGATGATGTCGTACTCATAGCACCTGTGATACCCAAGCACACACTTCTCTGTAGTCTGTTTAGGAGTTTCGCTCTGGAATTAACCATTGTAACATTGTAACCAAAATACAGTTTTATAAAAATTAATTTTTGATTCTAAGTCCAGCAATCGCAGAGAGCCTTCTGTGCTATACCTATAAAAGTGTAGACACAGTTGGAGAAATCTTCATTTACTCCGATAGTCAGACAGCTCTGAAATCGCTTCAATCATGGAAACACTCGTCTAAGACAGTAGAAGAGTGTTACAAATTTTTTACTTGCGCAGTATTTTTCTATTAATCTATTCTGGGTTCCATGACATAGTAACATTTTAGGTAACTGTAAGGCAGTTGAGTTAGCTAGATTGGGTTTCTCTATTCAAATTAGTCAAAACAAGATCGACATACCCATGTCCTGAGTAACAAGCAAACTGTTAATAGACAGACACACTATTACTGTTGCTAATTCCAACTGGAAATAGGTAAACACCTGCGCTATCAGTAGACAAACGCGCTCCGAATGGGACATGGTCTGCACTAAGAGTCTACTTACATTAAGTAGGAAAGACTTACTTAAGAATCGTAGTGGGTGTACTATCTGGGCACTGTCTAATAGGAAGACATGGCAATAGATTAGGGCACCATTCAACGGCTATTGCAGAAACTATCAGGCTATAAAAGAGGAAGAGACGTCGACCACCTTCTATGCAGGCGCATGAATCTGTGTAGCTGGCGGTTAAGATTGCTCGGTCTCGCTTTTCTGGAAAACATTACGGATGTTACAAATCTCAAATTAGCTAGCCAGCATAGCCAGCTTTTTAAAAGCCACACAATTGTTTGAAGAAGACCAAGTAGAGTAAGGGCAGGATAGTTCTGGTGGTATCACAAGCGGCCTCTAACTGGCCTAGGTGCGGCGAAGGACAGTCACTCCGACATAACTCCGACTCTAATGAATAACTCTTAATTATCCAACGGGGCTTAATGAATATATTTATGCATTGAATTCTTCCGAAAAGGGCTTCCCCATATTTCAGAAGCAAAATGTACATTCATATTTACCATTAAAAATTATCAAAAGTAGTCAAATAAGTAAAAATAACAAAATAGTTTAAAATAATCAAATAGTTATTTATCCAAGTGAATCAAATTATGATTGACATAAACATTTTTATAATGAGGAATGGAATGAATTGTTGTGAGACTACCACTACTGGGAAGTACGTAGGTTCGAGTCTCCGTGCATGAACATCAAATAATAGAAAAAGTGTTGTCTAATAGCAGTCGCCCCTCCCAAACTTCCGAGAATATTTCTGTCATTAAAAAATCTCTCAATAAAAAGTTATCTGCCGTTCGGAGAAGACGTAAAACTACCTCCTCTTCTTCCTCTTAATTGGCGCGATAACCGCTTACGCGATCTTGGCCGAGTTCAACAAAGCGCACCAGTCGTTTCTTTCTCGTGCTAACCGGCACCAATTGGACACACCAAGTGAAGCCAAGTCCTTCTCCACCTGATCTTTCCAACGCAGAGGAGGGCTTCCTCTTCCTCTGCTACCACCAGCTGGTACCGCATCGAATACTTTCAAAGCCGGAGCGTTTGTATCCATTCGGTCGACATGGCCCAGCCAACGTAGCCGCTGGATCTTTATTCGCTGCGCTATGTCTATGGCGTCGTAAAGCTCATACAGCTCCATCGTTCCATCGCCTGCGATATTCGCCGTGGCGAACATGTAAAAGTCCAAAAATCTTACGCAGAATCTTTCTCTCAAACACTCCAAGCGTCGCTTCATCGGAGAGTCTTATAGAGTGTTAGTTTTGTTCGTCGAGAGAGGACTTTACTGCTCAGTTGCCTACTTAGTCCAAAGTAGCACTTGTTAATGCTGGTTCCTAAATAAACGAAGTCTTTTACAACCTCGAAATCATAACTGTCCACAATGACGTGGGTGCCGATACGCGAGTGTGTAGTGTTCCCACATAATTTTTAGAATTAATTTTCAAATAAAATATTATGTTGTTGCCATCTAAATTTTTAAATGATTTTTCAAACAAAATGCCATCTCAAGGAATGTTTACGTGAAGTTTTAATTTAAATATATTTTTATAAGACGTTACTATATTATTTTTAAAATTATCGTTCATGTAAAACGCTCGCTGCATGAATATTTATTTGAAATATGTATAAACGACAAATGTTTCAAATTAAAAATATTTTTGTAAAATGCCCTTCCAACAAGTATTTGTGACATAGGTATGGCGACACAAAAAAAAATTAATTTAAGAATATTTTTGTATAGCGTTGCGATATAGTTTTTAAGATTATTTTTTAAGTAAAATGCGCTCTCAAGGAATATTTGTGTAAAATTTGGTGAAAAGGGGAAAAAAGTTTTAATTAAAAAAAAATTGTGGTGTTGGCACCTAATTTTTAAAATAGTTTTTGAAGTAAAATACTCTCTCAAGGAATACTTGTGAAAAATGTGGTCAATAGAAAAAAATATTTTTAAGTAAAAAATTTTTTTGGCGTTGCCACCTGATTTTTTAAAATTCTTTTCGTGTGAAATGCCCTCTCAAGGAATATTTATTTTAAGTATGTTTAACAAAACCAGTTTTAATTAAAAAAATTGTATGGCGTTGCCACCTAATTTTTAAAATGATTATTCTAGAAAAAAATGAGCCCTCAAAAGTGTTTAATGTATTTTATTGTACGCTAGCATCAGCTAAGCCTTTGGTGCTCATCAGATTTAAACCAAAAGCTATGTAGATATTGGAAAAATTTAACTTTGAGGAACTATTTTCCAGCTTTAGTGCATCCCCGCATCACAATCGGTGTGGAGTTCGCTATCACGCGAAACTATCACTTTAAATCCTTTTCCATTCAACATTGAAGTAACTGCCATAGACAAAAGTTTGCTTTAAGTATGACTGTGTTTGTATGTTTACTGCCTTGTACGCGGATAGGAATGTTCTAGCCATATATGCACTTACTTCTATGTATATGTATATGGGCCCATTCATATTTACGCTAACTATTATGTTAATATGTGCTGTAAGTAGGCATAACACATACATATACATATATGTACGTATCTATTTAACATGCATATGTATGTGTAGGTGCACATTTTGGTTGCTCTTGACACCACAAGCCGTCTTCTAGTGCTTTAAGTTCAGTAAGTGGCAAGAGATAGGCAAGTGGCAAGTACGCAAGTGGCAAATAAGTTTATGCCACCCACTCACGCCAAGTGCAGACGATTTATTGCAGTTGTAATTTGTTGCGTTTAATGTGTGTGCAGCTCTGTTGAAATATGTTGGCAATGAAACTGCTTGAAACAGGCTTGAGCGGTCTAAGTATGTTGGTGGATTTATGGTGACAAAATGGGATAATAAGCAAATGGTGAAAAAGATGACTTTTTTTTTTGCATTTCAATTTCCTATGTATGAAGCAATTTTTAGTTGTTGCACAGACAAAGTTTTAGTTATTGTACTGGCTTGGTTGTTGTAAATAGCGCATAGTAGCTCATTGCTGAGCTTTGATTGCCAAATGTTAAGCAAAGGTTTTTAAATTTGTTTAAGAAATTTTTTGGTACGACTTTTTTTTAGTTTCGGGGATTTTGTTTTTTTTTTTTGTTTCTAGTTTTTTAGTTTCGGGGAGGAAAATTCGGATCCCTAATTGCTCTCTTTTGCTTTTTCTCACGCAGAAATTAATAATTATAAAAAATTTGCAAGCCCCTTCATACTTCATACAAACATTTGCATGAAAATGGAGCGCAATCATAATTTCCCCGAACTCATCAAACGGCTGGTGGAAGCCGCAAAAACTTAACTCATTTTCTCGTTTGTCCAAATGCAGCAGCTTCTTTAGAGCGAAAGTAGAGGAAATTACGCTTGCAATATGTACATATATACATATGTACATATACATATTAACCATCACCAACTTCTTCGCAACAGATCCTGAGGGAGGAAGAAATTTCTGTTTAAACAATTTTTTTCTCACATTTAAATTGTATTGAAATAATTGCAAAGAGTATTGAGCGTGATTTTAAAGAAAATATGCCCCTAGGTGAATATATATTCTTTAAATAAACAAAAAATAAAAAAGTACAAAATAAAAAAAAAAAAATTAAAAAAAAATTATTTTCTTTTTTTTTTGATGATTTTATGAATATTTAAAGAAACCCATGAAAAGTGCATGTAAATTATGCATTCTCAGCCAAATCAAGCATTAAAAAAAAGCTGCCTTTAACATTTAGTACCACCGCCTGCCAAAGCATTCAAATACCATCAAATTCACGCATTTCACAACCCCCGACGGATATGCAGATTGCAGTTGTCATCTGCTTAACTCCACAAGAGCGAGTGATTTAAATCCTACGGCGGGGAGTATGAGGGAGCTCTGCTCTACGTTTCTCACTACATTTAACTATTCAAATTCTATTCACCACACTTTTTGAACAATTTCTGTGCAAGTGAAATTTTGCGTTCGCGTCTTTGGCGAAAAGCAAAGAAAAATCTAACTGCGATTTCCTTCGACCAAACTCGACTATGCCACACTGCGTAACTGCAAATACTCCGACACATATCTTAGCGGGTTTGTCGAGTCTGCTACTGCATTCTATGTAATAAAGTTAGTTCACGCCTTCCCAGCCAGAGTTCTCTGCTTGATATTTGTCGCTGTAGTCAAAGTTTTCGCGGAATTTATATACTCGCAGTTTGGCCGCGTAGTGTTTTAGCCTGTCATCCGGCAATTGCTTTCATTGTCAGTGTCGTTCAAATTGAACTTTTTGGTGCTCTATGGCGGAGCAGATTTTTTTATATTTTTTCTGACAAAGTCAATTGCTTGACTGCGAAAAATATCTGAAAGGCACAAGTGTGAAAGAATTTATTACAAACATATTTCAGCTATTATTTGAACAAACTTTGCGTAATGGATGAGTGCAATTATTCTAACGTCTCTCAACACCAAAGATTATGGAATATGATAGAATATAACTTTTGGTAACAACTGGCAAAATTTAGCGAAAGAATTTAAGGCATATATTTTAGCATATTTTTTAATCGATTCGATGTTGAAGGGTTTGAGTAGAATTGACCAACATATCCTGAATATGCCATAATTTCCGCTATCAACCATCATTGTGTCCCGACTTTTTGTCTGCAAACAGGCAATAAGCCTTACAATACGAGTACAAATGAAGAATAAAAAGCGGCTTTGACAATTTGAAATCATCAACGAGATGAACAGATCTAATTGCGGCCTCTTATTCTGTTTTTGTTTTTTTAATATCACCCCTACCACAGAAGGCGCTGAAAGTCTTGAAAACTAATAAAAAAAACATAAAACGCGCTTACACTTCTGTTAGGTGTTTGACCTTGCGAGACCACTTTAGTGAAATACCATTTTAAAAATTAAATGGCATCGCCACACAAAAACTATTTTTAAGTCAAAACCTTCTTTCTCTTCAATTTCTTTCTGACTAAGATATGAATGTTAAATTTCTGAATACTTAAGTCAACAAACCAATTTTTTTTTTCATTGGAAATAGGTGGCAACGCTATAAATTTATTAATTTTTGGACTATTGCATTTTTGAACACTTTTCATTTAATTCTAATTCTTAACGCAGTTTTGGACGCCATCTAAAACCATTAAGTTTTTTACGCTTTGCACTTTTTACCTATGTATATCTTGTTTTCAACTGCTCCTATCTCCCCAATAAAATATATGTGGCAACGCTATTCCAAAACATTCCTGGATTAATAATCATTTTTCATTTTATATAAATGTTTAATTGAGTTTTGTAGTTAATTTATATTTTTCCAATAAAATTAAGTGGCAACCCCACCTACAATTTTTTTTTTATTTAAGTGTTTTTACACTTTTCACTTTTGGCCTAAATTTTGTTTTCAACTGCTCCTATTTTCTCAAAAACATTTTTTGATCAATAAATTCTTAGGCACTTTTTTCATTTTATTCTAAGTTTAAATTCAGGTTTGTAAATAATTTACATTTTTCCAATAAAATTAAGTGGCAACCCTATTTAAAAAAAGGCAATTTTATTAAAGTTATTTTATATTTTGCACTTTTAGAATATTCTGGTTTTCAACTGCTTCTATTCTCTCATTAAAAATTATATGGTAACGCTACTCAAAAATATTTTTTGATCAATAAATTCCTAGACACTTTTTTTCATTTTATTTTAAATTTTAATTCAGGTTTGTAATTAATTAACTTTTTTCCAATAAAATTAAGTGGCAACCCCACCAAAATTTTTTTTTTATTAAAGTGCTTTTACACTTTTCCTATTTTGTCTATATCTCGCATTCAATTGCTCCTAGTTTCTCAATAAAAATTATGTGGCAACGCCATTCCAAAACATTTCTGGATTAATAAATTCTTAAGCACTATTTATTATATATAAATGTTTAATGGAGCTTTGTAGTTAATTTATATTTTTCCAGTAAAATTAAGTGGCAGCCCCATTTAAAAAAAACACAATTTTTTTTTAAGATATTTTATATTTTCCACTTTTATAATATGTCTGGCTTTCAACTGCTTCTATTTTCTCATTAAAAGTTATGTGGCAACGCTACTCAAAAACATTTTTTGATCAATAAATTCTTAGACACTTTTTTCATTTCATTCTAAATTTTAATTCAGGTTTGTAATTAATTTACATTTTTGTAATAAAATTAAGTGGCAACCCCACCTAATTTTTTTTTTTTTATTGAAGTGTTTTTACATTTTTCACTTTTTGTCTATACCTTGCATTCAATTGCTCCAAGTTTCTCAATAAAAATTATGTGGCAACGCCATTCCAAAACATTTCTGGATTAATAAATTCTTAAGCACTATTTATTTTATATAAATGTTTAATGGAGCTTTGTAGTTAATTTATAATTTTCCAATAAAAGTAAGTGGCAACCCCATTTAAAAAAAGAAAAATTATCTGGCAACGCTACTCAAAAACATTTTTTGATCAATAAATTCTTAGACACTTTTTTCATTTTATTCTAAATTTTAATTCAGGTTTGTAATTAATTTACATTTTTCCAATAAAATTAAGTGGCAACCCCACCTCAATTTTTTTTTATTAAGGTGTTTTTACACGTTTACTTTTTGCCTATATCTTATTTTCAACTGCTCCTATTTTCTCAATAAAAATTATGTGGCAGCGCTGCTCAAAAACATTTTTTGATCAATAAATTCGGGCATGAAACAAGATAGAAAGATGCCACATCTCGGCAGGCAATGGCAAATCTACGAGTGTATTTCTGTCATGAAAAAGGTTCTCAGCTGCCTCTCAGAGTCGGCTTAAACCTGTAGATCCCTCGATTTGTGGCTTTACCATACTAATTTTTACGTGTGGCAAAATATTCAAAATATTTATGTGACTTATTTGTAAAAAATAATTCGCATTTTTTCAAACGTAGTAAAATTTATTATTCTTGATCTTTCCTCATGCATACCTTTTCATCCATGCGTGCAGTTGCACCCATATGCATATGTAAATAAATAAAAATCTAAAAATATTTTCAAACACAGTCTTCGTTCACCTCCTTGCGCTTGCTTTCAATATCATTGCTTAAGTTGAAGGGCATGCAAGCTGCACACTCGTATCTATACTAAAATGTTGTTCGCTGGCATCTGCTGCCTCTCCTCGGATGCTAAATATTGTAAATAAATATCAATTTATTGTTAAGCGCCTTCGCTTTTACTCTTCGACAACAGCATGAAAAATGTACTACATTATTGTGCTCATAAATCATTTAAAACCACCACAACCATTGTGTGCAGCCAATAGTTTTTTCCTTCTATCACTCCATTGGAACTTCCTTGTAGAGTGCAACATTTCCCTGTAACCGCAGCAGCACCTGCTGGCATACGAATATTACACATTATGTAGGCACATAAATATTTATTTATGTATGCTCATATGTTCATATTATGGGTAAATAAGGACAACATTTGTATGCATGTATTCGTGCTGGTATGTATGTATGTGCTAAGTGGGTGATTTTGTGGCTCGGTCACGAGTGAGTGCTTACAGCATACTTATGATGGTAATAAAATTTTGTTCAGTAGGTACATATACTATTGAGCGGAGCTGGAGTAATTTGAGAAGCATCGCAAAAATTGTTTCTAGAATACCGTTAAAGTTAGAGCATGAAATCGAAATTGTCATTACTAAGAAAAGTGCCGAAACACGTGAAAAGTGGAAGATTGAGTTTACCTAAAAAAAACTACTGTAAAGGCAAAACTTTTTTCTATTGGTTAAAAATTAAAATTTGTTTTGTTTGGAAAGAGGCGAACTTCTTCCAGTAAGCGAGTTTAATTTTTGCATTTTGAGGTTTAATTCCGCATGTTTTATTTTAAAGTGCTCTTCGCAACGGATTTTCGACATCCAGCGTCATTCTTTCGCAGTATTGGAGTATGGAATTTGCGCTCCTGATATGTATATAGGACGATATTGAATTATTATATGTATTCGTAAAATCTACAAGAAGTGATTTTGCCTCGTTTTATACGCAACTTTGTAGTCCATTCGGTGATTTTGTTAACATCTTCTTGAAGTTTACGAGTGGACTTTGTCTCATCGTCTCCGTTTGCTAAAGTGCACGTATCGTCGGTAAAGGTAGCTATAGTGCTAGTTGTTGTTGTTGTTGTAGCAGTAACTTTGCCCTGTCAGTGTAGTGTGTATCACCGGCCGTCTTCGTCTATCTCATCTAAAAATAGGGCCAGGAAACACGCTTCGACAGGTTAGGTCCAGGTTAGGGGAAGGGTTGTTGGGTGAGTGGGCTTTGAGGGCCATGTGAAAAGGTGGTTAGTGTCGTGCGGGGTGCCTTCACATGCAGGACATAAGTTTGGTATGTTGAGGGCAATTCTAGATAAGTAGGAGTTTACCCTGCTACAATATCCAGAACGTAATTGTGCCAGTGTTACGCGGGCCGCACGGGGAAGTTGGAGCTCTTCATCTTCTATAGGTGGGGATTGTACTCCGATTAAGGCATTCACAAGGCGGGAGCTTAAGAAGGTGGTGATGGTCTCCCGATGAATGCCGTTTATTGTCTGTCTAAATACTGTCTGGTCCAGTAGATGTCGTTTTATCCTGGATCTCGTCGGCGTAATTGAGGTGGTGTATCCTGATGTGCCTGGGAGGCGGCTCTGGCTCAAGCAGGTGTCTGCTAGGGTGAAACCTGCGGTAGCACCCTAACAGGAACTGCTTGCTAAGCAGTTTATTGTGATTGTGAAGGTGTTGAAGAGGAAACATTAGGAGGCAACCCGTCGCTGTCGAAATAGCAATGCTTTGCCAAGTCTGGAACTTTATCCACTGCGTATTACTAGTACCAGGCCACCAGACAGGCGCAGCATAAATTAAATGTCGATAGCAACAATTATATTATTTGTCTTTGCCACAAGAGCTGGCGGCTTGCGATTTGAAGACCTTCTTACGATTTCCGACTTTAGTGGCAATTGCGGTTGTGTGCGCAGAGAAAGAGAACAAATTGTCGAAGGTTACCACCCAAAATTTTGGGATTGTTAACAGTCGAAATTGGTGTGTCATCGACTTTTACCTTGAGTTGCAGTTTGACCTCCTTTGTCCAGGTGGTAAAGAGGTGCGCCGTGGACTTTGTGGGGGAAAGTTGGAGATTCTTCGCAGCGAAAAAGCGAGAAAGTTCGGTGAGGTAGACGTTCACTTTGGCGTACAGGCCTTCAATGTCATTGCCTGCAGCCATTATCGTGCAGTCGTCAGCGTATGAGACCAGGGAAACTCCCTCTGGAGGTTGGGGGAGCTTCGATAGATAGAAGTTGAACAGCAAGGGAGAAAGGACACAACCCTGCGGAACACTTTGCTTGATCTTTCCCTGTTTGGATGTTTGGTCTCTAAAAATCACTGACGAGTGACGACCGCTCAGATAGTTGGCGGGCCACCTAGGGCTAGTTTTAGAGACCGGTAGGTCAGATGTGAAAATTACATAAAGTATAGGGGCAAGGAGACTGCCTTGTAGAGCTCCGGCTTTAATTGCCTTTAGGCTTGAATAAAAGCTATCACACTTGATCCTGAAATAGTCATTCTTTAGATAAGAAGTAAATATGTCCGAAAACTGCCTTGAAGGCAAGATTTCAAGCTTATGGAGTAGTCCGTCATGCCATACTTTGTCGAAGGTCTGAGCAACGTCAAGAAATAACGTCGGAAATAAGCGCAAAAAAGTAGACACAAAAATAACGCCAAACAAAATGGGACCAAAAACGCCCCAAACAGTAGGCACCAAAAATATATTTCCTACAAGTATGCACCAACAAACAAGAGATATATATAAGGTATATGTAAAAACACTTTCTCCTTTTTCTCTAGGTTATATCTTTTTTCTCTCTCGCGGAACGAAAATGCCAAAAACGTTGCATGGCCTTGAAGTTTTACTCTCCATTCTCGCTCGTCCATCGACGCCTAAGAGGTTTCACTTCAAAAAATGCTCCAATATTGCAAAACTTACTTGAATTTGTTTTTTTTTTTGTGCAAGTTTTAGTTTGATCTGCATATCACGAAAACACTAAACAGTTATTTATATAATATAATTGGCACTTACAAACCCTTGTCGGCTGCTTTTGCAGCTTTTTCACGGCATTTAAAATTCCTATTACAATATTAAAAGTTTACTTAAAATTTGCTTTGAACAGCCATCATGCAACTCTTCTTAACTTCGTATTAAATGCAGCTTCTTTTAAAATTTTGACTTCGAAATTGACGTCAGTGACCTTTTTTCAGGGAATTTAATAAAGTCTCGAAATCTGCTACTTTTTTAAACCCGCGCATACATGAGTCAAGTTTTCCCAATGAGCGGCCATTAATTCAAAGAATATCATGAAATTAATGTGTCCAATAATGAGCCGCAATAAATCCAGCAATTCCTGTTCTATTCATTAGTGGCAGTGTAATTCTAAATTGACCTTCCAGGCAATTAAATGATATTTCACATTTATTTTTACTACACATTTTGCTTTGCTTATCGTTTATCTTTTTGGTTGAGCGAAATTGGCTAATTGAAAGAGCCACTCCACCACGAAAAATGTGGATGTGGTCGCCGGTAAAATCAGTTGCCGGTCTCATTCACCATTTAGCCGGCTCGCCAACTATTAGAATCACATAAATTCTTGAAACGTATGCGATTATTGACCTTTGCCGCAGCAGAGCATTCAGCCATTGTTGTAATACCATTCATACAAACACCTATACCGTATGTGTGATTGCTAAATGAGCCTTAAGCGTTCGAAGAGTCGCATGCAACGCAAATAAATTAATTGTATGTGTATTTTAAAATATTTCCTTTGCAATCTCCCCGCGACATTTTTACTCCCTCTCCATTATTTCTAGGGAAGCCAGAATACCCAGCGCATATTCGCACATGGAATTCAATCATGGCAGTTTTTTTCTTCTTATGACTAAACTGATGGCAAGAAATAGTAGGGTTTGGTGAGGTTGAAGAGGCAACCGATAGAATTTTACTATCTCACTGGGCCGATTAAGTCAGCGATTATAACTCTAAAGGTCTAAACACGCGGCGTAGGCGTAAGAGACCTCTTACTTTCAAGTCTCACTTTGATTGCCGCCTTATACTTATTGGGCAAGCATTTTCTGTCCTTCCTTACTCGGTTTCTTCTTTGGTCTTCAACTTAAAGAAAAGACAACTTTTTGTCTATCCCTGAAAATCTACAGTTTTTACGCAAAGTAGAAAACTCTCATTAGGCAAAACCTAAGGAAACTATCCCGAAATTCCTTGACTAACGTCAGATGATTCTCGGAAAGGCGAAGTGGGTTAAAAATAACAGTGAGTCGTGAAAGCAGAAAGTGTCAAAGCTTCCAGCCGAAAGCTTTTCAGAATGGTGCTTGAAAAAACAAAATCTTGTACTTAGCTAAATATTCAAGCGACGATAATACCAATCAATATGTACTTAGGTAAATTAACACTCTTAGAATATAAAATGTACGAACCAACTGAAATAGTTAAATTATAAGACCGTACATTCAAGCAATGTGCATCAAAGTTTAGTGCCACCAACGGGAGAGTGCATTCAATTAAAAAGCATACAAATATTTTAATTTTCTTTTTGCAGGTAATCCTCGAAATAATCGTTTTGCAAAAAACTCCTCTATTGAATGCATCCTTTCACCGTCAAATACACACGCGCTCACATGAGGATGCAACAACCGCATAATTCCAATCTCGCTGCAGTACAAAAATGGGATTTTATGGCGGTATGAATTTATTAAAACTAGCGCTTTTAGTGCGGACAGGTAGAGACTAAATAAAATGGAAACTTTTTGAAAAGAGAAAAAACATAAAAAACTCCATTTACCAATGCAACGTTCACTTGATTTGGAATGCAACCACCTGCCACTTTCCACGCTGCTCCCCATCCCACCCCCCATACGAGTACCTGGCTATGTGCGCAATTTACCGTGTATCTACTGCGTTTTAAAAACAATTTATATATTGCAACATTTATGCGGATTTAATAAATGGTTTTTGGCTTCATTTCACTTTGTGAAAGCTCAAACAATTTCGTGCTTGTCTACGTAGTAGGGGTATTCACAGAGGCAAAGGAAGTGCATAAAAATGTTGGAGGATTGAAGTGTTTATTTGGATTGAGAACTAAATCTATTTCAAATAGAGAGTGTGTGCTAAATTGGAGTAATAATTAATACGCATTTCTAGATTACAATTAGATTCCCACAAAGGCATTTCAACCAGGTTGTAGTAGTAGAGCAACTGATTCGACTTTTTTATAATTTTACCTATTTTCAAAATTATCAATATTTGTTTATTTTTTAATTTGTTGTTGTGCAGAGAATTCAATCAATAATAAATAACAACCGCGCTGTTAGTTCTACCTTCTCCAACCTGGCTAAAGAGGCAAAGCGAATGGGTCTGCTGGTGAACGAGAACAAAACGAAGTACCTCCTGTCTTCAAACAAACAATCGGCGCACTCGCGTATCGGCACCCACGTCATTGTTGACAGTTATAGTTTTGAGGTTGTAAAAGACTTCGTATACTTAGGAACCAGCATTAACACCTATAATAATGTCAGCCTTGAAATCCAACGTAGAATCACTCTTCCCAACAAGTGCTACTTTGGACTGAGTAGGCAACTGAGCTGTAAAGTCCTCTCTCGACGAAAAAACTAACACTCTACAAGGCTCTCATCATGCCCGTCCTAAGGTATGGCGCAGAAGCGTGGACGATGACAACATCCGATGAAGCGACGCTTGGAGTATTTGAGAGAAAGATTCTGCGCAAGATTTTTGGTCCTTTGCATGTTATCAACGGCGAATATCGCAGACGGTGGAACAATGAGCTGTAAGAGCTTTACGACGACATAAACATAGCGCAGCGAATAAAGATCCAATGGCTAGACTGGCTGGGTCATGTCGTCCGAATGGCTACAAATACACGTGTCTGTTTTTTTTTTTTTTTTTTCTTTCTGCCACTACCAAGGGGATTTGTCTTGATCTCTTCATAGGAACGAGAAATATAATATAATCCCTTAAAAAGAATTGCAGCGGATAGCAGACAGCGGGTAACGGGTTGACGCTGTCTAAATTAGAACACGTTTATTAGCATGAAATTGAACATAATTGTGGCGGGGATGGGTTTCTAGCTGTCTGTTACTTTTAAGACGGCAAAATAATCAAACTCATTTCTATTTTCTTCGACAGGTTGAAGACATAGGGTTTCTTTTCTGACCACAATTTGTTTGTTGTTTGTTACAAGCAACAGCAGGCAAATAAGAAGCAAATAATGTTTATTCGATTTTAACAAGAATTAACAATAATTTAGAAAAACATTTTTTTTTGTTACAATGAGATTCAACGAGTGGCTTCTCAAATATAACAAACGAGAGGATTTCACTACAAAACTAATGTTAATGTAACCGCAAAATGTCAGCTGAAAGCCATTCCGGCACAATTGGCCGATCAGCTGATCACTACCCGTCAATCCAGCGTTGCAGCAGGCCCTGTTCCGGCCTTAACGAGACTAACACTGAATGAGAAAGAAATACGCCTGCGTCAGCGGCTAAGCGTCGTTTAGCTTGAGCTCTTCGCTTTCAAATTCAATACTTCTTGTTTCTGTAAACAAATCAGTATAGCCTTAGCTTTGCAGTGGTCTTTACATTAGAATTATTCCTTTTGGCTGTAAAAATTGTAAATATAAACTTGAAAAAAGCGCCTCTTAAAATAGTAACACTCTCCGTTAGCTGCTACAACAACAACATTCGCATTTTTGGAAAGCTGAAAAAAGCCATATATATCCTGTAAAATACATCAAGAATAGACTATTCTTGTAGAACAGGATTATGGACCACCTTACTTACTTAGATGGCACTACAACCGTATATTGGCTCTGGCGGCAGTTGGTGACATCGAGTCCTGCCAAGTTATGCCTCACTTGATCTCACAAGCGTAGATGAGGGCTTCCTCGTCGTTCATCAATGGGCTCCCTGTCGGAGGGCTGCCGTGCCAGAGCACTTTCGTTCATCCTCGAGATATGGCCAGCCCAACCATTTTATTTTAATACGCTTCACTATGTCCACATCTCGGTATAGCTCATACAGCTCGCTATTCCATCGGATACGGAACTCATTCTCGCCAACGCGAAGAGGACCAAAGATTTTTCAGTGATTTTTTTTCTCGAACGCTCCCTGTGCTCTCTCATCAGTTTCTGCGCCGTATACTCGTACAAAGACGGGTATGATTAGGCTTTTGTAGAGCGTTGTTTTCGTATATCGAGAAAGAGCTCTGGTTTTCAATTGCCTACTGAGCCCAAAGTAACACCTGTTGGGAAGGGTTATCCTTTTTTTAATCTTTAGGCTAACGGCATCCTGGCTGTTAACACTGGTACCAACGATAAACAAAGTGCTACACCACTTCAAACTCGCAGTTGCTATCTGTGACGTGTTGTCCAAGACGCGAGGAGTACCTGCTGTTTTACTCTCGTTCACTACAAGACCAAATTTTTCTCCTTCTCCTGACTGTCGTACACTGAACATACGACGCGGTTGTTCAGACCGATAATCGTCAACATACGTCAATAGATGGCACTTGTATAATAGTGCCAAAGTGGTTCAACTCAGCAGCACGTATAATTTTTTAAAGAAATCACACGAAAAGACTGTCTCAAACCTCGCTTGGTATCGACGGTCCATTCCGATCCTCACGGAGATTACCGTAGCGCTTAACGTCATTTGGCACAGCCGTATTTTTTTGCGATACCAAAGATACATAGCAGCGTAGAGGCAGTTCCTGTTTTTGCTATCGAAAGTAGCTTTGAAATCGATGACGAAAAGGTGGTGTGTGCCGATTTGCCGTTCCTGGATTTTCTCCAGGATTTAGCGTATTGTGAAAATCTGGTCAATGATAGACTTACCCAGGCCTGAAGCCGTACTGATGAGCTCCAATCAGTTTTTCGACTGTGGGTTTCAGTCTCTTACATAATACGCACGAAAACCTTGTATGAGACGTTAATAAGATTAGTGCCACGGAAATTTTCGCAGTTTGTAGGATCACCCTTCTTGAGGATTGCGCAAAGTACGCTTAGAACTCAGTCGTTTGACATACTTTTATCCGACTATATTCTGTAGAAAAGCTGGTGCATGCGGTGTGCTAGCTCTTCGCCTCCAACTTCGAATAGCTCTGCCGGTAGTCCGTCGGCTCATGCGGATTTGTTGTTTTTTATCCACGATATCGCTATTATATTATATAAGACCAGGTGGGGTCTTAATATTTTTACTTTGGATACATGTGTCCAAACTATGATCATAGAAATGTTTATATCTCATAAAAAAGTGCCACAATAAGTGAATTTCTGAAAACAAAATTTTAAATATTATATGCCACTACTCTGTAGTGAAATTTCAAGACGATAATTTTTTTGAAACACCTTAACCTACTTTCTTTCCTTTTTATGAAAAGTCCAAAAAGTATTTTACAACAGGGCATTAAGAAAATAAATAAAATTAATAATTGACGTCTACACTTCTGCTAGGTGTTTCGACGAGCTTCTCCTCCTATTTGTGGAGTGCATCTTGATGTTGTTCCGTGGAGGGAATGTCGCTGGAATGACAGTCCTTGACCGGATTACATTGAACAGACTGTGGGAAGGACTGCTGATTCTCTCGCGACGATCGCTTCCGACTGGAATTGTAGATAATGAGAACACCTATGGCTAAGTCTCCCAGGTATATTTTGATACCAATATGAGACCTCCAATAGGCTGATATCTACAGCCAGCCAGAGCTCTTGATGTAATGGAAAAGGTTGCTGGGATTTATGTTTCCGCACTGGCCCAGGCAGTCGAAGAAAGGAGCATCCAGTGGCCTTAATAGTCTAGCTACGGAGCCTGGAGATTTACAGAGAAAATACTTAACAGTTTCCTTCTCTGATAGGTCCCCACAGCTACTGCAATGGGGGTTAAATGGGGAACCCAGCTTTTCCGCGTGTATGCCGATCGTCGAATGGCCTGTAAACACAGCTGCGAGTTTGGAAATTGAAGGATGAGGAGTCCCTAGAACTTTCTGAGTCCTCCTGAGAAAAAAGTTGTACAATTCCTCTTTAACAACAGTCAGGAGGATAGCGATGACCAATTAGGAGGTCTCTGTGACCAATTAAGTCCCCTTACTGGCAAGCTCATCAGCAATTTCATTTCCCTCTACGTACCTATGTCCTGGAATCCAGAACAGGGAAATATTTCCCAAGAGATTTCATCTCTCCCTTACAGGAATTGACTAGTTTGGATCTGACAGAGATCTCGCACCTACAATTATTTCTTATTTTCTTGTTAAATAACAGAAAAACTATCAATGGTGGTGAAAATTGAAAAAAAAGACATCGGTAAAATCGCTAGTACCAACAATAATTTTCCAGCTTCAATCACTTCCTTATTCGCATGATCTTTTACCAAGGTGAAAGCTTCATCAAATGAAAGAAGATTTAAGTCCGCTAAAGCTGTGAAAGGTAAAGTGGAACTCTTCTGGACAGTTTCGAATAATGAGAGATTTATGTTGATATACATACTTTAATGAAGTTTTTTTAATCAGTGCTAAAACTATGAATCCCAGACCAGAGAGGCCTCACAATTGTTCGACTTTAGTAAACAGATTCTGATTTAACGTAAACAAATCCACTAGAGTCAATTATCATGCAGTTGTCAGCAGAATTATTTTCATTTTACGCTCTTTGAGAACCAATTAGCTGCCACGATGAATCAAAGCGTCCAAATTTCAGATTGAAAGTGGCGGAAAAGTGACTCATAAGTGAATACACTTAAATTTATTTGTTTTTTCCGGCTTGTGTACTAAATAACTGTAATTGTCGAAGTCAGCCGAAGCGTGAGCAACAAAAGCTTCTAATTAATTTTTACTAAGCTTTGAGTGTTTTAGAGCGCGGTTGGGTTTTTGGGATTATATGAGAATGCAATGAAAAAGTGCGGTGTGTATACGATTTCAGTTAGAATAAATTAATTTAAAAGTCCGTACTTTAGGAGTGTGAAAATATGATTTTGTTTAAATATTTAAAAAAAATTATTTTCTGAAAATTCTAAATCAAAAACCATAACTCGATAATTAAGTTCCCAATTTTAAATTTTTGTATGAGCGCTAACACATCCTTGTATATGTATACGAATATATGTATGTATGTATACTAGTATATGTGTATGTATGTGAGTACTTTTTTTTTCTCACTCTAGTGCGTGCCAAGATAACATATCGTCTAGACAAAATAATGCTCCTGTGTGAAGTTATGCCAACGATAGCTTCATACTAAGTGAAGAAAGTAAAAAGCCAGCAGACACATGCCACATATTGCCATTAATGCAAACTAAATTTCTGTGGTGAAAATGAAAATCTGCTAAGGTCGACTTAAGGGGTTACATACGACCACAGCGCCAAAAATGCGCTAAAAGAAAAACTATTTTTAGAAGGGATAACAATAGAAATAAATATAAAAAAATTATATACATTGTTTATTAGTACTTAAACTTTATAAAAACTTGTATTTTAGTTTTTCTTTACGAAAATTAGTATATAAAAAGCTACGTGACCCAAAGTGCACTGAAAAAAAGTTGGTCCCCGGTCTGCATCCTTTCTCCTTGAAAAATTCTTGTAAAATAAAATTATAGTTATAGCTTGTCGAGCCGAATTTTTGAATCTCGAAAAATTTAGCAATTTACGCATTTTAAAAAAGTATGCGTTTTACGTCATAAATGTCACACTTTAATTATGTTTATAACATTTTTTAATAAAAATATCGAAAATCAGGTCTATAGAGAAAAAACTTTCGAATCTTTGAAAAAAAAACCCCCATCAAAAACATAAAAACTGTATGAGTTATCATGCAAGCCGTGCCGGAAAAAGTAGTTCCGACAAAAACGAGTTTAAAGTTTGAGGTACCGGAGCGCGCGGACTGCTCTCTGCCTAGTTAATGGGCTGCAGAAGCTATAACATTGGGAATATCCACATAAAAATTTCACTGTATGTTCTTAAGATACTCTACTTTCGAAATATCGCGAAAATTAAAATCGATTTTTTGAAAATTCTAGGAAAGCCTCAAAGAGACGCGCACTGATTGTTACGGTGAAGCAAAATTTGTGTTATTTTTTAATTTTTCACGAACTTATATTGGGTAAAGTATCTAATCTTCTCATATAAACTGTTTCGTTTCCAATAGTAACTTCTGCTTCTTCTATTGTGATTCTTTCGAGAAGATGAATGAAGAAAATACGAAGTACATGACACGGCCCTTTCATGACAGTCACATAAGAATCGGAAGTTACATTTTTGAACTCATGCAAAAGTTTAAGTACTGAGGCGTAGTACTCAGCATAAATAAGGATCCCTTATCAATACAAGACCGAATTCAAGCAACTAACAGAGCATACTTTGGCCATATCAAACTTATGAAGTCTTCATTGATATCAAAAGAAAAAAAACTACAGTTGTACAAATTTATAATAAAATCGGTTTTCACCTACGGCTGTAAAACATGGGTCCTTAAAGTTAATGACGTGAATTTACTGATGCGATTTGAAAGAAAAATTCTCAGAAAAATATTCGGCCCTATACAATTTGAAGGCGATACATACCGTATAAGGTATAACCACGAGCTCAGTGCTTTAATCGCGGGACGAAATGTAAAGCGGTTTATAAAATTGCAAAGATTAGGTAGTATAGATACGTCCTAAGAATGAGCAGCAGAAGAGACAGCAAAAAAATGGTTGAAGCAAATCCTGAAGCAGGAAGAAGGAGAGGCCAACCAGGGCAACGAACCATCGTTGACGTGGAAGACGATAAGCGAAAGATGAGAGTCTCACAACATAGAGCGAAAGCGGGCTGACGAGAAGAATGGAGACGTATTGTAGAGGCGGCAATGGTCCACCCCGCACTATAATGCCAATATGATGATGAGTATAAATTTCCTGACTAAACAAAACATATATTTTTTAGCATTTCTTCTTCAATTTGTAATCTTAACTATTTTAAAGTAAATGGAAATGTATCAGTAGACAGAGTAGACATTTTTTTGAGAAGTTGCAGTTCAATCCGTATGTTTATTTAGTTCACTGGGTGTTAGTTTGCTATAAAGCTACATAAATCTTTTATAAGCGGTTTCGTTACGCGAATAAATCAAAATCAAAATAAAGTTTAATATAACTACTTGAAATATTGTGAAAAAAGTGCGTGTAGCGTAGTACACATAACAGAAGTGAAACTTTCAAGGCGAACAAAGAAAGAAGGAGAGATCCGAGAGAGAATGAGAGAGAGATAGAGAGAAAGAATATATATTTTAGTAAATTCTCGACATTTGCAGAGAATACAAATAGACAAAATTTACAAAAAACGGAGAAGGGTCGACCGGTGTGGGTAAACGCCGGACACAAACCGTGGCAACAACGCACACTACTACGAGCGTTTACCACCCGCACAAACGCAGCGATTCCAGGACCGCAGCAACGGCACTAATTACCGCGAGGCAATACCAATAAATCCGACACCGGAAGGATAGCACTTTATGGTACGCACAAGCACTAGCCAGGAAACGGAAATAAGCGCCAAAAAGTAGACACCAAAAACGCCAAAAAAATTGGGACCAAAAAACGCCCCAAACAGTAGGCATCACGGAAATATAACATCAAAAAGTAGGCACCAAAAATATATTTCCTACAAGTTTGAACCAACAAATAAGCGGCAAAAAGTAAGCAGTGTTATTTCTCACTAGAAATTAGCAACCACAAGGAAAAATTCAGGAAAAATAGCCTAAACTGTATCTAAGATATATATAAGGTATAGCTCTCTCTCTCTCTTCTTTTCCTCTACGTTATATCTTTTTTCTCTCTCGCGGAACGAAAATGCCCTAAACGTTGCATGGCCTTGAAATTTTACTCTTCAGTCTCGCTCGTCTATCGACGTCTAAGAAGTTTCACTTCAAAAACCTTGCTGTTTCACCTATTAACTTAGTTTGAGTTTCCTAACATGCCAAAAATGTCAACACGAACAACGGCCTTAAACAAATTGTTACCACCCCCACAAACGCCTTTAGTACAAAGTAAGTCTCTTAGCTGCTCTCAATGCGTGGTTGGCGAAATTTGAGAGTCGCCTAGAAACACAAAAGCAGAGCATCATTGAACAGCTAACTTTACGATTAAGAGTATCGGAAGAGCGAGTAATGAAGCGGTGCAGTGAGTTGTCAGCGGATGTTAAAAAAACGGAACAGAAATGTGGTAATGAAGACAAATTGCGCAGTGAGGTATATGCACTTACCCAACAAAACAATGTGTATCTGAACAATTCAAAAGCATCAGATGTGATTGTTAGCGTGTTGCCTACAAGAAAAGATGAGGACATTCTCAATGATCACTCCAAGCTGTGTCAAACGCTTCAAGTAAAACTAGCGCCTGTACGTTCTGCTTTCCGTTTACGTCCAAACAATAAAAAACGTAGCTCCAATTATAATCAAATTGAGCTCTGCTGCAGATCGCTCTCAACTGCTGAAAGCTGTAGCAAAATTCTGCAAAGATAAGAGACGGGCACTTTTTCTTAGTGATGTCGGCCGCAGTATATAAAGGAAGTTATTTTACACGAATGTCTTACTAGAAATCGTGAGCTACTGCAGTCGGCTATGCAGTATAAAAAGCAAAAACTTCTAACGTCAGTTTTCTCTGTTCATGTGCAAGTGTTTGTTAGACCTCGCCCTCAAACTGATGCTGTAATAGTCATGATGGAAAGAATAATGAGATGGCGCCTATCGTGGTACCGTTACTTTGCGCTCAGCGAATTTGACAATGAGTTACGTGGTTTTAGCTCCAGTATGGCCAGATTACCATTTCCGTAACTCGATTTAACATATTTTTATTGTTATTTAGTCTCGGAGTTTTAGTTCTTTCTTCATGACATGACCTGTTCTAATTAAAAGTAATGTTTATAATTTTGTAAAATATACATTTTTTTTTAAATTAGTTCAATAATTCACTCAGTTTTATTTAGCTTTACTTTTTTTAACATCTGGTAGCATTGCCCGCGATTGCAGTTGTTGTTGGTGTTCTTCTGCTTTCAGCAGTCAAATCTCTCTCTCGCTACTGCAGTGTTGCCTAGCTTTGGATATAAAAACGCACTAAAATGCCCATTTAAAAAAACTAAAATACCAAATTTTTATTGAATTACTTAAAGAACTTTGTATGCGTTACAAATTGTCATTAAAATGTGCGTTTTTTTAAATAAATGTGTTATGCTTATGTATAATTTAATTTATGAGCTTTTTTGTTAAGCGAGACCCTTTTGTTAAGGGAACGACTTTTTTGCTATATTTGAAGTTATGTAACTAGATAAGGTACTCTTTTTGTAAAAATGTCAGTATGGTTTTTTTAGTATTTTCTGGTATTTTGTTGTTTATTTTTATAATGAATATAACTCTTAATGTCCTATGTCTCACTAAGGATTGATGGCCAGAAGAAACGATTACACCTCTATGGTTTTATTCCGCATTCAGTAAATTCAAACGCCTTTTAAAATGTGTAAAAAGTGTTCAATTTTAAGAAGAGTTGAGAGAGGGACATATAATATTCTTCCATAACCTTAAAAGGAGCAAAAATTTAAATTCACACTTTCGAAATATTAAATTTTATAAGAGTAAAAAAATTTTCATTAGCGCTAAAATCTTCTCAGAGTGGCCGTTTTTAAACTTCTTTTGTATAATAATACAGTTTTTTTTATCCTAAAGTTTCGGTAGCTTTAAATTGAAAAAAAAGAAGCAAACACGAAACTTCAAAATTTTCGCATTTTCAGTATAAAAAAGCACTAAATTTATTGCGAAGAGCAAATGGTTGGCAATACTGCACAACTCAGCAAACGTGACGTCACGTACGCTCTGATGGGCGCAATCTTCTTTCTATCATTCTTAAAAAGCAAAAACGTCTAACGTCAGTTTTCTCTGTTCATGGGCAAGGGTTTGTTAGGCCTCGTCCTCAAACTGATGCTGTAATAGTAACTGAAACAACGAGTATAGAGAGCATTGCAGCTGCCAATATGTAAAAACAAAAACATTTATTTAGTCTGCCTTAAGTTTCCTTTCTTATTTGTCATTTATGTTTTCCAAATTCTTTGCTTTGCATTGCATTGTTTTGCTTTTAAAGTAAATCCTCTTAATTAAAAAACAATATATATTATTAAGCATTTTCTGTTCAATTTGTTATCCTAACTCTTTTAAAGTAAACCCTCTCAAATAAAAAAAAATATATATTTTTTTAGCAGTTTTTGTTTTTTTTCAATTTGCAATCCTAACCTTTTTTATGGTGCACCCTCTATTTAATTGTTTTCTTTCAAAGACCAGAGCGCAAAATATGTTTTCTGTTTTGCACTGTTTACGCTTCTCTATACAGATATAGGTATACCTGTTCATATGTTCATATATTTTTTCACAATAGTGGGCCACCGGGTGTTTGCGATTGGATTCGCCTTTGTGTTTTTAGCCTGGTCAATTGTGCTTATTTTTAATTTTTTGTTTGCATTTTCTCTTTTGTTATTTAGCAATTATGGTTTGCCGATTTTTGCGTTATATTGAAAATTTCACAGCAGATTTTTCATTCACTACTTTCACCATTAATATTTGTCAACCGGTTAATTGTTCGGCAATTGAGTGCAACGACATGGAAATTCGCTGAATACGGGCATACAAATATGAATTATCGAAAGAGTGAAATGCTGGTCAATAGGCAGTAAAAAAATGTGTTTACTATACTTTACATATACTTTATATTAGAGTAGCCGGGGGAAAAAACAACTACAACGGCATGCCTTCTAAAGTGTAGTCCTGTCGGTCAGAAGTAGTAGGGTCGGTAACCTGTTACCTAGAGACCTGTTAGAAAAATGCAATGTAAAATGTAAAAGGAATTTTATTTCTAATAAATAAACAAATAAATGAAATGTAAAAATAAATCATATAACAGAGGATTGGTTCTTGATGCTGCCGTTGAATACTTCACACGAACTTCTATGGAGACTAAATGAAAGTGGGCTTAGGTAAGGAGGTGGCACTACCAAGAAAATGGACGGCGCTGAAAACTGATGTGGAGGTAGGTAAGTCTGGTAACAGCCACACTAACACACTTAGACCTGTTGCAGATCTATTGTGATACAACTGGAACATTTTCCTCACACTATGAGATCCCTTTCAAATCATTCTGTGGCATTTATAAAAGAACTTAGTTTAAGATGCGCTCGATGTGGGTGTATGTGGTCGCTATGTGAGGGTACAACTAAGATGCATATGCAGCGTAGAATAAGGGATGATAAGTTTAGGCTTGGTTTAAAGGGCTTGGTTGATATGGGAAAGGAAAATTGCCATTTCGGCACCACTTCGAATTGTTATTCAGCTTTGCCAATTCTGAGCCTCCACGAGATAGAGTTGTGACGTAAAAGGTATGTCAATAGAGTTCAAAAGATTCTCTTTTTTTTTTTTTGTATGCCCGATCACTCTATTATTTAAGTATACTTAATCCTGCCATAAGTTCTGTTACAAATTAAGTCCGTTACAGATATGAAATTATAATACTTTTTTGTTATGAGGTTAGTTTCAATTAACCTGGTAAATATTAAAAAAAATGTAAATTTTCATTCGAAGGAGTCACCATTTGCTTTTGCACAGGCCTTCATACGATTAGACCATTCAAATATTTCAGCACGCACGACTTTCATGGCTATTGACTTCGCAGCTCGAACCAAATATTGCTGGACACACTCCAAATTTCTGTGAAGCCTTCGACAGGCCATATTCTCTAATTCTGACCACAAACT
This sequence comes from Anastrepha ludens, assembly GCF_028408465.1. NCBI lineage: Eukaryota > Metazoa > Arthropoda > Insecta > Diptera > Tephritidae > Anastrepha > Anastrepha ludens. Next base: position 9,130,220 of record NC_071499.1, on the reverse strand, counting down.
GTAGTCTAATGAATTCGGGGGAAAGAATACATCCGCAGTAAGGCTTCCCTGTCGTAAAAGGCGACTAAAATCCGACAGGAGAGGAAGGGGCTCGGCTCATATATCCCGAGTACCTCCAGCGGCAGGTCTGTAAAGCTCATCAGAATCGAGACCAGTAAGATCTGATTACGGTATACTGGAAAATATTCTTAGATTGGGAAGTCAATCGGCTGGTGAAAGTAAGATTCTATATTCTGATAGGCTAATGCTACAATCGCCTCCGTCCCGTTAAAACTCTGGCAAGCCTTCGGGTACGTTACTTACATATCACCATTAGGTTGGTGGTGCAGGCTCACTTAAGAAATCCTGACTAATTCCAGTACTGACTCTGAATTCTATTGCCCATGAAGCGTAGAGTCAACTCTCGCACGACCACCCTTCGCACCTAGATAACCATGGGGACACTTAGGAAAACCGCATTTTCGTGTAAGGATAGCGGCCTGAAGTCGGGACTCAAAAGAATTGAAACTAAATACTCAAAACAGAAAACAAAGCACCAAGTAAAAAAGAACAGATGAAGGAATCAGAGATGGCCGAAATGACAACGCGGATCCAAGAGCTGCCTTCAGAAAAAGTAGTTTACTGCAAAAAATGCACCAATCCTCAATGCAGCTGGAAGCTGACCAGCCCGGACTACGTTCAAAAATGTCAAAGCTGATAGCCACGCAAACGGCAACGGGCACAGTAACATCAGCCTTCAGATGAAGGATGCCTCTAATACTGCCATTGGAGGGCTACAATCAGCGCAGTATACGCCAACCAGCACTTTTGCAGTGGCAGAAGGGCTCGTCACTCCCATTCCAGCGAATGGCAATACAGAAACGATCCGCACAAAAGAGAACGTGTCAATCGACGCTATTGAAATGTCTCCTCGGTTCGAGCTAATAAAAAAACATGAGGACAATGGAGGAAGATGCGATCTCCCAATGTATGTTGGTGATAAGGTTTATGCAGCAGGCGTTCAGACGTCAAAAAAACAGTAGCAACGAAGTCAAAGCTGGACTATCCAAAATGCCTGAGCTGCTGGATGTAACGCTGAACTACAGACGTTCGTGGAAAGCAGCAGAAGACGGAACAACAAATAACATTCTCGAAGTATTAAGTTTGTGCAGCAGGGCGTAAGTCTCACTTGCACATTATGCATAATGCAATCCCACCAATGCGGTTTTCCTTAGCCCACCAAGGTTTCATCTTCAGTCCTCAGACCATTAGAAAAAAGGCTCTTTAAAAGCTCATATGCATGCAATTCCATCTCTTAATCTACAAATAAAAAGTGTGCACGAGTACATCGGTGAAATGAAAAAAAAAATACTACAGCAACGTTTCCGACATCACAATCCCACAACTGTAGTCCTAATTAACACTTCTTCTTAATTAGCGCTCGTACCAAATATACTCGTATTTCTTTTTCCTTCAACATGCCTTTACTTTTTTTCCTTTTCCTTAGCTGACTGCTGCAGCACTCCATCACATGGCACAGCCAAATTTTGCCTCATTTGTTTTGCCGACTTGTAGTCTTGTTAAGAATGAATTTGGCTGACCACTTGGCTTATCGAACGATTAATTATTTGGTTGTGTGTCTGCCGAATGGCTCTGCATTAAATCCTTATCTCTTTGTCTTTTACTTTGGGCCAACTTTCTTAACACCGCAGCTGGTTGTGTGTACTCCGGGCAGTTAGGTAGTTCAAGTGAAGGGAGTGAAGGTTCCTACGTTGAAGGCAAAACAAATCGCCGACGTTGATGCAACAAATTAAGTACTTGCCGCTGGGTTAGTTGGGCCAAGTGGACATGTCTTGTAGATAAGTAAAAAAGTCAGTTTAATTTTCGACGATCAAACGCTCACAGGCGTAAATAAGTGTTGCAAATAAGGAACCTACACAGGAGGAAGAAACGATGATATCTATATTGAAAGGGTTTCATTCCCTGAAATTAGAATATATCTTTGAGGATGGAAGGGCATACAACTAAAAACTAAACAAGATGCAGTTTCACAGCATCCGTTTAGGCACATTCATCTTTAGGGAGATGAGGAAGGAACCAAACAATTTTTAAGTTTTTTAAAGATGATTGGCACTGTAGCGGCAAAAATGTGAGTAGGTTCGGAAAAAATATCCTTTATTGTTCATAAATTACACAGCACAGACTCTCTACGATCAACCCATTTTTTTTTTCATAACGCGCATTGGTCCATCTAACATTTTAATTTCGAAACGTCGTTTTCCTTACTAAGTAGCTAAAATAAAATCTAAGATGTACCAGAAATTTTATTTACGGTCAGTCTCCTGCTTTTTGCTTCAATAAAATCGGAAGATATTCAAATCTAAACTACTCAACAGTTGAAGTAGTAACCCGAAGCTGCCATTAGTGAAATTTGTCGTGAAGTCGTCGAGTCATTGTAGTTTCCCACAAATCAAATGAACTAAATATCGTTCAGTGGTAAATTTGACGGTTTTAAAGGTTCGTCAGCAATTCATAAAACAAATGGTGCATTCATTTCCTTGAAAAATTCGGACTTTTTTATGTTTGGTTTCTTACTTTTTCAGAACCTGTAGGTTGATTGCGATAACACCAAAACCTCTTACTCGGGAGTATGTCGGGCACTAGAGAAGAGAAAACGTGCAGAGACCTATCTTCAGATGGAGAGAGTCCCAGTTACAGACAAGAATAGCTGCAACTGGACCCTCCTGTGGGGCCTAGTAGTTGATGAACCGCTTCACTTGCTGATTAACAACGGAATCCGCTGTCAGGGATACGCAGATGACGTTGTAATTATACCGAAAACCTGACGAAAATATGGTGTGCTAGGGTGGGTCTGGATATAAACCCGTCCAAAACAGCCATCATTCCTTTTACCAAGAAAAGAGTTTTACCAGAAATGAGGGAGATCAGCTTGGACGGGATTGCTATTAGTTTGGTCAGCAAAGTTAAGTATCTTGGCTTGTCCTGGATGCCAATCTTAGCTGGACGCGGCATTCTGACCAAAGCAACAAAGGCTCTCCTGATCTGCTAACTTCTAGCAGGAAAATCCTGGGGTTGTAGCCCAAGAATTCCGAGATATTATCTAATAATAATAAGATCGGTGATAACATACGAAGCGGTCGCTCGGGCATCGACAGCCACTCTCTTTGCAGTGCGGGTGGCGCTAACTAAGCTTCAGCACTTAACATGCGTGTGCATCGCGAGGGCGATGCGGACCTGCCCTACAGCAGTGGCGGAAGTGATGCTTGAGCTGACACCGTTTCATATAGTTATTCAGCAATCAGCCAACCATACCCTGCTGAATATTACCGGGGAAGGCTTTGGGAGAAAAAAAGTGATGTAATCTAAAAACATGAAAGTGCTGAGGCTACTCCCACTTACCCAGCTACCCAGAGATGATATCACTGAAGTCAACAAATTCGAAAAGAATCAGTCGAAGGTAGACTGCCTAGTCATCTGCACATGGTCGGGATTTGGTATCCGGACTCTTGTCAAACAATCTCAGGAGACTCCAAAGCACATTCTCCTTGAATGTAGCGCTATAGCGCGGAGAAGCTTGAGAGATTTCAGCCAACTGCAGGCGGAAAAAAAGGCACATACGCTCAATCCAACCCAGCTTTGAAATTTGCATCCTCCAATATCTACCAACTACCCAAAACCAGCTCCCACTGTAACCTCGTTTTCTCATATTTAAAATACATGTATCTTGATGTTCATATTGTCCACTAGAGACGAGCCGGGTAGAGAAACAACAGCGTGGAAAGGCGAGCGAACAATTGCTTGTGAGGAAGTCGAGCAAAAGCAGACGAACCGTGCGGACGCATAAGAATGATTGATACTTTCTATTAGGTCTACAAGTATTTGAATTACAATAACTAATCCTAATAAATAAACAGTCATTCATCTTGAATCGGCTTTATTGTTAATGCCTTCATAATATTTTTATTTATTTATTGAAAAGAGTATTAATTATAAATAATTATTCCACTTAAAAGGTAAGAAAAAAAGGAACAAGCTTTTTTGTGCATTTTTGTGAGTACTGGAAATGGTTAATAATATAGATAAAGAAGAAAAAGGAAATAATTATATTATACTAAGTTTACTAGATGCTAGCGGCAAGATTATAATATATTATAACTATACTGGATCAAAGATGAAAATAGTATAATCGAGGGAATGTGGAAGTAACCACTACTATGTATATATACCAGATAATTTAGAGGCCTATAAAGTTAAATTTTTAATTTACAGCAAGAAACGAATTGGTTTATGATATATTACTAATATTATAGTCCGTCGTCTGCTTCAGAAGCTCAGATGGTTTGATATTTTTAAACACCGATGATCTAATATAATATTTTGGATTCCTGAACATATATCCATGAAGTGAGATACAGGGAACTCGCTGAATCCACAAAACGGGAACGGGGGTTTCGGCAAACCATTTAGCAAATACGAGTGGGTTGAAATTGTATGGCCAATTCTCAAGCAAACCGCGGTCTTAATATTTCGGCATGATGAGTTTGACGGGTATTGGTTTTTCGATCTCGAGAGATTGAAGGATTTATAGTGATGTTGGTACTGGTTCCATTTGTTCAGGGAACTTTCATAATTGGTACGCCTTACCAGTTTTTTTACATCTTCTGGAAGAGTGTATTCGAACATGTCCAATGGCTCTTTGGTTGCCTCCTTAGCTCTACTATGGGCCTGTTCGTTACCTTTGATGACACTGTGACACGGGACCCACATAAGTTTGATTGAACCTTTTTTTTGTGTGAGCATGTTGCGCATTTTTGTGATTACTGAAGAGTTATTAGCTGGGTTCAGAATAGCCTCGATTGTTGATTTGCTGTCACTGCATATTATAAATTGATGGTTTTTTCGGGAAGCAAAGTGTACCGCTTCAAGTAACGCAGCAGCTTCAGCTGTGAAAATTGAGCAGTAACTTGGTAAAACTCCAACGGTTATAGTGGTACCTATTTCGTTTGTTACGGCAAATGAAGTACAGGTATCGGTTTTAGATCCGTCAGTAAATAACAGGTCCCAGTCTGATTTCAAAGGAGAAGCAATTTCAAGTGTATTCATCGGGGTCGGTAGTATTTTTTTGATGATGCATTAAATTATTTATGGCTAAATGGCTTGGTACGATCCATTCTGGATGCGATGGTTTTTCTACGAGAATAGGTTCCCCTTGGGGGAACCTGTTATCCCTATAGGGCGCGTCCCCAGGTGGTGGATAGGGGAACGCCTCCCAGATATGGAAGGCAGGAGAATCGGTCTCCCGCGAACCACACAGGTCGAAGACGTAAACTTCGTTAAAAAAACTCCCTCAACCCAAGGTGTAACGCGACCCGTGCCTGTTGGGTGGGTTTGGCAGCCGGGGGATAAAATTAGGCTGTCTCCTAACGGAGCCCTCCTGATATCAGGCCGCCTCAGGTTGTAACGGTGGCCTTACCATGGTATGGGGCGCTGCCATGGCGGACCGTTTATTTCCCCTCTATCCTCATTGGTCACCGCACATGGCGACATGGGCAGCTCTTTGGAAGGGCAGGTGACCGTAAGAAACAGACAAATGAACAAACAACAAAAAAACAAAAAATCGGATAACGCTACCAAATGGACAGACAAACAGACGGACAAACGGACTGACACAAAGACAAAACGAACCGACAGTCGGACAGACAAGCGGACGGACCCAATGACAAAACGGACAGACAAACGAACGGACACAATCGAGCTAAGGAAGTTGGGAACTCCCTCAGAGGACGAGCTCTTGGCTTCCAGTCAAGAGACAGTTGATGACAAAGCTGTGGGCCACAGCACGCCATCAACTATAAATCAACCGATCACATCCGCGGATGCCAAGGGGCAAAAGCGTCAATACCCAAAAAAAGGCCCGTCTAGATATAAGCTTTACCAGCGGTCTCTAGCTATTCTCGGCAGAATAAGCAAAAATGAGGCCGAAGGTAAAACTCATCCCAAAGATGCGGCCGATAAGGCAAGGTGCCAAAAGGTGGTCGATGAGTACCTGGCGTTCCAGGCCACCCAGAAGGCAGAAGCCGTTAAACGCAATCGTTCGCAGGACGAGGGCTGTAAAACTGCGAAAAAGCACAAGACGTCTCACACTGCTCTGACGCCCAAACCAGCCAAACGCGCGTTTAACGAGGTGGCACGGGATCACCTGCAAATGGCGTTGGTGGACGAGTTAACGAACCGCGGTAAACCTGCGTTAGAAAGGTGGTCCGAAATCGAGGCACGGCTGTCTCGCATTGTCGTTGATCACGTCATGGCAAGCCCGGAGGGTCAAGTGCCAGGTTATGATTCAATGGAGGTGGTCCGTGGATACAGGGTGATCAAATGCGACGATCAGTTCTCTGTTGATTTCCTTCAAAACGCTATTAGCAAAATCCAGAGCGACTGGGAAGGTTTGAGGCTCAAACTAATCCCAGCCAGTGAGATCCCAAGACGACCAAGGGCTCGTATCTGGATACCGAACATGGAGTTCGAAGCTAAGCAGTTAATACCATACCTGCAAGCACACAACCGCACTGTTCCAATGGATGACTGGAGTATCATCAAAGCGGAGGCTCCGCAAATGAACAGTGTGTCCTTCCTTCTCCAAATCTCGGAGGAGAGTATTGAGCCACTGGGAAAAGTGGACAACAAACTTCGGTTTGGCGTGAGGAAAGCGCATCTGAAGTTATTCCGTTCTGCAAATCCGGAGGATGAGCAGGACGAGGTTGACGACGCTAATGAGTTGCTCATGGGCATGCAACTGGAAGAAGCCGGGTCCACCCAAAACAATGGCGCTAATGAGCAGCATACGGGCATGCAGCTTGACGCCCCCAAAAACGACCAGTAAGTATGGGTCTCAAGGTTGTCCAGATCAATCTGCAGCACTCCAGGACTGCAACGGACAACCTAGCCGTTCTCCTATCGGAGGAGGACGTAGACATCGCACTGATACAGGAACCCAGAGTGCGGAGTACTGAGGTAAGCGGATTCTCTCTCAAAAACTACAACTTGTACTATAAGCGGACCCAGGGTAACCCCAGGGCATGTATTGTAGCAAAAAAACATCTAAATATATTTTTAATCCCATCCTACAGCTCATCGGATGTGACGGTCATCGAAATGGAGGCTACTGACGGCGTCAGGATCAAAATTGCCTCCATCTACATGGCACACGACCAACCAGCACCACCTGACGAGGCTCGTAGGCTTGTGCTTGACTGCAAAAACAGTATCCTGCTACTAGGATGCGACGCCAATGCGAGGCATTCCCTATGGGGGAGTACCGAAACGAATGATCGAGGTGAGTCCCTATATGAATTTATCATCAATACTAACCTAACAGTATGTAACAGGGGTAATACCCCGACTTTCACCTTTCCAAGCACGGAAAGCTTTAGAGGATGGGCGGAAGTAATAGATGTTACATTACTGTCTGAAAATACTTCAGTGAGGGTAGAAAATTGGAGAGTCTCAAGCAAAAAGTCCTTTTCGGACCACAGCTGGATCCTCTACCACCTGGATCTTGAGGTAGATCCACCCTTACCATATCGAAACCCACTTAGAACAAATTGGAAACGGTTCAAAAATGTAGTAGGGAATAGGATAGGAAGGATTCCGATCCATCAAATCACTCTCGCAGAAAACATTGAGAGTAGGGTCACAACATTGGAAAAGACATTCAGTAGGGCCTACAAAACGTCATGTCCAATTAAATATAGCAAAAAATCCTATCCTCCTTGGTGGAGCAATGAGCTCTCAAAATTAAGGGAAGAAGCCAGATCAAATTTCAATCTCAGCTACTCAACAGGTAATTGGCAGTTGTATAGAGAAAGTCGGAGACAATACAAGAAGGCAATCAGGGCCGCCAAGAAAGAGAGCTGGAGAGATTTCTGTTCTTCTATCGAATCTACCAGAGATTCTGCGAGACTTAGCCGTATTCTGTCCAAGGACCATTCAATGGCTTCTTGGGTCAAGAGGCCGGATGGCACTTGGACCTCTACGGCGGAAGAGTCTCTAGAACTTCTTTTAGATACACATTTTCCGGGATGTAGCACCCATGACAGTGATGCTGGGAGAATCCGGCGGAGCCGATATGACCCACAGCATCTTGTCGATGTAATAGTTACGAAAGAGAAGGTTGCATGGGCAATCAAATCATTCTCACCTTTCAAATCTCCAGGCCCTGATGGGATCTTTCCTAAGATGTTACAGGAAACTCTTGATAGTATTCTACCATGGCTAATGGAAATTTTCAAAGCGTGTCTAAATCTAGGTTATATTCCAAACAGCTGGAAACTTGTTAGGGTCGTCTTCATACCAAAGGTAGGCAGAAGAGGACATGAATCAGCGAAGGACTTTAGGCCGATCAGTTTGTCGTCCTTCCTTGTTAAAACTTTGGAACGGCTTTTAGATATGCACATTAGAAGTTCGCTGGAGAGCTTTAGCATATCAACTGCACAACATGCTTACCTCAAAGGCAAATCGACGGAGACAGCGCTTCACGAGGTAATCCGAACAATAGAGGGGTCTCTAGTAAACAAACAGTATACGATGGCAGCTTTTCTTGACATAGAGGGCGCATTTAATAACGTTAGCACGAATGCTATCCAACGGGCGTTAATAGACTTAGGGGTGGAAAATTGTATCACCAATTGGATCATCTCTATGCTAGAAACCAGGATCATTAGAGCTAATATGGGTAACATCAACATAACTAAGAGAGTCCACAGGGGTACTCCACAGGGGGGAGTACTATCTCCACTTCTTTGGTTATGTGTGATTAGCAAAATCCTAATAAAACTTAATAGAGGAGGGATAAAAGCGGTGGCGTACGCTGATGATGTGGTGCTAATGGCGTCAGGACTGTGTCCTAATACGATCAGTGGGATCATTCAAAGGGCGTTAGGCGAGCTTAATTCTTGGGCAACAGGCTGTGGCTTAAGTTTAAACCCGCGTAAAACAGAACTCATGCTCTTTACCACCAGATACAAGGTACCAAGCTTTACCCTACCAAATATTAATGGACAAACCCTCTCACTTTCACCCAGTGCAAAGTACTTAGGGGTAATTTTGGACTCCAAACTTAGCTGGAAATTAAACGTCGAAGAACGGGTAAGGAAAGCTGAAATTGCTCTATATGCCTGTAAACGTATGCTTGGAAGAAGATGGGGTCTTCAACCTAAGCATACATTATGGTTGTACAAGGCGGTTATACGACCAATTTTATCGTATGGTTCGGTAGTTTGGTGGAAAGCTCTAGGGAGAGATTACAACATCAAATTACTCGGCAGAATACAAAGATCAGCCTGTGCAATAACGGTCGGCGCAATCAGATCATGTCCTAGGGAGGCTCTGAACGCACTGACACACGTTATTCCAATAGACCTACATATTAAGAAGACGGCAACCATGAGTGCGTTTAGGTTAAACGAAGCGGGCCGCTGGAAAGAAAACACTTATGGTCATGCCAGTCTACTATTGCGGCAAACTCAGTTAACCTCGGTGAGGACTGACTACATCGTCCCGACGGTAACATTCAATAGGAATTTTGCCACTCTCTTTCCATCTAAGGAAGAGTGGAATAAGGGATTCTCATTAAACAACTTCGACACTACAGTCTATACAGATGGTTCTAAAATGGATTGTGGTGTTGGAGCTGGTATATATTCTCATAGACTTAAAATTGAAAAATCTGTGCGCCTCCCCAATACCTGCAGTGTCTTCCAGGCGGAAGTACTGGCAATTGGGGAAGCTTGTAGGCTACTAATCACAGACTTCTCTTTTAAGAGCAATATCGCTATTCTCTCGGATAGCCAAGCTGCAATCCAGGCACTGGATTCAGCGACTACAACCTCAATGGTGGTGGAACAAAGTAGGAATAGCCTTTCCACCTTGAGCGAAAAACATAATGTTACCTTAATCTGGGTCCCAGGACATCGGAATATTGAAGGTAACGAAAAAGCAGATGAACTGGCAAGAGGGGGATCTGCCATGAATAACGCTCTTGCAGAACCGGTATTCACACCATTAGGCGCAGTCAAGAGTACAATTTCCCTAAAATACCTCCGAATGGCGGAGTGTAGATGGAGGGGCCAGACGAAATGCAAAATCAGCAGAACGTTATGGCCCACCTACAACCTTAAACAATCATCAATATTGTTAAACATGAAACGACGGGATGCCTGGAGACTAACGGCAGTCATAACTGGCTTTTGGTCTGTCGGAGAACAGGCAGCCAAAATGGGCATCCCTCACAACACATACTGTCACAGTTGCAAACAACCGGAGAAAAAGGAAACAATCTTCCATTTCCTCTGTGAATGCCCTGCCCTATGGAAGGACAGAATGTTAACCCTGGGCAAACCGCTGTTCGAGGAGCTCGAACAACTGTCTGGCTTAGATGTCAACAACCTAATAAGGTTCCTGAACCGCACAGACTGGGTATAGTCATGCCGTAAATAACAAGTTGGTAAAGAGGATGTGGCAACAAAATGGTGCGGAAGCGCTAGTTGGATTCAGGATGAATCTCCACTCTAACCAACCAACCAACCAGGTGATACAAGTATGTTCAGTTCTTTGGCTTGATATAAAATTTCTGAAATCGTTGATTTTCAGCCATTTTTACTTGTCTTGTATTGACATGAAGAAACACATTCAAACAAAAGCTTGTTTCTGCAACATAAAACTCTAGGGATACACATCAGCGTGTTATTTGATACCCTTCATAATACATTAAACAAATTATCCCAACATCAACATAAATGACGGTAAGCATATTTTCTGTTATTACTTGTTTATTTATATCCTTTTTGAAGAACACAACAACAAATTAAACTATAAGCAATAAAAGGTGCGCCATGAAGCCACAATTACCACGCATAAACACTTTCACCCACCCTCATTTATTCAAATTATTTCTTTGGGTCTTACCAGTCACATACCGAATTCACCAAAATGCGATTAGCAATCTGGCCAGCAATAGCAGCTCTAAATAAGCCGTATGCAAATCTGTGAAATAAGCCAAAATGACTTGGCTAATACGTCAGTGGCAAAGAAGTGGAAAATAAATGCATTTGTGGATAAAAAGTTTTGCATGAGAGCAGAGTGAGAAGAAAAAAGAGCAAACCTGCATTTAAAGTCACTTGCACAACTAGGACTAAAACATTATGGTAGAGAATAAAGAAGTAATGAGAAGACTATATTTAAACGCAGGATATATGACGAAATAATTTTTTGGTGTTTAAGAATTTTATAATATATTATATTATAAATAGATGTTAACCTTTGTTTATGTGACCCTAAGCAGCAACTTGTAGTTGCTACCTTCCTTGTTTGTGAGATTAACCTGTAGACTGAAATAAATAAATAAATAAATAGATATAATTTGTCTAGACGTGTACACAAGGGAAACATAGCTTTAATAATTTTTTTTTCAAATAAATGACTGGTTTATTAATGTAAAGTAAGGGGGCCGAAAATTTATGTTGTTTTTTACAATATGTGATTAATTTATTTTTAAGCTTTCTTAATTATATCAATTTCATAAATTTTGTCATTTTTTGTGTGGTTTGCTCAATCCTTGCGACCCGGTCGGTACGATTAAGTTCAAAGGAAGATCGGCATTCAAGCAATACCTTCCAATGAAGCCCATTAAATGTGGGATTAAAATTTGGGAACGGCCTGATTCATCCTCTGGTTATGTACATATATGACTTCAATATATATTGTGGAAAAGATAAATCGCAAAATGGTTTCGACAACTCGGCATTGGGCAAGTGGGTAGTCTTAAGCTTGGCGAAAACTATAAATTGAAGCAATGTGGCAGTTTTCTTTGGTAATTTTTTTCCACATGTACAGAGCAATTGAAAATAGGAGAGAAGGTGTGCTACCAAAATCAGTTTTGTACATCATGCGCCTTTTGGCAAGACACAAAACTGATGATGGTGATGAGCCATTGCCATGGGGGAGAGGTAGGGTTGATTTAACGCAAATAAAAAAATGGTAACAAAATTAACTTGACTTGTCCAAAGTCTATTGTCGACTACAACCAACACATGGTTGATACATTGATTTTATTATTGCACTGGCGGAGGATATGATAAGGGTTGGGCTGGAGAAAACTAAGGTGCTCAAAAAGAAAAAATCTGGACGTCATTTGAAAAATCGATATATCAATTACGGTGTAATTGGAGATCACATGTCTATCGAAGACCCAACGCGACGCCGAAGTGTAAAGTGCTCAAAGGGCAAGAAAGGAGGAAGGAACGTCACGCGTACTTTCTTTGCATGCAAAACATGCGAAGTTCCTTTACCTTTCAAGTGTTTCACGCCATACCATATGTAATATTCTATTTATAAATCAATAAAAATTATAAGCTTTAACTAGTTAGTATTTTTAGTTGTGAGCACTGCTGGGGCATTATATCCCAAATTTCAAATCAAAACCACCGATTGAGATTAAATATCCCGCCACCCAGAGCGCCCCTCAGGCACAAACAACTGAAAATATTTGATGCCAACGTGAAGTCGGTAGTTCTGTATGGATGTGAAACATGGAACTTAACAACAAGCACATACAATCATTGCAGTCCTTCCTAAACCGTTGTCTACGAGAGATAATGCGGATATTCTGGCCTGATATTATAAGCAACGATGAAGTTTGGGCGGATACGGAGCAAACGCCAGTACCCACAGAAATTATGCGTCGCAAGTGGAAATGGATTTTTTTCAGTTCGAAAGGGTTAATGCTGCGATTATTTTATACAATGCTTTCTTTAATAATATATAATCGATCAATAATCCTCTACATATAATACTACTTTTGATTTTTTTTTTTTGGTTTTAAAAGTGTTCGGCAATTTTATTTTGTAGTTTTCGCTGCCTATTTCCCCGTTTCTGTTGAACCCAGATACAAAATTGTAGAAGAATACTCAAAATGGGGCTTGATAATCATATAACAAAATCCTAAGGTGCTATCAATTGACAATATTTTTCTTATTCTACGACAATTTTGCTACACACAAAAGCCCAAAATGCACCACCGAGATTAAAATAACAATATATATTATGTATATATTTATTGACCAAAAAGAGAATATATTTATATTGTAGTCAATGATGTAAACACCTTCGTTGGCAACCACCCCTTGCAATCTAGTGTTTAAATTTTCAATGCCGGATCGATAAAAATGAATTGCTTTTTCAGTAATACATTTGGAGATCGCATTTTTCATACCAATCAAATTTTAACATTTTTTATTTTTTAAGTATTGCAGTGAAAGGAATAAATAAAAATCCGTTGGCGCAATGTCGGGCGTGCAGGATGGGTGTACATGGCAGTACATTCCAACCCATTTCATAAATTTTTTCCACCGTTTTTCTTGCGAGGTGCGGTTTTGCATTTTCGTGCTGCCAAATACTTTCTTTTATCTTGGTATTTTTCAATTACTGCTTGATTTATCCATTCATTTCAAACGCTCTTGAAGGGTCGAGAGTATTTAACAGTTCCTCGATTGTCTGACATGGATTTGCTTCCATTACCGCCCTTAGTACATCATTGTCCAAGGTTTTTGGTCTTCCTGATCGATGCGAATCGAAAAGATCGAAATTACCTGATCTGAACTTAGAAAACCACCTTTGGCATTTACGAACAGCTAAGATCGCCCTAATATTTTTTTATTTGATAGAATTTTGATTTACGGCTGTCTTTTCCTTCGTACTTGATTTGAACTCTTCTTCTTCTTAATTGGCGCGATAACCGCTTACGCGATTTTGGCCGAGTTTAACAAAACGCGCCAGTCAGTTCTTTCTCGTGCTAACCGGCGACAATTCGACACACCAAGTTAAGTAGCGGGTCCCAAAGCCAGCGCACAACCAGCTATCCTGGAATGTTTCGCCTTCTCACGTTAGCTCACTCCCGAACGGGTGTTCGGAAGCTACCCCTTGGGCTAGTCCCGGGAGTTGTGAGCTGCTTGAACCATATGCAGAAGAATCGTCCTGGCCACTCCCAAGTGAATGGCGATCCGTAACTTTCCCCCTTGCGTGGACTTCTTCTACATATCGAACCATCCTCCTTGAATTTCAACTACTAAATTTATTTAATCTCATGGCAATTTTTATCTGTGTAGAACGCAATAAGAGATATCCACGAGGTGCTTTCATTTCTTTCAAGAAGATGTATTGGTAACTTATTTTATGGGTGATAAATCCTTTAACCATCTGCCAAGATTCTCATCAAAGTTTACCAACCTTTCGTATGATTTTTCACGCCTCCCAGTGAGATATTTGGCCTGGTCGATCATGTTGTTGTTGTTCTTGTAGCACCATCAACATTTTCTATACATAAGTGGGGGAATGCTACTGAAGTGACAGTCCTTCGCCGGATATAAATCTGGATCATTCCGGTTACGTAGAACTGACTGTCGCCTAGTCGAGCTTAGGAAGGCTTGTTACTGCCTCATTTTTTTTCTTACATAACTTAGAATGTTATTAACTTTCTGCCTATAGCTAAAATTTGGATTTCATAAATATTTTTTTCTTTTTATTTATTTATTTTATTTAAATAATTATTAGGTCCCGGTGTTTCTCAATAGATGCCGCCAGCAGTGTGTGCAAGTCGATTCTAGCATAACCTAAACGTCATAAACCAAGCTTAGACATATCGTAAACAAACTGTTTCGACACATTAGTGATTTGGTTTTGGTATCCTATAATTTGGTTTTGTGAAAATGTCTGATTTTGTGCCGAATAATCGTCATTTGCGGGAAGTGTTGATTTTCCTCTTTCATTCAAGAAAAAACGGCGGCTGAAGCGCATCGAGAGCTACGAAAAGTTTATGGAGATGCTGCTTTAAGTGAAACAACGTGCCGAGATTGGTTCCGACGCTTCAAAGACAGTGATTTTGATGTTGACGACCGTTCGCGTGAAGGAAGGCCAAAAACCTTCGAAGACGCTGAATTGGAGGCAATGCACAATGAGGATCCATGTCAAACGCAAGAAGAGCTTGCTTCGGTACTAGGAGTTACCCGCCAGTCCATTTCCATGATTCAGAAACAGGGACTTGGGTTCCTTATGAGTTAAAACCAAGGGATGTTGAACGTCCTTTTTTCGCCTGTGAGCAACTGCTCCAGCGGCAAAAACGGAAGGGTTTTCTTCATCGCATCGTGACGGGTGATGAAAAATGGATTCATTCCAATGGATTCAATCCAAAGAAAAAAAAGTTATGGGGACTGCCCGATCACCCGGTCATGCTTCTACGTCGTCGCCTCGGCCGAATATTCACGCTGCGAAGGTATGTATTTGGTGGGACCCAGTCGGTGTTGTTTATTATGAACTGTTAAAACCAAGCGAAACCATCACTGGGAATCGGTATCGACTTCAATTGATGCAATGGAGCCGAGCACTGCACGAGAAGCGGCCGCAATACGCGGAGGGCATGAAAAAGTGATTTCGCAGCATGAGAACGCTCGGCCTCTCGTTGAAAAAACCCGTTAAACCCTACCAGGAAACACTGAAATGGGGAATCTTACCCTACCCGCCATATTCTCCAGATATTGCGCCCTCCGATTATCACCTGTTCCGATCGATGGCACATGGTCTAGCTGACCAGCATTTCCATTTATATGAAGACATCAAAAAATGGCTTGATCCGTGAGTAGCCTCAAAAGATGAACAATTTTACCGCGACGGAAAACGAGATCTACCAGAAAGATGGGAAAAAGTGGTAGCCAGCGATGGGCAATACTTTCAATGATTCACTTGTAACCATTTCTTCAGAATAAAGTTGTATTTTCATCAAAAAAAAAAAACAGCGATAACTTAGCTGCGCAACGATTTTATTTCTAATTATTATATTTTCTAATTATTTCTTTCCCTTTATTCTGTTTTAGTCACACAACAACTTCAAAATCAATGTAATCAGTATTAAATCTATGCTCTAAAATATTTTAAATTCCCCACCAATCGTCAACGCAAGTAAAAAAAAGTAGCGCACAAAGTTTAAGTCAACTAAAATTTGACTAAACCAACAAATTCCTTGTACAGACTGCCTTAGTAATTCCCTTTTGTTTTATAAGCATAAACTCTGCTAAGCTGAACTGTCATTGCGGGCATCTCTCCATCGGTCTGTGAGTGCTTCTGCTGCATTAGCAGAGGCTATGCAATTGCTTGTGACTGAGTATCTGCACTCTTTGTATACATAAAATAATATTTAAAATGCCAATAAAGTGGTATCGCTTGGGACGACTATAATATGATTAAAAATTGCCAATCTAAATAGAAGCGGGCCGCATAAGCACACACTACGAACTGATTCTAAAATCAAAACTGCGCAGAGATGAATAGAGAGACTTGAGTGCTTTTTTGAGTAATACGGGAAAATATGCACAAATTTAAACAAATCGTGGGCGTAGATGCATTTAGAAAATCGTTATTTTATTCAAACATTTACATAAATTTACGAGCATGGGGTTTTCCAATAATGACATAAAAAAGTTAGTTGCAGAATACAACTGGAAAAATCTCGGTGTCTCAAATAGTCAGAGGATTCTCTTCCGATCTTTTCTGCGATGTAATTCCAATTAAGCGCTAATGAGTTCATTTTATGCCAGTTTAATAGTTTTACGGCAAAAAAGTTCAAATTCATATAATTTCACACAACTGTTGGCGAGTACAAATCATTAAAGCGAATTAAAAAAATCTTCTTTCTCTCACCGGTAGAGTTCAGAGTGAGCCCATAAAAAATTAACGTATAATTACTCATTAATTGAAATAAAGATTACTTTGAGCAGCAGAGGCTATAAATGGGTATGTGTGGGGGGGTCCACAGGTTTTTATTCCACCTAAGGCAGATGCCTAACATGGCCACGCTTAGAAGCTGGACTGAGTGTATGGGACTCGCTATAAATCTCGCAAAAACTGAAATAATTCTCTTCACAAGGAAACATAGGCTTCCTATTATGTCCCCGCTTGTTTTTAAGGGTGTGGAGATTCCTTTGAAAGAGAATGTCAAGTACCTAGGACTCATATTAGACAGAAAACTCACGTGGAAATTTAATATTGAGGAAAGAGTAAAGAAAGCCAACGTTGCATTATATACTTGCAAAAAAGCGGTCGGTATTGAATGGGGCTTAACACCTCGCGTTACTCATTGGCTATATACTTCAGTAGTTAGACCAATCTTAATATATGGAATACTTGTATGGTGGCCATCTGCTCTAAAGGCGAGTTACGCTAAAATCATGAGTGAGGTCCAAGGAACAGCTCTTTCATGCATCTCTGGTGCTTGAAGGACTACCCCAAACAAAGCAATAGAAGTGCTAGACAATTTGGTTGCACTAAATCTGGTAGAGAAACACGTGGCCGCCGCCTCGGGGCTTAGACTCAAAAGAATGGCGCTATAGAAAGAACGGCAGTTTGGTCACGCCTGTATTTTGCGCACTCTGAACAGTCACAAACAATAAATAGACTATTCTGTTCCTAGACTCATCTTCGGCAAGCTCTTCAAGACAAGTATACCGTCAAGAAGGGAGTGGCAGACACCGAGGCCATGGAGAAGGGAGGCAGTAAATTTTTATACAGATGGTTCTAGACGATAAGCTTGGCTATTTAGTGTTTTCGAAGGAATTAGGAGGTTCAAGCTATAAAAGAAGTGGATACATATCTAAATACGCACGCCGTAACAAAAACGACTATAAACATATTGTCGGATAGTCAGGCGGTTATCAAATCAATGGAGGCAGTTATAATAAGATCAAAGGTTGCACAAGAATGTCGGCCAGCTCTAAATGATATTAGCGTCGTATTCAAGGTCAGCCTTATTTGGGTTCCGGGGCACAGAGATATAGAGGGACTGTAAAGCTGATGAGCTAGCTAGGAAAGGTACTGTTCTACAACTGTTCAGTGACAAAAATACCATTGGGATGCCTATGGCCAAGAGTAAATTAATAATGAAAAACAAAATGACCCATGAGGCCAATAGATCATGGGAAGATGAAGATACATGCGTCACAGCTAGCCTGCGGTGACCGAAATAAACAAGAAAAGGACAAAGGAAATTGCTTAGCCTCTCAAGAGATGATATCTCGAAGGTCGTGGCTTATGTCACCGGCCACTGGCTATTTGGCAGGCATTCCTTGAGACTAAGAGTATTCCCAGGCAGCCAGGGAAACCCGCCAACCAAGGCGAGTCTTATCGTCCGATAACTCTCCTTTCTCCAGTAGTGAAGACTCTTCTACTTCTACCTTCTACTCCCACTCTTTACAGAACACCTGACCCCAGCCCCACACCAGCATGTTTTCCGAAGAGTGCACAGCACCACCACGGCACTCACCGTCATTAACACCCAGGTAAACCGCGAACTCAACCAAAACCGCCCTTGCGAGAAGACTGTTCTAGTAGCGTTGGATTTACAAAAGGCTTTCGACACAATCAGCCACGCCACGCTACTAGATGACATTTTACAGTCGACACTCCCGCCAAAGCTGAAGAGGTGGACCGCGAACTACCTGCGTGGTCATCACTCGTCGGTGATATTTCGAGACCAAACATCTAAACAGAGACAAATAAAGCAAGAAGTACCGCAGGTTGGTGTCCTTTCACCCATGCTGTTCAACTTCTATATCTCGAAGCTCCCCCAACCACCAGCGGGAGTCTCCCTGGTCTCATACGCCGACGACTGTACGATTATGGCGTCGGGCAATGACATTGATGGCCTATGCTCTAAAGTAAACGACTACCTCGTGCGCCTTTCTCGCTTCTTCACTGCGAGAAACCTACAACTTTCTCCTATTAAATCCACCTGGACAAAGGAGGTCAAGCTGCAACTTCAGGTACACGTCGGTGATACGCCAATTCCGACGGTTAACAACCCCAGAATATTGGGAGTCACCTTTGAAAGCTTGATCTCCTTCTCAGCGCATACAACCGCTATTGCAACGAAAGTACAGAATCGCAATAAGGTTCTCAAGTCGCTTGCCGGCAGCACTTGGAGCAAAGACAAAGAAATGTTGCTGTCGACTTTCAAGACAATAGGCCGACCGGTTCTTAACTATGCTGCGCCTGTCTGGTCGCCTGGAACCAGTGATACGCAGTGGACTAAGCTCCTGACCTGCCAAAATACTGCTGTAAGGACCGTGACAGGATGCCTTCTAATGTCGCCTATACAACACCTGCATGACGAGGCCCATATGCTACCTGTGAAGGAGCATAACAAACTGCTCAGCAAGCAGTTTCTGCAGACACCTGCTTGAGCCTGAGCCACCTCCCACATCAGGAGGCACTTCTTAAATTACGTGGACGAGATCCCAGACAAAACAGACAGACCACTCCTGTATCGGACAGTGCACAGACAGGCCACAAACAACATTAATCGGGAGACCCTTACCACCTTCTTAAGCTAAATTAAATTTATTACAGCAAATCTTTTCAATGTATCATCAACTAATCAACCAAGATTTCTTTAACAAGGATACCCCCAGCTTCACTAATAATAAATGAATAATCAATAAACCATTGAACTTGAATAATTAACACAGTTTAATTTCCGCAACAGTGTCACTTTCTCATTTATTTTGCAACTTTTGCGAAGACGCACAAAAGATAATTGAGTAATAAAGTAATCAGCATTCAAACAATCAATTATGCAGATTGGCAAAGAAGAATCAAATAATAAAGGAAATGAAGAAATGAGTAAATTAATCAGCGCGAATGAAAGTTAAATTTAATTCAAGGTTTCATTGCTTGGCTCGTTACGCTTTTGTAAATTTTGTTTGCTTAATTAGAAGTCACAAGAAAAGGACAGGTCGTGTTTTCAATCATTGGAACACTGCGTTGAATTAAATACGGAGGACGAGAGATTATTGAAAATCAAGGAAAATCAAATACGAAGAAAATTGCATATATTTGCGCTTTAAATGAAGCATTGAAATTTCGTAGTTAACACATAAGTATTACATTGATATACAGCTTAGTTTGTCAACTTGTACGAGCAAAACTTATATTTAGCACGAGAATTGGTGAGAATTAAAATACGGCAATTATCAGGCACCTTCATCGTTATGAGCTTTATACAACGAATTTTTATTTAATCATTTTTTTGAGATTTTAAAATTTGCAACCAAGAATAAAAATGCATCTCTGAGTTTTATTTTTACTTGTTCACTCCTCTCGGGAGCATAGGGCCTCATAAGACTCTTCCATCATACACGGTTCTGTGCTATTGTTTTTGCACCGTCCCATGAGATGTCGGCATCTGCTAGTTTGCGCAGCATCGACCTTCTTCAAGTATTTTTTGGTCCACCGCGACCTCTGCTCCCTTGCGGGTTCCAGTCCAGTGCCATTCTCGTGATGCTATCTGGTGGTTTTCTCAATGTGTGACCTATCCATCGCCAATTTCTGCGTTTGATTTGCCTAAGGATGGGTTCCTCATTCGTTAATCTCCACAGTGGGTCGTACTCATGATGTTTGGCCAGAATATTCTGCAGATGATGCGGAGGCTAATGCAGGATTGTCATCGGCGAAGTCCAGGTCCTCAAGATGTCTGGTGAAATTTCATACAATGCCTTTTTTGTGCAGGGTCAGTTGGTTCATGACGTTATCAAGGACGATGGCGAAGAGAAGGGGCGACAGGGGATAACCTTGCCTTACGCCTGCGTTGGTAGTGAATGAATCGCTGATATCGCCTTTGTGAAGCACTGCCAGTTCAGAGGTCTCGTAGAGGGCTTTGATGAGGCGGGTTATTTTGGCGGTAATGCGCTTTCTACTCAGGGCCAGCCATATTACGTCCCGTTTGTGGGGCTGAAGAATTTCCGCTGATATTTTCGAGCGGGCTGTCATTAGTTCAGGCTGTATGCCATCTTCGCCCGCCGATTTGTTGAGCTTCAGCTTCTTAATTGCATCCTTAATCTCCGCTAGGCTGGGGTATCATGTGGTTATTTTATTGCTGGTTGTTGTTGTGCTGCCCACTTCAAAGCTTCACTGCTAAGAGCAATGTTGCTAGTTGCTTCAAAGAGTTCCTTCCATCTGCGGATCTGGTCATCATTGGAAGTCAGCAAAGCACCATTCGGATCTCTGATCGGTTGGTTGCTGTTACTCCGCTGGTTGGTTAGGCGGCCAACTATGCGATACAGCTGTATCATGTTGTTTACTCCTGCTGCCGCTTCGGCATCACTAGCAAGGTATTCAACGAACTTATGCCTATCGTTTCTGCTACTGTATTATTCAGAAGATGTCATCATAGGTATGCATGCTGAATTATATTTTTATTTTATTTTTTTCAAAAATACTGCTTATTCTTCTATTAATAAAATTACTAAATAACTTATTAAAATCATAGTTTTTGGGTTTCAAATTTTTCATCAAAAACAGTAATAATTTTTTTTTTTCGAAAAACTCTAAACGGCACACTTCACCTAAAAACATCGCAACTAACTTTACCTTGTAGAGGGTCTTTCAAAAGACGCGCCTGGATGCTGTTTTAAAATAAAACATGCCAAACTTTAAATTCTTTCGGGTTAACTACTTTTATGCAATTTTCGGCCCACCAGTCTTTTTGCTATACTCGACAGAACCAGAACCATTTCTTGAAATCTTTTCCCCCAACCTGATGATTATTTCCACCAAAAAAATCACGACTTTTGCGATATGTTTCTCATAAAGTTCGACCATCTTCATAATAAGCTTCAATAATTTTAACGCGTTGTTCTATCGCGTAAAATCTTAAATCTACTTGATAAATATCAAATATGTCATCGAAAAAGGTACCGTCTAGGAATTATTCACTACTGTCACCTAAGCGTCACTTTTAAAAGACCCTTCACATACCTACATATACACATTAAGTACATATCATAACTATAGCACAGGATCCTTTTAACAAATTTGCACAATTGCTTCGATTACTATTTAGTTCCAATAACTTATTTAGGGATATATAGTTCAATCTACTACAAAAACCTTTTAAGTCAGAGTTTCATACTTTGTACAAGATTTATAAGAAATTTCAAAACTGCTCATCAAACTTTTTAATCAGAATTCTCAAAAAAATGAAAAGTATGCAGGGTTGTAACACATTGAAGTTTGGTTTAAGAAAGATCAAGTTTGAAGCAACACAAAACTCGCATTGGTGTTTCAAATAGCTTTATTTGCACTGATGGTGCTCGGCATTTTTTTCTATAAAAAAAACCAAAAAAATTCAAGCATTTTGATCAAAAAAATATAACTCCATTTATAATTATATTTTCTGATAATCTCGAATCTCTTTCACTGTCCCTATCCCTATCTCTACTTCTATCTTTATCTCTTTTTTCAATCTCTAATATTTATTTTTTTTCTATCTCTATTTCCATTTCTAATCTCTAATCTTTAATCTGTTTATTTAACTATTTCTATAACTATCTATTTCTATCCTCTATCTCTCTCTCACTATCCTCTATCTGTATCTTATATATTTTATTTTTATCTTCTAGCTCTATCTTCTAGTCTCTATATCTATCTCTATCCTCCATATCAATCCTCTTTCTCCTTCTATCCCCTATCTCTATTTTCTATCTGTAACTCTATCTCTATCCTCTATATCCAACTCTATCCTCTATCTCTATATCTATCCTCTATCTCTATCCTCTATTTCCAAACCCTATCCTCTATATCTTTCCTCTATCTTTATCCTCCATCTCTATCCTCTATATCAATCCTCTATATCAATTCTGTATCTCTATCCTCTATATCAATCCTCTATATCAATTCTGTATCTCTATCCTCCATATCTATCCTCTATCTCTATCCTCCATGTCTATCCTCTTTCTCTATCCTCTATCTCCTTCTATCCTCTATCTCTATATTCTATTCTCTATCTCTATCCTCCATATCAATCCTCATTCTCCTTCTATCCCCTATCTCTATCCTCTATCTCTAACTCTATCTCTATCCTCTATATCCAACTCTATCCTCTATATTTATCCTCTGTATCTATTGCCTATCCTCTATCATCTATATCTAACTCTCTCCTCTATCTCTATCCTGCATATCTATTCCCTATCCTCTATCTCTATTCTCCATCTCTATCCTCTATCTCAATCATTTATCTCTATCCTCCATATCAATCCTCTTTCTCCATCCTCTATCTCCTTCTATCCTATATCTCTATCCTCTATCTCTATACCCTATCCTCTATCCTCTATCTCTATCCTCCATGTCTGTCCTCTATTTCTATCCTCTATCTCTATCCTCTATCTCTATATCTACCCTCTATCTCTACCTTCTATATCTATGCTTTATCTATATCCTCTATCACTATCTATATCTTCTATCTCTAATGTTAGTAAGTAGGAGGAATACTTTTTCTATTTCTATTTTCATGTGCATCATAACTGTTAGAACTATTTTCATAAATTCATTCAATTTATTATTTTGTTCTTAGTTGAACACTATATGTTGACGTCCAAAATAAACAAGATTGAGCTAAAATAGAAACGACAGGAGCTTTGCTCTGATAACTCCGAGTTTATTTATTCAAAATAGTCCCCTCTAGTCTAGATACACTATTTTGCGCGATCTAAAAGCTTTTCAAAAGAATGTTTTAAGTCATTGACCGTAATCCGGAATGTCCTTCAGAATGTCGGTGCAAGTCTTTTAGATGAGCTCTACGGATGCAAAACATTTTTATTTTCAGGGCCAAATGCAATTTCCCGAATGCACAGGGCGCCATATCACAGTGAGCACAGTGAGTAATTGTTGGTTAAAATGCGATTTCTAGTCAAAAAATCAGGCACAAGAGTGGATCGATGAGATGGTGCATTATCATGCAATAAGCGCCAGCTTCCTCCTTTTCGGTGTTCAGGGCGAATTCGACGAATGCGATACAACAAACGCTTCGAAATGCCAGGATAGAAAATTGCATTGACGCTTTGGTCCATTGGCACGAACTCCTTGTGGACGATTCCCTTGGAATCGTAAAAACGAATGAGCACCGATTTGATTTTTGACTTCTTCAAACGCGATTTTTTTCGGTGGTTGCCCGTCTGGGGCCTTCCATTCGGCACTTTGACGCTTAGTTTCAGGTTCATGTTGGAAACACGACTTTTCATCACCAGTTACAATCTTGTAAAGGAAGTTCTCGTCTTAAGTTTTCTCGCCTCTTTAGAGAGGTCTTTCGAATGTTGAATTCTGAGCTCTTTTTGGTCCTCAGTTAACTTGTGCGGAATGAAACGCGCACAGACCTTTCGTAAGCCCAAATGATCAGTTAAAATGTGATAAAACGATGTTTTGGAGGTATTCAACTCCGACCCCATGAATTCTGATAAATTTACGAGCAATTTTGATGGAGTTATCAGTGATTACTGATTTTGGGGCGGCCCATATATTCATTGTCATTTATGTCTTCACAACCATATCTGAAACGTGTAAAGCACTCATGAACTCTAGCACGAACTCTTTATAGACAATTATCGCCATAAGCTCTTTTCATCAATTCAAATAATTCGGTAAATGTTTTACCGATTTTAAAACCAAATTCGATATTAACTCTTTGTGCGAGACTCATTTTTGTACCGTTGACACAAACATACAGACACTTTAGACGCAATAACTTTGCTTCCACTGAACCGAATGTCACCAAGCTTTCACTTGAAGTCAGCTGGGGATGTAACTCATTAAAAAGATGGCGCCATGACAAACAGTCTTGTTTACTTTGGACTTCACCTTGTATTTTTGTTTTTATTGTTGTCTAAATAAAAAGATTTTTAGTTTAAAATTTTTTCCTATTTTTTATATTTAATTTTTTTATTTATATTTTTATTTTAATGTTTGATTTCTTTTTCTTACGTTCTTATTATTATTTTGTTTTTTGTTATTTTTAGGTCTGTTAAATTTTTGCTAATTTTTTTATTGCTATTTCTAGTTTTCGGCGTATACGTTTAGTTTTTTTATTGTTATTGTTTTTTATCTATTATTATTATCAACATATTATTCTATATTCTTCTATTTCCAACTTTACACTATTTTCTTTTTTTAATATTAATATACTTTATTTATTTATTTAGGCTAATATTTAATTTTTTTTATATTTTTTTAATTATAATTTTTTTTTAGTTATCATTTTTCTATTAGACTGATGATTTAATGATTTAATGATTTTTTTATTTTTTTTTTTTTTATAAGTTACAAAGTTTTTATTTGTTTTTTTTTTGTACATTATAATTTTTATTTTTAATTTTTTATTTTGTAACTCACAATCTCCATCACCATTTAGATTGTATACACAATGCAACCTTAAAGTCTCGGAGGTCGTCAAAAGACATTCTGCATGTGAGCAACCTGGTGTACGCACAGATAATGATCAATAATATTCAATGAAAGTTGTTTTCATGACAAGGAAATGCCAAGAAGATAACTAAGAGCTTTTGTTGTTGTTGATGATGCAGCAGCAATTTTTAATATCTCAACAATTTCAGCGTGTCTCATCGCCTTCGTCTTCTAACTCGGTGAATTTATGGCTGAAAAAGAAGGCAAACTGTCTGTTCTTTCCGGGCCAGGGTCATCGGATTGAAGAGTCATGCGAATGGCTGTTTGTGTACTACGGCAACGCACAGCGCTGGTCATACATATATACGCTTACATGCGAATATGCATACATGTACGAATTTATATCGCTTTACTGTTTCGCCGATACTTTGTTTCAAGAAAAGTTTTTGACGCAAGCTTGAAGTAAGGATTTAAAATTACAAAGTAAACTTCGCACAAAATATATTTCATGCTTTCTGTAGCACAACTGACTATTTGGAAGTATATTTTTAATGCTTCAGGTAAGTATTTATATACTACGTTCAAAAGCATGGAGCCCACATAAGAGTGCTTCATTTAAATCCAATAAGTTCTGTGTATTTCTTGTAGTTGTGCAGAAAGCAAAATAAATGCTTGCAAAGCCATTTCATGTTGAAATAAAGTTTTTTTCTGTTTCCAGCTATGCGCCTTCCTACCAACTGTTCACCCATCCGGCTAATTATCCGCATAAAAACTTTTCACCTTTGCCTTGACACTAACTTTTCAACAAGTTAATGGCTCACGGCTGTTGCTCAAACCATATTTTAGAGAGGAAAAAATTACGGCGTATTGCTTACACATTACACATTAGTTAAGCAATAGTAAGCAATAAGTTTTCACCCCAGCCACTCTGTCCATAAGCCCTTCAACTTTGTTACGCGGTATAAATAAAATTCACAATAAAGTAAAAGCAAATACAAAAAGTTAAAAAAAGAAAATAAAAACTCTAAATAATATTCAAAGGTTCACTGTTTAATATATTTTTTTTATATAAAATTAGCGCTGTGTTAAAACTGTTCGTGCCTGTGATACACTGCGTATGAGTGACAAGAGTGGGATTTACATTTACTTAACAGAGGCTCTGCATTAATTTACCTTCAGTTAGCAGTGCTCGAATTGAACTATAATTCTCTTTGTAGACTGAAATTTCAAATATTATTAGCATATAAATTCTAATGAAAATTCTTGAAATTTCCTACATAATTTGCCTTTTCTCGAAACACAAACTCACACAAAAGGCCTTCAATTTCAATATCGATTTAGCCTTGCTTCTGCGGAATTTCCAATACACATTGGTACATAAATATATATTGTATATTATAAATATATGTATGTACCTCTTTGTAGTATATGACCGCATTTAAATTTTAATTTCGCCTGAATTTGCAGATTTGCATAGGTCAAAGTGATGGCGCATTTACTCTGATGGCTAATTTCGTATGAGTAAGGTTTGACTCGAAAGCAAGCAATCAATGCGCATGTGTGTATGTAAATGTGTTTCCTTCCATGTTTGTTTACATGGTTGCATATTTGCTTGTGTGTGCAACGACAGATTCCTGGTTTCGATTACATTTGGCTAAAAACTAATTAAAACTACTGAATTTGCTCTAGTTGCTTTCGAAGTGGTGCAAACAGAGGGGAATATTAGAGAAAGTGGTCACTTGGTCAGGGACAATTGGTGTCAGATAATTTTTGGATTTTAGCTTCAAATCACTTTTTCAATTGAGCTTGCGAATGTTGCCTTAATTTAGGTATTTTTGAGAATTATCAGAATATTGAGAAATACGAAAATTAAAAAAATAAATATATGAGAACTTATAATTACTAAAGGACGACTACAAAGTAGTAAATTTTATCAAATTTAAATCGAGTTGTGCAATGTGATAAAATGTTTAAATTTTTTCTAAACCTTGCAATCTATACATGTTTTTCTTAAGATTTTGAACTTTCTGTTGATTACTTTATTTTGTGCACAGGAATGGGTTAAGGTTTGTGTTTGTATGGGAAGTAACATGCCCCGTTTTCTAACACCTAATGCCTTATGTACGGCATTCATATTTTATGTAATGAAATTGAAATTTAAAAAGGTTGAGCCAAGGAGCACCAGGAGATTTGGTGGCTCCTAAAACATTCAGGTTAAAAATCACATTGTATTTAAAGCTCTGGGAAGAGGGTAGATAGTGAAGGAGGGGAGGAAAAAAGTACCAGAGAAAGAGATAGAAAAGAATAGAGACAGAGATAGTTAGTGCTATGAGAATTTTGCAGATTCTTTGGCAAATCTGTAAATATCCTCCAGTTTTATAAAACGTATATTACTCATTCTCACATCGGAACCCAAAACTCGTAGCCTTGCTCTAGCACAGGCAGGACACTCTCAGAGAAAACGCTTATTGCTCTCCGCCTCCTCCAAGCATGACAGGCACATTGGGTCCTCAATGATTCCAGTGGTAGTCATATGCTGACCCCATGGGTTGTGCCCTGTAATGATACCGACCATCAACCCAATATCTTTCCTTCCAAGCTTTAGTACGAAGTTTTACAGTTTTCTGTTCGGACTTGTCACAAAACATTTTGCAGTTCTGCAGCGTTCTAGACCGAACCATCGCTCTTTATGTAGATTGCCTACATATTCACTGATCCAATTCATGATTCCTGCGGAACTGATTTGGATTATTGGATCTGGCTCTCATGGGGGAAGCACTGATCCACGGTTGCCCAATTCATCGGCAATTTCGTTTCCTTGAACACCGGAGTGTCCTGGAACCCATATAAGTACAAGCCTGGATTCGCCTCAGATGTAGGTGAGGATGGCACCCGTACTTGACTTAAGATCCTTGAGGGACCGAAGATCGATACCCAGTACCAGGCGGGAACCCGCCTCCGAAGTGGTAGCGGATTTCTACCTGGTGCACGAGTCTACTCTTCAGAGAGTCGTGTCAAGATCTTTGTTCTGAACACGGATACGTATGAGGAGTTCTGCTGAACTACATGAAGGACCCGGAATCCAGACAGTTGCTCGTACCAGCTTTTCTTTGCTACTCTCAACAAGAATGAACCTGCTGTTCTCGATGGCTGGAATTTTTGCTATCTCTTTTTCCAGCCATTCTCGGGAAAAGGCATTGGAATAGTGCACCTTTACGATGCCGTCCACCACGCTTTTACCCTCGAAAGTCGGTGCGTCTTTCGACTCACCGATAGCTTTCCAAAGATAGCTGCCAAGATAGTCTTCTGGCCCCTTTGGACAGTAGGCCGTCTTGTTTATCGGTATGTATCGCTACCGTTATTGCCTTTGCTGCCATTCTCGCGAATGATTCCCCGGAAGAGTGCCATTCGAAATTTGAGGTCCCTTAGCCTTTTCCTTGTGAGGTAAAGGTTTGCTTGCCTTCGATTGGGTCGAGGATGCTGGCATTTCCGAATTCCGTCTCTCGACTTTCCTCTCCTTTGCCTTTCTCCTCTTCCCGGTCGTTGGCACAGACCCCGTTTCGTTTCCGGAAGAGTGCATCGTTACAGAGGAATCCTCTGTTCTGCCACGCTTTCCCGTTTCCATTACAGTTGTCGAAGTTGACGGAGTTTGAGTACTTACCTTATCTAATGCTTGGGCTTTCTTCGCATTCTGTCTTATTCGTTTGATCTGACTTGCGGATAGACCAGCACTTGCGTTCGAATCTCCAATAACAGCCGTTTTACCGGTACTTACCTGATTCGCACCAGGTTCGACCGTTATGAAAGACTTACTCGGTACCAGAGATCCATCTGAGTCCACTGAGATATTGTCCACCATCTCCACATCCTCCACAACTTGTTCAGTTGCTTCGGATCGTTTCGACGACGGTGTATCGCTTACATTCACTCGACTCTCCATGGGCATAGCCAATGTGTCAATCATTTCAAAATATCACCATTTTTGGTCTTTACATGAGAAAGAAACTAAAAAGTTCGACCCAAATTGGGGGACATCAGAATTCGTTTTGGAGGTATGGTTCCTTCGGCAAAGTTTCTTATTTTGATCCCTAGAATATGATTTTCACAGAGCAATGGGCGATTTTTTTGCCTCCCCACAAATCGACCCGGCTTAGTGGATATCCAATTCCTATATGGAGCTGACCTCTTAGTTCGTGGTAAGTTAGTCTCCATAACATGGGGCTAAATCAACACTTAAGCCTCATCCCCGCGGCAAGGAGACCGACATGACAACATGTAACTCTACGAAATTTCCGTACCTCGGCATAAGCAGTTCCAGAGAAAAGGTTACAGTTTGTATGAGAGGTGATGCGCTTCCTTTTGCAATACCTACTGCCTTTCGCCACAAGGCAGGTACTGGACTTTTGTGTAACTCATGTATCAAATTTCATTATCTTAGCTTTTGTGGCACCGGAGAAAACCGCTTTAGAAATTTGAGTTTATGTGGTGGGTGCCACGCCAACAAGGTACCACTCTGGCACTCAACAAGCAGCACTAAAGTGCCGTTTTGATGCCACTATGAGATCTTCAATGAGCAAATATCTACAGCCAGCCAGAGCTGTGGATGTAATTAAGAAGATTAGATATAATTTGGAGTATTACCCCAGGCTGTCGAAGAAAGGGGCACCCAGCGACCTTAATCGTCTACCCGTTAAACCTGGACATTTACAGAGAAAAGGCTCAATATTCTCCTTCCCTGAAAAGTCCGCACAGCTTCGGTAATGGGGTTTAAATAGTAACCCAGCTGTCGATGATGATAATGACTGATAAACAGCCACGGGTTTGGAAATTGAATGAAAAAAAATCCGCGGAACTTTCTGCGTCCTGCTCAATTGTTCTGAAGCTAAAGGGTTTTCGAAATAGCACGTGAAGAAATGGAGCTTCATCTTTCCTGTGGTTTCCTAAGAAATAAGTTTTGCAATCCCCTTTTAACAACAGTTAGGGGAGCCATTTTGAGAACCATTCTGTTAATCATTCTGAAACTAATTCAGCCACATTCTTCGCAAGCATATCAGCAATTTCTCTTTCCTCTATTTTCCTAAACACAACCCAGAGATTCGATCTCCTCTTTAAAGAAGTTTACCAGTTTGGTTCTGCACCACGGCGTCGTCAGAGCCTCGATCGCAGCTTGACTATAGGAAAAAATGTTAATATCTCCCTCGCTCCCACGTTCCCTAAGCATTTTGCATGCCCTCAGAATCTCAGAGACTTCTGCTTGAAAAACACTAGCAGTTTTCGGCAGTTTAAAGGAGATAGATAGATAGATGGCCCTGCTCCGACTCCCGATTCCATCTTGGAACCGTCAGTAAAGACAGAGGTGCAAGCTTCGCTGCAGATTTGCCCCTCGATCTAATCCTTCAGTTGCGGATTGAGAGATCTGTCCCAAGTTCTATACCCTTTGAGAGATTGCTTCCAAAGACCAATCTCCTTTAAACTGATTGCACTTTGAGCCGCGATGGAAATAACGTAAAAGTTGATAGGGAGTAAGTGCAAAGCGGCATTCAGGACAGCACCGGGGCAAATTTTACATGCAGTCCCTTCCGAAGAGCTTCCCACCAATCCAGGTACGCATACGTTAAAATTGGCAAAACCGCTGCGTTGTACCTACGCTGCATGACCTTCGATTTTTTGCCGAAAATAGATTCGCAGGAGTAAAAGACTATACTGACCTTTTTTACCCGATTTTCACCTGCTCGCCCAGTTTTTATTTAAGTAATATTTCTATTCGATTTATTTCAATCGGCAAAGGAAATGTAAAAAAAAATACCTATCAATTGCACTCTCTCTACAAAACTAAGTTGCATTCACTACCCGCACAATAATTCAAGCTTGTTTAACATTCGTTAAATTAACTGAGTTGTTGCTAAAAACGACTAAAAAAACAGCTGTGAGGTATGAAAAAAAGGATACGAATACGTGGTCCACTCGACAAGTGCGTAGTAAATTTTGTGAGCATCAATTTACTGAAAACTGCAAAGCGGTTTGTTTGTGATTTTCAGCTTTTTTTGTTTGTGTTTTTGCAGACGAGAATAAAGCCTGAAATCCGCAAATTTACACAAGTGGAACCAAAGAGTACTAGCCACAAAGGAAAAGTGGAAAAACTTCATTTCAAAGTCGCTGGAAAAAAACTAAATAGCAACTTGGTCAGCCGAATTGGTTAGATCGACTTTTTCAGTACTCTACATTAGTGTGCGTGTGTGGGTATGCAGGCCCATATACCCAGTTAGGAAATCTTTTAGATTTTTGGCAGGAACACTGCATTACAATTCTCTACAAAGCATAGCTGTGGATTACTTTATGGTTGACAAGGAACAATGAGAACTTTGCAGACATCTTCGGATGGTTGTAATTCTACGGGCAAGTCAGGTAAAGGTTGTAAAAATTTTGACTATCTCTCCCCACGTGGTCAATACATTTTTTTTTTCTTTTTGGATGAGGTAGGGTTCCAAACGCCTTCACACGACCGCCGTCTAGTGCGTCGAGTGCTGTGGCCACTAAAACAATTCCTCCTCTCCTTTTCTGGGAACACTCTCTTCCCGGGACTATTTTCTGCATTACTGCGGGAGGGCCCAGAACGACATCCTGTAGCCAGCTAAGGTTATACACTCGTCTTTTTATGTCTCTGTCTCTGTGAGGCTTCGCTTTGTAGTACTGCGTCAAGGTCTACCTTTTTACTCCGTAATAAGCCTTCATCGTATCTTTGAGCCATATTCCAGTTATCCTCGCGCTCAAGTATCTTGCTGGTCACATTGGTCGGCGCGATGTCGCCAATTTTCCCCCTCAGAGCATCTCTTTAAGCGAGCCATCCAGAGGTAACCATGGCCCGAAAAAAACTGAGTCATAAAAAAGCCCACTTCTCCGAAGTTCATTTGAGTCCTATTGCAAGAATCAGCTTTGCCGTTTATCTGCTACTCGATTGAGTTATATATATATTTATATATAATTGGCGCGTACACCCTTTCTGGGTGTTTGGCCGAGCTCCTCCTCCTATTTGTGGTGTGCGTCTTGATGTTGTTCCACAAATGGAGGGGCCTACAGTTTCAAGCCGACTCCAAACGGCAGCTATTTTTATGAGGAGCTTTTTCATGACAGAAATACACTCGGCGGTTTGCCATTGCCTGCCGAGGGGCGACCGCAATTAGAAAAATGTTTTTCTTAATTTTGGTATTTCGCCGAGGCTCGAACCAACATTCTCTCTGTGAATTTCGAATGGTAATCACGCACCAACCCATTCGGCTACGGCGGTCGCGATTGAGTTAGGTTAGGTTATAATGACTGCCTAGAGAGTGTGCCCACTTTGACGAAGAATTCAAGTTCATCCTTTACAAAACCATTTCATGGAAGAAGAAAACCGATAGGACGAAAGAGGAGAGAAAATAGGGTGTGGGGAAGCAGGAGGGTTTGAGCATTTGTGGATTACGAACGGTGATTGATTAGCGGTTGTGTTGACGACTTTATGCTGCTGTTAAAGTCCCCAGACCTTTGACATCAAGGCTTGCTATATCAGAGGATGCTTAAATCTTAGTCTCGCGACAGCAGGACGCTAAGGAAAGGTGCTGAGGTATTTCCACCGCATCCTCCAAACAGCTGACGCAAAACAAACTCCAAGTAATTCCAAGTCTCACGGCATGCGTACCTTGCGGATAGTGGCGCGTGGGGACACCCACAAAGTTTGAGAGCTGAGATTTTATCCTTTTGAGAAGATCGCTCGAACGTCTCTGACCTACAAGTTTATGTACCTGCCCCGTAGCTTACTAAGTTGACGTGAAGCCCATTGTTTCAGGGCTTCAGCGCAGGTTATCAAAGGGATCCCAATACTCTCCATTTCCGGGAAATCTACCTCACAAGTCCTATGTCTGCCCAGCTCATCCGCTTCGTAGTTTCTCGCAATGTTGCTACTACGAAGGTGCCCGAAATAGCCTTATGTTAAAGAATGTGGATGCAAGTGAAAGCGAAACCAGGCAGTTTCGAATGCAACTTAATTGAGCCCAGCGCCTTAATTGCCGCTTGGCTATCCGCGTACATGTTTACTCGATTCAGTAACCCATCAGCTTCGTTCCCGCGGCAGGGTTTGCAATGTCCGTTCCGCGGCGCAGGTGGTGGAGTGTTTTCCCCTGGAATCCCACGCGTCAACTCTTTCCTGAGCAATGAGGTCGATAGTTATCTCACCCCTTCATTGTTAGCTGAAGGAATATAAGCACCGCAGTTTGATTAGTTCCGATAGCAAGTCCAAATAGATATCACCAAAGAAATGAGCTCTATGCACAAATCTGTCTACTGGGTATTACTCATGTGTTTTTAGTAGACACAATGCCGAGCAATTTACTTTGGTACTTCCATCAACTGGAAACAGCAAAAAGTTTACTCTTTTTTCAACATCGACAAAATTGCTGCGCGCATTTTCCGCATTTGTAGGCGTTTTTGTTATCCTGGCAGTGCCAGTCGGGCGCTGCACTCTGAAACGCACACGTCTGCACATTCACATACGTAGATGTATGTGCACACACATATGCATAGATGTGTGCACTTCCATATGCCAATCGCCTTGCTCTTTGCTGATGTGTCTACTCCCATCTGCCTACATATTTTCTGCCTGCTTCAGAGAGTTGGTTATTAGCTTTATTTGTGCGAAAGCAGCAACAGTTTCGATAAAATTGGCAACATTTTTCAGTGATTTGCCGTTTTATCTTTGCCTTTTTCGACTTTCGATTTGAAAAGGGCGGTGGAAGCAGAAATTCCTAAAAACTACGAATGTAGTAGATATCGCCGTATATTTGTGAGCCGTTTAGCCCGCTGAAAATCAAACTAAAAAGGAAAGTATGCAATGTAACTTATATTTTTTGTAAACTGGAAATCTACAAAGGAAAAATTTGAAATTAATGTTTGCCTAAGCTATTTTTGAACTTGGGTTCGATACATGATTTCTTTGCATAGATATGCGGAAAAAGGTGTTTCACACGTCTCAGATTAACGAATATGAAAAAGTATTTGTATTTCTAACTGAAATATTGCACTTGACGAGTGGTCTCGAAAACTATTCGAACTTATGAAATTAAAATTTATTGACCCCAAACTAAGCTAAGCAATTTTCATATATACAAAATTTGCATTTAATCCCGAAAATTTAGCATGCGCCAAAACGCACTCTTTCCAGCTTGAGACCTAGTGTTTCCGACACCATTTTCTTTGGCCACCGAACAAACTCATTTATGTACATATTCCACAAATGCATGCATGTGCACAATACAACCACAAATTGGCATTTTAACACTCCTTTGGCAGGTGATTTTCCTTCTAAATTAAGTAATACAAATTAACAGCCACTTAAATGGCTACACCTGACTTTTCTTTTATTTCTATTTGATGTTGCCAACAAAAGTAAAGAAATGCAATAAGAGAAGTGAGGAAAACAGGAAGTGAGGAAAACAGCAACAGAGGACTATCAAAAGCAACCGAGCGTGTAATTCGCAAAACTGGTAAGGGAGGTGCGCCTGCCTGGCTGTGGCGAAAGAGGCGAAATTGTTGAAAATAAATAATGGAATGAGTTAATCAATGAAATGCTTGCGTGCAGACGAATTGTAGCGAAAAGTAGTACACATTTACACTTTGATTTAAATTAAGTTCGCCAAAGTAATTAATTTCTACTTTTTATGTAACTCATACGCAATGGTGGCCACTAATATTTTATTATTGAGCGATTGCATGTCAAGTGATCCAAGTATGTTGGGCAATGTCTAAAATTATTCTAAAAAATGGTTTGTTTGTAGGTTAGTATGTATATAATAAGAAGTAAAATACAAAAATTTTCGAAAAAATTAAATTTTAAGAAAATTTGAGTATAGAGATTTGGAAGCGAAATATTTTCAGATCTTTTAGCATTTTCGTAATTTATTTATTTTTTATTTTTTTGATGTATACATATATCTATAATCCATACATCCATATGTAGATCAATGAAACTATATATACGAATATAGAAGCCTGAAAGAAACTAAATTTTAACATGTTTTATTTTGAAACAACACCTAGGCCTCACTTTCGAAAGGCCGTCAGCGTCAAAAGAAAGTGATAAATTTTTACTATTTTTATTTACTTTTTAATTTTAATTAATTTCATACGTAAATATAGTTCATACCTTTAAAAAACGATGCATCGCAAAGTTTCCAACTTTGTATAAAATCCATAAAAATCTGCAGATTTTCATCAACATTTCACACTTTTAAATCGAAATTTCTAAAAAAATGGTCACGTATGGAATTTTATACATCCTTAAATTATGGTTTAGTAAAGAGCAGGTAGGTAGGTTTCATTAAATTTTTGTATCATAAAGTGTAAGTAGATCAAAAAATACACTGCTTTTTAACAATTTTTTTTTTATTGTTCCCACGAAAGTCGATTCTACGTTACTGGAGCGACCCAGATTTATATCCAGCCTAGGACTGTTATCCCCGAATATGTATGGGGTATGTTTGTGCTGCTACAACAACAACAACATTTTTTGTGGTGGCAGTCTTGTGCATTTTCTCCATTTAACGCCTACTCCAAATTTTTTTATATGGAAAAAATTCTCAAAAATCATTGCGATTTTCGAACCACTTGAAACTTGCACTTTATTATACCAAAATTCAATGATCTATAAAACTGAATACCCAAAATTTTTCTAAAAATTCTGAGTAAAAGATTTTAGATGCTTATAAAAATTTTCCGACTTTTTAAGGTTTCATACAAAGTTCGAAGCTCTGATTTATATGATAGTTTTTGCAGTATGAACTATGTTTTTATAAAAAAATAATTAAATTTACAAAATAAATAAATAAATAGTCAAAACGTATCATTATGTGGGGTACAATATATTTTGACGCTGACTTATATATATATAAATTTGTAAATATATATGCTTGTAATTTGCAAAGGCGCTTACACCCTTTATTGGATGCTTACCCGAGCTCTTTCTCCTATTTTTGGTGGGCTTGTTGTGAAAACACATCCGAACGACAGGTGATTTTTTTTTAAGAAGCTTTCTCATGGCAGAAAAACAATCGAAGGTTTGTCATAGCTTTGGGAAAAACCTTTTCTATCATTTGCTGTTTCATACCAGAGGTATGATAAATATAAGAAAAAAAATATGCTTAAACAAAAATACAAAAAATGTTCGTTATTAGCTGAGATTATGCTTAGTAATGCCTGGAAGTTCGATAATAAGATCGCCATAACTTTTCGAGAGATATTCAAATACCTACAGCAAATCCGTGCAAAATACTGCCTTAGCCTTCAGTGAAATTGACTACTCTGAGCAGAGCCTGAACTATTAATGGGTGGTTTTAGTAGTTTTCTTCAAGATTTGGAATATAAAAAATAATTCTAATCCAAAAAAAATATTTTGTTCTAAACACCTTTTCGTTTCATTTTTTTATTAGATTAGATTATTACCATTTCAAAAACAACAGAAGATATTTCAATTTAAAAACTTATGCACCAAAATTTTTTAGCATTTAATAGATCTCAAAATTTCATAGAATAAAAAATACATTTTTTTAAGTATGTTTTATTATAAAAAATGTAAAAAAATGAATAAAAAATTCAAAAACAACCAAAGATATTTCACATTAAAATCTAGATAAAAAAATTGTCAGCATTGAATAAATCTCAAAATTACTAAATTATTTTCAAAATTTTTTGATTCAATTTCATGTCACACTCAATCCTACAAATAAACCAATTTTTAGAAGAATTGACGACAGTGACCAACATATCTGTGCTTAACTTGACCGGGAATTGCTGTATTGCAAGCCTTTGAGAATATTTTTCAGATATAATATTTATTTATTGACCAAAAGCTGCTCTCTGCAAAATGATCCCACAAATTTAGTAGTTATTTTATTTCGCTTATCAAATTTTGAAGTGAATAAAAAGTAATAACTATTTTTTGACTCAGAAATGTTGATTAATTGGTTTATGAAAGGCTTACAAGTATCTCTAAATATGCGTCGCTGTAATTTAACCAAAGTTTTACTAATATGTGCTGGCATGTAAATATGAATGAGGTAATGTTAAGTGATATTAACGGTAATAGTAATACTAACTGCAATGAAAATGGTATATGATGGTGATAATGGCGATGGTAAAGGCAAGCATGATTGTGGAGTTTTTGTTAATGTTAAGAGTTTCGAAAATATTAGAGTAATAATTTTTTATTAATAATCGTGATGGTAAAGGTATTGGTATTAGTGATCGTAATTGTAATGCTATTGATAAAGTAATAGTAAAGATAATGGTATTCATAATGGCAATTGTAATTGTAATGGTATTGGTAACGCTAATTATAATTGCAATGGTAATGGTAAAATAATGGTAGTGGTCATAGTAATGGTAATGGTTATGATATGAGTCGAAGTAATGATAATGGCAAAGGTATTGGTAATGATAATGATAATCGCAATGGTAATGGTAAAGGTAGTGGTAATAGTAATGATTCTGGTAATAGTATTGGTAATAGTATTATTGATGAAATGATAATATCAATAGTTAAGGTGAAATAATGGTAGTATTTATGGTAATGGTAAGGGTAATGGTAATTGTATAAGTAAAAGTAATGAAAATGGTAATAATATTAATAATAATAGTGATAATCGCAATGGTAATGGTAAAATAATGGCAGTGGTCATAGTAGTGGTGTGACTAGAAGTAATGGTATTGGTAAAATAATGGTGGTGGTCATAGTAATGGTATGAATAGAGGTAATGGTAATGGTATTGGTTATGATAATGATAATCGTAATGGTATTAGTAAAATAATGTCAGTGGTCATAGTAATGGTATGAATAGAGGTAATGGTAATGGTATTGGTAATGATAATGGGGATGGTAATGGTGTGAGTATAAGTTATGGTGATGCTAACAGTAATTGTTATAAAATAGTAATGGTCATTGCATATTGCAATGCAATGATATTTCAATTAAAATCTCGAATAGTGGTCATAATTGTTATGGAAATGGTAGAAGTCTCTCATAATCCTAATATTAATAACAATCGCAATGGTACTGGTAATGATAATAATATATAGCAATGAAATAATAGTGATAATGCCAATGATAAGAGCAATCGTAATAGGAATCGTGTTAATAGAAGTAATCGTAATGATAATGGTAATGGTAATGGTAATGGTATTGGTAATGATAATGATAATCGCAATGGTATTTGTAAAATAATGGAGTGGTATTAGTAATATTTATGTTTATGGATAATGATGGTTTTAACGGAAATCGTGATGGTAAAGGTAATGACAATTTTAATAGTAATGGATATCTTAAAGACGATTATATGTAGTAGATGGCAGACGCTCAACTTTCGATTGACATAGCAATAGTGCATCTATAATATAAATATTTCTTACTTAACCTGTGTCATCTATCTATTAAAATATATAAAATATTACAGTTTTTAATTGAAATACTCACCCATCTTTCCAACACAAATTGTGTCAAGGCTGCCCCATATATGCATGTATGGCGAAGTATATAGGGCATAATGGCTTACTAAAATCGCCAACGTCAGGTTAACGCTTCATTGCTCCAAAACAAACGAACAAAAAAAAAATAGAAACAAAAATTGCACTACAAGCTTCTGTATGCCTACAATCAGAAATGCATGTCAGCTTTCGTTCTCATATGACACCGACCTTTATTTGTGTCTCACCTGACATTGGACCACTTCGTCCTAAATACCATAGGCTGCAAAAGAGCATTTATTCCGCACCACTCTGAACCGCAGACAAAACGTAAGTGTGCATGTGTGTGTGTGTGTTCAAGTGTGCTATATGCTTACTCGTATATTGAGCACAAAACAAAAACACCAATGCATTGCAACAACTACAAAGAGAAATGATGAAAATGAGGGTACGACAATATCCACAAATAAATAGCACCACAAACAAACGGACGTCAGCAAATATGAACTTGTATGTGGCCCATACATGCTTTTAATTCACATGCACACACAAGCACCAACAACAAACATGCATACATCCACGCACACACACACATATATGCGACTGCTTTTACGATCCACTGCACTCTTATATTATCCTTGAACCACGAAAATGAACTTTGCTTTTACTTTGCT
The DNA here is from genome assembly GCF_028408465.1 of Anastrepha ludens. NCBI lineage: Eukaryota > Metazoa > Arthropoda > Insecta > Diptera > Tephritidae > Anastrepha > Anastrepha ludens. The sequence goes on along the minus strand of NC_071499.1, from coordinate 9,090,792 downwards.
TTTAAATTACGGTTTTGTGTTTGTCTCTTTATTTGTAGGCTCTAATTACACATGGGCTACAATGATGTAAATGAATGTATGTACATATGTACAAATATGCAGGTGAGTATGACGAGGTGGAATGCAAGCGATGTCCTACAGAAATAATACAAACAAATATAGCCACTTTACACCTTTACGTCTTTATTAGCATACATTCGAATTACTTTTTCGCCCAGTTTGTGTTGTGTGACGCTTTTTTTCTAAAAACAAAGTATTTTAGGTTCCCATTTTTTTGACCTACATATAAAAGAGGACAGATATATGATGGGTATGGGTATGCAATTAGTATAAGTGACGTGCAGGTAGCGAACGATAAAAGAGCTCTTTGGCATATATTAAGTAGCGTCACTATCGTAAAGCACTATTTATCGTCACAAATGAGTAAAGTGACGCCAGGTTGCAAAATAGAGAGTTTGAACCAACCTTTACTGCTCATTTTAATAAGAACAATAATTAATTAAATACACTTCACCACAACTACGGTTCTTAGTTCCTGAAAATGAAGAAAAACTTAATCGATTTCAACGTCTCAAAGAAAACAAATTCACATTAAATGAAGAATTCTATTTTTTGCGTGGCCAAATGATATCTGCAAGATCCTAAATGGTGCCTTTTCGTTATTTACTAACTTACATAGTTGGCAATTACAACCGATGGTCGGCCGCTCACTGAGTTAACGCGAGATCCATCTTTCCAGAAGCAAACCGCACGTTCTCAAGGGAGCGCCAATCCTCCGTCCCCGGAACCGAAATGAGCCTAATATCGAAGTATTCGTATGCAATCGAGAGAGTCTTGGTAGTCACTAATTTTAAATTTAAAGAGATACAAATTATTTGGTTGTAGATTTTTCACTTTAAATTTAAAATTTTCTAGACTTTCTATGTTCGGTAAAAAATGGGCTCTCAAGCCACATGTCGTGCTGTGGATGTACAACGCATTGGGTTTGCCAATTTTAACCTATGGATGCCTGGTTTAGTGGAGAGCTCTTCGGAAGGGCCTTATATCACTAAACTGGGGAGGGTCCAAACGACTACATGTAAAAATTGTCCAAGGGCAGTCCAGAATGTCGCTTTGCAGTTACTTCCCATCGACTTTTACTTTATTTTCATCGCAGCTCAAAGTGCAATCAGGTTAAAGGAGGTTAGCCCCTGGAGACAATCTCTCAAGGGACATGGTACCATTTTTGGGCAGTTAACACCGTATTTCGCCGAACTTCGAACAGATCTCTCTATCCGCAAACTAGAGTTTGAGGGTCGTAAAAGAGCAATCTTTCCAAATAGGCAGGATAGGATCGAGGGGAAAGTCTGAACCGAAGCTTGCACCTCAGTCTTCCGTCTTTACTGACGGCTCCAAGATGGATTCGGGAGTCGGAGCAGGGGTTTTCTCTAAATCTCTATCTCCTTTAAACTGCCGAATACTGCTAATGTTTTTCAACCAGAAGTCTTCGCAATCCTGCAGGCATCCAAAATGCTTAGAGAACGCGGGAGCGAGGGAGATTTTAACATTTTATCTGATAGTCAAGCCGTGATTAAGGCTTTGACGACGCCATGATGCAGAATGAAATTAGTAAACTCCTGTGAGGAGGAGATAAAATCTCTTGGGTGTGCAGGTAACATTTCTCTGATCTGGGTTCCAGGTCATAGGAACATAAAGAGAAATTAAATTGCTGAAGAGCTTGCCAGGAAGGGGACTGAATTGACCACAGAGACCCGGTCATCGGCATCACCCTGACAGCTGTTAAAGGGGAACTGCACAAATTATTTCTCAGGAAAGCGCAAAATAGATGGAGCTCTATCTTTTCATGTGCTATTTCGAAAACCCTTTAGCCCCAATACGTTATACGAAGAACTCAGAAAGTCCTTTGGACTCCTCGCTGTTCAATTTCCAAGCTCGTAGCTGTGTTTACCGGTCATTAGGCTATTGACACACATGCGCAAAAGCTAGGGTTATTTTTTAAGCCCCATTGCAGAAGCTGTAGGGACCTCTCAGAGAAGGAGACTGTAGAGCATTTTCTCTGTAAATATCCGGGTTTGGCAACTAGACGAATGAGGTCACTGGGTTCTCCTACCTTCGACAGCCTGGGGCAGTGCGCCAACCTAAATCCCATCAATCTTCTCCATTATATCAACAGCTCTGGCTGGCTGTAAATATCTGCCTGTTGGAGGTCTCATAATGGTATCAAAACGGCGATTCAGTGCTACTTGAGGAGTACCAGACTGGCACTTCAACCATTTCACCATTTCACCTACCTACCTACTACAAATGTTGTTTGGATTCCAGATCATTATGCCGAATCCACGCTCATCCACGGCCAAACCTAATACAGAAGTGTTTTTTATGTTTTGATTAAAACAGTTTCCTCAGTTTCACACGCCAAATCCTGGAAAAGACCCATGAAAAGCAAGTCGACACCCATCATCTCTTTGTCGACTATAAAGCTGCGTTCAATAGCCCGATAAGGAATCGCCTGTACGCCACTATGTCTGAGTTCGGTATACCAGCGAAGCTCATACGGCTTTGCAGAATGACGTTGGGCAACACAACCAGCTCCGTCAAGGTAGGAAATAACCTCTCCGAGCCATTCAGTACCGTTCGAGGTTCAGACAAGGCGATCCACTGTCATGCAACCTCTTCAACTTTGTGATGGAAGGCTTGCTCCGAAAAGCAGGTTTGCATCGTAATGGCACTATTTTCTTCAAATGTGTCCAGCTCCTTGCGCACACCGATGATCTTGACATTATCGGCCGCTGTAAGCGAGATGTCATCGCTGCGTTTTCTGCCATCGAAAAGGAATCACCACGAGTGAGTCTGGCGGTGAGCGAGGGTAAAACGAAGCATATGCTGTCTACAACGCGGAACACACGGACAACTATACCTTCGAAGTTGTGCCAGAATTTATTTATCTTGGCACCGCCGTTAACAGCAACAACGATATCAGCCTGGAGATCAAACGAAGAATCACTCTTGCTAATAGGTGTTACTATGGGCTAAGTAAGCAATTGAGTAGTCGAGCCCTCTCTCGCATGACCAAACTGACGCTTTACAAGACGCTCATCATACCCGTGTTGCTTTATGGCGCAGAGGCATAGGTAGTGTCACAAAGCGATGCAGCCGCTCTTGGGGTGTTTGAGAGAAAAGTTCTTCGTAAGATCTTCGGTCCTGTGCGCGTTGGTGAAGACTACCGTTCAAGAATGAACCACGAGCTGTATGAGCTCTACGCCGACATTGACGTAGTTCAACGCATCGCCATCCAACGCCTGCGTTGGCTAGGGCATGTCGTGCGTATGGATGAAGAAGCTCCTGCAAAGAAGGTGTTCGAGGGCGAAGTCCAAGGGAGCCGACGCAGAGGAAGAACATTGCTCCGGTGGATAGACCAGGTGGAGGAAACCCCATGCTCGCTTGGTGTACAGAATTGGAGAAGGCGCGTTCGGAGCAGAGGCGCCTGGAGAGAGCTAGTGAGGTCGGCCGTAACTCAGTAACGGGTTGTTATGGCCACCTAAGTAAGTAAGTAAGTAAGTTTACTTAGACACAGCGCTAAGTCGGAGATAAAGAAGTTTGCAGCTCAATTAATCAGAGCGCTATGAAGCTTAGATGAAATTTGGCTTATATACCGGGTGCTGATTATATACTGGTTACTTCGCAACAAGTGTCCTATCTCGCAAGTTGTGTTGCCACAGCATAAAACACTCCACATACATTTTTGTCAAATGCTGCTGAAGTGGCTGTTTGGTGAGATCTTCATTCGGGCCTTTCGTACAGCGTTAAAGCGAAGGCCGGGGGAAAGCATATCCTATCAGGCATCTTTTGTATGCATACAGCTGAAATCCAGGGCATTTGAAAGCATACATTTTATAAATGGCATTACCTCCAACACACATACATACGCGCATACATACTCGTACATAAATATTTGGGTTTATATACCAATGACAAATTTTCATGCGCTTCAGCGAACTTTCGCACACTCCTTCCCTCCTTACGCCTTGATATTAAATGTTGAAGCTATAGCTGCGCCGTTAATCTATGTCATTTAATGCCGACAAAGAAACGTGAAAGCTCGAAGAAAACATATCGAGAACAACAACAAACAAAAAACTTTGCATGACATCGGCATAGCGGAGTTGGCAAATGCAATGCCATTAGCGAACTGCAGTTGGCACCTGTACGCTGTCACTCGCTTAAATTTGTTGTAAACATCCGTTCAAGCGCCAGAAATCACCCACACATCAACACTCGCAGCATTCACGCTCAATCAACATTAACGTGAAAATAGCGGCATCAACACATGCGAGCATATAAGCTGGCACATACACCACACATCATCCACTTACAACCCAAATCCAATGGGTAGTAAATAGAGTTTATCCCTGTTAGAGCTCACCAACCAGCTTACCATCTCATCAACCGCCCCTCTCAAGCCGTAGCTGCTTCCTAACCAGCCGTACATCACAAGCTTAAGAAAAATCGCTTGCACCAAAGCGCACAAAGCAAGCAGACGAAAAGTTGTAGATCGACTGGCGGTGAGAGAAAATGTTGTAACCGCGCACACACATACACACGCGCGCGCACATCCAATCAAATGCATACATACATACGTGCATATGTGTCCAGATGCCAGGAAGCCATATCATGTTGCCGGCTGACAACAAATGCGCTGCCAACGGGAAGCGGAGGCGTAAGACTAACAGACATACAGCAAATGTCGGAATCCATTTGAAAAATTAAAAATTGAATGACATTAAGTGGGTGGGGAGTAGCTGCCACACACATACACATGCACGCCAATTGTAGCAGCCAACGGCAAAATATGTTGCCGTTATCCGACTGCAGCACAGAAGAAACTCAGCAGTAAATCACATTTTTTACAAGACACTTCTATCGCCTTCTTCACATAATCTTCGCCTTCACTTCACTTCACTTCGCTTCGCCTTGCCTTTTCTTCGCTTGCGCAGCATCTTTTTGAATATCTTTGTAGGTTTCCCTCTTTTTTCTTCTTCTCGCTACCTCAGCTAACGACAGTTTTTTAGAGGCAGAAGCGCAGTTTTTATGCGATTGCAATTTCTCATTTCTTTTCTTTTGCATGCAGTGAATGGCAATACATTATGGATATAACAAAGCGCAACAACAACATGTGCAGTCATTTCAGAAACACCGACTTCAAAAACGAGGAAAACAAGGCGAAGGGGAAGATAATCGCAGGTGCGGGAAAAGAAGCCTCTTATGATATTACCATCGCGGATAAATTCAGCAAATTAAAAGTGATGTTTGCCAGAGGCGAGGAGTTCAGGATTTGATTGATTGATTTCCATATGGCAAAAGCGTATTTCGAATAAGCATAAGGAGTAATATTCTACAATCAGATGATATGGATTTGTATGTAACCAGATGTATACACCCACATGGCATCTGTTCAAAAAGTACCCGGAGCTTTTCTTGTAGCCCAAACGCATGTTGTTATAAAACTCATTTGCTGAAAAAGTGTCCTCAAATCGCTAGCCGGCAGTACTTCAAGCAAAGAAAACGAAATGTTGCTGGCGACATATAAAGCAAATGGCTGGTTATAAATTACGCTGCGTCTGTCTGATCGCCTGGAACTAATGACTCGCAGTGGATAAGGCTCCAGACATGCCAAAACGGGATGCCTCCGGATGTCCCTCCTACAACACCTACATAATGGGGCGCAGATGCTCCCAGTCAAGGCGCACAACAAAATCCACAGCAAACAGTTTCTACTCGGGTTCTATCTAAGGTTTCTCCCCGGTATTCCGACGAGGTCCAGGACTTCAACCATAGCAGGAAAACAGAACGGAATATAAGCGAAGTTAATTTATGCATCGTAAGAAGATATTGTGAGAGACTCTGTCGAAAGCTTTGAAAAAAGGCAAGTGAATTCAGTCGGCTTGCTGCCCTGCTGCGTTATTCACTAGAAACGGCGAGAAATTTTCGATAGCTTGGAATTTAGTTGATAGTTACTTACTTCATTCTTATTGACGCTTTTAAAGATTGGTTAGTTTCCAGTCAGACTTATTGTAGATTATTTTTAGAGATAAAACAATTGTCGGGCATTTCTTTAGAAAAATTACAGAAAACCCATCGATACCAGTCTGTGAGGAGGGTTTTAAGCTTAAAATTCCATGTTCGGCATCACCATCAGGAAGACTAAGGTGCCCAAAACTCAGAGTTGAAGATTCATTTACAGACGGCTTCAGGCTTCATGAAATTTGAAAAGGTCGAGCCGAGGAGCACCAGAAGATTTGGTGGCTCCTAAAACACTCAGGCTAAAAAGCTCTGGAAAGGGGGTAGATAGTCAAGGAGGGAAGGAGAAAAGTATCAGAGAAAGTTTCGTTTCCGGAAGAGTGCAACGCTGCAGAGAAATCCTCTGTTCTGCCACGCTTTCGCGTTTCCATTGCAGGTGTCGAAGTTGACGGAGCTTGAGTACTTACCTTAGCAAATGCTTCGGCTTGCTTCGCCTTCTGTCTTCTTCGTTTGATCTGCCTTGCGGATAGACCAACACCTGCGTTCGACTCTCCAATAGCTTCAGGCTTTTTACCGGTACTTACCTGATTCGCACCAGGTTTAACCGTTGTCAAAGACTTACTCGGTACCAGAGATCCATTTGAGTCTACAGAGGTATTGTCCGCCATCTCCACATCCTCCACAACTTGTTCAGTTGCTTCGGATAGTTTCGACGACGGTGTATCACTCACATTCACTCGACTCTCCATTGGCATAGCCAATATGCCATGTTTCACCACTAGTAGTGCGCTACCTCCGGCGCCCTAGGTGTCAATTATGGTCATATGCCCGAGCCGTCGATTGCTCGACGGGAGGATTTCCCGAAAGTGGGTTAGCTCGTGCAGAGAGATCCATTGTTAGCCTCCGCATTGTAGAAAATGCACTTTATACCTCCTGCCAGGTTGTCGGTGCGGTACTCTCCACATAGTACTTGGGTGGCCACCAATTCCGCCGTTCCTCGGACGAGTGGATACCCAATTCCTATATGGAACTGTCCTCTTAGTTCGCCTCATAACATGGGGTTAACTCACCACTTAAGCTTCATCCCCGCGGCAAGGAGACCGACATGACAAGGTTCAGGCTTCATACTGAACAAAATTATATTGGGTAAATTCTAATGGCGTGTTAGCAAATTTACTATCGAAACAAATAGTAGATGGAACACTATGACAGGATTTCTTAGATTTAATGTATTGCTGAAAAGTCTTAGGACTAAGTTTAATACTCCCTTCAACACTTAGAATGTACTGAAGCGGAGAGTATTTGGACAATCACTAAATGACATTAATCGGGAGACATTTACCACCTTCCTAAACTCCCGACACCTGAATGACGTTGTCGGAACCCAATCACTACCTATGTATTGCAGACGAAGAACTTTAGCTATCTCGAGAGACTCGCGTTACTTTGGCCCAATTACTGTAGCAGGTTAAACTCCTATCTATCCAGAATTGACCCCGACGTACCCAATATATGTCCAGCATATGAAGACACTCCGCACGATACTAAACTACATTTTCACAAGCCCCATCATACCTACTCACCTAACACCCCTTTCTGTCTGAACCCAACCTGTTGATGCTGAAAGTTTCCTGGGCCTACTAGATGAGTTAGACGAAGACGACCGGTAACTGACAGGGTTTAGTAATCTGCTACAACAACAACAGGTTCTCATATACAAAAATGGTTACAATATAAACATCTTTTAATATAACGTTGGCTCCAGCATGCGAACTGTAGCAGTACATATACAGGGTTTGATTGAAAAGTAATGAGCCTTCCCGCGCGGAGCGTCTGCCAAGCAATCAACCGAATCGGCTGGTGGGGAAAAAGGATCGTCGGACCTTCCCCTTCCACTACAAACCGGTCCCAGTTCGCTGGCAACAGCGGTGAAGTCAACATCGCTCCGCGCGTGAAAGCTGGTTTAAAAGTGGGTTAGGATTTTGCAGTGGCAAAAATGCAGCTGATCATCTTTTTCGACTCTCGAGGCATCGTCCATAAGGAGTTTGTACCTCCAGGAAGCACTGTAAATGCGGCATTTTACAAAGAAGACTGAAAAACCGCGTCGCTCTGGTTCGGCCTGACCTCGCCAACAATTGGACTCTTCATCACGTCAACGCGCCGGCGCACACCGCCTTCCTCTGCACCTCTGCATTGGCCAAGATGGGGGTTCCGGTGCTTCCCCACCCTTCCTACAGCCCAGACCTGTCCCCTCCGGACTTCTCCTTGTTCCCGCGCCTGAAAAGAAGGCTGAAGGGGAGGCGTTTCGACTCCATCGAGGCGATCCAAAAAACTGTGACAGCCGAATTGAGCGCGATTCCGGCGGATGAGTTTAAAAAATGTTTCCTGCAGTGGAAGGACCGCTACCAGCGGTGTATTGACGCTCAAGGGTCCTATTTTGAAGTATCATAGTTGTAAAGGGTTTTTCAATTGGCGCGGGTCGATTTTGGCGCCCTGTGGCAGCCATTTTGTTTTGGTGACATCTGTCAAATCTTTTGTTTATTATTCAGTTGTTTATTCCAAATCATCATGGCAAGTTATACGATTGAACAGCACGTTCAAATGATAAAACTTTATTATCAAAATGAGTGTTCATTAACGCAAGCGTTGCGCGCATTGCGCCCATTTTTCGGTAGACGTGGTGGCCCTTCCAATTTCTTGAACCATGTGGAACTAGACGACATGTGTTTCCAGCAGGACGGCGCTACGTGCCACACAGCAAACGCATTTTATTCCATTTCAACATCTACCCGCCCTTATTGAAAAACCCTTATAAGCCAAAAGGTTTAATAAAACTGCTTAAAAAAAATAAGGCTCATTACTTTTCAAACAAACCTTGTAACTTCAAAGTCTTGTGACATTTTTTTCACAATAAATGTTCTGATATTGCTAATACCTTTATCCAATGTGATAGATATGAGACTCAACTACCAGAATAGACGTAATGTATGGGAAGTGCGAATATGAATTTTGAAAACAAACGTCGGAGGGTTATTAACGCGGCTCAGGAATGTCAAAAGCATGTCACTTGTCGGGCAAGTGGTTTGATAGTTATGGAAATCATCAGCGAAAGTTCCATACCTCTAAGAAGAGTATCGGGCACTCTCGATTTAATTAATACGAGTATATGGTGATTCCCTCTTATGACATCTGTCGCAGCTGCAGAACGAGGAGTGGTTGAACCCATTCTCTGCCTAGAGCTCTTACTTCTTTTGGATATCTGACAGACTTCATTGCTTAATAGAGAGTCGTTAGTAGTTTCACCACATTGGGAGTTAGAAAGAGAAATTTGTGCCCAAGCAAGAGGCATCACAATAACACTTCAGTGCTTGTTGCGCCCCTCTACGCTCGCTCGTTGAAAGTTACAACTGTCCTAACCGAACCTGAGCTAACCTAAACTTAATTGAAGACTTTCACAAATTGTACGAAGTTTTAGTGCACTTAAGTAGCTGCGCTCGTTTCAACATTCATTGCCTTCATAAATGTGCGTACAATATCAAACATGTATTTGTAAAGTATATTTGTATGCGTAACTAATTGTAAGTAGACAGTTCGAAAAGTCTGCTGCCACTCACTTCACTGGTGGAATTACTTCCAAGTGCTCTACGCTGTCACTGAAAACATTCCGCAAGTGGGATTGCAAGTGTAGTTTGCAGCAACATTTGTTGCATTTACATTCAACTCACATCAGTTGTTGCAACACCAACTTAGTTGCTGCCTCACTCTATTGTTGAAATTCGTTCTATGCCATAAGGAAAATATCCATATGCGGATAAACTTTTGCTATGATCCAAAGTTTACTTGCAGACATTTTAATAAAATTTGCATGCAAACATTTCCTATCGCCGAAAAGTTTAGAAAATCCGAATTAATACAATCCTATATATGTACATATGTATGTGTGTGCTTTGCATAACAATAAATTGCACGATTTGAGCAAGAAAGTTAAAATTAATTGTCAAGTGCGGCAAGTTAAAGGCCAAGAATGTGATTCGAACAAGTTTGATAAGGAGAGCAGAGAAATCTGGTAAATATTTTTATTGGTTAGCCAATTTAGAGATGCATACTTTCCACCAGGGGTCCAACCAGTTATTACATTTGTAATCAAAATCTCGAGCAAAAAGTTAGTATTTGATTTATAAGAGTGAATCAAAGGCGAGTTTGAGTTTTAGTGATGTCCTGCGTAACCATAGAAATGACTCTTGGAATGTTCTACTAAATCATCACAGAAATATGTACATTTTCCATGGAGAGGCGAATGGAGGAAAGGGAAAGTGATTGGTAGATACGCCATTGAAGTCTAGCATATATTGACGGTTCTAAGATGAACTGTGGTGTGGAGGCTGGCCTCTATTCGGAACTGCTCAACTTATCCAATTCAATTCGACTTCCTGACTATGCCTGCGTGTTCCAGGCAGAACTATTAGCAATCAGGGAAGCTTGCAAATCACTGAAACAATACAAAAAAATTGGTGCAAGAGTTGCTATATTTTCAGACAGTCAAACAGCTATCAAGGCCTTAGACTCCAACTCCATTTCATCCAAAGTAGTTTCACAATGTAGAGGAACTCGAACTGCTTGGTCATTGGCTTCAAATTACTCGTATATGAGTTCCCGGACACAGAAATGCAGAGGGTATTGAGAAAGCAGACGAGCTAGCAAGAAAAGGTGTGACACGAGACATAACAGATGCGGTGACAGTGGCTACCCCACTCAACTTAATAAAAGCATCCATTACTTCCTACTATCATGCTTTAGCCGAAAGAAAATGGAAGCAATTAACTACATGCAGTAGAACAATAGAAACATGATTGTCATACAACATCCAGAGTACGATGAACTTGTTAAGATGCTCTCCTACCTTACCTCTGCAATTCTTACAGGGCTCTAGAAGGTCCTGCAGCCACACTCAACCCTCCTTTCAATCCCGGAAGCTGTCAGGCGGAGGGGGTGAAAGAATGGCTTTTCCACTATTTATGCGAATGTTCAGGCTAAACCTCTTTCGGTAAACCTTTCCTACAACAAATTAATGAAATCTCAAGCATAGAGATAAAAAATTTGCTGTTCTATCTGGATCTCACGAAATGGATCTGAAACAAAAACAAATGGATCTTAGAAACAAAAAAAGAAATGGGATCTTAGAAACCCAAAAACAAAGACATCACATAGTGGTAATAAAACGACAGTAGTCGCTAATTAAAATTATTTAGTAATATACAAATACTCAACCACCTCCACAACAACATCACAGAAATCAAACGAACGATCGCTACAATGCGAAAAAATTATTATTATTATTATTATTATTAAATTTGTATAATAACAAGTTATACAAATATAAGAAGGCAGCAGCACTAGCAGCATGGGCCATCGGCTGTATTGCGAAAAAATTAGTATCTACGAATCCAAGTGAATTTGAAGACATATTCTGGAAAAGGGCGAGGCGTTCTGGAAAAGAGCAAGTTCGGAGTTAAACTAGGTCGTCGTCGATGAAAGCAATTCTCCATGGAAGCTGTCAAAAGTTTTGATATACAATTAGCCCAATCTTTTTTTCACATATTTTAAAAGTAAATTTTTTTTTTTTAATTTTTTCACTTCATTCTTTCACAAATTTTTTCACTCAATTTTTTCACGATTTTTGCTATTTTATTTTTTCACTAATTCCTAAATGTTTACTTAATTTGTTTACTTAATTTTTTCATTAATTTTTCAGTACTTCAAAAGTATTGGAACTGTAATTTTTGGCCTAATTTATTTTTTTCTATTTTTTCGAAAAAATTTTTTTTTCAAATATTTTAAAACTAAAATTTTTTTTTTAATTTTTTTACTTCATTTTTCCACAACTTTTCACTAAATTTTTTTCACGATTTTTTCTTTTTTTATTTAATTTTTTATGTTATTTTTTCACTTGGTTGGTTGGTTGGTTTAGGGGTGACCCCGCATCGGAGTGCCACATAGACGGCAAGTTGGGTCCGTTGTGTTGCCCTAGAGCTCATTATATTATATGATTTCCCCACCTAACCGAGATTTTTATAATAGATTTTGGTCAAAGATATTAATTCGTTTCGAGAATTTTATGAGAGATTCGATTTTCAGGTCGGTCCGAGAGTACTGAAAGATTGTCAATTGTTGGAGAGCCTAGAAGAGCGAGTCGACTAGACCGGGACAACTGCACAGCAAATGCCTCCTCGATACTTCCTCATCTTCGTCCTCGCAGTATCTGCACAGGTCGTTTTGAGGAACCCCGAGTCTGCGTGAGTGCCCAAAAGGCAGTGGCCGGTGATAAGAGATATTATATGCCTTAGTTCGTGTTTCGATAGACTTATAAGGGTTTTTGTCTGTTTCAGATTGTAGGATGGCCAGATTTGTCTGGTCGTAACGCAGGTAGTTTCCACTCACCACCTCCGATCAGCAATGCTGTGAAATTCTCGATTAATGATCATTGTACATGTTGAGAGCAGGATGTGGATTGTGGGTAAGTTACTAATATTTGATTGCGCAGCTCCAGGTTTCGCGAGCTCATCGGCTTTGCAGTTGCCTTCGAATCCACTGTGACCCGGTATCCAGATAACTTGGACAGAATTTTGAACACTTATCTCGTTAAGAGATAAGAGACAGGATCGAACCACATCTGAGTGGGTATAAGAGGAGCTGAGTGCTCGAACGGCTGCTTGACTGTCAGTGAAAAAGCGGATATCCTCTAGTGATATTCTCTTTTCTAAGATTGTTTTCGCAGCATACCAGATAGCGCATACTTCCGCTTGGAATACACTACAGTAGTCGGGTAATCTAAATGATAGATTGCTGTGAGGGGAATTGGAAAAGATTCCAAAACCCACTTTACCGTTTTGTTTTGAACCATCTGTATATATATAATCAGAGGGCCATCGATTTCGGTAAGATTTGTCTTCCATTCTTTCCTAGTTGGGAGTGAACAGGAGAATAGCAAGGGCGGTGATGGAAGACTTACATGATAGTCTATGTCGGAAGAGATAACAGTGTTCCTGTTCAATATGGCCGAATGGCCAAGATACTTTTTCCATTTCGATATGGCATTCATGTGTGTCGCTGCTTTCGCTGCAATCGCTTTGCCAGCCAGATCGATCGGGAACAAGTGCAGTAACGTATTTAGAGCCTTAGTAGGTGTTGTACTTAAGCATCCTGTTATCAGCAGGCAGGCTGTTCTTTGGACTCGATCAATTGTGGCTACTCTACACCGTTTTTTCACTTAATTTTATCATTAAATTTGTTTACTTCATTTTTTCACTTTTTCAGAACTTCAAAGGTATTGTAAATGTAGTTTTTGACCTCCTTATTTTTTTTTATTAAATTTTTTTTTCCTTTCTAAAATTAAAACATATTGTTACTATTATTATAGGTTCAATTTTTTTTTTTACAAATATATATTTTTTTTTTTAATTTTTCACTTAATTTTTTTCTCTTAATTTTTCAGTACTTCAAAAATATTTGAACTGTCTTTTTTGGTATAATTAAATTTTTTTTATTAAAAAAAGCTTTAATATTTTTATTTTTAATTAAAACCAAACTTCTAATTTGCTGTGTAACTGTGAATTTTAGCTTATTTAGTTTTTTTTAATAGAAAATAATACAATATATATATTTTTTAATAACATTTAATTAATTTCCTGTATTTTGTCTCACTTTTGTTTAATTCTTTAACAAAATTTTTTCACAAAATTTTTTACATTATTTTTTTTACTTAATTTTTTGGAATTCAAAGGTTTATATGTAGCTAATTTTTGGCCGAATTAAATTTTTTTACATATTTTCTTAATTTTTGCACGATTTTTTTATTTAATTTTTTTCACTAAATTTTAATAGGACTATGAATAAGTTCGTGCGGTTTTACAACAGATGGCGTAACTTGATTATTATTCCATCGATCCACATTTCCAAACATTCATTGGAGAGCTACTGTCGTAAGGCACAAACGTCAGTATAAGTTTTTTATTTGAAGCGTAAACAACAATATTTTTACCACACTTGAAAATGTCGAATTTCGTGCCAAATAATGTGTTTTTGCGGGGAATTCTTCTTCATTATTTTAATATGAAGAAAAAAGCAGCCGAAAGTCATCGTATCTTGGTGGAAGTTTATGGTGAGCATGCTCTATCTGAGCGAACGTGCCAGAAGTGGTTTGCACGCTTTAAAAGTGGTGATTTTGGCTTGGAAGACGAAGAACGCGAGGGTGCGCCGCCAAAGTTCATGGATACCGAATTGGAGGAATTGCTCGATCAAGATCCGGCTCAAATGCAAGAAGAGGTTGCAAAAACTTTGGGAGTTGATCAATCAACCATTTCCAAACGTTTAAAAGCCATGGGAATGATCCGAAAGGTAGGCCATTGGGTGCCGTATGAATTGAAGCCAAGAGACGTTGAACGCCGTTTTATGGCATGCGAACAACTGCTTCAACGGCACAAAAGAAAGGGTTTTTTGCATCGAATTGTGACTAGCGATGAAAAGTGGGTCCATTACGACAATCCAAAACGTCGGGCAACGTATGGATACCCTGGCCATGCTTCAACATCGACGTCGGCGCAGAATATTCATGGCCTGAAGGTTATGCTGTGTATCTGGTGGGACCAGCTGGGTGTTGTGTATTATGAGCTACTGAAACCGAATGAAACGATTACGGGGGATGTCTACCGACGACAATTGATGCGTTTGAGCCGAGCACTGCGAGAAAAACGGCCGCAATACGCCGATAGACACGACAAAGTTATTTTGCAACATGACAATGCTCGGCCACATGTTGCACAAGTGGTCAAAACATACTTAGAAACGCTCAAATGGGATGTCCTACCCCACCCGCCGTATAGTCCAGACCTTGCGCCATCCGATTACTATCTCTTCCGATCGATGCAACATGGCCTGGCTGACCAGCACTTCCGTAATTACGATGAAGTCAAAAAATGGATCGATTCGTGGATTGCGGCAAAACCGACCGAATTTTTCACAAAGGGAATCCGTGAATTGCCAGAAAGATGGGAAAAAGTAGTAGTAAGCGATGGACAATATTTTGAATATTAAATTTGTAACCATTTTACGTCAATAAAGTTTCAAATTTCGAAAAAAAACCGCACGAACTTATTCATAGTCCTATTATAACCAATTTTTTCCTTCATTTTTTCATTAATTTTTCATTACTTTAAAGGTAATTCTAGGCCTAATTTAATTTTTAAATTTTTTTACTTAATTTTTGCACTTAAGCTTTTCTTTAAATTTCCCCCCTTAACTTTTCAGTACTTTAAAGATATCGTAACTGTAATTTTTGGAATTTTTTTTGAAAAAAAGCTTTATTAATTTTTTTTTAAATTAAAACAAAACTATTAATTTGCTATATAACTGAGATTTTTGGCCTAATTAAACTTTTTAGTTTGTTTTAATTTATTTAAAAATTTATATATTATAAATTAAAAAAAGGAAAACTGAAAAAAAGTAATATCCTGTATTTCTTCTCATATTTCTTTAACCTTTCTAAATTTAAAAAATATTGTTACTATAATTTTAAGCCCAATTTTATTTTATTTGTTATTTTAATAATTTTTTTACATATATTTTTTAATTTTTTCACTAAATTTTTTTACTTCAATTTTTCACTTAAGTTTTTAGGAATTCCAAGGTATGTAATTTTTGGCCGAATTTACCTATGTAGTTTTTTTAGTTTATTTTTTATTTTATGTAATTTTTTTTATACAATTTTTTTTTTTTAATTTTTGCACTCTTTTTCAGACCTATTTAAATTCTTTATCCCGTATTTTTTCAGAAATCACTTTCTCAGTACAATTTAATTTCATTCAATCATCGCTGACCCATTACTACTCTTATATATTTATAAATAAAAAAGTAAAAATGCGCATTCAACTCACTTTTCAATCTTTTGTAAAGACTTTGTGCGGCATTACTGCTCCTTGTATAGCAACTGCTCACCTCAGTCTTCATAATCTATAGTATATACCGCTATTTATGCCATTACTTTCCATAATTCAATTCATTTCCTGATTTTTGCTGTTGTGAAATTTTTTCCCCGCTTTTAGTGAATCACTATGAGCACTGCTCCCTTTTCCTTTTTTTCGATGGCCTGAATGAGATGGTGAAAGTCGAAATTGTACTTCTTTTTTTGTATACGAATATATTGAAATGAAAATAAAATGAAATATGAGCATAAATCTTAAATCTTAAAAATTTTAAATATACTAAATTCACATTACAAATACATAAGTACTGTATGTTCGTATGTTACTATATAGGTTTAGTCTGCTATTTCCGCACTACCCTACTCGCAGTTTGCCTTGTGGGGGAAGTAGTTGGTCTCTTAGTTTGTTTTCAATGCTGGCATTTTTAATACCAATTGCCAACCTATGCATCAATACCATACCATTCAGTGAATTAGCAAGCCTCTGCAATGATATGAAACTAGTGGATGAATAACTCCACAATGAACAAAAAAATCGTAGTTCAATTTAACATATGGCGAAAATCACTTATTGTGAGAGTGTCGAAAAAGTTAATAAAAACTGATAAATGGGTGTTTGGAAAATATTTAATGATGAGTTAAAATAATACAAATTAATACATAATTATTTCGATACATAGATATTTACTTATTTACTAAGCCAATTAATATAACACATTTTCATAAGCCAATTAGGCAAATTTTCAGCTTGTCATGAGCGGCTCCATATTCCCTCACAAGGAAATTCATAAATACACCTGGACTTCATCCATTGGGACTACTCATAACAAAATAGATCATATCTGCGTGAGTCGAAAATAGAGAGGCTCTCTACTCGACGTCAGGAATAGGCAGGGGCCGACATAGACAGTGAACACGAGCTAATTACCGGAGACGTGAAGATTAAGCTGAAATACAGGAAGAAAACCAACGCACTGCGTAGGCATAAGCGATTCAACGTACAGCTGCTACGCTATCATGTGACCATAAGAGAAATGACCAGCGCCTTTCGCGAGAAGCAGCTCACTAACCAGAACAACACTGATTGGGGAGCTACAAATTTCACGCTCAGGCAAATCGCTCAAGAGAAAATTGGCACAGTAACGGCCATCAATATCAAATCAGGAATCGCTGATACTACGTGAAGCACCATTCTGCGCAGAAATGAACTCAAAAGGCAACTCATCAGCGATAGCTGCCTTCGGCCAGTCTACAGAGAGGCGGCAAAGCAAGTAAAAAAATCGGCCAGAAACGATAAGAGATGGGTGAGAACTGAATGGTGCTTTACTGGCCTCCAATTATGGCCAAATTCGTAGATTGAAAAAACACTTTGAAGCAATTAGCAACATTGCTCTTAGCAGTGAAGTTTGCTTTGAAGTGGATAGCACAACAAACAGCAGCAAAATAACAACATCTTGCCCGGGTCTAGCGGAGATCAAGTGTGCAATCAAGAAGCTGAAGCTCAGCAAAGTCGCGAACGAAGATAGCATACTGCCAGAACTATTAATTGCCGACCCACAAATTTCAGCAGAAATTCTGCATCGCCACATCACCGCCGTCTGGCAGTATGAATGAAAATGAAAGCAATGAAAAGCTGCCTCCGTCCTGGGCAAAAGATATCATCATGAAGTTGTCCAAGAATGGCGATTTGCGTGAATGCAGCAACTGGCGAGAAATAACCCTACTAAACGCCATCTACAAAATTCTAGTCTTACAAAGCAGCCTCCAATGTATCGAACGCTCCTTGAGGGACGAGCAAGTTGGGTTTCGCCCTCATCGAAGCTGTGTTGACCAAGCCATCACTTTTCGCATCATAGTTGAACAATCAGTTGAGTGGCGCTTTCCGCTTTACATGCTGTTCGTTGACTTTAAGAAGGCATTCGACACAATCAGACGAAGCTCAATATGGCTGGTGTTGAGTAGAAAGGGAGTTCCCGCTAAGGTAATTCCCCTTATTAGAGTTCTCTACGAAAACTTCAAACAGGACGACCCCAAGAGTCACAGAGACGCAGTCTAAATGATAGAATCAGCGCAACCGAATGACGAAATCAGCGGCACTATGTGCCCACCAGACGGCACTATAACAACAATAAGAGCAAAAAGCAGAAGAAAAATGCTTGCTTGACTAACTGGCGTTCGAATGGTTTAGTGCGTGACTACCATTCGGAAGAGCGTAGGTTCGAATCTTCATGCATGAAACAGCAAAAGGACAAAAACAAAATATTTTCTAATCTTCCCTCGGCAGGCAATGGCAAAGCTCCGAGTGTATTTCTGCCATAAAAAGCTCTTCATAAAAACCATTTACCATTCGTAGTCAGCTTAAAATTGTAGGTCCCTCCATTTGTGGAAAAACATCAAGATGCTCACCACAAATAGGAGGAGCTCGGCAAACTAACCGGAAAGGGAGCCATTATATAAATGAATATATAAAGAATGGCATTAATTTTTATAATTATGTTATTTTCATATTTAGATTTTTAGAAATTTTATAACAGTTTTTTTTTCTGGCGGCACTGTTTCATTTCGTATAATAATTAATGCGTAAAACCATTTATAACAAAAAATTTCAAAATCCACTTCAGTTTTTTTAAATTGCATTACATTTTTTTCATGTCGCTTGGTCGTGGTAGCATCAAAATCCACTTCATGCCATTAAACGAGACCCACTTGAACTATTATTTTTATTTTTATTATTATTACTATGAGCGGATTTACCACTGCAACTTAAAAGGTCGCCCTCTACATGGATTCAGGATAGTTCTCTGAGCCCAACTTCCTCAATAAATTTTAGTAGTTGTCCCATTTAATTGAGTTTTTTCCACTTCTGATAAAATATGATTACCCAGGTATTTGCCCTGCTATGTCTCAGTGCTGGATACGATGCCAGCACATGTTTGACGGTTTTATATTCCTGTCTACACAACCTGCAAGTTCCATTGTGGGATATTTCTAGCTTAGTAAGATCATAATTCAATCTACAAAGCCTGTGAGAATGCAGGTGATAGTTCTCTCATTCATTTTGATTGCGAGTGCGGGGGGAAAGAACGTCCGCTATGCCATAATCCACGCTGTGCCACAGCGAAGCTCACAATTACTCACTGCCTTACAATCTGTTACGATCGACTGCAAAGAAGTCCGATAGAAATCTGCTAGCTGGGATTGGAATGTTGGACGTTTAGCGACCATCTCCGCGCCCATCATGCACCTAAACTTTTCTGACATCTTCAGGCTGTCCTCTTCAACATGGGTTCCCCTGATGATATGCTTAGGTAAATCGATGGTACAGCTCAGCCCTTCATAGATGTATGCAAGGCCAACCACCTATAGTCAAGATTTAGGTACCAAGGATGGGTGATAGTTTGAACTACAGGAAGTGTCGAAATACATTCCAGAGAGTTTTTATTATTATTACAGGGTTTGATTGAAAAGTAATGAGCCTTCCCGCGCGGAGCGTCTGCCAAGCGATCAACCGAATCCGCTGATGGGAGAAAATGATCGTTGGACCTTCTCCTTCCACTAGAAACCGGTCCCAGTTCGCTGGCAACAGCGGTGCAGTGAACATCGCTCCGCGCATGAAAGCTGTTTTAAAAGTGTGTTAGGATTTTGCAGTGGCGAAAATACAGCGATCGTTGGAGCAACGTTACTCGATCACATTTTGCATAAAGCTAAACAAAACGAGTACCGAAACCATTGGGCTACTCAAGGAGGCTTACGGGGGCCAATCTCTGTCCAGTGCCCAGGTAAAACGGTGGCACAAGTCGTTCAAGGAAGGCCGGGAGGCGGTTGTCGAAATCCAAGGTCAAAACCATGCTGATCATCTTTTTCGACTCTCCAGGCATCGTCCATAAGGAGTTTGTACCTCCAGGAAGCACTGTAAATGCGGCATTTTACAAAGACCTCGTCAACAATTGGACCCTTCATCACGACAATGCGCCGGCGCACACCGCCTTCCTCTGCACCTCTGCATTGATCAAGATGGGGGTTCCGGTGCTTCCCCACCCTCCCTACAGCCCAGACCTGTTCCCTCCGGACTTCTTCTTGTTCCCGCGTCTGAAAAGAAAGCTGAAGGGGAGGCGTTTCGACTCCATCGAGGCGATCCAAAAAACTGTGACAGCCGAATTGAACGCGATTCCGGCGGATGAGTTTAAAAAATGTTTCCTGCAGTGGAAGGACCGTTACCAGCGGTGTATTGACGCTCAAGAGTCCTATTTTGCAGAATATTAGTTCTATAAGCCAAAAGGTTTAATAAAACTGCTTAAAAGAATAAGACTCATTACTTTTCAATCAAACCCTGTATTATTTTTTTTTTTTTTGGAAATCTGAATACTTATTTCTGCCAGTTATATCGAGCGCAAAATGCGGTTATAGCTTCAATAAAAGTATAGCGTTTTTTATTTAAATATCCTTTATTTAATTTAAAAAAACAAGTTGTGTGGGCTCCGCTACACAGGCACCTTCCAGATTATCCACCTTTTATTCTGGCTATGACAGATACTTAAAGTTCAACTGCTAACCTATTTTCACAGCATACAAATCACCTTGGCAACAGAGCTCACTTCACAGCCTTAGAAGCTTAAATTTCAAATCAGCTAGCAAAACAACAAATTTTGTAGTATCAAAACTAACCAAATAAGAGTAAAGTAAATTTATAGCTTAATAAACTGGCGAGCAAATAGGAAATGAACTCATACATTTCCAAATTAATGCGCTTCAAATGAATTTCACACAAACGCAAGTGCGTAGTATGATTTTCGTTTGTCGACTGCTGCGTATATTTTCAATTTCCAACCAACTAATTTCTTCATGCACATGCGAGAGTTCATTATTTCTGTCAGAAACATATTTGCTCCAAGAGAATGCATTGCATATCCTGCTTCGTGAGTGCTCACCATCTGCTGTTATCGTGCGATTGTCACTAGCAATGCCAATTAATTACATTCATTGTGCTGTCACTTTGTGGTCATGCATCTACTCAGAATGTGCCATGAATACTAGTTATCAGTGGAAATCAGATGATGTGTAACCCACCAGGCGTGCACATATGAACATATGTGTGTATGTATGCAATCAGAAAGGATCACAAAGCAGCATTGCTGTGAAATATGGCTGGGCACAAGAGTAAAATATATCTACACATATTTGAGGCTGTCTGCACTCACACGTTGTTCGAATATTATTGGCTGTTGTTACAGAAGTGGAAGTGAGAAACTGAAATAATTAAATTAGCATTGCAAATGTTGTGAAATTTCAAATACCTAATTATTCATAACTTTTTTGGTCTTATTAAATTACTATTCAAGAATTTGCTATCAATATTTATTCATCATCAATGAAGGCCACATTAGTAGGGTGTGCTTGTGCGCCACATAATCGTATGAAACCTGTCGTGAGAAGCCAAAATACTAAGGAAATATTCTAGTTCACGCACGAGCGTGACCCGAATTGTACCAGTTGCAAAATGACAAATATTGGGTTGAGGAATGAGTGCATAAGCGTTTTTATATATTATTTACTTTTACAACGATTTGTTTGCTGTTCCGCAAAGTGTAAGTATTCATTCGATAGAACTCTTTCTGCTCTACAAAACTATAATGATTGTATTTTTGGGTTATTTAATTTTGTATTACTTTTGAGGCTTAGAAATGGAATATCCAGGAGGAATACCCTGCTTTCTTTGTTTTTCATCGAGGTCAAAAGGCTTTCGAAACAGCCCGGGTCATTTGCGAGGTATATAGAGAAGCTGCCATAGGCGATTCTACAGCACGGAAATGGTTTGCAAAGTTCAAAAAAGTGACTTTGACGTCGATAGCATGCCCCGCAGCGGAAGGCCTTCTGAATTCGATGAAGAACGTCTTAAATCACTTGAAGCAGAACAGTCGCCAAACCAGTCGTGAATTGAATTGAACAAAATGAATTGCGATCATAAAACGATCCTCAATCTCCTTCATTCAATAAAATTCACCGAAAAGTTGTGAGCCTGAGTGCCTCAAGAACTCAACGAAAAAAACGACAACAAAGAAAGTCGCTTTCAATTTTCTTCTCAGCACCTTGTCCGCCATCGAGCAACACGCGGTCATAGACAGCGCTTTTTGTACCGAATCGTTCCGGGAGATGATAAATGGTGCCTATATAACAATATGAAGCAAAGAAAGGAGTGGGTGGTTTCAGGTGATATACCAAAGTCGAGAGTCAAGCCGGATATTCATTCAAATGAGATCATGATATGTGTTTGATGGGCTAGGGAGGGCATGGTGCACCGGGAATTGCACAAAAAGAATGCAAGTGTCAACAAGGCAAGACATTCAAGCTACACCTTGTGAATGAGACTAATCAACTAAAAAGACTTGATCGACATGGTCAAACCATACATACTTCTTCACGACAACCCAGGCCCTATGTTGCACAAGTCATCAAAGCCGCACTTCAAGAGCCCGAATGGGAGATCCTTCAGCAACCACCGTAACAACTTCTTTGATACCAGACCAAGCGATTTTTGGCCGAACGGCATCAAAAAATTGGTCGAGAGATGGAAAGAGCAACGGTGAATATATACTTGATTAACTTATTGATATTGTTTTTGTTCAAATAAACGTCTGCGCTTACAACGGTACGAACTTATTCCCCAAACTAATATACTTAAATTATGGAAGGAACACTTCTCGAACCTGTTAAATAGCTTACGACACAATTGTCATTCCGCTATCCGACCACGACGAGGAGAGAATACCGATAACGCGGCTAAAGCACAACAAAGCCGTGGGCGCCGACGGACTGCCGGCTGAGCTATTCAAACATGGCGGCGAGGAGCTGGTAAGGTGCATGCAACAGCTTCTATGCAAAATATGGTCGGATGAAAGCATGTCTGCCGATTGGAATTTAAGTGTGCTTTGCCCAATCCATAAAAAGGGCGATCCTGCAATCTGTGCCAATTGCCGAGGGATTAGTCTTCTCAATATCGCCTATAAGGTTCTAGCGAGCGTATTGTGTGAAAGGCTGAAGCCCACCATCAACCAACTGATTCGACCTTATCAGTGTGGCTTTAGACCTGGAAAGTCTACCATCGACCAAATATTCACAATACGCCAAATCTTGGAAAAGACCCATACACACACCATCTTTTCGTCGATTTCAAAGCTGCATTCGACAGTACGAAATGGAGTTTCCTGTATGCCGCGATGTCTGAATTTGGTATCCCTGAAAAACTAATACGGCTATGCAAGATGGCGTTGCTCAATACCAGCAGCGGCATGAGAGTTGGGAAGGGCCTCTCTGAGCCGTTTCATACCAAACGAGGTTTCAGACAGGGTGACTCGCTGTCGTGTGACTTCTTTAATTTGATGTTGGAGAGGATCGTACGAGCCGCAGAACTTAATCGCTCAAGCACAACTTTTTATAAGAGCGTACAATTGTTGGCGTATGCCGATGGTTTGATATCATCGGCCTTAGCAACCACGCTGTTAGTTCTTCCATTTCCAAACTGGATAAAGAGGCGAAGCAAAAGGGTCTGGTGGTGAACGAGGACAAAACGAAGTACCTCCTGTCTTCAAACAAACAGTCGGCGCACTCACGTATCGACACCCACGTCACTGTTGACAGTTATAATTTTGAGGTTGTAAAAGACTTCGTGTATTTGGGAACCAGCATTAACACCGATAACAATGTCAGCCTTGAATTTCAACGTAGAATCTCTCTTGCCAACAAGTGCTACTTTGAACTAAGTAGGCAATTGAGTAGTAAAGACCTCTCTCGACGAACAAACTAACAAGGCTCTCATCACGGCCAGATTCCAACCTATAGCGCAAAAGCGTGAACGATGACAACATCCGATGAGGCGACGCTTGGAGTGTTTGAGAGAAAGATCCTGCGTAAGATTTTTTCACCTCTACACTTTGGCAGCGGCGAATATCGCAGGCGATCGAACGATGAGCTGTATGAACTTTGCGACGACATAGACATAGCGCAGCGAATAAAGATCAAGCGGCTACGTTGGTTGGGCCATGTCGTCGAAATGGATACAAACGCTCCGGCTTTGAAAGTATTCGATGCGGTACCAGCTGGTGGTAGCAGAGGAAGAGGAAGGCCTCCTCTGCGTTGGAAAGATCAGGTGGAGAAAGTCTTGGCTTCAATTGGTGTGTCCAACTGGCGCCGGTTAGCACGAGAAACAAACGATTGGCTCGCTTTGTAGATATTTTGTATGAGGAGCTTTCCGCCGAGGAGCAACCGCTATTAGCATCATTTTGCTGTTTGATGCACGGAAATTCGAACCTGCACACTTCCGAATGGTAGTCACGCACCAGCTCATTCGGCTATGTCGTTTAAAATTTAAATTTATTTCATAAAAATTTCAAGAGTCATGTTGCTGAATACTAAATTTTTTTTCACGATTCAGATTAGAAAGTTTAAAATTCAAATAAAAATTTTTTGAATTTTTCTAAATTTATTTAAGCACGAAAAATAGCTAAAAAAATAAAATTAAAAAAAATAATTACATAACACAATTACTGGAAAATCATAGTAAATTACAAAAAAATCACCTTTTACTCTATTGTACCCTCCACTTTATATGTACCTACTTGTCAAGAAAAAGGAATTTTTTATTATTTATCATTAAACATTTGGTCGCGGTGTTGCTGCAGCTTTTATAGCTGCCGATGCCCCGCACAACTAAAATAATTCACTTGAAAAATTTTTACCCCAAAAAGCATGCCACTGCCTTGGAGGGTTAATTTTAATTCCTGCCATGCCATGTTGATGAGACTTAAAAAGCTTACGCTTCATTTTTAAAGAAGTATGCAAGCATTAAAAGTTAAAAGGCAGCAATTTCTTCAAAATATAACCCACTTTTTCCAGCTAATTTTTGGCTTTCCACCAACCACTTTACCGGAGTTGGAACTCAACCAAAAGTTTGTTTAAAAAGGAAATCCCAATGGGAAAAAATGTCAGAGATATGCGATTTGATTTATTCGGTATGTGTTCCACTTTTTCGCTGCATTATCGGCATATTTGGCTTTGCCCATCTGCGCCACTTTCACAAAAGCCAAAAACGCTTTTACATGCAACTAAATTGACCTCATAGAAAATTATGTTTTGTATGTACTCGTGTCAGCGCGGGCACGAAAGTGCCAAAAAGTTCATGAAATCGCAAAAATTATACTTTCACTTTTATGACTAAAGATTTGTTATCATAAAAATATGCAATTAAAGTTTAAATGCTAAGTTTAAATGAGTAAGAAGGACTAGTTTTGGTGGAAGGTGATTTTTTCACATACTGTCAAAAATATATTGGTGGAATATACATTAAGATGGCCCAACAAACAAACAAACTAAACTAGACAAAAATGTTATTAAATATACTATTATTAAATTAATTATTAAATATTGTATATCAAAATGTTATTAAATATCGGGTAGTCGAAAAAGTCTTTTCGTATTTCTAATCAAACTTCAACTCATTTTTTGTACCAAATATATACCATTTTGGTCGTCCACCTTTTGCCACTTTTCTTCTAGAGGCATTATTCCATCAGTGGAAAACGTTTGTGGTTTCTCGGCGAAAAACTCCGACAAGTAATTTTCACAGGCTTCTCTTGAAGCCAACTTTACTCCATTAAGGAGTATGCATTGACCGAAACAAATGGTAGTCCAATGGTGCAAGGTCAGGGCTATATGGTGGATGCATCAGAACTTCCCAGCCAAGCTCTCCCAGTTTTTGCCGAGTCATCAAAGATGTGTGTGGCTTAGCGTTGTCCTGATGGAAGACGACGAATTTTCTGCTGATCAGTTCTTTTTTTCGATTGCTTGCTTCAATCTCATCAGTTGTTGACAGTAAAGTGTAGAATCAATAGTTCGAGCAGGCTGGAGCAGCTAATAACTAGTGGATGATTCTTTTCCAATCCCACCAAACACACAGCATAACCTTGCGAGGCGTCGAACCTGGCTTTGCGGCCATTTGTTGAGCTTCACCACCCTTGCACCATGATCTTTTTCGCACATTATTGTCGTATTTGATCCACTTTTCGTCTCCTGTTACCATTCGCTTCAGAAATGGTTCGATTTCATTTCGTTTCAGCAAAGAATCGCAGATGTTAATTCGGTCCATTAAATTTTTCACAGACATTTCATGTGGCACCCAAACATCGAGCTTCTTTTTGTAACCAGCCTTTTTTAAATTGTTCAAAACCGTTTGATGAAGAATGTTTAGTGCCTTGGCGATGTCATGGCAGCTTATGTGACGGTCCTGGTCAATCTTTTCCATAATTTCATCGACTTTTTCAACGATAGGTCGACCGGAGCGAGGTGCATCTTTCACATCGAAATTTCCAGAACGGAAGCGAGCGAACCATTGTTGTGCTACCCGAACTGATACAGCATCGTCTCCGTAAACTTCACAAATTTCATTGATGGCTTGCGTGGCATTCTTCCCTTTTTTATACAAAAATTTCAAAATACAGCGAATTTCTTCATTATTTTCACTCATTTTTGAACAGCTATAACTTTTTTTCAACTTCTCCGAATTTTCTAGCAGTATTCCTTAACTAAGGCACTTCCCCAAGAGATGAAAGAAGCAAACACTGGTGCTTTAACCCAAGGGAAACAAACAGCCTGGCGAGCCCGAGTCTTACCGACCAATATGTTTACTAGACACAATGGGAAAAATTCTCCAGAGTATTATTTGCAACAGTTTGTCATCTTTTGCTGAAGATAAAGGTACTATATCCAGATACCAGTTTGGCTTCAGGAAATCCCGCTCAACCGGGATTAGATTTAGCAACAGAAGCAATTGAAGGCAAAAGAGAAAAGAATACTGCGCTGTGGTAACTCTGGACGTTAGAAACGCTTTTAACACAGCTACCTGGCAACGTATACTGGAAACCATCGCAGAAAAAAGGGTCGCCTAGTTATGTTATCAAAATAATTGAAACCAAGTTTTCGAAATTTAAATACGATTTTTATTTAATTGCATTTTCTATTACGCAATTTAAAACTATTAAAAATAATTAAATTAATTACGAACTCCCCTGTTATTTTAGCTCAGCGTTTGCAGTATTTCTACCGCTGTTCTGTGAAGTTTGCGCTCTCTTAGCAGAGAATGTTAATGCAATGAGAAGGTGCAAATGTTACTGTGAGCTTTTTTTAGTACAATTGAGATTTGAAAGATTTGTAGTAAGGTCATTTAGCACACCGAGTTTATAGACACCTCACTGACTTTTGCCCACACAAAAATTAGAAACACCACACATTTTTCACCTCAACACACAACACATTTCTCACCTCGACATTAAACCAATTAAATTTTTACTATTTTCGTATTTTTGAAATAATAAGCGAATACGTAAAATTTATTACATTTTTTTTTTTTCAATTACATTAAAAAAAAAACGATTTAAAAATAAAAATTTATAAAAAAAGGTTTGCGCCGGGAATTGAACTCGAGTCTAACATGTGGCGAGGAAAAATAGGCGGTGCGTTTATTTCTTCGACTGCTTATTTTTTGACCATTTTGTTACTTTTGAAATGATAAGCGGATTCATAAAATGTATTACAAATTTTTTTACGATTACATTAAAAAAAAAAAAATTTAAAAACGAAAAAAAAAATTTGTGCCGAGAATTGATGGCGAGTCACGTGGGGAGGATAAATACGCAGAGCGTTTATTTCTGCGCCTGTGAACAAAAGGTTTTGTGCATGCGCGGGACGCGAATAAATTTTAATAAAGTTCTGAAAGTAATTCATGAAGTTTTTCATTACACACATATGTACATAAATGAACGTATACTTTATATGTAAATAAATGATGGTATATGAAATATACATAAGTACATAATATGTATGTACATGTCAATAGGAGGTATTTGCATTCAGAAAAAAAGAACGGTTTAAGATAAATCAACACTTATTTTATATTGTATGTCAATTTATAGTTTATGTATTCGACAGCATTTAATTACATACATATGTATGTACATATGTACATTTGTATATGAAAAACAATAATGCGCAAGCGCAAGAACATCATATCACATATGCAAGTATGCCCAAATAACCTTGACTTATGTATGTACACATGTCATACCACATCACATTCTTACAAGAAATCAAATACACATGCGCACTAGTGAACGAGTTTCTTCCTAACAAGTGCAAAAACAATTCTGCTCTATGTATGCATATATACCGACTTTATGTCCTAGCATATATACATACATATATATATACCTACTTGCCTTCTAAACTTCCTACAAAATAATTGTATTCATATGTTACAACATCCATGCACGTTCATACATTCAAGCATACATATATGTACATATGCGCGAGCACAGCGCTCCCTTCTTGCTTCCGTGTACTTTTGTCTTTCACCAGTCGATATTCCTAATATTGTACTTACAAAAACACAATACTTTGATAGACGCAAAAGCAACAGCAAGCACAACGCGATGGCCGCTTTGCCACCACACATTCTAAAATGTTCTAGAACACAACAAAAACACATACATACCTCACATGCGCATGTCGCCCAAAGCTAAAGTCTAAGCCTAGCGACTACAAAAACAAAATACATTCGTAGACGCAGTCGCAGCGGCCATGATTCTATCAGCGACGGCGCTGAAAAATTTAGAACAAAAACAAAAAGTTCATTCATAAGTTCGAGCTCATATTTCAATTTCATTCATAAAACGACCCGCCATATGCCAATTTTCGCGACCATTCGAAAATAGTCAATATTGGAATATTTCGCGTGGAATTATTTGCCAATATTTGATAAATCTTAAATTTTTGTCATGTCGAGTGGCCGCGGCTCCGTATGTATGTATGCACCCTTATATGTATGTAAATATGTCTTCTAACTGTGCGACAGTCGCGAGTTAATGCGACTTCCAGCGAATCACACATTGCTGTCCGCAAAGCCGCATATATGTACCTTATGATCAGAAAGTACCGGGAATGTTTAAATTAAACAAAACAGAGTTAAATTTAAGGCAAATTTATATTATCTCCTTCAAAATTTGACCCGTCTGAAGCAACACACATGTGCCAACGTTTAACCCAGTCCTCCAAACACCCCCGGCAGGCCGATTTGTATTCTCTTTGATCAGTGCGATGGCGCGTTATCATCATGCAAAATCTGAGGATTGGTTGCTCACATTTCCGGCGGTTTGCAACACACAGCATCTCTCTAAGGTTTCAAAACGGATAAATAATATTCTCTATTGACTGTCTGGCCCGATGGAAGGTACTCATGGTGGACTATGCCTTGGCAATCGAAGGAAGCAGTCAACATCACCTTCCCGGTTCTTTTTGCTCATAGGGTATACATATCCCATGTGTCAAGTGTGCGCAGAAGCTTGTGTTCTGGGTTTGTTAGAATGGTGGTAGTTTGTACATATATTTATACACATATGTGAGTATGCGCGTTAGGCTTCCTGGATGGATATTAGAATATTTTCTCATCAATATGTGTATGTAAGTAGTTCAGATTTGACTGAAGAGATTAAATATAGGAATGCATATTCATATGATTGGCTTTATGGCTGTTTTACATATAAATTAATTCAAATGAAGTATGAATAATGTTATATAGAAAATAAATTTCTAAATAACAGGTATTAGAAAAACCTGAATACACTATTTTAAATCAATTCTAATTAAACCAAATATAAAAAATGAAATAAAAATATCGAACAAAAAACCGTGCACAGGATTTGAACCTGAGTCAAATATGAGACGATGTACTGCATACACGACACGTCTTTCACGATTGCGCTAATCTACAATTATTAATGATCTTTTCTAAATCACTCATTTATTCGATTCGCAGTTTTATATGCACATATTCTGCGTTAGTTGAAAGTTTGTACGCGTAATTATATGAATATGCATGTGTGTATGCGCGTTTGGCTTTCTGGACGGATATTAGAATGATATTTTCTCATCAATATAATTTGGATTTGATGAAATAGATTATAGACATATGTACATATTTTCTGTTTTGATTGATTTATTCAAAAATCAGGTCATATCCAGTATGAACTACTTTATACCGAAAAGAAATTTCCATTTATAAAATACAAAAAAAAACAGTATTTTAAAGAAATTTTAATTAAAATAAACTCAAAAATTTTACCAAACTTTCCTGGTTTGAATTGTAAAAAAAAAATGTGCAAGAAAAAAAATATGACTTCAGGACTTGAACCTGAATTATATATATTACGTGCCAAAAAACAAAACGAA
This sequence comes from Anastrepha ludens, assembly GCF_028408465.1. NCBI lineage: Eukaryota > Metazoa > Arthropoda > Insecta > Diptera > Tephritidae > Anastrepha > Anastrepha ludens. Next base: position 9,060,527 of record NC_071499.1, on the reverse strand, counting down.
TAATTCCGCCGACTTTAGCTTCTGCACCACAAACTAACTGCCGCGCGGCCTTCTTAATCGCAAATTTATTCGCTTCGATTTCCTTAGTAGTGTGCCGAAAAATCTTATGAACTTCCTCAGTAGTCTGGTAAACGCAGAAAATATCTGAATTCTTGTCCTAGCGTGGTAAGTAAATATAGAAACCCTCCACTCGCGTCACTCGCGTGGTAAATATCTGCAATTCGCCACTCGTGAGCAAAGTTGAATTTGAAATGACCTTATTATGAATCTACAAATTAGAACTCGAAAAAAGCTCGTTTAACATTTGCTCCTTCTCATTGCATTAACATTCTCTGCTCTTAGTGTTAGCAGAGAATGTTAATGCAATGAGAAGGAGCAAATGTTAAACGAGCTTTTTTCGAGTTCTAATTTGTAGATTCATAATAAGGTCATTTCAAATTCAACTTTGCTCACGAGTGGCGAATTGCAGATATTTACCACGCGAGTGACGCGAGTGGAGGGTTTCTATATTTACTTACCACGCTAGGACAGAAATTCAGATATTTTCTGCGTTCACCAAACTACTGAGGAAGTTCATAAGATTTTTCGGCACACTACTAAGGAAATCGAAGCGAATCAATTTGCGATTAAGCAGACCGCGCGGCAGTTAGTTTGTGGTGCAGAAGCTAAAGTCGGCGGAGTTATTCGTTTTGTTTTTTGGCACGTATTTAATTCAGGTTCAAGTCCTGAAGTCATATTTTTTTTTCTTGCACATTTTATTTTACAATTCAAACCAGGAAAGTTTGGTAAAATTTTTGAGTTTATTTTAATTAAAATTTCTTTAAAATACTGTTTTTTTTTGTATTTTATAAATGGAAATTTCTTTTCGGTATAAAATAGTTCATACTGGATATGACCTGATTTTTATATAAATCAATCAAAACAGAAAATATGTACATATGTCTATAATCTATTTCATCAAATCCAAATTATATTGATGAGAAAATATCATTCTAATATCCGTCCAGTAAGCCAAACGCGCAAACACACATACATATGCATATAATTACGCATACAAACTTTCAACTAACGCAGAATATGTGCATATAAAAGTGCGAATCGAATAAATAAGTGATTTAGAATACTTCATTAATAATTGTAGTTTAGCGCAATCGTGAAAGACGTGTCGTGTATGCAGTGAATCGTTCCATATTTGACTCAGGTTCAAATCCTGTACACAGTTTTTTGTTCGATATTTTTATTTTATTTTTTATATTTGGTTTAATTAGAATTGATTTAAAATAGTGTATTCAGGTTTTTCTAATACCTGTTATTTAGAAATTTATTTTCTATATAACATTATTCATACTTCTTTTGAATTAATTTATATGTAAAACATCCATAAAGGCAATCATATGAATATGCATTCCTATATTTAATCTCTTCAGTCAAATCTGAACTACTTACATACACATATTGATGAGAAAATATTCTAATATCCATCCAGGAAGCCTAACGCGCATACTCACATATGTGTATAAATATATGTACAAACTACCACCATTCTAACAAACCCAGAACACAAGCTTCTGCGCACACTTGACACATGGGATATGTATACCCTATGAGCAAAAAGAACCGGGAAGGTGATGTTGACTGCTTCCTTCGATTGCCAAGGCATAGTCCACCATGAGTACCTTCCATCGGGCCAGACAGTCAATAGAGAATATTATTTATCCGTTTTGAAACCTTAGAGAGATGCTGTGTGTTGCAAACCGCCGGAAATGTGAGCAACCAATCCTCAGATTTTGCATGATGATAACGCGCCATCGCACTGATCAAAGAGAATACAAATCGGCCTGCCGGGGGTGTTTGGAGGACTGGGTTAAACGTTGGCACATGTGTGTTGCTTCAGACGGGTCAAATTTTGAAGGAGATAATATAAATTTGCCTTAAATTTAACTCTGTTTTGTTTAATTTAAACATTCCCGGTACTTTCTGATCATAAGGTACATATATGCGGCTTTGCGGACAGCAATGTGTGATTCGCTGGAAGTCGCATCAACTCGCGACTGTCGCACAGTTAGAAGACATATTTACATACATATAAGGGTGCATACATACATACGGAGGAGCGGCCACTCGACGTGACAAAAATGTAAGATTTATCAAATATTGGCAAATAATTCCACGCGAAATATTCCAATATTGACTATTTTCGAATGGTCGCGAAAATTGGCATATGGCGGGTCGTTTTATGAATGAAATTGAAATATGAGCTCGAACTTATGAATGAACTTTTTGTTTTTGTTCTAAATTGTTCAGCGCCGTCGCTGATAGAATCATGGCCGCTGCGACTGCGTCTACGAATGTATTTTGTTTTTGTAGTCGCTAGGCTTAGATTTTAGCTTTGGACGACATGCGCATGTGAGGTATGTGTTTTTGTTGTGTTCTAGAACATTTTAGAATGTGTGGTGGCAAAGCGGCCATCGCGTTATGCTTGCTGTTGCTTTTGCGTCTATCAAAGTATTGTGTTTTTGTAAGTACAATATTAGGAATATCGACTGGTGAAAGACAAAAGTACACGGAAGCAAGAAGGGAGCGCTGTGCTCGCGCATATGTATATGTATGCTTGAATGTATGAACGTGCATGGATGTAGTAACATATGAATACAATTATTTTGTAGGAAGTTTAGAAGGCAAGTAGGTATATATGTATGTATGTATATATGCTAGGACATAAAGTCGGTATATATGCATACATAGAGCAGAATTGTTTTTGCACTTGTTAGGAAGAAACTCGTTCACTAGTGCGCATGTGTATTTGATTTCTTGTAAGAATGTGATGTGGTTTGACATGTGTACATACATAAGTCAAGGTTATTTGGGCATACTTGCATATGTAATATGATGTTCTTGCGCTTGTGCATTATTGTTTTTCATATACAAATGTACATACATACATATGTATGTATGTAAATGCTGTCGAATACATAAACTATAAATTGACATACAATATAAAATAAGTGTTGATTTATCTTAAACCATTCTTTTTTTCTGAATGCAAATACCTCCTATTGACATGTACATACATATTATGTACTTATGTATATTTCATATACCATCATTTATTTATATATATTATAAAGTATACGTTCATTTATGTACATATGTGTGTAATGAAAAACTTCATGAATTACTTTCAGAACTTTATTAAAATTTATTCGCGTCGCGCGCATGCACAAAACCTTTTGTTCACAGGCGCAGAAATAAACGCTCTGCGTATTTATCCTCCCCACGTGACTCGCCATCAATTCTCGGCACAAATTTTTTTTTCGTTTTTACATTTTTTTTTTTTAATGTAATCGTAAAAAAATTTGTAATACATTTTATGTATCCGCTTATCATTTCAAAAGTAATAAAATGGACAAAAAAAAAGCAGTCGAAGAAATAAACGCACCGCCTATTTTTCCTCGCCACATGTTAGACTCGAGTTCAATTCCCGGCGCAAACTTTTTTTTATAAATTTTTTTTTTTTAAATCGTTTTTTTTTAATGTAATCGTAAAATTATTTGTAATACATTTTATGAATCCGCTTATCATTTCAAAAGTAACAAAATGGTCAAAAAATAAGCATTCGAAGAAATAAACGACCGCCTATTTTTCCTCGCCACATGTTAGACTCGAGTTCAATTCCCGGCGCAAACTTTTTTTTATAAATTTTTATTTTTAAATCTTTTTTTTTTAATGTAATTGAAAAAAAAATTATGTAATAAATTTTACGTATTCGCTTATTATTTCAAAAATACGAAAATAGTAAAAATTTAATTGGTTTAATGTCGAGGTGAGAAATGTGTTGTGTGTTGAGGTGAAAAATGTGTGGTGTTTCTAATTTTTGTGTGGGCAAAAGTCAGTGAGGTGTCTATAAACTCGGTGTGCTAAATGACCTTACTACAAATCTTTCAAATCTCAATTGTGCTAAAAAAAGCTCACAGTAACATTTGCACCTTCTCATTGCATTAACATTCTCTGGTGTTAGTTACGGGCATTAACAGAGAGCGGAGCTGCTGTTAGTTTACAGCTGTAGCTGTGCTTTACCTTTTATGAAATGTTGCATTCCTGCTAATAACACACTGCTATATGGATAGCTGCCATGTGTTCTTACAGCGGAGCTCAAGCACTGAATTAACATTTTAAGTTTTCTGCTACTCGGGCTGAACAAAATTTACAGAAATATTTCATAGCACAGAGGAAGTCACAGATTTGATGTATGAAGAATCTGTATAGATTTTTTGTCACGTCCAAATGCTTGATTAAATAATCTAAACGTACGTTCACATATGCAGTGATTAGCAATAAGTCCACAAAAATTAATCTACCCGTTCACATTGGCAGATTAGCTGCAAAATTGGCTGTCAAAATTATTGTGAAAGGTTGTTCTTAATAGAAAGTGGTTTGGTGAAATATTTTAGTGTTTTTGGTTTTTTTATTTATTATTAACGATATGAAAAAAAAAACAAAGGGAAGCAGTAGTTAAATTAATTGGCCAATTTGTTTTTTACTTCTTCCATTAATGTCGAATTTCTGGGTTTTATGAATGAAAAATTTACTTCAGTGCAATGAAGTACTGGCCTGTATTTTTTCAATTCTAAAATAGTTTCTGATTTCTTAATTAATTTTAACTTAACACATGGGCTGTAAAGTTCCGGGCCTAACACATAGATGGCACTACTTTTATTGCATTCACCTCTTTTATAGTTGGTAAATTCCACCTAAAACGGCCCTGTGCAGAAAAAAATTAATTTAGTTGTTTTTAGTTAAATTCAGTCAAATAATGTCTGCCAGAGAATAATATATATGGGAAAATCAAAAACTATATTTTGGCCTTAAATTTAATAAGTTTGGCAACACTGTGAACTTCGCCTATACTGAAAAGTGAGTTTACATTCTTTTTACGATGTGTCTTTATTTTACATTTTCTTGTTCTTCCTTTATGACTATTGACAAACCCCCATTTTATTTGAATATAATATGCTATAGCTTCCATTCTTTCAAAGTTTTGACATGGTACATTGTAAAATAAAATTTGTATCGATTTTTTAAAACTTTAAAATTTTCGGTCACACCCGTTCCACAAAAAATTGCAAAAGTTCAATTAAATTGGTACTGTACATTATAATCACTTGATACTTTACAATGATTACAAAGTATGCGTAGTAAATAGTTTGGTGACATTTTACTAATTTTTTATTCGCGTTTTGGCAATTCAGTAATATAAAATACTTGGTCACACCCGTCACATAAACGCGAAGTGCTTGTTTTTTTAATGGATTCGAAAACCAGAAAGCGAGAACAAAGGAAAAAACTTAAAAACAGTAAAGAAAAATATGAACTGCATTTGGCTTTAAAGAACACAAGAGATAAAAAAAGAAGAGATGCCAAAAAAATTACAATGGATGAAGCGACGTTGGAAGAAAAAAGGAGAAAAGATAAAGAAAGAAAGCGAAAGAGTAGACAACGCAAAAAGGATGAGCAGAAAGTATCAAGTGTTTTGAATACATCTGAAATTGGTAGCTTCAAATCACGTCGTTCATTGAAAAAAACAGTCAGATGGTATAGGGGCAACAGTAAAAAAAGCATTATGGACATCCATTAAAGCTAGAGAATGTATTATGAAAACACCGCTGGACTGTTTCAAATATCTTGTTGCAAAACACAAATTGAATAAGATCAATGCTTTTTACGCATCAAAAGACGGCATCGATCAGAATAGTTCTTTCTTAAACGAAAGATGAGAAAGCGTTAAAATGGTAAAGAACCTTCAAAAAATGCATGCCTTTAAAAGAGCAGATGCGGTCTCTGTACATGCTCCCTATTCATATTTATCTGAATTTAAACAAATTTCCTTGAAAAATAAAGGTCTAGAGTATTGTGATGTCAATGATAGCGAACAAAAAAATGAAATGTTATTTTATGTGTTTTTATTCATAATTGGATTCAATAAAAAGTTTTAGTTCAGCAAAATTTTTGAATTTGCATACTAGGTCACACCCGTCACATAGAGTGGTCACACCCGTCCCTTTTTTTAAGCTTTTTTTTTAAGAAAAATATGATTTTTTTAGAAAAGTAAGTATGACATACAACCAGAAAGACTTCAAACAATGTGCTCCTCCAACATTTCTATATGCATTCTTTGGGAAATTTTACAAAAACTTCAATGAAAGTAAAGTTTTGTTGAAAGCTTTAATATGTAAGGTCACACTCGTCACAGTCTTCAAATGGCAGCTATGGTCGGAAATGATGCATTTTCAGTATGTACTTGGTATCAAACAACTTTAATATTCACATGGCAGGGATTAGTGTTCTTTAATTTAAGTAACAGTTTTAAAATCTAAAATTATAACGAAAAATGTCAGTAACACGGTCACACCCGTCACAATGGAAATGACCAGTTACTACTTATGTTAAAAAGACAGCTGTTAAACTTTCAACTCTATTCATTAGTTCGTGAGTTATTGTGCTAAAAGTCAGGCTACTTTTGTTATTTCCAAAACAATGAACCAAAAAGATTTTCGTTTTTTAATTTTACAACGCTTCTTGATGGGGAAAAACCAAACAAAGGCCAATTTTTTTTAAAGAATATTCTGCCTTAAATGTTAAACGAAATTAAACGCTAAAAACCAGACAAAGATATTTCACTTTGGAATAGACTCAGCTTTATGAAAAAAATGAGAAAAAATCGTGGCAACTAAACATATTTACACAAAAATTTGTTGAAAAAAACAAAAAACAAATTTAAGAAAAATTTTTGGAAAAAAATAGAAAAAATCGAGATGACCAGAAAAAGTAAAACAACCAAAAATCCAAAAAAAAAACCAATGTTTAAAAATTGTTCGGAAAAAATTGCAAACGTTTTTTTTTATTTAGTTTTTGTCCAAAAAAATGTTTTCGAAAAGAAGTTTTATTTTTTAAAGCAAGTGGATTTTTTATAAAAACATTTTGGAAAAACACCGGGGCAACCAGAAAAAAAATTCCAAACAAAAATGTTTAAAAATTGTTTAGAAAAAATTGCAAAAGATTTTTTTAAATTTTGTTTGTGTCCAAAAAAATATTTTCGAAAAGGATTTTTGTTTAAATACTAGAAAGACATAAGAAGTAAATTTAGTTTTCCTTAAAGAATATTTTATCTAAAATGTTAAAAAAATTCAAATGCTAAAAAGTAACAAAGATATTTCACTATGCAACTTTCTGGGATTACTTAACATAGCCTCAGCTATTTATGAAAAAATGAGCAAAAAAAATGTGACGACCAAAAAGTTGAAAAACAAAACAGTTTTTAAAAAAAAAAGTTTTTGAAAAAAACAGTTTTTGAATAAAAAAAGTTTTTGAAAAAAAATGGAGATGGTCAGAAAAAGTAAAAAAAAAACCAAATTCCAAACAACTTTAAAAAACGTGTTTGGAAAAAATTCCGAAAGTTTTTTTTTTCTAGTTTACTAATTTTTATAAAACGAGTTTTCAAAAAAAAATTTTTTGAAAAAGCAAATTATTTTTTTAAAAAGAATATTATACCTAAATTGTTAAAAAAAATTTAATGTTAACAAAAAGCAAAGATATTTCACTTTAAGAAACTCTACTAAAATTTTAAGCATTCAATTAATCTCAAAATAATGACTTTCTCCCAAAAATTGTTCGGTTTTCTTTAGTGGAAGTCTACAAATAAACTAATTTTCTGAAAAAATTGACGGTAATGTCCAAAAACACTCGGATCACTTGACATGGAATCGCTCATCGCAACACTAACAAAGCAGAGTCACTGAGGTAGTTTTAGAAAAAGTTCAAATATTATTCAGTCAATATGTGGTGCCTGCTTGGAAAAGGAAGAAGGGCACTTTGAACATATTTCGCAACTTGGCTTCTTGTTTTTGATTGTTTGTTTGTTTTATTTGTTTTTGCATTTAAATTTACAGATAAGGAGAAAATAAATGTTTCAGAAAATAATAGCTTGGCATATCTCAAAAATCATTAATATGCAAATTCATATTTGTGAAGACTTTTTGCTTCTTTCGGTCCTCTGAAATGCTTACATTATTTTTTGAACACCTTCACTTTGCCATATAAAGTTCTCCCACCAGCGCAGATGATTTAATATTATTTAATTGTAGTACAGTCCAATCGTGATAGTCCGACACATACGGGACCGACTAGTTGTCGGATTATCAAATATTCCGGACTATCGAAGGTTCCATTTAATCAATGTTAATTCAAAAATTATGATCAAAATGCATAATGCAAAAATAATCTTTTTATTAATATCTCTTTTAGTGGGGGAACAAAAACGTAACTGCTAAACTTAAAGAAAATAATTACACGCAAAATTTTTAGTTTTTTAATACATATGCAGTTAATATAAAACATGAACGTAAGTATATACATTATTGTAAATACATATGTAAAAACCAGCTTACGTTGAAACACAAAATATGAATTACGAAAGCGAAATGAGCTACTTAACATATGTAATCGAGAAACCTTTTTTGTTTTTTTCTTTTATAAGACTTGGCAATCACTTTTTCTTGGACCTTCTTAAGCTGGAGTACAGTTTCCATATCAACACCACGTTCTTGTGACCAGTGTAGCAGTGTCGTAGCAGCCAAAGTGGCCTCGTCACTGCTGACAGTGAATTGCGTCGAAGACACCTCAACCTCGTCATTTGTGCGGCCTGCATCTTCCGGGTCATTTTGAGCTGCCGTGAATTCTTCAATTATCTCGTCATCGGTGAAATCGGCATTAAGATCTGCCTCTAACAACCATTTTTCTAAGTCTTCACGCGGTAGTCCCTCATTCGAACTGAACTTGACATTTTGATAGGAACAAACCATAGACAGAGAATCTAAAAACTAATGCCAATTGCATCCCTAGACGTTATGAGGTTGTCGGATTACCGAACGTGTCGGATTAAGAAATGTCGGACTATCACGATTGTACTGTAGTTTGAAAAACCCAATTATACCCCTTAAGGAAAAAATTTTGTTATAGGAATATTTCTAACTTCATAAATTTTTCGTATTACTGTAAAAGCCCCAGAGTGATATTGAAGAAAGCTAATACAGTAATTTAAGGGCAAGGAGGACTCCGCTCCATCAGAAACAACAATAAATCGGTTGTTTGCTGAATTCAAACGGGGTCGCAGAGACACCGATGGACAGCGGTAACACCAGAAAACATAAAACAATTCACAAAATCGTTTTAAATGATCAAATAGTGAAGCTGCGTGTGTTAGCTGACATCGTAAAGATATCAAAAGAACGAGCTGGCTTTATGTTGCATGAGCATTCGACTATGAGAAAGCTCTGTTCAAAGTAGGTGCCGTGGCAAACATGTGGTCAAATAATAATATTCGACATGCGTCCTTCAGTTTTGATAACTTTCTGTGTCTCTTTTCATCCAGTTATGCTAACGTAATATTGCATGCATCGACATTTGAAAAACCCGTGATACTGGTTGAAGTCAGAGGATGACGACCAGCAGTGGCCAACGTACGTTGTTATTAGCCGCTTCAAGTTACTGATCAATTTCACGAGATGTGTGATTTAAGCCCGCAATATCCGCAGGTGCAGCGAAAAAGTGAGAGCACAGATGTCTAGGCCTTTGCCCGACGAGAACAAGGCAGCTAAGAGGAAGGCAGCCGAGAAGATTCCACTTCGTCCTCCAGACAGCTTTTGCAGAAAGGACTTGAGACAATCCCACGTCTTACCGCATGGACACCTAACGAACACTGTCCGATAGGAAACCTACCAAATTCGAGAGCTGCAGCTTTGTTAGCCTTAGAACTTCCCTCGAGCGCGCGCGATTCGCCTGTGGCAAGAAGGAGCTCGCGACATTATACGTCTGCGCACTAGCCCAGCATTCGTTGAGCTGACGCGAGACCCAACTTTGCAAAAGAAGACCACAGGTTCTCAAGGGTACCCAGCCTGTTACCTGTCCAGCCAGCTCAGAAGCCCAGCCGTTTCTCTCTATGCCGTTGTGTCCGGGAACCCAAATGAGCCTAATATCGAAGTATTCGGATGCAATCGAGAGAAGAGGAGTGTTAAAATATTCCACAAAAATATTTCCGGGAAAATTTTTGTCGGGGTCTTCTCAGACGAAAATAGTGTCCAATCATAGACGAAAGGACACCATCAATTTTTTAAACAAATTTGTTAAAGTTAAAGTTTTACTCATTCCAGAACAAAATAAATTATCTCCTAAGCAGTTAATCACCCATTTAAAAACTATTTTGTGTTTGTTAAAATATACGAATGACAACAAATACTAATATTTATAGGTATGCTGCTGTTGTATTGTGCGAGGTTGTCCATCCGAATGGCCTTGATAAGGGTGACAAAGCGCTCGAGTGCAAACAATGCAGCAATAAAATTAGCACTTTTTCCTAAACATTTTTTGTTTTTATTTCCGTAACACCAAGCCTTTATTTGCTTTGCGCAATGCACATTTCACTTTCGCTCTTCCTGCTGTTATCTTTACTATATTTACCGCTTAGGTAAATAGCAAAAAATTAGAACAAAAGATAGCCAATGGCGGAAAGAGGAAATATTTGCCAACGTTTTGGGAAATTAGCGAAATGGGAACACTGGTATACTTTTGACACTGTTACGGTTGTTTGCCGTTGCTTTCGTTATTTGCTTGGCCATTAAAGCCCTTTGCCCGATATGCAAATTCCAGGTGCCTGAATGCCCCAAAGGAATGTAACAAAGCATAACAACAGAAAATAAACAGAAACTGGACAAGAATAGAAATCAGCAACACGACAGAATAATTTGGCACCGCACAGCCTGCCAGGTGGCTATTGTGGTCTCATGACAAACAAAATGAGCCGAGCGATTTAACAGTAGGATTAAAAAGCTTGAAAAACCAGTGGATTCGCTAGGTGCTTTGTTTTTTAATTGACGACGAAAGTGACAGTTAAGTACTAGGGCGCTTTCAGGAGGTGAAATATTATGTTCTGAAGTAAAAAAATACTATTGCTCGAAATATTCGTTTTTTTACAATATTTTTCCAACATTAATGATGGAAAGTGATTTCGGGCTTACGGAGATCAGCTGTGGCTCCTTTCCAAACAAATAATTTTACTAATACTAAGACTTCAAATACAGATAAAACAAGAACAAATAAAAGATAACAAAGTTAATCAATAAATTTAAAAGTTTTTAGAAAAAATTCTGGAAAGCTCGTTTTTCTCGGCCTTTTAACTGTAACCCTTAACCTGAAGGCATTCAAGTCATCGTTTGAATTACATACAGTCACTCACACCTTATTTGATACAGATACAATTTTTTTGTAAAGTGTTTTATAGTTCATAATAGTTTGCGAAAGTGGAAAATTTTATTTCATTTCCCCACATAAAATACAAAAAAGGGCTCACTCATTTCACTGTATGCCAAAAAACAAAAAAAAAACCATATAGAGAATTCACGCCGCAGCTTAAATCATAGGTACAGTTAGAAGTACCGCTATTCCCGGTGCAAGTTTGAATAAACGAAATTGTATTCTTAGTACGCGAGAGTTCCATTTCCTCTGTGAATGCCCTGCCCTATGGAAGGACAGAATGTTAACCCTGGGCCAACCGCTGTTCGAGAATCTCGAACAATTATCTGGCTTAGACGTTAACAACCTAATAAGGTTCCTTAACCGCACAGACTGGATATAGTCATGCTGTAAATAACCGTTAAACAAGTTGGTAACGAGGATGTGGCAACAAAATGGCGCGGAAGCGCTAATTGGATTCTGAAAAAATCACCACTTTAACCAACCAATCATTAACGCGAGAGTTTGTAGAGTCAGTTTGACATTTTTTGTTTGTTTTCCTTGTTCACTCCTCTCGGGAGCATAGGGCCTAGACAAGACTCCTCCAGCGTGCACGGTTCTGCGCTGTTGTTTTTGCACACATGTGATGACGGCACCTGCTAGTTCGCGCAAGTGTTGGTCGATCGTGTTTTTCGGTCGATCTAAATCTGGTGGTTTTCTCAATGTGTGGCCTATCCATCGCCACTTTCTGCGATTGATTTGCCTAAGGATGAGTTCCTCATTCGTTATTCTCCACAGTGCGTCGTGACTGATAGTGTTTGGCCAGAATAGTCTGCAGATGATGCGGAGGCATTTGTTGACGAAAGATTGTAGCTTCTGTGTGATGGTGTTAGAGACCAGCCATGTTTCGCTTGCGTACAATAAGACGGACTTTACGCATGAGCCATATATTCATATTTTAGTGCACCTGGAGATTTGCGAACTTCCCCATACTGTATGCATTCGCCCTTTGTTTAGCCTGCAGTTGACGTCTTCATCTGCTCCACCATCTGCCGTGATGATGCAGCCGAGGTAGCAGAAGCTTTCGACAAATTCCACCGGGCATCCGTCAACCAATATCTACCTTGCGTTATTGTGGCGACCTCTCATAGCCTTGGTCTTGGCGATGTTCACCTCCAGTCCGACAGTGCGTGCCAGCGCTACTAGTTTGTCCGCCTTGGCTTGCATGACAGAGAGTTTGTGAGAGAGGAGGCAGATGTCATCATCGTAGTCCAGCTCCTCAAGATATCTGGTGATACTCCATACGATGCCTTTGATAGTGATAGTGTCGAACGCCTTCTGAAAGGCTACGAAGGAGGAGCACCACTCAACTGATTATTCTACTGCAATCCGAAGTGTGAAGGCGCAAACCAGCCTGCTCGTCTCTTAAGGAGCGTTCGATATCTTTGAGCCTGCTTTGTATGATCATGACTAAAATTTTGTAGATGAGGCTAAGTAGGCTTATTCCTCGCCAGTTACCGCAGTCATGCAGGTCGCCTTTCTTGGGCAGCTTCCTTTTGTCCAGGACGGAGGCAGCTTTTTATTGCAGTTTGACATAAAGAAACATTAAATTTTATGTATACTTTTTTTTTTGACCATGGACCCGCGTACTTTGATAGAAAAGCGTGAGTTAGTTTTGGAGCATTTCAAAAAATGAATATCGAATCGTAAAATAGCTGAAATTGTGCATTTAAGTTCGTCAACAGTTCATCACATCATTGAACCCTTTATGCACGAAAATCTTTTTGTAAATAAGGGACGACAGGCGCCAAAATAAACTTTCACCAAGAAAGAGTGTCAGTGCTTAGTGTGTCAAGTGAAAATAAATCCAGCAACAAGCGATCCAAAGTTAACTAAAATTTCGCGTCACCGTCCTGCTCTAATCAGACGTAGGCGCACCATTAGCAAGGATCGCGAGCGACGTAGCCGCGTGAGTTGGTACGTGGCTACCACTCAGAAGTACATAAGTTCGAATCTCCGTGAAACACCAAAATGAAGAAAAAGTTTTCTTCTAATAGCGGTCGACCCTCGGCAGGTAATGGCAAACCTCCGAGTGTATTTCTGCCATGAAAAAAAGCTCCGCATAAAATATATCGGCCGTTCGTTAGGCTAGAAACTGCAGATCTCTCCATTTGCGAAAAAACATCGAGACTCACACCACAAATAAGAAGAGGAACTCGGTCATTTATTTAAAACGGTCGGGAAATTTTCCTAATTCTTAAGGTTGTCCATTATTTCACTTAATATTTTGGCAATCTTTATATCTGATCCCCATTAGTTGGAAAATTTTAAGATTTTATTGTTGCTATCAAACATTTCAGAAATCATATTTAACAGCTCACATCCACAGAATTGCAGCGGTTAATAAATTATTTTGGCAAATTTAAACTCTAGCCACCACAACCACTTTGCAGTAAAGTAAAAAATCCGCCATACCCTTCACATTTCAAAAAGAAAATCTAACGTGATACGTATGACATGCGATATTTCACTTCTGCTGCCATTTTGACATTTCAGCAAGAAAGGCAACTGCCATGAAAAGCGGAAGGAAAATTGCATTAGTCGTACAACGAGCAGCGGATGTGAAACTCAGACGACGCGATGAGTGAAAGGACGAAATGCACGATAAGTGAGTATTTGTATGTAATGCATATGGCTTTGTGTGTATGGCTTGTCATTCTACAAATATATGTATGTATATGTGCATGCACTTGTGGGGATTGCGACTATAGTTTTCTACACAAAACTGTTGTCGGTGATTTTTGCCAAAAAACAAAGCAGCCTTTTGGTCATATTTAAGCTGGACACTTAGTCGGCTTATATTCGCTCTGCTCGATTCTCTTTTTTTTGTCTTGAAGTGAAAGATAAGAAAAGCTAAATTTTTCAAGTACGGCTGTTCGTTATCCAGAAGTGACATTTTGATAGTAGAAATTTGTCTCGCCTACTTGTAACAAAGTCAGGTAAATAAACCAAAAATTTATTTTTCTGTTGATTATTTTTAGCAAGAAGATTTTAGTTACACTTAATCTTTAAACTCTTATAAATACATATAAGAAAATGTGAGTGCTTCCTCTAGTACTCAATAGTCATAACTTCAGATATGTATTCAAATATTAAATTAATCTGGGACTTAACTCTAAATAACACATCTTTCAACATACAAGGGGTGTCCTTTAAGGGGTTAGGGGTAGTTAGAGGCCCGAAGAAATTATGATTTTTAATAATTAATATATTTTTTTTTTTTGTTAGTCAGTTGCTTTATTTTACAAAAATAAAAACGTAGCATTAACACATCATGCTTCGACTTGACTTGAAATTTCAAAAACAGAAAAAAAAATTAATAATTGTAAAAGTTGTCGCTGTTTGTGTGGCGTCCGTTTTTCCAGAAGTCCCTTGCGGTGATCATCACAAGTCCTTGGAGATTCAAAAAAAAAATAAATAAAAAAAAAAAAATTTCCATTCCTCAACTCCGAAAACCTTATCCTTCCAATCCTTACACCCGCACAAAAGTCAGCGCTTTACTTGCACTGTGGCCGCCAAAACAAGCAAAAAAAACAAAACCATTGCATCAGTGGCGCCAGCAAGAGGAAGCGGGCAATCGCACCAAAATTTAGCGAAGTCTTCAACCATCTGTGTAAACCTTCTGACAGAAAAATGTGAAACAGAGATGGCGCTCTAAACGGTTAGAAGGCGTTGTTCCTAAGTAACAACAGGTGGCCATTTCCACTATTTAGGGCTGGTAGTGGCAGGCTAATCACCTACCCTGCCTAAAAGGAAAATAGATTAACGAAACCAACGCAAGACTGAGTCTTGTCGAGCCCCTATGCTACCGAGTGGAGTGAACAAGGAAGAGAAAAAGATAAATGTTGCTCCTGATCGAAGCTTTTTTTCAAAATTAATATGGCGGCCTCAAGAAATATTTTTCAGATTTTCGAGAAAAAACCGAGAATTAATTGTCTAAAAAAATCTAAGTTTTTGAAAAAAAAATCCTTCGATCAAGCACGAGTTTTTTATGTTTTTCAAAGACAGTATAAATTTTTTTGAAATCGAACGCTCCGGAGCGCCCGAGCGCCCGAGCGCCCGAGCGCCCTTTGTTAATTGAAGCTGGAATTGAAACTCGAAAAGTATTTGTCGGATTCACTTCAAATTTTCACACAATATTTTTAAGATATTATACTTCAAGAAAATGCAAAAAAATCCAATTTGTTTTTAATTCTGACTACCCCTAACCCCTTAAAAAAAATCGGAAAATATTAGAGGTCTGCCAGTATTTTTTTATTTTTATAAGAAATATTTAATTGATATCACCAAAAAAACATTTTTCTTAAACCCTATTTTCTGAACCAAATGAGAAATGTGGAGCACAGTGGTTCAGCACCATAAATTATAAGGGCTTAAATTTTTCGTAAGTAACCGTTGAAGATATTATATAAATAAGAAAAAACAAAGATAACTGTGATCGGTTCATTTAAAGGAAAACTCTCTGCAAACTGCAACTTGAAACATGCTTTAACACATGTGCTGAAAAGTCCCGGGTCTAACAAAGAAAACACGTTTTTTTTTTTTCAAAATTAGCAATTCATCAACGTTATTTTCATCAAGAACAAAGCAATCATTCCAGCACCGCTCTAACATTTCGATACCACTTTTGTTGAATGATTTATTCTTCAGCTCAAAATAGAGGCTTCAGTTTCAGTGATAACCTCTTCATTCGAGCGTAATTTCTTAACGGCCAGCATTTGTTTAGATCTCCGAGCAGTACTTTCTGGGAGCCAAATCTGGTGAGTTCGGTGGATGTGGGAGCAATTTGAAGTTCAATTTATGTAGATTTGCCATCATCAACAGATTGTTGTTTTTGGTCAACAGTGAGCAAACGTGGCACCCACTTTGAACAGAGCTTTCTCATAGTCAAATACTCATGAAACATAAAGTCAAGTCCTTCTTTTGATATCTTTACGATGTCACCTAACTCACGCAACTTCACTTTTCGATCACTCAAGACATTTTTTGGGGATTTTTTGATGTTCTCTGGCGTTGTGCATCATCGGTGTCTCTACGACCACGTTTGAAGTCGGCAAACCATCATTTTTTTGTTGTTTCTGGTGGAGCGGAGTCCCCATAACTTTTTTCTTGCAATTGGTTAGCTTGAACGGTATTTTTCCCCATCAAAAAGCAAAGTAAAATTAAAAAACGAAGATCTTGTTTTGAAAATAACAAAAGTAGCTCACTCTTAGCACAATAACTCACCAACTAATGAATAGATTATCATGAAATTATCAGGTGTCTTTTGAAGGTTAGTACTAACTGAAAGAGAGGTGAATGCAATAAAACTAGTGCCATTTATGTGTTAGGCCCGGGAATTTTCAGCTCACGTGTTATATCTTGTCTCTATTAAGCAGCGAACTCAATGTCTACTCACTTAACACTTCTCTTCCTCTGAACCCTAACTATCAGAGAGCACGTTTCCTGACAATGACAATGACGACCGGTAACTACAGCGCACGGACAGGGTTTAGTAAGCTGCTACAACAACAAAGACCAGCGAAACGAAGAAATAAGGGGGGCATGCGAAATTGAAGATGTAGCTTAGTGGAGCCGACAACGTCGAACGATGTGGAACTGAAATGTCAAAAGAATAGCTGACAGGCGACTTGCGAAAGCAGCAATAGTGGAGACTAAATAAAGCTGATGAAGAAAAAGAAGACTGCGAACGACAACCAAAATCGATGAAGTTTTAGCAGTTTTTTGCCACATCAAATTAGTTTTTTATGACCTAACTAAGCTAAGTTCGCCGATAAGGGAAGATCGGCTGTAAACAAGGTGTATAATACAGGTCCTAGAACGCTTCCCTGGGGTGCACTTGCTTTTACTGGGTAGAGGTCTGTGGCTTCGTCAGTTACTTTAACAAAAAAATGCCTGCTCTGAAGGCAATCAGTACCCTATGATCAACAAGTACCGGAAATGTTTAGATAAAACAAAACAGAGTTAAATTTCAAGCAAATTTATTTTATCTCCTTCAAAATATGACCCGTCTGAAGAAACGCACGTGTGACAATGTTTAACCCAGTCCTCCATGCCACACTAGTACGCCGACGAAGGGATAGTCTTCAGCTCCTACGTCGCATTCTCTTTGATCTCCTCTATCGACTAAAATCTCCTTCCACAAAGTGGAAAACAAAAACAAGTCGCACGGGGCCATATCAGGTGAATACGGTGCTTGCACGATGGTATTTACTTGCTGTTTGGTTAAATAATCCAGCACAATTTGGGTTCGGTGCGATGGCGCGCTATCATCATGCAAAATCCAAGAATTGGTTGCCCACATTTCCGGCCGACGTACAGCGCCTTCAAAATTGATAAATAGCATTCTTTATTGACTGTCTGGCCCGATGGAAGGTACTCATGGTGCACTACGTCTTGGCAATCGAAGAAAACAGTCAACAACACCACCACTTTTGAGCGGCTTTAGCGCAATTTTTTCGGTTTCGGCTCGTCTTTGAAGCGCCACTCAGACGATTGTTGATTGGTTTCCATGACAAATTCATAGACCCCTGCCTCGTCGACAGTAATTATCCATTTTACGAAGGTTGGATTACTTTGGGCTTCAGAAATCATGTCTTCAGCAACTGTCTTGCGGTGGTGTTTTTGCACGAAATTCAGTTCCTTCCGGACGAGCCTAGCTGTGACGGGTAGCATACCCAAAACATCAACCACAATGGGTTGTGCCGTTCCATATGAAATGCCAAGTTCACTATAAATCTCTCTTAGGCTAGTATGACGATTTTCAAGCACGATTTCTTTCATTTTCTTCACCTTTTCATCGGTGTTCGACGTCGGCGGGCGTCCGGAACAAGGCAAATCTTCCACCACTGTACGACCACTTTTAAAGTCTTTATACCACTCGTATGCTCTTGTTCTTGATAAAGCAGATTCGCCAAATGCTTTTTGCAACATTTTCAGTGCATCGGAAAACGAAATTTTGTTCGCAATACAAAATTTCAAACAAACTTCTTTATTCAACAAAATTATCCATGGTAAAAGGCGACAAATTGAAAAAAGCCTTCCCAGCAACAGTTTTTCGAAAAGTAAACACAAGAGTAAACAGGCACTAGACTTATCGGCCTATAAGAAGAGACCATATTCACAGGTTTCCCTGGTTTGCGTATGAGAGTAATCTGCGCAACTTTCCATTGAATTGGAAATTAGTATTTCTTAAACATCGCAATAAATATGAAAGTAATGAACTGGTAGCCGCATGTGAGTAATTCTTTTAACACTTTATTTGTTATCCCGGCGCTTTATTTGCTTACTTTAATTTTTTTTTTTTTTTTTTTTGTCGAGACAACCAGCAAGTGCAGCACTCTGACATTAATTAAGTCCATTGCACTACACTTGGATTCCCTCTTAATTTTCTTTAAATCTACCCGATCTCCGAAGAAACCTGAGTAGATCTTGTGGAGCCAAGGAGCCAAGATGGTCGCTTCTTAACACATCAGTGCCAAAGACCTCAAACTTGATTCGAGCGAAGGCGGGGCAGACACACAGGAAATGGTCCGCCGTCTCATCCTCCTCTTCACAAGCTGGGCAGAGTACACTGTCTGAGATGCCCAACCTTTCCAGGTGCTTTGCCCACAGAAAGTGGCCCGTCATCAGTGCAATCAGCCGTCTGCACTCCCCTCTGCTTAATGACAGAAGGGTTTGCGACAGTCGATCGGATATGTCAGGTAACATCAGTTTAGTCCATCTACAGCCTCTCTCAGCCTGCCTGGCTCGTTTGTGGGTGGTAGTTCCCCATTTGCTAACCGTGGCTGTGATGGCCGCAGAAGGGAGTGGCAAAACGGACTCTGGGACAAAGAAGTTGGCCTCAGAGCCCATCTTAGCTAAGGAGTCAGCGGTCTCGTTACCCGCGATACCCACGTGTCCCAGGACCCATGTTAGTATCAGGCTATTATATCTACCGACATAGTTCAGCCTGGATTTACAGGACTTCACTACCCCTGATGTGGTTTGAGGGCTGTCTAAGGCCATAAGCGCTGCTTGGCTGTCGCTGCAGACACATATAGATCTGCCTCTCAATCGCTTTTCCACAACAAAGTTCATCGCTTCTTGAACTGCATACACCTCCGCTTGAAACACAGATGCATATATTCCAAGAGCAAAGTGTAGTTTTGTCCCGCTGGATTCCACGTAGACCCCAGAGCCGGAGCCATGCTCGGTCCTGGAGCCATCCGTAAAAATGCGAAAACAGTGTTTATCGGGCTCATTTCCTGAGTCTTCCCACAACTGAGCCTCTGGTAGCACTACACTGTATCTCTTTTCAAGTACGACTCTTGATGGCATGGAGTCAAGGGGCATGGAGAGAATCGTTGGATCGACGTCCATGCCTTCTCTGTGTTCCAATTCCGGACAGGGGCCGTACCAGTTCCCATTGTGTTTCAGTCTGCAGTCTGCATCAAGTGGTGGTAAACCAATTAGAACATCTAATGCCGGGCCTGAAGTAGTCGGAAAAGCTCCGGTGCAACAGATGGCTACAGTGCGTTGTAGTCTCGATAAAGTCCTCCTGACTCCCACTAGAGAGAGTCTACTCATTCAGACCACTGATGCATAGATGATACTTACTCTGTACTTAATCTCTTCCTAGGTGTGTTGTGGTATCGGTTAATCCTTTTGGCACTGGGCGGAGAGAAATTTGTGTACTAAGAAAAGCTGAGAAAACATTTGAAACACGCTTAACGCGCTCAAGAGCTTTTTTCTTATCGGTTTTTGGCCATGATCCGTGGGATGTTTTACAGGTGCAATATAGGATTTTGGTTGTGACATTTTTAGCGTAAATACAAATACAAAGAGTTTCAAAATGATTGCATAAAATTTAAGAAATTGACAACTTTTGTGTTCGCCTCATTTCTGTATATACATTTCATGTATATTACAAGCATTTGCACACACAATTCAGTCAACCACTTTGCCTACCTTTGCTCTCACTAGCATCCTTCATGTCCTTTAATTGTTCCTTACACGCTTTCACTGCTCTTTTTCTGTAACTGTTTCATTGCAGTTTGCCGCCATTTTCGCAGCCAAATATCTCCTATGTACATATACATATAAGTATATGTAAGTATGCATCAGTCGTTAGCAACACTTTTGTATTATTTTGCTCCATCTTAAGCGCCCCGACTCTACTGCTTCATTCCTTCACACATTTCTCTAGCGCAATTCTGCATTTGACAGCAACGCTAACCATTTTCTGCCGCAAGTGTTACTCCGCATTTCACTTTTTAGTTGATTTTGATTTCGCCAACAAGCATTTTTTCACCACCAACAACATTGTTCTCTGCTGTCGCATTGCTGGGCTCATTTAACCACTTTGTCCTGAGCCAGGACACGTTGGCATCTTCCCTTCCTAGACTAACATAACTTTTTACGTGTTGGAAGAATGGAAGTACAGCAAAATATTTTGTGGAATTCGTGTTATGTTTTTCTACTTATATATAGGTATATAAGTGTGTATGTATGTAATTAAATGTAAGCGCTCTTATGCAGCTATGTAGATAGCACTTTTGCCTTACAACAGCTGTAGTCCTTGCATTGACCTCATTAGGTGCGGCTTCTTTAGTGAGTTATTCCTTTTTTTGCGCAAAGGGCAAATTTTCGCTTTGTAAACACACATACATACATACTCAGGCATCCAGTGCCGTGTATCACCCTCATGTGTAGTTTTTTTTTTTAATGCATGGGAATATATTTTACTAAATACTTTATGTGTATGAAGACCCTGCAGAAAAATGCTGAGATTGTGAAATGAATTTCTGGTTCGGAGAACGTCGTCAATTGCGAATCACTTATTTACCCCTTTTCATATTAAGAAGTAAAATTACCAAAGGATTTTGGGCAACTCGATTTTTTGGGCTTATTAAAACGGCACCAACTTTGTATGTCATCTGTTGCACCGAAGCTTTTCCGACTTCTTCAGGCCCAGCATTAGATGCTGTGGTTAGTCTTCTACCGCTTGATCTTTTCATCCAAAGAGAGGCCTTGAATGCCATCTACAGGTTGAAACACAATAAGAATTAATACGGACCCTTCCCTGCATTGGACAACAGAGAAGACATGGACTTCGATCGAACGATTATCTACACTCCCCTTGACTCCATGCCATCAAGAGTCGTACTTGAAAAGAAATACAGTGTTTCACTGCCGGAGGCTCAAGTGTGGTCAAACTCTGAAAATGAGCCCAACAAACATTTTTTTCGCATTTTCACGGATGGCTCCCAGACCGAGCAGTACGGTTCCGGCTCTAGTATCTACGTGGAATTCAGCGGTACAAAACTACACCTTGCTCTTGGATTGTACGCAACTGTGCCTCAAGCGGTGGTTTATGATATTCAAGAACCAATCAACTTTGTTGTGGAAAACAGGTGGAGAGGCAGATCTGCGTTTATGACCTAAGACCCTCCAACGACTTCAAGGGTGGTTGAGTCCTATAAATCCAGTCTGAACTATGTCGGCAGACATAATATCCCGATGCTAACATGGATCCCGGGACACGTGGATATAGCGGATAACGCGACCTCTACTCTTTAGCTAGGATGGACTCTGAAGCCAAATTCTTTGGTCCGGAGCCCGTGATGTCACTCCCTTCGGTAGCCATCAAAGCCACGGTTAGCAAACGGGGTTAATTCATGTCATAAGCGAGCTTGGCAGGCTGAGAGAGTCTGCAAATGGACAAAACTGATGTTAGCTGTCATGTCCAACGGACTGTCGCAGATTCACCTGTGATTAAGCAGAAGGGACTGTAGGTAGCTGGTTGGGCTGATGACGGGCTACTTTCTTTGGACGAGGCACATGGAAAAGGTAGTCTTCTCAGACAGTATGTGGAGAGTAGGATGAGACGGCGGACCACTTTCTATGCGTATGCGCGGCCTTCGCTCGAATCAGGTTTGATGTCTTTAGCACTGATGTGTAAAGAGACGACCATCTTGGCGCCTTGGCACCACAAGATCTACTCAGATTTCTTCAGAGGTCGGGTGGATTTAAAGAAAATTTATAATTGATCCCGAGTCCAGTACAACGGACCTAATGTTGTCCGAGTGCTGTACTCACTAGTTTGTCACGACAAAAAAACAATAAAACCACTGCTTCGTCTCTGAAAGTATTCGATGCGGTACCATCTCGTGATAGCAGAGGAAGAGGAAGGCCTCCTCTGCGTCGGAAAGATCAGGCGGAGAAGAGATTGGCTTCACTTGGCGTGTAAAACTGGCACCGGTTATCGCGTCCATCAAGAAGTAGAAAAAAAAAATCTATAATATTCTAAAAGAGGAACATCTGGAAATTTGGGGGATAAAGCAAAAGCACACATCTGAGTTAGGGAATCATCTCCAAGGTCTCAGTTGATATATGAGGCTAGACGTTGTTCTGCTGAACAGGAACACGCTTCAGATAATTTCCAGCTGTAGAGATGTGAAGCTCCTTTTGAGCTGCTCATTCGTATGCTCCCAAACTCTCTGTATTACTTTTATACAGATTCGATATCTTTTGCACTCAATTTGAACTCTTACAGTACACAAGCCCTAATAACTGCGAGAGGCTAATCCAAGCTCTACTTTGAATTTCTATTCTAACTTTATTGACTTGCTGAGGCATAAGCATTCAGAAAACTGTCTATACATATTCATATATATTTAACGGAAGATGCAGTAAGCAACATGAAAAGTATTAGTAATCAGCACGTCGCAAGAGCTTTCTTGGTTACCAGGTAGTTCCGAATTATCGAGAGAGGCACGCAGAAGAGGAAAGTTGACACTTTTCAATAAATCTCAATGTAAGCTTCACTTGTAGCTTCTACCTAAAACTGAAGTATTTAGCACGGGCAAGTCAGTCACAGTCTTAAATTCACGAAAAGTGTACTAGTTCGGTAACTGAGGGTTTTCCTATAGGGTAACCACACCACCTAACCCATATACACTAATATTACTATTTTTTTATTTCCTTTACTGCCTCAGCATTTTTGCTCTAAATTAGATCGTAATTAACTTGTTTCTTGGTAAAATATGTGGCTTAGTATATTAAGTCGCCGAGTTTGTATTTTGACAGCTCATTTCTATGGGCGAAAAATGGACATTGCTTTAAATTGTATGAATTAAAATACGAAAATTTTTACACAATTGCATTACAATACTATAAATTTTCGGTTTTATATATACATATTCTTCTTCTTGATTCGTTCTTTTTTCCCCGTACTAATGCCGTCTTGTTAGAACCAAATGCTGTGAAAATCAGGAGCTTTAATTTCCGGCATCAAAAGGTCATTTATCATGGCGCGATGGCGTTCTGTATTCATTGTTACATTGGCGGCAGCCTCGTCTTTGAAGAAATATGGGTCGATGATTCCTGCAGCCCACAGGCCGCATCAATCGGTTGTTTTCAATGGCTGTAATGGCTGTTCTTGAAAGGCGTAGGGTTGCTCTTCAGCCAAAATAGGGCAATTTTTTTTATTATCGTACCCACTAAGGCACAAATGGACCTCATCGCTGAACAAACTTCGAGTCTTAAAATGCGGATCTTCGACGAGTTTTTCAAGAGCCCAACGACTGAAATTATGACGCTTTGAAGGATCGGTCGATTTCAAATCATGGACTAACTGTATCTTACATGCTTTCAAACCAAGAACTTTACGTAATATCGCCCAAGTAGTGCCGTAAGATAGACCAAATTGTTGAGATCGGCGCCGAATCGATTCATCCGGGTTCCGGCAAAACTCTCATAGCTCCAATATTCTCGTCACTTTTAGCTGTACGTAGTCTTATTGGTCGAGTGTCATCCAATAATATAAAATTATTCTCAATTTTGCCGATGGTTTATCGAATAGTGCGTTCGGTAGGACGGTTATGTATACCATAAGTAGAGGCCTTAACACGCGATGAACACTTTTCACAGAGCGTCGATTTTCGTAATACAATTTTACGACTTGTAAACGTTGTTGAGGCGTAAGTCGTTCCATGATGAAATTTCAATGGATACTGAGACATTTTGTGTTTAGTTTGACAGTAGTCACGCATGACCTATCAAACAACCCCTATTGGAAAAAGTATCTCCAATCTGATCACCCGTTACTATTGAAGTATATTTCCATATTTTCCATGTTTCCTTAGAATATATTTTGCCTTACAGCCAGAAGGCCAAATCACTGTGCGGACTATCAATGCCTGCTGTTTAGTGTTTATTATTGTTTTCCTGAGCACCTTTTTACTTCATCACCTTTGCTTGCGGATGGACCTGCAGTCTTTTGTCTACCTTTTATTGCATTAAATTATTTGTTTTACATTTTCACAGTTGCCATCTCTTGAAAAACATAAAAATAAAAATCTGTGAATAAAAGGAAGCAAAGCAAATGCAGTAAAATGGTGAGAATCCCAGTAAAACTGTGAGTGTAAATGGACCACAGTGAGGTTTAACCATATTTCCGTTTTCGAGTGTTGTCATAACACCGCCTTCGAAGCGCCAGTAGATTTTCACAACTTCCACGGGAAAGAAGCGCAGTTAAAAAATACCGCAACGAATTTTATTAAATAATATTTTTACGCTGCTTTGAAGAAGTGTATCACGACACCGGCACTTTGCCATTGTATTTTACCAGCAGCATTTATTGTCTTTAGCCAAAGTGAGGAGTCACAGCAGTATGAGTTGGCTCGCGCACAAATATACATACATAGTTATATGAAATCGTAATTCCATAAAGCCGCTGAATTGCACTCACTCATTCTCACTTCCGGTTGGCTGCGCTGCATTACGATTGCTTTTATTTAGTGTTGGTTTTTATTAAATTGACCGGAAAATGAAATGAAAGGAGTGACAGTAAATTGGGTGAATTTACTGTGAAGAAACAAAAGATAAGTAATACACTTATCACTTAAATAAAATATGAAAATCATAGACTTGATGAAAAGGAGAGAATAAAATGAAGGCTGAAACGAGAAATGAAAAAAAATAAAAATTCTCATATAAACATTTTTTACGTACATAGTTTATTGAGTGATAAGTGAAAGTGTTGTTAGTAGCGGGCTGATTTTTTTTTTGTTTTTTTTTTATAGAGGCTGCAGTACTAAACTCAAAAACTAAGCAGGCACGCACAAAAAGTGAAACATAATATTTCATATCAATAACTGGGTTAACTTTGGCAGCAATGCAAAATTTTGGTTTATTGTTCAAGAGAAATGGCAGAGTATGAAGCATTTTTTGAACCTGCCAAAGAACGGAAGTAGTCTCTAAATTTGTCATAAAGCAGCTCAAACAATCACACAAATGTTCTCAAGAGCGAATATGCTTGACATAAATAAAATACTAAATCAAAATATGCATTTGGTTCACTTTTTGGTATTTTTATTGCTGTCATGGTAGAAGTGAAAAAGCGCTTAAGTTGACTTAAGATGTTGAGGCAACCAAGAGTTAAGAGAATTATTTTAGCGAGCTTTGATGCAGTGCTGCGCAGTCAATTATTACTATTTTTAATACTTATAAAAATAAAGAAAATGCAGGGGGAAAAATTTAGTACGGCCTCCACATTTTAGAACTCATAGGAAAGGCAAAATATCAGTGAAAAATAATATATTAATAATATTGTCATATATTCTTTAAAAATATTTAAGATGCATACCCAAAAACAAAACATGTTTATAATTTTTTGTTCCTTTTTTGATTTTTTAATTTTTGTTTTAATTTTTTCTTCTTAAAATTTGTTTTTTTTTAATTTTCTTTTTACACTTTTTTTATATAAAAGAACCGTTTTCAAAGCTTAAAAATAATATTTTAAAATTTTTTTTACAAATTTTTTTCTTTGACACATTTTTTAAAACACGCGTATGGCCTTGACATTTTAGAAAGATAAAATATCAGTGAAAAATTATAATATTTTCATAAATTCATTAAAAGTATTAAAGATGCAGACACAAAAACAAAACATGCTTAAATATTTTTCTAATTTTTTTTAAATTTTTTTATACTAATATATTTTTCTTTTCATTTTTTTTTTAGTTTTAAAATTTTTTTTTTTTTAATTTTTATTATGTTTTTAATTCAATTATTTTCTTTCTTAAAATTTTTTTTTTATTTTTTCTTCTTAAAATTTTTTTTCTTTTTTTTACAACTTTTTTAAATGAAAGAAATAATTAAAAAAAAAATTTAATTAATTTGCTTTGACAAATTTTTTAAAACACGCATATGGCCTTCACATTTTAGAACTCATGAGAAAGACAAAATATCAGTAAAAAATTATAATAATATATTTTCATAAATTCATTAAAAATATTAAAGACGCATACCCAAAAACAAAATATGTTAAAAAATTTTTGTTATTTTTTTTTTCTTTAATTTTTTTATATTACTTTTTAAATTTTTTTTAATTTTGTTTTTTTTTTAATTTTTTTCTCTTAAAATTTTTTTTCACTTCTTTTATTTATTCTTGTTTTGATTAAAAAAAACATTCAAAGCAAACTAATTTAATTTTTTTTTTAATTATTTGAGAGATTCGAAAACGGTTCTTTTATTTACAAAAAATTTAAAAAAATATGAAAAATATGAAAAACAAAATTTTAGGGAAACAAATAAAAAAAAAATAAAAAAGGAACAAAACTATTTGTAAACATGTTTTGTTTCTGGACCGCTACGCGAATCAGGTACGCGCGTTTTAAGAAAAAAAATATTCCTCAACCCCAAAAACCATATCCTTCCAATCCTTACTCCCGCACAAAAAGTCAGCGCATTATTTGCATTGTGGCTGCTAAAAAAAAGCAAAAACAAAGAAAAACACACAGTCACACATTGCAACAGTGGCGTCAGCAAGAGGAAGCGGGCAATCGCGGTACACACAAAAATTTAGCGAAGTCCTCAACCATCTGTGTAAACCTTCTGACAGAAAAATGTGAAACAGAGATGGCGCTCTAAACAGTTAGAAGGCCAGAAAGCAAAATAGATTAACGAAACCAACGCAAAGCCCTATGCTTCCGAGAGGAATGAACAAGGAAAGAAATCTTGATTAGCGTATTTTTGGGTAACTTTAAACGTCAAGATCTCTTGTCTTAGAAGCTAAAACAAAACGTAAAGACACAAAAATCATAGACGTTTGAGGAAAAAAATGTTGACTAAAAATATAACTTTAGAAATATTTACAAAAACATCTGTACGTCTTTCTGTAAATAAAGCTATTTGAAAAGTTTAGTTCAATCTTCAAGTAAATAAGTAAAAATTAGTTTGAGTCGATTTCAGGCCAGCTCGAGTGAAAGTAGCCTTGAGAAAAAAGCATTTAAAACTTAATTTGTGTTACAATCCTGGAAGTTTTTTCTTTATGAATTAAATTTTTAATATCTGCGCCGTACAATTCCCTTTTATTATTGAAAAGTTTATGTTCTTCTTCCTCTGTGCTCGACCTAATTTATTTTTAGGAATTCTTGTATAGTTTCATCCTTTAAATATAAATTGAGAGCAGACCGTTAAAGGAATTATAAGTATATAAAAAATTAAAATAAGTATTTATATTTTCTAATCCTGCGGAAAGCTTCTAATTGAGGTTGAACTATAAATAATAAATAAATAATTGGCGCGTACACTTCTGTTAGCCCTTGACCGAGCACGACCTTCTATTTCATTTCAATGTTAAATTTTATTTGGAATAATAACTTTCTATAACTCAAAAAGTTTCAAATCAAATTTAAAGTTGTATTGGGAAATGAAAGAAAATAATATAATATAATTTGTTTACTATTTTAATTATAAATTTATTATTTTTAATACATTTTTTATATATTTTTTATTTTAAATTTAATTTTATTAATTCATCTTAAATAAATAAAATAAAATAATAAATTAAAATATATAAATATTTTTTTTTTTAATTATTAAATTATTTTAAAATTTCCTACAAGAAGATATGTGTTAAAGTAATGTTTAATAAATTAATAAATAAAAGAAAAAATAACTTTAAATATATAAAAAAAAAAAAATTTAAATATATAAACAATTTTTTTTAATGGAACTTAATAATTTTAAAATTTCTTGCATCGATATATGGGATGAATTAATATTC
The DNA here is from genome assembly GCF_028408465.1 of Anastrepha ludens. Classification (NCBI taxonomy): domain Eukaryota; kingdom Metazoa; phylum Arthropoda; class Insecta; order Diptera; family Tephritidae; genus Anastrepha; species Anastrepha ludens. The sequence continues at coordinate 9,032,131 of NC_071499.1, read as the reverse complement.
AATAAATTAATAAACTGAATGATAAATTTGAATATATAAAAAAAAACAATTAAATATATAAAATTTTTTTTTAATGGAACAAAATTATTTTAAAATTTACTACATGAAGATATGTGCTAAATTAGTTTTAAATTAATTAATAAATGAAATAAAAAATTGAAATATTTACAGTTTTTTTTTGTTTTTTATTTATTAAATTATTTAAACATTTCTTACATCAAAATATGTGATTACCTGCAAAAAATCACTTATATTCAGATATTTATGTTATGTGCTGTACCTAATTATGTTAGAATTCTAGTACAATTACTTTTGTTGCTGTTCGCGCCCCTTTTTATAATTCATCGACGCCGCCCCTGTACTTCTAATTGTCGTTACAGCTATCAAATTTACATTCACACTCTCTCATCACTGCAGTTGTTGTTGTCGTCGCTAACGTCGCTATTGTCTTCGCTGGAGCTCCTGTTTACTTACTTCCACTATCTTCGCACCTCTCGTTATGCATTGTTTTTGCCCAATAAATTACAGCATTAGCATAAGTTTGTCGAACTATTTTCGCTCATTCTATTTTTGTCCTGCTATTTCAGAAAATCATACGATATGTGACCTTCATATTGTAACAGGTAAAATAGCAGGACCTTTCCAATATACCATAAGCGTCTTGGCTTATGCATAGATTTAATTTAGTAATAAGAATCACTCTATTGTCATAGCTCAAGAAATAAACGTCGGTAAATTTTTAAGCGCTTGTTTTTTTGATAACTTAAAATCGTGAAAAAGCTTCACGATTCACCAGTTGCTATAAATATGTTCCAAGAAGTATCATGCTCTCATCAGTTAAAGCAAAAAATCTTTGCAATAGCCTAATTTTACCAACAAGTTAATTACAGTTACGAGCTATATTAAATTTTCTCATCTTCAGGCATTGCCCCCGCAGCTGCTGACTTTCGTTTACATTTGAGTTTGGGTGACAACAGGTGATTAACAGAGTAAGCCCATCTTAATGTAAATTGGTTTTTTCACATTTTTTTATTTCCAAATAAGAGGAATTTTACTTCCTTTATTGCACACATCTTTTGATTCTGTGCTTAAGACTATGCTTGTACCTGAAAGCACCTTACAAAAATATGTGATATGCCCTCGACTGTTATTATAACATTTTCTGTTAACACAACACACAGATTAAAGAGAGGGCGAGAGCATTGACAGAACAAGCGCTGCAGGGGATTTCGGGCATTTAAATATGACACTCAGCTGTTTTTAATTTAATTTTTTTTTTGGAAAAACGCAATAAATAATAAATAATAAATAATAAATAATAAATAATAAATAATAAACAATAAATTATAAACAATAAATAACAAATAATAAATAATAAATAATAAATATAATTTACTTCTACGCAAAACAAGATCATTTAATATAAGCAACATGAATTTATGTAAAAACAAACATTGTTTTACTCATAAAATTCTCCACCACAAAAAAACTAAATCGAACTTAAGCGCTTTTTCGCTTTCATCAAAGATCTTCCTTTGGCATACAATATTTTCTTAGCTTCCGTAGCACGATTTATGACATCCAACATCCACATACAAATTTCGTGCTGCTGCCTTTTGTTTTGATATTGCGGAAAATGTATGAAGTATTGCCATCGTGGGCACAAGAAGGATTATGACTTTCGGAAGTGTCATAAATATTGTTGATTTTTTTTCTATTATTATATTTGTTTGGTATTAGCTTTTTCATGCCAAGAAACAAGTGGGTGGCTAACAAATATGCGAAGGCAATCGGCTATGTAGGTTTATTAGAAATTGATTTATAATTTAGTTACTGCAAAGTTATCAAGCGAAATTGTTGACGAAGACTCTTTTATTTCAAAATGTGAGGTCTTAATGAGGCATAACGCGCACATGCAGCAAGTGGGTCACAATCAAGTGGGTCTCGACAAAAAGCCAAAATGTCGAGAAAAACTGCTTCAAGTTTTTCAATTTCCCAAGCATTCTTAAGTACAAATGAAATTAACATTAAATTTATGTCGCCATAAGTTCCCTAATCAGCTTAAAAAATGAGCTTGCGGTCGTTTCTCCATACTTATCTAAATTTTTAGCTCGACATTTTTTTCCTTTTACTATATATGGAGAAAAGCGGCAAAGGAAAAAATTCCAAAATATCAACGGAATTTTATAGCAACTTCAAACATGCACTTTATTGTACTGAAATATTATATAATGATAAATTATAAACTGCTTACCAAAAGCTTTTCTTGAAATTGCAATTAGAGCCTATGGAATTGAGAGGAAAAGTTTATGGAATTTTCCTAATTTTTTTATAAAGCTTGAATATTAAATGTATAGGACTTTTGCTAAATAAAGAGCTATACTTTCACACAAAAATAAGAAACATGCAAAAAAGAGAGAAAAAATAGAGGAATGGTCAAAAAGTTGATGTGCTATTACTTGTCGCGGGTTGCTTGCAGGCAGTAATGAACAACGCGGCGTATGAGTAACAAACAGATTGCCTACTTTGCTGCTATGAATTAATTCAAATTTTTAATTAAGCAAATATTTTTTTAACTAAACTGTTTCATTATTAATTTTTTCATTATTTATTTTTCATTACTTATATTTTTCATAAAATCTAACAATTGATTCAAATAGTAGCACTTAAATATTTGCTCTTTACTTCCAAACACTTTTTCCATTACTTTTCTAATTACTTTGATTTTCTCTTTTTTTTTTTGGTTTTTTCTCTTTGTACTTTACAGAAACACTTAAGCCTAATAAAAAGTTATATAAAAGTGCCTCGTTTAATTACTTTTGCCCAGCTTAAGTCGCAAATTTATGAATTGCACTTAAAATTTGTTGTGCTTCAGCCAACCTAAAACTGACCGGAAAGTTGGTAAACCGCCGCATTGACGAGGGAAAATTTAAAGTTGCATAAGTGCCATTTTTTATTGCTTGCTTTAGGGAGATGAGGGTTTTTGAGAAATTTGTGCATACTTTTGGTATTGAGTGTTTTCTTGGTGTATCTACAAGTGTAACTAATTGCCAACCGTTCAGCAAAACAAGAAAGGGAATTGAAGAATTTGCAATGGCATTTAAATCTAAGCGACTTTAAGGGAAAATTTTCACATTTACTTTCAATAAATGTACACTTATTGCTAAATTATGCCAAAAAATAAAGTTTCTGGAGGTCATTACATTGGCAATTGAGGTCAAGTTTGAATAAAATTCACTTATTAGTGGGGGTATAAATAATTAGTAGTTTTAAGAAGAGAAATGTTGCAGACATCTTTCTATGCCTTATCAAAAATTGCGCATTATTTTGAAATGCCGTTTATTTATCAATATAATGTCCAGTTGGCTGTCCCTTATAATTTTTATAAAAGAGAGTTATGACTTATTTTTATTATTTCATTATCAAAAAGTGGCAAAATTTTAGTAAATTTAAATATTTCTTGCCTACGAATTCATATAAAATAATTATTATTATTGAATCCCCTGGCAACCCTATTCAAAAATATACCTAGCTTCTCGCATTCTCAATTAGCTTTATTTGGAGGCATTTTCATTTGATTTAATTTTTTTCATTTAATTTACATTTTTCTGGATATATAATTTTTTATTCATCTGCAAATTTAAATCACTTCTAGGCGGGAACCATACTCAAACAGGTTTCCATATTAAGTCTATCTCTAATTTATATTATTTCATTTTAAATCAATACTAACATAACTTTTCGATAGATGGCAACACTTTTCAAAAGTGTTTCTATTTTAAAGTGTTTTTTAACTCTTTTTTACACTCCTGTTATTTCATATGATTCAAAATCAATATAAATTCTAAATTTAGGTGGCAACCCCGTTTATATGGCAACACCATTTGAAATCTTTCTGGATTAAAGTAACTTGAAATTACTTGCAATTGATAATCATACTTTAATTTTTTAAATGACTAGATATTTAAATGATTTATTCGGCAACAAACTCTTTTATATTGGTTTGTGTATGTATAATAGATTTATTCAAATTCCTTTATTTTAAATTAACAGCCCTCTTTTTGAAAGTACGAACGATATTCAGCTGTCATATAAAGCTTTAATTAACTCTTAATTAAGCATTAACTCCTTTTATTCCAAATAATTCCAAATTAATATTAACTTCGAATGTAGGTGGTAACCCTGTCCAAAATCATAAAGCAACACCGAATGAAAAATTTCTGGGTTAAAGTGATTTGAAATAACTTTTCATTTATACCCATACTGTATTAGCTTAAATAAAAAAAAAACTTTGTGGCAACCCTAACCGAACAGGTGGCCAAATTAAAGCTTTCTTGAATAGGAATGTAGGTGGGGTAACCCTGTTCAGAAGAATATAGCAACACCACTTGAAATCATATCTGTACTAAAATGATTGGAAATAACTGTATTGAAATCTTTTAAATAACTTAACTATTTAGATGATTTGTTTGATGGCAACCCTATGGGAATACATTTTTAAACCAAAGCTTTCTTTAAATATGTTTTCTTTGCTTTAATTAGGTGGCAACATCGTTTTTCTCCAAACCTTTTTAAACTCCTTTTTTTCAAATATTTCCAAATCAATATTAAATAGGAATGTAGGTGGTAACCCTGTTCAGAAGAATATAGCAACACCACTATAAACATTTCTGGATCAAAATGATTTGAAATAACTGAATTTAAATCTTTTAAACAACTTAAACGATTAAATGATTTGTTGGGTGGCAACCCTATCCGAATAGATTTGTAAATCAAAACTTTCTTGAAATTAGTTCTTGTTTTTAATTAGCGGCAAACTTTATTCAAAATTGCTTCCTTATTCAAGCTTTTTAAACTACTTTTATTTCAAATATTTCTAAATCAATATTAATTATGAATATAGGTGTCAACCCTGGTCAAAGACACATGCCGAGATCATTCAAAGCATTTCTGGATTAAATTAACCTATACTGAAATAAACTTTTGAATTTTTTTTAAATAATTATAATAATAATAACTTTTTGGTGGCAACCCTTTCTAAAACGGTCTTTTATTTAGAATCAATACTAACAAGTAGATTCAATACCATAGACATTAACCAATAAAATGATCAAATTAATAATTGGTTTAGATAGGTGGTAACCCTATTGAAAAAGTGTTCTATATTAAAACTGTTTTAGACTAATTTTATTTCAAATGATTCCAAATCAATATTAGTTAAATATGTAGATGGCAACCTTATTCCAGAACATTCAAAATGTTTTTGGATTCAATTGGCTTAGAATAAACATAATTTTGTTTAGTAAACTACAGATTCAAATGACTCTTCAGGCAGTAGGGTAGATTAGGTAGTGCTGTCTGTTCTGTAAAAATATCTCACTTAGAGGCTCCATTGTGTTGCCAGTGGAGTTGAAGATATTATTTTATATAATTCTTAATTCATGTCTTCGCGAGTTTTAACAAGCCGTTTAGCTTTTTGTCAGCGATATCCTTCAAGGATGAAAAATATGTTGATCCTAGGCACATTTGTCGAGTGCTACAAAGAGCAGGACAGTGGCAAAGTAGGTGTTCCAAAGTACCGCTAGCATTCGCTTCGTGCATGTCTTACCCGCATCGCTATGGACTAATCCCATTTAGGCTGCGTGATGTGGGGTGAGACAGTGTTCCGTTTGTATTCCAACCAATATTTTGCAGTTGCTGTTGTTGTTGTAGCAGCATAAACATTCCCCATACATATATGTGGAATGCTGCTGAAGTGACAGTCCTTGGCCGGATATAAATCCGGGTCGTTTCGATAACGTAGAACCGACTGTCGTGGAAACGAATATTTTGCAGTCTTTCATAGACAGTGATAAAATTAAGTTTGTAGTTTTCGTATTCCAGGTCCTTGGCATAATTTTGGCAGCTTTTTACGAGGTTTAGTCTTTCCTTATCGACTGCGTTTCGAGTGGTACTTCCTCATTTAGTTCCGTTTTCAGAAAGGAGATTATTGGGTATATTTCTGACGTGTTGAATCTCGGAGAGCGAATACCTGCCTTACTGAGCTCGTCGGCTCCCTCATTTCCCCTTCCCTTTGTGTTCTGGTATCCAGTAAATAGTGTTGTTGTTGTTGTTGAAGTGGCTGAATATTTCTACTGAAATAATCCTAATTAGCGACCAGCACCGTTTTGCTACCATTGTTCTCGTGTAACGATGTCTTGTGTTTTTTGTTTTTTAGTCAGATCCATTTTATGAGATCCAAGTATAGCAGGAAATTCTTTCTCTCGATATCTGAGATCTCATTAATTTGCTCTAAGAACGACTTACCGAAAGAGGGAAGTCTTGCTCTGCGCATTCACATAAGAAGTGGGAAAGACTTTCCTTCATTGAAGGGTTCCCCTGTTAACAGAGCGTTTTACCGTGCTACTGCCTACCTCACCGATAATTATCCTGGTTTTAAGCATGTTCTCTACCCATTCGTTGAGACCTAGGCTGTGCTTAACATATTAAGAGCCTCAATTATGGATCTAACATTGTTAAAAGCCCCCTCTATGTCGAGAAAAGCGACTAATGAGTATTGTTTGTATTCTATGCTCCTCTCAATCGTACTTACAACCTCATGAAGAGCTGTCTCTGTAGATTTTCCGTTGAGGTAGCCCTGTTGGTATGATGAAATTGTTGTGTTTGTAATCTTCTCTCTGAGATATACATCTAACAATCGCTTGACAGTTTTAAGAATAAAGGAGAATAAACTGAAGGGTCTGAAATCGTTCGCTGTATCATGACCGCGTCCACCAGCTTTGGAGATAAAAATCACCTTATCCTTCCTTCAGCATTTTGGAATGCGCCCTAGCATAAAACATTGAAAAAGACCTCCTGCCACGGAATCGTCGTTTCTCGAGTGTTCCACAACATGACGGGGAATGTCCCATTTGGGCCGGCTGCTTGTATGCTTCAAAGTTTTTCATCGCCCATGGAACTCCATCTTGAGATACGATGTGATTGATTGTATTGGATGACAAGTTGGACACTCTTACTATTGTTCTCAGTATATTCTGTGTTACCTGGGAAATGTGTATTTATAACATATTCTGATGTATCGGCCGAGGATTTTGTCCATTCCCTGTTATCTTTTCTCAAGAAAGAAGGACAGGAGAGTTCTTTATATAAAAGCTTACCTAATCTGGCCGTCGCTCTAAAGCAGTGAAGCAAAGCAGGAATAGCCTCACCACCTTGAGCGAAAACCTTAATCTGGGTCCCAGGACATCGGAGCATCGAAGGTAATGAAAAAGCGGACTAACTGGCAAGAAGGGAATCTGCCATGAATATCGCTCTTGCAGAATCGGTATTCACCCCACTAGATGCAGTCAAGTCCCTAAAATACCTCCGAATCGCGAATCCGAGATGGAGAGACCAGACAAAATGCAAAATTAGCAGAACGTTATGGCCCACCTACAACCTTAAGCAATCATCAACATTAATAAACATGAAACGACGGGACGCCTGGAGACTAACGGCAGTCATAACTGGCATTCGGTCTGTGGGAGAACAAGCAGCCAAAATGGGCATCCCTCACAACACATACTGTCACAGTTGTAAACAACCGAAGAAAAAGGAAACAATCTTCCATTTCCTCTGCGAATGCCCTGCGCTATGGAAGGACAGAACGTTAACGCTGGGTAAACTGCTGTTCGAGAGTCTCGAGCAACTATCTGGCTTAGATGTCAACAACCTGATAAGGTTCCTGAACCGCACAGACTGGATATAGTCATGCTGTAAGTAACTGGTAAACAAGTTGGTAACGAGGATGTGGCAACAAAAATGTGCGGAAGCGCTAGTTAGATTCTGGAAGAATCACCACTTAAACCAACCAACCAACCAACCTGGCCGTATCTTTGGTTGATTCAATGGAACTACAAAAATCTCTCCAAGCTTCTGTCTCAGCAGTAAATAGTGACCTGCTCATTTCTGCAGAGTTCATACATTTTAGATCTGCGTTGTTGAACAGATTCAGAGCTTTCTTAAAATCCTTTCAAATGATTCCAAATCAGTATTAATTAGATATGTATGTGGCAACTCTATGCAAGAACATGTCTGTATTTGAGCTTTCTCATATATCTTTTATTTGAAATTAAATTGTTAATATATTTTTGAGGTGGAGTGAACTTTTCAGAACCTTGAGAATTCGCTTTTGGAAATCACACAAGACTGCCAATCAAAAGACCATTTTCTAAGCACAAACGCGGTCAGAATTTGAAAAAAGATTCATTCATTACTAGTTCAACTAGAATGCAACTAGGAATGCAATTTTTGAAAGATGAAATAATAAAAATGTATGAAGTCTAGGATATCTCAGAACTCAAACTCAAAACAGGTTCGCATATGATTTTATTTACCTCATTTCGCTTCTTCCGCTAACCTCAACCAAACGCCTCGTTACACATATTTTTTGGGTTCAAAACATCCTCAGTATTTTCTCTTCCAAGAGGTGCACAAGTCCACTAAAGACAAAACGAATCGGGTCAAAAACATCATTGTCATCATTTTGGTGCGGTTAGATGCAAAATATATGCAGCGATAAGCAAGTACAAAATAAAGCATAAAAGAAAATCCGTAAAATAAGCAAAAGCTGGAAGGAAAAGAAGCACCGCGCACAGCTACCATCAATGGCTGCTTAAGTTTGTGTGTATGCACGCAAAATGGGGAAAGCGATAAGACTGATGAGGATGACCTCAAAGCTGTCAGTATCGTTGGAAGCGCCCGTCAATTTGTTTGCCTGTTTCGCAGTCAACTCTTTGCGCTGCTGTACTGTGCATACATACATACCCACATTACAAACACACGAGACGGCAATCAAAACAGTGTCAGTGGCATAATTATTCAATATTCGTTGCCATAGGCACGCGCAGCTACATTAAATACTTTTATCACTTTCGCAAATGCAATGAAGAGTAAGAGAGGAACAAAAATCAGGCGCTTCGGAAATTAATGAAAAGGTGCAGGAAAACTAACTACCTAAGTATCTAAATAGAATCGGATTAAATTTAATGATTTATGCTTCAAATGAGGTAAGAAGGTAAGATAGGTAACGAGAGCGGAAGCATTTGATGCTACTCTACTCGATAGAATGGAAGCAAAGCAATAAACTGGAATAATAAAACTCAACACTGATTGACACACACAAAACGTTTCTGGACTTAAGAAACTCTAACTTTTATCAAATTAATTCAAATTTTAACGAACAGCTATTTCGCTTGCTTTTAATAAACAAAATTATTAGCATATCACTAAAAATTGAGAAAAGCTTCGGAATATAACTCGTACATTGAGGTATTGTCATTGTCAGTAGTCCATCAACCTTAGCGGCTGAGGAGAGCATAGAAAAATGGGGATATTCATACTAGAAGTTCATCGGCATTGTCGTCTTGCTCTGATAAACACAAAGCGTCATGCACGAAGCTTTGTGGATAACAAAAGTTGTAGCGTTTCTTGCGCCGAGAATTTCTTGTGATGAGTTTCAGGTGACGAAGTTTCCCCGGAATGATTTTTGTGAGTTAGCAACGCTTGTTAGTGGGAAGGATTTTCGAGCAAAAAGCATGGTGAGGGATGAAATTAAACTGTAGCTGTGAGTACTTGAGACAGGATCACGCTCGATACAGAGGTGTCGTCGAGTAAAATACGGACCAGTGGAGGCCATCATCATTATCATTTTTTTCCACATTTTACAGAAGCCCAAAAACCGCAAACTGGAAAAGATACAATCAATGCTAAGCTTTTAGCTAAGCTTAATAACAGCGTAAGCTAAATAACATCAACAGAGGAGCTAGAAAAGGCAGTAGCAGACATGACTGACAAAATTATAGCCTCATACCAAGACTGTTGTCCACTTAAAATGAAATCCTCCACGAAGAGGGTTCCCTGGTGGAACAACGAACTTGACAAGCTTCGGAAAGCAACGAGGAAACTATTCAACACTGCAAAGAAAACTAATAAATGGGACGAGTATAGGAAATCCCTAACTAACTATAACAAAGAACTAAGGAAGTCCAAACGAAACTCTTGGAAAAACTTCTGCGAGGATGTAAAAGATACTCCAGCAAAACAGCTAGAATCCAAAAATCACTCTCCAAAGGTGACTCAAGTCCCATAGGCACACTAAAAAGTCCAAACGGAACTATTACCAACACATTCATAGAAACACTAGAGCTTCTTCTAAAGACTCACTTCCCAGATTGTAAAAGTCATGACCTATCAATCGACAATAGTCTAGACATGGTAACACACCATTAACGGAGATCGACAGTCTCATTTGTCAACAAAATCATAAATTCTGAAAGGGTAGAGTGGGCAATTAACTCCTTTAAACCCTTTAAATCACCAGGCCCGGATGGAATATTCCCAGCACTTCTATCCAAAGGCACTGTGGAACTGATCCGAGTCATGGTGAAAATCTTCAGAGCTAGTCTAATATTGGAATACATTCCAAAGATATGGAGGAAAGTGAAGGTAATATTTATTCCTAAGGGAGGTAACAAACTCCCTGATTCTCCAAAATCTTACAGACTAATCAGTTTATCGTCGTTCATGTTAAAGACAATGGAAAAACTACTTAAATACCATCTAAGAGAAGAATTAATCTGCAAAAAACCCCTACATAAGCTGCAATTTGCTTACCAAAAAGGTAAATCCACAGTCACAGCACTGCACACACTCGTTGTCAAGGAAAGAGAAAGAAAAGGATCTAAATCAAAAAGAAATAGCCCTCAGTTCCTTCTTGGACATAGAGGGAGCCTTCGACAATGCAAATTACAAACCCATGGAAACAGCACTCGAGAAAAGAGGTGCAAACCCTATACTAACACACTGGATAATCCAAATGCTTAATCAGAGGATTATTAAAGCCTCGTTAGGCCAAGCTGAACTTAATGTCACAACAGTAAAGGGATGTCCGCAAGGAGGAGTTCTTTCTCCACTGCTATGGTCCCTACTAGTTGATGACTTGGTGCAGCACCTAAACAATAAGAGATTTATAACCATTGGTTATGCAGATGACATATCTGTTATAATAAAAGGCAACCATGAAAGGACACTAACAGACTTAATGCAAAATGCCTTGAACGCAACATGGGAATGATGTAAAAAGGAGGGGGTCTATCAACCCTAACAAAACCACAATAATCCCCTTCACAAGAAAAAGAAAGTTGGAGTTTCCTATATTGAAAATAAGCGAAACAGTGATAGAACTAAAGGGAGAGGTCAAGTATGTAGGTCTAACCTTAGATAAAAAACTCACTTGGGAGTCACATATAAATAGTATAACAAAAAAAGCCGCGAAATCCTTGTGGACAGCCAAACAATTACTAGGGAGATCCTGGGGCTTCAGCCCTAGTATGGCCCTCTGGATATACACCCAAATGGTTAGACCTGTATGGGGCATTAGTATGGTGGAGCAAATCTATCCAAAAACAGCGATAACCAAACTGGGAAAAGTACAGAGGCTTGCTTGCCTATGCATCACAGGGGCTATGAGAACTACCCCAACAGCTGACATGGAAGCACTCCTTAATCTCCCACCACTTCATATAGCAATCCAAGAGGAAGCAGCTACGCAAGCACTCATGCTACACATGAAAGAAAATTTCAATAGGAGCAGATCTAAACTTCATCGGACCTAGTCCCATGTTCAGATTCAACAAAAACAGCCTAAAACAAAAAGTAAAATACTGGGCCAAAACTCTATTAAATCAGCATAAAACTCTATTAAATGGAATAACGTAGAGGGTCTTAGACACTCCAAAAAGTTCCTAAGTTTCAATGCTAAAAGAGCTAACATGGCCCTCACCTACAACAAACACTTACATAAATTAGGCATAACTACGCACCTGCAGATTTTTCTGCGAAGATGAGGAGTCTATAGAACATCTCATCATCGAATGTCCGGGGTTGGCGCATAGAAGGAAAAAGTTTTTAAACAAGTTCATGCTTACAGATGAAGACCTCCAATCACTCCCTCAGAAGGAGCTGGTACAATTCATAAGCATACTTAACACTCAATAGACAGCATAGGGTGCACAATAGATCAATATGGTCGCAGTGCTAAAGGCCCATACCTTAACCCTTTACTACCATTAACCATTAACATTAACCATCATCATTATCATCATCATCATCATCAATAGCACTACAGTCATGTGAAGACCATTGCTTCCACGCATACGGTTCTCCACTCCGATCTATCCTCTGCTACGCCTTTCCAGTTTGCGTTCATTTATCTAAGCTACAACACCTCTTTTCAGAATAATACTCCACATTTCCAATAATACAATCATATATTTTTATTTATACTTTTTCCCTAGTTCGCTCCTGAATCTTCACCTGCCTCTCCACATATGTTCTGAAAGTGCACACGCACATTCTTATTCTATATGCACGACTTGCTCTGAGTACAACGAGCAAAATCGATGAATTAAGAAGCCAGCAGTAAAATCAATGCAAAGCCAGTAAGTCAAGTGAGCAAGCAAGTGCGTCTACGTGCGTCGTGTTGATAAACAGGAAACTGCGAGAGACAGTCACTGCCATCGTAAACAAGCACCAATGCAACAACAAGGCAATAGCAACAGTAGCTATTAAATCCTGACTGGTGCTGGCGAGGCATCCAAGATTAGGTTAAGTGTGAGTGCGTTGCACAGGAGAATTCCAAAATTTGACGTCGGCGACAGATGTAAGAAGCGTTGTTGCAAAAGGTATGAAAAATCGCATGAAAAACCCGTTTTAGGAATTGAAGTGTTTACAGTTTAAATTGTGACAAAAATAAACCTTTTTGTTATCCAGGAAACATTTCATATTCCGACTAAATGATTATGGTCAAGTATCCTTAGAAACTTTTGGTGCATCCCTCTATCAACGGATCAATGTACACCCTCGCTTAGTCCAAGCGGAACATTCTCCACCACATTCCATCAAGTGAAAAACTGGTCAGAGGGCTACACTTGGAGACAAGGCTAAGTGAACCTGTTCACTGATGGCTCGGAGTTGGAAGAAAGGTTTGACAGAGAGGTATTCTGTGAGTATTCTGTCCCTATCAGACTCAATTTCAGGGCATCAAATGCCTGCAGTGTGTTCCAAGTAGTGGTAGCTGCCAAGTAAGGAAGCAGCTGATTGGCGGCTTATTAACTGCCAAGAAAATAAATATTTACTCCAACAGCCATGCGGCAATTAGGGCCCTTGTCTCAATGATGATGCATTCGAAACTGGTGAGGGAATGCCTAGCTTCACTTTCGATTGCATCCGAATTCTTCTTAAGGCCCATCTGCGAGAAACTATGAGGCGAATGAGCTGTCGAGAAGAGGGACCTGTGAGTTAATTTCCCCGCGAAGGGTGAGGATTGGGATCGCCTTGAAGACCTGCGGTCTGCTTCCGGATAGATGAGCTTCGCGCCAACTCAGCGAGCGCTGGGCAAGCACATAAACTTGTAAGGTCGCGAAAACATTCTGGCCACGTGTGGATCGGGGGCGCTCGAGGGATCTTTAGAGGCTAATAAAATTTCAACTCTCGAATTTCGTGTGCGTCTTCACGGGACACTGAAACTGCTTCGAATTCTTTTTTCGTCAGCTGCATGGGGAATGAGGTGTAATCATCTTAGCACCATCTCCTTAGCTGGCCTGCTCTCGCATGGCTAAGATTTAAGCATCTAGGCACTCACAGCTAAAATAGCCGGCCTAGCAAGTAATACCGAGTTCCACAGCATGCGTACTTCGCGGACAGTGTCCAGTAAAGGACGCACGAAATACGAGAATTAAAACTTTGTTAACCTTAGAAGATTCCTCGAGCACCTCCGATCCACACGTGACCAGAATGATTCAGCGACCTTGACAACCTTCTTTAAAGGGGCAGACCACAGGCAGTCAAGATCTGATTTCGAGTGCCCGCCATCGAACCTAGAGCCTGTGACAATTATTACACAAGTGAGCAGCCAATAATCTGCTTCGAACACACTGCAGTTGTCCGGTAGCCCGAACTTGAGTCTGATGGGAACTCCTCCGGCAAACTTTGATCCAACTTTGAGCCAGCCGTGAACAGGTTTACCAGTTCCTTTGCACAAATGCAGCACTCCGTCTACTCGTCCCTTGAAGGAATTTCAATGGAAAATGTCCCGATCTACTCTCTACTACTCAAGAATGGAGTAGTATTTTAGAAAATTGGATGTTGAACAACATGGCTTTAATAAAACAGCACATTTTCTGAAGGTTTTAGCAGAACCCAAAAAAAAATTCTTTGCCACCGAAATCTTTTCAAAATAAGCTTTACATGCCCAGCCTCATATATATCTTTCTCCTTATTGACACAGTAATCACCTAACCAGTTTCATCAGTCTTTCTCCTATTTCTCTTTCTCACCTCTGAAAGGAAACTGAGGAACAGCTTCGAATATTTAATTTTTTTTGTCAGGACAACTAGCAAGTACAGCACTCAGACAACATTAAATCCATTGTACTGCATTCGTCTTCCCTTTTTAATTTTCTTGAAATCTACTGAACCTCCGAGGAAATCTGAGTAGATCTTGTGGTGCCAAGGAGCCAAGGGGGTCGTTCCTTAACACATCACTCCCAAAGACCTCAAGCCTGATTCGAGCGTAGGCCGGGCAGACGCACATAAAGGGGTTCGCCGTCTCATCCTCCTCTCCACGTGCCGGGTAAGGTTCACTGTCCGAGATGCCTATCTTATCCATGTGCTTTGTCCATAGAAAGTCGCCCGTCATCAGTCGAGCCAGCTGCCTACAGTTCCTTCTGCTTAATGACAGGAGGATCTGCAACAGTCGGTCGGACATGACAGGTAACATCAGTTTTGTCCAGCTCAGCAAGCTGGCTTATGGATTGAAGTAACCTGTTTGCTAACCATGGTTTTGATGGCTGCAGAAGGGAGTGGTAGAACAGGCTCTAAAGCCAACTTCCTTGGTTCTCGCTAAGAGTCAGAAGCCTCGGTAGCATCAGGATATTATGTCTACCAACATAGTTCATCTTGGATTTACAGGACTCAACTACCCTTGAAGTGGTTGGGGGGTCTTAGCCCATAAACGCAGATCTGTCTCTCCACTTGTTTTCCACAACAAAGTTCAATGCTTCTTGAACTCCACACACCTCCTCTTGAAACACAGATGCATATATTCCAAGAGCAAAGTGTAGTTTTGTCCCGCTGGATTCCACGTAGACACCAGAGCCGGAACCGTGCTGCTCGGTCCTGAAGTCATCCGTGAAAATGAAGACAGTGGCTTCTGGGCTCCTTTTCAGAGTTTGATCACAATGGAGCCTCTGGCAGCACCACACTATATCTCTTCTTAAGTACGACTCCTGATAGTATGGGGTCAAGGGGCATGGAGAGAATCATCGGATAGAAGTCCATGCCTTCTCTGTTACCGATGCCGGACAGAATCTCTACCAATTCCCATTGTGTTTCAGCCTGCAAATGGCCTTCAAGGCCTTCCTTTGGAAGAGAGCATCAAGTGGTGGTAGACTAACCAGAGCATCTTATACCGGGTCTGAAGTATATTCCATATCGAATATATATTTAGTTATTTATATTGTCAGTATTCCAGTAAGTCTCAGAGTCTTAATAACAAAACGAGTTTCTTAAAAAATGTGCTTAAATTTTTTTGGAAGTTTACTATAGAATTTCCAAATCTCCCACCAACAGTTATTTTTTATAAATTGACTACTTCCCTCATTCCTTATTTCTCTTTGCGAAATACTCCGAATCAATTTGTAAAAAAGATTGCATGTCAAAGCGTCCTAACCTTAGGTTCCCGGCACGAGCATCATTGATTCGCATGACCCCAACAACGCCCCATGTCTTATCCAACTATTTATCTACATCAGCACGAATACAAGCAATTCAATGGAGTTCATGCGCCAATCACTCAAGTGCTAAAGCCATATTGAAAATTACCTACCAACACAGGCACAAAGTAAACCCTTTCTATTACTTTATTCTTAGCTACTTCAGATTCTGCATTCTGTTGCCTAACGGCTTGCTTGTAACCAAAGTCAACCCCACACACACATACATACATATATATGTATGTACTCACACTTAACTTACATACATAAGTCAATAGGCAATTTGTGAAGGAGGCAATGCCAAAGAATTTACTATGCAAATTTCGTTAGGTTTTTCTTTACTTGTACGAGTATCTTCGAAACATCCATCTTCCCGCCGCCTTGGCTCAGGCAGTGTAGTTTGTTTGGGAATTTTTCACAATAACACAAGACGTTGCGAGTAAACTGGCCTCTTGGTTGGCTTTCATTGTAAACAGCTGTGTCGGGCTCACCCCTATGCACACTGCCGCATCACAGGATGAAGCCAATGTCTAGGCTTTTGCCACGTCTCAGCCTGTCGACATTTGACTTTCAAACCAACGAAGCATTTGCATGTTTGTATGGCTGTGTGTGTGTGTGTATGTATTCGGTAGGCAACTCAATCACAAAATCTATTGCTAAGCCATCTTTAGTGGAGTGTTTGGCTTAGAGCAGCCTAAAAATAGCATTGATGTTGTTGTTGCTTTTTTTAAGCTGCTTGATTGCATGTCACAGCCATATTGACTTAGTCCAAGAGCAAGAAATTGTATTCGATTGCCTTGTTAGGTGTTGTTGCCTCAACTGTGTAAGCAGCTTACACAAAGCTGTATGCAGACAAACACTTAAATGTTGTGAAATGTTGCACAAATAATCCATAGGAATTGCATTCCACATGACTTTCGAAAATTTACATATATATACAATATATATTTAGTTTTCCACTTGGTAAAAATAAAAAATAAAATAAAACAAAATCGAAAATAAAAAATAAAAATACATGGATGGGTTGCACATTCGACCATCGCCCTATTAACCCATTGATCACCGAAAGGATTTTAGCTGTTTCTCCAAGTAAATTGGAATTGTCGACTTCAAAATCGTGCTTCACAAATCTGTGCTCAATACCAGCAGCGCCGTCAGAATTGGGGAGGACCTCTCCGAGCCGTTTCATACCAAACAAGGTTTCAGAGAGGGTGACTCTCTGTCGTGTGACTTCTTTAACCTGATGCTGGAAAGGTTCGTACGAGCCGCAGAACTTAATCACTCAGGCAACATTTTTTATGGTAGGTAGGTAGATAAGATGGCAAGACTACCCCAGGTACACTATAAGTAGCACTTCCGTGCCGTTTTGATACCATAATGTGGACCACTACCTGTGAAAGGATTTAGGGAGGAGAGAAAACCGTCTACAGCCATCCAGTGCTGTTGATGTAGCGGAGGAGAGAAAAGGGATCTAGGCTGGAGAATTTCATCAAGTCATCCCCAAAGGGGACGCTGAGGAATCTCAAGCGCCTAGCCGCCAGAGCCGGACATTTGCAGAGAAAGTGTTCCACAGTCTCTTTCTCTGCAGGATCCCCACAGCTTCTGCAATGGGGGTTGTACGAAATTCCAAGCTTCTCCGCATGAGAGCCGATCACCCAATGACCAGTGATCACCGCAATGAGTTTGGAAATTGAATGGCGTGGGATTATCACCTTAAGCGTTCTGTTTATATCGTATTGAGGTCATAGTGCTTTTGAAATGGCAGACGATGAGACAGACCTCCATCTGCCTTGCGCTTTTCTTAGAAAGAAGTTGTGTAGTTTCCCTTTAACGACGGCCAAGGGGATACCGATGTCTGAGAAGGGGGCAGCTGGATCCGGTTCTGCCGCCCCCTTCCTGGCAAGCTCATCGGCAATTTCATTTCCCTCTATATTCCTGTGCCCTGGAACCCAGATGAGGGAAATGTTTCCTGCACGTTCGAGACTTTTGAGTTCCTCCTTACAGGAGTTCACGAGAAGAGAGCTGCAATACGGCGAAGACAGTGCCTTGATTGCAGCTTGGCTATCGGAAAAAATATTAATGTCTCCCTCCCAACAGCGATCCCGAAGCGTTTTGCATCCCTGCAGGATCGCGAAGACCTCTGCTTGAAAGACGCTGCTTATTTCCGGCAGTTCAAAGGATACCGAAATGCTGGCTGATTTAGAGTAGACCCCCGCTCCCACTCCAGACTCCATTTTGGATCCGTGAAAACAGAGGCATCCATATCCGTACCGACTCTACCCTCTTTCCAATCTTGCCTGCTCGGAAAGATAGCCCTAGCACAACCCTCAAAGCACAGTTTGCGGATGGAGAGGTCGGTACGAATATCAGAGAAGGAAGGGGAGATCTCCTTCAAGATGCTACTATGTCCTACAGAATTTTTTATAAGCGCGTACAATTGTTGGCGTATGCCGAGGATATTGACAAACAGTCGGTGCCCTCACGCATAGGCACCCACGTCACTGTTGACAATTAAGATTTCGGGGTTGTAAAAGATTTCGTTTATTTAGAAACCAGCATTAACACCGATGACAATGTCAGCCTTGAAATCCAACGTAGAATGTTACGGTCGCACATAGCGGTGATTCCGCAGTCAAGAATCGCATCAGTGACGGCAACAAAACGTATTATACCCATCTTAACTGGTTCAAGACCCGGCTCTTGACTAAAACTACAAAGCTGACTATGTACAAGGCCCTGTCCGACCAATCTTAACGTATGGATGTGAGGTATGGACTCTTAAAGTTGCTGACTGTGGGCTGATTGCTAGCATGGCAAGAAAAATTTTAAGAAAGCTTTTTGACCCAATAAGAATGGATGATGATACCTAGAGAATCCGGTACAACTCCGAACTAAACGATCTCACTCAGAACGAGACAACTGTGCGTTTTGTTAAAGATTACTACGGCCTGCTGACTGGGCCGTAAAGAGAGCCATGACAGGAAAGCTAATAGGCTTATAGGCCAAAGGCAGACTGAAAAACCGATGGATATAGGTGATAGAAAACGATCTCAAGGATTTGGGAATACTTAACTACGAAGCAAAAGTTGCCGATCGACCGCTTTGGAGAAGCATTGTGAAGGAAGCTTTGACGCACCCCACGTTTTAGTGCTGTGAAAGAAGAAGTGAACTTGTTTTCTTACCCCAATCGCATAAATAATGAGGAAGATTATTATAACGAAGGAAATTGAATGGAATGTGTGGAAAATTCTCTTTTGATCTTTTACTTTCAGTGCATTACTAAGTTATTGACATCAATAAATAAAAGAAAATAAGAAAAAACATTTTTAATTGCAACAAAGGATCAATTAAACTTTCCGTAAGCATTTTTCAATAAGTGCATTTATTTGTAAGTACTGAAATCCACATTATATTAAATTACTTTGCCAAGCACTCGACAATTGCGTTTAAGCATCATCCAGCAGTCGTACGCACATTCCCGCCACCGGCAAGCACAACTGTACGTACTAAATACATAATTTAATATTTTCGTCATATACGAATACATTATGGCCGCAAGCGACATTTGCGAGCAGCGACCTGCGGATGGAGCCGCCACCTCTTCTTTGTGCCGTTATTGTTGGCCCACTTAGCAACAGCGCCTGTAAGCACACTACACATACAAATCATTATGGAAATTGCAGAATTCGCTATGTCCACGATGATGACGGTTGCCAGAACGACTGACGGGCGTATTATGCTTAAGAGCAAAATAAATATTTGTGATTGCATTAATCAGCTTAATGCCAAGACTGCAAGCTGTACAGCAACTGCAAATACACCAACTATATCCACAGAGAGAATGCAATCTTTTGACACTTTTGGTTGCAGGGAAACTTTCGCTTGTGGCCATATATTCGGGAGCCATTCCATCCACACAGAAAGGGAAGTGTAAAATTTATTAACGTTTTTGTCTGTGCGGTGAAGCTGACGCGAAGATATTTGAAAACTCGCATTTTTTTCATATGTAAGTATCATAATTAATAATGTTATCCGACTTGGACTTATACTGCGAAAATTTCTTAGAATAGCGCAGATGAATACTTTTCCTAAAGGAGGGTACGCTAGATGGCGCTGGACGTAGATATTTAAAAAGTATAAATTATGCTCGAATTTGTTCAAGTCGCATTCATTAAAGGTGCTGGCTGGCACTAGACCAACAACAATGTTTTGTGCCCATTTGTCTTGGGAAAGTATTGGTAAAGTAGGAAACGAAGAATGAATTCGCCTTCTTTCATTCTGTGCTGACAGTCAGATGGACACGGCGAAAAAAACAAATCAGCTGATTTACCGATACAACCTTTAATAGATTCGCCTTGACTTTGTTTCAAAATTAAGACTACAAATCATATATCAAAATGACGTGGTTTGCAAATCAACGAGCCAAGAATTTACCAATCACTTCTGATATGCTTAAACAAAAGGCCAAGTTTCTCCATGGCAAAATTCAGGAAAAATCGGGGGACTTCCATGCTAGTAATGGTTGGATTATAAACTTTAAAAAAAGATATGGAATACGAAGACTCAAAATATGTGGAGAAAAACTTTCGAATAAGACTCATCCAGTTAATCCATTTTTACAAAAACTGAACAAAAAAATTGCTGATTTAGGTTTGACCAAGGACCAGATATACAATGCCGATGAATCTGGTCTCTTTTGGAAGCTTTTGCATGATAGAACTCTTGTGCGGTCAAAAGAAACGTCCGCTCCAGGACATAAAATCAGTAAGGAAAGAATAACTTTTCTGGCTTGCACGAATGCATCTGGAAATCACAGAGTAAAACTAATGGTTATTGGGAAATCATTAAACCCACGATCACTTAACAATTTTACGGGCATTCCAGTTGTCTACAAAGGAAATAAAAGTGATTGGATGACCTTGGGATTGTTTGAGGAATGGTTTCACTAAACATTTGTTCCAGAGGTACATCTGGTCACCATTGTTTGTAAAAAATTTCGTTTATTAATTTAAATTTCCTAAAATTGCAGGTAAAAGGGTTCCTTCGTGCCGAAAATCTTCCCGAAAAGGCTCTATTGCTTATTGATAATGAGTAGTGATGGTCAAATATCTGTAATGTGTCTTCCTCCAAACTGTACTGCACTTATACAGTCCATGGACCAAAATGTTATAAGACTTACGAAATTGAACTACAAAACAAACCTTTTAAGTGACATCGTTCGCCGTGGAAAAACAATAGACGAATTTCTGCGAAACATCAACTTAAAACACGCAATATGCTTTTTAGCTAATGCCTGGAATGCTGTTAATGTGGCCTCCATTCAGTCATCATTTCAAAAACTGTTTGAGGTAACATCCGAATGGGATAGTGAAGATGTCATCCCTCTTACAGAGTTACGCTTACAGCTTGTTGAAGATACATCCAATATTCAAGCAATTTCAAATTTGCTTCAAGAAATAAAACCATTGCAGCAAATATCCGATTCTGAAATTGAGCAATGGATTGCTGAACCTATTTTGGAGTCTTTTGAACAAAATGAAGAACCCTGTATCAATTGTGACCTTACTGATGGTGAAGAAACAAACAACGTGGTAGTAAATACGAAGAAAGTTACACAGGAGGAGACTATATCAACATACAATATTTGCTTAGAATGGGCTGATCAAAATAATGCCTCTTTAGACGATATTATAACGCTCCAGAGACTTAGAAGCAGCGTAGTACTGAACAACCGAGCTCGCACAAAACAAACAAAAATTTCAAATTTTTTTAGTTCACCATAAAGTATGTGAGTCTTTCTATATTTATGTACATGAACGAATTAAACTTAAGCGTATTGAATTAAAATACATATTAAAAATAATAAACTTATTTTCCAACCAAACTTTTTCATAAAATTGCCTTTCATTTCATACAAAAAAAATACTCGCTACTTGCGACAACCTCAATTCTTGCATCGAGCCCTGTTTTCATTATGTGCAAGAATCGAGGTACTCCTGTATTTGTGTATTTTTATATAAAACAGTCAGAAGAATAAAGTTATGAAATATACAAGGTGGCTCAAAAATAGTGCTCCCATTTTGTTTTTGAATAACTATTTTACTTAGTAAAAAAACTTGATTTTGAGTGATGGAGATCTTTTTTTCAGACCTTTACGCGCACTAAAAATAAAACTTAAAATGTTCAGTACCAGCGTTAAAGCAGTTCTCGTATATGGTTCAGAGACCCTAATATCTGGATTGTGTCTGCCCACATAAGTCGACCTCTTCAAACGTTTGTCAACAAATGCCTCAGAATTATAAAAGGTACAGCAACTTTTGACCAAGATTAAACTCCAATATGGGCCTTCCTCTGCTTACTAATAGCTGTCCAATTAATTCCGTAATAAAAAGACGAAAATGGTATTGAGTTAGACTAATCTTCCTCCGTAGAGCAGACAGAAATGTTACCAACAAAATGGCTTTTCAATGACATCCGCAAAGAAGTCGACGCTGAGATCGCCCACGTCAAACTTGGATGCGCACTATCTCACACGAGAGTCCTTCCACCGCCACCTTTAGTGGAGTGGAAAAATTTTGTTTAGGCCCTATGCTCTCCAAAAGAGTTCAAGGAACTAAGGTCATGATGATGAAATATTACATCATCAGGAACTCGTACGAGAGACGTTTAGACACAAGCTATAAAAGCATCTTACACATCAGAATAGTTCCATTACATTGTGTGGAAAAACAAAGACATGAGCACAAGCAGTAAAGTCAGAATTTACAAAACGTGCGTCAGACCAATTACAACGTACGGAGTAAAAACTCGAGCTGACACTTCCGCAAAGTAGCGAATTATAAGCACCGCAGAGATGCAAACTATACGCACCATATCAGTGTACACCAGATTCGTTCACTAACAAAACGAAGGGTAAGGGCTAGTGTACTGGGGCGGCAGCCATTTGGCGGAAAAAAACCCGAGTCATTTCGGTAACGTAGAACCGACATCCATGAAAACGGCTTCAATGCTTCTGTCAAGGAGCATATTAAAATGCTCACCAAGCAGTTTCTCCATGCGTACAACGGAAATTATCACCCTTCGAGACACATGCTAGAATCTGAGCCGCCTCCCAGGCACGTCAGGAGGAATCGCTTCAACTATTCTGATGAGATGCGCGATAAAATGCACTTACAGCTACTGGATCGGACAGTATACGGGAAACACTAAACGACATTCATCGGCAGATTCTGACCACCTTTTTAAACTCCCAACTCCAGTTTGCCGCCATCGGAGTCCGACCACCACCTACTGCAGATGAAGAGCTTTAGCTACACCGCGAGACTTACGTAACTTTAGCCCAATTTCATTCTGGATACTGTAGCAGTTTAAACTCCTGCCTATCCAAAATCGACCCCGACATACCCAACATACCTATGTTCAGCATGTGAAGGCACCCCGCACGAAACTCTAATCACCTCTTCACAAGCCCCATCAACTCTACTCACCTAACACCCCTCTCCCTCTGAACTCAACCTGTCAAAACAGAACGATTCCTAGGTCTACCGTTAGATGAAGCTGACCGGTAACTACATAGCACTGGCAGCTGCTACAACAACCAGCGAAACGAATAAATAAGGCACATAGGCGAAATTGAAGATGTAGCTTAGTGGAGCCGACAACGCCGAAAAGAGTGGAGCCGACATGGTAGAGAGACCAAATATGCCGAGATCGCTAGGTAGATGTATAATTTTATTATTTAACATTGATATAAAACAGGTCACAATTCTAAATAAAGTTAAAGATGTTGAAGAATAGTGGGAATAGCAAACGAACATTTTTTGTGCTAAGCCACCACAACTGGATATAGTCGAGCGTTGTCCGAACTGAAAGTCGCAAGCCATTGTTGCTTCGACCTCAATTTTGTCCGCTTCTAGGTACAGTCTGTGTCAGATGAAAAGAACCGGTTTTTTTCTTGTAACTTCAAGATATATTTCGTTCTACTTTTTGCTGCGTAATAGTCCCACTCAAGGGCTACGACGCCAGTGCTAACTCAGGTAAGTGTCGTTCGAAACCCGTAACGCAACCAAACAAAAATGATTCTGGCGGTATTTTTATGCACGCATTCGAAAGGGTCGAAATTATCTGACGCCGCGGCTGCAAAAGTGATTAAAAAATCAAAAAGTTTGTTATGATGTGGAATCAGGTGTATAAGGTGTACAAAAATGTTGATGACTATTCCGAGCGCGCGAATGACGACAAAAAAGGAGGATAAAGTGATCGTCCAACTTCTTTGTGACTACGCCAAGAATAATCAGTTCTTGCTAAAAAGGGAATAAATGTGGGTATTAAACACCATCGAACGACGACTGAAGGAGGCGAACATATCCTACCGCCCCACATCGTCAAAACCACTGCTCTCAGAAAAACACATTGAGAAAAAACAAAACACGAAAATGGGTAATAGTATTGGACTGGCCTTCCCAGTCCCCTGACGCCAACCCCATTGAAATTGTGTAGGGAACTATGAAAACGCATCTTGCCGGAAGGCCAGTCCATGATTTAAAGCAACTCGTGCGTCAAGTTCGCAAAATCTAGTCCTGTTTGTCAACGAGCTAAGCAGAAAAGCTGGTTCAAAGCATGAAGAAGATGCCAGGCTATGCTTGATAATGATGGAGACTGCACGGCTTATTGAGTAATTGCAACTCGTAGCTTTGTACATACTTTCATATAAAAAAGAAATTTTAAATATATATCTTTTATAGTTCATGAATAATCGCGGCTCCTTTTTCTTGGCTGCAAGGCAAATTTTCAGTACTTGAGTATAATAAATATTTGAATAACGTCCTTCTTCATCAATGGCACGAAAATCGTAGCATCATATTTCCATTTTCGCTTACGAGCAGGTGTTTCCGACACATCAAAGCCCAATTAAGTTTCAGCTCATAAATAATTATTTCTTTATTTACGTTTTGACTCATGTTTTTGTAATGGAATCTTCTTCCAACTCGCGCATTCACTTCTAATCTCAGACGTTTAATTGCAATTTACCTTGCGCTAAATACATTTCATTCATAATGACATTCACGCCAACACCAAAACAAACAACAACAACAAATTAGACAGTTACTTCGCTCCAGCGGATGTCTAAATCCCTTTCGTTGGCGCGAAAAAGCGTATTTCAGTTGATGAAGTTGAAGATTTCACACAGGAGCTTGAATGGAGCATTTCTCTTTACACTTCGAGCTCACACTTTTTGCAACATTTATGAATATCCGAACTAACTCGAAATGTGGCTGTCAGTTGTAGCTGAATGTGGCGCACAGCTGCTAAATGAGTTACCGAAAAAAGATAGTGAAACGAAATAACAGAAAACGAAGAGTAACACAGACAACGTCAAAGCGGCGCCGCAACGTTTACTGGTTACAAGCGGCTACAGCAACTCTTTTGGGCTTTGCACCGTCTGGCTGCAAGAGTTGGCGGCGGCGCTACGTATCCGTTGGTAGTGAAATCGTACAAATGCAGAGACAAAAGTTTTAATTGCTATAACTTTGAGTTGTGTAGAGTGTTAGCCAATTAGATGCTGGATGCTGCGGTCAGGCGGGTTAATTGTTGGGAGCGCCTGCGAAGCGTGCAGTTGACCCAAGATGGATGGTGTAGATGATTTGATTTTGTGATTTTTTTTTACTTTTTTGTAACTAATTATACAAAATCGTATTGTGAATGCAAGCAAAAATTAAAATAGCGAGTTTTTAATTTATTTTTTAGCACAATTTAAATAATTTTCTCTTAAATTGTATTTTACCGCCAAAATGAGAAATGACTTAATCAAAAACTATGCCAAGATAATTTTACTCCAGGTATTTGGCCACGTTCTGCTTGGCTGCAGGGAAGTTAATGCGGTCGCAAGAGTGGCTAAAGTCACTAGATTCGTTCATAGGGGGTTGACGCAGGCTGATGTCCTTTCTACCCTATTTTAACTAGTTGATATTGACGAAGTTCTGAAAATGTTAAATAATGGTCGGATTAAGGTAGTAGCATACGCCGATGACTTGGTCCTGATGGTATCGAGACCGTTTCCCTCAGTCATGGCTGAAATTTTGGAAAGGTCACTGGCTGTACTCAGTCACTGGGCCTCCGAGTCAACTCTGACAAAACCGAGCTGGTGCTATTTACCAGAAAATATAAACCTCCACCCTTGCGACTTCTCAAATTAAACAACCACGTTCTCCCGCTCTCATCGGAAGTTAGGTATCTTGGAGTGATACTTGACTCCAAACTCCATCGGAAGCTACACATTGAAATTTGAGTAAAGAACGTCAGTATAGCCTTCTACTCCTGCAAACCTATGTTCGGTAAAAAATGGGTACTGAAGCGACAGATCGTGCTGTAGATGTACGCAGTGGTTTTGACAAATTTAACGTATTGATGCCTGGTTTGGGATACCTGTGGGAAGCTCTTCGGTTGGGCTACAATATTACTAAACTGGGGAGGGTGCAAAGGACTGCATGTAAAACTTGCCCGAGTGCTGCCTCGGGCAGAGGTTTGTGGGCCGTGCTAAGGCAATCTTTCTGCACCGAAGCTTGCACCTCTGTCTTCACTGACGGCTTCAAGATGGAATCGGGAGGCGGAGCAGGGGTTTTCCCTAAATCAGTCAATTTATCTACCTCCTTTAAACTTCCGAATACTGCTAGAGTTAGTCAAGCAGAAGTTTTGCAATCCTGCAGGCAAGGAAAATGCTTGCCAGGACTCCTCGCCATTCAATTTCCAAAGTCGTAGCTGTGTTTACCGGTCACCGGGCGATAGGTACACACGCGGAGAAGCTAGGGTTACCATTTAACCTCCATTACAGAAGCTGTGGGTGCCTTTCAGAGAAGGAGACTTTGAAGTATTTACTCTGTAAATTTCCGAGTTTGGGAGATAGCCGATTAAGGTCAGTGGGTGCTTCTTTCTTCGACGGCCTGGGGCAGTGCGCCAACCTAAATTCCATCAATCTTCTCCATTATATCAACAGCTCTGGCTGGATGTGGATATCTGCCTGTAGGAGGACTTATAATGGTATCAAAACGGCGCGGTAGTGCTACTTGAGGAGTACCAGACTGGCACTTCAACTATTTCAATCTCAGACGTTTAATTGCAAATTTACCTTGCGCTAATAACAAACACTTCAACGAAAGATGTCACACAGAATGAAACTAAACCAATGACTCGGACAAACAAATTAATTACTCAAAAGCACAGGACCAGATAAGATATCATGAAAATTGAGTGACTTAGGTAAGGAGGCAAAACCCAAAACCGCCCCTTTTTACTCTAAAACAACAATCAGTTTCCACCACATCCGCCAAACCTGTCCGAAATACTCCTCCCGCAGAAAGCAAATCTTCTATAAACCTGAACGTTTGTAAACACTGGGAATATCTTCGTATGACAGGAGTTTGAGTATTTGTGGACTATGAACGGTGTCTTATTTGCGACTGTGTTAGCCGTTTAATGCTGCTGATGAAGTTCATCAGATTTTTTATATCAAGACCTGCTATGACAGCAGGCCCAGAAAAGAAGTAAGAACCAAGATGCTTAAATCTTAGAGAGCGTGGCAGCTAAGGCGCAGGTGCTGAGATTATTCCACCTCATCCTCCATATAGCTCACGCAAAAATGTAAGTCGAAGTAATTCCGAGTCTCACGGCATGTATGCCCCGCGGATAGTGCCCCGTGAGGATGCCCACAAAATTTGAGAGCTGAGATTTTGTCATCTTCAGAATATCCCTCAAACACCTCCGAATCAAACGTGGCAAGAAGAATTTCGCGACCTTACAAGTCTGGCCAACTCGTCGACTTCGCAGTTTCCAGCAATGTCACTATGACCAGGTACCCAGATTCACCCTTTAACTACAATTACATTTAGCATAAGTGGATGTAACACATGGGCTGAAAAGTCACGGGCCTAACAAAGAAAACACGTTTTCTTTTTTGTTCAAATTAGCTTTGTTTATCAACGTAATTTCCACTAAGAACCAAGCAATCATTCTAGCGCCACTCTAATATTTCAATACAACTTTTGTAGAAAGATTTATTTTTTGCTACAAAATGGGCATCATTTTCAGCGATAACCTCCTTATTCGAGCGAAATTTCTTACCGTCGAGCATTTTTTTAGGTCTGTGTGCAACCAATAGTCACTGGGAGCCAAACCTGGTGAATACGGTGGATGTGGGAGCATTTCGAAGATAAATTAATGTAGTTTTGCCATTGTTTTGATTGACTTGTAACCCGGTGCGTTGTCTAAAGGTGAAACAAAATTTTTTCTCTTTGCCAAATGGGGACGTTTATTTGCAATTTCGACCTTCAAACGCTCCATTCACTGTTGATGATAATTCCCTTCTCAAGATAGTCGATAAATATTACGCCACTCACATCCCAAAATATCGAGGCCATAACCTATCCAGCTGATTGTTGTGCACTCGGGCACTTTGGACGAACCTCATCAGATGACGATCGTTTTGATTTTAGAGTGAAGTCATGGATCATCGTTTTATCAATTGTCACATATTCATGCAAAAATTGCGCTTTATTACGTTTAAACATGGCCAAACACTGCTCATAATCATCTACACGTTTTTGTTTTCGGTCAACAGTAACCGGCAACCACTTTGAACGGAGCTTTCTCTTAGTCAAATCCTCATGCAATATAAAGCCAACTCCTTCTTTTGATATCCTTACGATGTCAACTAACTCACACAATTCCACTTTGCGATCATGCAAAACGATTTTGTGGATATTTTTGAAGTTTTCTGGTGTTACCGCCTTACTTGGACGTCCACTGCGTTGTGCATCATCGGCGTTCATTGTCTCTAAGACCGAGTTTGAAGTCAACAAATCATCGTTTTATTGTTGTTTCTTATGAAACGGAGTTCCCATACCACTTCTCAAGTCATTGATTTGGTGGAACGATATTTTTCTCCATCAAGAAGCAGTGTACAATTAAAACGTGAAATTGTAACGCTACTTAGCTCTTAGCTCAAAAACTCTCGAACACTATGAAATTTTATCAGCTGTCGTTTTAAGGTTAGTACTAACTGAAAAAGAGGTGAATTCAATAAAACTAGTGCCAGCTATGTGTTAAGCCCGGAACTTTTCAAACCATTTTTTAGCTTCGACCGTCATCGTCCATTTGTAGGCTCTACCATTCGGTAGAGACTAAATATTATTCATTTATTCATTTTAGTAAGTCAAGAAATACAAAGTTTCTTACAGACTACTTAAGACTCCTAAGAGTATTTATATAGAAGTAATTAACAAACTTAAAGCTAAGGAAACAAAATTAACAAATATATACTAGGTAATTATTTAGATTTCTTACAAAGGAAGAAATTTTTTAATTGGGTATTAAATACATGTTTCGCCCTGGAAAAGTCTAGATCCAAAAGGGAGACGAGATAGTTCTAACAAGAGGCGCATTGGCACTATATAATGTGCTCCTAAAGCCAACATGAAAAATTTTGCAACGGCGAAAATTCCTGCAAGGAACATTAAAATGTATTCTTTCTAGAAGAAACGGGCAGTCATTTAGTCCATTAACGAGATCGAAGATAAAAGAAACTGCCTGAAACGTACCTCTGTCACTTAATGGACAGAGACTAATCAAATGACAGCGTGAGTCGTATGATGGTTTGGGGTCTGAGAAATTGAGTGAATGTAGCGCGAAACGCACAACAATTTTTTTAACCCTCTCCACTCGATTTATATGAACTGCATGATAAGGTCTCCAAATAAAAGAGGCATAATCTAATTTGGACCGCACAAACGCAGAGTATAAAATCTTAAGAGTATATGGATCAGTGAAGTGCGTTGAGTGACGTCTACCAAAAGCGATAAAATTAAGTTTAGAATCAAACACATCAGACGAAGCAAGATATGTATTGTATAATTGATATGATAAGAGGTATAGAGGGGGTTTTGAAGCTTAGAAAATGAGATTTTATGACATTTTTCAATATTAAGAAATAGACGATTCATAAGGCACCAGGAAAATAAATTATTCAACTCGGACTGTAGGGCGGCTGAATCACTAGAATTTCTTATTTCAGCGTACACTTTAAGATCATCAGCATAGAGAAGAAAATTAGCGAAGGAAAAGCACGAACAAATATCATTAATAAACAAAACAAATAACCTAAAATACTACCCTGAGGTACACCAGAGGTGGCAGTGTACTATTTCGAAGAAACTCCATCGATAACTACAGTACAGCATCTCTTTATTAAATAGGATCGAATCCAATCAAGGAACGAAGAATGAAAACCGAGACAAGCCAATTTAGTTACTAAAATCGAATGGGAGATTTTATCAAAGGCTTTAGAGAAATCCGTGTAAATCGCGTCAGTTTGGAAACCATTCTGGAAGCCTGTGTGGCAATCATCAGTAAAAACGGATAAGTTAGATAACGTAGATCTTGCAGCAACAAAACCATGCTGTCGAGGACTAATTAGATGTTTAACGCTAAAATATAACTTGTCTTTAACAATGCATTCAAAAAGTTTAGATACAGCAGGTAATTTGGAAATTGGTCTATAATTTGCAATATCGCTTTTATTACCGCTCCTATTTTCAAAACGAGTGACTGAAGTCAGCTTCCAATCATCAATAAATATTCCTTCGGCCAAAGATTTGTTAAAAATTAGCTTAAGAGGTTTCACCAAAGAGCGACAATTTTTAAGCAAAGTTACCGAAAGCCCATCTACATCCGAATGAGCAGAATTTTTAATCTTTAACAATCCCTCAATGGCCACAAAATATACAAAATGATAAAAAAAAAATTGTTTCTTATTGTAATTGCCACTTGGAAGGCAATGATAGACTCTTTCAAAGGCATTACGGCCTACGAAATTGCTCCTCATATAAATATCTGCACTTCGAAGCCTGGGCAAAGCTGTAGCTCTCCTATAAATAGGGGGGTGTCCAGCAGGACGCAGACCACAATAAGAAAGAATTTAAGCGCCAATTATATGTACATGAATAACATATCTACTTATATACATATGTAAATAAATCATTGTATCTATGGTATTATAACAGCTGTCGTTTGGGGCAGGCACAGAAATTATTTTATCACTTCCTTGATGAAGCCAACATCACGAGTTGTTGAATGAATTGAATGGAATCCAGCAGCGAGAGATGAGAAAAAACCTTTTGGCTTAACAATTTCTTGCAAACACTAAGTTTCATTTAATTTGAAGCATTTTTTTTTTTTATAACTAACAAATATTCTTGCCATTTTGGCTCAAATGTTAATGATATATTAGTAATTTAGCGTATCTGTGTAAAGTTGGATAATCACCAAAGCTCTCGCCATAACCAATAGCCACATGAGTAAAGATGTTGAGCTCAAGGATACAAAACTGAACTTTCTAGTAGAGAACTTTGAAAATGCTCCAGTCGAAAATTGTTGCATTTCTGTTGCGTTTCATGACAGCAAAGTAGCTTTCAGCAATGGCGCATTAAGTTGAGTTAAATGACTTGCAAGGAGACGTTGCTTTTGCTACAATATAATGAAGAAATGTTGGTGTGAGGGAACATAGTCCAATGAGTTTGTTGATATTTATGCATCATTAACATTAACCCGCCGAGCGACCGCCGTAGTCGAATGCGTTGGTGCGAGACTAGCATTCAAAAATCGGAGTAGGTAGTTTCGAATCTCGGTGAAAGACCAAAATGAAGACAACCGTTTTTTTTCTAATAGCGGTCGCTCCTCGGCAGGCAATGGCAAACCTCTTAGTGTATTTCTGCCATGAAAAAGCTTCTCGTAAAAACCATTTGCCATTCGGGGTCGGCTTAAGCTGTAGGTCCCTCCATTTGTGGAACAACATAAAGGCGCACACCACAAATAGGAGGAGAGCCTCCGCCAAATACCCAACAGAAGTCTACGCGCCAATTATTTATAGTATTTCTTTATTAACCCTTCAATGTGCACTGTAACCAGCCAAATTACTTGAGCATTTGGACCGGAAAATGTCATATTTTTTACCGCTAGTTTGAAAATATAGCAATTGTCAGCAAAAATATCCACACCCTAACCAAAACCTTCGTTGATAATGAAATTCCTGCTAGTAGAATTGGTCTTAAAATCAACGATAATAAGACGAAATATATGATGATGTCCAGACAAAATAAACCAACATTAGGCAAATTGACAATTGGCGATTTTTCTTTTGAAATCGTTGAGTCCTTTACCTATTTAGGCTTAAAACTGAGCAGAGACAATTCAATCAGCCTCACCATCGATGAGAGAATTCTAGCAGCGAACTGATCGTATGCGTCGTTAACGAAAGTCTTCAAATCAAAACTACTAAACAGACAATGCAAATTAACTCTATATAAAACCAGTATTATGCTATGCAGCTGAATCGTGGACGCTAATTGAAGCAGATAAAACAAAACTACAAGCCTTCGAACGAAAAGTACTCAGAAGAATTTTCGGAGCAATCAAAGATCAGGGCGAGTGGCGGATAAGATGGAACGACGAGCTAGATTAGCTGATAAAGGGCGAAAATGTTATACGTTTCATCAAAGCGCAGCGGTTAAGATGGCTGGGTCACCTTACAAGAATGGACGGTACGAGGGCGCAGAAGAAAATCGTAGAAGCCAGAGCGTTCAACACTAGAGCAAGAGGAAGGCCGAGAACAAGATGGACCGACGAACTAGAGGACCACATCAAGAAATTTAAGATAACGAACTGGCAAAAAGTCGCAAGCGTTCGAGACGTATGGAGGTCCCTCGTGCATCAAGCCAAAGCTCCCAAAGAGCTGTAGAGCCAAAAGATGATGATGTGAATAAAAAAGTATTTATACCGGAGATCCTCAGAAACTTTAGGCATCCTCGCAAGGACCCTCATTGATGTTGAAGGATCCCCGACGATGATCGTTGGCACTTTTGAATAAATTCTGCAGATCGGACAGATTCTCAACGAATGATTGGGCGCACTTAAGAAGATTAGAGATTTCTAAATCGGTGTGATTTGCACATAAAGTGATGATAACTGCATGTCTCTTCATTTCTTGAGTTAAGTTGTAATCCTTTACGTCTTATCTGAAAAAAAGCGAAAATAAAAATAATGACTTCGGGAAGTTATAGCCACATACATACATGTCCTCAACTACCGTGCATTCCGTGCATACGAAACTGTATTGGGTCCATAAAAGAACACATTTTTTCGTCTCCTAAATCATCTTTTCGCTTTGATCGTGGTGGTACTACACCATGTATAGATTTTTTTTCAGTGTTACCAGCACAAACTCTTATTTTTAATTTTAATGCCTTTTTATATGTCAATGAGGGTTAAGGGATAACGAAAAGCTGACACTTCTGAAAATATGTTTGAATAATAGGATGACGGAATAAATTTCCAAATACAATACACTTAGTATCTTTTTTACCACAAAGTAAGCAAAAATAAATATTTCTTTGCCACAAAAAGCATCAAAAGAAGATTTTTTTATTATATATATAAACATTTACATATAAATTTTGGTATTCGTATAGACACGCGCAGACTTGTGTAAGCGCTCGCAGAAAGTGACACTATCAATGTGGCTTATATGTGTCACTAGGTATTTAAATTGTTTCAAAATTTAAAATAACTTCAAAAAATTTAAAACAAATTTTTTGGTGAAAAGAATTTCTCGATCACAAACCGAAATAAAGAAATAAATTTGCATTCAAACATAAAAGCAAAGCACTGAATAGAGAGTAAAACGAGCATTTTAATATAAAATCAAATATTTATTTTTGTACGTAGTTGCCATTATTTGAACGTTATTTGCATACGCATGTAAAATATACACACACACTCACATCTGAATAAAGGGAGCTTAACTACGTATGAATGAATGCCACGAGAGCCCCGCTGTGTCCATTGGGATTGTGGGGTATTCAAATAAATGAAACTGAGCCGATTGTTGGCATTTAAATACTTTTCACACACTGCAAACAGCTTTAATCTGCAAATGCAGCAATAACAATGCCAACAATGCCACGAGAGCAAACAATGAAATATCAGCAACAAAGCTGTAGGGGGAAATACATCAGAGAAAGAGTGCACACGTGGGGTTAAAATGTTGGTTGGTTGGTGACTGCTGATTGTAGCCGGCGGCGATGTGAATGTGCGTATATGTGTACATACTTACCTACAGAGAGTTTTATATGCATGCGTACCTCTTCATGATAGATAAATTATATTATAATTCACTGCGGAATGTGTGAAATTTTAGTAATGCGCCTCAGATAGCGAAAATCCAATCAGGATGACTTTCCCTAGTAGTAAATTCATTAAAATTAAACTAAAATTGTATTTATTTTCTTACAAAATATTTGTCACACAAATTTTACTAACACAAATATAAACAACAACACATGAGACATTCACATTTACTCGCACTAGAAGGAGAAAATAAATAAATATTCCTCTCACTTTCGCCTAGTCATCGTTAGGTGGAGTGCAAAAATTTATGCGCCACCTCAACAAATCACAAACCATAATTTTGTGGCCTTTGGCGTCCTTTTAGTTCTTTATGTTGTAAGTTATTTACTTATGTTTATGTTTATTCATTTTCTCTCTCTTGTCAGTGGCGAATGTGGCACTAAGTAATACTAATATTAATAAAAATTAATTTCATTGCCGCAAAACACTTGTTTACATAGTTTGCTGAATGGTCGCACAAGCACGGAATATTAAATAGAATCAGAAAGCAAACAACCGCACATGCACACACACACACACACACACAATCGCGCGCGCACACTCTTATGAGCAAACCTATTACAAGTTGCAGATGAATGAACAACGATTTCGGAAAAAGTTGAAGTTGTAGCAGGGCGTTGTGGCAGGAGGCTGTGAGGTGGGTGGGTGCGAGCTTTGTAAGTGATTTTGATTTGCACAAAAGGAATTCATTTCACAACAAGGCAAGAAAATTGATTGTGCGACCGTAAGGATTTTGATGTTGAGAAAGTCGAAGGGAGCAAATGAAATTATTATTAGCTACGCTTTAAGGGGAGAATATTTTAATAATAAGAGAAATTTACACATTCTGGCTTTACTTTTTTTCTGTACGCTCGCTTTGAGCGAAGTGCCTGAAAATGTTCAAGTTGAACTTTGAGAATTGGTGTGAGAAGGGAATTGGTGTGAAATTGAATTGTGGGATATGATTTGTGAATTGTGGGATACGATGTGAAATGTGAGTACGAGAGCTGCGGATTCACTTCCACATGTACGATTTTTTCTCTTACAAACCAAACCAATTTATAAGTGATTTAAATTTGCCTGAAATTTTTTTACAGGTTTTACATCTAAAATATTCACGTATCAAAGGAAATCAAAATTTTCAGAATTTGGTAATTCGAATTCGAAATTTCCGCTAGGGCAACGCCATATGAAAAAAGTTTTTTATTTATTTATTTATTTATTTATTGTCTTTGAATGGATACATTCTTACAGACTATATTAAGCTAATGTACAATAGTTTATTAGTTACTAAGAAAAGAACGATTTAAGATGATTGACTAAGATGCCATACGGCCATGTAAAATCAGCACCAGAAGAATTGAAAAACATATTTAAATCTGAACATGCCCTAGGAATCGGAGCATTCATCCCATAGTTGGTTCTCGAGAAGCCAATTTTAAAGGTTTCGTACTGTCGGAGCCTCATATTGGGTATATTAAATTGAATTTTACTTAAGAGGGAAGGACAATCAATAGATCCAGAAATAATACGAATAATAAATGAGCACGATAGAATAGACCGTCTGCTATCAAGTGGTTTTAAGTCAATTAGTAAACATCGAGAGCGGTACGATGGTACAGGTTCAGAAAAGTTTAAAGATCGGAGCGCAAAACGAAGAAAGACTTTCTGCACTCTCTCAATCCGATTAGACAGACCTATTTGGTACGGTCTCCAAATAATAGCGGCATACTCTAATCTTGATCTAACAAAAGCACAATACAATGTTTTGAGAGTGTGTGGGTTGGTAAATGCAGAACAATTTCGGCGAACGAATGCTAGCATCGCATATGATCGTCTTATGACGTGGTTAACATGGCTGGTGAAATTCAGCTTAGAGTCGAAAATAACGCCTAAGTCTTTAATTTCCTCAACGGATTGCAAAGGTAAGCCAGCAATATTATACGAAGTATGCAAAGTGTTGTTTGATTTAGCATATTTTACGTGAAAGCATTTGCTAATATTTAGTGACAGATGGTTTAAATAGCACCAGTTCCGGACATTGTGCAAGTCGGTTTGCAACTTTTCAGAGTCCCTAACACTGTTAATCACCCCAAATATTTTAAGATCATCAGCATACAACAAGTGTTCTGCAAATGAAAAGCAAGAACCAATATCGTTAATAAAGAGTATAAAGAGGAGGGGTCCTAGAATACTTCCCTGTGGGACACCGGAGGATGCAATAAATGCACGGGATGTCGTATTATCGACGGCTACAACGCAGTGTCTGTTGGACAAATATGATTTGATCCAAGACAAAAAAGTGGAGTGTATACCCAATGATTTTAATTAAGGCTTTCGTATTACTTGCACATTTTTCGTTCGATACCCGTATTTTAATATTTATTTTTCATTTCAGCCAGGTGGCAACTCCATTCCACACTTATTTTTATTCAAAGTAGTTTTCATTTTGTTATGATACTTGTAACCTGGTGCATATAAAATTAAAATTTGTGATTAATAACTATTTTTGTGTTAAAATGGGTGGCAACGCCATTAAACTTCTATTTAATATAAGCCGTCTTATTCTAATTATATATTCTAATATTTCTACTTATATATTTTAATATTAGATTCTTGTAACTGAATCTTAATTTCGCATTTCAGCCAGGTGGCAACTCCATTCCACACTTATTTTTTGTTAAGGTATTTTTTTTTTTTTGATACTCATAACCTGGTGGATAAAAAATTAAAATTTGTGATTAATACCTATTCTTGTATTAAAATGGGTGGCAACGCCATTAAACTTTTATTTAATTTAAAATATTTTTCATTTTGTTATGATACTCGTAACCTTGTGCATTCCACACTTATTTTTATTCAAAGTAGTTTTCATTTTGTTATGATACTTGTAACCTGGTGCATATAAAATTAAAATTTGTGATTAATAACTATTTTTGTGTTAAAATGGGTGGCAACGCCATTAAACTTCTATTTAATATAAGCCGTCTTATTCTAATTATATATTCTAATATTTCTACTTATATATTTTAATATTAGATTCTTGTAACTGAATCTTAATTTCGCATTTCAGCCAGGTGGCAACTCCATTCCACACTTATTTTTTGTTAAGGTATTTTTTTTTTGATACTCATAACCTGGTGGATAAAAAATTAAAATTTGTGATTAATACCTATTCTTGTATTAAAATGGGTGGC
Organism: Anastrepha ludens; assembly: GCF_028408465.1. Lineage (NCBI taxonomy): Eukaryota > Metazoa > Arthropoda > Insecta > Diptera > Tephritidae > Anastrepha > Anastrepha ludens. The sequence continues at coordinate 8,994,910 of NC_071499.1, read as the reverse complement.
AACGCCATTAAACTTTTATTTAATTTAAAATATTTTTCATTTTGTTATGATACTCGTAACCTTGTGCATATAAAATTAAAATTTGTGATTAATAAATATTGGTGTGTTAAAATGGGTGGCAACGCCATTAAACTTTTATTTAATATAAGCCGTCTTATTCTAATTATATATTCTAATGTTTCTACTTATATATTTTAATATTAGATTCTTGTAACTGAATCTTAATTTCGCATTTCAGCCAGGTAGCAACTCCATTCCACACTTATTTTTTGTTGAGGTATTTTTTTTTTTTGATACTCATAACCTGGTGGATAAAAAATTAAAATTTGTGATTAATACCTATTTTTGTATTAAAATGGGTGGCAACGCCATTAAACTTTTATTTAATTTAAAGTCTTTTTCATTTTGTTAAGAAACTCGTAACTTGGTGCATATAAAATTAAAATTTGTGATTAATACCTATTGTTGTGTTAAAATGGGTGGCAACGCCATTAAACTTTTATTAATTTAAGCCATCTAATTCTACTTACCTATATATTCTAGTATTTATCTCTACTTTGTGATTAATTTATATTAACTTTTCCATTAAAAATTAAGTGGCAACACCAATCAGCATAATTTTCGATTGAAGTTTTCTTAAAATCTTTCGCTAAGTACCCATGTTTTAAAATATTTGTAAGTTTTGTAATTACTTCATACTTATTGAAAAAAAAATTTTGTGGCAACGTTGTCCAAATTTATTTTTTTTACTAAAATAAATCTAAGTACCTTTGTTTTGATAGTTAAATTTTAATACTTACTCCTTTTTTAATAGAATACCCTTTTTGAATTTTAAATAAATGGCAGTACTAAGGGAAGGTCACCGGGATAATTTAGTAATTCTTCTTCTTCTTATTGATTGCAAGTGCAGGCGATCATCGACGAAGACGCTTCAAAATCAATGAGGGCCTTACGAGGGTGTTTGAAGTTTCTGAGGATCTTATCCGTCGAGTTGTACATGAAAATCTCCGGTATAAATCCTCAGTTATGCACAGCAGACAGTTTATAGCAGAACAAACAAGAGACAGCGAGTTATCCAATCAAAACGCCTTCTAAAGAAAATTTAAGACGCCCCTGAGATATTATGTTTTTTTTTCTAATGAAAGAGACCAAGACCAAAAGACCAGCCGCAAAAATTACCAGAATAATAGATGCCTATGTTTCAATCCTGTAACGGTTCCTGTTTTCATGCACAGGAAGTTTTCAGCCACTGTTATGGGCTTAAGTGTTGTGAGCAACAAAGGACGCGCCATGCTTCCGCACTTCTTTACTCAAAGATTTCAAGTGAGTTTTGCTGATTATATCGAGGTTCTAGAGACAGTAGTGAAATCCTGGATTGATAGTGTACGTGATGACAGCCCATATATCTTCCATCAAGACTCTGCTCCTTCACACAAAAGCAATGGAGAGGCAAGAGACAGAAAGGATGGCTGAAGATTTTCATGACTATATAACACCGAACTTATGGGCGCCTAACTCCCCAGACCTTAATCGCCTAAGTTATTACTTATGGGAGGTAAGCCAATAAGAATCCTCATAATACCATTACTTCTCAGAAGGTTGACTGCAGCCATCTGAATTAACCATATTAACGATACGAATAAGGAGCATTTGATTCGGGCAAGTGATCGTTTACGGACCCTAATGGAAAAGGAGTCTAGGTAAGTACGCAGATATGGTTGAAGTACCACTCTAGCACTCTCCAAGTAGAACTAAAGCGCCGTTTTCTTACCAAGAGCTCCAACAGGCAGATATGTACAGCCAGCCGCAGCTGGTGATATAATGGAGAAAATTGTTGATGCACACCTCGAAGCATTCGAAGAAAGGAGCACCCAGTGAGCTTAAGGAAACCCCGTGGTCTAGAATTTTCAAAAAATCAACTTTTTGTTTTTTCGATATTTCGAAAGTATAGTACCTTAACCCCTTGCCGTGCTCTAAGGAGTCTGACTCGTAATGAAAATGTTTGCCCAAATATGAATATGACGAGCCAGGCTCGTGATTGAAGTTAGTTTCTATTTGTACGCCCACCGAAGTTAGTCCCGAGTCTCATAAATACAGTTGCATCATCTCGCGCATCAGTCTGACCTGTTTACCACGCGTGAACGCGTACCTCTTGGACCCGAGTTTCGTCGAACTAAATGATACGGCAAGGAGTTAAGAATGTACTGTGAAATTTTTATACGGAAATGCCGAATATTATAGCTTCTACAGCTCACTAATTAGGTAGAGAGCACTACGCGCGCTTCTGTATCTCAAACTTTAAACTCATTTATCTCGAAACGACTTGTTTCGGTCTGGTGTTGTCAAAAAACAAAATAGTTTCAACCGAATCGTCTAAAATTTTAATATCAACAACAAATCAAGGGCTATCGCCCGTACTAGAATCATATTACTATTTAAATTATTTCTTTTTTTTTTTATTAAAAAACTGAATAAAAACCCGATTTTTAGAGTGTCAAATTCGAGAGCGCACCATTTTTTGTGTTTCAAAATGGATAACATCTTCCAGGGCCAATTTTTCGGGAGGGTCAACTTCAATTTCTTTTTCACTTTTGTATGTAAAAGAAGTTAAATAAAAAGCCTAAAAAAATTTAAATATCGTTTTTTATTTTTTTATTCTGAAAAAAAATGCCCGAAAATACCCCAAATTTTCGAACTCTAAACCACCGGTACCCCTTAATCGTCTAGCTGCCAAACCCAGACATTTACACAGAAAGTGCTCAACTGGGGGGGATGGGGAGCTTTTTCAAGGCAGAAATATACTCGGAGGTTTGGCGCTGCCTGTCGAGAGATGATAGCTATTAGAAGAAAATTGTTCTATTACTGCGGGATTTGAAATCAGTGCACTTCTGAATGGTAGTCACACACCAATAACTTCAGCTACGGCCGCCATGTAGTAGGAAAATCAGATTAACTCCCTTGATCTAGGTAGTGAAAATGCACAGGAAATAAGGAAACCGATTCAGTCAATAAGGTTTCAAATAAAATATACAAATTTTAAATCGGTCTGGTAATTTTTAAGTAATGCTTCCACTCTTTCTTAGAAATGAAATGATGCTCTTGAGAAATTAGAAAACCAAGTTAAAATTTTTTGATTACGGCATTTGAACAACAGCATTGGAGGTCTTTTATAAATACTGCAAACCAAGTTTTATTTATAATCCTCAAAAAAGCCTCGTCATCCATAACGCAATTATTCGCATACACACACACACACACACTCATGCAGGGCCACATTAGCAAGAAAATCTTTTAAAACAAGCATTGCCAACACTGATTTTACGAGCATTACATTCAATTATTCTCCAAGCTGTTCCACCCCACCTTCATAACTCTCCTCCAGCTGAAATATTATTTACTCACATTTAACAGCAACCCATACAGTTGCAACGCTTTGGAAAGCAAGAAAAATGGAATGCTACCACACCGAAGACCACAAAAGCAAACAAACAGCCAAAATTAAAGCTACAGTAACATTTGTGGATTTTTATTTCAGTGAAGGCGAGGAAGTTTGTGAAACAAGTGGTAAATCGCAACTGTTGCAAAATGCCATTGTAAACAGGAAGCTGTGGGAAAACAGCTACGAACACTATCCAGCAGCTGGCGGGCAAAGAAAACAAGTCTACTGAAAGTGGTTTCCGAAAGCAAAAAATATATTACTTTGGCATTGCGGGTGGTAAAGTAATATTTTTGAGAGAGTTCAGATTTTTTGATAAACAGGGAAATAATCGTTGAAAAAGATAGCATTAAAGTGAAAATAACATAATAAAAAATACCTATGAATTTATATGAATATATTTTAAGTTACTGTATTAGAGGGTAGTTGGGTAAGTACAGGTAGGTAGGTGGAAGGTAGAAGGCAGTAAGAAAGTGATGACGAATATATTCCCAATTCTAAGAAATTACTTCAATGCGAGGGCCTCGGACACCCAGCATTGCTCTGCCCCACTGCAATCAATTGAATCGGTAGTCGAGGTTAGATGTTTTCTCTAAATCAATTAATCAATTTCCTTAAAATTTCCGAATACTGCTAGGGTTTTTCAGGCAGAAATATTTGCGATCCTCCAAGTATACAAAATGCTTAGGGAACGTGAGCGTGAGGTCGTCATTAACTTTTTTTTCTGTTAGTCAAGCCGCGATCAAAGCTCTGACGACGCCATAGTGCAGATCCCTACTAGTCAACTTCTGTAAGGAGGAGTTCAAATCTCTTGCGTACACAGGTAATATTTCTCTGATCTGGATTCCAAGCCTTAAAAACGTAGAGGGAAATGAAAATGCGGATAAGCTTGCCAGGAAGGGGTCATCTGAATTGGTCTCAAAGACCTCCTACCCGGTCAACTGGATCCCCCTGTCTATTGTTAAAGGAGAATTGCACAACGTATTACTTAGGAAAGCGCAGAAGAGATGGAGTTTCGAAAACCCTGTATTCAACCCACCCCCACTTTGACACCAGGCTCGACAAAAACTATTGGAGAGCGTCCATCAGCGGTCACTGCGGCCTAAACCATTACTTGCGATGGGAAATTGATTCGAGTAGCCATACGTAGGCCCAAATTCTCGTATGAGCGTTCGGTCAAGTAAACTCGATCGTTTTGAGTGTTTATGAACTGCTCAATTGGGAAATTTTTTTATCAGAAAGCAGAATGTTACGAAATTCGCCACGTTCGCGCAAGCGCAACAACTCCTTTGCTCTTTCGCACCGAACTCTTTTTTGCTGGGATGAAAGATCGAGTGCTTTTTGTAACTTATAAGCCTTGCCCTTGAACTCATTTTTCAATATGCGTCGAGTGCTGTCTTGCGGTATTTTCAGTTCTTTGGCCATTTTTCTTCCACTTCGACGTGGATTTCGTTCAAATCGAGCCTTCACTTTCCGAACCATTTCTGGCGTTGTTGCTAGACGATTAAGGTCACTAGGTGCTCCTTTCTTCGAATGCTTGGAGCTGTGCGCCAACATAAGACCCATCAATCTTCTCCATTACAGCACCAGCTCTGGTTGGCTGTACATACCTGCCTGTTGGAGCTCTTGGTATCAAAACGGCGCTTTAGTGCTACTTGGATAGTGCCAGAGTGGTACTTCAACCATTTTCCCCCCTTACCTACCTAACCGAAACCAGAACGAACTAAACAATTCGAGTTGATTTTTGTAGAACAGAATAAAATAAAACGAAGTTTTTACTTCGACCTTTAGATCTTGTTTGCCCTCTACTCAACACAATACCTAATCCCATTCCAGTTCCCTCAATACAGCAAGGATGAAGCTGCATTAGGCCGAGAGTACGTGCCTTTCTTGTGATCGTACCAGACCGATCTCTTCTCACAATCGAGAAGCAGGTATGGTGGTGTCTCCAGAGATTGGTCGCAAAACCACACAAGTTGTTGAACCATATCTCTAGCCTGTGCAGAGCCTGTACAGTCAACAATAATCAATAATAATGCCAGAAGCAATATCAGTTTATCCTTAGGGTGATTTATGAGATGCTTAAATCTCTTTTGATTATAAGCACCCGGTAAGGACTTAGACTGGCAAAGCCCTACAGTTTAGCGCCAGCTTACGACTCGTCACCTTAGCCCTTCGCTTCTAAGCCCATTCGTGATGGTACATTATCCCACCAGCCAGGAAGGGCTCAGGTCTTATTTAGCTTGAGATCACAGCCAATTCACCCACTACCTTGTTCCCATATTCGCCGCTGTATTCCGGAACCCATATGAATTGAATGCGTTTGCGCTCTCCTAAAAGATTTCATCTCTTTGTGCACTCAAGGACTAATGAGAAGTTAACCACAAATGATGACAAAGCCTTGAATGCAGCCTGACTGTCACTCAGAAAAGTAATCCGCTCATTCCGAAGGGTTCTTTCTAAATTTAGCTCTGCACTTAGATAGAAAAAAAATTCTGGCGAAAATCCTCCACTGAACCCTCCCCGAGGGTGCCGGCTGGAAATAAGTACAACAGTTGTCCTATTTTTTCGGAGGTAGATACTTAGCTAAGTTAAGGGTACTATGGTTAGTGCTCGATACTCCTCAATAGTACAGCACTACTCAAAGTATTTTTAACGTGATTTTAAGGTGTGATGCGACCCGTGCCGAGAATTTGGCAGGCTTGGCGCCCTTTTTGGAAATATCCAAGTCTCCATATTAACTAGCCTTACCCGTGCAGATCGGAGCTATGCACTGGCGGACATCTTTTCACCGGCGCTCGTGAGTCCAAAAATGTTTAGTCCAAGCAGGAAAAAAAGAAAAAAAGGAGAGTGGTCCTCCTATTAACAGATCGACAGGAACAACCAGTTTCGCAGTACGAGCAACGGTCGCACAGAACTCAAGGAAAAATACAAATATCGGCTTAATAAGTCGGTCTAAACAAGTGATAGCCGGAGCGAAAGCCAGGCCAATAACTTTATAAACAACAGTACTGGACACAGGTCCAAGCACAAGTAGAAGTGCACTAGCCCGGCAGTCAACTGTGATTCAACCGCCAAAAACGGTCCCGACCGGAAGCACAGCTACTGCGAGCTCCGGTACAGAAGGATGGCCGCTTGAGAGAGTGGTAGAAACAGCGAAAGCGAGCTACCAGGATCGCAGAAACGCTGCAAGACTCCCAAAGAGGGTGGACGAAACCCAGCCTAAAGAGAAAGAACTCACACAGGAGTTGAAAGAAACGATTTAAAGACCGAAAGCAATCATTCCGATTTCAAATCAATGCAATCTGCTCCAAAACGACAACGGTCCTTGGAGGAAAAAAGGCACAAAACCATTGGCGTGACGCCTAGAAAATCCTTTGCGGAGGTTGCAAAAGAACGCATTATTATAGGAGTTCTAGATAAAATCATCCCGAAGAAATGATCCCCAAGGCCCAATGGAAATGGGTTGAGGCCGAGATTATGAAAGTGTCACTGAAGATTGTACTGGAGATCCCACCGCCTGCGTGCGAAGATTTAGGCTGGCGCCAAGGCCAGATAAAAATAATAGCGTGCGACGATGAGAGATCGGTTCGACTGTACAAAGCGGCAATCCCTAAAGTCGGCGAAGTGTTCCCGAATGCCAAGCTGGTGGTCGTCGATAGGAAGGATATTCCGTCCAGGCTGCGAGCAAGGGTCTAGTTACCTTCAACAGTCGAAGACCCGAAAGTTATAATGAAACTCATTCGGGTCCGCAATCCAGACATCCCAACGCAGGAGTGCATATATGGAAAAATGTAAGTAATAAGAACAGCGCTTGCCTTGCCCTCCTGGATTGTCTAAAAACTCTTTTTCTTCAGCTCTTTCAAAATTTAAAGAGCAAACTACTGTCAACTCGATTTTAAAGACATCTCAATTGCTCTGAAAAATCTGAGTTTAGTACATTTCGCTCGATAGGAATCGATACACACAGCAAGTGGCGTCGCTTTCGCGCACCGAATTAAATATTTGCTTAATTTTTCATTGCACCCATTTGCAGAGGAAATGATTTCTCAGAACCATATATCTCTGTAGTTTTTTCTTTCTGCTCCTTGCACACTTCGCCGCGTGAATTTTCGCAGTTGTCGCCAAAGCCAGTACATCTTCTTGTCTTCTTGTCACGCTTTCAACCGCAACAATTTAACTTTGCTGCAAGACGAAGAATTTGTGTTCGCTCCAGCATTTGTTGGCGCATAATGAATGACGTGTCAGACCACAATTTGCCAAACCGAATGCGGAGTGCAACAGCAACAGTGCAGCAGTGACACCGCAAACACTTTCTTAGCGCCACCGCTCCACACTTACACTGCTATGTGTGTGTGGGCATGCGGGTGTTTCAATCCTTCTGGTTGGCAAATCTTTTCTATTATTTACTCACCTCGTTCTCCGTTTGCTTCGATTTTGATTGCGTGCTGCGGCGTACTCCGACAGATAGTCACGAATTTGGCAAAGACCTCTAATGGCAGCGCACCGACAAGGGAAGGAGAGGCAAATTTGCAAGAAAGTAAAAACTGCACTAGTATTTCTGCTGCAGCTCTTTGCGTGTGCTTGTGTGTGTGTGTGCATGTTTTTCATTTGCTTTATTCGCACGTGCAAATTTAATTTATTCGCCATGATTATTGCTGCATGCAAAGCGTTCGAGTTCTGCCAAGGAGTGCACATTGAGTTGAATGGAACAAATAGTTGGTTGTTGGTAAAAGAGTTGACGACGCTTCACAATAGGAAAATATTAAATAATAAGCGAGGCGAAATATGTAGTTGATGAAAAGGTAAGAATTAATTTGATATCTGCGAACTTCTTCTTACCGATAAGTCTTTTTAGTAGGAAATAGAAGTAGTTTAGACTACTCTTCCACCTCATGTATTCTTCTTCTTCTTCTTGATTGGCGCGATAATCGCTGACGCGATTTTGGCCAGTTGGACACACCAAGTGAAGCCCAGTTCCTCTCTGCCTGATCTTCCCAACGTAGAGGAGACTTTCCTCTTGCTCTGGTATCACCAGCAGCCGGAGCGTTTGTACCTTTATTCGCAGCGCTATGTCTATGTCGTCGTAAAGCTCGTACAGCTCATTGTTCCATCATCTACGGTACTCGCCGTCGCCAACCTGCAAGGGTCCAAAAATCTTCCGCAGAATCTGTCTCTCAAACACTCGAAGAGACACCTCATCGGATGTTGTCATCGTCCAAGCTTCTGCGCCATACGTTAAGACGGACATGATGAGAGTCTTGTAGAGTGTTAGTTTTGTTCGTCGAGAGAGGACTTTACTACTCAATTGCCTACTCAGTCCAAAGTAGCTCTTGCTGGCAAGAAATATTCTACGTTGGATTTCAAGGCTGGCTCGCAGTTAAACGAGGTATTCTACAACCTCTAAATCAATACTGTCGTGTCAACAGTGACGTGGGTGCCACTATGCGAGTGCGCCGACTGTTTGTTTGATGATAGGAGGTACTTTGTATTGCCCTCGTTCATCTCTAGTGGTCCCGTTCTCATTGCTTCTTAATCCAATTTGGAAAAGGCAGAACAAAGAGAGCGGTAGTTAAGGCCGATAAAATCAATATGGTATTATCGTAGCGAAATCAGGGTATGAAGTAGTGAATGCATTGGCTTAAGATGCTGCGGCCTCGTTATTTATACGAAACGAACCCTTCCCTGGGCTTTTTTTCCTTTTCTTGGAATGAGAAATAGCACAGCATCAATGAAGTACTTTGAAGCGAAGCGCTAAGGCTACGGGATGTGAGATGGGACCAAACTGCCTACGCTGGGCTAACTCCTATTGGACGTGTATAATCAGAGGCGATTTAAGCATCAAGCTAAAAATACTCACTGGCATTCTCACAGATCACTGCAGTGTGCGCAGCTATCTGCACAGACTCAGAATATGTTCCACCGATTCCTATGCTTTCTGTGGCCAATCCATGGAAAATCCAACACATTTTTCTCTCCAGTGTGATGCCGTAACGAGAAGCAAGAAAGTCACATCTCACCCCAATCCAGCTCCAACATAGGTTGACTGAGGGAGCTAGCTCACCCACTATTGTGATGAGTAGAGAGCAAAACAGGGTTTGTAAATAAGTTATTGGACCGGATTGCTACTGGAGATGAAGCTTGGGTCACAATGAACTAAAGTCGAAACTTGTATAAGTCATTTTGCAGTGAAAGAAAATTTGGCGAGCATGTATTTCTACTATAAAGTTTCACGTAATCGGCGTAAAGTACGAATTTAGAATCCTTCCAACGTTAATAATAAAGTGGACAGAGAACAGCGCTCTAAGAATACTACCTTCAGGCACGCCAGATGAGTCCACAAAAGGGTATGATTTATTTTATTTTTTCAATAGCTACAAAGGAAATTCTCGAAGCCACGTTAGAAGTTTTGAATGGAATCCGAGGCATTAAAGCCTGTACAGTAGACTCTTATGTGAGAATGAATTAAACACTTTAGAGAAATCAATCGCATAAATGGTGTCTACCTGATAGTCACTCTTAAATGCTACGATGCAATACTCGGAGAAAACTGTCAACTTAGTAACTGTGGAGCGACCTCAGATAAAACCATGTTTATATGGTTCAATTGTTTCTTTAATGCAATAAATAATTTGTCTTTAATAACTTCATTGAAAGGTGCAATCGGTGTAATTGACTCCAACTTCCAACGGTCAATAAAAACTCCAGAAGAGTAGGAAAGATTGATGACTGACTTATCAATATTCACAGGGCCATTAACAATATTAGATTTGAAAAGGTTCGCAAAAAGAGTTGCTGTGCCGGACTAACAGAGCATTTGCCATAGAAAATTATACAGGTTGGACTATTTAAACAACCTTTCCGCCACCGAATGTATAGAGTGTTCCAAACAGAGGTATTATTTTGATATTAAAAGAAAAGTGCTATTTTTTAATATAAATTATCGGATGTTTATTTTATTAAGAGGAAGATATGCCGTTAATAGTGGAAAATAACATCAGGCAAATGATCACGCCGACCACGCTTACAAAACAATATCCTTTTCATGAAATTTTCCATAACCAAATTGCAAAGTGGCTGCCCTATGCCCTCGATAGCCACACGAATTCCATCTTTGAGGTCGTGATTCCACCCTGAGCTGTTGGCGTAGACCTTCTCTTTCACGTGGCTCTAAAGAATAAAGTCACAAGATGTTAAATCACAAGATCTTAGTCCCCCCACTGATCACCACCTCGATAGCGCAATCCATTCACCAATAACACCTGTTATTGGAAAACCCTTTACTTCCAAAAAGATTTGGGGTTTGGCTTAGCCGGTCTTCATAACGAAAGACATAGTTGTTATAGAGTAATCGGGAGCCATTGTTGCAGTTGGAGCGAAATTCACAGAATTGGAGATATAAAGGGAGAGAAAGATGAGACATGTCAGATAGGAAACTGAAATTCTTGCAATTGAAAAATCGTGTTCGCTTCAACAAACATGAAATCTAGAATATCACTAAGCTTACATAGTAGAAAATGAATTAATTTGAGTTAGACTGAAAGTAAAAATACTGTCTAAAAAACTAGTCCCAGGAGCTTACATTGAATGTTAATGAGTTAAGACATCATTCCTTAGCAAGTTACACCTGACGATCCTTTACCACAATTTTCCCAACGAGAGAAGATTAGGCCAATGGGTTAATGGACAATAGCAATGGACTCAATATCTATACTGATGGTTCCAAGCTAAATAAGAACGTAGGCGGAGACTTTTACTAGGAGAAGATGAGTGCCAGCATTTCTCTCCGGCTACCGGATCATTGTAGCGTATTTCAAGCTGAGATTCTGACTATCAGAGAAAGCCTTTTGGTCTTAAAGAACAGTGTCCTAACCACAAGAAAAATAAATGTATACTCAATCTTATTACTTATATTACCTCACAGACAGTAAAAGAATGTATCGTCGTTTTGACAGAACTAACACAATACTTTACAATAAATCTGCTCTAGCTGCCGGGTCGCAAAGGCATCAAAGGTAACTGCAAAGCAGATGAACTAGCGAGATTAGGTACAATATTACCGATCTAACTAGATAAAGCGACATATTGTACCTCTAGCAAGCTAATAATAGATCGAGACAACATCAAATCTACCAACGAGCAATGGGCTGAGTCCGTGACCTATGCTATTTTTTGAATAATTTGTCAGAAGGAGCCAATTTAAATCTAACAAATATTTTTAGATACATTAAAGCCACAGATTGGCTCAATGAGGACAGTGTAGAGTGAGGAGGGGTTCCAGCCCAGGTGGTATGGGCAATGCGCATACAGCGGGCCTAGGTGCGTCAATTAGCAACCGCTACACCCGACGTTCTCATTTAGATTGAAATCTCCTAATACGCAGAAAGGATCAAAGGGTTCATAATTGTCCCAGAGGTTTAGAATATTCTTAACATGAGCAACTTCGTGCTATTACGACAAGGAAGTGGACACGAAGTTTATCGAGTATGGAATCAATATTCGCTACCTGGAGAACTGAGGATGTAACTGTACACTTTACAACAATCGGAACTCTACCACCTCGCTGGCAACCTGTTTTTGTTTTTTGTTTTTGCATCTCTACCTTTTCGATATGTTTGAAAAATATTCGGGTCAAAACGGTTAGGTTAGCCAGGTTGCTTGTCTAAGACAAGACACTCGGTGCCCCTAAGGCCCATTGTGATACCTGTATTTGATTTCCATCCATTTTGATTTACAGCTCTGAAGGATATTGCTGAGAAAAGTTTAAACTGTTTATTAAAACTCGCCAAGACATGTATCACGAACTATGTTTATCACGACTCCAACAACAATGGTAACACTACGGACCCTTGTGCTCTATGTGAGATGTATTCAGAACAGCCAAACATACCTAACCTAACCTTTTGGACATTCATACCAAGAAGCCGCATATTGAAAAGGAGAAAATAATTACATATTCACTGCCACTGTTCTGCATTCCACGAGCTTTCTGGCCTCCTCTTTTCGTAGTTTGCGTAGTTTGTTAGTACTTTAGTTACAGATTTCTGCTCTCCGAATACACTTCAAGGAAAATTTTGCTGAACAGCCATAACAGATTTGGAAACAACCATAAATAAGTCAATAAAATCTTAATGACGTCATTTTGCAGCACATAAAAATTATGGGCACATGTTTACTGCTTTGATTTGAAGTGCCGAAATTATTGCGTGACTGCGCATAAAATAAATGTGTTTATGTCTCTGTAATACAGAAAATGCCCACAAATCAAAAAAATTGAAAACACTGTGCGACAGCTGTTGACCAAAGAAAGAAACGAGAGAAAGAAAATGAAGAACGATTTTGACTCAAGAGGCCGTATTTTAAATCAAAACAAAATAATAAAATTGACTAAGAGGCAGAGGCTTCGAATTTGGCGGAGAAGAAGACAAACTGAGGACTTTCGTTTTCAAGTAATGCAGAATTTGAGCTTTTGTTTTTGTGATTAAAAAACCTCACCGTACGTTGATCAATATTTACCTACTAGGGATGTCAGTCTCGCGAATAGTTTGTGTAAATCCCGAAATCCCGAATAGGTTTCAATATCGAATTGAGAGATAAAACTTGCTTATTACAGTTACAACTGTTCAATTTCCAAAAAACTGGTTTTAATGTACTTATACGCAATTACCGAGGAACCTTGACGCGGTGCAGGGACTTAATCGAATCTAAAAACTGATCCCAGCACTGGAAGGAATTATCGTATGGACGAAAAATCACCCTGATATCTGGTTAAGAACCAAGATGACCAAGACCTGCCCCTTCCTAGTCCAGGGTGTTATGCGTCACCGTGCACACTTAATGATTGGCAGCCAGCCGACTGTATTATAACGGCGCCTCCTAAGCACCGGGCCGATTTGAGGAGTAACTGTGGCCTTACCGCGACAAGGGGGACTGGCGTGGTGGGCCCATTGAGATCGCCAAGAAAATTGAGAACTGCCGAGTTTGACTTGTCGAGCAGGCAGTCGTAAGAACAGGATGAATATAAACAAAAACAAAAAAAAAACAACAACAAAAATAGCAGTGGTAAAAAGCTGGAAAAACATCACTTCGTGTGGCTCTCAGAGGTGGAAGTGTCGCTCTTTGACGAAGAGCTAGCCGCGGGATGCACCACAAACCACCCCTATATGCTGAGAGATCGAGTGCACTGATACATAGATGCCTCGAAAATACCAAAAGGTATAGGTGCGAATATTGGCTCCAAAATTAAGCGTTCTGTGCGGATGGGCAGTTTTCCAAGCATCTTCCAAGCGGAGATGTATGCCATCTATCAATCTGCAGACAAAAACTTAGACAGAAATGTCCGGAACGAGCAAATTGCCATTCTGAGCGACAGTCAGGTAGCACTTAAGGCTCTATCGACCTGTATCGAGAAACTGAAACTACTAAGAACTCACAACCGCATCCAGCCGATTCGGGTCCCAGAATACAAGGATATAACTGGGAACAAAATAGCGGACGCGATGAGCGAGAGAAGCTGCAGCCTCGCCTTTCATAGGACCCGAGGTCTTCCCTTCCATGGGACAACACACCTTCAAGGAGAAGCTTCGGAGCAAAGAGCTAGGGCTAAGAGGGATGTGCTAGCACCAAACTATGGGACTACGCCAGACGAAATACTTACTGGGACAGTACAACCAAAAGATGTTTCAAATACTCATAACCCTTACCAAGAATAAACTGAGAATGCTCACGGGAATGCTCACAAGCTTCTGCAGACTGCGTAATCATGTGCACATAATCGGGATTTGGTCTCCGGACCCTTGTCGTTTCTGCGATCAATCTGAGGAGACTTCAATGCACCTTCTCCTGGAATACAGCGCTACAGTGCGTAGTGGGTTGAGACATCTTGGCCAACTGCAGCCAGAGGAAAGGCACATACGCTCAATCCAGCCCAGCTCATTCTGAGTTTAAAAGTAGACAGCACAAAACACCAGAAGGTGGAAGTGCAAACTTCATAAAGAATCTAATCTATACAATATCTTGTAAATGGATTGTCTGGTGGAACTCACTGGAGAGAACGGCATCAGTTAAAAGGCTAGAGAGAGTCCAGAGGTCTGCACTCATTGGAATCAGTGGAGTGCTTCGAACTACTCCTACTCTGGCGCTTAATGTAATGTTAAATGTGGTACCTATAGACATCGCAGGCAGAATTGCCGCTGCACGTACATATGGGCACTCAAGCATCCTCAGAAACTTTGAGTTCATCCCCTCGTCGACGGATCACTGTGTGTCCTCGCTAAGTCCAAGCGGAACTTTCTCCACCCATATTCCACCAAGGAAGGAGTGGACCGGGGGCAACACTTGGGGACAGGGCCTCATTAACCTGTTCACGGATGGCTCGAAGCTGGACGGTAGGGTGGGAGGAGCAGTGTTCTGCAAAGAGCTCCCCATCAAACTCAAATTCAGGCTACCGGATCACTGCAGTGTATTCCAAGCAGAGGTGGCCGCAATTAAAGAAGCAGCCAAGCGGCTATTAGGGCCCTTGGCTCTATTATGGTGCATTCGAAGCTGGTCAGGGAATGCCTGGTCTACCTCTCGATTGCATCAGAATTCTCCGACATAAAGATAAATTGGGTACCTGGCCACAGTGACATTGCAGGAAACTGCGAAGCCGACGAACTGGCCAGACAAGGGACCTGTGAGGTAATGTGCCCGCGAAAGGAGAGGATGGGGATCCCCTTGACAACCTGCGCTCTACTTCCCTCAGCGAGCGCTGGGCAAGTACACGAACGTGTAGGGTCGCGAAGTCCTTCTGGCCACGTTTGGATAGGAGGCGGTCGAGAGATATCCTGGGGATGACAAAATGTCATCTCTCAAATTTCGTGAGCATCCTCAAGGGGCACTGTCCGCGAGGTATACCTGCCGTGAGACTCGGAATTACTTCGAGTCCTTTTTGCGTCAGGTGTATGGAGGATGAGGTGGAATAATCTCAGCATCTGCTCCTTAGCTGCCCAGCTTTCGCGGGACTAAGATTCAAGCATCTTGGTTCTCACTTCTTTTCTGCGCCTGCTGATATAGCAGGTGTTGATAACAAAAATCTGACGAACTTCATCAGCAGCATAAAGAGGTTAACACAACCGCAGACTAGTCACCGTTCGTAGTCCACAAACACTCACCATTCCCCATCCCTTCCCTTTCTCCCCTTTTTTTCCTTCACCCTCTTGCAATGGTATCACAAAGGGTGAACCAGACTTTTTTCGTCAAAGTGGGCGCTACTCTCTGGGCAACCACTACCTAACCTAACCTAACCTTTGTAAAGGGATTTGAATTGAAAACTGCATAATCGACCATCATGACTTTGAATATAGGAAATTTTACTCATTTTAAAAGAAATCTATGCAAGGTGAATCTCAGTACAAGTCGCGGCACCCCGGGATCACTCTAAAAAATCCCGAAATCCCGAAATCACAAATGATCCGCTAATAGTCACATCTCCAATACCTACATACGTACGCTACCTAATACCTACGCACACGATTCCATCTGCACAAAAAACGTAACATAGGAGCGCCAATAACAGTCTCATCTGTTTCAAGCCAAGGGAAATCAATTAAAAATTCAAAATGCGACAATTCGAGTTTGACTAACTCATTCTTTGCTCGTACGCAGCGCGATATAAGTATCTACATAACTCACAGCGATACACCAACTGTTATTGCAGCAGTTTTTCCACGCAGTTGCTTCGCGCCTCCTGTCGGTCCGTTGCATCGCTTTCATTGGCGCTTATTACGCAATGTGCCCTGTACACAACATGCCGGAGTACTGCAGTTTGCTCCAACTACCTGGCAGCTGTTCAATTGCTCCCTGCAGGTGTATGTATGCGTGTGTGTGTCGATGAGCTGATGTTTGTAATCCGCAACGTATTTACTCGTTTGCTAGCCTACTTTTAGGCGTACCCACATGTCAATAACGAACGAAAGGTAGTACGCCTAGTTTGGTGCAGCCTCAACTGTTTTTCATGCAAATTCATTTAATTTATCGCTGTGCTATGCTTGCTTGCTTGTCGCTTTTGTACGGATTTTGGAAATTACTAAAAGCAAAAAAAAAAAACATGAAAATGATAAAGTTGCCAGTTGTGGGCGCAGTGCTTCGCTGCTTAGGCGGCTGGCTCGAAATTAGTTTAGGTGTTTCAGCAGGGTTGTGGTTATGTGGCAAAGCGGTTGTTATTTTGTGTATTTTGACTCTAAAAACATTTCTCTACTTGTTGTTGCTGTAGTAAACCGCATGTCTGATTTGCATTTGCAGTAGCATTTAGCCTTTTGACTAATCTTCTGTGAAGCTAGAGGACGGGCAAATTTTTATTTTTGTTCTTTGAGTTGCTGCTGTTCGTCAGATCCTTCGTGCTATTTGAAAACTTGTGATCTCTCATGCAAAACTGTAATCCACATTCGAGACACTATTTTGGTGAATAATGAATGGCATCTTAATGACCGTTAGACATGACAGAGTAAATTCATGTATGCATTTTTAATATAATATCAGGTTAACAACGAGTGCCACGAGGGTTTATACATAGAGTTTTTTAATTTACAGCGAGTGTCGAGTGACAAACGACTGTTCCCTCCGAGTGGTAATGAAATAGTACAAAGGTGTAGGCAACAAATAGCAGGAGGAGCTCAGCCAAATGCCTAACAGAAGTGTATGCGGCAATTATTATTTTTTTTTTTTTTGTGTACACCATAACCAAAATCGCTTTAAAAATTGTTCAACATATTCGCTGCCATTATCAATAATAAAATTCAGAAATTTTTTAAACATGTTTAAGCTCAATATAGGTTAAGGTGAGCCTTAACATAAATACAGCAAAAACGACCATCGTAACATTCACAAAGAAATACGAACTTCAAACATCTTAAACTCATTTGCTTAGATGGAATTCAGGTAAAAATACAAAATACAAGTAAAATTCTTGAATAAAACCTTTGACCAAAAATTACCATGGAAGGCACACATAAAGGGTGTTTTTTTAGAGGTTAGGTTTTCAAGTTGGCACAATTTTTTTCGTAGATGGTCTTTTTCACAGCTGTCACTTGATTTATGCTCAGTTTGGTTTGCCATTTCATAATGAATAGACTAACACCTGATCAAGCGCGTCGCACGTTCGGTGAATGGGCCCAAAACGAGATGGCCACCGATTTTCACAAGAAAATTTTGTTCAGCGATGAAGCTCACTTTTGGTTGAATGGGTATGTCAATAAGCAAAATTGTCGCATTTGGAGTGAACATAATCCACAAGCCATTTCTGAGACGCCGTTACATCCTTAAAAAGTCACTGTTTGGTGTGCTCTATGGGCAGAGGGAATCATTGGTCCATATTTCTTTAAAAATGAAGCCGGCCATAATGTTACAGTCAATGGAGAGCGCTATAGAGCCATGATTAATGACTTTTTCGTGCCTGAATTGGACGATGTTGATGTGGACGACCTTTGGTTCCAACAAGACGGCGCTACATGCCATACAGCCAACGCAACAATCGATTTATTGAAGGAAACTTTTGGTGAGCGCATTATCTCGCGCCGTGGACCTGTGGCGTGGCCTCCAAGATCGTGCGATATAACACCGCTGGACTATTTCTTGTGGTGCTATGTGAAGTCGCTTGTCTACGCAGATAAGCCCGAGACGATTGACGTCTTGGAAGAGAATATTCGGCGCGTTATTGCTGACATACGGCCCCAATTGCTGCAAAAAGTGGTCGAAAATTGGGCCTCTCGGCTGGAATTTATTCGAGCTAGCCGCGGCGGCCACTTGCCCGAAATCATTTTTAAAACATAATGGTAAACCCTTATCTTTATAATAAAGCTAAATTCTTGGCCATAACATTAAATTATATACGTTTTATTTCATCTTGAAAACCTAACCTCTAAAAAAAAACACCCTTTAGAAGAGATGTTGAGAAAAGTCATTCGATTATTCATGACGTGTAAGTCGATTACAGGGAAAAATTGAGTAAGCATACAAAAACTACTGCGCTGGCTCCACACGGTCCTATAGTCAGGCCTATGATTTCTTACGGAGCCGCAGTCTGGAAGAATTCCTCCTTCGAATCAAACGATCATAAACACACTAAAAATGTTTTAGAGGCATGCGTGTAAAGCATAACAGAATCATGCCACGAGCTTCAATAGAGGTTGTTCTAGAGTTCACACCTCTTCCCATTGTTATCCAATCCCAAGCGAAGAGGGCTATCCTAAGAAGCAATGAACTTTTTTGAGAAAAACAGGTGGAGAGGCAGATCTGTATGTATCTGCAGCTACTGTCATGGCCTTAAACAACCACTTCAAGGGTGTTGAGTTCTGTAAATCCAAGCTGAAGTATATCGGTAGACATAACAATCTGATCCCTAACGGGACACGTGGGTATCGCGGGCAACGAGACCTCTGACTCTTTAGCTTGGATGAGCTCTGAGACCACTCCCTTCTGCAGTCATCAAAGTCACGGTTAGCAAATGAGCACAAACGAGCTTGGCAGGCTAAGAGAGGCGGCAGGGGTTTTTGGCACTGCTGTATTAAGAAGCGCCCACCTTGGCTCTTTGGTACCACAAGATCTACTCAGATTTCTTCGCATGTCGGGTAGATTTAAAGAAATTTGAAAAGGGAACCCGAGTGCAGTACAATGGACTTAATGTTGTCTGAGTGCTGTACTTACTAGTTGTCCCGAAGTAAAAAGAAACTAAAGCTACTATTGTCTCAGATATTCATTGAATTCGCAAGAAGTTTGATATTTCAGCTGAACTAGTCCCTGAGATCTCAATCCCGAGGGGCATGAGGCTACCGATGTTCGGTTTTATAAAACGCTTCAAGACTAAACCGGGCAATAAAACAACTTTGGAAGGGGTATCTAAAATCAATAACCAGAACATGACAACATTGTAAACGCACGGATCCCCCACAGAGGAAGGTGCAGGATCTATGCGGATCGGAGAAAAGATACTCGGAAGCACGCTAGGCAAGAGTACTAATATATTTCAGCGGAAGTCTACGGATTATTAAACAATTCTAGAAAAATTTGTCCGCAGGGCCGAATGGGTTGGTGCGTGATTACCATTCGGAATTCACAGAGAGAACGTTGGTTCGCATCTCGGTGAAACACCAAAATTAAGAAAAACATTTTTCTAATAGCAGTCGCCCCTCGGCGGGCAATGGCAAACCTTTCAGTGTATTTCTGCTACGAAAAATCTCTTCATATAAAATATCTGCCATTCGGAGTCGTCTTAAAACTGTAAGTCCCTCTATTTATGGAACAACATCAAGACGCACGCCCCAAATAGGAGGAGGAGCTCGGCCAAACAGCCAAAAACGGGTTTAAGCGCTAATTATATATTTAACAATATCACCGCAAAAGTAGAAACTGGAATGAGAGAAATTTTAAAATAAGATACAGGGTTTGATTGAAAAGTAATGAGCCTTCTCGCGCGGAGCGTCTGCCAAGCGATCAACCGAATGGGCTGGTGCGGGAAAATGATCGTTGGATTTTCACCTTTTCCACTAGAAACCGGTCCCAGTTCGCTGGCAACAGCGGTGCAGTCAACATAGCTCCGCGCGTGAAAGCTGTTTAAAAGTGTGTTAGGATTTTGCAGTGGCGAAAATGAAGCGATCGTTGGAGCAACGTTACTCGATCAAATTTTGCGTAAAGCTAAACAAAGCGAGTGACGAAACCATTGGACTACCCAAGGAGGCTTACGGAGACTAATCTCTGTCCAATCTGGCACAAGTCGTTCAAGGAAGGCCGGGAGGACGACGACCCAAGAAGGCGCACATGTCGAAATCCAAGGTCAAAACCATGCTGATCATCTTTTTAACTCTCGAGGCATCGTCCACAAGGAGTTTGTAACTCCAGGAAGCACTGTAAACGCGGCATTTTACAAAGAAGTGCTCCTTCGGCTGAAAAACCGCGTCGCCCGGGTTCGGCCCGACCTCGTCAACAATTGGACCCTCCATCACGACAATGCGCTGGCGCACACCGCCTTCCTCTGCACCTCTGCGTTGGCCAAGATAGGGGTTCCGGTGCTTCCCCACTCTCCCTACAGCCCAGACCCGTCCCCTCCGGACTTCTTCTTGTTCCCGCGCCTTAAAAGAAAGCTGAAGGGAGGCGTTTCGACTTCATCGAGGCGATCCAAAAAACTGTGACAGCCGAATTGAACGCGATTCCGGCGGAGGAGTTTAAAAATGTTTCCTGCAGTGGAAGGAGCGCTACCAGCGGTGTATTGACGCTCAAGAGTCCTATTTTGAAGAATATTAGTTGTATAAGCCAAAAGATTTAATCAAACTGCTTAAAAAACTAAGGCTCATTACTTCTCAATCAAACTCTGTACATAACATTTTCATAAACTGCCTTCGCTTAGCTTTAGTTCCACATTAACCCTTTTTTATAGAAATTAAAGCAGACGCTAAAAAACGTATGAGCTACGAAAATTAAGAATCAAACAAGAAAAAACCCAGCGCTGAATACCAGCAGACACTTCACTGAATACACAAACACTGGTCTGTGGCAACAATGAATGCCAGCCGAGCAGCTTTATCAGCGAGCAAACACAATGATAACTGATTCGGTGTTGCTGACATATGCGGGCGCTGGACCAACAATATGACCATGCGATTGCGATAAAGCAGCAAAGGGGCATTAATAAAACAAACAAAGACGGTTAAACGCAGTTTCACAAAAGAATTTCGCGATAAAGGGGCAATCAATATTGCCATTGTATATTAAACACAATATGTTGCGTATACGCCTGGTAGAGCTGAACATCGATTCTTTTCGATGTGTGCATTTGCGCGCTGCCTTTTTTTTTTTTTTTGATATAAAAGTGTGAACTTTATTCTCCTGTAGTTAAGTTCATCATTTCAGCGCTAACTTGAATTGCAAATTTGTTGGTGCAACAAATTTATAGCAGCGCTCGCTCGCTACTCACGCGTATATGCAGACATTCAAGCGCTCGTCTGCTACAGCGAGGCACGATTTTTGCGAAAAACAACAGCTACATGACTTCTGTTGCAAGTAGCGTTACAAGGTCCCTCTTGTTTATACACACATTTATGTAGATACGTTGCAATAAACCAGCGAGACACGACGCAAAGGGGTGGGAGTTGCAATAACTGCAGTTGTTGGAGCAACAGTTAAATTGTCGACACGCATATGCTGATGCTCATATCTGCTTATTCAAATTTTGGTATTTTGCTTAAGTAAAGTACTACATACGTGTGTGTGTGTGTGTGTGTGTGTGTGTGTGTGTGATTGCATTTGTGCGCTGGGATATAAATTATTTGTCATGATTATGGTTGCGTGTCACAATGAAATAAATAAAATGTGGCAAGCATGTAGAAGAGCGATAAGCAGCAAAAGCAACAGAACATCAACAGCTTGTGGCACACTCAAAATTGTACTCTATTATTCTGCTATTTTTTGAATAAAAGTCACGTATTTTAAACTTGATGCAAGTTTTACTCCTTCTAACATTTTATCTCATTAGTACCCAGTTATGTTGAAAATATATCAATAATTCGCAGGTTGTTCCTTCTTAGTAGTAAATTAACATTTGTCGCATATTACAAATATAATTTATTATTTTTTCTGCACGATTTGCAGAAGTAAGGTACATATGATTAACGAATTTATTAAACAAGTATCGATAAGCTTCACCAGAGAATTTTTCTGTGACATAATTCACAGGCTACTTCAAATACTTATTTACTTATTTGGCCATAGCTACCTGTGCAACAACACGAGCCGAGTAATGTCTCGCCAAGTGCTCTGTCAACAACTCACCTTTTCCAGTTTCTCAAACCAAGAGAATCCATAGGCGTTCCAGCGGACACAAGTACGTCTTCAAGTACGTTTCAAGCACCTTCATCGCAGTTCCTTCCATACGGACGAAAACAAACTTGCAAAACTCCTCTCGAAAACTCCAACAGCGGCTGCATCTGATTATTTGACTGTCCAGGCTTCAGCGCCATAGAAAACCACCGGGATGATGAGCGTCTTGTAGAGTGTTGTTTCGTACGTCTAGAGAAAATTTTACTACTTAATCGCGCTCTTAGCCCAAAGTATCACCTATTGACATCGTTGTCGCTGGTAATAGCGGAACCAAAATAAATGAATTCCTTGACCACAACGAATTTAAAGGTGTTAACTTTGATCTGTGGTTCAGGACGCCACGACTCACTGCAGGACACCAGCATATACCCTATTTACCCTTGGTTTACTCTCAGACCCAATCCTGCGGACTTCTTTTCAATAGTCGCAAAAACGACAGTGACATCCCGCTTGGTATGGCCGATGATGCCGATGCCATTAGCATACGCAAGGAGCTGGACTCTTTTATAGAAAAAAGTTTCGATTCATTCTACCCCCGCCCTGCGAACCACTCTCTCCATAATCAAGTTGAAGAGATCGCATGACAATGGGTCACCTTGTCTGAAACCTCGAACGGCATCAAAACGGTCGGAAAGGTCCCTTCCTATCTTGACGGGGCTTTGTGTGCTGCTCAACTTCATTCTTCACAGACGTATCAGCTTAGCAGGGATACCGAACTCAGACATTATGCGATATAGTTGGTCGCGAATCGAGCTATCAAAGGGTGGTGCGTGCTGTCTTGGTCATCATGGGTCTTCTCCAGGATCTGCCGCAGTGTGAATATTTGGTTGACGGAGGAGCGACCAGGTCTGAAACTGCACTGGTACGGCCCAATTAGGGATTGGCCGTAAGATTTCAATTTGTCTCATAGCAGGAATGATAGAATTTTAGATGCAATGGAGGTAAGGTTGATCCCTTAATAAATGGCGCAATTCGTTGGGTTCCCTTTCTTTAGCATAGGACAAAGAGTATTGAGCCTCCTATAGTCGGGCATGCTTTCTGCTTGCCACATCAAGCCGATAAGTCCCTACCTCTCTCCCTACTCCCTGCCAGCTCATCTCCTCCACGTTTAAAAAGCTCGCCAGGCAGGCCATCAGCTCCGGCAGCTTTGTTGTTTTGTAGTCGCTGCCATACAACTCTCACTCTCCCTTCTGCAAGACTTGGGAGTAGTATCGGCGCTCTACTCGATTTTCTCTCGCTCGCGCCTTTTTTCTTCTCGTTATTTGCATCTGATGCACTTCTCAATGCCCTGTACTGTTTTCGCACAGCACGAATTGCTCCATACTGCAGCGTGCATTGCAGGACATTCACAGAGGAGGTGTTGTACGAACTCAATTTCTTCATTCACTTTTTCAGCAGTCATTGTAAGCTACACCCATTCTTCTGACTAAGGTGCAATAGTGCGGTTGCCCGTGATAACACCTGTGAGGATGAGACGTAGTTGATCTGTTTGTCCTTTTAAGATTCAGTTTTGGCTAGAGTGCTTTGAATACCCTGCAGTTAGTAGACAAAGACCACCTTCTATTGGTTTGCGCGATTATGCTCAAGCCAATTGCAGCGTATAACTCGTTTAGAGGAAGGCTTATGTCCCCTACCACTCGCTGAAGATCCAGCTCAGAGCCTATCCTTGCACACTTATCTTTCATTTCCCTCCACTCCAGTGTGGCTGGGAGCCTAACAAAGTGTGGTGTTGTGTTGTTGGATGATCGAGAGGCTTCCTCTTGCCCAATTTTTGCGTTGAAATCCCCGAGAACAATTTTAACGGCGTGTTTTGGGTAACGGTCATAGGTTTTCTCGAGTAGCGCGTAGAAGTCGTCTTTAATCGATTCATTCTTCTGAGAACTTGGTTTTAGCGCATATTACGGCCAGCCGTTCCCTAAATACTTCTCCGCGGCAGCTGTTGTGGATATCACAGCTTGCCATTTTATTTGTACCTTCTCCAATTCATCGCATTTCCTGAATGGCGATAAACTTTTTTTGTTTGATTCCCTTAGCATCGGCTTTAAAACTAAACTTAATAAACTACGTAATAATGAAGCTCTGTTATTTATGCTGATTTTAAGTAAGCTCTTCATCATGATAAAGCGATTATGTTTGTATGTCGCTTCACCATAGCAGAATACTAAAATTTCGGCACAACAATGTGTTGCTTAGCCAATAAAGAAACACACACACCTGTCGCAGCTTAGCGTGCATACAGCCCGGTTCATTTGAGTAGAAGCAATCATTTTTATGGAAGATATTTGTTATTAAAGCAGGCGTCCGGCACTCGAAGTGTAACCAACTACCAAGGTGGTCATCAAAAGACTGCAACTTCACTTGAAATGGTTCAAAAAGTTGAGGTTGAGCGAAATCACCGACGAAGTGCCAATCAAATGGCGAAAGAACTGAAAATATCTGGAAATAGCATCAGTAGCATACGGAAAAATGGTCTCAAAGACAAGTCTTACAAGATCCAAAAGGCGCATGATCTCACACCAAAGCAGCAACAAGTCAGACTAGAAGGAGCGAAGGAAGTGCTTCGCTTGGCCGAAAGCGGTCAATTTCCGACATTGTGTTTTCGAGAAAAAATTTTCAAATTGAGCAATTCGTAAACTCCCAAAACGATAGGGTTATTTGCCCGATCGTTCATACGAGAATTTGAGTCATCGATTGGCCACCAGGAGGCAGCACCCGCCACATGTTAAGGTTTAGGCCGCTGTAACCGCAGATGTGTGCTCAGCATTCGTTTTAATCGAGCCTGGCGTCAAGGTAAATGCGAAATATTATCAGGAAAGTATTCTGAAGGTTGATTTGAAGCCTTGGACGGACAAACATTTCGGTGGCATACCATTCACCAGACTTGGCAACGTTTCATAAAGCTCGAATGAACCAAGAATGGCTAAAAATGGCTTTCAAATTCACCAAACGCGAATCCGATAGATTATTCAGTTTGAGCAATTTCGGAGAGCCAAGTCCGAACTAAAAGATTCGCCAGTCTCGAGGTGCTGAAAAAGCCATTGTCCGCGAGTAGGCCAAAATACCTGCAAGTCACATTCGGGCAGCTTGCGATTCATTTCTGGACCGTTTCCAGCCCATACTCAAGACAAAAGATGGTCACACCGAGCAAAAGTAAATCGATTTTTAATTTTGTATTAATTGCACACATTTTTTACTTAGAATTGAATAAAAGTTATTTTCTATTCCAAATTTGTGGCCGTTTTGATTGGTTCCACTTTGATTGCCGGACCCTGTAATTCAAATGAAGACTGTGATTTGCACGAAAATAAACATGCATCAAAATATTATCCTATCTAACTGTATTTCGCAGCGGTAAAACTTCAGCAGTTGCAATATGGTGCTTAATTTATTAGGTTCACTTGCCATAGAAGCCAAATAACTAAACCAAATAAGAAAAAATAATAGCAAATATAGGAAATTATGTTCTTTTACGTTTATTATTTAAAGCCTAATGCAATTTCAGACCAGGCCATTTTAATGATTCGAATAAAAGCATTTTTGCCTTCAAATTGTTGCTGATTCTCATAAACCTTATGAGCCAGCCATCCCCAGCGATTTTCAATAATGTTCAGATCAGGGCAATACGGTGACCATCCTAAAGTTTCAACATTTTGGATTGTCGCCGTATTCAATGCAATCCAAGTGAAGTGAAGTTGAAGTGTATACAGGTTTAAAGATCGAATTAATAGGTCCAAATGTTTCAGGAATCTTGGATGTTTTACGAAAATGATTCCAACAGAGCTTAATAGCTGTTTTCCCCGGCATTTTGTAGTCTACAATTTTCAATTCCAATGCGTCATAGTCCGATATTGCTCCTCATCAAATGATGTCGACCTTTCCTCCTTTCCTAAGTCATGGAAATTGTAATTACATGTATTCGGTCCATCCAGATTGAACTTATTTTCGGCACTAAATACTGCTTTTTTCAGTGCACCGGGATCGTTATCGTTGTAACAGAGCTTCAAGCCATGTGGTCTCTTGCGAAATCGAAGCGGCGTTCATGGCGAAATTTATTCCAAAGAGGGTTTTTGGTATTTCGTTAGGGAATAAGTTCGTAGCGTTTTTGCTGAATACTTCTATTTAAACAAAAATCAATAATTATATGAATAAGTTAATCAATTATATATTCGCCGTTGCTGTTTGCAACCTCTTGCCACCTCTTGAACAATTTGTTGATGCCGTTTCGCCAAAAATCGCCTGATCTGGAGTCAAAGAAGTTGTTGAGCCTGTTTTTAAGGACCACTTTGTTTCCGTTGGCAACGCCCTTCATATGGTTTGACAGGGAGCGGAAAAGATGGTAATCGCCCGGTGCAAGAACCGAAGAATACGGCGGTTGCTGAAGGACCTCCCATTCGAGCTCTTGAAATGCGGCTTTGACGAATTGTGCAACATGAGGCCTGGTTTTGTCGTGGAGGAGAATCGTTTGACCAAGTCGATCAGGTATTTTCAGTCGAATAACCTCACTCATGCAGCGTTGCTGGGCAGTAGTGAGCTTCTTGTTGACCGAGGCATTCTTTTCGTGCAATTCCCAGTGCACCATGCCCTCTCAGTCAGACCAAAGACACACACACTATGAGTCTTCTTTGAATGAAGATCCGGCTTGCCTCTAGGCTTTGACGTATCTCCTGTAGCCACCCACTCCTTCCTTGCCTTCATATTGATGCATGAGCACCATTTCTCATCTCCCGTTACGACCGGTACAAAAAGTGCTGTTTACGACCGCGTGTTACTTGATGACGCGTGAGATGCTACGAAGCAATTTGAATGCGATTTTTTTACTGGTCTGGCGAACGTTCTCCTTCAAAGATGATTTGAGACGTTCTTCATCGAATTCAGAAGGCCTTCCACTGTGGGGCTTGTCATCGACGTCAAAGTCGCCATTTTTGAACTTTGCAAACCATAGACTCACCTTGAAACCTTCTCCATACACGTATCAATGGATGGCTGCTTCGGCGGCTTTTTGACCTCGATGAAAAGCAAGAAGAGCAGGTGTCGAAAGTGTTGTTTTTGCCTCATGGATATTCCATTTCTAAGCCTCGAAACTAATAAAAATTTCAATAACTCAAAAAAACAATTAACATAATATAGTTTTGTAGAGCAGAAAGAGTTCTAACGAATCAATATTTACCCTTTGCCAAACAGCAAACACGCCGTTGTAAAATAAAACAAAATATAAAAACTCTATGAACTTATTTCCCAACCCAATAATTTTTGAAGTGAAACTTCTTAGGTGTCGATGGACAAGCGAGAATGGAGCGTAAAATTTCCCTCATTCTCTCTCGGGTCTCTCCCTCTTTCTTTGTCTGCCTTGAAAGTCTCACGTCTATTGTGTCTACTAAGCTACACGCACTTTTTTATGCTTTTAGAATCGCCATTCGAACAGTGGTTTTGCTGGCTGCAATATTTGCCATTTCTTTAATTGTTGCTGGTAGAAGGGTGAAATTTCATGCAATCCTAAGAATATTGCTGGTTTTCTTCGGCGTCAAAGCCAACGCAGTTCCGCCTTTGTAGTTCTTACCATAGGAGGCACCTTGGAGGCACGTAAAATTCCAGGGCGTATAGACTTCAATCAATCTTTTTGGCAATTTGATGAGTTCAAAGTCTCTCTGAGGTCACGATATCGATTTGTCCCTCTCCACGATCTGTTAAACCTTTCTGCTTTCCCATTTTATTAGAATTAATAAGTTTTCGACCCAATACAATGAATGCTCGAAAAAACGATCCCTTTTCACAGCTTTAATGCGCAAATGATGTAGGCAAGCTGAGCACCTCTATTCAAGTGAACCGGACTGTGCATACATACATACATCGATGCAATAGAGATCTGCGCATGCAAATATAAGTATGAGCATAAGCAAAGTTATATCCTGTTTGCTGCATTCAAGGCTACCAAACAACGAACAGTCTCGCTACTTACACTGACGACGCCTGCAAATGCACATGTGTTGGTAATTGCAGACCACATACATTATTACAGGCAGTGAAAATTTAATAAATTACATTGCACGTCTAAGTTACATAACAAATAATAATGAAGGAACGAGTAGGGGAGCGAGACAGAGTAGGTGGAAAGATTCCATTCAGTGAACTGCACTAATATCAATGTGAGTACGTAAGCACCCACTACGTACATATTTATACACATAAACTTGTAGGTAACAACGTCTTTATGCACCTTTTGTGGAAGAGAAGACACATGCAAATGATTGCCTTGCCATTTGGTTAAAGAAGTGGGGATAATGCGACTTTAAATAAATGAACTTAGCAAACAACGAGAAATGGAGTTTATGTTTGGCACAATAGAAAAGGCAATGCAGGACTTTCAGACATTAGATCCCTTTGTTTGTGTGCGTTCGACTTGACAAAACAATGATTGCTTATAAGTGATAAAATTTTCTTTGTACTTAAGTGCAGCTAAGCACAATACATAAATTGTGAATATTGTTGCAAAATTTTGCAGATCACTTTTTTTTTTTTTTTGTATACCGGCTGTGTAGACTCATCAATTTGATACTGATGGCACTTTCGTGTTATTTTATTATTGATGGGCTGTTTGTGCACTGCGACCTGAAGAGATCTATTGTGCAGCCATGTAGCCTACTCAAACAGTTTTAGGCTGTTAATAAATCCTAAAACTGCTGTAGGCTTAATTTCTACCAGGAGGTTTGGATCTATAGCCCCACTTCTGAGCTAATTTAGTCTGCGGTGTGACGCTGCTAAGCAGTCCCATTGAACATATTCTGCTGTTTCTTGTGCCTCTTTGCAGAGTTTACAAGAATCATTTTCTGTCATACGAATTTTTTTCATGTGATAATTAAGTTTACAGTGTCCTGTTAGTAGTTCCGTGTTATGTCCTTTTCTGCTTAGGTTAAGGATTACTTCTGCTTGTATCCGTTCTGGATCTATAAGTATTTTCGATTACCGCGTGCCCGATTAGGCTCTATAGTAATCGATTAGGCCTCGTTGTTCCTGCTCACGCAGAAAGGCACTTTTGAAGCTGTTATTATTCGTGTTATAAAAAAGGTGAAGCTACTTTGCCGAGAGACTGGTTGGAAATATGCAGAAAAAGCGTACCTGTAACAACAGCCTCGTCAAAATTGCACTGCTAACTTGAGTCGGTAAAAGAATAACATAACTTGCTGGCGATAATTCGAGTATGACGAAAAGCGAAAGCATTGACAATCAACAGAAAATTCATAATGCGGTACATCTTTTAACTAAGAAGGTCCACAGGGGCACTCCACAGGGGGGAGTATTTTCTCCACTTCTTTGGCTATGTGTGATCAGCAAAATCTTGATAAAACTTAATAGAGGTGGGGCAAAACCTCCGAATCGCGGACTGTAGGTGGAAAGTCCAGACGAAATGCAAAATTAGAGGAACGTTATGGCCCACCTACAACCTCAAGCAATCGTCGGCATTCATAAGAATGAAACGACGCACAGTGCGGCCGATTCCCAAAAAGCTGGCCAAAAGTCGAAAAAAAAGTTTCTAGATAGAGTTTTTTTGTCTTTGGGTTGGCTACAGTAATGCCTTGAATAGTGAAAACCGTTCATAGCAACGTCCTGTACCCTAAGTATCCTCTGTATTTTCAGTCGCAACGTGGCCTTCGTTTGAGCATCGTATTACTGTCGATGAATAGTGAAAGTTGTACACATTTGAAAGATTTTGTAATGGAGTAAATTGAACAAAACCAAATGGGATCATCTTCGGAAGGTTAGTAAAATACGAGAAATCTTTAGTACATATCAATACCTCGACACAAAATTTTTAGCTGCAGCAATACGTAGATACATTTTTTGCAATTTTGTTTATAAAATTTGAGTTTTCAAACTGTATAGTAATACAACGCCGTCATATGCTGCTTTGAAACCTATTAAAGGTTACTCAAAAAAGTAATGGTTACTGAATAAAACAAGATTCAGCTGCTACCACTTGCTACCTTGCGACCCCGAAAACATATAAATTTACATGCATCTTGATTATGTTCTTGAATATACGCTATTTCACGTGAAGGGGGGCCAATAGGGGTGGAAGGGGGTGGATTTTCAAAATTTTAAGATCAAATTCGTAATCAGCGACCCTGAAAACGTAAATTAACATGCATCTTGATTATGTTCTAGAATATACGCTATTTCACGTGAAGGGGGGCCAATAGGGGTGGAAGGGGGTGGATTTTCAAAATTTTAAGATCAAATTCGTAATCAGCGACCCCGACAACCCCCCGAGTAAGAAATTTTGAATCAATTACTTAATTTTTTGAGTTTTGGCCAGCTTTTCGGGAATCGGCCGCACTGTGCGACGGGACGCCTGGAGACTAACGGCAGTCATAACTGGCTTCTGGTCTATCGGAGAACAAGCCGCCAAAATAGGCATCCCTCACAACACACACTGCCACAGTTGTAAACAACTGGAGAAAAAGTAAACAATCTTCCATTTCCTCTGTGAATGCCCTGCCCTATAGAAGGATAGAATGCTTACTCTGGGCAAACCGCTGTTCGAGAGTCTCGAGCAACTATCTGGCATAGACGTCAACAGCCTAATAAGGTTCCTAAACCACACAGATTGGATATAGTCTTGCTGTAAGTAACTGTTAAACAAGTTGGTAACGAGGATGTGGCAACAAAATGGTGCGGAAGCGCTAGTTGGATTCTGGATGAATCACCACTCTAACCAACCAACCAACATCTTTTAGCTCTCATTTAAAGGCGAAGAGGCCGAAAAATTTATTGATCTAAAAATTTGTACACATATTATATTATCTTTTAACTGTATTTTACAGCTGACCCCAGGAGCTCCTCTCAAAAAAGTCGTTTTGCGGTTACCATTATATCTCTGAACTGTATCCTCTGAAATAAAAAACCAAACAGCTTTGGTTAAAGTAATGTAAAATCTAGTAATTAATAGAAGGAATAAGCAAAATAAATTTTTTGGACAAAATGGCGGCTTTTCGAAAAAAAAAGAATCGATTTTTAACTAAAATTTCGGCCTTAAATTGTTTATAAAAAAAAAACAATATTTATCGGTGAGAAAAAATCTTCGATTTATTACTAAAAAATATATTTAAGAAGCGCGTGTTAAAATTTGAGACTAATCGGTTAAACCGTTTTTGAGTAATGTTGGTCAGAGACTTTGAAAACAACATTTTGAGAAAAACGCGTTTATAGTTTTAAAAGCAATTTCAAGCTCTCTGAAACGCCTTTTCAAATTTGCGTGTAACTTCGAAAATATTAACCGGAACGATATTAAGTTTTATGTGTGTATTCTGAAATATATGTAGATTAAAAAAAAATTAAAAAAAAACGATTTTTTGAAAATTCTAACTGGGTTATATACCATTCTCGCAATGAGACCTGCCGAGGAAATCAATTAGATTACCGGTTTTGAGCGTTAATGGAGGAAGCACGAAATTAAAAAATAATATAATTCATAGGTTGCTTCACCTTGAAGAGCGCATATTGTCTCCATCTAAAATATAAAGCATAATACCCTCCAATGAGCTAAATTGTGGAGACGGATTAAAGCTAGCGAGATCCTCCTAAATATTATATTTGAAACACGACATCCTTGATTATCTAATAGCGTCCATTCTTTGCTGGTTTTATTGGCAAGTTCCCCCTCCGATTTGGGCTGTGCGTCTATAAGTTGTTTCACAAATGAGAGAACCTATAGTTTTTATGGCGCCTCTGAAAAGTCATTTTGTTGGTTTTTTGAGCATGAGGATGGTTTTTTCATGTCAGAAGTACACTCGAAGGTTTGCCATTGACTGCCGAGAGGCTACCTTTATTAGAAAAAAAACCTTTTCCGTTATTTAGCGTTTCGTTCCCCCAGACATCTTGAGGACCTGGACTTCGCCGATGACATCTGCCTCCTCTCTCACAAACTCTCTGGCATGCAAGCGAAGACGGACAGACTAGTCGCGATGGCACGCACTGCCAGACTGGAGGTCAACATCGCCAAGAACAAGGCTATGAGATAACGCAAGGCAGACGGATGCCCGGTGGAATTTGTCGAAAGCTTCTGTTACCTCGGCTGCATCATCACGGCAGATGGTGGAGCAGATAAAGATGTCAACGGCAGGCTAAACAAAGAAAGGACGTCAATCGGGCGAATGCATGCAGGGGGAGTTCGCAAATCGCCAGGCGAACTAAACTACGAATATTCGGCTCATGCGTGAAGTCCGTATTGTTGTATGGAAGCGAGACATATCTAATCCCTAACACCATCACACAGAGGCTACAATCTTTTATCAACAAATGCGTCCGCATCATCTGCAGAATATTCTGGCCAAACACTATCAGTAATGACGCACTGTGCAGATTAACGAACGAGGAACCCATCCGTAAGCAAATGAAATGCAGAAAATGGCGATGGATAGGTCGCACATTAAGGAAATCACCAGATAGCATCACGAGAATGGCACTGGACTGGAACCCGCAAGGGAGCAGTGGGCGCGGTCGACCAAAAAAGAAGGTTGATGTTGCGAGAACTAGCAGATGCCGACATCTCATGGAACGGTGCAAAAGCAACAGCACAGAACAGTGTACGATGGAAGAGTATTGTCGTGGCCCTGTGCTCCCGAGTAGAGTAAACAAGGAAAAAAGGGTTTCGTACCGCTGTACATTTCGAACCCAGGCGCTATCGAATGGTAGTCACGCCTAAATCTATTCGGCTATGGATCTACTATTGAAATTGAAATTTGAAAAGTCGAGCCAAGATGCACCAAGAGATTTGATAACTCCTAAAACACTCAAGCTAAAAAGCCTATTGTATTTAAAGCTCTGGAAAGTGAAATAATAGATAGTCAAGAGGGAAACGAAAGAAGTAACAGAAGCAAAAAGATAGGATAGAATAGAGGCATAAAGGTAGTCAGTTTGAAAGAACGAATTTTACTTGTTCTCATAACACCGGAACCCAAAATTCGCAGTCTTGCTCTAGCAAATGCAAGACCCTCACTGAGAAAATACTCAGTGCTATCCGCCTCCTCTGAGCAAGACAGACA
This sequence comes from Anastrepha ludens, assembly GCF_028408465.1. Lineage (NCBI taxonomy): Eukaryota > Metazoa > Arthropoda > Insecta > Diptera > Tephritidae > Anastrepha > Anastrepha ludens. The sequence continues at coordinate 8,961,589 of NC_071499.1, read as the reverse complement.
AATTGGGTCCTCAATGATTCCACGGCTCTACTATAGAGTAACGAGATTTAGCGGGTCAAAATTTAGATGTTTTTGTTTTGTGCTATTCTTTCTTCTTTGAATTGTTAGTCGAATAGTTGTCGGTATTAAAACAAACGAAACAAATATTTTCTATAGGTGCCTTTCCATACTGAAAAATATAAGACAGGAATAGGAAAATTTCTTTAGTAATCAGGTTCGACGGGTTTCCTTAAATTTTTCATATTTCAATTTTTTTTTTAACAAGGCTCTAAAAATATAAATTTTTACTTAAAAATTGTACCTAACTTTCTTATGGAGAGAAACAATTTCAGGATTGATTGAATTTTTTTTTTTTTTTTTTTTTTTTTTATTGTATCTGTGCTCAAAAAAGGTGTGACATTTTTTCCTCTAAAATGATATCTAACCTTTTATGGAGACAAACAAGTCACGGCTGAATTTTGATTTGGAACTTCGTTTTTATATTTTTTCAAGTTTTTAGGAAAATTTTTTTCTTGTAATCAAGTTTTTACGGATTTTCTTTAAATCTTTCACATGTCGAGATTTCTGAGCTTGTTTTTTTTTAATTATGCTCAACAAAAACGCGTGGATTTTTTACTTTAGAATGCTTCCTAACTTCTTTAAGGAGAAGAAATATTTCATTTCAGGATTGAATTTTGATCTTAAATATTTTTTTTTTTATTTTTTTTTTTAATATTTTTTTCAAATTGCGACATTTTTGATTTTTTTTTTTAATTATGCTCAAAAGGGGTGTGATATTTTTCCTCTAAAATGATATTTAACTTTTTATGGAGACTAACAAGTCACGGCTGAATTTTGATTTGGAACTTTTCTTTTGATATTTTTTCAAGTTTTTAGGAAAATTTTTTTCTTGTAATCAAGTTTTTACGGATTTTCTTTAAATCTTTCAAATGTCGACATTTCTGAGGTTGCTTTTTTTTTTTAATTATGCTCAACAAAAACGCGTGGATTTTTTACTTTAGAATGCTTCCTAACTTTTTTAAGGCGAAGAAATGTTTCATTTCAGGATTGAATTTGGTCTTAACTGTTTTTTTTTTTTTTTTTTTTAATTTTTTGTTTCAAATTGCGACATTTTTGATTTTCTTTTAATTATGCTCAAAAGGGGTGTGACATTTTTTCCTCTAAAATGATATTTAACTTTTTATGGAGATAAAAAATTTCACGACTGAATTTTGATTTGGGAATTTTTTTATAATTTTTTTACAGTTTTTTGGAAAATTTTTTTTAATAATCAGATTTTTACGAGTTTTTCTTAAATCTTTCAAACTCCGATATATTAGATTTTTTTTTTTAATTGAAATTTTATCGTTTAAAATGAAATTTAACTTTTTATGGGGATAAAGAATTTCATGGCTGAATTTTAATTTTGAAATTTTTCGAATTTTTTTAAGTTTTTGCAAAATTTTTTTTTAATATCCAGGTTTTTACGTGTTTTCCTTAAATCTTTCAAATTTCGATTGTTTTTATTTATTTCTTTTTTTTAATTATGCTCAATAAAAGAGTTAGTTATTTTTAATTTTAATTATTTCTGAATATTATTTTAAAATTATTTTTACCTTTTTTAAGGGGAGGGAAATTATTCATAACGATTTAACGTTTTTTCGAATTCCTTCACTTTTTTTCAAATTTCGACATTTTTAAGTTTTTCTAATAATTAAAAAAAAAAATGTTTGAAATTTTATCCTTTATATTTAACTTTTTTGGAAAGAAAACATTTAAGATTTTTGATCTTCAAAGTTGTTTTGAATTTTTTTAAGTTTTTTCAAATTTTTCCATTTATAATTTTTTTTTCGTAAAGCTCAATAAAAAGTTCTTTAAAATTCTATTTAACTTTTTTATGGATCTGTCTGATCATGACCGGATTTTGATCCTGAACGTTCTTTCGATTTCGGTTTTTTAATTTTTTTAAATTTCGACACACATTTTTTTTTTATTTACCATAATTTTTTATGGAGATAAAGAACTTCATGACTAGAAGTTTTTATTTCTGAATTTTTTAAGTTTTTTCCAAATTTCGAAATTTTTGTTTTTTCAGTAATGATGAAAAAATGTTTGCAGTTTTTCCCTTTTAATTAATATTTAACTTTTTCATGGAAAGAAAGCATGTCATGACTGAATTTTGATTTTAAAAGTTTTCATTTTTAACTTTTTTTTTTAAACTTCAATTTTGTTTTAAATTTGATTTATTTTTATAATGCTTAATTATGATTAAAGAATTTTGGAATTACATTTGACTTTTAATGAAGATTTTATGACCTGACATGATCTTGAACGTTTCCCCGATTTTTTTTTTTAATTTTTAATTTTTTTCGTATTCGAAACGACTTGTTTTGGAACTTTTTCCTTTAAAATGATACTTCACCTTTTTACGGAGAGAATACACGCTGATCTTGAACGCACTCTTCCACCACGACGCGAAGCAATCGATCAACGTGCAGCTGTTTGAAAAAGTAATAAATTTATAACACACAACTCAGTTTTTGGTTAGTTTTTTGGTGCTCCAAGAAATACACGTCACATACCCTGTATCAGCTAGATCGCGCCTGCACGAAAACTCCAAAGAGGTTCTAGGATTCTGGGGCTTTCCCCAAAAACCTCTTTGCTATTTGTTCCCACTTTATGAACCCCCAGATATTCGATGTTACAGTACGGCTATTGCTGCCAGTAATGAAGTTTAAGACATTCCCACGTCCCAATAATGAAGTACTTATTGGCTTGATGATTGAGAGGCATTCCAGTTATTTTAGCTTTTCTAACTATTGTATGATCTTTTATAATATTTTCGCTCACTATACTCATCTCGTTTCTAGTTTCATATTCATCTGGTGCATTTGCTGTATTTTGAAGGATTTGTTATCATTCACGTGACACTTCTCCAAAATGCTCATTATGCATTTTTCAGCGCCGTATTAAATTGCAGATTATGTGGGCATTTATACCTCAAGAGAGATCTACTGTTTACCAAGCCTGTGAATGCAGCCATCGATAATGTTTAACCATGGGATTGTTCCTCAAAATAAAAACTTTTATTTTTGTTAAAAAATAATAAATCCCTCAGTTACAATAGCATCACGTCGTAGAACCTTAGATAGAGCAATAGACCAATTCTGGCTACAGTGAGTGATAACTTGCTCCTTGATCTAAAACTTATTAGCTAGTTGGCAACTAAGTTTGCGCGATCCAATACTATTGAAAAGTGCTCCTTCCATATAGCGCTTGTGCTACCTAAGACTCTTCACGTTGATTGTAGCCTCTTTAAATCCTTATCCACATTCCATGCTTTGATAACTGACTTGAGACCAAAAAAGTGCATAGCATACAGTGAGAAATTTAGTTTTCTTATTGACATAGAATATTTTTTTTTTGTAGTTTTGCATATTTTCGAAAATTTTGTGCTTAAGGTGTGAATTGCATTTACTTAGAATTTACATAAATTACTCATACGCCCCGCACATTACTGCTAACTCATGCACGAACGAAGCTTGTGATTGTCTGGCAATCCCATGTTCCCTGTACTTTACCATCTTCCGCTAACTATGCATAGCACATCCTTTGTCCGTGCGCAATGTGACAGGGCAATGAGTGAAATTAATTGGTAGTGCAAGTGTCATTTGCCCGATTGCTTCGCATACGCCGACTGATGGCAGGATGCGCATGACTACGTATTGAATGAACATGAAAATGAGCTGGATAATTGACAGGGCGAAACCCAATGAATACTGATGATGAAGACTCACAATTGAATGGTGAAAAGCGTGCATATTCACATAAATGGATGTGTCTGACCACTTCCAGATGTGCTTCGTACATACGCGCAGATTCTAATAATATAAGCACATAGAAGGAAATTACTGTCAATTTGAGTTATAGCAGTCAAAGAGTTCGGTTTATAGAGCATAAATTTCTTTCAATCGGTAAATTATTGGAATTTATAAATTTTATTTATTTTTTTAGAAGTAAAATAATTTAAAACTATTATAAATAAGAAATAAAATAATTATTGTACTTAGTAGCTAAAGCATTGGCAATCGTCGCCTTCGACGAGAATTATTGCCATACATTTAGCTGGAGAAAAACTTATAAAATCAATGTATTTGGTATACTCATCACCATCGTTGACGGTGTGTGATGATGCAATCTGCGTAATAGCTAGAAAGATACCTCTAAGCCTCTTGGCAGATGAAATGTTTCGGCTCTATAACAGGCAAGGAGCGCGGCCAACACCAAGAGAAAAAGCAGCGGAGCGACTGCTGACAATAAGCCGGTGGCAGCAGCGGTGGGATGAGTCACAAAGCGGAGGTGGGCCTACGAACTCATACCACGTGTTGATGAGTGGTTAATGAGAAAACATGGAGACACCGACTATCAACTTTCGCAGTTGCTCAGCGGACATGGCTGCGCTCAGGAATACCTACACCGTTTTAAGCTGGCAGACAGCCCTTTCTGTCCAAACTGCCCGAATACTGACGAAAACTCAGAACACGTCATGTTTTATTGCGACCGCTTTAGAGAGGAACGAGCAGCAAGCCCTGAGTCATCAACCGTCCTCCAGCACCCTCATACGAGATATGTGCGCAACCAGCGGTAAGTGGGAGGCAGCGCAAACGTTCGCAGGTAAGATTATGACGCGACTTCGCCATTTTGATTGTGTATAGTCTTCATACGCCTATATAGAGAGTCTTCATACGCCTATAGGAGAGGATCCTGAACGCAGGTACCTGTTAAGCCTTCGGACATAAACGCGGCTCTATCCAGAAGTTATACTTTTGAGGTTCCAGGGTAGAATTAGCCGAGGTGGAGGATTGTTATAGTATTAGTGGGAGCGTGCCCCACATACCATTGGTGTGACGGCACCTTTGAGATGTTTCTGACATTTTGATTTCAATCTCCTTAAAAAAAGGAAAAACACCATCGTTGTGGAGTAACTGTGGCCTTACCGCGACAAGGGGAGCTGGCGCATCGGACCTATTGAGATCTCCAAGAAAATTGAAGCCTGCCGAGCTTACCTTGTCGAGCAGGCAGCTTAAGAATAAGATGAACATAAACAAAACAAAATAACAATAACAATAACAAAAAGGGCAGTGGTAAAAAGCTCGGGGGGCTCTCAGAGGCAGAAGTATCGCTCTTTGAAGAACACGCCCGCGAGAACCACATGGGGTATACCACAAACCAGCACTAGATACTGAGAGATCGAGTGGGTCAGTCACCAAAGACCAAGCATCAAAGATAGTAAAGCGAGGAGATCCTCGAAAAGAAACAACTGCTAACCGGTTCTCACCAGCGAACACAGTTGCCATTGCTGCTTTGCACTAGACCGAATACCTGTCGCACTAGTCACCGATCGGAGGTGCCCCAGCAGTGAGATCGGGATGCATCTCCAGCAAGTAAGAACCACAAACCTCTTACTGTATTTCAGGAGGCTATAATAGATACGTTCTTTGAAGGAATGGCTCGCCCGCTGGACTTTAGCGGGGTTTATTTTAGGCAGCAGTGCTATACAAGCTAGAAACACCCCTCCTGTGGAGCCTAGTAGTTTATGACGCAACCTTGTCCAAAGCAACAAAGTTCTCATGACGTTTAGCAGGAAAATCTTTGGGTTGTAACCCCAACATCATAATTAAAAGGCCAGTGATAACATATGGACCGACTGCTTAGGCATCAAAACCCGCTGTCTTGACAGTGAAGGCAGCGCTAAATAAGCTTCAGTGCTTTGCATGCGTGTGCATCACCGCAGCGATGCAGACCTGCCCTACAGCTGAGATGGAGATGATACATGAGCTGACACCACTTCATCAGTTATTCCTGAGTATGCAGCTCCCACTTACACAGAGATGATAGCACTAAAGTCATCAAATTCGAAAAGAAGTTCAGAATTGAACTGGATGATGAACATGAAAGGAAACTCCGCGAGTGTACATTGCGCTAGTACACAGATGGCGCGAAGACCCAAGAAGGCAGAGGCACTGGAATATATGGCCCCAAAAACAAGCGTTCTGCGCCGATGGATAGTTTTCCAAGCATCTTCCAAGCGGATATGTATGCCATCTGTCTATGTGCAGAGATAAACTTAGACAGAAATTTTCGGAATGTGTGAATTGTCATTCTGAACGACAGTCAGGCAGCACTCAAGCCCTCACAGGTATTTCAGTGTATCGAGGAACCGAATCTGTTAGGGTCCCAGAACACAGGGTTGTAAACCAACCAAAAGCAGTTTAAAAATCTTATAATTCTCCAGAAGAATAAAGTGAAAAACCTCTCGGGCATTCTCACAGGCCACTGCAGACTACGTAGTCATCTGCAGATGCACGAGATATGGTCCACGAACTCTTCTTGTTTCTGTGCCCAATCCCAGGAGACTCCAATACACCTTCTTCTTGAGTGTGACGCTATAGCGCAGCTCTATCTAAAGTTTAATAAGGAAACTGGGTATTTTTTTTTCTCAATATCAGAAACATCATTAAAGGTGCTGTCTCACCAGTGGTATGTAAGGCATGCCCCCACTAACCCTATAACATTCCTTCTCGCCTGATTTCTCCCTGGGACTACTAAAAGCAATTTCATCTAGGTGGAGCCGTGTTTATGCCTTTTAGACACACCAGGTTCCTGCGTCTAGGGGTTATACGCTATCGATAGCATCTATTGGTTTGTCACCAATGGGGCATCGGTAAATTGCAATATCGTTACTCGATATCGACTTGTGATCTGTTTGGGTTCGTCTTTAGGCTTTACCTCACGCGTTCGTGATTGTCGTCTGTTCGTGAATATAGTCACTCTCACAGGAGATCTTTTTCAAAATGGCTTCTTTGGGCGACGCATCTAGGCATCTGTTGGGTATTCTACATCGGTTTCGCTTTGCGCTCCCATTCTAAGTTTCTCAGTTTTATTAATATCCTTGCTGCAAACTGTTTAACTGCTTCCCATTTCTTTTTCGAGTTCAACATTTGCGTTACAAGGTTATCTGGTGTGAGGACGACGCCGAGAACTTTTGCCAGCTCGAAGCGCTCTTCCCAAAATCTGGCGCAGTGAAAAGTCACGTATTCTGCACTCTCATCTGCGCTGTGGCACTCTGGGTAGGTCGAATTGTCTGCTAGATTAAAATGGCAAGAAAGCCACCATGTTCGCTGAGGATTTGGGTTAGATAGTAATCCGTTTCACCGTGCTTTCTGCTTATCTATTCATCTAGTTTGGGGATCAACTTATACGTCCGTCGACCTTTGGAGGAGTGATCCCATCTATTCTGCCACTTTGCTATCGTACGTTCGCGCTCGGTTATTTTATCTCCAGATATTGATTTATGCCCACGTGAGCGATACAGTCGCTAAACCGCAGATGGTATCATCAGATACTGCTCTGTACGCACGCGCTACTCTGTGCGCGCTAAGTCTGTTAGCTTGCAGTACCTCCTTTGAACGCCTCGTTCGTCCTCCTGACCATACTGGGGCGACGTATAGAGCGACGAATAGAGTCAGAGACCATAGAAAGAATCTTTCTTCTACTTTCAGGGGGTCCTCCAACGTTTGGTAGCATATGCATGATGCCTTATTCACTCTCATTGCCTTGTTACGGGTAAGTTTTAGATACTCCTTGAATGTGAGCTTCTCGTCGATGTGTACTCCAAGATATTTTACCCATGCATTGAGATGCAATGGCATGTCCTCAAACCGATATAGTGAGGCTCTCGCTCCACCTACATTTACTGATAAGGACCAGCTCAGTTTTTTGCGCTGCCAGCTCTAGATTAGCGTTGCTCAGCCACCTTTGAATTCTCGCAACTTCAAAAAAAAAGGGAAATGGGTCTGGATGAACTACTGTGATGCATAGAGTGCACAAAAGATTATAAGCAAAACCTCCAAGAAATAGATGAAGCAACATGAAGCTTTACTTCCCATTGTGTTTCCCAAGCTCCAAATACTCTAATTCAATCTAGCACCCATATCATTGAGAAGAAATTTCACAAATTTAGATTCTTAATGATTTGCGTATTGCTATTAAACCACGAGAAGTAGCATCACTTACAAGAATCAGCCACCAACATAATTGTCCCTCAATAGCACACCAATACACAGGCGTATTGTAACAGTTTATGCAACAAGCGGTATAATTAAAATATGCATGTGGAATAGCATACCAAAGTTCCGAATACATAGACAGATCTACATACATACACGTGCAAACACAGCAACCGCAATGAGTTTAGCATTGGGGAAAATCCTCACGACCGAGACACGGTAGGGAATTGACAGGATGCAAGGGATCGAATATGATTGCGACGTGTGCACAAGCAAATGAAGAAAACTAATGCATATACAAGATTTATATGTATATGTGGATGTAATAGTGTACATGTAACCACTAACACATACACTCAAACACAAATGAATATTACGCCACATTTCCTTGCACGACGAGCTGGCTGGCTCGCACATTAATTAAAGTGCTGCTCTGCTGGTTGCGAGAAAATTATACGCCAAGGATTCAGGAAAACTCGAACATCTGCATCAGCAGAAAGCGTAAAGTACACTTAGCCAAGCACCAATCATCGTTAAATGAAACTTGTTGACAGCAACTAGAATTAACCATTCGACACTTAACCCAACCAACATTGCAGCAAATCAGTCAGTTCGTCAATGGTTTTACTGATTTGCACACTTATAACTTTCCAAACATTCATATGCGCATACATACACACACACACACACACACACACACACACACATACATGCATGCATGCATATGTATAGGTGTGTCTATGTATGTACTATATATGTAGCTGTTGCTTTTGGCTTTTGAGTGCTTCGATTAACATTTTGAATTATTTGTAACACTTAACACCGAAATTTATTTGCCATTGCGGAGCTGAGTTCAGCAGGAATGCTGTAAAGTGAATGAGGCAAAAATGGGTTGATGTTAAAATGAGCCCATATAAGTAAACTGCAAAAGGAGGTGAAATGAAAGCATTCAACTTGAGCATTAAATTGCGTGAATGTGGAAAAAATAAACTCTGTTCACAGTTTCACTTTATAAAAGCCATTAAAACCCCAGCTGCTGGTGCGGTATAAAATTTTAATATCGAAGTTGAAGAGCTCGAGTGACACTAAAATTTGCATGCACACCAACTAAATAGTAAATCTCTGCTACGAACAAACAAATTTATATTTATTTTAAGATAAAAAAAAATTCCGATAGCCCTAGCAGCTGTGATGCCCAGCATAATTTGTATTCCCTCTCAAATTTATGTAGCGCAGCTTTACCACATAATTAACCCCATAAATATTTTCTCTCAACCTCAATTCGAAGCTTGTACATTTTTCCTTAAAATTTCGAAAATTACCACAAATGACGCAGCTGCTGCCTTAAGTGGGAGCCATCAAAGATGTCTTTTGTGCTTTGGTTATGAAAAAGATTGTGGAATATTTTAAGAGAGGCATCGAATAAATGGCGGTGCCAAACGGTCCCGTTCCTTTTTTTTTGTGTTTTTTTTTTTGTTCACTCCTCTCGGGAGTGGAGCCTCGGGCCTCGACAAGATTCAGTCTTGCGTTGGCTTCGTTAATCTAATTGATTTCTGACAGGGTGATTAGCCTGCCGCTACCAGTCCTAAATAGTGGTAGTGGGAATACCCATCTGTCGTTGCTTAGGAACAACGCCTTCTAACTGCTTGAAGCGCCATCTGTGTGTCGCATTTTTCTGGCAGAAGGATCCCACAGATGGTTGAGGACTTCGCTAAATTTGGTGTGTCTGCGCGATTGTCCGCTTCCCCTTGCTGACGCCACTGATGCAATGTGTAACTGTGTCTTTTTCTTTTTTTCTTTTGTGCGGGAGTAAGGATTGGAATTATAAGGTTGTTAGGAATGAAATTATTCTTATATTTTTTTTTTGTGTTTTTATAAGAAACTAGGAAAGTAGGTAAGTTTGGAAAAGTGCGAGAACCGTGCGAGAACCGTGCTTTACGTGCGATTCGAACCCACAACCTCTGAGATGGCAGGCTAGTGCGCTTACGTTAGACTACCGAGGCTACCGTGCGTGTCTACCATTTGGTAATGACCGAATTCGAATCCTAGGCATGAAACACTAAGTAATAGAAAAGTTTAGTTTTCTAATAGCGGTCGCCCCGCGGCAGGCAATGGTAGAACTCCAAATGTATTTCTCCCATGGAAAAGCTCCTCACAAAAAACCATCTGCCCTTCGGAGGAGGAATAAAAATGTAGGTCCTTCTATTTATGGAAAAATATCAATACGCACACGACAAATAACAGAAGGAACTCGTTCAAATACCCAATATAGGGTAGGTAAGCACCAATTGGCCTGCCATAAGTTCTGTTACAAGTTAAGTCCGTTATAGATATGAAATTATAATACTTTTTTTTAATGAAGTTAGTTTTATTTAATCATGTAAATATTAAAAACAATTTTGTAATTGGTCACCATTTGCTTTTACACAAGCCTTCAAACGATTAGGCCATTCAACTGTTGCAGCACGCACGGTTTCTATGGACATTGACGTCGCTGCTCGAACCACAGATTATTTGAGACTGTCCAAATTTCTGTGAGGTTTTCGACAGGCCACAAACTGTAATCCAATGGATTCAGATCTGGACTTGCAGACGGTCAATTTTCTTATTTTTTAACCACTGCTGAGTGGGGATCCAACGATCTCCATTAAAGGTAGTACTGCTCAACTGCCGCACCACGTGCTCCAGCACATCCTCCTGGTACACTTTTGTCCCGTTCTTAACCTCTTTTTCGCAGAAATTTAGAGATGTAACGTCTTGACAAGACACCACCCACCAAGCCGTTACTGAGGCTGGATGCTGATTACGCTAAACCGTTGGAACAACATTTTTTGTGTCTTTAGAAGTTTTAGCACAGATTTTGTCGTTTTGATTATTAAAACCCTCTTCAACAGTGAACATTTTCTCATCTGTGAAATGAATATTTTCATGACCGTTAACCGGGTGCCATCGAAGAAGCTGCTTCCATCTGTCGAGTCTAATTTTCTTCAAGCGCATTTCTAAAAGATGACCAGTTGAGCGACGGAAGGCTTTTATATGGAGATCATCACTAATTAGATTTGGCATGGATGGTTGACACATTCATTCCCCTGGACACGATTTCCTGCTTTCTAAAAGGATTTCTACGAATTTATGAGTAGACAAAGCATGCGACCAAAAGCAAAAATAACGTAACTTTTTTATGAGAATTTGTTCTCGCCGTATGCATTGTAAAATTTGTCACAGAATTTATGGCAAGACTAAGTAGTATAAATAAACAAATGTATATTCTAGAAATTCTAATTAAAAATTTCTAAATAAAACCGTGAGATTGTTGTTAAGGTTGGAATTTTTGTATAAAGTTTGAAATTTGGGTTTCTAAGATTTTTGTTAGGCAAATAAAAACATACAAACAACATGCAACAATAAAAAATTATGAATATAACATTTTTTTTTTAATTATGGAGATCTGGAGACCGGGAATTAGATAGGGAAGCTTGTGTCCAGCCAAGTAGTATCACAATTTGCCTCTATTCCTTACCCCCAGTGGCAACCACTCTAACCTAGGCTAACCGCACCTGATAATAATTACACAATGACCGAAAGGGATAATTTTTATATGACCACTGTCGTTAAATGCACACAGTCGCATTGGCAGCTTCACATGCATACAGTCACACGCATAAACGAATTATTAAAGATCACGATACTGCAGCCGTCATTTGTGAGCACAAAGCAGCTGTGACGTCATCCGTACCCTATATTTTTATTTTTGTTAATTTTCTGTTGGTTGCAGCTATCAGCTGTATTTGTTTTTCTTTTTCACACCAAATTTGTTATAACATTATCTCTTTCAACAATAAATCTCACAAAGAGCAGATGTGAAAACCGCGCGTAATGGTAAATGGGAATCTTGGCAGATGCCTAGACGATGCCTTTCGCATGAAATCGCTACACAAAAAATGTATAAAATCTAGCTATTATCTGCAGCCAGGAAAGAAAGAAAACTCATTGTACTCAAGTAGCGAATCCTAAAGATCAGTTTAGTTATATTCGTCAAAAGACCTGTCTTAAGCGAAAGCATTACATAACGACACAAAAATACCCTTATCTTCAAATGCTTGTTCAAATCGATTTTTTCCCGCGTAAAAAAACATAATTTGATTTAATTTACATTGTTTCATTGTTTAAATCATCGATTGTCATTAGCTATAACTTATGGCCTTTAAAAGGCACTGATTATTCTTTTTTATTTTTTTTATTTATTTTTTTTTTGTTTTTTACTAAACAACTTTCGATTTATAAGTGGCAACACTACATCCGCTTATTGTCGCCCGCCAAACTAGCAATGACTTAACTTGGTGACGCCGGGCGAATTTGACAATCGAGTGACGTCATTACAGAAAATAAACGAGCAAACGTGTAAATACGTGCCCGATTTATTTTATATTCTTGGCTTTCCGCTCACTTTTGCTTATTCTTGCTCTTATTGTTTTTATTTTCTGTACTGACATCACGGCACATGGCCGTAAGCAGCATATAATACAGAAAAATTTATTTGTTCGTATACGGCAATAATTTCATAGTGGCATCTCTCAACGTGTTGTACGACTGTCATTCAAGGCGAATCTGTTAAAGGAGGTATTGGTAAATCAGCTGATTTTGTTTTTTTCTTTCGTCGTGTCTCTGTGGCTGTCAGCCACAAATGAAATACGGCGAATCCATTCTTTTTTTTCTACTTTGCCGTGACAATCAAAGGTACAAAATATTGTTGGACTCATTTTAGCAAGGCTATACAATGTTTTTCGTGTTTGCCGGTTGGGCTATTGTGTGTATTTTTTCAAGCATTCGTGTTTCCAAAAATTTTTTGTACATATTTCACATAATAAAGTGCTAATTAGTGATCATTTGGTAGCACCTTGGCATTGATGCTTTTACTTGCTTCTGTTATCGGAATTGAGTATCGAATACTGATAAAATAATAAAATAATCGAATACAGGTAAAAAAATATCCCATATATGGATGTATGGAGTAAAAAATTTAAGTTATAAAAATCAGATCATTTTGTTTATTTAAAGAAACCGAAACGAAATTTTTATGTTCAAATCAATTTATACATTGTTGTTGCCCCAGTGCCACCAGCTTTAACGAATGCGCCCTGAAATGCAGGTTGAAATGTCAAAGTGTCCTGTTTTTTTGTTGTTGCCTTATTTGAAAATTTGGTAATAAAACTACCGAATTGCAAAAACAAGATACTCACATATTGCTCTAGCGAAGTCACCTTTTATGAATTATTGATTGATTTATTAAATGCAGTTTAATTCGAAAATTTCAATATTTTTGAAGCAAAAGTGCCAATATAGGGTGCGCCATGTACAATTTGCTTTTTGAATCGGCTATAAAAAAAAAGTAATGAATATTTTTTCAAACTTTTTTTTTATTTTGAAGATTGAACATTGTCATTTATGAATGAAAAATAATATCGTTCAAATTTTTAAGCACACTTTCGATTGTTTGAGCTCCAATTTCATGAATGTCAACTTCGATTTCGTGTTTTAAAGCATCAATCGTCTCTGGATAGTTCACATAGCATTTGTCTTTAACGGCTCCCCACAAAAAATAGTCCAACGGGCTTAAATCACAGCTATGAGGCGGCCAATTGTTATGGGAATTTCGACTTATTATTCGGTTTTCAAAAACGGCAGCCAAAAGTTCGAGTGTAACTTTGGCAGTGTGACAAGTTGCAACGACCTGTTGAAACCAAATGTCGTCCATGTCATCCTCTTCAATTTTTGGAAGCAAAAACTCGTTGAGCATGGCACGGTAACGCTCGCCATTTACTGTAACCGCGGTTCCTCGCTCATTTTCGAAAAAAAATGGCCCGATGATGTCGCCAGACCAAAAACCGCACCAAACAGAGCCTCGTTGTGGATGCATTTGCTTTTCTACAGTAACGTGTGGATTTTCTGAGCCCCAAATCCGATAATTTTGCTTATTGACGTAGTCACCGATGTAAAAATGAGCTTCATCAGAAAAGATGATTTTTCGGTAAAAATGCTCATCTTTGATCAAACGATTTTCTGCCCATTGAGCGAACCGAAAACGCATTGGATGGTCATTAGGCTTCAGTTCTTGCACCAATTGAACTTTGTAGGCCTTCATACCGAAGTCTTTATGCAAAATTCTCCTCAAAGATGGTGAGTTGAGATTGTTGGATGTTCACGCACAATTTCGGCTACAGCAGCAATGTTTTCGGGTGTACGCACTGTAGCAGCACGTTCACGTGTTGTTTTATCCATTAACGATCCACTTTCACGAACACGATTAACAAATTGATCCACAAACTGTCTTGTTGACAAATCTTTTATTTTTGGATTTTTTTTTTTTTAATTTCTCACAGTTTGAGGAGAAGACTCACCACTTCGGAAATAGGTTTTCAATATTTCCCAATTTTGTTCAAGCGTATAGCGTCCCATTTCGTAAATGTCAAACCTTTAAGTAAATTATGAACACATTTGACATGTCATTTGTGTTACCATTCTCAAAAAAATAGGTGGTTCAAAAAGCAAACGCTATATGGCCCACCCTGTATTACTCTTCAGACACCATAATCAGCAACTGGAAATGGATGTAAATTTACCAACTGTATTGCTACCAAAAATAAGCATTTACGGTATTGCCATCCGCAGCGTAAGTAATATTTTCTGTTGCATATTTTTGTCGCTCGTTTATTCTATTACCTTCTTAATTTATTAGCAGCTCATGGTTAGGTATTAACAAAAAACACTGTTATATTTTCGCTCTTTTTAATCACTAAATACACGAAAATTAATACACTTAGGGGTCAAATTTCGCTTCTCTTAACACAGGACAATATATTTAAACAATATTTTCCACAAAAACAAGGTAAATATTAATATTAACTTAAATAGATCGTTAATAGAAATGTATACATTGTTTGCATGACGCGCGAAAAGTTCACTGATTGATGCTTGGTAATGCCACTCTATTGAAATGTAGCGAGAAGTGCAATTTTTTCTAAGGTGTTAGAGGGTCAATTACATCATATTACGGGATTTACACAAGAATGATAGAGAAGCAGATTACGCCTTCCGAATTCGCCGTGTCGTAAGTGCTGATGAATAAACAAGCAAAACGAAAGGGAATTACTTGTTTATGAAGAAGAATGTAGGCGATAACAACCAATTACAAGGAATTATACTCACACATCCACATACTTTTTTTGCCACGGGGTCTTCCGCATAAATACGCAAACAAACTGCATTATATATTAATTTGTGTTTTCCCAATTTAACACACGGCACTTCGTTTGATTCAACATGTTAATCGAAGCAATAAAATACACTTATTTTTGGTTTTTAAATACTTTATTAGTTTTTGTGATATTTTCCATATAATTTTTTTCTAGTATCGATGGGTTATATAATAAACTAGCAAACCCGGCCCCCTTCGCTGGGCACACTAAAATAGAATAGATATGGTTTAGAACAGAAAATATATGGTTTTCATATTATTTATTTCTTTATTCTTTATTCAAGCGCTTTGGCATAAACAATATTTTTTGTTTTTCTATTTGTTTTTGAGTAAATATAAAATATAAATTGAAAATCAGGAAAACAGAAGATTGTTTTTAAATTTCAAATCAACGCATATGAATAAACAATCGTCTTTTTTCCTGATCATCCATGAATTTTTCGTTTCAATTTATATGTTTTATTAAGCATTGGAGCTTTTTTAACCATTATCCATTTATATTTTTCAGAAAAAAAAACGAAAAAAAAATTTTTTTCCACGAACACATAATTTCATTCGGATTTCACATTAAATTCTCAAATTTCGTAAGAAATTATTCACTGTTCCAAAATCCACTCCAAAACAATTCACAAACAATTTTTACATGTTGCACTTACGTTTTTTCCTTATGGCATCCAAATCAGAAAGAAATATTGACACATTGTAACTCACACTGTCAATTTGACAGTTCAGTTCCGCCCCAAGCGTTAAAAAGGTAAACGACATTATGGCTGGTTCAAAAGAACGCTGTACCCGTTGCCAGTGCTTCGAATTACAACCAAACTTTTCAATACTTACTTAACAATGTGTGTAAGTTTGGTTTAATTCGGTGCAAAGACACGGCGGGTCCACGTTTTGACATATATTTCGAGACCCTAGACATCAATAGGTATGAAAATTACCCCGTATTAAAGCACTTATCAACAGCTTTCATTTGATACCCATATTGTACATACACAACCAAAGGTTACCCGGGTCCACGTTTTGACCTATATCTCGAGACCCCAGTCACGGAGCGGCATGAAAAATACTCTGTACTAAAGCATTCACCAACAGCTTTCATTTGATACCCATATTGTACATACACGTCCGAAGGTTACCCGGGTCCACGTTTTGACCTATATCTCGAGACCCTATCTCCTAATAGGTATTCAAACTATACGGAAATCATCTTCAATACCTACTTAACAATGTGTTTAAGTTTGGTTTAATTCGGTTCAAAGACACGGCGGGTCCACGTTTTGGCATATATTTCGAGACCCTAGTCATCAATAGGTATGAAAATTACCCCGTATTAAAGCACTTATCAACAGCTTTACTTTGATACCCATATTGTACATACACAACCAAAAGTTACCCGGGTCCACGTTTTGACCTATATCTCGAGACCCCAGTCACGGAGCGGCATGAAAAATACTCTGTACTAAAGCATTCACCAACAGCTTCAATTTGATATCCATATTGTACAAACACATTCTAGGGTCCACGTTTTGGTCTCTATCTCGAGACCCTAGTCACGGAGCGGCATGAAAAATACTCTGGACTAAAGCATTCACCAACAGCTTCCATTTGATACCCATATTGTACATACACATCCGAAGGTTACCCGGGTCCACGTTTTGACCTATATCTCGAGCCCTATTTCCAGAATAAAATATAATCCATGTTACTCGTGGATGATGTAGCTTTCGAATGGTGAAAGAATTTTTAAAATCGGTCCAGTAGTTTTTGAGCCTATTCATTACAACCAAACAAACAAAGTTTTCCTCTTTATAATATTAGTATAGATAATAATAATAATTGGCGCGTACACTTCTGTTAGGTACTTGGCCGAGCTCCTCCTCCTATTTGTGGTGTGCGCGTTGATTTTGTTCCACAAATGGAGGGACCTACAGTATCAAGCCGACTCCGAACGGCAGATATTTTAATGAGGAGCTGAAATACACTCGGAGGTTTCCCATTGACTGCCGAGGGGCGACCACTATTAGAAAAAGGTTTTTATTAATTTTGCTTTCACCGAGATTCGAACCAACGATCTCTCTGTGAATTCCGAATGGTAATCACGCACCAACCCACTCGGCTACAGCGGCCGCTGGGTTATATGCATGCGTAAAATAATCCAGAAAATCGCGCGGTTTTTTTTTCGAATTTTTTCTTGCTAAACTAAAGCAAAAAGTACAGCAGATTTACAAACATCCTTCCAACGAACGGCCCTACATATGAACTTCGTTCTTATTTGAGGTGTCTGGCAACACCAACTTTCTAATAAAATGTTTGTTAAATATTATTAATTATGGATTAATTTTACAGAAAAAAGCGTTTGCCCATAAATGTTTTGTCCTCTTATTACTTATTATAAAATCTAACATCGAATTTCGCATGCGTATTGTTGTCATCATTTTTGAAACCTCAGTAATCGTCGTTTACGGATTTTCTCCAACTGTTTATTATTAGCAGTCAATTAATTGCGCAATTAATTAGCATTTATTGAAGTGAAACTTCTTTAGGCGCGTCGGGGGCCCCAAGGCAGATTGAAAATAGGCGAGTGAAACGGTAAGTTCGGAGCGTTACCGAAATCCGCCAAATGGGCGGGGTCAAGGAGCAGCTGCTCCTTCCCACTCTCGCCTATTCGCTCTCTCTGTCGCTCACTCGCGAGAAATAATATGAACTGAAATGTATATAGCACACAAGTAAGCATTGAAGTAGACTGGCGACATGCAGGCAACCGACAATCGACAACCGACAACGGGTATTATAGATAGCCATAGCCCGTGCAAATGAGTGCTGTGTGTGAGTATCAGATAAAGCGCCGATTGAATGTGTGTAAGCGGGAAAGCAATAAGAAACTGCTGTGAAGTAAATAGATGGCAGGTATGGAGGAGACGAAGCGATACAATGAGTGCGTTTGCCAAACGAGTGACGATAGTTGAAGTAGAAGGTTGTAAAATGACATTTCAACCGTTTCGGTGATCAAAGCAAATTGATTAACGCGCCAAAAGTAGGCAAAAAATACCATTGGAAGTGCAAAGAAATGTCAGCGTCAAGTGCAACACTGCACCCAAGTGTCAAATTTGAAGCTAATAAGGACAAAAATAAATAGTACAAATTTATGCGGAGTGATATAGAAAAAAAAATATGAAAACCTGAATTTAACACGAGAGAGGGGGGAGAGATCTAAACCGGGGCTCCCATGCATGGAACAACCAACTTAGAAGTTTCACTTCTACCGTGCGTGAGTCTGACAGACCCTAGTTTTTTCTCCTTGTATTTTCTTCATATCGTTAATAATATTTAAAGAAACCAAAAACACTGAACTATGCCAACAAAATAATTTCTATGAAGAGAAACCGTTCACAACGGTATTAACAGGCCGTCGATTTTGCAGGTAATCTGCCATATGTGAATTGGTAGATTAATTTGGCAGATTTATAGGTGATTATTGCATATGTGAACGAGCTTTTAGAAACTGTAAGCCTCCGAAGGGTTTCTTCTTACACCCTTCTTTTTTAACCGTGTTCAATTCTACTGAATATTTCCCTTTGCAAAATTTTGCATCTTTCTAATCATTCCCTATAAACTTGCGCTCCTGCGCATTGTTGCATTGCATAATTGCAATAAATGCCTTAGATCACATCTTCTGATTTGATATGTGTAATACAATGACGGTTTCAAAATCTTGTACAAATTGCGCTCTTCGGATATATTTAAACCAATAAATCGACGTACAGAACATTAAATACGCCGAACAATCGGATTCGATCATATTTCCCAAAAAAGCAAAATCGATAGGATTAGTGCTCATTTACACAGGGAAACATTTGGAAGGCAAACATTTTGTTCATTGGAGAAGGACAGCCGCGGAGGAGAGAAGGGAATTTGTCGCCCGTACTGGCGACACGCCTTGTGCTTCGTACTCGTATTTCCAATCTTAAAGCAATTTTTGACAGTTGGTTCATTTGTTTTCTTCTTCTGTGGGAGAAAGTTGTGACTTCTGTGTTGGCTTTCAATCAGACGGAAGAAATCAACGATGGCAAACATGAGAACGCTGCTTGGGAAATGTAGGATTATATTTGCTCATAAAGTAGGCATAAATTAAAAAAACTTATGGGGCATGTTTATGTTGAATTCTAATTTTTTTCTCCATTTCTATATACTCAAGTTATTTTTACGTTAATTATTTATATATAACTAGCATTCCCCAGTGGGCTTCGCACCACCATACATGAAATGTTTTTTTATATCGCAAGAAATTTTTCATATTAAGTTTTCTTTATAGAACTCGTAAAATGTTTAAACAGTTGAGTTAGATGATTTTTTTTCATTCAACATACTTTCTAAAGATGTCACCATAGCCTTTTCTGTACTTTTTTTGAATTTTATTGTGGTGGTCACCTATATACAGGTAAGGTGAAAGAGCGGATAAAAACTTGTAATTAAACTTTGATTCTTTAATTTCCATTTCAATTTTTTACGCTAAATAAATTATGCTAAAATAAATAAAGATAAAAATGTTTTTCCAGTTCCTCCTGGAGCATTCAATTCTTTATTATATTTGCGTCCAAAATGACTTGCAATGCGATAAAAAATTTATGCGAAAGTTGATTGCATCGCAAAATAAAATTGTTTTCTTGAGGGCGAATCATTAATCGATACGAATAAAAATTCATCGCACTGACGGTTTTCGTTGATTTTTGACCTGCGATGCAAAAATTAATTAGCGTATGAAAATTATTTAAAAATCATATTTAAACAAAAATAAAATGTGTATGTACCAGTTGTTGGATTTATCATTGGTATGTTGATATGATAGCCATCGTCCCCTCTCCAAAACAAAATGGGGTATTGCAATGCATCATAACAGCGATGGAGTTCTGAAATACGTTGTAATTGCTCATTTCTACGATACAAAACAATATCTCGTGGCTGAAACTGTTCACCAACCACAACAATAGCTACTTCATCAATCGTTGGTACATTGAATCGTCTGGCGTGCTCCCAATTTGTGTTTTATCGGCTTTTATTATGATTTTGTGGCCATCGGTGGGCATCAGATCGAGTGCCACTTTGAACAATTTCACCAATTCATTGTGTTGATGGAACATTGTTTGCAATTCATTTACGATTGATCTTCTCGTATTCGTCGAAATTGCACAGCGCTGATCTAATTCACGATTCTCATCACCAATAAAATATATTTGCAAAAATTGATGGTCACCATCTGGGAATGGTAGCAAAGACCCAGCTCTATGGTATATTTGACCTTGAATCCGTAAAGTTCGAGAAATATATGTAGATAACGGATCTGAATTTTTAAAAACATTTTAACTGGTTGTAGTACATAAGAATGCAATCTGTTAACCTGAAGGCGAGTTCCCAATTGGTCTATATCTGGAGTCCTTAGTTACCTAGCGAAAAGAAAAGTCCTCTTTCATTAGCATTTATCAACAACTTACAATGGATACTCATGTGGTTCAAACACATCCTAGGGTTATCCAGGTCCACGTTTTGGTCTATATCTTGAGACCCTAGTTACGGAGGGGCATTAAAAATACTCTATACTATAGCAATCATCAACAGCTCCCATTTGCTACCCATATTGTACAAACACATCCTAGGGTTACCCGGGTTCACGTTTTGGCCTATTTCTCGAGACCCTGGTATCCGATTCTTAAAATTTCAAAACACAAACCATCTACTGAATAGTCCAAATAAAGCCTAAAAATTTGGTTTGGATAGGTGAGCCCGTTCTTGAGTTATAAGATTACCAAGGAAATGTAACTTCTTTATATATATATAGATTTTTATATATATAGATATAAAGTATTTTTAATATAATTTTTTTTATTCAAGTACAAAAATGTATATACATATATAACTATTTAAATAGAAAAAACAACAAATTATTTATTACGAGTATATAATCAGTTTGCATTATTCATTGAAATATTCAACAAACTGTTAACGACCATTCTACGCTTAACATGTTAGCGGGTTGTAGAATATATCCGATGCCGAAGATGCTAAAGTAGTTAACGTCAAAATGTCGCCGAAAACAATTTTAGTCGGTTGACCGTGAATGAAATAAGAGAAGAGAATTTCCAATGTCTCAGTATGTAAATCGGGAGTTACAGAACCCGATTGTGCAAATACGATCGATCGGTTAATGCGTATTCCATTTCTTTGGAAAGAGATTTCAGAACACTTCCGATTACACTCAAATTCGATAAGTTTCATGTGCGTCTGGCAGCACACACTTGCTGTCACTTTACCGCTATTATTCACGGCTTTTCTAAGTGCAGCTGCATTACCTAGGCAACTGCCGCGCTGAAACTTTTGCAATTTTTAAATGCAATTTAGATGTTTGGTTAATAGTGCATATAAATTTATAAATCTAAAGTGTTTGATACAAGCTTGGTTGCTAAAAAGATATAATAATGATGAAGAGAACTGTGACACGTGCATTCATATACCAGTTTGGTGAAGTTAGATGACGAGTTTTGCCAACAAATACCTTAAGAACTCGTATTAACTGAACAATGGTAGTGTTATTTTAGTGACAAAACGTGAAACCAATATTTCCTTACAATTTCATTGAAGTAATCCTAAGGCTTCTTATAAAAATGTGAAGGGTGCATTTTACAAACGCACAAACTTATTTTGCTGAACAAAGATGGCGTAATGCGAATTACTAGAAGCATAATTGAACGAAGCGCGTGGGCCTCGCTCGACTAAAGACGCAATGCAACCGAAGAATATATGGATAGTCATATTTTATGCAAGGTTAATGTTTAGATATTGCGTTCTGTTTTATAAGTAACACCAATCGTCGAATAATTAACTAGCATCACTTTTACTAATTTTTTTTGCACGAGGTTGCCCCCCGTTAAGTTTCAATTGGTAAGTAATAATAATTTTTTTTAGATTTAAAAACGTAAAAATTTTTTTATGCAAACTCGTAAGCCAAACGCATGTGCATATGTAATATAAATATGCACAACATAACTGACTGAGGAATGACAAAATTCTGCAGTCCTTAGAATTTTCCAATTTATTTTGGGACGGTTTTAAGTTATAAAGAACTTTAAGAGTCTAGGAAGGCTTGTAGAACTGGCAGTCGGTATTTAAACCAACTCACTTAGACCCTTGCCGATCCATTGTGACATCACAGGCATTTGTAGTAAGGCCGAACAAAGGATCTAAGATGAAAATAAGTGTGACTTTCATTTTTAATTTTTTTGGACTCGCAATTTACCATTTTTTCAACTTTATTTTAAACCCGTTACCGTAAAGGGATTTTTTTGTTTTTATTGCTAATTACAACAACAATGCAGAAAAAGTCAACGAATATCTCATCTAATCTAATAGCCAAGGATGAGAGCTCAATTCGGGTATTAGCTGCCATTTTGTTTCTTTCCGCTTGCCATCTGAAATTGAAAGAACGCACTTTTAAACTTAAAGATAAACGAAAATCTTATAAAACACTTACTTCTGTGATGAAGAGCACATATTGTTCCAAAATTTTCATGCTGCAATGATTGTTTTCAGTCTTTCTTGTGCTTCTATTTAAAAGTTTCAATATTTTTCATTCACAATATTTACTCGTACTTAGTGTTGCCATAAATTCTGTGACAAATTTTACAATGCATACGGCGGCGAGAACAAATTCGTAGAAAAAGTTCCGTTATTTTTGCTTTTGTTCGTATGAATTTCGCTTGTTAACAATGGAGTGGGAGGGGGGCTAAGGAAAATCGCATTAGAAAAGTGCAAATGAGATTTACGAATTTTTGAAGAGACTTAATATTTCGAGAATGTTTGTTTACCGCACGATCAATCGTTTTTCCCAAACGTTTGAAGTGGTCAACAGAAAAGAAGTGGTCGTTCTCGCGTTGTTTGAACCAGTACATCCACAAAAGCCGTTCGAAAAAGAATTCGCAGAAATATCCTTAGAAAGCAGAAAATTATCTTTAAGCAAATGAATGTATCTACCAGATCCATGTCAAGACTAATTGGAGATGATCTCCATATAAAAGCCTTCCGTCGCTCAACTGGTCATCTTTTAGAAGAAAATTAGACTCGGCAGAGGGAAGCAGCTTCTTCGATGGCACCCGGTCAACGGTCATGAAAATATTCATTTCACAGATGAGAAAATGTTCACTGTTGAAGAGGGTTTTAATAATCAAAACGACAAAATCTGTGCTAAAACTTCTAAAGACGCAAAAAATGTTGTTCCAACGGTTTAGCGTAATCAGCATCCAGCCTCAGTAACGGCTTGGTGGGTGGTGTCTTGTCAAGACGTTACATCTCTTAATTTCTGCGAAAAAGAGGTTAAGACCGGGGCAAAAGTGTACCAGGAGGATGTCTTACAAGGCGTGGTGAGGCAGTTGAGCAGTACTCTCTTCAATGGAGACAGTTGGATCCTCCAGTAAGATTCTACTCCAACCCATAAGGCTAAACCACCCAGCAGTGGTTACAAAATAAGAAAATTGGTCGTCTGGAAGTCCAGATCTGAATCCATTGGATTACAGTTTGTGGTAGGGATTGGAGAACATGACCTGTCGAAAACCTCACAGAAATTTGGAGAATGGCCTAATCGTTTGAAGGCTTGTGTAAAAGCAAATGATGACCAATTACAAATTTTTTTTTCAGTATTTACATGATTAAATAAAACTGACTTCATTAAAAAAAAAAAGTTTATAATTTCATATCTATAATGGAGTTAACTTGTAAACTTGTAACAGAACTTATGGCGCGACTAAGTAATTATTGATAGACCAAAATTACTTAATTTAAACAATACCATATTTTCCATGGTCGAGACTGAATTTAAAGAAATTAAGAAAAACAATTTTTTAGTTTTATATGGATTTTTATTGATTTTTTGTTATACTTTCAGTTGTGATCAAATGATTCTGAACATATCAATATGCACCTTTCAGTCTAAAAAAATACGAAATCTATTTTTGTATTTTCTTGACTTCTACAGTGTTTTAGAGTAAGTAAATTGTAATCTATTTTAGTTATACTTTTATCAATTCATTTAATTTGTCTATTACAGACACTTACAATTGCCACTTCAAATCTTACTGGTAGTCTTCTTCTGCCTATCATTGAAGGGCGACTGGCGAAGTCGTCGAAAAATGATATCCACCAATCGAAGGAACTGTGCATTTAAGGTGAATATAAAATAAAATGAATTCATTTTACCTATTAATGAACTTTCATATTACTTTTTTAGATCCTGTTAATTTAGCGAATTCAGTGCGACCAGTATTAAACGTGACAAAATAATATTTGTGGCTTCCTGGCGAACATTAAAACAAATTATCGTTTTAAATTCTATGTTTGCTGAAATTATCATACCAAAATCAGGCAAAGTGGTCCCTACGTTAAGTCATACCGATTTACATTATAAACACTGCTGTGATAGAATACCATCACTCTGTTCAACCAGAGAAAACATCGCTATGCACTCCACTACAAATGGGGCTACAAATGCTGTGGCACCAAGGTAGCAGTAAACATTTATCTACTTGAACGTGCACCGAAAAAATTATTGTGCACAACAACATAAATGGGAATGCAAAGGCTGCTGAAGGATCATTGGCAGAACTGGCAGAATAATCAAACATATGAGACGTATTCGCTTTCCATGTATTAATGTATGTAAGTTTAATTATCGAAAGAATTCGTCTAGTTAATACAAAATTTTGGTAAAATATCACAATTGGGAATTGTTACCAAAAGTCTAATTAGCTTAGTGCATTAAAAATGGGTTAGATTTTTCACTTTTAATGCTTCGATCGGTTTTACTGGTTATACGACAGCAATGATTTCTTTTTTATATACTATATTCGTACATATACCAGTGTTTTTATTAAAACTTCTATGCGTCGCGAGATCTCAGCCAATAATTTTAATTAAATCACTAGTTTGAATTTCACACTGTTAAAGTTAACTTATTATCCCACTTCTGAATAATGCGAAAACGCATATAGAAAACTCCGTTTATAGTATGGCTTGGGCTTATATACCCAAGCTTACTAACAAAATACCGTATTCTAAAGCAATATGGAAAAAGAAACAAAATAATGTTATAATAGGGTTGCAAAATGCTCTACTCTGCTAAAAAAAAATATTAAGGTGTGTTCACACCATACAAAAACTTAAGTGTGTAAATTTATTACATTTATAGAACCACCTCCTGTTATACTTGTAGTTAGGGTACTCACTACATCACCCCCTTTCCAACAAATTTGAGAAAACACCTCACTGCTTAACCGCTATTCCTTACTTTATTTTAGTCTAGAATGTATTCATCCTATTTATTACTAGTTTTAGTTTAGAATGTATTCATCCTATTTATTATTTTATAATCTATTATTTAAAGAGCTCTGATAATAGCTCATCAGTACGTATTATAAAAGCTTCGGGTGGTACTTCCTTAAATATGGGGATTACTTCATCTTATAATTTGGTATAGTTTTAAACCTAGTCTCTTGCCGTGCATAAAACGCTTCGCAACTTGGTTTTATACATATCTTGTTTCTTCCCAACTTCATGTGTTGAGGTTTTGAGGTAAGGAGAAGGGAGTTTTTGGTATTACTATGCCAGTTAAGGGGTATTCTAGTCTAGAGGCCCGAATTTCGAGCATTTTTTGACGATGAATAAAAAAAAAAGCTATTGATATTTTTACGATACATTTTTTTATCATTTATTTATTCACAATAGAGTGCACAATACTCACAGGATGTGGTACCGGAGAAGATGTATTGATTCCCCGAATCCCTCTGATACCATCGGATCTACCATTCCAATTTAAACGCTTACAATTTCCGGTAAAGACATCTTTTGCAATGACCATTAATAAATTTCAGGGTCAAACCTTCAACGTTGCAGGCTTAGATTTGAGTGTTGACTGTTTTTCACATGGCCAACGGTATGTCGCTCTTTCAAGAGTAACCTCTAGAGAAAACATGTTTCTATTGTCTAATGACAAGAAGGCTATGAACGTTGTATATAAAGTAAACATCTGCATGAATGGCGGAAAATCGACGTTCGAATGAACAATGCGCAAATAGAGTTGAGTGAATTCGAATGCGACGCGCAATTTATTTGAGTGAGTGAGTACGCTAGCGTCGTACAATGTCTCATTCAACTCAAACGAAAAGCAATGAATTGAATGAGTGAGAACGCGTAAAAATTAGAGGGTTGGTTTTGAATGTATTCGAATGCAAGACAGATTTTTTTATTAATGCGTAGAACACAAAGCGTATAGAAAAAAAAGAAAATAAAAGAAAAACGCAAGTCAATGTATTTTACATACTTATATATAACTTAAGCCCTGACCGATAGGGGCTTCCAAAAAGTTAAAGATGCGGTGAACCAACTGTTCACCGATAACATAAAAAACGCGATTTCAATTGTTCACATATAATTTTTATTCCGCACTAGTTGCGGTTCTCATTCTAACTGAACTTTACAAATTATAATTCTTACCAACTAACTTCTTAACCTAAGCTAATTCGCCAACGTTGCAGTTCCCACCACTTGCTGGTATTTCGCAATCGTTGGGTTGCGCGTGTTGGCCAATATGCTGGCCTTGCAATTCCCAAGCATTGGATATTGCAATTGATCGCTTGCGCGTGTGTCGCGTCAGCGAAAGTTCTTGTGTGAACTTTAATTGGAGCATTGAACTCACGTGTAGTGCAATGTGATCACAGGGTGCGACGTTGGGAAGTGTGGTGGTGTATGGCAACATAACTTATATATACTTATATTTATTTTTCCTATATCTAATTATAGTATAATAATATGTACATATGTATTACATATGTAAGCCTATATTTATATATGTATTAAATGTATGTTTGTAAGTCTATATTTATACATGTACTAGCCTTAACCCGCGGCTCCGCTCGCGTGAAAGAAGATGGTTGTAGAACAACATATTTTGTAGGAATCAAGAAATGTCGAATGATGGAATTTGCACTTTTTATTAACATTTTAAATATTTGAAATTATAAATGTAAAATATGAAAGTATTAAAGTTTTGACGTCATTTCACAGCATGCAAATAATACTCTTAGTATTTTTTTAACACAAAAATGGCTACTTTCTATCTTATTTCAATGCATTCTGGTAAACAACGTTGTTTGTTGTATTATTCGGTGCATAAAGATACAGATTTCGAGGGTTCCCGACTCGAGCAGGCAACATATAATTGACCGTGTGAGAAGCATGAGGGATCCAAGTGGATTCCTGCGACGGTTAAAGATTGCCCCTGCGCCTTATTTATCGTCATCGCAAAAGCAAGACGAACTGGAAACTGTAGTCGTTTGAACTCGAAAGGCATATCCGATGGAATTAATGGGATGCGAGGAATAAAAACATCTTCTCCTGCCGATTGCCCAGAGAGAATCGTCGCCTCAATAATGTTTGGGTGTAAATTTTTAACGATAAGTCTAGTTCCATTGCATAACTTAGGTGGTCTCAAATTTCTGAGCATCATTATTGGCGATCCTATTTTTAAATATAATAGATGAGACGGCATTCCCGATGGTTCTAACGAATTCAGAAATTCCACCGGGTAATTTACAGCTTGGTCTTGATCAACGACGGTATCAATAGACTTGTAGGTTGTCACAGCTCCTGGTAAATTGTTTTGAATCGTTATATTGAGGTTAGTTACTTGATCATTTCGTGGCGCTAAGATCGCTCTTTCTCGAAGCCACTGATGAGATTTGTAATTCACTCCAATGTCGTGGAAGACGCTATTAACGACATCGGCTGCCGATTCAGCCAAATTGCAAAAATTGTCCGGAAATGTCACTGAGTAATTGCCTGGTGTATTCATAAATCTCCCTTCTCCAATTTGCAAAAGCTGGTCCGAAAATTCACGTGAAGCTTCATCGCCTTGCAGTCTAACGCGCATGTTAGTTGACAGTGTTAGTTTTGTGACTCGCCTCCACAAATATGAAGATTTCAAACACGCATTCAGTTCGTCCGCTGCCGTTCCTCTTTGAATTACAGGAAGAGTTTGACGAAAATCCCCGGCTAGCAACAAAAGAGCTCCTCCCATTGTCGTCTCTTTTCCTCTCAGATCTTGTAGAGTCCTATCTAGAGCTTCCAAAGCTTTTTTGTGTGCCATTGTGCATTCATCCCATATTATAATTTTGCACGTTTTTAAAACTTTCGCTTGTCCAGAATTTTTTCGGATGTTGCAAATTGGTGTATCGCTCGCAGAAAGATTAAGTGGTAATTTCAAAGCAGAGTGAGCCGTTCTTCCTCCTGCCAAGAGAGTAGCTGCAATTCCTGATGATGCGACTGCGAGCGCAATGTGACCTGTTTTCCTCACTTCGGCAAGTATGAGGTTAATAAGGAAGGTTTTGCCAGTTCCTCCTGGTGAGTCAAGGAAAAAAATACCTCCTTCTCCATCAGACATCTTTTGAATTATTTTGTTGAATGCTGTTCGTTGGTCATTGACTAAAAGTGGTTCATTCGTCTCAACGAATTGGAGTAATTCGTTCTGATCGTAATTTGTTTCACGTACAATATCAGTATCTGCAATATCTACGTCATCTCGTGGGGGCGATGTGAGTCCTAATTGTTTGAGCGGTTTGTTGATAATTGATAAACACGTATCTTCAATGTCTATGAGAGCTTTGTTGTAAATAATATCAGATGGCTGTAAATCTGGATTGTTAGCTGATCTGCGCATTTGAAGTAGATAATAATCACTAAGAGAATCACGATGCTTATCCCACAAAGCCGTGGGATCTGATGGGGCACACGTTGTCAAAATGATTGCAAATAGTAGACGCATTTGGTTGGGCATGGATATGATGGACGCTTCTGACAGTGCTGTATCCCAGTGATGATCGTCTTCCAGAAGACCGAGTTTTTGGCATGCTTGTCGATATGTAGGGCAAACTTCACCTTCGACTGTACGTAAGTTTTCAAACGACGTTGGTCCTTTAACAACATGCAGAAGCATCCTCAAGTAGAAACATTCAGCATTGTTGGGGTGTACTGTGTACACTCGGCCTAAAGCATCACTCTTCCGAGCCGTTGTTCCTTGGACTGCAACACCTTGTTTTCTTTGAAAAAATAGTTTTCTCGACGCATTCCACGTGTAGTATTGCGGAACTTCGGGATACAATAATGTTTTAGCAAACGGATCATCTGAGCATAATTTAAAGAAAGCTGTGAGGGTAGTATTCGGTGGATCAGCTGCTAGCTGTGCCGCATTGTGAGCTGTGAATGTAACTCGCTGGCCGTTTTCCAGGTGCACAGCGAGGTGGACAACAGTTGGATGACGATCGTGGATAGAAAAGCCTAAAATCCTCCAAACCGCTTCGTTGCTGGAAATATATCGGCCCATTTGAAATTGTGTGATTTCATCATTTTCATTAATGACACTGAAAATTGCCATATCGCTGCCTTTGTTTAAGTACTTGCAAATGTATTTGATTGACTTAACGGAGTTACAATATTCAACGTTTATGTGTGCTTGAAACATTTTTGAAAGCAAAGGAGTATATGGTACGACCCATCTATTGTCTATTTCTACTTCTGTTTGTTTAACCTTCACGACTGCAACATGGCCCCCGTCTTCTGGTCTTTTTCTTCGATACGTTGGGTAGCCATCTTGTCCAGTTTGGGTTTCGAGCAAAAAAGCACGTGGATATGTCTTTGTGCATTTTCCATCTTTCATACACGGTGACGTAGGGTTATATATTCCGCATGGACCGTGAATCATACTTTTGGTGATTATTTGAAACAAAAGAGCGTCTTCTTCCTTATCTGGTATTTCTGTTGAAATGATCTTGTCTATTTGTTGTGGATGGATTTTTTCTTTTAGCTATATGAGTATATGTGCATGAGGCAAACCTCTTTTTTGCCACTCTATTGAATACATAAAGCAACGAACTTTACCGTAAATATTATATTTGACTATCGCATCCATCAACTTTGAAAGCTTCTGTTTAAATATTCTAGCAGTCAAATCGTGTCTGTCTGAAGCAGTTTATCCTGGGAGCAATAGGGATTCAATCTCAGTCCATTTCGGATTGCAAGTGAAGGTGATAAATAAATCGGGGCGTCCATAATTCCGAACATATGTCATAGCATCTTGGGTATATTCGTGCATATGTCTGGGGCTGCCGGTAAAAGAAGAAGGTAATATTACCATCTGACCAATATCTTCTGCATTTCTATCTCTCGATATCGCATCCCGAAGGTGGACGTACTCCTCTGCTCGTAGTTTTTTCTGATTCAATCTGAGAAATAAAAGCCGCTCGCTTTCAATCTTGGCATACATATCGACCAAAAACTGTTGAAACAGTCGTCCACAACGTAACAAATGATTATGTCCCTCTCGTATCATTATACGGTACGCGTAAAAATTCATTGCTGAGACTTTCTTATTTGTTGGCGCATGTGTCACGGAGTCGATTTGATGTACATTGAAATTATATCCGTCTTCCCCTTCCCAAAACAGCAATGGGTATTGAAGAGCGTCATATGATCGGTGTGTTTCTGATATTCGCTGCAATACTTTGCTTCTTTTGTGGAGAACAATATCTCTTTTGTCAAACTCATTACCGACCATAATTATTGCAACTTCGTTTGATGTTGGAGCATTAAAGCGTCTTTCATGCTCTCCTGCTGGCGTTTTATCAGCTCTAATAACCATTTTATATTCATCGCTCGGCATAATTTCTAGGGCGTTTTTGAACATTCGTACTAAATTGTTTTTATCGTGTAGCATCGCTTGTAATGCTCCAACAATTTCTCGATCAACACCTGGAATATTAACACATCGTTGATCAGTCTGAACGTCGTTGTTGCCTGTAAAATATATTTGCAAAAATTTAGGATCTTGATCAGGATCAGGTAACAATGACCCTGCTTGATGATAAACTTGTCCCTGAATTTTGAATGTTGGCATGAACCCTGCTTCTGTCACTACATTGGTGGCCCCGAAAGATGTCATTTGAAAGCAACTGTTGTACTTGCGAATGTTCTGCAGAAACAATTTAGACTTGTCAGTCGTTCCGGACGTCAAACTCAAAAGTGGTTCCGGTGGTTTTTCGAGTGATGGCAGAGACACTTTTCCACTGCAGCAACACATACCTGCTGTTTCGTTTTTAAATTTCCGAGCATGACAATGAGAACAAATCACGTCCATATAACCAATGTTAATTTTTGGATGTAAACTGTAGTCCACAGTATGATCGTAAGTAAATGCTTTATTGTGCAAGTCAAAATTCAAACCTCTACGCGATGCAAGTTGTGCTGCACGGTCATTTTCCATTCGAATATTGCGATGCTGTTCAGTTTCATTATTTCTAAATTCTCTTCTTCGCTCTCGATCCTGATAAAGTCTATCTTCATGCTCTTCTTCTGTTTCATTTCTTGTCAAATCCATCCACCTGTCTCGCATGTCTGAAAGTCGATTTTCGCGATGTTCTTCAGTCTCAGCGTCTCTTAAACGCTCCATTCGTTTTGCTGCAGGAGTTTTTCTTGATAATGAAGGTTTTCTTTTTCGAGGCATTCTACAAAAAATTACGTAAAAAGTTGATTTTGATTACCTTTAATTATTTACCTTTCAAACTATCGAACACGAATTTCCGTGACGTTTTATTTGACAGCAAACGATTTATAAAACAAAAACACATCAATGATATCATTATATATATGTATGTATTTTTTTTCGAATTCATAAATATAATTAATGATAATGGACTATGAATAAGTTCGTGCTATATTCCATCGATCCACATTTCCAAACATTCATTGGAGAGCTACTGTCGTAAGGCACAAACATCAGTATAAGTTTTTTATTTGAAGCGTAAACAACAATATTTTTACCACACTTGAAAATGTCGAATTTCGTGCCAAATAATGTGTTTTTGCGGGGAATTCTTCTTCATTATTTTAATATGAAGAAAAAAGCAGCCGAAAGTCATCGTATCTTGGTGGAAGTTTATGGTGAGCATGCTCTATCTGAGCGAACGTGCCAGAAGTGGTTTGCACGCTTTAAAAGTGGTGATTTTGGCTTGGAAGACGAAGAACGCGAGGGTGCGCCCCCAAAGTTCATGGATACCGAATTGGAGGAATTGCTCGATCAAGATCCGGCTCAAACGCAAGAAGAGGTTGCAAAAACTTTGGGAGTTGATCAATCAACCATTTCCAAACGTTTAAAAGCCATGGGAATGATCCGAAAGGTAGGCAATTGGGTGCCGTATGAATTGAAGCCAAGAGACGTTGAACGCCGTTTTATGGCATGCGAACAACTGCTTCAACGGCACAAAAGAAAGGGTTTTTTGCATCGAATTGTGACTGGCGATGAAAAGTGGGTCCATTACGACAATCCAAAACGTCGGGCAACGTATGGATACCCTGGCCATGCTTCAACATCGACGTCGGCGCAGAATATTCATGGCCTGAAGGTTATGCTGTGTATCTGGTGGGACCAGCTGGGTGTTGTGTATTATGAGCTACTGAAACCGAATGAAACGATTACGGGGGATGTCTACCGACGACAATTGATGCGTTTGAGCCGAGCACTACGAGAAAAACGGCCGCAATACGCCGATAGACACGACAAAGTTATTTTGCAACATGACAATGCTCGGCCACATGTTGCACAAGTGGTCAAAACATACTTAGAAACGCTCAAATGGGATGTCCTACCCCACCCGCCGTATAGTCCAGACCTTGCGCCATCCGATTACTATCTCTTCCGATCGATGCAACATGGCCTGGCTGACCAGCACTTCCGTAATTACGATGAAGTCAAAAAATGGATCGATTCGTGGATTGCGGCAAAACCGACCGAATTTTTCACAAAGGGAATCCGTGAATTACCAGAAAGATGGGAAAAAGTAGTAGTAAGCGATGGACAATATTTTGAATATTAAATTTGTAACCATTTTACGTCAATAAAGTTTCAAATTTCGAAAAAAACCGCACGAACTTATTCATAGTCCTATTACATTTTTTGAAAAATATTAATGAAAGACTCTAAATAAGTATTCATGTCAACGAAATAGCCGGAATTAAAATTTTTTAAATTTGCGATTAAAACCGTGCCCTAGACGTTCCTCGAGCAAAAATGAATAAGTGTATGAAAATTCATGCGATTCCATGTAGTAGTTCGCGAGTTTTAAGCGAATATAGGGACAGATTTTCACATTTATATATATAGATTTAGTTTACATATTTGAGTGCAAAAACATTATTTTGTTAATGTTTTCTGCATTAGTTGCAATAAGACATCGTTTTTCGGTAATGAGATTTCTTGCGTCTGAAAATGTCCTCTCAGAAGCCGCGCTGCTCGCTGGAATACAGAATATTTTGCAACTGGTTTTATAAAGGAGCGGAAAAAATTTTTAGTGCATATTCCACCAAGCTAATGGATCAAAATCTACAGTATAAGGAACACTTATATTGGAATATGATGCTATTTCTTGATCTATTTGGTCGTAATTTGAATCGACTTGAACTTCTATGAAGTCAGCAAACTCATCGTTATCTATTGGTGCTTGAGTTGGGCTACAAACATTTTCTATGAAGAAATGTTGCATTATATTTTTGCAATCATTGACTACATCCTCTTTTTCTGCAGTTGAAAATTGTAGCAATTTGTTTGTTGGTGGGAAAAGGTACAGAGCTATGTTATGAAATTTGGTTAAGTTTGGTATTATTGTTGTTGAGATTTGGCTATTTAATGCGGATTTGAGTATCTGAATAATTTCAATGTCAGTGTTATTGATCTGGCAACTTTTCTTTAACTTATTTATATTTGGAATAATTAGATGTATGGTTGGACGTTTAGTTGCTTCCAGTGTTTTTGAAACATTTTCAAAAGGTTCCAATACCTTAACTATTGCACCTAAATGATTAAAATGTATGCCTTCTATTCTATCTAATTGGTTTTTATCCTCTAGAACTGTTACAAGTTCGATCCAATTAATTTCTACTGATTTTAAAAGGTAGAAAACTGTATTCCAGCGAGTGGGGCAAAAACTTTTTAGCGAAAATCCCAACGAGGAATTCATTCCTGATTTTTTGAAATACTTCACCAACTTGGTGCAAGTGGACACAATGAAGCTCATGTCAGGAACAGCATCGATAGTTTTTTCCACAGCGTTGTTCAGCAGATGGTTCACGCAGTGAATTTTATTCAAATCACGAAAAGCCTCTTTCATGTTTGACCCTCGATCTGTTACAATAATAGGCTTGTCCCCTTCGAGATCGCATCCGAAGTTCTGCAAAGTTTCCATTATTTTGGTCCGAATATTTGAGCCTAGTTATAAAAAAAAACTTAATTGAATTTATTTTATAAACTCGTAGATTAACTTAATATACCTGTGCAGGACGCCTCCTTCATTGATTTCATAGCTATTAAACGATCCACCAAAACTCTATCCATTATATAGTGGATAGTACACGATAAATACGAAGCTCTTAAAAAATTATCCGTCCATATATCGCTAGTGATAGCATATCCAAACGCCTTATATTTTTGTATTTCGTTTTTAATTGGGCCAAAGTGTGACTCGTAAAGAGTTCCTATGTTCCGGGACACTGTAGTTGGATGTGGTAGCAATTTTTCTACATCGACGTTGGGTCCAAAAGTTGCCCCAACCTTAATTAGGAACGACGCAAAGTTTTTAAGCCCCGAATCGTCAATAATTTTTAACGGACGACAATTCTTAACCACCCATTCGGTTACGACAACTACGCCCTCCTGCTTCACTTCTGAATTCACTTCAACAGTTGTCGAAGTTTTCTGCGCCTTGCTGCTGTTGACTACATAGCACTTGTGTTTTACTAAATTAGACGTACTACCTGTAAATTTCAAAACTGTAAAACACATCTTACAGGCTACTACGTCCACCAACTCCTCTCCATTTTCCTTTTTTATCTTAGAAAAAACTGCCAAACTTCGCTTCGTCCTCTCTTTTCAATTAACGTATACATGCCATTTTGAAGTTTCTCCTTTACTTCATCTGAATCATTTTCTTTTAAAACCTACATGTATATTTCAAAAAAAACTGAATTAAATCTGAAAAAACACATAGGAAACATTTATGGACAGATCACAAGTTCACAGTTATTAGTATAATCACAAAGAAAACAATTTATTAACCATAATACAGATAGCATACACATAAATAACACACTTGTAAAAACAAAACAAAAACTAAACTACAACAACAATACAATACATACCGTGTCGGCTTTCGCTCCGTTGTCTCCGTTCATTTCGCGTGTGTTTCGTTTGGGCGATGCTAAAGAAATGAATACACACAAAATCTATGCCACATTTCGAATACATGCGAATGTCTTCAGCTTCGCCAAAGTTTTCATTCCGTTTTACACACTTATTTATTCTCGCTCATTTCGTTGAATGCCGTTAGTTATGAGACACAGTGTGGTGTGTCACTCATACACATTCAATTCATTGTGTGCTTCGTAATCAATCAGCTGAATTCATTCGAATACATTCAATTTTACGTATGCTGTGAGTGGACTCATGCAGACCTCTAATGCATATCTATTGACCATGGACTGAAGTGATTAGAAAAGAAGAAAGTAAGGCCCTGTCGTTAACTCACTCGCTGCCTTCGTCTTCATGCTCATCACGTCTGTGTTCGCTTACTAACGCTTCCTCCGCGCTACTTGGTTTTGCTTGAAGTTCAATAAAAAATGGTTCTTCGTTGACATCACTGCCCCTTAAATTTAATTCAAATGACTTTTCAAAAAATATAACATCGCGCCATTTCCACCAAAGTTCTGTCGGCTCTTTCAGCCACACCGTTTTGCTGAGGGCGGTACGGCACAGTGGTTTGATGCCGAATGCCTTTTTCACGTAACCAATTCTCTCCCATTGTCACTACGAATCGTTTTTATTTGGCGGCCAGTCTGCTTCTCCGCGGTCGCAGCAAAAAGTTTAAACATATCAAATGCTTCGGATTTTCTTTTTAAAAAATAAACTGCAGTATGTCGCGAGTAATCATCTATAAATGAGATAAAATACGATGCACCGATTAAGGGGTCAGTCTACTTTGGAGACTCGAAAAAAAGGCTATATTCGTGATTTTTTTTTTGAGAAAACTATAAATGATAGTAATATAAAATTTGTTTGATTTATTAAATAAAGTCTTAAAATTCAGAAATAAATTTTTTTTTATTCAATTTTATAGTATTTTTAGTAAAAAAATAGCAGTGAAGCGTAACGTCTCAAACATGGGTTGGTGAGGCAGCTCCATCAGAACTCAAGAACGGCTTGTCTGAAACAAAAAAATCAAAATGTTTCAGATTCAGTAAGATACTGGCTACAAAATGACCCTCGGATATTAGGTTTTAATGAAGACAAAAAAAATGGCTGATAAAAATGGAAAATTTTTGATAGAACGGTTTTTTTTTCGCATATTTAAAAAAAATATATAGTAAAAATTTAAAATTTCAAAACCCCCGAGCGTCAATTTGGTGCAAATTATGTCTAGAATATGTGATCCAAATTTTATGAAAATCGGTTGATTAGTTTTTGAGATACAGTGGAGCTAGATTTTGAAAACGTTGTTTTCAGAAAAACGCGTTTAAAGTTTTTAAAAGTGAAAAAGTATGGAAAAATTTTACCTAAACTTAGTCTGCGATGCCTGCACCGTAAAGGAGGCCTTCTTCTTGCTCAAAATCATCAATTTCTTCAAGTCTTGCTTGCTTTCTTTTTGTTCTGGCCTCTTTTGAACAATCAGAACTGCGCCGGTTCGCAACTTTAATACGCGCGTCATCGCGATTTTCTGCGAAAATAATGGCGGTCGGACCGATTTTGACGCCCATCGTCTCCATTATTTTTAAAATGGGACGAAATCCTTCATTAAAAATACACGCCGAAACTTTGCAGGCAATTTCAACTATTTTTTTGCCATTGAACTTGTGTTTCGGCGCTATGTTCCACACACAGTTGTTGTAGCACTCGTTGCTATTTTGAGTATGGCCACCTAAACATCGTTCCAGCAGATCGGTTTTCGTAAGATCCTCGTAAATCGGCTTGAGCACTTCTTGGACTTCTGAAGAAAGAGCAGGAGGATGTCTGTATACTGTTTTGAGTGCCTTCGCCTTGAGATACTTGCACCACTCGATCGAGCACTTTTGATGTTGCGGCTTGGTATCAGTAGAAATTTTATGGAAGTACCCAGCCCATATCTCACTTCGCATACCTTCAACACTATTCAAATTTCTTCTGACAGCTAAGCCGTAATTTTCTGACATCTCTTTCATCAATTTAATCGTCAAAGATTGCGTTTTCACTTCTGGCACTTTTTTTACGATAATTGTCTTTTTTTTCGTAATTACAGTTTTCTTCGGTGCGATTTTTTTTTCTTTTGCTTGCTTTAAGGCCTTTTTTTTCTGTATCAAAGATTTTCTCGCTTCATTCGCACGTTTAAAAATACGCTTAGCTACGTGTAAAACACATTCTAATTTTTTCACTACGAATTCTTCACCATAGGGAGCACAATCCAACAGCATTTTGAAGGTTTTGCTATCACCGTCGCCTATGTAGAAACCATATCGCACAGCAAATTTTTCTATGGACCTTAAAAACATTTCCACTATGCCATCCACCTCCATCTTCCCTGAACTACCGATGTGATTTGCTGTGCAATTAATTTTATGCTTCACAGACCAGGCTTGGAAATCTAATGTATTTTCTTTACCTTTCCATTGTTCACACCCTTTACAGTAAATTGATCGTATTTCAACATCGGCGACTTTTCCAGTGAATTTGAGAATGAGGGAAATTATACCAATTAGAGAAGAAAAACCTCTTTTCTCCCATGATCCATCACCAGAAACTGTTAAAACGTCCTCAGGCAGCCCTTTCTCCTTTTGTATTTCTTTCTCTTCGTTGATAGCTTTGCGCGTCACTAAATCGAAAATGTCGTTAACTGCAATGACAGTGCACTATGGGCTGGCATCAAGGAAAAGCGGCCATAAATCGAAATCAAAACATTTTTTCGTGAAACTTGGTATATACATGTTTTTGGGGTCGCTGATGTCGAATCTGAAATCAGATTTTAGAAATTCAATATGGCGGATCCAATATGGCGACCGAAAATTTAAAAAATCCATATTTTTATACAAATATTTGCATACATGGGTTTTCGAGGTCGCTGATTTCGAATCTGGACTCAGGATTTAAAAATTCAATATGGCGGATCCAATATGGCGACCGAAATTTTAAAAAATCAATTTTTTTATACAAATATTTGCATACAGGGGTTTTCGAGGTCGCTGATTTCGAATCTGGACTCAGAATTTAAAAATTCAATATGGCGGATCCAATATGGCGGCCGAAATTAAAAAAAATCAATTTTTTATACAAATATTTGCATAAAGGGGTTTTCGAGGTCGCTGATTTCGAATCTGGACTCAGAATTTGAAAAATTTTTATACCAAGCGCCTAAGTTGAAAATTCCAGCACTTTCATAAGCCTGTTATTAGCCTGCAAAGTTTGGTGAACATTTGCAGTTTCCAGAGCCTACCACGAGGAGGTTACAGGTTTAGAAGACTCCACTTTTATTTTTTTTTTATTTTTTTTAATTTTTTTTTTATTTTTTTTTTATTTTTTCTTTATTTTTTAAATTTTTTTTTACGGTTTTTTGGTTTTTTTTTATTAAAACGATTTTTTTATTTTATATTTTTCTTAATTTGAAAATTAAAGATATTTTAGGAAAATAAAATTGATTTCAACTGAAAATATTTTTTTTTGCTTTTTTAAGATTTTTTTTTTTTAATTTTTTTATATTTTTATATTTTTTTTATGATTTACTTTTTTTTTATCTCTTTTGAGGAGTGGCCGTTACTCTTCACTTTGCGGAACCTCTGGTAATGCGAGTAATGCAATTACTGCAGATGGAAGAGGCAATTTTTTTCGTTTTTGTAGTCGTGAACTCAAGCTATGAGACGCTATTAGTGGATCTGAGGAATCCATAGAACGCAAGAACATATCTTGCATTGTAGCTTCTCGACTACATTTCCGACTGTGCCGCTCACGGTAACACTTATAATTTTTATTGCGGGCTTCAGAAGCTTCTTCTGCAAACATTCCTACAGGTAAAATACTATTTTCTATAATCGCAGAGCCGTGAATTAATATTTTATGAACCGTCGCAGGCATAAAATACCAATTGTAGTTCGCAACATAAATTCTTGCAGTCTGATGGCACAGTATATTGAATTTATTAGGATCTATCGGCAGATGGCAGGATAAAGCCATTAATATTATTGAAAAGTTGGTTACTAATTCTGTATTCAACTCTAAACAATTTGCAAAGACTTCTGAATTTTGAAAAGCCCGACGAGCTGAATTGCCATCATTACTGTTTCCGCAACCTCTATCCTTGGGCATGTCCACTTTCAATCCCAATTTCTTCCACAAAATATCTTGTATTTCTGCTTTTCTGCGCGAATATTCTTTTTTATCAACTTCGTTTGAGACTCTCCACTTTCTTATATTTTTCCTGTATGAAATATTTAAACAGCATTCCAAAATTTTAATCCAAGCGTGCAATGGACTTATGCCATGCTGCAGGGAGCCAGTAATTGGTAAGAAAACATCTGTCGCAATATTGGAAAGATCATTGAATTGTTTTGGTGTCGCGTGGCAAATTGGACATGACTGTGATGATGTTGTGTCAGTAAGTGCATTTAAAACTTTACCATCTATTAGAGTCATATGCAAAGAAAAATGTAAACGTATACGAAAATGTTGTACCTCAATTTCTAAGCACTCGAGCTTATTAATTTGTTCGTCCATTATTTGCTTTTGTGATTTAATAATTTCAGTAGTTTCTTTTATCCATTTAAGTGAAATTGGGCGACAAAATTTTTCAGATTGAGAAATAGCGTTGTTCCACAAAATGGTCCCATTTGACGTTACTAATCTTAAAGGAATGCATGTACAAGCAAGTAAATTTGTATCAACTTTTTCTACACTTGATTCAGAATAAGGTTGTTTGAATGATGGAAATCCACTGGTTCCATCAAACCCCCAAGAAAAAATAAAAACAGCTTCAATGTCGCAAAAATTAGACTTCTGTGCATATAAAAGTACTACTTCTTGCTGCAACTCGGCAATTCTTCTGGCAGTATGATTTAAAAGCGCTTGAAGATCGCACTTAGCTTCATTCTCATTTATTTGAATGAATTCTTTTAGAGGTCTACATTGCTCTTTAGCTTCCTTTAATCGATCGTAAGGAGGCCAAACATCAGCTCCGCTTAATTTTGTTGCTAACCTTATATTTGTATAAACTGATTTTGAAAGCCCATTATCGATCAAAAAAGCCAGAGCTTCTTCAGGAGATTTCACAATAAGTGAAAGCGTGGCTTTACTGGATTGCTTTATTTTCACGCAATACTCTGGGTTTTCTATGATTTTCTTCAAAACCGAACTTAATTCGCACTCCTGAGACTTTATTGCAGCTTGTCGTGCCGCCAATAATATTTTTAGAGGATCGTTTTCACATTGCTGGCTTATTTTTGCAATTGCCCGCCGCTTCGATCGATCTGACATTTTTTCAAATTCAACACATGGGCGACCACGTTTCAAGGAAGAAGAATCGGAACTAGACTTTATTCTTAATTCTGGAATGAGAAACTGTGAATTAATCCATTCGACATTTTTCTCTGTAAATGATTTATTATTTTTTTTGGTTTTTTTTGTATTTAACCTTTCTTTTAGAAATAAGAGACGCAACCATCTTAACTAAACGCTTAAGATCCTCAGAATGTACCTTATTTTCTTCAATTAGTAATTTATTTAAAATATATTTTACACCGCTTCCTTTTTCAGCATCATTGGCATCTAAAATTTCCTTCTTCGTGAATGTCGCCATTATAATGAAACAGCTTTGATTAAATTGCATTTAACAATGAGCCGACCAACTAAGTTTCGAATTTTCTGAAATTTATTTTTGATTTAATGCCTACTATGTTGTTAGAAGCAAAATTCTAGACATTTAAAAAAACCTTCCCCCAATCAGAATTACGTTCTCCCAACGATTTTTTTAATTTATCATGGCTACTTTGTTACTTTTGTACTGTAAACAAAAAAAACATTTCTATTGGCTGTGTAACGATTTTTTAAAAATATTTTTAATATATCAAAAATGACTCAAATCTGTCAATTCAGTAAAACGTTATGGGCATTTGAACATAGACACAGTACAAAAGCTGTTCAGAGCGCACATACGTTTTTACCGTTATCTCTGAAAATACTAAAAAGCGCACATTTGCGCATTAATAGGTAATAATAGATACTTCAAAGAATATTTTCATATTGAAATTTTGTTAATATCATGGAGTGCCAAAAGTTGCCAGCATTCGACGGCTAAAACTTTTTGGTAAAAAACAACATTTTAAGAATAAAATTAATTTTTTTTCGTCAAGTTCCTTTATTTCAAAGCTTTTTCAGTATAATCTGTGTTGG
Organism: Anastrepha ludens; assembly: GCF_028408465.1. Lineage (NCBI taxonomy): Eukaryota > Metazoa > Arthropoda > Insecta > Diptera > Tephritidae > Anastrepha > Anastrepha ludens. The sequence continues at coordinate 8,919,744 of NC_071499.1, read as the reverse complement.
AATATTCTAACTGAATACAAAAACGTAAAATTTACCAAAAATATTTTGAGCGATATTCGAATTTCGCACTGTTTTTAACTATATGACCAAGTGCAAAAAAAGCCGAAGTATGAATGGTTATCGCCCTTTAATGGCAAAACTACTAAACGAAATTCTCTGAAATTTTGCTCATAGCTGCTCTAAAGTGTATAGATATCAAAAATATACTCCATTGGTCCCAGTTCCAAAACCGACTTTTGGCCACCTTTCTTGATGCCAGCCCATAGTGCAGTGCTGTCAACGATTTCATAGTAAACCTTCTTGTTCAAACCTTTGCCTATGTCCATCAGTCCACAAAACATATTGATTCCAGCTAGACCAATGCCCATTAAGCGCATCACAAATACGAGACGACGATTCACTTCATGACCAGTATTGATCATCGGGCACGAATCGATGTATTTTTCGCCACACGCACAACTCACACACAACTTAAAACCTAAGCCACGTTCTCCATATTTAGAAAAAGAAATTCCTCCGTTGCAAACTTTGCACTGTATATAATTCGTTAACGTTGAAAACACAAGAAAACTTAAAATGCAGTAACTGCTAGCTGGATCTGTGTGCACATCGAACCTCTGGTCCGTCGCATTTTTCAATTTTTCTGCTGATTTACTGGTTACTTTGGTAGTTTCAACTTTATCCGAGTGTTGATTACCAGTAAACTTTCGCTTTTTGCTTCGACCTGGATGAGCTTTTGTCTTTTTACCCATGATTCACACCGATGCTACTCGTACGCAGTTAAAACGAATACTAATGCTCAAATGACGATACAGTTTTTTTAGCGTTAGTTTTTACTCTAAAGTCTTACCTAAAACTATACTTCTATTTCAAGAAAGACTAAATACACTCAAAAATATAAGGAGCTTATGCAATTTGGGATGCGAAGCAGTTGTTTCACGAACAAAAACAACAGACGAGATTAAAAGGCTGAAGGTTCATCGATGCACGCTATACGCGCAGGTAGACGAAATAAGGTACTGATGTTCAGGTAAAAAAAAAATAGTTAGAGTGCTCGGATTTTCTTAAAATTTTTACACAATATTTCTGGATATATATACTTTCAAATTATGCAAAAAAAAAAAAAAATGAAAAATTTTAAAGTGACAAAGTAGACTAACCCCTTAATGCGAAAACGCATATAGAAAACTGCGTTATATTATGGCTTGGGCTTATATACCCAAGTTTACTAACAAAATACCGTATTCTAAAGCAATATGGAAAAAGAAACAAAACATTGTTATAATAGGGTTGCCAAGTGCTCTACTCTGCTCAAAAAAATATTAGGGTGCGTTCACACCATACAAAAACTTAAGTGTGAAAATATTACATTTATTTTTGTTAGAGCAAGCTCCTTGTTATTTATTCAATAATAAAATTAGAACTAAATGTTACAAAATTACTTAAAGCTACTTTAACTTATACGTCGCCTCATTCACCTGCCGTGCCACGTGATCGTGTTCTCGGAATTTCGTGTATTGCCGTTCACACGATTTGTAGCAGACATAGCGTCAGCAAGATGGTTTGAGAACGGAAGCGTGTTCCGCGAATGAACTTTCAGCGTAAGCGGTGTTAGCTCCTCTCTTCGTAAAAAAGATTGTTCTCGATCGTCTTATTTAAAAATAGTCGAAATGTAGCCGAAGATTTGATAATTAATAGTGGTTCCGAGTTGGCTATTGATTGGGTTGATTGGTGCAGCTGGGAGATTCGTTGACGCGTTGATCTTTAGATCGACTATTGTGAGCGGTTCAGTTGGTACTTCTTGAATGATGACCTTTGACTTGGGTTTTATCCAGATCTCAAAGGTGATTATTATTGCTTCGCGTTCCTTTGCCTTTGCCGCTGCTTCTGCCTATTAGAAAGATTTGCTCCTGAAGCTGGCATCTGTTTCGTGTCCATTGGTGCACTGGTACTTTCTGAGTGTGAATTCGGATTAACCATAGTCCCAACAATTGCCGAAATTCATGCCAGGAGAGGAACCAATTTGGTTTTCTCGGTTGTGGTGACATGACAGGCAGGGGTTACCTGCGTCATAACCACGTCTGTGTCCTCCAATTTACCTCCCGAATCAGACGCTTTCTTTATAGCCGTTAGTACAATCTTACTATTAAAATATTCAAATGACGATTGAGAATTTGAAAATTCAGCTTATTTGTATGATGCTCTTTTATTAAATTATTGAAATGGCGACCCGTCACCGCAATAAACAATTTCCAATTGAATTCATCTTAACCGCCAAAATCAAAAACAAAACAAAAAACACAAGTCCCGCTATAATTCATATATATATGTATGTAAGATTTTTCTTTTACAGGCAACGATATTTATTTTCGATATTACAAAAAGTAACACACTTTCACGATGTTTGTTACAGTGACTTACACAATAACTCTGAATTAGCACTTAAATAATGTTCGTCAAAACGTTCTAACCGTTTTATAAGCACATTTTTATTTCCACTGCTTGGAAGTCCTGCATCTTTATACATTTGTCTAAGTTCAGCAACGTTTGAGGAACGAAGATTTCCCATTTTTATCTTTTATTTTATTGTTCGTGTTACTATGTATGTATGCCACGATTGGTAAGCGTTATACGTAGAACGAAATGATCGTAACGTGAAAATAATCCAGATAAACGAAACGTTCTAAGAGATAAGTGATACGAGGAACAAGAGAAACGAAGTAAATGATGTTGCTTGAATTTATCCGTTGTCATGTTGCGGGCTTCGAAATCACCTGTCATTGTAAAATTATCATTAGTATGGTCAATCCAGCCGGGGATAGGTGTTAAATTAGCTTGGATGACAGAAAGTCCAGTGTTCAACGTAGTTCGTTGTTGCTTTAATCCTTGATATAGGCATTTAAAAGCCATTGGTGCACCCAAAGCGTAAGGTGACTTGATATTTGTGCTTACCGAAGCAATAGCCATATCCATGTCAAGTTTCGTGTCTTCATAAACTTTGAATCCAAATATAGAAGTTGATTCCTTTCCTGTGAAGTCTATGGGTATCACTTCGATAGTAGCTATTTTCTGCAGGCAATATGATACTTGAATTACGGCTTGAGCAGAATAAGCAATTCGCCCTCTATCATCCATGAACTCAAGGAGTTGCAATTGTCCTACTCCGTCCGTTTTTCGTATCCAAGGGGGTTGCGTGTTACTAAAACAGGCTCAGGCAGCCAACCAGAAGGAAAGGGATTCCAGTCACCAAAATTGCGTGTTTCGTTAGCCGAGATCGTTTGTTCAATTAATCACCTTGATATAAAAGGCGAGGGGTAACACTCATATACATTATGGTTGGTACTGGTGATGTAGCCAAAGCCACCTGAATAAGCAGCTCCCCTGTTGTTGGACTCTTGAATTGGTCCCTGTGGTACAGATACTCGCGGCTGGTTCACGCGGATACGTTCTCCTTTTGGTGTAACATTTGTGGCGATTGAATCAGTATAGTCTAAAATTGCTTTTGGGATTTTGAAGTGCTCTCCAAAAAAAAAGTTTAGTATCAACAAAATGGATGTAAAGACTGTCGCCATTGTCGAAATTCTGATGTTGGGCAATTCTTATCTGCAGTGTTCCGAACATTTCGTGCTGCCACATACAGTACGTCACTTGACGTGCAAATAAATTATTTTCGCTTACTGCCATTTTCCAAAATTCTTCGAGTATGCTGATGAATCCAGAATAATCAAGGTTGTGACTCGAAGTGGTTGTCATCGGCTCTGTACCTGAAATCGATCCAATATACAATATTTCATCCTTCGGCGGTGTTTTAGACGTCGCCGGTGGGGTCCCCTATCGGGTTACGGTTCCGGGGGTTGTTGCTGTTGTCGCTGCTGTTGTTGGGGGGTGGACTCTGCTGCTGGTAACGGTCGGTCGCTTGCCTGAAGCGTTCATCAATCTCGACCTTACCTTCGTTGCAGATCAGCCCCTGTACTACTAAATTGTATCCATCTTTGGCAAATATAATTTTCCAGGACATCTATTACTTCCGATAGCACAACAGACACTGCAGGTTGAACAAGTTCTAGCATACCTTCATTACCAATGCTCAATTGGTACGATCCCTGAGCACAAAATCGCAGAACTGTTGCTAGCTTTAAAATATTTGGAATGGATTTGGCTCGGGTGCACTGCTGCAACTGATTTTCTGTACTGGACAGTAGGTTCATAAAGCCTCTTTAGATCATCTAAAGTTATTTAAAAATCTGTAAGGAAATTTCTGTAATACTAAGTAACACATTTTGAAAATTCTAAACTTACTCAGTGGAAACCATTTCTAGGGGGTTGGATGCGCCCCTCAACTGTTTTCTACTTCTAGCTAGTTCCACTAATCTTTCATCGTCCGATGAATCGTCGAACGACAACTCCGTTGTACTCATTTTCACAAAAAATACTTTTTTTAACTTTTAAAAATTGGGTTAACCCTAACTACAGACGTCAAGTTATATGAACGTTAGTACAGACCACCGGTAATTTTTATGATTTTTAACGCGTCACCCCTTAAACAACTACGAAGATAGTGAAGTTTTTGACCATTTGACAATGCGGCATTACAGTCGACCAAGGCAGAAAATGCATCAAAAAAACCGATCCACTCAGTGGAGTCCCCAGAGAATTTAGGCAGCTCCATCTTTGACAGCCGTATTGCTGCAGACACAGGCGTTGCCACGGACGCGGGTTGCGCTTCGGCACGACACTTCTGTACGCGATTGAAATTTGCTAAAGCCGTAGAGTACCACGTCTCAGCTTGAATTCGCACACTTTCTTCAATTTCCACATTGTCACTTCCACACGAAATTTCGACCGCATCTTGAGCGCTATTGAAGCGAGTCCACTGTTCACTGAGCAGTTGCATATAACTTTTTATGCTTTCTGCATCCTTCGTAAAAGCATCGTCCGTACTCTTAGCCATATACCGCTTAATGGCGTTAAGTGCAGAGTCGCGTGTTTTTACCGAGCTCGACATTTTTCTTGTCCTTGTAGATTTGAAGGACGATATTCGCACTGTTATCACGCACAAATCAACGCACTAGAGCCCCTTTGTTTTGTTTTTACCTTGTTCACTGGTTACTGATAGTTAATTGTTATTTAATACTAATTAATCGCGATAAGACACTTTCATTTCATTAGCCGAAATCGATTGGTAGAAGGACCCAAAAAATGCTAATTAATTGCGATATGTAGTACTTGTATGCACCTTAGCCAAAATCTGTTGGCTAAACTTTAAATGTTCGCGGGATTGACTTATCCGGCTCGAAGGATCAAAAATGTTGACGCGGATTGCTTGTAGAAAAACACAACCGTTTCGTTTCAATAGATTCTTATATTATATTTTAACAATTAGCGCGGTTGCATTTATATGCATTCCCTAAAGCGGTAGTTAAGCGGTAAAATATGCGGTAATTGCGGGGTGAATAACAAAAGCAGTAAATAAAATCTGAGTTCAAAGACCTCTAATTAAACAGCAATATGTACCTAAGTATGTACATATGTGTAAGAACAAAGGATATAGCAGAAAATAGAATATAACAAAAGCGATTAAGTGTTTACATTGCTGACATTAACCCAACATAGGTTAGATTTTTAGTTTTCAACGCATTCACTAATTCAATTGACGAAAACCAATTAGCAGTTATATTACGATTTGTGTTATAAATAGGTCTCGCAAGTTTTAGCACTGCCTGTGTAGGCTTTGAATATGCCTTTTCTTCCTTACTGAGATCATATCCATCCGAATTTTTTCCGCAGTAAATATATGCATTAAAGAGGTATCCCGTCCTTGAATCGGTAAGCGCCATTATCTTCAGTCCGTATTTGGCTGGTTTTGAGAGGCATATACATTTTAAACTTACATCTGCCGCGAAATGCAACCGGTGCGGCATATATTATATGTAGTTCTAAACAAATGTCTTTCGAAAATAGAATTTTGCTTTAGAGAAAAATAAGCATTTAGTTTATCAACTAAAACTTGATAGACATCGTTCTTAGCTGTCTCATTATATGCTATAAGAGTAAGCTACGGATTGTACTTGTGTACCTGCCAAATGTAAAAGTTTGTTTTTCTTTTGCCTTACTGAAACGATATCTTCAGATTCTAAATAAATTTGAAACGCTCGAAGCCATTTTTCCCATTCAATACGCAACGATGATTTTTCTATTGCTTCGCAAAGAAACGGCTTTGTAGTTAGCTCTGTCATTCTGTGTGCCTGAAAAGTAAACAAATTGACATTTCTTATGATTAATTTACTTTAAAAAAAAGGAATAACTTTGTTTTGATCATCCCGCCAGTGACTACAAAATGTAACTTATGTATGCGCGCCCTACGTGGGTACACAATACACATTGGTGCCGATATATTTTTTTTCAATAAACAATACTATGTATGTTATCAGCACCTTAAGGGGTTATACGCAGTTATGAAGCAAATAAAAGACGGGTTGTCAAGGATTTATCCTGAAGAAACTTCAGAATATTTTAATTTGAAAATTTTTGGCGGTTATAAAAGCATCCTTCAAGAACGTAACAAAAGTTTTTATTTATGAAAATGTTGATTATAGAGCGCGCTGCAGGCGATTTCTGGAACCTCCCTTAAAAAAAGACGATTTACGGTGTACATCGTAACTCAGGATTGGATTATCTGAAATCAAAAAACCAAACCCGCAGATGACAGCGTTGTAGCCGGGGGGTTTCAGTTGTGGCGGAGGAAGCAGGAAGTTGATGAATTTCAGCTACACTGACAATTCTGGGTATATCTACTCCTGAGGTGATTTTCCGCCAGATCATATAGCAGGCTGATGCTAAAATTATAAGGACAATTCCGTCCGTTGCCCAAGAGAGGTGAAAATTCCAGGAAAGCTTCATAAGTTGATTTATGTTGTCCAGACTGAGTCCATGAATGTAGGATAAGCTAACCTTTAAGCCATCATTCGTGACATTTGACAAAACAGATGGTAGTACTTGTGAAGTTCTAGCAATCGTGCTCGAAAATGTTTGATTGCCCACTTGCACCGTCTCGTTATTAATGCGAATGAGGAAGGTGCCGTTTAACGTTGCCGTTTGGTTTTTGCCCCACACTATTCCTTGAAAATTAGTCAAGAATATTGTATTTTCCTCCATGAGTTCTATAGTAGTGCCCTTATCGGGCTTGAACTGGCAACGGGCATTGCCTCCTTTGATCAACCTTGGCAAACAACTATTCTCTGGTAGTCTTTCTATTGAACTTCTGTCACAGATAGTGGAACTGTTAATGGAGAAACAGTTTGTCGTCATGCCATAAGTTTCTTCTCGGTTGATAAGGATTTTTCTGTACTCAAGAACTACGCGCCTCCCGTCCAATGTTGTAGGTCTAGCTAACAGAAGCCGGTATTGTTCAGGTTTGACTTTTGGCACCGAAAGTACATAGAGAAGAAGGGTGCCGTTGGAGTAAAAGTACGGGCTTGCGTATTCTGCGGCTTCAACCAGGTTGTGATATGGTAAGGCATTTTCTTCGAAAAGTATTCGTTCTATTTCCTCTCTATCCAATAGGTTTGTATCAACAATTCCGGATTTCGCCATCTGAGCTGCACGTACGATTTCTGATACTTGCTCCTTTAGAAGTAGGACCTTATTGAATATAATTGCACCCCAACCTTCTGCATTAATATTTCTGCCAAGGGCGTTCGTGTATTCTACCATGTCGTTTGTCATCTGGATTACTTCTTGCGTCGCATTAAATAACTTTTTGTTTATGACGTATTGGTTATTGTCATTCGTCATCAATTCGTTCTGGTTTTTAACGATATAATCCCAATCTGCGGCATCAGGGGATCCCGCAATCCATTTCCATGCGGATCCAATCCAATTGATGGATCGTGTTTTTCTTGTTTTCTCTCCTGTCAATTCAATGAGGCGCAGACGTGTTTGGTTTAATTGGAAGTCGATGAGTGATTTGGCTGCTTCTTTTCCGATTCTCTTCTTGGACAGTTTGTTAATTCTGCCAACACGGTGTCGTGGTATTTTAGGTCAATAGCGTGGATTAATTTAAAATGGCCGCTGATGACATAGCCGCTACCGTGCTCCACCGTAACAATTGGGGATTCATATTGAAAAATGCTGAATCCGATTGAGGCGGGGATTAGCATTAATCTATCTTGCAATGAAATTTCAAGTTTAAAGATATTCTTATAATAATTTGTTCTAAAACAATTGTAGTGCTTTAAACTTCTAGGCAATTTTAATATGTTCTATTTTTCTTTTAAATTTTAGTTTTACTTTAAAATTTTGTGTATTAATTCTTATTTCGTTTTCAACATTCCATTTAATAGTTAAAAAAAATTAATTATAATTTTTTCTTCTTAAAAGTGCCATTCTTTTTCTTAAATGCTCTCTATTCATTTGATCATTCCCATGAGGAGTCGAACCCCGATATTCAAAGAATATCCACCAATTTATGGGTTGAGAGAGTTATTTTTATTGTATTTATTTTTATTTCAACGTGCCAAAAAATATTTGTATTTTTAATTTTAATGTGCCTTTTAAAGTGCCATTTTTATATATTGTATATATAAGAAACGGGCTTCTTGTCCGTAGCACTGAAAAAAATAATGGGCCAGCTGCCCAGTAAGGAAACACTTGATTTTTTATAAATAACAATTTAATAAAATTGTAATTTCACTAGCTTATAATATTCTTAATTAAGTATTAGGTAATGATGAGTAGCCCGTCCCGAACTCGACTGTCCGCTTGAGGTGACCGCCGCTTCCTTTACACCTATCATTACAACAGCGACGATGCAGTTGTTGTGTGATACGTCTGAGACCAACCTTTGCCTTGACTTCCCACAGGTACAATATGAGTATCATTTCACAACCGTGTGAAATGATTAGTGCTGACACCTTCATTCTAATGCGTACGCTATTCGCCATGGCCTTGGCAGGAGTGACGGATTGCCGCATGCCGGCTTGGTCACTTATGCTTTTTCTAAAAATCGATATGACAATTTGGGTTTATCTTTAATTTTTTCACTGCATCTAGTTTTCTTTTCAATTGCAACCTCTTTTAATTTATCACCAGTTTCAATAACTGGATCGGCATTCTCGAGACATGTGGAATTTTCTTTAGGGTGCACATCTGATCCTTTATGAACAGATTCATAATTTTCCACCAATGGAACAACCAACTCTTCCAACTCTGTAATTACAGAATCATTACTAGAATCAACTTTATCTAGTTTAACATTAGAAACTTCTTTATGAACATCACTATTTTCTATGATGTTAACTTCATCCACCACAACATCCCTTGCTATCATAAACTTCCTCGAGTTCATGTTCCACAATTTATACCCATTTGGCTCATAACCGACAAGTATAGTTTTAATTGACTTATCGTCAAACTTCCTTTTTTGAACTTTATTAAGTGCATATACTGTCGAGCCAAATATCCTGAGATATTTTAAAACAGACTTTTTATTATGCCAAATCTCATAAGGTGTTTTCTTTATATCTTTCAAGGCTCTACTTGGGGACCTATTAATTAAATATGTTGCTGTTAGAACAGCTTCACCCCAAAATTGTTTGCTAAGTTTAGCACAACAAATCATGGAACGAGCCTTCTCGGTGATTGTTCTAATCATCCGTTCTGAAACACCATTCAATTGTGGAGTATGAGGAACTGTAAGATGATAACTGATGCCTTTTTCGACACAAAACTCACGCATTTCATTAGATAGATATTCCCTGCCATTATCGATATATAGATTCACTATTTTCAAATTAAAGTGAGCTTCACTTTTTGCAATGAAATCTTTAAAAACAGAAAATACATCCGACTTATAAGTTATTAGGTATGTAACACAATAATGTGTGAACTGGTCAATAAAAACCACATAATAGTTTTTGTTATCAATTGTAGTGGGTGTGATTGGACCACAGACATCAGAATGGACTACAAACAATGGTCGCTGGATATGCTCTTTATTTTTACTTTTTTCAAATTTTAATCTAGATTGTTTGCCGCTAATACAAGCCTCACATATATCACTGTTTGACTCAATACGACTTAAAAGATTGATATCTTCAAACAAGTTATTTCGTTTTATTTCCGAAAATTTTCCTAAACTTATATGACCTAATCTTCTATGCCACAAGAGATACTCTGCACTCTTTAATTTATTAGACGTGTATACCTTTGCATTTAATTGAAATGTTATAATTGGTATATTATACTCACTCTTCCCTTTAAGCACTAATTTACCGTTTTTAGTGACTTTTATGCCTTCAGGACTAAATTCAGTTGTTAGGCCAGCATCCTGCATCCTCTTTACTGATAATAGATTGTGTGGAATTTCCTTGCTATATAGCACATCTTTCAGTGAGATTTTGTTTCCAGCATTGCTTAGGTTGACCACTCCTTTGGCGGTAGCATTGATATATTCTCCACGCTTTGCAATCTCAATTGCAATATTGGACTCCAAGTGTTCATACTCCGAAAACAACGCTATGTCTTTGATTAGATGGTCCGAAGCCCCAGAGTCAAGAATAAAATCTACCTCACTTGCAATTGCATTATTTTGTGTATTTCTTATCATGAATGCAAATCCGCGATCTAACTGTGTAGTTGTAGCTATTTGAGCCTGTCTCTCTTTGCCATTATTTTCGTTAGTCTGATTCCCTGCCTGCCTTTTCAAAATGAAACAATCTTTCTTTAAATGCCCCAATTTGCCACAGTGAAAACATTTTAGAGGTGATTTAAACTTGTTTTTAAAAGGCTTCTTAAATTGATTATTATTATGTTTATTTTTGTATTTATTGAATTTAAAAACGTTATTTCCAATGGCCTGCAACACCTTAGCACTTGTGTCCTTGCTGACACTTTTTAATTTAATTTCCTGGTCTAAAAGTCGTGTTTTTACAAATTCTAATATCAGGTTTTCCTCTGACAGGGTTTCAATTGCTGTGATTACTCCTTCGTAACTTGGTGGAAGGCTTAAAAGTAACTGTGCAATTTTATCCATTTCATCCAACCTGCCTCCTGACGAAATGAGTTCAGTTATAAGGTCATCAAAAATCTTAAAATGATTTAGAAGTGGAGTATCACCCTTTAATTTTAAAGCAAACAACTGTTTGCGCAAAGATAGCTGAGAAGCTAAACTTTTCCTCTCATATAGTGCATCTAAATTTGCAAAAATCTGTCTGGCAGTATTTTCTCTGCTCGCAAGAACAACAAACGAATCGCTTAAATATTCTATTACAATATTCTTTGCATTTCTCTGTGCCTTTATTATTTCATCTGTCACCTCTTCTGGTTCCTCATCAACTACTCTTAATAAATCTTGTTCTTCTAATAGTCCCCTTACTCTTAATTTCCATATAGAATACCTCTCGCCGTCAAACAGTTTTATGTTTCTCTTCCCTTTATCCATTTTTTCTCTGAAAATTTATATACACCAAAAAATTATTATTCACACATGTATGCACATATAATTTGAAGTTTGCGTTATGCATGTATGTACGTATGCATGGATGCAAGAATAAAGAATATCACAATCACGGAAAAAAACTTTTAAGCAAATTGCGACGTACACACGCATTTAGGCAAAAGAAGAGAAAACTAAAAAACGGGATTCAATGCACACACACATATACACATAAACACTTGATGTACATACATACATAATGTACGTACATCAATAAAATTTCACAATGCTGAAACAAATAAAACTTTAATTATGATTGTTTATAACATTATCAATTCATATATGAACAATGAGATTTATCTTGCGCTAACTGTGCCCATAACCTTTTGAAAATAATACTCTTTGAAATAATACTTTTGAAAATAATACACCACAAGTCTTTTGAAAATAACACCTTACGCACTCGCAGTCAAAACTCAACTGATTAACCGAACTTCTACTGACGCTCACACGAGCGACAAAGTAGCAGGCGAGCATTAACGGGAAAAGTCCCGTTGTCAATATTGATGTCGAAAATATACATATAAGTACATGTGACTTTTGCTAGTACATATGTATGTACATTTTCAACAAAATCACTTACATCAGAATTAATTTCTTCCAGCCATCTTTCCACAGCTTCTTCAAAATTTTCTTTTCCTATTTTAACCCTCTTTGAAGGGCCTGGACTACTTCGTCCATCCATGACTTTATTCTAAAATAAAATGACAGAGTTATAATATACATAAAATTAACTGTTATCCAGTTTAATTATAACACGAAATAAAAATATACAAACGTCAAGACAGGCCACCGGTAATTTTTACCGGTTACAAAATTTAGATAGTGTGAAAAGTGTTTTTCTTCAGGGAAGAGCTTTAGAGCAAACTTGCCGACTAAAGATTCCTTTGAGAAGTCTTTATTATCCTGGAAGAGCTTTAGAGCAAACCTGCCGACTAAAGATTCCTTTTCAAATAAAATATTTTTATTTAGTTAGGGCAAATGACTGCCTTCCAACTATCAGGCTAAGACTGAGCTGACGATCCTAAACGCTAAATAAATTATTAGTAAAAATGGCTGTCTGGGAAGGAAAGAAATACAAATTAGAAAAGAGTGAAAACTTCGACGAATACATGAAGGAATTGGGTGTCGGTATGATTCTACGCAAAATGGGTAACAGTGTCAGCCCCACCGTTGAACTGAAGAAGGATGGTGATAATTACTCTTTCACCACTACCTCAACCTTCAAGACAACTACGATCAACTTCAAGCTGGGCGAGGAGTTCGATGAAGAGACACTTGATTTGATGGTCGCAAAGTGAAGAGCGTCTTCACTCTGGATGGCAACAAATTGGTGCAAGAACAGAAGGGTGCCAAACCATCGACCATTATTCGTGAATTCACTGACTCCGAGCTAGTGACTACTCTCACCCTCAACGACGTGAAGTCCGTCAGAGTCTACAAGGCTGTATAAATACGCAGTGCGCTACATGCGAAGTTCAAAGCAACAGTAACAAAAAGCTAAAGTAATTTAAAATAAAAAAATGCCACTTTACATGGCGATCCTGCCGATAAAGCACTTTACATGGCGATCCTGCCAGTATAGTAAAGTACTTTTCAAGTGATAAATTAAACAAATGACACTGCACACAACTGATACTTCAGCAAGCAAAGTTATACTAAGTCCCGAAAAGGTACATAAACGTATAAATGCGTAACTAAAAGAGATCCCACTAAATTGAAGAATTTAAACTGCTTACCGGTAAAAAATACCGGCCGTCTGTAGTTAAGGGTTAACAAAGAATTTCAATACATAATAAGAGCCTTAGCTTACTATTAATACAATAAATGTATTAAACTGCTTATAATGGCTATTGCGAAACTGCTTTTACTGATTGTATACTTTTGATCAAGTCATCATATTTGTCATAGCACATACATATATGTAACTCGCGCTAGTTATTATCTCGTATCGATAATTTGAGTAAAAGACTATTTTTGGAGCACTAAGATGTGCATTCTTTATTTATAATCTTAGACTGACTCGTTTACATAAATCTTAGAACTAGTTATACCATTGATATGCGTACATAGGTCGTTATCTGTTTACTAGTCGAGGTTATTATTGTTTGTCTTAGGGATAGTGTATTTCTATTGTTATGTTGTTTGTCCGTAGGTCGTTATCTGTTTACTAGTAAAGGTTATTATTGTTTGTCCGTTGTAGTTCGGTAGTGAATCATGTTGAGATAAGTTTGTTGTTTTGTACATCGTTATCACACAAGGTTAAAGTGCATATGAGTATTGTTATTTGTCGGTATAGACAATGATGAGTAATCATTGATTATAAATGTATATATGACTAACGTCGTTAACTCGCTCTCCATCCCGTTTGGTCGTCACCCCATGCTAGGATTGACAACTGTAGTTGACACTATTGTTTACCCAGTAACGGAAATTAGTTTTTATTTTATTGATCTGATTGGAGTTCTTTACAAGAATCCAACCAACGATATGATTACATTATAGAAAATGTATGTATTTGCGTTTAGAATTTGATTGAGAAGCAAAGGCTATTGTAGCTAAATATATTATATATGTGGGAGCTAGTGAATAGCGAAAACGATGTGTTTACTTGTACGGCTCGATCCAAAAAGACCGAGACCGAAAATTATTTCGTTTATTAGCTCAACGGTACAAAGCAAAATAATAAGAAAATTGTTGAGATATTGGTGTGGTTAGGTAGTGAAATAAACATATAAATATAAACTATTAATTATATTTATTTATTAATATTAATAAAGAGCGCGTGTGGGCGCTTGCTCTTTACTTGCCGGGTGCTTGATCCAATCTAATCTGTCTCAACGGCAACGACAAGCGGACAAGCAGAGTGACGCTATCCCCACTTACTCACTTCATACATATATAGATAGATAAGCGCAGAACGCAACTGCGCAACTTGTATGTATAACATATGATGTATCAATATAATATATAATATATACCGTATAATATAAATGTACACTGAAGAGCAAAACTGTAACAAAATGTAATACTTTCTATTTCAACACATTTTTTTTAGACATGTTTTAACAAATCAAATATTTTTTTTGCATAACTTTATTGGCATGTATGTACTCTCTCTCTCAAACCGGTTTGGTGTCAATGCAACAACAACAACACTAGTAGCAAGCAATAATGCAAATAAAGACAAATGTTACAGTTTTGCACTCAACCCATTTTTTATTTTTTACAATAAATAAAATAAATATTAATAAGATGTCCAATATCCTTTGGATTTTTTCAGCTCGTGGATACGATTGGGCATACTTCGTGTATACCTCAAGACAAAGTCAGTCGGAATAGCATCCCATACATCGCGTGTTCGCTCCCACAGCTCATTAACTCCACTGGGCGGACTTGAATATTCGGCAAGCTTCGATTTTACATGACTCCATAAATTTTCGATTGGGTTCATGTCCGGTGATTGTGGAGACCACTTCAAGTTACGAAATTTTTGGCGTTGCATCCAATTTCGTACAACATGTGCGGTGTTCTTAGGGTCATTGTCTTGCCGAAAAATTACTTTTTCAGCAGCAAGACCCATACTTTCCACTACACCCGGCAGATTTTGTTGCAATATGGCCAGGTATTCCTCTTTCCGCATTATACCGTCTATTCGTACTAAAGGACCCACACCATTTTTGGAAATGCAGCCCCACACCATAATGGAGCCACCACCATGTTTTACTGTCTGCTTGATGTGATGTGGCTGGACTGCATTTGGGTCTTTAACCCAATACCAGGCCCGACCATCTGACTGAAATCGATTGATTTTGGTTTCATCAGACCAAATAACCTGCAATCGTTTTGAAATTTTATGAAAAAAGGTCTTTTATAATCCATTTATAAAGACGTACCTGATCCCAATCTTCAACTGTCCAGCTTTGGTGAGCCGCAACAAAATCCCGCCTCAACCGCACATGTCTTTTTGTCAGCATTGGCTTGGTTTTCTTCTCCGCTGCCTTTAGCCCCAGTTTTGACAGGCTGCGCCTGGCTGTCCACTGACTGGCATCAATATCCAGCATCTTTAGTGCTTCTTTGGGAGTGACCGCCTTGCTGCTTGTTACCAAATTTGCCAGATGGCGGGCATCGCGGTCGCTTATCTTCCTTGGCCGGCCTCCTTTGTTACTGGGAACAGCGTCTGGTACATTTTTCCGCAGCCTTTGTTCGCGATATTTACAAATTTATTTTTCTTTTTCAATACGATAATACTTCTCATATGATATAAACCATTCCTTTTTACAGCAACAGCTGTTATTTCGTTTTCTTTATTAATAATTTTTGCCAGTTTATTTTCTAAAATAATTTTATTATTATTCGTAATTTTACTCACACTAATTAAATTCGCAGTCATATCTTTTGCAAAAAATACATTTTTCATATTAATTTCACCTTTTTTACCGAAAACATCAAAAATACTAACTACATTTCCGACTTTTGTAGCTTTTACAACACGATTATCGCCCAAATGAATATTTATTTATTTATTTATTTAATTTATTTATTTAATTAATTAATAGTCTAAAAAAAAGGATTTGTTAAAATTTCAAAATTTTCAAAATATGAATCATCGTTAATAATATGGTCCGTACAACCACTATCGAGTAACCAATTAATTTCGCATACATTATTATTATTATTAAACTTACATTTTTGCGCTGTATTACAGTCAACTCTCGCAATCCAAGCTCTGTTGTCTTCTTTTTGTTCTCCTTCTTGCTCGGCTTGGTGCGCGCGCATTCCTCTTTGGCCTCTGCCTCTTCCATGGTTGCCACGTCCTCGATGCGTGCCTCTGCCTCGCGTAGATGGCCATGTTGAACTGCCGCTTGCATTTTGGTCGCCATTTTTACAATCTCGCTGAATATGACCAACTTTTCCACATTTGAAGCACTTTCTTCTATCGGACATGAATGCATTTGACCTCGGCTTGTAATTTTCCTCTTTTTGCATTTTTATTTCTTTCATCAAAATTTTGCTTTTTACATATTCTGCCGTTTGTTCTTCTTCTTTTAATACATCTATTAAATCGCCTATATAGCTATAGGACTCCGGCAAAGTATTCAATATATAATTCAGTTTTTCTCTTTCTGTAATTTTTGCACCCGCACTTTTTAAATCATTAATGCACTTTTCAAAATCGCTAAAAAATGTAGAAGCGTCATTATAATTTTTTAACTTAATTTTCTCTAACTTATTTCTGTACACAATTTGTAAAGCCGTTAATTCTTTCAGATATAAACTATCAAATTTTTTAATCATGTCATATGCCGTTTCTTCGTCATTAATGAATTCCATTTGCTTATTGGAAATACCGTTATAAATGAGACTTATTGCTTTCACTTCTTTTGCGTCCCATTCTTCGCCTTCTTTGTCCGTCTTTGCTCGTTCAATATTAACTGCGCACTTTTTCAACTTGAGCGACATTGTTAATCGTTTTTTCCACATGGCGTAATCTTCACCATCAAAAATAGGTATCTTGATTTCACCATTGTGAGCCATTTTGTATTGTAAAACTTTCTCGAATTTTCTGACTTAAACGAGAATACAATTTTGACTTTTATTTTAAAACGATAACACTTTTTAACTTTTAACTTTAACGGCAATACTTCACAAAATATTACACGTGCTTTCTGACATACACTGTAACTTATTATTTTTAATTTTCACTTTAATACGGTACCATAGAAAAACTATTATCACTCGTGCTTTCTGACATACACGGGATTACTTTATTTTTATAAAAAACGGTACCACTGAAAACTTTTTAACCACCTAACCAAAACCTTGCTCTGCTACCATGTTGAGATATTGGTGTGGTTAGGTAGTGAAATAAACATATAAATATAAACTATTATTATATTTATTTATTAATATTAATAAAGAGCGCGTGCGGGCGCTTGCTCTTTACTTGCCGGGTGCTTGATGCAATCTAATCTGTCTCAACGGCAACGACAAGCGGGCAAGCAGAGTGACGCTATCCCCACTTACTCACTTCATACATATGTATATACATATATAGATAGATAAGCGCAGAACGCAACTGCGCAACTTGTATGTATAACATATGATGTATCAATATAATATATAATATATACCGTTTAATATAAATGTATATACCTTACACATTCTCAACAAAAATAAAAGCAAAGTAATTAATAAGCTTAATCTAGTTGTGATGTCCCCACATATATGTACCGCAGAAAACCAATGCATCTCAATCATAAGTTGATCCTATTTTGGGCATATATGTATGCCTTTACATGATTGAATGAATCATCGTCATCAACATTTGTGGGCCGTCTGGGTTGTGGTGATGTGCATGTAAATGCAAGTAAGCCAGGGAATACATATGTACATCTGCTTCCATTTAGATAGTATTTCCACCTATATGCAGCCCCTGCTATCAGGATTTCATAATTCCAAATTGAAAATCTGCCCAAAAGTCCGTGAATAAAACGATGCTATAAAAATTCCCGACATATAAATTAAAGATTAAAAATTGAATATATATTCCTTTCTATATTTAAATTTGTAAGGTTATGCTACCTTTAAACGTCAGAAAATGAATACGCACGTGTAAACGCTGCGATTGCTTTATTTCAACTGAAAAAATGATCTATGTACAAAAAATCATGATGGAAAGAATAATGAGATGGCGCCCATCGTGGTCCCGTTACTTTGCGCTCAGCGAATTTGACAATGAGTTACGTGGTTTTAGCACCAGTATGGCCAGATTACCATTTTCGTAACTTGATTTAAATTTATAATTAGTGTTATTCTGCTTTCGGCAGTCAAATCTCTCTCTCGCTATTGCAGAGTTGCCTAGCTTTGGATATAAAAACGCACTAAAATGCCCATTTAAAGAAAATAAAACACCAAATTTTTATTGAATTACTTAGAGAACTTTGTATGCGTAACAAATTGTCTTTAGAATGTGCGTTTTTTTAAATAAATGCGTTATGCTAATGTACAATTTAATTTATAAGTTTTTTTTGTTAAGCGAAACTCTTTTGTTAAGAGAACGACGTTTTTGCTATATATGAGGTTATTAGGGCGGGTCGATTTAAAAATCGCTCATTGCTCTGTGAAAATCGTACTGTAGGGATCAAAATAAGAAACTTTGGCGAAGGAACCATACCTCTAAAACGAATTCTGATGTCCCCCAATTTGGGTCGAACTTTTGGGTAGGGTCAAATTTTGCTCATTTCGCCTATTGTTACTTGAGGGTGTTACTGATATTCAGCATCTGGTTTATAGTCAAACGCTTCTCTTTTTAAGGCCGGCGGGCAATTAGATGTCCTAAATTCAGTAGTTTTCGCGAAGCGTTGTAGGATGAGAAAAAAAACAATTAGCCAAATGAAGTTTTGGGGATGTTTAATATATATTTGAACTAAAAAAAAAAAATTTGTACAATCTCCAACAATATATTGTAAGCCGAGTTATCAATAGATTCCCAGAGCGCCTTGCCACTGAAGTATCCAACTTCTGTACAAGATACAACTTGCAATTTTCATCTGAAAACAAAAAAAAAAAGATTATTAATTTTGATGTAATTATCTTCGATGTGAACTAAGAAAATTGGGAGAAACACGTAAAATTCGAATTTTTGGGGATTATTAATCCTCACACAACGCGTTGTTACTGCCATTCTCATCTGACTTAAGCAAAGTGAATGCTGCTCTTCTGTTTCATTTGCTCGATTATCAGCTGCACGTGATCGCAGTCCTTGGCGACTAAGCTCGCCTTGCTCTTCGTTTTCATTCGCTCAAGAAGCAGCGGAATTTAATCGCAATGTTTCACGCCTAAGCCTAGTTTGCTCTTCGTTTTCATTTGCTCTACACAAAACTTCCCGCTTGCGCGAATCAGCTAAACGACTCGCATGCGCTTCCTCTGACTCATTTGCTCTATTTGCTCGACTGTTTGCTGCCTTCTGACTATGACGACTGAGACGCGGCCTTTTACGGGAAGGCATTTCACTAAATAAAAATATTACATTAAAGAACAATAATAGATATTCAGTTTTTATAAACCAAAAATACATATATTATTCTATAGATTTTTTAATGCAATTCGATATATTTTCCTTTAACTTTTATAATCTAGAAATGTGGTATAGTAGTAAAACTTTTTGCAACTACGAACTGAAAAAATGCTGAAATAACCAATAACAGTCCAACTTTTAGAAAAACTCACATGAAACACGCGAAAACATTAAAATCCCACTTTTGTCATTCGATAAATTATTTGTATCACCAAATATATAAATCCCACTTAAAATATTTTTAGAACTATAATTTCTTCACATAAATAATCACTCTTACCACCTTTTTAAACTTTTGAAAGTGAACTTAATTATAAGTGGTGAATTGCTTATTATTATTTTAGTAATTTTAAATTATAAGATTGCACTTCTAAAACCTTTTTGCGAATATATATATATTACAATGGAATGCATCAGCTGTTTTTTGTTTACATATTTACAGTGATGACGATTAAACGATGATTTTATAACTTGTGGTACACACTGTCAATATTTTCTGCTAGTTAAACTTGCACTTCAATTTGATATGTGTTGTTTGCTATTTTATTAATTTGGATTATTTCATATTTAATTTCAAAATAAAACTATTTTAGCTTACATACGTAATCATATAGCTTTGAGTGTAATATTTATGTAGCTAAACCGGCATTATTATCTAGGCATGGCGTAGTTTTTAAAGCATTTTTTTTTTTAAATAAAATTGATATTTCGCTTAGATTGCTGGACTGTTTACTTACCGATAAAGCTTTACCAATAAGAGAATGGATTCAATTCAGCAATAGCTCTATCGTTGATAATATAAATTCGTTTCTATATCAAATGGTCTAACCCCCATTTTTCTCTAAGCTCATATTTTTTCTAGGAGTACTAATACTAACTTCATTCAACTTTTTACCAATTTTTGGTATTCTACCATAAATGCGTCCAGTGATATGCAGTGTGAAAGTTTGTATAGGAGGTGTCACGCCCCATTTCTAGCTATCACCAGTTTTCATGCAGGTGTAAGGTATTAACCTTATATAATCTCTTACCAAATTTCAGTTGTCTAGCCCAAATACTTCCGGAGATATGGACAATGAAAAATTGCTTTTATATGGGAGGTGCTAAGCTCCCTTTTTCATTTTTCTCAGTTTTCTTGGAGGTATTAGGGATTAACCTCATATAACCCCTTACCAAATTTCAGTAGTCTAACGTAAATACTTCCAGAAATACGGACTGTTAAAAATTCCATTTGTATGGGAGGTGCCACGCCCCCTCTATATATCAAAATATTTTTTTAGCCCATGGCCATCCCGGTAAGGTATCCAGTTTGTGTTTCAAATTTGGTTACGATCGGTTTATGCGTTTAGGACGCAAGTCGATCTATAGATACATACATAATTTGAATTTTATATATAAATATAGAAGATGAGCGAGAGCAATAACTTACCGGAAGAGTTTCACAAGTTTCGATTTGACGGCTCAGTTTTCCGGTTGCCGATCTTGGTCCAGTGCTGGTTGATTTATCCAAAGCTTCAAACAAATGCCGAAACGGAAGTTCGTTAAAGTGTAGAAGGCAAACGAACCAATGCAATGGTCTTTTTAACAGCAATTCGAATCGTCGTATAATTCCGCCGTGTGGGCCAGTGTTTGTTGGCTCACCGTCAG
Organism: Anastrepha ludens; assembly: GCF_028408465.1. Lineage (NCBI taxonomy): Eukaryota > Metazoa > Arthropoda > Insecta > Diptera > Tephritidae > Anastrepha > Anastrepha ludens. The sequence continues at coordinate 8,898,523 of NC_071499.1, read as the reverse complement.
TGCATATTCCAATTAATGCATTCAGTGATATATTTTTATCGTTGAAAAAGCCATTTAATTTGGTTGTTTTGTATTCAGCGGTTTCATGTTCCAGTCTTACGTAACCAATCAATTCAGAATTGGGTTCTCTCAAAATAACAAGATGAGGTTCTTTTACCATCCTAGTATGATACTTCTCATCAATTTTATCTATCGTTAAAGTATCATCTTTTCTGCCATCGAATGAAAACGCTAACAAATTGGAATCATCTAACCGTTTGCGAAGCACTTCTTGTCTGCATTTCTCTTTTTCTCTGCCAACTTTCGATTTATCCATGATGAGAGGTTTCCCATGCTTATCTTTAATTTTAAAATCTTGCAAAAGAGCGGTTCCCAATGCTGATGCTACTCTGTCAGGCACACCAAATCTCACACATACCAAGGCAAAGTTAAAACAATCGTATCTCTCTGTGTATTGTGAACTTGTGCTTCTATCCATATCTTCTTGAACCGGTGGCGGTGCGTATGTTGAATCATCGGGATTTTGGTATGTTGGCATTGATGACATAGACGTTGCTCTTTGCTCTTCAGTTTCCATCACAAATGCATCCATTTTTAGTCTTCTCCGATAATGTTGATCGTGCATGAACTCTTTGAGGCGTTCGGGAACCCAGCCGCATGCACATGGAGCTGCCTTCAAATCGCATTTACATATTCCAATGTAAAAAATTGTTTCCAGAGATTTTACATACTCTGTAAATTGTTGGATGTTGTTTCTTCTCTTGATTTGCTCTTGATACTTGTCAAGCAATTTATTCAATTTATTAAATACACTTTTTTCAGCATTATTTCCATACCAAGTTTTTCCCAAATTCCAATCAACTTATCTTGTACTTGAATAGTGAATGATTTATGGGAAAACTTTTTTTAGCACGTTCGCTTAAGTAAAAATAATATCTCAAGATATCCAGATGGGTTGGTAAATTAAGATCAGTTAAATCAGTAGACACACCAAAAACAGAAACATCATGCTTGGGTATAAGACTCATTGGGTTTTCGATAGTTGTTGATGTAGTTGCTTCATCTTGCGGTGTAGAGGATGGTGGATTCATTGTAAACTTTTTGATTTGGAATGGTTACTCACTTATTATAATTATTATTTTTTTTTTTTAAATATTTCTTTTATCTGAAATTAGCACTTCACTCTTTGAGTTCTTCACAACGACTTAATGCATTCACAAAAACTGTTGCGTTATATATGGTCTACGAGACGAGGTAATAAGAATGAAATGGTAATTTCAATTCTAACTGCTGTGTCTTGTGGTTGCTTAAACAACACAAGCAATTTTACGATCTGCAATTGTGTCACAGTGATACCTTAATTCTTGAAATGGTTGCAAAAAACGCGCATTTCTTAAGAAGGCCCCTACCCAAAAGTTCGACCCAAATTGGGGAACATCAGAATTCGTTTTAGAGGTATGGTTCCTTCGGCAAAGTTTCTTATTTTGATCCCTAGAATACGATTTTCACAGAGCAATGGGCGATTTTTTTGCCTCCCCACAAATCGACCCGGCCTACTGTATAGCCACACGATCTCAGGATTAACTTAACGGATTTCAATGAAATTGGGCACACAGATAGTGTATCACATTTCTAGACTTTTCACCTAGGTGTTGCCACTGACAATGTTTCACAGGGTTGCCACCTGTTCGAAATTAAAAAAAAAATTGCATGAAATTTTCCGATATGGGTATCAAAAGAAAGGTATTTCATTCCGCATTACAATAGAGATATAAAACCCCTCATTTTTTTATTAATTTTATTATATTAAAATTAAAAATTGTTACATTAAATATTTTAATGCTGTTTTCGTAATATTTTTAAAATTTTTACTTGGTGCGAATAAGCCACTAACGTAACAAAAGTTATTTCGATTCGGGCACTGCATTTTTCGTAAGATGAAATATACAGAAAGACGTTTTCGCGCAACAGAACTTAAAACAATCGTCAAAGTATACGTCTGCTAGTAGCGCAACTGTCAGATGATCGGAACTTCCGGAACTATAACAAACACACACAATAAATTAAAGGTTAATAAGTTGTTTAAAAATTTGGAGACCCTTCAAGTTATGCCGAAAATTTAGAAAAAAATTTTTTTTTTTTTAGAAAAAAAAAACATTTATCAATTCTCAGATTTTCTTGATGTATCAGAGATTTTCATGTACACGTGAGAATTTTTTTTTATGTATAAAATATAGAGTTCGTAGTGTGAAAAACTTTGGATCAATTTTAACCCTTTTTCCGTGATCCAATCGCGCTGAATTTCTGCAGGTAGACTCGTGGAAATGTTTTTATTATGTAAAATTAAAAAAAAAAAAAAAATCAATTCTCAGATTTTCTTGATGTATCGGCGATTTTCATGTACACGTCACACTTTTTTTATTTTTTTTTATTTTATAACTTTAAACGACCAATTCTTATATGCATATCTGTATAGCCACACGATCTCAGGATTAGCTTTATGGATTTCAATGAACTTGGGCACACAGATAGTGTATCACATTTCTAGACTTTTCACCTAGGTGTTTCCACTGACAATGTTTCACCATTCAGTTTTTTAACAAAATTTGATACGACACCGAGCTTAATGTGTAGTGATGGCTAAATGATTTGAGATGGCTGCACTAATGGTAGATTTTCTATACTTTCTACGCCTACTTTGTAGCATGTTCGCGGCTTCCACTTAAATTCAGTGTAATGTTGATCTCTTTTGCGACCTTCCCATGTACACAAAAAGCACTGGTGGGTAGGAAGTCCACGCTTAAGGAGGGAAGTACCTTTAGAGCAATTAATTGAGTTATGGCGGTTCACGTAAATCGTGTCGCCGCTGACATCGAATTCGGCGAAAGCGATCCTGACCGCAACTTTCATCTGAAATCATAAAATCAAACATTATTTTACTCAGGAGGGTTTTTTATCCTAGATAGACTACAATCTCTAGCAAATTCGAAGATTAACTATTAAAATGAGGCTTCAAAAAAAACTTTTGGTTTTTTTTGCAAAAATTTTCAAACATTTTTGTGTTAAAAAGTATCTAAAAATCATGTTTTCTTTTCGTCCGTAGTCTACCTAGAGTAGCTTTTTATGCCCTTTAAAATGAAACCTTGATGAAGAAAATTGGTTCAATACTTTTTCCGTAATCACTTACGCCAATTTGAAAAACATGGTTTCGAGAAAACGCCGTTTAAAGTTCGCGGTCAAGGAAAAAGAAACTTACCGAAGTTGGACGCTAATCAGCACCACCAGGCTCATAGAGCAAACCCTCAGCTTCCTCAAAATATTCGTTTTCGGCGAGTTGTGCCTCCCTACGAGCACTGCGGGCCTCCTTCGTGCAGTCGCTGTGACGTCGGTCTGCGCGCGCCAGTCCAACGTCGTCCATCTGATCGGCGAACATCCTGCACTGATGCCCAATTATGCAGTCCAGAGATCCCATTAGCCTCAAAATCGAACTGTAGCCTTCATTAAACAATCCGGCAGCGATGTACGCGGCAATTTCAATAATTTTTTTCCCGGAATTGAGATGTTTTGGAGTCATGCGCCACACCGCAAAATCCATCAGGCCACAAAAAATGTTGATTCCTTATCGACCTATGCCCAGTAGTCGAAAAACGAAGACAATTCTCCTATTGATTTCATAGCCCGTATTAAGAGTTGGCCCCGAATTTATTTCTCTCCGACCACATGAACATGAAACAACAATCTTAAAACCCAAACATCTTTGTCCACATTCCGCGAATTTCACTTCTTTTTTACAATTTGCGCAGATAAGAATGTCCGAGAGCGCGCCAAAAACTGTCAAAAATTCGATTATTCTGTACGTGTGAAGCACATTCACAATCACAGATTCTGCACTTGAACTTGTAATTTTTTTTCGAGCAGAACTTGCATTCGGATCGTCCTTAACGTTTTTCGTAAATCGATTTCCATAAAATTTACGTTTTCTCGAAATCGAACTACGCGTCGCGGAGTCTTTTTTGCCTTTGGGATACATCTTTACTCGCCAAGAGTCGAGGCAACACTGAAACTAGCCCGAGAAACTGACGAAAAAGATGCGTGAAGAAGAAAGGGAAGGGAGAAGAGTATTCTTTACACTAAGTTCTTGGAAAATAAAACAACACGGTATTCCGGATTACGCGCTCAACGGGGATCCTTGACGCCAGGCGCGCTCGGTCGGCTCGGCGCGCGTCACTTTCAAGTGGCATATCTTCCATAATTTTCAAGATCGGCTTTTGAAATTTTGCAATAATATTCTTAGAGCATATACCTATCGGTTAAAACAATAAAAAAAAATCGATTTTTTGAAACGTCTAAAGGTACTTCCCCCCTTAACACCCATGAGTAATCCGACCACTTTTAGATCGCAGCATATTTTCCAATTATGCTCTTGGTAGTTTATCAGCTGTAATATTAATTCCATGCCTTCGTATGTTTCTTTGAGGTTGGTGGCATATGCGCTCGGGACAGCTGGATGTTCGCTACCGATATGAAGCAGCACCACTTTAAGGCTGTTGACCGATGCATCGATGAAAAGTCGCCACTCCTCGCAATCACATCAGTCTTTCTGTACTTCAGCAAATTGCTCTTTGTCAGCATTTAAATTGTGCACATATGCTGATGATGCCTATAATACACAGAATTAGTTATGAAATTCAATAACCACAAAATTGTACTACAATAATTATATATAATTATATATTTTACAATCTTACCTTTATATTTTCGCGTGTAATTCGCCCACTTGTTGCTGGTAGAATATTTTGCGAAATGTTCGATAAGCAGAGTTGCATGCTTACGAATAGTCAGATCATAATGCTGCGCTCACACTATGATCACTACTTGAGCATGTTATCATCGGAGTGCGACGCAATGGCGGGTTTAGAAATGTGGGGCCTCCACGGTCGCTCCGCATTAGTATTTTATTTGCAGTATGACACGTCCTGATGCTAGTAATTCGAAAATCGCAGTGAAAGTTACAATTAAAATTGAAGTGAAAGTAACCTCGCCGAACAACGTTTAAGGGGTTATACGCAGTTATGAAGCAAATAAAAGACGGGTTGTCAAGGATTTATCCTGAAGAAACGTCAGAATATTTTAATTTGAAAATTTTTGGCGGTTATAAAAGCATCCTTCAAGAACGTAACAAAATTTTTTATTTATGAAAATGTTGATTATAGAGCGCGTTGCAGGCGATTTCTGGAACTTCCTTTAAGGGGGGAAGCTGGTCTAGAGCGCAAAAAATGGGCATATTTTATGAATTTATTTTGACTCAACAAAGGAATGAATCGAAAATCTGTGAAATAGGTTTAATAATATAGCTTTCATGGTACAAATACAAAATTTTTCGTCTGAATTAATTTCAAAATGGCCGCTGTCCAGCAGTTCTCCTAAGGCGCCTTTTTTTCTAGTGGGTCCATTGCCGAAGACGTAAACTCCTGGATCAAAAAATAAAATTTTTTTAGTTTCTATATAACAACAGAAAGAGACGTACGTAGGATTTTTTCGATATTTTGTTTTTTCGCGAAATGGTGCACGTTTGAACAAAAAGTTACAATTTTCACTATAAAGAACGACATAAAATTGTTGATTAAAAAAAAAACTATGTAATATAAATAAAAAATCCTACGTACGTCTCCGGAGAAAGGTATTTCGAATGTATTGTCAAAATTTCGTAAGAATCGGTAAAGATTTGTTCGAGTTATGTCTTCGGCCAGTTTAAAAAAAGTGATTTCGAGAAAAACGCGTTTAAAGTTGTAAATAGCGTTCGGGGCATACCTGCGAGGCACTGCCGTCGAATGAAACATTTGGGCATTTAGACATTTTTGCTGGCATCCCTCATTTGGTATATTATTTCTAAGACCCTAAAGCACCTTTTAAGACAAAAAACAATTTTTCGATTTTTTCAAAATTCTAGACCAGCTTCCCCCCTTAAAAAAAGACGATTTACGGTGTACATCGTAACTCAGGATTGGATTATCTGAGTAATATTATTACAGGAATTAAATATAGCCTAATGAAAAATTGAAGTACATATTACGAATTTCTTACAGAAAATGGTGACTTTATTTAATAAACATTTATTTACATGTGATATCAACATTCGATATTAATATCAAGCCACAATTTAAATATTTTCATCTGTGACTTCAGTAATAGTTATATTCGATATTTCCTCTGCCGGTATTATTGTGACGATTGGTCGATGATAACTAAAGTACGTTACAAAAGTATGATGGATGAAATATTATCAAGATATCTCACAAATACAGCACATATTGTTGTTCCATATTTGGTAGTAGATTCTCTTGGATTGTTGTTGACTTGCAATTGAAATTCTTTTTGAAGAAATGTCATTAATGGCACTGATTCAGCTCTTGCAAAAGTTACATTAAAAAATCCAACTAAATTTAATGGTAGTTTATGTTTATTCGTTTTAAAAATTATTGAACCTCTTTGACTTTAAGGAAATAACCTTTCATGTAAAAATGAAATTATATGATCCATTTTGTTATTAGGTGAAATGTATACTACAATCATATATAATTCACTTCCATCTTCTAGTTTAACATGTGAAGCACACATATCACCAATCTAGTTTGGGAAACATGAACTTCTACACATAAAATATATGTATTTGGGTTTTATTGTTAAGAAAAATAAATTTACAACCTTAAATTAGTTACCGACACGTGTCCGATTCAAAAAGAGAAGAATATTGAAATTGAAAATGAAATGACCTCTCATGCCAGAAGCACGGCGTTGCCATATCAAAATTAATATAAATTCAACATATGAAATCTTAAGGCTAGTGTAGAATACAATTATTTTGTGGATACGCCACATATATATATATGTGGGATTCATTTTCCGTTCAAATAAAAAGCGGTTTAAATATTTATTCAACTTAACGGTTACAATATTTATTTAACTTAATGCTACAAAACGCGTCCGACCAGTCCGGTGCTCTATTCGGAAAGAAAGGTCGTTTTCGTAACGCTTTAGTTCCGAGCCCTTTCGTTCAGTCAGTGATGCCCATCACAATTAAATTCGTCCAGTATGCAGAGATGCATTTACTTATAAAAGTCATGTTCACTTATGTAGTCCTTTGTTCGTCTGTCAATCCCACATACAGCTGCGGTCAATATAATAGTAGTGCGCATACCATGTGAAAGAAATTGAAAAAAGTGGGATTTTTTCCCGCAAAATTTTTATGTTGTGTTTTATTTTAAAAAGTAATGACTTTTAACAATGTAATTATAAAAAATATTTCGAAAAAAACCAATGTAATGCAAATAAAATGATATTTCATATGAACTCTTCGAATATGGACGGTCAAAAAAATAGTAGTATGATTAATATAAAAAAGGATAACTAAGACATGTGTTCTTTTGGAAGGAATTTTATGTTAAAGTAAGTCTAAGGCAATATTTCTTAATAATAATAGTATGTTATTAATACTTAGTAGCGTATCCTTTATTTGCAATTACTGCAGCACAACGTCGATTCATTGAATTTACAAGATTTTCACATCTCTCCTGGGAAATTGATTTCCATGCATGCTCCACTGTTTCCCAAAGCTGATTGTTGTTGCTTGGATTACAATTAGAAACTGCCTCTTTCACATCGCACCACAAATTTTCAATCGGGTTGAGGTCTGGGGACTGTGCAGGCCATTCCATTACCTCAACCCTATTTTTCTGGAACCACTCCTTCGCTAATCGGCTTGTATGTTTTGGGTCATTGTCTTGTTGGAAGACCCAAATCAGCGGCATTTCCTCCCGAGCATATGGTAGCATGACCTCCTCCAAGATTTTTACGTATACATGGCGATCCATCATTTCTTTTATCCAGAAAAACATGCCCAAATCATGATACTGGATCCGCCGTGTTTAATCGTTTTGCAGGTATATTTCGGATTGTATTCTGAGTTAATTGGCCGTCTGACATATTGGCGCGATCCTTTTGCACCATGAAGCACAATTTTAGACTCGTCTGTCCATAAAATATTTCGCCATCTCTCGTCTGTCCATTCCAAATGACTCTTAGCAAACTTTAGTCGGTTGGCCACATGTCGCTTTGTTAATAGTGGCACTTTTCTGGGGCTGCGAGCTACCAAATCGTGTTCCCGCAAACGCCTGCGAATAGTTTCCACGCTTGCTTCCACTTCCAATTCCGTTTTTATTTTTGTTGCTGGCGTGAACGGATTATTTTTGGAAAATCTTACCACACGCTTAATCATTTTAGTGGACATTGCTGGATTCCGTCCACGTGTTTCTGGCTGCGATTTGTATTTAAGGGCATTACAAATCATTGTCGGTGAACAACCAACAATATCCTGCACTTCTTTATAAGTTTTCCCCATCGAAATCATTTTTTTTATAAGCTGCCGCTGCTCAGCCGTGCAGTGTTTGCCTCGTCCCATTGCTGTAAAATGTTTTAATCAAATTAAATCAAAATTATATACAAATACACTAACAAAATGTAATACTTACCAGTGAAAGCACTTTTATAATTGTTTTATAAGTAAACAATTTGTATTTTGTATTTTATTTGTATTTTTTGAGAGCAAACTCTTCGCCCTACTATTATTTTGACTGACTCAATTCAGCAAAACATTGGAAAAAAATGAATTTGAAAAAACAAATGCTAACTTTGACCGGTTTAACGGTACTTTTTTATTGTACGCTCTATGTACAACAGTATTGTAAGGAGAAAGTAAAATAAAGGAGTCAGTAGGAAAAAATAAACATAATAAACTATATACCTTAGTAGCACTACTATTATTTTGACCGCAACTGTATATGTATACCTTAGTATAGCGTGGCGACCCATCGCCACGGCAAGCGTCGCCACGCCAACGATTCGGTTTACAAGTGAGCCTATAGATGTTTCACATCAACAAATAATTTCTTTCTGAACATATTTTTTTAGACTTCGTATTAGCAAAAGTATTTATTTGGAAAGGAGCTACAGCTGACCTAAAGGAGCTCCTCTCAAAAAAGACCTTTTGCGGTGACCACTATATCTCTGAACTGGATCCTCTAAAATTAAAAAACACCAAACAGATTTCCTTAAAATACTGTCGATTTATCGCCAAGAAACCAGCAGCCATTGTTGCTGTTTTAAATAAACAAATATAATTGTTGAGCTAGCTGCCTTTTTTAGTGAGACACAAGAGAAATATGTATGTGCACACATCTGTATGTACGTATGTGCTTGCATGCTAATGTTTGTTTGTATCAACTGAGAGAAGCCCACACGCATATATATATATATAAGACGATTAATGTCTTATTTACCGGGAATATTGTTCTTTAATAAATAAAACGTGTTGCTTTGTTCTGAAAACAAGATTTTTTTATTTTAATATCTTAATTCTATACAATGCAATAAAATTAAATACACTGTTAACTTACCTGAAAACAAGAAACTACATTTAAAGTTTATTATTCGAACTTTCCCTTTTTAGGTCTTATCTTGCAAGTTAAATGATTTGTTAAAACTCATAGACAATAGCCAGAGTGAATAAGTAATATAATGTAACATAATGTGATATATTGTAATATAATGTAATATAATAAGAAATATAATTTCTATACATATATATATTTGCAGATGCATTAGGGCAGATCATCCGCTGCTCCGAACAATAATAAACAAAGAAATATGTAAACAGAGCGAATTCGGCTTGGCACGTACACATATGTATTTTTGACAGAAGTGCCAAAAGTACCGAATTCGCCCAAGGCGAATTAATCAGCCTAATATCTATAGATACGCCTTGATAATAATAATAAAAAACATGCTTTGGTTTGTTAAAAGGCAAAGCACTGTTCGAAGTAATACCGGACGAAAACGTCACTTGACGTAAGCTCGAAAATGTTTAAATACATTTTTCAATCGGGTATTGAAGGAGTTTTATTCAAACATTGGTTATAGCTCTGAGCGGACATGTTAGTAGTGGCTCCAGTGTGAATCGCAAAAATACGCAATAAGCGAGTATCACAAACTCCTCAAAACATTGCAGCTTTCGTAAGGTACGTTTCACAACTATAGGACATAGCTTACCCTCATAGATTTCGGCGTGAAATAATTATGGGTCGTACTTGTAAAAAACAAATAAAAATATGAAAACGTAGCAAACGCTTCTAAGCTTGCATCTATAATACTTTTATTATCTGACCGACCCGTTTGTGAATGTAATATTGCTTTAAATTAAGAGTATAATGTTTTGGCCCTATATTATTCGTTTCATGACTATAGGACATATAACAAAATAACAAAAGAAAAACGGTTTAAAATTATTTGTTTATTAACCCTAGAACGGTAACCTTAATTTTTTTGCCCTATTACGGTAACCTGGGGTCATCGACGACCCCAATTTTCGAAGATTCATATCTCCGGTAAAATTTCACGAAATGAGTTCAATCAGGGCTTATTTTTTTCGTTTTTCAATGTAGAATCGCGTTGGCTTATAGCAATTCCGCTTTCAGTCCGAAAAGTTAGTAAAAAATTAAGTAAAAGGGTAGAAAACATGAAAAATTCGTGAAAATGACTTTTTTTATTCAATTTGCAATATCTCCGCTAATTTTTGATGAAATAAAAAAAATCAAACGCCGTTATAAAGTGAAAATATACAGTTTTTAAACAGAACAGTTGGTTTTACTCGATTGTCGAAAAAGTGTATTTATTCCGGGAATTGAATCTGGGAATTTGGAAGAAATCGAAACATAGATTTTACTCAAAAAAATGTATAATTTTTTTTTTTTAATACGTTTATTTTGTTTTACAATGCAAGAAAAAGTTGTCTTAACATTCCTTATGCATCTCGCAATACACAAATGTCGCACATAACGTGCCTATGGCTTTCACACATGGGTGCCTTACAACGATGACATCTGACGCTATATTTTTTGTCGACCGATCTCGGGCAAAGGGCACATCTCGCTCTTTTACCCATTTCTGGCGGGGGCTTAGGACGCACGGTTTCTTTTAAAACATTCTCAATGCACCATAAGACGTTTCTTGGCATTGTAGGCACCTCCAGCCTTCGTTTCAACTGCGGGACTGTGAGCGATTCGATCAAACTTTTCAAAAAATCCCTCCGATTCATCGCTTCATTTCGGCTGTTAAAATTATAAATAACCATGGCGTTTATCCCCGCTTGGTCCAGCATCCCGGTAAAAACTCTCATGGGCCATCTCCGGGTTTTTCGGGCTGTCGTGTACTCGTGACACAACTGATCGAAAGTGTCGGTGCCACCTTTGGTCATGTTGTAAAAACAGATCATCTCCGGCTTGCCAGTGCTTTCGTTTATTTCCTTCAATCGGTGGAACGTTGAGAGGACAAGAACCACTTTATTTTTTTTCGGAGTGAAGGAAACTAAAACTTTGGTTGCGTCGAAAGCAAATCTTGAGGATCCTGGTTGACCTGACTTTTTGAAATCCGGGGGTATCTCTTTTTTATTCTTTCTGAGCGTCCCAACCATTGTAATGTTGTGCTCCAGCATCTTGTCGAAAATTTCGATCGACGAAAACCAATTGTCGCACGTGATGTTTCTGTTTGTTCCGAGTAATGTTTCGCTCAGCTTCCGGATGTAATAAGATGGAACCTTTTCTTCATTTTCGGTATTCACTTTGCCAACATATGGGATTGCATTCACCATATAGAATGTCCTTGAGTCGTTCAGCATGACAATTTTCATCCCATATTTATCGGGTTTGCTTCCGTTGTAGACCTTGAAAGGGCAGCGCCCACGAAAGGATAACAGTTGTTCGTCTATAGTGCAATATGACGCCGGATTGTAGAGAGTTTTGCACTTTTCGATGAAGATTTCCCAAATTCCTCGTATGGCTGCGAATTTATCATTTACGACACGAGTCGGCCGGGTAGCTTTATCGTCGTATCGGAGAAACCGAAGGATAGTGCAAAATCTTTTCTGTGACATTGTGGCTTTGTAAAAAATGGAGCCGTACTTCGTATCCCACAAATCATCAGAAGAGGTCATATTCGTTTTTTGGAGACCAGAAAAGTACATCAAGCCGATAAAAGCTTTCAGTTCAATCATGTCAACGGGCTTGTACAGAATATCCTTCGTGCAGTCGATTTCCCGTTCTTCTGTGTAACGATGAATTTCCTCGTTGGTATGCTGCAAGATTTTTGAAAGAATGACGTCATCGAAAAACAAATTCCACGTCTCATACGCCGTCTTTGCCTCTTTTGCAATCCCAACAGGGCCAGGGATAAATGAACCGAAGGGTGCTCTGTTTGTTACCCGCTCGCGAGGAGTGGTAAACCATTTATGCCCGTTCTTACCGGAGACGATACTCCTCCTCCGGCCACGTTTACTGCTCGCACTTGAGCTCTGTTCCGCCGATAAACCAGAGCCCGATCTCAAGCGTTTTGATGGAGGAGGAACATCTGGATCTTCTACAGACTGGAAATATCAACACATATACATTTCCGTATGAAATATATCGGAGCAGAAAAAAATTATTTACATACCTCAACAGGGTCATCGTCCTCGATTTCCTCTATCTCGCTGGCATCGTACTCCGACTCGGTATTACTTTCCTCATTCGTATAATTTTCTTCATTATCGCTATCGATGTCATCATATTCAGCGTCTCGTCTTTGCGTTATTATTCGAGAAACGTCTTCGAGAGACCTCAAATTGTAACGCGAAGACATTGTTTACGTCTATGAGTGGAAGCAAACGCGAATATAGAATTTATATGATAATATATATACTAAGCATATAAAAATCACACTATACTCACCAAAAAAATATCCTTCGTTGTAAGAAAAAAAAAGTTAAATCACACAAGTCTAACGGCAATGGTAACCTGGGGTCTTAATCGACCCCACGCTCACTTAAGATCTTTCTCACTCCAAGGGAAGCACGCAACTGAGGGTGCCAGCCGGCTCTAGAGGCTTCCCGAGCATTGAATTGAATTATGGTTGAGGCCATTTGTCGAAAACCGGAGGGGGAGGGAAGGGGCGCCAGATTTAAAATCGCCTGGGGTCGTATAAGACCCCAGGTTACCGTTCTAGGGTTAAATTGTGTTTCCATTCGTTTGAATACATTTGAATATTCTTTTTGGCATAGAATTAATTAAATTTTTAAGGAGGTTTCCATCTAAAGCATCCCATTCTCGTAGAATGGCAGCTTTTAAATCGTCAACTTTATTATACTGCTGATTTTCAGCATAAACCTTCCTGGCTAGCAGGCCCCAAATATTCTCTATTGGATTGAGATCCGGAGAGCATGCTGGCCAGCCCAAAAGAGGGATGTTTTTGTCTGAAAACCACCCTTTCGTTTCCCGACTAGTGTGGATTGCAGCATTGTCCTGCTGGAAAATCCATGACTTCTGCCTGTTTGCATTTAAAAAAGGCAGCAGACTGCATTGGAGCACGTTTGTGTAGTCCCGGCTTTTCATTTTGGAGGAAACGAATTGCAGCTCCAACTTCGAATCCATCGAAAAAGCTCCCCAACCCATAGCCGATCCACCACCAAAATTTCTCTTAGAAAAAATTTGGGGCTCCTTTCTTAAATCTCTCCAATAGCCATCAGGGCCATCAAGATTCCATTTTTTCTCATCTGAAAAAATTATCTAAAGTGAAATTTATTTCAACCGAACCATTTTTTGAGTGTGGTATTACGTACCTGAGACCAGTCCGTGGCCATGTGTTGTTTGGCGAATTCCATTCGAGCAGCTTTGTGACGAGCAGTCAAATGCGGTGCCAACTTAAGTTTTTGGCGGCATATGTTTGGGGCTTGATGGAGCACCCTCCAAGTCGTTGATTTTGACACCTTTTTTGAAGTTAAATTCACCAGTTGCGAACAACTTGTAGATTTATTACTGGCATTTTTTATTATTACGCGACGGTCCCGATCAGAAAGCTTCGGTTTCGGTCCTCCGCGTCGTTTTGTGTCATATTCTGCCGGATTTGATAAAAAATTTGTCACCTCGTGTCGGCTGCGACTTAATTTTTTCGCGATTTCTGTGACGCATAAACCCTTCTCATCCAACGCAGTAATTTTACCTCTCTCGAATTCGGAAAGTTTTGAACCACGTGGCATATTGACATTTATTGTCTTTAAAAACTATTTTAATTAAAAGTAGTACTCAGCGAACACGTGTAAATTATGTTTTTCCTTACTGGAATAACATTTTTAAAAAAAAAAACCTGCTTCAGTTGAAGACGGAGTAAAAACTAAACTTTATTCTATAAATTCCCTTATTTATATCTTTACAATTTGTTTACTTAAATCTATGTGTTTCACAATGATGGTTTGGCATTGCATCAGCCTGGTCAAAGAAGATATCAATTTCATTTTCAATTAATTTTTATTACGCAGCAGCATAATGCTGAGCTGGCGGATTTGTAAGATGCAAAATATGTTTTCTCAATTGTGTTTACATTTAGCATTGTAATGGGGTAAGTGGTCTGACGTTAACTCCCCCTTCTCTAAAATGAATCGCCCTCGATTCAACGATTTCTTTTGATAGAATATTTATTTTATTTTGCAACTCAAAATATAATTTTTCTTGATTTCTTTGGAACTTTTCTTGCTTTTTCATTTGTATAAACAATATCAATTTATGAACTGTATATGCTATTATTGCCAGTGACATGAAGGTCAATAATGACATTGATTTGGGATTTTCAATATACGAATTTCCAATTTTTTCTAAGAAATTTATGTTAGTGAACTTTAAAGTGTCGTCATTTGAGTTTACAAATTCAAGTATTTCATAATTTTTAAAATGATTTTGTTTTATAAATTTTACAATTTTTCCTGTGGGGTTTTCATATGTTTTGTTATCTATATTCACACTTGTATTAAAAGTTATTAAATATGTACCATTTATTACAATTTTATTAACTGTATGTTTCCCTGAAACTAATATAGCCCCATCTCTTATTTTATCTATTTGTTTATTATTTTCTTTGATTTTAGTGCAATTAGCTGGCTTTTTATTTAACAAATTTATAAAACATGTATTTTGTAATTTTTGCTTACAAAAAATATTACTTATTTCAATTTTACATTCTTCAATAGATATAAATGTGTTATTACATAATGCTACTTCATTCTCAATTATTAATTTCCCATCATTTTGTGATATTGGTCTGGTTTCAAATAACGTACAAATATTATTTATTTTGGGATATTTAATATACAATATAATTAGATCTGATTTTTGTATGATTTTAAATGTTGAAACGTCTAATAAGTCTGTCAAGGTTACTGCTTGTAATTCGTTCTGAATTATTTCTCTTGTTTCATCTGTATGAAGTATATGTGAGTTTAATATTCCTCCTTTTGCTAATGTAATAGTTTGCAAAATATTTTGTAATTCATATACACCTGTACCTCGCTTTACACGGTAGATACGTTCCTGGCAAAACCGTGTAAAGCGAAAAAAAATTTTTATATGGAAAACCCGTGTAAAACGAAAAAGAGTATAAATATGTACATTAAGTATTTAACTTAAAACATATCTTTATACAGTTAACAAGATATAAGAGAACCATTTAAGTCATTAAAACCAGTTTCCTCTTTCGAAGTTGTATAATTTCCGACTCATCACTGGATAAAATAATCTCATTGGATTTTTCTTCTGCATTAACTGAGTTGGTTGTAGTCAAAGTTTGCTGAGAATTATGTTTTGGAAAAAATTCTGAAATAAGCTTTTGTTGCTTATTTTTATTTGTCATATCTTTATAGACTTCTTCATATTGTTTTAACAGATCGTTAACACCTCGTTGAAATTTAAGACCACGATCTAAATTAACGTCTCCTCCTTGAAAATGGTTTCCTAGTTTTCTTCCTAAAACAAGTCCCTCGTGAACAAATTTTGCTGTGAATACGTTGGGTTCATTGTTTTCAATGTCAGATTCAAAGTCATATTCATCACTATTTTTCTTGCAACTTATAACCATTTCAATTAAGTCGTCTGCATTTAGTTCCTGATCTTGCATTAATTCTTCAATATCTGCTTTAGTTATATCGTCAAAGCCTTCTCCACCCAATTCTTGGCCCAACTCAATTATTCGCGAATACTCTTCCTCCAAAGCCACACTGCTATTCTCACCATTAAATAAATCAGGCCATAAAGATTTCCAACAGGCATGCAGCGTTGATTTTTTAATCTCGTTATACGACATGCTTATGTGTTTGATACAATCCAAAATTGAAAATTTTTTCCAGGCATCAATGATTGAAAGAGTTCCTTCATTTTCCACATGATCTAAAATATATCTGAATGACTTTTTTATGTACAGGGCCTTGAAAGTTGAAATTATCCCTTGGTCTAGGGGTTGCAGCAAAGAAGTCGTATTTGGTGGTAAAAACACACCTTTAACATTTTCATGCTGCAAGTCTTGAGGGTGTCCTGGAGCATTATCAAGAACTAAAAGGACTTTAAAAGGTAATCCTTTATTGATTAAGTACTTTTTCACATCTGGCACGAAAATGTTATAGAACCAATCATTGAACAACGTTACGGTAACCCAAGCTCTTTTATTGGCTTTCCAATAAACTGGAAGATTGTTAATATTTAAACCTTTAAACGATCGTGGTCGGTTAGCTTTACCAATTACCAATGGCTTCATAATATGATCTCCAGAAGCATTACTACAAAGAAGAATCGTTATACGATCTTTTGCAGCCTTATGACCGCTAGCTGATTTGTTATGTTTTGCTAGAAAGGTCCTCCCTGGCATTTTCTTCCAAAATAGTCCGGATTCATCAGCATTAAATATCTGGTCTGGGCTGTATGACTTTGCGCCAATAATTTCAGCAAACTTTAGTGGATATTTTTGTGCTTCTTCCAAATTAGCAGATGCTTGTTCACCTTTTAATTTAAGACTATGCACAGAATGTCTTTGCTTAAATCGTTGGAACCAGCCATGACTTGCGTTAAAAGCTATCTTATTCGCAGAAGTGGACGGCGTTTGGTTTTGCAGAGTGTCATAAATTATTAAAGCTTTATTTTGTATGGCATTTGTATCAATTGGAATCCGTTTTTGATTTTGGTCTTCTACCCATATCATCAGAGCCTTTTCCATGTTTTCCATAGTCACATTTCTTACGTATTTGAAGCCAAATAATGTGTTTTTGCGGGGAATTCTTCTTCATTATTTTAATATGAAGAAAAAAGCAGCCGAAAGTCATCGTATCTTGGTGGAAGTTTATGGTGAGCATGCTCTATCTGAGCGAACGTGCCAGAAGTGGTTTGCACGCTTTAAAAGTGGTGATTTTGGCTTCGAAGACGAAGAACGCGAGGGTGCGCCGCCAAAGTTCATGGATACCGAATTGGAGGAATTGCTCGATCAAGATCCGGCTCAAACGCAAGAAGAGGTTGCAAAAACTTTGGGAGTTGATCAATCAACCATTTCCAAACGTTTAAAAGCCATGGGAATGATCCGAAAGGTAGGCCATTGGGTGCCGTATGAATTGAAGCCAAGAGACGTTGAACGCCGTTTTATGGCATGCGAACAACTGCTTCAACGGCACAAAAGAAAGGGTTTTTTGCATCGAATTGTGACTGGCGATGAAAAGTGGGTCCATTACGACAATCCAAAACGTCGGGCAACGTATGGATACCCTGGCCATGCTTCAACATCGACGTCGGCGCAGAATATTCATGGCCTGAAGGTTATGCTGTGTATCTGGTGGGACCAGCTGGGTGTTGTGTATTATGAGCTACTGAAACCGAATGAAACGATTACGGGGGATGTCTACCGACGACAATTGATGCGTTTGAGCCGAGCACTGCGAGAAAAACGGCCGCAATACGCCGATAGACACGACAAAGTTATTTTGCAACATGACAATGCTCGGCCACATGTTGCACAAGTGGTCAAAACATACTTAGAAACGCTCAAATGGGATGTCCTACCCCACCCGCCGTATAGTCCAGACCTTGCGCCATCCGATTACTATCTCTTCCGATCGATGCAACATGGCCTGGCTGACCAGCACTTCCGTAATTACGATGAAGTCAAAAAATGGATCGATTCGTGGATTGCGACAAAACCGACCGAATTTTTCACAAAGGGAATCCGTGAATTGCCAGAAAGATGGGAAAAAGTAGTAGTAAGCGATGGACAATATTTTGAATATTAAATTTGTAACCATTTTACGTCAATAAAGTTTCAAATTTCGAAAAAAGCCGCACGAACTTATTCATAGTCATATTACATGACATGTTTTTCCTATTTGATCACGCAATATATTGTCCATTGCTCTTTGAAATATTCTGGGAGCATTTTTTAGACCGAAAGGCATTCTTAAAAATTCATATTTTCCGTTATTAACGGAAAAAGCTGTTTTTTCTATGTCATTTTCCGACATTAAAATCTGGTGAAAACCTGACTCCAAATCAATGCTTGAAAAGTATCTTGATTTCCCTAAATTTGACAAAATTATATTCGTATCCGGGATGGGATAGCGATCGGGAATAGTATGAGCATTCAATTTTTTGTAATCTATCACCATTCTAAATTTTGGTGAACCGTCGTCGTTAGTACCTTTTTTTGATACCACCCAAATGGGTGAATTATAAGGACTTTTACTAGGCCTTACAATATTTTCATTCAATAATCTTCCAATTTCTTTATTTACGAAAGAATTCACAGACAGAGGATATGGGTACTGTTTACTCCATATCGGCTTTTCATTTTCTGTTCGTATTTCCGCTCTTACATCTGTTCTAAATGGAAAACTTGTATCAATATTTGCGTGTTTTTCCACTATTCTCTGCTTTATTAAAATTCTAAATTCCTCAAGGTTTTTACCCTGATTTCTCCTTTCTGGAGTTTTATAAGCTCTTACTAAGTGAGAGTCTTCACTGTTTTCATCAAAACTTTCATTGACTGCCTGATCTGAACCTTTTTCAGTTTTCATGGAATAGTTATCCCTTATATTACCTGAATATTCATCAGCTATTGCTTTAGGATCTTCAGGTGCCAAAGACAAACATTTATATGGCATACTTTTACCGGTAAATCCCTCGGTATATGCTGTAGAAATTTTCTGATCCACAGTGTTTATTTTATAATTAATTTTTTTATTATTTTTTCTTTTCTTATTGCCGGTATTTTCTTCGGCGGGCGCCTTAGGATCCTTCTGTCCCAAGGGGTTAAAATTTTCTTTTTTCTCATTTTTATTTTCATACTTTTCTTTTTTGTTGCAGGTACTATCATCTGCTGGCGCCTTAGGACCTTTTTGTCCCAAGGGGTTAACATTTTCTTTTTTCTCTGAGTTTACTCTTTCTTTATGGATGTTAATATTCATACTTTCATCCCCCTTTTCGTTCTCATATTTTGTTTTGTAAATTATTTTGTTGCTACGTATATCGATACGGGCTTCTATTTTCTTTAAAAAATTATATCCTAAAAGGATGTCCGAATCCAAATTATCTATTTCATAGAATACTTGTCGAACTCCGAATAAATTTATTATATGGTAATATTTTATAATAGAATAACCATTTACAGTTCTCACTATTTTATAAATGGCTAATTCATTTCTATTTTGATATACTCCCTGCTTAATATAACAAGAAGTTGCTCCGGTATCTACCAGTGCTTTCAATCCTTTATTGAGTTTTTTATCATAAACTATGATGTAGGGGAGGTCGTTCCCCTTTTCCCTAAAAAATGTTCTTCATTTAAATTGTTTATTTTAGGAGTTTTTCCTTGCGGTCGAAAGCTATTATTACTTTCTCTTCGTCTCTTGAAGCCTTGCATATGTTGGTTCTGAGGCCCTGAACTTTGTTGAGTAGTATTTAACCCATTGCCTGAACTACTTGTCTGGGGTTTGTTTTTCTGATTAAAATATCTGCCACCTTGTTGACCAAAAGGGTTGTAATTCTTATTGTATGACCTGGAGACAGATGGATCTACGTCCATTGGTTCTGGTTTTGGTACGCTATTCCTTGTTGGGAACCTCAAATTATTATTGGGATAATTTGTTGTCCTAGCTCTGCTTCTTTCATTTGCAAAATTTTTAGCAAATAATGCCCTTTGGTTGTTTGATTCTAGTTCCTGTGCTTTTGCCAAAGCATCAGGCAAATCCTGAGGATTGAGAGAAAATATTATGTCTCTTAAAGGTGCATTGAGACCAGTTACAAATATTCTTAAGACATGATCCCTATTCTTTTTATTAAGTTCTTTGGCTATATCGGATGAGCTACTATGAGTCATTATTGTTTTATTTATGAGTAAGGTCAATTTTCTATTGACCAAATTATAATACTCGACAACTGTCATTGATCCCTGGCGTAAGACACTCAGTTCCTGTTCTATAATGTGTATCGGCCGTTTGTCTAAATAAGCAAAATCTAATCGCGCAATTATTGCATCAAAATTCAACACCGTACCATGATTGGTGAGCGTGTCATTCGCATCTTGTGTGATCTTGTTTCGCAAAATAGTAAGGGCTGCAAAGTATCTTCTACTTTTCCTTATATACAGGCTCATAGCATTATGTGCTGCCTCCCTCCAACTAACGTAAGAATTTAATTTCCCTGAAAAATCTGGAAGGGATTTAACAACATCAAGAGATTCTTGGCACTGTATATTTTCGTCAATAGACTCAGTCACATAATCCGTCACCCTACGAGTATCTATCTCAACTTGAGATCGTAATCGTTCAACTTCCTGCCTTAAATTTATTGTGCTCTCCGCAATCAATCTTGTAATTAAATCAACTGTTAAGTCAGCCATTTTTATATCTTATTCTTTTGTTCACTTTTCTTAAAATTTTTCTTAAATAATATAGGGCACTTTTCAATTTTATGATCCCCACTACATTAAATCAACTGTTAAATCAGCCATTCCTATATTTTATTATTTTGAATACTTTTTATTCTTTTGTTCACTTTTCTTAAAATTTTTCTTAAATAATATAGGGCACTTTTCAATTTTATGATCCCCACTACAATATTCACAATATAATAATTTTGAATATTTTATTTCACTGGGAGTATTCCCCATTTACTTATTATATGTATATGGTATAACTTACATATATCATTTTTTATCTTCGGTGCATTTGTGTCTCCTCTTCTGCGAAGAACGTGCTGCGCCAGGAAAATGCTCGCTACAAGGAGCGCTGCCAAATCGGGCAAAAAGGTCTTGTCGTTTCTATCACGGGGAGTTGCTGCAAGTTGCTATCGAGCCCCACGTTGGGCGCCAATTATGTTTTTCCTTACTGGAATAACATTTAAAAAAAAAAAACGTGCTTCAGTTGAAGACGGAGTAAAAACTAAACTTTATTCTATAAATTCCCTTATTTATATCTTTACAATTTGTTTACTTAAATCTATGTGTTTCACAATGATGGTTTGGCATTGCATCAGCCTGGTCAAAGAAGATATCAATTTCATTTTCAATTAATTTTTATTACGCAGCAGCATAATGCTGAGCTGGCGGATTTGTAAGATGCAAAATATGTTTTCTCAATTGTGTTTACATTTAGCATTGTAATGGGGTAAGTGGTCTGACGTTAACTTGTATGCACTTTAAAGCTTCAATTGCTAATTCGTTCTATAGTTATGAAACGCCAGAGGTAGTGACGAATTGCTCTGACTCTTGCTCAAAGCAACGGTACAAACAAAAACAAAAAGCACCACAATAGAAAGTAGTGTTTTTTGATACTAAGGAGGATAACGGTATTATTCCATATATTCATCTATTTTTACAGAGTACCTACATACTTGTTGGAGTGAATATTAAATAAGCATGTGATGTGTCCTATTGTTATGAAACGCACCTTAGGCGCTCTCGTGTCGTTATAATTCGGCTACTAGTATCGCGCGTTGAAGGCAATTTTGCCAGTTGACAGATGTAAACAGTGTTGAAAAGTGACAATTTATTTTACAATATACTCGTATATACAATCAAACTATATAAAACTATTAAAATTTCTATATAAAATTGCTAGCGGCTCATCGCCAATTGCGACACCTATTAACTTTAATCTTGTGCCATGCGCGACAATGCTACACGTTTAAGTAGTGTCTCTTTTCTTGCTGGTCCCTTGGATTGAAACGTTGTTTCCAATCTTAACCAAATTCACGTGCACTGCTGCACTCTGAAATTAGTCCTAGCTCTGTTGGTGCTATCGCCAACGAGATCAGAGTTACTTTGCATAAATCTGTCCTTCCCACCTGTATGATATCACTCATTTTTAAGACTTCATTCGGAAACACCTTCGTGATCTGATATGAACCCTTGTGCTCTGGCTCTAATTTGTGTGACGTACCTGTGGGAGAGGGAAAATGATCAATTAAAACCACGTTACCTATTTTGAATGACCGCTGTTTTCATTTCTGCTGGTCAGTTCGTGTACGTTTGCGAGCTTCAACTGATCTAAAATCGTTGTAGAGGTCTGCGTCGGCTTCGTCGTCTTCTTGGATGACGTAATTTATTACCACACACTAAGATGTTTGGACTCTGGTTGTTAGTTGATTTACTGTGCCAATTTATAGACCATTGGAGCTGATACAAAGCCTCGGACCAGTCCTTGCCATTCTTACTGCTACACTTGAGTGACTTCGGCTTAATCGTTTGATCGTTGGCGGGAGATGCGCGCACTGCCGCTTTTGCATGCTGAATTCCGCAACCTGCTATAAACTTGCTGAATTCCTTAGAGGTAAAGCCCGTTCCTCTATCGGAGCCCGTTCCACTGGATCTGTTTTGGCTTTGCGTGAAATTAACGATGTCGTTGCTTTCGTGGATGCAGTCACTACATAGAAAGGCGTCCCTACATGGTCTAGAGGTCTAGAGCTCTATAATTTAGGGTATTTTCAGAATGTTTTTTTTTTTTTTTTAAATTAAAAACGATATTTAAATTTTTTAGGTTTTTATTTAAAATCTTTTACATACCAAAATGAAAAAAACATTTTTTTTTTTTTTAATTTTAATAATTGTAAAAATGGCGCTGAGTTGACCCTCCCGAAAAATTGAACCAAATCATAGCTTGCTGAAAATTGTTCTGCATCAGCACATGCGATAAGCCTAAACTTTTAGCCATTTCCACTACTGTACGATTTGCGCGTTCAGCAACACCATTTTGCTGAGGTGTGTTCTTCATTTTTACTCCACAATTGTTTAAAAAAGTTTCAAAGTCATTGTTAATGTATTCGGTGCCATTATCGCTACGCAAACAATTTGTTTTTTGGCCCGTTTGCAATGCAACATAGCTTTTGAAAATATTTAATTTTTTGAACACTTCACTCTTCAAAATGTTTCTTTAAACTTGTTTCTTCTAAATGACAGTTAGAGGGATTCCAGGTGTTCTCGATCGGAATGCGACGCGATGGGCGGTTTGAAATGTGGGCCTCCACGGTCGCTCCGATGAAATATTTTATAAAGAAATGAAAAGCACAGTGTCAGTATATATTCTTTAAAGTTTATTTTGCAATATATACATAGATATATGCAGAGATGTGCATAGAAATAGATATGCAATACGTTGCTCACGTATTATTGTATGTGCATATATTGATTATTATATTAAATATAATTAGTAGTTTGTATCATATTACTTACTGGTTGGCTGACACGTCCTTTTGCTCCTGATTGTACAATCGCAGTGAAAGTTATAGTTAAAATTAAAGTGAAAGTAACCTCGCCGAACAACGTTTAACACGGTAAACGTTTTAACTGTTCGGCGGGGAAATGCCAGGGTTAACGGCCTTCACGTTGCAGCGACTGGAAACGGTGGTTAGCAACAGTCGGAACGGTAGGCGCAGTTACCATTAGGGTGGCTAAAAAAGTATATTGAATATTAGGGATTGCGTAAATTTTTCGTGAAAAGTCATCAATGAATGCGACGAAATAGCGATTTCCACCTATTGACTTAACATTCATTGGACCACAAACAACACTATGTACAAGTTCAAGTACATATTTTGTCACACGCTTTGCTTTATTAGGAAATGGTAACGCTCAGATTTTTGGCTGATTTCACTCATCACAGTTTATTTCCATAGGCACAATCTCAATGTCCATACCTTCTACAAGTTTTTTCTCACTTAAATGTTTTAAACTTAAAGAATTTAGATGGCCAAACCGATTGTGCCATTTTTTTCACGCTTGATAATTATAATGTCTTACCTTCCAAAGTCCTTTTGCAGTTTTCACAGGCGAAATGAGGTGCCCAGGATTTGTCTTGATCACCCACAGGCATGCCGAAATAAGCATTGTAAGCTTCGCACATTTTAAAACATGTTTCCCAGGAGTACTTTTTCGCTCTTGTTTTGATAAAATATCCGCAGACATAACAAAATGCATCTGCAGGATACTTGCAGCAGAAACAACTCTCAATAAACCACAACAAATCTCTAATGTAGTGTGTACTGCATCTAGGGTTTAACCAATGTTTGTAAAATAGTTTTCAAATACATTCTTTAATTGGTATGCTTTATTGAACATGTACATACAATATATAAGTATAGGCGATAACGTATTTTTCAAAAAAGCGCTGCCATGGTCACAAAAGCAAAGTTATCTTGGGACAATAGCTGTTTTCTATACTTTTGGGACCTAACTGACTAGGAAATAATAATTACAACCCATGGACAAAAATCTTGTTACATAGTGTAATTACTCATGGACGGATGGTTTGACCAGTAATGTTACAGTTCTGGAACTTTGTTATAAGACATAACTAACATACATCCTAGGAGAATTTGTATTTCTCCAACATCAGTTTTTAAAATATTAGTCCGTTTTTTTGCTTGTACGGGGGACTCCTGGATTTATATTACACTCACGATAATCAGTTACAAAATGCTTAGGAACAAAATTTCCTTCAGGAGAAGACCATAACCTTCCACCATCGAGACAGTGCTTTCGACTTCTGACAGTTCACTTTTCGACGATGAAGATGAACTCTTAATCCATCAAAGTTTAGGTAACTTGATGACAACCCAGTAATCTTCGGAATCCTCGGCAAATAGCACTTCGATGAGGTCTTAACAAATCCAATTGCGGAAATGTAATTAACTAATGAACTAAAATTCGCTTCCGTTAGTTCTAAGGCGCGCCTTTGATCACCAGACACAAAGATGTCTTCGGCCGCCGTAGAAGAACTAAGTACAATATAATAGTCACAGAACGCTGATTTTCATAATACAGTTGAACAATTTGTAGACGTTGCACAGTGGGCGATTTGGCTGATCTAGCGTAACGAAATTAATTACTCAAAAAATAAAAACAATTTTGCAATAATGGTAATGTTTATATTATTTAGACCCTTCAAGGCACAATATTTAATAACTTTTTGCAACTTAAAAATTTTTGTTATGCTTTTTTTTTATTTTTATTTACATGTTTTTAACATTTTTATTGTCTGCATTTTTAACTATTATTAACTATTCTTTTAACTATTATTAACTATTCTTTTAACTATTATTATTATTAATAATATTAGTTATACGATTCCGAATCGGAATTTTCTGAATCTGAAGGGTAATTTAATAGCAGACTTCGAACTTCCTTATCAAGCACTATTTCTTTACTAGATTTATTTCGTTTGTTTTTGCACAAACTTGTTATAAGTGGGTCTGAAGCAACTAATAATGAATTCATTAAATCCTCCATTGTATTTACACGCGAGTTTTTTCGTGTATGCTTGAGCCGAAAATTTCGTAAATTTTTGTTATTTGCTTCCAAAGCTTCTTCCGACATCATGCCAATCGGAAGTGGTACACATTCGATAATTTCGGCTCCGTGAATTAATATTTTGTGCAATGAGCTGGGCATGTAAAACCAAGAATATTCTTGCACAAATATCTTCGCAGTTTCTATCGTATATTTTCTAAAGCTATCGGCATTTATTGCACAACCTGAAGACATGGAACGCAAAATAACACCAAGTCTTTTTATCAGATCATGGTTTACTCCAGTAATTTGAGCGGACAGTTCTGACTTTTCAAAAAACCTTCGAGCTGTATTTCCACTATTCGTGTTGCCAGACCCTTGCATTGGAATATCTACCAATAAAGACATTTCGATTCTGAATCTTTCTTGGATGACTGTTTTTTGTTTATCGACTATGCTCTTGTCCGAAGCACGAACTTGCCACTTTTTAATTGGTAGACGATAGCCGATATGTAGCATACATTCAAAGCAGCGAATCCAACAATGCAAAGTCGATAATCCAAACTTCAGCAAGTCCTCATTTCTTGCCAAGTTGTTAATTGCATTTAAATCGTTCATAGCCTTGGGCGTTGCTTTACAAATACCACATGTTTGCGATGATGTTTCGGCAATCACGCTAAAAACTTTGCCATCGATCATGGTAAGTTGCAATTTGTGGTAAACTTGAAAGCTACTTAAGCGCGTAGGCACAATTTTCAATATCTGTGAATTCATTTTTTCAATTTCCGCTCTAACCAATTCTGTAGACTCTTTGGCAAACATTATTTTTAATGGTCTACAATACCGAGTCGATGCCGGGCGAGGATTTTGCCAAAGTACGCTGGTTTCCAATTGTAATTGTAGCGGCACTATGCATATGAAAAATATGTGCTCATCTGCCATCTTAAGCTCCGAATTGCTGAAGCGCTGCCGATATGTCGCGTGTCCCGAACTCCCATCGCAACCCCATTTAGAAATGAGGCTCAAAGACTTATATTTATCGCCATTATCCGAGAGTTGGCTAAAAACTTCGGGATGCGCACCAACAATTCTCGTAATGGTGTGGTCCAGCATTTCTTGTAAAGGAACTTCAGCCCAACTTTCTTCCGTTCTGATGCAATCCGGATAGCACATTTTTTTCGCCGATCGCAAAACATCATATGTTGGAAAAATATTAGCTTTTCGCGCTTTTGTGCCTGCTTGCAATAGCTTGTATGAGTTTTTCGTGTAATCGCCATCAATATAAAGCGCCAATGCTTCTTCTGGAGAATATTTAATGGGAAATTGTTGTTCTGCACCCAAATTTTTTTTTATTTTTTTAGATGCGTCGGGATCTGCTTGTACCATTGAAACAATGTCCGATGCACTCCGTTTACCACATTTATATAGGCTTATACGTGTTGCTCTCATAAGGTCATTGCAAGAATTGTTTTTCACAAGATGTGATAATTTTGTGCACTGACGGTTGGGGCGGCAATTTTCAATATCTTTTGGTTTTCGCCCTGGAGCCAATTTTTCTTCAGGACTCAGAAGAACCAAATCATCGTTGAGCCAGGCTGCGTTGTTGCTCTCCAATCGATTCTTATCTCTGTTGCTTTTTTTCCACTTTTCAGACAATTTTTTGTGGAAAATTTTGAGTTTATCCATAATTGAATGGTAGTCCTACAGTCCGATTTCTTGAGAACATTAGAAAAAATGTAGTCGACAAGTGCGGAATACTTATTTAAAGCGCATTTTTCCTCATGCCATACTATAAAAAGTTGCCGCTTGCAGACCGACATGGTTTCTAAAAAAAGGTACTTTGTTAGAATGGGCAGCTCAGGGCAGCTAATGTTGGACAATTCACATAGTGGACGAACAATATAATATCACAAAAATAAAATTTTTACGGGCCAATACCGGCCTCATAATTTTTTATTCTACAGAAGATGAAATTGGTTAACAATAGGGTATTAGAGAGACAGATGGTTAAAAGTACAATTAAACAACACAACATATATTCACAGGTCACAAAACATTTAGATTCTTAAAATACATACCTTCACTTTGTGAAATACAAAAAAACTGGATAAAAAATGAATAAAACAACGTTTTTTTCAACAATCTAAGATCTGTGTAAACACGTGGGTAAAGTTCAACGAACAGCTGTTTTTCGATATTTTGTGTTTGTGAGCTCAGGTCTGATTAACGATATACATATTATCGATATAAATGCTATCGATTTGCTAAATGAACATATTACTATCGGAGGGAAATCAAATGGCGCATAATTTTAAATGTTGAAAATTGGTATTTCGTTACGCTAGGTCAGCCAAATCGCCCACTGTGCGTTGTTGCGGTGTGAGTCTTTCCATGATGAAATGCCAAACGCTGTTCAACAAATCCACGATGCACATAGGGGTATTTAGTTAATCTAGCTGGCCAAAAACATTTGTTTGGGGTTTTGAGTTGCTAAGGATGGGAATAATACAAGCGTAATGTGAACGGTATAAATAATGTATTTTCTTTCAACTTCCATAAAAAAAAAAGGAAAAAAAAAAAAAAAAACATGGGGTGCGTTCGCGATGGCCATCAGAACAGCAGTGTTGCAAATTTTGCAAAGTATAACGTTCTTCTTGAATCTGTGGCAACACTTGCAAAAGTCAAACGTTCTATTTACTCATCACGCGCGCAAATAACCTCAATAACCGGCAACACAAAATTTTTTTCTGCAAGCTTAACACAAATGCAATGGAAAAAGAAAGGTAAGCGTAATTGTTATGTATTTAATGCTGAGTATCAGCAGTGTAGTGCAAAATAAGCAAGAGGGTTGCTGTATTGCTGCAGTTATACATTTTCGCGAACGTACCCATGTTTACAATTTTACTAATTATTCAATCAATCAATACATACATTAATCTCATCGTGACTTTCGGATTGAAGTGTGTCTGCTGGGTTTGGTGATGCAGATACAAGCATATCCAATGTTTCAGGAAGAAAAGAAGACTTCTTATTTTTCTGTATTACCCTTGATGCACTAAAATAGGGATCTGAGCTTAAAAGAAGCCCATTGAAAATGTCTCTGTTACAGGACTCTCTAGAAAATTTTCTTGAGTAATCCTGTCTGTATGACCTAAAATGCTTATTGCGCGCTTCTGCTGCTTCTTCAGATAGTTGCCCTATGGGTAACAATGCATTTTTTATTATGTCTGATCCGTGCACAAGTACTTTGTGAAGTGTGGGTGTCATTGGGTGCCACGGGTAAAGTTGCACGTATAAGCAAGCAGTTTCTTCTGCATATTTTTCATATTTTTCTAAATTTATATCGTATCCGCTCGAAATCGTTTCCAAAATCACTTTTAATCTATATATTAACTCGTAATCTATTCCTGTAATATCTGAGGATAGTTTTGGATCTTCAAAAAATCTCCTGCTGGTGTTGCCGTCATTTGTGTTTCCGAAGTTTGCTTTCGGCATGTCAACCAATAAGCCAGTTTCATTGCGAAACCTGGTCTGTATTTCGACTTTCTTATTCAACTCCATTTCTTTTTCTTCCGCTGATTTTCTCTGCCGGTACTTCTTCGCGGGCAATTTATACGATAGATGTAGAATGCTTTCAAAAAATCGTATTCTCGCATGTAAAATGGAAAGACCGAATTCAGTAGCATCCTTTGAAATTCTCCTTTTGTCTTGTAAATTGTTGAATTCTTTGGAAACTTTCCCACAAATGTAGCAACGACTTGTGGATGTTGTGCCAGTAGCTGCGTTGCATACCTTTCCATCGACCATTGTCATTACAAATTGGGAATACACTAAACACTTTTCTCCGTCAATATCCACCTCAGTCGCAACCAAATTACCAATGGAATTTTTAACATAATTGATCTCTTCGTTTGTAATATCAGTTGTCTCTTTTACGAAGCGAAATCTTATTGGACGACAAAATCGGGCAGATGAAGGTGTTGGATTTTCCCATAACACCTTTTGTTTGTCCGTGCCGCAAATTAATCGCACAGGTACAAAGCAGCTTTGAAAAATATTTGCATCAGAGTCAATCTCATCGTCTAGTTTTTGTTTGTATTGGGCTTGTTGGGATCCGTCGCAGCCCCATTTACATAACAATTTCAAAGTGTTCCGCTCTTGTTTGTTTATTCTCAATAAGACTTCTTCTAAGAATTCTGATAAACGCTTGACAGTAATATCAATTAATGGTTGCAGTTGGGTTTCCGCGCAGGTACTCGTTACCGTGGTCGTTTCTGGAGGAGGATAACATTTCTTTTTGGCTTCTTGAATTAAGCTATAACAGGGAAAAAACTTCTTGTTTGTCTTTCTTATGATTTCATATTGTCCTCGTGTTAAATCTGCATCTATAAACATTTTTAAAGCTTCCATAGGGGTTAGACGCGATGATACTCCACACTTAGAGGTATCGAAAGCTTTTTTGTACTTCGTTGCACGAGTCGGGGAGCTTGTTATATCTTGGAGTACGCGGGAAGCATCACGTTTTCCAGATTTTCTTAAGGGGTCAGTCTACTTTGGAGACTCGAAAAAAAGGCTATATTCGTGATTTTTTTTTTGAGAAAACTATAAATGATAGTAATATAAAATTTGTTTGATTTATTAAATAAAGTCTTAAAATTCAGAAATAAATTTTTTTTTATTCAATTTTATAGTATTTTTAGTAAAAAAATAGCAGTGAAGCGTAACGTCTCAAACATGGGTTGGTGAGGCAGCTCCATCAGAACTCAAGAACGGCTTGTCTGAAACAAAAAAATCAAAATGTTTCAGATTCAGTAAGATACTGGCTACAAAATGACCCTCGGATATTAATATAGGTTTTAATGAAGACAAAAAAAATGGCTGATAAAAATGGGAAATTTTTGATAGAACGGTTTTTTTTTCGCATATTTAAAAAAAATATATAGTAAAAATTTAAAATTTCAAAACCCCCGAGCGTCAATTTGGTGCAAATTATGTCTAGAATAGGTGATCCAAATTTTATGAAAATCGGTTAATTAGTTTTTGAGATACAGTGGAGCTAGATTTTGAAAACGTTGTTTTTAGAAAAACGCGTTTAAAGTTTTTAAAAGTGAAAAAGTATGGAAAAATTTTACCTAAACTTAGTCTGCGATGCCTGCACCGTAAAGGAGGCCTTCTTCTTGCTCAAAATCATCAATTTCTTCAAGTCTTGCTTGCTTTCTTTTTGTTCTGGCCTCTTTTGAACAATCAGAACTGCGCCGGTTCGCAACTTTAATACGCGCGTCATCGCGATTTTCTGCGAAAATAATGGCGGTCGGACCGATTTTGACGCCCATCGTCTCCATTATTTTTAAAATGGGACGAAATCCTTCATTAAAAATACACGCCGAAACTTTGCAGGCAATTTCAACTATTTTTTTGCCATTGAACTTGTGTTTCGGCGCTATGTTCCACACACAGTTGTTGTAGCACTCGTTGCTATTTTGAGTATGGCCACCTAAACATCGTTCCAGCAGATCGGTTTTCGTAAGATCCTCGTAAATCGGCTTGAGCACTTCTTGGACTTCTGAAGAAAGAGCAGGAGGATGTCTGTATACTGTTTTGAGTGCCTTCGCCTTGAGATACTTGCACCACTCGATCGAGCACTTTTGATGTTGCGGCTTGGTATCAGTAGAAATTTTATGGAAGTACCCAGCCCATATCTCACTTCGCATACCTTCAACACTATTCAAATTTCTTCTGACAGCTAAGCCGTAATTTTCTGACATCTCTTTCATCAATTTAATCGTCAAAGATTGCGTTTTCACTTCTGGCACTTTTTTTACGATAATTGTCTTTTTTTTCGTAATTACAGTTTTCTTCGGTGCGATTTTTTTTTCTTTTGCTTGCTTTAAGGCCTTTTTTTTCTGTATCAAAGATTTTCTCGCTTCATTCGCACGTTTAAAAATACGCTTAGCTACGTGTAAAACACATTCTAATTTTTTCACTACGAATTCTTCACCATAGGGAGCACAATCCAACAGCATTTTGAAGGTTTTGCTATCACCGTCGCCTATGTAGAAACCATATCGCACAGCAAATTTTTCTATGGACCTTAAAAACATTTCCACTATGCCATCCACCTCCATCTTCCCTGAACTACCGATGTGATTTGCTGTGCAATTAATTTTATGCTTCACAGACCAGGCTTGGAAATCTAATGTATTTTCTTTACCTTTCCATTGTTCACACCCTTTACAGTAAATTGATCGTATTTCAACATCGGCGACTTTTCCAGTGAATTTGAGAATGAGGGAAATTATACCAATTAGAGAAGAAAAACCTCTTTTCTCCCATGATCCATCACCAGAAACTGTTAAAACGTCCTCAGGCAGCCCTTTCTCCTTTTGTATTTCTTTCTCTTCGTTGATAGCTTTGCGCGTCACTAAATCGAAAATGTCGTTAACTGCAATGACAGTGCTGTCAACGATTTCATAGTAAACCTTCTTGTTCAAACCTTTGCCTATGTCCATCAGTCCACAAAACATATTGATTCCAGCTAGACCAATGCCCATTAAGCGCATCACAAATACGAGACGACGATTCACTTCATGACCAGTATTGATCATCGGGCACGAATCGATGTATTTTTCGCCACACGCACAACTCACACACAACTTAAAACCTAAGCCACGTTCTCCATATTTAGAAAAAGAAATTCCTCCGTTGCAAACTTTGCACTGTATATAATTCGTTAACGTTGAAAACACAAGAAAACTTAAAATGCAGTAACTGCTAGCTGGATCTGTGTGCACATCGAACCTCTGGTCCGTCGCATTTTTCAATTTTTCTGCTGATTTACTGGTTACTTTGGTAGTTTCAACTTTATCCGAGTGTTGATTACCAGTAAACTTTCGCTTTTTGCTTCGACCTGGATGAGCTGTTGTCTTTTTACCCATGATTCACACCGATGCTACTCGTACGCAGTTAAAACGAATACTAATGCTCAAATGACGATACAGTTTTTTTAGCGTTAGTTTTTACTCTAAAGTCTTACCTAAAACTATACTTCTATTTCAAGAAAGACTAAATACACTCAAAAATATAAGGAGCTTATGCAATTTGGGATGCGAAGCAGTTGTTTCACGAACAAAAACAACAGACGAGATTAAAAGGCTGAAGGTTCATCGATGCACGCTATACGCGCAGGTAGACGAAATAAGGTACTGATGTTCAGGTAAAAAAAAAATAGTTAGAGTGCTCGGATTTTCTTAAAATTTTTACACAATATTTCTGGATATATATACTTTCAAATTATGCAAAAAAAAAAAAATGAAAAATTTTAAAGTGACAAAGTAGACTAACCCCTTAATTCAACTTGTGCTGCGTGAATTAAAACACCATCTTCTACAATGGAGCGAATATCTTCGGTTTTCCTCCTTTTGCTCCTTTCGCTAGATTCACCAAATGATTTGCGAGGGCGACCTTGACGATTTGTAGTTGTGACTGGAATTTCGAAAGTACCTTCCAGCCAAAGATGGTTGTTTTTTAAGAAAACCTCTTCTTTTTTGTGCGCTTTAATCCACCTTTGCTTCAGTTCTGATTTAAGATGCGCAAAATTGTGTTTCAGTTTATTTAACTGACTTTCAGAAGGGTCGTCTTGAGTGAAAAGGTGGTCTCTTAAAAAACCCAACTTTTCTTCAAAATTACGTAAATTTTCATTCTTCATCTTATCGAAGAGTGATTTACGAGTCACTATTCTCACTCCAGAGGTACCCGCTGAACCTAAAATAAATTTTAAACATAAATTAATATTTCAATAATTTTGACTTTACAAGATAAATGTTCTCGGCATTAGTGTATCCGCGCTATTCCGCGGCTAATTCAATTATCATTTGATACTTAAGAATGTATATTTTTAACATGAATGTCGAAAAAAGCCGGATCTACCCCGATACTTAAACAAATACATCTTTGAAGATAAAATTCTTTAAAAAAATCAACTAATTTTAGACATTATTTCTCGATAACTAAAAATATATTAAACAGAATCAAATTCTATTATTTAAATTACATTTGGATTGCTAAATACCTGAAGTATTTGAATCCATTGCTTTTTTTAACCAGGTTAACACAGGAAACTGCAGTTTAGCTCACAATGGTAACGTTTTCTAAAAATCGCCGATAACTGACACAAGCTGCCTGTTCGATGATCAAGTACCGACTAAGGTTGCCAGGTAACGCGTAACGGGATAGGGATGGGGACGGCGGCCTATTGTTCGTTGGAATGTCCCCTGCCTCAGATAGTCGAATGTCGTATCACTTCTTTAAGTTTGTTATATTGACTTTTGGCCGCGTAGATAATGAAAATACTCCTATGTGCGATGACAGTTTGCCACAACTCGCGAATTTTGTATTTTGCTCAAGCGGCTGAGAAAAAAAATAAATGAAAGAGCAAAGACAACTTTTTGCTTGAAGGGCTTCTCAACAACTGATTTATTATAATTTCAATTATTACATTTAGACTTAAACTAACGTACATATGTAGTTGCTTATTCTGCATTTAATATTTAATTTTACAAATTGTTGTCAATACCTTATTCCGCATTTCCTGTCCCACGCTTTTTCAGGTAAGTCAAACTGTTGCAAAACAGGAAATGCGTTTCCAATTACTTTTACTTATTGTTCATTATTTTATTTACAAACTCATCAATTTCGTCTGTTTTACAATGTGAATTTATATTTGAAATTGAATATGTAACTTCTCCCCCCTTTAGATTAGAATTCTCCTGAATTCTTTTATTTAATTTAATAGTTATACGTTTGTGTTTATTGATGACAACAATGACAGTTATTAGAATTATAATAATGCTTAGTACATTGCAGATATGTGAGATTTTACTATGAATTTTCAATTTAAAAATGTTTTCTACATTTGATCTATTTTCCTCCAATATTTCATCGAATGTAATTTTTTTTGTAAAGTTCCGAATGTCTTCATATTTTACACTTTCAATATTTTCTTCTATGTTTTCGATATAATTTGAAAAATAGTAGTCACTAATTTTAATTGAACAATTATTATATCTTATGATATAGTTTCCGTTCATAATTGGTTTCTCTTTATTACATGTTTGATTCATTTGTAAATTTACAGCATTTTTAACAATAATCGTTTTTACGTCTATGGCTAGAATTTCAAGATCCTTATTTCTGGTGAGGTGACAGTTTTGTTTTAATATGCAGTGTTTACTAGGTTTCAATCTTTTTAAAGATTTATTTTCTTCAAATAATAAAGTTTTATTTGCATAAATGAATATTTCTTCTATTTTTGCTTCTATTTCATTATTTTCTTTATTAGGTATTGGAATAACCTTTCTTATTTTTACATATTCAAAGTTTTTAGGTATTTTAATGCCGAATATTAGATAGGTGTTATTTAAAATGGCTGTGCCTAATTGTAGATACTTAAGCTTATTATAATCAATATTATATTTAACTATTTCTTCACTAGTTAAAATATTTGGGTGTAATATTCCATATTTGGCTGATACAACATTTTCTTGTATTTGCTCAATTTTACTTTTTAATAACTGAATCTTTGTATACTGGTCTAAGTATAAATTTTGTTTATATTCGTCATACATAAATTTATTAATAGAATTAAGTTCTTTTTCAATTTTTACTCTATCACTTTTAACAATTTCTTTGAGATGCTCTATAGCTGAACTGAAATAATTGTTTATTTTGATTTGTTGGTTCATTGTGTCATTCGTCTGTAAAAAGTGCGTTTGTATATTTTGTCTATCGTCTTCGTCCATTGTACCAAAAAACCATTTTGACATACTACCTATTGCATTAATTAGTCCGCGTTTATTTCTAGTTTTTACTGGCATGAGCGTTAGTAACTTATTCCTTATGTCTAACAACTCTCGTTGTAGTGTCTCTTTATTTTCTAATTTCATTAATATTATATTGTCCGTCATTTCGTTGATAATAGTTTCTAGTTTGTAAACGTCAATCATGTGTAGTACTATGTCACTATCTTTGGGTATTTCTTGGTTTCTAATTTGTAAATCTATAAATCCGGTTTGTTCCGTTAGTTCCGTCCAAGTCATTATACCTTTACATTGTCGTATCGTTAGTATTATTGCTATCATCATGATCCATGTCGTTCTTACACATAAGTTGTTAATTTTTTTGTATATTTGATGTGGCTCCGTATCTGGCCTGTATCTAAGTTTTAGCAGTTTTTTAATCAGCTGCCAGTTGTCTGGTGTCGGTATATTTATGATGACGTCCTTAGCCTGTCCTTGTATGACTTTGTAGAATATTGTTCGGACCGCTTCCTTTTTTAGACTTTCCTCTTGTATGGTTGATAACAGGTATTCTATGCTGCTGAAGAAGCTGTTGACCGTGACTTCTCCTGTCCCGGTGAAAGTTGGCATGTGGTTTATCATTTTAAAGATGTTTTCTCTTTTGCCGTTATCCTGTATTTGGTGTTGTTGCTGCCTTTGTTGAAGATCTAGATAGGCCAATCTAAGCTGCTCGAGTTGTTGCTCCCTTCGTGCGAGCTGCTCTACTAGATCTGCTGGTGCCATTTCCTGTTGGGCCTGCTCCATCCTTCTCTTATCGAATTCCTTCTGCCTGGCTTGCCTAATTTTTGATTGTTGGTTTATCAGCTAGCTTGTTTGCTAAGCTGATGGTTCCCTTTGTTTTTATGTTGGTGGTGTCTACTTTAATAAGTGTTCACTGCACTGCACTTTTTATGTTAGTGGTGTCTACTTTAATAAGTGTTCACTGCACTGCACTTTTTATGTTAGTGGTGTCTACTTTAATAAGTGTTCACTGCACTGCACTTTTTATGTTTTTTAAATTATACGTATATTAAGTTATACCCTGGAGGGTCCGGTCAACTCCTGAGTTGGCTACGGATTCGCAGGATTAGGGTTTGGGTGTTATAAAAATTTTGTTTATTCACCGCACGTAATTCGTTCACTGGATCCTTTTACTTTTTAAAGGATCCTACCGACTGCGCCAATTTTGTATTTTGCTCAAGCGGCTGAGAAAAAAAATAAATGAAAGAGCAAAGACAACTTTTTGCTTGAAGGGCTTCTCAACAACTGATTTATTATAATTTCAATTATTACATTTAGACTTAAACTAACGTACATATGTAGTTGCTTATTCTGCATTTAATATTTAATTTTACAAATTGTTGTCAATACCTTATTCCGCATTTCCTGTCCCACGCTTTTTCAGGTAAGTCAAACTGTTGCAAAACAGGAAATGCGTTTCCAATTACTTTTACTTATTGTTCATTATTTTATTTACAAACTCATCAATTTCGTCTGTTTTACAATGTGAATTTATATTTGAAATTGAATATGTAACTCGCGCGAGTTATGGTTGTTTACCGAGGCTAGTTATGTTGGCTACCGACTGTGCCAGTTATGGTTTCTTGTTTAGGAAACCTTGAGTTGCGGCTATTCCTTTTCGAGTTCCTCTCCTTTACTGAATAATAACAATTTTCTTTTGACTTGATGTTGTTCAAAACTTTTATTTATTTTAAAGTAGTATAGGAGTTTCTGCGACTATTGCCAGTCGCCCTCGCGGTTCGGCCACAACTGCCTTTACTTAAATTTTTAGGTCTTAAATATGTATAGCGTCAGAATATACATATTTAGATCGTAAATATGTGTGTTTGTGATGCTACTCAGCACCATCCAAATAATCTACTTTTTGTTTAGACTTGCAGCATAGCTGCAATTGTTTTACTGTGTTCTCTTATTTCACTCAAGTATGTTTTGCATACTTGAGTGTTGACACCAGTATGAACGGATTACACTTAAGCATATACATACATACATATGTATATTTATATTTCTAACTCTAAAGTGCTGAGTGGCATTCCTAAGGTTCATTTTACAATCATAAATTTCTATTGGAATATGATTGTTTTCTTTTTCTTAATTTTATACTCATTTTACAATGATAAATTTCTATTAAAATATGGTTGTTTTCTTTTTCATAATTTTATGTGTGGGAGCGGGGCCATTCCACATAACTCGCGCGATCTGTAAAAAAACGCAAATGAAAAAAACTCCTCTTAATTGATCACCCGTTATATGGTGATGTCAAGGCATTGCCAGACCTGTTACATTTTAAGCTTACCACTATAATTTGAACAAAATGTAAGTTATTTGAGTAGAGCTCAATGCATAACGGGTGATCCAACACATATATTATTTGGTAAGCCGTTGTTTCATTCGAAGCATAGTCTGCGAAAACCCGATATACAGCGTTGATAATTGACATTTTTGGTTCACCAGTGCAAGGATGGCTTTAGGTTTTTCTTATAACTAAATCGTTTTATTTATCTCTTCAGTATATTTATTCGAATAAAATGCAAGAAATAATATTATATTGTATATGAAGGATGGCTTTAGGTTTTCTCCGTCTCAATCGCTGCGCGGTAACTAACTGCCCAAAAAAGACTATCGTGCTCAGTTGTTGCCGCCGCTGGTTGCTGTCTTTTTCTGGGTTGCCAACGGTGTGTGCTTACACCAGTAAAAGCTGGCAAATACTTAAGGTATTTTTCTATTTGGCCTCCTAAGTTTGTATGTCCGTTAAGTTGGCCCCGCCATTTTTGAATTTCGTCTTTATTGAAATTGTGCTGCAATGTGCTATTCTTGTGCCGTATTGTGCCGCCAAAAGAAATTTTATATCTATTTTTTTTCTATTATTTTTTCAATTTTTAAATTATCAACCGTTAAGCTGGCCCCGCCATTTTCTCCGATCTGGAAAAATTAAGAAGCACTGAGTTCTGTTCGACTTGTGCTGTTTTGTGCCACTTTTTGTTTTCTCGTAATTGCCAAAATAACAGTGAAAAATTTTTTTTTTGTTTTTTCGAAACACACAACAATTTTTTTTTGCGAAAAAATTACTTGTGCTGTATTGTGCTATGCCTGTGTAATATTTTTGCCCTCTAGCGTTTTTTTCTAAGACGTCAAATTAATGGAGAAAAATTGAAAAAATGATTTTTGGGAATATAAAAATACAATGTAAATACATTTTTATTTTGATTTATTAATTACATAAATGCACATGTGTGCATGTACTAATTTTTTAGGATATATAATAGATGATTTGGGATTTTTGCTGTCTCCATCAAATAGTAGCCAGCGCTCAAACATCGGGATGTAAGCGACATAATGTCCAATGACACCGAGTTTAAACGCTCCAACATATGCAACAACACCTGCAAGTGTATAAGTTTCTTCTTCAAGAGTCAAAACTGGTGGAATTTTATTTAGCGTAATCTGTTCGCGACTTCCCATGTCGGTATCAACCAATAGCGTTGGTCCATACTTTCGTGACATGGTTTGAGTTTGGCTGCAACACTTGCGATTAAATATACTATTACGGATTGCCTTCTCAAGGTCTTTGAATCCTCCACATTTCATGTCGTTGTGATTGACGCCAACCACAGCGCTTGTGCGTTCTTCATGTTTACCACAAATTTGGCATATATGCGATATTGTACATGAGGGTGTCTTTGCAAAAACGGCAATTAAAAAGTTAGCAATATTGCTTTGTGCTTTAACTGTTATAATGTTTCCAGCTTCTGAACTTTTTGTTATTTCATGAAGGAGATATGCTCGTTGCTTAAAAAACTTAATCTTTTGTCCATCCTGGAGCAATATTTGCGCACACAAATGTATTGGGTTAGGATCGTTGTCAATAATTTCTTTATACGCTTTGTTATTTAATAAACATGTAGCCAAAATTTGACAAGTGCTGTCAAACGGGCACGTGTTTTTAACAATGAAAATCTTTTCCTTGTCATGGACATTTTGGCAATAGTTACCATTGATGATGACTGGTATCATCGTCGTTTTTGGTAGATCAGGGTCGAAATTTGGTCGTGGTTCACCGTACCTTCGAGGCCGCTTTGGTGCATTTTTGTTTCGCCAATTTGACTCATAGTTGAGATCAGATTCATCTGTTTGCTCGGATACCTCTGACATTTTATTATCACTGCAAATGATTTCAACATTTTCATTTTGTTCATTCAAGTCATTGACATTCTTTCTTTTATTAATATTTCTATTACAGATAGCATTCCAGTCTTCTACGTTATTGGCTTTATTGGTAATATCTTTAAATTTTTCATCGTTGTTATTAATATTACTTGTGTTTGGTTCGTCAAAATTATTTTCGTCGGAACCTATATTATCAACTTGTAACGTTGGATCATTGGTGCTATTTGCCAGCGCGCATTTTAATTTTCCTGAGAATGAAGAAAGATGATGGCAAATGAAATAGTCAGCTCTCATCGGCATCGAATAATCTTAAAGAATACGATTTTTTAAATCGTTGAATTCGGATTCGACGAATGCAGATGTTGGACGATCCGATCCATACTTAAATATCGGCGGCATTACTTCGGAAAACAAAGGAAAATATGGTAGTAACGATTTAAATTTTTTTGCGGCGTGGGTACACAAATATCCGTTTACGTTACTCGTCTCCTCTTCAACCGATATCATTTCCTCACATGAACTGTAGATATTTTTAACGTATAGAAAGATATTACTGTTCGACAGTTGTTCGTCATCACTTCCATCTTCTAAATACAGATCTGAATCCTTGCCATGTGAATTAAAATATTCATCGTCCAGTTTTGTCCCTCTAATTGATGCTGTTAAAAATTTTCGAGAATTCTCTGATGAACTGTCAGGTCCTATATTGGTGTTCAGCGCTGTGATAAATATGGCTTTTGCATGACTCTCTATGCCTTTCAGTGTTTTTTGATTTCTCAATAAAGCAATACTCCTCATGTAAAAATTTTAATGCGGATAGTTTGACACAAATCAAATCTTTATTCAACTGTATCAACTTAAGAGTTGAACTCTAAACATAAAAACAAAAAGCTTATTTCCTAAGAAATATTACATTATGCTTTTTGTGCGGTTTGAGGGTATCATAACACCTAAAATTACAGTTCCTTTGCGTTTTGTTACGAAGCAGTCGTTGTTAGTGTTAAACTAGGGCTACTTTGAGTTTGAACCATTGAGTAAGTAATATCCTAAAGTCACAATCACTCAATTTTCGGGTGGAAGGCAAATCATCGCGGCAAGTTGTAGAAGCGAGCAACGATGTCTTTGCTCGTATACATAAAAATAAATCGACACAAAGCAAGTATGATGTGTTGCATAAACCTGTAGAACTAACTTTCTGTTAATTGTACTAATATTGGAAAGCACTAATATAAATGCAAAGTACCAATATAACTTTATTTAACTTCAATTGATTATGATAAATTACAGTGAGATGTATATAGTTATGTATCCAAGTTAGACAAACCTCTTCAATGTCACTTCAAGAACTAAACTTTATTTCAATCCAGTTACATTAATAACTTATAACTATGCTCTTACTTTCTATTACTTATTACAGTTATTCTCTTTATTTTTAATATTATATTTAACAGTTGTTGTTTCTTTTGTTATTAACATTACCTTAGACTAACCTTAAATATAACTATGTAACTATATGACAATATACCGCGTGTTAATGGAAAGAAAATTATATGCTGACAGATAAAAAGGTGGTGAGTACAAAACTGTATCGAAAGTAACTTTAACACGTTGACTGCCAACTAC
Organism: Anastrepha ludens; assembly: GCF_028408465.1. Taxonomy (NCBI): domain Eukaryota; kingdom Metazoa; phylum Arthropoda; class Insecta; order Diptera; family Tephritidae; genus Anastrepha; species Anastrepha ludens. The sequence goes on along the minus strand of NC_071499.1, from coordinate 8,857,217 downwards.
GAGATAACTCGTTGTATGATTTCCCTTCCATTAAGCCAAGCTACGAGTAAAACCGTATTATAATAGTGTTAGTATCGATAAATGGCTTCTGGGAAAAGAAAAACATTTTGGGTTTGGCTTCCGTGAGCTTTTTTTTTTTATTAAAAAAAAATTCATTCAATGTAATGGAAAAATTAACTCAAATACAAGAAATAAAGTAATATATTTGAAGAATCTTAAGCGTTTTTAAGATGAAAATTATGTTACTTGGGAAATGCGCGAACACAACAATTGCCTGTAGACTACTTTCTATCATGCGGAAGTAAAATAGACTGCGAGCGCGTTCGGTGATACTTTACAAGTGACCTCTTTATTTTTGAATTCATGTTTTTATAGGATTTCTTAGCCTAAACTTAACTAACTTTTTTTTTTTTGTTTTTTTTTTTACTTAAGCACAAATGATAATTTGGCACGCCTTTACTACCGCCACTATTTATTAATTTACTGTTTTATGTTAATGTATTTGCTGTTTTTAGTTTTATATATTATTATAATTTAAGGCTTATATGTCCCTTCTATTGAACACGACACTGTATTGCCGCTGATACCGCTTCTCTCCGTATGTATTCACAAATATACACTATGTATTGTACCTATGTACTTTTTTCTTATATATTTTTTACTTTGGAATTTTGGTACTGTATATTTGTTTGTTTTTTTCACTCGACGCGAAAACGGACTTGCAAGAATATAAACGCGCAGGCAATTTTTGTTGCTAATTAAACACTTATTATTTTTTGTATTTGGAAATAATTTCCGTATTGATTATGTTCACCAATTTATTTTTTTGCACAAACGGATTATATATGTTTATTTTTATAATTATGTTTTCACGCACTTAGTCCCTGCTCGGGCGCCATGGAAAATCTTAAGCGTTTTTAAGATGAAAATTATGTTACTTGGGAAATGCGCAAACACAACAATTGCCACAATATTATTGTTTGTGGAAGTTTTTAAAACAATTTTCCACACGAAGGGCTGGCTTCTCTGGACAGGCTGGACAGAAGTAACGCGTTTCTCGGCGTTTTTTTTCTTGTGTACATACACGACATGGCTTTGTCGGACGCTGTTTTTTTTTCGTTGGTGGTAAACACTCTAAATAATGGAGCTCTTTAGATCTATTTTTTTTTAAACTGGTTGAAAATCTCCAATCAACGCCAAGACGAATTCTCTGAACTTTATCAGTTTTATTTTAAAAGAAGTTACTTTTTGGTAAATTCTGTGAGCATTTTGTATATATATCTTTGGATTTTACTGTGATTTATTGTTAAGAAACTAAATTTACATTTACCGACACGTGCCCGATCCAAAAAGTAAGGACATTCAAATTGAAGTGAAACAAAATGACAGCTCAAGCCAGTAGCACGGCGCTGCCATACCAAAATTAATATAAATTCAATAGCAAAATTAATATAAATTCAATAATAGTTTGTGGGTACGCCACATATCTCTATAATATGAGGTGAAACCTTTTTGTGCCATCTAATAGTCTTTCTTAGAGATGAGTAGTACGAAATCATTTGATCTGATCGGTCAATGCCAGACATTCCATTATTGTAATCTCGAATTATATTCGGTTTCATAGAAATTCTTCCTTTGCGATTGGGCACCTCTACCATTTCAATAGCGTGCATGTTTTAAATGGAAAGAACTTCTCGTTTGTCTTTCCATTTGCATACAGTAACAGGACCAATTGTCTGCCAAAAACACTCCCCTCTTTTTAGTTTACGATTTACCACATCTTTGGGGTTTCCTTTTCTGTTACTTCGTAGGGTTCCACACACATAAGTTTTTCGTGTATATAACAGTTTTGTAAGACTAACTGAATTATAAAAATTATCCATGTAAAGCGCGTAGCCTTTATCGAGATAGTCCTCAAGTAAATGTAAAACAACGTCAGGAGTGTGACCTACATTATGGGTAGTTTCCTCAGATGTTGTGCTGTACATTTTTATTTTTATTACAAGACCGTCGGACTCACATAGTTCATATAGTTTGACACCATATTTGTGTTTTTTATTTTTTATGTATTGGCGGAAAAGCAATCTTCCCCGCCATAGCATCATGGATTCGTCAATACAAATATTTTTACTTGGTACATAGTTTTCACGCATAACATCGTTGAAATGATTTAGGATTGGTCTCACCTTGTATAAGTTATATTTTTGATCTCCTTGGTTTAAAAGAAAAGCACTTTTAATTTTTTTTGATTATTAACACTTCACTTCATTATCACTTCACTTACACCGTAGCTATCCTAGAAACTAACCGCGCTTAAGTGCTTTTTTAGTGACGACTCTTTCAGCTGTATCGTGCGCACGATTCGTTTCGGCAAAGTGCGAAGCGTCGGCATACAGAAAAAGTACTTAAGCAAGGTGTGGGATAGTCACAGCGGCAATAACCAAAAGTGACTTGACCGATGCTGGCGGCCAGCCATCGCCGTACAAACGTACATATATGTATGTATGTATCACACACATGTCTGTTTGTCGACCCGAACACCATGCCAGTACCGCTGTGTTAACTTATAATCTGTCGGTAGATGGTTGTGAGCTATCAACCAAATGAAAATAACGAAGTATCAACTGGAATCGATTGCGGCTCATATGTGTGCGCCAAAAGTTTACATTATATAGCTTGTTTGTGTTCCAGTAATGTTCTATTGCTGGAAAAGTACAAGGTCCCATTTGCAATAAAAGTGCAATAAAAACTTTCATCTCTGTAGCACTTACGTCTTGCCAATTTGATATCCTTTTAGATTTTTTTATAGCATTTTGATTCCCATTTTCCAATGTTGCAGTTTCGTGCGCAGCATATAAATTAGTTTGTTCTACCAGTAATGCCAGAAACTCATCCGAAAAAAATAAATCCACCAGCGTTCGTACTGTAAAATTTGATGTATCTAATTTCACACCAACATTTTCTTCGAAAAGAAATAATTCAGGATTCTGTCCACAAATCATCATTCTCATTTGACGTTGTTGCTTGAAAATCATCGTCATTATTATCAGATTCGGAGACGCCTTCAGGTTCGGAGATGACTTCATCTTCACTATCACTTGTATTCTCAGAAGGCTCATAAATGTCGTTACTACCATCGCTGAAATCATCTTCTGAATCACTTAGATTTGCGTTGTACTCAATTTCACTTTGATTCAGTGACCTTTTCTTATCCATATTGGGTTCTTGATAATTATAACAGTAATTTTAGAGAATGTTTATAAATCTAAAAAGAAAGAACATAATAATAAAATTATGATAATTATAATAAATAATAATAACTATAAAACAAAATACTATAGAAAGCAAAAATTATGTTTTTTTTTTTAGGAAAAAAAAGGACCTACCTACTACGAGATAATTGGTAGCGAATTCTTTCCCAGACGCCAACTACGAGATAACTCGTAGGTCCTTTTTCTCCTTTAAGGGGTTACATCTAGTTAGAAGCCCTGAAAAATGAGGTTTTTAAAAAAAATTTCCTGAGAAAACTTCTGAATTAATTGTTTTAAGCCTTTGTACACATATTATGGTAACTTTGAATAATATTTAAAAAAATTTTATTTGCAAGAATAACAGTTTTTATAGCTGCTACAGCAGATTTCCAGGAACCCCTCCAAAAAAAGACGTTTTACGGTGACCACTATTAAAAAACATCATTTTTAATTTTTGATGATACCAATGATCTAGAAATAGAGTTTTTAGTAATATAATGTGAAAAAATCAAAATGTCCTTTTTGGCCAGTTTTCTGAAAATGGCTTTGGCAGTCAAGTCTAAAATCCATGTGTGATGATTTTTTCATTTGAAGGCAGTTGTACCTCATACTGAATTGAGATTTTCAGTGTTTAGGTAAGATATAGTAAACGTATTTGCTGTGGACACTAGTGCTTGGTTTTCTTAATAGGAGTCTGACGTTTGCTGCTTCATCAAGCTTATTGGCATCTACCAAGAGCAAATCTTCGTAGCGAGCGTACCACGTTTCAAAAGTGAGGTTAAGTTCAGGGTCATAAAAGAATTCAGTGATGCTGGACGCAACCTATGCATTGTTCGCTCTGGTTGCAAATCTACTTTTGGACCATCGAATGTGTCACCAGATCTCGATGAAATGAGCTGTGCTATAAGAGCTTGCATAGCCGCGCTATCTTGTTCCCTTTGCTTTTGCATTTGGTTGAAAAATGCTTGCATTTGCTCTTGATTCATTTTAACTTTTTTTTTTCACTTCTAAAAAAAATTCGCCTCCTCGTCGCCACTGTTGGATTTCCGGATCTTCTAAGAAAAAAAACTTCGTTTTCGCTTTTTAATTATGCATTTTATTTAATTAAAGTCAAAATGATTTTCCGATTTCAATTACTCAGCTGCTAGCACGTTCTATCACCCAGCTGCACTGCCAACACAGGCCATAACCAAAACAGTATTGCCAACACACTATAACCAAAACTGCGTTGGCAACACTGTTATAGTAAGATTGTTGCTGCTACTAAAACACTGTTTCTGCTACACTATCTTAAGGCCGCCGGGCTAATTAGATGTCCTAAATTCAGTAGTTTTCGCGAAGCGTTGTAGGATGAGAAAAAAAACAATTAGCCAAATGAAGTTTTGGGGATAGTTTAATATATATTTGAACTAAAAAAAAAAAAATTTGTACAAACTCCAACAATATATTGTAAGCCGAGTTATCAATAGATTCCCAGAGCGCCTTGCCACTGAAGTATCCAACTTCTGTACAAGATACAACTTGCAATTTTCATCTGAAAACAAAAAAAAAAAAGATTATTAATTTTGATGTAATTATCTTCGATGTGAACTAAGAAAATTGGTAGAAACACGTAAAAAAATGTTTATGGTCAAATCCCTATTTTTCTTGAAACTTACCTTTTTGAAATGAAATATGGGCTTTAATTTATCGATTAAGAATATATCTGTTATAGTAAGATTGTTGCTGCCACTAAAAAAACTGTTTCTGCTACACTATCTTAACAAGTCAGACATGCGAAACCACGTGTTTTAAACAACTGAAAGAAAACTAAACAGCTGTCACCTTTGTAATTTTTTTTCTATTCCTCTTTCTTTATTTAACAGCTGGTGTCGAAGTCAGCGTTGCCATAGTGCAAGTAGTTTAAGAGAAAAGCAGGTGTACCATATTAGCCGCCTATACTATACTACGTCTGGTAGGACCAGGTTCAGCTGATGAAGCTCTTGGCGGCCTGCCTCTTCATAATGCTCCAGGCAAGCAGTTGTTCTGATAAAACGCTTGCGGAGTTCTAAAGGCGTTGCTCTATTCGCCAGAGCACGAACCGTAGATCTTAGATTCGTATATGTTACGTTCAGGGGTGAGATATCGTTCGTTTTCGGTATGAAAGGATCATACTTTTCTCCAGAAAACTCAAAATTTCCAACAGCGCGAATGGTGTTAGATATCAGGTTGAAGTTGTTAGAACAACCTTCAATCGCTTGTTGCTGTTCATTGTTGAGGCGTGGGCGATATACATTCTCAATTCGCATGTAAGTTTGGTCGCATTGTTGGTTAGTGACTTTGACCATCGTTGCTCGAATTGCGCAAGTGCAACAATAGACAGTTTGCACACTACAATTCGGAAGATTCTTCATTGTTGAATGAATGTGTTTGTCGATCATATAGGTATGAAATCCGATACCTCGGCTGGTGACTGGCAATGCGGATGGATTCTTTGAAACTATTGTAGACATTTGCTCCGCCACTTCCCTAAGATCTTCAAATCCTTGGAATAGTACATCATCAACTTTCTTCATAATTACTGTGTCCGTAAAAGCTGCACCCTTTCTATCGCGGAATTTTCCGCTGCGTTCTTTGTCGCGGTTTCGTTTTGAGGGTGCTTTTGGTTGACGTTTTGGTTTATCACTCTTTGGAGGTTGGTAATCATCATCGTCGTCTTTACGTACCTTACGTGAATCACGTTTGGTATTTTCGTTACGACGTCCTACCGGTGATTCTGGGTTGCTGTTGGTTGGAAGGTGACCATCGGTAACTCGAGCTGACTGCTTAATGCCAATCAATTTGAAAATTGCTTCTTCAAGGGGGGAAAGTACCTTCTCCATATTTGGGCCGCCCCCAGTACCTTTTTGCATTTTTATATTATTCGCCACTTTTTGACGAACATATTTCTTCTGGTCTGCCCATACCTAAATAAAGGATTCAACAATTAAACAATGTACGCATTTGTATACATAGTTGAAGCATTTACAAATTATTCTCGATTTTTATTTGGTATATATCTTTTTATTGGTAATATCTTTAAATTTTTCATCGTTGTTATTAATATTACTTGTGTTTGGTTCGTCAAAATTATTTTCGTCGGAACCTATATTATCAACTTGTAACGTTGGATCATTGGTGCTATTTGCCAGCGCGCATTTTAATTTTCCTGAGAATGAAGAAAGATGATGGCAAATGAAATAGTCAGCTCTCATCGGCATCGAATAATCTTAAAGAATACGATTTTTTAAATCGTTGAATTCGGATTCGACGAATGCAGATGTTGGACGATCCGATCCATACTTAAATATCGGCGGCATTACTTCGGAAAACAAAGGAAAATATGGTAGTAACGATTTAAATTTTTTTGCGGCGTGGGTACACAAATATCCGTTTACGTTACTCGTCTCCTCTTCAACCGATATCATTTCCTCACATGAACTGTAGATATTTTTAACGTATAGAAAGATATTACTGTTCGACAGTTGTTCGTCATCACTTCCATCTTCTAAATACAGATCTGAATCCTTGCCATGTGAATTAAAATATTCATCGTCCAGTTTTGTCCCTCTAATTGATGCTGTTAAAAATTTTCGAGAATTCTCTGATGAACTGTCAGGTCCTATATTGGTGTTCAGCGCTGTGATAAATATGGCTTTTGCATGACTCTCTATGCCTTTCAGTGTTTTTTGATTTCTCAATAAAGCAATACTCCTCATGTAAAAATTTTAATGCGGATAGTTTGACACAAATCAAATCTTTATTCAACTGTATCAACTTAAGAGTTGAACTCTAAACATAAAAACAAAAAGCTTATTTCCTAAGAAATATTACATTATGCTTTTTGTGCGGTTTGAGGGTATCATAACACCTAAAATTACAGTTCCTTTGCGTTTTGTTACGAAGCAGTCGTTGTTAGTGTTAAACTAGGGCTACTTTGAGTTTGAACCATTGAGTAAGTAATATCCTAAAGTCACAATCACTCAATTTTCGGGTGGAAGGCAAATCATCGCGGCAAGTTGTAGAAGCGAGCAACGATGTCTTTGCTCGTATACATAAAAATAAATCGACACAAAGCAAGTATGATGTGTTGCATAAACCTGTAGAACTAACTTTCTGTTAATTGTACTAATATTGGAAAGCACTAATATAAATGCAAAGTACCAATATAACTTTATTTAACTTCAATTGATTATGATAAATTACAGTGAGATGTATATAGTTATGTATCCAAGTTAGACAAACCTCTTCAATGTCACTTCAAGAACTAAACTTTATTTCAATCCAGTTACATTAATAACTTATAACTATGCTCTTACTTTCTATTACTTATTACAGTTATTCTCTTTATTTTTAATATTATATTTAACAGTTGTTGTTTCTTTTGTTATTAACATTACCTTAGACTAACCTTAAATATAACTATGTAACTATATGACAATATACCGCGTGTTAATGGAAAGAAAATTATATGCTGACAGATAAAAAGGTGGTGAGTACAAAACTGTATCGAAAGTAACTTTAACACGTTGACTGCCAACTACGAGATAACTCGTTGTATGATTTCCCTTCCATTAAGCCAAGCTACGAGTAAAACCGTATTATAATAGTGTTAGTATCGATAAATGGCTTCTGGGAAAAGAAAAACATTTTGGGTTTGGCTTCCGTGAGCTTTTTTTTTTTATTAAAAAAAAATTCATTCAATGTAATGGAAAAATTAACTCAAATACAAGAAATAAAGTAATATATTTGAAGAATCTTAAGCGTTTTTAAGATGAAAATTATGTTACTTGGGAAATGCGCGAACACAACAATTGCCTGTAGACTACTTTCTATCATGCGGAAGTAAAATAGACTGCGAGCGCGTTCGGTGATACTTTACAAGTGACCTCTTTATTTTTGAATTCATGTTTTTATAGGATTTCTTAGCCTAAACTTAACTAACTTTTTTTTTTTTGTTTTTTTTTTTACTTAAGCACAAATGATAATTTGGCACGCCTTTACTACCGCCACTATTTATTAATTTACTGTTTTATGTTAATGTATTTGCTGTTTTTAGTTTTATATATTATTATAATTTAAGGCTTATATGTCCCTTCTATTGAACACGACACTGTATTGCCGCTGATACCGCTTCTCTCCGTATGTATTCACAAATATACACTATGTATTGTACCTATGTACTTTTTTCTTATATATTTTTTACTTTGGAATTTTGGTACTGTATATTTGTTTGTTTTTTTCACTCGACGCGAAAACGGACTTGCAAGAATATAAACGCGCAGGCAATTTTTGTTGCTAATTAAACACTTATTATTTTTTGTATTTGGAAATAATTTCCGTATTGATTATGTTCACCAATTTATTTTTTTGCACAAACGGATTATATATGTTTATTTTTATAATTATGTTTTCACGCACTTAGTCCCTGCTCGGGCGCCATGGAAAATCTTAAGCGTTTTTAAGATGAAAATTATGTTACTTGGGAAATGCGCAAACACAACAATTGCCACAATATTATTGTTTGTGGAAGTTTTTAAAACAATTTTCCACACGAAGGGCTGGCTTCTCTGGACAGGCTGGACAGAAGTAACGCGTTTCTCGGCGTTTTTTTTCTTGTGTACATACACGACATGGCTTTGTCGGACGCTGTTTTTTTTTCGTTGGTGGTAAACACTCTAAATAATGGAGCTCTTTAGATCTATTTTTTTTTTAAACTGGTTGAAAATCTCCAATCAACGCCAAGACGAATTCTCTGAACTTTATCAGTTTTATTTTAAAAGAAGTTACTTTTTGGTAAATTCTGTGAGCATTTTGTATATATATCTTTGGATTTTACTGTGATTTATTGTTAAGAAACTAAATTTACATTTACCGACACGTGCCCGATCCAAAAAGTAAGGACATTCAAATTGAAGTGAAACAAAATGACAGCTCAAGCCAGTAGCACGGCGCTGCCATACCAAAATTAATATAAATTCAATAGCAAAATTAATATAAATTCAATAATAGTTTGTGGGTACGCCACATATCTCTATAATATGAGGTGAAACCTTTTTGTGCCATCTAATAGTCTTTCTTAGAGATGAGTAGTACGAAATCATTTGATCTGATCGGTCAATGCCAGACATTCCATTATTGTAATCTCGAATTATATTCGGTTTCATAGAAATTCTTCCTTTGCGATTGGGCACCTCTACCATTTCAATAGCGTGCATGTTTTAAATGGAAAGAACTTCTCGTTTGTCTTTCCATTTGCATACAGTAACAGGACCAATTGTCTGCCAAAAACACTCCCCTCTTTTTAGTTTACGATTTACCACATCTTTGGGGTTTCCTTTTCTGTTACTTCGTAGGGTTCCACACACATAAGTTTTTCGTGTATATAACAGTTTTGTAAGACTAACTGAATTATAAAAATTATCCATGTAAAGCGCGTAGCCTTTATCGAGATAGTCCTCAAGTAAATGTAAAACAACGTCAGGAGTGTGACCTACATTATGGGTAGTTTCCTCAGATGTTGTGCTGTACATTTTTATTTTTATTACAAGACCGTCGGACTCACATAGTTCATATAGTTTGACACCATATTTGTGTTTTTTATTTTTTATGTATTGGCGGAAAAGCAATCTTCCCCGCCATAGCATCATGGATTCGTCAATACAAATATTTTTACTTGGTACATAGTTTTCACGCATAACATCGTTGAAATGATTTAGGATTGGTCTCACCTTGTATAAGTTATATTTTTGATCTCCTTGGTTTAAAAGAAAAGCACTTTTAATTTTTTTTGATTATTAACACTTCACTTCATTATCACTTCACTTACACCGTAGCTATCCTAGAAACTAACCGCGCTTAAGTGCTTTTTTAGTGACGACTCTTTCAGCTGTATCGTGCGCACGATTCGTTTCGGCAAAGTGCGAAGCGTCGGCATACAGAAAAAGTACTTAAGCAAGGTGTGGGATAGTCACAGCGGCAATAACCAAAAGTGACTTGACCGATGCTGGCGGCCAGCCATCGCCGTACAAACGTACATATATGTATGTATGTATCACACACATGTCTGTTTGTCGACCCGAACACCATGCCAGTACCGCTGTGTTAACTTATAATCTGTCGGTAGATGGTTGTGAGCTATCAACCAAATGAAAATAACGAAGTATCAACTGGAATCGATTGCGGCTCATATGTGTGCGCCAAAAGTTTACATTATATAGCTTGTTTGTGTTCCAGTAATGTTCTATTGCTGGAAAAGTACAAGGTCCCATTTGCAATAAAAGTGCAATAAAAACTTTCATCTCTGTAGCACTTACGTCTTGCCAATTTGATATCCTTTTAGATTTTTTTATAGCATTTTGATTCCCATTTTCCAATGTTGCAGTTTCGTGCGCAGCATATAAATTAGTTTGTTCTACCAGTAATGCCAGAAACTCATCCGAAAAAAATAAATCCACCAGCGTTCGTACTGTAAAATTTGATGTATCTAATTTCACACCAACATTTTCTTCGAAAAGAAATAATTCAGGATTCTGTCCACAAATCATCATTCTCATTTGACGTTGTTGCTTGAAAATCATCGTCATTATTATCAGATTCGGAGACGCCTTCAGGTTCGGAGATGACTTCATCTTCACTATCACTTGTATTCTCAGAAGGCTCATAAATGTCGTTACTACCATCGCTGAAATCATCTTCTGAATCACTTAGATTTGCGTTGTACTCAATTTCACTTTGATTCAGTGACCTTTTCTTATCCATATTGGGTTCTTGATAATTATAACAGTAATTTTAGAGAATGTTTATAAATCTAAAAAGAAAGAACATAATAATAAAATTATGATAATTATAATAAATAATAATAACTATAAAACAAAATACTATAGAAAGCAAAAATTATGTTTTTTTTTTAGGAAAAAAAAGGACCTACCTACTACGAGATAATTGGTAGCGAATTCTTTCCCAGACGCCAACTACGAGATAACTCGTAGGTCCTTTTTCTCCTTTAAGGGGTTACATCTAGTTAGAAGCCCTGAAAAATGAGGTTTTTAAAAAAAATTTCCTGAGAAAACTTCTGAATTAATTGTTTTAAGCCTTTGTACACATATTATGGTAACTTTGAATAATATTTAAAAAAATTTTATTTGCAAGAATAACAGTTTTTATAGCTGCTACAGCAGATTTCCAGGAACCCCTCCAAAAAAAGACGTTTTACGGTGACCACTATTAAAAAACATCATTTTTAATTTTTGATGATACCAATGATCTAGAAATAGAGTTTTTAGTAATATAATGTGAAAAAATCAAAATGTCCTTTTTGGCCAGTTTTCTGAAAATGGCTTTGGCAGTCAAGTCTAAAATCCATGTGTGATGATTTTTTCATTTGAAGGCAGTTGTACCTCATACTGAATTGAGATTTTCAGTGTTTAGGTAAGATATAGTAAACGTATTTGCTGTGGACACTAGTGCTTGGTTTTCTTAATAGGAGTCTGACGTTTGCTGCTTCATCAAGCTTATTGGCATCTACCAAGAGCAAATCTTCGTAGCGAGCGTACCACGTTTCAAAAGTGAGGTTAAGTTCAGGGTCATAAAAGAATTCAGTGATGCTGGACGCAACCTATGCATTGTTCGCTCTGGTTGCAAATCTACTTTTGGACCATCGAATGTGTCACCAGATCTCGATGAAATGAGCTGTGCTATAAGAGCTTGCATAGCCGCGCTATCTTGTTCCCTTTGCTTTTGCATTTGGTTGAAAAATGCTTGCATTTGCTCTTGATTCATTTTAACTTTTTTTTTTCACTTCTAAAAAAAATTCGCCTCCTCGTCGCCACTGTTGGATTTCCGGATCTTCTAAGAAAAAAAACTTCGTTTTCGCTTTTTAATTATGCATTTTATTTAATTAAAGTCAAAATGATTTTCCGATTTCAATTACTCAGCTGCTAGCACGTTCTATCACCCAGCTGCACTGCCAACACAGGCCATAACCAAAACAGTATTGCCAACACACTATAACCAAAACTGCGTTGGCAACACTGTTATAGTAAGATTGTTGCTGCTACTAAAAACACTGTTTTCTGCTACACTATCTTAAGGCCGCCGGGCTAATTAGATGTCCTAAATTCAGTAGTTTTCGCGAAGCGTTGTAGGATGAGAAAAAAAACAATTAGCCAAATGAAGTTTTGGGGATAGTTTAATATATATTTGAACTAAAAAAAAAAAATTTGTACAATCTCCAACAATATATTGTAAGCCGAGTTATCAATAGATTCCCAGAGCGCCTTGCCACTGAAGTATCCAACTTCTGTACAAGATACAACTTGCAATTTTCATCTGAAAACAAAAAAAAAAGATTATTAATTTTGATGTAATTATCTTCGATGTGAACTAAGAAAATTGGGAGAAACACGTAAAAAAATGTTTATGGTCAAACCCCTATTTTTCTTGAAACTTACCTTTTTGAAATGAAATATGGGCTTTAATTTATCGATTAAGAATATATCTGTTATAGTAAGATTGTTGCTGCCACTAAAAAAACTGTTTCTGCTACACTATCTTAACAAGTCAGACATGCGAAACCACGTGTTTTAAACAACTGAAAGAAAACTAAACAGCTGTCACCTTTGTAATTTTTTTTCTATTCCTCTTTCTTTATTTAACAGCTGGTGTCGAAGTCAGCGTTGCCATAGTGCAAGTAGTTTAAGAGAAAAGCAGGTGTACCATATTAGCCGCCTATACTATACTACGTCTGGTAGGACCAGGTTCAGCTGATGAAGCTCTTGGCGGCCTGCCTCTTCATAATGCTCCAGGCAAGCAGTTGTTCTGATAAAACGCTTGCGGAGTTCTAAAGGCGTTGCTCTATTCGCCAGAGCACGAACCGTAGATCTTAGATTCGTATATGTTACGTTCAGGGGTGAGATATCGTTCGTTTTCGGTATGAAAGGATCATACTTTTCTCCAGAAAACTCAAAATTTCCAACAGCGCGAATGGTGTTAGATATCAGGTTGAAGTTGTTAGAACAACCTTCAATCGCTTGTTGCTGTTCATTGTGGGTGAGTGACTTTAACCATCGTTGCTCGAATTGTGCAAGTGCAACAATAGACAGTTTGCACACTACAATTCGGAAGATTCTTCATTGTTGAATGAATGTGTTTGTCGATCATATAGGTATGAAATCCGATACCTCGGCTGGTGACTGGCAATGCGAATGGATTCTTTGAAACTATTGTAGACATTTGCTCCGCCACTTCCCTAAGATCTTCAAATCCTTGGAATAGTACATCATCAACTTTCTTCATAATTACTGTGTCCGTAAAAGCTGCGCCCTTTCTATCGCGGAATTTTCCGCTGCGTTCTTTGTCGCGGTTTCGTTTTGAGGGTGCTTTTGGTTGACGTTTTGGTTTATCACTCTTTGGAGGTTGGTAATCATCATCGTCGTCTTTACGTACCTTACGTGAATCACGTTTGGTATTTTCGTTACGACGTCCTACCGGTGATTCTGGGTTGCTGTTGGTTGGAAGGTGACCATCGGTAACTCGAGCTGACTGCTTAATGCCAATCAATTTGAAAATTGCTTCTTCAAGGGGGGAAAGTACCTTCTCCATATTTGGGCCGCCCCCAGTACCTTTTTGCATTTTTATATTATTCGCCACTTTTTGGCGAACATATTTCTTCTGGTCTGCCCATACCTAAATAAAGGATTCAACAATTAAACAATGTACGCATTTGTATACATGGTTGAAGCATTTACAAATTATTCTCCCAATTTTGCATGCAAATTATGTTTTTCCTTACTGGAATAACATTTTTTTTAAAAAAACGTGCTTCAGTTGAACCGGAGCTCGATGCCTGCACTGCGATTACTTTTAAACGCTCTGGAAGTGGAGAACAAGGCCCCACGTTGGGCGCCAATTATGTTTTTCCTTACTGGAATAACATTTTTTTAAAAAAGACGTGCTTCAGTTGAAGACGGAGTAAAAACTAAACTTTATTCTATAAATTCCCTTATTTATAATATATCTTTACAATTTGTTTACTTAAATCTATGTGTTTCACAATGATGGTTTGGCATTGCATCAGCCTGGTCAAAGAAGATATCAATTTCATTTTCAATTAATTTTTATTACGCAGCAGCATAATGCTGAGCTGGCGGATTTGTAAGATGCAAAATATGTTTTCTCAATTGTGTTTACATTTAGCATTGTAATGGGGTAAGTGGTCTGCCGTTAACTTGCATACACTGATTAACTATTTGAAACATTGGCAACTAACGAATCATTGCCACTAAGAACTTATAAATCTTCAAGTTACCTTTTTCCGTTCCAAAATTGTTTGTCTAACGAATTTAGTGCTTTATTTTCGCTAGCCTTAGGAAACGGCATATTTTTGCTTTCATACATACATCACGTTTTAGGCCTTTAAGCAATGTTTTTAGCTCTAAACCATTAACGATTTTCTTAATATATTATATAGCTCTTGCAAGCTTTGAAAGTGTAGATGGCCATACCGCTTATGCCCCATCAAGGGAAAATAAAAATTTATTTCTACAAACATCACAAAAAAACCGTTATTAACCTTAATCCATTTTGACGCCGTTCTAACTGGTGGTTCCAAGCAATTCAGCTCCGTTGTAAACTCCTCCAATTTTTTTTGCTGCTTGAACTTTGGTGCAAATCCTTTTGCGAATTGTGGATTCTCTTCCATTAATGCAACCAAACTTTCTAATTGCTGTTTGGTACTCACGACTTTCGACCTGCATAAAATTAGTAAAAGTAGTATATGTTTATTATTTGGTTACTATAAAACAATAAATAATCGCAAACAACTTAGATTTGAACAAATTTTCCCACAATACGCTACACAATCGAAAGCAAAATTGCATTCGACTCTAAATTCGGTATACAACGAAAATTTCGACAGGGTTGCACCGCTCATAATACTAAATTGACATTCGATTTTCGAATCGATATCGAAGATCGAAACCTACTCATAATAGGGGCCAGTATGTTGTTATCAGTAATTTATTTCCTATTGTGATATACATTAAGGATTATTGTGATATCCTTACCTTACGATGGCTGACACCTCCTTATCCTTTAGTCCTCTATTTGGAAGTGATTCTAAACTTAAATTTTATAACGAAAGGGTGGCTAAATTTTTATAGGAATTTAGGGTGTGGCCGAAACAAGCTTTTTATTTTAACTTAACAATATGAGGCCTATCTGCCACTCTACACAATCACCAGGCGTCTGCTTCCTTGATGATAGCGTTCTCCCGTTTAGTTTCGGTTTGTTTGCATTGTTTAATAACGTGGTATTTGCTACCACATCGGAAGCACAATCCAATTTCCCACTTTAGCTTCGGCCATTGACTTGAATAATAACCCAATTGAGCACCGTGGCACATCTGATTTCAGCAACTTGCCCACTTGAAGACCCAGCTCGTTGAATGTTCTAAAAATGTTTACCCGACCTTCGTCGTTTTAAAGAAGAATCGCGCGTTTCGCGTTTGAGCGACCAACAGTAATCCGCCAACATATGTATTTTGTTTTTTCCGAGGAAACGTTTTTCAATCGCTGAATTTTCCAAGGTTCTCCGGAAAGAAGTCTAAATGTGAATGCAAAAAGTGAATTTTGATGGACATTCTACATCCCATGTCTCCGTAGGCCCGTAAAAATTCATCGACGACGGCAACGTAGTTGTAACTTCTTTTTTTTTCCCAAAAAGTTTTCACATAGAGAAATGAAACTCATCCATGCTCTTCTTTCCACCGGATTCGGTTTCTCAGTGAAATTTCCATCCTTCATGATTTTGCGAATTTGCGTTCCAACGAATATCCTTGCACAATAACGGAAAATTTTTTATACAATAATACAATTAGGTTATATTTCCATGGAATATGCACATCAATTTTCCAATAATTAAAAAATTGTTTTTATTTCAGACGATTACTTGCTACTTTCATTTTATTTGAAATGTAATACCTTCTTTAATTTTGGCATCACTCAGCTTAGGGAAAGTCGTTTTTAAGTGCGAAAAAGCTTCACTGTCTTTATCTAGACGTTTCACAAACTGCTTCATGTAGCCGAGTTTCAAGTGCAATGGCGGTAATATGATTTTATCAGCTTTTACTCTTTCATATCAGTAGCAAATGCCAAAGGCACGGATGGCAACTCGTTGTCGTTGTGCAATAACACAGCTTTTAAACCTGACAAAAAGCATACATCAAATTCAGGACTTATGTTTACAGAGAAGTCTTTCTTTTTTAAAGCGTAAAATCGATGAAATACTCACTTTTGCACGATCCATCGATGAATAATCGCCAATTTTTCGATTGATGTTCCGTGTTAAAGCATTGAAACAATTTTTCAACATCTTTACAATAAGCAAGGTTTTGGTCATCGCCATCAATTTCAAAATTGTTATTGAAAATAGTCCGCTCAGAGTTTTTCCTTGTTAATGATATTTTGAAATCATTTTCTACAAGATTCCATTGCTTTAATCGTGATGCCAAAACCTCAGCATGTCTGTATGAGAGATCTAGATCACGTACTAAATCGTTCATATCTGAATTCGAAACAAAATGCCGCTCTTTTGATTCTAACGCAGCTGTGAAAAAAGGTTCATCACTATGTGAACTATTAGATGAACTGTTATCACCGCTTCTTGAATCATCTACTTTTTTTACTTCAGTTAGCTTGTTTTCATTTTCTCTTCAAGATGGTTTCGTAGCAGTTAGCACTTCGGGATACTTTATACTGTTACGTGTTTTGAAGCGCTGACCTTGGAGGTTGGTTTGGCAAAAGTAGCAGTCTTCAGGTCTGTGAATGACTTGATGATGCCAAACCATTGGACTCGAAAATGGCAAACGATCTTGAAATCACTGACTAGATTTCCACTTTTTTAGTGATATGGAGCTCGTGGAACATATATATTCTGGTTCATACCAGCGACTTTCACTATAATTGCGCTCAAAGTGAAGATTGTATGCTTCAACCACGATAGTACATAATTGGTGAGAATGAAAACTGATCTTTTGTCTTTCCACTTTAGAACCGCAACGTTCGTATTTCTGACCCTGTAATCATACTGTCCCCGTGACAAATCTTTCTCTTCTTTTAGTTTTGGCAGATTTTTGCGATTAGAATTGACAGTGCCTCATGCTAATATATTGTCTTTTCGCAGATCGACTTGTAGAGAATAGCTATTAAAATAATTATCAAAAAATACTTTATGATTTTTATATTTTAAGTTTTCGCAAAACTGACGAACCACCTTTCCACCGAGATCAACCTGCACCTTGTCACCTTCTTTTCCAGTATATATGTCGAAATCTAAACAGTATCCGGACTCTGCACATTTCATCCAGACTTTCTATCCGCGTTTTATTGGTTTTTTTGGCATATACTGTTTCAAATAATTGCGGCCCTTGAATTTTATCATACTTTCGTCTATAGCGACTTTTTCTGAAGCATAATAGTTTTTGTCAAAATTTCTTTGCAGTATATCCAAGAGAGGTCTAACTTTGTAAAGTTTGTCATAATTAGCAGCGGTTTTATTGGGCATCATGTTGCTATCATTCAAATGCAAGTTATTGAGAAGCCAGCCAAAGCGATTGAGTGGCATAAAAGACGATATGTAAGGATCATGCAGGTCGGGCAGAAGACCTGTAGTTTTTATAACTGGGCATTTTTTTTATACCCATCACCAAATTTAGAGCAAGAAATACTTCTATTTCTTCAGGCGTAGTAGGTGTATATGGCGTTTCTTTTTGCGTGGCGTATAAATTCGTTTGGAAGCAGATTATTTCAACTAGATTCTCTGACCAAAACATGCGAAATAGTTGTGTTGGTATGACATCCTCCAAATCAAATATATTTGTCGGTACACCTCCACCTCCTATATACTCACTTTTTGTAGTGTCTCTTCCACTTAGGTTCCACCACTTCAGTTTGATTATGACTGGCTGAGATGGGACTGAATCCGTATTGCTAAAAATCGGTGGAAGCGTCAGAGCCTTGAATTCGCTAATGAGATCATCCATAGTGTTATTCCTGACATTGATGGTGGATAAACGTTCATATGGAGTCACAATGGAATTGCATTTAACCACCAGTTGGGTTTTTTCGTCAATAATTTTGCGCTTTTTGACATCAATAATGAGACCGTAGTAAATTAAAAAATCGATGCCGATGATTGGCTTATCTACATCGGCAATTATAAATGGCCACGTGAAATTGCGCCTGAGGCCAATGTTCAGGCTAAGCTGATGTTGGCCGAAAGTCTTAATGGGAGTGCCGTTTGCGGCAAATAAACGATATGAGGACGGGCCGGCCGATTTGTTACCGAAAATACGCGGTAGAATTGGGATATCGGAGCCGGTGTCAATGAGGAAATTCCTGCAGGTGTTTTTGTCCGTAATGAACAATCGACGACAGGTCATGACTTCCGCTTCGTCTGTCGTCCCTAAGGAAGCGGCTTTTAGTTTTCCGGTCTTTTATCATTAAATTTGCACGAGGGAACACATCACTGACCAGTTCGAGAATTTGCGCGTCCAATGCGCCGACCACGTAGTCGTATTTTGTATCATCGCGAGAAATGTTAGCGCGTCGAAAAGACGTCTCTATTTGAATGAAAAATATATGAGGGCTACTTTTCAAGAAAACGGGTGGTTTAACCGCAATATGACTACTTTGTAAAGGCTGATCGGTGAAGGTGCTCACATTTTCGCGAAATTCTTGTTGTAGTTGCCGTTGAGAGGCTCCTGATGAGGTTCCAGGTGTGCAGTCTCCTTGGATCATTCTGGTAAATATTGATTGTAGGTTCCGTTGAATGGCTTCCAAAACCTCGATTGGTATTCGCTCTCTTGGTCGTAGATAAGGCTTCTCGTTGTTTGATGATATTCTCATTCGAAAAAATATTGCATCCAAAATGTTGTATTTGCACGTTGAATTACGTTTAAAGTTGTATTAATAGTACAATTGTTTGTATGGCTGCATAGAATTGTGAGTTAAATGCGGAAGGAATGTTCCTACCAACCGCGTTGGATCAATAAAAACCCCTTTCAAATGTTTGTGTTAAATTTCGCCGTTAAGTTCCGAACTTTGGTGTAGTACCACAAGGGTTGGTTACACGTGGTGGAATGTGCGGTTATGTTAGTATGCAGATGCAGGTGAAATTTAGGTTATGGTCGATGCACGCTCGCCGTATTAGTAATGTCCACAATTTTCTCGGAAAACACTTTTTTATGAAAATGTTCTTTGTTCGGGGTCACCAATTTGGGTTTTTCTAATTTATACGGCGCTTCCAGATTCTAATTGCTGCCGTTTGTAATCGCTCCTACACCGACTCTACGTTCTTGCACTGTTCAAACCCTTCAACTCCAACTTAAACCGCCATTGATATATTGCGACCAATCTATGCGGCGCGCAACTTTTATTTTAGTTTCAATTGTTTTCCACTTATTTTTAGTTACCAGTTATTAAAAACATTCGTTGCGAAAAAAGAAGCTCTTATCAAGACCCAAACCGAAAAAGTAATAATTCAAAACAAAAATACTAAAGCAACGTATACACGCTGCTTTTGTTGTATCAACAATCCTTACGCCCAGCACACATGCTGCGATTGTTGTATCAACGCGTTGTACAGTGCGTACATGCAATTGCAGGCAATGCACCACAATGTTTTTTGTGGAAAATCGATCGCTATGATTGACATCTAAAACTGAACACTTAAAAATTCTGGATAACAAATTTGTAACATGCTTTTGAATTCACTTTATATAATTCAACTTTATTGATTTTATAGCCTGTATTTAGAACATAAGTTCTTGAACATTGAAAAAATGATTAAAAATAAAGTATTGTATTGATCATAATCAAAGAAATTCTGTTTGTATTAATCGTAATCGACTCGTTGCACAGTGGGCGATTTGGCTGATCTAGCGTAACGAAATTAATTACTCAAAAAATAAAAACAATTTTGCAATAATGGTAATGTTTATATTATTTAGACCCTTCAAGGCACAATATTTAATAACTTTTTGCAACTTAAAAATTTTTGTTATGCTTTTTTTTTATTTTTATTTACATGTTTTTAACATTTTTATTGTCTGCATTTTTAACTATTATTAACTATTCTTTTAACTATTATTAACTATTCTTTTAACTATTATAAACTATTATTAACTATTATTTTAACTATTATTATTATTATTAATATTAGTTATACGATTCCGAATCGGAATTTTCTGAATCTGAAGGGTAATTTAATAGCAGACTTCGAACTTCCTTATCAAACACTATTTCTTTACTAGATTTATTTCGTTTGTTTTTGCACAAACTTGTTATAAGTGGGTCTGAAGCAACTAATAATGAATTCATTAAATCCTCCATTGTATTTACACGCGAGTTTTTTCGTGTATGCTTGAGCCGAAAATTTCGTAAATTTTTGTTATTTGCTTCCAAAGCTTCTTCCGACATCATGCCAATCGGAAGTGGTACACATTCGATAATTTCGGCTCCGTGAATTAATATTTTGTGCAATGAGCTGGGCATGTAAAACCAAGAATATTCTTGCACAAATATCTTCGCAGTTTCTATCGTATATTTTCTAAAGCTATCGGCATTTATTGCACAACCTGAAGACATGGAACGCAAAATAACACCAAGTCTTTTTATCAGATCATGGTTTACTCCAGTAATTTGAGCGGACAGTTCTGACTTTTCAAAAAACCTTCGAGCTGTATTTCCACTATTCGTGTTGCCAGACCCTTGCATTGGAATATCTACCAATAAAGACATTTCGATTCTGAATCTTTCTTGGATGACTGTTTTTTGTTTATCGACTATGCTCTTGTCCGAAGCACGAACTTGCCACTTTTTAATTGGTAGACGATAGCCGATATGTAGCATACATTCAAAGCAGCGAATCCAACAATGCAAAGTCGATAATCCAAACTTCAACAAGTCCTCATTTCTTGCCAAGTTGTTAATTGCATTTAAATCGTTCATAGCCTTGGGCGTTGCTTTACAAATACCACATGTTTGCGATGATGTTTCGGCAATCACGCGTTGCTACGAGTGTGTTTTATTGAATGCTCTTCAGTTGTTACAATTTGGTTCTTACAGCTAAAGACAGCGTGGCTGCGCTGTCAGGGACGCCGGCAGAGGCGCGGTCAGCTTATGTATAATTCTTTATGTATTGTTTACATAAGAACGTCTAAGGGCTGACGCGGGTCGCAATGGCGGGGAGGAGGTAATATGTTCACTTGGTTGTTGAACCGTCGGCGCATGTCAAATATGCCTACGCGGCAATGTCCATGCAGGGCAATGTCCAAGGGATCGTATTACCACAAGTGCTTGCACATTGTTTATATGAATATTGTAGTCAAGTGCTACAATGTGTTTGTAATAATATTTATGCATTCAACTGAGTACAGTGAGCATTCGATAAGTGAACATACTGTAAAATTTAATTAAATTTATGTGGGATTCGTTTTCCGTTCAAATAAAAGTTTGTTTTAAGGTTAACAATTTTTATTCAATTTGATGTTATAATACGCTTGCGTCCGGCCTGTCCTGTGCTTCTATTCGGAAAGAAAGTTCGTTTTCGTAACGTTTTAGTTCCGAGCCCTTCTCGTACGGTCAGTGATGCCAATTACAATTAAATTCGTTCAGTATGCAGAGATGCATTTACTTATATTATAATCTAAAAACCATGTTCAGTTATGTAGCCCTTCGTTCGTCTGTCAATCCCACATTTATATTAATTTTATTTCA
The DNA here is from genome assembly GCF_028408465.1 of Anastrepha ludens. NCBI lineage: Eukaryota > Metazoa > Arthropoda > Insecta > Diptera > Tephritidae > Anastrepha > Anastrepha ludens. The sequence continues at coordinate 8,835,172 of NC_071499.1, read as the reverse complement.
TCTATTTGGATACTCCTATACAAATCATTAAAATTGACACTTCTTATAAACTAAAAGATTACCACTTACCCTAATTGTTCAAAATCTTCCACTGGAATCGGTGGCATGTAATTTGACGTACTTGCGCGAAGGAGCGCAGGTTTGGGACGAATGGATCCATAGTTGGCGTTTTCCTTCCTCATTTCATTTTGGTATATATTATTTTAATATTGAATGTAAGAATATACGGTTTTATTAAATGTAAGTGTATAAGGTTTTGTTGATATTGTTTGATTATTTCAATATAGTATTTCAGTATATTATTTAAATTAATTTGTAAGAGTATCAGCTTTCACCAACTCCGTTAGATTATTTCAGCATATATTTAAATATACTTAGAATAAACTCTGTTTTCTCTAAATAACGTAATACACAATATGGACGATTTCTTTCGTTGAAAAATAGAGGTACGCCGTTTGATTTTAAGATTAAGAACATTCCATTAGCAATCATGTTATTAGGGCAATCACAGTTTTCAATTAGTTATTAAACAAGAAGTACAAGTATGTATAAAACACAAAAAATAGATACACATCTTCAATGCTTTCGATTTGTATTTCGGAAATTGCAGCAACGGTGAAGGATTTTTTGTTCAGAAGTTGTCTCCCTCTGCATATTGGGCGATTTCTTTTTAACCTTTTCATAGTTTTTACTGAGTTGTTTACCTGCAGTCGCTTCAGTGTAATCAGAATTTGTTGATTCGTCATCACTGCAACCTACCTCTAAATGGTCCATCAACCGGCCACAAAGAGTTTCCTTCCGTCCTGATGTGTCTAGATTTAGTTCTTTCAATTTTTCTTTTAACTCAGTTACGGTCATTGAGCTTATTGTTTGTCCGTCCATTATGTCAAACAATATAATTCAATTAAATATTGTATTAAAGGTTATATAATGAAAAAATTCTTATTATTAAGTAAACTGCTGAGAGTTGACTGTCACCTTTTGCTCTTTGTTGGAGTTGCTTCACCGTATACAAATATGACAAACATATATGCTTCTTGTTCACTGTTCCATGCATCTAGTTACTAGTCCTACGCTTATTCGCTCTTCTGTTTCATTCAGAATGTCGATACCTGAACGCAATGCACAGCGACTCTCGCAATGATCCTTTGTTTAAATGTTCTGGTCTCCTTTCGCAATTCTTTCAACGCTCTCGATAGTTCAATTGCCTCTTTCTTTCGCACTGCACCAAAGCAAAATCGTATCGGATTATGCTTACATAGCTCGCTGAGTACCCTTTCACATTTCAATAACGCAAATTGATGCGACTCCATAGATGCAGCAAACTATATCGCTTACACTTTCGCATACTTTGCAAATGACGCCACTAATGTAGGTATGTACATACTATGTGTCTTAATGGCTTGATTTCTTTGAGTAGATCCGCGCTTCCCAACGGAGCACCACTTTAGATTTGAGGTAATGATTCGGCGCCTACGTATTGCACGTGTACTGCTCAACACACGCACTTTTAATTTTTGAACTTTAAGTTCTATTTAAATTTTAAAACGATTCACTAAAACTCCGGTTTGCGTAACTTTTGCTAGTTAGTAATCCCGGTTGAGCCCCCAATTTTGTAGGAATTTTTTATTATTTAGCAATTATTTACAAAGCTATTAGTTATATTAAAAGTAAATCTATTACATAGTTCATTGTTCATTTAATACGTCCACTATTGAATCGCTCACATGTACCTCACTGTTCACCACTCCGTTCTCCAATGTCTATTGTATTCTAACATCTGTGGCGTCCGTTCAGTTTGATGTTTGTTCGTCGTGTTAGGGTTGCCGTGCAGGGGTGCACTTTATCTTACATATATGACTTCAAATAAACTTTACAAGTTTTATCTAAAATATATTTACTTACATTTTACATATTGATCACCGTTTTTATTTAAATTTAGAACTTTGACTCAATTCGCAAATTTTAATTCGTGTTGTAGAGTTGTGTTTATTTTACAATAAAATATAACTTTTGAATGTTGTATTTATTTAAACATTATCGTAAACGGTGGGGAAAAACGCCGGAAAACTATAAGAAAGAACAAATTTCAAATAACAAACAATACTTTCTTTAAATAAATATATTTCTTTACAGTGTTTAGTGTCCCCACGAGACAACCGCCAAGCATTACATCGTGGGGGCAAAGGCGAATTAATCGCCGGTCCTTTGTCGTAGTCTTTCGAGGGTCTTTAGCTTCTTCATAGTCTCTGCTATGACATCGCATGCTAGCGTCCATTTTTCCCTTTGTAGTATGGATCGCACAAATGAATCTGGGTCGTAGTTTCCTCCAAATACGCTGCGAAGCTTGAATCTAGAACTAAAACGCTTACATTCGAAGAATACGCTGTGGAGGTCTTCTATCGCGTTTACCCCACAGTATTCACAAGTGGGATCCGATTCGTGTTTGAACCGATGAAGCATCCATGCCCGGTTAAAAATTGAGTCAGATAAAAATCCACTTCTGCGTGTTTTCTCTCGAGCCAGCTTCGCAACTCCATTTTCAGTTCAAATAAAAATATATTTATATTGGGTATGGGAATAAGTTTCCGTCCTTTCTTACCAAAAGTTAGGAATTATTTATTGTCAACAATTAATGTTTTGCGAAATTGCGATTTGCACTTATGATAAAAAATGTCCAAACTTTTTAGGTCGTACAGTTGTACCTCGATTAACCGGGTTGCTCGGGACCGGGCTCAGCACGGATAATCGAAAACACGGTTGAAAGAGGTTTTTTGAAATACATATTCAAAAATTTTATTATTTTTATTTATTTTTAAAAAGAACATGTAAATTTGCATCTATTAACATACTTATGAATACAGATACATATCTTATTACTGTTTTTATAACATACTTTCATATACATGCATATAGGTACATAAATGCATATTTATATTAATTTAAAATATTCGTTTAAAGTAGTTTGTCTTTTAGAATTCATTTGTTCCTTAAGTAAATGACTTTGTATGCGATACACTTGTATTTTGTCTGGTTCTGAAATACCTGTACCAGTATAGTTTTCTAAGAACTTTAACAAAACACTACTAGCCTCTATTGCTTGAGCTAATGTGGGGGTTTCTACCGTATTACCTCCATCTGATTCCTCTGAATTTGACTCAAGCTCATATTCTTCTGTTTGATTGACCATGTTAACGATTTCATCATCAGATACAATAGCAAACGGTGCGACATCAATATCGCACTCCATCCACTTTGAGATAGCATCAGCTGTAAAACCAGGTGGTATTAATACATCTGATTGTATCTCAATACTAAAAGTTGAATCATTTTCATCATCTTGAGATAGTAAGTTATTCCAAACTTTATTTAAAACACGTGGGGTTACAGAATCCCACGAAGTCGCTGCTGTCCATAAAGCTGACTTAATGTTCAAAGATTTAACAAATTCGTGTCGACTATTAGAATCCACAAGTTTTTGCACGATAAATTTACGGTACTGGCATTTGAAACTCCGAATGGCTCCTTGATCCATAGGCTGAATCAAAGATGTACAATTCGGTGGTAGATATTTTACTGTAACATTATCAGATATCATTGCATTTACATCCGGGTGTGCTGGACAGTTGTCTAATAGCAAAAGAACTTTGCAATTCTTTTCGAGACCAATGCGTTGTAAATGTTCTCTTACCTCTGGTACAAAATTGTTGTTAAACCACTCCAGAAATAGCTCTTGTGATACCCAAGCTCTCTTATTAGACTTATAAACTACAGGAATGTATTTAACATTTTTTAAACATCTTGGATTAGCACTTTTTCCTATTATCATCAATTTACACTTGTGAGTCCCAGCTGCATTTGCACAAAGTAAAGCTGTGATTCTTTCCTTGGACTCTTTGTACCCCTCAATAGAATATTCATCACCACTCGCCAACGAATTTTGGGGAATTTGCCTTCTCAGTAATCATTTCGCCTAGAAATTGCAGGAAATTTTCAGTTTATGTGGATGTCTGGATTTGAGTAATATTACCTGTAATGGGACATCCCTTAAATCTTTCTTGTCGAAACCATTCATATGTTGCAAAATCAACCTTTGGATTTTCGGATTTTTTCAGAGTATGTCTATTTTTTAAACCGTGAATTGAATCACTTTCCGATTCATATTTCAAAATTTTTTCTTTGTTTTTTATTAAGTCTCGTACAGTTTGTTTGCCAACACCATATTTTTCAGATAAAAAATGAACGGATGGGTTCTTGCGATATTCGTTAATCAGTTCTATTTTCTCTTTAATTGAAAGAACTTTTCTTGCTCTTTTTGTCAGTTTACTTATTGATGGAGCCATTTTCACAAAAGCACCTGTTAAGAGATCAAATTTCACTTACAGACTGAATGAAAGTGAAATTTGATACAAATTTATTACATAAAAACAAAAAATGGGAATCCCCGAATTTTATTTCTTTGCACATTCACTTAAATTGAAAAAAGTTATTATACGCCGCACGGATAATAGAGGTAAAGCACGGTTAATAGAGATATAAAATCAAACACACAGCATGCCGGTTAACAGATGTACCCGGTTAGTAGAGGCCCGGTTAACCGAGGTACAACTGCACTTACAGTTTTTCCTTGTGGGTTTTTATTTAATACCGTAGATGTTTGTTTATTACAGGGTGCCGGTAGCTTATGTTTATATGCAAATTAATGTTATAGCACGTGAAATAATATCCTTCGTATTGAATAATACAAAAAATATATATTTTTTACATCTGTCCGTATATTGGTTCAGAACATTCTTTTATTTATTATTCTCTTCAACAACTCAATGCTAGGTGTCGCGGTATGCCGGCGATATGTCACCGATTCCTAAATAAGGAAAAATAGGGTTAGTTTAAATTCTTTATAATTTTATTATTATATATGTAGCGACACATGTGCTTAGAGTCCAAAATCCAGGAATCGAAAGAAATTTTATTTGATATGTCTTATTGTTAAAATAGTAAAAAGTAATGAAAAAGGAATGTAAGATTAATGAACAGCTGTTTGAAAGAGTTGCATTTAGAGATCCGAGCCGGAGATAGTAATTAAACGCCGACAAAATAACAAGTGGTTGGCACACATATATTATAATAGAAGTGTACCAGTGTGTGAGCGTGTATATTGTTATAAAATTATTAACAATTATATTAATACGAGTATTAACCTGTCTATACGTTTTTATGTTTTTTCTATAAAATTTGATTTGTCTTGGCGGAATTTCTCTGATACAACATCACTCATATACGAAGAGTATACTAATATATCAGATAGTATTTGATCTTTGCTAACGACTCCTTTATTCTTAGACAGAATAATCGTCTCTTCTACCTGGTAAGCAAGTATTGCTTTGATAATCGCTTCCTTCATAGAATCATTTAATACTGCTTGCTTTGTAGGCAACATAGAAAATATAAAGCCTCCTCGGAAGAAGCTTTCAAAATCCTCATATCCTAGGAAAATTATATGCTTTACTGTTACTGGCCTGTTTATATTGGGAAATTTCTTTAAGACAGCAAATCCAACCTCAGGAAAGCTGTTAAGAATTCCCTATTCGATTGGGATCTTACAACGTTCTTTGTAATCCTGTATATCTTTACTAATTCAGATATGTAACGCTGTGCCTCTTGTTTAACTTTTCCTGTTTTAGAGATTATGGATGATCCCCTTGATAACACTAGTACTACCAAGTAAGAAATCTGTTTCTTTCGGGTTTCTGTGTCGGGTTGTAGTTTTGCCATTAGTTTCCTGATAAAGATGGGGTCAAATCCTTGGTAAGACACTGCACTTACTATATTCTGCATTACATCTTCTTCTGAAAGATAGGAAATCATCATTGTTATAAAATCATCTGTATCAGGCATTTCAGTTTCTATAGTTTGAACATCGGAAGTGGAAGGCCTGCTAGCTGCAGCAATCGACATTTCCATGCTCAAATCAAAAACTTGTACTCCAGTACAAATATTAGTTTTTGATTGGAGTAAAGGGTTATATACAGTTAGAAGAAGGCCGAAAAAACCCAATTTTTCTAAAAAATTTTCTGAGAAAAATTAAATCAAGGCCGGCGGGCCAATTAGATGTCCTAAATTCAGTAGTTTTCGCGAAGCGTTGTAGGATGAGAAAAAAAACAATTAGCCAAATGAAGTTTTGGGGATAGTTTAATATATATTTGAACTAAAAAAAAAATTTGTACAATCTCCAACAATATATTGTAAGCCGAGTTATCAATAGATTCCCAGAGCGCCTTGCCACTGAAGTATCCAACTTCTGTACAAGATACAACTTGCAATTTTCATCTGAAAACAAAAAAAAAAAGAAGATTACTAATTTTGATGTAATTATCTTCGGTGTGAACTAAGAAAATTGGGAGAAACACGTAAACACGTGATCTAAAAGTTTATGTTATGTTACTGTACTCCTTTTAACTGTATTTTAAAACTAAGTATTAGTAAAAATATTTGTTAGGAAAGGAGCTACAGTTGATCTCCGGGAGCTCCTCTCAAAAAAGACATTTTGCGGTGACCACTATATCTCTGAACTGGATCCTCTAGATTTCGTCTTAGAATATTTTTATTAAAATTCAATGGTACATTTTTTGTAGAACATTTTAATCCGTTTGTAATACCCTCCCAGTATCATATTAATATTTTGTGCTCCTTCAGGCTCAGCTCTCCACACCGTTGATTCCGTTGTGTGACTATTGAACCCATTTTTTTTTTCAAAAATTGTTCAAAAGCGCTCCTTAACTGGTATTAAAGGCTTAACATGTTCTACAAAAAGATTCCTTTCACTAGGGGTTGTCAAAGACATTGAGCACCCATAGGTTAAACGGACTTGAAAAAAATTTAACAAAAACGAATTTTTGCATTTCATGTATTCCATATCAAATAAAACTCTGTATTGTTTTTGGTGGGCTCTGAAAAAACCACCCGTTTAATGCATTGAGCTAGTGATGCTGAACTTAAGCTTAGAGGCATGGGTTAATTCGCTGTTTTTTTGGAGGACATATGTATTTCAGAATCGCTATCGCCGTCTAACTCCACACCTTCGAATACAGCTTTTGACCATCAACAAATTTCAGCCAACACTGCATCCGGGGCTTTTTTCCCTTTGTATCTAGTAAAGGAATCCAATAAGAAAAGATTTGCTGTAAAATTGTATCGTTATTTAAAGTCACCTTTTTCAAATGGCAAAGATATCTGATGATTTGTTCTCCTTGCTCGTGGGATTCGGTGGCGAGTCGTTTACTAAATTTATTCAAATGAAAATGCATGAAATGAGTTTCGAGAGACATGTTGACTTGAAGCTTTTCGAAGGCATCCAACATAGTTTGCACATCAGTCTTGTAGGTTTCTGATCTATTTTTACCTAGAAATCCTTCAATAACCATTTTGATCGCGTGCCACGCAATCAACTCTGTGTCTATTAGAACAGCGTCAAATGACTCATCATTCATCAGCTTTCTTATATCTGGGCCATTCAGAACACCTACATATATATGTAAGGGACATGAATATAAAACCAATGTGTAAAATTGTATTTATTTTAGAATAAATTTAATTTGTTTGCTATACCAACAGTCTTTTACGTGATGCTCAATTTTTCCGCAATGATAACACTTTCCTTTGTTTTTTACATTAAATGTACTCATGTTCAGTGTTGCCAGAAAAAATTTGCTGTTGGAGCTAAATTTGTCAAAAAAAAGAGCTAAAAAGAGCCAAAAATTTTTTTTTGGAGCTAATAAAAGAGCTAAAATTTTTTCAGTGACTTTTATTATATTTCACATTTATATATTCACATATTTTATTTTTTTACAAAAATTAAAATTATTTTTAAACAATTCAGTAATAACAATATATGAAAAAGTTCATATATTCATTTATTTGCAAAAGCAGAAACAAAAAAAAAAATAGTCTATTAAACATCACATTAAATAAATCTTGTACTTTAAAGAATTCATTAGGAACACATTTATGTATGGAAAACAATGAAAAAAATACATTTCTTACTTTTTTTTTAAATAAAGTGTAACGATATAACATATCAATTTAAATATATCAAAATATATCAAATTCTTCATCACCACAAAAATCTTCTACAATATCATCATTATTGTTGCAGTCGTATATATCATTTCTCATCAACTTTAAGAGATCATCTTTTATGACAAAATCATGGCAACACTTATTAAGTCTCTTAAGCCCACATCTTATTGTTAACAAAGTGTTTAACATAACCAAATTAATTTTATTGCGTTGTTTATTTTTAATGCAATTCATCATCGAAAAAGTTCTTTCAACTTCAGCGTTGCTAAGTGGTAGCACAAGAAGAGAAAATACAAAATTTGCCAGTTCATTAAACGGATTATCATTTACAGAATTTTTATATTCCTTAACCTCGATCCAAAAATCTAAAGTATTGTTCACATTTTTCCAATCATATAAATGTATGTTGCGCCACTGCATTTCCAAGCATGTAATTTCATCTATATTGAAATTATTTTTTTCGTTTTCAGAGTAATCAAAAATTTGAGGCTTTATTGTTTTTAGAGTATTTTCAGTGGAAAAAAAATCAATTTTTTTTAAAGTATTTATGTTATGTGGCAAACGTTGCCTCAACTGTTCAATTAATTTCATTATAAATTTTCGACAAATATTACGAATTTCGTTTTCTGTGCTCTCATTTATGGTGTTTTCTTCTTTTTTTTGTCGAATGAATTGTTCAAAATTATAATGAAAGTAAGGAATAGGAGTAAAAAAATTGTCTAATTCAGACGTTAAAGGGTTGAAATCTTCAGAAGGTGACACTATACTGATGCACAAGCTTGAAATTAAATATACAACTTCGGAAAACAATTTCATAGGGTCAGCTATGTTACTTTCACAAAGTTTGTTCACTTTTTGCACTTCACTTAAAATTGGTTTTAAAAACTGGAAATATGCCAAATTTTCATCAGTGTACATTTTTGAAAGAAGTTGGGCTTTGTGACATGATTCATTCAAAGCGGCTATGCCAAAATGAGTTTTAAGTTCCAACCACTGATCTACAATTCCTTTGACTGCTGGTTCGATTGACAGCCACCGTGTTTCACACGCTCGAGTAATTTTTAATGGACACATACCATCGTTAATGGTAGAGTATAGAGACTCGTATTGTGCTTGTCGCAGCGAAGATTTTGAAAACCAGTTGTAGGTTTCGGAAATTATAAATTCGATTTCATTTGGCATACATTTCGAAGCCGCACAAACAGCTAGTTGTATTGAGTGACAAATGCAAGGAACGAGTTTGATATTGGCATTGAATTCCTTCAGTCGAGTAATGACTCCGTTATTAACCCCAACCATAACGCTAGCATTATCTGTTCCTACACCCACCATGTTTTCAAAACTTAAATTAAATTCCTTTAATGTATTGGAAATGGCTAACACAATGCCATCCGCCGTGCACTTTTCCAACTCCGCGAGTTTTAAAAAAGTATTAACGAAAACTTTCGATGAGTTACTGTAGTATCTGACTACAATGCCCACATATTTTTTTGTAGTTATGTCTGTTGCTTCGTCGATAATTAGACTAAATTTATTATCTTTGAGATCAGCCATTAGCAAACTTTTGAAATAGGGACTTGGCACATTTTTAAGTATAGCGCTACACTTTGATCTTCGTAGCTTCAAATTGGGTGCAGCTTTGCTATCCGAAAATATCCCGCTTTGCAAAATGGTTAGGTGGTCAACCACTCTAATTGAAGTGTGTACTCCGATGAATAACGCATTGGCCAATTCCGCTTTGTGTACTTCCATTTCTTGCTTTTTTATAAATGAAACTGTCGGCTGAGAGCCCGACATAAATGGCGAAGCTGCATTTATGTGCTAGCTTGTGGCAGCGTGACGAATAAGGCCGTGTAATTTGGATTTCAAGCTGCAGTGGCAGTACTTACATTGCAAACCTTTTCCAGTCTCGATCAACCACTTCCTGAATCTTTTGTCTTGAAGCCATGTAGATCGCGGTTTTTGCTCGTACTTCCTATAAGCATTAAAGAGGTTATTTTTATATTAAACAAAATAACAAAAATTTTACCTTATTTGCTTTGCCAAACATTCATGGTCAGAACCCTCATTGGCGGCAGTCGGCAGTCTTTTGCTTATAAATCTGCATAAGTAAAAAGTGATCTTAAAGTATTATTAATTAGAAAAATAAAAAAAAGGCTTACTTCTCCATTGCGCGTTTTTAAGTGAAAATGCGCCAATAGTATTAGGTATGATACTTTTGAAACTAATCGATTATAGAACATAGAAATCGTTCATGGCTACAGGAGTTACCACACGGCAACAGAAAAAACACGTCGAATTAATTTAAGTACAAAGAGTAGTAAATTATTTTGTTTAAATATTTAAAATATTTGTAGCTAAAAAGAACTATTTCATTTTAAAAAGAGCTAAAAAAAGAGCTAGGAGCTAAATCCAAATTTTTGGAGCAATTTAAAAAAAAAAGAGCTAAATCTAGCTCCAAAATCACCAAAATGGCAACACTGCTCATGTTTGTCCTGTCTCACTATCACTGTTATCATCGGAGGGCGACGCCATAAGCGGTTTAAAAATGTGGGGCCTCCACAGTCGCTCCGATGATATATTTTAAAGGAATATAAGAAAAGTACAAAAGCGTGTCAGTGGTCAGTTATTATCATTTATTTTCAGTATATATTGCTGAGTCGGCTGACACGTCCTGATGGTAGGATTTAAGAAATCGCAGTGAAAGTTAAATTAAAAATTGAGGCGAAAGTAACCCCCGCCGAACAGCGTTTAACACGGTAAACGTTTTAACTGTGCGGCGGGGAAATGCCAGGGTTAACGGCCTTCACGTTGCAGCGACAGGAAACGGTGGTTAGCAACAGTCGGAACGGTAGGCGCAGTTACCATAAGGGTGCCTAAAACATTTATTAGATATTAGGGTGTGACCTAAACAATCACCTTTTGTTGACGACAATTCAGCTCCGTTGTAAACTCCTCCCATTTTTTTGCTGCTTGAACTTTGGTGCAAATCCTTTTGCGAATTGTGGATTCTCTTCCATTAATGCTGTCGCGGCTACGACTCGGCGCTGAGTTGAAAGGGTTTGCTTTTAACGCATATGGCAATGAATGGTTTATTCTGAAAATGAATTCAATGTTGTACATTCTATATTTTATTAATATAGAAACTTACCGCAGTTTTGCACCCTTTCTTCCTTGACTGAACGTTATTCTTACGAATGCAAATGAAAAATAGAAATAAAAGGAATACGAAGAAGAATGGGTGCGCAACTTTGGTTCACAAGCAGAGTTGTACTAAATAGTATTAATTCCAATAATTACAAACTTTAAATATCATTTGTCAACAGTGTTTTTCTTGAAATTTCGAGTTTTTTGATTTTTTGGCATTAAGTCTATAAAGGCACCAATGTAACTATAACTCGCCGGCAATGCTTTAATCATGTATCTCATTTTTTCTTCTTCATTTATGCTTCCACCTGCAGCCTTTAATTCATTGCATGCCTTTTTAAAATTAATAAAAAAATCTTCTACATTTTCGTAGTCCTTTAATTTCACTTCATCCAATTTATTTCTATTTATTATTTGTAGTGCCGTAGATTTAGTTGAATATATTTTTTCTAATTTTTGCATCATTTCAAAAGTAGTGGTACAGTTGCTTAAATATTCTAACTGATTATCGGAAACTATACTATATACATTCCCTTTGGACGGAAGTGATGGACTGCAAAGCATGGTACCGCTGCACTATCCAAATCCTCTTTTCGGTATCCCAAGCCTCCATTTTTTGTAAATCTAAATACTAATCTGCAAAATAAAAAAAAAAAAGCCGATTACTCACACAGAAAAAAAGTTATTACGTTTTGTTTTTGTAGCACGATTCGTGCGCCACCCTGTATTAATAATAATGTTTTTGCTTTTAACCCTTTTGTTGAAACGTCGGCTGTTTATTTTAATATTTTGCGCTTACGCCTGCGAAAATCTACAATTTATTTAGAAAAAAATAGTTTGCAATTCATTTACATTTACAATTCATACAGATATATGCATATACATATATGTAACAAATAAAAGAGTTCGGTTCTCCAATGTACGACTGCTTCGCGGCGCGACGACTTACTGACTGGCACTTCACTACGCGGTTATTTTACCCGTTGCCTCTCTGCTGTGCTGTGCCCAGTCAGCCACTGTTACATATATATATGTATATACTTACATTTGTGCTTCAGCGCACTCGTCTGCACACGGCGATGGCTCCAAAGTAAAAGAACGGGCTTTCTTCGTTCGCTTTACTGACTGGCTTCAAGAGCATATATTGCTTGAGTGAGGAACGGCCCTTGAATTTAGTCATGCTTTCATCTATAATTTGATGTGGACTGTCTTGGCGCAATTTAGTAAAAGTACTAATTGAGTCGCTTGACATTATCCAATCAAGAATACGATTATTATGAATAAATTCAGGCTCATATTCAGTGGTTGATTTTCTAGATTGCTGCATAGCCAGCTGTGCCGCCTCAACTGTTGAAGGCTGCTCAAAATCAATTTGGTTGTGGTCGCTCTCATTTTCTGTTTCAAGGTCCATTTCCCGTAACTTTCATTAGATGAAGAATCTGTTTCATCTCCGCTTTGGTTCGTAGTCGTCTGATGAATCTGCAGAAAAATCTGACATACTTTCAATCATGCTTTCTAGCTCCTTTGGCTCAACAATCTCTTTTCCGTTTTCATCCTGGAGTAAAAGAGACTTTGTCAACACACCTGATGGTACATATATGTAGCAATGTTTATTGAATGTATAATATAGATTAAGGGGTTACATCTAGTTAGAAGCCCTAAAAAATGAGGTTTTTAAAAAAATTTTCCTGAGAAAACTTCTGAATTAATTGTTTTAAGCCTTTGTACACATATTATGGTAACTTTGAATAATATTTAAAAAAATTTTATTTGCAAGAACAGTTTTTATAGCTGCTACAGCAGATTTCCAGGAACCCCTCCAAAAAAAGACGTTTTACGGTGACCACTATATCTCCGAAGTGGATTATCTGAAATGAAAAAACCAAACGGATTTGATTAAAGTATTGTATATTCTTGTAATTAATCGAAGGAATAAGCAAAAAAAAATTTATTGACAAAATGGCGGCTTCTCAAAAAAAAAAATCTATTTTTTGGAATAGTTTTGGCCTTAAATTGTGTATAAACAAAAAAATGTTTATCGGTTTTAAAAAAGCTTCGATTAAGTACTAGAAAATATAGTTCAGAAGCCGGTGTAAAAATTTGAGACTAACCGGTTTAGCCGTTTCCGAGAAATCGTGGTCACCGACTTGAAAAATGCCGTTTTGAAAAAAAAACACGTTTAAAGTTTCAATACCTACCTTAAAACGTGCCGAGGCATCTCTACATATTTAGGTATAACTCCGAAAGTATTACTTAGATCTACTTCAAATTTCGTGCGTATACTTTTGAATATATGTACATTACAAAAATGAAATAAAAAAAAAAATCGATTTTTTGAAAATTCTAACTAGATGTAACCCCTTAAAATGAATTGAATGTACAAATTAAATATACTTTAAATGCAATGAAACTCGACTTCTTCCCTCGGCTGCTACTTCACGACTCGACTCAACTTCGGCGACTTAACGACTTCAAGGTTTTTAATTCTGACAACTTTGCTATCTTGATTACTTGGTTAGGATAATTGAACGACTGCTGATGCCAACGACGAATAATGATGCCACCTCCTTACATATATAATATGTACCACATATTAAAATGTATTCGTTGGGATTTGCGGTTGTGTTAATGGAGCAAGAGAGAAGTAGACGAAATCTCAATATTCAGCAACAACCCTCTCGATATGGGCGAACCATTGTAAGTGCCTGCCTTTGTTGCACGAGAGACGCTGGATACGCCTTGGAATCTTGGCTGATGGCACCTTTTCGTTCACCTCAAATGGGCAGTCCTGAAATTAACTATAACAACATACGCGCAAATTGTCATCATGCACTTATAATGATGCAGCTTCAAATATTAGACAATCTATATGTAGAGCACTAGTATAAAGTTTGTTCCTAGTGACAAATTAACTAAATTTAAACACACAACATTTGTGGTTTTCAATAAAATACCTGTGTGTATTCATTTTTTTTTTTTGATAACGCTTCGAGGCTCTTATTTTATACTTACAAATTTCTCTTACAAGTGTTAGTTGTTTCATTTGATTTTTGTCCGCATTCAAGAACTCCATGTTTCTATGGGGCCTACGCGTTTCCTCCAGGTCGGCTGCTTGCACGTCGCACATATTTGCAGTGCGTGCTCGTCTCTAAAGCGGTCAGTCTGACGACTTCTTCCATTTCATTGAAGTGGTGCTGCTTATATCGGCCACCGCCAGTTGTTTGCTCCCTCTTGTTTTCGGACAATTTTCGCTTTATATAAGCCTTCCAATCTAACCACACGAGAAATAAAAATATGTTGTGCAATTGGATAATGTACTTACACATCTTTGGTTGGTGGGCCCTTACTGTTAAGCTGCTTGTCAACATTTTGCCGAAACTCGGCTACCTCTTCCTTTGAGCATTTGGAGAACGCCTGAGCAATCACTGGCTTCTCCTTTATTAGCTCCAATAAAGTGGCATACTGCTGCCGTGTTGTTACAACTTTGTATCTGTGAAAATCAAATAAAAGTACATGTTAGCAGACATTTTTTGCAATACAATAACTTTATTTAAATAAGCTGTGCAAAATGAATTAAAAAATTTGGTTGCTCTGTCTGCCCTGCTGTCTGTTCGCGTACTGCCTTTTTTCCTACACGGCTTTCGATTTCCTATGTTTCTCCCGTTTTCTTCTTTTTTCATCGACCGATCGACACGTATTTCAGTGTTGTTTTTGAGCCACAGTGGGATCTATCCTGACCGTGCTGCCAGACTGTTCATAACAGTACATGTACTTAAAAATTTCCTTTTTGTTTATAGTTTAGTTTTACAGCTTTCTTATTTGTTTCCTTTTAAATTTTCTTTTTATTGCTCGTTCTAATTTTTATCCGTTAGTCTAACATTGTCATAGAAAAATTGTACGAAACTGTAAGATTTGACGTTACGAGTGTATTTAGTGAATGTTACTCTACGAATTTCGAATGTACGTTCGGAGCTATTCGAATTGTATGATTGCAATTTCTGATCAGATCCTGTTATTGTTATGTGAACGAAAGCGTTTTCGTCCATTCACTTGTCGGCTATCCAAAAGTTTCTGCAGACATTTAGTAATGTGCGCTAGTTGTTGCTCTACGTCTGAAGACACGGCGCTTTGAGTATTTGCGAACGATGTTGCGGCTACGTGCCTGGAAGGAGACGATCTCAGTACGGCAAGCGGTCCGCGGCTTCGCCCAATTCTTGTAGCTCGGCTGACCGTCGTGCAACTAAACATGCACGCATTTGGTCGAGCAGGTGTGAGAGCCACCTTGCTCTTAGTACTTCCTCATTAATGTCTGGAACTAGACTACGCAGGTGTCGAAGATGTTGAGGGTGTCTTATCACAGAGACACTCGCCGTTCAGCAGCTGAAATAGTTTTTCTTCTCTCGATTTGGAATAACAACCAATAAACGCTGTCTTTAATTTTTGGTAGAGATTGTGTGCAGGTGGATTCAAAATAATATCCTCTGCGTCGGCAGCGTGTCAATTAGTGGAATCGTGTGGTGGAATTTGTCGATCTCCTTTTTGATATTATGATTCCGGAACTCGGATTCTAATTGCGCGAACCAGAGTCCCGGCCTGTCTTGATTGAAGCTAGGAACACGAATTGTCGCAGGGACAACGTCATCGTCCAAAAATATCGATGGTTTTGGCAGGAGTGGTGTTACGTCGTCAGCTGGCATTTCGATGAGCTTGTAAAATTTTTAATTATATTTGCAAATGTCTTGCTGTGCGAAATGGCAATCCAAAATTTCTTTGCCACTGTGTTGTTCTAGAGTCTTGCAGGTTATGTGGCGTGACTTGTAGAACGGTTCCCCTTAGCGGTACGGCCTGTGGTCGGTAACGGGATGATTTTACTTTCGTTGGTTGCGCCAAGGTAACTGCTAAATTTCCTGCGGTTTTTATGTCGGGGTCACCGATTGTAGGATTTGCAGTACTTCATTTCATACGTCTGCACGACGTGACTACTAAAATCCCACCTCTCTGTTACATCGCAGAACATACTTTTATATCATAGGTTTGAGGAGATCATCAGGATCTCCGCAGTATGTAAAGTACATTGTTAAAATAGCTTAATTAGCAGGAGTAAGAGAGGTAGAATAGTAAAGCATAGTAGGCATTGTAATATTAGAATAATAATGTGAAGTAGAATGAAGGATAACTTAACCCTTAGTTGAATGCATACAAGTGAACTTAATATTAATATTTAAGTGAACAATTTGGTATATAAAATTATTTATTGTATTGTATAAATTGTATTGTATAAATTGTTCTGAGTGACTCTCCTCGATTTGTCAGAAGATATCTTCGTCGACCGACGCTGCAATTCGGGTATGGCTATGCCACATTGCACACTAGTTAGTTGCAGGGCTACCAGCTCGCTGACAATAGGCTTTCGTTAAGGTTGTACAGTAACAAGAATAAAGAGCATTCTTTTTAGTCATGCTCCTTAATCCTGTAATGTAGGTACGTACAGCTTTCCATTGATTCAACCTATATAATATACATGTAGAAATAGGTTCGATAAAATGATTTTTGTTTATACATATTTGCATGCAAGTATAGGTATATACAGTGGAATTTTACTTTAATCTTCTTTCTTTTTTTTAATTATATTGTTAAATATAAATCGATTACAATTGTCAAGAGGGAAGGCCGGGGCAAAAGAAGTGATATCTATTTCTTACCACACTCGCGCACATGTACAAATAAATTATAACTTCATTTTAGGATGGCTGACTCATATAAGCGTGAATAATAGTATTTATTTTAATTATAATTGAATAGATTTCTCATAGTTTTTACATTATTAACATTCGATAATAATATTCCGTCGGTGTCTCCGCGTTTTGACGTTTCGCTTCAGACATTTTTAAATGCCCGTCGGCTTCGTTATCAATATACGGAAAATCTAATAAGAACTTGTTCACAAATTGTGGCCACGAAACAAAGACGCATTGTTGCGCGTCGATCCACAATTTGGCTGAACCACGTATTTTTTGTTGTAATGCAAAAAGTAAAACACTTTCATTCCAATGATACGTTTCTTTTAAAAGTTCTACACGTTTGACGAATTGTTGCGAATTCAACGATTTATCTGAAGTCGGGTCAAAAATTGGTCGTATATGACTTTGATACGGCGAATTATTATACACAACGGGAGAATAATGACCATAAACGTATGAAATATTTTGCGGAACAGCATTGCGCACATTACTGTATGACACTGGTACACTGGTATATATTGCATTACTTCGTAAATTTTGATTTGACACAGCACTTGTTGCATAGCTAGTATTCACCGATTCCCATTGCGAAGGAATGGCTTGTGATGTGCACGGTGGAATATAATTTGCTGCGGTAGTGTACACTACGGGTACAGGAGACGACGATAATAAACGTTCAAAATTAGTTGATACGACAGTCGGCTGCCTTGGAGTTGATAATACCGAATGCAAATCCGCTATTGTTCTTTCTAAATTCGCAAGGAGTTGTATTACCGAAAAATTATTTTGCGTTAACGTTGATTCATCATTTTCATTAATTTCTGCATTCATATGTTGCATTAATCGTTCAATAAGTTCGTTTTTACGCCCCGATGTAGACAATCCAAACTGTTTACACTCGTTTCGCAGTTCTTGCAAATTCATTTTACGTAAAGACATTTTGCACTTTTATTATAATAGTACGTCCAATCAATCTGTTTCTATTTTAGTAACTCGTGCACTTATCAAACAGAGAACACGATGGAACTTTGACGGAGTTCGTTTTGTAGCTAATACGCTGCTACTGCCACAGCTCAGCGACATACGACGTTATTTCAAATCGCACACTGCATTCGCGATGGACAAAGCCTATGCCCACAACAGTATACATAGATACACGATTCAAGACGTTAATTCAAACGCGTCGCTGCACAACTATGACTTCGTTCGTGACAGCCTTTCTTTTCGATTAGAAAAATTATCAAAGCGTAAGCACGAAAGTATGGTGAGAAATCGAAGCCTAGACATAGTAGCCCTGAATATGTCTCTGCCTGTCCCATCAGTTGCAAAAAGAAGTTCTGTGGATTCTCTATTAGATTTAAAAACAGCAGAATAAAGTAATAGACCTTAAACTGCCCTCCATTCAATATCCAAAGGTTTCGCTTCAATTGCATTCGTAGACTCAAATTTTGCTGCTAATTTACGGTTGGTGTGTTCAATGATTATATTCTCGATATCTTCATCAAAAATCCGAGACCAATATGGGAAAACATTTTTGGGCTCATCTTGGCTATGTGAATCACCCACTGAAGTTGGTAATCTTATGATATTATGCAAGGGAGTCCTACTAAAACGCTGGGGTTCTTGTGCCGACCATTTAAAACGATTTTTTCCGTAAAAGGCACCTTCAGATCCCAAATGGTCGACTTCTTCTGTAAAAGATGTTCCCATTTCTTCATCGTAAATTGAGTGATGGATAGTACTCTGTTTTCCACGGGGAATGTGGTGGACGAGATTCCGCATAGTTGATATGTATTGACGATCGCTCGATCGAGGGGCTGGGCCTTCTGGTATCCGACGCATTGATTAAAATTTGTGCAGCACGTCGTGTGATTTTTCGTCGTTCCATGATTAATGCTAGGGCGAGTATATTTCCTCCTTGAAATTGTTTTATACTTTCCATCAAAGTACACGCCATCTTTCTCCAAATCCTGTATTCGTGATAGTCTTCTGAGAATGGCTTTAATGATTTAAAAATGTTCAACTCCACTTCTTCGGATGTGTTGTAGTAGCATTTTAGTTCTTGTATTTCTGGAATGCTGTGTCCTTGTTCTTCCTCCAATATTGGTAGTCTTTGTTGTAAATTAGCAACTAATTCTTTTAAAGCTGATACTATTAGTATTTATTAATTTTTGTAGAGTTGTATTTATTTTAAAATAAATTGATTTTACAATAAATATAACTCTTGTATATTTTTGAGTTGTGTTTACTTTAAAGCTTATAGTTAACGGTAAGGAAAACGCCGCTTACCAAACGAAATGTTTCCTTTCCAAGAGGGCACAGACTTTTTATAGGCAAAGGCAATCCTGTTATAAAATATGTTATAAAATTCAAATTTAGATGTTGAAAAAAGACTAGTAACTATTACAATTTTAGGGCATTGCCATATCAGAAAACTTTAAATTAAATCTTAACAAGTAGAAAGTATTGCCATATAGAAATAAATACATTAATAGTTATAATTATGCTACATTTTTTATTTGTTGTTGTATACTTTTTGGATCGTCTTATAATTAGGTGTTACTATATTTTTCTTTTATATTTTTGTATAGGATTTATATCCTTCTTTATTTTATAGATCTATGGTTCCTTTATTTGTGTATAGGATATATGTCCGTTTGCATTATGGAATTTTGTTTCTTTGAGCGACCGATATAGGATTTTATTAGCGGAATCCGTTGGGCCCCAAATAATACTTTTATGAGGGAAAATTACAAAAAAGTATATAAGTTATTCTTATGCCGTTCCAGGTGATATATTTTTTTTTTGATCTCTTTGGCTAAACTTCACTTGGAACTGCAGCTAGATTAAAACACTTTTCATTTTTGATAGTTAAGGCACTTTATTAACACTTCACTTATAGAACTATTTATACCCTGCTATCCTAAAACCTAACCGTAACTTAGGTGCTTTTTTAATGACGACTCTTTCAGCTGTATCGTGCGCACGTTTTGTTTCGGCAAAATGAGAAGCGTCGGCATACAGAAAAAGCACTTAAGCGAGAAAAGACGATTTACGGTGTACATCGTAACTCAGGATTGGATTATCTGAAATCAAAAAACCAAACAAATTTTGTTAATATATTAGATTATTTTCAGATTAATGTATATGATAAATTTAAAGACAAAATATGCAGATAATACAATATTATTACAATTAAAGTGGTAAATGTCCACCAAACAGGATTTCGTTTTATTTCTTGCTTTAATGGTGCGAGTATATTAACATTGTTTAGTTTGAAATTAATATATTTTGTTTCAATGTATTTATTTACAAAAAAAGATTTTAATTTTCCTTCCCTTAAATATCTTAAAATTTTTCCTGTAGGATTTTCATATTTTCTATTGTCAATTATAACATTATCTGTTCTATTATGCGACACGGCCTCTTATCAGCGAAGGCAAAATCTAGCCTACTCAGAATTGCATCGAAATTAAGAACCGTACCGTGGTTCGTTAAAATATCGTTAGCGTCCTGCGTAATTTTGTTACGCAAGATAGTCAAGGCAGCAAAATATTTTTTGCTTCCCCTAGTATAAGTTATTTTTTAAAGGAAACACTTTTAATTTTTAATTATTCACTTTATTCACACTTCACTTACACTTACACTGTAGCTATCCTAAAAACTAACCGCGCTTAGGTGCTTTTTTAGTAACGACTCTTTCGGCTGTATCATGCGCACGATTCGTTTCGGCGAAATGCGAAGCGTCGGCATACAGAAAAAGTACTTAAGCAAGGTGTGGGATAGTCACAGCGGCAATAACCAAAAATGACTTGACCGATGTTGACGGCCAGCCATCGCCGTACAAACGTTCATATATGTATGTACGTATCACACACATGTATGTTTGTCGACCCGAACACCATGCCAGTACCGCTGTGTTAACTTATCCAGTGACATTGTGTAATGAAATAGTTTATAAATAATTCTTTTTCATTTATTTATTTTTACTTCAAGCTGGGCATCTAGCTTGTAAAGCAATTGTTTTATTTCTGATTTTTTACATACTACGTACAAGCGTTTTTATAGGAATTTTAGTCAATGCAAGCCAATAACAATTTTTCGGTGTTTACTTAAGTAATATGATTCTAGCATTCACGCGCCGCACATAAAAGAATTACGTTAGCTATGTTTGCATTTAGTTTCAAGTGTAATGCACCTTTAAAATAAATATGATATTATTTAAACGGCACAGCAAAGTGAATGCATAAGTGGACAATAAATTATTTTAAAACCAAAACAAAACAATAAATGTTTATGAATATTAATGTTAAGGAATATCCGACTTATAATCATACTACAATTGAATTGTTAGCAGCTCGTGCCAGCTAACTTAATTGTTGATTTTTCCTCGAAATTCAGGAAGAGATTTTATGACATCTAAATTTTCCTCACAATTGATCGTTGAATCTATTGATTCTGTTGCATATTCAGCAACATTATCGGAGTTACTTAAAGCCTGCAACTGACGTCTAACTTGTTCTACCTCGCTACGCAGCGAGGCGGTGCTAGCAGCTATAAGTCGCGATACAACATCCATATTGGACGTGCTGTTATTATTATTCACTATAGACATATCTGCAAATCTACTTCTCAACTCTTCCAGCTTTATTTTTGATAAAATTTGAAACATTTTTAATCACTTCTTTATTTTTTACACAATTTTTGTGGTTTTCTTTACACTTTTCACAATAGTGTAATCTCTCGTAACCTAAGCTACTACGTCTATTGCCCATATGCTATACTTATTCTCAATTATTTAATACTTTACAACTTTTAATTCTTAAAAATTATTTAATTTCTTACTCATTATTGGAAGATCCTTTCAGGTCCAACTTGATGATGCCGTTTGCTTGCTAAAATGTTTGCATACAGATGGATTCTATTTGATTTTCCCTCAATTGAGCGAGTTTTTCCTCATTTGCCTTTTTTCCTTGTAGAATTGTTTGATATTATATTTTGTAGAATTGCTCGATATTTTATTCTTATTACTTTTTTAGAACTAGGATACTTTTTGGTTTTCTCCTTTTTTAGTCTTTACACAATCTTTTCATTGCACTTCCTTTGGCACAATAAAAAATAATTTTTGCTGCTGTAAATTGCTGTAATGATTTGTTTATTAAATTTTTTCTCCCTTTTCCGGTTCAGGGGTACTTATTTATTTAAATTATGCACTGCCTTTTTATAGGCTATTATAGTACACAACTTTAATTTATTTGGTCCACCAGAACTTAAACAGCTCCTGGCAGGATCGCCAATTAACTTTTGCTTCAATAGCAAACGCTTTTTAAAAAAATGTGAGTCTTTATTGTGATGCTTGTCGCGCAATGCACAACGGACACAAAGCTTGAATCATTAATCCAACCACTTGTTTTAGGTATTCGTTAAGAGTAAAACTATTCAATGAATTTTGTGATATAACCACTATTTCATGACTAGTTTTATACAAGTTATATTCCGTATGGAATAGTAACGAGTATAACGCTATTACAGACTCTTGAGTCCTTTGAATAACGCCTGTAAAGCACCTTATTTAAGTTATATTTTTGATCTCCTTGGTTTAAAAGAAAAACACTTTTAATTTTTTTTGATTATTAACACTTCACTTTATTATCACTTCACTTACACCGTAGCTATCCTAAAACCTAACCGTAACTTAGGTGCTTTTTTAATGACGACTCTTTCAGCTGTATCGTGCGCACGATTTGTTTCGGCAAAATGCGAAGCGTCGGCATACAGAAAAAGTACTTAAGCGAGGTGTGGGATAGTCACAGCGGCAATAACCGAAGATGACTTAATCGATGCTGGCGGCCAGCCATCGCCGTACATATGTATCACACACATGTATGTTTGTAACCGAAAGAATGCACTGCCTGGATTCTTGCAGTATTTATGTATGTTTGTCGACCAGAACACCATGCCAGTACCGCTGCGTTAGCTTATATTTTAGTTCTGTCCGTATGTTTGGATCAGAACGTTTCTTTATTAATCTTCTAAACGATAGATTCTACATAAAGAACTTAGCCTTGTAGTAAATAATGAACAAAGAACGAAGAACTTGCGGTTTGGGTCGTTTGGTCCCTAGTTATACCATTGCTCTATAATAGTTGTGGCATGCTGTTTTGCTACAAAAGAGAAATAGGGATGGTGGTGTTATCATGTTTGCGGTTCGGGTATTAAGGGGTTAGGTGGGTTACAGAGGTTCAAAAAAAGGGTATTTTTACTATTTTTTTTTTTAATATATACAATCATATATTTTATTTAAACAATTCAGCATATCAAAGATACATATTTAGACAGTATTTTGTGAAATTTTTATTTATATTAAAAATTCCGAAAACTCAGCCGTTGGAACCTCATCTCCCTTAACGTCTCACAAAAAAATGCTCTTGCCGTGGACAGCATAACTCATTATTGGTTCATCTAAAATCGAAAAGCCAAAAATATTTCGTTAGTACATGGATAAATCTCGTTACTGGACGAAGGAAAAAAAAAAATTTAATTTGAATTTTTGACAGACTTTGAACAAAAAAACACATTTTTTGGTCAAATTTTCTTCATGTGTTGGCTCGAAAAAATTAGTTGAAATAAAAAAAAATAAATCCTTCGTTCAATAACTTGATAATGTTATTCCAAAGATGTGTGCAAAATTTGAACAAAATCGCTTCATAACTTTTCGAGAAATCGTGTCCACCGACTTAAAAAATCGAGTTTTGAGATAAACGCGTTTAAAAACGAAACGCTGCACTGACATGGCCTGATGGGCGGAACTTCTGAAGGGTATATCTCGTAGAATTTTACTCGGATCAATTTGAAATTTTAGGAGAATATTTTAAACATATTATACTATTTAATAAGACAAAAAAAATCGATTTTTTTGAAATTTTCAAACCCACCTAACCCCTTAACTCGGGCGTTGAAAAAATGAAACACTCGGTTCCAAACTCAAACTTGAAGTGCCGCTATACTTAACCTCTCAAAAAAGACGTTTTGCGCTGACCACTATATCTCTGAACTGGATCCTCTGAAATTAAAAAACCAAACAAATTTCGTTAAAGTAATGTTAAATCTAGTAATTAATAGAAGGAATGAGCAAAATACATTTTTTAGACAAAATGGCGCACAGTGGTGCCACAGCGGCCAAAAATACAAGGAGTAATTCTAGAACTTTGAAAATTTGCAGAAATCACTCTTAAGACATTTTAAACTTCTAGTTAAAAAATCAAAAAAATCCGCCCACTTTTACGCCTACCTCCCACACAACCTTAACAATAAAGCAGCCATAACTTCCATAAAATTAAAAAAAAAAAAATAACAAAATTTTGTATATTTGTATTTTGTGTAATTCCTAATATTGGGTAATAATTTTGTAAAAATCTGCCCCCTCTTACGACCACCTCCCATACAATACTAACTTAAAAAATGCTCTAACTGGCATACAATTTTAGGTCAAACTTTAAAATTTGGTACATTTACGTTTTAAAAAGTTTTCAATATTTGGTGTGAATTTCAAATTATTCCTACTATTTTTACGCCTACTTTTCATAGTACTGCAATAAAAAATATTTTTTTTTTTCAATCTTTTAATAAATTTTTTACATCATCATGGTATTCCAATTTCTTTAACTGCTGTGCCCAGATGACCCATCACAGCCCCATTTGCTTAATAAACGCAACTGATGTGGAAACTCTTCAACCTCACATTGCGATTTAGATTTAAAAATTCTTGAAACTGTGATCAAGTAATTGTTGTAATCCAACACTGCTACAATTTTCCTCAACCGTAATATTAGCAGAATAACATTGCTTTTTAAATGCCAAAATTTGTTTATAATTTCGAAAAATATCACAACCGATTTCTTTGGCTGAGCTTCTTAAAATTTCATACTGGTGCTTTGATAATGCAGCATCGATTATGAGGCTAAGTGCTTTTTCAGCTCTTCAGAATAATTTTCACAAATTTGTTTTATTTTAGTCCTCTTAGTTCTCTCATGACTTTCTTCAAATGAAATACAAGGTCTTCCACGTTTGGCTGAAAGCGAAGCGGAAATGATGGACTGCAAAGCATGGTACCGCTGCACTATCCAAATCCTCTTTTCGGTATCCCAAGCCTCCATTTTTTGTAAATCTAAATACTAATCTGCAAAAAAAAAAAAAAAAAAGCCGATTACTCACACAGAAAAAAAGTTATTACGTTTTGTTTTTGTAGCACGATTCGTGCGCCACCCTGTACTTGGCTGCTCAATATTCAAAACGTTTTTATTTTTCGTATAAAGCCGTGAAAGCCATTGTTTATTATCAATTAAAAACCTGGATTTAATGCGCGCACTTTTGTTCCACTTTAATTTAAATTTTGGATAGAAATATTTTATTAAAAATTTGCGAAAATTAATTATGTTTGTCTCAGACAAATTATAATTTGCTGATATGACACCAACAACAACGTCAATATCTTTATCCCTATCGAACAATAGTTCAACAATCGCATTATAACGAATATTAGATTTATCCATAACTTTAATAAATTTCTAAACACTTTATATTAAACTTGTATTAACTGTCACTATCACAAAGATAATAATGCAAGCATATTTATATTTTAATCCATAACGGACAATTGACGATTCACCGCCAACTCATTAGGAACTCACTTCTGTGTACTCTCCCACCACTCGCTTCGGCGACAAGACTCGCTCCGACTATTGCACGTAAACATATGCATAGCGCGCAGTGTGAATTTCGCGCATGGTTGTTTGTGGTTTTTGTTGTGTATAAATCGCTGTGCTAAGCTGTGCTATGTCTTGTTTTCTTTAACTTTTAGCTGAATTTTCAAGCTTTAATTTGATATAAGTCTTAATGCGGTGCTCAGCGGTGCAATATATTTTCTAGTCCTTTGAAAATGATAAATGTTCATTTTCTTGGGCTGTATATATGCTACATGCAACTTTTTTCCATTTTTTAGGAATTTATTTATTTTTTGTCATTTTTAATAAAGAAAAATGGTTCTTACGAATTGCATTTTTAGAAATGTTGTGTGATGTTTCATATGTAAATAACAAGCATTCAAATATAGCACTTTGAACAACTCCCATATTTCAAGTATGTTGTCATACCTTAACTTTGACATACTGTGTACAGAAAAATAATAAAGATTATGGTCTAAAATTTAAAAACAACAATTCTTAATTAGTTGTTAATAAATTTTGAAAATTTCATGCAAATCGAACGATGTGAAAAAAATTGATTTATGACCGCAGTCTACATGAAAAGTTCCCACTGTGTGGCGCTTTCTTAAAAACAAAAAAAAAGTCTATTTTTGAACAAAATTTCGGTCTTAAATTGTTTATAAACAAAAAATATTTGTCGGTGAGTAAAATCCTCGATTAACAAATAATTGCTTACATTTCATGTTTCACAACTGGATGAGACTATTTCATCATCATCCAATTTGTGCTTATGCTAGTGTTGTCCCGGCAGTTGGCGGCCCGCAATTGAAACAATATTTGAGTCCTCCTTTCGAATAGTAGCTGAAATCTTTATTCAATACAATTGTTACAAGTTTAAAAATTTCAATATCTATAAAGAAATAAATAACTTACATTTTTTTTACAATAAAAAAAAAAATGAAAAACTATACTTAGCCTAAAAAAATTGGCTTTTTATTTAACTTCTTTTACATACCAAAATGAATTTTTTTTTTTTAATTTTAATAATTTAAAAAATGGCGCTGAATTGACCCTCCCGATGCATGTTAGTGAGAATGCAAATTAATGTTGTAACGCGCGTGAGCTTTAAAAATAAATTAAACGCTTGATTTCAAACTCAAACTTGAATGTAATATGGAGTATTAACCATACATATATAACTATTTTATATTTGGATTACCTAAAAATCAGTAAGTTACACTTTAAAATATACACTTCATGCAATTTACCTCCTCTAGTTGAATATTTTCAGCTGTTGAATCGTGCTCATTCATATATTCTTCCCCTATAAGAGCAGACACCCGCCTCTCGAATTCCGTTAGGGTATCTTTTTAGAATGTCCATTACAGTTTTAGCATCATTAATTTGGGTCACCTCATTCAGTAGCGCTACTTTTACTTTATTTAATATCATATTGCCCTTATTTTTAAAATCATTAATCGAGACAAATTCGAAAATTTTCTCGCTAGGTGCCACTTGTAAATTATTAATGCCATATTTGTCGGCCACTTCGTCGAGCCTTTCCCATCCCGTCAATTTTCCCATTAACAAATAAGTCATCAATTTTTATATATGCCATTATAGATTTTCCTCGTTTGACGTAACATCGCGTGGGTGTAATCTTTAATTTACTGTATTTCCTGACGTCAGTGTTATTAATTGGGACATATATTTTGGGCTTATCATATGTTTTAATGCTGTATTGTTCGAAGAAAGATTGTACTTCCGTCCAGACGCTTGGGAAGCTTGATCTAATGCGCTGCTTAAGGTGGTGATTGGCACCACGCGGTCTCCAACCCCTGGCAGGGGGTTGGTAAACCATGAGCTCAAACTCTGTTGAGCTATCGCCGGAATCTTGCTCGTCATATTCAAATTTATTAATCATTAGGTCACTTGGAATTGCGAAGGTCGTCATTTCGAAGGTCGTTTTCGACATTGATCTAGTCACTATTTTGTATAAATTTTGATTCTTTTCATTTATTTCTTTTAAGTTATTGATTGTAATGCGAGACAAAGCGTCCGCGACGTGATTATCTTTTCAAATGTAGTATTGTGTTTTGTTGTCCTGTAGCTTCAGTACAGCTACCAATGAATTTGCTTATCGCATCGTTCATATTTGTAAAATGGCCAGCTTCCATTATTAATTTGACTTTTTCAATGCTGCAGTTTTTGGTCAATGCTTTTACTGCAGTTTGTGTCGAGTATTTGCTTGCGAGTTCTGCCGACAACCCATCTGTGATATAGGCATTTTCTAAGTTTTTTGTAAGAGCTTCTATCTCATTACAATAACTATTAGCTGGTTTATTGTTCTGTCTGACACTCATTATTTTTGCAGCTAATACTTCTACCGATTCTCCTTTAACTGGCCTGTTAAGTTTTGTGATTATTTCAGAGATTGTTGTTTCTGTGTCTATGAGATTTCTGGCATTCCCTTTTAATTTTGTTTTTATGAGTGAAACAGCAACAGTTTCGTGCTCACCCTTGATCACTTCAACTAATTCTAAGGAATCTAAGAATGACCGTAGATTTTCTGGTTTACCATCGAATTCAGTCACTAGCTTTGCAGCCGTGCTGAGAAACTCCACAACTGTTTGTGTCATTTCGCCTTCTTCTTCTGACTCTATTTCTGAATTAGTAATTGGACAATCTGTTTCTGAGGAAACTGCTTCAAGCTTTGTTAATAGATTAGCTGGTGGGTTTTCAATAATATTTATTGAAATTTTCTCATTAATCGAATGAGATACTTCTTGTTGAATGTTGTATTTGGCTAATACTTTTACTAATTGATCTCGTAGTTGCCAAAATATGTCAAGAGCTTCTTTTTGATGATCCTTTGTAAGTCGCTCGAAATTTATATAAGTTAAATTTCTAATTGATTCTAATGCTAACACTAAATTTTCTAAATGTTTTTTAACTGTTTCCTGTTTTATTTGTATATTTTTATTAATACATTTAAACGATTTTTTGAAATTTTCCTTTTCTATCAGTAAAGTTTTATGAATTTCGGACCATTTGTTCATATTTTGTCTAACTCATTAGATCTACTCATATACTTTTTCTTTAGTTTTTTATTATGCATAGCATATAATTTTAATGCTAATATCAATAAGGTTATGACTGTGATTATAATTAAGCAAATTTCTATTAAATTTAAGCCAGTATTAACGACTACTTCGTTTACTACATTGGCATTAGGTTTATCAACTTTTGATAAGGTTTTTCCCATTTCTGAAAGACTATCTATTGGGGACCTTATACCGTAAATCAAATAATTTATGCAATGTAATAATTTATAATGTAAAGATATATATTTCGTTTTTTTTTTACATTGGATTTATGTTAACCCTAGAACGGTAACCTTAATTTTTTTGCCCTATTACGGTAACCTGGGGTCATCGACGACCCCAATTTTCGAAGATTCATATCTCCGGTAAAATTTCACGAAATGAGTTCAATCAGGGCTTATTTTTTTCGTTTTTCAATGTAGAATCGCGTTGGCTTATAGCAATTCCGCTTTCAGTCCGAAAAGTTAGTAAAAAATTAAGTAAAAGGGTAGAAAACATGAAAAATTCGTGAAAATGACTTTTTTTATTCAATTTGCAATATCTCCGCTAATTTTTGATGAAATAAAAAAAATCAAACGCCGTTATAAAGTGAAAATATACAGTTTTTAAACAGAACAGTTGGTTTTACTCGATTGTCGAAAAAGTGTATTTATTCCGGGAATTGAAGTCTGGGAATTTGGAAGAAATCGAAACATAGATTTTACTCAAAAAAATGTATAATTTTTTTTTTTTAATACGTTTATTTTGTTTTACAATGCAAGAAAAAGTTGTCTTAACATTCCTTATGCATCTCGCAATACACAAATGTCGCACATAACGTGCCTATGGCTTTCGCACATGGGTGCCTTACAACGATGACATCTGACGCTATATTTTTTGTCGACCGATCTCGGGCAAAGGGCACATCTCGCTCTTTTACCCATTTCTGGCGGGGGCTTAGGACGCACGGTTTCTTTTAAAACATTCTCAATGCACCATAAGACGTTTCTTGGCATTGTAGGCACCTCCAGCCTTCGTTTCAACTGCGGGACTGTGAGCGATTCGATCAAACTTTTCAAAAAATCCCTCCGATTCATCGCTTCATTTCGGCTGTTAAAATTATAAATAACCATGGCGTTTATCCCCGCTTGGTCCAGCATCCCGGTAAAAACTCTCATGGGCCATCTCCGGGTTTTTCGGGCTGTCGTGTACTCGTGACACAACTGATCGAAAGTGTCGGTGCCACCTTTGGTCATGTTGTAAAAACAGATCATCTCCGGCTTGCCAGTGCTTTCGTTTATTTCCTTCAATCGGTGGAACGTTGAGAGGACAAGAACCACTTTATTTTTTTTCGGAGTGAAGGAAACTAAAACTTTGGTTGCGTCGAAAGCAAATCTTGAGGATCCTGGTTGACCTGACTTTTTGAAATCCGGGGGTATCTCTTTTTTATTCTTTCTGAGCGTCCCAACCATTGTAATGTTGTGCTCCAGCATCTTGTCGAAAATTTCGATCGACGAAAACCAATTGTCGCACGTGATGTTTCTGTTTGTTCCGAGTAATGTTTCGCTCAGCTTCCGGATGTAATAAGATGGAACCTTTTCTTCATTTTCGGTATTCACTTTGCCAACATATGGGATTGCATTCACCATATAGAATGTCCTTGAGTCGTTCAGCATGACAATTTTCATCCCATATTTATCGGGTTTGCTTCCGTTGTAGACCTTGAAAGGGCAGCGCCCACGAAAGGATAACAGTTGTTCGTCTATAGTGCAATATGACGCCGGATTGTAGAGAGTTTTGCACTTTTCGATGAAGATTTCCCAAATTCCTCGTATGGCTGCGAATTTATCATTTACGATACGAGTCGGCCGGGTAGCTTTATCGTCGTATCGGAGAAACCGAAGGATAGTGCAAAATCTTTTCTGTGACATTGTGGCTTTGTAAAAAATGGAGCCGTACTTCGTATCCCACAAATCATCAGAAGAGGTCATATTCGTTTTTTGGAGACCAGAAAAGTACATCAAGCCGATAAAAGCTTTCAGTTCAATCATGTCAACGGGCTTGTACAGAATATCCTTCGTGCAGTCGATTTCCCGTTCTTCTGTGTAACGATGAATTTCCTCGTTGGTATGCTGCAAGATTTTTGAAAGAATGACGTCATCGAAAAACAAATTCCACGTCTCATACGCCGTCTTTGCCTCTTTTGCAATCCCAACAGGGCCAGGGATAAATGAACCGAAGGGTGCTCTGTTTGTTACCCGCTCGCGAGGAGTGGTAAACCATTTATGCCCGTTCTTACCGGAGACGATACTCCTCCTCCGGCCACGTTTACTGCTCGCACTTGAGCTCTGTTCCGCCGATAAACCAGAGCCCGATCTCAAGCGTTTTGATGGAGGAGGAACATCTGGATCTTCTACAGACTGGAAATATCAACACATATACATTTCCGTACGAAATATATCGGAGCAGAAAAAAATTATTTACATACCTCAACAGGGTCATCGTCCTCGATTTCCTCTATCTCGCTGGCATCGTACTCCGACTCGGTATTACTTTCCTCATTCGTATAATTTTCTTCATTATCGCTATCGATGTCATCATATTCAGCGTCTCGTCTTTGCGTTATTATTCGAGAAACGTCTTCGAGAGACCTCAAATTGTAACGCGAAGACATTGTTTACGTCTATGAGTGGAAGCAAACGCGAATATAGAATTTATATGATAATATATATACTAAGCATATAAAAATCACACTATACTCACCAAAAAAATATCCTTCGTTGTAAGAAAAAAAAAAGTTAAATCACACAAGTCTAACGGCAATGGTAACCTGGGGTCTTAATCGACCCCACGCTCACTTAAGATCTTTCTCACTCCAAGGGAAGCACGCAACTGAGGGTGCCAGCCGGCTCTAGAGGCTTCCCGAGCATTGAATTGAATTATGGTTGAGGCCATTTGTCGAAAACCGGAGGGGGAGGGAAGGGGCGCCAGATTTAAAATCGCCTGGGGTCGTATAAGACCCCAGGTTACCGTTCTAGGGTTAAGTTAATTCATTCATTAAGTAAACACATTATATTTAACATATTATAACAATTCAAACATTTTCATAAAAATGACCTTCTGAGTAAATTTTATTCATTTACAGTCAAATTTTTATAAGGCAACCATATAATCGACAGAAGCCAAAGTTGTTTAACTTTGCCATGTAAGGAAATAAATGAAAATTATTTTTGTCTCGAGCGGTTAACGCTTACAGACTCTAACTGTCTGCATTCAATCATGCACAGTGTTTTATGTATATTTACTTAATTTCTTTTCTCTGCTGGAGCAGGAATTCCAGTTGGGTTACGCGCTCCCAGATTGCGCTGGCTTTTTCCCAGGATGGTGGTGGCTGCTGGTTTACCTCCCTGATGAGTATGCTTATTTCCCTCTTTATTCTGGTGGTGTAGCCTCCTCTTCTTTTTGGCTTGCTCACCTTTGGGATGGAAACCTCTTTTGGTTTTTTGTTGAGGCCGTTCCGTCTCCTGTATTCCTCCAAGGAGATTGGTTGCGGCCCTTGAGCTGGGTTGTTCATCTATTTTTATTTTTTTTGGTTGTAATGGCTTAACCAGGTTCTTCCTACCGCAGCTGACGGATCGTTTTGGCTGATCACGTCAGGACTTAATATTTGGTGCTTTTTAGGGCACTTGCAAATATATTGCAATTTTTGGTGCAGATATTGTCAGCACTCATGCAACATTTTGCACTTTGGTTGTGCAAGAAACTTGCATTTTAACAGCTTAGCAAAATCAATGCTCAAGCTGGCAGGATCGCCATGTAAAGAAATGTATTGATTTAAAGAAAGTATTGTTTGTTATTTGAAATATATTTATTTATTTTATCATTTCAAGCTAGACATCCAGCTTGTAAAACGATCCTGGCAGGATCGCCATGTAAAGAAATGTATTGATTTAAAGAAAGTATTGTTTGTTATTTGAAATATATTTATTTATTTTATCATTTCAAGATGTCTATCCAGCTTGTAAAACGATTGTTTTCTTTCTTGTCTCTTACATACTACGTACAAGCGTTTTTATAGTAATTTTTGTCAATGCAAGCCGATAACAATTTTTCGGTGTTTACTTATGTAATATGATTCTAGCATTCACGCGCCGCACATAAAATAATTACGTTAGCTATGTTTGCGTTTAATTTCAAGTGTAATGAACCTTTTAAGAAATATGATACTCTATTTAAACGGCACAGCAAAGTGAATGCATAAGTGGACAATAAAATAAAAACCAAAACAAAATGTTTATGAATATTAATGTTAAGGCATATCCGACTTATAATCATACTACAATTTACTTATATAATTTATATATGTGTACGGGTTTTTAAGTTTCGCGATGTTGCCTGTACGGGCTTCGAATTCAAACTGTCCTCGGTTTTTCTTCGGTCAGACGCTTAGCTTATTCGGTAGGGTGACCGTGCGTCCAGTCAGTAGGGTCGCATTTTACAGTATTCAGTTATACTGTCCACTTCTTGTCTGCCTTACGTGTGGCCTTCCTACATACATATAACCTTCGGCTTACTCAAAGGAACATGATAAATTATCAAAATATATATTATTTTAAGCTTACCATAAAATGTTAAAGCATCAGCATCAGCATAAGTAAAAATTACAATTTCTTTCGAATCGTAACTTCACCAGTTTTCAAAATAATTTATTTCACTTATGCGCTCAAAATAGAGAGAAAACTGAGATTGTTAGCTTCACTTCATATAAAGCATACTCACAACAGTACGGAGTAACGGTTTTTTATTCTAAAATAATATTTAAGGCGTAGTTGTTGGCAAAAAATTATTGACCATCTACAGACGGTCTAAACGGTTAGAGGGTTAAGAGTTGGTATTAGTAAAAATATATATTTGCAAAGGAGCTACAGCTGATCTTCGGGAGCTCCTCTCAAAAAGGACGTTTTGCGCTGACCACTATATCTCTGAACTGGATGCTCTGAAATTAAAAAACCATACAAATTCCGTTCAAGTAATGTTAAATCTAGTAATTAATAGAAGGAATGAGCAAAATAAATTTTTTAGACAAAATGGCGGTTTCTCAAAAAAAAAAAAAAAAAAAAAAAAAGTCTTTTTTTTAACAAAATTTCGGTCTAAAATTGTTTATAAACAAAAAATATTTGTCGGTGAGAAAAAATCCTCGATTAACAAATAATTGCTTACATTAGATGTTTCACAACTGGATGAGACTATTTCATCATCATCCAATTTGTGCTTATGCTACAAGTTTTAAAATTTCAATATCTAAATTAATTGAACTCGTTTTTAGTATTTAAATACTATACTTTATTTTATTTTTGAGCACGACTAAAGTTACATATGTGAATATATGAATGATATGTTAAATGTTAAGCGGTACGACTCGCCTTTCGTACGTTCACTTTTGTACTGCTTGATCGCTGACCATCCAACTCCCATTGCCCGCAATTGCTGTTGCCTTTGCAATCTTTAGCGTGCACGGTCCAACAACAATGCCAGCACCCACAACTGGTTTTTGTTGGTCTCACCTTCAACTGACCTATGCTATTCTTGCAAAGGTGATCTTCATAACTGCTGCCACTATGAACAATAGGCAACAGTATGGGTATTTTGTTTGTTTGCTGTTTTATTAGTGCAAAGGCATTGCACTTGCATTCCACTATTGGTGTTGCTAGGCGCATTGGAACTTCTACCGCCTAACCCAGCATCCAATCTGATGCGTTGACTTAACTCCTCGGCATACAAAAGCAAGTAAACGGTTGATCGGTCAGAAGGGATACCTTAACTTCTACAAAGAAATAAATAACTTACATTTTGTTTTATCTGCGGCGCCTGTGCGCTCTTGAACAATCCGGATATAAAATGCAATAGAATAAATTTGACACTTGTAATTGCGAATGTGGGAATGAGAAATAGAAGAATGCGATGCGATGGGTTGCCATTGCAACTTTTCGCAAACAGCTAGCTTTCATATTTGTTTATCTTAAATATTTGCCATCAAGCTCTTTACTATAGTAAAGTATTGTTTACTGGGGCTTTTTGTATATATTTGCCGTTATGCGGCGTACCAGAGTAGGAGTCCCGATAATTTAGGGTATTTTCGGGAACTTTTTTTTTTACAATAAAAAAAAATGAAAAACGATACTTAGCCTAAAAAAATTGGCTTTTTATTTAACTTCTTTTACATACAAAAATGAATTTTTTTTTTTTAATTTTAATAATTTAAAAAATGGCGCTGAATTTACCCTCCCGATGCATGTTAGTGAGAATGCACATGGCGGTATCGAAAAATTGCATAGTCATAGCGGCGATGATATTTTTTGCTAGGGGGCGTAATAATGGAAGAAAAGGACTTTCGGTCCGTTACACTTAAAAAAATTAAAGGGCCAACTTGCCCTGCAAATCAAACACTAAAAGATGAAAGTTACAATCACAAAGTTTATTAACTATACATATAAATGTTACAACTAGAGTTAGTGTCCACTACGCCACTGCCCCTTGATGTGCGCTGCAGGCCTTTATAGGTTTTGGTCGTTCTGCTGTCTTCAAGTGCGCCGTGTCTTGGTACGCTGGCTTAGCCCCTAGTTTCCCACGGTTGGCATGCACTGGTGGCATGTGCAACTATTTCACAATCGTGTAAAACATAATTAAATAAGCATTAGTACGTGGTACTTGATATGCAATTGCCCTTGACTTAGGGTTTTGGGTTGCCCTATGGAATAACAGCGATAATGCTGATGCAGCGGCACGTGTATAGGTAGGTGTATAGGTGTTAACTTGGAGTATTAGCCATATATAACTATTTTATATGAATTACTTACTAGGTTTGTACTTACACTGCGCGTACTTACTCACCGCCAATGCTCAATAAAATCGAAACCATCAGAGCTCTAACTTTAAAATTTTTTTATATTGTGCTACATCCATTTCTCTTTAAAATAAAACAACAATGGCTACTGTAGCAATAAGGAATTTTTTTTAATGAATGTTTTTGAGAACGGTCCAAAAAAATGTGACAAAAATTTGGCCATAAGGTTAGCGCCCCCTGCGTTAAATTAAATTTAAGGGGTTATACGCAGTTATGAAGCAAATAAAAGACGGGTTGTCAAGGATTTATCCTGAAGAAACTTCAGAATATTTTAATTTGAAAATTTTTGGCGGTTATAAAAGCATCCTTCAAGAACGTAACAAAATTTTTTATTTATGAAAATGTTGATTAGAGAGCGCGCTGCAGGCGATTTCTGGAACCTCCTTTAAAAAAAGACGATTGACGGTGTACATCGTAACTCAGGATTGGATTATCTGAAATCAAAAAACCAAACAAATTTTGTTAATATATTAGATTATCTAGTAATTAACTGTTCGGCTAATCAAAATAGTGAATTTTCACAAAATGGCAGCTTTTAAAAGAAATGATTTCGATTTTTACCTTAAAATTTGGCCGTAAATTGATTATAAAATGGAAAATAAGTATCAGATTTACAAAAGCTGATGACCAATAATGGTAGTTTATAACGCCTGTACATTAAATTTCGATCATTTTTAAGTAATATTAGTAGTGCGTAGTCACGCCTTTGTTTGAAATAACTTGAAAAATTCGATTAGGAATTGAATTATAAAGTTGTTCAATATAATTCAATGATATGGTTCACCAAGCGTGTTTGATACTCTCGATTAACTCTGTCTTTGTACTATACTGCTTTCCGGACTCATACACCTTCCTGGCCAACCATCCCCAGACGTTTTCAGCATAAACAAACGTTTTGTTCTTTAAACGTGAAACATATCAACATCATTTATCTTAATTGTTGCAAATTCGCTGCGAATCTCGACTGCACGACCAACTGATATAAAATTTCGTGCAATTACCGCAGCTTTTGTGCGACCACATGAAATATTTTACTATCAAAAAAAAAAAAAAATACTTCGGCAAAGCTTAATGTAACAATCCATGCTATTATAACTTAAACCATGAATGTGGGATTCGTTTTCCGTTCAAATAAAAGTTTGTTTTAAGGTTAACAATTTTTATTCAATTTGATGTTATAATACGCTTGCGTCCGGCCTGTCCTGTGCTTCTATTCGGAAAGAAA
Source organism: Anastrepha ludens (assembly GCF_028408465.1). Classification (NCBI taxonomy): domain Eukaryota; kingdom Metazoa; phylum Arthropoda; class Insecta; order Diptera; family Tephritidae; genus Anastrepha; species Anastrepha ludens. The sequence goes on along the minus strand of NC_071499.1, from coordinate 8,798,288 downwards.
GTTCGTTTTCGTAACGTTTTAGTTCCGAGCCCTTCTCGTTTGGTCAGTGATGCCCACTACAATTAAATTCGTTCAGTATGCAGAGATGCTATATTATAATCTAAAAGTCATGTTCACTTATGTAGTCCTTCGTTCGTCTGTCAATCCCACATGAATAACGTTGTGAAATACCGATATGAGTTCAGCTTGTGATGTTGACACTGCGTCTGTACTTTCTTTGCCCTTCACAATAAATTTATCCAGGCAGCCAGCCTTCTTTTGAGACATCTGAATTTGCTGATGTTTTTTTGTATCCAAATGCTTTTCTAAAGCTCGAGCACCTTCATACCTTACTGAAATGTCCAACTGACAGTATTTGCACAGTGCAGTGTATTCATCTCTTTTTTTGATCCAAGCTGAATATTCACTTATAGACAGAGAGCTCATGACCAAAAAACCCAACATATTTTATACTTCTTGAAATTTTGTGTGAGATTAGTTTTTTAATACTAGAATCGATATCCGGCGGGCTGGCTGCTCAATAGCGGTCTTAATTATGCGTTTTTATTTTTTAAAATTTTTAATAAAACACATTTACTCAACATATTTTATACCACTTGAAATTTTAACAGAATTTCATTTACGGTCTGTATAAAATGAAACGATGGTTGCCAGCCCATGTTGAAAGTGCGTTGATGGAAGCACAAGTCAACATATTTTATACCGGCTGTCTTTTTTACACGACATTGGCAATACAATAAATTGATGAAATGTGTAGAGCCAGCCCATTCTGATAGTCCCATCACATGGAAAATTTGGAAAATTTCATTCCTGTGAGTGCGAGCGAGACCGACTTACGTGAATGTTGGCACGAGTTATGTTTGGATTAGTTACGACTGCCCAGTTATGTTTGGGACAGTTACGTCTGAGCCAGTTATGTTTGGGTCCGTTACGTCTGAGCCAGTTATGTTTTCAATTATACTTGAAAACCTTGAGTTGTGGTTCTTCAATGAGGTGCTCCTTTCCTTGGTTAAATAATACAAAATTTCAAGTGATGATTTCCAAAAGTTTATTAAATTTAAATTTGAAAAGAGTCCAACGACTACGACTAGTCGTCCTCGCTGCTCGGCCACAACTGCCTTTACTTAATTTTTTAGGTCTTAAATATACCCTCAGAACATACATATTTAGATCGTAAATATGTGTGTTCGATATTCTACTCAGCACCATCCAAATCATTTACTTTTGTTTTGATTTGCAACATAGTTGCAATTGTTTCTTTTTGTTTTACTGTGTTCTCTTATTTCACTCAAGTATGTTTTGCATATCGCGTTCAATCACTCACTGTCGTGCCATTGCCTTACAGTAGTAATTGCGAACGTCACATTTCCAAATGTTGGTCTCCCTCGAAGTCAGCCATCAGCTCCTTTATAGCTTCAAAAAGTCGCGGACACCGTAGTAACCTCAATTTAAGTAACTCCACTTCTTTTTCCAGGAGTTGCATTTTAAAATTTGTTAATGATCTGCTTTGCTTACACAGCACTTCGTTAGCTTGGTAACTTAAGTTGTCACTACTACCGTTACCTTTGTCACTACACTCACGAGGAATGCAAGGCGAATTTATTACAAGTTACAGCAACCACAGTAAAGCAGTTATTAAATAATCTCTTCATAGAGAGAAGTTCGGATTGTAGGTTATCAACCTTCCCCAGTAGCATTTGCTTATCGTCGTAAAGAGTTGTCAGCAGAGAAAGCACACGAACATTCTCTGCTCTAAGCCCAGCTAAATCTTGCACAACAGCAATGAGAGCAGATTCCATTTCTCTGTCTTTCTGTTGACTATTGTTTACCTTTTGAATAACGGGCGGAACAGATGGTCCTTGTTGCTTTTCTGGCACAATCACAATAGGATCATCCACCGGCGGCAATGCATCAGGTGTATTGCGGGGTGGAGGCGGGGAGCAAATTGAGTTTCGCCGCAATTTAGTGCAAACTGCACAAAGAAAATCACGTTCAAACTTCACAAAAAAGTCAGCATCAGCTTCCGACAGGTTAACACATTTCAAATGGAAAAGTTCCTTGCATTTGGAACATTGTATTTTCGGCTGACCACGGTCGACTTTTTGCTTGCATGTGCAAGGCATTTTTTTTTTTTGTGGAAAATCGATCGCTATAATTTACATCTAAAACTGTACACTTAAAAATTGTGGATAACAAAGTTGTAGCATGCTTGTGAATTCATTTTATATACATCAACTTTATTGATTTTATACCTGTATTTATAACATAACTTTGAAAAATTGATTGAAAAATAAATTATTTAATTTAATTCAAATTTATATTAATTTTATTTAATCCATTTGGATTTTATCCTTTTAAAATATAAAGTATGAGGAATATTTTTGCTTACCTATTCGAAATATGCTCGTCGGTTAATTTGAATGTTATTCAAACATCCGAATTTGTAGTGGGCTTCAACAGATCGCAAATGGTCCTTGAAGTTAAAATTTTCCCCTTCCACACTAACCCAGAGTCTAGAAAGTGGTTTCTTACTAACTGTAAGGTTATATTACCTTTATATATCCGGAAAAAGGAAACGCACGTGTAAATGCTACGGTTGCTTTATTTCAACTAAACTATACATATGAACACTAAGAATAACGATTGAACAAAATGTACATGGCTTGCTATGATTCTTATACTAACTTTAGAATATGGTTTAGTGTTGCGGAATCGAAACTTTTGCCTTTAAATCGAACTGTACTAAACAAAAGAAAAAAAAACACCGGTTGTAATTTCTGCGAGACGAGTTTATTGCACTCGCGATTGCAGATATGTATATAGAACAACGCGTGAACCACTACGCCATCACATATTACGCGTCCCGCGTTTTGTATTTTTGCTGCTTTTCAAATAATGCAAAATTTCTTAAGCACAAAAATATCACCGAACCGCCGTCTACACTTGTCAAAAGGAAATGGGCCTAGGTCAGCCATTAAGGAAATTAGTTTTTAAAAACAAAAACAAAAATACCCTACAGGAATGATATAAATGGATTCGACATTCCAGGAATAGTTTGCGTTTGAAATTGTCAACGAATAAATGCTGCTTTTGTTCACTTACTCCGTTTGAGTTTCACTATTCTTAACCGTCACTTTACTTACGAGTAAAGAAATATGCAACCTAATGGCACTAATTAATATATAATATTACGTTATAAAATTAATTAAATCATTATTTTATAAATATTTATCTGGCGTATCAAAATTTTGTTCAACGTTAGGCATCTCTTCTGCCATCGCGAAAGCGGACCTGTATTTTAAGCATTTCTTTATAATTTTTTCTTTTTTCAACATCTGATTACGGTGTTTTCATTAAAATACCGGAATCAGGTATTTGCCACCTCAAACTAGTCCTATACAAATTATTAGAATTGACACTTCTTACAAACTAAAAACTCGATACTACGCTAATTGTCCAAAATCATCACCATGGCTTTCCACTGGAATCGGTGGCATGTAATTTGTCGTACTTGCGCAAAGGGATGCAGGTTTGGGAATGGCTTTTGGTAATAATCTTACGGTTTGGCCCGTATGGGCAATATCCGCCTGGGCAAAACGGTCTACACATATCAAATCTTTCCATCGTAGATCCATTCGACACGAATTTATCCATATTTGCCGTTTTCCTTTCTCAGCGGGAACTGCAAAAAAAGGCCCTTTGCCCCTTTTAACCCTATACACATAACCTTCTAAGCTGCCCTTTCCGACATAACCATTCGTCATTTTGACGAGCTATTATTGCCAAACAGACCTATAAATTTGAGTAGTACGAGCACTGAACAAAAACAGAAACAACAAAGCACGAGCACGCAAGAGTATATGTGTGCATGTGTGTTTGCAAAAATGATTGGCATAAACAAAGATAGAAGAGCAATAAACAGAAAAAATGCAATAGTTAGAATAACAGAGAAAATTAAGAAGTAATACAAGATGTGTTAAGGTAAGAGAAAAGCAATAACATAAAGAAAGAGAATAAAATAACAGAGAGTATGTAGAGCATAAACATAGATACATATTAGAAATTCTCAGCATTAACTGTCTATCAAGGATCATTAGGTGGCTGCAGCAACTGCATTTTGAATGCAATCGATATTAGTCACTCTAACTGCTTTGCATTTAGGGCGAACGTGTCCATACACATAACCACGAATAGTGAAGGCGGCTGTGATTTTTTGTTCTCGCCTGAGCTGCATAACAAAACGCATTAGTTCGCGATTGCTTTTTGTGAGACATTCGTGTATGTTTAATTTGCCTTCTGATTTGAGTCCAGCATCGCAGAGTAATAGTGGCCGCTTTTTGGCTTTGCTGTAATTAGCCACTGATTTGAATAATCTTGAGCGATCAGCAGAAGAATTTATTGTAATTATAACAGCAGACGTAGTAGAGTTGCTCTGCTTACGCAGTCGAAAGGCGGAGGAAACTTGTGGCGCTGGCATGTTGAGGCTACCAAAAATATTGTCAATATTCTCACCTTCAATGTGCGGCAAGCCGTTGATGATGAGATCGGTGGAGACTGCTTGGTTTTGGCACTCATCCAGCTGAGTCTTCAATAGCGCAATTTCACCCTGTAATTGACCATGCATTTGGATTTGCGCTTCAGCTTCAGCTTTCCCCACGCGTTATTCCATTATTTTCATGGCTTTCCGCAGATTCGCCATCTCAGCCGCAATTTCGCCGAACCGCTGCATCACTCGCTCTCGGAAGTTTTCACTCTTTCGGAAATCTCTTCGATGATACTCCTTCTCTGCAACTCGAGTTGTTCCGCTCAAGCCAGAAAGGAGGAGGCGGGCTCCCTTTTTTCTCCCCTTTAGATAGAATGCTCGCGCTGCTTTGTGGAGTGGATACCGTTTGGCGTGTGACTTTTCCTCTTGATGCCATTTCTTGCTTGTTATAATTAGCAAAATTTTCTGCTTTATTTTGCTTTACTTTGTATTATCGCACACAAAATTATTTTCGCGACCACAGAATTAGAGTGTTCTATAAGTGTTCAAAGAGACACGTATTCGCTAAAAACAATGCAAATTATCTGGGCAAAAACGCAAGTAAATCAGAAATAACTGCAGCGCACAAAAAAAAAACACGTCTACTCAGCTTGCATATTGTATTGCATTTCGAGTATGATGACTTTGTCATACGTCTCTTTTTATATGAGCAGAGATTACAGATTCTTCTCTTATTGGGATTGGGTACTTCTACTGGCTGAAACTCATTGTTGGTTGATGACAGACTTTCATCGTGACTTTTGACCCCATTTCCTTTTAATACATTTCGAATATTGTCTTTTACATTCCGTGGCATTGTGCGACACTCTAATCGGGTTTTGAGCCAAGGTTCTACAAGTTTTGAATGTAGCTGCTTCATGAACTCACGCCGGGCAATTATTTATTGTCCCAGTACAGAAGCGTTATGGCAATAAAGTATGTAGCTGTTGATACAAGATACAAGATATATACAAGATATCATACCATAAAAGACACACATTGGCGGCAAAAGACACGATTGGTTTTTCTGTTGCATGACATTACTGAGCACATTGGTCGAACGTGTCTACTCCACCTTTTGTACTATTATAAAACTCGACCATAGACGGCTGTTTCGGGATTCACCGATCCCTCTTCATCGCAAGATGATAATAGGTTATGGTATTTCATTTTCATTTAAAATACACAAATCTTAAAATCACAATATTAACAAGCTATAGTGTTGCCTCGTTGCCGGCTGAATAGAGATGAAATTTTCCATTGAAGGTCGGGCAGGTCGTCTAGAAAAAAGTACAATATTAATTGAAGATGTTCTTTTTGAGCTACTCCCTTTACTTGTAGCCCAAGTATGTCGTGAGCGACTACGAAAAAAAAGTACACAAATACTAACCATTCGTCGAAATGACGTACATTTTCTCGGAATCTCAAAAAACTACACAACTACGCGCCTCACACGTAAGCTTCCCAAGAGAGCTCAATGAATACTGAGTTGACAATTAAAGGTATGGCGATCATCCTGCATATTAAAAAGTTACAACGATATTTCTATTTTCTGTTCGACGATTCGACGAAGGTTATGCGTATAGGGTAGTAGTTAAGGTAGTAGTCCGGTGTAACGACCGAAATTTCGACGTTTTTTCATGAATCTTTTTTAAAAAGAAAATAAAATGCGATCGTTTAAACAAGTTAAAAGGTAATTAAATTTTTCGATGTTCGACAGCCTTAGTTCACGAGCAATAATCTGGGTAAATAAAGTGATAAAGTTCTTTTAGTCTGCGTCATCGCCATTAAATGTTGGCAATGATAATCTTGGCAGATGCGACGAGGGCTTAACAACTGCTGCTGTTGACGTTTCGGGGAAGTGCACTGTACTGTTGGCATCTTCTCCAAGTTGCGCTTGGATATTCAGCTTAACTGCTACGTAGCTATCTTCCTAAATCCTCAATACCAGCTTGGACGGATAAGGCATGCTTGAAGTAAGATTCAATGGAATGGCTGAATAGGGAGAAGATACTAGAATATCCTTATCTTCGGCCTGAATTAAATGGAGATTAGGGGATAGATTCTTTTATATTATTAAGGAGTCTAGATGTGTGCTGAGACATTTTATAACATTCTTGATATGATAACGTTTTGTATAGTGAGGAGATGGAGTGTGCACAGATAATTTAACTAACTCTCCTAAATTAGTAGCAACTAATTTAGTTAACCTTCTATAAACTATTAGAGAACTTTTTAACAATTCAGTTTCCTTATCATATTGCTCACTGGGAGTCAATTTAGGATTACCCGTCAATATTCTATGTAAATTCACTTCTTCTATTTGGTTAGATAAACTAGCCCTAACCTTCCTTCCGAAGGCCAGAGAACTTGTAGGATCGAAAGCAGGAATAACTGATTTGTCTAAGGGATTAAAGATAGCTAACTTACGTTCCCTAGATTCTCTTGTAAGAATCCCTGTACTTATAGTAATATTTGTCATATTATTTTCTTTGGAGACTTTACTTGAGATTTCATTGTCAGTGTCAGATTCATTAGTAAGAGCTAAATCCTGATAAACTTGTTCAACTACATCTTTATCTAATATGGATAGACCTGTCTCTTCGGGGGTTAAGTGGGAACAAGTTTTAACCTCCGCTCCCAGCATTTTATCTCCTGAGTATCTAACTATATAAAGATGTTGGATGATATTTAGAGATTCAGCAGATGGAATATGAATAGTCGAATTGATAAATATATTCGTCCCGTTGAACTTGTAATTCAATGGAATGGCTGAATAGGGAGAAGATACTAGAATATCCTTATCTTCGGCCTGAACTAAATGGAGATATTGAAGAATCATCAAGAGTATAAGGAAAGAGTTGCTACTAATCATGGAAATTAATCTCATCATTTTAATATCTAATAATTTTATGTTCATCATATTTCCAATATTTGACAAAAAAAAAAAAAAATATTTCATGAGATCCATAATTTTCGCTTAGTACTAAAAATCCTTACATTCTATGAGTTATATGGAAAAACATTTCATTATACTTAATTAATGTAGTTTCAAAAACTCTTATGAGCTACGGATGTAAACTTTGTACTACAGTTACAAATTTCATCTTTTCAAAAGTCTTAAAATATAAAAACTTTTAAAATAAAGAACACATTTAATGATATTAAATATATTTTGGCACTGATTTTTATGACACTCAAATTTTTTTTTGGTTAAGTTTTTTTGAACATGCATACAAATTTTTAGCATTAAAAAAAATCAGAAACATTTGCTAAATTTTCCTTAAATTTCTCAAACGCTTTTGAATTAAAAAAACGATTTCAAATTATTTTTATCCTTAATAAAGTGTAAATTTCTAAGCGTTAAAGTTTTTAAAGAAGGAATTTAAAAATAGCAAGCTATCTACCGAGCCTGGTGCTAACCGGTTCCTTTTTTCTGATATGATATTGCCAGCCAGTGAAAAAGACCTCTCAGCAGCTGCACTGCTAGCTGGCAGTGAATGAATTTGCAGCGCTAATTTTGATAATTGAGGAAACTTTTTTTCATTTTCTTTCCACCACTCAATCACGTTGAAGTATACGGTAATTTCAACTGTTTCCTTAATATATAATATAATAATTCGTCGTTCGTCAAAATTCTGTTAAAATCTTTTATAAATTTGATGCCTCTTTCAGCTGTATCATTAACAACAAACAAATTTTGACAAAAAGTCCAACCTTCTTCGTAATCAAATGCCGTTTCCCAAGTCGATGGGTCAAACTCTAAAAACGTTGTTGACAAACCAAAGCGGTTGAAAAATTTCTTCGTATTTTCTGAAACGAAATCTTTCAAAGTGTAATTTTCAAATGTTGATAAATTAGTATATGTTCGACCGTTTTTTAATTTCACAACTGGCTCTTTGGATTGTAATTTTTCAACCATTTGGCGTTTCTCTTCGTGAGACACATCTGAATCGAAGAAGGCTAGGGCTACCAATTCTTCCGACAAATACCATAAATGATGAGTCAATTTTTTTGTAACTGCCTTTGAGATTGCAGAATCAGTTTGATCGTATTGAACAGCAGCCTTAACGAAGTTCAAATCTTGGAGAGGAGCAGCTATAGCATTCGTACATCTGAACCATGGCTTGATATAAAGTTTGATGAGAAAAATGCAAATATCGCGCAAACCATTCGCTTCTCTTTTTGTAAGCTGAAATTGTTGTCGAAATAAGAAAATCTTCAAGCAATAAATAGCTTTTGCCATCCATCGAGCGTTACTCGGTGGTCCTGGTGTACGGAAGTTGAACGGTCCTGCTCCAAGAAATGTAAGAACCAATTCGAGAAACTCTTTATAATCGTCTCGAATTTGATTCTTTGTCAACTGATCAAAACAAAATTTTTTGATGTTCTCTTGTTCAACTTGATCAATTTGCAAAAGAACCATTTTTTCGTTGAGACCACTGCAAAACGAATCCAAATCGTAACTTGTCCAAGACTTGGCAAATCTTTCAAAAATTAGAACTTCTGGTGCCGAGCTAGGTGATAATTTGACCTCAAAAACGCTCGACAGAAGAATCTCGTAAACATGATGTCGACACGATAAATCTAACAACTGACGCTTTAGTTTCTTTTCCAAGAGTACACTAGCTCCTTTTTCTGTGCCGGTATTACTTGAAGTTGTGTCAAAACATTTGCCTTGCACGTACTCCGCAATGTTCCATTTAACTAATGTCTCGTGAACCGCAGCAGCAATGTGTTCTCCACTTGACGATTCAATTTTCGGTGCTCCGAGGAACTTGGATGTCCCATTGTAGCTCACAAGAACTGCTATGCGCTCAACTTTGAGTCTACCAATCAAATCTTGTAGTAGTTTGCCATCCCAATGAACAACTAATGATCCAACGGTATTTATCTAAAAAATTTATTTTAAAATGAAAAATTGAAAACCCAATAAAAATTAAATATAAGCTGAAGTTTTAATTACGTTGTCGGGAAACCGAGCCATCACATCTTTTGTATCTTCCAATCGATGTTCCAGGCGAGCGCGATGAATAGTTGAACGGTTGATAGCTAACTCTTCAGCCCGTATTCCAAATGCTTCAGCAGCTGCAATGAGGATATGCACGGCCATACCATCCGAAACTTTAGCATTATCAAGTGCAGCAGCCAATCTTGCTGTGATGAATTCTTTTCGGCCTCTTTTTTTGGCGGATGTTGCGTTACCAGCTACTTTCTCTGGTTCCCAGTCATCGTCAATCGGTTCATTTTCTTCATCAATCGTTTCACAAAATGGCATTTCAGCATCTTCATCATCACAATTCACGACATCTGAAAAAATTCACAATCAAATATGATTTTTGAAATTATGACATATTGCAATAAATTACCTGAAGGTCTAGCCATCTCTTCCTCGCGTTTTCTTTTACGCGCTTCTTCTTTTTCTTGTCGTTCGTGCGTACGTTTTTCTCGCCCATATAACTTCATATCGACACCAACCATGCAGCCTGGACGACCTTTTTGTCTTTGCAATTTTAAAAATTCTCTGTCCTCTTCAATTCGAATTTTTTCCAACGCATCACCGATGGCAATATCAAACAAATCATCAAGATTTTGAGTAAATTGTTCGGCAACTTGCTTTTGTGCATTTGACCTTTTATCTGGGACAGTTCTTTGTATGTTTTTCCATTGGTCGTAAACTTTCATCAGCTTTTTCACACACTTATCATCATTAATAATTGGAATGCGAGCTTGTTGCCAAAATATTACAGCTGCACTTATGGTCAATTTTGCACTGTCTTTTGCAGTAAGTCCAACAAATCGCATATTATGGAACATCACTTGTAACACTTGTTTGATGCACGGAAGTTTGGCGCCCGTGATCTGATGCGCAGTGTTGCCGATCAAATCAATGTTATTCAAATTTTTCACAGATCTTCTACTTGAATGACTTGAGGTCGATGGTTTATCCGACATGGTGATATTTTTTTTGCCATATGTTCCAAATAAACTTCGCAGAAAGCACTTGATGTGTGATGCAGCACTTATACGACACAGGGATAAACTTTTTGTCAAAATATCAAAGTCGCTTTGAAGCCGCTGCGCATAATATCATTTATGGGAGAGAAGACTCGCGCGGCCACCTACCGGCGTGGCGCCGAGTCGCACACGACCCTTGCGCGGGGTTGGCTGACATGCAGGACGATTTAGTGGAAAAGGGAAAAATACGTATATATTTGAAAAAATGTAGGATTGAAAAAAAATATAATTACATATATTTAAAAAAACCCCAACAAAAAACGATACGAAATCGACTATATTTTCATTTGACATGCTGTAAATTTAAATGAAAAATGTTCCTGTTAGGTGGTTTTTTTGTTAAATATATTTGAAATGAAATGTAATAATATTTATTCAATGTAATTTAATAAAAAAAAGCAACAACCATGAGCAAAAAAATACAGAATAAAGTAAAAAAGTGAAAAAATCGTCTTTTTTACACCTATTAGTGGATCTTTCAGATATAAGCGATTTCCGGGTCCATCAAATGAAGCCCGATCGGCTTCAAACTTTGCAGTTATTTTTTTTTATACCAAAAGGAAAAAAATTAGACCCGGTGAACGATGATCTAGTAACTTTCCCAAAATAAGGACACCCCTAATATATATCTTCACTTCATCTTCAGGTATTTCTATTATAAGTGAAGGTCGTCTAAACAGGTGAGGAAAAAAGAACTGGGCATCGTTGTTAGGAGACAAAATGGAACTAGTGAAATCTGCAATACTCTCATCTGAGGTATTTTGATTAGCTAAATGCTGTGATGCTGAGGGAGGTGGAGTGGTCAAACTTGTAGGCTCATGATCAATAAATTGCGCAGAAGTGGGTTCAGAAATAAAAGCTTCTCTGTTAAGGCGAGCAATGCAGAAATCCTTTATAACACTTAAATCATTTTGCTGCATATTTATAGCTGGTGGGTATAAGAAGCATGCAGCTTTGTGTCATCAACTTAAATTGTCTACCCATATTTCATCAATATTTTGATTTACCCGTTCTTTCAAAATTAAAATTGGAGCGAGATCTTCTCTACTCGGCTCACAAAGACTTTTAATTTTCAAAACTGAAGGCAAAACAAAGCATAATGATGGAGAATTACAAAGCTGTAATTTTTTAAAAACAATTTCAAAACCCTTACATAGTTCCACGAGTACTCTAATAATCGATATATTTATATCTAATAATCTATGGCCTTGTTCATTTCCATCAAGAACCCTGATAATTTCAACCCAATTATCACAAATAGATTTGAGCATTATATAATTTGAATTCCATCGAGTAGGGCATTGGCTTTTCAAAGACGTAGGTAAACGATGCTGCAGGTTGGCTTTTTTAAAATATTTCACTATTTACATAGTTGGTAGGTAGGTATCCGTCGCAGCTCCCTGGTGGTAATTTATGTAAGGAAGGCTTGATCGGCGCCTATCATAAAATTTATTTCCTCGCCATTCTCTTGTTCATCAATTTCTTCATTTTCTGACTCAATATTATACAGTTTTGGTTGTTCCCTTGGTATATTTGAGGTATTCTGTGACCTCGTAGGGTGTGCATTGTTTGGTCTGTTTATATAATTTACCTTTTGAGAATGCAATGATGGATCAACCTCCATTGGAACAGGGGGGTTTGGCTGTGTAGGCCTTGGAGGTGGTCCTTGTGGTTGAGTTTGCCTAGTGTTATTTTGGTTTTTAAAATTATACATTTTATTCTTTTCTCGAACGTTCAATTCGTTTGATGAATTTGGTATTTGCGGAATAATTGTTTTTTTTTTGTAGTTCGCATTGTAGGAACTTTTTGGTTAAATCGAATGATTTCTTAGGTTCATATTTTGAATTTCTAAGCAGGAAGCATAGGCTTCAGGTAGTGTTTCCGGCTTTTGGATTATTAATGTCCTCGAGAGTTTACCTTGCACTCCTCTAATGAAAACATCGAGTGCCCTATTCCTGTAGCTATCTACCAGAGCGCTTACAGCTTCCTCTGAATGTACCTGAGCTTTAATCTTATTTATTATAAGTGAGAGTTGATAGTTAATCCTTGCGTAAAATTGGTCTACACTAGAATTTCTCTGGCTTAAGGTTGTTAGTTTGTATTCTAGAGTTCTGAGATCACGCTTGTCTGCGTAGTGTAAGGAGAGGCTGGTCTTAATTTTTTCCCAGTCATCGTTAAATTTGTTGTAAGAGATTAGGGCTGTATCCGCCGGTCCTCTTATTTTATTCCTAATATGCTGCATTATAGCACGAAAGATGGGTCTGGTTTGGATTACCTCGTAATCTTTTAAAATAGATTCTACACTGGAGTTCCATGAAATAGATTGAATCGGATTTCCGTCAAAGATTTGCAAATCTTTCACAGAGTCTGGCAACCTCCTCATTTCGTTGAGTTCCGCCTCTGTTGCTGGCGCAAAGGTTACGGGGTTATTTGTTGAAGGAGGACTAACCCTATTTTTTAATTCACTATTCTACTGCTCATAACTCTCATCTGCTCGATTTGCAAATTGAGCGCGCCTGTTAACTGCGTTATCGCATTTTCAATATTTTCCATTTTTTTATTTTTTATTTATGATCTTTATTGAATTACGGTAATTTATCTTTTAAAATAATTTAGGTGTGCTTTTTTTTTATATAAAGACAATTTCTTAATATATAAATAACTTACAATAATATGAGGAACAGCGTTACTTTGATCATTAATTGGACGTCCTGATTTTTCCTTTTTTTGGAGGTTTATTTCCTTACTTGGGTACAGGTGGTGTCACATTATAAGTGTCAAGAATAGCCAATTTATATTTATTCTGGTTAAAATTTATATTTAAAAAAACTTATAATTAATTAAAAGAAATACACTGGTGTCAGGAACATCCACTCGCACCTTCAACGAACCGACGACTACTCTTTTCGAACGTCAACCAGCGATTGCCCTCTCACAGGCAAACTGTCGGTGACACAAGGTAGTAGTGTAGGCGGCTGCAGGCGGTTGTGCTTCAATGTGGTCTCATCGATGAACTTGGATATTTCATCCTGGTTTTTATGCTTTAAGGATTTTATTTCAAACTTTTTGAGAGCTTAATTACTCAATAACCAGGAAAATTTTGTATCCTTTTTAAATAAAAATCTTGTAGGATTTATCCGTTTCACACTTTTTGAAAGCTAGGATATTTGATCCTGATTTTTAATAAAGTTTTTGTGGTTTAAGGATTTTATTTCACACTTTTTTTTTGAGAGCTTAATTAATCACTCAATAAACTAGAAAATGTGGTATCCTTTTTTGTTTTTTAAATAAAAATCTTGTAGGATTTATCCGTTTCACACTTTTTTGAAGGTTTAATTTATGTTGGGCGCCAGTTATCGACTGCAGGCCACGACTCGTAATAATGATTGTAAGTTTCAACTGAACCTGCTTGCTTTATTTGATAACGTCTTTTATAGTACAAAATTGCTTACTCTCTAATACAAATTGCTTACTTACTAAATTCTTATTTTGTTACAATTTATCGATATATATGTAGCAAAACACGTGCTTAGAGTCCAAAATCCAGGAATCGAATGGAAATTTTATTTGATATGTCTTATTGTTAAAATATAGGACTATGAATAAGTTCGTGCGGTTTTACAACAGATGGCGTAACTTGATTATTATTCCATCGATCCACATTTCCAAACATTCATTGGAGAGCTACTGTCGTAAGGCACAAACGTCAGTATAAGTTTTTTATTTGAAGCGTAAACAACAATATTTTTACCACACTTGAAAATGTCGAATTTCGTGCCAAATAATGTGTTTTTGCGGGGAATTCTTCTTCATTATTTTAATATGAAGAAAAAAGCAGCCGAAAGTCATCGTATCTTGGTGGAAGTTTATGGTGAGCATGCTCTATCTGAGCGAACGTGCCAGAAGTGGTTTGCACGCTTTAAAAGTGGTGATTTTGGCTTGGAAGACGAAGAACGCGAGGGTGCGCCGCCAAAGTTCATGGATACCGAATTGGAGGAATTGCTCGATCAAGATCCGGCTCAAACGCAAGAAGAGGTTGCAAAAACTTTGGGAGTTGATCAATCAACCATTTCCAAACGTTTAAAAGCCATGGGAATGATCCGAAAGGTAGGCCATTGGGTGCCGTATGAATTGAAGCCAAGAGACGTTGAACGCCGTTTTATGGCATGCGAACAACTGCTTCAACGGCACAAAAGAAAGGGTTTTTTGCATCGAATTGTGACTGGCGATGAAAAGTGGGTCCATTACGACAATCCAAAACGTCGGGCAACGTATGGATACCCTGGCCATGCTTCAACATCGACGTCGGCGCAGAATATTCATGGCCTGAAGGTTATGCTGTGTATCTGGTGGGACCAGCTGGGTGTTGTGTATTATGAGCTACTGAAACCGAATGAAACGATTACGGGGGATGTCTACCGACGACAATTGATGCGTTTGAGCCGAGCACTGCGAGAAAAACGGCCGCAATACGCCGATAGACACGACAAAGTTATTTTGCAACATGACAATGCTCGGCCACATGTTGCACAAGTGGTCAAAACATACTTAGAAACGCTCAAATGGGATGTCCTACCCCACCCGCCGTATAGTCCAGACCTTGCGCCATCCGATTACTATCTCTTCCGATCGATGCAACATGGCCTGGCTGACCAGCACTTCCGTAATTACGATGAAGTCAAAAAATGGATCGATTCGTGGATTGCGGCAAAACCGACCGAATTTTTCACAAAGGGAATCCGTGAATTGCCAGAAAGATGGGAAAAAGTAGTAGTAAGCGATGGACAATATTTTGAATATTAAATTTGTAACCATTTTACGTCAATAAAGTTTCAAATTTCGAAAAAAACCCGCACGAACTTATTCATAGTCCTATAGATCCGAGCCGGAGATAGTAATTAAACGCCGACAAAATAACAAGTGGTTGCCACATATACATACATATATCTCGATCACTTCCGTTCGCACAAAATGTGATTTTGCTGTTTCTGCATTTTTTATGAACAGAGAATATTGACTGTGTTAACTTACATGTGTATTTACTATCAATGACGACGTCTACTTGCCTCAGTATATCCTTGCCCAAAATCGCGTAGTACAAAATACTATATTGAGCTCCCTAGCAACGTGGAACTCTATATTGACTTCGACCCCATCCAAATCCATAATCGCAGGGAAACACCCAATAGTTTTTATCATTTTGTTGCCAATGCCATACAACGTTTTAATTATGGATTGTAAATCGACGTATCCAATATTGAGTAGAGTGTCATATCTGACAACACAGATATCACTACCCGTATCTAACAATGCTGAAAACCTATAACCATTTATCTGCCATTCGCGGAATAGAGACGCGTCCTTTAATGCTGACCTAGCTTTCGGTTCTTCTTCACCGTCGGTAACTATATTTACTCTTTGATTTTCCTTCTTCTGCTCCGCTCGCGGTATCGTCTGCTGACACTCGAACGCCTTGTGACCGACTTGGCTACATTTAAAACACCGAGTCGCCGATTGAGTGCGTTGCCTAGCAAGATGCCCTACTCTTCCACACTGGAAACACGACCTACTGCTTAGTACCTTATTTTTGGTAGCGTCTTTACCTTGCGAGGACTGTGTGAATGGTCTGCTGCCTATACTGTGTTGGGACCCTCTACGCTTCTCATAAATACGTAGGTTCCCCTTAAGGTCTTCCAAATTAAGAGTTTGATACAAAATCTGGTTATTGGCACGTGTATCTGGAATGCCATCAATAAAATATTCGATGATGCTCCATCGTCCATATTAATCTGGCTGGCAATCTCCATCAATGAGTATCCATCCAATAAATTTTTATTTACCCGTTTACGCCTATTCTTCAGTCTACGATGAATTTCGTTTGCACTCAGCTTAACCTCAAATTCTTTCTTAAGGATGGACTTTAGCGAGTTCCAATCCTTGACTGCTCTCTGACTTCTCACGAATATCTTTGTCGCACCCCTGAGTAATTGCTTTCCATAGATAAATTTCTACAGTTCTGCATTCCAGTTGACGACAGCTGCGTTATGGTATTCTCAAACTCCTGCAACCACTGATTAGCGTCAAGTTGCCAGCACCCCGAGAATGATGACAATGCATCTTCGATATCGCGAAGATTAAAAAAATTCTGAACCGGTACTTGTACATTAGCGGATTTATTTTCACAATCCTCATCCGAATCTAAACTCGCATCAGCGTCTGAAACTCTAGAATGACCGGAGTGTTCTAAAAGTGCGTTCTGCAAATCACCTAGTCGGTAACCTAAAGCTGTGAGTTTCTCGCTTAGACTGTTCAAATTCAGTTCTAAAATTTCGTTCACGTCGTTTACAATATTAAATATAATAAAATGTATAAGTATAAAGTATTCAATAAAGCAATATTCAAAATTAAAGTTATTTCTCTTAACTATCTAAAATATACTTCATAGGTTTTCGCTATACTTTTTTGTGTACAAATTATTTTGATTCACTTCAAAATATCGCATCGGAGTGCCACATAGACCGCAAGTTGGATCCGTTGTGTTGCCATAGAGCTCATTATATTGTATGATTTCCCCACCTAACCGAAATTTTTATTATAAATTTTGGTCCAAGATATTAATTCTTTGCTCTTAGTGAGCACTTTCGCCATCGAAGGAGTGGTTTTTGACCTCGCCATGAGTTTGGTGGAGCCAAGAGGTCTTCCGCGTTGGGAAGGAATTTGTTGTTTTTGATTTGTTGTTTGTTTTGTGTTTGTTAGTTTATTCATTTTTTGCGGGGCGGTCACTCAGCTGACGAGTCAGCAGTCGTAACCTGGGATTTAGGTAGGGAAATAATAGGGGTTCGCCACGCCAGAGCCCTATGACGTGGTAAGTCGAATTGAAACTGGGGTGCGACAGGTGCCCCAGAGTCCGCATACTAGCGACTTAGCTCACCCTAAGCCATGCATCCCTCGGCGTGTGCTGTTCCACCTTGGATTGGTAGCCTTTGATATAAGGAAGTGGCCTTCTCCCCGTGAGTCCATGTTTATTCCATTCGTATTAGCAGAGACATGACCTACTAATACGAGTGGCTTCTCGTCGTCCACCGAAGTGGATATGGGTCACTGCCAGCAATTATGGCAGTTACGGCACGCGTGCAGTAACACTGCACAGCATGTTGTTCCCCCTGTCATAGTTGTTGGTTGACGAGAACTGGGCTGGTTCGCGAGTAAGCTTTTACCAATTCTATGACCTACTTAACCACAGAAGATAACTGTGGCGTACCCTATCCACCACCTGGGACGCGCCGCAATACAAGTTAATTAACAATTTATCCAAAATGTTTAAACTTTGAAATTGACTGGCTTTTACTACAATATTAATTTATTCAAATAAAATTTGCCACTTGTGTTAAAATTCTGTTCAAAGCATCTCGCTTTATAGCCTTAACTCATTATTACACTTAAATTATATATGTTTATATATATAGGTTTGTACCTTTTATTTAAATGTAAGTATTAACAATGTGAGTTTTTATTAAGGAATTGATAAATTTACCACCTTCTACACCAGTTAAAACACGACTCACTCGTTCGCCGTTGTTGTCAACCAGGGTTGCCAGAAACACGAGAGGCGGAGTAGGGATTACACCATTCCCACAACTCGGCCAACCTTTCGATCTGACCTCCATCAAACGTTGCTCGCTGGTGATAGGTTTCGCTGATTTCTGCCGAACCAATGTAGTGGAGCGTCTAGAGCGTTAAAAACATTAAAATAAATAATAATCTCTACCTATTTAAAAGTTGTGTATTTAATTTTTAAATAGCAAAAATTTATGATTGCACTAACTTATGTGCTATAATGCAAATAACGTTGTAGGATTTTTTTTTTTTTTTTTGTAACAGAAGTGGAAGCAACTGAAAAAATAAATAGATTATGGATAATTAAATGTTAAAAAAAAATATTATGTAAACTATTTGTTCCTTCTCTGATCCATTTATAAACTACACTTTCAGGGGCACCCCCTTCGACGCTCATTCCTTTCATTAAAGTCTGCTCAATAGTCTGATTACTTGCAATACCAGAAAAAAAATATCTGATCGCCTAGGTGTGAAATATCCTGTTGTATATTTTTCGAACTCTGTTGGATCCATTTTATACTGTAATTCCTTCATATCTTGCAGATAAATTTGTGCAGTCTTCGCATAGGGAAAATGTCCTGATGCGTGGAATAGTGGAATCATCAGCTCAATACTATGTTGATGTATACGGTCGGCAGCAATGAAGTCTATCAATATTGTTACCATTCGAAAATACGTAATCCATAGTTTTGATGTTTTATTTTTATTTTCAAGCTCAACTAACTTATCTTGAAAAATTCTACTCAGCATTTGAAATCCTTGGTTTTCTGTAATTTCATTGTAATTGAACATTTCAAAAATCATCGATATTTGTTCGTCATTCAATACATTTAAAAAATCCGCATTATTCTCCTTAAGATCTTCAAAAATTAATTGTGATAAAGCTTGCTGCAATAAGGTATAAGCACGTACTGCTCTAGCATAGGCACGTCCTGACTTAATGTGATCAATCGTATTTTCTGCATAAATGGTAGAAAGAACTTCTTTTATCCCACTTCCATCCATAATTTAACCAATAGATTTTTTTGTATTTCAAATACGTCCAAAGATTATTCAATTGCCCATTTCCAGTAAATGTCTTGATGATCGGTTCAACGTCTGATAATTTGATTATAATAGTGGTACTCATTAATGTGGCATCTATGTAATAATCGCAAAGTTGCAAAGTTGCCACTCCTGTTTAATGAGCGCCCCACTGGCAATACTTTTATAAGTTAGCTGTTTTTTATTTGCCAAAAGTAAAAATTAAAATGCCGAGAACAAATTAAAAGCAAAAACTTTTCAAATTATTAGAAGTAACAGCTCTAAATGATTTGATGATTCTGGAATTCTTTTGTGAGGACGAAGGTATGAATTTAAACTAGATTATATTTTATTTCATATGACTAACTTTTATTTTTTTGGCAGAAGAGAAAAAAAACAAAGATGAAATATTGGAGGAACTTTCAATTGTGTTGGCCCTAGGTGTAGAATGCAGATACAGTGTACCATTTATCCAAAATAGCGCCTAAATGTAAGGTATTTTTAAAGGAAGTTTTCCATCTCGACTCTCTCTTCTTTCTCCAGTTGTAGTTTGTGCAATTTAAATTTATTTTCCTATTTTTCTCTTTCAAATTCCAGTTTTTGTGTTTCTAATTCCACCTTTTTCTTTTGAATTTCAAATAATAGAGCAAATGGGCTCGCGCTCTGAGCTCTCTTCAAATTTCTTTTTGTTGTCGTTGTATTGTTTTGTGTGCGAATATCTGATGCCAATGAACAAGGCGGACTGACTTGATCCTCAGGAAATGTTGGAGAAATTAAAACAGATGGACTCACTAATGGACTTTAAGGCAAACTCGTAGATGTTTCGCAATCAATTTCTAATAACACTTCCTCTTCATTTTTCTCCAAGGACAACATTGGCTCTGAAGACTGATAGATTGCTGGTGGCTGGATATTGATGCGCCGTACAAAAATTGCGTGTAGGTCATCATGAAATGGACAAGTCTTTTTGATGTATTCTTCTACACTGGTTACACCTCTATTCTCAAGCAATCCTGGGCCCGTTTGGCTTTTCCACTTGACCGCGGCCAAAAAACTTGTTTTAAGATGTCTCATTTTTGTGCGCATCCCATTTGATTGTGCATAAATTTGGCGAATTTTGCTTAATGCGATCATAAAATTTTTGAGCAGTTGGTTTCTAAAATAAGTTTGTAAAATGTAAACAAGCTAGTAATGGAAAATGTAAGAGCATTACCTCAAATTGTTCCGGATTATCCTTCACATTGTCAAAGACAATCGTAAGCAAATCTCTGGTTTGCTATTCACTCCACCGAAAAGTGCCATTAATGCGTAATCGTTTTTTCTATAAATATATAAATAAACCAATTTATTTTTAAATATTAACAAAATAATATTACAAATGTGTCTACTTACGTGCTCCATTTCAAAGCAAATAGCGAATCGCGCGGTTATGCTTAACAGCTGATAGTGATTTGCGACAAATTGCCACGGATGCCACTGAAAATAGTCTAGCAAAGTTGCCATTATATCGCAAACCTAATTGCATGTAAAAATGAACAGCTGATTTGCGACTTTGCCACCTTGCGAACTTTGCAATAAATGCCATATGTTTGCAACATTACATGAGTACCACTAATATTTAAATATGTACTTATGTATATTTACATGAGTTGCACCTTATGCATTTACATTACTCTACTATTAGCGGTACCTTTTTCTGCCGTTGTCGCCTACGCTGCTCTGGTCTCGCTGCTGCTCTGCCAACGTCGCTCACTTGCGCAGTCGCTCTCTGCTCCGTTCCGTTACCACTGCTGCTGCTGCGATCGTGGCCGTTAACGCACTCGCCGCTACTCCAGTTATGTGTGTACGTATGTACACGTGGCGTAATTAGCCAGTAGATATACGGTATTTTGCACTTATTAAATTCACTGTGGCCGAATCCCGATTCTGACACCACTTGTAGGATTCCGAGTTAAACAATTTGTTCTTACTGTAATTTAGACAATTTCTTTATTACTTCAACTTAGACATTTGTTCCTGTGCCTTCCTCGCTTGCGGTTTAGTTCACAATGTTCTATCTGTCCTGTTCGTATCGTCAACGTCTTCGTTGGGTATGTTCGCGGTATGGTAATCTCGGTCTTTTTGTTGCGTTACATTGTTGTCCGTATTAGTCCGGTCATACACTGTGCGCTCTGTCTCCTATTATGTCTGTTCGTCGTGTCCGTCATTTCCTATATATATGTATATGTATATATTATTGACATCAAATAGTATAGAGAAACAATTTTTTTTACATATTTTTTTGTAGTAAAACTGAGCCAACAAAATTTAATTTGCTATCCCACTTCTGAATAATGCGAAAACGCATCATTTAAGTAATGAGTTGAATTTTGAAAAATGTTAACCTTGGAATAGCTTAATCTTAATTAAAAAACAAAAAAAAAAAAAAAAAGAATTTTACTCTATATGAGCCCTTATGATGTGGCAAATATCTCGATAGGGTTCATACGGGTGCGAAATTTCTGTGATTTACAATTGGATTTGTTTGTTCCGTATAGTTTCACAATTTAATAATAATAAAATCACAATTTGAATATACCTATTTTATTTTTAATTTAATAGACGTTGCTTAAGGCGTTATATATAGTTAGAAAGCCGAAAAAAGCGAATTTTCCAGAATTTTTTCTGAGAGAAATTTTAAATTTAGTAAAAATATTTATTTGGAAAGGAGCTACAGCTGATCTCCGGGAGCTCCTCTCAAAAAAACGTTTTGCAGTGACCACTATATCTCTGAACTGGATTCTCTGAAACCAAAAAAAAAAAACCAAACTACTTGTTTTTATATTAATTTGGGGAAAAAGAAATTTATTATTTCAGTTTAAAACCGTTTTATGATCGATCTTTAGCTCGTGCGTGATGCTATGACTACTAACAAGACGGCCAACTTCGATTATTTCTGTGATTTTATCGACATTAATTAACTATTACAGTATCGGCACCATAAACCCCATTCGCGATTTCAGCGGGCTGGCCTGTATTTTTGGCTTTATCAAAGAAAAACTGTAAAATGTACCCGAATTTTCTCTTTGTTCTCTCACAACTGAATGGAACAAAGAAAACCAGCAAACGAATTTGTTTAGTGTGAAATTCTATCGCTGTCTCTATGGTTGCTTCCACTCCAGTATTATATGGATTATGAGCTTCCAATATTTTTTGGTAGCTATGTTCAATATCGCGAAAGAAAAAACTAGTTTAACACTTTATATTTTATATTTAGTTTTCGAATGCGTGGCCGTGTTTTAAAAAGTTGAACTGCTAATGTCAATTCGCGAATAAGTGCACATACCTATATATATATGTGCATATGTACATAACTACATTAGACTAGCGAAAAGAGAAGCAATGTTATGTATACATATGTATGTTATGCTAAGCAAATGCCTGCGTGTGCTTTGTATGTTTGTATGTCGTTAAGCGAAAGAGAATATAGTAAGTAATGTACAAAATAATAAATAATATAACATAACATTTTAAGGTGACCAGCTTATGGCAGAAATTATAAATATTGGCTATTAATTAAGAAATTAGTTTATAGATTGTGGAACGAGATTAGCTGCTGCTCCGAACACCCCTCAATGCGTATTTCAATCAAACTATGAAATAAACCTTTGGTCACACTTGCATTTACTCTTTTATTAATAAAAAGATAAATATCAAAACATGGTTGTCAGCGTATGTCGACGATATATGTCCGATTCCGAAATAAGGAAAAATAGGGATACTTTCAATTCGTTATAATTGTATCGCTTGTCATTCTCATATATTCGAAACACTTTTTGGGATCCTGTCTCAAACTATAATAGAGATGGTGAAATTCTCCGAGTTCTAGTCTTGCTTGGTTTATAGGATGCGCCGAAAACTAACGTTTTTCCCTTACAGTATTATGTAGATGATAATATGCAACAGTAGGCGTCAACAACAACATATTTTCTTCCTCTGAATCACTCATTATTATAAATATTATAGCTCTTCACTTTTCAAAACTTAAATTGCTCTGTTTTATACACCACACAAAACTAAAGCTCGACGCTATGCTTTTGTCGCTGCTCTTATCGCTTATCGCATCTCTGACATGCAAATTAACTTTTGCTTCAATAGCAAAAACTTTTTAAAAAATGTGAGTCTTTATTGTGATGCTTGTCGCGCAATGCACAACGGATAAAAAACTCCCCCAACACAAAGCTTGAATCATTAATCCAACCACTTGTTTTAGGTATTCGTTAAGAGTAAAACTATCTGATGAATTTTGTGATATAACCACTATTTCATGACTAGTTTTATACAAGTTATATTCCGTATGGAATAGTAACGAGTGTAACGCTATTACAGACTCTTGAGTCCTTTGAATAACGCCTGTAAAGCACCTTATGTACTCGAACGCTTTGCTCTCTTTTGGTACATAAACTGTAAATTCTCTTTTGAAAATAATACTCTTTAAAATAATACTTTTGAAAATAATACACCACAAGTCTTTTGAAAATAACACCACACGCACTCGCAGTCAAAACTAAACTGATTAACCGAACTTCTACTGACGCTCACACGAGCGACAAAGTAGCAGGCGAGCATTAACGGGAAAAGTCCCGTTGTCAATATTGATGTCGAAAATATACATATAAGTACATGTGACTTTTGCTAGTACATATGTATGTACATTTTCAACACGCCACCTCAAAAGTTACATTAACAAATTTTTAAAATATTAATATATTCACTGACGAGCTTGTGCGATTCTTTTTTATTTATTTTCCTTTTTTAATTTTTGCTATTTCTGGGGATAACAATTTTGATCCAGCATTCGCTCATGGGATTAAGGAAACCCAGTAAAACTTAATCCGGATCAATTAATATTTATAGTTAACAAAATTCATTTTCAATTAACAAAAACATAAAGAAATTAATACAATAATTCAGTTTTTCACTTTCATAAGCTTTTAGATTAAGTAAGTAATATGAAATTAATATCATTATTCAATTTTCAGTTTCAAAAGTTTTAGAATAAGTTTGAATAGTAATATGAAATCAATTATATATAAAAAGCTTCATAAGCCTTTTAGATTAAGTTCAGAGGGTAATCAAAAATAAAGTTGTCCTTCTTTTAGTTTAATTAGGTTTGGTATGAATAAATTGTCTCATTAATTTATTCTGTGAGCCCCAGTTGGTTTCTCAAGGTGATGAATCGTGCTGCTGGTAACGGTTTCGACATTATATCGGCCAATTGAGAATCTGTTGGAATATACTTAATACAAATTAATTTCTTCTGAACTGTTCCCTACTGAAATGATATTTAATATCTATGTGCTTTGTTCTCTTGTGGGAAGTAGGATTATTAGCAATACTAATACAACCTTGGTTGTCTTCAAATATATCTATTGGACCATTTAATTCTAGTTTAACTTCATTTATTAATGACTTAAGCCATAATGCTTCTCTGACACCTTCAAATAGAGCCATGTATTCCGCTTCAGTTGACGAAGCAGCAACGGAATTTTGTTTCATTAAACAATTTTCAAACATTTTAAACACGAATCCAGTAGTGCTTTTTCTGTCAGTCTCGTTTCCAGCCCAATCACAATCAACATATCCCATCAGAATACTATTAATATTTATATTTTTATGAAATGTCAATTCCAAATTAATAGTGCCTTTCAGGTACCTTAAGACCCGTTTAAGACATTGCCAGAGTTCCTTATTGTTGTTATTTGTATATCGACTTAAAATGCTTATCGATGTACTCAAGTCGGGACGTGTACATAACATAATGTACATTAAACAACCAATCAAGTTTCTACAAGGTGCATCATATGATTCTTCTGATTGTAATGCCTCATAGTTTAGTTTGCTTGGGAGAGGTGTACTAACTGCATGACAATCTTCCATGTTAAATTTTCTTAAAACATTGCTAATACACTTAGCCCACAAAGTCTGCGTTCACCTTAGACTTTTTGCGTGTAATGTGAAAATAAAACATAAATCTATAATTCAAATCAAATTATTGCCATAAGTTTATTCCTTATTTTCTTAAGTTTAAATAACAGAAACAATAATTATATTAATCTTCTCGATATTGATATAACGTGACATAAGTGCCATAACAAAAGAAATAAATAACCAAAAAGTATGCGTTCAGTTTTACATCAAGTATGAAAAATATGAAAAATATTATCTTAAAAAGAAAATTAATATCTAGTTGGGTAGCCCCGTAGTTTTAAAACTTCCGCCAATCGGTTTGGCATCGAATATACCAACTTCTCTGTCTCTTCTGTTGTAATTTTCTCCCATTCTGTCTGCAGAACATTTCGTAAGGACTCTTTACTAGTTATTACATGCTGTCGTATTTTTTTCTCTAGTAAATCCCAAAGGTGCTCTATGGGGTTGAGGTCGGGTGATTGGGGGGGCGTTTTAAGCTGTCTTGGAGCATTATACAATAGCCAAAGTCGTACAACCTCCGCTGTGTGCTTTGGGTCATTGTCTTGTTGAAACCAAAACGTTGATGACAATCCAAGATTTTCTGCACTTTGCTTTAAATTTTGTTTTAAAATATTAAGATACCCCCACCTATCCATTGTGGATTCAATAAAGCTCAGTTTAGCCACACCAGCAGCTGCCATACAACCCCACACCATAATGCCACCACCACCATGCTTGACAGTCCCTACAAGGTTTTGTTTTTCCAGCGCTGTTCCTGGTTTCCGCCAAACAATTTGACGTCCTTTAATGCCGAAAATGCAATACTTACTTTCATCTGAAAATATAACTTGTTTCCAGAACTCTGGAGACTTATTTATATAGGCGTTAGCGAACTCAATACGTTTACGCCGATTGACATGTGAAATGGATGGTTTTTTACGGGCTACCCTACCATGATACCCAGCTTTATGTAAAATTTTTCTTGCAGTTTCCGCACAAATTTTTTTATTGAACGTCTGTTGCACGTGTTCAACAATTTTTGTGGACGTAGTTCGCGGATTTGTCTTCGCCATGCATATTATTTTGCGTTCTTCTCGAAAAGATAATTTTTTTGGACGACCATTTCTCGGCTTAGATGTTAAAATCCCAGTTGCTTTAAAATTATTTATAACGCGTTGTACAGAGGAATACGTTCTTCCAACAGTTTGGCCTATTTTTCGAAAGGATTTTCCTTCTTTCCATAATTTGATAATTATTTTTCTTTCTCCAACACTAATTTCTTTTCCTTTTGACTCCATGCTTAAAAATTAATCCTTTCCGTAAACAAGATGCAGCATTGGGTGCGTTAAACAACTGACTAATATGCAAATAATAAAAACTGCGCAATAAAAAGCAAGAAGCATTCTTAAAACTAACGGTATCATTTAAACAAATAAACTGAACGCAGACTTTTTGGCGGTTGTATTTAGTTGTCGCGACATTCAAATGCCGTTATCTCGCATATGCATGCACGAATCTGAACAATTTTTTCACAGTTTTGCAACTGAATATGTAGAGAATAAATAAACGAAAAGCATTGTTTTGTAAAATACATAAGTGCTGTATATTAATATAACATATAATATTTAGTGAGGTGAACGCAGACTTTGTGGGCTAAGTGTATATGCTGACTGACTGAGACATAACTTATCGTTCTTCCTGTCAATTTTTATACCAATAAAGAATCGAATTTCCTGTAAGTCAGTCATTTGAAATTTACTTAGTAGGTAAGATTTAAATTTAGACATTGTACAAGAGTCATTTGTAGCAATTACTACATCCTCGACATATAGAAGGATATAAATATTTTTAGAAATATCTCCTTTATCTAAAATATATATACAATACTCAGCTCCTAAATTTTCAAATCCAGCCTCCTTTAATACCAATTCAAAAACTTCAAACCAACATCTTGCAGCTTGCTTAAGGCCATAAATTGCTTTATTGAGTTTACATACTTTATCCTCATCTCCATGGACTAAGCCTTTTGGAATCGTCATGTAAATTTCATCTTTTAGAGTTCCGTTTGCGGTTTTTACATCCATGTGATGAATTTGTAGGTTATATTGATTTGAGAGTGCTAAAAGAAATCTGAAGCTTGAAATTCGTGCAACTGGTGCAAATGTCTCATCATAATCTGTCATATATTCCTGAGTAAAACCTCTTGCTACGAGTCTTGCTTTATAACTTTTTAAATTGCCAAATTCATCTTGTTTTATACTAAATACCCACTTGCAATCAACTATGTTTTTCCCGTCAGGCCTTTGCACTAAACACCAAGTATTGTTTTGGGAATGAGAGTTAAGTTCATCTTCAACGGCTTTTTTCCATTGAACTCTATCTTCACGAAATTGAATTTCGTCATAAGTATTCGGGACGTCATTCAAACATATTTGAGCATTCATAAGACATTTTTCTAAAAATCGATATGACAATGTGGGTTTATCTTTAATTCTTTCACTGCATCTAGTTTTCTTTTCAATTGCAACCTCTTTTAATTTATCACCAGTTTCAATAACTGGATCGGCATTCTCGAGACATGTGGAATTTTCTTTAGGGTTCACATCTGATCCGTTATGAACAGATTCATAATTTTCCACCAATGGAACAACCAACTCTTCCAACTCTGTAATTACAGAATCATTACTAGAATCAACTTTATCTAGTTTAACATTAGAGTCTTCTTTATGAACATCACTATTTTCTATGATGTTAACTTCATCCACCACAACATCCCTTGCTATCATAAACTTCCTCGAGTTCATGTTCCACAATTTATACCCATTTGGCTCATAACCGACAAGTATAGTTTTAATTGACTTATCGTCAAACTTCCTTTTTTGAACTTTATTAAGTGCATATACTGTCGAGCCAAATATCCTGAGATATTTTAAAACAGGCTTTTTATTATGCCAAATCTCATAAGGTGTTTTCTTTATATCTTTCAAGGCTCTACTTGGGGACCTATTAATTAAATATGTTGCTGTTAGAACAGCTTCACCCCAAAATTGTTTGCTAAGTTTAGCACAACAAATCATGGAACGAGCCTTCTCGGTGATTGTTCTAATCATCCGTTCTGAAACACCATTCAATTGTGGAGTATGAGGAACTGTAAGATGATAACTGATGCCTTTTTCGACACAAAACTCACGCATTTCATTAGATAGATATTCCCTGCCATTATCGATATATAGATTCACTGTTTTCAAATTAAAGTGAGCTTCACTTTTTGCAATGAAATCTTTAAAAACAGAAAATACATCCGACTTATAAGTTATTAGGTATGTAACACAATAATGTGTGAACTGGTCAATAAAAACCACATAATAGTTTTTGTTATCAATTGTAGTGGGTGTGATTGGACCACAAACATCAGAATGGACTACAAACAATGGTCGCTGGATATGCTCTTTATTTTTACTTTTTTCAAATTTTAATCTAGATTGTTTGCCGCTAATACAAGCCTCACATATATCACTGTTTGACTCAATACGACTTAAAAGATTGATATCTTCAAACAAGTTATTTCGTTTTATTTCC
The DNA here is from genome assembly GCF_028408465.1 of Anastrepha ludens. NCBI lineage: Eukaryota > Metazoa > Arthropoda > Insecta > Diptera > Tephritidae > Anastrepha > Anastrepha ludens. The sequence continues at coordinate 8,769,580 of NC_071499.1, read as the reverse complement.
GAAAATTTTCCTAAACTTATATGACCTAATCTTCTATGCCACAAGAGATACTCTGCACTCTTTAATTTATTAGACGTGTATACCTTTGCATTTAATTGAAATGTTATAATTGGTATATTATACTCACTCTTCCCTTTAAGCACTAATTTACCGTTTTTAGTGACTTTTATGCCTTCAGGACTAAATTCAGTTGTTAGGCCAGCATCCTGCATCCTCTTTACTGATAATAGATTGTGTGGAATTTCCTTGCTATATAGCACATCTTTCAGTGAGATTTTGTTTCCAGCATTGCTTAGGTTGATCACTCCTTTGGCGGTAGCATTGATATATTCTCCACGCTTTGCAATCTCAATTGCAATATTGGACTCCAAGTGTTCATACTCCGAAAACAACGCTATGTCTTTGATTAGATGGTCCGAAGCCCCAGAGTCAAGAATAAAATCTACCTCACTTGCAATTGCATTATTTTGTGTATTTCTTATCATGAATGCAAATCCGCGATCTAACTGTGTAGTTGTAGCTATTTGAGCTTGTCTCTCTTTGCCATTATTTTCGTTAGTCTGATTCCCTGCCTGCCTTTTCAAAATGAAACAATCTTTCTTTAAATGCCCCAATTTGCTACAGTGAAAACATTTTAGAGGTGATTTAAACTTGTTTTTAAAAGGCTTCTTAAATTGATTATTATTATGTTTATTTTTGTATTTATTGAATTTAAAAACGTTATTTCCAATGGCCTGCAACACCTTAGCACTTGTGTCCTTGCTGACACTTTTTAATTTAATTTCCTGGTCTAAAAGTCGTGTTTTTACAAATTCTAATGTCAGGTTTTCCTCTGACAGGGTTTCAATTGCCGTGATTACTCCTTCGTAACTTGGTGGAAGGCTTAAAAGTAACTGTGCAATTTTATCCATTTCATCCAACCTGCCTCCTGACGAAATGAGTTCAGTTATAAGGTCATCAAAAATCTTAAAATGATTTAGAAGTGGAGTATCACCCTTTAATTTTAAAGCAAACAACTGTTTGCGCAAAGATAGCTGAGAAGCTAAACTTTTCCTCTCATATAGTGCATCTAAATTTGCAAAAATCTGTCTGGCAGTATTTTCTCTGCTCGCAAGAACAACAAACGAATCGCTTAAATATTCTATTACAATATTCTTTGCATTTCTCTGTGCCTTTATTATTTCATCTGTCACCTTTTCTGGTTCCTCATCAACTACTCTTAATAAATCTTGTTCTTCTAATAGTCGCCTTACTCTTAATTTCCATATAGAATACCTCTCGCCGTCAAACGGTTTTATGTTTCTCTTCCCTTTATCCATTTTTTCTCTGAAAATTTATATACACCAAAAATTATTATTCACACATGTATGCACATATAATTTGAAGTTTGCGTTATGCATGTACATATGTACGTATGCATGGATGCAAGAATAAAGAATATCACAATCACGGAAAAAAACTTTTAAGCAAATTGCGACGTACACACGCATTTAGGCAAAAGAAGAGAAAACTAAAAAACGGGATTCAATGCACACACACATATACACATAAACACTTGATGTACATACATACATAATGTACGTACATCAATAAAATTTCACAATGCTGAAACAAATAAAACTTTAATTATGATTGTTTATAACATTATCAATTCATATATGAACAATGAGATTTATCTTGCGCTAACTGTGCCCATAACCTTTTGAAAATAATACTCTTTGAAATAATACTTTTGAAAATAATACACCACAAGTCTTTTGAAAATAACACCACACGCACTCGCAGTCAAAACTAAACTGATTAACCGAACTTCTACTGACGCTCACACGAGCGACAAAGTAGCAGGCGAGCATTAACGGGAAAAGTCCCGTTGTCAATATTGATGTCGAAAATATACATATAAGTACATGTGACTTTTGCTAGTACATATGTATGTACATTTTCAACATTCTCCGAATGGAGTTTTTACTTTGGTGCGTGCTTCAATGTTGGATTTCGACAATATCTTTGAGATACATGAGGTACTCTCACTATTGACGATTTGCTTTATCTTTAAGTTCTTGTCTTTTTCCATGTTATCGTGAATTTCTACAATTTCACTTTGCGTTTTGTATTCATCTTTATATTTCTTCAATCTTTGTGAGAGACTGTCGAGATATAAATCTATGGTTACGAGCGTGTTAGTTGTAGGTTCCTCTAATTCTTGGATTTCAAGACCTTCGAAAAGCATTTCCTCTCCAAACAAACTATGGTTGTCTGGATTTGAAACTTCAACTTTCCTATCTTCTAGAAAAGATGATGATTGATTAATAACGAAGTTATTAGCCATTTGATGTTTTGTTTATTTTAGTTATAACTCGTTTAGCGTTTATTTTTTTATTTATTTTTTATTTATTTATTTATTTATTGTCTTTGAATGAATACATTCTTACAGACTATATTAAGCTAATGTACAATAGTTTATTAGTTACTAAGAAAAGAACGATTTAAGATGATTGACTAAGATGCCATACGGCCATGTAAAATCAGCACCAGAAGAATTGAAAAACATATTTAAATCTGAACATGCCCTAGGAATCGAAGCATTCATCCCATAGTTGGTTCTCGAGAAGCCAATTTTAAAGGTTTCGTACTGTCGGAGCCTCATATTGGGTATATTAAATTGAATTTTACTTAAGAGGGAAGGACAATCAATAGATCCAGAAATAATACGAATAATAAATGAGCACGATAGAATAGACCGTCTGCTATCAAGTGGTTTTAAGTCAATTAGTAAACATCGAGAGCGGTACGATGGTACAGGTTCAGAAAAGTTTAAAGATCGGAGCGCAAAACGAAGAAAGACTTTCTGCACTCTCTCAATCCGATTAGACAGACCTATTTGGTACGGTCTCCAAATAATAGCGGCATACTCTAATCTTGATCTAACAAAAGCACAATACAATGTTTTGAGAGTGTGTGGGTTGGTAAATGCAGAACAATTTCGGCGAACGAATGCTAGCATCGCATATGATCGTCTTATGACGTGGTTAACATGGCTGGTGAAATTCAGCTTAGAGTCGAAAATAACGCCTAAGTCTTTAATTTCCTCAACGGATTGCAAAGGTAAGCCAGCAATATTATACGAAGTATGCAAAGTGTTGTTTGATTTAGCATATTTTACGTGAAAGCATTTGCTAATATTTAGTGACAGATGGTTTAAATAGCACCAGTTCCGGACATTGTGCAAGTCGGTTTGCAACTTTTCAGAGTCCCTAACACTGTTAATCACCGCAAATATTTTAAGATCATCAGCATACAACAAGTGTTCTGCAAATGAAAAGCAAGAACCAATATCGTTAATAAAGAGTATAAAGAGGAGGGGTCCTAGAATACTTCCCTGTGGGACACCGGAGGATGCAATAAATGCACGGGATGTCGTATTATCGACGGCTACAACGCAGTGTCTGTTGGACAAATATGATTTGATCCAAGACAAAAAAGTGGAGTGTATACCCAATGATGCAAGCTTCGACAAGAGTATTCGGTGCGATACTTTAGCGTAGATATATGTAACTGGGTTAGTGGTGTGTGGTATAGGAGGCGTTAACTTGCACGCACCCTAAGGCTTCTTTGTAATGAAGATGTACATATGTAGTCGGCCTTTCGAAAGTGACGTTAGCTAATACCTCCTTCGCCCACTCTATCGACTCTTTTACTTCCTTCGTCTGCTTCTCCGCTGTTGGTGGTGCTTCGTGGAACCTTTTGAGTATCTTGACGGCATTACACCCTCCGAGTACTCTGCTTTAGTCGATCAGTGATCTTAACTGCCACCAATGCACTGGAGCTAGGATTAGCCATAGCTCCAGTGCCAGCGCTTTAGTTTAACTTCTGTCTTCGTGGTGGCAGAGTGAGAGCTCGTTTTTCGGAGCTAGCTGCCCCTTCCGGATTATTTGTTTGTTGGTTTTTTTGCGTTTTTGTCTTTTGTTCGACTAGTTTTAAATTAAAAGCTTAAAATAAAACTAATTCATTTATCGCAAATACATTTTTTTTTTATTTTTCTAAATTGAAAGATTTATACCCGCCAAGGATATGGTGAACTTTACTATAGTAACCCCAAGCAGATGGGGTATGGCCTGAAGGTCCAACAACCTTCTTCTCATCTCTGTAAAACAAGAACACTATTTTTGGAAGTGCATACTAAGATTTTGCATTTAACATTCAACAAAATTACCTAAATTCATAAGACAAATTGTGAATTTTGACTTTTATTTCCCTCGATGGAAACACAAAACCTCCTATACCCATTTCTGCTGCCATATCTGCATTAATATGTGTATTGTTTTGCAGCCTCGTAATTGCGGCAGCTTCTTCTACCACAATTCCAAAAGAAATTGTTATTGGAAAAATGCAGCGAATCAAATCAGTATTTATAATGTATTTATTTCTGACAAGGTTATGGCAAGTACCATAGTTTAATGTGCGTGCAGAACTAAGCACGGTTGAAGACACACTGAATGTGTATAGTACAATACAATAGAGTAACTTCGGGTATTATGGTATACCTATTTCTTTTTGGGTCATAACCTACAAGATATGCACCCGAAGCTTTCCAGATTTTGTGCATATTATCAGTAAAGTAATGGCTATAGGAATATGGAACGAGAACTGCGTTACAATAGAAAAAAAATATATTTATGAGCAAATATATAAAAAAGGCAAAAATTGGCACTTTGAAAAACGTGCGGGTAATTTGGTATACATGGTTCGTTTAATATGGTATACTATATCATATTACCAAACCAATATTACAGAAAATTTACCAAAAATTGAGTGTTAAATTATAGTTGTTTAATGAGCGAAAAAGTAGTTCTTAGCTTAGATGCAAGAGTAGCAAAGAAATATGGTATGGAATGCATTTATCGTGAGCCCAAATTAATTCGCATTGTAAGCATGAACCCTGCAAACCAACTATCTGCTATTTACGCTGCTAAATTGTGGGTATCGTTCACTTGTGAAGTTGTGAGCTTTATAGTAATTTTATGTTCTACGCCGTGCACTTGCAGCCTACTTCCAGTCTATACGTGTGATGCTTTTATTCGCTCGCACTAACAGAAATTTCTCATATACTGCTGTGCTGCTCTAATTGACATTCAATTGTGAATGATGTAGGTAACATGTAGTGAACGAAACCTTTTGAACTCATGAATGTTGTTGTTAACATGTAGCTAACAGAATCTCATGAATAAGTGAATTTCGTTGTTAACACATAGTTAACAGAATCTCTTCAACTGGGTAATTTTGTAGGTAATACTTACGGATCCTATATACAATAATCCTTCAAAATTACTGATACAAATGGTTATTTATTGAATATTATTTATTTAATGAATAATTTTAATAATACAATATATAATAATTTAATGAGAAATGAATTTTTGTTTTTGCATTAGTCTAAAATCGAAAGGTTATTCAAGAGAGCACTAGTATTTAAATGTTTTTTTATTTGCCCAATATAACATCGAATTTAATAGGAAGGTTTTAAGTTAATAACATACATTTCAAGTTTTAAACAAATTATTAATTTTTTCAAAGTTTTAGTATGTTCTATTTATGTACAGCTATTTATTTTAGTTTACTATTTACATTATAAAATTACGTTAAGTTTTAGTTATTTATTTTAATATTTACATTCTAAAATTAGGTTTTGGTGTTAGAAAATGAACATGAATTAAAGTAATTTAACATAATAAAATTAGCTTTAGAAATATTTTAGTTTTGGTTGTTATTTTGATTATTCATTTTTTGTTTCTGTTTCCTAACGACTTGCTTATGTCTGTTGTGGCTCATTAGTACGAAAAAATGTAAATACCGAAAAAGAGTTCCAGACTTTTGAGGCCCAAAAGCGCCGATTTATTGGCTTTCCCCTCAAAATTGTAATGGAACATCAAGGCATCTGAGTAAACGCGAGTTAAATAGGTACTTTTGATGTATTAATAAAAAAATGTATTTTATTCGTATCAAGATGTACTTAGATCAATTCTAAACTGAAGTTCATATGCTTCAGTATAATAGAAGACTAACTTATTTCTAGCTTAATCGTCTATTTATAGGCTCTGGTTTCTTTTGTTTATTGGTTGCTGATAATGTGCAAAAGGAATCTTTTATTTGCTATTTGCTGATAATGTTAAAATAGAAATATTTTGTTTGCTATTTGCTGATAATATTTAAGGGGGGAAGCTGGTCTAGAGCGCAAAAAATGGGCATATTTTATGAATTTATTTTGACTCAACAAAGGAATCAATCGAAAATCTGTGAAATAGGTTTAATAATATAGCTTTCATGGTACAAATACAAAATTTTTCGTCTGAATTAATTTCAAAATGGCCGCTGTCCAGCAGTTCTCCTAAGGCGCCTTTTTTTCTAGTGGGTCCATTGCCGAAGACGTAAACTCCTGGATCAAAAAATAAAATTTTTTTAGTTTCTATATAACAACAGAAAGAGACGTACGTAGGATTTTTTCGATATTTTGTTTTTTCGCGAAATGGTGCACGTTTGAACAAAAAGTTACAATTTTCACTATAAAGAACGACATAAAATTGTTGATTAAAAAAAAAAACTATGTAATATAAATAAAAAATCCTACGCACGTCTCCGGAGAAAGGTATTTCGAATGTATTGTCAAAATTTCGTAAGAATCGGTAAAGATTTGTTCGAGTTATGTCTTCGCCCAGTTTAAAAAAAGTGATTTCGAGAAAAACGCGTTTAAAGTTGTAAGTAGCGTTCGGGGCATACCTGCGAGGCACTGCCGTCGAATGAAAAATTTGGGCATTTAGACATTTTTGCTGGCATCCCTCATTTGGTATATTATTTCTAAGACCCTAAAGCACCTTTTAAGACAAAAAAAAATTTTTCGATTTTTTCAAAATTCTAGACCAGCTTCCCCCCTTAATACACGCGTTGAACTGAGGTAGTAGTTGAATCTTCTTTCTTCGGTAGAAAGATGCCCATTGTCCCTAAATGGGACCATTAAATATTTTGCTATGGGATAAGCTGAGTCTGCTAAAATTATTGCCCCATTAGCGAGCTGAACTTCTCCCGACGTGATCTTTTGGTAAATTGGGCTATTCTTCCATACGTTAGCATCATGACAACTTCCAGGATAACCAATAAAAACGTCTCGAAATCGAAGACTGCTATCACAAATAGCCTAAGAAGATTGAAAAAATTTAGTCACGTGTCCCTTATATACATTATATGTACATATACATTGTTTACCTGCATTATTATGGAAAAATGCCCCTTGCGGTCGTAATAGCTCACTGCATCTTGTTTTGGAGTATTTATTTTAAAGTGGATTCCATCCATACATCCTACAACATAGGGAAACGAATTGGGTCGTTTTTCCTGGAACTTTTCCACCACATTCTGTTGCTCTGCGACAGTAGGCCAACAAATTTCCTTTTTAAGGCAGCATATTGCTTTAATGGTCTTGTAAAAGAGTTTATGAGCTGTACCCTTCCCCACATTGAATCGGTCAGAGAGCTGACGAAATGTAATTCGGCTGTTACTTAGCTTCCATAGAGTCAGGTACATTGCCTGTTTCAATGAATATCTTGTACCCAGCATTGACCAGAAAGGGTGCAAGGCAGTTATCAGTTTCTAAACACATTATTAAAATTAAATTATAAATAAAGCCATAACTTCTCAAATTTAATACTTACATGCAGTGTATCACGAGTCATACGAAAGTGGGAAAGGAATACGTCAGCGTCGTATAGTTCAATCGTGATAAAAAAATGTTGGACCTTTACGATACGTCTTTTCTTAAGAGTTTCTTCAAAAAGAAAACTCTTTTTTTTTGTTTGCGTGCCTCCTTCTTTTTTCAAAATTTATTAAAAAACTATCAGCACTTTTCTCAATCTCATCTATTATTAAATTAATTTCCATTTCTACTGCGATCTGAAATCAAAACTTTTTCTCAAATTGATACCTGCAACATTACAGCAATATAACAGCTGAGTTGTAAAGAAAGTATATTTATTGTTGTTAAATATATTTATTTATTTATCGTTCCAAGCTAGGCATCCAGCTTGTGAAACGATTATTTTCTTTCTTGTCTCTTACATACTAAGTACAAGCGTTTTTATAGTAATTTTTATCAATGCAAACCAATAACAATTTTTCGGTGTTTACTTGTGTAATATGATTCTAGCATTCACGCGCCGCGCATAAAATAATTACGTTAGCTATGTTTGCGTTTAATTTCAAGTGTAATGAACCTTTTAAGAAATATGATACTCTATTTAAACGGCACAGCACAGTGAATGCATAAGTGGACAATAAAATAAAAGCTAAAAGCAAAATGTTTATGAATATTAATGTTAAGGCATATCCGACTTATAATCATACTACAGAGTATCAGCAGTGTAGTGCAAAATAAGCAACAGGGTTGCTGTATTGCTGCAGTTATACATTTTCGCGAACGTACCCTCACTTCTTAAAACGTTTGTAGAATATTTTGGATTTCAGTTTTTTTTTTTTCACTCATTTTAGATTTGCACTTCTTAACGTAATGTTTGTGTTGTGGGATCTGGGGTGACACCACCTTTAGGCCACTTGAGTTGGGCGCCAGTTAAAATAAAACACTTTATTTTTAATTTTTTCTTTTCTTTATTTTCACTTCACTTCACTGTTTCACTGTCACTACCACACTGTGACTTACACTGTCTCCATTATACTAAAAACTGACCGCGCTTAAGTGCTTTTTGGTGACAACTCTTTCGGCTGTATGATGCGCATGATTCGTTTCGGCAAAATGCGAAACGTCGGCATACCGAAAAAGTACTTAAGCGAGGTGTGGGATAGTCACAGCGGCAATAACCAAAAGTGACTTGACCGAAGCTGACGGCCAGCCATCGCCGTACAGACGTACATATATGTATGTATCACACACATGCATGTTTGTCGACACCATGCCAGTACCGCTGTGTTAGCTTATACATCCATATGTATGCTTCTGAAATAAATATACATCCATATGTATGCTTCTGAAGAATAACAACACCCTTTTCACGGGCTAAATCAAGCAACTCAATATTTCGAGTGTGGCTATAATGCCTATCTAAAATGAGGAAAATGGGGTTTTCTTTGTTTGGCTTTGTAAAATCTAAGAAATGTTTAAACCAGTTTGTAAAAATTGGAATTTGCACCCAACCAGAAAGATGGCACGATGATTTTGCTCCAGGTGGTGCATCCTTCATAAGGAGAGGATGATTGTTTTTCCTTGGAAAAATAAAATAAGGCGGCACAAAGCATCCACCAGCACTCATGCACGTTATTACGGTAATGAGGGAACCGCGTTCTGCGGAAGTCATAGCGCCAATTCGCCTTTTTCCTTTTTGTGCGATTACTTTTGGTTGTCGAGACTGCACTACTGACAATCCTGTTTCGTCCACATTCCAAATACTTGTCGCTGAGAAATTGTGTTTGATATATTCGTTTTCCAATCATTTGAAAAATGAAGCCACATTTTCACGATTAAATCCCTTTGCTCTATCAAAAGATGTACCAGTAGGTGTTCGCAAGCTTAACTTTTCGCTATGTCTTTTGCAAAATCCGTACAGCCAATCTTTTCCTGCACATTTTCTCATAGTATTAAATTTATTAGGGATGTCGTTCTTTATTGCAATTTGATATGCAAGCGACCTCAAATCCGATCTCGTTAGGCCCCAAAAGCGAGACTCCATCTCCAAAGCGTATCTTACTATATCGTTTTCGATCTCTGGGGCAAAAACTGGTTTTCTTCCGAGTTTTGCTGAAAGCAGCTCCTCAGCCGGCTTTTCACTTCTAGCCATGCGCTGCAGGGTTGTGCGGGAACCTCGAAAACTTTTGAGGCCAGTAAAATACCCATTTCGTCGTTTTTTACTGCGGCAATGGCCTTGCACATGTTTTCAATACACCACTGCCTTCGTACACCGCTTTTCGACATGATTGCTGTAAAATTCCACCATTGGTTTAAAGCGCTAGCGTATTGATAATGCAGAAGGGTAATATGGTACACTATACCATATTGGCCGGTCACAAGTGTACCATATTAGACGCTTTTTTGGTTACGTTAATTCATGGAAAAAAGGCACATTTTTATGATTTTTTTTTGATGACACAGTTAAAATTTATTCGTCAAATCTTTTACTACATAAAACTATAGCATTTGAAGTATATTTTGTGAAATTTTCATTGTGAGACATCGGAGGCTGCTGGTGCCTTCTGAAATGCTGTAAAGATGAAATTTTATGTACGTGGATAATTATTGCACACAAAAGAAGTAAAATTTGTTATATTCAAATTTATTGATTTGTAATTTGTATTATACAAAATAAAAAATGTTTTAATTTAACGGGCAGACCCCGGACAGTACCCAGCCAAAAATTGAACTCTGCGCCATTAGGGTGCTGAGAGAGCGGGGTAGGGTCTCCTGCGTCATCACGCTGGAGTAAAGTTCCGCTCCTATCACTAGGCGGATAGGAGTGGATTCAAAGAATCTGGAATCCGCCAGTCTCATGTGCACGTAAGGCGCCGCTATAGCCGGGTCGACGCTTCGGAAGGGGGTGACGCGCTGGAATCCCGGTACCACCGCAGCATGTGGGACAATGCGCTTCGTATTGCCGTTCCTTCCGCGAATAGTGATCACGCATCCCCTTTGGCCTCCTACCTGGGTACTTAATAATCCCAGGTCCCTTGCGAGGCCGCTTGCAATGATGGTAACTGGTAGGCACGCGTCGATGAGGGCGCGCACCAGATGAAGGCGTCTCCCAGCCTCGATTTTAATGACGGCGGTCGGCATGATCGTCGCCACTGGGCGTAGCGCCTGTCCCGGAATTAGATCGCCTGCGCGGAATGCGGGTGGTAATGCTCGCTGGCGAGGCCTAGTGGCCAGTCGAGCATTGCGTCTTGGACGTTGGCGCACCAACGTCGTTCGCGTGCGTGGTCGAAAAGGCCTAGTTTCCACTCCACGTTCGCGCCGACGTTCGTGCTGTAGCTGGGGTCGAAGAGGCCTGGTCTCCGATCCCCTGTCTATGGTAGTACGGAAAGGCCGGGTTCCCGCTGCGGCCACAACTGGGCGAAAAGGCCTAGTTTCCGCTCCAGCCGTGGTTTGATCGGGAATCAGTGTCTCCGAGAAATCGTCCAACGCATTTACTGACACCGCGTCGCTGTCTTCCTCAGCGACTTGCTGGCTCCACGAGCGTCGTTCCTCTGGAATATGCAGCATAGTGTGATGGTGGTCGCCGCATCGTCTGCACCTTCCCTCGCTTGTGCAATTGCGCGACTTGTGGGCCATAGATAAGCAGTTGGCGCAATAGTGGCCCAGAAGCGCTTCCCGAAGCCGCTCAATCGGGCTGTTTCTGATCCTGTTTCCCCGGAAGACGAGGCAGAGGCGTATTGGGTGCCTTGCGTCAGACAAACGGCACGCTGTCGGGTATCGATGGGGGTGGCGACTAGCCTTTTTCTTCATTACATCTGTAAAGATATTATTATCGTAATCGGAGAGTGGCGAAATATATTTAATTAGTTTTTTTTTTTTTTTTTTTTTTAAACGAAAATTTGTAGTGTGTACACGGCTTTATAATTAGTTCCTTAATTAGCTTTAGTGTATTATATTGGTAGTGGTGCATTGTTAATCTCAGCTTTGCTTGGTGCTTGCTGGCTTGGTGCTTGCTGATGCTCTGTTTAAATGGATCTTTATTGTTAATATCCGGCTCGAAGGACCATGTTCTCATCGGAGTGCGACGCAATGGGCGGTTTAAAAATGTGGGGCCTCCACGGTCGCTCCGATGATATATTTTATAAAAAATAAAAAGCACAAATTCGTGTCAGTATATATTCATTAATATTTATTTTGCAGTATATACATAGATATATGCGTAGAAAGATATATATGTACATATGTCTATTGCATACGTTGCTTACGTATTATTATGTTAAGTTGTATAAGTATAATTTATAACATATTACCTTTAGCTGGCTGACACGTCCTGATGCTTCTGATTGGAAAATCGCAGTGAAAGTTATAATTAGAATTGAAGTGAAAGTAACCTCGCCGAACAACGTTTAACAGGGAAAACGTTTTAACTGTTCGGCGGGGAAATGCCAGGGTTAACGGCCTTCACGTTGCAGCGACTGGAAACGGTGGTTAGCAACAGTCGGAACGGTAGGCGCAGTTACCATTAGGGTGGCTAAAAGTGTATATTAAATATTAGGGTGTGGCCTAAACATTCATCCAAAAATATTTAAAAATACGGCAATGGCAGAAATTATTCGGACGCATCTCAAAAAAAGTAGTTTTGCGGTGCCCCTCATAACTCGGTGTTAAATCAGGTGAAATAAAAAAACCAAAGTTATTTCGTTAGATAATCGTTTTCTCCGGGTAACGCCGAGACGGTTTTTTGAAATTAAAAATTTTTCGATTTTTGGGAACACGTTAAAGTCAAAAACACGATTTTCGCGTAAAAAATCGGTGAATTGTAAAACATCTACAGAAAAAGTGTTCAAAAAGGATCGGTGCAGTAGTTTCAAAGTTATGAGGGGCACCGAATTTGAAAACGTAAGTTGTGGGAAAAACGCTTTAAAGTTTTAAATACAAAAAAAATCAGAGTAAACCGTTTATAAGCGGATTTTATTGGCTTACCTCACACTGAATCGTCGATACCAGGTCCATAAAGGATATCGCTGTCATCCAAGCTGTCTGATGCAGCTTTTTGATCCTGTCTTCGCCGAATCCTGCCTTCCTTTGTTTGTTTCTCAGCTTCCTGCTCCGCTCGATCTATACGCATCGCGCCAGTTGACCTCACCCATATCTACAATGGTCTTTTTGACTACATATGTCACGCAGACGAGTGCCCATTCTTTTTTGGACATGCCCTACACATTCTTTTTTCATTATTGAAAAATCATCACCATACGGCTTGGAATTCACTAACCCAGAGTAAGCTTTAGAGTCGCCGTCGCCGATGTAGTTGCGATATCGCACGCCATTATTTATCGAGCGTTGAAACATGGCCTTTATTGCTTCGACCTCCATATTTCCAGCTGCACCAGTAGGATTTGCCTGACACTTTCCAGCATCTACATGGGCTTCATGCCACTCTTCGTATTCGGCGGAGTCTAATTTACTTTCCCAAGTTTTACATTCCTGACAGTATGAACTTTTCACGAAAATGTCAAGAACTAAATCATCATGATCCGGTGTTCCTGCGAGAATTTTCTACTGCTTTGTGGTCCTGCGAGATTTTTCTACTGCTTTGGGGTCCTGCGAGAATTTTCTACTGCTTTAACTTTGTTTTTAAAAAAAATTTTCTCGAAAATTTATTTTTTTCGCCCAATTAATGGGGTACTTTTTTTTTCAAAATATATTGTGTTATTTGTTTTTTCGCCCGATTCGTGGGGTACTTATTTTATTATCACCGACCGTATGCCCTCTCGCACGAGGTATTTGCTTACGGTTGATGCTCCTGGCAGGATCGCCAATTAAAGTTCTAACGCGGGTGAGCGTTAAAAAAATAAAATAAACGCTTGCTTCCAAAGTCAAACTTGAAGTGAGTCCTTTATTCTTACGTTAGTTCTTTTGTACAAAATTTTTGCTTACTCTATCCTTAACAAATAATTGTTTATGTTTACAGTAAAAATTTCACAATTGGATGAGCTTATTTCATCATCCAATTAGTGCTTATGCTAGCTTTCAAAAGTATTGTTTACTCTAACTTTTTGTATATATTTGCCGTTATGCGGCTTACCAGAGTAGGGTATTAACTCGCACGGTTTTTGGTCGGTCACGCGTTGGTTTGTCAATAAGCAACCCAGTTTCTCTTACTTTTTGTACTTTAAGAGAAAAGCAGGTGTACCATATTAGCCGCCTATACCATAATACCCGAAGTTACTCTACAGGGTTGCCCATATTCGACGGACCCATGTGTTTTTTTTTGCGTCAATTGAATCTTATACAGGAATAAATGCAAATCAATGCGGATAATTCTTTGTAAAGTGGTCCGAGCAATGCCCAACTGCTGAGAATGGCGATTTTGGGATGTCCTTGGCGACGTCTCAACACTGGTGTGTGTTGATGTTAAGGCATTGCCAGACCTGTTACATTTTAAGCTTATCACTATATGTTTAACAGAAATTCGACTGCTTCTCTGTACCAGTGCGATCGGTTTTTTCTGTAAAATGAATGCATTGAAAAAGTTATTTGGCGTAACATGCATACATAATAATATTTAACAGAAAATTTACTAGAATTATGACTAGAAACCTGTTTTCTTTGCCGGCGTCCGTTTTATTTAGTTTTTACTTTGACGTTTCCCCTTACACATATGTGCAGGATCCGGCACGCGAAGTGTAACCAATTGAAAAGGCCATAAATTTAATTTGGAAAAAGTAAAATATATGTGAAAATAACACAAAATTAAGAATCAGATTTGCTGGTTACGCCCATCTTAATATAATGCAATCACACTGTTACATTTGAAATCCATTACTGATTTTCTTTTTTCTCGGTTACTCTCGGCAAAATGCTTTAGCACGCTTGTAAACAATACTCTGGAATGTCATTTAGCCAACTAACAGACCGTGCATCACCTGCGCGAGCGGTCTGAAGTTGGTTACACTTCGAGTGCCGGACCCTGCATGTAAAAAGTCCCTAAGCTTTTTCCTTTTCAGGTAGAGGTTTATCTGCCTCCGATTGGGTCGAGGATGGAGGCATTTCTGATTTCAGCCTTGTGACTTATCTCTTTTCTCCTCTTCCCGGTCGTTGGCACAGACCCCGTTTCGGCTCCGGAGGATTGCAACATTACAGAGGAATCATCTGTTCTGTCACGCTTTCCCGTTGTCATTTGTCACAAAATCAAGCACTTTATTTTCACGAACGGTGTCAGGATATCTTTTTATTAGTTATTTCATAGAATTCAAGTGTTTTCCAATTAACATTTCTTTACCTACAACATTTAGTACAGTTCTCTTAAATGAATATACGTTGCCACAGTAGTAAAATCATGTGACACATTACAGGTGTGAAAGTCGACGGAGCTTGAGTTCTTGCCTTAGTTAATGCTTCGGCTTCCTTCGTCTTCTCCGTTTGATATGACCAGCACTTACATTCGAATCCCCAGTAAGTTCAGCCCTTTTACCGGTACTCTCCTGATTCGCGCCAGACTTAACCGTTGTCAGATACTTACTCAGTATCAGAGGTCTGTTTGAGTCTATTGAGATAGTTTTCGACATCTCCACACTCTCTTGTTCAGTTGCTTCGTATGGTTTCGACATCGGTATATCGCACTCACTCATTGGGCTCCCCACTGACATAGACAATCTGCCATTCTTCACCGCTAGTAATGTGCTTCCTCCGAAACCCTGGGTGTTAGTTTCGGTCATAAGGGGATGTGGGGTTCGGGCCTGCACATCCGATGCCCGAGCTGCCGATTGCTCGGCGGGAGGATTGCCCAAAGGTGGGTTAACTGGTGCAGATAAATCTTTGTTTAGCCGCAAAACTTTTCACTGCTTCTTTCACTAATTTCTTTTGAATAGATTAACTTTCCTAGCAGGTCCACATGCGTTATACAACTCGCTTAATGCCGCCCATGCCTCTTTCGATGTTTTACAGTCTTTTATGTTCAATAATTCCGATGGCCTTACACAAAGAGTAATAGTAGACAGAGCTCTCTTATCGTCCGACAACCATCGATCTCGTTCTTGACCTGATGTTGGACACTCTGTATTTATTGGTTTCCACAAATCTTGTGTAATTAAACAACTTTTCATTTGCAACACCCACGTTGAATAATTTTATCCGTTAAGCTTTTACAAGCTGACCGCAACGAAAGAAACTGCTTACCTTTAAACATCTTTTTGCTGCCCTGCGCCGACTTAGCTGCAAACGCAGCGTGTGTGTCTCACTGTTCATTCTGCGCCCACTTTCTTCTAGAAGTTTCATCTTCAAAACTTCAACTGTTGGCAAGTTGTCTCTCATCTCCATTGCGATGACGAAATTTTCAAATTCCTTTGGAAGACTTGATAGCAGGATGATTGCAACGAGCTTATCATTAAGCATGATGCCCACCTCGATCAACTTATTCATGACTGTTGCAAACGCATTCAAATACACCGCCATTTGCTCACCTTCGGATAATTTGAGGTTAAGTAACTTTTTGTACAGTGATACTTTTCTGACGGGACTGCTGGGCTGATACACTTCTTAAGTCGTATCCACGCGTCTGCTGAAGTTGTACAATGTTTCAAGTAATTTAGTTGTGAAGGCTTTACACTTAGTGTAATCATCGCAAGTGCCTTTTCAAGGATAAGATGTACATAAATAATACGAACTGTCACAATTTTCAAAATATCCATTTTCTCCATAAAAATATTTCTTTGTATTAAATTTTGATTCCTTTCCAGATGGAATCGTAAAATTTCCAAAACCTGATAAGTAAATTGTAAAAGTCTTTGGTAAAATAAAATTTCCTTGTTGATAGATCATATCAACAAATTCAATCTCTTCAGTAGTCAATTTATATTTATTTAACCTTTTAATATGTAAAACTCGAGCCCATGCTAAAACTGAAATATAATATGCATAAGCTGAAACTGGAACTGACCTCTTAAAATTTAAACTGTGAGATGAAAAACTCTCATACGTCTCATTTATTAACGTAGTTAAACCATCAAAACCCGGAAAATGGTTTAACTCTTCAGCTATTGGAACTAATTCCTCAGTTGGTGAAGGAAAGAACGCTTCTAAATACAAAGGATCGTTCTTTAGTTCCGAATTTGTCTTTGACAAGTGTTGACCAGTTGGTATAGAGCCACGCTCCTTAACCTCTTTTGCTTCCAAAGGAACTCGAACATTTTCTTTTGGTTTATTAGAAAACGCACCTCTACGGTATCCTCCTCTACCCCTGGAGGGACGAGGTTGTTCGCTATAAGTATACTGATCATTGGGCTGATTCATATACGCTTGAAAATTTTGAGGTGGACTATTATTATTATTCCGCCATTGGGAATGTCCATTTCCTCTATTCGCTTGATTATTAAAATTATATCGAGACATTCTCGCTCAGATACACGCTTGAGTTATACGCTTTGATTTAATTTGTACGCTTTGAGTGCCTCATCCATCCTGGCAGGATCGCCATGTAAAGAAAGTATATTTATTGATGTTAAATATATTTATTTATTTATCGTTCCAAGCTAGGCATCCAGCTTGTGAAACGATTATTTTCTTTCTTGTCTCTTACATACTAAGTACAAGCGTTTTTATAGTAATTTTTATCAATGCAAACCAATAACAATTTTTCGGTGTTTACTTGTGTAATATGATTCTAGCATTCACGCGCCGCGCATAAAATAATTACGTTAGCTATGTTTGCGTTTACTTTCAAGTGTAATGAACCTTTTAAGAAATATGATACTCTATTTAAACGGCACAGCACAGTGAATGCATAAGTGGACAATAAAATAAAAGCTAAAAACAAAATGTTTATGAATATTAATGTTAAGGCATATCCGACTTATAATCATACTACAGTCTTACTGTTCTTTATTTAGAACTGTGGGGCTACCACACCGCAAATCCTTTAAAATATAAAATTAAAAAGGGCCTTTTCCTTTTCACATGTGTCCAGTTAATTGTTTTATTTGTTTGTTTATTAAAAAAAACACATTATTAAGATTTGTTCACCTTTATTAATTCAATTCGTCTGCAGGTTACAATAGTCCGTTTAGCACTGCCTATGACTTCATGAGTAGCCATTCTTCCTTTGATTAAAAGTTAAACTTCGTCTGGTGGCAAATCTAATTCTTCTTCTAATAAATAGTGAACTTACTTAAATAGTCTTATACTTATTTTCTCCAGGCTGCTGCGATGTTGACTATTTCGTCTTTAACAATTTTTATCTTATTGGCAATTGATTCCTCTATTGTTCTTCTAACTTCTTGAAGTGATTGTAATGTCTTCAGTATATTGTTAGTTCTGTTAGTTAGTAAATTAATTCTGTCGATGGTGTCCTTGTTAATTACTTTCTGTCGTTCGTTGTTACCTAATAAACCTTTAATTTTTTTGACAACCACAGTGTGATCTTTGTGATCAGGGGTGCCAGCTATCCATTTCCACGCTGTTCCAAGGATGTCAATTGAACGTTTCTTCCTTGGAGTAATCCTTTTTAGAGCATCTCTAAGCTGCTTTATGTCGGCGTGTGACAAACGTGAGTGAAAATTTTGAAGTGAATCGACAAGGTGTTTGTTTTGTGGTCGTTTTACAATTTGAACGAAATTAGGTAAATTGTGACTTTAAATAATTAAAAGTGCTTAACATTGTGCAAATTTTAAGACGAAATTTAGCAATTTCAGTTATATTTTCCATATAAACTCGCGAATGCAAGAAAAATTGAAATGTCTGACAAACCGTCCACAAGCGTCCTCTTTCCGCATATATGTTGTGGCTCAACAATGCACGCGAGCAGATTAAGCGCGAAAATCCAGGCATTAAAGTAACCGAAGTGGCGAAAAAAAGGTGGAGAGTTATGGCGTTCAATGAAAGACAAGTCGGAATGGGAAGCAAAGGCAGCTAAAGCCAAGGAAGATTATGATGAAGCGGTGAGAGAATTTGAGGCCAATGGAGGCAGCTGCCGAATTTATATTCATATAATCAGTTGGATTGAAAACACGTTTGCACAAAGTTTCAAGTCACTCACATCAAAGGTAAAACAAAAATAATATGCGCCATTTTCGATCGTTTACACATGCATTTATCGTACGAAAAGTATTTAGTTGTAGTGAAAGTAACAAAATAGAAACTTTGCATTTAATTTAATATAATAAAATTAAATAAATATTGATCAAAATGCATAGTTATAAGTAAATGTTCTGAAAAGTCGTGAAAAGAAAAAATAAAAATTAATATTATATATGTGACTGTAAAAGTAAAAATGTGCCTTTTTAGATGTTTGTGTCATCCAAGCTTTAATTGACCTAGATAAGAAATGGGGAAAATTGTTACTCACGAACTGCATCCCGGTAGGAAAGCTCGCGCGGTTACCGACCACAACAAACTGGTGTATCCACTACATGGCTTACTTCCATATGAACATACAAATCCGCGAACAGACGCAGGCCTTTAATTGTAGTTTTCGCGTAGTAATTTTTTGAGTTACATATTCAAAAGTGTTTGTTACTATAATTCGGATTATGTTATCGTTTTTCAAACATTCTCCTTTATGTACAAAATAATGTGGTTTACTTTCGCAGTTTTCTCATTAAGGTTGTGCAATTTATTATGTTTTGTAGTTTTAGAAAACTGGGATAAAAAATTTACAAATTGTTGTAGTTGAATTCCAAGATATAATTATATGGGGCTAATACATATAATAATTTCACTTTTCCCTAATATGGTTTTTGTACCAGTGAAATAAAATTTATGTAAATAGCATTGTAATGTAATATTTGTATATTTTACACAATATTAATGCTAATGGAACATCTCGGAACTAGGTTGTGGGTGCATAAGTATAAAGCGACATTCAATAAACTGAATATAGTCAATGAAATTAAGAAAACCTATTTTTGTTCATTTCTTAGTAACTTTAGTTTTCTACAACAAACTTCAGGTAGGGAATTACTAAAATAATGGGAAATCAAATCAGTGAATCCAAAATGTTGTTACTATTCCTACAGATAATAAAATAAATTTTAAAATTTTTGAGAATGTCGATGCAATTGCATCCTTCGTAGGTTGTAGGTGTTGTTGTAGCTTCTTAGATTTGCTAGGGTATAACAGTGTGGTGATGTCAATCACCTTCTAATAAAGGGTGAATCGCCAAGTGAGATTTGTTTCTACTAGGTAGGTATTGGAAGATATTACGTTGAGGTTGTAGGTATGGATTTGTCCGTTTCTTCTGAGTAAGGTGGAAGTAGGACCAATTTGACTAATGGTCTAGTCACCTGTCCCCTTTGTGTCGTGATGTCCACGACGCGTACCTGATTGTCGGGTCCAGGATGTAATTTTACTACTCGTCCCATTCTCCATTCGTTTGGTGGTAGGTTGTCCTCTTTAATGACGACAAGGTCCCCTACCTTGATGTTAGGTTTTTGATGTTTCCACTTCGTGCGTTTTTGCAATTCGATGAGGAATTCCCTTTTCCATCGTTTGCAAAAGGTTTGATGGAGGGCTTTCAATTTCTGCCACCGATCTCTAGTATATTCCTTTTGCAGGGACGGATTTTTCGCGAGACGCGTCTCATTCCGGAAGAATTGAGAGCAGGCGCTCTTGAGTGATGGTCCCAGCTTGATGTTTGATGGAAAGTCCCGCTTGAAGGGTAAGGTCACGACGTACTTCCCATCTTGGTTGCGTTTCTCATCGGAGTGCGACGCAATGGGCGGTTTAAAATGTGGGGCCTCCACGGTCGCTCCGATGATATATTTTATAAAAAATGAAAAGCACAAAGGCGTGTCAGTATATATTCATTAAGATTTTATTGCAGTATATTCATAGATATATGCATAGAAAGATGTACATGTACATAGAAGTATAGGCAATAGACATACGTTGCTTACGTATTACAATGTTAAGTTGTATAAGAATAATTTATAACATATTACCCTTAGCTGGCTGACACGTCCTGATGCTTCTGATTGGAAAATCGCAGTGAAAGTTATAATTAGAATTAAAGTGAAAGTAACCTCGCCGAACAAAGTTTAACACGGTAAACGTTTTAACTGTTCGACGGGGAAATGCCAGGGTTAACGGCCTTCACTTTGCAGCGACTGGAAACGGTGGTTAGCAACAGTCGGAACGGTAGGCGCAGTTACCATTAGGGTGGCTAAAAATTGATATTAAATATTAGGGTGTGGCCTAAACATGCCGGCCCCCTTGCGATAAGCAATGATTGTTTTAGGACGGAGGTGTCAGCCAACGTTCGGTATATTGGTGAGACATCGGAGGCTGCTGGTGCCGTCTGAAATGCTGTAAAGATGAAATTTTATGCACGTGGATTTATTATTGCACACGAAAAGAAGTAAAATTTGTTATATTCATAGATTTATTGATTCGTTATGTATTATAAAAAATTAAAAATGTTTAGTTTAACAGGCAGACCCCGGACAGTACCCAGCCAAATATAGAACTCTGCGCCATTAGGGTGCTGAGAGAGCGGGGTAGGGTCTCCTGCGTCATCACGCTGGAGTAAAGTTCCGCTCCTATCACTAGGCGGATAGGAGTGGATTCAAAGAATTTGGAATCCGCCAGTCTCATGTGCACGTAAGGCGCCGCTATACCCGGGTCGACGCTAATAGGGGGTGACGCGCTGGAATCCCGGTACCACCGCAGCATGTGTGACAACGCGCTTCGTATTGCCGTTCCTTCCGCGAATCGTTATCACGCATCCCCTTTGGCCTCCTACCTGGGTACTTAATAATCCTAGGTCCCTTGCGAGGCCGCTTGCAATGATTGTAACAGGTAGGCACTCGTCGATGAGGGCGCGCACCAGATGAAGGCGTCCCCCAGCCTCGATTTTAATGACGGCGATCGGCATGCTCGTCGCCACTGGGCGTAGCGCCTGTCCCGGAATTAGATCGCCTGCGCGGAATGCGGGTGGTAATGCTCGCTGGCGAGGCCTAGTCGCCAGTCGAGCATTGCGTCTTGGACGTTGGCGCACCAACGTCGTTCGCGTGCGTAGTCGAAAAGTCCTAGTTTCCGTTCCACGCTCGCGCCGACGTTCGTGCTGTAGCTGGGGTCGAAGAGGCCTGGTCTCCGATCCCCTGTTTACCCTGGTATGGAAAGGCCTTGTTTTCGCTTCACGCTCGCGCCGACGTTCGTGCTGTAGCTGGGTAGTACGGCAAGGCCTGTCTATGGTAGTACGGCAAGGCCGGGTTCCCGCTGCGGCCACAACTGAGCGAAAAGGCCTAGTTTCCGCTCCAGCCGTGGTTTGATCGGGAATCGGTGTCTCCGAGAAATCGTCCGACGCATTAACTGACACCGCGTCGCTGTCTTCCTCAGCGACTTGCTGGCTCCACGAGCGGCGTTCTTCCGGAATATGCAGCATAGTGTGATGGTGATCGCCGCATCGTCTGCACCTTCCCTCGCTTGTGCAATTGCGCGACTTGTGGGCCATAGATAAGCAGTTGGCGCTATAGTGGCCCAGAAGCGCTTCCCGAAGCCGCTCAATCGGGCTGTTTCTGATCCTGTTTCCCCGGAAGACGAGGCAGAGGCATATTGGGTGCCTTGCGTCACACAAACGGCACGCTGTCGGGTATCGTTGGGGGTGGCGACTAGCCCTTTTCTTCATTACGCTGTAGCGTGTCATTCTGTAAAGATATTATTATCGTAATCGGAGGGTGGCGAAATATTTTTAATTAGTTGTTTTTTTTTTTTTTTTTAATTTGTAGTGTGTACACGGCTTTATAATTAGTTGCTTAATTAGCGTCATGTACACCTCTTTCATGTTGTTCCGTGGGAAGAGATAAAACGGCGGAATTGATTGCCCCGTCGCGCTAACGGACAATGCTAGAGTCACATTTGTGCCTCTCTCGGCAGATGTTGATGTTCCTACACGCTTTTTTCCTTTCGGTGCAATTGTTTTGACTACTTTCGTTGGCACAGTCGGGCATGGACATTCGTCCATGTTCCAAATTCGATGCGATTCGAACTGGGTGGCACTGAGCACAGACGACAGATTGTTGAAGAAGGCATCGACATTCTCTTTGGTGAAAGACTTTGCACGATTCTGACTCACTTGTTCCGCTGTTCGTAATGACAAATTCCGGTGACGTTTCATGAAGGCCAATTGCCAATCCGTACTTGCCTCTTTGTTGGCATTCCATGAGTTCGGATACGAAATGCCGATCTTATTAGCATATTCATATGCAAGTTTTCGCAGTTCCTTCAAACTCAATCCATAGTTGATGTTGCTGGCGTCAAGAAGGTATTTCATCAGCACACTCTCTTGCTCTGCATTGAAAATCTGAAATAAAAATAAACAAGCTGAAAATTATGTTCATTTCGTGAACATTTTGCTTCCTCATAGAGATAAAATTTTTATTATCATTGGATCATTTTTAATATTTAGGATTTTTTGCGGGTTAAAATGCGCATGAAATGCGGTTCATGAAATGAATATAAAAAAATTTACGAAAATGACAAAAATTGAAATTTTTCGGATATCTGAGATGAAATTATAGAAAATTCTGAAGTAATGGATCATTTCTAAGATCAGGTTCGTATTCTACGTGTAAAAACTTGCAAAAATCAGCCCTAAATCTTTTGTAACAAAAAAAAAAGTCAAATTTCACAGATTTGTGCTTATAAATTAATGTAAAAAAATTTCGATTGAAGCATTTTTAAAAAATTCATAATTTGAAGGAAAACAAAGCTTTCTTCATGAAGCAAAATAAATGAATTAATGAATAATAATAAATTTATTTGTGATTGAATAAAAAAAAATTAATGAAATTAACACAACTCACTGTTTTGCCGGTCGTCGAATGTTCTTTCAGCAAATTCTTCATCACATCAACATTATCAGCAGCAACGTCAATATTTGCCTTGTCAAAATTCGAAATGTGCCAAGACAAAGTGCTTTTTGGAATGTTTTTCGCCTTTGCAGCTTGTCGAATGGAGTTCTTGTGCAATTAGACCAGCTTAATCGCCTCCAAAATATTGTCGAAATCAATCGTCTTTTCTTTCTTGGCATAATAACGCGGCATTCTGTCACAGAAAACTTTATAAGTCTAAAATAATAATAGAAATTGACAAAAAACAAAAACCCTGATAAAATTATGTATGAAAAAACACTTATACATATCAATCACACGAATGTATATTGTAAAACATCAAGAACTAAGTGTCCGAGAAAAGTGTCCAATAATTCCCCGATTGCTTACTTTTACAAAATGTCATAGTACAAAAAACACAATGCAAACTTCATGCATAGTTCCTTTATGCATCGGTGATTTAAGGTTACACGAATATTATAAATATACTTACCTGAATTAATACGTTGAAAACAGCAGTCAAAATAAATATAATACTTAGTGCAAAAAAAAATTTCACAGTGTCGAATTTTTTTACTCTTTGACAGCGCTGAATCTGCGTGTCTAAACAGGTCGACTGCCTAATAAAAAGTGAGCTGATTACGATATAAGTGCATGGCTATTGGTTGATACCTCTAGCGTTACGGGGAGGAAAGATGCCGAGCTGTCCAATAATTCCCCGTGAGTCAAATTCAGCGCCCGACCTCCCCTACAGTTTCCTTGTTTCCTGATGGCAATGCAACGTTTGAAGGTTTCGGTTCAATTTTACGTGAGCGCTTCCTCATTGGAGATTCTGAACGATTAGCCGTTGTTTCTTCATACTCCATCTCATTATAAGTGTCTTCAACCTCAATAACAGGAAAATCTCCTGGATTTGGTGCTGAAAAATTTAGAGTTTATAAGATTAAAATGATGGTATGCTTATACCGTCTCTAAACATGCCTCCCATATCCTCCTCTTCATCGAACCTTGCATACGTCGCCCACTAGCCATAACAACTTCGCAGCCACCTCTTAGCTGAGCCGGGCAAAAATTACCTGGAATGCCCGCACAATCATCTTCAGCGTCATCTTCGCCGGATTCGTTGCCATCCACAGGAGGCTCGATATAAAGAGTGGTTGGAATATCACACAGTTGATTTTGATCTTCTGCTTCATCGAGTTCTTGAATGTACCTATGTATCTATGAATGTACCTATATGTATGATACAATATGACACGGTTTATGTATGTAGTAATATAATAATAATACAGTAAACGTTTTAACTGTTCGGCGAGGAAATGCCAAGGTTTTGCAACAATCGGAACGGTAGGCGCAATTAACATTAGGATGGCTAAAAAATTATAGATATTGAGGGTGTGGCCTAAACATGCCGGCCCCCTTGCGACAATCAATAAGTGTGCTAGGACGAAGGCGTCAGCCAACGTTAGGTTTGTTGATTGTGACACACCTGAGGCCGCCGGTGACGTTTGAAATGTTGCTGTAAAGAGTAAAATTTATTATATTTCATAAATTTATTAAGTAATTCATTCTTAGATAAGCTCAGTACAATGTTGTGGTTAAAATATATGTTACTTATGTTTATGACTTACTTATTAACAGTTATGTTCGACATTTCGAACATGAACATATGCAGTGTTTAAAGTAGCGTTGCCTTTATAAGGTAACATTTCACCTGGTACGACCCATTCCGTGGTCTAAGTGGCATCGTTGTCTCTATGTGCGATGCGGCTGCCAAACTTATGTTTATGAAAAATTATTTTTTTAATTTTAATAATTGTAAAAATGGCGCTGAACTTGACCCTCCCGGAAATATTTTACCTGGACGGTGTTGTCCATTTGACTCTTTTATTTATCTGAAACACGAAAACTAAAAAATTATCAATCAGTATGACTGTAGCTGTGTCCCGCTACTAGAATAAAAAAAAATTTGACAAAGTGGCGCGGTTTTGAATTTGACACTCTAAAAATCGGTCTTGGATTGTGTCTTTCATCAAGAGGTTTAATGCGTCGAAACTGATCCATGATATCTGAAAATTCGTCACTGTTTTGTGAAGGTATTGTATTAAATTTGTAAAAAACACTTTACTTAGGGAAGCGCGAAATAAAACGAATATTGCCTGTGGAAGCGTAATTAAAAAATTAAACCGCACTCGTCCGACTACAATTCAAAAAGTGACTTTATTTTACATGTTCTGTCCTTATATAGGGTGATCAATCATGAGGTGCTTTTTTCAATAGTTAAAAAAAAACAAAAATGTAAATTATGTTCAAAACCTTTATTTATCATTTGAAAGGTCATTCTTTGACATTTAGTTTTTGAATATGACTTCATTCAAATGTTGGCCGCAACTACGCTTAAGGTGGTCCATTGTGAAGGTCCAATTTTCAATCACTCGTTCGAGCATTTCGTGAATAACACGCGTAATGTTGGCTTCCAGAGCTTCAATCGTAGCTGGTTTATCAGCCGTTGTTTTCTCTGGGTGTAAAGGTAGCTCTTGAACCTGTTCTGGTTGCTCTTCATCCCAAATACGGCAATTTTGCTTATTGACTGACGTAACCATTGAGCCAGAAATGCGCCTCATCGCTGAACAAAATTTTGCTCGAAAACAGCGGATCTTCTTCAAACGCTGATTTTCATAATACAGTTGAACAATTTGTAGACGTTGTTGCGGTGTGAGTCTTTCCATGATGAAATGCCAAACGTGCTGTTCAACAAATCCACGATGACAGTTTGCCACAATCGCGCGCGATCTGTAAAAAAAACGCAAATGAAAAAAACTCCTCTTAATTGATCACCCTATATTAGGCCTAAGACTAAGATACAAGAAATAGCGGAAATGGAAGAACAGTATGTGGAGAGTTAGAGAGAGTTTGCAGTTAAGTAAATAGAAATAGGAAGAACGGAAAGTATAGCTGTAGAAATAGAGTCAATGCTCGGAAGTAAATAGAAACAGGTAAAGAAATAGCGACAGCGAGAAACAGTAAAGTATACTATATACTTATAAATAAAAATATAAAATAACTTAATATTAAGCTTGAATAAATTTTCATTATTTAAATTCAATATTATATTAATTAATTCTATTCTATTATTATTACAAATTATTCTATTAGAATAGTTTCCCAGAATCTGGCTTAACAATATCCTTTGTCGTCTTTTGTCAGACTACAATACAAAATTATGATATTAAAACTATACAATTAACCTATAATTGAACTATATCCCGTAAATCAGTTGCTGCTCCCAACACTACTGATTTATTCTGAAATGATAGTTTCAAATAAATTTTGTTTTTCAAAAAAAAAAAAAAGATCATGGAACTATTTATTGGTGTACTATATTGAATTTTGTGTCTGTTGTTTAAAGTGCTGTTGTTGTTGTTTTGTCTAGGCTGTTGATAAGTAGAATTTAAATTATTGTTTTCCCTTTGCTCAGAATTATTTCTGTTATATTGATTTCTATTGAAACTAAATGGCCGATTTCTATGATTTAAGTATCCGTTCGATTTTATCATGTCAAATACTTCTTTTAAAAGACTTTGGGTTTCTACTTACAATAATGCTTTTAACTGGTTCTGGTAAATAGTATTTAAAAGAGTTTAAGGCTATTCTAGCATTGCTTTCGCTAGTCACTTCCGGAAACGTATTTCCGCTGCAATATAATGCGTTATTTAATCTACATAAAAGCGTATTAAGTGAGTTATAAAAATTTTCAATAGTTGAGTCACATCTGCAGATTCTTATTTTGTCAATAAGCTTATCTACCGATTTTTTTTCTCCATGATTGTCAATGAGTACTTGCTTTATAAGTGGCCAGGTATCAGGATTACCATTAATTAAAATTGCCCTTCTAGCATTTCCTATAATTTTATCTTTAATACGGAAATGATGGACTGCAAAGCATGGTACCGCTGCACTATCCAAATCCTCTTTTCGGTATCCCAAGCCTCCATTTTTTGTAAATCTAAATACTAATCTACAAAAAAAAAAAAAAAAAAGCCGATTACTCACACAGAAAAAAAGTTATTACGTTTTGTTTTTGTAGCACTATTCGTGCGCCACCCTGTATTTCCTAACAACAAAACCTTATAATCTTGTATAAATGAGTTTAAAATGGGTGTCATAGAGTCAATACATTCTAGAAAATTAATTAAGGCATCTCTATTCCCATCATAAGGTGGTATACTATTAATATTAGTTAAAATAAACTTAAATTTACTATTTATATTAAGTTCTTCCATATTTGTAAGCTGAAATGTTAACTTATTTAATATATGTACGTATATGTGTACTTAGCTAAGCTTAAGTCTCTTGCTTTTGGCTGATGCTGCTATGATGTGTATTTCTTCTTCTAACAGAGAGTTGATTGTTGTTATTTTCTGCTGCCTCAATAGTTGGCAAATTGCTGGTTAATATCCCAACAAAAACCTGTGCGCTGCTTGATGTAATTGTTGTTGTTAACAACGGCCAATCGTTGATGATAGTTTTGTTGTGGCTTTTATTTTATGTTGGTAATATTATTTTCCAGTGATCTCTCGCTGCCTGGTTTTTTTCTTATGTTTTTGCTTATTAAGTCCGTTAGCACATTTCTATACATTTGCCGGCTCTTTTCAAGGAACTCAGCACAAGTTGATAAAAATAACTCTCTTTCTTTCTTGTTTTTTTTTTTCTTTTTCTGCTTTCATTAAGCTCTTTGGAAAAAAACGTTTCTTCTTTTTTTGTATGCAAATTTAAAAACAGTTTTGCAATTTTTTTCTTCTCAAGGTGACCTTTTAAATTATTTACGTTTTAAAACGCCTTTCTTGATCGGTTTCAAGTAAGTCACAATCAAATTTGTGTTTGTAACAAATGTTCTTTTCGAACAATTTTTAGAGTTTTGCGTAAAATGTTCTTTTCGAACCACTTTCACTTATTTAAAGGTTTGCTTAAAAAATGCTCATTTCGAACGGGGTAAGGGATAAACGCTAAAAAAAACACTTTTTTCATGAATTTATTTTAGCGAAACGGTTCAAGTCAGTTTATTAAAAGTTGTTGCATATTATAAAGTAACATTTCAAGAATATTTGATCAAATTTTCATGTAAAAATATTGCAAAATGAGCGAATGAGAGCACATTTACGTAGACGTCTTTTCAACAATACATTTTGCAGTAGTCAGCATCTCTCAGCGTAGAATCATCTGAAATCAAAAAAATCGAATAATTTAGTTAAAGTATGAGTTAAACTTGTTTGGTTAACTTAACCTTAAATTCTAATTTAATTTTGCCGTGCGTTAGGTTCTAAACGTGTCTGCGCCAATAATGGTGTGGGGAGTATTCCGTATTTATTAACTTCATCAATCAGTTTCCAAATACAGACTGAACTTATAAGCTAAGAGAAACTTAAATTAGGTCTTAAAGAAATATTCAAATGTATATATTTATGTAACATTATAATATAACTATATGAAGATTCACGGAGTAACAAATTTTCTTTCAAAATTACCGTAATTTTTTACAGCTAGTGGCGCCAAGAAAAAATATGTCACACAAACGTAATTTTTTTTTATAATAATAAACTAGAGCTCCTTAGTTGCCAGTGCAACAAATTAGGACTCCTTTGATAACTTACATAAAAAGATAAACAAAGTTTTTGTTGGTGGCAAATATATCGCCTCTGCCTTAAAAAGTATTAACTGTCTAACCTTCTAGCAAAAATTCGTGGTGAGACCGTTGGAATCCATAAAATTTGTGAGCACCGCCTTCTTGTGTGACTGAAGACAACGTGGTTTTTTGGTCATGATTCATTCGGAGGTCTCCACTCACTCGCCTGAAGTATGGCTTGCACGTCTTACTCTTGAACCCACGTATCGTGCCCATTTATGTTGTGTTTGATGAATGTTGGGTCGAATTAGTTGCGGAGTGTATGGTGCCGTAAGGCGACGTTTGATTCCGCGCTCACTTAAAAAATTGTCAACTTCTTCATTATAGTATTCGCGGCCGTTGTCGGATTGCAACGCTTTAATATTCTTGCCCGTAAATGTCTCAACTTTTGCTTTATATTGCTTGAAAACTTTGAAAACAATCGATTTGTTTTTTATAAAAAATATTTCACACCATCTCGAATTTTCATCGCTAAAAGTTACGAAATATTTCGCACCGCCATTCGACGCATGTCTCATTGGCCCGCACACGTCACTATGCACAATCTCGAGTAAATCGATTACTTTAATCGCATCCGATTTCTTAAAAACAGCACGCACTTAAGGGGTTAGGGGTAGTCAGAGGCCCGAAAAAATGATGATTTTCACGAATTTTTTTTTGCTACTTAATTAATTTATTTAACAAAAATAAAAACATAGCATAAAAACATCATGTTTTAACTTGACTTCACCAAAATTTAAAAAAAAAAAAATTAATAATTGCAAAAGTTATCGCTGTTTGTGTGAAGCCCGTTTCTCCAGAACTCCCTTGCGGTGAACATCACAAGTCCTTGCAGATTCATCTAAAACCAATCGGATGAGAAAATTTATTTTTATTGATAGATAATCTCGAGCCGGATCGAAGCTTTTTTTTTTTTTTCAAAATGAACAAAATGGCGGCCTCAGGAAATATTTTTCAGATTTTCCGGAAAAAACCAACAGTTAATTGTTAAAAAAAAATCGAAATTTTTGAAAAAAAAAAAAAAAAAAATCCTTCGATCAGGCACAAGTTTTTTATGTTTTTCAAAAGCTGTATAAATTTTATTGAAATCTACGTAGCGGTTTTTAAGTTACAGTGTTCACCAGTTTGAAAAACATAGTTTTGAGAAAAACGCATTTAAAGTTTTGCTATCGGCTCCGGAGCGGCCGAGCGCCCTTTGTTAATTGTTGAATAACTTGAAAAGTATTTGTCTGATTCACTTCAAATTTTTACACAATATTTTTAAAACATTATACTTTAAGAAAATGCAAAAAAAAAAAATCGATTTTTTGAAAATTCTGACTACCCCTAACCCCTTAACTAAATTCGCGAAATTTTTCGAAGTTTTTAAATAATACAAATTACCAATTCTTTCAGCTTCCAATACTACTTTATTGTCACTGTCTTTTCAAACTTTACAGAGTAACCCCTGTCGGTCATTTTAGCAACTGACATCAAATTTGTACGCAAATCAGCCACGAAGCACCTCTGGCTTCGGCAATTTGTCTCGCGTTTCTACCGCGTACCTAAACGTTTCATACGATGCCGGCAAACTATGCAACAACAAAATTGCCAGCAGCTCATCGCCTATTGCGACGTCCATTTCCTCTAATTTCCAGACTGCGTCGAAAATTGCGTTGAGGTGTTCTCGAACCTTCTCAACCTCTGCCATGCACGACAATGCTAAACGTTAAAGTAAAGTCGCTTTTCTGGCTGGTCCCTTGGATTGAAATGTCGATTCTAATCTCAACCAAATTTCACGTGCACTGCTGCACTCGGAAATTAGTCCTAGCTCTGTTGGTGCTATCGTCAACGTACTGTCTGCTGATGCCTTTTGGGCAGCAATTTTCCACTCACTATGATTAGCTTCGTTGTCAGGCTTCACGAGTTAATATCGCTTTCACGATATGAGAAAAAAGAAATATCTTTTTTATATTTTAACGCCAAAGTGCGTGTTTATTTTCGATATTCTTAAGACTAACTTGTTACAGAAATCTTACTGCTATTTATACTATTTGTTGGAAGAAAAATTGCTGCGTATCGAATCAGTATTTAATAATGTATGTTTCTATTTATGGCAAGTAGTTTAAAGCGTGTGCAGAACAAATCACGGTTGAATACACACTGACTGTGTATAGTAGTTACAATACAATAGTATGAGCTGATGCTAAAGCATTGTCAGACCTGTTACATTTTAAGCTTACCACTATAATTTTAACACTATTTGAATGCGGCGGTTATTATCGCATTGGGATAATTCGTTACTGATTGTGTATTGTTTACTTTTACTTGTAGATAACTATTTGAATGTTTATGGTTTGTTTTGGTGATACCGAATTTCTATTGTTGTTTACTTGATAATGTATGTGAAAACAAGTCCTATCGGCCTGATGCTGTTTACTTGATAATGCATGTCTATTGACCATGGACTGAAGTGATTAGAAAAGAAGAAAGTGAGACCATGTCGTTAACTCGCGGCAGAGCCATCTACGTAATTCCATAAGTCATTTTTCACCAAAATTGCACGCGTTTACAACACCGGCCATTATTCTTAAAGTTCACTTATTTGTTTTTAATTTTTCGCAGTCGTTCACTTATACTTGGGCGCTGGGCCCATAATCTAAATAACCGAGGAATTCAAATGCTGATTAACGACTAACTTTATTGAGACCGATAAAAAGAGAAAAATTGTGTACAGGGTTGCAAGTATGCATAGTTGAAATATAAAGTACTTACTACGAGCTACTTTGCCTTTATTTATCCTTAATCGTTGGCAACCACCATTTGCGGGCATTTTTGCGTAGGCACCTATGTCAGGAGCATTTGATGGCATGATGCGACGTTTCATACTTTCCTTCAATGAACTACTCTAAGTTAAATAGCAAACGCGAATTTCTCTATTCAATGAAAGGAAACATCAGAAAAAAAAAAAATAAAAAAAAAAACTTAGCATTTGGTCGTACCCTACGAATCGCGCATGCAAATTAATGTTGTAACGCGCGATTTACGTTTCCGGATCGCGGTTGACATAAAAAAAACTAAATTTGTATTCTTTTTATTTTACTTATAAACTTTATTTATTCTATATTATTTCAGTTTAGTTAAGTTTGATAACTATTCCAATGAACGGGAGGAACAAGACTGACTTTATTATTTTACTTAAGGGGCTATACGCAGTTATGAAGCAAATAAAAGACGGGTTGTCAAGGATTTATCCTGAAGAAACTTCAGAATATTTTATTTTGAAAATTTTTGGGGGTTATAAAAGCATCCTTCAAGAACGTAACAAAATTTTTTATTTATGAAAATGTTGATTATAGAGCGCGCTGCAGGCGATTTCTGGAACCTCCTTTAAAAAAAGACGATTCACGGTGTACATCGTAACTCAGGATTGGATTATCTGAAATCAAAAAACCAAACTGTAGTGTATCAATAGAGGAAAACAACCAGCTCATTCTCAGTTCAAATAACAACTGTCCAGTTTATTAACATTGACTCTTATTTCTAATGATTACTAATAAGGTGAATATGTATGTATGTATATAAAGAGAGTGAGAGTGATTGTTATAGATAAATTATGTTATTTACATTGATATGCATTTATACAATGTTATTTAGCCTAACTGTAAATATCAATACTCTATACAAACAAATTTTGTTAATATATTAGATTATCTAGTAATTAATCGTTCGGCTAATCAAAATAGTGAATTTTCACAAAATGGCAGCTTTTAACCGGTCAATAGAGATGTTCACCTTGTTGTCGTTGACGCTCACGACGCATGAAGTATTTAGGATGACGTTCTAACACTTTGTATGGTCCTTTGTAAGGTGGCGTTAATAATGGACGAACAGAAAGATCTCTAACGAAAACTTGATCCCACGTCGTAAGATTAGTGTGCACAAATGATTTTTCTTTTGTGTGCCAAGTAGTATCAACTGGGCGAATATTTCTCATGACATGTCGAAGATATGTTATCATTTCCGTTTCGCTGGTAGGTCGGCTGCCATCTATAAAGAACGCCGATGGTAAACGTAAGGTTGTTCCAAAAACTAATTCAGCCGTGGATGCGCCAATTTCAATCTTGAATGAACATAAAATAAGTGGTAAAAATACGGATGCGAAATGTTGTGTGTTGCTCGCAATACTTCCTGTCTAAACTTGGTAGAACATAGCATGTTACGTTACCATTTAAATAGGATTGGAGTTCCTCATCTTTGGCTTGGTGATCGGCTAGATCATCGTAATTAATCGGCTCCGCTGTTATGGACTCAATGCGAGGTAGGAGGTCTGCCGTAATCTTTTGTTGACCAGGAACATGCCGAATGTCCGTTGTAATTTGAGCGATAAAGTCTAATTGACGAGCTTGACGATCGGAGGCTTTTTCGAGGCGCGGTGTTAGTGTAGCTATTTAGGTCCTAAGAACTGAATCTGAGTTGTTTTGTATGCCACAGGCTTCGTTAACCCGTCCTTCTCTTAGTTGAATTGACTCAACAATGGAGTCGGAAATCTTTAATTTTTCGGATATCGGTACATTGGTTGCTAAAATGGCTGCTTGCGCATATGCAGGCAAGCGGTTAACCCACAAATCATGCAGAATGCTCTCACTCAAAGCGGAGCCGGCTGCACGCTTCATCTCATTGAAATGGTCGCTAGGACGGCGATCGTCTAATGGCATTTCGCGAAGTAAACGCTGCAACCAGCGTTGCTGACTTTCAGTGAGATACTCCGTCGACTTTGTGCGTATGTACTGATATTTTCCAGTACTTGGTGCGGCATCGATAAGAGGGCGTAGTTACATTAATTTCAGCTGTGGTATGCTAGCAGCGATAATGTTGAATTTTGCTTTATCTGCATTGATGCTTGACGCTTCGAACCAGAAGTCGAGTGAGTAGAAGTACGCTTCAATATTATCGTTCGATAATATTGGGTGCGGGATGCATGACGTAGCCGGAATTGATTATCCTTGTGAAGATCCAGTTGGCGTCTAAAGACATTTAATCAATAAGAAATGTGTAAATTTACCGTTCGGCGTCACCAAATTGTGGGAGCTAGTGAATAGCGAAAACGATGTGTCACTTGTAGCTCAACAGTACAAAGCGAAAGAATGAGAAGTTAAAAGCAAATGAAAAGTCACACATGGTTGCATTTCAAAGTATTAAGAATGAGTAAAAGAATATGAACAAGTTAAAGGATAATTATTAAGAATGTAATAAGCTTAATCTAGTTGTGGTGTCCCCACATATATGGCAAGATCTTTGTGGAAATTTAATAATTTTTCTTCTTTATTACATTCTAACTCCTCCTTAATGCAGTTATCAACATCCATCTAAAAAATACAAAATTAATAATAATCTAAAAATTAATTATGTTCTATAGACTAACTCACCAAAAACGTTCTTCGTATGTCCACAGTCTAATACTAAATACTTATTGCACTTGTAACCATGTGCTGATGCATAAAGCTTATTGAATATTGAAAATATAGATCAAATATTATGCTTATCTTGCAATTATGCCTTATAAAAGCTTTGCTGTAAAGCTTTTTAGCTTTGCTATATTAACTCTGTCAATGGCATAAAGCTTATTCTATTTATAGTTTGTGAGCAGTGTTGATAAGATCAACTGTTTCCGAAAGAAATATACTACCCAACTATAATTACGTTACTTCCATATGTACTGTTTAGATGAGTTGGTTAAGCGATTGGAGTTGTAACAATGATTTTTGTTACGAGTTCGAATCTGCTGTGGAGTATAGAAATTAATAAAATACTTTTTATTTTAGTTTAAAAAGAGAGGACTATGTCCTCTATATCTTTTATTATATTTATATGTGGCAACCACTTGTTATTTTGTATAGGCTTCGACAGGTATTCGCTCATGCGTGAATAATATGAAGTCATCTTCGTTGACGATGGCATCTCCGCGTATACCGATTTTGCGGAGTGAGTGGCGTAAGATGTAGTAGTTGATAAGGCTGTTTCCAAGGCCGGTATCAACGTCGCCCGACATTCGCGTTCCATTGACTTTGTATGTTTCGCCGGCACGAGACCGAGCTGTATTGCGTAACGTTTTCTTGCACAACTAGAGTATTTCTTTGTCTTGTTGATATCAGCGCTCGTATAATTTGTGGCATAATCGTAGCATGCTGCGAGTAACGTGTGCGTCAAAGGTTGAATGGTCTCCTTCCGTATAGTATTTGTAGCGTTTAGCAAATCTGTTAACTTTGGCGCCAATTCCGTCGTAAGTGCCTTTGCCAAAGTGTATGTCATATTTGAGATTTCGCTCGAGTGGTTTAACATAGCGTCCATAAGCCAAGTTGAATGATGGATGGCGTGCTTGTATAAGTCGTGGAGCTTTGTACTTATTTGTTGACATTTTTTCGAGCTTTGTGAAAGGAGTAATGCCACTCGTGATCCGTCCATTCCGTATTTCATCGGGGACTCGCTGATAAAATCCTCGTTTGCTGGAGCTGTCCATAGTGTCGATATACTCTTCATAGCTCCATGGCCGTAATCTGCGCTTGAACTTATGTAATATTGAGTGGTCTTCAAAGTTGCTAGCATCGTATTCGTCCAGAAGTTGTGCTCTGTGCCTGTTTGCGTATGCTGCGATGGTAGTGTTGCTGGACTGCGCATAATAGTAGAAGTGATCAGGAGCCAGAACAGCGGGTAAATAACGAATTTGCCTAATAGGTATGTTGTAATTAGTTTTAATACCCATAGGCACGTCGATTGGAACTTCCACTGGTGAGACGTATGTGCGATACTTCCTGTTGCTGTGGTAGGCCTTAGGTAGTTTAAAGCACTCAACGACATTGCTGTGAATGGTACTGTTATTATCCAATTTAATATGCGGAATGTTTTCCATTGTACCATGTCGATGTTATTTATTTGAACAATTGTTGCAGTTACTAGGCACTCGCCATTTTCGTACAACATCGTATCATCCACAAATAAACGAGATCGTGGAAAAGTGGCACAACATAACATTGCCAGTCCTATAATACTACAAAACACAGAAAGGATAACACAAGCTGATCTAACATCACAAATACAACAAACGCCGACAAAATAACAAGTGGTTGCCACATATATTTTTTTATTATTAAGGGGGTATTCTAGTCTAGAGGCCCGAATTTTGAGCATTTTTTGACGATGAATAAAAATAAAGCTATTGATATTTTTACGATACATTTTTTTTATCATTTATTTATTCATATATTAGGAGCACGCAAAATAAATTTAAAAAAAAAAAAAAAAAAAAAAAAAAATGAATTTTCATGGAGTTATGCGTCCTTGAAGTGGAAGGGGGGAAAAAGAGGCTGTGTCCCCGTCGTCACGATTTCTACCCTTGTGGTCATCTGAAAAAAAAAAAAAAAATACAAATTCTTATATTAATTAATATGAATGTCATTATCGTATGAACCAGAAAAAACTATTGCCGGAAGACTATGTATTCTTAATCGGACTTTTGCTTAGTTACTACTTACATTGTTTTTTTACTAGCTACTTTATATTAACTATCGAACAGCAATCATCACGTTGAATGCAAGAAAGGTAAATAATTAAATTTGGAACAAGCGGAACTGTGTCGGCAATTGATGTGTCAGCAATTGAATTGCGACAAGGGGTATTGAACTTATTAAAATAAATTTATTAATTATTAACTTAGAGCACCGTTAATTGTCTCACTATACCATTTTGCTTTAAATATGAATCAAACGCATTTGATATGTATTCTCGGCCATTATCGCTTCTAAGCTTTTTGATTTTACACCTGGTTTACTTTTCTGCCCTTGCTTTGCATTCTTTAAAAGCATCAAAAATACAGTCTTTACTTGACAAAAAATACACGCGCATGTAGCAAGATTTATCATCAATAAAAGTCGCAAAATATCGTGAACCACCAATTGATGGGGGGGTTTTTTTTTGACCACAAACGTCACTATGTACAACAGAAAGCAACTCTTTTGCACGCGAGTTAGGGGTTAGGGGTAGTCAGAGGCCCGAAAAAATGATGATTTTCACGAATTTTTTTTTGCTACTTAATTAATTTATTTAACAAAAATAAAAACATAGCATAAAAACATCATGTTTTAACTTGACTTCACCAAAATTTCAAAAAAAAAAAAAATTAATAATTGCAAAAGTTATCGCTGTTTGTGTGAAGCCCGTTTCTCCAGAACTCCCTTGCGGTGAACATCACAAGTCCTTGCAGATTCATCTAAAACCAATCGGATGAGAAAAATTATTTTTATTGATAGATAATCTCGAGCCGGATCGAAGCTTTTTTTTTGTTTTCAAAATGAACAAAATGGCGGCCTCAGGAAATATTTTTCAGATTTTCGGGAAAAAACCAACAGTTAATTGTTAAAAAAAAATCGAAATTTTTGAAAAAAAAAAAAAAAAAAATCCTTCGATCAGGCACAAGTTTTTTATGTTTTTCAAAAGCTGTATAAATTTTATTGAAATCTACGTAGCGGATTTTAAGTTGCAGTGTTCACCAGTTTGAAAAACATAGTTTTGAGAAAAACGCATTTAAAGTTTTGCTATCGGCTCCGGAGCAGCCGAGCGCCCTTTGTTAATTGTTGAATAACTTGAAAAGTATTTGTCGGATTCACTTCAAATTTTTACACAATATTTTTAAAACATTATACTTTAAGAAAATGCAAAAAAAAAAAAATCGATTTTTTGAAAATTCTGACTACCTCTAACCCCTTAAATAGGTACTTTTGATGTATTAATAAAAAAATATATTTTATTCGTATCAAGATGTACTTAGATCAATTCTAAACTGAAGTTCATATGCTTCAGTATAATAGAAGACTAACTTATTTCTATGCTTAATCGTCTATTTATAGGCTCTGGTTTCTTTTGTTTATTGGTTGCTGATAATGTTCAAAAGGAATCTTTTATTTGCTATTTGCTGATAATGTTAAAATAGAAATATTTTGTTTGCTATTTGCTGATAATATTTAAATAGGAATATTTTGTTTACTATTTGCTGATAATATTTAAATAGGAATATTTTTATGTAAACTACTGATTCTGTATCATACATTGGATGATGTCATCGGTACAGTAGTGTGTTTTCTGTTACACTAACTCGCGTTTGTAAGACTTGATTAAAAGTTTTCACAATTAACCCTTTGCACTCGATTTATTTTCAAAGTTGTTGCGTGTCATTATTTTTAGCTAAATGAATTAAAGTAATTTACAGTCGTAGAATTCAACGTATTATATTTATTTCATTAATTATTAATATAAAATGTTTTATTTTTTGTAATCTTTTACAGTGTGATACTTTTCAAAACAATTTCCAACGTGAAGAAAAGGATGTCTTTCGCATGTTTCGCAGAAATAAACAGTTGTCTTCCTTTCGCCCTTAGCTTTTCTGTTAGAACAGACCATACAATCATTATGTTTTTTTCCCGGATGAGGTACTAAAATGTGGAGTTTTCCATCAAGTCGATTCTCTACATCTGATGTTGATGGTCGCCCACGTTTTTTAGCTCTTTGTCTGAAATCTCCCCAAATTATAACTGTGTAAGATCTCGAATACCGTATGTATTTTACAGTTATTTAGTGCTATTGGTTACAGGCATACATTAGTATTGTCACCTCCAGTGTGACATACGAGTTGTAGAGTAAATTAGTATTGTCACCTCCAGTGTGACATACGAGTGCAAAGGGTTAATTTCGTTTTCGCGCATGTCACACACACATTTTCATTCGGTACCTAATCGAGATATAAAGTTTTCGTTCCGAGTTTTTCGGAAACTAAAAAACAAAACGAATTTTATTTTTATTACACTTTTATTGATTTTAACAACTCCGCTCCATCATATCACTAAACTCCAGTGAACCGGCTAATTATAATCAACAGTATTACTTATACCCTATTTTTGACTATCTTGCACATTTCGTCTTTTAGTGAGCTAAATTACTTGCAAAACAATTCCAAAGAATTGTTTGTCTGGAAAATATAAAAAATGTTGGCATGTGCCGGAAATGCAAATTTGGCATTTGTTGCACAAGTTAATAATATTTAACTTTATTTTGGGCGGCACATGCCGGAAATGTTAATTCAGCTAAATTATAGAAATGAAATGTTTTATGTCATATTATCTTTAGGGGTTTCACTATAACAATGTAACCCAAATACTGACTGATCATTTGCCATTTCTTTAAAGCAATTAAAATTTACATGTCCATACCGATTAGGCCACTTGAATGCATTGCTTTCTGCGTCTTATGCGTTACGCTTATATAAGTTAGGTTTCCTTGCGCGGAAAACCTCAACGAAAATAGAAAAACGGGAATTCACTTAGTGCGGTGCGTCCGCTTTTATTCGCTCTCCGAATTAAACAAAACTCTTTGCAATTATCACTAACTCACTTTAATTATCACTAACATTTCTTCGGGAATTTCTACATCTATTTCTGCAAGACCTTCACGAATCGCACAAAAATCGTTTATATAAGTTAAACTACCCGGTCGTGGTAGTTTATAAAAAAAAATTTATTCCGAAGACCGGTCTTTATTGGTTGAATCTTATTTTACAACTGACTTAAAAGTATTTAAATTCTAATACTAAAGCTAAGCCCGTGTGCTTGCAACGTGACCAATTCTTTGCTGAGTAGGCGTTTCCCACGAGAACGCCAATCGCTGCTCTGGTATTTCCTCAAAAGCGTTGCGCGTGCGGAGTGTTGGGTTACCATCATATTTCGGTTGAGGTGTGTGAAGTATTGCGTTAGCTTATATATTGAGATGTAATAACTTTTTAAATAACAAAATTTTGCGCGCCGGCCCTTTTGGCTGATGAGTTTCACGGAATTTATTCCATGCTGCCATTGCACACGTTAAATATTTTACATGGTTTATTTGCGACGGTTTAACACATAACAAAATTGAAGCCAATGCCTTTACATTTTTCGTATCAAACGCCATTTTTTTCGCAATTGACATAGTCTCTAATTTTGCCTCACGGCCACAAACTACTCCCCAAAGATCAGTGTGTGCTAGGACACTTTTCATTTTAACCGACCACGACGTGTAATTAGAATCGTCCAATTTTTCGATTGGAAAAAACGCACTCATTTTGCTCTTGCTATAATACACCGACGAACAGTATAATTATGCTTTTAGTTTTTTCAAATAATTTGTCCCTGTAAGTATTCGTACCTTTAAATATCGACGCACAATATTTAACACAATTATTAAGATTATCACTAGAGTTCGTTCTTATATTTGTATTCATATCTCTTTTTGCTGGACCAAACTGGGTATAATGTTGATGTCTGGCTTCTAATATTATTTTAAAAGCGTCTTCTAAATTTCTTGGATCTCTAGAAAATATCATAGTGCGTGTTGGTTCAGGAAGATGATCTCTGAACGTTTTAAGAGCAATTCTATTAACTTCATCAGTGGTGTAAACATTATCCCCATGAGTTAAGTTTCTATTATGAATCCTATTAGCAAGTTTGTTAATTTTAAAATAATAATTTTCTACAGTTCCTTGTAATGTACAAGTTTTTAAATCATCCATCAAAAAAACGGGCCAAGTAGTTACATTAGCATACTTATGAATTGCCTTTCTAGTTTTGCCAACACATTTGTTTTTTATATAGCCAAACATAATTTGTTTGCTATTATTGTCAAACTCTTCATATGATGGATTAATGTAATCAGGTAGCTGGTTCGCATCACTACCGTCAAAACTTTCTATATTTTTTATACAAATTAAAACTAAATCGAATCTGCTTATCTGTAATGCGTCTATAATTATATTTTTTCTTTTTAGTCGCTATTAAAATTCGTATGCACTATTGTTGGTGGTATTGTTGCTTTGTCAGCTGCAGTTTCAGTGCTGGCTACTTCTCCACCGGCTGAGCTGTTGCAGTGTAAATAAGCGGAATATAACTTTTTCTGTTGTTCAGCTCTTTTAACAAGTTCTTTGCCAGTGGAACTGACGTAAACCAGTTGTCACAAGTAATATAGCGAAAAGTCCCATGTATTGGTTTGGTTAATTCCTTCACGTAATATTCCCCCAAAGGGACGTTGTTAGTATTAGTCGATTTGCCTAGCTATGGAATGGCATTGAACATATATTTTGTGGCACTGTCGCAAATCATTACAATTTTGATCCCATATTTATTTGGTTTATTGGGAATGTACATCTTAAATGGACATCGGGCACGAAAACCCAGCAACTGTTCGTCAATTGTGGTATGCGACCCCGGTGTGTAACTGGTTTGGCATTGTTCAATGAACATATCCCACACTTTTCTGACAGACAAAAACCGGTCATTAGGTTGAAGAGAAGGTCGCAATGCTTTGTCATCCATTCGCAGGCATCGAATCAAAAATTTAAACCTATCGCGACTCATAGCTGAAGTATATAGCGTTCCATTGTAGGTATTATCAAATATTTCATCGGTTGCCAGATGGTTATCTTTTAACACAGCTGTCAAAACGAGAATTCCAATCAGAGCGCGGAGTTCGTGTTCACTTGTATCCCTATAAGTTGCTGTCGTCATTCCATCTTTACGTTTCAGGGATATTTCCACATTTGTCCATTTTACAATTTCCAGAATAATATCGTCGTTAAAAAATGCATTGAAGCAGGAAAGGGGCTCAAGCAATGATTTACATTGTCTAGTAGGACCTCTTGCCGTTCGATTAATGTTGGATAAAGAAACTGTCGGGGTATATCGACGATATGTGGCCGATTCCGTAGAAATGAAAAATAGGGTAATTTCAATTCGTTATAATTTTTTTTTTTTTTATAATTGGGTATAAAATATATACATGTGCATGTGTGTGTATTAATTATATTTGTAATAACAGGTAGATATAATAACCTGTGGGGTGATATTCCTATGTAATTGGCGGTATAGCTGGATTTGGGTTCCCTTCGTGCGGTCTTCCTTGCGCTCTGTGTGCTGTTAGTTAAAAAACTAAACTTTTATGTCGATGTTGGTGCTGTTATTCATTCCTGCATTGCCCTTCTTTCGCCTTTCGGAATTTAAGAGGGCAATGCAGGGATGTGTTTGTTTGGAATAAACATCCCGGCCGCCTTGCAGTGTCTGCGAATAAAAATTGGTTAATTGGGTGGAAAATACCTCTCATGATATTGAGAAATTGTTTTAGGTAACGAGTTATACTTAGGGTCTAGTTTAAAATTCCGGTTAAGATCCATTCTAATGTGGTGTTTTGGGCGACCACTGTGCCATTATCGGGATGAAATATGCCGGATTTTATAATTTTTGGGTATAGGTCGGCTCCAAGTTCGAGCATTACGTTGCTTGCCTTCGTGAATAATGGGTCAGCTAGGACTAAGGGATCGAAACGTTTTCGAATCTCGTCGCTTATGTCCTGCTCATAGGGTCGTGTGGGTAAATCCTTTGATATCAAAGCGTGTTTATTAAGTCAGGGCCGATGGTGGTTATTTTTTGGATCGGGTTGATGAGGGCCCTGACTTTATGCCATTTGTCTGCTTGTTTGATGCGGATGAGTGCCGTGGGTACAAGGGTCTGCTTGGCCAGTAATGATGGTGGTCCTCTAGGGGTAGTGAAGGGATGTGCCTCGACTCCTCGTTCTCTTTTTGTTTCCGTGGCATGAGTGCACAATCTTGGGTGTCCATGTAGGGTGGAGTGATGTTTTCCATTGCATGTGGAACATCTCTTCTCACTTATACAGCTTTTTGTCCGGTGTGATCTGGCCAAGCAATTGATGCAGTACTTGTGGGTTTTGACTGCGTCGTATTTTTCTTTTACATTCATTTTGGTGTATTTGGAGCATGCCACCAACCTATGATCCCTTTTGCATATTCCACATGCAACGTGTCGGTGTATATTATATTTGGGTCGCGTAGTGTTGGAAATTTTGGGATGTGCCGTGCGGTGTATGTCGCTGTTTCTCTCTTCTTGGATGGGTGAAAGAGTTGTACGAAACCGGCGTGATCGAATTGCTAAAGCTCTTAAAGCTTTTTCATCCGAGAGTGGTGAAAAGCTGCGGGTCGTTCTGAGGGAACGAATGCTCATTGTTGGGCTGCTTTGACGAGTGGTCCTGACCGTTGAAATGGTCTTCCTTTTTGTGGAGTTGGGGCGGCCCTGATCAGTTTTTTTTTTCTTTTGAAGGGTTTTTATCGTATGATGTCTTGGCAGCTTCTGCTTATATTTTTTTTTTTTTTTGTAGACTAATATATGTTGAATTTATGATTGAACACTTCGGGTATATTTTTCACTGCTTTTCCGAAATCCGGCTCGAAGGACCAAAATGTCGGGGTATATCGACGATACGTGGCCGATTCCGTAGAAATGAAAAATAGGGTAATTTCAATTCGTTATAATTTTTTTTTTTTTATAATTGGGTATATAATATATACATGTGCATGTGTGTGTATTAATTATATTTGTAATAACAGGTAGATATATTAACCTGTGGGGTGATATTCCTATGTAATTGGCGGTATAGCTGGATTTGGGCTCCCTTCGTGCGGTCTTC
Source organism: Anastrepha ludens (assembly GCF_028408465.1). Lineage (NCBI taxonomy): Eukaryota > Metazoa > Arthropoda > Insecta > Diptera > Tephritidae > Anastrepha > Anastrepha ludens. Next base: position 8,725,857 of record NC_071499.1, on the reverse strand, counting down.
CTTGCGCTCTGTGTGCTGTTAGTAAAAAAACTAAACTTTTATGTCGATGTTGGGGCTGTTATTCATTCCTGCATTGTCCTTCTTTCGCCTTTCGGAATTTAAGAGGACAATGCAGGGATGTGTTTGTTAGGAATAAACAGAAACTCTGCCAACGTTTTTACCTTGCGACGTTGTCCAGCAGTACTTACTTTTGCTTCTAATAGTAGGTTCAGAAAACGTAAGAATACGGCTATCTGAAGAAGAAACACAATTGGAAGATCCTGTAACTTGGTCCTCCAATAAAGCTGTGTTGATATCACGATCTTCACTGGCGATTTCCTCATCTTAGACATCGCTCTGAACATCATCTTCAAATAATTCATTTTCTGTTTCACTGTTATCAGATGATTCCGGATCGTCCGTTAAACCTTGCAAATACGTACTTATTTCAGTGTAATTTAAGCATCCATTTCGGGTCATTGTTCTTGGTTTAACTGATGAAAAAACGAAATCACGATCAAAACAAATTTATTCAAATTGAGTGTAAAAGTCACACAAAAGCTAACCATACGTCTCGGAGACGTTTGGCGACACTTACTTGAAAGTTACCTATCCTTTTTGGTGTAGTTTCCGCTAACCGTTGTAAAGTTTGCGCATTGGGCACTTTGTAGGCTTTAATTCCTTTTAAGCCTGACACGGTTTTAAGTGTCTGAAATCTGTTGGAAAGAAATTTGTCCATGTCAGTCCACTTTGAAATGTCAGATTTATTCTCTATCGTTTGTTCCTAAAGCGATAGAGTACTTTCTGGCAATTTCGTGGAGCATAAGTATTAGGGTGGTCCAAAAATGCATGGGAAAAAATTTATATTAAAATTTGTATGCTGCCGCCCCCCATAATGGTAAAGAATGAAAAATAAAAAGACCCGTATTTTTTTTTTTTTTTAATCAGACCATATTTAATGGTGCCGCCGGGGCTTTGAAATATCCCATGTATTTTGCATGGGAAAAAATACTTTTTCGTAGATTTCATGTAAAAACCTGGAAAATGAATATATTTTAACCGGATAACTCAGTTTCTCTTCATAATTGGTCAGGGAATAACAACCAATCTCACAAAAAAATATCATAAAAGTAATATAAAATATTGTTTTTCGATTTTTTCTTAGATTTTCGTTTTATGGGGGCTTTTTGGGGTTCTATAAAAAATAGTTAATACAAAAAAAATTAATTATTTCATAATTAATTAATTAATTAACTATTTCACAACTTTGATAAGAGCAGTTTTTGAATATTTTTCAAAACAAATTCGCTTTTAAATGAGTTCAAATTATATTGTTCTTCTAAGTAATTTTTTATAGCATCTGGTGTTGTGCCGTGGTCAATGAAAAATACGCACAATTCTCGTCGAGGCACCACAAATTCACTCATTTTGTTAAGTATTTGGCAAAAAAATTTGGTTGAATTTTGTAACTATTTATGTCTTATTTTATACGCGAAAATTCGTCACTGTTCTTGAGCTGCAAACGCATGATCAAACGTGCGCGTGCATGTTGTATATTCATATGTATGCACTACTTACCAACAATAAGTTTACGCAATCTAGCAGAAGCGCACAGTAAAATCGTTATTCCAAGAATTCGTTAATTATTAAGAACTTTACTTTCAAACAACAGAGATTTAATAACTTCATCGTGCTATAAGATGATCTTTTTGTGATACTTCGCGTGGAAGGGGGTTAATTTGGAGGTCAAAGGTCAAAGGGTTTTAATATCAAAAAATGTGTTGTTTCTATAGATATGTCAACCAAACTAAAAGATTATGTGTTTATTTATTTAGATATATTTTTGATTGGTCTTTAATTCAAATTTTACTAAAATTTTTTGAAAATTGTTTTCCTTTTCTTAAAGAGAAATTTGGTGTCTAATTAATTTTGGGGCAGGTTGGGGCAAAATTTTCTTTTTGATTTACTGGATGGTTACTCTTCATTTTAGTACATTAAGGATACTCTTCGTCGGATCGGCGACCTATTTTTTATGAAGATTCTAGAAAAATACTTTTTAAAAATAAAAATAAGAAAACTCTTTTTTTAGTTGCATTTTTTATTTAAAACAATGAAAAAAAATTAAATACAAAAATAAATAGTCTTTTTCTCTCTTAAATTCAATATGAGTTTGTACTCTTTTTTTTGGTCTTTTAAAAATAATTAACTTTTTATAAAAACAAAAACTAACAAATAAAAATAAAAGTTGCTTTTTTCATATACAACATTTAAAGAAAATAAATCAAATAATATAATATAAAAAAGTTTTTTTAGTAAATAGCCTTTTCTCTACATGAGACACAAATTTCAACTTTGTGTTCACCACAAATGGGTCGAGGAAGCTAGCACCGCCACAACGTCAAAATCAAAAACTTTTTGTGCCCAATTTATGGGCTATTTATGGGCTAATTTTGGGCCGCAACAAAAATTTTTGGGCTCTTCTCAATCTAGAATCATTGACACTTCAAAGTGGCGGTGCCAGCTGTAAAATAGCCAGCACCGCCACAATGATAACTCGAGAACGGTTGGTCGTAGAAAAATCTCAAGCATATCAAAATTTTGGGCTATTTATGGGCTTTCAAATGCATACAAACAAAACAAAAAAAAACCACCCCCTCTGTGTACACTAACACCCACACTCAATTTTCGCGTAAATAATAATGAAAATGGCAAACTAAATAATTTTTACAGCAGTATCATTACAGTTACATGCTTCTTAATAGTATTCAGCTGCAAAATAATTTTTAATAAATTTTTTAAATTTTTTATAAATGAAGGTTGAGTGAACGATCAACCGTTCTCGAGTTATCGCTGTACCAATGTTGGCTATTTCACAGCTGATATGCAAAACTGAAAATTAATCGAAAACTATACAAGTCCAAAAAATTTTGTTGCAGCGCATAAAGTAGACAATATTGTATGGAGAAGTAATTTTTTTAGTGTCCTATTTAATAGAGTTAATATTTGATGATTGAACCTTTTTTGTAGGCAAACTAACAGATGTGTCATATAGTGATAAGAAAAAAATCGCAATCACACGAAAATATATAGTTTTTTTTATTGATTTTGAGATCCAAAAAAAAATTAAATATCTTTAATTAAACTATATTATCATATAGGTTTTATAATTTCATACAGTAAATATAAAAACAAACTATTCATTAAAATAAATATTTATTTTTTAAGCTTATAGATGGCTACATGTGGCTGAAGCCACGTACAGTCTTTTATTTTTTTAGGCTTTTGTTGGGGATTAAAATCATCAAATTCTATCCATGAGTTATCTCCACACAAAACAAGACCCGTGTAATGGCCATTTACCGGAACTGAAAAAGAATCATAATTTTTAATACTTTCATGGCAATTTTTGGTGTTAGCGATTCATTACCTTCGTTTTTTGAAAGAATATTTTCTTTATTCTCAATGGCGGTTTTTAATTTTTTCATTTCTTGATTTCTTGTATTTTTTCGAGAAATAAATTCTCTAAATTTGACGACACCAAGTAGCTGCAGTTTATTTTTATTCTTAAATTCAATACATTTTTGAATATCCTTCAGTTGTATATTGCAGTTATTATCGTCTACAGGGTATATCTCGACTATTGCAAAGGGCCCTAAAATAAAATTTTTTTAATTAAATAAAGTAAAATATTACAAATATAAGAAAATAAATTTATAAATTGATACACACCAATTCGAAAATCAATATTTGTTGTTATTTTGCAGTTTCGACATGGCTTTGCATGTCTAATAAATACAGATTCCTCCAAATACTGAGGAATTTGTTTTATTTCGTTGAGTGGCACTAAAACTGTTGGCCAATCCTTTTCTATGGGAGCGCAGCCAGTACTACAAGTTTTGATCGTTGTAAAGCTGGGAATTTTTGAAAACAGTTTTGCGCATAATTCTCCAGCGTTAATTTGGCATTTCACTGCGTCGATTTCCTCTCCTTCTTGAAATGGCATCAACGATTTTAATAATTTTGCTCGCGTAATGTACATGCCGTAATTCAGTTGGTGGGTACTCATGCTTGCAATAAGATCGAAGAAAATCAGTTTTGATTTTTTGCAGCACTCCATAAAATCGGCATCGTCAAAACATGCAACCGTGAAGATCTGAAATAAAATGTAACGATTGCATAACAATACAATAACAAAATTATCATATTAATTGTTTTTATTGGAAACTTCGCTATGATGCGTGTATATATTACCTGAGCAATGGAATCAAATGCACAAGTGTTTGATAAAACTGTGGCTTTTCCATCGACTGGTACAGGTGCAGTGCAACTATTTCCATTTTTTAATACTGGAAAGCGTTTAAGTGATTGATGCAGTAAAAGCTGATTTTCGGTAAAATTCGGCTGCAAGTATGGTGATTGTGTTTCAACTTTTCGTTTTTTTTCTACGGCTATTTTCTTTTTTTCCTCTTTTGCCACTAGCCCGTACCAATTTTCATAAGTTCTGGAGGCCAGAATGTTCTCAATTTCCTCTTTTGACATCCGCAGACACAATTGACACAGATGCTTGTCCAGTGGCTCATCTTCAGGAATCGTTGCAGCAAACGAGGACGTGCAAATTTTGCAAGTAACTGAGGAATCACGATGAAGTGGTTCCTTGCAGAACGATCGTGAAGAATTCACATCTGTTGGCGATTGTTGTGAAGACATCGTCGGTGTCGTATCTATTCCACTCATATGCATTTTCCCATCAATGATGTCTGTATGCTTTACAATAAAATCATCCACACGAATTGGAAATGTCATGTTTCCAAAATATCGGTTTCTGATGTTATTGAACATTGACTCACTGCAGCTGCTCGTCGCCGGAACTCTGCCATAATTGAAAGTATCACGACAAACACACGACCATAACGGAAATGTTTTAGATTTCCTTAAAATATGATTAGTGATGTCCGGGCAATAATGGGCATTATCTGAATCTGTATTGTCTTCGTCATTGGTGATGCACCGTGGAACAATTTCATCGTGGATGGTTTGGGCAAACATCAAACATTTACTTTGTTTTCCGGAATCGTTGATGTCGACATCGTCACCTCGACGTGTTTCGTTCCATATATCATCTGAAATGCACAATTACGAATTATATCATTTATATGTACGTGTATGTAAATGTCTTGTACTCACCAGTTTCCTCGGTTAACGCCTCTTCAGAAAGCAAATCGCCTGGAATTTTGGTGATCATCTGAAGCAATTTGTTTTTATAAAATTTGCACATAGTCGGCTGATTCGATGACGTAACATTACCGTCTTTCTCACACATACTGACAATCATCATAGATCGCAAGATTTCACGAATAATTTTACTTAACTGACTCACTTCTTCGATGTCTTCCTCTTGCGGTGGATGTCCTGTGTTAGTGCCTTTCTCGTGTGTGATGGTGGTAATTCAAATCGGGAAATATTTGCTGCTGTTTGATTTTTGCTGGTTGTTTCTTGTTTTAGGTGAACAATTTCTAGATGTTGGGTGCTTTCGATGTCCTTCTGTTGGGCGGAATGAAGCTGTTCTTCGCCTTTTCCACTTTGGTTTTAATCTATAGTAACAATCTTTTGCTTATCAATATATCCTCACCGTTGTGGCAATCTTCGGCCAACAACTTCGCGAAAAAGTTCAAAGGACCGTATTAAGGGTAAAAACCCACTTATCCTTACTAATCTTATAGTGGATAAGATAATTACGGTATCCTACCGACTGCGCCAGTTTTAGTTTCGAGTTTTTCGGGAACTAAAAAAAAATAGCTTGATTTTTTACTACACTTATTTTTGTTTTATTGAGTTTTACAATTTCATTACACTTATTATATTTTATTACACATCAATTCACTAAACTAAACTTAGACCGAACTGAACCCAACTGAACTGAACTTAAACTTAACTGCACTGCTAATTACAATCAGCAGTATTACTTATACCTTAATTTTGACTATCTTGCACATTTCGTCTTTTAGTGAGCTAAATTACTTGCAAGACAATTCCAAAGAATTGTTTGTCTGGAAAATATAAAAAATGTTTGCATGTGCCGGAAATGCAAATTTGGCATTTCTTGCACAAGTTAATGATATTTAACTTTATTTTGGGCGGCACATGCCGGAAATGTTAATTCAGCTAAATTATAGAAATAATATATAAGATAAGAAAGAAATATCTTTAGGGGTTTCACTATAACTTTTCGCCACCCAAACAATAATCAGTGGTATGTATATACCGTAGTAAAAAGTGCGCTGGGATCGATTTTATGTTACTGCGGCGTTGTTTGTGTAGTTGTGTACTCAACTTCACAGCGGGAATGTGCAAGCAAAATGAACGGAATAAGAAAAATTGAAGAATTCCCAGCAACGCGCTTTTAGTTAGTTTAGCTTGAAAATACCTCCCGCGCGCTTATAATTTGTATTGTCTGTTTGCGGACAGACGGGGTTGTTGACCCTTTTTTTTTTTTAATTAAATTATTTCCACCAAAAAAAAAAAGTGTGCAATAAATTCCACGTACCTTGTTTGTAATCTGGAACGGATTGTTTTTATTGTATTGGATTGTATTAATGCCTGTTCGATTGATGCTTGGTGCTTTTTGGTGCTTGCTGATGCTCTTGTACTTAGTGCTTTTTGCTGTTGAAAATCCTCTGTTTAAATGGATCGTTAATATCGTTAACATCCGGCTCGAAGGACCATGTTATCATCGAAGTGCGACGCAATGGGCGGTCTAGAAATGTGGGGCCTCCACGGTCGCTCCGATGATATATTTTAGGAAAATAAAATAAAGCACAAAGGCGTGTCAGTGTTCAGTTAATATCATTTATTTTCAGTATATATGATGGAGAACTAACTTTGACAATTAAATAAATAACACCGGTATTTTGTTTAAATTTTCTTTTATTTTCTAGATTAATTTTAAGCAACACCAATACCACGTCTATGAATATAGAGAATTCAACAGGAAGTGAGAGATCAATTTTCAGTGTTACTGAATATAATTTCAGTGTTGCCAATATACTCTCAGTGTTGCCAAATATACTCTCAGTATTACCAAATATACTTACATATGTAGGAATTAAAGGCACTTGTACACGTTTTTTCAAAAGTTTATTCTTATATATATATATATTATATGTTACAGTTATTTATATGTACGAGTTTTCGCGATGGTGCCTGTGCGGGCTTCGATGTTCACAAAATATGCACTTATTTATGAATTTTTTTGGAAAGATGATTCATGTAAATTTATTTATCCAATTAGTATACTGTTAACTCATATTTCAAAAATATTTCCAAAAATGTTCACAAGAAAATATACAAAAGTGAGCCGTTGACAGCAGATCTACGCAGACGTCTCGAAAAAAAGGCAATTTGCCGTGTACATCGTAACTCAGGATTGGATCTTCTGAAATCAAAAAATCAAAGAGTTTTCATTAGGTAATCAATTGTCCGAGGTAACCCTGTCGAGTTTTTATTAAAAAAAATTTTTTTTTCGATTTTTTTTAACATTTGAAGTAGAAGTGCGATTTTTAGACGATAAATCGCATAATATTTATTGTTAAATAAATAAAAATTGAAAAAAAAACCTCCCAGGGTTACCTCGCTAATTATGTAGAGAAAGTGTACAAAATTTCAGGAAGATCGGTCGAGTAGATTCAGAGAAAAAGTGTCCACCGACTTGAAAAACGTCGTTTTCCAGAAAATCGATGTAAAGCTCGACCATAGCAGGTAGCCGAGTCGGAGCGGCCAACGGTTATAATGCTCTAACTTTGTGAGTTTTGCACCGATTGACTTAAAATTTGGACACAACATTCTTGAAATTATGTACATTCATTTTCTCAAATAAACCAAAATCGATTTGTTTTGGACCCTAAAAACCCTGCTCAGCATTCATATTGTTTTTATTTATTTCGCAAAGTCTTAGCCCTTCAAAAATAATTTCTAGTTCTCCTTCACTCATAGGCGGAAAGCAGGGATAAATCGCCTTTGAATTTTCAATGTAATATTAGTAATGAGCCCATCACTTACATTATTTAGTTGGTACTATCTCCTAGAGCTGTAGTTGATTGTTGCTTTAAAATGTAGTCAGCTTCTGCCTCTCAAAAACCTCCTTTTACAGTTGTACTGCATGTTGATTTATTAATTCAATTTATATTAGCTTCTCCGATTTAGTTCCGTACTTGCTTAACAAATCTACAAGAGGAGTTCACATAACATTTTGTCAATTGTCCTTAAAAAGTGAACTTACACATCATCAGCCAACTGGAACACGTCAACAGCATTATGCCTTACTTTTTTCCGGGTTCGTCTTGCATCATTGCTTGTACTTTCATTAAACTCTATATAAAACGCTATTGAATCCATTTTACACACTTAACAAATATTTATTCTTTTGAAATTTTTGCACAGCTGATTATGCTGATAACACAGTTCACGGATTGTAATGCAGTGCACCTGTCGGTAACAATGCCATTTTAGTGAAAAAGTGAATCGAGTGCGGATCGAGTTAACTCCCGCCGTATATCATCTGACGTTTGTCATAATAGGCATGAATAATTTATTACTTGACTTTACTTTTTATTAACTCGTGCCCCACGTTGGGCGCCAATTAGTGAAACACGTTTTTTAATATTTAAAGTTTATTCTCGTTTGAGACCGTCGGCTTACTAACTGAACTCCCACTATTACATTTCGTTTTTATATTGAAACATTCCCGGTTACTTTGTTGGTTGCAGCTGCTTGGTGGCAACGTCAGCACCAACGTTATTCCACGATATTGTGAGAACCATGGATGTTGGTTTGTTATTCAGTTGAAGTAGCGGGTGATAAGTTGCAGGTGTTTAGCAAATGATGTCAACATAAACGGTATCCCATTAGATCATGAGCATCGTTGATGTTGGTTTGTTATTCAGTGGAAGTGACTGACGATAACTTATACAAGTTATACTTATGCCGTTCCAGGTGATATATTTTTTTGATCTCTTTGGTTAAACTTCACTTGGAACTGCAGTTAGATTAAAACACTTTTAAATTTTTTGATAGTTATTATTATTAACACTTCACTTAAAGAACGATTTACACTCCTCCTTATCCTAAAAACTAACCGCGCTTAAGTGCTTTTTTAATGACGACTCTTTCAGCTGTATCGTGCGCACGATTTGTTTCGGCAAAATGCGAAGCGTCGGCACACAGAAAAAGTACTTAAGCAAGGTGTGGGATAGTCACAGCGGCAATAACCAAAAATGACTTGATCGATGCTGGCGGCCAGCCATCGCCGTACAAACGTACATATATGTATGTATGTATCACACACATGTATGTTTGTCAACCAGAACACTATGCCAGTACCGCTGTTTTAAGGGTTTATACGCAGTTGTGAAGCAAATAAAAGACGGGTTGTCAAGGATTTATCCTGAAGAAACTTCAGAATATTTTAATTTGAAAATTTTTGGCGGTTATAAAAGCATCCTTCAAGAACGTAACAAAATTTTTTATTTATGAAAATGTTGATTAAAGAGCGCGCTGCAGGCGATTTCTGGAACCTCCTTTAAAAAAAGACGATTTACGGTGTACATCGTAACTCAGGATTGGATTATCTGAAATCAAAAAACCAAACAAATTTTGTTAATATATTAGATTATCTACACATGTATGAGTGAATGTAGGAATTCACTAAAATCTGTAAATTTATTTAACTTTTGGTTACAAATTCTTTACTATTTATTTATTATGTAAATTGTACAACCCGACTTTGTTATATCTTATATTATATATGTAGGAATTCTCACTGTTCACACTCCATTCTACCATGTCTATTCTGTTCTAACCTCTGCGGTGTCCGTTCAGTTTGATGTCTTCGTCGTGTTCGGGTTGCCGTGCAGGGGTGCATTTTATCCTATTTTTGTGCATTTTGAATATGTTTCGTGTTAACATGTACCTATACATGTAAAAATGAAGAATAAGTAATTGTCCAATTTGTAGTTTATAGTATTTGTATTTATGTCAAAATGAACTTCTTCGCTTTACGGCTGCTTCACAACTTCATGTATTTACTTTACTTCAAAAAGACATTAATCGACTTTTCTTTTTCAAAATCAAATTTGACAAGTCCTGCAGCTTATTTTTCATCACAACCTCAAAATTGTCTTCGTTTTTGTTTTCATTCCAAAATTTATTTGTATCTTTTTGGAAATCAGCAGGATTTTTTGGAAGGGAAAATAAAATTCAATCGGTTTGATTTTCTGATATGTTATTAAAGGTATTAGAAGGTGTACAAAAAAAATTTTTTTTTTTTTTTTTAATGTTTTGATACTATTTTTGTACACTGCGGGAATGATATAAACTGATTCAACATTTCCATTGGAAAAATTAGATTCCAATATAGCGAACACTATTCACAGTAACTGCCTAACCGGCTTCATTTTAGATTCAAAGGAAAATACCCTACAGGATTCAACATTTCGATTAGGAAAATTAGATTCCAAGGAAAATACCTCACAGGAATGATATAAAAGGGTTCCACATTTCCATTAGGGAAATTAGATTCCAATATAGCGAATACTATTCACAGTAACTGCCTAACTGGCTTCATTTTAGATTCCAAGGAAAATATCCTACAGGATTCAACATTTCCATTAGGGAAATTAGATTCCAAGGAAAATACCCTACAGGAATGATATAAAAGGGTTCCACATTTCCATTAGGGAAATTAGATTCCAATATAGCGAATACTATTCACAGTAACTGCCTAACTGGCTTCATTTTAGATTCCAAGGAAAATATCCTACAGGATTCAACATTTCCATTAGGGAAATTAGATTCCAAGGAAAATACCCTACAGGAATGATATAAAAGGGTTCCACATTTCCATTAGGGAAATTAGATTCCAATATAGCGAATACTATTCACAGTAACTGCCTAACTGGCTTCATTTTAGATTCCAAGGAAAATACCCTACAGGATTCAACATTTCCATTAGGGAAATTAGATTCCAATATAGCGAATACTATTCACAGTAACTGCCTAACCGGCTTCATTTTAGATTCCAAGGAAAATACCCTTCAGGAATGATATAAAAGGGTTCCACATTTCCATTAGGGAAATTAGATTCCAAGGGAAATACCCTACAGGAATGATATAAAAGGGTTCCACATTTCCATTGGGGAAATTAGATTCCAAGGAAAATACCCTACAGGAATGATATAAAAGGGTTCCACATTTCCATTAGGGAAACTCGATTCCAATATAGCGAATACTATTCACAGTAACTGCCTAACTGGCTTCATTTTAGATTCCAAGGAAAATACTCTACAGGATTCAACATTTCCATTAGGGAAATTAGATTCCAAGAAAAATACCCTACAGGATTCAACATTTCCATTAGGGAAATTAGATTCCAAGGAAAATACCCTACAGGAATGATATAAAAGGGTTCCACATTTCCATTAAGGAAATGAGATTCCCAGGAAAGAGTTGGTTAATATGAAATACATATTTTAAAATTATTAAAGATAAATGTTAAACTAAATGATGAAAACATATAAAAAAAAATAAACTATTCATATTGATTCACTAACTTGTATTGCAGCTAGTATTCATGCTAGATGATTAGTTGATGAAAATGCTATTAGTTTACGTAAGGATGTTTGATTTAATCCTCCTATTGATCCAATGATTGTTGAAAGAATAATTACTGAACAAATAAAGGTGTTTTGTTGAATTGAAATGTATGAAATTAACATAATTGGTGCAATTTTGTGTCATGTTATTAATAGGTACAACTTACGATGCGCTTTACAATCGTTATCCCATTCAGGTGGGTACCTGAGAGACAGCTTCTTTGCAAATTGGTACGCCAGCTCTTTCAATTCATTGATGCTCAAACCATAGTAGTGACCAGAGAACTGCAAGCGGTGGTATTTTTCTGACTTGCGATCCACTCACAAAAAAAGCGGTATCAATATGTACGACCAACGCAAACTAAGCGGTATTTGCGCTGAGCAGAACCGCAACAGAGCAGTAAATGTTCTATGTATATCGTTTGTACATCCGAGTCTTTCTTTGTTCAGTCTTTGCTTCGTTTATAACTACCGCTTGTGTGATCACTTCGGCTATGCGGTGCTGCATATGACCGCTACCGAATGACAAAAGTACTGAAAACACCGCCCGCACAAATAGATCATAACACACAAGCAAAAGAGTACCGCTAAAAAATATCTATGCCATCGCGCGTTCACCCAATACATAAATGATTAGCACTCGAAAGAGTCCACTTTCTTATTTATGTTTTTTTATCTTTGTTTTCGTCGGCAGTGCATTATCACTCTACTTGCAGATATGTATGTATATATAAATGTGCATGTGATTATATGTTTATTTTTAAAAGATTTATAATGGCGGAGAATTCAAATTTTATTGCTGAGAAAATTTCTTTATATCTTTATATGTATATAAGTATCTTTAGAAGTAAGTTAAAAGAAAAATTATTATTTGTTTTTGTACGATAAGTAATTTGTAAAAGAATGAATTTGGTTTTCAATTTTTATTTTAAAGTTCATTTTATTTTCTGTCATAATTAATAGTAATACATATACAATAATATAATAAAATAATATCACTGCTTCAATAAAGAAAAAACTTTTCATTTAAAAATACTGCTACATATGTATTTACATATAAAAATCCTTTTTTTCCGTGCGCTGCTATGAATTATACTGCAGACAATCTCACTATTTGCAAGGGATGACGACGCGGTGTTTTCCTCATTTGACAGAGTTCACACGTCACACCGCTTAGCCGAAGTTGAATATACGATTGCTTTCAAATCTAACACCCGAGTATACGAGATATTCATACACTCAGCAATCGCGGTAATAGCGGTATTGATCAGCACACACACCGCTCTTTTGCTTTCCGCTCAAATGCGTGAAGTTTTTCTGAAAATGTACTGTGAAGATCGAACAAAAAGAGAGCAGTTTTTTGCATTTGACCGTCATGGAAATGAATGCTTCAGCTCAAATCACTTGCCGTTTGAGTATGAGTAGTGGTCTTGAAATTTTATTTGTGGAATTTTAGCGGTTCAGTTACAGAACAACAGAGTATTGAAGCGGTGTGCAAGCAGTAGCAGTACACCGCTGCAGTTCTCTGGTAGTGACTGACACACTTCACGAGTTAATTTGCAATTAAAATGCGTTTCGACAACAGTTTCATGCGCTTTTCGATACATTTCGGTATACGGCACAATTCGGATGTTTACTCAACCGCGGACAATTCTCAACTGAACTGAGCCCTCCCCGGCGCCTCAATTTATACCGGGAGCGCGAGGTTCCAGAGAGTTCCATTTCTCAAAAAACTCTTATCAATCGTTAATAATCGTGTTTTAACAATTAGATCCATTGAAATCAAGAGTTAAATATAATTTACAATGACATTATTGAATTTTTATTCCTAATAACATAAATAATGTTACTTACTCAGAGTTTTTACCAAATAGAACATTCCCGAACCTTCCCGATCGAGATCTTCCAGAATATTCTCGGACAAACTGGTCTCAATATGTAAATTTCCTTTCCTTTTTTTTTAAACAACAAAAATGTAGGAATTTGACAGTTCTACATGATCCTAGTGCAAAAGTGCCTAGGTGCGTCATAACTGGGCTGAGTCACAACCGGGTCACGACGCCTTTTTGTATATGACAAGCACATTTTTTATAGACAGCACATAATCACATAAATCCATATAGAATCACAAAATATACGGGAAATACAATATTTTGATGCATTACACTCACCTTTTCACTGTTAATTTCACAAAATTTTGGTACTTTGAAAAAAATCAAAATCTCTTTTTCGCACGATTTTTAACACGATGTTTAGTGCGCGTATACAAGTTAAGCAAGTCATATTGCTTATAAAATAAAACAACACTTTGTTTGAATTAAATAGGTACTTTATTAACTTTATTATTTAAGTTGACTTTGCAACTCCTGCAACGTAACAAGAACTGAACTCGACAGGCAATGATACCGCCTTTTATATACACTCGCGATCAGAGGTAATCACCTGTAAGTGTTGTTTCGCGAAAAAGGTGGCTTGGACTCTACCGCTAGCAACACAATTGTGTTGTTGCATGTGCATGACAAGTGGTACCGCTGGCCTGCCTACCAAGCATGCCAACCATGCGTTGCTATGCAATCGGTGGTTCACTAAAGCAGGCAAGCACCGTTGTGTTTTGGGCTACCTACCCAACACGACGCTGCTAGGGCAGGCGCAATGCATTGATCGAGCTGTTGTCATGCAGTTGATCTGCATGCTAAGCTCACGCATGTTGTGTTGCTATGCAGTCGGTGGTTAGTTGGGCCAGACAACAATTGTTGTGTTTTGGTCTGCCTGCCTAACATCCTGTTGCCAAGCCAAGCGCAAGCAGTGATCACTGTTTGTTGTTATGCAGCGGGTTGTTTTGTGAGGCCAGGCGAGAGTCTTTCTATTTGCGCTGCCTGCCCGGCATGCTGTTGCTAAGGTAAGCGCAGGTAGTAATCATCATGTTTGTTGGTGTTGGGCTGCATCGACTGAGCTTAGATATCAGCACTGGGGTGACAGAAAAAGCGGTAGGGTATGTGAGGTTTTGCAACGAAATGCTGTTGCTTTCATAGGCTTCGGTATCATGCCTTAACTTACACAATGCGACTATTAACGTTGGTGTATGTCCAAAAACTGCAGAACGTCAAACGAACATGATAGGCAGGGCTCAAACTGTCATTCTCATACCGCATGTCAAAAATATTTAGCTGCGTCACAACTGGGCCAGCGTCACAGCTGGGTCCCCTCCCCTATATGTAGATGTTGATAATGCTAATCCCACTTCTGAAAATTGTCAACTACTTACGACATGTTCTCCTACTATCGAAAAAGTCTACTAATTACAACGCGACCACAATTTTTAACAAAACATATAACGCATTTATTTAATTTTAACGTAGAAACTACAACACTTTAAAAACTTCGTGTGTTCTCCCTTTCGATAGATAACGCGTACTACGCAACTAAATGGTCATCCACAGAGATGTATTTCAAGGTTATGACAGCGTTGCCACATCAGGTGATACATGTTAATAACATTAGCTCTGTTATTGATTCAATTATTTAACGAATTCGTAACGTGTTCACTTTGTAGTTCTTTTCTAACTGTGTTGTAATATTCTTCAACTCGCACGACAAAATAAATGAATCGAGAAAATAAGCTGGGTTGTCTACTGCCATGCGATCGATTAGGGCTTGTGACGCTAGTTTACGGTGGTGTAGATTTTTTTGAAGAAGTCGCATTCGTTAAGGTGGTATTCACATCTTCTTGCGACTCGCTCAAGTGCTCTCTTTCTGAGTATGTTGTACTCGAGCCAGCTATAAGCTCAGTTTTCGTACTCGTACTTATTTTCTTTAGTCTAGCTGTGATCTCAGACTCTGACGAACAATATCCTTCTAAGTCGATGTTCTCGACGTCGCTTGAGGAATCCATAGGATCGTCTTCAGCGTCATTAGCTACAATCTCTGAGGCTAGTTGGTCGATAGCATCAGGATCTGTCTTGTGGGTTTTGACTCTCTCTTTGCCAAAACCGTAATTTTTAATACCTTCGCTTTTCGCCAAAGGTTCTACCTTCTTGGTGGTTGTGAATCTACAGACTGACTTAAAATAATTTCCTTAATTCTAATAACACTTGTTTTGCGCTCACTTTATGCAGTACTTTATGCTTATTGCATTGAGAGCATAACTGCATTGAGCGAAAAACGTGTCGGTGTAATTTTACATACTAAGCAAATCTTTTGGTGGGAACCTTTACTTGTGAAATCTTAGTATCTTAGCATTTAAATAGTTTGATGTATGATTCCAATTTCATTAAATGTAAGACAATACTCTCACAACTCAAAAAAGAGAAATAAATAGATAGGGCTGTGTTCGTAAATGCGACATGACTTGCAGCATAAGCATCAGTGGCTGGCAACACTGCAAGTTTGACATTTGATACTTCTTATACAATTTTTGACAATTTGCAAATACGTTTGTTTGTATTTTTGAACGCGTATAATACTAAAATGGAAATTTTGCTGAATCTAACACTAGACGAAATTTGTGAGCAAAGAAAAGATAGATTTTCTTTAAATTTAAGAAAAAGAAGGCTATTGAAGTCAAAGAGAAAAATGTTTAGGTACAAATGTTTGTCTTTAAAAAGAAAAATACTTAAAAACAAATCGTTTATTAAAACAATGAAGTCGTTTCCCGAGGACATTTTCTATTCCCATTTCCGAATGAATTGGGCCACTTTTAAAGTAAGGTTGTATAAGTTTTATAAAAATAATTGTGAAAAATTGAGGGAATCAAATTTACGCTTGCGAATTTAACTTGCCGGGCGTTTATTTCGCAGTGTGTCCACTCCCTCCGCTGGTTAACGACTGATTTTTTAAATTGAACCAGTCATTAACGCAGTGGCAAATTCGGCGAAGGACACACTGCGGTATTCACATGCAAATTAGCACTAATTCTATATATGCGCGTTTGTACATATGTACGCGAACAAGAAACAACGAAATAGGAACTCTGCATTGACCGTTACCTATTGTGCGGACATACTCGTGTGTACAAACACGCATACACAGAACCAGCGGGAATGAAATACATAAAGTATATAGTACAACAAATAATTTTACAACTAATCAGGGGTTCCCAACATTTTTACAACTAATCAGGGGTTCCCAATATTTTTACAACTAATCAGGGGTTCCCAACATTAATAATTTATAGTTTCACTTTAATTAGGCTTTGGAAAAGGCTTTGACTCCACACTGGGTAACTGCAAGGCTTGGCCGTGATGGTCATTCGTTAGAGAACTGTCTGTACATGACATTATGGAAGCTATGCAATAGCAGGGTGACGTTCCAACAGCTTTCGGATCGCTTCAACATTGCAAAAGGAACATCATGTCTAGTAGAGCTTTTATTCTTTCTTTTTCTAGCGACAGCTTTTCCCTCTCCAAAGCCATGACCTCGTTATGTCGACCTTCTTCTTTAACCGCGTCTGCTTCGAAAAACTTTAAAATGTCTTTGTTAGACGTCGCTCGAGGACGAGTGGCTCTCTGACTGCTAGTCGGTGGAGAATCTGGTGGCTGCTGCTGTTGTTGTGGCTCGTTATTCGAAGTCGTTCGAGTACTGGCGGCCGTTTCAGTGGTAGTCGGTGGAGAATTTGGCGACTCATTATTTATTTCACTTGAAGATGTGGACGGCATTGACAGTACCAAATTCAAAGAGGCTTGCAAATTTGCTGTTGGAGGAGTCATTGAGTGCCTTGTACCATAAACTTCGTCGAAGTCCTCAAAATACCTCCAGGATGTAGCTTCTCTAACGGAAGAATTATTTCTTTTCTTAATGCGCTTGTACGTTACCAAGAGATTTAAGAATTTTCTCTGCGCTGTGGTGCTGTCCAGTCTTATATTGGGATTTATATTTTTAATTTCGGTCACAACTTTCTTCCACAATACATTTTTTTTCCTTCTACCCGATTTAAACTCGTCCTCCATATTCAACCGTACTCTCAGCAATAACTGTGTCTCCGCATTACTGAGATTTTCACTAAAAATTTAAAAATAATAATTTATACAATTATTATTAACATAATTTAACTAAATTTCAATACAAAAATTAAAATAAAGCAGTTTTGCACTTACTTTTCATCAGACATCGTAGTTAAATGCAGTAAACAATTTTTTGATAGAAATTATGAGTGGCAACTGATAGAATTGTTGTCTTTTTGAACGCTTGATTATTGCAGTGCTGCCATATTGGCATTTCTGAACGTTCTGTGTGTTATTCAATTGTAGTTTGCGCATCATGTTGCATTTACGAACACAGCCTAGGGTGGTGTAGTGATGGTACGTAACTTGCGTGGTGAGTAGGGTGGTGAATAATGATAAATTTAATCGACGTTTAGATCGATTAAATTAAATTGCTATTCATGCCTTCAAGAGTGATGAAGATATAAAAAAAACATTTCGAGCATTTTTTATATGTAGGAAAACACCCAACACTGTCAGCAGAAAAAATTGTCGTAAATCAACGCAATTTTTTAGCTTCTTGAGAATTGAAAAAATTGCAAAATTAACAAAATTTAATGAACTACAAAATTGCATACTCGAAATATTTCCAGAAATTCTGTTTAAAAACTTTTAAGTTTTGATGAATAGTCGACGAAATTTTATAAATTTTGTACAAAGTTTGAAATTTGGCTTTGTACGTCTTTTGTTGTAGTATAAACTATAGTTTTATAAAAAAATAATTGAAACTAAAAAATGAAAAAATAAATAGTCAACATTTTTCAATATGTGCTGTACACTTTCTCTCGACGCTGACATTATGTACACAACACATGGGCTGAAAAGTCACGGGCTTAACAAAGAAAACATTTTTTGTTTTTTTTCAAAACTGGCTTTATTCATCAACGTAATTTTCAGTTTTAAGGTTAGCACTAAATGAAAAATAGGTGAATGCCTTAAAACTAGTGTCATCTATGTGTTAGACCCAGGACTTTTCAGCCCATGTGTTATAATAATTATTACGGACGAAGCAGTCATTGCCGTGTCCAGCATTGCTTTCGTATACGACGTACTGTGAGGCATTAGAAGTGAAAATATATGGGCTTTAGGCTTACTAAAAGCAAAAAAGAAATAAACTTGGGGAACAGCAAATGAAAATTGATAAGGTGAGGCCGTATAAATGTGTCTATATATATTTTTACAGATTAAAAAAAATGTAATTTTTAATAATTCTATGCATAAGAAAAAATCGCTATAACAGCAAATAATATTGCATTTTTTTTTTTAATGTACTCAATCTGTTTATTAGGTTTTTGTACAATGCAGTATTTATTAAAATTTTGAAATTAAAGCTCTATTCGAAAATTTAACTTACAATGACAAAATATGTGCAAATATGCTGGCAACGCATTTCAACACTTAGGGACCAGCTATGCGCTATTCATTTAAGCGTGGGAATTCATAATGGGATTTTACAACAAGCTTTGCGCTATGCGCCTTATACGAGTAGTCATAGCAACACATACAGCTCTAACTTCACCTCTCGTGTGCACGGCTTCCTATAAAAGAGTTCGAGCACACAGAGCATCGCACTTTTATACTGGCACACTCGTGCTTTCAGTGAGGCTGTTAGTATGGGTAAAAGCTAAGTGGTGAAATGTTGCACCAGATTGCCATATACATATTTTAGAGGCTAACTTATAGCTACGGCAGATTTTATGCTATATTATTAATATTATTATTATTATTACTAAAAATAAGAAACAAAACTATTTGATATTCAGCTTCGCATATTTGGCGCTAATGTTTGTTCAGTTTTTAATCGAAATATATCAAAAACATAATAAAAAAATGTAACGGATTCAGAGCTTAGGATAAAAAGATAAAAATTATTTGAAATATGTCTCATTAAACGCTCGCTAGGAACAATACAATTATTTTATTTAATATTAATTGAATTTATTTATAAGTAATAAAAATACAGACGCCCTACGCTCCAATAAGAGTTAAAGAAAAAATAATAAAAATAAATAATAATCTGCAGATCCAAGGGAAACTAGCAGCCCATTTTATGAAAAATCTCTAGTAATCTTAAACACACACACACAAACATGCAATAAATGTAATATAATAGAGGGTGGTTAAGTTTCAAGGGCCGGTGTTGATTTTGAATAAAATACAATTTTTTTAGGAAATTATTGCCGCGGTCTCGGCGGCACCAGCTAGTGTTTCGAATCCACTGAGGTGAAAATGTGCCTCATCACTGAAGCTGATTTTCTTCAAAAATTGATTTTGTTTGAACGCCCGTTTTCATAATAAGCCCGAATAACTTAAACGCATTGCTCGATTGTGTATCTTTCCATGGTTTAAATTTAGGTTTGGGTCACATTCAACATCGGCCCTTGAAAATTAACCACCCTTTAGTGCAAGTCAGCGTGTAATGATTCTTATGTATTTTCTTATGTGCAAAAAAAAAACACCAAAATCCTGCTTCACATTTTATTGTACTCAAAGTGAATGAGCTGCTATATGAGACTGCATGCAGTAAAATTTCACAAAAATTTGTATTAAATATTTAAAAATTTTGTGTAAAAATTTTGTTTAAAAAATGCATTAGAGCTTAGAGCTTTCACAAAAATTTGCATAAAAAATTTAAAATTTTTGTTAAAAAATTTGTTAAAAAAATTTAAAAATTTGTTTAAAGTTGCACAAAAAATTTATATTAAAAATTAAATTTTGTTTAAAAAATGCATGAGAGCGTCGAGCTTTCACAAAAATTTGTATAAAAAATTAAAATTTATTTTTAAAAAATTTCTTTGAAAAATGTAAAAATTTTTTCAAAAAATTATGAAGTTTTGTTTAAAAAATTTAAAATTTTGATCATTACTTTTTTAATTCTTTAATTTTTTTGAACATTTTTAAAAGTTGCATGCAGTGAAATTTCACAAAAACTTTGTATTAAATATTTAAAAATTTTAGGTAAAAATTTAAAAAGTTTGTTTAATAAATGCATTAGAAGAGCTTAGAGCTTTAACAAAAAATTGTATAAAAAATTTAAAATTTTTGTTAAAAATTTTGTTTAAAAAATTTAAAAATTTGTTTAAAGTTGTACAAAAAATTTATATTAAAAATTGTGTGTAAAAAAATAAAATTTTGTTTAAAAAATGCATTAGAGCTTCGAGCTTTCACAAAAATTTGTATAAAAAAATTAAAAATTTTTGTTAAAAAACTTGTTTAAAAAATGTAAAAATTTGTTCAAAAAATTATAAAGTTTTGTTTAAAAAAAATTTAAAATTTTGATCAACACTTTTTTAATTCTTTAATTTTTTTGAACATTTTTAAAACTTTTAAACTTTTTATATCATTAAATTTATATTATATTATTAAATTGTTATAAAACGTAACAATTGGTGTAGAGTTAACGAAAAAAAAAAAAAACAATAAATACAATCCAAGAGGAACAAAAAAAAACCAAACATGAATTTTATTTAATATACTGCGATGGAGGTGAACTACTAAAGGTAAGATATCTTATTTAAGTAAAGATCTTCTTCTTCTTAGCATCACAGTCCTTGGAGAATATTCGCTTCATTCACAGCCTTGCGCCATCTGGCTCTATCACAGCTGCACATTTAGCTTTACAAAGTCAACTTCCGCGCCTTCGTGCCATCTCTTTCTGGGGCGTCCTCTTCAGCGGCCCCCAACAGGGCGTAATTCAACTGCCTTTCGAGTTGTGGCAGTCTAAGCGCGCGTCCGAGCCGTTTTAGCCATCAAAGCTAATTTTATGATAATAAGTCAACCGAAACAGATTTTTTAGGATCTGACCGACCAGCCATCGGAACGAAACACACACCCAGCGCAGCTTAAGAAAATGTTTCGGCCAATTGTGAAGGTACAGATAGAGCAAAACATGCAAAACTCGCTGGATCGACGGCATTGCAATTTATACGATAGAGATTCACCCATGAAGTCAATACATAACTGCATTCACTTGATCACTCGAGCATTTTAATGGCTTTTACAGCTTGTTCACGCATTGAAAAACGTTAACCTCGCATTTGATTTCTGATATTCGGAAACAAAAAGAAATCATTTGCTGCCAAATTACAGCTATAAGGCAGACGTCTCATTAATTCGATGCTTTGAGTGCGTAAAATCTCTTGTGGCTGCGTTAGAGGTTAGAGGTAGAGAGAGCTCGCATTGTCTTGGTGAAATATGATTCGTCTTCGCCGGTTCTTTTTCCCTAATTTTCCGAAAACCTCTTCCAAGCAAATAGTTTGTACCACCCAGAATTGACTGTTTTAAGTTTCTCGCGGCCCACCGTGGGACCGCTACCAAAAGCTGAAAAAGGAAGAAATACGTATTGTTAGAATGAAGCAACGAGAAGCAGAAATACGTGAGTGCGAGGAGCTCCATAAGGAAAAATGGTCCAAAATTCTACCAGAAATGTCGGCGGCTTACAGAAGGTTTCGAACCGGGGCGTTTTCCTGTAAGAACAAAGACGACGATCTGGTGACTGACATCCAGAGCAATCTTAAATTATGGAGGGAACACTTTTCGAACTTGCTAAATAGTGACAGCTGCGCATGTCATAGAGAATGTGAAGATCCCGATACCCCAATCGTTGACGACGGAATTGTCGTTCAGCTACCCAACCATAACGAGGTGAGAATAGCGATAACGCGGCTAAAGAACAACAAAGCCACGGGCGCCGACGGACTGCTGGCTGAGCTTTTCAAACAGGGCGGCGAGGAGCTGGTAAGGTGCATGCGTCAGCTTCTATGCAAAATATGGTCGGATGAAACCATGCCTGCCGATTGGAATTTAATCCATTAGAAGGGTGATTCTGCAATCTGCGCCAATTACCGCTGGATTAGTCTTCTAAATACCGCCCATAAGGTTCTAGCCAGCTTATTATGTGAAAGGCTGAAGAAGCCCACCATCAACCAACTGATTGGACCTTATCAGTGTGGCCTTAGACCTGAAAAATCCACCATCGACCAGATATTCACAATACGCCATGTCTTGGAAAAGACCCATGAAAGGAGAATTGACGCACATCATATTTTCGTCGACTTCAAAGCTGTATTTGACAGTACGAAAAGGAGTTACCTATATGCCACGATATCTGAATTTGGTATCCCCGCAAAACTAATATGGCTATGCAAGATGACGTTGCTTAATACCAGCAGCGCCGTCAGAATTGGGAAGGACTTCTTCGCGCCGTTTGATACCAAATGTGGTTTTAGGCAGGGTGACTCTCTGTCGTGTGACTTCCTTAACTTGATGTTGGAAAGGATCGTACGAGTCGTAGAACTTAATCTTCTGCCTTTTCCAAACTGGATAAAGAAGCTAAGTGAATGGCTCTGGTGGTGAACGAGGACAAAACGAAGTACCTGCTGTCTTCAAACAAGCAGTCGGCGCACTCGCGTACCGTCACGTACGTCACTGTTGACAGTTATGAGTTCGAGGTTGTAAAAGACCTCGTTTAACTAGGAACCAGCATTAACACCGATAACAATGTCAGCCTGGAAATCTAACAAAGAATCTCTCCTGTCAACGAGTGCTACTTTGGACTAAGCAGGCAAATGAACAGTAAGATCCTCTCTCGCCAAACAAAACTAACACTCTACAAGGCTCTCATCATGCCCGCCCTAACGTATGGCGCAGAAACGTGGACGATGATAACATCCGATGAAGCGACGCTTGGAGTGTTTGAGAGAAAGATTCAGCGCAAGATTTTTGGACCTTTGCACGTTGGCAACGGCGAATATCGCAGGTGATGGAACGATGAGCTGTATGAGCTTTACGACGACTTAGACATCGTGAAGCGAATAACATAGACATCGTCCGAATGGAGACAAACGCTCCGGCCTTGGAAGTATTCGATGCGCTATCAGCTGGTGATAGCAGAGGAAGAGGAAGGCCTTCTCTGCGTACGAAAGATCAGGTGCAGAAGGACTTGGCTTTATTTGGTGTTTTCAACTGGCGAGAGAGAAGTGACGGGCGCGCTTTGTTAAGCTCAACTAAAAACGCTTAAGCGGTTATCACGCAAATCAAGAAGAAGAATAATAACTGGGCAGCTGCACTGTACAAACAGACAAGCAGTGTGTAGGGTGCGTAAAGGTCAAAATAAATATTGCATCATGCGAAATATGTTTTTTTTTATTTAATAAAACAGTTATTGAAAAACAAAGTGGAAGATTAATAAAGCGCCACCTTGGAGAAGTTTGAGAATATATTTGTTTCTTATTTGATTTTAATAATTTTTTATGCAACTTCAGGTAGTTCTCGTACAGAAACCACGCAACGCAAACTTTCGAAAAAAAAATGTTTACCAACAAATTTACCAAATTTATATACAAATTTTAAACTTTTAACCCTCCGTTGAACACCTTTTTAAAACCTTCGGTTGGCATTGCGGGTCTGGCCAAATCCCCTATGTATTTACATGCACTTTCCTGCGGTGCCTTCCGCCGAATCCATAAATAAATATAATATAATTTCATATTTTAACACAAATTTCATTGTAATCAACTTTTTTCCTTCAGCCTTCTTCCTTTTTTTCACAAACCAAAATATTTTCAGCGAAAAATAGGTAGCTCAATGCATGCCAAAATCAATGAAAAAGGTAAGAAATTAAAAATATATACCTGCGATACTGCGAAACTGGATAGTATACAGGGTTTGATTGAAAAGTAGTGAGCCTTATTTTTTGTAAGCAGTTTTATTAAACCTTTTGGCTTATACAACTAATATTCTTCAAAATAGGACTCTTGAGCGTCAATACAGTGCTGGGGCAGCGGTCCTTCCACTGCAGGAAACATTTTTTAAACTCATCCGCCGGGTTCGCGTACAATTCGGCTGTCCCAGTTTTTTGGATTGCCTCGATGGAGTCGAAACGCCTCCCCTTCAGCTTTCTTTCCAGGCGCGGGAACAAGAAGAAGTCCGGAGGGGACAGGTCTGGGCTGTAGGGAGGGTTGGGAAGCCCCGGAACCCCCATCTTGGCCAATGCAGAGGTGCGCCGTCGAAGGCCTTCCAGATCGCTGTTCGTCTTCGACGTCCTCCCGGCCTTCCTTGAACGACTTGTGTCACCGTTTTACCTGGGCACTGGACAGAGATTGGTACCCGTAAGCCTCCTTGAGTAGCCCAATGGTTTCGGCAAAGCCGATCCTTTTAGTCGGCACGACAAATAATGCTTGAAATAAACCAAGAACCTGATCTACAGGTGACCAGAAAGCTTGTAGAAGGCGACTTAACGAATCCCAGCTGTTTGGCCGCATAAGCAGAAAAAACCACTCCTCTCAAATAGACATATGTATCAAACACCGACTTGCCTTTGCAAAAGCCCACAACGACAAATCTATTCAATTTTGGAAAAACGTACCTTGGTCCCACGAAACCAAAATAAATAGGATGGGACCAGATGGGAAAACTATTGTACGTCGTCCAAAAAATCAAGCGCTAAATCCTAAGTTCACAAAAAAGACGATTAAACACGGCGGCGGAAGCATCATGGTTTGGGGAACTTTTTCCTGGCATGGTGTTGGGCCGATTGTTCGCGTGGTTGGTAAAATGGATAGATATCAGTACCTGAATATACTTCAGAATAAAATGGAGCCATTTGTGTTTGAGTTTCTGCCATTGAATTGGGCATTTATGCAGGACAATGATCCAAAGCATACTGCAAAGACAGTGAAGCAATAGCGCAGAAGAGAACAAATTAATGTACTGGATTGGCCGGCGCAGAGTCCTGATCTCAATCCAATAGAAAATTTGTGGAATGACGTTAAGGTCAACATCGCTAACAAAAATTTTAAAAATTTTGATGATTTGTGAGCCGCAGTTGAGGAGGCTGCTACTCGATTCCAAAGGAGAGATGTCACAAGCTTGTAGAAAGCATGCAGCGACGGCTTGAAGAAGTAATCAAAAACGGTGGATATAGTACAAAATACTAATCAGTTAAAACAATATTATTACTTAACTATCTGATTTGTTCGCTATTTTTGCTTTTATTTGGAAATTTTTTAGGATGTGTCCAGGAGGTTTCGTGAGTTATCAACGTTCTCGTAAAATAAATCAGAACTGAAATTCTTTTTGACCATTTTTTTTTTAAATGGAAGTAAAAACGTTTTTTATTTTTTATGTTGATTTTCTTCCAATAAAAAATAGTTATCTAAACACATATTCAACTCTTTGTTTCCAAAGTCTAAATGTGCTATTTATATGACCATGGCTGTATATCACGGAAGTTCTTGAAATATTCGTATTTTGTCAATAGATGTCGTTGGAGTCATCTATCTCCAGTGCTACCAATCACATTGTGTCATATCATATGGTGTTAGAAAGGTGACATGTTAGGCTTCATTTAACCAAAAAACAATTAAATTCGGAGAAGTTGAAAAAAAGTTATAGCTGTTCAAAAATGAGTGAAAATAATGAAGAAATTCGCTATATTTTGAAATTTTTGTATAAAAAAGGGAAGATTGCTACGCAAGCCACCAATGAAATTTGTGAAGTTTACGGAGACGATGCTGTATCAGTTTGTGTAGTACAACATTGGTTCGCTCGCTTCCGTTCTGGAAATTTCAATGTGAAAGATGCACCTCGCTCCGGTTGACCCATCGTTGAAAAAGGCGATGAAATTATGGAAAAGATTGACCAGGACCGTCACATAAGCTGCCATGACATCGCTAAGGCACTAAACATTCATCATCCAACGGTTTTAAACCATTCAAAAAAGGCTGGTCACAAAAAGAAGCTCGATGAATTGTCTATGAAAAATTTAATGGACCGAATTAACATCTGCGATTCCATTTCTGAAGCGAATGGTAACAGGAGACGAAAAGTGGATCAAATACGACAATAATGTGCGAAAAAGATTATGGTGCAAGGGTGGTGAAGCTCAACAAATGGTCGCAAAGCCAGGATTGACGCCTCGAAAGGTTATGCTGTGTGTTTGATGGGATTGGAAAGGAATCATCCACTATGAGCTGCTCCAGCCTGCTCGAACGATTGATTTTACACTTTACTGTCAACAACTGATGAGAGCAATCGAAAAAAACGGCCAGAACTGATCAGCAGAAAGGGCGTCGTCTTCCATCAGGACAACGCTAGGCCACACGCATCTTTGATGACTCTGCAAAAACTGGGAGAGCTTGGCTGGGAAGTTTTGATGCATCCACCATATAGCCCTGACCTTGCACCATCGGACTACCATTTGTTTCGGTCAATGCAGAACTCCCTTAATGGAGTAAAGTTGGCTTCAAGAGAAGCCTGTGAAAATTACTTGTCGCAGTTTTTCGCCGAGAAACCACAAACGTTTTACACTGATGGAATAATGTCTCTAGAAGAAAAATGGCAAAAGGTGATCGACCAAAATGGTACATATTTGGTTTAATAAAGTTGATTATAAATATTAAAAAAAAAAAATGAGTTGAAGTTTGATTAGAAATACGAAAAGACTTTTTCGACTACCAATATAATAAGTTAGAGCCAGTTTTTTTGTATGGGGAGATTGATTGAGGATGCGCTAAGCATATACGAATGGGTGTGAAATTATACTGGCTCCTTTAAACTTAGAAACAAAAGCTCATATAAGATTTAAATATAAGCCAATGTCCTATATATAAATGTAAATGCAGGATGCATGCGCGAGTACGTAGTCCTTTGCCACACCTCTCATTTTGCCGATTTTCAATTTAAATGCATATTTGTGCCTTTCCAATTTCCTCTTCGATGTATAAATGAATATTTAAATACAAAAATTATCTCAATTTTACATCGCGAATTGACGATTGCAAAAGTGCATACCTCCGTGCTCAAATGCAATCACTTGTATATTCGTATATGAAATGAATAACGTTCGAAATTCCACAACACTCAGTGTCTCATATTATTTTTGTGAAAAAAAAGAATGCCACAGGAAGACAATTTCAAAAGCCCTCTGATCGCCTGTGAAGCCCTGTGAAATCATTCCCGCACTCATTTTGCCGCCCTGCAGTTTTGGTATTTCATAAAATGAATGCTGAAAAATTTATTACTCTCACAAAGTAAAGTGTAAAATTAATGGCGTAAAATATTCGCTGCAAACTCAAAAGAGGCAGAAGAAGAGACACGACGAGACATCTCCACTATGTATGCATCACAGCTCAACGGGTTTCCGCATATAATCCAATCGAAATCGAGCCAACAGTACACAGAAAGACCAAACCATAGCCAGCCATATCCGCTTGTAACATCGCTTCGGCAGCTATTAAAAAAGCATAAATTTTTAAAACATATGCGACTATTGAACTGTACAAAATGCTGTCACATGTATGTACATACACACATACATCACTACATACACACATACATCACTACATACAAAATACTTATTAAATAGCATCTCACATCTCGGCATCTCGCAACTCCATATGCGAGGATATGAAGGTGGTGAGCATGAAGGTAGGCGCGTGTGTGTCTGTGTGTAGAGCGAGCGGTTTGCTGAAATTGCCCACGAATTACTAACGACTATCATTTCTTACTCGCACTCTATTACAACAAAACAATACCTTTGCTCTCCGTTTTAATCTCCGTCATAATCTTTCCCTTTGTTATACCTTTTATGCTCGCCTTTGTTTTAACGCTCTGACATTTCAATAAATAAAATAAAAAATATTGAACTTGCGCACGCACACATACAGCTGTCCAAAATCAAGTGTGAAAAGAGTTGCGAAAAGGCGCTTGAGTAAAAAGAAGAAGAAGAAGAGTAAGAAGAAGAGCAAGAAGAGGTTCAAATTTGCCGCATTTAATTTAAAAAGTATTTGCTGTCCTTTAGCTGCAGCCTGCATATGGATTTCATTGTTACATTCCTTTTTTCGTCGAAGGGCAATAATAAAAATTGCAATTGTTTTTTTTCCAACACATATGCACACACACATACACATGAGAACATATGTATGCCTGTGTGTTTGATTACACAAAGGTGGCCAGCGACCGCACAATTCCAATTTTGCGGCACCATAAAAGTGAATTTCCATTTGAGATATGAATTTATTAAAACCAGCCCCTGGTGCGAAGGTGCGGGTAAGCTTTCACCCAAAAGCTGAGTGCTGGCAAGAAGAAAAAAACAAAAGCAAAAAAGAACAACAGTTATTTTTTAGTAATATTTCACAGTTCCTACTATGGCGTCCTTCCAGCTGCACCTGGTTAATCCGGCATTTATATTTTTTTATTTCTTTTTTTTATTTTTCATTTTTCATTTCAGTATACCTTCCCGCTTTTCATTGGAACCAACATTGAAAAGGAAATATGTATAATTGCCATATTTTTATTTCGCTTTTTTATTTATTTTTAGCGCTTTTCAAATTTTACGCTTCGCTATTTATTTGCTTATTTCCCACTTCCTTTCAATTATATGCAAAATGCACTAAATTGAAATTTCCTTTGAATCGCCGCTTTATTTGACTAAAATGTGGTAATTAACTTCTGGTTGGTTTTGCAGAGAAACAATTTTGCTCAAGCGCATAAATGTATACAAATAAATAAAATGCGAATTTGTTGTTGTAAGTGAAAGCATTTTCCCAAAAAAATCGCCAACTTCAATACAATATTAAGGGCATTTAAAAAAGATTGTTTTTTACTTTACTGCAAACAATTTTTTAGCATTTTTATGTTCATCTATTTTTGTTCAAAAAACACGCACCAACTTGCCAATGACTAGACGGCGCCACTCAGATTGCAACTATTTTTGTGGAATCGACGTGCGGCAGCTGTACGCAATGAGGTGATGCATAAATTTGGTGAGATTATGCACTACACAGTAGTTTTGTTGCACCAACTCTCAGATAAACAGAAATTTGATTTTATTCATAAGGAGACTAGGATGAGTTTTGTTTTTATTTGTTTACTCAGCTCGGGAGCATAGGGCTCCGACAAGACTCTTCCATGGTATACTGTTCTGGGCAGCTGATATTGCGCCGTCCTATGCGATGTAGGTGATGCATCTGCTAGCTCGCGCAATATAGACTTTCTCCAAGTATTCCTTGGCCTAGGTTTTTTTTTCGTTTTGTTGAGTTGGCACAAAGCATTGAAAGCCGAAAAGTGTGAGACTTGCCTTTCGGCTCTCCCACTAAAAATCTCCTTTTCTCATTTTCCTCACACCGCGGAACAACCGTGAAGTATACCTTCACTAGGCGGAGAGTGGCTTATTGCCAATTCATGAAGATTTGCGCTATTATTCAGTGCCCAACCGTCAAGTACCCTATGATCAAAACGTAGCGGGAATGTTTAGATAAACCAAAACAGAGTTAAATTTCAGGCAAATTTATTTTAACTCCTTCAAAATATAACCCGTCGGAAGCAACACACATGTGCCAACATTTAACCCAGTTCTCCATGCCTTCGACCTGGTAGGCCGACGAAGGAATGGCCTTCAGCTCTTTAGTCACATTCTCTTTGATCTCCTCTATCGACTGAAATCTCCTTCCACGAAGGGGTAACTTCAACTTGGGCAACAAAAACGAGTTGCACGGGGCCATATCAGGTGAATACGGTGCTTGCACTAAGGTATTTACTTGGTGTTTGGTCCAGCAAAAACAGTGAATATCACCTTCCCGGTACTTTTTGATCATAGGGTATCACTTCACGGCAGGGGGAACGGCCTATTGCCAATTCATGAAGGTCTTTGCTGTTGTTCAGTGCGACGCAGCTTTGTGGTAATACTTCTTGCCATATTACAAACACTCCACCAGTTATCTTCCGATTCCAGCATCATATCCACTAGGCTAAAAACTGTAATTGGTTTCCCCACCCTAATGCTTAACTACCCCCTTTTGAAATCAAATCGAGGACAGACAAACAAAACATGTTCTGCGTCTTCTACGGTTAGTGCACGATAGGTGAGGTACGGATCGTGCTTAATCCTATACAGATAGGACTTAAAACACCCACGTTCAGTCAGTATTTGGTTCAGATAAAAGTCTAACTGTTCATGTCTTCGGTTAACCAATTTGGAGATTATCGAAATCAAGCGGTACGTCCAACTCCGGTAGAGGGATGAACTCTATTTTATCCACCATGTACGCATACTAAACTCACTTGCTTCGTTACGTATAGTCAGCTGGAGCAGATTTGTTCTTGTAAAATTTAGCGCACTCATTTTCCATTAACCTGATTGAGAGTAGCCCTGCAATAACCATAATGGCGTCCTCTGATATGGTGTGAAATGCGCAGCACACTCTGAGGGCACTCAATCGATACACACGATTCCATACACCTTACATATGAGCTGTACTTTGTGGCTTCCGCGCATGTTGGAGTATGCTGTATGCAAAACCCATGAAAGAACAATATGGAGTAACCTTTTTCGGTTTCTTTGGCCGACGTGTCCTGGTACTTGTGCCAAATGTCGTCATCATAGGAAAGATGGTGTACCCGAGGCTTTGTCTTGCGTTGGCTACGTTAATGCGATAGATTACTGCCAGGGTAGGTGATTAGCCAGCTTTACGCGCGGTCCTCGCACTTTTCCAAACTTACCTACTTTCCCTGTTTCTAAAAAAAAAAATCTCACTCCCCACCCCTAAAACTTATCCTTTCCATCCTTACTCCTGCACAATGGTCAGCGCATTATTTGCATTGCGGCTATTAAAACAAGCAAAAACAAAGAAAAATACCCAGTTACACATTGCATCAGTGGCGCCAGCTAGAGGAAGCCGGCAACCGCGGTAATAACGCAAACACACGAAATTTAGCGAAGTCCTCAACCATCTGTGCGATCCTTCTGCCAGAAAAATATGAGACACAGATGGCGCTTCAAGCAGTAAGAAGGCGTTGTTCCTAAGCAACGACAGGTAGGACTCGTAGCGGCAGGCTAATCACCTACCCTGTCAGAAAGCAAATAGATTAACGAAACCAACGCAAGACTTAGTCTTCTCGAGGCCCTATGCTCCCGAGAGGAGTGAACAAGGAAAAACAAAAAAAAAAAGATGATCGGCTTGCCAGTCCTAAGTAGTGGGATGAGATAGTTGGGTTGAATTGCCGTCCGCAACAGTTACATGTCGACAGGTGAGCAAAGGAATGATTCAATGAATCATCAAACTTTCAAAACACAAGATAGAAATAAATGATAGGTAAAAACAGTCACTAACTATTGAGCCTTCTCTGCAATACCATGCCCATGGATAAGTTTTTCCAATTCAGATCCCTCTTCTTCTTCTTCTTGATTAGGGCGATAACCGCTTACTCGATTTCGGTTGAATTTAACAAAGCGCGCCAGTCGTTTCTTTCTCGTGCGAACCAGCACCAGTTTGAAACACTAAGTGAATCCAAGTTCTTCACCAACTGATCATTCCAAAGCAGACGAAGATGAAAGCCTCCTCTACCACCAGCTGGTACCGTATCGAATGCTTTCAGAGCCGGAGCGTTTGTATCCATTCGGACGACTTGACGCAGCCAACGAAGCCCGTGGAGCTTTATTCGCTGCGCTATGTCTATGTCGCCGTAAAGCTCATACAACTCATTGTTCCGTCGCATGGTTAAAAACCTTCCGCAGAATCTTCCTCTCAAAGATCTTAATTATGCTGACGATATTTGTCTTATAGCTCACACTTTTGACAGAAGTAGGCCTAAAAATAAACATTGCCAAAACAAAGGTGATACGTGCAAACACTAACTACACGCAAAGCTTCCAAATCAGTAACGCTGAGCTCGAAAACGTGGACACCTTTTGCTATTTGGGACGTATTATATTAGCTAATGGTGGCTCAAGGGAGGACATCATAAACCGTAAAAAAAGGAAAGCAAGCTCCACGATTATTACACAGCGCACAAAAATACAAATATGTAACTTCAACGTGAAGTCCACTCTTATGTTTGGTTGGAGGTGATATGCCGCTGATAGTCTCCATTACTCCATTGAGAAGTAAATGAAACTTCGAAAGTGTGCGGTAATGTCATATGCATTACCATCATGTCTGCGTATGGTATGGTCGTGAGCCGTTAACTCAAGCGTCCGTAATTGTTGTCGGTATGTCTGAGTCGACCTCCACTGGAACACTGTTATATGTTAGCTTTAGCACTTTCCGGGAAGTTCGGTGTGATCAGACGCGGCACAGGGCGTTAATATTACTTTGCTCTAGCTGCCGGTACTGAAACAGCTCTATTGTTCGCCTTTCTTCGTTCTGTTTGTGTAGCGTACGCAATACTTGCTTGTAAAACTTGCATGCAGCATCCCAGCAATGTTTTGAAATGCACATACTGCCAGTTAAATTAGTCTCACTTGGCTGTCTTCCAAGGATAGTGGCTAACTCCTCACGTTCTCTTGTGAATCTTGGACAGTAGAAGAGTACGTGCGCACGTCTTCAACCGTCTCTGGGCAGGTAAGGCAGAGTGGTGAAGCGGAGAGACCAAACCTATGCAGATAATACTGAAAGCATCCGTGTCCGCTCAGTATCTAGGGGAGGAAGGAATCCACTTTTCCGTGTCTTGGCCGTAACCACGTGTCAAGGTTAGGGGTAAGTTCGTGCGTCCAACGGCCTTTCGAAGAATGATCCCATCTTCGCTGGCATTCGTTAAGTGACGCCATTCGTTGTGTCAACTTTTGGCCCCTTGTAAGTTTTGCATCTTGTCTTGGATAGAGACGGTTTAGTTCACGTGCTCGGATATTCAGTGGAATTTTTCCTGCAAACACGCAATTCTTAACAGAAGTAGCGGATGAGAAGAAACCCATAGTGGAAAGATAAGCTCGAGTGGTGTCGCAAAGGATCTACAAGAGGTCTAAGTGTGTCATTACGACACCCACCCTGTCTACCAACCTAGCTGTCAGATACACTAAAATCTTCACGGATGTATCTAAATGAAAATTTGTAGCACAGATGTTTATTGAGCTGCTTTTCTATTCTCTATTGAGGTACGCCGATACGGAAGCGCGCAGCTTCGAATCTCCGTGCATGGAACACTAAATGGCACAAAAAGTTTTTCCAATAGCGCTCGCCCATAACTTTCGTTGGTTTTAGTCAAAAGTAGTTTTTCCGTAGATTTTTCTGCACTCAAACCTTTTTCCTGCAACCTCCTGTGTACAAGTATAAGATAGATTCAGCAAATTTTCAAATATATTTTCATGGCACTTTAGCGATTTCGTTAAAGTCTTCTATTATATTAAAAGCCGTAATATTCTTCCCATTTCTGCAGCTCCACCTGCTTGCGCCGTTAGATGTCAAAAGTGAAAGTAATAATTCAATCCCATAATCTGCATTCACTTTTCGTGGATATGTAAAATATTTACTACCCCCGAGCATATGCCAAGATAGCAGGTTGTCTAGACAAGCACGCAGCGGAAAGTTGAGAGCTGTGCAAGTGGGTGTGTTTTGTATGGTAAAAAGTTAAGTTGCCGCTAAGGAAAATGCAAATAAAAAATAGAGAAAAAACTAAAGATCTAAAGTCCTCCACTTGAAACTTTTTAAAATGTACGCGCAATGCATTCTCATAGTTGGTGTAGAAATGAGATGGAAAGAATAAACCTCAAGTTAATACACAGGGTGTCTCAAATCGAGCATATCTCTGAGAATTTAAACAGATAAACAAAAGCCAATTTTCTTTTCATGCATTTCAATCAAATTTTCAGAGACTTTGGTAATAGTTTTTGCATTTATCTCAAAAGCCAGACTAAGTGCATTGGATTTGTTCGTTCAGCCATGTAATATACATTTTTATTGGCCGCAACTTTGGAGCGATCCATTGGTATCATCAAAATTAATGATTAAATGATAGCCGATGATAGTGCGAAAATTATTGATTGTTTGATGGAACCACAAGAATACAGTAGTTATAGTTGATAATTCAGTTAATTTCGGTTATAACGCGCTGGTGCGCAAAAATAATTGTGTCGATTCGAAATTCGTTTTAATGTCGTTTTAATTGTTAGAAAACAATTGTCTAATACCAAAAAATAATATCTGTTAAATTTTGTGTAATCAAAGTTAAATGTAATAACTAAGATATTATAAAAAAAAAACAATAAAAAGGTGTACGATTAGGTTTGCAAATCGCTGACTTGCAGAATAAAAAAAAAAAACTGTTGGCGCGTACACTTCTGTTAGGTGTTTGGCCGAGCTCCTCCTCCTATTTGTGGTGTGCGTCTTGATGTTGTTCCACAAATGGAGGGACCTACAGTTTCAAGCCGATTCCGAACGGCAGATATTTTTATGAGGAGCTTTTTCATGGCAGAAATACACTCAGAGCTTTGCCATTGCCTGCCGAGGGGCGACCGCTATTAGAAAAATGCTTTTTTTTATAAATTTTGCTTTCACCGAGATTCGAACCAACGATTTCTTTGTGAATTCCGAATGGTAATAACGCATCCACCCATTCGGCTACGACGGCCGCCAGAATAGTCTCTACTAATCGAGGCAATCAATGGGTAAACCCTTTCATTTACCGTTACAGAATGTGCGCAAGAAACTACAGCCCACCGTTGCTGCACCTAGCAGTCTTGATATTGTTGTTGTGGTCGTTCTAGAAGTGTTGCCGCCATTTTTCGCGCGCGCTTCAGCCTTTCATTAATGCGGCGCCGACCACTTCGAGTGTCGAGACCAAGGCTGCATCTTACAGAATAAGATGTGTGATGGACGTCATGATTTTCTAGACAATTCGGACGAACTGGATTGCGGGAGAAAGATGTGCCGCAAGCGGAATTGGTTCCAAACCGCTAAACTTAATGAGTCAGCGCAGTTCATTTGCAATGAGAAATCGTCCTGGTGGTGAAGATGAATTGGACTGTGTTAGCTCGCTGTCTCCGTCGTGGATCAACGATGATGGTATTGGAAGAGGTGACTCGGCTAGTGCTGATGTTGGCACTGGTGGCTGGCGTTCGTCGGAATGGAATTGCAGCACTTTCGAGTATACCAGTAGTGCGGACAAGACTTGCAATCCATTAGATTTTATGTGCGATGGTAAAAGCGATTGCCATGATCGGTCCGCTGAAGAGGATGGTTGTAAGCGTGCAAGAACCAGTTGTGAGGGTGTCTTGTGCGGCAATGAAAAGTGTTTGGAGAGCAAAAAGTGGATCTGCGATGGTGTCGATGATTATGGGAATGGCAGTGATGAACGAAAATGTGGTTTAAATTCTAATTTGAAGGAGGAACAATTTTTTTACTATTTCTCTCGGCTCTGAATTGATGCAAATTAATTTATATAATCTGATTAATTGGTGTATCAATAATCGTCTATCGCTCAACATAAATAAATGCTTCCAAATTACCTTTTCCAAGTGTGCCACTGTTATTGACTTCTCTTATCACATTTCGAGAAGACCCCTATCACGTGTAAGTGAAATTAAATACTTGTATGCAATATTTGATTCTAAGCTTACTTTTATTAGTCTAATAAATTTAATAATTGCCAAATCTTACGCCATGCTTGCTTTTGTTAGGCGTCACAGCTCCGATTTTTCCAACCCTTATACGCTGAAGATTTTGTATATGGGGTTTGTGCGTTCCAAACTGTGGTATGCATCCTTCATTTGGTCTCCGTATTATATGTACATTTATGTGCCATGCTGCTGGAATTGCGTAATTTACGCTTTTTGGATCCTATACCTACACGTGAAGCGCGATGCGTATTGACCAACTTCATTCCAGAGCAGGAGAATAATCCTATCTTTATCTTTAATTTTTGACACAATCCGTGGAGGTGTAGACTGTCTGATGCTCCTTGAGAGGATTTTCTTTAATATTCCGGCCAGAGCTCTGCGTAGGTAGAAGTTCTTATATAATATATTGGTCTTTCAAAATCCCTTTATGCTCAGAATGCTTCTATTACTAGAACTTTAATTGAGTTTCAAGCTGCATTTTCAGAAAAATGAGCCCATGGCAACCACTCAGAAACCCTCAACAAAATTCCACTATCAGCAGGTGGTTTAGATTCTGTATAAATTGTTTGTTATCTTAACTGCTGAGCCAACACATGGACTGAAAAGTCCCTTTCACCTCTTTTTCAATTAGTACAAATCTTAAGAAGACAGTTGTTAAAATTTCATGTTATTCTATTCATTAGTTCGTGAGTTTTTGTGTGTAAGAGTGAAGCTATTTTTGTTACTTTTAAAACAATGGATCAACAAGATTTTCGTTTTTTAATTATACACTGCTTTCTGATGGGGAAAAATATCATTCAAGCAAAGCAATGGCTTGAAAATTGTTATGGCTTCATCAGAAACAACACTTTTATGGATCGCTACAAGGATTTGATCAAAAAGTTCGCATATTTTATCACATTATACAGTTCTACTGAAATTGAATAAGGTTTTTACTTACAAGAAAGTATGCCCCAAGGGGGGTTCTTTCTCCACTGCTGTAGTGCTTGCTCGGATACTTCCTTTTAACGGAGATGCAGGAACTCGGATTTCATGTTCAAGCATATGCGGACGATATCTGTGCTCTAACATCGGATAAATCCCTAAGGATTCTGGGTAAAATCGACGACTGGTGCATGAGACAAGCTCCTTCTGTCAATCCGTACTAACCTATCTTAGTCTTGTTCACGAGAAAATGGAAACTGAATAGACTTAGGCTTCCAGCACTAAAAGGTGGGACACTCAGTCTCTCTGAGAAAGTTAAATATCTAGGAGTAATCTTGGAAAATAAACTGACTTGGCAAACATATGTTTCGCTGAAAGTTGATCGCGCATTGGGGATCTTTCAACAATGCTGTTGAGCCTTTGGCAAAGCTTGGGTCTGAAACGTGCTGTGGTCCTATGGATATACACAGCACTTATCAGACCAATTATCACAAATGCTTCTGTGGTTTGGTGGAGACGGACTATGGTTAAGTCCACACTTCGGAAACTAAACAGGCTGCAATGAAGTGTATGTTTATGCATTACGGCTGAGTACATACAGCCTCCGGTGATGCCCTTAATGCTATGCTTGGTTTGGTCTCCTTGGGTTTTAAGATACAAGATTAAGGAAGCCATAAGAGCAATGTGTAGGCTCCATAAGAAGACGGAGCTTCGGTGCACAGAGAAATCTTTAAGATGCTATCTGAGCAGTATCCACTGTTTTTGGCTCCTAAGGAAGATCTTATGGTTGGTCTAAGAATGATAGTTTCTGAAGCCGGATGGTACTTAAACGAGAGTAATAAGTATCACTATGCTCTGGGAGGAATGGCAACTGTTTTTCAAACGGAAATTTTTGCCGTTCTGAATGTAAGAGATTGAGATTGATAATTGAGAGGAGATGGAGCGGAAACAGATTGGAGACTTCAGTGACAGTCAGGCTGCGCTAAAGACTTTGGAGAATGCAAAGCAAATCTCAAAGATTGTTCAAGAATGTAAAAAGAACCTTAATTCTGTTACAAGCCAGAATAAGCTCGTACTTATACGGGTTCCAGGACTCTGCGGGGTTCAAGGGAGTGAAATTGCCGATGAATTAGCCAACTGTGGATCAGCGGTTCCCCCACAGGGACCAGAGCCAATAATCGGAATCAGTTCGGTGGGAGTCAAGAAGTGCATCAACGATTATGCAGGCAATCTACATAAAGAGCGAGAGTCCGGTCTAGAACGCTGCACAACTGCAATGTGTTTTGTGACAAGCCCGAACAGAAAACTGCCAGACTTTCTACTAAAACTTAGAAGGAAAGACATTCGGTTGATGGTCGGCACCATTACAGGACACAACCCATGGGGTCAACATAAGACCACCATTGGAATCATCGAGGACCCGGTATGCCTGTCATGCTTGGAGGAGGCGTATAGCACTGAGCACTTTCTCTGTGAGTGTCTCGCATTTGCTAGAGTAAGGCTACGTGCTTTGGGTTCCGATGTCAAGAGAACAAGTAAAATTCGTTCTCTCAAGTAGGCATATAAGTGAGTAGGTAGTTAAGTATATAAGTGTATGAGTATGTAAGTATATAAGTACAATTGTAAGTTAAGAATTGTGTAGGTAAAGTAAATTAATCTACGGCTATTTTTTGCGTTTTATACCTGGTTTTTTGGCGGCCAGGAAAATTTGTTTTCCCAGCATAAAATGGCGACAATGGGGAAGCTAATATTAAAGGCCATCGTTGGGAATAATGTTCCCTTTTTTCTGGCCA
This sequence comes from Anastrepha ludens, assembly GCF_028408465.1. Classification (NCBI taxonomy): domain Eukaryota; kingdom Metazoa; phylum Arthropoda; class Insecta; order Diptera; family Tephritidae; genus Anastrepha; species Anastrepha ludens. The sequence continues at coordinate 8,687,207 of NC_071499.1, read as the reverse complement.
TCATCAGGTGCTTTGTTAATTTGTTGTTTTCGTCGCGAGTTGACGCTTGTCCTAATTTGTTTTCCTCCATTATACAGGAGGTGCTTAAGGCATTTAACGATAATTGTGAAAGAACAAAAGTAAAGCAATAAGTCGGGGAAGTTTGTTGGTGGAGCAAATGCCGCTGAATGAAGGCCTGATGGAAAAGAGAAATACAAAGAAATAAGTGAAGTGAAGTGGCAACAGGGCATTGAATAGCGTTATCGTTGACGATGGCACAATGAAACAGAGGAGCAAAATAAAGCAAGAGAACCAAAATACACCAAAAATGTGACTCAAAAATAGGGGAAAAAGGGAGAATTTGAAGCAAAAAGTTGTGCAGTGGCGTTGAGCGTAGCGGAATCGGGTAAATTTGTTTTCAATTTTAATTACAGCGTTTATATGAATTTACCGGCGCAATCGCCTTCACACGCAAGATGGTTATACGTGGCGTATGAGTAACATAATATTCAAAGTCCAATAAAACTCGTTCAAAGTACTTCATCAATAAACCAAATAAGCCAAATTGATTGCAGAAGTTTAATTGCGCGCAAACCCTTTATCGATAAACAGTTTCTGCATAAAGGCTGCACTCTTTCGATAGAATACACAGCCCACCTTGGGAACTATGTAAGCTTCTGAATACCTTCAGCCAATTGCTGCTTTCGCCCGTCACTGCTGTTATATGTGAAATTTGAACTAAAATTAATTCGCTCGCGCCTTTTGCCTTTGGTTTCGAGTGCGTGGGAAAGGCGTACCCGCACAGAAATGATGTCAACAAATGGTGCTTTCCATTCTAAATCCTTTCTCGTTTGTATCACTTAATTTAGCTGGTAATTACGCGAAAGTAATGCGGCGGGTACACATTTTATGTATGTATGTATGTATGTTTATAGGTATGTATGTAAGTATGCATCTGTGTTCATCGATAAGTACGTAGCATATTTAGTTAATAGCGGTCTTTATTGCTGTTGTTGGAGTGAGGAGGTTAATTACACATTTGTATTGATTTAAAAAGGCTAATTTGTTTCGAAAAATGGACCTGCATCTGCTATTAGTGTAAACGAAGCGGTGATAAGAAACTTCATATATACTTATATACTTACATACTTACATACTTATGTACTTATATACTTATATACTTATATACTTATATACTTATATACATATATACTTATATACTTATATACTCATATACTTGTATACATATATACTTATATACTTGTATACTTAAATACTTATATACGTATGTACTTATGTACTTATATACTTATATACTTATGTACTTATATACTTATACACTTATGTATTTATACACTTATATACTTATGTACTTAAATATTTATCTACTTATAAACTTGTGTTCTTATATAATTCTAATCTTCTACTATACTTGGATACTTATCTATCTACGTATATACTTATATACTTATATGTATACTTATATACTTACTTACTACCTACTTTTATACTTATATTCTGATGTACTTATATACATACTAACGTACTTATATACTTATATACTGGTATACTTATAAACTTACATACTTAAGCATTTTCAAACATAAATATTTACTTACCTACTTTTATGCCCACACTTACTACTCGAAATACAGTGCACAGCATAAATCTAGATACCCTACCATTTCTAAGTATAATTTTAAGAAATTTCACACCTTATTATAGATTCTGAAAAACTTGATTAATATATGAATAATACACATTGTACTCATTCGTAATTAAAAAAAAAAAGAATCAACTTTGCCTGCTGCATCAAAAACGGCAAGCCAAAATGTAACTGTAAGTAAGAAATTCGTACATGAAAAGTTTTAATAAAGCATCGCAAATCAAAACTATCGTTACTTCGCGCATTGGCTACTTCAAAGCGCGGGCGCAAATTGCTATTAAATTTTTTCATACATAAATCCTTTATTGCAAGAGTAATTTTTGCTATGTGAATTTTCAGATTTTCTATGTGTTTTTTCTTCTTGTTTGAGAATGAGATAGTTTATATTTTATATTTTCTTATATTTCACACAGGAACAATTGGATGGGAGGGTAAAAGAGCTCTAGTAATATACTGATGACTTGAAGATGTAGATGTGAGGTCTCGATCGCAGTAGTTGACATTCATTTGACGTCAAAAATGTCGCCGTTCGTCTCGAAAAACAGCATTTGCGGGACCTTTTTCCTTTTAAATAAAAGTGCAGCTGAAACCTGTCGTATATTGACAAATATTTATGGTAATTACGCTCTTTCAAACCCAATTTGTAAAGAGTGGTTTCGACACTTCCAAAGTGATCGAACCTTTGATGAGTTGGATGTTGACGGATCACCTATCGGTTAACGTTTGCACGCGAAGGGAATGGTCCAGAAAGCAAGTAACTGAGAGCCACATTAAGTCAAGGATATCGGAGAGGGATATCAAGAGACATGTGGTGAGATGCTTCTTGAAGGGCGGAAAAGAAAATGTTTTCAGCATCGCATCGTCACAGACGATGAGGCGATGAAAAATGGATCTAATATGATAACTCTAAGCGTCGAAAGTGTTGGAGCCTGCCAGGTGAATCAGGTCCATCGACAGCGAAAGAAAATATTCGTGCTTCAAAGGTTATGTTGTGCATCTGGAGGTTGTGTGAGATGAGAAGATTGCCATTTATTATGAACTCCTTCAACCATCTGAAACCATCAAGGGCGATCGTTACCGACTACAGCTAAGGCGTTTGAATCGAGCGCTCAAAGAAAAGCGGCCGGAATGGGACCGTAGACATGACAAACTGATTTTGCTGCATGACAACGCCAGGCCACACGCTGCTAAATCGGTCCAGAAATATTTAGAGGGACTGAATTGGGAAATCTTGCCCCACCCACCGTATTCTCGAGGTTCTGCACCTTCGAGCTACCATCTGTACCGATCATTGCAGTCAGCCCTTATTGGAGAGCCGTTCACTTCTTACGAGAGCACCGCAAACTGGCTCAATGAATGGGTGAAGTCAAAAGAACACGAATTTTCCGTCAGAGGATTCCGTATGCTGCCTGAAAGATGGAGTAAAGTTGTAGCTTCCAGTGGCACATACTTCACATAATACCACGTATTACAGGGTGGACCATATAGCGTTTGCTTTTTGAACCACCTACTTATTGAGAATGGTAACACAAATGACATGTCAAATGTTGGAAAATTGGAAAATATCGAAAACCTATTTCCAAAGCGGTGAGTCTTCTTCTTCTTCCGCGGTTACAGTAAATGACGAGCGTTACCGTGACATGCTCAACGAGTTTTTATTTCCAAAAATTGAAGAGGAGGACATGGACGACATTTGGTTTCAACAGGACGGTGCAACTCGTCACACTATCAAAGTTACACTCGAACTTTTGGCTACTGTTTTTGAAAACCGAATAATCAGCCGAAATTCCGATATTAATTGGCCGCCTCGGAGCTGTGATTTAAGCCCGTTGGACTATTTTTTGTGGGGAGCCGTTAAGGATAAATGCTATGCGAACCATCCAGAGACGATTGATGCTTTAAAACACGAAATCGAAGTTGCCATTCATGAAATTGGAGCCCAAACAATCGAAAATGTGCTTAAAAATTGGGTTGATCGATTGGCCTACTGTAAAGCCAGTCGTTTGAACGATATTATTTTTCATTCATAAATGACAATGTTCAATCTTCAAAATAAAAAAAGAAGTTTGAAAAAATATTGATTAGTTTTTTTTTATAGTTGATTCAAAAAGCAAATTTTACATGGCCCACCCTATATTTAATTGTTTAAATAATTCGCAACTTTGGCTAAGAAAGGAAAGGAGGGAAACTTATTCCCATACCCAATAATTTTTTCGACAGCCTGGGACAGTGCGCCAACCTAAATCCCATCAATCTTCTCCATTATATCAAGAGCTCTGGTTGGCTGTAGATATCTCCCTGTTGGAGGTCTCATAATGGTATCAAAATGGGGCTTTAGTGCTACTTGAGGAGTGCCAGACAGGGACTTCAACCATTTCACCCACCCAATAATTTTTAATAAAATATTAAAATACTCAAAACCTTTCGTGATAAATTTATAACTTCTTCGAAGTGGTAGGGTATTAAGACTTCTGCTTTACGCTGTAAGTATGTATGCACTCGACCATATATACACGCACATACATTCTTACCTAAGTAAATACTTATTCACGTGCATTAGTTGGAAACATAATTTCATTGTCATCGACTTCTTTGCTGGCTAACAGAGTTTTTTAATTGCTTTCAGAGCAAAAGCCAGCATTTGTCCTCGCCCCTTTCGCATTGGACGCCACATTGCGGAGTGTGTGCTTTATATGCTACATTCACCGTTATATGGGTTGAGAGTGCCTTAAGGTAAATGTAAACTTGAACAATGTCACAAAGTTCGTTGTCTACTTTCGTATGGCGAACATTCATGCACGCGCATAGAGTAAAATGTTTAGGTACACACCATTCAAGAACTTCCGCATTTCTTGTCGCAAAAAGTTTACTAAATTGCATTTTTTATTTTCACATCCTATTATTATCTTGGTACTGCTTCGCTCCATATATTATATGACAATAGAGGGAGATAGGTATGCATGGGATTGTGTGGAAATTTATCTAAGGTTTCCATGGATGTAGAAAAAAAGTGGGAAAAGAATCAAGCGCAACAGCGATGTGTCGTAGTGATGGGATGAAAATATTGAGGATAAGTATTTTATAAAAAACAAGGCTTTCATTCAACATTTTATCCTGAATGTATTGCCCATTTAGTTATTTTAAATTTTTTGGCTAACGAAATGCAGTGAAACCAAATTTCGCTGCAACATTTTGAATAAGTCGTCACCAGAAAAAAATAACACATTTTAAATTGAGTATTACCAAATCGCTTGCCCCCTGCTGAAAGTGCATCATCGCTATGCCACGTTGCGGATGCTTCCGTTATTTGACTAGATGTAGATGGTTTCGATTACGAAAATAGGAAATTGCTTTCCAAATTTGTTTGCACATGAACTACCTGCCACTGTTGGCCGTGAGGTCACTTCACCTTCCAGCACTCAACAGTCAGTTGCTCAACACAGCACTCTTCGCCGAGCCACCACTCCAATCCTTAGGCCACTCCAATCAGCATCGCATAATGGCGTTTGGCTCACTAACACTTCGATGAAATTCATTCAAATTTGATGTTTGACAATTCGGACGTGATAGTGATGACGATAATAAGTATTTGACAACAAAAATGGTCAATATAACTGTGCCATATGCAGATATGTAAAAAAAGTCACATGCACTGAAAACTCCGGCTATACTCGTACACATTTTATTATCTACTGGAACAGCTTTAGCGGCAACAAATTTTACTGAGTGCACACATTTCATTAGGCTTCATTAAATTTGATTTGGAGATGAATGATGTTGCACAGCAACCCAGGCAGGCTACTTTTTCAACTGGATTTAATGGGACAATAGCCTTTCATATAAAAAAATTAAAAAAAGAAATTAATATTTTAGAAGAAGAGAAAACTTATATATTGCATTATTATCATGCGGAAGTACATATGTGAATATGTAAATGTGAATATGTAAATGTGAATATTTTCAGAGAGGTTAGCTTGACTGTTGTCTGTCTTCGCTAATCGCAAAGAGCGAAGGAGTATAAATGAGCGAATCCCATTCAACCTCTCCAAGTATTATAGGCATTGCCTTATATGTTTTTTGAATATTAGCTTATTTGTAGGCTCGAGTGTAATGTTGAAAAACAAAAAAACAAACTATTTTGAGATTTATTCAATGCTGGTGTAGATTTTTTTTTACAGGGCAATACTTTCGTTGTTTTTAAATTAAAAAATTTTGTTTTAGATGTTTTAGGTCTTTTGTTCCAGAGGCAAGTAAGTAAGTAAATCTTAAAAAACAAAATTATATAAAAAATATTTGCACAAAATGTTTTTGGATAAAATATATTAAAAAAATTACTTTGTAAAATACCAATTTTTTCTAAAGTTTCTACAATTTTTTTTTTGTTAAAAACTTCTGTGGAAATACATTTTTTTTGGTTTTTTTTCCAATTTTATAGCTCTTTTTTAAGCTTCACGAGAAGATAAGAACTGAGGAAAGCAAGCAACTGAATATTAAAAAAAAAATATTTTGGTAAAAAATTTATTGGTACAAAAAATGTGTTAAACATTTTTATGGATAAAATATAATTATTAATCAAAAATTTTACTTCGTAAAAAATTTTTCTTTGTAAAAAAAAGTGAAACATTTTTTTCCTTGTAAAAAAATGTTTTTTCCTTTGTAAATGTTTCTTTGTAAGTAAATAAATCTTAAAAACAAGTTAGTTTGCTAAAAAATTATTTGTACAAAATGTTTTTGGACAAAATATTAGGAGCGCAACTAAGTTCCCGCTGTTTGTTAATAGATGCCGCCAGCAGTGTGCGCTAGTCGATTATAACATAACCTAAACGTCATAAACCAAGCTTAGACATATGGTAAACAAACTGCTTCGACACATTAGTGATTTTGTTTTAGTATCATATACTTTTGGTTTTGTGAAAATGTGTGATTTTGTGACGAATATTCGTCATTTGCGGGAAGTGTTGATTTTCCTCTTTCATTCGAAAAAACGGCGGTTGAAGCGCATCGAGAGCTACAAAAAGTTTATGAAGATGCTGCTTTGAGTGAAACAACGTGCTGATATTGGTTCCGTTGCTTCAAAGACGGCGATTTTAATGTTGACGACCGTCCTCGTGAAGGAAGGCCAACAACTTTCGAAGACGCTGAATTGGAGGCATTGCTCAATGAGAATCCGTGTCAAACGCAAGAAGTGCTTGCTTCAGTATTAGGAGTTACCCGCCAATCCATTTCCAAGCGATTGCATGCTTTGGAAATGATTCAGAAACAGGGGACTTGGGTTCCTTCTGAGTTAAAACCAAGGGATGTTGAACGTCGTATCTTCTTTTTCGCCCGTGAACAACTGCTCCAGCGACAAAAAAGGAGTAGTTTTCTTCATCGCATCGTGACGGGTGATGAAAACTGGATTCATTACAGCAATCCAAAGAAAATAAAGTCATGGGGACTACCCGGTCATGCTTCTACGTCGCCGCCTCGACCGAATATTCACGCTGCGAAGGTTATGCTATGTATTTGGTGGAACCAAGTTGGTGTTACTTATTATGAATTGTTGAAACCAAACGAAACCATCACTGGGGATCGGTATCGACTTCAGTTTATGCGACTGAGCCGAGCACTGCGCGAGAAGCGGCCTGCATGAGCGAAGAAGCATGAAAAAGTGATTCTACAGCATGACAACGCTCAGTCTCACGTTGCCAAATTTTTTTTTGTTAAAAATATCTGTGGAAATGTATTTTTTTGGTAGTTTTTCAATATTTTCCTTCTTTTATGCTTCACGAGAAGGTAAGAAGTGAGGAAAGTAAGTACGATAGTAAGTTGGTAAAAAAATTTATTGTTAAAAAAAATTTTTATTAATCAAAAACTTTTCCTTGCACAAAAGTTTTTCTTTTTAAAAAAATTTTTGTTTGCAAAAAATTTTCCTTTGTTAAAAATTTGTTGGGGATAAAATATATTTAAAATTTTTTTTCCTCGTAAAATACCATTTTCATTTGAACATTTACTCGGTAAAATTTTTTTTTTGTTAAAAATATCTATGGAAAAAATTTTGGTTACTAATTTCTTAAAAACTGATTTTTGAAGTGAAACTTCTTTAGCGGCGGTCTGATATTTGAGCAAGAATGGAGAGTGAATTGGAAAAAATGTAACGTTTAGAGATTTCGTTACGCGAGAGAGAAAAAAAGATACAACGTAAAGAGAAGGAGAAAGAGAGCTATACAGCGCATGTTGCAGCGCATAATATCAGTAAAACAGCGGTACCAATCGGACGACGCACATATGCAATCCCGCTTCACAACAACATTAACGCTAACGATCACATTTACCATTAGTTTGTGCTTGTGCGACGACCATTCACAAGTCGCAGGGAAGCACGTATTCTGAAGTTGCTTACGAATATGATAAAAAACATTCGCAATCATTAGTTTACGTTGCTTTATCACGAGTCACTTGTATTGAAGGCTTGTGGATTATAACGAACGGAAATGATTTTAGATTCTACTATGGCCGACGAGCATCAGTCAGTATGTCTCATTTACAAGATGAATTCCGGAGACTATCGTTAAATAGACTGGAAATTGTGGATAAACGAATAATCGATTTCATGACTCAGAGAAGAGGGCTATCTGTATATACTCTTAATTGTCAGAGCCTATGAGCACATTCCGCAGATTTAACAGACTCTGTCGTCCGCAAATCGAGTATAGTACTTTTGTCCGAAACTTGGTTAAACGATAACGAGGATATTAGTACACTAAATTCCAATTGCGTCAACAAATATAAGCGACTAAATGTTAGAGCTGGCGGTGTGGCAATCTACCACAATCAAGATGATAGCGTAAATATCGTCACACCAAACATGGAAATGACTGCAAGGCAGTCACAGTCATATTCATCAACAGTCACACCAGTTGGCGATGTTTGCATTGCAGGATGTCAAACGCTGAATGGAAAAACTATTGTCATAGCCGCCATCTATATCTCACCGAACCAAAATCTTGATGACATAATATATTTCATTCCCCGCTCACTACTGGTTTACAGCCACGCAGGTACAAATGCACTTGGAAGAGGCGAAGACAAAATTCCATTGATTCTCGGGGGAGATTTCAACGTAAATTTCGGATCCAATGATTCTTTGCCGTTGATTCAATTTCTTCGAGAAACATTCGGTTTGCAGATAAACAATAACCCTAAAGAATCAGCAACAAAATCCGGAACTACACTAGATGCAATTTTCACACGTTATCTAGAAAATATTGAATCACGTACATATATTTCATATTTCAGCTATCACAAACCAATTATATCAGTATTACCAATTGAACCACCAACAGATGATAGCATAATGCATATATGTATAGTTAATAAAATCGAATTTTGGTTACACAAATTTTATACTGTTGTATTTCTTTTGAAATTATCCCTGTCTCCTTCTCTTCCTCTCTCGCTCTTTCTCTCTCTCTCTCTCTTATTCACACTCATTGACACACAGTACGATGCTGCACATGATTTTTTTTTTCTAAATCTCTCATTAATAATATTTTTCATTAATAGCTGGGGCTGTGCTCAGTAATTCCTGAAAGTTTCATAGTGAAATACCCATAACTTTTCGAGTTATGTTATGTGCATGTTTTAGCGGGTACGGTGCCATAACGGTACTTTTTGCGCTCGCTGTGAATAAATAAAAAATAAATAATTGGCGCGTACACTTCTGTTAGGTGTTTGGCCGAGCTCCTCCTCCTTCCTATGTGTGGTGTGCGTCTTGATGTTGTTCCACAAATGGAGGGACCTACAGTTTCAAGCCGACTCCGAACGGCAGATATTTTTTATGAGGAGCTTTTTCATGGCAGAAATACACTCGGAGGTTTGCCATTGTCTGCCGAGGGGCGACCGCTATTAGAAAAATGTTTTTATTAATTTTGCTTTCACCGAGATTCGAACCAACGACCTCTCTGTGAATTCCGAATGGTAATCACGCACCAACCCATTCGGCTACGGCGGCTCGCTGTGAATACATTTATTTATTTCTCTTGAAGGATTCGCGTTAATCTTTCGATTTTTAGTAAGAGCACTGATATTTTTGTGAGAAATAAACCTAACCTTCCGTTGGGCGCCCGGATCTGGCCAGACGGGCCTATTCATTTTTAACATATTTCTGAATTGAGTTTAACATATTTTTATTATAGCTAACGTCTTGAGCATCCTCGAAGCTTCTTCCGGATATAACCTTTTAAAAAGTATTCTCGAACAGGGCGAAAAAAAGGCCATACAAGGGTGCCAAACTGAAGGGTGGGCTTAAAAAGGATGCCTAACGGGGGCTTAAGAAACGATTATCCTACAGCGCTATTTGAATACAATTACACGTTTCGAAAACGTTGGTTTCTAATACATTGAAATATTTTTCTGAGTATAAAACAGGAGAAAAGCTCCCAGAAGAGAAGCGCGAAAGCCTACTAGCCAGATCAATGGGATGATCATTAGATTATTAAAACAGGATCGCAGAAAAAGAGCTGCTGACTTCCTTCAAGAAATTTTTGTTAACCTGGAAAAGCCAACGGCCGACCGGCACGCGAGAAGTTATTGGTAACTGCGATGCGACAACGCCGAATCGAGAGCACATATCCTGGAATCAAAATCAGTGGCGTTATATTTTTTTCCGCCAAGAAATCGAAAATAAATACAGTTGGTTCAGACGATAGGACGCACGTGAGGTGACCAAAATATGCTGCATTCGATACCAAATTCGTCTCCTCAATCATAAAGCACGAGTTGGGCTCAATAATGGTGGGGGGCTGTTTTTCGTGGAACGATGTCGAGCTACTTCATCGTATTGCAGGTCATGCGGATGTGGTCAAGTATGCTCTCTCTCTCTCTCTTAGCTTCATACTCTGTGGTGGACCATAGCTTCATCAACAATCCTCCTCCAATTCAGTCGCTCTCTTGCCTCATTTCTCCAATTATGAACGTTCATCGTTTTTAAGTCTCCTTCGAAGTCATCAAGCCATCTCTTACTTGATTGGCCTTTTTTTCTTCCTCCAATTGGACGCAAAGTAAACACCCTTTTTTGGATTCTTTCGTTAGGCATTCTTATGATGTGGCCAATCCATCTAGTCTATCTACGTCAAGTACGTTCAGATACTTCAAAAGTGCAATGCTGCCTTATGCAGAAAAGAATTTGTCGGTGATTTGGAAATTTCAACAAGACAATCATGCGAAGCACACTTCTCGTATGGCCAAAAAGTTTTTCCGAAAACAGTCAGTCATGTTTTGGGTTGGTTATCTTTGAGTGCCCACTTAAATCCAATGGAATATCTTTGGAGCAAGTTGGAAATGGGCTCAGTAAGCAGAAATAAAGACACTGTGTAGCAGTAGTAAAGTAAAAAGGCTTTTTAACAAAATATTAATGAATGTTGCCTTATTGTTGCCTCATAAAAAAGTCTTTCATAAAAAAACATCTGTCGTTGTGAGGCGGCTTGAAAATGTAGGTCCCTCCATTTGTGGAAAAACATCAAGACGCAAACACAAATATCCAAAATACGAGGTACTCCAAACCTTTAACTTTCCAAAGGTTTGTCTTGCTTGCTTTTTTTGTTTATTTTTCGTTTTGCTATTAGTTTATTACTGCATAATATTCAAATTATTTATAACCTCTTTATCTTTTAAATAAAATTTTAGGGCCCTTTTCCTTCAACTGTTGTGTTCTTATTCGTCCTCTTAATTTCCCTCCTCTGACTCTGCCCTTGCTGCGATTACACGAATGATTTCCATATCAACTTCCCTCTCTTCGGCTACCATATTCATCCTAAATATAAAGCAGAGGATAATAAGTAAATTGTTTTCAAATATTTGTCCAACTACTCACACTGAAAATTTCCTCTTCAACAAATCTCCTTGTACATCCGATTGGCTCACACATTCCTCCTCACTTTTCAAATACGATTCTTCTGCAGCAACAAATTTCCTTCTTAATATCGTAATTCTTATATGCAAAACTGGTGTCCGAATACACAAACCCTGGAAATAGCAATAAATTAATTAATAAGTCCATATTCACATATACATATACACTCCGCGAAATTCAATTAAAGGCACCTTGCTTTTCCTGAAGTACTTTCAATAACAACCGTAAAAACATAGTTTTTCTACAATCTGTAGCAAGCTTCATTAGGAGCTCAAAAAATAGAAAGTTCTTCATTTAGACGCAACGAAAACTTGAAATACTATTTTTTTCTTAAACAAAATCGAATTTAATAGCGAAATTCGATTAAAGGCACTGCTTCTAGTTATAATAAATAATTATTCAGAAAAACATGCCAAATATTGGTTACTCAAAATGAATAGAAAGACTAGCCCTCAGTTTTATTTATCACTTCAAAAGCCCGTTTTGCCATCGAAGCAAGTACATTTTGATAGTCCGAAAGTGGAATTCGCGACAATTCCTTCATAACGACGTCGCATACCTCATTTAAGAACTGAAGCTTAAACCTTCCAGTGTATTCTCGACGATGAATAATGCTCCACATGTTCTCGATCGGACTTTAGTTCGGGGACCGTGATTTTCACTCAAATACTTGAATCTGTTTCTCCTCAAGCCAACTTCGGCGGCCACGTGAGACAAATATGTCTGTGTTAGCCATCTAAAATAGGGCTTTACATCCTCTTTTTTTAAGTTAATCAAGACTTTGTTCTATAAATTTATGTAGCCATCTGAGTTCATTATCATCATCACCCATCAGCAGTACAGCTCTTGGTGAGCTGCAGCTTCCTCAAGAATCCTCTCCCATTTAACTCGCCAAGGGCTACCTTATTCCAGTTTTTTTTATTTTAAGCTTCTTAAAGCCTTCAGTTATGTTTTATAGCCATGTCAGCTTAGTTCTGCCTTTGCATTTTGTGATGATTGAATTGTAATGAATCATTTTTTCTGTGGTCGCGACGAAAGAGCCACTTCAAAAGTTTCGCTTGGTGAAAGAATACTCAAGGCTTTTCAAACGATATTTCTAATAATTTAAACAAGTCGGGTCATCAACATTGAATGTTTTTCGTCCGAAAATATTAAATTTTTCTCCTCATCGGCCCACGACATGTGCAGTTTACCACGTTTGTGTGACTCCGTCAGAGTTGGTTTTGACTTAATTCTTTTCCGAGCTAATCAATTACCAGTAGCTTAAATTTATTGCACACTGGTAAATTTAAGTTACTTAGCCGTTTTGATACCATGTAAGACAATAAGTCTTGAGAAATAAGTTTTGAAGTTCCCTTTTAACAGCAGTCCACGGGATTCTAATAACCGGATGGAAGGTCTCTGAGACCAATTCAGTCGACCTCTTCCTGGCAAGTTCATTAGCAATTTCACTATGTTCTTATGTCCTGGGATCCAGATCAGAGAAATGTTACCTGCACACCCAAGAGGTTGGATCTCCTCCTCACTGGAGTTGACTAGTTTGGACCATGGCATCGTCAGAGTCTCATGCTTCCTAAGCATTTTGCATGTCTGTAGGATCGCAAAACACTAGCAGTCTTTGGCAATTTTAAGAATATAGATACATTGGCGGAGTTAGAGAAAACTTTTGCTCCGATTTCCGATGCCATCTTGGAGCCGTCAATGAAGTCAGAGGTACCAGCTTCAGTGCAGATTTTCCTCTTGTTTCAATCCTGCTAACTTCGAAAGATTGCCCTGATACGACCCTCAAACTCCAGTTTGCGGATAGAGAGATCTGTTTGAAGTTCGGAAAAATACGGTGTTAATTGTCCGAAAATTCTATCATGTCCCTTGAGAAATCGCCTCCATAGGCAAACCTCCTTTAACCTGATTGCACCTTGAGCAGCGATGACAATAACGTAAATCTCAATGTGAAGTAAGTGTAAAACGACATTCAGGGCAGTACTGGGACAAGTTCTACATGCTGCGATGATACCAATACTTACAGTCCTTTACACCCTTCCTAGTTTAGGGATATTATAGCTCTTCCGATGAGCTTCTCACCAAACCAGGCATCCTTAGTTAAAATTGCCGCAACCGTTACGTTGTACATCCAAATGTTTCCACAACAGTCGGTTCTACGTTACCGAAACGACCCGGATTTATATCCGGCCAAGGACTGTTACTCCAGCAGCATTTCCCGTATGTAAGTATGGGGAATTTTTATGCTGGTACAACAACAACAACATCCAAATAGTTTTCATGATAAACTCCTAGAGTTCTAGTGTGGAATACAGGACTACAACGTATTTCTCCCATTCGGATCTGTTTTGCGCTAATCGTTTAACTTCCTTCCAGCTAAGCTGCATGCCGCGGGTTTTTGAATTTAGCAGTCGTCTCCAAGTGTTCGCTGATCTTCCACGTCGGCGGCTTCCTTAGGGGTTCCAGTCAATGGCGGCCCTTGTTACGACTCCATTTCCTCTGCGGATCTCGAATAGTATTGGCTGTTGCCGGGTTCTAGCCCATAAGTCAGCATTAGAGATAATATTTGGCCAGCAGATTTTGAAAATGCCTCGAAGGCATTTGTTTGCTAAAACTTGTAATGATCTTGTGTCAGCTGCCATCGCATTCTATGTTTCACAACCAAATAGTAAAGTTGACTTTACGTTGGAGTTAAAAATTCGCAGTTTTGTGCGCTGTAACATGTGTGATGCGTTTCAGATTCCTCGTAGAGAGCCAAATGCCGTCACAGCTTTCTTTATTCGGCTTTTGATATCATAGCTCGAACCACCAGAGACCCATATAACGCTGCTTAAGTAGCAGAAATATTGTATTGTATTGAGAAATTTTGCGTACTTCCTGTGTTTATACGCATGACTTTAGTTTTATCGATATTTATCTTTAGGCCGGCTTTCTCAACTGCTTTTCGCACTGCTTTAATCTTCGCCGTCATATGAAGATAGTCAATATCTGCTAGGCGCCTTTGCAGTCTCCAGTCCCTTCCTGATAACGAGGCGTTTGTCATGACTACGTCCAAAATGATGTTAAAGAGAAGTAGCGGGCAAACACATCCTTGTCGTAAACCTGTTAATATTTTGATTTTGTCAGCCAGAAGTTTCTCGTGCATTATCCGACAGCTTTCGTCCGTGTAAAGTGCTTCGATGAGCTGAATCAGTTTCGATGGGACCCCTTTGCACTCGAGGGCATTACGAATAGCGCCGTGAAGTAAAGAATCGAACGCTTTTGGAAGACCGGGGTCGAGGTGTAGTAATCCAGCGCGGTCCTCGGGATTTGCTTTCAAGAATTCAGACGAGGTGCTCTCGTCTCCAGGAGCCATGCTATTTTGAGAAGAGTTTACCGCAGTGACAACTTCTCAAATGCGTGGGCTGTCCATTGGAATGTCAGCTCTTTCGTCATGTGCTGTGTATTGTCATATATTTTTTTTCTTTTCGATTGTTGACTTTTTATGAGAATTGACCTTGTATTGAAGCAGATTTTTGTTTTTTGTTTTCCTTGTTCACTCCACTCGGGAGCACAGGGCCTCGACAAGACTCTACAATTGTACATGGTTCTGTGCTCTTGGTTTTGCACCGTCACATGAGATGTCACATCTGCTAGTTCGCGCAACATCGAGCTTCTCCAAGTGTTTTTTGGTCGACCGCGCCTACTGTTCCCTTGCGGGTTTCAGTCCAGAGCAATTTTCGTCATGCTATCTGGTGGTTTTCTCAAAGTGTGACCTATCCATCGCCACTTTCTGGGTTTGATTTGCCCAAGGATGGGTTGCTCGTTCGTTAATCTTCACAGTGCGTCGTTACTGATGGTGTTTGGCCAGAATATTCTGCAGATGATGCAGAGGCTTTTGTTGATGGAGGGGTGTAGCCTCTGTGTGATGGTGTTAGAGAATGAGCCGAATATTCGTAGTTTAGTGGGCCTGGAGATTTGCGAACTCCCCCATACTGTAAGCATTCGCTCAAATGCCGCCCTTGTTTTGTTTAACCTGCTGTTGCCATCTTCAGCTATTCCACCGTTTGCCGTCATAGTGCAGCCGAGGTAGCAGGAGCTTTCGACAAATTTCACCGGACTTCCGTCAACTATTATAGGTCTTGTTTTATTGTGGCTGACTCTCATAGCTTTGATCTTGGCGATGTCGACCTTCAGTCCGACAGTGCGTGGCAGCGCGACTAGTTTGTCCCCCTTCGCTTGCATGTCAGAGAGTTTGTGAGAGAGGAGGCAGATGTTATCGGCGAAGTTTAGGTCCTCAAGATGCCTTTTTTGTGCTAGGTCAGTTGGCTCATGACGTCATCAAGAACGATGGCAAAGAGGACAATTTTGCAATGGGCAGCTACTCTATGATGCATTTTGTCCAAGACGAAGGCAGCTTTTCATTGCTCCAGATGGCGGTGATGTGGGGATGAAGAATTTCCGCTGATATTTGCGGGTCGGCAGTCATTAGTTCAGGCTGTATGCCATCTTCGCCCGCAGCTTTGTTGAGCTTCAGGTTATTAATTGCATCCTTAATCTCCACTAAGCTGGGTCAGGATGTTGCTGTTTTATTGCTAGTTGTGATACTAGTTATATAAAACCTAAACTTTAAACTTACGTCTAAGTTCAAATGATTGTATGCCCAACTTACTCAATTGAAGACATAGAAAATGAAAATTTAAAAATGACGCAGAAAGTAAAGAAATGAAGAAATACCATTACCTTTAAGTCAATTTCACGTAGCGTATAACTTTTTCAGTACTCACTCTTATCATCTCGTTCGTGATAAAGCTGAATCCAAGCGTTAAAGGTTTGACTGCTGCCGACTTTCTTTTACTTACGATATCATTTGCGTTCGAAATAAAGTTCGCATTTATGCCAGCTGCGTACCAAAAATGTATGACTCTTAATTTTTGACAATTTTTTATAAATTCAAGTGATTCCTCTGCAATTATTTTTCGGCCGCCATCGATATGCAGTTCTTCCAAATTGATCAATTCTTTAAATATATCTAGCGAGACTTCGTGTGGCATAGCCGCGCGCGAAAATTTCAATATCCGCAAGCTTCTCAATTCAGAAATTCCGTTTAGGTGAAAATCAGTTAGAGAACCATCACAAAAAATGAGCTCCTCCATTTAATTTTTTTTGCGTAGTTCATCAAATAGGATTTTATCGTGATTGGGAGCGCACGTAATATATAAATCGGGTTTCTCTGCGCATGAATCACATACGTGAATAACGAAATCCCAAATCTCAAGCTTCTTTAGTAGGGGTAAAGTGCCAATCAATTGCCAAGATTTGCAGTGATTATACTCAACCACAAGCTCCTCGAGATACTTTAAGTTTTCGACCATTTCAAAGGCGTACTTTTCGGAGAATACTCCCGGATCATTGGGAATTACTAGCACTCGCAGTGGATTGTGGTAGGTGGTGTGAATCAAATTTTCCGAATCTATGAATTTGTTGGTGTGAATGTGTAGCTCAGTGAGTCGGCAGAGGTCAATCAAATTTCTCCCTAAAGATAAGAAACATAGAAAGGGCTATTAAAAGAGAAAACTGAAAGTGACTGCAGAAATTTGAAATAGCTTTTAAGTAGGTTAGGTTAGGTTAAAATGGTTGCCAAAGGGTTGGGCACAATTTGATAAAGAAAACGGATTCATCCTTTGTGATACCATTGAGAAGGGAGTACGAGAATGTGTTGCTGTATCCAGTTTCACGTACACGCCTCACAAATTTATGAAGAAGATGCACTTCTCTTCTACTGAATTTACAACGTACTTTTCGGGCAGTGTCGGGCATTATTTTAAACCTCCGGAAGTGTGAGTCACCCCGGAGTGTGAGTCACCCCACAAAATGTTTGATGGGTTGTGGTTTGGTTATTTCTAACATCTGAAAATATATCCTTAGCTGCATTTTAGCAACACCGATTTCACTCTTCGCATTCATGTAGTAAGTCCTCAGTAGTTGGTTTGTCGGTGCTTACCGAATTTATGCAGATGTAAGAAAGTGATTGGGTGAAATTTACCCCAGTGTGTCGTTTATGTCAAAGAAAAATAGGTGTTTCTTCCGCAGGTTAATATTATCCAACATTGTTCAAGCGTAAGTCGACCCATTTCGTAATCCGCGGATTTTAACATAACTTTCCGTTTAATTGTAACATCCCGTAGTTCAAGATTAGCTGTCCCATCCTATATGTTTGATCGAAATCGCATTCTGGTTGCTTATTTTACACAGTGATCCATCCAGCGTTGGAACAAAAGGGTGCTTTTTAAGAGGTATAGGAAATTTTTTCAAAAAAACACACGTAAAATTCAGAAAAATTCATGAAATTTTTATTTAAATCGATAGTACAGTCCATATAATTTAGTGTTTGAGGATTATTTCATGCAAATGTTGACCGCGACTGGGTTTCAAATGATCCATCCGCTTAGTCCAAGTTTGGCATACTCTTTCCAATGTTGCGGCCGATATCTCACATATAAATGCTTTAATGTTGTCTTCCAATGCGTTAATTGAAGCAGGCTTGTCTAAATAGACATGAGCTTTAACATAGCCCCATAAAAAATAATCTAAAGGCGTTATATCGCACGATCTGGGTGGCCAATTGACAGGTTCCGAACGTGAAATAAAATGTTCATCGAACTAGCCTCTCAACAAGTCCAATGTTATGCGTGCTGTGTGGCATGTGGCACCGTCTTGCTGAAACCACATGGCATGCAAGTCAAGCTCTTGCATTTTGGGCAAAAAAAAGTTGGCTATCATTTCACGGTAGCGCTCACCATTCACAGTTACGTTACGATTCGCAGTATCTTTGAAGAAGTACGGTCCAATGATACCTCACCTCCAGCCCATAAACCGCACCAAACTGTGACCTTTTCTGGATACATTGGTAGCTCTTGCAATTCTTCTGGCTCACTACAAAATCGACAATTATGCTTATTTACGTACCCATTGATCCAAAAATGAGCTTCGTCGCTGAACACAATTTTTCGATAAAAAAGTGGATCTTCGGCCAACTTCCCAAGAGCCCATTCACCAAAAATTCTGCGTTGGGGTAGGCTGTTCGGCTTCAATTCTTGCACCAGCTGTATTTTGAAAGGCTGCACACCTAAATCCTTTCGCAAAATTTTCCACGTGGTTGAGTAACAGAGGCCCAATTGCTGCGAGCGGCGACGAATCGATAATTGATGGTCATCATTAACAGTGGCCGATACAGCTACGATGTTTTCTTCAGTTCGCACCTTACGTAAGCGTGTTGGTGGTTTAATGTCCAATAACGTAAATTTGGTTCTAAATTTAGTCGCAATAGCTCGAACAGCCGCTTCAGTGGGTCGATTAAACTGACCATAAAAAGGAAGAAGCGCGCGGTAAACTTTCTTAACAGAACACCCATTTTTATAATAAAATTCAATGATTTGCAAGCGTTGTTCGTTTGTAAGACGATTCATGGTTAAATTATAGACCAAACTGAAGATGTTTCACAGTGAAACAAAACACGAAACATCCGTCAGCTGTTTAAACCAACTGTTTAAAAATATAATAGCTAAAAAATCACCCTTTACATTTAATTCTATTTTTTCAGAACATTTTATTGATACGATATTTTTGTAAGCAATGACGAGATTCAATTCTTTTTAGATAGCTCAAAAATTAAATGTGGAAAAAATCAAAGAAATCGGATCGAATGGAAGAACGGCCTACGTAGCCGACTGAGTTGGTAAGTGCTATCTTTCTCTGGGCATGAAACATCAAATGACAGTAAAAGTTTTTCAAGTTGCACAGCCAACACCAAATAAAGGGTGTAAGCGCGAATTAGTTATATATACATATATGTATGTATAACTATGATATATTATAAAGGGAAGAGTGGAATTCGATATCGAAATAGGCTTCAGTAATTCCAGCGACTTAGGATATTCCAAGGATTTCGAATCGAAAGACTATTTTTGTACATTTGTCGATAAGCGAAAGAAGCTCATATGCCGTCAAGGAGGGTACTTCTAAAAAGTATGATTTACCTGTTGCAAGGTCGAAAGCTAAGCCAAAAACCGGGGATGGCAAGCTAAGATCTAAAAATTCCAATAGAGTTAATAATTTTAGTAATTTTAATATTGTAAAAATAGATTTGAGGCAAAGTATGCAACATTTATGCCACCGAGGCGGATTCCCCTACACCTAGTGGCAATAATCTCAACAATATTTAACCTAACCCAGCATTGAAACTGGTTGAGGAGTTCTAACTTAGTAAAATATCGATCTGAAACATAAAGCTCTTTCTGGTTCTAAATACGAAATATCAATTATGAACACATAACCAGACTGCAACCCTGTTGCTCATTTTTGGAATTTATTCATTTATTTGCATGTTTAGTATATGAAGCAATCATTTTTTTACAGACTAGTTAACAATTACACTTGAATTACTTCGCCGTATTCAGAATATCAGTAAAATCTGTTTTAGGTATGAAAAATCAAGATGTTAATGATGTGGCTAAATTCACAAATATCCTTTCCAATGGGCGCATTACGCGCATAATTTGTTCTAGCATAATCTGCATCGAAAGGGAACTAAGCTCGAAGATACTTCCGTGGAACTTCAAAATTAATTCTTTCTGAAAGTGGCTGTGACAGTCATGAACTCCTTGAGTAATGCAAAAAATAAAAGTTAAAGATAACATTGACCTTCTTCGAGTGATTCCAAATTGGCCAGCGCTAAACGTGCAATATGCGAAGGCATAGATCTTTAACTTCTTAAAGGGATTGGAAGATCACTTACGGAAGCTGTACTGAATTTTCAATAGACTGCGTGGTTTTGAAAAAGAAACATGGAATGCTTGTGGTACATCAGAGGTGGTGAAAAAAGGTTCAGATTGAACATCATCAAGAGTGACAATGCACCGTCTTCGACTCGAAGAGGATTTAAGCCATTGCAGAAAGTGGAATGAAAACCCATGCAAGCGAGCTTGTCGCTCAAGGCTTTAGAAAAGTCGGTGCAATTGCAATCAATTTAGTACCCAGAAGAGAATGCTGAGTTACAATACTAACGAAAGGCAGCCAAATGTGTAAGTGTAGAACAACCCGATACAAATCCGTGTTGATTCGGGCTGAGACTAAGAC
Source organism: Anastrepha ludens (assembly GCF_028408465.1). Classification (NCBI taxonomy): domain Eukaryota; kingdom Metazoa; phylum Arthropoda; class Insecta; order Diptera; family Tephritidae; genus Anastrepha; species Anastrepha ludens. The sequence goes on along the minus strand of NC_071499.1, from coordinate 8,666,553 downwards.
TTTAACTTCTTGTTAGGCCGGGAATTTATTAAAATATATAAATCTAGTAGCCCAAATTTATAGGCCTTCTTGTTATTCTATAAATTACTAAAACCGTATCTAAAGGGTTATCTAATAAGAGGTGCTATTTTGATATTGAAAGAAAAATGCTACTTTTTAGTAAAAATTATATGATGTTTATTTCACTATAAAGAAGAAAGTATGCCGTTAATATTGGAAAAATCAGCAGGCAAATGACCACAACGACCACGGTTACAGGACAATATCCTTTTCACGAAAATTTCCATAACCGAATTGCAAAGTGGCTGCCCTACGTCTTCAATAGCCTCACGAATTCCATCTTTGAGCTCTTGAATCGACCCTGTGCTGTTCGCATAGACCTTCTCTTTCACGTGGTCCCAAAGAAAAAAGTCACAAGGTGTTAAATCACAAGATCCTGGTGGCCAATTGTGATCACCTCTTTGAGAGATAACACGGTCCGGAAACTTTTCCCGTAAAATATCAATGGTTTCGTTGCTTGTGTGACACGTAGCGCCGTCTTGTTGAAAATAAACGTTGTCCAGATCAATACCATCCAATTCCGGGCATAAAAAAAATCGTTAATCATCTCTCGATAGGGCAATCTAATCATTCAAAACGCCTGTTATTGGAAAACCCTTATGTAAAAAACTTCACAGAGCAAATTAGGGGGACCTTATCCAGCAATCATTTTTTAGTTTCTCCATTATTTATTGATATTTTTACTAGACAGTGAATATACTTGCACACATGACAGAAAGGGCTTGCGTTCATCCATCTCTATTTTCTTTGCAGTGCGGAAAATGTTTAACTTTGAACTATTCATTCGATATTTTAACATTTTTTTACTTAGTTTATTAAGAAATAATTCTTACACAAAATAACAGCATCAATAACTTATTAAATTCAAATAGATCACATTAAAAAAAAATACAATATAATTTAAGTCTAACGAAGAAAGTTTGCGTTCACTTCAAGAATAATGAGAATAATATTACAGAAATTCAGGAATTCAATAGCTAGTCGCATAGCCATGACTTCTTATGACCTCTAGAAGGCGATTTTTCATTGATCCAAATAATTTTCCAGCGAATTCTGGACTTATTGCTTTTCATTGTTCCTTAAAGATATCTTTTGGCATTTCTTTGCAGGTTAAGTATGCAGCCGGATTTGTTCCACGAGTACGTCCCATGGGGCTTAGATCTGCTGATTGTGGGGGTGTATATTATTGTTTTGGAACATTATAGAGCAACCACAGTATAAAATAAACCATGTGTTGGAAAATAAATCTTCCACCCATACCCAGCTTATTTGCACTTTTTCGCAAATTTTTTTGTAAGATATCAAGATAATCAAATTTGTTCATTATCGATTCTTCCAGGTTTTGCGTATCGAGTTTCGTTTCCGGTTTATACTAAAAATGCAGAATTTACTTTCATCTGAGAAAATTATTCCATTCCAAAACTCAAGAGGCTTATTCAAGTGCTACCTTGCAAAGGCTATCCGTTTAAGTTGATTTACTTTTGAAATGAAGGGTTTTTTCGTGCGACCCTGGCGTGAAATTCAGCCTTTTTAAGTATTTTTCTGGCTTGCTTTTAGTCGTGTATTAGTGCTAGCAAGAGTGGTTACTTTGCAAATTTCTCTCTCCGAAAGTTTTGATGAGGGTTCGGAAGGATTCGTAGGATTTTGTTTGGTTGAAGTTCTTAATCACTATTTGGATAGATAAGTACTGCTCTTACTGTTTCAGCTCTTATAATTCTTCCGCCAACTATCGATTATTTCCTTTCGTTAATTCTATCTTCTTTCTTTTTTTACTACAGTTGAACAAAATATCTTTCCTCCATCAATGGTATCGTTTATACCTTGCTTCTGAACCACGACTACTAATCGAATGTTCAAAAAATAAAAACTTACTTTTTTCGTCTTTTTCATCCAAACAATAGTTGCTATATGATGTGAACACAATTTTCTGTTTAAATTATTTGAGTATCGCTACGTTAATCCAACTCACAAAGTCGCAGCTGAAATTCCGCGAAATTTTGCGCTTAGACTTCAAATTATCGCCTTTAATATTAGTAACTTCTCGTTTCACATAGTTTTATAATGTAATGTTTTAATACAAAGGGTGAACGCAGACTTTTTCAGCCATGAGTATGCATACATGCATGTTAATGCGAAGAGCTCATTACACTCACTAAATTTTAAGTAAAAAATAAATATATTAATAAATTACCACGTAGATCGTAAGTGCCAATGCAGATTAAAACTTTCAGATTTGGCAAAGGCAAAAGCTCAGCCATATGCTCATCAGTGAACGAAAAGAGTTTTGCTTCCTCAATCTCTGGATGAGAGTTGCGTAGTTTATTTAAAAATCTTTTAGAACACTTTGATTTCGATAAATTAATTCGTTTGATTATTTGCATGGGAAAATCATCGGTGCCGATTAGGTGACCAAAGTTTTGAGCTAAATAATCATTAACTTCCGTCCAGTTATGGAAATACTCATAGTAGATGTACTGGAATCTTTTGCACACATTCACCCAGTGGTAACGCTGGATATCGTGATCCAATCGTTTACAAATGTTTATCAAACATTCATCAGGCAAGTCGAGTATTGTCACCATTGTTATTTTTCGTTTTTTACTGTATTACAAAATGTAAAAAAGCGCAAACCATATTTTGAATTCACAACTGTTACTATTTTTGTACATATACATATATGTTTATAAAGATTATCGCAACGAATTATTTAGAAAACTAACAGTTTCCATTAAACAATTCGTCTTTATCCGCACGATATATATTGAAGAATTTATCTGCAGTTTTAAAAATAAAATCTATGCACTTGCATCTTTTTTTTTCAAGTTACACTTTAACATCTTATTAGGCCGGAAATTTCCCAAGAGGTAGCGTTTTACCGTACCACTGCGAGAAGTAAGGAAGCTTGATGCATCTACTTTACATTGGCTGATCGTACAACGCACAACAAGCAACTGATTGGACGCTATAATTTTGTTTTTTGAGCGCCTTGCGTTTAAAAGCAGTAAATTACATATTTAATAATTATATCTTTCGTATGATTTTTCACTTCCACTAATTGATTTATAATTCCTCTATGGCAATTTCATCTCCAATTCACTAAATAAATGTTTACACTCTCATTCGAGTTTATGAACTGAAAGTAATCAACCTCAGTGCTTGCAATTTGTATATAGAGTTCTATAATTTTTGCATAGCAGCATATAACGCAGCTCTCATAGAGAATCATCTTTCAGTGGTTACACATTGTTGTTTTGAACTCAACTCATACTTTTACCAAGAATGATAGAAAGAAGATTGCGCCCATCAGAGCGTACGTGACGTCACGTTTGCAGAGTTGTGCAGTATTGCCAACCATTTGCTCTTCGCAATAAATTTAGTGCTTTTTTATACCGAAAATGCGACAATTTTTAATTTTGGTGTTTGTTTCTTTTTGTTTTTAATTTAAGGCTACCGAGACTTTAGGTTGGAAAAAAACTGTATTATTATACAAAAGAAGTTTAAAAAAGGCCACTCTGAGAAGATTTTAGTGCTAATGAAAATTTTTTTACTCTTATAAAATTTGATAATTTGAAAGTGCAAATTTAATTTTTGGCTCCATTTAAGGCTATGCAAAAATATTAAATGCCCCACTCTCAACTCTTCTTAAGATTGAAAACCTTTTTACACATTTTAAAAAGCCTTTGAATTTATTGAATGCGAATTGAAACCATAGAGGTGTAATCGTTTCTTCCGGCCATCAATCCTTAGTGAGACATAGAGCATCAAGAGGTGTATTCATAGTAAAAATAAGCAACAAAATACAAGAAAATACTAAAGAAACCATACTGACATTTTTACAAAAAGAGTACCTTATCTAGTTACATAACTTCAAATATAGCAAAAAAAGTCGTTCCCTTAACAAAAGAATTTCGCTTAACAAAAAAACTCATAAATTAAATTGTACATAAGCATAACACATTTATTTAAAAAAAACGCACATTCTACAGACAATTTGTCACGCATACAAAGTTCTTACTTAACACAATAAAAATTTCGTGTTTTATTTTCTTTAAATGGGCATTTAGTGCGTTTTTATATCCAAAGCTAGGCAACTCTGCAGTAGCGAGAGAGAGATTTGACTGCCGAAAGCAGAAGAACACCAACAACGCCGGCAATCGCGGGCAATGCCACCAGATGTTAAAAAAAAGTAAAGTTAAATAAAACTGAGTGAATTATTTAAATAATTATTAAAAAATGTATATTTTACAAAATTATAAACATGACATTTTAATTAGAACGGCTAGAAAAATGTCATGAAGAAAGAACTAAAACTCCGAGACAAAAAATAATAAAAATAACAAAAAAAAAATGCTAAATCAAGTTACGAAAATGGTAATCTGGCCATACTGGAGCTAAAATCACGTAACTAGTTGTCAAATTCGCTGAGCGCAAAGTAACGGGACCACGATGGGCGCCATCTCATTATTCTTTGCATCATGTACTTTTACTACCTCGCTCGCAAACATTGTTTTTTTTTGCATTGCATTCGATCAAGAAGTATGCATCTCAAATTTACTCTCTGCTCTACTCACATCTAAATGCATTAATAAAGCATACTTACAACCGTTTGTGTATGACACCTATGATCGTTCAATAGCGGCTATCACCTATCAAATTCGCATGAAATGTTGCCGAGGAGGAGTGAAAGCATTAATCAACTGTGTGCTTGCTTTGTATCGGGTCAATAATGTTGGATGACTCTGAGAAAATATTGCGTGCTTACATGTGACACGTACATATTTTCATGGGAAATTTAAAATAAGGAATGAATCACAGCTCGTTGCTTTAAGTTTTCTAGTGGAAATGATTCTGTTACATTTAGAATTCAAATGCAAAATAGTTAGGGATTCTTAGAAAACGTTTAGCATAGAAATAATTGCCATAAGAACGAAAATTACGCTCGCTTATAAAAAATTAAGAAGTATGATATTAAAGCTTTCCATATTTTAAGTGAAATATCACAGTCTTACAAATATTACATTTAAGTATTGCCAAAACAGCAGCCTACCTAGTATCAATACCAACAATTTTCTACAAAGTTCTGTTAATAAATCTAAGTTATCGTTAAGGTTAACGAGTGTTGCGGCGGCGACATATGAAAATCAAAATTTCTTCTCTATGTATTGGTGTTGACTACGGTGGTCTTTAATTTTGATAATTTCTATATAAAGCTGAAATGCAATCAATACGATTTTCAAGAGTTGGGGCAATTAAGCCACAGAAAATTAGTAATAACTCAGGAACAAAAACAAAAAAACGCTTTGAGGAAAAAGAAAGGATACTCCTTAAGGTCCAGTTAGAGTTTGCAGTTGATAGCCCGTCAAAACTTAATATGGGGATTCTCTGTGTGAAGCGCGATTGTTCAATACCATGAAATACTAAAAACCTATACTATTATATGCAACAGTGCGCTGGTACTGCTATTGCAAGGATGAAAGATTTACACGTTTTAGCTATGATGAAAAACAAAATTGTGCGAGCATCTTCGGCTCCTACTTCACAGGTCCCTCGGGAGCCGATTTCTGCCTGCTCGTTTCACACATATTTACACACTCGGCCAATCGGTCGCTGTTCAGATGACAACGAATCAACATAAGGGGAGGCTGTGTTGATTTTTTCGTGTATCACCAAACAATCTCAGGTTTTTTGTAAACACATCCCCTGCTTTGTCAGTCTACCCTTTCACTATACGACTGCTATTTCAACCCAATAAGTTATTAGGTGCGCAACTAAGTTCTCACTGTTTGTCAATAGATGCCGCCAGCAGTGTGCGCTAGTCGATTCTAACATAACCCAACGTCATAAACCAAGCTTAGACATATGGAAAACAAACTGCTTCGACACATTAGTGATTTGGTTTTGGTATCATATAATTTTGGTTTTGTGAAAATGTCTGATTTTGTGCCGAATAATCGTCATTTGCGAGAAGTGTTGATTTTCCTCTTTCATTCGAAAAAAAAACGGCGGCTGAAGCGCATCGAGAGCTGTAAAAAGTTTATGGAGATGCTGCTCTAAGCGAATCAACGTGCTAAGATTGGTTCCATAGCTTCAAAGTCCGTGACTTTAATGTTGACGACCGTCCGCGCGAAGGAAGGCCAAAAGCCTTCGAAGACGCTGACGCTGAATTGGAGGCAATGCTCAATGAGAATCCGTGTCAAACGCAAGAAGAGCTTGCTTCAGTACCAGGAGTCCATTTCCATGATTCCGAAACAGGAACTTGGATTCCTGCTGAATTAAAACCAACGCCGTTTTTTTGCCTGTGAACAACTGCTCCAACGGCAAAAAAAGAAGGGTATTCTTCATCGCATCGTTACTGGTGATGAAAAATAAATTCATTGCAGCAATCCAAAGAAAAGAGAGTCATGGGGATTACCCGGTCATGCTTCTACGTCGACGACTCGGCCGAATATTCACGCTGTGAAGGTTATGCTATGTATTTGGTGGGACCCGGTTGGTGTTGTTTATTATGAACTGTTAAAACCAAACGAAGCCATCACTGGCGATCGGTATCGACTTCAATTGATGTGATTGAGCCGAGCACTGCGCGAGAAGCGGCCGCAAACGCGAAGAGGCATGAAAATGTGATTCTACAGCATGACAATGCTCGGTCTCACGTTGCCAAACCCGTTAAAACCTACCTGGAAACACTGAAATTGGAAATCCTGCCCCACCCGCCATATTCTCCAGATATTGCACCCTCCGATTATCACCTGTTCCGATCGATGGCACATGGTCTAGCTGACCAGCTACTCCATTCATATGAAGGCATCAAAAAATGGCTTGATCCGTGGATAGCCTCAAAAGATGAACAGTTTTACCGCGACGGTATACGAGATCTACCAGAAAGATGGGAAAAAGTAGCCAGCGATGGGCAATACTTTCAATGGTTCACTTGTAACCATTTTTTCAGAATAAAGTTGCGAGAACTTAGTTGCGCACCTAATATATTTAAAAAAAAAATTTCCTTGTAAAACACTATTTTTTTCAAAAGTTTCTAAATTTTTTTTTGTTAAAAATCTCTGTGGAAATGTATTGGTTTGGTAGTTTTTTCAGTATTTTGCTTTTTTTATGCTTCACTAAGGAAAGTAAGTAAATACTAAACAAAATTATTTTGGTAAAAAAATTTGTTGGTAAAAAAACGTGTTAAAAATGTTTTTGGACAAAATATATTAATCAAAAACTGTTCCTTATAAAACAGTTTTTCTTTGTAAAAAATTTTTCTTTGTAAAAACAAGTAAACACTTTTTTCTGTGTGTGTTTTTTCTTCGTAAAATTTTTTTTAAAAATGTTTTGGATAAAATATATTAATATATTATTAATAAACTAAAAAAGTTTTTCTTTGTAAAAAAAATTTTCTTTGTAAAAATTTTTAAATTTTTCTTTGTAAAAATTTTGTTTTTGATAAAATATATTTAAACGTTTTTTACTTAGTAAAATATCACTTTTCTTTGAAAATGTTCTTCGTAAAAAATTGTTTTGTATTTTGTTTGTTAAAAAATTTTTGGGATAAAAGGTATTTCAAAATTTTTTTCTTCGTAAAATACCACTTTTCTTTGAAGATCTTCTTCGTAAATAATGTTTTTTTGTTAAAAATTTCTATAAAAAAATTTTTCTTTGCTAATTTCTTAAAAACTGATTTTTTTTTTTAAATCTCTCATTAACAATATTTTTGATTAATAGTTGTAAGTAATTCCTAAAAGTTTCATAGTAAAATACTCATAACTTTTCGAGTTGTGGTATGTGGATATTTTATCGACTACGGTGCCATATCGGTACTTTTTGCGCTCGCTGTGATCACATTTATTTATCCGCGTTAATCCTTCGATTTTTAGTAAGAGCACTGATATTTTTGTGAGACATAAACTTAACCCTCCGTTCGGCACTCGAATCTGGCCAGACAGGCCTTTGCATTTTCAACATATTTCTGAACTGAATTTATCATATTTCTATTATAGCTAACGTCTTGAGCTTCCTGGTAGCTTTTTCCGGATATAACCTTTTAAAAAGGATTCTCGAACAGGGCGAAAAAAGGTCAGACAAGGGTGCCCAACTGAAGGGTGGGTTTAAAAAGGATGCCTCACGGAGGGTTAAGACCCGTTATCGTACAATGCTATTTGAACACAATTAAACGTTTCGAAAACGTTGGTTTCTAATACATTGAAACATTTTTCTGAGTATAAAACAGGAGAAAAAGCTCCCAAAAGAGAAGCGCGAAAGCCTACTAGCCAGATCAATGGGATGATCATTAGATTATCAGAACAGGATCGCCGAAACAAAGCTACAGAGCTGCTGACTTCCTTCAAGAATTTTTGTTAACCTGGAATAGCCAATAACGAAAAGAAGAGTTGCGCTTCGCCTGACAGAAGCAGGGCTTCACGGCCGACTGGCACGCAAGAAGTTACTGGTAACAGCATCGCAACGACAACGCCGAATCGAGAGCACATGCCCAGGACTCAAAACCAGTGGCGTTATATTTTTTTCAGCAATGAAACGAAAATAAATACTGTTGGTCCAGATTTGAGGACGTACGTGCGGTGGTAAAAATGTGCTGCAGTCGACACCGAATTCGCTTCCCCAATCATAAAGCACGGATGAGGCTCAATAATGGTGTGGGGCTGTTTTTCGTGGAGCGGTGTGGTATTCATCGTATTCCAGGTCATGTGGGTGTGGTCAAGTACGTTCGCTCTCTTTCTTTCTTGGCTTCAGTCTTAGCAGTCTATGTTGGACCATAGCTTCATCAACAATTCTCCTCCAATTCAGTCACTCTCTGCCTCATTTCTCCAATTGCGAACGTTCATCGCTTCGAACGTCTGCTTCCAAGTCATCAAGCCATCTCTTTCTTGGTCGGTCTCTCTTGCTTCCTACAATTGGACGCAAAGTAAACACTCTTTTTTGGATTCTTTCATTGGGGATCTTTATAATGTGGCCAATCTATCTAATCTATCTACGTCAAGTACGTTGAGATACTTCAAAATGCGATACTGCCTTACGCGGAAAAAAATTTGTCGGTGATTTGGAAATTTCAACAAGACAATCATGCGAAGCACACTTCTCGTATGGCCAAAAAGTTTTTCCGAAAACAGTCAGTCATGTTTTGGGTTGGTTATCTTTGAGTACCGACTAAAATTCAATGGAACATCTTTGGAGCAACGTGGAAAATGCACTCAGTAAGCAGAAATAAAGACACCGTGCAGCAGTAATAAAGCAAAAAGGCTTTTCAACAAAATATTAATGAATGTTGCCTTATTGTTGCCTCATAGAAAAACATCTGTCGTTTTGAGACGGCTTGAGAATGTACGTTCCTCCATTTGTGGAAATACATCAAGACGCAAACCACAAATATCCAAAATACGAGGTACACAAAACTTTTAACTTTCCAAAGGTTTTGTCTTGCTTGCTTTTTTTGTTTATTTTTCGTTTTGCTGTATTATATTCAAATTATTTATAACCTCTTTATCTTTTAAATAAAATTTCAACCCTTTTCCTTCAACTCTTGTGTTCTTATTCGTTCTGTTCACTTTCATTTCCTGACTCTGCCCTTGCTGCCATTCTAGCTATGATTTCCATGTCAACTTCCCTCTCTTCGGCTACCATATTCATGCTAATAATTATAAGAAAAGGATAATAAAAAATTATTATACTGTGCGAAAGATATATTTTACTTTTATGGAGACCTAGCACAACTTGTAAAACTAAAAAAAATGGTATAGGAGAAATTTCCAATACATCCCCCGAACTAAAAAAAAAATTAGAAATCGGATGGAAATAAGCGAAGTTAGGAGTGATTGTTCACATCAACCCACTGAAAAACGTTTTTTTGGCCATACAATAAGACTTTGGGTATTGGAAATTTCTCCTATACCATTTTTTTAGTTTTTCTATACCTACAAGTTGGAGACCTAATAAAATTATATTTAGTTTTTTTTTTTTTTTTGTTACACAGTGTTATGTATCTACATATACAGGGCCCAGCACTGGAAGTGTAACCAATTAAAAGGGACAATGGATTTTTTCAGCGCCGCTTTTAGTTCGGACCTTGCTCAACAAGATAGCCCAATAATCCATCGGATTGGCGTCTGGTGAATTTGAGAGCCATTATGTGGACGTTATGAAGTTCGGAACGTAGTTTTTTAGCCATTCTTATTTCAATCGAGCTTTGTAAGATGGTGCCGAGTCCTGTTGAAACGTCCATGGTCTGCCAATGGAATGTTTGTCTGCTCACGGCATCAAAGCAAGCTCCAAAATACTTTCCCGATAATATTTCGCATTTACCTTGACGCCAGGCTCGATGAAAACGATTGGAGAGCGCCCATCTGCGGTTACAGCGGCCCAATCCATTACCGGTGGCGGGTGCTGCCATCTGGTGGCCAATCGATGAGTCAAATTCTCGTATGAACGATCGGTCAAATAAACCCTATAGTTTTGTGAGTTTACAAATTGCTCAATTTGGAACATTGTCTCGTCAGAAGACACAATGACCGCTTTCGGTTAAGCGAAGCAACTCCTTCGCTCTCTCAAGTCTGACTTATTGCTGCTTTGGTGGGAGATCATGCGTCTTTTGGATCTTGTAGGGCTGGGCTTTGAGATAATTTTTCAGTATGCGGCGGATGCTACGGTTAGATATTTTCAGTTCTTTCACCATTTGATTGGCACTACGTCGGGGATTTCACTCAAGTCGCGTGTAGTCTTTTGATGACCACCTCCATGACGTTTCGCGATGCTACCAGTATCATTGTAACGAGTCATGGTGCGATAAATAAAAACTTTATTTAATTTAAGGAGCTCGAGCTCATGAATAATCGCTTGCGTATGAAATCCATTACTGATTTTCTTCTTTCTCGTTTACTCTCGGCAAAATGCTTCCCCACGCTTGTAAACAATACTCGGGACTGTCATTTAGCCAATTAACAGACAGTTGATGCCCGTGCATCAGCTACGCGAGCGGTCTGAAGTTGGTTACACTTTGAGTGCCGAACCCTGTACAAGTAAATATTTTGCAACTACTCACACTGAAAATTTCCTCTTCAACAAATCTCCTTGTACATCCGATTGGCTCACACATTCGTCTTCACTTTTCAAATACGATTCTTCTGCAGCAACAAATTTCCTTCTTAAGATCGTAATTCTTATATGCAAAAGTGGTGTCCGAATACACAATCCCTGGAAATCGCAATAAATTAATTAATAAGTCCATATTCACATATACATATACACTCTGCGAAATTAATTTAAAGGCACCTTGTTTTTCCTGAAGTAGTTTGAATAAAAACCCTAAAAAACATAGCTTTTTTACAATCTGTAGCAAGCTTCATTAGGAGCTCAAAAAATAAAAAGTTCTACATTTACACGCAATAAAAACTTGAAATACTATTTCTTTTGTAAACAAAACCAAATTTAATAGGAAATTCGATTAAAGGCACTGCTTCCACAACAAAGAAATTATTCAGAAAAACATGACAAATATTGGTTACACAAAATTAGTAGAAAGTCCAGCCCTCAGTTTTATTTATCACTTCAAAGGCCCGTTTTGACATTTCTTTCATAACGATGTTGCATACCTCATTTAAGAACTGAATCTGAAACCCTCCAGTGTGTTCTCAACGATGAATAATCCTCCACGTGTCCTCGATGGGATTTAAGTTCGGGGACCGTGATTTTCAATCAAATACTTGACTCTGTTTCTCCTCAAGCCAACACCGACTGGCACGTGATACAAATATGTCGGTGTTAGCCAGCTAAAATGAGGCATTACATCCTCTTTAAAGTTAATCAAGACTTTGTTCTATAAATTTATGTAGCCATCTGAGTTCATTATCATCATGACCCATCAGCAGTTCAGCTCGCGCTGAGCTGCAGCTTCCTCAACGAACCTCTCCCACTTAACTCGCCAAGGGCTACCTTATTCCAGTTTTTTTATTTTAAGCTTCTTAAAGCCTTCAGTTATGTTTTATAGCCATGTCAGCTTAGTTCTGCCTTTGTATTTTGTGATGATTGAATTGTAATGAATCATTTTTTCTGTGGTCGCGACCAAAGAGCCACTTCAAAAGTTTCGCTTGGTGAAAGAATACTCAAGGCTTTTCAAACGATATTTCTAATAATTTAAACAAGTCGGATCATCGACATTGAATGTTTTTCGTCCGAAAATATTACATTTTTCACTTCATCGGTCCACGACATGCGCTGTTTTGCTAATTTTAGTTCGCCACGTTTGTGTGGCGCCGTCAGAGTTGATTTTGATTCAAGTTTTTCTAAAATAATCGATTACCTGCAGCTGAAATTTGTTGCACACTGGCAAGTTAAATCACTTACAAGTTTTGTACCGGTGCATTTTTTTCTAAACCAGACCGAATGGTAGCGGATGTTTGCCATGAAAATAACTTTTGGTTATTCTTGTTTGTCTCTGGTACTCTCCAAGTAGCACTAAAGCTCTATTTTGATACCATTATAAGACCTCTAACAAGCAGACATCTACTGTCAGTCAGAGCCGTTGATGTAGTGGAGATTATTAGTAGGATTTAGGTTTGCGCACTGTTTCAGCCTGTCAAAGAAAGTAGAACCCAGTGACCTTAATCGCCGAACTGCCAAGCCCGGACATTTGCAGAGAAAGTCTTCAACGCTCTCTTTCTCTGAAAGGGCCCCACAACTTCTGAGATGGTGGTTAAATGGTAGACCTAGATTTTCCGCGTATGTGCTGATCGTCCAAACACCTGTAAACATAGTTAGGAGTTTCCAAATTGAATGGCGTGAAGCCCCCAGGACTTTTTGCGTCGTGTATCTATTATACTGGGACCAAAGAATTTACGAAATAACAAATGAAGAAATGGAGCTCCATTTCTTCTGCGCTTTCTTGAAAAATAAGTTGTGCAATTTCCTTTTAACAGCAGTCTAGGGGATGCTAATAACCGGGTAGGAGGTCTCTGAGACCAATTCAGTTGACCCCTTTCTGGCAAGTTCATTAGCAATTTCATATCCCTTCTATGTTCCTATGTCCTGGAACCCAGATCAGAGAAATGTTGCCTGAACACCCAAGAGATTTGATATCCTCCTTACCGGAGTTGACTACTCTGGATCTGCACCATGGCGTTGTCAGAGCTTTAATCGCGGTCTGACTATCAGGGAAAAATGTTAATATCTCTCACGCTCTCATGTTTCCGAGGCATTTTACATGCCTGCAGGATCGCAAAGACGTCTGCCCGAATAACATTAGCAGTCTTTGGCAGTTTTAAGAAAATAGGTAAATTGGCGGAGTTAGAAAACTCTTGTTCCGATTTCCGATGCCATCTTGGAGCCGTCAGTGAAGTCAGAGGTACCAGCTTCGGTGCAGATTTTCCTCTTGTTTCAACCCTACTTACTTCGAAAGATTGCCCTGATACGACCCTCAAACTCCAGTTTGCGGATAGAGAGATCTGCACGAAGTTCAGAGAAATACGATGTTAACTGTCTTAAAATGCTTCTTTGAGATATTGCCTCCAGATACCAACCCCCTGGTTGCACTTTGAGCAGCAATGGAAATAACGTAAAAGTCGATGGGAAGTAAGTGCCAACCGACACTCTGAGCAACACTGGGGCCAGCTTTACTTAAGCGGGTGATGCCAATACATGCAATTCTTTATACCTTCCCCAGTTTAGTGATATTATAGTCCTTCGGAAGAGCTTCCCACCAAACCAGGCATCCATACGTTAAAATTGCCATAACTATTAGGTTGTACTTTAAAATAGCAACCTGTGGCTTCGTCATGGCACAGAAAGTAAAGAAATGAAGAAATACCATTACCTTTAAGTGAACTTCACGTAGCGTATAACTTTTTCAGTACTCACTCTGATCATCTCGTTCGTGATAAAGCTGAATCCCAGCGTTAAAGGTTTAACCGTTGACGACTTCCTTTTACTTACGATATCATTTGCGTTCGAAATAAAGTTCGCATTTATGCCAGTTGCGTACCAAAAATTTATGACTCTTAATTTTTGACAATTTTTTATAAATTCGAGTGATTCTTCTGGAATTATTTCCTGACCGCCATCAAAATGTAACTCCTCCAAATTAACTAAATCTTTAAATATATCGAGTGGAACTTTGTGTAAGACTTCGAGTGATATAATGACTCGCGAAAATTTCAATATCCGCAAGCTTCTCAATTCAGAAATTCCGTTTAGATGAAATCCAGTTAGATAACCATCATAGAAAATGAGCTCCTCCAATTGATTTCTTTTGCGTAGTTCATCAAATAGGATTTTGTCGTGATTGGGAGCACACGTATCATATAAACCGGGTTTCTCTGCGCATGAATCACATCCGTGAATAACGAAATCCCAAATCTCAAGCTTCTTTAGTAGGGGTAAAGTGCCAATCAATTGCCAAGATTTGCAGTGATTATACTCAACCACAAGCTTTTCGAGATACTTTAAGTTTTCGACCATTTCAAACGCGTATTTTTCGGAGAATACTCCCTGATCATTGGGAATTACTAGCACTCGCAGTGGATTGTGGTAGGTGGTGTGAATCAAATTTTCCGAATATATGAATTTGTTGGTGTGAATGTGTAGCTCAGTGAGTCGGCAGAGGTCTATCAAATTTCTACCTAAGGAAAAGAAACATAGAAAGGGCTATTAAAAGTGAATACTGAAAGTGACTGTGGGTGGGGCAGGTGAGGTTAGGTTAGGCTATAATGTTTGCCCAGAAAGTGGGCCCACTTGTACACAGAGTTTCAGTTCATCCTTTGTGATACCATTGCAAAGGAAAAGAGGTGAAAGAAACCCATATGACAAAAAGAGAGAGAGGAGAGGGTGAAGGGGAAGGAGGAGGAATTATTGAAGAATTATTGATATTTTTACTAGAAAATGAATAAACTTATATACTTATGCATGCATATACAAGGTGAAGTCCAAAATAAACAAGACTGAGCTAAAATAGAAACGACAGGAGCTTTGTTCTGATAACTTCGAGTTTATTTATTCAAAATAGTCCCCTCTGGCCTCAGGTCATTGACCGGAATGTCCTTCGGGATGTCGGTACAAGTCTTTTGGATGGCCTCTAGGGACGCAAAACGTTTTCCTTTCATGGCCAAATGCAATTTTCCGAATAGGTAGAAGTCACTGGGAGCGATATCATGTCAAAAAATCAGTCAGCTACCTCCTTCGCGATATTCAGGGTGAATTAGACGATTGCGATGCAACAAATGCTTCAAAACGCGGTTTGGCCCATTGGCACAAACTCCTGGTGGACAACTCCGTTGGAATCGTAAAGACAAATGAGCATCAACTTAATTTTTGACTTATCCAAACGTGATTGTTTGAGTGGTGGCTCGTCTGGAGAATTACATTCGTCACTATGACGCTTGGTTTCAGATTCATGTTGGAGACTCCAAGTTTCGTCACCACTTACAATGTTGTAAAGGAAGTTCTCGTCTTTTCTCGCGTCTTTAATACGGTCTTTCGAATGTTGAGTTCAGAGCAATTTGTGGTCCTCAGTGAACTTGTGCGAAATGAAACGTGCACAGACTTTTCGTAAGCTCAAATGATCAGTTAAAATGGCATAAATCGATGTTTTGGAGTTATTCAACTCCGATTCCATGAATTTCAACGGTGATATCGTTTCATTTTTGATAAATTTAGGAAGAGTTTTAATGGAGTTTTCGGTAATTACTGAATTTGGGGAGCCCGTATGTTCATTGTCCTTTATGTCCTCACAACCATCTCGGAAACGCGTAAACCACTCATGAACTCTGGCACGAGATAGACAATCATCGCCATAAACTTTTTTCATCAATTCAAATGTTTCGGTAAACGTTTTACTGATTTTAAAACAAAATTTCATATTAGCTCTTTGTTCGAAACCCATTTTTGTACCGATGACACAAACATACGACAACACTTTAGACGCTTCCACTGAACCGAACGCCACCAAGCTTTCACTGGAAGTCAGCTAGGGATGTAACTTCCAACGCACTAACGCATTGAAAAGTTGGCGCCATGAAAAACATTTTTACGACGCCAGTCTTGTTTATTTTGGACTTCGCCTTGTACATGCAAGCAGCTCATAACTCTCAATAAACATTACATGTAAGTAAAAAAATATTGATGTATAAAATGTTACCACTTAGATCGTAGGTGCCAATGCATATTAAAACTTTCAGATTTGGCAAAGGCAAAAGCTCTGCCATATGCTGATCAGTGAACGAAAAGAGTTTTGCTTCCTCAATCTCTGGATGAGAGTTGCGTAGTTTATTTAAAAATCTTTTAGAACACTTTGATTTCGATAAATTAATTCGTTTGATTATTTGCATCGGAAAATCGTCGGTGCCGATTAGGTGACCAAAGTTTTGAGCTAAATAATCATTAACCTCCGTCCAGTTATGGAAATACTCATAGTAGATGTACTGGAATCTTTCGCACACATTCACCCAGTGGTAACGCTGGATATCGTGATCCAATCGCTTACAAATGTTTATCAAGCATTCATCAGGCAAGTCGAGTATTGTCAGCATTGTTTTTGTTTTTCGTTTTTTACTGTGTTACAAAATGTAAAAAAAGCGCAAACAATTTTTTGGATTCACAACTGTTACTATTTTTGTATATATACATATATGTATGGTACATTAGGCCGGCTCGATATATATATGTTTATAAAGATTATCGCAACGAATTATTTAGAAAGCTAACAGGTTCCATTAAAAAAGTCGTTTTCATCCGCAAATTAAAAACAAAATCTATGCAAAACACTCGCACTTGCATTTTTTTTTCAAGTTACATTTTAACATCTTATTAGGTCGGGAATTTCCCAAGAGGTAGTGTTTAACCCCACCGCTGCGAGAAGTAAGGAAGTTTGATGCATCTACTTTACATTGGCTAATCGTACAACGCACAACAGGCAACTGATTGGACGCTATAATTTTGTTTTTTGAGCGCCTTGCGTCTAAAAGCTGTAAATCACATATTTAAAAATCATATCTTTCGTATGATTTATAATTCCTTTACGGCAATTTCATCTCCAATTCACTAAATAAATGTTTACACTCTCATTCCAGTTTATGAACTGAAAGTAATCAAACTCTGTGCTTGCAATTTGTATAAAGAGTTCTATAATTTTTGCATAGCAGCATATAACGCAGCTCTCATAGAGAATCATCTTTCAGTGGTTACACATTGTTGTTTCGAACTTAACTCATACTGTTACTGCCTCGCTCGCAAACATTGCTTTTGTTGCATTGCATTCGATCAAGAAGTATGCATTCTCAAATTTACTCTCTTCTCTACTCACATCTAAATGCATTTAATAAAGCATACTTACAACCGTTTGTGTATGACACCTATGATCGTTCAATAGCGGCTATCACCTATCAAATTCGCATGAAATGTTGCCGAGGAGGAGTGAAAGCATTAATCAACTGTGTGCTTGCTTTGTATCGGGTCAATAATAGAGCGCGCATTCAGAGCCGGTGTTTTGGTTGACTCGTGAGAAAATATTGCAAGCTGACAAATGACACGTACATATTTTCATGGGAAATTATGGGAAATTTAAAATAAGGAATGAATCACAGCTCGTTGCTTTAAGTTTTCTAGTTGAAATGATTCTGTTATATTTAGAATTCGAATGCAAAATAGTTAGAGATTCTTTGGAAACGTTTGTTGTGATTTCGGAAGAAATCTAGTACTTGGGACTAACCATAGGTAGGAAATTGACTTGGAAGTCAAACATCTTAGAAATAGTTAGGAAAGCGAGCCTACCTTTTATGCCTGTAAGAGAGCTGTAGGTAAGACCTGGGGAATCAAACCTAAGGTTGCTTATTGGCTTTATATTGCTGTCGTCAGACCCATTCTTCTATATATAAATGTTGTTTGGTGGTGTGCTATGCAGTAAAAAACCTATTCTAACTTATTGAATAAGGCACAGAGATCAGCGGAATTAGCAATATGTGGCGTCATGGAAACCACGCCATCCATGGCTTTGGACATCGTATGACATCTGCCACCCCTAGATCTCTTCTGCAAATACTCTACGGCCTGTTACGCTTTAAGGCTCAGAGCGAGCTCACAATGGAAGACTGTCACAGATGGACATTCAACCATCATAGACTCCTATACGGATATACCCAGTGATTGTGATTGTCACCCTCCTATTCTCTGCTTCGAAAGGAATTTCTGAATGAAAATCCCTTCTAAACTGGAATGGGGTGAAGAAGATCAATCACCCAACATACCCGTTAAGATCTAAACGGACGGATCTAAAATGGTTACCGTGGTAGGATCAGGGCTATGTTGCGAAGAGCTTTTTATTAATGAATCCTTTAAACTACCGGATCACTGTAGTGTTTTTGAAACGGAAATAACGCTATTCATGAAGCATTAAGATGGTTAGAGATAAACAGAGTATCACCAACAGATATCTGCATTCTATCAGACAGCCAAGCTGAAGGGAAATGCAGCCTAGTCCCTGTGGCTCACAACGGACCCATTTCGTGGTCTAAGTGGCATCACTGTCTCTATGTGCGATGCGGTTGCCAAACCTAATCTAACTTAACCTAACTTGGGCTGCCACGTCACAGGGCCCTCGGCATCCGATTTCTGCCTGCTCGTTTCATGCATATCGGTAGTAACTTTTTAGTAGCGCCATAAAAGTGAGTGAATCCCGTTACAAATACGATCTGCGAGGATGTTAGCTCACGCACTCAGAGCGATGACAGATTTTGCACGGGTTAAGAAGTCACTGAAGTTGATATTTGAGTATAACCGCGAGATTCGTTAACAAAATCAAAAGTGGGTCGAAAAATGCAATAGTCGGTGGAGGTACGAAATGCAGAGGTGTGGCCAACATCAGATCGTTTACCGGCTCTGATCGATTTTGAAGGAATCAGTTGATTTTCTGACGTAACCGGAGTTATGACAGCGGTTTGTTAAGCGCTGAAAAAAACTGAGATTGTGTTGGTGAAATACGAAAAAATCAAACGCATGTTACTGGGTTGCCATCTAAATAACGATTGATTGATAGAATAGATTAGATTTGTGCGGGGTTGGACAAGTCCAAGCACTCAGTCAGGCGACAATTGTACTACACCCGGATAGATTTCAGTAGAAATAATAGAGATAGGAAAGTTAAAAAATGTGTGGTAAAACGAAAATATTAGTTTGAGGTCACTCTTCCACAAATCTCTTGGATTCATTGATGAATCTTAAGAGATCCGGAAGAGGAGGAGTATGAACTTTATCCATAATCAGTATATCGCAACCCAATATCCTAAGTCTGATTCTGGAAAACGCCGGACAGCTACAGAGAAAATGCTATGCAGTGTCGTCATCCTCAAGGCAGGGTAATAATATCGGGCTGTCTACGACCCCCATGGCAGCCATGTGCTGACCACAGGCGTTGTGCCTTGTGATTACACCCATCAGTACTCTCAAGTCCTTTCAGCTGAGTTGACCAATTTTTTCTATGGGTAGACCTCATGAAGTCGTCAATCAATAGCTGAGTCGATGCGGAATTGACAACTAGAATGGGTTTATGGCCTACTGGTATGCTTGCAAAGCCTTCATTAGCCAGTTTATCAGCCAAATAAGACAAACTTTGTTGTGTTTTGCAACACTGTTCAGTTTTGTCTTACTTTCAACGATTCATTTCGAAGAGCAGCTTGCATTAGCAAGGGCTTTTAGTGCAACTTGACTGTCACTACATATTCCAATACTGCTACCCCCCTTTTTTTTGCTACATTCAAGATGGCATAGACTTCCGTTAAAAATACAGTAGTCAACTGTCCTTTAGCGTAGGATCTAGTGACTTCGTCTAAGTACCACCCAGATCCGCTACCATCACTGGTCTTGGATCCGTCGGTGTAGAAAGTGTGCTGAAATTCCATTAATAGATGCTCTGGACTTAACCATTGATCCTCATCTGGGATCAAAACTTCATACGTCCTACCAAAGCTAGCGTAAGGCACCCGATTGTCCACTGGCATCGAGTATAGTGTGCACCGCTCCGACAACTGGTGGAATATCTGACCATGGCTAGTGTTTTTTATGTCTTACCAGACTCCATTTAACTTAAGCCTGTACGCCGCCTTCGGTGAAATACGAAGAAAAAGAACGAATGTTACTACGTTGCTATCGGAACATTGACTGATCGGATGGGTGCGTGAACACTTATTGACTTCAATGGAGAGACTTTTGCTGCCGAATCCCCGAAGATGTGGCAGCTTAAGTTACTCTCACAATTTTGCTTCGGATGATCAAACCTTCTAATTTATCATCCCTGCTTGATAGGTTATCAACCTTGGGTGGAAAAGGCTTTGGAGCGGCCAATAAAAACTTTGATCCTTAACATATTTCTGCTGAATAAACAGTGAGCGGTTGTGAGCACAAATTTTCCGTATGCGACCCGCATTTGAATCTCTGGATCTTGGACCAGTCCAAAGTTCAAAAGTTGTTGGCGAAAAGAGGCATTATAACGTTGGCCGACCATCTCTATGGCTTCGTTATTAATTCCTGGGAACTTTTCTTATTTCCCAAGTTGAAGACACAACTCAAGCGTACACCTGATAGCGGCTAAGGGCTGTAAAGATGGTGCTTAACGAATTTACGGAGGATAATCGAAGCCAATTTCCAATTGTGGGAGCAAAATTGGAGCCATTGCGTAGAATTAGAGGGGACAAATTGGGAAGATTGCATATTTTGCGCGTAACTAAATGTGATTGTGGTTTATTGAGAAGATTTCGGAACTTAATTGAGGCACTTCGCAAACATTTGTATTTGTATAAATCTCATATTTCAGCAATACATCACGCTTTTCGAAATTTTAAAATTTTCTGCTATTTATATGGAAGATGGGCGTGAGTGTTCCTCGTTTTAGCCCATTTGCAATACTAACTGGCAATGCGTGTACTAAGTTTTTAAGTTTTTATTCAAGTTATCGTTCACATAGTTAGATAGACGAAGAGCGAGACGAACATGGGTAAGTCGACGCGTTATTCTGCGAATTTTTGGATGCAGAGGGAGACAATTAAATTGACTCAAGGCGATGGCGAATACGTCTGGGGGTCGACGAACATTTAATTTGGCACTCCGTTTGATTTTGGATTTCCGTATTTTTGGTACGGATTTCTACTCATTTGTCACCAGAGTGATATCTAAATGTGCTAATTCTACTCGCTTTCCTCGTTGAGCGCAAATTAAAGCTCTTCTGAAAAGTTCCCCGTCAACTAAATGGCATTGTAGTGTTCGATTTAATCTAAACAGCGATTTAATTCGCTATTTTTTTTGTCTAATAGGCAATACTGTCCATACTCTGATTGTGCAAATTGTTTTGTGCTGCAGCTTTTGCCTTGGAATGGCATTAGTGACGCTATTTTCTTAAACATCTCTGCTATATTTTTTTTTGTCAACTTAAATGGCTAGCGACTTTCCTATTATTCTATATCTAGAACTCTGGCGCATAAATGCACACAGCTGCTTATATGAAAAGATAACAAAAAAAAGACAAAACGTATTAACCAGATCTTCCTAACGTTTTCGGAAAGCAAGCATTAGGCATACCAAAGTAGACAGGTTTAATTAGTTTTTCATTTTTCCATTTTACATCACATCTACTAGCCGGAGTTTAAAGTGCTCGCATGTAGCAACAAAAGTCAATATGGCTCAAAAATTCAGCACGAAAACCAAAACTTACAAAGCCGCTACTTGGCTATGCCGGCTACTAGACAACGCTTGTATGCATAGAACTTCCTGTGGGTCCCATTTTAACACTACCAACTTTACTAGCGCCAATGAGCGAACTAAAATGTATGAGCTTATGTATGGAGCTACAGTGAAACTGCGATATAATGAAAGGGTTGGACAAATAATTCGTTAAATCCAGAGTTTCATTGTGTGACTACATTGTGAAGGTGCCAATTTAAAATAATTTCCATAAATTTTACAAACGATTCGTAAATATATTGTACCGGAGCCCGTTCACGTGGTATTTTTGGACTTTGAAAAGGCTTTCGATTGGCTGCGACATCAAAGTATCTGGGACGCCCTTAAGCGACGGGTAGTCCCAGATAAAATCATTAGTATTATTCAAGTCCAAACTTTGAATTTCAAATGCCGAATGCTGCACGACGGAAGAAGAAAGAGAGCTGGAGCGATTTCTGTTCTTCTGTTGAACATACCAGAGATTCTACGAGGCTTAGCCGTATTTTTTCCAAATATCATTCAATGGCTTCTTGGATCAAGAGGCCAGATGGTACTTGGACTTCAACGGCAGAAGAATCTCTAGAACTTCTTATAAATACTCATTTTCTGGGATATGGTGCTCATGACAGTGATGTTGGGAGAATCCGGTGGAGCCAACATGACCCACAGAATCTTGTCGATGTAATAGTTACGAAAGAGAAGGTTGCATGGGCAATCAAATCGTTCTCACATTTCAAATCTCCTTTACTTTAGGCTACTAATCGCAGACTTTTCTTTTAACTGCAATACCGCTATCTTTTCGGCTAGTCAAGCTGCAGTCCAGGCATTGGATCCGGCTACAACAATCGCTATGGTGGTGGAATAAAGTAGAAATAGCCTTGGCACCTTGAGTGAAAACTATAAAGTCACCTTAATCTGGATCCTCGGGTATCGGAGCATGGAAGGTAATGGAAAAGTAGAGGAACTGGCAAGAGGGGGATCTGCCATGAATAACGCCCTTGCAGAATCAGTATTCACACCATTGGTTGCAGGCAAGAATACAATTTCCTTAAAATATCTCCGAATCACGGATTGTACATGGAGAGACCAGACGAAATGCAAAATTAGCAAGACGTTATGGCCCACCTACAACCACAAACAAACGTCAAATTTGATAAGCATCAAATGACGGGACGTTTAGAAATTCACTGCAGTCATAACTGGCTTTTGGTCAGTCGAGGAACAATCAGCTAAAATGGGCACCCTCACAGCACACACCATCACAGTTGTAAGCAACCGGAGGAAAAGGAAACAACTGTGAATGCCCTGCCTTATGGAAAGAGAGAAAGTTAACCTTGGGAAAACCGCTGTTTGAGAGTGTCGAACAACTGTCTGACTTAGACGTCACCGACCTAATAATGGTCTTAAACCGCACAGATTGGATATAGTCATGCCGTAAATAACTGGTAAACAAGTTGGTAACGAGGATGTGGCAACAAAATGGTGCGGAAGTGCTAGTTGGATTCTGGATCAATCACCACTCTAACCAACCAACTAAGCTACGCTCTCCGATCCTATTGAACTGGTTGTCTGGTTGGTGTCAAACAAGGGTTTAAACTATCTCCTCTTATATTTTCAATAGTCATTGACGACGTTGTAAAAAGCGCTCTCGATACCGGCTCAAGCAGGGGAGTTCTCTGGAACCCTATCAGTATGGAGCATTTAGACGATCTTGACTACGCCGATGACATCGCATTATTATCGCGGAATGGCGCACACACGCAGAGCAAACTTAATGACCTAAGCTCCAAAGCCAAAGATGCTGGATTGCGAATCAATGCCGTGAAAACTAAGTCCATGAAAATCAACACCTTGCTACAAAACAGGTGCACAATTTATGGGGAACCCATTGATGGCGACCGCCGTAGCCTAATGGGTTGGTGCGTGACTACCATTCGGAATTCACTGAGAGAACGTAGGTTCGAATCTCGGTGAGACATCAAAAAAAAACATTTTTCTAATAGCGGTCGCCCCTCGGCAGGCAATGTCAAACCTCCGACTGTATTTCTGACAAAAACCAGTTGACTTTGTGTTGCGTTGACGTTGCGCAAGCCAGCGACCGACATTCGAAGAACGGCATTGGACTGGAACCTACGAGGATCGCGCCACAATGGACACCTTAAAGGGTCCTGGCGGTGTAGCCTTAATGAAGAGTTTTTAGAATTTGATGAATGTCTCTCATGAGTGCATACAGTATGGGGGAGTTCACAAATCTCCAGGCGCACTAAACTTCGAATAATCCGTTCATGCGTGAAGTCCGTATTGTTGTACGGAAGCGAAACATGGCTCCGCATCATCTGCAGAATATTCTGGCCAAACACCAACAGTTACGACGCACTGTGGAGATTAATGAACGAGGAACTCATCCTTAGGAAAATCAAACGCAGAAAATGGTGATGGATAGGTCACACATTATGAAAACCACCAGGTAGCATCATGACATCACTATGGCACTGGACTGTAAGCCGCAAGGGAGCAGAGGTCACGGTGGACCAACAAACACTTGGAGAAGGTCGATGCTGCGCGTACCAGAAGATGCCGACATTTCATGGAACGGTGCGAAAACAACAGCACAGAATCGTATACGATGGAAGAGTTTTGTCAAGGAGTGAACAAGGACACAAAACAAAAAAAAAATATATATATATGCAATTTTAAATAAAATGGGGTTAACCTTTAAGGCACAAGGATAACGATTGAGTTGTAAATTATTATGGGATAAGCTCATGAAAATGTCCATTCGACTATTTATGAGGCCGCTGATTACACTTCCGATGTCAGTTTTTCAAAATTCCACATGATGCATCACCGATGGTGAGCGCAACTTTTTGAGCTGAGGGCATCAAATCGAGTTCTCGGAGTTTTTCTGTCACTGACTACCGCATTTCCTATACTATGAGTAGTTACGAGTATAACCAAGAAATCAACCACTCTTTCCCTAAACCCAGCTTCGACATGCTCTTCAATTATCTTCTAACATGCCGTCAAGAGAGATTGGCAAATTCAAAGACTATGGAGGAGAGGCGAAATAAATTTCTACACGGATGGATTCAAGCTAGAAAAGAGTGTGGATTTTGGAGTTTTTTCGAAAGAATTAGGATTATAATCATTTGTCCGACTTCCGAACTACTGTACCGTCTACCTGACAGAAGTCTTAGCCCTAAAGGAGGTAACAGTGTACCTTAACCTGCCGTAACAAAAACTACGATAAACATCTTCTCGGACAGCCAGGCGGCCATCAAATCAATGGAGGCAGTTATCATAAGATCAAAGGTTTTTCAGGAATGCCTGGAAGCTTTAAATGTTATTAGCACCACCTTAGGCAGACTTATATGGGTTCCGGGACGTAGAGATACTGAAGGAAATTGCAACATTGAAATCCTATGGCAACCTGTAAATTAAGTATAAAATATAATATTCTCTAAGAGGCCAATAGAGGGAGACAATGTGTTACGACCAGGCTAATTTGGACACAAAGGTAGGCTAAATGGTTGAAGTGCCAGTCTGGCACGCCTCAAATAGCACTAAAGCGCCGTTTCGATACCATTATGAGACCTCCAACAGGCAGATATCTACAGCCAGCTTCTGCAATGGGGGTTAAATGGTAACCCTAGCTGTTCCGTGTGTGTGCCGATCGTCGAATGACCGGTAAATACAGCTACGAGTTAGGAGATTGAATGGCGAGGAGTCCAAAAGATTTTCTGAGCCCTCCGTATATTGTACTGGGGCCAAAGGGTATTAGAAATAGCACATAAAGAAATGGAGCAAATAGATAAGAAAAGATCAAGAGAATTGCTTAACCACTCAAGAGAGAACATCGCGAAGGTCGTGGCTTGTGTCACCGGTCATTGGCTGTTAGGTGGGCACTCTTTTAGGCTAGGAATATTTTCGCATGAATACATCAGAAGTTGTCGAAGAAAAGGAAGAAATAGTAGAATACTTTATCCGTTTTTGCCTAGCCTCAGCTAGGAGTAGAAATATTATATTATACTTAGTTCGTTCGCAGTGGTCGTCATCAGTGTAGGCCGTTCTCATCCGAGGCTTAGTTCGTGTTTTCATTTAGGGGATTTTTACGTGGCGGGTCCCAAGTCCAGAGCACAACCAGCTATCCTGGATTGCTTCGATTTCTCACATAAGCTCGCCCCCGAACGGGTGTTCGGCAGCTACCCAGAGGATACTAAGGAGGCTAAGCTCGAAAGTTGTGAGCTGTTGAACCATATACAGGGTGACTGATGAAAGCCGCTACCAAAAAAAAATTGAATAACTTTTTTTCTTTTTAAGTTATCTGTTCCATTTTTGTTTTAATTTGCAGATTGATCTTTAAAATTTATTAAAATGGATAACTGGGACACGCAAACAAGAATTTGGATAGTCCGCCGCTATCACGCACTGGAGTCCGTAGTTTTGGTACAGAGAGAGTACAGGCGGATGTTTGGCGGCGATCCCCCGAGCAGATGGACCATAATGAGACTGGTGAATAATTTTGCTGAGCAAGGAACAGTCGCAAGAAGGCCTTATCATCAAAACCCACCAGTTCGGACGGAGGAAACGATCGCTGCTGTAGCTGCAGCTATACAAAGCAATCCAAGGGTTTCAACAAGAAGCTTATCTGCTCAACTTGGTGTCAGCCGACAGTCTTTGCAAACAATAATGCACAAAGATTTAGACCTATTTCCCTACAAAATTCAAATGGTTAACAAACTGAATGCAGCAGACTTGCCGATTCGCTTGGAATTTTGCCAGAAGATCCTGCAAATGGTGGAAGAAGACCAAAACATGTTAAACTGCCTTTTCATGTCTGATGAGGCCCATTTCGATTTAAACGGCAATGTGAACAAACAAAATTGTCGAATATGGAGTACTTCTAACCCACAGAAGCTCCACGAGACGGAATTGCATCCTCTTCGCGTGACAGTGTGGTGTGCGGTTTCTTCACGCTGTATTGTCGGACCTTATTTTTTTGAAGAAAATGGTCACACCGTTACGGTTACTGGATACCGTTATTTGAAAATGCTGAAAGAATTTTTCTATGCAGAACTACGCCGAAAGAGAATTCCTTTCAACTCTGTGTGGTTTCAACAAGATGGGGCAACGTCTCACATAGCCCAGACTGTTATGACAGAGTTGTGACGAAAATTTCACAATAAACTGATTTCAAGAAACTCCGAATTTCGTTGGCCCCCCAGGTCGCCTGACCTTACTGCACCTGACTTTTTCTTGTGGGGTTTATGTAAACAAGAAGTTTATAAAACAAAGCCAACAAATTTGGATGAACTAAAACAATCCATTCGGGCAACAATTGCGGCTATTCCTGTCGCAACTCTCAAAGCAGCAATGAACAACTTTTTACTAAGATGCCGCACTTGTGTCAACGAGCATGGGGGGCATTTAAATTCAATTATTTTTAAAACTAGTTAAGCTACATTTAATAAAATTTAATGAACTTCAACTTGAAAAAAAAAATAAATGAATTCCATACACTAAAAAAAAGTTATTTGAGTTTCTTAATGTAGCAAAACTCATCAGCCACCCTGTATATGTATTTAGAAGAATCGTCTCCCAAGTGAATGGCAATCTGTTAATTTCCCCCATTGTGTGGACTTCTTCATATGGAACCATCCTCTTACTTGGCTTCACTTGATGTGTCCAACTGGCGCCGGTTAGCACGAGAAAGAAACGACTGGCGCGCTTGGTTAAACTCGGTCAAAATCGCGTAAGCGGTTATCGCGCCAATTGAGAAGATGAAGCTAGGAGTTGAACAAGGTTGTTAGGAAGACGCGATTTGGACTCTCTTACCAGTGCTGGGATAAAACCTGACCTACACTTTATAAGAGAGTCTAAGTGCTCCCTGAAAAATTAACTCTAAGGTTCCTATTACAAACAGTCTGGCAGCACAGCCAGGGTAAATCCCACTGTGGCTCAATTGCAATCCTGCAATACGTGTCGATCGCTGATTGGTCGATAAAAAGGGGAGAAAACGGGAGAATCGTAGGAAATCGGGAGCCGCGTACGAAAAATAAAGTCATAACGTGAACACCGGGGCAGAGAGAGACCACAGTTTTTAACACATTTGTAAAGATATATTTAAATAAATTTTGATGAATTGCAAAAAATTCTCGCCAACAGTTCCCATGTAACCCAGTGGTACCACAACGGACCTATACGGCCTAAGAGAGCTGGCTACTCTAAGCCAACGGCCACAAAAATCACTAAACCTAACCCAAATTATCGCATTTTCACAAAAGCATGTTGCTTTCGACACAGTGCGGAATATTTTACATAAAATTATTCTCATATAACAACGTTCATTATATCCATACTTCACTGTAACAATTTTAAACAATGTGAGTAAATGTGAAGAATTGTGAGATTTTATCACACTCATGCATGAAAAAAAATTAAAAATGCCACTAAAATGTCCTCCCCGGAGAGTACTCCAACTTAATTTAAAATGCGAGTGTCGAACAATGGGGCAGCACTTAACAAACATTGAAAATTACAAGCGCACACACATGCACATAACTGAATAAACACATACCCACATACATACATGTGTACATACTGGATACAAAAGGAATAACCTCACTTCTGCCAGCACTAATACATCAGCAACGATGTAGGACACATCCAGAGACTTGTGACTCCCTCTCTTTACTCCTTGAACAATAGGAGGCTGTCGTTTGGGCCTTTCACATTAAGCTCCTTCTGCTATATGAAATGTGTTTGTTAAAACTGTGAAAGCGACCAGGAAGATGGCTAGAAATTGGTGTTGAAAATTTAATTAGTTTAGCTGCTGGTAGGGATAATAAAATCGGTCACTTTACTTAGAGCTTTGTCAGCCATGTGCGAGTTTTAATTGCAAATAGGATAGCGGCAAAGGAGGTGCACGTTTCGGCGTATATTTCGGGCTGCTTGATCTATTTTCAGGCATGCAATTCAAAAGTGAACTCACAGTTTTTCTTTAAATGCTGAAACGGACCATCTTTCAATGGCAAATATTTTATTACACAATTTTCTGGAAAAAATGTAATGAGATGAGCTGTAGCTGCAGCTAAGCATGCAATGGAAGATTGACGATTTAGCTGTTTGTCTATAAATTTGGAAGCTACTTAGTGTGTGGATGTTCCTTGCACATTTGGTTATTCTGCTGATCATAAAAGCGTTGGGTGTGACGAAAATACTATGCAGTGTCGACATCCTCTAGACAGGATAGGCATATCGGGCTATCTACGACCCCACCAATTGCAGCCATTTGCTGACAACAGGCGTGATTACACCCACCAGTACTCTCAGGCCCTTTCTGCTGAGTTTAACCGATTTTAAAACCAAATTTGATATTAGCTCTTTGTTCGAAACTCATTTTTTTGCCGATGACACAAACGTACTGACACTTTAGACGCAATAACTTCACTTTCACTGAACCGAATGTCACCAAGCTTTCACTGGAAGTCAGCTATGGATGTAGGTAACTTCCAACGCACTAACTAACTAAAAAGTTAGCGCCATTAAAAACATTTTTACGACGCCAGTCTTGTTTATTTTGGACTTTACCTTGTTTATAAAGTTATACTTCACTCAAACTCACACTTCCTTCCCTATCCCATCCTGTTTAAAAGCCTCCGATGGTGTATATTTGCTCATCTGCATTATTACTCTAGACTAAGACACCATAAGTTGAAGGCCCTGAAAGCCAGTGCTTATTTCGTAAGTGTAATAGTTTGTAATAATTGTTACTCTCTTAAATAAATAAATAAATAAATTAAATAAAAATAAATAAACACTCGTAAAGAAAATAATAGAGTTATAGTGGGAATTTTAGAGTGAAGAGATTTTAAGATGCGCGTAATATGGTGAAGCAACGACCTGGGCATACTTTCGTATATTTTTTTTTTGGCCATTGAACAATACTCCTTTTAAGTCACAACTCTTATATGCCCAATATTTGAGTCAAATATAAAGGTTGAAGGTACAGATGTATTAAATATTTTTGTTTCTTTTTAAGAGTGCCCGTTTGTTGTTCCACGGTGACATACGAACAAAACACAGTAGTGTAGATGTACTAAACACACATACCATGACAATACAAACGATTTATTTTGAAAATATGTCACAACCAGTCTACGCTCCCCCACCGAATTCGAGCTAATCGCATACTTGGAAGACATCAACTGTCAACTGCGAAAATGGTAACCAGCTCAGCGTCAAATTTGTGCTGCTCCGAATAAACAAACCACATTTCGTTGGATAAACGGCTGCATGGCGACGTCAATAGAATCATACACCACACATACATACAACAACATAAAGGATGTTAGATTCCTTTGAATGCCAGCGCGCACCAACATCAAACAAAAATATATGTGATTTTTAAGCTTTTCCGATGGAGCCATGAAGGCGAGAAGAACGCTGATGCGGAGCTTACATTGGAGAGAACTATAAAAAATTATGGTACGTAAGTAATCTGATGGAAATGGTGCTTTCAATAGCGTTTGGCTTGAGGCGAAGGGAAAAGCAATATGCTCACATCATTTGGCTAAAATCAAACAAATCCGCTTGGAAATATCCATTTAAGCGGGCACGGCACGGCATATGGTTCAACGTTCTAAGCGCTGAAAGTCCTTTGATGTGCTCGTACTCGTACATGAATTTATTTGGAAAAAATTACAACAAATCAAAAGGTCATATTATGCGGGATTTTCTTTTTATTTTCTTTTTTAATTTAAATTACATTTAAAATAATTTTTGGTTACTATATTGAACTTGTTGAATTGGCGGCCGAAGTGGGTCTGATGCGTGACTACCTTTCGGTAGACCAGGGCTCAAAATTCACTGTTGGCATAGAACACGAAATGATGGAACAATTTTTTCTAATTTTTTGCAGGCATTGGTAAACCTAAGAGAGTATTTCGGCCATGAAAAAGCTCTTCTTAACCCCCCGTCCATCAGGCCACTCTTTACTATCATAACACTGCGTTACAAAAACGAACTTTTTTTCTGTCCTATGAACCAAATATACTTTTTCGGAAAGGGGAGAAAAAATAAAAATACACGTGTATCGGCGATTTTTATGTACACGTCACTTTTTTTTTTTATGTATAAAATATAGAGCTCGTAGTGTGAAAAACTTTGGATACATTTTTAACCCTTTTTCCGTGATCCAATCGCGCTGAATTTCTGCAGGCAGACTCGTGGAAATGTTATTATTATGTAAAATTAAAAAAAAAGAAAAATTTTATCAATTCTCAGATTTTCTCGATTTTTTTTTCCAACATTTTTTCTAAATTTTCGGCATAACTTGAAGGGACTCCAAATTTTTAAACAACTTATTAACCTTTAATTTATTGTTTCATACAACACACTCTGTGCCGTTTGTGTGTTTGTTACAGTTCCGGAAGTTCCGATCATCTGACAGTTGCGCTACTAGGAGACATATACTTTGACGATTGTTTTAAGTTCTGTTGCGCGAAAACGTCTTTCTGTATATTTCATCTTACGAAAAATGCAGTGCCCGACTCGAAATAACTTTTGTTACGTTTGTGGCTTATTCACACCAAGTAAAAATTTTAAAAATATTACGAAAACAGTGGTTAATTCGTTTCAGAAAATATTCAAGACTGCTTATGTTCCTTACTTGTGGTATACTCCGGAAGTCGTGTGCGACTATTGCTATAGAAATTTATGCAAGTTTACTGATAGAAGGTCAACAATAAAGTACTCTGTACCAACAATTTGGCTACCATGTACGGAGCACTGCAGTGAACTGTGCTACTTTTGCGTAACTTTTACTCAAACTAAAGGGTACCAATACTTTCGCCGCAACAAAATTCGCTACGCTAATGTAGAATCGGTTATTCCAGCGGTTCTGTACTCACCAGAAGAACGTATAGCGGCTTCAATAGAGATTTTTGATGATGCTCCCGAATTAAGGGATGGAGAACCAACAGTAGCACCAACAATGCTATCAACATTTCTTGCATCGAATGCGAAATGCGGGGAACCAGAAGTATCGGAATTTGTCCCAACACCCAGTGAACTTGGGACTGCAGTGCCGCATTTAGTAACGCAAGCCGACTTCAATGACCTTGTACGAGAAGGAAATTTGTCAAAGAGAACAGCCGAACTCTTTGCATCACGCTTTAAGCAGTGGAATATAGTGGCGGCTGATTTTAAAATAACAGCCGCTCGTGATCGACGCACAGTGGGACAGAAATTTCCAAACCGTCTCAAAAATAGGTTTTGTGAATTTTCGATATTGAATATTTTGTTTATGTACATATGTGACTAAATGTCCAATACATATTATATTGTGTTTAAACAATATTATTTAAATTATTTTTGTAAAAAAACATGACTTGCAAGTTGATGCATAAAATAGTGTCGATTATGATGCACATTATACTAGCAGTTTACATGGTCATATTTTGATTATCTTCGATGCAAATCTATAAGTGTTATATATTGTTAGAAAGGTCATTCAATTTACTATTAAAAAAGTATTTAAATTTTATTTTTTGCAAAACTTGGAAAGGCATACATTTTTTTAAAGAATACCTTATTTTGTATGCGTATTAGAAACTTCAAATGGACTTTTGACAGTTAGCTCCGTTTGGCTCTCTCGTAATTTTAATATCATAACATAAAGTAACTTATGTAGAAGTAAAATCAAAAAGAAAATTTTGCCCCAACCTGCCCCAAAATTAATTAGACACCAAATTTCTCTTTAAGAAAAGGAAAACAATTTTCAAAAAATTTTAGTAAAATTTGAATTAAAGATCAATCAAAAATATATCTAAATAAATAAACACATAATCTTTTAGTTTGATTGACATATCTATAGAAACAACACATTTTTTCATATTAAAACCCTTTGACCTTTGACCTCCAAATTAACCCCCTTCCACGCGAAGTATCACAAAAATATCATCTTATAGCACGATGAAGTTATTAAATCTCTGTTGTTTGAAAGTAAAGTTCTTAATAATTAACGAATTCTTGGAATAACGATTTTACTGTGCGCTTCTGCTAGATTGCGTAAACTTATTGTTGGTAAGTAGTGCATACATATGAATATACAACATGCACGCGCACGTTTGATCATGCGTGTGCAGCTCAAGAACAGTGACGAATTTTCGGGTATATTTGAAAGACATAAATAGTTACAAAATTCAAACAAATTTTTTTGCCAAATACTTAACAAAATGAGTGAATTTGTGGTGCCTCGACGAGAATTGTGCGTATTTTTCATTGACCACGGCACAACACCAGATGCTATAAAAAATTACTTAGAAGAACAATATAATTTGAACTCATTTAAAAGCGAATTTGTTTTGAAAAGTATTCAAAAACTGCTCTTATCAAAGTTCAACGATCGCTGGAGCAAATCTAGCCGAACAAAACAACGTTTTCTTCTTAATAACTCGACTTGGTTGGAAAGTGAATTTAAGGTACAATTCCAGGAAGTACCAATTGATATTACACCTAGAGCGTCTGGAGAACGTGGACGGCCACCAAAGTCTTATGATCATCTATCAGAGAAATCTTGAAAAAGGAAGCATATGGAATTGGTTCAAGAATATGGACTCGAGTATATACATAACGCATATGTCCAAGGATTGCGGTCTGAAGGAGAGTTCGATGAAGCTTCTGTTGTAGAAATGATGCGAAAGAGCGATAAAAAAGAAAAAAAGATTATAAAGGAAAAATTGTTGCGTGAAACTTGCAATGCAACCTGTTTTACGCCGGATGAAGCTTTAAGTTTGTTTGCTGATTTAAATCTTTCAAAAGCACAATATGGATTACTTCGGTTAAGCCTTATTAAGAAGAACTTTAATATATTTCCATCTTATAACGTATTGACAGACGCAAAAAAACTATGTTATCCTCAACCCTCCAGCATTGAAGTGACAGATACTGGTGTTAAAGTTAATCTGCAAGAGTTACTGGATCATACTACAGCCCGTATCCTGAAAATTGAAAATGCTTACAAGCCAACAAAAAGAAATCTTCAATTGTTTACCAAATGGGGATGTGATGGTTCATCGGGACAAAGTGAATATAAACAAATTTTATCAGATGAAAAAAATTTGGTTTCGGATGCAAACTTATTTATTGCGTCTTTGGTTCCAATAAAGCTGACAGATATTGAAACAGAAGAGGTTCTTTGGCAAAATCCAGCTTGCTCTTCAATTCGATATTGCCGACCAATTTGGATAGAATTTGCGAAAGAAACCCCGGAGAAAACCCGTTCGGTGGTTGCTGATATTCGTGATCAAATTAATAATTTGACAACGTCTAAGATACACAGAGAGAACCAGGTAACAGAAATAAGTCACAAACTATTTTTAACTATGGTGGATGGAAAAGTTACACAAGTTCTAACTGGCACAAGTTCTGCAGCTGTGTGCACGGTATGTAATTCTAAGCCAAGCGAGATGAATAATTTGGAAATAATAGATACAAAGCCAGTTAACATAAATGCATACGAGTACGGCTTGTCTACATTGCATGCTTGGATTAGATGCATGGAGTTAATTTTGCATATTTCATATAATCTCTCATTTGAAAAATGGACTGCAAGAACTTCGGAAGACAAAAAAAGTAAGGAAGACAAGAAGAAACTTGTGCAAAGTTTATTTCGAAGCCGGATGGGATTAAATATTGACAAACCCCGGCAAGGTACCGGAAACAGCAATGATGGCAATACAGCTCGACGGTTTTTTGAAAACTACAGTTGTTCTTCGGAAATTACAGGAGTTGATAAGAACCTCATTAAAAGATTTTATATAATTCTTCAAACTTTGGCATCAGGCCTTGCAATTAATCCGGAAAAATTTGAAGCATATACTCGAGCTACAGCGGAATTATACGTCACGAAGTATATGTGGTATAATATGCCATCTTCCGTTCACAAAATTTTAATACGTGGCGAAAGTATCATTAAACATTTTGCTGTTTTGCCTACTGGCCATTTATCTGAAGATGCCCAAGAGTCTCGCAACAAAGATTACAAAAATATAAGATTGAATCACGCTAGAAAGTGCTCTAGGCCAGCAACAAATGAAGATGTATTTAATGGACTTCTTTTTACATCAGATCCATACATCTCTAGTATTAGAAAAGCACCTATAAATATTGAAAAACAATTATTAGATGAAGCCAAGAGCTTAGTATTTATGTAAATAGCAGTATTATATTTTCTTTTATTATTATTTTTCTTTAAGTTTCAAGTATAGGTATTAAGTATTTTCACTTTTAGAATTTAATTTGAAGTGAAGTATGGTAAAATATTATGATTTTGCTGATGTTGTTATGCAAAATATTTGTTTGTATGACAATATACATTTTTTTTAGTATTATAAACATAAAATAATACACCAAGTGTCCTTTTATTCTATAGTATAAACATTCTAGATATTACATAAAAATTTTCAATTCGTTACTCCAATTAGGAACAAAGTTACAGATTTTTGAGACGGTACGCATGGTTCTGTCCCACAGTGCGACGTA
Organism: Anastrepha ludens; assembly: GCF_028408465.1. Classification (NCBI taxonomy): domain Eukaryota; kingdom Metazoa; phylum Arthropoda; class Insecta; order Diptera; family Tephritidae; genus Anastrepha; species Anastrepha ludens. The sequence goes on along the minus strand of NC_071499.1, from coordinate 8,631,249 downwards.
GCAGTATTAGATATGACGAATTTTTTAAATTGCACGAAGATCGGGAAAAAAACCTGGCTTAAATAAAAGGCCCAAGCTTCTTTAAAAGCATTAACATTTTTAATGTAACAATTTTTAATTTTAATATAATAAAACTAATAAAAAAATTCGGGGTTTTATATCTCTATTGTAATGCGGAGTGAAATACCCTTTTTTTGATACCCACATCGGCATATCTCATGCAATTTTTTTTTAATTTCGAACAGGTGGCCACCCGGTGAAACATTGTCAGTGGCAACACCTAGGTGAAAAGTCTAGAAATGTGATACACTCTCTGTGTGTCCAATTTCATTCAAATCCGTTAAGCTAATCCTGAGATCGTGTGGCTATACAGATATGCATACAAGAATTGGTCGTTTAAAGTTATAATATACAAAAAAAAGAAAATTGTGACGTGTACATGAAAATCGCCGATACACGTGTATTTTTATTTTTTTCCCCTTTCCGAAAAAGTATACTTGGTTCATACGACAGAATGTGTGTAACGCGGTGTAATCCATCGCGCGTGTTTCTTTGCGACCCCAAATTTAATTGCATTTCTTTTAAAATAAGTTATATTTTATTATTAAATTTCTTTAACAAAAATTTTACTTACATATATTTACATAAAAACACATTAAGTTTGCTTAACAGCACACATTTATTCCCATTGAAAGCAAATTTACAAAAGAAAAATAAGTAAAAACACGCGTGTGAGTGTATATTTGGTGAATTTTAGTGAAGTTATCGAGGCCATTTTGAAGGAAAATAATCACGAAATTATTATTTCCCGAATAATTTGGAGTTATAAAGAGTGTTCCTCAACACCTCAGTAACATCTCCACCAAGTTTCATTAATAAAGGCATTATAGTTTGCCAAAAATTGCCCAATAGACATTATTGCGAATCCCAGCCATTACTTGCCCATTTATTTATTTCGTTCTAATTTATTTGTATTTGTTTTATTATTCAGCGATTCCATGTTCTAAGTGTTTCAGACGAAAATTCTTTTAAAAACTGGTTTCATTGCGTCTTCATAAGAGTTAATAATAACAATAAAATTGAAAAAAGTAAAAAAAAACTGAAAAAAGCTAAAAAAACTATAGAATAATTTTGGAATTAAATTTATTCCACATTAACATTTTTTTTATATCTTACTTCGTAATATATCACTTTTAACTTAAAACGCTTTTTAGAAAATGTTTAATATAATAAAATAGTATTAGATAATTTAAAAGTAGTTTACATGTTGTTAATTTTCCAAATTTTTTTATAAACAATTATCAAAAAACATTTTTCTGGCAATACTCACTTTTCCGTGCTTAATAAAGTTTTTTGGATTTAAATACAGTCAATCCACAAATCAATTGTTGATCATGAATCTATTTGGACACCTTATACCCATAAAGAAAGTAAGTCGTTAACCTTCACGGAACAAATCAAGAAGGTAAAATTGACCATACAAAATATTTTACATCTAATAATAACCTAAAAACTTATTCAAGCAGTAAAAACTATAAAACTAAATATTCACTCTTTGACAAATTTTTTGATTTTTGACCACTGGGCCATGAAAATGCATTTCTGACAACCCACCTGTGACATCAAGCTCAAATAAATACATTTGAGAACCAAAGATTTCAATAAGTTAGCACCAACTTACCGAAAGGCATTAAAAAGTAATAAATTATTCCTCATTTCTCTCCCTGTAGCTCTCTCCGTTGAATTTCCTAAAAGTAAACAATGCACCTTTCACTTAATTATTTAAAGCCTATTGAGAAGTGCTGGAATGCTTACTAAGCTAACGAACATTGCCTAACTCACTTGTGCCTACACATCCATACATACATGCATACATACATACTTATACATACATATGTAGTCCTAGCGTAGACAATTTAGTTGCTTAAATAATACAAATTTAATCTTCTTTTTCTTTCGCTTAAAACCTTTAAGCTTACAATTTGTGCTCTCTCCTGTTGTGCATTCACTCACACATACAGCACTGAAAAATGTGCCGTTATCTTTTAAATATTACTTTACGTGAGCTAACCACTAAGTCTTTACTGCTTTTGTTCGGTCTCATTTAACATTCTTTCCATTCAGCAACAACAAACAGCAACATGTTTCGCAGCCCCCAAAGGAGTGGAATTATCAAGTGTATAATTAACATAAATTGCGTGTACGTTGATACACATAAAGGAGAGTTCAACTAACTCGACAAGAAAAAATAAAACTTAAATACATTTTAGTTAAGTGAACCCTAAGTCTAAAACCACTAAGCAAAATAGGCAAAAGTTGCATATGGGTGTATATATGCATAAGTGAGTGAGTGCGAGAGTGGTGAGTAGGTGGCTGATGCAGCTTGCCAGTCGCTGCAGTGTCAAGTGAATGCCTAAAAGTATGCGCTTATCGGCAGCAACTGGCAACAAATGCGTCTTTTAGTAAGCAGCCGAGCATTAATGCATGCGCAATTTTGCCGCTGAGTGGCGGCGGCACTGCTTGTGTTGCTGCTGCTGGCGGCGAGTATGCAGCTGACTAACATGTCTGTCTGTCTGGCTGGCTGTCTGCCTGTCAAGTTGCATTCACCACTCATCACACACTGATCCATATAAAATGTAAGCGCCCATGTAAATATTATATTCGTGTGTGTGTGTTTGCTTTTCACGTACCGTTATGTAGCCTACAGGTTGCCGGCGGGCGGAGCTTTAGCACCACAGGCATTTGAAGTTATGTAAATCAGCGAGTGCACTTGAGAGACATAAATGGCAGGTGGGGTGCTGTGCTTATGTATGTATGTATGTGTGATGAAAATGAAAGGCTGAGTAATTTACTTTGGCAAAGACTTTTATATGGGCATTGTGCGCCCGGGCACACACACCAAATACATACATATATTGGGCTGTATGTGAATATATGCGGCCTCCCTTGGAGAAGGAATGATGACTTTCTTTTACTTTCAGCTTTCACATCTTGCATTCAGGGAATTTGTAAGGGAATTCGGATATTTTATAATCAGTTAATGAATGCTACCTGATTGTTTGTTTTTGTTTTTGTTTTCATAATATCACAACACCGTCATACATACCACCTTAATGAGAAGTTCCCGGAACAACCGGCAGCTGATGCTAGAAGTCAAGGGATTTGAGCTCTGTTTCTTATTCTGTTCGGTTACATTTGTGACCAGTATTCCTACTAAAATTTTATCGCCATTGGTTGACAGTAGTAAAAGTTACGCCGACTTGAGTAAATGTACCTCGGCTCCACCTTAGTTTTAAAAATCGAGTTGAATTCGCAGCAACGAGTTTGTATTAAATTTTGCATTAAAAATGGATTCAATGGTGTGAAAATGTTAGGAACGATTGGGAAACTATTTTGGTAATGATACTCTAAGGAAAACAGCCGTTGACGAGTAGCATGAACGTTTAAGAAGAGATCGTGGGTCCATCGAGAATGACGGATGTAGTGGTCGACATCGAAAACTGATACTAAAAACATCAACAAAGTGAAAGAAAAGTTGATCAATGACCGCAAATTAATTATCAGAGAAATGGCAGATGATTTAAACATTGCCTATGGATCCATTAAAATCTTTGAGTTTGCGCCGTGTTGCTGCCAAAGTTGGTGCCAAAGGATCTGAATTTGATGCAAAAAAGGGGCCGCGTGGATATCGCCAAAGACATGATTTCCAATCTGTTTATGAGTACGACACGCAATCCAGACATCAAGCGAGTTGAGTTAGTCTCAGTTAGTTGAGATCTCCGAATGAGACAAGACCAAAAAAATTGCGTTGTTTTCAGTCAAACAAGATAGTGATTCTTATGGTTTTAATGGATTGCAACGGTATTTTACACCACAAATTTGTGCCAGAAGGTCAGATAGTATTAGGTGAGCAACTAAGTTTTCGCCGTTTGTCAATAGATGATGCCAGCAGTGTGTGCTAGTCGATTATAACATAACCTAAACGTCATAAACCAAGCTTAGACATATGGTATACAAACTGTTTCGACACATTAGTGATTCTGTTTTGGTTTTGTGAATATGTCTTATTTTGTGCCGAATAATCGTCATTTGCGAGAAGTGTTGATTTTCCTTTTTCATTCGAAAAAAACGGCGGCTGAAGCGCTTCGAGAGCTACAAAAAGTTTATGGAGATGCTGCTTTGAGTGAAACAACGTACCAAGATTGGTTCCGTCGCTTCAAAGACGACCGTCCGCGTAAAGGAAGGCCAAAAACCTTCGAAGATGCTGAATTGGAGGCATTGCTGCATGAGGATCAGTGTAAAATGCAAGAAGAGCTTGTTTCAGTATTAGGAGTTACCCATTTCCAGGCGATTGCATGCTTTTGGAATGATTCAGAAACAGGGGACTTGGGTTCCTTATGAGTTAAAACCAAGGGATGTTGAACGTCGTTTTTTCTTTTTCGCCTGTGAACAACTGCTCCAGCGGCAAAAAAGGAATAGTTTTTTTAATCGCATCGTGACGGGTGATGAAAACTGGATTCATTACAGCAATCCAAAGAAAAGAAAGTCAGCCGAGTATTCACGCAGTGAAGGTTATGCTATGTATTTGGTGGGACCCGGTTGGTGTTATTTATAACTGTAAAAACCAAACGAAGCCATCACTGGGGATCGGTATCGACTTCAGTTTATGCGACTGAGCCGAGCACTGCGCGAGAAGCGGCCGCAAACGCGGAGAGGCATGAAAAAGTGATTCTACAGCATGACAACGCTCGGCCTCACGTTGCTAAACCCGTTAAAACCTACCTGGAAACACTGAAATGGGAAATCCTGCCCCACCCGCCATATTCTCCAGGTATTGCGCCGTCCGATTATCACCTGTCCCGATCGATGGCACATGGTCTAGCGGACCAGCAGTTCCATTCGTGTGAGACATCAAAAAATGGCTTGATCTGTGGATAGCCTCAAAAGATGAACAGTTTTACCGTGACGGTATACGAGATCTACCAGAAAGATGGAGAAAAGTAGTTGCCAGCGATGCCAAAAAAACAGCGAGAACTTAGTTGTTGTTAATAATTTATCTTGTCCGATTGATTTTAGATGACTCTCCAAGGACTTGTGATGATTACCGCTAGGGACCTCTGGAGAAATGGGCTTCACCCAAACAGCGTTAAGTTTTGCAATTATTAATTTATTTTTTTGTGTTTTGAAATTTTACTAAAGTCAAGTATCGATCAAATGATTTTAAGTTTATGCTCGTCGTCAAGGGCATTTCAAACTAAAAAATTCTTTTGTTGATTTTTGTAGTTTTTGTTGATGTTTTACCAGCATAAACATTCCCCACACATATACGGAGAGTGCTGCTGAAGTGTAGGCCTTGGCCGGATATAAATCCGGGTCGTTCTGGTTGCTTAGAACCGACTATCATGGGAACCGACTGTTTGTTCAGTTGAGTTGAGAGTTACAGGGTGCTAAAATTGGAAGTAAAGTAAAGGGTGGTTAAATTTCAAAGGCCGATGTTGACTGTGAACCACGCCTAAACGTCAAGTTTTTTTCTGCACTTCATTTCACATTTTTCAATTTCAGACTAGTTCAATTTGAATCATGGAAAGATACACAATCGAGCAATGCGTTAAAGTTATTCAGGCTTATTATGAAAACGGACGTTTAAATCAAAATGCACATCGCGCATTTCATCTTGAGTGATGAGGCACATTTTCATCTCAGTGGATTCGTCAATAAGCAGAATTGCCGCATTTGGGCGAATGATAATCCAAGAGTGATTGCCGAAAAACCAATGCACCCACAAAGAGTGACTGTTTGGAGCGGTTTATGGGCCGGCGACATCATTGGGCCGTTTTTTTACCAAAATGAGGCCGGTCAGGCAGTTACTGTGAATAGTGTTCGCTATCGTGAGATGATAACGAACTTTTTATGGCCCGAATTGGAAGATATGGATGTGGACGATATGTGGTTTCAACAGGACGGTGCCACTTGTCACACAGCTAACGAAACAATGGCTCTTTTGCGCGAAAAATTTGATGGCCGAATAATCTCATGTGATTTGATACCGTTGGACTTCTTTCTTTGGAGTTATTTGAAAGAAAAGGTATACGTCGATAAGCCAGCAACAATTCAAGAGCTAAAGGATGAGATAATTCGGCACATTAACGGCATAGAACCCCAGTTATGCCTCAGCGTCATCGAAAATTTGGACCATCGGTTGGAGGAGTGCCGCCGAGGCCGCGGCGGCCATTTGGCCGATATTTTATTCTGTACGTAATTGAACTATACTAATATTATCATAATAAAGAGAAATGACAATAATTTCCAAAAAAATTTGTATTTTATTTAAAATCAACACCGGCCCTTGAAACTTAACCACCCTTTATATTTTACATTTTTCACCGTTTTCTTTAAAGCCAGTCCGCTGAAATTGCGGAAGAGTTTATGCTGCCGTAAAAGCTAATTGTTTGCTGGCACTTTTAATGTTGAAGAAAATGTCGATAGTGTCAATAAAATCACAGAAATAATCGAAGTTGACCGGCATGTTAGTAGTCGTAGCATAGCCCAGGAGCTAAATATCGACCATAAAACAATTTTAAACCATTTGCAAAATTTTTACAAAAAAATTTTGCCTAAAAATAGTGGTTTTCTTTTCCCCAGACTAATATTTTCCGCCAAAAAGTTAGAAATGCCAAGCCATTTGCACTTAATTGTGTAGTGTCATATTGTTAACTCGAAATTGAAAAAAAAAATCCTCTTACGTTTTTATATGAAAGACTATTTAAAGCGCTTTCGCCCACCTTCGGTCCTTTTTTATATGCTTTTTTTTTGCTGAATTTCGTTAACAAAATCTTATTCAAATATTCATACATATGTACATATGCACATACACACATGCAGGTATAAATAAATAAGCCGTGCAATCGATATTCGCTATTGGGCGCCACGTATCCCAATTGAATCGAAAAAAAAATATTTGTTTTAAAATAAAAGTAAAATGGTAAAATAAATTGAATACATGCAAAACTTCGTAAAGGGAAAATTTCCCGAAATACAAAATTCATTGTATGAACTTTTCGCTGCTTTGTTGCGCTTCAACGCGTCCCCTGAAATTCGCTTTGAAACGAATTGAATAAGTTAAGTCCTCGTGTTTTCCATTGTAACTTTTAGTTATTTTCTTTTTTTCATTTTATTGAATTTTATCCAATTTTGTTTTTATTGTAGTTGTGAAAATAGGCGATTTTCATGTTTAAACGCGTGTATTCACCGAATTACAATTGAATTTGCCATTCGCTTTCCTCTGTATTTTAAAATTAATTTATTTTTGCCACTTCTTATGGAGTTGACTCGCTTTTCAAGTGGGTTTAAAGGTATTTGTTTTTTTATTTTGTAAACTGTTTGAGGTATGGTGATGGGACGCATTTTTTGTTTATATTATTTCAACAAGTCGGAGTGGTTCTTAATTGCATAAATTAAAAATGGAAAATTGAAAAATTAAAAACAAAAAAATGCTCCTGAGTCGATCAGGTTAATTCATAATATTAGCGAAGAAAAACTCATGATTGTTGCACCATATTTTTCTCCCATTTATTATAAAAAACCGTGTATTAAAAACCTGATAACATAAAAACCATATCCTATAAAGAGTAGGTACATAAGAAATGAAATAATGTGTCAATTTTTTACGCGGCATCTGTTAACTGAGACTCTGCCAAGCGCTTGCGATTTTCATCTCTTTTTTCATATTTGCAAATTTCTACTTACTGTTAAGCATAAACACAGAAGCAGTCGAACAGTGAAAAAATTAAAGAAACTAGAAAAAATTGTTAAATCTACTCAAAACATAGGGCGCGTACGAGTACAAATTGAACGACTTAGCGTATGAAACACCTCAGCTTTGCTGCCTGCTCTGGCCAGACTGACTGTTTCGATTTTGGGCATGAATTTAACATATTTTTATTATAGCTAACGACTTGAGCTTCCAGGTCGCTTCCTAAAATTTAACTTCCTATCGATTTATGGCTATAACCTTTTAAAAAGAATCCTCGAATAGAACGAAAAAAGTCCAGACGCGGGTGCCCGAAGGTTTTAGAAAAGGTGTTCAATGGATGGTTAACAATTTTGTATGAAAATTTGCTCGTACTTACTTTAAATATATATGAAAATATACTAAAAAGCAGACTGGTAAAAAAATTCATGAAACTAAAAAAATTCTTTAAAAAATTTCATAAAACTTAGCTCTTTTATGGCTTCTGAAGTAGTATTCATCCCTTAGTAAAATCCAATTTAAACCACTATAAGTAGCTTAGCGTGGCAAATAATGGTCTAAGGTAAGAACCATTCAACCAAACTAGGCTCTTTTGTGTTAACTTTCAACAAAAAATTTTGAAAGACACCAAGTAATAAATTCTTCATTTTCTGAAGTCTTGTGAATGCCACTACGTACATAAGTCAAAAAAAAAACTTTTAAAATAATATCTTTGCAAATATACGTCATTCTCATTCAAAAACTGACAACACTTAAATCAAAAATTAAAAGCCTTCTCACTTACCTAACACCATCACGTGCGCCGCATGGCAATAAACACACTAAATTTGCCGGCCAGCATAACAGCGCAATAGAGTAATATTTTACCATTGCATGTAATCAACCCTTAGATTTTCAGGAGCATTGCTATGCTCAGTCTTGCCAGATAGTTGTAAGAAAAAATTATTATTCACTCGCTCTCACGCAGCGTTTATAAAGTGCAGCAATTGAGAGAGAGAGAGAATTATGTAAGGGTATATAACATAGTCACTAGTTTAGCTGTTAAAATTCTGTGTAATGGAAATGTGGAAATTCTCTGCTGAAGCCGCATAAATTCTGTTAACTGCATTGCTCTGTAAGCGGGCTATTACATTACAGTTAAAGAGACATGAGCACTTACTCTACAGAGTTTCTGAAGCAGTCAACTTGAGAAATGTTAAAATGATGATAATTATTTGAGTTTTTAAATTTTTTGAACTATTTAAAAGCTTTTGGAATATAAAATAAAAATTTTCGAATATTAAATATAAAGTTTTGTTATATTTGTAGTGCAATAATAAAATAACTTCAAAAAATAAAAGAAAAAAATACAAAAACATAAAATTTTTTAAAACCAACTAATTACAAAAAAAAAAAAAATAAAAAATACATTTTTTAAAACCACATCGAATTTATAGTTGTTAATTTCGATCTGTGGTTCAGGACGCCACGACTCCCAACAGGATGGCAGCATATATCAGGTCAGTCGATAAGCTCGTGCGTATTTTACCCATAATTTCACTTTTCTACAATTTTTGTATACAAAAAATTATTCGCGGCATATAACGGAACTACAGTGCACTCGCGATAACTCGAACTAATTAAAACAGGCGCTGTTCGATGTATCGAATTTGTTCGACTTATCAATTGAGTGTGCTATGTTAAAAAAACAGTCATCGATATCGATTTTTTTCAATTAAATTTATTTATTTATTTACATATGGATATGAACATGAATATGTTTAAAATAATTAATTCGTTTCAATATTTTTCATCAAATATTTGGCAGTCTTTGTGTCAGTTACTCAAAAAAGTCAGCTTTAACAGAAAAGTTAGGCCGAAAAGAAAGTTGTAATGTGTGTTTGTCTTTCCTTGCCTGCAGCAATGTTGAATATGACTTTTTCACGCAGCAATTGAAGAGTGTTAACCTTTGCGGGGCTTACTTGTTCAGTTGTGGCCCACTGAATTACCTTATTGATAGAGCTAACTGCCTCCTCAGATGATATCCGCTCACATGTCTCAGTTGTGTTGTTAAACTCAGACTCAGAATCACTAGTTTCAATTATTACTTCTGTGTCGGTAAATTCGGCACCATCATTCCATTTGTTAACATCATGAAGCGTAAATTCGGCCTGTAAATTATGTTTTTCATAAAGAAGTCAAAGTTTTAAAACATATATTCCAGTCAGAATACCTGTGGGGCTAAATTGTTAAGCTTATTAAGAAGATAGTCTGTTACTATCTGGTTTTCTTCCAACAATTGTTTTTTTAAAACGCTCAATGGAATATTATCTTCATCTGAGTCGCCTAAGTTGGCAAAACTCAAAATGTTTTTCCAACATTTGGATACAGTTTCCTTTTCTAACCGACTCCAAGCTGCATCTAAGAAAGTTACTGAGTCTCTTAAACTAATTTTTTTCATAGATTGGGTTATATCGCAATTATTGTTGAAAATGGAAGCCAGTAGAAAATTTCTGTAGTATAGTTTCGTTATACGAATTACATTTTGGTCCATTGGCTGGATCAATGGTGTCACATTCGGCGGCATAAACATAGTTAAAATTAAACCATCCTCGGACTTTAATTCGATTTCGTTGGGATGTGATGGGGCATTATCAATTAGAAGAAGAGCCTTCTCAGGTAGTCCCCCATCTTTCAAATATTTTCTTACCTAAATATTAAAGTCATTTAACTTGGTTAAAAAAATTGTTTTAATGAATCTGGATTTTACCTGCGGCACGAACGAATTATGAAACCAGTCTTTGAAAATCGCCGAAGTCATCCAGGCTGATTTGGAATTTTTGTACTCCACCGGACAGTTAAAATTTTTGAAAATACGAGGATTTCTTGCTTTGCCAATAACGAGAAGTTTAAGCTTATGGTTGCCGGTAGCGTTAGTGCATGCCATAAATGTAAAACGCTGCTTTTCAGACTTTCTTCCCGGTGCTTGTTTTTCCGACAACGAAACATAAGTTTTCTCAGGAAGAAGTTTACAGTACAATCCGGACTCGTCGGCGTTATAGATTTGGTCGGCACATATCTCCATTTCCTTTATTTTTTCTTGTAAAGCCATTTTGAAAGGGTCTACCAGCTCTGGCTGTGATGACAGTTTTTCTCCAGAAATTTTTAACAAACGTACTCCATAACGTTTCTTAAAGTTTTGAAGCCACCCGTCACTGGCAAAAAATGTAGAATTTTCCCCACACAACTGGGTATGAAAAGCTTTCGCTTTTTCTTTCAAGATGAGTCCACTTATTGGGTAATTCTTTTTTCTTTTTCTTTGGGACAGAAACCATTTGTATAAAGCGGCTTCCATTTTAGGAAACTCAGAAGCTTTTAAAGTTCTCCTCTTCCCAGGACCCAAAAACGTGTTGTTTACTGCTTTTAAAATTGCCTTGTCTTTCTTTTTTATAAGACTTATGGTGGACTTGGCTACCCCATATTCCTTCGCTAGAGAAGTAACACTGCGTCCACGTTTAATTTTGTTAAGGACTTCAGCCCTCTCTTTTAATGTTAAACACTTCAACCTTTTACGATCCATTACTCACGTGCACTGATACACTACAAATGACAAATTTAAAGCAATTTGGTCAATGCAAGATGTTGTTCCCAGAAAACTAACGGGATATTAACGTCGAAATATTCATATGGACAATACACTAGTATACATATAATTTATATACATATACTATTACATATGTATGTATGTACAAAATGTACATGTTTGAAAAGAATGTGTGTACAAATAAATTTGTTTTTTTGTTCGAGTTATAGCGCTTTAATATTGTTCGAGTTACAAACTAGTCAATAGGGAAAAAAATGTGTTCGAGTTAGCACGTCGTTCGACTTAGCGGCTATTCGAGTTACCGCGAGTGCACTGTATTTATATTTTCTTTGATCTATTGTGCATTCAAGAAATGATTTTAATCGCGGATAGAAGCACGTGTTGTTAAAAAATAAAATGGAATCTTCGAACACGTAAAATAGGCATATTTTGTATTTTTTTATAAAAGTGGTAAAAATGCAACAACTGCTGCTGCAGAAGTAAACACTGCTCACGGAGAGGATACCGTGAGTGTAAGGACTGCAAAAAATTTGTTTTCAAAATTGCGAAGTGGTAACTGTGCAAGTGGTAACGCGCGTTGGTCGTCTTGATGTCTTTAACTCAGGCGCCTTGCGCGAACTCGTGGAAGCTGAGCCAAAATTGACAGTCGATATGATAGCTTCGGGGTTAAATTCATGGCATGGAACAGTTCACAGTTCACAGGCACCTGGTTCAGTTGGGAAAGGTTTCAAAGCTGGGAAAATGGGTTCCGCATAGACTTTCCGTCGCCAACCTTCAACAGAGAGTGAATGTCTGTTCTCAGCCGCTGCAACGGATTGAAAATGAAAGTTTTTTGAACCGTATCGTTACTGGTGATGAGAAATGGGTCCTTTACAATAATCCTGTTCGCAAACGCCAATGGTTAGATAAAGATGAAACACCAGAGCAGACCCCTAGAGATGGCCTGCACCCCAAGAAAATTCTCCTGTCTATTTGGTGGGATGTGGGCGGTATTGTTTATTATGAACTTCTGCAACCAAACCCGACGATAACTGCTGATTATTATTCCCATCAGCTATCAAACCTGAATGAGGCACTTAACAAAAATCGACCGTTTTTAGTGAATAGACGCAAAGTTTTGTTTCACCACGACAACGCAAGACCTCCACCCGCAAGGCAAGCATTAGGCAAGCTGAACGAGCTCGGATGGGAGCTAATGTCGCATCCACCATACGCTCCGGATATTGCACCTTGTGATTATCACCTTTTCCGTGGGCTTCAATCCGATATGAGTAACAAGAACTACTCTTCAAAAGAAGTTATAAAAAGAGATATTAAAGCAAGGAATTAAAAATTTGCCTAAACGTTGGGAAGACACTGTAAATAATGAAGGAAAGTATATTATTGATTAATAAATACTTTGAACATCTTTTTTATTAATTGTAAAACTATCTTTAAAAAACGCTCGAACTTATGGACTGACCTGATACTTGGCTTTGCTCTTAGTAGTGAGACCCAATCGTGCGGACTACTTTTCAATAGCCGTAAAAGCGGCGGGCACTTCCTGCTTAGTATTATATAACCGATGAAGGCGATGTCATAAGCGTACCCAAGGAGTTTTACGTTTTCTTAGAAAAAAATTGCGCTTCGGTAGAACGCCCTGCACAGTGCCTTCATAACAAAGTTTAAGAGATCGCGTAAAAATCGGTAAGCTTGTCTGGAACCTCGAACGGCACCAAAAGATTCGGAGAGGTCCTTTTCTATCTTGACAGAGCTTTGTGTGATGCTCAACGTCATTTTGCGCAGACGTATCAGCTTAGCAGGGATACGAATTCAGGCATTATGCGATATAGTTGGTCATGAATTGGTCTAAAGGCTGCCTTGTAGTAGACGAATAAGTGGGGTGTATTGACAGGGTTCTTCTCTAGGATCTGCTGCAGCGTGAATATTTGGTTGACGGTGGAGGGACCAGGTCTGAAAATGTACTAGTATGACCCCGTTAGGGATTGGGCGTAAGGTTTCAGTTTGTCACATAGCAGGCAGGAAAGAATTTTACATGCGATGAAGATAAGATTGATCCTTTGGTAGTTAGCGCAGTTCGTGAGGCCACCCTTCTTTAGGATTGGATATATAGCACATATTCTACATACATTTCTATTCTATGGTAAAAAAGGCGAAAGTAGCGAGTAACTGGTGGCGCTGCCAAGGGAACTTGGCTTAGAAGTCAGGATTTTATAATTTATTTGTTTTTATTTTTTCTTCAGTTTACAAGATAACCTTATAAAATATTTCTTATTTAACAGAGAGAATAAACTTCATTTAAATTTAGCCAAAATTAAATTAAAATCTGTATGACGCGTATACTTTTTACATAGACGTAAAGTTCTCGCAATTCGTACATTGTAGCCTTCATTGATTATAGGCTGTGTTGCGACAAGTACATGATTATGCCGCAATTTACGCGATGAAGAATTGGAATACAAAAAACTGTATAATTCCTCACAGCTTTATTATAAGCATCAAGTATATTTCTGACTCAGGTCAGGTGATCTTAGACCGAGCCGGATTGCAAAGTCCAATACTTTTCTGCAGCTTCTCTGCAAAAGCATATTTAAATAAGGATGCAAGCCGCACTATTACCCATCTGTGACATAGTGCGTCAGTAACAGTGATGCAGGAACAATTTCATATGCAAGGTATTTAAATACTCAGTTTTTCTTTTTGTCGTCAAAAGTCAAAAGACTAAATTTCAAAACATAGTATTAAATACTTACACTCACTCTATATTATTGATATGGGTATCGAAGGAAAGGGAATATATTCAGTTATTCAAAAAGCTTTCTGTGTATTTTGTTACCTTCTTTTGATGAATATCAGCTTTTGATGATGTTTGAGTTGGTTTACCTCGCCTGCTCCACGATCTTTTCCGCTTGATGTTGTTGTAAACAACCCATTTTTCATCGCCACCATTTTAATTACGTCTCTCTAGAAAATCGCAGCTGTTAATGTGTTGCGTTAAATGAGTTTCTTTTAGTTCGTGAGGAGTTTCGTGAGTATCGAGTTTTTGAACATAGCCAAGTTGTTTTTAATGATTTTCAATGCATTTATGTGATACATGAAGCTTCTCTGCAATCTCACGAGTTGTACTGTGAGGATCCGAATCGATTATTGCTGTGATTAGGGCGTCATCAACTTCAATTGGACGACCAGAGCGTTTTTCAAAAAACTTGTCTATACTGATTGACAACTGCAGTAAAAGTCAATTCTGTGTCTCTGGCGAAGAAGGTGCAGGTTGTTGTAATTAATGGACAACGATTGCTCCTATTTTGGATAGCTTCCAAACAAGAGCGACTGTCGCTATACATATATGACTAGCTTTTTCGTTTTCAAATCTTTCAGAGCCCACTTCAGTGCACAAGTGGCTAGATTATTCCACCTCCTGTATAGCCGTGTTTTCGAGTCCGCAGCGATGTCATTGTTTATCGTATTTAAAGGTTCCAGTATGCCGTTTTCTTGTTCGAATTGTATGTAAACAGCGCTTTTGGCAATCTCATCTACAATCGAAAAATATTATATAAATAATTCGCTTAGCTTCTTAAGTGCAAGAAGCCTAACTGTTATGGTGAAAAATATGTAAAAAAGTTGTTTTCAAAAATGTTTGTTGCTAATTAATAGCCACATTTACATGTTTCTGCCTCGCCCGTTACAACGATTTAGCGGTAAACACGAAACGCATACATTTCTTCAATCTGGCTCCTCATAGGGTAATTATACAAGCAGCTACAAAAATACTGCATTTTCAACAAAAACCCATCTCTCTTACTTCTTTCCTTGCCCAAAACCCACTTGGTCGCTTCAGTTGACTCCCAAATCACACAAAAATCGCCAACGCTGAAAACCACAACGCTGCGAAGGATTCCAGTGCCTACAGTGCGAGCACATTCTTTTATAACAACAACAACAAATAACAAAAAAGGAAAAGAAAACAGTGTTGCCTTCGTTGAGTTGTTTACGCCGCCCACACAATAACTCATGCTTATTTAAAATTCATTAAATTTCCCGAGCTGCAACTGGAAAAAACTTGACAACAACAAAATAGTGGCAATAACGAACTAAATCTGTACAACATTTTACAACGAAAGGAAAAAAAAAAGAAAACAGAGTGGAATACACCACACGAAAAATAGCTATAAAGTGATGTTGGTGGTGAAGGAGGGGCGGGTGAAGATGGAGTTGGACTGCATTCACGCATAAATTGTTTTCACTGCCCAGTTTAAGTGTGAAGTAAATTTTGTGGCACACTTTTTTGTTGTAACCTGGTTTTGTTTTTCTTCCACAAGCATAGACATTGGACATGAAGCACGCACACACACAAAGGATATGCGAAAAAAGTGCTAAAATCATTCGGATAAAAACAAAATGGCACTTTGGTCAATTGTGTGTGAGCGAGCGTCGATTGCCTTAATGCTTTTGTATGCACTCATCCACTTGTTGTATGTATGTATTTGTGCATTTGATTTTGTTTACTATGGCGCACAAGTGAACATACAGAAGTATTTGTGGAGAAATATTGTAAAACAGAAATAGTGTACGCCCTAAACCGGAGTGTATAATTAAGCTGCAAACAGCAATAAACGCAATTTTTTAGGGTTGGAGTTGAAAATCTAAATCCCTCGTCAATTAAGCGAGTTATTTAATTTAATGTTCAATATACAATTTATAAGCCCTGTGGTAAGCACTATAAGATAACGGAGTATATTTAATTCGATTATTTTCTTCCCAAAGTGATGATAAACAGTTTATATTCAAGAGCACAAAGGCACTGGGGTAGTATGTGCCACATAGTTTGAAGACTGTGTATTAGAGCATAATGATATCGAGATGGATATGGATATATGAGCATAAAGAAAGAAAAAATTTCACATGCATGTCAAACGAGAGATTTTACATAGTAATGCTGCATATTCAGTATACAGAGGTATACACGGCGTATACTTTATTCCATTGGAGGAAAGCTGACCTAGCTTTTTAACGAGTTACATACGTCCAGAATTTTCAAACAATCAATTTGTTTTTCGATATTTCGAAAGTATAGTATCTTCAGAATATACTGTGAAAATTTCATGCAGAAATTTCTAATATTATAGTTTCTACAGTCCATTGACTAGGCAGAGAGCGGTCCGCGCGCTCCTGTACCTCAAACTTTAAACTCGTTTTTCTCGAAACTACTTTTTATGGCACGGTCTGGCACGATAAATCATACAGTTTTTAATATTTTTTGATGGCGTTTATTTAAATATTCGAAAGTGTTTTCTCCATAGATTTGATTTTTGATATTTTTACTAAAAAATTTTGTAAACATAATCAAAGTGTGACATTTATGACGTAAAACGCACACTTTTTTTAAAATGCCGTAAATTGCGAAATTTTTCGAAGTTGAAAAATCCGGCTCGACAGTCTATAACAGCAACTTTATTTTATTTACAAGAATTTTTTTATTGATTACAGATCCATCAACATTTCAAGAAGAAATGATGCAGGCCGTGGAGCAACTTTTTTTCATTGCACTTTGGGTCACGTGATTTTTTATATACTAATGTTTGTAAAGAGAAGTTAAGGCCAGCGGGCCAATTAGATGTCCTAAATTCAGTAGTTTCCGCGAAGCGTTGTAGGATGAGAAAAAAAAAACAATTAGCCGAAAGAAGTTTTGGGGATAGTTTAATATATATTTGAACTAAAAAAAAAAAATTTGTACAATCTCCAACAATATATTGTAAGCCGAGTTATCAATAGATTCCCAGGGCGCCTTGCCACTGAAGTATCCAACTTCTGTACAAGATACAACTTGCAATTTTCATCTGAAAACAAAAAAAAAAAGATTATTAATTTTGATGTAATTATCTTCGATGTGAACTAAACAAATTGGGAGAAACACGTAAAATTCGAATTTTTGGGGAAGGTAGAAAAAAAAGTGGTTTTTCAAGGAAAAAAAAACTCTTCAACTGGGTAAAAAAGTCGCTTAAAAAAGTTTTTGGATGTTTTTTTAGTTCACATAGAAGAGAAAACAATACTGAAGATAACGCATTTTGAATGAAATGGATAGCTCGTTTAGTTTTTTTGCAATCGTGTACATAAATTAGGTAAAATCGTGAAAATGAAAAGCCGAGAAAACGCGCTTCAAACTACAACAATAGGCGCACAGTTGCTCGATGCCGCACTACGCTCGGCTCTGTAGCTCTGCAAATACTTGGAATTTAACTCTGAAAATTTGTGTCTCATGTTCTTGAATATCTAAGCTATTGATTTCAGGAAAAAAAAAAAATCGATTTTTTTGACCTTTTAATTGGCCCGCCGGCCTTAAAATAAACTTCTGTACAAAGTTTAAGTATTAATAAACAATGTATAGAATTTTTTTATATTTATTTCTATTTCTATCTCTTCTAAAAACAGCTTTTCTTTTAGTGCATTTTTGGCGCTGCTGGACGTATGTAACCCCTTAAGTTTCAATAAAACAGCAAGCGGAACGAAGTGTAGGGTTGATTACTATGTATGTATATTACTATTAGGAAATATTTATGGATACAGTTTTTAACGAGTACTATAAGAGAAGTTGTAAGGGGGAAAGTAAACAATATTTTTTTAATAGTCCAGCTATCCTTTTTTATTTTCTACTCCTACTAATATTCTAGAATGAGTGTAAGTGTTTAAAACCATTTTTTAAAAATTTAGTCCTTTGAAAGTTAAAAGTCTCTATGCAATTATTATTTTTTTTGGCGGAACCAAGGAGGCCGAAAGCTGTCAATGCTTTGGATGTCTTTGCTTCAACGTGTGGCTTCCAAGGAAGTTTACTATCGAGGATTACTTCAAGATATTTGATTTCTTTGGATAGCTGGATTGGCAGAATGCCTTTTAGCTTAGGCAGAATGAGGTCATCAAGCTTCCTTCTTCTGGTAAAGAGGACAATACCAGTTTTGGTGGGGTTTGCCGATAGCCCATTAGCACAGCTCCAAGCGTCAATCACATCCAGAGTTTTATGCACTTTTCTATAGATGCTCATATGCGAGGGGCCCGTTAAGAAAAAGGCAACGTCGTTCGAATATGCTTGTGTGTAGACTCCAGCATCCTCCAGAGCATTGGAGATAGCACACCACCTTGGGGGCAATCTCTATTAACCCCGGATGACACCAGCAGATCCTCCTCCGCCCACACCGTGACGATTCTTTGAGCTAGCATTGAACGAATCCAATTCACCAGCACCCGGTCTATACCATGTCTGCTGTCAGAGCTGCACATACTGTCGAAAGTGGCATTATCAAAAGCCCCTCTATATCAGAAAATGCACCCGTAGCGTAGGCCCTCCTGTCGATGGCCTGCTCTACCCTAGTAACAAGCTTTTGCAGTGCCGACTCGCAGGATTTTCCGCCTTGATAGGTATGCTGAAATGGAGAGAGTGGGTGAACCTTCAGCGACCTCTGACACATATGCAACTCCACTAGAGGCGTTCGAGACTTTTCAGCATGAAAGAGGTCATGCCGATAGGACTAAAGCTTTTGGGGCTGGTGTAGTCATCTCTCTCAGCCTTAGCGATGAAGGCGGCGCTCACCATCGTCCCCGTGCGTGGTATGTATATGGTAAGTCAGTGCCAGGCATGCTGTGTAGATTTTCTTCAGGGAAGCAATTAAGTTAATGATAGAATGAAAAACCGAGTATATAAAATGTATAGTTTATGGTTATTTTTTTATGTATATGAAATTTTTCCTCAATGACCTTATACTAAAATTTCAAAGAAACTGCAGAAAAACAAGTCGTTCCGTCCTTGTAAACGCACACAAAGAAATTATTTAAAGAGGGAGCCTGGTTTATAAAGACAAAAAAAAATTTTTGTTTCGTTTTAAGCGATTCCTAAAATATTTCAGAATATTCACACAAAGTTAGAGAGCCTAATTCTCAATATTTCTGTAGATACAAACCCAAAAGTAGGCGAGCGTTAGGTAGTTACGCTGTGACCGGACAACTATAGTACAAACTTTATCTTCTTTTCTCGACTTTTCATTTTTATGATTTCTTTGAATTGGCGTACATGAATGAAAAAAAACTAATGAACCTTTTGAAATGAATCATAGCTCGTTCCCTTCAGTATTAAATTCTCTTCTATTTGAACTAACAAAATAGATAATAGATTTCAAGATTTTTATACCAAGTTGAGGTGAATTTTTTTTTATAGAAATGCATTTTTTTCTTTAAAACCTCCAAAAAGTTGAAATTTTGGAATTTCTCTCAGTTTTCTTAGTTCATCTAGAATAAAAAATTATGATAATTAGAAATCCATTTGAATTTTTTGCTTTAGATAATAATTACGAGCTGTTTCTTGTACGCCAGTTGGAAACTCCAGCGTTGCAGCGCTCTACTAATTTCTATGTTAAACATTTTTTTCAACTTATTTTAACCAGTACAAACATTTTGTATACTTTTTAAATGTTCATTAAAAGATAGAAAAAACTTTGCAGTGCTAAATAAATTTTTTCCTTAAAAAAAAAATCGATGCAATTTTTAGACCTCATAAACTCCCCCCTTAAAAAGAATGAGATAGTTATTTTTTATTATTGAATATTACATACGAACCTTTTTTTCTGATAATAGTAGATCAAACTACAGTACCCCTTCATAATTGATGTTCGGCTTTCCGATGAGTAAAACGCTGATCACTGGTCCTGATCACATTCCGTCTAAAATTCTGAAACTTATAGATGACGAGAAACTCGTAAAACTTTTCAATCATGTACATATATGATAGAGGCCAATATCCTCCAGACTGGGGAAATCAACGTTCATCGCTATTCTGAAAAACTTCAATGCTAAGCACTGCAGTGAATATAGATTGATGAGCTTAATGAGTCACGCCCTATAAATGCTTCTTAAAGTACTACACAACAGAAATAACAACAAACGCGACGAAGTAATGGGACAAATACAATGTGGTTTCCGTGGACGAATAGTAAGGAGAGAAGATTTATTCTCTTGAAAACATCATCATCATCCTGGCGTTACAGTTAAACAAACTGCATCGCCTGATATGTGTTGGTATTACACGGGCTATGAAAACATGTCCCACGGATGCATTGGGTGTGGTTCTTAACATACTACCGCTTCCAGTCTTGATTGAAAGGGAAGCTCGCTCGAGTGCCTTAATATTAAAAGGTATATCTGAACTTAAAAATGGGAATATGAAAGAACATTTAAAGATCTTAGGAGACTTCCTACATAGTCCCATTCTTCATAGGGATGATATACTATCACCCAAACCAATACTCTTCAGGAACTTCCAAGTTATAATCAATGAACGAACAGACTGGAGAACTAATTCTATCACTTTCAAACCTGGCTCTCAGCTATGGTTTACTGGGTCCAAATTGGAAAATGGTAGAACAGGGGCAGAAATCAATGGGCCTGAATTAAAAAAATCGATTCCGATGGGGCTCTACCAAACAATATTCCAGGCAGAAATACATGCCATTGAAATATGTGTGAGTGAATGCCTTAGCAGGAAAATGAGAGGTACTCACATCTACATACAACAACAACTATCACCTCTAAATTGGTAAATGATTGCCTAAACCTTCTAAACACGTTAGGAAACCTCAACATAGTAACACTAGGCTGGATTCCGTGACGTGAAGGACATGAGGGAAATGAAATGGCTGATGGCCTTGCAAAACAAGGAGCAAATATGCAACTTACTGGTCCTGAGCCTTTCTGTGGACTAACAAAAAGCCACATTAATGAATTCCTTAGGAAATGGGAAGAAAGGAAACTTGCTGCTAAACTGGCTAAACTGTGCCGGGCAGCGTCAATCCAAACTATTCCTAAGTCCCAACAAAGGAATATCTGACAAGCTTCTCTCACTAAACAGAGTAGATCTGCGTCTTTTAACAGGATATCTTACAGGTCACTGCAGCCTGAGGTATCATCTAAATAATATTGGTCTATTTGAGACCAATGTCTGCAGCTTTTGCGAAATGGGCATAGATAGCTCAGAACATGTGCTTTGTGAATGTCCTGCGTTGGGCAGACAAAGACTTCATCACCTTGGTGGTATCGTAGTATCTCCATGCAATCTTTGGAACAACAAACCTAAAATTGTGCTAAAATTTTTAAAAAGCCTTAAACTCTAGGGTTACAAAAATAGGTTTTTCACAATAGATCAGCTCTGGTCGCAGTGCGTAATGGCCTTCTAATAATAATAATAATACAGTCCGAGGGGGCCCGTTGCCTCCTCTAAAATACGCCTCCATTCTTCCCGACAGCCCACTTTCGCTCTATGTTGTGAGATTCTCATCTTTTGTATGCCGTCTTCTACGTCTTGCAATCATCGTCTCCTTAGCCGGCCTCTCCTTCTTGCTCCTTCGGGGTTTGCTTCAAATACTTTTTTGGTCGCTCTTTCGCTGCTCATTCTTAGGATATGCCTATACCACCATCTTCTTCGTGACTTTATAAACCGCGTTACATTTCGTCCCGCGATTAAAATACTGAGCTCGTTGTTATACCTTGTACGGTATACATAGTCTTCAAATCGTATAGCGCCGAATATTTTTCTGAGAATTTTTCTTTCAAATCGCATCCGTAAATTCACGTCATTAACTTTAAGGACCCATGTTTCACAGCAATAGGTGAGAACCGGTGTTATTATAGTTTTATACATCTGTAGTTTTTGTTCCTTTGACATACCGATAGGGTGCATGATCCCTCCACTGCTCTTTTATATATACGCCTAAACAATATTCCAGGAAGCATTTGAAAGCATAGAGTAAAAGGTAGATATCATTATAAACAACATCAGGTACGCCGGCGATGCTTTGCAGAAGACTTGCAAAGGAGTTGATGACTGCATGAGGTGGTGCGGTTTTTGCGTTTCAATCCTTCAAACCACTTGTGTTGGTCGGTGAGGGCTGAGGCTTCGCTGTTGACATATGATAATAAGATAATTCATATGAGAAAGGACATTTTTTCTAATTAAGATGGTAATTAATTTTATACGGAGATTGCGTTCAAGGTCGATGTAGTGGATTTGAAGTATGTGGATTTGAAGTATGTTGCTGGAGTTTGAGCAACCCCATAGTTGGATCCCATACGTCCAAATTGGTTTTAGCATTGGCTGGTAGAGAAGTTTTTATCTAATTATAGTGGATCAATTACTCATAGCCAATACATTTTTCTGAATTTAATATCAAGTTCCACTCTTTTCTTCTTTATGTGAGCACTCCATTTGAGTTTGGTGTCAAGAGTCTTACCCAGGTATTTCCGTATTATGATGCTGATGATGATGACGATTAAAAGAACACTGAAAATTAATTGTATCCAGTTTGAGCATTTCAATGCAGCAAAATCATGGCGTTCAATATGCGGTGCATATGCAATTATTTTCTTTTCTTTCGCCCATCCTCTTAACTCAGGTGGTCGATTGTCCCCCAGTAAGTGGTTTGATTAACAAATCAATTAAGCTAAATACATTTCTCTTGAAATTCTCTAATGAAAGAAAAATAGCAAAAAAAAAAAAATAAAGAAAAATGTTTCTCTGCATGTGTGTGTGTGCATATGCCCACTTCTCTTTAAGCAATTAAGGCAAAGTCGTACCCGCACTGACTTCAGATTGGATTTGTAACAAACGACTGGGCAAATTAACCCACACTTGATATACCCTAACACCACCCTACACATTCAGTCTCACACTTGCCCGCATGCTCACCTGCGCTCATGCAATATGCCTGCACAATAATTTGAATTACAAATGCATTCATCCGTACGACTGTGTGTTTGTATGTGGGTGCGCAATGCGGGCGTCGAGCAATCAAAGTGACGCCATAAACAGCAGCAACACCCGCAATTGAATTAAGTAATGCGAGAGATGCATACATACAAAAGCACACACAATATGCGCATACTGAGGTGAGTAAGTATGTAAGTGATACATGCAGTTGTATGCGTGTGTAATTGAAATGGTAATGACAACAAGCCGACTGCTGACGTTTAATGTGCTTTTAGGCGCACGCTTTGCGATAATCGGCTTGAATTATCGTAATCCGTGCAACAACAACAGCTTGTAGAGAGCTACAATTACAAGCAGCATAAAAATGCAAAAAAGCAAAATAAACAAAGCAACAACAAAAGCGATAATTGACAATAAGCACGCTTATTGTCACTTCAATGCGAAAAACAAGCATTCGAATGAGCGGTTTCTGCAGTGCTTTTGTTTGGAGAGATGTCATTATTTTGTAGTATACATTTAGGAATGGCGTAAACATAAACATTTAAACTCAATTTCTGTGTATAATGATGACATGTTTTTCTTTAAACTTCCGCTAGGCGCACCTGATCTAAACGTTAAAAGCAATTAGTTTTGCTGTAATTATATATTAAATCTTAAGCCATCTTTGGCATTGAAAGATTTTCGGAAGATTTTTTTTTGTTAGCATTTTGTTTTAACATAGCTTTACCTTTATTTATATGAATTTTATACATCGTTTATAGAGGATGGGCTAGATAAAACCTTCTAATGTTCAGCACAAATAACTTTTTTATTTTTTGACATATTTATTTTTCTCTTTTTGTAGGTTATAATTGAATTGGTGAAAATTTATCGTGAAACCCTACACTACAACACAACGCGTTAAAATGATCGAGTTTTTCTATTCTTACACAATTAGCCACACAAATTGAGTTTTTAAATAATGTTTTGATGTCGGATGAAGCGCATTTCCATATAAATGGTTATGTCAACAAACAAAACTGTAGATTGTTGGGCTCTGAAAATCCAAGGACAACACACCAACATCAGTTGCACCCATCTAAATGTACTGTTTGGTGCGGTGTTATGACCACTAGAGTTATCGGTCCATATTTCTTCGAAAATGAGGATGAAACGCCGGAATCGATTTCAGGAGCTTCTTATAGAACATTGATTGAAAAGTTTTTCCATACATAAAATTGAAATAAATTGTTCGTGTGTTTTTATTTGCCCTTCAAATGTCTCAGAATTTTCTTTACTTCATTGTCCCGTTGAAGTCACTTCCTAGAATAAACTTATTTTTTCCGCCGCTACATCACAGTAAACTATTATTTTACAGCTATTATTTTGGTTTAAATAATCTTTTATAGTTGTGGCCTTTTCAGATATTTTTTTCTCTGTATGTATTGGAATATAATTCGAAAAGCCGACTATGAGATTGTTAGGGATTGCTGAACAAAATCTCAGATATTAGTGAAAAAAATAAGAAAACAATTCTAGGGGGGGGAGGGGGTTTCTCACAAAATATATTTTTTAAGAAACATTTTTCAGGAAAAAATTAAATTTTTTTCTGCTTAAAATTGTTTGGGAACAAAAGATTTATTGGAAAAAAGATTATTTTTGTCATGTGTGAAAAACCCCTCCGCACATTTTTTCCTTCCTGCATGAAACTACCTGGGATTACTAAGCGCAGTCTCGACTAATAATGAAAAAATTTGAGGCACTGCTTTTCACAAATGACATAAAAAATTGTATTCCTAAAAAATTTGAAAAAAACAAAAAAAAAAATGTTTAACGAATATGCTTATAAATACTAAAACATAAAAAAATTCAGGAAAATGTTAATATGAACGGAATACAGGGTCCGGCACTCGAAATTTAACCAATTAAAAAGCCCATAAATTTAATTTGGAAAATTAATTGTATTCTATTCAAAGTAAAAACCGAGTGAAATAGTAAAAAATTAAGAATCAATTTACTTTTGCTCGATATGACCACCTTTTGCCCTGACTATGGCCTTGAGACGCTCCAGAAGCGAATCGCAAGCTGCCCGAATGTGATTTGCAGATATTTTGGCCCACTCTCAGGCAATGACTTTTTTCAGAGCCACGAGACAGGTGAATCTTTTAGTTCGGACCTGGCCCTCCAAAATGGCCCAAAGAGAATAATTCATCGGATTCGTGTCTGGTGAATTTGAGAGCCATTGTGTGGACGTTATGAAATTCGGAACGTAGTTTTTTAGCCATTCTTGGTTCACTCGAGCTTTGTGAGACGGTGCCGAGTCCTGTTGAATCGTCCATGGTCTGCCACCGAAATGTTTGTCTGCCCACGGCTTCAAAGCAACCTACAGAATACTTTCCAATATTATTTCGGAATCGATGAAAACGATTGGAGAGCGCCCATCTGCGGTTACAGCGGCCCAAACCATTACCGGTGGCGGGTGCTGCCATCTGGTGGCCAATCGATGAGTCAAATTTTCGTATGAACGGTCGCTCAAATAAACCCTATCGGATTGCTGAATTGGAAAAACTCTCTCGTCAGAAAACACAAGGTTCGGAAATTGACCGCTTTCGGCCAAGCGAAGCAACTTCTTTGCTCTCCCAAGTTTGACTTATTGCTGCTACTTCCTAAGTACTAAGTAATTTTTGGCAATTTACGAGCACTGAATTAACTACTGCTCAGCATTGTTTTTGCATGTTCGAATAATTCTCTTGTGGGTGAAATGGTTGAAGTGCCAGTCTGGCACTCCTCAAAGCGCCGCCTTTTTTTCTCTTGTATTATGGGCGATAAAAAACTTAGAACCATACAAAGCAGCCGGCCCAGATGGGATATTCCCAGCCATGCTGTGGAACACTCGAGAAACGACGATTCCTTGGCTGGAGGTCTCTTTCAGAAAAAGCCTTATGCTAGGGCTTATTCCAAAAAGCTGGAGGAGGGTTAAGGTGATTTTTATCCCCAAAGTGGGTAGACGCGGTCATGATACAGCGAAAGATTTCAGACCCATCAACTTATCCTCCTTTATTCTCAAAACACTCGATCGATTGTTGGATGTATATCTCAGGGAGAAGATTACATACACAACGATTTCACCATCTCAACATGCCTACCTCAAAGGCAAATCCACAGAGACAGCTCTTCATGAGGTTGTAAGTGTGATTGAGAGGAGCATAGAATACAAACAATACTCACTAGTTGCTTTTCTCGACGTAGAGGGGGCGTTCAACAATGTTAGCACAATACCCATAATTGAGGCTCTTAATATGTTAGTCATAGACATTGGTCTCAACGAATGGATAGAGAACATAAAGGGTGTTTTTTTTAGAGGTTAGGTTTTTAAGTTGGCACTACTTTTTTCGTAGATGGTCTTTTTGACAGCTGTCACTTGATTTATGCTCAGCTTGGTTTGCCATTTCATAATGAATAGATCTACACCTGAACAAGCGCGTCGCACGTTCGGTGAATGGGCCCAAAACGAGATGGCCACCGATTTTCACAAGAAAATTTTGTTCAGCGATGAAGCTCACTTTTGGTTGAATGGGTATGTCAATAAGCAAAATTGTCGCATTTGGAGTGAACATAATCCACAAGCCATTGCTGAGACGCCGTTACATCCTCAAGAAGTCACTGTTTGGTGTGCTCTATGGGCAGAGGGAATCATTGGACCATATTTCTTTAAAAATGAAGCCGGCCATAATGTTACAGTCAATGGAGAGCGCTATAGAGCCATGATTAATGACTTTTTCGTGCCTGAATTGGACGATGTTGATGTGGACGACCTTTGGTTCCAACAAGACGGCGCTACATGCCATACAGCCAACGCAACAATCGATTTATTGAAGGAAACTTTTGGTGAGCGCATTATCTCGCGCCGTGGACCTGTGGCGTGGCCTCCAAGATCGTGCGATATAACACCGCTGGACTATTTCTTGTGGGGCTATGTGAAGTCGCTTATCTACGCAGATAAGCCCGAGACGATTGACGTCTTGGAAGAGAATATTCGGCGCGTTATTGCTGACATACGGCCCCAATTGCTGCAAAAAGTGGTCGAAAATTGGGCCTCTCGGCTGGAATTTATTCGAGCCAGTCGCGGCGGCCACTTGCCCGAAATCATTTTTAAAACATAATGGCAAACCCTTATCTTTATAATAAAGCTAAATTCTTGGCCATAACATTAAATTATATACGTTTTATTTCATCTTGAAAACCTAACCTCTAAAAAAAACACCCTTTACTTAAAACTAGAATAATCATCGGTGAGGTAGGCAGTAGCACGGTACAACGCTCTGTCAACAGGGGAACCCCTCAGGGAGGAGACTTATCCCCTCTGTTGTGGTTACTAGTCGTTAACAACATCCTTACCAAATTCAACCGAAAGAGAATTAAAGTAGTGGCGTACGCGGACGACATAGTGCTTATGGTTTCAGGAATGTTTCCAACCACAATCAGTGAGATTATGGAATGAGCTCTGGTATTACTCAGCAATTGGGCCACGGACTGCGGTTTAAGTATAAACTCGAGAAAAACTGAACTGATGCTAGTCACCAGGAAAACCAAGGTACCAAACTTTAATCTCCCAAAATTAAACGGCGTCAATCTCACGCTAACCAAACAGGCAAAATACCTAGGTGTTACCCTAGACCCCAAACTCAGCTGGAAATCCAACGTAGAGTACAGGGTAAAGAAAGCGAACGTAGCACTTTACACGTGTAAGAGAATATTGGGAAAAAAATGGGGTATTCAACCAAAACTAGCCAATTGGTCCTATACAGCCATTGTAAGGCCAATACTAACATATGCGGCACTAGTTTGGTGGCCTGCAATAGCAAAGAAATACAACCAAACTAAGTCGAACAAGATACAAAGAACTGCGTGTATCTTAACTACAGGAGCGCTTAGCACTAGTCCTACTGAAGCGCTCAATGTACTAACTCATCTGCTACCATTAGATTAACACATTAAAACAATTGCTATTTGTAGCGCGGCGAGACTCAGAAACATAGGAAGCTGGACAACAAGGCCGTACGGTCACAGTAAGATCCTCCTACAGGGACCCCCGCTGCTCACAAACGGATCAGACTACACAGTCCCCGACCTCAACTTCAAGAAAGGCTTTATGGTACGCTTTCCACCGAGAGCCGAGTGGAGCAAAGGAGAGGTGATTGGAAGACACGATATCGAAATTTATACCGATGGTTCTAAGATGAGCTGTGGTGTGGGAGCTGGCTTCCATTCGGAGCCACTCAACCTATCTCAATCAATTCGTCTTCCTGATTATGCCACCGTGTTCCAGGCAGAACTTTTAGCGATCAGAGAAGCATGCAAATCCCTAGAACTCTACAAGGAAGTTGGTGCAAGATTAGCTATCTTCTCAGACAGTCAAGCAGCTATTAAGGCCTTAGACTCCAACTCCATTTCATCCAAACTAGTCCTACAGTGTAGAGAGGAGCAATGCTCAGCCATTGGCTTGAAATTACTCTTATATGGGTTCCTCATACAGGGTAATGAGATAGCGGATGAGCTAGCTAGAAAAGGTTCGACGATAGACTTAGCAGAGGCGGTTTCAATCTCCACCCCACTGAACACATTAAAAGCATCCATAGCTTCACACTATCAAGCTTTAGCCGAAAGAAGATGGAAGCAAATAACTACATTGTATTAATTACAACAAAAAACACATGGCCGTCATACCAAATCCAATGGACGAATAACCTGTTGGGATTTCACGCATCAAACATCTCACGCATCACTGCAACCCTCACAGGTCATTGGGAGTAGGGGAGTCTGGCTGCATGACTCAACCTCCCTTTCAATCCCATCTGCAGAAGCTGTCAAGCGGAAGGGGCGAAGGAAAGTCTTTTCCACTTTTTATATGAATGTCCGGGGCTAGCTAGGGCACGACTCCGCTCCTTCGGTAAGCCTTTCCTACAGCAAATTCAGGAGATCTCAGACATCGAGATAAAGGATCTATTGTTATACTTGGACCTCACTAAATGGATCTGACTTGGGCAAAAAAAAAAGACATCATCACACGAGACAGTGGTAGTAAAACGGTGCTGGACACTAATTAGAAGTATTTCAGTGGAAATATTCAACAACTTCAACAACCACAACAAGTACAGTTAATTTACTCATATGTATGAGTAAAAATAGTATGAAAAACAGTCACTCGATTCACTTATGGATTAACATATGCAACATTTTCAGACCCTTTTTTGGCTACCAATTCGCTCAGCTGCTTCATTTGCATTGCGTTGGCTTTTTCATTAACCTCGATCCAAATTCAAAAGCCTCATAGGTTCGCATTCTTAACAAGTTGAAAACAAACTTCATTCAGTAACCTTAAAAGTGGATTGTAAATACTTTTTCTGCGACTATACCGGCCAACTGTGTTAGCTTTAACTGTTGTTATTGCTTTTGTTGTTGTTGTTGTGCCTGCTAGTAGTGACATTGCAAATGCAAAACGCAGCGCTTGATTGATTGGTGTCTGTGTCTTGATAAGCTACAAAATGCCGAGTTAACGGCTTGCATACTAAAGCTGTGCGCATGCGAACAAGCACAACAACTACAACAACTACATTTATAACAACAAACGAGTATGCAAGAAATGACTGCAGATGTGCCAATGAAGCAAACGAAATAAAAAACGGCGTTCGTAGTAGCGGCGGCGGTGGCGGCGAAGTTCATTGAAGCGGCAAAGTGCCCAAGCAGAAGCTGGTGATTTATAAGCGACTTGCGCTAAAATTATGATAAAGGTCGTGTTGCTAGCAAATGTGCATGCGTTAGTGGTGTGCGTGTATGTATGTGTGTAAATACATATGTTTTAGCTATAGCGTCAGCGCGAGATGCGCCAGCGCGCGCTAGAGAGGAAATGGTTTGTTGCTTAAGTCTTTTGTTTGTTGAATTTCTCGTTACTGTTTTTATTCAATTATTTTTTTATTATTTTTCTTTTCCGGTTTTTGGTAGTTTATATAATCAATAGCGCCAAATTGTTGTCGTTCATTGACAGCAAAAACAATAGAAATACTTAAGCAATGTTGTTCCTGCATTTGGCAGCGATTATGAGCGATCGATTACAGTACCGCAGACTGCAAGTTGGCTAATTACTTTTTACTTTCCTAAATGGACTGCTGTTATTTAACAGTGGTTTTTTCGGCACAACTGCATAATTGCGATTAGCTTTGGTTGCCGTTTTGGGGTTGGAGTCTCATATGCAATTTCTTACAAATTCGTACATATATATCTACATACATATCTACATATGTGTATGTACTTATATGTATGCGTTATGCAGTAATAATTACTTTGTTTTTGTGACCTCATTCAATATTGACGTTGAGACTCTTATCAAATCATGTTTTTTGCTATGAGCCAGTAAATTGTGTTATTTTTTTTTAATTATCTATTTTGGTAAAAAGTAATGAAAGTGGCGAAAAGCTGTTGTCCGCTTTTTTATATCACTTGCATCAAAATCACGTTCAGGCGGTTGACGAGGTTATTGTTTTGTTCCAATGTTGTTTGAATTAGCAAACATTTGTTTTTAGCGAATTTAGTTGCATAACCTTGAGCGACAAAATTCAAAATGTGGGGTTAGGTTAGGTTACGGTGCGACCCACTTAACCCTGAAGGCCCATTGTGATACTACTTGTGTGTGCTCAGGTTTCGCTCTCTAATACCCAATGGTGTGAAATCACTTTGTCTTTCCAATAAACGAAGAACTATTGTGTATGCCTGCGAATTCTAAGTCTGGCAGACAACCAAAGAAGTAAGAGTTTAGATAGTGAGACGGCGTTCTGGCAAGAGGGGAACAACACTGGCAAAGAAAGTGTTTAACGCGTTCCTCCTCTTCCTCGTTCCTACAGCTGCGACAAAGTCATTACAAGAAGGCTTCACACTCTTGCCATGTGCTCCCATTAGGCAACGACCGGTGAGCTTACTAATTACTATTATTCTTGTTGTTGTTGAAGTGGTTGAGTATTTCTACTGAAATAATCTTAAGCATTGTTTTACTACGACTGCTCTCGTGAGATGATGTCTTCTTTCTGTTTTTTTTTGTGTTTTTTGTTCTAAGTCAAGTCCATTTAGTGAGGTCCAAATGTAGTAGCAAATTCTTTATCTTGATGTCTGAGATCTCATTAATTCGCTGTAAGAAAGGCTTACCGAAAGAGCAAAGTCGTGCCCTAGCTAGCCCTGGACATTCATACAGGTATAAGTAGTGGAGAAGACTTTCACCTTCACCCCTTGCGCTGGACAGCTTCTGCAGATGGGATTGAAAGGGAGGTTAAGACTGGCTGCATGATCTCCTACATTCCAGTGACCTGTGAGGGTTGCACTGATGCGTGAAATGTTTGGTCGAGAGCATTCTAACAGGTAATTCGTCCTTTGGATTTTGTACGATGGCCATGTGATGTTTGTTGTAATAATGTAGTTAATGTAGTTAATTGCTTTCACCTTCTTTCGGCTAAAGCATGATAGTGTAAAGTCACCGCCTTTGCTATGTCTAGTGTCGAACCTTTTCTTGCTAGCTCATCCGCTATCTCATTACCCCGTATGTTTCTGTGACCGGGAACCCATATCAGAATAATTTCAAGCCAATGACTCAGCAATTTCAGCTCCTATCTGCACTGTAATACAAGTTTGGATGAAATGGAGTTGGAGTCTAAGGCCTTAATAGCTGCTTGACTGTCTGAGAAGATAGCTACTATTGCACCAACTTCCTTGAAGAGTTTTAGTGATTTACAGCATAGTCAGTTCATCTTATGACCGTCAGTGTAGATTTCGATATCGTATTTTCCAATCACCTTCCCCTTGCCCCATTCGGCTTTCGATGGAAAACGTATCGTAAAGTCTTTCTTGAAGTTAAGGTCGGGGACTGTGTAGTCTAATTTGTTTTTGAGCAGCGAAGGTCCCTGTAGAAGGATCTTTCGCTGCAAGTAGCGATTGAGTGCCCATAGAAAGGGTAGAGATTGCTAAGACATCGCTTGGGAGCATTAAACCGAATCCATTCCAACAAGTAGGGCTAATCAGTAAGGGAGTATAATACATTCTGCTCAAATATGAACGAGACGTTATCAATAAAACGGTCCGCGGATGACATATGGCAAAAATAAATTTTTTATTGGATGGTAGGACTGTTATAAGCTTACATGGCAAATTTCAGCGTGATAAGTCACATAGTTTGTTTTCTGTGCTACTGTAAACAAGTCAAGCTCGAGTGTGTTCTTCGAATTTAATGATGGAAATTCAAGTTGAACAAAGAATTTGTTTGAAATTTTGTTATTCCAACAAAATTTCGGCTTCAGACGCCTTAAAAATGTTGCAGACAACCTATGGGGACTCTGCACTATCGCGTGCACGTGTTTTCCAGTGGTACAAATCGTTCAAAGAGGGCCGTACATCGGTTGAAAACTTGCCTCATGAACGTCGTCCAGCAACATCAGTAAACGACGAAAACATCGGAAAAGTAAAGGAAATTGTGCTTGAAAATCGCACAAATCGCAAAATCGGTTAACGCTGAATATTATTTAGACGTTTTAAAGCGTTTGCGCGAGAACATTCGTCTTAAAAGGAAGGAATTGTGGGACAACAAGTCATGGTTCTTGCATCACGATAATGCACCAGCTCACACATCACGTCTTGTTCGCGATTATTTGAACAAAAATAATGTTAATATCGTTCCGCAAGCACCGTATTCGCCTGATATGGCTCCATGTGACTTTTTTCTGTTTCCCAAGCTCAAGTTGCCGCTCCGTGGAAAACATTTTGAGACAATTGAAGTCATAAAGGGAATTCGAAGAACACACTCGAGCTTGACTTGTTTACAGTAGCACAGAAAACAAACTATGTGACATATCACGCCGAAATTTGCCATGTAAGCTTATAACAATCCTACCAAAAAACAAAAAATTTATTTTTGCCATATGTCATCCGCGGACCGTTTTATTGATAACGTCTCGTTCATATTTGAGCAGAAGGTACGAGTATTATGAGTAAAAGACAGACTCAGTATAGACCTACGAATTTCTAAAAACTTGAGACTTATAAGCATGAAACGAGCAGAATATGATGGCAATGGATCAATAAAGTTCAGAGGCTGAAGGGCAGATTTGAGAAAAAAATTTTGCACACGTTCCATTCCATTGATAACTTGCTGATCACGTGGTCTCCAAATAAAGAGGGCATGTTCTACATGAGACTTAAAAATGAAATAGAGAGTAACTTGGTGCTATATGGATCAGAGAAGCCCAACATGGAGAAGAATTTCGAAGTAAAATAATTTATATGGTTATTAATGGTAGTGGTAATGGTTGTACGGGTTAGGCTAAGGCCATAAACAACAAAAAATCTCCTGGGTATGACAAAATCAATGGACAAATATTAAAATAACTACATGGCGATGGAATAATATACTTAAGAAACATCTTTAACTCATCCATTGGACAAAAATGGTTACCCCTTTCGATGGAAAGCCTCAGAAATAACAGCATTGCATAAACCAAATAAAGACACCAGTAAACCATCATCATATAGACCTATAAGCCTCTTCCCAATTCTTTCAAAACTATTTGAAAACTAGATCTATGATCGTCTTGACCCCATCACACAAGCGAAGAACATAATATAATTCCTCCCCACCAGTTCGGGTTGCGACACAAACGTTCGACCATACAACAAGTGCACCGAGTAACTAACAAAATTATAAATGAAATTGACAAGAAAAACTACTGTGCCGCAACTTTTCTCGACGTAGTGAAGGCTTTTGACAGCGTATGGCACCCAGGACTACTACGTTAAAAGAAATATTCCCACTTGACTACTATCTATTACTGCGAAGTTACCTAAGCGACCGGTTTTTTTGTTTTTGCGACCGGTACTTCTAAATATCAGGACGAGTGCTCGGCGGTATTAAAAATGGATGCCGGAATACCACAAGGCAGCGTATTGGGACCATTGTTGTATATAATTTACACATATGATATTCCCTATCCAAATGACGACAGCAAAATTGCTACCTTCGTTGATGACAAAGTATTAATTACGTCCGATAGGAATATGAATGTGGCTTCATCGAAGTTACAAAATTTAGTTGATGCAATGTTGACTTGGTTCACAAAATGGAGAATCCAAGTAAGCGCAGACAAAATGGTCCTAGTAATACATACCAGTTGCAAACATGACCATCGTACGCTAACAATTAATAACACAGTCATCATTCAAAACGTAAAAGCTAAATACCTGGGCATGATCATTCACCCAAAATTGACCTGGAAGGACCATATAATCCAAAAAAGGAACCAAGTGGAAAACAGATTCAAACAACTGTGTTTGCTACTCAACAAGGACTCAAAACTGTCAGTATACAAGAAACTACTAATATATGAGACCATGATAATACCCATCTGGAGATACGTCATAGAACTATGGGGGACAGCCAGCAAATCAAATATACAAATAATTCAACGACTTCAATCAAAAATCTTAAGGACTATAGTAAATGCACCCTGGTATATAACAAATAAAGACTTACACCGCGACTTAAAAATTGATCCCATAAAAGACGTAATCTAGAAATATAGTACGAAACACACACAAAAATTACTAATCCATTCGACCAAAGAGGTACAAAAAATACCGCACATGGAGCTGATGCAGAAATTAAGACTCATGCGAATCAAAAACTATTTTGGCAAACTAAAACTAAGTGTATTACTGTTGCTAATATATTAAATGTAAGCTATATAACTATTCTTTTACCAGCACATTTTTACTTAGTGCTTAAATCTTATCTAAGCGACAGGCACTTTTATGTAAAGCACCAAGATGCGTCATCTGAAATATATAGTATCAACGCAGGTGTGCCCCAGGGTAGCGTTTTAGGCCCAGTCTTGTATACGATATTTACTTACGACAAGCCGACAACAGAAAAGGTAGATGTGGCGACTTTTGCTGATGATACAGCCTTCATCGCATCTAGTGAGTCCCCTGCAGAGGCCTCCTCCCTGCTACAAAATTACTTACACACTTTGGAAACTTGGCTCAATAAATGGAAAATTAATATTAATCATGAAAAGTCTATTCATGTTACATTTTCACTAAGAAGAGAACAATGTCGTCCAGTGTATTTAAATGGTCATCAAATTCCTACTAGCGACACAGTCAAGTACTTGGGAATGCATCTTGATTGACGCCTCACATGGAAAAATCATATTAAAGCTAAGCATCAACAGCTTAAAAATAATACCAAAAGAATGTACTGGCTACTTGGTGGCAAATCTCAACTTAGTCTAGAAAACAAGGTTAGATTGTATATATAAAGCTATATTGAAGCCTATATGGACCTACGGTATACAGCTTTGGGGAACTGCTAGTAAGTCCAATGTGGAGATTTTGCAACGCTACCAGTCAAAGACCTTACGAACACTTGTTAATGCACCTTGGTTTATCACAAACGAAGCCATACACATGGATCTAGGTATTCCATTTGTTAAGAGAGAAATCTCAGTATATTCTAAGAGATACATTGAACGATTGTCAAATCATGTAAACACAAATGCTATTTGCTTGTTGAACACAACCAATGAAATCAGACGATTAAAGCGTAATCATGTCTTAGTCTTGCCATTCCTTTAAATTTGTCAATTTAATAATAATAATAAAAAAAAGAGCTAAATATGAAATTGTTAAAATGCTCCAATAAATTTTAAAATTCTAATATAAGTTATACATGAAGTAAGTTATACAATTTTCGAGTAAAAATTAAATCTAATAACATAAAATATGCATAAGAATTGTAAAAAGAAAAAAATTCTATAGTTTTCTATGTAGTTTTGCACCAGTGTAAATACTATGCTGTCATTAGGTAATAAGATCTCTTTCGCTGAATATCTGTATTCTAAGATAGATTGCAAGTAAAGTATTTCCATTAAAAAAAAACAAAAAATACTATTCATTGAAACGTTTCATTGAAATGCTAATTTCAAGTAGCAATTAATCTCCCACCCAAACTATACAAATTACTAAGTGTCCATGGACAGATGTAATAAAAAAAAAATAATAATAAATTCGTTTAAATTTCGATTTGCTCTTCTTATTGAGTCTCTTAATATACTTTCTGGATCTCTGTAGCCCCCACCAAATAATCGAAAACAGCCAGCGAGTAGGCAGATCTTTGATAATTATTAATGTGGTAATTATTAATATTAACATATTAATTTATGAAATTATCAGATAAGTGGATTGAGAAACATCTGATAAACAATAAGAAAAACAAATATCAAATAGCCAAACAACAGCGGGGAAATTGTTGGAGAAATTATTTATAAATGATTCCGTTTGAATTAAAAAATACATAACGACAAAGCCACGAATAATAGCACAAAGAAAATCAGTAACAGTGTCAACAACAAAAGTCTGTAGCAATCATAACAACAATAGTTGCAGTAATCACAACAACACGATCTGTGTTAAAGCGGAAAATGCTTCAGGTAAGACGTCAGTAATGGAATCACAAGTGATGAGTGACAATCAGATGATGGCGTGAGTTTCGTTTTTTTTTTTTACTGCTGTAGTCGCAAAGTGAAAATGCAGCAAACCAAGAAAAAAGAAAAAATAAAATAAAATTACCAACACCTAGACTACAAGCTTACATTGCATTTTACAGTAACAACAATAATCAAATCATTTCTTTCTGTTTTAAGCCGACTCCGAATAGCAGATGGTTCTTTATGAGGAGCTTTTATATGGCAGAAATACCTGTACAGGTTGATTTTGGATTCACCGCCGCTTTCTGCTGCGAGTTTTCTTCTGTCGCCACAAGCGTTTCAAAATTCCTTCCGCTGAGGCTATTCTGAATTTCGATTTGGATTCAGCCACTATTGAGCATAAGTGAATAAAAAGGAAAAAATAAAATAAATTGAAAAATATGTGGTAATATCAGTTATTAAATTTTGCACTTTTTCGGCGCACTTTTCTTTCCTTTAATTTCTATTTTCCACTACTTTGCATTTTATGCATTCTTCGCTTGAGCAAAAAAGGCCATTTGAGTGATGATTGTGATAATGAAGCGTAACAGATATTTATATGCTACGCTACAGACAGCAAACTTTAATGACCTGAATTTATAAAGAAGCTTCAACTAAATATGAGCAGCTAAGGTAATATTAAACCGGCAGCGCAAACTATTACATTAATTAACATAATATAAAATTTTTGGTCTTTGTTACGCTTCTTTTTCATATTTTATTATTTTCATTTGGTGGTCAAATCCATACCATCTGCCTACCCCAGTGTTCAAGTTTAGCTAAGCATAGCTGAATGATCGTCGTCGAATGAAGTTCAAAGCAGCCGCCAATGACTTTCTTTGCTTTCTTCAAAATAAAATAACTGTATAAATATATATTATAACAACGAAAAACTGAGGAGATATTTAAATTGTGGAAAAAAGTGGTATGATTGCGCTTTGAACCATATTTAAGTCCCACTAAAAATTTCTTAGCACAGCTGATTTGGATTGATACTCTGTTTTGTTTATATGGAATTTGTTCGCCTCAAAGCACAAAACTCTTTATATTTCTTTGCCTATATTTGCTGAGCTCTAAATTACAGGATAATAAAAAGTATCTTCTTACTAAAAACTCAGTTGTGCATGTGTATGTGTGTGTGTTTGTTTGTATTTACAAGCGTGCATAAATAACTTCATCGACTTTATTTGGAAAGGCAGGAAAGGCATAGAATCAAGAATGGCATGGAATTGTCAAAATTTTCGCTGTGGCAGCTCAATGTAGGTGCTTTGTCTTACCGCTGCGCAGATGTGTAATTGATTATTTGTATACTGATTTGCCTATTTATAATCAAAATTTTATTTATGTTTACACTTTGTTTACCTTTCTTTTTTGTAGTTACTATTGTTTGTGTCTCCCATTCAAAATATTTTGACTGCAAAATGCCGAAATTTGGTTAAAATGCTTGAATAACCGTTTAAATGTTTTATACATAAATGATCGCCTTATGGCTTTTGATTATGTTTCTTGACCAAATAAATCGAGTCGCATTAGGTTTGTCTGATTTGTCTTTAAATTAATCTACTTTCATTCATTTGGACATAATCTAAAAAATATGCATAAATTGTAATAAGAATGCACGTGTGGTTGTTTTTTTTTGTTTGCGTGGCGCTTTATTATGATATATATACCTAATCCTGCCATAAGTTCTGTTACAAGTAAAGCACGTAAAAAAAAAAAAATTATTCGAAATGGTCACCATTTGTTTCTACGCCAGCCTTCAAACGTTTAGGCCATTCGGCTATTGCAGCACGCACGGGGTCCATGGGTATTGACGTCCTGCTCGAACCAAATATTGTTTGAGACTACCCAAATTTCTGTGAGGCTTTCGACAATTCCTACCACAAACTGGCAAATCTTCTGCGGCTATGAACCCAGGAATATTGTTTTCTTACCGCTGCTGAATCGTATTTGCCTTATGGGCTGGAGCGGAATCTTATGGGAAGATCCAACGATATCTATTGAAGAGAGTACTGCTCAACTGCTGCCCACGCCTTCTAAGACATGGTTTTGGTACACTTTTACTCCGGTCTCAACACCTTTTTCGCAGAAATAAAGAGATGTAATGGGGGCCTCAGTAGTCTAGCGTAACACCAGAGGTTGTGGTCTCGAATCCCATGTAAAGGACGGTCCTCGCATTATTCCAAATTTAGGTGTCTACTTTCCCTGTTTCTAAACAAAAAAAAACATATATATCATTCCACAACCCCAAAAAATTATCCTTTCCATCCTTACTCCCGCATAATAGTCTACGCATTATTTGCATTCTGACTGCTTAACCGTCCGTTGTGTGAAAGTTTTTTATTCTTTCGTTGTTTAAAATGGTCAGGCCACCTAAGAGAACACGTGTTTTATTTATAGGCTGGTACGAAAATTATGTCTGTAATCAATTTAAGTGTAATACGGATTATTAAAAAAACAGATTGATTAGTGTTGAAAGAAATTTATTTATCAAGGTTCATACTTCTTACTGTTTTTCAAAAATTATTTGAAAAATTCAATTTATAAATAAATAAATAAATAAATAAAAATATAAAATTTTAAAAGTTGCTTATGAAGTTGACGTAGTTACTGCAGCTAGACATATGCTGCAAGTGTAGGTTTTGGTTTCTAAACCGTGAGTTAAGCACATTGCATCTTTGCAAATGTGGCAAGTAAATCGGGTTTTTCTTTTAAACCTATCCAGTTTGGTACATATGCCGGTACTGTGAGCTTACGGGCTTTGATGCAGTTTTTTGTGCTGGGGCCGTCGAAGTTGATGGTGGATCTGACTTCTTGCTTGGTCGCAAATGCTTGTATATAATATAAGAAGCCAAGCCAGTAATGTCAAGCTTATTAAAAAATGGCCAATGGCCACCGGTTTGTTGCGCGTTTGCAACTGTAGCCAGAAAGCATTTTGTCCATTGTATATTATCAACCCCAGTCTTAT
Organism: Anastrepha ludens; assembly: GCF_028408465.1. Taxonomy (NCBI): domain Eukaryota; kingdom Metazoa; phylum Arthropoda; class Insecta; order Diptera; family Tephritidae; genus Anastrepha; species Anastrepha ludens. Next base: position 8,591,670 of record NC_071499.1, on the reverse strand, counting down.
TTTCATTGTAGTCTAAGACAGCGGCAGGTTTATATTTGTTTGAAGTTTCTGTGGCTTGCGTGTAATGTTGTGTCGACAATACTAGCACATATTTGTCTACTTTGGCAAAGTATGATAACATAGAAACATTTTCATCCAGGAAAGCAAACAAAGTCTGATATAGAGGTCGAAACTTTTTATACGGCCTTGTCTTTTTGTTCAGCGGAAAGCATAGAGGAACAAATTTTCTATTTGGGAGCACTGTGCTTACGACAGCTAATCCCTTCTGCATAAGAGACTCGGCCAATTCGAGTGATGTGAAAAAGTAATCGCAATACACCGTTCGGCCGATACGATACCTCTCTACCAAATCCAGTACCACTCAATACACCGTTCGGCCGATACGATACCTCTCTACCAAATCCAGTACCACTCTTTCACCTTGGTTAATTTCTCGTTCTTCATTTGGTCCTTTTCCTGTGTAAATCTGTCCCTTGAGAGGGTAGTTTGTTGAAGAATCGCAGACCCACCAAATTTGTATTCCGTACTTTGCCGGCTTATACGGAATATACTGCGTAAACCTAGTTCACCCACGGTACGGAAATAGTTGCTCATCTACTGTTATTGCTGCATTTGGAGTATATGCTTCTTGCAGATTGTGATTCATCATAGTCCAAATGCCGTCGATTGGTGTAGATTTACTCAACAGCATACGTTCAGAACGGGTATTAGCTCCATCAAAACGAACAAGCCGAAGCAACATTTTGAATCGATCTAACGACATTGTTGGATTATAAATACCAAAATGCCGAGAATGCCATAGATCCTTTGCTTGCATATTATTACAGTAGAACACACCGGAAAATAATAGCAATCCAAACCAAGCATACATTTCCATTTCGTCTGTGGGCCTCGACTCTTTTGGTTTACATGTTGGATTAGCCTCGTTCCAGGCCTTGATCATTTCTCCTGCTTTCCGATTCGTCTGACGAACAATTATATCGATTATTTCAGGTGACATTATGTCACGAAAAATAGACACTGGATTTGACAGAAATCGATGAGCAGGTCCCACTGGTCTGGTGCTGGTACTGGTAAATCGGTTCCAATGGCGTGCTCTAGGTGCTGGCGGTTCCTTTTTTCAAAACATATTGTCAATCTTGCACTCGTAACTTTGCTCTTTTTCACCTAGTAATCGATTCACTCTACTGGGAAGATTTGAGACACTAGGCTCTGGTTCGATTACTTCATCCTATTCAACTTCATAAATTTCTTCGTTTTCAGGCAATTCTTCTTCAACCTCAAGCTCATTCTCAATATCAGACACCTCTCCGTTATCAACACGAACATAATCCTCATCATTATCGTTCGGTGACAAACGGATCATCTTCCTCATCCTTCGCTGCAATAAATTTGCTCAACACTTCCTCGTGTTGTCGCATTTGCTCACTTGATAGACGATTACTTCTTCTACCGATAGCTAATAGAGCCCTATCTACTTCGTTTGAAAGTGACATTTCTGTTTCGGCACAAAACACTTTATGAATAATACAGATCACAATTTCAATTGTTAATAAATACTTACTTTTCTCCACTCAAACAAAAATGATTGCAAAAAGCAAAATCAATCATATGCAATAAAATGTGCACCTGTAATAAATAGAACCAAATTCAATTCTAACGGCATTTATCCGGCGCCTGCTTTCGTGTTCTTTTTTTTTACTAAAACTAGCGAGAGAGCGACTAAAGTTTCAACTTCTGAGTGAGAGAGAACCGTATTCACTCTTTCTTGTACTCTAATTAGTCAGAAGACCAAGTACGGTGCATGACTATACTAAAATTTCAGTGGTTGCCTATGCAGGCCATTTACCCTAACATATGAAGTTTTTGTGTAAAATGTTTTTTTTTTCATAATCACTTCTCTGGAAATCGTTATAAAATTTTGAGATGATTCATCTAACAGACCTGTATGGTATATTTTTGCCGTTTTTTGAAAACTTAACGAAACAAAAAGATATACCCCTCTAAAATCAGTGGCGCCAGCAAGAGGAAGCTGGCAACCGCGGTAATAGCGCAGGCACACCAAAATTAACGAAGTCTTCAACCATTTGAGCGATCCTTCTGCCAGAAGAATGTGAAACACAGATGGCGCTCCAAGCAGTAAAGAAGGCGCTTTTTCTAAGCACTATTTAGGACTGGTAGCGAAACCAACGCAAAACTAAGTCTTGTCGAGGCCCTATGCTCCCGAGAGGAGTAAACAAAGACAAAAAAAAGTGCCTTTACAAGACACTTCCCACCAAACCATTACGGAGGCTGGATGGTGGCCACGCTGAATGAAGGAAATCTTCATTTTGGCTGTTATGTGCTCCATCGCTTGTCTTTTCGTATACTGCAGCTACCGAGTTCACAAGTGTTTTATTTTCTTAAACTATAAATCTCCCGATATGGTAATTAATTTTGCGCCACCTATTATGTACGCGATTTTGGCCGAGTCCGCCACACAGTAAGTAAAGTCAAGTTCTTCTTTACTTCATCTTTGCAACGCTGAGGTGGCCCTCCTCTTCTTCTGCTACTGGAATAGCATCGAACACTTTCAGAGCCAGGGCGTTTGAATCCATTCGGACGCCATGACCCAGTTAACGAAACCGCGAAATCTCTTGGTGACGTGGGTGACGATGCGCGAGTGCACCGACTGTTTGTTTGATGAAGAGGTACTTCGCTTTATACTCGTTCAACAACAGACCCATTCGATTTGCTTCTTTATACAGTTTGGAAAATTCAGAGCGAACTTATTGTCCATTTGCAGTGCTGTAATAGTGAATGCTACTGGTTCCACTAAGTCCCGGCTTAAAAAGGGTTCGATTCTAACAAACTTATCTACCTGCTCATTACCCTCGATGTTACTGTGGCCTGGAATCCACACTAGAATGATATCTCATTGAGCCACTGACTGAGTGAGTTGGGTTTCTCTAGACATTTCATTACGCATTTGGAAGCTTTCAGATACCTATTGTTGCCAGAAAATTATAATAAATGCGAGAGATGAATTAAAACTTAATTGCTCACAGAGCTCGGGACAGTCAATGGAATCGCGAACAATACGCCTAATAAGCATGAAAGATTAGAAGGTTCATCTAACGGCAATTGACTGCAAACCTTTGCAAATGCCCAGTGCATTTAAAAAGGTAGACAATCAAGTGATTGAAAATAAATGACATTTTTACTATAATCGGCATTCTGTTTTCATAATAAAGTACTTAGACAATAGGTCGCCACCGAATGCTTTTATGCCCATATCGTTAACTTAAAAAAAAAAAAAAATTATTACATTTTCTATCACAAGCAATCAGCTGTCAATTGCATGCGCAAGACCACACCGCTGCTGTATGAACACAGAATTCTGTTGGTCATTAGGGACACCTACCCAACAAAGAGTATCGGCAGAATACACGGATAGCCACAGCATCTGCCACATTAGCGCAAGCACCAGCGTCATTGCCTATGACATCAACAGGCGGTAACCAACGGTAGTTTTGGTGCATAAATAGCGGCATCATATTTCGCCTAAGCATCATCTGTGCAACAAAACAAGAATCGCCATTGAGTTGCAAAGTCTACTGACAATGTGAATGAAAAAAATACATAAATGAGCACAGCAGCCACAGTCAATGGAAGAACATCGACTTACCAGGTAAATATATTTACAAACATAATAAACTGTTCAACAGATACCTTCACGCTTCGAACGAAAAGAGGCGAAACAATTGTTGCTTGCTTACTATTGACTAACTTTGGATATTTCTGATGTACTCATAAAAAAAAGAGGAAAAATTGTTAAAATAAGCAATATAAATAACAAGTCGATCGGTTCAAGGTAGCACAGCGAGACAAGTTGTTAGACAAACCCCATAATTTTGTTTGTGATACGCGTATTTAACAACACACACACACACACACATCCAAATAAATATTTTGTACATCTGCGAACGGCTCGGCTTTGTGTTCTTTAAGTGTCTACTGCTTTACAAAGTGCCCGCGGTGTTGTTGTTGTTGCATTCAAGGTACTACTATGGCTGCTCAGTTGGTTGCGTTGGGGCGTCGAGGTGCGTCGCCACTTTGAGTGAGTGATTTACGAGTGGGCGACAGCAATATTCTGCGTGCCAAGAAGGTTCTTTTCGATGTAAAAATAATTAATTGTTTTAATGTTACTCAATTACACCGTTATGCAAATCGAAACTGAAAGTCATATGCGTACGGAAAATCATAGTTATGCACATACTTAAATACTATACGTTTTTGATGGAAAGAATTCTCGTCAAGGCCGCATCCGCCCGCTGCGGATGGCTACAACTGATACACCTTAAATTCCGCATTCAACAAATTCTTCAAATATTTTCAATGATTTATGAACAGAAGTTAACTTAGCAGCATAGCTTTTAAAAACAGTCGTAAAAGAGTGCGGTCACTTTCTTAAAAAATAATTATCAAATAAAATATTTTGGAGTACTTAAAAACTTCTTACATATAATACCATCTTGATCAACAAGTTCCCGCAATATATTCAGAAAATTCAGAATAACAAATTTATTCGTCAAAAGTGATATTATCGTCTTGAAATTACTCCCCATCAACTGCAGTGCACTTACATATGTCAACTTTCCTCCAGCTCTTAAAACATTTCTGGAAATCTATGCTCGGTATCTACATGTTGTTCGTAGGCGTTCAGAAGGCGTTCGACACAATCAAATGAGAAGCAATATGGCTCGCACTAAGTAGAAAGGGAGTTCCCGCCAAGATAATCCGCCTCATCAAAACCCTCTACTAGAACTGCGAGCTGGCAGTGCTTCACAAAGGCGATCCATTCGTCCATTGATGCCGTCTTGAGCCAACTGACTCTGCATAAAAAAGGCATTGTATGGAGTATTTTAAGACATCTTGAAGCCCTGGACTTCGCCGATGACATCTGCCTCCTCTCTCACAAACTCTCTGGCATGCAAGCGAAGGCGGATAGACTAGTCGCACTGGCACGCACTGTTGGACTGGAGGTCAACATCGCCAAGACCAAGGCTATAAGAGTTAACCACAATAACGCAAGGCAGATATTGGTTGACGGATGCTCGGTGGAATTCTTCGATAACTTCTGCTACCTCGACTGCATCATCACGGCAGATGGTGAAGCAAATGAAGATATCAACTGTAGACTAAACAAAGCAAAGGCGACATTCGGGAGTATGGGGGAGTTCGCAAATCTTCAGGCGTACTAAACTTCGGCTCATGCGTGAAGTTCTTATTGTTGTACGGAAGCCCCCCAGCGGTGCAGGAGTTAGAATATGCCCGAGGTAAGATATGCCTGTCGTAAAAGGCGACTAAAATCTAGGTCCACCAGTGCCTGAGTAGTATGGGAGCTCAACTGGCAGTGTCTTCGGGTACGATGTCTCACCGCAGACCATAACTCGGTACCACGGGGAACAGGAGCCCTCAGAGTTCGCTCTGACCTGTTCTTTGGGAACGGCCCATAGGGGAGGTTTTCGTGGTGGCTGTGGTTAAGACCTAAAGCGCGGGTAGGTTTTAGGCCGATGTGGAGTTGCACTGCAACCGGGTGCCGGGACCCATAGAACGGCAGAGGTATGGGTAGGCCTCGATCCCTACCAAGGCGGTTAGTGTGTCCATGCCACACTGCCAATTGGTACCAAATATTGTTTCGGTCCTGATCATTGATAATTGATTTTGATCCGTGTGCCTTTGGGTACCGTGGGTTTAAGCTGTCACCAGCAGGTACTCACGTTAAAAACAGTGGATGTTGTTGTTGTACGGAAGCGAAACATGGCTGGTTTCTAACACCATCACACAGAGACTACAATCCTGCAACAAATGCCTCCGCATCATCTGCAGAATATTCTGGCCAAACACCATCACAAACGATGCTCCCGAGAGGAGTGAACAAGGAACAAAAAAATTCTCGGTATAGTTTTCAGAGTCGTTGTCGATTTTTCCATCACTTCCTTTCAGTTGTTAAAATGCGTTCACTGTACCCCGTTGTGGTTTTTGACACGATCAAGCAGAACCATATCAGGTGAATTCGATGGCTTCGTTTCGTTTATTGGTTAAAAATTTAAGTAATGATGGCCTTGTGCGACTGTGCATTATCATGGCGCAAAATCCACGAATTATTTTCTCACAAATCCTTACTTTTCTGGCGAATTGCTTCACATAAACGTGTCATAAAGCTCAAGTAATAGTCTTTGGCAAAAATTCGTGGTGTACAATACCGTTTTAGCCAATAAAAACGCCTAGCATCTCTCCCTTTTTTGATTCAAAGCGAAGAGATTTTTCTGGTCTTGGTTCATTCGGAGCTCCCCACTCACTCACCTGATGCCTAGATTGCATTTCGTACTCATAGACCCACATATCGTCTCCAGTAATGATACTTGTGATGAATGTTGGATCAAATTCAGCCTTGGATAGCATGCCTTTGGCGATTATTTGCATGAAATTCATATCTTTTGGGATCAACTTTGCCGCAACATGGCGCAAACCCAAATCATTAACCAAAATGCCCTTTGATTTTCTTTAGAGTATCATTACAGAAACAACTCGCATTTTCAAAATCAGTATTCAAAAAAAAAAAAAAGAAGAAGAAGAAAAGAGCGCTTCGCCTAATATTCTATGTAAAGCGGTGAGGCTACTTCTGATTCCGTGATTTTGTTAATGATTGCCAATATTAAAGCTACACTATTCTACAGTTTTCTCAATCAGTACCGATGTAGCCCAAAAATGGATTGTGTGGTATGGCTTGTTGACTGAAGATTTTATCATGCACAATCCTTTAAAAATTTAGGAAAATCGAAATTTCCTCGTAAATGGTGACCGGTGCGAATTCATGCAAACAATTTTGTTTACAAAAGTGCTTGAAAATGGTCTAAGAGGCTTAGATTCGGCAAGAAGGTATGTACACGAAACCATCACTATATTGAAGAAAGCATTTAGTGCTAAGATTATCTCTATAAATTAATTCCGGGAGATAATTCGAAATAATGGACAAACTGTTTTCTTATAGCGGTCACCCCTCGGTAGTCAATGGCAAACCTCCAAGTGTATTTCTGCCATGAAAACGCTTCTCATAAAAATCATTTGCCGTTCGGAGGCGGCTACACTACAAGGTTATTGAATAAATTTTGCAGTTCGATAAGGAAAACATAATTTTATGGTTTGAAATACATTTTATTATTCAGTAAAGTCCCCCTGAGCATTAATGCACTTGTTTCAATGGGATTACAATATATGAATTCCATCCCTGAAGTGAGAATCCTTAGGGGCTGCAAAGTACCCTTCCACTGCTGTTATGACCTCATCGTTTGATGAGAAACGGTTTCCATACCTGAATTTTTTAGGTTTGGAAACAGATGGAAATCGCTTGGAGTCAAGTGGCCAAATCTGATGAATACGGTGGATGGCAAAACAAATCGAACTTTAATTCATGGATTTTAGCCATTGTAAACGGTGACGCGTTGCTTTGTTCTGAAGAAAAATATTTTGTTTCTTCTGTAAGCTGGGAATTTTATCACAAATTTTTTCCTTCAGTTGGCATAAAAGGTTCTAATATTCAGAATTTATAGTTTTACCAGTTTACAAGTAATGCTCTAATAAAACTAATAGGACTATGAATAAGTTCGTGCGGTTTTTTCGAAATTTGAAACTTTATTGACGTAAAATGGTTACAAATTTAATATTCAAAATATTGTCCATCGCTTACTACTACTTTTTCCCATCTTTCTGGCAATTCACGGATTCCCTTTGTGAAAAATTCGGTCGGTTTTGCCGCAATCCACGAATCGATCCATTTTTTGACTTCATCGTAATTACGGAAGTGCTGGTCAGCCAGGCCATGTTGCATCGATCGGAAGAGATAGTAATCGGATGGCGCAAGGTCTGGACTATACGGCGGGTGGGGTAGGACATCCCATTTGAGCGTTTCTAAGTATGTTTTGACCACTTGTGCAACATGTGGCCGAGCATTGTCATGTTGCAAAATAACTTTGTCGTGTCTATCGGCGTATTGCGGCCGTTTTTCTCGCAGTGCTCGACTCAAACGCATCAATTGTCGTCGGTAGACATCCCCCGTAATCGTTTCATTCGGTTTCAGTAGCTCATAATACACAACACCCAGCTGGTCCCACCAGATACACAGCATAACCTTCAGGCCATGAATATTCTGCGCCGACGTCGATGTTGAAGCATGGCCAGGGTATCCATACGTTGCCCGACGTTTTGGATTGTCGTAATGGACCCACTTTTCATCGCCAGTCACAATTCGATGCAAAAAACCCTTTCTTTTGTGCCGTTGAAGCAGTTGTTCGCATGCCATAAAACGGCGTTCAACGTCTCTTGGCTTCAATTCATACGGCACCCAATGGCCTACCTTTCGGATCATTCCCATGGCTTTTAAACGTTTGGAAATGGTTGATTGATCAACTCCCAAAGTTTTTGCAACCTCTTCTTGCGTTTGAGCCGGATCTTGATCGAGCAATTCCTCCAATTCGGTATCCATGAACTTTGGCGGCGCACCCTCGCGTTCTTCGTCTTCCAAGCCAAAATCACCACTTTTAAAGCGTGCAAACCACTTCTGGCACGTTCGCTCAGATAGAGCATGCTCACCATAAACTTCCACTAAGATACGATGACTTTCGGCTGCTTTTTTCTTCATATTAAAATAATGAAGAAGAATTCCCCGTAAAAACACATTATTTGGCACGAAATTCGACATTTTCAAGTGTGGTAAAAATATTGTTGTTTACGCTTCAAATAAAAAACTTATACTGACGTTTGTGCCTTACGACAGTAGCTCTCCAATGAATGTTTGGAAATGTGGATCGATGGAATAATAATCAAGTTACGCCATCTGTTGTAAAACCGCACGAACTTATAAATAGACCTATTACTTTCGCTTCCCAAACAACTGATGCTAAGAAGGTGTCGATTTCTTGACACGAACTTGTTTCGGAGCCGAGGAACCTGGTTCACACCACTCTTTAGCCTGGTGGATTAAGGTGATAAACCCAAGTCTCATCCGTGATGATGAATTGATGTACAATATCCACTTTATCCTTTCGAAAATGCTCTAAATGGTACTGAGAAAGTCGCATTCGAATGTGTTTTTTTTCTTTTGTTGTTAGCAAATACGGCACCCATTGTGCGCACAGCTTTCTAAAACCCAATGTTTTTTTTTCCTTGTTTACTCCTCTCGGGAGCATAGGGCCTCGACAAGACTCTTCCATCGTACACGGTTCTGTGTTGTTATTTTTCTACCGACCCATGTGAGGTCGGCATCTGCTAGTTCGCGCAGCATCGACCTTCGCCAAGTGTTTTTTGATCGACCGCGACCTCTGCTCCCTTGCGGGTTCCATTGGAGGCATTTGTTGATGAAGGATTGTAGCCTCTGTGTGATGGTGTTAGAGGCCAGCCTTGCTTCGCTTCCGTACAACAATACAGACTTCGCGTATGAAATCATGAAACTCATTACTTCAGTCAAAATATTGCTTACACTACCCAATGAGATGTCAAGGGCTCCTACTAAATCGATATCCCTTATATTTTTTAAGATCTCTGTTATTGTTTATGTTTTTGGACGTTCTTGACGTAGACCGTCTTCATGGCTCGTACGTTCACTTTAGAACTCAGCAACCTATCTTCCTGCTGTACTAATAGATGACAAAATGGCCACATTCGTGGATAAATTTCCTTTATTTTTAAAACTTTCAAAAATAAAAATTCAATCGCTGCACGAAACTTAATTTTTTCCTAGGCGCATTCATTAAAGCTGGTGGCAATATACCAACAACAATGTTCTGCACGTTTGATTGTCAAAGAAAAGTATTGGGAAACTAGAAAACAAATAATGAATTCGCCTTGTTTCATTATGAGCTGACAGCCACATGGATACGGCGAAAGAAAGAAAAACAACTCAGCTGATTTACCAACACAACCTTTAAGAGATTCGCCTTGATTTTTCTATTGCAGAAAACAGTGTGACAAGTCGATACCAAATGGCAACCAAGCAAAGAATGAATTGACAGATTGAAATGAAACTTTACATTTATTGGAATCTCAAATTTTCACGTAGCATCAAAAATAATTTGACTAATCATGCCAATAGAACTCACACGGATTACAAATCTGAGTTAAAAATGTATCCAATTAAAATTTGCGCCAAATTAAAATATATTCAAGAATGTTGTCATACATATTACTTACATATATTGAAGGAAATTATTTCTGTCCAATCTTGTTCAACGCATACAAGTTTTATACATTACGACACTTCACGTTTTCGTAGACCTCAAGCTGCAAGCCTGAAAATTTTACTTAGCCTCCACAACAAAATTTGACTTTTCCTTTTTTCACGACTTACATAAACTCTGACGCACTTTTGTGCTGCTCAATTTTTCCCGGTCAAACAAACATTCACTTTTCACAGCAACGAGTCCAACATCCTGTCAGCAACATTATTTTGGCTTGTCTGGACGAGGTCTGTGGATCGACGCTAGTGGCTGTGGTTGTGTGTAAATAAAACATAAAAATATGTGCGTGCATAAGTATGCATATGTATACATATATGTATGTGTGAGCCGTTTGACCACTTTCATTGGTGATGATCTTGCTTCGGTCCATCCGCGCTTTGAATTGCGTTACAGACTTTACTTCTCCAAATAAACAGTTGGCGCGTGCATATCACTGCTGCCGTCGGCCAGCTTTCAGCGCGTAGCCGGATTCCAGTAAGTCTTGCTTTGCTTGCTGCTGCTTATTGTACGCAGCTATACCGGGCAAGTTGTCATCGGTGTGCCTGAAATTGCAATGTCTGGACGATCGCAATTGGTAGCAGCCACTAAAAAGGAACCACTGCAGCATAATTTTCTCTTCGTACTTCTCCGCGCATGCGCTGCTGCTTTCTATGCTGCTGACAAACAGTTCGCAATGGAGAGTACGCGCTGAAATGAATAGCATAAGTGTGTCATACTTTTGAAATGTGCGCTGACTGTAAAAGTGACAACTGAACGGCAACAAAAATATCGTAACTGTACGTGTGATTGGCGTGTGTCAAGTCACATAAATCGGTCAAAGAAAATATGCAAGCAAAGGTAGAAGAAAATTAACATTTTGCTAACTTTTACTGAAACTGGCTGAACTGCTGATGGAGTTTTCCCGTGTATGTGACATTGAAGAAGATAAATAAGCTTAAGAAGATTTGTTGTAAAAAAATTTCAAATATATTATTTAAGCAGGAATTTGAGGTAATTAGCTGATATTCTAATCTTTTTTAGTATATAAAAGTTTAATTCTGTTCACGCGATTACGCTGATAATCTTGTTAAGTTATTGTCCGCATGGGCTAATGCCTTTTTTTGGCTCACCAGTTACCTCTGAATTGGAGATATTAGGAAACATTACATTTGTGATCTCATTTGATTCTCATTGCTGTATTAGGTTAGATCTGTTAAGACGGGCTACACTTAGGATTCGGCGGGCGACATTGTAGTGAATAGTAAATAATTCTCCATTGACATTCCAATTTGTTCCTGATCTAGGGATGGTGGCTTTCCAATTGGAATCTGCCTTCCAGCGAGACTGTGCCTAATCGTTTAAACCCCCATAGAAGTGTCCACTAGAAACTTGAAGTGCACTTTTTAAAGTGCAGAACATTTTCACAGCAGCTGAATGGACTCTTTCTTTTCTTACTTTCTGCAGTTGCTACAGAAATGGCTATGTGAGTCTCAGCATCTATCTATTTCTTCTAATACTCGAATAATGGAATCATTTTTGGGAGCCTTAGTTAGTTCGTGCTCATCGCTCCTCTAGTTTTTGGCCAAAGAAAAGACGATAGCTTTTCTAGTCTTCTAAGCTAAACTGGTAAAAAACAGGGGGATTGTGTATTTTGATCTGGTTATCTTGGTCTAGGTAGGTAGGTAGGTAGGTAGGTTGAAGTGCCAGTCTGGCACTCCCCAAGTAGCCCTGAAGCGCCGTTTTGATACCATTATGGGATCTTCGTGGAGAAGATTGATGGGACTTAGGTTTGTGCACTATCCCAGGCTGTTGAAGAAAGGAACACCCAGCTTGTAGCCTCACAACTGAGTTTGCAGGCTGATTTTCCGCATAGAGACCAATCGGTGTTAGGTTAAGGATAGCCTCGAGAGCTGCTGTTGCAATTGATTTTATAGCTCCCGTTAAGCAAAGCGCGGACTGTCGTTGAACTTTTACCAATTACCGCCTGCCCCCATACCAATATGCCATATAGTAATAAAGGTTTAACAATGCTGTGTAACTCCAATGCATAAGAGCGGGTGAGAGACCCCAATGTGCTGCTTTCTTCACCATCTCTTAAACATTGGATTTTCACGTTAATTTGTTGTCCACTATTAGGCTAGGTAAGGTTAAAGCGGTTGGGCCATGGGCCTTCCTGAAATCGCAAGATCCTTAATTTCGACAGAGCTGAGGTCTTCTAATTCGTTAAAGAAATGTCCGCCCAAAACGGTGAGTCTACGTCTGAATAGAGCAGGACAGTGGCACAGAAGGTGCGGGATCGTGTCTTCCTCTTCCTCGTCAAGACAATTTCTGCAGAAGTCATGTGTTTGCACACCCATTCTCTGGGCGTACCTACCGATTAGGCAGTGCCCCGTAATAACTGAAATAATTGTGGTAAGACTATGCTTATCTCTTCTTAGTAGAAGTTCTGTGCATTTAGCATTGAGAGTCGGCCACATCTGTCGGGCTATTTCGCAAGTGGCTTCGTTACGCCATCTTTCATTCGCTACTCTTACAATTTCCTCGCGGATACGTAGTCTACATGTTTGCAAGGGTATGCCTGTATCATAGTCTATGTACTCATCAGTCAGTTTCATACCGATTACCAATGTGACTTCAATGTCACAATGGCCAGGAACCCATGTTATCATTAAGTGAAATCACTCAGCCATCTCGTTAAGAGATGCGCGGCATTTCATGGCTATCTTGGAGGTTGTCGACTGTTTTGTGAGGGATTTTATCGCCGCCTGGTTATCAGTGAAAATGTAGATATCATCTTCAGGTATCGCATCACACTGTACCAGTGTCACGGCTTTCATTATTGCCATCAGTTCAGCCTGAAAGACACTACAGTAGTTGGGAAGCCGAAAACTGACTCCGCCCTCCCTGCTATCGAGCTTTGAGACATCTGGGTATGCATGGATGGACTCGCCCTGCCTTACCACGTCCCGTTCCCACTCTTCCCTTGAGGGTAGGTGGCAAATATAGGCGGAACTATATAGTCCACCTATCTGGGAAGCCCCACTTACTTAAAGTGCTTTATTGCTGCACTGCGCGTAATGTACTTTGCCTGCAGGTTTCCGGAACGAAGTTTAATATCACATATAGTGCTTGACATTGCACCGGTTATAAGCACAGATGCAAGTTTTTGGACCCTGTCAACTCTTTTAATGTTCACGCCCTTCTCCAGGGCATTCTACCATATTGCAATTGGTCTTATTACTGCTGTGTACAACCCCTGTATCATTCTGGGTTTCAAACCCCGTTTTTTCTAATGAGCCTTCCGCAGGAGTAAAGCGCTGTCGTACCTTTGTCCACTATTATTCCTAGGTATTTTGGTGCAGGATTTCAGCAATAGCGAGACACCGTTGAGCGAAGGTAATGCCCATGCTGGAACTTCCATTTTTTCGGCATTGACACTCAGGCCAGCATTCCTAGCCCAGTTGTGTATTGTTTTATGAGCGTCGTTCATTAGATTGCTTGCCGCACATAGATCTCTTCCTGTAATGAAGGAATCCATTGCTAAGTTTCACGCAAAAAAGTTCTGGTATTGGAAATCAAGGGGATTTAGATTTCGGCTGCATTTCGGTATTACAAAAACCAACAAATAAATAAAATTGACATTTTTTCTTACTTAGTAACCAAAACAGATGGTTTTATGCCATTCAAACTTATTTCTTCCCTTAACTTTGCATTTTCACCCACAGAGCCACTAAAAATTATCCTTAAGGGGCGATCCTGCTTTAGAGGCTTCAAAAAATCGATTTTTTTTTGCATAAATGTCTTCCCAAACTGTCCAAGAATGTGTCCTCAAAATTTCAGAAGCAAATTCAAAATATTTTCAGAGTTACAGAAGAAATTGTGAGCAAGCGTCGAGCAGGTATACGAGCGGCCGGATCGTTCGAAGTGCGATTTCTCGGTTTTTTATTTTTGCGTTTTTTCCTAATTGGCGGGAAAGATAGGGAAAAAGTTAAACGTCCTATCGAAACTAGATAACATTGATTGTATTTGGAATTAAATTTTCTTCTAGTTGAACCTAAAAAACCTTAAGAAAGTTATGATTAACCCACTTTTTAAACAATTTAAAGTGAATTTGTTTTTCCAAAAAAATTAATTTTTTCTTAATTAGCGAAAAATTGTTGAATTTCTCACTTTTTGTTTAATTTTCTTTGTTTAACTAGAAGCTATACTATACCAAAATAAACATTTTGTCGGGTTTTTGGTTTCTGATGAAAATTGCGACCTGCATCTTTCCCGCCGCACGACACATGCACACTCGAGACGCCTTGGGAAAATGCTTATACCAGACATAATATGACATATATTTTAATGAAAAAAATTGAGAAGACTGTTGAAATATATAGCAATAAAACGTGGAAGTTTCGTTTCAACCGAATATTTCTTTCCTTCCCAAAAAAATCCACGAAAAAATCGATTTTTTGAAGCCTCTAAGGCAGGCTCCCCCCTTAACCTATTACCAATAGAGCATTACGGCAAGCAAACATATTAAGAGGCAGCTCTCAGATTAAGAGAACTCAGTCTACTCAGAACAAATCAGAGAGGACACTCTTCAATTTGCGAAAAATTTCCCTGCATTCCTGTTCCAACGGATTTCTGTAAGACTTAGATAATCCTTCCTCTACTTAGATAAATCCTTCGTCACAGTATTTCATTCGAAAGGGGAATGGGATAATGGGATTATTATTAAGGAAAATGATATAATCATCTATACAGATGGCTTAAAACTAGACAATAGGATAGGTGGAGCAGTTTACTCCGATAAACTCGGAGTTAGCCAATCTTTTCGCCTCTCTGATCATTGTGGTGTATTTCAGGCGGAAGTCACTGCCATAAAAGAGGGACGGTAATAAAAACAAGAGAATTATCCACAAATGAAGTCTTCATACAGGGTTGCCCATATTCGACGAACCCGACGGATTTCGATGACTCTTTGGGCCCATTCCAATCGACGAGGCTTGTCCGCAGGCAACAATCTTTGCGTAAATTGAATCTTATACGGAAATAAATGCAAATCAATGCGGATAATTCGTTGTAAAGCGGTCCGAGCAATGCCCAACTGCTGAGAACGGCGATTTTGGGATGCCCTTGGCAACGCCTTAGTCGGTTTTGATTTGGGCTCTTTGGATTAGAAAGAGTATCACCGGTCGAAAACCTTTCGTACAAACGTTTAATGGTGTTCTTAGAAGGCACAATTTTCACATTATTTAATTTTTTATACGCACGTTGAGTTTTCACAATTGACTTCTTTTGTTGAATGTAAATTTTAACAATTCGGAAGCGCTCGCGTGCCGCGTACTGTTCCATGGTAAAAATCTGCTTGGACTGACGCTTCCAACGCGGTGTGTCGTTAAGCGATCTGACGTCTCTGTCAAAAGATACAGGGTTGCCAGATTGGTCCGTCGAATATTGGCAACCCTGTATACTCGGACAGTCAAGCAGCAATATAAGCTCTAGAAACGTACTCGTCACAATAGAATGTTTTAAACTTCTAAATGACGTATCAAAATACTACAAAGTACACCTTATTTGGGTGCCAGGCCACAGGAATATAGCAGGAAACTGCAAGGCAGATGAACTTGCTCGAACCGGTACAACGCATGACCTTCAAGTGGATAAAACGCTGATATCTATGCCTATAGCCACTTGCAAATTACTTATACATAGGGAAACCATCAACAAGTTAAATACAAGTTGGCAAAACCTCACAACATGCGAACTAAGCAGACAGACATGGTCGAAATGGAACAGCGGTGGATCAAACAGCTTGTTAAGATTTAATTGGAGTTAGAACTCCCGTACTACGATTTCTGTAGCAGCTGGCTAAATACAGAAAAAGAGGAAACAGTCAGACACCTTTTATGTGAGTGTGAAAGCTTAGTGACAAGGAGGCTCCGCTCTCTTGACATGCCATTTTTAATTGATGTAGCAGATAGCGCATCTAAAACTAACGAAGCTCTGCTCATGGATTAAAGCTACCGGATGGTTTGAAAAGGAACCCATTGGGTAAGGATAAGTTCCAGTGGTATCACAATGGACCTATGAAAAGTCTCAGTGTGTCACAGCCATCCCACGTACCTACCTTGCATTTTCAACAAAACACACAGCTTGCGGCGTGCCGACCTCAAGGCGCGCCAGTATGCCTGCGCCTCTTTCGAGTGTATTTTTATGCAATAAGTATTTTTTGTTTATTTTCTGATGCATATACATTTTTTTTTAATTTTTCATTTTTTATTTTTAATGCTTGCTGGAGGAAAATGTCGCTAAACTACTAATTTAGTGTCGCATGAAGCGCAAATGGGCAAATCGTTCGAAGTTGATGGCGATGATAAAAGCAGTCATCAAGAGCAGCATGCCGTAGAGTTCTCAGTGGTTATGTGACTTATTTTGTTCAGTTTTCTTGTTACTACTTCAATTTGTATTATTTTTACTATTTTTTAGCACTAGCATTGTTGCTGCAGGTGCTAATGACAGCAACCGCATGACAGAGAGCTATGCACAGCTTGGTTGGATGACATGCAAAGCCAATGCCGAACCTTAAATTTATTTTTACTCATTACGAATTGCTTCGCTTTTTGCTTGCGCGCGAGTATTCTTTGCATTTTCAGCATATTTTTGCACTGCTGCATTTGGTTTAAAAACTGAACGCTGACAACATTTTAAATAACTTCCAAGCCAGCCAGCGCCACTAAGTAAGCAGCCGAGCAACCTGTTTACTCAACTCTAACGGGCTTTCACTTATGCGAGAATCGCTTAAGCAGGTAGCGTTCGAGTTGGCAGCGCTGGGTGAGTGGCGTTTGAGCTTCAGCTTGGAAATTGTTCAACCTTAAATTCTTTTGTATGAGATTTTACCGCTGCGACTTATTTAAGTAATTTGACTTTTGAATGCATATTTTGCAGACATTCATTCATTTTTTTACCCCATTTGATTTGAAAATTTTGAAAGAGAACTAGAAAATAAGATTTAAATTTACTGAATATCAAAGTTCAACGCTCTATTTAATTTCCAATTGAATGCCTAGCACGTAATAGCAACACGAATTAGCTGTTTGGTGAGCGTACTGAATGTATGCACGTGTGTATGTGTGTGTATCTCGGATGCCTTATTATGTGGCAATGCCAATTTGAACGGTTCTATGATGGCATAGATGCCAACAACGGCACTCGCCTGTGCTTTGCATATTTTCTTTGGCGTATTGTAACGTAAACGAACTGCAAAAGCGGGTATACGAGACTGTAGCAAAATCAAAATTCAAAACCGTAAACTTTTGCGCTCGTAAATCTTTTATTTAAAATACAATGCCTTTGCCATAATATCGAAACGTGTTTTGAACGGTAGCGTTCTTGCGGTGAATAGAAATGAAAAGAGAAAGAAATAAATTAACACCCGCAACAGTCATTGAAAAGAAAGCATTGAACTTTCTTTGAACTCATAAAAAATGCTTCTAAATGCGAAAGACTTAAGAAGCGAACTTGCTATGAAACAGATGTATGAGATTGTATTAGCCGACAGTAAACTTACTGATTGAACTGTACATAAATATATTTTAGTACTTTATAAAGTACTTGTTGCCGACTTAAGCAACCCGTAAAAATTTACGAAATAGAGCAACTCTGCGCGAAATTATGACTTGTCACTATAACTAAGCTTTACTCTTTTATATCGCTCATTTCATTTTTATCGGTGCACGCGGACACATATAAGGCCTAATTGAAAGAAATAAAGAATAAGAGAGGAAAACTAAGGTAAAGAAAAACTGAAATATAATTAAACTATGAATTGTAAAAAATATGTAAAAACTAAAAGAATAAAATAAATACCTTTACAGGTTTTTTAAAGCATCAATCAAAGAAGCTATTAAAAATTAGAATCCTCTTTTCTTTACAACAGTACTTATAAACTTAAAATTTTTTTTTACCAAAAAACTCGAGCAATTTATTTACTCTAGCGAAGCGCTAACATATGCACTCGTATATTACGTTCGATTGTAAGTCGATCAAGGCAAAGCTACGTAAATCAGTAGGAAGATGCATAGTCTATTTTCACTGGTTCTCTAATGACGTCCTCCAACCTGCAAATGAGATAAAAGACCTTAAAGTAGTTTTTGACTAAAATTCTTCTTTCTCGTTATGTGCTCGGGATCGAGGCAAGAGACAACGCTTCTCATATTTCTGACCCAATTTACTCCATGTCCTTGGATAACCTTTTCAGTTAAGAACCATTTTGAGCAAAATCTACTACTCGAAAGAACCTCGATACCTCTCCCTCAGAATAACTGCCACGAAATCAGTGAGAAACTCTAAACTTTACGCTGCTAGATACAAAACACTAAAGCTAGAAAGACAGTTCTTGGTGTATCCGGCTCCACTTTCGAATTCTCTTCCTTAAAATTTAATATCTATAAGTAGCAAGAACATTTTTAAATGCGAATTTTAGTGGTATATTAGCACTAAGAGAGATAATTTGAATTTTAATCATAAGTAACGTCACAATAACAAATCAAGTTATATTTTTCTGTGTAACTTAAAATATCTATAATAATAAATTTTACCGTGGAAATTGTAACCTATTGTGACCAGCAAAATACTTATAAAGTTTTTCCTCGCTGTGTTAAGATGGAACCAGGAAATAGATAAAAAAAAAAAATATGAATTTAAATTCGCTTGATAACTGGTGAGTTCTATCAGAAGCCTGAAGCGGTTAACGCAAATGTATTTAGCTGCCGTCCAATCCAAAGCCCTTTCTTTCTTTTTCCCCTTGCTCTGTTCTTCTCTCTCTGTTTTCCCCTGTATGGCATCAGAATGGACGAATTTGATCCTCTGTCCAAGTAAACCCTCGAATGGGCAGCCATTTATCCTAATTTCGCTTGGTTGCGGTTTAATACTAAATGAGTGAAAAATAAGCAAATAAATAGTTTTAATTATTATTTAAAAAAAAAAAGAAAAAGTCTGATGGGGGGATTCTCAAAAATGATAAAAAAAATATCCGAAGATTTTTTAGCAAAAAAAAAAACATAAAGCAAAAAATAATTTTCATAAACATATTTTATGCTAAAAATTCAAAATAATATAAATGTTCAAAAGAAATGAAAATGTTTCTTTTTAAAACACTATAAACCAAAATTTTCGCGGTTTTTATTAAAAAACAAAAAATGTTTCAAATTAACTTCCGATTATACTTAAGCTTACAAATAAACAAGTTTTTAGAAGAATTGATAGCAATGTCATTTGAATTTCAAAAACAAATGTAGCCCATATGGATTAAACCCTTAATGAGCTTAAGGGGGGAAGCTGGTCTAGAATTTTGAAAAAATCGAAAAATTTTTTTTTGTCTTAAAAGGTGCTTTAGGGTCTTAGAAATAATATACCAAATGAGGGATGCCAGCAAAAATGTCTAAATGCCCAAATGTTTCATTCGACGGCAGTGCCTCGCAGGTATGCCCCGAACGCTATTTACAACTTTAAACGCGTTTTTCTCGAAATCACTTTTTTTAAACTGACCGAAGACATAACTCGAACAAATCTTTACCGATTCTTACGAAATTTTGACAATACATTCGAAATACCTTTCTCCGGAGACGTACGTAGGATTTTTTATTTATATTACATAGTTTTTTTTTAATCAACAATTTTATGTCGTTCTTTATAGTGAAAATTGTAACTTTTTGTTCAAACGTGCACCATTTCGCGAAAAAACAAAATATCGAAAAAATCCTACGTACGTCTCTTTCTGTTGTTATATAGAAACTAAAAAAATTTTATTTTTTGATCCAGGAGTTTACGTCTTCGGCAATGGACCCACTAGAAAAAAAGGCGCCTTAGGAGAACTGCTGGACAGCGGCCATTTTGAAATTAATTCAGACGAAAAATTTTGTATTTGTACCATGAAAGCTATATTATTAAACCTATTTCACAGATTTTCGATTGATTCCTTTGTTGAGTCAAAATAAATTCATAAAATATGCCCATTTTTTGCGCTCTAGACCAGCTTCCCCCCTTAAGTACGCTCTCTGAATTATTGATTCGCAAACTTTCGCGCAGTGACTTAATATTTGAAGAAGTATTTTGCTACTAAGCCTAGAAGCAATTCGAGTCACCTCAGAATGAATTACACAGCACGCGCCTGTGAAAGTAAAAAAAAAGCAATCAAAGTCAGCAGATATCAAATCCACGCCCAACAAAAAATTACACCTAAAATAAACAGTTTCACCTGCCAGCCGCCACTGTCGGCTCGGCCCAGATCAGTGAAACCGTTGCTGTGGCACTGACAAACTGAAAAAAAAAATATCAATTCATAATCGAATGTAAATGTGTCAATGAACGCCAAAGCGCGTGAACGCAACTCCAGGCAGCGTAAGTGGTTTGAGCGTAGCAAGCAAATAAATAAAAAGGAAGGTAAATATTCGTTGTTGAACGGTAGAATGAGTAGGTACTAAAAATCAAAAATTCCGGTACGCAGTGCGGCTGCGGCTGCGGCTGAATTTGTGGCTTAGTGCGGCACCTTTTCACTTCGCGCGAACATTTCTTTATTTTAGTTGTTGTTGCTGAGGTTTTTTTTTTGTGAGCAGCCACAAACTTTCACTCTTTTTTGCATTCCTTACCTTTTTTTTTTTAATTATTTATTACCTATCAAATAATTTAAGCAAAATTTTGTTGAAGTATTTTTGCGCTCCCCTCGCCTTTTCTTTGCTGATGATTACCTTTCGCCATATTTTTGCAGGCAACATTTAAAAGTAATAATTTCTGTGTGCATCACCCAATTCATACACAATTGTGCATATGTATGTATGTATGTCGCTATTCACGGCAAGTGTACAAAAATATTTGCATGCCACTCAAATGCTGCCAATGGGCTGCTCCATGGGTGCTAAAGCTGCTGCTGTACCTTTGTTGCTGTCATTACCGTTGCTTTTGTTTTTTTTCTTGTTGATTTGTATCCCATTTACATTTTGTTTCAATTTTTCATCACCGAAGATGATGTGTGCATTTGAAGTTAAGGTTTTTATTGTTGTTTCTGGCGCACCTAAATTATCAGCTTATTGATTACAGCTGGCTTTGGTTTGATACTGATTTTGTGGTTGCTTCTGCATTTCATAAAAAAACTATATATTTACGTTGTGGCGTTTGAAAAATTGCCATTAAAGTGATTGTTAGCAACTAAAAAAAGAGGTAACAAATTTAGCAAAAGATGAAGTAGTCTTGAGCCTACATTTAAGATGCTGAGCTCTTGTTGCGAAACTTTAGACAAAATCTGATTTTAACCAACGTGTGTATGTATATGTATGTGTATGTATGTGTATCTAGTACAGGTGTATGATGAGTTAGTTATGTGATGAGCGGATTTTGCAATTGCATGTGGCTTGATATGGCTGATTCAAAAAGTAACAGACGTTTTCTAAGTCAAATTTAAAAATGTTATAGCAGAAGATCTGGGAAACGAATGTCCTTCCCTTTCACATATGGAGGCATCTATGCAAGATTTTTGTCCCGCCTCCGAATGATAGAAATAAACTCAGAGACTTGCCATTGCCTGCCAGGGGTGATCGCTATTAGAAACAACTTTTTCTCTCATTTTGTGTTTCATGCCTGCAGTGGACTTCGAATACGGGGCATTATCGAAAGTTAGTCACTCACCAACCTATTCGACTATGGCAGCCGCCATACCCTTAACTCTTTGCCTACCGCAAAAAATAATACCACTTATTCGTATGATTTCCAAAAACAAACCAAAAATATTGTTAGAACATTGCTTTGTTTTCCGGTCATTGAACTATCGGCATACACGCAGCTAGCTTTCCTGCTTTACCATTAATGTTCTTTCCAGGAGCTGTGTGAAGTTTTCAGACTCTTGAGAGACTATTGCGTATTTTCTCTGTAAACGGCCAGGTCTGGCAGCAAGACGGTAACTCCTTTGGGTGGTCCTATCTTCGACGGCCTGGGGCAGTGCTCCAACCTGAGTCTCATCAACGTTCTCCATTACATCAACAGCTCAGGTTGGCTGTAGATATCTGCCCGTTGGTCTCAAAATGGTATCAAAACGGCGCTTTAGTGCTACTTGGGGAGTATCAGAGTGGTACTTCAACCACGATTGTCGGATTTGGGGTCAGAAAATCCACACGTTACTGTAGAGAAGCCAATTCATCCACAACGAGTCACTGTTTGGTGCGGTTTTTGGTCTGGCGGCATCATCGGGCCATTTTTTTCGAAAATGAGCGAGAAGCCGCGGTTATAGTAAATGGCGAGTGTTACCGCGACATGCTCAACGAATTTTTGTTTCCAAAAATTGAAGAGGATTACATGGACGACATTTGGTTTCAACAGGACGGTGCAACTTGTCACACTGCCAAAGTTACACTCGAACTTTTTATACCGTTTTTTAAAACCGAATAATCAGCCGAAATTCCTATATCAATTGGCCGCCTCGAAGCTGTGATTTAAGTCCGTTGGACTATGTTTTGTGGGGAGCCGTTAAGGACAAATGCTATGCGAACCATCCAGAGACTATTAATGCTTTAAAACACGGAATCGAAGTTGCCATTCATGAAATTGGAGCTCAAACAATCGAAAATGTGCTTAAAAATTGGGTTGATCGAATGGCCTACTGTAAAGCCAGTCGTGGCCGTCATTTGAACCATATTATTTTTCATTCAAAAATGACAATGTTCAATCTTCAAAATAAAAAAAAGTTTGAAAAAATATTGATTCGTTTTTTTTTATAGCCGATTCAAAAAGCAAATTTTAGATGCCCACCCTGTAGAACCTTATTGGTGCGGTTTTAGGCCGAGTAAAACTACCAGCGGACAGATACCCACGATGCACTTCTTGGAAAATACCCTATAGAAAGAAATCAACGCACTCTTTTTCTTTGTCGATTTGAAAGTCGTCTATGTGTCACAGTATCAGAACTTGGTGTCCCCGCAAAGATTATATATGGCTATATTCAGTGAAACTCTCAGCTTTGTCCGGACCCCTTAGTGTGGCTTAATATTAAACGAGGTGACTTCTTGCTATGTGGTTTTTATTAAAAGATTGGAAAAAATAAGTCGATTTGTAAACTAAATGAGTAAGGTATAATTTTTATAATTTTATAAGAGAGTACAATATCTTAACTTGAAAGAAATTGCAGAAAAGAAAATAGATGACATATGCAGATTCACGGTCAAATGACGATGGTTCGACTAACAAAACGCAGTGGTTCTTTGAATGGTGCATCAAAATAGCATATTTTGTGCTAATTGGGTGTGGATTGTGTCACTTAAGCAACATCTCTACCACCACTACCACCGCAATAACTTTTGGATGACGATGGTCTTAATATTGCCAGCCCCAACAAACGGTTGTCAGTTCTTTCTTTTACATATAAACTTAATAAAAACTTCTTGCGGATAGATCTGGGGGTGAAAGATAATACGACTAGTTATCTCTGGTCATAAAGACAAAAGTTCGCATACTTGCGCTATTATATTATATTTTGAAGTGAAAGAGTTGTATAAACTTTTCAGCGAGAAAGCTCTTTTTCTCAACAAGTGCTACTTCTGACTAAAACGGAAGATAACCGGAAAAGTAAAGTCACTAGAGGAACAAAAATACAATTTTAATAGACCATCATCATGACCGTTCTATATTATGACAACACATCAACATTATCCTGCGATAAGGCGACACTTGCGGTTTTTGAGATTAAGTTTATGTGAATGATTCTATTGCCCTTTGAAACGCCGAATATCGTAAACAATTTTATTTATTAGGACTATGAATAAGTTCGTGCGGTTTTTTTTCGAAATTTGAAACTTTATTGACGTAAAATGGTTACAAATTTAATATTCAAAATATTGTCCATCGCTTACTACTACTTTTTCCCATCTTTCTGGCAATTCACGGATTCCCTTTGTGAAAAATTCGGTCGGTTTTGCCGCAATCCACGAATCGATCCATTTTTTGACTTCATCGTAATTACGGAAGTGCTGGTCAGCCAGGCCATGTTGCATCGATCGGAAGAGATAGTAATCGGATGGCGCAAGGTCTGGACTATACGGCGGGTGGGGTAGGACATCCCATTTGAGCGTTTCTAAGTATGTTTTGACCACTTGTGCAACATGTGGCCGAGCATTGTCATGTTGCAAAATAACTTTGTCGTGTCTATCGGCGTATTGCGGCCGTTTTTCTCGCAGTGCTCGGCTCAAACGCATCAATTGTCGTCGGTAGACATCCCCCGTAATCGTTTCATTCGGTTTCAGTAGCTCATAATACACAACACCCAGCTGGTCCCACCAGATACACAGCATAACCTTCAGGCCATGAATATTCTGCGCCGACGTCGATGTTGAAGCATGGCCAGGGTATCCATACGTTGCCCGACGTTTTGGATTGTCGTAATGGACCCACTTTTCATCGCCAGTCACAATTCGATGCAAAAAACCCTTTCTTTTGTGCCGTTGAAGCAGTTGTTCGCATGCCATAAAACGGCGTTCAACGTCTCTTGGCTTCAATTCATACGGCACCCAATGGCCTACCTTTCGGATCATTCCCATGGCTTTTAAACGTTTGGAAATGGTTGATTGATCAACTCCCAAAGTTTTTGCAACCTCTTCTTGCGTTTGAGCCGGATCTTGATCGAGCAATTCCTCCAATTCGGTATCCATGAACTTTGGCGGCGCACCCTCGCGTTCTTCGTCTTCCAAGCCAAAATCACCACTTTTAAAGCGTGCAAACCACTTCTGGCACGTTCGCTCAGATAGAGCATGCTCACCATAAACTTCCACCAAGATACGATGACTTTCGGCTGCTTTTTTCTTCATATTAAAATAATGAAGAAGAATTCCCCGTAAAAACACATTATTTGGCACGAAATTCGACATTTTCAAGTGTGGTAAAAATATTGTTGTTTACGCTTCAAATAAAAAACTTATACTGACGTTTGTGCCTTACGACAGTAGCTCTCCAATGAATGTTTGGAAATGTGGATCGATGGAATAATAATCAAGTTACGCCATCTGTTGTAAAACCGCACGAACTTATAAATAGACCTATTATTATTTATTCAATAAAGGCGGCTGCCTTAGCCGATTAGGTTGATTCGTGACTACCATTTGGTAGTGCGTAGGTTCGAATCTCCGTGCATGAACATCAAATAAAAGAATAAAAGAATTACCCTCGGCAGGTAATGGCAAACATCTGAGTGTATTTCTGCCATGAAAAAGCTCCACATGAAAATCATTACCATGCGATGTCGGTTTGAACTGTAGGTTGGCTTCAAACTGTCACACCAGTATTAGCTATAATGGCTTCATATCTTCGAGTCACACTTTGTGTTAATACTTGGGAAAGTCGTGGAGGTAATCGGCCAAAGCAAATCAAATCAGCCGAAGTTCCCTTGATAACTATTTGACCATCCATATTTGCTTTCCTTTGAGGTTTTACTTAACTATTGTCTATACATTTTCAATAGGGTTGACATTAGGCGACAATGAAAACCAATCCAACATTTCAATACCGTTTGGCTGTTTCCATTCTATACACCTTTGGCTTCAATGCGTGGGATCGTTGTCTTCTGTGAGATGTAAGATTAGCTAGTTCTTCCAAATATCTTCACAGCTGACGATAATAATACTTTTCGGTAAATTTCATTCATCAAAACTGCATTCAAATTGGCGGTAAAAACAAATAAACATTCAAATCCTTTTCAAAGAAGCGCAGCAAGCGTGAACCTTAACTGGATGTTCAACTGTTGGTTGAAGTGGTGGATTATCAGCAGTACATCAGTAACTACGAGGGATGCCTTTTATATGTCAAGATTTGGCAACCCTGGTATTGCAATCTGGCAACTGACACCTGTATCGCAAAGTTTGACATTTTTTGGCTTTTACGTACTCAGAACGTTTTGAAATACCAGCGCTATTTGTGTTATTTACAGTAACTTAAAAGATTCATCTCGGTCCAAAAATGGAATGAAATCGTGAATATTTTCGTGCGATTATTTTTTACAACTTTCGACGTGGATTAACTCAGCAACATTGCATGGATGAACTTAATTCATTTTTTGGCGATGAAGCTCCATCAAGGACCAGTGTTAATCGATGGTATGGTGAATTCAATCGTGGTCGTAGTTCACTCCAAGACGAATTTCGTGAAGGTCGTCCAAAATCTGTTGTTCCGAAAACCATTGATGCTGTGCGCGAACTGATATTGCAAGATCATCATGTGACCTATCGTGAGATTGAGACAATCTTGGGCATTAGTGGGACCAGCATACATTCAATATTGCATAAATATTTGACTGTCAAAAAATTTTGTTCGCGCTGGATCCCACACAATTTGTCAATCGCTCAAAAAAAGGCTCGTGTCGATTGGTCGAAGGAAATGCTCAAAAACTACGATCGCGGGGCTTCGAAACACGTCTATGACATCGTGACAGGTGATGAATCATGGATTTACGCGTATGAACCCGAAAGTAAACAGCAGTCGACTTTATGGGTGTTTCAAGATGAGCCAAATCCAACAAAAGTTGTTCGCGCACGAAACTGGACATGTCGCAACCGTACCACTAGAACAACGCAGAACAGTAAATTCTCATTGGTACACAACCATTTGTTTGCCAGTTGTCTTCCAAGAAAACCAATCGCCAAAGACGGATCACTCTTCACCAGGACAATGCGAGCTCTCACACATCGGCTCAAACAACTGCATTTTTGAGCACCCAAAACATCGAATTAATGGGCCAACCGCCGTATAGTCCTGACTTGGCACCGAATGATTTCTCTTTATTCCCGTACGTAAAAAACAAACTTAGGGTCAACGTTTTTCGACATCTGAAGAAGCGGTTGCGGCATTCAGAATGCATGTTTTGGAGGTACCTCATTCAGAGTGGCAAAAGTGCTTCGACAATTGGTTCAAACGCATGCAAAAGTGTATAGATCTTCATGGAGAATATTTTGAAAAACAATAAAGTGATTTTCGATGATTAAAATTGGTTTCTGTTCTCTAATCCCGACATATAAAAGGCACCCCTCGTAGTATTCACCTAAAAGGAAAACTTATCTGTGAATATTACGTTTTTGATGATTTTCTTATATTGCTTTGGAGATACATTTTTTTAACCTCGTCTCGGGAAGTCGTCAGTGTTTTTAACTTCGGATATGAAACAACAAAATGATAGAAGTTTCCGAGTATATTTCTGCCATAAAGGCTCCTCATAAAAAATCATCTGGCATTGGGAGGCGGTATGAAAGTGGGTCTTCGACTACGCCACAAATAGGAGGCGGAACTCGGCCAAACACCTAACAGAGATGTACGCGCCAATTATTTATTTTTAGTTTTATACCATTATTTATGAACGTCTTCAACTTCTTCAAATATTTTGATGAAGATGCATTTGACATTTTTGGATACTTAGGGTGTGGACATAGGAATACTGCTTTAAGTCCTTTATTTGCGCGGAACTCGTTTTGTAGAAACAACGTACTCTTTCGAAATTTTTAATAGAAAGCCTCAACTTTCAGAAGGTATTCTATGCCATCTTTTTAGTGGTAGCAGAGGAAGAAAAGTGTTTTCTTGGCATTGGAAAGATCTTGTTTAAAAAGATTTGGCTTTCTTTTCGTTTTATTTTAGTGTCAGTCAACAGGGGGAGAAAGAAATGAAGATTGTCAGTCCTCGTTTAGCTCTGCCTTTGCTTAGCTTGTTCTTTGAATAACCCAGCAAAAATAATCAGCGCAGTTACTACAGCAAAAATAAAGTGAACGAACCTGTAAAATGTCAAACTTGCCCTGGAAGATACTTTCATTCCGAGGTCTACTCTGGCCGCCACTCTTTAGTAAAAGTATTCATATAGATAATAAATTAGCTAAAATTCTTGTCTCACAGTAACATCAATTCCAGCACTTAGCTTCAAGGGCCGAGAGGGCAGAGAGACGGTGTGAAATTACCTCTAGTAGCATACGGGAGATGTAAATTAAAAAAAAAACTCTCTTATTTACGTAAGTACACACAGCAGCCTCGGTAGTCTAGCGTAAGTGCACTAGCCTGTCATCCCAGAGGTTGTGTGTTCGAATCCCACATCAAGCACGGTCCTCGCACTTTTCCAAACTTACCTACTTTCCTAGTTTCTAGTTTTTAAAACAAAAAAACAAAACACGTTCATTCCACAAAAACCTTATCTTTCCAATCCTTACTCCCGCACAAAAGTCAGCGCATTACTTGCATTGTGGCTGTTGAAACAAGCAAAAAAACAAAGAAAAAGACACATCTGCATATTGCATCAGTGTCGCCAGCAAGAAAAAGCGGGAAATCGCGGTAGTAGCGCAGACATACCAAAATTTAGCGAAATCCTCAACTATCTGTGCGATCTTTCTGACAGAAAAATGTGAAACACAGATGGCGCCCCAAGCAGTAAGAAGGCGTTGTTCCTAAGCAACGACAGGTGCGCATTCCCCCTATTTAGGACTGGTAGCGGCAGGCTAATCACCTACCCTGACATAAAGCCAAATAGATTAACGAAACCAACGCAAAACTGAGTCTTTTTGAGGCCCAAGCTCCCGAGTGGAGTGAACACGGAAAAAAAGGTCACACATACGTATGTCTTTGAATTTATATACATAACTGATTATTTTTATTTCTGATCAATAATTATTTTTAAGTCTTACGCCTTTTTTGTGAACTTGGGAGCATAATTTTGAATTGAGTGGGACTTTGCAGATATTTTACATCAACAAGGTACCCTTATATTTTCAGAAAGCATAAATTAATATGTTTCGTGCATTTATATATGAAATTCATAGATTTAAACATATAAATAAATAAATAAAAGCTGGAAGCTGAAATTATTTTTTCATAGTCCCCAAAAAAGAAATAAAACTACCGTTTTTGTTCACTTTGAGGTCCTCCCGTGGCTGTAAAAAATCATATTGATTTAAAACTCTTATATTGAACTATTGAATTGAAACTAAACTAAATAGACTACTAAACGATGAGAAGCTTATATAATATAATTCACTATTTTTCAAATATTTTTGAAATTTGGTCCATTAGAACAAATCAGTTTTGGAAAATTTTACTCACTAATTTTACCACTTAAAATCCTAAGAATGGTCACTTGCAAATCAAAAGTTTATATGAGAAAAATATTCCCGTTTTCTGAAGGGTTTTCCAATAACAGGTGTTATTTTGAATAGCCCGCTATTTCGGTAGATGTCACTTTGGACGCTGTAATTTTTTGATATTTGACAAGTAGAAACTACGCCATTAATAAAAATTGAACGAGAAACGTTTAACCAACGCCTTGAAATTATTTAAATTCCCTATAAAAATGGTGAAAATTTGGCTGAGACGGTTCGTAAAACTCGAATATTTTTGGGTCATCGTGAAGCACCTTGTCGGATGGCAATACAGAAATGGGTTAACAAATTCGAGCTATTGGGACAAATTAGAGATGTGAAGAATAAAACCCGTGCACATCGCTTAAGAACAGCCGAAAATCGGAAACATGCCTGTTGTAGCCGAAAGTGTTGAAGAAAACCCAGGTTTGTTCATTCCTCGTCGTTCTTTGGAATTTGACATTCCACAAACGTCATTACACCGTATTTTGCATAAAGATGTGGGTCTTAAAGCTTATAAAGCCGAGTTAACATAAGAACCCAAGCCGGCTAATAATAAACAACGTCGTGTCTTTGCTGATTGGGTCGTTGAAGTGCATGAAAATGATCCGGAATTTCATCGAAAAATCATCTTGAGTGATGAGACCCATTTCCATCTCGGTGCCTTCGTCAACAAGCAAAATTGTCGGATCTGGGGCTCAGAAAATACAGGAGAGTTATTGTTGAAAAACCTCTCTATCCTCAACGTGTGACTATTTGGTGCGTTTTATGGTCCGGCGGAGTCATTGAACCTTACTTTTTCGAAAATGAAGCTGGAGCAACAGTTACGGTGATTGGATTGCGCTATCGAGAGATGATTAACGACTTTTTATGACCGGAATTGGGTGGTAATGATCTGGACAACGTTTATTTTCAAGAAGACGGCGAAAGCCATGATCTTTTACGGGAATAACACCTCTTATTGGAAAACCCTTTATAATTATTTCTCATATACTTTTTTTTGACATATTGATTTCTGTATCTATGTATCACTTTTGGGAAATTTTGGAACTTTAAGTCAAAATCGCATGACTTTCCTAACGCAGCTCTTCAGATTTTTTATTTAAGTTATTTTTCATCCTCAGGCTAACCAAAAATGTGCGTGTAGCGAAAAAATAGCAGTTCTGCATTTTTGCGTGTTTTACTTTATTTTGAAAAATATAAAAAAAGATGATTTAAAAAATGTCAGTCAAACCAAAAATGCTGCTATCAGTTTTTGTCCAAATCAATCCAGTTTGCGCGAAAATATTCCATACACGCTCTGCATTGGCTTCTAAGACTCGTATTACATAAAAAAATTCTTTGAGTTCTCATAAATTAATAATTGCAAAATGTTGGCGAAACCTGATCTTTTTAGGCCTAATAAGCAGCACAAAACCCAACGAATGTTGCACAATTGAAATAAAATAAATCATGCTCTGATTGCATAAATAATAAATTGGCTAAGTTATTGACAAGTTTGCAGGCTTCGAGAATTTTCGCAACAAACGACCTCAAATGTGGGCACAAGCGAGTTATTCCGTCCGAGCAGCGCGCAGCTTACCAACGCGGCGGGGCCCAAAATGCAGTCTGCTTCCATGTATGTAACGCAATAACCACAAATCGCATGAAAACAACAACAGAAAGTAAAAACAAAAATTTAATAAAAGAAAAAAAATTTAAAACAAATGAAACAAAATAAATTCGGCTGCAATTGAATAACTTACCTACCTTTGGTTAAGGCCTATTGGCATGCGACCGGTAGATGAAAGCCATGAGAGTGTCACCAATCCACCAATGCAAGCAACTAAAGCTCTCCAGGTGCATGCCAAAGTGTGAGCGCCCAGTGAGAGAGTTGACGCGTGAGTACGCGAACGTGAGCTTAAGCCGGCTTTGGTGATTTACTTGCCGCTTCTGCAATGGCACAGGTGATTTTGATGCCTTCACAACTGCTGATCGCTGGCTGCACTTTTCACACACACGCACACACACATGCTCGCACGCGCGCAAAAACATGCTTTCAAGTGAACAGGTTGCCGTTGAACGAGCTTTACTGTCAACAATAACAACACGAATACACAACAATGGGGAGTTGTAGCAGCAACAAAAGCATTCCAAGCGCATTTTTGTAGAAAAAGCAAAAGCAGCAAAAGTCATGCGCTTACGAATAGTTTCGCGCATGAATACCCGTTCGCTTGGCATGCAGTCAGTCAACGACGAAACCTTCAGGTGTTAGCAACACAACAGCGCGCAAGTAAGAGCAGTGAGCAGTGAGCACTGAGCAGTGAGCAGCGGGCAACGAGTTTCAATCAACCATTCAGCAATTAAATTGTTCGATTCCTTGGTATTATTGTTTGTCTGCCATTCAGTTGGCGCGCACGCGTACACACGACCAACGGTAATATTTGTGAAGTTACGTTTCTGATTCTACTGCGCACAAAATTTGTCCACAGTTTTTTTCTGCATTTATTTGTGTTGCGAGTTTATTGATTTTCTACGCTGTGTTATCTTGTGCCAGTGATGCTGTTGAAGCGTGCGCGCATCTCTGTAGAAAGTCACCAAAGTGACATGTCTGATTTCTTTTATTGCATTTAAACTTCATCGATTCTTTTATTGTGGCGATCATAAACGGAGAAACATAGAAATTTACAGGTGTAGTGCGCCAACGAGTGACAAAGTGAGCTTACCAAAGTGACACAGTAAACAAGAAAAAAAGGAATGCATATATTTGTTGTTGTTGTTGTGAAAACAATATTTCTGCTATAGTGGAAAGTGGTAATGTTGCATGCTCGTTTTTTATCTGTATTTTGTGAAAAATTTATTTTATGTGTTGATTTGTGATTTGATGGAGAAAAAAAATTAATAAACCAGAATCTGTTTGAAGTGAAAAAGATTTTATTTACACTGTTTCATATAAATTTTATTGTTAAAGATTTTAAAGTGGTTGCATGTGGGTGATAAAGTGGATACAATAAACTCTTCAATACGTATGTATGTATGAATTTATGATGATTTTGAAAAGTTTAAACATTTAAAAAACAATAATTTTTTTTCTTCACCATTCATAGTTAAATTAATATAATTTTTTTATAGCCTTGTTTACTCTGCTCGAGAGCATAGGGCCTCTACAAGACTCTTCCGTCGTAAACGGTTCTGGGCTGTTCTTTTTGCGCTGTCCCATTTGATGTCAGCATCTGCTGGTTCGCGCAACATCGACCTTCGCCAAGTGATCTTTGGCCGACCGTGACGCCTGCTCCCTTGCGGGAACATGATTTAATTTTGCTTTATAACTCATTTAAACTTGTCTTTAAACGTGGATAGAACGACATCAGTTAAGAACCTGGAGAAGGTCCAAAAGTCTGCCCTCATTGAAAACAGTGAGGCGCTTTGGAGTACTCCTGCTCTTACGCTTAACGCAATGGTGAATGCGCTACCAGTAGACATCGCAGGCAAAGCCGTCGCTGCACGTGCCGCAATCAGATTGAGGTGTTTGCGCCCCAAGCTAGGCTTAAGCTATGTATACCCCAGGTTCGGTTATGGTGGTAGTCGGAATATACGACCAACTCAGTTAGACCTTACAAGTCCGTTATGATACCACTGTGCGACACGGTAACCTCTTTAATTTATCCTCATGAAACTATTTTCTGGCTCTTATGAAGCGCAGAATTGGTCTAATCCCAGCGCAAGACAGTTTTGTAAGAGAATTGAAAAAGTATCTACTTAGAAGACCTCCTCTGATTTTAGCTAAGGCTGGGCAATTGCAAAGGAAGAGTTCAGCTGTCTCTTCTCTTCTCCTTATATCTACAACTTCTACAATATTCATAGGAGAAAGCTCCTAGTCTCAAGGAATAATGCCTGCCAAATAGCAAATGAGCAGTTATACAAGCCACAACCTTCGAGATTTCCTCTCTCACAACAACCTTTTCCACGACAGTCGGTTCTACGTTACCGAAACGACCCGGATTTATATCTGCCCAAGGACTGTCACTCCAGCAGCATTCCCCGTATGTAAGTATGGGGAATGTTTATGCTGCTACAACAACAGATATCGTCTAAAGAAAGGCTAAGCAATTCCTTTGTCTTTTTCTTATTTATTTGCGGCCAGAGTAGCCTAGCTGCTAGGCATGTGCCGTCATTTCGCCATGACCTATTGGGCTCTTGGATAATGTGGTTTTTGATTATTAGTTTGCTCGTTGCCATTGGTATCCCAATGGTACATCTATCACTATATGGACACCCTAGTGTTTTTAGAAACTTTGAGTTCATCTCCATAGTGCTTGATCCGCGGAACGATGCTCGCTGGGTTTGAGCAAGACATTTTCCATTCATATTCTCTCAAGAGTGGAGTGGGCGAGGTGGAGCATTTGGAGATAAGATATGGCAAACATGTTTACGGATGCTACGAAGTTAGGCGAACGGGTTGATGGAGGAGTATTCTGCGAGCAGCTCCCCATCAAGCTCAAATTTAGTCTACCGTGCCACTGTAGTGTTTTCCAAGCGAATGTAGCCGCATTTAAAGAAGTGGTGGGCTGGTTGCTTACTTCTGTATCTACTGTAAGGGAAGTCAACATTTACTCTGATAGCTAAGCGGCAATTCGGGGCCTGTAAATTATTGTTGATGAATTCGAAATTAGTTGAGTAATGCCTGATTTCAATCTCAACTGCTTCCAAATGCTTCAATATTAGGCTCATTTGGGTTTCCGGTTATAGCGAGAAAATGATGGGCTGATCAGCTAACTAGACAGAGAATCCCTTAGACGGTTTCACGGC
The DNA here is from genome assembly GCF_028408465.1 of Anastrepha ludens. NCBI lineage: Eukaryota > Metazoa > Arthropoda > Insecta > Diptera > Tephritidae > Anastrepha > Anastrepha ludens. Next base: position 8,557,502 of record NC_071499.1, on the reverse strand, counting down.
GAAATGGGAGGTTTGGAGTTCCCTTAAGAGTCTGTGGTCTACTTCTGAAGGATAGGATTCGCGCCAATGCAGAATGCACAAACGTGGAAAGTCGCGGGGTCCTTTTATCCAAGGTAGGATTGGAGGTATCCGAGGAAACTACTAAGGCCAGCAAAGCTGCAGCTCTCGAATTTTTTGGGTGTCCTCACCGGGTATTATCTGTTAAATATCAACCGAGTGAGACTTGGGATTGCTTCAAGTTATTTCGGCAAAAACTGTCTGTGGAACGAGTTGAAATCATCTCAGCACCTTCTTCTCATACTTCTTGGCTCGCGCTTTTTTGGTACATCTGCGGGTATAGTAGAGCTGGATATCACACACTTGGTGAATTTTATCAGCAGCTTGAAGTAGTTAACGTAATTCTAATTAACCACCGTTTGGCTGTCTTGCTTCTCTAATCCAAAGACGTCTCTTCCTTTTTCCCCCTGTTCGGTTCCTCTTCCTCGGTTTTCCTCTGTATGGCATCCGAATGGACGGATTTGATTCTTTGTTCTAGTGGACTCTTAGATGAGCAGCCAGTTGCCCTATCCTAACCAAGCCACATACAGAGAATACCCAAAAAATAGACGCGACAGAGGGAGATACTCATTGAAATACAAGAAAATTTAAATTTACCAAGAAATGCAGGCACAAATTTTAGCTGGGTCAGCCAAAAGTTCCTGAGTGTAATTTCTAATTGAGGTCAAAATATCGGCAGTAATTAAAAGCAATAATTTATTTTATTATTTTGTATTTCAAATGGTCTTGCGGTCACAAAATAAATATAGGAAAATAAATCTTTACACAATTGTACATTTCTATTGTTTGTGCGTCCCGGTGCTTGGAATGTTTATCAATTTTCACTATTTAAGGGGATTTTAAGTAAACAAGAAAGCTATTATAAGCTATTCTAATACTCTTTTTTCACGAGAGATGGAGCCAGAGGAAACCTTTCAACAAATCAGATTAAAATTGGTCTGGAATCAAAGTGGCACTAATTGCAATTTAAAGGTTAAATTTATAATACAACAAAAGGTCTTTTGTACAGATTTCTTCCACGTTTTCACTTTTACGACTGCCTTAAGGGGGGAGCCTGGTGTATAAGGTAAAAAAAATCAATTTTTTTTTTTCGTTTTAAGCGATTCCTAAAATATTTCAGAATATTCACACAAAGTTACAGAGCCTAATTCTCAATATTTCCGCAAATACAAAGCCAAAGGTAGGCGAGCGTTAGGTAGTTACGCTGTGACCGGACAGCTATAGCACAAACTTTATCTTCTTTTCTCGACTTTTCATTTTTATGATTTCTTTGAATTGGCGTACATGAATAAAAAAAACCTAATGAACCTTTTCAAATGAATCATAGCTTGTTCCCTTCAGTATTAAATTCTCTTCTATTTGAACTAACAAAATAGATAAAAAAAAAATTTTCAAGTTGAAGTGAATTTTTTTTTTATAGTAAGGCATTTTTTTCTTTAAAACCTCCAAAAAGTTGAAATTTTGGAATTTCTCTCAGTTTTCTTAGTTCATCTAGAATAAAAAATCATGATAATTAGAAATCCATTTGAATTTTTTGCTTTAGATAATAATTACGAGCTGTTTCTTGTACGCCAGTTGGAAACTCCAGCGTTGCAGCGCTCTACTAATTTCTATGTTAAACATTTTTTTCAACTTATTTTAACCAGTACAAAAATTGTTTATACTTTTTAAATGTTCATTAAAAGATAGAAAAAACTTTGCAGTGCTAAATAAATTTTTTCCTTAAAAAAAAAAATCGCAAAGAGATGCAATTTTTAGACCTCATAAACCAGGCTCCCCCTTTAAAATCACTATTTACGGTCACTTGAATAAATTGTTCCCTTAAGCAAATAGCGTCATCCTCTAGAAAAATGTTAGATATAAAAGTCCATTTATAACGAAAATTTTTAATTTTTAAGAATAAGAAAAGCAAAACAAACGACACTCCTTGTTCAGATCACTTTCAGCACGCCTCAGTATTGTTTCTTTGTCCCGTTTTAATCTTTTCCGCCATAACTAATAGGACTATGAATAAGTTCGTGCGGGTTTTTTTCGAAATTTGAAACTTTATTGACGTAAAATGGTTACAAATTTAATATTCAAAATATTGTCCATCGCTTACTACTACTTTTTCCCATCTTTCTGGCAATTCACGGATTCCCTTTGTGAAAAATTCGGTCGGTTTTGCCGCAATCCACGAATCGATCCATTTTTTGACTTCATCGTAATTACGGAAGTGCTGGTCAGCCAGGCCATGTTGCATCGATCGGAAGAGATAGTAATCGGATGGCGCAAGGTCTGGACTATACTACTACTGCTAAACATTTAGTAGGATCCAAAGCATCTTTAGGTTGAAGTTTCGGCCACTGGGCTAAATTATTATTATGTAAGCATATAAATAAATAAACCAAATGAGAAATAAGAATGCCTCGTGCCATAAAAAACTCAATTTCATAAAAAAAATGTACAATATTAATTTTTTTATTATTGTTTTATTATTTATTAATTTTTGTAATTAAATTTACCCAGATCAAATGTGTTTGCATTGGCGAGGTTTCACTGCACATATTCTTCTTCTTTTTGATTGGCGCGATAACCGTTTACTGTACATATTACCGTGCATTACTATGCATTAATTTACATTTTTTAATTTTTTGTTTGTTTTCGAGGTTTATTTGGAAATAAAAAATTCAAAAAATTCCAAAACCTCAAAACTATTTGCTGTAAAGAGAGTTTATGTAAAATTCATTGCTATTGATATATTGCAATTAGTGATGGTAAACATTTTTCATCAGTTTTATAAATATTTATTCAGCAGGTATGACTAAAAAATAAAAAAAAAAAAATTGAAAACAAGTTCGCTTCTTAAGTCTTTCGTGGTCGTGGCGATTTCAGTGCATATGCGCTTTAAAATTAATGAGTGAATTCAAATTATTACTACAAAGTTTTTGTTTCTCAATACATAAATAAAGCTTCAGAGAATATTAAGCAATTTTGTCGTTTTTCTTCAGAGAATATTAAGCGATAAAGAAACTTTACTAGATCCGGCACGATCAGTTATGTTATAACCACAAAACCTGAGAACTAAACATTCATCATTTATTTGAGTAATTTCATTCAAGTAAAAACAATGATTAAGCGCTTGTAAAAGGTCATAAAAAATAGTAGACACAAAGTTTTATTATAAAGAGATTATAAAATCGGTAGTTTATGAGATTTTTGTGTCTCAAGTCAAATTGTATACACACATATTTGTATATATAAGTAGTTATAAATTTTATTTAAAGAACCACTCCTTTCCTTTGGATGATTGGTAACTCCATCGGGTATGGAGGTTATCTGAATTGTAGAAAGACTTATGCATGACAAATAAATACTTCGAAATCTCAATACTAATGAGTATAGTGCAGCCAAAAATTTAGCTAAATAAAAAAAATTGGGTGGGTAAAAACAGCAATAAAACAGTAATCTAGTACACATCTGCACTTTAGCCTGAAAAAGGCACCGGAATTGGTTCAATTCGGGCGAGTCTAAGATACTCCAATAAATCGGGTGATACCATAAGAAATAAGTATTCATTGTGAAGCCGGAAGCAAATGCCATAGAAAAGTTTGCAGACTTTCATATTCATTAACAATGACAAACAATCTTTCCATACATCCAATCAGTTATTAAGACCTATCAAATACCATAAATTTACCTCTACATTGGTGATGCTGTGCCCTAATAAGCTATTTGTCACGATCATCTGGATATCAGATGACATAGGAATTAAAGGAATAGTAATATTTCTTCCCAAAAAAGAAAAAAACTGGAAGAAAAATCAATCAACTTCCTTTATAGGCCCAACTCCCTTCTATGGCTTAGGTAGGGAAAACTATTTATCCTAGCAAAGAAATGGAGCAATACTCTAAGTTTGGAGTACCCTAGAACACTTTTGACATGCAACAACCAAAAACGATTTAAGAAACGCCTGAGACAGATTTGAGAATAACCAAAGAATTAGTAGAACTATCACGGGAATTCTAAAAAGACATTGTAGTTTGATCTACCATCAGACTAAATATAATAAAATTAAATTGAAAATTTATTCGTGTGAAATGAGCAGATTCAGCAAAGTAGAAAGTGCAACTGCTAGCCCATACATACATAAGTATAAGCTGCACAATAAGCACAATAAATGCTTTCTATATCCTTGAAAGCAGCAGAATAGGTTAAACTGTTGCTTTACACCTAAGAAAAGAACTAAACACTTTTTGTATCATATCTAAAGGGTGTTTTTTAAGTGCTGTAGAACTGAAAATGATAATAAAGAGAAATATTGTAGGAATGATTTTTGTTTTTGTGTTACAATATAATCTGGCGAATAATTTCATGGCATTTATTTTTTATTTCATATGTCTGGCATATGAGCATCGCCAACGACCAACAAGTTGAGAACGACAACGAGTTCACATTTCGGCATCTTCTTCAACATTTCGCTGTATGAACTTCGTGAACAGATTTATTTTTGTTCAAAGTAAATTTCCACAATTTAGAAATGTTGTTCGGGCATTAAACGATTAATTTTTTTTTTGTAGCATGACAGTCCTGAGTGGACCATTGCTTTCGCTTCTGTAATCATTGACCTTTAACTTTTGCGTTGGTCTACATCGTTGGGTTCGATTATTAATTCGAGGTTGTTGTAGCGGTTTCGCGACAACTAGTTTCGGTTAACAGTTTGTTGGCCTCGAGAACTTGGTCCGACGCCGGACGGTGTTCATCTTGCTTTATTTGTACTCTTACTCTTTATTGAGATATTCCATGCGATGATGGCCTACCCAGTCTCGAATAAGGTAAATAAATTAAAAGCAACACCAACTTGAGGGAACGGCAAGGACATTGATAGTGAAAGGTGAGAAGCATCATTTGGTAAGATCAGCTATCAAGTTGCACAGCACTTCCCCTTTCGTGGTGCCGATTAATAATGACTTCCCAATCCTTACTGAACAGTCAAGGTCAACACAGTTTGACATTCTCAGCTGTCGAAGCATTTATCGATGTCGGTAGTTCTCATGTAGCTAAAAAACAGCCCATACTTTATATTTTTCATTGGAGATTCAAATAGTACAAAAATTACTGCTATGGCGACAAAGAGGAACTCAACATTAAATAAAAATAATAATTAAGAGGCGCTTATACTTCAGTTAGGTATTTGGCTGAACTCCTCCTCCTATTTGTGGCGTACGTCTTGATGTTGTTCCACAAATGGAGGGACCCATCGGCTTGAATCGACTCCGAACGATAAATGGTGGTTTATGAGGCGCTTTTCTCTGACAAAAATACACTCGGAGGTATGCCATTCCGTGCCGAGGGGCTACCGCTATTAGAAAACAAACGTTTACTCTTATTTTGCTGTTTAATGCACGGGTATTTGAGCCTATGCATTCCCGAATGGTAGTCACCAACCCATTCAGCTACGATGGCCGCTTCAACTTAACTTTTATAAAATTCTCAATCGACTGCACCCAAAAGCAGCTTATCCAAATATTCCTAGCTAATAAGCCACAACTAATAGTTGCCATATGGCAATTACGAGTTTGTGGTGGTCGGCGGCATAATTATGCCACAGCCGCAAAATACCGATCTGCCAAAATGACAGCTGTGCACAGGCTTACCAGTTTTCTGTTTTTTTCTTCAATAAAATGCAATAATTGCAACTTGAATCCAGCCAAAATCGCACATTAGGTGGCAGAGTATGTCAAGAGCCAACAACAATTTGTGTTATACCAAATGCGAGTAAATTTGCACACAAAAAAAGAGGCAAATTATAATTGCAAGTATTTGATGCTGTGGGCTGATGAAGCCAAAAAACTAACACAGCTGAACCGATTAGTTTTAGCAACGACAATGTGAAGTATAAATCCGTGTATGTACAAATGCATGTATGTATGTATGTGTGCATATATTAATTTACCACAAATAACTAACAAAGCCGGTTGCAAGCTGATGGCATTCGAGCAACCACCTTAACGATTTCGGGCCAACCCAAAAATTCGCGAAGATAATTTGCTGTGAAAAAGAACATAAACGCAGAAAAACACATTCACACACACACAAGCGTCATGGCATATGGCGCATGGGTATGGTATTGTGTACTACTTAATATTCTAAAATAAAATAATACAGCAGCAAAACATAAAAACATTTCTGTACTCAATAGTAATAACATAATTGGCGCTAAAAAATCTCTCAGCCAAAGACAAAGAACTGTGTGAATTCGATGCTTAATTTTGATAATTTCCGCTACGGAATTTGTTCTACCTTATTTGCGTAAATTTAATAAAAAAATGGTTTGCTTCTTTTTTCCTTAATTTTCAAGCGACTTGTAGCTGGCGTGCTTTGTAAATTGCAATAAATAGTTTATGTGGTGTGAAAAAAGTACTGCGAAATGTATCTATAGAAACAGGTGCGGTGCTGTTGCCGCTTGCTCAGGAAAAAAAAAAAATTGACAATAGCGGCAAAAATGGCAACGGCGCGCAGTCTGCGTTCTGGGTCTGCACCGAGTCGCAAGACTGTTTGTTTTGACCGCTAGCTGCTAAAGCGTCTAATTTGCTTATTTATGGCATAGATCAGCAAAAGCAACAACAACAACAGCAACACAAATTTGCACAAGCAGCATTATAATTGAACAATTGCGCTTTTCGGGGGCGTTAATTGGTACAAGAAATTTAAATTTTTTATGAAATTTTTTTCGCTTATATTTCTTGTACGCCTTTGCTCATTCAACGAGCGCCGAAGTGGCAAACAGTTGGAGTTTAATTGCCAATGCTGTTTTTATTTATAGTAGAGATAATTGCTTATTTGCTTCTTTGCTCCAAAGAGTAGTCGGCAGGTAAACAAAGTTATGAAAAACGAAAGTGCTATTTTTTTCTTTCAACCAGCCTGCCTCAATTCACCTCAACTGCGCTCTCTTGCATGCCTCTTCTTAACTCCAAGCCATGTGGTTGTTTTCGAGTGATTTTTCATACATTTCTCTTCTCGCACCTTTCGTTTTTGTTTGACTTTTGCTTTCTTTCCGCAATAAAATGCGCAAAATGCCGCACAGCTGGCATTTGCAACAACAACAACGCTTTTCTTCTCCACCGACCGCCTCTGACTCATTTGCGACTATTAATTTGTGATACATGCGATAAACGCACAATTTAGCCAAACCACTCCTCTCATACCTCTCACTTGCCGCATGCACTTCTTGTCGTTGGTGCAATTTTAGCTGAGTTGTTGTTGTTTTCTGTATTTTTGCGTACTTTTTCCGCTTCACTTTCTGATTGGTATTTATGCGCCTTGTCGGTGTTGTTTACATTCAACATATTAGTTGTTGTTTTTGTTTTTTCCTCACAATCCAACGTGTTGAAGTGTGCGCTTGCGCATGCGCGCTGGTCATGCAATGCCCAGTTTACAAGCGCATGAAAAACGAAAACTTTTTTCTTTTGTTGGTGTGAAAATACAAAAGAAAAAAAAAACAAAAAATACTTTTAATGACCAGTCGTTGTTGGCGTCGATTGCGCGCAGATTAGATTACATAAAATATTTAGAATGTTGCCGTCAGTGGGAAATTACAAGTAAATGTACTAAGAAACTGTTGACCTCACACCAGTTGTGATCGTGCGCATATTTCAAATGAACGACTTTAGTAAATGCTGCAGGAAATGCTTAGCTGAAGCAAAAACGAACGCCAAATTACATTTAAGGAGAAATATTTTATTATACTAAGGATTTCAGTTATAACGGGGCACTGCCTATTAGGTAGAGGATGGGTGTGCAAACACTTAACTTCTGCAGAAGCTATCTAGATGAGGAAGAGCCGAAGATGCAAGACTTCTGTGCCATTGTCCTGCTCTATCCAGACGTAGTTTTATTTATTTATTTTTTTTTTGCCAGGAGGTGTAAATCAAAATGCCTGAAACATCATCAAAGGTGCCGTCACACGAACGGTATGCGGGGCATGCTCCCATTAACACTATAACATTCCTCCTTCTCGGCTGATTTCCACCCTGGGACCACATTGACATATTTTCAAGGGCGATCCGCGTTTAAGTCAATTGACACAACAGGTTACTGCGTCCATGTCCCGCTCCTGTGGGTGCATGTAGACTTTACGCCATCGACAGTATTCTCTCACTGCCTTTTCAGGCGACTGTGGAGGAAACGAAACATCGGAGAATATGCAATAGTCCGATACTCACAAACTATTGTCTTGCCTTCAGTTTGGTACTGTTGTGAGTCTTTGACTCAAGCGTCTGTATCTGTTTGCCGGTTTGTCTAAAACAGTTAACAGCACTCAGACAACATTAAGTCCATTGTACTGCACTGGGGTTCCCTTTTTAATTTTCTCAAATCTACCCGTCCTCCAAAGAATTCTGCGTAAATCTTGTGGTGCCAAGGAGCCTAGGTGGTTGCTGCTTAACGCTTCTTCTCATGTTAAGACCTAGGTTTACTATTCTAGGTAGACAAATTTTTAATGAATTGGAATATTTCAGTTCTGCAGAAACCAGGGATATACGAGTACTAAAATTTTTGGAAAGCAGACAGCAGCAGGAGAGACACGGTAAAGTTCCCCATGCGGCATCACATCTTCTACATGCTTAGGTGTCTGAATGTCTCTGTGACTTAAAGAGCTCTGGCTATCAGGGAAGGCCTGTTAGCCCTAAATAAAAGTGTCCTCACCACAAGAGATATAAACATATATTTAGATAGCCGATCGGCCCTGAAAGCTTTAAAATCGCCTAATATTAACTCGAAGACAGTAAAATAATGTATCGACGTTTTGACAGAACTATCACAGTACTTTGTAAAAAGCCTGCTCTGGGTGCTGGGTCATAGAAACATAGAAGGCAACTGCAAAGCAGATGAACTAGCGATATTGGGTACCACATAGCCGATCCAGCCAGACTAAGCGAACATACCTATACCTTTAGCAACTTCTAAGATGCTTATAGACAAACACACTATCAGTGCTGCCAACAGGCTATGGACTCAGTGCTTACCTATGCAACAAGTAGAATAACGTGACTGGAATAGAACATGGGCCGCACAAACCGACTGGGGTCCTAAAAGGGAATTGTCTGATTGGCAGGCATGCCAGTAGCTGTAATGGCATTGAATAAGAAGAGACTATAGAACACTTTCTATGCTGGTGCATGGCTCTGGATAGAAGAAGGTTCAATATTTTAGAAAAAAGTTCCCTGAATAACTTGGCAGAAGTAGCCAATATTAAAATAGTAAGGCTTGTTAGATATATTAAAGCCACATTTTGGTTCAGTGAGGACAATATAGAGTGAGGAGAGGGGACAGCCCTGGTGGTGTCACAATGGGCCTACAGCAGGTCTAGATGTGTCAACCGACAACCACTATACCTACCTATCTACCTAGAGAGCTCTTCTTACAAAAGGTAATACTGCATTAAGGGCCTTTAGAATAACAATTTTTTCACGCAAAAGTCCGCCAAAGTATTCGTTGCACAGCAAATTAGTAGGAGATACTGATTTATTATACTTTAATGGGCTACTCTTTTTGGCGTTGGGCCGGAAACCATTGAGGAAAGAAGGTAGATTTTGACGAGCTCTACGACTTTCTTTTACGTAAATTGAAATCCTGGAGTAAGGGTTGGTTAGGCCAGCTTTCATATCGTTGCCCATGAGAGGGCCCACTTGGGCGATATATCAAAGGATGTTATTTATGATACTCTTACCGGGTCAACCGCTTCGTAATACTCTTGAAATTCATCGGGTGCGTGATGTCTAAACGTGAGATGATTCCACCTCATCCTCCATACATATGCTCGCACATCCATTGGACACGAGAAAAACTCTACAGAGACTTTGGAGAACCTGCTTTGCCAGACACATTCGTGCTACATCTGCACGCTCAGGGGAATTGCGAAATGCGGCATGCGACTTGGTGATCGAGACTATGAAAGAGATGAGACGTCTGAAAAGAGTGCGCCACAGCAGCGGCGTCTAATCCTCTTGCCTCTCCCTCGATGAAATATGATACTTGACGGTAGTCCTACGGGCAGAAGAAATTGGTATAAACCAGTTTAGCTTACTTTCAGAAGTCCACTTGTGGGTGGCGCGCTACCACAACCCTTATGAAAAAATCATCCTCCATTCGGAAACTGTAAAAAGGACTGAAATTAGTGCCAAATCTCAACGCATTTATGCCGAATGCACAGTGTGTGGAAAGAATACCCACAAAGTTCGAAAGTTGACGCCTTGTTAGACTTAGAAGTTTCCTTGAGTACCTCCGATCCACCCTTGGACAGGGTTTTGGCGAACTTGCAAGTTCATGTTCTTGCCTAACGCTCATTGGCTCGATGAAGTAATGCTCTTTTCATGAGCAGATCGCAGGTAGTTAAGGGAACTGCCATCTACTAATTTCGAAGGAAAACCACTTCAGGGTCGACCTGCCTAGCTAACTCGTCCGCCAAGAAGTTACTTGCAATGCTACTGTGACCAGGTACCCATCTGAGCTTCATTTTGAAGTGTTTGTATGCAATTGAAAGGGAAGTCCTACAATCCGCGACTAGTTTCCAACGCACTTTCATCGGACTATAGTTTCCATTTAGTTGCCTAAGTAAACATTTAATTCCCCTGATAGTTGATGCATTACTGTGCACCCAATTAGCTGCTTCTTTGATTGCGGCTACCTCCGCTTGGAAAACATTTGAGTGGTCCGGTAGCCTGAATTTGAGTTTGATGTAGGGCTCGTCGCTTAAGACACCTCCATCAACATTTCCATACAACTTCGAACAGATCTATCAAGCCTTTTCCCTTAATGCGGAACCCTCCCATGCGTCACTTTAGAGATTATTGTTTGGGTACACTCTTGTTCTGCTGAGAACTAGTTACCCACCAGCACTTGGACTTTTCAATGGTTGCGACTATCATCCATTTTCTAACCATTTTTGTTTCTTTAAAAAATTTTCCATATTAGTCAACAATCGCGCAGAATTAATTAAAATGCTAATATCTCTCAACTCCTACCAACGCTTTCAATAATTATACGTAAAACGTGCAGAAAATTTCAAAACACCGCCAAAAATAAGTTTCGCGTGCAACAATGCAGCAGCAGACGGCTGGCGAATTTCTAATCCAATTTTGGCAATGCCAGCGCTGCTCCCTCACATAGAAATATTCACATACGTGTTTGTTTACATGGAATAGCAGAGAGTTGTGACAGAGGCGTGGTGCAGAATAGGAATACTCGTATCAGAAATCAGTGCCGACTTAAAAGGAAGCTTTTCAAAAATCACGTAGGCAAGTTGGGGTACCAGAAATGAGAAGTAGATTGAAAACAACGCAGAAATCCAAAAATTGGGTTGTAAATTTTTGGAAATTTGTAATGAGAAATTTGGAAAAGAAGTATGTAAATTTGCTATTGGCGGGCAGGAAGTTGAATCTTTCACTTTTTCACGCAGCTAAAATTGTGCGCTAGGAATTATTCACGAATTTGGGTTTTCAAAAAATCGATTCTAAAAATCTATGCTAAGTAAGGGCAACACATATCCGGTTGAGAAATAATTCATGGAGCTGAGATTACATGATACTAAATCAAATTGAGTCTCTAAAATAAATACTGCAGATATAATTACTCAATAAATAAATACATTTTCACAATTATTTCAACCGCCGTGCAGCCTATGGACTTACGCCCCGCAACAACTCAACAGCTCATCAACATTTGAACCGATTTTGACTATATTTTTTTTTAATATTCACAATTTATTTACAAAAGTGTGGCTTATTGTAGAAGAAAAACCAAATAAATCCAATTTTCAATCTTAATAAAAAAATTTGAATTATTCCAAAAATGTATATATCAATTCCGCCGTCTTTAATTAGAAACTCCAGAAAGATTTTTGGTATGCACTTTTATGGCTTATTAAATTTTAGTACCTTAAGGTGGATGCCAAAGATGCTGAAAGGTTAGGTAGTGCTAGCAGATCTGACTTAGACCTCTAGAGCCCATTGTCTTACCAGTTCTATGTATTTATAGTCGAAGATATTATTTTATGTAACAAATAGGAGGAGGAGCTCGGCCAAACACCCAAAAAGGGCATACGCGCCAATTATATATATATATAATTTTTGACGCACGTTTTCGCGAGTTTTGTTTGCATATCCTTCCTTTTGTCAGCAATATCCTTCGAGGATGAAAAATTTGTTTATCCTAGGCACATTCGCCGAGCCCTACAATGAGTTGGGTAGTGGTAAAGTAAGTGTTCCAAAGTACCCCTAGCATCCATTTCACTGTTGTGTTACTCGCATCCCTCTGGACTATTCCCATTTGGGCTGCGTGATGTGGGGTAAGACAGCGTCTCGTCAGCACTTCAACCAATATTTTGCAATCTTTCATAGAGACTGATAAAATTAAGTTTGTAGTTTTGGTATTCCAAGTTCTTAATTTTGGCAGTTTTGTACGAGGTTGAGTGTTCCCACATCAACTGCGTTTCCAGAGATAGTTCCTCATTTATTTCCGTTTTCAAAAAGGAGAGTGATGTGTATATTTCGGACGTGTTCAAGCAAATACCTGCCTTAGCGAGTTCATCAGCTCTCTCATTTCCTTTTTTTTTGTGTTCTGGTATCCAGTAAATAGTGATCTGCCCATTTCTGCATAGTTCATCAATTTTGTATCTGCATTGCTAAACAAATTGGCGGCCGCCGTAACCGAATGGATTGGTGCGTGACTACCATTCGGAATTCACAGAGAGAACGTAGGATTGAATCTCGGTGAAACACCACAATTAAGAAAAACTTTTTTCTAATAGCGGTCGCCCCTCGGCAGGCAATGGGGAACCTCCGAATGTATTTCTGCCACGTTCGGAGTCGGCTTAAAACTGTAGGTTCCTCCATTTGTGGAACAACATCAAGATGGATACCACAAATAGGAGGAGGAGCTCGGCCAAATACCCAAATATATATATTGTTGAACACATTCCGGGTCAGTGCAAGGAGCCATAGTTGCTTTAATAACCTCTTGGCTATCAATGAAAATGTTTCTCCGAGTATTCCAGAGCCAATTAAGCTGCTTTTGTTGCGCCATAGATTTCAGTAATTGCGGGCTAAAAAATCTCCTTGATTTTTTTTTAATTTTTTCCTTGACAGAATTACGCATTTTCTCTATATAACGATTGCACGATTTTTTTTAAGAAGGAGGCTTGAACTAACACAGTTGTGAGGTTGAAAAGGTATGGAAGGTGTTTGAATTGCCGGAAATTTGTTTTCCTATGAATCGATTATTTTGGGCAGTCTTGAAGAAAGTGATAAGTTGTGATTGTTTTATTGTGATTGCAGGAACAGGTCGACGGGGTCGAATATGTCATTATATAGTCTGTGTCAGAAGAAAAGAACCGGTTTGTTTTTCTTGTATCTTCAAGATATATTTCGCTCTACTTTTTGCTGCGTAATAGTCCCACTCAAGGGCTACGACGCCAGTTCTAATTCAGATTAGTGTCGTTCGAAACTTTCCCGTAAACGCAACCAAACAAAAATGAATGAGAAGTACGCGAAGCGTTTTGAGGCGGTATTTTTAAGCAACTCGTGCGTCAAGTCCGCAAAATATAGTCTTATTTATCGACGAGCTACGCAGAAAAGCTGGTTCAAAGCATGAAGAAGATGCTAGGCTATACTCAACAACGATGAATACTACACGGTCATGTAAAAAAGTTTTAAATATATATCTTTTATACTTTGTGAATAATTTTTCTGACACAGACTGTATATCCGTGAGTTGGCTTAATGTATTCGAGCGGAAATTTTTCAAATTTTGTCATACCTAGTCTTGCTTTTTGTAATCTTAAGGATTTTGTATTCGAATTGTCGTTAAGCATTTATTTTATTTATGTTTCAGGCGGGTATACTTGTTTATATCAGTTGTTGGCTGAATTCAAGTTCTCTTACTTAAAGCTCCTTTTCCTAAAGTTGACTGCCTTTCTAATGTATTTTCTAATACCAGTCCATTAATTTTGAATTTGTAAGTGCATTTCAATCTTAGCTCAATATTTACATCCATTTTATTAGACAAGTAAAAATCAAAGCAACACGCTTTAAGTTAGTTTGGAGATTTCTGTCGTCATCTTCGGCCAGCTTTGATTTTTTACGTTTAAAACTAATGCGGGTGATAGTGTATAGTTTTATGCGAGCTGTTTTGGCTACCTACGATCTGCTTGTGGAAAGACTAGTTTTAAGTCACCTCAGCTGGCGCTATGCCAGCAACAGCAGACGTGGTTCAAGTTTGATGGAGTCAGGCAGCTAAGCGCCGGAATGTTTGCCTAGTTGGCGCGACACGTTTAGGAAGTTGATGTTGACATTCACGCTGTGCCAACACCATTGAGTGATTATTGGTCAAAAAAATAGTCCCAATTAAACCACACTCTTGCGGAAAATGGCCCTCCATTTCTTGTCTGTTTCTATACTGCAGCTGTTCGGTTTAAAAGCATCAAATATGGTTGTTAAATGTGTTAAATTTACGTCCAAAGTCGAAAAAAGTCTGGCTAGACGTGGGTTCCCAACGCAGAGTTTATATTGTCTTTAAGAGTCTATACTAAAATTTAATGGCGAAATTAATTTTTGTGAAAAATTTGATCCCAAAATTTCCTGCACGTATGAGTCTTTTTTGCCCTACAGGGTGAACGATATGAAGTGTTACCTATTCAAAACACCATAACTTTTTTATGTGAAATTAGTTTTTATTTTTTTTTTATTTTATTGACAAAATTGTTCAAAAATGATTGAAATTTTAACATATATTCACTTTAGCTCGATATGACCACCTTTTGTCTTGACTATAGCATTCAAACGGTCAAAAAATGAGTTGCATGCTGCACGAATGTGATCTTGAGGTATTTTGGCCCATTCTCGTATAACCGCTTTTTTGAGCGCATCCATACTGGCATATTTTTTAGTCCTCACCTTCCTCTCCAAAATGGACCTGATCGAATAGTCCATCGGATTTGCGTCTGGCGAATTCGAAAGCCATTGTGTGGACGAAATGAAGTGTGGAACATGATTTTTTAATGATTCTTGGTTCACACGAGCTTTATGAGACGGTGCCGAGTCCTGTTGGAACGTCCATGGTCTACGACGGAAATGTTTGCGTGTCCACGGCTCTAAAGCAGCTTCTAAAACTTTTTCCCGATAATAAGTCGCATTCACTTTGACACCAGGCTCGATAAAAATGATTGGAGAGCGTCCATCAGCGGTCACTGCGGCCCAAACCATTACTTGCGATGGGAAATTGCTTCGAGTGGCCATACGTAGGCTCAAATTCTCGTATGAGCGTTCGGTCAAGTAAACACCACGATCGTTTTGAGTGTTTATGAACTGCTCAATTGGGAAATTTGTTTCATCAGAAAACACAATGTTAGGAAATTCCTTTGCTCTTTCGCACCGAACTTTTTTTTGCTGGTGTGAAAGATCGGGTGCTTTTTGCGACTTGTAGGTATTGACCTTGAGCTCATTTTTCAATACGCGTCGAATGCTGTCTTGCGATATTTTCAGTTCTTTGGCCATTTTTCCTCCACTTGGACGTGGATTTCGCTCAAGTCGAGCCTTCACTTCCCGAACCATTTCTGGCGTTGTTGCGGATTTTTTTTGGTCCACCTCCATAGCGTTTTGCAATGCTACCAGTATTATTGTAACGTTTTATAGTGCGATACACAAACATTTTATTCACTTTGAGGTGACTGAGCTCACGAACAATGGCTGGTTGTGATTTTCCAGCCAAATAAAACGCATACTCACTATTACGTATGAATTCCATCACAGAAAAACAAAAATTCAACAAAACTGAGACGCAAATGCTTTTGATGGCTTATGAATAATATATTGAACTGTCATTAGAACAATTTTGACGTTGATGTCATTAGCTGTTTTACAGATACAAGCAGTGTGAAGTTGGTAACACTTCATATCGTTCACCCGTAATTTTGAGAAGTCTGAAAAATATTAAGTTTGTAAGGCCGACAGAGAGTTGAAATATTCAGTCTTATCAAACGAAAGCAGAGCGCGGTAACGGATAAAAGTGCGCTACTAATTTGCTCGTAAATGCCAGATCGCATTCTTGTCTTTTTTTGGCTGCTGCACAGTGTTATTATTGCTATGCGTATTACATAAATTATAAAACTTAAAAAATCATAACAATACGAAAATTCATTAAACCCAGTAAAATTTAGTATGGTCGTAATTTCAGCTTGTATGCATTTTTTATTAATACAATAAAATAGATAAGTTATAAAAACTAAGCAGAAAAAAAAACCCACATGCCTCTTGGGAATTTAAAATACATTTCAACATTTACTTACGAAAGCTTCGATTACACGCACACATATGTGCATACACATACGTGAAACTAAACTATTTCGGAAAAAAATGCATTTAAAACTGTCCGTCGGCGACTAATTTCTTTTCGATGCCCTCGCGGCACTTTTTCTGGATAAGCGGAAAATTGTAAAGATATGTATCGCATTTTAGCCAAGAGCTTCGCTGTTGGCCAAGCAACGCCTGCATGCTGGCAAGGCAGAAAACCACTAAGGCTGCACGGCGCAGGCGCACATTTCCAAATTTGAAATACAATAACTAACCAATTCCAGTTTCGTCGACATAATGGGTGGCTTGGTGGCCGTTAGTAGGAAGCAAATATTTTGTTGCTTGCTGCTAGTTGCTCCACGCTTACTTTAACTGACCGCCAGTTATTATGGCATCTCATTTTCATTACAATTTTCAAGTTTTTTCAGTTTGATTTTAATTTTTAACAACCGCTAGACGAGCCACTATCCCAAGGCGAAGAGAGTGAAACGAATACGAAAATGATTAACCTTTATGTGAGTCAATGCGAGCAAAATGCCTGGCTAAATGTTTACGACTTTCTTTAGTGTCACTTGTTTTAACGCCACCAAACATGCAGCGACAAGTGGTTTAGTTGACTGGTCAGTGCAGCAAAAATTCGCCATGCATTGCAGGAAGCAAACTCAGAGTTATGTTGTTGCCATGTTTTGTTGCATTTGGCGTGCTGCTATTTTTGTTACAGTTTTCCTGCTTTCTGCGCGGCAACTGATTTTTAGTTGTTTTAGTTTTTCTTTTGTATTGCCATTTTGCACGGCTATCAGCTCAATTGGCTAATCGGCTTAAAATTTGCTGCCAACTGAATGTGAGTTTGCTGCTGTGTTGCGCCTGCTGAAGAGCGCCTCGCTAACGCCTCGGCGGCCTTTAGCTGCCGCGCTGCCTGTGATTAATTGGTTAACGATCTGTTGTTGTCATTGCTTTTTGTTATTTTGCTTGCCATTGGCTTTTGTTTCCAAACATTTCGCTACTTGATTTGTTTCTCTTTTCCATATTTAGTAAAAGTTGCTTTCTAAAAAAGCACAACATTTCTTTTTACATGATTTTTTTTTTCAATTGTACACTCACTCTTCCGCGTCTTTTTGTGTGGAAATAAGAAATATTAATTTTAATAGTTGCAATTTCTGCTTAGGTTCGACATTTGTCACTTGATAATTTAATCGACAGGTCAATGTAACCCCAAGTTGGAAATGTAATCTCATTACATGAGTAAGTCTGTTTATTGAAGAAGGTATTTAAAACTATGAAGAGTTTAACGGTTTTCACCTTTTTCCATTTTTTCACTTTGTAATTACATCTAAGCCCTTTAATTTTTAATGGTCAATCGGCAGGCAAGATTATGCAAGGCGCCTGTTTTGTTGATAATTTGTTTGCTTTCTCGTCACTGACAAAGCGTTGCCAATTAATGGTGACTAATTTTTGTTAGGTGTTGGTTTTTTTTCACTAATTTTCGGTTTATTACTCTAAGGCGGTGTCCACCAGCATTTTTTGATTTTTTTTTTCTTTGCTTGCATGATTTACTAAATGCTGCCGAGGTTTCTTTCGGTATGCGTTGCGGTCATACTTTTTACGACCATTGAAAAATGTAGTCTTTAGCTATGTATTTCGTTTTGACCTTTGTCGTGTACGCGTTGTGTCTTTTTATTTTTAGCGGCCTTGAAGTGACTATGTTTACTATGCAAAACTTTCACTACCCAGCTATGTAAATACTTTGATGAAATATAGCAATACAATTTTCCTATTCAAAAAACCAACAAGTAAAATTACATAATTTCCAAACGAAACAAAATACAACATTTCTAAAAAGCCAGATAAGGAAATAAAGTTAAAGTCATAAAATATGCGTCTCACGCGCTTTTGTTTAAAATTAATCAGTACTGTCTGTGTCTCTACAAAAAAAATTGGTGAAATGCTTGCTTAAGTTATGCGGAAAAACTAGCTAAGCGCATATCATCCATGACCAAAAGCCTTTTTGCGTACAGACACCTATAGGTACCAAATCGGTTTACGCTTCTTTTATTGGGAAATCTTATCATGCAGTCCGTGCTGTACGCGGACGACATTGTGCTAGTGTGCGAAGTTGCAAATAATATCCAAGCCACACTCAATCAGTGGCAAAAGCAAATTCGAGTCGCAGACAGAGGTTATGCGAGGTCTCCATGTTTAAATACTTAGGCTACAGGAGAAGTTAATGAATACATGCAACATAGTGTTAATGCGGCATTATTAAATTTGGAAAACTCTAACCGGGGTGCTATGTGACAAATTATATGTATAATACCGCTGAGCGTCCCACTTTGTTATATGAAGCCGAATAATGACCTATGAAAAGGTCTCTCGAAAGAAAGCTTCAAACGGCAGAAATGAAAATATGGAAATGGTCAGCCTCAGTCGCTGCCAATGCTGGACAAAGTACCTAAACGATTCATTCGTGGAAGCTTTAAAATCGCTTCGCTTGAGCAAAAAAAACAAAAATGTCGTGCTCACTGGTATGGACATGTCCAGAGGAAGCCTGGATGAGATTTGATAAAAAATGTGTTAAACATCACCAAGGCGCCGAGGAAACCATGTCGACCACAGCATATATAGGTGAAGTAAGTAGAAAGTTATATGAAAGGTGCGAATTTACACACCGAGACGAGCCAGGATCGCGTTGCCTTTAGTAATAACATATGGTGCTAAAGCGTCACTCGCATTAGAAAGTTGTCTGTAATCGACAAATGCTAAGCAGCGAGGAAACGTGGGAAATCAATGATGACGTGATGTAATGACGAAGATGGAACCCCACACTAAAGTAATGCGAAAACGCTTCCAAGGTGGACGATAGTTAAAAACGAGGGGGAGTTTTTTAGTATCTGGACATACCATTGTTGCGACGGCAGTTTCGATGATGTTTAGACATTTTAAACCCCCTCATCCACAAAAGAAAAAAAATCGATCGCAATCTACAATTGGAGGCTTTTGAGGCTGAATTTTAGTACTTCCTCATTCCTTTTGGTTCTTATCTCTAACACATTTAGAGCCATATCACCTATGTATACGAGTCCTCGCCTTGCGAGAACAACATATCCGCAGAGGATGTGCTCTGGAGACGCTTGTTTCCATCAATTCGAGTTTCCTGAGATGTTAACGAACACTGCAATGCCTCGCATAGTATCCAGTTAAAGTTCGTAAGCCTTTTATATCCAGGTTTAGGTGCATTTGATGCATTACTGAAGGGAAAAATATAAACTAGAGACAGGTTACTCTTTTCTGGGTTCTCTATCTAGTCTCTTGCGAGTTCCCTGTACTATCAGTCTTTGATAAATTGTTTTATGTTGGCGTTGGTGAGCCCATAAAATGGTGCTGTTTCTGTACAGTGTTCTCTGCTACGGTATTGAGGACAGTTACGTATTCTTCAACAAGTTTAGAGACTCCAGTTCACATAAGGCTGCCTGAAACTCTGAGAAAGTTAAGATGCTCTTCGAAGCCATTCTCTGACACAGATGTCTATGTCATGGATTTCCACTTGAAAGTCTGTGAAATAACCGTCCATGGATATTGATCTTTTAAAATTTGCCACAAAGTTATCCGCACCAGCCCTCCCATCCGCAAGCTTGGGCCAATCTGTGCACTAAATCTCAGAGTCAGAGTCTCACTTGAGTCGGTTCGATATTGTTTCCTAATTGCATTAGACACTCTGGTGACCATTACTGTTTTACGACAACACACAGCTATCAAAATCGTTGGATTTACGGTCCTGCTCTGTATCTAATTAATTTATTTTTTCGAAGTGCTGATTTTAGGAAACTCTTTTGCTGTGCTGCGCTTTCTCCATATAAAAATTGTTTAAGCATTTGCGCTATATAAAATACTTGTAAGTCGTGAGCAATTCGCTAAATTCAATGGCCTATAAAACTGCATACCCAAAACTTTCCAAAAATTCTGATCAAAAGTGAGAAATTTTGTTGAATTTTTAAAATTTGTACAAAATTTAAAAATTTAATATATATGTTTTTTGTAAGAAAATGAACAATAATCTTATAAAAAATGATTTCAAATAAATGAGAAGCAAATAAATAAAAAATAAATAGGCAATATGTCCCTGTGCTACAGTTATTTAATTATTGTAAATAGGCTGCTATCAATAATGTACAATAGTACAATGTGTAGTACAAATTAATCACCCTGTTAGATATTTCAATCATATTTGACAATTCCATTTGCCCTACCGGCAAGCATTGTAGTGATAGTGTGGGCTGATATTTGTTCGATGAAGTTATACGAGTACTAGCTCCAAAGCGACTAGACTTGGACTAGTTGGAAAATGACAAATTAGTGGTGTATGCGAAGAAAGCATTTTATGCTTTTTATGGTTTTATTGCTATTATGTTTTAAAATTGCAATACTTAATAATTTCTATTTGAAGTAATGCAGATATTAAAAGGTGGCGCAAAATTAATCACCCTATCGGAAAATGTATAATTTTTGCAATTCGTGGCATATGTTAATTATATTTGACATTTGTGAACAAAACAGCTGCAGTATACAAACAGAGAAGCAATGGAGCGGGTAAAGATCAAGATAAAGATAACCATTATTCGAAATCATTTTATTTTATTTATTATAGTACAAAAAAATTTGTTTTTAATTAGTAAACAAATATTTTAAACAAAGGATGATTATTTTGCGTCACCTGAAATTTTTTTTGCTTTGTAAAAAAATATTTAAAAAAAGGATGATTAATTTTGCGCCACCTGAAATTTAATTTTCTTTATTTAGTAAAAAACTCATTTGTTTTATTTATTAATTTAAAAAATGAATTTGATTTAATTATTTAAAAGTGGGTGATTACATTTTCGCCACCTGAATTAAAAATTTTTTTATTTAGTAAAAAATTCAGTTGTTTTATTTATTAAGTTAAAGTTATTCAAAATCAAAGGAGACTAATTTTGCGCCACCTGAAATTTTTTTTTTCTTTATTTAGTAAAAAATGCATGTGTTTTATTTATTAATTAAAAAAATAAATTTAATTTAATTATTTAAAAAAGGATGGTTATATTTGCGCCACCTAAACTTATCTTCTTTTATTTAGTAAAAAATTCACATGTTTTATTTATTAAGTTAAAGTTATTCAAAAACAGAGGATGATTAATTTTGCGCCACCTGAATTTTTTTTTTATTTAGTAAAAAATTCAGTTGTTTTATTTATTAAGTTAAAGTAATTCAAAAACAAAGGAGATTAATTTTGCGTCACCTGAATATTTTTTTTACTTTGTAAAAAAATATTTAAAAAAAGGATGATTAAGTTTGTGCCACCTGAATTTTTTTTTTCTTTATTTAGTAAAAAATTCATGTGTTTTATTTATTAATTTAAAAAATGAGTTTAATTTAAATATTTAAAAAAGGATGATTATATTTGCGCCACCTGAACTTATTTTTTTTATTTAGTAAAAACATTATTTTTTTTATTTATTAAGTTAAGGTTATTCAAAAACAAAGTATGATTAATTTTGCGCCACCTGAAATTTTTTTTTTATTCAGTAAAAAATTCATTTGTTTTATTTATTAAGTTATTAAAAAAAGGATGATTAATTTTGCGCCACTTTGTATATATACTTATATTTGTCTATATACATAAGTACTTATATTCAAATTCAAATCGTCATGGTGCAGCTTCTAGCGGCGTCTATTTTTTATTCATAGCAGCTCGGCTTCTAACCCAGAATTGTTACCAATGCCGGACATGAAGTAATGCCGTTTCTGACCAATTATGTGGATTTTTTTTAAGTTGACAAATTATTACTACATAGCACAACTGTGGCTCAAGTAAAAAATTATCTCTCAACTGAATATGGCACTGTGAGGCATAATTATATATACATACATACATTTAAGTGTTTTCGAACACCATTTTTTTTTTGTTTTGTTTTGCTGTTCTAATTATCTTGAGTAACACACCACGCTATGAGTTGTCTGGCAGAGCTAAAGTTATGTAAGTGCTTTGAGTCTCAGAAGTGCACTTGCTTGTTCCCATCTCAAATGCCAGTTCGTGTCTGAAGTCTTACGTTTTTCACGCGCCAAACGTGAAAAGTCATTCACGCCTCACACACACGCGCACACACACACATAAGTACGATAAGACTTAGACACTTGAACTGCGCTAATTTCAACTTCCTCAATTTCATGTGACGTAGCGTATTTTTCCACGCTCATTTAATTGCCTACACGCAGACAAAAAACTACATAACTTTTTGGTACTTCAACGGTGAATCTGCAACTCATCCTACAGCGTCCAATGGTTGAAGTAAGTTATTGTTTTTGTTGATTTTGTATTGAAAGTGCGGGCCAATGTGCGATTGTCTGCAATTGTATGGCGGTGTGTATGCGGTGCGCTAAAAATTCAAATCAAAATTGCAAATCAAAGCTTTTCATTTCCAATTTTTACATACACAACACGCATGTGGCACGCACGAGAGGCTGCCGTCACCGCCGCCGCCACCACCTCCGTCCGATTAGCCTCTTGTGCGGTTGTTAATAAGCGCTGATTGTTGTGTGAATAGAAATAGCCCACCTGCCAGTCGTGCGGCTTGTGCAGCGGCATTTTATGTAAATCGTTAGTGGAACCGCCTTGATCACTTTTCATTTCATTTGGGGCGCTTGCGTGCTATTCATCATTCGCCAGCGCGAGCGCAAACTTTCTTGTTTTTTTTCGATTTTTATTGCATCTTCATTGTAATGCTTTTTATAGGCATTTAATTGGTATTCATTGTTTTTTTTCAGATTTTGTTTTTAGTTTTTATTTTTGTATTGGTGCTTTCGTTGCTTAATTTAACGGTATATTGAACTCTGGCGTTTAAATGTCAAAGCGTTCAAAGTACCTTACGTAATGCTCTCACGCTACACAAGCATTCACATATTCACACGCTTACACACACACACACGTACTTATCTCAGAGTATTTCGCAATAATACGAAGTAGGTCTGTCTTTGTCCTAAACAACTGTTCCGCTATAACAGACTAATTTTCTTAACTCGAACACAGTAAACAATCGATAATCTGCGCAACTACAAAGTTTTCTTTACTAATGAGCGCAAAGCTGTGCCAATGCAGTAACTCAAATACGATAATAAGTTAATTCTTTGCTGTTGTCTTTTCTTTGTTGATTCTTCCTCTTTAGTCACAGATTAATTCTGAAGGTTTCTGCGGTGCGCATCAGCAAATAATTTGTATTTTCTTAACACCAATTTTATATTTTGCTTTTTGCAATGCTTGTTTTTTTTTCGCAACGCTCAACGAAGCTGCTTGTTACTGGCTACCGCTGGCGTGCATTTTGATAGCAGCTGCTTATTTTTATTTTCTTTACTCTTTTATCAACACACTACGGCCTTCACGAAAGCAAGGTGCAGAGACAATATTTTTGTTTTTATTTTTGTTTATTTTCCTCAGAAAACAATTTGATTGTGCATTTTTTTTTTTTGTTTTGTATGTATATTAATACATGAGCCATGACCTGCGTGAAAAGTAGTCATTTCGCTATTGATTGCAAATAAATATTACAGTAGAATAAGCTACTTGTAAATAAGTAAGCATTAATCAAAACAATTGCATTGATTTTACCACATTTGAGTTGCTGACACCCGTGCGTAATCACAAAGGAACGGCAATTGTTTGTTAAAGTACTCGTTGTTATTCAGCTGGGCGTATACGCAACCTGAAAGCCTTAAAGTAGAGCAGCAAAACAGGTTATCTGCTAAAGCAAATGCAAGTGAATGGCAAAATATATTAATTGCTTTCGGTTTCTTTTTAATTTGAACGACTAATTTATCAATGAAATGCGTAGCGAATGTAAAATTGAAGAACCATAAATTTTGTTAATTTATACCCGCAAATTCTTATAAATATTGCGTCGCGAGCGTCAGCTAACAGGCTAAATTTTTCCAAAAACATTTCTTTTAAGGTAGTTAAAAGATATACCGTTTATGATGAAATCAAGCAATATATAAATAAATACGATTGCAATAAATATTTCGACTCCAGCAACAGCTATCAAGCCAATTTTTTCCTTATAAGTTACATTTCTTTTTAGGTAGCCAAATTATTTTGCTTCTATAAGCCGATTAGAGCTTTTATACGATTTCTAAAATTATATCGAGTCCAGCGCTACCTATCGGTTGAAATACAATTATTTTTAGGTACCTTATATAATTTTCGAGAATGAGCCAAACCGGGCTATAAACAAGATTTTTGCAAATATATCTACTCCGGCGCCACCTATCGGGTTTACAGAACCTTGTAAGCCTTCACAAGTATGCTCACAATAACTTTGCCAGTTTTTCAGTCAAAGAGGTTTGGGAGTCCATAAAGTTTGAGGAAAAAAAATCCATTATTCCTGTGTAAAATTTTTGCGCAATTGGTTTAAAACTGTTTTATGGTCGATCTTTGGCTCCTGGGCGATGCTATGACTAGTTGCATGACGGTCAACTTCGATTGTTTCTGTGAGTTTATCGACGTTTTTGACATTTTCTCCAACATCAAAAATGTCTGAACAAAATCGATGAAAACAAAATTGCACCTAATTAGCTGTTAAGATATCGGCACCATAAAACCGTTCACAATTTCAGCGGCCTGGCTTGCATATTCGCATTTATCAAAGAAAAACTGTAATGTGTACTTTGTGCTTGAATGTCTCTTTCTTGACTTCCATTACTAGCACCCTGTAACTCACAGACAAATGGAACAAAACAAAAACAGCAAAAGAATTTTTCTAGTGTGAAATATCACTTTGACAACGAGAATAAACTTAAAATTGTTTGATCGATATATTACGAGATATCGATCACTACGGTCATCTACCGAGGAAATAATGGGTTCTTTCAGGCCAAACCACTTATAAAATATGTGCGCATATTCAAGTGCATACCCTTTGCCTTCTCGAAAGCGGCACTCATGATTTGAATGGAATTTGTTATTGGAGTATTGCTTTGCTAGGGGACGTTCATAAACCTCGTGTCTCGAATTTCAGAATCTCGACTGCATCATAATGGTAGATCGTGGAGCAGGTGAGGATGTGAACTGCAGGCTAAACAAAGCAAGAGCGGCAGTCGGCTGAATGTATACAGCGTCTAGTGTTTTTTACGTGAGTACCTGCTGGCGACAGCTTAAACCCACGGTACCCAAAGGCACACGGATCAAAATCAATAATCAATGATCAGGACCCAAACAATATTTGGTACCAATTGGCAGTGTGGCATGGACACACTAACCGCCTTGGTAGGGCTCGAGGCCTACCCATACCTCTGCCGTTCTGTAGGTCCCGGCACATGGTTACTATGCAACTCTACATCAAGTCAAAAGGCTCTACCCGCGCTTTAAGTCTCAACCACAGCCACCACGAAAACCTCCCCGAAGGGCCGTTCCCAAGAACAGGCAGAGCGAACTCTGAGGGCTCCTGTTCCCCGTGGTACCGAGTTATGGTCTCCGGAAAGACATCGCACCCGAACACACTGCCAGCTGAGCACCCATACAACTCAGGCACTGGTAAACCTAGATTTTAGTCGCCTTTTACGACAGGCATACCTTACCTCGCTCATATTCTGCACCGCTGGGGGATAGGTGAATGCATACAGTAGGGGGAGCTCGCAAATCTTCAGGCGCACTAAACTACGAATATTCGGCTCATGTGTGAAGTCCATAATCAATTCGCGGTGGATAGGTCACACACTGAGAAAACCACCAGATAGCATCATGAGAATGGAACTGAACTGGAACCCGCAAGGGAGCAGAAGTCGCTGTCGATCAAAAAATTCTTGGAGAAAGTCGATGCTGCGCGAACTAGCAGATGCCGACATCTCATGGGACGGTGCAAAAACAACAGCACAGAACCATGTGCGATGAAAGAGTCTTGTCGAGACCCTATGCTCCGGAGAGGAGTGAACAAGGAGAAAAAAATATAGGGTTTTTCAGTAAGAGCGCTTCAACTTTTGAACTTTTTTGAATAAAACACAAACGGTTTGACTTTTTTAACTAAATTTTTTTTTATTATCGAGTTTGAACACATACATTTAAGTATGAAATTCGATTTCTTTTGCATGACCACCGCGTGCACGTTTTACGAAGTCCAATCATTGAACCCAATTTTCGACCACTCTTTTGCATAAATCGGCCGAAATTCCAGCAATTTCGCGTTCAATATTGGCTCAGAGCTCACAAATCGTCGCCGGCTTGTTACTGTAGACCAATGACTTCACATAACCCCAAAACGGGACAGCTTATTAAATGGACCGTAAAATGGCCGTAATTCTCTTAAAGTAGCAGCAACAGAACGATTATTTTCATAAAAAATTTGCACGATTTGCAATCGTTGTTCAAGTGTGTAGCGTTCCATGATGAAATGTATACTAATGAAGTTTACAAATGACAAGCGAAAAATAAAAAATATTGCGTCGCTCGCCCTCCCTATCGGAAAAAAGTTGAAGCGCACCTATTGAGTAACCCTATATATATATTTGTATATGTTTACCACATATCTCAATTTATTTAAAATAAAAAAACAGTTCTTTAAACCATAATCCAGAGACATTTTTAGGTAGGGTCGCCACCTAATATTAAATTATTTACTTAAAATTTTAAAATTCTGTGTTACGATTTAGGTACCCAATAACGGTGTGTCAAAAGAGAATAGTAGTGGTATTAATTCAAACATTTTTTACAATTCAGTTTGTTTATAATATAAATATATATGATTACTTATGTTCGTTAGACATGACAATTTGTAGTCTGTCATTTTCCTCAATAAATATAAATAAAATAACCAATCAGTTGTACTCCGCTATCAGAGTAAAGCTGAATACAAAAAACCTAAAAGTTTTCTCCAATTTTCATCGTTTTTTTTTAATAAATATTTCTAAACTCAGTAAGTGTAGGACATCCTGCAATAAAATGCTTCACATTTTCTTATTCATTCAGATTGCAGAGGCTGCACATTTTTTGCATGTTTCAGAATTTATAGGCATTTAACATAAGCAGATAACATCGTGCTTTGAACATTATTGAGATATCTTCAATCCGCACTCCTTCTCTTATGTAGGTTGAACCCTTTTTTTGGTCTCAGTGATTGTGTTCATTTTAAATAAATAAATATTTGAATTTGTGATGCCCTTCCAAGTGCTTTTCCGCTTTGTTTTCTGGTGTGTGTTTGGCCTTTTATTCTGTCAGCAACTCTATACAAAGGCTGTGCCACTGCGTACTATTGATGCATTCGTCGTCGTAGCAATATTTGTGCGAGGATGGAAGAGATACTTTTTTGATGTGAAAGATCAGATTTTGTGAAGTGCATTCTTTATTTATTGATTCTATTATATTCAAAAAATCACTTATATTTCGTGTGCACTATAGCGATAGTTACTTTTCACTTTCCTTATATTTGAATAGCCTTAGCGCAATTTGATTGCGATTTTTTCTGTATTTTTTCACCTTTGACTGGACATTGAAGCGATTTGGCGATTTTTTTTTGTTTTTTGGCAACTAAGAATATATATAAATCTTGTCACCATAATCTGAAATCATCTCTTATAGTTGTCGACGCCTACTCTTTTTGAAATAAATTAAGTGCTTAAGAAGAATGTAAAAATAGAATGCATCTGAAGCATACTTGACCTCTCAAATTATTTCGATTTCAAACACTTTCTCGAGCTTCTTGACATTGTTTGTACTACGTGTAAGCATTTTTTTACTATGTTTATCAATGCATTTTCCAATATTGTCAGTCTTTCTGCACCAGGACTTTCATTCCGCAAACAAAATTGTATACAACTTAACTGATTTGCTTAGTAGAACCAGCCACTATAAAAACGCCAAATTCACTTTTGATTACTCACAAAACGCAAAGCTTAACTATTAAACCGTGGAGACAATAACACGAAATTGAACTCAGTTATCAACAGTTCACTACCAAGTTAAAGCAACATTTTTCCACATCAATAAAATGGCGACGCTTCAATTCGAAAGTCACCTTTCTATTTGATCACAGTTTATAGAGTTACTTCAAAGTAATTTGTGGTATTTAAAATTCCATAAAAAAGTTCATATCACCGGAAAATTAAATGAAAATTTGTATGCGGTGAATTGTCATTAGTTTCGTTATGGACTATAAAAACATGTTTGTTTCGGTAAATTAACTTCCCCTTTCAGACAATCAAGCGCCATCCTTTGTTATTGAGGAAAACTAGCTTGGATTTAATCTCGCAGCTGCTTTGTCTAAGAATGAGTCTCGTATCTCAGTGGATTTGTAAGAAGATATTGATGACTTGCATAAGCCGATAATATCAGATGATTATTTGAAATACTTTAAGATTGAGGCAACTTTAAGTATTAATTTCATTACCCACAATCAAATATTTCACTTTGATCTTCTTCAGTTTAGAATCTGGGGGAGGTTCGACGTGATTGGTTTATTTGCAATATATTTGGTTGGTGTACTCAAACTTTGACTCTGCTTTAAATTTTACCGAAATACTTATTTAGTTTTGGCACTTAATCATGCAACGCTACATGGTGCAATAAGGCGTAGAAATTGCTACAATTTCTTATAAAAATTAGTGATATATTCGCTAAATGTTTGTTTAACTAATTTCGGTAAGAAAAACATCTTGAACTATGAACCTGATTTTTGGTTAAGTTGCTTGGTATACAAGCCAAATTTGCGGATTTGAGAGAACAGAAATTCACAGAAGGTTCATCAAGTACCAGTGGCTTCATTATCCCTTATTTATTATAATTATCACTCGATGTCAATTGCGCTCACTGTCAATGGCGACCGTTAGCGGACGATAGTAATTAATTTTTTTGGGCGAAGATGAATGAAGTGGATGTCATCCATAGAAGGGCACCGTAACAATACTACGCGGATAATATTGAAATTTTTGGATGAGAAACTTGATAGCTTCATAACGTTTGGTGGCCACTCAAAACAAAAAAAAAAAACTAGTTGAATGTGTTTACTCATCACTTGTGTAGAACTAACTATAAAGAAAAAAATAGTACATGCATTCATTAGTGTTTATGGTCATTATTAATTTAGCGAATTCACTTTTTGTAACTTCTACGTATTCTTCAAAATTTGTGAGCTTGTGAAGAAAATTGTGCGCAAATAGCAAAAAAAATGGCAATTTGTCGCACAGTGGCGTATCAAAAGCATTAAATAGTCCGAAAAATACGGCAACTTATGGAATACAAAAGTTTAATGAAACTTTGACGGTCGAATCTGAAAGTTGATCTTGAAAGTGAAAGAAAAAAGGATTTCTCAAGCAGTCACAAGCCAAAGAAATGGTATCATTATTTCGAAAGAAACCTTGCCATTCACTTCGAGATGCTACGAAACAGATCCATATATCGCAAGATTGCGTCAAAAAAGGCCACTAAAGTGAAGATCTATGATCCTATAAAAATATTGTAGCACCCAAACGAAATGATAAGCCAAATAAGAGTACTTAAGCGCGTGCGTAAAAATTATACAGACAAGACATCCATAAATATGGCATCAAAGCAGACTTTCAACAGATTCAGGCCGCTGAGTTTTACAAGTATACTGCAAAGAAGAGAGGAGGAGTCCGAGGTGACTTTAAGCTAAAAAAGTTAGACAGGTTCGCTAAAAAAATATTTGGTTTGCCAAGCCATCTATAAATGCGGTATGAAAAGGAAAACCTCCATTACCACGGGCACTATAAATCAAGAAATTTATATGAAGGAGTGTTTGCTGCCATTCATAAAACAACAAACAGACTTAGTTCTATTCTAGGCTGATTTAGCAGCGTGTCATTAGAGTCGTCTTGCTATGAACTGGTGTGAAAACTATAGAGGAATTATTGTTCAAAAAGACCACAATTCACCAAACTGTCCACAATTGCGACCCATTGAGAAATATTGGGGGCAATATTTAAGAGAATATTTCGAAAAACAAAAAACAAGCAATTAAAAATCAGCAGCAGTTCAAATTCAATTGGTAGAGAGCGGCAGATACCGTAACAAGAACTTATGTCCATCACCATAACGGGAGAGAGTCAAATCTAAATTGGGCCATTTTGTTTATAAAAAACAGAATTGGATGCATTTTTTGTTTAACATTGGACGCTTAATAAGGAATAAAATAAAATAAAAATTGTTTTGATAGCTTATAAAAATTCGATGTTATAAGGATTTTCGCCCGACCAATATTTTTCATATCCATTCTTTATGTTGACAAAATCTTTAGATTACTCTGGAATACCGCAGTTGATTGCCACCCTGAAGGTCAACATAACTGACATTCTTGATGAAATTGAGTTTCGTTTAGGCGAATATTTTATTCCAACAGTGGTCTACTAAGATATGTCATTTCACTTATTTATTTAAGTTTATGATTACAAGAACCTCAAAGATTCGATTAATATATTTACTTAAAGTATTTCTCACATACCAGAACAAAAGAGAGCTATTACACTGCGTTACAAAAACGAACTTTGTTACTGTCCTATGAACCAAATATACTCTTTCGGAAAGGGGATAAAAAATAAAAATACACGTGAATCGGCGATTTTCATGTACGAGTACACGTCACAATTTTTTTTTTTTCAGAATGTGTGTAACGCGGTGTTATGAATAGTGGACGTAATTCTCGAAAATAAATATCAGCATATCAAAATCTATGCTGAGAAGTCTGTAGTTACTATTTAACTCAGCAAGAGCCCACGTAATAGAGACAAAATTATAGTGGTTAAGTAGATTACTTTATGGAGTAGTAGCTGATTTGACTGTTTTTACGTTGAATGGATAGTAAAATCGTAAAGTTTTATGAGGAATAATGCAGCCAACATATTCAAACACTTGGAGACATTAAATAGAACCTCAAATAACATCATAAAGAAAAATCAAAGGCAAACTAAAAGAATATCCCGTATATGGCGTCATCGATGAATGTGCAAACAAAAAACAAAATCTTGCAATATCACTTAAATTTTTATTTTCTCATATACTGTCAAGTTCAAGCACTTTTAATGAAAAATACTAAATATTTCAGAACAAGCATTTTTATTATTTGAATGAAGTGGACTCGAAACTGGCTATATATTATTATTTCTCTCAGATTGTATTTATCCCATTGCTTTTGTACATTAGGGTGGTTATTATTTGACAATAACATTTTTTTTTTGGAATTTTTATCTCATGCCATACTTTTACTTAATTGTAAGACATAGAAAAAGTTAAGTATTTTTTCGCATTTTTAAAGTCACAATTGGCAAATAAAAAGTTAAAAAAAGTACAATATTATTTTCAGTATTTATATTAATTACTTATATATATACTTACTTTTATTAATGAAGTGGATTTAAATATAGATGTATACTATCATATCTTTTGTTTTAGATTATATCTATCCCATTGCTTCATGTACATTAGGGTGATTCTTATTTTACCAAACAATTTTTTTTTACTTTGTATCTCATGCCATACTTTTGCTCAATTTTAAGACCTAAAAAAAATATAAGTAATTTTTCGCATCGGCAAATGACAAATTCAAAGTAAATGAAAACTTTTAAAAAGATATTATTCTCAAGATTTTTATTAATTAAAAAATATTATACTTATACAAAAATATAACATAAATTAATCAACAAAGAAGAGAAAAGCGCTTTATGTGAATAATGTAGATTTGATTGTATTAGGGGGCTTTTCTCTAACTAGCAAAACCAAACACATGTACGTGCACCGCGCCGACGAATTGGCCAACCGTGGATCAGCAGTTCCCCCACAGGGGCCAGAGCCAATAATCGGAATCAGTTCCGCAGGAATCAAGAATTGGATCAGCGATTATGTAGGCAATCTACATAAAGAACGATGGTCCGATCTGGAACGCTGCAGAACTGCGTTTTGTGATAAGTCCGAACAGAAAACTGTCAAACTTTCTACTAAATCTTAGAAAGAAAGACGTTCGGTTGACGGTCGGTATCATTATAGGACAAAATTTAATGGAGTCAACATATGACCACCATTGAAATCATTGAGGACCCAATATGCCTGTCATGCTTGGAGGAGGCGGATAACACTGAGCACTTTCTCTGTGGGTGTCCTACCTTTGCTAGAGCACGGCTACTAATTTTGGATTCCGATGTCATGAGAATGAGTAATATTCGTTCCCTAAAACTGAAGGATATTTACAGATTTGTCAAAGAATCTGGAAAATTCTCACAGGACTAACTACCTCTATTCCTCTATTCTAGCCTATATTTTTCCTTCTTCTACTTCTCTCCTTTCCTCCTTGACTATCTACCGTTTCACTTTCCAGAGCTCTAAACATAATGGGCTTTTTAGCCTGAGTGTTTTAGGAGCCACCAAATCTCCTAGTGCTCCTTGGCTCGACCTCTTAAAAAAAACCTGCACCGTTTATCACAGCGGTCAGGTTACTACTTTGTCAATGTGCGCCAGAAAAAAGCCAGCAGTGGCGTGCCAATGTTTGCAGGGAAGAAATAAGAGCTTACCGCTTCATTAAAAGATATGCAATAGCATTATTTTTCACGATTATGCAACTAAATCCATTCTTGCACATATGATAATTTGTAAAACACATATCATTATTTTCTCGAACCTGACACGTGGTAGTGACCCCTAAAACTCAATATAAAAAATTAACCGTTCGTTATTCAAGTGATAGAGGCGAACGGCGAATAGACGCAGCTACTTTTCGAAAGTTCAAAAGTGAGTAGCACCCTAATGTATATGAATTATGATTAATTTAACATTTGATAAATCACTAAAAATCTAACCTCTAAATTCTGTTCTTCCTCTGATTACCTCCAACCCTCTCGGGTATATATGCAAAATATTCTTCATCTCCTCTACCAATCACACTTCGCTTGGCTTTAATCCGTTGACCTTGTACACCATTTTTTGCTTCGCTTCATATTCCAAATTATTATTTACCCGCAAGCTTCGTAATTAGTTGGTATTTATTTCCATACAAGTATTTCAATGTTTGGAGCTGCGTGGCGTATATCTTTCATGTATTTAATTGCCTAATAACGATATTGAAATTTGATGGGTTTATTTTGTGTTTTTGTTTTGCGCAGCAGCCAGTGAAGTCAATGGGTGTCTGGGTGTCAATTAAAAAAATTGAATTCAAAAGTCAACTTAATTGCTTGACGAGTTGAAATTTTAGATTTCTAAATAACTTCATATTCATTTGTTTTACAAGGGTATCTTAGGCATATAACAGCTTTATTTTTATATTCGTTAAATATTATGTAATATATGCATGTAAAGCGTGGGTTATCACCTGTTTGCTTTTTAAAAATACTTTACAAAAAATTAGCTCTTGTTCAATAATTTCTAGTGATTTTTGCTTCAATAGAATGGCTCCCTCAGTTGTCTTTGCATGCACCACTTGCCGCCCATGTTTTCAGAACCATATTGACAGTGGCGCTTTATTCCTCCCTGGAACCATAGGAAATAATAAAAATATATTGCCAGCTTCTGGCTCTATTGAGTTGTAAATGAATTAGCTGATATTTAGCGTAAGAGTCTAAATCGTTTCTAGATTACCCGTTTAATATGGATGTTAAACTTCGTGTACTATCGCTTCAATGAAGCTTTTTAAATATCTTAAATCGTCCTTGGCTTGCTTGGAGTCTATCGAAAGGTAGCGATTTTAGGCTTTCTAGGTTCACTATTCACCTATACCTGCGACATTGTTTGAGGCGTCGAAATGGGCCTATAACACTTAGGAATATTCTGGCTTTCTTCAAGTGAAAGCATTTTCAGAATCGGTTGAGTAGTTCCAAACATAAATCTATATATTGGCGCTTACATCCTTCGTTAATTGCTTGGCCGGACTCCTTCTTCAATTTGTGGTGTGTTTATTGAAGTTCTTCCACCAATGGAGGGACCTACATTGTTATGCCGCCTCCGAAGGGCGATATGTATGTTTGTATGAAGAGATTATTGATAGCAGAAATAGAAAATACCTTTTCTATCATTTTACCTATTCGGCTACGGTGGTCTTTACCTATATCATCATCAGCTATTAACGATACAGTCCGGGGTGGGCTTCAGCTGCCTCAGTAATCTGTCTCCATTCAACACGATCCAGCGCTAGAGATTTTCAGTTTTCACGCCTAACTTTTTCAGGTCCTCGGTGACGTTCTGCAGCCAAGTTGGTGCTGTTGTAGGTCAGCAGCAGTTTTGTGGTCTCCCGCCTTCCATGCGGATGATGTGATCTGCTCATTTGATGTGTTGCCATTTGATACATTTTTATAATATCTTCGCCATTGCAAAGACTTAGCAGCTCCTTATTGTGCGTGATTCTGTACTCGCCATCTTCTTCGCGTATTGGGTCAAATACTTTACGCAATATTTTGTGCTCAAATATTCTCAAGAGTTGCTTATGTGTAAGATTCATGCTACAAATGGCTGCACCGTAGCCCACCACGGCTTGAATGAGCGATTTTTAATTAGCGAGTTTGCATCTGTGTGGGAGAAATTTTTTTGTTTTGTAAGATTTATGTTAATCGTAGTATGCACGATTCACCGCCTTTATCCTTTCAGATATACACTCCTGCATGCTGTTGTCGTTGTTTTATTAGTACGCCAAGACATGTAAATTTGGACACGGCCCAAGTGTTACGCGTCAACGCGTTGCAAACAGATCAGATTGATGCGCGAGATGATGTAGCAGCAATTATGAGACTCGTGATTAACTCTGGTGGCGTGCAGATAGAAACTAACATTCAATCACGACCCAGACTCAAGATGTTTGTGTTTGATCCGACTATCTGTACACGACCTCGGCTCATGATATTTACGTTTGGCCCGACGATCTATTCACGAGCCTGGTTCGTCATATTCATGTTTGGGTCAAAATTTTCATCACGAGTCAGACTCGTTAAAGTACGGCAAGGGGTTAAAAAGGCTGGTCATGGTTTGTTGTATAGAAACTCTTCCTTTCGTGCCTTTTAAACAAACAAAGAAAATCAAATTTGCCTTCTTGTTATAAAAACATAGTTAATTAAAATCCTTCTTTATGAAGCCTTAAATATTACTCTTATTATTAGGCTGCTACGCACCGCGACCAAAATAGGTCTAATGTGCAAAGCCCGCTGAGGTACCCTACATTTCAAGGTTTTTTAAAAATTTTAGTACCCTCTGTGTTTGGTTCTTCCATAATTTATATGGATGCATGGACCTACCACCAAATAGTGTAGCCGTTTTCTGTCTAGTTCAGGATATTGACAAAGTATGTGTTTTGAATTTTAAGGGGTTACATACGTCCAGCAGCGCCAAAAATGCGTTAAAAATAAAAATTGTTTTTAGAAGCGAAATATAAAAAAAATAGAAATAAATATACAATAAAAAACAATGCATCAATGTTTATTAGTACTTAAACTTTATAAAAAAATGAATTTTAATTTTTCTTTATAAAAAAATCACGTCACTCAAAGTACAATGAAAAAAAGTTGTTCCACGGTCTGCATCATTTCTCCTTGAAATGTTGATGGATCTGTAAAGAGTAAAAAATTCTTGTTAAAGTTGTAGTTATAGTCGAGTATATGTCGAGCCGGTTTTTTGAATTTCGAAAAATTTTGCAATTTACGGCGTTTTAAAAAGTAAGCGTTTTACGTCAGAAATGTCACTCTTTAAATATGTTTGTAAAATTTTTTAATAAAAATATCAAAAATACGGCGCGACAGACTATAGGGAAAACACTATCGAATATTTAAAAAAAACCGCATCAAAAAATATTAAAAACTGTATGAGTTATCATGCAGACCGTGCCGGAAAACGCAGTTTCGAGAAAAACGAACTTAAACTTTCAAGTGACTACGAAGAACGGCTACCTGTGCGCATCAAACTCTCATCAGTCAGTTACATTTTCTACCATAACTTTGTATCTATGGAAAATTTTTACAATCGAATTCCACAGAAATACGCCTAAAACTATAAAGAATAACAATTTGTAAAAAAAAATGATTTTTTGAAAATTCTGGACTTATGTAATGTTAAGTACTCACAGAATCAACAGTGTGATGAGTCCAATTCTATGTAAGTGATATATATCTCAGGCTATAGTGGCCTATATGAACCCTTTAAAGTTAAAAGTTAAATGCTAGTTAAAAGTCGCATGTCTTTTTTTTTTTGTCGGGGCATCTAGCAAGTGCAGCACTGGGACTTGAATTAAGTCCATTCTGCTACACTTGGATTCCCTTTTAATTTTCTTTAAATCTACCCGATCTCCGAAGAAATCTGGGTAGATCTTGTGATGCCAAGGAACCAAATGGTGGCTTCTTAACACATCAGTGACAAAGACCACAAACCTGATTCGAGCGAAGGCGGGTCAGACGTACAGGAAGTTGTCCGCCGTCTCATCCTCCTCTTCATAAGCTGGGCAGAGTACACTGTCTGAGGTGCCCACCCTTTCCATGTGCTTCGCCCACAGAAAGTGGCACGTCATCAATCCAACCAGCCGTCTGACAGAAGGGCTTGCGATAGTCGCTCGGACATGACAGATAACATCACTTTAGTCCATCTGCAGCCTCTCTCAGCCTGCTAAGCTCGCTTGTGGGTGGTAGGTACCCATTTGCTAACCGTGGCAAAGGCCTCTTCTTGAGTTGCATGTCTACTCTGTTGAGTATTTAGTTTATCAGACATTTCTCTGTAAGGCGTTAGTGGCTTGTTCCGCTTGTCGCTGGCCGTTAGAATTTCGTCAGTGTTCAACGAATTTCTTCTCCTCCTGTTTTCTGAAAAACTCGTTCATGTGGATTTTCGTAAGTCGACAGAAAGGCTCAGGATCATTAGAGGCATGTTAGCGTCGTTTTTTAGCTAAATTGTCAGCAATTTAATTTCCCTCACATTTCCCACGTTGAGGAACCCAACCTAAAAATACTGTATTTAAGTTCCCTAAAGTGTTAAGAACATTCAGGCAATCATTTACCATTTTTGAGGTGACTACCATTGATAGAGGGACTTTTAAATCCGCCTAACTATCTGAAAGTACGTAAATGTGGGTTCCTCTCATGTTCCTACGGAGACAGTCCCTCATGCATATTTTTTGAAGTGAAACATCTTAGGCGTCGATGGACGAGCGAGAATGGAGAGTAAAATTTCAAAGCCATGCAACGTTTTGGGCATTTTCGTTCCGCGAGAGAGAAAAAAGATATAACTTGGAGGAAAAGGAGAGAGAGAGCTATACCTTACATATTATATATCTTAGATACACTTTAGGCTATTTTTTCTGAGTTTTTCCTTGTGGTTGCTAATTTCTAGTGAGAAATAAAAGTGCCTAATTTTTGCCGCTTGTTTGTTGGTGCAAACTTGTAGGAAATATATTTTTGGTGCCTTCTCTTTGGCGTTATATTTCCTTGGTGCCTACTGTTTGGGATGTTTTTTGGTCGCAATATTTTTGGAGTTTTTTTTCGTGCCTACTTTTTGGCGC
The DNA here is from genome assembly GCF_028408465.1 of Anastrepha ludens. Lineage (NCBI taxonomy): Eukaryota > Metazoa > Arthropoda > Insecta > Diptera > Tephritidae > Anastrepha > Anastrepha ludens. The sequence continues at coordinate 8,519,647 of NC_071499.1, read as the reverse complement.
TTATTTCCGTTTCTTGGCTAGTGCTTGTGCGTACTATAAGATGCTATCAATTCTGGCGTCAGATTTCTTGGTATTGCCTTGCGGTAATTTGTGCCATTGCTGTGGTCCTGGAATCGCTGAGTTTGTGCGGGTGATAAACGCTCAGAGTAGTGCACGTTGTTGCCACGGTTTGTGTCCGGCGTTTACTTACACCGGTCGACTCTTCTCCGTATTTTGTAAATTTTGTCTATTTGTATTCTCTGCAAATGTTGTGAGTTTATTTCTTTTTATCTCTCTCGGGTCTCCCGCTCTTTCTTTGTCTGCTTTGAAAGTTTCACTTTTGTTATGTGTACTACGTTACACGCACTTTTTTATTTTTTTAAAGTATGCAGAAACGATACACTTAAGATTTCTCAACCAACTTTTAATAGGAAAAAACATTGACAAGTCGTTCGCGTAAAAGTTGCAAAATTTTCATCTCATATAAAGATGGTACTGACGTTGCTGTCATCGAATGATTATCGTAAGAAAAAATCTATCAAAATATTACATCACAATGATAGCATTAACAACAATAACAACAAGGAGAACAACAACTGTGATGACGGCAAGCAAGCATAACAAGCCAATTAATAATTTTATAATGTTAACGTTGACGCTGACGTCGTGTCTTGTTGTCAGTGCGACACACAGCCGGCAAAATAAATAAGATAACCACCCAAAGTGGTGCAGTCGGTGAATTAAAAGTTTGCAAAAAACGAAGCAAGCAAAAAACGTGAAAACAAGAAGCACAACAACTATGCAGCTGGCACTGCAGCAGCGCGCAACGATGCAACGGTGTCACATTTCGCAGTTACAACATTTGTGTGACAAGTTATCTGCTGGCACTTATACATACACACACACACTTGTATATGCACATATATGGATTTGAGAATGTATGTGTGTACAGGCGTATAATAGATTTTTTGAGAGCCAGTGGTAATATTTGAGGTGTTCGTAGGTGATATGTATGTCAGCAGACGAATTACTTCGATTACCACACACACACACATACGCAAGCTCATCAGAGTTGTACACGTATTTATGTGCATCAGAGTGTTTGTATGTTAGAGATTTGTAGTCATCACTATTATTCACAAAAACAAGTAAATGTATGGAGTTAATTCAATTCATCACACGCTTGGCTCATTTTCTCAGCATTTGCAGTCATCAACTGCAACATCAGCAACAACAACAATATCAGCATCAGTCTTGCGCATCATCATTATCATCATCAGTATCAGCGTAGTCAGAACAATCAAATTGCCGTTGCAAACATGAAAATGAGTTAAAAGTGCTGTGTGATGTAGAATGGGTTTCCCCTTCTCTGCAGCACCCTTCTGCTCTCCCATTAACCGGTGCATGCCCCCGCTGTGTTAAAAATTACCGACAAATGCTAGTTTCATCGCTGCTTTGATTAATTTTTTTTCAGATTTTTTTTTCTTTTTCTAATTTTGATAGCTGTTGCAATCAGGAAGCAACATAGAGACGCAACATGGAGGCGCAACATATGTAGTAAGCGCCCTGCAGGGAAATTCATTGATTTCACAATAAAGACCGTTTAATGAATTTAAAAATATGACTACATAGGTCGCGTTGTCTCTCTTTCTCTCTCTCTCTCTTCAATACAAACGCTAATGAACTTTATATGTCAGTGTTTTTAGGAGGGGCACCGTTGCAATAATTTTTCATATTTGCGTTGTGTTTATTAGGCAATTAAATTGTCAGATTTTTGCTCTTTGTACTACAAAAAACAGTTACACATAACACAAAATATAAGATTGAAATTAATAGATACGAGATTCATCGTATCAGGTCAATCCACAAGTTCATGCGTTTTTTAAAGGTGGTTTTAAAATTAATAAAAAAGATGTTTAAAGTATTTTTTAATCAATAATATATTTTCCTTCAGCGGCCGCCGTAGCCGAATGGGTTGGTGCCCGACTACCATTCGGAATTCACAGAGAGAACGTTGGTTCGAATCTCGGTGAAACACCACAATTAAGAAAAACATTTTTCTAATAGCGGTTGCCCCTCGGCAGGCAATGGCAAACCTCCGATTATATTTCTGCTATGAAAACGCTCCTCATAAAAATATCTGCCGTTCGGAGTAGGCTTGAAACTGTAGGTCCCTCCATTTGTGGAACAACATCAAGGCGCACACCACAAATGGGAGGAGGAGCTCGGCCAAACACCCAAAAAGGGTGTACGCGCCAATTATATTATACATATAAATAATATATTTTCCTTCATTATTTACAATGTCTTCCCAACGTTTAGGCAAACTTTTAATTTCCTCAAATTCAAATTTTCTCTACGGGGCATGCATCCAACCATATGCGTCTGCCGTGCAGTTGCAATTCATGATGACACCTTTATTTACGTAACCATTTTTTGTTGCGCTTCTGCAAAGTCTTTCATTTTTCTTCTTTGTTGCGGCTGTGAATGGCGAACAACAGAACAGCACTTCGCACCACACATCAGCGTTTTCCGATGTGCTCGAATGGATATTTTGTATGAAAAATTCTGGCGCGCACAGCTGCGTGTAATTAGTGAATTTTTCAATAAGATATTCGCACTCATAGCTGCACAGTCGCTGGTTATTGTTGTTATGTGCGTGCGCCCAGCTGGCGCCTTGAGTGGCTGACGCTGTATGCAGCGTCTCATATTTTTCATTTTACGCCAGTTATTACTCAGCGTAGACATGCAAATTTACGCAGAAATATATCAGCTCTACAATGCATCGGCAGTAAGCCTTTACATTTTACACACACACCCAGCTCAGGCTGTTAGGCTGTTAGGTTGTTACTTTTTTTCTAATGCGTGGCTTATTGGTTTGTTCACATAGCATTGCGTAAATGAATGAAGTAAAATAAAATATTTTTGCTTTCATATGTTAATTTTGCACTTTTCACAGTCTTATAATTCTATTTAATCTCCGAACAATTATGCAACTCATTGCGACAGCTGTGCGCACCTATCGAGTTTGCTACTTAAGTCTTTCGTATTGTACGCCCAAAGTCTTTTGTGTTGATGCCAGTTTTTTCACCTGTAATTTAACTTTTTTCTTTGTATTCAGTTGCTTGCACTGCTAGTCAAAGCGCTTTTTGCTCAATATTTCGGAGGTGTTGCTTTGAAAGTGCACAATTCGATTCGTAATTTATGCTGCCATAATCGATATAATTTAGCCACTGAATCCAATTTCATTAATTTTCTTTTTGTCTCTCTAATGAATACGTAATCATTAGTGTAGATATTTCCACAATGTACTTAGTTTTTAATATATTTTTTTTCATGGCTCTAATTAAAATTTCACGCTTCACATGCGAAATTGGCGCATTGCAATAATGAATTTTTAAGTGCTTAAGCGTTTGCAATTATATTTTTTTTAAATTAGCTTTTCGAAGTTATTGCCTTTTAAGCTGTTACTTTGCATTTTGGTTTTGCTTTTTTGTTTTTTCCTTTTCTAGTTGTTGCATGGTTTTTGCCTGCAGGAGGTCATTAAATGCAATCGGTGGACTAATTGGTTATAACACAAATGCCTGCATTGCCGAAAATTGCACGCGATTATTGTAAATTTGCAACATTGTTTGGTGTTACTAAAGTCATATCGGATTTCAAAAGAAAAAATATCGCAACGCTATAGAGAAATAAAATTGCAAACACGTAAGGATTGGAAATTATGCAAACCAGCTTAGGCGAGGGTTTCTTGCCCCTTGCATGTGTGGTAATGCAAGTAAGGGACCTGGTCAGCAAAATATTAACAAATGGTTAGTAGTTTCATGTATGGATTGCTTCAATAAGTAAGCCACTAACACATTTTTTTGTTTGAATCGAAAGGAACCAGGTAGTTAACAGTAGCAGGCCCGTCGCAGAATAATGAAGAGTTCATATTGAGCAACACTACTAAATTATCAGTGTAAATTATCTGCTCAGATCTCTTTCTTGATATCTCTCAGCAATGCAGATATATTATATTTTGTATTGTAGTCGCATGTATACTCTAATAAAAGTCCGACGATTAGCTTGTGTAGGAATAACAGGTCCGCTCCGATCGACGCCTCAGGTGGCACTGAAAGTGATCCTACATATTCCACTCATTGATATACAGCAGTTCTACTATCTGTGAAACACTTGCAAGACGCATCGAAAGCAGACTATCTGGTTCCCAAGATAAACAGATGAGTAATGGTACTGGATCGTCATCATCGCTATTCCTTCTTCTCCGTTGCGGAGCATAGGGTCAAAGTAAATTTTTTCCATTTTGTGTGATTCACGCATATATTTTTCACTTGCTGCCGGGTCATGGTTTTGTCCACGTATTTGTATTCCTCTTCGATGCAGCCAAGAGCCCCTAGGGCTGCCTCATCTGCGCTGTCCTTGGGGGTTCCAGTCCAGCGCTTATTTGCTGATTTCAGTGCCACCTTACCGTAGGGTATGGCCAAACCATCTCTATTTACTTTCTCCTATTTCAGTTGCAATTGGTTTTTGATGACATCAGCCATGCAATTCGGTGTTAGATATCCAGCAGTCAGATGAACAATGGCACTGAATCGGGAGTGTACTTGGAGCAATAATTCTGAAATTACTCTTTTAGACTCCCAGACTGATGGAGCGTCTTTCAAGCTGAGATCCACGCTATAGACAAAAGAACGAGAACGATAAGACTGATGGGCTTACCTCCAGCAAGCTCTACCATTTATGTTGATAGTCAAGGAGCGATTAAGGCACTGGCCTCAGCGCCGATCAGCTCAAGATTGTTTAAAAAGTGTGCAAGGAAAAGTTCTGAACTGGACCTTCAGCTAGTGATAGAGGAAATAAGCATTCTTCTAAACAACGAACTGTACTGCGATTAACTTGAGCGTAACCAGGGAATTCAATAAAAGGTGGTCTCTGTTTACTAACTGTAGGGTCTCCAAAGTGCCCTGGCCAAAACTGAATCTTAAAGAGACAAAATGTCTGCTTCGATTCAACAGATCAACTCAGTGTCCTCACAGGTATTATAACGGGTTACTGCATTATTGGCACCCTAGCTAGTAGAATGGGTGCACCTCTGATTTACCTCTATCTACCACTGATTTCCGCAGAAGTTGGGAATATGAAAAAGAAATTGCGTCGGTACAACACCTCCTCTGTGAATGTTCTACACTTTAAAGAAGTGGTGCCAAATATTTTGGCGATTATTTCTTCGAAGACCTGGGAAATTCACTGATAGGTCGTCCATCTTGTTAAAAAGATGTAAGAGATTTTGGCAACTTAGTTGGTAGATGAAAATCAAATGCAGGTATCACAATGAGCCTTAAGGTCACCTAGTATCTTGTCTTAGACAAGCAACCTGGCTAATCTAATCTAACCATACTGTAGTGTGTACTAAAGGGTCTTTTAAAAGTCGCGCCTAGATGCTGTTTAAAAAAAGGGAACAATTTAAATTCTTTCAAAATACCGATCTTAACAATTATATGTCAAAAATGAAATAATTTAAATGCCCACCAAGCCCATGATGCAATTATTAAAGATTTGCTCATTTGAGACATTCTCTTACAAAAGGTTGCATTTAAGAAGGTGAAGAAAGTGGAAAAAATTAAATCTTTTTTTGTAATTAAGTTTATAAAATTAAATTTAATTAATATTTGGATTTGAATAAAATATTTTATGCACAAGGGAAGTGTACGTATTTTATATTTCTATGGAGTTTAGACCTCTAAGTCACGATTATTACTACTTTACTAACTACATTCTTACATTCCCGTTTTGATAAATCTTTATGTCGTCGGCGCTGGCTTTCACGTGCTCACTGAAAACAAGTTCCGTCAACCCCAACTTTCTTGTAAAGAAGCCTGCAAAGTTATCGATCGAGTCGAGACTATCCAATTAATTTGCGTGTTGTAACTTTTGTGGTAATAGGACTATGAATAAGTTCGTGCGGTTTTTTTCGAAATTTGAAACTTTATTGACGTAAAATGGTTACAAATTTAATATTCAAAATATTGTCCATCGCTTACTACTACTTTTTCCCATCTTTCTGGCAATTCACGGATTCCCTTTGTGAAAAATTCGGTCGGTTTTGCCGCAATCCACGAATCGATCCATTTTTTGACTTCATCGTAATTACGGAAGTGCTGGTCAGCCAGGCCATGTTGCATCGATCGGAAGAGATAGTAATCGGATGGCGCAAGGTCTGGACTATACAGCGGGTGGGGTAGGACATCCCATTTGAGCGTTTCTAAGTATGTTTTGACCACTTGTGCAACATGTGGCCGAGCATTGTCATGTTGCAAAATAACTTTGTCGTGTCTATCGGCGTATTGCGGCCGTTTTTCTCGCAGTGCTCGGCTCAAACGCATCAATTGTCGTCGGTAGACATCCCCCGTAATCGTTTCATTCGGTTTCAGTAGCTCATAATACACAACACCCAGCAGGTCCCACCAGATACACAGCATAACCTTCAGGCCATGAATATTCTGCGCCGACGTCGATGTTGAAGCATGGCCAGGGTATCCATACGTTGCCCGACGTTTTGGATTGTCGTAATGGACCCACTTTTCATCGCCAGTCACAATTCGATGCAAAAAACCCTTTCTTTTGTGCCGTTGAAGCAGTTGTTCGCATGCCATAAAACGGCGTTCAACGTCTCTTGGCTTCAATTCATACGGCACCCAATGGCCTACCTTTCGGATCATTCCCATGGCTTTTAAACGTTTGGAAATGGTTGATTGATCAACTCCCAAAGTTTTTGCAACCTCTTCTTGCGTTTGAGCCGGATCTTGATAGAGCAATTCCTCCAATTCGGTATCCATGAACTTTGGCGGCGCACCCTTGCGTTCTTCGTCTTCCAAGCCAAAATCACCACTTTTAAAGCGTGCAAACCACTTCTGGCACGTTCGCTCAGATAGAGCATGCTCACCATAAACTTCCACCAAGATACGATGACTTTCGGCTGCTTTTTTCTTCATATTAAAATAATGAAGAAGAATTCCCCGCAAAAACACATTATTTGGCACGAAATTCGACATTTTCAAGTGTGGTAAAAATATTGTTGTTTACGCTTCAAATAAAAAACTTATACTGACGTTTGTGCCTTACGACAGTAGCTCTCCAATGAATGTTTGGAAATGTGGATCGATGGAATAATAATCAAGTTACGCCATCTGTTGTAAAACCGCACGAACTTATAAATAGACCTATTAAATGCTGGATCTTTGCAAAACAAGATTTCTTTCAAAATCACCACATCCTAAGAAATAAAGCTTTTCAAATTCTCCATTAATATATCGATATCGGTTGCCTCAATTGCTATATCATGTCCTGATATAAGCGGTATGTCTGGATGTATTCCATGTCGTACTAGTAATAAACATACTCATAAAAACTGTTGAGCGAGTTATTGCTCGTAAGCAGACCGTTTTGAAAATTTATTTTTTTCCCCACATGCGCCATGAGCAAGTCTACAGTCTCTCGTAAGAATTAAAATTTTTAAGGACTCACTCACACATTATCGCATTAGCAATATCGCTCTGAATGTTACGTTTCAGTTCTGGAAAAGTAGTCTAGTGTAGTAGTCACAAAAAGTAGTCTAGTGGAGTTAGATCGCATGATTAAATGGACAAATTAATCAACCGAGAAATTTAGACCGCAATAGTGAAATATTTTGTTGCAAATAAAGATTGCCTATTTCTTCAAACTCAGGCCACAAACATTTTCAATCAGTTCCTATAGCGGCGTTCATTGACAGTCGCAGCTCCTTAAGTTACAGCTTCGAAGAAAAAACGAGCCAATTATTCCACCAGTCCAAAAATAACACTAAACATTACATTTTAGTAGATGTAATGATTTTTCTAAAATTACTCGAGCGTTTTTTTCCCCCCCAGATGAGACAATTATGTTTGTTGGCAAATCAATTCAGTGAAAAATGCGCTTCATCACTAAAGATGAGCTTGCGTGAAAAACCAGAATCTTGTTCGAAGAACGAATTCACAAAATTTCTGCATTCATGAATGATTTATTTGGCTTCAGTTCTTATGCTATTTGAATTTGTAGGGATGCGAATGCAAAACCTTAAGTAAAATGTGTCAAATAGTCGATTCATGAATGCAAAATTGTTGTGAATGTTGATATGCCGATGTTGCAGGTTGTTCAGTAACATTTTGCGCTACAGCAGCAATATTGTTAACGGAGCGTCCAGTTTTGGTCTACGGCAGTTGATTTATTGATTGTTTAAGTAATTTTTTGATGGATGGCAGATGTACACTGGGAAATTTCGAAGTGTACAGTTTTGAGAAGAACGCTACGAAATATTTCATCATGGCCATCATATAGCGGTAACTATTTATACGATTGACATGAAGTTTTCAGAGAATATTTCTGAAGCATTATGGTACAGGAAAATATTATACAAGTATTACAATGGAAATTCTACCTACCCTTACGACCTTTATAAGCTTTTGGCATTATAAATTGAGCTGTAATGCAAGAGGTGAGCAGAGAAAAGAGAGATTTGGAAAAATTATTTTCTAGAAACCAACGACTTTCAGTAAGAAAGAGATATTTTTAACACAAAAAACAAGAAAAATTTAAATTGCAATTATTTTCTAAACCTCTTTGCATTAATTTATGTATAAAATATCCGTCCATGTAATCTAATGCAAAAAAAAGCAATTGTTTTTTAATATTTCAAATACCGTCTCACAGAGCGCACAAGCCATTTACTATTTGCTTTTTACTAATTTATTTTCTTTTCCTTTTCAACCTTTTCTTACAAATCTTGATTAAATTTTCGCACACTCAGTCTTCATTAAAACTCAAATAAGTTCAATTTAATTTAAATTTGAGTGTATTACTATTTTTATTACTTTTTTATGCCTCAGGCAGCGCAAGGTTATGTGGATGGGCAAAAAACGTGAGAAAGAAAAGCCAGCACGTGGGATTTCTCAGTAGCGCCGCTGGTAGCAAATAAATATATTTATAAACAATAAATACTCTAGATGAATGCAATCAAGCTTCAGACCAAAGTATTTTTTTTTTTGTTTTGTTTTTCAAAACAATCATTCTTTTAATACAACTCAACGATGACCCAAAAGAAGGCACTTAAACGTATGGCCGAATGAAACGAAAACACGGCATACTGAGCAATTGAATTTTTGCTTATGCCTTTTTATGATTGGTAATAAATAAGTAAAATCATTGAAATCAATAAAAGTTGGTAAGAATTCACTCCCCTTGCTTTGGTCGATGGGCAACTAGAAGAAATAGTTGCTAGAGCACTTCATAGCCAAATTCTGTTGACTAAGGCAAAGTTGAAAAGTAATTGTTCGGCAATTATTTATTTCCCAACTAAAACACTTATGTCAATAAACCTACAATTAAAAGTAACAGTAAAACTATATCTGTAATTTAAAAATTAAATAATATTTATTACGAAACAAAATGAACGACTTGGGTAAGTCAATTCTTAAGCTTAGATCGATTAAGCGAGTACAGAAGCATTTTTGTGCATGCTTTTTGTTGGTGTTTTAAAATACATTAAAATATGGATGTGCCCTAGTAAAGCATCCAACTGAAAGTTGCGCAATATTTTCTTCTTAAGGGGTTATATACCTTGTGCTTTTCAAAAAAATCAAAATAAATTTTATTTCTTTATCGTAAAGTACAATCCCTTGAGAACATTTTCCAAAAATTTCATAGAGATCTGAGCAATAGATCGAAAGTTACAGCGTTTTAAATTGTGCGTCGTCCCGTCCTGAGCGTACGGCCTCATGCGGCGCTTGAAACTTTAAACGCGATTATCTCAAAAACGTGTTTTTCCAAAAATGCTTTTGCGGTGGACGCGATTGCAAAAAAAGTATTCAACCGATTTTTATAATTTTTTTTTTAAATTGTTCGTAATTGATGTCGCCTCTTAGTGAACGATCAACTTTTTATGTATAAATTTTTATTTTGCAGATATGAATTTTTTAATGCCAATTTTAGGACTGTAGAAGTGGAGTTTTTTAAAAACATGTTCCTATTTTCACAAAAATCAAAATATTTAATATATTGATCGTTCACTAAGAAGATATAACCCTATACTAATGAAATCTTTTCGATTTTTTGATTTCAGTTGACTTGGTGGACTTGAATCGCGTCCACCGCAAGCCTCTTCCAAAAAAAGGGTCTTGGGGGAAAACGCCATAACTCCGCCATTTTTAAATATTTTTACACAAACAAAGCCTTTTTTTTTTCTTTAAACATTGTAATATCCAATAATAAAAACTTTTATACAATAAAATTATTGCTACATATCTTTAAAAAAAACCCAACTTTCGCTAATTTCACCGGACCACAAGGTATATAACCCCTTAAGTTAAAGTACACGAAATACAGGGACTTTCAAGATTTGAGTTTTTTAGCAGTGTTATATTTTGAGCTGTCACAACTCTACATCGCCTCGTTAAATAAAATCAAGTAGAAAATCTAGAATTCAATAAAAAATAACAAAAATCTACGTGAACTCAAAGTTTCTGAGGATGCTTGAGCGTCCATATTGGAGATTGAACTTATAGTCTAAGCCTCTCAGTCTGATTGCGGCACGTGCAGCGGTACATTACATTACATTAAGCGCTAGAGTAGGAGTAGTTCGAGGCGCCTTACTGATTCCAATGAGTGCAGACCTTTGAACTCTCTCTAGCTTTTTAACTGATGTCATCCTCTCCAGTGAGTTCCACCAGACAACGACTCCATATAACAAGATTGGCTTTATTATGGTATTATAGAGCCAAAATATAACTCTAGGCGAGAGGCCCCATCTTTTGTCAATTGCGCCCTTGCATCCATATAAGAGCGTTCCTTACTCTCTCCTCAATGTTGGGCTTCCACGTCACCTTACTGTCAAAGATTAGATCTAGGTACTTCACCTTGACAGAAAGTACCAACGGAGCGCCCCCCCATCGAGGGGAGTTGAGCTCTGGGCATTTTATATTGGACAAATCCTATTATTCGTAAGAGATCAACAAACTGAAATATCATTAGACGAAGTGTGATTTATTCCAAACAAGCTACGCACGTAAACACGTACATCATGAATTAAGTCGCTTAAAGGACCAATAGTGTAGTTTAAAGTTATGCGATCGTCTACTTTTCTCCACTGTTTCCATTTGATTTGCGTATCAAATTGGGTTATAAACTGTATTGGAACTAGATCGTCTTTAATATCGCGTACACAGCTGTCACAAGTATTAGCCATGCACTTTTCAATCATAACGTCGCAGCAAACTCTTGTAAGAAATAAATCAGCTTTGGCAGGAATCTGCGGTATAATCTTTGCACAGCCTTCTAGTAAGAAAATAAAATTTGCATGGTACTTACAGATACACATATTGTGTCGTAAATTATTGATTAACTGAATGTAAGTCGGCTTAGAACGAATAAAAATAGTTTTGCAGACTTTTTCCTCGGTATATTCGGCTTTGAAGAGTTGATATGCTTCTGTTAAGGTCATAAGCATAAAACGTTTTGAGACTACTTTCCCATTGATTAGCATTGTATCCTTTCTCCCAGGAGCTTGAACGCTGATTCCATCTTGCAAAAAGAATTTTTCAATTAATTTTTCACGCATCAGGCTTTTTGATGACTTGGTAGTATTTTCATCCATCGTTTCTGTTGGCCTAAGATATTTATTGCATAAAGATTTGAGGATAGCTATTTTTCTATTCAGGTTTTTAGGTAACGCACGCTCAACTTTTTTATTGCTTTTCCCATCGTTTGCTTACAGCTGTAAATTTCGCAATTCAAACTATCAATATTATTTACGCTCTTTTTTTGACGCAAAACTTGCTGCCTAACACGGTCCTTTTCTTTCTTCTTTTCTAATAAATTGCAATCACTTTTCACTTTTTGCGATAATCTTTTTCGATACTCTTGCTTTCGTTTAGCTTCTTTCTTCTTGTATTCCTGCCATTTCTCGACGTCTTCTTTCATTTTCTCTCTATATTTTGTTGTTATTGCTTTTCTTGTTTCTTTTGCCGTTTTTGCCATCTATAAAATTTTAATCTTGTGCAAACTCTACCACTTTATTTAAAATTTAAGGTTCGCGGTAACGGACGCGACAAATTTCAAACACCAATAAATTTTATTAATCGTTTTTGTCGGGAGTCAATGGCTACTTTTCTTAAGTGAAATAAGTTATTTGCTAAAAGTCTGAAAGCAATTTATACTTCAACACTTTTTGCACTAATGAGAACAATAAATGCTATTTTTCGGTAACGGACGCGACATACGAATATAAGCAGAAGTACTCAAAAAAAACTACCGTTAATCGATCTCCACTAAGTCTCTCTGCTTGTTAAACATTATGTTACTATCAGTAGAAGATTTTTAAATTATAAAAACATCATAGTATTGCTTTGAATAATGGAAAATTACAAGGAAAAAAGTTGGTATATTCGGTCAAAAGAGCTAGATTTTCGTAAATTTTGTATATTAGTTGTATATTTCGGCTCAAAATTAAAAGAAAAGAAAAATTCTTTTATATTTATAAAGTAAACACATTTGAGATTTTTTATTTATCAACAAAAAGTTTTCAGGAACAGTTTGAGTTTTGCACTCGTGGTTGACCTTTTTGTGAAAATGCCCATATGTCAATAAACAGCTAACAGCAATATACTCGTACTTGATGCACCCTGTGCAAGCCCTTTCAATATACGAAAATCTTATCTCAGCTATAAACTGTTTTTTACACAACAACAAGAGCCGCAATTAGGGTCAAATTACCGAATTCTTGTGATTAACACACCCGAAACTTACAAAATGGTTACCAAATGTGGCTTAAAAACAAAAAAACAAAAACAAAAACTAAATAGAAAAACCCCAAACGTAGTAATGATTGAAAAAATGTATCAACAGAAACTCACGAGATGAAATCAAACTTTCTTGTGGTCGATATGGCTCGCTTCACTAAGTTTAGTTGCTGTTTAGATAGGCAGGCAGGCAGGCAAAACCAGCAGACAACAGCAGCAGCGCATAGTTTTTCATTACTTTTATTCGTTTGCCGCTGGCCCCAGCTAAAAGTCGATTTTTACAAATCACTTTAACTAAATTAGACATTGGCGTGTTAAGTTAACCAACTAATATACATACACACACACACATACACATACATGCATGGATATGCTTGCTTTAGCCAAGAGGCAAGTGAAAGTGAGTTTTTGAGCAGCCAAAAGTCGCTGACCAAATGTGGCAGCAGCAGCGACGACGGCGACAGCAAAAAGCGAGACAAGCGTGTTATTGGTGGCACTCTGCTGGTGATTGTTTTAGTGTGCCGCACTACCGAAACTGGCTGTGATTGCAATTTGAGGCAACAAAAATTTTAAATGCAAAAAACTTTAATTTCATTTTGTGAGGAGTAAACCTGCTAGCGAGCAGAGAATTGGTAAAAAAAATAAACTTTGAAAATGTAAAAAATACTTAGTATGTGAAATAAGTATCTACCGAAAAACGCTGAAAATAGTTTGCAAATTAAAAAATTGCGTAGACTTCAGTGTCGAACTACAAAACGAAAAGCAAATAAAAACAGGGATAGAAGTGTCTTAATATGGGCGAAACGAAACTTTCTATACCTGACGCAAGTTTTGGCGAAATGTTTACAGTTTTGAGATCATACGAAATGGGTGCACTTATGCTTCATTAGCCTTAAATGGACTATGTCAAGACTCTTGGCCAAAAACTTAAAAAAAAACATCACACTAATTTCTTTAACTGCCTTTAATACCTACTAAATATGAGCTATTTTTCTTTGCTACTGACAAAAATCGAACAAATCTTGCAGTGCAGCGCCTATTCAGAAAAAATTGGATATAAACGTTTCTAGTCTTCATTATGCCTATCCATCTTCTCTGCGAATTTTATAAAATTTTTTTCACTATCTGATAACAAAAAAATGCATTGCGCTTCCTTTAGTGACCAACTATTGGCAGATACCTTCCAATGAATACGAAATTCTACCTCACCCAGTATACTAAATTTACGACCTGAGTGCTCGCCTGGAATGGATATAGACTAGTTGGGAACAAGGCAAGTATGAATAAGGATCTCAGCTCCATGAGAGAACCGAAAGTGGTTCCAATGCGGCACATCTAGGCGTTTCATTGTGTTTTTGCTTGTCGAATTACGCTCAGACTGTAGACCTGCTAAAGTGTATATATTTCAAGGGCCGTACCGTTGATGCAGTGTGATACTATTTGCCTGCGCGTGTCACTGTTTGGCACTATCTGGGGAAAAAGTTTTAACCATCGAAATGCACTTCTTTAATGAACTTAAAGAAGTCAGCTCTATAAATCTCAAGAATGTAAAAAAGTTTACGAGGGTCGTTTGAAACGTCCATGTAAGGTCAGAGAGATGGCACTACTGATGCATATTGAGGTTATGTTTAGTGAGTAGCATCTCTAGGAAGAATACACACCATGTTTTAGCCAGATCGGCCCATTTCTTTATGTTCGATACTCGTTTGAATCGAAAATTCAAGGAATTTTCAAAAAATGGGCGACTCGTTTCAAATCCCCCTATTCTTCAGATTTTACTCTTTTGGATCCAGCTGGCAATTGTTTCTTCCTTTCATTATCTTAGCTTTTGTTGTTCCGGAGAAAAGCGATTTGGAAATTTCTGTTTGTATGGATGGTGCTACGCCACCCTTTTCCAATATCCACCACTTTTTACCATGAGGTAGGTATTGGTAAGTTGTCTAATTGTATCAAATTTCATTATCTTAGCTTTCGTGGTTCCGGAGAAAAGTTATATGAAGGAAAAAAGGCGATTTGGAAATAATTTATAATTTGTATATATGAGGTGCCACACCCTCCGTCCCAATATCTGCCACTTTTCACCACAATATAGTTATTAACAATTTGTGTAACTGTATCAAATTCCATTACCTTAGCCTTCGTGGTTCCGCAGAAAAGCGATATGAAGGCTTCAGTTTTGATGGAAGGTGAAATGCCCCCTTTTCCAATACCTACCACTTCTCACCATGAGGTAGGTATTGACAATTTATCTTACTGTATCAAATTTCATTACCTTAGCTTTTTTGGTTCCGGAGAACAGTGATTTGGAAATTTCTGTTTGTACAGGAGGTGCCATGCCCCTTTTCCAATACCCACCACTTTTCACCATGAGGTAGGTATTGGCAATTTGTCTAACTGTAACAAATTCCATTATCTTAGCTTTTCTGGTTCTGGAGAAAAGCTATAAGAAGGCTTCAGTTTGTACGGGACGTTCCACGCCCTCTTTTACAATATCTACCATTTTTCACTATAATACGGAATATACAATTTATGGATGCATGCCAAGTTTCTGTTCCCTTGCTTTATTTTTTTTAGAGATATGTTGGTTTCCACATTTTGCGTTAAAGGAAATTATTTCCTTCAAATGGGCGCATATTTCGTTGAAATTGAGTGAATCGTTCATTTAAAGAAGAAGTCTAAATATTTTAGTGTAGCGTATTTATATACAGAAGTAGTCGCAGGCTTATTGGGATTTCGTGCATGGAGGACGCAGGCACGAAACCGAGACAATTGGAGGTACATATATGCTACGGCAGGCGAAGATCCGACCAGGGTTGTCCAGCCAACAATGATGACGATTTATCTACTGACGATAATAATGCTCGGCCAAACCCAAATTTTCCAGTAGTGCGTACTAGTTTTTTGCCCACTCCACTTAACTCAATTTAATACCTTGGTACAAAAACATAAAAAAAACAAAAATTATCTTTTGCAATCGAGAATCCAATCACACTGCGTTCGTAATTTATGACAACGAAATCGATATTTCAGCGCAGCCATAAAGATTTTTTCTCTTTATTCTGGTTGCAAGTTGCTTACATACGAGCCACTTATCAGGGTAATGATTTTTCGCTACGGTATCGGTTTCATTTTCAGTTGCGCTTCGACGCGTTTCCCATTTTCAATCGGCTTCACCAGTACACCTCAAAATCGATTTGTTGCAGGCTGTCTGCACATTGGCTAAGAGCAACTTCTGAGAAAAAGAAAAAAGTTTATGATTTTTAGTGCAGCGCTTATTTTCTTAAATTTACTTATTTTGTAATCACCGCCAAGCGGCTACTTTTGCCTGTGGCTGAGCTAATGGTACTTGTTATCTGTGTAATTGCAATAGTTGCAGCTAAGCCTAAAACGGTGTCACTTTAGTAATGCCCGAAAATGGTGGGAAAATTACTCTAAATATACTCTAAGTATTTTTGCGCTCTAACTGATGGCAACATAGTATGCGTTAGGATTGCATAAAAAAACGTACATAACTGTCAGATTTCCATGCACATTTATGGCCTTTACGCATGTCTCCAAATGTATATTTAAACTTTTTATGATTCGCTCATAAAACTGTTTGCTGGCGCAGAGGTACTTCGGTAAAAGTTCGCCACTTAAGTCTTTTGTATGCAGACTGCCATATTTCCTCATTTAATTGCATATAAAACTAACTCTTATTAATTCGACGTATTTTGTACATAGTTTTTATTTGTCTGCTTGTGTAATCTGTGCAAGCGCAATAAATTCTGCAATGACGCAATGCTGAGTGCGCAATTGAAAAATGGTTTGTTACTTTGCGGCAACAGTTCATGCAGTTCTAAGTGGTTCAGCAGCAAAAGCACCTGCTGGCGAATGGGCCGTTTAAACATAAATTCTTGTGTGTCCACATAATTGGTTTTATTTTCATATTTATTTGACTGCCAATGCGAAATGTCAATTCTGATGTTGTTGACAATTTTCGCATTTTTACAACCACTGCTGCTGTTGGCGCTGTTATTTTCATTATACAAACGCATATACATATCTACAACCTGCAGCTGTCATACATTGTTTATCGCTGCCACAAATACATACATGCATTTGCTCTCAAATTCATACAATTATTTCTGAACTCACTGTCCGTCTTTTATCTCAGCCATCGCCATTTGTTTATGTAATTGCGCGCTTAGCCGCTGTTCGTTTTGTTTTTTCTCTTATTTTCTATTGTATTCTTTGAGATTTTTTCACTGCATTATTTCACTTTTATTGTTTTTTTGAAAGCGAAAAATTCTCGACACCGCGCTTGTCATGGTCTTTATGCTGCGCCGGGAACCGGTTACTTGCTGCCGTCGTGATTTTCTGTTCTAAGGAGAACCACTTTGGTTTTCGCGCTACGCATTGCTACATTGAAAATGTTAACTTTTGCTAGTTATTAAGCTATTAAATGTTGCTGCGCTTGTTATACAGCAGTTAGCGGTCACTGTTGTTGGTATTGTTGTTGTATACATTTTATATTGCGTTCAGCCAAGATATGAGTGACTTTGAAATTCGCAGCGAAATTGGAAAGGTAGAAATATATTCAAATAAGCTTATCAGGCACATAACGGGTGCTTTTTTTAAACGCATGGAAGGTTTGATCAAAGCACTTGCCAAACAACTGACCTAACTAAACGTATAAACGCATACCTTTGAATTTTTTGTATACTAGTCTCCGAAAAAGCTCTCTCTCTCCCTCTCTCTCCCTCACACTTACTTACTTACTTAGATGGCACTACAACCATATGTCGGTTTTGGCCAAATCTAAAACGTAGCGCCAACCAGCTCGGTTCGTTGCTTGCTGGCGCCAGTTGGTGACACGCTCGTAACCATCCCATCACCACTTCTCCCCGCCCTCTCCCTGCTTCTCATCGGTCTTTCCCTTTCACCTCACCTCCTTCACAATGGTATCACAAAGGACGAATCTTTCTTCGACCAAGTTTGCTCACTCCCTGGGCAACCATACCACCCTAACCTAACCTAACCTAATCTGGTGGCACCAAGTGCTGCCAGGTTATGCCTCACTTGATCTCTTCAACGTAGATAAAGTATTCTTCTTCCTCGTCGTCCATCAGTGGGTTCCCTCTCGAAGGACTGCCGTGCCGGAGCACTTTGGTTCATCCTCGAGACATGGCCAGGCCAGCACAGCCGCTGTATTTTCAAACGTTTTACTATGCCCACATCTCTGTATTGTTCATACAGCTCGCTGTTCCATCCGATGCGGAACTCATTCTCGCCTACGCGAAGAGGATCAGATTTTCCGGAGAATCTTTCTCTCGAACGCTTCCAGTGCTCTCTCAGCAGTTGTCGTCGTAGTCCAAGCTTCTGTACCATATACAAGGACGGGGATGAATAGGCTTTCGTACAGCATTGTTTTCGTTTTTCGAGCGAGGGTTCTACTTTTCAATTGCCTAGTGAGCCCAAAGTAACACCTGTTAGTACGATAAGAGTTATCCTTTATTTAATCTCTAGGCTGACGTCGTTCTGGCTGTTAATACTGGGTCCTAGATAAACAAAGTTCTTCCACACTTCAAATTCACGGTTGCCAACTGTGACGCGAGAATTATTTGTCCAGGGTTGCCCATATTCGACGGACCCATCTGGCAACCCTGTAGCTTTTGACAGAGACGTCAGATCGCTTAATGACATACCGCGTTGGAAGCGCCAGTCCAAGCAGATTTTTACCATGGAAGAGTACATGCTACGCGAGCGCTCCCAAATTGTTGAAATTTACATTCAACACAAGAAGTCAATTGTGAAAAGAAGAAGAAGAAAAGAAGAAAATTTTGATGCCAATTATTCAAGATGGCGCTCCACCACACACAGCTCGCACCACAATCGATTTTTGGAAGAAATTGTTTCCTCGTCGTTTGATGTCGAAAAATGGCGATTTTGACTGGCCACCGCGTTCGCCCGATTTAACGCCACCTGACTTCTTCTTGTGCCGATATTTAAAATCAAAGGTTTATATTAATAAGCCAAAGACCATAGAAGAGCTCAAGAACAACATCCGTGAGGAAATAGGCGCTATTCCAGCCGAAATGTTAGCTAAAACTATGGAAAATGCTGCAAAACGGGCACAATACGCCGTGCAGGCTCAAAGCCGCCATTTGAGAGATATCATATTCAAAAAGTGATGTCAACAAATCTACCAAATAAAGTGATTATTATCGTCAACATCAAAAAAATTGTGTTTTTCTTTGATTTAAAAAAAAAAAACGCATGGGTCCGTCGACAGCAGGTAGTTAGTTTTCTTCTCGTTCACCGCAAGACCCACTTTGTCTGCTTCCTTTTCCAGACTGAAACAAACTAACCACACGACGCGGTCGTTGAGGCAGGTTATATAAATATCGTCAGCATGCGCGAATAACTTGACACTTTGTAGTAGATAGTCCTTTCTGCTCCCAACGGACCTTATAGCCGTATAAGTTTTGCTGGGATACCAAAGTCAGACATAGTGGCATAGAGGCCGTTCCTGTTTGTGCTATCGAAAGCAGCTTTGAAATCGAAGAAAAGGATTTGGCGTATCGTTAAGATGTGGTCAATAGTAGACTTACCAGGCCTGAAGTCGTACTGATAAAGTCCAATCAGTTATTTGACGATGTGCTTCAGTCCCTCACATAATACGCTCGATAGGACCTTGTCCGCGACATTTATAAGGCTAATCCAGCGGTGATTTACTTAGTTTGTAGGGCTATGGGCTCTTCTTGAGGATCACCCTTCTCTCTCACAAAGACTAATAAATCGAGCAGTTTTAAAAATTGCGGAAATGGCGTTTACAAAACTCGTATTTTATGCATCAAACTTACTCAGCCACTTAGCTCACGTCAGTTCTGATTTAATAAGTATGTGAATAAGCAGCGCGTCTCTTGGAGTGTTTGAGAAAAAGATTCTGCGGCAGATTTTTTGAGCTTTGCACTTTGGATACGGCGAGTATCGCAGGCGATGGAAAGATGAGCTGTAAGAGATTTACGAAGACATAATCATAGTGCAGTGAATAAAGACCCAGCGGCTACGTTGGCTGGGTCATGTCGTCCGAATAGAAACAAACGCTTCGGCTTTCAAAGCATGCGATGCTTCGGGGTTGGTATGTTCTGATATGGAAGTTATCTTGAAATCACGATGTAAGTCAGTGTTCCTTACATACTTTGGTGTGTTTGCTGCATTTTTATAAAGCTTTTTTTGAATGGGATGAACTTCGTCCTATAAGCCAATTTAATTTTTGCGTTTTAAGGTTTTATTCCATATGCTTTATTTTAAAGTGCTGTTTCTTTCATTAACTTCGAAGAAGTGAATGAATATGAGTAGGTTTTTCGGAGAAGGGTATCCCAGAAAAACTCGTAACTATTCTTAAAGACAGCTCCTACAGTGCAAACTGCCGTGTGCTCCAGCGAAGAGCGTTGTTAGAGCCTTTTGGAGTTGAGAGTGGAGTGCATCAAGGCCGTATTCTATCCCCAATTCTTTTACTTCTGGTTAGCGATGATATAATGTCCTCTACTTTTCCTGTTGAAGATCAGCGTGGCAATCAATAGAAGCTTAACTCCGAAATACTGAGATATGGTCTATAGCCTATGCCGATGTTATATTTAAGGGTACCCGAAAAAAGGGAATCCAGGGAGTTGAAGTGTTCTAAATTATCATTGTGAAGTTCTGCTATTGAATAATTATATATCAAACTAGCAAACCCCGCCCGCTTCGCTGGGCACACTAAAATAGAATAGATATGGTTTAGAACAGAAAATATATGGTATTCATATTATTTATTTCTTTATTCTTTATTCAAGCGCTTTGGCATAAACAATATTTTTTGTTTTTCTATTTGTTTTTGAGTAAATATATAAAGCTGTTGGCTTCCAACACGTGAACAGCCAACGTATAGTTGACCATGGGTGAATACTGGTTCTTCTAAATTCATCCCGCATATTTCTAAAGTTTGCCCTTGTGATTTATTGATAGTTATTGCAAATGCTAAACGAATGGGCAGTTGCATACGCTTGAATTCAAATGGCAATTCAGGTGGAATCATTGGAATTCTCAGTATTAGAACGTCTTCATTCTTGAATTTGCCAATTAAAATAGTTGCTTCGATAACATTATTCATCAATCGTTTGACTACAAGTCTAGTTCCGTTACATAGCAGCTTTGTTCAAATTGATGTCTCTTGGTCGATTTGATCTGGACCGTGCCATTCGTTGCCGATTTGCTTCATTTTCTTCTTGACGTTTTTCTGATGTCGCGTTATTCCGAGCATTTCTCATGCGCCTATTATTATTTGTCGAGCGACTAATATGAATACGCGATTGTCTTGGCATTTGTACTGTAATAAACATTATTGCAATTATGGTATTCTGAAATTTTGTGGATTATATTTTTTGTTTTTTTATTTGATTCACTCATGGTGCAACGTAGTTTATCGCATATGAACCGAAAAAATAAATCCACTAAATTTGATGAAAACTTACATTAATTAATTCCAATTTACCACGTGAAAATTCCTAAATGTATAAGAAAAATATAAGCACGTGAGCGATTGTTAATTGAAAAAATAATACATTTCTTTTTTCTTTTTGACGATTGTTTCTTAGTTATTCATTTGCGTTGATTTGAAATTTAAAAAAAATCTTGTTTTTTCATGATCATCAATGTGTGTAAGTTTGGTTTAATTCGGCGCAAAGACACGCCGTATTACCCCGTATTAAAGCACTTATCGACAGCTTTCATTTGATGCCCATATTGTACATACACAACCAAAGGTTACCCGGGTCCACGTTTTGGCCTATATCTCGAGACTCCAGTCACGGAGCGGCATGAAAAATACTCTGTACTAAAGCATTCGCCAACAGCTTCAATTTGATATCCATATTGTACAAACACATTCTAGGTTCCACGTTTTGGTCTCTATATCGAGACCCTAGTCACGGAGCGGCATGAAAAATACTCTGAACTAAAGCATTCACCAATAGCTTCCATCTGATATCCATATTGTACAAACACATTCTAGGCTCCACGTTTTGGTCTCTATATCGAGACCCTAGTCACGGAGCGGCATGAAAAATACTCCGAACTAAAGCATTCACCAATAGCTTCCATCTGATATCCATATTGTACAAACACATTCTAGGCTCCACGTTTTAGTATCTATCTCGAGACCCTAGTCACGGAGCGGCATGAAAAATACTCTGAACTAAAGCATTCACCAACAGCTTCCATCTGATATCCATATTGTACAAACACATTCTAGGCTTCACGTGTTGGTCTCTATCTCGAGATCCTAGTCACGGAGCGGCATGAAAAATACTCTGTACTAAAGCATTCACCAACAGCTTCAATTTGATATCCATATTGTACATACACATCCGAAGGTTACCCGGGTCCACGTTTTGACCTATATCTCGAGCCCTATCCACCAATAGGCATCCAAACTATACGTAAACCATCTTCAATACCTACTTAACAATGTGTGTAAGTTTGGTTTAATTCGGTGCAAAGACACGGCCGGTTAGCGAACACACACAAAAAGTTGACTTTATTTTATATATATATAAGATATATCCCTCAAAAATCAACTTGACCCATCAAATAAATCCCTTGACCCACTGTAAAAAATTGAGACATATTAGACTATAGCTTTGTTCTACAAAAATGGTCTACTCATGATATATTTCAGAAATATAAGGTCACTTGCTCCAACTGAAAATTGTAAATTTTTTATTGTGAAATTACCTAATTTTCTCTTGTTAATTTTTTATTTTTTTGTTTAAATTTTTATTGCGCAAAAAAATTCTACCTCAAATACTCCTCACCTACTGGCATCTCCTAACATTTAAATTCCCTCAAAACTGCCCCAAAGCACATAACTTCCATTGCCAACTACCCATACTCGTTTTTGTCACTCTCTGTTGCCTCCGGCGTAAATTGAGCCATTTCGTCATCCATTGGCCTGTTTTCAGTGTCAATTTTGCGCTGAGTGGCCCATTAGTTGCGCCATTGTGTCTGCTAGATTTTGAGTTTGATCTGTTCGATTTTCGTTCGCCTTGAGCGCTGTTAGGTGTAATTTGCCATACTCGTTTCTTTGCCTATTCTGAATTTGAACTAAAGCAAACAAGTGTGTCATTTTGCTTTGATTATAGGTTTATTCAAAGCAACAAGTTGCCCGAGGCAATTGCTCTTATTTCAAATACTTTGATAAATGATCGCAAAAATTGGTTTGCACAGTAAATAAACAATTCCAAATTATCCACGGATATTACTTATGAAGTTTTAAAATTGGTTGGAAGAATAGAAATGGAATTCGTAGAATATGAATAGAAGCTGCTGATTACGTAAGAAGTTTTTAAGTTTCTAAACATAAGTGGATATATTTTGCAAATTCATATAGCCAGTGTACAAAAGTAAAAATATAAAACGGAAATGGGTAAACTGTAAATGGTACTATGAATAACCCATAGGCTGTGAATAACTCCCATTCCTTATTCTATGCCCAAGTTTTACAAATAAACATAAAAAAAAGAACCAAAAAAGGTACACAAAGAAAATGAATCATATTTTAGCTCTTCCGTGAATGGAAAGAGTCGATTCAGTGTCAAGGGCAAGTTTAAAATACAAAACTGCTAACTTAACTTTTAATGTTTTCACTAAAACTACATCCCTTGAAATTTCTATTTTAAAAATAGTGTATTCTGAAACACGTAAAAATATTATAGTATTTGGACACGAAAGAAACATAAAATAAACTTTTTCAACAGACTCTCTGGCGCGTTTTACGCTATTGAGAACGTCAGTGCAACTAGTGCGACAGAATAGCGCTTAATGGAAACACAAACAATATTGTCTGCATCACCATCGTCTGTCCATCTTCTTGGCGGTCTTCCACCCTTTTACTGCCCTTAATAAGAGAGTTGAAGATCTTTTTCGCAATTCTGCTGTCCTCTATCCTGAGTAGATGTCCAAACCATCTCAGTTGCTGAGCTTTGGCGAAACACACAATGTTTTGACCTGATATCAGCTGTTCGATCTAATCATTGAGATCCATCAGCTTCCCCTACTGGTTCAAATATTATTCTTAGGATTTTACGCTCAAAGCGGAGAAAGTAGTTCTTTATGTTAGATGCCCAGTACCCATGCTTCGCAGCCATATGTTGCTACTGGTCTGATTAGCGCCCTGTAGATTTGTAAGAGAGGTCTGAAGCTTTCCTTGTATCACCACCTCGGATGTTGTTCCTGTTAGGGTCATTGATACCAAGGACGCGAGTTTCTTCCGCAACCCTTGCCGACGAAATATTAAAGGCAGTTTGTTTCTATTCCGCAATTTCACATCCAGGGAAAAAATTACCAAGTTGTTGATTTAATGATTTCTCACGCAAGATCGCCTTCTTTTGTGACTTTAAGACAATAGAGGCTGAGTAAGTGAAGAAGGCTGAAATATGTTTGAAGAATTTTAGAAATTATATGCTTCATTTAAATTCCGCCTCGATTATAGTAAGCGATTAAAAAACTCAGACAAATTAAGCACTTCTAAAGAGGAATTTTTGCTTTATAAAACAAAGAGAAAGGAAACTTAAAATCAAAACAGTATATTTTCTCTTTCGTTTTGTGTTGATTTTTTAAATTTTGTATTAGTTCATTTAATTTGTTTTTATTTGCACGGCTCAAAGGCAACACCTTCAAAACCAGAATATTTGCTATAACTTTTTTTGCGCTTGATTTGCTTATCTTTAATTGTAAACCAAATTACCGAAATGTTTGTTATATAGAAGTTTTAATATTTAAGCTCCAGTGGCTTTAATTTCAAATGTTATTGTTTTAGTTGGCATCAGCATCAGTGCGTGTTAGTTCAAACAGCTAGCTCTCATATATATATATGTATGTATAAATTTAATAAAAGTACGTCTCGTACATCCCTGGAAGATTTTAAACCGACTTTCTTCATCAGTTTGTAGATAAGGGTTCAATACAGTTAGAAGGCCGAAAAACAGCGAATTTTAAGAATTTTTTCTGAAAAAAACGTTTAAATTTATTGATCTAAAAACTTGTGCACATACTATGTTATCTTTTAACTGTATTTTAAGACTTATGTATATATAATTGGCGCGAACACCCTTTTTTGGGTGTTTGGCCGAGCTCCTCCTTCTATTTGTGGTGTGCGTCTTGATGTTGTTCCACAAATGGAGGAACCTACAGTTTCAAGCCGGCTCCGAACGGCAGATATTTTTATGAGGAGCTTTTTCATAGCAGAAATACACTCGGAGGTTTGCCATTGCCTGCCGAGAGGCGACCGCTATTAGAAAAATGTTTTTCTTAATTTTGGTGTTTCACTGAGATTCGAACCAACGTTCTCTCTGTGAATTCCGAATGGTAGTCACGCACCAACCCATTCGGCTACGGCGGCCGCCGTTTTAAGACCACTATATCTCTGAACTGGACTCTCTGAAATTAAAAAACCAAACAGAGTTCGTTAAAGTAATGTAAAATTAGTAATTAATCGAAGAAATAAGCAAAATAAATTTTTTACAAAAAATGGCGGTTTCTCAAAAAAAAAAAAATCGATTTTTGATTAAAATTTCCACCTTAAATTGTTTATAAAAAAAAATATTTATCGGTGAGAAAAAATCTTATAGTATATATATAAAAAAATACATTTAAGAACCTCGTGTTACAATTTGAGACTAATCCGCTTAGCCGTTTTTGAGTAAAGTTTGAAAAACATTTTACAAGCGTTTAAGGTTTAAAAAGCACTTTACAAGCATTCTGAAAAGCCTTTTCAAATTCACCGGAACGATATTAAATTTTCTTAAATATATGTACATTAAGAAAAATAAAAACGATTTTTTTTAATTCTAAATATACAGCCCTTTAAGTCGCCTCCGAAAGGTAAATGTTTTTTATGAGGATCTTTTTTATGGCAGTTATACACTCGGAGGTTTGTCATTGCCTGCCGAGAGGCGACCGCTATTAGAAAACATTTTTTCTTCATTTTGGTGTTTCACGGAGTTTCGAACTTACGTCTTCCGAGTAGTAGTCACGCATCAACTCATTCAGCTACGGCGGCTATTGCACATAGCCTCTATATTTAATGCTTTTTCATAATAAATTTTAATTATTATCCATAATCATACATTTATATACACTGAAGAGCAAAACTGTAACAAAATGTAATACTTTCTATTTCAACACATTTTTTTTTAGACATGTTTTAACAAATCAAATATTTTTTTTGCATAACTTTATTGGCATGTATGTACTCTCTCTCTCAAACCGGTTTGGTGTCAATGCAACAACAACAACACTAGTAGCAAGCAATAATGCAAATAAAGACAAATGTTACAGTTTTGCACTCAACCCATTTTTTATTTTTTACAATAAATAAAATAAATATTAATAAGATGTCCAATATCCTTTGGATTTTTTCAGCTCGTGGATACGATTGGGCATACTTCGTGTATACCTCAAGACAAAGTCTGTCGGAATAGCATCCCATACATCGCGTGTTCGCTCCCACAGCTCATTAACTCCACTGGGCGGACTTGAATATTCGGCAAGCTTCGATTTTACATGACTCCATAAATTTTCGATTGGGTTCATGTCCGGTGATTGTGGAGGCCACTTCAAGTTACGAAATTTTTGGCGTTGCATCCAATTTCGTACAACATGTGCGGAGTGCTTAGGGTCATTGTCTTGCTGAAAAATTACTTTTTCAGCAGCAAGACCCATACTTTCCACTACACCCGGCAGATTTTGTTGCAATATGGCCAGGTATTCCTCTTTCCGCATTATACCGTCTATTCGTACTAAAGGACCCACACCATTTTTGGAAATGCAGCCCCACACCACAATGGAGCCACCACCATGTTTTACTGTCTGCTTGATGTGATGTGGCTGGACTGCATTTGGGTCTTTAACCCAATACCAGGCCCGACCATCTGACTGAAATCGATTGATTTTGGTTTCATCAGACCAAATAACCTGCAATCGTTTTGAAATTTTATGAAAAAAGGTCTTTTATAATCCATTTATAAAGACGTACCTGATCCCAATCTTCAACTGTCCAGCTTTGGTGAGCCGCAACAAAATCCTGCCTCAACCGCACATGTCTTTTTGTCAGCATTGGCTTGGTTTTCTTCTCCGCTGCCTTTAGCCCCAGTTTTGACAGGCTGCGCCTGGCTGTCCACTGACTGGCATCAATATCCAGCATCTTTAGTGCTTCTTTGGGAGTGACCGCCTTGCTGCTTGTTACCAAATTTGCCAGATGGCGGGCATCGCGGTCGCTTATCTTCCTTGGCCGGCCTCCTTTGTTACTGGGAACAGCGTCTGGTACATTTTTCCGCAGCCTTTGCACAGCCATGGGGCTCACTTCGAATTTTTTAGCTATTTTTCTTATAGACTCGCCCTTCTTCAGCAAATCAATTATTTGGCATTGTACTTCCCGATTTAACATTTTGTCTTATTCACGGTCACGTTTATAATAATTAAAAATCCACCAAATATATAATTACGAGAAAAATAACGGAAAATTTGAAAATTAAGAGTGAGTGCAAAACTGTAACATTTGTCTTTATTTGCATTATTGCTTGCTACTAGTGTTGTTGTTGTTGCATTGACACCAAACCGGTTTGAGAGAGAGAGTACATACATGCCAATAAAGTTATGCAAAAAACATATTTGATTTGTTAAAACATGTCTAAAAAAAATGTGTTGAAATGGAAAGTATTACATTTTGTTACAGTTTTGCTCTTCAGTGTATAATTTATGCAGAAAATTGCATAAAAACACATTTCTTCAAATATATAAGTGTACACATTAATCATTTAATACAAATTTTATTTGTCCAGCTTACCACAATGTTTATATCCCACATCATGATGGGAGCTTCAGACCCATTGTGCAAGCCAATAAAAGGTTTTTTCCAACACATTTATCGTCGTACCGATCTGAAATCATAATAATAATTTTCATTAACATTTTAATCATAATTTTGTAATTTTGTCTACTGCCTGCTACTGAAATATTTATGTTCGTTGTCCATTCATAACTTTGATCAACAGCTATGCAGAAAAGATAAATAAAAAATAAATGAAAAAAACCCATATACCCACAAGTATTTAAACATAATTTGATAATTATAATTTTTTCTATTAAATTTCTTACAGTCGCTTGTGGCATTCCGCAATAACAATTAACAATATACATAAATACCCCATACTCGAATTCCACCGGAAACAGCATAAATGAGTAATTAAAGTTAAGGAAACGAGCAACCACCAACAAACACCAATAATAACTCACAAGCACTCAAACACAAAATGGAAGACATGAACGCCAACACCAACAATTTCATTAGTATGTCAAACAGTAATCACGACGACAGCAACACAAATATGAGCACGAGCAATGTTAACAGTAACAACAATAATAATAGTAACAGCAGCAGCAGCAGCAGCAGCGACATGATTCGGCAGTCAGAGTCACCGGCACGCACAATCGATTCGCACGACTCTACCGTAGACAGCATGGACACGATTGTTGATCGCAGCGTTAATCGCGAGGAGCTTTTGCAAGCTGCTATTGAGCAGAGCATGAATACGACGAATGCACAACATGACAGTCTCACTAATTCACAAAAATCCATATTGCAGCCAAATAGCAGCAGTTGCAGTGATACCGAGGAACACCAACAACAGTTAAGCCAACAAAAACAGCAGCAACTACACGCCGATGCGCAGAGTCACATCTACTCGAGCCCTGTGTACGATCAGAAGCCACCATTGAAATTAACGGCCGCCACATTGGTCGCCTCCGTCACAACCAACAACAATATCACTGACACAGGCAATAACACGGATGATGCAAAAAAACCGAAATTGATGACACATGAAGAATTCCAACAACAATTAGAGGCAACAATTGCTTCACGTGCTACCACACTCGATTCACGTATCAGCAAAAAGCAGCGTTTTCCACCAGGATTGATTAAAATCAAAGATGGCGACGGCAGCTCTTTGAATTCGGCAAAAGCGGCAAAATATCAAAGACGTGCCAAATCCAGCGCCGACTGCTGTTCGGCCTTCCCATGGCAAATCGTTTTGGGCTCATTACAGCTAATGCTGGCTATCACCCTAGTGGCGCTCGGTTCGCTGCTAATTGTGCGCGAAGCAGCACTATCCACGGCCGGTTGTGGTATTTGGACTGGTTTGGTGGCCGCCATTACGGGCTCACTGGGTGTGGTTAGCATACGGAAGACCCAAACTGCCTTCCTGGCGTTGAGCCTGGTGTGCATTGCGACGAGCACATTGGCCTTGGCAGTTTCCGGTGTGGGCCTATCTAGGGATGTCAACCGCATGGAGGAAAAGGTGAGACAAATGTGTGGGTGTGCGTGTTTAGCAAATATTTTAACATTTCACTATTTCTTTCATTAGTTTGATCTGTTGAATGCGAGCAGTGTAGTCTCGGCTGCTTCGGGTTTGATTTTGACTTTGTTTTTGCATTTCGTGGTTAGTATTGTTTCGGTTTATCGATGCGCATTGCAGATATGTTCAAGGTAAGTGAGGGGTGCTTATATAATTACACTTACACGGTTTCTTTTTTCATAAAGCACGTTAAATATTTAACACAAATTTTGCATCCGGTTTATTACACGGATGTTCAAATAATTTAAAGTTATTTATGCTTTATATCAACTGGCAACTGACAAAATCTATTACAAAAATGTTGAAGATGCCAGGTGTATTAAAATACAAAATTTACTAGAGGTTGCATGCATCTCATATCAGTGACAGATACCATAATTTGGTAAACCGAACAAAGCGGAGAATTGTTTAGATGTTTAAAAGACAATTTAATTGTTAATTACTCTCATGACTCATATGATATTATAGTGGTTACCATAACAATTTTTCCCACCAGTACCTCGCAAATTCCTCAATTTACGTATTCGTTTCGTCGTATGTGGCAGCGCTTCGTATAGCGAACTGTCAAATGCTGACGAATCAGTGCAAATCGGACAATAAGCTAGCAGCAGTAGTAGTGAAGTGAAAAAGTCATTTAATGCATTCAACTTAACAAAAGTTAATGTAAAATGTGGAAAACTGTGTATAAAGGCTGTTAATAGTGTGTAAGCGTCGCGTCGCTGTGTTCCGTGTGCATTTGAATGTTATAACGCTGTGTGTGTAACAACAAATTGATTGTGTACAAATAAACAAAACGACCTGTGAAAATCTCGCCCACGCCTTCCTCCCACTAACCATACACACAATCCCCCCTCCCCGATTGCACTCACGGTGACAGCTTCAAACTCAGCGAAAACTGTTGAAAGTTCCGAAAATCATAGCACATTTTAATTGGATCACGGCGACATCAAAAACGCCCACGTCTACGGAGGTCATCAGCGTTACCGGTGCAATGCCACTGGCTGATTTGAATAAAGATTTGCGCCAACAGCAGCAGCTAGGCGTGGGCATTGGCATTGGCAACAATGCTCACCTGGACAATGCGAATGGCGCTTTGGGCCAACAGCATCTGCGTCAGCGCATGCAGATCACATCGTCCGGATGTAGTAGTCTGGCCGTGACACCGATGGAGCACACACCCACCGACGAAGAAAGTGGGGGTGTGACCACCGTGACGTCATCCCAGCGCAGACAACAGGCACAGCAGCAGCAACAAAAACATTTGCAACAGGTGCAGCAAACAGCACTGCAGGCAGCATTGGAGCACCATCACATCAGTTCGGTTACAGCGGACACGGCTGAGTTAATGGATTTGAGTGACTCGGAAGGCTATGCACCAGCTGCCGGAGATACAGAGTTGCGTGAAAATGAGTTTGAGTTACGCGAAGTAGTCAAGGAAGGCCATGAAAAAGCCGACCCCTCGCAATTCGAACTGCTGCGCGTGCTGGGTGAGGGCAGCTTCGGTAAAGTGTTTTTAGTGCGCAAGGTGATTGGCAAGGATGCAGGCACATTGTATGCCATGAAAGTATTGAAAAAAGCCACACTGAAGGTTAAGGACCGTGTGCGTAGTACAAACGAACGTAAAATACTAGCCGACGTGGGCCATGCGTTTATTGTAAAATTGCACTACGCCTTTCAGACACCCGGCAAATTGTATTTGATATTAGATTTTCTGCGGGGCGGCGATCTTTTCACACGACTGTCCAAGGAGGTTATGTTCACAGAGGAGGATGTCAAATTTTATCTAGCCGAATTGGCATTGGCCTTGAATCATCTGCACTCGCTGGGCATTATCTATCGCGATTTGAAGCCAGAGAACATTTTGCTAGACGAACATGGCCACATAGCGCTTACTGATTTTGGCCTATCGAAACAACCTTTAGACGGTTCGAAAACCTACAGCTTTTGTGGTACTGTAGAGTACATGGCACCGGAAATTGTGAATCGCAAAGGACACGACTTTGCCGCCGACTGGTGGTCGTTTGGCGTGCTGATGTACGAAATGTTAACAGGAAATTTGCCATTCCACGGGCAAACGCGACAAGAAACTATGAACCAAATATTACGCTCGAAATTGGGCATGCCCGAGAATCTCTCGCCGGAAGCGCAATCGCTGTTGCGCGCACTGTTCAAGAGGAACCCACAAAATCGACTAGGCGCTGGACCCAACGGCATACTGGATATTAAAGCGCATTGTTTTTTTGCTACGATTGACTGGGTAAGGCTGGAACGGAAAGAAGTGCGTCCACCATTCATACCAGCGGTGTCACGTGACGATGCGTTTTACTTTGATGTCGAATATACGTCAAAGTCACCACGCGACTCGCCCGGCGGTCCCATATCGGCGTCGGCACACGAGATTTTCCGCGGCTTCAGCTTTGTAGCGCCAGTGCTACTGGATCAAACCTCCAACAGTTCAAGTCCTTTGTCGCCATTCGTGCCTAATGCACATCCCCAGCAGCGCAGTTTGCCCGGTGTTCTACCCGGAAACTTCCATTCCGAATACAACCTCCTGCAGGAATTAGGACGTGGCACATTCTCTGTCTGCCGTTTATGCGAACATCGCTCAACGAAAAAGCATTTTGCTGTCAAAATTATTGAAAAAGCAGCTGCGGCAGCATCAGCTAGTTCCGCAGACTGTTGGGAGGAGGTTGAAATAATGTTGCGCTATGGTAATCACCCAAATATTGTCACTTTATTCTCAGTGTATGAGGACGTGACATCAGCGTATTTGGTTATGGAGCTGCTGAAGGGCGGCGAGCTGCTCGATCGCATACTTGCTGTGGGGCAGATGTGCGAGAGCGAGGCGAGTGCAGTGCTAAGAACGGTCGTGTCGGCCTTGGCGTACCTGCACGAGCACGGCGTAGTGCATCGGGACCTGAAACCATCGAACATGATTTACGCTAGCATGCGACAGACGCCGGAGACGCTAAAACTATGTGACCTGGGTAAGTTATAAATTTTATGTTACAGAAAATACAAATAATAACGCGCCATATTATGATTTGTGCTTCAACTAATGTAAACTGATAACGTTTAGGATTCGCAAAGCAGCTACGTGCCGACAATGGCCTGCTGATGACACCCTGCTACACAGCCAACTTTGTGGCGCCGGAAGTGCTAAAGCGTCAAGGCTATGACTTGGCTTGTGACATCTGGTCATTGGGCGTGTTGCTCTACATTATGCTCTCTGGCCGCACGCCTTTTGCCTCAACACCAAACGACTCACCCGAGGTGATATTGAAACGTATCGGTTCCGGGCATGTGGATTTCACCTCAAATCGTTGGGCAATGACCGGCTGCGAAGTGAAAGATCTCCTGCGTCAAATGCTACACATCGTGCCGGAAAATAGACCAACAGCGGCGCAAATACTGCAGCATCCTTGGCTGCGCGAACAGTCGGCGGGTTCAGTGCGCCTCACAGAATACGCCATAATACCCACGCAAATGTCGGTTGCGGGCAACAATGCCGCAGGCGAAGGTGGCGTGGGGTTGGCGCAACCCAACGCCAATTCGGTGCGCGAAGCGACAGCGGCGTTACGCGGTGCCGTTGATGCCACTTTTCGCGCAATTGCAATACCACAAGCGGCCAATGTGGGACCAGTAGAAATGTCGAAACTGGCGAAACGACGTGCCAAAGACCGAGCCAACTTGCACTCGTAAATTTTTTGGGCGAAATTTAAGTGAATCATGTTGGCGGTTATGTGAAAGCTGTTTTGTGTGCTGATTGGAAATTTGTATAGTAGCTGTTGGTGCGTGCGTGGAACAGCAAATAGCCACCATTCAACGACAGCACACATTGTTAGCGTATTTATTAATAAAACACGTAAACTAACTAGAAGTGGGGGGCGCGAAGCAGGCACAAAATATATATATTTTTAGGCGTTTTGTCGGCTTCCAACGCGCGACTTCCATATGTACGCACAATCAGTGGTGGCACATAGGGGAAGGAGTGAGCTTTGTGTGTGTGCGTGTGCTGCGCGTATGTGAAGTTCAACATTTTGTGAACAAGTTAATTATGTATTTTTTAAACAATAATTGTTGTCTATAATGCGAATACAAATTTATAAAATTATTGACTAGATAAACGTAACAAAAGATATTTTTTGCAAAGCTATTTACCCGTAAATAATGGTCAAAGTTAAGATGCTTACCAAAAAAAAAAACACAAAAAATACATAACGGACAAAAATATGCTAAATAATTGAAAATATATGTGTATATTGTATATTGGTACTCGCAGCGTGCGCTGTTTTAAGATTCTAAAGAAAATGTCTAAAGCGATTTCAATCACATTTAGTGTTCGTAGTGGACAGTCGAAGCAATGCAAGTTGCTGCAATTCAGCAGAAGAAGCATTCGAAAACCTTCCCTAAATCCAATTCCCATTGACTTTCTAACGGTTATGCCAAATTTATTGTCACTCTCAGAGCACTTTTGCGTTTGAAATCAAAAACTATACACGAATTATATACGCGAATTTTAACTATTAATGCATTACAAGCAAAATTTATATATATAAAAAAAGTTGATAAATACATACATACATATGTAAATATGTATCTACAGTTACAAATTTCATGCTTAATTGTATTGAAATTGCATTGTGAAATTAATACAAGATTGTGATTTGCCTTTTGAAAATAAGTATACAGACTTTGGTAACGTGCATGTGTGCACACATACATAGATACATACAAATGTGTATATATAAAGGCCATTTAAAGAACTGTTTGTAAAACTGTTAAGTAAAAAGATTAAATTATGTACATACAGATATGCGAAAAAGTTTGCGCTAAAGGAGGTGGTGGTGTTGCTTGAATGATGGAACACAAACAAAGCACTAATTTGAGTGCAGCAAAGAGCAACAGTGATTTTATGCCAATTCGAGATCTAAGCTAAAGCTATAATAAAGGACGTTCACTATAGTGAATGAATAACATTTCTGCTCCATACAAACATACATATTTACTGTGCAGTTTCTGTGCTTCTAAAATGTTGTGTGAAACAGTAAAAATGTAAAACTGTCAATGTCAAGCATCACTGCTTCTGCAAGTAACACAAAAGAGGATTTAGATTAATAGTTGAGTGATTGTAATAATTATACAAGCAGACATTTGTAGTTTTAGTAAATTTAAAGTTCGAACTTTTATAACTCGGCTGTAGACTCGTATATATACATACATACATATATGTTGTATTTACAATGCCGCTTCTAATTACATAAATAATATACATACATACATAGATACAAGTTAATGTAAATGTTAATAGTAAAAAGAGCATAATTTGATGTTGAAAATAATTGATAACGAAAACAAAAAAAAAAACAACAACCAGCACATACGTACATATGAGTATAACAGAGAAGCAAATGTGGTCGAAAACAGTTTATATAATTCAACTCAATCAGCTTATCGAAAGATTTTAGTCTAAGTATTTTATCAATATGTAAAAAAAAAGTAAAAAAAGTTTAATTTATTAAAAACAAATTGCAAAAAAATGCATATAACTAAGCATACATACATACATACATAGCTATGTAAGGGTATGTATATAATATAATATATATATGAAATATACACACATAACAGTTATATATATTTATATAAAGGGTGTTTTTTAAGAGCTTGAGAACTTCAAATGATAATATAGGGGTTTTCCAATAAGAGGTGTTATTTTGATATTCAAAGAAAAGTGCTATTTTTTAATATATGGTAAATGATCGGATGTTTATCTCATTAGAAAGAGGAAGGTATGCCGTTAATAGTGGAAAATAACATCAAGCAAATGATCACCACGACCACGCTTACAAGACTTTTTTCATGAAATTTTCCATAACCGAATTGCAAAGTGGCTGCCCTATGTCCTCGATATCCTCACGAATTCCATCTTTGAGGTCTTGAATCGACCCTGGACTTCTCTTTCACGTGGCCTAAAAGAAAAAAGTCACAAGGCATTAAATCACAAGATCTCGGTGGC
The DNA here is from genome assembly GCF_028408465.1 of Anastrepha ludens. Taxonomy (NCBI): domain Eukaryota; kingdom Metazoa; phylum Arthropoda; class Insecta; order Diptera; family Tephritidae; genus Anastrepha; species Anastrepha ludens. The sequence continues at coordinate 8,484,398 of NC_071499.1, read as the reverse complement.
CAATTGTGATCACCTCTTCGAGAGATAACACGGTCCGGAAACTTTTCACGTAAAATATCAATGGTTTCGTTGCTTGTGTGGCACGTAGCACCGTTTTGTTGAAAATAAACGTTGTCCAGATCAATACCATCCAATTTTGGCCATAAAAATCGTTAATCATCTCTCGATAGCGCAATCCATTCCAAAATAACACCTGTTATTGGAAAACCCTTTACAAAGCAGAAATATAATATTAATAGTGGTGTTACAGAAAGAAGCGTGAGTCCATAGACGCTTTGTCCAAGGCGCGCATTCATTCAAGGTGTAGCACTAGATCAACAACACTGTTCTGTACGTTTGATTGTCAAAGCAAAGTATTGAGAAACTAGACAACAAATAATGAATTCGCCTTGTTTCATTCTGAGGTGACTGCCACATGGACAGGGCGAAAGAAAAAAAAACAACTCAGCTGATTTACCAACACCACCTTTAAGAGATTCGCCTTGGCTTTGCCCCTTTATTACTTATTATAAAATGTAATATCGAATTTCGCATGCGTATTGCTGCCATCAATTTTTGAAACCTCAGCAAACGTCGTTTACAGATTTCCGCCAACTGTTTATTACTAGCAGCCAATTAATAAAATAAATAAATAATTGGCGCGTACACTTCTGTTAGGTGTTTAGCCGAGCTCTTCCTCCTATTTGTGGTGTGCGTCTTGATGTTGTTCCACAAATGGCCATAGCAGCCAATTGCGCAATTAAATTAGCTATTCCTTCACCTTGTCTTTTCTTCATATCGTCAATAATAATTAAACAAACCAAAAACTCCAAAATATTCCACCAAACCAATTTTCATATGAAGAAAAAGCTTTCAAAGCAGTATTGACAGGCGTTTTCCAGAATCAGACTTAGGATATTGGTTTGCGATATACTGAGTATGGATATAGTTCATACTCTTCCTCTTCCGAATCTCTTAAATATCATCAATGAATTCAAGAGATCTGTGGAAGAGTGACCTCAAACTAATTTTTCCGTCTTACCACACACTTTTTATCTTTCCTATCTTTATTCTTTCTACTGAAATCTATCCGGGTGTAATACAATGTTCGCCTGGCTGAGTGCTTGAACTTGTCAAACCCTCCACAAATCTAATCTAATGTAATATAGTAGCCATATGTTAACGGACAGATTGATTTTGTGGATTTATTGTTAATTATAGGTACTTTTAGACTACCCTTTCTAATAAATCTGATAAATAAATCTAAATGCCGCCAAACAGCAAAAATGCGAGGCAATGATGGTCATTTGATCATTCCCATGACACCTGGTTCTACGTTACCGGAATGCCTCGGTTTTTTTCCGACCAAGGGCTATTGCCCCCCATAAACTAGCGCTGTCAAGTGCACCGTACCGCATGGCCATTTGCTTTAACCTCTTCAACAAGCTGCCGTTTATAGGCACGGAAGCCAAGGTTGTTGCGTAAAATTTTCCACATAGTCGGATGACAAAGGCCAAAAAGTTGAGAACTTTGGTGCGATGTGCCTGCCTGCACATGTTGAACATATATTGGACATGTCGCGGTCGATTCTGGATAGGTATGAGTTTAACCTGCTACAATATACGGAACGCGATTAAGCAACATTTCGGCGTCTTTTTCAAACCTTCGCTCTATGAACTTTGCGAACAGATTAATTTTATTTTATTTTTTTTTTTTTTTTCAAAGAAAATTTCCACAATTTGTAAGCGAGGCTTTCTGGCATTAAACGATTGATGAAGACTTGCCAAATCTTACGATCCGAAATTTGACACATTTTGCCATTCTCAGCCGTCAAACCATAGTTATCAAAATCGCTAGTTCTCATGCAGCTAAAAAAACACCCGTTATATTACTAATAAATAAATGTACATATATATTTAGAGAAAATGTATGTAACTAACTACCTACCACTTAAACATAACGAGCTCCTCCTCCAATTTGTGGTGTGCGTCTTGCTGTTTTTGCACAAATGGAGGGGCCTACAGTTTTATGCCGCCTCCGAACGGCAGATGGATTTTATGGGGCGTCTTTTCATGGCAGAAATACAATCGACAGTTTGCCATTGTCTATTAAAAAACAAACGCCTTCTATCATTTAGTACTTCATACCCACAGTGGGTTTCGAACTCGTGCCCTACCGTATGGTAGTCACGCTCTAACCCCTTTGGCTACGGTGGCCGCCTACATGTGTACATACATACATAATATTTACCTAAAGAAAGTTACATAAAATCTGCATTAATGCATAAATTCTGCAATTACCACACTTGTCGAGCTTTGTAAAGTTGTATTATGTAGCCAACTTTTAGGCTTTACAACTCACTGGCTGAGTGAAATAGTAATTTTACGAAAATTGTTGAAGTGTGTACCCAAACATGCGTACACACACATGTACATACATGCAAATACATATACATTTTGGCCAAGAAAGTACACAAACACACACACACACACCTATTGTTGAACATAAATATGTACATATGTGTACATACATACAAACACACTTATATAAATACAAAATGAACAAAACGGTATAGAATTTCGATTTCAGAAACGAATTGTTAGCAAAACACTTTTTAAAGAAATAAAAGATTAGTAAAGTCAGTGCCATGGTAAAGCGCGCAGCACCCGGTTGCACATGCGGTTGGGGTGGGCAGTAGGCAGGGGTGCCACATACATACATACATGGATCATAAAAAGTATATAAATAGAAGGCATAAAGAAAAATTAGATGTTTACGCTCAATGCTTGTGTGACCGAATGCTGTGAAAGCTTACATATATACATACGTACACACATACATACATACATACATTGTTTGTTTCATACATTCATTAACGCGCGCATAAAACATTTCACTTCATTCCAGTACCTCAGCGAAAAAAAAAAAAATAAACAAACAGTTTTTTTAAGAAATCAAACTGCGTACTTCAGGAATTCTAATGTGCATTAAAAAGGAAGCAAAGGGCAGGGCTTTGAGGACAATTTCATAAAAACTCATTTTATATTTCATAAGTGAAATATAACCAAACAATACGAAATTATTAGTGTAACAAATACTTGCGAAGTTGATAAAAGAAAAAAAAATTTAAAAAAATATTTAATAGTGTGCGCTGGCCTCACTTTTAGATTAGATTTGTGAAGGGTTGGGCAAGTCCAAGCACTCAGCCAGGAGACCACCCGGATAGATTTCAGTAGAAAGAATAGAGATAGGAAAGATAAAATGTGGGTGGTACGACGGAAAACTTTGTTTGAGGTCACTCTTCCACAAATCTCTTGAATTCATTGATGAATTTTAAGAGATCCGGAAGAGGAAGAGTATGAACTTTATCCACACTCAGTATATCGCAACCCAATATCCTAAGTCTGATCTGAAAAATGCTGGACAGCTACGGAGAAAAGCCTCTGCAGTGTCGCCATCCTCAAGACAGAAGCAGCTTTTTGCTGTCCACAGATGTTGTGCCCTATGATTATACCCACCAGTTTTCTCAGGTACTTTCTGTTGAGTTTTAGGAGAAAGGCCGCGTCGCTATTTTCCTGTTTGGTACTTTTTAAAAGCACTTGGCTACTCTGCACGAGTTCAACCCAGACCAACGTCGTCTATGGGTAGATCTCATGAAGTCGTGAATTCATAGTTGAATCGATGCGGAATTGACACCTAGAAAGGGTTCAGAGCCTAGTGGCATACTTGCAGAGCCTTTATTATACAATTTATCAGCTAACTCGTTCCCTGCAATACCACAATGTCCAGGCATCCAAATAAGACTTACTTTGTTGTGTTTTGCAACACTGTTCAGTTCTGACTTGCATTCACCGATTAATTTCGAAGAGCAGCGTGGGTTAGCAAGGGGTTTCAGTGCAGCTTGACTGTCACTACAAATTCCAATACTGCTTCCAATACTGGCATAGACTTCCGTGAGGAATACCGTGGCCATGTGTCCTGTGGCATAGGAGTACTTAGTGTCTTCGTCTACTGTTAGAAATAACTTCATTTAAACGATTGGGCATTTAGGAAATGAGCTTTTGGAGATACGTAACCTCAATTTTGTCCCATTCTTCCACAATGTTTTTTTTGTTTGTTTGTTTTTAAATCAATCAAACGTTCAAATAGCCGTCCGTTTTGGTAAACACTACTAGGTAGTAGTCCCCAAACATTCACAGTTCATGTTTCGACTTGACTTTAACAAAATTTCAACAACAAAAATTATAATTGTAAAAGTTATCGCTGTTTGTGTGGAGCCCGTTTCTCCACAAGTGCTTGGAGATTCATCTAAAATCAATCGGACAAGAGAAATTAGTTTTATTAATAGCTTTTTTTTCAAAATTAACAATATGGCGGCCTTAGGAAATATTTTTCGGATTTTCGAGCAAAAAACCGACAATTAATTGTTTAAAAAAAATCAAAATTTTGAAAAAAAAACTTCGATCAGGCATGAGTTTCTTATGTTTTTCAATAGCAGTATAAATGTTATTGAAATCTACCCAGCGGTTACAGTGATCACCAGTTCAAAAAACATAGTTTTGAGAAAAACGTATTTAAAGTTTTGCGCCGAGCGCCCTTTGTTAATTGTTGGATAACTCTAATTTTTGGAAAATTCTGACTACCCCTAACCCCTTAAAACAACCTCAAGAAATTTGAAATATAACAAATATGTGACTTCCCATGGTGCCCAAAAGCTGCCCAAGCATAGCAATTTGTGCTTTCGAGGCGTGTGTCCTCCAATACATACTTAATCTTTTCATCTGGCTCGTCCAAGTTGCACTTTTTCTCATCACCAAAAATGGTTTTAAGCCACTCTTCCTCTTCATATTTTGCAGCTCTTTTTCGTATTTGATGTTAAAGTCAGTACTCAAAATTTGCTGAATTTGATGTTTAGTGACTTTTAATGATAACTGGGACTTAATGTCTCACCTGCACTTAATTGCTTATTTCAGAAATTTGCCTTATTTTTTTTTACCTTCTTCACTCAAATGGACAACTATTTTTATCATGAATTCTGAAAGCGACTTTCCGGACGGCATTTTTGCTTTTATGTCGTCAGAAATATTATCAAAATTGTTGTTGTTGTAGCAGTATACTTAACCCTGTCAGTGTAGTGTAGATTACCGGTCATCTTCGTCTCGCTCATCTAACGGTAGGCCCAGGAAACATGCTGTTTCGACAGCTTGGGTCCAGAGGGAGAGGGGTGTTAGGTGAGTAGCTTTGATGGGACTTTGTGAAAAGGTGGTAAGTGCCGTGCGGAGTGCCTTCACATGCTGAACATATATTGGATATGTCGGAATCAATTCTGGATAGGTAAAAGTTTAGTCAGTTCTCTCTCTGTGTCTCTCGGGGTAGCTAAAGCTCTTCATCTGCAATAGGTTGGACTCCGATTACGGCATTCAGAAGTTGGGAGTTTAGGCAGGTGGTGAAATTGAAATTTGAAATTTGACAGGCCGAGCCAAGAAGCACCGAAAGATTTGGTAACTCCTAAAACACTCAGGCATATAAGCCCATTGTATTTAAAGCTCTGGAAAGTGAAAGGGTAGAGAGTCAAAAAGGAAAGGAGAGAAGTAGCAGAAGGAAAAAGATAGGATAGAATAGAGGAATAAAAGTAGTTAGATCTGTAAGAATTTTTCAGATTCTTTGATAAATCTGAAAATATCCTCCAGTTTGAGATAACGCATTTTATTTGTTCACATGGCATCGGAACCCAAAATTCGTAGCGTTGCCCTAGCAAATGCAGAACACTCACAGAAAAGATCCCCAGTGCCATCCGCCTCCTCCAAGCAAGACAGGCAAATCGGGTCCTCAATAATTCCAATGGTGGTAATATGTTGACTCCATGGATTGTGTACTGTAATAATACCGACCATCAACCGAACGTCTTTTCTTCCAAGTTTTAGAAGAAAGTCCGATTGTTTACTGTTCGGTCTTGTCACAAAATACTTTGTAATTCTGCAGCGTTCTAGACCGAAACATCGCTCTTTATGTAAATTTGCTTACATAGTCGCTGATCCACTTCTCGATTCCTGCAGAACTGATTCCGATTATCGGCTTTGGTCAAGTTGTTGGCTAAGTTGTTGGTCACAGTTTGGTTAAATTGTTGGTCACAGTTGGTCAATTCATCTTCAATTTCATGCCCTTCAAGTGGTAAGTGTCTACCGATGAATGCCATTTAGCGTCTGTCTAAACACTGTCCGGTCCAGTTGTATATAGGGTTCGACGGACCCATCTGGAAACCCTGTATCTTTTGACAGAAATCGCTTAATGACATACTGCGTTGGAAGCGTCAGTCCAAGCAGATTTTTACCATGGAACAGTACACGCCACGCGAGCGCTCCTAAATTGTTGAAATTTACATTCAACAAAAGAAGTCAATTGTGAAAACTCAACGTGCGTATAAAAAATTAAATAATGTAAAAAGTGCGACTTGTAAGAACTCCATTAAACGTTTGTACGAAAGGTTTTCGACTGGTGATGCTCTTTCGTAACTCCTAAATCCAAAGAGGCCAAATCAAAACCGACCAAGGCGATCGGCTGAGAATATTGCTCTTGTACGGGCCAGTGTTGAGACGTCGCCAAGGACTTCCCAAAATCGCCGTTCTCAGCAGTTGGGCATTGCTCGGACCACTTTACAACGAATTATCCGCATTGATTTGCATTTATTCCCGTATAAGATTCAATTGACGCAAAGATTCTTGCCTGCGGACAAGCTGCGTCGATTGGAATGGGCCCAAAGAGTCATCGAAATCCGTCGGGTCCGTCGAATATGGGCAACCCAGTAGTTTTTAAACTATTTGTTTCATTATTTATTTCGCTGAGGTAGATTATCATTATTATTATTATTATTTTTTTTTTTATTTTTTTAAATTATTTCTGCGATTTCGGTTCAAATTCTGCCAACTAATATTTCTTTTCCACGTAGGCGCTTTTAGCAGTGCATTTCAAGAAGTAAATCGCAAACATTTGCTTGCCAATTAAAAATATATCAGCTAAAATTTAAAAAGTCAAGATTTTAAAGCTTTCCATAGCACCGATGCGACATTTGTTTTGCCACCTACACCGGCGCCATCATTTACCACAAACGCCACTTGTGCGCTCATATTTTAAAATAATGAAAAAATACTAAAAAAAATTTCAAAATTAAACGCTAATTATCATTTCCTTTCTGCGCGCCACTGGCTTGCATTCGCGTCGTATCAGTGCCAAGTTAAGCAACAAAAAATGCTGAAATGAGTGAAAAATTATCAAAAAAACGCTTCCAAAATGACCAAAAAAAAAATAATAAAAAATAAAAAGCAAATTAAATTTGCGACAAATGCATTTTTTGTGGTGTTCGACCATCAGTGAAGTAGAAAATTTTAGAAAAATTATGTATATCCTCCGCCCCACTAAGTTGTCAATTCACTCTACAATTATTATGCAAATATGTTTACTCACCTACATTTACACCCTATATATGTGCATTCATATATTTTATGTCATTTTACAAACACACTACTACTAATTTTAATTGTTAACATTTTACCTACAAATGTATTAAAAAAAAATGTATTGAAAATTTGATGTTTTGTGTGACATTTTTAATATTTACGATTGTGTGAAGAATTCCACTATACACATACATACCCATCTGGTATGTACACACATACATATATTGTATTATATAAGCATTTATATCATTTTAAACGCACCTTGCATACACACACACATACATACATATATACACTTGTATGTGATTGCAGTTCACTTTATTGTTGTATTTACTAATTTTATTTCATACGTCAAAATGTATTTATCGACTTGTATTTAGCGTTAGAACAAAAGGTCATTCATTTGCATTTAGATTTTACATACTTATTAGTGAATTTTACAAAACTGCTGTCGCATGTACATACATAGACACACACATACATACATGCGAGTATATCGGTTATTCGATGCCCACATTCAAGTGCGCGCCAATACTTTAGCAAATATTTGCTTCGTATTGTCGTGCATTTCTAATACTATATAGGTACATACATACATATGTACGTGCGTGCATACATACATACATACATATTTAAAAATGAAAAATTGTAAAATTACGAAAATTCTATGCATCAGTGATTAACAAAGTTGTGTACTTTTCCACATTAAATATTCCAGATTTATTACGATTCAATATATAAAAATTAAAAGAAGAGATAATTAAAAGTATTTAAAATTGATAAAGATGCATTGCATGTTTTCCTTTAATTTTAAATTAATTAATTATCGATTGAATAAAGTTGATATCTTGAAAAATTATCACTGATTTTTATTTAAAATTTTCATACTTCTAGGAGTAATCCCTTTGGAGGTCTTGCTACGTTGTCTTGAAATCTTTGAATATTGTTGTTATTGTAGCAGCTTATTAAACCCTGTCAGCTCAATGTAGGTCGTCTGCGGTAGGCTCAGGAAGCGTACTGTTTCGACAGGTTGGGTCCAGAGAGAGAAAACGTGGTATCGGTATGTCGGGGTCAATTCTAGATAGGTAGGAGTGTAGTCTGCTACAGCTTCCATCACGTAATTGTGCCAAAGTTACGCTGAGCTAAGTCTCGGGGTGGCTGAAGCTCTTCATCTCTTGTGGGTGGTGGTTGGACTCCGATTAGGACATTCAGAGGTCGGGAGTTGTTGTTATTGTTGTTGTTGTAGCAGCATAAACATTCCCCCTACCTACATACGGGGAATGCTGCTGGAGTGACAGTCCTTGGCCGGATATAAATCCGGGTCGTTTCGGTAACGTAGAACCGACTGTCGTCGAAACGAGAGGTCGGGAGTTTAGGAAGGTGGTGAAATTGAAATTGAATAGAAAAAAGCATGCCTGCCGATCCATAAGAAGGGCGTTCCTGCAATCTATGCCAATTATCGCGGGATAAGTCTTCTAAATATCGCCTATAAGGTTCTAGCGAGCGTATTGTGTCAAAGGCTGAAGCCCACCGTCAACCAACTGATTGGACCTTATCATTGTGGCTTTAGACCTGGAAAGTCTACCATCGACCAAATATTCACAATACGCCAAATCTTGGAAAAGACCCATGAAAGGGGAATCGACACCATCTTTTCGTCGACTTCAAAGGTGCATTCGACAGTACGGAAAGGAGTTACCTGTATGCCGCTATGTCTGAATTTGGTATCCCCGGAAAACTAATACGGCTATGTAAGATGACGTTGCTCAACACCAGCAGCGCCGTCAGAATTGGGAAGGACCTCTCCGAGCCGTTTGATACCAAACGAGGTTTCAGACAGGGTGACTCGCTGTCGTGTGACTTCTTTAACCTGATGTTGGAGAGCATCGTACGAGCCGCAGAACTTAATCGCTCAGGCACAATATTTTATAAGAGCGTACAATTGCTGGCGTATGCCGATAATTTCGAGGTTGTAAAATACCTCGTTTAACTAGCAACCAGTATTAACACCGATAACAATGTCAGCCTGCAAATCCAACGTAGAATCTCTCGTGGAAACGAGTGCTACTTTGGACTAAGTGGGCAATTGAGTAATAAAATCCTCTCTCGACAAACAAAACTAACACTCTACAAGGCTCTCACCATACCCGTCCTAACGTTGGGCGCAAAAGCGTGGACGATGACAACATCCGATGAAGCGACGCTTGGAGAGAAAGATTCTGCCGAAGATTTTTGGACCTTTGCACGTTGGCAACGGCGAATATCGCAGACGATGGAACGATGAGCTGTATGAGCTTTACGACGACATAGACATAACGCAGCGAATAAAGATCCAGCGGCTACGCTGGCTGGGTCATATCGCCCGAATGGATGCAAACGCTCCGGCTCTGAAAGTATTCGATGAGGTACCAGCTGGTGGTAGCAGAGGTGGAGGAAGGCCTCCTTTGCGTTGAAAAGATCAGGTGGAGAAGGACTTGTCTTCACTTGGTGTGTCCAATTGGCGCCGGTTAGCACGAGAAAGAAACGACTGACGCGCTTTGTTAAACTCGGCCAAAATCGCGTAAGCGGTTATCGCGCCAATTAAGAAGAAGTTGAAATTTGAAATTTGAAAAGCCGAGCCAAGAAGCACCGAGAGATTTGGTAACTCCTAAAACACTCAGGCTAAAGAGCCCATTGTATTTAAAGCTCTGGAAAGTGAAAGGGTAGATAGTCAAGGAGGAAAGGAGAGAAGTATCAGATGGAAAAAGATAGGATAGGATAGAGGAATGTGGGTAGTTAGATTTGTGAGAATTTTCCAGATTCTTTGATAAATCTGAAAATATCCTCCAGTTTGAGAAATCGAATTTTATTTGTTCTCTCTTCGGAACCCGAAATTCGTAACCTTGCTCTTGTAAAATCGGAACACTCACAGAGAAAGTGCTCAGTGCCATCCGCCTTCTATAAGCAAGATAGGCAAATTGGGCCTCAATGATTCCAATGATGGTCATACGTTGTCCCCATGGATTGTGTCCTATAATAATACCGAACATCAACCGAACGTTTTTTCTTTCAAGTTTTAGAAGAAAGTCCGACAGTTTTCTGTTCGGGCTTGTCACAAAATACTTTCAGTTCTGCAGTGTTCAAGACCGGACCATCCCTCTTTATGTAAATTACTTACATACATAGTCGCTGATTCAATTCTTGATTCCTGCAGAACTGATTCCGATTATTGGCTATGGTCCCTGTGAGGGAACCGCTGATCCACAGTTGGCCAATTCATTGGCAATTTCATTCCCTTCAGGTGGTAAGTGTATCCCGATGAATGTCATTTAGCGTCTGTCTAAATACTGTTCGGCCCAGTAGTTGACTCGGGTTCTTCCCGACTAAGGTCTGTCGCCACACAGTACACTAGCTTTCGTTGGTTGGTTGAAGTGGTGATTCATCCAGAATTCAACTAGCGTTTTCGCACCTTTTTGTTGCCACCTCCTTGTTACTAATTTGTTTAACGGTTATTTACAGTACAACTATATCCAGTCTGTGCGGATTAAGAAGCTTATTAGAAAGGGGAATTGCGCAACTTATTTCTCAGAAAAGTGCAAGACAGATGGAGCTCCATTTCGTCAGTGTGTGGTATTTCGAAAATCCTATGGCCCCGTGCAATAGAAGCAGGACTTAGATAGTCTTGGGTAGTTCACGCGATTCAATTTTTAAACTTGTAGCTGTGCTTACCGGTCACTCTGTGCGATTGGCACTCACGCAGAAACGCTTGGTTTACCATATAATCCCCTTTGCAGAAGCTGTGGGGGGCTTTCAGAGAAGAATGCTCTTGAGCATTTTCTCTGTAAATGTCCACTTTTGGCAGTTAGATTATTAAGGGTAATAGGTATTCCTTTCTTCAGCAACCTGAGGCAGTGCTCCAACCTAAATCCCATCAACCTTCTGCGTTACATCAACAGCTCTGATTGGCTGTAGATATCTGCGCGCTGACGGTCTCAAAATGGTATCAAAACGGCGTTTTAGTGCTTTAGTCTGGTACTTCACCGATTTCACCACCGAAATCGAAATAATACGAAAATCTACAGTTCAGGGCTGTCGAAATTGCCAAATTTCATCAGAATATCCATGGGAGAAGATATTCGCGAGCTAATAGAGTCACACTAACACTGAACACAGGCCGATAGAGTTTGACATTACACCCTGCGTTCCCAAAGATGAAATCGAGTTTCGCTCAAAGAATAGCTCCGAAAGTGTGAAAAGCATGCTTTAGGTTTTAATGAAGTTACTTTTTTCTCAAAAGAATCATCACAGGGTCTGAAGATACTAGTCTCGATGTTTAAAAAAATATTTACTAAATATTTTGATAAATATTGAAAAAAAAATATATTTTCCCATTTTTTAATATCTTGGAAATCCGACGCAGTTCAGAATCGAATTCATCGTCAAAAACCTACCAGAAAGTATTGTCTTATTCTTATTTCTGCAGGCGAATAAAATTGTGTCGGCTTATGCAATCAATATTTCAATTCAAAAAGAAAAGAAAATTGGCATCAAGCCGCAGCGATTACTGATTTAATGCAACATTAAGTGCACGGCCATGACCGATGGCAATCAACCATTTGCGCAATGGTAATAAACCATTTCCTGATCTCAAACTGTTATCTGGAGGCATTTTATAGCCGCAAGAGGAAATGAAAGCCAGTTCGTGTCAAGCTCGACGGTGATAGCTGCTTATCTTCACAAGTTGATAACACCGCAATTTGTTAGTTATCTAATTATAAAGGAAATTACTCAACAAAACAGCGAAGCAACACAAGCAAATTTTAAACTAAAAGCTAAATAAAAATTGTTACAAAAATAGGTTTTGAATTTGTCGTTTGCACAGAGTACAACTCTCTCACATAAAATTTTGGAGAATGCTGCGGAAGTGGCAGACCTTGAGCTGTTTTAAATCCGTATCATTTAGATGACGTAGACGCGACTGAGATGATTAAAGTTTAGAAATTATCAATTTTTGTTAGCCACCTACGAGATTCAAAGAACTTTTGCTATTTACCACCAGATACAAGGTACCAACTTTCACTTTCGCCCAGTGTAAAGTACTTTGGGGTAATTCTGGACTTTCAACTTAGCTGGAAACTGAACATTGAAGAACGGATAAGTTAAGTACTACTTGCAGCGCGGTGAGATTGCAGAGATAAAGGAAGCTGGACAACAAGATCGTACGGTCACAGCAAGACCCTCCCACAGGGACCCTCACTGCTAAAAAAAAATCAGACTACACAGTCGTCCCCGACCTTAACTTCAAGAAAGACTTTAGGGTACGTTTTCCACGAGAGCCGAGGAAAGGAAAAGTGATTGGTACATTCGACATTGAAATCTACACTGATAGTTCTAAGATGAAGTGTGGTGTTGGAGCTGGCCTCTGTTCGGAGCCGCTCAACATATCCAAATCAATCCTACTTCCTGACTATACCAGCGTGTTCCAAGCAGAACTACTAACAATCAGAGAAGCATGTAAGTCACTAAAACTCTACAAGGAACTTCGTGCAAAAGTAGCTATCTTTTCGGACAGTGAAGCAGCTATCAAGGCCTTAGATTCCAATTCCATTTCATCCAAGTTAGTTTTACAGTACAGAAAAGAATTAGCTGCTTGGTCAACGGTTTCAAATTTCTCTGATATGGGATCTCAGCCATAGGAACATAGAGCGTAATGAGATGGCAGATGAGCTAGCAAGAAAAGGTTCGGCACTAGACATAGTAGAGGCGGGGGCAGTCGCCACCCACTCAACACAATAAAAGCATCCACTGCTTCACACTATCATGCTTTAGCCGAAAGAAGGTGGACGCCATTAACTACATGTATTACATCAAAAAAACACATAGCCGTCGTAAAAAATCCAATGGTCGAATTACCTGTTAGGATGCTCTCGGCCAAACGTTTCACTTATAACTGCAACCCTTACAGCTCATTGGAAGGTAGGCGATCATGCAGCCAGACTCAACCTACCTTTCAATCCCATCTGCAGAACTTTCAAGCGGAAGAGGTGAAGGAAAGTCTTTTCCACTACTTATGTGAATGTCAAGGGCTAGCTAGAGCACGACTCCACTCCTTCGCTAAGCCGTTCTTACAGCAAGTGAATGAGATCTCAGACATCGAGGTAAAGCATTTGTTGCTGAACTTGGATCTCACAAAATTGATCTGAAAAAAAAAAACAAGACATCATCGCACGAGAATAGTGGTAGTAAAAGGGTGCTGGTCGTTAATTACGAATATTTCAGCAGGAATACTCAACCACTACAACAACAACAACAAGGGAAGTAGAAATTGCTTTTATATCTAGGAAGAAATTGAGGTCTTCAACCTAAGTATCCATTATAACTGTATACGCCGGTTATACGCCTAATTTTATCATACGGATCGGTAGTTTGGTCGAAAGCTCTAGGGAGAGATTACAATACCAAAATACTAGGCAGAATACAAATATCAGCTTGTGCAATAACGGTCGGTGCAATCAGATCAAAGTCCTAGGGAGGGTATTATTGCAATTCCGGTATATCTGCATACCCAGAAGATGGCAACCCTGAGTGCGGAAGGAAAAAACGTATGGCCACACCAGTCTATTATTGCGACGAGCTCTGTACACCTCGGAGAGCATGTAATCCATGGTCCACGATGGTGACATTCAACAGGAATATAACCACTCTCTTTCCGTCTCAGGAGGAATGAAGGAAGGGATTCTCATTTAATAACTTCGACACTAAAGTCTATACAGCTGGCTCTGAAATGAATTGTGGTGTCGGAGTTGGTATATATTCTCATGGACTTAGAATTGGAAAATTTATGCTTCTTCCTAATACTTGCTTCCAGGCGGAAGCACTGACAATTGGGGAAGATTGAAGGCTACTAATCACAGATTTCTCCTTTAAGGGCAATATCGCTTTTCTTTCGGATAGCCAAGCTGCAATCCCGGCACTGGATTCAGCTACAACTAAACTGGTCGAACAAAGTAGGAATGGCCTTAGCACCTTGAGTGAAAAACATAACGCCAACTTAATCTGGGTTCCGGAACATCGGAACATTGAAGGTAACGAAAAAGCAGATGAACTGGGGGAAGAGGGAATCTGCTGTTCTTGCAGAATCGGTATTGACATCACTGGGTGCAATCTTCCAAATACTTCCGAATCGCAGATTGTATAAGTAGATGGAGAGACACCAGACGACACGCACAATTAGCAGAACGTTATGACCCACCTATAACCACAAACAAACGTCAACATTGATAAACATGAAACGACGGGACGTTTGGAGATTCACGGCAGCCATAACTGGCTTTTGGTTTGTCGGGGAAGAAGCAGCCGAAATATGCACCCGTCAAAACACACCCTGTCATAGTTGTAAAGAACCAGAGAAAAAGGAAACAATCTTCCATTTCCTCTATGAATGCCCTACTCTATGGAAGAAGAGAATGCCATCATCATCATCATATTGGCTTATAGTCAGGGGTGGATCATTGCCTCCTCTACAATACCTCCCCATTCTTCTCGGTTCAGCCCGCTTTCGCTCTACGTTGTGAGATTCTCATCTTTCGTATGTCGTCTTTTACGTCTTGCAATCATCGTCACCTTGGCTGGCCTCTCCTAAAATGCTCCTTCAGGATTTGCTGCAAAAACTTTTTTGGTTGCTCTTTCGCTGCTCATACTTAGGACGTGTCCATACCACCCTAATCTTTGTGACTTTATAAACCGCGTTACATTTCGTCCCGCGATTAAAGCACTGAGCTCGTTGTTTCACGGTGTGCACCGTCGTCAAATCGTATAGCGCCGAATATTGTTCAGAGAATTTTTCTTTCAAATCGCATCAGTAAATTCACGTCATTAACTTTAAGGAACCAGTAAAGAACCGGTCTTATTATAGTTTTGTACATCTGGAGCTTTTGTTCCTTTGATATCAATGAAGACTTCAAAAGTTTAATATGGCCAAAGTATGCTCTGTTAACTCGAAGAGATGTTCGAGCTATTTTAGCCGACTATTCACATTGCATCCTCCGGCAGACAGATCCAAGCGCCGTGCCATCGAACGGCTGCACAAACTGACCAACGACAGTGCGCCACTTACTTTCTCTTGTGGTGAGGTTCAGGCGGCCTATCAACAAAACCAAACCATCTAAAGCGATAGGCTCTGACGGACTTAACAAATTGATGCTGAAGCACCTGGGTCCATTGGGAGTAGGATTTCTCACAAGGGGTTTCAATCCTTGGCCACTTACATTATCCTTGTCAAGTGGAAAGCAGGGAGAGTGGCCCCACTACTGAAACCTGGGAAACCCGCCAACCAAGAGGAATCTTATCGGCCGATAACTCTCCTTTCCCCAGTAGTGAATACACTTGAAGCCTTCCTACTCTCACTCTTCACGAAACACCTGCCCCCAGCCCCACATCAGCATGGTTTCCGACGAGTGCACAGCACCACCACTCACCGTCATTAACGCCTAGATAAACCGCGGGTTTAACCAAAACCGTCCCTGCGAGAGGACTGTTCTAGTAGCGTTGGACTTGAAGAAGGCTTTCGATACTGTCAGCTATTCCACGCTACAAGATGATATTTTTTAGTCGACACTCCCGCCAGGGTTGAAGAGGCCCTCCGCCAACTATCTGAGCGGTCGTCACTCGTCAGCGATTTTTCGAGACCAAACATCCAAACAGAGGAAGATCAAGCAAAGTGTTCCACAGGGCGGTGTCCTTTCACTCTTGCTGTTCAACTTCTCTCTATCGAAGCTCCCCCAACCACCAGAGGGAGTCTCCCTGGTCTCATACGCTGACGACTGCACAAAAGTGCTGCCACTACTAAGGAAAGCAGAAATATCGCACGTCATACCCTCTTGGTTGGCGAAATTTTCGGCTGTGTGGCTACCTGCTTGATACATTTCAGGCAAAATTTGGAGTCAACGAGATCGCTGAACTCAATTATTTCACCATCTACACGCTAAAAATTTAATAGATATCCGATTATCCGATATCTGGTTTGCAAAGAAATTGGCTGGGGGACAGGGGTCGGCAATTTTTTGAGTCGGAAGAGTCAAAAATTACAATTTATAAAATTTCAAAGTGTTTAAAGAGCCACAATATGCTTTCTGGCCAACATTTAATAGTACTCGAACTTGTTTTTAAACTCTATGAATTTTCCACTCCACAAAGTTTTACTTTTTAAATCCATCAATTGCATTTCTAGAGATCTAGTATCAATTCCTAATAGCTCCATGTGGATTTGGCTACTATTTGTGTTGACAGAATTTACTATGAATCGTAGGGTGGTTTTATTGGTTTTGAATCGCTCAGATCTGCTAGCAAATTCATCTCTAATTTTTCCAATAACTGTGCTGAAGTAACTCGTGTCAATAGTTGCACGGATATTATTGCACTGATTTTTGCTTTAGAAATTGAAATGGAAGTTGTTGTTGTTGTAGCAGCATAAACATTTCCCATACATATACGGGGAATGCTGTTGAAGTGGCAGTCTTTGGCTGGATATAAATCAGGGTCGCTCAGGTTACGTAGAACCAACGCTCGTGAGCACGAAAAAATTAAGTAATTTACCGCTATGAATATCTTCTGTAAAATAAATTAATTTTTCTTCAAAACAAATCAATTCTTCTACCTAAACATAGGCTGGATTCTCCTTTCCTTGCAGTTTTAGATTCAGGTCGTGTAATTTCGCTGTGATATCCACCATAAGTAAAATGTTTACCAATTTTTTGTCGTTCTCTAATTCAGGGTGATTAATGTCCTTTTCATTTAGGAATTTATTTATTCCATTCAAGCACAAAGCAAAACGTTTCAACACTCTACCGTTGAAGAGCCAACGCACTTTATTGTGAAGAAGGAAGTCGGAATACTGAGTCTTCACTTCGTTAAAGAATTCTTTACAGTCAGCGAGTCAAAGTGGCTGAAAGATAGAATCGGTGGCTAATCCTCGTTAATCGGATCGGAACGATTTAAATTTTTTTTTTTTTATACAGTAAATAGTATTTGCGTATGGAACTAAAGAGGCGCAACTTCATATCCAAAGAGCAGCATGCGGTTCGCGCCGCAGGTTGCCGACCACTGGCTTAGGAGTTAGAGTGGATATTAATGTGAAAAATTTTAGTGAATTTAATTTTATTAATTTTTTTTATTTCTTCTTCTTCTTCTTGCACAACGTTACAACGCGGGGTGCGTCAAAGCTTCCTTCAAAATGCTCCTCCAAAGCGGTCTATATTGAGCTTTTGCTTCGTAGTTACGTATTCCCAGCTTCTTAAGATCGTGTTCCACTGCGTCTATCCAACGGTTCCTCGGTCTGCCTTTGGCCTTCACGCCCATTAGCTTTCCTGTCAAGGCTTTCTTCTCAGTACAGTCAACAGGCATACAGATCACATGACCTAGCCATCTTATGCGCTGCGCTTTAACAAAACGCACAGCTGTCCCGTTCTGAGTTAGATCGTTCAGTTACGAATTCAATCGGATTCTATAGGTACCATCATCTATTCTTATTGGGCCAAAGATCTTTCTTAAAATTTTTCTTTCCATGCGAGCAATCTCAGCACAATCATCAACCTTAAGAGTCCATGCCTCACAACCATATGTTTTTTATTTCTTACAAGTCTATAAACGAGTTGTAAAAGCGTGCTTCAAATTAAACGAAAAATGTGCTAAATATTTTCAACCTTTAGTATAAAATACCCAAATAACCCAGCCATTTTTTTTGTTTTCTTAATAAAACTATAATTCTATTCTTTCGAAAATCATGAATTATTACATTTTTATTGAACAATATTAAAATGTTTATAAATTTTTCTCACATTTGTAGTGTTAATTTGAATTTTCAATTTATAAATGACTTTCATCTCTACTCAGTATAAAGATTTAAGTTCGCATGGTAGCGGGTTGGGGCTAGAGCCGATTTGTGACCATAAATGCGGCCATAAGATACGCAGGTGTACGTAAACAAAATAAATTATTATGTTCATATATCGATTATTAGTTTCTCTCTGGTAATGATTCATAAACTTTCACTTGCTAAATTTCACTTCCGCAACATTGCGCTACTTTTCTGACGTTTCCTTTACTTCGCTTTTTACGTTACTTCGCGTACTTCGCGTACTTCTCATACTTGATTTCTTTATTTAAGTGCGTTTCTTTTTGCTAGTTAAGTTTGCTGTCTATGTACTAATTATTAATTATTTATTTATTTAGTATAAAATATATACGCTAACCTAAGCGTACGCTTTTGTTTTCTCAACGCTTATCTTTGCGATTACGATTGCGATGTTGTTGATGTTGTTGGTGTTGCTTTGATTTCTCTTCTTGATTCGTCTTCTCCTGAATGGTGGCAAACGTTCCTGGAATAACATATAGAGAGGGAGATAGAGAGAGAGAACGTGTGAAATAGAGAGATGAATAATGTCATCAACAATGCACTGTACATCTTCTTTTACGTTAGCCACTTGCTATGAAAAATTTGAGCCTCTTCAGCGCATCGGCAAGCGCCCTCTGCACTTATTCGAAGCCTTTAAAAGACAAAAAGCGTTGAGTAACTGCTACTGACTAAATATTTCACGCACCTGTTTCCTCCTTTTTAACATCATCTTCCGCCTGCTCAATAGCATCCAGGGTAGATATTGCAGCGGTCAGCTCATTTTCGATCAATTCATTCATATCGTTTGCCGTCATTGTTAAGCCAACTTTGCTTGCTTCAGAATTGGCCAATTGCGCTTGTTCGCCATTTTCGGGTTTTTTATGTACATCCTCTTCTATCTCAACAGTGGCCTGTGCTTGTTGTCTATTCACTTCTACAACCACTTCTTCCTCTTCCTCCTCGTCGTGTCCTATTTCTACTTGTGCTTTTGTCACGCCATTCACCAATGTCTCATCCTCACACGCTTCGGTGGCGCTTTGTGTCATCTTAGCGCGTCGCTCTTTTAGCTCTTTTAGCAATTGTACACACTTCTTTTCCCATTCGGCAGCCTCTTTGTAATACTGATAGACGGGAATCACAATCACTGAGATATCGTCAACTGTTGCAGCGGCTTTGCTGTCGGCCAAACGCCAATGACCCGAATCATTGATTTTACCACGCGCTCGCGCTACCAATTCCTGTGCTACCATTGTGTAGCGGTGCTCTTCTGTAGGGTATTTGGTCAATGTTTGAAAAACGGTGCGTGCTACTGCCTCATTCTCGGAAACATCCCATAGACCGTCGGTGGCCATAACCAGTATGCCATAGTCACCATCCTCGTTATTTTCACCTAAAAAGAAAATTTATATTTTACACGGGTATGATTGAGTTTTACTTTGTTGCTGCTTGCACAACTCGCCTGGAATGCTGACGATTTTGGAAAGGTCGCGCACAACCACTTCCGGATGGGGCGTGAGAAATGGTTTGATTTTGGTGCCTGTACTGATGGCCAAGAGATCATGATCGCCGAATCCACGTGTTACGCCCAGTGTGCCCAACAATCGGCTACGCTTTCCTTCGCCCGTCACCTGCAAATACAACAACAACGTGGGTTAAAAAAATGCATGCAATGTATACGAACGCATGCACTCACCACTGGCATTCGCAAATCTTCGCCCGTCAATGTCTTGTAAGTCCAACCTTTCATGGTGCCTTGACGGCAAAGTATGCGCTGACCCAAATCCTTGGCGTTTGGTCTTTTTGAATACTCCATGGCGGTATACTGCTCCCCTATCAAATGTGGCACCAAGAGTGCTACTGTGAGCAAGCGTTGCCTCTCCGTCTCGGGAGTGTGATCGAATGAAAACGGCACCGCAAATACTTCCTGCGCATCGGTATTGCGCTCAGCACTAATCACCGACGTCGTACTAGTGGCCGACTTGTGTTTTTCATCATGCGTGGTGCCACTTCTACGCTGACACAACACCGCGCGACTGTCGCCAGCGTTAGCCACAAACAGCTTACCATTGATGAACAGTGCAACGCAAGCTGTGCAACCGCCCGCATCCCGATACCGATTACGATCTTGTGCAATTAATGCATCCATACTGAAAAAAGCGCTTTCAAGTGCACCAATAATGAGGTCATCCTTGGAGACGCGCCGATGTAATTGACTGGGATGCAGGAAGCCACTATTTGGATTTGCATTGATTGACTCCTCATCCGGACGAAGTAGTAGTTCTAAGCAATCCACCAGTTTTTCATGTAGAATATGGTGGAATTGATGCGAGGCCGCCAAAGCGGCACCATAGCCAGCGTGGCCATCAAAAATGCCATAATACGTGTATGGTAAGCCTGGGTGGCTATGAGTCGGGTCAGAAAGTACTCGCCTAAGGGTTTGAAGAAACAAAAACAAAAACTCAAATTTTACTTATTTTACAATGGAAAATGGATCACCTTATCGCTTCAGTTACTTTGGTGTTAAAACTATGCAAATGCTTGTGGAATTAGGTATACAAAGCAAACTGATAAGCGTTGACTCAGCATTCTGTTTAACGTTGTAACACCAGCGATAAGCTGTTTTTGATCCATTTTCTTGCCTATTCCACAAGTATTTGAACTTGCCTGCAAAAGGCTGCCTGGTCTTCGTTCCACTCCGATTTGCCGGAATTCACGCACTCTGCGTAGCCAGTGCCCCACGGCAGTAAGTAGATGTCCCGTGGCACAATGATGGGGCGTACATTGTGGTCGGCAGAGGCGCGCAATTCGTCGATTGTCAAAAGTTGCAGAAATGGCGGACGTGCATACGCGAATTTGTCGCGTTTATTCTGTTGATGAGCCATTCGCATCTGGTAATTTGATGCAGCGCTGATTATGCCACCACGATTTAGCTGATGGCTGGGCACTGATGGCAGCGGTGGTATATCCGGCGCAATTACCGAAATCAATCGATTTTTGATATTGGTTATGCTGAACATATTAGACATCTCTGCGCCAGTGGCAAGCGATGTTCTAAAAAAAACTGAAAAGAGTTTATGGAATGTGAGCCACTGGAAGCTATCCGATATGTTAACAGCTGCTTATTTAGTGGTGACCAGAGTAGTAGTTACAACAGCAGGTTCTTGTTATTTTTGTTGACAATAACGCTCCTCGCCAGCGCAGCAATTAAATCTCTCACTTGCACACGCAAAAGTGAGCTATCAAACTATCGTTAAAGATCACAGGGCCGATAGAAAATCGCACCAATTGCTTTGTTGTCTGTTTATGTTCTCTACGTAACTGGATGCTCGCAACGTTTCCCCTTGCACTTTCGCGCGTTTACTTAGTACCACAATGAGTGTTTTTGTTCTCGACACCTTTTACATTGCTCGTAGGTTTGTCACTACGTTGTCCACTTTTCGTTGTTCGCCAACCAACCACTGCTACTGCTATTGTTGCTGCTGCCACCACGTCCGTGTTTGTTGTTTCGTCAGCGTCCGCAGAAATCAATAATCCACCGCAGATTTCCTAATCGCTTTAACATTGGTGAGCACAACAGCTTCAAAGTTTATCGTGTTTTTCATCAAAATTGAAGATATAAACAAATTTTATTGGTAAAATATTTGTTTTCTTTCTAGTATACTGCCTTAAGCAACTTTTCACTTCGCTGAATATTTCGTGTTTCTTAATTTTCTTCTCTTTTTTGTTTTTACATTGCCAACGTTAAACGTCAAATTGCTATCAGCCACCGCGCAAGCTGTCGCTAGTGTCAAATACGCAGGTCTCTTTGCAAATTTTTAAAAAGCTCTTTATTATAACGGCAAAGCTTTGCTCAGTTGAGCTTTTCACTAGAATTTGATGTAGTATACATATAAATTTTATACGAATTTAATTTATGAATTTTTTTTTTCGTTTAAAAACCGGAAATCGTGTAACAGAATTATTTGACACATACACAGAAGAGAACGGAAAATATTGATGTTCCATTTCGAAGTGTATTTGTATCGAAATATTTGTACGGATAGTAATAAAGTTAAAGTTAATTTTTGAAGAGCCGTGAGCCGTTTTGTATGCATGTGGGGACAAAAATATAATACATTTGCCAGCAATTCATAAATTAATTAGAAACATATTTAAAATCGGTGGAGTTTTTCAGAGTTTCTACTTTTTTTGATAAACAAAAAGTTAAGTTTACTTAAATACATGATTCATGACTTAAATAAAGAATTTTGGCAGAAAAATATTAAATGAAATAAAAGGCAATAAATATTATACGAAAGTTTGTAAACAGTTACATGATGGCTACCCGATTAGAAGGTCGTGTAGACCTCGCGGCTACAATAGAAATAAACAACTACATATACATACACGCCAATCTATCTAAAGAAACCGCAACGACATAAAAATAAATAAAATAACAAGACAATTCCGCTGAAATTAATACATATATTCTACTTTTTTTTATTTGTAACTTTTATTTAAATGGCCGGAAGTAATATGCTCCCAAGACAACATAAAAAAAAACGTAAAATCAAATGAAATTTAATTAGCAAATCAAATTTAATTAGCCAATGAAAAAAAAAAATATAAAACCATCGATTCAAAATAAAAATAAAAAAATGTATTTAATTTAAAAAATTAGAATACAGAAATCATAAAAAAAACTAGAAGTTACCTTACAAGGCGCATTTATTAAAGGTGGTGGCACTAGACCAACAACAATATTTTGTACGTTTGATTGTCAAAGAAAAGTTTTGGCAATGTGGAAAACAAATAATGAATTCACCTTGCTTCATTCTGAGCTGACAGCCACATGGGCACGGGGAAAGAAAAAAAGTGCGTTTAGCGTAGTACACATAACGGAAGTGAAACATTCAAAGCAGAAAAAGAAAAAGGGAGAGACCCGAGAGAGAATGAGTGAGAGAGAGAGAGAGACCCGAGAGAGAATGAGGGAGAGAGAGAGAGAAAGAAAATATATCTAAATAAATTCACAACATTTGCAGAGAATACAAATAGACAAAATTTACAGAATACGTAGAAGGGTCGACCGGTGTAGGTAAACGCGGGACACAAACCGTGGCAACCACGCGCACTACTTCGAGCGTTTATCACCCGCACAAACGCAGCGATTCCAGGACCGCAGCCACGGCACAAATTACCGCAAGGCAATACCAATAAATCCGACACCGGAATGGATAGCACTTTATAGTACGCTCAAGCACTAGCCAGGGAACGGAACTAAGCGCCAAAAAAAAAAACACCAAAAAAATTGGGAACAAAAAACGATAGGCTTCAAGAAAATATAACGCCAAAAAGTAGACACCAAAAATATATTTCCTACAAGTTTGCACCAACAAACAAGCACCAAAATGTAGGCAGTGTTATTTCTCACTAGGAATTAGCAACCACAAGGAAAAATTCAGGAAAAATAGCCTAAAGTGTATCTAAGATATATATAAGGTATAGCTCTCTCTCTCCTTTTCCTCTACGTTATATCTTTTTTCCTTCTCGCGGAACGAAAATGCCTTGAAATTTTACTCTCCATTCTCGCTCGTCCATCGACGCGTGAGAATTTTCACTTCAAAAAACAAAAAAAAAGCAAATCAGCTGATTTATTGATATCACCTTTAATCGGTTCGCCTTGTAATAACGGTTATTATTACTTCAAAATACAATTTGACTCACAAATGGTGGAATACGGTGGCGTTTTGTGGATTTTCATCCCGCCATTTTAATAAAAATTGAAAAAAAGAAAGCCTATAAATAATACACTTCGTCTCGGTCTGGTGTGCTCGGATTTTTCGATAATTATAAAAAAAGGAAACCATTGGAAAATTGTTACCATTTACCGGGGACTTGCTACTCTGTGCTTTGAATCAGCATTTAATATTCGATACACTCGCCTCAGATAAAGCAAAACAAACTTACTTTTGGAGGCCCGAATAAATTTTAGAATATATTGCATTTTGCTGTTTTTTTTTTTTACTTTATTGCGTATTCAGTTAAGTTCTGATATATTCCGATTAACATAATCTCAACTAAAACCACTTTATGACAAGTCGAAGACATTTCAAAACACATTTTAGTTAATTTTTTATCCCACTAGATGTCGCTGGTGCCAAATATTTCGAAAAAAAGACTTATATTTATGATCCTATTTGTCTCAGATTCAAATTAATTTAATTGACATAAATTTATTTTCCAGAAATGAAACTGCTGAGCTGCGCGACGTCATCATTAATTCAAAAGCTGCCGGAGTTGTATTGGATCAGGAGAAAGTTGATCAATATATTAAGGCTATGTCCTTGACTGGCAGTGAGAAGGTAAACTAAAAATTTAAAATATTATACCCTATTTTTTAACCGAATATCAAACTGCTGTTACTTACAAATAACAGGAAAATGCGGAAAAATTGGCCGCTTTATGGATGTACACAGCGCAGATGGGCAGCTCTCGCAATTTGGCACAAACTGGAGGTAGTCGGCCGATTATGTTGATCCCCGCTGGCAGCACAAATGTAGGTTTACTAGTATAGAGAAGATTGAGTACTTATTACAGAAAAAGAAAAAAAAAGAATTAGAAAAATCACAGTTCTAGTTTTTTAAGTGGATATGTATATTTTGAGCGCTCTTCTTTATGGCAGATAACTCATTTAGTAGCCCTTATTAGGAAAAAAATAATACATGTGAAGGAAGAAATTTGAGAGCGACGAAATTTTGTCGTGATACAGTTTTAGGTGACCATAGAGAGAAAACTGTCAAAATTGTGAAAAAAAAATAAAAGTTAGGTTAGCTTAATAAGAAAACATGTTTAAAATGGAAAGGAAAGCTTATTTGTAATCCAAAATTTTGAACCAAACTACTTAAATGACATCAGCTCAACAACTGGTTTTGTAAATTTTTACAAACCAGCAGAAAGAAAAAAAAAAATTTCATCTTTTATTAACTTTTTTTCATTTAGTGAGCTATGTTTTCTCTCAATTTTGTAGTTTAAGCTTCCAAGCCTTTTTCAAATAAAGGGTTTACCAATAACAGGTGTTATTTTGAACAGCCCGCTATTTCAGTAGATGCCACTTTTGAAGCTGTCATTTTTTGATATTTGACAAGTAGAAACTACGCCATTAATAAAAATGGAACGACACAGGCTTAAACAACGCATTGAAATGATTAAAACTCACTATACAAATGGTGAAAATTTGGCAGAGACGGTTCGTAAAACTCGAAGATTTTCGGGTCATCGGTAAGCACCTTGTCGGATGGCAATACAGAAATTGGTGAACAAATTCGAACTGTTGGGACAAGTTGTGAAGAATAAAACCCGTGCACGTAGCTTAAGAACAGTCGAAAATCGAAAATATTGCTGTTGTAGCCGAAATTGTTGAAGAAAACCCAGGTTTGTCCATTCGTCGTCGTTCTTTAGAATTAGGCATTCCACAGACGTCATTACACCGTATTTTGCTTAAAGATTTGAGTCTTAAGGCTTAAAAAGACCAGTTAACACAAGAACTCAAGCCGTTCGATCATCAACAACGTCGTGGCTTTGCTGATTGGGTCGTTGAAATGCATGAACATGATTCGGAATTCCATGAGGCCCATTTCCACCTCGTTGGCTTCAGCAACAAGCAAAATCGTCGGATCTGGGGCTCAGAAAATACAGGAGAGTTATTGTTGAAAAGCCTCTCTATCCTTATCGTGTGACTGTTTGGTGCGTTTTATGGTCCGGCGGAGTCATTGAACCTTACTTTTTCGAATTGATCTGCACAACGTTTATTTTCAACAAGACGGCGCTACGTGCCACACAAGCAACGAAACCATTGATCTTTTAAGGGAATAATACCTCTTATTGGAAAACACACTAGTAAAGGCGCTGACCAATGCAGGTTGGCATTGCTTCCTTGACTTCGACAGAGATAGCGAGCTGGGAAATGACGAACAGAAGAGGCCTTATGTCACTTATTCACTGATAGCCGGCTAACGGTGTGGTATTGGCCATACCATTAAAAATCTTTAAGACTTGAATACAGATCTTGAGTTTGACTAATAGTTCAATTAGCCGCCACCCTAAATACGTACCAGTGTTAGTCGCTCTAACCAAAGAATCATGCCTTCAAAAACTCACCAACACAGAAACATCTTTTAAATGCAAAAATATAGGGGAGGTATTTAAATATCTTCGCTCTAATCTGTGCTTCTCTAGGCAATTTTGACAGTTACATTTATTGAATTTAGAGATTATTTGATTTCTCTTAATATGATTGGAAATTATTAAACCTTTAAACCGTCTCTTTATTCGAAAAAAAATTATATTCGTATGATTTGAATTTCATTCATTGCCCACAAGGCACATTTGAAGAATAAATAATGGCAACATTTTAACTCAGTAAAAATAGCAACAAATGAATGCAAAAAGAAAGAACAGCTAAGTTCAATTAGTATATGTTATTTCTCCTTAGGACCATTCAAATCCATTTTTACCGTATAAAATGTTTATTTTACATAAATTTGCAAGGTAGAGAGACATTTCTATTCTGACATTTAAAGCGATAAATGCGCCAGCCCTTTCTTCCTCTCTAATGAGGCAATATATTTTCCTTTCCGGCAGATTTCGTCACTCCGGAAGATGTTTCCTTTCACCTTATTTTCATTTTACTTGACAATTTATGCACGATTTTCGTATTGCATCTTCATTTAATTGCCTGAAGCTCAATGGGGCATTCCTACCAAAAGTCATTGTTCCTTGGCAAAGTATGTATGCATGTTCATATAGTGACACTGACACGCTGTAGGTACAGAATTCTATTATTCTTGGCATGGTGACATTTGAAGTACCCTGTGTGAAAGTCAACTGGTTTTGAACGGGTTTAGTAGTATTGATGTATTCGGTATACTCGGATTTGTGAATTTTACAGAATTACTGTTTCGTATGAGCGGCGTAGTTTTTCAAGGGGAGAATTGCGACCAGTTTTTGGGTGCTAACTATTGTAGTTTCTCTGTGGCTTTAAGCTAAACTAAGTTTAAGTGACCAACTTTGCAGGCGTAAGCTCTGTCTACAAATTCACAGAATTTTAAATGAACACTGAAAAGCTGGTCCTAATACCCGGTTTTACCAATAATTAATGAAATTAATTAATAAAATGTATTAGGCTGTTGAAAATTAAAGTTGTAAAATTTCAGCATTAAACTTTGCTATTTTAAATTTTAAATTGATTGGTGAGAGTGTATATTTGACAAATTTAAAAGTTGAGTCGAAAATCAGTGAGGGAGTTATAAAAAGACTGTTATTCGGTCGCCGTAGCCGAATGGGCTGGTGCATACGTTCGAATCTTTGTGCATGGACATCAAATAATAGAAACATTTTTTTTCTAATAGCGGTCGCCCCTAGGCAGGCAAAGGCAAACCTCCGAGTGTATTTCTGCCATGAAGAAGCTCCTCATAAAAAACCAGTTGCCGTTCGAAGTCGGCATTTGTCCCTCCCTCTTCATTGGACAAATGGACTTAAGATATACATATATTTATAAAGAGATCAAAAATTGAAGGACTCTAATGCTATTCCTCCTCCCCAACCTGATAAAATCCACTCCTGATATGTATCAAATTATCTCTCTTTGAATATTGACAAATCTCCGCACTTAATCTAAAGACCAAGAGGTGACTCTCCTTAAATTTTTTTATTGATAATTATATCATATTTACAGTTAACTATAAAACACAATAAGTTTAAAGCTATGACTACTGTGGCCTTCACCTTTTTGCATCATCCGACGAAAAAGTCCGCAAACAAAAACTCTCTTTTATCACCAAGAGCGGAATAATCTGCTAATAACGGCTTCTATTCATTACTTAGAACCGACTATTCCACACATTATATTGTAATATTTGTTATCAGTTTATCAGCGACCATCTAAGGGCCGGATTTTTGAGTACATCGCGCATTTCGAGTGGTGATGCAAAAGGGTTAAACTAGACTAAGAGATGCCACTGAATTTATTTTGACTGTTTGAAATACTCCACGGAAAATATTATGAAATGAAAAAAAAATTTGAAAAGTCAAACCAAGAACAATCTTTGAGGTTAGCTTTGCATTCTCCAGAGCCCTGAGCGCAACCTGACTGACACTAAAGACTCCCATATGTTTCCCGCTTCATTTACTCTCAATTATCCATTTCCGTTTGGAAAACAGTTGCTATTTATATCATAGCGTAATGATGGGGCAAACTCGATTCCCTAATGTAAACTGGCCATAATTTTTGACGTAGACGTAAATGCGGCTTAAAGTATGACATTTTAAAAAGTAGACGTCAGTAGAATTCTAGCCATGTCGCAGTATACACCTGTCGAACGTTCTGAAATCGTCGAACTTTACATTAAGAATCAAAACTCAATTATTCTGACTCAACGCGCGTTTCGTGCAAAATTTCCTCGGAAAAAAGCACCTACTGGTATTCTCAGTAATGTGCCACGTCCAATTATACACCGCAGAGCTAGATCAAACATCAATATCACCATTGCACGGGAAAATCGAAATCTTTCGACTGAACGCGGTGCTCAGGCTTTGGGCATCAGTAAAAGGTCAATGCGACGTATTTTACGGATCGATTTGAAGTTGTTTCCGTACAAGATTCAAACTGTGCAACAATTGAATCCACAAGACTACCCTAGACGATTGCAATACGGCAAAACAATGGGAAATTTGGCAGAAACTGAAACGAAATGTTTCCAAGCCGATTAGTGTCAAAAAAAGGTGATTTTGACTGGCCGCCGCGTTCACCTGACTTAATTGCTCCCGACTTTTTTCTGTGGGGATATTTGAAGGGAAAGGTTTACACTAACCAGCCGAAGACACTTACAGTTTTAAAAGAAAATATTCGACAAGAAATTGCAGCCATAGGACCAGATACATTAAAAAAAGTCATGGAAAATGCAAAAAAACGAGCTCAACTTTGCGTTAAAGAAAAAGGCAAACATTTGCGTGACATCATATTTCACACATAGTGTAATCGAATTCTATCAATTAACATTAGTTAACAAAACCGATTAAACTTAAATCTGTTGTATATTTTTCACATAATATGAAAAAAAAAAAATAGGGAATGGAGTTTGCCCCTCACTGTACTATATTGTTGAAGTACCATTCGGCTCCAGAATCTATTTCCTTCTTGGAACCAAAAGAAAATATCCGTCAAACCTCTTTGCATGGAAAATATTCTAGTATTTATATTTTCGGTAGAAATGAAGTTAATACCAATTTTCGTAGCACTTAGGAATAAATGAGTTCCAGCCTTTGCGAGGTGGTGAAGACGGTAAAAGCTTTCATCCTTTCTGGCGTCCTTATTCGGCCCAAGACGTTTGTGGTTCTCGGATACGCGCTCACAAATATAAAGTATCTGCTTTTACTGACAAACTGAACTTAATACAGAGGCGTCATTAGTTAGTGTGGGTAAATATTGACAGCCGTTGGCGGTGTTAACAGTGTGACAGAATAAACCTGTTACAAGTCAAACTTTTGCAACATTTTATAGAATGCAATCAATTATACTGAGTTATTTTCAATTATTCAGAAACTAGTATCACTTGCTTTCAGAAATCCCATTCTCTGTCTCAGAATTTTCCTGCAGGGCATCAATCGTACAAAAGTATGCAATCGCCTTAGGCGTCGTTACAATGCGGACATTCACTTCATTTCTCAAATTATTTTCACACTTACAACTTATATTTGACACTTTTTCCACAGATGCTGAACACACCTCCGCCACCTGTGCCGTCTGTACCTGGTCCCATGGTCGTTCCCGGCATGCCATATCGTCCTGGCATGACCTACACTCTACCACCGTACATGCGTCCTGGCTCAGTGATTTATGCCCCGACAGGCAGTGTGCCCAGTGGCACCTATCGCACACACAAGAGCAGCAAATCTGCTGGACCACCACATCGTCGCCGCCGTCCCGGACCACCACCGATACGCACAGGCAAAATGAACGCCAATCGTCGCCAGCGACGCAAATCTGAGACGGATATGATCGACAATGAAGCTTTCCAGTATACGGGGCTCGATCGCGATATAGCAGATAATTTCTTGGCGCGTCAGGAGCAAACAAATAGCCAGCCGGGTAGTCACGTAGACTATTCATCTTCGTCGACGGCGGCTAGTGAGACATATGGCAAGCAGCGTTCACGCTCGTCGTCCAAGACGAAAATCGTTTGCCGCGATGTGGTGATGTAGTCCAGTGATTTTGAGTTGAGTCGAGTCATTCTAGGGGGTTGCATCCGATCCGGGGAACCATCTAACGAAATATTATGTATAATTTACATATCTAACTGTACTATTGTAATGTTGTAATATTCGTATGCCTTACTCCGTGTTTGCTATTGTAAATAACTCTATAATATAAACTTATTCTTTAGTTTATTCGAGGATGTAATGATGCTTTCTGCAAATAGCAACTTTTGTATGTTGTACACTAATTATAGGTTTGAAATATTGATATAAAAATATATGTATGTTAAAAAAAAGGTCATAAGTGGTCCCAAACTAGGTTTTTTACCCATCCGGGAATGATAGGATCACTAACAAATCTATGCTGGCTTACGAATCCACGGCGTTTGGTGGTTTTCACAAACTGTATTGCTTTGAATTACATGAGGAACGTGTTAGAAGTCTTCATCGCTGTGATGATCCGGCTTACTTGCGGTCTTCGGACGCAACGGCAACTCTCCAGTTATCTTCGAAATGCTTATATCGTCCATTGAATTGAGGTCAACTGGAATTTCAAGCAATTAACATCAGCACAAATAAGTCCAAGTTATTTATCAAAACACACTTACAATCATCATCGACAAAGTCTCCCAATTCGGAGTCTAAATTGCTCAATAAGCCACTTGGTGCCGGCCCGCGTCCCATGCTAAGCATCCCACCCATTCCCAAGTCACTATCGGAGCTGCCAAACGAGCTGTCATCTTCGTCGCCCACGCCGCCCAACGTAGCGCGATTACTCAGCATACTGCTCATTGCGCCGCCATCACCTCCGTCATCGGCTGCTGCGCGCTCTGCTTGAGGCCGCCGATTACGCCCCGTAATGGGGCGTCCATTACGTGAAGTCGCAGTGCCGGGCCGCTTGTTCATCTTTCGTGCCGCTTCATCCAACAAACCACTATATGATCTCCTATTGCGCAGCATCATATCCTCATCCCGGATGTCTGGTATCTCGGCATCCAATCCGAAATTGCCATGTCGCAACACGCCGCTGCCATCCAGCTCCGCCTCGCCATTATTATCATCATCATCCTCAATCAGTCCTTCGGGTATGAAGGGCATCGACGACTCTTGCGCCTTCTGCAACATCGGTGAGGCGACCGGTGTGCTACGCTTGGTGCGCGCCTCGTATTGCGCGCGCAACGCATCGCGTACGTGCAGGCGCAAGAAGTACCTTTGAAACAACTCCTGCAGCTCCTTTTCGCAATCCTCGAACTCTTGCATGTGTGCCGGCCGTATTTTCTGTAATGCTTCCAGCCGCTGCTTAGTACGCTCCAGCTCGGCGCGTTTACGTTGCAATTTCGAAGTGAGGGCATTCATTTCTACGCGAGCATTCTCCAGCTGTGCACGACTCGATTGCAATTTCAGTTGAGCGGCCGCTATTGCATTCTTCAACGTGCGCTCTGCTGACGATAGCTCCATGGGACGATTGGCTTGCGCGAGACGCGCTTCCCTGTGTAACATTTCCTTAGCGAGTAGCTCATGCAGCGCAGCGCCACGTTGTGTTAAATCTGCCGAGAGCTCACGCGCGCGTCGCAAATCATCCATTTTATCACCGATATCCACCTGATTGAGACTGCGGTAATTCTCCTCATCGTCCTTGTCTTCGCCCGACTGCTGCGGTGCTATTAACATGCGCGTGATCTTCTGCAGCTCTGCGGCGGTAACGGCGGAGGAGGCATACAATTTGCGCGGATTCAGTTTGATGGCCGATTTGGTGACGAAAAATTCGGTGGCAGAACGGATGAGCAGCACGCGATCATTCTCGGTTTCCACGCTGCCGCCCAGCACAGCGCCTGGCTCAAGTAGACCGGCCAGCCATTGCAGCAGCTCAGCGACGACATGAAAAGAGGCGAGACTGCCGAAATTGTTGGCCAGTGCTTGCAAAGGGAACACATGCGGGTAGCCGAGTAGCTTGAGGTGCTCAGCAAGGTCTGCAAAAGTAATAAGGTCGCGAAGCTTTTTTCATAAAAGTATTATTCATATATTTTCTATTACAATACCTACCGCGCACTTCCTTGAATGACATTCTCGCTTTATTTGTGCTCTTGTTAAGTTTATTCTTGAGGAGATGCAATTTTTTCTTGCTGCCAAAATTTTATAAACCTTTAACTTCCCACTTAACAACGGTTTGTTGTGGCTCTAAAATATTTGTTTACGACACATTGAAGCGCCCGTTGCTAGGCTACTGTTACTTGGAGCGTAGCGTCCACTGCAACAGGTTGAGGGCAAAACAAATGCCATATTAACCCTTCGCTGCAACGGGAGAAATGGTGCGTTAAATGTTCAAAGTCTTCGTAGCTGCTGAGCGGTTATTTACGAGATATACCTGGAACGGCATAACCAAATGGTAATGCGAATTGCTTTTAATTGATACGGAAAAACGGGGTTTGATGAGTTAAAGTAATATGAATGAGGCGAGAGAATCTGTAGGAACAAATTTTCGTTAATATGTGATTCCCTGTGAAGTCATTACAAAAATAAATTGCCGCGAACACTTCTGTTAGGAGTTTGGCCGAGCTTCTCCTCCAATTTGCGGCTTGCGTCTTAATGTTGTCCGACAAATGGAGGGACCTACAGTTTTAAGCCGACTACGAACGACAGATATTTTTTATGAGGAGCTTTTCATGGCGGGAATACACTCGGAGGCTTGCCATTGCCTGCCGAGGGGCTACCGCTTTTAGAAAAAACTTTTTTCCTCATGTGTTTCATGCACTGAAATTTGAATCTACGTCCTCCGATTGGTAGTTACGCACCAAACCGTTCGGCTATGGCGACCGCAAATCATTGCCTCATGGAAATCTTTATGCTTTTCTTATATGGTTTAGACGATTAAAGGAATTAGCATTTTTTTGCCATTTTTTTGTATTGTATTGTTTACAAAGTAAGAAAAATGTAGGCAATGCAGACCCAAAAAGTAAGGCAAGATTTTAAATTTCTACATTTATAGCACTCTTCAGGGGTCCCGGTGGTCTAAACTTTTCAAAAAATCGATTTTTTATATTGTATTTTTTGATACTTCGAAAGTATAGGCCTTTAAAGATATACTGTCAAATTCTTGGAAGGATATTCCCAGTATTTTCGAATCTACAGCCGTTTTATCAGGTAGAGTCAGATTCGTCTCGCGGTGGCGTGAATGGAAAATATCTACGCTCAAAGCTTTAAACTCAATTATCACAAAACTACTCGGCCTGGTGTTGACAAAAAAAAAATCTATTCAACCGAATCGATCAATGGCTACCGCCCGTATTTCGTAGTTTTTCGATTAAAAAACTGAAAAATACCCGATTTTTAGAGTGTCAAATTCAAAACCGCGCCACTTTGTAAATTTTTTTATTCTAGTAGCGGGACATAGCTACAGTCATACTGATTAAAACATTTTTTGGTTTTGTGTTTCAGATAAATCGTCCCCTTAGTATTAAAATAGCCTATACATTTTTTGATGTTTTGAAAAAATGAATTTCAAACTTTTTGTCGAAAGTAGCTCTCACTCAAATCTCGTTATGTCTGTAAATATTTATTATTTTTTGACTGACGTTTTGACCCACTTTGTGGAACTAGAATTTGACAAAATGTTGACCACATATAAAATCGACGATGGAGAATCCAAAAATTCAATAAAAAAATAATAGCCTATGAGCACATAGGCTATTGTTATACTAAGGGGACGAAAGCCAAAATGGGCAACACCGTCGGGAGGGTGCACTTGAGCGTAATTAATTAAAAATTAATTTTTGTATACAGAAGAATTTAATTTAATTTTATCGTTTTTCATTTTTTTTATTGTAAGAAAAATTCCTGAAAATACCCTAAATTTTCGAGCTCTAGACCGGGACCCCTTTATACCGAGAACTTCAGCAATGCCCAACATGCTTACCAAGAGGGGCAAGTCTGTAGAAACATCACTGCACGAAGTTGTTGGAATAATAAAGAAATCTCTTAAAAATAAGAAATTCTCCATGGTGGCTTTTTTGAATATCGAAGAAGCGTTCAACAATGCTGATGTGAAATCGATAAACTCAGCATTGACAAGCATAGGTACAAGCTTATTATTATGGTAATCTCGCCGTTATTGTGAATCCTAATCTTAAATGCATTCCTTTTTAACAAAAGCAACTGATGACAGAGAAGCTTCTCTCGACTATCAGCGGGCTCATGTAATCAGTGTTAAGGAACTCTCTAAGTGGGTGACCGCAAACGGTCTAACGGTAAACCCAGATAGAAGGCCGACTTGGTTCTGTTCACTAGAAGATATAAGATACTGAGTTTTCAGTTACCGTTACAGAGTAAAACTAACCCCATCGAACGAAGCCAATTATCTTGGCATAATTCTGGACTCAAAGCTTAGTTGAAAAAGTAACACCAAGGAAAGGATAAAGAAAACTTCCAAAGCCTTTTTTATCTGTAAGAGGACATTTGGCAAAAATTTGGTTCTGAAACCGTATATAAACTACTTGGCGTACAATACGACCATCAGACCCATTTTAACTTGCTTGTCGGTGCGCTATCGCCACCCTAGTCAGTAGAATGGGTGTACCTCACAATGACTTCTGCAGGAGCTGTGAAAATTAAAAAGAAATTGAGTCGGTTCAACACCTCCTCTGTGAATGTTCTACACTTTATACACTTTAAAGGAGCCGTGCCAAATATCTTGGCGATTATTTCTTCGAAGGCCTGGGAAATTCGCAAAATGTCTCACTCATAGGCCCTCCATCTTGTTAAAAAGATGTAAGTGGTTTAGGCAACTTAGTTAGGGGATGAAAATCACAGTGACAGGTGAAAATCACACCGTGTGTCTTGTCTTCGACACTACTTGTCGACCTAACCTAACCTAACCTAAATTTATATAAAAAGTGAGCGTTCAACGTGTCTCTCATTCCGTGAGTCCGGGTTCGTAGCCTACAGTAAACTAGACATGAACTATGAAATTAGTTCTCATGTGCTTTATTTTAAAAAGATAATCAAATATATAAAATTTTTATAAGTAGTAGAATGCACATTAATGTGTTGGCAGTCGGAATAATTTAAAATAATTATATGATGCCATATTTTTCTTTATTTTTAATTCAAAGGATTCTGGCTCAAGAGTTTTATTATAAAGTGCAAAAATAACTAAAACTTCAGTACGTACAAAATATTATTATTTAAACTCAAAAGAGTACTTATGTAAATTAATTTAAAATTATTTCCCTATATTTGAGACAGCAGGGTAAATATTTATAAGCTCTAAAATTGCAGCCATTTAAAATATTTATAATACAAGATGCCAAAGATGACCAAAGTACCCTAAACGAAAATTTTTATAAATTGGGCAGTTGCCTATTTGCCAAGTTAAAAAGTGTACCGGTGGTAGAAATACATTCTTCAAAGGTCTCGAATTTAGGTTAAGAATACTTCTCCTTACACAAAAATTTAAGCTAATAGCGTTGGCAGAAAAATCGTCACTGATATATTTAATGTCTCTAGGCGCTAAGTTAGCCTACAAATCGTGTGATTCTGATTTAATAGCAGAGCCCAGAAAAGTCGAAAGTTTTTCATTCTTAAGAATGTCTAAAAACGAAGGTATGAACACAGACAGAGACTCAGAAAAGGCTTCATTTTTAACATTAGCGAGATATCCTGCCACTTTTTTACCCAACGAGCGCCTAGGCATATATAGAAATATCAAAGTATAGAAAAATAAATTTTCTAATAGTTGCCGCCTCTCGGTAAATAGTAAATTCCCAAGTGTATTTCCGACGTGAAAAAGGTTCTCATGAAAATCCTCTGCCATTCATAGCCGGCGTGAAACTGAAGGCCCACTGCCTACATAATTGAGGAGATCAAAACCGTATCGCCAGACATTTTGAAGATTGTTTAGGAAATAGATTTCGACAATGTTGGGGAAATCGGAAAAGGCTTTGAAATAAATATATTGCATACAGGTGTTATACTGAAGGTCAAACTGATGTAAAATATGTTTAGAAGAAATGTAAGTAAATATAAGTAAATAATTTAAGAATGATCTTTTTAACTTTTTTATCACATTAATTCGTATTACAAATATTAAATATTTTCAACAGACGGTATTTTCTAGTACTTCCAGATATACCTAAATCATTTTGGCGGAGACAGGCCCGACGAGAGGGGGGGGGGGATCGGGTACTTTTTCCCCCGGGCCCGGACTCGAGATTATACGTATTTATATGAATTAGACATAATTGGAAAGGGCCCGTATTTGCAATTTTCGCCTGGGGCTCGGATATGCTCTCTACGGCCCTTGGCGGAGATCAACAAAGTGCGGCAGCCTTGTTATCTTCTCGTGCTAACTGAAACACTAAAGAAAGTGCAAATTTCAATCCATTCGTTCAGCGCCCCTTAGACCGTAATATTCAGGAAGTCCGCAAATCAGAAACTTTTTCGCAAACACTACAAAAAACGACTTCAGGAATGTGTCCCATTCAATGATAAAAGAGTTAAGAGAATGGAAGAGAAACAAGCGTCATTTTTGTTCGAATAGAGAGGATTTTACTTGCATGCGGTACAAAATAATTCTTTCAAAGTAAAACAAATGTTTACAAACAAGGGGCGCTTAAATTTTTTTTATTTTATGAACTCAATCGAATTATTTGAGTTCGGCACACTTGATAAACGTAGTTTTAAGAAAAACGCTAAAATGATCGGCAAGATACGCATTGGACTTACATTGAACTGATAGGCCCGTCAGGCTGAATCCGTTACGCACCGCAATTGGCCGACAGTCAAATCAGACCGTTAACTGGCTCTTCGCAGAGAATGCGCTGACTGGCTGACGTAACCGTTATGATATAGGTTTGTTTATGAAAAAACTGAGATTGCGTCGGCGATATACAAAAGAAACCAACACAATTTTCACTCATGCCGCTTCGATGTCGTGTGAACTGGACTGAACGAAGAATGATAGAGATAAGTTTCTGCCCACCAGAGAGTTCGGTGTGGAGTGTTGCCTACCCCCTGGTCTTCGCCCTAAAAATTAGCGCTTTTTTTACCCAAAACGCGAAAGTTTTTAAGTTTGCCGTTTGTTGCTTTTTTAATTAAAAATAAACACTTCTATTAGGTATTTGGCTGAACTCGTTCTCTTTTTGGGGTGCGTTTTGATGTGGTTTTTATTCTAAGTTTACTAAAATTTTACGTTAAAAAACTTGTATAATTTAAAAAAGGCTAAAAGGCCACTCTTACATTTAAAGATTTAGCTTTTGAATATGTTGACTCTTACAAATTTTGATGTTTTGAGAGAGCAAATACAATTTTTTGCTGCTTTTGAGTTTATACAAGAATATTGGATCTACTTCACTCAACTCTTCTTCACATTTAAAGCCGTTATATATATCTCAAAAATTTTTTTTTTGATTTTAAAAATTTACTGAATTCGAATTAAAGCCATAGAGTTGTATTCACAGTAAAAATAAACAAAACAAAAAACACCAGATCACACTAAGGAAACCGTAATGACATTTTTGAAAAAGGAGTACCTTGTCTACCGTTACATAACCTCAAATACAGCAAAAAAGTGTTTGTGTCAAAGCAAAAAAGTATGTTCAAATCCCTTTGCGCATATAACGACTTGGAGTCGAGTGTTTACGACGGCTTCTGATTCGCTAAGTTGTTGCTTTGTTGTTGTGGTGGAAGATAATGAGTTTTTCTTCACATTTAAAGTTTATTTAATTTAAATTATTAAATTTTTAAACTCTGAAATTATAAAATGAAATCACCATATAAAATGAATGCGAACTAGTCATGGCTCTACATTTACGAGTAGCAAACCACTTGGCTACCAATGGATTTCGTTGTAGCTAAGTGAATTATTGAGTTTTACCTATAATTCGTCGCATAAGTATGTATGTACAATATAAGTTCAAGCAACATGTTGCAGGTACCAAAAAAACTGTTCGACGTTGTAGCTACAGAGTTTCTGCGCCACAAACGCCATCATACACGCCACGCAACCTTCTCCCAACCTTCTGCGATTAGTACATCCCTCGTGTTGTGTTTTGTTCGATTTCAAACATGTTGCAGTCGTTAACGAACCATTCGAGCACAGCAACGGAACGCGACGTGGTTGAATGGAGCTCATTGCCCCCACAATAGGTTTCGAATTCGAAGTAGATGAGTGCGTATGTGTATGTAACACAGCTTTGCATTAATACATGAACGCTAGCTGTCGACTGCGGCATAACCAGCGAAGACTTGCTGTTTGTTTTTTCGTCTTTTGTTTTTATTTTTTTGTTAAGGCAGCGGCAGAGGCAGCGGCAGCGAATAAAAAAAATCCGTAGTAATTTGTGTGGTGCGTGTAATGCTTGTAAATAAATACATGCGTATATACATATATACATACATTCATATATATGTATCCACTAGTATTTAAGTATATGTAAAAGTCGGTAAGAAGGTACGCTAGCGATTTTCCGAAATGATGCTTCTGAAAAATAAGAACATAATAATTGCATGAAAAATGAGAGAAAAAGTATAGAAGAAGAAGAATTTATTGGAATAGTATGTTTTTAAAATAAATGTAAGTATTTTACTAAGAAAATTACTATGAACAATAAATTATAAATAGATAACTAGGAAACTAAGCTGCTAATATTTTATTCCAAATAAAGTTTTTAAAAAAAATAATTATACAATCATATTTCGATTGAGCTTTTTGCAGTGAGTGAGTAGCTGCAGTCAAAGTAGCAAAAGTCTGCGCAGCATCAATTCTCTTAAGTCGACTGCGAACTGCTGCTGAAACTTATGCTTTTGAGAATTCATCCGACGCAGTTGAAGCAAAAGCAAAAAATGATCGTGGAAAACTGTGAAGTAGCTCGGCAATCAGCAATCAGCAGCTTCGACAGTTTACTAAACTGCTACAACAACATTAACAATTTTTAGAAGCGTTTAAAAACTTTGAATATTTTATCATGAATATGATTATTATTGCTTTTTTACAGCAAGCAGTCAAAAAAATTGGAACAGACAATGAAAATGCCGAATAGAAAGACACAGGCACCACCACAAAACCATTGACAGCAACTGCAGTTACATTAGGGGAAATTATGCTGCTGCTTCAACTTCGGAATTCGGCAAAAATTGCAGTCGGTCAAACCAAAAACTGTCGAAGCTGTCGACTGCCGAAGTACTTCGCGGTCTTTCAGCGATTGTTTTTGCTTTTGCTGCGACTGCGTCCGATAAATTCTCAGAAGCTTAAGCTTAAGCAGCAGCAAAAGTAGTAAAAAATTTTAGAAGTTTTTAAACGGTGGGTTTTGTCAACAATTTTTCGAATGATTTTTACTTTCTGATTACGCCGCCAATCATGAGCAGGTAAGTACTATTCGCGTGAAGTTTTTAAAGAACTTCCATATTAAACCGAGT
The DNA here is from genome assembly GCF_028408465.1 of Anastrepha ludens. Classification (NCBI taxonomy): domain Eukaryota; kingdom Metazoa; phylum Arthropoda; class Insecta; order Diptera; family Tephritidae; genus Anastrepha; species Anastrepha ludens. Next base: position 8,444,456 of record NC_071499.1, on the reverse strand, counting down.
AGAGGACATGCCGCCTACTCAGAAAAAAATCATTTGCCGTTCAGAAGCGGCATAAAACTGTGCGTCCCTCCATTCGTGGAACAACATCAATGCGCACAGTGCAAATTGAAGGAGGAGCTCGCCAAATGCCCAATAAAGAATGTAAGCGCCAGCCGTATGTAATAAGCTATACATACATACATATATACATACATATATACATATATATTAGGTGCGTAACTAAGTTGTCGCTGTTTTGTTTTGATGAAAATACCACTTTCTGAAAAAATGGTTACAAGTGAATCATTGAAAGTGTTTTTCCGATCTTTCTAGTAGATCTCGTATACCGTCGTGGTAAAACTGTTCATCTTTTGAGGCTATCCACGAATAAAGCCATTTTTTGATGTCTTCATATGAATGGAACTGCTGCTGGACCATGAGCCATCGATCGGAACAGGTGATAGTCGGACGGCGCAATGTCTGGAGAATATGGCGGGTGGGGTAGGATTTCCCATTTCAGTGTTTCCATGCAGGTTTTAACGGGTTTGGCAATGTGAGACTGAGTGTTGTCATGCAGTAGAATCACTTTTTCATGACAACGTTCAACATCCCTTGGTTTTAACTCATAAGGAACCCAAGTTCGCTGTTTCTGAATCATTCCCAAAGCATGCAATCGCTTTGAAATGGATTGGCGGGTACCTCCTAATAATGAAGCAAGCTCTTCTTGCAATTGACACGAATCCCCATTGAGCAACGCCACCAATTCAGCGTCTTCGAAGGTTTTTGGCCTTCCTTCACGCGTACGATTATCAACATTAAAATCGCCGTCTTTGAAGCGACGGAACCAATCTCGGCACGTTGTTTGACTTAAAGCAGCATCTCCATAAACTTTTTGTAGCTCTCGATGTCTCGATGCGCTTCAGCCGCCGTTTTTTTCGAATGAAAGAGGAAAATCAACACTTCCCGCAAATAACGATTATTCGGCACAAAATCAGGCATTTTCACAAAACCAAAACAAAATCACTAATGTTCGACACATTTCATTTACCATATGTCTAAGCTTGGTTTATGACATTTAGGTTATGCTAGAATCGACTAGCACACACTGCTAGCGGCATCTATTGGAGGCACTTTTTGCAAGAGAGTTTTTTTGAAAGATCACGCGTGACAGCTGTCAAACTAAATAAATTTTTTTTTTCAACATTCTTTGAAATTTCGTCATGGAAAGACTTACGCCTGGACAACGTTTACAAATTGTACAAATGTATTACGAAAATCGACGCTCTGTGAAAAATGTTCATCGGCCGCTCAGGTCATCAACAACATTTGGTTCCAACAAGACGGCGCTACCTGCCATAAATAATGGATTTACTGCATCGTCGTTTTGGTGAGCAATTTATCTCTTGTCTCGGACCAGTAGATTGGCTCAAAAGATCGTGTGATATCACACTTTTGGACTTTTATTTGCAAGGGGAATTTAAATTTTGAATTCTTTGTGGATAAACCAGCTTCTATTTTTAGCATTGGAAGTTAATATTACTAAAGTTATTCACGAGATACTGACCAAAGTCCTCCAGCGAGTCACTCAATATTGGTTCCTACCGATGGCCGATATACGGCGCAGTTGCGGCCAACATTTGAAAGGGATTATCTTTAAAAAATAAATTTCATGAATAGCCAGACAATAACGATATAATGGAGGAGATTGATTGGATTTAGGTTGGCGCACTGCCCCAGGCTGTCGAAGAAAGGAGCACTCAGTGACCTTTGTCGTCTAGCTACCAAACCCGGAAATTTACAGAGAAACTGCTCAACAGTCTCCTTCTCTGAAAGGTCAAGAGCTTCTAAAATGGGAGTTAAATGGTAACCCTAGCTTTTCCGAGTGTGTGCCGATCGTCCAGTTACCGGCAAACACAGCTATGACTTTCCAAATTGAATGGCGAGGAGTCCATAGGACTTTCTGAGTCCTTCATATATCGTATTGGGACCAAAGAGTTTTCGAAATAGCACATGAAGAAATGGAGCTCCATCTTTTCTCCGCTTTCCTGAGAAATAATTTCTGCAGTTCCCCTTTAACAACTGCCAGGGGGATGCCGATGATCGGGTAGGAGGTCTCTGAGGCCGATTCATGAATGTTTTTACACAAAAATAATATTGGCCAATCAATTTGAATTTTTATTGTTTTATTTCAATTTAAAATCCGATACTTTTAAATTGATCACCCTTTACATATGTTTTGTATGATGGACACACTCGTTGATGTTTATTATTGTAGTTTTATTCCGAATTGATTGGATATCGGAGGAGATGATTCAGTCATGTCGGTCTGTGCAAGTGAGCAAAAATTGTATTTCCATAAAACTTCCATGAAAAAGAGTAAATAATGCAAGGTTGTTTGATATTGGAAACGGGCGAAATAGGTCAGTAAGTCTGCTAATTTTGCAGATAAATTTTTTCTACAAAGATCACAAACTAATTTTCAAAAAAGACAAAATAAGAAGCAAAATTGCTTAAATTTGATATAAATGAAGAACCCAAAAAAAAAAAAAGGATTATGTTGCAAGCAAATTTCCGAAAAACGGTTACACGCTCACTTGTGGGTAAGCGGGTGTATCTCGTTAACGACTTAATAAAACTCACATAGGCTTGGTACCTACACCTCCCTTAATATCCAACCTAAATACTATTGAAAGCGGATAAAAACGACGCTAAATCTTTATCCATTTGACTGATGTTCCAAGTTTTCACTGCCTATGAGTTCAGTTGACTCCAAAAATTAACAGCCAGCCCAAATAAAATTTGACTACTTATAAAATGAACGCAAATTAGCGCTTACATCCATTGTTAGGTATTTAGGCGAGCTCCACCTCCAATTTTTGGTGTGCGTCATTATGCTGTTCCGAAAATGGAGGGAAATGGAGTTTTATGCCGCCTCCGAACAGCATTTGGATTTTTATGAGGAGATTTTTCATGCCTGCCAGTAGGCGACCGCTAATAAACAAATCTTTTCTAGCATTTGGTAATACAGATTCATAGAGGGTTTCGAACACGGGCTCCGCTTGTTTTAAATCAATTTGCCATTTTAATTAGATTTCTACCGAATGGCAACAATGACCGCCAGTGCTGCTACATTTGCGTTATTCGCCTTTTATTTTATTACTTCATCTACAAGTTTTTGCTGAATGCAATACATTTTATCCGCTTTTTCTTTTTATTTTTCTTTTTCATAACAGAATATGCATGCATTTGTTGCTTGTTTTTTGTAGTGTTTGGCAGTTTTAATTTTTGCATTTACTATTACGACTACAGTGCACTCACAAAATGCTGCGGCTGTGGTTTGTTGCCAACTGCATCTTGGGGAATTCACATCGTTTCGTAGTTTTCTCACTGTTTTGCTGTAGTAGTGACTTTGTTGGTGCACTCGTATGCTTCTCCTCTCTGCACGCCGCCTTTAAATTTATGCGACTGGATTATGTTGTTGCATTTGTTTCATATTTTGCATTCGCTGGATTCTCATTTTACTCCGGCACTGCGGTTGTGTATTGCACATACATGCATACTCAAATTCGAACTGGCACTCATATTCATAAATACGAATGTATGTATGTAGCACTGTATGCAGTATAGTAGCTATTGCTCTGCGTTTGATTGTTTTTATACATATGTATGTATATTTGATTTTTTTTTATTTCATTAAAAAAAAAATTACGTGACACGTGTTTACTAGTGCCACCGCCGCGAGTTTAGCTCAATGCCAATGCACAAACAACAAGCAATTGTTTTTGTTATTTTGTTTCTGTCGCACTTTTTGTTGCTCGTTTGTGCTAGTTCGTTCAGGTTTTAAGTTGCGTTGCATTGCGTTTGCTGTTATTTAAAATAAAATATTCTTTCACAACTGCTGCCGCAACGACGCTGATTATTCTATTAAATTTTTGGTAATAGCGAAAGTGCTCATAAAATGGTGATAAAAAGTCTAGAATCATTCTTAAGAAAAAAAATTAACAGGAAATAAAATAGCGCACTAACAGGCGCACTTGACTTTGAATTTTTCGAAAGATGCCTACGGTTGCCAAATTATTATACTCGTGTAATTTTTTAAGTAAATTTTTGTTTAAGGTTTATTATAAAGGGTTGTTAAATTTCAAGGGCCGATGTTGAATGTCAACCACACCTCTGCGTCAAGTTTTTTTCTCCATTTCATTTGACATTTTTCAATTTGAACCATGGAAAGATACATAATCGAGCAAAGCGTTAAAGTTATTCAGGCTTATAATGAAAACGGGCGTTCAAATCACAATGCATATCGCGCACTTCGTGATTTTTTCGGTCATTTAATCGTCCAAATGTGCGTACAATCGGAAAAATTGTGCAACATTTTAAGCAATCAGGGTCTGTAGGAGATGTGAAAACACCATGCTCGTACAGTACTGCAGAAAATATTGTTGCTGTTCGCGATAGAGTGGTTGAAGAGCCGTCCACCTAAACTCGTCGTCGTGCCCAACAATTGCACATCTGACGCTCGTCGTTGATGAACATTATGCATAAAGACTTGCATTTAAACGCTTTCAAGGTGGAATTGACTCAAGAACTAAAGCCTCTTGACCATTTCAAGCGTCGTCAATGGTCAGAATGGTGACAGGAAATGGCAACAGTGAATGACCAACTTTCCAAGAAAATCATCTTCAGTGATGAGACACATTTTCAACTCAGTGGATTCGTCAATAAGCAGAATCGCCGCATTTGGGCGAATGATAATCCAAGAGTGATTGCCGAAAAACCAATGCACCCACAAAGAGTGACTGTTCGGTGCGGTTTATGGGCCGGCGGCATCATTGGGCCGTATTTTTTCCAAAATGAGGCCGGTCAGGCAGTTACTGTGAATAGTGTTCGCTATCGTGAGACGATAACGAACTTTTTATGGCCCGAATTGGAAGATATGGATGTGGACGATATGTGGTTTCAACAGTACGATGCCACTTGTCACACAGCTAACGAAACAATGTACGTCGATGATCCAGCAACAATTCAAGAGCTAAAGGATGAGATAATTCGGCACATTAACGGCATAGAACCTTAATTATGCCTCAGCGTCATCGAAAATTTGGACCATCAGATGGAGGTGTGCCGCCGGGGCCTTCTTTCATACCTAATTAAACTATACCAGTATTATCAAAATAAAGAGAAATGATAATAATTTCCTCTAAAAATTGTATTCTATTCAAAATCAACACCGGCCTTTGAAACTTAACCACCTTTTAGTAAAGTAATAGACATAAAGCGGCTTCGTTGGCTGGGGAATGTCACCCGAATGAATGCAAACGCTCCGGCTCTCAAAGTATTCGATGCGATACCAGCTGGTGGTAACAAAGGAAGGGGAAGACCTTCTCTGCGTTGAATAGATCAGGTGGGGAAGTGCTTGGCTTCTCTTGGTGTTTCCAATTGGCGCCGGTTAGCACGAGAAAGGAATGACTGGCGCTCTTCGTTAAACTCGGCCAAAATCGCGTAAACGGTTATCGCGCCAATTAAGAAGAAGAGAAGAAGAAGAAAAATTTCCTTTCCATTTTAAATGCTCAAAAAAAACAATAAATAAATACCGCAGCATATAAATAATTAAAATGTACATTTTTATAAAATATAAGAAGAGTTGTCGATTGGATCGTTATGCCGTGTTCACACGCACTATTCAGAACTAATATTCGAAACGCCTGTTTGTGACTAAGCAGAGTCTGGGACCGTTGTAATAATTAGAAAATTTGCCCACTTTCGGGTGTTCTAGGCTTTTTTTTAATATACTCGTAGTTGTATTAATTTATATTTTGAGGCATAAGCAGTTCATGTGGTTAAGCTTGAAAAGATTGAAAATATTTTTTCTTTATTAAAATATGTTTTCTTTTTCTTGAATATAGTTAGTGACACGCCACACATGTCAAAACATCTTACGCGCGCCAAAGGGTTAAGTCTCCCCTACTTGTAAAGAGTTACTGATGTCACTATGAATTTTCGGAATACAAAGTTTCTGTATAAATATTTACATTCGCTGATATACCTATACTCCTATTTACCTATGTACAAATACACTTATGTATGTATGTATGTGTTGTTACTTCGGCAAGTGGCAGAGCAGGAGCAAGTACTATAATAATTGTCGACTAAGCAAACATTGGCCGTAGGTATGTCCACACATACATACATGTAGGTTGAGCATTCGTATGTGTATGTATGTACATATGTCATGGTCCTCATATGGCTATATGGCGAAAGTACGTGAGCTGAGAGCACTGTTTTGAATAATTACTGTTGGCTGTTTCTGTTTTTATTTTCTCTTCTGCTCTATTGCTCTAGGAATAAATACGAATGCTCTCACATACACACATACATAAATATTGGTATAGCCAGACAAATCCGTATCCGCTATCAACGACTTGTACAACATTAATTGTGGCACATTTCACTCATTGCAAACTGAAGGGGGATGATAGTTCGTTGAACTTTATTAAGCACTCATTTTTGAAAAGATAAACAGAAGTGAAATTTTATGAAATATTAGAATGATGAGTGCGGCTTTGCTTAAAGTTTAGTAAAGTATAATATTTGATGAGGGGGAGATATACTCTTGAAATTCACAAAAATCAAAACACGTCAATCGTAAATTAACTGTTTTAAGTATCATCACACAAAAACAGACTTAGACTAATTTACGTATAAATCATGGCCATGGTTGTTTGCATTCAAGTAAACAATTATGTATATGCAAATTAGATAAGCTTTTGTTAAGTACAGCGCACCAAATATATACAACCCTTACAATAATAAACTTTGTTGGCAAAAAAGTTATCGAATTTAAATGAAAGAATGAAAAAATTACATATATGTGTACATACATGTCTAAAGGGTGGTTAAGTTCTAAGGGCCGCTATTCATTTTGAATAAAATAAAATTTTTTTAAGAAATGATTGCTATTTCTCTTTATTATGATAATATTGATATGACTCAATTACGTACAGAATAAAATATTGGCCAAATGACCTCCACGGTCTCGGCGGCACACCTCCATCCGATGGTCCAAATTTTCGATGACGCTGAGGCATAATTGAGGTTCTATACCGTTAATGTGCGTAATTATCTCATGCTTAAGCTCTTGAATTGTTGCTGGCATATCGAAGTACATCTTTTCTTTCAAATAACCCCTAAAAAAGAAGTCCAATGTTGTCAAATCACATGACCTTGGCGGCCAATTGACATCGCGGCGACGTGAGATTATTCGGCCATCAAATTTTTCGCGGAAAAGAGCCATTGTTTCGTTAGCTGTGTGACAAGTGGCACAGTTCTGTTGAAATCACATATCGTCCACATCCATATCTTCCATCATTTTAGAAAAAATACGGCCCAATGATGCCGCCGGCCCATAAACCGCACCAAACAGTCACTCTTTGTGGGTGCATTGGTTTTTCGGCAATCACTCTTGGATTATCATTCGCCCAAATGCGGCAATTCTGCTTATTGACGAATCCACTGAAGTGGAAATGTGCCTCATCACTGAATCACGAAGTGCGTGATATGCATTTTGATTTGAACGTCCGTTTTCATAATAAGCCTGAATAACTTTTACGCGTTGCTCGATTGTGTATCTTTCCATGGTTTAAATTGAGTTAGTCTGTGATTGAAAAATATCAAATGAAATGCAGAAAAAACTTGATGTTTAGATGTGGTTCACATTCAACATCGGCCCTCGAAATTTAACCACCCTTTATATCAGAGGCCAACCAAACGTATACCTATGAAACCGGAATGCACGCATGGATGGTGGCACTAGGGATGGTGGATGATTGCCATCGAAAAATTGCGAGCAAGGACGACTTTCCTCAAACTGCAGAACGGGTAAAAAACAAAAAACTTCAACAAGATGCTCTTTGAGATACCCATCGGTGATAATAGGGTGCGCGTTATGGCACAAAATTATAGCTGGTGGGGCACAAGTAGAGTTGGGTATTTCCCGAGAAAATCCCAATCTCGAGAATCGGGATTTCCCGAAATAACGAAAATTTCAATTCTCGAGATGCGGGATTTCCCGAAAATAATTTTTGAGATTTCTCGAGAATTCGGGAAAAATTCCAAAAAATTAAAAAAAAATCTAAAACCAGTGTAAGAGCAATGAATTTCATAAAATATTATTTTTATCTATTTTTATTAAAGTATAAATTACATAAAAAAATATTTGAAAATATTACTATTTCAATTATTGCAAACAAAAAAGTGAAACAAAAATAATTACAAAAAAATTCAAAACAAAAATAATTCAAGATTATACTTATTAAAATAGGGGGAAAAAGTGATTGTAAACATTATTTCCCAAAATGGTGTTTTAAAAAACACAGACTGTCAATGGCTTCGTCTGACAATCGCGTACGCTTTTTGGACTCAAAATTATCCAGTTTTTTCATATAGTTTTAGCTCGCTTCTAAGCGACGAAAACATCTGGTTCGCCGCATGTTGCGCAATGTCTGTTTTCGGTTTTGAGCATTGCTGAACGTATTTTTCAAGCTGTTTCGCCATATCTTCTTCATCGACGTTGTTGGTTGCAAATACGTCATCATCGTCAGAACTAGACACTGCTTGGTCTTCTGGAATGCTCGTAGAAAATAGACGAACCAAGTAGTTTTCGGCTTCTTTTATCAATTCTGTTTTAGAACAGGTGTGGAAAAATTCAGATTTGTCACTAGAGCTGTTAACTGGATCGTGTAAATATTTAAAGGCCGATAACGAACGGCTAGATCTACGAGCTGTTAAGTTTTTTTTTTAGGCTGGATAAGAATTCATTGCCCAATTCGGTGTGCTGATTCTCCAATTTTGTGAACAAAAATTTGAGAATAATAGGACTATGAATAAGTTCGTGCGGTTTTTTCGAAATTTGAAACTTAATTGACGTAAAATGGTTACAAATTTAATATTCAAAATATTGTCCATCGCTTACTACTACTTTTTCCCATCTTTCTGGCAATTCACGGATTCCCTTTGTGAAAAATTCGGTCGGTTTTGCCGCAATCCACGAATCGATCCATTTTTTGACTTCATCGTAATTACGGAAGTGCTGGTCAGCCAGGCCATGTTGCATCGATCGGAAGAGATAGTAGTCGGATGGCGCAAGGTCTGGACTATACGGCGGGTGGGGTAGGACATCCCATTTGAGCGTTTCTAAGTATGTTTTGACCACTTGTGCAACATGTGGCCGAGCATTGTCACGTTGCAAAATAACTTTGTCGTGTCTATCGGCGTATTGCGGCCGTTTTTCTCGCAGTGCTCGGCTCAAACGCATCAATTGTCGTCGGTAGACATCCCCCGTAATCGTTTCATTCGGTTTCAGTAGCTCATAATACACAACACCCAGCTGGTCCCACCAGATACACAGCATAACCTTCAGGCCATGAATATTCTGCGCCGACGTCGATGTTGAAGCATGGCCAGGGTATCCATACGTTGCCCGACGTTTTGGATTGTCGTAATGGACCCACTTTTCATCGCCAGTCACAATTCGATGCAAAAAACCCTTTCTTTTGTGCCGTTGAAGCAGTTGTTCGCATGCCATAAAACGGCGTTCAACGTCTCTTGGCTTCAATTCATACGGCACCCAATGGCCTACCTTTCGGATCATTCCCATGGCTTTTAAACGTTTGGAAATGGTTGATTGATCAACTCCCAAAGTTTTTGCAACCTCTTCTTGCGTTTGAGCCGGATCTTGATCGAGCAATTCCTCCAATTCGGTATCCATGAACTTTGGCGGCGCACCCTCGCGTTCTTCGTCTTCCAAGCCAAAATCACCACTTTTAAAGCGTGCAAACCACTTCTGGCACGTTCGCTCAGATAGAGCATGCTCACCATAAACTTCCACCAAGATACGATGACTTTCGGCTGCTTTTTTCTTCATATTAAAATAATGAAGAAGAATTCCCCGCAAAAACACATTATTTGGCACGAAATTCGACATTTTCAAGTGTGGTAAAAATATTGTTGTTTACGCTTCAAATAAAAAACTTATACTGACGTTTGTGCCTTACGACAGTAGCTCTCCAATGAATGTTTGGAAATGTGGATCGATGGAATAATAATCAAGTTACGCCATCTGTTGTAAAACCGAAACGAACTTATTCATAGTCCTATTAGAATCCGCAGCAAGTAAGTTCACATTTTGGCGACTAAGTGCTTCTACAGCAACACGTATAGGTTTAAGAGCATTTATGATATCCTCGCAATACTTTTCTTCTGCGTCAGTAGTGGCCATAAAATTTAAATTAAGAGTGTCGAGCGCCTTACGAACATTCTTGCTGATGCAAATGTATCTAGCCAGCATAGTTTCCAGGCTATTCCAACGTGTTTTGCAATCCAACAGCAAGAAAAGCTCTTTCTTCTCGACCTCTTTAAGCTAATTCTGCAAGATGGTATTCCGTACAGGCGAGTTCTTGAATTTCAAAACTATCTTGCGAACCTTTTTTACGATTTCAAATGCAGACTTTATAGTGACCGTCTTGTCAGCAACAAATGCGATATTGTCGTCCTCGTCATCGGAAGCGTTTTCCGCATTAATGTCGGAAAATGAAGTACTGACTGCATTGTTTTCATTTTCATAGGAGCCTCTATCATCCGAATCGTCTCCATCGCTTACGTCACTATCGTATATCCTGTTTGCGACTTGTCGTTTCTGGTACATTACCTCCATGACCGCCAAATGTATGCCGTGATTATAGCAAATCTATTGATGCGCTGGTGATAGTCTCCCAAATTTGATCATGACACTGGCACCATCACTTGTAACGATGTCGGACTGTAGTTTTATATTGAAGTCTGAAAGCTTTGCATTTACGAGCTCATATACTTTTTCAGCGGGACATGATTCCTGAATGCGAACCAGGCCAAGGTTGTCGATTGTCCATCGTCATAATATATATGGATGTTCATGTAACGTCGGTTTCGCACGCTTGCCCACTCGTCGATGCTCAAGCTGAACTTACGCTGTGCAGATTTAAAATTTTCAATTTTGATCTTCAAATCGCTTTTTATTATCGTGCAGTACTTCATAACCAAACCCAGAACAGCTTTGTGACACTTTGGAAGATGAAATCCTAAGCGGCTGATACTATTACGAATGAACTCACTTTTTGTTATCGCGTTTATTGGAATTCCATCTTTTGCAGCCAATTTTGCAACAATTTGTTCAAGCGATTCAGGCGAGGAAGAAGTATTGAAAAAGTTGTGAAGAGTTCGGGTCTTCTTGGCTGGTGGCTGTTCTTTTGGAGCCTCATGTTCCCTTCGCTTCATGTTGTGTATCCTCTCCATGTGACGGTGAAGTCCGGATGTTGACGATGACTTGCATTTAATGATTTTATTGCATTTCAAACATGTTGCTTCGTCGTCAAATCGCTTGAAAAGCTGCCACACTTGGTCGTATTCGTATTCTGAACTCTTGATTTTTAATGCTAAAAATTCAAAATTTGTTTTCAATTTTGTTTTTTAAAGGAAGTAACTAACCGGTACTCACAGTCAACGATACGTCGATTCAAAACTTAAAAATAAGTAATATTTGGACCACAAAATATTGTATTATACGGTGTATAATTTATACTTAATCAGGTACCACACAATGAAATGCACCCGCTCACTATAAAAAATAAATTTACAAACGTCGTCTGTGCGGTCTGCGAACAAATTGAAATTGTTTGACTATTTTCAAAGCATTTCTAATTGTTTAACTGCTGCTACATATAAGAAACACATAAAACTAAACTTCATTAGCTTGATGTTACAGTGCTTTCCCTCGACATAGCATAGCAACGCATCTAGCATTTACTCTGTAGTCACCCTAAAACAAAAAAAAAAAACAAACAAACGGAACAGTTATACTGTTGTGGCTTTTCGCATAGCAATTGAAACTATGGTGTGAATTGTATGTGATTCTGCGAAACAGTATGTAGTGTGCGATTCTTTGTAACATAATGGCCGTTACAGTTTGGTGTTTCCAGGTATTAATCATATGTATGTGTATTCTTTTACTTTTGAAAGAATTGTTTTTTCTCTTAATATTTGACAACAAAAATTAAAAAAAAAAAAAATGGATTTCTCGAGAAATCTTGAAACATTCTCGAGATTCGGGATTTCCCGAAATGCTAAAAATTTCAATTCTCGAGATTCGGGATGGAAAAATATCGAGAATTTCTCGAGAATTCCCGTCGGGAAATTCCCGAAACCCAACTCTAGGCACAAGGATCTGTGCGGGCCGTTCATAAATCGGTTTTGTGGACTTTGTATTTATCGTTGTAACCCCAACAAAGGAGAAAAATTTAAGGTTGTCTCCCCATAAGACAGAAGCGGTGGCTATTAGCAGCCATAGGAGCGTTGAAAGGGTCAAACTCAAAGTTGATGACAGTAGCAATGAGTCCAAGACATTGGTGAAGTACTTAGGTGCTTTGGTGGATCATCGAATAAGCTTCCAAGGTCAGTGGAAGTACTCTAACAAAAAAAAATCGACTGTGACTAGAACGGTACTCCTGGCCAGAATAATGGCTAATATCGGGGGACCAAGGTCGCAGGCAAGATAGGTTCTGACTGGAGTGGTGAAGTCTATTATCGTCTATGGCGCGACAGTCAGTCCAGTGTGACACGCTGCACATGCTCGAAGACTTAACTCCACGTACTGCTTTTGTGCTCTTAGAGTCTTAGCCCTGCCTCCAGAATTGTCTCAAATAGCTGTCCTATGTCGACTCGACCCAAAATCGCAGGATACGTGTGAAGTGAGAATGATATAGCGCTGCCAAACCCCAAAATAAAAAAGTGGGTGGTAAAAAATTATAGTATATATAAAATCATACTACAACAAAAACCATATGACGCAAAGCTTCAAACTTTATAAAAAATTTCAAAATGTCATCGAAACTTTCAACTTTTTATGCAGTTTTATAGCTTACGCTCTTTATTGGGTGTTTGAACGAGCTCTTCCTCTCATTTGTGATGTGCGCCTTGACATTTTGTTGCAAATGTAAGAACCTGTACTTTTATGTCCCCTCCGAACGGTAAACGGTTTTTTATGAGGAGCCTGACGAGGGAAGATCGCTATAAAAAACAACTTTTTCTATTATTTGTGGATTAGTGGCCGAGGTTTCAAACCAGTGGTCATGCACCAACCCAAGCGGTTGCGCTGGCCGCTCTCTCATTATTAGCAGAAAATAATTGTTTATCATGTCCCGGTATGTTAAGAGGCACCGCCCACAGAAATTGCTTGTCTTTGATAATTTTCAAAACGTACATCAAATCGTCACTTTGGGATCGTGAAGTGGCCAATAGCTGCAATTGTGTTTACTTAAGAAGATACATAAAAGATAGTTGTTACCTTACGAAGTCGCTTCTACATTGTCTCGCAGAAGCGCCTGCACGAATTGAATGAAGGGGTGAAGTTTAAGGACTTTCTCAATATTTCATGCACAATAGTGTATGAAGGTGCAAAAGCAGGTCTCTTGCGCATGGACTGACACGTATTCACACACAAAAATGAAAATGACTATGGTGGAAAGAAGAATTGAGAGTGGAACTTCGGCTCACGACACTTGGGAGATTCGGTAGTCGCATTCTGCACGATCATTTCGTATGCATTCACATACTCGTCCAATCAGTCGTTGTTCCAGCAGCATCGAGGTAAAATAAGTGCGGGCTCTATTGTTTTTTTGTACATCACCAACACACTCTTAGTTTTTTCGTGAGTAAACCGTTGTCAGCATCCCTGTTACGTCAGCCAATCAGCAGATTCTATCAAATGCGCTGAGAGTCGGATAACGGTATGATCTTGCTCTAAAAATCTCTTCACCATTTTCCCCAAGCTCATACGGTTAGAGAGAAACCTAAAGTTTAAAACCTAATTCTGCCATCGGAACTCTCGAGGAAAAATTACTATGCTATAGATTCATAAATACTTAACGTTTTCGATAAGTCGAAATAACAATAAAAGTAGTAAAAATATCAACACATGAATTCCGTAGCTGCTATTGTTAGTTTTCATTACAGTTATTTAGAAGTATTCTTGAACTGTCTGTCTCCAAATGTCGTCAAAAGAAAATAAAAAACTTGTGTTTTATATGTTAAAGGCCAAAAGTAAAACCATGAAAAAGCGTTTGAAAATTTCAACCAACGAGTTGAAGGCATACATACATACGTACATACTTTTAACACTTTTTATTGAAGGTAACAATCACCTAGTGACTCTACAAAGGAGGCCAGACAAATGGCAATAAAATCGTAAGCGCTTAAGTGTGAAAGAAAAAGAAAAATAATTGTTGATAGTGAGAGTTGAAAAAGAAAAACCGATTTGTTGTTTTGTAAAAGTAACAGGAAAAGCATGACGAAGAGGAAAATTTAAGGCCAAAGAAGTAATGGAACTATTGTACATATTTACAAGAACAAGTTTATAGTGCAAGCAAACTTGAACATTTTTTTCGAGCGATTAAACGTAAGCATAATTTTATGACACGTTGCGCTAAGAGTTTTCGTACTTGTACGGAAAAAGTACAGGTGAATAAGAAGTGAGGTAAATAAAAGCTTATTCTGAATTTTCTTTTAAATGAATACATAACATCTCAAAAATGTTGTGCCTGAATTTGAAGTTAACTGTAGCAAAATGGACAAGGCTATGAGTATTTGGGCGTCCGTTGTTCCTGGCCGGGTGTCTATCTGCCCGACTTTAAAGCGTGTTTTTGAAACTTCTTATTTGTGAAGTCTGCGTACCATCACTCCACTCCCCTATTTCTCTTCTTTCCGTTGCGAGAATCTTATCGCACATTTAATCAAATTTAAAACATAAACGAAAATAATAAAATTCGAACATACTAAAATTCCCCACAAAATTGCTTAGTGGCAAGCAGTTGAAAAAACGAAAAAATATTCAACGGTATTCTGAAGTTACGAGGAGTTCCCTTTAAGGATTACATGAGAAAACTTCGGAAAACTACTTAAATTTGTGTATGAGTTTGCGGCCGCCGTAGCAGAATGGAGTATCATTCGGAAGCGCGCAGGTTCGTATCTTCGTGCAGGAAACAGCAAAATGATAGAAGAATTTTTTTCTAATAGTGGTCGCCCCTCGGCAGACAATGTCAAGCCTCCGAGTGTATTTCTGCCATGAAAAAGCTCCTCAATCTACCAATTGGAGGTGGCTTGAAACCTTGAAGCCTGTAAGCCCCTCTATTTGTGGAAAAATATTAAGACAACAACCGAATGTAGAGTTAAATGAGCTGACTTAGCGAACGAATGTTGGGTGGGTCCCGAAAATGCATCCCGGTTGAGCTGGCTTGGAGAGGAACTGATCCTAAATAAGTCAATTCTGCCTAATGTTCTGTTTCAAGCTTTGGATTAAGTTGGCCTGCATCGTGCAAAGCAACAGTATATGAGCCACGGGGCCTACTTGGAAGATAACTAGATAGGTCTAGCCTAGAAGGAATGAGCACAAAACTAGATCCCTTATCAATATATGTAGACTTTCCATTTCCGATGGGTGGTATCATCATCGAGCACTTCCTACGGGAACACATGGAAAATGCAAGAGGTTTCCCTCTAATGGCTGCTGTCGTAGCTACAGGGACGAGGAGCAGGTGGATATCATTGAAGACTTCCTATGCTACGATTCCGCTCTGGCCAGAATGCGACATAGTTTTCTTATTTCTTGGGATATCTGGCACACTCTGAATGCGCAACCATGCCCACTATTTTATCATTTATCCGAGAAACAAAGTGATTTCACCAGATTAGAATTTAGAGGAAGAACTTGAACCCAAATTAGTGTTATCTCAATGGAGTTTCAGTGCTAAAAGAGCACTTTCTTCATTCTATGGAGGGTAACAACCACCGTAAATTAACCTGGGTTTGATAGGAAACAAATAATATTCCCTATACTCTTAAAGACTGGGCCATTTGAGGAAAGAAATCGTACAGAATTGGTCCTAAGAAGAGCGACTGTGTTGTGAGTGTTGGAAGTCTCATCCGAATATGCAAAATATTACCAAAATCTGGCTGTTTTTACTGTAGTGCAAACTAAAACTCTTATTATTTTATATACTACAGGGTTCAGCACTCGAAGTGTAACCAATTAAAAAGCCCATAATTTAAAACCCGAATGTGACTTGGAAGTATTTTGGCCCACCCGCGGACAATGGCTTCTTTCAGCGCCTCGAGACTAGTGAATGTTTAGTTCGGACCTTGCTCACCAAAATGGCCCAAAGAGAATAGTCCATCGGAGTCGCGTTTGGTGAATTCGAGAGCAATTGTGCGGACGTTTACTCGAGCTTTGTGAGACGGTACCGAGTCCTGTTGAAACGTCCATGGTCTGCCACCGAAATGTTTGTCTGCGCACGGATTCAAAGCAACCTCCAGAATACTGTCTCCACTTCGAGTGCCGGGCCCTGTTTGTTTAATAAGTTCTGCGGTTTGGTCATATAAAAACACAGTTTTATGGTTTGAAATATACTTTGTTATTTAGTATAGAGTCCCTCAGCATCAATGCACTTGTTCCAACGAGATTCCAATTTATGAATTCCATCGCTGAAGTGGGAATCTGGATGGTTTGCAAAAAACGCTTCCGCAGCTGTTAAGACCTCATCATTTGATGAAAAACGCTTTCCACGCATGGACTTTATTAGATCTGAAGATGATAGATTTAGATGAACAGATGGAAGTGGATAGGGGCCAAATCTGATGAATACGGTGGATACTTCAACAATTCGATCTTTAATTCATGGAGTTCATATCTATTGTCAAATGCTAGAAAAATGAGTTTTAAGAGCACAAAATGCGACTCCAAATGACCCAATAAAAACACAATTATTCACAGCTGCTTCAGTGTTTCAAAACTTTAAAAACAAATTAAACCGTAATCATAAGTCATTGCATGCGCTTCACTGCCCAATCGAACGACTTCGAACTGCACGTATTCTTTGACGAATTATGCTCAATTCAGCCATTTGCTACAACTCGTTGACATTGACGTCAAATGAGCCTATTATGGAATTAGACATATGCGACTTACTTACCGCCCCCACAGTTTTATGATTCTTATAGTTTCGTATTTGTTACCAATGCCGTCGCCGGTTGTCGTCAATTGCTGTCATCATTCACAACTGCTTATCGCTATTATCCTTGCCACAGCTGCCGCATTTGATGATTCGGTCACCAAGGAGTTCAGCCACCTTTTTGTCAATTCCAATTTATGGTTACTTGCTTGATGTGATCGTTGTGTGTCTGTGTGTGTGTGTGAAGACGATTTTGGTATTTTTATTTTTTTCCAAATAGCTGCATAACAGCCATTGACATTGTTCGCAATAAAAGCATATGTGGCACGCGTGCGATAATCGTTGGGCATGCAAGAGAGTAGGGAAGCATAGCCTTTTTTTAGGCATATTGCGTTTTAAATCAAACAGAGTTTTTTCCAGAGCCAAGCAGATATAAGTGTATTTTTCAGAAGTGTTTAAATTCAAATAAATACCGCGATAAATTGCGCTCCCAGAATAGAATCAGCAGCAAAGTGTGAATAATTCGAGGAAAGTGAGTTGTGTACGAACTTATTTATTGCATTTAAGTTTCTATGGCATAAACGCTTTAAATTTCACACATATTTTATAATTCTCTATTTCTGGTTGCTGACGCTAACAGGCATATCCATTTCTTGGTAAGCGAGCGAAACAAATTTAAGTGAAACCATTTTTAACTCTTTCATTCTATTGTGTGAAGACAAGTACGTAAAGACAGAAATTAGTGTCGGCTTTCATAGTGCTTTTCATAATTATTTGGTAGACGTCAAATATAGAAATATTTACACCCATGCATATGTATGCGTATGTTTGTTGGTATAATTTATGCATCACAGCCATGGAAAAGCTTCATCTCTCGCCAGGCAATGACATTAAGCCATTAAAAAGGTTTGCATAAGAGGCGACATAAAGCAATTATTGCCATTACTAGTTTGGGAGGTTAATGGGTAAGTGCAGGAGTGGGGTAATAGGAAGTGAAGCGTACTGTGCCACCTTGATTAAAAAGTTGTCGGCACAGCCACCAGATGACGCTCTAAGTCAAGTGATTTGAGTTGTTAATCACAAAAAACAAAAAATTTTGATTAAACAAAAAAATATTATTTTTAACAAAAAAATTAAATAAAAAAAAAACAATTAATTATGAACAACAAAATAAAATAAAAGTAATAATAATAATAACAAAGAAATAAAATAATTTACAAGGAAAATAAGATTTTTAATAAAAAAATAAAAAGTTTAATAAAAAAATTTAATTTTTTACAAAAAAAAGAAGATCTTTAATAAAAAATTTGAGCAAAAACATAAAATTTCGAATGGAAAATATTTCCCAAAACAAATTTGGTAAAAAATACAAGCTTTAACAAAAAAAAATAACACTATAAAAACTTTGACAAAAATAAAATTTTTAACAAAAAATAAAATTTTTAACAAACGATAAAGTTTTTAACAATGAAATTTTTATAAATAAAGTTTTAACAAAAAAACTAAAATTTAATAATAAAAAATTTGCAAACAAAAAATTTAAGAAAAATATTAATATAAATTTTTATTAAAAAATCAATTAAATTTTTTACAAACAAGATATTTTTAATAAAAAAATATATTTTTTTACAAAAAAAGAAGATTTTTATTAATAAAATTTACAAAAAAATAAAAATATGAATAATTTTACAAAAATAAAATTTTTGACAAAAAACTACAATAATAATAATAAAAAATTTACAAAAAGAAAAATTCAATAAAAAAATAAAATTTTTAATAAAGAAAAAAAGATTTTTAATAAACAATTTACAAAAAACAAAAATTCAATAAAAAACTAAAATTTTTAATAAAGAAAAAAAGATTTTTTAAGATTTTACCAAAAAATAAAAAATTTTAGCAAAAAGATAAAGTTCCTGGTGGAAAAAAGAAAATATTTCTCAAAAAATTTGAAATGAAATTTTTATAAATAAAGTTTTAACAAACAAACTAAAACATAATAATAAAAAATTTTCAAAATAAAATTATTAACAATAAGTAAAATTTTTAACAAAAAATAAAATTTTTAACAAAAAAAATTTTTAACAAAAAACAAATAATAATAATAAAAAATTTACAAAAGAAAAAATTATAACAAAATTAAATTTATGATAAAGAAATTAAATTCGATTTTTTACAAAACAAAGAAGAAGATTTTTAATAACAAAATTTACAAAAAAATAAAAGTTCTAGGAAAAAAATAAAAGTTCTAATAGAAAAATGAAAATATTTCCCAAGCTTAAACAAAAAAAATATTATTCGGACGACTATTTACACCAAAACAATTACGAATTTTGGGATGAGTTGTGTTTAAAGATCGACTTTTCCTTAATAAGTTTCAATAATTTCAATGCCTTGTTCTATCGTCTAAAAGTGTACATATGTCTACTTAACAAGTGTCAAAGATGACATAAGACAAGGTGCTGTCTAGGAACTATTCCATAATGACATCTAGGCGTCAAGCTTTCGGAAGGTAGTGCTGACATCTTTTTTCAGGGCTGTTTGCTTACTCATTCTATACATTTTTCCTTAGAAAATGAGGTGTACTTTATGAAAAAAACTAAACATTCAAATAAAAAATGGAAAATAGTCAAAATCGGACAAAATACTAGCGTTCTTTTTTCTTGCTGCTGTGGGTACAAATATCTTCTATATGTACTCTGCATTCAAATATTTCTTCTTTATTTGTAAATTCTTAATACAGAATGTAAGAGATCACAGTAATAAATTATTCAGTAATTTTAATACAAATATGATAAATAATTCTTTATTTTTTTATATTTATGATATGTGGCCAAGATATTTGCATCCTTCCAATCCATTCTCGTTTCTCTTCGATGTTAGCTTGCACAATCAGTTGTAACAACTCATATTTAGGACCGCGCATAATATGACAAAATATGCGTTCTGACGACGCTCTATCGTTAGTAGCAGCTCTCTATCCTTTCTAAGTTTCGTTAAGATTTCTTTGTTACTAACTTTGCCTGCCCACGATATTTTCATCATCCGTCGATAGCACCACAACTCAAACGCCTCTAATGTATTTATACACCTTACCTTTAGTATCTATGCCTCCACGCCGTATAACAAAACGGACCAAACGTAACAGTTAAGGTATCGTGAACCTCACTTCGTGTTCAGGGGAGAAAAACCTGTAATTGAAGGAAGCTTCCCTCGCTGCTTTAATCCGCCAGAACATTTCTTTGTCATTTGTCCATTTTTTTTTAATCGGCCATCCTAGGGACTTTAATTGCGATACTCTTTTGATTGGATTACCATATACATAAATGTGTAAATTGGTAAATTGTTGAGAGTTTTTTGTAACAGTCATAAATTTGGTTTTTTGGGTGTTGATACTTGGGCAGTATTGCATACTTTTTTCGCTGACTTTAATTAATTTTGTCATTGTCGTTTGCTGCCCTTATTTTGTCAGGTAATATTGTGGTGTCATCGGAAAATCCTGTTTTATTTATTGCTTCCATACATATATATTCCAAGTATAGATTGATATAAAATTAGCAAGAAAACACATCCTTGGCGAACTCCCCTCTTGATTGCTACATCCCTCGTCACCTCATTTTGTAGTCTCGCGTTCGCAGTTTGGCCGCAATACAAGTTGGAAAACGCCTTACTTCTCTTTCATCTATGTCCATTTGTCTTAAAATGCCCTATTTGGCATGGGTGCAGTACCTTTTCAAAAGCCTTTTCATAGTAAATGAAGCATGTAAAAATATCCTTCCTACTATCCTAATTACTGATTCACTTTGCAGGCAGACTAGTTTACTTTCTTTCTGTTCGAATGTATTTTTAAATGTATTTTTAACAGGTAATGAATTAATAATATAATAAACAGTGGATAATCGACAAAAAAATTGTAGTTCAATTTGTATCGAAAATTCCCAGTTTTGGATGAGTTGGTAAATCCAATACAAATTGGTAACGAATATTTTATTAAAAACTAACAAATATTTTATTATAAACTAAAACATTGCTTCTGTTAATATCATTAATGCTAGATGTCGCAGAGTTAAATATTTTTAAGTAATTTTTTACTAAATAAAAAAAATAATAATTTGAGTGATGGAAATCTTTATTTTGACTTTCACGCGCTTCATTGCTTCTCTCTTTGCATATTACAGCTGTCTAGTTCACAAACGTATAATAGATAATATGACAGATATACGACGCCAATTGCAAAATGTATAAATCTTCCGATAGGGTGCTTAATTTTGCGTCACTCTGTAATATCTGCATTAATAAATATATCTGCAAATAAAAATTATTAATTATCTAAATTTTAAAACATAATAGAAATAAAAGCACAATAAACATAAAAGAAAAATATGTGCTTTGCATACACCACTAGTTAACCATTTTGCAACTGGTCCGATACTAGTCGCTTTGGAACTAGTACTCGTATAACTGCATCCAACAATTATTAGTGCATGAACTACAATACCTGCTGGTAGGGCAAATGCATGTTCATATATATATTTTTTACTTATATACTATATTTGTTTGCAGACTTAAATATGTTTGTTTGCTGTGATTACCTGCCGCACGTGTGAACATGTCTTAAAGAAATGTATACATATTTATAAGTGGATTTTCGCTTGCTGCAAATGCATCTTAATCTGTTGGACATACAAAGCGTTTCGCATGTGATATAACATACGATTATGTATGTATATGTATATATGTATGTCTGTATTTGTGTATTGGTATAAGCGAATTTTCTGCCGGTGTGTAAATAAACAACGAAGGTGTCTCTAAAGGTTAAGAAAATATTTGCAACACGCTGCATACGCAGGGACACATACACATAGACATACATACAAACACTTATGAACTTCTGAAAAATGACTTAAATTGACTTAACACTTTCTACCTGATAAGCGGTGCTGGATTCCAATTGCTTTATTTCAACTAATAGTTTTCACATCTGTAGCTTACGAACCTCCATGTTTATGTATGTGTGTGTGTGTGTCTCAATAAAAGTTCAGTATAAATATTGAAAATTTCTATGAAACTCAGCACTCGTTGGTTCAAAAGTAAAAAAACTGCTAAAGCCAAATAAGTCGTTTTCAAATGAACGCACACTTACATATACGCCTGCCATGCAAATATTGTGTGTATGCGTGCGTGTTGTGTGTATTTACATCCAAGTATTTACGTTCATGCAATAAATTGCTGCCTTCAACCCGGAAAGACTATGAATTTGCTTAGCCTGCAGTGAGATACAAACCCAATTTCGCCCTTGCAAGGAGCGAGAATCTCCGACGAGCTGGCATTCACTCGTATTTGCAATTCGAATTTGGCACAAATTGAGTTAAATGCATGCCATGCCATATTGCTATTTAATTTACATAACAATAAATATTTGAAAATATTGCGCTCATGAATAATTGAGTTGGCTTTTTCGGTGGATATGTGCACTTGTATGTGGAGATACCAACAATTTATAGGTGTAGAGTAATTTGCATATTATGCGTATTATCTCTTATTATATCATCTCGCAATGCTTAGCACTGAATTTATGTTTGCATTGTTAATTTAATTATAATCTAAAAATATTATCAAAATGTTTGCTTCTGTTGCTGTGAATGTCACTTGCGAAATACCTCAGTAACTTTTCACTCATTGGCGCTAGTGCAGTAGTGTAGCAAAACTTTGGTAACATAACGGTTGTTTGATAACCAAAAGATTGTACGCATAGAGACTTTTCGTAAATATAATATAGTATTGTAGTTGTACCGCATTTAATGAAAAACGCTTTCCACGCATGGATTTTTTAGGTCTGAAAACAGGTGGAAGTCGCTAGAGGCCAAATCTGGTGGATACGGTGGATGTTCTAACAATACGAACTTTAATTTACGGATTGTAGCCATTGTCAAAATGCTCTTGTGACACTGTGCATTGTCCTGTTAAAAAATATTTTTTTCTTTTGCAAACTGTGTAAATTTTCACGAATTTTTTCGTTCAGCTGGTCTAAAAAGTTACAATAATTTTATTCAGAATTTATTTCTTCACCAATTTGCGAAGTAATCCACGAACAAAATTCATTTCGCATCCTAAAAAAACTCCTCCTTCTTGACCGATTTCTGGGTACGAACTCGTTTCGAAGCCGAATAACCAGGTTCACCTTACTCTCTACTCTTTCGTTTTGGTTCAGGATCGTGGTGATAGACCCAATATCATTCATAGTAATGAATCGTTGCACGAAATCCACTCAATTTCTTCGAAAACGTTCTAAATGTTGCTAATTGCTGAGAAAGTCGCATTCGAATGTGTTCCAAACACACTTTCAATATTCCTTCATACATTTCCTCTGCTTTTAAATCTTCCAAAAATAGAAATTCAATCTCTGCACGATACTCGATTTTTTTCCATTGTAGAAAATACTGGAACACGTCGATACTAAATGGCTTGTAAACAAACCTTCATATGAAGAGTATACGAACATAACAAAACTAACAAAAAAAAATTGGCTGGGAGAAACGCCTTCTCTTATCGAACCGCAAAACTTGAAAAAAGCTCTTACAGGATGCATACGGTATGTGGCTATAACTTCCTGAAACCATTATTTTTCTTTTTGATTTTTTCAGATAAGACAAGGAGGACTATAACTTAACTCAGGAAATGAAGAGGCGTGCAGTGATCACTTCTTTAGGTGCAAATCTCAACGATTTGAAAATCTCTAATTTTTTAAGTGCGTAATCCATGCATAATCTGTTGTAGAATCCGTTAAATAACACGAGGAACGTTCTGGCACTGTCCGTTGTGCATAATTTTCCAACAAATGCAAGAGCTTATTGACAAGGACCCTTCAAAATCAATGATGGCACTTGAGAGGTAGCTTAGTGTTTTAGTGAGGATTTTATACGTAGCTTTGTCCATGAAGATCTCCGGTATAAAGTTATGTGCAGAAGACAGTTTATGTTGGAGCAAATGCGAGAAGAGTGAGTTATCCAATCAAAACGCCTTCTAAACAAAATTAAACACTCTGAAGTGCTTGAGATGTTGTGGTTTTTTCTGAGAAAAAAAATTTGAATCAAGAACAAAATCCAACCGCAGAAATTACCACAATGACAGATAGTTATGTTTCAATCTTACAGAGGTTCCCAATGTCATGCACACCAAGTTTCCACCCACTGTTATGGTTCTAGGTGTTGTGGGCAAAAAAGAACATGTCATGCCATCACATTTATTTACTCAAGGGTTGCGAGTGAGACAGTAGTGAAATTTTGGATTTATAGTTTACGTGCTGATTGCCCAAACATCTTTCAAACCAATAAACATCCTCATAACACCATTTCTTCTGTGAAGGCTGTAAACAATACCGTTAAGGTCAATATGAATAAGGAGCATTTGATTAGGACATGCAATCGTTTTCGGGCCCGGATCGGGGAGGCAAAAGCAAAAGCAAAATTTTTGAATGATTTTATAAATATACAATAAGTTAGTGTTCCGTAAAAAATTCGTGAAATTTCATTAAATTTTGTTTAATATAAAAGCTAACCCGTTTTATTCTCAAGTTGTATTTGTATTTACTAAAATATTTGCAGGGACTAGTAAAATCTATGTGTCCACCCGAGCATCAGCTGGGAATTCAATAACTCGAATAAATTTTTGAATCCGGTATGCGATGAAAATGAAGTAACTTGGAAAATAACCACGCTCATCTTCCAATTAAAGAAATTGATAAGTAGAGTAATTTGTAATATTCGTCGTTTTGAAATATTTAAAAATATGATATACACCTGTTTTAAAAGTAATAGAGCGCAGTGAATTACCCAGTTTTAACTTTTTTTATTTAATTTTTGATTTTTAATATTTTTAAGAGTATTGTATATTCTAAACTCGAACCGTTTAACGAAACTCACAAAGAATTCATAAATTTCCAAAAAAAAAACAAAAAAAAAAACAAAAAAAAAAAAAAAAACATATATAATATACAAAAAAACGTCCTCAGAATCTTTAGATAAGAAAGTATAAGTTTCAAGTGACTCAAAATTCTGGTTGTTTTTTGGCAATTTTTTTTTCCGCTGATGTGCTTAGCATTTTCTTCTTTGTAAAATACTTTCGAACATGTCTCGATGAAAACGGCATACATTGAAGTTTTCTAAAGATTGTGATTAAAATGCTGAATTTTATGCCGTCTCCGAACTGAAGCTTTATTCTTTTAATGGGGAGTTTTTTATAGCAGAAAAGGCGATCGCTATTAGAAAAACATTTCCATTCAAGTATTTCTTGCCCACGGTGGGTTTCGTACACGATCACTACCGAATTTTAGTTACTCACAAACCCATTCGATTACGGCGGCCGCTGTTTTCTATGTCATAATAATTCACTAAACACAAGCACCGATGTATGTATATAAAGCACGGATTTCACCCAACTGGGATATTTATTTACTTATTTTAAATAATATATAAATATATAATTGGTGCGTACACCCATTCTGGGTGTTTCACTGAGTTCCTCCTCCTTTTTGTGCGGTGCGTCTTGATGTTGTTCCACAAATGGAGGGACCTACAGTTTCTAGCCGACTCCGAACGGAAAATATTTTTTATGAGGAGCTTTTTCATGGCAGAAATACACTCGGAGACTATTAGAAAAATGTTTTTATTAATTTTGGTGTTTCACCGAGATTCGAACCTGCGTTCTCTCTGCGAATTCCGAATGGTAGTCACGCACCAACCTATTCGGCTACGGCGGCCGAATATTTGTTAGGCAAAAAGAAATCCATTGTTTTGCGCACAACTTTTACGCAAATGGTTTAAAACTGTTTTCTGGCCGATCTTTAGCTACTGGGCGATGCTACGGCTACTTACATGCCGGTTAACTTCGATTATTTCTGTGATTTTATCGACATTTTTGACAAACTAATATTCAAAAAATACACTAAGATGTCAAGTATGTAGTGAGTTGAAGTCCAAGAGATCCACTGATTCAATCCTGTGTGTGTTATAATCGAAAAACGGTTGACCTTCTCGCCTTTGGAAGCATCAAAACGCATAAGACTTGGTCCGCTCGGTATTTCTTAAGGGCTTAAACTATTACTCGAAAGAAAAATTAGTATCACACTTAACTAGAAACTGTCAAAATCACTTAGTTGGCGCACAAGTCAAATGCGAAGGAACGAGAATGCCTATATATGAACGCACATACATAAAAGTCATACCACATTTATAATACATACTTACATACTTGGAGATACTCGCACTCGAAAATAAAGCAATTTCGCAATTAATTCGCCATTACAAAATTCATCATTTCCATACTTAAATTATTAGTTAAGTTCCCAAGTCACCCAAAGCTACGAACAGCAGTCGCTCGCATTCCAACCACAGCTGAATAGCATTCACTTATAATTGTATTTAATTGCACACAGCTCAGGCGCTCTAAGTTATTAAACTCAAAATGCCTGTCGGACAGGGGATTTGCATATTTAAAGATATCAAATGGAAAAAAAAACCAACAACAACTGCACATTCGAAGTGAATTAAGTGATTGCACAGTCGCCGACGGTGCGAGTTCTAAACTGACTTGCATATGTAAACTTTAAACATACATACATACATACATACGAACATATATGTATGTATGCATAAGTGGACTCATATTATTGGCTTAGAACAAAGTACAAGTGAACGTAAAAGTTGGTGTGTCTACGCGTAAATAGTGTATATTTGTATGTAAATATGTAATGCATTGAAAACATATCTGGTTGTGAGTAGAAATAAGACTAAAAATCAAGCTAATTTATTAAAAGTATATAAAGCAATTTGAGAAATCGCCACTTGTGCGTTTCTAGAGCAATCAATCATATTCGCTCAGTCGCGTATGCAAATATGTAAGTAATCGCATACTAATAAAATTTTGTTTGACATAGTCATTGACATGAATTCGAATGCTGTCATAAATCCATTACGAAATTTTCATTGAACTAACAAGAACGTTTGCGTTTTATGTCGCCAAAATTATACACAGATATTAGCATACACACACCCATGATGCAAAGAATACATACGCGATATTTTGATCAGTTTTGAATACATCTCTTGCTTAATTTTTATTAAATCATTTTTATAAAATTACAGTTCACTCTAATATTTCATTCACCATATAAATACAAGTTTCAAACTTTGTACAAGATATTGCACAAATTTTTCTAGAAATTTCAAATTTCTTATTCTGAATTTTGAAAAAAAAATTGTTTTTTTTTCAAGAACACTTTTATTGCAAGCTGTATATGTATGTACATACATTAAACAATATTTATAGAATAACTTAAACTAACGGCTAGAGAATTTCAGTCGTTTATGGGATGCATCCAGTGGTACAAGGTGGCGCAAAAGTAACCTTGCGATGTTTTTTGGCTGTAATTAAAAAAAAAAAGTGAAAAACTTTGATTCTTCTTGTGGATTATTTTTATTTGGTCTTTTAATTTTTTTTACATCAAGTCGAGAATATGATGTCATGTAAATGGCCGCCGCCACAGTTGATTGCCATTTGACCCCTTTTTATGGCATTTTCCATCACTTTGGCCAAAACTTCCGGCGATAGGTCCTCACATTCTTGACGGATATTGTCTTTAAGAGCTGCAAGAGTCTGAGGCTTGTTGATATAAACCCGCGACTTCAAAAAGCCCCACAAAAAGAAGTCTGGAGCGGTCAAATCAGGCGATCTTGCTGGCCAGTGCAAATCGCCAAAACGGGAGATTAGGCGCTCGGGAAATGCATCCTTCAGCATATCGGTTGTGGCTCGTGCAGTGTGTGCCATTGCACCATCCTGTTGGAACCACATGTTTTCCAATCCCAATTCATCAAGTTGCGGCAAAAAGAACTCGTTGATCATTGCTCTGTAGCGCTCACCATTCACAGTAACCGTTTGGCCCGCGACGTCTTCGAAGAAAAAAGGTCCGATGAGTCCTCCAGCGAAATCAGCACACCATACAGTGACTTTGAGCGGGTGTAATGGCTCTTCGTGTGTTACACGCGGATTTTCAGTGCCCCAAAAGCGTAAATTTTGCTTATTTACGTACCCGCTAAGATGGAAATGGGCCTCACCACTCATGATTATTTTTGATGAAAAATCATCTTCGTCTTGGTGGTGATTAAGGATGGCTTGAGCGTATCTTAGACGCGATTGGCGGTCAGCAGCTAACAGCTGATGCACTGTCTGGACTTTGTACGGAAACATCTTCAAATCTTGTACCAAAATTCGCTGTAAAGACCGTCGACTGATACCCATTTGCGTGGCACGTCGTCTGGTCGATGTCGACGGCGCTTCCATGACATCCTCGGCTACAGCAGCAATATTCTCTGCAGAACAGCTACTCCGGGGTCTGCCACGCCTGGCAGCATCTCGTGTTGTGCCAGTCTCTTCGAGGCGAGTGGCTAAACGTCGCAGTGTTTCACCAGTAGGTGTTGGACGGCGAGGAAATCTGCGACGAAATTCACGTTGTGCCAAAGTCACCGACCGATTATTGGTCAAATAAATAGCCAGCAATATTCCGCGTTCTGGAGCAGTGTAGCGTATCATTGTTTATTAACGTGTATTTCGCATGTGTTTACTACGCAAATGTCAAAACAGAACTGACATTAGGGGCCAATCGCAAAATTTATAGCATTTTCTGATAGGAGGATTACTTTAGCGCCACCTGTTACAACCCATTTCAGTTTTTCTCACTAGAAGGGGAGATCTGTGGTGGATATTTTTTTTGGGTCGGGTGAAAGCAATGGGATTTCATATAATTTCCGTTATTAAGTAGTTAGAGTGAGCTAAGAGCCTGAGATTGTCGGATTCTCTATTTCTTTCACAACAGTGGATATTTGGAGGTCGCGGTGTATTTGCGAGTTTGTAATATAGTAGGGTGAGTTGGTGATCATTCTTAATGTTTTTGACTGAAATCGTTGTAAAATTTTGATGTTGCAGTTTGCCGGAGTGCCCCAAAATTGAATATGTCCACACGGGTTTTAGAAATGCTGAGTATAAGAGCAATTTGATTTCGACAGATGATTTTAATACCAAGTGCTTTTCTTCTTGAGAATATATATGTTTTCCACGTTAATTTTCTGTCTAGACGCATTCCTAGATATATTATTTCATTGCTTTGTAGAATTTCTATATCGTTGAGTTTGACGGGTGGGCAAGTGTCTCGCTAAAGAGTGATTAATGGTTAATGGTAATAAAGGGCTAAGGTATGGGCCTTTAGCACTGCGACCCTTAGTTAGTTATGTGCACCCTATGCTGTCTATTGACTGTTAAGTATGCTTGTGAATTGTACCAGCACCTTCTGAGGGAGTGATTGAAGGTCTTCTATGTACAATCATGAACTTGTTTAAAAACCTTTTCCTTCTATGCGTCAACCCCGGACATTCGATAATGAGATGTTCTATAGACTCCTCATCTTCGGAGCAGAATCTGCGCGTGCTGGTGTTAGTTATGCCTAATTGTTGTAAGTGTTTGCTCGCGAATGTGTGCGAATGCTCTTTTTGTTTAACGTAAGGGCCATGTTAGCTCTTTTAGCATTGAAACTTAAGAACTTTTTGGAGTGTCTAAGACCCTCTACGTTGTTCCAATGCTGATTTATTAGAGTTTTGGCCCAGTATTTTACTATTTGTTTTAGGCTGTTTTTGTTAAATCCAAACATGGGACTAGGTCCGATGAAATTTACATCTGCCCCTTTTTTGGCGTGAAAGTCTGCTTTTTCGTTGGCAAATATTCGAATAACTTTATTAATTTAAATTCATTTTCCGAATGGGTGGCAACCTTGCAGGTATAAAAATATGTTTGGGCCTGGTTCAAGCACTTTTCGATAGATACCAATACATATTATAACATAATTTTCCTATTTTCTGACTCTGCTAATTTATTTTATGTAGGTGGCAACACCATTATAACTATATTTTAATCTGGATCAAAATACTTTTCGTTTTATATGAATATTGTAATATAATAAACTTAGTAACTTAAATTTTGAACTAATTATCATTTTTCAGACAGGTGGCAACCCTATTTAAAAAATATATATTTAAACCTAGTTCAAGCACTTTTCCATTGATACCAATATTATACTACAATATTTTTTCCAATTTTCGGGTCCTATACGACCAGACATGCTTAGGTCTACAGATCCGGAACTCTTCTAAAAACTTATATTCTACACAAATTTTGGGACCAATCGAAGTCTATTGATAACTAAAATTTCTCTTTAAATAATGGTGGTGTATACCTGTAAGAGGAATACTATTACTACTTTTTGCGAGTCAATTACGGGCAGAGCTCATTTTGTCTGACACCTCATATCCAGGTACTCCCTTGTGATCTGGCGCCCCGTTTAAAGTCAGTCCGCTTCATGGTTATGAAAGTGTTTAATATGTCAAAGCCGATAGCCCTGGCAGCTAGTGCTTAATTAATTATAATTTTCATTGTAAGTAATCTGAATAAATAAATAAAAAATATACCACTTGGGCTGTCAAACTAGTTTTGAAGTAATAGGACTATGAATAAGTTCGTGCGGTTTTTTTCGAAATTTGAAACTTTATTGACGTAAAATGGTTACAAATTTAATATTCAAAATATTGTCCATCGCTTACTACTACTTTTTCCCATCTTTCTGGCAATTCACGGATTCCCTTTGTGAAAAATTCGGTCGGTTTTGCCGCAATCCACGAATCGATCCATTTTTTGACTTCATCGTAATTACGGAAGTGCTGGTCAGCCAGGCCATGTTGCATCGATCGGAAGAGATAGTAATCGGATGGCGCAAGGTCTGGACTATACGGCGGGTGGGGTAGGACATCCCATTTGAGCGTTTCTAAGTATGTTTTGACCACTTGTGCAACATGTGGCCGAGCATTGTCATGTTGCAAAATAACTTTGTCGTGTCTATCGGCGTATTGCGGCCGTTTTTCTCGCAGTGCTCGGCTCAAACGCATCAATTGTCGTCGGTAGACATCCCCCGTAATCGTTTCATTCGGTTTCAGTAGCTCATAATACACAACACCCAGCTGGTCCCACCAGATACACAGCATAACCTTCAGGCCATGAATATTCTGCGCCGACGTCGATGTTGAAGCATGGCCAGGGTATCCATACGTTGCCCGACGTTTTGGATTGTCGTAATGGACCCACTTTTCATCGCCAGTCACAATTCGATGCAAAAAACCCTTTCTTTTGTGCCGTTGAAGCAGTTGTTCGCATGCCATAAAACGGCGTTCAACGTCTCTTGGCTTCAATTCATACGGCACCCAATGGCCTACCTTTCGGATCATTCCCATGGCTTTTAAACGTTTGGAAATGGTTGATTGATCAACTCCCAAAGTTTTTGCAACCTCTTCTTGCGTTTGAGCCGGATCTTGATCGAGCAATTCCTCCAATTCGGTATCCATGAACTTTGGCGGCGCACCCTCGCGTTCTTCGTCTTCCAAGCCAAAATCACCACTTTTAAAGCGTGCAAACCACTTCTGGCACGTTCGCTCAGATAGAGCATGCTCACCATAAACTTCCACCAAGATACGATGACTTTCGGCTGCTTTTTTCTTCATATTAAAATAATGAAGAAGAATTCCCCGCAAAAACACATTATTTGGCACGAAATTCGACATTTTCAAGTGTGGTAAAAATATTGTTGTTTACGCTTCAAATAAAAAACTTATACTGACGTTTGTGCCTTACGACAGTAGCTCTCCAATGAATGTTTGGAAATGTGGATCGATGGAATAATAATCAAGTTACGCCATCTGTTGTAAAACCGCACGAACTTATAAATATACCTATTAGCTAGAAATCTGCTTAAGAGCTTTACTGAGCATACGGCGATTATTCTTTGAAGTTCTAGCGAAGGTATGCCGTAATTGATTAACTGATTTGCCATTACACTAACTTCATTTTCCTCGTTATTTATGTTTTTATTCTAGTAATAAATAATTCAAAGGTTAAGAGTTAAGTGGCCAAATGCACAGCATATCAATAGTAAGTAGTTATAACATAAATAATTGGTACACATACATACATACATACATACAGAACAATAGTTCTAATTAAACGTTTAATGATCTTAACTGCCGCTTTAAAGCTAAGCCTTGAAAACCCCAGCTGCTTTAAATGCAATAATTTGAGAAATAGTTCTGAGTTAAGTAATTTTTATTTTATAATTAAAAAAAAAGGGCAAACGGAAGTAAATACCGGTAGTAAGGTGTCTAATGATGAGAGCTGCAGCTAAATGGCCTCCAAAGAGTTGACCAGGTATTGCAGAAAAGAATGTTTTTTAATATGAAAAGTAATCTGAATTTGAATGTGGAGTTTATTTAAGCAACTAATTATTATATGCAGACTAATTTAAAAGGCAGATAATTTGTCTAGAATCTAAGGTTTACACTATAAAATGTAGTTTTTGACAATCACACTCAAACTAAACACCTGTTTTTTAATATTGTATGTTTATAAGTGTAAATATCCACATGCATAGTAATGACCCTGCAGGGAAAATCGGAAATAATGAAACACGGAACAGTTGAAAAATATAGCGGAAAAGATCGCAAAGGTAAAGAAAATGCTAAATATTATTATTGTAAAATCTTGACTTTTGAAATGCTGGAAGATGTCGATTGGGACATTGCACGGTGGGTCAAATGCCAACCTTTTGTGTAAAAAACTCATAAAAAATCACAAAAGTAAAAGAAAATGCAAAATATTTAGCCTAGAAATCTAAATCCTATGTAACATGATTATTGAAATGCCGGAAGATGTCGACTGGGGCATTGTACAGTGGGACAAATGCATACTTTTTCTGCGAAAAATTCATAAAAAATCGCAAAAGTGAAAGAAAATAGAAAATATTTAGCCCAGAAATCTACGTTTGGTGTAATATATTCTGTTCGACATTGAACAGTGGGACAAGTTCCAACTTTTTCTGTGAAAAATCCATTAAAAATAGCGAAAGTAAAAGAAAATTGTAAATATTTAGCCTAGAAATCTAAATCCTATGTAATATGACTTTTGAAATGTCGAAAGATGTCGATTGCGATATTGCACAGTGCAACAAATGTATACTTTTTCTGTAAGAAATTCAGAAACAATCGCAAAAGTAAAAAAAAAGCAAAATATTTAGCCCGGAAATCTAAGTTCGGTGTAACACATTCTGAGCGACATTGCACAGTGGGACGAGTACCAACTTTTTCTATGAAAAATCCATAAAAAATAGCAAAAGTAAAAGAAAGTTCTACATATTTAGACTAGACACCTAAATCCTATGTAACATGCACAGTGGGACAAATGCATACTTTTTCTGCGAAAAATTCATAAAAAATTGCAAAAGTAAAAGACAATGCAAAATATTTAGCCAAGAAATCTACTTTCCGTGTAATCCGACTTTCGAAATGCCGGAAGGTGTCGATTGTGACTATGCATAGTGGGACAAATGGAAATTCTTTCTGCGAAAAATGCTTACAAAAAATATAAAAATTACTGGAACTAAAATATCTCTATTAAAAAGGAAAATTAACCCAATCACGACAAATAAAAATTAACCAATTCACAACTGTAATTCAAACATAAATAAAGGTCGACTGAATTGTCGACTCATTCGGACGATTATTTCCACAAAACAAATCACAAATTTCGCGATATGTTGTTTTTAAAGATCGACTATTTTCATAATAAGTTTTAATAATTTTAACGCGTTGATGATATAAAAAAAGGTATCGCCCAGGGATTATTCACTACTGATATCCCGACGCCGCCTTTCAAAGACCCTTTATATTAACTTGAAGCATGCTCTTAATTTTTTCTTCCATCAGCTAAATTTCGTATGCGCCATTGCTCTAAATTTACTAGAAACGCTCCAGTTTTCCGCAGAGTACTAATGTCAGCGCACCAATATTATGAATGTAAATATGTAAACACAGACAAATGTGTATGACTTGCACTTCTGAAAGTGTCAAACTTTAATTAGAACCAACTCCACTATTTGATGTAGATAATACAATTAGTGGCTTGCATGATTTTGTTGTTGATGTTGTTGTTAATGAAGCTTTGTCTACGCTGTGTGATATTTTACTATATTTTGATGCAGCTTCAGACCTTCGAGAATGATGACAACATTTTGCTCTGCTACAAATCGTGTTTAGTCGACTGTTTGCTATTGATTGCTATTCGCGGAATTGCGCGAGGAAAATATTTACATATATGTATGTACAGTTACTCAAATTATTGATCAAATGTTGGTGCTCAGACATACTCGTACATTGGTACATATAGCCACAGCTGCGGACTAGGTAGTGCTCAGACTGCCATTGATAGGAGATAGTGGGGGTATGAGCCAGAGGGCTGATCCCAGTACGAGTACTGCAGGAGGCAGAGGGGGGCGAGAAGGCTTGGAAAACCGGTCGCCAATTGGTCGTTAAGAGGAGTTTCGAGTCAACTCCGCTTAGGGCGAACAATCTCTAATTCACGTGAACCACTTATAGGCGGCAGGGTCGGTACCTGCTTCCAGGTTTAATCAGCAGGCTGCGATAGAAGAGCCTAGTATTTTTAGGCGGATTATAAGTCTCGGACAAGGGTACTGGCAAACGTGCTTGTCCTTCGAAACAAAGCTATTACGACAAAAAAGGGGCCAATAGGGTCTCATTTAGACTTGGAGAGGCAGCAGCAGATCAGCTAATAGAAGAACAGGCTAAATCGCTGGAATGGGCAAAGGAAGTGATATCCGACTTGGAAAAATGGGCGGGTGCCAATCTTAAATGGCAACAATCCGCAAAAGAAGAACCTGCTTAGCCTCTCAAGAGAAGATATCTCGAAAGTTGTCGCTCGTATAACCGGCCATTGGCTATTTGACAAGCATTTCTTGATACTAGAATTTTTCTCCCGTGGATATTGTAGATGTAGAAGTTGTAGTGATGAGGAAGAGGAAGAGGAAGGAAAATTGGGACTTCCTCTGCAATTGTACAGCCTTAGCTAAAATTAGAGCTAGGTTACCTAAGTAAACATTTTTTCAATTCTCTTACGAAACTGTCCGGCGTGGGAATCAGACCAATCCTGCACTTCATATGAGCGACAAAATGGTTTCATGAAGATAAATAAATCAGGTTCCCGTGTCGTACGCTGGTATCACAACGGACCTGTAGGGTCTAAGTGATATGGTGCTACAGACCGACTACCGCCATAATCTAACCTAACCTACAAAAACATATTTGTACTATGAAGTTGAGGTCCTGCTACCTCTCCAAATCGTACTTTTATTGCTCTGCCGGTATGATTGGCGTCATCATCCAGTTCGCAAGTGATTTTCACTCACTGAACATTTTGTGGTTCCGAATGGTTAGGCAGTCGTTCGAAATGGTTCGTTTCTCAATCATGTAATCTATTAAGTTTTGTATAATTTCTTTCAAAATTTTTCTATTTTTCCTCTAACAATGCTAATTGTGTAAGTAAAGCAACCGACCCGACACCATTCAACAACTTCCATATAAAATTTTCAATTTCTTCTGAAATATACGAGGCGTGTTCAAAAAGTATCGCAAATTTTGAATTTTTGCAGGTTACGTATATTCGGATTTCGATTTTTTTGTGGCGATATGTTGGTACTCATGTTTCTCACTCATGCCGACGAGTTCGGCCATATTGAATGTTCAGTTAATTGTTGACAGCTGCTTTACTTGCACGTCTTTCGGCTCGTCTTCGATTTTTACCTATTCAAAAAGATGAATCGAAGAACCTGTATCAGATTTTGTGGGAAAAACGAAATTAAGTGCGCGGATGCATTCCGAATGTTGACTATGTCATACGGAGAAGCTACTTTGGACCAAAGCAACGTTTATCGGCGGTACAAAATGTTCTCAGAAGGTCGAGAAGATGTGAGCGACGCAAAGCGTGCCGGGCGCCCGAGCACTTCAACAACAGACGCAGACGAAAAAATTGATGAAGTGAAGAAAATGGTATTGGCCAATCGTCGAATCACCGTTAGAGAAGTTTGCTCGTGCCATTCGATTTTTTCAATGATTTGGGCATAGACGGGTCGCCGCAAAATTCGTACCAAAACTGCTCAATTTCGACCAAAAGCAGCATCGCATGAGAATTGCTAATAAGATGTTGGACTCTGTCCGCGACGACCCAAATTTGCTCCAGAGGGTCATAACTGGTGACGAATCGTGGATTTATGGTTATGACGTGGAAACCAAAGCTCAATCATCTCAATGGAAGCTGCCGCACGAACTAAGACCGAAAAAGCCCGCCAAGCTCGGTCGAATGTTAAAGTTTTGCTTACCGTTGTCTTCGGTTGCAGGGGCGTTGTGCATCATGAGTTCTTGCCACAGGGTAAAACGGTCAATAAGGAATATTACCTGCAAGTTATGCGCAATTTGCGCGAAACAATCCGCAAGCCGCCAGAAACGCCCGGATTTGAGGAAGAACAAAAATTGGCTCTTGCATCACCGGCCCCGGCTCACACATTGTCGTTTGTGTGCGACTTTTTGGTCAAAAACAACACACTAATGATGCCACAGCCACCGTATTCCCCAGTTCTGGCCCCCTGTGACTTTTTCTTGTTCCCGAAACTGAAGAGGCCCATGAAAAGACGACGCTACGCTATGATTGACGAGATAAAGGCGTCATCGAAGGAGGAGCTGAACAAGATAAAAAAATAATTTTTTGAAATGCCTCGAAGATTGGGAGAAACGTTGGAACAAGTGCAAAATATCTCATGGGGATTACTTTGAAGTGGACAAAATAGATTTTAATTAATAAATAAATAATTTTTTGAAAAACACAAAATTCGCGATACTTTTTGAACACACCTCGTATATGCACATACATACATGTGTATGTATATACTCGTATGTATGTATGTATGTGTATGTATGTATGCTTCATCTAAAAGAAGAATATTTTTTAATGAGAAGCTGAAAGACGAGAAAAAAATGTGCTGACCTTTGTTGAAAAATAATCAATACTTTTCACTGCAAAGTCATTGCCTCTTATTTTATTCCGCCACTTGATTCACTGCCATAGATAATAAACTGCTGTTGATCGATAGAGGCATTGTGTACGTTTGCGGTAAAATCTGATCGTAGATGTGAATGAAATCACGTAAACAAAAGAACAAACCTAACGGTACACAGTAGCGGTATATTGTTCACTACGACAGCTATTTTTGTACAAGCAATGTTTGAAATATGTTTGACATTCTATCAATATTTCGAACAACTGTACGTGCATACATATACATAAATAAGTATGTTGGTACATACATATATAAACATATACATGAATAAAAGTCTGAAAACAAATATGTATGCAAATAGGGGCGCGTATTTATCTTTACTGTTTATTTACTTATCAATCAACTGCAGTGGAAACTCGATAGATAGAAGCCGAGATGGATGTGGAAATATTTTTTCAAATTGGTGTAATATTTTTATTTAAGCGCAGCGGGTTAGATGGTTGGCCACATCATAAGAATGCCAGCGAAAGAATCCATAAAAAGGGGGTTCACTTTGCGTCCAATTGAAGGTAGAAAGAGAGGCCGACCAAGAAAGAGATGGCTTGATGACGCCGAAGCAGACTTAAAAACGATGGACGTTCGTACTTGGAGAAATGAGCCAAGAGAGAGAATGAGTTGGAGGAGGATTGTTGATGAAGCTATGGTCCACCACAGAGTGTGAAGCTAAGAGAGAGAGATAGAGAGAGAGAGAGAGAGAGAGAGAGAGTAATACTTGATTTCAAGCAGCATAGGAACCTGCACATCAAAAATCGAGTTAAGAAGGCCAGTATAACTTTCTGCTCCTGAAAATCTACGGTCGGCAAAAAATGTGGTCTCAAGTCACGTTTTGTACTCTGGATGTACATCTTACCTGGAACTTATTGTCACTGTCAATTTTGACATATGGTTGTCTAGTTTGGTGGGTAGCTCTTCGGAAAAGCTAAAATATCACTAAATTAGAGAGATACAGAGAACTCCATATCTTTACCTCAATGGGCGGGTAGAACATGCTGCACTGTGGCCCTAACGTCATTCCGCACTTAATTCCCGTGGATCTTCAAGTTCAATAAATTGCTGCTCAGAGCGCTATTAGGGTGAAGAATGTTGACCTCTGGAAGCAATCGTCTGTAGGGCATGGTAGCATTTGGTGGCAGATTTTTCCTTCCTTCTCTGCACTTCGTACAGATCTCTCCATCCGTAAACTCAGTTTTGAGGTTTGTGCTAGGGCTATCTCTCCAAGCAAGCTGGATGGGAAGGAGGGGGAGTTTGTACGGACATAGGCATCTCTTTTTTCACCGACGAATCTAAGATGGAATTTGGAGTTGAAGCAGGAGTTTTCTCTAAATCAGCCAATTTATCTATTTCCTTAAAACTGCTCACTACTGCTAGGGGTTTTCAAGCAGAGGTCTTTGCGATCCTGCAGGCATGCAAAATGCTTAGGGATTGCTGTTGAAAGGAGACATAGATATATTTTCTGATAGTCAAACGACTCGAACGTGCAAGAAATACTAGTCTTATCTGGGTCTTAGGACGTAGGAACATAGAAGGAAATGAAATTGCCGATGAGCTTGCCCGGAAGGGATCGACAGAACCGATTTCAGTTGTGTCCGTGCGAGCCATAGGTATCTTCTTGATCGCTGTTAAAGGGTTCTACCTTATCGTGTGCTTTCTGAAAAACACTTCGGCCTTCGCTCTACAGAATCTGGGGATCCCCCACCATTAAATTTTCAAACTCATAGCAGTGTTCACTGGTCATTGGGTGATTGAAACTCATGGGGAGAAGCTTGGACTTCCGTACCATCCCCCTTACAGAAGCTGTGGGGATCCTGCAGAGAAAGAGACTGTTGAAAATTTTCTTTGCAAATGTCCGGGTCTAGCAGCTAGGCGCTTGAGGTTTCTTAGTTTACCTTTTGGGGATAGCCTGAGGAAGTTCTTCAGCATAGATCCATTTTCTCTTCTCCACTACATCAACAGCAGTGGATGGCTGTATATGGTTTTTCTTCCTTTAAGCTTTGTCATTTTTCGTAGGTAGTTTTCTACATTATGGGTTCAAAACGGCAATCCAGTGCTACTTGTAGTGTACTCGTGGTACTCTTACCATCTAACCTACCTACCTACCTACCTACTTAGCTACGTAGCTTAGTTACAGGGTCCGACAATCGAAGTGTAACCAACTTCAGACCGCTCGCTCAGTTGATGCTCGTGCATTAGCTGTTTGTTAGTTGGCTGAATGGCAGTCCAGAGTATTGTTTACAAGCGCGCGGAACCGTTTTACTGAGAGTAAACGCGAAATTCGTTCTCAGACCATCGGTATATTGAATTCGAAATCGACACTAGGTCTCCCCAAGTTAGTCAGTTCAGGAATATACGGAAAACTGACTGGGGAGTTTACAATAAAAAATTAAGAGCTCTACTGCCAAAGAAAGCCCCCAAAAACCCCACTACTTGTGGGGAGCTGGATAAACTGGTTAATCAGGTAACTAAAGCAATGAATAGCTCGTTAGCAGCCAGCTGTCTGGTTGTCCGACCCAGAGGGAAGTCTAAACCACCTTGGTGGTCCAAGCAGCTAACCTCGCTACGAGAATCCCATAGAACACTATTTAATCTGGCCAAGGCCACGAGAAGGTCAGAGGACTGGCTGAATTGAAAAACTACAAAAAAGCAGTTAGAACTGCGCAGCGTGAATCATGGCAAAATTATTGCAAAGAAATTGAAGAGACTTCAGAAGCGGCCAGATTAAGAAAAATTCTCTCAAAGACGCCATGCAACCTAGGCTACCTACAAGGTCAAGGGAATACATGGACTACGTCAAGTGAGGAATCGTTAGGTCTTCTCCTAGACACACACTTTCCAGGAAACAAGCCGGTGGAACAAAACCATTCCGCCAATAATGAAAGGCAATCCGACCTAGGAAATCTCTTAGTTACACACTCAAAAATCGAATGGGCTATTAATACTTTTGGTCCTTATAAATCGCCAGGAATGGACGGTATCTACCCCGCTGAACTGCAGCAATCACGGGGCATTGTACTACCGTTTATCAAAATTGTTCTCTTAACATGGGCTACATTCCGCTAGGATGGAGGGAGGCGAAAGTCTCCTTCATACCCAAGGCAGGTAGGTCCTCACACACTAAACCTAAAGACTTCAGACCCATTAGTCTAACGTCTTTTCTTCTCAAGATCCTGGAGAGAATAATAGATGAATACATACGGGGTGTCGTGCCTTTAAATAGGCTCTCTTCGGCGCAACATGCCTATACTAAAGGGAAGTCCACAGAAACCGCCTTACACTCACTCGTCGGGTTGGTGGAAAAAAGCTTATCAGACAAAGAGTTTGCATTGGTTGCTTTCGTAGACATAGAAGGCGCCTTCAACAATATAAATGCAAACGCTATAGTAGATTCATTAGAAGATTTTGGAGTTGAGCCACATGTCGTATCCCTGATAGAAGATATACTCATCAAAAGAAAGGTAACGGCTAAATTAGGAAGCACTACTCTAAGCAGACAGGTCTGCAGAGGCACACCGCAAGGTGGAGTCCTCTCCCCTCTTCTTTGGATCTTGGCAGTAAACTCCCTGTTGCTGACCCTGGAAAGAGGGGGTTGCCACGTCACAGCTTACGCAGATGACGTGGCAATCGCCGTTAAAGGCAAATATCCTAATACCCTTATGGATATTCTGCGCTCTAACATGGCCTCGCTTAGAAGCTGGACTGAGAGCAGGGGACTCGATATAAACCCCTCAAAAACTCAAATAATTCTCTTTACAAAGAAACACAGGCTCCCTACAATCTCCCCGCTAATTTTTAAGGGTGTGGAGATTCCTTTGAAAGAGAATGTCAAGTACCTAGGACTCATATTAGACAGGAAAGTCACGTGGAAATCTAATATTGAGGAAAGAGTAAAAAAGGCCAACGTTGCGTACGGAATACTTGTATGGTGGCCATCTGCTCAAAAGGCGACTTACGCTAAAATCATGAGTAAGGTCCAAAGAACAGCTTTTTTATGCATCTCTGGCGCTTTAAGGACTACTCCAAACAAAGCGCTGGAAGTGCTAATCAACTTACCTGCCTTAAACCTGGTAGGAAAACACGTGGCCGCCGCCTCGGCGCTCAGACTAAAAAGTATGGCGCTATGGAAAGACCGGTGCTTTGGCCACGCTTCCATTTTGCACTCTCTGAATAGTCATAAACAAGAAATAGACTACTCTATCCCTAGACTCACCTTTGAAAGGCTCTTCAAGACGGGTATACCGTCAAGAAGGGAGTGGCATACAACAAGGCCATGGAGAAGGGGGGAATTAAACTTTTATACAGATGGCTCCAAGCTAGACGATAAGGTTGGCTACGGAGTCTTCTCGAAGGAAT
The DNA here is from genome assembly GCF_028408465.1 of Anastrepha ludens. Lineage (NCBI taxonomy): Eukaryota > Metazoa > Arthropoda > Insecta > Diptera > Tephritidae > Anastrepha > Anastrepha ludens. Next base: position 8,403,053 of record NC_071499.1, on the reverse strand, counting down.
TAGGACTGGAACTATCCGTTCGACTACCAGACTACTGCAGCGTCTATCAGGCAGAGGTACTAGCTATAAAAGAAGTGGCTACATACCTAAATACGCACGCCGTAACAAAAACGATGATAAATATATTCTCGGATAGCCAGGCGGCCATCAAATCAATGAATGCGGCTTTACTAAGATCGAAGGTTGCACAGGAATGCCGGACAGCTCTAAATGATATTAGTGACGTATTCAAGGTCAGCCTTATTAGGGTTCCGGGACATAGAGATATTGAGGGAAACTGTAAAGCAGATGAGCTAGCCAGAAAGGGTACCGCTCTCCAACTGCTGAGTGATAAAAGTACCATTGGAATACCCATGGCCACGAGTAAACTAATAATAAAAAACCACTTTATTCAAGAGGCCAATAGGTCATGGAGAAATGAAGATACGTGTCTAACAGCTAGGCTACTGTGGCCGTAAATAAACAAGAAAAGAACAAAGGAATTGCTTAGTCTCTCAAGAGACAATATCTCGAAGGTCGTGGCTTGTTTAACCGGTCACTGGCTATTTGGCAGGCATTCCTCGAGACTAGGAGTTTTCTCCCATGAATATTGCAGAAGTTGTAGAGATGAGGAAGAGGAAGAAACAGTTGAGCACTTCCTTTGCAATTGTCCAGCCCTAGCTAAAATCAGAGCAGGTTGTCTAGGTAAATACTTTTTTAATTCTCTTACAGAACTGTCTGGCGTGGGGTTGGCATCAATACTACGCTTCATAAGAGCCACGAAATGATTCCACGAAGGAAGTGTAGGTTCCCGTGTAGCATAGTGGTATCACAACGGACCTGTAAGGTCTAAGTGAGTTGGTCGTGCAGACCGACTACCACCATAACCTAACCTAACCTAAACGCGAAAAAAAAATCAGTAATGGATTTTAAACTTAATAGAGTGATTGCATTATATATGGCTTGAAAATCACAACCAGCGATTGTTCGTGAGCTCAAGCACCTTACGGTAAATAAAGTTTTTGTTTATCACACCATTGCTTGTGACAATGATACTGGTAGCATCGCAAAGCTTCATGGAGGTGGTCATCAAAAGACTGAACCGTCACGTGAAATGGTTGGAAAAGTGAAGAAGCGACTTGAGCGAGATCTCCTACGAAGTGCCAATCAAATGGCGAAAGAACTGAAAATATCTGACCGTAGCATCCACCGCATACTGAAAAATGATATCAAAGTCAAGCTTTACAAGATCCAAAAGGCGCATGATTTTACATCAAAGCAGCAACAAGCCAGACTTGAGAGAGCGAAAGAGTTGATTCGCTTGGCCTAAAGCGGGCAAGTTCCGAGCATTGCGTTTTCTGACTAGGAAATTTTTCAAATTGAGAAATTCGTGGACTTCCAAAGAGTTTGGGTTTATTTGATCGACCGTTCATAGGAGAATTTGAGTCATCGATTGGTCACCAGGAAGCAGCACCCGCCACAGGTAATGGTGTGGGCCGAAGATGGGCACGAACGAGCCTGGCGTCAAGGTAAATGAGAAATAACGTCCACACAATAGCTCTCAAATTCACCGGACGCGAATCCGATGGATTATTCTCTTTGGAACATTTTGAAGAGCAAGGTGCCAACTAAAAGATTCACCAGTCTCGAGGCGCTGAAAAAAGCCATTGTCCGCGAGTGGGCCAAAATACCTGCAGGTCCCATTGGGGCAGCTTGCGATTTGTAGCTGGACCGTTCCATGGACATAGTCAAGGCAAAAGAGGGTCATATGGAGCAAAAGTAAATTGATTCTTAATTTTGATTATTTTCACACATTTTTTACTTTGAATTGAATAAAAGTAAGTCTCCAAACTAAATTTATGGGCTTTTTAATTGGTTACACTTTGAGTGCCGGACTGTACCAGCCGTACGTTGTATATTTTCATCAAAAACTGGTAATAATGAAATTTGCAGATATTGTGAGAAAATTTTGCCAAACCATAGCTGGTGTATCTTTTATAGATTTGTATTCGTATTCGCTCTCTTATTCACCCTTTCATTCATTGAGCATCTTTCTTCTTGTTTCTTTGGTTCTTACTTTGTGTATTGCAGATATTAACACTTAAACAAATTTTGGCCCTAACGAAACGAAAAGTTTCTTTCCTCAAAAAGCAGCGGTGCAGCCACACAGTCGCTTTCTGCATGCTGGATACAGGCAATTACAATGTTTCAATCATGAAAGTTTTTTATTGTTGGCTTTTATGGTATTTTTAAAGTGGTAACTTTTACTACACTTTCATTATGCCGTTGTTCGTACCTCTCTTAATAGGACTATGAATAAGTTCGTTTCGGTTTTACAACAGATGGCGTAACTTGATTATTATTCCATCGATCCACATTTCCAAACATTCATTGGAAGCTACTGTCGTAAGGCACAAACGTAAGTATAAGTTTTTTATTTGAAGCGTAAACAACAATATTTTTACCACACTTGAAAATGTCGAATTTCGTGCCAAATAATGTGTTTTTGCGGGGAATTCTTCTTCATTATTTTAATATGAAGAAAAAAGCAGCCGAAAGTCATCGTATCTTGGTGGAAGTTTATGGTGAGCATGCTCTATCTGAGCGAACGTGCCAGAAGTGGTTTGCACGCTTTAAAAGTGGTGATTTTGGCTTGGAAGACGAAGAACGCGAGGGTGCGCCGCCAAAGTTCATGGATACCGAATTGGAGGAATTGCTCGATCAAGATCCGGCTCAAACGCAAGAAGAGGTTGCAAAAACTTTGGGAGTTGATCAATCAACCATTTCCAAACGTTTAAAAGCCATGGGAATGATCCGAAAGGTAGGCCATTGGGTGCCGTATGAATTGAAGCCAAGAGACGTTGAACGCCGTTTTATGGCATGCGAACAACTGCTTCAACGGCACAAAAGAAAGGGTTTTTTGCATCGAATTGTGACTGGCGATGAAAAGTGGGTCCATTACGACAATCCAAAACGTCGGGCAACGTATGGATACCCTGGCCATGCTTCAACATCGACGTCGGCGCAGAATATTCATGGCCTGAAGGTTATGCTGTGTATCTGGTGGGACCAGCTGGGTGTTGTGTATTATGAGCTACTGAAACCGAATGAAACGATTACGGGGGATGTCTACCGACGACAATTGATGCGTTTGAGCCGAGCACTGCGAGAAAAACGGCCGCAATACGCCGATAGACACGACAAAGTTATTTTGCAACATGACAATGCTCGGCCACATGTTGCACAAGTGGTCAAAACATACTTAGAAACGCTCAAATGGGATGTCCTACCCCACCCGCCGTATAGTCCAGACCTTGCGCCATCCGATTACTATCTCTTCCGATCGATGCAACATGGCCTGGCTGACCAGCACTTCCGTAATTACGATGAAGTCAAAAAATGGATCGATTCGTGGATTGCGGCAAAACCGACCGAATTTTTCACAAAGGGAATCCGTGAATTGCCAGAAAGATGGGAAAAAGTAGTAGTAAGCGATGGACAATATTTTGAATATTAAATTTGTAACCATTTTACGTCAATAAAGTTTCAAATTTCGAAAAAAAACCGCACGAACTTATTCATAGTCCTATTAATTAGCTCGTTCTTGGTCACAAAAGTGCTGAATTGCTGTGTATAGAATTACAATTTTGTCTGTTAAGAATCCACTGCGAATGGCGCTTGCGTGACTTCAGATGCAGGCACTTATCGACGACTATTCACATCAGATCTTCTTTCTGGCTTAATATCAGTCATCAGCAAGAGATGAAGAGAAACAATCGACAGCCGTACAGAGACATATGTATGATTGTGTGTGTTTGTGTGATAAAAAACAAGCAGGAAGTTGTGCAGACATCCAAAGCAATAAAAAAGAAGCTGGTTACATTGTAAATGATGATGCAATGATGCCGGATGAGTTGTTGTAAATTGCAGATATTCTTGTTGTAGTTGTTCTTTGCGGGAATCCCACTGATGCTGAGTGCTGAGAGGAGGAGAATAAAGCTAAAGTGTCAAGTTCATGTAAACCGATACGGTGGCGAGAAATTATTCAATAAGTACGAGTATGCACAAACCTATGCACTTGCGTGTGAAAGCAAAGCGGAGAGAACGATAAAAAAACTGGTCGCTTGGCTGGCTGCTGCTGTGCTGGAGATGCTGACACAAGCAAAGATAGTCAAATACAGAGTGGAGAAAAAAGCGTCGCATAACTTTTTGTTGTATTTAAACGATTTTTGTTTTAATAATTTTTTAAAGTGCACTAAACTTTTGTAAAAATCTATGAAAATTTAAAGATTACGATTGCGGGAAGTGGAGAACAGCCAACCAGCTAAATAAGATCGCACAAAAAAAAAATAAATTCGGCCGCCGGAGCCGAATGGCTTGGTGCGTGAATTTCACTTGGAATTCAGAGAGAACGTAGGTTCGAATCTCGGTGAAATACCAAATTGAAGAAAACGTTTTTTCTAATAGCGGTCGCCCCTCGGCAGGCAAAGACAAGCCTCAGAGCGTATTTCTGCCATGAAAAAGCTCCTAAAAAAAAATTTTTCGGTTCGTATATAAAAAATATATACACGGTGAACGATGTGAAGTGTTACCAACTTCACACTGCTTGTATCTGTAAAACAGCTCATGACATCAACGTCAAAATTGTTCTAATGACAGTTCAATACATTGTTTATAAGCCATCAAAAGCATTTACGTCTCAGTTTTGTTGAATTTTTTTTCTGTGATGGAATTCAAATGTAATATTGTGATTGCGTTATATTTGGCTGGAAAATCAAAACCAGCCATTGTTCGTGAGCTCAGTCACCTCAAAGTGAATAAAATGTCGTGTATCGCACTATAAAACGTTACAATGATACTGCAAGCATTGCAAAACGCTATGGATGTGGACCAAAGAAAACCGCAACAACGCCAGAAATGGTTCGAAAAGGGAAGGCTCGATTCGGTGCGGAAGACCAAGGAGTTGTTGCGCTTGCACGAACGTGGTGAATTTCGTAACATTGTGTTTTCTGATGAAAAAAATTTCCCAATTGAGCAGTTCATAAACACTCAAAACGATCGAGTTTACTTGACCGAATGCTCATACGAGAATTTTAGCCTACGTATGGCCACTCGAAGCAATTTCCCATCGCAAGTAAAGGTTTGGGCCGCAGTTACCGCTGATGGACGCTCTTCAATCGTTTTTATCAAAGTGAATGCGCCTTATTATCGGTCGTAGACCATGGACGTTCCAACAGGACTCGGCACCGTCTCATAAAGCTCGTGTGAACCAAGAATGGTTAAAAAATCATGTTCCACACTTCATTTCGTTCACACAATGGGTTTCGAATTCGCCAGACGCAAATCCGATAGACTATTCCATCTGGTCCATTTTGGAGAGCAAGGTGAGGACTAAAAAAAATATGCCAGTATGGATGCGCTGAAAAAAGCGATTATACGAGAATGGGCCAAAATACCTCACGATCACATTCGTGCAGCATGCAACTCATTTTTTGACCGTTAGAAGGCTATAGTCAAGACAAAAGGTGCTCATATCGAGCTAAAGTGAATATATATTAAAATTTGTAATCATTTTTGAACAATTTTGTCTTTGAAATCAATAAAAACTAATTTCACACAAAAAAGTTGTGGTGTTTTGAATAGGTAACACTTCCATATCTTCTCTCTTTTATTTGATGATGATGATTTTTATGATTACAATTTTATAGCAAAAATACGCCCAGTATCTTGTCATTCAATACCGCGCGACACCTACTTTAGTATAAGCTTTTTCGTTTATTTATTTATATTTATCCAAAGTGGATTTTGAAGTCACTTTCCTCCCATTAACAGCTGATATGTCGCACAAAAGCACATCCCACTCTGGCTTCAATAATAAAAACAAATGTAAGCCCGGCCACTAGGACGATATTTTTAGCCAACCTGTATTATGCGCCGGCGAATGCGCTTTTATAACTATAAATAGATATGTGTGAGTAATATGCATGCATACACATACATATGCACATATGTACGCACTATCTGTGATTATGAAGCACTTACTCATTTCGTCAAGTATGACTTCAGACGCGAAAAGTTGTAAAATGGTTGGGCTAGAACTGGTTGTGCGGCATTTATAGTTTCATTACTTCCCTTTTCTTTCATTTAACGGAGGCTGGATTATAGCGGTTTTTATTGAGTTCACCAGTCGAGGAAGACCTGAGGAACGCCTTCTCTGTGAAAATGATGATGAATGCGTTGAAGTGCCGTCAATGAAATAAGTAACTGAAGGAAGGAAGTGTAAGCGTCTCGTCGTTGATATTTATCTCATGCGATTTTACGATAATTTGCATGTTTTGTAAAAAATCTTCGATTTAAAGATTAAGTTGGAGCTTAAGAATAAATTATAAATTAAATTTGTTTAAAAATGAGGCAACTAGAAAACGATTTACTACAAGCACTGGGAAGTATGGCATGAATTTATGGATTTTCATTTAGTATCAGCAAATGAGTTTTATACTCGTTGTGAAGGATATGTTTGATATATTGAAGTTTTGCTGAGAAATTTGAATGACATTTTTTTTTTCTCCCATGAGGGCTGGGACTACCTGTGTATTTGTCAAGGAAGTGTTTTGACATATACTAATCTAGCGAAATTCAGGCAGTACTCTTGGATAAGAAGCTGACTTGGGAAAACATGTTTCGCTGAAGATGGATCGTGTATTGATGATTTTACAGCAATGCCACAGAGCCTTTCGTAAAGCCTGGTGTCTGAAACCTGCTGTGGTCCTATGGATATACAGGGTTTGATTGAAAAGTAATGAACCTTATTTTTTAAGCAGTTTTATTAAACCTTTTGGCTTATACAACTAATATTCTTCAAAATAGGACCCTTGAGCGTCAATACACCGCTGGTAGCGGTCCTTCCACTGCACGAAACATTTTTTAAACTCATCCGCCGGAATCGCGTTCAATGCGGCTGTCACAGTCTTTTGGATCGTTTCGATGGAGCGGAAACGCCTCCCCTTCAGCTTTCTTTTCAGGCGCAAGAAGAAGTCCGGAGGGGACAGGTCTGGGCTGTAGAGACGGTGGGGAAGCACCAGACCCCCCATCTTGGCCAATGCAGAGCTGCAGAGGAAGGCGGTGTGCGCCGGCGCATCGTCGTGATGAAGGGTCCAATTGTTGACGAGGTCGGGCCGAACCCGGGCGACGCGGTTTTTCAGCCGAAGGAGCACTTCTTTGCAAAATGCCGCATTTACAGGCTTCCTAGGCTTCCTGGAGGTACAAACTCTTTGCGGACGATGCCTTGAGAATCGAGTAACGTTGCTCCAACGATCGCTGCATTTTCGCCACTGCAAAATCCTAACACACTTTTAAAACAGCTTTCACGAGCGGAGCGATGTTGACTGCACCGCTGTTGCCAGCGAACTGGGACCGGTTTCTAGCGGAAGGGGAAGGTCCAACGATCACTTTCCCCCACCAGCCGATTCGGTTGATCGCTTGGTAGACGCTCCGCGCGGGAAGGCTCATTACTTTTCAATCAAACCCTGTGCCTCTGTGGTCTGGTGGCGACGGCTCATGGTTAAGTCCACACTCCGGGAACTATACAGGCTGCGCAGAAGTGCATGTTTATGCATTACGAGTGCCATGAATTCAGCCTCCGGCGATGCCCTAAATGCTTTGCTTGATTTGCTCCCCTTAAGATACAACAGGAAGCAACAAAATCAATGTGTAGACACCGTAAATATGGTTTCTGGCACGAACTCGGAACTTCGTGACACAGAGAAATCTTTAAGATGTTATCTGAGCAGTATCCACTGTTTTTGGCACTTAAGGACGATCTTATACTCTTAGTTTCATTTGGAAGGAAACTTGATGTCAGTTCAGCAATCCAGAATGCATTCAGGGAAGTTTGACGGATTATTTCTTTACCAATGGGTCCAAGAACGAAATAGGGTCGGGAGCCGGATGGTACTTAACCGATAGTAATAAGTATCATTATTGTTCAAGAATGGAAGAACGAGCTTAATTCTGTTGCAAGACGGAATAATCTTGTAGGTACTTATATGGTTTCTAGGACACTGCGTTGTTCAAGGGAATAAAATTACCGATGACTTGACCAACTGTGGATCAGCGGTTTCCCCACAGGGAACAGAGCCAATAGTCGGAATCAGTTCTGCAGGAATCAAGAATTGGATCAGCGATTATGCATGCAATTTACATAAAGAGCGATGGTCCGGTCTAGAACGCTGCAGAACTGCAAAGTGTTTTGTGACAAGCTCGAACAGAAAACTGTCAAACTTTCTTCTAAAACTTGGAAGAAAAGACGTTCGGTTGATGGTCGGTATTATTACAGGACACAACCAATGGGGTCAGCATATGACCACCATTGGAATTATGGAGGACCTGATTTGCTTGTCTTGCCTATAGGAGGCGGATGACACTGAGCATTTTCTCTGCGAGTGTCCCGCATTTGCTAGAGCAAGGTTACGAATTTCGGGTTCTGATGTGATGAAAACAAATATAATTCGTTCTTTCAAACTGGAGGAAATTTTTCAGATTTATCAAGGAGTTTGGTAAATTCTCACAGGGCTAACTACATCTATTCCTCATTCTATCCCATCTTCTTAATTGTGCTACTTCTCTCCTTTCCTTCTCGACTATCAACCCTCTGAGTTTCCAGAACTTTAAATACAATGGGCTTTTAGTCTGAGTGTGTTTCTTACCTCGACCCTTTAAACTTCAAATTTCAAATAGAAAGCGCTAAATATCTGGGCTTTGTACTGGATAGGAAGCTAAATTGGGGTCTCACAATCGAAGATGGAATACGCAAAGTTATGAGAGCGTTGTATTCCTGCCGAAGGCTAATTGGAAAAAAATGGGGGTTGGAGCCCAGAGTAATACATTGGCTATACATGGCAATCATCATCATCTTCAATAGCACTACAGTCTTGTGCAAAACATTGCTTCCACAACTACGGTTCTCCACTCCTATTGATGCTCTGCTACGCTTTTCTCGTTTGCAATTCCTATTTTCTGAAAGTCGGCTATGACCTCATCAATCCAGCGTCTGTTTGGTCTCCCTCGACCTCTCCGTCCAACCACTTGCTTATCGAACGGCATTCTGTACATGTGCCCCAGCCATCTGATTCGTTGACGTTTTACAGAACGTAGGTTAGGTTAGGTGGGTATGGTTGCCCAGGGAATGAGCACACTTGCACGAGGAAAAACGGATTCGTCCGTTGTGATACTATTATGAAGGAGGTGAGGTGAAAGAGCAAGACCGATGGGATGCGGGGAGAGGGCGGGGAGAGGTGGTGCTGGGATGGTTAGGAGGGTGAGTTAGAGTATATGGATTACGAACCATGACTGTGCTGCGTTTGCGTCAACCGCTTTGTGGTACTGATGAAATACATCAGATTTCTAATGTCAACTCCTGCTATATCAGAAGGCGCAGCAAAGAAGTAAGAGCCAAGATGCCTGAATCTTAGCCCCGCCAGAGCAGGGCAGCTAAGGAGTAGGTGCTGAGATGATTCCACCTCATCCTTCATACATCCATCGCAAAAGGGACTTGAGGTAATTCCAAGCCTCACAGCATGCATAGTGACCTGTGTGAAAACCCAGGAGATTCGAGAGCTGATATTTTGTCAACCTCAGAAGCTCGCCCGAGCGCCCCCGGTCCACACGTGGCTAGAAGGATTTCGCGACCTTACAAGTTTGTGTACTTGCCCAACGCTCGCTGAGTTGGCGCGATGCCCATCTTTCCAGGAGAAGACCGCATGTAGTCAGGGGGATTCCAATTCTCTCCCTTCGCGGGGAAATCATCTCATATGCCCCTTGTCTGGCCAGCTCATCCGCCGCACGGTTTCCCGCAATGTCGCTGTGACCAGGAACCCAGATGAGGCGAATGTCAAAGAATTCGGGCGCAGTCGAAAGTGATGTCAGGCATTCTCTGACCAGTTTCGTATACATTATCACTGACGCGAGGGCCTTATTGCCGCTTAGCTGTCGGAGTAAATAATTACTTTCCTGACTGTTAGTACGCATGTGAGCAGCCAATCAGGTGCCTCCTTTATTGCGGCTAGCTCTGCTTGGAACACACTACAGTGGTCCGGTAACCTGAATTTGAATCTGATGGGGAGCTCCTCGCAAAAGACTCCTCCGCCAACCTTTCTTTCCAGCTTCGATCCATCCGTGAACACCAGGCCCTGTCCCCAAGTGTACCCAATACAGAACGTATTGCGTTTCTACTTTGAATCAATGCATCGAGATTTTATCTTATCAGATATGTTCCGTCATCTCAGCGAAAGGGACCATATATTGACCTTACATGGCTGTGGTAAGGCCAATTCTCTATTGTGGTATTGTAGTATGGTGGAATGCCCTTGAGAAGGGTGTGAACATCAAACGGAGTGGCAAGGTTCAAAGACTCGAAAGCATTATATGCTGCATTAAACTTCCTTTTTGAACACTTAAATACTGAAGGAAGTGGCTAAACACGGACTACGGTCACGATAAAATCCTGGCTGGCATTTCATAGCTTCCCGCAATGGTGGACTATGTACCAACACGTCTTGAAAAAAGAGCCACTTTCTCATATTATTCCAATAACTAAATTTGAATGACGTAAATTTTTCTCTGTTTTATACACCCAGCTGCATCTAGAAGGCAGCTTTCGTGTTTTCGTTTACTGCTGTTTTTCACTTAGAAGCGCGCAGTTCAAAAAATTAATGCAGCTACACGAAAAAAGAGTAAATATTCCTGGTCTACGATAGCAGAATTCTTCTGGCTTTATTCACTATAGAAATATTTTTCCTATAACTTACACAAAAACTTGTTTCCCATCCTAAGACTGGAGCATATCTTCATATATATGTACAAATACATATACAAACAAATATTATACTATATATTTCAAGCGAACAAACACTTTCAGTTCACATCTCAAGCGCATTTTATGCTCGAAAGCTTCTAAATGTTGCCGCATAATTGAAGTAAATGCAAAAAGCAGATGCATCGAGTATAAATAAAGCGAGCAGGAAGCAGCCGCAGAGAAAAATGACAAGGAGAAAGTCCGAACAAAACAAAACACAATCAAAAAACAACAATAGCAACAAGAAAACAACAAAAAAAGGGAAAACGAGAGGGCAGAACAAAACCCTAAAAGCAAAGTGTTTGTAGTTGTTTTATCTTCTTTTTTTTGTTGTCTGAAAAATAATTTACATGGATGCAATAGCAGCATCAACACGCTGCAAGAAAGAGAGAAGGGGAGGGGCAGAAAGAGAAAGACAGGCAGACAGCTACATAATAAAATTCACATGAAGACACATAAAACTTAATGGAATTAAAGTTAAAAGCATAAAATATCACACATACATACAACCACATAATAACCGAGTTTGGAAAATTGAGTGCGCGTTGCATATGCGGCTGGTATTTCTGCGGAAAAAATGCGAGTCGTAAGTTATGGAGTAACAGCAGAATGGAAGTGGGAGTGATGACAGTAAAGTGACTTGAAGCGGATATGTAAACATTTGTTATGCAATCTTTGAAGTTATTTTGGAAGATGTGCGCAAACCCCAACACAGTGAAAATCCCGCTTGGGCGCACACTCCCGGTCACTCAACTTTTGTCCGCCCAAGCGAGGTGTCCGCTCAAAGCGAGGGTGCTGATTTTATATCCTTTTAATTAATTCACTTATAATGTTATTTCTTATTTGAATAAAAAATATTGATATTAGGCCTTTTCTATTCACCACTTCTCTGCTCGCTGTCTCTCTGCTCGGCTCACTTGACGACAGATTTGCCTGTGAAAGTAACAACAAAGTTATCGAGGAATATTCACCGCTAGGGAGTATACTACTTATACCTCATTAGACTGGTATAATCCACTATTTTGCTCTATTCCAGCGTTGCCATATGTTCCTTTATACCAGTTACTCCATCTATTCGCCAATTGCTAAAGCTTGGCGAAGAAAAGAGGCCTATTATATGATTCAAACAAAAATGTGTATGTATTTTTTCAAATTAATAACGAGAATAAAAATAAATATTGCATTTTAGTCAATAAAGTACATAAATCTGTATATTATACAGGTTCCGGTATTCGAATTGTAAAAAATTAAAAAGGCCATAAACTTAGTTTGGAAAATAAAGAATCAATTTACTTTTGCTCGATATGACCACCTTTTGCCTTGCCTATTACCTTGAGACGGTTCAGAAACGAATCGCAAGCTGCCCCAATGTGACTTGCAGGTATTTTGGCTTTTTTCAGCGCCTCCAGACTGAAGAATCTTTTAAATGGCCCAAAGAGAATAATCCATCGGAATCGCGTCAGGTAAATTTGAGAGCCTTTGCGAGAAGGTGCCGAGTCCTGTTGAAACGTCCATGGTCTGCCATCGAAATGTTTGTCTGCCCGTGGCTTCAAAGCAACTTCAAGAATACTTCGGCGCCAGTCTCGATGAAAACGATTGGAGAGCGCCCGTATGCAGTTACAGCGGTCTCGAATGAGCGATCGGTCACGTGAATCCTATCATTTTGGGAGTTTACGAATTGCTCAATTTGAAAAATTTCCTAGTCAGAAAACACAAAGTTCGGATATTGACCGCTTTTGGCCAAGCGAATCAACTCCTTCGCTCTCTTAAGTCAGGCTTGTTGCTGCTTTGGTGTGAGATCATGCGCCTTTGAATCTTGTAAGGATTGATTTTGAGAGCATTTTTCATTATGCGGCGGCTGCTACGGTCAGATATTTTCAGTTCTTTCGCTATTTGATTGGCTCTTCGTCGGGGACTTTGCTCAAGTCTTTTCTTCACTTTTTGAACCATTTCACGTGAAGTTGCCATTGTAACTTTATTTACTTTAAGGTGCTCGATCTCTCGAACAATCGCTGGTTGTAATTTCCCTTTCGAATGGTAGTCACGCACCAACCCATTCGGCTACGGCGGCCGTGTGATATGTATACATATATGTATATATTGGTATTATTATATGTAATATATATATAAATTTTTATCAAATTTTGATCAAATTTTAGCTTAAATATAAATTACCATAAAATTGTAATATTACTTTAATAATAGGAAAGACAGTGCAAGATAAAACGAGAATGAGTACAGAAAGAAAGAGTAAAGTGTAATGCCTTGATATCCTATAATTTTGTTTTGTATTTGAATCTGTCTCCCTCTCGATTGGCGCCATAACTGCTTTAACGATTTTGGCCGAGTTTAAGCGCGCCAGTCGTTTCTTCTTAGTGCTAACCGGAGCCAGTTGGACACACAAGTGAAGCCAAGTTAATTCCAACATAGAGCAGGCCTTCCTCTTCCTCTGCCATATCAGCTGGTACCGCAAAGAATATTTTCAGAGCCGGAGCGTTTGTATGCATTCGGACGACATGACCCAGCTCATACAGCTCGTAAAGCTCACACAGCTTATTGTTCCATCGCCTACGACACACGTCATCTCCAATGGGCAAAGGTCCAAAAATCTTTGCAGAATATTTCTCTCAAACACTCCTAGGGACGCCTCATCGGATGTTGTCATAGACCAAGCTTCTGCCCGTCATACGTTAGGACGGGCATGATGGGAGCCTCTCGTCGAGAGAGGCGTTTATTACCCAACTTCCTACTTAGTCCAAAGTACCACTTGTAGGCAAAAGATTTTCTTTTTTTATCGGTGTTAATGCTGGTTCCTAAATAGACGAAGTCTTTTATAACCTCAAAATTATAACTGTCAACAGTGACGTGGGTGCAGATACGCGAGTTCGCCGACTGTTTGTTTGAAGACAGGAGGTACTTCGTTTTGTCCTCGTTCACCACCAAACCCATTCGCTTTGATATTTATCCAGTTTGAAAAGGTAAAACTAAAAACGCGAGTTTTAATGCCAATGATGGCAATTAGCGAGCTAATAAGTTCTGAGGCTCATACGATATTTCCCAGTATCAGACTAAAGAAGTCACACGGCTGCAAGCCACCTTGTATGAAACCTTGTTTGGTATCACGTGGCTCGTAGACGTTCTTTCTAGATATTAATATATATTTTATCTGTTTATTGGAAAACAAAAAAAAAAATTTTTTTTCACGTTGTCGCTCTTAAAGAAAATACAAAAATTGATTATAAAGTTATAATTCTGCTACCCGCGAGAGCCACTAGTCTACATACTTCATAACATATTACAAATTCAAATCAATCAGTTCAGTACTTTTTGAGAAATTACCAACGCCAACGCCAACTCATAAAAAATAGTTTCAAGAAAAACAGGGTTAATGCGCTTATACCTTGGCGTCAAAGTACTTCAAACCGGTTTCGTTTTAAAAGACTGTAACATTTAAACTACAACGAATTTCAATACAAAAATTTGCAAGCATATTTTCGAAAGTATCAACTATCATAAGATGAAAAAAAATCGATTTTTTCGAAATTCCAGACCAGAAAGGTGCCTTGAGATATTTGTGGGATTATAAACATCTTCTTCTTCTTAATTGGCGCGATAACCGCTTACGCGATTTTGGCCGAGCTTAACAAAGCGCGCCAGTCGTTTCTTTCTCGTGCTAACCGGCGCCAGTTGGACACACCAAGTGAAGCCAAGTCCTTCTCCACCTGATCTTTCCAACGCAGAGGAGGCCTTCCTCTTCCTCTGCTACCACCAGCTGGTACCGCATCGAATACTTTCAAAGCCAGAGCGTTTGTATCCATTCGGACGACATGACCCAGCCAACGAAGCCGTTGGATCTTTATTCGCTGCGCTATGTCTATGTAGCCGTAAAGCTCATACAGCTCATCGTTCCATCGCCTGCGATATTCGCCGTTGCCTACGTGCAAAGGTCCAAAAATCTAACGCAGAATCTTTCTCTCGAACACTCCAAGCGTCGCTTCATCGGATGTTGTCATCGTCCACGCTTCTGCGCCATACGTTAGGACGGGCATGATGAGAGTCTTGTAGAGTGTTAGTTTTGTTCGTCGAGAGAGGACTTTACTGCTCAGTTGCCTACTTAGTCCAAAGTAGCACTTGTTGGCAAGAGAGATTCTACGTTGGATTTCAAGGCTGACATTGTTATCGGTGTTAATGCTGGTTCCTAAATAAACGAAGTCTTTTACAACCTCGAAATTATAACTGTCTACAGTGACGTGAGTGCCGATACGCGAGTGCGCCGACTGTTTGTTTGAAGACAGGAGGTACTTCGTTTTGTCCTCGTTCACCTCCAAACCCATTCGCTTTGCCTCTTTATCCAGTTTGGAGAAGGCAGAACTAACAGCGCGGTTGTTAAGGCCGATGATATCAATATCATCGGCATACGCCAACAATTGTACGCTCTTATAAAATATTGTGCCTGAGCGATTAAGTTCTGCGGCTCGTACGATGCTCTCCAACATCAGGTTAAAGAAGTCACACGACAGCGAGTCACCCTGTCTGAAACCTCGTTTGGTATCAAACGGCTCGGAGAGGTCCTTCCCAATTCTGACGGCGCTGCTGGTGTTGAGCAACGTCATCTTACATAGCCGTATTAGTTTTGCGGGGATACCAAATTCAGACATAGCGGCATACAGGTAACTCCTTTCCGTACTGTCGAATGCAGCTTTGAAGTCGACGAAAAGATGGTGTGTGTCGATTCTCCTTTCATGGGCCTTTTCCAAGATTTGGCGTATTGTGAATATTTGGTCGATGGTAGACTTTCCAAGTCTGAAGCCACACTGATAAGGTCCAATCAGTTGGTTGACGGTGGGCTTCAGCCTTTCACACAATACGCTCGCTAGAACCTTATAGGCGATATTTAGAAGACTAATCCCGCGGTAATTGGCACAAATTGCAGGAAACGCCCTTCTTATGGATTGGGCAGAGCACGCTTAAATTCCAATCGGCAGGCATGCTTTCATCCGACCATATTTTGCATAGGAGCTGATGCATGCACCTTACCAGCTCCTCGCCGCCATGTTTGAATAGCTCAGCCGGCAGTCCGTCGGCGCCCGCGGCTTTGTTGTTCTTTAGCCGTGATATTGCTATTCTCACCTCGTCATGGTCGGGTAACGGAACGATAATTCCGTCGTCAACGATTGGGGTATCGGGATCTTCACTTTCTCTATGACATGCGCAGCTGTCACTGTTTAACAGGTTCGAGAAGTGTTCCCTCCATAATTTAAGATTGCTCTGTACGTCAGTCACCAGATCACCGTCTTTGTTCTTACAGGAAAAACGCCCCGGTCTTAAAACCTTCTGTAAGCCGCCGAACTTTCTGGTAGAATTTTCGGGCGTTGTTCCTATTGGCCAGCATCTCAAGCTCCTCGCACTCACGTATTTCGGCCTCACGTTTCTTCTGTCGGATAATACGTCTCTCTTTCTTTTTCAGCTCTCTGTAGCGATCCCACATGGCTCGCGTTGCGCCCGATCGCAGCGTGGCTCTATAGGCGGCATCTTTTCTTTCGGCGGCAGCATGACATTCCTCGTCGTACCAATTGTTTTTTCGGGCTCGCCGGAATCCGATTTCTTCTTCGGCGGCGGTACGTAGGGAACGAGAAATGTTGTTCCATTGCTCGCGCATGCCGGTGTGTTGGGCAGTGCTCTCCGAGAGCAGGAGTGAGAGTCGAGTGGCGAATCTTCTGGCTGTCTGTTGTGATTGCAGCTTTTCGATGTCGAACATTCTTTGCGTAGGTAGATGTACGTTTTTTGCTGCACAGAGGCGTGTGCGCAATTTGGCTGCAACAAGGTAATGATCCGAGTCGATGTTGGCTCCTCGGATCGTACGTACATCTAATACACTAGAAGCGTGTCTTCCATCTATCACAACATGATCGATCTGGTTTCGCGTTTTTCGATCAGGGGACAGCCAGGTAGCTTGGTGTATCTTTTTATGCTGGAATCTGGTGCTGCAGACTACCATGTTTCGGGCCCCGGCGAAGTCGATCAGCCTCTGTCCGTTGCCGGATGTTTCGTTGTGCAGGCTGAATTTTCCGACTGTGGGACCAAAAATTCCCTCCTTGCCCACCCTGGCGTTGAAGTCGCCAAGCACGATTTTTATGTCGTGGCGGGGGCAGCGCTCATAGGAACGTTCCAAGCGCTCATAGAAAGAATCCTTGGTCGCATCGTCCTTCTCTTCCGTCGGGGCGTGGGCGCAAATTAGCGAGATGTTAAAAAATCGTGCTTTGATGCGGATTATTGCGAGACGCTCGTCCACCGGAGTGAACGACAGTACTTGGCGACGAAGTCTCTCTCCCACAACAAATCCGACACCGAATTTGCGCTCCTTTACATGGCAGCTGTAGTAGACGTCGCAAGGCCCTAGGTTTTTCTTACCTTGCCCCGTCCATCGCATCTCTTGGATGGCAGTGATGTCAGCCTTTACTCTCACGAGGACATCAACCAGCCGGGCAGAGGCACCTTCCCCATTAAGGGACCGGACATTCCAGGTGCATGCCCTCAAATCGTATTCCTTATTTCGTTTGCAGGGGTCGTCATCAGTGTTGGAAGTTCTCATCCGAGGCTTTGTTGCTGTTTTCATTGGGGGGGCTTTTTAAGTGGCGGGTCCCAAACCCAGCGCACAACCAGCTATGCTGGGATGCTTCGCCTTCTCACGTTAGCTCACTCCCGAACGGGTGTTCGGAAGCTAACCAGAGGATACGTGGGCTAATCCCGGACGTTGTGAGCTGCTTGAACCGTATGTAGAAGAATCGTCCTGGCCACTCCCAAGTGAATGGCGATCAGTAACTTTCCCCACTTGCGTGGACTTCTACACATGGAACCATCCATGGGATTATAAACATGCTTTGGGATAATAACATTTCTGGAGGATTGAAAGGGTTACAACTGCTCACTTCGAGGTGCTCGGGCCAAGCTACTCCGAAAAATTGTATTTACGGTTCATTTTGTATCCTGGAAAGCAACACTTACGGTTAGTACTAACTTCACAGCCGAGACATTGATTGTCAAATGAGAAGAAACGTCAAATTTATGAACATCGCCCCAGAAGCAATTGGAAAATTTTTGTGAGAAAAGTGTTTTTACACAAATTAACACATATAAAAAATATGTAGAAGATTTTTTTTGTTTTTTTGTCGGGACAACTAGCAACTACAGCACTCAGACACAACTAAGTTCATTGTACTGCACTCGGATATCCTTTTAATTATCTTTAAACCTAATCGGTCTACGAATAAATCTGAGTAGATCTTATGGTGCCAAGAAGACAAGGTGGTCACTTCGTCCCACATCAGGGCCAAAAGAATCAAGCCTGATTCGACCGAATGCAGGGCAGATGCACCGAAAGTGGTCCGCCGTCTCATCCTCCTCCCCACATGCTGGGCAGAGTGCACTGTCTGAAATGCCCACCTTTTCCAAGTGTTTTGCGCATAGAAAATGGCCCGTCATCAGTCCAACTATCTGTCTGCAGTCCCCTCTGCTTAACAACTGGTAACATCAGTTTAGTCCATCTCGGCCTATCAAGCTCGCTTGTGGGAAAAAGAAGTTGGCCTCAGAGCCCATCCTAGCTAAGGAGTTAGAGGTCACGTTACCCACGTGTCCCGGGATGTCTATGTCTTCCGACATAGTTCAGCCTGGATTTACAGGACTGTTGGCTGTCGCTGCAGACACATATAGATCTGCCTCTCCAATTGTTTTTCACAACAATGTTCATCGCTTCTTGAACATTACACACCTCCGCTTGAAACACAGATGCATGCATTCCAAGGGCAAAGTGCAGATTTGTCCCGCTGGATTCTACGTAGACACCAGAGCCGGAGCTGTGCTCGCTCCTGGAACCATCCGTGAAAATGCGAAAACAGTGCTTGCCGGGCTTATTTTCTAAGTTTGACCACAGTTGAGCCTCTGGCAGCACTGTATCTCTTTTCAAGTACGACTCTTGAAGGCATAGAGTCAAAGGGCATGGAGAGAATCGTTCGATCGAAGTCCAGGCCTTCTCTGTTTTCCAATGCTGGACAGTGGCCGCACCAGTTCCCATTGTGTTTCAGTCTGCAGATGGCCTTCAAGGCCACTCTTTGGATTAAAGCATCAAGTGGCGGTAGATCAACCAGACTAATACCGGGCCAGAAGTAGTCGGAAAAGCTCCGGTGCAACAGGCCCGGGTTCGGCCGGACCTCGTCAACAATTGGACCCTTCATCACGACAATGCGCTGGCGCACACCACCTTCCTCTGCACCTATGCATTGGCCAAAAGAGGGGTTCCGCTGCTTCCCCATCCTCCCTACAGCCCAGACCTGTCCCCTCCGGACTTCTTCTTGTTCCCGCGCCTGAAAAGAAAGCTGAAGGGGAGGCGTTTCGACTCCATCGAGGCGATCCAAAAAACTGTGACAGCCGAATTGAACGCGATTCCGGCGGATGAGTTTAAAAAATGTTTCGTGCAGTGGAAGGACCGCTACCAGCGGTGTATTGACGCTCAAGGGTCCTATTTTGAAGAATATTAGTTATATAAGCCAAAAGGTTTAATAAAACTGCTTAAAAAAAATAAGGCTCATTACTTTTCAATCAAACCCTGTAGCCTCAAAATAGATATGGTCCCTAAAAGAATTAGACATATTTTAAGGGGGTACCAGCTAATGGGAATATCTGGACTTTATTGCAACCGAATTGGCTGACAAAGAAAAGGTATGCATATATTAATTTTACCTGAGCTTGTCAGCCTCAATCAACAACTGACTTCTGAATCTCCTAACGTCGGTTTTATTTCGCTGAATCAACCTCAACGATATTTGAAAATGATGTATGTGAGTATATAATAGGCAACGCCACATATAGAGGCAAGGCAACTTGAGTGTACAGTTTTGATATTTTTATAGATGAAGTCCACTTGTTCCCTTGTTGCGCTGCGCTTAAATTTTTATTAGAAGTTAAGCAAACTTCAAGTGCAAAAAGCTATTAATCAGCAATTTGAGTTACATCAAACACAGGCCGAGTATTACTGGTTTAAAAACAATTTCATTTCAGCGCCACTTTACTTTACTGGATTTATTTTTCAAACAAGTACACACACACACACATTCGCATACATATGCAATTCACTTAATTGAGTTGATCTGACAGCTAAGTGCGCAAGTGAGTGACAAAGATTGGCAATTGTTGTCAGCCACATCCACTGCCTATCAAACTGTACAACAGCGAATTTTAATGAGATTAATTAATGAGATAGAAAAGTAAATAAAGCTTAAACGTTTTTGGTTGACACACAAATCAATTAAGGCAAATTATTGTGTGAGCTTTCTGAGAGTATGTATGTATGTATGTATTGGACGTACACTCCTATAAACGAGTCCAGAGATAAATATTTTTAAATTCGTGAGTGTGATAAAATATTCGTATATAAACGACAGTAACTGTTTCACGATTTACTATTGAGAACAAAATATTACTAACTCTAACTTCGACCAACAATACCAACGAAAGTATTGGCCGGATTTTCAGCCTCATTAAAGAGGCGAGAAAAGACGAGAACTTTATTTAAAACAGTGTAACTGGTGACGAAACGTGGTCTTTCCAACATGAACATGAAACTAAGCGTCAAAGTGCCGAATGGAAGGCCTCGGACGAGCCACTACCAAAAAATTTCATTTGGAGAAGTCAAGTCGATGCTCATTTGTCCGCTCTGAATCGTTTGTTGCATCATATTCGTCGAATTCGCCCTGAATACCGCGAAGGAGGGAGCTGGCGCCTATTGCATGAAAATGGAAATTCTGATCGATCCACTCTTGTGACTGAGTTGTGACTAGAAATCGCAATTTAACCATCAGTATTCGCCTGATATGGCTCCATATGACTTCTACCAATTCTGAAAATTGCATTTGACCATGAAAGGAAGGACATTCCGGTCAATGGCCTGAAAAACTCTTTCGCAAAGCTTTTAGATTGCCCAAAATACTATATCGAGGCCAAAGGGGACTATTTTGAATAAATAAACTCGAAGTTATTGGAAAAAAGCTCTTGTCGTTTCTATTTTAGTTCAGTCTCGTTTATTTTGGACTTCACCTGAGTGACCTGACAAACCTATGACTAAAATCCTAATAACGTTTGTATGGAGACGCCGACAGTATATATACAAATATTAATCACGACAATCACTGGGAGACCCTCAACACCTTTCTAAAATACCGAATGCTGTTAGCGAAGCCCAACCACCACCCATTATAGATGAAGACAGGAGGTACTTCGTTTTGTCCTCGTTCACCACCAAACCCATTCGCTTTGATATTTATCCAGTTTGAAAAGGTAAAACTAAAAACGCGAGTTTTAATGCCAATGATGGCAATTAGCGAGCTAATAAGTTCTGAGGCTCATACGATATTTCCCAGTATCAGACTAAAGAAGTCACACGGCTGCAAGCCACCTTGTATGAAACCTTGTTTGGTATCACGTGGCTCGTAGACGTTCTTTCTAGATATTAATATATATTTTATCTGTTTATTGGAAAACAAAAAAAAAAATTTTTTTTCACGTTGTCGCTCTTAAAGAAAATACAAAAATTGATTATAAAGTTATAATTCTGCTACCCGCGAGAGCCACTAGTCTACATACTTCATAACATATTACAAATTCAAATCAATCAGTTCAGTACTTTTTGAGAAATTACCAACGCCAACGCCAACTCATAAAAAATAGTTTCAAGAAAAACAGGGTTAATGCGCTTATACCTTGGCGTCAAAGTACTTCAAACCGGTTTCGTTTTAAAAGACTGTAACATTTAAACTACAACGAATTTCAATACAAAAATTTGCAAGCATATTTTCGAAAGTATCAACTATCATAAGATGAAAAAAAATCGATTTTTTCGAAATTCCAGACCAGAAAGGTGCCTTGAGATATTTGTGGGATTATAAACATCTTCTTCTTCTTAATTGGCGCGATAACCGCTTACGCGATTTTGGCCGAGCTTAACAAAGCGCGCCAGTCGTTTCTTTCTCGTGCTAACCGGCGCCAGTTGGACACACCAAGTGAAGCCAAGTCCTTCTCCACCTGATCTTTCCAACGCAGAGGAGGCCTTCCTCTTCCTCTGCTACCACCAG
Source organism: Anastrepha ludens (assembly GCF_028408465.1). Taxonomy (NCBI): domain Eukaryota; kingdom Metazoa; phylum Arthropoda; class Insecta; order Diptera; family Tephritidae; genus Anastrepha; species Anastrepha ludens. Next base: position 8,381,099 of record NC_071499.1, on the reverse strand, counting down.
CTGGTACCGCATCGAATACTTTCAAAGCCAGAGCGTTTGTATCCATTCGGACGACATGACCCAGCCAACGAAGCCGTTGGATCTTTATTCGCTGCGCTATGTCTATGTAGCCGTAAAGCTCATACAGCTCATCGTTCCATCGCCTGCGATATTCGCCGTTGCCTACGTGCAAAGGTCCAAAAATCTAACGCAGAATCTTTCTCTCGAACACTCCAAGCGTCGCTTCATCGGATGTTGTCATCGTCCACGCTTCTGCGCCATACGTTAGGACGGGCATGATGAGAGTCTTGTAGAGTGTTAGTTTTGTTCGTCGAGAGAGGACTTTACTGCTCAGTTGCCTACTTAGTCCAAAGTAGCACTTGTTGGCAAGAGAGATTCTACGTTGGATTTCAAGGCTGACATTGTTATCGGTGTTAATGCTGGTTCCTAAATAAACGAAGTCTTTTACAACCTCGAAATTATAACTGTCTACAGTGACGTGAGTGCCGATACGCGAGTGCGCCGACTGTTTGTTTGAAGACAGGAGGTACTTCGTTTTGTCCTCGTTCACCTCCAAACCCATTCGCTTTGCCTCTTTATCCAGTTTGGAGAAGGCAGAACTAACAGCGCGGTTGTTAAGGCCGATGATATCAATATCATCGGCATACGCCAACAATTGTACGCTCTTATAAAATATTGTGCCTGAGCGATTAAGTTCTGCGGCTCGTACGATGCTCTCCAACATCAGGTTAAAGAAGTCACACGACAGCGAGTCACCCTGTCTGAAACCTCGTTTGGTATCAAACGGCTCGGAGAGGTCCTTCCCAATTCTGACGGCGCTGCTGGTGTTGAGCAACGTCATCTTACATAGCCGTATTAGTTTTGCGGGGATACCAAATTCAGACATAGCGGCATACAGGTAACTCCTTTCCGTACTGTCGAATGCAGCTTTGAAGTCGACGAAAAGATGGTGTGTGTCGATTCTCCTTTCATGGGCCTTTTCCAAGATTTGGCGTATTGTGAATATTTGGTCGATGGTAGACTTTCCAAGTCTGAAGCCACACTGATAAGGTCCAATCAGTTGGTTGACGGTGGGCTTCAGCCTTTCACACAATACGCTCGCTAGAACCTTATAGGCGATATTTAGAAGACTAATCCCGCGGTAATTGGCACAAATTGCAGGAAACGCCCTTCTTATGGATTGGGCAGAGCACGCTTAAATTCCAATCGGCAGGCATGCTTTCATCCGACCATATTTTGCATAGGAGCTGATGCATGCACCTTACCAGCTCCTCGCCGCCATGTTTGAATAGCTCAGCCGGCAGTCCGTCGGCGCCCGCGGCTTTGTTGTTCTTTAGCCGTGATATTGCTATTCTCACCTCGTCATGGTCGGGTAACGGAACGATAATTCCGTCGTCAACGATTGGGGTATCGGGATCTTCACTTTCTCTATGACATGCGCAGCTGTCACTGTTTAACAGGTTCGAGAAGTGTTCCCTCCATAATTTAAGATTGCTCTGTACGTCAGTCACCAGATCACCGTCTTTGTTCTTACAGGAAAAACGCCCCGGTCTTAAAACCTTCTGTAAGCCGCCGAACTTTCTGGTAGAATTTTCGGGCGTTGTTCCTATTGGCCAGCATCTCAAGCTCCTCGCACTCACGTATTTCGGCCTCACGTTTCTTCTGTCGGATAATACGTCTCTCTTTCTTTTTCAGCTCTCTGTAGCGATCCCACATGGCTCGCGTTGCGCCCGATCGCAGCGTGGCTCTATAGGCGGCATCTTTTCTTTCGGCGGCAGCATGACATTCCTCGTCGTACCAATTGTTTTTTCGGGCTCGCCGGAATCCGATTTCTTCTTCGGCGGCGGTACGTAGGGAACGAGAAATGTTGTTCCATTGCTCGCGCATGCCGGTGTGTTGGGCAGTGCTCTCCGAGAGCAGGAGTGAGAGTCGAGTGGCGAATCTTCTGGCTGTCTGTTGTGATTGCAGCTTTTCGATGTCGAACATTCTTTGCGTAGGTAGATGTACGTTTTTTGCTGCACAGAGGCGTGTGCGCAATTTGGCTGCAACAAGGTAATGATCCGAGTCGATGTTGGCTCCTCGGATCGTACGTACATCTAATACACTAGAAGCGTGTCTTCCATCTATCACAACATGATCGATCTGGTTTCGCGTTTTTCGATCAGGGGACAGCCAGGTAGCTTGGTGTATCTTTTTATGCTGGAATCTGGTGCTGCAGACTACCATGTTTCGGGCCCCGGCGAAGTCGATCAGCCTCTGTCCGTTGCCGGATGTTTCGTTGTGCAGGCTGAATTTTCCGACTGTGGGACCAAAAATTCCCTCCTTGCCCACCCTGGCGTTGAAGTCGCCAAGCACGATTTTTATGTCGTGGCGGGGGCAGCGCTCATAGGAACGTTCCAAGCGCTCATAGAAAGAATCCTTGGTCGCATCGTCCTTCTCTTCCGTCGGGGCGTGGGCGCAAATTAGCGAGATGTTAAAAAATCGTGCTTTGATGCGGATTATTGCGAGACGCTCGTCCACCGGAGTGAACGACAGTACTTGGCGACGAAGTCTCTCTCCCACAACAAATCCGACACCGAATTTGCGCTCCTTTACATGGCAGCTGTAGTAGACGTCGCAAGGCCCTAGGTTTTTCTTACCTTGCCCCGTCCATCGCATCTCTTGGATGGCAGTGATGTCAGCCTTTACTCTCACGAGGACATCAACCAGCCGGGCAGAGGCACCTTCCCCATTAAGGGACCGGACATTCCAGGTGCATGCCCTCAAATCGTATTCCTTATTTCGTTTGCAGGGGTCGTCATCAGTGTTGGAAGTTCTCATCCGAGGCTTTGTTGCTGTTTTCATTGGGGGGGCTTTTTAAGTGGCGGGTCCCAAACCCAGCGCACAACCAGCTATGCTGGGATGCTTCGCCTTCTCACGTTAGCTCACTCCCGAACGGGTGTTCGGAAGCTAACCAGAGGATACGTGGGCTAATCCCGGACGTTGTGAGCTGCTTGAACCGTATGTAGAAGAATCGTCCTGGCCACTCCCAAGTGAATGGCGATCAGTAACTTTCCCCACTTGCGTGGACTTCTACACATGGAACCATCCATGGGATTATAAACATGCTTTGGGATAATAACATTTCTGGAGGATTGAAAGGGTTACAACTGCTCACTTCGAGGTGCTCGGGCCAAGCTACTCCGAAAAATTGTATTTACGGTTCATTTTGTATCCTGGAAAGCAACACTTACGGTTAGTACTAACTTCACAGCCGAGACATTGATTGTCAAATGAGAAGAAACGTCAAATTTATGAACATCGCCCCAGAAGCAATTGGAAAATTTTTGTGAGAAAAGTGTTTTTACACAAATTAACACATATAAAAAATATGTAGAAGATTTTTTTTGTTTTTTTGTCGGGACAACTAGCAACTACAGCACTCAGACACAACTAAGTTCATTGTACTGCACTCGGATATCCTTTTAATTATCTTTAAACCTAATCGGTCTACGAATAAATCTGAGTAGATCTTATGGTGCCAAGAAGACAAGGTGGTCACTTCGTCCCACATCAGGGCCAAAAGAATCAAGCCTGATTCGACCGAATGCAGGGCAGATGCACCGAAAGTGGTCCGCCGTCTCATCCTCCTCCCCACATGCTGGGCAGAGTGCACTGTCTGAAATGCCCACCTTTTCCAAGTGTTTTGCGCATAGAAAATGGCCCGTCATCAGTCCAACTATCTGTCTGCAGTCCCCTCTGCTTAACAACTGGTAACATCAGTTTAGTCCATCTCGGCCTATCAAGCTCGCTTGTGGGAAAAAGAAGTTGGCCTCAGAGCCCATCCTAGCTAAGGAGTTAGAGGTCACGTTACCCACGTGTCCCGGGATGTCTATGTCTTCCGACATAGTTCAGCCTGGATTTACAGGACTGTTGGCTGTCGCTGCAGACACATATAGATCTGCCTCTCCAATTGTTTTTCACAACAATGTTCATCGCTTCTTGAACATTACACACCTCCGCTTGAAACACAGATGCATGCATTCCAAGGGCAAAGTGCAGATTTGTCCCGCTGGATTCTACGTAGACACCAGAGCCGGAGCTGTGCTCGCTCCTGGAACCATCCGTGAAAATGCGAAAACAGTGCTTGCCGGGCTTATTTTCTAAGTTTGACCACAGTTGAGCCTCTGGCAGCACTGTATCTCTTTTCAAGTACGACTCTTGAAGGCATAGAGTCAAAGGGCATGGAGAGAATCGTTCGATCGAAGTCCAGGCCTTCTCTGTTTTCCAATGCTGGACAGTGGCCGCACCAGTTCCCATTGTGTTTCAGTCTGCAGATGGCCTTCAAGGCCACTCTTTGGATTAAAGCATCAAGTGGCGGTAGATCAACCAGACTAATACCGGGCCAGAAGTAGTCGGAAAAGCTCCGGTGCAACAGGCCCGGGTTCGGCCGGACCTCGTCAACAATTGGACCCTTCATCACGACAATGCGCTGGCGCACACCACCTTCCTCTGCACCTATGCATTGGCCAAAAGAGGGGTTCCGCTGCTTCCCCATCCTCCCTACAGCCCAGACCTGTCCCCTCCGGACTTCTTCTTGTTCCCGCGCCTGAAAAGAAAGCTGAAGGGGAGGCGTTTCGACTCCATCGAGGCGATCCAAAAAACTGTGACAGCCGAATTGAACGCGATTCCGGCGGATGAGTTTAAAAAATGTTTCGTGCAGTGGAAGGACCGCTACCAGCGGTGTATTGACGCTCAAGGGTCCTATTTTGAAGAATATTAGTTATATAAGCCAAAAGGTTTAATAAAACTGCTTAAAAAAAATAAGGCTCATTACTTTTCAATCAAACCCTGTAGCCTCAAAATAGATATGGTCCCTAAAAGAATTAGACATATTTTAAGGGGGTACCAGCTAATGGGAATATCTGGACTTTATTGCAACCGAATTGGCTGACAAAGAAAAGGTATGCATATATTAATTTTACCTGAGCTTGTCAGCCTCAATCAACAACTGACTTCTGAATCTCCTAACGTCGGTTTTATTTCGCTGAATCAACCTCAACGATATTTGAAAATGATGTATGTGAGTATATAATAGGCAACGCCACATATAGAGGCAAGGCAACTTGAGTGTACAGTTTTGATATTTTTATAGATGAAGTCCACTTGTTCCCTTGTTGCGCTGCGCTTAAATTTTTATTAGAAGTTAAGCAAACTTCAAGTGCAAAAAGCTATTAATCAGCAATTTGAGTTACATCAAACACAGGCCGAGTATTACTGGTTTAAAAACAATTTCATTTCAGCGCCACTTTACTTTACTGGATTTATTTTTCAAACAAGTACACACACACACACATTCGCATACATATGCAATTCACTTAATTGAGTTGATCTGACAGCTAAGTGCGCAAGTGAGTGACAAAGATTGGCAATTGTTGTCAGCCACATCCACTGCCTATCAAACTGTACAACAGCGAATTTTAATGAGATTAATTAATGAGATAGAAAAGTAAATAAAGCTTAAACGTTTTTGGTTGACACACAAATCAATTAAGGCAAATTATTGTGTGAGCTTTCTGAGAGTATGTATGTATGTATGTATTGGACGTACACTCCTATAAACGAGTCCAGAGATAAATATTTTTAAATTCGTGAGTGTGATAAAATATTCGTATATAAACGACAGTAACTGTTTCACGATTTACTATTGAGAACAAAATATTACTAACTCTAACTTCGACCAACAATACCAACGAAAGTATTGGCCGGATTTTCAGCCTCATTAAAGAGGCGAGAAAAGACGAGAACTTTATTTAAAACAGTGTAACTGGTGACGAAACGTGGTCTTTCCAACATGAACATGAAACTAAGCGTCAAAGTGCCGAATGGAAGGCCTCGGACGAGCCACTACCAAAAAATTTCATTTGGAGAAGTCAAGTCGATGCTCATTTGTCCGCTCTGAATCGTTTGTTGCATCATATTCGTCGAATTCGCCCTGAATACCGCGAAGGAGGGAGCTGGCGCCTATTGCATGAAAATGGAAATTCTGATCGATCCACTCTTGTGACTGAGTTGTGACTAGAAATCGCAATTTAACCATCAGTATTCGCCTGATATGGCTCCATATGACTTCTACCAATTCTGAAAATTGCATTTGACCATGAAAGGAAGGACATTCCGGTCAATGGCCTGAAAAACTCTTTCGCAAAGCTTTTAGATTGCCCAAAATACTATATCGAGGCCAAAGGGGACTATTTTGAATAAATAAACTCGAAGTTATTGGAAAAAAGCTCTTGTCGTTTCTATTTTAGTTCAGTCTCGTTTATTTTGGACTTCACCTGAGTGACCTGACAAACCTATGACTAAAATCCTAATAACGTTTGTATGGAGACGCCGACAGTATATATACAAATATTAATCACGACAATCACTGGGAGACCCTCAACACCTTTCTAAAATACCGAATGCTGTTAGCGAAGCCCAACCACCACCCATTATAGATGAAGAGCTTCAGCTGCCTCGAGCGACCCGCGTAACTTTAACTCAATTAAGGTCTGGATATTGTAGCTGGTTAAATTTCAATGGGATACTTTCTCTTATACCTTCGTCACATACTGATGCTGACGGTTTTCAAGCTATCTTGCCCAATAATTGTCCAACATTGTCAATTCCTCTTGAGTTTGGTGTTAAAAAATCTTTATTTAAGGACACTTTCGTAAATGAATGGAAATGTCCTATCATCACACTTTTTTTAAAAGCGAAAGAAAACATTATGTTCATAGACTGATTTCAAAGCTATCAAGCATTTCTAAACTGCATTGTAAAGAACAAAATTTATTTTTGTGGTTAAGCCTTTAACTAATCGAAACCAAAATGATTTTGTAACGGGCCGTTCTACAGCTACTAATTTTGCAGTTCTTAGCGAATTCTGTATGCCATCATTTTCCAAAGGACTGCAAGTAGATTGCATTTACACTGACTTCTGTAAGACATTTGACAAAGTGTCGCACGAGATTCTAGTAAAAAAGTTCGCTTGCTTGGGCGTTCACTCTACCTTTCTGCAATGGGTTAAATCTTAAATATCGAACAGACGATGCGTGATAAAAATCGATGGAGTTTTATCGAACCACTTTGTTGCTACTTCAGTTGTCCTCCAAGGTAGCATCTTAGGGCCACTTCTTTTTGTAATTTTTGTCAATGGCATAAGCAAATGTTTTTCCTTTTCGTATTTTTTGCTCCACGCGGTTGATTTCAACATTTTCTCATCTGTTAAGCACTCAGTGGGTGCTCAGAAGCCTCAACTCGACTTGAACAATCTTCATTGAAGCACCCCCCTAATGGCATTTCAAATAATGCTAAATCTCTCAATCAAACATCTTGAAATATGGCATATACATATGCCATGTGTTTCCTTGTTACTTAAGTATTTATAAAATATAATACCAAATATACAGCGTTTTGGTTATACTGAAAAAAGAAAAATTGAAATGTTCATATTATTTAAAAACTGAATGGTCAAAACTAAAGCACCCCACATTTTTTTTTCTTAACTACGGCTTTGTATTGTTGTTTTTAAGTTAATTTCTCTTCCTAACGGTATTTAAAGCCGAGTCAAAGTTCGTTAGAATAATTTGTGCAACACGTGCGGATTTAGTAGGACAAAACAACCATCAGCAAATATAGCCAGAAATGCGTATTCAAATGAATTTAAAAATAAAATAATAAGTGATTGGGAAAGTAGCTTATCGCGACACAAAATTAGTGAGAAATATTCAATAAATAGAAGTGTAATATCGCGACTTATAAAAAAATTAGAACAAACGGGTTCTATTTCTGCAATCCATAGTGGAGGAAGGCCACGAAAGACTACACGACAAGACGACTCCACGATTAAAAGAAAAATTCAGAGTGATCCCAGAGTCTCTTCTGAACAAATAAAAATTGATTTAAGTTTGCCGGTAAGTTCTAGAACGATCAGAAGACGAGCAGTGGAGGCCGGACTTTTCCACCAAAAACAAAAAAACGAGACTCGAGTTTGCGAACTTGCATATTAATTGGACAGTTCAAAATGGAAAACTGAATTATTCTCTGATGAATCCAAATATAATTTGAAACATTTAGATGGAATAAGGCGAGTAAGAAGGCCAAAGCAACAGCGACTAAATCCGAAGTATTGTATCGGAACTACCAAGTATGGTGGGGGGAACATTTTGATCTGGGGTTGTTTCTCTGGCCAGGGTATCGGGCCTATTCATCGAATAGAGGGTATTATGGACCGTTTCATGTACACAAACATCCTTAAGGATGCAATGCTACCACATGCTGAGGAGGAAATGCCACTGAGATGGAGGTTCCAGCAGGATAATGATCCGAAGCATACCTTTAGGCATTGTAAAACGTGGTTACAGCAAAATGCTATAGAGGTCTTAGACTGGCCAGCTCAATCTCCCGATCTCAATCCCATTGGGAGTTTGTGGGAGATTGTAAATTCGAAAATTAATAAGGAAAATTGCAGCACAAAGGAAGCTTTGTTTGAAGCGGTTAAAGAAGCCTGGTACAACATTTCGCCGGAAATTATTAGTAACCTAATATCTTCTATGCCAAAAAGATGTTCTGAAGTTATCAAAAATAATGGGTTAAGTACAAAATACTGAAGAATAAAAACAAATATCGCTTTTTCGCTTTTAATGGGGGGTGCTTTAGTTTTGTCCAGACAAGTTTTGAATAATATTAATATTTTTTATATTAATTTAATTTTTAATATAAGAAATGTTTAAAATTTTTTGTTATGTTTATTAATCACCAAGATAATAAGAAGAAACAAGGTGTAAAAGTAAGTAATATTCGATGTTGTTTTATTGAGTTATTTGACATTATTTGAAATGCCATTAGGGGGGTGCTTTAGTTTTGGCCAATACAGACATTTTTTTTTTTGCTGGAATTTTAGAACAACGGTTCTCTATAGTGTCGCAGAGTTTGAGCGTCATCTGTCAATTAGCTTTTTTTGGCATTTAATTATATCAGTCAACCTCAGGTGTCTTCTGCGATTTTCATTATAGATGAAAATGTCGAACAAAGAATTTGGCTTAAATTTTGTATTTTGAACGGGATTTCTTGGAAAACTGGAAAACCATCATTTAAGTTTGAGGGAGGTAGCTCGTGACCTCAGCATGTCTCACGAATCAATTCGCAACATTTTACTCCATCAATTGGGCATGAAACGCGTGGCTGCTCGACTCGTTCTAAGAGAGTTGAATTTCTTTCGAAAAATTCATCGGAAGAAGGTGGCTGAAGACATGCTTGAAAAGTGAATTCGGACCCAACGTTTAACAGGTGATGAAAAGTGGGTACAAGAGTTTGATATGCAAACTAATCGACATGCGGGAGAATAGCGTATCCACATGAGCCGAAACCGAAAAAACCGCGTTAAAGTCGGTCAAAAGTGAAAGTCATGTCACTCGTTTTCTTTGATTATCATGGTGTTGTGCACTCGGAACTCGCTCCAAATGATTCAACGGTAAATAAAGAATACTATTTGGAAGTTATGCGACATTTGAGAAAGAAATTGCGTAGGAAACGGCCCAATTTGTGGAAAGAAATTTCATAGATCTTGGACCAAGATAACGCACCGTCTTTCAAGGCCCATATTGTGAAGACTTTTTTGACCAAAAACTAGAAAAGCATCACCGAAAAATCACCGCATTTACCGGATTTAACCCCTGTGACTTTTTCCTTTTCCTAAAACTTAAATTGCCACTCCGCGGACGCCGCTTTGAGTCGATAGAGGCCATTAAGGAGAGTTCGCTGAAGGAGTTGAAGAAGATCTCTTTAAACGTGTTTAAAAGGTGCTTTGATGACTGGGATAATCCTTGGCTTATGTGTATTGCTTCGAGTAGCGAGAAAATAAATTTTGATGATTAAACAATTATTTTGCGTTTTATTGAACAAGTTTTGGTATTTTTTGACCGAATGTATACAATACTACAAATAGCAACTGAGTTTAAGGTTTATTCGGTGCGAAATTTGCCTTCAGTAGTCACATTAATTTTATTCGATCTTGATTTCGGTTAATATAGACCGAATTAAAAAAAAAATGTAATTGCTTAATATTGTATTTATATGGATTGCTAGTATATTCCCACTTATCCATAAACAACCGCGAGATACTCAATATATGTCCGGTATGTAAAGGTACACCGCACGACACTAACCAACTATTCACATCCCTTCTCAAATCCACTCCCTTAACACCTCTCTCTCTCTGTACCCAACCTGTCGAAACAGCAACATTTCGGGGACAACTGTTAAATGAGTTAGAAGAAGACGTTTGGTGACTACGCCGCATAAGCAGGACCTAGTGAATTGCTACATCAACAACAAGAAGATTATTATTTAAAAATATTATAAAAATATTTTTTTATTTTGTAATATAAAAACGCTCCAGCCAAGTATTATATGAAACACTAACGTCAATTTCTTTTTCGAACGCCTTAGGCACTTCTTGCATGCGCTTTTGAGCTGGCCTTGCGCGTGGCAAATCTCCATTCTTTCATGCGTTGAGTTTTTCGCTTTTGCATGCTTACACATCAATTCGATTTTATAAAATTTTTACTGCAGTATTTTTCGCAATAATAACTGCCCTGATATACATATGTACGTACGTAAAAATACTCACACACGTGCAAATGCATAAGTGTGTGTGCATACTTAAATGACGGCACGTGCTTTATGTTTTTGACAAGTTGCTTAATGGAATGAGCTAACAGCAGTGTGTGATAACACTCAGGTACAAGCGTACATATTTCATTATGTTTGACATTATAATTAAAGCGCCACATTTTAGCAGCTTGACAATGAATGAGTGTGCAAACGAATTGGCTACGATTAAATGCTTCAATGGCGGCAATACGTATGTATGTATGTATGTGTGTACGTGTGGGCCAGCACGTGTTCATATGATTGTGGCGGTAAATTGTGCGGTTGTTCGCTTCTTCCGTTATTTTATTAGACTCGTTGACTGTTCATATGCAGTTATATTCTTTACCACAAACATATTTCGTTGGTGTCGGAGTTAATAAATTTTGATGTACGTTGGATGTCGCAATGTTGAGGTCAATATTGGCATTCGGTGTGTATGTTGCGGGCTACCACAAAACACAGTTACGCGTGCACGCGCGCTGATGGGAAAACTTGCAAAGCAATAAATTTCAATACTAGGCAGTCATAATTTGTCAATTTGAAATCATTTCTCTACTTATGTCGGAAGCATCTTCGCCGGACTGCGACAAATGTCGTGGCGCCGTGAGTTTAAGATTAAGAAGTTGAAGCTCAACAAAGCTGCGGGCGAAGATAGCAAACAGCCTGAACTAATGACTGCCGACTTGCAAATATCAGCGGAAATTCTTTATCCCCACATCACCACCGTCTGGAGCAAAGAAAAACTGTCTCCATCCTGGACAAAAGGTATCATAGTGAAGCTGCTCAAAAAAGGCGACCTGCGTGAGTACGGTAATTGGCGAGGAATAACACTACTTAACACCAACGAGAAAGCTGGTTTTCGGCCTCACCGAAGCAGTGTTGACCAAGGCAACACACTTCGGATTATAGTAGAACAATCAGTTGAGTGGCACTCGCCGCTCTACACTGTACGTAGCCTTTAAGAAGACACTCGACACTATCAAACGAGACGCAATATGGCTGGCACTAAGTAGAAAGGGAGTTTCCGTCAAGATAATCCGCCTCATCAAAGCCCTCTACGAGAACTCCGAACTGGAAGTGCTTCACAAAGGCGATATCAGTGATTCATTCACTACCAAAGCAGGCGTAAGGCAAGATCGCCCCTTCTCTTCGCCATCGTCCTTGATGGCATCATGAGCCAACTGACGGAGTTTCACCAGACATCTTGAGGACCTGAACTTCGCCGATGACGTCTGTTTCTTCTCTCACAAACTCTCTGACGTGCAAGTGAAGGCGGACAAACTAATCGCGCTATCGGACTGGTCAGCATCGCTAAGACGAATTCTATGAGAGTTAACCACAATAACGCAAGGCAGATTATGGTTGACGGATGCCCGGTGGAATTCGTCGAAAGCCAAACCTGTGATAAATATATAAATATAATGATGTAGAATTAAGATTTATATCATATTCTGTAAATTGTGCAATAACATAAATATTCAATAACATTTTTCTACTTAATGAACTCTTATCTTATCTTATCTTATCTTATCTTATCTTATCTTATCTTATCTTATCTCCTGTTGCATCTAAAAGATTTCTCTGTGTCCCGAAGTTCCGTCTTCGTGCCAGAGGCCATAATTATGGAGTCCATATATTGCTTTTATTGCTTCCTGTTGTATCTTAAGATCCAAGGGGAGCAAATCAAGCTTATCACTTAGAGTATCGCTGGAGGTTGTACTCATGGCGCCCGTAATGCATAAACCTACACTTCTGTGCAGCCTGTATAGTTCCCGGATTGTGGACTTAATCATACTCCGTCGCCACCAGACCACAGAGGTGTAAGTGATGATTGGTCTGATAAGTGCTGTGTATATCCAGCAGACCATAACAGGTTTCAAACCCCAGGTTTTACCAAAGGCTCTGCGGCATTGCTGAAAGATCCTCCTAGATATTTCACTTTCTCAGAGAGACTGAGTGTCACACCTTCCAGTGTTGGAAGACTAAGCCCATCCAATTTCCGTTTTCTTTTGAACAAGATTATGATTGTTTTATTCGGATTAACGGAAAGATCTTGTCTCATGCAATCATAATATACTTAAACAAATTTTTTGAATCCTGTTGGTTGAGAATTGAAATAAGGGCGGCATACTTAAGGTGGGAAAGTATAAAAGAAGTGTAACAAGTGTGCAAGCATCGCGTTTGGTTTAAAATGATAAAGTTAATGTGGTTACTAATTGAAGACTTCGTATCAAAAATAACACTGACGGTTTATATTCTGTCTGCAGAATACGGCTAGCAATACTTTAGAAGCTTTCAGAAGTAAAACGTGACTGTGAGTTTATTTATTTATTTATTTATTTATTGTCTTTGAATGAATACATTCTTACAGACTATATTAAGCTAATGTACAATAGTTTAGTAGTTACTAAGAAAAGAACGATTTAAGATGATTGACTAAGACGCCATACGGCCATGTAAAATCAGCACCAGAAGAATTGAAAAACATATTTAAATCTGCACGTGCCCTAGGAATCGGAGCATTCACCCCATAGTTGGTTCTCGAGAAGCCAATTTTAAAGGTTTCATACTGTCAGAGCCTCATATTGGGTATATTAAATTGAATTTTACTTAAAAGGGAAGGACAATCAATAGATCCAGAAATGATACGATTAATAAATGGGCACGATAGAATAGATCGCCTGCTATCAAGTGGTTTTAAGTCAATTTATAAACATCGAGTTGGTGGCATGAAACAAATTTTTTAATATTAAAAAAAGATGAGATCTTCTGAACCACGAATAAAGACTGACCACTCCAGCTTGAAGATTCAATATATCATCTGCAGAATTTAATAAAAAATAAAATTTTCAAGTCATTAGCGTACAACGGAAACTTAGCATATGAAAAGCAAGAGCTAATTCGTTAACCAACAATAAGAAAGGGAGCGGACTTATAATACCGACCTGAGGGAGGATAGAACAACCCACCACGACTTAAATGCGGCATAAGGTGTTGCAAAAAATTTAGTGAAAGCCTAAGCAAGCTGGTTTATGATCAACATCTTATGAGAGACTTAACCGAATGCTTTGTAGAAATCCGTGCAAGTCGACTTGACATCCAGAAGAAGACGCGAAGATTTAGTACTGTATTTACTAAAAGCTGCAGGATGCGAAACTGTAGTACGCCCCGTGATAAAACGATGTTAGTTAGAGCAGATTAAACTTTTAACGGAGAAATAAATCTTATCCCTAACTGTGCATTGAAATAGCTTAGAAGTGTTCGAGGGTTTCGATATAGACTTGTAATTGCATATACAAGGTGAAGTTCAAAATAAATAAGACTAAGCTAAAAATATGTAGAAACGACAGGAGTTTTCTTCTGATAACTTCGAATGTATTTATTCCAAATAGTCCAACCTGATCTTTAAAAGCTTTTCGAAAGAGTGTTTCAGATCACTGACCGGAATGTCATTCAGAATGTCGGTACATGCCTTTTGGATGGCCTCAACGGACGCAAAACATTTGCCTTTCATGGCCAAATGCAATTTTCCAAAGTGGAAGTCACAGGAAGCCATGTGAGTAATACAGTGGGTGATGGATGGTTAAAATGTGATTTCTAGTCAAAAAATCAGTCACAAGAGTGGATCGGTGGAATAGTGCATTATTATGTAATAAGCGCCAGCTTCCTCCTTCGCGTATTCAGGGCGAATTCGACGAATGCGATGCAACAAACGCTTCAAAACGCCAAGATAAAAAAATGCATTGAGGGTTTGGCCGGTTAGCACGAACTCTTAGTGGACAAATTAAATGAGCATCGACTTGATTTCTGACTTCTCTAAACGCGATTTTTTGGGTGGTGGCACGTCTGGGGCCTTCCATTCGGCACTTTGACGCTTAGTTTCAGATTCATATTGGAAACATCAGTTTCATCAACAGTTACAATGAGGTCTTTAATGAGGTCTTTCGAATGTTGAATTCTGAGCCATTTTTGGTCCTCAGTTAACTTGTGCGGAATGAAACATGCGCAGACCTTTCGTAAGCCCAAATGATCAGTTAAAATACGATACGGCCCGTATGTTCATTGTCATTTATGTTCTCACAACCATTTTTGGAACGTGTAAACCACTCATGAACACTGGCACGAGATAGACAGTCATTGCCATACACTTTTTTATCAATTCAAATGTTTCGGTAAAATTTGATATTAGTTCTTTGTTCGAAAATCATTTTTGTACCGATGGCACAAACATACTGACACTTTAGACGCAATAACTTCGCTTCCACTGAACCGAATGTGACCAAGCTTTCACTGGAAGTCAGCTAGGGATGTAATAGTTGGTGGTAGCATAGGAAGAAGAAGGTCTCCTCTGTGTTGGAAAGTTCTAGTGGAGAAGGACTTGGCTTCACTTGGTGTATTCAACTGGTGACGGTTTGCACGGGAAATAAACAACTTGCGCGCTTTGTTAAACTCGGTCAAAATCGCTTATTGGTTGTCCCGCCAATAAGAAAAAAAAAGAATGAAAAAAAACCTTTCCTTTAGTAGGCACACATAGTTTCAATAAGATGGCGCCGCGCTGTGCAGAGAGACCATGTTGACACTGCATGGTTTCTTCTCTAACAAACTGGTAAGCCGCTTTGGTGGCACATCCTGGCGAACCAGATTGCCCGAGGTTCTGTGGGGGTACTTCAAAAGTTATGTCTATAAAACAGACCCAGCGACTATCTCAGCACCAAAAGCAAATATCGTTCGCGATGACATCCTGACATCACTTCGCACGGAGTACGCATCCATCAGATTCTAAGAGTGTACCCTATGATCATAAAATACCGGCAATATTTAATTTAAACGCACCGAGCACGTGGGAACCGCTCCATATTTTTTTCTTATATTGGTGGGACTGTAAGACACACGACTGCCACTTTTTAGCGCCATCGGATCATTAGTGTCTGCCTGGCCGGCCGGAAATATGGGGAAACAATTTTTGGGCTTTGCATGATGATAACGCGCCATCGCATCGAGCCCAAATTGTGCTGGATTATTTGACCAAATACCAAGTAAATACCATTGAGCAAGCACCGTATTCACCTGATATGTCCCCGTGCGACTTCTTTTTGTTTCCCAAGTTGAAGTTACCATTTCGTGGGAGGAGATTTCAGCCGATAGAGGAGATCAAAGAGAATACGAGGAAGGAGCTTAAGCCCATCCCTTTGTCGGCCTACCAGGGGTGCATGGAGGACTGAGTTAAACGTTGGCACATATGTGTTGCTTCAGACGGGTCACATTTTGAAGGAGATAAAATAAAGTTGCCTTAAATTTAACTCTGTTTTGTTTTATTTAAGCATTCTCGGAATTTCTGGTCATCTGACGTAACGGTCAACAATTGGAGGAAATAGGTGAAAAACATCCGCGCTTCTTTTCTTTTTAATAGTTATTGAAATAAACTTTTAGTAGTCGTTTTTTAATTTAGCTTTTAATTCATGCCTCCGGACACCCTTTACATCGCATAGGGACAAAGCAGTCGTCTCCACTTTATAAAGGAAAATATATGTAAGAATATCTTTATGTGATTATGAGAGTACCTTAATTTCAAGGTAATAAATATTGAATTCTACCCATTCCCTTTTTTTTCGTATTGCCGAAGATTCTCATAGAATCTGCCACTACACTTTGTTAGAAAAATATGGAATGTTGTATGCATAAAATTGAGAGATTAATATTTAGCCAATTTTCTTTTCCACAAAACTGCTTACGAGTCATAAAAAAATTGGCAACTGATATTTTCATTTTCAAGCCACTATAAATTTTCACTTTTTGGGTAGAAAATCGTGCCATAAACAAAGCGAAAGGCCGCCATAAAAATTTTCCTATTTTTGCCTTTGTTTTTGAATACAAACACATACATACATACATGCATACTTCTAGATATGCACACATGCATACTTTTGCGATTGTGTCATAAAAGTTAATTAAATCAACTTAAGCTGTGAATTCTTCTGAGCAAGCGAAAATCTTTTTATTGCGGTGTGGTGGCCATGTGATAAACATTCATATGCATTTTCACACAGCAAATTCATGCATGGTGACGTGCACTTAAATCGCAGCTTTCCATTCCTCTGAAAAACACCTACACCTGAGCTAACAATCAACTATTCAACTTCAGGAAAATTATCTGCTATTCCCATATGGCTTTAACTTTTCCATGGAAGGAATAAGGAACTTGAGCGAACTGAGCTGTGTGTGCGCGGGCATCTTCGCTAAGGAGGGGTGCGAAATTCTCAACAATACCGGCGGTGCAATTACATTTTTCATTCTTTCCCCTTCCATTTGGCTCATTCTCTCAGTAATTTGCGATGCGCGCTCGTGTCTGCGGGCTCTGGTGCGTATGATGAATTTGCGTTGTCTATTATTAATGTATGTAGAGAATTCCAGATGTATGTAAATATTTGTAAATGGTGTGTATGTTGGAGTGAGTGTCGTGGATACCTGCAGCCAAATCCAGACATTCTTGACTAGTAAATTTCTAGGCCATTTGCGGCCATGACTAGTTCGCGTTTATTATCTATGTGAATTTTACGCAAGAATAACTAGAGAAATCAGTCCCGCCGCATTCCTTGTACGATAGCTTGGTACTAGTACAGCATTTCGATAGCTCTAATCCATTTGTAAACTTATAATTTTCATAGAAAAATAAATTTTAATTTATGTTAGTCTACATCAGTTCGGCAATCGAGAAGAAATTATCATCATCATCTCCATTAAGTAACGACTACAGCTTTTTCAGTTCCACCAGACTTCTTGAGGACCTGGACTTCGCCGATGCCATCTGCCTCCTCTCACACAAACTCTCTGACATGCAAGCGAAGGCGGACAAACTAGTCGCGCTGGCACGCACTGTCGGACTGGAGGTCAACATCGCCAAGACCAAGGCCATGAGAGTTAACCACAATAACGCAAGGCAGATATTGGTTGACGGATGCCCGGTGGAATTCATCGAAAGCTTCTGCTACCTTGGCTGCATCATAATGGCAGATGGTGGAGGAGATGAAGATGTCAACTGCAGGCTAAACAAAACAAGGGCGGCATTCGAGCGAATGCATACCGTATGGGGGAGTTCGCAAATCTCCTGGCGTACTACGAATATTTGGCTCGTGCGTGAAGTCCGTATTGTTGTACGGAAGCGAAACATGGCTGGTCTCTGACACCATCACACAGAAGCTACAATCCTTAATCAACAAGTGCCTCCGCATCATCTGCAGAATATTCTGGCCAAACACCATCAGTAACGACGCACTGTGGAGATTAACGAATGAGAAACCCATCCTAAGGCATATCAAACACAGAAAGTGGCGATGGATAGGTCATACCTTGAGAAAACCACCACATAGCATCACGAGAATGACACTGGACTGGAACCCGCAAGGAAGCAGAGCAAAAAATTCTTGGAGAAGGTCGATGCTGCGCGAACTAGCAGATGCCTACATCTCATGGGACGGTGCAAGAACAACAGCACAGAACCGTGTACGATGAAAGAATCTTGTCGAGGTGCTATGCGCCGGATAGGAGTGAACAAGGGGGAAAAAACAACTTTTTTAATACCTTGTGTTCGGTACTCGGGCCTGGCTGTTTTTCGTCCTGTTGGATGTTCATGTTTAAAAGGTTATATCTATAAATCGTTTGAAAATTAAATTCTGGGAAGCTACCTGGAAGTTTATGTCCTTAGCTATAATAGAAATATGATAAATTCACGTTTAAAGCCGAAAAAGTCTGGCCAGACCCTGGTGCCCAACGGAGGATCATCTTCGTTCACAATCCCCTTCCTTTCTGCTTGATTCATAGCAATAGACCTCCAGCTCCTAACTCATAGCTTTTAAGGTCAGCTATGACTTGGTCAAGCCAGGTTGAGCGAGGACGTCCTTGGGCCCGGGTTGTTAGGGAATTCGTTGCTAAATAGAAGTTTGAGATCCGCTGCTCTCCATGCGTGCATTGTGTCCGAACCATCGAAGCCTTTAGGATTTTGGACGTTTAGCGACACTTTCTCCCTGCCATACGTTTTCAGCAACTCATCGTTGTGGCGTATTCGATATATTTCGTCGGTGTAGCGTATGGGGCTAAAAGCCTTTCAGAGTACTTTCCTTTCGAAAACTCTCGAGCTCATTTCATCTTTGCTTGTCATTGTCCAGCACTCGCAGCCATAGGACAGCACCGGCAGTAGCATCTTGACTGGTAGAGGCGGATTTTACATGCAAGTGTAAGCAATTTAGAAGTCAGTAATTTTGATGGGCGTAGTACGCTTTATTTGCTACCATTACTCTGTCTTGTATTGCGTCGAGATTGCTGTTGAGATTTTTCATTAGAACTGCCAAATATTTAAAGTGATGAACACCCTTAAAGGAGAATATCCCGATTTGAAATTCCTTTGTCTCGCTTTGCTCCCCGAGATCTCAAGATACAGTCTGTGTCAGAAGAAAATAACCGGGTTTTTTCTTGTAACTTCAAGATATATTTCGTTCTGCTTTTTTCTGCGTAATAGTCCTACTCATGGGCTACGACACCAGTGCTAACTCAGGTTAGTGTCGTTCGAAACTTTCCCGTAAACGCAACCAAACAAAAATGAGTGAGAAGTACACAAAGCGTTTTGAGGCGGTATTTTTATGCACGCAATCGATAGGGCCGAAATTATCTTACGCCGCGGCTGCAAAAGTGATTAAAAAATCAAAAAAGTTTGGTGTGAGGTAGAATCAGTGGTATAAAGTATATAAAATTGTTGATGACTTTTCCGAGCGCGGCTTGAAGCGAGTGACGACAAAAAAGCAGGATAAAGCGATCGTCCAACTTTTAAAGCGGGACCATTCTTTATGACTATGCCAAGCACGATCAGTTCTTTCTAAAAAGGGAATAGATGTGAGTATCAAACGTCGACTGAAGAATGGGAACATATTCTACCGTCCCACATCATCAAAACCACTGCTCACAGAAAAACACATAACAGCATAACAGTACTGAACTGGCCTTCCCTGCTCCAGACGCCAATCTCAATGAAAATGCATCTTGCCGGAAGGCCAGTCCCTGATTTAAAGCTACTCGTGCGTTAAGTTCGCAGAATCTAGCCCTGTTTGTTGACGAGCTGCGCAGAAAAGCTGGTTCAATGCATGAAGAAGATGCCAGGTTATACTCAACAACGATGGAGACTACACGTCTTATTGAGTAATAGCGACCCGTAGTTCTGTACATACTTTCATGTAAAAAAAATTAAATATATATCTTTGATACTTCATGTATAATCGCGGTTTCTTTTTTCTGACACAGACTGTAATTACTTTTGCCTTCACTTATTCTAAAGTCTACTACTTTTGCAGAATTTTTAATCTTACAGAGGGTCTGAAATAGATACTCTTTGTTCCTCGACACTATTGTCAGCATGCGCGATTGTTATTCCTGAGCTGCTCAGAAAGTTTCAAAACTTGACTTCATTTCTTATCGCATAGTGGAGCCGGAGATTAAAAACAGATGTAGAAAGCGAGCAGCCTTGTTTTACGTCACAGGAAATTCCAAAGAGTTTCGTCAAAGTTTGTTGTACAACTAATTTTCCGGTAGTGTTAGCCAGAGTTGCCATGGCTAATTGAATGAGTTTGCCACTGGTACTTAAGTCAGAAAGCGCTTCTGGTAGTTTGTCCCGAAAATTGTCCGTTAGGAGTTCATGCGGTGAGATTTGGCATTGCTTCAAGTCCTTTCCGCAGAAGCTGTCTGGAGGATGAGCTGGAATCATCTCAGAACATTCTTCTCAGCTGCCCTGTTCTCGTCGGGCAAAGATTTAGACATCATGGCTTTCACTTTTTCGGTACACCTATGGATATGGCGGGTTTAAATATCCTACACCTGTTGAAATTCATCAGCCGCTTGAAACGGCTAATACGAGTACGAACGTAAATAGCCACTTTTAATCGGCATCCTCTAATCCAAAGCCCCTTCTTCTTTTTTCCACCTGTTTGGTTGTTTTTCTTCTAAAAAAAAATAGGAAAACATTTCGACATTTTAGATGAGTTCTGATAAGCTACGAAAATACTAATTCAGAACCTAGAGACGCTACAAGCGAATCCTATTAAAGAAAAAAAAAGTGCGTGTAGCGTAGTACACATAATAGAAGTGAAACCTTCAAGGCAGACATAGAAAGTGGGAGAGACCAGAAAGAGAATGAGAGAGAGTGAGAGAAAGAGAGAAAGAGAGAGATAGAATATATATCTAAATAAATTCACAACATTTGCAGGAAACACAAATAGACAAAATTTACAAAAAGCGGAGAAGGGTCGACCGGTGTAGGTAAACGCCGGACACAAACCGTGGCAACAACGCGCACTACTCCGAGCGTTTATTACCCGCACAAATGCAGCGATTCCAGGACCGCAGCAACGGCACAAATTGCCGCAAGGCAATACCAATAAATCCGGCGCCGGAATGGATAGCACAAGCACCCGCCAGAAAACGGAAATAAGCTCCAAAACGTAGGCACAAAAAAAAAAAAAACGCCAAAAAACTTGGGACCAAAACACGCCCCAAACAGTAAGCACCAAGGTAATATAAGGCCAAACAGTAGGCATCAAAAATATATTTCCTGCAACGAAAAAGCACCAAAAAGTAGGCAGTGTTATTTTTCACTAGAAATTAGCACCCACAAAGAAAAACTCAGAAAAAATAACCTAAAGTGTATCTAGGGTATATATGAGGTATAGCTCTCTCTCTCCTTTTCCTCTACGTTATATCTTTTTTCTCTTTCGCAGAACGAAAATGCCCAAAACGTTGCATGACCTTGAAATTTTACTCTTCATTCTCGCTCGTCCTTCGACGCCTAAGAAGTTTCACTTCAAAAATGGTTTTTTGGATGATACCCAGTGAATCATCAAAGTTGCCGGCGGAGTAATGGTAAGTCTGGAGACTAAAAAACTCCGGAAACGTAGTCTTACCTGGAACCGATTTCGCTTTACTCCAGCGTGGCGTTCCAGTTTCCTTATTACAAGTTCTATGCCTGTGTGCCTGCATCCAGGGCCCGCTTTTGCACTCGGAGAATTATTTCCGTGAAACCGCCGAAGATTTTTAACGTTTCCTCGTGTATATTGTCCATTCCTTTTCTAGTGGTTATGTGACCGACTGCATGCTCCAGCGTACGACGTTCTTGTACCCAATGCATGCATTGGAAAAAGGTATCTCCAGCGGCATCTTCGGCTGCATCACCGTGTATGCATTTTCCTATTTTGAACAGGTATTTCTAGAGATACCCGTACTCCGAAGGCATTTGGGTTGTATAAAAATTGACTTCCCTGAAGTTACTTGCTGTTCAATGTAGCGACGTCTTTTACAGGTATTAGCCTAGCCACCCATCAGCCACGTGTTTCGTTTATCCAGCAGCTGACTCACTCTTTAGTTACCAAGAAAAACAATCTATTTTTGTTTCTTGAATAACATAATATTCTTTGTACTGTATGTAAGCAAAACTTTTTCATGCATTAGTTTTAAAAAATCGTCATCCAATCAATAACTTTACTTTGCATGCATTTTGCATGCATTTAATCAGAATTGAGAAGTTTCCTAATTATTAATTTTTTACTGAAACTAAACGAATTAGCTACATCTTTCTTGACTACGAACATCCACTCACTCTATCTGAGATCTTATCCAACTCGCCAGAATTCCATTCGCTCCACCATTCCATTTTGAGCGAACTAGTTCGAAAAGGGCGAGATACGCCCATACAATAGGACCAGTTCTGAACAAAAAATGTATTCGACTAATTTCGTTTTTCCTTGTGGCGTATTTGCTAGCTTTCACTCAAACGCAGTTGGGAGCTATTGAAATTCCTTTTGCATTGCTTAAGCAAATCGCAGGCTGACGTTTAGTCCTTTATTCATTCAGTTTAGTGGCACTTTGCCCAATTTTCGGTGTGGTGTTGTGGAATTCTATTTTTTGCGTATTGAAAAATTTGAAGATTTTAAGTTTAATTGCTAGACATTTATTTATTGCTTTGCTTTGAAGCATTTTCCAATCGCGCTGAATTTCTGCAGGCTGTTTTTATCATGTAAAATTAAAAAAAAAAAAAAAATTATCAATTCTCAGATTTTCTTGAATTTTTTTTCTAAAAAAAAAATTTTTTTCTAAATTTTCGGCATAACTTGAAGGGACTCCAAATTTTAAACAACTTATTAACCTTTAATTTATTGTTTCATACAACACACTCTGTGCCGTTTGTGTGTTTGTTACAGTTCCGGAAGTTCCGATCATCTGACAGTTGCGCTACTAGGAGACGTATACTTTGACAATTGTTTTAAGTTCTGTTGCGCGAAAACGTCTTTCTGTATATTTCATCTTACGAAAAATGCAGTGCCCGACTCGAAATAACTTTTGTTACGTTTGTGGCTTATTCGCACCATTAAAAATTTTAAAAATATTACGAAAACAGTGGTTAATTCGTTTCAGAAAATATTCAATACTGCTTATGTTCCTTACTTGTGGTATACTCCGGAAGTCGTGTGCGACTATTGCTATAGAAATTCATGCAAGTTTACTGATGGAAGGTCAACAATAAAGTACTCTGTACCAACAATTTGGCTACCACGTACGGAGCACTGCAGTGAACTGTGCTACTTTTGCGTAACTTTTACTCAAACTAAAGGGTACCAATACTTTCGCCGCAACAAAATTCGCTACGCTAATGTAGAATCTCTAGTATGTAGTATATCTATTGTAATGCGGAGTGAAATACCTTTCTTTTGATACCCTCATCGGCATATCTCATGGAATTTTTTTTTTTTAATTTCGAACAGGTGGCAACCCTGTGAAACATTGTCAGTAGAAATGTGATACAATATCTGTGTGCCCAATTTCATTCAAATCCGTTAAGCTAATCCTGAGATCGTGCGGCTATACAGATATGCATACAAGAATTGCTCGTTTAAAGTTATAAAACACAAAAAAAAAATTGTGACGTGTACATGAAAATCGCCGATACACGTGCATTTTTATTTTTTATCCCCTTTCCGAAAAAGTATATTTGGTTCATAGGACAGAATGTGTGTAAAGCGGTATAATATTTAGTAGCGGTACGCCAAACACAATATTGTTCATTATATTGGTGATGTACATAGTTGCGGAAAGTATCAGATATGTGCTGCAAATTTAGGTGAATATTATTGGGTTGGCAACTAAGAAATTGCGGATTTCACTCATAGATGGCTTCAGTTGAATTTTTGGGTTTGCAGACGTAGTTCAAATGTAAAACACCCTTTGTTATTTGATAGTTGGCAATTCAGCTATCAATCGGTAAAAAAAGTTTTTTGATCGGTTGCGTAGTTTTCGTTTGGTGTTCGTTGAAAAATGGAAAATCAAAAGGAACATTTTCATCATATTTTGCTTTTTTATCTCCACTAAGGGAAAACCGAATCGCAAGTTCATATAAAGTTATATGCTGTTTATGGTGACGAAGCCTTAAAAGAACGGCAGTGTAAAAATTGGTTTGTCAAATTTCGTTTTGGTGATTTTTCACTCAAAGGTGAAAAACGCTCTGGACGTCCAGTTGAAGTTGATGACGTCCTAATCAAAGCAATAATCGATTCGGGGCGCCACAGTACAACACGTGAGATTGCAGAGAAGCTTCATGTATCATATAGACGCATTGAAAATCACTTAAAACAACTTGACTATGTTCGAAAACTGGATACCCCCGAAACTCCTCACGAACTGAAAGAAACGCATTTAACGCAACGCATTAAAACCTGCGATTTGCTACAGAAACGTAATGAAAATGATCCATTTTTAAATCGACTGATAACTGACGATGAAAAATGGATTATTTACAACAACATCAAACGGAAAAGAACGTGGAGCAGGCCAGGTGAACCAACTCAAACAACATCAAAAGCTGATATTCATCACAAGAAGGTTTTATTATCAGTTTGGTGGGATTACAAAGGAATTGTCTACTTTGAGCTCTTACCACCCAACCGAACGATCAATTCTGATGTCTACATTGAACAACTAACGAAATGAAAGAATGCAGTTGAAGAAAAGCGGCCCGAATTGACAAATCGAAAAAGTATTGTATTTCATCATGGCAATGCAAGGCCACACACATCTTTGGCCACTTGGCAAAAATTATTGGAGCTTGGTTGTGATGTTTTGCCATATCCACCATATAGACCTGACCTTGCACCATTTGATTATTTTTTGTTTCGATCTCTACAAAACTCCTTGATTGGTAAAAATTTCAATAATGATGATGATGTCAAATCGTACCTGATTCAGGTTTTTGCTAATAAAAGCCAGAAGTTTTATGAATGTGGGATTCTGATGCTGCCTGAAAGATGGCAAAAGGTCATTGATCAAAATGAAGAATACATTACAGAATAAAGTTATTTAGTTACATGAAAAAATTGTCTTTGATAAAAAAAATCCGCAATTACTTAGTTGCCAACCTAATAGATTTACTTTTTTATCATCTGGCCACATTGTCGGCGATTGGGATTTTTGGTCGTGTTGGTGATTATTCGCGGGTTATTTGTGTATGACATTTCTCCGCTTTATTTAATTTTTTTCTAAATTTTTTCCTCTTCTTTTACGTCGAGCAGTCAAATCTCTCTCGCAACTGCAGTGTTTTCTAATTTTGGGTATAAAAAAGCAATAAAATGCTCATTTAAAGAGGAGATAATACAAAATTTATATTGAACTATTTAAAAAATGTTGTACTGGGTTCCCCATATTCGACGGACCCATGTGTTTTTTTTTTAATCAAAGAAAAACAAAATTTTTTTGTTGTTGACGATAATACTCATTTTATTTGGTTCAAGTAGATTTGTTGACATCACTTTTCGAATATGATATCTCTCAAATGGCCGCCTTAAGCCTGTATGGCGTATTGTGCCCGTTTTGCAGCATTTTCCTTAGTTTTAGCTAACATTTCGGCTGGAATAGCGCCTATTTCCTAACGGATGTTGTTCTTTAGCTCTTCTATGGCCTTTGGCTTATTAATATAAACCTTTGATTTTAAATATTCCCACAAGAAGATGTCAGGTGGCGTTAAATCGGGCGAACGCGTGGGCCAGTCAAAGTCGCCATTTTTCGTCATCAAACGACGAGGAAACAATTTCTTCAAAAAATCGATTGTGTGCGAGCTGTGTGTGGTGGAGCGCCATCTTGTTGAAACCAGAACTGCCTCATACGCTTTCAACGAATAATTGGAATCACAAAAGTGGTTATCATATCGCGATAACGCTCCTGATTGACGTTAACAGCTTGGCCATCTTCATTTTCTAAGAAAAACGGTCCAATAATCGTTTTCGCACTAATGCCCCACCAAACAGTGACTTTTTCGTCGTAAAGAGGTACCTCTTGAATTTCGTGAGGATTTTCAGTGGCGTAAATACGGCAATTTTGCTTGTTTACCATCCCATTCAATAAGAAATAAGCCTCATCGGACATGATGATTTTGTTCTTCTCCTTCTTCTTTTGACTTCTTTTGTTGAATGTAAATTTCAACAATTTGGGAGCGCTCACGTGGCGTGTACTGTTCCATGGTAAAAATCTGCTTGGACTGGCGCTTCCAACGCGGTATGTCATTAAGCGATCGGACGTCTCTGTCAAAAGATACAGGGTTGCCAGAAGGGTTCGTCGAATATGGGCAACCTTGTATGCGTGACAAATTGCGTTTACACCCTTTTTAAGCCCAGCTCCTCCTCCTAAGTTTACGATTAGCTGCCGAGGAGTGACCGCTACAGGTATTAGAACATTTTTTTTCTTGATTTTGGTGTTCCACGGAGATTCGAACCTATGTACTTTGAATGACTCCGAATGGTAGTCACGCACCAACCCATTCGGCCACGGCAGTCGTTCGTTAAGTACAATAGATTATTTAAAAAAACAAAGTTATAAAAATCCATCCTTGTATTTAAAACTTTCTTAGAAGATGTCTTTGAAAGAAAGAAACGGAAAGTACTTTTTTGATGTTTTTTCTATATTTGAGTTTATGTAATAAGATAAGGTACTCCTTTTTCAACTACTTTCTCCTTATTTCTTTGATTTCTTCAGTATTATTTGATTTTGTTTTTTTTTGGTTTGACTGTAAATACACCTCTAAGGCTTTAATTCATATCCAGTAAATTCAAAAACTTTTCAAAATTTATAGAAAGGTCCTAACATTTAGGAAGAGTTGAGAGAAGACGATCCCATATTCTTGCATAATCCCAAAAGGAGCAAAAAATTAGATTTG
The DNA here is from genome assembly GCF_028408465.1 of Anastrepha ludens. NCBI lineage: Eukaryota > Metazoa > Arthropoda > Insecta > Diptera > Tephritidae > Anastrepha > Anastrepha ludens. The sequence goes on along the minus strand of NC_071499.1, from coordinate 8,354,191 downwards.
CGCAGCCAAAACATCAAATTTGGTTAGAATCAACAAATTTTTAATAACACTGGAATCTTTCCAGCATAAACATTGTTTTTGCATTATAAACATTGTTTTTCAACTTACTATTTTGATAGATTTAAAGTAAAGAAAGAAACAAATATCAAACTTAAAAAATTTCCCGTTTTTGGTATACAACAGCATTAAGTTTATTGCGAAGAGCAAAGGGTTGGCAATATTGCACAACTACATCGATGTGACGCATTCTCTGCTGGACGAAGTCTTATTTCTACAATATAACCTTTAACTCTGGCTACGCTTCGCCTCAAAGTGATGAAATTATTATCAAGAGCATCGATGGCTGAAAAATCTCGATAGCGACACACAAAAAAAGTGCACAATTTCATCATAACGTTAATAGATTCCCATGAAGATGTTGAACTGAGGACGATGCACTTTTTACAACTTTAAGTTTTAGCTGATAATATCTGATAAGTAGCGAATAAGCGTGGAAAAGAAAAATGCCTACCAAGCGGCATTGCTACAATGGTTTGGCAGCTGCTAAAAGTGAAAAAATCTGGTTTATAATCCCAATTATATGGTAACTTATAAAATTAATTGTACGAGTGTTTTAGTGCATCTCATTAATATTCATAAAAAGTAATTAATCAAAATTGTTGGTGTTAATAAATGCATTAAATTCGATATTAACTTTCTTACCCTCACGAATAAGTAACACAGGGTAACGAACGGCTTGAATAAACTATTAAAGTTCACTACAGGGGCATCACAAGGAGGAAAAGTGTTAGCAATAGAGTAAAGTAGTGTTGAACAAAACAAGCAGCTTTTATGGTTGGCGATAACTAAACCTCACCAAAAGTGTAAAGTTCAATGGTCACGGCAATAATTGGAACATCCTACATGGCCATAAATGCAAGGTAACAAATACAGGAGCCAATAAATATGAAACATGACTTGTGGCGATGAATTTTGTGGCTTATTCCCTGCTATGCATCTCAGTTGCTCCAGTCTAAGGTGTTTGGCGCTACACTATGGTTAATGACCCAGAGTTCATGTGCTCCATGTTGTAGATTATTCACATAAAGAAGCAGAAGAAGGAAAAAACTAGAGAACCAAATATGCTCACCTATGCAGTAATATACGAATATGTATGTATGAATGTGCTCTATTATTTAAAAATGTATGTGTGTGATGACATACAGTGTGGGTTTTAGAAGCTTCTTTTCTTTCTGTTTTATATCATGCAAGTGCAAATTGTATGTGACATTTATTTTCAAAATCAGTTTTTTTTATTCATTTAAATAATTAGAGATAGTAGGGTTTTCAATAGGTTTTGTGGCTCGATAAAAAAGCACATTTTTACACTTTTTCCACAGAGACTCCAATTTATAAACTCCATCCTTGTAGTGAGAACCTGGAAGGGCTGCAAAATACATTTCCACAGTTGTTATGACCTCATCATTTGATGAAAAACGCTTTCCACGCACGAATTTTTTAAAGTCTGAAAACAGATGGCGAAATCTAGTGAATAAAATGGATGCTCTGATAATTCGAACTTTAATTCATGGATTTTAGCCATTGTTAAAATGCTCTTGTGACGTGGTGCATTGTCCTAATCAAAACGAATTTTTTTCTTTTGCAAACTGGGTTTTTGCACCAATTTTTTCCATCAGTTATTCTGAAAGACTATCAGTCGCAAGTATACCAGTTTGCAAGTAATCCACAAACGAAATTCCATTCGCATCCCAAAAAACTGATGCTAACACCTCTTTGGCCGATTTCTGTATACGAACTCGTTTCGGAGTCGACGAACCAGGTTCACACCATTCGTTAGCCTCCTGTTTTGATTTAGGATCACAGTGATAGAGTCTCATACATGGTGATGAATCGAAGCACAAAATTCACTTTATCCTTTCGGAAAGGCTCTAAAAGCTGCTTAGGAATGCAATCGAATGTGTTTTTGTTTCATTGTTAGCGAATACGGCATCCATTGTGTCCACAGCTTTGTGAAACGCAATTTTTCAGTGGAAATATTGCTTACAGGCTTAGGGCTTCTACTAAATCTCTTTCAGTCACTCGACGATTTTCCATTACGACATCCTCTATTTTTTCTACGATTTCTGGTTTTGCTGCTGTTTTTGGACGTCCTTGGCGTGAGTCGTTTTCAAGGCTTGTACGGTCACATTTAAATTCAGCAACCTATCTTTCTACTGTACTAATTGGTGGCAAAAAGTCCTTATACACTTTCAACATTCGTTCATAAATTTCCTTTGCTTTTAAATCTTCCAAAAATAAAAATTCAACCTCTGCACGATACTTGATTTTCTCACTGTGCCACGTCGATACTAAATGGCTTGTAAACAAAGAATGAATTAACAGATTGCAATAAAACTTCACATACCTTCATATGAGGCGCGTGCCACTATAACAAAAAAAAAAAAAAGAATGTAGGTTAGTAGCAACGCCCTCTCTTATCGAACCGCAAAACTTATTGAAGAACCTAGTGTTTCTTATAAATCATAAATTGTTGTAAATTCCTCTACGATGCACATAATGCATTCATCTCACATTAATGTTCTCTTTGAATTTCTGTTAAAGTCGATATGCAACTCTCTATCCACCTGTTTGGTGGTCTGCCTAGTCGTCGCCATTGTTCAGGCATCCCGTCACGAGCTATTTTTATGAATCGAATGCTAGAGGCTCGTGTCTCAAGACCGCGTCATGATCGTCTTCTGGCTTCGAGCAAGCGTTTCGGTAGTCGGAAGCAAGTGTTCCGTTTTCATGTTTTTGCTTGAGCTTCTGCTCAATAAGTCAGTATCGTCACCCTGATACCCTTGCACCGTTTACGCATTTGTCTCGCGCAGCTGTTATTATAAAGGGTGGTTAAATTTCAAGGGCCGATGTTGAATGTGAACCACTCCTAAACGTCAAATTTTTTCTCGCATTTCCTTTGACATTTTCCAATTTCAGACTAACTCAATTTGAACCATGGGAAAATACACAATTGAGCAACGCGTTAAAGTTATTCAGACTTATTATGAAAACGGGCGTTCAAATCAAAAGCATATCGCGCACTTCGTGATTTTTTCGGTCAATTTAATCGTCCAAATGCGCGTACAATCGGAAAAATTGTGCAAATTTTGAGCAATCTGGGTCTGTAGGAGATGTGAAAACACCAGTGCATGCTCGTACAGCTCGCACTGCAGAAAATATTGCTGCTGTTTGCGATAGTTTGGTTGAAGAGCCGTCCACCTCAACTCGTCGTCGTGCCCAACAATTGCACCTCTCACGCTCGTCGTTGATGAACATTATGCATGAAGACTTGCACTTACACGCTTATAAGGAGCAATTGACTCAAGAACTAAAGCCTCTTGACCATTTCAAGCGTCGTCAATGGTCAGAATGGTGGCAGGAAATGGCAACAGTGAATGACCAATTTTCGAAGAAAATCATCTTCAGTGATGAGGCACATTTTCACCTCAGTGGATTCGTCAATAAGCAGAATTGCCGCATTTGGGCGAATGATAATCCAAGAGTGATTGCCGAAAAACCAATGCACCCACAAAGAGTGTCTGTTTGGTGCGGTTTATGAGCCAGCGGCATTATTGGGCCGTATTTTTTCCAAAATGAGGCCGGTCAGGCAGTCACTGTGAATAGTGTTCGCTATCGTGAGATGATAACGAACTTTTTATGGCCCGAATTGGAAGATGTGGACGACATGTGGTTTCAACAGGACGGTGCCACTTGTCACGCAGCTAACGAAACTGTGGCTCTTTTGCGCGAAAAATTTGATGGCCGAATAATCTGACGTCGCGGCGATGTCAATTGGCCGCCAAGATCATGTGATTTGACACCGTTGGACTTCTTTCTTAGGGATTATTTGAAAGAAAAGGTGTACATCGATAAGCCAGCAACAATTCAAGAGCTAAAGGATGAGATAATTCGGCACATCAACGGCATAGAACCTCAATTATGCCTCAGCGTCATCGAAAATTTGGACCATCGGATGGAAGCCATTTGGCCGATATTCTGTTCCATGCATAATTGAGCCATACCAATATTATCATAATAAAGAGAAATGATAATAACTTCTTAAAAAATTGTATTTCGTTCAAAATCAACACCGGCCCTTGAAACTTAACCATCCTTTATTTCGACCGCTAGATACAGTTCGTCTAACAAAAGCGTGACTTGCAAAATTCAAACTTAGGGGTTTATCCTGTTCGCAATACACGATGGGCAATTTATTATTGTAGTTTTATGAGACTTTTAGAAAGATCTACATGCATTTTTTAAGATCGACACGGTGTCATTCTGGTTCATTGAATTTTCAGATATGCAAAATTTTAGGATTTAGAGTGGAATTAGTCCCCAAATTACTCAGAAATGACCGAAGCACTTCGGAAATGTCTACTTCTCGAAAACCAATAAAATCGAACAAAATATGTAAATCGGAGAAAGTGAGAGTTTTCGCAAAGGCGGCTGGAGTATACCATTATTTACTGATCCATTACGCTAAAGTTACTATTTACCTTACTCGTATAATCTAATCAACATGAGATCAAGAGGAAGACCGAGAAGAAGATGGGCTGGCGAACTAGAGGAGGACATCAATAAACTTGGGATAAGAAATTGAAAGAAGTCGCAAGCAATCGAGATGTATGGCGGTCCCACGTGCAGCAGTCCATAGCTCTCAAAGAACTGTAGTGCCAAAAGATGATGATGATGATGAACTAGACAGCTACAGTATACAAACTAACAAGCAATGGAGCGCGTAAAGGTCTAAATAAAGATGTCCACCACCCAAAAATTTTTTTTTTATTTCGTAAAAAAGTTATTCAAAAACCTAATTGGTGGATGGACGATGACAACATCCGATGAAGCGACGCTTGGAGTGTTTGAGAGAAAGATTCTGCGTTAGATTTTTGGACCTTTGCACGTTGGCAACGGCGAATATCGCAGGCGATGAAACCATGAGCTGTATGAGCTTTACGACGACATAGACATACCGCAGCGAATAAAGATCCAGCGGCTACGTTGGCTGGGTCATGTCGTCCGAATGGATACAAACGCTCCGGCTTTGAAAGTATTCGATGCGGTAACAGATAGTGGTAGTAGAGGAAGAGGAAGGCCTCATCTGCCTTGGAAAGATCAGGTGGAGAAGGACTTAGCTTCACTTGGTGTGTCCAACTGGCGCCGGTTAGTACCAGAAAAAAACGACTGACGCGCTTTGTTAAACTCGACCAATATCACATAAGCCAAAATCAATTAAGAAGAAGAAGAATTGGTTGTTTAGTTTTGCGCTGCCTTGTAGGTATTTGAATATTAAAAGAAAAATATTTCAATACTTTATTTCAAATATTCGCAGTTTATTTAGTTTGCAAAAGGTTGTTAATACCTGATATGATAATACAAAATTCGCAATCGCGTTATAGATAGACACAAAATCTGAAATGAAAATTGAGCTTTTTAAACTAAAAAAAAACTTTTTTATTTGGGTACTCAATTTTTCATATTTTTTTAAATTTTACCTCAATAATAATCTTTGCCAAATTCCTCTTAATTCATATTCACATATTTACCTTAACACTGCATTAATTCATATTATCACGGCTATAAATTTTCAAGTACACAGCCATGGTAGTCCCTTGAGGTTATTTTCGTTAACACAATTCACACTCACAAACATACATACATACAGACACATAAGTATGTGCTTTCACTGTCGCTGGCTCTGGTTTTACTGTTTATTATTATCAGTAATAATTTAATACTTTCGAGTATTTGCTGTACCTGCATGTGGTAGTGAGTCGGCGCATACAAAATAACATTTACAAGTGTGTGTATTGGAAATCCACACACACAGACGCTTACTACTTAACTATCAAAGGCAAGGTCAAGGACACTTATGCATGTAAATCTGCTTGTACACAGCTTAGCATTGCAATGATAAATTCTCTCACGTGCGATGCAGTGAACCGTTGTTATCTTTCTTGTATTTGTATTGCAGATTTGATTGTTGGTTTTATTGAAGTATATTTTTGACATACAATAAATGTCTATAACATTGACACTGCCGATTATTACGATAATATGAGGAGACGATAAGTGTGTGAGGTTTTTTGAGCACCAAAACTTTGACCTTAAATGTGAGATATACAACTGGTAAGTAGATTTATGAAATCGGAATTTTGCTCACAGATAGCGTCAACTACAAAACCATGAATTTTCAAAATGCATCAGGCACATGATTGATTTCGAGTTTTGCTAATAAAATCTATTTTACCGCAAAATAATTCGCTCAAAATAACTAACAATTTTCCTGTTTATTCCAGCGGCCGCCGTAGCCGAATGGGTTGGTGCGTGATTACCATTCGGAATTCGCCGAGAGGTCGTTAGTTCGAATCTCGGTGAAGGCAAAATTAATAAAAACATTTTTCTAATAGCGGTCGCCCCTCGGCAGGCAATGGCAAACCTCCGAGTGTATTTCTGCCATGAAAAAGCTCCTCATAAAAATATCTGCCGTTCGGAGTCGGCTTGAAACTGTAGGGCCCTCCATTTGTGGAACAACATCAAGACGCACACCACAAATAGGAGGAGGAGCTCGGCCAAACACCTAACAGAAGTGTACGCGCCAATTATTTATTTTTATTTTATTTATTTATTTCCAGTTCCTTCCTTCAAACAAGCTCTTCGTACATTCTCCGAACTTTCACAACTTAGTGAACGTAGCTTAACCTTTTTGACAATAAATGGATTGACCGCATGCTTTGCGCCAAACAGTGCTCAAAATATCAACAATGATAATAAAATAATTAGAAAAGAAAAGAATCGCCACACCAGGCATAGCCTACGAAGGAAAATGGTGGTGGCGCCCAGCAAAGAAATGGTGCATTATGCGATTTATTCACAAGGCTTAACTCCATTTTAATCTGAGTTGCAACTCCGGAAAGCAGTCCTTCGTTGTTGGAAATATATGAAATAAGGGCTATATTGCTGACTTGACCAGAAGACAAACGTGCTTTGTTGGTGAAACAGTCCAAAATTAAAAAAACGTATAAACTTAAAAAAATGTTAAACTTAAAAAGTTGAAAACAACCGAAATGAACTTCATAAGCAATTTTTAGAATCTAAGAATCAAATCAGAATCCTTAAAAACTACCAGGAATGTTTGAAAAAATTCAACTATTGAAATAATTTCTTGGACTGGAACTATATTTCTAGGATTAAAGAGAATTTTAAATCAGATCCTAAGACCTTTTGGAGACCTGTTATATTTAAAAAGACTAGCTCTAGAGCTCCTTCTACGGTTCGTTTCTAAGACCAACCCTTCTGCTACACCTACGAATATAACCAACTTGATTGCCGATTCTTAGATCACTCGTGACGATACCGCTTCTTAATTAAGGGGTTAGGGGTAGTCGGAATTTTCAAAAGATTTGATTTTTTTTGTATTTTGCAAATTTTTAAAGAAAAATATCTTACAAATATTGTGTGAAAATTTGAAGTGAATCCGACAAGTACTTTTCGAATTATTTAACAAATAACAAAGGGCGCTCGTGCGCTCTGGAGCGCGGTAGTAAAAATTTAAATGCATTTTTCTCAAAACTATGTTTTTTGAACTTGTGATCACTGTAACTGAAAAACCGCTTGGTAGATTTCAATAAAATTTATACTGCGTTTGAAAAACATAAAAAAACTCGTGCCTGATCGGTGGATTTTTTTGTAAAAATAACAATTTTTTTTAGCAATTAACTGTCGGTTTTTTTCTTGAAAATCTGCAAAATTTTTCCTTAGGCCGCCATATTGTTAATTTTGAAAAAAAAACAGCCTTAATCAGGCACAAGTTTAACTATTAATGAAATTATTTTAATTAATTAATTTCTCTAGTTCGATAGATTTTGGAGGAATCTCCAAGGACTTGTAATGATCAGCGCAACGGACTTCTGGAGAAACGGGCTCACACAAACAGCGATAACTTTTACAGTAATTATTTTTTTTTGCAAAAGTCGAACTGAAAAATGATGTATTAATGCTATGTTTTTATTTTTGTAAAATAAAGCAGTTGATTACCAAAAAAAATCTTTGAAAATCATCAATTTTTCGCGCCTCTGACTACCACTAACCCCTTAAGAGAATCCGCTGAGATCTCGACTTTTATTCCACTTGACTTTTTGGTGTCAAAAAATGAATTTCACGAGTATGAATATCTTAAACTCCTTTTTTCTTAATTTGTAGCGAGTGGCTTAAGCAGCTAACAGAAATTGTCAATCCCATATGCCAGCGTTTTTTTAGTCCAACGACGTTAGCACTGAGTGTAAATAATTTGCATTTAAACAAAAAATGCTGTAAATAAGTCGAAATTCTCAAAGGTATTGCTCGAATTACTCGAAAAAATTCGATATACTTAAGCTCACGTTAGAAAATTTTAAAGTAATGAACATCGAACAAATATGCGAGTACTCGTTGCTTATTTGCTGGGGCTGTTCGAAAATGCGCAAATAAAATCGAGCGTCTATTATTGAGTATGAGCTGTTATGTGACACTACAAATTAAAGTTCATCGTTTAGAGTACCATTGAATTATCTTAGAAGTTTGCTTTTAGCAGCAACAAATAACTCAGTGGCTTCAGGTAATTCCTTTAAATGCTTCTGTTCTACAAATTCTATCCGTAAAATTCTGGTTTTTGTTAAAAAAGAATTTTTTAATTGGTACAACAGGGAAGGCTTATAAATATGTATGACTACCAATGTTTTTTTTAAATAACAAAAACAACAAAAAACTATTTTTTTAAGAAAGATTTAATTTTATTTTCTCGTCCGCAATACTACACCCAGTTTCAAGTGTGTTCAAACTTTTTATGAAAAACTCTTATCCTACTTTTACATTTTTTTTTGAAAATAAGTTTATAAGAGCGGTTTCAGACCACCATCATAGACAAGATTTTTATAATACGCTAAACCCTAGAGAAGACCCACAAAAAATAACTCAACACACACTAACTCTTCGTTGATTTTAAAACCGTCTTTGATAGTATGGATAGAAATAACCTCTATGCCGCTATGCCTGAGTTTGGTTTCCCCGAAAAACTAATGTGTCGGGCGTTGTTCCTGTTGGCCAGTATCTTAAGCTCTTCGCACTCACGTATTTTGGCCTCTCGTTTCTTCTTTCGGATAATACGTCTCTCTTCTTTTTTAGCTCTCTGTAGCGATCCCACATGGCTCGCGTTGCGCCCGATCGCAGCGTGGCTCTATAGGCGGCATCCTTTCTTTCTGCAGCAGCATGACATTCCTCGTCGTACCAATTGTTTTTTCGGGCTCGTCGGAATCCGACTTCTTCCTTCTTCGGCGTCGGTACGTAGAGAACGAGAAATGTTGCTCCATTGTTCGTGCATGCCTGTTTGTTGGGCAGTACTCTCTGAGAGCAGGAGTGAGAGTCGAGTGGCGAATCTTTTGGCTGTCTGTTGTGATTGCAGCTTTTCGATGTGAACATTCTTTGTGTAGGCAGATGTACGTTTTTCGCTGCACAGAGGCGTGTGATCCGAGTCGCTGTTGGGTCCCCGGATTATACGTACATCTAATACACTAGAAGCGTGTCTTCCATCTATCACAACATGATCGATTTGGTTTCGCGTTTTTCGATCAGGAGACAGCCAGGTGGCTTGGTGTATCTTTTTATGCTGGAATCTGGTGCTGCAGACTACCATGTTTCGGGCCCCGGCCAAGTCGATCAGCCTCTGTCGTTGGCGGATGCTTCGTAGTACAGGTGGAATTTTCCGACTGTGGGATTTTCAAGTGGCGGGTCTCAAACCCAGCGCACAACCAGCTATCCTGGAATGCTTCGCCTTCTCACGTTAACTCATTCCCGAACGGGTGTTCGGAAGCTACCCAGAGGATACTTGGGCTAATCCCGGATGTTGTGAGCTGCTTGAACCATATGCAGAAGTTTGGTCCTGGCCACTTCCAAGTGAATGGCGATCAGTAACTTTCCCCACTTGCGTGGACTTCCACACAGGGACTATCATCCCTGTATAGTGAAAATTTTATACAAAAAATTGTGTGGATGGCGTATTTGATAGGAAAAAACGGTATGAATACTTTTGCTTCGTTTTGATATACAAAGCATAAGGCGCTCTCCTTACTTTATGTGAAAGGAAATATTCAATTCAACTCCGGCGTAATACAAAACACAGAATCGTTGGCTTTAAAATGATATGTTTAAATGGTTTGTTTTATTTTGCCTGAACTCGTTTACTTTCTCAAATAACGCCTGTAATGTGCGTGGGAAGCCAGCAACATAAAATATAATACTTACCATAACAAAAGCAAGTGCAACCAGAGAAGGGAATGCAGTTCGAACGTCAGACTCTGCAAAATGATAGCCATTTAAGTGATTTCCTTAAGTTGCATTTAGGGTATTCAGCTGTAAAATCAGACTAGCACCAAGACATGCAAAAGAAGGAGTGTCGACCGGACGGACGAAGTAGAAGTAAATAAATGTAACGCTTCAGCCTAGGCGACTTCACTTCAGTTTATTGTGCTTTTGCTTACAAAAAAAAAATATTATAATAATAATCAAAAAAAAAATAAAAAATCGAAAATTAAAAAAGCGAAGAATTGCCCTAGAGCAAAATTATTTTCTTCATTGGTGTAAAATTGTATATTAAATGCAAATTTCCTCAAAGCTGCTTTTCGCCTACAAATGGCAGTGCATTAAAAAGATTGAAATTTTTCTGTTGCGTAAAATATTTCAAATTTTTCTTTGCCTCCCTAACCCACCTTTGCCGCGCAAAAGCCTATAATTTGTCGCGCACAGGCCATCTAAATATCAGCAGCAGGTTGCTTACGCTCCATGACGACGTCAGCACCATTAGGCTTAGCAAATGAGCGCATCATCCACGTCGGCCATTGCGTCAATGCTAACAACGTCAGCCTCTGCGCTTACATCACTGTCAGCTCCATTTGAGCATTCCACTTTGCTTGCTGAAGAAGAAATGCCATTGCGCCATTGCTACCGAGTCGCGACAGCAGCTGCAAATATTTTTGCTTTCACTTTACTGCGTTTAAGCACTTTCACCCAGCCTCACCCAGCCTCTCATATCCCGTTGACCTACACTTCTGTGTTTGCATTGCCATTGGCAGTATCAATAGCCGTACGCGTGCAGCTTTGCTTTGTTGTCATTGGACTTGTGCCACCTCACTGCAAGTGTCTTAGATTTCTAAAGAAATCCATATCGCCATTTTCAAGGATTTTGGGTCATTGCTTTCTGCACAATTTTTAAATTATTGACTTGTGTGTAATGTGGTTGGTATTTGCGTCAAGTATTTTTTATTTGTGCTTCTGTTTTAGACACACCATTGCTTTCTCTAATTGGTGTGATTACCCGCACATCAACAGATTATGGATGATTGTGGCATTCATTGTAGATTTGACTGCCAAAGCCACTGCCAATTCGGCTTCTTTTCATTCTACTGGGCACTAATTGCCATAGAAATCTAATAAGCAAATGGCATCAAGGCTACTCACTTTATTTACGTCTTACTCTGCAGTCACGGGTGTGGCATATATTTAGTCTCGCCATAAATTCCGTGACAAATTTTGTATCGACTCGACAGATGTAAGCAGCTTCTTCGGTGGCACGCAGTCAACGGCCATGAAACTATTCTTTTCACAGATCCGAAAATGTTCATTGTTGAAGAAGTTTTTAATAACTAAAACGACAAAATCTATGCTGAAACTTCTAAAACGCAAAAAATGTTGTTCCAAGTGTTTAGCGTGACCACTATGCAGCTTCCGTAATGGTTTAGTGGGGAGTGTCTTGCAAAGGATCTACATTTCTCCATTTCTGCGAATAAGGGGTTAAGGCCGGGGCAAAAGTGTATCAGGAGGATGTTTTAGAAGACGTGGTGAGGCATTTGAGCAGCACTCTTTTCAATAGATATCGTTGGATCTTCAAATAAGATTCCAGTGCAGTACATAAGGCAAAAACGATTCAGCAGCGGTAAAAAAACAATATCCCTGGGTTCATAGCCGCAGAATATTGGCCGTCTAGTAGTCCAGCTTCGCATCAGATCTGAACTCATTGGACTACAGTTTGTGGTCGGAATTGGAAAACATGGCCTGTTGAAGATCTCACAGAAATTTGGTGAGTCTGAGTTTGAGGCTTGTGTAAAAGCAAATGGTGACTATTGGGAATGAAAATTAAAAACAATTGTTTCTAATACGAGGGCGGGTCAATAAGTCCGTGACATTTTGTATTTCTGTCGACCACAAACGCAATCGTGTAACAACTTCACAGGAAGGTTTGGCGTTGTTTAATCGCAATATGGAGGAGTTTTTGCGCCGTTTTGTAACCGTGGACGAAGCATGGATCCATCACCACTCACCAGAGACCAAACAACAGTCGAAACAGTGGGTTTCTAAGGGTGAATCGTCTTAATAAGCACACGAAATTCAGTTTTTTTCTATTTTCTTCTCAAACTACTGGGTAGTCTGATAAAGGTAGCTGTAAAACACAAACTAACTGACGCAGCACGTTCAAATTTTGACAGGAGTCAACTGACAGATGCTTGTTGACAGGTATTTCTTTTTCAGTAAAGAGGTCAGAAATACAAAAAGTCACGGACCCTCGAAAATAAAAATATCTTAATTAAAAAAAGTATTATAATTTCATATCTATAACGGACTTAACTTGTAACAGAACTTATGGCAGTGGTAAATATATTTACACTTTCGATTTTTTTAGATCGTTATTGGAAATGCTTTAAAATTTGAAGAAATTCTTTTCAGTTTCAATGGAGCTGGTAGCTTTATTCAAAACAGTTTCGGTACTGCAAAATTCAGACTCAGGCGTTTGCTCTACTTGTTGTCGAAATCGGTTTAAAATCGAGAAAGAGATGAAACGTGTCATTGCCATTTTCACTGACTTTTTCTAGGATTCGGAGTACCGTAAGTATCTGCCCAATGGCAGATATACCAAATAGAAACAGAATTATCCAATTTTTTTTTTTTGGAAAATTTTTTTACTAAATTAAAAAAAAAAACAATTATATTTAATATTTATAATCTGACTCTTGAAATGATTTAAAAGTTTACTGTTTTAAGCAAAGGAAACTTTTAGCTTATATGAAGAAAGTTCTTATCAGTATTTGGAACAAAATGTTTTAAATTTAATTACATGGTTACAAGTATTCACCGTTTTGGTAATTAAAACTACTCCTACGGCATCACTTGAAAGAATACTCAACCATACATGAATTATCGGACCAATACGGACTATATATATATATATATATATATATAATTGGCGCGTACACCCGTTTTGGGTGTTTGGCCGAGCTCCTCCTCCCATTTGTGGTGTGCGTCTTGATGTTGGATGGATGGGCCTACAGTTTCAAGCTGACTCCGAACGGCAGATATTTTTATGAGGAGCTTTTTCATGGCAGAAATACACTCGGAGGTTTGCCATTGCCTGCCGAGGGGCGACCGCTATTGGAAAAATGTTTTTATTAATTTTGCTTTCACCGAGATTCGAACCAACGTTCTCTCTGTGAATTCCGAATGGTAATCACGCACCAACCCATTTGGCTACGGCGGCCGCGGGACTATACGGACTATATGACCCCGAAATACAATTGGGTAAAGAGATTCCGACAACAATAGAGGAAGAGCGGTCCAAAAGTGGTCTGAAACTTAGCCCCAATAGGCTTAATATATTTACTGACGGCTCAAAAATGATGCGCGGAGTAGGTGCAGGGATTTATTGCGCAGAGCTGGACATCAGGCGGCCAATTAAGCTCCCTGACCATTGAAGTGTTTTTCAAGCAGAAGTCTTTGCCGTAGGAAAGGCTGCAGAAAAAGCACTAGTAAAGACATCAAGGACATCGAGCAGCTACCACATAAATATATACGTTGACAGTCAAGCGGCAATGAAGGCAATAAACTCATTTAAATTTCATCTAAAAACGTTCTTAGGACCAGGGAAGCCATAGAGAGACTAGCCACAGACAGAAGGTTACACATCTATGGGTACCCGGACATAAAGGCATTGCAGGAAACGAAATTGTAGATGAGATTGCCAAAAACGCTGTTTACATACAATTCGAACAAGAAAACGACATATGGATAGACAGGAGGTGGAATAATCTAGCCACTTGCAAAACCGCGAAAATCATGTGTACTCAGAATGCAGATAAATACAGATTCGTACTAGGCCCATCTAGAAAGGACCGCAGAACTATGATAGTTATAGTCACAGGCCACAATTTGTTAGCGGCACTCGCATACAAGAAGGGAATTGGAAACACTGATAGGTGCAGATTTTCCAGTGAACTAGAAAGGAGGGAAACTCTTGAATACCTTCTTTGTTCTTGCCCTGCATTAGCTAGAACCCGAATGAAATGTTTAGGATACAATATGAGAGGTTAGAATGTCGCCATAGAAGGCCATAGAATGTTATAAGAAGCCTACTACAAGGAAACCATCCTCCATCTGGTACCACTGGTACCATTAAGGACAATTAGGTATATGTGCCATCACAGGCCAACCTAACCCAATCTAACATAACATGGTGAAATATAAAAAAAAACTTAAATTAAAAAAAAAGACAAATTAAAAGCAAATTACAAAAATCCAATCAGTTTTTTGCAACAAAAATTTGGTCCGCTAAGGTGATTTCTATATTTATTTCAATTTATTCGTTGGGGAATAAGTTGCGTCCGGTAAGTATTCATTCGATAGAACTCATTCTGCTCTACAAAGCCATGCTAGTTGTATTTTTGAGTTATTCAATTTTTATTAGTTTTGAAGCTTAAAAATGGAATACTCAGATGACAAAAATCAACATTTTCGACAGCTGCTCGTCTTTGCTAGTCATCAATATGAAGCAAAGAAAAAAGTGGGTGGCTCCAGAGATCCCCCAAAGCCTTTGGGCAAGCCGTATCTTCATCCAAATAAGATCATGATATGTGTTTGGTGGGACTGGGAGAGCATGGTGCACTGGTAAATGCCCGAAAAGAACGCCACGGTCAATAAGGGGTGTACATCACCCAGCTACACTGCGTGATTGAGGCTATTCGGCTGAAAAGACCTGATGGATACGGTCAAACTATACCCATTCACGACAATGCCAGACCACATGTTGCGCAAGTCGTCAAAGCCGCACTCCAAGAGCTCTAATAGGAGGTGCCTCAGCATCCGCCGTGTTCTCCGGACCTTTCGCCCATCTTTTCTGCTCCTTGTAAAACCATATGAAGGGCGTTACTTGCGATAACAAAGAGGTTCTTAAAAACTTGCTCAGCAATTTCGTTGACACCAGGCTAACCAATATTTGGCGGAATGGCATCAACAAATTGGTCGAGAGGTGGGGAGAGATTGTAAACAGCAACGTCGAATATATAATTGACTAACTTATTGATATAAAAACGCGGTAAAAACGCTACGAACTTATTCCCCAACCTAATAAAATTAAATAAATGAAAAGGCGTTGTCTCAAGTGTGTTTTATCCGAGGGGGATTACTATGAAAGCAACAAAATATAAATAAATGAAGAAATAGATGATTTTCGAGAAAAGTGAGAAGTCACATTGAAAATTGAAATTTGAAAAGGTCGAACCAAGGAGCACATGGAGCTCTGGAAAGAGGGTAGATAGTCAGAAGTCACCTTACTCGTTGAGCACACTTCGTACCTTTGGACACCCAAAAAGAGAAAATAAGAGTCCTCGTTGTTTTAAAATAAACCATGAAAATTCAGATTTTTTCGCGTTTCACTTTATTTTTATTTTATTCAAATTATCACTTTTAGCAATTATATGTGAAAAATTGTATCATTTCAATGACCACTACGAACGCGAGTTCAGGTAAAATCTGTGAAACAGTCGATTCATGATCACATAATTGTTGAGAATGCCAAGATATCGACGTTGAAGGTTGTTCAGCAACACTTTTCCCTACAAAACGTCCAGTTTTTGGTCTGCCAGTACAATCATTGACTGAACCAGTTGAAATTTGTTCACCAACCTTTGAATTGTCGACTCATTTGGGCGATTATTTCCACCGAAAAAATCACGAATTTTGCGATACGTTGGCCGGCCTTAAAGATCGACCATTTTCATAATAAGTCACAATAATTTTAATCGCGTTCTATCATGGAAAATTCGATATCTGTCCTCTTGACAAAGGTCAAAGATGACAAGAAAATTCCGTACCTGACTTTATTATTTATTTATATTTATTATTATATATTTATTTATATGTAACATATTTTATTATTTAAGAACTATTCACTACTGTCTCCTAGGCGTCACTTTGGCAGGACCCTTTACTTGTCCATGCATGTATGTGCGAACACATCAATAAGTATTGTTCGAATAATCTCAAAAACCGCGTTGTGAGCCGCAATACCATCAGAATGTTATTTGCTCTTCCAATATGCCCACATACATACATACAAATGTAAACGAATTCTTATTTACGCATCTAAATACTAATGAGATCACATAAAATATCTGATATGCGCAAACTTATTTATAAAAACAAACAATTTTTTGTTTTGTTTCGCAGACTACCACATGAATTACTAATAGGCGTATAAGAATAATAAAACGATTTGACCGGGCAATGACCACTTGGAAATACAATAACAGCCGGTTCGCTGGAATTGAATTCATTTCAGGAAGTGGACTGGGCTAGGAGATTCATACGTGGCACCGTTTTGAGTTTAGTTGCTGAAAGGTGAAGGTTGAGGTTGCTGAAGAGTTCGGGTCATGGTTAAGAAATTTAGTTTGTTTACTATCTCGTTGAGTTACATTGAAAGTGGGAAATTTACGAAATTGGCAAAAAAAAGAAATTTATCATTTTATATAGTACACGAATAACTGAAGAAATATGAAATTATTATTTTTCAGAGTGCTTTATATATGTAGAGAGGAAAAATTAAAAAAAAAATGGAAAATTAAAAAATATATTGTAAATAAAAATGTAGTATCATAAAGTCAGTATTTAATATTTTTGTGCTCCTCTCAAGGCACATTGGATCGTCCCATTCTCTTTGATTTGAGTGATAACTTCAACTTGGGGAACAAAAAGAAGTCGCACGGATTCGAAGATTTTTAGTTTTGTACGGCGGAAAATTACGCGATATTTCTACACTGGGCATAGGGTGACGAAAGCTTGTCTAGCTTTTGCAATCCGATAAACGTCATCTGCCGCAGAGCCGCCGAATTTGTCAAGGATGGAGTCTAAGTAACAAAAACGCTATACATTTTCCAACGACTTATTCTATAATTAGTGCTCGTTACATTCGGAGCTTTAGTTTTGTCAACATTTTTCTTAGTTACCTTAAAGAACACAGTGTCCAACACAGTATTGAAAAGTAATGATGTTAAAATGCAGCCTTGTCTCACACTACATTTAACAGCTTTTTTGTCACCATGTGGATTTTCTTGCAGAAATCGGCAATTTGCCTTAGCACACAATGCTTAGGCCAGCGATTTCATCTTCTTTGGTATAGTATTTCTTTGCACGCCAACACTTTCCAAATGGCATCGTGCTCTAATGTGTCGCAGGCCTTTACAAAGTCGATGAATACCATGTTAAGTTAAGATCTTTACTCTACCTACTGTTCGACGATGGTTCGTAAGCTGTTGACGTGATCTACAAATGATTTGTGTGACCGAAACATAGCTTGCTCTTTCCTCATATTCGGCAATATCACTGCAGCTAAACGTTTGTTCAGGACATGCGCTATACTTTTGTTGGTCATTCTTATAAGTGTATAATGCCATGCCAATTTTTTCGCTCGGTCAAGTCGCCTGTTTTTGAGAAGCTTGAAAATTAGGCCTTCTGCAAGCCCAACTTGAAGTGACTCTGCTTTCCAAACGTGCCTTGATTCTTTTTTTATTTATGATAGCATTCATATATATTTTTTTTATTATTATCGAGCAATATGAAGGTGCCTTTGCTTTTGACTTTATACTACCCGCCGGGTAAAAACTAAAAATGTTTAAGTTTGTTAAAATTTAATATGAAGTCGAATATTGTAAGTAGGGGGCAGCAAAATTCTGCCGTTTTTTACAGTAAATAAGAATAAATTAATTTGTGTTTTTTTTTTTTAAATTTTGTTTTAATATACTCGATTGCCGAAGAAATCTGAGTAGATCTGAGGTACCAAAGAGCCAAGGTGGTAGCTTCTCAACCCATCAATGTCAAAGACTTCAAGCCTGATTCGAGCGAGGGCCGGGTAGATGCACAGAAAGTGGTCCGCCGTCTCATCCTCCTCTCCACATGCTGGGCAGAGTGAACTGCCTGAGATGCGCACCTGTCCCATGTGTTTTATAATTTTACTATAAATTTGTTAGAAGTTTCTCTTTTTAGTTAAAGATTTAATCACCCTCATTGGCAACAACCCCCGCCATCTAGTGTGAAAATTTTCTATGACGAATCGGTAAAAATCATTTTTTCGTATCGACCAAATTTTGAAAATTTTTGTTTGTTAAGAAGTGCTGCAGTGAACAGAGTAAATGGAAATCTCACCAACCCCAATCCTTTATTTTTTTCAGCATTTTTCTTGCGCAGGGCGGTCTTGCATTATCGTGTTGCAAAATAACGCATTTTCTTTTGATAATTGCTATATGCTTTTCAGTTAATGATTGATTTACTCGAGCTAATAATCGAGTGCTTACCACAAAGGTCTGAATTTACAGTTTCTCTAGGTTTAAGCACTTCAAAATGGACGATTCCACGAACACCCCACCAAACACGCAAAGGCGGCTTTTTCGGATGAAAACTTGGCTTAGCGGTTCTTCGTTCATAAGCAGAGAACCCGTGTGGACGCATAGGTTGATCCCACGGTTTAACGAGTGGATCTGTCGAAAACACGGACGCGTTGTTTTCTTCCTAACGCAGCTATTAAGTAGACATGGATACTTCCAAAAATATTTGTATCGCCTAGACTGGGTTGGTAATCCTTATGGTCCAGAATGCTTGGACGAAGAGAAGACGGTCGCACATCTGGCCTTTTATTGCAGCAGGTTCATAAAGGAACGCGATGACCTAGCAAGAACAAATGGTGTGTTTCTGACGCACAACAACCTGACAATTGATAAAATGCAGCAAGACGAACGATTGAGCTTATTGCTAACGACGGCCTCCAGACGTAATTACCAAAACGGTATCCTTGTAGGATCAACCGTCGGACTTGAGGGACTTTTAGTGGCGTTAAAGTCTCACACAGACTAAGGCTTTCGATTCCTTTCACACCTCCTTAAAAAAAAAAAAAAAAATACGGTCCTCACAATAGGTTGGCTAAATCTACATATTGTATAATGATTGGGAAACCGGCGACTACAAGGCCACCCGGACGCCATCTCAAACGCAGGAATAAGTGTTGAACATCCAGCTCTCGATAACTAATATTTTTTAAATACAATCGACAAATTTTATCTTTTATATCAAGCAAACTGTTGAAAAAGAGGATTTAATCCTAATATATAATAAAGAAGAAGATTATCTATAATTATATTTCAAGTAAATAAATAAATAAATAGAATTCGTACACAAAAATAAGATGGCTTATACTCAAATAAACTGAATATTACTCATATGAAAGATAATTTGTATATTGACCCTCAAAACAAGCTCACAGATACTCTAAAAGGCACGCAACACATGCTCGAACATCTATGGTAAATACGCCATACTGTCTTCTCCTACACATAAATGTTGATTTTTTATAGTGTGAGTAAAGAATACATGCTGCAAATACACTGGCACAATGCCACAAATGAGCAATTAAGCCAGCCATTCAGCTACGAGCAGCAAAGGCAAATTATGTGCGTGGAAAATACGCAGCAGCCCTTGTTGATTGCAAGCAATGAAAAAGCAGCAGATGGGCGTAGCGCTGGTAGTGACATCATTTCATTACATCCACGTATAAATTTGTCCCACTTGACAGCATAAACAATGCCACCAAAGCACAATAGTGCGCTAAGATGCAATGCTCGGTAGGCATTTCGTTGGTATTCAGAGTTGTCGCTCTTTGCTGCGTTGACTTTTATTTGACGTTTATGAAGACTTGCGAAAATTAAGGATTTTGTTATCGACATGTAAGTCAAGTGAGTTGATTCTTCACTTGATGGCATCACGTTTCCTCATCAAAGCGTCTAAAAGCTTCACTATTAGCAAAATTGATGGTATTACTCCCCTAAAGGCGATTAAATGCAGAAATGGTAATGGAGTCTCAAAGTAGAGAGCGACTAAGGTGAAATAGATGATGAATTGTATAACTTCCAAACCACCCACCTCTTACTTATATTGTTAATTAATGCTGATACTGCATTACCGCACGCATTTTATTAAAAAATATACAGCCACGATCAAAATAATAATATAGTAGTGCGATATGTTGCAAAGTTTTTACTATTTACTTATTTTTTATTTTATTTTTATTTTTTATTGAAATATAATTCATACTACAAAAATTTTATGCAGCTCAGAGTTTCAAACTTTATACGAAATTAAAAAACAAAATCAAAAAAATCGCATTTAAATTATTTATTTTTTGGAAAAATGTTGGTATAATATTGTGCAAAGTGGTTCAAAATTTCCATGATTTTAAAGTTTGTTTTTTTTGTTGACTGTATAATGCATGACAAGTATGCCTCAAAATTTGTTTTATATGCAAGAAAATAGGCAACACCATCGAAAAAAAAACATATCAGAAATTAATGGAAATTTTCAGCCACTTTGAATTTAGACATCATTTGAACAAAAGTTATGTAAATATTCAGACTAAAATTTTTTTTTAATTTTAATAGTTTTTTGTTTGTTGACGGCATTATGCAATTTCTTTCACATAAATATGCCTCGAAATTTTTCTTATATGCAAGAAAATAGGCAACAGCGTCGTTCGCACGACAGTCGGTTCTACGTTACCGGAACAACCCGGATTTATATTCGGCCAAGGACTGTCACTTCAGTAGCACTCCCCATATATGTATGGGGAATTTTTATGCTACTACAGCAACAACAAAAACAAAAAATATCAGAAATCAATGGACATTTTCAGCCACTTTGAATTTAGAGATCATTTTAACAAAATTTTTGTAAAAATTCAGTCAAATCTTTTTAATTTTGATAAAATTTTGGTGCTTTTTTAAATTTTTTACAAAGTTTAAAGCTCAAGTTATGCATCAAAATTGGATGTGCTATAAAACTGCATAGCCATATATTAATTTGGGGAAGACGAACTCCATTATTTTCTCGGTAGATGGCTGTAGTGATCGATATCCCGTAAAGTATCGATCAAACAATTTAAAGAAGTAACACCAAACATAATAGTTCCATGGCCAAAATTGACAATTTTTACTCTACGCTTTCCTTTAAAAGTATTTGACAGAGATTTGGACAAATAAATAGTTTTTTGAAATGTAGTGCCTATTGCAGTTTTGTATATTTTATGGCATAGTATATTCCGAGGACGAAATTCACAGCTTTTTTCATTCTTGTTCTGGTATATCTTCTTGTACAAGGGAGCGTTGTAGTGAAACATTGAATAAGAAACCGACACTTCTGTGGAAATGTTTTAAGTGTAGCTCGACAAGCAAGAAGAATTTCGATTCGAAGAATACCAAATACTTAATGAAATCCTTGCGTTTTATATTTAGTTCTGTATGCAAAGAGTCACATATTATATGCGCATTTGTACAACCAATATGGGGCATTGAAAACAATATACTAAGTGGCCACCTGGAGCAAGAGCGGGCTTCAGAATAGTTAGATGTTAGTCTATCGACAGCATCAATGCCACCTTTAGTAAGATTGTAAAATTCAATAATTTCTGTAAGTTTTTTATGCGACGAAGTGTCGTTATTGTTGTTATGCAAAGTTGGGAGTACAAGTCGGGAAACTTTCACTGCCACTTTCTATGGAAAAAATTATGAAATACCTTCCGCTGTTTAACATTTTTCATAACATTGCCACCATCGATGCCATTAATTATTTTGACATCGTTTTCCTCTTCTAACCAACGCAAAATGCGGGCTTCTTGTTGCCAAAGCACTAGCGGATAAGTGAGGAAGGATGTAAGTTAAACCATTAAGTGGGGCGAAAAGTACTCTATGGATTCTATAACGACTGCCTTTTATTATAGCGGCGCAATAGCTGAGCGAAACCACACAGAATACATGAAGCATAGCATCACGGAAAGCTCTGATCTGGCCCGTAAATTAAGTCGTAGAAAAGAATGCAATATTCACCTTTTTTTTTAAATCAAGGGTTTAGCTATCAAAGGCGGGTTAAATAAATAATGATAGTATTTTTGCACATTATTTACCTTAAGTTATTGATCGTTATTCGATTTTGGTGTTATTAACAAAGTATTAAATATTCGGGGAAAACACACAAATTATTAACCTTCATAAGATTCAAGCCATTTACATGCCATTCATTTGTTTTTTATATTTTTAGTTTTCAGTTTAATAGGCTTCCTATTTTCTCATATTTTCATCAAATGAAATACTCTTAATTGATATCACCATTACACATTTTTCACACGAAATAAAAAAAGATCTTGTGATCATTTCTGTAAGCTTAACATATTTTTGTTTGTTTTTTATTACGACACCTTCGCAGCAAATGAGCAATAGTTAGTGTTATTACAAAGTGAATCATCTTGCGACGACGGGGCGTATGAGCAACATTTTGCACCTTGCCCTGTAAAAGCATATACAAATACGTGCCCTAATGGTTTTAAGCATATACTTTAGCGATGGCACGGCAAAAAGGGGCACATAATTTGTATTTCATGCACGTGCTGTCGCCAATGGCAACAACAACTCACGAAAACGACAATATCACAGTTTATCCATTTGTGTCAAAAAAAAAATTACATATTCATATCAAACAATTGACGAAAAAAAGGAATCAAAGAGCGAAAGCATGAAAAAGTCTGCAGTAGACTTTTAACTTACGATATTGCGTGTTTAATTCAAAGCATGCTTGCACGCACATACGTATGTGCATGTTTATATGTTTCGTGGAAAACTGTCATAACTCCAAAGGACTCCAAA
Organism: Anastrepha ludens; assembly: GCF_028408465.1. Classification (NCBI taxonomy): domain Eukaryota; kingdom Metazoa; phylum Arthropoda; class Insecta; order Diptera; family Tephritidae; genus Anastrepha; species Anastrepha ludens. The sequence continues at coordinate 8,331,122 of NC_071499.1, read as the reverse complement.
AATGCACAAATGGCGATAATGCGGTCCTATTTTGTGTAAGACATTCCCTCACAATTCTTACTTAATTGCTCTCATAGAAATTATAAAAATTTGTGTTCACTCTCTCTGCAACTTCTACCAACTGCATAGTTTTACCCAGTTTTAGGAAAATCCCAGCTTTTTTGAGTTATGATATTTCCCTAATAAGTAAGCGATGCAAGTAAGTATAGACATATTGACATGACTGTTAGGCTTATACCGCTTTTTAAATATAAAATACTGATGTGAGTGTTCTTTACTTCAGCTGTGGTATGCAAAATCGTGTAAATTGCAGGTAAACAACCGCATTACGCTATTCTGAGTTACGGAGTCTCCTCTTTGTTGAACCGCTAAGTAGTTCAAATTTTTAACGCTGACTGGCAAATGTCATTTTTCAACAACAGTTGTTTGGTTTGTCACTGTTTACTGAGACACTGTTTGTAATATTGTTTACGATGCCAAGCTGTTAAAAAATTATATTTATGAGTATATGAATAGGCTGCTCAATTTGCAAGTTCATGCACTTTCTTTCTTTATTGGGTTAATCAACGAACGCATGCATTGTCAATGAGGGGTTGTTAGGCAGAAAAATATCAGAGACATGTGCTAAGCAAAAAATTAATGTTAAGCGCTAAACAACCACATTCAAAATTTAAAAATCGAAAGTGGCAAAAAAAGACGAAAAATAAAATCGTATTATTACAAAGCGACTGAAATAAGTCTTTCATATTTCGTGGAAGCCAAGCTCTTGCAGGCAAAAGCAACAATGGCTCAAAAGTGCGAGGCTTTCAAAACTACCATAAATGACACTTTAACCGAGTTCACTGATTTCTATTTGTTGTCGCAAAATGAAATGTATCATGTATAAATTTAAAGTTAAAAAAATTAAGGTGCCTTAAAATGAGGGGTTCTTTTCGCGCTTCGAACGCGTCTGAATTCTCGTTACCAATTGGACTTTAAAAGCACGCATCGGTCAATTCAAAGGCGTTCACAGTTTATGCAAATTAATGCAAAAACAGCTTTAAAGTGGAAATTATTTGATGTTAATGGCATAGCGATGGAAAAATATTGAAAGAATTGTATACCCTAATATTAAGCAGGTTAATAAGAGACAAAAGTTGGATTGAAATATTTCTTAATACTTCTCGGCTCTTTTATAGAAAATGCGACAAAGTCTAGTTGGCAAAGGTCTCGGAAATTTGCAAGGGAGCATCGTAAGTTAATACTTTTTTTAAATACAGAACTTTTCACATGAACATAAAGGCGAGTTGTGAAAGGGAGGCAGAACTTCGATTTTTGGGTCTATTGTACCAAGGGTAAGTCAATTGGAGAATCTGCGCAAGATTTTTGGACCTTTGCACGTTGGCAGCAGCGAATATCGCAGGCGATGGAACAATGAGCTGTATGAGCTTTACGACGACATAGACATAGCACAGCGAATAAAGATCCAGCGGCTACGTTGGCTGGGTTATGTCGTCCGAATGGATACAAACGCTCCAGCTGTGAAAGTATTCGACGCCGTACCAGCTGGTGATAGTAAAGGAAGAGGAAGACCTCCCCTGCGTTGGAAAGATCAGGTGGAGAAGGACTTGGTTTCACTTGGTGTTTCCAACTGGCGCCGGTTAGCACGAGAAAGAAACGACGGGCACGCTTTGTTGAACTCGGCCAAAATCGCGTAAGTGGTTATAGCGCCAATTGAAAAGAAGAAGAAGTCAATTGGAGTTAAGTTGGTATGCTCCGTCTATATGGTCAATGATCATGATCGGATATGAAATTTGACAATTTTTTTTTATTTTTATGACATGGCTTTTATTATTTTTCAAATTCTTAATTTTTAGCTGGCATTAAAAATGGTGTATACTAAAAATACTAAACATTCACACAGATGCAGTCTCATTTCTTAACCTTTTCGACCCGACATTCGCACAGCAATCCGGGTATAAAATTGTTTATCGAAGTTGATTAATTAAGTGATGTATAATTTAAAAATTATTAAAAATCTGAGATGCAATAACAGGGTGGCGCGGTGGGTGCTGGTAAAGCATTGTACCAGTCGGGATGTTACGTGGTACAAATAAGTACCAGCCGTCCTCTAAAACAGACTTTAGAAATAAGAAATAATATACACAAAAATTTATATTTTGTTTATTTATTTATTTTTTTTATTTATATGTTTTTAATTGTTATATTATTCAAGAAAGTTTTAGTGAAAAATATCTTTATACATAAAATTCAGGTATGGTAAGGTGCGAAGCACGCTTTTGCAAAGCGATACTTGGCACTCTTTACATATCGTCTTAGTACCAGTCTGAATTTTTTGAGAACTGTAATTGGTACAACGACGTCGTGTAGTACCTTCAACAGGGAGGTGTATTGCCTTGCTTTTGGCAATTTGTGGTCTTCATCCAGGTTTTGACCGACGGCTGTAGTTTGTAAGCCATCCTGGATCAATGCCTTAGCTAAAGTAACTAAGAACGATTTGAATGGTTTCTTTTTTCGGTTGAGGTCGTTATAAATAACCCAAGCGTTCACTGCTGTCATCACTATCAGACGGTAAACACTTTCTTTCACCATTTATCCGATTTCCCATCATATTCATAAAGCCCAGACATCTGATCAGCCAAGTCGACTCCTCCCATGATCTCCATATAAAATTTTATTTGACTTGGATATTGCACTAGATTTTTTTCTCCTGTTTTCAACGTTTTTGTATCATTAGTCACAGAAGGTTCGTGACAATATCTCAATACCAATACTTCTTTCGTGCCATGTCTGATCTATTCTTGAATGGCTTGGTATGCGGTTTGATATTGTGCAGTTCCGAAGCCCATAAACAGTTTTTTGAAGTGAAAACTTCTTTAGAATCGTTGGGAGTGATTTGAGACTCGATGAAACGAAAAAGCGACACTGCGAAGCGTTATATGTTAATATACGTATATGTGTGTGACTACGTACTGCTGAGCCACGCTAGTATAGTGAGTATTATAGTATGTATACTACACCGCCTATTACTTGCTTTGGTGTTTAGTTCAAGCGTCATGCGTATGTATGTTTGTATGTATGCTAGTACGTATGTGTGCGCGCCTGCGTATTACGGAGCAACGGTGAGCGAGAAGGCATTATGTATACCTATACTACACTACCTAATACTTGCTTGGACCAAGCGTCCTACGAATGTTTGTGTGTATGTTAGTACGTCTGTCTAATATACGCGTTACGACGCTCATAATATTTTCATTTTTTAAATATTTACCGCAGTTGCAGGCGGTGTTGCGATATACCACAATCAAAATGACGGTGCTCGTATTGTCTGTGGAGCTACATAGATCTGAAGGCACAGCAACTAGAATCAGTCTGTTCAGCTCTCTAAAGTGGGAGAAATATGTGCATGCGAAACCAGATTGAGCAATGGAAAAACAGTTTTAATTGTGGTAATTTATATTTCACCGAATCAATCAATAAATAGCATCACGGAATTCATTCACGAAAATTTAATAAAGTATACACCAGAAGTATCGCGGATACTTAGAAAAGATTGCAATAAAGTTCCAATGATTTTAAGTGGCGATTTTAACGTAAATTTTGCATTGGACACAGCGGTTCCTTTAATTGACTTTCTCAATACAAAATTCAATTGTAAATTTGTAACAATCGCACAGAATCGACAACACGATCAAAAACAACAATTGACGCGGTATTTCAAAGATATGTTGACAACATCGAAACCAAAGCATTTGTATCATATTTTAGCTATCATAAGCCACTCGTATCATTTGTTGAAATTGAAAACATTGAGGATGAATAATAATAAAATGAAGAAAATAAAATATGAACCTTATAGCAATATTATAATGAACCTATAATGCTGCTTTCGTCTCATTCTCTCTCAGTTTGTTTTACGGAAGGTTTCACTTCTATCGGGTCTAACCATTAGACTGATATTTTATTTTGGTACAAAACGTTCATCAGGAGTATTCCAAATAATATTTATTTTCAACGCGCCGGCGGTCGAAGCGACGTCATCAATATCGCTTCGACTATCATCGTTACCGTTGTTAGACCTCAAGAACCACTCATTCTCCTCGTTTACTGAATCTTCGCTATCACTGGAAGTAGTGCAATCACTTGGAAGAAAATTGTCGGAACTTCCCCTAGAGAAGTCTTCTGAGTCGCTGGTACTATCAGCTTCGACTTCCAGGATTTTTCGGATATCTTCAGGGTCCATTTTCTAAGGAAAATATAAATTTTGATCAAAACGAAGAGTCACATTATGTATCAGGTCAGACCATAACTTCGTGCGTTTTTAAAAGGTGTTTTAAAATTAGTAAAAAAAATGTTTAAAGTATTTACTAATCAATGATCTATTTTCCTTCATTATTTACAATGTCTTCCCAACGTTTAGGCAAATTCTTAATTCTCTGCTCAAAAAATGTTTTGTCCTTGGAGCCGAAATACGCTTCGAGAGATATCGGGATGTTTTATAGCTTATTTTGAGGAGTAGTTCTTGTTGCTCATATGGCATTGAAGTTTACGGAAAAGGTGATATTCACAAGGTGAAATATCCGGAGAGTATAGTGGATGCGGCATTAGCTCCCATCCGAGCTCGTTCAGCTTGCCTAATGTTTGACTTGCGGTATGAGGTCTTGCGTTGTCGTGGTGAAAAAAAACTTTGCGTCTATTCACTAAAGACGGTCGATTTTTTTTAAGTGCCTCATTCAGGTTTAATAGCTGATAGGAATAATAATCAGCAGTTATCGTCTGGTTTGGTTCCAGAAGTTCATAATAAACAATATCGGCCATATCCCAGCAAATAGATAGGAGAATCTTCTTGGGGTGAAGGCCATCTCTAGGGGTCGGTTCTGGTGTTTCATCTTTATCTAACCATTGGCGTTTGCGAACAGGATTATTGTAAAGGACCCATTTTTCATCACCAGTAACGATAGGGTTCAAAAAACTTTCATTTTCAAGCCGGTGCAGCAGCTGAGAACACATATTTACTCTCTGCTGAAGGTTGGCGACGGAAAGTCTATGCGTAACCCATTTTTCCAGCTTTGAAACCTTTCCCTACTGAACCAGGTGCCTGTGAACTGTTCCATGCGATGAATTTAACCTCTTAGCTATCATATCGATTGTCGAATTTGGCTCAGCTTCCACGAGTTCGAGCAAAGCGTCGGAGTTAAGGACTTCAGGATGAGCAGCGCGCGGTGCATCCTCCACGTCGCAGTTACCACTTCGGAATTTTGAAAACCTTTTTTGCGCAGTCCTTACACTCACGGTATCCTCACCGTGAACAGTATTTATTTCTGCAGCAGCATTTGTTGCATTTTTACCACTTTTATACAAAAAAAAATACAAAATATGCCTCTTATACACGTTCGAAGACTCCATTTTATTTTTTAACAGCACGTGCTTCTATCCGCGATTAAAATCACTTGTTGAATGCACAATAGATCAAAGAAAATATAAATAGTTCCGCTATATTCCGCTAATAATTTTTTGTTTGCAAAAATTGTACAAAAGTGAAATTATGGGTAAAATACGCACGAACTTATGGTGGGTGGGTGGTTGCTTTATGATTTTTTGTATTCAAATTGCAAATATTTTCTATTCCTGCCAACCAATGCTTCCGATTACTCAGTTTGACTGTCAGCAATAAGCATTTCTATATGACGTAACTATTTCTTTGTTTACCCCTTCAGCCACACACCCACTCAGTGAGTTATTTGTATTCTCCCACCGAATACTTTTTTAATTTCAATAATTGTATGCTTTCGCTTGTCGCTTTGTTTGCGCACCAATTTTATATTATGTTTGTCATCAAAAGGAATCAAATGTCGTGTCATCTAAGCAAACAAATTGAGTGATTAACAGCAAACAATCAAAGCAAACTGATTTGAGTGGCGATAAGTTATGCGCGGAATGGATGAACTGGTTGATTAGGTTGATGATTTACTTTGTTTATAATTTCATAGATATGAGCAGGCAAATATAGGTTAAACTTTGTACGTATGTAAATTTTAATAAGAAAATGAAAAAAAAAAATTAATGCGTTGAATCTTTTCGTAATTGATTGCATTTGTAGGTCAAACGTCCGGGGAGGAATCAAAATATATTTAACCCTTAAGTAAGATTCTGGGGAAATTTTTTACTTCGCACGCATAAAATTTGGAAATACTTTTTCTAGCAATGATGTGTAGTGACATTTTGAATTGAATATTCTCAGTGCAATGTGATCTGACGCGATCAATCCGTTCCAAAACACAACAACACTTACTTTGCTTTCACAGGCACCTGTTAGAATATAGCTTTAGTTGTACCAAAAAATGTAAAACATTTTAGAATTTTACATGCAAAAGGTATTTAATAGAAAAAGTAGAATGTTTTATGTATCTGAAAGGCAAAAATTCGTTTCTCTGAAATTTCCTTCAATTTTAATATAAAAGTAATGCCATAAGTGTTTGTGATCCTACTAATATATCTCAGATTTTGGCTGAAGAGTGTTTTTGCTACTAAATGGAAAGAGATATGTTTTTTTTTTCAGTAAAATTAATTATAAATTTTTATTTTACTAACAGAGAAGAGTAACCACAAAAATAAGCGGTTGCAAGTAATGCCCTTTTTATAGTACTATTAAATTTTGTTTTTTTTTTTCATTTTGGTAAGTCAAGAAATACAAAGTTTCTTACAGACTACATAGAACTAAGAGTATTTATATAGAAGTAATTAACAAAATTAAAGCTTAGGAAACTAAATTAACAAATATATACTAGGCAATTATTTGGATTTCTTACAAAGAAAGGAAAAGTCTAACTCCAAAAGGGAGGCGAGATAGTTAATGTCAGACAGCGTTCTAACAAGAGGCGCATTGGCACTATATAATGTCCTCCTAAAGCCAACATGAAAAATTTTGCAAAGGCGAACATTCCTGCAAGGAACATTAAAATGTATTCTTTCTAGAAGAAACGGGCAGTCAATTAGTCCATTAACGAGATCGAAGATAAAAGAAACTACCTGAAACGTACCTCTGTCACTTAATGGGCAGAGACTAATCAAACGACAGGGTGAGTCGTATGATGGTTTGGGGTCTGAGAAATTGAGGGAATGTAGCGCGAAACGCACAAAAATTTTTTGAACCCTCTCCACTCGATTTATATGGACTGCATGATAAGGTCTCCAAATAAAAGAGGCATAATCTAATTTGGACCGCACAAAGGCAGAGTATAAAATCTTAAGAGTATATGGATCAGTTAAGTGCGATGAGTGACGTCTAACAAAAGCGAGCATAGCAAGTGAATTGGAAATGCCATAAGTTAGGTGCGCGATAAAACTAAGTTTAGAATCAAAGAAGATCCCTAAATCTTTTATCACATCAGACGAAGCAAGATATGTATAATTGATATGATAAGACGTATGGAGTTTGGGTTTTGAAGCTTAGAAAATGAGATTTTATGACATTTTTCAATATTAAGAAATAGACGATTCATAAGGCACCAGGAAAATAAATTATTCAACTCGGACTGTAGGGCGGCTGAATCACTAGAATTTCTTATTTCAGCGTACGCTTTTAGGTTATAAGCATAGAAAAAAGCACGAAAAAATATCATTAATAAACAAAACAAATAACAAAGGTCCTAAAATACTACCCTGAGGTACACCAAAGGTGGCAGCGTACTACTGTTTCGAAGAATCGTATAGGAGATTTTATCAAAGGCTTTAGAGAAATGCGTGTAAATCGCGTCAAATTGGAAACCATTCTGGAAGCCTGTGTGGCAATCATCAATAAAAACGAATAAGTTAGATAACGTAGATCTTGCAGCAACAAAACCATGCTGTCGAGGACTAATTAGATGTTTAACGCTAAAATATAACTTGTTTTAACAATGCACTCAAAAATTTTAGATACAGCAGATAATTTGGAAATTGGTCTATAATTTGCAATATCGCTTTTATTACCGCTTTTGAAAATAAGAGTGACTGAAGTCAGCTTCCAATCATCAATAAATTTATTTAGATTACTAAAAAAGAATCGCTATAAATGCAGTGGAAAGAGGAGATACGATATTATTTGAATAATATTATATATTCCGTCAAAAAAGTACCCCGAATTGTTCAACAAAACTATTTGTTTAATCATGAAAAATTATTTTGTCGCCTTCAAAATATCCTCCATTTGAAGCAACACATATATGCCAACGATTAGTCCAGTCATCCAAGCACCTTTTAAACGCGTGTGAAGAGATCTTCTTCAGCTCATTCAGCGAATTCTCCTGGCTTCTATCGACGCAAAGCGAAGAAAAGAAGAACGTCACAAAAGACGAAATACGGTGGTTGTTCAATGATATTTGTCAAGTTTTTGGTCAAAAAAGTTTTCACAATATGAGTGAACAGTGAACAGTGACACAGTGCCTTATCGTGATGCAAGATCCATGAGTTTTCTTTCCACAAATTGGGTCGTTTCCTACGCACATTCTCTCTCAAAGGTCGCATAACTTCCAAATCATATTCGTTATTTACCGTATAACCATTTGGAGCGAATTCCCAGTGCACAATACCATGATAATCAAAGAAAACGAGTGACATGACTTTCACTTTTGACCGACTTTAACGCGGTTTTTCGGTTTCGGCTCATGTGGATACGCTATTCAGCCGCATGTTGATTGGTTTGCATGTCAAACTCTTACATCCACGTCTCATCACCTGCATCTTCCACGACTTCTGGACCCCCGGCAAAAGCCTTATACCACTCGTAAACCCGTATTTTTGACGATGCACACTCGCCATATTATTTTTGCAACATTTTCAATGTTTTGGCATACGAAATTCCATTCAAAACACAAAATTTAAGACAAATTCTTTGTGCGATATTTTTATCCCTAGTGAAAATCGCCGTATTTGTTATGTTTGTCATATTAGTAGGCTTGAGTGTGTCCAGGAAGCCTTTTCCCGTTATGCTTTGCATTCTTTGCATTTCGTTGAACCATCCCTCAAAGTTGGTGCTTGCTCATTAGATATTAGAAGGATTATTCTCTACCTCACTTTCGTTTTCCATTTGATAAGAGAGATAATTTACTTCCCATTGTTAATTGAGGAAGTTAATTTCAATATTCTTCAGCGAAACTTACGAAATCATGATATTTTCTGGTCAGGGATGGTTAGTGCTAACTATCCTTCAAGAGAGAAAAATATAATTTAGAAAAGCTTTATTTAGATAGAGAAATTAAAATCAGCTTCCAATCTACGTTGAGTGCGCAATCGGATGAACTTAGTTCAAATCATGCTGTAGAGGAATGGAAAGCGGTATCAAAGAGCATATCTAGCTCGGCCAAAGAGGTGCTTGGCTACTTACCGAAACAATCCAAAAATGAATGGTTTGATGATGAATGTAAAGAGCTTATTAGCGCCAAAAATGAAAGCTGGCACAACTTTATAACGAGCGGCACCCGCAGAGCGCGAGCGGAATATGCTTCAAAAAGATCGGCAGCTCGAAAAGTTACAAATGAAAAGAAAAAAAGATCCATCAAAAATAAAATTAAGGAAATAGAATTAAATGCAAAGTGTAACGCGGCTCAGTTTTATCGGAAAATTAAAAACCAAACGACAGTATTTCAGCGTAGAATAAATATTTGCTTATCTGAAAATGGTGATATATTACAAGCTGACCAAGAAACCTTAGAAAGATGGCGACAACATTTTGACAATCTTCTAAATAATAAGCATCAAGAAGAGCATTCACCTTGGGGGCCTTTAGCTACAGCTGAAAATATCATCCCTCCACCAGAATTTGACGAAATTATCGTGGCCCTTGAAAAGCTTCGCAATGGAAAGGCCAGCAGGGAAGACTCTATAGCGGCTGAACTCTTGAAAGAAGGTGGTAAGGAGTTACATAAGTGCCTCCACCATTTAATAATAGACGTATGGGAAAAAATCCATACCATCTGATTGGCTAGGATGCTTAATCTTCCATTGTATACTGGTGATAAGAGAGTATGCGATAATTATCGTGGTATCTCACTTCTTAACACGACCTACCTAAAAGCTCTTTACAAATGTTCTCTATGAACGGATCAACGAACATGCTGAAAGAATAATTGAAGACTACTAATGCGGATTTCGTAGAGGCAAGTCTACAATCGACCAATATTTTGTTCTTAGCCAAATGTTTGAAAAACACTATGAATACGAGCTAGATGTTCACTGCCTGTTCATTGATTTCAAACAAGCCATCGGCAGTGTTAAAAGAGATAGGATCCAGCACATATTGCTTATTCTTGGAATACCTGCCAAGCTAATAAGGCTCGTTAGCGCAACGCTCACAAATACACAAGCAAAAGTGATCATTCAAGGGAAGCTCACAGAGTCGTTCCCTATTGAATCAGGTGTAAAACAAGGTGATGCCTTATCAACAGTCATATTCAATTTGATGCTGCACTTTGTCGTCAGGGAAGTCAACAAAGGTGGTACCTTGATAACTAAAACAGCCCAAATATGTGCTTATGCAGATGACATCGATATTCTCTCAAGAAATAGGAATGACTTAAAAGAAATTTTCTTAAAAATTAACAAAATTTCGAACGATATTGGCCTTTTTGTAAACGAGGGCAAAACCAAAAATCTGTTGAAATCGAGGCAGCCTGCACAGATGCCAAATTTCCATGCGGGATCCTATACTTTTGAAGCAGTGCAGCATTTTAAGTACCTAGGAGTTATGTTCGCATGTAGCGGTGATTCAACTTCCGCCGTCAGGGATCGCATCAGCGCCGCCAACAAAGCGTATTACGCCCACCTTAACTTGTTCAAGTCCCGACTTGACAGGAAAGCTAATGGGCGTGAAGGCCAAAGGCAGACCGATGAACCGTTGGATAGACGCAGTGGAACACGATCTTAAGAAGCTGGGAATACGTAACTACGAAGCAACAGCTCAAGATAGCTTTGGAGGAGCATTGTGAAGGAAGCTTTGACGCACCCCGCGTTGTAACGCTATGGAAGAAGAAGAAGAACCATCCTGCTAATGCTCTGATTTATAGAATTTAAATATAGTTGGGACCAGATTTTTCTTCCACGAAGTATTACTCGAAATATTACTAAATGAATTGCTTAACTAATATAGATTATAGAAATATGCCGTAGTGGAAAATGTTTGTATAATTTTTATCAAACAAACAAATTAAATCAAAACTGAGTTTGGATGCCGAAAATGCGGTACTAGGTGGTATTGTAGTCATGGTCACAGGTTACAACAAATTCTCTTAAATTATAAAGATTGTGATATAGTTTATGAACACAGTGTACCATTTCACAGCCCGATTGGGAGGTGCAGCTATACCTAACAAGGCGAATGAATCAATAAGCAAATACAGCAAACTGTTGTTGAGAATTGCATACTCACATGTGAGTGGAATAGCAGTGCATTTAGAAAATTCAAAAAAGACTTAGCAAAAATAAACAAATTGCAGCGGTAAAATCTCTCGTATTAAAACAATAAAGTTCCAAATATATTTGTGCAAGTTTTCTTATAAATCTTTGCAATCGCAGGAAAAAAGTCTGTTGACTAAATGCACTTTTTAAAGTAAACAAAATTTATTTGCTGCAACGGTCATGCCATATTAAAGGAAAAATTTAAACGTTTCACTACGAAACGAAAATAAATAAATGATGTGGGAAATAATATAGAAATATCTGTGACTAAACACATCGTTTGATTTAGTGTAGTTGAACTTTTATTGCATAGCAGTTAAATGTTTTATAGTTATTAAATGCCCATAGTGTTGTTGCAGTTGTTTGTATTGTTCCAGCAAACGCCAGTAAATATAATAAAAGTCGTCACAGTTATTTCCGTGCTGAATAGCAAATCGTTTCAGTTGTTTTACTGAGTGCAATGCATTTACACTTCAATATAAAAGGAAGCACATATACGTATGTATACACATATGCATGTATATGTAGGTATGTATGTATATTTGATGGTAGTAGCTGGAAGAATGCAAAATGCCTTAGCATCAGCTGAGTTATTTAATTTCATTTAGCACCAAATTCTTTTGCACAACGAATAAATCTGTTTTGTGCTGAAAACTTTCTTCATCCAAAGTGGTGATAAAAGCAGCAATTAATTTATAATTACGGCAGCCGTCGAACAGAGTAGATTTGTGTGTGAGTACTTTTTGCTTATGCTAAACCAAACGATAATCACAGCCTTTCTGGACCAAGCTACCTTATGGCAGCCAAAGAAGTTGGCCTCAGAGCCCATCTTAGCTAAGGAGTCAGATGTCTCGTTACCCGCGATACCCACGTGTCCCGGGACCCATGTTAGCATCAGGCTATTATGTCTACCGATATAGTTCAGCCTGGATTTACGGGACTTCACTACCCCTGATGTGGTTGGAGGGCTGTCTAAGGCCATAAGCGCAGCTTGGCTGTCGCTGCAGACACATATAGATCTGCCTCTCCATCGTTTTTCTACAACAAAGTTCATCGCTTCTTGAACTGCATACACCTCCGCTTGAAACACAGATGCATGCATTCCAAGAGCAAAGTGTAGTTTTGTCCCGCTGGATTCTACGTAGACCCCAGAGCCAGAGCCATGCTCGGTCCTGGAGCTATCCGTGAAAATGCGAAAACAGTGTTTACCGGGCTCATTTTCTGAGTCTCCCCACAACTAAGCCTCTGGTAGCACTACACTGTATCTCTTATCAAGTACGACTCTTGATGGCATGGAGTCAAGGGGCATGGAGAGAATCGTTGGATCGATGTCCATGCCTTCTCTGTGTTCCGATGCCGGACAAGGGCCGTACCAGTTCCCACTGTGTTTCAGTCTGCAGATGGCCTTCAAGGCCTCTCCTTGGATGAAAGCATCAAGTGGTGGTAAACCAATCAGAGCATCTAGTGCCGGGCCTGAAGTATAGTCGGAAAAGCTCCGGTACAACAGATGGCCACAGTGCGTTGTAGTCTGGATAAGGTCCTCCTGACTCCCACTACAGAGAGTCTACTCATCCAGACCATTGATGCATAGGTGATAATGGGTCTTATTATAGCCGTGTAGATCCATAGGACCTTGCTAGGAGAGAGACCCCACGTTTTCCCAAAGACACCTTTGCACTGCCAGAAAGCTGTCAGTGCTTTGGATGTCTTTGTTTCAACGTGTGATTTCCATAGGAGCTTACTATCGAGGATTACTCCAAGATATTTAATCTCCTTAGATAGCTGGATTGTGACTCCTTTTAGCTTTGGCAGAACGAGTCCATCAAGCTTCCTCTTTCTGGTAAAGAGGACAATACCAGTCTTGGCGGGATTTGCCGATAGCCCATTCGCACAGCACCAAGTGTCAATCCGATCCAGAGTTTTCTGCACTTTCCTGCAGATGTTCATAAGCGAAGGGCCTGTTACCAAACAAGCAACATCGTCCGCATATGCTTGTGCGTAGACTCCCGAATCGTTTAAGGTGGTGAGTAGAGGATAGATTACCGTGCACCAGAGCAATGGAGACAGCACACCGCCTTGGGGGCAGCCTCTATTAACCCCAGATGACACCAGCAGATCTTCCTCTGATCGCACCGAAACGATTCTTTGGGCCAGCATCGAACGAATCCAATTTACTAGCACCCGGTCTACGCCGTGCCTACTAGCCATCTTAGTCAACCATCTTAAAGCGTTTTTACTTTGTAATTACTAAACTATTTTACATTAGTTTGACATAGTCTGTAAAAATAAATCCACTCAAAGACAAATGAACAAAAATAATAATTTGTGGGTAGGTTAGGGACATAATATTGGAATGCAAAACACTTCTTAAGTCGTTGGGCCTCTCAATTCTAATTCTACAAAATAATATTTTGCGCCTCATATTCACTGAAATTCTTTAAAAAAGAATACTCTAAAAGAATACTCTATTTAACCCTCTAATACATAAGCATGCGCCAGCCCATTAATGCTTACAATAAATTATTTAATCTATGCTTTTTATCTCATACCGTTTGCCATCGTACACAAGCATACCTCCACGAATTTAATGAACGATTGATTAATTAATTACCCAAGAAAATTGAAAAGTTGCAAGTCAGTAGAGTGTCATAAATCATAAAAAGTTCAAGACAAATTACTGAGTGAATTGCTGTTTTTCTGCAGAAGTCAAAATACGTATTTATGATATTTGTTTCAAGTGAATATATCCCTTAAAGCTTTAATAAAAATGCAGATTTTCATAATTCAAGGCGAGTTGGTAAAAAAGCACAAAAAAAACACATGTGGATTAGCTACCCTTCATTTTACCTCCCAAACATTTAAGCTGTAACAGAGTTGAATAATTGTAATTAAGCTGAATAGTTTTTCCCTGCATAAAAATTTTAAAAACTTAACAGTTTTTTGTATATTTTTTCATTTGGATTCTAAAATGCTGGGCGGAGAGGGTTAAAAGTAGTAAGTAAACAAAACAAAAACAAGAAGTGCGTATAGCGTAGTAGTTCTTTCGGATAGCCAAGCTGCAATCCAGGCGCTGGACGCGACTATAACAACCTCTAAAGTGGTGGAGCAAAGTAGGAATAGCGTCACCAACTTGAGTGGAAACCATAGAGTAACTTTAATTTGGGTCCCGGGACACCGGAACAAAGAAGGTAACGAAAAAGCTGATGAAATGGCAAGAGGGGATCTGCCATGAATAGCGCTCTTGCAGTACCAGTATTCACTCCACTAGGTGCGGCCAAGAATGCGATTTCCCTAAAATACCTTCGAATTGCAGATTGTAGATGGAAAGACCAAACGGAATGCAAAATCAGCAGAACGTTATGGCCCACCTACAACCTCAAGCAATCGTTGACATTAATAAACATGAAGCGACGGGACACCTGCAGACTTACGGCAGTCATAACTGGCTTCTGGTCTATCGGAGAACAAGCCGCCAAAATGGGCATCCCTCATAACACATACTGTCATAGTTGTAAACAACCGGGGGGGGGGGGGAAGAAACAATCTTCCATTTCCTCTGTGAATGCCCTGCCCTATGGAAGGACAGAATGTTAACCCTGGGCAAACCGCTGTTCGAGAGTCTCGAGCAGCTGTCTGGCTTAGACGTCAACAACCTAATAACTGTTAAACAATTTGGTAACGAGGATGTGGCAACAAAATGGTGCGGAAGCGCTAGTTGGATTCTGGATGAATCACCACTCTAACCAACCAACCAGCGTAGTACACATAACAGAAGTGAAACTTTCAAGGCAGACAAAGAAAGTGGGAGAGACCCGAGAGAGAATGAGAGAGAGAGAGAGAGAGAGAGAGAGAGAGAGACAGAGAGAAAGAAAATATATCTAAGTAAACTCACAACATTTGCAGAGAATACAAATCGGCAAAATTTACAAAAAACGGAGAAGGGTCGACCGGTGTAGGTAAACGCCGGACACAAACCGTGGCAATAACGCGCACTACTCCGAGCGTAGGCAATACCGCAAGGCAATACCAATAAATCCGCCACCCGAATGGATAGCACTTTATGGTCTGCACAAGCACTAGCCAGAATACGGAAATAAGCGCCAAAAAGTAGGCACCAAAAAACACCAAAAAAATTGCGACCAAAAAACGCTCTAAACAGTAGGCACCAAGGAAATATAACGCCAAAAAGTAGGCACCAAATATATATTTCCTACATATTTGCACCAACAAACAAGCGGCAAAAAGTAGGAAGTGTTATTTCTCATTAGAAATTAGCAACCACAAGGAAAAACTCAGGAAAAATAGCCCTAAGTGTATCTAAGATACATATAAGGTATAGCTCTTTCTCTCTCTCTCCTTTTCCTCTACGTTCTATCTTTTTTCTCACTCGCGGAACGAAAATGCCCAAAACGTTGTATGGCCTTGAAATTTTACTTTCCATTCTCGCTGGCCCTTCGACGCCTAAGAAGTTTCACTCCAAAAATATATAAAAATTAACACCGCCTCCCTATACTACAAATATAATTAGCAGTTGCGGAAAATACTATTTTCATCAAAAAGTATGGAGCGAAATATTTTTGTATTGCTCTTGTAAATAATTGACTGTAGGACGCTTTTCACAAAAATAAAATGCAACCGAAGGGAAATACAACACAATAAGCCAACAGTATTTGAAAGCACAAACATTAAAAAAGTATTGTATTTTCAATCAAAGAAAACATTCGTGAATAAAATTAGCTGCTAATCAGAACTACTTTAAAAAGCATCGAAATTTCCCACAGAAGTATCGATTTTGAATGACTTAAACTAAACTGCTGCCAAGCTCATCGTTTTTCTTTTCACGCTGTTTGATTCAGTGCAATTGCCGCTCCGACAAAAATATCAATAATAAAAAAGCCAACAACTTCAAGCCGTTTAGTCGACCTCCAAAGAGATGGCGAGAATGTTGATGATTGATTTTCATATAGTACATATAGTTTTTTAAGGGCACTTAAAGGAATTAGCTCTCCTGCGTAAAGAAATAACTAATAACTCCACTTACAAGACACATTTTTATAGCGTAACAAATCCATTGCAAGAGAGTGGCTGGAATTTCGTATACACGGATGGCTGCCATCAAGATTATGGAGTTTCACTTGCTGTGAGAAACAGTAATGGCGACACTGTCGCCTACGGACTCCTCCCGAACTATGCAACTATGTGTGACGTGGAACTGCAGGGACTGCAACTGTCAGCTTTGACTGTTGCTAAAGGTACCAACGTATCAACAAAAAACGGTGATATGTACTGATAGTCCATCTGTCTTTAAGCTGCAAAAAGATTTCGCATTGATGACGATCATCTATATCGTTTACAGCAACTACTAATTAGTCTCACACCAAAAGTAAAACTCATGTGGGTGTCTAGCCATGCAGGTATTACAGGTAACGAATATGCCGACAAAACAGCAAAACGTGCTTTAAAATTCTATGCCATCAGTGGTAGTTTCTGTAGCAAATGCAGCACTTTTGATATATCGGCTCAGCTTTTTACCAACAAAAAAGCAAAACCAACCGCTCTAAAGAAATAAATGACGATGGTCTCTTGCTTTTTATTAAATTTGGTTTTTATAGTTGAACGTTGAGATCTTGCCGCTAATAAACTCATTCCCTTCTTGTCCCAGCGCCAAGACAAAAATTATTCGTACATAAAGGATAACCATTGAGCTTAATAATAAATTCTGAAATATTTGTTTCTGAAGGTATTTTTATGTATAAAGTAACACAATATCGTTGCAACTTATGCTAAACTTTTTTAGAACCCAATAGTGCTTAAAAGTGTACATCTCTCTACTATTGACTTTCACTTTCCCTGCAGTATTCACTTGACGTCGGTACACTTGCACTCGCATGTTGCATGCAATACACTGATGATATCGGAAGGACGAATATGCATAAGTGCCGTAAAATGTCATACGAATAGCACAGAAAACTTATTTGATCAAATACAAAAGTTTAAGCAGATAAATTGTATAAGTTTCAATAAACATAATAACGCTGTCGTTCTCATCAAAGTGAGTACCAAGGGTTGTATGCGCTGGAGCACAGCGAGAGACAAGCTTTTAAATTGTTTGTAGGTAACTGCATATGTATGTGTGTAATTGTGTAAAGCCATATTTATTTGATTTTTGAGTTTATTTATTTACTTTCTTTGTAAGTATATAAAGGGTGGTTAAGTTTCAAAGGCCCGTGTTGATTTTGAATAAAATACAATTTTTTTAAGAAATGATTATCATTTCTCTTTATTATGATAATATTGGTATGGCTCAATTACGTATAGAATAAAATATCGGCCAAGTGGCCGCCGCGGCCTCGGCGGCACATCTCCATCCGATGGTCCAAATTTTCGATGACGCTGAGGCATAATTCAGGTTCTATGCCGCTGATGTGCCGAATTATCTCATCCTTTAGCTCTAAAAATGTTGCTGGCTTATCGACGTACACATTTTCTTTCAAATAAACCCAAAGAAAGAAGTTCAACGGTGTCAAATCACATGATCTTGGCGGCCAATTGACATCGCCGCGATGTGAGATTATTCGGCCATCAAATTTTTCGCGCAAAAGAGCCATTGTTTCGTTAGCTGCGTGACAAGTGGCACCGTCCTGTTGAAACCACATATCGTCCACATCCATACCTTCCAATTCGGGCCATTAAAAGTTCGTTATCATCTCACGATAGCGAACACAATTCACAGTAACTGCCTGACCGGCCTTATTTTGGAAAAAATACGTCCCAATGATGCCGCCGGCCCATAAACCGTACCAAACAGTCACTCTTTGTGGGTGCATTGGTTTTTTGGCAATCACTCTTGGATTATCATTCGCCCAAATGTGGCAATTCTGCTTATTGACGAATCCACTGGTGACGATTAAATTGACCGAAAAAATCACGAAGTGCGCGATATGCATTTTGATTTGAACGCCCGTTTTCATAATATGCCTGAATAATTTTAACGCGTTGCTTGATTATGTATCTTTCCATGGCTGAAATTGAGTTAATCTGAAATTGAAAAATGTCGAATGAAATGCAGAAAAAAACTTGACATTTAGGTGTGGTTCACATTCAACATCGGCCCTTGAAATTTAACCACCCTTTATATGAATGGGAACTATAGTGGCAGTGGCAGTAGGAGTGAACAATGAACAATAGCCAAATTTGTGAGACGGCAAAGTGGCGAAATACCAATGGAGTTGCCGCATGACAATGTGCATAGTTGTTTACATTCACATAACAAAATTCAATGCGGATGTCTGAGAAATTTGAAGGAGTAGAAAAAAAATGAAACGAGAATCACTATAAATGAATCTATAAATAAAAACTCCTAGAAAATGGCTGCATTGATTTGCTAAATATTCTTAAGTGAAACGTTTGAATGCTTATGAAGCGTTTAAAAGTGCGTCAAATTGTTGGTTAAGGGGACATACAGGTATGCCTGTAAACGCCCATATTTTGCCTGATTTTCATTAAAATTATTTAAAATGAAGAAGTCAATATATTTTTTTCAAAATTGGAACACATTTTATTTATTTATTTTTTATTTTAATCATTTGAAATGGCGGATGTACACTCAATTCTTCCAACGGGGCTTCTCAATCGGCGGGCATTGTAGCATCGGCGTCAGTGACCTGAATACAAAAAACCAAACATTTTTTTGTTTATTAATGTCATAATTTCTATATGAATTTAAAAAAATGGACAAAAATTGCGGCATAAAATGCTAAAAAAAAATAAATTTTGCGGCGAATTTCGCTACAATTTTTGCTTAAAAAAATAGTTTTTTCGAAAACTTGTAAAAAGTAATATCATAAAAAAGAAAGTAGAAAGTAATATCATAAAAAAGATGTGTGCAAAATTTCAGGGAGATCGGTCAATAACTTTTCGAGTCATCGGGTATGCCAATTCGAAAAATATAGTTATGAGAAAAACGCGTCTAAAGTTTGAATACATAAAAATACAACCTCTCGCAGTGCTCGAACGCAAAGAATAGAGTCGTCACGGTTGACGATCTATAATATAAGAAGTACTTAATTAAATTTACGTTCTAAAATTTTTTTTACAAATTTTACAGATATCTGTCCCCTAAAATGGATAAAAGCGGACCTTTTCAATCGTGGCTGTGTAGTTGTATCTTATTATTCTTTTATTGCCTCTTTCGGAGCCCTCAGGAGTCTTTGTTCTTTGTAATTTTTATTAATGATATAATTGAGTTTATTTTCTTTGCAGTCCAATTAAAAATGTTCAAAACTGTATTAAGCCTGCCTGATTCGTATAATCTTCAATCAGACCTCAACAACGTCATGGCATGGCGTGATAGGAATCTACTTCAACTAAATACTAAGAAACATTCTCATATTTCATTTTCTAAGTCAAAGCATTTCATCTCTACCTCATATTTCAAAGACATCTCGCGTCTCTTAATGGAATTACTGATTTGGGAGTATTCTTAAACTCCACCTTTCAGTTTCTGCCTTCATTCGGCGTTTTGCTTGCGATTTTACGGATTCATACAATTTAAAGTCGCTATTTACTTCGCTCGTGCGGTCTAAGTTGAAGTATGCCGTCTTTTTTTGGAGTCCGCATCATCAGTGCCACATCTATAGACTTGAGTGCACTTAAAAGAAATTTCTTCGTTTTGAACTTAGATCTTTAAACTTCGCAACATTACTAAGTTTGAAATCGTTACCAAATAGAGGAACTATACTCTCACTCTGCTCTATTTTCGATATAATAAATGGAAAAGTTTACTCGCTTTTACTTAGAGCGCCTCCATTTTCACATACCCCAAAAAAAATCTTCGGAGTAATGATTTATTCTTCCTAGAGCGGGTTAGAACTGTTTATGCCTCGAAAGCACCTTTGAGTAAATAATGACTTTAAACATCTTCTAAGTTCTTTGGCTTTTAATTTATTATTAAAAACCAGGCAAATCTGGACACGAAGTTTCATCGTTTAGAGCTGTATCACTCCTACCAGTGATCTCAAAGCTGTTTGAAAAGCAGTTGATTAAAAGATTCAATAAAATAATAGAACGAAAAAAAATAATTCCAACACATCAGTTTGGTTTTCGAAGTAAACATTCTACAATCGACCAGGTACACACGCGCACGAAATAGAAAAAGCACTCGAAAATAAAAAAGTATGTTCGAGCGTATTCCTCGATGTGGCAAAGGCATTCCATAAAGTTTGTCACACAGGTTTGCTTTTCAAACTAAAATTAATAATTCCTAAGCAATACTATGAAATCTTGGAGTCGTACTTATCAGATCGCTATTTTCGAGTCAAGCAAGATGATGCTTATTCAAGTCTTCGACAAATAAATGCAGGAGTACCTCAAGGCAGCGTTCTTAGGCCTCTGCTGTACCTTATCTTTACACATGACTTACCGTCTGATCCTAATTACGTCACAGCAACGTTTGCAGATGACACCGCGTTGATTGCAGTTGGTGAAACTGAAAACGAATCGACAGCCACATTACAAACCGCGTTAAATAAGATCTACCAGTGGACTAATACATGAAAAATTAAACTTAACCAAACAAAATCTGTATACGTATTGTAGTTTTCACAAACACTAAAATACAACATATACCACTATACATAGATGATCAACAGGTCCCATACTCAAACTATGCGAAGTACCTAGGTATGACACTTGACTGCAAACTTCGATGGAAAGAGCATGGCAAGAAAAAGAGGCAAGAATTGGACATTAAACTCAAAAACATGCAATGACGCATGGGTAGCAGATCAGCTCTCACGATAGAAAACAAGCTGTTAATTTACAAGCAGATACTAAGGCCAGTATGGAGTTATGGTGCGCAGCTATGGGGGTGCGCCAGTCAAAGTACGAAAAACCAAACCCAAAATAAGGTCTTCTTCATAAAATAAGGTCCTTAGGAGCATTGCCAAAGCACCATGGTACTGCAGAAGTTCCGACATGGAGCGCGACCTTAAAATAAACTCCGTCAATACTGAAATCGCAAAGATTGAGAAGCACTTTATTTAATTGAACCTAAACCCTTTATTTAATTGAACCTAAACCTAGCGATCTCATACCTTCATAGAAATGCTTTATGTCATGTAGAGTGAAAATTGTGTAATGTTATCATAATTAAGTTGCTTGTTAGTCATTTGTAAATATTTATGAACTAGTTGCAATAAAAAATTAAAATAAAAAAAAATTTATCGCTATCGAAATATAACGAATGATCTTTTACGAGATATCGATTACTATAACTTTCTATCGAGAAAATAATATATTTCTTTTTCCCGAAACTAATATTAAGAAATTCTTCGCGAATAGTCTTAAGTGTAGGATTATGTTCGGTTATGTCCGGTCAGAAAATCTCAGTTTGGTTTCGATTCGGCTCCGGCCGAACTTTGGACGAACATTTTTTATAATTGTTTTCTTTAAAACTTTGAACAACTTTTATTATTGTAAATTTTTTTGGAATATTGGTATTTTTGTTCTTTTGTTTTCCTTGTTAACTCCACTCGGGAACATAGGGCCTTGACAAGACTCAGTCTTGCGTTGGTTTCGTTAATCTGTTTTGCTTTCTGGCAGGGTAGGTGATTAGCCTACCACTATTTTTATTGGTATTAAAGTCCACAATTTTTTTTAATTGCTTTGAAGCCCAAAATTGCCAGGAAGTTCTGATTACAGCAACTATTGATTTCAGTTGCTAGACCCAGAAGAGACAGAAATACACTCTGAAATATGACATTGACGTTTTCAACTTTTTCTACAAAGTTATGTTTCATGCCCGGACTTTCGAACCTGAGCGGCTCTGAATGATAGTCACTCACCAACCCATTCGGCTACGCTGACCGCTCCTACGCTTTGGTCGTGTCATGTTGCTCGCTACAGCCAATGTAAGGATAACTAATCACCATGAAAGAGAACATCACTGCCGGGTGTTGTGTGATATGGAATTTTAGACTATATTTGTAACTGAGTCAGTGGCTAATAAGCTGAAATAAATGAGCTGCAATTCTACGAGGTACCGTCAGCTAACATCAAGGGCATAGCTACCATAAAATTGCATTCTCCGGTTAAAGAAGATATCGCGTGGTGTAATATAAGAGAATTATTAATGGTTGTTATAATTTTTATTTTCATTTAAAATGTCAGTGTTTTTTCTGCCATTATGTGTGTATGGAATAAAACATCGCTCAAATACACGCCGGACCTTGAGGCAGTGATGGTTTGACAACAGTGACCGAATAATAATAACAGGTTTAGCTGTTCGAAATTACTATAGCAAGATTTGTTAACGCATTGAAATGAATAAAATTCACTATAAAAATGGTGAAAATATCGTGTTCGTAAAACTCGAACATTTTTGGGTCATCGTGAAGCACCTTGTCGGACTGCAATACAGAAATGGGTGAACAAATTCGAGCTGTTAGTGATGAGAAGAATAAAACCCGTGCGCGTCGCTCAAGAACAGTCGAAAATATTGCCGTTGTAGCCGAAACTGTTGGAAAAAACCCAGGTTTGTCCATTCCTCGTTGCTCTTTGGAATTAGGCATTCCACAAACATCACTACAACGTATTTTGCATAAAGATTTGGGTCTTAAGGCTTTTAAAGTCCAGTTAGCACAAGAACTCAAGCCGGCTGATCATCAACAACGTCGTGTATTTGCTCATTGGGTCGCTTAAATGCATGAAAATGATCCGCAATTCCATCGAAAAATCATCTTGAGTGATGAGGCCCATATCCACCTCGGAGGCTTCGTCAACAAGCAAAATTTTCGGTTTTGCGGCTCAGAAAATCTGAGAGTTATTATGGAAAAGCCTCTTTCTGGCGGACTCATTGGCTAGAGCAACAGTTACGGTGAACGATTTTTTATGGCCGGAATTGGATGGTATTGATCTGGACAACGTTTATTTTCAACAAGACGACGCTACGTGCCACATAAGCAACGAAACCATTGATCATAACATCTCTTATTGGAAAAGCCTTTATAAATATTATAAGCAGCTATAGGCAAAAGAAAAAATTTACTATTTTTACTGCAAGTGAATTCTACCTCTTGTGCCAACTAGTAAATACTATGCGAATGTATGTAGTATGAAACACAAAGGTACAAATATGATTGCCTATATTTTTAAATTTTTATTCCACTAAGAAAAAATTTGTGTGAATGTCGGGGCATGACCGGGTGTATAGAAACATGTGTGAATGCATTCATTAAGACATGAAAAATATTCAGTAAAAATATCTTCCTTGTACATTAAAACAATTTAATTGTATGAATCAAAAAATATGTTTACTTTATGCCCTGCCCTCTCTCACAATCCACCAAATTTCAAATAAGTGCTTAATCGGTTTATATGAATCAATTAAGTTTTTTCGTTGAAGATCTCAACTCAACTCAACTAAACGTCAAATGCGATAAACGAGAAAATGGAAAAGCTTAAAATTCAATTACAATGCCACATGTTAAATTCTCCTGCACGTGTATGTGTGCATATGAAAATGCGTGCTTGCAAACATATATATTAGGGTGGCCCACAAAAAGCCGAGGAATGTAATGTATTGGTTTGGGGAAAACTAAATTCATTATTTTTGCGTAAAGTAAACTTAAAAATAAAATGCAGGGGGCAGTACACAGAGGGATTTTCATTTTGCAACCGGTTATCCCGCAAAGCACATACAACAAATTTGATTTAATGGATTGGTCTTCAACGATTGTAACTGCTGTACAATTCCGAAAGAGATTTACGATAAAATTTGCTCTACGGAAATAATGCATTTAATTGTTGGTTGCACAAATGAATATGGGGAAAATTTGCTCTCAATGTCACATCCACGTACGAGAAATTGGAGGATACAGAGTTTAAAAGTAGCAAACTTGCAGGAAATGGAGATATTTTTATGACTTTGTCACTTTAAGCTATCGTCAGTAAACCGACTTTACAGACAACCCCTTGTTTTCTTATAAAAATACATGTGAAACTTTATAGCCTGTGCGGTAAAAAGTAAATTAACAAGTCCGATATTTTGTAAACCACCCTTATGTGTATGCAGCCAAGTGACTACCCCATAATAACTGCTTTAGTTGCGTTATGTTTCTTTTATTTTCTTTCTATATGTAACTCTTTGTTCCCCCAACATTTACTCAATCTAACAACCGGAAAACTATGTAAGCAACATGAAAGCACAATGCAGAAAAAATAGAAATAAAAAACAAAGGAAACACAGAAAACACACAAAAAGTGTGTAAGGGCTTTCCAGTGACTGAGATTGATAATAGCTTCGGAAAAGAGCAATGGCATAACAAAAAGCTGAATTATTACTTTAGACAACGAGGGAGTTAAATTTTTTAAAGCAAAGTAAAGTTAAAAAAAAAAAAAATAAACCAACCACAATACGGATTGAATTTTACTGAGAGCTGCTGTTTTATTTTGTAATACAGGATGATTTATTTTGTTGCTGTATATACAATACAAATACAATTTTAAATTAACGGTTATGTGAAATGGAAACGCCTAAAAAATGTTAGGTTTTTTCTTCGATATAAGGGGTTTTCTAAACATAGGTGTTATTTTGATATTCAAAGAAAAATGTTATTTTTTAATTTATATTTATATCGGATGTTTATTTCATTATAAAGAGGAAGGTATGCCGTTAATAGTGGAAAATAACATCAGCCAAATGATCACCACGACCACGCCTACAAGATAATATCCTTTTCATGAAATTTTCCATAACCGAATTGCAAAGTGGCTGTCCTATGCCCTCGATAGCCTCACGAATTCCATCTTTGAGGTCTTCAATCGACGCTGGGCTATTGGCGTAGACCTTCTCTTTTACGTGGCCCCAAAGAAAAAAGTCTCAAAGTGTTAAATCACAAGATCTCGGTGGCCATTTGTGATCAGCTCTTCGAGAGATACCACGGTGCGGAAACTTTTCCCGTAAAAGATCAATGGTTTCCTTGCTTGTGTGGTACGTAGCGCCGTCTTGTTGAAAATAAACGTTGTTCAGATCAAAACCATCCAATTTACAAAAATAGGCTTGTGATTTTTATGTAAGAAATGGGGTGACACTTTTTCGAACGAAAACTTAAAAAATGCACTGTATTTTGTAGTTTCATGAAATTTTAACTTTGTTATACTAAAATTCTGTGGAAAATAAAACTGATTACTACAACAAATTTTCAAAATTTTGGCACAAAAATTTAAATATTTTGATGAAATTTTGAGAAATTTTGTGCTAATTGTGAAATTTTGCGTTATATGGTTTTTGTTGTCGTATGAGTTAAATTTGCATAAAAAAATATTGGAGTGTGGGTAATTTTCTACGTGGCTTATATGAAAAGAAATCGTATTGGTAAGAATTCCTAGTGGTAAGTCCAAGTATATTTCAATAATGAAGCGCCAGTGAGCAGATTAAAGCTATGAGTGAGGAATTATTATAAAATTATATTACATTAAAAATATTGTGGAGTAATTCCAGGAAGATGCACATCTTTCACGGAAATTGTTTGGTAATATGAAATGCTAATTTTCTTTTTTAATTTTTTTCAGGTATAGTAGAGTCTCGTTAATTCAAAGTTATCATGAGACCCCTACAAAATCTCTTTATATTTTGATTTATGTCCATATATTTTTATGCACTCGATAATTCGAAAGAAAAAATCATGGCTACGATGTATGAGTATTTGTAAGAACTTTGAATTTTGGAACTCCTCTGAAAATACCTTTACTCTGCCTGGTTGCGTGTTACGCTTAAAACATACGCACATTTTGACGCACGCTTCCGCACGAATCGCTTCGTTGGTATACAGATTAAAAATTTGTATTAAGAGGAGAGATACCTGTAAGCGGCCATATTTTCCCTGATTTTCATAAAAATTATTTAAAATGAAGAAGTCAATCTATTTTTTTCAAAATTGGCATACAGTTTATTAATACATTAAAATAATATAACATTTTTTTTATTTTAATCATTTAAAATGCGGATGTATTGACAATTCTTCCAGGAAGGTCGGAGCTGGGCTTCTCAATCGGCGGGCATTGTAGCATCGGCGTCAGTGACTGGAATACAAAAAACCAAAAATTTGTTTGTTTATTAACGTCAAAATTTCTATATGAATTAACAATAAATGGGGGAAAAAAAATTCGCGAAATAAAATGCTTCAAAAGCAAAAATGAATTTTGGGGCGAATTTCCCTATCATTTTTTCTTTAAAAAAAATTATTTTTTAAAAAAAATTTCGAAACTGTAAATTCACATAGAAAGGAATATAATAAAAATGATGTGTGCAAAATTTCAGGGAGATTGGTCAATAACTCCGCCTCCTGTATTACCAAAGGTGTTGTGTGACCAACACCAAGGAGTTACAAAGAGGAGTCCCAAATAAGTGCCATAGACTAAAAAGTATGGTGGAATAAAAAACCAAAATCTTTTCGACAAAAGTTATAAAGAAAAATTTGCGGTCTTATTGAATCACCCTGTGTAATTATTGTAAAAGTCAAGGGGGTAGAACATTTCTACAAAAGAAGTTAGCAATAATTTTTAATTTTCGGGCTGTTGCCTTAAATTCGGAAATTTGAAAAAGGCGAGCCAAGAAGCACCAAGGCTATGGTAGCTGCTAAAACTCGCAGGATAAAAAGCTCGTTGTATTCAAAACTCTGGAAAGTAAAAGGGTTGATAGTCAAGGAGGAGAGGAGAAAAGTGACAAATAGGAGAGTTTTTCCAGATTCTTTGATAAAACTGAAAATATCCTCCAGTTTGGGAGAACGGATATTACTTGCTCTCATGTCATCGGAAACCAAAATTTGTACCCTTGCTCTAGCAAATGCGCGACACTCACAAAGAAAGTGCTCAGTACCGTCCGCCTCCTCTGAGCAAAACAGGCAAATCGGGTCCTCAATGACTCCAATGATGGTCATATGCTGACCTCATGGTTTGTGTCTAGTAATAATACCGATCATCAACCGAATGTCTTTTCTAACAAGCTTTGATAGAAAGTTTGACAGTTTTTTGCTCGGACTTGTCACAAAACACTTTGCAGTTCTGCAGCGTTCTAGACTGGACCATCGCTCTTTATGAGCCTAGCTCTTGGTGCCTAGTTTCGTCGTAAAATAAGAGGCAATCCTACAACAACTTAGCTTGGCTTTTCTTGAAAATGAGTAACTATGCAACGTACACTGTTCGCGGCAACCATTGCTGATTTTGCATTAATGATTTTTAATCGAAAAATCCAT
Organism: Anastrepha ludens; assembly: GCF_028408465.1. Taxonomy (NCBI): domain Eukaryota; kingdom Metazoa; phylum Arthropoda; class Insecta; order Diptera; family Tephritidae; genus Anastrepha; species Anastrepha ludens. The sequence continues at coordinate 8,303,436 of NC_071499.1, read as the reverse complement.
TCTATGACTATAAATCCAGACTGTAAGCAGAGACTATTTGTTGATAATATTATGCCCAACATTCTTCATTTATACTAACTAACCGAAAATAAACTGACAACAAGTAACTTTAAAAAAATCGATATTTTTCCGAAATCAATCAGATATTCTTATACTTACATTTTCGCTCCCATTCGAACATATGTTTCTATGCCTGAAGTCGCATTACATTTCAATTAAAACACTTTTGTAGCTAAATATTTAAGTTTACTCAATTTAAAGATAAGGTGTCTGCAAATATAATGTATGCAAATTTATTGAAATTACCAAACTCATGTGTTCATATTCTTGCTAAATCGCTTGGCCTCGCAAATGATCAAAAAAGCTTTATAAGGCAAAGCACACCTTTTATTAAAGACAACAAGCCATTACCTTTTGAACAACTCCAGTATTTGCTTTAATTACCATACAAAAAGCTTTCAGACAGACTTTTCATTCAGAAATTGGTTCAGGTGAAAAGACAAGTGAATAAATGGGATGCATTTGTTTGTTGACCAACAGCAGAAATTCCCAATAAGATTTAGATGCCCATAGTCTGCATTAATCAAAAGAAAATGTCAACAATACAGTGAAACAGTATGAAGATGGAATTTGAACATAAAAACTTAAGTCAGCCGAATACACTAAACCAACCAACTAAAGCGATTCATTGCACAAAGCGTTTCTGTAGCGTACACGCCGTGCCATATGCGCACATTAATCATACGACCCGGCGGCCTAAAGCGAAGCCACTCGCCTGTTCTTCGCTTCTGCTGATGTTGAGTGTATGCGATGTACAAGCGCTGGGCTTACATTGTAGAAATTAAATGGGAAGATGTTTATAAACAAATCAGGCTAGGCTAATTTTAGCCAACTTAAGATGCTGCTGCTCATTAATAACAAATTTGAAAATATTTAACAAGGAGTAGCAAATTTAGAATTCTGAAAATGTACAATGTCGAGTTTTTCTTAACTAATATTTCTCTTGGCTATGCTAAAACTAAGTAATCAAGTATGTGTTTTCAAGGCATGTGCTGCATGTATTTACATTTATAGTATACTAGCTGTACCCGGCGCGCGTTTCTACGCCAACAACTAAAATAAATTTAAGAAAAATAACTTTAAGGAAAAATTAGTACACAAATATTCAATTCATTCTAAGCCACCTGGTGGCGAGTTACATCTATGAACATGTCATATTCGTTTCCTCTGTGTAATAATGCATGATAATAATAATTTTTATGACAATCAGTTGAATGGGGCAAAAGTTGCTACACTGCAGCTCCACCTGGTGGGGAGTGGGATCAATGAGCATAGTTTACAAACCTTCTCCGTGGAAAAGTACATATATATACTAATTTTTATAATAATCGGTCCAGTAGTTTTTGAGTTCATCGATGACATACAGACAAACTCCAGATACAGACAAACAGATTCAGTTTTATAAAAACCAATAATATATCGAAAGAAATAGATTTGTATCAATTTTTTTATTTATTTAAAAACGAGCCTATTAAATTTGTCATCCATTATATTTTGAAATGTCTGAAAGATATTTAGTAGAAGTCCCAGGCATCTCATTGGGAAGTGTAAGCAATATTTTGACTGAAGTATTGGGTTTCTGAAAGTTGTGTGAACAAAAACACATTCGAATGCGACTTCCTCAGCAACATTTAGAGCTTCTTCGGAAGACTAAGGTGGATTTTGTGCATCAATTCATCGCCATGGATGAGACTTGGGTGCTTCACCATGATCCTAAATCGAAAGAAGAAGCTAAAGAGTGGTGTGAACCTGGGGCTCTTTGGCTCCGAAACGAGTTCGTGTCCAGAAATCGGCCAAGAAGGTATTAGCATCAGTTTTTTGGGACGCGAATGGAATTTTGTTTGTGGATTACTTGCAAACTGGTAAAGCAATAAATTGTGAATATAATTGTAATCGTTTAGAGCAGCTGAAGGGAAAAAAGTCGTGAAAATTACCCAGTTTGCCAAAAAAAAAAAGATCGTTTTCATCAAGAAAATGAACCGTGTCACATGAGCATTATGACAATGGCTAAAATCCATGCATTAAAGTTCGAATTGTTGACGCATCGCCGTATTCACCAGATTTGGGATCTAGCGGCTTCCATCTGTTTCCAGATCAAAAAAAATCCATACATACAAAACGTCTTCCATCAAATGGTGAGGTCATAACAGCTGTGGAAGCGTATTTTGTAGCCCTTCCAGATTCTCACTTTAGGGATGGGATTCATACATTGGACTCTCGTTTGAAGAAGTTTTGGCTATGTTTTTCTCAAACCGCAAAACTTACTGAACAACCTAGCACACTTACTACATTAACCACTTTAGTTTCAAGTTGTATAATCTGAAATAAAATATTGAGTCCCCAGCAGGAAAACAATTGAGTCATTCTCTTAAGGGGGCAGATACCTGTAAAATTTCGAAAAAAAATTATAAAATGATAATATGATATATTAATAAAAAAAAAAATTTTTATTATTTTAATGTATAAATAAACTGTATGCCAATTTTGAAAAAAAAATATATTGACTTCTTCATTTTAAATAATTTTAATGAAAATCAGGGCCGTTTACAGGTATCTGTCCCCTTAACATGCGTAAGTTGAGAAGATGTTGCTGAGGATTTATACACAGCTCAGCGGTAAGAATTTATTAAAAAGATGTGCTTTAACCAAACATGTTAAATTCCAATTAGAATCAGCAATTGATGCAATTGGTTTATATTCTCTAATTCATCAAACAATTAGAATGAGTTCAACTAATTCCCATTAGATAATTGAAATTTTTAATCCAATTGTAAAACTAATTGCAATTAGTTTCCAATAGCAAAAAAATTGGTTTACCTTTACAATTAGAAATCTAATTGACTTCTGCTAATGCAATTAGATATTTAATTAGCTCGAATTAGAATTAATTATTTTGATAAAAATAAATTTTTTGCAAAGAATTATTAAAGTGAACGAATAATGATGTAACTTACATCATGTAAGTCACTGTATGTGGAAACATGTGGTTATTCAAGTACTGCTTCATTGTCAAAATTGACAGAGGAGGGTGAAAGCATGCATTTTATTTCGAATATGATGCATCAATATTTGAAAGATGATGATAAAACTTCCATTATATGGTCCAAATATCCCACATTAAAGGACATAGCACTGTTTTGCAACACGCCGCTTACGTCTTCAGGCCCTGTGGAGCGACTATTTTTCTTTGCGGGCATTATTAATAGTCCAAGGCGGAGTCGCTTGACTGACTTTTCTTTTGAAAAGCTCGTATTGCTGTAAGCGAATATACCCTGTCATTCTAGTTAATAAACAGTTAGTACATACGTTAAATAGATGTTCATGTATGTAATATACGTAGTACAGAAGTAATATATATATATGTGTGAAATTCATATTACGAATATTTCAGTTTTTTCTTGTTTTTCAAAATATCAAAATAATTGATTCTAATTCGAGCTAATTGAATATCTAATTGCATTAGCTGAAGTCAATTAGATTTCTAATTGCAAAGGTAAACCAATTTTTTTTTGCTAATGGCAACTAATTGCAATTAGTTTTACAATTGGATTAAAAATTTCAATTATCTAATGGGAATTAGTTGAACTCATTCTAATTGTTTAATGAATTAGATAATTTCACAAAAGAAGGTTAATTAGCAATCATTAGCATTATCTAATCATTATTTAACATCTCTGGTTTTAACCAAAACAACAACGAGAGCTAAATCCACTGATTTGGAATATCCTTCCCAAAATTTTTCCGGCCGGTTTGCAAAACTATGGAAATAGCTGCATACATAGCTGCTGGTATAATTAATGAAGGAATAGCATCACTATTCTATTATATGAACGCAATAGGAACGTCGGTTCGAATCTCGGTGAAAGATCAAAAAATTAAGAAAAAGTTTTTTCTAATAGCGGTCGCTCCTCGGAAGGCAATGGCAAATCTCCGAGTGTAGTTCTGCCATGAAAAAGCTCCTCATAAAAATATCTGCCATTCGGAGTCGGCTTAAAACTGTAGGTCCCTGGAAGACTGACCCGCAGACAACATCAGTGCGAGTTATATGGTCGTGGAATATACAACTCCATATAGGTAAAAAAAAAAAAAAAATTGTCCTCTGCTTAATTTTTTAAAGTGATTTTCAAATTTTAAACGCGTTTTTCTCTAAATGGTGTTTTCAACATTACTCGATTAAGCCAATTAGTCTCAAATTTTAACACGATCTTCTTAAATATTTTTTTTAGTAATTCATCGAATAAATATATTTTTTTTATAAACAATTTAAGGCCGAAATTTTGGTCAAAAATCGATTTTTTTTTTAGAAACCGCCATTTTGTCAAACAAATTTATTTTGCTTGCTCCTTCGATTAATTACTAGAAAACTGTTTGGTTCTTTTAATTTCAGAGGATAGCAGTTCAGAGATATAGTAGTCACCGCAAAATGTCTTTTTTGAGAAGAGCTCCCGGAGATCAGCTATAGCTCCTTTCCAAATAAATATTTTTACTAATACTAAGTCTTAAAATACAGCTTAAAGATAATATAATATGTCTAAAAATTTGTAGATCAATAAATTTAAAAGTTTTCTCAGAAAAAAATCTGGAAAGTTCGTTTTTTCGGCCTTCTAACTGTATGTAGCTCCTTAATTAAATTTGCTATAAAGTTTGTGGGTACTTTTCTATGTAGACTGAAATAAACCAATAAATAAATAAAGAAATACACATTTTTTTTAGAACTCCATTTTATTTATATTTATTATTACATAAACTTAAAAAAATAAATTAACATTAACTACTGAGTTTCTATCGCAGCTTTTACTTCTACTTTCGATAAATTTTGTAAAATAAGCGGAACCCTAGCACCATCAACCAATTAGCTGCTTCTGCGCTAAATCTAAACTTCTTTGCTTAACTGCAGTGTTAAAATTCTTTCAAGTTGATCACCGCATCTTTAGCTATAAATAAGTCGCTGCTCCTTCGATTGCATATTCGTAGTGATAAATTGATTGTCAAAGACATTCTGCAAAAGGACGATGAATATGTGTGTGAAAATGTGATTATAAATATTTGCATATTCACAAGACGCGCTTTTATGATAGCCGAAGAACGTGGCACAATATTGTTCACTCAAGCATGTTGCCTGCTTTCGCTGTTGAGTAAGTCAAAGTGGTATAAAAATATTTCAACCATTGGCTGCCACAAATAGCTAATTTGATTAGTCATTTTTTACTTTAGCAATATTTTTTTTGAGATTTAAAATAAAAAAGCGGCTGTGTAGTGCTCTCGAAGTGCTAGTATTAGATTAGATAAGATAAGTCATTATAAGATGTTGGGTAAAAAGAGGAAGCGCACTGGTCTGAAATATATTTTGTATCTTCTACCAACGCTAGGTGACCAATGCATCTGCAAACTAACTCATGAATTGTATAGTCAATAATAAGATTTGTTAAATATTTCTTCAAGATAATTCACAGTGCGACAATTTTCAGGTCATCGGCTCAGGCCCAAACCAAACCAATAGCAAATGAATTTACTCATGAAGTAAATAGTAAGCCCCCAACTGGGTTTTGGTCCACCGGGTCAGAATTTTTTTTTACAGTGTATTAAAGTTTCGCACAATTAATCAAATGCCGTATTAAATTACAAATATTGATTTTTCTTAAATTTCGGCATAGAAGACTTTTAGTAAAATTCAATGATATTTAACAAATTTTTTCAAAAATTGTTCAAAATCCCTCTCTGTTCTACAAAAAGAAATTTCACTAGGGGTTGTCAAAGACATTGAACACCTATGGGTTAAACGTATTTGAAAAAAATGTAACAAAAACGAATGTATATATTTCCTGTATTCCATATCAAATAAAACTCTGAGATGTTTTTGGTGGAAAAAGAGCTGGGCTCTGAAAAAACCACCCGTTTAATTCATTTAGCTATTGATGCTGTTCGCTGTTTTTTCGGGGGACATATTTCCGAATCGCTATCGCTATCTAACTTCGCAGCTTCGAATACATCTTTTTACCACCAAAAAATTTCAGCCAACACTACATCCGGGGCTTTTTCCCTTGTATCTAGTAAAATGAATACAAATGAATTCAATAAGAAAAAAATTACTGTAAAATTGTATGGTGTTTTAAAGCCACCTTTTTTCAAATGGCAAATATACCTGATGATGTCGTTCTCCATGCTCGGCGTATTCGGTGGTGACTTATCTACTAAATTCATTCAAATGAAAATGCATGAAATGAATTTTGAGAGGCATGTTTACTTGAAGCTTTTCGAAGTATTAAAGATTCCCGATTTTCTTCACGAAATACATTTTCCCGCTGAAAATGATTTTCAGAAATAGTCGGAAATCTACTAATTTTCTTCTTTTCACCTTGACTTCTTTTTTGAGAAACTTAAAGGGAAGTAGAATTTGGGGAATTATGGAATTTTGAGAATTCTTTTATCACATAAGGTCTGTCTAACAGGAGTGTGATGACCAACTCGATTCTGCCAAACCTGCATTGTATACGCAATAAAGTGTATAGTTACCATTAGGTATTATTATTAGAAGGCCATTACGCACTGCGACCAGAGGCGATCTATTGTGAAAGGTCTATTTTGTAACCCTAGAGTTTTAGGCTTTTTAAAAATTTTAGTACAATTTTGGGTTTGATGTTTCAAAGATTGCATGAGGATACTACGATACCACCAATGTGATGAAGTCTCTGTCTGCCCAACGCAGGACATTCACAAAGCACATGTTCTGAGCTTTCTATGTCCATTTCGTAAAAGCAGCAGACATTGGTCTCAGATAGACCAATATTATTTAGATGATACCTCAGGCTGCAGTTACCTGTAAGATAGGTATAATGACTTTACATCTTCGATTCATACATTGTGTTAATTTCTGCGCAAGAAGTGGAATTAATTGGCTCCAAATCAGCCGGATTTGCCTTGAAAATTATTTGATGATATTTGTTTTCCTTCGAGCTTTTGCGTAACTATTACCCAAACATTTTCAGTAGGGTCGACATCCGGCAACTGTGAGGGCCAATCCAACATTTCAAAATCAATGTGATCTACTTGAAATTTGCCCATTATTATACTAAAAATTAATGGTCTATAAAATTGCTTACCCAAAATTTTTCGAAAATGTTCGAAACTTTGCTTTATATGGGGTTCCTTGTACTATGAACTGTAGCATTTTTATAAAAGAATAATTGAAATTAAAAAATAAGTAGATAAATAATCAGATCTTTTCAATATTTGGTGTACCCTATGATCAAAAAGTACCGGCAATGTTTAATTTAAACGAACCGCCCACGTGCGAACCGGCCAATATTTTTTATCTTATATTAGTAAGACTGTAGCAAGGCTGGCGAAATCCTCCACTGAACCCTCCCCGAGGGTGCCGGCTGGTAATAAGTACCACAGTTTTCCTATTTCCAGGAGGTACTTAGCTAAGTTATGGGTACTATGGGCAGGGTTCGATACTCCTCAATAGTACTGCACTACTCAAAGTACTTTTAACGTGATCGGGGGTGAAGGGCTGGATTAAGGAGTGATGGGACCCGTGCCGAGAATCTGTCAGGCTTGGGGCCCTTCTAATAAATAACCAAGTCTCGAACAGAGTTTACGGATAACTGGCGCTCTCCGTAATAACTAGCCTTACCCGTGTAGTTCGGAGCTATGCACGGGTGGACATCCTTTCTCCGACACTCATGGGTCCAAAAATGCAAAGTGACAACTCAAAAATAAACAAAAAAAGGGGATCGGTCCTCCTTCTAACAGACCGATAGGAACAATCAGTTCCGCAATAAGAGCAACGGTCGCACCGAGCTCAAAGAAAACGCCATCCATTGGCTTAATAAGTCGATTGCAGCAAATAGCGACAGCCACAGCGAAAGCGAGGCCAGTAGCTACACAAACAGTACTGGATACAAGTCCAAGTACAAGTAGAGGTGCACTAGTCTGGCAGTCAACTACGATTCAGCCCCCAAAAACGGTCCCGACCGGAAGCACTGCTGATGGCCGCTTGTGAGGGTGGTAGACCCAGCGAAAGCGAGCTACCAAGATCGCAGAAACGCAGCTAGGCTCCTAAGGAGGGTATACGAAACTCACCCAAAGGAAAGCGAAATATCACAGGAGTTGAAAGACTGTAGTAGACACACATCTGCCACTTTTTAGCGCCATTGGATCACTAGTGTCTGCCTGGCCGGCCGGAAATGTGGGGAAACAATTATTGGAATTTGTATGATGATAACGCGTCATCGCACCGAGCCCAAATTGTGCTGGATTATTTGACCAAACACCAAGTAAATACCATCGAGGAAGCTCCGTATTCACCTGATATGGCCCCGTGCGACTTATTTTTGTTTCCCAATTTGAAGTTACCACTTCGTGGAAGGAGATTTCAGTCGATAGAGGAGATCAAAGAGAATGCGACAAAGGAGTTGAAGGTTATCCCTTCGTGGGCCTACCATGGGTGAATGGAGGACTGGGTTAAACGTTGGCACATGTGTGCTTCTTCAGACGGCTCATATTTTGAAGGAGATAAAAAAAAGTTGCCTAAAATTTAACTCTGTTTTGTTTTATTTAAACATTCCTGGTTCTTTCAGATCATACACTTTTTTTGACATTGACTGTTTATAGCTAATATACTTAATTTTGAGGTGGTGCCACTAGTCTCTTTAAATTTCACCGAAGTGGGTTGCCATGCGTTGTCACGAAAGATAGTAATTTCATTACTAGTATAAATACATTTATAATTATTTTCACCATTAAAGTATTAGCTCATATTAACTCATATTAACTCGTATTTTCTCACTAATTAACTAATTCAATTATTTTCCGATTTTGGTATATTTCACCTGTATATCCATTTTTGTATGTCCGTTCTAAATAAATACGCATTTCCCACACACCAAAAAAAGCAACATTGCCAAATCCATCATTTTTCACTTAGCTGCTTGCGAGTGAGTTTTTTTTCTCTCTTTTCAGTTGCCATAAAATCACAAAAGTATTAATGTTTTTAAAAATGTACGTGCGAATATTAATTCGTCATCGTTCATTTTTATTTTTAATTTAATTAATTTAACTTAATGAATTAAATTTATTCTTCAAAACTATAAAAAACTGTAATCACTACTGAATTGAGCGGTGAAATATCTATTAATGGGAAATTTCCCCGTACCGCTTGAATCGCCTGCAGCGCATCTGTCAGTTACATACGTGGAATTAGCTGCAGCGCAATTAGAAGTTGTTGTTATTGAGTGGGAATGCTGTTAAATCTTAATGAATACAATTTTAATTCAATTAGTGCTTGAAAAAATCAAAATAAATAAATGAATGAAAATGCAGTTTGTGATTCTTGAATTGCGTCCCATAAAAAGTGGCTGTTAAAAGTTGGTTCCATTTTTTGCTTCCTACTCAGACGCCATGTAAAGTATGTTTGTGTATGACATAAAACATGCTCTGTATTTTTCTTGCTAACAAAGCAAGATTTTTTCCGTTGCAAACTGGTAAATAGAAAAATTTCACAGTATTAAAAACAGTTCTTAATCCATCACTTAAAGCAAAGCGAAAATGCGCGACTGGTTGCCTCACCTGCTAAGCGTGGCACTTAGAGTGTTTTGTCTTATTCATGTGTTGGTATTATCAACTATTTTCAATTTTTTGTTTATTTATGAGATTCTTTTCTAACAGCAGTCGCCCCTCGGCAAGCAAAGGCAAGCCCTCGAATGTATGTATGTCAGGAAAATCTTCTCATAAAAAACCATTTTCCCTCGGGAGTCGGCTTAAAATTATGGGCCCCTCCATTTGCTCAGCAACATAAAAACGCATGCCACAGATAGGAGAAGTGGCTCCGCCAAAAGCCCAAGCTCCTTCACAATCGCGCTCCATACGACTCGATTCATTGAGTCGCTTCTGCTAGCACTTAAAAGGCGTTAATCTGCATCAACACCGCCTGCCCATCTTCTTAGTCGTCTCTCACGCTTTTTACTCCCCTTACAAAAGAGTTGAAGGTAGCTTTCATTATTCCGCTGTCGTGCACCTTACGTTCCTGGTGTATAAACTATCCCAGCCACTGAGCTTCAAGCTATCAGCAGTGCGATCACAAAATTTTATCTGGTACTATGAGACCCATTTTTTTTTTTTTTTTTTTGTAAGGAGGTTGAAATCAAAATGTCAGAAACATCTCAAAGGTGCCGTCACACCAATGGTATGTGGGGCATGCTCCCACTAATACTATAACAATCCTCCACCTCGGCTAGTTCTACCCTGGGACCACAAAAGTATAACTTCTGGGTAGAGCCTCGTTTATGTCCGAAGACACAACAGATACCCGCGTCCAGGTTCCTCTCCTGTAGGCGTATGAAGGCTATATACCGTCGATAGTCTCAATTACTCCCACCAAGTTTATAGGTGGTCCAAAGTAAAGGAGACATCGGAAAGCTTGCAGTAGTGTTATCTTAATTCACTACCGTCTTGTCTTCTGTATGATACTGTATTGGGTGTTTCACTCAAACGTCTGTGCTTGTTGTCGGTTCGTCAGAGACTGTCCGCCTTCTCTGTTGCTGAAACGCTTTGCGTTCCCAATAAATATGGCGAAGTTGCGTCATAATCTTACCTGGAAACATTTGCGTTGCCTCCCACTTACCGCTGGTTGCACACATATCTCGTATGAGGGTGCTGGAGGACGGTTGATGACCCAGGGCTTGCTCCAGTATAGCTCGTTCCTCTCTAAAGCGGTCGCAATAAAACATGACGTGTTCTGCGTTTTCGTCTGTATTCGGGAAGTTTGGGCAGAAAGGGCTGTCTGCCAGCTTAAAACGGTGCAGGTATTCCTGAAAACAGCCATGTCCGCTGAGCAACTGCGATAGTTGATAGTCGGTGTCTACATGTTTTCTCATTAACCACTCATCATCGGCGTATCCCACAATTTCGGCGTTTGCCGGGAGCTTCACCTTCAGGGCTGCATCGTACCTGATGTTCCACAAAGTTGGGCCCAGCACTGAGCCTTGTGGTACACCCCCTGAGATCTTGTACGTTTTTTGTCCATTTTCAGTTTCATATCGCAGAATGCGGTCACTTAGATAACTGCTGAGAATGCGGACAAGGTAGGCTGGTACATTGAAACCTCTGAGGGCCGTGATGATGCTAAGCCAGTTTGCCGAGTTAAAAGCATTTCTAACATCTAGGGTGATCACAGGGCAGAACTTTCTTGCCGATCTTCCCGAACTTATAGCCCTGTGTGCTATTTCCCCCACCGTTCTTATTGCATCATCACCTTCCCTTACTGGTCCAAATAACCTTTTTAAGATTTTACGCTTAAAGTGGAGAATGTACAATAGTTCTTTATGTAAGATGCCACTTCCATGCTTCGCAGCCATATGTTGATACTGCTCTTATTATCATCTCCTAGATTTGCAGCATTGATAGTAATTTATTTTTGACAAGTTTCAGGTGAGCAAAAGAGCATTTCTAGTCTTTCATTTACGCCGATTGGGGATCTGAAGCGCTGCTGAGGCGTACACCTAGGCATTTAAAACTCTCCACTTAGTGAAAAGAATATATGTGTCGACCTTCTCGTTCGGCGCCTAGAGAAGGCACGCTGCTACTAAAACATCAAAGATCACGGGAATGCTGAGCAGACTAATGGCGAACATCGGTGGATAAACGCAGCGTAAAAGAAGGTTGATAATGGCCACTACAAGCGAAATATGGTGAGATTCGCTAAACGGTAAAACCAGGCGAAAAGCACTGAAGGCTGTACAACGAGCAGCAGCTCTCAGAGGCGCAGCAATTTTTGTGCTCAGCGGGAATATATCTATTGATGATGATGGCTCGGTGATGAGTGGATGGATGAGGTTCTAGGAGAAAACACGTCACCACTAACGCCGCGGAACAGAGACTCCAAACTATCCAGCGGGGCTAAAGCCGATAGAACACTGAATCGAGTGGCAGATGGACGGCGAAGGTGACCTTCGGGTAAGTGGGCTGAAAGGAACTTCGGGTAAGTGGGCTATTTCATGACTGAGCTCCTCGCGGGCCACGGACTCATTCGGAAATGCCTCTAACGCATGGGTAAGGTAAGTGACCCCAGGTGCATATACTACGAAACACCGAATAATGTCGCTGAACACACGTTCTCTAATTGCGACAGATGGCTCGTGGCAAGAGACGGTCTGAGGGAGCAGATTGGCGACGTCGCGACGACCACTGTGATCGGCAAGATGCTGGAATACGAGGATGACTAGAATGCGAATGAATGATACCTGCGTTGAAGGCGTATGACGTAGAAAAAAGATAGACCTCGACGCAGTGCAACAAAGCGAAGCCCCACAGACTGAGATATAAGAAAGCGAGCTGATAGCATGAGGCTGGCTAGAACCAGACGTGGATGAATAGACATGGATTTCATGAACGTCGTTCTGGGCCCTCTCGAATTAATGCAGAAGTCCAGGCAAGAGAGCTTCCTTAGAAGAGGAAAAGTAATTGTTTTAGTGGACACACCACACAACGCAGTAGACGACGGTCGCTGCAAGTGCGAAAACTTTTTGAGCTCTACCTCACTCACCACAGAAAAGACCTCCAGGTTGCCAGCTTAAAGACCTGACGAGGTATTTTGACTTATCGACATTAACTTCAACTTAAACTATAAAACATTCGTGAAGTTAAATTTTGTTCAAAATAAAACCTGACAATTTGTACTCTCAGGATGGTTTCATGTGTAGAAGCCCACACAAGTGGGGAATGTTACTGATCGCCATTCAGTTGGGAGTGGCCAGGATGATTCTTCTAGATATGGTTCAAGCAGCTCACATCTCCCGGGATTAGCGCAAGCATCGTCTGGGTAGCTTCCGAATACCCGTTCGAGAGTGAGCCAACGTGAGAAGGCGGAGCATCCCAGGATAGCTGGTTGTGCGCTAGGTTTGGCACCCACCGTATAAAAATCACTCTTGCCAACAAGTGCTACTTTAGACTAAGTAGGCAAATAAGTAGTAAAGTCATCTCGATGAACAAATATAACACTCTACAAGGCTCTTATCTTGCCGGTGGCGCAGAAGCGTGAACGATGACAATATCCGATGAAACGTCGCTCGGAGTGTTTGAGAGAAAGATTCTGCGCAAGACTTTTGGACCTTTGCACGTTGGCAACGGCGAATATCGCAGGCGATGGAACGATGAGCTGTATGAGCTTTACGACGACATAGATATAGCGCAGCGATTCAAGATGCAGCGGTTACGTTGGCTGGGAGATGTCGTCCGAATGGATACAAATGCTTCGGCTCTGAAAGTATTCGATGCGGTACCAGCTGGTGGTAGCAGAGGAAGAGGAAGGATTCCTTTGCGTTGGAGAGATCAGATGAAGAAGGACTTGACTTTACTAGGTGTGTCCAACTGGCGCCGGTTAGCACGAGGAAGAAACGACAGGCGCGCTTTGGTAAACTCAGAGAATTTGTGCTCTCAAGTTGTCTCCAAATACCATATGCACCTTGTACATAACACAATGCGGGACTAAGGGGCATGCACAAAATCTTTCAGATTTATCAATATTTGCACAGGCTACCGAAAAATTCTTCGCTTGATAAGAATCTTCATTGATGATCAAAATTTTGTTCTTTTGTTAAGCCCACCGAATAAAAAGTGTCTTCGCCGTTAGAACTAAGAAATAAAATGCAATAAAATTTGCATCTGAGCAATCAACATACAAAAGCACGAGTTGAGTAAACTCATAGAAAGCCTTTGTCAAAAACAAATATACAAAATAGAAGGGAAATAAATAAACAATCAAGAAATAAAAAAAGAATTAGCATAAAAAGCGAAACCGCAATAAAATTTAATACATTTCAGCCTCTCATTGAATTTTGTAAAAAAAATTCAAATAAAGACTTCAAATATTCCCATGAAATAATTACCGCCGGGCCCTATTAAAGGCACCACGGCAGCAAGCAATTAAAATGCCGCGCGCTCTGCAGCAAAATGCGCCATGAATAAATTTAATAAATGCCACCGCATTTTTACGCTTGATTTTTATGGAAATTTTTCTGCGGTTGATTTGTTAAATCGGGCGCAAACCGCAGCATCTTCAACACCAACAATAAACAACAATAACAAAGCAATCTCTATGCGCTACAAAACAGCACAACAACCCAAAGGGTAACGGTAATGACATTGTGCTACAGCAAAGCAGGGAAAAAACAAAAACAAAAACAAGTGAAAACACCGTACGTACATACGTGGCAGGGTCATGCCGCGCAATTTGAGTTCAATGCACAAATAAACAGAAAATGGAGCTGTTATGAAAAGGAAATTGTAGTGGCTGGCGCGGCTGGCACGGCTGACTTCGTTGCCGTGCATAATGTGCGGCTTTTGATGACTTTCGCTTTTGTTGCTGCCTACAACACTGTCGTTAACGTGCATTATGTTGCTGCGATTGCTGCTGTCGCCGAGCTACCGAACTGCTGTTATTGACATTAAGGCGACGAAACGTTGGTTTGTTGACTGGGTAGACGGGCTGACTGGCTGATTGCTTCGCATTGTTCCTATTTACTAATTTCGGCTCATTGCAATTTCACATTGACCCAGTTAGGTTGGCTGGTTCGTGTCAAGCGCTGCTTTAACAACAACAATTGCAGCAGCCATTTTTAACCGAGCGACGCCAACATTAACGACAACACGTGAGCCTTTATGTGTAGGTAAGCGCTTGGTGATGCCCTTGACTGGCGCTGATTATTTGAACAAGCGAAAGAAATGAGGAGGCGGGAAGAGCATTGCGCCGAGGTACAATTCACGAAATGGCACCAATATTTTTGCGTATTTTCCAAAACACAACAAAAAAAAAAAAAAAAATAAAGGAAAGAATTAAGTTGAAGGTTTTATAGTTGCCAATGCGCAAGTTATTTGTCGCTGACAGTTGAGCAAATTGCATTGCGTTTAGTGATTTTCCTGATCAAAGCATTCATTATTTTAATCTCATTTAATTAAGTGGAAGTCTTCTTTTGTGGAATATTTACTTATTTTTAGCAAACTCACATATTTTCTTGCAATCAGAGCAATAAAAAACTCTGTAAAATTCCTGGGAATGTCATTTCTATTAAACCAAAGTGCCGGTTGGTAGAAGTTTACTCATACGCCGTGGAGTATAAGCGCGTCGTACCGCAAAGACAGTTGAATTTTTTCATTTCTGTGGTATACTCCATGTGACTAATTGATTAACTGAAATAATGAATATGCGATAAATATCAACGAATTGTAACTACAACTACAGAGAAATCAGAAGTCATTTGATAAAAGCGTTTAACCGTTCGACTGCCGAGTTTACAATTCTTGAAAATTTTTGAAATTTATTTTCGAAATAAATCGCAAAAATTGGCAGCAAGTTATGTGATAAGCCTGTTTTGATGTAGGTAGATAGATATAGTGGTTGTCGGTTGACACCCCTAGGCCTGCCGTAGGCCCATTGTGACACCACCAGGGCTGTCCCCTCTCCTCACTCTCCATTGTCCTCACTGAACTAACCAGTAGCTTTAGTATATCTAACAAGCCTTACTATTTTTATATTGGCTACTTCTGCCAAGTTATTTAGGAAACTTTTTCCTAAAGTATTGAACCTTCTTCCATCCAGAGCCATGCACCCGCATAGCAAGTGTTCTATAGTCTCTTCTTCATCAATGTCGTTACAACTTCTGCAATAGTCGTTATAGGGTGCTCCCAGTCTACTGACATGCCTGCCAATCACATGCATCACATGAAGATTTCTCATGCTTTTCCCATGTTCCATTCTGGCCACGCCATTCTACTTGTTGCACAGGCCTGATGGCAGCTCTGATAGTGTGTTTATCTATAAGCATCTTACAATTTTCTAAAGGTATAGGTATGTTCGCTTTGTCTGGTTGGATCGGTAATGTGGTACCCAACCTCACTAGTTCATCTGCTTTGCAGTTGCTTTCTATGTCTTATGACCCGGCAGCGAGAGCAGGTTTATTACAAAGTACTGTGATAGTTCTGTCAAAACGTTGATTCATTCCATTAAAGCTTTCAGGGCCGATTGGCTATCTGAATGTGTGTGATAGGCTATCTCTATCTCTTGTGGATAGGATACTTTTATTTGGGGCTAGAAGGCCTTCCCTGATAGCCAAAATTTCAGCTTAAAATACACTGCAGTGATCCGGTAACCGGAATGAGATGTTGGCATTTATTCCTTTAGAATGAAGGCCCCCGCCTTATTTAGCTTGGAACCATCAGTATAGATGCTGATTCCGCTTCTATTGTCCATTATCCCATTGTCCCAATCACCTCTCGTGGGGAAAGTTGGGGTAAAGGATGTTTTTATATGCAACTCTACTGAGCTACAAAAGTCTGTCGTTTGATGTAGGAAGAGGTATTCGTCTGGTATTCTTGCGTGACCCCTTCTGTTAGTGGCTAAGTTAGAAGATTCTCTTAACCTAAGTGCCGATTTTGCCACCAGCTGCTTGCTGTAGGCTTGAACCGGTAATAGGTAAGTGCAGCATGACATTCATCGCCGCCGTGGACGTAGTCTTTATTCCTTGTTTCGGTCCGTAGTATAGTAAATTGTTGTTTCATATGATACTAACTGTCATTGCGGACTAATGCCTTTATAGTCTACTCATTCGTAGACTCGCTGGCCAGTTTAAATAAATTTTTAATAAACTTAGAAACTATTTTGTCTGGTTTATAACTTTCAGATATTAATATTTGAAAAGTTGTTTAACATTTCCTAAGAGTTAAGTTAGTTATCTTAAGAGTTAATTATATTAATTTTAAATTATTAAGCACTAAAATGTTTCGCAGTTAGATTCTGTGTCGGGGTGTATTTGGACTATCCACTTTCACGTAGAAGCACTTACCGTTGTGTCGCAAATTTCTAATTTGGTTAGTAATTAGAATGAGCCTAGGAACTTTCGTTCATTTCGAACGTTTTCCAACACTCTATGTTTCATTCCCAAATAGGTCTTCGCAACCAGCACCAACTGACTGGTAGTTAATCAATCATCCACTAACTATCTTATCTAACATATATCCAGTAATCCAATTTGTTTTTCCAATTTCAATTATAAATTTCCTTCCCTTACAAATTGTGTCTGCATAACGACCAACTCATTGACCAATTTAGTTCAATCAATTTTCCAGTTTTTAATTTTGAATATTAATTGCCCTCCCTCGTCATAAGTTTCCATCGACAACACTTCACTTAAACTGCTTGCAATATTTCAACTGCATCAATACTTAACACTTTGTGTACCAGCTCCGCACCAGAACCGTTTACACTGTCGCTGCACTTAAGTCATTCCAAACTAACCCAATTACAGTAAATAGTGAAGAAGTGCCCAACGAGATTCTCCTTTCTAACTGCCAGCGCAGCTATCAGACCGTGAAAAGTGTGACCGCAACGATAACTCACAGTTCGAGTGCGAATGTCGCTACTCAACTTTACATAATAAAATTTAATTTAAGTTTCAAGTAAACTTTGCAGTTGCAAATGAGTTTTTGTGCAAACCATTTTTCTGCATAAACAAGATGTGCTGAGCTTTATGTTGCATTATTGCATTGTTCTTTCCTGCTGCAAAAAAAAAAAAACAAAAAAATGGAAAAAATGCATTGGTTAAGTTCAAAGTTTGACATGATTTAATTTTGCTTCAATAGTTGAGTTGTACAATGGAAGGATTTCGAAAGACAAAGGAACAACTTTACATGGCATTTTATAAAAACTTAGACAAGTTAAGGCTAAGTGTCTTCTGCCAGTTGTGATATATAGAATTTTTTTTTATTCTAATAGAAATGGAGGGAAGTACAATTTATTACTAAAACAATTTTTTTATGAGAAGCTGAAGCTGTAGTCTGAGTGATATGCTGCACAGGGACTTGCAGTGTAAAATACGCGTTACGTATACGCCCAGTGGCTTGCATAAGAGTAGTGGAATATTGAAATAAGCATTAAATGTAATTGAGTATACTTCTCTTCATCAAATGCAACTATTTCTTTTTTTTCCTTTCACTTCACTTTTATTTAAGTCTATGAGTTAAATTTTTATCGCAAAAATTCCTCTTTATGAGAAAAGAAAATTTAATTAGTAAAAAGCCGTAAGATGGCCAGAGATTTCGGTTAAGGAACTATTTTTTGTGTAGCGGTAAGGTAGCGTTTAAAACGGATTCGTACTTACAGTGACCGTCGTCTGCTGCGTCGAATGATGTGTCACTAAAACAATACATCCTCTTCCTCTCCTAGATGTTTCGTCTGCCCTGTAACGACTATAACATTTTATCGAAGACACAGAAGATCTAAGTAGAAATTCTGATAAATACTGCCTCTTCACTCTCCCTGCCTTCAGGGTAACCAGTTTTGATGCCAGCCTCATACTATCGGCTTATCTTCTATTAGATAAGTTAGCATTACGGTAAAGCAACTCTGCTCACGTCAAGTTTTTTGGGGTTTTTTGGACTTAAATTTCATAAGATGAAAAAAATAGTAATAATAGTAATTTAATTTCAAAAACTGGTCCGGTAATACATTCTGTCAAAAAAGTACCGTAATTATTCAATAAAATGCAAAATAATTGTTTAATCATCAAATATATATTTCGTTGAGTGCAAAATAGGCTCCATTCGAGGCAATACACATAAGCCAAGGATTATCCCAGTCATCAAAGCACCTTTTAAACGCGTTTGAAGAGATCTTCTTCAGGTCCTTCAACGAATTCTCCTTCCCTGTACCGCCTCTATCGACTCAAAGCGACGTCCGCGGAGTGGCAATTTAAGTTTTGGGAAAAGGAAAAGGTGTCAGAGGGCTAAATCCGGTGAATACGGTGATTGTTCGATGATATTTGTCGAGTTTTTAGTGAAAAAAGTGTTCACAAAATGAGTGAACAGTGGACAGTGAGACGGTGCGTTATCACGGTACAAGATCCATGAGTGTTCTTACCACAAATTGGGCCGTTTCCTACGCACATTCTCTCTCAAAGGTCGCATAATTTCCAAATAGTATTCTTTATTTACCGTAGAACCATTTAGAATGATTATCAAAGAAAACGAGTGGCATGACTTCCACTTTTGACCGACTTTGACGTGGTTTTTGGGTTTGGGCTCATAAGAATAGCGCCATTCAGTCGCCTGTTGACTGGTTTGCATGTCAAACTCATATAGCCGCGTCTCTTTACCTGTTATCATGGGCTGGATAAACGTTGGGTCCGAATTCACTTGTCGCTTGCTCAAGCATGTATTCAGCTACCTTCTTCCGAAGAATTTTTTAAAAGAAATTCAACTCTCTTGGAACGAGTCGAGCAGCCACGTGTCTCATGCCCAATTGATGGTGTAAAATGTTGCGCATTGATTTGTGAGACACGCTAAAGTCACGAGCTTCCTCCCTCAAACTTAATTGATGGTTTTCCAGCACCGTTTCCTTGACTTTGTTGACGCTTCATTGAAGACGTTCCATTGAAGACGTTGATGGGTGACCAGATCGACGCAAATCTCCCACGACTTCTCGGTTCTCTGCAAAATTCGTATACCACTCGTAGACCCGTGTTTTTGAGAAAGCACACTAGGCATGGGCTTTTGGCAACATTTTCAACTATTCGGCACACGAAATCCAGTTTAAAATACAAAATTTAAGACAAATTATTTGTGCGATATTTTTATCTGATATAATTAAATGCCAAAAACAAGATAGTTGGCAGATCATGCTTAAACTCTCCGACACTATAGAGGACAGTTCAAGATTCCGCAAAAAACACTCGGGCAAAAAAAAATTAAACATATATGTAAAGCGCGCTTTTTAAACGAACAGTTCCCGATATTGTTTTGACAGAAGTATATTTTGAATAGAACAAACTTCATACTTTGTTTAATTTTGGGAAAGTTCCGGGATCTCAAAGTTACAAAATCAGATCCCGAAAGTCAGAGGAATAAGTAATATAATGAAAATTTACGGTCCTAATAAGATTTTACATTAAAGGTAAGACGAATTAGAGAAATATCAAATTAAATTTTTTTTTTTTTTTTTTTTATGAAATAAAACAACTTTTTAATTATAAGTATTCCATAGCTTATGCAGCTTACGTAAAAATCTGCTAAACTTTCATTTAAAAGGGATATGGGAAAATGTATGCACACAAGTAATTTGTCAATTCTTAATTGCCATTTTGTTAAAAACTAAGCTAATAGTTGTGTAAACACAAGCGCGTAAGCAAACGGCTTACCCATTCACATCCTTTTATAATTTCAATGGCAGCTAAAGCGGCTCCATAGTAGCGCGTTGTAATTATAGAGTTGCCAAGCTACCAAATAACAGACTTAATTGTGCAGTGAGGACCACCGTTTGCTTTTACTCACCCACCCACAACGCACTCTCTCATTTCCCCTTTCACTTTGCTCCTCCCGAAAACAACAACATCTACAACATTATGCCGAAGAGTAGTGCCGTGAAGTGTTTGCCGCGAAGTGGAAATTATATCCGCGGTAATGCCGCAGATTTACGCTCATTAACTGTTGAAATTAAACTCTACGCCACGTTTCCGCGCATCAACTTAGAAAAGACAGTATCCATGCATTGCAGGAAGCAGTGAATTAACTACAGTAACGACTGCGTAGTGCAATAACAACATGAATGGCGCATTAATAACAGTGCGGCAAATATCTGCCTACTCTGCCACAGCACGGCGTAATGGGTTGCGCTTGTGATGATGCTGGTAAAAAGCAATTATAATTTCACTGATTTTAGACTGTTGCTTTCAAAACTTGATAAATGCTGCTTATTTAAGATATGGTTCTCGAATTTATGTCGCTGAACGCAATGACAGCTGTCCGATAAATAAATTCTGTAATACTACAGGGTGGCTATTCAAACTCGCTGCCAAAAAAAAAAATGTACTAACTTTTTTCTGTGTAAGTAATCCAGATAAGTTTGATATTTAGTTTTAAGGGGTAAAATGAATGAGAAAATTCCGAAAAAACCAATTTTTACTATCTTAATAAATAGAAGATGTCTAGATATGTCAAGAAACTGGTTTAAGTGTGAAATTTTGAACGGAATTGTAAAATTTATTTATTACACAAATTTTAATTTTTTTTTTGCTGTAGCAAAACTTCACCCAGAATATCATACATTGCAAAGGTACTAAAATTTACTTGTGCTGGAACGATTTGAAAATAGCTAAAAGCATCACAAAAGGATGTAAGCGCCAATTAGGTTTTAATTTTTTTTTTTATAAAATGCACGGAAATGTTTCAGGGGACAGATACCTGTAAACGGCCATATTTTCCCTGATTTTCATTAAAATTCTTTAAAATACAGAAGTGTGACCTGGTCTACGAAAAGGTACCTTACGTGCGAAAACAAGTTTTCGAGAAAACAGCAGTTAAAGTTTAAACTTCTAAAAAGTTTATAAAGTTTATTTTATTTATATAGTTATGAATACATTTTTTGCAACAAATTTTTTGAAAACAGACTTCAGTATCGTATTCATTACACCTCAGACTATCCAGGAATGGTTCAGTTTTTAATTTGCACAAATTATTGTCTTCGTTATTCTAATTTGTATCATGACAAAAAAATCAGTCTTTTTGGTATTTGTACTTTTCTTTTTTTTACTTTTAACAAACTTAAACAAATTATGCCTTTCTGGTTTCAGCATTTTAAAAAGCCTTTCTCACACTATTCGAATCAACAAAAAAGTTAAAAATAATTTTTTGACACGCAAGGTACCTTTTCATAGACCAGGTCACATATATTAAAATAATATTAAAATTTTTGTTTTTATTTTAACCTTTTAAAATGGCGGATGTACACCCAATTCTTCGAGGAAGCTCGCAGCGGGGCTTCTCAATCGACGGGCATTGTAGCATCGGCATCAGTGACCTGAATACAGAAAACAAAAAATTTATGGTTTATTAATGTCATAATTTCTATATGCATTTAAAAAAATATGCAAAAAAATAGCGGATAAAATGCTAAAAAAAGAAATCAATTTTGCGGCCATTTTTGCTGCTACTTCCCTACCATTTTTGCTTCAAAAAATAATTTTTTCGAAAACTTGTAAAAAGTAATATCATAAAAAAATGTGTGCAAAATTTCAGGGAGATCGGTCAATTACTTTTCGAGTTATCGTGTAGTTTTGAGAAAAACACGTCTAAAGTTTGAATACATGAAAATTCAACCTCTCCCTGTGCTCGAACGCAAAGAATAGATTCGTCACGGTTGACGATGTTTAAAATAAGAAATACTTAAATTTACATTCAAAAAATTTTTTGACAAATTCTTAAAGGATTATATTAATATTTTATGAGACAAAAAAATGTTTTTATGTATGCCCCCTTAAACTTAAAATTGCATAGACAGGTCGATAGTCTCTCCGGCCAGTTGCCTAGATTATGTAACAAGATTTGTAATTAAATTTCAAGTAAATAAATAAATAAATAAAGTGACTACCATTTGGAAGTTCGTAGCTTCGGAGCCCTGATCACGAAACACCACCTCGTAAAAAAATAGAAACACATTTGCCGTGAGGAGTCGGCATCAAGACGCACACCACAAATAGGAGGCGGAGCGCGGTGAAATACTCAAAAAGGATGTAAGGGCCAATTAGTTTTTAATTTTTTTTTTTATAGAAAACACGGAAATGTTTAAATATTTTATCCACGGAATCTGAATAATGACATTTTGGAGGTAATTCAAATCAGTCTAGCCTCAATTTATCATGTCAATGCAACTTCCTTCCAGGGGTTCAAAGCAAATGAGATTCCATTAAAATTTCACAAAACACTTGTTCATTGCTTATCTTAACTATGTTCAAAATTTGGAATACAATTTTTAATAAATTATACAATATTTGAGAAAAATGATTTTTACCTTCGAAATCCATGTAGCATCTGAATGGCAATGGTCAATTGCGATGATGGGATGCAAAAGACAAAGTTTGATTCAGCTGTTGCCACAGAGGTTACTTCAGACGTTTCAATGAGGAATTTATTTGCTCAAATGGAAATCAACGGTTAAGTAATGCAAAAAATTCTGCAAATGGATTTAAAGTTTTCTCTTAGTAAGTCACAAATTAGAGTCAAATTAGAACTCGCAACTAAGCCGATCCATTTATTATTGCCAGATGATGCTACGAAATCAAAAGTAAGCTTTATTTGACCCTTTTTTATTTGCTAAAGGGTGATCAGATTGGAGATATCTTTCTAAATAGGGTTTTTTGACAAATCACGCTTGACTACAGCCGAAGTAAATACATTTTTTTTTTCAGTATTCATTGACACTTCATCAGGGTAAGTCTGCCCTCAATACCGTTTACTAATAGTACAATTGTCTCGCCTTTAGACTATTATTTGTGGGGGTATGTAAAGTCTAAATGCTTTGTGGATAAAGCAGCTTCGGGTGAAACATTCCGAAGCCAACATTACCTAAGTTCTTTACGAGATACCGAACGAAGTCCTCCAATGAGTCATTTGAATTTGGTGTTTACGGATGGCCGAATTACGGGCGAAAAAAACTAATAAACAACCCTTATGAGAAATGTAGTAAAATTTTTCATAAAATTCCAAAATTTTTGCCTCAGATATAAGAAATTTATGTATTTCCAGATGTTTTGTCCTAAAAAATGAATCACTTTACGCCTACGAATTAAACATTGAAACATAAACTTAAAACATAGGCCAAAGCATATAATGCTCCTTGTCTCCTTTTGCTAAAAGCTGTAAAAACTGCAGCAGATAATTGTTCTTATAAATTGTGTGGCTCTTATTTCAACTCTGCAGGTAGTTATAGTTTTTTGTAATAACAATCGTTAAAATAAAAAAAAATTAAATAAATTTAAAAATTTTTTCTAAAAAAGTTATTTGAGTTAATTTTTATTGGAGCAAACTTCATTAGTCACCCTGTATCGGCACATTAGAGAAATCATCGGCTAATGTTATTAACAATCAGCTTTTAATTGTTGCTCATTAATATTCCATTTGACGCTTAATGAGGATGGGCGCCCTCTACGTGGTCCATGTCTTATTCCTCGGTTTTGCTACTTTTTTGCTTTTTCTAATATTTAGTGTATCTGAAAAAGCTCAGGTAAATTAAGCTGTTTCATGTATAATTGAGCATTTTACTTATCGCAGGGCCAAATAGCTAGCAAATAGTATACCAAAATGTATTCAGTAGGCTTGATCAGCTTTGCTGCTCTGTCGTATAATGCAACAGAATAAATAGTTACAGCTTCCAGACTTCTAAAATCATTTCAAATTTGCAACAAACTCTTACTGCTAGTAAAAAACCTGTTATTGTCAACATAGCACCGCAGTAGTTCAGACGTATGGCATGTAGACATATCAAATTTCAATACTCTAGACACACTGAGTGGTTGGCGAAGTGAATAATTGATTTTAATGGTTCATAAGAAAGTAATAAATAAAATTGAATGCCAGTAAAGATAGAAATACTAATCAATTTTTGTGAGGGGAAAATCATTTCACGGCAGCAATGTATGGAATTTCTCATTTACAGAAGGCTGGTAATATTCTGATACCACCTCAGATGTAGCAACAAAAGAAAATTTATATAATTTGCTGTACTTGAAGCCAGCTCCCTTCTTAAACGCAGTAGCGGTAAGTTTGTTCTTTGTATTAACAGTAATTTCTGCAGTGTTGCTATTGAGTTTCAAAACACTAACATGAAATAAATTAGCATCAATTCCTAGAGTTCCAAGTTGGGGTATATATCGGAACGATCTTTTTCCGTTCGTGTCCGTTTTGCGCCAGTCTCTTAACTTCATTCCAACTAAGGCGCAATGCATAACTTTCTGATTCCAGCTGTCGTTTCCAGATGTTCGCTGGTCTTCTTCTCTGCGGCTTCCTTGGGAGTTCCAGCCAGTCGCGGCCCTTCCGCCGAACATAGATGATCCATCAACATTTTCGCTATCGGATTTCTAGTAGCGCTGGCTTCTGCTCTCTTCTAGCTCTTAAGCAAGCATTAGAGATAGTATTTCACCGGAATATTTTAGGAATTTTTCGTGTGCATCTGTTTATAAAGACGTGTGTGCTTGAAATAAATAAATATTTAGTTGCCTTTCCAATCAGTTTAAAGGGCTGGGATAGTTGGAGGCATGAAAAAGTGAGTATTTTCGATCATTTGTTTTCGACAGTAATTTAATTTATTTTACAAATTTAATAATGCAGAGTTATTGGATAATATTTTAGCCGGATTTTAGCGAATTTTCAAAAACCCAAAAAAAAAAATTTTTGCCACAATTGCTGTCATCTTTGTTGTACCACTTATGCCAGATGGCGTTTAGTGGTGGCCATAATAACTTTGAATTGGCGCATCAAAAATTAGTGAAAGTATTAAAATGATTGACTTCAGCATTAAATATTGGATTTAAGTCTTTGAAAATACTAAAGGAGGCAGAATCGACACACACCTTATTTGTGGAATTAATCGATTAAGATGCGCTAGCACTTCAAACTTTTTTTAACCGCTGTCTGCGTAAAATAAGGCGCATATTCTGGCCGAATACCTTTCAAGACAGTTTGATTTGGCCGCAAATTAAAAACCCTTTCTAAAGGAAATTACCAAACGGAAATGAACTGGCTGGGCCACAAACTACGCCGACCTCATAACGACGTCACCAGAAAAGCAGTTGAATGGAGCCCGCAGGGCAGCCGTCGCAGAGGAAGACCGTCTAACAGTTAGGGATGATTATTGAGGCGGAGTTGGAAAGACGAACAGAACAGTGAAGTTGAAGTACTCACTCAAAGTAAGGATCCGAGGAGAACATTTTGTTCAGTGGAGGAATGAAAGAATCAAATATAATATAACATATATACTTATATATAAGGCGGCCGCCGTAGCCGAATGGGTTGGTGCGTGACTACCATTCGGAATTCACAGAGAGAACGTAGGTTCGAATCTCGGTGAAACACCAAAATTAAGAAAAACATTATTTAGCCTGATAATATTGTAGAAAATATTGCGGAAGCCGATTATATTTACATTATCTAACTTAATAATCGCGGTGTTAGTTCTGTTTTTTTTCAAGCTGGTTAAAGAAGCAAAGCTATTGGATCTGATGGTGAACGAGGGAAAACGATGGTCCTGCTTTCATCAATCAAACAGTCGGCGCACTCGGTATCGGCACCCACAACACTGTTGACGGTTATGATTTCGAGGTTGTAAAAGACTTCGAGTATTTAGGAACCATCATTAACACCGATAACAATGTCAGTCTTGAAATACAAGGCTAAAAAATGCTAGTTTGGACTAAGTAGGCAACTAAGTAGTAAAGTCCTCTCTCGACGCACAAAACTAACACTCTACAAGACTCTCATCATGCTCGTCCTAACATATGGCGCAGAAGCGTGCACGATGATAACATCCGATGAGGCGTCCCTTGAAGTGTTTGAGGAAAAGATTCTGAGGAAGATTTTTGGATCTTTGCGCATTGACAACGGCGAGTATTGCAGGCGATGGAACGATGAGCTCTATGAGTTTTATGACGACATAGCGCAGCGAATAAAAATCCAGTGGCTTTGTTCGCGAGATGATTTCGTCCGAATGTATACAAACGCTCCGGCTCTGAAAGTATTCGATGCGGTACCAGCTGGTGGTAGCAGAGCAAGGTCTCCTCTGCTTTCGAAAGATTAGGTGGTGAAGGACTTGCCTTTACTTGGTGTGTCCAACTGGAGGCGGTTAGCACGAGAGAGTAGAGATGAAACTTAGCCAAAATCGCTTAAGCAATTATCGCGTCAAGAACAAGAAAGAGTATTAAATCTAGTACTCAAACGCAACTTCAAACATTATGTAATTATATACGGGTCTTCAAATCAGTCAAAATCTTTTTTTTAGAACCTTTAAATTCTTTAGCTTCTAGTTGAGTAAATATTTTTGACCTGTTAGAGAATAAAAGAAGGAATGTACATCTGGACATTGTGGATGTCAGATGGTGCCGGTATCGAAAATCTTATAAATGGTTAAATTTGTTTCACACCTGGAGTATAGGTGAACGGCTTAATTTAAGAAAAATGTGCCTGCTAGATGGCGCTGGCACCGCAATGTTCCGAGCAATCGTATTTACGACCACATTTACTTCTTATAAAGAATAAATATTTACATTTAGCTACAAAAGTCGTATTTTTGGTCCGGGCCCATGGTCGGCTTAGTGCAAATGCAAAAACGCTTTAGTGCTACTTGGTGAGTTCCAGTCTGAAACTTCAACCATTTCACCTTTCAGGGTCAAGAATATGTATGTCTCAAGCCGAAAACTGTACAGACGTTATTCTTTCTATCAAGCATACGATGCACACGCCATATAGAAGGAAATTTGTATTCGCTTAGTGAAAAAAAATTACAAAAATTAAGGCGCATCTCGAGCCGCTTCTCGCACATATTTTATTATACTAAGTTTCTAAAAGCTCTAATTAAAATATGTAAAACTTTCATAAACAATTTTTTAATTCTTGGAATTGTTTACAAGTTTTTTAGTTTAAATTTTGATTTAATTAGTTTATGCTATTGAATGAACTATATTTTGATAGAAAAAAATTACAAAAAATATTTATTCTGAATATTGTAAAAATATTCATTGCATGCAGGCTTCAGCTGGTGGGTGTTAGTGAAAGTCTCTCAAAAGACGCGTCTAGATGTTGTTTTAAAATCAAAGTGTAAAAAATTAGACTATTTGAGGTATCACATGGTGACTTTCTAAACCTTACTGAACAGAAATGTCAACGCAGTTTGTTATTCTCAGCTGTCAAACCATAGTTATCGATAGCGCTAGTTCTCCTGCAGCTAAAAAACACCCTATATATCTTAATATGCAATTTTAAGAATAATTTTTTCGGCAAGCCATAGCCTCCCCAACATCTTTAAATCAGGCAATTGTCATGGTTGGCGTTAGCTCAGGTATCTGGCGACTCCGCTTAGGTAACAGACGATTTGCTTAGATCAGTAAGGGGTGTTTGAAAAGACGCGCCTAGATGTTGTTTTAAAATAAAATGTGTAACAATTTAGATTCTTTCAGGTCTCATTATTTTTATTCAAAACACGACTCTTAACATTTATATGTGAAAAATTACATCATTTAAATATCCACCATGAGTGCGTCGACTGGCTGCCATACGAGAATTTAAATTTCCAAAGACTTGTCGTGTTTCAGCACTGGAATCATTTCTAGCTTTTTCACATGGACTTTACTTTGCAAAGAACCCCACAAAAGGTAGTCTAGTCTAGGTTGCATGATATAGGCGGGCATTTTATGTCACCGTTGCATGAAATTAATAGACCGGACAACTTACCATAGATCCCAGTAATGGAATATTTTTATATGTTGTGCGACTTGTGATTCTATCCTGCTGAAAATAAAGCTCGTCTATGTCTATTACTTTAAGCTCAGGCTACAAAAAATCCTCCATCATATGCCTATAGGGATGTAGAAATGTTCTTTGTTGCCAGCTATACCTAATTGCTGAGAACGTCGAGCTAGGTGAGGTTAGGTTAGGTTGGTATGCTTGCCCAAGGAATGATCACACTTGGACGAGAAAAAACGGATTCGTGCTTTGTGATACCATTATAAAGGAGGTGAGGTGAAAGAGAACGACCGATCGGATGCGGGGAGAGGTGATGCTGGGATGGTTAGGAGGGTGGGTTAGAGTATATGGATTACGAACGATGACTGTGCTGCGTTTGCGTCAACCGCTTTGTGCTGCTAATGAAATTCATCAGATTTTTTATGTCAACGCCTGCTATATCAGAAGGCGTAGCAAAGAAATAAGAGCCAAGATGCCTGGATCTTAGCCCTGCCAGAGTAGAGCAACTAAGGAGAAGGTGCTGAGATGATTCCACCTCAACCTCCATACATACAGCCTATGGCCCGACCCCCTCAGTCTGATTGCGGTACATGCAGCGGCAATTCCGCCAGCGATATCTACGGGTACCACATTTAACATTGCGTAGGACGAGCTCCGTCTTAAGAGGATTCACGGATATGCCGCAATCCGTTTCCCATCTAACAACTACGTTCAGATATCCTTGCATCAAGTTGTATAGAGTATCCACAAATTTTCCTCTAACAATTAGTGCTCCATCATCCGCGTAGGCAATTATCCTGCAGACCTCTTTCACCAACTCCTCAAGCAAGTCATTTACAACAACAACCCAGAGGATTGGTGAGAGAACACCACCTTGCGGAGTGCCCCTACTCACCTGCGGGTGGATGGAGATGACGCCCATTCTGTCGCAATAGTTCTGTTGCTGAGCATTTTATAGATAAATCTTATAAGGTCGGTTCCGATCCCCAGTTTTGCTAGAGACCTGGTAATTGCCTCCCGGAGGACGTTATTGAAAGCCCCCGCAATGTCGGGGAAGGCGCCCCTCAATCTCTTTCACAATTGTATATAGGGCAGATTCCACCGATCTATTTTTGCAATAAGCGTGTTGGGTATGCGACAACCGACTCCGAGGGATTCCCCTTCATATGTGCAGGTCAACCAGTCTCTCAAGTCTCTATTTCAGCAAGAAAGATGAGAGACTGATTGGCCTGAAGTCCTTAGGGGAGACATGCGAACTCTTGCCTGCCTTGGGTATAAAGGCAACCCTCACGGCCCTCCATGATCTTGTTATATAGCCCCTGGCTACGCAGCTCGCATAGATAAGGCCAACCAACGGCATGATACCTCCACAGATTTTTGCTGTTGGGAAGGAATGATGCCGTCAGGACTAAGCGACTTGGAGAGTCTAAAGGAGTCAATGGCCTAGGCCAGCATTCGGACGATTATTTCCACCAAAACATTACGAATTTTGCGATATGTTGTTCTTAAAGATCGACTACTTTCTTACTAGGCTTCCATAATTTTAAAACATTCCTTTACCATCTCAGAGTTTGCATCTGTCTACTTGACAAATGTCAAAAAAGGAACCGTCACTTCTGAAAGACCCTTAGAATAATACATGTCCTATTTCCCATTTTACATATAGCAGTTGTTGAATTTTATATATATGACGAGCTTTGGCTGCTCTATTTTTCAATGAATTCCATTTTCGGCACATAATACTAGGTATTCAATTTCTTCTTCATGATTGGCGGGATAACCGCTTACACGTTTTTGGCCGAATTTAAAAAAGGCGGCACCATATGAAAAGCCATTCCCTTCTTCCTCTGCTACCACCAGCTGGTACCGCATCGAATACTCTCCGTGTCGGAGCGTTTGTATCTATGCAAACGACATGATATGTATGCACTTGCTTGGTGAAAAACTCATTTTTTTTTTCATTTCCTTAAATATACACACGTTCATATTCATATGTGAAAGTAAGTTAACTTTGTTTGCCTTTTTTGTTTTTTTTTTTCTTTTCTTCTGATTTTCTACGATTTTAAGACTATCAAAGACCTCCAGCCATTTACTTTCGTATAATGCCCTCAATTCAAAATCCCTTTTCAACGCATTTTCCAATTATCCTTCAGCGCATTTCTCTTTCACTTATCACACATTCGGCAGAACGCAAATGCTGGCATGCCGATTTATGAGTTGCGAAACAAGTCCCACTGTATTTATGTGAGTTTGTGTAATTTCTCATTTCTTATATTGCTTTTCATCAAATCAAAGTGCCTCCTTTGTGAAGGATTCACATTCAGTGCCTCTATTCATTCCTTTGCTATCGCAATTGACTTCCGTTATGTTAATCCCAAAACCCCTAAAAGCCATATTATTGTGCACGACTTAGCATTAGCTTGCAACGTAACTGGCAATTAAGTAGCTTTTATACAACTCTTTGAGCTTTTGATTCTTTTGTGTGAGGAACTTCTGTAAAAGAGTATAAATAAATGAACTGTTTATTATTCACGATACACCTGCCTTTTTTGGACGTATTTAACTTGGTAATCATTTAATGATATAATTTAGTGCACATATCTTATGAGAATTCGTACCATCCCCGTAGGAAATCTCAAAACTAAAGTCAGCATATTCAAAGCCGAGAAGTTCCAGTACACAAACAGCCTTCTTGCTATGACCTAAATCCCGTAAGTATCATTTTTGATGCGGAAAATAATGGGTTGGTTTCGAAAAAATATATACATTTTCATATTTTTTAATTAAATTTTCTTTTAAATTAAATGACGACAAATATTCAATACATTTTGAATGCCTTACAAATAGACATGCAATCGGATTCTGTAAGAAAACCTGTTCGGGCAAAAACTGCCGACTGTCTTAAACTAAAAAAATGGCATAAATCAGACTAAAGGCGCCCGCAAATTAAGATTTTCACATTCAAATGTTCACATTTGAATAACATAAGAATCCCTCATCACTAAGATGAGAGAGAAGCAACGGTATTCAATGCCTGCAGAGGAGCAAACTCGAGCGGTTACGACTCCGTGTCGGCGGATTGTCACAAATTAGAGAGAAAAATTTTCAGTTCGGATGAAGAGAATTATTTTACACTAAGCACTCCCCAAATGCTTGAAAACGATATAAAAAATGCAAAATATCAACATATAAAAATAAAAAAAATAGCTTAACAAAAAATTTAAAAATAAAATAAGAAATAATGAACAAAAAATAGAAAATTAAAAATAAAATAAAATGTCATCAAATAATAGGTTAGGTTAGGTTAGCCTGGTTGACAATTAACCACGCATAGAACTTTTGGTCCCTAGTGATACCAGATGGAGACCGACCTTTATGAATACCGAAAGTAGACATCATGTACGATGCCTGCGCTTTTGGCGAATCTAAGCAGCGCTGGGAGGTCCGCTTTTGAGACGTCCTCCAGACCCTCAAACAATGGGGCTCCCAGGCATTTTAAACGCGTTTTTAATAATGCCGGACAAACGCACAGAAGGTGTTCTAAAGTTTCCTCAACATCCTCTCTGCATTTCCTGCATTTGTCCGTGTTAGTAATTCGTATCTTGTACGCATGTGCAGCCTATAGATTATGACCTATTAGCATACCTATGATAGTTTTGCAGTCCTTTCGCAAGAGCGTTAGTACGAATTGAGTCAGTTTTTGTTCGTTAGTTCTATACATGACATTTGGCAACAACGTGCACTACTCTGAGCATTTATCACCCGCACAAGCGCAGCGAATCCAGCACCGCAGCAACGGCACACATTAGGCAAGGCAATACCAATAAATCCGACGCCGGAATGGATAGCACTTTATGATATGCACAAGCACTAGCCAGGAAACGGATATAAGCGCCAAAAAGTAGGCACCAAAAAAAAATGCAAAAAAATTTGGGACCAAAAAACGCCCCAAACAGTAGGCACCAAGGAAATATTACGCCAAAAAGTAGGCACCAAAAATATATTTCCTACAAGTTTGCACCAACAAACAAGCGCCAAAAAGTAGGAAGTGTTATTTCTCATTAGAAATTAGCAACCACATGGAAAAATAGCCTAAAGTGTATCTAGGATATATACATACAAGGTATAGCTCTCTCTCTCCTCCTTTTCCTCTACGTTATATCTTTTTCTCTCTCACGGAACGAAAATGCCCAAAACGGTGCATGGCCTTGAAATTTTACTCTCCATTCTCGCTCGTCCATCGACGCCTAAGAAGTTTCACTTCGAAAAAAATGTTTATTACTTTGACAAACAATTAATTTGTTCCACCCTTAAATCGGAATCGGAATTATACTGTTTATAAAAGTTAAGGGAATTCCATTACTACAGAGGTTACGCAGCATACCTGAGGTATTATTGAAGAAAAGCAAAAACAAAAAATTTTTTTAAACAGCCGTAGTTCTTTATATGAATTTACGTACTTATTTGAAGCTAATGCAAAAATGTTTATTTATAACTTATATCAGGTTTTACCAACGAACACAATTTGTTCATCTTTATTGTGAAAATAAGCGTTGAATGCAAATTTTTTCATAAATAACGAGATGTTTAAGGTCGCCATAAGCTTCCTATTGAGCCTGAAGAGAAGAATGGTAACATGACATTTGTGACTATCGATACTGTAGAAAATATAAAGCATCCGAACTGTGTGCGATCTGGGCGCTCACAAGACAATATTGACGCTGTTCGTGAGAGTGGCGTAGAGGACCTAACAATATTAACTCCTCGTCTATTAAAGCATTTGAGCATTCCTCTGGCAAAAGCGTGGCGCATTTAAAGCTCCAATTAAGCGAGCATGTGATTGAGGACTTTAAAAAACATTACATGTGAATGTTAAAGCTGTCGCCTAGCTAGCCTTCGTGTGCATCTCTGTCATGAAAAGCTGCTGATATAAACCATTTGCTATTTAGAGGCCGCTATTTGTAGACTACTACTTCTATTTCTAACATATCTTTAGTGGAAATATGGGATCTAAGTGCAACTTCTGGTCAAAGAACATAATAAAGTAATATTTAAAAATGTCTTAATCCAAGAAAACCTGCACTCAAACATAGGTTGGTCACAATCGATGGACTAGCAGTCCAAGGAGGCAAACACTTAGTTTGAAGAAAATAGTTCGCAATTAAGAGGCGTACATTTGCACGATATAGTTTTTAAAACGATCAACTTTAATTTAAAATAAACCTTAATAACTTGATGATGTAAGCAATAAATTTTATTAAGGGGTTAGCGGTAGTCAGAAGCGCGAAAAAATGACTTTCAATTTTTTTTTTTTTTGCTAGTCAATTGCTTTATTTTACAAAAATAAAAACATAGCATTAATACATCATCTTTCGACTTGACTTTAGCAAAATTTCAAAAACAAAAATTAATAATTGTAAAAGTTATCGCTGTTTGTGTAGAGCCCATATCTCCAGAAGTACCTTGCGGTGATCATCATAAGACCTTGGAAATTCATCCAAAATCCATCGGACAAGAGAAATTAGTTTTATTAATAGATCTTGTGGTACATTTCAATAAAATTTATACTACTTTTGAAAAACATAAAAAACTCGTGCCTGATCGAAGCTTTTGTTTTTTTTTTTCAAAATTACCAATATGGCGGCCTCAGAAAATTTCAAATTTTCGTGAAAAAAACCGACAACTAATTGTTAAAAAAACCGACATTTTTCAAAAAAAGTGATCACCAGTTCAAAAAACATAGTTTTGAGAAAAACGCATTTAAATTTTGCGACTTTGCTAGTCCGGAGCGTCTGAGCACATTTGTTAATTGTTGAATAACTCGAAAAGTATTTGTCGGATTCACTTCAAATTTTCACACAATATTTGTAAAATATTATGCTTTAAGAAAATACAAAAATCCCTTTTTTTGAAAATTCTGACTACACTTAACCCTTAAACTCTCAAACCTACCCTTCATGGAAAGTCTCAAACACTTTTTGTACACTACATTTGTGTATCGAAAAGTCGTATGTGTGATCTAATTTTGTTCACTTTCACATTATACATTAGCACAAATAAAATTCTATAGGATTTATCTACATTCCTCTACTACTGCAGAAATCGAAATTCATATCAAAAATGCCTTAGAGAAGGCAGAGAAGAACCGTTCTAAATCTGTACATTTGCACCTAAGAGAAATCAAAATTTACTTGAAGAAATTTCACACACTCGACTTTCAACTTTGTTTATTCACTTACACTAAGAAGAAATTTAAAAAGTTCTACTTAAACATTTCATTTACTTGGCATAAGTAAAAGGCAGGTCGACATGAACAACCAAGAAGGCAAAGTAAAGAATGATTGTTTTTTATTTTTTAGAGATGTAAGACAAATTTTTGTTAGACAAAACATTTTTTGGCTCCTTTTATGTTAGACTAATTGTAATTATATTTCACTATCGACCAGGGGTAAAAACTTATATATCATTGGATATAAAAATATAAGAGTATATGTATATAGGTGTATGTATACCCTTCGAATGGCTTACGCACATATTTTCTTGTTTTTGAAAAGCATTGTATCTTTCAGCCTTGAGTTGTTGTGCACATTTTCTGATAGCCCAAAGTAAGGTAAGTAATTTGGAAAAAAAGAAAATTAAAAGATTAAATTACAAACCAGACGAAAAATACGAAGCAGCTTACAAAAAAAAGTCAATTAAAGTTATTAGTTTTGTGAAGAAATTATTGTAG
The DNA here is from genome assembly GCF_028408465.1 of Anastrepha ludens. Classification (NCBI taxonomy): domain Eukaryota; kingdom Metazoa; phylum Arthropoda; class Insecta; order Diptera; family Tephritidae; genus Anastrepha; species Anastrepha ludens. The sequence continues at coordinate 8,268,371 of NC_071499.1, read as the reverse complement.
AAAGGTAACTAACTTAAAAAATATGCTCAGTCATCATTTTTCAAAGGCCTACTATTTCAATTTAACACTTTTTGTCCCTTATATGGGTCTTAAGGTAATATTTGAACTTCTTTGCTTCACAAACAAATAATCTTAATTTCATATATATAAGTACGTAAGTGCAGGTGCTCCTGTCAAAACTTTCAAAATTATGTTCAAATGGTTATAAAAAATTCAATAGTCCCAAATGCATATCCATTACATGAACACTAACATATCTATATGTAGTAATACGAAATACGTACAGGAACAAGTGGCATACATTCTACGTGGACTGGCACTCGCCTTTGATGGGAGAAGTCATACTGGTACGAGAGTGACTACAATTATACCAGTTACGAAATGGTCAATAGAGTTGTTCGCCAAAAAAATATTTCCCAAATAAGTAAAAATGCTTGAAACGTTAATAAAGCATGAAGTGGGTATTAAAGGAGTAAAAATATGAATAGGGTCAATCATCTTAATTAATGGTTCGGATAAAGTGAATTGAAATGGAGAATGATGCTACCTATGTTCAGTTTTGACAAACGCTTCAAGGTTGCACTTCTTCTTCTTGATTGACGCGATAACAGCTTCCTCGATTTTGGTCAAGTTGAACAAAGCGCGCCAGTCATTTTTTTCTCGTGCTAACCAGTGCCAGTTGGGCACGCTAAGTGAAGCCAAGTCCTGCGCCCACTGGTCTTTCCAAGGCCACCTCCTTCCTCTTCCTCTGCTACCACCAGCTGGTACCGCATCATCATTTTTATCAATTCGGACGATATAACCCAGTCAACGTAGGCGCTGGAATTTATTCTCTGCTTCTTTATCCAGTTTGGAGAAGGTGTAACTAACAGTTCGGTTTTTAAGGCCGGTAATGTCCATATCAGCGGCAAACGCCAATAATTGGTATCAAACGGCTCGGAGAGATCCTTCCCAATTCTGACGGCGCTGCAGGTTTCGAGGAACGTCATCTTGCATAGCCGTATTAGTTTTGCGGGGATACGAAATTCAGACATCGCGGCATACAGGTAACTCCTTTCCGTACTGTCGAATGCAGCTTTGAAGTCGACGAAAAGATGGTGTGTGTCGATTCTCCTTTCCTGGGCCTTTTCCAAGACTTGGCATATGGGAATATCTGGTACACGGGGACTCGCTAGGTCTAAAGCCGCACTCATAAGGTCCAGCCAGTTGGTTGCTGGTGGGCTTCAGCCTTTCACTCAATACGCTCGCTAGGATCTTATATGAATTGGCCCAGATTGAAGGATAACCTTTCTTATGGATGAAATTCCAAGGCATGCTTTCATCCGACCATATTTTGCATAGGAGCTTGATGCATGCAGCTTACCAGCTCCTCGCCGCCGTGTTTGAAAAGCTCAACCGGCAGTCCGTCGGCGTCCGCGGCTTTGTTGTTCTTTAGCCGCGTTATCGCTATTCTCACTTCTTCATGGTCGGGTAGCGGAACGACCGTCCCTTCGTCAACAATTGGGGTATCACATTCTCTATTAGGTGTTCCCTCCATAATTCAGATCTGCTTTAAATATTTCATAGACGCTCTGTACGGTTAGTTTATATTGGTCTTTTATAGGAGATGACCAAAGAAATCAAATACCTTGGAGTAATCCTAATAGGAAACTCCTTTGGAAGTCACACTTTGATACAAAGTCTCTGATAGTTTTCTGGTAAGATTCTATGGATATACACAACTATGATAAGACCTATTATCTTTTATGCATCAATGATCAGGATGATTAGAATCTCTCTTGTGGGAGTCAGGAGGACCTTATCGAGACTACAACGCACTATGGTCATCTGTTGCATCGCAGCTTTTCCGACTAAACGCTCTGGTGAGTGTACCACCACTTGATGTGTTTATCCAAGGGGAGACCTTGAAGACCACCTGCAGTCTGAAACCCAATGGGAATTTGTATTGCCCGTGTCCGGCTTTGGAGAACAGAGAAGGCATGGACTTTGATCCAACGATTCTCTCCATGCTCTATGCGATCTCTATGCCATCAGGAGTCATACTTGATAGCAGGTACCGTGTGGTGCGGCCAGATGCTCAATTGTGGTCAAGCTCTGAAAATGAACCCAAAAAACAGTGCTTTCACATTTTCACGGATGGATCCAGGACCGATCACGGTTCCATCTCTGGTGCCTACGGGATAAAAATACACTTTGATCTTGGAATGTAAGCATCTGTTATTTTCATTTTTTAACACGATTCCCGGGATATGTGGGTATAGTGGATAACGAGACCTCTTACTCTTTAGCTAGGATGGCCTCTAAGGTCAACTTCTTTGGCGCGGAGCCCGTTCTGCCTCTCCCTTCTGCAGCCATAAAAGCCACGGTTAGCAAATGGGCAAGCTTGGCAGGCTGGGAAAGACTGCAGGGGGACAAAACCGATGTTACCTGTCATGTCCGCTCGACTGTCGTAGAGCTTCCTGTCATTAAGCAGAAGAGACAGCTGGTTGGACTGATAACACGGAAAAGGTAGGTATCTCAGACAATGCACTCAGCCCAGCATGTGGAGAGGAGGATTGGACTAAAGATTTCCTCGGAAGTCGAGTAGATTGAATGACAATTAAAAAAGGAACAATGAACTTAATGTTGTCTGAGTGCTGTACTTTCTAGTTTCTCGCAACAAAAAAAAGGGCTAAGTCTTACCTAAACGTTTTATCCTCATTTTGTAATTCTAGTCTGTTAGGTTCTGTAATCCTAGATTTGGTAAAATTAAATGAAACTAACCCCCCTTAGCCGAAAGATAGAAAAAGTTTTTCTACTAGCAGTCGCAGGTAGCGCCATGTATTTCTGTCATGTGAAAGCTATTCATAAAAAGTATCTGCCGTTCGGGCTCGGCTTAATACTTAAACTGTCGAGGGGCGACCGCTAGTACAAAAAAACCTTTTCCAGCATTTGATATTTAATGCATGGATAGTCCGGTATCCATTCGGCTAAGGCGGATTAGTTAAATTATGTAGGTATATAAAGGGTGATTTTTTACCTATTATCTTTTCAAACAGTTGGTTTAAACAGCTGATGCACGTTTCGTGTTTTGTTTCACTGCCAACATCTTCAGTTTGGTCTATAATTTAAGCATGAATCGCCTTACAAACGAACAACGCTTGCAAATCATCGAATTTTATTATTAAAATGCGTGTTCTGTTAAGAAAGTTTAAAGTCGAAAAATTGAGCTTAACTTGCATGGCATGTGGTTTCAGCAAGACATTGCCACATGCCACACAGCACGCGTAACAATGGACTTGTTGAGAGGCGAGTTCGGTGAACATTTTATTTCACGTTCGGGACCTGTCAATTGGCCACCCAGATCGTGCGATATAACGTCTTTAGATTATTTTTTGTGGGGCTATATTAAAGCTCAGGTCAATTCAGACAAGCCTGCTTCAATTAACGCATTGGAAGACAACACGAAAGCATTTATATGTGAGATACCGGCCGAAACATTGCAAAGAGTATGCCAAAATAACACTAAGCGGGTGGACCATTTGAAGCGCAGTCGCGGTCAACATCTTCAAACATTAAATTATATGGACTGTACTATCGATTTAAATAAAAATCTCATGTATTTTCCTGAATTTTACGTGTGTTTTTTGAAAAACTTTCCTATAGATTTTAAAAAGCACCCTTTGTATATGATATATATATAGATATATATATGTAAATGAAAATAAATGAAAATGAAACACGTTGGTAACTGACGATTTTAGCCACAAATTGGCTACAATTTTCTTATCCACCATGAAGTAGTTCATTAACTGGTATCAGACTGGTGCACGGGGTTACTAGTTCCTTAAATAGGCCGATGCTAATGCATAAACTGTTATCTAGTAGGTCACATTCGTGTTAAAAATGGCTGTTAGTAGCAAGTAAAAAATAAAGAAGATGAACTACTACAGCTGCAAAGCGCACTAGCAGTCAAGTATATAGTTCAGGACTACATAGTAGGATTGACTGCAGGGCTCATATATAATTCAACAAAACATAATGAAGCTACTAAAATGTTATTAGCATTTTAATAATTTAATAGTGTGGCACTCTGCTTAAAAAGCCAAGCAAGGGCGCCGAATTTATAATTACGAACTTATCTAACAACTAGAAACACCCACAATTCTCCAGAGAGAAAATACATTCACACTAACATACATACATTTGTATGTAGATAATTAATCAATAAAATGCTTGTATGGGAATTCTTGTCAAAAACATGTTCAGCTGTTGCGCCAACATGCGTGACGTGCCAACTACATTTATTTAGCGACACACATACTTTCCCCTACATATGTATGTATGCGTGTCGTACATTTCTCTACAATAAAGGCGGCGGGGCCACAACTATGGGAATATGTAATGCCATACAGTTTTAAACACTTTACTTTAAGTTTTTGTAAGCGCATATAAAATACCAACTAGAAAAGGAGGAGAAGTCCATGAAATCCCAACTAGAAATGTGACTGCAGTAAATAAGATTTTTTAGTTGAAAGACGTGGAGTCACGCATAGTTTCACTTCTATTTTTGATTTTAATATTTTTTTTAATACTTGCTTCACTTATAACTAAAATTAAGCCTAGCAATAATTTTTTGAATCTGAATCAAATTTAAGTGCTTTTAAGTCCATTAAATGGACTCTTTTAGATCTACGTTTCTTCATCTACGCCTTCTTCGAGGCGACCTCTTCGCCCTAGGCATAGTACACCGATTATGTGCGCGAGAGCAGTAGCAAAGAGGTTGGGGTAGGGTTGCAATTTTTAAGATATTTCTCGCTGCTATTTCTGATTTCATTATCGGCCATGAGTATTTGAAGATTTATGTGTATGCTCGAGTTTTTGATGTACCGAGGCGCTGCTGATATTGTTTTAAGTATTTTGGATTGCACCCTTTGTACATACAGGGCAGCCCATATTCGACGGACCCATTTGGCAACCCTGTATCTTTTGACAGAGACGTCAGATCGCTTGATGACATACTGCGTTGGAAGCGTCAGTCCAAGCAGATTTTTGCCATGGAACAGTACACGCCACGCGAGCGCTCCCAAATTGTTGAAATTTACATTCAACAAAAGAAGTCAAAAGAAGAAGAAGAAGAACAAAATCATCATGTCCGCTGAGGCTCATTTCTTATTGAATGTGACGGTAAACAAGCAAATTTGCCGTATTTACGCCACTGAAAATCCTCACGAAATTCAACGAAAAAGTCACTGTTTGGTGCGGCGTTAGTGCGAAAACGACTATTGGGCCGTTTTTCTTCGAAAATGAAGATGGTCAAGCTGTTACCGCCAATCAGGAGCGTTATCGCGATATGATAACCACTTTTGTGATGCCAATTATTCGTCGAAAGCCTATGAGGCAAATTTGGTTTCAACAAGACGGCGCTCCACCACACACAGCTCGCACCACAATCGATTTGTTGAAGAAATTGTTTCCTCGTCGTTTGATGTCGAAAAATGACGATTTTGACTAGCCACCGCGTTCGATTTAATGCCACCTGACTCCTTCTTGTGGGGATATTTAAAATCAGAGGTTTATATTAATAAGCCAAAGACCATAGAAGAGCTCAAGAACATCATCCGTGAGGAAATAGGCGCTATTCCAGCCGAAATGTTAGCTAAAACTTTGGAAAATGCTGCAAAACGTGCATAATACGCCATACAGGCTCAAGGCGGCCATTTGAGAGATATCATATTCAAAAAGTGATGTCAACAAATCTACTTGAACCACATAAAATGATTATTGTCGTCAACATCAAAAAAATTGTGTTTTTCTTTGATTAAAAAAAAAAAACACCTAGGTCCGTCGAATATGGGCAACCCAGTATAATGGCGATGTTAGTAGAACAGGTAGTGCCGCTAAGCTGTACACCATACATCCAAGTCAACTTTAAATATAACGGAATTGTATACAACTACACTGTTTTAACATGGATTTACGTTTAATGAATCAATGTGACTTTGAAGTTTTCAAGTTTTTTTTTGTCGGGACAATTAGCAAGTGCAGCACTCAGAGATTAATTAAGTCCATTGTACTACACTTGGATTCCCTTTTAATTTTCCTTAAATCTACCCGATCTCCGAAAAATCTGAGTAGATCTTGTGGTGCCAAGGAGCCAAGATGGTCGCTTCTTAACACATCAGTGCCACAGGCATCAAGCCTGATTCGAGCGAAGGCGGGGCAGACGCACAGGAAGTGGTCCGCCGTCTCATCTTCCTCTACACAAGCTGGGCAGAGTACACTGTCTGAGATGTCTGCCTTTTCTATGTACATCGCCCACAGAAAGTGGCCCATCATCAGTCCAACCAGCCGTCTGCCCTCTCATCTGCTTAATGACAGAAGGGTTTGCGACAGTCGATCGGACATGACAGGTAACATCAGTTTAGTCCATCTGCAGCCTCTCTTAGCCTGCCAAGCTCGCTTGTGGGTGGTAGTTACCCATTTGCTAACCGTGGCTGTGATGGCCGCAGAAGGGAGCTGCAAAAGTTTTGTTTTACTTTTTCGGATGAAGAAATTTCTTTTCTGGGTGAGGCATTTATCCATGTGAATACCAACATGTTTACATTTTCGCTCATTCATTATAATTCTCCAGTTCCTTTCTTCTCCTCCACAAGCTTTAAGATTTTTGTAAGACTTTTGAAGCTTCTGGTAGGGTTAGAATACTACAGATTATGAGCAGCAATTCATATTAAAAAAAGGTAAACCGATAGGAGAGGTTAGTCAATCTCTTCCAGATAGAATAATTACTATTAGACGATGCTTGTGTTGTTTTTGTTTTTCTTTGGTTTTTTCCTAAGATCTTTGACTAGTTTTTTCCCCTTTATGATAATTTGGATTTGGATTTCACGCAACTGCGACCCTCCTACCCTCAAGGGAATAGTGGGAATGGGACAATGTAAGACAGGGCGAGTCCATCCATGTATGGCTCAAAGTTCGAGGGCAGGGTGAGCGTAGGTGTATATTCCGAACATCTGGGGATCTCCTTCAGTTTTCGGCTTCCTGACTACTGTAGTGTCTTTCAGGTTGAACTGATGGCCATAATGAAAGCCGCGACACTGGTACAGTGTGATACGATAACTTGCAGAGCCCGTAAACTAGCGAGTCTCGATACCAATTTGACCGATGAGTACATAGACAATGAAAGGCACACCCTTACAAACATGTATGGTAAGCTACTTATCCTTGAAAAATTTGTAAGGAAGGCAAACGAAAGACGGCGTAATGACCTGCAAAATCGCCCATCAACTGTGGCCGGCCCTAAATGCTAAACGCACAGAATCTCTGCTAAGCCAAAATAAACAGAGTCTTAGCACACTGCTAATCTCAGTCATAAAGGGGCACTGCCTAATAGGTAGACACGGCCAAAAGATGGGTGTGCAAACACATGACTTCTGTAGAAGTTGTCTAGATGAGGAAGAGGATGAGACAGTATCGCATCTACTGTGCCACTGTCCTGCTCTATCCAGCCGCAGGTTTACTATTCTGGGTAAACAATTTTTTAATGAGTTGGAAGATCTCAGTTCTGCGGAAATCAGAGATATTCTAAATTTTTTGAAAAGCACACACTGGTTTTAGGAGAGAGCTTCCCTCGCGGCATCACAATGGGCTATGAGCCTGAGTGGTCATCCGCTTCCACCTAACCTAACCTAACTATGAAATGCGTGATATCGGGTGTTTTTTAAAACCTTGGAAATTTAAAATGCTAGCACAAAACGGAAATATTGTTTGAATGAATTTGTTTTATTATAATTTACCATAATTTATTTTTTAATAATATACTACATATAATTTTTTGTTATGTTATGTTGACCCATTTTCTATCCATCTATTTTATTATAATCACTGTTTCACAAGTAGCTCAAGGAACTGCTTAGAAATTTTTATGAGTTGAATTTTGTTAAATTTTTTTCAGCTCTATAAATTTCTAAATATAGCACCAGGCGGATTTTAATCAAAACCATTGAAATGAGAAATGTTTTCATAAATCCTTACAGCTTTCAAAATTGACTACCAGCAACCTCATTCAATGTTGCTCAACATTTCTGTGCGCCATTTAAGCATGTTGCTAGACTTTATCAACACGCGCGCTATCCACCAACATTTGTAAATTTGGCAAGTACACCACGGTAGGAAGAATCACGCCAAACTTACATGCATGTATGTACACGATTCTATGTAGATTTGTTGTTGCCCGTGTTGTGTTTTGTTCGATAGCAAACATGCTGCGCTTGCCTGCCCGCAACACAAACCGCGCTGGGTAAATGCAACACAACAATAGGAGCGCGTCAAAGGGGGCGGCAGCACACAACATGAACAACCTGTGAATTTCGAGTTTTCGACGCAACCAACACGCAAACCACTCACATACGCACGCACAAGTATGTGGCTGACTTGGAGCGTCGTAATGCTGGCGACAGCAGTGCGGCGAACCCAATGTATTCAGTTAAATTTTTCAGTTGTGTTTCGTGCGGCGTGTGTTATAGTTTAGTGTTGATGCTTAAGCGGCGGTTCGGTGTTCGCACGAAAACCAGAATGAAACGTGAAATGCTTAAAGCAAATAAATGAAAATTAGCAAATCTAGTGATTGGTAGAAAAAAAGTGTTTGTGGAAAATTTTAGAATTTACCAGTCGATTCTGCGATTTAAATAAAATGGTAAAAAGAAATTGGAGTTTTTATATGTGAAGCAGTGTTTTGACTATCGAATTTTTATTTCGAAATACAAGAAAAAAAACTGTGAGCCTCTCATCTTGCCGGCCGCATACACCTACAAAAATACATATGTACACATTTAATTTTAGAGTTCAAATGTAAACATTAGTGTGTCTAAAATTAAGGCAATCACATAAATAATGGAAGAAAACAAAAATTTTAAATGCATTAGCGCATAATAAATATATACACACATACACACAATGCGTATTTATGTGCATTTGTAGTGTAGGAAATAGTGAAGTTGCTTGTGTAATCTGTTAATTCATGCACAGAGTGTATATGTATGTGTGCACAAATCTACATACCAACAAAAGTTTTAATGCATAACTAATTTTTATGTGAGACAAAAAACAAAAAAAAAAACAAAAAAAAAAAACCTAAAACAACAATAATCAACAACAAAAGTAACATAAAATTTTAACTTTAAGCAGAGATTCGCGAGCATCGAGGCATTCAGCAACAAATACTAAACAAGTGAGTGGCCAAGTGACTAGCGCTTTTACAAGTGTTTGAGTGACTCAATCAGTGGAGAAGGTTTTTCGTGTAAATTTAATATGCTACTATCTACTAAAATTATCCACTTACTTTATGTGTTCGAATGTGCATACGAGTATCTCTGAGATATTCGCACGCTCGCACTTATCAGCCTCTGTCTGTGGTGGGTAAGGGCACTAAAAAGTCAATCGAAGTGTGTTGCATGTGCTGCAAAAGTGCTGTTTACATGTTTTCTTCTCTTATTTTGTCATATTAATATGTGTGGTTTAGTGTGTGTGTGTGTGCTCACCTCTCTCGCTCTGCCTTCTTAAGTACACGAATTGTGCTTATCTTTTCACGCTGATTTCTCGTTTTATACGGAACTATAAAAATGTATGAATGTTTGTAGTTAGAGCAGCAGCACTCAAGTTTCTTGTTGTTCATAGTTTTTGTTTATTTTTTAGGGTATTCCCCTGCGACAGCTAACGCCATTTAATGCATTTCGCAAGCGCTTTTATTTGTTTTTTGTTTTTTTTTTCTTATTTTTTTGTTGCACTTTACTGCGCTCATAAAAGTCATTTTTGCGCTGCATCACCGTTTTTTAGTCTGGCCAGCTGATTTTATTTTGTGTTTTTTTGTGATTTTTCTGCTCTTTCATCGATGTTGAACACATTTGTGTAGTTTTCGTTGTTGTTCTGTTGTTGCTCTCTGTTTGTTTGGCAGCCCATCTGTATACATTAGTTTGTTTGCTTGTTCACCGCCTTGTTAGTTGCCATTCTTCACTCTCTCTCTCTCTCTCTCTTTGTGTAGTATTTGTTGATGTTTCAAGCATTGCTTATATATATACGTGTGTATGTATATATGTGCATATGCTTAAAAACATAAAAGCTAGTTTCCGCGATGAGTTTGTTTACACACTGGCAGAAGTCAAGAGGGCAGACGCACTGCATAAAATTTCCCCACTGTTGGTGGTGGCATAGGTGTATTTATGCAATTGCATTGGTATGTGAATTATGCTAATGATTCTCGTCTAGTCTGTTCCTATGAATTTTAGGCGAGCGCATAGGAGAGCCCATCATAGTTTCATCTGTTTACGATCACGCCAAATGTGATTTTTGGTAATTTGTTAAATAAAATTAATGGTCGAATTTTGAATGTATTCGTGTGTATAAATTTTTGTATAAAAATAATCTATATTTTGTGATTTATACTCAAAAAAAAGGTGCTCTAACTGCTGCGGCGATTGGAAATGAAGAATTAAAATCTAACTGCATGGCGAGGTTTATAGAAAACTGCAAGTTATGCCTAAAAACCGAGTAGCTTGCTGCGCTCCATTTTGACAATTTTCATCCAATCACAGAACAGGGAGGTAGGTAAAATGGCAAGAGTGCTACAGGCACACTTCAAGTATACCATAATGCGGACCATTACCTATGCAAAGAAAAATTATTGGGAAGAGGAGACCTTCTACAGCCATCCAGCGCTGTTGATGTAGTGGAGGAGAGAAAAGGGATCTAGGCTGGAGAATTTCTTCAAGTTATCCCCAAAGGGCACGCTAAGGAATCTCAGGAAGTACTCAACAGTCTCTTTCTCTGCATGAGTACCGCTCACCCAGTGACCAGTGAACACCGCAATAAGTTTGGAAATTGAATGGCGGGGGATTTCCATCACCTTAAGCGTTCTGTTTATATCATATTAGGGTTTTCGAAATAGCACACGATGAGACAGACCTCCCTGCATCTGTCTCGCGCTTTTTTTAGAAAGAAATTGTGTAGCTTCCCTTTAACAACGGTCAAGCGGACACCAATGTCAGAGAAACCGGTTCTGTCGACCCTTTCAATTTCATTTCCCTCTATATTCCTGTGCCCCGGAACCCAGATAAGGGAGATGTTTCCTGCTCGATCGATATGTTAGAGTTCCTCCTTAAAGGAGTTCACCAGAAGAGAGCTGCAATACGGCGACGACAGTGCCTTGATCACAGCTGGGCTATCGGAAAAGATGTTAATGCCTCCCTCCCAACAGCGATCCCGAAGCATTTCGCATGTATGCAGGATCGCGAGACCTCTGCTTGTAAAACGCCGCTCGTTTCCGGCAGTTTAAAGGAGACCGAAATGCTGGCTAATTTAGAGAAAACCCCCGCTCTCACTCCAGATTCCATTTTGGATCCGTCAGTGAAAAAAGAGGTACCTATATCCGGGCCGACTCTCCCCTCCTTCCAGTCTTGCCTGCTCGGAGAGATAGCCCTAGCACAACCACAAATTAAAAAAATATTCTAGTTGATCGTACGATTTGTACTTAAGATAGGACTGCAAAACTGAAAAAATATTGTCTTGAGCAAAATGTGAGTAGTTTTAAAAATCTTGATTTCATTAATATAAAGCATTATAAATTTCACTAAAATAATTATAGTTGTGTAACTGTATTTATTTATTTCATGTCTTACGGTCAGTGTACAAAAACTAGTAGTTCAATTGGGGATTAATTGCTTGCTTCATCAAACTGAGCCTTGCGATTTAGTGCAAATGGCCTCACTTTGACCGCCCACTCAGCTGATATGCGAGTTGCGTTTAGCTTAGTAATCTGCATTTTTTTTTTCTAATTTTCGTTTTCCTTGTTTGTTGTCTTCTTTTTTTGTTTTTGCGAGTTTATTTCTTTGCTTAAATTTTTTTCTTTATTTAATTGTTTTTTTTGTTTTGTTGCGCCACGTTTCATATTTACCTTTCTCCTCACTTTTATCTCTTTACGGTGGTACTTTTATGAATGCTCCACGTGTTAAGTGCAGCCACTGTTGCACATCTTGGTCAATGCCACTGCGGACGACAAGACGACATTCTCTTGCGCTATTCCAACTTGCACAACTATATTCTTTGTGGATAAGTATTCACTTAAGTATGCGTAGCGATGTTTCTCTCTTTTTGTCATTCCACTAGTTTTAGTTGCATTCTTTGTGGCATGCAACAGCTCCCAAGGGGGAGAACACAAATTCTTTCTGACTGTGAAATCAATATTGAACAGGAGGAAGCAGCAGAAAGCGAAAAAGTAAGCTCACTAAAAAGGGTAAAGTAAAAGTGTCGTAAAATGGGTGAGCGAGGTGAGCAGTGGATGTGGGCAAGAGAGAAGAAGCGCGTGTCACGTGAATCTAAAAGTGGATGGTGCTTTCCCTTGAATGTATTTAGGGAATGTTTTTGTAGTTGAATAAAATATGAATCTAAAGATAGCTGTTTATGAGCATCTATTTTTATTTTTTTTATATCTTTGACGTGCCAAATTATTTTCTCTACGTTGGCTTGCATGATTTCGTCTAGGGCATCAAGGCCTTTTTCGCTCAATCTAAGTGTTCAAGGTTCTATAAATCCATTTATTCTATCAATAGTAATAAAAATATGTACTTTAAAAATATCAACATTATATATACAGTATTGGCCAAAACTATTGCACCCTCTTAGTGCATAGTGGTATTTTATTTTTGTTGTTATATGTTAATTTCAAAAAACACTTGTGACCAAATTTTGTTTACTCGTAGTTCAAAATAAAATGAATATTAATAAAATAAAAAAATAAAAATAGTTAAAATTTCAAAGCACAAAACTAAATCACCCCCTATATTGGTGTAAGGGGTTAGGGATAGTCAGAATTTTCAAAAAAGTAGATTTTTTTTGTATTTTCTTAAAGTATAATATCTTAAAAATATTGTGTGAAAATTTTAAGTGAATCCGATAAATACTTTTCGGGTTATTCAACAATTAACAAAGAACGCTCAGGCGCTCCGGAGCCGATAGTAAAACTTTAAATGCGTTTTTCTAAAAACTATGTTCTTTGAACTTGTGATCACTGTAACTTAAAAATTGCTTGGAAGATTTCAGTAAAATATGTACTGTTTTTGAAAGACATAAAAAACTCGACCCTGATCGAAGGATTTTTTTTTTCAAAAATTTCGATTTTTTTTAACAACTAATTCTCGGTTTTTTTCTCAAAAATCTGAAAAATATTTTCTGAGGCCGCCATATTGTTAATTTTGAAATAAAAAAAAAAACCAAAAAATCTTCGCTCAGGCGCAAGATTATCTATTAATAAAACTAATTTCATTTGTCCGATTGATTTTAGATGAATCTCCAAGGACTTTTGATGATCACTGCAAGGTTCTTCTGAAGAAAAGGGCTCCACACTAACAGTGATAACTTTTACAATTATGAATTGTTTTTTTTTAATTTTGCTAAAGTCAAGTGAAAACATTATGTATTAATGCTATGTTTTTATTTTTGTGAAATAAAGCATTTGACTAGCAAAAAAAAAAAATACACTTTTTCAGGGGTCTGACTACCCCTAACCTCGTAAACAAGTACGTTGTTATGCTAATATTTTGTAGAAAATCCCTTATTTTGCATCTTTTAGGCATCTTTAGTTATCAATGACATCTTGCGATATGCCTTCCTATGCTCCTTTTGCAGTTTCAAACAGTTCGTCAAGAAATAATTATTTAAGTATTTAAAAACATCTTGAATTGCAATTTCTCAAACTGCTCTGAAATATCAAGACTTACATTATTTGTCTGACGTCGAACGTGTTGGTGTATAATAACATTGCATCCAATTTTTCTTGTTCCTCTCTTTGAATGTTACGTTATTTTTCATTCACAATAGATATCAACTGTCATTTTTCGGCAGTTTTGCCATTGAAAATTTCCTTAAAACGCTTAAATTATGAGACTTAAGTCGAGTAGCTAATCCGCATTCATAATTATTAGTTCCTGTTTCTCGCTTTGGAGCATAGGGCCTTCGTTCTGGTGCGGCTTGTTGAGGTTTGCCGCATTGGAAGAGTGTTCTGACGTTCCAAGGAGCGATGTTTGCTCGGAACTTGAAGGAGATGGTATTATGTTGATTGTTTTTTGTGGTTTCTGCTATTTTTGAATTTTCGTTGAGAATACATGAATTTCGCACCTCCAAATCTGTTGTGCGTGATGCCGAAATAGAGGGATTCCTCGGAATATGAGTACCCCTTTTAGGCATTTCATTCCTGATGTTTTGATTAATTTTTGCTTAACTGCTTTTCATTGGTAATTGCCATGCGATGGCAATTTAGTTATTTAGTCGTTGCTACAGGGCCGACGCCTGCTTACAGCCGCACCTTACCTGATGAACAATCACTGCAAAAGAAGCCTGACGATCCCTTTGACCAAATACGTCGGAATGGTCTCACCAGTACTCCCTACTCTCATATCCATGACCGTGAGTTACATGCGGGTTGGATACCGCATCTGCCTTAAAGTTGCACCCGTTGCCCGAGGAGCGCGACGTGAATGCGAGCGCAGGAGTTGTGTGTTGTAGTCTGGCTGTAACTGCATACCCAACCGCGACTATATATATAATTGGCGCGTACACCCTTTTTGGTGTTTGGCCGAGCTCCTCCTCCCATTTGTGGGCTGCTTTTTGATGTTGTTCCCCACAAATGGAGGGACCTACAGTTTCAAGCCGACTCCGAACGGCAGATATTTTTATGAGGAGCTTTTTCATGGCAGAAATACACTCGGAGGTTTGCCATTGCCTGCCGAGGGGCGACCGCTATTAGAAAAATGTTTTTCTTAATTTTGGTGTTTCACTGAGATTCGAACCGACGTTCTCTCTGTGAATTGCGAATGGTAATCACCAATCCACTCGGCTACGGCGGCCGCGACTACAACACCATATTTCCCATTGCATTTTTGCGTGGCGTGTCCCAAACCCTGCGCACAACCAGATATCCTGGGCTGCTTCGCCTTATAACATCAGTTCGCCCTCGAACGGATGTTCCGAAGCTGCCCAGAGTATACTTGGCCGAAGCCTGAAAGTTGTGAGCAGCTGGGATCATATGCAAAGGAATCGTCCTGGTCACTCCCAAGTGACTAGCGATAAGGACTTTCCCCACTTGCCTGGACTTCTGGACACGGAACCATCCTCCACATTGGTTGCCTGAGATAGTTGAGAATGAATTCTGAATAACACCGCCGTCTGTCTGAGCTATTTTTGACAAAAAAGAAAGTAATTAGGCTAAAATTCTTTGGAAATTGGGAACTGCTCGAAAAGTTTTACATAAAGGTAAATAATACCATGGTAGAATCGCTCGAAGAAAGCAGTTTGTTTGACTTGGAAACAAGTAATTTTTTCAGACGGAAGCAAATTTTGTATTATTGGGATATGAGCTCATCAAATTGTTTGGCGTAAATCAGGCGTTGCTCTTGAATTGACTTATTGAATTGACAATAAATACATCGGGGTATTTGAACATTTTAAAAAGAATTTTGAAACAAAATGCCGAAAATCTTGGCATATCAAAAACGTTTTGGTTCAAATAAGATAATCACCCATAACATCAAGTCGAGATCGTTAAGCTTTGTGGCTTGCACAAAGCTCCAAAACAGCTGAAAATACCCCACAACCGCCCGATCTCAATCCTATTGAGCATCTGTGGGGTCTATTAGAAAAACGAATTCGATTGCATGTAACAACAAATAAGGGGGCTTTTGGAAGTGCTATGCGAGCAGAATGGACGCTGATTACAACTGAGGAAACAGAGAGGTTAGTAAACTCAATGCCAAAAAGATTGAGAGAAGTCCTAAAATATCGTGCCTACACAACAAAATATATTCTTTTTCGGTTTTGTATTTAACTTGCTTTTCCTACATGTTTTAAAACTGTACGCAGACTTGCTGGTTGATATATTTGCATGTTGCTGCAATTACTTACCGTTATGCAAACAATGAAGGGGGGAAACTTGTTAGTTTCTTTTGCTTTTGTAACTTAAGAATGTAATAAAAAATAATAAGAATAAGTTTCCTCCCTCGTAAAAGAGGTGTTGCTGCTGTAATATACTAGTGATTTAAAGATGTATATGTGAGGTCTCGATCGCAGTAGTCGGCATTCGTTTGAAGTGTAAATATCCTCTTTTATCTGATCAAAAATGTCTACGTTCGTCCCAAAAAACAATATTTGCGGGAAGTCAGGCTTCATTATTACCTTTTAAAGAAAAGTGCAGCAAACGTGTCGTATATTGATCACTATTTACCGTAATTATGCTCTATCAAATACAACTTGTAAATAGTGGTGTCGACGCTTCCAAATCGGCAATTTCGACGAGAATGATAAAGATCGCGAAGGGGCACCGAAAAAATTGGAAGATATTCAACTACATCTACAATTATTGGAAGAAGACACATGTCGAGCCCTTCATGATATTTCTAAAGAGTTGGATGTGTCGGATTCACCTAACAGTAAACGTTTGCATGCGATGGGAATGGTGCAGAAAGCAGGTAACTGGTTGCCACATCAATTGAAGGAGAGGGAGATCGAGAGACGTTTGGTGACGTGTGAGATGCTTCTTGAACGGTAGAAGAGGAAAGGTTTTCTGCATCGCATCGTCACTGGCGATGAAAAATGGATCTGTTAAGATAACCCTAAGCGTCGAAATTGTTGGAGCCTGTCAGGTGAACCAGATCCATCGACAGCGAAAAACATATTCATGCTTCAAAGGTTATGCTATGCATTTGGTGAAATCAGAAGGGTGCCATCTATTCTGAACTACTTAAACCATCTGAAACTATCACTGGTGATCGTTACCGACTGCAGCTAATGCCTTTGAATCGAGCTCTCAATGAAAAGCGACCGGAATGGGACGGTAGACATGACAAACTGATTTCGCTGTATGACAACGCCAGGCCACACATTGCTAAATAGGTTCAGAACTATTTAGAGGGACTGAATTGGGAAATATTGACCCACCTGCTGTATTCCCCAGACATTGCATCTTCTGAGACATTGCGCTTACGAGATCATCGCAAACTGGCTCAATGAATGGTCAAGTCAAAAGAACTCGAATTTTTCGTCAGAGAATCCGTAGACTGCCTGAAAGATGGAGTAAAGTTGTGGCGTCCAATGGCACATACTTCACATAATATCCTGTAGTATTTAATTGTTTAAATAATTCGTAACTTTGGCTTAGAAAGGACGGAAACTTATTCCTATACCCAATATATTTTCAACTATAAATTTATATTGCGTTTTTTATCAATTTAAAAGAATTTTAAGGTGTACGCAGAATTTTTGGGATATGTGTACATCGATAACTAAGCATTGTAAGCATTTCTACGTATTAATTACTCGAACCCTTTCCAACTGCAGTATACAAACAGACAAGCAATTAAGCGCGTAAAGTTCAAAATAAAGACTCACATCACTCAAAATCAATTTTTTTTTTATTTAGTAAAAAACTGTTTTTATTTAAGGGGTTAGGTGGGTTTGAAAATTTCAAAAAATTGATTTTTGTTTTTTTGTCTCATTAAATAGTACAGTATGTTTAAAATACTCTCCTAAAATTTTAAGTCGATCCGAGTAAAATTCTAAGAGATAGACCCTTCAGAAGTTCCGCCCATTAGGCCACGTCAGTTGAGCGCTTCGCAGGTATACGTGTTTATCTCAAAACTCCATTTTTTAAGTCGGTGGGCACGATATCTCGAAAAGTTAAGAAGCGATTTAGTTCAAATTTTGTACAAATCTTTGAAATAACATTATCTAGTTATTGAACGAAGGATTTTTTTTGTTTTTAATTACAAATATTTTTTTTGAGCCAATGTATGTCGAAAATTTCACTAAAAAATGTGTTTTTTGGTTCAAAGCATGTAAAAAATTCAAATTTGCATTTTTTTTTCCTTCGTACAACAACGAGATTTATCCATGTACCAACGAAATCCTTTTGGTTTTTTTATTTTAGATGAACCAATAATGAGTTATGCTGTCCACGGCAAGAGCATTTTTTTTGAGACGTCAAGGAAGATGAGGTACCAACGGCTGAGTTTTCGAAATTTTTAAATACAAATTTCACAAAATACTGTTGATATATGTATCTTAGATATAGTGAATTGTTTAAATAAAATATATGATTTTATATAGTCAAAATCTTCTTTTTTCAACCTCTGAAACCCACCTAACCCCTTAAGTTAAAAACAAAATTGAGTGATTAATTCAACGCCACCTTGTACA
This sequence comes from Anastrepha ludens, assembly GCF_028408465.1. NCBI lineage: Eukaryota > Metazoa > Arthropoda > Insecta > Diptera > Tephritidae > Anastrepha > Anastrepha ludens. The sequence goes on along the minus strand of NC_071499.1, from coordinate 8,250,155 downwards.
AATATTAAAAAGAGCTACATTTTTCACTCTAAAACACTTTTTAATTTTTTTTTTCATATTTACCGCTACTAAGCCTCAGTAGAGCTGGTATTTAAAATCAGTGTTCGGTGATTTTAGCCGGAAAGAATTAAAAAGGATTACCGTACGTCAAAATATCCGCTATAAATGTCATAATCACTTCAAAGTAGTGCATAAAAAATATTTCATCAACTTTGTTCAACCTTTTTTATTTTCATATCAACAAATTTTGCACTCAAAAAAGTTCAAATTTTGCCAGCAAGCATCTGCTATTCAAACCAAAGCATCAAAGCACTGTTCATTTTTTAGTTCATTATTTGCTAGCTATAAATCTGCTTTATTTTGTGAATGGCAAATTAGCGTTATACCGTTATTTGTTTTCACTTCTGTACCCCCACCATTGATATTCTCGTTGCTTTAGTGGCCACCATCAGCCAAGCACTGCCGCCAGCTTACATTTGTACTCGCATCGTCACAGTTCTTCACTGCTTCTATTATGGCGGGCTTTACTTTGCGTTACAGTGCGCCACATTAGCGAATGCGCCACTTTTGTTGTTTTTTTTCTAATTGAAGTTGTAATGCTTGTTTGTATGCACATTTATTTGTATGTCACTGCAGGTAACGCGCTTGTATGTCGTCTCTTGTTCGCTGCTATTACATGGCACAGCAATCACAACAAGAGAAATAACGCGCAACTAACGTAAACTGCAGCCAACTGAAACAAAATAAAAAATAAAAACAAAATGAAAAATAAAAGCTATATAAAAAATACAAACAAATCAAAAAACGCGGTTTCAATTCGCTTTGCTGTCACTTGTCGAGCTCCAGCTAGCGTGGCGTATCGTCCAACAGCTCTGTAAAATATTTCAACAATTTCATTAATTATGCATTTTGTGCCATAATATTCATTCAACGATTGTGTAACACTGGTGCATATGGCTTTAAGGCCTTTTTCCACATCACCATCGCAGTAGCGCATTTTGCTGTGAATTCCAGCTAAAGTTGCATGCAATAATTTGCTATGCTGCAGCTTTAAAGTGAAATGCATGCACTAAATGGCTGAAAAGCGCAAAATAATTTTATTTGAAATTAAATTATTAAATTGCGGTCAATAAAGAAGTGCAACCGAAAAAATTTAGTAAATGCAGCAATCGAACAGAAGTGACAGATTTTCACATTGACTATATTCCATTATCTGTGCTCACTGTTAGAGGAGTAAAGCAATTTTTTTCCCCTTATTTATAACATTCGAAAGTGATTTCGGAATAATAAATTATATCATTCAAAATTTATTATTCAATATTCCTTTAGCATTTCAAAAAGTATAATAAAAGAGAAGGAAATGACTGAGGTTACGGAAAATAGGTAAAGTTTCTTTATTTTCTTGAAAATTTGGGCTCCCGGTTGTCTAGAATTAAAAAAAAATTGATTTCTCTTTTTTTTATATTTCGAAAGTGTGGTAGGTAGGTGAAATGGTTGAAGTGCCGGCCTGGCACTCCTCAAGTGGCACTAAATCGCCGTTTTGATACCATTATGAGACCTCCAACAGACAGATATCTACAGCCAACTAGAGCTGTTGATCTAACCGGGAAGATTGATAGGGTTTAGATTGGCGCACTGCACCAGGCTGTCGAAGAAAGGCGCGCGCAGCGCCCTTAGTCTTCTAGCTGCCAAACCTGGACATTTACTGGGAAAGGCTCCTTCTCTGAAAGGTCCCCACAGCTTCTGCAAAGGGGATTATATGGTAAACCCAGCTATTTTGCGTGAATACCGATCGTCCAATGACCGGTAAGCAAAGCTACGAGTTTGGAAATTGAATGGCAAGGAGTCCAAAAGACTTTCTAAGTATTACTTTTATTATACTGGGGGTCAAAGGATTTTCGAAATAGCACATGAAGAAAGAAGCTCCATCTTTTCTGCGATTTCCTGAGAAATAATTTGAGCAGTTCCCCTTTAACAACAGCCAGGGGGATGCCGATGCTCAGGTAGGAGGTCTCTAAAGCTTTCGAAAGTATACTTTTCTAAGAATATACTGTCAAATTTTTGGAAGGATATTCCCAGTATTTTCGATTCTACAGCCGTTTTAGCAGGCAGAGTCAGATACGTTACGCAGCCACTCTCAAAACTTTAAACACAATTTTCAATTGAAATGTGATTTCAAGAAATTTTGCCACTGTCTTTCCATCTAGGAAGGAATGAAATAAGGGATTCTCACTAAACAACTTTGACACTACAGTATTTACAGATGGCAGTCAAATGGATTGTGGTGTTGGAGCTGGTATATATTCTCATAGACTTGGAATTTAAAAAATCTGTGCGTCTTTCAATTGAAAGTACTCGCAATTGGAAAAGCTTGTAGGCTACTAATCGTAGATTTCTCTTTAAAGTGCAATATTGATATTCTTTCGGATAGCCAAGCTGCAATCCAAGCACTGTATTCAGCGAAAACAACCTCTGTGGTGGTGGAACAAAGCAGGGATGGCCTTACCACCTTGAGTGAAAACCAGAAAGTTAACTTATTCTGGGTCACGGGACATCGGAACATTGAGGGTAATGAAAAAGCAGATAAAACGGCAAGAAAGGGATCTGCCATGAATAACGCTCTTGCAGAATCGGTATTCACACCATTAGGGGTGCAGTCAAGACTTCAATTTCCCTAAAATACCTCCGAATCGCGGATTGTAGATGGAGAGACCAGAAGAACTGTCTGGCTTAGACCTCAACAAACTAATAAGCACAGACTGCCAATAACTGGTAAACAAGTTCGTAACGAGGTAACGAGGACCACCACTTAACCAACCAACCAACTAATTCAAAACTACTTTTTTCGGCCTGGTGTTTTCCACAAAAAAAAACCACAATTCAACCGAATCGTCTGAAACTTTAATATGCTGTTCACAACATCAATTGCTTCGCCCGTACTAGAATCAAATTATTACTTCAATTATTTCGTATTTTTTGATTAAAAAACTGAAAAAAATCCAATTTTTACTTCACTTTTTTTCTTGTATATTTGTGAAACTGGTGAATAATTTTTTTGGGTTCTGTGTTTCAGATAAATAGAAGAGCCAAAATGGACAACATCGTCCTGGCCCAATTTTTCGGAAGAGTCAACTTCAGTGTAATTTTTTAAATTATTAGAATTAAAAAAAGAAGTATTAATTAAAACAAAACATTTATTTTTTTTTTTTTTAATTTTTTTTTTTTTTTAATTTTTTTATGTAAAAGAAGTTAAGTAAAAAGCCTAAAAAATTTAAAAATTGTTTTTCATTTTTTGTATTGCAAAAAAAAAATTCCTTAAAATACCCTAAATGGTCGAGCTCTAGACCACCGGGACCCCTTAAGTTTTTCTTCACACAAAATATGCGCGAACTACCATTGCGCACTAGTTTTTCACACAGGGGCACGCCGCAGGGTGGCGCTCTTTCTCCTCTACTTTGGCTAGTTGATATTCACAAAGTACTGACAATGTTAAATTAGGGCGGGGTTAAGTCGATGGCTTAGTTCTTACTATGGTATCGGAACCATTTCCTTCAATCATGACTGAGATCCTGAAAAGGTTTTGCTGTACCCTGTCGGTAGACTGCCAGTTTCGGCCTTAGAGCCTATTCTGATAAAATGAAGCTGATGCTGATGCTACCAGAAAATATAAACCCCACACTTTAGACTTCCCAGATTAAATAACTACGATCTCACGCTTTCATCGAAAGTGAAATATCTAGGAGTGAAACATGACTATAAACTCCATTGGATGCTACACATTTAAAATCGGGTAAAGAAGACCTGAATAACTTTCTACTCCTGCATTCGAAAAAAAATATAGACTCAAGCCACAGCTCAGTCCCTCGATGTAATACAACGTAGTGATTTTGCCAATTTGAACGTGGGGATGCGTGGTTTGGTAGGAAGCTCTTCGAAAGTGCTATAAAACCACTAAGCTGGGGGTGCAAAGAATTGCTTGTATTGCTTGTCCCAGTGCTGCCCTGAATGTCGTTTTGCACGTACTTCCCATCGACTTTGACGTTATTTTCATCTCCGCTCAAAGCCAATCAAATTAAAGGATGTTAGCCCCTAGAGGTAATCTCTCAATAGACATGGTAGTACTTTTTGGCAGCTAACACCGCTTTACTCTGAACTTAGTATAGTTTTCTTTGCCCGCAAATTGGAGTTTGACGGACGTGCCAGGGCAATCTTTCCAAGTAGGAGGAGAAAATCTATACCTAGGCTGGTTCCTCTGTTTTCACTGACGGCTGCAAAATAGAAGTGGGAGTCGGGACAAGAGTTCTCTCTATTCTGAATTAGCCTTAGAGGTATCCACCCGGTCATCGGCATTCTTCTACCTGTTGTTAAATGAGAGTTGCTCAACTTACTTTTCATGAAAGCGCAGACCAGATGGAGCTCCATTTCTTCGATTGCTATTTCGGAAACGCTCTGGCCCTTTGACGATCGTAAAACCGGCGCTCTTGGGTGCATAGGAAGATTAAATTTATTAAGGGGACGCAACCAGATTCGACTCATATGCATCCCGAGGCATAAGAGAATTCCTTGGCATTGGATGCATTGACTACGCCCGCGCCTTTGAAACCGATAGGCAAAGTACCATCAGGCAGAGCTAAGGTTTTGAGACGTATACTGCCCCAAACCATGGGGTTACGCCTATCTAAGAACTTACTGTAAGGGTGTAATCAAAAGATTTTAAACATCTTTTAAACTTTTGAGGACAAACAGAAACTATGCACTGGCATTCTCACTGACTACCACAGCTTAGGTAGCTAGTCTGGGTCGGAAAAGAGTTGAACGACTCTTGTCGATTCTGCGGCCTGTCTGCAGAAACCAAACTACAATTGCTCTTCCAATGCGGTGCCATAATCCGGAAGAAAGAGTAAACATCCGGCTTGGTACGTCTGAAATTTGAAAAGGTCGAGCCAAGGAGCACCAGAAGATTTGGTGGCTCCTAAAACACTCAGGCTGTATTTAAAGCCCCGTTGTATTTAAAGCTCTGGAAAGGGGGTAGATAGTCAAAGAGGGAAGGAGAAAAGTATCAGAGAAAGAGGCAGGAAAGAATAGGGACAGAGATAGAGATAGTTAGTCCTGTGAGAATTTTCCAGAATCTATGGCAAATCTGTAAATATCCTCCAGTTTTAGAGAACGAATATTACTCATTCTCATGACATCGGAACGTAGCCGTGCTCTAGGAAAGGCAGGACACTCACAGTGAAAGTGCTCAGTGCTATCCGCCTCCTCCAAGCATGACACGTACACCGGGTCCTCAATGATTCCAATGGTGGTCATATGCTGACCCCATGGGTTGTGTCCTGTAATGATACCGACCAGAAAGAAGAAGGCCTTCTCTGCGTTAGCAAAATCAGGTTGAGAAGAAGAAAACGAGAGTTTACGACATACAACAATATCGAACTTACGACACCCTTATGAATACTGAATTATTTATTATTGGTAATATTTCTAGGCATGAGCCAAATATAAAAAGTTAGACAGCGCACTTCTTGTTCTAGTAGTTTTTTTATCTACTTTATTTGAAGAATCATCTCGCTTTTCTCGACTTTCAGTAGATCGTCTTAAATTAGAAAATCTTCAAAGTTTTTGACGAGTAGAGTTTGCGTTTGGCCATGAAGTGCGCATTCATCCATCTGCTCCACTGCTGCACTCTATGTAATTCTCTCCATATACTTCCCTGCCGTTTGCCTTAGGGGAGTTTACCGTAACTTTTGTTGTCGACTGTGTAGAATTAAATATGCAAGTACGCACGTAAGTGCATAAGTCTACTTGGTGCTAGTTTTTTTTTACATAACTGTTGTTGAAGTTGTTGAAAATGTGCATTTTTAATAAAGCGTTCTTGTTCTTCTATATATTAAATGTATGTGGAACGGCCTACGACAGACTTACAGGCATGCCTATGCACTGTGTGTGTATGTATGTATGTAGATGAGTGCCCATATATACGTGTGCTCCTATTACACTACTATTGCGTGTTGTTACTGTGAATTCGCCACAGCTATGCTATCCACTCAGCAAATATCGACCATGAAAAAAGGGGGGTTGGCGAAGTGTAGCCGCAGCAACTATAACCCTTGTGTTTGCACTGGCATAGCGTGAGTGAGTGAGTGTTGGAACGACTTAAAGCGCTTGCGTTCTGCGTACTGCTGTTTCATGGCTCCAGGACGTGTCGCTAGCAAACAACCGCTAGCGCAAACACCAACAATACCACAATCGCCAAAAGGGAAATCTATTGACTCTATTCTGTTGTATTTCTAGTGAAGTTTTCTTCTACAAATTTAAGCAACTGTTGATTACCGGAATTAATGAAACTCGTTAGCAATTGTTGCTTTATATGAGAAACTCCATCTGATTTCCACTGCATTTGGCTACTTTCAATATTTTTACCCTTCATATGCTTCAATGCATCACAAGATCAGAAAAACTAACAAATTTTCTTGTCAAGCTTTAAAGAAATATGCAATTCAAGTAAGTGTAGCGAATTAGAATTAAATTATTTACAAGATAACAATGGCAGTCGCCTTAGCTGAATGGATTACTGCATGGCTATCATTTGGTAACTCCCGAGCTCGAAATCTGCCATGAAATACTTTCTCTTAAAAAACCATTTGCCATTCGGAGGCGGCTGTAGGTCCCTCTATTTGAAGAACAGCAAGGCGCGCAACATGTCATACAAATAAGTTGGGCGAGGAACTCCGCTAAACACCTAACAGAGGTGTATGCGTCAATCATTCGTTCTCTATTTGACTGATCTAGCGATGAGATTGACATCACCGGCCTTCACAACAGCACTGTTAGTTATGCTTTTTCCAAACTGGATGAAGAAGCAAAACGAATGAGTCTGGTTGTGAATGAGGACAAAACGAAGTACCTCCTGTCATCAACCAAACAGTCGGCGCACTAGCGTATCGCCACCTAAGTCACTGTTAACAGTTATGATTTTAAAGTTGTAAGAAACCTAAGAACCAGCCTTAACACCGATAACAATGTCAGCCTTGAAATCCAACGGAGAATCTCTCTTACCAACCAGTGTTACTTTAGACTAAGGAACAAACCCAACACTTTATAAAGCTCGGATAATTCCCGTACTCTCATATGGCGCAGAAGCTTGGACGATGACAACATCCGATGAAGTGTCCATTGGAGTATTTAAGAATAAGAGTCTGCTGAAGATTTTTGGGCCTTTGCACGTAATCGCAGGCTGTATGAGATGGGTTATGTCTTCCGAATGAATACAAACGCTTCAGCATTGAAAGTATTTGATGCGGTACCAAAGGAAAAGGAAAGCCTCCTCTGCATTGGAAAGATGAGGTAGAGAAGGACTTGGCTTCTCTTGGCGCCGGTTAGCTCGAGAAAGAAACGACTGGCGCGCTTTGTTAAACTCGGCCAAAATCGTGTAGTCGGTTATCGCGTCAATGAAGAAGAAGAATTTTGCCTTCTCCATTGAATTTTGCCTTCTTCATATGAAATATTCTTAGCTTTACATTTTCAGAGATTGTTCAATATATCCGAACCAGAAGATGCTAAAGCATTTAGAAAACGTCAAATGCAATGAATGCCCGTGTGACCGCGAATGTAACATCAAAAGAGAATTTCCAATGTCGCCCTTCCAGATGTCCCTGTGTGTAAATCGGAACTAACGAGACTAGCAAATATGGAATTCGTGACTAAATCACCAAAGACTACGCCCATGGGAGCGACGAATGTCATGCTGCACTTATTACCGATTGAAGCCTACAGTATACAGCTGGCGGCGAAATCGGCACTTAGGTTAAGAGAATCTTCTAACCTATACACTAACAGGAGGGGTGCCGCAAAAATACTACATCAAACTACAGACTTTTGTAACTCAGTATAGCTGCATGTAAAAACATCCTTTACCACAACTTTCCCAACGAGAGAAGATTGGGACAATGGGGTAATGGACAATAGAAGTGGAATCAGTATCTATACTGATGGTTCCAAGCTAAGGCGGAGGCCTTCACTCTGAGAAAATGAGTGCCAACATTTCATTCCGGCTATCAGATCACTGTAGTGTATTTTTATATTAGCTGAAATTCTGGCTATCAGGTAAGGTCTCTTAGCCCTAAAGAAAAGTATTCTGACCACAAGAGATATATAGTAAACATATATTCAGATAGCCAACCGGCCCTGAAAGTGTTACAATTGATGCTTATAGACAAACACACTATCAGTGTTGCCAATGGACTCAGTCCCGGAGCTGTCCAACAAGTAGGATGACGTGGCCAGAATGGAACGTGGGCCGCACAAATCTACTGTTGAAACTGAACAGGAAGGACATGAGAAATCTTCTCGGGGTTCTAACAGGGCATTGTCTGATTGGCAGGCATGCCAGTAGATTGGCAGCACCCTACAACAACTATTGCAGATGCTGTAACGACATTGAAGAAGAAGAGACTATACCTGTAGAACACTTGCTATGCGGGTGCATGGCTCTGGATAGAAGAAGGTTCAATATTTTAGGAAAAAGTTCCTTGAATAACTTGGCAGAAGCAGGCAATTTGAAAATAACAAGCCTTGTTAGATATATCAAAGCCACAGGTTGGTTCAATGAGGACAATGTGGAGTAAGGAAAGGGGACAGCCCTGGTGGTATCACAATGGGCCTACAGCGGGCCTAGGTGTGTCAATTGACAACCACTATCTCTGCCTACCTATACTTTCACTGGTAAGTTTTTTTTGGGTCCAAAGCTGCCAGACTGGCAATGACAAAGACACGTTATACAAACAAATATTTCAAGACTGTCTAGTTGGGCTGCGCGTTCAGCGTAGATCTCGACTTTGAAAATGCTTTGGTAACTCGAAAATTCACACGACCCCTCTAAATTAAGCTTCGAACAGAATACGCCAGCTTCCAGATCTTCAGTTATTTCAGTTTAGTCTATGTAGAAGTTGCCGCCGCCACAGCCGATGCATTATTAACACTCGGTAGTGCCCGCTTTCGAAACCTTGCGCATGAAAAATCAAATGATATAAACAGTTTTTTTCTTTTTGCTTTCGCCCCTCGGCAGGTAATGACAAGCCAAGCCAGTATATTTCAGTGTATTTCTTCCATGAAAAACCTCCTCCTAAAAAGCATTTGATAGCATAAAATTGTAAGTCCTTCCATTTATGGAAAGCACCAAGACCGGAAAACACTCAATAAAGAACGCAAGCGTCAACTATATTTTGTAGAAGTTTTTTATATGGAATCTTATGAAGAAGGCCATTGATATGAAATTCAGCGCAGATTTGTTCGAAGACGCAAGCCACAAACGCAGTACTCTCTTGTTACAAATAGAATAAAATAACCTTATTTCTTTTCACTTTCTTTCATAAAATTAGTATTTTTTTCTTGTTTACTCCACTCGGGAGCATAGGGCCTCGACAAGACTCAGTCTTGCGTTGTTACGTTAATCTATTTTGCTTTCTGGCAGGGTAGGTGATTAGCCTGCAGCTACCAGTCCTAAATAGTTATATGCCCACCTGTCGTCACAACCTCTGGGATGGCAGGCTAGTGCACTTACGCTGGACTAGTAGTAGTAATTGGAAAGTAATAAAGAAATTTTGGTTTTTCGTCTGCGTATCTTTGCTAGGGTCCAAATATGTTAAACACGGAAATTAACTTTAATGATATAATTTTCTTTATGAGTTATTAAAATATTTGTCTTTAAAATTTTGAAAATTATCATTCTGTGGGAAGTGGGCGTGGTTATTGTACAAGTTTGCTAGTTTTCATTTACTAACTGCCTTACATGCTAATGCAGCATTTCTTCGAAGCTTTGGTGAGATTGCTTAAATTTTACGCCAGTTACCGTGTGCATGGATGGTTACAGAGATATAGCTAAATTAAGGGGTTGCAAACGTCCAGCAGGGCCAAAACTGTGCTAAAAAAATTGTTTTTAAAAGGGATAATAATGGAAATAAATATAAAAAATTTTATACAATTTTTATTAGTACATAAACTTTGTAAAAAAATGTATTTTAATTTTTATTTACAAAAATTAGTATATAAAAAATCACGTGACCCAAAGTACAATAAAAAAAGGAGCTCCACGGTCTGCATCATTTTTCCTTAAAATGTTGATAAATCTGTAAAAAGTAAAAAAAATTCTTGTAAAATAAAGTTGTGGTTCTAGTCTGTCTAGCCAAATATTAGAATTTCGAAAAAATTTGTAATTTATGGCATTTAAAAAATATGCGTTTTACGTCATAATTTCACATTGTCACATTTTAATTATGTTTATAAAATGCTTTAATAAAAATAACAAAAATCTATAGACAAATCTATAGACAAAACGCTTTCGAATATTAAAAAAAAACACCCATTAAAAAAATATTAACAACTGCATAGTTATCACGCAGACCGTGCCTGAAAAAGTAGTTTCGAGAAAAACGAGTTTAAGGTTTGAGGTACAGGAGCGCGTGGACCATTCTTTACCTAATTAATGGGCTGTAGAAGCTACAATATTGGGAATTTCCGCATCAAGATTTCACAGTATATTTTTAAGATACTGTACCTTGGAAATATCGAAAAAACAAAAAATCAATTTTTTTTAATTCTGGACGTATGTACATATGTAACCCCTTAATTCATGCCATTGTGAACATTTTGGTCTGCACTAATTCGCACCAATTCGATTTAAACATTGATCCCAATCGAAACACGCTAATTTTCATAAAACAAAAGAAAAAAACATAATTTCTACAATCGCTTTCTCATTTCCGTTGACTTTTCGCCGAGTCACGTGAATTAAATTTGTTTACCTCGACTGCCCCTACTGCGCGAAAGAATGAATCACCAACAAGACTGTCCAGCGCACATTGCAAGTGCATGATTTTCGCCTTATCATTATGTCAGCTGCTTGCCTGGCATTAGGGTATTTCCGCCAAAAATGCAAAATAATACTTGAAAAAAAAAATCAAATATAAATAAATTTATAAGTATTTATACCTACTTACTATATACTTACATATGTATTACCTACGGCCAGCTACAAAACGATTGCAGCCATTTCACCAATTTTTGCCTATATTTCTTTTTTTGTTTTTTTAAATGTTCATTATTCTTTTTTACAAAAGTACAGCTCATTGTCTAACAAAAACAAACATGAAAAAAAAATCAATACTTGTCAATAAGTAGTGAGATGAATAATTTTGCGCCACCTTGTATATTTTCATTTCAAAAATGTTAAAATTAAATATGAAAAAAAAATGTAAAAACTTGTCAAGAAGCCGCTGGGCTATAGTTGTTTAATGCAATTGACATAGGATGACTAATTTTGCGCCACCTTGTATATTTTCATTTCAAAAATGTTAAAATTAAATATGAAAAAAAATGTAAAAACTTGTGAAGAAGCCGCTGGGCTATAGTTATTTAATGCAATTGACATTGGATGATTAATTTTGCGCCACCTTGTATATTTTCATTTCAAAAATGTTAATGTAATGCAATTGACATTGGATGATTAATTTTGCGCCACTTTGTATACTTTCCTTATAAAAATATTAAATATAAATAAATAAAAAAATTAAATATATATTAAAAAAATTGTGCAAAATTAGTGATAGTCAATAAGTCCCCGTGCTTTAGTTATTTAATGCAATGAGTAGAAAATGAAGAATTCAGATAAGGATTAAAATGATTTAACAAACTTTCTAAATTAATTCTCTGTGCGTACCTATGAAATGAGACTTTTTTCCAATTTCAAACATTTATTAACAAAAAATGGGTACAAATTTAATCTTCAAAATAATAGCCATCGCTAGCGACACATTTTCCCCATCTCTCAGGCAATTTGTTGACGTCGCGCCAAAACAATTGGCCGTCTTTGGCCGCAAACCAATCATCGAGCAATTTTTTGGCTTCTTCGTGAGAATTGAAGCGCTGCTCGGAAAGTGCGTGCCCCATCGATGCAAACAAATGATAATCGAAAGGCGCCAAGTCTGGTGAGTAAGCCGCATGCACTAGCGGCTCCGAAGCGTACGTCTCCACCAATTCCCGGGTCGCTCTTGTTCGATGTGGCGGTGCACTGTCACATTGTCAGTTCATGCGGCAAACATCTTCCGACCTTTAAAATCATGCCCATGTCTTTCAAACGTTTGGAAATGGTTTTTGGGTCACTGCCAACTGCTCTGCCATCATTTCATTGCGTTCGACCATCATCTTCATCCAACAATGCTTGCAATTCGGCGTCCTCAAACTTTTTCGGTGGCCGGCCACGGTCCTCGAGCCTCACGCTAAAATCACCATTTCGGAATTTTTCAAACCACCTGCAGCACTGTGCTCTACTTAGAGCATGCCCACCATAAGCTTCTATAAGCATTTAAAAAGCTTGAGAACCGTTTTTCTTCAATTGATAACAGAAAATCAACGATGTCCGCAAATCGTAGTTTGAAGGCACGAAATTCGACATTTTTAAGAGCGACAGAAATGCATTGTTGTATGAAACGTAACAAACAATGAACTGAATATTATTGACAGATGACAGACGAAAAAAACAAAACATTTGGGAAGGTTTAAAAATACTCCTAGCGACATCTATGGACTAATAGCTGAAAGTCTCATTTCAAAGGTATATACCGGAGTATAGGAATGTCACTAGTAACGTAATTTAAATTTTTATCGGTAAGTGCTTCCGTTCTTCATTTATAAATTTTCCAGTGCCCCTTTAACGTGCTGAATTGTCACACCTCATGAAATCGTTCATTTAACGAAAGCTATACGAATCCATCTGAATCAATGTGCCTTTAAAGTGTTCAACCAACTAAGAGGTGGAGAAATTGATGAATTTCTAAATAATTTTAATTGATATTTATAAATCAACCAAGTTTCCTTTGTGGCGCAACCATAGCAATCCCTGCAGCGCAATTTAATAATTACTCAGTTTATCTTTTTCACATTATTTAAAAAATCTATATCGGGTGGTCCAAATGCAAGCATTTTTTTATATTTTTTCCTTTAGCTATAAAGAAAGCAGAAAATTCATTTTTTTGTGGAATACACGTATTAGCGTAATATAGTGCAAGTTTCAAGTTGCTAAAAAATCCCCTTGATGTTTTGCTTTCTTTTTTCATTTTTTCCCCTAGCGCTGTTCCGCATTTTCTCTATATAACAAATACAGCAAATTTTTTATTTACGATTTGTGTTTTGCTAAAAAATAAGCTACACTTTTATAAAGATAATAATAAGCATTCAAAACAATCCAAAAACAAATAAATAAATAAAAACAAAAATAGATAAAAATTGGTGAAATTGTCAAGGCGCTACCGTTTGTGGCAGGCGGTAATTGTATTTGCAATGATAATATTTGTATGTATGTATGTATATGCAGCCAAATCGATCGCTTGAAGCATTAATTATAATTTATTAAAGCAAAAAAAAAAAACTTACTGAAGCGTTAAGAACTGTTTCAGTATCTTTTATTTTATTTTATACACTTCTTACTCTATTTTTGCACACTATTCAGGTGGGAAGACAAGGCAAACAGGCTGCCATTCAAGCGTTCGGGTGGCCGGCCAGTGGGTTGGAAAATGATGTCATTCTATAGTAAATGGCAAAAATCGAACGCCATTCAAGCGTACAAAAAAAAAAAGAGAAAATACTAAGCTTCAATCACCTTTGCCTAATTTGCGAGTGGAAATAATTTTATTTAAATTCTTGACGAAAAGAAAAAACGTACATATTTTTTGGAGAGTGAATCAAAATTGCTTATCGGATTTTCATGATTATTAATGACTAAAGTTTATGAGATAAGCAAAATTAAATTAAAATTGCAATCTACAACACATACACACAAATACAAGTATATATTATACATGCAACGATAAAAAACAAAGCTGCATACAAACCTGCATTTATTGGCATGCAGCTGATTTTCGCATCGATTTTCTTGTAATACTTCGCAAGCGCGCAGCTCCAGATATAAATGCGTATATTTCCTTAGCCTAATTTTTGCATCGTATATCACATATCACACATCGCCTATCCACTTTTATCAATGTTTAACAAATCCCTTGAACGAGTAGAATTCATAGATGCCTGGAAAGTAACAACCATTAACCCAGTATTCAAAAGTGGAAATAAAAACAATATTGCTAATTATAGACCAATTCCCTAATTATTCACATTAATCAATTCAATTATTTGAATTAATGGTGAAAGAAAAAATTTATTTTGCAGTTAATCGTTTTACAGGGACCGACAAAACGCCCCATTTACACTGGATTGAAAGTTCAAAAGCTTTACTGAAATATGTTTTCACACAGTTTTATTTGAAAGCTTTTTCTAATCATTATAAACTTAAAAAAATCCATACATTAACATAAAATAGCAAAGCTATGGCAAAAAAACTGAAACCAACGTTGACAAAAGTCTACATACAGTACAGAAATATCTTACTCCAGTGTGAAAAACTTCACTTAACTCTAAGTAATATTGCTTCTTAGTATTTAGTTGGTCCACCATTAGCAACATTTACAGCTTGAAGTCGTCAGGGCATCGAGGTGACTTAATTTGTTAGCTCTGCAGAAAGTATGTTGTTCCAAGCTTCTATTAATCGTTCTTCGAGTACTGAAGCGCTTGAAATCGGATTTCGATCTAAAATTTCCCAGACATGTTCAATAATATTCAAATGTCTTTGCGGTGATGCATTTAATTGCCTTGGAGCATGGTAAAGCAGCCAATCCTTCACAATGTGTGCTGTGTGCTTTGGATCGTTATCGTGTTGAAGGACCCAACCTGGACCAAGCTCCAAATTATACACCGAAGATTTCAGATCGACTTCCAATAGTGATTTGTATTTATAACGATCCATATTACCTTCAATAAATACTAATCTTCCAACTTCAGATGCAGCAACAGCTCCCCAAACCATTACATTGTCGCCACCATGCTTCACTGTTGATACCAAATTCTTCGGACTCAGTGCAGTATTATCTTTTCCTCCACACTTTTGCTCTTCCATCGCTACCGAATATATTAAACTTCGACTCATCTGTAAACAAAACTTCATCCACAGAAATCCATCCCCTTTTCCCTGTGTGATTTGGCGAACTCCAGCCGAAGTTTACGGTTTTTTTTTTTCAGAAATAAGAGGCTTTTTTCGTGGTGTTCTACTATGAAAGCCGTTTTTGTTCAGACCTCTTTGAATTATTCTTGGATGAACACACTTGTTGGATGAGCTTGCTATATCCTGGGCCAATTTCGGAGAATAAACTTTTGGATTTTTGTCCACTTCTTTTAGAATTAAGCTGACGTCTCTGCGAGATAGTTTGCTCGGGCGGCCACTGCGTGGCTTATTTTCGGTGGAACCACTATTTTTAAAGTTTTTTACAATGGTGTGGAATGTTGCACGACTTAAGTTTAAGATGTTTGAAATTTAGCCAAATGATTTTTGTTTTCTTTCGTGTGCTGAATAACTAAATTTCTAACGCCAACTGATATTTCTTTTCGAGAAGCTATTGTAGACGCTTAAGTATTCAAATTGCAACTAAAATCAATATTAGCAAAGCAACAAACATAAGAAAAGGAAAGAAATAGGCAAATGGTATTTTACCGTTATCACAACATAGGATACAAGCTAGGAAACCGGTTCTGTATGTACACTTTTGTCAACGCTGTTTTGGCGTTTTTTTAGCATAACTGTGTTGTTTTATATTAAAGAATGAATTTTTTTTAGTTAAGTCGATTAGAAAAAGATTTCAAATGAAATTGCATATACACATTTTTAAGCAAAGTGTTTGTACTTAGTAAACAACGAAAGGCAGGGGTGTATGTATACTTCTGTTGGCCATTGTTTTTCAGCAGACAAACACGGCTTAATGAAGGAATGATCTACTATTTCCAAATTGAGTGCTATAGGATTCCATGCCGGAAAAAGTAGTTTCGAGAAAACGGGTTTAAAGTTTGAGGTACAGGAGCGCGTGGACTACTCTCTATTTAGTTAATGGGCTGTAGAAGCTATACTATTGGGAATTTCCGCATAAAAATTTCACAGTAAATTCTTAAGATACCATACTTTCAAAATATCGGAAAAATAGATTTTTTGAAAATTATTAATGATTAATTATTAATAACTTAGATGTACTTAGTTTCGAATTCCATATTCGCAAGTCTCGTTAATATCTTTAAATAAAGAGAGACTTTTTACACTGCCAGAATTTCTTTGTCAGCTTAATGTTAAAAAATAATTAAGTTATGCTCGCATTGCTCATTTTTCCCCCGACAGTGTATGCAAGAATTTCAAAGCATTCTGTATCAAGTGAGCTGAAATGTTCATAAAGGCATTGAATGTTTGTGCAGTGTAATTCTGGTGAGTTGTATTGCCAAAATTAACACCTTCCCCACCAAATATGGTAAGCCGAGTGTGAGGTAATGCGCTCCAGCGCCGCTAATGGACTTTAATTTTGCACCGCAAATCGGCTGACGTACGTCTCGGACAGCACAAAATACAAACACATGGTGAGTGTAATGAGCTAAGTTTGTTTGTTGTTATTGTATTCGTTTGTTTTCCTTTTCGTTTGCTTGTTAGAACATATTGTGTTTGTGGCGTAATTGGAGAAACATAACTCGAATAATTGCAAAATGAGTCAGTTTTCGTTTTTTATTTATTTACTTTATTTTTGCCAAATGAGAATTAATTATTATAAATTTACGGTGATTTTTATATACAAAGCTTAAACGAACCATAAAAGGCAATGAACCAATTACAAGAACCTTGCAAATTTAATAATTAGAAAAGTTATGCAGGCGCATAAAATCTCACTTGGTTCGTTTGCGCGTAGAATTACTATTCATAAACAGGCAGTCGCTGGAATCCGAGTGAAAGTGAATATGGAAATGAACATAATGCGGTTGAATTTAGTTTCGGAATTATGAAAAAGGAATTATTTGTTCGGTATTCACCTTAAAAAAGAAACTTTAGTCAAAGCGAAAAATATACACATTTTAAAATAAAAACGTTACTAGTCAGGCTGCACTGAAGGCCCTGAAGAACGCGAAGCAAACCTCAAAGATTGTTCAAGAATATAAGAAGACGCTTAATTCTGTCGCAAGACAAAACAGGCTTGTACTTATATGGGTTCCGGAACACTCCGGTGTTCAAAGAAACGAAATTGCTGACGAATTGGCCAACCGTGGATCAGCGGTGCCCCCACAGGGGTCAGAGCCAATAATCGGAATCAGTTCCGCAGGAATCATGAATAGGATCAACGATTATGTAGGCAATCTACCTAAAGAGCGATGGTGCGGTTTCGAACGCTGCAGAACTGCAAAGTGTTTTGTGACACGACCACTCTTTTGCATAAATCGGCCGAAATTCCAGCAATTTTTGAGCTCAAAAATCGTCGCCGGCTTGTTACTGTAGACCAATGACTTCACATAACCCCAAAACGGGACGGCTTGTTAAATGGACCGTAAAATGACCGTAATGCTCTTAAAGTGGCAGCAACAGAACGATAATTTTCATAAAAAATTTGCACGATTTGCATGATGAAATGTATACTAATGAAGTTTACAAATGACAAGCGAAAAATAAAAAATATTGCGTCGTTCGCCCTCCCTATCGGAAAAAAGTTGAAGCGCACCTATTGAATAACCCTATATTATATATATATATTAGGCCGGGTCGATTTGTGGGGAGGCAAAAAAATCGCCCTTTGCTCTGTGAAAATCATATTCTAGGGATCAAAATAAGAAACTTAACCGAAGGAACCATACCTCTAAAACGAATTCTGATGTCCCCCAATATGGGTCGAACTTTTTAGTTTCTTTTCTCATGTAAAGGCCAAAAATGGTGATATTTTGAAATGATTGTATGGGGACACCCCAGGGGAGTTCCAGGGGGTGTGCCACTGGCATGGGTGGATCGGCCGTCCAAAGTTAGTGGGGGTCGGTCATACATTTAGACTCGATTGGAGCACTCTAAATGGGTCAAAGTGGGATTTTTCGTTCGACCAAAATTGGGGGACGTCAGAATTCGTTTTAGAGGTATGGTTCCTTCGGCAAAGTTTCTTATTTTGATCCCTAGAATACGATTTTCACAGAGCAATGAGCGGTTTTTAAATCGGCCCGCCCTAATATATATATAATTGGCTCCACCTCCTATTTGTGGCGTGCATTTTGATGTTAATCTGCGAATGGAGGGGCCAACAGTTTTAAGCCGACTCCGAACGGAAAATGGTTTTTTATGGGAAGCTTTTTCGTGGCAGAAATACCTTCGGAGGTCTGTCATTGCCTGCCGAGTGGCTACAGCTAATAGAAAAAGCTTTTTCTGTCATTTGCCCTTCCAAGCTTCTGCACGCACCAACCCAATCGGCTCCGGCGACCGTCACCTGTCTTAGGAATTTTTGTAATTATGTTAAAAGCTTATAAAAAACTACTCTGCTTCTTCATTTCCAGCTGCGCGTGAATGGGTTTTAGAATGCAATTGTTAACACCTTAGGGATCTCTCTTTATATTGTTTTTCAAATAGGCAAGATTAGATCGAGGGGAAAATCTGCACCGAAGTTTGCACCTCTGTCTTCGCTGACGGTTCCAAGATGGAATCGGGAGTCAGAGCAGGGGTTTTCTCTAAGCCAGCCAATTTTTCTCTTTTCTTTAAATTGCCGAATACTGCTAGTGATTTTTAGGTAGAAGTGCTTGCGATCCTCTAGGCATGCAATAGTCAAGCCGCTATCAAGGCTCTGACGACGCCATGGTGCAGAACGAAAATAGTAAACTCCTATAAGGAGAAGATCAAATCTCTTGGGTGTACAGGCAACATTTCTCTGATATGGGTTCCAGGACATAAGAACATAGAGGGAAATGAAATTGCTGAAAATGAGCTTGCCAGGAAGGGGACTGAATTGGTCTCAGAGACCTCCTACCCGGCCATCGGCGTCGCCTTGACAATTGTTAAAGGGGAACTGCACAAATTTATTTCTCAGGAAAGCGCAGAAAAGATGAAGCTCCATTTCTTCATGTTCTATTTCGAAAACTCTTTGGCCCCATTACAATATACAAAGGATTCAGAAAGACTTTTGGACTCCTCGCCATTCAATTTCCAAACTCGTAGCTGTATCTACCGGTCATTGGACGATCGGCACACACGCGGAAAAGCTAAGGTTACCATTTAACCCCCATGGCAGAAGCTGTGGGGACCTTTCAGAGAAGGATACTGTAGAGCTCTTTCTCTGTAAGTATCCGGGTTTGGCTGCTTGACGATTAAGCTCACTGGATGGTCCTTTGTAAGTGAATCCAATTAAAAAGGCCATACATTTAGTTCGGAAAATTACTTTTATTCAATTCAAAGTAAAAAATGTGTGAAAATAATACAAATTTAGAAATCAATTTATTCTTGCTCGATATGACCACCTTTGCTTGGACTATGGCCTTGAAACGGTACAGAAACGAATCGCTAGCTGCTGGAATGCGAGTTCCAGGTGTTTTGGCCCACTCGACGACAATGGCTTCTTTCAGCGCCTCAAGACTGGGGAATCTTTTAGTTCGGACTTTGCTTTCCACAGTGACCTAAAGAGAACAATCCATCGGACTCGCGTCTGGAGAATTTGAGACCCATTCTGTGGACGCTTTGAAGTTCGAAACGTTGTTTTTTAGCCATGCTTGGTTCACTCGCACATTGTGAGACGGTGGGTCAAATAAACCCTATCGTTTTGGGAGTTTACGAATTACTCTATTTCAAAAATTTTCTCGTCAGAAAACACAATTTGCGGAAACGGGCTGCTTTTGGCCAAGCATAACAACTCCTTCGCTCTCTCAAGTCTGACTTGTTGCTGCTTTGGTGTGAGATCATGCGCCTTTTGGATCTTTTAAGGCTTGACTTTGAGATAATTTTTCAGTGTGCGGTGGATAATATGGTCAGATATTTTCAGTTCTTTCGCCATTTGATTGGCTTTTCGTCGGCAATTTCGCTCAAGTCGCTTGTGTATCCTTTGAACCATTTCACGTGACGTTGCAGTCTTTTGATGACCACCTCCATGAGGTAAAAATAGCATTTGAGGTGGAATTCAATAAATTCATAATTTTTCTCGACCAACTTAGTAGCTTTGGTAATTTCTCAATAGTAATAGGTCAGAATAGAATTTTCATTATTTTTATTTCTATCCTAATATATTTCACGCTTCACGCAAAGTTTATAGGGATCTCTTTTTTTAGTTTACCATTTGCAATGAACTTTCGAGCCCAAAAATTCGTAATAATTACAACATTTGCTAAAACAACAAAGTACCGAAAGTTCATCAAAGGAGGAGAAAGAAATTAAATTGTTTTTTATAGGATCCACGCCGTATACTGGTGCAACAAACTTGGCATACCTATAAGTAGTATAGCGTGGCGGGCGAGCATGCGTATAAGTCGCCATAACATACACAGAGATTTCTTAAGAATAGGTTTTTGAAACTGAAGCGAATTATTGCCTTAGAGTTACGATGGCTTCATTTTAGCTCCAAACTTTGCTGTTGTATTTTCTTTATCCTATTACTCTTAGGTGCTCGCCCTTGTATGACTGTTTAGAGTCAATCAGCAAAATAAGCAGCTTTGGCCATATTTTAAGTAGGTGCTCAAAATTTTCTAAGACAATTCACTTCACACTCAAAATTCGCGGTTAAAATATGAGCCACATTATTTCTAGTTCCAAACTATTTTCAGTATTTGTTCACTGTTTATATAACTATTTTTCGTTTTCGCCAGCACCACAAAAATACATAATATTTATTTTAATTGTGCAATGCGCTTAAAGAGAACAAAAATCGCCAGCGTCTTTTACCGCATCAGCGAGTCGATTCAAGGTGACGTAATTCTAATCCACGCTCAGCGATGAATTCGCTTGGCTGCTTGCTTGCTGTTGTTCTTTTCTATACACGTATCTCATTTTTTTCATATGCACAGTGTGGAGCAAAATCTAAGCAGCTCTTGCTGATAGTTAACTAATGGATGTACATTTTTTTAACACTACTTAGTCTGCTTATGGCAGTTCTGTTACAGGTTAAGTCCGTTATAGATATGAAATAATAATAATATATAATACTTTTTTAGGGAAGCTAGTTTAATTTAATCATGTAGATATGAAAAACAAAAATTTTAGATTTTCTTTCGAAATGGTCATCATTTGTTTTTAAATAAGCCTTCGAACGATTAAGCCATTCAGCTACTGCAGCGCGCACGATTTACATGGATATTGACGTCACTGCTCGAACCGAAGATTCTTTGAGACTCTCCAAATTTCTGTGAGGTCTTCGACAGGTTATGCTCACCGATTCTGGCCACTAGCTGTAGTCCTATGGATTCAGATCTGGACTTCCAGACGGTAAATCTTCTGCGGCAATGAACCCAGGAATATTTTGTTGTAACGGCTAGATGGTTTTTGCCTTATGAGCTGGAGCGGAATGTCGCTGGAAGATCCAACGCTCTCTATTAAAGAGAGTACTGCTTTCCTGCTTCACCACGCCTTCTAAGATATGCTCCTTGTTTCGATCTTAACCCTTTTTTCGCAGAAATGAAAAATTATAAATGTAATACATATAACATTCTTATATCCACTAAACTTTGAGACTAACTTCTGGCATACGCCATTTGAAAACAAACAATTGAATTAAAAATTATTTTTATTTGGTACTTCAGTCGATTGGTTACCTATCAGAAATACATTTAGATTACACTCAATGGAACATTGTCTTCGATTTTTCGTAGAGTAGAGCGAATGTTCCGATTTAAGTTTTGGACGGTGCTTATATCGATTTCTTTCAACTTTAATTTGATTCGATTAATTAACTGTTGCTCGCTTCGTGCCTCCCAGCCCTTTTTGTACACCATCCGCTTGAGAGCTGCCCAGAAATTTTCAACTCGAAAAAATACCAATTTGCTGCCGTGCACCTCGTCGTGAACACTTTGCGAATGAAAAATTCATAATTTTGGATGATGACTTGTACTTCACATTTTCTCATCATGAATTGAGTGGCAATGACAGTTTTTACACGGATAACATCGAAACAACACCAAACGAGGTTAAATATGCCAACAAATCAAACTTTGAGCTAGAGGTGCTAGTGTAGGTGGTCATTTCTGCGAAGGGTGTTTCAGAACCATTGATTCGAAAAAACAAAGCCAATGCGACCAATGCTGACGTTTATATCGATCAATGCGTGCCAAAACTGAAAAAATGCATCGATAAATAACTAGAATTTTATGTGTCTTCAATTGACGTAGACATCCTGCGCTCTTTCCATCGTTTTGGAGGTCTTTCCGGTGCATGTTTTTCCATTGGCTTAGAATCTCTAGAAATCCTTTGTATCCGCTTACTGGATGCTCTTGTTCTGCGGTCATTCCAAGCTCTTCTTCTAGTTTAACAATGCCAGTAACTTTCGTTTTCTCTCTTATTGTTCCATTTCTTACGCAATCTAGCCCTCTGTTGGACACCTTTTTTAAACCTTCGGTTGGGTACCAGGGTCTGACCTTTTTTCATCGTAATTAGCTATCGTTAGCTATAATAAAAATATTTTAAACTCATGTTCAAACTCGAAGAAGTCTGGTCAGACTCGGCTGCCGAACGGAAGGCTAGAAGAGCTTTTCCTGCGTTGAATCGTAAAATTTGCTTTTCTGTAAAGCGTAGCATTTATTTTGTTTTTGCATTTTCCGCTCTCGCCTCTGCACCATACATCCGAATGGGGCTTATCAAAAATTTGTATATTCGGGTTTTAGCTTTCGTTCTTAAGTACTTATTCCTCCATATTACGTTTCTAAGGCATTCAGATACCTTGCCCAATTGAGCACAACTTTATCGCACTTCCTTAACAATGCTGCGGTCGCTAGAGATCACCACCGTGAGATATTCAAATTTCATCACTTGTTCAACAGGAGTTTGATCAATTTCCAGTTCGCACCTTATTGAATTATTCCTATTTGGTGACTAAGCTCTTTGTCTTTTAAGTCGATGTCTCCATATTAAGTATTTAAAAAATAAAAAAATATATATTTTTGTAGTGACTACAAATTTGTGTAATCGACGTTGTAGATCAACCTCTGACTTGGCTATTAAATTATACAGCGTTGCGGTGCTTGAGTGTTGCATTCAGTAAGCTTCTAAGCAATCATTTACAATCTGGTCCATCACAGCACTGAAAAGGGCGGGGCTAAGTGACTCGCCCTGGCGAGTTCCAGGCATCAGCTGGCCTCTGAGAATGTTAAAAGTCATTCCTTCAACTGACGGCTATGGCTAAACAACATCGGTTGTTAGGGTCATGAGGCAAGCGAAGTAGAAATCATAACTCATTTATTAAAACAAAGTATCTAAAGAAGCCCAACAAAAAAGTTGCATTTATTATCCACAATACTGTACATACGTATATGTGCATATGGTAGGAGTGTATGTGTTTGTTGCGGCTGCTGTTTGTGGCTACTTTTTGCTATCCATTTCAGTTTCATTCTACTGAAATAGATACGCGCACTTGGCCTACGCAGGCATTGAAAAAAATTATGCACACATACATATACATATATATATGGTAATATATACAGACATAAAAATCAACAAAATATTGGCAAAATGAAAAGCAATTAAAAAATGAAGAAAACAAAACCAATTCAAATTGCCGCTACAGATATGTTAAGAGGCGTTCGGTGCGCTACTTTAGCTGCCGCTCGTAGTATTATGACGGCAACAGCAGATCACACAAGTGTTGGGCGTCGTGTGCATGTATGTATGTATGTAACTGGATACCCTGTAGGGAAATTCACTATCAAACTGGCGCGCTTCTAGTAGATTTAGGACCAGAGCGAGTTAATGTTCTTTCGCCTGACGATTTTAAGGCGTAGCGCTAGATAATGTAAATTGTTCGGTGTTGGTATTCCGTTCTTTGACAGATGAGTTGTAGTGCCCTTTGCATTACATTTTTGATTGTTCTGAACCAGTGTTAAAATCAAAAACTTGTTGATATGCTAAATGAAACTACAACCTAAATGACGCTGCTGCTGCCCTTGCTCATGTCGATAAGGTGGAGCACTGAAGAACCTTTCAGGGGCTCTCTTTTCGATTATTGCACCAGAAAAAATTTAACTTTTATTGCTTTGATATTTTTTCTTAGTGCTAGCTCACGTTTCACGTGAAATGGCCGTTCAAGTTCAGCAAATTGCATTGCTGTGAAATATGCATGAAATTTCATAGATATTTCACGGCAAGGTAGTATTCAGTTTTCGACATAAAAACATCGCGCACTACACCAGCAACATTTTATCTATCTAAAGTACACATGTCATTTAAAATTGAGCAAATACTAACAGTTCGTTTGCGAGTAAAAGGCCTGAGTTCCAATACTCCAAATACAATATATGGCATTTCCAAGCGAAACGTCTTCGCAAAGATAATAAATAAATCTTCTTAAATTTGTTTGTGTCAATATGGGTGTGTATTAGTTTGTTTACAAATAATTTTCTTGCCAAAATTTGTCAATTTCTTCTGCGGCGATGTTCATAAATTTTGCTTTTCTTCGCATTTGACAACCAATGCTGCTAGCAACATTTCGTGGCAAGGCAAATGCATGTTGCTGGCGAAATTTCACGGCCGTTAAGTTAGTACTAGCCTTTAAATAGCACACTAATAAATTTAGTAGTCATCATTTTATTAAAACTCAAATGTGGCGCAATAACATAAATTTGGTGCAATTAAAAAAAATAGCCACATCATTTTCTAGGTCCAAGATCGGGTTTGAGGTGAGAAGCCCTGAAACTGGTGCGGTAGGGTACAATCATACACTAATATGGCCAGAGAATGCTGCAGGGTTAGATTGTTACATACATGTGTCGGGTGTTTCTTTTAAGAGCTTTAGAACTTGAAATACAGATGCCAAACAGAAATATTTTCCGAATTAATTTTTTTTTAAAGGGATCAATTTAAAGGTATCGGATTTTGAGCCGTAAGTATTTTCATGCTGAAATGTCAATGAACACTGAAAAAAATTATATATTTGGTTGGCAACTAAGTAATTGCGGATTTTTTCTAGAAAATCAAAGACAATTTTTTCATGCAACTAAATAACTTTATTATGTAATGTATTGCCCATTTTGATCCTTTCAGGCCTTTTGCCATCTTTCAGGCAGCATCAGAATTCCACGTTCATAAAACTTCTGGCTTTTATTAGCAAAAACCTGAATCAGATACGATTTCACATCGTCATTATTATTGAAATTTTAACCATTCAAGGAGTTTTGTAAAGATTAAAACAAAAAGTAATCAGATGGTGCAAAGTCAAGACTATATGGTGGATGTGGCAAAACATCCCAACCAAGCTCCAATAATTTTTGCCGAGTGGCCAAAGATGTGTGTGGCCTTGCATTGTCATGATGGAATATAATACTTTTTCGATTTGTCAATTCGGGCCGCTTTTCTTCAACTGCATTGTTTAGTTTCGTTAGTTGTTCAATGTAGACATCAGAATTGATCGTTCGGTTGGGTGTTAAGAGTTCAAAGTAGACAATTGCTTTGTAATCCAACCAAACTGATAACAAAACCTTCATTTAATGAATATCAGCTTTTGATGTTGTTTGAGTTGGATCAACTGGCCTGCTCCATAATCTTTTCCGCTTGATATTGTTGGAAGCAACCCATTTTCATCGCCAGTTATCAGTCGTTTTAAAAATGGATAATTTTCATTACGTTTCTTTAGAAAATCGCAGTTTTTAATGCGTTGCGTTAAATGCGTTTCTTTCAGTTCGTGAGGAGTTTCGTGAGTATCGAGTTTTTGAACATAGCCAAGTTGTTTTAAGTGATTTCCAAAGCGTGTATATGATACATGCAACTTCTCTGCAATCTCACGTGTTGTACTGCGATGATCCGACTCGATTATTGCTTTAATTAGGACGACATCAACGTCAACTGGACGTCCAGAGCGGTTTTTCATCTTTGAGTGAAAAATCACCAGAACGAAATTTTGCAAACCAATTTTGACTCTGCCGTTCTTTTAAGGCTTCGTCACCATAAACAGCACATACCTTTTTATGAGCTTGCAATGCAGTTTTCCCTTTGAGGAAGTAAAAAAGTAAGATATGATGAAAATGTTCTTTTTGATTTTCCATTTTTCAACGAACGCCAAACGAAAACTACGCAAACGATCAAAAAACTTTTTTACTGATTGACGGTTGAATTACTAACTATCAAATAACAAAATATGTTTTACATTTGTACTATGTCTCCAATAAATCTGGCTGCACGGTTTCAATGGTGGCTAGAATATTCCAATGAATCGATTGTTAAGCTGTATGGCAAGTTGCACTGTCTTTTTGGAAACAAATGTCGTCAATGTTTAGCTGTTTAATTTTTCTAAAAAATGGCGCTCGCCATTCACCGTAGCGGAGCTTCTTCGTCAATTCGAAAGAAATAAGGACGGATGATGCCGCCAGTGCTCTATGAACTTCGCGAAGACTTTTTTTTTTGTTCAAAGTAAAGTTCCATAATTTGGCATAGTTTTTCTGGCGTTAAACGATTCATGATGACTTGCCAAACCTTACTAAACAGAAATGTCAAGACAGGTTGCCATTCTCAGCTGTCGACCCGTAGTTAGCGATATCGATAGTTTTCATGTAGGTAAAAGACATTCTATATATTTAAGTAACAATTCTTAAAAAAATTTTAATTTCTTGCAAGTTAAAATGATGCTGTGAAACAACAACATTTATTTTAATTTATTAGGTCTGTAGGGGCCTCAACAAGCTCAGATATGGAATTGATAAAATTTCGCCTAAGCAGATGCAACTCAATAGTGAGAAAGTCGCTCATACCTTACGGTCAATCGAACTTGCTACTCTATAGTTTTTTTATTTTTATAGAAGTAAAGGGCATTTTTAAGGACGGTTTTTAACCCTTAACGGCGGAGAGCTTTTTTGTAATACTCGTCCATAAGACGACGAAAAATTAGGTGAAATTCTAAAACGTTTATAAGGATGAAAACTTAAACTTACAATAACATTTAAACTGATTTATTTTGATATGAATTCAATATATTTACTTGATTTATAATTTTATATGATCAACAAACCAGGGATGTACAGAGTTGCAATATTTGTTAAAGAAAACTACAGTGACGATAAATAAATGAAATGAAAACTGAATTCTTTTCACGTCCCCTATTGGGACCTTTCGTTTTCTATCGCATAAGTACTATGTCCCCGTAGCGGGGCCTTTCGGCCGTTAAGGATTAAACTCTGAAAACAGTAGTCACTACTGGCGCCCGAACATAAGGCCGAACTTTTGCAATCCTGCGTGCATGTCGAGGCACAAACGGCTGACTGGCTAATGACAGAGATTCTAAAACTTCATTAGCACCAACGCACGCAGAATGGGAGTTATAGGAATTATAAAAAATAAAATTCTAAACAAAAAAATAATAATTGAAAAAATATTAGTAAATTTCGATATTACTAACGCTTTTCAATTTGCCAAAGGCGTAGTGAAGTGCTGTGAAATCTCGCGACTTTTAAGCGAGACAACCAGCTAATTTTTCCTGCAGGGTATGTACCACATTACATTTGTATGCCTAGCAGAGCGGGTATCGAAGTTTGTTTAAACTTTGTTTTTTGCCATTTTTAGCGTTTAGCTTTTTAAAAGACTTTGTATTTTAGAATTTTTCCTTTGCTGAATTTTCTATGCCATACAATTTTAATTATGCGCTTTTTTTAAATGGGCTTTCAATAACTGTTGCTGTTGATTGCTTTTCAATTCTTTTTTACATTCGATTTCTTGTATTTGTTTTTTCAATTTTATTTTTTTATTTTTTTGTTTTTATTTTTAATTTTATTTTTTTTTTCATTGCTTCTATTTTTTGTTAGCCTTTTTTCACTTTGCACGAATCGGCTCAGGTATAAATTATTTTGCTAGACCCTCAGCCGCGTCGCTTTTAATTTAAATATTTGTACAGCAGCAAGCAACAACACAATTAAGAATAATAAAAATGCTATTTTGTTGATATTTTTGTCGGCACTTTAATTGATTTTCTTTCCACACTTCCCACCAAAAGTCAACTAGCAATTTGAACACCACTTTATTGGCCAATCGTTTGATGTGCGCTCATATTTTGGCACTTATTTAAGGCAATTACTGTCGTCAGCCGCAACTGATGGACGTCGTATTTTTAATATTTTTATTCACCACTTTTCTTTGTTGTTGCCTTTCACACTACACTCACTTTGGCCATATAATCAAATTAACGTAAGTGTTTTTCCTAATGCATCTCTATTTATTCTTCCTCAATTAGCAACAAAACTTTTACATATTTTAAAAAGTTTTTTTTCGAATATATTTTTTAAGTTTTGTGCATTTGTGGTTTATGACTTATTTTTTGTTGCAAGTTTACATATTAAATATAGATGGTATCCCACAAATGAAGGGCGTAACAAATGTAGGCCACCTTCTGAGTGAGTAATGTTTTTTTTGACAAGCTTTTTCATGCCAGAAAATTCATCAAGAGGTTTATTATTGTTAAACTACGAAACGCTATTAAAAACTGATTCATCCTCTACATGAAAATATGCCCACGAATATGAAGCCTATTAGATGGTAGCCACAAAGACCCTCACTCGGCTATAGCTGAAAGGTCTTTTCTTCAATGTCTTAAGTTTTAATTTTTCGGAATGGATTACCTGCTATTTGCTTCAATTCTGAAACTGCTCTACATTACACTAGTAATACTAGACTATGGATCTCATAGTAGCCGAATAAGACGAAAGCAAAAACTGTTTTTAAATTTTCTCATCGCTCGATGTATGGCGGCTGTTAAAGCATTGGCAGGCGACGGCGTTAATCCGGATTACCGACGCAGTTAATCTGATTGAAATTGTTGGGTGACAAACGATTGTGAGGCGGATTTGTGAACAGCTGATTTAATTATTGGATAGTTTTGCCAGTTAAAGATGTATGCCAGAGTATAGTGGCATACAGGGGAAGTGTAAGGCAGAGGAATTAGCGAGAGAGGGCATTACCACTCGCCTTCCTCCTGTTATGGAGATTGCAGGTTACCTGATTTCAACCTACAAACTGCGTGGTACAAGTAGCTTTGTCACTTCCGAGATGGGTTGATAGTCTAATATGTAGCGCTACAAAAAGAATTTAGCCAAAATGGGTCGGTAGTCGTTCAAAGGCGCTTCTTGATTGGGCAAGGAAAAACGTTTCTATGTTGGTTGCTTTGATCACACACCACTGTCTCCTAGGCCGACATGATCAGATAATGAACGTACTTCAAATTGAACGTTGGCATACGATTAATTCGTGACTTGCCGCTTTTCTCAGATTTCTAATAAAAATTTGAAAAGATTAAGTTCAGTTAGTTACTGGTAGTTAATCGTTTGGTTCTGTGAAATCAACTAAAACTACCCAACACCTTCTGAATCGTTTATCAGTCATTATCCTTTGTAGTTTATTATCCCTTCAAACTTCTACAGTTTGAGGTGCATGTTGCTGAACTTCTTTGAGATTTTCTTAAGGTTAATTTGCCATAAAAATATTCAGGAATATTATGCATCATAGAGTGAAAAACGAAAAATTGTGTATAAAAATGCATCTACGGCATCCTAACAGACGACGAATCTTGGATCTATACATATGAGCCGAAAATAAAACAGCAATCGACTGAGTGAGTATTCCAAGACGAACTTAATCCAACAAAAGTTGTTCGAAGAAGAAGCACCTCAAAGCAAAGGGTTGCCAGTTTTTTCGAAATGTTCCTTCATTAAGACAATGCGAGTGCACACGAGAATTCCTGAGCACACAAAATAACGAATTAATGAGTCAACCGTTTTACAGCCCTCGTTTGGCTTTTAATGAGTTCTTGTTATTGCCGAAAATCAAAAATAAAATGCGAGATCAAATGCGAGATCAACGCCTGAAGAAGCAGTTGAAGCCTTTACACAGCTCGTTTGGGAGGTGTTCACAGCTGAGTGGCAAAAGTGCTTTGAAAATTCGTTTAAGCGAATCCAGAAAAAGTATTGACTTCCAAGGTGATTATTTTGAACAACAATGTAGCCATTTTAATTATTATTTTATTCTGTTCTCCTTATTGGGCGCAACATAGAAAAAGCGACTCTCGTACTACGTTCCAAAAAAAGACTATATTCGAATTATTTATGATTTTAAATTCAAGAAAACCATAATTTTAACATCAAAAAGAGTGGTTCTTTTATTTGAAAAGTTTATGCATATGCATGTGTGCCATTATATACAACTATGAAATATGACATCGTTCAAAAATCTGGTTACGCAGATCTGAGAGGTAAAATTTTCAACGACTTCTGCATATTGACAAGAGATTTTCAGTACTTTCAGCGAGTTTTGCGAAGTCACACAAAGCGAGTTGTGCTAAATATGCCACATTTTTTGTATCGTAAATTTATTTATGACACATTTTACATTAAATTTCTTTCATGTATGGTCCATGTTAAAATTTTTCAACAATTCAGCTCATTTCTTGCGGTCATCATCTTGCGGACAGGCATCTCAAGATGGCCAAATAAAAGTTTGTATAGATCAAAATAAATTCATAACATGCCGCTTCGCGTATATCGAAGAAGTTTGACTGAATGTATGTCATATGTAGATATTCAAGCATATCTTTTTGTATCTGTTGAAACTGAAAAAACCTTCTAAATGTGTACATACATACAAATAGCAGCTTAAATAACCATAGCGCACTTGTATGATTAGACCACAAAGAAATATGCTAACAAAGCAAAAGTTTTGAAAAGTTATGCGCAAGTAAATAGCAAAAAATTAGCATTAAATACAAAC
The DNA here is from genome assembly GCF_028408465.1 of Anastrepha ludens. NCBI lineage: Eukaryota > Metazoa > Arthropoda > Insecta > Diptera > Tephritidae > Anastrepha > Anastrepha ludens. The sequence goes on along the minus strand of NC_071499.1, from coordinate 8,219,359 downwards.
ATTTATGCACATATGTATGCTATGACACATATACACATATATACATATACACTTGCAAGAACGCAAGTTTCCGACAAATGTTGATACTCGTAGCAGTTATGAATCGATGTCAGCCGCCGTCAAGCGTTTAGCCAAACAAAATCATTGAATTTGCAAAAAATAGCAGACGAAGGGTGAATGATTGGATGAATACAAGACGCCTGTTATGTTTATTCTACTATTGATTCGAAAAAGATATTTATAGAGGCAACTTATGGAGTTGATGGCAATAAGCAAGAAAATATAAATAGCTCTGGTAAGTAGCATTTTTTGAAGAGAAAAGCGACCAAAGAATTGTTAAAGATAAGCCTGTTTTTAAGATAATATAAAATAGAACTGAAATATCAATACAGCTTGCCATACTCAGCTGTCAAACCATAGTTATCAATATCGGTAGTTCGCATGCAGCTAAGTTGTAATTTTATGCTACAAAATTTTAGGCCAGTATTTCTAAATATTTTTACAGTGCGTCAAAGTCTCCCAATTTAGATTCTTATAAGTGCTATTTGTGCACTGCGACCTAAAAAGATATATTGTGCAGCTGTGTAGCCTACTCAAATAGTTTTAGGCTATTAATAAATACTAAAACTGCTGTAGGCTTAATTTCTACCACGAGATTTGGATCTACAACTCACGTGAGAATAAGTCTATCTATTCTTTGCTAACCATCCCTTCTTCAATAGAGCTGCAAGAAGCATTATCAAAAGCCCCCGCAATGTCAATGGATGTACAGAAGGCCAGCCCACACATTTTCGATCTTGAAATTGAAATTTGAAAAGGTCGAGCCAAGGAGCACCAAGATATTTGATGGCTCCTAAAACACTCAGGCTAAAAATCACATTGTATTTAAAGCTCTGGAAAGAGGGTAGATAGTCAAGAAGGGAAGGAGAAAAGTATCAGAGAAAGAAATAGGACAAAATAGATACAGAGATAGAGATAGTTAGTCCTGTGAGAATTTTCCAGATTCTTTGGCAAATCTGTAAATATCCTCCAGTTTAGGGGAACGAATATTACTCATTCTTACGACATCGGAATCCAAAACTCGTAGCCTTGCTATAGCAAAGGTAGGTCACTTACAGAGAAAATACTCAGTGCTAACCGGCTCCTTCAAGCAAGACAGGTACATTGGGTCCTCAATGATTCCAATGGTGGTCAAATGCTGACCCCAGGGGCTGTGCCCTGTAATAATACCGACCATTAACCGAACGTCTTTCCTTCGAAGTTTTAATAGAAAATTTGACAGTTTTTTGTTCGGACTTGTCACAAAACATTTTGCACTTCTGCAGCGTTCTAGACCGGACCATCGCTCTTTATGTAGATTGCATACATACTTTTCGATTTTAGTCGTAAAGTTATGTATAGCAGTCTCAGTCAACTTGCCTGGCTGGTAACCGTATTATTCATCATGGAGACGCGAATCTCTAAACTAGACGCTTATAACATCCTTTTCCATCCCTGATTGGTACGAAGTCAAACCGATACAAATTTTTATCTGGACATCTCTAATGTATTGACCAATCCATGGTTTTGAGTAGGACAGAAGTTATGCTTAGGAGTCGATAGGCTTTTTGGGTATACCCGCCTTTTTGCCATCTTTTCAGAATGGTAGCTACCCTAGCTTTATTCCAATTTTTAGGCACTGTCCCTAATTCCAGGTTTATCCTGAAAATATGTGTTAAGACTGGTGCTAATATATTCACGTCATGCTGAAGTAGACACCGCTGTATGTTATCAACTCCTGGCGATTTAAATCGACTAAAAGTGGAGATCGCCCATTTAGTTTTGTTCACTGTAAAGATCTTACGGCTCAGGGAGAGTTCCCTACGTGTAGGCATAAAGAACTGAATGTCCTCGATCTCCTCACTGTCCTCAACCACGCTGATACAGTCCGGAAAGTGAGTGTCCAGCAAAAGTTGTCTCTCTTTAATTTTCTCAGCTCCTTATTGCATGCCATTAAGACACTTCTATAGGAGTCCCAGTCTCCAGTCCACTTGACCCTATTGAACAGCTGACGGGTTTTCCTCTGTTCCTTGCTCCACCAAGGAGCATTAATTTAGATCATAGAAATCCTCTTATTACGAGCAAAAATACTTTATTAAATATGCAAAACTACTTTATTTAATTAAGAATTTAAATGTATGCAAATGCTTCCGAAATTCGCTATACACCTACCTAAAGTGTAGTAGTTACTACAGGTACCTTTTAAAAAATGTTGCTCGTGGAGTATCGGTCATACCTATATGTACATCAAGAAAACTTTTCAAGGCCCATAGAAGTGGTATAAAATTTTGTGTCACGTTGGATGTGGAATGTTGCCAAAAGCTTGCTGTCTTCCATCGCACGCTGTTCTGGGTTGTTGTTTTTGCGCCGTCCCATGTAATGTCGGCATCTGCTGGCTCGCGCAACATCGACCGCCACCTCTGAGCACTTGCGGTTTCCAGTCAGTGCAGTGTCGTTCTCGTGATGCTATCTGCTGATTTCCGTCGCCACTTTCTGCGTTTGATTTACCATAGGATGGGTTTCTCATTCATTGATCTCCACAGCGCATCTTTGCTGAAGCTGTTCGGCCCGACTATTGTATAGATGATGCAGAGGCTTTTGTTGACGAAATATTGCCGTCTCTGTGTGAGACCAGCCATGATTCACTTCCGTACAACAATGCAAGCTACACACATTCGCTGAATATTCACAATTTAGAGCTCCTAGAGATTTGGGAACTCGCCCATATACATTCGCGTGCACGCCACCCTTGCTTTTTTTAGCCTGCAGTTGCCATCTTCACCTGCTCCGCCATCTGCCTTGATAGTGCAGCCGTGGTAGCAGAAGCTTTCGACAATCTCCACTGGGCTTAAGCTGGGTTCCGTTCTTTCCTTTAGGTACGAATCTAGCAGTCTTTCGAGCGTTTTCAATAAGAATGATGTTAGCATATAGTCGTAGGGATACAAGTGACTGCTCTTACCTGGTTTAGGAATAAAACAACCCTTCAGCTTCTAGAGACGTCATATAGCCTCATAAAGGAAGGCAGGGTTCTTTGTTGCAAACCTTTCGTCTTTTGAGAAGTGCTCCTTTCGTAATTGCGTTTTCGGCTCACTTCAAATTCTCCTGCTCCGTAGGCGTGAGGTACTTTTGGTGCCGAGGGGCATTTGAATTTTAACCGTCTTACCTGCTCTCCAAACCGGCACTTGACGTTGAAGCCTTTGGTGAGGTCAGCAGCTCCTCTTCCGTGGCTATGTTTACATTCCCACGGTGCTGACGCTTTTGAAATCCGAGTCTGATTTGACGGTGGTACCTCTTTAGGCTGACCAATTATTTTGTTTTGCAGTAGCATTTCGACTGCTGGGGTCTGCAATTATCGCATCAGATATGTGGCCGCTGGCGACACGCTGTGGAGCATAAAGTTATCCACCGGCCCCACCCACGTTTAGACAGATATCTCCGCCTTTCTTTCATCTTTTTTCGACGCCATATTGGTTTTCTTGTTCAGGAACTCCTCCCATAGTGTTTTATGCCTACCCGCCAGGCATCTCTTGACCATGACTGCAATAAGGATCTGCATATCTTCGCTCACCACAAAGGTGCTGGGGGAGATATACGATACATACCTTATAAACAGTCTTCGCTAGGTCTTTTACCGTTCTGCTCCTCGCATCCCCGCCCCCTATTTCAATATTAAATTTCAAAAATTCGAATATTAGAAATGAAACGTGGGTGTGAAGAGCAAAGATGTCGAGACCCATAGCAGAGCGGCACCCTCACTGAAGGTTCAGTCAGAGGATTTTTGACACCCTTAATTTCATGCTCTACCTGTTTCTGATAGACTTATAACTACTGCAAAAAAAGTAGTTTTTGGAATGCTAGGATGTTTGCTCAAATTGTTGTCTTAGACAACCAAATACTTACTAGCAATTTATCAGATTTTCCTACCGCTACCATAGATTTTAAAATTGAGTTTAAGGTAAAGTACCCCACGCGGAAAAGGAATGGGATTGGAGTTCAGTAGTCAAAGAGAATACAACCGCACTTTACAATGACGGATCCCAGATGGATTACGGCGACGGCGCCGGTGTATATTGGAAAGACCTCGCAAACTCCAAATATTGTTGCCCGAGGAATTGGAATAGACGAGAACAGAAGTGCTCGGAATAAGGGAAGCTTCCAGGATAATTAAAAACTATTCACAACAACTATCGAAAGTATGAATTTTTTCAGATAGTTAAGCAGCCATCTTAGCTTTAAAAAAGTCATCTACAACCAATTCAAAGGTCGTCCGATAATTTAAAGAAGAACTTAATAGTTTAGCGCTCACGACAGACATCCCTCTCATCTGATTACCTGGCCATAGGAACGTAGAAGGAAATAAGAATTCTGATGAGCTGACAAGACAAATCCGAACCGGTAGAAATAGGCTGTTGCCAGGGCGTGCGCGAAAGGGAGATCTTCTCGCTATTCCAGAAACAGGCCGTTGACAGATGGACTAATACGGATACCTGCAAAATAACTAAACAAACGTGGCCTAATTTCAATAAATCCAGAACTCACGAGTTGTTTCAGAAAGCCATGAGCAGACATATTCAGACTACGTCAACAATAACCGTCCACTGGCCTTTGGAAGACCATACCAGGAAGATGGGGTGGCCGTACAATGATAACTTAGATGTAGAAGCTGCAACAAGAAAAATCTAAGGAAACTGCAATCAAAAGGAATGAAGGAAGTATTTCACTACAAGTCTGGGTGCTCTACAGTAAAGAATGCTGTGGAAATTCTCGATGCGTTCAGAAGAAGAAATTACAGAAAAAAAAAAAATAGCCGACATAGTCGGTTTTATAATCAAATCAAGATGGTTCGACTAATAAAATGCAGTGGTTCTACAAGTGGTGTATCAAAATGGTATCTCTTGTGCTAATTGGTTCTGAGCTGTGTCACGCGGACAACACCTCCACCACCACCTAATTCTACTATTCTCCAATAATTCAAAATTTTTTGTCAGCGTATGCCATCCATTAATCGATGTATTCAATGTGTCAATAAAGGAATGTTTTTTCATGTTTCTGATTTGATTAAGTCTAATTTACACAACTGTCTGCGATGTTCCTCGTTATTGCGTTCATTTGTCATTAAATGGACACTTTGCGGTTTGGGGTTTTACGCGCCTTTCAATTCCCTAAATTGGGGTTTTTTTAATTTCCAAAACAAATTAGAAGCGTCAAGAACTAATAAAAATCAGCATTTCTAAATTGTTGTGATTCACATACACATGTATGTATGTGTGCATATATAAGTATGACTCTCTAGGAAATTTCGAGCCAATACATAGGGGTTTTTTTTTTTTGGGCCGAAGCCGTGAATTTATCCCACTAAACTTCTAAAACACATTCTTCTGGGCAGTATTCTTTAAAGTATTTGAAGCATCCATCCCCAGTAAGAAGCATCATAATCAACTTCGCCGTGTTTCAGTTTATCCACGTCACAACCTCAGGAATAAGTCTGAAAGTCCAGCGACTCCTGTCGGATTGTTCCGATCGCAGTTCTGATAGCTGCACAATGGGTAAATGACTTAGTATAGGCACAGCGAAATAGAACTTCAATATCAAGAGGTTATAAAAAAGTTAAGGAAATGAACGATTTTCTACTATCGAAGTGGGTTAGAAGCACTACATTTGGTTCCTCTTATATTATTTACTGAGGTTTAGTAGCGCATGCCGGATATTAGTTTATATAAAGGGTGGTTAGGTTTCAAGGGCCGGGGTTGATTTTGAATAAAATAAATTTTTTTTAGGAAATTATTGTCATTTCTCTTTATTACGATAATATATTGGAGGTTGAATTAGTTTTAAAGGTTTTTTTCGAAGATTTGGGGCTTTACGTGTGGAAAAAAATATCGGCCAAACGGCCGCTGCGCCCTCGGCGGCACAGCTCCATCCAATGGTCCACATTTTCGATGACGCTAAGGCATAATTGAGGTTCTATGCCGTTAATGTGCCAAATTATCTTATCCTTTTGCTCTTGAATTGTTGCTGGCTTATCGACGTACACCGTTTCTTTCAAATAACCCCAAAAAAAGAAGTCCAACGGTGTCAAATCACATGATCTTGTCAATTGCCGCGACGTGAGATTCTTCGGTCATCAAATTTTTCGCGCAAAAGAGCCATTGTTTTGTTAGCTGTGTGACAAGTGGTACCATCCTGTTGAAACTACATATCGTCCACATCCATATCTTCCAATTCGGGCCATAAAAAGTTCGTTATCATCTTACGATAGCGAACACTATTCGCAGTAACTGACTGGCCGGCCTCATTTTGGAAAAAATACGACCCAATGATGCCGCCGGCCCATAAACCGCACCCAACAGTCACTCTTTGTGGGTGCATTGGTTTTTCGGCAATCACTCTTGGATTATCATTCGCCAAATGCGGCAATTCTCCTTACTAACGAATCCCTTGAGGTGAAAATGTGCCTCATCACTGAAGATGTAGTGCGCGATATGCATTTTGATTTGAACGCCCGTTTTCATAATAAGCCTGAATAACTTTAAAGCGTTGCTCGATTGTGTATCTTTCCATGGTTGAAATTGAGTTAGTCTGAAATTGAGAAATGTCAAATGAAAAGCAGAAAAAGCTTGACATTTAGGTGTGGTTCATATTCAACATCGGCCCTTGAAATTTAACCACCCTTTATAACATCATTTAAGTATGGAAGTGCGTTAGCATCGGGCAACTGTTCGACAAGGCAGTGGAGGAGTGTATTTTTGCCTCCTAAAGCGAGTACACTCATCTTGAAACGCGAGAATACTCACCGCAGAAGAAAATTATCGAAGGTGATTATTCTTCAGATGAATCTTTAGACTCTAAGGCGCCATCCAGTAATTTACTAATAGTCCTAATCCAGGAGTCATAACTGAGCATTAACGGATTTCGGGAATCAGGAAGGCATTGTACTGTTAGCCTCGAAGGTAGTACCGTGAATCTATGACTGATTTCCACCTATTTGGCACACGAGGATGAGGTGGCGCCACCTTCCATGTTGCTAAGGGAAACTATGGCTGAACGCAGTAAAGACAGCGTCGTCATTGTCAATGACACAAATTCCCATTTGCAGGAAAATACAGATATAATGCAGATATAATGCAAGAAGTGAGTCACTTTATATACCCTTAGACTTGGTTATCTACAACGAGGGTAAAGTCCCCACTTTCATTCCCATGACAGCTGGTTCTGCGTACTAGAATGGCTTGGCTTTTTATCGACCAAGGGATGCCAGTTCGGTATACTAAACCTGTTTATTTCGGTGACTTTTACTCCTAGTCTATCGTCATGATGGTTTATGTTTAACGCCATAATCACGCAGATAAACCCCGGGCTTAACAAAATCTCAACTATGAGAGAACGGTACTGGTAGCGTTGGACTTATTGAAGACTTTCGATACAGTTAGCCAGAATGAAATTACTTGTGTGGTCGATACTCGTCAGTAACATTTAGAGATATACTTTCCCAACAGAGGACGGTGTCCTTTTCCTTTGCGTTCGGCAATGACATCAAAGGCTTGTGACTTTGACATACAGACTTTCTCGATTCTTTCGAACAAGGAACCAACTTTGTCCCCTAAATCCACGACGACTCTATTTACATTTTAGGGCGAAGTATGTCAAACTACCACCGGTACTGTGGGTCACTTTCCACAGTTTGCTCTCCTTTTCGGAGCATACAATTATACTTGCCGGTAAGATCTTCAAGACTCAAAGCGGAAAATATAATAAAACGTGCTAGTAACATTTAAGACAATCGTCCGGCCGGTTATAAGTTATGAAGCGCCCATTTGGCCACCTGGAATTAATTAAACACAGGAAATGAAACTCCAGACCTGCGAAAACACTGCAATCAGTACAGCTGCGGGATGTCTCCTGACGTTTGCAATTCAACACCTGCATATTGAAGCATTTATGCATCTTGTTAAGAAGCACAATATTATGCTCAGCAAGCACTTCCACTCCAGCTGAAGTGTTACCATACAAAACATCCAGTACACACTTGCTGTGGGCCAACTACTAGCCACATCAGAAGACATCTACAATGCTTGAATGACGAAATCCAGGTCTAAGCTCGACAACCACTGGAGCTCTTAGTAAACGACATGCATCGGTAGTTCCTTAACACTTTTATGAACTTTGGCTTCTCGAATGCCATTATCAGAGTCCCGCCACCACCCATGGGTGACAAATTCTCTAGCTGCTCCGTAGGACCTGCGTTATTTTGGCACAATTGCATATCAGACATTATAGTAGGTTAAACTGCTTCTTATCCAGAATCGACTCTGACAGAGCCGACATAGGTCTGACATGTGACGGCAACTTGCGCTAAACTAAACACCTCTTCAAATGTACAGCTAAGAGCACAGATTTAACACAGGTTTTTTCCCCCGTCGAAACAGCATGTTTTATGGGCCCAACTCCAGATAAGATTGACGACAGAGACCGATGACTTCAGTGTGCTAAATAGGGATAATATAACTCACAGAGCAACAACAACTCCTCTTCCATTACTGGTTTTAGGCGGGAAATGCTTGACTCAGTCTGATCTGTTGTTGTTGTAGCAGTATAAACATTTCTTATACATATAAACATAATGTTTTAAGATGTTTAAGACGTTTATTGCGGATTTGGTGGCCGCGAACAATCAACAACAGAGAGCATTTTGCGAATTGTAAGCAGTTACCCATCCATACTGTAAAAGGCAGAGGAAGTGGAGGTGAATTGGATGCCCTAGGTGCACTTGGAAGAGAACTCTCGAAAAGGAACTTAAGGTTCCAAGGAAATATGTCAAAAAAGTCAAAATCATCGCGAAGAAGCGTGACTGTTAGAAGCGTTTTGTATAGGCCCTATATCCCATCAGGGAGAAAGGAATTAATGATACATGTACGGCGAAAGCTAATGGAGTGACAGTACTTGGTCGGATATAAAGTAGAACCGTTCTGGTAGTAGAACTAACTGCCGTGGGAACGACTCACTCCGACCTCTTCCTCTCCACTGTACAGAAATTTCCGATTGCAGAGTGCTTAACGCTCATTCCTTTTCGTATCACAGATGCATTCAGTTCTCTCCAAGCAAAACCCATCCAAAGAGATGATCTTACCGGAATCCTACGAATTACGATCTTGACTAAAGAAATATGCAGAATCTGCTCTCGGAAGTAACCCGAGAAAACTCAAATCTTTCGGTCGATTTCATAACCACTATCTGCTCCTTTTGTGTTCTTATCGCTTTTCCTCTTGTAATGGACCTTCGGTTTGTCTTTAGACCTAGAAAATGAAGTAAAAGAAACAAATTATGATTTTTCTCTTATTTTCAATTAAAAACTGATGCATTGAAAAATATTTAAGGTAAATAACATTTTTGATTCTGGTTTGTATATTTTTCAATGCCCTCAATTTATGTTCCATATATCTATAAATGAAAAAATGCAGCTGTTCTCAGCTTTTGACTGCATTGTTTATAGACAAACAAATCATACACCTATGAAAAATATATGTACATAAGTGTGTGTATGTATATAACAAATATGAATTTTTCCACGACAAAGAGAGTTTTATGGCCCATCTAAGCGGCACAGGTGGTTTTGAAATTGCAAATATGCGCAAATAAAACAACGAAAGGAATTCGCCTGGCTAATGCAAATAAATGATATTTAACACAATAAATTTTGAGCTGCTCCTCTTCCCAAGGTTAAGTTCATTTGGGTGTAAGTTGAAAAATTCTTACAGTTTAGGAGATTTATACAAATGTGAGATATCAGTATGAAACTAGGTGGAAAGACTCAAATGTACATATGTACATATGTATGTATGTATTTATATACAACGCAAAGATTTCGTTCAATATTTTTGTTACCGGTTAAATCGTTTATTATTCAATTATTTGTAGAAATGATATTCAAAGTTCCATAGAAATTGAATAGAGTAACTTTCATAAATAATTTAAGTGGCTGTTGAGTGAAATTTTATTTAGATTTACATTCCAAATGTTTAATCTCACACTTGTTGATGTGAATTGCACTTGAACTTTATACAATGTTTGTAATTAAGAGCTGTGTAAAACAAATTAACATCAATTAATATAAAAGGATACCAGATGCAATTTTCCCATCAAGTTCACTCAGCGCGTAGTTTAAGCGGTAAATTCATGGGATTTATATTCATTTACTTAACATAACTCACACAAATTGAGCCAGTTCAAACTGATGATGAAGTAGTTCGAGTATTATTCAGAGGCATCAAAAATATTTGCCTCACCTTCGAGTTTCTAATACGCTTTTGAACACTTGCAAATATGTGCAAATATAGGGTGGGCCATGTAAAATTTGCTTTTTGAATCGACTATAAAAAAAAAAACTAATCAATATTTTTTCAATTTTTTTTTTATTTTGAAAATTGAACATTGTCATTTATGAATGAAAAATAATATCCTTCAAATGACTGCCAGAACTGGCTTTACAGTAGGCCATTCGATCAACCCAATTTTTAAGCACATTTTCGATTGTTTGGGCTCCAATTTCATGAATGGCAACTTCGATTTCGTGTTTTAAAGCATCAATCGTCTCTGGATGGTTCGCATAGTATTTATCCTTAACGGCTCCCCACAAAAAATAGTCCAACGGGCTTAAATCACAGCTCCGAGGCGGCCAATTGATATCGGAATTTCGGCTGATTATTCGGTTTTCAAAAACCGTAGCCAAAAGTTCTAGTGCAACTTTGGCAGTGTGACAAGTTGACCCGTCCTGTTGAAACCAAATGTCGTCCATGTCATCCTCTTCAATTTTTGGAAACAACTCGTTGAGCATGTCACTGTTGCGCTCGCCATTTACTGTAACCGCGGCTCCTCGCTCATTTTCGAAAAAAATGGCCCGATGATGCCGCCAGACCAAAAAACGCACCAAACAGTGATTCATTGTGGATGCATTTGCTTCTCTACAGTAACGTGTGGATTTTCTGAGCCCCAAATCCGACAATTTGGCTTATTGACGTAGCCACCGATGTGAAAATCAGAAAAGAAGAAGAAGACTCACCACTTTAGAAATAGGTTTTCAATATTTCCCAATTTTGTTCAAGCGTATAGCGTCCCATTTCGTTAATGTCAAACCTTTAAGTAAATTATGAACACATTTGACATGTCATTTGTGTTACCATTCTCAAAAAAATAGGTGGTTCAAAAAGCAAACGCTATATGGCCCACCCTGTACATTACATGGAAAAATTCAACTTACAAGACCAGGTGCAGTTTTTTATTGTCGCTCAATAGTAGAACTGAAAACAGAGTTTCAATAGAGTTACTGACACTTGTATTATCGATAATCGATATTCGTGGGAGATATTTCGCTCATTTCTTTGCTAAAAAAAATTTACTCTTTAGAAGTTTAGTGAAATGGCTTCAAGACGAAACGCAACAAGCTCCGGCATTCCTGCCATGATGCGCAAGCTGGTATAACGGGAGGGAGAAACTACTCTCTGACCCCGATAGTAGAGCACAAGAGACTCTTAACCGGCTCTCAGCGAACTTGAAAGAATCAGCTGATTTGATGAAGTCACATAGATTTTTTTTTTTTTGATGTTGTTGAAAGGTGGCACAAAACAATGAAACCCGAAGTGTGAGACTTGCCTTTCGGCTCACCGCACTAAAAGACCACCCCTGCTCCGTTTCCCTTTGTCCGTCAACTACCGTCAGGTATTACTTCGCGGAGGGGGAGCGGTCTATTGTCATTCTATGAGACTCCGCGCAACTCAACTTTGTGATAATTTTATTAGCTACATTGCAAACAGCGGACCAGTTTTCTTTTCGTTCAATCATAATATCAACCGGGTTGTTAACCTTAATTGGTCTCCCTACCGTATTTATCAAGTCTACTCTTTCGGTTTCAAACTGCGGACAGACAAGAAACAATGTTCTGCATCTTCAATAACGTCATTTGCACGGAAGATTCAGCATGAAATTTACGTCACATGGACCATGACAGCGGTTTGTTTAGGACTTAACTAAGATTGTGTTGGCGATACATGAAAAAATTAACGTCTCCACTCATTTTATTGTACTTCATTGCCATCAGAACAAAGACTGATTGGACGAGTGTGTGAATAGGCGGGAAATGAGTGAGCACAATTTTGCTGCCGAATGCCCGGTAATGTAGCAGCCGAAGTTGCTCTCACAATTTTGCTTCGGATTGCCAAACCTTGAATGATTGAATTGTTGTGGAATGAATTCTTATTCTAACAAGAAAATAATACTGAGTACATCGCGCTGCAGAAATGGCCAAGCGCTGGCTGCTGCATAAACACTTTCAATTGTGCAGAATTCCACAATCACCAGATCTTAATTCTGTGCGATTGTTTGCAGCGTAAGTTTTGACTATATAGCGTAACCTTTAAAAACAGCGCTGATGAATGTAATTAATCAAGAATGAATCAGACTACCATTGGAGGAGGCATCAAGGCTGGTAAAATGTATGTTAAAGCGGCTAGAAGAGGATATGCAACGCGAGATACTTCAACAATCTGTCAAATAAGCTTTATCGACATGAAATTAATTTTTATGCACATAACTTCTTTTAATCTTTCGGCAACATTTTTCATTAACAAATATTAGAAAAATTTTAGAAACGCAATATTTTGGCCAGTTTTGACTACTTTACTCTTAGTTTTCTTTAATTTTCAAAAATTTGTTTATAAAAAATATTTAATGCATTCCACGGCTGACTAATGCTGTTCTCGTTGGGTGCAAGCGCCAGTTTTGCCATTCATATTCCCTCAAGGAATTATAGGGCAGAGTGCACATTTAGAGACAGGCTATGGTAAACATGTTTACGCATGACCTGAAGGAGGAATATTTTACGAGGAGCTCCCCATCAAACTCAAATTTAGGCTACTCGTCTACTGTAGTGTTTTCTAAGTAGAAGTCATAGGTGGGCACACTGCATTATAAATTTACTGCATTACAAATAGCAGTAAGCAGTAAAATTTTACTGATTACTGAAAAAAATTTGCATTACCAGTACACTTTTACTGATTACTGAAAAAATTTGCAGTAAAAATATTTTTTTACTGATTACTGAAAAAAATTTCAGTAAAAATATTTTTTTACTGATTACTGAAAAAAATTGCAGTAAAAATATTTTTTTACTGATTACTGAAAAAATTGCAGTAAAATTACTGAAAATATAATTTGATTTGCATTATCAGTATAATATTTACTGTTTATGGGAAGTCAAAATGTAATTCACTCTCATCACGAAATTCAATCATTTATGTAAAATATATATATCAGATACACGTATTTATTCCCAGTCAATATATTGAATTAATGATTTACAATGATTTAGGATCTATAAATGAACATGACAGTGATGAGGAAACTTACACTGACTCCGATTCAGATGACTCGACAATTGTTTCAGGTCCTCAATTTCGATCTGTCACTCCACGTCTGTCGAAACATTTTCCTTGTGCGAGCCACACTCTAAATCTTTTGGCTTCAACCGATTTCAACAAAATTATGAATTCTTCAAGTCAGGATATAAAAGATATTCACAAAAGATCTTTCCAAAGGCAAAAAATCCTTCAATTTAATTGAAATTTTTTATATTTACATATTTTCTTACTGCACAGATGCACACAACTTTGGAATAAATGCAATAGACCGAAATCTGCAGAAATAGTTAATGGAGTGATGAATGCGAATTTAATAACTCCAGGCATAACAAGGTGGAACTCGCTTTATGATTCCGTAAATAAGTTATTGGAGCACAAAACCAATTTAGCGGAATTGTGTTTCCGTTTAAAAATTCCTACCATTCTCAGTGGTGAGCTTGAGTACTTAGAGGAATACGTAAAGCTTATGAGACCTATTGCAGAAGCAATCGACTTCCTTCAGGGTGAAAAGACCATGTATTTTGGTTATTTCATACCCACTATAGTGTCCTTAAGAATAAAAATGTGTCGTTTGGAGCCTAAAAGTTTTAAGTATTTAACCGAAAATAGCAAAAAAATGCATGAAGCTTTGCTTAAAAGATTTGAAAAGTACTTCCTGATTCAGCCTGACGCTTGGGATGCTGTTATTGCCGCTATTTCTGTCCCTGATATTAAGTTGCGATTTGTGAAAGCTCTTTTAGAAACAGCTAAAACGCAAACAGAAGAGGAAGTTAAAAAAATGTTCAACATGTATGTGGTCAAGTATGGAAAAGTAGCCTGTGCCAAAACTCGTATTCTACCTCAACCCCCTCAAAAAACATTTTTTGACTTCGGGGATGAAAGTAATGGTAAACTTTTTACACTTGGTTTTCAATTAAATATTTGTTTTATGCATATATTTACTTAAATAGATATAAGCATACAATGTGGTTCCACTGACTCGGAAAATTATCTTCAAAAAACGCTCTTATACCTGGCCGAACGAGAAGAAACAACAAGTTGCCTAAATAAATATCAGGCTATTAAAAACGTATTTTTAAAATATAATACCCCGTTACCGTCATCTGCACCTGTAGAACGGTTGTTTTCATTCGCTGGAATTATAAATCAGTCTAGAAGGCAAAAACTCAGCGATGCAAATTTTGAAATGCTTGTGTTAAGAAAGCCTAATAGCTAATAGCAAATCAACAGTATTTTTACTGCAATTTTTTTTCAGTAATCAGTAAAAAAATATTTTTACTGAAATTTTTTTCAGTAATCAGTAAAAAAATATTTTTACTGCAATTTTTTTCAGTAATCAGTAAAAGTGTACTGGTAATGCAAATTTTTTTCAGTAATCAGTAAAAGTTTACTGGTAATGAAAATTAAATTGCAATATCAGTAAAATATTATATTTACTGTATTCTTACTGTTACTGCAAAGTGCCCACCTATGGTAGAAGTAGCCACAGTCAAAGAAGCAGTAGATTTGTTGCTTACAGATTAATGTAAGGAAGGTACAGATTAATGTGAGGCAGGTAAGAATTTACTCCGACAGCTAAATGGCAATTATAGTAGAGTTCATGGCTCGTTGTTTGTGCTTTTGAAATAAGTTGTGGGAAATGCCCAACTCCTCTCTTGACTGCATTCAAATACGATATTCGATAATAAGCTCATTTGGATTCCCGCTCGCAGCGGCATAGAAGGAAACTGCTGGGCTAGTGAGCTGACTAGTCAAGTGACCCTCGAGATCGTTTCTTCGCAAGCTATACGGATTAGCGTTCTCTTAAAAACTTGTGGTCTGCTCCTGGAATGATGGACTTTATGTCGACTTAACGAGCGCTGAGTTAGTGCGGAAACGTGAAAAATCGAGAGATTCTTCTGGCCACGAGTAGATCGAAAGCGGCTGAGAGAACTCCTAAGGCTAACAAAATCAAAGTGCTCGCATTTTGTGGGTATCCTTATGGGGCATTGTCCTTCAGGTATCTATGCGGTGAAATTTACAATTACTTAAAGCCTTTTCGCCAGCGGCTGTCTCGAGGATGAGGTACAAACAACGCAGGTGTTGATATTACGCACCAGATAAATTTCATCAGTAGCTTAAAGTGGTTCACGCAATCGTAATTAAACTCCGTATAGTCGTCATGCTCCTCTGATCCATAGCCCCCTCTTCCTTTTTTCCTCTCTGTTCTATTATTTTCCCCTCTGTTTTCTTCTGTATGGTATAACAATGGGCGGATTTGAATCTTTGCCGATGTGGGCTCTTTCATGGGCGGCCATTTATCCTAACCTAACCTAACCTAGCATCATCAAGATGCATGCCACAAATAGTATAAGCACCAAATATATATACAAATATGCACAAGGCATATAATAAAACAATATGCTACGGCGATCGCCGTAGCCGAATGGGTTGGTGTGTGATTACCATTCGGAGTTCACAGAGAGGTCGTTGGTTCGAATCTCGGTGAAAGCAAAATTAATAAAAACATTTTTCTAATAGCGGTCGCCACTCGGCAGGCAATGGCAAACCTCCGAGTGTATTTCTGCCATGAAAAAGCTCCTCATAAAAATATCTGCCGTTCGGAGTCGGCTTGAAACTGTAGGTCCCTCCATTTGTGGAACAACATCAAGACGCACACCACAAATAGGTGGAGGAGCTCGGCCAAACACCTAACAGAAGTGTACGCGCCAATTATTTATTTTTTATTTATTTATGCTAAAATATACCCAGGTACAAACAAGCTCATTTGCTAGACAACATGCATTTAACAAAACTATCCATATAAATATTTACATAAATGAGCATTTATTTGTTGTAAAAACATTTATGTTCGTTGAGCGCTGCGTGCAATGTAAATAAACACCGAAGGTGTCTTTATCTTTGCACGTAAAGGTTAAACATATGCAAGTAGGTATTTTCATTTGTGTGAAATGCGCAACCTAGAATTTGCCACAGCGCCTACCCTGCAGGAAAATACCAATGAATTCGTACAGATAGTCTTAAAGAAACTTGCCATGACTTATCGTAGTAAACATTTCAGCAGGCCATTTCGACGCTGCAGAATTTATTTTAATGGTGATTCGTTTAAAAAAAAACTGGCTCAAGTGAATTAGAAAAAAGTTAATGCATTAACCAATTGCCTGCTCATAGACATAGCTGTATGATTTGTTTATTTTTTTATTTTTGTAAAAACTTACAAAAGTTTACAGACGATATACTTGTACAGTGAAGGACCTAAGTCTCCATACAGCACCATATTTTTTTATTTCCCAGAAGGTACATATACAATAATTGAGAAAGCTGTTAATGTAGCTTTTTTTCGAAATTCATATCTATATAATATATATAAAAGAAAGTCATGTTAGTTACACTATTTATAACTCGAGAACGGCTGAACCGATTTGGCTGAAATTTGGTGGAGAGGTAGCTTAGAACCAGGAGACGGAAATAGGATACTTTTTGTTCCATTCGAACGCGTTTCCGTGAAGTCGCTATAAAATGTAGAATAACAAAACACAAATGACAGCTAAACGTAATGTTGTCTATAGATAAGTAGAAAATTTGATAATATAAATTTTGTCAGAAATATATAATGACAGTATTCTCTTTGAATCATCATTATCAATACCACGACCAAGACGATCGAATCTTTGCCGACAAAGCTGTAATGCAAGAAGGATACGAAACGACGAAGAAGCACAATGAATTGCCCGTGAAGAGCGCCGCGTTAGTATGGCTCGACTTCGTGCTTCTCAATCACAAGAGCAAAGCGAGGCAGCCCGTGAAACGGCTCGGTTGGCTATGCGAAATCGTCGAGCGAATAGCAGAGATCAACCAGTAGATCATTTTCGACGCACAAGAAGAGAATTATCAAGTGTTGATTTGAATCGAGCAGCGTTTCGATATGATTGCAACACTGATTACTGCTTGCATCCTAGCATTTGCATTGGACCAATGAACGTTGTTTGCGAGTATTGTGGCGCATTGAAGTTTTCCGGAGAAACGCCCGGATTGTGCTGCCTTAGTGGAAGAGTGAAATTGCCATTATTGACTTTTTTGGAGGCGCAATGATTTTACTGTCTGGCGACTTCCGCCAAACACTGCCAGTAATTCCAAGATCAGCTGCTGCTGCCATTAACAAATCACAAGGCCAATCCTTGAAAGTTTGTGGTCTGAATCTAGAAAATCAATGGTTCTCACATGGTCAATTATATGTGGCATATTCACGCGTCGGAACAGCATCTTCGTTGTTTGTTTTTGCACCTGATAATAAAACAAAAAATGTCGTGTATCACAAGGTGCTTAACTCAAGAGTGCAATCTAATAAAGCTTCATTGAAATACTTGATTAATAAAAAAATTAACTTAATAAACTCAAAAAACTGCTTTTTTATTGCCTCTAGGGCGGAACAAAGTTCACCGGGTTAGCTAGTTTTTTCATAAATTGAAAAAAGAAAATAAATTATTTCGCTTGCTTTATAACAAAAAACATTAAAAAAACAACAAAAAAGTAGTATGACAAGAGTATAAATACAGTTCAATTAGCTGAAAAAATAAATTTGTTCATTTAACTAGCTTTTTTGAATACTTTTAGTATTTAGTAGATCCACCTCTAATGGCTAATGAAGACAAACACACCACTGCGCCCCGAACCCTTCCTAGGGGTCAATTCTG
The DNA here is from genome assembly GCF_028408465.1 of Anastrepha ludens. Lineage (NCBI taxonomy): Eukaryota > Metazoa > Arthropoda > Insecta > Diptera > Tephritidae > Anastrepha > Anastrepha ludens. The sequence continues at coordinate 8,201,217 of NC_071499.1, read as the reverse complement.
CATCGATTCAACTATGGTTGGTCGACTACATGAGGCCTACCCATAGAAGGTATTGGTCTGAGTTGGGCTTCTGCAGATTAGCTAAGTGCTTTGTGAAAGAAAGAAAGAAACAGGAAATTTGCAACCATACTCCTAAAACTTAGCAGCAAGGTCCTGAGAGTACTGGTAGGTATAATCACAGGGCTCAACGCCTGTGTTCAGCGTATGGCTACCATGAGAATCATTGGTGACCCAATATGTCTATCCTGCCGTGAGAATGAGGACACTGCAGAGCATTTTCTCTGTAGCTATCCGGTGTTCTTTAGTATCAGACTTAAGCTATTGGAGTGCGTTGTTCTGAGCATGGATAAACTTCATACTCTTCCACTTCCGGATCCCTTAAGAATCCTCAATGAATCCAAAAGATTCGCGGCAGAGTGGCCTCCAACCAATTTTCCCGTCTTACCATCCATACTGGATCTATCCTGTTTGTCTATGCCTTCCACTGTAATCTATCAGGGTGCAGTACATTGGTCTTCCTGACAGTGCTTGAACTTGTCTAGGCCCCCACAAATCTAATCTATTCTAATCGAGGTCCACCACAGTTATCAATTACTGCTTGAAGGCGTCATTGGCATTGGTTCCATGCCTCCATCAACTTTTTCTTTAGAGATTTTACGTCAGTTACTATATTTTTTTTCTCTCTCTAAAAGCTCCCAAATATTCTCTATCGGATTCAAATCTGGACTCTGCGGCGGTGTTTTCAGTTGTCTGGAAGCGTAAAATAAGAGCCATTTTTGACAATTAGTTCAGTACGCTTAGGGCCACTGTCTTATTGCAAAACCCAATCTTGCGCAAGACCCAAGCATTCTACTGATGGCTTCACATGTTTTTTCAACATGTTTTTATATTTATATCGGCCCATAGTACCTTCAATAAAGGTCATCTTTCCAACACCAGGTGCAGCTATAACTCCCCAAACTAGTACGCTTCCACCGACATGCTCGACAGTAGGTAGAAAATTTTTCATTTCCAAAAACGTACACAGTATGTTCAATAAATAACATAACTTTTCAGATGTGGAATAAAACACGTATGGTACTGTGTTTGAAAGTTATTTTTTATTCAAAATAGTCTCCATTTAACTCGATACAACGTTCAGAACGATCAACCAATTTCTGCATGGACTTTTTTATGTCATCTAAGTGAATGTTCTTTAACACCTGCGTCACGGCTGCTTCAATGGCTGGAATATCATCATGGCAGTTTTCAATTTAGGGAACAGAAAATAGTCGCATGGTGATAGATCAGGAGAATACGGAGGGTGGTCGATGACACAAATATGTTTTTGCATCAAAAATTCACGAACATTTTTGGTTTTGTGAGGTTGTGCATTATCATGCAATAAAAACAGCTGTTTCCCCTCTGGATATTCAGATCTTACACGAACAATTCTTGACCACAGCGATGTAAAACTTGTAAATAGCATTCTCCATTAATAGTTTGACCTTCTGCAACAAATTCCTTGTGTACAACACCCTTGGAATCGTAGAACGTGATCAACATTGTTTTGATTCTTGACTTCTGAAAACGCAATTTCTTTGCTTTTGGCTCCCCTTTCGTCTCCCATTCTGCAGATTGACGCTTAGTTTCAAGGTCATTTTTGAAGCACCGTGTTTCGTCACCAGTTATGATCGAATCAAGAAAATCTGGATCGCTTTCAGCTGTTGAAATGATGTCTTTACAATGCTCTACACGAGCGATTTTTTGATCTTCATTTAATTGGTGTGGAACAAAGCGTGCACAAACCTTTCTTTTACCCAAATCGTCAGTTAAAATTTTCCAAATAGTACCAGTAGATGAATTTAATTCTTCAGCCAACATTATTACAGTGAAATTTCCGTCAACAGCAATGATTTCGCGGACTTTTTCCACCCATTCAGCACGATTATTTGCTTCTGGACGACCAGGTCTTTCATCACCATTCAAATCTTCGCGACCATTTTTAAATCGTTTAAACCAATTATATACATTTGCATCAATTCGTACGTCTCACTAAATGTTTTTCCAAGTTTAACACAGAATTTAATATTTGCTCTTTCCTCCATTGTATTTTTACGACGCATGAAACATACTGTCAATAAAAGGCGCGTAACTTTTTAACCTGTCAAACGATTTATATGAAGTTGGCTGCAGTTGAACGCTGACGCTTGTAGCTTTTCAATATGATTAAAGTTTAATAGATAACTCTACGTCTTCCATGATTTAAATAAAAAGTTCTGTTATTTATTGAACGTACTGTGTATTTAGCCCGGCCATAACTTCCAAATTTATTGAATTTCGATGCGTCAGTAAATGAAATCTTTGGACCAATGCCTTTCCAATATGTGCTCGTGCAAACTCGAGTCGAAGGCGACGGTTTTTTGTTTCTGAAATCAGAAGCTTTTTACGTGGTGTCCTGCTGAAATATCGTCTATTATTAATATATTTCCTAATAGTTCTTGGATAAATATTTTTTCCGTATATCTCGACGATATGTTGGACCCATTTCGGAGCACAAATTCTCGGATTTTGGCCAATTTCCCTTAAAATTAGGTTACATCTCTTCTGGACAACTTCTTAGTGCGGCCGATTCGGTTTCTATTTTCATACGAATTTGGACGTGTGTATATGTATATAATAGCAACGACAACTCATCAACTGTAATGTTGGAATAACGGTACTTTACAGCTGTTTTTTTAATGTTTTTTCTGCTTGAGTGAACCAAAGTGGTCGGATGTATGTAGACTTTTGTCATACCGCTTATTTGTTGTTTTGTTAATTTTTTTGTTATAAGGCAATTAATTTTTTTTTTAATTTATAAATAAATATGAATTCTGAAAAAACTAAACCGTTACTTGTTACTATTGTATACCTTCTGGGAAATAAGAAAATATGTTGATGTATGTAGGCTTAATTCCTTCATGTAAGTCATAGAAGATGCCTTTGGCATATCTCAGATCTTCAGTGGCTATTTAAATACCTAATAGGCTGATCCGGCTTTTAGCAAATTAATATAAATAAAATCTAATGTAATAATATTGATTCTTAAGGAATTTAAAGTAATTGATTTTAAAGTGAAATTTGTCGCATATGAAATTGTAAAATGTCTGCCTAATCTCTGGTAAAATAGTGAGCCTTTCCTCACTACACAGTTATAAACGAAAGTTTAAAGTTGTGCGCGTAAGAAAGCAGCAATCATCTTCTGCTGTTTATTTTTTTTTTTTAAATTTTTTTTTTTTCTTTTTTGATATTATTGTTTTGTTTTTTTTTTTTATTTACAATGCGTTGACACTTTTCTGTGAGCAAAAACATTCAGTTCAAGCTTAAATTGCATAAAACGCAAAGCATCGCTCTGTATGCTATGCACCAAATATTAATGTTTGCACAACTTTATTAGCAATAAAATTTTGTTTGCTTTTCAGATTACACCATCTGGATTATGTACACAAATCCCTACGTAGCTGTGTTTAGTTTTATTAGCATAACTCTATCTAGTACAAACTAAATTATATCTACATTAGGGATGCCAGATTAAGGATCCCGGATTATATGCTAAAGTGAAGAAAAAATTTGGTGTTTGGTCGAGCTCCTCCTCCTATTTGTGGTGTGTGTCTTGATGTTGTTCCACAAATGGAGGGACCTACAGTTTCAAGCAGACTCCGAACGGTAGACATTTTTATGAAGAGCTTTTTCATGGCAGAAATACACTCGGAGGTTTGCCTATTAGAAACATTAGAAACATTTTTTTCTTTATTTTGGTGTTTCACCGAGATTCGAACCTACGTTCTCTCTGAACTCCTAGTGATAGTCACGCACCAACCCATTCGGCTACGGCGGCCGCCGCGAGCGATTAATTCCTTTTACATAATTTTACCATTTTGACATACGCGAAATCATTGTAGTGTGCAACTTATTCAATTTTTACTTTTGTCGGCAGGTTTTATTTACCTGTAATAAATTTAATTCATGGCAGAAGAACTCAATTAAAAACATTTTTAAAAATTAAAAGCCCGTCGAAATAAATAGTTTTAATTGTAATATTTTAAAATTAAGTATAGGGTATCATTTTTTGGACATTTTTGAAGGGGAATTGAAAGTGGGGAGCTGTGAAAACTTTATACCAAATTTACGGAAAAGCGTATTTTTCCTATATAATAATTCAATGGTAATTTTTACTGCTTTGGTTGTGAGAATAAATATTAAATATGCAAGATGACGCAAATTTAATCATTCAATTTAATTTTGAATAATTTTTTGAAGTGAAACTTCTTAGGCGTCGATGGAGAGTAAAATTTCAAAGCTATGCAACGTTTTGGGCATTTTCGTTCCGCGAGAGAGAAACAAGATATAACGTAGAGGAAAAAGACAGAGAGAGCTATACCTTATATATAGTTTAGATAGACTTTAGGCTTTTCACGTCTCCCTTTTGTGCGGTTCTTCGTCATTTCTCCCACTCCTATGCTAAGGCTCTAGTCTGAGTCGTACGACGTTACTCGTATCGAGCAAGAGAGAACCACGTATACATTACATACAAGGCGTTAGAATATAACAGAGAGAGAAAGAGAGTGACGCGTAAACTTACAGCACTAACGCCATATTACTATAGTTGAGCGGAAGGGAGCAACATATTGTTAGAATAGGATAGATAATATTGCGCATGGGCGTGCCTTGTCTACGGCACGCTGATACACCGGAGCGAGAGAGACCAACGTATAGTTAGATTACGAAGGATCGTATTGTGCATACTGTGGCAGTACGCGTTGGCGAGAGACGCTATATACACGCAGTTGATATACCACGTGTACTATTTTTGTAAATTTTGTCTATTTGTATTCTCTGCAAATTTTGTGAATTTATTTAATAGGTCTATTTATAAGTTCGTGCGGTTTTACAACAGATGGCGTAACTTGATTATTATTCCATCGATCCACATTTCCAAACATTCATTGGAGAGCTACTGTCGTAAGGCACAAACGTCAGTATAAGTTTTTTATTTGAAGCGTAAACAACAATATTTTTACCACACTTGAAAATGTCGAATTTCGTGCCAAATAATGTGTTTTTGCGGGGAATTCTTCTTCATTATTTTAATATGAAGAAAAAAGCAGCCGAAAGTCATCGTATCTTGGTGGAAGTTTATGGTGAGCATGCTCTATCTGAGCGAACGTGCCAGAAGTGGTTTGCACGCTTTAAAAGTGGTGATTTTGGCTTGGAAGACGAAGAACGCGAGGGTGCGCCGCCAAAGTTCATGGATACCGAATTGGAGGAATTGCTCGATCAAGATCCGGCTCAAACGCAAGAAGAGGTTGCAAAAACTTTGGGAGTTGATCAATCAACCATTTCCAAACGTTTAAAAGCCATGGGAATGATCCGAAAGGTAGGCCATTGGGTGCCGTATGAATTGAAGCCAAGAGACGTTGAACGCCGTTTTATGGCATGCGAACAACTGCTTCAACGGCACAAAAGAAAGGGTTTTTTGCATCGAATTGTGACTGGCGATGAAAAGTGGGTCCATTACGACAATCCAAAACGTCGGGCAACGTATGGATACCCTGGCCATGCTTCAACATCGACGTCGGCGCAGAATATTCATGGCCTGAAGGTTATGCTGTGTATCTGGTGGGACCAGCTGGGTGTTGTGTATTATGAGCTACTGAAACCGAATGAAACGATTACGGGGGATGTCTACCGACGACAATTGATGCGTTTGAGCCGAGCACTGCGAGAAAAACGGCCGCAATACGCCGATAGACACGACAAAGTTATTTTGCAACATGACAATGCTCGGCCACATGTTGCACAAGTGGTCAAAACATACTTAGAAACGCTCAAATGGGATGTCCTACCCCACCCGCCGTATAGTCCAGACCTTGCGCCATCCGATTACTATCTCTTCCGATCGATGCAACATGGCCTGGCTGACCAGCACTTCCGTAATTACGATGAAGTCAAAAAATGGATCGATTCGTGGATTGCGGCAAAACCGACCGAATTTTTCACAAAGGGAATCCGTGAATTGCCAGAAAGATGGGAAAAAGTAGTAGCAAGCGATGGACAATATTTTGAATATTAAATTTGTAACCATTTTACGTCAATAAAGTTTCAAATTTCGAAAAAAAACCGCACGAACTTATTCATAGTCCTATTAGATATATATTCTTTCTCTCTCTCCCTCTCTCTCTCATTCTCTCTCGGGTCTCTCCCTCTTTCTTTGTCTGCCTTGAAAGTTTCACTTCTGTTATGTGTACTACGCTACACGTACTTTTTTTATTTGAATACTTTTTACTTTTTTACTTTGAATGACAATAAAAAGAAATATTTTGAGTGATAGAAATCTTTATTTTGACCTTCACGCACCCCATTGCTTGTCTGTTTATATATTTCAGGTTTTTAGTTGGGTGTCAAATATGATTGATTAAGTTTGTGCCACTTTGTAGAAAATATTGAACAGACTTAGGTGGTAGCAACAACAACAGCAGTTTTTTGTGCTATCCTAATATAACATTTTTAAACTTCAATTTCGAGAGAATACTATATATATTGTAGAGTGAACTATATTCTTTAAAAAAAAAATACGAAAATTAAATAGCCAAAGTAGCCAAAATTGATTAAAATTTCGCATATTTATTATTTTGACCACAAGCTTATTACATAAATCATTTTTAGAAGAAGTTTTTTTATAAATGGTTCGAAAAAAAAACACGAAAGTCGTAACAAGTTTCTATAAAATTTAAAAAACTTATTTTCCAGGGTTTCAGATCTCAGGTTTATATTAAAAATATTCCGAAATCTCGAGATTTCAACAAAGATAATTTGTTTGCGTGAAATTTTTTAATTTATGGTTTTTATAAAAACCACAAAAGTCGTAACGAATTTCTATAAAATTTAAAAACGGTGTTTTCCGGGGCTTCAGATCCCTGGTTTAAGCTTAGTAAGAATCTAGGTTGGCAGCCGCATAGCAGATAGGAACAGCAATGCCACGTAGACCACGAAATGGGTACGTTGTGAGCCGCATAGGCTGGGCTACATTTCCCCTTCCAGATTGGATCATCCTGAGCTTTGGATAAAGCGTAGAAGGTTGTTGATACCTAAAATGTATAGGTTATTTATATTCATTTAGAAGTGCAATCTCAAATATCGATTCCTGTTTCTGGCTAGAGCAAAAAAGATGTTGAATTGGTAGTAGCAACAACAAACAAAATTATTTTTTGGGTTAAGACACTCTTATAGATACTTCATTCTTAGGATCATGTGATATTTATTGCAGGGTGAACTATATTTTTATAAAAAAAACATGAAAATTTAAAATAAAAGTAGTCAAAAGTGCTTGAAAAATCGCGTTTTTATTATACATTTTTGTAATACATTTTTCTGATTATATTCCTCTTACATTTTTCGGAGAACTTTTGTAATGTTAATGGATTTTGTATAAAAAAAACATATTAAAGGTATCCAAAAATTCCGACATTTAGGTGATAACAACAACCCGATTTATCCTTCAAATATTTCATAAAAAATTATGAAAACTAAATAGACAAAATACAAGATGTTGTTGATAAAAAAATGGCATATACATTATAATTTTAATTTTATTTTTATAAATTTTTAATAAATTCATTTTGATTATTTTTCATCATACCAATCTTAAATTTTTAGGAATTTGTTTAATGCTTATAGATTTTGGTAAAAAAAGCATTATATTAAAAATATCCCAAGATCCGGAGATGTAAGTGGTAGCAACAACCCTAATATGTTTGATTTATTGTTCATATATTTTCATTAAAAATTATGAAAGCTAAATAGATAAAAGAAAAGTGATCAAAACTGATTAAAAAATCGCGTATTTATAGATTTTTTCATTTTTTATGCAATAAATTGTTTAATACATTTTTTAATTTTTTTTATTAGTTTTGATTATATTCACCTTACCTTTTTAGAAGAATTTTTTCATTGTTTATAAATTTTGCCAACAAAAAATCTTAAAAATATCCCGAAATCCCGACATCGGGCTTAGCAGAACTAGTTTACACGATTATGCAAAAATTTTATTTATTCCGCAGTCGCGCGCGCCCTTGTTTTTCATTGAATTTTGAACACACTTTTTCTCTGCTGTCCGCATTTCGCTAAGCCGCCGCAACCCTTTGATTTATGCCACATCCAACAGCCAACAACCGAAAAGTGCCTCCGAAATTTCGGCGCCGCTCGCGTGAACTATTGGCACTACAATTCTCGAACCTTGCTCTACTTCATCGAGCAAGCGAAAAAAGAAACAAAGATGTTAAATATGTTTTATTGCCTTTTGATTTGTTCCAAGTACATAAATACATTTCGGTAAAAAAAACCTAAACTGCAAAGCTTCAAAGGCTGTGCGTAAATATTTGCATTTTCATTTGACTGACTGCGTGCAGCTCAGACGGATGTTTTTTTTTATATTTTATTGCTTTTTTTTTTTTGTTTTTAGGTTCTTGGGTTTTTGTTTTTGCGCTCATCTGTCTATGTGTTGTATGCGCTTGTCTGCCTTCAATGTGAGCAGGGCAATAAATTATAAATATAGATGTAATGTTATTGTTGTTGTTGACTTTTTATGATTTCTTCTTCTTGTCGTTATTGTTATTTTTCCATTTAGCTTAAAAAGCTGACAAGTAGCAATATTTTTTTATGTGCATTCATTTTTTGTGCAATATTTGGACGGAGTTAACTTTATTAGTGCATTTTACCCGTCTGATATTGTAAATGTTTTTAAAAATAGAAACTAACCACAGCCATCTATGTGTAGATGCATATGTGTATGTATGTGCGTGCATATATTCCGGCTTATTTCATAGTTCTCCTTACGCACCTTTTAGTTGCCAAGAAAATGCTGAGCACTTCAAGGACACTGGCTAACCAGGGAAGAACATGCATATGTGTATATGTAAGTGCATATGTATGTGTGTAAGTACGGCCACGGCAATGCAACCGCCATTACTTGCATATATTTTTGCTTAATTATCCGCAATTCACATAGCTGCCATATTTGCTGCGCATTGTTTAGTGAACAATTATAGTTTGTAGAAGTCAGAGCATTTTACTCGTATTTGCATAACGGAAAACGAGTTTAATTGTGCTATGAAATAATGAATGCAAAATATTGCCGCAAATGTCATTGCGTCTCGCAAATTGCACACTAGTCGCACAAAATTGCTTAGTAGTTGCGCAAATCGCGAGCACTCGGCCACTGCCAATTGAGACTAATAGCAGCCAAATGAGATTACAAAAAATTAGTTCTATGGAAAAGTGGAAATTTGTATATACTTACATACGTGCATGTGTATATTATGCAATGTTGGTATGTGGTAATCAGCGTAACTTAATAGAAAAGTAGGTATTGAAAATGGATTAAAGATTTTTTTAAATTTCAATTGAATGCACAGCAGAAGTTAGTTGCTATTTGTTTCGTTTGGCACAGAAATAATTACACTGCTAAAGAAATATTTTTCTTTTTTTTTTGCAAAAAATTGCATCATATTCGGTGACTTAAACGGCATTATTTTCTAAACTTAAAAAGAAATGCCATTTGTGTGCAAGTGAAAGTGTCTCCAGGTTTTTATACACACAGCTGTGTTCAAAATAATAGGATCACCATGAGCAACCTACTTTTAAATATTTTTTTGTATTTCACTTTTGTTTTTTTTTATGTTTTCATAAAAGTATAGCACATTCTACAATAGACATCCTACAACTTGAAGCTGCAAGCCTTGCACAAAATTCAGAAAAAATTTAACAAATTAAAAAAAAGAAATGCCAATTTTTATAAAGAATTTTTAGCAGTTGTACAGCAGATTAAAAAATCGCATTTTTATTATAATTTTTTTTTGTAATTTTTTTTTTTTTTTTAATTTTGTTTTTATAAATTTTTGTTTATTTTTGATTAATTCCTCTTACATTTTTCGTAGAATTTTCTAATGTTAATGGATTTTACATAAGAAAACATATTAAAGATATCCCAAAATTCGGAGATTTAGGTGATAACAACAACACTAATATACTCGATTTATGCTTCAGATATTTTCATACAAAATGATGAGATCTAAATAGAAAGAAGGAAAAATTACAAAACTGATTAAAAAGTGGCATATTTGTATATAATATATTTTTTTATAATTTTATTTTTTTTATTATTTTTTATCATATTAATTTTACATATTAGTAGCCCATTAAATTTTAGGATAACAAAATGCAAGTTTCAACTGGCTCAAAATTCGCATTGATTTTTAATATTTTTTTCTCTGAGGTGTTGAGCCTTCCGAACCTGTGCTTCATATGTGAGAAAATTCTCAGCATTGTATGCAAAAAAAAATTATGAAAAATCAAGGGGTCATATACAGTTAGAAGGCTGAATAAAAGCGAAATTTCCAGAATTTTTTCTGGGAAAACTTTTAAATTTATTCATCTAAAAATTTCTACACACATTATGTTACCTTTAACTGTATTTTAAGACTTAGTGTTAGTGAAAATATTTATTTGGAAAGGAGTTACAGCTGATCTCCGGGAGCTCCTCTCAAAAAAGACGTTTTGCGGTCAGTATATCTCTGAACTGGATCCTCTGAAATTCAAAAACCAAACAGATTTCATTAAAGTAATATTAAATCTAGTGCTAAATCGAAGGAATAAGCAAAATAATTTTTTGACGTGATAACGTATTATAATTCGATTTAACAGGCTGCACGCACGAAAAAATGTGTCGTTACCTTGCTCATTAGTGTTACCTTGCTCATATGTAGTTACCTTGCTCATTAGTATTACCTTGCTCTTTAGTGTTACCTTGCTCATATGTAGTTACCTTGCTCATTAGTGTTACCTTGCTCTTTAGTGTTACCTTGCTCATTAGTGTTACCTTGCTCTTTAGTGTTACCTTGCTCATTAGTGTTACCTTGCTCATTAGTGTTACCTTGCTCATATGTAGTTACCTTGCTCATTGCATTGAATGAACTGCAAATTCTTTCACCATTCGAAAGCTACATCCTCCACGAGTAACATGGATTATATTTTATTTTGGAAATAGGGCTCGAGATATAGGTCAAAACGTGGACCCGGGTAACCTTCGGATGTGTATGTACAATATGGGTATCAAATGGAAGCTGTTGGTGAATGCTTTAGTCCAGAGTATTTTTCATGCCGCTCCGTGACTAGGGTCTCGAGATAGGGACCAAAACGTGGACCCTAGAATGTGTTTGTACAATATGGATATCAAATTGAAGCTGTTGGTGAATGCTTTAGTACAGAGTATTTTTCATGCCGCTCCGTGACTGGGGTCTCGAGATATAGGTCAAAACGTGGACCCGGGTAACCTTTGGCTGTGTATGTACAATATGGGTATCAAATGAAAGCTGTTGATAAGTGCTTTAATACGGGGTAATTTTCATACCTATTGATGACTAGGGTCTGGAAATATATGCCAAAACGTGGACCCGCCGTGTCTTTGCACCGAATTAAACCAAACTTACACACATTGTTAACGAGGTATTGAAGATGGTTTCCGTATAGTTTGGATACCTATTGGTAGACAGGGTCTCGAGATATAGGTCAACACGTGGACCCGGGTAACCTTCGGATGTGTATGTCCAATATGGGTATCAAATGGAAGCTGTTGGTGAATGCTTTAGTTCAGAGTATTTCCATCCGCTCCGTGACAAGGGTCTCGAGATAGAGACCAAAACGTGGACCCTAGAATGTGTTTGTACAATATGGATATCAAATGAAAGCTGTTGATAAGTGCTTTAATACGGGGTAATTTTCATACCTATTGATGACTAGGGTCTCGAAATATATGCCAAAACGTGGACCCGCCGTGTCTTTGAACCGAATTAAACCAAACTTACACACATTGTTAAGTAGGTATTGAAGATGATTTCCGTATAGTTTGAATACCTATTGGTAGATAGGGTCTCAAGATATAGGTCAAAACGTGGACCCGGGTAACCTTCGGACGTGTATGTACAATATGGGTATCAAATGAAAGCTGTTGGTGAATGCTTTAGTACAGAGTATGTTATGTTATGTTTTGTTATGTTATGTTATGTTATGTTATGTTATGTTATGTTATGTTATTTTATGTTATGTTATGTTATGTTATGTTATGTTATGTTATGTTATGTTATGTTATGTTATGTTATGTTATGTTATGTTATGTTATGTTATGTTATGTTATGTTATGTTATGTTATGTTATGTTATGTTATGTTATGTTATGTTATGTTATGTTATGTTATGTTATGTTATGTTATGTTATGTTATGTTATGTTATGCTATGTTATGTTATGTTATGTTGTGTTATGTTATGTTATGTTATGTTATGTTATGTTATGTTATGTTATGTTATGTTATGTTATGTTATGTTATGTTGTGTTGTGTTGTGTTGTGTTGTGTTGTGTTGTGTTGTGTTGTGTTGTGTTGTGTTGTGTTGTGTTGTGTTATGTTATGTTATGTTATGTTAATGTTAACACATTCTCTATATCCATACAAAATATCTATCAAACAAATAAAATTAAAATTTTCTTTTGAAAAATGCAACCATTCAATCAGTATTTTCTTATGACGTTATCACGTTAAACTATCGTCAGTAAACCGACTTTACAGACAACCTCTTTTTTCTTATTATTAAGATCTTACGTCGACCGATTTCTATCTGTTTTCTAAGGCGAAATTTTTCATGGTGTGTAAGAGAAATAAGCACACAACATTAGGGATTTGTTAGAAGAAGGCTTTCAATATTTTTTCGAATGCCGCAAGATTTGTTGGTGTAGCGGAGATATGTAAAGGGTGATTAAGTTTCAAGGGCCGGTATTGATTTTGAATAAAATAGAATTCTTTTAGGAAATTATTGGCATTTCTCTTTATTATGATAATATTGGTATGGCTCAATTATGCATGGAACAAAATATCGGCCAAATGGCCGCCTCAGTCTCGGCGGCACACCTCCATCCAATGGTCCAAATTTTCGATGACGCTTAGGCATAATTGAGGTTCTATGCCGTTAATGTGCCGAATTGTCTCATCCTTTAGCTCTTGAATTGTTGCTGGCTTATCAAAGTACACATTTTCTTTCAAATAACCCCAAGGAAAGAAGTCCAACGGTGTAGTTGACATTTAGGTGTGGTTCACATTCAACATCGGCCCTTGAAATTTAACCATTATTTAAAGTATCTAGAACTTTCCTCAATATCTCTTCAAGTAATAAATTATGAAGATATTATTCTGTACGTTACTTGAAACAGCGGCCACTCAATTACCCAAAAAAATAAGTATCCTTCGCAAAACACTAATAATTTCTCCCAGTAAATTCAAACTAATGTAAACTCTTAGGCGCATGGGAATCAAAGGCAACGAAAAGGCAGGCATGGCGCCAAAAGTGCTGCGATGCTCCATCTGTAATGTTCGATTTCCCAATAAGGGTAACTTCGCTGCTTCTGCAAAGGAGAGCCCCAGACAGCCAATTGACGATTGGAAAACGTACAAGCAACACTATTTTGATATTAACCGATCCAGAACAAGTAGGGTACCGTAGCGGTACTTTTTGCGCTTGAATATTTTTACAGTGACCCCATTCATTGATCTACTTCATTCATTCACGTGCATTTATCTACTTCTCTTGAAGGGTTCGCATTAATTTTTGCGTTTTAGTAGAAGCACTGATATTTTTGTGAGAAATATGAAATACTTAAAAACGTTTCGGTTTTCCTTCAAAATTTGTGGATTGTCTTTTGTCTTATACTATTACTGGTAAGTAAGTAAAAACTAATTTTAGTAAGTATCCGGAGTATTCCTACAGCACTTTACTTCAGTTGAAACGATTCAATAATGTCGAAAAGGAAAAATTTAAGCTGCCATCTAGCTCTTCGAAAATCAATTGTAGACTTTGAAAATATCGGATTATCCTAGAATGATATTACAACACAAAAAATGATGGTTTTTAATGCTTTGAAATATTTTTCTGAGTATAAAATAGCAGAAAACGTTCCCAGCAAAAGGAAAGCGCGTAGGAATACTAGGCAGATTGATAGGATGATCGTTAGACTGTTAAAACAGGATCTCAGTAAGAACGTTGCTGACATCCATCGAGTAATTTTCGTTCATCTGGAAAAGGCAATAACGAAAAAAAGAAGATTTTCAGAATTAAAAGAAGCTGGCACGGAAGAAACCAGTTGAGTTTGCTCGACAACGCATATCCTGGACTCAAAATCAGTGGCGTTATATTCGATTCAGCAATGAAACGAAAATAAATAGAGTTGGTCCAGGTAGTAGGAACTACGTGCGGCGGCCAAAACGTGCAGTATTCGACCCCAAGTCTGTCCCATCAGTTGTGAAGTAAGGGGGAAGCTCAATTATGGTGTGGGACTGCGTTTCATGGAACGGTAAAAAGGATGCGGTCAAGTTTCTACATTCAAGTCAAGTTCAGATACTCCAAACTGTAATGCCACCTTCTGCGGAAGAGAATTAATTGGTGATTTAGAAATTTCAACAAGACAAAAGCACACTTCTCGTCTTACAAAAAGGATTTTCGAAGGCAATTCAATCACTGCTCTGTATTGAACTTCTTCGAATGCCCACTTAAATAAAATAGAACATTTTTCGCACGATGGAAAAAATACACTCAGTTCGCCAAATATCACAAATTTGGATGACCGTCAAACCGTCAACCGTCAAACTAAAGTCTATTAATTTTCTTTTGTGGTGCCTTCACTAACACACACCCCCACATTTGATTATACCGGCATAAATGAGCACCCGAATGCATTTCTTCACCTGCCACTCATTAATGCGTCCGCATACTTACAGTTACTTACACTCAGCTGGCCATTGTTATTGTAGTTAATTACCAGCAATTAAAACGAAAGCAACACAACAACAAGTGCAAAAAACACAAGTGTCCAAACAAGAGGTGGTAACCAAGTCGCAGCTAAATGCATTTTTTCCTATCACCGCTTCGTTCCGCTATCAGCTGACGCCACCACTACCTGTATTTTTCACACCTTTAATCTACTCATTCGCCCGCATTCACGGTTTCCCACCAATTAATTTTTATTGTTTCGAGCTCAAAATCGGCGACACATGTTTTGTGCCTATAAATAGGTTGGAAATGGCATTCATTACGTGTATTTATAAAAGAATTTTTATCAATTCACAATTACGAAAAAAACTACTTTAAAATTCAAAGCATTATGGGAAACGTTCGACGAGTTGAGGACGTGCTTTGACGGTTTAATGAATAGACATAGTCGTTGGAAAATATTTAAGAATGATGTGTCTACATACACCTGAGCTCATAATAATAGGAACGCGAAAAAAATACCAAGTTGAACTATTTTTTTAATTAATTTTTTTTTTACAAAACATTTTTTCACCTGACTCAAGCCTCCCAACCTTGAAAGAATTCACACAATTCACCCCGGATTGAACAAAAAAACTTTTTCAGCAGAATTCGATCACTGTTCTATATTGTGCCGGTATAAACTCATACTTTCCCACTCCTTTTGCACACATGCAACTCCACACTATTACTCCGCCTCCACCATTTTTCACAGTCACTTGCAAATGTTGAACATCAAAAGCAATTCCTGGTTTTCTCCACACAAAAATTTCCTTTACCTACCTTCAATGCCAAAAATGCAGAACTTACTCTCGTCCAGAGCTCCTTGGGCTTATTTACATATTCTTTGGCAAAGGCGAGTCGCTTCTGTTGATTTACTGGGGATACCAATGACTTTCTTTATGCAACGCGGCAATAAAATCCTGCCGTTTTTGCACAGTATCTTTGCTCACAGATTTGGAAAACAGTAAGTTCATCTTTTTTGCATTTTTTTTGCCATAACCTTTGGGTTATTTGGTACTTTCTGTCCCTGCGCGCACACGTTAACTCCAGTAAGACTTGAGATTTCTGAAAGAAACTTCGTACATTTGTAGCTCTTAGTCCATTGGAGCCCGAAATAGGTTGATTTTCAGCTGTATCACTAAATCTATTGTTGTTCTAGAAAAGATGTTACACCAAGTTCGAATGGTTATGTCGTAAGTTCGAAGTTCGTATACTGGCAGCACTGAATTCATTCGCACCGCTACTTCGTAGATTTTTCAAGGAATTTGTTGCTTCGTGTTTTAGTTGTCAGAGAAAAGATTCAAAATAAAATTAACAAGGTGTAAAATATAAGTATTAAATTGAATAAAAAATTTTTGTTAAGAAATTTTCTTGCGTGTGATTGTAAAAAATCTTAGCAACGAGGCTTCTTTATGAATCTAATACATTGACGCAACATTTGATGTATCTGATTTTGGACACTCAAGCCTTTGTCTAAATGCTGATTTGTTTAACCCAAAATTTTTAAGCAAATCTGTGATTCATAACTTGCAAAATTATTTATTTTAGCAACCAAGAATTTTCTTTAAAAAATGTCATCCATTTTCACTAGCGTCTCGCAATGCTTTCCGCTGTATTTCCAGTACACTTAAATTGGTCTGCCTTTCTTCATTCAAAAGTATTAATACCAGACTACCACTAGAACTAATTTTCTAATTTTAAAGTAAAGGAAAATATTTCTAAAATAAAGCTAAAATAAATAATTCGTAAACTAAAATTAGTTTGTTTTCATCTTGCTAGCTGGCATTTGGCATTTGACACTTTTTTCGAGCTCATGTGGATTCAGTACAAGGCGATTTCATTAAAGGTGATGGCTTTAGACCAACAATACTGTTCTGTACGCTTGATCGTCAAAGTAAAGTATTGAGAAACTAGAAAACAAATAACGAATTAATTCTGAGCTGACAGCCACATGGGCACGGGAAATAAAAACAAAACAACTCAGTTGATTTACCAATGCCACCTTCAATAGATTCGCCTTGATTTAGTGTAAGGCGAATTGAATACAGAAGGTGGC
Organism: Anastrepha ludens; assembly: GCF_028408465.1. Classification (NCBI taxonomy): domain Eukaryota; kingdom Metazoa; phylum Arthropoda; class Insecta; order Diptera; family Tephritidae; genus Anastrepha; species Anastrepha ludens. The sequence continues at coordinate 8,184,290 of NC_071499.1, read as the reverse complement.
ATCTTCCGAAATCCGTTACTTCATTTTTCGATTTTGACAAGTGAGAAGTCAGACACTTTAATAATACAAAACAAACAAACAAACCAGACAAAAAGAGAAGAAATTACAGGTTTGTAAAAATGCAGTAAATTGCAGAAAAACTAAAAATGGTGAGCGAACTAATGAAAACGAACTACTGCGTGTTATATTATGACAGTTTAAATGAATATAAAGCCTGCAATGCAGTTTTCCAACGTTTTTATACGGATGGCGCCGTTTCAAAAGAGGGCTTATGTGTTTATAATTTCTTATGCTTGGTTGTGTCCCCGTGCATATACGGAGAATGCTGCTGCAGTGACAGTCCTTGGCCGGATATAAATCCGGGTCGTTCTGGTTACGTAGAACCAACTGTCGTGGGTAGTTTATGGTTGGCAGTTTCTATTGCTTTCGCCTACTGTCCGGGTCGTTCTGGTTACGTAGAACCAACTGTCGTGGGTAGTTTATGGTTGGCAGTTTCTATTGCTTTCACCTACTCTTCTCCTTCACAAACAAGAAATTCTCCTTCCTTTTGTTTGTATACTCCCGGAGCCCGACGTCACAGCAAATTCGGAAGGTGCATTCTCGTATTCTATACTATCATTCTTGAATTTAGTAATGGCGAGTTCAAGGCGAATTTATTACCGGTGACGGCATTCGTAAAAACGTACTTGTATTTTGTTTTTGTTCTTTAAATTTCATTACGTCAAAATCAGCATGCTCTCCTCAACATTTGCCATTTTAGTTCGCCTCCAGGAACACCAAAAAAGAGTACCTCATTACATTTTCATGTTTTTTTTTTTGTAATATTTCACTTAAGATATTATTTGAATCATCAACTACATTCTCAATGTATACAAATGCCAAAGTAAACACAGAGATATAAACAAAACAAATAATTTTGACGTTTTTCATATCTATGGCAAAGAAATCAACTGTGCAAATGCCATCACCTGCAACAAATCCGCCTTGGTAAAGATACGATGAACTCAGTGGATGTAAGACAATTTTCCAAAATGCAAATGATATAAAATTTCAGTACAAATATAGAAAATTGCGATATCCGATAAGAAAGAAACTTAATTTAAATATATGGCACAGTAGTACTTTTTGCTCTTAATATACACTTTTTTTTTTATTCATTTTTTTATGATTATCTAATAGTAAGCAGTTCGGCATATAAGTTTATTTATAAATCCCAAAACACTAGGCACATAGGGTGTGTTATCGTTAAAAAAGCTCTCAACTAAATTACCACAAAATTCATTAAAAGCAAGTCATCGATTTCGCTTCATCACGCCTTTTTTTGCGACGGCTACTACAGAAAAAAGCGGTTATTTTTAGTAATAAATATTAAAGTATTTTTAGCCAGTAATTTGCGGCAGCCAGAGCCATAAACATCATTGCATCCCAGATCGAGTGTGGGTGAAATGGAAAGCTAAAAGTTGGCACAAACAATTAACTAAAAGCAAAACGTGCTAAAAATAGATGCTAAAATATCTTCGTATCTGAAATTTCGGAGCAGGAACGTCGCTATTGAATTACATGCAATTTTACATTATTGACTTTCTGACTGTTGAAAAATCTGTTAAAGAGGCTGCTTGAGCAGATGTTTCATAGTTTTCTTTACTGTCTGTTGTTTTTATATGGGTTTTTTACTTCTTATTTAATAGGGCTATCGCAAAATTTACATGAACTTTCAATGAACCTGAATTGATCGGCGCCCATTTAAACAAACACTAAATTTGAAAGATGTGTGGAAGTGCATATGTCTGTGTCCAGCTGTTTACGAATATATTTTTTCTTCCGCATCATTTTTTTCTTGATTTGCTACTGCAAATTAACACCTCCCTTTAGGTATATGTACCGCAAATATAAAGGATGGGCCATTGGCTGATATTTTTACTGCAAAGAATATATCTATATTTTTCATTAATTTTTTCAATATTCCACAAATGCTTCCTGGCTCCAACTCACAAATCGCTAATTTATTTTTTGTTTAATTTAAGTCAATCGATAGACTAGGCTAGATTTACAGAATTACTTAGTAATAACTTAAGAACTAAAGGTTTATTTGATAAATAAGACTCAGTGAGACCTTGGCATCGCAAAACCAATATTAAGACTTTTAGAGAGCCGATTAAGCTCTTCAAGTCCTCTTGTGGGGTGAAATTGAGGTAATTATAATAGATCTGAGAACTTCAATATAAAATGTAGTATAACAGCCAAGTAGTCTATTGGGAAAATTAAATTAATTGCCCGATAGATCAGCACAGAGTTATTTCCATCGTTGCTCTAAGTGCAATCAGGTTAAAGGAGGATAGCCTCTGGGAGCAATCTCTCAAGAGACATGGTAGCATTTTTTGGGCAGTTAACACTCTCTATTCGCAAACTGGAGTTTGAAGGTCGTGTCAGAGCAATCTTTCCAAATATGCTGGATTGGACCGAGGGGAGAATCTAAACCGAGACTGTTTCCTCTACCTTCACTGACGGCTCCATTTTGGAATCGAGAGTCGGAGCAGGGCTTTTCTCAAAATCAACCTTCTTATTTATTTCACTTAAATTTCCGAATGTTGCTAGCGTTGTAAGGAGGACATCAAATCTTTTAGATGTGCAGGTAATATTTCCCTAATCTGGGTTCTAGGACATTAGAACAAAGAGACAAATAAAATTGCTGGTGAGCTTGCCAAGAAGGGTTCTAAATTGGTGTCAGGGGCCTCCTCCAGGGGCCTTCAGGGGCCTGTTATCAACTTATTTCTCAGATCAGGTGGATAACCATTTCTTCGTGTAGTATTTCGAAAACCCTTTCACCCCAATACAATAAATGAAGAATACAGAGAGTCCTGAGTACTCCACGCCATTTGATTTCCAAACTCGTAGCTATATTTACCGGTCATTGGACGCTTGGCACACATGCAGAAAAGCTAGGTTTACCATTTAATTCCCTATAAAGATTTCACAGAAGAAGACTGTTGAGCACCTGGTGTGAAGAAGCACTTGGCTTCTCTTTGGTGTGGCAAACTTGCGCCGGTTTGCACGAGAAAGATAAAAAATTGTGAGAGTTACTTTGACTGATACGTCCTAGGGGCTTGACAGCACAATTGTGCATACCCATTTCACACGTATTCTTAAGTCAAGCATAATAGATTACCTGGTTTAAAAACGGTGAAAAACGAAATTGAGCGAGTAACATCCGGGCCCGCACTTTCACAGGCGACTTTCAGACGGCAATCAGGTAACATGAAGAGTGTCTATGTTAATTTTTTCGTACATTACCGACACGGTTTCAGTTGTACCTCTGTTGTAACAAAACCGCTGTCGCATCCCCTATTACGTCAGAAAATTAGCTGATTTCTTCATATTCATGTCAGCCGCATCTTTGCATTCTGTGCAACGTACCTTTCAACCACTAAATTGCAGTCAGTATCAAAGCAACAAAATGGATTTGGAAATAAACCCGCCGAAAGCCTACCCTTTACAGGCATGTATATGTGAATACATTTTATTGAGCATCAAAGGTGCAAATTGATACGAAAAGCTGTCACTAAAAATATGCGCCGCATCTCTTCTTTTTTTAATGCTCCACTTTGTTGATTTTATCTCTTCTTCTAAGTTCGTCTCTTGCTCGTATTTCATTGCGGGTGAGCTCAAGCCTTTCTGCTTACAACTAAATAAAAAAATATACATGTTTAAGTATGTGTGTGTGTGTGTTATAAAGAATAAAACGAGTAACGATTTTTTATGAGAAAAAGAAACTGGCTTAACGCATCAGCTGTTGACGTCAGTACTGGTACTCGATTGCGCGTATGTCACATAACCAGATATGAAGATTGTGCCCATAATTACATACATACACACACACATGCAACCTCAACTAAGCGCAGTGCGTATGTCATCATCGCTTGTCATCGCAGTCAAGCTGGCTGGCGATGCGCGCTCCAGCGCTTCTGTGCTTCTGCTTGTATTCATTTCTCGATATTCTCTTTTAGTGTTTTCGTATACCGTTTGCTTGCATTAACATATGTAGGGATGTGTGTGCTGTGTGTGTGTGTATGTGCGCACATCTCAATCGCCGGCTCAGTTTACATGAACTTGGCCTGTGATTGTTTATGTTGTTGCGGCTGCTACCACTGGTGTTGTTGTTTTGAACTTCTGTTTCGCACTTATGCAGCGGCAACACTCTCATCTTAAGCAAAAAACAACAACAAAAGTATTCACAGCATCATTATCATACAAAAAAAAAAAATTAATGTAACCCGCTGCATTTGAGTCTGTTCGACTTCCTGCTTCTTTTTATATAATTTTTTTGTTTAATATAAATGTTCGTTAATGGGTTTGCTTGAATTGTTTTCTGAATTTTATTAATGCAAAGTTTTTCTATGTTTTAATATTTTTTTGTATAACGGTAGCAACAGTAGGGAAAACTCGATGTAAACAGCAGCAAATATTACTTCAAAAACTACTTCTGAAATTATTAGGGTTGATATTTGTGTTTCTGGTAGCGATGGCATCACTCTATAGGTATTAACAAAACTTATTCAGATCTTCAAAAGATAAGCACCTGAAAATACGAGGGTTGCTATTTATGTTTCTGTTAGCGATGACATCACTCTATAGATATTAAAGAAAGAACAATGAAATTTCTCATATCTAAAATTTATTTGGACCATCATAAGATAAGCACTGGAAAATACGAGGGTTGTTATTTATTTTTCTGATAGCGATAGCATCACTCTATAGATATTAAAGAAAGAACAATGACATTTCTAATATCTAAAATTTATTCGGATCTTCATAGGATAAACACTTGAAAATACGAGGGTGGCTACTTATGTTTCTGATAGCGATGACATCACTCCATAGATTTAAAAGAAATACCAAATAAATCTCTAATATCTAACATTTATTTGGAGCTTCATAAGATAAGCACTTGAAAATACGAGGGTTCCTATTTATGTTTCTCATAGCGATGACATCACTCCATAGATTTAAAAGAAAGAACAAATAAATTTCTAACATCTAACATTTATTTGGAGCTTCATAAGATAAGCACTGGAAAATACGAGGGTTTCTATTTATGTTTCTGATAGCGATTACATCACTCTATAGATAATAAAAAACGAACAAATAATATCTAATATCTAAAATTTATTCGGATCTTCATAGGATAAACATTTGAGAATACGAGGGTTGCTATTTATGTTTCTGATAGCGATGACATCACTCTATAGGATATTAAAAAATGAACAAATAAATTTGAAATATCTAAAAGTTATTTGGACCTTCATAGGGCAAGCATCAAAATACGAGGGTTGCTATTTATGTTTCTCATAGCGATGACATCACTCCATAGATTTAAAAGAAAGAACAAATAAATTTCTAATATCCAAAATTTATTTGGAGCTTCATAAGATAAGCACCTGAAAATACGAGGGTTGCTATTTATGTTTCTGATAGCGATGACATCACTCTATAGGATATTAAAAAATGAACAAATAAATTTGAAATATCTAAAAGTTATTTGGACCTTCATAGGGCAAGCATCAAAATACAAGGGTAGCCATTTATGTTTCTGACCTAACAAAGGAAAAATTAACATTGGTGATTAAAAATGGTTTAATTGTTTTTCAAAATATTTTCGATATTTATTTCCAAAACCCACTCCATCTGGCAGATTCTGTTGAAAATTTGTGCCAGCCTATATGAGAAAAAATAGTTTTGAAAATATCTCAAGCGCAGCTTACTTAAATCGCAAATTCCACATACTTTTTTGACAGGAGACTCGAAATACCTACTAAACTGCTAACAATTACTACTTATACATACATACATAATAGGACTATGAATAAGTTCGTGCGGTTTTTTTCGAAATTTGAAACTTTATTGACGTAAAATGGTTACAAATTTAATATTCAAAATATTGTCCATCGCTTACTACTACTTTTTCCCATCTTTCTGGCAATTCACGGATTCCCTTTGTGAAAAATTCGGTCGGTTTTGCCGCAATCCACGAATCGATCCATTTTTTGACTTCATCGTAATTACGGAAGTGCTGGTCAGCCAGGCCATGTTGCATCGATCGGAAGAGATAGTAATCGGATGGCGCAAGGTCTGGACTATACGGCGGGTGGGGTAGGACATCCCATTTGAGCGTTTCTAAGTATGTTTTGACCACTTGTGCAACATGTGGCCGAGCATTGTCATGTTGCAAAATAACTTTGTCGTGTCTATCGGCGTATTGCGGCCGTTTTTCTCGCAGTGCTCGGCTCAAACGCATCAATTGTCGTCGGTAGACATCCCCCGTAATCGTTTCATTCGGTTTCAGTAGCTCATAATACACAACACCCAGCTGGTCCCACCAGATACACAGCATAACCTTCAGGCCATGAATATTCTGCGCCGACGTCGATGTTGAAGCATGGCCAGGGTATCCATACGTTGCTCGACGTTTTGGATTGTCGTAATGGACCCACTTTTCATCGCCAGTCACAATTCGATGCAAAAAACCCTTTCTTTTGTGCCGTTGAAGCAGTTGTTCGCATGCCATAAAACGGCGTTCAACGTCTCTTGGCTTCAATTCATACGGCACCCAATGGCCTACCTTTCGGATCATTCCCATGGCTTTTAAACGTTTGGAAATGGTTGATTGATCAACTCCCAAAGTTTTTGCAACCTCTTCTTGCGTTTGAGCCGGATCTTGATCGAGCAATTCCTCCAATTCGGTATCCATGAACTTTGGCGGCGCACCCTCGCGTTCTTCGTCTTCCAAGCCAAAATCACCACTTTTAAAGCGTGCAAACCACTTCTGGCACGTTCGCTCAGATAGAGCATGCTCACCATAAACTTCCACCAAGATACGATGACTTTCGGCTGCTTTTTTCTTCATATTAAAATAATGAAGAAGAATTCCCCGCAAAAACACATTATTTGGCACGAAATTCGACATTTTCAAGTGTGGTAAAAATATTGTTGTTTACGCTTCAAATAAAAAACTTATACTGACGTTTGTGCCTTACCACAGTAGCTCTCCAATGAATGTTTGGAAATGTGGATCGATGGAATAATAATCAAGTTACGCCATCTGTTGTAAAACCGTAACGAACTTATTCATAGTCCTATTACATGCACGCACACATATGTATGTACCTATGTAAATATCCCTTCCGATTTTAATGGAAATAACACTGAATTACTTAATTAAATTTAATACCGGGGCTTTATATTTTTCTAGCAAAATAATAAAAAAAAAATTCCGGAAAATATCACCAGCACGCCAATACGCCAAGTCAAATATTAATGCAGCGAATTAGCAAATGTAATCACTTAAAGTGTCATTGTTTGACATTCATTTAGACAATTCATTTCGTAGAATTATCGAATGCAATTCGAAGCGAAGGTTCAACAAAAAGGGCAGCTACAGCAAAAACTACTTAAAAGAGAGAAGCATTTATATGAGTGTTGTTGTTGTACAAAAGCAAACAAAAACAAAGTGCTATGTATGTGTGTATGCACATTCACAAACAAACAAAAAATTAAATAAAATAAAGTGTGTTTTTAGATGTCCAACAATGCAATTTCTAGTGACATTTGACAATTTTGACAATTGGCTATTTACAACTGACAGCCAATTTTGACAACTGACAACTATAGTTTATAGTTTGCGATGTGAACATTAAGCTGGTATGAAACTAGCACAACTTTTGTGAATTGCGAAAATATTTGCATGACAATTCAGCTAAAAAATTTTACGCTCAACTACTCGTTCTTCATAAAATATTATTCGGCGCCATGAAACGTTTACGTAAAGGTGCTGTGTGCAAATATTCTCACCTCATTTGCTGATTTTATAAAGGGAAATTTTAAGTAACTGCTTCCCGCTGAGATTTTTCCTAAGACATCAGATTGATGGCCGATAAACAGCCTCTGTTACGTGAGAGAAAGTGCCCCGATTTGACTTCCTGATTATCAGCTGCATGGCCGAAATCCGAATTTCCGAACTTGTGCTCAAACATTAGTGGCATACGATTCTATAGTACATATTTTATATTGCATGTTTATACCAATAGAAACACCCTTTTGACTCATACAAACACATACAGTCCGGTTCACTTGATTAGAGTCACTAACTTTTATGGAAAAAAATGATTAATAAAGCAACCCTATTTGATCTAGTAGCACAAGGTTTTCTGATAAGTGGTTAGAGGTAGTCGGAATTTTCAAAAAATTTAATTTTTTTCGCATTTTCTTAAAGTATAATATTTATCTTAGAAGTATTCTGTGGAAATTTGTAGCGAATCCGACAAATACTTTTCGAGCTATTTAACAGTTAACAAAGGGCGCTCGGGTGCTCCGGAGCGTTTGAGAGCAAAATTTTAAATGCGTTTTTCTCAAAACTATCTTTTTTGAACTGGTGATCACTGTAACTCAAAAACCGCCTGATAGATGTAAAATTTATACTGCTTTGAAAAACATAAAAAACTCGTGCCTGATCAAAGAATTTTTATTTTTCAAAAACATCGATTTTTTTTAAATATCGGTTTTTTTCTCGAAAATCTGAAAAACTTTTCCTAAGGCCGCCATATTGCTAATTTTTGGAAAAAAAGCTTCGATCAGGCACAAGATTATCTATTAATAAAACTAATTTCTCTTGTCCGATTGATTTTAGATGAATCTCCAAGGATTTTTTATGATTACCGCAAGGGACTTTTGGAGAAACGGGCTCCACAGAATTTGCGATAACTTTTACAATTATTACTTTTTTTTTTGAAATTTTGCTAAAGTCAAGTCAAAACATGATGTATTAATGCTTTGTTTTTATTTTTTGTAAAATAAATCCATTGTCTAGCAAAAAAAACTATTGAAAGTCATAATTTTTTCGGGCCTCTGACTACCCCTAACCCCATAATTTAAGTGAAGAGTGTACTTTGCTTGAAAATAAACTAGAATCAAAATATTATTCCATCCAACGGTATTTCGCAGTAATAAAACTTCAGCAGCTTCAATACTGCGCTTGATTTATTGACAAACATTTTATTCCATAAAAAATATTGCCTCTAATCAAATGAACCGTACTGTATTGTATGTACTAGGAATTTATAGAAAAATTTCAGGTAAGCAGTTTTTTAGATTATTGAATTCTGGTATAATAAAGTGCAAGTTTTAAGTACATTCAAAATTACACTGATTTTTGACAATTTTTTCTGCTGACGATATAAAATGCTTTTTTCATATAAGAAAATTGTGTCGAATAGAGAAAATGCGCAAAATACACTTCCTAAAAAATTGTCAAAAATCAGTGTAATTTTGAATGTACTTAAAATAAATTTTGTGTTAAGTTTGAAACCTTAGTTTATATGAATTTTATTTTAGTACGAACGATATTTTTATAAAGAAATAATTGAAATTATAAAATAAGTAAACAAATAGTAAAATCTTAACAATATGTGGTGTACACTTTACTTTGACGCTGACTGTATATCCACCCTCTATTCCAAAACGGATCTAAACGTTTTAGAAGTAGAAATAATCAGCGCGCATTGCAGGACACAAATTTTATGCACCTGACAATTTTTTTTTTTGCAATGATGTCTTTTTTGTAATGATGAATCAATCCTTAATTCTTCTTTGGCATTTAAATATTCTCTGAATAAATTTGAATTTAATAGTATTTTATTTTGTTTACAAGTATAAATACAACTTTCAGAAAATTTAAAACAAAAGTGATATTATCGCCTTCAAAGTGATTCCTATTAACTGCAAGGAAATTACACCAGCGTCTGATCCAGCACTCGGAACATTTCTGGAACTCTACCTTCGACATAGCCATCAGAGCAGTCTTCGATCTTTCCATTACTTCCTTTCGGCTGTTCAAAGTTGTTCCCCGTACCACGTAGCGGTTTTTTGACTCGATCAAACAGAAAACAAAAGCAGAGAGCCATATCAGATGAGTTCGTGGGCTGTTGGATGGTATCGTCGTCAAGAATTAGCGGATCATGATGGCACTAGCAGACGGTGCGTAATGATGGTGCAAACTCCACGTGTTGTTTTCCCACAAATCCTTTATTTTTTGAATTTTTTTGGCGAACCTCGTCTTTAAAGAAATATGGGTGCGATGATTCCTCCAGCCCATAGGCCGCACCAAACGTTTGTTTTTAATGGAAGTAATGGCTGCTCTTGAATCTCTTCGGGTTGCTCGTCATCTCAAATACGGCAATTTTTCTTATTTGTGCAGCCATTAAGCCAAAAATGGGCCTCGTCGCTGAACACCATAAGTTGGCTTTTTCACAGAGCTTCGATTTTCGTAATTCAATTGTACGATTTGTAAACGTTGTTGAGGCGTCAACTCTTCCATGATCGATGAATACTGAAAAAAAGTATGTACATATTTAGCTTGACAGTAGTCACGCGTGATCTGTCAAAAAACCCCTCTTGGAAAAAGTACTTTCATCTTACTAATTTTTCAACCCCAGTTTAAGAAAAATGATCCCTTCTATCTCAATGCCGAACTTGTGCATAAACCGAGCTTTTAGGTTTTTTTTTCGAACAGAAGGTGCATATTTCTATGAAAATATTTTACTTTTGCCTCACATACATACAACTATTTGGTATGGTGGAACTACAGTTTTTCGCTGTCGTTAGCGAAATCCTCGTTTTCATGTTGAAATATAGACATTTTCGTATTTGCAGTTTTTGCTTGTCATTTAATTTTTTACTGCCATTTATTTGTTTCTATTGGCTTGTTTTACATGTCCAGTACATGTGTTAGTTTTTATCCAACTCATTTTGTATTTGTTTGTTCATATATGGGCACGTAGGTATGTACATGAGTTGCTGTTGTTTTTGTGTCTGCAACTCTCTGTTCGTCGCTTGATTGGTGCAGTGTTACAGACATTTGTTATTTGTCTCTTTGGGTTTCGGTTGTATTGTTACTTATTTATTTATTTATTTTCCTTTTAACAGCCAGGTTTAATAGCTTTTGTTCTTATCTGTTGCTGACAAATTGTTTTCCAGTAGAGAACTTTTTTATATTTTTTTGTGTGTTTTTTTGGTTACTTGAGTGGGGTGCACACAAATTTTTAAGGATAAATTTCACGTGATTATTATTTTTTTGCTAATTTGTTTTATTCAAAGTCATTAAAGTGATAAATTGAGCATTTGACTGGGCAGATTTGACAACACTTGAATGCTGGCATTGTTAATGTTATAATAATTTTCTTGATGCCAACAGCCGCGGTTAGGAAGAAATTTCTTATGAAAAACAAACAAAGCTTTAATAGAGACTTTTTTACTTTTGAGATACCGCCAATGCTGCTGCTGAATGTAATTAAAAATTACCTTTGGTCAGCAAAAATCCACTTAGCAAAAGCTCCTCGCGGATGCTTACCAGATCATGTCTTTAAAGATTATGATTCCGATTTCTCGGAAGGATCACAATGTCGTCAGCGTATGTGCATATTTGTATCGATTTATAAAATATTTTAATCTACTAACATCAACTAATAAATCCATTTAATGAGGCAAGTCCCAAGCACGTGACATAAGAAAATGGGCATACATTTCGGAAGATGCAAATATTGAGGAGTAAAAATGAACTCACTCATACTGTGCAAACGCTGGTTTTGGTATACATATTCGTATACATACATACATACATTTGTATATATGGGCACTATTTCTGGCCAGTCTGAAAGAAATGGTGAACAGTGATTTATGCATAAATGCATTAGATAGTTCTAGAAGTCGAACTAAAATAAAATAGGTCAGAAATACTTAAAATTAGATCAAAGAAAACTGTGAAATGTATTAAAATTATCAGCAGCAGCAACATTCTGGAAGCAACATACTTTCGTGCTTGCTATCAAATTTTGCAAATTCATATTAACGACAAAAACGGGCCCATTTTCGCCGACTGATTTCACAACTTCCGACGTTTTTGCCTATCAGAGAGGAAGTACATTTTCAGTTGAATAAAATTTTGCAATTTATTTTGCCACTTTGCATGAATGCATCAAGCAATACGAATGCATATTCAGTTCACGAGAATACAAACCTAAAGCAAAATACCACATCCGTACATACATTTGCTTAAGCGGCAATAATTGTGCTTATCTGAATCACTAAAATTCATTTGGCTAATTTGACAGTTAACGTGAAAATGTTCGATGTGCAATCACAGTCAGCTCAGTGATGGCCCATTAATTAAGGCAAGAAAATTAATGAGTTTAAACGAGTACAATGGATTTGTGTGTCCATAAATTCGTTTAAAGTTACCCGAAAGCTAAGTTTAAAAAATTAACAAGTTGATTTATTACCAAGTTGGAGTAAAACGTAAATGCTCACTGAGATGCTTTTGCATACGATGGACCTCTGAGGCATTCAAAAATGTTTTGTGTTGCGGTAAATGAAATAATTTATAATTCATAAATTTGTATTTAACTTATTATTGGCATAGGTAGCTCAGCCCTTCACAAAATTTCCAGACAATTAAAATAATTTAATTAGCTGTACAGCTTTAAATACCCTGAACTTAAAACTGATAATATTAACGCATAATAAAGCTAAATTGAAATTTAAATATTCGTATTATTATTAATAAAGCTATGAGTGCTGCTAAATTTATAAAGCTCAGTTAAAGAGTTAAATGATTTAAGTGAGAATCATTCGATGTTACTAAATTGTTTTTTACAACTTTGGTACGACCGATTGGTGTCTGAGATCGATAATAAGAAATTCGCATTAACAGATCTTACATATGATGCACACATACATATGTATGATATATGTAAAATAGAAGCACGTCTTCTCCAAATCCCTTTTACGGATAAACTATTTATATTTCGAAGGAATTAAGAATTGCGCATTTGTATTCGAAAGGTGTTTTGATGTTGAATTTAACAAAATGGCACCAATACAAATGCGAAAACATGTATTTATGTATACGTGCCTCCTAAATGTATGCTCTAATGTTGATACAAAATGAAGGAAAGGTGTTAAGCAGCGGTTTAAGAATAAGATTTAAGATATTTCTGTTCATGTACATTAAGAAAATCGTTAAAATAAAGATAAAGGTAAAGATAAAGATAAATTTAAAGATAAAGATAAATATAAATATAAAGATAAATGTAAAGATAAAGATAAAGATAAAGATAAAGATACCGCGACGGTATACGAGATCTACCAGAAAGATGGGAAAAAGTAATAAGCAACGATGGGCAATACTTTGAGTGATTCACTTGTAACCATTATTTCAGAATAAAGTTGTATTTTCATCAAAAAACAGCGAGAACTTAGTTGCGCACTATATGTCACTGTATTGTTTTATATCGTTTTATTTTAATCGATTTTTTTTTTTTTTTTTTTTTTTTGTTTTTTTTCAGTTGGGTTGCTTACTAAGTTTCTGGAGTATTGGTGTTTTAGTTTTCAAAATATTTCTCTTGATGATTAACACACTTTTGCATTTGATTGATAAAATTTTCGAAGCTCTTTATCCAGGTATATTTGTCCTGGGTGTAGTTTAAATTGAGGGAGATCCAACGGGAACACACCTATTATTCCTAAAAGTGGCCAGGTAGAATATTATTGATGCTCATCATAGTAAGGACCAAGAATGCCTCTATCTCACAGCAAGCGACATCGCGATCCTGCTTAATCACCTACACCATCGATATTTTCTGTCCAAACAACTGATTTTAGACAAACTTCACGGATTTCGTGGATGAGCGTACAGCGAATCCCAGCGTGTACCGATTTTTATGCAGTTAAAGGACGATGCTTACTCCCCATATAATGATTTTAGTTCATGCATTCTTGTTTTGTTACACCATGTCGAATTTTGTGAAAAATAATCGGTGAAAAATGTGCACAGTTTAATTAAATTTTTTTGCCGAGATGAATTTTTAAACACAGCAACACATTTGAGTGAGTTTATGATAAAATATGTCAAACTTTTCAGTGGAAATGTCCAATGGTGCCTGACAATGCTATGGATATGTACGTGCAGCAACCCTGATAGTGGGTTGGAGGTACTTTTTCCAATAGGGGGTTTTTGACAGATCACGAGTGACTACTCTCAAACTAACTACAACCATTGTTACGCGTGCTGTGTGGCATGTGGCACGGTCTTGCTGAAACCACATGTCATGCAAGTCAAGCTCTTGCATTTTGGGCAAAAAAAAGTTGGATATCATTTCACGGCAGCGCTCACCATTTACAGTTACGTTACGATTCGCAGCATCTTTGAAGAAGTACGGTCCAATGATACCTCCAGCCCATAAACCACACCAAACTGTGACCTTTTCTGGATACTTACATTGGTAGCTCTTGTAATTCTTCTGGCTGATCTTCTCTCCAAAATCGACAATTCTGCTTATTTACGTACCCATTGATCCAAAAATGAGCTTCGTCGCAGAATAAAATTTTTCGACTTTAAACTTTCTTAACAGAACTCTCATTTTTATAATAAAATTCAATGATTTGCAAGCGTTGTACATTTGTAAGACGATTCATGGTTAAATTATAGACCAAACTGAAGATATTTGACATTGAAACAAAACACGAAACGTGCGTCAGTTGTTTAAACCAACTGTTTAAAAAGATAATAGCTAAAAAATCACCCTTTATATATTTATTTCCATGTTTTTATTGTTTATTATACATATTTTAATATAACATAATTTTTTTTTTTTTTTTTTTTTTTTTTGATTTTACTGAATCTGCCTTTTTATTTTTTATCTCTTGATTTTTTCTTAATTTTTTTTTATTATATTTTATGTAATTTGTTTTTGTTTTTGGATGTACAAAAATTAATATCTAGGAGCTATTCACTGCAGATTTGTTGATGTCACTTTTGAAAGGCGCTTTATTTGGTTAGAATTTTATTTTATCTATTTTACTTTTTTATTTTATTTATTCAAATATTTCAAATTCATTTCATTTATTTTAGTTTACTTTTAGATCTGCTTGCTTGTTTGCTGCATTTATTTTGCATATCACCTATTTATTTTATCCCCATATTTGCCTTTCTTATTTTCGTGATACAGATTTAAAAGATTAAATAAATATACCTACTTTGCTTATAAATTTTTCCCTCCGACCACACAAATAACTGAAAGTTGCGAATTGAAAAAAATTCCATTCGCTTAAAAATATAATTGTGGAAATGATAAGTAAAAAATTATATTTAATGCACTTAATAATCAATCAGAAGCCTCATTTGAATTGAAATTCTTTTTTATTTACATTTTGCATTAATCCAATAATTTTAAGCAGATGAAAATTCATAGAGGTGTTGGTTATTGAATACACTGGACAGCGTAACACCTTTATATAAGTTGTGTCTAAAAATGGTGAATGTGGTCTGATTCGGTCCACTCTTCGGGTTCAGTTCCGGGCACTCTAGTTTCGCTGTACTGCAGATATTAAAGTAGCTGACGGAAACTGCGTAACTACAAAATATCCCTTCATATTGACCAGTGAAAAATGAGAGGAATACCAGCCGTATGCGAAAGGCCTTACTCTGATAATAGCAATAGCAAACACATGGAAGTAACTTAATATTACCATAGCAGTTGCAAAAAAGATACTAATGCTGGACTACTCCAAATTGCGAGTGGAGTGCAAACACGACCTTTCTGATTGTTTACTTTTACGTGGAAATGTCACTTAATTTTCAGCCACATTACCCAGACAGTTATCGAAAAAGGCAACTTCCACATTACGCTTTTGCTCTGCTTTGAAGTTATTTAGACTTCTTTTATACACTGCGCCCACATCATTACACTTCGCGAACATCATAACCACACTTTCGCACCTCTATAAGTAGATTCGTAAATGGAATTTTGCACTTTATTGCCTTAATAATCCTTGAAATGAAGTTATCTTACTGCGTATAATTTTGGTGGCAGATTTGATGAATGGCCTTTTGTAAAGGAGCAGCGAACAACCGCAAAAATGCGTCTGAATGTCGTTCGTCTCAATGTGTGCCTACGCTTGTTTGTTTGTATGTTAATATAAATATGTATGCACACATACATATGTGTCGACATGTATTCCCAGAATATTCGTTTACGGAGTCATTCATATGAAATTTTAAGAATGCGGCGCCATAATTACAATGTCAAGTATTTTGAGCAACAATTACGCAAAACGTGTAGCGCGTGGCATCATAAAAATATGAGCGAAATATGTAAATGCATTTATACATACATACGCATGTGGTTGCCATATAAAAAACTCAACTTCTTACTTACTTAATTCAAGTGCCCCACGCGGACGATCGTCAACATTAAAATCACCGTCTTTGAAGCGACGGAACCAATCTCGGTACCTTGTTTCACTTAAAGCAGCATCTGCATAAACTTTTTGTAGCTCTCGATGCGCTTCAGCCGCTGTTTTTTTTCGAATGAAAGAGGAAAATCAACACTTCCCGCAAATGACGATTATTCGGCACAAAATCAGACATTTTCACAAAACCAAAAGTATGTATATGATACCAAAACAAAATCACTAATGTGTCGGAGCAGTTTGTTTACCATGTGTCTAAGCTTGGTTTATGACGTTTAGGTTATTCGACTAGCACACACTGCTGGCGGCATCTATTGACAAACAGCGAGAACTTAGTTGCGCACCTAGTAGAAGCAAATTTGTCATGATTTTAACTTGAATTGATTGCTATCAGCATCTTATGTAAAGAATTAGGAATATTTCGAAATTTATAAAATATTCGTAGGCTCATATAACCGTAAGCATTATAGTAGAATGTGATACGGACGAGGTTAATAGACATTAATGGAAAATAATATTTGGAGCCATTGAATTTTACAAACTTTCGTCGAATAATTGTTCAAATTATAGAAAAAGCAAAAGGCGTATAACTCAACTTCTTGAGTTGCACTAATAATATGAATCAAATCTTTGATTTAGCAAATTTTTATTTATTTTTCATACCATCTGGATTAAATATTCGAAAAATGCAATATCATGAAAAATATACCTAAAAAGTTTGTTTTCCGTTTAAAATGAAATGTGAGCACTCATATCGAAACCCTCAAAATTGTGTGAAGTGTGCCCATTGGAAATGGTGCGCGTTGTTCTGTACTCATTTGTAAAATCATACTAATCAGCTCTACTAAATAAATAAATCTTTTTTCTCTTTTCAGAATTATCACGAACAGGCCGCACTAAAAAACAAATTAATCACCTACTTTATGTAAGTCAGTGCAACAAAGAACAAAAGTGTTAAAAATGTTTACCTTATTCATTGAAAAACTTAAAAGTATGCCTTTATTGCAACGAACTATTTTCAATTCTACTAAAACTCAATGCAAGGAATTATTATAAAAAACGTATGCATGACTTTTAAAACTCAATTTAAACAACTAAATTGGTGTGGAATTTCCACAGCGACGTGACATTAAAAGTTCATTAATACGACCGCAAAATGCAAGCTGAAACTTTTTCGTATGCTCTCCGATGAATAAAATTCAAGCATAAAATTCATCATACGCCGTGTGGCACACGCCAATCAACAGTCAGCTGAGGCAAGCAATTGGCAAGTGCGATAACCCAAAGTGGCAACGCGTGGCTTACTGAGATTTTCACGCTTCGAAAAACTTACAGAACACACGCACATTCACGAACACCCATAAAAGAGTTCCTCACGCAACATCAGCTCATAGCTGGATGAAGAAGAAACGAAAAATGTCTGAGGTGAGTGTAAAATGTGCATTTATTTTTTGCTTTTATGATATAACGAAGTAGATATGTATGATTCGATGTATGGTGTAATATTTTCTCAAGTACGGTATATGGCAAATAATGCGCAAAATAAATATTCGAGAATATTCGTACTATTTTTGGGCACGTCTAAATTACTTTCCCAAACTGCCCACTGGCTTTATTATACTTCCCTGAAGAATTCACAACTGCACAGCCGCCTTATCAACTCAGCCCGCTGATGCTTCCTTAAAAGCATTTCTTTTGTCATTTTTATGGTTTAATTTTTCTTCCTGATCACAAAAACTTTGTTTGTAAACAATTTTCTTTGGAAATTCTTTGCTTGCGAAAGCTTGATTGCCTAAGTATAATTTCCGCACCAGTGAAAGTAAATGAAAATATCTATGAACGAAGTTTAGGTTGAATGAGGCAGCTGGGCGGGAACAGTATGAGAAAGGGTTGGTGAGTCGAGTTGCAGTGACTTACTTAGGTGGATATTTCAGTTACGTATCACATTTTTACTCATAAAAACTGAAATTATTCAAACTTAGGGTTTTTTTACTTAGTATTTCAGCATTCATTTACTAATTATGGAATTATGAAAGTTATGGTGGTATTAAAATATTACTTCTATGCTTTTTATACATACTTATATATTTGTAAGAGTATCTCAGGGTATCACTTTCATTTCTGTGCTTCAAAAGTATTACGTGAGGTATACAAAAAGTTCGCTAGCTGGAGGAGGTTGATGTTGGTGTTAAGGCTTTTTTATACTAAGGAGTCAATACAAATATTTTATAAATGCCGCATCTCATTCCAAATTGTTAATTAAACATTGAGCTATCGCTGTATGAACAAGTAAATTTCGACGAAATTTGAGTTGCCTAAAGTGATTAAGTTCATCTCTAAGCAAGTAAGAACACACAAAGCCAATATGAAGGCGATATATTCAGCTTAAAAGGAGTCTCACAGGAAAAACTACGAGCTAAAAGAGGAGTCAGTTGAAGGCGTTTAGTACTCAAGTCATCCGATTGAGGCTATATTCTCGGATATTGTTGATAAAGTTGATAAATTTGCTATGGGACATGAAAGTTTGCAAAAGAAACAAATCGCAGAAATCGTTGGAATATCAACTACTTCTACAGCTACTAACTACTTCTAAATAGCTATATGAGACTCAGAACAAAAAAACTTTTTTTTTTTATAAAATAATCTGAACTAAATATTTGTACCTTGCGGCATAAGGAAAGTTATTGTAAGCATTAAATAATTTTCAAGTGCGTAAAAGGAAATAGATGAGAAGAAGATGGAAGAATAAAAAAAAAAATAATTGGCGCGTACACTTCTGTTAGGTGTTTGGCCGAGCTCCTCCTCCTATTTGTGGTGTGCGTCTTGATGTTGTTCCACATATGGAGGGACCTACAGTTTCAAGCCGACTCCGAACGGCAGATATTTTTATGAGGAGCTTTTTCATGGCAGAAATACACTCGGAGGTTTGCCATTGCCTACCGAGGGGCGACCGCTATTAGAAAAATGTTTTTATTAATTTTGCTTTCACCGAGATTCCAACCAACGACCTCTGTGAATTCCGAATGGTAATCAAGCACCAACCCATTTGGCTACGGCGGCTGATGGAAGAATAGATGGAAGAAATAAAATATGGGACAAAACTAATATTAAATTAAGGGGAGGTTCTAGTCCAAAGGCCGAAAATGTGAGTAGTTTCATGATTTTTTTTTTTTTTTTTTTTGAGAGTACAAACGTATTTTTTTAAAAACCTTTTTTGGCATTTATTTGTCTATATTTTGAAGTTTACAAAAATTGTTCGAGTAAAAATAATTTTTGTATTAGCATCAGCATTAGCAGCTCCAGCCCTCACTGACAACGGTCGTGGGCGGCGATGGACAGTGCGCGGGGCACTCTACAGCTCTGCCAAGTGATCTGAAACGAAAAAAACAAAAAAAATCTTAAAGTAGATGAAATTTGGGGGGCCTTATGAATTTCCGACTTTAAAAACCCCCTCTTTTGAAAAAAGGGGACGCTTTGAAAAAAAACACCTTTCCTCTTTTTATTTGTTTTAACGTTAAAAAAAAAACAATACTAAATTTTTTTTTTAAACGCTTCCTGAAGGCCTCCTAAATTGAATAAGCTTTAATATGAGCCACCAAATGTCGAAATCGGTGTAGTCGTTGAAGCGGAATCGGCCGACGTGCTCTCTCGTCTATACGCTATAACTCGTAGAATCAATTAAGTAGGCAAATATACGTTTGCCTACACATTTTTAAGACCTTAAGGATTAAAATAGAGCAATACAAAAAAAATAAGGTTTTTGGTCGATTTTGACGAGAACCTCCCCTTAAGTCTTAGGAAAACCACATACAATTATAGTTAATCGCTTGTATGTCCTCCGTGATTTATTGTGAGTAATACTAGTCGTCATGACATCGATTTTACGAATGACTGAAGAACACTAAAGTCGATTTTTGTCCAGCCCTCTTGCCACCTCGGGCAACCTCAGCACAGGACTTCTTTTAGGAAAAAAAAATCTCCTTTATACGCTTAGACCTGTGGATTGGAACATTGGCCGGTTGATACGTCCCAGACTCACCGAACTCATTCTTCGACAAA
The DNA here is from genome assembly GCF_028408465.1 of Anastrepha ludens. Classification (NCBI taxonomy): domain Eukaryota; kingdom Metazoa; phylum Arthropoda; class Insecta; order Diptera; family Tephritidae; genus Anastrepha; species Anastrepha ludens. The sequence continues at coordinate 8,163,935 of NC_071499.1, read as the reverse complement.
ATTCTGTAGAAAATTATCTAAGACTTCTACGTAATTCTCGGCGCTCATCTTATGAGAAATAAAACACTTGCCACGATCGCTAAAAGTGTCCAGGGTCATAAGAGAGCCAACGTGGAAGTTTCGGGAGTAACTCATTTGTCGTGGCTCACGAATATCTCCACAATACTTGTGACAACCAACAGGCTCATCGAGTTTAAATTTTTTTAACGCTAAAAATGATGGATTGCCATTCATCATCCCAAAATTTAGAATTATCGTCGAATTCGGGTCTAACTGTTTTCTGGCGTCGTGTACGCTTCGTACGCTAATCTATTGTATTTTTTTTTATATTTCAAATTTGAATCTTCACTCAAAATCTGCTATTCCTCTCTTCGTAACATTGAAAAAAAGTTCACATCTAATTTGCTTAGAGCTCATGTTTTTATTGACAGCCATTCATCTTGTCTCTCTCCCTCTCTTATACCTGTCGTTAATTTAGACCGGTGCTTTTAATTTTTCCATATCCATCAGGATTTTTCAGTAAGTCGTAGACAGTATTTTTAACCGATTAACTTTTAGCGCTATTTTGCAAACTGAGTCCCGATTCCCTATAGGCGAGAATACTTGCGCGCTCTTCGGTAGACAGCTTCGTTCCTCTTGGCGTAGTGCTCTAAAAAGTTATTTTTCCAGCATGAAAATTATTTACTTGCTAATGAAAACTAATCAACTTACCTTAAGGAATCTTCTAGACTGTGAAATGTGTTTAAAAATATCACGAAAAGAAAGATAAAAAAATAGCTAAAAATGGATTCAAGGTGCACCTCTGTTACAAAAAAATGCGATCGCCCTTCAAAGTTATCCTACGTTGGGTGCTCAAATGTGACTTCGAAAAGTTTAGCCATTCCATAGCCCCTTGAGGCTATTATTTTCCTCCAAAAAATTATGGAAAAATATATGCTGGTAAGGAAATGATGTTGGTTGAATATTTTATTGAGTTTAAATGGGTATGCAAGCATACATAAAAGCGATAAAATGATGAAATTTTGATATTAAAAAAGATAAACTATGCAACCGCAAAAAAATCATGAAAGATTGTAGAGTTTTTTTAAAATCATGCAATTTTTGTAAATAAAACAGAATTCAAATAAAACACGTGGCCCAGGAGGACCAAAGCCTGAGTTTTGGATGCAAGAAAGTTTGGTGAGAAGCAAAGAGGGCGGCCGAGGAAAAGGTGGTTAGACGACGTTGAAGACGACCTAAGAAGCATAGGAGCGGCCAACTACCGTAGTATGGCTATAGGCCGAGATGCATGGAGAAAACTTGTGGAGGAACCTAAGGCTCAGGCCGAGCTGTGGAGTGCTGTGTATGATGATGATGATGATATGGCGGCGCCCGTAGCCGTATGGTTTGGTGCGTGACTAACATTCAGAAGTGCCCAGATTCAAAATCCCAGGCATGAAACATTAGTTCCCTACACCAAAGTAAAAAAAAAAAAAAACTTTTCTTTTATTTCATTTTTAAGAAACTCCGAAGGAAATGTAGAAACGCTGCCAGCTCAAAAGAGCAAAAATTACTACAAATGAATGTACCTAGGAAATAACATAATGCAAGTTTTACACCTCGACGGCCTCGGTAGCTTAGCGTAAGTGCACTAGCCTGTCATCCCCGAGGTTGTGGGTTCCAATCGTACGTAAAGCATGGTCCTCGCACTTTTCCTAATTACCTACTTTCCTTGTTTCTAAAAAAAACAAAACAAAAAGAGAAAAAATTCATTCCTCAAACATTTATCCATTCCACCCTAACTCCCGCACAATAGGTCAGCGCATTATTTGCATTGTAACTGCTAAAACAAGCAAAATCAGTGGCATTGCATCCGTGGCGACAGCAAGAGGAAGCGAGCGATTGCGGCAATAGCACAGGCATACGAAATTTAGCGAAGTTCTCAATCATCTGTGCGATCCTTCTAACAGAAAAATGGGAAACACAGATGGCGCTCCTAGCAGTAAGAAGGCGTTGTTCGTAAGCAATGACAGGTGGGCATTGAAATTACCTAGGACTGGTAGCGGCTGGCTAATCATCTACCCTTTAAGAAATTGAAAATAAATTAACAAAACTAACGCAAGACTGAGTCTTGTCGAGGCCCTATGCTCCCGAGAGGAGTGAATAAGGAAAAAAAAAACGGAAAAAAAGATAAATAATGGGAAGAAAAGACTAATGATACATTTTTTCACCCTTAATTCCTTTTCTACGATTAAAACGCTCCGCGCGATTCTTCCGTTGCTTAGAATAGACAGCTTTTTGACAGCTCTTTTAAGATGCGTACCACTTTCTCTTTCACGGCATGACAAATTTCAACTTGGAAAACACATAAAAGTCACATGGCGCAAGTTCCGACGAATGAGGTGGCTGGATGATCGAACATGAAGATGCTCAATAGCTCGAAAAAAATGTCTCGAAATTGGCCTTCATTGGTAATAATCATCATCAATAGCTTAGCCTGCTCTCCTTATTATTTCGCCCCGTTGTTGTTGTTCTTGTTGCGTGCGAAGGAAAACTATTTGAAAGCACCTAAACCACTTTGAATTCAATTTCATTCTTAGTTTATATTTGCTTAATTAGCTTCACGCACTTTAATGCACTGACCGTGACGCCAAAACTCGCTGCCACAACAAACACAAAAACGAAAGAAAACAAGGTTTAAGAACACCTTCAATTGAGAAATAATGACCAAGAACTAATTAACACAATAACAAATTAAAACTGACAAGGGAACAAACAAAGTTTTCCCACTCAAACTTTTGGCCGTTGCTATTTGGATGAGCGCCGCAATCCACGCTGCTCCTTGACTAAAATTACCGAGACGAGTAGAGGCAAAAGTAGGATGCAAAAGTAAACATTCATTAAAAAGTAATTAAATAAAATGAAGTGAGGAAGGCAGAAGAGTAAAAATATTTATTTACTTTTGTGTGACGCCAACAAAATGAATAAGTAATCACTCTTAATTGCCTGCAACCACAACGAAAATTTGCATAAAATTAAGCGAGAAATGTGAAAAACTTACAGAAAGGTCGAGAAATACAGAAAAGGGCATTTGATGGAAATATTCAATGATTTTTTCCGACACGATATTTGCCAGAGTTCAAGGCCAGAAGAATTTATTTTGAAAAATTACCGAATATAAGGATGTAAGATTGGCCAGAGTGGGGAGTTGATTGTATGGAGGAAAAATAAAACAAAAAATTATAAATTTAAATACGTCATATTGGTATATACATCGGTAATAGAGAAGATGTGCGACATTTTGCCTCTATTTATTTAGACACTAAAATTTTAATTTAATTCTCATTTTTAATAAAAGTTTAACTCATTAGCCTTTACCAAAGCAGAACCACCTGCCCAGAAATTTACTTAAATTTTACCTCCATCCCGCCATGTATTAGCGTGGCGTTAGAGCCGCACTATAACGTGCATAGACTAGGCACTAACTATCTCTCTTTTTCTCTTCTTCTTCTTAATTGGCGCTATAACCGCTTACGCGGTTTTGGCCGAGTTTAACAAAGCGCGCCAGTCGTTTCTTTCTCGTACTAACCGGCGCCAGTTGGACACACCAAGTGAAGCCAAGTCCTTCTCCACCTGATCTTTCCAACGCAGAGGAGGCCTTCCTCTTCCTCTGCTACCACCAGCTGGTACCGCATCGAATACTTTCAAAGCCGGAGCGTTTGTATCCTTTCGGACGACATGACCCAGCCAACGTAGCCGCTGGATCTTTATTCGCTGCGCTATGTCTATGTCGTCGTAAAGCTCATACAGCTCATCGTTCCATCGTCTGCGATATTCTCTTTCTCTCTACTATAGTAAAATGGCGTTAGTGCTGTACTTTTACGCGTCTTGCTCCTACAATACTAGTAACGTCGTACGATCTAAACTAGAGCCTTAGCGTAGGAGTAGGAGAAAAGACGAAGGACCGCACAAAAGGGAGACGTGAATAGCCTAAAGCGTATCTAAGATATATATAAGGTATAGCTCTTTCTCTCTACTTTTCCTCTACGTTATATCTTTTTTCTCTCTCGCGGAACGAAAACGCCCAAAACGTTGCACGGCCTTGAAATTTTACTCTCTCATTTCTCGCGACGAGAGAAATACACGCCAAAAAAGTGTCAAGAACGAAATAAAGAAGAGAAAATATCGATTTATGGGGCATATTCTGCGAAAACCTTACGATGAAATATCGCAAGCCACCTTGACTTGGCAACCACAAGGCACGTGAAGATGAGGCAGACCACTGATGAAATGGCAAAGAACTATTTGCAATGAAACTGAAAAATCTTTTAATGAACTGAGTAATTGGCAGCCAAAATAGCAACGGAACACTCTCTTGAGCGCTGTTGGGCATCGTATTTAAGAAGTATTAAAAAACGCATGAAAAAATGTTGTAGAAGAAAAATTAAGCACAATTATAAAATTATTGTAACAATAAAAATAATTACATTTATTTACATGTGTGTATATGTATACTTATATTTACATACTTATTTATATTAATATGTAAACCTGTAAGCTGTTAAATTCCAACTATTATGTGTATAGGCACACGTTTTTTTTTTCTTCAACATATCAAATTAAAAAGGTAAATAATGTATCCGAATACATTTCCCTATATTAAACGCAAAACATAGTGAACCGCTTCCAAGTCAACAAACGACCTTGCTGGGTAATTGTGAATAAATCTGTATACAGCCAATCATCCGCTATTGTATTAAAATAAATAAAAGTACAAAAGAAGTGTGAAAGTTCAGTGACCCAACAAATCTGTATTTACGCTTGAATTAAAATCTTAACACAAACACTAACATTTTCTTGTCAAAACAAAAAAAATAATTGCTTGCGGCAAAATAAATAACTGCAATCAGTAACAATCACTATTCAATAGAAGCGAACGGGGTACTCTGGGAGACGCGAGCAACTGAAAGTGAAGTTTTCTCTTCATGAGTAAAACTAATAATCCACTAATCGCTCGTCAAGCCTCTCATTCTGTTACATAGCGCACAAGCTTGGACTGTGATGGCAACAGACAAGGTGGCAGTAGAAAAAACCGTTCGATCAAAAGGTACTTTGCAAGATATTAGGTTGGGGAATAAGTTCATAGCGATTTTGCATTTTCTTTTATTTTACAACGATTTGTTTGCTGTTTGGGAAAGGGTAATAAATACTCATTATTCGATAGAACTCTTTCAGCTCTACAAAACTATATATTTTGGAGTTATTTAATTTTTTACTAGTTTTGAGGCGTAGAAATAGAATACCCAGGAGGCAAAAATCAACATTTTCGACACCTGCTCTTCTTTGCTTTTCATAGAGGTCAAAAAGCTGCCGACGCAGCCCGGGTCATTTGCGAGGTGTAGAGAGAAGGTGTCATAGGTGAGCGTACTGCACGAAAATGGAAATTGCAAAGTTCAAACATGGCAACTTTGACAAAGATGACACGTCCCGCTGTGGAAGGCCGTCTGAATTCGGTGAAGAACGTCTCAAATCACTTTTGAAGCAGTAGTCGCCAAAACAGTAGTGAATTGGTGGAAAAAGAGAACTGCGATCATTAAGGAAAAAGAGAATGCGAAACAAAGAAAATCGCCTCTCAGCACCACACCCGCCATCAAGCAACACGCAGTCATAAACAGTGTTTTTTGTACAGAATCGTCACGGGAGATGAGAAATGATTGCTATACATCAATATGAAGCAAAGAAGGAGCGCCAAAGGCGAGAGTCAAGCCAGACCTTTATCCAAAGAAGATCATGATATGTGTTTGGTGGGACTGGGAGCGCATGGTGCACTGGGAGATGCTCGGAAAGAATGCCACGATCAGGGGCCCTAGATCGTCCAGTTACACCGCGTGAATGAGGCTATTCGATTGAAAAGGCCTGATCGACATGGTCAAACTATACTCCTTCACGACAACGCCAGGCCTAATGTTGTGTAAGTCGTCAAAGCTGCACTCCAAGAGCTCGAATGGGAGGTTCCTCAGCAACCGCCGTATTCTTCGGACCTTCCAGCGACCGATTACCATCTTTTCTGCTCCCTGTCAAGCCATGTGAAGGGCGTTACCTTCGATAACAAAGAGGCCATTATAAACTGGCTCAACTACTTCTTTGACACCAGATCAGGCGATTGTTTGTGGAACGACATCAACAAATTGGTCGAGAGGTGGGAAAATTGAAATTTGAATTGATCGAACCAAGGAGCACCAAGAGATTTTGTGGCTCCTAAAACACCCATTATATTTAGAGCTCTGGAAAGAGGACAGATAGTCAAGGAGGAAAGGTTAAAAGTAGCAGAGAAAGAGATAGGAAAGAATAGAGACAGAGGCAGATGTTGTTAGGCCTGTTAGAATTTCCCATATTCTTTAGTAAATCGGAAAATATCTTCCAGTTTGAGAGAAGGAATATTACTCATTCTCACGACAGCGGAATCCAGAACCCGTAGCCTTGCTCTAGCAAAGACAGGACACTCATAGAGAAAATGCTCAGTGCTCAATGATTCTATTGGTTGTCTTATGCTGACTCCATGGGTTGTGTCCTGTAATAATGCGAACCATCAACCAAACGTCTTTCCTTCCAAGTTTTAGTGGAAAGTTTGTTAGTTTTCTGTTCGGACTTGTCACAAAACACTTTGCAGTTCTGCAGCCTTCTAGACTGGACCATCGCTCATTATGTAAATTGCATCCATAATCCCTGACCAAATTCATGATTCCTGCGGAACTGATTCCAATTATTGGATCTAGTCCCTGTGAGTGAACCACTAATCCGCGGTTGGCCAATTTATCGGCAATTTCGTTTCCTTGAACACCGGAGTATCCTGGAACCCATTTAAGTACAAGCCTGTTTTGCTTTGCAACAGAATTAAGCTTCTTCTTACATTCTTGAGCAAGCTTTGATGTTTGCTTTGCGTTCTCAGCCTGACTGTTACTGAAAACTTCAATCTGTTTCCCGCTCCATCTCCTCTTTATTATCTATTCGGCTACTTTCGGGATGGTAAAAATCTCTGTTTGGAAAACAGTTGGCATTTCCTCCATAGCATAGTGATATTTATTACCATATTTAAGTACTCCAGGCTCCAGGCCCTATTTCATTCTTGGACCCATCGGTAAAGAAAATATCCGTCAAATCTCCCTGAATGAATTCTGTATTGCTCCATTGCTCACGCAATAGAAATTTGACATCAAATTTCGAGAGGTCGGAAGGGGTTGTAAACGGCGAATATAAAATTGATTAACTTATTGATATAATTATTGCATTTTGTTTAAATAAAAGTCTTCGACAAAAAAGTTACAAATTTATTACCCCACGCTTGGACGTTTTTTAAAGTATTTCTCTATGTTTTTCGGGGTGTGGCTGGTCCTCTTTTTATCTCCCCCATCTGCAACACTTGCCTCGAATTGAATGTACTATTAATAATAATTCGGTGCTACCAGCATTTCACTACAACAAAAAGTTGCCACTATTTCGTATATATAAAAATTCCTTTATTGCTCCAAGTGCAACTCTTTTCTTGTTTTAATAATTCATCTTAATCAAAAAGCCCTATCCAATTCTGTTTCCCTTTTATCGCCAGTTGAGCTGCATATCATATTCGCGCCCCTACCGCCGACCACAAATGTCTGCGTTTGTTATTTGTGGCCGTGGCTCATATTCATTTCCATCATCTGCCTACTTCTCGATTTGCTTTAAGCGACTCAAATTGCAAATGGAATGACGCCCGCTTTCTGTTTGATGAAATAAATGAGTGGGCTACTTTATATTTGGTATATTCTCTGTTTAGTAATGCCGCAGGGAAACCAAAATCATTCAAATATCTACTCTAAGTGAGACTCTCTTTATTGTCTTTGGAACAGGTGTTTGACTTTTGGCGACCTTTTTATTAAAGTAAAGGTTTCCCCTTTCTAAAGGCCTTACTTAGCCTTAAGTTTGAATTCTGATTACTTGAATGGCAATAAACATTTCTTTGTGTTACGAATTCCTTGGCATATACATAAAAAGGCATTTCATTACATTTGAAGAAATAAATTAGATTATTTTGAGTGGAAGAACAAAAAGTTGAGAAAGACATTATGGCACTCACGAAGTAAACTTAGAATATAGGTTAATCGATTTATTATCCTTTGTTTCGTTAATAAACAGTGTCGAAACTATTTTCTGTCAGCTGCCTAAATCCTACTAAACTCAAGTAAGGCAACTCAAGTAATTGATGTGGAATTCATTGCGCTATTGAAAATTAATCGCTCGTTTGCTTTATTCACTTCCATGGCCTGATTCATAAGACAGGCATTGTTGTTGTTGCCTTGTGTCTATATTTCATTACTCCATCAATATTTATATAAATATGTATTTTGTAGCTAGGCTATATTTGTCGGAATTGCGTGTTAAACCGAATTAGGGTTGCGTCTCTCATACGCCCCGGCGTACGCGTAGTCAAATGTAAAGGGCAATGTGTAGTTGGATGTTAAATGTACAAAGAGTAGTTGTTTGTAAAAAGATATGTGTCGTATATCAAATAGAAGATCATCAAGAACAAAGTGAGTAGGAAGACATACATAACCACCTTTGTCAACAATAACAATAATGGAATTGCGGACACTGAGCGTAGACTAGAAAACACTATTTGTGTGTCAACAACTAAGAATATATTGCTTTTCGTAAAATGTTAAAGCAAAACAATGTTCTTTATGGCTTTGGTTACACCAGCCCGAATTTTTCGTACCCATTTGGGGGGTATTCTTTCATGGCGGGTCCCAAACCCACCGCACAACCAGATATCCTGGATTGCTTCACCTTCTCACATTAGCTCGCTATCGAACGGACGTTGGGAAGCCACTCAGAGGATACTTGGAGGAAGCCCAAAAGTTGTGAGCTGCTTGGACCATATGCAGTAAAATTGCCCGAGCTCCTCCCAAGTGAATGGCAGTCAGGGACTATCCCCACTTGCGTGGTCTTCTACATATGCAACCATCCTCCGGAATCATAGGGAACCATGGCGCCGTTAGCACGAAAAAAAAATTATTGGCGCGCTGTGTTAAACTCGGCCGAAATCGCGGCCCCTGAATTTCTAATCAATATTAGGAAAATAAATGCAAAATAGCAGCAGCAGTAAATATGCGATATTAATTTTTAAATTTAGTTCAGCGAAAACATAGCACATTTTATGACCTAGAACTGAGTCCATGCCTGCATTCAAAGTCACTTAATTTATGCGCAAAATATTACTAATTTTCATCTAGAATTTAGTTTAGCCCCTACGACTTCTATAATAGCGTGTAGCCCTCGCGTCAGAGAGTGACTTACGACTACACTCGACAGGGACTTCAGCGATTGGTGGCATCTGAGGAACCTAAATGCCTGAAAGGTAACTGCTGGTAAATATTCATGTTAATTTCTTCATTTTAAAGGAGATAAAGAAGTAAAACCGCAAGCCTAGCTCCAGAACTGCAAGGCTAAATGGCATTTACCTTCATGTATCCATGTCATGAATACCATCCTCCTTACTTATTATTTATTTTGTCAATAATTTATTGTTGCCTGTGCAGATCGGGTCTCGAACCCCCGGGCAGACCAACTTTAAGTACAAAAATCAAAAGAAAAATGTAATAAACACTTCGAATTATCGGAAAAAAAATTGTAAAAATAAAAAGATAAGTCAACGAAATATTGCCCTGACATTAACAAAATGGGCGCCTTCGATTGACCACTTCTCTGCTCTCTATGTTTGAGCTTGACCCGTTTGACGCAAAAATTTGCTTGTGAAAGACACAACAAAGTTATCGAGCAAGTTTTGCCGCTAGCGAGGTTCTACTTCATAAAACTCGCTATTTTCAGTGCTGCCAAATCTCTCGTCTGATATTAGGCATGTTTCATCAGACTTCATATATACAGGGCAAATTTCGTTGCTTCAACTCTGCGACTTCTCTTTTGGTTATATTCACTTAATAATAATAATAACAATCGTAACAGTAAACAACGGCATTGAGAAGAACAAGCACAAAAAGGACGTTGACTGAGCACGAGCACCACAAGTAACCAGTTGAAGTAACAAATGTTTGCCTCTCTGAACGCGGTCTTACCTCAAGTGCTTCCAAACTAATGTGATTTCCAGTGGCGTTTAAAAGAGGCCTAATACATACTCTCTTTTTCTTCTTGATTAGCGCGGTACCGTTTACACGATTCTGGCCGACTTTAATAAAGCGCGCCAGTCGTTTCTTTCTCGTGCTAACCGGCGCCAAGTGGAAACACCAAATGAAGCCAAGTCCTTCTTAACCTAATCTTTTCAACGGCCTTCCTCTTCCTCTGCTACCACCAGCTGGTACCGCATCGAATACTTTCAGAGCCGGTGCGTTTGTATCCATTCAGACGACATGATCCAGACAATGGAGCCTTTGCGTCTTTATTCGCTGCACTATGTCTATGTGATCGGCTCAATACTGCACTAATAAAAAATTGTATACTAAAATTTAGAATCTAAATATGTATTAATGAAATAAAATTTAAATTTGCAGGTGACTGCTCTTAAAGTTACTTTTAGGTATGACCATACAACAGGATACAAATGTGAATGCAATGTAAAAAAAAATCTAAAAAAAACCAAAATTTTTGGAAAATTTATTACAAAAAAACTATATAAATAAAATAAATAATTGACGCGTACACTTCAGTTAGGTGTTTGGCCGAGCTGCTCTTCTTATTTGTGGTGTGCGTCTTGATGTGATTCCGCAAATGGATGGACCTACAGTAAACCGACTTCGAACGGCAAAAAGTTGTTTATCAGAGCCGCTATTCGAAAAAACAGTTTCTATCATTTTGCTGTTTCATGCACGGAGACTCGAACCTACACACTCCCGAATGGTGGTAGTGTACGCACCTACCATTCGGCGACGGCGGTCGAACTATAAAATATATCGAAAAATTCACTCGTATTTCTATGTAAAAGTAATTTTGATTACAAAGATTGGTCTTTATTTTTTTTTATTAATATAAAGTTAGAACTCTAGAACAGTGAGAACTCTTTCCCGCTGGAAGTTGTGGTAGGTATTCAGTTTCTCATCTCCGCTCGAACAATGTTGGAAAATATAACAAAGTTGTTTCCAAAGTCAATGTTGTTTAACCTAACTAGTGGTGCATTTATTACAAAGAAGTCAAAATCATATTTTCGGACGAAGTGCGTTTTTATCTCAGCGGTTATGTTAGCAAGCAAAACTATCACATCTGGGAATCGAGAAACCCACACGTGACCGTCAGAGAAGCCAATACTTCCTCAGAGAGCGACTGTTTGGTGCAGATTTCGGGGCGGTGGCAGCTCATTTTCCGTCGAAATGCTATCGAAATAGGTTTATGTAGCCGGAAATTGAGTGAGCTTTGAAGAACCTTTGGTTTTAGAAGGATAGTCCACCATGCCACACAGCCCCTGCTATATGTGATTTCGGTGATGTCTACTGCTCACCGTTAACGATATTACACTTTCTTGGGGGGGCGTTGTGATGGGCCAATGCTATGTGAAAAATCCACTAACTATTCAGGCCCTTAAACTAAATATCAGGCAATCCATTCGTGAGATATAGCCAGAAACCGTCGCATAGATTTTAGAACACTGGATTCACAAAGCGCGCTATTGCGAATGAAACATTCCAACAATAATATATCGAAAAGAGTTGATTTTTTTTAATGGTTTGGAAGTTCTAGTGAAAGTGATTGAGATGAAAAAATAGGTCGGAGGCAGGTAAGAGAAAAGAGCAATCCCAAGCACAGAGTAAATATGTGAATGGTTAATTATTTTAGTTTACTTGCAACGATTCCGTCTGACCAAAGAAGTCTTTGAATTTGTTCTATCTTTATAAATAAAACTGGATGTTTGTCTGTATGTCATCGATGAACTCAAAAACTACTGGACCGATTATTATAAAAATTAATATGTATTTACCACGGAGAAGGTTTGTAGAATATGCTAATTGATGCCACTCGCCACCAGGTGGCGCTGCAGAGAAGCAACTTCTGCCCCGTTCAACCGATATTAGCAGCCAAAAGCATCGATGTTCAGCATGAAATACCCAATGAAACGGCAACATATTAGTCCATCGATACTGTGGAGAATCAAGACGAGTTTGTCAACCATCCAACTGAATTCTTGAGTTCGCTTGATTTGCCAGGCATGCCGCCTCAAGTTATACATTGAAAATTGGCGTACCCATCTTTCTTCTTCGAAGCATAAATCCACCACGACTTTGCAACGGAACCAGACTCTCAGTCAAGAAAATGATGAACAATGTTATCGAGGCAACAATTTTGACTGGAAAATTCAAAGGTGAAGACGTACTGGTGCCACGTATCCCAATGATCCCAGCAGATATGCCATTCGAACCCAAACGTTTACAGTTCCCGGTGCGACTCGCTTTCGCAATGACTATTAAGAAAGCACAAAAGCAATCGCTACAAGTGTGTGGATTAAATTTGAAGAATCTATGCTTCTCACATGGACAGCTCTATGTGGAAAAACCTTCTGATTTATTCGTCTACGCACCAGATGGAAAAACAAGAAATATTGTGTATCCCACAGCACTTCAATAAACATCGAATTGTAACTAAACTTTGCAATGTCACAATTTTTTCGAAATAAATGAAATCAATAAAATGGTTTAGAATGAATTGAATATTTGTGTACTGATTAAATATTTAAAGAAATTAAAATAACTTTAAAATTTTTCTTAAATTTATTTTAGTTGTTGGCTTAGCAACGGGCGCCGGGTACAACTAGTAGAAAATTAATTTAACGAAATCAGACGCCAATGCGGTGCCTCCAGTGCTACATATGGCAGTCACACTTCCGCTTTTGATTAATGTTAGGGCAGTGTTGGCAGCGACTATTTGATCCATGCGGTATACTAGACCGCTGCACAGCAATTACAATTACTGGAGCAGACAGTATACAGGCAACTAAACGACATTCGTCGGCAGACCCTTACCATCTTCCTAAACTCCCGGCACCTTTCTAAAACCCGAAGAACTGCAGCTATCTCGCGAAACTCGCTAAGCTTTGGCCCAATTTCGTTTTGGATATTGTAGCAAAATGAACTTCTGCCTATTGAGAATCGTGTCGACACACCGCACGATACTACCCATCTATTCACATGCCCTATCAAACCTACTCATCTAACACGCCTCTCCTTAGGGGCCCAACCTGTCGAAACAGGAAGCTTCTTGGGCCTGGCATTAGATGAACTAGGCGCAGATGACAAGTGACAGGTGACTGCAGGGTGACAGGGTTTAGTAAGCTGATACAACAGCAACTATTTGGGCCTATGGGCCAGAGCACTGTTTCGAAGTTGACATCGCATGTCCTGTGAGAAATGATAACGAATGGGATTTCGTCTTTTAATCAATTTATTACAAAAACCAACTTAAATTACTTAGTCCTGCCATAAGTTCTGTTACAAGTTAAGTCCGTTATGGATATGAAATTATAATACTTTTTTAAGGAGGCTAGTTTTATTTAATCATTTAATCATTAAAAAAATGTGATTTCATTTTCATTCGATTTTCATTCCCAATGGCTTTTGCACAAGCCTTCAAACGATTAGGTCATTGAGGCATGCACAGTTTCCATGGATATTGACGTCGTTTCTCGAACCAAAGATTGTTTGAGACTCTACAAATTTCTGTGTAGTCTTCGACAGGCCACGCTCTCCGATTCTGACCACAAACTGTAGTTCTATGGATTCAGATCTGGACTTCCACAGGGTTAATCTTCTGCAGCTATGAGCTCAGGAATATTTTTTTTTACCCACTACTGGGTGGTATTTGCTTTATCGGCGGGTGCGGAATCTAGCTAGAAGATACAACGCTCTTCATTGAAGAGAGTGTTGCTCAACTGCTTCACCACGGCTTCTAAGACATCTTCCTGGTACACTTTTTTCCGATCTTAACCTCTTTTTCGCAGACATGAAGAGATGTAACGACTTTACAAGACAGTCCCCACCAAAACATTACGGAAGTTGGATGATAGTCACGCTGAACCCCTGGGATCAACATTTTTTGCGTCTTTACAAGTTTTAGCACAGCTCTTGTCATTTTTCTTATTAAAAATTTCTTCAACAGTGAAAATATTCTCATCTGTGAAAAGAATATTTTCATGGCCATTGACTGCGTGCCACCGAAGAAGCTGCTTGCATCTGTCGAGTCTTATTTTCTTCAAGCGCGTTGTCAAAAGACGGCCAGTTGAATGGCGGTGGCGATCATCTCTAATTAGTCTTGTCATGGATCTGGTCGATAATTCATTTCCCTGGATGGTTTTCTGCTTTCTAAGGGATTTCTCGAGCGGCTGACTGCGCTGGCTCGAACCACGCAAGTATGTCCGCTTACTTGCATCTATGGTTCATTTCGTTCATTTATACGCGGCCATCGGTGTTCGAATGACAGTTCGATTACGTTCAGCACTCATTCACGTATGTCATAGTATGAAATATACTTTTTTCAGTGACGAGTTAACGCTCCACTGATGTTATGATTCCAGCCCTGTTCTACGTTGACGGAAGGACGTGGTCTTTTATCCGGCCAAGGACTATCACTTCTGCACCATTTTCCATACATTTATGCTGATAAAATAGCAACACCCATCTAGAACTCGCAACGCTTCACTTCAAAAAAAGTTTAAATAAAACCAATTTGTTTTACATAATCCGCAAAAACATCCAATAAAAATAATAAAATTTGATGTTGTCCATTTAGTTTTCAAAAGAGGAATATATTACATGAATACATAAAAAAAAACACTAAACGCCCGACCCTTAGAAAAAAAATTAATTCAACTCATATGAAAAGGTGAAAAGTTAAACCAAAAAAGTGGGTCAACAATAAAAGGGAGGCGGCACAAAATGCTTCGTGCATTATTCAACAGAAGGCAACGCTGCTGCGTACTACATACATATTTTAAGTCATAGCACTGACAGAGTACACGAGGACTTGTTTGCCAAACGACAGACAACCTGTTGCTGCCAGCTGTGTATATTGGCACACCACTCATACACCAGCAAACACACACATACACAGCATATGTTAAGCACATATGAATGTATGTGCATTTTTAATAAAAAGTTCTATTTGTGCGTATGTTTGTACGACAGCAAGCAGTAGGGCATTTTAATATGCGCAAATTGACCTCAAATACTGAAGGCCTGCTGTGAGTGGCACAAACTGCATGCGAGTGAGTAAATACTTACTATCCACTTGCTGCTAAATATTACAAAAGTAGCAAACCTTTAAACGTAAACCTGCATATGCACATAGGTATACATACACGCATGCGTTGGTGTGTGTGCACGTCTATGCTCATGAATTCTAGAATGCTAGCAATCCAAACATGTTGCGCATTTGTGTTTGTAGCGCGTATACATTTTTATATGTATTTATGTATATTTGTATATTTATTTGTGTGTGTATGCATGCATCCTTTATACGTTTCTCTTGCTCCATTTATACCTCCTTCACCCGCTTTGGCATGCCAGTGTATTTCCCCATAGATATATCGATTTTATTCAAATATGCAGGTATGACACACTTTTGTATAAATTTAATTCCAATTGTTGGTATTTTGCATTAACAAGAACGCTGGGGTTGTCAAGTTTGTTTTTTGTATAGCCGTTGGGAGCACAGCAGTGCTAAATTGAAAACAAATATTTCTGTATATACGGGAGTTTTATTTTTCTTGCACATATTTTCGTAACCACACACAAACAAACCATTTGGGGAAGAGTGCGCATTTTTAAAGTTGGGAGAATTTCATGCGTTCACTACGAAACTCATGAATATTGGAAGCAGGGACAGAAAGTAGTCATTATTTTAAACTTTTCAATAAGAAAAATCAAAAGATTCTAAATAGCGTAGAACTTCTTCTTCTTCTTAATTGTCGCGATAACCGCTTACGCGATTTTGGCCGAGTTTAATAAAGCGCGCCAGTCGTTTCTTTCTCGTGCTAACCGGCGCCAGTTGGACACACCAAGTGAAGTCAAGCCCTTCTCCACCTGATCTTACCAACGCAGAGGAGGCCTTCCTCTTCCTCTACTACCACCAGCTGGTACCGCATTGAATACTTTTAGATCCGGAGCGTTTGTATCCATTCGGACGACATGACCCAGCCAACGTAGCCGCTGGATCTTTATTCGCTGCGCTATGTCTATGTCGTCGTAAAGCTCATACAGCTCATCGTTCCATCGCCTCCGATATTCGCCGTTGCCAACGTGCAAAGGTCCAAAAATCTTGCCCAGAATCTTTTTCTCAAATACTTCAAGTGTCGCGTCATCAGATGTTGTCATCGTCCACGCTTCTGTGCCATACGTTAGGACGGGCATGATGAGAGCCTTGTAGAGTGTTAGTTTTGGCGGTGGCTGTGGCATCATTAGTGTGTTGTTGAGCAGTTTTGGTACGAATTTTGCGGCGACCCGTCTCATGCCCAAATCATTGGAAAAAATCGAATGGCACGAGCCAATCGATATGTCTAGGTCCTCAGCAACTTCTCTAACGGTGATTCGACGATTGGCCAATACTACTTTCTTCACTTCATCAATTTTTTCGTATGCGTCTGTTGTTGAAGTGCTCGGGCATCCGGCACGCTTTTCGTCATTCACATCTTCTCGGCCTTCTGAGAACATTTTGTACCACCGATAAACGTTGCTTTGGTCCAAAGTAGCTTCTCCGTATGACACAGTCAACATTCGAAATTCGCGCACTTAATTTCGTTTTTCACACAAAATTTGATACAGGTTCTTTGATCCATCTTCCAGCAAGCAAAACAGCTGTCAACAATTAACTGAACATTCAAAATGGCCGAACTCGTCGGCATGAGTGAGAGACATGAGTACCAACATATCGCCAAAAAAAACGAAATTCGAATATACGTAACCTGCGAAAATTCAAAATCCGCGACACTTTTTGAACACACCTCGTACATACATACTTACATATAATATATAGTATACATATGTATATACAAGATGGCGCAAAATTAATTACCCTATCGGAAGATATACTTTATAGTTTTTCAAATCCAATCCTACGTCGAACGAGCAGCCAATGGAGCCCGTAAAAGTAATTTTTTTTTTTTTTTTAAATAAAAAAAATTTTTCAAAATTGATTAATTTTGCGCCACCTTGTCCACGAAGTGCGTCTCATAACTATAGCGCAGGGACTTATTGCCAAGTTTTGACATATTTTTTTATGATCCATATTTTCGTAATTTTTGGCACGAGCTGCTCAATCGAGACTTTGCTTTGTGGGACACTCATTTGTGGCGGAGGAGGTAGGTAGGAAGGTGGGGTGGCTGTCGCAATGACACACTTAGACCTTTCGAAGGTCCTTTGTGATACCACTGGAACTTATCCTTACCTTATGGGTTCATTTTCAAACCATTCGGTAGCTATAATAAACGAGCAAAGCTTCGTTAGTTTTAGATGCGCTATGTCCGCATCTTAAAATGCCATGTCAAGAGTGTGGAGCCTCCTTGTCGCTAAGCCTTCACACTCACATATAAAGTGTCTGACTGTTTTCTCTTCTTCT
Organism: Anastrepha ludens; assembly: GCF_028408465.1. Taxonomy (NCBI): domain Eukaryota; kingdom Metazoa; phylum Arthropoda; class Insecta; order Diptera; family Tephritidae; genus Anastrepha; species Anastrepha ludens. The sequence goes on along the minus strand of NC_071499.1, from coordinate 8,146,373 downwards.
GTATTAAGAGAGCTTCTACAGAAATCGAAGTACGGGAGACCTAACATTCTAGCGTGGCTGCCAATGACCAGTTAATACCCCTATCATTTTTCTTATAGCTTCTCTGTTAAATCTTAACAAGCTGTTTGATCGACCGCTGATCCATTTCGGCCATGCCTATCTGCTTAGTTCGCATGTTGAGAGGTTTTGCCAACATTTATTTACCCTATTGATGGTTTCCCTATCTATAAGTAGACCTCCACTTGGAGCTCGAAGAGTTACTAATGTAATTTCACAACTCTTCATAAAGTAGGTAGTTTCTATGCGAATCACGCAGCGTTGCATCCATTAAACTACAATCATCAGCAGACAGCTCCACTTGAGTATAGTTCGCTCTTCTGCAAAAATTTTGTTGAAGATGACTTTAGTATCCAGTAACGTTAGAAGGCAAAGTAGCCAAGCTTAGATGTTGAAAGAAGAACGGTTCCTATTCTAGCATTCATTTTCACTACTGCCGTTTCTTGGCTTTCGTTGAAAGCCAGTTTTTCACTGCAAATTTAACTCTGCTTTTCATTTAACTAAATTTAAGCGCCCAATTCAGCAGGTTGAAAAATATCACCACACCTAAGAAAGCGCTAAAAAACTGGCCCTAAGGCGCTTAAATTTATGGCTATTCAAGTTGAAAGCTCGTTTTCTTCACACTTTAATACTTTGCAGACGGATTGGGTTCTGAAATTTTCTTACAAAACATTTTACCGATTTTTTTTATGCATGACCTTTAATGCATTACCTTTCTCTTATGATGAACTGCAAAATAATCTTAGACTTATACTTTTATCCGATTTATATTTTTTTTTGGTAAATTTATACACTTTTGTGTATGCGAATCAAGTAGAACGAAGTAAATAATCAATATTTTATTTTCTTTTGCTTTTTCCGCGTTTCTCAACGAATTTTCCCCACGTTTCCATATTTGTCCAACGCAACTTTCCACGTTAATGCTGACATATAAAAAAAAATGGTTTTACACATTTTACCACTTTTTACTTTCGCAACTTTCGCATTTACCTATTTACCAACTTATCCAGCCAAACAATGCGCCCTACTCTCCGTCTCCAACCCTCTCAACTATAATCTGGCAAATTTTATTTAATTTTTTCCCCTGGAATTTGTTTCTCATCATCACAGGCTTTTTCAAAGTAAATGTAAAACGCTAATGGCGAAAATAATAAACACGACTCACAAACGACAACTTAAACGACAACAACAAGAACAAAAGCATTGTATGACAAAAATGTGTACAACACAAACAAATAAGCAATAAAAACGCATAAAAGACTTGTTTGTCGGTCGTTGTTTGCTCCACTTTTTATTGCCGCCATGGGGGTTGGCAAGTGTCGGCAGCCAGTCCGGAATGGCAGCACAGTGCGTCGCATTGAGGTGAAGCGCCCTTGTAAGTGTCAAATGTGTTGCACGCCTCTCGATGTAAGTTAGTTTTTTTATTGCTGTTATTCATATCAGTTTTTTGTTATTATATTGCTTTGTATGTTAGCTCTTTCGTTCAAACGCATATTGTTTTCGCTGTCAGTCTTCATTTGACCTGCAACACAACTCACTTTGTTTTTGTTTTTTAAACTATTATGAGAACAATGATGGAAGTTGTACGCCCTAAAGTGTGCAAGTGCTCTAACATTTTCGTAAATTTTTAATCATTTCCTAGTTTTCATAAGACTGATTTCATACTTTAAGAAAGTTTTCACTTTTCGTGATATAACTTTTTTAACTTCCACTTTTCTATTTTTCTTAGCAAATTAGTTTTCCTCTTCTGCTTCAAAAATATGCATTTATGTGCGCTTAAGTGCATGTTAAGTTTCGTGCAACTTGACCCAGATTGGTGGTCGCTTCACAAAAGTGCAGATAGTAGCCCATTATAATTACATGTGCATGTACAGTAATGGTCAAAATATATGCAACCAAACTAGCATATTAAAAACATAAAACAGCAGCTTTTGATTTGTTTTTCAAAATCTATTCTTTAAAATTCTCAAGTTAAGTTACAATTTCAAAAAGTTTTGTGTTGTTGTAATTTTTACAAATTAACTTAAAATCGTTCTGGCTAACAAAATTGCTACACTTACGGCTTAGGCGGTCTTGGCTTAATTTAAATTAAATTTAATTTAAACTAAATTAATTCTACTCAACTTAACCAACGTTTTCAAATGACCTTAACTTAACTTAACTCTACTTAACTTTACTTTACTTTACTTTACTTTACTTTACTTTACTTTACTTTACTTTACTTTACTTTACTTTACTTCACTTTACTTTACTTTACTTTACTTTACTTTACTTTACTTTACTTTACTTTACTTTACTTTACTTTACTTTACTTTACTTTACTTTACTTTACTTTACTTTACTTTACTTTACTTTACTTTATTTTACTTTACTTTACTTTACTTTACTTTACTTTACTTTACTTCACTTTACTTTACTTTACTTTACTTTACTTTACTTTACTTTACTTTACTTTACTTTACTTTACTTTACTTTACTTTACTCTACTCTACTCTACTTAACTTTACCCATCTTGGCTTAACATAACTCAATTTAAGGTAACTTAACTCATATCAACTTAGCTTAGCTCAAATTTACGTAACTTACCTTTACCCCACTCAGCTTGTCTGCCCAGTTTAATGAGCGCACAGCAGGCGGAAAAATAATCTTCGGGGATTGTAAAATATCTTCTATATACTTATAATTGCTACCAGAGTAACGTACTGTGTTATTCAAACGAACACCGGAGCCTGATATATTTTGTGCTTAACATCCATTTAAGCCCTGTGTAAAAATGGGAGTGTTAATGATTTTTTCTAATAGCAGGCGCCCTTCAGCAGGCAATGGCAAGCCTACTCATAAAAAGTCAGCTGCCGCTCGGAGGCGTCATAAAACTATAGGTCCCTCTATTTGTGCAAAAACATCAAGACCGCACCACCAATTGGAAAAGAATCTCGGCCAAATAAAAGATATATGCGTAAATTATATACAAATGCAATATATATAATTTCTTATTCTTCTTATGAGGCACTACAACCGTGTGTTGGTTTTGACCGATCCCAAAATAGCGCCCCAACAGTTTCTGTCCTGCGCTCGTTGGTGGCAGTTGGAAATTTCGAGTGATGACAGGTCCCGCAGTACTTGATCCTTTCAACGGAGATGTGGTCATCCTCTTCTACATCTTACTTTTGGGGTACCGTGCCCTGCTGGAACGTCTTCTTTCATACGGGTGACATGGCCAAGCCAGTGTAGTCGCTGTATTTTTACACGCCTAATGTCCAGTCGCCTATATAGCTTATACAGCCGTACGCGATACTTCTCAATAACACATAGGGGGCCAACGATCTTACGGATAATTCTTTTTGCTCTCGAAGGCTCCCAAAACTTTCTTAACTGCTGTTGACATCGTCCATGCTTTTACGCCATATAGCAGGACGGGAATGGTGAGCGTTTTATAGAGTGTCAATTTGGTTCATCGCAAGACAGCTCTTCTTCTCAATTGCCTAGTGAACGCAAAGTAACACCTGTTGGCAAGAGTTATTCTCCGTTTGATCTCCAGGCTGACGTCATTTATGGTGCTAATGCTGATCCCAAGGTAGACGGAACCCTTTCCAACTTCGAATTGTTGATTGTTACCACTGACATATTGTCCAAGACGCGAAAATTCCTTATGAGTTGACAGCAGGTACTTTGTTTTGCCCTCTTTCACCGCAAGACCCCACACATTGCGCGCCTCTCTCTTTAATCTGGAGTATGCCGAGTATGCAGCGCGGTTGGTTTCGCCGATAATGTAAATGTCATGGGCATATGCTTGTAGCCTGATACTCTTATTAGAGATAGTACCAGTGCGGTTTAGCTCGGCAGCGCAAAAGATTTTTTCGAGCAAGAGGTTGAATAAGTCACAGAATAGAGAATCACCTTTTCTGAGACCTTGGTACATAATTTCACCAAAATTAATTGAACCTACCATAACCTAACTTAACTTAACTCTAGTTAGCTTAGCTTTACTTAACTTAGTCAACAGTCTTATGTGTATGGCTTAAGCTGAAAAATAACATTTTGTAAAGTTTCCACCAAATAGAGGGAAATCTCGGCGAATTACCCAATAAGGTTAACTTAACTTACTTCATTTTACTTAATTTAACTTAACTTAACAGTCTTATGAGTCCGCATCAGGCGGAAAAATAACCTTGTAAGATATCATCTACCGAAAACTCTCGAAGTAACGGACTATGTTATTCAGTATCGATATAATAAGTAAGAAAGTGGGTATCTTTTCTCTGAAGATGGTGATACAAAATGTGTTCTCAGCCATTTCTTCAGAAGGAGAGGTGCCATAGCGCTAAGTCTTGCAATCCGATAACGAAACGAGCCGAAGCGCGCTTGAAAGTGGCGGATTTATGGAAAGCCTCTGCAGAAACTTTAACTAAACTTTGCATTGAAAATTCGTTATTGTGACGGGGCTGTGAGATATTTACTTTTTGATTCTGAAAAAAATGTCCAATGAAATTTATAGTTTCGTTTTTACTTTGAAAGGAAGTGCCTTTTGATTTTGCAATACCTTCTTCCACTTTTTCAACAATAAAGATATACTCGTACATAAATAAAATAAGAAAAAGTAGGTACTAAAACTATACCATTCGTCCGTTTTTTGTAGTTGCATAAGCTACGGCCACCAGTGTGCAGAAGTATGTGTGTACAAATTCATATCAAAATGCCCATTATTTTTCCATTTAGTTGGTGCGCCTTGCGTTTAATTGAAAAATATTTTAATAAAGATTTTAAAAGTGGCTGTTAACAGAACCTTGAAACAAGTAAAACAGAGTAAAGCGTAAACTCGTTAAAGCTTATGACTTTTAAAATGCGTAAGCAAATGTCGTTAGTTCAACCTGTTGGTAAGTTAGTTCAACCTGTTGGCATTTAAGTATATTTTAATATAGAAGCCGCAGTAACGTCAAAAGAGGTTAAAAATACTGCAAATGCGCCCAATGCGCCGTCGCATAACCCTGTAACTGCAAAGGATGCAAACACAGAACGGGAAACCACTGCATCTCCGCGACAAGAGTTTATTCTCAAAATGCGAGCTGAAGAAGAGAAAGCCGGAAGATAAAAGCAGTTATATTGAAGAGTAGAAATACTTCCACGGAAATAAAGACCGGAGTCTCAGAGTTTGACGAACTATTTGACGTCATGAAAAACTGCAGAAGAGGTTGGATTCGAGCTGAGAAAGCCGGTAAAAGTCGTCTCTTGCCGGAAACATCCACTAAAGAAGTCGGAGGTGACACCCCCGCAACTGCCCGAAAAGCAGGTGTTGCCCAGGAGAGTACTCCTTTAACCGCAAAACGGAATGCACCAAGTCCTGCCGCACCCGACTATTCGAAGAAACTAAGAGTTCGAGAGCCTGAGAAATGGCAGGTGGTAAGCCGGCAAAAATCTAGGCCCAATACCGTGCCAAAAGGAAGTGATGAAGCGCAAAACGATGGCGCAGGAAGGCTAAAGCCAAACAAAAGAAGAGTGAACGAATATCAAAACCAAAATCGGAGGCTGTGTTGGTACAGCCGGTAGAGGGCCACAGTTATGCTGAAATCCTCAAAAACATCCGTAAAAATACCATACCAGACGAAACCACTACGGTGAAAGGCATAAGAAGAACCAAAACTTAAAATATTTATTAAGTACTTCTTAGACCATTGACGAATGACTCCGTAGTACGTAGTATGCCACAACTTCAGCTTGGGCTGTTTGTTAAATGGCCTTTGCTTTTGTTAGATACATACATACACATTCTTCCAAAAAAATATAAACAAAATTTTCAAATATTGTACTTAACTTCTCCACATTTTTTTGATTTTTATAATGCGACACTCTCCAAAGCGCGGTTTACCCTTTTGCACTTATTAATAAGAAATGTTATATGAAAAGTATTGAAAATTTTCAAATTTTTCTTAAATGTATGTATGTATATGTTTAAAAATAATTATAAATTCTTATAGCTATTAGAACATTTACTAATTTATTTATATATTTCTGCGATCGTCATGACGCGTCACTACTACTTCTGCTGTACAAATTATTTCTCTGGAAAGCACAGAAAAGATGGAGCTCCATTGCTTCATGTGCTATTTCATAAACCCTTTGGCCCCATTACAATATACAAAGGATTCAGAAAGTCCTTTGGACTCCTCGCCATTCAATTTCCAAGCTCGTAGCTGTGTTTACCGGTCTCTGGACGATCGGTACATACGCGGAAAAGCTACAGTTACCATTTAACCCCATTGCAGAAGCTGTGGGGACTTTTTAGAGAAAGAGACTGTTGAGCACTTTCTTTTGACAGCCTGGGGCAGTGCGCCAACCTAAATCCCGCCAATCTTCTCCATTATATCAACAGGTCTGGTTGGCTGGCTGTAGATATCCGCTGCTTGGAGGTCTCATAATGGTATCAAAACGGCACTCTAGTCCTACTTGAGGAGTGCCAGACTGACACTTCAACTATTTCACCTACCTACTTACCACTAGTACTTAAATTCGAATCCATAAAAAATATTTGTATATAGATAAGTATACGTTTAAATCCTATTGAGGTCGAGCTTTCTATAGAAAAAAGTCTAGTAACAAAAAAATTTTTTGGTGATTAAGCCATTTGTTATATTTTCGCAAGAAACGAACTGCTCTTTCGTAAGATATTGGGCTACTGATGAAGACAAACTATAATCCATTGAAAAAAGCTCTGGTAAATGAGCTGCATAAGGGGTTAGGGGTAGTCAGAGGCCCGAAAAAATTATGATTTTCAATGAGTTTTTTTGTTAGTCAGTTGCTTTATTTTACAGAAATAATAACATGGCATTAATATATCATGTTTAGCAAAATTTCAAAAAACAAATTAATAATTGTAAAAGTTATCGATGTTTGTGTGGAGCCGTTTCTCCAGAAGTCCCTTGCGGGGATCATCACAATGCCTTGGAGATTCATCTAAAATCAATCGGACAAGAGAAATTAGTTTTATTAATAGATAATCTTGTGCCTGATCGAAGTTTTTTTAACAATAGGCGGCCTAAGGAAATATTTTTCAGATTTTCGAGAAAAAACCCGACAATTAAAAAAGCGAAATTTTTGAAAAAAAAGGTTCGATCAGGCACGAGTTTTTTATGTTTTCCAAATGCAGTATACATTTTATTGAAATCTACCAAGCGGTTTTTAAGTTACAGTTCAAAAAACATAATTTTGAGAAGAACGCAATTAACTTTGCTACTCCAGAGCCCCCGAGCGCCCTTTGTAAATTGTTCAATAACTCGAAAAGTATTTGTCGGATTCACTTTGAATTTCCAGATAATATTCCTAAAATACTATACTTTAAGAAAATGTAAAAAAAAATCCAATTTTTTGAAAATTCTGACTACCCCTAACCCCATAATGCAGTGCTGCCAGCTCGTTGGCTCACCATTTTCTTTGCGTGCTGTGCTCCCCGTGATGGTGCGTTTTATTCGTAAAAAATCGTATTGTGTTGCCTTCTTTGAAATTCTAACAATAGTTTCACCTAAATTTAGAAACTCGTACCAGATTACAGGCTCGCTCATCGCTATAATTGCAGTAGGGAGATGAGTTGCTGAATTTAAACGTGGTTGTACAAGCCTTGAAGTCGATCCATGTGAAGGTCGTCCAAAAACGGCAGCAACACCAGAAATCGTAGAAAAAATGCTGGATGTCGAATCGTCGAGTGACGGAAGAATACGATAAGCTTAAGTAGAAGCCAAGGCATCTCATTGGATAGTGGAAGCAATATTTTTAATGAAGTATTGGGTTACAGGAAGCTGTGTGTACAATGGATGGGTGCCGCATTCGCTAACAATAGAAGAAAAACACATTCGAATGTGACTTCCTCAGCAGCTTTCAGAGCATTTTCGAAAGGATAAAGTAGATTTCCTGCATCGATTCATCACTATGGACGAGACTTGGGTCCATCACCATGATTCTGAATCATAACTAGAGGCCAAAGAGTGGTGTGAATCTGGTTCTGTCTCCGAAACGAGTACGTGTCCAGAAATCCAAGGGCAAGAAGGTGTTAGCATCAGTTTTTTGGGATGCGAAAGGAATTTTGTTTGTGAATTACTCATAAACTGATAAAAGAATAAATTCTGAATATTATTGTAACCTTTAAATCAGCTGAAAGGAACATTTAGACAATGGCTAAAATCAATAAGTTCGAATTCCGAAGATTTGGGCACTAGCGACTTTCGTCTGTTTCCAGACCATAAAAAATTCATGTGTGGAAAGCATTTTTCATCATCAAAAGATGAAGTGGAGCTGTGGAAGCATTTTGCAGCCCTTCCAAATTTGCTCATCAGTGATGGAATTCATAAATTCGAATATCGTTCGAAGAAGTGCATTGATGTTCAGGCAGACTATAGTTAATAATAAAGTGTGTCTCAAACCATGGAACGGTTTTTTCTTATCGAACTGCAAAACTTATTGAACAACCTAGCACCGGAATTGCCCGCGACCTATGCGAGTGAGTTCCAATTTACATGTGTCTTCTTAAACCTACATAAAATAAGCGTAAAGGAAAAATGAAAGCATTTTGAAAGTACACCAGGTCCCTACTCCACATTTATAGCCAACGCTTACCTTTTAGTATATAAGATATGCTCATCGCAAGCATTTCATTTAATTTCTAAAATTAGAAATTATGCCCAAGTGGTTACAAGAATTTACTGCAAATAATAAGTCAAAGAAAATTAAGACACTTCAAATTTATTTGTATACAAATTTTTATACAAATTAAAAATACTGCTTTGCGCGTGCAAATACATTTTTCCGAAAACAAACCAAGTTCGAAACACAAGTGAACAGTGTCTGTTTCTCTGATGTAGATTTTTTCATTCAAAAGAATTCCCACTACTAAATGGCAAAAATATAAAATGAAAATATTTAATAACAGCACCAAAATGTCTTTTTTAGACAACCAAAACTAACAACAGCGCACAGGCGCACGTCTTCACACAACAAAGATCAATAAAGAGGCACACGTAATCGTTTAAATTCCTTGTGGCAACATCAGAGTCACAAAAACTTCAAAATATATGAATGCAAAGACACTGGCACAAAAGTATGCAAGTGAAATGGGAATAGCAATAATGTTTATCGTCTTACTACCAGAGAAACTTATTAATATTATATTAAGAGAAACATGTGCATGTATGCGTGCGTGCTTTATGAATGAATAAAAAGGAGGCAGCTTAAACTCCGCATAGGTGCATAGGGAGGTAAATTGTATTCTCTGCTCCAGCTATTTGGTAGCGATTAGGTAAGAGTAGTGGACTGAGTATATCGGCGAGAGTGTGAGAATAACCTAAAATTCAAGATGAGCGCTCATTTGATATTTGCTATTATATTTGAGTTTTATGGGGTAGGATCTGCTGTGAGATTCGGCTAGCTAATTTCCTTCATTTTGTAAAGAGTCGATGTTATGGGAAACAGTGTACACTTTCAGTTGGGAGCATATGTAAATAAATCATTAGAGGTAGTCTTACTATATACAGATACGAGGATTATCTTTCCTATATTGCGCCCAGTAATGAAAGCACAATCCGTCCTAACTCATGGCGCAAAGGTTTGGACGAAGACAATATCCGCTGAGGCGTCCCTTGGAATGTTTGAGAGAAAGATTCTGCAGAGGATTTTTGGACCTTTGCCCATCAGTGACGGCGTGTATCGTAAACTATGGAACGATGAGCTGTATGAGCTTTACGACGACATAGGCATAGCGCAGCGAATAAAGATCCAGCGACTTTATTGGCTGGGTCATGTCTTTCGAATGGTTACAAGCGCTGCGGATCTGAAAGTATTCGATGCGGTATCACCTGGTGGCAGCAGACGAAGGTCTCTTCTGCGTTGGAAAGATCAGATGAAGAAGGACTTGGCTACACTTGGGATTTGCAACGGGCGCCGGTTAGCACGAGGAAGAAACGACTGCCGGGCTTTGTAAAACTCGGGCAAAATCCCTGAAGCTGTTATCGCGCCAATCAGGAAGAAAAAGAAGAATGAAAACACTGTAAAATAATAATGAAAACGGCTTTATTGTTTAGCAAAATAATCTCCTTCGAAGTCAATACACTTTTGCATGCGCTTGAACCAATTCTCAAAGCACTTTTGCCACTCAGAAACAGATACCTCCAGAACGAGCCGCTCAAAGGGTTCAATGGCTTCTTTAGACGTTAAAAAACGTTGGCCTCGCATTTTATTTTTGATGTTCGGGAGCTAAAGGAAATCACTAGGTGCTACATCAGGGCTGTAAGGCTGATAACCCATCTAAAAAACTCTCTTGTGTGAGCCGATACGTGATACGGAACGAAAGCTCACATTTTCTTGGTGAAGGATGACTCGTCTTTGGCGGTTGTTTTTCCTTAGTTCTCCGAAACAGATGACTGTTTTAAGTTCCTCTAGTGGCACAGTTGTGACATAGCCAGCTTTTTGGGAAAAGCACGCGACAATTTGCTTTGGGGTGTTTTTTCCCCGAGCGACTTTTTGGATTACGCTTGCATTAGAACATCCATACTGTCGATTTCTATCGGCTCATATGCATATATCAAAGATTCTTCACCTGTTACGATGGCATCGACGTGCTTTGAACTACCGCGATTGAATTTCTCCAAAATTGTTTTCCACCAATCGACACGATTACTTGCATTTGGGCAATTGTCAAATTGTGCGGTATCCAAAGAGAACCAATCTCCATGACGATCAAATTTTCCTACAATATTGAATGTATAGGCAACTTCTTGTAGGGCATAGTAGCATCTTGAAGCAGATCTCCCCTTCCTTCTCTGTACTTCGTACTGATCTTTCCATCCGCAAACTTCGGGATCGCTGTTGGGAGGGAGACATTATTTTTTTTTCCGATAGCCATGCTGCAATCAAGGCCCTGTCGTCCCCGTATTGGTGGAACTGAGACGTCTCGTGGCTAAAGGTGGAATTAAGTTGATCAATGCACATCTGTCTCGATAATCCACGTCGAAAATCGTAATAAATCGTCATGCGTAAATTCTCTTCTTCTTCTTCTTCTTCTTCTTCTTCTTCTTCTTCTTAATTGGCGCGATAACCGCTTACGCGATTTTGGTCGAGTTTAACAAAGCGAGCCAGGCGTTTCTTGTCAGTTGAACACACCAAGTGAAGCCAAGTTCTTCTCCACCTGAACTTTCCTCTTCCTCTGTTACCTCCAACTGTTACCATACCGAAAAGATGCGAATGCAAATTTTTTATGTCAAACTTTAGTCGTTGTTTAAATATCAATCCAAACAATATTTACAAGTCCATATTTATACATTTTGTTCGTGGGAGAAAGACGGACGGGAAGAGAGAGAGAGAGAGGGGGGTTTTCGTTTTCCGTGCTGGCGACATGCTTTGAGCCTCTTATTGTCAAACTTAATGAAGTAAACTTCAAAAACAACGAATGTTTCCAAAGACAATTTTACCCGTGTGAACGCGAATGAAACATCAAAAGAGATTTTCTAGTGTCTCCCTTCCAGACGTCTCCATGTGCAAATCGGCACAAGGCAAAACTAAATTTCACTTCATTTAATGCATGAGAACCTCTGATTTTCACATTTTTCAGTAGCACGTTTCTGTTGACTCGCATTGAGCGATTCCAACAATATTTTCCCTTCATTCATTTTATCTTTTATATGATAGATATGCGGAAATGCATGCGATCTTTCTCTGGCGTCAGCAGCAGGACTGCTGTTTGCAGTACAAACAGACGCATTAAACACCAGCGTCAGCAGCAGCCTTATCAGGAACGTCTGCAGACGCTGCAATAAATGTTTGCATATATACTTTTCTCTACTTTATATGTCCGCCCGCATGTCTTTATCAGCGCTCGTAGAAAGATTTCAATCTGTGTTAGAGTGTTTTCTCTTGCGCTCATCAACTCAATGCACACAGATCCAAACGTACTGATACGAGTACTTTGCCCGCGGTAGTACAGCACTTCCCTCATGCACTAGAAAGTTACTCACAAGCACGCACGCAAAGAGCGATATGTATGAAGCTTAATAATCACTTACGATGGTCATTGTCAGTGCCACTGTCTGACTGTGAATTGATATACATAAATGTGTGCGAGAGTCCTTGCAGTGCAAACCTTAAATCCATCTGCCACTATACTTTCGCCTTCAATCCAATATTCTGACATTCTGTCATCCTTTGCTTGAGTTGGACGTGATTTTTAATGTGTTTGCTTGTGTTCAGCAAATTCGTGTACGTCTGTGTGTGTGTGTCATACTTACTGTGTATTATGTGAATTGGTATCTATTTCTCATTCGGTAATGTATTTCAGCACGCTTTATGCCACCATTGTTGTTGCTATGCTTAAATTCATTGAAGCGACTGTTGACATTCACTTTACAGATTTCACAGCCAAAGTCACCATCAATGTTACGAGCGTTGCTTTTCTTCTTTAAAGCTTATTTCTCATTTAAGTGATTTACATACATTTTGTGGGGCGTCTGCACGTTTTTTCGCTAACAAATGCAAAGCCGATGGTTTCTGTTCTGTTGTTATTATTAACCAACCTGGCAACGAATCGTTGGAAGATTTATGTATTATGTAAATATGTGGGAAGGTCCTTTTTTTGCACATTTGCATAACTAGACTGGAGAAATTAAAGAGGGGGGTGCTCTTAAACTGAAAAGAGGGCGAAATAGGCTCAGCTTTCATTCATTTTTCAATGCCGAAAATGTTACGTTAGGTACTACTATTCCTCTCAATACTTTGGGGTGTGATGACCTGTGTATAAATTTTCCGTATGCTTTTAATTTTGCTTTCAATGAAAATTTCAAGTATGTTCTCGTTTTTTCTGTTGAAGGCTACTCCCAGTTAGCATAAGTTGGTATAAGTGGTATTATTAAGAAAATAAAAAAACAACAAAATTAAAATGCGACTGTCACGATTTTGTGAGAAGTTAAAAACACAAAATCGCTTATTTAATATCGAGAATTTTTTATTATTCCTGCAAGATTTTGTAGCAGTCAGTTGTTTTAATTTTCCACCGAATGCAGATCATATTTCATTAATTCACTGAAAAACTGAAAACTTAAAAATCAGGCCCTTGAAATAACTGCCTGTATGCAGAAGACTTCACGAAGGGGACAAAATTATAGTAATATTTCGAACTGCTTTCATATTTACTAAAGAGAGTATTTTTTTAATCAAATATCTTGCATATAAAGGCGTGCCTTATGCGGTTCACACGCAGGCGATAATTCTTAACTCAAAGTCTCGACTCTCAATTGTTCACTTTACAACAACTGTCAAATTTGATTGCTTGATTTGGCAATAATTTTAGTGTGGGCACTGGTATGTTATGTTACCGTCATTTTGAAAATGTCGTCAAGTTGATTTGTGCTTGCGCTCTTCTTTGCGTTATTTAAAGTGTACGGTGAAGAGCAAAGAAGAACGTCTAGACTCTAGGTGAATCCTTTTCTGCAAAGGTGGGAAATAGACACGGACCACGCAACCCACTTGTGAGATAGCTGAACAGGTGTGGCCTATAAGGAATGAGCACAAAACTAGGTCCCTCATTGATCTAGACCGGTCTTCAACTAGTACTTTTACTCGATGCCTAACCTCCTACTTTTTTGGATGTTAATCAGACTTGGAATCGGCAGCCCTCCACAGTATTTTATAATTTCCTTTCCTATCTCCATTGCTCTGGTGCATGTTGGTCGACCCTCTACTCACCACCTTAAATGGTGCTGGAGTCTACGCATAAACATATGGAGACAACGTTGCCTGTTAATTAACAGGTCCTTCGCCTCTGAACATCTGGAGAAAACTCTCGATATGATTGATACTTGGTGCTGTGCTACTGTGTAGTCACAATCCAGCTATCCAAAAAAATTAAATATCCCAAGGGGGTGTTCTGTCTCCGCTGTTGTGGTGCTTGGTCGTAGACTCTCTACTAGCGGAGATGCAAGAACTCGGTTTTCATGTTTTCAAGACAAAATCGATGACTGGTGCATGAGAGAAGGTCTTTCAGTCAATCCGAACAAAACCACCTTAGTTTTGTTCACGAGAAAATGGAAATTGGATGAGCTTAGTCTTCCAACGCTGAAAGGTGTGTCCCTTGGTATTTCCGATGAAGTTAAATATCTAGGATTAATCTTGGATAAGAAGCTGACTTGGGAGACACACGTTTCGCTGAAGGGGAATCGGGAATTAAGGATTTTTCAGCAATGCCGCAGAGCCTTTGGTAAAACCTGGGGTCTGAAACCTGCTGTGGTCCTATGGATATACACAGCACTTATCAAACGTCATTCCTCACTCAATGGAGCGATCCAGAATGCATTCTGGGAGGTTTGACGGATATTTCCTTTACCGATGGGTCCAAGAGTGAAATAGGGTCTGGGCCGGATGTACTTAAACGAGTAATAAGTATCACTATGCTATGAGGGAAATGGCAACTGTTTTCTAAACGGAAGTAGCCGAATGGATAATGGAGAAGAGATGGAGCGGGAAACAGATTGGAGTTTTCAGTGACAGTCAGGCTGCACTGAAAGCCGTGGAAACAAACCTCAAAGATTATTTGACAATGTAAGAGGAAGCTTAATTTGTCGCAAAACAAAACAGGCTTGTACTTGTATGGGTTCCAGGACACTCCGGTGTTCAAAGAAACGAAATTGCCTATGAATTGGCCAACTGTGAATCAGCGGTTCCCCCACAGAGACTAGCGCCAATAATCGGAATTAGTTCGGTAGGAATCATGAAGTGGATCAGCGATTATATATGCAGTTTACATAAAGATCGATGGTCCGGTCTAGAACGCTGCAGAGCTGCAAAGTGTTTTGTGGAAAGTCCCAACCGATAACTTTCAAACTTTCTACTAAAACTTGGAAGAAAAGACGTTCAGTTTATGGTCGGTATTATTACAGGATACAACCCATGGGGTCAGCATAGGATCACCATTGGAATCATTGATGGCCCGATGTGCCTGTCTTACTTGAAATAGACGGATACCACTGAGCTTTTTCTTTGTGGGTGTCCTGCCTTTGCTAGAGCACGCTACGAGTTTTGGGTCCGATGTCGTGAGAATGAGTACGATTTGCCAAAGAATCTAGAAAATTCTCACATGTCTAACTACCTTTGTCTCTGTCTCTATTCTTTATTAGTTCTTTCTCTGATACTTTTCTTCATTTCTCCTTGACTATCTACCCTCTTTCCAGAGCTCTAAGTACTCCTTGACTCGACCTATTCAAATTTCAAATTTTCAGTCCTCGATAGTAAACTCCTTTGAACACGTTGAAACAAAGACATCCAAAACACTGACAGCCGACTGTAGCAGATCCTGCTGTCATTAAGCAGAAGGGGCTGTAGGCAGCTGGTTGAACTGATGATAGGTCACTTTCTATGGGCAAAGCACATGGAATAGTTGGGAATCTTAGGCAGTGTCTCTGCCCAGCTTGTGAAGAGGAGGATGAGACGGCGAACCACTTCCTGTGCGTCGCTCGAATCAGGCATAGTGTATTGGTTATTGTCCTAAGTATCTTCGACTGGACACGTTGCAGCATGTTGAAATTGGATTTAGAAGCTGTGCCCCAAACTTCCAAATCGGCGCGATTGTCGTTTTTTTGAGCAGATTTTTCTTAGCAGAAATGCACTCGGCTTTTTTCCATTGCTTTTCGAGGGGGATTGCTTTATATAATACAATGTAGAGAATATAGAAGATAGCGAAACCCGCTACCTTATTTTTGACGAATTTCACTGTTGAGTACTCTCAGCACAGAAAGCAAACAGATTTTAGTGTGCAAATGTATGCACATGCCGATGTATGTACGAGTATGTGTGCTAGATTTATTCCAGGTTCTGGCCTTCCACTCGCACTGGTTCTCGCTTACTCTTATTCTTGTTTTGGTGTGTTTATTTCCTGTACTGACGTCACGGCACTTGGGAAGGCACAATCTTATAGTCTCTCATTCTTGCCTATGTACACATCTGCCGGTATTTACAAATAGAATATAATTATATTATTTAAAAAATGTTTATCAAGTTGACATTTATTTTCAAATTCAATTTCTTCTATTTGCAGGTATGTATCGGCTTTAAATGCATCGGTGCGATATCTGAAGGTTCTGCTAGTTATCGTAAGTACCTGATTGAAAGATTTTTTGTAAATCCTAGAACTTTGCAGCTTTTACTGTAATAGATTCATCAAAGAATGTAGAATTGAATCTTTACCAAATATCCTTCTTCTAACTAATTGTGGGGAAATTTAAATTTTCTTTAAGCAACTGAGCGACTAGTTTTTTTTTTTTGTAAGTCTTAACCTACATACATTAGAAGGCAAAAGCCAAACGTGTGTATTTTTGCATATAAATAGTTATTTTGCTGTTACCTTTTACGCTTTCCATGTTCACTAATTGAGCGTGGGACAACTCCACCAATCAGAAATATAGTAAAATGGGGCGCAAACTTAATCACACTTTCGGAGGATTTATAATTTTTGTAAATGGTGTTGTAAGTCAATCGCATTTGAGACTTTGAACTAGACTGCTTTTGTCAAGGCGAATCAATTAAAGGTGGTGTTGGTAAATCAGCTGAGTTGTTTTTTTTTTTCTTTCGCCATGTCGATGTGACTGTCAGCTCAGAATGAAACAAGACGAGTTCTTTATTTGTTTTCTAGTTTCTCAATACTTTGCTTTGACAGTCAAACGTACAGAACAGTGTTGTTGGTCTAGTGCCACCACCTTTAATGAATGCGCCTTGGTTTTTGTATACAAGCAGGCAAGCAATAGAGCGCACAAATGTCGGAATAAAGATTTCCATCATTCAAAATTATTTCATTTCTTTTATTTTGTAAAAAAGTTATTGAAAAACAAAATTGATGATTAATTTTACGCCGCCTTGTATGTAGACAGCACAGATCGTGAAGGAGATATTTTCCAGCACTTAAGATTTAATAAAATGTGATGCTGGACCCACTGGCCATCACCCTCCTTTCTATATGCTCTTACGCATGTTCTATATCCTCTGTATTTATTAGTTTTTTGCCAATAAAGACAGATTTTTGTTTAAAGCAGACATGTTTGCAATGTGCAAATTCTAAAACTATACAACAGCTTTTCATCAAAAATACAAATTTTTAGAAAAACTTTGGGTATATGTCCAAAGCCCTTTTTTCCTTGTCCACTCCTCTCTGAAGCATAAGGCCTCGACAAGACTCAATCTTGCGTTGGTTTCGTTAATCTGTTTTGATATCTGAAAGGGTAGGTGATTAGCCTGCCGTTACAAAAGCCCATTGGATTTTGTATAATAATGTGCAAGTTTGAATTGGCTTCAAAATCGCGTTGATTATTAAAATGTTTCTCACGCTGAATAAGCTTTATAAAGGGTGGTTTAAACTATCGACCAAATGGCTGCCGCGGCCTCGGCGGCATACCTCCAAAGACCACCAAATGCAAATAGTTCCTTATCTAAAGGGTGGTTAAGTTTCAAGGGCCGGTGTTGATTTTGAATAAAATATTTTTTTTTTTTAGGAAATTATTGTCATTTCTCTTTATTATGATAATATTGGCTTGGCGCAATTACGTATGGAACAAAATATCGGTCAAATAGCCACCGCGGCCTCGACGGCACACCTCCATCCGATGGTTCAAATTTTCGATGACGCTGAGGCATAATGGAGGTTCTATGCCGTTAATGTGCCGAATTATCTCATTCATTAGCTCTTGGCTTATCGGCATACACCTTTTCTTTCAAATAACCCCAAAGAAAGAAGTCGAACGGTGTCGTTGACGTTTAGGTGTGGTTCACATTCAACATAGGCCCTTGAAATTTAACCACCCTTTATAAACACGCCGAGAGCGTGCATTTTGATATTAATTTCATTTCCGTCACAGTGTTATCAGTACAATGTTTTTTATTATAACTTTTAAATATTCATTTAATGCAAGAAGTGCTCTATGAAATGTAATTAGAATTTTATTGTATATTTTTCATAAAACGAGCTTATTGCTAGCATGCGTGACCTGGTTATCACATAATGTGTACTATATTTTATTAGATAGATAGAGAGATATATGGCAAATCCACTTCTTCTTGAATTGATGACTAATGTAAGCAAACAATGTCATATTTTTTTATTTTACAACCTTCCCATCGAACCAGAAATCGCACATAATCAAAATTGTAAGGTGTAGAAAGCGTAGGCGATGCGTAGTTTTAAGTTTACAGATACCTTGCCATAAGTTTTCGTAGCCTTTCAACAGCCACCAATTTTTTTGTGATCTGTAAAAGGCAAAAAACATCATTTTCCGCAAAAGACTGGAATCTTTTAAACTTTGAAGAAATAAAAGTAACAATAATCCAACTATTTATATGAATGTACTTGGATATTCCCTATACTAAAATTATTTTATTATTTATCATCAGGAAATACAAAAGTTTCTTACTGACTCCGCTCGAACTATGATATTTAATAGTTACTTCTAAAGTTTTAATACCTCTCCAGTACAGATATTAAGAGGTATCAGAACAATCCACAGATCCGTGAGATCCATAGGACTTTCACAATAAATAAATAGGCAAGATATTTTCTTCTATTCTGAAGTGATTCTAAATATAAGCTTAAACATTGGTATAGCAAAGGTTGTGAAAATTGTGAAAATGCAAATATTACAATATAATAAATCTTTTTGATGCGCTCTATTCTATGCATATACAGGGTGGGCCAAATAAGACCTACTAATGACTAAAGACTACTGCCTAGCAGTTGCTCCATCAATTAGGATACTGCTCCGCCATTGGCCGCAAAAAGTTTTCAATCAATGATCTGTAAGAAGCTCCTGAAATCGATTCCGGCGTTTCATCTTCATTTTCGAAGAAATATGGACTAGTGGCCATAACACTACACCGAACAGTACATTTAGATGGAAGCAACTGATTTTGGTAGGTTGCCCTTGGATTTTCAGAGCCCCACAATCTACAGTTTTGTTTGTTGACATAACCTTTTAAATGGAAATGCGCTTCATCCGACATCAAAACAATATTTAAAAAACCAATTTGTGTGGCTAATTGTGTAAGAATAGAAAAGCTCGATAATTTAAACGCGTTTTGTTGTACTGTAGGGTTCCATAATAAATTGCCAGCAATTCAATTATAACCTACAAAAAGAGAAAAATAAATATGTCAAAACATAAAAAAGTTATTTGTGCTTAACATTAGTAGGTCTTATTTGGCTCACCCTGCACAGGGTGAAGTCCAAAATAAACAAGACTGAGCTAAAATAGAAACGACAGGAGCTTTGTTCTGATAACTTTGAGTTTATTTATTCAAAATAGTCCCCTCTGGCCTCGATACACTGTTTTGTGCGATCTAAAAGCTTTTCGAAAGAGTGTTTCAGATCGTTGACCGGAATCCGGAATGTCCTTCACGATGTCGGTACAATCCTTTTTGACGGCCTCTACGGAGGCAAAACGTTTTCCTTTCATGGCCAAATGCAATTTTCCGAATAGGTAGAAATCACAGGGAGCCACATCAGGCGAATTTGGGGAGTGGTTGATGGGTAAAATGCGATTTCCAGTTAAAAACTCAGTCACAAGAGTGGATCGATGAGATGGTGCATTATCATGCAATAAGTGCCAGCTTCCTCCTTCGCGGTATTCAGGGCGAATTCGACGAATGCGATGCAACAAACGCTTCAAAACGCCAAGATAGAAAATTGCATTGACAGTTTGGCCCATTGGCACAGGAGTTCGTGTTTTCAATTCCTGGGAATCACAAAACCAGATCAGCATCGACTTGATTTTTGACTTCTTCAAACGCGATTTTTCTGCTGGTGGCTCACCTGGAGCCTTCCATTCGGCACGTTGACGCTTAGTTTCAGGTTCATGTTGGAAACTCCACGTTTCATCCTCAGTTAAAATATTGTAAAGGAAGTTCTCGCCTTTTCTCGCCTCAATCGCCTCGCGGCAATTTTTGGTCCTCAGTTAACTGGTGCGGGGATATCTGAACGTAGTTGTTTGATGGGCAGCAGATTGCGGCTTATCGGTGAATCCTCTCAAGACGGAGCTCGTCCTTTTCACGAGAAAATATAAAATACCCAGAGGTCAACTCCCCTCGATGGGCGGCGCTCCGCTGGTGCTTTCTGACAAGGTAAAGTACCTAGGTCTAATCCTTGACAGCAAGCTGACGTGAAAGTCGAACATTGAGGAGAGAGTAAAGAAGGTAACAATCGCCTTGTATGGGTGCAAAGGCGCAATTGGCAAAAGGTGGGGCCTCTCGCCCAGAGTTGTATTCTGGCTCTACAATACCATAATAAAGCCAATTTTGTTATATGGAGTCACTGTCTGGTGGAACTCACTGGAGAGGACGACATCAGTTAAAAAGCTAGAGAGAGTCCATAGGTCTGCACTCATTGGAATCAGTGGGGCGCTTCGAACTACTCATACTCTGGCGCTTAATGGAATGTTAAATGTGGTACCTATAGACATCGCAGGCAGAATTGCCGCTGCTCGTACCGCAATCAGACTGAGGGGCTTGGGCTATAAGCTCAACCTCACATATGGGCACTCAAGCATCCTCAGAAACTTTGAGTTCATCCCCTCGTCGACGGAGCAGTGTGTGCCTTCGCTAAGTCCAAGCGGAACTTTCTCCACCCATATTCCACCAAGGGAGGAGTGGAGCGGGGGCAACACCTGGGGACAGGGCCTCGTTAACCTGTTCACGGATGGCTCGAAGCTGGATGGTAGGGTTGGAGGAGGAGTATTCTGCAAAGAGCTCCCCATCAAACTCAAATTCAGGCTACCGGATCACTGCAGTGTGTTGCAAGCAGAGGTGGCCGCAATTAAAGAAGCAGGTGACTGGCTACTTACTTGCGTAATAACTGTTAAGAAGGTAAATATTTACTCCGATAGCCAAGCGGCCATTAGGGCTCTAGGCTCTATTATGGTGCATTCGAAGCTGGTCAGGGAATGCCTGGTCTCACTCTCGATTGCATCAGAATTCTTCGACTTAAAGATAATTTGGGTACCTGGTCACAGTGACATTGCAGGAAACTGCGAAGCCGACGAGCTGGCCGGACAGGGGACCTGTGAGGCAATGTGTCCGTGAAAGGAGAGGATCGGGATCCCCTTGACAACCTGCGCTCTACTCCTGGAAGGATGGGCTCTAAACCAACTCAGCGAACGCTGGGCAAGTACACGAACGTGTAGGGTCGCGAAGTCCTTCTAGCCACGTTTGGATAGGAGGCGTTCGAGGGATATCCTGAGGATGACAAAATGTCATCTCTCAAATTTCGTGGGCATCATCACGGGGCACTGTCCGCGAGGTACACATACCGTGAGACTCCGATTACTTCGAGTCCTTTTTGCGTCAGCTGTATGGAGGATGAGGTGAAATCATCTCAGCACCTGCTCCTTAGCTGCCCAGCCTTCGCGGGACTAAGATTCAAGTATCTTGGCTCTCACTTCTTTTCTGCGCCTGCTGATATAGCAGGTGTTGATAACAAAAATCGGATGAACTACATCAGCAGCATAATGAGGTTAACACAACCGCGGACTAGTCACCGTTCGTAGTCCACAAACACTCACCACTCCCCATCCCTTCCCTTCTCCCCCTTCCTTGTCCTTCAATGGTATCACAAAGGACGAACCAAACTATTTCGTCCAAGTGGGCCCTACTCTCTGGGCAACCATTACAACCTAACCTAACCTAACTGGTGCGGAATGAAACGTGCGTAAACCTTTCGTAAGCACAAATGATCAGTTAAAATGCAATAAATCGAAGTTTTGGAGATACACGAAAAATTCCGATGGAGTTTTCGGTAAATACTGATTTTGGGCAGCCCATATGTTCATTGTCATTTATGTCCCCACAACCATCTCTGAAACGTGTAAACCACTCATGAACTCTGGCACGAGATAGACAATCATCGCCATAAACTATTTTCATCACTTCAAAAGTTTTGGTAAACATTTTACCGATTTGAAAACCAAATTTGATATTAGCTCTTTGTTCGAAACTCATTTTTCTACAGATGACACAAACATACTGACACTTCAGGCGCAATAACTTCGCTTCCACTGAACCGAATGTCACCAAGCTTACATCGGAAATCAGCTAGGCAGGTAACTTCAAACGCATTAACTCATCAAAAAGATAGCGCCATCAAGAACAGTTTTATGACGCCAGTCTTTTTTATTTTGGACTTCACCAGGCTCCAGATGCATAATAGAAGCATATTCCAAAGGGAATCCAACAAAAGCGATCATAATTCCTTTGTGTAACATCATCATCATCAATTCCTAGATTTGATGTTGGAAGGCAGGAATTGTGTATATGGATCTAAAAAATCTAACCTGTGCCGATGAACAAATTTAATATGAATGTATTTCCTTAAGGTTTTCTCTTAAATTTCTGTACACGCCAATACATCCTTTGTCTTGCATACGGCTTTACTTGAATGGCGTGCAGGTTGAAAAGCCAATCGAACTAGGAAAGTCAATGTATGATGATTAGAAGAGGCTGCTTGTGATATTTGAATCTGGGTTAGTTGTGGCGCCACATATTCAACATTGGCTTGGGTTATTTCTGAATGAATATCGCAACCAAATAAATCAAATACTCGTACACCAAAAGTCGCTCATGTAAGCCTTTTGTGTGTATGTGGCGCAAGAAGAAGGGCTAAGCGCAAAGGATATCAGTATCTTGTGTATGTAAAATAAAATGCGTAGAAAAATATATTTTGTTAGCAGGTGCATATTTACATATGTATACTGCTGTAGCTACATGAATGCAAACTACAAGGGAATACCCTCAATCAAACAGAACTAAAAGAAAAATGACGATGATAAATATGAGTTGGTTTCATTTCTGAGCCTCACAATAATCGATACTTTCTGCACAGGACATAGAAATATATGTATGCTTACATGTATTGAATGCCAAATAATTTATATCCTTATCTCACATACTTACAAACAGATATGGAGCAATCCACTTGGGAACGTCTTATGTATGACAGAAAAGAAATGCGTACGAGGGCAGGCTGATAAGTGACTTATGTGGCTAACAGCAAATAATATGTAAATCTATTTTTTTATCCTAGAGAGCTTGAATCTCATTGCTGGTGTCACTTATTTGCTGTAATTGTGTCAAGAAAATTACGTTTAAATAGTTTTTTGTGAAAATGGGGAAAGAAGAATAAGAATCATATAAGAAATAACACGCAGAAAGCAATCAAAGATCAGTTGGATCAGCTTCATGACACATTTGTACGATTATTTGCCAATAAATTTAAACCAATAGCGGCAGGCTAATCACTTACCCTGTCAGAAAGCAAAATAGATTAACGAAACCAACGCAAGACTGAGTCTTGGCGAGGCTCTGTCCTCCCGAGAATGATCGTTCAACAGAAACTCTCCTGCCTGGTCCAAAAATGTATACCTAAGGAAGTTATAATTTAACAAGCCAAAGTCAAAGTAATAAAACGCGAATATTATCCATCCTTATTGGATCGATTAAATGGTGAAGTAATGAAGATAAACCGACCTCGTTTGTCAAAGAAACACAAACTCCTTCATCAGAACAATGCACCAGCGCGCAGTTAGAGAGGGGAAGGAGGAAGGAAATACAATTTTACCGCAAGTTTTGTTTTCCCTCTTCAGGAAAATTTGTATGAAAATTAGTTTGGTGGGAAGAAACAATTTTTTTTTTGTTTTTTTTTCCTCCTTTATTAATTACACCTGTCGTATGACACTAAGTAATTCTTTCTATATGTTGGATTTCATAACATTAATCATTATCAATATTACATTTTGGTTAAGTTTTTGTGTGAGTTTACAAGTGTATGTACATAGCTTTAAATTATTCAAGTTATCAGCTGAGTTGGGGTTGGTCGTTTGAGCCGCCTGGAGTTTGCCCTTTCTGCTGTTGGGAGTTGTGAATGGTTTATTGTCAAATTCTTGTGTCTTACTTCCTTGTTTGAATAATTGAATGAATTGTTTTGCCCCTATTGATTTTTATACCCCAAGCATTAAACCGTGTTTTTTTTTTTGTCGGGACAACTAGCAAGTGCAGCACTCAGACATTAATTGAGTCCATTGTACTACACTTGGATTCCCTTTTAATTTTCTTTAAATCTACCCGATCTCCGAAGAAATCTGAGTAGATCTTGTGGTGCCAAGGAGCCAAGATGGTTGCTTCTTAGCACATAAGTGCCAAAGACCTCAAACCTGATTCGAGCGAAGGCGGGGCAGACACACAGGAAGTGGTCCACCGTCTCATCCTCCTCTTCACAAGCTGGGCAGAGTACACTGTCTGAGATGTCCAACCTTTCCATGTGCTTTGCCCACAGAAAGTGGCCCGTCATCAGTCCAACCAGCCGTCTGCAATCCCCTCTGCTTAATGACAGAAGGGTTTGCGACAGTCGATCGGACATGACAGGTAACATCAGTTTAGTCCATCTGCAGCCTCTCTCAGCCTGCCAAGCTCGCTTGTGGGTGGTAGTTACCCATTTGCTAACCGTGGCCGTGATGGCCGCAGAAGGGAGTGGCAAAACGGGCTCTGGGCCAAAGAAGTTGGCCTCAGAGCCCATCTTAGCTAAGGAGTCAGAGGTCTCGTTACCCACGATACCCACGTGTCCCGGGACCCATGTTAGCATCAGGCTATTATGTCTGCTGACATAGTTCAGCCTGGATTTACAAGACTTCACTACCCCTTATGTGGTTTGAGGGCTGTCTAAGGCCATAAGCGCAGCTTGGCTGTCGCTGCAGACACATATAGATCTGCCTCTCCATCGTTTTTCCACAACAAAGTTCATCGCTTCTTGAACTGCATACACCTCCACCTGAAACACAGATGCATGCATTCCAAGAACAAAGTGTAGTTTTATCCCGCTGGATTCCACGTAGACCACAGAGCCGGAGCCATGCTCAGTCCTGGAGCCATCCGTAAAAATGCGAAAACAGTGTTTACCGAGCTCATTTTCTGAGTCTCCGCACAACTGAGCCTCTGGTAGCACTACACTGTATCTCTTTTCAAGTACGACTCTTGATGGCATGGAGTCAAGGGGCATGGAGAGAATCGTTCGATCGATGTCCATGCCTTCTCTGTGCTCCAATGCCGGACATGGGCCGTTTAAACCAAGTTAGTGTTTTGTTCTAAATCTGCTGTAACTTGTTTGTTGCTGCTTCTAAAGTTTTATGAGTTACCAATAGGACGGTGTCATCTGCAAAAGTTACTATCATGTCGATACTTGCAGTCAGGGGAATATCAGCTGTATACAGCACATATAGTACAGGCCCTAGTACACTGCCCTGAGGTACACCGGCGTTTTTATTAGGTTTGGGTATTGCTATGATTTCAGCAACCTTCCAAGGCAGTGGAAAATACTTCATTCGTAATGCTGAGTTAAATCTATTTCTTAAGTACAGAGTGGCTTTGTCAGGTAACTCCTTTAGAATCCTTCCTGTGATTCCGTCATATCCTGGGGATTTATTTACGTCAATTTTTGTCTCAATTGCTATACGTATTTCCTTCGAAGTTATTTTTTTGATTGGTGTATTTATGTTATTTGTGAGGTGGGCATGAAATTCAGAATTGTCAATGTGTTGGTTGTTATGTTGATTTGAAAATGTTTTTTTTTTAAATGATCAGCGAGTATTCTTGCTTTTTCTTTTCGTGTTTTCGCCCAAGAATTTGTCCTTGTACTTAGAGGGGGTTGGTGCATTACTGCGTTGTCAATTTTTTTGCAGGCCTTGCATAGTGTATAGTTTGTAGCTCTAGTAGCTCCCAGTGATGCGATATATTTTTCAAATTTTTTGTCCTTGTCCACTTTGAATATATTTGTAATTTCTTTTGTTGCTATATTCAGCCTTTTTTTAATATCTGGTGAGCGTGTAGATTGCCATTGTTGCCTTAGTTTCCGTTTTTCTCTGATTTTATCCAAGATTTTATGAGGTAATTTGTGTTTGTTGTTGGAAATTGTTGTTGCATACACTATACTGTCATTGAAGTATGCGATTGCGGAGTATATTTCTTGATGATTAAGGGTCTTCCAATAAGAGGTGTTACTGGTAGTATTTTCCCGTAAAGGATCAATGGTTTCGTTGCTTGTATGGCACGTAACGCCGTCTTATTGAAAAAAATCGTTGTCCAGATCAATACCATCCACTTCCGCCCATAAAAAATCGTTAATCACCTCTCGATAGCGCAATCCATTCACCGTAACTGTTGTTTCAGCTTAATTTTCGAAAAAGTAAGGTCAAATGACTCCGCCGGACCATAAACTGCACCAAACAGTCACTCGTTCAGGATGAAGAGGCTTTTCAATAATAACTCTTGGATTTTCTGAGTCCCAGATCCCACATTGGAAATGGGCCTCATCACTCAAGATGATTTTTTGATGGAATTCCGGATCATTTTCATGCATTTCAACGACCCAATAAGCAAAGACACGACGTTGTTGATGATCGGCCGGCTTGAGTTCTTGTGTTAACTGGACTTTATAAGTCTTTAGACTCAAATCTTTATGCAAAATAGTTCCAAAGAACGACGAGGAATGAACAAACCTGAGTTTTCTTCAACACTTTCGGCTACAACAGCAATATTTTCGGCTGTTCTTGAGCGACGGCGTGCACGGGTTTTATTCTTCTCATCACTAACTTGTCCCAACAGCTCGAATTTGTTCACCATTTTTGTATTGCGGTCCGACAAGGTGCTTCACGATGACCCAAAAATGTTCGAGTTTTGCGAACTGTCTCTGCCAAATTTTCACCATTTTTATAGTGAATTTTAATACTTTCAATGCGTAGTTTAAGCGTCTATCGGTCCATTTTTATTAAGGGCGTAGTTTCTACTTGTCAAATATCAAAAAATGACAGCGTCCAAAGTGACATCTACCGAAATAGCGGGCTATTCAAAATAGCATCTGTTATTGGAAAGCCCTTTAGGTAAATAGTGTTTGGTAATTGAGTACAACCCTTGGGCTGAAAAGTCCCAGGCCTAACAAAGAAAACACGTTTTTGTTTACTCAAAATTACCCTCGGAGGGGCCTTGGGTAAGTTAATGCACATACTTATCTAAAAACGAACCTGATTCACCACTGCTTCAAACGAGCTTACGGCCTAGAGTAAAAGAAGTTGAAGCCCAACTGAGTTGTTATCTGATTGCATTTGCCTTGATTTTCTTCCTTTTTTGGGGCTACCCTAATCCATGTTTTTTATTAAAAAGACGAGACTTATTTTGTTTTAATAAAAAGTAAACCTAAAAGACTAATTGAGATATTCTACGGCACTCCTTTATCGCAATCGTATTACTCATTTTCAGTTATAAGAATGACTCTGTGTCAGCTTTCGGATAAGATAACTACTTAAAAGTACACTAACCTACAAATATTTGGCTTATCAAGCAAGCAAATGTGTCAGCCTTGTGATGAAGTTATCTTGACGCCACAGACACTATTAAGAATAATAATCGCGTGTCAAATATACACTAGATTTATTAGCTCGAATGATGGCATGTTTACTTTGCTGCGACCGCCATAGCCGAGACTATCTGCTTAGATTCTGTGTTCAGTGTCAGTTGCGTGCATAAAATGTCGACAAGTTTTTTCTAACAGCGATCGCCCTGTCATGGATGGGAAAGCGTCAAAAGTATTTTGCCCATGAAAAAGTGGCTCGTAAATCTTCATCTTTATATTAGTTTAGTAGGGAAAAAGAAATCTATTATTTTTTCGATAGATGGCTGTAGTGATCGACATCTCGTAAAGTATCGATCAAGCAATTCAAAGTTTGTGCTAGTTGTCAAAGTGTCATTTCACACTAAAAAAATCGTTTGCTGTTTTTTTCATTCCATTGAAGTAAATGTCGATAATCGAAGTTGCCAAGAGTGTTAGTAGTCGTAGCATCACCCAATAGCTTAATATCAATCATAAAACAGTTTTGAACCATTTTCCCGATTTCAATGAAACATGGCAGGCACGAATACATAAATTTTATATATCGTACTCATGGTGAAATTTGGTACGTATAGGCAAAGTGGGCTTGGCACCTCCCACACAAACTGAAATTTCCAAATCGCTTTTCTCCGGAACCTCGAAAGCGAAGATAATAAAATTTGATACAGTTAACAAATACCTGTGTTATGGTAAAATGTGGTAGGTATTGAAAAAGGGGGTGTGGCACCTCCCATATAAACTGAAACCTTCTTATAGCTTTTCTCTAGAACCACTGAAGCTAAAGTATTAAAATTTCTTACAGTCACAATATTTACTAATGCCGAAAACCATAAGGTATGAGGAAAGGGGGCGTGGCTTCTCCCAAATAAACTTAAACCTAAATTGACATCATTTAACGCGCGAATTTTCAGTCCAAATTTTCACTTATAAAAATATTATTGTCGTTTGGGGAAAAAGAAATCCATTATTTTCATAAATATTCCATAAAATTAAAAACTTCATTTAAGATGTCCGGATCGTCCGATTTTGGTCAGATATGCACCGTTTTGTTATATATTTCGTTGCCATTTTAAATGTGGCTCTATAATGCCTTTGTCTCATAGAAGTCTTGGTCCTTATTAGCGACAAACTCTAGTAATCGAGTTTCACAATCTTCTCTTGATACCAATTTCTTATCACTCAGGAAGTTTCGCAATGAAAGAAAAAGTTGGTAAACGCTTAGTATCAAGTCCAGGTGTATGCATTGAAACATCCCAACCGAGCTCCCGAGGTTTTTGGCGAGTCACTACAAACGTGTATGGTCTTGTTTTGTTATGATAGAACTCAACACCTCTTCTGTTGGCCAATTCTGGCTGTTTCCTGTCAATCGCTAGCTTCAGACGGTCCAGTTGTTGGCAGTAGAGATCTGAATTTAGTATTTCGTCACACAGAACAACTCTTTTTCCCAAACTAATATTAAGTACAACACCTCCTTCACTGCTGTGCTCTCAACTCAAGTACCTTTACTCCTTTCTCAAGTCATGGAATAGTACTTCTATCCACCCGGTCCATGCAGATTAAACTACTTTTCGTCACTAATAATTACTTGTTTCCCTTCACCGGGATCGTGATTTGTAACAGAACTACAAGCCATATGGTCCCTTGCAAAATTGAGGTGGCGCTCAAGGAGAAATTTATTCAAAGGTATTTTTGTTTTTGTAATTTTTTATATTTTACTCCGTACTCCGAACTCCGTATTATAATTGGGAGACAAGGTTTCGTACTACAATTGAAGTAGTACTTTTTACTTTTTTCCCTTCACCGGGATCGTGATTTGTAACAGAACTACAAGCCATATGGTCCCTTGCAAAATTGAGGTGGCGCTCAAGGAGAAATTTATTCAAAGGTATTTTTGTTTTTGTAATTTTTTATATTTTACTCCGTACTCCGAACTCCGTATTATAATTGGGAGACAAGGTTTCGTACTACAATTGAAGAGGAGCGATGGCACAAAGGCATGAAGCCTGGCCATAGGACTTTTCATATCTACACAGACGGCTCTAAAACTTTAGACGGAGTGGGCAGTCAATAAAAGCAATAAGCACGCGTTAAAAATGCCTGGGGGCCACTGTTTTAGGGTCTGGATGGTACGTCCCAAAAGCGAATCTCCCAGCTCTGCTAAGATTCGCCAAAAGCGCTGACATCCTTCATGATGTCTACTCTCAGTATCCATAGAAGTCGGTTTCCATCTGGTATCGCTAAGGACCAAAAGATCTATGCTTGGCTTATTGCCAACCCGGCTAACCTAACCTAACCTTCTTTTCTTTAATTTTTGGCTCCCTGAAGGGCGGAATTGTATGCAATCCTAAGGATTTTACGAGTTTCATTCGGTGTCCGTGCCTGGCTTTGTAGTTCTTACCATAGGAGGCACCTTGTTTCACATAAAGATCCACAACATTTGGACTTCCACCAATCTTTGGCAATTTGGCCGATTTGAAAATCTCTCTGAGGTCAAAATATTGATTTGTCCTTTGTGGCGACCTGTTAAGCCTTTGTGCTCTCCCGTTTTATTAAACCTAAGAAGTTTTCGACCAAACACAAGGAATGCCTAAAAACCGATCCGTTTTCACAGCTTTAATGCGCAAATGCGCGTAGGATGACTGAATGTCTCTATTCAAGTGAACCAATAAATCAAACACAATATTACAGCTGCCGAATTTGTATTGCTGCAAAATACAGTTAGATAGAATAAACTTTGAATGCATACTTAGAGGCGAACACAATACAGTTTTGAGTTATCAGAAAACTTTGTGCTACTTGCTACGGTTGTTTTAATAACCATTTTTTTCCATACAAACTATTACCTCTAATAAAGTAAACCGCACTGTATAGCACTCAGACACAATTATGTCCATTGTAATATACTGCACTCGGGTTCCCTTTTTAGTTTTCCTTAAATCTATCCGAACTCCGAAGAAATCTGAATAGATCTTGTTGTGCCAAGGACCTAAGGTGTTTACTTCTTAGCACATCAGTGCCAAAGGCATCAAGTCGTCTGATTCGAGCGAATGCTGAGCAGACGCACCGAAAGTGGTCCGCCGTCTCATCCTCTTCTTCACAAGCTGGGCAGAGTACACTGTCTGAGATACCCACCTTTTCCATGTGCTTTGCCCATAAAAAGTAGCCCGTCTCAGTCCAACTCCCAGCCTCCAGTGCCCTCTGCTTAGTGACAAGAGGAACTGCGACAGTCGGTTGGGCATGACTGGTAACATCAGTTCTGTCCATCTGCAGCCTTTCTCAGCCTACCAAGCTCGCCCGTTTTCTAACCTTGGGTTTGATGGCTGCAGAAAAGAGGGCAGAACAGGCTCCGGGCCAAGAAAGACGGCCTCAGAGCCAATTCTGGCGAAAGAGTCAGAAATCTCGTCCCGAGACCCATGTTAATATCAGCATAGTATGTCTGCCGGCATAGTTTAACCTGGATTTATAGTACTCGACTACCCTTGAAGTGGTTAAAGGGCTGTCTAAGGCCATGAGCACAGCTTTGCTTTCGCTACAGACACATTCCGATCTGCCTCTCCATCTGTTTTCCACAACAAAGTTCATCGCTTCTTGAACAGCATACACCTCCACCTGAAACACAGATGCATGTATTGCAAGAGCGGAGTGTAGTTTTGTCCCGCTTGATTCCACGTAGACACCAGAGCCGGAACCGTGCTCGGTCTTGAAGCCATCCGTGCAAATGCGAGAACAGTGTTTGCCGGGCTCATTTCCTGAGTTTGACCACAGTTGAGCCTCTGGCAGCCCCACGCTGTATCTCTTGTCAAGCACGACTCTGGATGGCATGAAATCAAGGGGCATGGCGAGGATCGTTGGATCGAAGTCCGTACCAGTTTCTATTGTTTTTCAGCCCGCATATGGCCTTCAAAGCCTCGCCTTGGATGAAAACATCAAGTGGTAATAGACTAACTCGAGCATCTAATGCCGGGCCTGAAGTAGTCGGAAA
Organism: Anastrepha ludens; assembly: GCF_028408465.1. NCBI lineage: Eukaryota > Metazoa > Arthropoda > Insecta > Diptera > Tephritidae > Anastrepha > Anastrepha ludens. The sequence goes on along the minus strand of NC_071499.1, from coordinate 8,114,910 downwards.
AGCTTCGGTACAGCAGATGGCCTTAGTGCGTTGTAGTTTCGATAAGGTCCTCCTGACTCCCATAAGATCGAGTCTACTCATCCACCACTGATGCATAGGTGATAATAGGTCTTATCATAACCGTGTAGATCCATAGGACCTTGCTAGGAGAAAGACCCCACGTTTTGCCAAAAACACCCTTGCACTATCAGAAGGCTTTCAGTGCTTTGGATGCCTTTGTCTCAACGTGTGACTTCCACAGGAGTTTACCATCGCACTGTATAGTGGGACACAATTCTTTCTCTAACCGCAGTATTATGGCCGGTCGTTTTTAAAACACAGCTTTTTTCTAAAATAAATAATATTATATGAGAACTGTTCACTTTTGGTTGAGTGTTTTTTTTTTCTTATTTCGTTTATTCTCTTCTCACTATCGTTCCTTTGACAGTTCACCCTTAACATTTATTTTGCACGTTATTACAAACGTTTTGAAGAACATTTGGAATAATAGAATTTTACATGCGCCAGTTTATTGTTATTTAAATTTTTTTTTTTTTTGTATTGTACGAAGGATTTCTCTAAACCTAAGAAAACAAATTTTTTCATTGCAAGTAGGATTTGGCTAACTCTTTTCCTTTCAAAAGTTATAGCTCAAAAGCTTCAAAGTTTTAGCAGGCCAACGTGCAGCCAGAAATTTCTTAATTCATTAAAAACCCAAGCTGCTTCATGTAAACGAGAAATGTCAGAGGAAAATAAAATTTAAATTTAAATTACTTTCTTTACAAATTTCAGCAACTCACATCTTTACATTCTCATCAAACTTCAGGAAGAATTTATTCCTTTTTTTTGTTTATTATTTTGAAATTCATACACTTCATATGCATGTGCTTTGTGTCTTAATATATTTGAACATATAAATGTATGTATGCATGTCTGTATATATGCACGTAAATGTGTACCCTCACGTGCAACGAAAGTTAAACTTGCCAGAAGCGTTGCCAAGCACAGTGGCAGACATTCGGAAATCAACGCAGGATTTAACAGCATCTCACTCAAGTATGAATATCCACTCGTGGGACTCCCTGTCAACACATTGTTACACAAACAAGAGGAGCAAGTTGCAAAAGTTCACACGAGTATAGCAGAAAAAATACAGCAGAAAATCAAATAAATGAAGCAATTTAATATCATAGAAATCGAAAAGGCAAGAAAAATAGAACTAAATTAAGAAAAATGTCTGTTTGGAAAGGGAAATGAGAATGGAGGGCAATTACTGGACGCCAGAGTGAACCAGAAGAAATAAAATCATCACGATGGAAGATTAACTCAATGACAAACTGATGAGCCAAACGGGCAGGAAAAATGACAAACTGGCTAAATGCACGCGCAGGAGTTTTGTGTTATTTATGTGCACACTTGTCTACATACCTTTGTACAAATGAATATTTATTTGTGAATGTGTATGTGTGTGTGTGCGTATGTGTAAGCATAATACTTCTAGGAATGAGCAAAAGAAAGTCAATAAAACACTCTGAAACACATTGACACAAGCCACAAGTGCGCAATTAAATTTGCTACTTTTGCACAAGCCAATCAAGTGGCTATGGTCGAGGGGATTAGATATATGTATGTATGTGTGTATGTATGTATGTATGTATGTACAATGAAAGTGGTCGCAGGCGATGGTAATCACAATGGGACTTTCCACAGAATTGGTGTGACTTGGTGCACTTAGTGTGAACACACAAACAAGTCGCTGAAAAGTTATAACTTTATTGGTGTCTAGTGCAAAAAGGAAAAAGTCTTCTTTTCTGTGTTCGATACATACAAAACATTCATATAAAATATTTGTTTCAATAATATTACGCACGAGTGTATTTGCACTGTTGGGCGTGCAACTTGAGTGAAATATAAGTTCGAGACTCCAATATTCACGCCAAAGTTTCAATTTATTAGCTCTAAAAGACATTACTCAATAGGAATATCAATTCCGTAATCAATCCCGTATAACGGGATCCCAATCATTTTTATAAACCGAAAATTCCAAGATTAGTTGAAATGATTCTCCAAGATAATTTATTAATTTTTTTAAGATTACCGATTTATTTAACGATTCCGTAATTAATCCCGAATAGGTTAGGTTAGGTTAGCCTGGATGGCAATAAGCCACGCATAGACCTTTTGGTCTCTAGCGATACCAGATGGAGGCCGACCTCTATGAATACCTAAAGTAGACATCATGTAGGATGTCAGCGCTTTTGGTGAATCTAAGTAGGGCTGGGGGCTCCACTTTTGGCCAGGCTTCCATTGGTGTATCGTTTCCTGAACCTCAGGCATCCCCTGAATATCGTTCTTAACCATGGTCCCACAAGATGGCTTACCATTCTATTTTGTTAGTTGTAATTACGTTCGTCGGGATTTCGTGCACAATATCTCCTCTGGGTTCGAGATCTGCAGTGTCCGCACACCCTGGAAAATGTGATTCCCGGTCATTTTCCCGAATCGAATTTCCCGAATGCCGCTGGCCCGAATGTCTAAAATTCCGAATAACCAAAATCCCGAATGCCATTTTCCCGAATGCCAGTTTCACGAATGGCTATGCCCCCGAAAAATAAATTTTTTTTTTTATTAGTAATAAAGGATTTACTGCAATAAATTTTTGTAAAAGTGAACATATACATATTTGTAAACCAATTAGAGCACAATATTATAAGAAATTGCTTTTAAATAGTCCAATACTCTGTTTTCTCTTCTATGGTAACATTATTCTTCTGTTGGAACCATTTATGCGTCAATTATTTAAAAATATTCGGTAAATTAGTTATTCGGGAAATTGGTTTTCGGGAAAATGGATTCGGGAAACTGGCATTCGGGAAAATGGCATTCGGGATTTTGGTTATTCGGAATTTTAGACATTCGGGCCAGCGGCATTCGGGAAATTCGATTCGGGAAAATGACCGGATACCGGAAAATGTGTGCTGACTAGGTCTTCTAGAGAGTCCTCACAGCTGTCAGCCCACTCACCGTTAATTTTTCGAATTGTTCTTGGCATAGATAGATTCTTGGATAACAGTTTCCTAAGTCTAGCCACATCGTTAGTGTCTTCCATACTGCTACAGAAGTTCTTCCAAGATTCTCTCTTGGCTTTACGTATCTCTTTCTTGTATACTTTTAGTAGATCCTTATACTCTTTCCAACAGAACTCATTGTCAGCAACTTTGGTTAAACTATAGAATTCATGTACTCCACGCCTCTGTGCTCCTAATTCCCTGTTCCACCAAGGAGGCTTCACCTTGCGTCTATTACGTGTTGGAGGGCAGGACCTTTTAAAGGCTTTGACAAGAGTAGTTGCAAACAATTCAACCCCTTTCTCAAGCGCTAATCCCGAAAAACGGGATCTCGATCATTTTTATTTTTATGCACCGAAAATTCCCAGATTAGTTGAAATGAATCTCCAAGATAATTTACTAATTTTTTCAGAATACAGATTTATTTACCACTTCCGTAATTAATTTTTGTTTTTCATTTGATATGAATGACCCTGTTTCGTGCCACTCCACCAAAAATCTGCGCTATATATGCATAACTGACAAAAACTTAAGTCTACTCTAAACTTAAAAATGCAAACTCTGGCCCAGGTGTTACGCGCCAACGCGTGGTAAACAGATGAGAACAATACAAACTACTTTGTAACAGCAATTACGAGACTCGTGACTACAGACAGAAACTAATATTCAATCACTACCCAAGCTCGTGATATTTACGTTTGGCCCGACGATCTATGCACGGGCCTGGCTCACTCATTAAAGCACGGCAAGTAGTTAATTAAAAGCGGCTTTAATTACGGGTCATTTTTTTTTTGTGTCTTCATAAAATTAAGAAAGTTACATTTGTTTTGGGACGAGTTCCGTAATCTCGGGACTGCACGGAAAATACCTCGAAATCCACCATTGCAGCTAAAACTAGCATCCCTACTACTCACTCGCACACCCATACAAAAAATGTATTTCGCCAAAGTAAGAAATTTAAATACGAGTATTTATTAATTCTCGTATTTATATTCACAATAACATTTTCACCAACCCGCATTTTCGGCTGCGTGACAATACGCCGTTTATTGCAATAACTACCGCCAAATATTTGTTAATTTCTCGCTGCCATAAACATTTTTGATTTGGCAATTATTCTGAAAATTTATGGTTTTGATCGACATCTAAATTGGCTTATTAGGTATTCAGCTACGCGTCCAGGAAGTAGATGAACCAAATTGAAGGCAGTAGACCGGCTGTTTTTCGGCAGCGGGAATTCCGAACATTCAAACGCAAATTGATGCATACATTTTGGCGCAAAAGTGCTTCAAACAAAAGGTAAAACTAACGCACAAATTAACTCGATTCTTCTCCTGTGTACAACTGATCCCCAAACTACCTAAGATTACCAGCGAAAACACATCTCGATTCCATTTATCAAATCACTTATATACGTTCGTACTGGAAATATGAGTTTTTGAAATTAATAATACCATATACTCAATTGTATGTGGTTTTTCTTTCACAGATTAAACAAACAATTATAAATAATAACTCAAGGACCTCTTGAACTTAAACTAGTGGCAAAGCAACAAAAAGGAAATATTAAAGTGGTTATTAAAATAGTCACCAAATAGATACCAAAGGAACTTTTTTGATTTTATTAAAAATACTATTTAAATTATTGAAGTTTAGTCAATAACCACTGTGGTCACCATGATCGTCGATGACTTTTTGTAATCAACTTGCCATAGAATTAATAATCCTAATCCTCTGTGGGAGTGGAATACCAAAGTTCTTTGATTTTTTGCCATAAATTCTACTTATTTTTGAAGGTTTCCTTCCCGATTCACTTCTTTAAATCTCACCTAAGGTTTTCAGTGGGGTTTACATCAGGTGATCGGCTTGTCCAATCTATAACTTTAACATTATTTTGTAAAAACCATTCACGTACTAATATTAAGGAGTGTTTAGGATTATCATTCTACATAAAAATTCACTGAATTGGCATATTCTCCTCAGCAAATGGTAGCATGACTACTTGAAGTATGTCCTTGTAAATAAATGTGACCATTTTGTTGATTATCAATTCAAAAGAAGAGGCAACAGAAGCAACATGACTTTTTTTTTGTGAATCGCGGTGAAAACTCTCGTCCTTTAGGACGTCTGACATTTCGTCCAGCATCATTTCCAAATAATTTTGTTTTTGTCACATCGCTCCAAAATATGTTAAACCATTTTTCCTTACCTTCTGGTTCACACCATAACTTGTGCCCTTGAGGAAAATTGTTCCTCTTTCTTAAACTTGTTAGTTTCAACAGAGGAACTTTACGAGCTATTCTGCCTGATAGGTTCGTGTTGTACAATCGACGCCGTACAGTTCTCGCTAATACTATATTATGTTATTGATTTTAGCTACAATGGCCTTTGATGACTTAAAAGGATTCCTCTTGGCAAGAGTCCCAATTAAATTATCAGTAGTGCAAGTCGACTTTTTTTTACCATCACGCGGATTTGTGGATTTTACAACAAAGTTTTTTTACCATCTAAGTTACTCAGCGATAAATTTGTACGATCTTTTTTGTTTTTGTTTTGGAATATTGACAGCGAGCCCCGTCTCGATAAATAAAGTTACCGTACCTATTTTAATGGCCATATATACCTATATATATAATTAGCTCTTACACTTTTTGTTGAGCGCTTAACCTAGCTGCTCCACCTATTTGTGGTGTTCGTCTTGATGTTGTTAAACAAATGGGACCAAATAGGACCAGTTTTAAGTCGACTGCGAATGACAAATACACTCAGAGATTTCACATTGCCTCCAAGCCACGACCGCTATTAGGAAAAACTTGTTATATTATTTCGTGTTTTATGGGCGGATATTCGAACCTGTGCACTTCCAAATGGTAGTCATCCACTAACCCATCCGGGAACCGCGTCCGCCCACGATTTAATAACATTCTTGAAATCATCTCAGTATCTACTCTTCAGCTATCTTACTTTTGCAAAGCTGAAATTTAATTCTGCTTTACTAATGCCGTTGAGGGGCCATCAAAGGTAGATATATACCTCTGTTTAATTATAATTACGGCACGCAGCGAGTTTTGAAATATTTACTTTTTTAAATTGTTACAACTTGATTTTTCTTCCATTTATTTTTTTCATCTCTATTCTCTAGTATTGTCACCTCAAATTGCTACCCTTGTTTATAATATTTAAGAATGTGCCACTTAGCCACCCTAATCTAATCCAGCCATCCTCTGTTGTAAAAGCTAATTTGGGGTGATTATTCTTCCTGCATTAAAGCAAATACTATGTTTTCTGAATTTCTTCCCCATGCAAGTACACTTTTAACTTAATCTACCGATTCCGATTTAATCTAAACACTGAGGCAAGCACAGAACTGTATACAAAAAAAAATTCGGCCATATTTTAAATGTAAAGCAAATAAAGCTTTATGCGCATAAAAAGGTTGACAGACTTGGAGGGCATCACACCTGCCGCAAAGTGGCCTGTATCCAAACAAATATAAAGTTTAAGGTCCAACGCTCCAGTGGGTTGTTAAGCACCTGAGCACGACAATATGGGAGTCACCAACATGTAAATTTGCTACTGAAGCACACACACGCAATCAAGCCTCATAAAGAAAAAGTGTCACGCATGATTTACCTCGTTTGTCAACTTAAGTAAACCCATAAACACATCTAGACAAACACATATTTATGTTTATATTTACATATATGTAAAGGGTGTTTTTTATGGACATCAAACCAACTGGCCAAGAAAATGTTTGGTTTCTTATTTTGGAAGTTTATATAAAAGTGAAATTGAATTGTTCTACATAAATGAAAGCTATGGCTTACTTGTAAGCTGAAGGGTCTTTCAAAAGAGATGCATAGATTTCAGTAGTGAATAATTTCTAGATGGCACCTTTTTTATGCCATCTTTGACCATTGTCAAGTAGATAGTTGTAAAATTTGACACGATAGAGCAACTCAAAAAAACGTTATTAAAATCGTCCGAATTAATTGGCAATTCAAACGCTGTTGCAATTTCAAAAAGCTGGCTCTATCGATAATAAAAAAAGGACTGGCAGACCAAACACTGGACGTTCTGTCGAGAATATTACCTTATTAAATCAATAGTAACATCCTTACTGACTAGATTTACAGGGTAAAAAACAAAAACTTAAGGTCTAAAATTAAATAGATAGTTTATTTGGCAAATAATAAGATTTAAACAGAAGCCTTGGCATCACAAACTCAAGCTCAAGACTCACAGAGAGCCGATTAAGCTCTCCAAGTATTCTTGTAACAGGGGCGAAATTAAAATAATTAGTTCTGAGAACTTCAACATAAAATGGATTATAAGAGCGAAATGATCTATTAGGAACATTGAAACTTATTTGGCCGAGTAGACCTGAACCAGCAATGGTACCTGATATTATAACGTATATTAACATTAAGCTTTCAACAAGTCGTCCGATCTCAAGTTATAAACCATGCGAGGGGCATCAAAGTGAAGAGGTCGAAGAAAAAAACGTACAAACTTGCGTTGAACTCTTTAAATTTTAAAAGAATGTGAGGAATTCCTTCGGATTCCAGATGACGGAGGCATATTCCAACTTCGAACGGACTAAAGCATTATATTCGATTTTTCACAGTGTATGGGTCTTTAAAATCACTAGCATATTTGGCATATGTCTTTGGAGTAACACAGTTAATATTGATAATGAACGTAAAAGACGATTCAAAACAAACACTAATATCAGGAATTTCAGTGACTTCGACAAGAGTTACATTTCAAACATTGTAAGCTGAAGAAAGGGGATTCATGGACTTGTAAGACTTCATGTGATAAGACTTACTAGAATTAAGACATAGTTTGCTTTGCCGAACCCAATCATTCAGAGCGTTCAAGTTTTCCTGTAATAACAATGTATCCGATAGAGAGGAGATTCTGCGAAATACAAATTCAAATCGTCTGCATAGAGTAAATATTTCGAATACTTGATACACCAACCAACGTCATTAATGAAAAGTATAAACAAGATAGGACCAAGAACACTACCCTGTCGGTACTCCAGAAGTTGACACAAATGTATGGGATTTAGTATTCCTAATTTCACTAAATGAGATTATTTTTGATTTCTATTTCAGCTATGAAAGAAAACCCGGGTGGAAGCAAAAATTTCCAAGTTTCGGGAGAAGAATTTTGTGTGATACCAACTTGAAACTTACTCTTAAACTAAAAGACACCGAACTGAGAGAAAACAGCTAAATTTGTAACAGTAGATTATCCACCATTAATCCTTTGATAGCAATTGCTAGCTTTTCCTCAAAATGTTTGGAACAAGTCGATAATTTAGATGTATGTAGATCTATAATTTGTTACTTCTTTCTTATTACCAGTTTTGAAGATTGAAGTGATGAACGCCAACTTCCCATCTTCAATGAAAACGCCAGTAGATAGAAATATTAAAAATATGGCTTAAAGGTGAACAAAGTGAATACTCGTAACTACAGTTTTCAAGTAAAAAAGAAGATATTTCATCAATGTTTCTTTCCAGGGAGGAGTGTAAAGATGATATACCATTAGTAATATCATGTTCAGATAACGGCAACGACCCAAAGTCAAAGGTTTTGGGTGCATCAACACAAAAATCATTGTTGGTGTTTTCTGAGTTCAAGGCATAATTGGATTTGAAAGAGTCATCAAAAAGGTTTAGGAAGTCAGCCAAACTCACTGAAAAAGTTCCATTAAATTTCACTCTGATTCTCAAAGTAACCGCAGTCCTCGCGATTGAACCGTCTCCAGCGTTCCCTGCTTAGCCACCTCATCAGCCCAGCAATTTTCCTCTATGTCACTGTGACGGGTAACCCAAATGAGCCTCATATCGAGGTTTTGGGATACAATCGAGCGAGAAGCCAGACATTTCCTGACTAATTTCGAATGCACAAACAATGAGCACCAGACCCTAATTGGCGCTTGGCTGCGGGAGCAGATATATACGTCCCTTATAGTAATTACATAAGTAAGCAACCAATTTACTGCTTCTTTAATTGTAATTTAATTTGTAAAACACTGCAGTGGTCGGAAAGCCTAAATTTTAGCTTGATGAAGAAGTTCTCGTAGAATACTCTCCCACCAAGCCCTTCGTTCAGCTTCGACCCGTAAACTTGTTAGCCACGCCCTATCTCCAAATGTTTCACTCCATCCAATACTCCCTTGAAGGAATATGAATGGAAAAAGTACCGCTCGAACCCAGCGAGGGTGTACAGTGAACAAACACCATGAGGATGAACTCAATGTTTTGTAGAATATTAGAGTGTTCGTAGCTTAAGGCTAGCGTATGGCCCGAACACCTCAATCTGATTACGGCGCGTGCAGAGGCAGTTTTCCTTGCCATGTCCACGGGGTTTCACATCCAGCACAACGTTACTAGAGTAAGAGTAATCCGAAGCGCCGCACTTCTTCCAAAGAGCGCTGACCGCGTGCTGGAAGGCATGGGCAAAAGAATAATACAAGTACAACATGAGCATCTGCGCCAAAATCGAACTTCGAACACATCGAAAACGTGTAGTGAATGAAGTGGTTTCCGTACTTACTACTGCAGTCATGCCTTGTCAAAAAATACGTTTCTGTATGTCAAATAACTGGTCTACGCTGCCAACTCGGCCATAAGTGATGACTTGGAAGAACATTTTTGGGCACCAAAAACGAAATAAGACCGATTATGCTGAAAATATGAAACAAAACTGCAAAATAAAATTCGGCCGACCAAATGGTCTTCAAAAGCCGTAATCTCGAAGTTGCCACTTGACCGAAATCATTTGCAAATACTTAGTGTCATATAATTTGGAAGCAATCTAATATATTGGTCCTATTGTAATTATTATTATATAGAGTCAGCGTCAAAAGAAAGGGTACACCACATATTAATATTATATAGAGTCAGCGTCAAAAGAAAGGGTACACCACATATTAATTAAAAGATTTGATTATTTCTTTTTTTTTTTTTTTTTTTTTTTTAATTTCAATTTTTTTTATAAAAAGTATGAAACTTTGCGTTATTTGTGTTTTGTATATAGAAGAAAACACAAATAACCCAAAGTTTCATACTTTGTGCAAAATTAATAAAAAATGCGGCGAATTTTATTCAAAATTTCAAACTTTTTTATTAATATAGAATTTCTAAAACAACTTCTAATATGCAGTTTTGTAGTCCATTGAATTTTGTTAGAGCAAAGTGCAAGCTTCAAGTGTATATATGTAGGTATATAACATTGTTTATTTTTTATTTTCTATTAAAACAAAAATCTATATCTCTAAACAAGGCACCCATTTCATGTTTGAAATTTAAACATTCTGTATGCGTTCGGCTATCACGTAACTGATAACACCAATCTCTTGTCTGCTCACAAGCTCTCACTCACTTATCCGCCTGTTTGTTTATGTGTTAGCAAATATAAGTTCTGTTTGCCTACTTTTCACATTTCTTTTATCCATTAAAAGTCGTGTCTCTGTTTGTCTAGAAATTTTCCAGCGTTTTGCTCAAGTGCACCATGGACACACCCAAAATAACAAACGAATCGTAATTCGACATATCGAATAGCTTGCAAACTAAAGATATGCGGGAGATTAATAAAATAACTGTAAACAAATCAGCGACAATTGATTTCCTTCGATAAAACATATCGATGTCGGCGAAAAGCGAAATTCAAAATGATCAATAAGAGGCAGACGACGGGCGACGGATGCGCCTTTGTTGATAATTTTATGCGAATTTGTGCGGGTAACAAATTATGGTAAACAAATTAGTGGGTATTTCACAAAAGTAGTAAAAAAATCAAGAACAGTGATTTAAAATTCTTTGTAAAAATCGAGAAGCTTTCAACTTGAATGCATTTTTATGCTTCTGCTAGAAGATGTAGCCAGCGCACAATGCAGTAAATTACCCTGATTTTGCGAATTAATTAAAAAAAATGAAATACTAATAAAGTATTTAGTATCCCATGAAACTAAATGAAATTCCACATACCAATTAAAATTTTTACCGTTCTAGCTTTCAGCGTTTTCCCTAACTTCCGCTTCCAAAGTTGATTATTCATAAAAAGTTTGCCTGCGTGCAGCGATTCGTGCCATTTTACATGAACAGAAAGAACGTTTTCAAAGACGATTGTAAATACAGGGTGGGCCATATAGCGTTTGTTTTTTGAACCACCTATTTTTTTGAGAATGGTAACACAAATGACATGTCAAATGTGTTCATAATTTACTTAAAGGTTTGACATTAACGAAATGGGACGCTATACGCTTGAACAAAATTGGGAAATATTGAAAACCTATTTCCAAAGTGGTGAGTCTTCTTCTTCTTTTCAGATTTTCACATCGGTGGCTATGTCAGTAAGCAAAATTTTCGGATTTGGGGCTCAGGGGCAATCCACACGTTACTGTAGAGAAGCAATTGCATCCACAACGAGTCACTGTCTGGTGCGGTTTTTGGTCTGGCGACATCATCGGGCCATTTTGTTTTTTTTTTTCGAAAATGAGCGAGGAGCCGCGGTCACAGTAAATGGCGAGCGTTATCGTGACATGCTCAACGAGTTGTTTCCAAAAATTGAAGAGGATGACATGGACGACATTTGGTTACAACAGGACGGTGCAACTTGTCACACTGCCAAAGTTACACTCGAACTTTGGCTACAGTTTTTGAAAACCGAATAATCAGCCGAATTTCCGATATCAATTGGCCGCCTCGGAGCTGTGATTTAAGCCCGTTGAACTATTTTTTGTGGGGAGCCATTAAGGACAAATGCTATGCGAATCATCCAGCGACGATTGATGCTTTAAAACACGAAGTCGAAGTTGCCATTCATGAAATTGGAGCCCAAACAATCGAAAATGTGCTTAAAAATTGGGTTGATCGAATGGCCTACTGTAAAGCCAGTCAAGGCAGTAATTTGAACGATATTATTTTTCATTCATAAATGACAATGTTCAGTCTTCAAAATAAAAAAAAAAGTTTGAAAAAGTATTGATTAATTTTTGTTTCATAGCCGATTCAAAAAGCAAATTTTATATGACCCACCCTATACTAATGGACTTACCTCCAGCAAACCTTACCATTTTTGTCCTTAATAGTCAAACAGCAATCAAATCACTGGCCTCAGCGCGCATCAACTCAAGATGTGTTAAAGAATGCAGGAAGTTGCTCTTACTTATGCAATAACACAAGAACACACTTTGTTGGGTCCCCGGTCACTCTGGAGTGGAGGGAAATGAAAGAGCGGATGAGTATGCTAGGAAAGAGCCACTGAGCTTGACCTTCAGCGAGTGGTAGAGTACCTAAGCATTCCTCTAAACGAATGATACACTGCGGTTGACTTGAACTTAATTCCGGAAACCAATAGAAGGTAGTCTCTGACTACTAACTGTAGGGTCTCCAAAGCGCTCTGGCCAAAACAGAATCTTAAAAGTACAAAATGTCTGCTTGGATTCAACAGATCACTACCGGCGTCCTCACAGGTGTTATAACGGTTCACTGCACTATTGGCCAGTAGGATGGGTGTACCTCACAATGACTTCTGCAAGAGTTATGGATAATAATGAACTTCACTGTACTTCAACTTCTGGACTTCAAGAAAATTTCTCTCAGAAATTTGGGACTATTTGTCTTCTTAAAAAGCTGGCTCGAAGTCGTTTAAGCAACTTAATTAGGGGATGGTAATCTTGTGCTTGTCAGAAGGCCTTAGAGCCACCGGTTATCTTGTCTTAGACAAATAACCTGGCTAACCTAACCCAACCTAACCGAATCTACTTAAAAGTGTAGAACTACTGAGCAAACATATCGTGCAATCTTCTCTCAGAAAAGCAAAGGTGACGACGCCACTGGTTCTCACGAGAGTCGGTCACTTCAGCAGCATTCCTCGTATATGCACGGGGAATGCTTAAGCTGCTACAACAACAACGCCACTGGTAGCAAAGAAAAACGAATAAGATAAGCCAATCCAAACAGCACAGAAATAACAATTCATCGATGAGAGTTACTTCATTGGGCAGAATAGATGGCCGTACTCATTACTGTTACGCTTCTAAGGGGTGGTTAAGTTTCAAGGGCCGGTGTTGATTTTGAATAAAATTTAATTTGTTTAGAAAATTATTGTCATTTCTCTTCATTATGATAATATTGGTATGGCTCAATTACGTATAAAACAAAATACTGGCCAAATGGCCGCCGCGGCCTCGGCGGCACATCTCCATCCGATGGTCCAAATTTTCGCTGACGCTGAGGAGTAATTGAGGTTCTATGCCGTTAATATGCCAAATTATCTCATCCTTTAGCTCTTGAATTGTTGCTGGCTTATCGACGTACATCTTTTCTTTCAAATAACCTCAAAGACAGAATTCCAACGGTGTCGTTGACGTTTAGGTGTGGTTCACTTTCAACATCGGCCCTTGAAAATTTTTTTTTTAATTCCTTGATATCTCTTATATGAAAAATTACCGCTCTCAATCAGAGCATAGGGCGGAAAAATCCTTGAAATTTAACCATCCTTTAAATCTTGATTCTCCTACAACCGCTAAATAGCAGGAATGCGAGAATCTCAAACATGGATTTAATGGCTTGTTCTCGAAAATAGACGCCTACCTCATCGATCCCTCTCGATTTTTCCCTTCAAGGAGTTTACTATTGCAAGAAATACACGGCATTCCTACTCACCACATGAACAAAGGAGGTGAAGAAAGCAGGATAGCACACTGCACCACTTAGCTCATCAAACACCTTATATTTTGCGCTTCAATAAACATTTTAACAGGCCAAATCGCGGGATGACATCCGTGAAAAGGAAACTCTCATGAGTGCTGCTATATCGGCATAGAAGATTGCACAACTTGTAGCCTCACAGCTGCACCTACGTACTGGGTTGCCCATATTCGACGGATCCATGTGTTTTTTTTTTAATCAAAGAAAAACACAATTCTTTTGATGTGGACGAAAATACTCATTTTATTTGGTTCAAGTAGATTTGTTGACATCACTTTTCGAATATGATATCTCTCAAATGGCCGCCTTAAGCCTGTATGGCGTATTGTGCCCGTTTTGCAGCATTTTCCAGAGTTTTAATATAGCTAACATTTCGGCTGGAATAGCGCCTATTTCCTCACGGATGTTGTTCTTGAGCTCTTCTATGGTCTCTGGCTTATTAATATAAACCTCTGATTTTAAATATCCCCACAAGAAGAAGTCAGGTGGCGTTAAATCGGGCGAACGCGGTGGCCAGTCAAAATCGCCATTTTTCGACATCAAACGACGAGGAAACAATTTCTTCAAAAAATCGATTGTGGTGCGAGCTGTGTGAGGTGGAGCGCCGTCTTGTTGAAACCATAACTGTCTCACACGTTTTCGACGAATAATTGGCATCACAAAAGTGGTTATCATATCGCGATAACGCTCCTGATTGACGGTAACCGCTTGACTATCTTCATTTTCGAAAAAAACGGCCCAATAATCGTTTTCGCACTAACGCCGCACCAAACAGTGACTTTTTCGTCGCATAGAGGTACCTCTTGAATTTCGTGAGGATTTTCAGTGGCGTAAATACGGCAATTTTGCTTGTTTACCGTCCCATTCAATAAGAAATGAGCCTCATCGGACATGATGATTTTGTTCCAAAATTGCTCGTCATCTTCAGCCATTTCGATGACTCTTTGGGCCCATTCCAATCGACGAGGCTTGCCCGCGGCAACAATCTTTGCGTCAATTGAATCTTATACGGGAATAAATGCAAATCAATGTGGATAATTCGTTGTAAAGAGGTCCGAGCAATGCCCAACTGCTGAGAACGGCGATTTTGGGACGTCCTTGGCGATGTCTCAACACTGGCCCGTACAAGAGCAATATTCACATCCGATCACCTTGGTCGGTTTTGATTTGGCCTCTTTGGATTCGAAAGAGCATCACCAGTCGAAAACCTTACGTACAAACGTTTAATGGTGTTTTTAGAAGGCGCACTTTTCACATTATTTAAGTTTTTATACGCACGTTGAGTTTTCACAATTGACTTCTTTTGCTGAATGTAAATTTCAACAATTTGGGAGCGCTCGCGTGGCGTGTACTGTTCCATGGTAAAAATCTGCTTGGACTGACACTTCCAACGCGGTATGTCATTAAGCGATCTGACGTCTCTGACAAAAGATTCAGGGTTGCCAGATGGGTGCGTCGAATATGGGCAACCCTGTACTAAACACCTCTCTACTTTCTTCCATTCTCCCAACTACCAAAAAGGTATTACCTCACGGAGCTAGTTCGCTAAAGGTTGCAAGCTATTCTTGACGCCTATGAATCTCGCGCAGAGTTCTTAGAGGAATCTTAGATCGTTATGGATATGTGTTATATGCGCGCAGATTCTCTTCCAGTTCTTAGCTGATTTCAGCATAAAATTCACAATATTTTCTCCGCTTAAAATTTTAAAAGTTTCGGTAGCGTAGCGTGGGCATTGGAACAAGACGTGATCAACATCTTCTGCCCTCTCCGTGCAGATTGGGCAGTTGGGCGAACTGGCATGGACAAAATCTATAGAGGTATTTTCTGAAAGGAATTGGGTTAGGTGGCAGTTTGTTCCCCGAGTGGAGTTGTGCGTATTTACCATTCGGTTGTTCTCGGGTGCGAATCGCACTATGGAAATGAAGCAGGAAATATTAGAAAACGTTTTTTCCATACTTCGGCAATGTATTCTTACCACCTATTTTAATAAAGTAATTAGCAATTCAATTAGTTTTAAAAATTTTCCAAAATGAGATTTGTTTAAGTATTTATATATGCACATCTGTGGGTATACAAAGTTCAGCGTCTTAAAAGGCAGTTATATACTGGAATATTGATCATGAACATTGGAGGTAAATATAACTTCAAACAATTGGCAGCAGCAGCAGCCGCAACTGTTGAATGTCGACGTCGAAGCCAGTAAACAGCAGCAGCAACATGAAACAAAGCACCGAAAGTGCTTCGAAACTATTGAATAAAGTAAAACAGACGGCCGCGTATAGAACTCTGAACGAATTGTGTAATTAAAATTCTCATTACTTCGAGATGTATATGTGAATATGTATGTGTGTATATGTAAATGCTATCATCAAAATACCAGCGAATTTTATTCATGTACACATAAATGTTTGTGAAAACTAAACAGCGTAAATGATGTGACAATGAAAATATTGCATAAACATTGAAAATTTTATAGGTACGCAAATGGGAATAAATAAAACAATTTTTTTTTTTTTTTTTTGAAATGTGCTATAAAAATAATTGCAGGTGCTAATGTAGTGATAAACAAATGTATTTTTAGCCAGCCGGGTGAGCCAAGTAGTGAATTAAGCGATTTAAGGTTTGACGCTGAGAAAGATATAGACGGAGCGGGGCGGAAGAGGAGAGGAGAAATGAAATATTACCACTCTGTGGCTGATAAGTAAACAATGTAAAAATTGCAAAACTTTAGCCATTATTTTTTAATGATCGGAAATATTTGTTTTCATACACAACTTGCTATAATTCACACTTAAAGAAAACTTCCCTTTTTCAAAAGTGTTGACTGCCACGCGGCAAACTATAGTAAGTTGCATTTTGCTTCATTTTCATTTTCTCTTGCCATTTCACTAATTGCAGCTTCCAATCCATTTGTTACAAGCAGCGGCTAATGGAATATTGTCAGTCACTTTGCCGTTGTTGCGCGAAGTTTGTCTTCGCATCCATTTGATGAAACATGTTTATCCCATCAATGCAGTTGCAAAGGCAGTAATGATGTCATTCAAAGTTGCAACAAATATGTGCCGTGACAGCCAACGAGTAAACTCAATCCTGTAGCGGGCTTGCAGGGAAGGATACATCCTTACTAATGCACTGCGAGTTGTTAATGGCAGTAGACAGCTCACATTTTAGCTATGGCAAACTTATCGAATTGGTATTGGAGAATCGTTACGAAAAGCTTATTGCCGATAAACTAGAAACTGGAATTTAATATAGTGAAGTTTAAGAAATAATATTTTCGCTTCACACTGACGGCACTTATTTTTATGTAGCACTCTTCTATTCTCTACGAGAACTTCCAATTCATTTTTATCTTTATCGCGCCATAAGTTCTTTTACAACCTCAAATATTGGGTTAAAGGGAAAGTTCTGTAGTTTTTAATGAAAATATTCGGTATGGGAATAAGTTTATGTCCTTTCCGTTCTTAGCCAAATCAGTTTGTCATGTCTTCCATCTACCGTCCCATTCCGCCCACTTTTCTTTGAGAGATCGATTCAAACGCATTAGCTGCAGTTGGTAACGATCGCCAATGATGGTTTCAGATTGTTTAAGGAGTTCATAATAAATGATACCCTTTAGACCCCACCAGATGAACAATATAACCTTTGAAGCATGATTTTTTTTTTTTCGTTGGACCGATGGACCTGGTTCGCCTGGTAGGCTCCAACATTTTTTACGCCTCTCGATATCCCTCAACATTTCCAGATGTCCTGGATATTCCTGTTTTATAGAAATTCTCGTACTTGGAGTTAAAATAGTCAACAACTGCCTTAGAAACACTTTCAAAAGACTTGAATTTTTCCCCCGTTAGATAATTTTGCAGATATCTGAACAGCTAATAATCAGATGGTGCGGTGTCAGGTGAATACCGTGGGTGACTAGGTTAGGTTAGGTTACGGTGGTAGTCGGTCCGTATAACCAACTCACTTAGACCTTACTAGTCCGTTGTGATACCACTGTGCGACACGGGAACCCTGTTTATTTATTTTCATGAAACCATTTTGAGGCTCTTATGAAGCACAGGATTGGTCTAATCCCCGCGCCAGATAGTTCTGTAAGAGAATTGAAGAAGTGTTTACCCTGGCAACCTGCTCTGATTTTAGCTAAGGCTGGACAACAGCAAAAGGTGACTAAGGACTTCCCATCCTAACGCATTCAGTTTTTGTTGTACCACCATTGCAGTATGCGGTTGAGCATTCTCGTGGTGGAACACTACTCCTTTTCTGGAGGCTAATGCTGGCCTTTTTTCTTTGATAGCTGCATTCAATTGATGCAGTACAGATCCGCGTTGAATGGTTTCCCCCTGTTTCAGCAACTCTTAGTACACTGAGCCTTTCCTGTCCTACCACAAACATCAGCAGTACTTTTCGTTAATGGATACTTGATTTTGGAACTGTTGCTGATGATGTTCCTGGCTTGCAGTAAAATATTTTGCTCTTAATACTCTCGTAAAGAACCCACTTTTCATCTCCAGTAATCAACCTGTCTAAAAACGACTCCAGATGTGAAGAACAGATTCTTACGATCAGACAAATTCTTTTCCCTTAAGTCATGTGGAACCCAAAAACTTGGGCCTTACACAAAAACCAATATGTTTAATGTGGTCTGCAACTGTTGTATGATGAATGCCAAACTCTTCTGTAATTTCTCGACTTGTTAAATGTGGATAACAAAACATCATTATCGATCTTGGATGGTCGGTCATCGATCAATCTCTTAGAGGCTCAGATCCGCGGTATGAAATAAGCCATATAAACCATCTTTCCACGGGAGCGGGGCAGCGGAGGAAAAAGAGCTGAGATCATTCCCCCTCATCATCCATACAGCTGAATTAAAAAGGACTCGAAATAATTCCGAGTCTCACACCGTATATACCTCGCGAATAGTGCCCCGTGGGATTTTGTCATCCTCAGAATATCCCTCGAACGCCTTGGATCCACACGTGACCAGAAGGATTTCGCGTCATTACAAGTTTGTGTACTTGGCCAGCGCTCGCTGAGTTGACGCGAAGCTCATCGTACCAGGAGTAGAGTGCAGGTTGTCAAGGGGATCCCGATCCTCTCCTTTCGCGGGGGCACTACCTCACAGTTGCCTTAGCTGGTCCGCTCGTCCGCTTTGCAGTTTCCCGCAATGCCACTATGACTAGATACCCCAGATTAGTCTTGTATCAAAGAATTCGGATGCAATCGAAAGTGAAGCCAGGCATTCCCTGACCAGTTACGAGTGCACTGCTTGGCTATCGGAGTAAATATTTACCTTCTTAACAATTATTACTCAAGTAAGTAGCCAATCAGCTGCTTCTTTGACCTTTGAACCTGAATTTGAATCTAATGGGGAGCTCTTTGCAGAATATTCCTCTTCCGACCCTACCGGCCAACATCGAGCCATCCGTGAACAGGTTCACCAAGTTTTGTCCCCAGGTGTTGTACCCAGTCCTCTTTTTCCTTGATGGAATATGCGTGGAGAAAGTTCGGCTTGGACTAAGCGAGGGTACACACTGATCCGTTGTCTGGGGGATGAACGCAAAGTTTCTAAGGATACTTGAGTGTCCGTGAGTGAGGTCGAGCCTGAAGCCCGAGCCTCTCAGCCTGATTGCAGTACGGTGCAGTTTTGCTCGCGATGCCTACAGGTACCACATTTAACATTAAATTAAGCGCTAGAGTAGGAGTAGTTCGAAGCGCCCCACTGATTCCAATGAATGCAGATCTTTGAACTCTCTCCAGCTTCTTTGCTGAAGACGTCCTCTCCAGTGAGTTCCACCAAGCAATGACTGCATATAACAAAATTGGCTTTATTATGGTACGACGTTATTAAAAGGCCCCTTAATGTCGAGAAAGTCGCCAACTGCAAGCTCTCTCTGATATAGAGACTCCTCAATATATTTAACAATTGTGTGCAGAGCAGATTCCACTGATCTGCCTTTGAGCTCCTGTTAGCTATTGCCTGCCTTGGGTACGAACACAAACCTGACAGCCCTCCCGATATGGAGACCCTGGCTATGCAGCTCGCATAGATAGAGCTCAACCAGCGGCATAACACCTCCGCAGATTTCTGCAGTTGGGCAGGTATCATGCCATCAGAACTCAGCAAGTTGAAGGGTCCCAAGGAGCCAATGACCCAGGGCAAGCGGCGCTTATCCAGCATCCAGTCCGGGTTCCGAAGAGAGATTCATGTGCTTCCCAACTTGGCGCTACTAAATATTGGATTCTTCGGAAAATAAGCGTCGAAAAGTAAGTTTAGTGATTCCTCGCCACTCATCGGAATCACTAATTGGATGGAAAAGGGAAATTACTAGACTTCCTCGATTCAAGCGACTACCAAACACAAAAAAATGCCGATCTTAGTGAAACTTGAAACTAACTTAACATAACCGCGATAGCTGCCAGTAATGCCAACTTTCTGACTTTGCATGCACTTTTCAAACGACCCTCGTGCTTAGTTTGGCAATAATCAATTTATAATATTTACAACTAATCAAATCTAGTTTGACCTCGTCATCTTCAAAATTGACTCGCCCAGTTAATTATTTATGAACTGCACTTTTCCTAGAGAATTTGGCATTGACTACAACGGATATTTATTCATACATACGAGTATGTGCGCATATCAAAAGTTACATTTTTGCGTGCCTTCCCCAAAAAATTGCATACCTTGAAAGTGCTTGAAATGTAGCGTAAAATTATTATGATCTTATGAAAATTAAAAAAAAAAATTAAAGAAAACAATGGATTTTCTAACTCAGCCGAAAATAATGCCATAAGTTTACGCTGCTACCAACCAGGGCAGGCACGAACCAAATTTTCCTTTGTATATCGAGAAGCAAGCTGAAAAAAACTGGCAGAAATGGCAGAAAATTTATTTTATTATCGATTGCACATCAAGGTGTAGTCTCTTTCCTCTCTTTTTCATGCTTCACATCCAAGAAGTAGGAAATTAACCTACAAACTTCTCAACCTCTATCGCCTCTAAGGCTGGTTTTTGTGCCGGCTCAAAAAAGCCCAATATAAGGAACTTACAAAAGAAAGAATAATACCAGCCTACAAGCGAAAAAAACTCAAACAAAACAAGAATGAATAACTAAGCGAGCTTTTATGGTACATCACACAAGGGAAGAAAAGGGAGCGTGCGAGTGAAAAGTGTGGGAAATAGTAGCCCGCGAAAAGCGAGAAAATGCTGCGTTGTAAAATGCTAGCAGGACAATGAGGAACAAGTAAACCCTGATACTTAAGATACTTACTTACACCCCCCCTTACCAACTGCTTTTGGGTGAGCATTTGTTATTTTGGAAGATATATGAGATCATTGCCTTCCATGGCAAATGGCCATAAGTGGTTTTATTAAAGTATTGGGTTTTTTATTTTTTTGTTTTTTTTTTTTTGCTTGTTTTGCAAAAATCACATCATCAGTAGACAAAGAGGCACTAACTGAACACGCAAAGACAAAGGCTGCGAGAAGGGCGAGGTCAAAGACACAGCCACAGTGAATATGAAGTGTTCCTTGTGGCTATGGCTATGCTCCAGGCTCCAGTGCAGACGCCATGTCCAACACATTGTCTGCTGCTGACTGGTATGAAAACCAATACTGTCGTTTCTTGCTGCTGAAGATTTTTAAATGCTTGAAATTGGTGTCGATTAAATTTGTTGCAGATTCGTTGCTTGTCAAATAAAATAATAAACAAAAAATAAAGGCACACGGATTTTGATTGCAGTAAAAAGTGTATTTTTATGAAAAAATTTCAAGAATCAATTATTAAAGGTGTGCTAACTAGTGACATTCGGTTTTTGACACTCCCTTGCAAAAGGTTGTATTTAAGAAGGTGAATAATGTGGAAAATATTAAATATTTTTTGGTAAAAATTGTAGCAAAAAAGTATTTTCTTACTTAAATGGAAACAAACTGCGAACGGCTTAAAAAATAAATTTTAATTAATATTTGAATGTAAATAACGGTACAAATAGAAGTTAGTAGCGAAAATTGCCAAGTCTAGGAAATTATTTCACTTAATCCAAAATTTTATTTTGTGAATTATAAATAAATAATTGGCACTTACAATTCTGTTAGGTGTTTGGCCGAGATCCTCCTCCTATTTGTAGCGCGCGTTCCACAAATGGAAGGACCTACAGTTTCAAGCCGATTCCGGCAGAGGGTTTTTATATAGGATCCTTTTTCATGCCGGTAGTGTGCTTTCGTAAGCCTCCTCTGGACACTTTTTCCATCCATGGGAAGATGGGCTCATTGGAAACCACTTCCGTCAATCCCAACTTTTTTATAATGAGGTATGCAATGTTACCGATCGCGTCGGGTCTATCCAATTCTTCTCCCTGTCTCTTTGGGAAATGCTTTTTAAAAAACATGAATTGCGTCTTGAATAGGGTGGGCCAACTTTTTTTTTGAGAATGGACTATTTTTTGTGGGGAGCCGTTAAGGACAAATGCTATGCGAACCATCCAGAGGCGATTGATGCTTTAAAACACGAAATCGAAGTTGCCATTCATGAAATTGGAGCCCAAACAATCGAAAATGAGCTTAAAAATTGGGTTGATCGAGTGGCCTACTGTAAAGCCAGTCAAGGCAGTCATTTGAACGATATTATTTTTCATTCATAAATGGCAATGTTCAATCTTCAAAATAAAAAAAAAAGTTTGAAAAAATATTGATTCGTTTTTTTTTTTATAGCCGATTCAAAAAGCAAATTTTACATGGCCCACCCTTTAAATATAGCGATCTGCAGAAAAATATATTGAAAAATAGTAAACCCCTTTTTTGGACTCAAAAGATCTTTCATTTAGCAGTGTTAAATTCCCTTTCATTATAAAAAAAAAAATTATTTAAATAATTTGCGCGTAAACTTCTGCTAGATGTTTGGCCGAGCTCCTCATAAATTTGCTCAGGGATGCTCATAATACTAATATTAATAATAATAAATGTAATGAATCCCATTTTCAATTATAAATATCCATTTTTACTCATTTATCTCGAAAGCGTTACCAAGCAACTCTCATAAACCAGCATCTCTCGAGTCTTTTTAATACTTTAAAAATTACTATTGCACAAATTTTCCTCAGCAGACACGTGCACATCTTTCTATATGTAAAATTTAATATCGATTTAATTTCATCTTTCCATTTACTGGCCCTGCATGCCATCCTCATACTTGGCAGTGACATTGCGACGCTGCACTCGTAAAGCTTCGACAATCGGCCTTTAATGGGATGCCCGTGTCGCATGAGTGCCAATGCAGTTTCTATGCTGGCTAACTGTGCTTGATTATTCAACGCTTAGCCTTATTGTCATAAGCTGTTACTGGGCTGCAATGCAATTTATTGTAGCTTACGATGCATATTGTTTCTATGTATAAAATAAGTATGTGTTTGAATGTATACATACAGTTACAGTTATATGCATCGGAGTATATGTTTACAAATACAATTATATACTTATTTTTTTAATTCCACTGTCAAGGTTGCTGGAGGTTCGTCTGCCTTCTTACATCCCCACTAATTCATGTAGTCTTGCCTCAGGCTCCAAGTCAATGAATTCATGGCATTTTCGCATGTGTGTGTGTTCTTTCAGACTTAGAGTCAGCTCTCTTGAGCTGATAGCGCTTTTCTTTGTCAGCAAAATGTATTTTACACACAAAGGCATTCCGATTGTTTCTCTATAAATGTCGGCTGCTGCAGGGCATGCGAATTTGCTAGAATGGATTAAATGGCGCAACTGAGTAGATTTGAATGGAAGAAGATAATGGAGTATTTTGTTGATTAATTGTATGCGTGATGTTGTCATTGTTGTTTGTTTTTTTTCGACATTTTTTATTTCTATTTATGTTTTATTTATTGCAAAAAATTTACTCTTCTTCCTTACAGAAGGTGAGTAAAGGTGCGACTATCTGGTGGTCTACTCAAGATTTAGTTTAGAAAAAACAGAATAGCCTTAAAGCATCACAATGAAACTGTCAGCTTTCCTAGATTAGACAATGCATAGGTGGCTGACCATTTGTTGCCCGAGGTGCCATGTTTAACTAAGGAGGAACGAAGCAACCGAGGATAGCAGGAGTGTTACCCGAGCTTCAAGGTGTACTCTTGTATAGGTTTACTCAATTGTGCTTGATAGCTTCAAAGAAGGTGAGAAAGTGTGCTTTCTAAGTTTCGTTAAGACTTCTTTGTTCCTAACTTTATCTGTTCACGATATTTTCATCGTCCGCCGATAGCATCACATCTCAAACGCATCTAATTTTTTCATACTCGTAACCTTTAGTGTCCATGCCTCCACACCGTATAACAAAACAGACCAGACATTACATTTAAGGTACCGAAAACGTAATTTCATATTCAAGCTTTTATGTAAAAAGTTTTTCTTCAATCGAAGTCCTTGCTTAATTAAAAGCAAGCAAATGGTGTCAAATTTATACCCTACATAAACGTTGAAAGTTTTCATCTCATAAGTTCAAAGATAACCAAATTTTAATAAATAATTATAGTTTCTTAAGGAACATTAAACTTTGTCCAGATCAAAACAAAAACTCTCTACTCTTAGCGCTTTACTCTTTAGTTGCTCACAATTTTTATTACATTGAAATTCAAATCCCTTGAAAATTTCAATTAAAATTTGAAAATACCTTAATAACTTTAACATGAACATTAAACTAAGTTTAAATATAATATTAATAATCAACAAAATGTATTATTTCAAAGCCGCATAACTTCTTTCATCCTAAACAAAGTACAAAAAAAAACATTTGCTTCTACGCTTCACTTTTGACTTTTCAAACCGAAATCGCACACCCGAAAACCTGTTTGCAGGCCCTTCAAAGATTGCACTCTTAATTAAAAAGAAGCCACATCCGCCATTAAAACCAAAGTGCAGGTGTAAAATTCAACTCATTGAAATCAACAAAAAACGATAAGGGACTTTCGAGGAAACTGCTGAGGCCACAGACAGGCAGCAAAAAGCCAACAAACCAACAGGCAACCTACTTAAAATGTGGCTGTGTTAACACAAAAACCAACGAACATCAAAACAAAAAAAACACGTGTCCGAAATAACAGACACACCGCGACCCAACCTCCAATAATGACTTTGCAAAGCTGTCGGCTGGTAGACTGAAATAGCGCCCGCGCGTACGTTGACCAGCGGCTGGAATTTTCATTAAAAATAAATGCGCGAAGTAAGCAGTATTTAAAAGACATGAAAAACAACAGCATTTTAACAAAGGTAAAATATTTCGTGTTTTTTTTTTTATTTAGCTTTGTTTTTAATTAATGGCATCAGCTGTTGCCTCACCCTACATATGCACACATTCATCATACGACACGGTGCACCCTTACCTCACTTTGTTGTGGCCGGAACGTGCTTATGCGCTGCAGTACATAGTGTCACGTTTCCCACCTTTACGGGCATTCTGCATATTAATAACAAATTAAAATTGTTATTTAAAAATTAAATTTATTTTCGGTTTGTTTATTTTTGTTAGTTCGCCCACAATGGAGCTGTGTCGTTAGCATTTTTCGCTGTATGCCCGCCACAAGTGACAGCTGTCCTGTTCACAAGCAGCTGTTACTGATGCCTTTTTGATGTTGCTCCATTTCGTCAAAATGCTGTCATCCTGCCAGCAACAGCGTGACGAGGAACAACAGCAAGCGAAGGCAATGTAGCGCTAAGTTTAATTTTTTTTTTTTTGGTTTTTAAAATCCTTTTAGGCGCTCGCTGGGAGTTTAGTTTGGCAATTTTCGCATATGCGCTGGTGCGAAGGGCGAGAAAAGCATACGTCAATGTGTGGCACAAGGTCAGTGTCAGTTTGAACAATTCAACGAAGTGGCAGGCAAAAGGGTCAGTTGGCGTTAAACGTTAAAAGCTTTGCTACTCGTTGACATTCGATCAAAGCAAGCGCTTCAATGCAATCGACTATATCGTATAAGAACAGGGAGATAGAGTGCGAAAATATTTCGTAGTTTAGCTGCTGCTTGACTGTTGAGTGCGAAGTTTTTGCACTTTCGGGACGAAATGGCGTACCAGTTAAAATTTTTTCATTCGCCGTTTGCAACCGCATTTAGTCAAAGGCCGTGATGCGATACCCCGCATTGGCTGTAAAAAACATAGAAAGGCATTTCAAAGTTTATTTTTGGTTAGTCAACAATTACTTTTAATGCAAAAAGTTGTCAGAATTAATTTTTACAATTTTTTTTCGTTTTTCTCCATGATTTTCTAATGCATGACCTGTAAAGTTGATGCTGTTGATAATTTAATTAATATTAAACGACTTTTTAACTTACCTCAATCCGCGGTTGCATAAAAGTTCCCCAATTCTAATACAAATTTATATTACTGTAAACTTTTAATTAACTCTCCGATTAGTGGCAGTGTCAATGTTGTTACAAAATTGACAATGCCCTTAGGGATATCCAACGAATTGTATGCTGTTTTATTGAGAGGCAGTTGGGCTTCAATATAATAGCTTTTTTGTCATACAGTGAGTACAAGTGAAAATCGTACATCTAATTTTTATAAAAGTGCTGTTCATATTCTAACTAAAAAAGTATACATCAAATTACAAAGCTTTTAAAAATTAAAAAAAAAATTATCAAAAGTTCTTAAAAATTTAAGCAAATTTGTTACGCTTTCGAATGTGCACTTTTTGACTCAATTAGTCTTCCTTCAACGGACCACTTTTTCGTTAAAAGCATTCTCGTAATTTTTGTATTTACTTCAAACTCGCGCTCTTCGAGGTTCTATTAATAATAATTGGCACTTACGCTCTTTACCCTATCACCTCCTCCTATTTATGGTGTTCATCCCGATGGTTCTCTACAAATGGAGGAACCTAAAGCTTAATGCCACCTGCGAACGGCAGATGATTTTGTGAGGAGCTTTTTCAATTGAAATACACTCAGAGATTTGCCGTAGCCTGCCTAGAGATGAACGCTAAGAATAACACCTTTGTAACATTTCATGCCTGGGGTTGCGAGTAATGCACGAATACCGAATAGTAATCACGCACCAACATATTCGTCTCCTGCGGTCGTTATGCGAGTTGTGCCAATTAAATTCCACGAATTTGTCAATAAAGTTAACCAAATGGAGTTACAAGCAAATTTGTGTTATCAATCTGCGCAAGCTCGCCAGTCTGCCTAGAACTCTAAACAACATTTAAAATATTGCTCCTGATTGGAAATATGATTGTTAATTCTTCTAAATTAAGCCGTTCACCAACACAGTTGCTACTGGCCTGCGGTAAACTGGTAAATTCTTTTTCGTGATGTGGCAATGTTGAAATGCCTTTTTCGACAAAACTTTTGCAAAATGCACAGCGCACACCTCTGACTCCTTAGCTATGATGGGCTCTGCGGTAAACTTATTTGGCCCGGACCCCGTTCTGCCACTCTCTTCTGCAGCCATCAAAGCCACGGTTAGCAATCGGGTTACTCTAACCCACAAGCGAGCTTGGCAGGCTGAGAGAGACTGCAGATAGACTAAACTGATGTTGCCTATCATGTCTGACCGACTGTCGCAAATCCTCCTATCATTAAACAGAAGTGACTGCAGACAGGTGGTTGGACTGATGACGGGTCACTTTCTGTGGGCGAAGCACATGGGAAGGGTAGACATTTCAGACAGTGTTCTCTGCCCAGCTTGTGAAAAGGAGAATGAGTAGATTTAAAGAAAATTAAAATGGGAAACCGAGTACAGTACAATAGACTGAATTGTGTCTGAGTGCTGTACTTGCTAGCTGTCCCGACAAAAAAGCACGCGCGCCTTTGACATGGACTCATATTCGTACACTCTTTCAAATTTTTTTGAAAGTTCCTGATGATTTTTTGAAAAGCTCCCTACAAATTGGATCATAAAACGTTGCTTGTGCTTGAGCCATTTACTAGAGCCTGATCCACTTCTCAGGCGTGTCAGAAGGCATCTCTTCAAGTATAATGACGACGAGTGACAACAAGACGGACGTTAAGCGGCATTCATCAGGAGACTCACCATTTTCCTACACTCCCGACTCCCGAATGTCGTTATCGTAGTCCAACCTTGGCGCATTAGAAACGTCCCATTGTAGTGAGTTAAGTCTTTTCTTATCCAGAATAGACCCCGACATAACCAATATAAGTGCGGCATATAAGGGCATACCACACAATATTAACCTCCTATTCACGTGCCCTCTAATATCCCCCACCTAACACACCTCTCCCTCTGGACCCCACGCGTCGAAACAGGATGTTTCCTGGGCTAGTAAACTGATACGACAACATCGTTTTATAAATCTTTTTATAACTTTTTTAAAACTTTTTATAAGTTTTTTGCAATTTATAGATCTTTTTCAATTTTATAAGTTTTTTAAAAATTGTATAAATTTTTTAAAAGTTAATAATTTTTTTTTTTCATTTTATAAACGTTGTTTAAACTTCTTTAATTTTTTTAATACTTTATAAATTTTTTAAAATTTTATTTAAGTTTTTTTAAAATTTTCTAAATATTTTAAAATTGTATAAATTTTTTACAATTTTATAAATGTTTTAAAATTTCATAAATATTTTAAAAGCTTATGAAGTTTTTTTTTAAATTTATGTTTTTTTAATTTTTAAATTTTCTCCTTTTAAAATTTTTTAATTTTTTTAATATTTCATAAATTTTTTTTAATTTTATAAATGTTTTTTTCGTTTATATTTATAATATATCTGAATTTCATAAATTTTTTAAAATTGTATAAATTTTTTAAAATTTCAAAAACTGTTTCAAAAATTTCTTTGGTTTTCTTAATATATCATACATTTTTGAAAATTTTATAAGGTTTTTCAAATTTTATAAATTTTTTACAATTTCAAATAAATTTTAATATTTCATAAATTTCATAAATTTTATAAATTTTCTAAAATTTTTTAATTTTTACTTTTAAATTTTTTAAAATTTCATAAATATTTTAAAAGTCTATGAATTTTTTTGTTAAATTTATAAGTTTTTTAAATTTTTAAATTTTCATTTGTTTTAAATTCCGTATATTTTTTTAATATTTCAAAATTTTTTCTAAATTTTATAAGTAGTTTTAAATTTTATAATTCACAATTTTTAGAATTTCATGAACTTTTTAATATTTCCCAAATTTTATAAAATTTTACAAAAATATTTCATATAATATAATTTTGTAAATTTTTTTATAAATCTTTATAATATTTTTTTAATACCATAAATTGTTTAAAATTTCATAAATATTTGGAATTTTATTAAAAATGTATCATTTTTTTTAATTTCATAAATATTTTCGAATTTAATTAAAAATTTATAAGTTTTTTAAATTTTATAAATTTTTTAAGTTTTTTAATATTCACATCATAAATTCTTTAAATTTTAGAAATTTTTAAAAGTTTTATAAATTCTTTGAAATTTCGTAAACTCTTTTAAATTTTATAATTTCTTTTTTTAATTTTATGAATTTTTTAATATGTCATAAGTTTTATAAATTGCTTAGAGACCATAAATTTTTTTAAAATATTATAAATTTTACTTTTTGTTTAATGATTTTTTTTTACATTTCATAAATTTTTCAAGTTTCTTAAATTTTTTTCATTTTATCAATTTTTTCAAAAGGTCGGCAGGTATAATCTAACCAGTTTTTAGCAGAACTTTATTTTTTTTAATAAATTAACAGCAACTACTTTTTTTATGCAAATATTGCAAACATAAATTGCACGATTTTTATTAACACTCACTGTATAAAGTATACTGTGAAAAGGAAACGAAAGTTTTTATTGTTCATTAAGATTTTATTTCATTTGAAAAATTCTTTAAAAGCTTCAAAATGTTTACGTATTTTGAGCTGGGCTGCTGGTGGTAAAAGTTCTTTTAAGACCTCGTCAGCAATTCCCGCACGAAATACGATTTAACTTAAATATATAAATATATAAAAAATTACTAGCATTAATTTTAATATAATTTAATTTGCTTCAGTACAATTTTTTAGAAGAGCATTTTTTTTATTTTTATTTTTAAACTTACAACTGTTTCACCAAACAAAATTTATAAAAAATGAGAAACAAATGGTCCCCTGGGATCACTTCACAAGCATAACCGACAAAAAGTTAATTTATTATATTTATTTGAAAGTTACAAAACAGCACAAATTTATAGCCTTTTAAAAAAATGCATAATTCAGAAAAACTTTCCTTTCAGAAGTTATCAATGCAGTTGAATGCAAATTATTGTGAAAACAATGCGCTGCCACAATTCAGTCTCCTTCGTATGAAAAAATATAACTCTGAATGTAGGAAGGATAAGCGACGCGACAGGCTTAAAATATAATTTTCACAACTAAAAATATCCAACACGCGCATCCCTTAAAAATAAATAATTTCAACTAATGAGTCAATGGATAAGCGTAAACATAAATTTTGTATGTGCTTTCGATGTCACCAGAATAAACTCGAGAAAAAATTTAGGAGCGAAAATTGTTACAAAAAATTTGTTTAACTTTCATATAAATTTGTTTATGACGACCTATACTCCAAATATGTGTTAAAGGCACCTATTGAGTATTCAGCATACCAGTTCACATATATTTTAGCCACGTAAAAAATTCTAAATTTATTCAACATCAACCACATCGGCTTCTTAATTTGACGTTTTCCTCTTTTGCTATGCATTGCAAGATTTCTTATTTTTTTAAGTGCATTCTATCTGACTGGTGGCCTCCATAGTCTTTTGATTAGCCCAGGGTCAAAACACACTTTGAATACGAAATTTCAAATTATATAAATGTTTTTAAATGACTACCAACAATGAGAGCATTTCTACCCCCAAAAAAGCTTCTCATAAACCTGTAGGTTGCTCCAGCTGTTGAATAGCATCAAACCGCATACCACAAATTGGCAGAGCATCGCCCAAACAACTAACAGAGGATGCTATTTTAAGCCATTCGCCCTAAATAAATTGTACGAGTTCTCAGTTTCCTTCGTAATATTATTTCTTGACCATAACTTACAATTTTTAGCTCAGTGCGGAGGTGCAAATCTGCCTGCTGGTCTGAAATTTGAGTGTATCAAAAATTATTATTTACATTTTCCCTCTCACAAATTATCTCTCCCATACATTTGATTAATTCAAGTAGTCAGCCACAAAATGACCCGCAGCCTCACTTCCTTGTTATTATTATTATTAGAAAATACGTATAAATACTTTGAGCTCATATTTCCCAGGAAGGATATTTATTTTTGGTGATTAAAGAAGTTATTTTTAGTAAGTTAAGGCATTACGCTTACTCCAATTTCTCTCTTTCTCTCTCTCTGTCTCTTTATTTATAATTTATTGTTGACTTACACCCACAAACCTTTATTTAAACAAACGATGAGTTCCTGCTAAGCGAGGCATTGCAGTTATAGCATTTCTAAAAATACTTTACATGCAGATGAGACATTATAATTATTCAGTAAATTGGCCCAAAAAGGCAGCGGTATAATTAAGGGAGCAAATGAATACTGCAAAGATTGGCAATAAAAATAAAAAAAGGAAATAAGAATCCGCATGTCTACGGAACATTAAAAAATATTCAAATACTATGTACTTATCCGACGGACCCGACGGATTTCGATGACTCTTTGGGCCCATTCCAATCGACGAGGCTTGTCCACAGGCAACAATCTTTGCGTCAATTGAATCTTATACGGGAATAAATGCAAATCAATGTGGATAATTCGTTGTAAAGAGGTCCGAGGAATGCCCAACTGCTGAGAACGGCGATTTTGGGAAGTCCTTGGCGACGTCTCAACACTGGCCAGTACAAGAGCAATATTCTTATCCGATCACCTTGGTCGGTTTTGATTTGGCCTCTTTGGATTCGAAAGAGCATCACCAGTCGAAAACCTTACGTACAAACGTTTAATGGTGTTTTTAGAAGGCGCACTTTTCACATTATTTAATTTTTTATACGCACGTTGAGTTTTCACAATTGACTTCTTTTGTTGAATGTAAATTTCAACAATTTGGGAGCGCTCGCGTGGCGTGTACTGTTCCATGGTAAAAATCTGCTTGGACTGTAGTCGCCCGCTGTCACAAATGTTATTTTTTATACCCTTTTTGAGAATTTTTGGTACAAAACGGCAGACAATAGAAACAAATGATTAGTTTGAAGTCTACATAATATATTTTGTTACTTTTTAAGAATTCCTCTAAACCGAGGGAATCCTTCACACGCTTGTGCATTTTCTCTATATAACGAATCCTCGACTTTTTTTATATGAACGAAAATACACAACACCGTCAGCAAAAGAATTGTGTAAAATCAGCGGGATTTTTGAGCTAACTCCAGCTTTCGCTTTATTTTAACAAAATGCAATGGGCTCTTGAACAGCATACTGCAATTTTTTTTCTAAAAATTCTGAAAAGAAATAAAAAAAGTTTGAGTTCATGAAAAAAATATGTAGATTTTTTTTTTCTCAAATTTGTAAAAACTAGAAATGTGCAGATTTTTTTTCCAAATTATACTTGATATGGTTTTGGTAGGGGAATGAGTATATTTTTGTAAAAAAGTTACTAAAATTGAATAAAAAACAAATATCGTATCAAAACCAGCCAATAAGTCGCTTGGATATTGTTATGAAGCGCACTGTATGCAATGCTAACATCTCGAATGGCATTCGTTTCAATACGAGTTTGTCCATAGCTGCCACAGTATCAGCTGTGGAAATGAAAAATATAAAACTCAGCCAGCGTTTGAATAGGCGATTGACCATAGACGACATTAGAATTAAGCAAAAACTTTTTGTATATTACTTTTTGTTTGATTTTTTAACATGGAAATAAGAAAAATGATGACCGAACCATAGTGGTTCTACCAACGTCCGAAGCATAACATGAAGATTAGAATGCACGAGGCGGAATGTTTTAAGAATTCATTTAAAAAATTATTAGGTTTCTTGAAATCGGTTGATAAAAAGTCTGAGTCTACTGCGCATAAAAAGACATATTTTTAGAAGGTGTCTTAAGTTTAGTCATAACCGTGACAATGGCAGTATTTAACATTCTTCCTACTCTACTCGTTTTTGCAGCCCATTCTTTCCCCATGTCTTGTTACTATAACGTCGGGAGTATCTTATCACTTTCCTAAAATCCCGACCCACGATTGCTGTCATCGGAGTCCAACCCATCGCAGATGAAACCCTCCACTGCCTCGTGAGATCCGCGTAACTTGGGCTCAATTGCTTTCTCGATATTGCTGCAAATCAAACCGAAGAAAGACAGAAGGATTGGCAGACCAAAGTTAAATTAGATGATAGTAGTCACCATATTTATACTGACAGCTCAAAGATAGACAATGTCACTGGACCGGAAGTTTATTCGGAGCAACTTAGGGATATTGCTACCTTACAGCAAGCTGAAATCTATGCTAAAGACAAAGCAACAAAACCGATAAGACTAAAGAACTTTTCTCCGGCAAACCTTACCATTCTTATTGATAATCAAGCAGCGATCAAGGCACTATCTTCAGCGCGCATCAACTCAAGATGTGTTTAAGTATGCAGGAGGTTGCTGTCGCGTATCAAACAACGCAACACCACACTTTGTTGGTTCCCCGGCCATTCTGAAGTGGAGGGAAATGAAAGAGCGGATGAGTGTGCAAGGAAAGACTCTGAGCTTGACCTTCAGCGGGTGGTAAAGGACATAAGCATTCCTCTAAACAAACTAAATACTGGAATTGACTTGAGCGCAATCGCGGAAGCCAATAGGAGGTGGTCACACATATGAGCCTGGTATCACAATGAGCCTTAGGGCCATCGAGTGTCTTGTTTTAGAAAAGCAAATTTGCTAACCTAAACTAACCTAAATAAACCGAAGATATTACAATTTGAAATACTTCATATCAAAATTTCCATATGTATAAATAAATCCGAATAAAACTCTAAATTATTAAATTAGTTTTACAAAAATTTCAATTTGCTTCTTATTATACTCAAGCCTACAAATAAACTAATTTTTAGTATATTTAACGACAATGTCTTAACATGGTATGCCTCAGCAAAAGTATTTTTATGTAATAGACAAACCCCCATTTAGGGTATTTTCAGGAATTTTTTTTTACAACAAAAAAATTAAAAACGTTATTTAAATTGTTAGGCTTTTTATTTAACTTTCTTTACATACAAATTTGAAAAAATTTTTTTTTTTAATTTTAATAATTTAGAAAAAAAACGATATTTAAATTTTTAAAGCTTTTTATTTAACTTCTTTTATATACAAAAATGAAAAAAAAATTGTTTTAATTTTAATAATTTTAAAAATGGCGCTGAAGTTGACCCTCTCGAAAAATTGTAGCTGGACGGTTTTCTCCATTTTAGCTCTTCTAGCGAGGGTAAAACGATGTATATGTTGTCTACAACGCGGAACACACGGCGTGTAGGAACGCACGTCATTGCGGACAACTATACTTTCGAAGTTGTGCCAGAATTTATTTATCTTGGCACCGCCGTTAACAGCAACAACGATATCAGCCTGGAGATCAAACGGAGAATCACTCTTGCTAATAGGTGTTACTATGGGCTAAGTAAGCAATTGAGTAGTCGAGCCCTCTCAAGCATGACCAAACTGACACTTTACAAGACGCTCATCATACCCGTGTTGCTTTATGGCGCAGAGGCATGGCTAGTGTCACAAAGCGATGCAGCCGCTCTTGGGGTGTTCGAGAGAAAAGTTCTTCGTAAGATCTTCGGTCCTGTGCGCGTTGGCGAAGACTACCGTTCAAGAATGAACCACGAGCTGTATGAGCTCTACGCCGACATTGACGTAGTTCAACGCATAGCCATCCAACGCCTGCGTTGGCTGGGGCATGTCGTGCGTATGGATGAAGAAGCTCCAGCAAGGAAGGTGTTCGAGGGTGAAGTCCAAGGGAGCCGACGAAGAGGAAGACTATTGCTCCGGTGGAAAGACCAGGTGGAGGAAACCCTATGCTCGCTTGGTATACAGAATTGGAGAAGGCGCGCGCGGAGCAGAGGCGCCTGGAGAGAGCTAGTGAGGTCGGCCGTAACTCGGTAACGGGTTGTTATGGCCACCTAAGTAAGTAAGTTCTTCTATTTAACTGAAATCAAAAAAATTATTAATCAGAATGACTGCAGCTATGTCCCGTACTAGAATAATAAAAATAAAAAAATTTGACAAAACGGCGTGGTTTTGAATTTGACACTCCAAAAATCGAATTTTTTTTTCACATTTGGTTGAATTGTGATTTTTTTTTTGGCAACACCAGACCGAAAATAGTCGTTTCGAGATAAATGAGTTTAAAATAGAAGCTATAATATTTGGAATTTCCGCATGAAAATTTCACAGTATATTCTTAAGATACTATACTTTGGAAGTATCGAAAAAACAAAAAATTGATTTTTTGAAATTTGTAGATCACCGGGTCCCCTTAAATAAACCTGCAAAGGTGAATGCTACATTTATTTATTTATTTATTTTTTCTTTCTCTTTGTTCAACACCCAATA
The DNA here is from genome assembly GCF_028408465.1 of Anastrepha ludens. Taxonomy (NCBI): domain Eukaryota; kingdom Metazoa; phylum Arthropoda; class Insecta; order Diptera; family Tephritidae; genus Anastrepha; species Anastrepha ludens. The sequence goes on along the minus strand of NC_071499.1, from coordinate 8,079,629 downwards.
ACTCACAGTCACACATTCAGGTACCATTCCTAGCAAAGAATTTTCGTAGACTTAATCTAAATATTTCATTTAATTAGCGTTTATGAATTTCGCCTGATATTCAATAATACATAGAAATAGACAAATCTACGTTTTTGAGCATCAACTGCATTAATCGCCCAATTTCCGCTTACTGATTGGTATCAGTCGTCATATAAATATCCGATTTAAAATGAATCCATTCTTTAACTCATATTGAATTTACTATAATCCAATTTAAAGCTACGCAACGTTTTTTTTTACATTTGTTGTAATTTGCACTTTTCATTTATTCATAAAATAAGAGCAAAAGTCGAAGGAGGAGAGTGTGGATGATAGGCATCGGTGTTGATAGCCAGCCGACAGCAAAGTCCATGCGAGCACAAAAAGTTTCCCACAGTGCTAAGCAATAAATAAAAACAAACTTTATACAACCCAAACAAGTGTGTGTGTGTGTGTGTTTTTTCTTTCTTTCGATTGAAAGAGAATTAAATTACAATTAATTTCAACACTTGGCAGCAAAGCACTTTAACTCGCCCACAAATCGCGCTTTCCTACAATTAATTTTAAAATCATTTCATCGTTGCCTATCAATTATTGTTTTACACACATACACATAGGTAAACATACATACTTATGTATGTATATGTTCACTCGCCCAAGTATAATATTTTGCACTAAGCAAATCACAATACTCGCCTTTGCTTATCATATTTTCTTATCAATGCGCTATGTAGCTGTAGAGTGGAGTGGAGAGTGGCATGGAGAGTAAAGTGGAGAGTGTTACTCTCTTTAGTTTCTCAATTTCTCCGCTTTAAATTTTTCTCAAATAGCGCTTCATTCATAGGTTTTCTCCACCGCTTTTTGTATTTGTCTGCGTTGGTATTTGAAAATATTTTATTATCTTATCATAATTAAGTCAGCTGAGATTTTAATAAATCTTAGTGGTTTCAGCATTTGGCTTTACTTTGCTGTCATTTATTTACACACACTTGATTTTTACAACTTGATAAGCTGTTTTTAACGCCTTTGTCGCCTTTGTTTTCACATTTCTAATGTTTTTGTTCCCGTTTTTTTTTTTTTTTGTTAGGCTCCGAATTTCATCGCGCTTTGTGCAAAAACTTCAAGGTCAAAAAAGCAGCTATTTTGAAAGGCGAAGTGACAAATCATAAAACGAACAAAATGAAATGAAAATGAGATCTCTCCTCTTTCTATGTTTGAATTATTTTTTCACACATTTTCTTGATTGGCGCTGTAACCGCCTAGGCGCCTGCACTTTGTTCGTCTTGCTAAACGCCGCCAATTAGATAGGCCAAGTGTAGCGAAACCATTCACTACTTAATCTTTTCAATACAGGTGGAAATCTTGTCTTGTTTCGCTATATTTTCAGAGGTGAAGCCTTTGTGTCCATGCGCAAGACGTAATGTAACCTACGGAGCCGCTGATCTTCATGCGCTGCACTGTGTCTATATGGAAATAGAAGAAGCATCATCTAAAGCTTAAAACGTGTAGTTTTTATTCATTGAGGAAGAATTTTACTACTGAAATACCTTCTTAACTCAAATGTGAATTTGTTGTTGTTTCCAAATCAAGAATTAAATAAACAAATCTTCAAAATAAAATTAAAGCCACTAGCAATTAAAATACAAGCAAAATACAAGAAAAATGCTCGACAATCTCCTTTTCAAAAACTATAAACTTAATACTGAGCGGAGCATCAAAGCTAATCCAAAGTAATTTCGGAATTTTGCCAAATCTAAGAAGTCGAGTTCGAATATACCTGCTTCGATGATGTTGGATGATAATTTTGTACGAACACCTTCCGAAGCAGCCAACTTATTTGCAAATTTTTTTATGTCAAATTGCGTCTCGGCTGATAAGACATCCCCTGACCTTTCATCCGAAATCTCTTCATCTCTAAATTTTGGCAATTTGCACATCTCATTTGATGACATTTTCAATGGAATGCTTTCTCTCAAAGCTTCGTCACATACAGATGTTGACGGTCTTTCAGCTATTTTGCTTAAGAATTTTCGAGCGGAAGCAATTGCTCCTCAGATTGTTTTTAAAAAACCTTTATCTATGAGCACTTTCTTAAATGAATGGAAATTTACAACCATCACACCTTTTTTTAAAAGTGTAAAAAAATGATATTCGTTGTTACACGCCGATTTCAAAATGCCCTCGCACTTACATATAACAACTGTCATCTACCGAGTTGAATGGTGTGGCCACTCCTTCTGGGGAAACACCTTTCACGGGGCTACTTTCTGTATTATTTCAGAAGGGCCCAGAACGGCATCTATAAAGCATCCATTGGTTCTTTATAATTCTATTCACCCCCATCTGGATCCAGTGTATTTGTAGCCAGCTTTCATGCTATAGGCTCGTCTTCTTGTGTCTCTGTCTGTGAGGCTTCGCTTTGTTGCACTTGCAATCCATCTTAGATTTCAAGGCTGGCATTGTTATCGGTATCAATGCTGGTTCCTAAATAAGCAACAAAGTCTCGTACAACCTCGAAATCATAACTGTCAATAGTGACATGGGTGCCGATACGTGAGTGCGTAGGAGCCCGAATACCTTATGAACTTCGATTTACTATTAGGTGCGCAACTAAGTTCTCGCTGCTTTTTTTTTTTTTTTTTTTGACGAAAATATAACTTTATTCTGAAAAATTGGTTACAAGTGAATCATTGAAAGTATTGACCATCGCTGGCTACTACTTTTTCTCATCTTTCTGGTAGATCTCGTATACGTATACCGTCGTGGTGAAACTGTTCATCCTTTAAGGCTATCCACGGATCGATTTGATGTCCATTTTTTGATGTATTCTTATGAATGGAACTGCTGGTCAGCTAGACCATGTGCCATCGATCGGAACAGGTGATAATCGGACGGCGAAATATCTGGAGAATATGGCGGCTGGGGTAGGAGTTCCCATTTCAGTGTTTCCAGGTAGGTTTTAACGGGCTTGGCAACGTGAGGCCGAGTGTTGTCATGCTGTAGAATCACTTTTTCACGCCTCTCGCGCAGTCCTCGGCTCAATCACATCAATTGAAGTCGATACCGATCCCCAGTGATAGTTTCGCTTGGTTTTAGCAGTTCATAATAAATAACACCAACTTGGTCCCACCAAATACATAGCATAACCTTCGCAGCGTGAATATTCGGCCGAGGCGACGACGTAGAAGCATGACCGGGCAGTCCTCGTTACTTTCTTTTCTTTGGATTGCTGTAATGAATCCATTTTTCATCATCCGTCACGATGCGATGAAAAAAACCTTTCCTTTTTTGCCGGTGGAGCAGTTGTTCACTGGCGAAAAAACGACGATCAACGTCCCTTAGTTTTAACTCATAAGGAAACCAAGTCCCCTGTTTCTGAATCATTCCCAAAGCCTGCAACCGCTTGGAAGTGGAATGGCGGGTAACTCCTAATACTGAATCAAGCTCTTCTTGCGTTTGACACGGATCCTCATTGAGCAATGCCTCCAATTCAGCGTCTGCGAAGGTTTTTGGTCCTCCTTCCGCGGACGGTCGTCAACATTAAAATCACCGTCTTTGAAGCGACCACCGCTGAAACCAATCTCGACACGTTGTTTCACTTAAAACAGCATCTCCATAAACTTTTTGTAGCTCGAATGAAAGAGAAAAATCAACACTTCCTGCAAATGACGATTATTCGGCACAAAATCAGACATTTCACAAAACCAAAAAAAAATCACTAATGTGTCGAAACAGTTTATCTATACTAATATTATAAAGAGGAAAACTTTGTTTGTTTGTTTGTTTGGTTGTAATGAATAGGCTCAAAAACTACTGGACCGATTTTAAAAATTCTTTCACCATTCGAAAGCTACATCATCCACGAGTAACATGGGTTATATTTTATATTGGAAATAGGGCTCGAGATATAGGTCAAAACATGGACCCGGGTAACCTTCGGATGTGTATGTACAATATGGGTATCAAATGGAAGCTGTTGGTGAATGCTTTAGTCCAGAGTATTTTTCATGCCGCTCCATGACTAGGGTCTCGAGATAGAGACCAAAACGTGGACCCTAGAATGTGTTTGTACAATATGGATATCAAATTGAAGCTGTTGGTGAATGCTTTAGTACAGAGTATTTTTCATGCCGCTCCGTGGCTGGGGTCTCGAGATATAGGTCAAAACGTGGACCCGGATAACCTTTGGTTGTGTATGTGCAATAGGTATCAAATGAAAGCTGTTGATAAGTGCTTTAATACGGGGTAATTTTCATACCTATTGATGACTAGGGTCCCGAAATATATGCCAAAACGTGGACCCGCCGTGTCTTTGCACCGAATTAAACCAAACTTACGCACATTGCTAAGTAAGTATTGAAAATGGGTTTCGTAAAGTTTGGTTGTAATTCGGAGCACTGGCAACGGGTACAGCGTTCTTTTGAACCAGCCATAATGTCGCTTACTTTTTTAACGCTTGGGGCGGAACTGAACTGTCAAATTGACAGTGGGAGTTACAATGTGTCAATATTTCTTTCTGATTTGGATGCCATAAGGAAGAAACGTAAGTGCAACATGTAAAAATTGTTTGTGAATTTTTTTGGAGTGGATTTTGGAACAGTGAATAATTTCTTACGAAATTTGAGAATTTAATGTGAAATCCGAATGAAATTATGTGTTCGTGGAAAAAATTTTTTTTTTCGTTTTTTTGTTTTTTTGAAAAATATAAATGGATAATGGTTAAAAAAGCTCCAATGCTTAATAAAACATATAAATTGAAACGAAAAATTCATGGATGATCAGGAAAAAAGACGATTGTTTATTCATATGCGTTGATTTGAAATTTAAAAACAATCTTCTTTTTTCCTGATTTTCAATTTATATTTTATATTTACTCAAAAACAAATAGAAAAACAAAAAATATTGTTTATGCCAAAGCGCTTGAATAAAGAATAAAGAAATAAATAATATGAAAATCATATATTTTCTGTTCTAAACCATATCTATTCTATTTTAGTGTGCCCAGCGAAGGGGGCCGGGTTTGCTAGTTTACCATATGTCTATGGTTTATGACGTTTAGGTTATGTTAGATTCGACTAGCACACACTGCTGGCAGCATCTAGTTGCGCACTCAATACATCGTCACGACGAAGATAGTTAACTTGGTATGAAATATAGTTGCCTAGTAACAGAATGTCAGTTCTTTGTCTTCGCGGTCCATCTTTGGAACCCCCGTGCCACAAAAAATCAAAATAATCAGAAATAGAAGGAGACTGTTACATTACTTTGTTGCCAATAGTTGCTAATACGTACTTCATTTCTCTTCTTGGCTATTTTTACAGCTTCACAATTTCAAAATTCTTCATATTTCATATCCTACTGAGACTCTTTGCGAACTCTAAATGCATTAACTTTATGTGTACTTACTCTCCGTTATTATTAAGAAAAGTATTCGTAAGTTCAAACGCTGTAAAAAAACTTTGGGCTATGTGTTTGATAAACAAATAAATAAATAAAATATCATAGTAAATACAAAGCTTTGCACCGCTAAATTCCAAATGTCTCGCCAATCAAATACCCCAGTCGATTCGCCATTCCTCCCCACTTATTTGTTAAACGTATTTGCTTTGTATGCTAGCAGAGTCTGGACACGTGACAAAGTACTCACGAATAGATTCCTAATCTGTTTGAACCTTGGCAAGAGACCATCGATAAAATACGGAACAAACAATTTTCAAAACAGCGTCGTATTGATAAAAACTTAGCGAGCATTTCAGAGAATTCATTATCTGCAAAAAATATAGTCATTCAATGACTCAGAATCTATACTATTTAAACTACAATATTTTATCTGAAATTCTACATTAAAAATAAAATAAATAACTGAAGTGGAAAGAATTTTAATATCTGATACACATACATGTGTATGTTTGAAGCTTCTGTGGTGCCAAATCGCAAAGTGAAACAAATAACTTGAAAAAGTATGAATGTATAGGAGAGTATATGCGCTTAGGCGCTTATACATATCATAAGAAACACCATAACTCATGTACTATATGCACGCGAGATGAAGTAAAAGTAGAAGACGAATAGGATACAAAATCTTTGAAGAATTCTAAAGCCCAATTTTAATTGAAATTCAATTTGAATTATTACCTTTCAATTGAATTCATTTTAAATGGTGACATTTTTCCATTAACAAAAAAAACGAATTGTTTTCATCAGTTATTTTTGGTGCCTTATTTCTGGCGACCCGCCATTTCGTCTATCAGCTGTTCATCGGCTCAGGAATTGGCAGTGCTGTCAAGTATTGAAGCGAGTTCCTGGGCGCGTTCTCGCACAAAATGAGAGAGTTTTGCATCGACTGCTGTATGCCATAGATATTTCTATGCCACGGCAGGCAATGACAAACGTCCAGTTGTATTTCTACCATGAAAAAGCTTCTCATAAAAACCCATCTGCCATCCGGAGTCAGCTTAAAAGTAGGTTCATCCATTTGTGGCACAACATCAAGACGCATACCAAAAATATTTAATAATTTTTTCTGCTGATTTATTTTGCTTATGTATGGTTTCTTCCTCGGAACTCTTGTGCTATAGCCAGTTCTTCTCAAATTATTTTTGCACTGTTCTGGGGGTCACCTCGCTGTGAAATGTTTTCTTAAGCTTGGGTGCGATTTCAGATGAAGAAGTTTTTGTTAATTTTTTACAATCTTTATTAAGGGGTTACATGGGTTTCGTCGGGTAAAAAAAGGCCTATTTTGAATTTTTTTTTTCTATGTAAAAAACTATTTATTTAATTCAAACTTTTTCCTGTCTTATAGATACATATTTAAAGAATAATTTCTGAAATTTAAAAAAAAAAAATTAAAACCCCTCCATTGTGACGTCATTTCCGGTGACCCCTCGAAAAAAAGGTGCATCCGCGTTGTCAGCATAACTCCTGACAGACTCTTCAAAAATGAAAAAACAAAAATAAGTGCTTTAGTTAAGACCAGAAACTCGTGCTTGAACGAAGGAAAGAAAAAAAAGTAAAAATTGGAATTTTGGCAGACATTTTTCCAAAAAAATTAAAATTTCGGTCAAATTTGCTTGACATTTTTTTTTTAAATAGTTGTAATTGAAAAAAAACAAAATCCTTCGTTGAAGCACGAGTAAATTGTATTTCGAACACCTGTGTAAAATTTCATCAAGATCGGTTGAGTAGTTTTCGAGAACATTTGACATCCGACTTTGAAAACACACTTCCGAGAAAAACGCGTTTAAAGTTTTGAGTAACAATAAAAATGGCTTGGAGCGCACACCTTCCAAAGGCTGTATCTCCGAATTTATTATTCGGATCGACTTGAAAATTTAGGATAATATTCCTGAGATGTTGTAGAAAAAGTAAATCGATTTTTTGACCAAACGAAACCCAAACCTTAAGTGGCGTTCTAGTTTTTCCGTCAATTTACTTGGTCGACTCGAACTCTTGCGGTTCCCCAATTTTTGTTTGTCTTTAAAATTTTTCCCTACCAAATTGTTTGACTTTTAATCGTTTTAAAACACTTCTCACAGTATAGGAGCATTTATTTACAATTTTTCTAATTTCTGAAAGTGATTTTCAATCAGAACTGAGACTTAAATATTTTTAGTTTTCAGCAGTGGTAGTTTCCCCCTTTTCACGCGCGCGTTTAAATAACCCATAAAGCCAACTGTCAATTATATTAATATGAAAAGGTTCGAAAATTGATACATCGCGCTATACCGTTAGTTCGAAAATAACAACAGGGTTGATTTTAAAGTTACTATGACCCAAACTACGTATGGGCCAATACTTTTTTCGCAAAATATATGGACTTAATTTAAATATATTTTTTTTAATAAAGAAATTGATAGTAATTTTTTAGTAAATAAAATAAGACTAACACTACAATATAATATACTAAAAATAAATAAATATTTTTTTTTAAATAAATAAGTTCATGTACTATGCTAAATATACCCTCGTACCCACACTGCGTCAATACTTTTTTCCGTCAGAGTATATTAATACAAATAAACTTTCACATTTATTTATAAGGCTTGGTGAGATTTTGATTACTGGGCAATACCAACCTTTGTTCAAATTAGCCAAAACATCTAAAAAAATTAATATATATAGAATCAGAGAAATTTTACGCTTGATTTCAAATAGAAAAATAATTTAGTCAATAATATTTTAATATTTTAGCCAATATTATATTGATATATTATTATCATAACAAATAACAACATCAAGACTTACGACACAAATAGGAGGAGGAGCTCGGCCAAACACCCAAAAAGGATGTACGAGCCAATTAAATATATAATAAAAGGTTGTCAAAAAGTCTTGCGGTATTTTTATTGAATTTTCAATTGTTCATAAAATTGGTTATAATAATGCGATTTAAGTCAAATATGCGCCGTTTTGTTCGATGACGAGTTCCCAACGAGATGCCAACTTCATAATGCCCCTCTTATAGAAGCTCGCTTCCCTATTGTCAAAAAACTCGGAGAGCAAATTTTCAGAGGACTCTCTTGTGGACAACTTCCGACTACCAAGCTCGTTCGCCATGGACCGAAATAGGTGGTAATCACTTGGTGCGAGATCCGGACTATACGGTGGATGCAAAAGAACTTCCCATCCGAGCTCTTGGAGCTTCGGGCGCGTCACCAAAGATGTGTGTGGCCTGGCGTTGTCCTGATGGAAGACAATTCGGCCTCTGTTGATCAAAGATGGCCTCTTCTGCATGAGTGCTACATTCAAGCGGTCCAGTTGTTGGCAGTACAGGTCCGAATTGAGCGTTTGGCCATAGGGGAGCAGCTCATAGTGGATGATTCCCTGCCAATCCCACCAAACACACAGAAGAACCTTCCTGGCAGTCAATCCAGGCTTGGCCACCGTCTGGGCAGCTTCACCGCTTTTCGACCACGACCGTTTGCGCTTCACGTTGTTGTAAGTGACCCACTTTTCATCGCCAGCCACCATCCGCTTCAAAAACGGGTCGATTTTGTTGCGATTCAGAAGCGATTCGCATGCATCCATACGGGCAAAAATGTTGTTTTGCGTCAAGTCGTGTGGCACCCTTACATCGAGCTTCTTTTTGAATCCAAGCTTTTTCAAATGGTTTATTACGGTTTGATGACTCATGCCCAGCTCTTGGCCGATGCTACGGCTGCTATTATGCCGGTCTCTTTCGATCAATTCAGCGATTTTATCGCAATTTTTGACGACAGGCCTTCCGGACCGTGGCGCATCTTCGATCACCTCTGCACCAGAACGAAAACGTTGAAACCATCGTTGTGCGGTGGAAATGGAAACTGTATCGGGTCCATAAACTGCACAAATTTTATTGGCAACATGAGATGCATTTTTGCCTTTATCGTAGTAGTGCTGTAAAATATGCCGTAGTTTCTCTTTATTTTGCTCCACATTTGCGACGCTATAACTCACGAACGACTAAAAGCAAACAACAATTAATCAAATACGTGTTAGCACGTGAAAAGAGCTTTCCAAAAAGCTCTAGCGTGAACCGATGCGACGAATACAACTAGAAGTACGCGCTTGCAAAGACAAGTTTGCGGAAATACCGCAAGACTTTTTTGACAACCTTATATATATGTATATCTGCTGCTCTCTGTCAATGTATTTTAAACTGCTGCTCATTTTTAATTTATTTTTTAATTTTTAGGAATTTTCTTTAACAATTAAAATAAATAATTGGCGCGTACACTTCTGTTAGGTGTTTGGCCGAGCTCCTCCTCCTATTTGTGGTGTGCGTTTTGATGTTGTTCCACAAATGGAGGAACCTACAGTTTCAAGCCGACTCCGAACGGCAAATATTTTTATGAGGAGCTTTTTCATGGCAGGAATACACTCGGAGGTTTGCCATTGCCTGCCGAGGGGCGACCGCTATTAGAAAAATGTTTTTATAAATTTTGCTTTCACCGAGATTCGAACCAACGACCTCTCTGTGACAATTGCCCAGTCTTTTCAACGGCTCGCAATTGTTGTCAGTATGGTGGATTTTGGTCCTTTTAAACAACATTTACTTCGTGATTTTCAAGATGGCTACAATGGCACTCTGCTAAATTTGGCCAGAACAGAACTGAGTCTGTATGTTGTTTTATGTATAGCAGCAAATGTTTTTGCGAACACTCCTTCATATAACTCATAACTCATATAACTCAGCGCCCTAAATCTGGTTAAAGCCGGCTTTGACATATGTATGTTTCATCGTCCATAACCGCACAGCCATATTTGTGGATGTCTTGACAGTATAATTTTGATGTACGTCCTTTAGCACTGTTTAACTGGGTTTAACATTTCGATTAGGTGCTACAATCCCTTGATATCATCGTCAACCTTCATTTTTGCACACTTTTTGGACCCAACCTTCCGACTTATAGATCATCTCGAAATAAAAGGTCAGCTTTTTTCGGAATGATGACTTTGGCTTTTTTTTCCGACGCAAATCCTTTTTTCTTCCATTTTCAGGCCTTTGCTTAACCGACAAGATTTCATTAAACTTTTATAACACTTAAATTACCGCACTTTTAGGACAATATAAAATTTTTGCTTTGGCATTCTGCGACAAAATACCATTTTCTTGCTTTTTGCGCACAAACTCACTTTACTTCACAAACTTTACCGAACACATTTTGAAGAAGGCGTAGAAGTTACGAAAAGTGAATGGGCCAGTTAAAAATGAAAACAAACACTATAAATACGTGTAGTAGTAATTTTTTATTTATAATTCTATATATATATTCTCAATTCAGTACAATGGGCTGGCATATGCACATAAATATATGTATATGTACATACACACATACATTGATGGGCAAGTAAAATTCTTAAACAGATCAAAACAAATGCTTAACATTCCTAACACACACATACTTGCACACTTCTACACACATATTTGTAAAATAATAATAAAGCATTCATCATCATCTATTATTTGCCTACTTAAGTGACCAAAGAAATTTTCCAGTTTCCTAAGCAAACGGAGAAAAATTCGATGCATACTTAAATTTCCTTCACAATTGCTATTGCATTCTAATTGAAGAATGCAATTGTTAATGGGATTAGATTGGCATAGCAAACATGCGAATACTCTCGCATATACATACACACACACACACAACTTAGTATACGTTTATTCGCGCATACATACGTACACAATTATGCACAGTTATTGACAAGCTGGATTACCCAATGTATAGACGGCTAGAATTTCATATTTTGCCGCATTTGATATCTACTATTTAGCTGCTTGGCCTTCGTCAAGGCCTTAAGGGTCGTCCGACGCTTGCCAACACTGCTGCATATTTCTATGGCTCAATACAATGTTTACATTTTATACAAATAGGTACATACATACATACAAACATGAATGCCTACATACACACATGCAAAGTCCACAGCGTTAGGTGACACTTTCAAGCGGGGATAGTCGGGGTAGTAATGCGAAAAAAATTCCATCAATTATTGTATTGGCTGCGGTCGCTATAGACCGCTTTTCGAAGTTTGCGCTTTCGAGGAAATCTACCCGGCGGCTGTTGGTTAGAAGTGTTCCCGTATGTGCTTTCTATTGCCACCTTGCATACATGCACACCTACATACCTACCTACTCTCCTTTTATCTTCCGTACACTCTATCTCTCTTTCTTTTCTTCCACTCTCCACTCTCCCTGCTAAGGCTTTGTTTGAACTGCTCTACTCTACTTGCTACATCTTATCTATTTGTTTATATTATTTTTTTATAATTGTTTGTGTAATTTTTATTCTTGCGTTTACTCTGCTGCTTTGTTGTTGGTGTTTTTGTTTTTCGTTTGCTGCTTCATCATCAGCTGTTGCTTGGCTTTTTGTAGTTGTTACGAGTTGCTCGCTCATTTAATCAAATAATTATAGCAAAAATAATATTAGTTGCCGTGTTGGGTAAGAAGTAATAAAAAAGCAAATAGAAATTAACAAATGCTATATTCTTACTCGCAACAACAACACGAATATTAAATATCATTACAAGTATTTCTTACGTGCTTTTCGTTGTGTGCCTAGAAAATGTGGAGGTTATCCATACGATTGTTACACCTATGAGCTCACTAAGCTCAGCTTTATGTTATATACAGACATACATATTTTTGAATGATTTGTAAAAAATGCAAGCTCACCCCACAGCAAATATATAGGTATGTACATACACACATACATAGACTGGTGCACTATAGGCGAAACTGAACGTACCCTCATCATGTAAAATTGATGTCGGATGTTGGCATCCATTAGCGGGCGACTCATAACGTAATTTGGTATATTGATGAATGCCTAGGCATTTTTTTCTACGAACTGCCATTCAATCACGAAAATGCAATCAAATGTAAACAATTTAAAAAAAAAATTACAAAAAAAATACTTAATTCATTAATTATTTAAAACATTTTTGACTTAACATACACGCGAAAGTGGTCCTGTAGGGAACTAATCTAACTTTAAATTCACTTGTCATGCAACATTTCTCAACTACTGTACACTGCTTGCTTCAACTACTTTACGAATACTTGCTTTCAGCCAAAGATGATAGAGCAACTTTGACCGCCACGTCACTTAGAGATTCGGTAGCCGGTTTTATCTGCACGATCATTTCACACATATTCACACACACGTCCAATCAGATTGGTTAATCTTTTCGTAGTATATCACCAACACAATCTCAGTTTTTTTGTAAACACTCCCCAAGTGACATCAGTTCATCAGCTGGTTCTCTCTAATTCGCTCAGAACCGAATAATGGTGCTTCACACCCACCAACGTAAACGTACGTCCGTATCAGCTGGCATGATGAAGGTAATGAGAGCCCCATGTAAATGAATTCTCACCAATATTCCGTACCGTAGTATCGTAAATCGTTGTGTCATCGTGTCAGCTAATATGGGCGTACGGGCGTACGTTTACGTTGGTGAGTGTGGGCACCATAATGGTCTGCTAAGGAGCTAACCTTTAATCTGAATATCTTTGCTTGGTGGTCAAGAGCAATGAATTTGTAGTTTCCCTAAATGATAGTGAATTAACTGCTTGGAATAATTCAAAAGAAGTCATTGGCATTCAACGTTCGGATGATTCGAGCATTCACATCGAAATGCCAAAGCCAATGTCTTTTGAAGTAAATTCCTTGCGTAATCATCCAGACCAAATTGAGGAACGATTTCCAAGTATATCAGACGAGCGCTTTCACCAAGTTTTTTCGCATAGTACAGTACCAAAAAATTTAATTCTTTGTTGGCGGATTTATGTTTGCTCAAGCTGATATAGGTAAATAAAGGGTTTTCCAATAACAGGAGTTATTTTGATATTCAAAGAAAAATTCTATTTTTTAATATAAATGATCGGATGTTTATTTATTATAAAGAGGAAGGTATGCCGTTAATAGTGGAAAATAACATCAGGCAAATGACCATCATGAAATTTTCCATAACCGAATTGCAAATAGGCTGCTCTATGTCCTCGATAGCTTCACGAATTCCATCTTTAAGGTCTTGAATCGTCCCTAGGCTGTTGGCGTAGACCTTCTCTTTCACGTGCCCCCACAGAAAAAAGTCACAAGGTGTTAAATCACAAGGTCTCTGTAATCAATTGTGATCACCTCTTCGAAAGATAACACGGTCCGGAAACTTTTCCCGTGAAAGATCAATGGTTTCGTGGCACGTAGCGTCGTCTTGTTGAAAATAAACGTTGTCCAGATAAATATCATCCAATTCCGGTCAAAAATCGTTAATCATCTCTGCTGTTTAACACCTAACACCTGTTATTGGAAAACCCTTCAGAAGAATATGAAGATCAAGTTATCAATTACCACGTTTCCCTCGAAAATAAGCTCTCAGCTGAGTACAGAGCTATCCCAAAACCGGTATGGAGATACATACATATGACATTCAAATATCGAAATACTTCACAGATTTCAATTGAAAACTCTCAGAATGATCGCAAATGCCCAAATTCATCGTGATCTCAAAGTTCCCACAATACCTGATGAAATCAAAAATCATGCTTCATCACACAATCAAACCCTTAGTTACAGGAATTACACCAATCCCATTTTATTTAACAGCTTGAAGAGGAAATCACCACTAGTTCTCATGTACTAAAAAGCAAACATTGAGGAATGGTTGTACCACTGGGTGCTTTTCATGCATTCTTCGCAGAGTATCTTAGTTTTATGTATACATATTGTAAAATGTTATTGAACAGAACGCAATAAATAAATGGATAATAAGAAAAACAAGTTATTTCCTTTGAATATTTGAAAGAACAGAATATTAAGTGTTATAAATTAATAAAAAAATTCTATTTTTTACTTGATTTATAAAGAATATTAAAAACTATTATATTATTACCGGTAACCTCACCTTTGAACAAACAATGATGATCAGAGATAACTGATTAAGTGTTTAGCTCGATTGTAGCATTTCGTGGAGTATTCCCTTCCGATCCCATCTCACACACCAATATTGGCATCTTTTTTGGCCATTAAGGGGGTAGTATGGTTAATTCGGTGTAAAACAAGCATATTTTTCGAAATTTTTTTTGTCGACACAGTTGATTTATTCAAAATTTTAAAATTACTTCATTATAAAGTCATATTTAAAGAATATTGTGTGAAATTTTCATTGATTTTTATGAAGAAATGAGTTGGTGGCAGCGAATCTTCGCAGACGTCTCATAAAAAAGTTTTATTGCGGTGTCCCTCAGAACTCATTACTGGATCAACTAAAATCAAAAAACCAAATTGATTACATCAGCTAATAAAGTTTCGCAGGTAACAACGTCGAATTTTTTTTTTTTTTTTTTTTTTTTTAATTTTTTAAAACGCTTTGAAGTCAAAACACCGATTTTTCATAAAAAAAACTTGAAAACTTTGTTGTTTTAAAATATGACAAAATTAAAAAAAAAAAAACTCGACGTCATTACCTCTCGTGAATAAAGTAAAGAAACAAAAAAACCAAATTTGAAAAGAATCGGTGCAGTAGATATGAATCTACAGTGGACACCGACCGTAAAAAAGGCAAGTGTGAGAAAAACGCGTTTAAAGATTTGTGAAGATTTTTACAGCGTGAAATCCGGTTGGAGAGGTAGATACTTAATCCTTTGTGTCTTTGTCAATTTTACTCGAATGCACTTCAAACTTTCACACAATAATCTTAAGATGTTATAGAATAATTTAAAAAAAAAAAAAAAAAAAATTAAAAAAAAAAAATACCATACTACCCCCTTAATACGGGCTTGGAAATCGTTTGAGTCAAATCGCTGCGTTTTCTATCCCCATCCTTTCTCAGCTGGTATTCTCGAATCAGTCGCCGCTACAAAACAAAAAGAGTGCTAAGTCAGCCATGGATAGGCTCCGACAGCATATCTACAGCGAAGCGGCTACGGTACTGTCTAACCTAAGCAATTGAAAGGCAAGGCTTAAACGAAAGTAGCCCTATAATATCCTGCAGTAAACAACTTCTCTGGAATTCTCCACAACACCCATTCAATTATTTGCTAGAGAAAACTCAACGCACATTAGTTTAAGCATGTATGACTTAGTTGCAATGTTAATAACAAAAGTAAGCCATCACCAGTACCCATCCACATCAAAAATGGCACAAAAGAGCCGCAGCCGTCAATTCAGTCCAAAAGGTTATTTATCATACATACATCAAGCTTCTTCTCGAGACCAGTTTTAAGCAAATAGTTCCAAACCTGGTTGCCTGATTTACCTTCAATTTCTGGGCGACTCAACGATTTTCTTACCCCGTCTACTTACTTACTTTCCTTGCTACGTCTTACCGTGCCTACCAGAACGTGGCACGTATCTTCAATTAAAATATTGCCACTACGGAACTGTTGGAACCACCTTTTTACTACTACATTCCATACTCTACTGGGCTCATAAACAGCACACATTTTTTCATCCGCCTACTCTAATTTTTCATATGCTCATAATGGTCCGAAAAATATATCCAGTTTACTATTTTTTACTTTTATTTTCGAAAGTGATAACGTACAACTGGCTTCGACAAGCAGGAAGCTGTCAACGATTTTTTTTAAATATCGAGCTTCTCCTTCTATTTGTGGCATGCGTCTTGATGTTGTTCCACAAATGGAGGGTCCTACAATTTAAGCCGACTCCGGACGGCAGATATTTTTCAAGGAAGAAACTCACTCGGAGGTATGCCATTGCCTGTCGAGAGGCCATCGCTATTAAAAAAAACTGTCTCTATCATTTTGTTGTTTCATACACGGAGATTCGAACATATGTACTCCCGAATGGTAGTCACGCATCACCCATTCGGCTACAGTCATCACTGCATAAATGCACAGAGATATAAAAAGTACAACGGCCGAGAATATATTCCGTTTTATCGTAAATTGTTGGAAAAAATTTACAAAATTTGTTTTTGTGTTGTATGTCCCAATTTACACAGGGAAGACTGCTCGAAGAAATTTGTGTCCGCTATTTATCTATGAATCCTGATTTTATATGCTGAATCAATCAGATCACAGATTTATAAATCGTTTATAAGTAAAACATAACATAATTTGTTGAAATAATTTACGTTTTTTCATTATGTTTTTTAGTCTACGTCTAAACTTTCACCACAACACCTTAGGTAACACAGGATATGCATATCAAAATTTTCGATGACTTTTTGGCATAGGTGTGGCTGTATATCATTTATAACACGTATGAGCCCACTTGTCAGCTGTGGAATCATCTCGAGCCTAGCGGCATAAATCATACTTGTCTCGTAGTCCCAAAGAAAGTAGTTCAACAGTAACAAATCGCAAGATCTCACTAGCCATTTGATCTCGTTGTCTCATGAAATATTATATAAGTTCTAAAAACTTCGTTCACAACAGGGTAATTACTTCATGCGCTCTGTGGCAAGCGGTATGGTACTATTGAGACCATATGTCAGTCACTGTACAGCGTAACAGCATTGCTCATATCATTTTCAAAGAAGTATAGACTGATGACTCTGTCAGATGCCTAGATTTGTTGTTGTTGTTGTGGTAGTAGCATAAACATTTGCTATGCATTTACGAGGAGTGACAGTTCTTGATCTGCTGGAGTGAAAGTTCTTGGACGGATATAAAACCAGGTCATTCCAGTGACATAAAACAGACTGTCGAGAGAGCGACCAGGCAGTGACTCGTTCTGGATGCGTAGTGTCTTCTGGTAGATTTTCTGTACCCCAAATGTGGCAGTCTTGCTTGTTCAGGTCTCCGTTTATGTGAACATTTTCCAGTTATCCGGAAAATGCATTTCTTACAGAACGACCATTTTCTTGAAATATTTCGATCACTTTTACGCGTTGTTCAGACTGACTAAGCATCAAAAAGTCAATTAAACTCCCTTACTATTTTTTTTTTAGCTGTAAAGAAAGCAGCAGAGCTGGTATGTAGAGAAGCAACAATTAGCTGCGCAATAAATTTCTACGTGGATAGCCAATTAAAGCAATAAAATCATAGGTATACCACTATATACTACTATAATCCAAAAAAGGTCCATGAGGTCCAGCTAGAGGATCGCATGTTAAGAAAGGCGAAAGGCAGATGGTTTAGTCTAACCAATTGCAAAGTTGCCAGGAGCATGTGTAAACACCCATATGATGGCAAGCATACTAAATCGTTTATATCGTTCGATAGCGGGAACTGTAGAACTTTAGTTAGCGTACTAACAGGGTACTGCCTAGTTGCAGCGCATGTTTGCAAGCTTAATCTAACTCCTACCGATGCTTGCAGGAAATGTAATGAGCCGGTTAGAAGAGAAACCCTGGAGCATCCTCTATGCTACTGTTCGGCTCTCTCGGAAAGAGAGGCTATGCTATCTGGGTGCACTCAGTTTTCAAAGACTAGAATCCAGTCCTGAACTGAAACTTGAGCGACTCCTACAATTCGCGAGCAGTACGCGCATCTTGAGCGATGGATATTTTCCCAAAGCAAAAGAAAGGACCCTGATCTGGTATCGCTATGGACTAAAATGGTACGGACGGCTAGTAAGTATAACCTAACCCAATGTGAAAATGTTCACCGAACTCGCCTCTCAACAAGTCCATTGTTACGCGTGCTGTGTGGCATGTGGCACCGTCTTGCTGAAACCAAATGTCATGCAAGTCAAGCTCTTGCATTTTGGGCAAAAAAAAGTTGGATATCATTTCACGGTAGTGCTCACCATTCACAGTTACGTTACGATTCGCAGTCTCTTTGAAGAAGTACGGTCCAATGATACCTCCAGCCCATAAACCGCACCAAACTGTGACCTTTTCTGGATACATTGGTAGTTCTTGCAACTCTTCTGGCTGATCTTCACTCCAAAATCGACAATTCTGCTTATTGACGTACCCATTGATCCAAAAATGAGCTTCGTCGCTGAAACACAAAAAGTGGATCTTCGGCCAACTTTCCAAGAGCAGAGGTCTAATTGCTGCGAATGGCGAACGGCGACGAATCGATAATTGATGGTCATCATTAACACTGGCCGATACAGCTGCGATATTTTCTTCAGTTCGCACTCTACGTTAACGGGTTGGTAGTTTGATGTCCAATAATGTAAATTTGGTTCTAAATAGCTCGAATAGCCGCTTCAGTGGGTCGACTAAACTGACCATAAAATGGAAGAAGCGATCAACTTTCTTAACAGAACACGCATTTTTATAATAAAATTCAATGATTTTCAAGCGTTGTTCGTTTGTAAGACGATTCATGGTGAAATTATAGACCAAACTGAAGATGTTTGACAGTGAAACAAAACACGAAACGTGCGTCAGCTGTTTAACCAACTGTTTAAAAAGATAGTAGCTAAAAAATCACCCGTTATGTATGTAAATAAACTCTTTTCAGATCTGCTAAACACATTCGACCAAATAGTGCAACCTTATACTAGAAAATAAAAAAAATCTTTATAGGAAAAAAATCTGTAAAGATGTCTCGTAATATAATTTCTGAACAACAAAGAAACTTTCAACATACAAACTTTCAACATACAAATTTAATTTTTCCTAATATCAATTTTCCTATAAAAAGGGTAATTTCCGAATGAAACAAATGCAACTGCAATGCTTCTCGTCCGTTTTGTTTTATTCCTACTTAGTTAGTTGTTCTTACGTACTTTTCATTTTTTCCATTTTTGTTGACTTTTACTCGCCTTATTAGGCGCACATTCGAGACATCAATACACCCATATGTATGTATAGAGATATGTAATGTCGTCAGAACACACTCTCTGGCTGGAGCGTCGCCGATATGGCCTGAGAAAATTTGCAAAATACAAATTCAAATCAGTTTTGTCGCGTTAACTCGGCCGTTTGGTTGGCTGAGCTGTTGGACGGACGACGGGTCGTTGTTACATATTTCCTTAACAAACAGCGAAATGAAGTGTAGAACACACAACAACACACACACAAGCTCATATACGCATACATACGCGTGTGCTTGCTAATGCAAAGTTGTCGCTTACATTGGTACATAAATATATACGTACATATATATCTTTAAATTTTTTTTAGCAACGATCGCTAATCACTCATAATCAAAAATATGAAATAGACTTATTAGAAATAATTGCTAACCAATGTATTAATGTGAAAAGTGTTGATAAGTGAATGCAGAAGCGTTAAAAAGCATTAAGAAGCGTGAAATCGTGAACAAGTGGGAGTAGCAATTGAAAATTGAAAAAAGTGCAGAGTTTGTGTAAATATTTGTGTTTTTCTTTTTCAAGTGTTTAATAGACTAATTTTTTATAAAAAAGGACCAGCACTTAACGAAGCATAAATAAAAGGAAAGATTCTACCCCACGCGTGGCATTGCCGGCTGAGAGCATAAATCTTAAACGTTTTTTTGTGTGTTTTAGTTTTTACATTTGAATATTGAAAAATTGAAAATGTCGCCTAATAATTCGTTGCTGTCACACTGCGCTATGAGCTGGTAAGTTCGCCAAGCCTATTTTAACGTAACTTTATTAAATTTTTTTTTTTTTTGTGTTTAATAACCCGACGTAAGCGTTTATATCTCCATTAGATGCTATTTTGTCTTAGGCGCACACGCGCGTATGTAATAAGCAACAAATTTTATTTATTTTCCATATTTGTTTATGTGCCTCACATTGCGTTGGAAGGAAGTCAAAGCTATAGGCACTGGAATATTGGGAGTCTGCTCGTCGCAGAAGTCGCTGGGTGGCTGCTTTACTGCTGTGAGATGTGCGGTGGCCTATGTTAATCACTTATGCGTATGTGTGTGTGCGTGTAGTGTGGCATTCCGAATTGTTGCTGCCCCAAAGCGGACTGCGTCATGTAAACAATACACAGCATCTGTTTTTATTTGAATTTTGATAAGTGCGCCGACACATTTAGCGATCTTGATTTTTCTTTTGTTTTTTTGTGTGGGTGTTGTAGCGGGTGTTTTTATTTGAGAGCTTGAGAACTAAAAGTGATAGTTAAAACAGAAATTGAAATAATTTTTTTTTCTATTAAAGTCTGATAGATAATTTCATGGCATTTATTTTATTTCTTTTTTTTTTACATGATATACGGCATTCGTCTGCTGTGACTACGAGTTACGTCTTTCATTCGATCTGTCCAATTTTTGACCATTTTTTTCAATAAATTTCAATAATAAATCTAAATGCTCCCAATCAGTAAAAAGGCAACGCAAACGGTGGTCATTTAGCTTAAATTCTTGCACGAGCTGTATTTTAAAGGCACGTAAGTCAAGATCCATGCGTGAAATTTTCTACGTAGTCGAATGATAAAAGTCAACAAGTTGAGAACGCCGACGAATCGCGGGTGTTGCGAAAAAGTGAGAGCCCAGATGCTTAAATCTTTGACCGGCGGCAGCAGGGCAGCTAAGAAGAAGGAGCTGAAATGATTTCACGTTGTCTTCCAGATAGCTTCTGCAGTACGCACTTGAGGCCATCCCAAGTCTCACCGCATGGGCACCTAACGGAAAATAAATATCCGGCAAGGAAACCTATCAAACTTGAGAACTGCAGCTTTATTAGCCTTAGAAGTTGTCTGTGATCAGAAGGATCTCGTGACTTCACACGTTTGTGCACTATCGCAGTGCTCGCTGAGTTGTCACGAGGCCCATCTTTCCAGAAGCAGACCACAGATTTTCAAGGGGACGCTTATCCTCATGAAATCGTCGCTAGTGTCCTCTGCCTACCCGGCTCATCAACCAGGCAGTTTCCCTATATGCTGCGGGGCCGGGAACCCAAGTCGGCTTAATATCGAAGTATTTCGAACGCACAAACGAGCCCAGAGCCCTAATTGCCGCTTTTTTAGTGCAGTAACCGGATATGTTGGTGCGTGACTACCATTCGGAATTCTGAGACAACGACAGGCAATGGCAAACCTCCGAGTGTATTTCTGCCATGAAAAAGCTCGTTATAAAAATATCTGCCGTTCGGAATCAGCTTGAAACTGTAGGTGCCTCCATTTGTGGAACAACATCAAGACGCACACCACAAATAGGAGGAGGAGATCGACCAAACACACAAAAACCCAAAAGTGAGCAACCAGTCCACAGCTTCCTTCATTCCGACTACCTCTACATGGAAAGCACTACAGTGGTCCGAAAGCGTCAATTTGAGTCCAACTTCCGTCCAACTTCGAGCTATCCGTAAACTTTACTGAACAGAAATGTCAACACAGTTTGTCCTTCTTAGCTGTCAAACCATAGTTATCAATATCGATAATTTGCATGCCGCTAAAAAAACACCTGATACATCACCCAGTAAGCATTTATGTTTGAGATCAACCTTTTTTTGAGTTCCAACTGAATGGAACAAACAAAAAACAGCAAAATAATGTTTTTAGCGTGAAATGTCACCTTGTCAACGAGCATTAACTTTAAGGGGTAACACCACTGTGATTTTTCAAAAAAATCGATTTTTTTTGCGTTTTCTTAAAGTAGAACTGAGTAGAGACAATTCAATGAGCCTCACCATCGATGAGAGAATTCTAGCAGTGAACAGATCGTATGTGTCGTTAACGAAACTCTTCAAATCAAAACTACTAAACAGACTATGCAAATTGACTCTGTATGAAACCATCTTAGATCAGTATTATGCTATGCAGCTGAATCGTGGACGCTAATTGAAGCAGATAAAACAAAACTGCAAGCCTTCGAACGAAAAGTACTCTGAAGAATTTTCGGAGCAATCAAAGATCAGGGCGAGTGGCGGATAAGATGGAACGACGAGCTAGATTAACTGATAAAGGGCGAAAATGTTATACGTTTCATCAAAGCGCAGCGGTTAAGATGGCTGGGTCACATCACAAGAATGGACGGTACGATTGCGCAGAAGAAAATCGTAGAAACCAGAGCGCTCAACACTAGAGCAAGAGGAAGGCCGAGAACAAGATGGACCGACGAACTAGAGGACGACATCAAGAAACTTAGGATAACGAACTGGAAAAAAGTCGCGAGCGTTCGAGACGTATGGAGGTCCCACGTGCAGCAGGCCAAAGCTCACAAAGAGCTGTGGAACCAAAAGATGATGATAATACCCAATACAATAAGTGCAGGTAGTGAGTTACAAGGGCCAATGAAAACTTTAAACGCGTTTTTCTCAAAACGACTTTTTTGAACAGGGTGGCCACGATTTCTCGAAGACTTATTAACCAATTTTAATTTTTGTAATGTATTGGCTACAGTCGTACATAGCCGTTTTTAAAAATTCCAAAAATTAATATTTTTTCAGACCTTTCGAAAACAAAAAAAGGGTAAAAACACAAAGTCATTTTTCAAACCTCCACCATTTTCTCAAAAAATAAAAATAAAAAAAAAACTGCCACGTACGACGACAGACATTAATGTATAGATTAGGAATTATTTTGGTTTTTTGCTTTCAGATGATTTTTCACCGCTGCATCGTGGCCACCAGAGTGCATCAGTTTTTTATGACGTCATTGCATTATTATCAATAACAATTGTAAATTTTAATATTTTTTAATGAAAATTTATCTTTGTACAGCCAAATATTTGTTAAATAAATTATAATTTGTCCGATCCTCAAATAGTCATTCTTACTTATATAAAAAAATTAATGAAAATCACTTAATTTTCACGCGTTCACAGTGGTGGTGTTCCCCCTTAAATTGTTTGATCGATGCTTTACGAGGACTTCTTTTTCCCCTAACTAATAGTTTCAGAGTAAAATATGGCATGTAAACGGCTCAAAAATTAAAAAAACATGGCATATAAACGGCATTGTTTATCAGTGAAACTCTCGTCCAGTTCGGCTTGGCTATCCCGGAGACTAGCGTCTTCAAACAGACAATTAAAGTTTCTACAAATTGTCTCTTTATTTATGATATACTCTCAATCTCATCCATAATTTTTTTTTTTTAAATAATATTGTCAGCAAACTAATGCGTCTGTCCTTCATTATTATTTTAGTGTAGATTTAGCAAATAAATGTTCCGGCGAGTTACTTAAATATTCTGAGAAATCATTCTCGGCGCCGGAAACTATTTTCATATCATTGAGTATCTACATTGAAGCTACTGTTGTTGTTGTTGTTGTTGTTGTTGTTGTTGTAGCAGCATATATGTATGGGGAATGCTGGTGAAGTGACAGTCCTTGGCCGGATATAAATCCGGGTCGCTCCGGTAACGTAGAACCGACTGTCGTGGGAACGAATGCTGAGTCTTACCATCAGCCGCTCCCATCCAGCAAGGGGCTCCATCTTTTCTTTCTTTTCATGCTATATTTTTTTCTTTAGAAAAGGTGGACATAATTGGTGCTACTTGTCGGGTCAGCTGTAGCATAATTTCCTTTGTTAAAGCAGCAAACAACATTGCTATGAAAGAAATGGTGTCAAGTTGTTTTGTTATGCGCCGCATACTCATTAGCCACAGCAAACCCACTGTTGACAACAACAAGAGCCAGCAAAACAAAGGCGAATATGAAAATAATGATTTAGATTCAGAGTAAAGGAAATAGAAAGAAAACAGCTGATATCAGTCCTATGCGATGACGAGGAAAATAAATATTTTAAAGTTTTTCTACTACTCATTTAAAAATATTTTACAAGTACACACAAACACACACATGAATCATTGTGCTCATACAAATATACGCAGGGTGCTTACGATTAAACAAGCAAAACGGAATTCCATATCAAAAACAGAATATGAAAACAAAAAAATTAGGTGCGACTTGACTACAGAGCTTTGTAATCAAACATTAGTGAAAATAACGATTTAATAAATTGATTTAGCATTCGCGCTTTGCTTTGTATTTAGTTTAAGTGCAAATTTTTATACAAACATACATACATACCTGTATATAAGTGCATACATCTGATGTGGTATTAAATCTGCTACAAAATATTCAAATTTTCTTACGTAAACCAGTGAAAAATCAGCATTTGTATATTTTTTTTGCCGAGTTTACTTTTTTTCTAATTTAAATGATAATCTCTCATTGACGAAATTAAATTGCTTGCACGCCTATTTTAGCTCACTCAAAGGTATATAGTTATTTACGGTGCATATGTATGTGTGTTGGTGTATATATAGGGTGGGCCATGTAAAATTTGTTTTTTGAATCGACTATAAAAAAAAACTAATCAATATTTTTTCAATTTTTTTTTATTTTGAAAAAAATAATATCGTTCAAATGACTGCCACGACTGGCTTTACAGTAGGCATTCGATCAACCCAATTTTTGAGCACATTTTCGATTGTTTGGGCTCCAATTTCATGAATAGCAACTTCGATTTCGTGTTTTAAAGCATCAATCGTCTCTGTATGGTTCGCATAGCATTTGTCCTTTACGGCTCCCCACAAAAAAATAGTCCAACGGGCTTAAATCACAGCTCCGAGGCTTCATCAGAAAAGATGATTTTTCGGTAAAAATGCTCATCTTCGGTCAACCGATTTTCTACCCATTGAGCGAACCGAAAATGCATTGGATGCTCATTAGGCTTCAGTTCTTGCACCAATTGAACTTTGTAAGCCTAATAATACCGAGGTCTTTATGCAAAATTCTCCTCAAAGAAGTGCGTGAAATGTTCAATTATTGAGAACGATAACGAGTTGAGGTTGTTGGATGTTCACGCACATTTTCGGCTACAGCAGCAATGTTTTCGGGTGTACGCACTGTAGGAGCACGTTCACGTGTTGTTTTATCCATTAACGATCCACTTTCACGAACACGATTAACAAATTGATCCACAAACTGTCTTGTTGGCAAATCTTTTTTTTGGAATTTTTTTTTTCAAATTTCTCACAGTTTGAGTAGAAGACTCACCACTTTGGAAATTGGTTTTCAATATTTCCCAATTTTGTTCAAGCGTATAGCGTCTCATTTAGTAAATGTCAAACCTTTAAGTAAATTATGAACACATTTGACATGTCATTTGTGTTACCATTCTCAAAAAAATAGGTGGTTCAAAAAGAAAACGCTATATGGCCCACCCTGTATGTGCGGGTATATTTGTCTGATTATTGACCTTGAATTCTTAGGTGCATTTAATCAATTTTAAATGTATTATAAATGTCAGTATTCGTTTGTGGAAATATTTAGCGAAATGTTGTATTTTTTTTAGATTTTAAGATTAAGATTTTGTGTGAACTTTTTGTAGACTTCGGTGTTTTGCTATGAGATTTTGAAAATTTGTAATTGGAAAATATAAAATCGTACTTGTTCGCACGTTTGTGTCAATCCAGAAAGCATTTGTGGTTTAATGGACAACAGCACTCTAGGGTTTTGGGAAAAACGATTTTTTTTGGGCCAGAAAGGAATTTAAAATAATATTCCGCTAATTCTGTTGTGCACGATTTTTTTTTAAAGCTTTCAATATGGCTATACCCTATGATCAGAAAGTACCGGCAATATTTAATTTAAACGAACCGCGCACGTGGGAACCGGCCACTATTTTTTTCTTATATTACTAAGACTGTAGTAGACACACATCAGTCACTTTCTAGCGCCATCGGATCATTAGTGTCTGCTTGGCCGGCCGGAAATGTGGGCAAACAATTCTTGGAATTTGCGTGATGATAACGCGCCATCCCACCGAGCCCAAATTGTGCTGGATTATTTGACCAAACAACAAGTAAATACCATCGAGCAAGCACCGTATTCACCTGGTATGTCCCCGTGCGACTTCTTTTTGTTTCCCAAGTTGAAGTTACCACTGCGTGAAAGGAGATTTCAGTCGATAGAAGATATCAAAGAGAATGCGACGAAGGAGCTGAAGGCCATCCCTTCGTCGGCCTACCAGGGGTGCATGGAGGACTGGGTTAAACGTTGTCACATGTCTGTTGCTTCAGACGGGTCATATTTTGAAGGAGTTAAAAAAAAATTTGCCTGAAATTTAACTCTGTTTTATTTTATATAAACATGTCCGGTACTTTCAGATCATAGGGTATACCTTGCAGCTTCCCGTAAGTGGTCATAAAATTAAAATTTCGTTTTTCCCGAAACGCTTTTTTCAAAGTCTCGCGACTTTTTTTCCAAAATTTACGAAATTCAATTAAGGAAACCACAATATCTTAGTAATTTTAAAAGGCTTGTAAATTTTAAATCCCTAAGTTAGAGTTCCGTGTAAATTTCAACACTCGACACTCGTTTTTTAATAGACTAAAAAAAATATTTCGAACATCTTTATTTGAACTACCATCAAAGGTGGCGGCGAACAGTCCAACAGCTGTACATGCAAATAACAAACCCGAATATAATAAATTCGTCTCGAACCGCACTTTATGTACCCGCATATATTTTTTTCTTCTTCGCATATTTACTTCTTCTCATCATTAGGAGGATGGTTCCGTATGTAGAAGACCACGCAAGTGGCAAAAGTCACTCATTGTCATTCACTTGGGAGTGACCAGGACTATTCCTTGGCATAGGATAGCTCCTGAACATCCGTTTGAAAACAAGGTAATGTGACGAGGCGAAGCAACCGGGCCACGTAAAAATCAATCCCCCCATGAAAACCAAAACCGATTGGTTGTTATTTTGGAATCGTACAAACTCATATAGCTCAAAAAGTTTGTGGGCGTTGTTTTTGTCCCATCTAAATAACATTTTTGTCGGATCTAAATGAGGTTTTGAGTAACACGAGTACCAAGTTTGGGCGAGTTTTATTGAATGGTCATCGAAATTTCACAATTTGCTCAGAAATAGTAACATCTCTCCCTTTGGCCTTATTACTTTTACCGAATTTGTATAACTTTGGATCATTTATAATAGAAATATCGAGTTTTCCTTTTGATTTTCTGAAAATTACCGTTATATGAGATGCAAGCATGGTTATTGGTCAGATGGGATAGTTCTGGCTGATCTGTAAAAAGATCGCACATAAACCTCTGCCTCTAGGGTTCACTGTGTTAACATCGCTATGTACAGGGTTGCCCATATTCGACGGACCCATGTGTTTTTTTTTTAAATCAAAGAAAAACACAATTTTTTTGATGTTGACGATAATAATCATTTTACTTGGTTCAAGTAGATTTGTTGACAACACTTTTTGAATATGATATCTCTCAAATGGCCGCCTTGAGCCCGTACATTTCGGCTGGAATAGCGGCTATTTCCTCACGGATGTTGTTCTTGAGCTCTTCTATGGTCTTTGGCTTATTAATATAAACCTCTGATTTTAAATATCCCCATAAGAAGAAGTCAGTTGGCGTTAAATCGGGCGAACGCGGTCGCCAGTCAAAATCGCCATTTTTCGACATCAAACGACGAGGAAACAATTTCTTCAAAAAATCGTTTGTGGTACGAGCTGTGTGTGGTGGAGCGCCGTCTTGTTGAAACCAGAAATGCCTCATACGCTTTCGACAGATGATTCGCGATAACGCTCCTGATACTTCTTCTTGATTTGACTTCTTTTGTTGAATGTAAATTTCAACAATTTGGGAGCGCTCGCGTGGCGTGTACTGGTCCATGGTAAAAATCTGCTTGGACTGACGCTTCCAACGCGGTATGTCATTAAGCGATCTGACGTCTCTGTCAAAAGATAAAGGGTTGCCAGTTGGGTCCGTCGAATATGGGAAACCTTGTATATGGAGTCGAATTATTATTTTATGTACTTCCTAATTCACGTCTTCGCGAGTTTTAACAAGCCGTTCAGCCTTTTGACGGCTATATCCTTTATAGATGGAAAGTATGTTGTTCCTAAGCACATTTATCGAGTCCTACAAAGAGTTAGGCAGTGGCAAAGTAGCTGTTCCAAAGTGTTACACACATCGCTTTGGACTAATCCCATTTCGGTTGCGTGATGTGTCCCGTCAATACTCCAACCAATTGTTTGCAGATTTTCCTAGACAGCGATAAAATAGAGTTTGTAAATTTGATATTCCAAGTCCTAGGCATAATTTAGACAGTTTTGTACGAGGTTGAGCATTCCAATATCGACTGTATTTCCAGAGCTAGCTGCTCATTCGGTTCTGTTTTCAGAAAGGATATATGTCTGGCGTGCTCAAGCTCGGCAAGCGAATATTTGCCTTAACGAGCTCAGCTGCTCTCTCACTTCTTTCTATTCTTTTGGGTCCTGGTATTCAGTAACCCAGTAACCTGCCCATTTCCGGAGAGTTCATCCATTTCGGATCTTCACTGTTAAATACATTCCGAGTTAGTGCAAGAAGTCATACTTGCTTTAATAGTCGCTTGGCTATAAATGAAAATATTTGTTCGAGTATTCAGAGAAGTCAATTCCAGAGCTTTTGTTGCGCCATAGATTTCCACTTAAAATATACTGCAGACTTTGAGACTTTGAGAAACCTTTGGCCTGGTCAGGCTGATTCGACTTTGAACGTGAATTGAACATATTTATATTAAAGGTAACGAATTGAGCTTCCAGGTAGCTTCCCAAAATTAAATTTTCTGTTGATTTATGGACATAACATTTTAAAAAGGATTCTCGAAAAGGACGAAAAAATACCAGATCTGGGCGCCCAATTAAAAGATTTGAAAAAGGTGTTCAACGGAGGGTTAAAATTGTGTAGACCATTAGAAAGCCTATGTAGCGTGAACAGTTTGTGTTCAGCTGAGTGTTGCCACCTAATTCATCAATATAAATAGACGAAAATATTACTGCATTAATATCAAGGCAAATTGTTTAAAGAAAAATCTATTTCCATAATTTTTTTTATGGTGTTGCCACCTGATTTTTATTGTAAGTTGTAATTTATCATAAGAGTATATTCAATTATATATCAATTTAAAGCTATAAGTATCAAACAAATGTTGTAATAAAAAATATTTTTAGTTGGTGTTGCCACCTATAATTTTTTGTTTTTTGTTTTTTGAAATGACACTTAAAAGCTAATATTTCGACAGGCAATAAAAGAGCAAATTGCTTCTTTCTTTTAAAGAGAATAGGCATCTGAAGATCGCATTTTTGTGTTGTACTGAAATTAAAGGTGCAGTGTTGTCAGTTTCCGTACTATAACTAAATGCACGGGCCTTATTTACCACACCATGCATTGTCACTATGACTCGACATGTTTTATACACGAGAGAAATACCAAACTGAAAATTATCTTGCTCCAAACCAGTTCTATCGTACGTCATGTCTAAAAATGTGCAAAAGCACATAAATTTTCTTCTGACACTAAACGAAAAAAGTATGAAATCATAGCTTCTTGGTGGTAAATTATTTATAAAAGGATTAAATAAAAAATCCACAAAAATTACTTAAGCTCCCAAAAAGTAGATAAGTGAAAAAATTTGCTTAGAAATTTGCTACAAAGATAAACACTGTTACGAAATTGAAATATAATGCCAACATATTTCAAATATGCACAGCAACATGTTGCGTAGTGTTAGCAACACCACGAACAGCTCAGTGTGGAATTTAATTGTGCCAAGCTGTCAAAGTGAAAGTAAAAACAAAAAACGTGTAGTCGTGTGTTAGAAGTACACGAGAGCATAAACGAATATTGTCACTCAGTTGTGTTAATTGACCTTTTGCCAGTTTTGAGTAATGAGTGGAAGTGTGATTAATGTGAGGTAACTCTATCAGAGCCATCAATTTGTGCCACAGAATGCACACCAAATGCAATAGACCTGAGCACTAGTTGTTCAGTTTGGTTCGGTATGCCACAAAATGAGCCACCTACAATAACAACGTTCGGCTACAGGAATCCAAGCTCAGTTGCGGGAGTTTATAGAAAATTGAGCTGAAATCAATATTGTGTAGAAGGGGACAGCAAGTTGTAATCACAAGAGCCGCAAGGAAAACTGCAAATGTTGCTGCAAATGGTAGTGGGCTGGGCCGCGTCTCATCGAAGAATCGGCACATTCAGTTTAGGTGCGAGGGTCATCATTAGGGCAGCAGCGAATGCTCGTAACATATCGTCAGTTATCAGTCGTTTTAAAAATGGATAATTTTCATTACGTTTTTTTAGCAAATCGCAGCTGTTAATGCGTTGCGTTAAATGGGTTTCTTTCAGTTCGTGAGGAGTTTCGTGAGTATCGAGTTTTTGAACATAGCCAAGTTGTTTTAAGATGAAGATGTCATATATGGTATACTCCTCCTCCTATTTGTGGTGTGCGTCTTGATGTTGTTCACAATTAAAGAGGCCTAGAGTTTTACGCCGCCTCTGAACGGCAAAAGCCTTTTCTTATGAGGGGCTTTTTCAGAATCCGCCATTGTCTGCCGAGGAAGGAGGCTCTTAGACAAAAAAATGTCTACCAAATGATGTTTCGTGCACGGGGTTTCGATCCTGTGCATTTCCAAATGTGCATTTCCTGTGTAATGGCGGCAGCCGTGGCCAAATGGGTTGGTGCGTGACTACCATTCGGAATTCAGAGAGAGAACGTCGGTTCGAATCTTGGTGTAAGATCAAAAAAGTAAGACAAATTTTTTTTCTAATAACGGTCGCCCCTCGGCAGGCAATGGCAAACCTCCGAGTGTATTTCTGCCATGAAAAAGTTCCTCATACAAATATGTGCCGTTCGGAGTCGGCTTGAAACTGTAGGTCCCTCCATTAGTAAAACAACTTCAAGGCGCACACCACAAATAGGAGGAGGAGCTCGGCCAAACACCCAAAAAGGGTGTACACGCCAATTATATATATATATATATAATCACACACCAACCCGTTTGGCTACGACGGCCCCTGATGTGTGGTTGGTAATGTCATTAAGTGGAACTACGTTTTGTTTTTTGTTTTTTATAAACTCCTTTTTCAATAGCATTTTTCTAAATAAATCAAATCTCATCCTATCCCTTTTTTCACGAAAAAATTTTCTAGAAATTTTATGAAAAACTAGCACACAATTTACGGTTATTTTTATCAGCATTAAATACCTCTAAAATTTTCAGTGTTTAATAGATTTAGTCACACAATATTACTCAATCTTATTGAATATATCGAAACTTTAACTTATCTACTCCACCCTAATGTACATGCATAGGTGCATACATACACAAGTACGAACATAAAAGTCATATATTGTCCCAATGCTAAGCTTACACGGCCCTAAATATCAAAATTGTTCAACGCAAGCTTCCTCCCTCCTTGCGTACCATTGCCGTAAATATTTATGTAAAACAGCAACTGTTGCTCTAAAATGTACCCTTCCCCCCCCCCCCCCCCCCCCCTGCCTCTTCCAAAATATCTTGTAACAGCATCTGCATGCACGCAATAAAGGGGGCAAATGCACGTGCAAGGGGCAAACATATGGGCACACACACAACTACTATGCGCTTCTCAATCGCTCGCATGCGTTCAAGTAGCAGCAAATACATGGTATACTCGCCTGTCTGTCAACATAAGCTCCATAAATTTGATTGTGCGAGTGTACGAAGTACGTACCGTTGCGCATACTAACCAGCGCGAATGCAAAATCGCTAATTGGTGTCATTTGAAGCGAATGCACTGCTAACAAATTAGAGTGTGGGCAAAACACAAATCAGAGGGAAAAATGCATCGTGGCATGTGAAAGTGGATAGGATGGCAAAAGAAAGCGCGCAAATTGACTTAATTAGATATCTCAATTTTTCTTGCATTCCCTTCTTTCTGTATCTGTTTTTTTCTTGTTTTTTGTTTGCGTTTGCTGTGATTTGATTTGTGCTCTGGACGATTTTTCATTCATTCCACCTACTGACAAGGGTGAGGTTGCTCAAGTTGGCTTTGAACTGTCAGAGGGTGCGTGTAATTAGTTTTGCATGAAATTCGAGCTTACAATCGAAAGCTAAAGAGGGAGGGTGTAAATGAATCTGTTTTATTGACTTTGATGACAATTCGCAGTGTCTTTTGCAACAAGCAGAGGCAATTAAATGCCGAACAAAATTTAAAAAAAACCGCGGGAATTAAAGCTAACAAAGATATAAGAATCGAGCAGAGAATTTCAGTAAAAACAAGATTAAATAAAACATTTTTTTTTCTAATTTTAAATATTCTATGATTAAAAGAACCTTATACTCGTATATATATATATATATTGTATATTAGGCCGGTCGATTTGTGGGGAGGCAAACAAATCGCCCATTGCTCTGTGAAAATCATTTTCTAGGGATCAAAATAAGAAATTTTGCCGAAGGAACCATACCTCTAAAACGAATTCTGATGTCCCCCAATTTGGGTCGAACTTTTTAGTTTCTTTTCTCATGTAAAGGCCAAAAATGGTGATATAATATTTTGAAATGATTGTATGGGGAACCCCCCAGGGGAGTTCCAGGAGGTGTGCCATTGGCATGGGTGGATCGGCCGTCCAAAGTTAGTGGGGGTCGGTCATACATTTGGACTCGATTGGAGCACTCTAAATGGGTCAAAGTGGGATTTTTCGTTCGACCCAAATTGGGGGACATCAGAATTCGTTTTAGAGGTAGGTATGGTTCCTTCGGCAAAGTTTCTTATTTTGATCCCTAGAATACGATTTTCACAGAGCAATGAGCGATTTTTAAATCGACCCGCCCTAATGTTTATGGTCCCGATGCTGCAATACAAATTACGTCCACTTTTGTTTTCGTCGATTCCGTGCAGGCATTTTTGATGTTAAAAGAAATGTCGATAAAATCACAGAAACAATCGAAGTTGACCGGCAAATTAGTAGTCGTAGCATCGCCCAGGAGCAAAAGTAATGAATTTCTTTTTCCCCCAACTAATGTGTAGAGTAGAATGGGGTAAGATAGGTCATTTTTTTTTTGGAGAGCTCTTGCTACGGTGTTTTTGCATTGATTTTGAAAAATAAGCAAGATTTTGAAAGGTTATTTAATATATCTGCTAACATTTTGGTTATACTGACTTATGTTTGGCTAAATATTTTTTGGAAGCTGCATTCAATAAGGCAAAGGTACTTTTTTTCGATATTTTCAAAATCGGGGGGCACGATAGGTCACTATGTGTGAGAGGAAAAGAACAATGTACATGGCTTGGAAATTAACGATTTAACTTTTATTTATAGAGTATGAACACTGCACATGTTATAAAAGTTAGGAATTTTTCTTTAATTCATCACGCGAGCACGTAATGTTTCGAACGGAATTTTAAATTGTTTAGAGGCTGATCGAACACTAGCGCCATCTCGGACTGCCGCGATTGCGTTTTTTACATCCTCTTCATTTCGTTTCGGCGTTTTTCGCACATAATTACGCACCATTTTGCTGCAAAAACAATTCAAATTTATTTTATTCAATTAAAAGTAGTGACCTATAATGCCCCCAGACGGCTGACCTATAGTGCCCCCAAGCACATGTTTTATGTTAGTGTCGATATTTTTTTTTAAAACAATAATATCAAAAAACTAACACATTATTCGTGTTCAGCATTATTTTCTACGTAAAATAAAACTCACCTGACAAATATTTACATACATTAAATGCACTGCACCGTAGAATAAAAAAAATGCTGTGTCGGAGAAAAGCTCACAAAAAACTAAACGACGCCAGAACTGGGATAACTAATCAATGGTGACTGCCGAAATGACAGTCGCGAACGTTGTTCCCCACCACGTATTCAATTCACATAAGACGAGTGACCTCTGCAAAAACCGTGCGACGAAAACCCCACCTACCTATTGTGCCCCCATACCTATCTTACCCCATTCTACTCTACTTATTTGTAAATAGCTGGAAAGGCAGAAGCGGTGGTACTAATACTTGTGTATGATATCCATTGCAATACATACCTTTTTATTAAATTTTTCTTCTCACACATACACAAATATTCCATCTAACTATTTCTAGATTGAAGTGGATTTTTGACTTTATGACATTTCCAGCGAGAGTTGGGCGTTGTTTGATTTAGATTTCCTACACAGACGCTTAAATCTCTTTACAATCTCATGGCTATATTTAGCAGAGGATGGGTTAAAAAATTAAGAAGACGTGAGCGTATAAAAATATACGCAGATAAGTGTGATAAGATTAGAATATTTTGCGAAATGAGGAGGTGCAGATAAAACCTTTCGTTCGTGTAAAATATGCATCTTTAGAGCTTCTACAACACATCTTTCTTCAATTCTTAGATATTTATAATTATCATTTGACGTGCTTTTTTATTGCTGTTAATTCATATTTACTTTAGCTACTTCGCATTTATACGCAGCATTTCTCATAACTTAAAATATTTTCTGTTTAAAACACAGTTGCCAATCTCGTGATATGAATAGTTTATGAATAGTTGTCAAGTCGCCACTTAATACACAGACTTTTCAAAAGCCTTTCACACTGTTACGTACAACTTCTTATCGCGGGAACTTGAATGCTTGGGTTTTCTTTCAACTTTCATGTCATGGTGGAGATCTTATCCTTCCAAAAGAAAATCGTTTGTACAAAGTGAAAACATTAGGTTAGATTAGGTTGACCTGGCTGCCTGAAAGCCATCACTAGATGGTACTAGATGGAGCTTGACTCTTACGTTGCTTTGTAGTAGGCTTCTTGTAATAAGTCTGAGACTTTTGCGAATCTAAGTAAGCTCTGAAGCTCTAACCCCGAGCGACATTCTAACCTCTCCCATTGTAGAGCTCCTAAACATTTCATTCGGATTCTAACTAATGCTGGGGAAGAACGTAGAAGGTGTTCAAGAGTTTCCCTCTCTTTTAGAAACACTAACCTCTAGAAAACTCTAAATTCAACACTTGT
The DNA here is from genome assembly GCF_028408465.1 of Anastrepha ludens. NCBI lineage: Eukaryota > Metazoa > Arthropoda > Insecta > Diptera > Tephritidae > Anastrepha > Anastrepha ludens. The sequence continues at coordinate 8,044,536 of NC_071499.1, read as the reverse complement.
TTAGCCCCCTTAGCCTTGTATAGATGTCCCACAGAGGAGTGTTAATTGTTAAAAAAAATCGAAATTTTTCAAAAAAAATCCTTCGATCAGGCACGAATTTTATATGTCTTTCAAAAGCAGTATAAATTTTATTTTACTTTTATAAATCTACCAAGCAGTTTTTAAGTTACAGTGATCACCAGTTCAAAAAACATAGTTTTGAGAAAAACGTATTTAAAGTTTTGCTTTCAATTTATTTAGAGTTATACGAATTATTTAATTACTTACACTGAGCCATCTATTCCTGGGCCATATAATATTGGGTTGGGGAAAAGAAATGTCGTATTTTGTCAATTGAGCGCGACATTTAAACATATCTTGTGTTGTACTTATTGCATCGGGTCACACTAAACGGCGATTTGAAGACGACAATCTGTACTAATATACAAGTGTCTCTTTGACAGTGCTGTGATCGTACGCTTCAGTCTTAAGTTATAGCGCCTCAAAGATGGAGCCCACCAAGCAAGAAATTCGTCATGTTTCACGTTTTTACTACCTTAGAGGTAAAAATGCAACGAAGGCGGCGGCAAAAATTTGTGAAGTTTATGGGCCTGATACTGTAACGTTTCGCACAGCACAGCGTTGGTTCGATCGATTTCTGGTGTAGTAGATGTCGAAGATGCACCCCGTACTGGTAGGCCAATCGTCGTAGAGACTGATAAAATCGTTGAAATTATCCAAAGAGACCGGCATGTGAGCATCCGCTCGACTAGCCAGGAACTAGGTGTAGACCACAAAACCGTTTGGAACCATTTGCAGAAGATTGGATTCCAAAAAAAGCTGAATGTTTGGGTGCCACACGTGTTGACGCAAAAAAATCTCTTAGACCGAATCAACGCTTGCGATTCTCTGCTAAAACGGAACGAACTTGACCCATTTTTGAAGCGGATGGAGACTGGCGATGAAAAATGGATCACGTACGACAACACCAAGCGAAAAAGATCGTGGTCGAGAAGCGGCGAGCCGGCCCAAACCATCGCCAAGCCCGGATTGATCGCCAGGAAGGTTTTGCTGTGTGTTTGGTGGGATTGGAAGGGAATTATCCCCTATGAGCTGCTCAGCTATGGCCAGACCCTTAATTTGGTCCTCTACTGTGAGCAATTTGATCGTTTGAAGCAGGCGATTGACCAGAAGCGGCCAGAATTGGTCAATAGGAATGGTGTTGTGTTGCACGAGGGCAACGCTCGTCCTCACACATCTTTGAAGACCCGCCAGAAGCTACCGGAGCTCGGATGGGATGTCCTATCGCACCCACCATATTGTCCAGATCTGGCACCAAGTGACTATTATCTCTTCCGGTCCATGCAAAACGCCCTTGGTGATACCAAGTTGGCCTCAAAAGAGGCTTGCGAAAACTGGTTGTCTGAGTTTTTTGCAAATAAGGAGGGGGGTTTTATAACGCAATTTTGGAACACAAATACGACATTTCTTTTTCCCCAATCCAATAGTTCTTCAGCCGTCATAGCAGCTTCCAAAATATCGATATGCTGTTGCCTACGTAGCATTCTTCCTCCTCGGGTGTTATCGTTAGCGCGTTTGTCTGCCACTTTCATACGTCGGTTGCTGACACATGCTGCTAGCTACTTGCTGTCGAACGCTTCGGAGCGCCCGAGCGCCGTTTGTCAATTGTTGAATAACTCAAAAAGTGTCGGATTCACTTCAAATTTTCACACAGTGTTTTAAAGATATTTTACTTTAAGAAACTGCAAAAAAAATTCAATTTTTTTGAAAATTCTGACTACCCCTAACCCCTTAATGAGCTCTATTTGTTACATATTATAGCTGGAGTATATCTTCGTCCAAGCATTAAGGTACCTTTCTGGTCTAGAAACGTGAAAATTGATGGCGTTGAAAATTGAAGAAAAACAATCGGTATCAATTGAAAGCCGTTTTTATTCATTAGATCAATTCTTTACGTACAAAAAAAATATTTTTTTTAATGACAATAATAAAAAAATTGCTTCCCCTGACGTAACACTGGCGTAACTGATTGCGATGCTCAGATATGTCTGAAAAAAATTCGTACAATTATTCATGAAGAGATATGTCGCTATGGTGGGTAGCAGATTTACAAAAAAAAATTTTCTAGATATTTTGTCTGTTTATTCCAAAAAAACAAAAAAACCATTTTTATTCTAATATATTAAAACTTCAAATCAATCGATTTAGGACTTTTTGAGAACTTACCAACGCCAACTCGGAAAAAATTGTGTCGAGAAAAAAACACGGTTAACGCACTTATACCTGGGCGTCAAAGTACTCCAAACCGGACTCGTTTTAAAGGACTGTAACGTCTAAGCTACAACGAGTTTCAATATAAGAATTAACAAGTATATTTTTAAAGGTATAAACTATCATAACATGAAAAAAGATCGATTTTTTCGAAATTCTAGACAAGATACGGCACCTGAAACCTCACAGCCCAGTTTTTGACGGTATAAATCAATATTACAAGGTTTGATTAAAAAGTAATCAGTAAAATTTATAAAACCTTTTAGCTTATTCAATTAATATTCTTCAAAATAGGACCCTTCAGCGTCAATACACCGCTGGTAGCGGTCCCTACACTGCAGGAAACATTTTTTAAACTCATCCGCCGGAATCGCGTTCAATTCGGCTGTCACAGTTTTTTGGATCGCTTCGATGGACTCGAAACGCCTCCCCTTCATCTTTCTTTTCAGGCGCGGCAACAAGAAGAAGTCCGGAGGGGACAGGTGTGGGCTGTAGGGAGGGTGGGGAAGCACCGGAACCCCCATCTTGGCTAATGCAGAGGTGCAGAGGAAGGCGGTGTGCGCCGGCGCATTGTCGTGATGAAGTGTCCAGTTGTTGACGAGGCCTTCCTTGAACGACTTGTGCCACCGTTTTACCTGGGCACTGGACAGAGATTGGTCCCCGTAAGCCTCCTTGAGTAGCCCAATGGTTTTGGTACTCGTTTTGTTTAGCTTTACGCAAGATTTGATCGAGTAACGTTGCTCCAACGATCGCTGCATTTTCGCCACTGCAAAATCCTAACACACTTTTAAAACAGCTTTCACGCGCGGAGCGATGTTGACTGCCCCGCTGTTGCCAGCGAGCTGGGACCGGTTTCTAGTGGTCCAACGATCATTTTCCCCCACCAGCCGATTCGGTTGATCGCTTGGCAGACGCTCCGCGCGGGAAGGCTCATTACTTTTCAATCAAACCCTGTACTGTAACAAGATTTCGCTACTCTCATCGCCGCCTACCCCTGCCGCGTTCTTATTTACTGATTCAAAACAAAATCTCAATAAACCAAAAGAGATGAGTTACCGCCCAACAAACAATACAGATCTTGAATGCTTGCGTATTGGACAACACAAAGGATTGGCGAGATAATAAAAGCAATACAGAGAAATTTCAGTATCAGTAGGAGTATCTGTAGTTTTACTTATGAAGCCGTATCATATTGCATACACTAACATACCCAGATAGCTGGCGAAGATGTGTCTGGTTGTAATCAAGCTGAGCATAATGCGCCATTTGCGTTTTGAACGAACGTTGCATGCGTTGACCCTGCCGCACGTGCGGCAAGAGTTTTGTAGAAATACCTTCAGGGCTCCTCTTGATAATCGCAGGTATGTAATGTTTGTGTATTTAGTATGAAATACACACTGCTAAGGCCACTGATGCTGCCATAGTCACGAGTTCCCTGGCTGATGTTGTGCTGCATTTCGTGATTCATAGTTGATTCATGCGGCAAATAAACTTCATTTTATCATTAGAAAATTTAAGTAAAATAAAAAAAGGGGTATTTTGAACTATAAAAAAAGGGTCTTATTCTTTGAAAAACATTAAACGGAGCTTTTTGTGTTATCACGCAATTCTATTAGCTGCGATTTGATGTTTTTAGCTTGTAAAATAAATTTCATTAAGGAGTCAATAAATGGTCGTTGCAAAATCTTAATAACTTAGAATCTTCTAATACTTTAATTTATATACATATTGCCTAAACCACAGGTTAGCAGAAAAGTATTGAAATAAAACATACGAAAATTTAGATTATTTCTTTCTGCTCCTGGAAAGATGGGCATCGCGCCAACTCAGCGAGCACTGGGCAAATACACAAACGTGTAAGGTCGCGAAATCCTTCTGGCCACGACTGGACCGGAGGCGCTCGGGCGAGCTTCTGAGGCTGACAAAATATGAGCTCTCTAATCCAGTGGGTTCTCTCACAGGACACAATGCGCGAGGAATGCATGCTGTGAGACTTGGAATCACCTCGAGTCCTTTTTGCGATGGATGTATGGAGGATGAGGTGGAATCATCTCAGCACCTTCTCCTTAGCTGCCCTGCTCTGGCGGGGCTAAGATCCAGGCATCTTGGCTCTTACTTCTTTGCCCCGCCTGCTGATATAGCTGGCGCTGACATAAGACATCTGATGAATTTCATCAGCAGCACAAAGCGGTTGACGCTAACATAGTCATCTTTTGTAATCCGCACGCTCCTAACTATCCCATCACCACCTCTCCTCGCCCTCTCCCTGCATCCCATCGGTATCACAAAGAACGAATCTTTCTTGGTCCAAGTGTTCTCACTCCCTGGGCAACCATACCAACCTAACCTAACCTAACCTAGATTCTTTCAGGTTTCATTATCTATTTTTCCTCAGAATACGTCTCTCAATAATTTACCTGAAAAATTGCATCATTTAAATGCCACTCACGAGCTCCTCTACAGGTAAAATCTGCTAAACCGTAGACTCATGAATGCCTGATTGTTGAGAACGTCGAGCTTTCGATGTTGAAGGTTGTTCAGCAACACTTTGCGTTACAGCTGAAATATTCCCAACAGATCGCCCAGTTTTTGGTCGGCCAATTATTTTTCTATACTCCAGAGAACCAGTTTCTTAAATTTGTTCACCAATTCTTGAGTTGACAATTCATTCGGATGATTATTTCTGCCAAAAAACTCACGAGTTTTGCGATATGTTATCCCTAAAAATCGACAATTTTCAGAATAAGTCTCAATAATTTTAACGCATTATTTTTCATGTAAGTATTCATGGATAAAATTGCGCATCTGTCAAATGTAAGAAATGGCTTAAAAAAAGTTACCGTCTTGGAATTATTCACTACTGACATCTGGGCGCCACTTTTGAAAGACCCTTTACTTATTTCAATGCTCTTTTCATAATTTTATACTACTTACAGTCTGTGTCAGAAGAAAATAACCGCTTTTTTTCTTGTAACTTCAAGATATATTTCGTTCTGCTTTTTGCTCCGCAATAGTCCCACTCAAGGGCTACGACACCAGTGCTAACTCAGGTTAGTATCGTTCGAAAAATTACCCGTAAGCACAACCAACCACAAATGAGTGAGAAGTACGTGAAGCATTTTGAGACGGTATTTCTATGCATGCATTCAAGTTTATACAGAAATGTTGATGACTTTTCCGAGTGACGAAAAAAAGTAGGATAAAGAGATCGTCTGACTTCTTAAGTGGGGCCATTCTTTGCGAATACGCCAAGCACAAACAGTTCTTGCTAAAAGGGAAGTGAGTATCAACACCACCGAACGAAGACTGAAGGAAGTGAAGACATCCTACTGTCCCACATCTTCAAAACCACTACTCTCAGAAAAATGGCGTCACAGTACTGGACTGGTTTTCCCAGTCCCCTGACGGCAACCCCATTGAAAATGTCTAGGGGACTATGAAAAGGCATCTTGTCGGAAGGCCAGTCCATGATTTAGCTACGAGCTACACAGAAAAGCTGGTTCAAAGTATGAAGAAGATGCCAAGCTATACTCGACAACAATGAAGACTACAAGGCTTATTGAGTAATTACGACTCGTAGTTTTGTACATACTTTCACGTAAAACAAATTTTAAAATATATCTTTTATGCTTCATGAATAGTCGCGGTTCCTTTTTTCTGACAAAGACTGTTTATAAAAGGATACTAATAAGCAATTTTCATTTGATTTTTTAATTTGTTTTACGAAAACATTTTAGCATATAATCGCTGCGCGCTCTCAACAAAGTCTGCTACTGCTTTGCGTTTTAATCGTCTTCAAGAAGAAATCAGCCGAAGTAAGCAGGATGCTGCATCGTTATTTGGAAGCAGGCGCTCTTTCAGAAGCTGCCATAATGGTGAACGAGAAGGGTGTTTTCTTCCATCAAGACAACGTCTGGCAGCAAATATCTTTAATGATGCACCAGAACCTCTGAGAGTCCGGATAATAATTTGATCATATTTCCCATATAGTTAAAATCAAGCAATTATTAGCTTTACAGGCATTACAAATTATTTTTTTTTTTTTGGTACAAAACTGGCCTCGAGCAAAGCTTAAGAAAATTTGACGAGAATTTCTTCTTTCGTAATTTATTTGAAAATAAACCAAAGTCATTGGAAAAAACGGCCCACATTTGTTCTGAATCCCTATCATTTCTTCGTCGAAATAAAGCAAAATAATGATCAGAACTCTTAACCTGTTCTAACAATTTTACTATTTTCGAATAATGAAAACACTTGGACACCCTTTTACCGAGTTTAGTGAGAATAAAACACTTTGTATAAAGAAACTGGTTAAGGAACTCGATTTTCTTAAGAATTATTAAAAAAAAATAATAAAAAAAATTAACCAGACAAATTTATTTAGTTTGAACTATTCGGTGCGGGAATAAGTTTCCGTCCTTTCTTAGCCAAAGTTACGAACTATTTAAAAAATTAAATAATACCTGATATTATGTAAAGTAAGTGCCTTTGGAAGCTATAACTTTACTCCATCTTTCGGGCAGCATACGGATTCCTCTGACGAAAAATTCGAGTTCTTTCTTCTTGATCCACTCATTGAGCCAGTTTGCGATGCTCTCGTAAGAAGTGAAGCGCTCTCCAATATGGGCTAACTGCATTGATCGGAACAGATGGTTATACGAGGGTGAAATGTCTGGGGAATACGGCGGGTGGGACAAGATTTCTCAATTCAGTCCCTCTAAATATTTCTGGACCGATTTAGCCACGTGTGGCCTGGTGTTGTCACGGTCTACCGTCCCTTTCCGGCCGTTATTTTTGAGAGCTCGATTCAAACGTATTAGCTGCAGTCGGTAATCGCCAGCGATAGCTTCCATTGGTTTAAGGAGTTCATAATAGATGGCACCCTTCTTATCCCACCAGATGCACAACATAACCTACGCTTCAACATTTTCGACGTTTGGGTTATCATAATAGATCCCTTTTTCAACGCCAGTGACGATGCGATGCAGATAACCTTTTCTTTTCTGCCGTTCAAGAAGCATCTCACACGTCACCAAACGTCTCCCAATATTAATATGGCACCCAGTTACCTGCTTTCTGGACCATTCCCATCGCGTGCAAACGTTTACCGACGGTTGATCTGTCAACATCCAACTCTTTAGACATATCATCAAGGATTCGACATGCGTCTTCATCCAATAATTGTTGTAGTTTAGTGCCCTCGAATTTTTTCTGCGCCCCTTCGCGATCTTTATCACTCATGACGAAATTGCCACTTTAAAAGCGTCGAAACCACTTTTAACAAGTTGTATTTGATAGAGTGGGACTATATACGACTCGTTGCATCTGTACTTTTCTTTAAAAGGTAATAATAAACCATGACTTCCCGCAAATGCTGTTTTTTCGGGACGAACTTAGAAATTTTTGACTTCTGTTAATAAGGATCTTTACGTTTTAAACGAATGCTAACAGCGACTGAGACCTCATATATACACCTTCAAATCACCAGTATTAAACAAAAAAATGATATCACCAGCGAAACCTCTTTTACGAGGGAGGAAACTTATTCCCATACCCAATAAAATAATTCGACATTTAGCAAACAAAATGAAACACAAAAAAATAACATACAAAACAAAAACCAGTTCAAATGCATTTGCTTGTGCAATAAATTGTCCTGCTCATTCACCTAATCCTTCCTGTTTAGGAAAATAGGGGGCAAAAACTGACGAAAATGCATTATTTTATAAAAGAAATTTAAATTTAAATTTAAAATTTAATTAAAATTTTTTGTTCATTATGTTAAGTTGTGAGTTACAGCGCGTTAACAATGGAAGTCAACAAAAACCAAATTCGGTTTTTCTTTGATAAGAAAATTGTAAAATGTAAAATTGGGTAAGTTGTATTTATGGAAAATGTCGAAAATTTCAATAAAATCACAGAAAGTTGTTGAGTGTTGTCCGATATTTTAGTGGTCGTAGCATCTCCCAGGAGCAAAAGACCTATAATAAAACAGTTTTAAACCATTTGCGCAAAAATTGTATGCAAAAATAATGAATTTCTTCTCCCCAAACGAATATTTGCAAAAAGAAGATTGATGCCACGCTTTTTTGTGGACTTTTGGCAAACACTTAGTTTGTTTTAACTGGTGTTTGCTTTTAGATCAACAAATAGTATTTTGTAATAAAAATTTTAATAATTTTGTATGTTAATTTGTATTCAGATTGACTGGTTTCAGATAGATTCCCAACCTGCATAGGTTAATAATTTCAATTTTATATTAGAACGCAGCGACTTAGTGCTTGACCAGCAAAAATTACGAATTCGAGTTGTACTGATGGAGTAACGCACTGACATAACTTCATTATATCCTGCGCAAATCTAGACAACCCTTCTTGTGTTCGCCTATGCCGGCCTTTCCCGCTTAGTTGTATAGGTACTGAAGACTCATTTCTACACCAAGCAAGAAAAAGTCACTCATACGCCACCGACATTAGCACCAACTTCATGCAATCACACAATCGTTTAATATATAAAGCAATACATATCTATTACAATTTTAATTAAATTCTTGTTCGCTAATCCAACAATTCACTCCGGCTGTAGTCGACAATATGCAAAGGAATGCGCACATGCCCATAAACGCACACACACACACTTACATGTACACACATCTAAGTGATATACCTAAATAAAGCCACGGGCAGTATTCAAGGCACTGTTGTATATGAAAATTAATTACCGCCATTAAAAGTGTAAAAAGGGTAGGGCAGTAGGACAAAATAAGTGCAACGACAGCGGCACTCACTAACAATGAACGCTGCTGGATGGAAAGTGCTTTGAATGCTTACAGTAGTGTGTATAGTCGTGTAAGGATCTGGAAGCGACAAGCTAAAAGATGCCAAGAAAGCGAAAGAAAGTATGCAAGCAGAATAAAAAAAGGGGAATAAAATGCAAAATATATGAGTTTACCTGCAATGTGAATGTATTGTCGTAAGCATAAACACTCACAAAGCGTAGTCCCTTTAACTATTAAAGAGCTTCTGATGCAAGGTCGCCGAAAGTAGAAACAAAGAATATAAATATATGTATGTATGCAGGATAACGGTTAGCTCAACCAGCTCGAATGAAAGTGAATTTAATGGCACATTTTTTCTAAAGCGAACTACGGCGTGCCTTTGGTGGAATTTAAAAATTTTTTTCACTTCTTCTGTCTTCTTGATGGCGAAGGAAGGAAGGCAAAAGAGAAGGAAGGAAGCTCTTAAGTGTGCCGCGTGCTAAAGAGCGACTATAAAAAAATAGCCACTGGCATGTGGCAGCATTTTTCGCTCATCAATGGCTGCCAAGCTTGCAGTGCTTAAGAGAAGAAGTGGTAGCCACTCGAGTGTGGTTTAGGTGTAAAAGCCAGATGAAAGTGGCCATAGTTTTTAGTTTTCAAGGCACAAAAATAGATGATATAAAAAATATATAAATATACTTTATAAGACAAGGCTGACTTTTCGTGGAGCTGGTATTTTTATTTTTATGCATTGTTTTAGTTTTTTGTTTCTTTCATTCTAGTGAAGGGCTTCAGTGACGGATTTCTTACAAACAGGAGTAAGTGTGGTTGTAGTGGCAAAAGAAACAGGCAGCAACTTTCAACTCACGAATCAACAATATTGTATAAAACACGAACTTAAGATTAATATTATAAAGGATCTTTCAAAAGTGACGCCTACTATAGATGTCAGTAGTAAATATTTCCTAGACGTTACCTTTTTTATGTCATCTTTGATATTTGTCGAGTATCTGTAAAGATGCATAATTTTAAACTATAAAATAATGCGTTAAAATTATTCAAATAAATTTAAATAAATAAATATTTAGAGCATACATATCTGTTAGGTGTTTGGCTGAGCGCCTCCTTTTATTTGTGGTGTGTGCTTTGATGTTGTGCCACAAACCTAAAGTTTTAAGCCGACTCCGAACGTGAAATAGTTTTATGAGGAGATTTTCTCATCTTTCTGAAATCCACTATTAAAATTATTCAAACTTATTATGAAAATGGTCCATCTTTAAGAACAATATATCGCAAACTTCGTAAAATATTAGATGAAAATAATCATCCGAATGAGTCGACAATTCAAAGGTTGGTGGAAAAATCAAGAAACAGGTTCCGTCGATAATAGAAAAAGCTCTGACAGACCAAACACCGGGCATTATGTTGAGAATATTTCTGCTGTAAAGTAAAATGTTTGAGAGAAAGATTCTGTAAAAAGATCGCAAGCGATGGAACGATGAGCTGTATGAGCTTTACAATAACATAGAAATAGCGCAAAGAATAAAGATCCAGCGGCTACGTTGGTTGGGTCATATCGTACGAATGGATACAAACGCTTGGGCTCTGAAAGTATTCGATGCGATACCAGCTGGTGGTAGCAGGGGAAGAGAAAGGCCTGCGTGGAAAAGATCAGGTGGAAAAAGACTTGGCTTCTCTTGGCGTGTGATGTGATTGCTACATTCGCCGACGATACAGTTCCATTAGCATCAGGCATTACTGGAAGACTCACCGCTTGCAAACTAAGTGGAAGTAGAGTCAAGTTAAAAAAATCGAAATGAATCCGAAAACCTGATACGCAAAGCACACAAATCTATTTATGCGCAAATAAAAACTTTTCAATATTTGCTTACAAATAAAATTTAACTTACTGCCACCTCTGTTCTTCGGTCCAAATTGATTGGTCTTCCAATTAATTTCTAATGTAGCACAAAAGCGCCCAAAGTATGTTTTTGCTCGCATTGCGTGCAATTCGAGCAAAGTCAACCAACACTTGTCCGCATTTATGTGGTTCCATACAGTCTAACACAATTAGTCAACACAAATACACACCTGTTCACATAGGTGAGCGAGTGCGGTTTTGCGACCTGCTGGCGCTTGAGCAGTCGCCCGCCAGGATAATCACCATGGCATTCAGGTGCATTCAGCAAATTCAAAGCAATCGCAATTCCACTACGCTGCACAATTAAGTTTAATTAAAGTTTCGTAGCAAAGTTAGAACCGTAAATGAATGTCGCTAAACAATGTTTCGTAATTTAGGACTACAATTCCGCCGCTACTGTCCTACTGCCACAGCAGTGCCACAATGGCACAATTTGAATTTTAACTACTTTTTGTTCGATTCCTTTTAGTGGCGCTTTCAATTTGATGCTTTTCAACTGAAGTGCACTTGTAAATACCTGTATTATTTTCCATTTTATTGTTTTGTAAACCAGCATTTAGGAAATTTGTTCACTTTCTAACTCTCTCTCTCCATTTCCGTCTCTTTGCAGTCACGTCGTCAATCGGTCAGTTTCACCGCCATGCCTCCCGGCGTTCTAGTCAACGACAGTCGCAGCAATTCCACCGACGATATACAAATCGCGTTAGCGCCACACATACAAACCTACCTAAGTCAAACAGGGCGTCGGCATTCCTGCTGCAGCGTCATGTTGCCGGTGGCGTTCGAACGCGCTGCATCCAAATCATGGCTGGATCCGAAATTCGATTCAGCTGTGCTGGAGGGACAATTTCAGACCAGCGTGTTTCCGCACGTACGCATGAGATACAGGTGAGTGAGCAAAACTTGCTGCCGGAATAATTTGGCATAGTGATTGTTGGCTTACAGAATTGTTGAGTATGAGAGTGTGTGAGTGTGTATAGGTGAATGAGTGGTTGAGTGAGTGTCAACATGAAAGCGATTGCTTCAACAAGTAAAATTTTGAATGCGTGTGTGAATGCATTGGGTAAATTGGTTTTGTGAGTGGTTTCATGTGTATTTACATATTTATTTGCCTTTGTAAAGAAACTTAAACCAACATAGAATGGGCAATTTCGGATGTGTGTGTTTTTTTTCTATTTTCTTTTCATTTTCAACCTCAAATTTCAGTAACTAACAATACCAACATTAAAGAGAAAGCAGCTAACAAGACAAATTCCCCAACAGTAAAATGTTATAGAGTTGAAAAAGTGGGCAGGCGGTTTTTGTTGATTATCTGTTTTGAAATTTGAAATGGAGCACCAGTATTTAAAGCTCTGGTAGTCAAGGAGGGAAGGAGAAAAGTATCAGAGAAAGAGATAGGAAAGAATAGAGACAGAGATAGAGATAGTTAGTCCTGTGAGAACTTTCCAGATTCTTTGGCTAATCTGTAAATATCCTCCAGTTTTAGAGAACGAATATTACTCATTCTCACGACACCGGAACCAAAAATTCGTAGCCGTGCTCTAGCAAAGGCAGGACACTCACAGAGAAAGTGATCAGTGCAATCCGCCTCCTCCAAGCACGACAGGCACATTGGGTCCTCAATGATTCTAATGGTGGTCATATGCTGACCCCCATGGGTTGTGTCCTGTAATGATACCGACCATCAACCGAATGTCTTCCCTTCTAAGTTTTAGTAGAAAATTTGTTAGTTTTCTGTTCGGACTTGTCACAAAACATTTTGCAGTTCTGCAGCGTTCTAGACCGGACCATCGTTCTTTATGCAGATTGCCTACATAATCGCTGATCCAATTCATGATTCCTGCAGAACTGATTCCGATTATTGGCTCTGGCCCCTGTGGGGGCACCGCTGATCCACGGTTGACCAATTTGTCGGCGATTTCGTTTCCTTGAACACCGGAGTGTCCCGGAACTCATATAGGTAAGTACAAGCCTGTTCTGACTTGCGACAGAATTGAGCTTCTTATTACATTCCTGAACAGTCTTTGAAGCTTGCTTCGCGTTCTCCAAGGTCCGCAGTGCAACCTGACTGTCACTAAAAACTCCAATCTGTATCCCGCTCAGTCTCCTCTCGATCATCCCTTTCATCCTACTTTCAGGATGGCATAAACTTCGGTTTGGAAAACAGTTGCCATTTCCCCCATTGCATAGTGATACTTATTACTAAAGTATCTGTAATAGTATATTCTGTCCTATGAACCAAATATACTTTTTCGGAAAGGGGATAAAAAAAATACACGTGTAGCGGCGATTTTCATGTACACGTCATAATTTTTTTTTTTTTGTAAATATTTTATAATTTTAAACGAGCAATTCTTGTATGCATATCTGTATAGCCACACAATCTCAGGGGGTGCGCCGCACCCCACAAAGCTTATGAATATAAAACATATGTAGATAGTTGATGAGTGGCTTTAGAATTTGACTGTTGTGTATAGCATCCACGAGCGTGTTAATAAAAATTAGAAATTACTTTCTTTTTTTTTATGCCTACCCAAAAATAATATTTGTTCTCATTAGTAAAATTTTACATTTCAGAGTATATTTATTTAGTTACTATTTATCCTAAAAACATACATGAGCTCTACTACTATCACACAGCCATCTGCATGCAATATTAGCAGACCAACTTCTCTCTTCTTAATTGGCGCGATAACCGCTTACGCGATTTTGGCCGAGCTTAACAAAGCGCGCCAGTCGTTTCTTTCTCGTGCTAACCGGCGCCAGTTGGACACACCAAGTGAAGCCAAGTCCTTCTCCACCTGATCTTTCCAACGCAGAGGAGGCCTTCCTCTTCCTCTGCTACCACCAGCTGGTACCGCATCGAATACTTTCAAAGCCGGAGCGTTTGTATCCATTCGGACGACATGACCCAGCCAACGAAGCCGCTGGATCTTTATTCGCTGCGCTATGTCTATGTCGCCGTAAAGCTCATACAGCTCATCGTTCCATCGTCTGCGATATTCGCTGTTGCCAACGTGCAAAGGTCCAAAAATCTTACGCAGAATCTTTCTCTCGAACACTCCAAGCGTCGCTTCATCGGATGTTGTCATCGTCCACGCTTCTGCGCCATACGTTAGGACGGGCATGATGAGAGTCTTGTAGAGTGTTAGTTTTGTTCGTCGAGAGAGGACTTTACTGCTCAGTTGCCTACTTAGTCCAAAGTAGCACTTGTTGGCAAGAGAGATTCTACGTTGGATTTCAAGGCTGACATTGTTATCGGTGTTAATGCTGGTTCCTAAATAAACGAAGTCTTTTACAACCTCGAAATTATAACTGTCTACAGTGACGTGAGTGCCGATACGCGAGTGCGCCGACTGTTTGTTTGAAGACAGGAGGTACTTCGTTTTGTCCTCGTTCACCACCAAACCCATTCGCTTTGCCTCTTTATCCAGTTTGGAGAAGGCAGAACTAACAGCGCGGTTGTTAAGGCCGATGATATCAATATCATCGGCATACGCCAACAATTGTACGCTCTTATAAAATATTGTGCCTGAGCGATTAAGTTCTGCGGCTCGTACGATGCTCTCCAACATCAGGTTAAAGAAGTCACACGACAGCGAGTCACCCTGTCTGAAACCTCGTTTGGTATCAAACGGCTCGGAGAGGTCCTTCCCAATTCTGACGGCGCTGCTGGTGTTGAGCAACGTCATCTTACATAGCCGTATTAGTTTTGCGGGGATACCAAATTCAGACATAGCGGCATACAGGTAACTCCTTTCCGTACTGTCGAATGCAGCTTTGAAGTCGACGAAAAGATGGTGTGTGTCGATTCTCCTTTCATGGGTCTTTTCCAAGATTTGGCGTATTGTGAATATTTGGTCGATGGTAGACTTTCCAGGTCTGAAGCCACACTGATAAGGTCCAATCAGTTGGTTGACGGTGGGCTTCAGCCTTTCACACAATGCGCTCGCTAGAACCTTATAGGCGATATTTAGAAGACTAATCCCGCGGTAATTGGCACAAATTGCAGGATCGCCCTTCTTATGGATTGGGCAGAGCACACTTAAATTCCAATCGGCAGGCATGCTTTCATCCGACCATATTTTGCATAGGAGCTGATGCATGCACCTTACCAGCTCCTCGCCGCCATATTTGAATAGCTCAGCCGGCAGTCCGTCGGCGCCCGCGGCTTTGTTGTTCTTTAGCCGTGATATTGCTATTCTCACCTCGTCATGGTCGGGTAACGGAACGATAATTCCGTCGTCAACGATTGGGGTATCGGGATCTTCACTTTCTCTATGACATGCGCAGCTGTCACTGTTTAACAGGTTCGAGAAGTGTTCCCTCCATAATTTAAGATTGCTCTGTACGTCAGTCACCAGATCACCGTCTTTGTTCTTACAGGAAAACGCCCCGGTCTTAAAACCTTCTGTAAGCCGCCGAACTTTCTGGTAGAATTTTCGGGCGTTGTTCCTGTTGGCCAGCATCTCAAGCTCCTCGCACTCACGTATTTCGGCCTCTCGTTTCTTTTGTCGGATAATACGTCTCTCTTCCTTTTTCAGCTCTCTGTAGCGATCCCACATGGCTCGCGTTGCGCCCGATCGCAGCGTGGCTCTATAGGCGGCATCTTTTCTTTCGGCGGCAGCATGACATTCCTCGTCGTACCAATTGTTTTTTCGGGCTCGCCGGAATCCGATTTCTTCTTCGGCGGCGGTACGTAGGGAACGAGAAATGTTGCTCCATTGCTCGCGCATGCCGGTGTGTTGGGCAGTGCTCTCCGAGAGCAGGAGTGAGAGTCGAGTGGCGAATCTTCTGGCTGTCTGTTGTGATTGCAGCTTTTCGATGTCGAACATTCTTTGCGTAGGTAGATGTACGTTTTTTGCTGCACAGAGGCGTGTGCGCAATTTGGCTGCAACAAGGTAATGATCCGAGTCGATGTTGGGTCCTCGGATCGTGCGTACATCTAATACACTAGAAGCGTGTCTTCCATCTATCACAACATGATCGATCTGGTTTCGCGTTTTTCGATCAGGGGACAGCCAGGTAGCTTGGTGTATCTTTTTATGCTGGAATCTGGTGCTGCAGACTACCATGTTTCGGGCCCCGGCGAAGTCGATCAGCCTCTGTCCGTTGCCGGATGTTTCGTTGTGCAGGCTGAATTTTCCGACTGTGGGACCAAAAATTCCCTCCTTGCCCACCCTGGCGTTGAAGTCGCCAAGCACGATTTTTATGTCGTGGCGGGGGCAGCGCTCATAGGAACGTTCCAAGCGCTCATAGAAAGAATCCTTGGTCCCATCGTCCTTCTCTTCCGTCGGGGCGTGGGCGCAAATTAGCGAGATGTTGAAAAATCGCGCTTTGATGCGGATTATTGCGAGACGCTCGTCCACCGGAGTGAACGACAGTACTTGGCGACGAAGTCTCTCTCCCACAACAAATCCGACACCGAATTTGCGCTCCTTTACATGGCAGCTGTAGTAGACGTCGCAAGGTCCTAGGTTTTTCTTACCTTGCCCCGTCCATCGCATCTCTTGGATGGCAGTGATGTCAGCCTTTACTCTCACGAGGACATCAACCAGCCGGGCAGAGGCACCTTCCCCATTAAGGGACCGGACATTCCAGGTGCATGCCCTCAAATCGTATTCCTTATTTCGTTTGCAGGGGTCGTCATCAGTGTTGGAAGTTCTCATCCGAGGCTTTGTTGCTGTTTTCATTGGGGGGGCTTTTTAAGTGGCGGGTCCCAAACCCAGCGCACAACCAGCTATGCTGGGATGCTTCGCCTTCTCACTTTAGCTCACTCCCGAACGGGTGTTCGGAAGCTAACCAGAGGATACGTGGGCTAATCCCGGACGTTGTGAGCTGCTTGAACCATATGTAGAAGAATCGTCCTGGCCACTCCCAAGTGAATGGCGATCAGTAACTTTCCCCACTTGCGTGGACTTCTACACATGGAACCATCCTCCAGCAGACCAACTACAACTCCATAAATATACTAAATTATGTGTTGTAATTATTTGCTTTTAGTAGCAGCAGCTGGGAGCGCCGAATGGCTTTCGCTTTCAATGGGAATAGAACCGTAAACACGTTAGTTTCGAAATTCACGCTCATTAACTCAGCAAATTAAACTCATTGTCAAGCTTTACAGAGCAGTAGCATATAAAGGCGCTGTGACAACAGTAAATGAGTGGCGCGCCATGAACATAACAGCGGCAGCCACAACAGCGGTTATTGGTTTAGCATCAATTATAGTTTCACGATTAAAAATAGGTGGCTTAGATATACAAATACTTGGAAACTGTGGCCAAATTACAAAAACAGAAGAAAAACATAAACAAAATCTAATCAGAAAGGGATAAATGGATAAATTGTGTCCGGCCAGAACTTCATATACCCACGCAGGTTTAAGCAAAATTTAATTTGTGCTGGCTGTTGATTTTTAGAATCAAAAAAACTCATAGTCTATGAGAGTTATAATTTGTAAAATCAGACGGACGGGCGGATATTTAGTTCTAAAATATACAAAATGGGCGTGATTGTCAAGCGACCTCAGAATATTTATGTCGTATCTATGTGGGGTGCGGCGCATTGCGTGTACCAAATTGCATTTATTTATTCATATAAATTATAGACATACAAGCCGACACAACTACTACCATCCGCCACAGCACTAGAAATACCAGCTTAGCGCAAAACTTTCAAGATTACATGCACCACAAACTATATTTTTAAGCCATTTTAATCGCAGGCGGCACTTGTTCCTACCTTTTTCAGTTGCTTAACAAATTAATCTAAAGCCTTCAACGCCAGGAAGTGTTTTAAACATGTTGAAAGGAAATCAATAAGCGTGCCTTCCTGCCTACGTTTCATGGCACAACATTAATTACACCATTTATCACGTTAAGTGCACAAGTATGCCGGGGCGTATACGTGATTTTAATGCTTCAACGTACACCCATACCTACAACGGAGCACTAAATTAGTACCCTGCAAGAAAAAAGAAATCCTGAACGAATTTTCGATTCCAAACTATTACGACTTTGAAAAATTTCGCTACTCATATTGCAAGTAAATTTTTCGGGTCGCCCAAGTGGGAGTTCTTAGCAACTTGTGAATAGTGCGTCAATATTATTCCTAATCAGCTATTGAGACCAGAGCAAAAAAGCGAATTAAGAATGCGCTAAGTAGTCTTTATTGAAAGTCTTTCTGCCCTGAAGGTCCTGGGGAACGCAAAACAAACCTCAAAGATTGTTCAAGAATGTAAGAAGAGGCATAATTATGTTTTAAGGCGGAATAAACCTATACTCTTATACTTATACTTACATGGGTTCCAGGGCACCGCGGTGTTCAAGGACATGAAATCGCAGATGAATTGGCCAACAGTGGATCGGCGGTTACCCCGCAGGGACCAGAGCCTTCGATTATTATCAGTTCTACAGGAATCATGAGTTGGATCAGTGATTATGTATGCAATTTACATAAAGCGCGATGATCCGGTCTAGAACGTTGCAGAGCTGCAAAGTGTTTTGTGAAAAACGCGAACGGAAAACTGTCGAACTTTCTTCTACAACTTGGAAGAAAATACATTCGGTTGATGGTCTGTATTATTACAAGACACAACCCATGGGGTCAGCATATGACCACCATTAGAATCATTGTGGACCCCATTTACCTGTCTTGCTAAGAGAAGCCGGATAGCACTAAGCATTTTCTCTGTGAGTGTTCGCCTTTGATAGAGCAAGGCGATGAATTTTGGATACCGATGTCATGAGAATGACTGTTATGAGTTCTCTCAAATTGAAGGATATTTCCAGATTCGCCAAAGAATCTGGAAAATTCGCGCAGGACTAGCTATCCTTACCTCTATTCTATCCTATCTCTTTCTCTCCTTGACTATCCACCATTTGACTTACCAGGGCTTTGACACTTTTAGCCTGAGTGTTTTAGGAGTTGCCAATCCTTCGGTGCTTCTTGCTTCGCCTTTTTCAAATTTCAAGCTGGAATCCATTAAGAAAGTTTTTACTTTTTACTTTAAAAGTTCTTCGATAGCACTCGCTGTATGTTGTGCTCTGCTTCCTCACAATAGCCGTCTTAAGCCCATCAATCTCCCCACTCTTGATAGTCGTAAAAAAATGCTAGGAATAATATTTTTGATTAAACTACTCATAGCGCTAATTCTTAGTCCACTTGCTCTGGTGGAAGTTAAACTAAATATTCCCTCTTGAGTATCAAGGCACTTTAGGCTTCTTTTTTTAAAAAAATATGAAACTCTTTGCCAATATAATAAACCATTTCAATCTTTATGCCAAAATTTTAACTCTCATTCCAGCGTTTTCGAACAGTCAGACTCTCCTTTTATTATCAAGAAAAGGATATTCCACTCCCAGTAAACGATTGCTGATTGGATATGTCTGATTTTTTATTCAGTTTATGATATTTCCGTAGCTGGAAATTTTCAGCTCCCGCCTTCCTTCCTTGGCCCAGCGCCAAAACAAAATAAATTCATATGTCATGCAGAAAGTGCCCCGCTATTCGATTGAGTTTGAGGAGGATACCAGTTGGGTCTAATAAATATAAAGTAATTATAAAAACACAACACAAAATTATAAAAATATATTGACAGAAATCGTTAAATTTCGCATTGGCTCAGACCATTGAAAACGAATCGTCCAATTAATATTATCATTGAATTTACGTCGAGTACTGATTCCGAATTGTAGATAAAATAATGCTGAATTCTGATGGAATTTATGAGGATGCAATATGATGACATGTGACACTCAGAAGTTCTTCTTCTTCTTAGCGTCACTGTCCTTGGTGAACCATTGCTTCATTCGCAACCCTTCGCCACCCGTCTCTATCTAAGGCTACTTCCTTCCACCGCCGCACGTTCAGCTTAGCTTTGCAAGGTCATCTTCAACGTCTGCGAGCCATCTCTTTCTGGGGCGTCCTCTTCTTCGACCTCCAACAGGGCGTAATTCAACTGCCTTTCGAGTTGTGATACCCAGAAGTTGCTTGTATGCTGATGATGCTGGTGGATGTTCCTGCAGGGTAGCAGTGTATTAAAGTGATTTTTATGTATTAAAGTGCGCTAAATACAAGTAGACTTTATGAACTCGCTAATATTCCGAATTCTTAGCTGTTGTAACGGTGTGGGCTTTTCATTAGGGTGTGAAAGCATTTTCAAGGAAAGTTCAACTTTTATGCATTTCACAAAATTTATAAAAAATATTGCATAATTCGCTGAAAAGACAAGGAATCAAAATTATATTTTTTCGTATTTTCCCCCTCTTCTATACAATTTGCGTAACAAAAAGTATTGTCCTTTTTTAAAGAGCGTGAGAACTTAAAACGATAAAACAAAACAGGAAATTGTTGGAATAATTTTTGTATTATAATCTGGTATATAATTTCATGGCATTTATAGTTTTAATATAATATCCAACATATGTTGCACCTCTTCTTCGGCCTCCAACAGGGTGTAATTCAACTGTCTTTCGAGTTGGGGAATTCTAAACACGTGTCCGAGCCATCTTATCCTCTGAGATTTCATAAATCTTATCATAGTTTGGATTTCTGCTAATAGTTCTAGCTCATGATTATATCTAATTCGATAGGTACCGTTTTGTAGCCTCACAGGTTCATATATTTTTTGCAACCTTTTTCTTTCAAATACCATTAGCTGATTACTGCCAGTAGTTTTTAGCGGCAATATGTGCACCCATAGGTAAGCACGGGACGGATCAAGTTTTTTTTTATATCCTTAAGTTTTGGGCACAAGGTAATAATATATAATTAAACAGCTTCAAATTAGAAAAGTAAGTCTTATTTGTTGCTAAAATTCTATCATTTATTGTCAATGACGTATCCGTATTGACTGATATTTTGATACCCAGATAGGTAAATTCTTGTACACTCCCGAATACATAATCTCTGATCAGCTGGATCGGTGAGCATAAACTTCTTTACACTGAATCAAAATTTCCAAATTTCAGCATATTCTGTGTCATAAGACAATTTTTAATAAAATTATAATAGTATTTTCAATGCTAAATAGTAGAACTTCACGAGCATTTCTTTGTAGAGCATTTTAATTCCCTAGCTTCTCTTTTTACAGTTCAATTTGACCGTAAGTGGCATATTTGAGGACCAAAATGTTCTACGCAAATATTTGTCAACAAATTTTTGTATTAGTTGCCGAAGACACCAAAACTGTCATTGTAGTGAAAAAAACATATTTATATAAATTTTCAAACTCGTGTAATCCCTTAAACGCCGCCAAAAAAGAGAGCTGGAGGGAATTTTGTTCGTCAATCGAATACACCAGGGATTCTGCCGGGCTCAGCCGTGTTTTTTCCAAAGACCATTCAATTGCTTCTTGGGTCAAGAAGCCTGATGGTACTTGGACTGCTACGGCAGAAGAATCGCTCGAACTTCTGCTAAACACGCATTTTCCGGGATGCAGTGCTCACGAAAGTGGGAGGGGAAATATTAGGCGGAGTCAATATAATCCACAGCACCTTGCGAATGAAATAATTACCAAGGAGAAAGTTGCATGGGCAATGAAATCTTTTTCACCTTTTAAATCTCCGGGGCCAGATGATTTTATTCCAACGATGTTATAGGAAACCTTGGTCTGTATCCTACCATGGTGGGGGGTCATTTTTCCCAAAATCACTTTCCCAAAAAAATTTTTCCCAAATTTTTTTTTCCCAAAAAATAATTTTCCCAATATTTTTTTTCCCAAAAATATTTTTTCCCGCTTTATTGTTTTTTCCCGAATGCATGTTTTCCCAAAATAACTTTTTTCCAATAGATAGCTTTCCCGAACAAATACTACTGAAATTAATTTTTATTATTCTACTATTTCACATTTTTCGACGATTCCGACAATATGAGTGTATATAATAATCAAAAATCTTATACTTAAGTAATCGAAAAAGATTCGAAAAAGTTTTTCAATATACATTTTTCAATTCGGATAAAAAGACAAGGTAACGAATGTATCCAACTTCACTCATATAAACAAGTTTTTTCACGTCATTCTTTTCGTGTCAAAATTTCATGAGCCAAAATTTGCTGCCTAAAGTCAAAATTTCTAATTATGGCGGAATTAATTGAATGCAAAAAATCATTTCTTTTCAAATAATAAAAAATGTACTCGCCCATTCATTGCAAATGTATATGCGATATTTTACAGACGAACGATATTTTGGGAAAAATATTTTATGGGAAAATTTATTGGGAAATTTTTAGTTTGGGAAAAATGGCATTGGGAAAATTATTTTTTGGGAAAAAAAAATTTGGGAAAAAATTTTTTTGGGAAAGTGATTTTGGGAAAATTGTACCCCAATCCCTACCATGGCTAGAGGAAATTTTTAAAACGTGTTTAAACTTAGGCCATATTCGAGATAGTTGCAAACTAGTCAAGGTCGTCTTCATACCAAAAGTAGGTAGGAGGGGACATGAATCAGCGAAGGACTTCAGGCCAATAAATCCTGTTAAATTCCTGTTAAAAACTTTTGAAAGACTTTTGGATATACACCTCAAAAGCTCTTTGGAGGGTTCTGGTATATCAACTGCACAACACGCATACTTTAAAGGCAAATCCACGGAGACAGCGCTTCACGAGGTAATCCGAACAATAGAGGGCTCTCTAGAGAGCAAACATTATATCATGGCGGCATTTTTGGATATAGAGAGCGCCTTTAACAATGTTAGTACAAATGCCATCCAACGGGCGTTGATAGACCTAGAGGTGGACAGTTGCATTAGTAACTGAGTCATCTCTATGCTAGGATGCCAGGATCATCAAAGCTAATATGGGTAATATCAACATAACCAAGAAGGTCCACAGGGGCACTCCACAGGGGGAGTATTATCTCCACTTCTTTGGCTATGTGTGATCAGCAAAATCTTAATAAAACTCAATAGAGGTGGGGTAAAAGTGGTGGCGTCCGCTGATAATGTATCGCTAATGGTGTCAGGACTGTGTCCCAACATGGTCAGTGGGATCATCCAAAGGGCGTTGGGCGAGCTTAACTCTTGGGCCACAGGATGTGGTCTAAGTTTAAACCCGCGTAAAACAGAACTTATGCTTTTTACCACCAGATACAAGGTACCAACTTTTACGGTACCAAATATCAATGGACAAACTCTTTCACTTTCACCCAGTGCAAAGTACTTAGGGGTAATTCTGGACTCCAAACTTAGCTGGAAATTAAACATCGAAGAACGGATAAGTAAAGTAGAAATTGCTTTATATGCCTGTAAACGTCTATCGGAGAACAAGCCGCCAAAATGGGCATCCCTCACAATACATACTGTCATAGTTGTAAGCAACTGCAGAAAAAAAAACAATCTTCCATTTCCTCTGTGAATGCCATGCCCTATGGAAGGACAGAATGTTAACCCTGGGCAAACCGCTGTTCGAGAGTCTCGAGCAACTGTCTGGCATAGACGTCAACAGTTAATAAGATTCCTAAACCGCACAGATTGGATATAGTCATGCTGTAAATAACTGGCAAACAAGTTGGTAACGAGGATGTGGCAACAAAATG
This sequence comes from Anastrepha ludens, assembly GCF_028408465.1. Classification (NCBI taxonomy): domain Eukaryota; kingdom Metazoa; phylum Arthropoda; class Insecta; order Diptera; family Tephritidae; genus Anastrepha; species Anastrepha ludens. Next base: position 8,021,051 of record NC_071499.1, on the reverse strand, counting down.
GTGCGGAAGCGCTAGTGGGATTCTAGCTGAATCACCACTCTAACCAACCAACCAACCTCTTAAACTATGCCTATGACTAACATATGTACGCATTTCACTTGAAACACGCACGTGGTATATAAATTTCGGCTCCACTAGAATTTATGTACTGTATTACGTACTTTACTAGTTAGCGCCAAAGATTGATTGCAGTTAAATTTGTTTCTTTCAAATTGTACAAAAAATTCTACTAAGCACATGTGTATGTGTCAAGAATAGGGCTTGCCCTTTGAGTCTTTATTTCCATGAGGTTCAACAGCATTAACTACATTTAAAATATGTATGAAATACGAGTACAATGCAGAGGTGAAATGAACAGAACGCCCCCAAGCACAAACTCTTATATCCCTGACTATGCTGGCAACACAACTGGCCCATTGTGTAAATGTATGTGCTTGCATGTGTGATAATATGTGTATGTGTATATGTGCTTTCGTTGTGCTTAAGCTAAAAAGTTATTCGCATTTGTAAAGCTATAATGAAGATGACTGACCTTTCCGGCAGTCATCGCATATTTAGGGCAATTTACGCTAGGGCAGTAAGTGTCCAAAGCAAAATAGAATAATAAAGCAGGCACAGTGAGTGCGTTATCCTTTACGTGTGAGTTCATATAAGTAAGCAACTCCAATCATAATATTAAAACAAATTGGTAGCTGCTAATGAGCAAAAAACCGGAGCATGTACGCTGATGTACGACACTGCGTATACGCAACATAGTCGTTGGGATAAGTACGTAGTGAGCCAGCCACCTGCCTGTTCACTGAATGGCCGCTATGCATTATTTTTTCTGCGCTTAAATTTTTCTCATGCAGTTTAAATTATCTTTCAGTGTAAAGGAAAAGTATCTCATTCCTTTGCGTTTCTTTCTTACTTCAACGCAATTGATTTGTGTCAGCTTCATTCTCCAGCCCAGCCTTCCGAACTTATGTCTAACCTAGTTAAAGTTACAACTTAAACGCCAATTAAATGTCATCCTTCACACTCCCATATGCATTAGTGTGCGTGCTTATTAATGATACCCGCTTTACTAACTTTTCCCATATCATTTTGTTGTCTACTTACAAGGGAAACGTTTAATATTTATTGCCCACCTGAGCATGCGCCATAAGAGCACAGGTTAATATGTATGTGTGTTCAAATGTATATACGGATACTTGTATTATAGTTGTATATTTTTCTGTAATATATGGCGGAATCACTTGTGAAATATTGCGTGTCGTTGCTTCGTTAGTTCAAGCTAAAGTTCTTAATTGGTGGGCACTAGTCAATTTCGACTATTCCCACTAATCAAAAGCAAAGCTGACAGGCATTTAAGGAAAATGTTAAAAAAGTTAGATGTTGATGACCTGCTTTGCTTGAACAGTGTATCATTTTTGAAGACTTTGTTCGATTTATGGGTAAATAAATATTTTTAGAGGCTTACAAATCCTTCAAAAGATGCAATAGTATCTCTGAAATTTTGAAAGCACTGGTTATGGTTACTTTTTTCGAAACTTATTGAAAGATGGTAATCGGACGTATGTCTTGGTCTGGGCAATGGCAAAGATGCTGCAAAATTTCATATGCAATTTTCATTAAGTTGCTTAAGAATCTTCTATGGTTTCTTTAATGAAAGTTCTGTGTAATAAGTAAATCATAATCAGTTTTAGATCTTGCGTGATGAAATAGATTAAAATGTTCGAATCTTTATACTTTGAAACTGCATTCTGGAACATTTGTTCTTTATAAGTTGAAGCTGAGGGGTATTAATGGAGTGGTGAAGCGATTATAAAGCCTCTGCAGCAGGCGAAAGCTCACAAAGAGCTGTAGAGCCAAAAGATGATGATGAAGTTGAAGCTGAAGTGAAGGCGGCAGCCTTAGCCGAATGAGTTGATGCGTGAGTGCCATTCAGAAGTGTGTAGGTTAAAATCTTCGTGCATGAAACGCTAAAGTGAGTGAAAAAGTTTTTTCTATGGCAGTAGTAAAGCTCTTAGTACTTTTCGAAAAAGCTTGTCATAAGAAACCATTTGCCCAAAAAGAGTGTAAGTGCTAATTATATATGTAATAGGTATTTAAGTCGAAATATGCTGCCTTGATTTGGAGGACTAATTTCCAATTTTTATGTTCAATATTCAAAAGTAGTTTCTAAAATTTGAAAAGTGTTCTTGAATAGAAGTGATGGAAAATTTGGTATCGACAAGATTTAGATCTTCATAGACTGTTAAAAAAGTATCGGTGCGCAACTAAGTAGCTCCAGCAGCAAAAAAGGAAGGGTTTTCTTCATCACATCACGACGGGTGATGAAAAATGGATTCATTAAAGCAATCCAAAGAAAAGAAAGTCATGGGGACTGCCCGATCATGCTTCTACGTCATCGCCTCGGCCGAATATTCACGCTGCGAAGGTTATGCTATGTTTTTGGTGGGACCCGGTTGATGTTATTTGTTATGAACTGTTAAAACCAAGCGAAACCATCACTGGGGATCGGTATCGACTTCAATTGATGCGATTGAGTCGAGCACTGCGCGAGAAGCGGCCGCAATATGCGAGAAGGCATGAAAAAGCGATTCTACAGCATGACAACGCTCGGCCTCACGTTGTCAAACCCGTGAAAACCTACCTGGAAACACCGAAATGGGAAATCCTACCCCACCCGCCATATTCTCCAGATATTTGTTAACTCTCTGGGTATTTAAATGTTGTAATAAAATTGAAATTGTGTTTAGTTTACCAGAAAATGAGCTTAGAGTCTATGTCGTATGTTATTTAATTAAGTTATTTCTAAATTTAAAATTTATATTTATTTATTTAAAATATATAAATATTTTTGTTTTCATAAATAACAGCACCAAACCATGACAGAACTCCCTCCAAAATTACAAGCCATTCTCTCATCTCTTTTCTTCCGTTTATCATGCCAATACATTTCGTGGTTCCGATCCGTCCAGATTGACTTTTTTTCCTAGGAAAAAATTATTCTTTCCCATTCATTTTCCCAAAACTGGTACTTTTCTGCAAATGCCAATCCGGAGATTCTTTTAAAATCAATCGGACAAGAGAAATTAGTTTATAGATAATCTTGTGCCTGATCAAAGCTTTTTTTCAAAATTAACAATATTTTCGAGAAAAACCCTTCTGTTTAAAAAACTGTTTAAAAAAATCGACATTTTTCAAAAGAAAAAATTCTTCGCTCAGGTACGGGTGTTTTATGTTTTTCAAACCTGTATAAATTTTATTTTATTTTTATAAATCTACCACGCAGTTTTTCAGTTACAGTGATCACCAGTTCAAAAAACATAGTTTTGAGAAAAACGCATTTAAGTTTTTGCTATCTGCTCCGGAGCGCCCGAGTGCCCCTTGTTAATTTTTGAATAACTCGAAAAGTATTTGTCGGACTCAATTCAAATTTCCACATTATATTTTTAAGATATTATACTTTAAGAAAGTGCAAGACAAAAAATCCATTTTTTTTTTGAGAATTCTGACTACCCTAACCCCTTAACTTAGGTTTAGACACTCATTTTTCATGTTCTAGACTAGAATTGGCTTGCAAAATTTGTTGCACACGACGCACAGTGCGGCCGATTCCCAAAAAGCTGGCCAAAAGTCGAAAAAAAAGTTTCTAGGTAGAGTTTTTTTGTCTTTGGGTTGGCTACAGTAATGCCTTGAGTAGTGAAAACCGTTCATAGCAACGTCCTGTATCCTAAGTATCCTCTGTATTTTCAGTCGCAACGTGGCCTTCGTTTAAGCATCGTATTACTGTCGATGAATAGTGAAAGTTTTACACATTTGAAAGATTTTGTAATGGAGTAAATTGAACAAAACCAAGTGGAATCATCTTCGGAAGGTTAGTTAAATACGAGAAATCTTTAGTACATATCAATACCTCGACACAAAATTTTTGCTGCAGCAATACGTAGATACATTCTTTGCAATTTTTTTTATAAAATTTGAGTTTTCAAACTGTATAGTAATACAACGCCGTCATATGCTGCTTTGAAACCTATTAAAGGTTACTCAAAAAAGTAATGGTTACTGAATAAAACAAGATTCAGCTGCTACCACTTGCTACCTTGCGACCCCGAAAACATATAAATTTACATGCATCTTGATTATGTTCTTGAATATACGCTATTTCACGTGAGGGGGGGGCCAATAGGGGTGGAAGGGGGTGGATTTTCAAAATTTTAAGATCAAATTCGTAATCAGCGACCCCGACAACCCCCGAGTAAGAAATTTTGAAGCAATTACTTAATTTTTTGAGTTTTGGCCAGCTTTTCGGGAATCGGCCGCACTGTGCGACGGATAGTAGCTTTATTATTTATTAAATTAAGAGTTTGTTTAATACCAGCAGGGCTGTTTGATTCATTTATAGCTAAACGTTTGATTTCCCGAGTATCTCTAGCGCCAAGTTTGGGTTTTCTACCACTTTCCTTGGTGCATCCGTACTTTTCTTGCAAATGGAAGTAATACAAAGCCACAACTCTGTTTTTTTTTAAGGGGATCCGGTGGTCTAGAAATTTAAAAAAATCTATTTTACTGTTTTTCGATATTTCGAAAGTATAGTCTCTTAAGAATATACTGTGAAATTTTCATGCGGAAATTCCCAGTATTTTGGCTTCTACAACCCATTAACTAGGTAGAGAGTGGTCCGCGCGCTCCTGCACCTGAAACTCCTCATTTTATCTCGAAACGACTTTTTTCGGCCTGTTATTCTCAAACAAAAAAAAACTATTCAACCGAATCGTCTGAAATTTTAATATGTTGTTCACAACATCAATGGCTATTGCCCCTACTAGAATATTTTTATTATTTCAATTATTTCGTATTTTTTAAATTTTTTTTATTCTAGTACGGGATATAGCCACAGTCATACTGATTAATAATTTTTTTGGTTTGGCTGTTTCAGATAAATAGAAGAGCCAAAATAGAGAACACCGTCCAGCTCCAATTTTTCGAGAGAGTAAACTTCAGCGCCATTTTTATAATTATTAAAGTTCAATTTTTTTTCATTTTTGTGTGTAAAAGAAGTTAAATCAAAAGCCTAAAAAATGTAAATATCGTTTTTGATTTTTTTATTGTAAAAAAAATTTCGAGTTGTAGACCACCACGACCCCTTAATTTTGAGCAATATCTCGCATAGTAAGGCCTGAAATTCACAAAAGACCATCAGGTCGAAGTGCAAGCCTTGAATGTCTATGTCTACGAATATGTAAAGGGAAGTTTTGATCAAGGTAAATTAAAAGACGAATTGTGGCAATTCAATCTAAATTAACGCTTTAAGTCAAACATCATTTTCGATCGCCTCTTTATTTTTGAATTTTTTCATTTTTTTTTTGTTTGTTTTTGTTTTTTTTAATTGCTTAATTTGTACAAATAATCACAATTCACTTATCATTCACCGGCAAAAGAAGGTTAAGGAGATAAAGCTGACAGTGTGCCGACAGCCCCATCAGCCCACATTGCACACGTGCCATGTTCGTTCTTTCACATACACATATGCACACATACATATATATATATGTACGAATATATGCTTGTTTTGGTTATAAATGTGGTACCTGCTATGCGATCCAATCATAGCTGTCACGGCAATGACATATTGTACAATCATTTAGCATCGATGTGAACAAATAACGAGCGCTGAAAAAGCGAAAGAATAAAGCGCAAAGAAAGCAAATAAACAAATGCCCATAACATTTATTTTATATAAATCCCTTGTCCATTTGCGCTCTTTCAACGCAATAATATTGTGAGCTCAGCACGACAACGAAACTCCATTTGAACTAATTTATATATAATTTGGTTGGTTAGTCCTTCGCCGCTCGCCTAGCACGCCCGCATTCTCACACCCAACTTTTATTTGCTGTTTTCTGAGCTGCAATGACCCAAAAATCTAATTATCCTCTTAATTCGCGCATACGCACACATACATGCATAAGTATGTATGTATGTAAATACTTTACTACCAGTGTAATGCTATTTTTGTTAGCGATAATTGGGGGTGTGGCAATTAGTTAAATTGGAAATGATCTACCCGATGGAGGGCGACCAAGTAACATAATAAACGTCATTAGGAAATGGTGTGTCGGTTATAATTGAAGTAAGTGCAGTATGAAGGCCAAGAAGTTTGGATTTAGCAACCACAAGCAGAGGTCATAGGAGTTCTCATAGTTAGCGGTCAGTTCGCATGCGCTTTATTAGCGATATCTGGAATTGAAGTGTTATAAAAAAATTATTTATAAAAAAAGTAAATAATTACCGCGTACGCTTTTGTTAGGTGTTTGGCCGAGCTCGTCGTTCTATTAGTGGCGTCTTGATGTTGCTCCACAAGTGGAGGGACCTACAGTAAGTGGACTCCGAACGGCAGACAATTTTTATGAGGAGAGCGACCGCTATTAGAAAAGCTTTGTCTATCATTTGATGTTTAATGCCCTCAATGGGTTTCGCGCCTGTATACTTCTGAATGGTATTCACGCACTAACCCATTGGTCTACGCGACCGTCCTGCATACAACTGATAATTTCAACATGCGTAGGCTTCTCAGTTTATACTGAGCCTCAAGAATAGTTGGTAACAAAAAGCGCGCGTTATGTACAAAAGCGTCAAAGATCCCTACAATCTGGGGGAATAAGATGCAGATGAGTATACATGGGAAAGGTCTAAGGCAGGACTTAGAAAATCGCATACATTTAAATAAGCTCTCCTGGGGCTTTTGCTGAGGAAAATGATAGGGCAGCTATTCAGGATAAGTGAACTTATTTGGAAGCCTATAGAGTAAAGCTCTCGAAGAATGAAGAACACGAAACATAGTGAATACCAAAATACTATTGAAAGTGCGATATACAAAGTGCAATACCCATATTTTATTCAAAGTATTTTCCTTCCGAAGCTAAAGTTTTTCTTCATCTTTGATAGAGCGCATGATTTCCGTCGGAATAGAGCCGCTCATCTTTTGAGGCCAATATCGGATCGACCCAATTCTCAAGTAAAGTAGACCACAATCTGAACAAGGCATTCTGCATTCATCGAAGCAATTAACAGTCAGAAAGAGTACAATTTAGAATATACCATATGTGGGTTAAGGTTTCCCTTCCACTATATTCCAAGTAAGTTTCAACGGGTTGCGGAACATATGGCCGACCATTGGCAAGATGAAAAATCAAGAACTCATATCTGGTTACACATTCCGGCTGCTTTGGGAGCAATGCTCGCTTTCATCCGTTTTACGGGCTGTAATAGGCCGATGATTCCTCCAGCCCATTGGTTGCACCAAACAGTTGTTTTCAATGGATGTAATGGTTACTCTTGAATGGCTTCCGCTTCCATTAATCTCCTCCACGTGTTAGAAGGTCTACCACAGCTGCGATTACCTTGCGGGTTTTAGTCTAGGACTGCTTTTGTAATATCTCCATGGGGCTCTCGCAATGTAAAACCTATCCATTTCCACTTTTGCCTTCGGATTTCAAGATGAACGAATGTCTGCTTCGTTAATGCCCAGAGGTCGGTGTTAGTGATGGTATCAGGCCAGAAACACGCACAATTTTGCCAAGACTGGGATTTATAAATACCTGGAATGCTTGTATATCTCGCATTGTTGTGTTTCATGTCTTACACCCATACAGAAAAGCAGATTTTACATTAGATTCGAAGATCCCCAATTTCGTGCGCCTGGATATATGAGATGATGTACACACTTTGTCCAAAAGGCCAAACACAGCGCTACCCTTAGCGGAACTCTACTACTACTTCGAGTTTAGTGCCGTTTATCTGAAAGGTTTGCGAGCCCGCTGTGTTGACGCACAACAGCTTTGTCTCCGCAATGTTGATTTTCAAGCCCACTTTCGCTTACCGTTGCGCGTTAGACATATGTCGTCTGCATAGGCAAGACCTTTAAGATAGTCACCCAGATTAAAGGATATATATCTGTAAACCACTGATGCTTGACGCAATACTAGGTCCAGTACCAGGTTGAACAGGAGCGGGGATAGCATGTATCCCTATCTTACTCCTGTCTGCACTTGAATTCCACGGCTCAGGATGTTCTCAAATCGATTGACATCTGTATATAATTCTTTTATAAGGTTGATGACCTTTTCAGGCACTCCTTGCAGACAAGGGATACCTACCTATGGTTATGGCCTAAGATATTCATTTAGTGGCCTAAGGTAAAAGTTGAAAATTTTCATGGCAATTTTTTGAAGTTTGTTAAATTTTTATAAACTTTTGAAAAATTTTGGAGCTTTGATTTATAAGTTTTTTATTATACAATAAAATATACTTTTATAAAAAATTTACAAAAAAAATACAAAAAAAAATTATTATGAAAAACAATGTGAATATTGTAAAAGTCAGTATAACAGGATTAGGGTATGTGAGCCCGAATCTATGAGGCTGTCGTAGCCGAATGGGTAGGTGCGTGACTACCATTCGGGAAACGGAGGTTTAGAAGGCAATGGCAAACCTCCGAATATGTTTCTGCCATGAAAAAACTTCTCATACAAAAATATCTGCCGTTCGGAGTCGGCATAAAACTGAATATAGGTCCCTCCATTTGTGGAACAACATCAAGGCGCACGCCACAAAGAGGAGGAGGAGCTCGGCTTAACAGAATTATATGCACCAATTACTTATTTAATTATTTTTTGAATGTATGGGGTATAAGAAAGCTTCCTTTTTTTAGTAAATACGCAATTTTCGGAACCCTACCAGCTAGCATAACTGGCATAGCTCGCCTGCTACGTAAAATCAATACTTGTCAAATGCTAAATTCATGTCTCAAAGCCGGCAATTACTATCAAATGCAATTGCAAAATTAACTTTTATGGTATCCTTAAGCATAATTCGACCAACAACTCAAAACATTTATTTGCACTTTTACGAGTGCATCTACCAGTAAAAGTAAGTGCCTCCCGCCGCAGAACTCTTGCACCCACTTTTTGTTTCGCATCCGCATCAAATTAACTTTAATTACGTGACACTGAATATTCATTAAGTCTGAAATAAATGAGACGCCAATTCGACGCGTTCATTCTCACCTCAACTCCTGCTGGTATCCTCAGATAATAAATATTTATAAAATGTTTGGTGCATTTCACCATTCCTTCACTCATTCTTAGCTCCTTTTGTGTGCATTCTTTTGCTGGTCGACTTTGCGGCGACAATTCTAAATGACAGTTGTCCGATTGGAGGAGCACACACACACTTCTCATATACGTATAAATTAATAAACACCTACACACGGGCAATATTTTAATGATGTCTATAAAATGGTACTACACTGGCCGGCCACAGCAATCAAGAACATTTGATTTAAAAGGTCGGTTGCCGCCGATTAACATCCACGTATATGCAACCAATGATTTCAACACAAGAAATTCGTATTTACTACTCGTATTCGCCTTCATTCCTCAATAAGTTTGGCCTCAGTAAATTCCGCTTAACAGTGGATACTATCAAATGAGTGGTAGATTTAACAACAGAAGCCATTGAAGGCAAGAGATGGTGCGGTGGGAAAAAGGAATACTGAGCTGTGGTAACTCTGGACGTTAGAAATGCTTTTAATACAGCTCGCTGGCAGCGTTTACTAGCCCTCGCAAAAATAGGGTCGCCTAGTTATAAAGGATTTTCCAATCAGAAATGTTATTTTGATATTCAAAGAAAAATGCTAGTCTTTAATATAAATGATCGGATGTATATTTCATTATAAAGAGGAAGGTATGTCGTAAACATCAAACAAATGATCATCACGACCACGCATACAGGACAATATCCTTTTCATGAAATTTTCCATAACCGAATTGCAAAGTGGCTGCCCTATGTCCTCGATAGCCTAACGAATTCATCTTTGAGGTCTTGAATCGACCGTGGGCTGTTGGCGTAGACCTTCTCTTTCACGTGACCCCAAAGAAAAAAAGTCACAAGGTGTTGAATCACAAGATCTCGGTGGCCAATTGTGATCACCTCTTCGAGAGATAACACGATCCCGAAACTTTTCCCGTAAAAGAGCAATGGTTTCGTTGCTTGTGTGGCACGTAGTGCCGTCTTTTTGAAAATAAACGTTGTCCAAATCAAAACCATCCAATTCTGACCATAAAAAGCCATTAATCATCTCTCGATAGCCTTTTATATATTTAAATAACACCTGTTATTGGAAAACCCTGTATTATCAGAATAATTGGAAGCTATTTCACCGACCTTAAACTGAGATTAGAGCGACACAGGCATTGAGGAGTATATCGTGTCAGTAGGGGTTCCTCCAGAATTAGTTTTGGGCCCACTGCAATGGAACTTAATGTACGGCTGGGTTCTAAGACTGAATATGTCCCCTATAACTAAAGCCATTGGATTCGCGGATGAAATCGTGGAGGTAATGGTGGTAAAACATATTCAGAAATTGAGAGTATCGCCAGCGAATCAGTAAAGAGGATGAAGGCTTGGTTGAGATCTATGGAGCAAGAATTAGCTGAGCATAACACCGATGTAGTCCTAATAAGCAGCAGAAAGGTAGTAGAAATTATAAATGTAAATGTTGGGACTGTAGATTAGGTTAGGTTAAATGGCTGCCCTTGCGTGGGACCCACTTGGAAAAAAGTTATAATTTGTTCGTTGTGATACCATACAGAGGGAGGGGAAGGGAACAGGAAAGACGGAGGAACCAGACAGAATTCAGAGCTTGGATTAGAGGGTTTGAGGATGACGACCAACAAGTGGCGATTTACGTTTGTGTTAACCGCTCCAAGCTGCTAATGAATTTCACCAGATTTTGTGATATTTAAGTCCGCAATATCCGCTAATGTGGCGAAAAAGTGAGAGCCAAATATTTAAAGCCTTGCCCCGACTAGAGCAGGGCAACTGGACAGTAACTATTAACCCAAAACCAGCTATTAAATACCTAGGAATGATGATTGACAGTCGTATAAGTTTCGAAACGCACCAAACACATCAAGTGTACAGTCCTGCTGTCGCGAATAAAGCCAAACAACAGCCCTAGTCACAGCATGAGGATACTATATAGCCCGGTAGTCAGCTCGGTTCTTTTGTATGCCACACCGATTTGGGCTGATGCACTGAACATAAATAGCTACACGAAAAAACTGATAGCCCTCAATCGGCTAAGCGCTTTGCAGACCATCTGTAGCTTCCATACGATTTCGAACGACGCTTCCTTCGTTATTGCAGGTATAGACCCTGCAGACATTTTGGCGAAAGAAATGCAGAGAGTTTATATTAGGCTATCCGAACACAACGGTAAAGCAAGGCGTAAAAATATTGCAGAAGGAGAAAGGGGTCGTTCGACTGCCCACTGGCAAGACCGGTGGAGCAGATCACCGAAAGGTAGATGAACGCATGGGCTAATATCCACTCTTACGACGTGCTTCGAAAGGAGCCATGGAGAAATAAACTTCCCCCTAACCCAATTCCTTTCAGGGCAGTTTCTATTTTGAAAATACCTCCCTAGATTTAGGCTATGATAGTTCCCCAAACTGCCAATCTGCACGGAAAGAGAAGAAGACGCTAATCACGTCTTGTTCCAATGCCCACGCTATGCTACCGATACCGGTATCCTATTAATTGGAGAAAATATTATAGATTTTATGCAAAAATCGGGTAATAACTGGAAGCCAAGCTACGCGGTTGCAAAACATATTCACAATGATTTAAGACACGCGGCGCTTCGTAGACATGATAACCAGCGGCCTATGAGCTAACCAGCCCCTTGAGGTAATATCTTTTTGGTAGTTTCGCGGGAAGAGTGGTAGATTGTGGAGAGATGTTTAGTACATAGGTGTAGCTGTGAAACTACAAGTCGTGCAATTTGCTATGCAGATATAGCAGCACTCATGAGAGCTTCCTGTTCACGGGCGTTATCCCGGCAAAAAAAAACAAAAGATATTTGAGTTTTTTGTTTTCCTTGTTCACTCCTCTCGGGAGCATAGGGCCTCAACAAGACTCAGTCTTGCGTTGGTTTCGTTAATATATTTTGATTTCTGACAGGGTAGGTGATTAGCCTGCCGCTACCAGTCATAAATAGTGGGAATGCCTACCTGTCGTTGCTTAGGAACAACAGCTTCTTACTGCTTGGAGCGCCATCTGTGTTTCACATTTTTCTGCCATTCTTCGCGACATTTGGTGTGTCTGCGCTATTACCGCGGTTGCCCGCTTCGTCTTACTGGCGCCACTGATGCAATGTATAACTGTGTGTTTTTCTTTGTATTCTAAGTGAGTTATAAATATTCTAGCCTTAATTTAGTTATAAATATTCTCAGACAACCGAACGTTTTCTTATTACGATTTTTTCTTTTTGTTTTTCTTGACTATACTTAACCACTGCTGCTTTCAACTTCTTGAATAATTTCTTGCACCTAATCTAACCTTAAAATCTTCACTTTCACTTTTTTGCAGATTTGCGCTCTACTACATTTTACTCTGCTCCCTCTCCTGGTTCCTGTACTTCCTGATCGATGGCGGCTCGGAGAATTATTGGCGTCCAATTTCCAGCTCCTTCTCAATGCTTTCACTCATCACAATCACCGCCATGTGTTTCACGCACTGGGACATGTATCGTGCCTATCGTACATTTACGTCCGCGCTCACGGCTGTTGTGTTGTGCGCCTCCTCCTTGACCTTTCTCATCTGTACCGGCCGCGCTTTCAGTCCGCTCGGCCACTTCTCGATTTGTCTATCGATCGTGCTACTCATATATACGGCCCTGCCAATGCCACTATGGATGAGTGCCTTCATAGCCGTCGCCTACTCCGCTCTCTTTGAGGTCGCCTCACACATAGTAATGGGCGACAGTGCCACTCATGGCACCGCGAATGAGAGTAACAATAAGATTATGCTGTTGCGCATTTTACTGCACATTTGCGTTCATTTAGTGGGCGTTCATGTGTTGGTCATGAATATGGTACGCATGCGCGGCATGTTTATGAAGGTGGGACAAAATCTGCTAGTTCGTCGCCAGTTGGAGATGGAGAAACAACTTAAGGAGAAAATGATACATTCGGTGATGCCACCAAAAGTCGCCGACATGTTGTTGAATGAGAGCGGGGCCGGCGGTATTGATACCAAAGATGGCGTAATCGATCCAGATTCCCACTATGTGAGACCGCGCACTTCCAATGACCTGAAATCTTTATTTCGTCCCTTCCATATGCACAGCATGGACAACGTGAGCATTTTGTTTGCAGATATTGTGGGTTTTACCAAAATGTCCTCTACGAAAACGGCCGAGCAACTGGTGGAGATACTCAACGACCTGTTCGAGCGTTTCGATGATCTCTGTACGCTGAGTGGCTGCGAGAAAATCTCCACGTTGGGTGATTGCTATTATTGCGTATCTGGGTGTCCGGAACCACGCGCGGATCATGCAATCTGCTGCGTCGAAATGGGTCTGGGTATGATCGATGCGATGCGTTGCTTTGATGCACAGCGTCATGAGGGGGTTAAAATGCGTGTCGGCGTGCATACCGGTACCGTGTTGTGCGGCATCGTAGGCACAAGGCGTGTAAAGTTTGACGTCTGGAGCAACGACGTATCCTTGGCGAATAAGTAAGCAGATGCAAATTAAGAACCGCGTTTAGAAAACTTTAACGCATTATTTTCATTACAGAATGGAGTCCACTGGAAAACCTGAGCAGGTGCACATCTCCGAGGAAACCTCCAAATTTCTGGGCGACGCTTATCTACTCGAGGAGGGCGAAGAAGTTTTTGGTAAATTCCACTCAACCGCTTGAACATTTCAGTCGAACTCATACATTCTTTACTACAGGTCATCGCACTTATTTTGTCGTTGGCCGACGGAAAGATGTATCGCGCGCTAACAGTCTCAGTCCTAGCATACCAACCAACTATGATGGTAGCCACCTGCAGCTGCCGGGCATACCAGGCCAATCTACGCCACTTTCGCTGAGCACCACAAATATTTCGGTTATTCATCCGAATGTGCCGCCTGCTTCGCCTGTCGGACAATTATCTTCTTCACTCAACCCCTCGCCCATACTTTCGATGCGTCCGCGTCTCACCTCGCTCAGCATGAAGCTGCGCAAGAAGTCACAGAGCCGCGAACGCGATATCGAACGAGGCATCATTCATGCCGATCCAATGAGCGTGCCACCAGTGGTGGTGGTGCGCGAAAGACCAAAGATCATTATAACGACAAAGAGTCTGCCCGGCAGCCTGGACTCCACAGATGACCCGGACAAAGCGGATGATGGCTGCTGTAATGGAGTTAATGGCACAAATGGCAATGTAGAAAAGGCTCACTCAGCGGAAGAAAATGGACGCACGAAAATCAAATTGAAAGTTTGCAAAGTACCACGCTTTTTCAAAAAAATCGAGGATATCGTTAAGCATACAGACAAATCGTCAAGTGCTGATATTGGCAGTATTGTGCCAAGCTCTAAGTCTGTGGCGGCCGGCACGGATGAGACTGTTGCTTTCATTGAACCAAATGGCTATCACCAGTTACCTGTGGTGATTGAGTCATCCAAGCTACCATTAGTGTCACACACACTCGAAATCCCGCAAAAACCAATGCTGCACCATGCCGCCACCTCTACGGGCATCTCACACAATTACGTACGATCGCCTGATGGTAGTTGCTGCTCACCCGGTCAGTACTCGATGTTTGACGATATCATCGACATTCGTTCGTACATCAGTCAGTCGCGCAGCGATATCTCACCCTTCGGCCGCTCCGGCAGCTACCGTTCGCAATGCGGACGCAGTGGAAAATCAGAGACTTCGCCGTTGCCACGACCACGCGCTTCCACACTAACTTCTGCCACGGCCAATAAAAGTAAAGATGCGCCCGCTGCGCAGCCACTAATCCATAGCGAAGTACCCTTATCTTCCACACTCACAGTGACAGGCAATCATCAGGCTGCGCACTCACGCAATTCAAGTATTTGGCCAGATGGTCTTAGTATATGTCCGTCGGCTACCTCGCGCAAAGATTCAGGCATTAAGAGCAATTCGCGTCGCTCTTCAATACAACATCAAATCTACGCGCTCAATCAAACCGCCATAAGTCAACATCGTGTTTCTGGCTACTTTACCAGTTCGACGTCTAGCATTTCGAACATAGGTGATGCCACAATGTTGGCCCACGTGGCACTCCCACCGATACCGCAGCCCACACCGCAAGTAACTGATCCGCTGGCAGCCTGTCTGCAACAATTGCGCAAACAGTCCGACCTTCAGTTGATACGCTGTGTTCGTGACAACGCTAAATCGCAACGGAGCTACCTGGTCAAGCCGCCGCTCAAGCGCTTCAGTTTGTACTTTAAATCCAGGCAAATGGAGCGCGACTTTCGCTCCAAAGCTCATCGCTTTGGCAATGAGAATGAGACTGAAGGACCTCCTACATTGGCAACGCCACGCTACAATACATACATCGACATTTTCGTCGGCATCGCAGTGTACTTGTGCATTTCTATATCACTCTTTCTTATGACTCCAAACACCGTTACACCCAGCTTTCGCCTGTGGGTCTCACTCTTCACAGTCTTTACAGCCATACAAATTTTCGCATTATTCCTTTTCACGCGGCAAATGTGCCGGCGCCACAATACACAGGCGCGCACGAAGGTCAACGATACGGAATCGTGCGCGGACCGCATATTCGAAGCCATATCCAGCTGGTATCCTTGGCATATTTGTTTAGCTATACTCATGGCAATGCCGGTAATATTGATCATTGCGAACTTCCTGCTGCTCGATCTCAACTTGCTCGAAGCTTTCGAGTATCACTACGGCTTCCTAATCTTCGTCTGCATTGTGCATTTTTGCAACTTCACGCAGCTCAACTGTTGGGTGCGCAATACCTTGGCACTAATGGCGGCCATGTGCTTCGTAGGCATTGCCGTAAGTCAGTTAACAGTCTATTCGAATCGAACAGATGCAGCCGAAGCAGCGGCAGTGGCACAACACGCAAATGCCACGCGTTTACTTTACCCTGGCGCCGAGGGTGGAAATTATCTCATCGAGGAGATCAAGTGGTTTCAAGACTATCATGTAGAGATTTATCTCGATCTACTGCTTATACTAGTGTTGGTTTGGTTTTTAAACCGCGAGTTCGAGATCGGCTACCGCCTAACCTTCTACGGCAATGCTGTGGCCAATCAGGATAAAATACGCGTGCAGAACATGAAAAATCAAGCAGATATGTTGCTGCACAACATAATACCAAAGCATGTGGCCGAGCATCTGAAGAATACCGCCAAATACTCTGAAAATCATCACGATGTGGCGATCATCTTCGCTTCCATAGTTAACTTCAACGAAATGTACGACGAAAGCTATCTCGGAGGCAAGGAATACTTGCGCGTTTTGAACGAACTAATAGGGGATTTCGATGAGCTGCTCTCCCAACCCGAATTCCGCTGTGTAGAGAAGATCAAAACAATCGGTTCAACTTTCATGGCAGCCAGCGGTCTAGACCCCTCACATCGTGGCGACAAGAACGAGCACATACACGCTTTAATGGAATTCGCGATAGCCATGCAAGAGGTGGTGGACGCTTTCAACAAGGACTTGCTTGAGTTCAACTTGATACTGCGCATTGGGCTGAATATCGGCGACGTGACGGCCGGTGTGATCGGCACTAGCAAGCTGCATTACGACATCTGGGGCGATGCGGTAAATGTGGCATCGCGCATGGACTCCACAGGTATGCCAAATCGCATACAGGTAGGCAAGGACTGTCTGCCCTTCCTCGAGGATAAGTACGAGTTTGAACGGCGTGGCAGCGTTTACGTGAAAGGTAAGGACCACATGGAGGTGTACCTATACACAATGCGCAAAGGAGAGGCTGAACAGAAGACAGAAGAAGAGAAAGTAGTGGACAAATTAGACAGTAAAGAAGAGATATTAGCGGAACCGAACAAAATGCTGAAAGCGGCAAACGGCGAAGTGACTGGGCGCGAACCGAATGAACTGTCAACGAATAAAGAGGGCACCTAAAACCACACCGCACGCAGTGAGCTGTGAATGGGAAAATAAAAGTTTTTTGTGGATGGAAATCAAGTGCTGTGATGTCGAATGATTATTTGGCAACGTCCAATAGTCAGGGGCAACGTGTAGAGGCTTAGAGTTATAGGTTGCAGCAACTGGAAGTGGCCGAAGGAAGCCTGCCAAAGGAGGAGTGGGAAAGCAAACATAAAAAGTAAAAGGATACGAGATTTGCGACGACTGCGAGGATTGTATGAATAGTGCGTGGATCTGCGGGTCTACAGCCTTGAAAGGTTTCAAAATTGCATTTATGGTTAGAGTAAATTTAGATATTTTGAAGTCATTGTATCTGCAGTTTGAATAGGCAACTAAATTGTGATATTGTGGGGAAAGGTGGGTATAGCCTAGCAAACCGTGGTGGGTTAAATGGTGTGCAAACAGACCAACTAAGCTAAGCTGAACATGTAAAAGGCAAATATTGTTTTTGTTGCGGTATGTGCATGTGTATGTATTATACTCATACATATACGAAAAATTCGGTAGCTGGTTGAGTGCGCTTGGGGACGATTGGCCTTATTGATATTGACGTTTTTTTAAGGCCCTACGCAATCAGGCACACGGTGCAAGCAAATGAAACAAAACGAGAAATTGTTAACAGGACATTGCTTACATACAGACATACTAAAAATGTTAGCATACAACTACATGCATATAATATACAAGTCCATATATGTATACCCTTAGTGCGCTCTCGTCAAATGTACTCGTATCAATGTGGCTTTCGATGTCTTAGCGTAACATTTAATACAAATCTAACAAAAAATATGGAAAATTACAAAATATAAAAAATTAAAATACTAAAAAAAAAATTTAAATTTTAATATTGTCGAAATTTAAAATTATTGAAAATATCAGGAAATTTAATCCACGAGAGCCTTAAAGACTATAATTTGAAATGAGATCAAACGCTTTAGTTTCCAAAATATGTATATTCGCTTATGAGAGGGACTTTGCTGAAAAATGATTAAAGGGCGCGACCACTGTAGCACCGGAAAAAATGAGAAAATGAAGTTAATCAAAATTCTGACAAAGGAAACTTTATTCTAAATATTGTTAATTTTATTCATTATTTACTTTAAAGCCACGTAGAAGATAAATAACGCTGTGCAGCTTTTCTTCGATGCCGGATTTGTTTTTTTTTTTTTTAAGATTATGCGACAGCAGTGAAAAATTAAAAAAAAAAAATTACAGATCCTTGTTTCTAAAAACAGCTATGCAATTTTTTTTTTCTAAATTATTTTTTTTATTTTATTGTAATTTTTTTTTTTTTTTTTTGTAAATTATTATTTAATTTATTGTACAATATCTTTTTTTTTTTTGTAAATTATTTTTTTTATTTTATCGTAATTTTTTTTTTTCTAAATTTTTTTATGTAATTTATCGCAAACCCAACATCCTTACTTCCATGCAGAATTTAATTTTTATTGTAGAGTTAAAATTTTAAGTCAAACGCTCATGATTTTAGTCGGGAGCTCGAAAAATACAGTTTTGAGAAGAAAAGCGCTTTTAAAAGTTTTCGGTACAAAACCTGCGCAAAATTCAAAATAGAAGTTTTGAGACATATTTCTCAGTTTAATCCTTCGCTTGTGACATTGTAACCTATTCAATGATGCAAAAATATGATTTTTTTCAAATTCCTACAGTGGCCTAACCGTTTAATCGAGAAACATTTTAAGGATGCAATATGCAATTTGGATTACACAAACTCTAAAATATTCCACTAATTACTACTACACCAGAGTTCAAGAATTTTATTTTTGTATTTACAATTTTAATGGTTAATTATTATTTGTGTTTTTAGAGAATTTTTTTTTTTGTTTTGAGACTTTTTTTTGCTAACTTTGGTTCTTTTGTAAATTATTTTTTTTAAATTTTTTTTTTTGTAACTTGTTTCCTTAATTTTTGGTTTTAGTTTTTTTTTTGCAAGGTTTTGATTTTTTATTTTTTTTTCTTTATTATTTTGTTTTTTATGTAACAAAAACAAAGTTTTTCCTTTTATGTTAATTTTTTTTTTTCGTTTGTTAAATTTTTTTATTTTGGTTTTTGTGCACATATTTTTTTTATTAATTTTGCTTTAAATTTTTTTTGTTTTGTTTTATTAACTTTTATCTTTTTTTTTTTTTGTTCTTTTGTTGTGTTTTTGTTTTTTGTTTCGTTTTTTTTTTGTAATTTTTTTTTGTCTTTTTTTTTTGGTTATTCTGGTTTTTTCTAACTTTTTGTTTTTATTTTTTCATATGGTTAAATTTTTTTTTTGTAGAATTTTTTTTGTTAATTTTTGTTTTCTTTTTTGTTTTTTTTTTTTAGCTTATTGTAAATTTTGTTCGTTTTAATTTTTCTTTATTAATTATTATTTTTTATATTTCTTTATAAGTGTTATTCCTTATTTTTGGTAAAGGAAGATTTTTTAAGAGCTATAGGAAAGGTTTTCAAAAAACCACACGTAAAATTCAGAAAAACGCATGAAATTTTTATTTAAATCGATAGTACAGTCCATATAATTTAATGTTTGAAGATTATTTCATGCAAATGTTGAATGCGACTGCGCTTAGTCCAATTTCGGCATAC
Organism: Anastrepha ludens; assembly: GCF_028408465.1. Taxonomy (NCBI): domain Eukaryota; kingdom Metazoa; phylum Arthropoda; class Insecta; order Diptera; family Tephritidae; genus Anastrepha; species Anastrepha ludens. Next base: position 8,001,452 of record NC_071499.1, on the reverse strand, counting down.
TCTTTCCAATGTTTCGGCCGGTATCTCACATATAAATGCTTTAATGTTGTCTTCCAATGCGTTAATTGAAGCAGGTTTGTCTGAATAGACATGAGCTTTAACGTAGCCCCACAAAAAATAATCTAAAGGCGTTATATCGCACGATCTGGGTGGCCAATTGACAGGTCCCGAACGTGAAATAGAATGTTCACCGAACTCGCCTCTCAACAAGTCCATTGTTACGCGTGCTGTGTGGCATGTGGCACCGTCTTGCTGAAACCACATGTTAGGCAAGTCAAGCCCTTGCATTTTGCATTCAAAACAAAGTTGGCTATCATTTCACGGTAGTGCTCACCATTCACAGTTACGTTACGATTCGCAGCCTCTTTGAAGAAGTACGGTCAAATGATACCTCCAGCCCATAAACCGCACCAAACTGTGACCTTTTCTACTTTTCTGGATACATTGGTAGCTCTTGCAATTCTTCTGGCTGATCTTCACTCCAAAATCGACAATTCTGCTTATTGACGTACCCATTGATCCAAAAATGAGCTTCGTCGCTGAACACAATTTTTCGATAAAAAAGTGGATCTGCGGCCAACTTTCAAGAGCCCATTCACCAAAAATTCTGCGTTGCGGGAGGTCGTTCGGCTTCAATTCCTGCACCAGCTGTATTTTGAAAGGCTTCACACCTAAATCCTTTCGCAAAATTTCCCAATTGCTGCGAACGGCGACGAATCGAAAATTGATGGTCATCATTAACACTGGCCGATACAGCTGCGATATTTTGTTCCGTTCGCACTCTACGTAAGCATGTTGGTGGTTTGATGTCCAATAATGTAAATTTGGTTCTAAATTCAGTGGGTCGATTAGACTGACCATAAAATGGAAGAAGCGCGCGATAAACTTTCGTAACAGAAGACGCATTTTTATAATAAAATTCAATGATTTGCAAGCGTTGTTGTGAAACAAAACACGAAAAGTGCGTCAGCTGTTTAAACCAACTGTTTAAAAAGATAATAGCTAAAAAATCACCCGTTATTTTCTTTCGTTTAATGTTAATTTTCGTTTTGTCTTGTTTTAGTTTTTGGTTTTTGTTATTTTTTGTCTTTTGTAGTTTTGGTTTTTTTTTTTTTATTGTAGTTTTTTTTTTTTTTTTTATTTTTTGCCTTTTTTGTTTATGTTTTTTTTTATTTTTGAAACCTTTTTGTTATTTTTTTTTTGTTCTTTTTTTTTTGTTAATTTTCGGTTTTCTTTTTATATTTTGTGAATCTCTGTTGTTTTGTTAATTTCTGTTGTTTTTTTGTGTTAATTTTTTTTTTCCTTAATTAATATAATTTTTTTTTTTGTTAATTTTGGCTTTTTTTTAATTGTTTTGTTTTTTTTTTGTTAATAATGGTTGATTTCGTTGTAATTTTTTTTTTTCAATTTCGCATTTTCGAATCTTTTCTTAATTATTAATTGTTTTTTTGTTCGTCGTTAATTTTGGTTGTTTTGTAATTTAGTTTAAAAAATTTTTTTTTTAATTTTTTTCTAGTTTTTTTTTTTAATTTTGTTTTTAATTTTTTTTAGTTTTTTTCTTTGTTATTTTTTTCGTTTATTTTTATTTTTTTAATTTTTTTTATTTCTTTTAATTTTGTTTTGTTTTTTTTTTGTTAATGATGGTTACTTTCGTTGTATTTTTTTCAATTTTGCACTTTTCCATATTTTCTAATATCGCCATATTAAAACTAAAAGTTCAAGTCCTACACAGTAGCTTTCCAAAGAACTGTCACAGAAGAAGTTAAATCCATAAACCAAAACAATATTTAGAAAAGTCATAGCGAACGCATCTCTTAAAGTATATTTAATATGAATACAAATGTAAAAGTACCCGACAACTCTTCCAACAAAGCACCCACTAGCCAATCTGAACCACAAACTGGGACGAAAGAAAAATATGCTTTCATAAAAACTTATTTTTTACTAAAAAGCCAAAAAGAGTTTTTTATATTTGTACGAGCAGCGAAGAAATTATTTTTGTACATCTCTCACTATAATTTAAGTTCTATAAATTTTACAAAACAAATAATATTTAGCACAAAAATGCGTTAGTGCAAGTGTCTAGTATTTCACAATGATATTTCAGTAAAAAAAAAATATTCAAATATTTATACACACAATTAGAATAAACTTAGCAATTCCTTTTAGCTAAACTTAATGTATATTTTTATAATTAAAAACAAAAATTAAAAAAACGAAAACTTGTCGCAGATGAAGGAAAGAAACGAACTTGCCAAAACAAGGCAAATGTAAGCAGAAAAAGAAATGTTTTTTTGGTATAATTTTATTTTTTTTTTTTCAAAGTTTGTAAAATTTTCCTATGCCTATACAACAGAAAGCACATCAATGGAATACCTGCAGATGACATCTATTTTAACTAGATTTTATCGACAGATTCTAAAAGTTAACTATTTCTTAGCGCAAATGAAATGGAAAATGATCATTATTTATGTATGTATTAACCATAGCTGAATATATGTATAGCTGATGTTAGTTTCTTGTATATATGTACACACATAAATATATATTATATTTGCTAAACATAAGAAATACAGATCTATATAAATATATATGAAAATGTTGAACGCTGAATAAGAGATTTATGTGAAGAATGTTGAAATTGACGAAGAGTTTGAAACTATTTTAGATGTTACTCCCCATCCACCTACAAATTGTTTATTAATTAAACTATAAAATGATATCATTAAACGCAAGCCATTGATATTTGTATGATATTTTGTTAACCCTTACGAGGTGGGTCTAATATGAAACTTGATATTTGTTAGTTTTATCGCCTATGCAGGAAACCAAATGGTTACACCCTGCATGTGTTTGGCCGAAACTATCTATGTTTTTGTATCTAAGCACATGACTCTTGTAAATTATTTCTTATTTCTACTATAGTACATAGAAACTCACATACTAAATAGTACAGAGTCCTTCTCTTGTCATACTTCGATGCCTTTGCGATTGCCCAGACTCTTTTCAATATTTAACATTTAATTAACTTAGCTTCTAATATCGTAGGAAAAATTTGTACATACTTACATTTATATATACGAATTAAGTTGATCCTAGTTGCTGAATTATTTTTGCCAAATCATTTGGTTTATTTCAAGTACCTCCTATTTATGTATTTACACATTTTTAAGCAAAACTGTTAGCGAAGAAAGAAACTAATTTGACGAAATTGATAAAAGATACACGAAGCATAAAAAAAGAAATACATAAAATAACTGAAATATTGTGTCTAAATGTCAAGCAATGGAGTTTTCTTTTAACTAAAAATCAAAACCAAGTTGGTTAATCATTGAAAAAGGTAAGTAAAAGATGGGCTTTAGGACAGCAAAAGTAGTTGAAAGCAAATCTGCCATAGGATGTACATATGTTTGTGTATGAGAGTGACACTGCAACGCCTAGGTTTAGGCAACTCTCATAGTGTCTCCATAAATTTCCTTTTGCTCTTGGGGCTTCTGCTGTATCTCCTCTAAACACAAGGCCTTCCAGCAGCAAACCAGGATGCAACTGCAACATTTTCGGATGGTACTGCGCTATTTGCAGCGCGCGATAGCATTAAAGGTGCTGCTACTAAGAGTCAAAATGCTGGCAAACACTTTGCAAAAAAGTGGAGGATTAGCAAAAGAAAAGCAAATCAGCCTCTGACATGACTTTTTTCTCTGAAAAAATACAGAATACAAACCAATCTTTAGGGATGAATCGACAATCCCATACTTCAATGAATACTTAGGTATTACACTCGATGCGAGACTGCACTGCGCGTAAGAAACAAAAACATATCGAACTCGATTTCAAACTCAAAAAACTTTCAACTAATTACTTATTTACAAACAAATTTCTAAGCCTGTCTGGACCTATAGCATCCAATTCTGGGAATGTGCGAGCAAAAAGTATATAACTTCAACGCCTGCAGAACAAATTTCTTTAGTAAAAGCACCACACTACATACGAAACAGTGATCTTGGCATGTTAAGAGGTTAGGGGTAGTCAGAATTCTCAAAAAATTTGATCTTTTTTTTTTGTATTTTTTGTATTGTCTTATCTTAAAAATATTGTGTGAAAATTTGAATTGAATCCGGCAAATACTTTACGAGTTATTCAACAATTAACAAAGGGCGCTCGTCATCAGTATAGGGAGCTCTCATCTGAGGCTTTTTTAATCTCTTCATTGGGGAGAATTTTTAAGTGGCAGGTTCTACACCCAGCTCACAACCAGCTATCCTGGAATGCTTCGCCTTCTCACGTTAGCTCACTCCCGAACGGGTGTGAATACTTGGGCTAATCCCGGAAGTTGTGAGCTGCTTGAACCATATGCAGAAGATTAGTCCCGGCCACTTCCAAGTGAATGTTGTTCCGATTGGAATTTAAGTGTGCTCTGCCTAATCCATAAGAAGGGTGATCCTGCAATCTGTGCCAATTACCGCAGGATTAGTCTTCTAAATATCGCCTATAAGGTTTTAACGAGCGTATTGTGTGAAAGGCTGAAGCCCACCGTCAACCAACTGATTGGACCTTATCAGTGTGGCTTTAGACCTGGAAATCATATCATCGACCAAATATTCACAATACGCCAAATCTTGGAAAAGACCCATGAAAAGAGAATCAACAGACACCATCTTTTCTTCGATTTCAAAGCTGCATTCGACAGTAAAAAAAGGAGCTATTTGTATGCCGCGACATCTGCTGAATACCAGCAGCGCCGTTAGAATTGGGGAGAATCTCTCCGAGCCGTTTGGTACCAAACGAGGTTTCAGACAGGCTGACTCGGTGTCGGGTGACTTCTTTAACCTGATGTTGGAGAGGATCGTACGAGCAGCAGAACTTAATCGCTAAACTAAGCTAAAACTAACACTCTATAAGGCTCTCATCATGCCCGTCCTAACGTAAGGCGCAGAAGCGTGGACGATGAGAACATCCGATAAAGCGACGCTTGGAGTGTTTGAGAGAAAGATTCTGTGTAAGATTTTTGGACCTTTGCACGTTGGCAGCGGTGAATATCGCAGGTGATGGGACGATGCTGTATGAGCTTTATGACGACATAGACATAGCGCAGCGAATAAAGATCAAGCGGCTACGCTGGCTGGGTCATGTCGTCCGAATGGATACAAACACTCCGGCTCTGAACGTATTCGATGCGGTACCAGCTGGTGGCAGCAGAGGAAGAGGAAATGCTCCTCTGCGTTGGAAAGATCAGGTGGAAAAGGACTTGGCTTCACTTGGTGTGTCCAACTGGCACCGGTTAGCACGAGAAACGACTGGCGCGCTTTGTTAAACTCGGCCAAAACGCATAAGCGGTTATCGCGCCAATTAAGAGAACAAAGAGCACTCGGGCGCTCCGGAGCGTTCGAGATGTAGCTACTTCTTCTTCCTACTTCCAGCAGCTGCAAGCAACCACATATGAGAGTGGCAGACAAGCGCGCTAACGATAACTCTCGAAAAGGTAGAATGCTACGTAGGCAACAGCAAATCGATATTTTGGGAGCTGCTTTCAGGGCTGAAGAACTATGATATGGCCCAAGAATAAATGGCACAGTGTAAGTAACTAATATAATTCGTATAACTCTAAATAAATTAAAAGCAAAGGTTTAAATGCGTTTTTCTCAAAACTATGTTTTTTGAACTGGTGATCACTGTAACTTAAAACCCGCTTGGTAGATTTTCCTCTTTTTCATTAAAAACTCGTGCCTGATTGAAGGATTTTTTTAATTTAAATTTTTTGTAAACAACTAACTGTCGGTTTTTTTTTCGAAAATCTGAAAAATATTTCTTGAGGCTGCCAAATTGTTGATTTTGAAAAAAAAGCTTCGATATGACCACCTTTTGCCTTGACTATGGCTTTGAGACGGTACAGAAATGAATCACAAGCTGCCCGAATGTGAGTTCCCTATATTTGGGCCCACTCGCGGACAATCCCTTCTTTCAGCGCCTCGAGACTGGTGAATCTTTTAATTCGGACTTTGCTCTCCAAAATGGCCCAAAGAGAATAATCCATCTGATTCGCGTCTGCTGAATTTGACGTCTGGTATGAACGTTATGAAGTTCGGAATGTTGCTTCTAGCCATTTTTGGTTCACTCGAACTTTGTGAGACGGTGCTGAGTCCTGTTGAAACGTCCATGGTTTGCCACCAAAATGTTTGTCTGCCCACGGCTTCAAAGCAACCTCCAGAATACTTTCCCGATAGTATTTTGCATTTACTTTGACGCCAGGCTCGATGAAAACGATTAGAGAACGCCCATCCGCGGTTGCAGCTGCCCAAACCATTACCTGTGGCGGGTGCTAGCTCCTGGTGGCCAATGGATGACTCAAATTCTCGTATGAACGGTCGGTCAAATAAACCCAATCGTTTTGGGAGTTAACGAATTGCTCAATTTGAAAAACTTTCTCGTCAGAAAACACAATGCTTGGAAAGTGACCACTTTCGGTCAAGTGAAGCAACTCCTTCGCTCTCTCAATTCTGACTTGTTGCTGCTTTGGTGTGATATCATGCGCCTTTAGGATCTTCTAAGACTTGACTTTGAGATCATTTTTCAGTATGCGGTGGATGTTACGGTCAGATATTTTCAGTTATTTTGCCATTTGATTGGCACTTCGCAGGAGATCTCGCTCAAGTCGCTTCTTCACTTTTTCAACCATTTCACGTGACGTTGCAGTCTTTGGATGGCCACCCCCATGACGTTTCGCGATGCTACCAGTATCGATAAACAAAGACTTTATTTACTTTAAGGTGCTCGAGCTCACGAAGAATCGCTGGTTGTGATTTCCCAGCCTAATATAATGCAATCACTCCATTACGTTTGAAATCCTTTACTGATTTCCTTTTTTCGCGTTTACTCTCGGCAAATTGCTTCCGTGTGCTTGTAAACAATACTATGGACTGCCAACTAACAGACATCTGATGCCCGTGCATCAGCTGCGCGAGCGGTCTGAAGTTGGTTACACTTCGAGTATCGGACCCTGTAGTAAAATGTTGCTGCTGAGAGGTTCTAATACAATTTCACTAGAAATGGTGAGATTAGACTCGGTGGACAGTCCAGTGACGAATTGATGCTATTGCACGAAATTAGGGTTTTAGTGGCAAAGTACACCTTGACAATCACCTGACAATCAATCGTAATGTGAACAAAATTGTTAAACCTTAATGCACTTGGTCTCATAAATAATATATAATATAGCAATAGCAATAATCCGCTTAGAAAATCACCAAATACCATCAGGAGAATGGTACTGGACTGCAACTTGAAAGAGAGCAAAGGCTCCGGTCGCCCAGATGTTGCGCGAGCTAGCAGATGCCGGCATCACATGGCAAGGTGACGCCATCACAGTCCGTCATTGCAGTCCAGAACCCTGTACGTTGGAATAGCCTTGTCAAGGTCCTATGCTCCCGAGCGAAGTGGAAAAGGATATACAAAAAAAAATTATGCCGGAAATGCTAAGAAAAGTAACGCCTCGAAAGAAGCACTTCGCGCATTAAATGAGCTTTCGAACATGCATTAAAACCATAACTGTGCTAATTTTTTGTATTTTAAAATATCATTTGATTTATTTACTTTAAAGGGTGCTTAAATATATGGTTTATATTATTCGTGTACTATTTTCAAATACGCTTTGATACAATACAATATTTTTTACACTCTATTGAATTGCAGTTTTTTGCATTAGACTTTTTTTTAGCCGACATAAAAAGACGCCTTCCAATCACAATGCAGAGCACAAATAGTGCTTTAGGACACATGGAAAAATGCACGTATTTTGTGTAGATATATTTACATTTAAAACAAAATATTTTAATCAAATAGAAAAACTCGACAAAAAACGAAATAAATTAAAACCAGACCAGGACCTGACGTACAAGTCGCTCGTTGACGGAGACAGTAAACATTTTAATGCAACAAAATACCATAGATGTACAGATGTACAGACGTATATAAACTTATTATTTATAAAAACAAAAATATCATCCGCGTGCAAGCGTAATATGCACATAAAATATTGTATAAGTAGAGTAGAATAAAGGTAACTACAGCGTGGAATACAAAAAGCGAATTTACAATAATCAAGAATCGCTTAGAATATCCTTCAGTATTGAGCTGGAATTGCGCGTCGGTGCAAACTCATTCAACATCATTGGCTGAATGGGTATGGGCGCTGAGGCATTAGCAGCCGTCGCCGTTGAGCTGCTATTGCTGGACGTGGATATGCGACGCGCTGGCTGGTTGGGTGTGCCCGTAGGCGGAATATTCTGTTGTGTGATATTTAGCAAGTTGGGCATACTGCTGGCATCCGAATTAGGCTGTGATTCCTGTTCGAGAAATTGCACGAAAGCCTGCACTAAATTGTCTTTAGAGTGCACACCTGAGATGGAAAGAAAACCAAGAACTTAATTAATGTAGAAAAGGTTAAATTCGCTGCACGTCTATTGATTACTACCTTGCGCAGCCGGACTGCCACCCAATATGGCGCCAAGCCAACTTGATTGTTGCTTGTTGAGGCCAACCTTGTCCGACTCGCTTTGTGTGAAATCCAACACGGAAGAAATCATGCGCAGCACCTGGCTCTTATCATTCGGATTGCTGCTCACCACATAGCCGATCAACAGACTCTTGATGAGGCTCTTCTCAATTTTGTCCGACTGACTAGATTCGCTGGCATTCAGTTTGGCGGAGAGTAGCGCATTTTGCTGCTTCAACGATTCGACTAAAGGAGAAATGCATGAGACGTAAGTGGTATTAGTGGACGTGTTGGAAAATGGTTAAAAGTTTGAAATAGAAAAGCAGTCAGTAGAGTAGTTTATAACACTAAAAATGTATGATAAATATTTATAACCATTCATTAAATTGAAATTACAAATTATGCATTTAGTGAGTTAATTTTTCAAACACTTTGCTTTGCAGGCATTAAACACTTGTTAAGTTTTCTGTTTTTTTTTTTTCTTTCTTTTTTGCTTTTGCTTTTTAATATTTCCCCCCCAACGTTGTTATTGTGCATGCAGATTTGGGCGTGGCGTCCGGGACAGTATGACATAAGTACTGGTAGAATGAGAAGCACTTGCACACCAGTACCTGATGTAATACTCAACCAGACGCACGCAGTTATAGCCGGTTTAAGGAGCCAGGGCACGAGCATTCGATGCGAGTGGAGCGAGCATTTTAATGGTTTGGGAAATAATGACTTTATTCAATTGACTTATACTTAGTAGCTTAATGGAGTAGTGTTTTTTAGCGCAGGCAGCAGGCTTTGAATTTAGGTAACTAACATAATTTACAAGTTTACACTTTATTTTGTACATATTTTTCTAGTAGTGTTTGAATTAGCTGGTAGAGCAAAAAGAATGCATGGCAACGCCGCCAATTTTTATGCAAATACATTTTTCTTACAAGATTAGAGCAAATTAAATAAAATCAACTAAAATCAATTCAAATTATATTTAAATTAATCAGTATAGCAATAACAACAAAAACAACAAGTATAACAAAAACAAGAATGTAGAAACGGATACAACCTCGGGCAATCTCCAGATGCAACGTGAGTTCAGCATATCGATATCGCTCACAGTTACAAATTGAGATTAACCAATTTTGCATCGGACACGTGGGACGCAAGAAAAAAAGTAAATAATAATAACAATCTAAATTCGAAGAAAAATATAAATAAATAAGAATAAAATTCTAAATTCGAAAAAAATATAAATAAATAAGAATAAAATTCTAAATTCGAAAAAAATATATAAATAAACGAAAATAACAATAAAAATTCGAAGAAAAATAAGAAGCTAAATTCGAAAAAAAATACATAAGAATAAAAGTCTAAATACGAAAAAAATAACAATAACAATAAAAATTCGGAAAAAAAGCGAATTATACTTATTAAGCTATGCTAAACTGCAAAAAAAAAATAAAAAAAAGCCAGCGGTGGGCTAAATAATTAAAACAATAATCAACAAATTAACAAAGAAAATTTTAGGTATGAAGAATTTAGAAATATGAGTACCAATGTGATGTACTTAAAATAAAGAGTACTAAAAATAATGAGTTCTAAAAATAATGAGTACTAAAAACAGTGCGTGCTAAAAATTATGAATAATTTATATAAATCTTATGAAGAATTAAGAGTACCAATATGATGTACTAAAAATATTGAGTACTGAAAATTTTAAATAGTTTATAAAAAACTCATTAAGAAATAAGAGTACCAATATGATGTACTAAAAATAATGAGTACTGAAAATTATAAATAATTTATAAAAATCTTATTAAGAAACAAGAGTACCAATGTGATGTACTAAAAATTATGAGTACTAAAAATAGAGTGGATAAAGACTGAAAGTCACAATAAGCAATTTTTATTATACACCAGTCATTTTGACTGGTTTTGGTAGAAATATTTATATTTAAATAGCTGGTAAATCTAGTGTTAATTAAAATATTTAAAACAAAGAAATTTATATTTTCAACAACAGTTTGTAAGTTATGGCTTGAAGTGTTACAGAAATATTTAGAGAATGTGCGATTTTGTAACCATAATTGAGTGCAAAATTTTGTATGTTATTTTCTCAACACTGTGCCAAATGTCTTGGCGATTATTTCTTTGAAAACCTGGGAAATTTTCAAAATATCTTATTAGAGGGACCTTCTTAAAAAGATCTAAGTGGTTTAAGCGATTTACTTAAGGAATATAAATCAAATGCAGGTATCGCAAAAGACATTAGAGCCACGAATGTCTTGTCTTAGACAAGCAATCTGACTAACCTAACCTAACCTAAAATACTGCAACTAAATATTTGTTTTATTTTTTTTAATTTAATTTTATTTTATTTTATTCGAGCTTAATCCATCTCGGCTATTGCCGGAGATTACACATCCCGGATAAAATTTTCAAGGGATTGTGCTCTGGTGGAGCGTAGTCCAAGTTCTACGCCCATGCGATTACTATTGCTTAATTAATTAAAAAATCTACGAACTATTGCACATGTGTCCAGTATGGTCGACTTCTGCATGTCTTCTAAGAGGTGTTGGCAGTCATACTTATTTTATTTTATTTTATTTTATTTTATTTTATTTTATTTTACTTTATTTTATTTTATTTTATTTTATTTTATTTTATTTTATTTTATTTTATTTTATTTTATTTTATTTTATTTTATTTTATTTTATTTTATTTTATTTTGTTTTATTTTATTTTATTTTACTTTATTTTATTTTATTTTATTTTATTTTAAAAAGCTTACATAATAATAAATTATTAGGTAAACTGAAGCAAACGCAGCGCTAGCAGTGCAACTAAATAATAAATTAACATCAGACTCTAAAATAGTCGAAAAATCTGTTTGGGTTACATTGCTGATTTTGGCTATTTCAAATCTAAATACTTAACACTACAATTAATTGCCAAATTTAAAATCTCAGTTGAACACTCAGTGAGATAGAAAATCTAAAAGCAAGCGCTACAGCAGCTTTGCATAGCCCGGAGCCTTTCTCTTCATATACGAAAGGCAACAGAAACTGAGTAGTCGCTATGCATTTTTAATTCACGAAAATCACTATTTTACTATGTAGATACTGGTGTCAATTACGCATATAAAATGTCTGCAAAATCAAAAGTTAGCCAAAAATGATTTATATGTACATACATACGTTTGCTACTATCACTAAATTGCCTAAAAGCACTTGAGTATGAAAAACTAAGAACATTCGATATTAACATAGCAGACGAATGTTAATGCTACTTAACAGTCTACGGTAACCTATGTGAGTAAGGTATGTATGCAAATAAGAGAGAGAAAAGTAACAGAGTATGTTGGCAAAGCTTGTATAGATTTTATGTTAAGAAATAGAATATATCTATTACGTATGCTAGTGCTGCGTTAGTTTGTAAGTTTATAAAATAATTCTATTGTTAAATATATAAACTTGTATAAAATAAAATAAAAATGAATAATTAGTAAATATATTTCCTTAAAGCACTTGGCAATGGAAAACTGCAAACATTCGAAGTTAACATAACAGACGAATGTTAATGCTAGTGAGCAGTGTACGATAACCTTGCTAACATGTTTATAAGAAGAGAAAGCTAGCAGAATATGCCGGCAGAGATTGTATGGAGTTTATGTTAGTTAAGAAATACATAGATTATAGTTTTTTCATAATTTCGAAAAACTTTAGAGGCGGATTGATAACAAAGTTATAGAAAATGTCATGGAGGAAAAATTTTATAGAAATCGACATCTTGTGCGCATTACTTTTTAAGCTGCAAACGGGATTGTACGTCGAAATTACAAAATTACAATTTACATACTTATACCTTTTAAGTCTTTAATAAATTTAAGTGCTATCTGCTTGGTTGTGCTTTTTTTTATTTATTTTTAAGTTTTTTTTTTTTTGTTTTTTTTTTTTGTTAGCGGCACACGCATACAAGATGGGAATTGCAAACAATGGCAGCTGCAGATTTTACAATGAACTAGAAGAGAGGGAAACTCTTGCAACTCTATGTTCTTGCCCTGCATTAGCTAGAACCCGAATGAAATGTTTAGGAACTCTACAATATGAGAGGTTAGAATGTCGCTCCGGGTTAGAGCTGCAGAGCTTACTTAGATTCGCAAAAGCCGCAGGTCCATTACAAGAAGCCTACTACAAAGAAACGTAAGGGTCAAGCTCCTTCTGGTACCACTATGTGATGGCTTTCAGCCAGCCAGGTCAACCTAACCTAACCTAAGTTTGACATTTTTAGCTGTAATCGAATCAAACAAAAAATATTATTTGGCTGTTGAGCCAATAAGGTTCATACTCTGATACTGCGGTGGTATTTTAGTATGTCGCTACTACTAAAAATCACTCTAAATACTGGCGATAAAAGTGCAAGATTGCCTTTTAATCTGATCGATCGATGGGGTTTTTTATATTAACAAAAGATGACTCAAAAGCCATATTACTGTAATTTGTATATAACAATAATATAAATTATAAAATTATAAAAAATATAATAAATGAATTTGAAATTGCATTAATTTCTCACTTATGAGATAAATTCACAGACAATATTTAGATCAAGTAAATTTTTTTGTAAGTGCACATCTTTCTTTGAAATATTTTATGCTCACAAAAGTACTCTTATTTATGTCTTTTTGGTAGATGAATAAAGAGATTTTATGTTACTTATGCATAATAGAATTTTGACAGCCATGAAAAATAAAATACAAATAAAATTAATGCTAAAAAAGATTTTTTTTTGTATTTATGTGGCGATTATGTTTTAAAATTAAATCTACACTTTGTAAATTGGTTATAAAAATATTAGTATGTATAGTATGTATATGTATGTATAATAAAGTGTGTGTTAGGAGAGAAAAAACAACAATATTTATGCATACGAAAAGCTATCTAATTCAATCATTTAGCTGTTTGCAATCCATCAACCGAATATTCTGCTTTAATTTAAATTCACCATACATTCGGAGGCGCTAAGCGCGGATATGCGCGTTTAGTTATTCTTTGATGAGGTGGAGAGCGCGTGGAAGCAGCCGCTAGTCATATTATTATGAGAGATTATGGAATTATTGACGATCGTGGCAATGTGGCTGTGAATAATGATTGTGTCTTTGCTGTTTATAAAGGTTAACGATTTAGTTTGTGATTTTTTTTTTTTTTTTTTTTTTTTTTTTTTTTTTTTTTGTTAATGTGGTGGTGTTGGTGCAGATAGATGATGCGCATGATAATTACATATACAATATTTATCATTTATTAATTCGTTTTTTTTTTTAGTTTTCTTGCTTTGCGGTGTCTACATAGAATTCGTAAAAGTGTATACCAACTGAAATTCCGAGTGTTTGAAAATTGGAAAAATCCCAGAATTACCAGCTGATATTTACCTTTAAGAATCAATCAGCGTGGCTTAAGGGAAACATTGCAACAAAATATTAATTTAACATTTTTTTTTAATTTCTTCTTTTTTAATTTCTCTTTTTTTAATTTCTTCTTTCTTTAATTTCTTCTTTTCGTTAATTTCTCTTTTTTTATCTCTTTTGACTCATCAATGCAGTTATTATTAACAAATTGGTTACTCGGGTCATTAATGCCAAATGCCTGTTTGCGTGCTGTTATTGAAGATTTCCCTTATGGCTGACGTGGTTCATTGAGATGGGGTAGTGGTGGGTTAGTAACAACAATTTGCGGCCATATATTGCAATTAATAAATATTTTCTTTTTAAATATAGCTGGCGCTATTATGCTTTATGTAAATTATTATTATTTTTTAGCCAGGTGTTAGTAAACAATATTTCGCCCCTTTTCATTTTATTCGTTTGCCAGTTTATTTAATTTATTACAAAAAACGTAAACGTAAACGTAAGCGCATATTCACCTTCTTCACGCAACATGGCTGTCGTACGTTGGCACGCCTCCAACTGATCGGAGAGCCGTGCTGCCGCACACAAACCCTGCTTGGCCTCAGCCAGCTGCTGCTGCAATGCGCCAATCTCCGCTTGCAACTGCGTTTGCTTTGCCTGTTCCTGTTGCAGCTCCTTGCGTATGCTATGCGTGGCGGCTTTGATGTCGTTTTGTTTGTCTGTAGGAATATATATATATATATATAATTTTCAAAAGCTTTTACAAAATTTTTGTTTATAAAGGATGATCAGATTGAAGGTACTTTTTCCCACTACGGGTTTTGGCTACTGTCAAACTAAATACATAATTTTTTTTTCAGTATTCATTGAGAATATTTTTACATTATTGGATGACACTCGATCGATTAGACCACGTACAGCCCGAAGTGAAGAGAGTGTTGCGGCTGTATATGAGAGTTTTGCCGAAGACACGGAAGAATCGATTCGGTGCCGATCTCAACAACTTGGTTTATCTTATGGCAGAACTTGGGCGATTTTACGCAAAGCTCTTGGTTTGGTAGCATATAAAATACAGCTAGTCCAGGTCTGAAGCCGGCGATGTTCCAGAGCGTCAAAATTTCAGTCGTTAAGCCCGTAAAAACTCGCCGAAGATCCGCATTTTGGAAGCCGAATTTTGTTCAGCGATGAGATCCATTTTTGACTTATTCACGTAGCCGAATAAGCAAAATTGCCATATTTGGGCTGAAGAGCAACACGAAACCATTCAAGAACAGCCATTACATCCATTGAAAACAATCGATTGGTGCGGCCTATGAGCTGGATGAATTAGCGGTTCATATTTCTGCAAAGTCGAGGCTGGCGCCAATGTAACATTGAGTGGCGGATGCTATCGCGCCAAAATAAACGACTTTTTGATGCCGGAAAGTGAAGCCCATGAGTTTCACAGTATTTGGTTCCAACAAGATGGCGCTACTTGCCATCTGCCCGTGAAGCAATGGATTTACTGCGTTGTCGTTTCGGTAAGCAAATTTATCTTTCGTCTCAGACCAGTGGATTGGCCACCAAAATCGTGTGATATTACACCAATGGACTTTTATTTGTGGGGTATGTAAAATCCAAATGCTTTGTGGAGAAACCAGCTTCGATTGAGGCATTGGATGACAACATTACGAGTTATTCATGAGATATGGACCGAAATACTCCAGCGAGTCATTCAAAATTGGTGTTTACGGATGGCCGAATTACGGCCTAGTTGCAGAATTATCTTTAATAAATAAATGTCATGAATGATTTTACACAAAAATTATCCGATACCTCTAAATTGATCACCCTTTATTTTAACTAAATATTTATATTCCATTTATTCTCCATACTTGCATTGCCCATTCGGACGACTTGCCAACTCACCATTTTGGAACTGCTCGAGCGCACACTGTAAATTACACAACGCCGCCTGATTCTTCGATTCTCGATCCTCGGCCAAGCTCAGCTTGTTAACTAACTCGTCGCGTTGCTGCAGCACGAGCGCATACTGAGCCTGCAACGTCTCGGCATGTTGATTGGCGCGTATACTGTGAAAAATCGAAAAAATTCGCATTTATTAAAATTGATTTTCCCAGAAATTGCAATAGCCATGGGTACATATACAATATAAAAATTTTGTTTTATAACCAACACGAAACTAATGCATTGCATTTGGAGCGTAGCAGCGTTAGCCTAGCCACCAGCTAGCTACATACACGCGCCCGCCTTATTACGCCTGCACTACGCGAATGTTCTAATTTTGTTGTAGCGTTGCAAATGCGCATTGGCTGCATTGGCAGAAACAGGAGCACCAATAGCGCAACAGCAGCAGCGATAGCACCCGCCGATCGCACTAAAATACCGCACTCACACACCTGCCCTCTTGCTATCTCCGACGCCATCGCAATATCGAATTCAACTAATTTCCAACGCTATGTGACACGTTATCGCTTTGCACACCAATTGCCGTGAGTCGTGACGAAGCTTAACGAAAGGCTTAAAAGCGATAGCAGGTTACTATTACCTATGACTGCGACTGCTGATGTTTGTGCTGCCTTGTTGCCGTGCGCGTCGGTGCAATACTGGAGCGTACAGAAAAGTGTAGACTATAAAGAAAAACAAACAGAAAACGGGGAACAGCCAACAGCCAGCGGCAGATGACGATGACGAAACGCAGGTAATGTCAGGCTGCCACCAGTGTAAACACATATGCAGAAAGCTTCGTGTATGTGCGTGTGTGTGTGCGTGTATGCCTGCAGTTCAACTGGCTCGCTTTGTCTCCGTCTTAGCACAGTGCCCACATGCACACCCCCGCTGTGCTTGCCGGTGCTCAGAACATATTGTTTGCCCCGTAATTAGGTGATAATTTCACTATACTTTCAAGGCGTTTTCTATTTTTAATGCTTACTGCGTCGACAACCAACGCCAGCGGTACGGCGGAATGGTACTCGTGTACCTATCTGTGCATACATACACACATATTTGTGTGTGTCGGTATACATTTGTGTATATAGCATAAAATATGCCAGTAAATGTCGGTACATAGAGAAAAAAGTAACAACAAAAGAAGGCACGTTTTCTATGCACAGGTAATTTTACTTCTTTTAAAATATTTTTCATTACTTTTTTATCTAAACTCAATTTGTGACTTATCTGTGAAATAAATTTTATGAATATAGGTACATAACTCATTTTAAAAAGTAAGGAGGTTTTTTAGAATTTTTTCCACAAATGCATGTAAGTATTTAAAGTCATCTTTCCAACTTCCTGTTAATGCGCAGATTACGAAACAGGCAGACAAATTTGTTGAAACGCTATAGTCGACTTCGTGTTCTATTTAGTAGCAAAAGTCACGATGGCGAAGTGAGGTGGTGTAATGAAATAATGGAAGAATAATGAGGTGGCGCCTATCGTAGTCCCGTAACTTTGCTCTCAGCGAAATTGCCAATATCAGCTGACTTTAAGTTGCTATCTGAGCAGTATCCACTGTTTTTGGCACCTAAAGACGACCTGATACCCACAGTTTCGTTTGGAAGGAAATTTGATGCATTCAGGGAGGTTTGACGGATATTTTCTTTAGCAATGGGTCCAAGAATGAAACAGAGTCTGGAGCCGGATGGTACCTAAACGATAGTAATAAGTATCACTATGCTATGGGGGAAATGGCAACTGTTTTCCAAATAGAAATGATTGCCATTCTAAAAGTAGCAGAATGGGTATGTGAGAGGAGATGGAGCGGGAAACAGATTGGAGTTTTCAGTGACAGTCAGGCTGCAGCTCAAAGATTGTTCAAGAATGTAAGAAGAAGCTTAATTCTGTCGCAAGACAAAACAGGGTTGTACTTATATATGTGGGCTCTAGGACCCTCCGGTGTTCAAGGAAACGAAATTGCCGATGAATTGGCCAAACGTGGATCAGCGGTTCCTCCACAGTGACCAGAGGCACTAATCGGACTCAGTTCTGCGGAAATCAAGAAGTGGATCAGCTACTATGTATGTAATTCACATAAAGAGCGATGGTCTGGTCTAGAACGCTGCAGAACTGCAAAATGTTTTGTGACAAGTCCGAACAGAAAACTAACAAACTTTCTACTAAAACTTGGTAGGAAAGACGTTCGGTTGATGGTCGGTATTATTACAGGATACAACCCATGGGGTCAGCATATGACCACCATTGGAATCATTGAGGCCCCAATGTGCCTGTCGTGCTTGGAGGAGACGGATAGCACTGAGCACTTTCACTGTGATTGTCCTGCCTTTGCTAGAGCAAGGCTACGAGTTTTAGGTTCCGGAGTCGTGAGAATGAGTAATATTCGTTCTCTAAAACTGGAGGATATTTACAGATTTGCCAAAGAATCTGGAAAATTCTCACAGGACTAACTATCCTATCACTGTCTCTATTCTTTCCTATCTCTTTCTCTATATTTACTTTTCTCCTTCCCTCCTTGACTATGTACCCTCTTTCCAGAGCTCTAAATTCCATGGGATGTTTAGCCTGAGTGTTTTAGGAGCCACCAAATCTCCTGCTGCTTCCTGGCTCGACCTTTTCAAATTTCAATTCGAATTGGTAATTATTGCGACCAGATTACCATTTTCGTAACTTGATTTAGCTTCTTTTTTTTTTGTTCTCTAACCTCGGAGTTTTAGTTCTTTGGTTAGATTGGGTTTTTGTGGCAGTCGGTTTAGAGTAGCCAACTCACTTAGACGATGTAGATCCGTTGTGGTACCACTGTGTAATACAGGAACCTTACTGCTCATTTTTTTTCATGGAACAGTTAGACTCTCTTATGAAACGTAGGATACGTTTTATCCCAACATCGGTTAGTTCCGTAAGAGAGTCAAAATGGTATTTCCCTAACAACCTTGCTCTACTCCCAGCTAAGGCTGGACAATTACAGAGGAAGTGTCTAACTGTTTTTTTCTCTTCCTCGTCTCAACAACTTCTGCAATATTCATGCGAAAATATTCCTAGCCGAGAAGAGTGTAGCCTACCTAACAGCTAATGACCGGTGACAAAAGCCATGAACTTCTAACTGTTCTCTCTTGAAGGTTGAGCAATTCTCCTGATCTTTTCTTATATTGTATATTTGCGGCCAAATTAGCCTGATTGTAACACAAGTATTTTTTTCTTTTCATGACCTATTGGCCTCTTGGAGAATATTAGTTTTTATTCTTAATAGCCGTAGGAATCTCAATATTGCCGCTGTTTTCAAGCAGGGGAAGATTAGCGAAATCAGTTAAAAAAAAACGAATTCATCCCCAATTTAATATTTTTGGTTTTAATCAAACGAGATCGCCAGCGCCAAAAACCTTAGGCCGTTGTATTCTCTACTCTTGTCTCGGCGTTCCATAACAAATCATTGCATTAAGACATCGGTTACGAAAATACCGAAAACCTGGCAATCAGCTGTTGTGTGTTTCCTAACAGTCCTCATCTCGCTCTAAAGGCAAGTATTCTTTCGACATTTTTGAGTTACTTCAATAATTTCTTAGATGCGCGCACAGCAACGTTTTAGCTCTTCCAGTCAAGGATGCTTTGAATCCTATCATGCGAATTCTGACCCTTAGTGGCACTAATTTTGGCCAAAATGTTACTTTTGCTTTTAACCCAACGAGTTTGCTATCGTCTTTATCCTCAGTGTCACTATTTTGGTCATCGGAGACTGGTGGGCTAATATTTTCTGTCACTTTAATCCGTAGAATCGTCGCCCAGACAAATCGGGTCATCGGAGACTAGTAGCTTAATATTATCTCTCTCTTTTCAAGCCATAGAATTGTCTAGAACCGTCGCCCAGACAAATTAACAACAACCTTGACGGCCTATCGACAGATCTTAAAACATTCTGGGTACCCAGTCGCAGCGAAATCAAAGCAGGGAAGATCTGCAAACGTGTTTATAATAGTGAAAGTATTCTGTGAACTGAGCTGGTCATCTAACAGAACAGATCAACTCGAAGCGGAGTGCATGATGAGGCTTAAAAATGGAATACCCAGGAGGCAAAAATCAACATTTTCGACTTTGACGTCGATGACACGTCCCGCAGCGGAAGGCCTTCCGAATTTAATGAAGAACGTCTCAAATCACTTTTGAAGCAAAACGACCGCCAAACCGGAAACCGGCTTAAAAATGAACTGCGATCTTAAAATGATTCTGAACAACCTTCATTCAATGGGATTTGCCAAAAAATTGGAAGTCTGTGTACCTCACGAGATCAAGGAAAATTACGAAGAAAGTCGCTTTCAAATGAGCAACGCGCGATCATAAACAGCGCTTTTTGTTCCGAACCGTCACGGGAGATGAGAAATGGTGCCTATACATCAATATGAAGCAAAGAAAGGACTGGGTGGCTCCAGGAGATACACCAAAGCCGAGAGTCAAGCCGAATCTTCATCCAAAGAAGTTCATGATTTGTGTTTGGTGGGACTGAGAGGGCATGGTGCACTGGGAAATGCTCGAAAAGAATGCCACGGTCAACAAGGGGCTCTAGATCGCCCAGCTACACCGCGGGAATGAGACTATTCGAATGAAAAGACATGATCGGCATGGTCAAACTATACTCCTTCACGACAACGCCAGGCCCCATGTTGCACAAGTCGTCAAAGCAGCAATCCAAGAGCTCGAATAGGAGGTCCTTCAGCAGCCGCCGTATTTTCCGGACCTTGCACCGACCAATTACCATCTTTTCCGCTCCCTGTCAAACCATATGAAGGGCCTTACCTTCGATAACAAAGAGGTCCTTCAAAACTAGCTCAACTACTTCTTTGACACCGAATCAGGCGATTATTGGCGGAACAGCACCAACAAATTGGTCGTTATCAACAGAAAATATAATTGAGTAACTCATTGATATAATTATTGTTTTTTGTTTAAATAAAAGACTTCGGTAAAAACGCTACGGACTTACTCCCCTACCCAATATATATAATTGGAGCGTACACCCTTTCTGGGTATTTGGCCGAGCCACTATAACAACAGCTAATTTATATCTATAACAAGAAGTTGTTCCAATTTTGAACTCACCTCGCCGATGTGTATGCGTTGCTTGATTTCGCCACATCATCCTGCAGTGCTATCATTTTTGCTTTGGTCTCCTCCAACTCTCGCTGCATTTCCACCGTCTCCTGCGTATGCATATCTTCAATTTCCAGCAAATGCTCTCGCAGTCGCTCTAAATCCTTACGTATAGCCGCATTTTGCTCTTCCACTTCCGCCTTCTCCTGCTGTATCAGCCGCTGGTTTGTCTGCTCCGTCAGTAAATTTGTCGTGAGTATATCGGACTTTTCTTTGAGGAATTTTATTTGGTCTTGCTGCTTCTCCAGCTCCTTACGTAACTCGCTTAGCGTGCTGTCTAGCGTTGGGCATCTATCGCATGGTTTTTCTTGTTGTTGATGTTGCAGTTGTTGTACAAGTGGCTGCAGACGTTGAATTTCTGTGTAGTATTGCATGTTTTCCGCATGTTTCTGTTGCAGCGCCTTAATCATTTCGCTCTTCTCGTAGTTCAATGTTTCGACAGTTTTTTGCAAATCAGCTGTAGCCAAGAGTTCTGCTTCCAGCTGTGCAATTCGTGTAATTGCTGACGCATCGGTACTGGTAGATGTTACCGCCGATTCTTGCAGTGTCTTTAGCTCGACGCTGTGTGCTTCGTATTTCCGCTTTAACTCTTCAAATTCGGCTATAAGTGCTTCTTTCTCCTCTTTCAGCTGCGACAAGTGTTCGACATTAACTGTTTGTTGTTGTAACTTTTCGTGCAACTCATCATTTTCTTTCTCTTTCTCTGCTAGCAAACTACGCATCTCATTCAATGCGCTTTCCTTCTCTGCTATTCTTTGCTCGGACTCATTAAACTGCTCGAGTATTTTAGCTAAATAATCACTCGTTTCTAGTATTTTTTTCTTATGGCTCTCCACTACTATACCTTTGGCCAATAATTCCTGATTCAACTGCTGATTAAGTGTGGCCAGTTCATCGAGTTGCTTTTGAACGTCACCGCTCCGATCGCGTTTCTCTTCCAGCTGCTTTACATCTTGCCGCATGCGCATCACAAGCATCTCTTGCGCCGATAACTTTTTCTCTGCTTCCTCTCGTTTCTTTATGGCATCCTGCAGTGCTGATTTTTGCGTCTGCATGGCTGCTACCAAATCTGCGTGATCTTTGCTCAATCGCACCAATTGACCTTCTAAGTTTTGATGCTTTTCTTCAGCGCTCTTTAGCGCTACATCATCGTCTGTTTGCTTACAATTGATGGACTTTTGTTCGTTTAGCTCAAACAGCAAATTTCCTTTTTCTAACTCTAATGCCTCGACCTGCAACTTGAGATCGTTTTCGGCTGTTTGCAGCTCACTGAAACGCAGTTGGATGGCGCGTAACTCTTCGGTCAGCGCTTGTTTCTCACGTTCGAGTTCATCTTTGCTTTTATTTAATTCATCGTATTCTTGCTCCAAAGACTGGTTCAACTTACTAGACTCCTCCAGCTGTGCTTCTAGCTGCATAAGGCTTTCTTCGTTGTGTTCGTGGATCGTTTCCAGTTTGTTGCGTTTATAGTTCTCCAGCTCGTTCAGTAATATCTCGTTATTTTTCATTAGTTCGTCGCACTGTAGAATGTACTGGGAGATGTCGGCCTCAAGCGTTTTTTTCTCATGATCCCAAACCATTTTACTGTCTTGTAAATCGAGTATTTCCTCAGACATGCGTGATATATTCCGTTCCATTGCATTGACGGTTCTGGTGACGCGCTCCTGCACTGCTCGACAAGCCTCTTCCATTTCGTTCGTCAGCTTGGATTTTATGTGCGAGCTGAGTAGCTCTCTTATTTTGTCCACCGTTAATGGCTCATCATCATCAGCATCCAAATCGGTGACCTCTTGCTTTTCCTCAGCAATGGCTTCTCGGAATTTCGCTTGCGCCATCGAAAGTACTTCAGCACGTAGACTTTCGTTTTCGTCATTCAGCGACTTGAGACGGTCCGCTAACTCGGCGCTGTAGTTATCAGATTCTGCTTCAACATCTGCAGTTAGGTGCAACTGTTGATTCTCAACCATCAAGTTTTGTACTTTGCTCTCCAGCTCGGTGACGCGCTCTTGTGTGGCACGTAGACCCTGTAACTCAATCTGCAGACTTTCTTTCTCACTCTCAGACAACAACAATCGCTTCTCAAGCTCTAAAGCATTCTGCAAACTCTCCTTCATGTTGGTAATCTCCGTCTCGATCTTCACTTTCTCTTCAGTCAGCGCCTTTAGCTGTTGCTGTGCGATGACAGCTTCAGCCGCCTTTTCTTTCAAAGCTTCCAGTTTTTCTTGTTGTTCTTCTAATTGTTCTTTCGCAGCTTGCAAAGCGCCATCAGTTTCCTCACAACGGGTCTGTAGTTCCTGCATATTTTCACGCAGCACCGTCAACGCCAGTTCCTTCTCCATTTCACAATCTTGCAATTTCAATGCAAAGCTGCCATTTTCCAATGTTAATTCCGAGACTCGATTTTCCAATTGCACAATTTTGTCCTTTAGCTCTTCCTTTGTCGGCGGCGTGGCGGGGCCAGAAGAATTGGCGTCACCTTCACGCACCACAATGAACTCGTCTTCGCTTTGCTTGCCAGTTGAACTGGTCGACGACTCTGATGTCTTTTTCTCCTTCACTTGTTTTGCATCTTCTAGTTCCTTCATTAATTGTTCCACACGCAGTTGAAGTTGAGCCATTTCTGCCTCAGCTTTGTCTGTCAAATGTCCGGCAGCTTTCACCTTTTCAATAAGTTCCACATTATCTTGCGTCTTTTTATCGAGCAGTGCTTGCAAATCGGCCATATCCTCAGTGGACTTCTTGATCTCAGCTTCATAATTAATAACCAGAGTTTGCAGCACCTGTTTCTCTGACTCAAACGCTTCTTGTTGTTTCGCTAAACTCTCTAATTGCTTCTGCATTGTGGCCGTTGCCAATTCACTGTTTATGAATTTGTCGGCGTGCTCCTTCTTCAAGGCCTCATAAGTGTTGGTAACAGCTGTGAGTTTCTGCTGTAGATCGGTTTTGAGTTCAAGCACATTTTGCATAGCCAGATTATGTTGATTGTCCAACTCTTCGAGCGCCAAATTCAACTGCTTATTCTCCTCCTCCAATTGCTGATTCCGCTTTTCGAGTGCCACGTTATGCTCATTGGAAGCGCGTGGTACGCGTTTTTTGGATGAGGTGCGTGCGCTGCTGCCCAGTGGCACCTCCTCCAGAGTAATGTTGACCATTTCGTTGCCAGTGCCGCTACTCGATGATTGCGAGGAGTGATCATTGTCAGATTTGACATTTTCTGGTTCCCAGCACCAGCTGTCTTCCAACGGAGTGGCTGCATTTGTGTCATCCTTTGTAGGCTAGAAAGAGGCAAAATGATTACAAATTAGTAAAAATTTATTGTAGGTGAAAATTTAATGAAGAGTTTGGCTTAAGATAGGGATAGCTGATATAGGGTCTTGCAAAGGTATAGTTCGTAATTGTATATCCCATTGAAATATCCTAACTTTTCTCTCAAAAAGCCAAATAGCGATTTGTAAGGCAAGTTATTTAGTTTTAATGACTTAGGATACACCATAGAGGGCCGAAAAATACTTGTCTGCTGTATTTGAGGTTATGTAAGAAGATAAGGTACTTCCTTTTCAAAGAGGTCGTTATGGCTTCTTCAGTATTACCCGGATCTTTTGTGGTTTTTTGCTATAATTAAACCTCTGTACCTTTAATTCGTATTCAGTAAACTCAAAATGCTTTTCAAAACTTATAAAAAGGTTTTAAATGTTAAGAGGGGTTAAGAGAAGCAGGTCTAGTATTCTCGGGTAACCTCAAAAGGAGCAAAAATTATATTTGCACTTTCAAAACGTCAAATTTTATAAGAATCAACAAATTTTCAGCAGCACTAAAATCTTCTCAGAGGGGATGTTTTTAACCTTTTTTTTTTTAATTATAAAAATTTTTTCTTAACTTACAATTTTGGTAGTTTCAAATTAAAAAAAAATAAATAAACACCAAACTCAAAAATTTTCGCTTTTTGAGTATAAAAAATCACTGTATTTATTGCCAAAAGCAAAAAGCTGGCATCACTGCAAAACCATGCTAGGCTGACGTCACGTACTCTCTGATGTGCGTAATCTTGTTTTTACCATTCTTATTTATCCACTATATTTATTCATATTTCGTATAAATATCTTTCCAATGCGAATAGAATAAGCAGCAGGCAAATTTTGACAGTAATGGCGAAGCGAATTTGCCAATGGCAATACAGAAAATTCATTTTCGACGCTCATTCGCCATTTTGTGGTGAATTCGCTGGAGATTCTCATACCACAATTCGGGGCTACTAAATTCGCCTATATTTTCATTCGCTTTGCAAGTGACAATACCAGCCTTAAACTCGAACAAACTACGTTAGGTGAGAGTACAGAATGATATTTCATAATCCACCTATAACCAGAGCACTTTTGAAGTAATATACAATAAAATCTTAAAAATAAAACGAAAAATATTGATTTTACATTAAATCTTCCATTGACGCTCTGCTCTGTTATTCAATTCTGCCCTGTTATGGCCGATGTTATTAACATTTATATTACCTTAATTTTATGTAAAATTGTATACCTCCAGTCTGTAAGATATGCCGGTCATGTCACAGACTAAATCAATCGAATTGAAAATGAAATGTACGACTATTTATAAGTCTTAACTAAAACATTTTCTTTACATTGTACCTCTAATTTGTAAGCTTCTTCAGCCACAGATTTAATAAATGAGTTGAAATGACGTTCCATAGTCGCATTTAAATTTTCAGTCGGCGCAAACGCATAGAAATAAGGCTGCATAAAATGTCATCCGACTCATTAAAGTCAACACAAAGGTGCCACTTAGGTAATAAATATTAATGAACACATTCCGCTACTCGCTAATTTAATCTTAACGCCTTTTCTTAAACCACATCTTAATTGAAGTTCCACCACAAATGAAGCGGGCGGCTATGCGGCTGCATGCAACTTTTCACGCAAAACACTTGCCAATGCAGCATCACCTTCTCAATTTATTTTCTTATTCTCATAAATGCTTAGCTAAATGATTATGTCTGTAAGCGTGCGTATTTAAATAAATTGCATACTTGAGCTTGTTTCGAGTGTCTGCGAGCGTGCGAGCGTGCGTGCGTGCGTGCGTGCGTGCCTGCGTTTCCATTCAGTCGTTCCGCTATTTTCAAAATCACTCAAGCGGCAACACAAAATGCAAAGGCATTGACGACAATTGGAGAGCACACCAGCAAAGGCGGCGACCACAATAGCGAAGCAGGCAACAAGTTACAATAAGTTAGCCCAGTAGCACTGGACACAGCCACAGTCACACAGCAACAGCCGAAAGCATTGCAATTTGGTTCGTCATACGCCATTGTGCAGAATAATTTCACCTCCTCTATTAACTACTAACCAGCTAACATAGCTGTGTAAATTTTATTTGCATGTGTACAAGTATTCGTGCGTTATACCCGCATGTGGACCCAATAAACCAAAGTGAGAGGCCTTGGCATTATTTGCTTGATTGTACCAGAAGTAAGGGCATATTTATTAAATTATTAGAATTTATTTATTTTATTTTTAAATCCATGTATAAAAATATTAAAATTAAAGCCCAGGTAAGACCTATGCTGCTATGCGTTTTAAGCTTTAATTAATTTAATAGGATAAAATTGGAAAACAAATGAAGAGGAAGGTGGTCAGCAGGTATTAGAAACAGGAAAAAACGAATACGCAGTTATTATTTTATACTTAAATACATCGAAAAGAAAAGAACTTAGTTATCATTATATTTTCATTATTATATTTTTTATCTTCCCGTCTAGGAAGAGTGGAACACTAGCCCAACATAGCTAGATGATGACTAGCAAAAATGGTATACAAATGGATCCAAAACGTTCCAGGGAGTAGGACCAGGACCAGTAGAAAAGTGGGGCCTAAAATACACAAAACTTTTACACTGAGTACAGATACTAAATTTTTCAAACCGGAGCTTTTCGCCATTATGAAGACAGTGGAAATCGTATCCACAAGAGTTAACATTAAAATACTTTCAGACAGTCAAGCAGTCTTCAAAGCCTTAAATAGCTTAACGTTCAATTCAAAAATGCTTATAGAGTGTAATAATGCACTCAACAAACTGGTGACTCTTAATCAGATTGCCCTGATTTGGGCACCAGGACATGAGGGACACGAAAGAAACGAGAAGGCAGACTTTTATGCCAAAAAAGGGGCGGAAAAGCCATTTATTGGACCAACCACATTTTTCGGGTTGAACAAAAAGAAACTAAAACAGGAAACCAAAAATGGACTAAAAAAAGCAAGGAATACTAGAACGGCACAAATAGTCTTAATCACACCAAAAAGTTCCTGAACTTTAATACCAACCGAGCAAACTCTGCTCTAGCCCTATACAAAAAGGGTATCAGATTACTCTGTGGAGCACTTACAGGCCACTTTGCCTGGAATAAACATTTCAATACAATAAGACTATCTAGCACTAGGTTATGCAGGTTCTGGAGTGATAAAGAGGAGTCCATGGAACACTTGTGAGCAACAACTGTGAAGCATTCGGTCAAAGAAGGCACAGAATCTTCTCGATCATCATCAGAAGGGCTCGTACCTACTAGAGAATGAAGAAATGTTCTCTCCTAAGGAGCTGGTTCGATTCCTCGCAATACTAAATAATTAAAATTAAGCACTTAGGAGCGCAACAATTTTACGCAATAATGGATTTATTTTTCCTCAAACTAATATTTAAGATTGGATCGAAGAATCGAGCGCGCCAGCTTACAGGATAATTTCAATCGCTGAGGGCATTAAAAGGGGGTTCATAGAAAATGAAAACAGTGCATCCAAGACTCCGCGATGCTTCTTTAAAATCTCGATGAACCAGCAAAAATCAATGCGAAAAAATCACAAAGCACACACAAATTAGATTCAAACTGTTTCGCAGAAAGTTGGTGTCGAGAACGAGTTAAAATGCACATTTTCTATAGCAACAGGTAAGAATAAAAACCGGCATGCGTGAGAATAAAAACCACTAAGCGCTACCGAGGAAAAGTAAGTTCGGAGAATGGTTAAGCTGGGACGTAGCACAATATTCTGGGAACGATTTACTGGCTTTGGTTAGCTGGATGTTTTAGTTGGAATCTACTCAGCTACATAGCACCTCTTTCACATTCTCCGAACCGCGTTTCTTGGAACTATCACTAAATGGCATTGACCACGACGACTACTGATAAGTAAACGGATGGAGGCAGGTTTTCGACATGTTGCTATGACAGAAGGCAGTAGCAGAAGGCACAGTGAGTGCAGTTAAGTAGCAACAGGTATTTGAGGTAAATTTAATAATTCTAAGTGGAATACGCTTTTCACAAATCGCTGAAACTTGGTGCGTGTTTTTCCAAGATATGCTGATAATTAAACATAACCGCGATTTGCGCTAGAAGTGCCATCGCTCTGACTTTGCACGGACCTTTCAAATGATCTTCGTACTTCTGCGTATATAATCATGAAAATGCCAATTTTTCAAAGCGATTCTGCTCGTTGCTATCGTATCAAAATAAAATATTAATATTTTTTTTTGTTTCGTCAGGTAAAAGTTTATTTGCAAGAAATTCGGACTCATATTGGACTGGTCGAGTAATAATACTGATCTCAACTTTATCGAAAATCTTTGGCATATCATGAAAAAACAGGTAACCAGCATCAAACAGATAAGAGGGTCAAAACCTACTTACTTAGATCTGATCCTCAAAAAGTATATTATAAGAGTATATTCCAGCAAAAATATTATAGACTTGGATACATAAAAGGAATTTGAACAAGCATTGAACGCTCTGAAAATGGATTTCAACCACTGGAAAAGTGAATGAAATCACGAGAAAAAAAATTTCAGAATTTGAGACAAAATGTCAGCAAAGTATGGTCGTTTGAAAAGTCCATCAAAAAGAAAAGCTACTTAGTTGTTTGGGGTGAACCTTTTTTACGTTTCGACATAGTCACCAGTAAAGCTGTACGGGTCGGAATATTGGGCAATCTAATCACAACTAGAAGATGCCAGCGGCGGAAATGAACATACATCGCTGGGCAACAGGAATAACGCGCGTGGATAAAGTGAAAAATATACGAGTAAAGGCTCGAGAAGAAAACGAGAGAAGACAGGCTAAGAAGGTACGGAGACGTAATGCGAAGAGACGAAGACCAAATCGTCAAATTCGCCATGCATATAACTGAGCCAACGAGAACTAGAGGAAGTCCACAATCGACCTGGCTAAATACGATACAAAGGGACATAAGAGAGCAATACCTCGATGGTGTAACGACGCAGGACAGAGGAACCTGGCGCACGGACAACGATGGACTACCCCAAATAGGGGCAAGGCAAAGATAGGCAAGAAAAGAGAGAGAGAGAACGAGAGAGATAGAGAGATATTCTCATTTTAGGCTCATACACTTCGCCCAATGCTGTTCTAGTTAGTTGATAACTTCTGAATAACCGGATTGAGCCAAGTCTGAAAAATACCCATTCGTCTCTGCAATCTCCTCCTCGTTTGAATAAAATCTTTTCCCGCCAGCCATTTCTTTAAATTAAGTAACAAATAGTAGGCCGAGAGATCCAAGGGAGTCAAGTCTGGGGAATAAAGGGGATGTAAAGGGAGTTGGAACCCTACTGAGACGTGAGCTGGTGCATTGTCATGATGGAATAGGAAAATCACTTGACTTCCTCGATTCAAACGAATGCCAAACACAAAGAAACAGACCGATCTTGGTGAAACTTGGAGTGCATACTTCCAAGAGATGCTACTAACTAAACATAAGCGCTTGTAGTGCCATTTCTCTGACTCTGCATGGACTTTTTAAACGACGCTCGTATTTGGTAAGGTCCCACTCGCAGTTTTTACACATTTTATAAAACCTGACTGCAAAAAGGTGCTCAATACGGGTGAGGCGCAGTGAAAAATTGAATGGGTCGGATTTCTGTCTGCGAAACTTTGCTGAAACTTTACTAATAAAATCTCGATATTTTTCAAGTGAATGTTTCTCCGTGATGGAAAATAGCGCACATACCGGTATAATGCGTAAAGAGATCGTAAACGAAGCTTGCTGCGGCTTCTCAAACTGCAGTAAAGACGGCATTGCGGGATTGAAGTAAGCAATTGAGTCATGACAATGCTAGCCCACTTGTGTACGCCTCTGACGACGAGGGAGAAGTTAGGTTGGGAAATTTGATGCATCTAGGTTAGGTAGATTAGGTTAGCCAGGTTGCTTGTTCAAGGCATGACACTCGGTAATCCTAAAGCACATTGTGATAGCTGCATTTGATTTCCAGCCTCTAAGTTGCTTTAACCACTTAGATGTTTTTACGAAGACAACTAGTCCCAAATTTCCCAGGTCTTCAAAGAAATAATCGCCCAGATATTTGGCACGGGTGGTGTTGTACCGACTCAATTCCTTCTTCATATTCACAATTCTTGCAGAAGCCATTCTACTGGCTAGGGTGCCAATAGTGCAGTGAACCGTTATAACACCAGTGAGGACGCTGTTAAATCTGTCGAATCCAGGCAGACATTTTGTCCTTTTAAGATTCAGTTTTGACCAGAGCGCTTTGGAGACCCTGCAGTTAATAGTCAGAGACCACCTTCTTTTGGTTTCCGTGATTCCGGAGGTTTAGAGTTATGCTTATGTCCTTCACCACTCGCTGAAGGTCAAGCTTGATGCATCTAACCTGTAGTACTATGACTGCGCTCTATAATTTATTTTAATAAAGTTGAATTTAGAAGAGGCCTGAGAAAAGCAGTTGAATCTGCTTTTCATTGACAAAACTAAATAAGTTGTAAGCTGATGAAGCAATGACTTGAGCCAGAAAAAATTGCAAAGGAAAATCGATCAAAAAGTTAAAATAGTTGGTTCAAAAAAATTCATTAACAAACATAAAAATAATGCCTAGGCTGCATGAAAATTCGCACCGAACTTTTCAGGGGATCTCATATACTAGACATACGACTTTTTCTATGACCCGTGTGGCTGAAGACCAATCTAATCTTTTAATTTATCTATAGAATTTATTTTGTACCATAAATAAACTGTCAATAACCGTAATTATAATAATTCATTTAACTATTTTCTTTGGGTAAGCGACAACTAAAAAAAAAAACAAAAAACCAAAAGTAAATAATTGGCGCATACACTTTTGTTGGATGTTTGGCCGAGCTCCTCCTCATATTTGTGGCGTGCGCCCTGATGTTGTTCCACAAATGGAGGGACCTACAGGCTTAAGACGATTCCGAACGGCAAATGGTTGATATGAGAAGCTTTTCATGGCAGAAACACGCGCGGAAGTTTGCGATCGCAATTAGAAAAAACTTTTTCTATCATTTTCCGAATAAGGGAAACTCAAACTTATGCCCGAAAAGCCTTCGGGCGGCTAAAAAGCCTACAACTTTGAATTCTCTCCTTCACTTCCTTTCGTCGCTATGACTTATTGGGTTGTACATTTTTTCCAAACCATAATTCAGCACAAATGACGACGCTGACGTGCTCAAGCAGCATTCGACTGCTTTATGGTTATTTTCGTTGACTTTTGGGTAGTTAAAGAAGATGAATTTGTTTTGCATAAATTGAATGCTTAGCAAACATTAAGTGAACCGCAGATGAGCCTACATTTAGCGATGGTGTAGTACAAAATGCAGCTATAACAAATAGTTGCAGAGAAGTCAAACCGCATTTGGGCGAGTTCAGCTAATTATGCGATCAAGTTATGTTTACCGCTTGCTTTGCCTGCCCCGTACAATGGCATAATGTATATGTGTATGTGTGCAGGTATGTATGTAGTTAAATAGGCGCATGCGTGCACTTTTGTGGGCATTGCAACTGGGTCAACTCTAATTGCAGGTGAAGTAATGAAATTGAAATGGTCAGCGCGGTTGCAACAACCACGCGCCAGCAAGCGCTGAGCCCAACCCAGTCAAGGGCTTTCCCAATAGCTTTTGTTCACTTTGTGTTGTAGTTGCTATTGTGAAATTATTATTTTAGCATTGTTTTATATATAAGTAAGCAATAATTGGATGCTTTTACTCTCAAGAATGCATTTCAGTTTGCGTTGTTCCGTAGAAAGAACAGAAATAGAGGAATTTCTATCACCTCTTCATGCGTACAGCTAAAACAGCTGTTGATATATGTATATGTATGTACATATGTGTGTAGTCAAGTGTATATGTGTATATGTATGTATGCGTAAAGCACCGATACGGAAATACCTACTAGTTTCCTTTGGCAAACAGAAGTTCATTTGGAAAGGCAAAAAACGCGCAATACTCCTACCCACTAAATGCGTCTGGAAGGTACGTATGTATGTGTAGGTGTGTACAGCATACGGCAGGCTTGTTGATTTGTTAGCGAACCATTTAGTTAGTTAGCAAATAACTACTTGTATTAAATTAAATAAATATGGCCCTGAGCGATTATTTAGCAACCT
Organism: Anastrepha ludens; assembly: GCF_028408465.1. Taxonomy (NCBI): domain Eukaryota; kingdom Metazoa; phylum Arthropoda; class Insecta; order Diptera; family Tephritidae; genus Anastrepha; species Anastrepha ludens. The sequence continues at coordinate 7,969,059 of NC_071499.1, read as the reverse complement.
ATTCAAGCCGCTTTTATTCGAAAAAAATTTATTTTAACGCTCGGAAGGAAATCTATTTAAAGCAGTCTACTTGTTTGTTTTCGTATTTACTTGTTTAATTTTTCCAGCAATAAGAATCATTTTAGTTTCTAGCGTTAAAACTGAAAACCAGCTATTTATTTAAGAGGGGCCAACATCAGCTGGCTGAGATCTTGCGGTTTTCGTCTGTGACCTTGCCCTTTCATAGCACAATTCTCAGAGAATATTTTCGACAGAATGTGAAATAAGATCCTTTAACTCATGCAATTTTCCGGTATGACTTTACGTAAATTGTAATTTGGTATTCAAGATTGCTATTACTTGAATTTTCAGCCAAAACATACTCCTCTTCCGAATCAAAGAAAGTTAAAGATTTTCACAATCTTCTCTTCAAATTCTACCAAATTCTTATCACTCAAGAAATTTTGCAATGAGAGAAAAAGTTGGTAATCGCTTGGTGCCCGGTCCGGAGGTATATGGAGGATGTATTAAAACTTCCCAACCAAAATACTGGAGTTTTTGGCGAGTTACAGGCGTGTGTGGCCTTGCGTTGTCCTCATGGAACACAACACCCCTACTGTTGGCCAATCGCTGACCTCAAACGGTCCAGTTGTTGACAGTACAGATCTGAATTTAGTGTTTGGCCCACCAAATACACAGTAGAACCTTCCTGGCCGTTAGTCCTGATTTAGCCACCATTTCACTGCTTCTTCATGCTTTGGACCCGATCGTTTTCGCATAATATTGTCGTATGTGACCCATTTCTCATCCCCAGACACCCAAGCATCGAGCTTCCTTTTGAATCAAACCATCTACCGAGAAAATAATGGATTCTGTTTCCCCAAACTACAATACAATTATTTTAACAATCTTTAGCTTTGAAATAATTTTGTACGAAAAAGCATTTGGACAATTTTAATTAGCAAAATTTTTTAATATTTCTTTTTTATATATTTTGTTAATATTTAAAAAAAAAAAAATTTTAATATTATATATTTTTTTTTGCTACTTTTTTTAATATATATTTTTTTAATATGTTTTTTTAATATTTTTTTTTTTAATATTTTTGTTTAATATTTTTTTAATATACCTATATTTTTTTATATTGTTTTTAAATATTTTTTTTTAATATTTCTTTTTTACATATTGTATTTTTTTAATATTTTTTTAATTTTTTATTACTACCTATATCTTTTTAATATTTTTTTTTTAATAATTTTTTTAATATTTTTTTTATATTTTTTGTAATATTTGTTTTTATATTTGTTTTTAATATTTTTTTTAATATTGTTTTTTTTTAATATTGTTTTTTTTAAAATTGTTTTTTTTTAATATTGTTTTTTTTTAATATTGTTTTTTTTTAATATTTTTTTTTAATATTTTTTTTTTTAATATTTTGTTTCCAATATTTTTTTTTTTTTTAATATTTTTGAAATATTTTTTTATAATATTTTATTTAAATTTTTTTTTTTATTTTTATTTTTAATATTTGTTTTAATATTTATTTTAATTTTTTTTCAATATTTCTTTTAATACTTTTTTAATTTTTTTTTTAAATAGTTTTTTTAAGATTTTTTGTTTTGTTGGGTGTACACCTGGTGCACGTGACATATTTATGGATTACTATAATATTTATATTCACTATATTAAAAACTCCGGCATATTGCTGTTCAAACAGTGCAACAGCCCTCTTCAAGTACATACAACTGCAGGTTGTCATTAAAAGTCTTGACTTAATATTTTAGTTTTTCCGATTTTAAATTTGCTATTTTACAGTCGTTCGGTCGTTTGGCAATAAAGTCGAAAATTTATGTTCGAAAAAATTGAATTTGCTGTAAATAAATATTTGCGGTAGATGCGGTGACTAAATTTACGAAGTCACGAACTTATGTACACACACACACACATGCAAAGGAGTACACACATACAAATGTATCAGCAGTAACAGCTCAGCAAAGCAAAGGCGTAGAGTAGCGTCATAGAAATGAGTTCATCTGTATGTGTACATAGGCACATTTACATATGTTCACGCATACATACACATACACATAGTTATTGCTTTGCGACAGCGATAAGAGCAACGGAAAACACTGTTATGCGCTTTTATATTCCATAAAAAAACTAAAAAAACAAAAAATATGCGCATAAACTCACAAAACGTTAATTGAAATTAGTTCGCTAGCGAAAAAGGTGGTGAAATTCCACGCCTAATTACACAAAATATGGCATAGGTACACAGACACACACACCCACACAAAGCCAACACCTTACCGCTGGATTCACAAAGCGATATGGAGTTCTGAGTCAATGCATTCACTGCAGTCGCCATGAACACAAATAACAAATTTATAGAACACAATTCTTAACTTTCAAATATATTTTAGCGTGTGTGTGTGTGTGTGTAAGCTATGTCATCGATGTTCTTTCATTTTTTTTTTGTAGGTGGTTTTGTTACATTCGAGATATTGCCTTTGTTCCTAAACATTCCTCACCAAATTGCATTTTCGCGCCTGTCGCTATTCCTCCAATAAAGAGTTAATATATATGTAAATCAGTACATATATACTTTTATATATAATATATAGATATATTTTACATATTAATATTTCATTGTTCGCGTTAGCAACAAAACCAAAAACTTACTTTGACAGCAAATTTAAGCGTTTGGTCGTAAAAAATTAAAGTAATAGTGAGCAACTCATGACTGCAGTTTCTAATTTTTTCCAGTTCCAACTGGCATAGATAAACGTAGATTAAGTGTGACATTTGAAACGTACAAAAATTAAAGATCGATGAAGTGGAGGGTATGGCACGAATCACGGAATTAGTGGAAAAATACAGTTTAAATTAGTTATCCCGCAATCCACTTGCAGTCAGCGAAATCCTTGCAATAATTTCTTAAGCAAATCATTGATTCAAATTTATGATCTGAAATTATCGATGCTCACCATTCAGTTAGCTTCTCCGTGCAGCAAACCGAGAGGGGTATTCACCTGAAAACCTGCCGGCAAGTAGGCATTGAATCAACTCAGCAAGCACTGGGCAAAAACTCTCACATCCAAGGTTGCGTGCTCTTACTGGTCATGTGTGAATGGGATGTATTCGAGGAAGCTTATGCGGTGAACAAAGCTGCATCTCTCCTTACTATCCGATGGAAATTCAAGTGGTTAGGCACACCACAATTCCAAGCTCATTGTGCAGTAATTATATTGAGAAAGGGGAGGTGAAATGATTCTATCAACTGTTCTAAACAGTCATGCTTTCGGACAGCTAGGCATTTCAGTTGCCATTTTTTAAGTCTGCCCGTAGCCGAGTGGGTTTGTGTGCGTCTAACGTTCGATAAGATCGGGTTCGAAGTCAATTGTGGTTATGGAACATTGTAACCAATTGCAAAAAAAATGGAAATTCTTCAAACACTTTATAAATGAAAAAGCTTCTCATAGAAACCATCTGCCGATAGGAGGTGCCAACAAACTGTAGGTCCTTTCATTTGCAAGACAACATCAAATGGTGGAAAAGCGCGGATAAGCCGCTGCAGCACAATACAGCATTTTCTTCCAGTCATCGTTATTCATTCATAATATGTCATGCCTTGGAAAAGACCCATGAAAGTAGAATCGGCACACACCATCTTTACGTCAACTTCAACGCTGCATTCAACAGTACGAAAAGGAGTTCCTTGTATGCCGCAATATCTGAATTTGGTGTCACCACAAAACTAATACGGATATGCGAAATGGCGCTGCTCAATACCAGCAACGCCGTCAGAATTGGAAAGGACCTCTGCGATCAGTTTGATACCAAACGAAGCTCGCTGTCGTGCGACTTCTTTAACCTGTTGCTGGAAAAGATCGTGCGAGCCGCAGAGCTAAATCGCTCAGGCACAGTTTTGACCTATGGCCTATTGGCGAATAGTATTTTTTATCCTTAATTTGTTGATTCCTGGCGCCTGCTAAAAAGAGCCGAAAGAGGCTCCAACGTAACGCTAGTCATAGCAGTAGACCAAAAATCAGCCGCCAGCCTGAAGGAGTACAATGGACCGAAGAGTTAGTGGACCAAATGGAGGCAGTGGAGTTACAAGAAGAGGATGAAAGTCCTCCCAAAGACTCCGAAAAAGAACCGGCGAAATAAGGTGCCTCCAGGCAAATCTTCACCATGCTAAGGCTGCCACCACTGAGCTTAGCAGAAAACTTGCCGGAAGTATCAACATAGGGCTGATCCAAGAGCCCTGGATCTACAGAGGCCGTCCTCAAGGCCTCAATGTCCAAAACACACAGGTAATTTATGACAAAAGCGCTGTCAAACCTAGGGCTGCGATAATCATAGATACCAATATTAAATTCTTGCCATTCACAGAATTCATGGATGGCGGCACATCAACAATACTGGTCGATGCGGAGTCTGGCGGAAGCAAGAGAGAGGTCGTAATCGCCTCAGCTTATTTCCCCGGAGACGCCGACATAGTACCACCAGAAAAAATCAGAGGCCTAGTGGAGTATTGCCAAACCCACAATCTAACCCTCGTAATTGGATGCGACGCCAACTCCCACAATGTGGCATGGGGAAGCACGAATACAAACAACAGAGGTGAGTCACTCCTTGAATTTTTATTACTTAGTAATATAACAATAGTAAACAGGGGCAATAAACCCACTTTTGTAAACGCAATACGACAAGAGGTACTCGACTTAACTCTAATTACTAACAAATCTTTGAATATGATCAGTAACTGGAGAGTCTCGGATGAGGACTCAATGTCTGACCACAAATACATACTCTTTGACCTAAATGGGGTGGTAAAGTTCTCCACATTTTACAGAAGCCCAAAAACAGCAAACTGGAAAAGATACAATGAATGTCTTTCAGCTAAGCTTAATAACAGCGTAAGCAAAATAACATCAACAGAGGAACTAGAAGAGGCAGTAACAGAAATGACTGACTCAATCATGGCCTCATATCAAGACTGTTGTCCACTAAAAATGAAATCCTCCACGAAGAGGGTCCCCTGGTGGAACAACGAACTTGACAAACTTCGGAAAGCAACGAGAAAACTATTCAACACTGCAAAGAAAACAAACAAATGGGACGAATATAGGAAATCCCTAACTAACTATAACAAAGAACTAAGGAAATCCAAACGTAACTCTTGGAAAAACTTCTGCGAGGATCTAAAAGATACTCCAGCAACAGCTAGAATCCAAAAATCACTTTCCAAAGGTGACTCAAGTCCCATAGGCACACTAAAAGGTCCAAACGGAACTATTACCAACACATTCGTAGAAACACTAGAGCTTCTTCTAAAGACTCACTTCCCAGATTGTAAAAGTCATGACCCATCAATCGACAATAGTCTAGACATGGTAACTCACCATCAACGGAGATCTACGGTCTCATTTGTCAATAAAATCATAAACTTCGAAAGGGTAGAGTGGGCAATTAACTCCTTTAAACCCTTTAAATCACCAGGGCCGGATGGAATATTCCCAGCACTTCTATCCAAAGGCACTGTGGAACTGATCCGAGTCATGGTGAAAATCTTCAGAGCTAGCCTAATATTGGAATACATTCCAAAGATATGGAGGAAAGTGAAGGTAATATTTATTCCTAAGGGAGGTAACAAACCCCCTGATTCTCCAAAATCTTACAGACCAATCAGTCTATCGTCGTTCATGCTAAAGACAATGGAAAAACTACTCGAATACCATCTAAGAGAAGAAGTAATCTTCAAAAAACCCCTTCATAAGCTGCAATTTGCTTACCAAAAAGGGAAATCCACAGTCACAGCACTGCACACACTCGTTGTCAATATAGAAAAGGCCCTAAATCAAAAAGAAATAGCCCTATGTTCCTTTATGGACATAGAGGGAGCCTTCGACAACGCAAATTACAAATCCATGGAAACAGCACTCGAAAAAAGAGGTGCAAACCCAATATTAACTCACTGGATAAGCCAAATGCTTAATCAGAGGATTATTAAAGCCTCGCTAGGCCAAGCTGAACTTAATGTCACAACAGTAAAGGGATGTCCGCAAGGAGGAGTCCTTTCTCCACTGCTATGGTCCCTACTAGTTGATGACTTGGTGCAGCACCTAAACAACAAGGGATTCATAACCATTGGTTATGCAGATGACATATCTGTTGTAATAAAAGGCAACCATGAAAGGACACTAACGGACTTAATGCAAAACGCCTTGAGCGCAATATGGGAATGGTGTAAAAAGGAGGGGCTGTCGATCAACCCTAACAAACCCACAATAATCCCCTTCACAAGAAAAAGAAAGTTAGAGTTTCCTGCATTGAAACTAAATGAAACAGTGATAGAACTAAAGGAAGAGGTCAAATATCTAGGTTTAACCTTAGATAAAAAACTCACTTGGGAATCACATATAAATAATATAACAAAAAAAGCCACGAAATCCATGTGGACAACCAAACAATTACTAGGGAGATCCTGGGGCCTCAGCCCTAGTATGGCCCTCTGGATATACACCCAAATGGTTAGACCAATCATACTGTATGGGGCACTAGTATGGTGGAGCAAATCTATCCAACAAACAGCGATAACCAAACTGGGAAAAGTACAAAGGCTTGCTTACCTATGCATCACAGGGGCTATGAGAACTACCCCAACAGCTGGCATGGAAGCACTCCTTAATCTCCCACCACTTCATATAGCAATCCAAGAGGAAGCAGCTACGCAAGCACTCATGCTACACATGAAAGTAAATTTCAAATTGGGCAACCTCACCGGTCACCTAAATATCCTAAACAAAATCAAAAACACCATAAGCATGGCTCAAGTTTCAGACCACATTGACCCAACCCTCTGTTTCACAAAAGGATACTCAGTTACCTTTCCTGAGAGGATAGAGTGGAAAACAAACCCGAAATGGATGAATGATGATTCACAAAAATGGTACACTGATGGATCAAAAACACCTTACGGTGTAGGAGCAGGAGTAGTGGGGCCCAGAATCCACAAATCATACACTCTCACCAGGGACACCACCATCTTCCAAGCGGAATTATACGCAATAATGGAAGCAGCAAACATCATGCAACGCAGAAACCACAAGAGAGTAAGGATTAAAATACTCTCGGACAGCCAATCAGTCCTAAAAGCTTTAGATAGCTATACATACAACTCAAAAACCCTCTTAGAATGCCACAAGGCACTCAATAATCTGGCATCCAAAAACAATGTTTCATTAATTTGGGTACCGGGACATGAGGGATATGACGGCAACGAAAAGGCAGACGTTCAAGCCAAAAAAGGGGCAGATGAAAACTTCATCGGACCTAGTCCTATGTTCGGATTCAACAAAAACAACCTAAAACAAAAAATAAAATACTGGGCCAAAACTCTATTAAATCAGCGTTGGAACAATGTAGAGGGTCTTAGACACTCCAAAAAGTTCCTAAGTTTCAACGCTAAAAGAGCCAACATGGCCCTCACGTTAAACAAAAAGAGCATTCGCACTCTCACAGGCGCCCTCACGGGTCACTTCACCTGCAACAAACACTTATCGAATGTCCGGGGTTGACGCATAGAAGGAAAAGGTTTTTAAACAAGTTCATGCTTACAGATGAAGACCTTCAATCACTCCCTCAGAAGGAGCTGGTACAATTCATAAGCATACTTAACAGTCAATAGACAGCATAGGGTGCACAATAGATCAATATGGTCGCAGTGCTAAAGGGCTACTCCTTAGCCCTTTACAACCATTAACCATTATCCTTATCCAATATTGTTTCTCTTTTCAAGAAGTAGAAGATTAGTACCCTTTCTGGCTAGCTCATCTGCCCTGCAATTTTCTTCAATATCTCTATGTGCCAGAACCCATATAAGACTGACCTTGAAGACAGTGCTAATATCATTTAGAGCTGCCAGGCTTTGCTGAGCAACCTTTGATCTTAGTAAAGGGCCGATGTTGAATGTAAACCACACCTAAACGTCAAGTTTTTTTCTGCATTTCATTTGACATTTTTCAATTTCAGACTAATTCAATTTGAACCATGGAAAGATACACAATCGAGCAACGCGTTAAAGTCATTCAGGTTTTTTATGAAAACGGGCGTTCAAATCAAAATGCAAAATGCGGGCGTTCGAAGAAAATCATCTTCAGTGATGAGGCACATTTTCACCTCAGTGGATTCGTCAATAAGCAGAATTGCCGCATTTGGGCGAATGATAATCCAAAAGTGATGGCCGAAAAACCAATGCACCCACAAAGAGTGACTGTTTGGTGCGGTTTATGGGCCGGCGGCATCATTGGGCCGTATTTTTTCTAAAATGATGGAAGATATGGATGTGGACGATATGTGATTTCAACAGAACGGTGCCACTTGTCATACAGCTAACGAAACAATGGCTCTTTTGCGCGAAAATTGAAAAATTTGATGGCCGAATAATCTCACGTCGCGGCGATGTCAATTGGCTGCCAAGGTCATGTGATTTGACACCGTTGGACTTCTTTCTTTGAGGTTATTTGAAAGAAAAGTTGTACGTCGATAAGCCAGCAACAATTCAAGCATAGAGCCTCAATTATGCCTCAGCGTCATCGAAAATTTGGACCATCGGATGGAGGTGTGCCGCCGAGGCCGTGGCGGCCATTTGGCCAATATTTTGTTCCATACGTAAATGAGCCATACCAATATTATCACAATAAAGACAAATGACAATAATTTCTTAAAAAAAATTGTATTTTATTCAAAATCAACACCGGCCCTTGAAACTTAACCATCCTTTATAACTGCCTCCATTGATTTGATGGCCGCCTGTCTTCTCGGATGTAGTTTTTGATACGGCGTGTGTGTTAAGGTACACAGTTACCTCCTTTATGCCCTTAAAGTGCCGGTGATTCATAAAAACTCAGTTATTTAAACCTTCTTCAGCAGTTTCATATAACTTGCCTGTTGCGTTGATGGCCACCACATTGTATTTTAGTTAATCTGAACTAACCCAAAGGACATCAATATGTGGCTTGAACCAACCTAACCAATGACATTACCAACTTGGATACCGATGACTTTGAACTACTAAGTTTTCAGTATTACCACTAGCATCAGATAGCTTTTTATTATTTTTCAAATATTTTTGCTGAATATTTACCGAAATTGGGCTTATAATGAGGAATTTGAAATAGAAACCTAATTTTATGATTATTCGCTTGTCTACTTCTCTCGATTGTCATTTATCTACCCCACTGCTGTATCAGCCGTTAACGTTTGCACTCACCTCATACGAGTATGGTTTCAGAGGAGTTCTATTTAAAATCTACTAATACTTCCAGTTGACATAAACAGCTTTCGTTTCATATTCGTATTGGTGCGTGTGGAGAAATGTGACTAAAAAAATGTGTCTAAAAGCGCTAAGTCACTCATGGAATTAAAAGAATTAAAACAGCTGCATAAACTGTCTGAAAAAAGTCAAACACAATACATAAATATTCTATGTGTATTCAATGCTCTTTACTTATTTATTTAAAAACACTTGCTCCAAAGCAAACAATGTCGCGGTAGGGTTGAAAGCGTAAAATATCAAATTTAATCTACGCCTGTTTGATCGAGAACATACCAAGGAAATATTTGCAAATATAATTCAATATCACGAAGCTTAGATACTAAAGTAAATCCAGGCTTTAACGAAAAATATGGATACATATATGAGCTTTGAGAATATAAGCCTTAATAATTTTAATAAAAAAAACATATTAGAAAAAAATATAAAACATTTATCCAAAAAAAATAAAATGTTTAAGGTTATTTGGTTTGCTTGAACATTTTTGGTGGAGCGGTGATTGATTTATGCGAAAGAAATGAAATCTTGTTGGATTTGTATAATTTTATTAATAAGTTTTATAAGAATGTATTAATTGAATTAAAATTGAAAAAAAAACGAACGCTACAGATGTAGGGAATCATCACGGCTAATAACTACAATAATACAACAACGCCTATTTTATATAGGTTTAAAGGATAATGCAATTTACAACCATTACGTAACAGATTTTTTCTAAAATCCTATCTAATTAGTACAGATATTAAAATCTGTATGAAGTTTAGTTAAAACTCAGACCGAAATTACACGATTTTGGCCGAGTTTAACAAATTCTTTTTCGCGCTAACCAACGCCGGTTGGGCACACAAAGTGAAGTCAAGTCCTTCTCCACCTGTTCTTTGCAACGCAGAGGCGGCTTTCCTTTTCCTCTGCTCCCACCAGGTGGTACCGCATTGCCGAATTATTTTGTTCTTGAAGTCGAAAACGGGCAATTCGGGGTTAAAAGGGCTGCCTGGTTTACACTCTAATCACCTAAACTCTCATGTGTCCATCTACTCATCAATGCATAGGTGATTCGTGGCTTTTAATATTGAATGCGAATCGATGTATATGTGCCCCGATTGACGCTTAAATATGACGGCGCTAAAGTCATATGGAATAGGCGGAATAGGCCAAATTTTTTTGATTGAAGACACCATGTATCCAAGGATGTATGTGAAAATATTAAAATGATTATGCTGTATGACACATAAAACATGCCACTGAAATGGGATAATGATTTCCAGCAAGATAATGATCCCGAACAGACCTTAAGCCTGCAAAAGAATGGTTTAGGACCAACGGGGTCGAAGTTATATGTTGGCCTGCTCAAACTACCGACCTCAATCGCATAGAAAACTTGTGAACGTACATCAAAAAAGTGTGGTCGATTGGAAGCCAACCAATTCTAGAGAGTTATGGAAGGTAAACAAGAGGCTTGGAAATGAGTCCCATCTAATGTAGGTAAAAATTGAATCTGCCAGTCAATTTTGAAAATCACTGCCAATAAAATATCTCAGCGTACCCCTTTCTTATTCTTGAGTTTGAGTGTCGGGCCAGGGCAATATTTCCAAGTAGGCAAAATTGGAATGAGAGGAAAATCTGTAGCAAGCCAGTAAACGCAGTCTTCAATGACGGTTTCAAGATGGAATCTGGAGTCGGAGCAAGGGTTTTCTCTAAATCAGATAATTTATCTATTTCCTTAACATTGCCGAATACTGCTATTGTTTTTATGGCACAAGTCTTTGCGATCCTGTAGGCATGCAAAATGCTTAGGGAACATGGGAGCAAAAGTGATATTAACATCTTTTCCGATAGTCAAGCCGCGTTCAAACATCTGACGAAGCCATAGTGCAGATCCAAACTGGTCAACTCTTGTAAGAATATCAAATCTCTTTTGTGTGCAGGGAACATTTCTCTGATCTGGATTCCAGGAAATAGAAACATAGAAGGAAATGAAATTGCTGATAAGCTTGCCAGAAAGAGGTCGACTGAATTGGTCTCAGAGGTCTCCCACCCAGACATCAGCATCTCCTTGACTGTTGTTAAAGGGGAATTGCACAAATTATTTCTCAGCGCAGAACAAATGGAGCTCCATTTCTTCGAGTGCTATTTCGAAAACCCATTAGCTTCAGTACAGCAGAGACAGGACGCAGATAGTTCTGGAGGCTCCTTGCCATGGAGGATCGGCACTCACGCAGAAGATCTAGGTTTACCATTTAACCCCCATTCCAGAAGCTGTGGGGATCTTTCAGAGAAGGGAACTGTTGAACAATTTATCTGTAAATGTCCAGATTTGGCAGACTGTGCCAGACTGTTACTGCAACCTTTTCACCAACCAACTTAGCTTTCTTATTCTACCAAAAAAAATTGTATTTGCAAAGTTTTGCCATTGGAAAATATGATATTTATTACAGCCATTTACCTCGAAAACCTCTCTTTTTCACAAACTTCAATCTTCCTCGTCCTCAATTCCCTGACAAGCTTTCGCATGTATGTGTGAATATGCGAGCAAACAAGCGGGTTGAGCGCTAAAGAGTTTGGCGCCAAATTATGTACTGCCATAAATGAGTTCAAGCGCGCACGTACTTATGCATGGCTGTGTATGTGTGAGTGTGCCTATGCTGGTGTGTTTATCGCGGCAATTAACTAAGTTTCTTGTAGTGATTTTCAAATTTAAAGTCAACAAATTAAATACCAACTACCTGGTGCAATACATGGTTTTATCGGCAGATATTATCACAAATATACATACGCATACGTATACATGCACAAACATATTCATACACACATATATAGTACGTATATGCAGGTGTATATGCAATTTTGATTTGCGCAAAGCTTGCATTCTATGGATATGTATCAGTAAGCCGTAAGAAAGAAAAAAACTTGCTGTTTACAATTCTAATTCACTCGGTTGAGATACGCACATTTTTTTTTGCATTGAATAACTATAAAGTGGAAAGTTTTGACAGTTTATTTGTGCGATCGGCATTGGGAACAAAAATCAACGTATGCTCGATTTATGTGATGTTAATGTAAATGTACTAAATGAAAATTTTGTGTGCTTGCCCGGCTCTGTTAATAATATATGTTATGACAATTACAATTCTAATCTTAACGCTTGGATGCCCAGTTTTTTGTTTTGAATGTGTCGATGATTGTGAGGTAGTACAGTCCATACTTAGTGTCAAGACGAATGCGGCCGGTCTGGATGGAATTCATCCAAAATTTCTAAAATGCCTGTTACCAAAGATCTTAAAATAACTTACCTATGCTCTGAATACCATCTTAACCACGTCAATCTTTCCCAACTCTTGGAAGAGAACCACAATCATACCAATTAAGAAAGCGAATGGAGACTACCCCCCGATTGCAATATTACCGTTCTTATCTAAAGTTCTTGAGCGTATTATGCATCTCCAAATAAACACGTTTCTGAATAACAACGCCTTGGTGAACACATTGCAGTCGGGGTTTAGATGTAGTAGGAGCTGCATCACAACACTCCTAAAAGTGTCTGATGACATAAGGCTCAACATTGACAAAAAGCATGTGACTTTTCTAACTCTACTTGACCATTCCAAGGCATTTGACTCCGTAGACCATAAACTCTTAATCTTGAAGCTTAAAAACTTAATAAGCTTTTCAACGTCGGCTTTGACTCTTATAGAAACGTATCTTAGTGACCGATTACAAGCAGTATGTGGTGATAATACCATATCAAACTTTCTACCTGCAACCAGAGGTGTACCTCAAGGCTCTATCCTTGGCCCTCTTTTATTTGTATTGTACATTAACGATTTGTTCAGTGTGATTAAATATAGTGATGCCCATGTACATATATGCGATGACGTTCAATCATATGTTAGTTGTCCCATTAGCCGTGTTGATATTTCCATAACTAATAGGGCTATGAATAAGTTCGTGCGGTTTTTTTTCGAAATTTGAAACTTTATTGACGTAAAATGGTTACAAATTTAATATTCAAAATATTGTCCATCGCTTACTACTACTTTTTCCCATCTTTCTGGCAATTCACGGATTCCCTTTGTGAAAAATTCGGTCGGTTTTGCCGCAATCCACGAATCGATCCATTTTTTGACTTCATCGTAATTACGGAAGTGCTGGTCAGCCAGGCCATGTTGCATCGATCGGAAGAGATAGTAATCGGATGGCGCAAGGTCTGGACTATACGGCGGGTGGGGTAGGACATCCCATTTGAGCGTTTCTAAGTATGTTTTGACCACTTGTGCAACATGTGGCCGAGCATTGTCATGTTGCAAAATAACTTTGTCGTGTCTATCGGCGTATTGCGGCCGTTTTTCTCGCAGTGCTCGGCTCAAACGCATCAATTGTCGTCGGTAGACATCCCCCGTAATCGTTTCATTCGGTTTCAGTAGCTCATAATACACAACACCCAGCTGGTCCCACCAGATACACAGCATAACCTTCAGGCCATGAATATTCTGCGCCGACGTCGATGTTGAAGCATGGCCAGGGTATCCATACGTTGCCCGACGTTTTGGATTGTCGTAATGGACCCACTTTTCATCGCCAGTCACAATTCGATGCAAAAAACCCTTTCTTTTGTGCCGTTGAAGCAGTTGTTCGCATGCCATAAAACGGCGTTCAACGTCTCTTGGCTTCAATTCATACGGCACCCAATGGCCTACCTTTCGGATCATTCCCATGGCTTTTAAACGTTTGGAAATGGTTGATTGATCAACTCCCAAAGTTTTTGCAACCTCTTCTTGCGTTTGAGCCGGATCTTGATCGAGCAATTCCTCCAATTCGGTATCCATGAACTTTGGCGGCGCACCCTCGCGTTCTTCGTCTTCCAAGCCAAAATCACCACTTTTAAAGCGTGCAAACCACTTCTGGCACGTTCGCTCAGATAGAGCATGCTCACCATAAACTTCCACCAAGATACGATGACTTTCGGCTGCTTTTTTCTTCATATTAAAATAATGAAGAAGAATTCCCCGCAAAAACACATTATTTGGCACGAAATTCGACATTTTCAAGTGTGGTAAAAATATTGTTGTTTACGCTTCAAATAAAAAACTTATACTGACGTTTGTGCCTTACGACAGTAGCTCTCCAATGAATGTTTGGAAATGTGGATCGATGGAATAATAATCAAGTTACGCCATCTGTTGTAAAACCGCACGAACTTATTCATAGTCCTATAATATGAATTCTGACTTGAGCCTCACAAGCAAGTGGGCTTCTGACAATGGATTAATTCTTAATCCTGATAAGTCCCAATGTATCGTTATATACAAAAAATATATCAAGCTCGATGGCTATACAGAAGTCAAACTAAATGACGCTGTGATTAAATATGTGGACAATGTTAAAAATGTTACATTTAATAAAACTTTGACATGGAGCAACCACATCTTTACGGTCATTTTACACCAGTAAACATTCGACTGCTTCTAGCTAAAACGTATTTGTTACCAACGTTACTGTATTGTTGTGAGTTATATACTCCTTGTGATAGTGAGTGCCGTAGTTAGCTTAATGTTTTGTACTCGTATAACAACATTGCAAGATACGTGTACTGTAAAAAACGTTATGACCATATTTCTGTTTTTGCGAAAAAGATTGCTTCCGTATCCTTTTACGACTTGCTTAGGTTTAAATGTTTAGTTTTACTCCAGAAGATCATAAACACTCAGGAACCCAGATACCTCAAAGATCGACTTATGTTTTCAATGTCCTGCCGTTCGTTAAACTTAGTCCCGATGAAATACACTTGTTTGATGACCGAAGATTAATACTTTGTGTTCTCTGTCCGTCTTTGGAATACCTTACCTTACAAAATTAAGCGTATAAAAGAAAGCTCGTGTTTCAAAAATAAATTGCTTCGCTACCTTGGCGAAAATTGCTGAATGTACTCAAATGGTTCCACATTATATAAATCTCTTCCAATTAATCCCTGCTCCTACTATTATTATTTTTACCTCACTTTCCTTTTTTAATACTTTTCTCCAAGTTGTACTTTTTACTACTATCTGTAATTTTAATTTTAATTTTAATTTTACTCTTAATCCCTTTATGTAATTGGTTGTATGCTTGGCTTTAATAATAAATAAATAAATAAATTTGTCTCTTATTTAATTTCAATAATTTTTATATGAAAATTTAATACATTTCCTCTAAAAAACCACATATATCCAAATTTTAAACTTGCAAAAGTTACCAAAAAACTCGACAATTTCCCATCAAAATTCCGCACTTTATAAGTATAATCGAATTTTTAAGTGCATAAAGTGCATATTTCAAATAGCTCAAAAATCGCGTTGATTTTTGACAATTTTTTCGCTTTCTGGCGGCCTTGTGCATTTTCCCCCATAAGGCATTGTTTTATATGGAAGAAATCACCCTACCCCATCAGCAAAAAATTGTTAAAAATCTACGCGATTTTTTGGCCACGTCAAACTTTCACATCACCGCTTGGTGTAACCAATTGGAGAAGACGCGCAGAGACGCGGAGTCTTGTTGCAGTCGGCCTCAATGCGGTAACGGTTTGTGATCGTCGATCATGCCATTAAAACTTATACGAGAATGAATTAATATATTGAAAAACAAACTTCCTCGCAGTATTCCACATCAAATTGTGTAACACATTTCATACCTCAGGTCTAAGGATCTTGTGATCCTGACAAATCCCCTGATTCCCATTTTGAAAAGGAGTAAGTTTAATAATTAGGGGTTAGATGGGTTACTATATTAGGTGCGCAACTAAGTTCCCGCTGTTTATCACAAGATGCCGCCAGCAGTGTGTGCTAGTCGATTCTAACATAACCTAAACGTCATAAACCAAGCTTAGACATATGGTAAACAAACTGCTTCGACACATTAGTGATTTTGTTTTGGTATCATACGAGTATACTTTTGGTTTTGTGAAAATGTCTGATTTTGTGCCGAATAATCGTCATTTGCGAGAAGTGTTGATTGTCCTCTTTCATTCGAAAAAAACGGCGACTGAAGCGCATCGAGAGCTACAAAAAGTTTGTGAAGATGCTGCTTTAAGTGAAACAACGTGCCGAGATTGGTTCCGCTGCTTCAAAGACGGTGATTTTAATGTTGACGCCGTCCGCGTGAAGGAAGACCAAAAACGTATAAACGAATAATAATAATAAACGAATATTCACGCTGCGAAGGTTATGCTATGTATTTGGTGGGACCAAGTTGATGTTATTTATTATGAACTGTTAAAACCAAGCGAAACCATCACTGGGGATCGGTATCGACTTCAATTGATGCGATTGTGCTGAGCTCTGCGCGAGAAGCGGCCGCAATGCGCGGAGAGGCATGAAAAAGTGATTCTACAGCATGACAACGCTCGGTCTCACGTTGCCAAACCCGTTAAAACTTACCTGGAAACACTGAAATGGGAAATTCTACCCCACCTGACCCCAGCTGACCAACAGTTCCATTCATATGAAGGCATGAAAAAATGGCTTGATCCGTAGATAGCCTCAAAAGATGAACAGTTTTACCGCGACGGTATACGAGATTTACCAGAAAGATAGGAATAAGTAGTAGCCAGCGATGGGTAATACTTTCAATGATTCACTTGTAACCATTTTTTCAGAATAAAGTTGTATTTTCATCAAAAAACAGCGAGAAGTTAGTTGCGCACCTAATAAAAGTTGTATTTTGTTGTATAGCGTAACTAATTGCGATATATATTTCAAATGAAAATTGACAGCGCTGATATAGTTTCTCCAGATAGCAACAACACTGGACAATTAAGTTGTCAGAATTTAAAAAAGAGGTTTAATTGTGCGACCGTCAGAAGCAGGCAGCATCGCGGTGCGATTTTTGGGTCATTGCCAAGCAAATAAATTTATGATGGGTTAAGAAAAGTTAATTACACAACAACACTGCAATTGTTTTCGCATTGCAACTACTTATGTTGATATTAAGATTAACAATTTGAGTTACAATGAAAACAAAATGTTTCCGCCTTGCCAAACTAAGCATAAGACATTTGGATATGCAAGTCTTGCGATCTACCGCACCTCACTCGACCAATCACCTATAAATGCTTGGGTAGTATCGCATTTAATTCCACCTCAATTGTGCACCTGCCACAACAGTCCACATGCAGACACGTTTAAGCAATTTGTTGCAATGAGCAAAAGGCGATGACGGGACGGTATTGACCACCTCATTGAGGCGACTCTGTATTATATTAATAAAATGAAAACTGCAATAGTCGATTGTATTTGTGGACAGGTGTGCATGTGTATGTGCCTACCCACAAATAACTATGGTTGCGTATGTACAGATTCTTCAATGGATCTGCTTGTTGCAACGTTGATAAGATTATCAGCACAAACAATCACAAACAAAGAAGGGACAGCGCGATTATTGGTCAGAGAAAAATAAAAGTTATGGAAAATGATGCAATCGATGCTGTCGACGATGCCGGTGGGTGTGCTTGTTGCTATTTTAGTTGGCCTGGGTTGAAAGAAAGGTGCGGCGCGGCGTGGCGTCAAACAAGACAATATAAAATACCGGCGGCATTCATAAAGGATGTATGTTTGAGCTTAATAAAATAATGTCAAGACGTTTGTAAATATCAGATAAGCTTTGCGATAATCAAAGGCATAAAATGATAAACAAAAAACGAAAAAATTATATTGTGGCAGAGCGCACAACGAGCAAGAATGAGTAAGGATTTGAGGGTATGCAAATAAATTATTTACAATTCAAAACGGCTTGGGTATTTATAGTTTCTAATTTAGGTAAAAGTTTTTTCGCTAAATAACTAATTATGGAGATGTATTCGCATCAAGTAAAGGGAGAATTCGTACATGAGATGACTTACACTAAAACTCAAGCTGGATTACATAATTTCATAGTTTATAGGAACTAGGGCTGATGAGGTAAATGATTCTCCTAACCGATTAGCACTCTATCAATGAAGATCTCAACACTCGTGAAATGTCTAACAGAGACTGAACATAGAGAGAGAGAGAGAGAGAGAGACCTAACTACAGCTGATGTTATAAATAAAAAGGTAAGTAATTGAAGTGGTTTAAGTACCAGTCTCCCCAGGTAGCACTAAAGCGCCGCTTGGACACCATTTTGAGACCTCCAACGAGCAGTTATCTACAGCCAACCAGAGCTGTTGATATAACCGAGCAGGTTGATGGGACTTAAGTTGAAGCACTGCAACAGGCTGTCGGAGAAAGGAACACCCAGTGACCTTAATCGACTAACTGTCAAATCTGTAAATTTACAGAGAAAATGCTCAATAGTCTCCTTCTCTAAAAGTTCCCCACAGCTTCAGCAAAGGGGATTAAATGGTAAATCCAGCTTTTCTGCGTGAGTGCCAATCGTCCAATGACTGGTGAGTACAGCTACAAGTTTGGAAATTAAATGGCGTGGAGTACACTAGACTTTCTGCATTCTGCGTCTATTGTACTGGGGCTAAAGAGCTTTCGAAATTGCACGGAAGAAATGTGAAGAAATGGAGCTCCATCTGTTATTCGCTTTCCTGAGAAATAAGTTGTGCAACAGTCAAGGCGATGCCGATGTCTGTGTAGCAGATTCAGTCTCTCTCCTGGCAAGCTCACCAGCAATTTCATTTCTCTCTATAATCCTATGCCCTGCAATCCAGATCAGATCTAAGAAATATGATGTCCTCCTTACAGAAGTTGACCAGTTTAGATTTACACCATAGCGGCGTCAGTGCCTTGATCGCAGCTTGACTATCGGAAAAAATGTTAATATGTTATCTCCCTCGCTCCCGCGTTCCCTAAGCATTCTGCATGCCTGCAGTAGCGCAAAGACTTCTGCGTGAAAAACATTAGCACTACTCAGAATAGATAAATTGGCTGATTTAGAAAAAACCGCTACTTCGGCCTCCGATTCCAACTTGAAGCCGTCAGTGAAGACAGAGGTAACAGCCTCGGTACAGATTCTCCCCTTATTCCAATCCTGTATACTGGAAGTTGCAATCCTTCTCAGGAAGGAGAAAGGGAGCTAATGTAATCGTTATGCCTGCAGTTTTGCTAAAAAGTTATTAAAAATTCTATGGAATATTGTAAAACTATAAAATTGCATTTTTATTTTATTTTCATTTTAGGTCATAGGAGTAAGAAGACGTCTCTTAAGAATACTTGCTTTACCCCTCCCAAATGCGCCAGAAAAAAACTGTAACTATACTGCCTACTATGACAAATATGTATACAACTCCAATGACCCGATTTACACGAGGAGACATCTGGAAGGGAAACATTTTGTTCGGTGGCGAAGGACGGTCGGGGAAGAGAGAAGGGATTTTGTCTCCCGTACTCGGCGACACGCTTTGCTCTTCTTATTCGTATTTCCAATCTTTC
Source organism: Anastrepha ludens (assembly GCF_028408465.1). Lineage (NCBI taxonomy): Eukaryota > Metazoa > Arthropoda > Insecta > Diptera > Tephritidae > Anastrepha > Anastrepha ludens. The sequence continues at coordinate 7,949,355 of NC_071499.1, read as the reverse complement.
CAATTTTTGACAGTTGCTTCATTCGTTTTTTTCTTTTGTGGGAGAAGGTTCTGAGTTATGTGTTGGTTTTCAAGCAAACGGAAGATAACAAAGATGACAAACATCCGAACACTGCTTGGGAAATGCACGATTATTTTTGCTAGTAAAGTAGGTATAATTTAAAATATATTATGGGGCATGTTTATGTTGAATTCTAATTTTCCTCGCATTTCTAGTTACTCAAGTTAATTTTAAGTTAATTATTTACATATGAAGTATTTTTAATTTAATTTTTTTTATTCAAGTATAAGAATTTATAAATATATTTCAATAAAAAAACAACAAATTATTTATTATTTAACCAGTTTGCATTTTTCATTCATATATTTAAGAAACTGTTGTCGAACGCTCTCTGCTTTACATGTAAGCGCGTGCTAGAATACATCCGAACCAGACGATGCTAAAGTGTTAAATGTCAAAATGTCGCGGAAACATTTTTGCCCGTGTGAACGCGAATGAAACTTCAAAAGAGAATTTCCAGTGTCTCCCTTCCAGATGTCTCCTCGTGTAAATCGGGTCAATATTGAGACACGTTTTTAGTTCCCCTACTTGCTACACACATATGTATGTACATAGATGCATGCATCTACATACACTGAGCTAGTCAGCAGTCGTCTCTCTCAACAATAACACAAACTCAATTATTGACTATGGCACTTATGCGAAGTAGAAACGTTTCAAGAAATAAGAGCTTTGGAGACATGGTACTCTAAAGTTTTATGTTGAAAAAGGGGAAATTCCTAAAGTTATGTTACGCCTGCTACATGACCAACTTCACAACTTTATAACGGTATAACAGACTAGACTAAGCTTGACTGAGGTCTGAGCGAAATACATTTACTCATTTCGAGAGAGTTAGTGGAATTCATCTTCTCAAAGAGTTTACTCCTTTTGCCTCGAATTCCCGTTTGTGGAGAGAGAGATCTGTACGAAGTTCAGAGAAATACGGTGTTAGCTACACAAAACTGCTACCATGTCGCTTGGGCGATTGCCTCCAGAGGCCAACCTCCTTTAACCTGATTACACTTTGAGCCGCGAAGGAAATAACGTGGAAGTTGGTGGAAAGTAAGTGCGATGCGACATTAAAGGCAGCACTGGAACAAGTTCTACATTTTGAGATTATTGACCGAATAAATAAATATTCTAGCTTGCTAATGTTTTTCTGGTGAGTTTCTCAATATTTATGTGATGTGTGTCTATGTAACCCTCCATGACTAAACTTCAATGTGCGCAAATGAGAGCGTAGAAATACCATAGAACATCCATTGATTGAATATCTCAGTTCTTTAAATTAGAACTACACAATATTTATTATCAGCCGTATCTTTATATCTTCAGTGAATGGCCGGTGATTGTTTCGATGCTTTTTGAATGGCATTTCTTTAATAAAATTTTCTCAACTATAAAAATCCACCATCATAAATCAGTAAAATTCCAATTAACTTTTACAAGTGAATTCTTCGCTTATCGTGAAAATGATAGTGCGAAGTGTAATAGTTTAGAAGACAAACACTTGCAATTTTTATATGAAATCAGATAAGCGAATTCAAGACGAAAGTGATACTTGAAAGTAGACGTCAACAAGTAAAGAAGGGGACACAGGAAATATTAAACTATATTTGGTGAAGTTCTCACGAGTGCCGGAGGAGAGTGAACGGCAAAGGGAGTACAAGTGCATACATATCTATGAATGTGTAATCTACTTATATATATGTGTATGCATATATCTACTTAAGAATATAACAAACGTGCATGTGTATGTGTGCTTCAATAAAAAAGTTTAGTTAATAAAAAGTTCCCATCAAGTGGTGTTAAATTTGAAATGGAAATGTTATTCAACCCACCAAATCTCACCATACTTGAGCATATACATATACATACACATTACATATACATACATATACATACATACATAGACATACACATGCACGTACATGCACGACATGTGAACGCATTAGCAGTTGTGTGCATGAATCAGTCAAAATGTTATCTTCAAAATGGCCGACTCGACTTAGAGGGCTCAAAACGGTAATCACTTGACTCATTCACGAACAAACAACAACAACAACAACATTAATAACTATTGCCATAATGGCACAGCGAAGCAGCCTATGAGTAGATATTTAATTAATAAAAAACAATGGCACTGCATACCTGGAAATACTCACGAACATGCATGCACTACACGCATACATACATACCTGTGAGATATAAGTAAGTACATAGTATACATATGAACACTCCCATACACATAAAAAGCTATCAACGCTACATGCTCATGCGCCATTTTGACAAACATATGGAATGAGTTAAAATAAAACTTATCTTATCGCAAAAGTAACAGTCAAACGAAATCTTATCTATGTAATTTCACAAAAAGACAGGGGTAGATAAAGAGAAAAACTGTATACCAAATGCTATACATTCGAACTATGCAAGTATTTGTAGTTGGGTACAAGTACAGTATCACACAAAAAAGTAGATTCGGTGCGTGTTCGTGGGCTTAAAAACGGCGAACGCTTACGTGCAATGCGCTGAGGGAAGAAGCGCATTTATGTTCAACCTCGCTTCCAAATAACAACGAACTCTTTAAAAGTACGAACAACCAGTGCACACGCCATATATAGGGTGACTTAATAGATTAAGTTAGACGATAATGGTTGCCCAGAAAGTGGGCCCACTTGGACGAAGAAGTTTAGTTCTTCCTTTGTGGTACCATTGCAAGGGAAAAGAGATGAAGGAAACCAATAGGACGAAAAGAGAGAGAAGAGAGGGTGGAGGAAAGAGAAGAGGCATGAGTATTTATGGATTACGCTTTATGCTGCTGATGGAGCTCATCAGATTTTTGATATCAAAGCCTACTATATAAGCAGTCGTAGCAAAGAAATAAGAACCAGGATGCTTAAATTCCTTTAGTAGAGAGCGGGGCAGCTAAGGAGCAGGTGCTGAGATGATTCATCCTCATGCTTCATACAGCTGACGCAAAAAAGAATCGAAGTAATTCCAAGTCTCATGGCACGCATACCTCTCGCATAGTGCCTCGTGAAGACACCCACGAAATTTGAGAGCTAAGGTTTTATCATCCTCAGAATATCCTTCGAACGCCTCCGATACACACTTGGCCAGAAGGATTTCGCGATATTACAAGTTTGTGTACTTGCCCAGAGCTCGTTGAGTTGACGCGAAGCCCAAGGAGTAGAGCGCAGATTGTCAAGGGGATACTGATTCTCTCCTTTCATGGGAACACTACCTCACAGGTCCCTTGTCTGGCCAGCTCGTTGTCTCGCCTTCGCAGTTTCCCGCAATGTACCTATGACCAGGTACCCAGATTAGCCTTATGTCAAAGAACTCAGATGCAAGTGAAAGTGAAGCCAGGCATTATCTGACCAGTTACGAGTGCACCAGTATTGAGCCCAGGCCCCTAATTGCCACTTGGCTATCGTAACAAAGATTTACTTTCTTAACATATTATTACGCAAGTGAGTAGACAATCAGCGTCCACCAGAGTCTGATGGGAATTTTTTCGTAGAATACTCCTCCATCAACCCTTCTGTCCAACTTCGAGCCATCCATGAACAGGTTCACCAAGCCCTATCCCCACGTGTTGCACCCAGTCCAAACCTCACTTGCTGAAATATGGGTGGAAAAAGTTTCGAGAGCGAGAGTATACACTGATCCGTTGTCAGGAGGATGAACCCAAAGTTTCTAAAGGTGGCCAGGTAAGAACGACAGGAAAATAAGTTCATATACAACTACTATTACTAAATAAACACCCATCCTCCTCGAAATACGACGTCGCAAATGGAAATGGATCGGCCACACAATGCATAAACTCCTGAACGACATCACAAGAGCTGCTTTGAAGGGAGTCGCAGGCGAGAGACTCAAGCCAACACCTGGAGGCAACAGGTGAATGCAGAAAGGCGGAAAGCAGGGGAGACAAATAAAATGTGTAGCTTCAAATTATAATCTGCTTGCTGATGCCCTATGTTCCCCCTAGGAACGACGGGCGGCCGCCGTAACCGAATGGGTTGGTGCGTGACTAGCTTTCGGGTGCGCGTGTGTCGGAAGAAGAAATGTATCACAGTTTTCTTAGAAATACCTAATTTCCTTTCAATGATTTTTCTTTTATTTCTATTTTTTATTTAAATTTTTTTTTATTCTACTTAAATTTTTCTAATTTTATTTTTAATTTATTTTATTTTATTTTTAGTTTGTTTAATTTTTTTTATTTTTTTTTTTTAATTATTGTTTTATAATTTTGTTGTTAAATTGTTTTTATTTGTTTTTTTATTTGTTTTTAATTTCTATTTAATTTTTTTCTTTTTATTTTTTATTTTTCTTTATTTTTTTCTTTATAACATTTTTTTTTTAATTTTTTTCTTTCTAATTTCATTTAAAAAAAAATTTTTTTTATTTAACTTTTTTTGTAATTCATTTTTTTTTTTATTTTTTTTATTGGAATTTTTTTTATTTCAATTTTTTTTCATGTTTTTTTATTTTAATTTTTTTTTTATTTTAAATTTTTTTTTATTTAAATTTTTTTTATTTTAATTTTTTTTAATTTTAATTTTCTTTTTTTATTTTTAATTTTTTTTTTTGGATTTTTCAATTCAGTATTCGCCGTTTCTCTACCTGACTGGCATCGCTTTTGTGGCATAAACAATACTCGCCATGTGCTTAGTACAAAAATCAGTTGCAGCTTTTTCTTCTAAACTAATTTTCAACCATTACACTGTTTAACAACGTTAACAAATAGTTTTTATGCTTTGTTGAAATTCACGAAATCTAACAAACTAAATTTCGCCCACAAGATGGCGCTGAGGTCGATAACCTATAAAAACTCAATACCCTTAAAACTCAACTTCGAAACCAATTTTTAGAATAAGCTATGACTCTCAAACATTCCCTTATTAGTATAGGTATATTGTTTTTGTTATAAAAAATATTTGCACAACTTTTGCGAATATCGATTTCCCGTAGTTCATGGCAGCCTACGCATTACACTAACGATGTGGCAATAAAGTAAGTGGTGCACTTGGAGCCGAGGATAGCATCTGGCATCTAAATAAAAAATGAATAGCAATATTTGTAAAAACATCGAAAATATGTAAGGCGAGCATTAACGAAAAAATCTTGCCAAAATTAATAAGCCTTTTAGAGTGATCGCTGAAAGAGTATCTAACTTTTTCTGCCATAAAAAACAAAAACAAAATGTCTATTAAAAGACAGACACAGATAAAAAACAAAATCCATTAGCGATAAGGGGAAATATGATAGAAATACGATGAATATTAGAAATACGGCTGGCTTTTCTATGAAGAACAAATGTGCGAAATCAGCAAAAGCAGCCAAAATAACCAGCCACTTCACGAACGGTTCTAAATTGACTTTTTATATATACGGATGTATGTGTAGACATGCATGGATATGTATTTATACGAGCTGATGAGTTGATTTTTCCCTGCAGAGAAAGTAGTAAAAAAAGTGACTCCATTTTTCCAAACTGAGCGTGAAACGATTTAGAACTCGGCAGCTTTGCTATTCTATTTTATTTGGAAGTGCATTGCTGCTTTGTTGTTGAATATATTTTTTATAATTTTTGCTTTATATTTATTATTTTTTATAAACAATTTAATACCAATATTTTGAAAAAAATATTGAATTTGTCAAAACAGCACATCTCTACAAAATTTGATTGATTTGATTTGATTGATGATTCCAAAAGCCTCAACAAATAGTTTATACAAACTTTTGTTCATTCTTCTTACTCGTGCAATCTACGAGAAATCCGTGCGCCCTCCAAAATGTTTATCGAGAGTCGAATTCAAAGTTTGCGGCGGCGTAAGAGCCATTTTCCCCAAGAGAATGATGGAATTTTTGATGGTATTTCGTTGGGTATTAGGTAAGGTAAGCTGAAGTGTATGTTCTTTGACGCACCTAGGCCAGTTAGTGGCTACTTGTGATACCATTGGGTATCATATAAAATCTATCTTATCTTCTTATATGGCCAAGCTGCTCCTCCTCTTTGTGGTGTGCGTCTTGATGTTGCTTCACAAATGGAGAGACCTACAATACAATTTTACGCCGCCTCCGAGCGACCACTGATTTTTTATGAGGAGCTTTATCATGGCAGAAATACATTCGGAAGTTTGCCATTGACTGCCGAGGGGCGGGCGACCGCTAATAGAAAACGACCTTTTCTACCAATTGATGTTTCGTGGGGTTTCGAGCCTGTGCACTTCCGAATGGTAGATATGGCACCGGAGATTATTATTATCTCTTGTTAAAAAACTCAAAGAAACGAAACTATTTAGAATATCTTGAATGATACGCCATTACTCTGTGCAAGAGCAGTAGCAGCGCGAGATAGTCGCATTCAATGCTGACTCGGAGCTAACGAAAAAGGAATCCCAAACATAGGAGTTCTCCGCTACAACTGACAGTTTCCACAAATTTGAAGTAGGACTAGTAATGGTCCAAATTTCAGTAGTACTAGTACTAGTTCGCAACTATCAATTTTACAACTAGTTTCAAACTATCAAACAGCGTGGACATAACAGTTGAAAGCTTCAACAGTAGGGACGTGTTCGAGTCATGGTTCGAATCCAACTATAAGCAGTACGTACTAGTTCCCAACTACCAATTTAACAACTAGTTTCGAAAAATGGATGCAGTGTGAAATTATTGATACTTTCTAGCACACTACAGTTTAAAGTTCACCAATTGCATGGTGAACTAGCCATGGTTCAAATTTCACTGGTGCTAGTGCTAGTTCTCCACTATCAATTTTACAACTAGTTGCGAACTGTCGAAAAACGGATGCAGGGTGACACAATTGACACTTTCTAGGACATCACAGTAAAGTTCACCGATTGCAAGGTGGCCTAATCACGATTGAAATTTCACTAGTACGAGTACTAGTGCTCAACTATCAATTTTACAACTAGTTTCGAATTGTCAAAGAATGGATGCAGCGTGAAATTATTGATACTTTGTAGCACATCACGGTTTAAAGCTCACCAATTGCAAGGTGGACTAGCCATGGTTCAAATTTCACTAGTACTAGTACTAGTTCGCAACTATCAAGTTTACAACTAGTTTCAAACTGGTAAAAACGCTTTCAAATTCACCAATTGCAAGGTGGACTAGTCATGGTTCAAATTTCACTAGTTCTAGTACTGGTTCGCAACTATCAATTTTACAACTACATAGTTCCAAACTGTCAAAAAGCGGATGCAGCGTGGACATAACAGTTGAAAGTTTGAACAGTTGGGACGTGTTCGAGTGATGGTTCGAATTTAACTATAAGCAGTACGTACTAGTTCCCAACTAGTTTCGAACTGCCAGAAAAGCGAATGCAGCGTGAAACTATTGACACTTTCTAGGACAATACAATTGAAAATTCACCAAATGCAACGTGGTTAGGCGTGGTTCAAATTTCACTGGTGCTAGAGCTAGTTCTCCACTATCAATTTTACAACTAGTTTCGAATTGTCAAAGAATGGATGACACAATTGACACTTTCTAGAACATCACAGTTTAAAGCTCACCAATTGCAAGGTGGCCTAGTCATGGTTCAAATTTCACTAGTACTAGTACTAGTTCGCAACTATCAATTTTACAACTAGTTTCAAACTGCCAAAAACGCATGCAGCATAGAACAAATACTTCCCAGGACGTATGCGTGTAACATTGACCAGTTATCTTTTTAGGTTCCAAATTCACCAGAAACACACCAGTTCGGTACTCATGCAATTCTCTGCAGAGCTCAAATGCCCAGACGCAAAACACATTTGCTAGTACTATATTTAACTTTAACAATGAGCATACGTACATACATATATATGCTAAATGTCATACGCCGTGCGGTTAGATTTATAACGCCAATCATACAACACTCGTATTTGCGCTTACTTATTACCATACCCTGTTATATTTAATACTGAGCCCCTAAATATGCATATTTTTTACACTTAAACTATTACTCAATTGATTTATTTCATTGGAACCTCACTCCGGCCGGTTTTTTTTTATATTTTTTTCAGACGCATAATAAATATATTTCTTTGTAATAAAAACTAAATGCATACCTATACATACTTTTAGTGCCGCCCATTTTGAGCGCCCTTCCTAGCAGCCACATGCAATTGGTGCTTTCCCCACTTGGAAAAGCTTCGTTAAGTCAGTGCTGATTGTGGTAATTTTTACTTTACTGAAAATTGTTTCTCTACATTTATTCACGAAATATGACATACTCGCATGTATATGTGCATGTGTGCATGCTTATGTATGTATGTATGTATGTGTAGATAAATCTTCTAATTAGGCGTAAAGACATGCAAGTCAGCGCAATTTGTACACCTGTTTAGCTGGCATTTACATAATTACAAAACAAGAAAACCAGCGACGACTTGCACAAATCTTTAGTTGCTAACTTAGAAAATCCACTGAGTTATAGCGAGAAAATTATTATTTATTAGCTGAGCAATAAAAGAAATATTGAACATTTTTCTTACATTCATACATAAATACTGAAGATGCATAATATTGTAATTGGTTTATGTGTTAGTTAAATTATTAAAAATTATTTCCAGTTATATATTTATTTAATTAGATTTATTTAATAGAATGAAAGCGTTGATCGGAAACAAGTTTGATTAGACAACACTGAGCGGCGAGCGGTGAACGAAAGGGACCAGGCAGGCGACTTTGCAAATGTTGCCAAGAAGCGCTGGCTATTCAAATGCATGTGTGGGTCGGCGCACAAAAACTTGATGAAGAAAGAATTATGACACAAGCAAAGGTTAAAGAAAAATAAAAAAATAAATATTTTTTTTTCAATAAAAATTATAAGTATCTTATTTCAATGAGCATTTACAAGCTTATACGATGCACCCAAGGCGAATGTATTAAAGGTGCTGATTTGTTTTTTTTTCTTTCGCCGTATCCATGTGGCTGTCAGCACAGAAGGAAACAAGGCGAATTCATTTTATCTTTTCTAATTTTCTAATACTTTGCCATGACAATCAAACGTACAAAACATTGTTGTTGCTCTAGTGCCACCACCTTTAATGAATACGACCAGAGGCCAAATTATTGTAAAAAAAATTGAAAAGAAAGTCAGAACTTCTATTTTTAATAAATGGAGTGCAGTTTTCAACGAAAACTAGAGACCTTCCACCAATGCCGATATGTACTCAAGCAACGAGGATCGCCAAAGTTTATAGAGCTCCGTTTCAATAAAGCTCCGGATCAAACCACACGAGATTAAAATCTCTAAGTACCACTACGCCCCAGCGCATATAAGCGAACAAAGACTGGGCATTCGTATATAATGAAATATGATGAAATGCAGCATTTTCATTTTCCAGATACATTTAACACAAAGCACCTCCTCTAAAAGCTAGCTCTAGATAAACCCTGCGACAAAGCCAACAATGATTTTTTAATAGCGTTAGTCCAAGCTAATAGCTCGGCATAATGACTTCTTTTTCTCCCTCCTCTACACTCACAAATTACTTTTTACTGCCTTTGCTCGCTCTAGATTAGAGTTAAAATATTTATCTGGAGGCCTTGCCACCGATTCGCAATGATAGAATTGCACAGCAGGTGTTCCTTTAATACGCCCTCCGGCCGTTAAAATTTTCAAATCCCCTCCATTCCCATAATTCCCGTTTGATTTTAATAGGACTATGAATAAGTTCGTGCGGTTTTACAACAGATGGCGTAACTTGATTATTATTCCATCGATCCACATTTCCAAACATTCATTGGAGAGCTACTGTCGTAAGGCACAAACGTCAGTATAAGTTTTTTATTTGAAGCGTAAACAACAATATTTTTACCACACTTGAAAATGTCGAATTTCGTGCCAAATAATGTGTTTTTGCGGGGAATTCTTCTTCATTATTTTAATCTGAAGAAAAAAGCAGCCGAAAGTCATCGTATCTTGGTGGAAGTTTATGGTGAGCATGCTCTATCTGAGCGAACGTGCCAGAAGTGGTTTGCACGCTTTAAAAGTGGTGATTTTGGCTTGGAAGACGAAGAACGCGAGGGTGCGCCGCCAAAGTTCATGGATACCGAATTGGAGGAATTGCTCGATCAAGATCCGGCTCAAACGCAAGAAGAGGTTGCAAAAACTTTGGGAGTTGATCAATCAACCATTTCCAAACGTTTAAAAGCCATGGGAATGATCCGAAAGGTAGGCCATTGGGTGCCGTATGAATTGAAGCCAAGAGACGTTGAACGCCGTTTTATGGCATGCGAACAACTGCTTCAACGGCACAAAAGAAAGGGTTTTTTGCATCGAATTGTGACTGGCGATGAAAAGTGGGTCCATTACGAAAATCCAAAACGTCGGGCAACGTATGGATACCCTGGCCATGCTTCAACATCGACGTCGGCGCAGAATATTCATGGCCTGAAGGTTATGCTGTGTATCTGGTGGGACCAGCTGGGTGTTGTGTATTATGAGCTACTGAAACCGAATGAAACGATTACGGGGGATGTCTACCGACGACAATTGATGCGTTTGAGCCGAGCACTGCGAGAAAAACGGCCGCAATACGCCGATAGACACGACAAAGTTATTTTGCAACATGACAATGCTCGGCCACATGTTGCACAAGTGGTCAAAACATACTTAGAAACGCTCAAATGGGATGTCCTACCCCACCCGCCGTATAGTCCAGACCTTGCGCCATCCGATTACTATCTCTTCCGATCGATGCAACATGGCCTGGCTGACCAGCACTTCCGTAATTACGATGAAGTCAAAAAATGGATCGATTCGTGGATTGCGGCAAAACCGACCGAATTTTTCACAAAGGGAATCCGTGAATTGCCAGAAAGATGGGAAAAAGTAGTAGTAAGCGATGGACAATATTTTGAATAAATTGAAACTGTGCTCTTTTTTGAGCGATTTAAGATTTTGAGATTTTTATAAATCGTAAGGGCAAGAGTTAAGGTATTATATTTCAATTAGCTTCGAGTTACATTCGAAAAACTCTACCCTCGCATTAATTTTTTATAGAAAATTAGCAATAAATAATTTTCAAATTTGGAAAAATGTAAAGAAAAGGCAAAATTGTGCAGACCATGAGCAGCATTTAACGGAAGTTTGCGCTATGGTGCTCTGGAAATAATTCCCGAAATAGTAGTCCTTTAGATCGAGCAGGAGCGACTGATGGTTTTACTATCTCGCATATGAAAAACGTGAGTTTTATTCAGAATTCTCAGACAGAACCCTCATCAGAATTAGAGTAAACTTTAACGACAAAAAATGCACTCACACTGGGTTACTAACCGCTACGCCACGCAGATTCTTAAAGACCTTCAACTCATTCCATCAAACGAAAAAAAAAACAAAAAAAATTATTTGAATCTTATGAGCTAATCCAGCAAGCTAAAATGCAGGTTTTGGAGTGAATGAAACACAGCGCAGGTTTTAGAAATTGTTTAAAAAAAAATAATTGGCGCGTACATTTTTGTAGCGGCAGGCTAATCAACTACCCTGTCAGAAATCACAATAGATTAACGAAACCAACGCAAGACTGAGTCTTGTCGAGGCCCTATGCTTCCGAGAGGAGTGAGCAAGGAAAAAACAAATTTCTGTAAGGTCCTTGGACAAGATCCTCCTCCTATTTGCGGCATGCGTCTAGCTGTGGAGCGACCTACAGTTTTAAGTCCACTCCGTACACCAAATGGTTTTTTATGAAGAGCTTTTCATGGCAAAAATACACTCGGAGATTTGCCATGGCCATTGGCGAGAGGCAAACGCTATTAGAAAATGTGTTTTTGTTCATTTGATGTTCATGCACGGAGATTCGTACCTAGGCACTTCCGAATGGTAGTCACGCACCAACCCATTCGGCTACGGCGGTCGCCGCTATTCCATCCAAAAAAAGAAAGCCAAAATATGCAGAAGTTTTCAAGTGAGTAGTTGCGTTCCGCTTTCTTTCTTTTCGACATCAAAGTAATGAAATCGGACTGAAAAAATTTAACAAGTCAGACTGAGAAGCAAATGAGTCTTAATCACATAATAAAGAAAAAAAAAACTCTATAATGAAGTTGATTCTTTCTAGAAAGAATTACTACTGAGACCATCTGATTTCTAGTAATTCTTTCTGATTATGAAACTATCTGGTTTTGAGACCATCTGATTTCTTGTAATTCATTCAATAGACATCAGATGGTCTCAAAACCAGATGGTTTCATAATCAGTAAAATTTCTTTAGTAACGAAATTACGGCCTTAGGTTCTGTTTCCTTCTAAATATCAAATGGAACGATAGTTTCAACACTTGGAAAACGTGGAAAAAATGCGAAATAGCTACGAGTACTGGAACCATTATTTTATTTATTTGATTCATACGACTGGTATTCCTAATATGCCGGCGGCAGTAGAGGCGCTTCAACATTTTCAATGCTAATCCAACTCTTAGAGAATTTGCTGCAACTCGACTTGGTAGATAGGTAGATTAGACGGCAAGAGTACCAAGGGTACACTACAAGTAGCACTAGAGTGCCGTTTTGATACCATAATGCGGACTACTTCCTGCAAAAATTTCAAAAACTTAAAGGAAAAAAACTCATCTACAGCCATCCAGTGCTGTTGATGCAGTGGAGGATAGAAACGGAATCTAGGCTGCAGAACTGCATCAGGCTATCCCCAAAAAACCCACTAAGGAACCCCAAGCGCCTAACCGCCAGACCTGGGCATATGCAAAGAAAGCGTTCAACAATTTCTTTTTCTGCAGGACCACCACAGCTTCTGCAATGGCGATTGTACGGAAGTCCAAGCTTCTCCGCATGAGTTTCGAGCACCCAGTGACCGGTGACCACCGCTATGAGTTTGGAAATTGAGTGACGTGGAATGTTCAGTACTTTAAGCGTCTTGCTTCTGTCGTACTGAGGTCAAAGTGTTTTTGAGAAAGCATACGATAAGATATAACTCCACCTGTCTTGTGCTTTTTTTTCAATAACAAATTGTGCAGTTTCCTCTCAACAACGATCAAGAAGATACTGATGGCTCGAATGGGAACGACTAAAACCGACTCTGTCGATCTCTTCCTGGCGAGTTCATCGGCAATTTCATTTCCCTCTATGTTCCTACGCCCTGGAGCCCAGATAAGAGTAGTGGTTCTTGCACATACGAGACGTTTGATCCCTTCCTTAGAAAAGATAGAACTCCATCTGTCTCGCGCTTTTTTTCAGTAAGAAATTGTGCAGTTTCCCCTTAACAACGGTCAAGGGGACAGCGATGACTGAGCTGGGAATAACTGAAACCGGTTCTGGCGACCTTTTCCTGGCAAGCTCCTGAGGAATGTCATTTCCCTCTATGCTCCTATGCCCTGGGGCCTAGATAAGAGAAATGTTTCTTTGCGAGCGACTTGGATTCTGATTCTATAGACAACTTTTAAGCCCAACTACTGCAGACGTTCTAAAATTTCACAAACTTTAAAAAGTGAATAAATGTAAGGACGAGTGCCAGTCCTTGGATTGCTAGGCTGATATTAACAATGAAGTTATTGCCGGTTCCCAGTAATTGTTTAAGGACGGGAGATCCTCAGTTTGCCCTTGTTCACCCTCGAACCCTTTCTCTTTACTTCTTTATCTATTTCGAAGGATCAGTTTAAAGACGTCTCACAAACCTCATTTAGCATCAAACTGCTCAGAGCGGTCCTTCTACGCCGATAAGAATTAATCAGTTTATTGACGACATCGGCACTGTGCGAACTGTTAAATAATTTTGGATAACCTCACCAGCAACTCTATCTAAAAAAGATGATTTTTTTTTCAAATTCTAAATTATTTTTTTAAACGCAATAGCGCGCAAGGCGTACTGAATTTAGAACGTCATTGGATACTTGTCTAGCACCTTTTCGAGTATGCGACTTTTTCATTAAATTGCTTTCTCTAATACATATTTATAAGTAAATTTGACGCTGAATGCTTGAAATACGCGAACTGGTTGGATAACTTTTTTTAACAAAATAAGAATACATTTGTAAAAATTAGTAATTACATACAGACGCTCACATTTGTGCACTTGCATACGAATTATTCACATCATCATCACACACACACACACACGCCCATACTGCCGTGCAAGTAAATATAGAATCTGGTACATTAGTTGATGAATAAAAAAAAAATTCAAATGAAATTAAAAGTGTCAGATCAGAGAGCAAAAGCGCAGCATTCAAACTTTGCTTCTTCGGCTAATCACTTCAAAGTGGCAATTTGCTTTTGTATTGTGCTCGTTAGACAATTTTGAGGTTATTTTAGCCGATTTCGAAAATTTCAGCCCAGTTGACTTCTAATTTTGTGTTGTTTCCAGCAAATCTTATGGCTTTTACGTAATGGTAAAAGTTCGCTTTCTACGTACTTTTTATACATTTCCAGGAATAAAACTTATAAAACTAAAGTAATAGAAAATGGATGAACTATAAATAAAAAAATAAACACCTTTCAGTGTGCAAGTTGCACGATGCACAAGCGGCGGTCGACCGGCCGGCATGTGAGAGCGCGGTTCAGGCGGGAACTTCAGGCGCTTAGTCAACTTTTTGCAGTCCAATGTGCACAAGTTCTTTTCGCTCATTTTCATTTTCACTTTATTATTTCTTTTTAATTGTTTTTTTTTTTGTTTTTGTTGCTTCAGCAAAAATTACGGTGAATTCAGCAACTGTCGAAAGTTGTGATGGCGTCTCAGCTTGCTGGGCGTCAAGAAGCCACGACAATGCACTTAACACTCGTTTTGCAGCCAACAACAGCAATATCCGCCTCGCCTCCTCCTCTGTGGTGCATAAAAGGCGCACAACTTCTGCTATATTTTCTTTGTAATTAAAAACTTTAAGTTGTGCAGTTTACTTTTATATTAACTTAATGTTTTTCGCTAATGTTCTGCGTTTTATTTTTCGTATTTGAAACCATTTTCGCGCGTTGTACTTTGCAATGTGATCAGCGGTCGAGACGATGGCTCGCTGTGCGACCGCGCAAACAATTTGCCCCAATGCAATTTTCAGTCAGCTTAAACACGCCTTAACGCTTCTCAAATACTGCACACAATTTACAACAACAATAAAGAAAAAAGCAAAAATAACTTATTTTATTCAGTTACAAGTTCGAGTCGGCAAATGAGCCGTGCGATCGGCACCGCAACTGATCTACGAATGGCAGGGGAGTAACGCCGTGTCACATTGTGAACCCAACACGCTAGTCGCCAGCCACCAACCGCCACCGCCGATAACTGGCGCAGCAACAACAACAGCGACGGCAACGGCGACGGCGACGGTGACGTCTACACACCATCGCCCTCGCCACCATCAGCGTTCGGCAATGCGACATCATAACGTTCATAAACGTCGTCAACTGGCGATCGCATCGATACACGAACACACTTGCAGTTGTTTTTGTATGTTTGTGCTATGTAGCTATTGCTTTTTTTTTTTGCTATTAGTAACAGTTGCTGTTGAAAAATGGTTGTTATTTTTGTGTAGTAAAACAACAAAATCTACATGGGGCAAGCTTCCATGCTTCACTGAAGCTGATACATTTGATAGAAGAGAGATTAGAATGGATTGGTAAAGCAAAATCCCTAAAAAGTCTGAAAACTATAGGATCTTGCATTTCTGGGCACAAAGCCGTAGAATTGGTATCGTAGAAGTGGATCGTAAGATAGTGGGTGTCTTTGGCGAGAAACCCCCGCTTTCAAGAACCAGCCTCGGAAAGATTTCATTTATAGATTGAAATAAATTCAAATTTGAAAAGGTCGAGCCAAGGAGCACCAGGAGATTTGGTGGTTCCTAAAACACTCAAGCTAAAAAGCCCATTGTATTTAAAGCTTTGGAAAGAGATTAGATAGTCAAGGAGGGAAGGAGAAAAGTATTAGAGAAAGAGACAGGAAAGAATAGAGACAGTCCTATGAAAATTTTCCAGATTCTTTGGTAAATCTGTAAATATCCTCCAGTTTTTTTACTCATTCTCACGACATCGGAACCCAAAACTCGTAGAAGTTCTCTAGCAAAGGCAGGACACTCACAGAGAGAGTCCTCAGTGCTATCCGCCTCCTCCAAGCACGACAGGCACATTGGGTCCTCAATGATTCCAATGGTGGTCATATGCTGACCCCATGGGTAGTGTCCTGTAATAGTACCGACCATCAACTGAACGTCTTTCCTTCCAAGTTTTAGTAGAAAGTTTGTTAGTTTTCTGTTCGGACTTGTCACAAAACACTTTGCAGTTCTGCAGCGTTCTAGACCGGACCATCGCTCTTTATGTAGATTGCATACATAATCGCTGATCCATTTCATGATTCCTGCGGAACTGATTCCGATTATTGGATCTGACCCTTGTGGGGGAACCGCTGATCCATGGTTGGGCAATTCAACGGCAGTTTCGTTTCCTTGAACACCGGAGTCTCCTGGCCTGTTTTGTCTTGCGACAACATTAAGCTTCTTCTTACATTTTTGAACAATCTTTGAGTTTGCTTCGCGTTCTCCAGGGCCTTCAGTGCAGCCTGACTGTCACTGAAAACTCCAATCTGTTTCCCGCTCTATCTCCTCTCGATTATCCCCTCGGCTACTTTCAGGATGGCAAAAACTTCCGTTTGGAAAACAGTTGCCGTTTCCCCCATAGCATAGTAATACTTATTACCATCGTTTAAGTACCATACGGCTCCAGACCCTATTCCATTCTTGGACCCATCGGTAAAGAAAATATCCGTCAAACCTCCCTGCATGCATTTTGGATTGCTCCATTGCTCTCGGAATGGAAATCTGACATGAAATTTCCTTCCAAATGAAACTGTGCGTATCAGGTCGTCTTTAGATGCCAAAAACAGTGGATACCGCTCTTAAAGATTTCTCTGTGTCCTGAAGTTCCGTCTTCGTGCCAAAAACCATATTTATGGAGTCTACACATTGCTTTTATTGCTGCCTGTTTGTATCTTAAGGAGCAAATTAAGCATAGCACCAGAGGTTGTACTCATGGCACCCGTGATGCATAAACATACACTTCTTTGGTCTTTATAGGTTGCACAGAAACTCTCAATGAACTCTGCCCCATGGCGCGACATTAGATATTCGGTACAACTCTTTGATCTTATATTCGCGCCGACTCTTACGTTTCTTCTTAGAAAAATATGCGGCCCTATACGATTAGAAGACGGTACATACCATATACGGTATAACCACGGGCTCAGTGTGGGACGAGCTCGCGGATCGAAATGTAACGAGGTTTACAAAGTCGCAAATATTGCTGCGGTATAAACACCTCCTCAGAATGCGCAGTGAAAAAGCGACCAAGAAAATGTTTGAAGCAAATCCCGAAGGAGCAAGAAGGAGAGGCCAAGGCGACGTTGATTGCAAGACGTAGAAGACAGTTTACAAAGGATGAGCATCTCAAAACATAGAACGAAAGCGGGCTGTCGAGAAGAATGGAGCCGTATTGTAGAGGAGGCAATGGTCCACCCCAGACTGGAATACCAATACTATGCTTCGCTCCTTCTTAAGAAATATGAAAGTCCAGGTGCCGCATACAAGTTCCAATAAGTCATTAAGTACTTCCTCTTGATTGTTGCAGTAGTCAGATTCAACAAAGCGCATGTTGCGTCAATTAGAAATCCAATGTGAAGCTAAGTTTCGCGCCACGTGGCTTTTCCAACACAGAGGCGCTTTTTTCTGCCTCTGAATATCGAATACTTTCAGGACTGGTGAGTGTGTATCCATTCCTAAAACATAGCGTAACTATTAGAGTTCTCATATCTTTATTCGCTATACCAATTTTTTTGAAAGCCAATGCGCAAAAGTTCACATATTTTTCGCAGCTCACTTCAAAGCAACACTTGTTGAGAAGCGAGTTTCTTCCTCGGATTTCTAGGCTGATATTAATAATAGAGTTATTTTCGGTTCCCACTGCCAAGAAGCGAGTGCCCTTGCTGATTGTTTGTTGTCGGTCAGCAGATCCTTGTCTTGCCCTCATTCACCTTCGAACTCTTTCTCTCTACTTCTTTATTTAGTTCGAAAAAGGCAGAAGTAGGGCGTTCCAAGAACAGATTAAAGAGATCTCACAGTAGGACGTCACTCTGTTTGAAACCTCTTTTGGCATCAAACTGCTCAGAGCGGTCCTCCTATGCCGATAAGATTTAGTCAGTTTATTGACGGCATTGACATTGTGTGAACTGTCAAATATTCGTGGATAGTCTCACAAAACCTGCAGTCCAGGAAAAGGGAAGGAATCATACAGGAGGAAGTAAAGGAGCAAGGGAGTTTGGAATAGAGGATGAGGACCAACAGTGGCGATTTACGTACGTATTAACCGCTTCAAGCAACTAATGAAATTCAGTGGATGTGTAATATTTAAACAAGCAATATCCGCAGGAGTAGTGAAAAAGTGAGAGACTAGATGTCTAAATCTAAGTTGTACACACCAAGTGAAGCCAAGTCCTTCGTCACCTCATCTTTTGAACGCAGAGGAGGTCTTCGTTCCCCTCTGCTACCACCAGGTAGCACCGCATTGAGCGGCACTTTCAGAGCCGAAGCGTTTGTATCCATTCGGACGACATGTCCCAGCCAACGAAGCCGCTGCAGGTTTATTCGCGGCGCTATGTCTATCTCGTCATAAAGCTCATTGTTCTATCGCCTCCAAGCGACGCCTCATCGGATCTTGTCATCGTCCAAGCTTCTACGCCACACGTTAGGACGGGCTCTCCTCATGCCTTGTAGAGTGGTAATTTTATTGTCGAGAGATAACTTTACTACTCCATTGGCCTGCTTATTCCGAAGTAGCACTTGTTGGCAAGAGATTAAAATGTATCTCAGTAAGTTGATTGAGAGTCTAATTTGAAAATACGAACAATTAAAGGTGGAATTAGAGGTTCTGAATACAAAATCTACAAACGTCGCGTTTTTTTGTTTTTAATAACTAAATGGTACGGAAAATCCAGCAAAATCTAATTCATCTTCCAAGAGAAAGAAACGGAATTTTCACTAAATTTTAAAAGCCGTTTTCTGAAGCTTCTGCTATGAGCATTAGATGGAAGTGTACAGAAGAAATCCATACCTCAGAAAAAAGCCTACCAAAAAACACATTTCTGCTCTCTCATTCGTAATTCTAATTCATCGCTCTAGGCAAAAAGTGGCAACATCGCAAAGAATTATAGCCAAATCTATCTTCAAGAGTGCTATATCCAGCGCTGCAGCAATAACAATACACTCGATTTATTTTCACTTGTACACAACAAAAACTACAACAGCTACATATAAAAAGGTTAACTATTTAATTTCCGTCTATTATTTATTTTTAATTTTTTTTTCTCTTTTTATTAGAAAACACAAAAAACACGACTTCAAAGCAAAACACTCACTCTCCACTCACACACTGGCACACAATTTGTGTTTACTCTCTCGCAGTTTGTTTGCCTATTTCGCTCATTTGTTTGCCTACACTACTCTGATCGTCGGCAGTTGGCCAACGCGCCTCAATAGACCGTTTGTTAGTGGCTATGCTTGGGAGCCCCAGCCGGCTCAGGTGCACAAAACGTTGAGCGCGAAAGGCAACAGTACACGTCACCAGTTAGTAAAGTATGTGTGTGTCTTTTTACCACACATACACATACACACGCAAACACAAATGTTCACATACAGCACGCACCTTTTGACTGCAACGTTGCTGGATCTCTATGCGGGTAGCACATCGGGCTTGTTGGTATGGGATCTTGCTTACAACAATGTGTACATAGGCATGAGTGTGTATGTTGAATGTGTTTATTTGTGTCTGCATGTGTGATATATTTCCTTAGCGGCAAAACCAAGAAACGCGTTGAAATGCCATAAAAAGTGTGTGTCTTTTAAATGCTTTCTCGTTATCAGTAAAATTATGATCGTCACTCAGCGGCCAACTTAATAATTCAAAATCTTCGAAAACACCACAACGCACCTTTGATTGTTCTTGTTTTTTTGTGCACTTCTGGGTGAATGTGCTTTTATTTAAATAACAGATAAAAGGACGAGTGATTAACTTGCGTAGTGAAGCATTCCGACCGAAGCGCCAATGGAGCTCACCAAGGCACAAAAAACTTCAAAAGCGTGGAAAAACTTTTCTAGAAGCCTTTAGTCCGATTTGCTAGTTCATTACTGCGAATTTCTAATAAAAGAACAGTAAATAAATTTTTTGAATATCAGGCGAAATAGAAAATTTTGACGATTTTCCGCTAGCTATTTTTAGCGGAATGGCACTGGACTGGTACCCACAAGGGAGCAGAGGTTGCGGTCGACTAAAAAACACTTGGAGAAGGTCGATGTTGCTCCCGAAAGGAGTGAACAAGGAAAAAAAATTCTTTTTAGTGAGCCTTAGTGGGCTTTAATAACCGCGCCGTTAGTTCTGCCCTTTCTAAACTGGATAAAGAAGCAAAGCGAATGGGTCTTGTAGTGAACGAGGACAAAAGCCCCAGTCATCAAACAAACAGCCGGCGCACTCGCGTATAGGTACCCACGTCCCTTTCGATAGTTATGATTTCAAGGTTGTAAGAGACGTCGTTTATTCAGGAACCAGCATTAACACCGATAACAATGTCAGCCTGAAAATCCAACGTAGAATCCCTCTTGCCAACAAGTGCTACTTTGGACTAAGTAGGAAAATGAGTAATAAACTCCTTTCTCGACGAACAAAACGAACACTCTACAAAGCTCTCATCATGCCCGTCCTAACGTATGGCGCAGAAACGTGGACGATGACAAGATCCGATGAAGCGTCGCTTGGAGTGTTTGAAGGAAAGGTTCCGCGAAAAATTTTCGGGCAGATGAAATTTTCGTAGGGGATGGAACAATGCTGTATGAGCTTTACGTCGACATAGACATAGAGCAGCGAATAAAATCCAGCGGCTTTGTTGGCTGGGTCATGCCGTCCGAATGCATACAACCACTCCGGCTATAAAAGTATTCGATGCGGTACCAGCTGGTGGTAGCAGAGGAAAAGGAAGGACTCCTCTGCGTTGGAAAGATCAGGTGGAGCAGGACTTGGCTTCAATTGGATTGGACACTGGCGCCAGTTAGCACGAGAAAGAAATGACTGACGCGCTTCGTTAAACTAGGCCTAAATCGCATAAGAGGCGATCGCGCCAATTAAGAAGAAGTACCAAAATTACCTTTTTGGTAGCATTTCCAAGCGCAAGATGCCAATGATGGTTCAAGTCCAAAATCAGAATAAATTCTCATTCTCTGCAGATGAACTGACTTTTAACAATCGCGTACTAATTTTTAAGGTAAAATTTCAGTACTTTTAAATATTTTTTCAAGCGTAAAACAATACATTTAGTACTGCGGAGTTTTGATACTAGTTTTTCGCAAGTTTTTTTACGTGATATACTAGGTTGTTCAATAAGTTTATAAATTTATGAGTTCCATCCTCCAGTGAGAATTGGAAGGGCTGCAAATACACTTCCACAGCTGTTAGGGCCTCATCATTTGAAAAATCATTAAAACCGCTTTCAATGCATGAAATTTTTAGGTCTGAATGAAAGTCGCTAGGAGCCAAACCTGCTGAATGGTAGATGCTCCAACAATTTTAATTTTAAATAATGGATTTTAGGCATTGTTAAAATGCTCATTGTCCTGATGAAAAATAATTTTGTTCCTTTGCAAACTGTGTCTTTTTTCACGAATTTTTTCCTTCGGCTGTTATAAAAGGTTACAATAATATTCAGAATTTATTGGTTTAGCAGTTTGCAAGTAATCCATAAACAAATTCCTTTCGCTTCCCAAAAAAAATTATTTGTTCATCCCAAAAAACCGATACCTTCTTGGCCGATTTCTGAACACGAACTCGTATCAGAGCCGAATGGCCAGGTTCGTACCACTCTTTAGCCTCTTGTTTTGATTTAGGATCATGGTGATGGACCCAAGTCTCATCCATAGTGATGAATCGACGCACAAAATCTACTTTATCCTTTCGAAATCGTTCTAAATATTGCTGAGGAAGTGGCATTCGAATGTGATTTTGTTCCATTATTAGCGAATGCGGCACCCATTATGCACACAGCTTTCTGAAACCCAATACTTCAGATGCCTAGGGCTTCTAATATACTAAATCTCTTTCAGTCACTCGACGACTTTCCAATACGATATCTTGTATTTTTTTCTACGATTTCTGGTGGTACTGCTGTTTTTGAACTCCTTGACGGGAATCAAAAGGCTTGTACGATCAGGTTTAAATTCAGCAACCCATCTTTCTACTCTACTAATTGATGGCGAAATGTCCTTATACACTTTCCACATTCGTTCATAAATTTCCTCTGCTTTTAAACCTTCCAAAAATTAAAATTCAATCACTGCTCGACACTTGATTTTTTCTATTGTAGAAAACACGTCGATACTGAATGGGTCTTAAATAAAGAATAAATTGTCAGATTGAAATGAAACTTGACATACCTTCATATAAGAAGTGTGTCAACATATTGGGTATAAGTTCCCGCCCTCGTAAAAGAGGTGTCGCTGCTGATACTATTTTTGTGTTCGCTCTAGTAATATAGTGGTGATTTGAAGGTGTTAATGTGAGGTCACAATCGCTGTAATTGATATTCGTTTGAAGCGCAAAGATACTTTTTTATCTAATGTTAAAAATGTCTACTACGCTCGTTCCGAAAAAAAAGCATTTGCGGGAAGTCATGATTCGTTATTACCTTTCAAAGAAAAATGCAGCTGAAACGTGTCGTATATTGATTAATATTTACGGTAATCACGCTTCATCAAAAACAACGTGTAAAGAGTGGTTTTGACGCTTCCAAAGTGGCAATTTCGACGTCAATGATAAAGATCGCGAAGGGCCACCAAAAAAACTCGAAGATACTCTACTAAAACAATTATTGGATGACGACGATGCATGTCGAACCGTTGATGATATGTCTAAAGAGTTGGATGTTGACAGATCAACCGTCGGTAAACGTCTACATGCGATGGGAATGGTCCAGAAAGCAGGTAACTGAGTGCCACATCAATTGAAGGAGCGGGATATCGAGGGACGTTTGGTAACAGGTGAGATGGTTCTTGAACGGCAGAAAAGAAAAGGTTTTCTGTATGGCATGGTCACTGGCAATGAAACATGAATCTATTATGATAACACTAAGCGTCGGAAATGTTGGAACCTGCCAGGTGAACAACGTCCATCGACAGCGAAACAAAAATTTCATGCTTCAAAGGTTATGTTGTGGATCTGGTGGGATCAGAAAGGTGTCATCTACTATGAACTCCTTAAACCATCTGAAACCATCTCCAGCTAATGCGTTTGCATCGAGCTCTCAAAGAAAAGCGGCCGGAATGGGACGGGAGGCATGACAAACTGATTTTGCTGCATGACAACGCCAGGCCACACGTTGCTAAATCGGTCCAGAAAGATTTAGAGGGACTGAATTGGGAAATCTTGTCCCACCCGCCGTATTCCCCAGACATTGCACCTTCGGATTACCATCTGTTCCAATCAATCTTATTGGAGAGCAGTTCACTTCTTACGAGAGCATCGCAAACTGGCTCAATGAATGGGTCAAGTCAAAAGGACTCGAATTATTCCTCAGAAAAATCCGTATGCTGCCCGAAAGATGGAGTAAAGTTGTAGCTTCCAATGGCGCATATTTCACATAATATCCTGTATTATTTGATTGTTTAAATACTTAGTAAATTTGGCTAAGAAAGGACGGAAACTTACTCCCATAACCAATAACAAACAAAAAATTGAGGTTGGGCATACTACCCCTACCTATCTTATACTCGTAGAACAACCTAGTAATACTCGACATTTTTGAAGTTATTTTGAAAGCTATTTAGGTCGAAGGTCTCCCCCAAATTCTGAAAGAGTAGAAAGATTTAACTGAATGGCAAAAATGCGCGAAGGTTTTCCATAACCTGCCGGTAGAAGAAACCTTTTGATATTTAGTGGCTGCAGCAGGAATCGAACAACGGATCTTCTACCTGCATGTAATGCAGCAATGCCTGTACTGGTTTACGGTGGTCACTATAAAACTGAACGGTAATTGGAATAGTACAGCACAGTTAGACTTAGAAAAACCTTAACTAGCCTCGTTATAAACCAAAACACAATCGAAAGTCAAGTTTTCTCCAACAGTGAATTCAACTTAAAAACGAATTCAACCTAAAAATATTGGCTAATATTAAAAATATTACCAACTATCGTTAACTTTAAATTTTAATTTCAATTTCCTGTACATTTTACAACTTTCTAAATTCCCTCAAATGCGTTTTTTTTTAATCTCAAATATTTGCTTAAATACGAAGATAATTTTCACACTTCTACTTTGGACCACCAAGGGTTTTAATAGTTGTTTTTGGTTTTTATTTTATTTCATCAACCATTTGAATAAATTCTAAACCGAATCAATGCCTCGTGAGTTTCCAACACAGCTTGCAGTTGGCGACTGAATGCTCCACTTCTGCGGCTCGATTTCATGCAAATTTCAAAGAGTT
Organism: Anastrepha ludens; assembly: GCF_028408465.1. Lineage (NCBI taxonomy): Eukaryota > Metazoa > Arthropoda > Insecta > Diptera > Tephritidae > Anastrepha > Anastrepha ludens. The sequence goes on along the minus strand of NC_071499.1, from coordinate 7,924,841 downwards.
TCAACATTCGAGATTCTACATTTTCAATTATTTTTTGGTAAATATGTATTTCTTTGCTTTTTGCTATTTCTTTCTTTCTCGTTCAGTCATTCAGTCGCTTGGCTTTTTAGCGACAAAGTGTTAAATGATTTTGTTGCAGCATCGTGACGTTCAAACTTTACACTTGTGGATGCGCCTGTATTCGTAGGGGCCCTTGTGTATTGTTTTTGTTTACTTCCTCATATTGCCTATTTGAGTGCCAACTGATGCATACATGCATACATGCACACACACAATACATACATACCTACGAAAAGGCATACATATTTACTATGGTTGGCATGAAACTGGAGCCCATTTCAGCTCAACATATACATATGTACGCATATGTGTGTATGTACGTATGTATGTATGTATGTATGTATTATATGAGCATATTGTATATTTATGAACCATGTGCGTGTGTGTGTGTGTGTTTGTATGTGAGATTTTGCCTTTCCAACGGTTAAATAATGTCTAACTTTGGACTTTAATTTGTATCTCAGTGTTTGATATTTATTCAGTGCGCCGATGGGTGGCTGGATTCCACCGCCGGTCTTGCACTTCTCCAATGGTCATTACCACATTGCTTGCGATTCCATTCAAATAAGTTTGTATGTATGCGAGTTCCCAGTCGAGAAATGTCTGCTTTCGAACTGGTGTCTTTCGAGTGAATTCGAAATTGACGTCTATTGAGTTGTTCCGCCCCCCCCCCCCAACAACTACTGTGGATGTTTTCCCAGCCCAGACATAAAAACTTCTTGTTGCGCTCCGCTGCATTAGAACTGCAAAGAGAATGGCGGTATGGATATCCAAGTATGATCCCAACCTTTGACAGTGGAATGAGCCTCTATATGAAATATACAAAGTGGCGCAAAATTCATCACCCTATCGGCAGATTTATAATTTTTGATAATGGCGTCGTACTTCAATCATATTTGACACTTCTGAACTGGGCAGCTCCAAACGATCCGGCTCTGAAAGTATTCGATGTGGTACCAGCAAAGGAAGAGGAAGGCCCCCTCTGCATTAGAAAGATCAGGTGGAGAAGGTACGAAGGGGTCCTAAAGCTGAAACTTCCCGTAGCAGAAAAGGCGGTAGAAAGAACGCGATCGATGGCCGAATGGCAAAGAAGATCAGATGGGTCAACCAAAGCCCGGTGGACTTACAAACCATACCAAATCTTGAATGGTGGGTGAATAGGAAACATGGTGATATTGGCTACTACCTAACTCAGATACTAACCAGACACGGCTACTTTCTGGAATACATACATCGCTTACAGCTGGCCGACAGCCCTTTTTGCCCTAGTTGCTCGAATACAATCGAGAGCGCAGAACAAGGGACCTTTCAATGCAAACGCTTCAGTAGAGAAAGAGCAGCGCTGGAGAAGGCATTCGAACACTCACCATCCCACACAAGATTTGTCCAGGATATGTGCTCGACCATCACTAAATGGGATCCCGTAAAAACGTTCGTGGCTACAGTCGTGATGTGGCTCAACCACATTGACTGGGAGAGGAAAGCCCAGAAACGACAGCAGCAGTTGCAACTGCAGCAACAACAGCGACAACAACAGTAAAAGCAGCTTAGCAGTGGAGATTAACTGTTTTAGCCAAACCGACGACAGATGCAACCGCTTGAGTCAAATACTCACAACAGTACCAAACCGAAGACAGAGGAATATTTTGTGAGTATCGGACTATTGCACATTCTCCGATGTTTCATTCTCCTCACAACCGCTTTAGAAGGCAGTGGAAGGAGTGCATACTATCGATGGCGTAAAGTCTTCAAAAGCCCACATGAGCGGAGCCTGGACGCAGAAACCTGTTGTGCCAATAGAAACAAACGCGGCTCCATATTGAAGAATGCTAACGCGGTTCCAGGGGGTTCAGCCGAAGAGGAGGAATGTTATAGTGTTAGTGGGAGCATGCGCCACATACCACCGATGCGACGGCACTTTTGATGACATTTTCATCTGACTAAAAAAAACAGGTGGAGAACGACTTTACTTTACTTAGTGTCCAACTGGCGCCGGTTAGTACGAGAAAGAAACGACGGCGCGTTTGGTTAAACTCGGCCCAAAATCGCTTAAGCGGTGATCGGCCAATCAAGAAAAAGAAGAAGCGCGTGGTTGGTTGGTTGGTTAGAGTGGTGATTCAGCCAGAATCCAACTAGCGCTTCTGCACCATTTTGTTGCCACATCCTCGTTACCAATTTGTTTAACAGTTATTTGCAGCAGGACTATATCCAGTCTGTGCGGTTTAGGAACCTTATTAGGTTGTTGACGTCTAAGCCAGACAGTTGCTCGAGACTCTCGAACAGCGGTTTGCCCAGGGTTAACATTCTGTCCCCCCATAGGGCAGGGCATTCACAGAGGAAATGGAAGATTGTTTCTTTTTTCTCCGGTTGTTTACAACTGTGACAGTATGTGTTGTGAGGGATGCCCATTTTGGCGGCTTGTTCTCTGATAGACCAGAAGCCAGTTATGACTGCCGTAAGTCTACAGGTGTCCCGTCGTTTCATGTTTATTAATGTCGACGATTGCTTGAGGTTGTAGGTGGGCCATAACGTTCTGCTGATTTTGCATTTCGTCTGGTCTCTCCATCTACAATCTGCAATTCGAAGGTATTTTTGGGACTGCACCTAATGGTGTAAATACCGATTCTGCAAGTTCGTTATTCATGGCAGATCCCCCTCTTGCCAGTTCATCAGCTTTTTCGTTACCTTCTATGTTCCGGTGTCCCGGGACCCAAATTAAGGTTACTCTATGGTTTTCACTCAAGTTGGTGAGGCTATTCCTACTTTGCTCCACCATTTTAGAGGTTGTCATAGTCGCGTCCAGCGCCTGGATTGCGGCTTGGCTATCCGAAAGAATAGCGATATTGCCCTTAAAAGAGAAATCTGCGATTAGTAACCTACAGGCTTCCCCAATTGCTAGTACTTCCGCTTGGAAGACGCTGCTGGTATTAGGGAGACGCACAGATTTTTCAATTTTAAGTCTATGAGAATATATACCAGCTCCAACACCACAATCCATTTTACTGCCATCTGTATAGACTGTGGTATCGAAGTTGTTTAGAGAGTTTTTTAGATGGAAAGAGTGTGGCAAAATTCCTATTGAACGTTACCATCGGGACGATGTAGTCAGTCCTCACCGAGGTTAACTGAGTTTGTCGCGATAATAGACTAGCGTGACCATAAGTTTTTCCTTTCCAGCGACCCGCTTCATTTAACCTAAATGCACTCATGGTTGCCGTCTTCTTTATATGTAGGTCTATTGGAATAACGTGTGTCAGTGCATTGAGAGCCTCTCTAGGACATGATCTGACCGTTATGGCTACAAACTTCTTTCACTACTTCATTTGAAGCCCGGCAGGGTAAGTATCATACGTATATATGTAAATACATCCATGCTTGTATATTGATCGAACGTGTGCAAATACCAAAAAAAAAAAACAAATGTCCCTACGTTCATGCTGAAGAAATTAAATATTTATTATGATTGCAGTTCGTTAGCATATCTCGCACATGCATATATGTATGCACCTATGTAAGGATTGTGTGTATGTGAGTTTGTGCTCATTTTTCCACATACATTGTATCTCCAATGCCAACTCATATTTTATACACACATACATACAAACCTATAAGTATGCAAACACTAATCTACAATTCTGTAAATGATCCGCTTCGTAACTGTTCCGCAGGCAAATGTGTCTTTCGGTTTTCTCAGCACCTTTTCCAGTGCAGCGGATCAATCGACTTTTGGACTGGCTTCCTGCTCTGTTTAATGTAAATATTTGACAGCCTAATCAAGTCTTCGTTTATTTGAACAATTGTGCGTTATGTCTACGCTTATTTATGTATTTGGCACAGTAGACTTTCTCATGACTCCGAAAAGTGTAATAGAGAAGTAAATTTACAAATATACATGCATATACCGTTGGCATTAAAGAGTGCATAAATATGAACTGAGAAAAAAATCAGAGGTGTAAAATAATTTAAAATTTCTCCTACCGAGCTTTTATTTGTTTTTTGTTGCCTTCAAATTCCGATTGGATGTACGAGTATATGAAGTTATGAGGGGCATGGAAGTTTTTTTAAGGGGCTGTTGGAGTTTTGCAAAGCTTAATGATAATGTATATGAGTGTTTTATGTAGATATATATGTATAATTCCACTAATTTTCTTATTACCATTCTTCGGTGTTGTCAGATTTGATTCCCCAACGGAGAATCTCTCTTGCCAACAAGCGCTACTTTGGACTAAATAGGCAATTGAGTAGTAAAGTCCTCTCTTGACGAAGAAAACTAACACTCTACAAGGCTCTCATCATGCCCATCCTATCGATGACGATGGCAACATCCGATGAGGCATCACTTGGAGTGTTTGAGGGAAAAATTCTGCGGAAGATTTTTAGACCTTTGCACGTTAGCGACGGCGAGTACCGCAGGCGATGGAACGATGAGCTGTATGAGCTTAACGACGACAAAGACATAGCGGAGCGAATATATGTAGATCCAGCAGCTACGTTGGCTGGGTCATGCCGTACGAATGGATACAAACGCTCCAGCTCTAAAAGCCTTCGATGTGGTACCAGCTGGTGGTAGCAGAGGAAGAGAAAAGCCTCCTCTGTGTCGGAAAGAGCAGAAGGACTTGTTGTGTCCAATTGGCGCCGGCTAGCAAGCTTCGTTGAACTCGGCAAAAATCGCGTAAGCGGTTATCGCACCAATCAAGAAAAAGAAGAAGCCAATTACTTGACAACGAGAATTATAAGGTGAAATCGGTTCAGAAAAAATTAAAGAATGCAATGCAAAACGTAGAAATATTTTCTGCACTCTCTTCAATCGGTATAATTTATATGTATGTAAAATAAATGTGTCGTTGCATCCAAAAACCACGCCTAGGTCCTTAGGCGGGCGCCGTAGCCGAATGGTTTGTTGCGTGACTACTTTTCGGAAGTGCGTAGGCTAGAATCTCCTTGCATGAAACAGCAAAAGGATAGACAAAGTTTTTTCTAATAGCGCAAGCAATGGCAAACCTCCGAGAAAAATCTTCTCACAAAAACAATTTACCGTTCAGAGTCGGCTTAAAACTATAGGTCCCTCGATTTGTGAAATAGCATCAAGGCGTTCCCCACTAATAGGAGGAGAAGCTCGGCCAAACAACTAACAGAACTGTACGCGCCAATTATTTATTTATTGTTTTTTTAAGTCCTTAATCTCGTCCCTTGATTCAAGAGTAGTATTAGATAAATGGTGCGATGTAATAAGTGGTTTGGGCAGCTTAGAAAACATTCATCACACGATTCATCACCCGAGTTATAAAGCTTATTGAGTTCTGGCTGTAAAACAACTGCGTCATTACGAAAACCAACCTCAGTGATTGAACTTTCAAGTCATCGGTAGGGGAAATCTCGTTGAAGAGAAACACAAGGAAAAGCCGTTTATGAAGAGAATAAAAAATATTGGTTCTAAGAGATAATGATCACCATTATTCACATTTTTACACTTAAAAAAACTAACAACATTACTTATATATGTAGATATTCATGTAATTATTGGAATTTTTTATTCACGAATTCATTTTTGTATCATTTTAACTATCAACGAAAAGCTACACTAAACAACAACATGGGCGCTTATAATCGCATTCACACGTCAGAGTCATTACGAGCTTTTGCGGAGAAATTGAAAAACAGACGAGCAAAAAAGATGAATTCTAACAGTAGAATGCGATTGAGCTCGAAGCTAAGCCGTGCTTGAAGCTTAGTCAGCGAAGAATGCAATGAAAAATGAACGAATTTCATCTTGCACAAAATTTTTAGAAACAAAAAAGTGAACTTCATGCATTTGTATGGACATTCGTTTATTTATTGCCTGTATGCATGTAAGTATGTGCATATTTGAATGTAATTTTAGAAGCATTCACCTTCCCTACAAAACAAAAAAAAATAAAAGTAAAAAAAATAAAAATAAAAAATAAATAAATAAAAATAAAAAATAAATAAATAAAAATAAAAAATTATCAAAAAAACGAGCAAACAAACATGTGAATGACGTTCTAATTTGCAAATCTAAAATAAATATGAATATGTGGCTTAAAAATATTTGTGCTCACATATACACTCATGTAAATATTACTGTGCAGGTATTGTGTGTGTGAGAAGGAAAATATAGTTAGCGCTGGGCTTTGTCAAGTCATCAATTGTGCTATTGTTTTTGGATGTTATTGAAGTTAACAAATAATAACGAAATGAATGAAAGTTAAAAAGTTATAGTATAAAGCAAGGATAGGGAAATGAACGTACACAACTGGGGAGATGAAGCCATGGATAGAATAAAGCGGAGAAAAATTGTTGATGCAGCTATGGTCCACCACGGATTGTGAAGCTAGTAAATCCGTTCAAGTGAACATACTTTTCATATACAATAACATTTTTAACCAACGTGAAATTCATTTTAACAAAATTGTTATCATAACGAAAACAAATGGTAATAAACTCGAGCAATTTTGGGATCTTCGCTGAATTTTTTAAATTTTTTTCTCTTTCTCGTATGCATTTCTGAATTCAGATTGCAAAATAGTTATCATAACTAAAACAAATGGTAACGAATTCGGACATATTATATTTGAGATTTTCCCCGATTTTCAATTTTTTTTCTCTTCTCTTCATATTTCTGACGTATGAAAAAGAAATTCAATTTTGGTTGAATGCGTTACAGTGTGGATGATTTTAAGTCATTCCCGTTCATTTCATTTACGACCTCATTCTGTATGACGAAATGAGCATTCGTTGTTTGGTACAAACACGCAAGAGTGAATTAATAAGTCCCTGAGAAATAGAAAAGAGAGGGTATTGCCAACTCAAATACAACATTTTGCTTGCTCAGAGGCATATTTTCTTTCTGGTCTGTTTTATTACAGATCTGTCCAATAGGTTTGTTGTTATTCCCAAATTCTATCCCTTCCTGTGATTCCCGTTTGATTTAATTAACTTACAGTCCAAGGTGGATTTATTATAGGTGACAGCATTCACCCAGCTGAATTTTTCGCCGAAGATATGGCTTACGTCAAAATGATATGCTTTGTTTGTATGTATTGGTATGTTTACATTCGTATTGTATTGTATTTTGACTTGATGCTTGTACCAAAGGCAACAACAAAAACATGTAGAGTTTTACTTATATGTGGTTGCCTATAATAAATTCGCCTTGTTACAGTCTCTAGAGAGTTGAAGGTCTGCTCTCTCACTGGCTTTTGTTTTTAGTGTATTTAAGGGAGAAATTGATTGTTCATCTCTACCACGGAGAATTCACTTTCATATACAGGTATCCCTTGTATAACGCGGTCTTATACAACGCGGTTTCGATATAACGCGATTTGGAAAAATTAGGTTTCAGTACAACGCGAAATTTAGGCTTATATAACGCGAAGGGGAAAATACATAATTATAAAATCTGGTAACACTAATTTGCGTACCACACATATATAATATGTAATGTATTTTTAATGTAAACCGGGAATTACCCTTTTTCGCCTTCACAACATGTGTGAGTATACCAGAAAAGGAGCTTAAAAAAACCACCCACCAAAAACTGATAACAGATTTTGCAATTATAAAACCAGTAGAAGAACCACAAGGTCCCACAACTAGTTTCTTATCCAATAGCGAAAACTATGTTGAAGAAATATCTTCTTATGAAGCTTTTGCTCCCCCAAAACGCCCACGTGCAAAGATCTTTGAAGACAGTGAAACAGATTAATTACCATAAGAAGTTTGAAGAATAACAATAAAGTTTTTAATAAACCTTTAATTTGTTTTAGTTTGTTTTAAAATTTTTTAATGTGCACATAATTATTTAAATTTTGTTTTTTGAATTTTGAAATATGTATGTACATATGTATTATTATTCATATCTTGTGTTTTTAATTGTATAAGAAAGTCTGAACTTTAGTATTGAGTTGAAATATATGTGCATCTGTTATTTTGTATGCATTTGATTTAAAAAAAACCTATTGGAACATAACCCCCAAATTTATATGAAAACTATGTTTTAGATAACGCGGAATTATATAACGCGCAATTCTTCTGGAACGTAACTATCGCGTTATACGAGGGATACCTGTACCTACTACATCGCTACGCAATGCTAACCCATTACTGTTATTGTCCGCGCTCTCAGAGAATTCAATCAGATTTCAAGTTCTATTCCGCTTGACTTTTCGGTTTCAAAGAATGAATTTTATAAATTTCTAAACTCTTTTTTTAAGTTAATTTATTTAATACTTTTCTGTAATAATTTAAGCTCCTATTATATTAGTTCTAAGTGGTCTGTAAAAGCTGTAGCTGTATGTTTTAGACTTGAAATAAACGAAAAACAGAAGCATTTTTGCAAATATGAAAAATTTAATTAAATCATTTCTATTTCTATAATGAAACAAATGCTTAAAAAGTTTTATGGAACACTTCAGCTTACGCTTAATCAAAACGTTGAAAAACAAATTACACTCTCGTCACATAATGAAATTGATGAAGAAGTATTATTGCTTACCCAACAAATCCAAAATGCCGCATGGTATAGCACATCAACTCAAACCGCAAAACAAGCTGGACTTCGTTATCCAAATGAAATAATTTCCCTTATCGCGGAGGAAAAGAAAGTTAAGAAAAAAGTGGCAACGAACCCGACAACCATCGCTAAAAACTTTGTTAAACAAAATGACTCAACATTTAAGAGAAGAAATGAATAAACTGAAAAATGTATCCTTCAATCACTATATACAGGAACTAACAGCGGAAAAAAGTACTGAAAACCCTCCAATTAAAAACCCCAATGGCTTGTGGGCTATGAGCGATATTGAAAAAACGGAAGTCTTTGCTGATCACTTAGAAAAAACATTTAAGCCGCGTGAAGCACATCATGCACCATTGCTTACAGATATTCATCAAGCTGAAAACCAGTTCTGTTTGTCTTCTCCTGCAGAGATAAAGCGTGAAATAAATCTCCTGAAATCTAAAAAAGCACCCGGCTTCGATCTTATCACCGCTGAAACCTTAAATAATATTCCATAAAATTAAAATATTGCTTCCAAGGGAGTTTTCGGACCTATTTACTTCGTATCTAAATAACAGATATTTCAGGATCAAGTGCGATAGCTCTTATTCAAGCCTAAAGCGAATTAAAGCCGGGGTTCCACAAGGCAGTATCCTTGGCCCTATACTTTACGTGTTTTTCACATCTGACCTACCGGTTTCTGAGACTAGCACTATAGCTACCTTTGCTGACGATACGTACATTTTAGTAATTGGAGACGATGAGACACAGTCCACTCGCAAAACTTCAGGAAGATGTTAACAAAATCACCGAATGAACTACAAAGTGGCGTAGAAAACTTAATAAAGCCAAGTCACTTCATGTGGATTTTACAAACAAAAAAATTCAATATCATCCTGTATATATTTCTGGCACGAAAATTCCTTACTCCAATACGGCGAAGTACTTAGGGATGACGCTTGATGCCAAACTATGCTGGAAAGAGCACGTTAAAATAAAACACGTGGAATTAAATCTCAAAATGCAAAAATTAAACTGGCTTACTGGAAGGAGGTCTCCTCTTTCCATACAAAACAAACTTTTAATTTATAAACAAGTATTTAAACCTGTGTGGACTTATGGTATACAGCTATGGGGCTGTGCCAAACAAACTCATATCGAAAAAATACAACGATTTCAAAACAAGTTTCTAAAGAACGCAGTAAACGCACTATGGTATGTGAGGAACACTGATTTACATCGTGACCTGAAGATGTCATTAGTATCAGAAGTAGTCAAACATTACGCTGTAGCTCATGCCGAAAGGCTCGAAAAACATACTAACCCGGAGGGTCGGCGACTTGCCAATTTAGATGACCAATGCCGGAGACTTAAACGAAAAAAACCAAATGATCTTGTTCCAGAAATTTTGATGACTGACAAATATATGTAAATTTCTGTCAGCTGTCTTCCAGTTATATTAAAAAAAAAAAAACTTCAGCTTTGCTTGAAATCATTCACCACTTGCTTGCTCAATTTCGAAGCAGACGTACCAGCACAATTGGTCGCCCAATTCAAATAACCACAGCATCAATGGTCGATAGGTTTACGATAGAATACAAGATGAATGACTTGGAGCAAAAATTTTAGTTTTGTTTTAATATTTGAATATGAAGAAACTATCGGCATCATGAATTAATAGGCATTGCGCACTATCGACAACCAATTTGACAGATTCAAAGGAGCCTTACGATCTTCTGCTGTAAGCCGAACGAGTTTGAGTGTCATTTCATAAACACGAACGAAATTTGGATCTCTCACGAAATACCAGATAGCAACATACAGTTGGAAGAGTAGGCATGTAGGGGTGAATCCAAGTCGAAAGAGGAAAATGTTGATGTATCAAGCAAGAAATTCATGGGGGCAATTTTTTGATATAAGCGCAATTTCACGTATGAATTACACCGATTGCCTTGACAAGCGTAAAACGATCATCGGCGCGTATTGTGCAAAGCCGTTGGATGTTGGATGCCCCTTTAGAGCAAAACTAACGCGAATTAACTCAGAAAAAGTTATCTTTTACCAAAATGAAAACATCTGCGATGCATAAGTTTAAAGCACAATGGAAAAATTCGGACTATGTTACGAATACCCCTACGAGTTGACGAGCCCGATGTTGAGTCCAAGATGGATTGCGGCGCCGCAGCAGTTTCCCCCTCTGAATTCCTACAACTAACTAAATTAATACGCCTTTCATACAAAACTAGCGCATTCCAGGCAGAATTGCTAACAATCAGGAAAGCTTGCAAAGCCATCTCCGTCATAATGCAAGCTGGAGTCAAAAGGAGCCAAGATAGCTATACTCACGGATAGGCAGGCTGCTGTAAAGGCAATAGTCTCAAATATTATGACTTCTAAAGATGTAATGCCGTGTATAGAGAAACTCAACTCGCTCAGGCAATGGCTCCATATAACTTCAGTATGAGTTTCAAGCCACAGGAATATCGAGATGGCTGATCATCCTTATGTTCGGCCAGTAGAAGTTTCCTTCAACCAGATTAAGGCGGAACTATGAATTCATTATCACAGCATGGCACGTAGACGACAGAAGCAATTATCTACCTGTACCTGACTAAATATAATACAACGGATCAAAGGCCAAATAACTGCTGGGGTAGAGACGATCCAACATCACGTGACTCAAAGGTAGAGGAGCGCACGACCAGGTTAAAGATACCACAAAACAATACTCGTATATGGCGCAGTTGTAGAGAAATAGGAGAGGAGAGAACTGTTCGTTATCATTGCAATTGTCCGGATTTATCAAGCGCAAGATTACGAGCTTTTGACAAACCAATCTTCAACAACATCGAAAAAAATTACAGGCTTGAAATTCAGGTCCCTCTTCTCTTCCGTACACTACGAAGTGGCTATAGAAAATATGATACGACTCTTGGAGACTCAACTCCCATAACAACAGAAAATTTTGGTTTAGAATGGCATCAATCATTAATTAAGTGTCTCCCAAAAAAAACAGATATGCAAATGTACCACAAGAATTCATTTAAGAGTGAATGAACTTTTAACGAGTGCAAAACTGAATTTGCTTGTAACGAACAATCGCACCCGGCTCTTATGGGGCCGAAGACATAGGGGTATACCTGTGAATGCAGTAGCGGATGTATTGACTAGAGGTGTTGCAGCCTGCTTATTAATAGGACCCGAGTGCTTCCTTGCTACGGGAAAACACGCCATAAATAAGTAGCTAAGGAGTGAAGAGCTAAAGCTAGAGGAGGTTAGCTACACCAAATTATGGGGCTACATCATGCGAAGTCCTTGCTGGAGGGGTTCAATACAAAAAGGTTTAGGAAACTTATAAGTTTTCCTAAGGATGAACTGAGAATGCTAATGGGCATTCCCACAAGCCATTGCAGGATGCGCAGTCATCTGCACACGGCTGGGATATGGTCCACTGACTCTTGTCGTTTCTACGACCAATCCTCAAAAACTCCAGTACACCTTTTCCTTGAATGTGGAGCCATAGCGTGAAGAAGGCAAAGACATCTCGGCCATTCGCCGCTATAAGAAAGGTATATACGCTCAGTCCAACCCTAGGGATGAAGCAGCGGATGTATGGACTAGAGAGTTTGCAGCCTCGTTATTAATAGGGCCCGACCACTTCCTTGACATGGGAAATCACACCATCAAGTTTTAGGTTAGCAGAGAAGAGCCAAGGCTAAGATACCTAAGCTATCACTAAACTATGGTTCTATGCCAGGCGAAGTCCTGACTGCTGGCGTATAATCAAAAGAGCTTCAGGCAACTCATAACCCGCTCTAAGGACAAACTGAGAATACTCACGGACACGAGCGCCGCCATCTGCTTAGGCTTGAGATATGGTTCACGGACTCCTGCAATTTCTGTGAACAATCCCCGAAAACTTCACCACAAATTCCTCTTGAAAATGATGCTATTGCGAGAAGAAGAATTAGATATCTCGATGGGATGCGACAGGAAGAAAGACATATGTATTCAGCGTAACCCAGTTTCATTTTAGGTTTATTGAGGGAGCTGCGTTTGGATAAGCTACTGTGATGAGTAGAGAGCACAAAAGACCATCATTCATTCATTCATTCACAACCTTTATGCCAATAGCCTTTATTCGAAAAAAAGTAACAGAACTTTTCACATAAATACTACCTTTATTCCACATTGGAAAATAAGCGATCTTAATGTGGCACCCTGCAAATTGAAAATATAAAAGTAACCAGTATGAATGTAAATTCGTATTTTGCACCTCAAACTCCACCATAACTTCCGGCCAAAAGTGAAGCACAAATTTCGTTTATAACTGCTTTAACCCTTTCGTCACTGAATGAGAATTTCGTCCTCTTAAGGATAACTAATTTCAAGTAATATGCAACATTTCATATCAAAGAATTGAGGAAATTGTGTTTTGGGAGCCTTGGTGAGAGGAAAGGTTGTACCAGTAGTGCATATCCTTAGTCTTGCCATAAATTCTGTGACACATTTTACAATGCATACGGCGAGAACACATTTGCCGAAAAAAGTTCATAAATAAAATTAGAAATTATACTCAGTTTCGTGGCAAACTTCGCTTGTAACAAATGATCAAACGTCTGAAGTGACAGTTAGAAAAAGAAGTGGTCGTCCTCGCGGGGTTCGAACCAGCGCACTCATAAAAGCCATTCGAGAAAGAATTTGCAGAAATCATCTAAGAAAATCATGTCCAGGAAAATGAATATATCGAACAGATGCATTTCAAGACTAATTAGAGATGATCTCCACATGAAAGCCTTCCGTCGCTCAACGGGTCATCTTTTGACAAGGCGTTTGAAGAAAATTAGATTCGACAGATGCAACAGATCAACGGCCATGAAAATATTCTTTTCACAGATGAGAAAATTTTCACTGTAGAAGAAGTTTTTTTAAGTAAAATGACAAAATCTATGGTAAAACTTCTAAAGATGCAAAAAGTGTTGTTCCAAGGGTTCAGCGTGCCCACCATCCAGCCTCCGTAATGGTTTGGTGGGGGGTGTCTAGTAAAGGTGTTACATCTCTTCATTTCAGCAAAAAAAAGGTTTAAGACCGGGACAGAAGTGCACCAGGAGAATGTTTTAGAAGGTATGGCAAAGCAGTTGAGCTATAATCTCTTTAAAGGAGAGCGTTGGATCTTCCAGCAAGATTCCGCTACAGCCTATAAAGCAAAAACCGCCCAACAGAGGCTAAAAAATAATATTCCTGGTTCCTTAGCCATTTGGAAGTGCAGATCTAAATCCATTGGAATCCTGTTTGTGGTCAGAAATTTGTTGAAACTGTTTTTATTTGAAATTGCGCTCACCGAGTGCATCGTCTTCTTATCGCACCTTCCACGGTAAAATGTAATGCTGAAGCAAAGAGCTTTCATTTCTTGGCAAGAGTAACAAAGCTTAACTGTTAAACTTTCACCAGAGGCATAAACTTTCAGCTACATTCAGGGTTACCATGGGCTATAATATTAGACCGCGCCACTGCTGACTTTAAGTTGTCCGGCTATTTAACGCAGTACAGGTGCATATTTGTTCCGCTCGGGTCGAAAGGGTTAACTTCGAAATGAAAGTGCAAACAAAAGACTAAATGTAGCATTTCTTGTGAAATATTATTTCCCAACACGAACACTAAAGCAGATGCAACCAAAAGCCAGCCAGCAAATAACAACCTACACTTCCTCCACCGGAAGCGTGGCAAGTCAAGCCAAAATCAACATACCTACATGCACACATACATACATATGCAAGTAAAGTACGTATGAAGGTATATAAGAATACGACACCTTCGCCCGAAAATAAACTCAAATTGGTATTAAAGAATGCATTTCAAGCATTACCGAACATTTGAAATGCCTTGCCAGCATTTAATTTTCCGCTGTGGTTTCCTCACTTATTTCTAAATATAAGGAATATTTACAAAGAAGTTTGTTATGCAATACATACCTACGTATGTGTGTATGTATGTATGCGGTTATGTGTGTGTGTGTGTGTGTATGTTATGTATGCCGCCATTCAAGTATTGTATCTGTCACTTTTGTTTAGCTTTTAACTTAATTGGGGCCATTGCTCGGAATCATTTGCATTGGTGGTGGTGATATTGGATTTGGTTGTCAATAAAAGCGCCACTGCTATAGCTTCTGTTGTTTTCGGTGTTTTTATAGCAAACAGGTTCACACTTGTACATTTTCTTTTTTATTCCGAAGCAGCAGTATTTTTCCTTTTTACATTTTTTCCAGTGTTTGCGTTTTGCCAGTGCAATGTGGAGAAATTGTTTACACAGCCTTTTTGTTATACATAAATAGCAGAATGATACATTTTTTTTTTTAAATATAAAATATCCAACACATTTCACATTGTTTTTAAAATGAACAGTAGAAACACGAAAATTTAAACTATGCTGTATGAAAAAAAAAATATTTTGTGAAATAAGGCTTCAAGTGTCCGGAATGAGAGTAAAATTTTATATTTTTGACAATTATGCGGTAAATAAAATTTAACAGCCTCAAAGTGAACATTTTTCAGTAGTGGGAAAACTACCGAGATTCGCACAGCAGAAAATGAGCACTTTCTCACCATAAATGAACGATTTCTCACAGAGTTTGCTGGCGTTGTGCACAGGCCCAAAAGCATGGTGGAATGATTTTTCAGGTGTAGGCAATATCAGACTGTTAACCGGCTCTCAGCAAATTTGACAGAATCAGGTGATAGGCTGACGTCACTTGGGATGTGTTGCCAAAAAAACTGAGATTGTGTTGGTGATATACGAAACAAAAAATCAACACAACTCCCACCTTAATTGCTTCGTTGCCGCCTCAACAACGACTGATTGGACGAGTGAACGAATAAATGTGAAATGAGCCGATAGAATTCTGCTGCCGAGTGCCCACTAACGTGACAACCGAAAAATTTTGAAGTCAAAAAAATTATATTTTCTCTACAATTTTATAAATATTTTCTCAAATAATATTTTAAGTATATTTTAATATATATTTTTTGTAAAAATTTTAAAAAATAATTTCAAAAAACTTTTTGTTAAAAAATTTTTTTAAATGAATTGACTGTTTTTCAAAAATTACTACAAAAACATGTTTTCCCAAAAATTTCAAACTAAAACGTTTTTTTCTCATATTTTTTAAGTATATTTTATACTTTTCGTCAAAATAATTTCAAAAAAACTTTTTGTTAAAATTTTTTTAACAATTTTTTTTAATGAATTGAATGTTTTTCAAAAATTACAACAAAAAAATTTCCAAAAAAAATATTTTTTTTCAAATGTTTTTTTTTTTTTTTGTTAAGTATATTTTATGCTAACAAAATTTTTTGTAAAAATTTCAGCAAGAGCTGAAGGTATTTCACTTCAAAAAATTTTCAACAAAAAATCATTATTTTTTCTAAAATGACGAATTCACGAAATATGCAGAAAATGTGCAACACCGTCAAATTCAAATTTACAGAGATTACTCTAAGCTAGGGACGGGCAGCAGAGTGGCACGCTCGCAGCAGAGCGTGCTAGCAAAGTGCTAGATCAGGGGGCGACAAACTTACATCAGAAGGGTAAGCAATAGGCGTGTACGTATATTAATCAGTTCTGAGCAACGCATATGTATGTATTTGTAAAAAAGAGAGTGAAGCTTTGCCAATAGCAAAGTTACCAGATAAGGGGACTTCATTCCATGTTAGGGGATTTTGAAGTGTTGGGATTTGCTAGATCGTTCATAATAAATAATAAAATGCTTTTCGTTTTTTTTATTGGAAACGCTTCTTTGAATATTAACATCATCTTTGCAAATTTCTATTTTATTTACTTTTATAATTTTTGTAATCAAGAAGCATAGGCGATTTTATAATCAAGAAGTTTGAACATTCGCATGTCAAAGTTTCATAGTTTCAAACTATGTAGAGAAAAATTTGTACTGACAACAAATCGGTGTATATTTTTCTAAATGAAAAAATTGTCTTCGTTTACATATGAGTATGTATGTATATCGTATGTCTTTATGTTAGTGAATTGTTTTAAAGAAATGCAGCAAACCGTAATCTCAACCAGCCATGTTTTATTTAAACAATGCATGTTATAAATTTTATGTTGTTAAAGAGGACAATTTATATATGTTTCCATTAAAAAAGTAGAGGATTTTTTCAAAAAATTATCATAGCAGAGTGGGTATTCTTGGTGAGTACTTAGTTGCTCTCAAATTCAAATCACACGCATATGGCAATGCGCACAGTATGACAAAGTACACAAAAATGATTAGAAAAATTTGTTTGCATCCGCTCATGGGTTTCGCACCATCGGTGGCAACGCAAACCACTTTTCGCCATGATACACCCATCCGTTCAGTACATTCATTAACACATTGAAATAAATCTTCACCTTTAGTCGTCCCTTTCATTGGAATAATGTCCAAAAGTTCTTCACATATATTTGGGTGGGCATCAACTCCTCGGATAAAAATCGCTAATTGGGATATGTCGGATATATCTGTACTGTTGTCAATTGCCAATGAAATCGCTGTGAATGATTTTATACGCTTTTTTAACTGCGATTTTGTAATTTCTGCCATTTCATCTACTCGTCTGCTTATAGTTCTACGAGATAAGGGGACAAAATTCCTACTGCTTTTAATATACAAGACTTCACCAATTCGCCATCCGAAAATGGACGATTCTCACGAACAAGGTTTAACGCGATTTCATAAGTTGCACGTTTTACATCTACAACGTAATCTTCGTTTTCCTAAGAAATTAAACAAAAATTTTAATAATTTGAATTTTTCCGACCTTCTGTAATTTGGCACATCGAATCGGGCTCTTCGTTTAGACTTAAGGATTTGTATATACTTTTCCTTTCTTCTCCTACATATTCATCATATTCACTCCTGTGCAGCTCATAATGTCTCTTTATGTTAAAAACCTTACACACCACACGTTTTTCACATACAAGGCATTGTGATACTCCGTCTACATATTTGCATAAAAAAGTTACCCTCCACCTCGGATTCAAATTTAACAATGTTCTTTTATTTGAGGTCATTGAACCAAATGTTTTATATTTAATATTTTATTTAACTTTGTTTATCTAAATTAAAAGTTAAAACAGAGTAATATATTACACATTAGAAATAAATTTATGTTTTTGTCGGCAGTTGAACACTGTGCACTTTGTTTTGACGTTCGCCGTTTCAAATTTTTACATAGAATTTTCAGCACTTTCACTGCATCCTTCTTCTTCTTCTTCTTAATTGGCGCTATAACCGCTTACGCGATTTTGGCCGAGTTTAGCAAAGCGCGCCAGTCGTTTCTTTCTCGTGCTAACCGGCGCCAGTTGGACACAACAAGTGAAGCCAAGTCCTTCTCCACCTGATCTTTCCAACGCAGAGGAGGCCGCCCTCTTCCTCTGCTACCACCAGCTGGTACCGCATCGAATACTTTCAAAGCCGGAGCGTTTGTATCCATTCGAACGACATGACCCAGCCAACAAAGCCGCTGGATCTTTATTCGCTGCGCTATGTCTATGTCGTCGTAAAGCTCATACAGCTCATCGTTCCATCGTCTGCGATATTCGCCATTGCCAACGTGCAAAGGTCCAAAAATCTTACGCAGAATCTTTCTCTCGAACACTCCAAGCGTCGCTTCATCGGATGTTGTCATCGTCCACGCTTCTGCGCCATACGTTAGGACGGGCATGATGAGAGTCTTGTAGAGTGTTAGTTTTGTTCGTCGAGAGAGGACTTTACTGCTCAGTTGCCTACTTAGTCCAAAGTAGCACTTGTTGGCAAGAGAGATTCTACGTTGAATTTCAAGGCTGACATTGTAATCGGTGTTAATGCTGGTTCCTAAATAGACGAAGTCTTTTACAACCTCGAAATTATAACTGTCTACAGTGACGTGGGTGCCGATACGCGAGTGCGCCGACTGTTTGTTTGAAGACAGGAGGTACTTCGTTTTGTCCTCGTTCACCACCAAACCCATTCGCTTTGCCTCTTTGTCCAGTTTGGAGAAGGCAGAACTAACAGCGCGGTTGTTAAGGCCGATGATGTCAATATCATCGGCATACGCCAACAATTGTACGCTCTTATAAAAAAATTGTGCCTGAGCGATTAAGTTCTGCGGCTCGTACGATGCTCTCCAACATCAGGTTAAAGAAGTCACACGACAGCGAGTCACCCTGTCTGAAACCTCGTTTGGTATCAAACGGCTCGGAGAGGTCCTTCCCAATTCTGACGGCGCTGCTGGTGTTGAGCAACGTCATCTTACATAGCCGTATTAGTTTTGCGGGGATACCAAATTCAGACATCGCGGCATACAGGTAACTCCTTTCCGTACTGTCGAATGCAGCTTTGAAGTCGACGAAAAGATGGTGTGTGTCGATTCTCCTTTCATGGGTCTTTTCCAAGATTTGGCGTATTGAGAATATTTGGTCGATGGTAGACCTTCCAGGTCTGAAGCCACACTGATAAGGCCCAATCAGTTGGTTGACGGTGGGCTTCAGCCTTTCACACAATACGCTCGCTAGAACCTTATAGGCGATATTTAGAAGACTAATCCCGCGGTAATTGGCACAAATTGCAGGATCGCCCTTCTTATGGATTGGGCAGAGTACACTTAAATTCCAATCGGCAGGCATGCTTTCATCCGACCATATTTTGCATAGAAGCTGATGCATGCACCTTACCAGCTCCTCGCCGCCATGTTTGAATAGCTCACCCGGCAGTTCGTCGGCGCCCGCGGCTTTGTTGTTCTTTAGCCGCGTTATCGCTATTCTCACCTCGTCATGATCGGGCAGCGGAACGACAATTCCGTCGTCAACGATTGGGGTATCGGGATCTTCACTTTCTCGGTGACATGCGCAGCTGTCACTGTTTAATAAGTTCGAGAAGTGTTCCCTCCATAATTTAAGATTGCTCTGTACGTCAGTCACCAGTTCGCCGTCTTTGTTCTTACAGGAAAACGCCCCGGTCTTAAAACCTTCTGTAAGCCGCCGAACTTTCTGGTAGAATTTTCGGGCGTTGTTCCTGTTGGCCAGCATCTCAAGCTCTTCGCACTCACGTATTTCGGCCTCTCGTTTCTTCTTTCGGATAATACGTCTCTCTTCCTTTTTCAGCTCTCTGTAGCGATCCCACATGGCTCGCGTTGCGCCCGATCGCAGCGTGGCTCTATAGGTGGCATCCTTTCTTTCTGCGGCAGCATGACATTCCTCGTCGTACCAATTGTTTTTTCGGGCTCGCCGGAATCCGATTTCTTCTTCGGCGGCGGTACGTAGAGAACGAGAAATATTGCTCCATTGTTCGTGGATGCCGGTTCGTTGGGCAGTACTCTCTGAGAGCAGGAGTGAGAGTCGAGTGGCGAATCTTCTGGCTGTCTGTTGTGATTGCAGCTTTTCGATGTCGAACATTCTTTGCGTAGGTAGATGCACGTTTTTTGCTGCACAGAGGCGTGTGCGCAGTTTGGCTGCAACAAGGTAGTGATCCGAGTCGATGTTGGGTCCTCGGATCGTACGTACATCTAATACACTAGAAGCGTGTCTTCCATCTATCACAACATGATCGATCTGGTTTCGTGTTTTTCGATCAGGAGACAGCCAGGTGGCTTGGTGAATCTTCTTATGCTGGAATCTGGTGCTGCAGACTACCATGTTTCGGGCCCCGGCGAAGTCGATCAGCCTCTGTCCGTTACCGGATGTTTCGTTGTGCAGGCTGAATTTTCCGACTGTGGGACCAAAAATTCCCTCCTTGCCCACCCTGGCGTTGAAGTCGCCAAGCACGATTTTTATGTCGTGGCGGGGGCAGCGCTCATAGGAGCGTTCCAGGCGCTCATAGAAAGAATCTTTGGTCGCATCGTCCTTCTCTTCCGTCGGGGCGTGGGCGCAAATTAGCGATATGTTAAAAAAACGGGCTTTGATGCGGATTGTTGCGAGACGCTCGTCCACCGGAGTGAACGACAGTACTTGGCGACGAAGTCTCTCTCCCACAACAAATCCGACACCGAATTTGCGCTCCTTTACATGGCAGCTGTAGTAGACGTCGCAAGGTCCTATGGTTTTCTTACCTTGCCCCTTCCATCGCATCTCTTGGATGGCAGTGATGTCAGCCTTTACTTGCATCCACACCATACAAATACACTTAATATTAGTGGTTTTTTATGCGACAATAATATGTAACTTACGGTCTCAAAAAATATCGTCGAAAAATGAAGAAATCACGAAAAAACTGATTTTATTTATGAAATGTCAAAACTTATGAGTAAGAGTTGCCGCAGTTGTTAAATGTGGGAATCAATTTTGGAAATTGTTGATTTTGTTATTCATGATTTATATACATAAGTATATACTATTGGTTGTTTATTTTTATTTGCAGTTGTACTTATCAGAGTGTATTGGATTTATATGGGCGAAATTAGTTGTCAATCACGTCCACTTTTTATGAAAAATAAAAGAAAAAATGGTATCATTCAGTAGCTGAAAATTCTGAAACATTCGACAAACTTCGGTAGCTGAAGAGAGTTTGCAGTTTTATAAAATAATTTGCTAAAAAAATTGATTTTCTGGATTTCTTAGCTCAATTTAAAAAAATATATCCGATCTCAAAAACCACTTAAGTAATCATAAGATAAGTGTGAATAATTTACAGATTCGTCAGTATATGCAGTGATCAATAGTTTTGAAGATTTAACTGTCATTGCTTTCCAATATGTAAGATTTTAATTTAGTCTCAAATGAAATATTTTCAGAGGCCTTAATCTTCTTTACATCTAGCAATTAAAAAACAGTATTACGCGAACTTTTGAAATGTTTTATTGCATGTCTATTGTTGTTTATTATCTTAATTCATTATTATAATAGAAAGTGTAATATTATATGTAGAGATCGGATTCTTATGCAAGTGCATATCACATGAAGTTCGCACCTAGGTAGAAACTCATCATAATAAAATATTCAATTTGCATAAAAATCCGATCTCTAGTAATATGTATTTAATTTAGTTGTTGAAGAAAAATCTACCCAAAAACCAAATTTTTTAGAAAGAAGAATTCATGAATAATTGCTCTCTCATTCAGGATACAAACACAGACACAACTCGCTCAATTTTTCTGTTTCTTCCCTGTGCTTGGTTATCCCTATTCACCTAGCACTTTTAGCTCGCAGAAGCACACGCTGCTGCACAGTGCAAATGTGCTGAGTTTGCCCATCACTACTCTAAGCTAAAAAATAATGTAAAAAAATACGCAGGCAGTGCTGTTCGAAAATTACAACAAATTTTTTTCCAAACATTTTTAGCCAAAAAACTTATTTATTAAGAAATAATAAGATAAAAATTTTAGGGAAATGTTTTTCAAAAATTACAACAAAAAAACATTATTACAACATTTTTAAATTAATTAAAATTATTCGCAAATGACTTTTTAGGTATATTTTATATTAAAACAAGTTTTTGTATAAATGTTAAAAAGAATCGTTTTTTTTTTTCAAATGATGAATTCAGAATTTACTAAAAAAGCTAAAAAATAATAAGAAAGAAATCTAGTGGGGTGTTTTTCCAAAACTGCTAAACAATTATTGATAAAAATATTTAAATTTAAAAAAGCTAAAAAATTATAAGAAATAAATCTACGGGTTGTTTTTCAAAAACTGCTAAACAATTATTGATAAAAATTTTGTAAATCAAAAATTTAATTTTAAATTTAATTTAATTTTAAACTTTTAATTTAAAACAATTTTATCTTTTTTTCCTTCAAAATTATCACTTTTAAATATTTCACTTCAAAAAACTGCGTACCAGAATTTTGAATATTAAATAAATCGCAAAAGTATTAAATTTTTGTAAACATTTTTTTTCAATTTACTTCTTATTATACGCAAGCCCACAAAAAACACAATTTTTAAAAGAATTGGCGATAAAGTGCAAACTACTTGGTTCATTTCATACAGAAATCACTCACATAAACTCGCCGCACATCTCAACAAACCCAACACTAGCCGCACCAGCCTGAGAAAAGTTCCACGACCTGTTCACTCTCTTGGGACTTTTGAGCTGACTAAGAGTGTGACTGTGAATGTGACATTTTCCTTCGAAAATAAAGATCTCAACATCGCTGTAATCAACTGAGAGCAACCAATGAGACAACAAAGACTAGAAGCTGGCCAGTTTTTTTTTTTGAGAGCGCGCTGAGTTATTTCAGCATTATTTTAGTTTCTGCAAGATGGCGCACTTAATTCAGCAAGCGATATTCTCCACAAAAAGTTCCATAACCAGGTTAACAGGGCGGGCTACTTGCAGAGCCAGCCTTTTTAATGAGATTATAACTCACAATAATCAGAAGGTTTACTCGCTCTAATGAGGCCAAAATCATTGAAAAATAATGAAAGATTTTTAAAGAGTTTCTGAAAATGGGGTGCCACTCCTTTGTTATTTTCAAATATGAACGGGAATCAATGTGATTTAAAATTAATTGTTTTTTTTTTTTTTACTTATTGACTATTTTTTGTGCTCTTGAAGAAGTGACTTCGATGACTTTGGTCAAAAAGTGCCTCGCCTGGTTATCTGTTTTTAAGCCAAACTTTTCTAGTGAAAAGTACAATTAGCAGATCAACAATAAAAGCTTTAGCGCATTCTTACTTCGCTCGCCTTCACATTGCCAGTGATGGTTGTTCAAACACGCCAAGACGCTTTAATTTCAAAGCAGTCACACGCACTGCATATAGCAATTCCCTTAATAGTTTAGACATATTTTAGAGTTGGTTGGCAACGCGACAAAACCAATAAAATAAAGCTGGGAGTTTGAAAACTGCAACACAAAAAATGTTAGTATAATTTGCGTAATTGCTCTTGAAGGTCACATGGAAATTGTGTCAGTATGATGTGTGTGTGCGTGTATGTAGTAGCGAAAAGTGAAAAATGGCACTGAGAACGAAACAGAAAACACAAAAAATGTTTTACACATGCGATCAAGCAAAGCGATTGCCGGCTGATACGTGCAAACGTTCACCTCGAAGCACCCGCATCGAAAGCGGAAATGCACTGCTGGCGACATCTACTCATGCACAAAGCCACGTATTATATTTACATACAGACAGATATTTATGAACATTCATACACATATGCATTTGATTTGCAAGTGTGTGCGCGCATGCGATTTAGGCATGCTGGAAATGCGATTATAAACAATTTTAAATCATTTTTTTATTATTCATTTTTTAGCATTTGCACTTTTGCTTTTTTCTTTCCTTCTATTCTTGCTTTTGCAAAATTGTTTATTGTTTCGTTTCAATTTCGATTTCCACATTTGTAATTATTGTGAAAATGTGATTTTCCTATTTGCCATTGCAATGCAATTGTGCCGGTAATTTGACAATAATAACAAAAACAACAAAACAACTGTACTAAACAGCTGCTGTGTTGCTATAATTTTTCTTTGTTATTATTTTTATTTTTTTCTTTCGTTAATAAATGCATTGTTGCTGCCTCGGTTGTTCCCTCTGCGACTGATATTTTCTAGAAACTTGCAAAAAGATAATTATGGGTGTGCGACAAGAATGCAATGCATCGCATGCAAAAATTGCGAAAAAAACAAAAACCACCTGCGCCTGACACACAAAAAACCACAAAAAGCCTGAGCGCATGTTCAAAACGCTTAAAATCATTTTCCAACCATTTTCATTCATTGTCATTGAGAACGTACGCAGCGTTGCCGGCACATTCGGTTGCTGAGGGATGCGGAGTAGTTGGCTAGGAGTAGAAAAGAGATGCATAGATGCTTGTGCATGTGTGAGTAAGCAAAACGCAGTGCGAAGTTGAGCTTTGAAAAAAGTCTAAACCAAATTTGCTAATTGCGTATGGCTGCTCAGTTCGTAAATAATGTAAAGAAAGGGCTTTTTTTGTTAGTGCTTAGGAAAATAGGCACAAGGTTGCTCAGTGCGGCTGTATGTGTAGGTGCGTGCAGAAGAGTCCACGCAGATATTGTACAAAAACAAATACAAACTCCATTATATGGCTACTCATAGAGCCACCGAACGTTTTTGTGATATACAGTCGTGTCTGGATATAGTGAACACCTCGATATGGTGAACAGCGAAATTTTTTTATGGTGTACTCCAAATAGTGAACAAACAAAATTCTCTAAATGGTGGAAAAAAAATTTAAAAGCAACTACTAACAGAAAGAAAAAAAAATATACAAAATAATCAGAAATGTTGGGTGGATATACCGCTAAATTGCAATTTTGGTATTGGTTTACATTAGATTAGATTTGTGGGGGTTGGGCAAGTCCAAGCACTCAGTCAGGAGACTATTGTACTACACCCGGATCACTAATTAGTAGCATTTTCAGCTCAAAAATGTTCAACCACCTCAACAACAACAACAACACCCGGATAGGTTTCAGTAGAAAGAAAAGAGTAAAGAGAGTTTGAGGTCACTCTTGCACAAATCTCTTGGATTCATTGATGAATCTTAAGAGATCCGGAAGAGTATGAACTTTAGCCATACTCAGTATATCGCAACCCAATATCCTAAGTCTGATTCTGGAAAACGCCGGACAACTAGAGAGAAAATGCTCTGCAGTGTCGTCATCCTCAAGACGGAGTAGACATATCGAGCTGTCGACGACCCCCATGGCAGCCATATGCTGACCACAGGCGTTGTGCCTTGTGATTACACCCACCAGTTCTCTCAGGTCCTTTCTGCTGAGTTTTAGGAGTAAGGTCGCTATTTTCCTGTTTGGTTCTTTCACAAAGCACTTGGCTACTCTGCACGAGTTCAACCCAGACCAACGTCCTCTGGTGGCAGACCTCATCAAGTCGTCAATCCATGGTTGAATCGATGCGGAATTTACACCTAGAAAGGGTTCAGGGCCTTGTGGCATACTTGCAGAGCCTTCATTAGCCAATTTATCAGCTAGCTCGTTCCCTGTAATACCACAATGTCCAGGCACCCAAATGAGACTAACTTTGTTATCGGTTGCTGGAAAATCTGCTGTTATTTTACGTTAACATCAGAGTTAGTTTTGTTTTTGTCGAGTGCTAACCGTTAGCGGCTGAAAGTGTCTAATTCAGCAAATCAGAAATCAGCTGCAGGCAAATATTATAGCGCAATATTGGACGCCTTTATTAGAAAGCTTCAATGCAACAGCCTGGAGCAGTGCGCCAACCTAAATCCCGTCAATCTTCTCCATTATATCAACAGCTCTGGCTGGCTGTAGATATCTAGCTGGTGGAGGTCCACAATGGTATCAAAACGGCGCTTCAGTGCTACTTGAGGAGTGCCAAACTGGCACTTCAACCATTTCATGTACGCACCATTTTGTTGCCACATTCTCGCTACCAACAAATTATACGATTATTTTTCCACGACTATATCGAATCTGTGTGTTTGACAAGCTTCATAATACTGTTTGCGTCTATACAGCCAGCTCTTCCAGTTAAACAGCAGTTTGTCAAGGGTTAATATACTCGTATTCTTTAGGGGAGGGGATTCCCAAAGAAAGTGGAAGATACAGGATGAAGTCCAAAATAAACAAGACTGAGCTAAAAGAGAAACGACAGGAGCTTGGCCTTTCATGGCCAAATAGGTAGAAGTCACAGGTAGCATTTGCCGCAATAACAGACTGGCATGACCATACGTATTTTTCCTAAAGCAGACCGCTCCATTTAACCTAAATGGACTCATGGTTACCATCTTCTTGATATGGAGATCTACCGGAATGACGTGTGTCAGTGCATTAAGAGTCCTCGTTTGGGCTTACCTCGACAAGAAATATTGCAGAGGAAATAGGGAATAGAGAAGTCCACGATATAAAAAGTTCACTGTAAGTTCTTATCTCGGATGTAATTTTCTTGACCTTTGTCTTTGCCTACCCACTCATTTATTTGTTACTTTATTTATGTCGTTAACACCCACACTGATTTTGACCGTGAAAAATGGTATACAATCGAAGTCAACGAACTGATTTTTTGTCGGGAAATTGTCGAGGATATTGCAAGAGGATTTGGAGTTGCGACAAAGGGGAAATACAGACCTCAAATCCTTTAACAAAACTAAAATCAGTGAAAGTTTCTGTAAAGCTAGTAGCGTATGGACAGAGGTCACTGCTGATTACGCTGTTATACTTACAATACGAAGTTTACGCAAAAAAGTGATCAAAAAGACAGTTTCTGCAAGCAAGAAGGCAACACCTATTCGCGAAACTTTTCTATAAAGGCAACGAACAAAACTAACAACCTATAAGGCTCTCACCATACCTGTACTAACGTATGGCCTAGACGATGACGATATCCGATGAGGTGTCCATTGAAGTTTTTAAGAGAAAGATTCTGTGGAAGATTTTTGGACTTTTGCACGTTGGTGACGGCGAGTATCGTAAGCGAAGGAAGAATGAGCTGTATGGGATTCACGACGACAAAGACTTGCTGCAGCGAATAAAGATCCAGCGGCTTCGTTGACTGGGTAACGTCGTCCGAATGGAAACAAGCGCTCCGGCTGGCGCTTTTTGTTAAACTCGGTCAAAATCGCGTAAGCGGTTATAGCTCCACTAGAAAAGAAGAAATTCAGAAACAAGCGACCGCAGTAGTCGAATGAGTTGGTACGTGCGTGACTACCATTCAGTAGAACCCGGGTTCGAAACTCCGGACATGAACCACCAAATGATAGGAAAAATGTTATCTAATAGCAGTCGTCCCTCGGCAGGCAATGGTCAACCGTCGGGTGTATTTTTGCCATGAAAAAGCTCCTCATAAAAAAACGATCTACCGTTCGGAAGTAGCGTTAAACTGTAGTTTAACACAAAGTTTAATTTTTAATCTGAGTAAAATAAAACAGAGCAGAGTGTTGCGTTAACAACGATCCAGCGATCACAGCGAAGGTGAGAACCCTCACAGCAAGTTGTCCGCCATGTTATCCTCTCAAGGCAGAGAGTAAATGTGGTTGGCAGGTGTGCCCATTACTGTGACATTGAGTACCGTAGAAGGGAAAACTAAAACTAAAACCGGTTGCAGCCAAGAAAACCCTATTCAGCGCCCACAAAGGCCAAGAAATCAGATTTTACATTTACATGAACTGGCAGCCGAATAGTTTGGTGCGTGACTACCATTCAGAAGCGTACAAGTTCGAATCTCATACATGAAGCACCAAATGATAGAAAAGGTTTTTTCTAATAGCGGTCGCCACTCAGCAGGCAACAGCAAACCTCCGAGTGTATTTAAGGTCCTCATAAGAAATCATTTGCCGTACGAATTCAGCTTATAACTGTGAGTCCCTTCTTTTGTGCAACAACATTACGCACATCACAAATAGGAGAAACAGCTCGACCACGCACCGAATAAAGTGTGTAAGGGCTTATTATATAACACATGGACTGAAAAGTCCCAGGCCTAATACATAGATGGCACTAGTTTTATTGCATTCACCCCGTTTTCAGTTAGTACTAAACTTAAAAAGACAGCTGTTAAAATTTCGTGATATTCCATTTATTAGTTCGTGAGTTATTTTGCTAAGAGTGACGCTACTTTTGTTATTTTCAAAACAATGGATCAAAAAAAACTTTATGGTTTAACTTTATACTGCTTCTTGATGGAAAAAAATACTATTCAAGCGAGGCAATGGCTTGAAAAGTGTTATGAGGAAGCCGCTCTATCAGAAACCACTATAAAACGATGGTTTTCTGACTTCAAACGTGGTCGTAGAGACACCGAACACCGATGATACACAACGCAGGGGACGTCCAAATGAGGCGGTAACACAAGAAAACTTCAAAAATATTCCCAAAATCGTTTTGATTGATCGAAAAGTCAAGTTGCGTGAGTTAGCTGACATCGTAAAGATATCAAAAGAACGCCTCGG
This sequence comes from Anastrepha ludens, assembly GCF_028408465.1. Lineage (NCBI taxonomy): Eukaryota > Metazoa > Arthropoda > Insecta > Diptera > Tephritidae > Anastrepha > Anastrepha ludens. The sequence goes on along the minus strand of NC_071499.1, from coordinate 7,896,402 downwards.
TTTTATATTGCATGAGCATTTGACTATGAGAAAGCTCTGTTCAAAGTGGATGTCGCGTAAATCCAACCATCAAATGGGCTCCACATCCACCGCATCCGCCAGATTTGGCTCCCAGCCACATCTCGCTGTTCGCAGGCCCAAAAAAAATGATCGCCGGTAAGAAATTTTTCTGGAATAAAGAGGTTATCGCTGAAACTGAGGCCTATTTTGAGGCAAAAGATAAATCGTGCTACAAAAGTGGTATTGAAATGTTAGAGCGGCGCTGGAATGATTGCGTTGCTCTTGATGGAAATTACGTTGATGAATAAAGCTAATTTTGAATAAAAAAAACGTGTTTTCTCTGTTAGGCCCGAGACTTTTCAGACCATCTGTTATATATTGGGTTGGCAATTAAGTAATTGCGCATTTTTTAGAAAATGAAAGACAATTTTTTCATGGAACTAAATAACTTTATTCTTTAATGTATTGCCCATTTTGATCAATGACCTTTTGCCATCTTTCAGGCAGGTACGAATTGACATCATCATCATTATTGAGATTTTTACCATTCAAGGAGTTTTGTAAAGATCGAAACAAAAAGCAATCAGATGGTGCAAGGTCAGGACTATAAGGTGGATGTGGCAAAATATCCCAATCAAGTTCCAATAATTTTTACCGAGTGACCAAAGATGTGTGTGACCGTGCATTGTCATGATGGAATACAAAACTTTTTCGATTTGTCAATTTGGGCCGCTTTTCATCTGCTGCATTGTTTAATTTCATTAGTTGTTCAGCGTAGACATCAGAATTGTTCGTTCGGTTGGGTGGTAAGAGTTCAAAGTAGATAATTCCTTCGTAATCCCACCAAACTGATAACAAAACCTTCTTTTGATGAATATCAGCTTTTGATGTTATTTGAATTGGTTCACCTGGCCTGCTCCACGATCTTATCTGCTTGATATTTTTGTAAACAACCGATTGTTCATCGTCAGTTATCAGTCGTTTTAAAAATGGATGATTTTCAGTACGTTTCTTTAGCAAATCGCAGCTGCTAATGCATTGCGTTAAATGCGTTTCTTTCAGTTCGTGAGGAGCCCATGTATCGGGTTTTTGAACATAGCCAAGTTGTTTTAAGGGGTAACACCACTGTAGAAATTTCAAAAAATTGATTTTTTTTTTATGAGCTTAAAAAATTCTTTGAACCTTTTAAAATACAGAACAAAAAGTTTTATACGTTACCGAAGTTTATTTCATAAATATTTTAAGCTTTTAACCAAGCGTTAGTGACTGCTACCTAACGATTTCTCCAAATTTCCAAACTTTAAACGCGTTTTTCTCAAAACACGTTTTCTGAAATTGGCACGCAGCATAACTCAAACAATTTTAAATATTTTTAATCAGGTTTTTCACTACGTCTGTATAATAACCTTCTTAAGAGAAGAGCGTAGGGGATTTTCGATAGATTAATTTAAACGATTGTTATAATTATTTAATATAAGTGCCGTTTTTTTAGTCCAAAATAGAGTTTTTTCCTTCAAATGCTTGCTAATTCCACAAAAATAAACATTTTTTAAATCCCCTACGTGTTTCTCTAGCTATTCTTATCTAGATTAAGAAAAAAAAATTTCCTTGTTCCAGATTAAAATTTGCACCCTCTGTGCTGCGTGCCGCGGAGCTCCTTCAAGATAAACCACATTACAAAAATGTCTCCAATGCCGCCATTTTGTAAAATTTTTCGATCAAACTTTGTAGTTTTGTATTTTAGTATATAAGTAATAACTTCCCAAATCAGAGTGATTGTTTTCCCTTTCTTTCTACACAAAAAAATTCTTTAAAAATCGTGTTTATTTTACGCGTGTAGAGTGGTGTTACCCCTTAAGTGATTTTCAATGAAGCTTATCTGCAATATCAGGTGTTGTACTGTCACGATCCGAATCGATTATTGCTTTAATTAGGGCGCCATCAACTTCAACTGGATGTCCAGAGCGTTTTTCATCTTTGAGTGAAAAATCACCAGAACGAAATTTGGCAAACCAATTTTGACACTGCCGTTCTTTTAAGGCTTCGTCACCATAAAAATCACATAACTTTTTATGAGTTTGAGATGCGGTTTTCCCTTTGCGGAAGTAAAAAAGTAAAATATGACGAAAATTATCCTTTTGATTTTCCATTTTTCAACGACCGCCAAACGAAAACTACGCAACCGATCAAAAACTTTTTTTACAGATTGACAGCTGAAATGCCAACTATCAAATAACAAAAGGTGTTTTACATTTGTACTACGTCTGTAAACCTAAAAATTGAACTGAAGCCATCTATGAGTGAAATCCGCAATTACTTCGTTGCCAACCCAATATAATTCAATATCGTTGGCAGATGCCGACTGCCTTTTTAACAGTAGCTATCCTGTGTCCCACCATAAGTTTACGTCTCACTGACTCACTGCCAGCTATGAAAAGTAGGTTAATTAAGTTAAATTATAAAGCACTGGGAAATCCAAATGCCTCGCAGTTACTCGTAAAATTTTTGTCAATTTAAATTACACGTAATTGTTAGTGTTTCGATTTTTGATAATCGCTAATTCATGTCCATGGGTGTGCATATAAAGGTTTTTTTTAGCTGACTATTTATTTATTTAATGGTGCGTTCACACACTCGGCGGCCATCGTCAGTCGCCGTGGCTGCGAGACTCGGCATGCGTTTAACCGCTAAAAGTGAGTAATTCAGCCAACACGCGCACTTTCGTGTGAAGCAAAGATCGCCGAACTTTTTATAATTCTACATTTATCTGCGTATGTATGTGTATGTTTATGGTTTCATTAGAATGTAATCTGATTGCATTCTCAATTAAACACGAGTGATCGATTGTAGCACTACTTTGTTGCAAAAGGAATGAGTATTCCATAATTTTGAAATCTAATTAAATATTACCAAACAGTAGCAGCCAAATGTGCTGCGCTTCCACGCTTCGATATTCAGCTAATAACATTTTTAGAATTATTTTTATACAACTTTGTTTAATAATTTTTTTCCTTTTTTTTTTTTGGTGGTTGATACTACACGCTTTTTGCGCTTATTAAGTGTTGTTTTCCCTTTCTGGTTCAGTTTCTTTGTCGCTAATTCCAAATACTAACTGAAAATCGGCATTCGTTCGGCACTGCTATCGTGGCGTACTTCCGGCATGTGTGTATCGATCACGTTTAATCTGTCCAGTTGTAGTTGTTGTTCTTGTGCTCATCAACAATGCGCTGTTGCGCTTAACTGTTGAGTTTGTTGTTTTTGTTATAGTGAGTGATTGGTGGTAGCGACTTTGGCCGCAGTTGTCACTTAGTGTCGCCACATTGCCAACTCGAATTTAGTTCACGGCTACACGTAAGCGCAGGTATCCACTTATGTGGCCAAGTACGTTGCTCACCGGCGGCTGCAACGCTGCTTCATTGATTCTAATGTTAGTGCATTTAAATGTATGCGCAATGAATTTGCTTAGGTGTTGTTTTTGTGAGTCTCGCGTACTTAGTTAGCCGTTTGCGGATGCTTACTCGTGTAGTTGCTGCCCCAGCGTTGCATGCTTAACTGATCATCAAACGGTTATTATCAACGCCACGATCGCCCATCATACATGAACAGAGACACACACACAGCCACGCGGTTCGTACCCGGTTGGAAAATTAAAAAAAGTTCGGTTCACAACTAAATAAGTAAATAATTGGCGCGTACACTTCGGTTAGGTGTTTGGCCGACGAGCTCCCCCTACTATTTGTGGTGTGCGCCTTTTTGTTGTTCCACAAATGAAGAGACCTAGTCGACACCGAACGGCAGATATTTTTATGTGGAGCTTTTTTATGACAGAAATACACTCGGACGTTTGCCATTGCCTACTGAGGGGTGACCGCTATTAGAAAAAACTTTTTCTTCATTTTGGTATTTTATGCAGAGATTCGAACCTACATCCTCCGATTGGTAGTTACGTACCAACCCATTCGGCTATCCGCAGACTGGAGTTTGAAGGTCGTGCCGGTGTAATTTTTCCAAGTTGGTAGGATCGGAACGAGGGGAAAGCTGCACCGAAGCCACTGTCTTCCTTGACGGCTCCACGATTCAGTCGGAGAAGGAATTTTCTTTAAATCAGCCAATTTATCTATTTGCTTAAAATTGCCGAATACTGCTAGTGTTTTTTAGGCAGAAGTATTTGCGATCTTGTAGGCATCAAATGGTATGGGCGTGCAGGTAACATTTCTCTCATCTGGGTTCCCCGACCTAGAAACGTTGAAGAAAATAAATTGCTGATAAGCTTGCCAGGAAAGGGACTGAATTGGTCTCAAAGACTTCCTACCCGGTCATCGGCATACCCTTGACTGTTGTTAAAGGTGAACTGCACAACTCTTTTCTCAGAGAAGCACAGAAAAAATGGAGCTCCATTTCTTCATGTGGTATTTCAAAAACCCTTTGGGCCCAGTACAATAAACGCAGGACACAGAAAACCCTGGGACCTTCACGCCATGCAATTCCCAAACTCGTAGCTGAGTTTACCGCTCATTGGGCGATCGATACACACACAGAAAAGGTAGGTTTACCATTTAACGCCTTTGCAGATGCTGTACGGACCTTTCAGAGAAGGAGACTATCGATCATTTTCTCTGTAAATGTCCGATGTAAACGAGGTCACTGGGTGCTCCTTTCTTCGACAGCCTGGGACAGTGCACTAACCTAAATCCCATCAATCTTCTCCATTACGTGAACAGTTCTGGCTGGCTGTAGATGTCCGCCTGATGGAGGTCTCATAATGGTATCAAAACAGCGCTTTAATGTTGCTTGAGGAACACCAGAGTGGTATTTCAACCATTCGAAATCCCATCGTAAGAAGATTTGCTCAATCTTGCCTATGCCCAAATACTTAAATGCCATTAAATCATTCCATTCTTTTGGCGTACACATCGAGGTTTTGCAACACGACTGCGCGTAAGCTGTCCAGATCCTCGAAAAAGTCGCCAGAAATGAGAAATGCGTTTTTTGAGCTAGAGAACATTCGCATGGGAAGTTTTGCACAGATTCTGTATCATCTTCATATTCATCACTTACTGCCTCATGTTCTGTCGTCCGTCGTTAGTATTGCCATAAGGAGCCATTTGCTTATTTTGGAAAACCTCCGTAGTTTTCTGTTTTTTATTCGTCAAATACTCCACCTGCTTTTGCTAGATGTTTTAGCTTTTCTTTTAACTCGTGAATATAGGAAGAGCAGGCGAACTTGAAATATCTGTGCTCGAGCACAGATTTACATTCTTAAAGGCATTTAAAGTTTGTCATTATCGACGTTAGTCCCTTGAACGCAACTTTACTGTCTACAATAAAACTTTGTTCAATACCTTCACTAACAAGGCAATTGCATAGATCTTGGCTAGAAAAACACAACAATAGTCTGGAAGTCTATAAGTTTGCTTCACTGAGAGCAGCTGTGAGAAGTTGCAAGATCTCGCGCCATACCCATTTTTAAATCAGCTTTGCGGATTAAATCCTAGAATCCCGTAGTCGCTTAGAATCCTATCAGATTTTCAGTCACTTACGTTGGTGTTATGGAGTTCGAAGTTGTGGCAAAATGCGCTCTCCGCGATCTGGCACTGACGGCTACCATATTCACCTCCACAGAAGGATTTCCGGTAGGGTATGTGCATATATTTATAGATAAATATATTATACACATATGCATAAGTATGTGTGTGCATACACACACTCTCATCCAGCTTTACCACTGGTCGACTTATTGACTCAGCGTTCGAGTAGCTGACCAATTCACCTTGCGTTCATGCAATTTTGGCTAATCACTGCGTCGCGTCAAAATTGAACAATTAAAGTTTATTTAAAATACAAATTCGAAAAAAGTAACATAATTCATGCAAACAGAATTCATTCAAATATTTAATCGGGTAGGTACATATGGAATTATTACTTTTAGCATTTATTATTCCAGCACTTGAAATGCTGCAGTCGAGTGGATCTTGGGACGTGGTGAAAATGGTTTCCAAATGTCGGAAAAAGAAATTCAAGTACTACTATTGGTACCGAGCGGAGATCTGCATTCAAAATTTGGGCGTAGGTAGTAAATTAAACCTTAAAACTTTGGTAGAGGTGAGAAACTTTCTGTGACAAAATTCGGATAACTTGATTTATTTATTTGACTTTCATATTGACGGTCTTGAGATCAATCTAATGGTGTTTCATGCACGATTTCGTGAGGCGACTAGAACAAATTCAGAATAGAAATCATTTCCAGAAGTTTACAAACCAAAAACATCCTACTTTGCCCATATTTTTCGTATCTTTAATCAGTCGGTTTCAGGAGTGACACAGGCGCTGAACCTTGCCATTAAGCACAAAGAGGAATCGTTAAAGTATATTTTCCTCAATTTCTAGCAGAGTGGAGTGATTCCTATGAAGCATCTCATCAGCAAATATGTACTTGCAGCAAATAGTTTAGTTTCATTAGTAAGAGCTCTAAAGCCCCAACATGTAGACTGTATAAGGGCAGCATTTAAACTTAGTATTTTATTGAGTCTTTCTTAATATGGTTACTTAAACTTCGCCTATAAATGAAATGATTAAATACTTCGAGAAGAGCCTACAATTTTGTGTCTGAAAAAAACAAAAAGTATGAATTCGATTAAAGTTTTTGAAGTGAAACTTGTTTACGCGCGTCAGAGTACTCGTATAATTTCAAGGCCACGACACACGAGCTAGCGTTACGAAAAACCGTCATGAAATGTACCTTATAAGCCTACGGCGTACAAGCTATTCTCTTTCTCCGCTTTGTGCGGTGCTTCGTAGTGAAAAATGTGTACTACATGATTACGACGAACATTTATGTAGCCGATGGCTTAGCAAATGGCGCCGTTGATAAACTAGTGCATATATATAGATTATGACAATGCTGGAGAAGTGAGTTTTGTATGGCTTGACTTTCCTGATACTCCGAAAACAGGACAAAAACTTCGAAAGAAATGCAGTACACATATGATAGCTAACAAAACGAGTATTAGTAAAACAGCAGTACCGATAGCTAGACGATCAGCTACAATACCATTAAATCACAATAAAACTACGAGTATTAATGCAAAACGTACACATTTTCCTGTAGTTTGTGCATGTGCCAGTACCATATACAAATCTCAGGGCGGTATATATTCTGAAATAGTCTATGAATACGATAAAAAGCAGTCACAATCGCTAGCGTATGTCGCACTGTCACGTGTTACTTCCATTGATGGACTATTTATAATTACACGCAATGATGATTTGAGATTCTACCATGGCCGGAGACCATCAGCAACAATGACATCATTGCAAGCAGAATTTCGAAGACTGTCGATGAATTGTTTGGAAACTCTTGAACAAATGGTTCAATTTATACAACAAAGAAAGGGGACACTTGGACACTTCAATGAAATTAATAGGATTTTTCAGGAACAACGATAGATGACGTATTTTTTCGCTATATCGACACAATCGAGTCAAGAACATATACATATATCCTATTTCAGTTACCACAAACCGATTATATCCACTGCTGCTATTGTACCATCAATACAAAATGTACAGGCTATTGAAGCACCGACTAATGTACAAATTTCAGAAATAAATGAATAATAATATTATCCACTATTATTGTATGTAATTTTATTAAAAATCATTTCAATCCTCATTAAAATATTTAAATTTAACCCAGAAATTAAGAGGTTTCACTTCAAATATGCGCACATAGTGCAGCTGGCCTTTTTAACGTGATAGCGTCTAAAAATTCGATTTAGCCGGCTGCACGCACGAAAAAATGTGTCGTTACCTTGCTCATTTGTCGTTACCTTGCTCATTGCCGTTACCTTGAATGAACTTCAAGCGAAAGCGCGGAACAAACAAAACAAACGAACGGCAACGTTCGACATCTTGCTCTCTCCTACTTAAGTGAGCGTATATATGTATGTATATGCGCATATGTACATATATAAATTCACGTATTTGTATTTGCATATGCGTTCTTATTGATTATTATTAATTTGATTTACTTGAAGAATTTAAAATAAAACCAAGTTTGTTAATAATACCTGTTGTATAATGTTATTATTATTAATTTTTTTATTATATATGAAGGAAAAAATGTAAGGTAATATTTACCACATACCTTATAAGATATGTTGTATACTAATATATGTATATAAACATGCATATACATATACAATTTCGCACAATTTTCAAAAAGAACAAATCTATATGTAAAGATGCATACAAATCATATGGACATATCAAATATACGAATCTATTCCGTACGCAAGCAAATGTAAGCTAATGTGCTTGAACTGCAAGCGAGAGCGCGGAACGAACGACAAAGAGCACAATCGGTCCCCGCGTTCGGCAACGTTCGACATCTGGCTCTGTCCTACTTGAGTGAGCATATATATGTATGTATATGCGCATATGTAGGTATATAAATTCACATACTTGTATTTGCATATGCCTTCTTCCTGTGTGCATGGTAATGAACCATTTCTCTGTTGAGAATTGGAGATGATAGGAAAACTAGGAAATGAAAGGGGGTGTCTCGAGTGTAATGTGTCTTGAAAAAGTCAAATCGATGATGCTGCCTCTTAGTGTTGTTGACTTATTAACGTCTGATGCACAATCGAAATTGAAGATATCTTTCATGACTTTGATAAATGTTTCGTCATTTTTCACGTTTGTGTAAATGTAACTTGACCTATTCCATTGCAATTCCATGTACCCCCTCCTCTATATCCATACAAATTAGCTCAAACAAATAAAATTAAAATTTTATTTTGAAAATTGCAACCCTTACATCAGTATTTTCTTATGACGTTGTCACGTTAAACTATCGTCAGTAAACCGACTTTACTTTTTTTTATCTAAAATACACAGATATGTTTTATTATGTTCAATTCAACACTTTATATCGAAATCCATTTCGAACGTTTCAAAACGCTTTAGAATTTGTTAAATTTTCACATTCAAAGCAGCTCTGTAATAACGGTAAATGGAGTTATAATAATTCTAGATAAACTTTTATAAGGAAACGTTGTCCGTGTTGCGAGTGCAAATACAAAAAATTATAGTTGAATTTAAAAGAAAAAATAATATTACTAATTCCCAAAATATTATTGCAATTGTATAAAAATTACTTATATTCTTTAATAGCAAAGTGAAGGATTTGAAACCAACCGGGCGTGAATTTGTCGATGACGACCGAGCGATGTGTTAGCCGCTTCGTACAGCTAATGAAGTTCATTAGATTTTTAATATCAAGGCCTACTATATCCGCAGGAGTAGTCAGTTGTAAAGTTGCATTTGAGAAACGCAAAATCAATCGCTCGAAAAAATTTGGTATACAGTTTAACAGAAAACAGGGTATATATTGCAATCATCCTCAGATCCATCAGATACAATTTAACATACCGGCACCCAAGAGGGGTAGGCGTGGCAGTACAGAGACCTTTATCGTACTTCATATTTCCCCCCCTAAGTGAAAGTAAGACATGTACTAAGTTTCAGTGAAATCGGACCACAATTACTATATTTGGCGGCGTTCCACTGTGCGTTATGGCCTAATATGTTTAGCTTGAGGAAAAAGAAATCCATTACTTTTGCGTAAAATTCAGAACTTTATTTAAGATGTTTCGGGTTGTTCGATTTGGGTCAAATATACACCATTTTGTTGTATAATTTGTTACCATTTTAAAGGTAGATTCATAATGCCTCTCTCTCATAGAAGTGTTGGCGAAAAACTCTGGTAGTCGGTTTTACAATCTTCTCTTGATGGCAATTTCTTATCACTCAGGACGTTTTGTAATGAGAGAAAAAGATGGTAATCGCTTGGTGCCAGGTCCGAACTATATGGTGAATGCATTAAAACTTCCCAACAAAGCGTCCGGATTTTTTGTCTAGTCACTACAGACGTGTGTTGGCCTGATGGAACACAACACCTCTTCTGTTCAATCGCTAGGTCCTTTACTTTTACTAAGCCGACTCCGAACGGCAGATGGGTTTTTATGAGGAGCTTTTGGATAGCAGAAATACTAATCTCCGAGGCCTGCCGACGGGCGACCGCTGTAAGAAAAAAGTGTTTCTATCATGCACGGAGATTCGAACCTGAGCACTTCCGAATGGTAGTCACAGACCAAACCATTCGACTACGGCGGCCTAATGCCCAATCTCTTTATGTAGAGACTGATATTTTCCAATTCTGTGGAAGCAAATCTGTTCGCACTATAATGCAGATATTTTATCGACTATTGAAAAGTTTGGAGGTGGAAAATTTAGGGTGCTGGCGAGCAATCAAAATCAACGGTTATATTAAATGTTGAGCTAAGATATATACGATTGAAAATAACGTAAATAAATGTTGAGTGATTTTTTTTAATTCTACATAGAAACTCTCAGATCTTAAATAAAATACTGAAAATCACACACTTTCTTAAGGGGTAACACCACTGTAGAAATTTCAAAAAATTGATTTTTTTTGTATAAGCTTAAAAAATTCTTTGAACCTTTTAAAATACAGAACAAAAAGTTGTATACGTTACTGAAGTTTATTTTATAAATATTTTAAGCTTTTAACCAAGCGTTAGTGACTGCTACCTAACGATTTCTCCAAATTTCCAAACTTTAAACGCGTTTTTCTCAAAACACGTTTTCTGAAATTGGCACGCAGCATAACTCAAACAATTTTAAATATTTTTAATCAGGTTTTTCACTACGTCTGTATAATAACCTTCTTAAGAGAAGAGCGTAGGGGATTTTCGATAGATTAATTTAAACGATTGTTATAATTATTTAAACGCCGTTTTTTTAGTCCAAAATAGAGTTTTTTCCTTCAAATGCTTGCTAATTCCACAAAAATAAATATTTTTTAAATCCCCTACGTGTTTCTCTAGCTATTCTTATCTAGATTAAGAAAAAAAATGTATCTTTGTTCCAGATTAAAATTTGCACCCTCTGTGCTGCGTGCCGCGGAGCTCCTTCAAGAGAAACCACATTACAAAAATGTCTCCAAAGCCGCCATTTTGTAAAATTTTTCGATCAAACTTTGTAGTTTTGTATTTTAGTATATAAGTAATAACTTCCCAAATCAGAGTGATTGTTTTCCCTTTCCTTCTATACAAAAAAATTCTTTAAAAATCGTGTTTATTTTACGCGTGTACAGTGGTGTTACCCCTTAAAAACATATTTGCACAGAGTAGTAGAAAAGTTCAGTAGTACTTTTTCTAGAGAAATTTATGTGCACTTACCTTTCGGCCAATATCGTAGCTCCACGAATTTTTCACTCACAAAAAAACACGACTACAACATAAATTTACTACAAAAAAAATGTCATGTGACCAATGACGTTAATGAAATTAAAAAAAAAATTTACGATATTTAAAATGCAAATTACATACTTCAGGCCGACGAAAATGCCCGTACTGGTTAAAAGGGAAAACGCGGAAAATGAGAAAAAACCGATTAAGTACAGCCATTTAAAAGTTGTCGTCGAATGCAGCCGTAAAGAAAATGTTCACTTTATGCGGGTACACGCCTGGTTTGCTTTGCTGAATATTACTTGTTATTTTATTGTGGTATGGCGCAGCGGAGTGACAACAACTCATGCAACAGCGCACTGAATAAATTACTGCAATGAAGGGAAATCCAGCAGGTGGTTCACCTTTTATACCCACAGCACGTCCTCAAGCGCCTAATCTTCGTAAAAGTACATACATATCAAATTAACCTAAATATATAGCAGCCAATTCACTTTTCCATGCCCAGGCAACTGCTGCCAAAATATATTCTCCGCACACGCTTCGAAAGGGGTGGCTGGCAGATGTGTGGATATACTCGCATGTAGGTAAAATGTGATGGGATCACTATACATATACATTATCGACCTGATAACGATCTGATAGAGCGAACGATGGAGCAGCAACTGTTGGAGCTGCCAGAGGATATGTTTTGCATACAAAATGAGACAAGATAAGCAGCCGACCGAAAGATACTAGCGCACTTTCAGGCGCTCACCCTATGCAATAGGAGGGATGAATCGTTTGGTTCGGTGGTGCTGATTTAATTTGAAAATATGTTACCCTTAAATGTGAAGTGATAAGGAGATAAATGTATTGGATCGATATTAGTGTGTGGGGCTGTGGGGAGAGGGTCATCGATAGGCAAATCAATTTTAATGATGACAACCGAACTGTGAAAGAATCGCAGAAATTACATTTGTTTGTAAAAGGGTGATTTTTTTTTTCTTCTTCTTTATATGTATAGAATTTTTGATTAGATCTTCTATCAGCTTGTGGCGTGCGCGTCTGTATGTTCTCCTACAAATGGAGAGCTAATGCGTTCCTCGAAGGGTGAATAGTTCTTAAGGTAAACTTTTTCAAACCAAAAATGGACTCGGTGCCCCGTAAGGGATGAACAATATTATTTAAAAAAGAGTTTTATCTACCATTATTTCACGTTTTATACGTAGGCGCTTGCTGCAAAGTCATTCACGAGCAGATGGTCAACGAAAGTAACCAAGCTGAAAAAGGCGTACGCCAGCAGTGCGCACTTTTCCACATAGGAATAAAAGGATTAAATATATACCATGGTCGTCCGATTGTACGGCAGAAGCTTATATTATATTATATTAGATTTGTGGGGGGTTGGACAAGTCCCCTCACTCAGTCAAGAGACCCTTGTACTACACCCGGATAGGTTTCAGTAGAACGAATAGAGATAGGAAAGGTAAAACGTGGGTGGTACGACCGAAGTATTAGTTTGAGGTCACTCTTCCACAAATCTCTTGGATTCATTGATAAATCTTAAAAGATCCGGAAGAGAAAAAGTATGAACTTTATCCCTACTCAATATATCCCAACCCAATACCCTATGTCTGATTCTGGAAAAAGCCGGACAGCTACGGAGAAATGCTCTGCAGTGTTGTCATTCTCAAGACAGGATAGGCATATCGGGCTGTCGACGACCCCCAAGGCAGCCATATGCTGACCACAGGCGTTGTGCCCTGTGATTACATCCACCGGTACTCTCAGGTACTTTCTGCTGAGTTTTAGGAGAATGGTCGCTATTTTGCTGATTGTCTCTTTCACAAAGCTCTTGGCTACTCTGCACGAGTTCAACCCAGCCCAACGTCCTCTATGGGTAGACCTCATGAAATCGTCAATTCATAGTTGAATCGATGCAGAATCGATGGCATACTTGCAAAGCCTTCATTAGCCAATTTATCAACTTTCCGCCATCAATTACTACAGTAGATGGGTTGCTGAATTGAAACGTGGTTGTAGAACTCTTGAAGGCGATCCACGTTAAGAGCGTCCAAAAAGAGCAACGACACCAGAATAATCCAGGATATCGTATTGGAAAATCATCAAGTAGCTGAAAGGATTTTAGTAGAAGCCTTGGGTATCTCATTGGTTAGTGTAAGAAATATCTTGACTGAAGTATTGGGTTTCAGAAATCAATGTGCCGCATTCGCTAGCAATGGAACATTTGAATGGTACTTTCTCAGCAATATTTTGAGCATTTTCAAAAGGAAAAAGTAGAGGTTGTGCGTCGATTCATAACTATGGATGAGACTTGGGTCCTTCACAAGAGGCTAAACGCGGTGTGAACTTGATTCTTCGGCTCTGAAACGAGCTCGTGTCCAGAAATCGGCCAAGAAGGTGTTAGAATCAGGTTTTTGGAATGCGAAAGGAATTTTGTTTGTGGATTATTTGCAAACTAGTAAAAAAAGAAATTCTGAATATTATATACCAGCTGAAGAAAAAAAATCGTGAAAAAAGAAAAAAATTCATTTTCATCAGGACAATACACCGTATCACAAGAGCATTTTCCAAATTTGAGTTGTTAAGGTGTAAGTATTTGGTGCAAGGGGCTAAAAAGTTGGGAATCAAAGACAACGATCCCAAGCATAAGGCTCTTGATGTCCGTCTATGGCTTATGTACAACTGCCCTAAAGTACTTGAAACACCTCCACAATCTCTAGACATCAATGTAATTGAACATCTGAGGACTCATTTGGAAAACCAACTGAAAATGCTTGTTATTAGAAACAAGAGAGACCTAGAAGATACTATTAAAAAAGAGTGGAGGAAAATAAATCCTTTAACATGCAAGAAGCTGGTCGAAGCCAAGAAGACTGAATACTGTGAAAAAAAATAAAAGCTTGCCGACCAAATATTATTGTAATTATATTGTTTTTTCTCAAATATTATTTGCCTAAGTCTATTTTATATAAATGTCCGAATTGTTTGTTGTCAAGTATTTTGCTAAGTTTTTATGTTTGAATTTTGTTTAGGTTTTTTGTAGTTTTGAAAAATGCGCTTGAAGAACGAAATTAAATGTAACACATAAACGCATTAGATTTGCATTTTAATATTATATATATTTTTTGGTTTAAAACCATATCACTTGGGTGCCTGAGTTCTTAATTGAGCTACTGTATTTTGCAGCCCATCCAGATTCTCACCTCAGGGATGGAATTCATAAATTGGAATCTCGTTGGACAAGTTTTCTGATGTTCAGGGAGACTATACTGAATAATAAAGTGTATTTCACACCATAAAACTGTGTTTTTTTATCGAATCGCAAAACTTATTAAACAACCTAGTAGATATTTACTCAAATATTTTATTTTGCCTGAGGTTAGCTTGAAAATAAAATAAATGAGAATGAACGCAAGGCTCAAATTGGTCCTTACTTTGGAAAATATAAATCCAAAAATTTAACGAACATCAAAATCCGAGTAGGTTTCCGTTTAGTTGCCCATGTCTGTATTTAATGCTAATTAAATAGTAGACGTGTTAACCTGATTTTAATCTAAATTTAGTGTACGTATTTAGTTATACTAATACATATTTTTAGGTAAGAAAAAATGGTGTACAGGAAGTGACATAAATTGAATTATAAATTTCTAAATGACATTTCCAGCTCGTAATAACAAATTATAGAAGAAGCAGAGTTGTGCAATTTATGAAAGACATACAGACAGTAAGTCTTGGGCCCGCACAGCACTGTGCACATGAAACAGGTAAAAGACAGACCTTTGAAATCAGAAGTCCGTTGTAGACCCGCTCATTTGCGCACCAACCTGAAGGCACACTGCAAATCGGTGCAGAAGCTTGGCCTTAACAACTTTCCAGAAAGCTGCTACTGTTATTAGTACAGTTGTGCAAAAGATAATTATCAAGGGTACCCACCTACACAGGCACAAACCGAAAAAACAAAAAAGAATGGCTTTATGCTAGATTTCATAAATATAAGGGCAAATGTATGAATAGCTACACTCGGTAGAGAAAGTATGCGTACAAGGAATCAACAAAAATAATTCATTGAAAAAAGGTATAATTTGTATAAAATCCAATTTGTTTTAAATTCATTCAAGGATATTTAGCTTTCAATTTTATGAAAACAGAAGAAGAAGAAAAAAGAGATAAATGCTCCACCAATAACAGACAAATAAAACAAAACATGCATTTGCTTTCAAATTAGAAAATCGAAATCCGGGAGCAGGACAGCTGAAAAGAAGGTGTTGAGATGATTCAACCGCGTCCTCAAGACAGCTTCTGCACAACGGACTTGAGGCAAACTCAAGTCTCACCGCATGGACACCTCACGGACAATGTCCGATAAGGATACCCACCAAACTCGAAAATTGGGGCTTTGTTAACCTTAGGAGTTTCCTCGAGCGTCCCCGATCTACCCGTGGCCAGAAGGATCTCGCGACCTTGTCCGTTTGCGCACTAGCCCAGCGCTCGCTGAGTTGACTCGAGACCCATCTTTCCAGGAACAGACCACAGGTTCTTAAGGGAACTCCAATCCGCTCATTTTGCGACGAAACCGTCTCCAAAGTTCCCTGTATAGCCAGCTCATCAGCTAAGCAGTTTCCCTTTATGCCGCTGTGACCGGGAACCCAAATGAGCCAGATATGGAAGTATTCGGATGCAATCGAGAGAGAAGCTAGACATTGCCCGACCAATCTCGCACGCACAAACAACGAGCTCAAAGCCATAATTGCCGCTTGGCTATCAGAGTAAATATTTACTTCCTTAACGGCAATTACCGAAGTAAGCAACCAATCCACTGCTTCCTTATTTGCGGCTACCTCCGCTTGAAAAATACTACAGTGGTCCGGAAGCCTGAATTTGAGCTTGATGGGGAGCTCCTTACAGAATACTACCCTTCGTCAGACTTCGAGCCAAAGCTAACTATCCCTTTGATTCCAAAGACGCAAAACTTACTCTCATCGGGGAAAATGACCTTCTTCCAAAACTCCTGACTTGCGAAAGCAAAACGCTTTTTTGCGCGCCTGCTTTCTTTAGACTTTTGCAAATTGTGTCAGTGGAGATGACCTTTTCAAAACTTGTTTAGTCGGTAACTCTGCTGGACGCTTTGCAAAATGTCTGCGCATTTTCATTACTTTTTCTAGAAAAATGTGATCTTCTAACAGTCAGACCGATTTCACGATATGTTTTTTATTCTCTGAAAAGTTTAACCATAATTTCCCTTTCCTCTCCTTTAGCCGGCATTGCATATTTTAAATTTGAAAATAAATAATAGCATAAATAATAAGCATAAAACCCGTTTTAAATTGTTGATTTTACGAAAACAAGTAAGAATATAACTTTGCGGCACTTTTACACTATTTTATGACACGGGGAATACCCATTTTACTACATGTACGCAGACTTTTCCTACGCTGCGAAATGAGTTTTTGTTGCAAATTTATCGATAAAAAATGTAGCCAGATTTCCATTGGGCAAGAGACTAGCAATAAAGCATAGAATTTGATTTTTCTCGGAAATTTGGTAAAGATAAGTTTTTTTTTGGATGAAAGGAAATAAGACAGAAGCATTTACGGAGACTTTCTCTGCCGAGTGTATGTACAAGGCGAAGTCCAAAATAAACAAGACTGGCGTGATAAAAATGTTTTTGATGACACCATCTTTTTAATGAATTAATGCGTTGGGAGTTGCATCCCTAGCTGACTTCCAGTGAAAAGTTCGGTTCAGTGGAAGCGAAGTTATTGCATCTAAAGTGTTAGTATATTTGTGTCATCGGTACAAAAATGAGTTTCGAACAAAGAGCTAATATCAAATTTGGTTTTCAAATGGGTAAAACGTTTACTGGAGCATTGGAATTGATGGAAAAGTTTATAGCGATGATTGTCTATCTCGTGCCAGAGTTCATAAGTTTCAGCGATAGTTGTGAGGACAGAAATGACAATGAAGAATGGATGACGGGCCACCCAAAATCAGTAATCACCGAAAACTCCATCGAAATTGTTCGTAAATTTATCAAAAAAGAAGCGGAATCATCGTTGAAATTCATGGAGTAGAAGTTGAATATCTCCATCACATCGATTCATCGCATTTTAACTGATCATTTGGGCTTACGAAAGGTCTGTGCACGTTTCATTCCGCACAAGTTAACTGATGACCAAAAATTGCTCAGAATTCAACATTCGGAAGACTTCATTAAAGAGGCGAGAAAAGACGAGAACTTCCTTCAGAACAGTGTAACTTGTGATCAAACGTAGTGTTTCGAACATGAACCTGAAACTAAGCGTTAAAGTGCCGAATGGAAATCTCTACACGAGCCACCATCCAAAAAATCGCGTTTGGAGAAGTCAAAAATCAAGTCGATGCTCATTACTTTTTACGATTCCAAGGGAATTTTAAACAAGGAGTTCATACCAACGGGCCCAACCGTCAATGCAATTTTCTATCTTGGCATTTTGAAGCGTTCGTTGCATCGCACTCGTCGAATTCGCCCTGAATACCGCGAAGGAGGAAGCTGGCGCTTATTGTACGAGAATGCACCAACTTATCGTTCCACTCTTGTGACTGTTTTTTTGACTAGAAATCGCATTTTAACCATCAATCACTCACCATATTCGCCTGATGTGGCTCCCTATGACTTCTACCTATTCGGAAAATTGCATTTAGCCATGAAAGGGAAACGTTTTGCGTGCGTAGCGGTCATCCAAAAAAGCTTGTACCAACATCCCGAAGGACATTCCGGGCCTGAAACACTTTTTCGATAAACTTTTCGATCACTCAAAACAGTGTATCGAGGCCAGATGGGGACTATTTTGAATAAAAAAACTTGAAGTTATCAGAGCAAAGCTCCTGTCGTTTCTATTTTACCCCAGTCTTGTTTATTTTGGACTTCACCCTGTATTTCTCTGTGTTGCACTCATAATTTTTAAGAAAGGTTATAAAAGGGCATATTTATTCTTTATTTAACGGAGCGAATTAGATAAAGCGCGCTTATTAGTTCACAAATGCAGACATTCATATGTACAAAGGTGTGAACTTCCACAAGAGCGCATATGAAAGCATGGTAAGTACATATGTACGTGTGTATGTATGTAGTATATAAATAGAAATAAGAATAGTGCCGCTTATCTGCAACTAAAAATTATTCACTGGCAAAGATAAAATTATATACAATTTTTACGCATACACACAAATGAACATAGGGAAGCACATTGATCTATGTATTTTATATGTAATTATGTGCAAACAGAATATGCGACAGTTAATTTATCCCACATCTAGTCAAACGGATACAGCTTTTTTTACTTAGACATGTGCACGCGTGTGTTTACAGACAATATGTCCATATATGCACAGTGTAATACCAGATACTACCTGACGCTTCGAGGAAATTGGTACCAACAACGGGGTTAAGGATGAGCACAGCACTAAAAGTTATCGCTGTGTGGATTTTCACTTTATTTGGTATTGATTTAAGGCGCGATAAAGTGAATTATACTCATTTGAAGCACCACAATATCGGTCTGTTAACGGCCAATGCCACTAGTGCACGGCCGGTGTTGGGTTTATCTCATTTATTTGACGTTCTTTTTAAACCTTTTTGTTTTTTTTCTTTTTGTTTAAAGAGATATCATTATTCAAATATTGGTTGGGGAATATAGTTATGCATGCATACATAGGCGTAGCATGAAAGTATATACATATGTACATATGTATGTAAGTACGCACAATCGTGCCTAACATGCGCTCATGTCTACATTAATATGATTATAGCTACATCAGCCCTGGTAAAGCGTGTAGGAAAAGAAATGGCCTAAAACACTCCTAAGGAGTGCAATAAAAATTGAGTTCAATTACAAACTAAATTAAATTCAAGAGCAAATGGATTGTCATATAACACATGGACTGAAAAGTCCCGTGCATAACACGTGGATGGCACTAGTTTTATTGCATTCATCTGGTTTTCAGTTAGTACTAACCGGAAAAAGACAACTGTTAAATTTTCTTGATCTTCTACTCAATAGTTCGTGAGTTCTTGTGCTAAGAGCGACACTACTTTTGTTATTTTCAAAACAATGGAAAAAAAATTTCATGTTTTAACTTTACACTGCTTTTTGATGGGAAAAAATACTGTTCAAGTGAAGCAATGGCTTGAAAAGTGTTATGGGGACTCCACTCTATCAGAAACAACAAGAAAGCGATGGTTTGCTGAGTTACACCGATGATGCACAACGCAGGGGACGTCCAAATAAGGGCGCTAACACCAGAAAACATCAAAAATATTCACAAAATCGTTTTGAACGATCGAAAAGTGAAGTTACATGAGTTAGCTGACATCGTAAAGATATCAAAAGAACCTGCTGGCTTTATATTGCAGGAGCATTTGACTATGAGAAAGCTCTATTCAAAAAGGATGCCGCGTTTGCTCACTGTTGACCAAAAACAACAAGGTGTTGATGATTCTGAGCAATGGCAAAACTACATGAATTGAACTTTGAATTGCTTCCACATCCACCGTATTCACCAGTTTTATCTCCCACCGATCACTGCTTGTTCGCAGACCTAAAAAAATGATCGCCGGTAAGAGTTTTTGCTCTAATAAAGAGATTATCGCTAAAACTGAGGCCTATTTTCAGGCAAAAGATAAATCGTGCTACAAAAGTGGTATTGAAATGTTAGAGCGGCGCTGCAGTGATTCCATTGTTCTCGATGAAAATTACGCTTATTAATAAAGTTAACTTTGAACAAAAATCTTGTTTTCTTTGTTAAGCCCGGGACTTTTCATGCCCATGTGTTAGCTCTGCACTTAAAAAGTACTGAAATACAAGAAATCCAGGCTAGACTATACATCTTTGGCCCTAAGCTTAATTGGTTGCTTGCCATTTTTCTTTCTTGCATGAACTTACCGATTTCGACGTACTTGCAGATCCACCTCCACTATCTAAGATTTTCGTTTGCATCTCGTTAATTTGTTTGCGCAGCAAAGCAATCTGAAATTAGAAATAATTCAAATTTAGTTTTATCAATTTTTAAATACTGAAAAAAGTAATAATAATAAGGTTATTTGTCCCATTAAAAATAACCATGTAGGTAGATAAATAGATGGAATCATTTTCCACAAAAAACTTACAAAACTATTTACAACATTTTTCACTTCATTTAAATGAATATACGCCAGTGACTCTAAAATTCGATTGCCGGAAAAATTAGGCTGATATTTATTTACTAAACTATTCATATATGGGGCATTCTTCGCCAACCGGACACCCCCATCTGCCCAGAACAGTTTTTATAAAAAAAAATTTTCCCTATGCCGAAATAAAAGCTTATGTCATGTACTTTAATTTGTCATGTGGCACTTTTTAAATATTCAAGATGGACGACGAATATTGACAAATATGTTGGAAGCTTAACAAAAGATTCGAGTCTGCAGCACAAGTACCAGAAATACTAAAAAGCCATTATTAAAAGATTTTCCAATTCTCCAGAAGAAAAAAAAGTTTTACTGTGAAAAAAATCCTGTATTATGAAAAAAAAATTCCAATTTCAGCAATTTCCTTCAATATTTATATTCAGCAGCGAACCCAGAAACCCCCGAGCATCATGTCAATATTCGTCGTCCATCTTGAATATTTAAAAAGTGCCACATAACAAATTAAAGTACATGACATAAGCTTTTATTTCGGCATAGGGAAAAATTTTTTTTATAAAAACTGTTCTGGGCAGATGGGGGTGTCCGGTTGGCGAAGAATGCCCCATATATATAATATAATATTAATACGGAGAGCAAAATTTTGTCGTACCTTTTTTAGTATTTTAGTCAGAGAAAAAAGTTGAAACATACAATATATCCATGGATATCATATATGGAGACGGTTTGCACAATGTATTAAAATAGATGCATAAGTGAATAGGTGCAGGTAAAATTAATCACACTATTTTACCTATATTATAATATATCATGTTATAATAAGCATCATGATATTATATATAGTATATGTATCATAATATAAAAGTTGATAAAACAACTGGAAACTTATATATTGTGAATCAATACTATTATTAATTTGATTCAGAAATTATGATGGTCATGGATTAATTAATTATTGTTTTTTATTATGGTTTTTCAAACAAAATAAATTTTTTTTCCGTAATACATGAAATTAAATGTTTCCAATTCATGAATAAAAAAAATTATGATATTTGAAATACACAAATATAGGATCGCTTAATACAGGTAAAATGGGATATTTTCACATTTAATTTTACTCCATCTATTCACACATATCATGTAAAAAGTTTCAACATAAGCTATCCATTTATAATATATATGTTTCAACTTTTTTGTCTGTCAGTTAGGTTAGGTTAAATGGCTGATTTTCGTTTATATTAACCGCTTCAAACTACTGATATATTACCTGTTAGTAGTGTTAATACAATTTAAAGAAATTTCCTTTTTTTATGCCCACTTGTTGGTTTTTTTAACCCCATTTCGTCCCATTTTAAACTGGCAACATTTTGAAACATACAGTATCCCCATACCTGCGCCGCATGTGTTTGGACAGCTCGACAGACTGATTGAAACATTTTCCATTTCACACCTAATTTCTTATCAAAAAAGTTATTCCATGTAAAGTTAAAACTTTACATTGCGACGTTGTTCCTTTTTTCTAAATGTTTCTGGAAAACCATTTTGGGTGTAAGAACCACACTCAGGTAGCAGCACGTGTCTGTTATAATAATATTCTCTCGTTTATATTACCATGTTTCTTTTTTCGATACGAAAAACCATTATTGCCGATTGGGCTAGGTTAACCTCTAAATTCCATTTATCACAGAAAGCCTCTAAATTATTTATAATTTTTTAAGTTTTTTTTTTTCATCTGCCAGAGAGAAGCAGTGTTATATTTAGATCGCCAACTTTCAAACCACTCATCATCAGGTAGCGATTACAGCTCAGGGTGAGCTTTAGCTTCATCCACAATCCTCTTCCAATCTACACGGTTCATAGCAATAGATCTCCAGCTCCTAACTCGTAGCTTTTTCAGGTCGGCTATGGCTTGATCAAGGCAGGTTAACCTTGGACGTCCTCAGGCTCGGGTCATTAGACAATTCGTTGATAAAAAAGATTTTTGGGGGCGGCTGTCTTCCATGCGCACAGTGTGCCCTAACCATCGAAGTCTTTGGAATTTAATGTATTTCACGACGTCTTCTCCCTGGCATAAGTTTAACAACTCATCGTTGTAGCGTATGGGGCCAAACACCCTTCGGAGTACTTTTCGTTCGAAAACTCTTAAGCTGCTTTCGTCTTTGCTTGTCAATGTCCAGCACTCGCAGTCGTAGGACAGCACCGGTAGTATTATTGACTGGTGAGAAGTTTACATTCACGTATGAGCAGTTTGGACTTCATCAATTTTGTGTGGGCGTAATATGCTTTGTTTGCTGCTATTATTCTGTCTTGTGTTGTGTCGTAACCACGAGTACTGTTGTCATTTTTTATTAACACTCCCAAATATTTGAAGTGCTGAACACCTTCAAAGGTTAATGTCCCGATTTGGATGTTTTCAGGACTTCGTCTTTCTTCGCTGCGGAAAACCTTCAGGTATTTAGTTTTGCCTTCATTTATTCTAAGGCCTACTGATTTTGCACGAAATTCAATATTACAGAAGGTTTCAATGAGATATCTTTTGTTCCTTGCCACTATTGCGATATCATCCGCGTACGCGATTGTTAATCCTAAGCGACTACAATGGTTTCCAAACTTCACTTCGTTTTTTATCGCATAGTGAAGAAGGAGATTAAATAGAGATGTGGAAAGCGCATCGCTTTGTTTTACGCCACAGGAGTTTTCGAAGGGCTTTGACATTGCTTGTTGTACAACTACTTTTCCAGTGGTGTTGGTTAGTGTTGCCATGACCAGCTGAATAAGTTTGTCGCTGATACCCAAGTTGGAGAGCGCTTCTGGGATTTTGTCTCGGAGGATACTATCAAAGGCTTGTTTGAAATCGACGAACAGGATGTTGCATTCATGGCATTTTTCAAGATTTTGCTTTAACATAAAGATTTGATCTGTTGTTGATCGACCTGGGCGAAATCCGCCTTGGTATCCGGCCAAGATTTTTTCTGCTTCCGACGTTAGCCGGGATGCGAGGATTCGAGAAAAGATTTTATATGTGAAATTTAGGAGAGTGAGTCCACGGTAGTTTTCACAGTTTAATTTGTCTCAATTTTTGTGAATAGGAGTTACCAACCCTACACGCCATGCTTCCGGAATGCTGCCTCGGTGCCATATTCTTAAAACGAGGTGTAGCAGAACTTGACGTCCGTTGTCGTTATCACAGTAAGCCTCTAAATTATTTATCATTTCGTTAAGTGTTTTTATTTCATCTGCCAAAGGGAAGCAGTGTTATATTTAGATCACCAACTTTGAAACCACTACCCAAATCTTTATATATACATGTCATTTAAATATAGCGCAAAATGTAAAGGAGACATCAGACGCCCTTGCTTTACTCCAGAGAACGTTTCAAAATCATCTCAATAATATTCCTGTCCGTATTATAGATCTTGTCTCTACATATACTTGTTCAATGAAGTTAACAAATTGGGAGGATATTTGTAAATGGGCAAAAGTCCTGGGTACTTTATCAAACGTAACTTTAAAAACAACAAAAAAGCATAACCCTTTTCTTTCCATTATATTTTAGGTACACTATTGACGCCATGCTATAGGTATTGTCATATATACGCTACGGAGAGATTTGATATGAGGATGGCACTTCGGCCTCATGGTCCTTTAAGCGCTCTACTCATCACAGTACCTCATCAAAACCCAGTGCCCCTATTAAACTTGAGTTAGAGCTGGGTTGGGCTGAGCGTATATGCCTTTCTTCTAGCTACAATTGACCGAGATGTCTCAACCTGCTCCACCCTATAGCGCCGCATACAATGAGAAGGTGTATTGGAGTCTTCGTGAACTGGTCGTAGAAACGACAAGAGTCAGTGGACCATATCCCAGCCGTGTGCAGATGACTGCGCAATCTGCAATGTCCTGTGAGAATGCACGTGAGCATTCTCAGTTTATCTTGAGGAAGGGTTATGATTTCCAAACCCTCTTTTGATTGTACCGCACCAGTAAGGGGCGTATGCTATAACCGAAAGTCATGTTTCGGGGTGCATCAAATTATTCGTTTTACAAAGTATGTTGTAAAAATTATAAGACGATACTATTAATTACAGGAAAATATATACATACATGCAGTTTATTTCATAAATATTTTCATATGCAAAAATTTGATAAATATTTGAAGTGGCTTTATTTTTATAACAAAACAAATTTATTTTATTTGTGCGCCAATCGTGAAAAAAGGCAATTATTTACTTAAAGTGATTTAGAAAAAAAGTAATTGAAAAAGATGTTATATTCGGCACTGTTTCAAAATTCTTTTCACATATCAACAAAATAAAAGATCAAATAAATGTGCGTTCCGACAGTCGGTTTTACGTTGCCGGAACGACCCCGATTTACTACATATTCGGCCAAGGACTGTCACTCCAGCAGCACTCCCCGTACTCGTACATGTATGAAAAATATTCTTGCTGCTATAACACAACAACATCAGATAAATATACATGACTATATTTATGTTAATATTTGGCGTGCCCATCTGCAGCATCTATGCCGATGTTGTTGTTGTTGTTGTAGCAGTATCTATGCCGATTGTAACCTCCCGTTGATGAAATTAGCTTTTTTGTCATATAGTGGAATCTTTTGCCATTTCTCTTTGTTGCACCGTATCACGGTGTTTTTGTTTTTGTAGGGCACCCATTTACCATTTTCTTTTTCAAATACGACCATACATTTTCAATTGGGTTCATATCTGCGCTTTGGGCAGGAGCATCTAGCGCTTTTAGTGTTTGTACTTGCCTGCTTGAGGGTTTGCCTGATGTGCAGACAGCAAATCTTGCCAGTAATTCTTTTAACTTTCAAATATGTAAAAGAAATTTTAAACAATATTTGTGCTGGAAGGTAACTAATTTTTACTGGTCCAGAGATCATATTAACAAAGACCCCTACAGGAACATCAACTGTAAGACTTTTCTACGACAGTCAGGTCTGCGGTAGCGAAATGGCTAGCGTTAATCTCTGTGGAAAGATTGTTATTCCAGCAGCATTTAAGCACGAATTCAAGAAATATTTGAAAAGAGAGAGATTACATTAAATATGATCCCAAATATGTATATGTCTATATACTAATGATGAGCACATTGCATGAAAGATTCTGACCAGCCACAAATAATATATGTACCTATATGTCTATATAATTGCATGGATGTGTGGCCGCGCTCTTTCTCCAATTTGCGGGACGCGTTCTGTTGTTCTTCCACAAATGGAGACACCTACAATTTTGTACATTTTTTTGAATTTGAGATTTTTCATAGCAGAAATACACTTGGAGGTTTGCCATTACCTGTAGCGGAGCGACCACTACTAGAAAAAACACTGCTACAACAACAACAATAACAGAAAAACATTGTTTTTATCATTTGATGTTTCAAGCCTAGTGTGGCATTCGCGCCCGAACCCAACCAAATGGTAGTCACGCACAAGCCCATTCGACGCAAAAAATAAAATTTGCATATGTCAATTGCGTTTTTTTTTTCATATGGTATGTTTTTGGGGCATAACAAATATATTTTGCTCCAATTTTGGCCATAGGAAATCTCCACAAACGTCTTTTACTCCCATGAACTTACTTCGTTATCTTTTTCATTGCATAATTTGTCTAACTGTTTATTTTCGATTTGTGTATCAGCAAGCAGTTCAGCCGCTGTACGTGTTTCAATTTCTGGGCCTCGATATTCCTCATCTCCTGGACCTGCTGTCTCGGCAAGCACCTCCTGAGCGAGAGTGGTTAGTTGGCCTTTCAATGTATTCAGACTGCTGTTGAGCCAAGACATATTTGAAATTCCTCGAACGCTTACACAATTGTTACACTATAATATTTACTCTATTTAAACAATATTATTTTTGTGTATTTTTTATAGTTAATTTATTTATTTGCGTTTTTACATTGACAACTTGGCAAAATATCTTTTTCTTATGTTTTGTCTTTATTGTTGTATGCGAACTGTCAGCAAACAGCTGATCGTTGAGTTTTGAAATGCTCTGTTCGATTCGTTGCAATGAAAACAGTGAACAAATCTACACCGCGAGAAATAACCTACGGCGAATACTTTCAATGCAGTTTACTCATAATTTGTGGATGTCTTAAATGCATTACGTGGGTTGCTATTTACATTTCTGACATTAGACATTTCTAGTTTTGTTAGGTGCCATCTGATGATTTCTTTGGAAAGTTTGACATAATTTACAAGAAATGCACCCTGAACTTTTTGGATGTATGAGCCAAATTAGTGTTGTTTACAGTGGCGTTAAAAATCATCTAGACAACTTTTCGTGCGATTATTTTTCACAATTTTCGAAGTGGGTTAACAAGGCCAGATTGCATCATTGAACTAAAATCATTAGGCGGTATTAGCACCGACATAAGCGAGTGCAATAAATATTTTTGTAGTCGCTGTTCGCTCCCCAACGAATTCCAGGAAGGTTGTCTAAAATCACTAGTTCTGCCAGAAAATATCGATTTGTACGCGAAATGATTGAGCAAGATTGTCCTGTCATATACTGTAGCATCCTAGATATACTGATTAAGGCATCCTTGGGCATTAATATGATGAGCATGAATAAGATTTTCCATGATCACCTTGTGATAAAAGAGGTGTGTTCGCGTTGGATACCATACAATTTGCAAACGCCCTGGAAACAAGACTGGACAAGGAGCTTTCAAAATGTATCCAAAAAACGCAAAAGGGTATTGATTATCATGGAAAATGTTTTGAGAAACAATAAAACCGCTACCATCCACAAATGTTAATTGTTTTCTTGTAAGGTCTGAAGTATAAATAGCAAACCTCGTACTTAGATATATTTATACCAACCCTGCTGTAAAATAGCTATATTTTTTTCTAGGCGCTTAACGTTTAAAGTTGTTTGAGTTTATAATTATTGGGCACAGCCACGAAGCAACAGTGGATATGGGGTACACGCCTACCCGGCGTTTTGAAGATTCATAAGTTTAAGAAGGAGCTGCCGTAATAACGGAGTAGGCGGGTACAGTTAGTAAAAGCTGCCGTAATCACGGAACATACGAGTACTGTTAGAAGAAGCTGCCATAATAACGGAGATATCAATAGTTGCTTTGAATTCGCACCTGTTGGACTTCCACTGAGACGCAATCGCCTGCTAAAAACCACACGGACAACTAAAAACTACGTTTTTAACGGTCCACATAATCAGGAAGTTAGGATCAACTCTCTGCACAACGAGGGTGGACTTTTACAGCCGATCAATCAATACCTTCGTACCAGATATTAAACCACGTCTATTACCATACCCCTAGGTCAAACAACATTTCAAACATTTTTTTTTTTTTTAATCAATTAATTGTTACAAATACCCTATTAATTTGTTAATACCTTTCCCCTCAAAATTCTTTTTTCTCTTTTCATTAATTGTTACCAAGTTGTATATTGCCGATTGGCGTTTGTGTATTAATTAAATAAATAAAATTCTTTAGTGACAGATACCCTAAGTTCTGTGATGCCCCCGAACGACAGATATTGTTTTATGAACCGTTTTTTTTAAAGCCAAAATACTCTCGTAGGTTTGCTTTTTTTTGATGAAGCGTGTCCGCTATTAGAAATAACATTTGCTTACTTTTCGGTCCCTGCCGCTGCATGGTAGTCACTCACATATCATTCGGCTAGGTGTCCGCTATTGCGTATTTTCCCGCTGAAAAAGTCTACTTCAACAGGCTCCTTAAAATATTGACTAAGCATTGGTGGTTTTCTTAGCTTATCTCTTTATAACACGTAAAATAAGCAATACTTTCCCAAATTAGGAATTTTAGTTGACACTAAGTTTCTACCATAGTGTACTTTATTATTTTATTCAACATTTCAATTCTCCATATACATTTGAATTATTACACACAAAAATGAGCCGTAGTGCTTTTACATATTCAAAACGGTCGAGCTTGTGAGCTGAAACCTAGCCCAACGCCACGCATGGTATGAGTAGCCTGACGTGCCACTTCATATTGCTGTTCCATATTTGTGAACATTACCTCCCGCGTTTTTACGTCAGGTGCCGCTGTCGGTATAGGTTTTGGTTCGGCCTCTTGTCCTTCGCCCTTTGCGGGAGCACTGCCTTTAATACCCATCAAACGCATAAATTTAGATGCCACTTTACCGTCGGTATCTTGTGAAAATTGTGCACTGCCCCACTTTGCCGCAGTGTCCTCAGACTTTTTAGCGCCCCAAAGTAGCTTGCGTTTTTGCACTTGCTCGGCGTATTTATTTGGATTTATAACATTCGGATTATAGTAACTAGGTAGTTGAATTACTGCTGGTTCACATCCATTATTTATCGACGTGGATACTGGAGCCACGGCAATCACATTTGGCTGTTTTGGCGCAGTGTCACTGAGAGGCAACGATAGTAATGCTTCGGTGCTACGTGTGATGCCTTGTGAAGTTTGCATATCTTTATCTTGGGATGACCGACTATCAGGTTGTATCTTGCGTTCCATTTCGAGAGCTGAGAGACGTGCTTGCTTCAGAGCTACTTCTTCGCGTTCGCGCTCACGCGAGTCACGAGTCGGCGTAGCGGAACGTGATCGTGTGCGATGACGCGAATACGATTTTTCATCATGCGTTGATCGCTTGCTATGGCAATGACGCTGCGCTGAAGACGGTGGTGGGGAGCGGGAATTACTGCGACGACGATGACGACCACTAGAACGTTCAGATGAGCGATCAAAATGCTCTGAATGGCGATGATCAAATGAACGATTATGATTATGTGGACGAAAAGAGGAAGAGGTAGCAATTGAAGAGGAGGAATCATGACGTGCACGTTCATCACGCCCATTGCCACTATAGCGACTATTTTTGTATGAAGAAGAGGTGCGATAGCGATCATCTTCGCGAGGAGGTCGTCGGTTATCATAGTTGTCCCGTTCTCGCTTATGTTCATTTGGATAATCTCTTGTACGTGGGCGTTCGCCCTAAAATTTAAGGAAACACACAATATTATTTTCTATTAATTATATATGTATGTATATTATATTGTATATCAATTGCACCTTATATTCGTGTCGGTTGTGTTCTTTTGTATAACGAGTGTCTCTTGGCTCTCTCTCTTCTCGATGGTCGCGCGCAATGTCGCGGCTATCTCGCCTAGTATCACGATTGTCACGCTTGTTGTCGCGACTGTAATATGCAGATGATGTAGATCTATTGACACTACCATAGGAAGTCTTCTGCTTTTGTGAATCCTGAAAGAGAAAAGTTAGTACAAAACACTGTAATGTTAATAGTGCGTTTCAAGTAGCTCTGCTTAAAGGTCTACAAAAACTAATTTTAATAAACATCTAAGCCTAAATATATGCCCGTTTGACATCTTTTACGTTTTAGCCATGCCCACCGAAATGCTTTGGTATGTTGTTTTTGTATATTTTTCTTTAAAATGTATTCTACAGTTAATTAAATAGCCTGCAAACAAAATTTAATTACTGTTTCTTTTTTTGTTTTTAATTTGTATATACTCACGTTCATTCACAGCGCAACTCCTACACAGTAAAGTTAAGTATGTAATGGTAACACACATAGAAAAATTCTCCTTCGATTTTTTATCGCATTCCTACAAAAAATGTTAAGGTATTTTTCTTTCTGGCGGAAAATTTTTAAGTTACACTTTTTATTTGTGCGCTCCATTCAGGTCGCCGGTCATTATTTTAGCTTTTGACGCATAACCAAACCAGGGTTGCTGCTGGCTTGATTTATAGTTATGTAGGTGTGCGCACGTAGAGATGCAGATTTAACTTTTCGACTTTTTATATATAACAACAATAACAAAAGTGGATAGTTTGTTAATTAAAAAATTTTAATATGAAATTAAAGCTATGTATTTACAAAAAATAATGATAGAAATGCCTAACCAACAAGCGAAACTTAACAGATTACAATTTGTTTCCCAATCGAACAAGAATAATGTGCGGATATTTCATGTGACTTTACAGAACTTAAGTCAATTAAAACGCCTTGATCCATATATACATATACTTAGAAAATAAAATTTATAGTTTCTTTCCGCTTTCATGTGCGTTTAAAAGGTGTCGATCCTTTAATTACTTTTGCTGTTAAACATTCTTAAATTGTATATACCCCGTAAACAAGTAAATATGTTTTTCTTTCGCTGATGTGGAGATAAACTTTGGATGTAAAATTTGCATCAAAAAATAACAAAAAACAATGAGATAATGCAGTTAATTCCTATCATATTCGCACTAAACAAGGAATAATTAATATCCAAATTGGAATTAACAATAATCCCGCCGGTAAAAATGTACCCACATTCCTACTATGAACCGAATCAGTAAGATTAGGTATGAAGAAGTCGGCAAATATCCATATTTAATAAGAAATACACATAAGCACCCCAAAAAGGTACAAAAACAGTTATGCTATATATACATACATACATATACAATATAAAAAAATTTACCTCATCTCTATAATTGATGTTGCGGGTAGTAGGCGTAACTCGTCTAACCCCACCACTACTGCCTTCGCCTAACATGGTTGTTTCCTTGCCATAGGAACGCCTTAGTCGACCAGGACTGCGACCGCCGCTTCCACGTTCAGCCTAAAGGAATTTGGCAACTAGTCATAAACAGCAAACTATGTTATTTTCTTTATGCTTAAAATATTACTAATTAACAGATATAATCAGGAACAATTTTTTTCCTTCTTAGAACTTTATGGTGAAAAGGACGTATACACACATAGGCAACACATTTTTCATCGTCGCCATTTTTTTTCATACGCACTATTTAATTTACATCGCTATAACAAATTTCACATATAACCAATTATACACTTACTGTGGTATGATCCATGCTCTCCTCTTGTTCGTCTTCGCTACTGTAATTAACCAGTCCTTCCATGAATAATAATAATTATTTGCAATAATACAGTTTGGTCGCAATTTTTCCTGGTTTATAAGGTGAAAGAATGAAACCCTTGACAGCTCTTTAATCGATAATTTGGCACTGTTCGTCTAACCTTGCAGAACTATAGTGCTGCCATACCGTATACTTCAGATATCATACTATTCGGGGTTTTCACACCGAGCTAGTGAAGAAATTAGGAGTTGTTCCTTAAATTCTGTGGGTTAATTTGTTTCTGTAAAATTTTTGATGTTACGAAAAAAGTTTTATCATTATATCAGCTGATTGATAAGATCGGTTTTCCCTTTAATGAATGAGAGGAACAAACGCACACGATTTACCGAAAAAAATTTGAATTCCATTTGAACTGTGTTATACGTTAGTATGTCAGCTTTATTGCATTGGACAAAACGAAATATTGAAACTTTTGAAATCAAGCTTTCAACGAGTCGTAATAGACCCTAAATAATTAAAAAAAAAACAAATCTGGATTTTTAGAACTGATATTGTAAACCCAATGGACTGGAATCTGAATTCGTCACAAGTTTTATATAGTTTCCTACTATGTCCATAGAGTCGGAAGATTCTCAATATCTTCTGAAACGTTCTTTTTAAGTTTGTTTATTTATTAAGAAATGAAGCTGTATCTGTAAAACTTCTTCATCTTTTATAATACATCATTGTTACAAAGATCATAATCAATTATTAATCAAAATCGTAAATGTAGTGAAAATTTTCTATTTAAAAGCCTTGCGACTCTGGGATGTTTACGCACTCAAGCCAATTTCGGGTGATAAAGAAAAACAAATTAGACTGCTCGCGTGCAAAAATTAAAGCCGTCAATATTAAGGGGGAGTTCCAATGCACGCTTAATTTGCTTCGACAACTGTCAAAAATGAATATAAATGTACTGAAATGATTAAAAGTTGCCCAAATGAAAGCTTTGCTCCATTTCCTTGAAGCGTTTCAAAGTGACGAGTAACGCAATATTCTATTTGGCAGCAGTTTGTTGGCTTTTGACATTTCAATTTCATGCGTCGTTTCGTTTCTCTTTTTTATTATTCCGATAGTGCAGAGAACGTTAAATATAGAGAATTCTCACGAGCTACGAATAGTGTGAATTGTCAAAAATGAAGTGAAACCGCGAACACTATTTCACCTCGCTTAACTCGACAGCGGGGAAGTTCTTAACAGAGCTGATTACAGTGAATTATGTACAAGTACATTGGCTCTGCTTAGTTTTTGGTTTCTGTATGAAATCAAATTGACGAATGCCGACGGCATTTTGCAAGGCATTTGCTTGTGTATTTTTATGTTCCCTTGATAAACGAAATTTATTCAATCTATATTTTCAAACATATACAACCAAGATTTAAATAAAATCAACATTTAAAATCAAAGTAACTTTAATGTTTGTTGCTTTAATATACATTAACGTTCTCTGGATAGTGTTCAAAGTTACCATTGCCTATTGAAGCTTAGAAAGTAGAGCTGAACAAAGCAAAGCGATCCGATAAAGCAAATCTGCATTGAACCAACCGCTTTAAGTTGTCCTGTAACAAAGCTTTATATAATAAAAGTTTGGACAAAATTAAAAGTAAAGTTAAGTACCGTAAATAAATCTCTACTAACTTAGCTCTTATAATGATCTCGGCAGCTAACTGCCTATTAAAAGCTAAGTATGGCAGCACTGGTTCTTGTTGTAAATGATTTAATATAATTTTCCCCGCGCAGTAAGCGAAAAATCTGTTCGTCTATTATTTTTTTCGCTAGCGTCGGAATTCTTCAGATGCCTGTGATGCAGTGAGTTACGAATACACTTTGGAAAGTAACAAAAAACACATTAAAAATGTCAAATGATCCAGATTTTCTAATGGCGCTGGAAATGCAAAGGCAGTGGAACGCAGAGCAGAGCACTGATTTGAATAGTAGCACAAACAGCGAAAGCAGCGTAAGTATCATTTTTTAGGCACCTTAAATTTTCGACATTAACTGATGTTATTAGGAGCCTGAGATTGTCAACTTCAGCATGCCGCCACCATCGAAGAAACCTTTACGTATTAAACGCAGCAATCCAAGCTCAAACCAAGATGAAGACTACTTGAACAGAACACAGAACCTGGTGCATCCGCAATGGGAAGTCCTCGATCCCACTCCGGACATAACCGCGTTGTTTGCCGCCTTTGATAATAAGTTCTTTCAAAGCCGTTTGAAGTGCGTAACTTTGGAGTGGAGTAAACGCATGTATAGCTGTGCTGGAATATGCTATTCGCGGCGTAATCGCTTTGGAATGGATATAACTATCCGCTTAAGCGAACCCCTGCTCAAGTTAAGACCACGCAAGGACTTGGTTGAAACTATGTTGGTTTGTTGTGCAAAACTGTATATTGGAAGTAAGACTTAAAAATTCCAATTGCAGCACGAGATGATACACGCATACTGTTTTGTCTTGAATATTCGGGAAGGCAACGGCGGGCATGGCCCTAACTTCAAAAAGATCATGTACGCTATCAATAAAGTAGCCGGTACGAACATAACAGTGAGTATGTGCAACCACTACTTAAGCATTTCTAAAGGTATGCGTATCTCAGGTTTACCACACATTCAGAGATGAAGTGGACGTATATAAACAGCACTGGTGGCGCTGTAATGGGAGCTGCACAAATCGCGCACCCTTTTTCGGCTATGTAAAACGTACGTGCAACCGAGCTCCCGGCCCTAATGACCAATGGTGGGCGGCACATCAGGAATCTTGTGGTGGTACTTTCATGAAAATTAAAGGTCCGGACAAACCTAAGAAGCGAAATACAACAAAAGATACAAAACCACCGAACGGCAAGGATTTGCGTACATTTTTCCCTACTAAGGACAAAAAAATAAGCTCAACACCAAAGCTGTCGGATGCAAATAATTTGAGGAGTTCTAGTAGTGGATCGGCAGGCTTTGGCGGTATTAAAGGTGTGTTTCAAATTATTTTACTCCCTCTCGAGCGCCTGCAAAGCTTTCATTTTTTTAGGACCCATCAAAACCAACGGGGGTGGTACGCTTCTTCTGAATCCTAAAACAAAACCACCTCTTGCAAAGCCAAATGAGCGCCAGCCATCCATTGCATCTGCATTTCCCCCCTCCTCCTACCCAGGCCTATCAACTGATCCGTTCAATACAAAAACAAGTCATAACTCGATTAGTACACCTACAAGACGCACTTCGGCAAGTGGTAACTTAGGAAACGTTTTTGGTTTCGCAAATTTAAATGACGGTAATGGCGGTGACAGTTGGCCTGCAGGAGGTCGTATCAATGGGAACAAGACAAATGCTGCTTTCAGTGGTAGTGGGTGCCAAGTAGGTGCCACTAGTAACTCGAGCATGAGCTCGAAAAACAGTCCTGGGCGAGATGTGGATCGTAATCATTTGCGTGACTTGTGGCTAAAGCGTTTTGATAACAGTAGCAATAACGGAAATTCTGACTCGAAATTAGTTAATAATAACAAACCCGCGCGTGGCCTTGAAAGCGATGCAGAAGCGCCACAAGGTGAGGGAATAGAAATTTTGCAATATACAATTTTAAATGAATTTGCACATTTTAGGTGATGTGAAACGGAGACGCCTTTCAACCGATGATTCACAACCACATAACATACCTGAAGATACTAAACCGAAAACTGACGATTGGCTTGTGTTAGATGATGAGATAATGTTAAGAGAGGCACCTACAGAGACTATTGCCATACTCTCCGATGATGAAAGCGATGAATATGACAATGATGTGGAGGAAAGTGATAATGAAGTGCGACCATCGAAACAATCCACACCGCTTACCGCTGATGAACGTCAAAAAGCGATTAAGCAAGAAATACTCGAAGATACTGCAGATTTGTTGGATGAGGATATCATTCTTATAGATGACGAGTATGACGATAATTCACTAGTTGCCAATAATGATTTGCCGACTATATCGGCGGCTGCAGAATTGGCCGACACTTCTGTGATAGATGAGTTCTTTAGCGACGACACAATGTTGAAGGAGTTCAATCGTGAGAACGATGTTAAACCGTCCGGGTCTCGTCATTTCTCCTTGCCAGAGGATGAAATCATTACATGTCCCATATGTCAAGGTAAAATGAAGCGTTGTGTATTCGCCGACCATATGAACGGATGTACTGGTATTGCAATTAAAGTTGCTCCCCCTAAGCATGCGCTGAAAAAGCTATCGGCTATATCCCGACCTGTGAAACCGACCAACAAATCACGCCCCTCTCGTAAAGAAATTCTACGCAAAGCCGGCTACTCTGAACAGGATTTAATCAATCTTACATCGACTAGTGATGAAGAATTTTCTAGTAGTAATGGTAATATAAACCTCACCTCGCCAACTCAACCTAATGCTTATTCAACATCTGCAGAGGTGAGCCCAGAAAATATGGATACTAGGTTATATCGGCAAAGAAATATTTTGAAAAGCACCATTCAGTGCCCTAATTGTGGCCAAGAGGTTGAACAGAACACAATTAACGATCATCTGGATGATTGCCTCTCGTCATAGTATTATAAATTTTAAGTATATTTATTTATAAAAAATTACAAAATGTTTTCCATGCTTGGTATGTCTAAGTTCATCACAAAGTATCTTAATATTACAACATCTTTGGCTTCTTCATGAAATAAAAGGCATTTATTCACATAATTTTTCCGAAGTATTTAACGTTGTTGCTGTTTTTATAGTTTTCGGCCAACGCCGGCCATTGGACAACTAGCAAGTCAAGGAAAGGGCGAAGTAATTTAGCGCTAAGCGATAGTGTACGCACCCGACACCAACTCTCCACATAGACGATTTTAGTATTGCACGACAAGCGCCCAAGTTTCTTCCACGCATAAACCGCGATGCAAAACGGCAGACAGGTTCCTGGACCATTGCATAGTAATAGTTTTGGTTGATCACACCAAACTAACCAGAAGCTCCACAATAGTGCCCAAAGCGTTGTAAACACGCTACTAAAGTAGTTCTGACCTACTTTGCGACTACGAGGCACATAAATAAATGAAGTGTCGTCCAGAGCCACACCGACCCTTTGCATGGCGCTTGTTATTCTGCTTCGTGAGGTTGTATCATCATTGGCGATAACATACCGCAAAGGTTCGTAAATTCGTTTGCCCTTGTCAGTACCCAGAAGCGCCATATTTATAGTACACATTTCGGCAGTATGACCACCAGATCCTAGTACGATATATACCGGATATTTGGTGTTACTGCGGCTTTTTGTCGGAGGCATTTCCACAGCTTGTTTTTGTAGTCTAATTGCATGCACTGTGATCAAAATGTTATCTATGATCAAAATGTCAACTGTTGTAAACAAAGTAGGTATGCAAGATGTTCGTAACATCGATGTAGAGACTCGAAAAAAATCGAGACTCTATTATTGATGAACGGTCTATCGATGTTTTTGGTACACCAAAACACCTGTCAATATAGCTTTCAGGGTTGCATTAGCCTTTCGTAGTCCGATTATCAAGACGAATAGAGAAATAGATGGCGCCTTCCGAATTCGCTGTGTCGTAGAGTTCATGTATAAACAAACAAAGCTTAAATCCCACAAATCACAATATTACCAAGCCATTCACTGAATTTCCCAAACATGTGATTTCTCCGACTTTTGTTTGTTTTATTCGGTTCTTATGCATTGCGAAAGAAGCTGACGTCGGACTTGTCAAAGTCGAAGAAAATAAAGTAACTGTTTTTTAATGGCGCTACCTAAGATGCTCAATAGGCCTTGTCCGATGATAATAGCGACCATCAGACTCTCTATCGATGCTAACATCTAGCGAAGTAGGATGCCTGCGGAAATTTTGAAGCCTTTTGAAAGTTAGACTATGGAAATATCCGGACAAAACTCTGGCACGATAAGTAAAGTAATTCCACTTGTACGCTGTTAACGAGAGATTCTGGCAAACTTGTCACCAAAATTAGATAGTACTATTGCGCTGATGACTGAATTTGAAAAGCAGGTTATAAAACGATGCGATAAATTTGAACAATGCTCGTATTTGGCAATTGCCAACCGCACTGGATTCGCCATTTATATTAAGATGCTTCATTTCAGAGATCCGACTGCTAAAGCTGAAGTATTCACTTATAAAAACAATTGTGTTTTGCGTACCAATAATATATTAAAAGCATCGACAGAACATCGATGTTAAACATTTCGATGTTTTCATGAGCGATGTTGCATCTTTAAGCAAAGTAAATATGACAATCAGCTGTTCGAACGATGACTAATAAACCATTGTGACTTGTTCGTTGTATTAGATTGTGAATTGTAGTGAAATTTTGTTTGCAGTATTCTGTGATTTTATTCAAGAAGCATTTATTACTAATAATGACGACGCTTTTTTATGCCGATCCTGAATTGATAATAGCATTAAATAGAAAAGTTATCTTCGTAAATCCAAATGATTTGCAAATATTTAAGGAGATCGAGTTGCCTGAAGACTTAAAAGTATGTGGGTTGAAAACACTCAAAGACGTCGACGAAGCCGCAGAAGCTGGTGGGAGTAACGAACAATGTAAAGCGTCGAAGAAACTAAAAGAAGTGAATATTGAATTGCCCAGCATACTACATGTGCAACTTTCACCCGATAGACGACTGTG
Organism: Anastrepha ludens; assembly: GCF_028408465.1. Lineage (NCBI taxonomy): Eukaryota > Metazoa > Arthropoda > Insecta > Diptera > Tephritidae > Anastrepha > Anastrepha ludens. The sequence goes on along the minus strand of NC_071499.1, from coordinate 7,858,387 downwards.
CGCAGTAACCACAGCAGGTCAGAAGGCCGTTCTTCTGTATGAGTGCCACCCTGAATACGCAAAACTTATTTCAGTTCGTCCACTGGCACGTGCTTCCAGCGCTCTTACGTTTAGCAATGATTCCACTGCATTGTTGGTGACTGACAAATCGGGCGATTGCTACAAGTATGATTGTGTGAACTTGGAAGATGAACCCAGTCTTCTACTCGGACATCTTAGTATAGTTTACGATGCAGTGTGGACTCCAAGTGCCGAATATATTATCACTTGCGACAGAGACGATAAAATACGCGTAACGAACTATCCTGAAACACATGATATACATGGCTACTGTTTGGGGCATAAAGAATTTGTGTCCGGGATTGCTCTACTAGACACGGATACAATAGTTTCTGTATCTGGGGATAAAACATTGCGTCTATGGAATTTCATTAGTGGCCAAGAAGTGGCAAAGATAGACTTACCTGCACCTGCTTTACGGATTTGCTTGCGTTTGACTGGAGAAGATACGTTTCAAGCGGCTGTGTTGCTATATCAGCCTGACGAATGCATTGGTGTTTATGAGCTTAGAAAAAATGATGCAGACAAGTGGGTTATTTCGGCACGCGCGGTACTGCAGTTTCCGGAAGTGATTGTTAGCAATATATGTTTTGTAAATGAAAGTCTTTATGCTATTGGTATTATTGACGAACACTTCAGTTTGAAAATATCTAAATTGTCGGAGAAGGCGTCAGATGTACCAGAAAATTGGATTAAGATGGTTGAAGAGCAGTTCAAAACGGAGGTGTGGAAGTCTGAAGACGTGTCGGCATGGTTCAAGAAGCGCTATGACAACGTTAGCGAGTACTTAGAACGCAAAAAACGACGAATCGAAGAAAAGAAAAAGTAGTATTTTCGAAAGCAGTGAATAAAATATGCGAAATTAATTTCTATGGGCAATACGTAAATAAAGTTTATTTTGTTACTCGAGTAATTTTATAGAAAATTTTGTTGGATTTTCTTGCGAATAAGATGTCCAGCCTAAACTGGTTTGTAATCTAATTTGCTTTCCAATTTCTTGTTGTCAGCTACCTTACGCACAGCTTTCATGAAGTCCTCATGGATAACGTACTCACGGTCAGCCCTAAGGTTTTAGAAAAATAAAAGTATTTAAACCACAATTTAGATGTTAATCAAAATATACATTTACCTGATAGCGAAGAGACCAGCTTCTGTGCAAACATTTCTCAAATCAGCACCGTTAAAGTTGTCCGACAATTTCACAATAGCTTCGTAGTCGATTTCCCCATGCTTTGCAATTATCGCTGCATGAATCTTTAAGATTTCCATACTGCGATATATATGAAAAGTTATTACAATTAAACTCCCTTGTCTGACTCATTTAATGCTTACCGCGCTTGTTCATTAGGCAGTGGTATTTCAATTTTGCGATCTAAACGTCCTGGACGCAAAAGAGCAGGATCCAGAGTATCGGGGCGGTTTGTTGCCATAATCATTTTTACTTGGCCTAGTGAATCGAAACCATCCATTTGGTTTAGCAGCTCCATAAGCGTACGTTGAATTTCACGATCTGCCGATGTGCCTTCTGAGAATCTGCGACCACCGATGGCGTCGATTTCATCCATAAAAATAATGCACGGTTGATGATCGCGTGCATAGTTGAACATCTCACGAATAAGACGGGCACTTTCGCCAATATATTTATCAACAATAGCAGATGAAACCACTTTCAAAAAATTGGCATCTAATTGCGAAGCTACTGCTCTGGCCAACAAAGTTTTTCCAGTACCAGGTGGCCCGTATAATAGACAACCTTTTGGTGGTGTGATACCTACACGCAAAAACAGCTCAGGATTGAGCAATGGCAGTTCAATCACCTCACGCAATTCACGTATCTGTTCAGAAAGTCCACCAATGGCGGAATACTTTACTTCACCAGGATCTTCGTGCGACATATTATATACTAGGGGGTCGACTTCACGTGGCAAATAACGCATAATAGTAAGTGTAGTCATATCGAGAGCGACACGGGTTCCGGACTTCAATTTACTTTTATCCAACTGCCGACGGCATCCTACCACATAGCGTGGCCCATTTGTAGCTTTTACAATGACTGCGAAAACAAAAATCGACGTATATAAATCTGATCATACAAGGTGGCTCACTCACTACTTACACTTATCTTCTGTCAATTGCTTAAGAACTTCTCCCACAATCTGCCCTACACTTTGGAGTGCCTTAAGATCATTTTCAGATTTGTCATACTGTTTTGTGAGCTCTTTGATTTCCTCGCGTTCTAAGGAAATTGAATTTTTGGTTGAGTAGTGATGTTTATGTAAAATCGTAAGGGCACTTACTCTCTTTGAGACGCGACTCCACCTCCTTATGCTCCAGTAGCTTTTTCCTATATTCCACTAGTGCTTTCTCACGAACTCCTTCTGCTGGCACTCCTCCCGAAGTCATTTTGCAGAAAAATATAAGCTTTTAGTTAGTTTTTAAAAATGTTTAATGAGTTCTGAATTTAGATGCGTGAATTTGCAATTTTCCGGAGATGATTCTGCTTCGAAATGTCATTTGCTGTTTATCAACCGTCATACAAAGTTGGCAGATAGGAAGCGTAATGAAAGTAGACATTTTAAGGAGAATGAATGGCGTTGCCACATATGTAGTCGGCTAGTGATATTCATCATTATATTAGTTGGGAGGAAAATAATTTTATTTTTCTAGTAGAATTCGGTAGTTGGCTATAGTGATCGTAAGGTGTCGTCAAACAATTTAAAGTTTATGCTCGTTGTCAATAATTGTGATATTTTACACAAAAAAATTTGTTTTTGTTAATAATAGAAGTCAACGAAGAGTAAATTTCATATATTTTACAGTTTTTCTTTGATAAATTGTATTTATGGGGCCGATACTGTAACAGTTAATTACGTGCATTTTTGGTTTTGTCAATTCTGCTCGGATATTTTTGATGTTAAAGAAAATGTTGATAATGTCGACAAAATCACAGAAATAATCGAAGTTGACCGGCATATTACTAGTCGTGGCATCATTCAGGAGCTAAAGATCGACCATGAAACAGTTTAAACTAATTAAGCAATAATTTTTACGCAAGAATAATGGATTTCTTTTTCCCAAACAATATTTATTTTCAGGTTGTGTGCTTGTATATCTTTCTTCAATGATCTTTCTTCTTGTTAAATATATGTATTTGAAATTCACGTAAAGGAATTTAAGTTTATAAGTTTAGTGTTACTCCAAAAGATCATAAATACTCAGGAACCCAGTTATTTCAGAAATCGACTAATGTTTTCAAAATTTTGCGGTTCGTTAAACTTAGTCCCGATAAATACAGTTGTTTGATGACCGAAGATCAATACTTTGTGTTCTCTGTGCGTCTTTGGAACAACTTACCACAAAAAATTAATCGTGAAAAAGAGAGCTTGCGCTTCAAACATAACCTTTGCCGTTATCTTGCCGTATATTGCTGAATGTACTCAAATGATTTCCCATTAATTCAATCTACTCCAATTAATCCCTACTCCTACTACTACTATTTCTAACCTACTTTCCTTTTTTAATACCTTCTCCAACTTCAAATTCTTTAACACTAGCTGTAATTTTAATTTTGATTTTATTGTTAATCCTTTCGTCTACAATTCAATTATGAAAACTATTCTTAAGGCCAATCATTGTAAGAGTCATCTATGGTAAGAATAACCCATAGTTGTAAATTTGACATAAATAAATAAATAATAATAATATATTTACCAGTTGGTGAAACAATAACAAATTTTGGCTCAATAAACAACCCTGCTTTTGATTTGTTATGCAATATTTGACAAGTTTTCAACAGGTCCGTTCTTCCTAGTTGATAAGTTGTAGTGCTTTATTGGCAGCATAGATGACTAGATGTGAAACTTATTCATTTTGAGAGAGAACGCGCCCATGAGGACGTTTCAAAACTTGGCAGCACTCACACATTATGGGATTTTGAACAGCTGATAGGCGAAATGGCAGACTGCCAGAAGAAACGCGCCGAAAATAACTGACGAAAACAGTTCGTTTTTGCTTAATGGAGAAATGACGTGTTGAAATGTATATAATTATTTGTCTTAAAATTAATTCAATTGAAACGTAATAATTTAAATTGAAGGGAGTTTTAGAATTTTTCAAAGCCTTTTATATCCTTTTCAACTTCTACTTTAATTAGTCTTATGCACATATGCATATGAATACATTTTACTCGTACATACATGTACTTTTATTGAAATCTGTATGTTGGTTTATGTCTGTAAATTGGTATATACGTAAATATTCTATGAGTGAAAAGCGTAGGTAAGGGAATTCAATTTGAGTTTGAGATATTTTACGAAGATTAAAAGTAATCTGCTTTAACTTATTCTGTTCGTTGTTTGAGAATTTTTGTTTTTTGTTACCCACTTTCTGTGTTATATTAAAAAATCGCAATAAGTCATGTTTTTAATTATAACTTATGTTTTTCGGGTTCATAACTTTATTATTATTAAATTACTTATGAATATCAGTTTTAAATAATTTCATTTACATATAAATTTTTAAATTTTTTGCTTATTTATGTACATATTTCATACGGATTGTGCTTATTTTTAGTATATGTTGGGGGTTACGAGTGATATAAGGCTATTGGGCAACCGCACACTAAATACTAACCTCAATGGTGGTATGGAAACTAAAAATTCCAGACCTTTGGTTCAAAAATACCCAATTCATGTTTCTACCGGTGTGGCAATATTGGAAAATGTTATAAAAAATGCACATTTTTCAGCGCTCTCACGAGAAAAAGAGTTTCACATCTAGTCATCTATGATTGGCAGTTTCCGATTGAAAATTATTTTTCTACTGCATATTTGAAATGGCAAGTTTTCTACGAGCTACGCGATCACTGTGTGCTTACTCACGTAAATACAGTTCCAAAATACAAGATGTTGTAATTGTCTCCGCTGCCCGCACACCAATCGGAAGTTTTCAAAGTCAATTAGCGCCTTTGTCAGCCACGCAACTGGGAGCAGTAGCAGTCGAGGCTGCAGTACAGCGAGCTGGGATCAGTAAGGACCAAGTGGATGAGGTTATTATGGGCAATGTCGTGTCTGCGGGCTTAGGTCAGGCACCGGCACGTCAAGCTGCAATTTTCGCCGGCCTACCGAAGAACGTGTGTTGCACAACAGTGAACAAAGTGTGCTCCTCTGGCATGAAGGCGGTCATGCTGGGAGCACAGTCGCTGATGCTCGGGCAGGCAGAAATTGTTGTTGCAGGTGGTATGGAGTCAATGTCGAATGTGCCATATTATATGAAACGTGGACCCACACCGTATGGGGGCATTCAATTGATTGACGGCATTGTCTTTGATGGTCTCACTGATGTTTACAACAAGTTTCATATGGGCAACTGTGCCGAAAATACAGCCAAAAAAATGGGAATAAGTCGTCAGGAACAAGATGACTTTGCCATCCAATCGTATAAGCGCTCAGCACAAGCATGGACTGAAAAAGCTTTTGATGCTGAAATTGCGCCGGTAAAAATACAATTGAAACGTAAACCTGAGGTAGTTATATCCGAAGACGAGGAGTATAAGCGCGTTAATTTCGATAAATTTGGTCAACTGGCTACGGTGTTTCAGAGAGAGAATGGTACTGTTACAGCTGGCAATGCTTCCACCTTGAACGACGGTGGTGCTGCCACTGTGCTGATGACTGCTGAAGCAGCACAGCGATTAAATCTGAAACCTCTTGCACGTATTGTTGCCTTCCAGGATGCCGAAACGGATCCAATTGATTTTCCTATTGCTCCCGCGTTCGCAGTGCCGCTTTTATTGAAGCGTGCTGGTGTTAACAAGCAAGATGTTTCAATGTGGGAAATCAATGAAGCTTTCTCGCTGGTTGTATTGGCCAATATAAAAAAATTGGACGTCGACCCTGCTAAGGTCAACATACATGGCGGTGCTGTGTCCATCGGCCATCCAATTGGTATGTCTGGCGCTCGTTTGGTCACACATTTGTCACATGCGCTGAAGCCCGGCGAATTTGGATGTGCCTCTATATGTAACGGTGGTGGCGGTGCGTCCTCCATTCTTGTGCAGAAATTGTAAACGGAATCGTCAAGTGGCAGAAATTCGAAAAACTAAGTGTGCATTTATTTTTTATACATTTCTTATGAAAATTCGTTTTAAGTGAAAAGCTATTAATATTGTAATACATATATAAAATGTGTTATATTCTGGAAGAAAATTATCATGATGGTTTAAAATATGCTAAATAAAAATTTTGTACAGCAATGAACAGGTGTTCTCTTATATTTTTTGCTTTGCCATGCTGAAGCAGCTCTTTGAAGTAACTAAGCAACGGGAGAAAACAAATCACGAAGTACAAAGTCCAGTGCGACTGATTTCGTTAATCTGGTCACCTACAACATTGAAGCAAGGTGGACAAATTATTTTTTTATGATTGTTTTACTTTGGTATAATAGCAACAAACGAATACACGCAACTATGCAATGTTGTTGTAGTAGCATAATCATTCCAAATAAAGGGTTTTCCAATAAGAGGTGTTATTTTGTTAAAAGATCAATGGTTTCGTTGCTTGTGTGGCACGTAGCGCCGTCTTGTTGAAAATAAACGTTGACCAGATCAATACCATCCAATTCCGGCCATAAAAATCGAAAAAGTAAGGCCCAATGACTCCGCCGGATCATAAACCGCACCAAACAGACACACGTTGAGGATAGAGAGGCTTTCCAACAATAACGCTTGGTCCCAGATCTGACAATTTTGCTTGTTGACGAAGCTACCGAGGTGGAAATGGGCCTCATCACTCAAGATGATTTTTCGGTGGAATTCCAGATCATTTTCATGCATTTCAACGACCCAATCAGCAAAGACACGACGTTGGTGATGATCGGCCAGCTTGAGTCTTGTGATAACTGGACTTTATAAGCCTTAAGATCCAAATCTTTATGCAAAATACGGTGTAATGACGTTTGTGGAATTCCTAATTCCAAAGAACGACGAGGAATGGACAAACCTGGGTTTTCTTCAACACTTTCGGCTACAACAGCAATATTTTCGGCTGTTCTTGAGCGACGTGCACGGGTTTTATTCTTCACATCACTTATTTGTCCCAACAGCTCGAATTATTCACCAATTTCAGTATTGCGGTCCGACAAGGTGCTTGATGATGACCCAAAAATATTCGAGTTTTACGAACCGTCTCTGCCAAATTTTCAATATTTAATAATTTCTCTTTCCGTTCCATTTTTATTAATGGCGTAGTTTGTCAAATACCCAAAAATGACAGCTTCAAAAGCGACATATACCGAAATAGCGGGCTATTCAAAATAACACCTGTTATTGGAAGGCCCTTTACATATACGGGTAAGGTTGCTGTAGTGACATGCCTTAGCCGGATATAAATTCGGGTCATTGCGGTGATGTAGAACCGACTGTCCGGGAACCGACTATCCAATAAACACAACCGCTTCCTAGATATAAAATCAACTTTTCGGCTGAGTTGTCATAGCGATATAAACAAATTTTTTATGCGCGCCGACAAAAGTGCGAATACTCCAATTTACTACGTACGAGGGTTGCCTTTTATATTTTGCGCCAAGTAACAAAAACACAGTAAAATAATAACTTATTGTTTTTCAAAATATTGTTGGAAGTCAATACACTTCTGCATTCGCTTGAACCGATTTTCAAAACACTTTTGCCACTCAGAACCTCCAAAATGTATTGCTTAAAGAATTCAATAGCGTTGGAAAACATTGGCCTCGCATTTTACTTTTGATCTTCGAGAACAAAATCAGAGCCGTAAGGTGGATGACCCATTAATTGACCCTACCGTTTGAATGCTCAAAAACTCTCTTGCGGGAGCCGATATACATATGAGAGCGCGCATTGCCTTGATGCGATGATTCGTCTTCGGCAGTTGGTTTTCCTAAACTTTGTGAAAACTTCGGGCGAACAAATAATTGACTGCGATTCTCTAGTGGTACAGTTGCGGCATGACCAGATTTCCCGAAAAAACAGGCTACCATTTGCTTTGAAGCGCAGTTTCTGCAAATAACTTTTGTTGGATTAAGCTCGTCTTGGGCACCCATACTGTCGATCGGTGTTTTGCTTTCGACACATATGCATATATCCAAAATTTTACACCTGATATGATGCCACAGACGTACTTTGAACCACTGTATCTGAATTTCTTCAACATTTCTTTACACCAATCGACAAGAGTCCTTTTTTGGGTAATTGCCAAATTATGCGGCATCCAAGCAAAGGCAAATCTTTTTTACGACCAAATGTTCATGCAATATTGAATATATGCTGGTGCCACTAATGCCTAATGTCGCCTCTATTTTGCGATACCTCAAATGGCGATTTCATATTACCAATTATATGTCTCTGGCACAACAACTGTTTTTCGACGGACTTCACGAAATTCATTCTCCAAGAATCGACGGCCACACTGGAACTCGTTGTACCAGCGATTCACAGTGGTTGTCGAAGTAAGTTGATCAATGCCCTCCTGTCGCAATAATTCACGTCGAAAATCGTTATAAATCATCGCACGAAAATTTTTACGAGCTAATTTTATCTTTTGAGCGAGATGAATTTTTCAATTCACTGAAAAACTAACAAATAAAGGTTAGTTAGTGTTTGTGAAAACGTTATATTTAAGTTTATACTAAAAATACCAAACTTTTCGATAAAAGTGTCGAATTACAGCCGATCACATGTAGTGATGTAAAGCCGCTAAATATTTATAAAAGGCGAACCTCGCATTTGCACCAGAGGTAAAATTTTTGTATGTATTTCAAAAATCTCAACTAGCTATTGTTGTTGTCGTTGTTGTTACAGCCAGTCTTAAGGGGTAACACCACTCTAGAAATTTCAAAAAATTGATTTTTTTTTTATAAGCTTAAAAAATTCTTTGAACCTTTTAAAATACAGAACAAAAAGTTTTATACGTTACCGAAGTTTATTTCATAAATATTTGAAGCTTTCAACCAAGCGTTAGTGACTGCTACCTAACGATTTCTCCAAATTTCCAAACTTTAAACGCGTTTTTCTCAAAACACGTTTTCTGAAATTGGCACGCAGTATAACTCAAACAATTTTAAATATTTTTAATCAGGTTTTTCACTACGTCTGTATAATAACCTTCTTAAGAGAAGAGCGTAGGGGATTTTCGATAGATTAATTTAAACGATTGTTATAATTATTTAAGTGCCGTTTTTTTAGTCCTAAATAGAGTTTTTTCCTTCAAATGCTTGCTAATTCCACAAAAATAAATATTTTTTAAATCCCCTACGTGTTTCTCTAGCTATTCTTATCTAGATTAAGAAAAAAAAAATTTCCTTGTTCCAGATTAAAATTTGCACCCTCTGTGCTGCGTGCCGCGGAGCTCCTTCAAGAGAAACCACATTACAAAAATGTCTCCAATGCCGCCATTTTGTAAAATTTTTCGATCAAACTTTGTTGTTTTGTATTTTAGTATATAAGTAATAACTTCCCAAATCAGAGTGATTGTTTTCCCTTTCCTTCTACACAAAAAAATTCTTTAAAAATCGTGTTTATTTTACGCGTGTAGAGTGGTGTTACCCCTTAATAGATACTTCAAACAAATTGTAATGTACGAGGGTGGTTCAATAAGTACCCGTGTTTGAAAACAGAGGGTGTTCCTGAGGGAGGTTGGTGTTAGCATCGTGTGCTGCTATCTATAAAACGACAGCAAAACAAATTTCAGACTGATTGATAGGTTGGTTTGGATTTGGCAACTATTCGAGTAAGACGTGCTTCGTGATTTTCGATAAGATGGAAAAAGAGAAGTATCGTTTTCTGTTTTTGGATAGGAAAAAATGCGAGGAGATAAAAGTTGCATGCTGTTGTTGTTGTAGCTGCATAAACATTCCCCATACTTAAATACGGGAAATGCTGCTGGAGTGACAGTCCTCGGCCGGATATAAATCCGGGTCGATTCGGTAACGTAGAACCGACTGTCGTGGAAACGAGTTGGATGCTGTTGATGGGGACGCTTCACCATCTTTTCATCGAATTTAAACGTGGGCGAACATACGTTTTTGATGAGGAGCAACCAAGGCGCCCGCTAGACGTGGTTACCGAGAAAATCATTCAGAACGTAGGGGAGGGGGCCCAGTTGTGACGCAGCTAAATATTTTTGACATGCGGTATGAAAATGACAGTTTGAGCCCTGCCAATCATGTTCGTTTGACGTTCAGCAGTTTTTGTGCAGACACCAACGTTAGTAGTCGCATTGTGTATACACGCACCAAACATCGTGTTGAAAATCGTGCGAAAAAGTTATTTTGATTTTTTTCAAAGTACCAAAATTTTGTGAAATTAACAGTGAAAAGGCGAGTGTAATGCATCAAAATATTGTATTTGCCGTATATTTTGTGATTCTATATGGATTTATGTGATTATGTGGTGTCTATAAAAAACTTGCTTGTCATACACAAAATAGCATCGTGACCCGGTTGTGACTCAGCGGGTGGCCCAGTTATGACGCACCTTTTTTTTGCACTACGATCATATAGAACTGCCGAATTCCTACATTTTTGTTGTTGTTTAAAAAAAACCAACTGCCAACTCGATCAATTGCAACGTATGCAAGCGTCCAGTTCATTTGAAGTGCGCCAACATGCAGGCAAGTTATTTCACTTGCAAACACTGCGAAAGTGACGTGGACGACGACTAGGAATATTTAGATGACGATGATGAATAAAAATCGTTGTCATTTATGGCCATTGAAGGACATTTTCTTTTGTATTTTTCATTATTTTTGCCATTGAAAGCCTTCAAAATAAATAAATCATTAAATCACAACAACTGGTGTGACATTCCTTTCATATTTTCTCATTTCCAGTAAATTTCTTGAGGTGCGTCACAACTGGGCCACTTTTTTTTTGTCCTAAAAAAAGTTATCTTGAAAAAATTTGTTCCAAAATTTTTTGAGTAACTCAAATAAACATACTTTCTTTGGAGAAAAGTTGCGTTTGGTTAATAGTTAAATGTTAAACTTCTTCATTTTTCAATTTGCGGAACTGAGGAAAAAATTTTAATTTTTTTCAAAACCCGCGTCACAACTGGGCCCCCTCCCCTACATAATTCTCGCTGATCGATGAATCTGAGTCCGCGAAGTAACAGAGGCTATAGGTGTGTTGACCGGAATGGCAATTAATTTTTGAAATGATAAGTTAGGAATGAAAAAATTGTCGGGCCCATAGGTGCCGCGACTGCTCACAAGCAACAACAAGCGGATGCAGCTATTAGCTTCGAAGCAGTGTTTAAAGCAATTTGTTAAGTCAAGTCGACTTGTAAACCACCAGAAACTAAGCAACAATCAAAACAATGGATTTCTCCTGGTGAGTCTGCTCTAAAGAAGGCGAAGACAGTTCCATCGGCCGGCAAGGTCATGGCGACGATTTTTTGATTTGCCAACGGCGTCATCCTCGTGGATTTTTTAAGAAAAAGAAAGACAATACTACAGTGAGTTTTTGGACCGCTTTCACAAAAAATAGAAGGAGACATGGCCGCATTTGGTGAAAAAGAAGGTACTGTTTCACCACGATAATGCACCAACTCATTCATCCGGAATTGTCGCCGCCGCCAAACTGCATGAATTGCTGCCGCTCCCCCGTATTCACTCGATCTGGCTCCCTGCAACTTTTTCTTGTTCCCTAATATGAAGAAATGGCTCACGGGAAAAAATTTAGTTCAAACGAGGAAGTCTTCATCGATACAGAGGCGTATTTTGGAGAGTTCGACAAATCCTATTTTTTAAAATGAGTTAAAAAAATGGTCGGAGCGTTGGGAGAAGTGTATCTTTCTAAAAGCGGACTATGTTGAAAAAAAGATTTGAAAAAATGGTGGCTTCTTTTCTAACACGGGTACTTATTATTATAGCCTACTATATTATTATAAAAGCGCAGTTGGATCAGGTCGGCAGCCGTTATTTTCTGAGTTGGAAGATTGCATCTGGGAATGGATTGCAGGAAGCAAAGCAATGGCTTCGGTTGTGCGCATGGCTGATATTCAAAAATTTACTCTTGAAACAGCAATTGAATTTCATATATCCACAGGAGAATTTAAAGCATCGCCACATTGGTTGGACAACTTCCTTAAACGATATGAACTGTCCCTAAGGAGATCAACAGCATTGTTTAAGCTGGAAGACAATGAAGTCATTAAGCGTGCACTTGCGTTTAAGCTTTTTAGTGATGGCATCGATTTTTCGAAATACCAACTCTCCAACATGACTGCTATGGATGAGATCGCGGTGTTCCTAGGCTAAAGAGCTCAGATGGCAGTTCCGCACAAGGCCTTTTCGTCAATTCACGTTCCTTCTACCGGTTACGAGAGTGCACGTGTTACCTGTATTTTGGCGATTCGTCTAGATGGCAAGAACGTATCGCCATTTTTAATCACTAAAGGTATAAAAGACCAGATTCAACGAGTTTCAGGAATTTATGTCAGTAAGTAAACTTGGTTGGCAATAAGCCACGCATAAACCTTTTGGTGTCTAGCGATACCAGATGGAGGCCGACCTTTATGAATACTGAAGATAGACATCATGTAGGATGTCAGCTCTTTTGGCGAATCTAAGCAGAGCCGGGAGATCCGCTTTTGAGACGTCCTCCAGACCCTCAAACAATGGGGATTCCAGGCATTTTAAACGCGTTTTCAATAATGTAGGATAGAAGCACAGAATGTGTTCTTGTTGCACTCAAGTAATTATAACAAAGTGGGCTGATTTTATGCTGCCACCACTGTTGAGGGGTCAGAATAGAGGTTTCCTAGCTTGGGATTCAGCCAGTACTCACCGCGCTAAAGACATGAAAAACTTTCTTGCTGAAAGGAAGATTGATCAAATAATGATTCCCGCAGGAATGACTCCAGACACTTGACATTGCAGTAAACACCATTCAAGGATCATTTGCGATTGGAGATCAATGAATATATTGAAAACAGAATGGTGAGAAATCATCGAGGTAATTTTGTAAAACCAGGCTTACAAGAAGTTGTGAGTTGGGTTAAAAATTCATGGGACAAAATAACTGATGAGTGATGTTTCCAAAGCACTACAAACAGGCTACTTAGACAAGAAGTATAGTATATAGAATCGGACCAATGATTCAACAGGAAATGGATTTGAAAGAAAATCAGAATATAATTCAGAATTTTATTTATGATGATGTTCCAGAAGAAGATGACATGACTGTAATTGAATAAATTTAAACTTCTGTATTCTGTGTTAAATTAATATTAAATAAAAATATATAAATAAACTTTTATTTTTGCCACAAGCCATTGGCCCGCAACAAGCCCTAGCGCGTATTTTGGACCAAAAAAGAAAGTAAGGCAGTGTTATTTTCGGAAAAAGACGGTACTTTTATATTTTATTACTACTAAAGGGTGATTTTTAGCTAATTTTTGGATCAATGGGTACGTAAATAAGCAGAATTGTCGATTTTGGAGTGAGGACAGCCAGAAGAATTGCAAGGGCTACCAATGTATCCAGAAAAGGTCACAGTTTGGTCTGGTTTATGGGCTGGAGGTATCATTGGACCATCGTACTTCTCCAAAGATGCTGCGAATCGTAACGTAACTGTGAATGGTGACCGCTGCCGTGAAATGATATCTAACTTTTTTTTGCCCAAAATGCAAAAGCTTGACTTGCATGACATGTGGTTTCAGCAAGACGGTGCGACATGCCACACAGCACGCGTAACAATGGACTTGTTGAGAGGCGAGTTCGGTGAACATTTTATTTCACGTTCGGGACCTGTCAATTGGCCACCCAGTTCGTGCGATATAACGCCTTTAGATTATTTTTTGTGGGGCTATGTTAAAGCTCTTGTCTATTCAGACAAGCCTGCTTCAATTAACGCATTGGAAGACAACACTAAAGCATTTATATGTAAGATACCGGCCGAAACATTGGAGAGAGTATGCTAAAATTGGACTAAGCGGATGGATCATTTGAAGCGCAGTCGCGGTCAACATTTGCATGAAATAATCTTCAAACATTAAATTATATGGCCTGTACTATCGATTTAAATAAAAAGTTCATGCATTCTTCTGAATTTTACGTGTGTTTTTTTGAAAAACTTTCCTATAGCTCTTAAAAAATCACCCTTTATAATAACTGAAAACTGAAGAGTGAGAAACATTGTTGATCAATTAAGAAGCCGATTTTTCTGTGGAAGCCAGAAAGCGGCTTGAATGCAAAACCTTTTATTATTGAATCATGGACTGACTTCAAATAGATAAATAAATTCACGCACACATCCTGGGCTCCAATTGTTGTCGCACAAATAAAGTGATGGGTAATTTTACCTACCTCCGAAGGACAGCCAGCTTATGTGAGAAGCTCTTTTATGCCAAAAATGCATTTGGAATCCATTATCTTTATCATTAGATGTTTTATGTCCACGTGTTCTATGACTTCGGTTACTTAAAATCAAAGCTAGTGCGGCAAATGATTAATTTCTGCCTTAGAACACGCCTCCTTCAGAGGCCTTTTATAATGGGCGTGGTACATGACTTTACTATGAAGATAATTAAATACTTTTAATTGCACTTTAATTGTAGATATACTGCGCAACTGAACTAACGGTATTATGTCTAATTCTGTAATTTTTACAAAAACCAAATAACCCTTTTTATTTGTAATCGAGATGCGGTGCGTGAAAGTGGCGATATTTGCGGTCGTCTGCCTGATACTATGTTGTCGAGTGCAAGGTGGGAAGGGAGCCCATATACTTGCCTGGGATACAGCACGCCTCTCGCCTATGACTACAGCGATTTTACATTTCAATGCGGAATTTTTCAGTAAAAATACTGATATGCTGTCGGTTACAGTGCGGACAAGCGATGTTGGAATTTTGCATTATTTTAGCGATTTATTGACGTCGGTGCTGGCATCGACATCGGAGTTGGCGGTGGAAATACAAGTGATTGGGGATAAAGGAAAGCCCCAGAATTTCGACTTCTACAATGTACTAATGATCGATTCCTATAAAGCATTGGTGTAAGTGAAGGCAACTGAGACCGCGTCGGAATAGTTTTTCAAACGATGATTTAAATTTGTTTAAGCGAACGTTGCGTAATTTTTTAGTCTAATTACACACATATTATATCTACATATGTACCTTTTGCACTTGCAGCCTCCTCGACCCCGGTTGGCACACACAGAAGAATGATTTCAGTGAATATTATTTGATCGTATTGCAACCGATTTCCAGTCGTTCGTATTTACTAACGGAATTGAAACAGATTTTCGACTACTTCTGGCGTTATTATATTATAAATGTTGATGTGCTCGTGGAGGTGAATTCCACCAATATTGAGCTCTACACCTATTTTCCATTTTCAAGGCATCATTGCAAAAGCGTTTTGCTGCAACAATTAAATCGTGACGAATCGATCGTCCAATTAAGATCTTCGGCACTGTTTCCTGATAAAGCAGAAAACTTTTATGGATGCAAATTGATGGCGGTTTTATGGGATGTGCCCCCTTATGTAGTGTTGCCTAAGGATAATGATGCTGAGCTACAATTTGGCGGCATGGAGGGGAAAATCTTGCACATTTTGGCTTCTCATTTAAACTTCTCTTTGGATTACGTTGTACCGCCACATAATGAGCAGCGTGGATTCGTGCTGGAAAACGGGACGCTGACGGGTGCTATTAAAATTGTGAGTAAAGAAAAAGTGGAACAAAGACAAGAATTTTCGCTATCAGCAGGTAGGATTCGCTTTAAAAAAAAAGAAAAAAAAAAATGGATTTTCATGAAATCAAATTATAAAACGGAATTCAGCTGTCGAATACGCTCTTTCAAAATTACACCAAGTTATCTATCACAGTTTCAGTAGGTTGAGTTAGGTTAGGTTAGTCAGATTGCTTATCTAAGGCAAGACACTCGTTGGCCCTAAGGCACATTGTGACCCCTGTATACGATTTCCATCCCCTAACTAAGTTGCTTAACACACATTTAGATCTTTCTAACAAGGCAACTAGTCTTTCCAGTGAGATATATTGCTAATTTCGCAGGCCTTCAAAAAAATAATCGCGAAGATATTTGGCATGGCTTCTTTGAAATGCTAGACGATACCTCCGTACCGACTCAATTTCTTCTTCATCTCCACAACTCCTACAGAAGTCATTGCGAGGTACACCCATTCTACCGGCTAGGCTGCCAATAGTGCAGTGACCCGTTATAACACCTGTAAAGGCGCTGGTAGTGGATATATTGAATCCAAGCAGACATTTTGTTCTTTTAAGATTTAGTTTTGGCCAGATTGCTTTGGAGACCTTGCAGTTAATAGTCAGAGACCACCTTCTTTGGTTTCCGAGATTCCTCTCAAGTCAATCGCAGTGTACAGTTCGTTTAGATGAACATCAAGTTTCAGTAGAGCATCAATGCTTTAGTGAGGGCTGCAACCTAAAACTGTTCAAGGCCTGTTTAAATACTTGTGGATAACTAAAACAATTTTCATAGAATATTGGTCCTTAAAACCTTTCGAGCGCTTAAGCCTTTTATTAGTTGTTTGCCTGCTTTCCAATTTTTGATATGTGTCGTGATGTTATTCCATAAATGGAGGGATCCACAGTTTTAGGCGACTCCGAACGGCAGATTGTTTTTTATGAGGAGCTTTTTCATGGTAGAAATACACTCGGAGGTTGGCCATTGCCTGCCGAGGGGCGACCGCTGTTAGAAAAAACTGGTTCTATCATTTGATGCTTTATGCCCTTCCTTGGTCCTTCACGCACCAACCCACGCGGCTACGGCGATTGCCAAGTCTTTCGCATAACGTCGTAAAAAAGTTGTTACTATAAGCCTTCGAAAGCAAATAGAGTCTATATTAGGTGAGCAACTAAGTTCCCGCTGTTTGTCAATAGATGCCGCCAGCGGTGTGTGCTAGTCGATTCTAACATAACCTAAACGTCAACTTAGACAAATGGTAAACAAACTGTTTCGACACATTAGTGATTTTGTTTTGGTATCATATACTTTTGGTTTTCTGAAAATGTCTGCTTTTGTGCCGAATAATCGTCATTTGCGGGAAGTGCTGATTTTCCTTTTTCATTCGAAAAAAACGGTGGCTGAAGCGCATCGAGAGCTGCAAAAAGTTTATGGAGATGCTGTTTTAAGTGAAACAACGACCGTCCGCGTGAAGGAAGGCCGAAAACCTTCGAAGAAGCTGAATTGGAGGCATTGCTCAATGAAGATCCGTGACAAACGCAAGAAGAGCTTGCTTCAGTATTAAGAGTTATCCGCCAATCCATTTCCAAGCGATTGCATGCTTTGGGAAGGATTCAGAAACAGGGGGCTTCGGTTCCCTTTGAGTTAAAACCAAGGGATGTTGAACGTCGTTTTTTTGCCTGTGAACAACGGTAAAAGGGAAGGGTAAAAAGGAAGGGTTTTCTTAATCACATCGTGACGGGTGATGAAAAATGGATTCATTACAGCAATCCAAAGAAAAAAAGTCATGGAGACTGCCCGATCATGCTTCTACGTCGTGGCCTCGGCCGAATATTCCCGTTGCGAAGGTTATGCTATGTATTTGATGGGACCAAGTTGGCGAGAAGCGGCCGCAATACGCGGAGAGGGATGCGAAAGTGATTCTACAGCATAACAACGCTCGGCCTCACGTTCCCAAACCCGTTAAAACCTACCTGGAAACACCGAAATGGGAAATGCTATCCCACCCCCCCATATTCTCCAGATATTGCGCCGTCTGATTATCACCTGTTCAAATCGATGGCACATGGTCTAGCTGACTAGCAGTTCCATTCATATGAAGACATCAAAAAATGGTTTGATCCGTGGATAGCCTCAAAAGATGAACAGTTTTACCGCGACGGTATATGAGATATACCGGAAAGATGAGAAAAAGTAGTAGCCAGCGATGGGCAATACTTAAAATGATTCACTTGTAACCATTTTTTCAGAATAGAGTTGTATTTTCATCAAAACAGCAGCGAGAACTTAGTTGCGCGCCTAATAGTTTAAAAGAGTAAAACCCGAGTCAAAAACCACACAAAATAAAGAACTGTACTGTTGAAAGAAATACGGTTGGTCACATTGGCTATGCACCAAGCATTCATGACTGATGGATAAATACAATGCACCATCGGTAGTCCAGAATTAAAACCAATCGTTTTTATACAAGGTGGCGCATATAAATCATCGATTTTTGGTGCTGAATAATTTTTTCTAAAAAAAAAAAGATTTTTTGATGGTAATCTTTATTTTGACCTCTACTTGCTCCATTGCTTGCTTGTTTGTGTACTGCAGCTGTCAAATATGATTGACGTATGACGTCATTTACAAAAAATATGAATCCTCCAATAGGGTGATTAATTTTGCGCCACCTTGTTTGTTAATATTATACACTGCATTAAAAATTTATAAATACAGCACTGACTTTCGGAAGAAAGTGATAATACCTTTAGGATTAAACGATTTTTGGTGAACATTTTTACTCTCTTCAATCTTCAAAATTTTCCATAAAAAAATTGTACCTACAGTAAATGAAATTTAAAGTTTACTTAAAATGTATAGGTTTCAATAAGACCTTTGGTATCCATTTGTTTCAATTACACCCTTCAGTCGACTTTTCATGGAACATACCAGCTGCTTGGTTTCATCAGGCGAAAATTTTGCCACTCCTCTTCGATAATTCGCATCAATTGCTCTTTGTATTTTATTGTGTGCTTTCTAATTTTTTTTTCCAAAATATCCCACAAATGCTCAATCGAATTTAAGTCTGGAGGCTGGGGCGGGTGTGGGAGCACATATTTACAATTGTAAAGCAAGTAAGTTCTTATAACTTCCGAACTATGCTTGGGGTCATTTTTTGCACCACCCTGAAATCCGGGCCGAGACCAAGTTTTTCAGTGCTCTGCTTTAAATTGTCCTTTAGAATAGATAAATATTTAAATCTATCCATAGTGCTTTCTACAAATCCAAGATTTCCAACACTGCTAGCCGCCATTGTGCCTCAAACCATTACATTTCCGCCACCGTGCTTGATGGTAGGAGTGAGGTTTTCCTTTCTGAGAGCAGTATTCGCTTTCCTCCATACAAATCTTCTTCCATCTGACCCAAATATGTTGTATTTGCTCTCGTCCATAAATATAACATCGTTCCAAAAGTCATCTGGCTTATCGACATAGGTTTTCGCGTACTTCAATCGCTTTTTTGCATTCTTCGTTGATATAAATGGCTTTCTACGTGAGACGCACCCCTTGTAACCTTTAGATTTCAGGAAGTTTCTTATAGCTTGTGGGTTCACAACTGGTCCCCCAGTTTCCTCAAGGTTCGCTGCAATCTTAGCTGCTCCAATTTTCGGGTCAGTTTTAGCACTTCGGTCTATTATTCGCTTCGTATACTGATTAAAAAAATTTTTTCGTCTCTCCCTTTTGCCATGATAAACGTTCCATTCTTTTCAAACGTTTTTACGAGGATTGAATGGTAGCACGTGGTCTGTCAACAGTTGATGATATCTCACCGTAGCTCTTTCCTTCTAGATTTAACTTTACAATTAATTTTTTAATATCAACCGGTACTCCTAAATGCTTTTTTAGTGCCTGACTCTCCATGTCGAAGTGTTTACGATCAAAAGTATAAAAAGGCATTAAACAAAACGAGTATGGGTCTAGGAACTGTACATATGTCACAAAAATATTTACCGCTATTTAAAACAGCAAGCATTAAGTGATTTTCGCGATATATATTTGCTGTATGCACAATTATTTGAGCTACGTTTAACGGAATGTGTTAAAGCTATTTCATTCTCATAAAGTTAGAGTTAATCGAGAGTAAAAATTTTCACCAAAAATCGTTTAATCCTAAAGATACATTACAGATAGATATTTACAATTTTTTGATGCAGTGTATAATGATCTCTCTGTTTTTTAGACTTTGACTGCCGCTGAAAGTATACTGTAAAAATTTAAATTTGCCATATATCAATCATTGTTAGCATAAAACTTTCTCATGATCATGCAAAGTGGAGTTAACTCCCTTCTGAAAGAGAGAAGCCATTGAGCCTTTCAGTGCAATATTTAACTGTACATAGTTAAGTGTTAACTGCTTTTAATGTCTGTTGCATAGATACGCTCTTTAGTTGCAAGAATTTGTATTTGTATTTGTAAATGTATTTAAATTTACAGACACTCAAACTATCTCTTAAGCATGTACACTTTTATGGGCATCTCATAAAAAAATTTAAATTAATCACTATTTGTTCACTTTCATTCCAGTTGACTGAGAAGACAGGCGACATCAGTTTGGGCAGTTTTCGCCGCACGTTGGATCGATCTCTTGTTCTCAGCCAATCGATCAGCTTTCATCAGACCACACAAGTACTGACTGTGCTCTCGAAGCATGAGCATTGGCCTTCACATCTAATACTCACGTATCCATTCGACGTCTACGTTTGGTGCTCTTTAATTCTCTTCTACTTGCTGCCAATATTCTTGGCTTGCATACTCGCTCGATTACGCATACAAGCCCTGCATTTTGTGTACGGCTTTTCAAATGTTAGACGTATGGTTTTGGTTTGGACGAGTGCACTTCTACAACAAGTAGCAATGCCTATACCATCCTTCAATTTTGCACGTTACATATTCGTCATGTGGTTAATGCTTACACTCATTTTACGCTCATCCTACGAGGCCCTGCTATACGATTTTTTCAATACTCAAAAGACCATTGCCCCACCGTCGACGCTGGAACAAATGGTGGCACGCGGTTACAAGTTGGTGGTGACTAAGTCCACTGCACAAACTTTGTCCGAAGTCAAGGCTGTACGAAATCATGAAATCGAGTTGTTGGTGCTTGATTTAGATGACACGGGTGTTTTTGATGTACTGGAAGAAAATCCGCAGCAAAATTTAGCAGCAGCCACACCAAAAGATTTTGTGAACTATTACATAACTAAGAACGAGAAATTTGGTCGTTTTCATGTTTTGGATGATGACGTCTTCGTGCAGGCCATTTCTATTCATTACACGAAACATTCGTTTCTGTTGAATTCGGTGAATGGTGTATTGTATAAATTGCGCGATAGTGGAATTATCGAATATTGGTCGCGGGTGTGTATTGGAAAAATTAAAAAGTTTAAAGAAGAGCGCCAATTGCACCCATTAACACTGACTCAGCTGTGGGGAATATTCCAGGTCCAATTGTGCATGTTGGGCATTTCATTTCTGGTATTCTTGGCAGAGTGTTTGACACGAAATAAATATGTGGTGGAATATAAAGATGATATCCTCACTTACATATATACAAAATTTAAATCGCAGTGAGATGGAAAAGTTTACTTACTCTGTAATCATTATTTTCAAATTTTCAAATACCTACTGGTATACATATTTACTTATGTATGCATGTAAAAAAATGGGCCCATCAAAAGATGCAGCTGGATGTTGTTTTAAAATAAAATATGTTAAAATTTAAATTTCTTCAGGTTTCACCGTTTTTTCTGAAGTGAAACTTCTTAGGCGTCGGTGGACGAGCGAGAATGGAGAGTATAATTACAGGCCCATGCAACGTTTTCAGCATTTTCGTTCCGCGAGAGAGAAAAAAGATGTAACGTAGAGGAAAAGGAGAAAGAGAGCTATACATTATATATATATCTTAGACACGCTTAAGCTATTTTTCCTGAGTTTTTCCTTGTGGTTGCTAATTTCTAGTGAGAAATAACACTGCCTACTTTTTGGCGCTTGTTTGTTGGTGCAAACTTGTACGAAATATATTTTTGGTGCCTACATTTTGGCGTTATATTTTCTTGGTGCCTACTTTTTGGTGTTAGATTTTCTTGGACCCAATTTTTTTGGCTTTTTTTTGTGCCTACTTTTTGGCGCTTATTTCCGTTCCCTGGTAAGTGATTGTGCGTACTATAAAGTGCTATCCATTACGGCGTCGGATTTATTGGTATTGCCTTGCGGTAATTTGTGCCATTGCTGCGGTCCTGGAATCGCTGCGTTTGTGCGGGTGATAAACGCTCGGAATAGTGCGTGTTGTTGCCACGGTTTGTGTCAGGCGTTTACCTACACCGGTCGACCCGTCTTCTGTTTTTTGTAAATTTTATCTATTTGTATTATCTGCAAATTTATTTAGATATATTCTCTCTATTCTTCTTAATACAGAAGAAGAGGAAACAGTCAGACACCTTTTATGTGAGTGTTAAAGCTTTGCTCGCTTATTAAAGCTACCGGATGGTTTGAAAAGGAACCCATAGGGTAAGGATAAGATCCAGTGGTATTTCAATGGACATAAAGGTCTAAGTGTGCCATTGCGACAGCCATCAACCTACCTACTTCCCAATTGACATTGAATTTGTAGAAATATTTTGCTCAATATTTACAAAATTAGTTTGGAAACGCAATCGAAAGTGTATAGGCAATACTCTCTGAATCGGTTTTCAAATAGTATGTAAGACAGTTTGATAGTGCTAAAACCCTTAGAAGTGCGATTATATTGTTGGGTGATAAAAAATTTATCAAAATATTGTGAAAAGTTTAATCAAATCAAGCCCTTGACGACTTGAAAAAATTTATAATCAAAGGAGGATCAAATAGAAATTACTATTCTATAATTCTATTTTTAGCCCTAAACTTACGAGGTGTGTTCAAAAAGTATCGCGAATTTCGAATTTTCGCAGGTTACGTATATTCGAATTTCGATTTTTTTGTGGCGATACGTTGGTATTCATGTCTCTCACTCATGCCTACGAGTTCGGCCATATTGAATGTTCAGTTAATTGTTGACAGCTGCTTTGCTTGCACGTGTTTCGGCTCGTCTTCGATGTTTATCTATTTGAAAAGATAGGTCAAAGAACCTGTATCAAATTTTGTGTGAAAACTAAATTAAATGCGCGGATGCATTCCGAATGTTGACTGTGTTATACGGAGAAGCTACTTTGGACCAAAGCAACGTTTATCGGTGGTACAAAATATTCTCAGAAGGCCGAGAAGATGGGAACGACGAAAAGCGTGCCGGACGCCTGAGCACTTCAACAACAGACGAAAAAATTGATGAAGTAAAGAAAATGGTATTGGCTAATCGTCGAATCACTGTTAGAGAAGTTGCTGAGGACCTAGACATATCATTATCTGAGGACCTAGAAGACCGAAAAAAGCGCGCCATGTTCGGTCGGAGGGGACAAAATAGGTATTAATGGATAAATAAATAATTTATGAAAAAACACAAAATTCGCTATAGTTTTTGAACACATTTCGTATAATAAAAATATAAGAAATTTAATTGGTCTCATACTTTTTTCGTATGGTGAATACCAGCAATCGATGGCAAAATGTGTTAAGATTATCAGCAGCTAATTCATCGACTAAAATTCAAACTATTAAGAGAAAGATACATTTAAATGACGCATTGCTGACGTACGAATGTACGAATCTGTTCGCGCTAATATAAGTATTTATGCAAACCCTGTGGGAAAATTTACTGATATCAAACAGAGACTGAAAATATGCTCAATATATGCTCTGAAAATTTACCATGTAAGTCTTGTACCTGAAAAATGTCTACAAAGTGTGGACATCTTTTCAGCCACGTTACCTTGAGATTTATGATCCTTAATGAGCATATGAAGAAGGAAAATTGCAAGGGAAAAATCCCCGAAAGCTTTGCTTCTGAATATGCCATAAATCACGAAACATTTACTAGCCATCATTTGTGTCTAACCCTCTAAAACTGAACGCTCAAAGGTGAGCACTGCCGACAAATGATTCGCGACTTGTTGGCTTCCAGCGAAAAAAAAAATTCTACATATTTTCAGGAAGGCGGTACAACAACCTTAGCAGTGAGTGAAATCATTATTTCTTGGCTCTAAATTTTACTGACTGAGTTATCTCAAGAAATAGGACTGCCAAAGAACCGTCTATGTTCTATGACTGTACTTATTTGGATTAATTTTTTTGTTAGAACAAACTTTGATGACACACTTCACGACGTAACGCAGCGATTTAACAAAAGCTGGTTCAGAGAGATATTATTTTGTGGTGTAAAAAGATAAAATAAATCGACTTATTTGCGGTCTGAGAGACGTCATTTGGAAAAATAAGAAAATGAGTAACGAACCGAAAGTGCGCATTCATAAAACATGTGTCAGGCCCATTGTGACAAATGCCATAGAAACGGGATACGAAAAACATTGAGCGTGCTGCTACCAAAGTTGAAATGCAAATGTTGCGTTCTACAGCAGGCTATATCATATACGATGGGATCATATGCCCAATGAAGACACACGTGAAATTGTCGAGTTACAGGATGTCATTAAATGGACCCGAAAACGAAGAAAAATGTGGAAAAATCAAATAATGAGATTGGCGAAAAATCACCTAGCTAAAGATGCGATGGTTGTTAAACCTACAGCAACATGACCCCCATGAATACCGCCAAAAAGATGGAAAGAATGCTGAGAAAGTGCTCATTGCAATCCGCCTCCTCCTAGCAAGACAGGCACATCGGGCCCTCAATGATTCCACTGGTGGTCATATGCTGACCCCATGGGTTGTGTCCTGTAATAAAACCGACCATCAACCAAACGTCTTTCCTTCCAAGTTTCTGTTCGTACTTGTCACAAAACACTTTGCAGTTTTGCAGCATTCTTGACCAGACCATGCCTAATGTCTAATTCATGATTCCTGCGGAACTGATTCCGATTATTGACTCTGGCCCTTGTAGGGGAACAGCTGATCCCCGTTTGGAAAATTCATCGGCAATTTTGTTTCCTTGAACAACAAAGAGTCCTGGAACCCATATAAGTACAGTTTGCCAAAGAATCTGGAAAATTCTCACATGACTAACTATCTCTATCTCTGTCTCTATTCTTTCCTATCTCTTTCTCTGATACTTTTCTCCTTCCTTCCTTGACTATCTACCCTCTTTCCAGAGTTCTAAATTCCATGGGCTGTTTAGCCTGAGTGTTTTAGGAGCCACCTAATCTATTCAAATTTCAAAATTTCAAGCTGGACGTCCACTTCTATGGAAAACTGAACTTTTATCTGTGTTATTAATTTAAAAGTGATGAAATTTGCTTAATATTTTTTTTATTGTTGTGTTATTTTTGTTCAAAGTATTCAAGCAAATGTTGTATAAAACAGGATATTATCCTAAATAAAAAATGAAGAAGACTTATATGCTTAAAATCCTTGATTGTTTTTGCATTGAATTCCAGTCAGCTGCGATCAAACTCCAAAACAACTAAGCGCCAGGTCCAGATGGATGCCCACAGAAGTGCTCAAGGAGATCGCAAAAGTGCGATCAAAAGTCTTACTAGACATGTCCAACATCTGTATAAGAAATGGAAGTTTCCCGGAAATTTGCAAAAAGTAGCAGCTTGGGCTAATAATCAATGGGGAAGGCAACCCGAAATTCCTATCATCATATCGGCCGTTAAGCATGCTCGGTACAGCAGTAAAGCTCCTTGAAAGACTGATTAAGCTTCAACTGGCCGCAACTATAGATAATGCCGGAGTACTATCAGCAAGACGGCATGGCTTTAGACGCGGAAAGTCTACAATAGGGGCAATCGACACTGTAGGAGCAGCGCAACAGTGCAGTACTCAATCCAGAAGTATAGTCCTCCTTGCCACCTAAGATGAAAGGCACGCTTTCAGCAGCGTAGTATAGCGTAAGCACCTCAAGGTATCGGGTTTTAAATTGAAATAAAATAACGAAAACTGAAATTGATTGGGCAACCTTTATTATTTTTGAAGCGACGACGCAGTAAATCCATTGTTTCACGTGTTTGTTGGAATCAAATGTTGTTCAG
This sequence comes from Anastrepha ludens, assembly GCF_028408465.1. Taxonomy (NCBI): domain Eukaryota; kingdom Metazoa; phylum Arthropoda; class Insecta; order Diptera; family Tephritidae; genus Anastrepha; species Anastrepha ludens. Next base: position 7,832,523 of record NC_071499.1, on the reverse strand, counting down.
ATCACAGGCTTCAATTTCCGGCATCAAAAAGTTGTTGGTCGTTTATCATATCGCGATAGCGTTCCCCATTCACCGATATATTGGCGCCAGCCTCGTCTTTGAAGAAATATGGGTCCATGATTCCTCTTCAGTCCAAATACGGCAAATTTGCTTATTGACGTAGCCATTAATCCAAAAATGGGCCTCATCGCTGAACATAATTCGGGTCCTAAGTTGCGGATCTTCGGCGAGTTTTTAAGAGCCTAACGAATGAAATTATGACGCTTTGGAAGATTGGCCGGCTTCAAACCTTGAACTAGCTGTATTTTGTACCCTTTCAAACCAAGATCTTTGCGTAAAATCGCCCATGTACTGCCATCAGACAGGCTAAGTTGTTGAGATCGGCGCCAAATCGATTCTTATAGGTCTTCGACGAAATTCTCATTTACAGCCGGAATATTCTCTTCATATTGGACGGTACGTAGTTGAATCGGACGAGTATCGTCCCCTCTGCTGTGGTTAGTAGTTGTCAACAATATCCTTACCAAATTCAACCGAAAGGGAATTAAAGTAGTGGCATACGCGGATGACATAGTGTTCTTAGGTTAGGTAGGTAGGTTTGGCAGCCGCATCGCACATAGAGACAACGATGCCACGGAATGGGTCCGTTGTGTGCCGCGGGGGCTGGGCTACATTTCCCTTTCCATATTGAACCATCCTGAGCTTTTTACAAAGCATAAAAGGTTGTTGATACCTAAAGTGTATAGATTATCTATATTCGTTAAGAAGTAGGATTTTAAAACTCGGTTTCTGCTTCTGGCTAGAGCCGGGCATGCGCAAAAAACTTGTTGAATTGTTTCCAAATCCTCCTTATTTCTGCAGCTACGACAGAAATCATGCGCGTATAAGCCTAATCTCCTTGCATGATTTCCTATGAGACAATGTCCTGTGAGGGCCCCTACTAAGGTCCTGATTTGAAGTCTACTCAGTTTTATAATACTCTTGGACAGACGTAAATTTAGCCTTGGCCATGTTTGCCTAGCAATTTCTCAGGTGTTAGCGCTAATCCATCTCTGATTTGCAGAATTGATTAGTGCGTCGTTAATGAGAAGCTTACAAGTTATACAGGTACCTTCTCTTGCAAGTTGGTCTGCCCTACAGTTCCCTGGTATATCTCTGTGGCCTTAGAGATTGGCGACAACGTAAGACACTCCTTGATGTTGTTTGGAATGCATCCAGGGCTCGTAGAGCTGCTTGGCTGTCTGATAGAATGCAGATATCTGTTGACGATATTCTGTTTATCTCTAACCATTTTAAGGCTTCATAAGGCGTTTATTTCTACTAATAGAAAGCTCTTCGCAAAATAACCCTGATCCTACACCGGTGTCCATTTTGGATCCGTCCGTGTAGATCTTAACGGGTGTGTTGGGTGTTGGATCTTCTTCAAGCCATTCCAGTCTAGAAGGGATTTTCATTAGGAAATTTCCTTCGAAGCAAAGAATGGGAGGGTGATAATCACAGTCACTGGGTACATCCGTGTAGAAGTCTAAAATGGTTGAATGTCCATGTGTGACAGTTCTCCATTGTGAGCTCGCTTTGAGCCTTAAAGCGGCGCAGGCCGCTGAGTATTTGCAGAAGAGATCTAGGGGTGGCAGATGTAGCATGATGTCCAAAGCCATGGATGGCGTGGTTTTCATGGCGCCACATATTGCTAGTGCTCTTAGTTTCAGGAATGTTTTCAACCGTAATCAGTGAGATTATGGAAGAAGCTCTGTAATCCCCCAAAACTAAACGGCGTTAGTCTTACGTTAACCCAACAAGCAAAATACCTAGGTGTTATCTTAGATCCCAAACTCAGCTGGAGGTCCAACGTAGAGTATAGGGCAAAGAAACCGGATATAGCACTTTACACGTGTAAGAGAATGTTGGGTAAAAAATGGGGTTTCCAACCAAAACTATCCAATTGGCCCTACACAGCCATTGTAAGGCTAATACTATATTAACATATGCGGCACTAGTCTGGTGGCCCGCAACAGAAAAGAAAGGCAACCAAATCAAGCTGAACAAGATACAAAGAATTGCGTGTATCTTAACTACAGGAGCACTAACTCATCTATTACCATTAGACGTACATATGAAAACAATTGTTACCTGCAGCGCGGTGAGACTCAGAGCCATAGGAAGCTGGACAACAAGGTCGTACGGTCACAGCAAGATCCTCCTACAGGGACCCCTGCTGCTCAAAAACAGATCAGACTACACAGTCCCCGACCTTAACTTCAAGAAAGACTTTACGGCACGTTTTCCACCGAGAGCTGAATGGAACAATGGGAAGGTGATTGGAAGATACGTACGACATTGAAATATACACTGACTGTTCTAAGATGAACTGTGGTGTGGGAGCTGGCTTCCATTCGGAACTACCCAACCTATGACTATGCCAGCGTGTTCCAGGCAGAACTTTTAGCGATCAGAGGAGCATGCAAATCACTAAAACTCTAGAAGGAAGTTGGTGCAAGAGTAGCTTAGCTCTCTTTTCAGACAGTCAAGCAGCTATTAAGGCCTTAGACTCCGACTCCATTTTATCCAAGTTAGTTTTACCGTGCAGAAAGGAACTAGAGTTGCTTAGTTATTGGCTTCAAATTAATCTGATATGAGTTCCCGGTCATAGAAACATACGGAGTAATGATATAGCAGATGAGCTAGCTGAAAAAGGTTCGACACTAGACATAGCAGAGACGGTGGCAGTCTCCACCCCACTCAACACAATAAAAACACCCATTGCTTCAGACTGTCATGCTTTAGCCGAAAGAAGATGGAAGCAACTAACTACATGTATTACAACAAAAAACACATGGCCGTCATACAAAATCCAAAGGACGAATATCCTAACAGTTCTCGGTCAAACATTTCACGTATCACTGCAACCCTTACAGGCCAGGGAAAGTCTTTTCCACTACCTATGTGAATGTCCAGGGCTAAGTAGGTCACGACTTCGCTCCTTCGGTAAGCCTTTTTTACAGCAAATTAATGTGATCTCCCACATCGAGATAAAGAATTTGCTGTTATACTTGGACTAAATACACTATATAGATCTGACTTAGAACAAACAAAAAAAAAACATCATGACACAGGACAGTGGTAGTAAAACGGTGCTGGTCATTAATTAGGATTATTTCAGTGGAAATACTGAACCACTTCAATAACAACAACAAGAACATCATCCAATAATGTAAAATTATTCCCAATTTTGCTGAAAGTTTACCGAATAATGCGTTCGGTAGGACGGTCGGTGTACATAAGTTGCCCGAGCCTGAGCGTGCGATGAACACTTTTCACAGAGCGTCGATTTTCGTAAGCCTTTCCATGAGGAAATGCAAATGAATACTAAAAAAAGTTATGTAATATATTTAGTTTGACAGTAGTCTCGCGTGATCTGTCAAAGAAACTCTATTGGAAAAGGTACTTCCAATCTGATCACGCCTCATAAGGCGGTCTAACCAATTTTGTAAAAATTTAGACGGTGCCATGCTCTTTTGCCATAAGTAGCGAAGTGGTTCCTATCTAATTGACGAAACAGAAATAGTAGCTTCTCACAAATTTATTTCATTAGCGCAAATTTTCTCTGCAGGGTATACAGGTATTAATATTAATTTAAGCGTAAAATTTACAGCAGTGGCTGCCGTCCATTTGATATTTGTGGTCTATGTATAGAAGTAACGGTGATTTAATTTTGTTTTATGACGATTTCATTTAAGTTACATTAAATGCCATTAGCTAAATTATAGGAAGATAACCAAAGACAGTAAATGTAGCACCACAAATTCAATAGAATGCCAGGAATTTGGGAGTACACTGCGTAGTCTGGCTTTTGGTTTCACGCAGGCTAAATCTTAAGAACCGCTTTAAATGGGTACGTACAAGGGCTTGTTTGTAGCCACATTTGTTTGCTTGCTAATTTATAGCCATGCAATGTTTGTGGAGCGCAAAGGCTTTCAAGATGGTCCGGGCTATGTTGAGATTGCGGGAAATCTCTCCGCTGCTATTGTGGAAATTGTTTGGACGAGCTTCATAAAATATCGTCATCGTCATACATTCAATTTGTATGCCTTTGCCCAGCGTCCAGAGCGAAAATTGCTTTTCGGCGATATAATGGAGAAGGTACTGAGCGCGCTTGGCAAAGATAGCACCGTACGCATTGGCATGGGTGAGCCGGTACCTGGTGATGATGAACGCCACTATAATGTGTTGCTTGTGGATTCAGCTGCATCGCTGAAGTAGGTGTAGGCGAAAAAAAAAATAAAAAAATTGTGTCATTGCTTCTACTTTTATTTCATTTAGTTCTACATACGCCGAATTTGCCAAGTACCATCTACACGCCAATGGCTACTTTCTTATCGTCTTGCACACCTTCGACTCGGCTCACTATTACGATGTACTCTTCGAGATATTTGAACTCAATTGGTATCTGGGCATAATAGATGCCAATGTATTGGTGTATGCGCTCTCGAATTTGTCATTACTCTACAACATTCATCCCTTCAATCGGTTTCATTGCAAAGGTTTGGCGCCAACTATACAGAATCGCTTCACCAATTCACACTGGCGACATACGAACTTCTTCCCCAATAAACTGTTGGACTTACATGGATGTGCGCTGATTTGTGCTACCTGGAAAGAAATGCCTTACCTCAGTTCGGACGCTGGCTTACTAGGAGGTATTGAAGGAAAGCTCATCGAGTATTTGGCCATAACGATGAATTTCTCTTTGGAATTTCGCTGGCTGGACAAGAAGGATGCCTCGCGTACTTTGGACAAGGAGGGAAGTGTTTTCAGAGAGGTAAGCGCATGTTTCAGAACGTTAATGGATATTTTACTATTTTTAACTCTTCAAGCTCTTTTCAAACGGAACCGATTTCATAGTTGGCGCATTCCCCTACAAATCAACTGCCAAAGGCGATCCGTACACGCCTACTTTTCCCTATTTCTTAAGTAGTTTTAACTTCATTGTCAACTCGAATTTGGCTCCTTATTCGCCCTTTAAAAAGTTATTTCTACCCTTTAAGAGTGACATTTGGATCCTCCTATTAATCATCTACATCGTTGGATTTTTGCTGAAACGGACTGCCACTTTATTGGGCACAGCAACAAGACCCTTCATATTTGGTCCCAAGCACAACATGCCCACATTTAATATGTTCAGCGTGTGCTTGGGTGTGGCACTGCCTCAACAGCAAGTGCCAAGTCGAAATTTTGCGCGCTACATCCTAATGCTTTGGCTCATATTGACGATGCTGTTGCGCAGCTCTTACCAGGCTTTCCTGTTCAATCTAATCAAATCCAACATTGGACCACCACCGCCAAATACCATTGCCGATTTGTTGCGTCAGAACTATCAGCTGCTGATGACCGAGGGTGTACTTGATACCGTACATGACTTACCGGTGATTTCCTCGCGTGCAAAAATTTTGAATATGACGCGCTTCGAGAGTTTCCAGTTGGTCGGACAACCTCAACAACGTATTGCTGTATTGACCCCATACGAATATTTCGATTATTTTAAGCGGTACCATCTTAACATCACCAAACGTATTCATGTTGTGGATGAAAGGGTATTCACGCAGCAGCTGAGCTTCTATATGGCGAGCAACTCAATGCTTTTAAATCGCTTCAATCACATTATACTTCAGTACACTAACGTGGGTTTGTGGGAGAAATGGAGTAGAGTGTTGCTTGATATGCGAACGCCTTCGAGTAGCGAATTCGAAGAGCGAGTAACGGTGGTCACTTTGCAACAGTTGTATGGGGCCTGGTATGTGTGGTTAATCGGAAATGCGCTGGGTGTTTTTGTGCTACTCATTGAAATCGTTTGTAAATGGGTGCAAAATAGAGAAATCAACAGAATGTAATGAATCAGAGTTTACACATACACAGTAAAATATATGACAAATATGAATACAAATACAAACACAAATACAAATATATACTTATAATGGCTACAGGTGGTGCAAAAGTCATTACCACATTGGAGAATTCGCTTATTTTTGCATTTGGATGAAGTAATCTGTTATCACACTTTGGCCACTTGGCGGCTATATTTTTCTTAACCAAACAAAAAAAAAAAAATTATTTAATCCCAAGTAAAGAATTTTTATTAACAAAAAAGTGTAGTTTAGCAAATCGGGGGATAACTTCAGCGTCCCTTTTAGGCTTAAGATATTTTTGCTGTACTTCGTTTAATTTACTGTTTGTAATTATTGGTGAATAAATATAAATATATTCAAAATAACTAATTTCTACTATAATAAAATTAACAACAACATGGAGTTTATGTATTAGGCTGGCATGACGAAACCATTTCGGATCGCATGCAGCAAGTAATAAACAAATGGTGCACGGAAAAAGGGCTTTCCATTAACCCATCCAAAACAACACTTGTAGCATTTACTAGGAGAAGGAACATAAATCTCAAGTGTCCGATCCTTAATGGAATAACACTTCAACTCTCGACAGAAGCGAACTATCTTGGCGTCAGTCTTGACAAAACGCTTACGTGGAATTCCCATATTGAGAGAGTTACTTCAAAAGCCACAAAAGCATTCTTTGCCTGCACAAGGCTTTTTGGTAAGACATTTGGACCTTTTGGACATTCACCATAGTTGTGAAACCCATAGTCACTTGTGAATCCTTAGCATGGTCAAGCAAAGAAAAACAGTAAACGAATTAAACAAACTGCATCGCCTGATATGTGTTGGTATTACAGTGGCTATGAAAACATGTCCCACGGATGCATTGGGTGTGCTCCTGAACATACCACCGCTTCCAATCTCGATTGAAAGGGAAGCTCGCTCGAGTGCCTTAAGATTAAAAGGTATATCTGAACTTAAAAGTGGGAATATGAAAGGACATTTAAAGAACTTAGAAGACTTCCTACATAGTCCCATTCTTCATAGGGATGATATACTATCACCCAAAGCAATACTCTTCAGGAACTTCCAAGTTATAATTAATGACGAAGAGGCTGGAGAACTAATTCTATCACTTTCAAACCTAGCTCTCAGCTATGGTTTACTGATAGGTCCAAATTGAAACATGGTAGAACACGGGCAGGAATCAATGGGCCTAAATTCAAAAAATCGATTCCGATGTGACTCTACCCAACAATATTCCAGGCAGAAATACATGCCATTGAAATATGTGTGAGAGAATGCTTTAGCAGGAAAATGAGAGGTACTCACATCTACATACTTACAGATAGCCAAGCGGCTCTAAAAGCCCTTCTATCAACAACTATCACCTCTAAATTGGTAAATGATTGCCTAAACCTTCTCAACCCGTTAGGAAACCTCAACATAGTAGCACTAGGCTGGATTCCGGGATATGAAGGACATGAGGGAAATGAAATGGCTGATGACCTTGCAAAATAAGGTCCTGAGCCTTTCTGTGGACTCACAAAAGGCCACATTAATGAATTCCTTAGGAAATGGGAAGAAAGAAAATTTGCTGCACACTGGCTAAACTGTGCCGGTCAGCGTCAAGTCAAACTATTCCTAAGTCCCAACAAAGGACTATCTGACAAGCTTCTCTCACTAAGCAGAGTAGATCTACGTCTTTTAACAGGATATCTTACAGGTCACTGCAGCCTGAGGTATCATCTAAATAATATTGGTCTATCTGAGACCAATGTCTGCCGCTTTTGCGAAATGGACATAGAAAGCTCAGAACATGTTCTTTGTGAATGTCCTGCGTTGGGCAGACAGAGATTTCATCACCTTGGTGGTAGCGTAGTATCTCCATGCAATCTTTGGAACAACAAACACAAAATTGTGCTAAAATTTTGAAAAAGCCTAAAACTCTAGGGTTACAAAAATAGGCCTTTCACAATAGATCAGCTCTGGCCGCAGTGCGTAATGGCCTTCTAATAATAATAATAATAACAACATTTATGGTAGACGACTTCATAGTCTGTATTAGAAGTAAATATGAGGCAATGATATAATTTCACTTTTCGGGGTTTCAGGTTTGTTGAATTATGGCAACGCTAATGCACTAGGTTGCTCAATAAATTTTGCGGTTCGATAAGAATAACACAATTTTATGGTCTGAAATACACTTTATTATTCAGTATAGTCTCCCTGAGCATCAATACACTTCTTCCAACGAGATTCTAATTCGTGAATTTCATCTCTGAAGTGAGAATCTGGAAGGGGTGCAAAATACGCATTCCACGCATGATTTTTTTAGGTTTAGAAACGGATGGAAGTTGCTAGGGGCTAAAGCTGGTGGATGCTCCAACAATTCGAACTTTAATTCATGGATTTTAGCCATTGTCAAACTGCTATTGTGACTCCGTGCATTTGTCTTGATGAAAAATAGTTTCTTTCTTTTGCAAACTGGGTATTTTTTAATACATTTTTTTCTTTCAGGTGGTCTAAGAGGTTAAAATAGTATTCTGAATTTATTGCTTCATCAGTTTGCAAGTAATCTAAAAACGAAATCCCAAAAGACTGATGGCAACAACTTCTTGGCCGATCTCTGGGCACGAACTCGTTTCGGAGTTCACATAAGGTTCATATCACTCCTTAGCCTCCTGTTTTGATTGAGGATCGTGGTGATAGACCCAAGTCTCATTAGTAGTGATGAATCGACGCACAAAATCTATTCTTGAATACGCTCTTAATGTTGTCTAAACCCTTTTCAGTCACTCGACGATCTTCCAATACGATATCCTGTATTTTTTCAAGGATTTCTAGTGTTGCTGCTGTTTTTGGACTCCCAGCTACTGTACTAATTGTTGGCGAAAAGTCCTTATATAAGGGTTTTCCAATAACTTGTGTTATCTATCGCTATCGAGAGATGATTAACGATTTTTATGGCCGGAATTGGATGGTATTGATGTGGACAACGTTTATTTTCAACAAACGGCTACGTGCCCTACAAGCAACGAAACCATTGATCTTTTACGGGAAACATTTCCGGACCGTGTTATCTCTGGAAGAGGTGATCACAATTGGCCACCGAGATCTTGTGATTTATTACCTTTTGACTTTTTTCTTTGGGGCCACGTGGAAGAGAAGGTCTACGCCAACAGCCCAGGGTCGATTTGATCTCAAAGATGGAATTCGTGAGGCCATCGAGGACATAGGGCAGCCACTTTGCAATTCGTTCATAAGTTTCCTTTGCTTTTAAACCTTCCAAAAATAAAAATTCAATACTGAGACAGTGTTATAATTTGATCTCAATTATAGGGAATTGATTTTCGTTGTTTCAGGAGTGTTGAAATATGGCAACGCCAATGTATAGTTAGTAAATAGTGTCATGCTTTAGATATACGACCACTGTTAGGCGGGAGCCTGCTTTAGAGGCTTCAAAAAATCGATTTTTTCGTGGATTTTTTTGGGAAGAAAAGAAATATTCGATTGAAACGAAACTTTCAGGTATTACTGTCTGCAGTCTTCTCAAATTTTTTCATTAAAATATATGTCATATGCATTTTGCCGAGGCGTCTAGAGTGTGCATTTGTCGTGTGGCGGGAAAGATGCAGGGTGCAATTTTCAGCTGAAACCCAAAATCCAAAATATTTTATTTTAGTATAGTATAGCTTCTAGTTAAACCAAGAAAATTTAACTAAAAAGTTAGAAATTCAAGAATTTTTTGCTCATTAAAAAAAAATTCATTTTTTTGGGAAAATAAATTCACTTTATATTGCTTAAAAAGTTGGTTAATTATAACTTTCTTAAGGTTTTTTAGGTTCAACTAGAAGATAATTTTATTCCGAATACAATTAATGTTATCTCGTTTCGATAGGACTTTTTTTCCCTATCTTTCCCGCCAATTAGGAAGAATCGTAAAAATAAAAAACCGAGAAATCGCGCGTCATAGTTTTTGTATATAAAAAATCCGCTCGACGCTTGCTCACAATTTCTTCTGTAACTGTGAAAATATTTTGAATTTGCTTCTGAAATTTTGAGGACAAATTCTTGGATAGTTTGGGAAGACATTTATGCAAAAAAAGTTCACGGAACAACCACCAGGTGACGCTATAAGTCAACTGATTTGAGTTCTATTTTTTTTCCTAGGTTACCTCGGTAGTCTAGCGCAAGTGCACTAGCCTGCCATCCCAGCGGTTGTGTGTTCGAAGCCCATGTAATCACGGTCCTCGCACTTTTCCAAATTTAGAAACCTTCCCAGTTTCTAAAAAAAAATCTCATTCCTCAATCCCAAAACTTTATCCTTTCCTTCCTTACTCCCGCCCAATAGACTGCGCATTATTTGCATTGTGGCTGCTAAAACAAGGAAAAAAAAAAACAAAGAAAAATACACAGTTTCACATTGCATCAGTGGCGCCAGCAAGAGGAAGTGGGCAACCGCGGTAATAGCACAGACACACCAAATTTAGCGAAGCCCTCAACCATTTGTGCGATCCTTCATGTAGAAAAATCTGACTCATAGATGTCACTCTAAGCAGTAAGAAGGCGTTGTTCCTAAGCAAGGACAGGTGAGCATTCCCACTATTTAGGACTAGTAGCGGCAGGCTAATCACCTACCCTGTCAGAAATAAAAATAGATTAACGAAACCAACGCAAGACTGAGTCTTGTCGAGGCCCTATGATCCCGAGAGGAGTGAACAAGAAAAAAAAAAATTGCCACATCTGTGATTAACATTCCTACCAAAGTTCTATTGCCTATGAGTAAATCTACCGCTGCATGTTTTCGATTTTTTACAGTTTTAAAAATGGATGGAAAATTTAGAAATGTTGGGAAACATTCATTAACGTGTGACATGAGCACTTCAGAAGAGCTCGTGAGTCTCGCCATTACGATGAAAACATCAATAAAGCGAAGACAAATTGTTCAATAATCTCAAATAAACCATCAGAAAGCTTGCAGCGGATTTGAATATTGCTTATGAATCCGTTCAGGATATTATAGTTAATAATTTGGGTTTCTGAGGTGTTGCTGCAAAGTTCGACGCTGGTCTCAAAAGAGTTTAATTTCATGCAAAAAGAGATCGCGTTAATATCTTCAAAAACATGATTTCCAAGGCTTCAAGCGCAAGACATCAAGCGCAAGACATAAAGCGCACTATTACTGACGACGAGACCAAAACCAAAAAAACCACGTCATTCTCAGTCAAAAAAGAATACAATACTCACGGTTTTTATAGATTACAATGTACAACACGAGTTTTTGTCAGAAGGTCAGGCGGTTGATAAGAACTATTATTTGGGCGTTATGAAAGTTTACGTGAAGCAATTCCCGAAAAAACAAACGATATGTGGGCAAACAAGTCATATCTTTTGCACCATAATAGTGCACCGTCAACCAGTGTCATCATCTGCGAATTTTTGATCTAACTATTAGGTTGGCAACTGAGTAATTGCTGATTTTTTTTAGAAAATCAAAGACAATTTTTTCATGGAACTAAATAACTTTATTCTGTAATGCATTGCTCATTTTGATCAATGCCATTTTGCCATCTTTCAGGCAGCGTCATAATCCTACGTTCATAAAACTTCTGGTTTTTATTAGCAAAAAACTGAATAAGGTACGATTTGACATCATCATCATTGTTGAAATTTTAACCATTCAACATTTTCTTCAACTGCATTGTTGAATTTCGTTAGCTGTTCAATGTAGACATCAGAATTGATCGTTCGGTTGGGTGGTAAGAGTTCCTTTGTAATCCCACCAAACTGATAACAAAATCTTCTTTTGATGAATATCAGCTTTTGATGTTGATTGAGTTGGTTCACCTGGCCTGCTCCACGATCTTATCTGCTAGATATTGTTGTGAACAACCCATTTTTCATCGTCAGTTATCAGTCGTTTTAAAAATGGATGCTTTTTATTACGTTTCGTAGCAAATTGCAGCTTTAATGCGTTTCTTTCAGTTCGTGAGGAGCCCATGTATCGGGTTTTTGAACATAGCCAAGTTGTTTTAAGTGATTTTCAATGCATGTATGTGATACATGAAACTTTTTCTGCAATCTCACGTGTTGTACTGCGATGATCCGACTCGATTATTGCTTTAATTAGGACGTCATCAACGTCAACTGGAAGTCCAGAGCGTTTTTCATCTTTGAGTGAAAAATCACCAGAAGGAAATTTGACAAACCAATTTTGACACTGCCGTTCTTTTAATGCTTCGTCACCGTAAACAGCACATAACTTTTTATGAACTTGCGATGCGGTTTTCCCTTAGTGGAGATAAAAAAGCAAAATATGACGAAAATGATCCTTTTGATTTTCCATTTTTCAATGAACTCCACACGAAAACTGCGCAACCGATCAAAAAACTTTGACAGTTGAATTGCCAACTATCAAATATCAAAATGTGTTTTACATTTGTACCTCGTCTGCAAACCTACAAATTCAACTGAACCCATCTATGAGTGAAATCCGCATTTACTTAGATGCCAACCCAATAGAATGAGACGAATATCATCCAACAGCCATCGAAGTCATCTGATATGGCTCCCTGCGATTTTTTTCTGTTTTATCTACTCAAAAAACCACTACGGGGAACGTGTTCTAACAGCCGAAAGGAAGTGGCGGCTATACTGAAATTAAGAGGGCCAGAAATGTTTCGAGTACTGGATCAAACGCTGGCATAAGTGTGTTGCAGTTGATGGGAAGTACTTTTACTTCGAGGGCGATAATGTCACTTTTGAGGAATAAACATGTATTTTGAATCTTCTGAATATGCGACGGGAATTTTTGATCAAGGTGATCACAATGAATGATGATACTATATCGAAGAAATAAACGATTTATATGCCTCCAGTTGTGACTTGGATCTCCTCGCTTTCGTTGGCCGCTCTATTGCTGACTTTGTTCAAGGGTCTCGGAATCATCTATATTTATATAATATTTGGCACACAGACTTCGTTTCCAGTAACTAGACTCATTTGACTTTTACCTACACTCGTTTGCCATCGTCAAACTTTGACTGGAACTAAGGAAAGGCACCCTCCTTCGAGACCAAGGATAAGGATAATAAAACAGTAACCCATGGTGTTGGCGCTGTTTTTTTACAAACAGACTTAATTTTTACTCTTCATTTTAATTTTATATAGTCTAAAATCTATCTACATATCTAGCCTATCAACATATCAGTCTTTTGGAGAGAAGAAAAATATAATATGATAATGCGGTTCTAAATTCTATACTCCACTTCCCTATCTAAGCAGAAGTTTACTGGTACTATGAATTCCATTCGTTTTTACTGACTTTACTTTATTGCAATGAATAAAAAGCTAGGAACAATGCGTTTACTTTTCTTAAGACTATCATCTCGTCACAGACAAATAATCACTTTTTCTTGCCAATGAACCACGTCGTACTACCAAATATTTCCAAATTTTACTAGTAGTTGAAAAAATCAATGACCATCTTGGTCAAAGGAGATCTGGTTGTCCAAAGCTCCAAGAGGAAAATCAACGTGCACAGCCCCATTAGCGCCAGATATATACTGAATATGCCAAGTAGCAGAAAAAGCGACAGTCTAACAGGCTCGTCCGATTCCTCGGCCTCCTTAGGCAGCCGATACCGTTTCTCAAACTTATTTATTATGCCCAAATCCAAAAAGTTGTAAAGATGGAGGTTAATCGGTGTGATGAGATAAGAATGCTTGCGCATGTACATGGTGAGCGGTGTCATTATCAACTTTTGTGGCAAAATTGCCACCCGTTCAGTATCCGTGGTCTGTTCGTGGTTATAGTAATGTAAGGCTGGCTCAATTATGGTCAATACTTCTTTGGAGCCCCGTGCGATCCGTTTCAATATCAGAGGCATGGAGTTGTTACCGCCATCTACGAAGCCAAGAATCGCATTTTCTATAGTTGAGTCTAGCAACTCGGCTAGCACATCCACCGTATAGATGATGTAATTTTTATCCACTATTTCTTGGAATGATTTCAGAGGTGTTAAGGCGCGGCCATCTTGGAGTATGATGAAAAGTTGACCTGTGTAAGCGGAGCGTAAAACCAATGTGCACAGTAGCCACAGACCCAGCAGGTAGCGAGAAAAGTTTCGATATGGCAAACGATTATGGATGACGCCACCGTAAAGCGAGGCCCAGAGGTTGCTGAATGGAATTCGGTTGGTTTTGCCAAAGACAAATGAAACGATCTGCTTGCTACCAAGCAGTTTGAGTGCGTATATGATTAGCACAGCGAGAATGATATTGGAACCGATGAGCGACCAAATTATGTGCTTAAAAGGTCTTAATAGGCGTTGAAGCGGAGAAAGTGGACGTCCATGCGGTGTAGCGACCGTTAAAGGAAAACTCATATATGAAAATGAGGCACCCATAACCTGAGCGCGTTTCTTCTCGTACATATTGAATATTATTGTAATATTTCCGTCACCTTCGGATATCTGTAGGGGAATTTTGAAATTACTAAAAAATATAAAAAAAATGTTAAAAAAATATTTGAAAAGAGTCTTTCAAAAGAGGCACTTAGATATTGTTTTAAAATAAAAAAATTTCAAAATTGAGACTCTTTCAGATTTCATTCTTTTTATTCAAAATACGGCTCTTAACAATTATATTAGCTGCGCAACTAAGCTCTCGCTGTTTTTTGATGAAAATACAACTCCTTTTTGAAAAAATGGTCTCAAGTGAGTCATTTTAAGTATTGCCCGTCGTTGGCTACTACTTTTTCCTATCTTTCTGGTAGATCTCGTATACCGTCGTGGTAAAACTGTTCATCTTTTGAGGCTATCCACGGGTCAAGCCATGTGCCATCGATGGGAACAGGTAATAATCGCAATATCGGACGGCGTAATATCTGGAGAATATGGCGGGTGGGGTAGGATTCCCCATTTCAGTGTGTCCAGGTAGGTTTTAACGGGTTTGGCAACGTGAGGCTGAGCGTTTTCATGCTCTAGAATCACTTTTTCATGCCTCTCCGCGTATTGCGGCCGCTTCTCGCGCAGTGCTCGGCTCAATCGCATCAATTGAAGTCGATACCGGTCCCCAGTTATGGTTTCGCTTGGATTAAACAGTTCATAATAAATAACACCAACTTGGTCCCACCAAATACATAGCATAACCTTCGCAGCGTGAATATTCGGCCGAGGCGACGATGTAGAACATGACCGGGCAGTTCCCATGACTTTCTTTTCTTTGGATTGCTGTAATGAATCAATTTTTCCATTTTTCACCACCCGTCACGATGCGATGAAGGAAACCCTTCCTTTTTTGCCGCTGGAGCAGTTGTTGACAGGCGAAAAAACGACGTTCAACATCCCTTGGTGTTAACTCTTAAGGAACCCGAGTTCTGTTTCATTTATAAAAGAATACAATCGTTTGGACATGGGTTGGCGGATAACTCCTAATACTGAAGAAAGCTCTTCTTGCGTTTGACACGGATCCTCATTGCCTCCAATTCAGCGCCTTCGAAGGTTTTTGGCCCTCCTTCACGCGGACCGTCGTCAACATTAAAATCACCGTCTTTGAAGGCCACGAAACCAATCTCGGCACGTTGTGCCACTTAAAACAGCATCTCCATAAAATTTTTGTAGCTCTCGATGCCGCCGTTTTTTTCCGAATGAAAGAGGAGAATCAACACTTCCCGCAAATGACGATTATTTGGCACCAAATCAGACATTTTCACAAAACCAAAAGTATATGATACCAAAACAAAATCACTAATGTGTCGAAGCAGTTTGTTTACCATAAGTCTAAGCTTGGTTGATGACGTTTATGTTATGTTAGAATCGACTAGCACACACTGCTGGCGACATCTATTGACAAACAGCTGGAATTTAGGTGCACCCCTAATATGTGAAAAACGACATCATTTAAATGCCCACCAAGAACACGTGCACAGGCTGTCAAAGGAGAATTAAAATTTTCAAGTACTCGCTCTCTCATTATCGCGCTGAGTTCATCAATCTCGGTTCGAATGTTGTATTTAAGCTCTGGAATAGCTGTTGGCTTATTCAAATAGGCTTTACTTTTCAAGCGGTCCCTGTCGGGTCTGCCAATCCTTTTCTTACCGTCGACAGAACCAGTTTCTTCACCAACCTATTTTGCGATTCATTCGGACGATTAACCAAAAAGTTACAATAAAATTTTGCAATATGTTGCTCTTAAAGATCGACCATTTTCATAATAAGTTGCAATACTTCTAACGCGTTTTTCTGTCGTGCAATTCTTTACTTGAAAAATGTCAAAGCTGACATAAAAAAAGGTACCTTCTACAAATTATTCCCTACTGACATCTAGGCGTCACTTCGAAAGACCCTTTGTATACAAAAAGTAAAAAAGTGAAACTTACCATTTTTGCCACACCCGTTAATGTACCATTACTGTAAACAGCGCCACGTTCTTTTGGTTGTGGAATCACAATTCGTATAGCAAAATTCATGACCTCGGACAAAATACTAATTAACATACCCTCCATACCCTCGATTGATACGATCCGACCGGTTTCTGGATCTTCTTTCAGAATCATGAAAGGTGGATGATGCCACGTTATTACCGCCAACTCACATCCATAGAGATTGCCCACTTTAAAGGGAAAAAACTTTTTGTAATCCTTGAATTTCTGTTTTGCTTTCCTATTTCGAAAAGACAGCAGCAACTCCGGCTGAGCTGAATGGCATTTCTTGGGTGAAAATGGAAAATACGTATAGACAAATGGCGTTGTGTCGATCAGCAAGAAGACATTCACATTTATAACGAAAATTTCAAATAAACGACTAAATATTTTCTTGACTGTGTCTAAGCGTTCTCGTTCGGTGCCGGTGTAGATGATTAGAAACCAACCTGTGCGCTTGTATGAGCTTTTCGGATCCTCCAAATCTGTTGCCAGCGTACTAAATTTGGTATGTGAATGTAAAATGTGAGAGAGTGCAAGCTAGCGAACTTTCAACTTACTTAAAGGAGTTCCAGCTGTCGATGAACCAAATTGCAGCCTCACAAAAGTCGCCCCACTCACTTCTCTCCTCGTGGCCGAACAATTTCTCCTGCTCCATGATGTAGATACGATATTGTCGTTGATCCAAGTACGTCATTAGTGCGTCGATTAGTTCCGCTTGATGAACGTAAGTCTGGCTTTTGCTGGCATACTGTGAAATAACCAACGGCATTGAAGGAAAGTCGCCATAAACATTCAAAATGGTCCAAGCGATGGCCAGTACCAGCGTATAGTTTCCAGTCTTTTCGATGCCACCTCTTCCAAGGTCACCTAATATAACATCCATGCTAACTATTGCAGAATTTCCGAGCAGTCGAACCGATTTGCACCAATGTCATGTGCAAACTATTTAAATCACAACTCACATTACCGCCTTAGGCCGCTAATATTTCGTTTGCCATTTGCATGTCTGGCGCATCCGTTAGCGAGTTGAACACGAAATGCTCTTAGTTAGCTTAATTGGCGGCACGCTGACGATGTTCCGATTCCATTAACGGCCACCGTTTTGCATATGACATTGTTGGCGGAATGTTCATGATGATGGCGCATGAATTGTTTGGGGTACATTAAGATTTACCAGATAGAAAATTTGGTGCGAAATAACATAGATGGGCCTATAATTTTAGATAGACATCGGTGAGGTATTTAGTGATGCCATTTCTTAATGGCGCGAACTTGTTTACAATTTGCAAATTTGTTTTACACAAATGGGAAATAAAAGGTCAGGTTCACAGTTCAGGGTTTGAGGCTTAGTAAAGTGAATACGTTACAGAAGTCATGCACATAAATGGATGAATCAAAATTGGTTGAAAATCGCTGACTTTGTACTACTGTTGCATGTTCGGATGCTTTTTTTAATACGTGCGCCATTCTACTCACCCCGAGGTCTTACATATATGAAATTGAAATTTGAAAAAGGCGAGCCAAGAAGCACCGAGAGATTGGTAACTCCTAAACCACTCTGGCCAAAAAGCCCATTGTAGTCAAAGATCTGGAGAGTAAAAGGGAAGTTAGTCAAGGAGGAAAGGAGAGAATTAACAGAAATAAAGATATGGGATAGAATAGAGATGGATACAGAGATAGCTAGTTCTGTGAGAAATTTCCATTGGTAAATCTGAAAATATTCTCCAGTTTGAAACAACGAATTTAACTCATTCTCTTGATATCAGAACAAAAGACTCGTAGCCTTGCTTTGGCAAAGGCAGGAAACTTACGGAAAAATGCTCAGTGCTATCTGCCTTCCCCAAGCAAGACAGGCAATTTGGGTTCTCAATGATTCCCATGTTGGTCATGACCCAATGGGTTGTGCCCTGTATTAATACCGACCTTCAACGAACGTCTTTTCTTCCAAGTTTTAGAAGAAAGTTTGACAGTTTTCTGTTCAGCTTGTCACAAAACACTCTGGAGTTCTGCAGCGTTCTAAATACCATCCGTCTCGAGACCTTATTTCATTCTTGAACCCATCGGCAAAGAAAATATGCGTAAAATTTCTTTGAATGCAATTCAGAGCTCCAGATAGATGAATTACAGTCGAACTTCTCTACAGTGAACTTCCATATAATGAAGCTCTCCTTATAATGAACTGGTTTCGAAGACACAGATTTTTCATTCTACTTTCGGTGTATTTTTGTCTCCTTATAATGAATTTCTATATAGTGAAGTTTTCTATATAATGAACAAATTTTACAGCTGGAAATTCAAGCGTCCTAAGTTTTTGTCTCCATATAGTGAATTTTTTCAAAAGTTTTCTGTTGCAAAAAATTACGGTTAGATGTGGACAAACTGTAATGAGGGGAATCCCAAAATTAAAACAGAAAAAGCTGAGCTATTACAGTTTTATTCAGTGATTGAAGTTAAAATGACGCATCGAAGCAGCATTTCGCTTGAAAAAAAGTTATTAATGATTAACAAAGTTTATGAAGGAAAGAAAAAAAAAAAAGATATTGCCAATGAATTCGGAGTTCTTCCCAGCACTTTATCAAATATTTTAAAAAATAAGGAAGTGATTTTAAAAAATGCGGAGGATTTGGCAATAAATACCAAACGCAAAAGACTTCGACCTTGTCATTTTGAGGATATTGACGAAGCAATGCTGAAATGGTTACTCGTTGCACGTGGTAAGAATCTCCCTTTATGTGGACCATTATTGAAGCAAAAGGCCAAAGATTTTGCGGAAGCACTAAGACACCACGAATTTGAGGCAAGTACAGGTTGGTTAGACAAGTTCAAAAGTCGGCATGGCGTTATTCAAAAGACATTATGTGGGGAAAGTGCTGACGCCAACATAGAAAACCGTGATGAATAGGTAACGAACGTCTTACCGAAATTAATTGAAAATTACAACATTAACGACATTTTTAATGCCGACGAGACTGCTTTGTTTTTCAAATGCTTGCCAACTAAAACACTGGCATTCAAAAATGAAAAATGCTTTGGTGGGAAGCAAAGCAAGGAGAGAATAACTGTCCTGGTGGGAAGCAATATGACAGGATCAGAAAAGCTAAAATTGCTGGTAATCGGAAAGGCCAAAAATCCGAGGTACTTCAAGGGGATAAAATCTTTAGGTGTCGATTATGAGTTTAACAAAAAAGCATGGATGACCAGTGAGATTTTTACGAAATGGATTGTAAAACTCGACAAAAAATTTTGTGATCAAAACAGAAAGGTGTTGTTTTTTGTTGATAACTGCACTGCCCACCCTAAAGATGTAAGAGACAAGTTGAGAAACATTCATCTCGCTTATTTTCCTCCCAACATGACTTCGTTACTGCAACCAATAGACCAAGGCATTATCTACAACATGAAACAACATTACAGAAAACGAATTTTAACGAATATATTGACTCAAGTGGATGAGGGAAATTCTGTTATGGCCATAGACTTGCTGCAAGCAGTTCGAAATCTTAGCAATGTATGGAATGTCTATGTTAAACCAGAAACAATTGCCAACTGTTTTAAAAAGGCTGGATTTTCAAAAGATGCTATGCAGATTCCATTTGAGCATTGGGATGAAGAGGTCCTTCTTTCAATATCGGATTTGGCTGCTTTACAGTCTTCATTTAAAAAAGTAGCAAATATCGAAGCATCGTTTGATGACTACGTAAATGCTGATAATGGTGTGCAGACTTGGGACAACCCATCCGAAGAAGATATTTTCAACAGCATTTTTGAAAGTCCAGCTGAACCTGGTAAGCATTTATCTTTTTATAGTCAAACAAAAATTTAATATGTAAATATTATTTCAGATAACGATGAACACGATTTGACCGTTGAAGAATTGGCAGAAACTGAGGAGGCATTACCTACGTTGATACAAGCTGCTTCATCCATTAGCGTAATTAGAACCTTTGTGGAAATGAGGAGTGACGTGCCGATTAATGTTTTCAACTCTCTACATGATTTGGAAGCTTTTATTGAAAATGAAAAATGGAAGACTGTAATTCAAACCAAACTCACTGATTATTTTAAATAAAGTTACATAAAAAATCAATGTTTCTTTATAATGAAGTTTCTATATAGTGAAGTGATTTTCAGGTCCCGTGCGAATTCACTATATGGAAGTTCGACTGTACTTTGATGTCAAATTTTCTTCCAAATGAGACTATAGGCACAGGATCGTCCTTATATATAATGGGCGCGTACACCCTTTTTGGGTGTTTGGCCGAGCTCCTCCTCGTATTTGTGGTGTGCGTCTTGATGTTGTTCCACATATGGAGGGACCTACAGTTTCAAGCCGGCTCCAAACGGCAGATATTTTTATGAGAAGATGTTTTTTCATGGCAGAAATACACTCGGAGGTTTGCCATTGCCTGCCGAGGGGCGACCGCTATTAGAAAAATGTTTTTCTTAATTTTGGTGTTTCACCGAGATTCGAACCGACGTTCTCTCGGTGAATTCCGAATGGTAGTCACGCACCAACCCATTCGGCTACAGGATCGTCCTTAGGTGCTAAAAACAGTGGATACTGCTCAGATAGCAACTTACAGATTTATCTGTGTCCCGAAGTTCTGTCTTCGTGCCAGAAATCATATTTATGGAGCCTAGACATTTGCTTTTATGGCTTCCTGTTCTATCTTAAGATTCAAGGGGAGCAAATCAAGCATCGCATTTAGGGCATCGGTGCAGGTTGTACTCATGGGACCCGTAATGCATAAACATACACTTCTTTGCAGCCTGTACAGTTCCCGGATTGTGGACTTAACCATGCTTCGTCGCCACCAGACCACAGACGCGTAAGCGATGATTGGTCTGATAAGTGTTGTGTATATTCACAGGAACACAGCAGGTTTCAGACCCCAGGTTTTACAAAAGGCTATGCCGCATTGTTGAAACATCTTTAATGCGCGATCCACCTTCAGCGAAACATGCGTATTCCAAGACAGTTTCTTATCCAAGATTACTCCTAGATATTTAACTTCGCCAGCAAGACTGAGAGTCACACCTTTCAGAGCTGGAAGACTAAGCCTATCAAATTTCCGTTTCCTCATGAACAAGACTAATGCAGTTTTTTACGGATTATTGATTTGGGTATTCTGAAATAGGAATTATATGAATCAATTAATGAAATGAATTAGAATTCTGAGTTCTGTTTTGTTATAGTATTTTTATGCTTTTTCTTAATATTATATAACGATTTTTACAAAAAATGGGTGAATTTAAAAAAAAATTTAGTTCCCAAAATAAAAAAAAATGTAATTATGAATATATATTTGAAATTTCGAATCAATAAATGGCGACTTGATTTCAAAAATATAGTTTCTAGAAAAAAACGCATTTAAAGTTATCGGGCCGCCATGCATTGGACAGAGAAGTGCTGCGCCAAAATTCCCCTTCATCCTGTGAGTATGTAATTTTTAAGGTATTAGGGTGTCTTTTGAATAAAAAAATATATTTGATACAAATTTTTTCACATTGATGAATGTAATTTCCCAATCTGTAAATCGGATATGCACCACGTGCTTTTATCGTTGTGGCTAGAGCTTTTTGATTTGATACCTGTTTTTGAAAATAATAGCAAATCTTTTGATTTTCATAGCGCGTACTTCAAGTTCTTAAACTCGGAAATTTCGGATGAAGATTAGAGCTCAATCTTTTGTGACAAAAGCGTATCTGAGTGATTTGAAGCCATTCTTTTCAACTGGAAGTTTTTTCTCTATGCTGATGCTGATGATCAAAAACTGTCTATTAAAGTTACTTGTCAATCGGATGCTTGTTTAGTATACTCTTGTTTTCATGCCACCTTTCCAAAAACTCGGAATGTTATTTCTTCTTCCTTTTATGGCTTATCAAATGTTAATCTTTCTGAAGTTAAATAGTTTTCTGATCTAGGCGTGACATTTGACTCTGACATTGCGTAAATCATTTTAGTCAGATATTGCCGAAGGCCTATGCATCTCGGATTTTAAACACCCCTTTACTAGAAAAATTATATGTAACTAGTTCGTTTTAAGCTCGAATATGCGTCTGTGGTTAGGAATCCAATTTATGCCTCTCATTTAAATAGAATTGGTTTCAAACTTCGTGGGAATTACAAAAGGAACCTATTTGGGATTGGAATATAGTCATCTGTCATTTATCCGTATATCATATGGTATATATCTCATCCGGTTGGTATTTCGGTCCAGGTCAACATTTCATTCGTCAGAAAAAACACACAACATCTGAGGTGCTTCAGGATGTTTAATTTTCATCAGAAGGCGTTTTGACCGCATGACTCGCTGGCCTTGTATTTGCTCCGACATAAATTGTCTTCTGTTCTGCTTTTATGTCCAGGAGAGATCTTGATGTCCCGGAATCACATTAAAATGTCACGAAATCCCAGGACAATCAATTAATGCCGATATTAGCATTCCTAGGCCGCCTGCGGTATGCGGCAGCACCAATTTTTATCAAAATCAGGCCAAGCAATTTTTGTGCTAAAATTTTGTTGTCTATGACGGACGTTATAGCATCTTTCAGATTTATATTTTTCTACGAATAACTAATATGTATACCGAATTTAATCAAACGGGTAGGCGTGGTGGTAAGTCAGTATTTACCATATTTCATATTTCTTCTTCCTAAGTGGCGGTGTTACACTCTGTGGTGCCCTTTACCTTGTTGTGAACCAAATGCGTGTGTCCACCCATGTGACCACATCAGAGGTCGTAGTGCATTGTGGCCGAATAATAGTACTAGCTTTGTGAGCTCAGCCGTGTCCCGGTATGCCAGTAAATCACTTACCTTTTCAGCTTTACTGCATTTACATATTCCTTAATGACTTATCATATGCGTCCTAGATTCTAAGTGAAATGAAAATAAAAGATTTGAATAGAAGTTTCGTTATTATGTTATTTAAAAGTTTGGCCCATAACATTAATGGTACTGTGTGCATACTTTTATGGCAAAGCACTGCTTGAGCACCACTTTCATGGACGCCTACATTTTTGCTTTTGTTCCGTTAATAAGATGAATATTATTGTATTTCTATGCTTCCATTGGCGGCATATATTAGTGACTTGGCATATATTTACCTACAGAAAATTGCACAGCTGCGCTATTACATTAGCCTATGAAGAACTGAAAATGTGATCATTACCTACTCTATAATTACCAACTATTATCGAAAATACACTTTTTAGTTTGTCAGCCTGTGACACAGCAGTTCGGCGATAAATGCCATGCCCGCTAAGCTAATCAAGACCAGGTAAATAGCAAATACTCCCCAAAGATCATCCATTTCTAATGCATCGTCGTCTTCAGCAGAGCTCAGCTCATAGTAGCTCAAGTCTATGTACTTGTGCGCCCAGTAATCGATGAGGCCTTGGCTGCGCAGCTGCATCAGCAATTCATTGAAACGCGCGATTAAGTAGCTATGCTTTGAGAAATACATTGTGATGTATTGCTGAAAGAATCTATCGGGTAGCACATAGAAAGTACCGCGTTTGCGTTGCGACATCAGATAGTACGTAAGATACTCTTTTGGCGAGACGCCAGCTAAGTTTCCACCTAATTTTTCCACCATTTCGTAGGATTTCCACTCGTATGTGGAATTATTTATTATGACTGGTATGCGTTTATTTTGTATCAGCGGTGCGTTACTCACCGTATTGAATGTAGCCTCGGTCATAATGAGCGAGTAATCTTCGTTGATGAGTTGGAAAATATCGGTGGGAGGCGTACGATACAGATCAGTTTGTAGAAGTTTATAGAGAAAACTCTGATATGCATTGCGCATCACATAGCCATAAATGACCCACATAATCAGGACAAAACGTGCGAAATTTGTGCGGGGTGCATGCAATATTGGTACGCCCAGAAAGAGGCTGTAGGTATTCGTAAGCGGTGTTCTTGGACGTGGGTAACCAATAATAATACGCGCGAGCTGGGAGTAGTTGCCGCAATAATTTATAGTATATGCGAGTAGAAAAGTTATTTGTAAACTAAATAGCAGACACAACCAAGTGCGCAAGTCGAAGGGGAATGCCAATATTTCCAATGAAGTGTAGGTTTTGCCGGCAAGTTTGATGCCAAAGATTTGCCACGACTGATAGTATGGCAAGGCGCCTGTGAGTACTTCACAACGTTCAACGGTGTAACGGAAGCAACCCACACTCATATCGGCCAAGTGATCGTGCAGCTGTGTGGAGAAAAGAGAGAAAAGGCGAAGAGTTAATGGGCATAATATTGGAAATTGTAATACTCGTACAGGGTTGTTATGTCAATGCCTGGTTAGAACTTCAACCCATTGATGAATTGTATTTTTCTTTCTGAGCTTTAAGTACAGACTTTCCAGAGCTTTTAATACAAAGGGTTTTTTAGCCTGAGTGTTTTAAATCTCTCGGTGTTTCTTGGCTCGACTTCTCAAAATTCAATTTCATGACTTGTATTATAGCCTAGAAAGACGGTGGCATTAATTAGATTTGATGACTTCATTCGGAATTATCTCAGGGAATTAAGTGCGACTTAATTCTCAAAATTTAAGTGAATTTGGGGAATTCTCGATGGCAAGATTGTCGAAAAATGACAGTTAATATCTATTGCGAATGATAAATAATGAAACTTCCAAGGATTAGAACAAGAAAGACTGGTAGCAATGCTACTTTGCACTAACCCGCTCGAAATTACATTAATTGTTTTGATATTTCGGAGCAGTTTGAGAAATTGCAATTCAAGATTTTTTTAGATAAATAATTATTTTTTAGTATCAAGGCAGCGGTCGCCATTCGGAAGAGGCAGGTTCGAATATCCGTGAGACATCAAAGCGAAAAAAGTTTTTCTAATAGCGGTCGCCCCTCGGGAGGCAATGAAAAAAATCCGCGAGTATATCTGTCATGAAAAAGCTCCTCATAAAAATATCAGTCATTCGGAGTGGGCTGTATATTAGGGCGGGTCGATTTAAAAATCGCTCATTGCTCTGTGAAAATCGTATTCTAGGGATCAAAATAAGAAACTTTGCCGAAGGAACCATACCTCTAAAACGAATTCTGATGTCCCCCAATTTGGGTCGAACGAAAAATCCCACTTTGACCCATTTAGAGTGCTCCAATCGAGTCCAAATGTATGACCGACCCCCACTAACTTTGGACGGCCGATCCACCCATGCCAGTGGCACACCTCCTGGGGGGTTCCCCATACAATCATTTCAAAATATCACCATTTTTGACCTTTACATGAGAAAAGAAACTAAAAAGTACGACCCAAATTGGGGGACATCAGAATTCGTTTTAGAGGTGTGGTTCCTTCGGCAAAGTTTCTTACTTTGATCCCTAGAATATGATTTTCATAGAGCAATGGGCGATTTTTTTGCCTCCCCACAAATCGACCCGCCCTAATGTATATATATCAAGGCAGCTAATATCCGCATTAGTTCCCTGCTGGCCCTCTTTTACTGAGAAAACTATCCAAAAGAAATTCAGCTGTTCACTAATCCGCGTAACAACCGTCTGTCATATGACAATTTTAATCAGAATTAGCTCCGCCGGTAATCACGATTTACGCCGCCGTCTGTGTAACCTATTACAAGCTTATGCTGCTGTGCTTAGCAACCATCTACAGTTTAACCCTCCGTTGGACACCTTTTCTAAAACCTTCGGTTGGGCACCCGGGTCTGTCCTTTTTTCGTCCTGTTCCAGGATCCTTTTTAAAAGGTTACATCCATAAATCGATAGCAAATTCAAATTTAGCAAGCTAGCTGGAAGCTCAAGTCATTAGCTTTAGTAGAAATATGTTAAATTCCCGTCCAAATCCGAAAAAGTCAGTCTGGCCAGACCCGGATGCCCAACGGAGAGTTGATATAAAGCGCTTGGATTGGGTGTTTGGTCGAGCTCCTCCTTCTATTTGTGGTGTGCCTCTCGGTATTTTTTTCCACGAATGATCGGACCTACAGTTTTAAGCCGACTCCGAATAGCAAATGGGTTTTTTAAGAGGAATTTTTTCATGACAGAAATACACCTGGATGTTTGTATATTACCAAACAGCGGCCACCCGTTGGATTATCAATAGTCTGGCTTAGTCGCTACTTCCACTACAGTTTTTTGCTCTTCACCCAGATTCGTACAATCGTTGAAGTTCAACCAAACATTGAGTGTGGGAAATGCCAATAGAAAACTTATTGTATGTATTATCTACATATTTACCAATTTCATAGCACCGGTTAAGGTGCCATTCGCCAAGCGTAGCCCGCGTTGTTCATCGTTCGCTGGTTCCAATAGATCCATGCTGAAGTTCAGCTTCTTGGCCAACTCGATTAGCATTTCCCCCTCAAAATATCCCAATTGCGCATAACCGCTTTTATTAGGATTGTAACTCAGATATGGCGGCGCATCCCAAACGGCTACTGTTAGTGAGCAGTTTTGCATATTGAGCAGCTTTTTGGGGAAAATGTCTGTTGCCAAAGGCTTTTGCCAACTGTTGTTGTACGCATTGATTACACGCACATTATTTGCCTTGCAAGTGCTATTCTCCAAAAATGGGAAATACGTGTAGACTTTCACATAGTTGGGCTTGCTCTCAAACAACAGACTGACATTGATGATGTAGTTTTGCCAAAAGTAGCTCAAAATGCTTGAGACCAGCAAATTCGGTACTAGCGTTGGGTCCGCACCAATTAATACGATCAAATATTGTTCGGGAAAGTCAAATTTCTTAGTCAGCAATGCGGGATCCAGTTCGCTGTATAAAAGAAAATTGAAATTTTAGTTCAAACGGCAGTTCTTTGTTAATATTTCAACACAATTCTCACACTAACGCCTGCATACTATCAATCAGCAGCAGATTATGATGTCTTGCATAAGTTGGGAGACGTGGCAAATCCATGGTTTCAAGTTGCACCTTTATGTTGTTCATAAACGGCAGCACACAAGTGAGTAGCTCCTGCATTAATCGCCACGCCTGTTGATGTTTGGCATGCACAGATATTAGAAGCTCACTTGAGTTGGGCACAAAGTGTTCAGCTATTACGGCCCACAGTGCATATCTCACATTGTGTCTGATGGTGGAATTACAAACGGTGTCCGGTGCCACTATGCCATACGCATTTGTTGCATACGATTTGCTTAAGTATTCCAATATGAAAATCAACACAAAGTTTCCATGCATTACAACTAAAAATCGGCTCAAATGTCACGCTGCATGTAAGATGACGCTACTTCGAAGAGTGTATTTCGACGAATGCGCTGAAAGCAACACGAAATCACGGCTACACCGTCTGTTGTGTAGGTACAAACGTAATGCTTTGTGGTCTAATGGCTGGGCGTAGCTTCTGACAAGTCCGTTTGGCTTAAATTAATGCTTTGCTAAATTACGCTTAACCATGAAAGAGGCATCAATTAATTGTAAACAGAGAAAGCAACAGCTATTTTGCGTGGGCGTGAAAGGAGATGGACAGAGCAAATAATTTAAAGAGCCATCCGTTATAAATTTATTTGCTGAAAGCTTAATTATTCTATAATATTTAATTGGCTTATGGGGGCCTTAATAAAGTTCAGGTGCAACACGAAGAAAATTCATGTGGAAAAGGAAGTAAAGGGTGATCAATTTAGAGGTATCGAATTTTAAATTGAAATAAAACAACGAGAACTTAAATTGGGCAATATTTTTCGTTTTTTTTTTGTATAGAACATTTCATGATATATTTATTTTTTAAATATAATTCCTTTCAAATGTTGGCCGTAACTGCGCCGTAATTCGGCCATCCGTAAACACTAATTTTGAATCACTCGTTGGAGAACTCGTGAATAACTTCAGTAATGTTGGCTTCCAATGCTTCAATCGAAGCTGGTTTACCCACAAAGTGTTTAGACTTCATATATATATGTATATATATATATACTAATGTGGGCAAAAAGTAAGGTGAATTTGGTTGTAAAATGCAAAATCTTTATTTATTCTTGTAAATCAATTTCATTCCCTTCAAAATAATCCCCTCTCGATGAAATACACTTATGCCAACGATTTTCCCAATCCCCGAAACATGCCAACTAGTCCATTTCCGGTATAGCCATCAGCACCTTCTTCGATTCAGCTTTTATCTCCTCAATCGACTTGAAACACGTTCCCCGGAGTGGTCTCTTGAGTTTTTGGAATAGCCAGAAGTCACACGGAGCCAAATCAGGCGAATACGAAATGGTCACGAAGAACGAGTGCAGTGTGAGGCGGTGCAATATCGTGATGCAAAAACCAAGAGTTGTTGGCCCATAATTCTGGGCCAATTGCTTCACGTAAACAACGCATAACGCTCAAATAATATTCCTTATTAACAGTTTGGCCAGGTGGAAGGAATTCATAGTGCACCACACCTCGAAAATCGAAAAAAACTGTCATCATGACCTTTATTTTTGAACGACTTTGACGTGCTCTTTTCGGTCTGGCCTCGCCTTTAGCACGATTTTCGCTTGATTGGTCGTAAGCATAAATCCAAGTCTCATCTCCCGTAATGATGCATTTGAGCTTGTCCTGATAGTCTGAAAGCATTGTTTCACGTCAACCGACGATTTTTGAGCACTAACTCCTTCACTTTATTGACGTGTTGGTCATCTGTTGACGTCGATGGTCGTCCGGAGCGCTCCAAGTCATCAACACGTTCTCGACCCTCTTTGAAGTCTTTGTACCACTTATAAACATTTTTCTGCGACATGGTCGAATCACCAAATGCCTTTTGCAACATGCTAAACGTTTCCGCAGCCGAAATTTCATACCACAAACAAAATTTGATGGCACTTCTCTGCTCAATCAAATCAGACATTGTAAAAATCGAAAAATGCACTCTTGGACTCTTGGTCGTTTGGTAAACACAAGCGTAAATATATTACTGATAATGACATTCACATGAAAGTTGGCCCAGATGTTATTAACAGTGCTGCCAACTCATGAAAAAAAAATAACTAGAGCGAAATTTTAATCCCGCGAAGTTTGACAAATAAATTCACCTTACTTTTTGGCGCGTACATCCTTTTTGGGTATTTGGCCGAACTTCTTCTCCTATTTGTGGTGTGCGTCTTGGGAGGGACCTACAGTTTCAAGCCGACTCCGAACGGCAGATATTTTTGTGAGGAGCTTTTTCATGGCAGAAATACACTCGGAGGTTTGCCATTGCCCGCCGAGGGGCGACCGCTATTAGAAAAAACTTTTTCTTCATTTTGGTCTTTTACCGAAATTCGAACCTATGTTCTCAACGAACTCCGAATGGTAGTTACGCACCAAGCCATTCGGCTTCGGCGGCCGCTAAGACCTTAGACTTTAGACGACGCAGTAAATCCATTTTTTCATGGGCTGTATGGTAAGTACCACCGTCCGCAGCCTTGTTGGAAGATTACGGGCTTCAATTTCCGACATCACAAAGTCGTTTATCATGGCGCGATAGGATTCACCAATCACTGCTACATTTCCTCGTCTTTGAAGAGGGCCAATGATTTCTCCAACCCATAGGCCGCACCAAACGGGTGTTTTCTTCAACCCAAATACGGCAATGGCACTCATAGCTAAACAACATAAGTTTACCTGAGCGCGCGACGAACGCTTTTCACAGAGGGACGATTTTCGTAATTGTACGATTGGAAAACGCTGTTGAGACGTAAGTCTTTCCATAATGAAATGTCAATGAATACTGAAAAAAATTGTGTAGGTATTTAGTTTGACAGTAGTCGCGCGTGATCTGTCAAAGAAACCCTATTGGAAAGAGTGGCTCCAATCTGACCCACCCTGTATTATTGTATGCGGTAAAGGGCGTTTTTTTAATAAAATTATACAAAAACCAATCACTATAATTACTGTTATTTTGGTTGCATTTGCTTGCAAGTTTTATGCAAAGAGTTACCATTCGTAGCTAATTTATCGAAATAGGTGAACATCTTGATGCACTCCCACCAAGAAATTGTCCAAAAGAGTTATACTAAGTATTCACACAAGATCTGTTTCAATGTTATCGGAAAACGCGGATTTATACCCAACTCTCACTTCCGCCACTATCCGTGGGCTTGCGCGTCACTACCGTTCGGAAGTGCCCGGATTCGAATCTTCGGGCATGAATCAACAAAATAATATAAACAGTTTTTTTAACAGTCGTCGCCCCTCGGCAGGCGATGGCAAGCCTCCGAGTATATTTCTGTCACGAGAAAACTCCTTATATTGTAAAAAAACCATCTGCCTTTCGGAGTCAGCTTAAAACTGGAAATCCCTCAATTTGTGGAAAAAACATCAAGTAGTACTCCACAAATAGTAAGAGGAGCTCAGTTAAATACACAAAAATGGGAGATGTTTTGGGCTATTGCAATGACAACCAGCTCAGTGGTCATCATAGCGAAACGATTTTTACAGGTGTGGCCAATATCAGACCGTTAACCGGCTCTCACCGAATTTTACGTAATCGGCTGAAGGGTTGTCGTAACAGAGAACACGAAGTGGTTTGTTTACGAACAAACTAAGAGTGTGTTATTGATATATGAAAAAAATCAATATAGCCCCACTCAAGTAATAACCAATAATGACTATTTTACGGGATGTGATCTGCATGTTTGCAAAAATACATTTTTTATGGAATTCTTTTTGGCTATACAGGTAGTTTAGTTTATTAAATCACCTTTCAAAGAATAGTGTAAAAATTGATAACATTTTCCTACATTTTTATTGTAAAATATTAAAAATTGAGGAAGTCACAGTGAATATCCGGAGGAAGCCCGAAAAAGTTCTTTGCGAGGCAGCATTTTTGTTTTCAGGTTTTTTTTTTGTTTTTAGTAACATTTTTAAGCTAAAAAACCGATTTTCGCCAAAAAAAAAATTGGTCAACTTGTTGTTTTTTGTTTTGTCCTTGTTCACTTGCTTTTGTTAATCAGTTTTGATTTCTGACAGGGAGGTGATTAGCCTGCCGCTACGAGTCCTATATAGCGGGAATGCCCACCTGCCGTTGCTTAGGAACAACGCCTTCTTACAGTTTAAAGCGCCATCAGTGTGTCACATTTTTCTGCATGAAGGATAGCGCAGACTGTTTTTAGACAACATCGACGGCCACGCTGGAGCTCATTGTACCAGCATTTCACAGTGGTTAAGTGTGGTTCTTCAACGCCTAAAGTGAAAGTAAGTTAATCAGTGCACTCCTGTTTCGTTATTCCACATCGAAAGTCGTACTCGTAATAAATCATCGCACGAAAATGTTCACGAGATAATCCCATCTTTTGAGCAAGTAAACTGCCTGAAAGCTTGAAGGAGGAGTGAACTGTTAGGCCGTTACTCTTTCCCGTTTACCATCTCTGCGGCCAACGCAAATAACAATTCGACAAGGACGTGCGCGGAATTGGAAAGGGAAACCGCGCTGCCGCTTGCTGGTGACTTTCAGTTGTGGTGCTTTTCTCAGTTCGTTGTTTTTGTTGTGAGGATCTAATGTGACTGCAGTGCTGAATATTTTTATTTTGGTCTTTTTAGAAAATTCCTAGGCTTTTACTCTAAATTTTCATAATTTTTCTTAAACAACATTGGGGAAATGTTTTGATTCGGGCGTAAAAATAATCAATTGCCAGAAGTAAGAAACAATTTTGGGAAATGTGTGATCGATGCTGCATAAAAAGAGAGCTCGGGAAAGGGTTAAAGAAGTTGTGGCTTATTAACTCCAAAGCTACGCAGAGTGAATGAGAGGTTACTTTAGTGTTAATACTTGCATCTATTCATATTTACGAGCTCATAAGTAAAGGTTTTCCCAAAGAGACAGACAAATTCGGTATATGAAAGTAAGCTCGAATTTAATTTTTTGTGATTTGACAGTGTTAGAATATCGTTTCGGGCATACATTTTTTGAAGTGAAAACTTCTTTGTAATCGTTGGGAATGATTTGAGACTGAATGAAACGAAAAAGCGACACTACGAAGCGTTATATGTTGATATACGTATATGTGTGTGGCTGCGTACTGCTGAGCCACGCTAGTATAGTGAGTATTGTAGTATGTATACTACGCTGCCTATTACTTGCTTTGGTGTTTAGTTCAAGCGTCATACGTATGTATGTTTGTATGTATACTAGTACGTATGTGTGCGCGCCTGCGTATTACGGAGCCACGGTGAGCGAGAAGGCATTATGTATACCTATACTACACTATCTAATACTTGCATAGACCAAGCGTCCTACGAATGTTTGTATGTATGTTAGTACGTCTGTGTAATATACGCGTTACGACGCTCATAATAGCAACCGCGAGTGCTGTATTGCGTCCGTATTTTTATATTCGTAAATATTTTCATTTTTAAATATTTACCGCAATTATGCCGAAAAATAATGCAGAAAAGTGTCGTAAAAATCGACAGAAAAAAAAACAAAAAGAAAATAAAACTAAAAAACCAGATTGAGCAATGGAAAAACAGTTTTAATTGTGGCAATTTATATTTCACCGAATCAGTCAATAAATAGCATCACGGAATTCATTCACGAAAATTTAATAAAGTATACACCAGAAGTATCGCGGATACTTAGAAAAGATTACGATAAAGTTCCAATGATTTTAAGTGGCGATTTTAACGTAAATTTTGCATTGGACACAGCGGTTCCTTTAATTGACTTTCTCAATACAACATTCAATTTAAAAATGTGTAACAATCGCACTGAATCGACAACATGATCAAAAACAATTGACGCGGTATTTCAAAGATATGTTGACAACATCGAAACCAAAGCATTTGTATCATATTTTAGCTATCATAAGCCACTCGTATCATTTGTTGAAATTGAAAACATTGAGGATGAATAATAATAAAATGAAGAAAATAAAATATGAACTTTATAGCAATATTATAAGGAACCTATAATTATCTCGCTCCTAATGCTGCTTTCGTCTCATTCTCTCTCAGTTTGTTTTACGGAAGGTTTCACTGGTATTTTTTTATTATGAAATTCACAAACGGGTATCCTTAAAAAATTATTCAATATTATCATCGAAAGATGGGTAAGGAAGGCAGAAATTGCTTTATACTCGTATGCCTGTAAACGTATGCTTGGAAGAAGATGGCGTCTTCAACCTAATCATACATTATGGCTGTATAAGACGGTTATACGACCTATTTTATCTTATGGTTCGGTAGTTTGGTGGAAAGCTCTAGGAGAGATTTCAATACCGAATTACTCGGCAGAATACAAAGATCAGTCTGTGAAATAACGGCCGGTGCAATCAGATCACGTCCTAGGGCGGCTCTCAACGTACTGACACACGTTATTCCAATAGACCTGCACATTAAGAAGCCGGCATCAATGAATGCATTTAGGTTAAACGAAGCGGGTCGCTGGAAAGAAAAAACGTATGGCTATGCCAGTCTACTATTACGACAAACTCAGTTCACCTCGATGAGGATTGACTACATCGTCCTAACGGAAAATTTCAACAGGAATTTTGCCACTCTCTTTCCATCTAAGGAAGAATGGAATAAGGGATTCTCTCTAAACAACTTCGTGAGTCTATACAGATGACAGTAAAATGAACTGTGGTCTTGGAACTGGTATATATTCTCACAGACTTAAAATTGAGAAATCTGTGCGTCTCCGTAACACCAGCATGTCTGGAAGATAGACGGACGTACTGGCAATTGGGGAAGCCTGTAGACTACTAATCGCAGATTTTTCTTTTAAGGGCAATATAGCTATTCTTTCGGATAGCCAAGCTGCAATCCAGGCACTGGGTGTGGCTTAAACAAAGTCTAAAGTGGTGGAGCAAAGTAGGAATAGCCTCACCACCTTGAGTGAAAACCATAATGTTACCTTAATCTGGGTCCCGGGACATCGGAACATTGAGGGTAACGAAAAAGCTGCTGAACTGGCAAGAGGGGGATCTGCCATGAATAACGCTCTTGCAGAAACGGTATTCATACCATTAGGTGAAGTCAAGAATATAATTTCTCAAAAATACCTCCGAATCGCGGATTGTTGATGGAAAGGCCAGACGAAATGCAAAATCAGCAGAACGTTATGGCCCACCTACAACCTCAAACAATCGTCGACATTAATAAGCATGAAACGACGGAACGCCTGGAGACTAACGACAGTCATAACTGGCTTTTGGTCTATCGGAGAACAAGCAGCTCTCTATATCCCTCACAATACATACCGTCACAGTTGTAAACAACCGGAGAAAAAGGAAACAATCTTTCATTTCCTCTGTGAATGCCCTGCCCTATGGAAAGACAGAATATTATCCCGGGGTCAACCTCTGTTCGAGAGTCTCGAATAACTGTCTGGTTTAGACGTCAACAACCTAATAAGGTTCTTAAACCGCACAGACTGTCATAGTCATTCTGTAAATAACTGGTAAACAAGTTGGTAACGAGGATGGGGCAACAAAATGGTGCGGAAGCGCTAGTTGGATTCTGGAAGAATCACCACTTTAACCAACCATCAAAGTTCTTAATAGGTAGTTTTAAGACATAAAAATTGTCTCCTCAACGAGACTATAGTACGGGGTGAGTAATGTCAACTTTTCGATAAAAATATCAAATTATAGCTCAACGTAGTGGTGTAAAAGCGCAAAATATAAAAGACGACTCTTTTATTTAGTCTGCTGATGTGGATTGGTAATTCTAAACTACTTATCCTTTCAGCGCAAGTCACTGTTGCATTGCAAATCCATGCAATATAGAAAGGAAAATGCAAATATTTGAGTATCACTCGATTATATAGCCAATTGGTGACAAAAAGAAAATGTAAAAAATAATTTACAATAATATAAAGTATGATTATGGCAGTCAGCGAGTACAAAAAAGTAAGCGAAATGGCGCAAAAGAATATCAACGCAGTTGCAATCAATGGCAATTTTCCAGCGCGTATATGCTTTTTTGTTGGCTGCTTTTTGCCGCTTATCGTGTCACACATTTACGCTTAAAAAAAAATTTATATTATTTTTCACGACTTCAACAATCGAACCAGCGCGGTTATACCTCTGTGAATAATCATTTGGGGGTACATAGAGAATAATTTCGTACCATACACCATTCTTGTGATCATATGCTAATATTTATATGTAGAATGTACAGTTTCTTAGTAGTGTGTAGATATACACATACATACATATGACTATCACATTGAAAAGTATCGAATTTTTGCAATTGCACGTACCGATTCAGGAATTTGTTTCTTTTTTCATATCTAAGTAGTGGCTCTTGTATCGGCGTAAGCTTGTGTGACCGAAGTTCTGAGTATAAAACGTACACACGAGGGTCGTTTGAAAAGTCTGTGCGTATCGAGATTATATTTGCTACTCAAGACCGTATCGAGCTACTCAAAAGTGGTTACCCCAACATGAGCTGTTTAAAGGCTTCGACAGCTTCTTCAAGTGTTGAAAAATTGTTAACCTCGCACTTTATTTATGATTTTTGGGAGCAAACAGAAATCATTAGAAGCTAACTCAGGGTTGTGAGGCGGATGACGAATTAATTCGGTTGTTTGAGCGCTCAAAAATTCTTTTGTATGTCTCCGGCGACTGGTTTTTACCTTAATTCACGTGTTTCGGCTCGCTTTCGATTCTTACCTATTCAAAAAGATGGATCAAAGAACCTGTATCAAATTTTGTGTGAAAAACGAAATTAAGTGCGCAGATGCATTCCGAATGTTGACTGCGTCATACGGAGAAGCTACTTTGGACGGAAGCAACGTTTATCGGTGGTACAAAATGTTCTCAGAAGGCCGAGAAGATGTGAACGACGAAAAACGTGCCGGACGCCCGAGCACTTCAACAACAGACGCAGAGGAAAAAATTGATGAAGTGAAGAAAATGGTATTGCCAATGGTTGAATCACCGTTAGAGAAGTTGCTGAGGACCTAGACATATCGATTGGCTCGTGCCATTCGATTTTCTTCAATGATTTGGACCAAAAGCAGCATGGCATGAAAATTGCTAATGAGATGTTGGACTCTTGTCGCGACGACCAAAATTTGCTCCAGAGAGTCATAACTGGTGACGAATCGTGGGTTTATGGTTATGACGTGGAAACCAAATCTCAATCATCTCAATGGAAGCTGCAGCACGAGCCAATACAGAAAAAAGCGCGCCAAGCTCGGTCGAATGTTAAAGTTTTGCTTACCGTTTTCTTCGGGGGCGTTGTGCAGCATGAGTTCTTGCCACAGGGTAAAATGGTCAATAAGGAATATTACCTGCAGGTTATGCGAAATTTGCGCGAAGCAATCCACCAAAAACGCCCGGATTTGTGGAAGAACAAAAATTAGCTCTTGCATCACGATAACGCCCCTGCTCACACATAGTTGCTTGTGCGCGACTTTTTGGCCAAAAACAACATACTAATGATGCCACAGCCACCGTATTCCCCAGATCTGGCCCCCTGTGACTTTTTCTTGTTCCCGAAACTGAAGAGGTCCATGAAAGGACGATTGACGAGATAAATACGGCATCGAAGGAAGAGCTGAACAAGATAAAAAAAAATGATTTTTTGAAGTGCTTCGAAGATTGGAAAAAACGTTGGCAGGAGTGCATAATATCTCATGGGGATTACTTTGAAGGTGACAAAATAGATATTAATGAATAAATAAATGCAATAATTTTTGGAAAAACACAAAATTCGCAATACTTTTTGAG
Organism: Anastrepha ludens; assembly: GCF_028408465.1. Classification (NCBI taxonomy): domain Eukaryota; kingdom Metazoa; phylum Arthropoda; class Insecta; order Diptera; family Tephritidae; genus Anastrepha; species Anastrepha ludens. The sequence continues at coordinate 7,795,580 of NC_071499.1, read as the reverse complement.
CCCACCTCGTATTTCTTTGTGCTTGGCATTCTTTTGAATCGAGGGAGTGATTTCCCTTCTGCATCACGACAACGTACCAGCTCAGGCCTCAGCAGTTGTGGTCGCAAAATTAATGGAAATAGGATTCCAAATCAATTCACATTTCCTCTATTCTCCAGACTTGGATCCCTCGGATCTCTCGGACTACTCAATTTTCTCTCGGAGTGTTCCTCAATTTAAAGAAATGGCTGGCGGAAATAGATTTTACTCAAACGAGGAGGTGATTGCAGAAATGAATGTCCGTTTTTCAGGACAAGTTCTATTATTCGAAAGGGATCACTCCTTTACAGTTCTAGTTACTGCGTTGGACGAAGTGTATAAGCCTAAAAGGAGCCTATGTCGAAAAATAAAAGGGATTTACCTAAAAAAATTAAGTAGATTTTCTCTGTGCACGGACTTTTCAAACAGCCCTCGTACATACATGAAACATAAAGATGTTTAAAAATGGTTTTCCTATGGCTTCGGCAAGCCCCATCTCACATTTGTATCATTTTCCATTCCAGAACAGAAACGCAAGGAAGCTTAACCTTAACATTTTAAAGTTGTATGCAGCACCCTATTATTATCCCTTTTCCGCACTCCCACACACACACACACAATATAATATAAGTATAGGAATGCATTTTGGTATGTGCAAGGCAAATTTCGAAAATAGTCATAGCGCTATTGGCATTGAATTTTTATCGCGTAGAGCTGCCCGCATGCTTATCCATGTGAGTGTGGCTGTGTGTCTTGTAGCTTTATTCCACGCTCGATTTTGTGGAAACTCTGGTGAATGCTTTGAACGGGACTTTTTGGTAGTTAACCAAACGGGGAAAAAAATATTTAGACTATTTGTCCAATACATAGAAAAGCAAAGTTAAAAGAGGGACGGAAAATTATTTATTTTTAAATTTAATATATGAACATAAGTTGGTAGGAAAAAATTTAATTCATTACGAAAACATTATGTTAAATAAAATAATGCTTGAAAAAATGTATGAACTTAAGAGTAGTTTTCAGTGGCGAATTCCGCCACACATGGGGTGGTAACTGACAGCCAAAAAGAGCAGTGAAAGAACAGTTCAGCAAGGATGATAGATTATTCTCATTGGAAAGAATAATGAGATGGCAATTGACAATGAGTAACGTCATATTAGCACCAGTATGGCCAGTTTACTATTTTCGTAACTTTATTTATCTTTTTTTTTTTTATTATTTAGTCTCGGAGTCTTAGTTCTTTCTTCATGACATTTTTGTAGTCTGTTCTAATAAAATGTTATGTTCATAATTTTATAAAGTAAACTTTTTTAAAAATTAGTTCAATAATTCACTCAGTTTATTTAGCTTTACTCTTTTTTAACATCAGGTCACATTGCCCGCGATTGCAGTTGTTGTTGATGTTCTTCTCCTTCCAGCAGTCAAAACTCTCTCTTGCTACTGCAGTGTTGCCTCGCTTTGGATATAAAAACGCACTCAAATGCCCATATAAAGAAAATGAAATACCATTTTTTTATTGAATTACTTAAAGAACTTTGTATGCGTGACAAATTATCTTTAAAATGTGCGTTTTTTTTAATAAATGTGTTATGCTTATGTACAATTTACTTTATAAATTTTATATTAAGATAAACTCTTTTGTTAAGGGAACGATTTTTTTGCTATATTTGAGGTTATGTAACAAGATAAGGTACTCTTGTTGTAAAAATGCCATCTTCAGTAGTACTTTGTTGCTTATTTTTACTTTGAATACGTCTCTCGATGCCATATGTCCCACGAAGGATTGAGGACCGGAAGGAACGATTACACCATTATGGCTTAAATTCGCATTTAGTAAAAAAAATTTAAAAAATTTGAAAATTTCAATGATTGAGAAAAGATTTTACATTCTTGCATAACCTTAGAAGGAGCAAAAAATTAAATTTACACTTTCAGAACATCAAATTTTATAAGAACCAACAAATTTTCATTAACTATAAAATCTTCTCAGAGTGACCCTTTTTAACATTATTTAGTTTAATAATAAAGTTTTTAACTTATAGTTTCGGTACCTTTAAATTAAAAATAAGAGACAAACACCAACTTAAAAATTTTCGCATTTTGCTATATAAAAAAGCACTAAATTTATTGCGAAGACCAAATGGTCGGCAACGCTGCGTAACTTGGCAAAAGTGACGTCACGCACTCTCTGATGGGCGCAGTCTTGTTTCTATCATTCTTGGAATAGACCTACAATTGTAGCCCAAAAGTTGCAGCGCTTGTATAAAGTGCTCCTAGAAATATGCAACAGTAAAGTAGGTACTGATAAACGAAGAACCATATGCAGCACAACTCCGCGAATAAGAATTGCCGCGAGAGCGTCTACATTCTTCACTTCCACCCCAACAAAGGTGAAGAGACGGGTGGGCATAAAAATTTGTGCTTTTTGTACAATCAATACTGGAGCAAAAATGGTGCCAATAATTTCATTTTGGTAATATGGTCGTTGCAAATGAGGCACGTTCTGGTAAGCAAATCGTTCAAAATGGCAATAACACAATGGAATTCGTGGAGTCGGACCGGAGCAAGAGTGCTTATTTCATTGCTCAGGAATTAAGATTCGTCAGAAAATAATTTGGAGCCATTTGCATATAGCTGGTCTCGAGAAGATGACCAACCCGATGTACAGGTGCCACGCAGAACATTGCCGGACATTGCGTATTGACCGATGAGGCACATTTTCACCTAAATGGATACATTAACAATGTAACTGCAGCATTTGAGATATTGACAAAAATAAAAACAAAAAAACCAGCTTAGTCCGACTTTTAGGTTGGCGGAGTCGTTGGACACTGTTATGGTGAATGGCGAACGTTGTTGTGATATGATATCAGACCTTTTATGGTATTTATTTTTTATGACTATTGGAAGACATGGGTTTGTACAAGATGTGGTTTCAACAGACCGCTGTTATTAGCCACACAGCGCATCAAACAATGGCAATGATGCGAACGAGGCTTCCCAGACGGATTATCTCAAGCAATAGCGACTCGATTGGATTTCTTTTCCTGGCGCTACGTGAAAAGTTTGGTCTATGCCAATAGGCTCGAGCTGATTCCAGGTAGGTAGGTAGGTAGGAGACCTCTGAGAAATGTTGCCTGCACACCCGAAAGATTTGATCTCCTCCCTACAAGGTTAGGGGTAGTCAGAATTTTCAAAAATTTGATTTTTTTTACATCTTCTTAATATCTTAAAAATATTGTGAGAAAATTTGAAGTGAATTCGACAAATACTTTTCGAGTTATTCAACAATTAACAAAGGGTGCTCGGGCGCTTCAGAGCAGATAGCAAAACTTTAAATGAGTTTTTCTCTAAACTATGTTTTTTGAACTGGTGATTACTGTAATTAAAAACCGCTTGGTAGATTTAAATAAAATTTGTACTGCTTTCGAAAAACATAAAAAACTCGTACCTGATCGAGGGATTTTTTTTTTAATTTCGTTTTTTTAAACAATTAATTATCGTTTTTTTTCTCGAAAATCCGAAAAATATTTCTCGAGGCCGCCAAAAAAGCTGCGATCAGGCACAAGGTTATCTATTAATAAAACTAATTTCTCTTGTCCGATTGATTTTAGATGAATCTCCAAGGCCTTGTGATGATCACTGCAAGGGATTTCTGGAGAAAAGGGTTCCTCACAAACAGCGATAACTTTTACAATTATTAATTTTTTTTGAAATTTGCTAGAGTCAATTCGAAACATGATGTATTAATCCCATATTTTTATTTTTGTAAAATAAAGCTATTGACTAGCAAGAAAAAATTACTGAAAATCATAATTTTTCGGGCCTCTTACTACCCTTAACCCCTTACATGAGTTGATTGGTTTGGCTAGCGGTGACTTTGATCATCGCTTGGCTATCGGAAAAAATGTTAATATCTCCCTTGCTCCTCCATTCCTTGCCACATGATTCCAGAGCCGAAGAGCAAAATCACACGCATTGTAAATGATCTACAGCCCGAACTATGTCAAAAAGTTTTGGAAAATTTTACACGCACATCCAGTGTTGCCATAGTGCGTTAAGTGAATATTGTGTTTCATAGTCAAATAAATGGCATGGACTAAAAAAGAAGCTGAAATAAAATAGAAATCATTTCATCAAATTTTGTTTGTTGTACACGGCGCGCCATCTTTTATGTCGGTATGTAAACGCTGAATAACTTTGTCATTTACCAACCGATCGACTTCAACATACATGTTTTCGATATGTCAATTCAGTACAATTTCAACCATGGATCGCTTTACATCGAAACAAGGACCTGAAATAGTGACGCTATACATCGAAAATAGTCGTTCTATTCTTCTAACTCAACACGCATATCGCAAAAAGTATCTCAGCAAACAGGCACCGTCTGACAATACTATTCGTCGTTTGGTGTCGAGCACGGGACAGTAGGCGATCCTCAACATGCCGTTCATCAACGACCAAGACGTTCCAATGAACTTGTTGAAGCAGTGAGGGAGAGCGTTGCCCAGGAGCCAAAAGTGTCGTATCGTCGTCGCGCTCAGCATTTTGGCGTCAGTAAACCACAATGCGGTGCATTTACACGGATGATTTAAATTTGTTTCCGTATAAAGTGCAATTGACACAAAGAATATTGCCGACCGACCATTCACGTCGCTTGGAATACGGCCAAACAGTCGCTCGAATGGTTGACACTGAACCCAATTTTTGGAAGCAAATGCTAATGACTGACGAGACACATTTTAACCTCACTGGCAGCGTGAATAAACAAAATTGCCGCATTTGTGGAACTGAGAATCCACACGAGATCCATGAAAGGCCATTGCATGACCGGAAAGTAACTGTTTGGGCCGACATTTGCGCCAAAACAATCATTGGGCCATATTTTTACCGAGAAAATGAAACGGTCGATGGAAACCGATATCGATGGAAATGGGCTCATTATGTCTGCCCGCAAATGCGTGAGAAAGGTTTAGACGGTTACTGGTTTCAACAAAATCACCTGACTTAGCCCCACCGAACTTCTTTTTGTGGGGTTATCTAAAAAGTAAGGTATACGCCAACAAGCCGCAGACTATTGACCAGCTTAAGGCTAACATTCGTCCCGAAATCGACGCTATAAAACCCGAAAAGCTTGACAAGGTGATGACAAACGCAGAAAAAAGATCGCAGTTTGTGAGTGCTAAAAAAGTGGCCACTTGATTGATATTGTATTAAAAAAAAAATATTAATAAATTCTAAATAACCAAACCAAATAAAAATACCTCACTTATACAAATCAGTTGTTTTTTTTCAAAGTTATTCAATGTTTTCATACCTACATAAAGGATGGCGACATAAAAGTTGGAGAAATTTGCGATCTTATTGAGTTACCCTGTGTATGAATGGGGTGCACCACCTTTGTTAGTTGTTTGGCCGAGCTCCTTCGCCAATTTGTGGAGGGCGTCTTGATGTTATTCCACAAATAGAGGTACCTACAGTTTAATGTCCCCTACGAACAGAAGATGATTTCTTGTGAGAATCCTTTTCGTGACAGAAATAAACGTGGAGGTTTGCCATTGCCTACTAAGGGTCGACTGGTATTAGAAAAAAGAAAACCATTTTATCATTTGGTGAGCGGGCTTCGAACCCGGTTCTTACTGAATGGCAGCCACGTAGTCCCTATGCAAATCATACTACCACAAGGCTGCTTATATTAACGCATTAAGGACCTTTTAATAGCCAAAGTAGGCTTAGAGAATACCTCCAATACAAACCGCACTGCACTTTTCATCAATTCATTTACATTTTTGCAATATGCAGCCTTTTCGAAAACACTACACATCCACACAGACACACACACACATATATTCCAATTTGTATGCAGAATTACGCGTATACAAGTTGACATGTTGCTGGCGGCACGCGTTGTTCACGATGCACGACAACAGTGGGTTATGAAGCGTGCGCAGTGCCAACAACTAGCAACCATCAGCCACCGACCGCTTGCCGCGTATGCCCCGCTGCTTATCTATAATATGCGTGCATGCATACGTGAGCATGTGTTGCCACAAGCTGTTGCATATGAATTTGACAATGATTGTATGATTGTCCTCTTTTGTTCTACACACACACACACACATACGCATGTGCAGATGGCTGTGCGCGCTCGCATATTTTCTTTGCTGTCAACATTGCGTATTGTACATGCAATGATTTAATTTTGTTCGTAATTGTGCTGCGGCAGGCAACAACCAAATAACCACATACATACACACACTCATACATACATTCATACATACATTCATACATACATTTACACATACATACATTTGTACTCACGCAGCCAGCAGTGGCAGTTGGTTGTTGGTTGTTGGCAGCTCAAAGTGTTGCTGTGGTATTTTGCATTATTTCTTTCGGTTTGCTGTCGCTGTATTAATGTATGTATGTATGTGTGCATATTCGTAGCCACAAGCTCCTTCTTCATCTTTATATGTATGTAGTTTCCAGTCTTTGGAGAATGGCTGTTGGTATGCAGTTTGTTTTTTCTGCTGATTTTAATTCACTTATTATTCAAATCATATAATTTCATTTGACGACTCCTTTGTGTCAGCAGGAAAAAAACACATAGGTACACATATGGCCATTAAAATAGGTACCCTCCACGTTCATAATACGGAAAATGCAGGCTTTTCCATATATACTTAGTCCTGCCATAAATTCTGTGACAACTTTTACAATGCATACCGCAAGAACGAATTTGGAGAACAAAATTGTGTTATTTTTGGTTGTGTTCGTATGCATTGTCTATTCAGTTTCGTGGTAAATTTCGCTTAGTAACAATAGAGTGGGGAACTAAGGATGATAGCATTGCAGTGATTGCAATAAAACGTGTGGTAAAAGTGCGGCATCAACGTCACTGTTGACGGTTATATTTTCGAGGTTGTACGAGACTTCGTTTATTTAGGAACCAGCATTAACACCGATAATAAAATCCAACCTAGAATTTCTCTTTCCAACAAGCGCTATTTTGGACTAAGTAAGAAATTGAGTAAGTCCTCTCTCGACGAACAAATCCAACACTCTACAAGGCTCTCCTCATGTCCGTCCTAACGTTTGGCGCAGAAGCTTGGACGATGACAACATCCGTTGAAGCGACGCTTGAAGTGTTTGAGAGAAAGTTTCAGCGGAAGATTTTAGGACCTTTGCACGTTGGCGACGGCAAATATCGCAGGTGATGAAACGATGAGCTGTATTACGACGTCATAAACATAGCGCAGCGAATAAAGATCCAGCGACTACGTTGGCTGGGTGATGTCGTCCGAATGGATGCAAACGCTCCGACTTGGAAAGTATTCGATGCGATACCAGCTGGTGGTAGCAGCGGAAAAGGAAGGCCTCCTCTGCGTTGGAAAGATCAGGTGGAGAAGGACTTGGCTTCACTTGGTGTGTCTAACTGGCGCCGGTTAGCACGAGAAAGAAACGACTGACGCGCTTTGTTAAACTCGACCAAAATTACGTAAGGGGTTATCGCGCCAATTAAAAAGAAGAAGAGAAAAGTGCAAGTGAGATTTACGAATTGCTGAAAAAACGGAATATATGAATATAATGCTTGTTTTCCGCACGATCAAACGTCTGAAGTGACAGAAAAATAAGTGCGTTTCGAATCAGTGGAGCCATAAAAGCCCTTCAAGAAAGAATTCGCAGAAATCTCCTTAGAAAGCAGAAAATCATGTCCAGGGAAATGAATGTATCGACCAAATTCATGTCAAGACTGTTTAGAGAAGATCTCCGTAGCTCAACTGGTAATCTTTTGACAACGCACCTGAAGAAAATTAGACTCGACAGATGCAGCTTCTTCGGTGGCACGCGGTCAACGGCCATTAAAATATTATTCACAGATGAGATAATTGTGACTGTTGAAGAAGTTTTCATTAAACAAAATGCTAAAACTTCTAAAAACGCAAAAAATGTTGTTCCAAGGATTCAACGTGGCCACCATCCACCTTCTGTAATGGTTTGTCTGGAAAGTGTCTTTAAAGGCGTCACATCTCTTTATTTCTGCAAAAAAGGAGTTAAGATCGGAGCAAGAGTATACCAGGAGAATGTTTTAGAAAGCATGGTGAAGCAGTTGAGCAATAATCTCTTCAATGGAGAGCGTTGGATCTTCCAGGAAGATTTCGCTACAGCCCATTAATCAAAAACTACCCAGCAGTGACTAAAAATCAATAATTATGGGTTCATAGCTGCAGAAGATTGGCCGTCTGGAAGTACAGATCAGAACCCAATGGACTACAATTTGTGACCAGAATTGGAGAACATACCCTGTCGAAGACCGCACAGAAATTTGGAGAGTCTCAAAGAATTTTTAGTTCGAGCAGCGACGGCAATACCTATGGAAACCGGTGACCATTTTGAATGAAAGTTTAATATTTTTTTTAAGTATTTACATGAATAAACAAAACTAACTTCATTAAAAAAATGTTATAATTTCATATCTATAACGGTTTTAAGTTGTAACAGAACTTAACAAATACAATTCAAGGATCTTTATAACTTAAACTAGTGATAGCAGCAACCCTGAAAAACCACAAAACGCAAGGCCCTGATGGAATCCCATCGGAGGTGTTATAAGACATCGCAGTTGAACGCCCTCATGTACTTCTCAACATCTACAATGCCTGATTATCTGTAGGAACTTTTCCAAAAACCGGAAAGAGGTTAAAGCTAGTTCTCATTAGCTAAGGTAAAGGAGACCCTGATACCCCTTCAGCGTACCGCCCTTGTGCAGGCTTGACACGGCAGGGAAGATGCTAGAAAGAATGCTGCAACCACGAATAGCAGCCGCGATAAGTGAATCGGGAGGCCACTCGGATAGGCAATACTGTTTTATGCCGCAAGGTCTACAATTGGAGCAATCGATGATGTTGTGCAGATTATAGGACAAACAAGGAGCATAAGCCACTTTTACCGACGAATTGTGCTCCTGGCCACAATCGACGTAAGAAATGCGTTGAACAGCGCAAAGTGGGTGACAGGCGCACTGGAGAAGCGGTTCCAAACACCTTGACATTTGATGAAGATGATCTGCAGCTACTTTAAGGGCGGGGGGTAGGGTCACAAAATCGAAATTTTTTTTCTTCACTCATCTTATAGTAAATCATTTCAAGAATGTTGTGTCAAAATTTTAAGTGGATCGGAGCAGAACTCTCAAAGTTATAGCCTTTGTAGGCACTTTACCTCGAATGCGGAGCATCGATAATTTCTCAGAGTCATTTTTTCAGACGCATTTTTCCCGAAACGACTTCTTAAAAGTCGGTGCCAATCACAACTCCGAAACTATTCAACCGATTCTTTTCAAATTTGGCACACATGACGTTTGCATTACGTCATACTTTAACTGAAAAATTCGACTTTTTTGGTGTCTGATGATTCTACGACGAATGCCGATTGGCACCGCAGAGCACCTCTCGAAAAACATATCTCCAAAAATACTCTGTCATGGGCTTATTTGTCAATATTTTATTATTAATATTTTTTAAAAACTTATTGAAAAGATGTACAATAACATGCAACTGATTTTATTAAAGTATCTTAAGCCATATTTCTGTAAAAAATTCAAAAAAAAAGTGTTTTTTTTTTAGCGCTAAACCCTACCACCCCCTTAAAGATCGTGCACTTATCTATGATACAAGAAGAAGACAATGGATAAAAGCGTGCTGGACAAGACTTAATTTCAGGCCCTGACCTAGGAAACATCAGTTATGACAACATCCTCACCTTCCATATGCCCGCCGATTGTTATATTGTAAGATGCGCGGATGCTATTGCGACAGTTATTACTGAACGTGACGTATAGTAGACTTACACAAACCTTGATAAGGATCAAGACATAGCTCGACTAGCACGATTTTAGCTTGGTTACCGAAAAAACATAACCCATCCCACTTACGAGAGCGCGCATACCTCTGGAAGTAACAATGTCAGAGAATATAACGACTTCAAAGGTGCTGAAATATCTGCGCATCAGGCTCGACAATACTTTAGGCAGACTTATTGGGCTCAAATTCAAAACGCGGCTGAAAAATCAGCCAAAACAATCTCAGCGCTATCAAGATTAATAGCTAACATTGGAGACCCCATCGCAAGCAGGCGGTAGCTGCTCTTGGATACGACGGTAACTATCATATTTTATACTTAGAGCTGAGTGTCACCGCCAAAGCTCAAAGAACTGCTGCCCTCCGTGTTATTTCAGCCATGCATGCCATTGAATGATCCTTAGAAGGTACACGACTAAGCCCAGTAGAGATGCCTGGTAGATTCAATAGACGAGCACAACTCTCTCCATATCTCTTTCTTGGTGACCCTATTTGCTTCTTGTACTGTCTCCGACTAGTTCTGTACAATTCCCAATTACGTATCTGGTAGCTGAGGTTAAAGTTACATCGATATTCTTCTCTGAATTTCAAGAGCTCACTACCCGCCCAAGGAGGATGAGTTTTTTTGCTATATTTTATAGAACACGACGTTTTGTAGGCCCTAATAAATGTTTGCTCTAAGGTTATAATCCTGCTCTCAAGGTTTTCTGCGCGAGTAATTTGGCTGTTCGGAACTCTTCCTATCCTATTATTTACTTAAGGGCGTTCAAAACCAAATTTTTTGACCGTCCAAGTGACTCAGCGATAAACTTGTTCGATTTTGTTTTGTTTTCGAAGATTGACAATAGGCCTCCGCTCCTCAACGTTGCAATGCTGCGGACGACCAATATCTGAAAGATATCTTTGTTAATTATTAGTTATTAAATGAATTATTTAATTCGCTACTTTTTTTCCTTGTTTCTCATTCACTCCACTTGGGAGCATAGGGCCTCGATAAGACTCAGTCTTGCGTTGGTTTCGTTAATCTATTTTTCTTTCTGACAGCGTAGGTGATTAGCCTACCAGTCCTAAATAGTGGGAATGCCCACCTGTCGTTGCTTAGGATCAACGCCTTCTTACTGCTTGGAGCGCCATCTGTGTTTCACATTTTTCTGTCAGAAGGATCACACAGATGGTTTATGACTTCGCTAAATTTTGGTGTGTCTGCGCTATTACTGCGATTGCCGTTTCCTTCTTGCTGGCGCCACTTATACAATTTAGATTACATTAAATATTTTCCACTTAATTAGTTAAAATTTAAGAGTTATTCGCAAAATACCTATTTTAGTGGCCGCGAAAAATTACACTTTATGAGAATAACCGAATCCTTCAACCAATAACACAACTTAATATAACGGGTCTTTTCTAAATTCACAACGAAGCAATGTTGCCATTTGTAAATGTGAATTTTAAAAAAACTTTAAATTTTTCCGAGCCGCGTAAGGAAATCGAGAGCGTACCTATTTTAATGACAGTACGTGTACATTATAACTCAATCATGCATATACATAAATACATACAACACAATATACCATATTTCACACAGAGCTAATAAAGTAATGAAGAAGACAGAATTAGCACAGCGTGGCTGACGTGCAGCGTAAATGGAATTCCGTGATTATTTCCACAACAATTTATTTCTCATATTATTTGTGAAAAATGGCATGTCGCCACACTGATGATGCACGTTTCCAACCGATTTTAATAAGGAATGAAAAATGTGCACAAATCTGGTCACAAATACAATGTTGTCATACAATTTTGTCAAAAGTAACCATCCATGGCTCCATATTTCCATTCCCACCCGAGGCGAAATGCGTTTTCGCTGTGCTTTAATTATTATTCATTATGCGTTGCCGTTAGTTCTTCATCGCTCACTCGGTCGCTGCCTACAGTAGCATTACCTCACTGCATCTTTCCAGTTTATGTCGCGCCTTTCTCGAGGTCATTTATGGCATCCATAAGACTGCTTATAATGCCGGCGACATGTGGCGGTATAATGAATTCGCCTGCACGAAAGTGCGGAAGTTCGAGTTCAATATATTTAATTGTGTCACTCTTTGTCATTCTGCCTGTCGTTCATTACGCCTAGCCAATCTGGCTGATTGTCGCGTTGCCGCTTCCTGGGGTGCAGTTCCTCATCATTCACTCAGCTTATCATACTGCTGGTGCGAATGGTGTTGTTACAATAACAATACCAGTTATTAGCGATGCTCATTGTCACTTCCGGGCTTGTTTGGCTGCTGCTCGGCGGCAGCAACGCTCTTTCCTACTTAGAGGGGCGCATATATGTATTGATAAGCTTCTCTGTGACAGTCTGTCAGATGCCAGAAATCACACATTTCTGTCAAATCTTGCATATTTCGTTAAAGAAAGTAGTACAGGTAGAATGCAGCAGGATATAATTTAATTGTAATTTTTAGAAACTTTTATTCTTACAATTTGCTTCCAGGCCTGAGCGACAAAAAGTTAAGGGAATGTACAATAAAAATAATGTTATAATAATATTAGTTGATAGGTAGGTGAAATGGTTGAAGTCCCAGTCTGGTACGTGTCAGGCGTTTTGATACCATTATGAGACCTCCATCTGGCAGATATCTAAGCCAGCCAGAGTTGTTGATGTAACGGAGAAGATTGATGGGGCTTTGGAGGAGCAGCGACTTTAACTTAGCTTCCAATGAAGTCTGGAGTCAAGCATCACTGCAAGATACCTAACTTCCGATGATAGCGGGAGGACGTGGTTGTTTAATTTGAGAAGTCTAAAGGGTGGAGGTTTATATTTTCTGGTAAATAGGGAGAGTGCAGAGAACTACATGTGTGGGCATCACTGGTGCATGTAGAACATGCCCCACTGCTGCTTTCAAAGTCATTCTGCACTTACTTCCCGTGGATCTTCAAGCTAAATTCATTGCTACTCAGTGTGCTATTGGTTGCAGGTTGAAGTAGTTTGGCCTCTGGAGACAACTTCCTGTAGGACATAGTAGCATCTTGAAGCAGATCTCCCTTCCTTCTTTGTACTTCGTATTAATCTCTTTATCCGCAAACTGGGTTTTGTGGGGTGTGCTACGGCTAACTTCCCGAGCAGGCAAGATTGGAAAGACGGGAGAGTCGGCACGGATATAGGTGCATCTGTTTTCACTGACGGATCCAAGATGGAATCTGGAGTGGGAACGGGGGTTTTCTCTAAATCAACCAATATTTCAGTCTCCTTTAAACTGCCAGAAACAAGCAGTGATTTTCAAGCAGATGTCTTCGCGATCCTGCAAGCATGCAAAATGCTCCAGCCTAGATCCCTTTTCTCTCCTCCACTACATCAACAACACCGGATGGCTGTAGATGGTTTTCTCATCCCTAAAATTTTTCGCTAGTAGTGGTCCACATTATGGTATCAAAACGACACGTAAATGCTACGTGAAGTATACTTGGGGTACTCTTGCCATCTACAGCTTCGTATTGTCAAAGTTGACTCTGAGGCCGCAACTGGAAGCCCAGAGACTGAGTATAGCCAGAGATCTTTCCAAAATCTCAGCCATGACTGAGGGAAACGGTCCCGATACCATTGGCGGATGCTAATACCTTAACCCCTTAACCCCATTTAAACGAATTTAGGTTTAAATGTGTGTCGATTCATCCCGATGAGGTTTGGGTCAGTCACCATGATGCTTAATCAAAACAAGAGGCTAAAGAGTTGTGTGAACCTGTTTTTTTGCTCTGAAACGAGTTCGTGTCCAAAGATCGGCCGAGAAGGTGTTAGCATCAGTTTTTTGGGATGCGAAATGAATTTTGTTTGGGGATGACTTGCAAATTGGTAAAACAATAAATTCTAAATATTATTGTAACCTTTAGACCAGTTGAAGGAAAAAAATCGTGACAAGAGCATGATGACAATGACTGAAATCCATAAATTAAAGTTCGAATTGGCGACTTTCACCTGTTTCAATCAGATCTAAGAAAATTCATGCGTTCAGAATCGTTTTTCAGCAAATGATTAGGTCATAACAGCTGTGGAAGCGTGTTTTGCAGTCCTCCCAAGTTATGCTTTGCAGTGACAATAAATTAAGCTCAAGGACAAATACTTAACACTTATCCTGTATTCAAAAAAAGTAACGTACGTGACATAAGTGGGTCAATTTTGCCCAATGGACGAATAGATAGAATAGGATAGATTTTGATTTTATTTCAAGGTTTAAAGAATTTTTTTATTTAATAAATTCTAGAATTCAACATTTTTTATTTAAAAAATTAAAAAATTCAGTTAAGTAAGTACAAAAAGGTGTTCTTATGGCGATTTTAAGCAACAACTACATAAGATAGATGTTTCAGAATGAGTCTTACAAATAAAGTTTTCGCATCTTCCGCATTTACGTACTATTTGATCGACTTGGACAAATAAAACAACGACCAGGTTTTAGATTTGTAGGTTTCGGAGTCTTTTCAGTAGTTTCTGTTGTTTTTTGAGTGTTTATAATTTTTTTTTCCTGTTTCCTATTTATTATTTCCTGTAAAATAAGTTCATTTCCGAGCTCTTCTAGGAACAAACGACGCTTAATTTTTTTATTCTTGTTCCATTCAGTGTTTATATCTCTCAAAATTACAAAAGCATTGCATGCACTTATATCCAACATATTGTAAAACAAGGACTGTGGCCATCGATTTGTCCTTCGCTTGCAGGTGTATGCCTTAATAACTTGGTCTAGTATATCGACCCCGGATTTGGTTTTGTTGTAAAAATCTATGATTTCTGGCTTTTCAGTGTTGGGATTGATTTCAACATTATTGTGGAGAGTACTGAGTAGATATACAGCTCGATTCTTTTTAGGCACATATCCAACTATTGTGGGTTTGTTCTTGTTATCAAAAAAGAAGTGTGAATAATTTTATTCTTTCGAACCGTACCAACTAGGGTTATCTTACGTTTCAAAAGTTCAATCCCCAACTCGTGAGATGTAAAAAAAATATCGCACGTGATATTACGACCTTGTATATCCTTCACTAGATCGAGTACAACACGACGCCCCTGTTCTTTCTCAGGCTTACAATTTCGATCTTTACCTCTATACACCTGCGGCGACCATGCAAAACTTGTTTGGCTATCACACAAGGCCCAAATTTTAATTCCGTATTTTCCAGGCTTCGATGGGATATATTGTTTGAAAGGACAACGTCCGCGAAATGTAACCAATTATTCATCGACTATGGTGAATTCTCCAGGATTATACATCTTTTGTATGTTACATTCCCAGTGATTCCAAACATCCCTGATTGGTGCCAGTTTATCTCGCGCTCGCCTCTCATTCCGGTCAGATTTCTTGTCGAACCTCAGGACTCTGGAGATATTCTGAAATCTGTGTAAAGTCATTGTTGATCTGAAAATCGGACGGCCCTCAGAATCATCCCACAAACTTTCGAGTGCTTCTCCATGTGATCGAAATACACCTGCTAGGAGCAAACGTCCAAAATATGCTTCCAAACTAATACTATCTATTTCGACCCAATTATTTTCAAACACTGATTGACCTGAAATAAATCCCCAGGTATTACTTTACATGCAGGTACATACTTCTACTTATATAATTATGGCTTTGAATTGCAAGTGAGTACCTTCCATAATAGTCATTTCAATGATTATTTTCACCACATCGGGCGGCATAAATAACATAAATGTAGATTTTATACCATCGGTCCGAGCAATGGCATACCGTGTAGTACCGGGTGCGGTGGTAATAACATTTTCTGCAGCCCGCCTGCCAGCTCCGCTTGCAACTGATTGGTTATACCACATATATTTTCCATCCTTAGACGGAAAAGCTCCTGAAACATTATGCTGAAGGACAGAATTGTCCTCTTCGTCTGTTTCATCTGATAATTTTGGGATCGTAAAGGGATTCCACTTCTGATATCTGGTCTTCTTCATCATCACTTTCGGTATCGTTTAGTGCTTCATCATCCAAATCGGAGTTCTCTAGAAGGGCTTCAATTTCTTCTCTATTCATATTCATACACATGTACATACATACATACATACATGTCAGTCACCCGCGAGGTTCATTGATATTGTCCGTAATGTACACGGGCATATGTACTTACAAACATATGAGTACACTACTGCTTTTACTAGTGGGCAATTTTGACCCACTTATACAATATATGTAACTATTTCTGCCCAGCCTATCCTGTAGATGACACATTTAAACGAAAACTTTTTTCAAGTTCAATTTTATTAAATAATAAAAGTCGAGAAGTTTCACCAGATTATATGAAGCATAAAAAAAGATATGCAACTTTTAAAGTCGTTTGGGCAATTTTGACCCACTTATACAGGATAAGTGTTAAACGCGTTTTTCTCAAAATGGTGGTTTCAAAGTCGTTGACCAACCTTACTCGAAAGCGGCTTAACCGATTAGTCTCAAATTTTAACACGAGCTTCTTAAATATATTTTTTAGTAATAAATCAAAGATTTTTTCTTACCAATAATTTTTTTTATAAACAATTTAAGGCCGAAATTTTAGTTAAAAATCAATTTGTTTTTTGAGAAACCGCCATTTTGTCAGAAAAATGTATTTTGCTTATTCCTTCGATTAATACTAGATTTAACATTACTTTAACGAAATCTGTACGGTTTTTTAATTTCAGAGGATCCAGTTCAGAGATATAGTGGTCTCTGCAAAACGTCTTCCAGTTCATAAACACTCAAAACGATCGTATTTACTTGACCGAAGGCTCATACGAGAATTTGAGGCCTACGTATGGCCACTCGAAGCAATTTCCCATCGCAAGTAATGGTTTGGGCCGCAGTGACCGCTGATGGACGCTCTCCAATCGTTTTTATCGAGCCTAGTGTCAAAGTGAATGCGACTTATTATCAAGAAAATGTTTTAGAAGCTGCTTTAGAGCCGTGGACACGCAAACATTTTGGTCGTAGACCATGGACGTTCCAACAGGACTCGGCACCGTCTCATAAAGCTCGTGTGAACCAAGAATGGTTAAAAAATCATGTTCCACACTTCATTTTGTCCACTCAATGGCTTTCGAATTCGCCAGACGCAAATCCGATGGACTATTCCATCTGGCCCATTTTGGAGAGCGTTGAAAAAAGTGATTATACGAGAATGTGCCAAAATACCTCAAGATCGCATTCGTGCAGCACGCAACTAATTTTTTGACCGTTTGAAGGCTATAGTCAAGGCAAAAGGTGGTCATATTGAATATATGTTAAAATTGTATCGTATCGTTCACCCTGTATATATGTTTTTCAGTTACTACGCTGATTATTTATGCATTAGCAAGATACAATTTTTAGAATATCACTTCCAAGATTTAGCATTAAACAGGTTCACCCATGGACTCAGAGGAGAAAGATTGAATTCATGTTGTTTTGCAATATAAGGAAAACTACGCAAATCACCATTAAAAATATCAAGCTTTACGAAAGAAATGTCAAACTTGGATAGCCACTTTTTTGCTTCCATATCTAAAAACTTAATTAGCAACCCTCGTAGAGATGCACGCAATTTAGGCTCACAGTTATAACTTAATTGTTATCCTCGGCACTGGCTACACATCCCTACATACATACATACATACATACCTACATACATACATACACATGTACAAAAAGAAAGAACTGCGCTCAAACCCAGTAACTTTTCAAAAACTATCGGTTGACAACATCCATTAAAATACTGTCGTGAGCAGCAGCTGCAGAACACACAAAAAATTACCACTAATAGTTAAAACGAAATGGAGGGTAAGGGCGGTAACGCATAACAGAAGGTGCAAAATGAAAATCATCCAATCAAATGTAACCAAAATGTCAACAGTTATTAACTCTCTACAGCAGCAGAAGAAGAGACTAAGAGACGACCAACGGCACGAGAAAATATGCCGTTTGAAATGCAGTGTAAATGTTGTATGCAAGAATCATATAATAGAAGGCAGGTGGTGGAATGAGGGGGCTACATAACTATGCCGAGTTTATGTCTAAATTTGTGTGAAGATATGTATGTATACATGAGCACGCTGCTACAGGCATATACACGTACAAGCATACACATGCAAATATGGATAAGCCCTGCAGGGAAAAGTAACAGCAGTAAAAAAAACCTTGATCTTATTCACTATTGCTGAGAGACGCTGAAGACGTTCAACTTCACACCTTTTTTGATGCCGGGGAAAGCGCGAATGCAGCCGTTTTCTACTTGCGCGTGTCAAAGGGAAACGACGCCACGCTTAGTCTGGTGGCTGGCAAGTCCAAAGTCGCGTCGCTAAAGCCAACGATACCCAGACTAGAGCGGCAGGCATACGTATTGACATAATATCCAAATATTCGTGGACAGACTCAAAAACGATGCTAAGATGGTTGAGAATATACTAAAAATGTTCACCAATTCGTGATGTCTAGAATAGACGGAATTCTAGAGGTATCAAACGTAAGCCAATGGCGGTGGGTTTCTTCGAGATATAATCCCGATGGCTAGGTACAAAAACAACTGCACGACATTGCTACCAATTGTGGTCTACCGGACCAAATTTTTTAAAGTCGAGCGCGGAAGTTTGGCCGCAGTGCGACACACGGCGATTCGGAAATTAAACTTTTTGTTCTACATATGAAAAAAGAGCACATGAACAACCTGACGCTGAACGTGGAGCACTTTTCCAGCTGGAGTATTGGCCTGAGGCTACATTTTTATTATACGTGAACCGATTACGCTCAGTTGTGGTAGCAAGGTAACAGAGAACAGCCATCGACTTTGACATGATTCAGGAAGCTCTATGTCTTCTTCTCAAGTATGGCAAATCCCTTGATTATTGTGAAGAGAACAGGTGCCTGAAACGTGGTAAGATAATAGAAAGATCTAGCAAACTTTTTACTTTAAATGTGTACTTAGACACAGATGGCATAATAAGATGCAAAAGAAGATGTTATAGTGATGCCGAACTTTCATCATATCACCTTTTTAATAGTGCGCTGGACTCACGTAAATTTCCATCACTAGATGCATGAGTCTGTAATCAATCAAATTCGTGATATATGCGTTATAAATCCACTGAGGGTGCTGTATAAAAATGTAAAACTGATAGCTCCATTCCTCAGTCGCCCCAAATGACAGCGCTGCCCGCCACGAGAGACTCTTCACGTATGTAGGTATCGACTATTTTGACTCTTTGCCTGTCATCCTGGGAAGAAGGCGAGAAAAGAGGTGGGACGTTCTATTTACATGGTTAACGCTTTGTGCTACATCAGACATCCCGTGCCATGGCGATACGAAATATTGTATCACGACGCGGTTATCCCAGGCATTTTCAAGGCATCTGAAAAAACAATTTGCGAGAGTCTAAAAAATCTCGACTTGACTGGTATCATCTCATCCTTCGATAGTGAGTGATCCGATTGCGTGAAATGGAGATTTAGTTCACCCCCATATGAGATACTATCTTCAACGAGTTTCAGCGATGAAAGCCCGCAGAGTGCATTGAATGAAGTAGAATTTATCCTGAACGCACGGCTGCTTACCTTCGTTTCTTTCGAAAATTGTGATGACGAGGATTTGACTCCCAATGACTTGCTGATTGGGGCATCGGATAGCTACGCGCCAATTTACAGCGATGACGATAATCTGCGTTTACGTTGTCAATTGCCCCAACAATTCGCTGACCGCTTCCGACAGTCATCTCTCGACACACGAAGTGGTTCAAAAAATAACGCCCAGTACATATTGGCGATGGCATGGTAATTGCAGACCAAGACCTGCCGAGGAATTCTTGGACTTGTAAATGTGGTAAAAGCGACAGTGATTGCATTAAAAAGTGTGGTAAAAACGATTTGCTGGAAAAACTTAATATTTCGAAAATGTTTGTTTACCGTACAATAACAGAAGTGACAGATAGAAAAAGTAGTGTTCATCCTCGCCTGATTCGTACCAATGCAGCCATAAAAGCCGCTCGAGAGAGAATTTGCAGAAATCCCCTTAGAAAGCAGAAATTCTTATCCAGAGAAATGAATGCATCGACCTATTGATGAAGACTAATTAGAGACGATATCCACATGAAAAGCCTTCCATCGCTCAACTGGTCATCTGTTGACAACGCGCCTGAAAAAATTAGACTCGAGAGGCAAGCAGCTTCTTCGGTGGCATAAAGTCAACGGCCATGAAAATATTCTTTTCACAGATAAGAAAATTTTCACTGTTGAAGAAGCTTTTTTAAGTAATCCACAAAATCTGAAGACGTAAAAAATGTTGTTCCAAGGGTTCAGCGTGGCTACCATCCCGCCTCCGTAATGGTATGGTGGGGAGTGTCTTGTAAAGCCATTACATCTCTTCAATTCTGCGAAAAAAAAGGTCAAGACTGGGGCCAAAGTGACCAGGAGGATGTCTTAGAAGGCATGGTGAGAGTACTCCTCAACACTCTCCTCAATAAGGGGCGTTGGATCTTTCAGCCAGATACCGCTCCAGCCCATTAGGCAAAAACCACGCAGCAGTGGCTTAAAATCAATATTTCTGGGTTCATAGCCGAGAAGATTGACCACCTGAAAGTCCACATCTGAGTCCATTGGACTACAGTTTGTGGTCAGAATCGGAGAAAATGCTCTGTTGAAGATCCCACAGAAATTTGGAGAGTCTCAAACAATCTTTGTTTCGAGCAGCGATGTGAATTTCTATGGAATAGCTGGCCAATAGCTGAATGGCCTAATCGTTTGAAGGCTTGTGTAAAAGCAAATGGTGACCATTTTGAATGAAAAGTAATTTATGTTTTATATTTACATGATTAATTAACTTTAATAAAAAACATTATAATTTGATATCTTGATATCTATAACGAACTTAGGTTAGATTAGGTTAGCCTGGTTGGCTATAAGCCACGCATAGACCTTTTGGTCCCTAGCGATACCAGATGGAGAATAACGATGGATAACGAACTTAACTCGTAACAGAACTTATGGTAGGACTGAGTACATAACTCATAAATCCCGTCTGGTATTGCTATGGACCGAATCGGCCTATGCGTGACTGCAAGTCAAACAGCTCAACCTAACCTAAACTAACCTAACCTAAATACCAATATCTGAACTAGAATGTTTCCATACTCGTTAGACTTTTCCCTGCAGGGCGATTACAAGTGCCTTTGGATGTGTATGTGTTTGTGTGTATATGAGATTCCGGCACTGAAAATTTCTCATTTAGTTGAAAACACCAGTCGAGTGGAATTCGCCGTATCATTGTGCGCTTTCACCTAGGCGACTGCTCCAGAGAACTAAGTAACTAACTGGTTGACATAGTGACTGGCCAAGCAACTCACCTACACGGGAACATAACTGGTCATGACCAGCGCTTACCATGCAGGCCTACTACTAAGCTATTATACAACCATTTGTCGTTCGGTCGGTCAACCAGAACTTAAGGCCATTTCATGGAACTTGCAGTACTACAACCAGCAACAGACAACAGCATAACGGAAGATAGCTGCTTTATTTGAAAATATGTACATAAGATGGTGTCGGCGTGTATACAAAACATGGTGAGCGATTAAGAGAAAGTGGGGATGTGGTACTTTGGGAGGAAATAATGCAAAACAATAGGCTCGAAAAGTTGAAGTTTGTGTGGTTCTTTTTTGTTTTTGCTTTATGTGTAGAATTAGAAGTGAAAGCAGTTGCTGACTGCTACTGAATTTCAAGCAAGCGAAGGAAAATGAATAAAGTTGCAAGTGGCAATGAACGAGATGTACTATGCACTTATACATATGCAAACTCGAATATTTACATGCAACTGAAGGCGCCTCAGTTGTGGATTTAGAAGTAAAGTCGAGTGACGCCTGTCATTTGCTTTTATTACGAAAGAGTTGCAGTTGAAGGGAAGTAAGGATTCGTTGCAAGGAAATGTTTGCAACTGCCGTACACTTGTACTCGTACACGCAAATGCGCATAAATAAAGATGTGCCTGCTTACTTGAAATACTTATGTGCATAGTCGTATATACCGACATAACTATTTGAGCAGGAATGGATACATGAACATTAGGGTGGCTTATTTATGCAGGATAAAGCATTTTTATAGAAATGTTCCTGTGGCTCAAAAGTGTAAAAGTGACCTGCGAATTCGTTTATTGGTGAAATGAAAGACGCATTGCCAGATAAGGGAATGTAAAGACATTTGATATGGGGAATTACATGCACAGGCAAGCAGGCTCTTCATGGCGAGTTATGTTACCTGAATTGGCTGTGAGCTTGGGCCATTGGTGCATAGATGAGCATCAAAGGAAAGCTAATATCTGTGACCGCAAGCCGTAAACGCTTTAGTGCACTTAAGAGAGATAGTTTTCTTCTTCTTCCTCTTGATTGGCGCGATAACCGCTTAAGCGATTTCGGTTGAGTTTAATAAAGCGCGCTAATTCTTTCTTCCTCGTGCTATCCGGCGCCAGTTGGGTTTACCAAGTAAAGCCAAGTCCTTCTCCGCCTGATCTCTCCAATACAGAGGAGGTCTTTTTCTTCCTTTGCTACCACCAGCTGGTACCGCAACGAATATTTTCAGAGCCGGAGCGTTTGTATCTATTCGGACGAAATGACCCAGCCAGCGTATCCGCTGGATCTTTATTCGCTGCGCAATGTCTATGTTGTCGTAAAACTCATACAGCTCATCGTTGCATCGCCTGCGATATTCGCCGTTGCCAACGTTCAAAGGTCTAAAAATCGTGCGCAGAATCTTTCTCTCAAACACTACAAGTGTCGTTTCATCCGATGTTGTCATCGTCCAAGCTTCTGCGCCGTACATTAGGACGGGCATGATGAGAGCCTTGTATAGTGTTAGTTTTGCTCGTCGAGAGAGGACTTTACTGATCAGTTGCCTACTTATTCCAAAGCAGCACTGGTTGGCTGGATCTTTATTCGGGGCCTATGTTTATGGCGTCATAAAGCTTATAGAGTTCATTGTTATTGCGCGATACTCACCGATACTCACTTCCACAGAATCTCTCTAACGCTGCAAGGGATGTTGTCATCGTCCGAGCTTCTGTCTCATACGATAGGGCGATCATGATGAAAGCCTTATAAAGTGTTAATTGTTTTGAAAGTTAAGGTTTACTAAAGAGTTATTGAAGATGTGTTGACTGGTATTCAGTAGATTGTTCACCGAAGAACCAGACCATCCAATATCTATGTAAAATCTCACACCAAATTTGAAAATGCACTTATATTTTTTTGACTGCTTGTAGTTTTCGAGATGTCGCCAAATAACCATTTTGGATTAAAGTAGAAAAGGGTTGTTATTTTTTTTTTCCACTGCATGAGAACTATCGATATGGATAACTATGCTGCGACAGCTCAAAATAGTAAACTGTGTTGACATTTCGATTCAGTGTAAGGTTCGGCAAGTCATCATGAATCGTTTAACGCCAGAACAACGCTTTCAAACTGAGGAAATTTTCTTTGAAAAAAAAACATCTGTTCGCGATGTGCATAGGCGACGTGTTGAAGAAGACGCTGAAATGTCGATTCATCACCGTTCTCAACTTGTTGAGCTTTGTCCTTCGACTACTTGAAAAAAATTACGTTAGGCTGAAGCGCTTTTAAAATACAGCTCATGCAAGAACTGAAGCCAAATAAACATCGTTTGCGTCGTATTTTTGCTGACTGGGTTCGTTTAGATTTATTGTTTAGATTTATTGGAAAAAGTAATCACAAACTGGAATTTATCAGTGAACGAACAGCGACCGAGGAAATTCATTGTTCCAGTTTTTTCGACGCTTGCTCGCCCTATAATGATTTTAGTTCATCGATGTATTCTTGTCCTGTTCGCGGCTTAGTTAAATTTTGTTGCCAGGTTGAATCTTTAAAGCCAATGATAATAACGCAAATACGGCTAATATCTCTAAACGTGGAGTGCGTTTATGGTAATATATGTAAAACTTTCCACTGTAAACGTCTGTCTAACAAAAATCTATTATTGAACAAGAATTAGTGAAATGTACTAAACGCCGCACTAATTCCAAATTGCGTTTACTCAATGCTTTCAGTTGAATGCCAATATCTCCGTAAGTCTTCCTCTAATTGCTTGAAGTTTTCACACAAATCTATGAGGGCATTAAGATTTAGAAAAATGCAAAACACACTAGAACTGCCCAAGGTTAGAAATACAAATACCAATCCTCTTATCGGAGAAATGCATTAACAAATGAAAACGAGTGATATATCAAATTATAGGTAATTAAATTTGTTATCTTTTTTATTCTTTATTTTTATTTGAGTTTTTGAAGTGATTTTATAATACATAAGAACTGAATCACACCATCTTTGATTTTTTTTCAGTTTACTGTTTATTTTACTAGTGTTAGTGTTAGCGCTAAATTTCTAGCAACCAGCACTATTTGGTGGCAGGCAAATCAATCGTAAATTTATTGAATTTTGCATGCCTGCCTTAAATCAGCATCTTCACATGGAATTTTCGACAAAGCCACTCAAAAAGTCACTCACCTTTACGTTCTTACTTATTCTATACCGGTTTCACTATTATCATCATCATTATTGTTAGCTTAACCAACCGGTTCCGGTCTTGGCTTGCTGTAATATTTGCCTCCAGTTCGTTTTATCCCTCGCTTGAGTTCCCCAACAACGTATTCCAAATAGCTCAGCATCCAAAACTACGCTATCCAATCACCAAAGTTTTGGTTTTCTCTTGCCTCTATTTCTTCTGCACGTAGCCAGTCGGATTTTCTTTGGTGGGTATGTTTCGTCTGCCCTTATAATGTGACCAATCCGGGTATTTATAAAGCCTTTGAAGCTCCTGATTGAATTTTATTCTACGAATATTGTTTTCGCTAACAGCACCAAATAATTTTTGTAGGGTTTTACGCTCAATGGTCACCTGTTTATTGCCTCGTCTGGTGTGCTTCAGTATAGCAATTAAACCATGTGCTGTGTTTTAGTGATGTATTTTATTCAAATATAAAAAAAAATGTTCTGATGTACCTACGATTGTCAAAATCTCAGTCATCAATTCCAACCTCTTATTCTACTAATAATGATCTGAGTGTTATCATTACCGTTATTTATATAAAGTCTTTGAAAGGATAGATTCGTATAGACTATATCGTCCCCTTAGTATAACAATAGCCTATGTGCTCATAGGCTATTATTTTTTTATTGAATTTTTGGATTCTCCATCGTCGATTTTATATGTGGTCAAAATTTTGTCAAATTCTAGTTCCACAAAGTGGGTCAAAACGTCAGTCAAAAAATAATAAATATTTACAGACATAACGAGATTTGAGTAAAAGCTACTTTCGACAAAAAGTTTGAAATTCATTTTCTCAAAACATCAAAAAATTTATAGGCTATTTTAATACTAAGGGGACGATATTAAGCTACTGCACAATAGAATGATAATCGCCCATGCCTTAGAAATCGTAGCATTAATTGGTTCTCAAGAATCTGATTTTCGAACTTTCATATCATCGAAGTTTCTTATTAGGAATATTAAATAGAGTTTTATTCAAGAGGGAAGGAATATCAATAGTTCCAGTAAGGATACTAATAATAAATGAACTTTGTAGAATCGATAGATCTTATGTTATCAAGTGCTTTTAAGTCTATCAGTTAACACCGAGAGCGGCACGATGGTAAAGGTTCTGAAAAGTTTAAAGATTAAAGTGCAAAATGTGGAAAAACTTGTTGAACTCTTTCAGATGGATTAGAGAAACATTTTTGGTATTGTCTTCATACAAAATCGGCATACTCTAACAAAAGCAGAGTACAATGTTTTGAGAGTGAGTGGGTTGGTAAATATAGAAATATTTTGTAGTGCGAATGCTAGCATCAAATATTGCCGTGTTATGACATTTTTAACCTGACTAGCGAAATTCAACCTAGAATCAAAAATAAAGACCCTAAATAAAGCTTTTAGGAGAAGCTCGGTTGCAGTAATCAGTTCAAAAAATTTTACAATAGTAAAATAAGTGCAAGCTTTAAGTGGCTGAAAAATCGCGATGTTTTTAAACACATTGGTTTTGCCTATTATGAAAGTCTAAGCAAGTATTTTTTTAATGGTTAAATAAATATTATAAAATAATTGAAAACTCATTCGGCTTCCATCAAAATATGTAGAAAAGGAAAAATAATTTCATATTTAAATTCAACCCTTCCTCTTCATGCTGCGCACTGTTTAATCTCCGCTTGTAGATTATCAGGCAAATATCTCAAGATTGCACCAAAAAATGTTGGCTGATATGATGCAGTGCTCATGGATCAAAACCATTAAACCATAAAAATTTCAACGCTGGCTATTCATGGATTGGAAAAATAGATGGCCCACCCTCATGTACGTATATACTCATATATGGTGGAAATCGCAGACATACTTCATACCAGAGTCTTTGCAACACGTTGCATGTTGTAGAGCAAGAATTTAAAGTAACAAATGCACTACACATGTCCTTTTTACTATTTACAACAAGGAAAACAAACGAGAAGCATAGCATGTGTGTGATATACGGCTTTAATTTTCTTATAGTAAATGTGTGCACGTACCTGTGCGTGTGTGTTGGTGCATTCAAATCTAAGTTCAAATTAGTACTACTCAACATCAGGCGACAACTCGGTTTGAATTTTGGAGAGGTGAACTCCACACATGAGCAATTAGTCGAAAATGTGGCTGGCATATAACGCAAAAATGCTTAAATATATATTTACTGTCAGGCTTTGCCTTTCCGCAGCGCTATGTGGCCACACTAATCATTTCTGCCGTCTACGTGTTATACCTTAGAGAGCAGCGAGTTGAAATTAAATCAATTATGCAAGTATTATCACTTAAATGGTCGGTAGGGAGGCCTGCGAAGGGGAAGAGTGCAAATACAAAAGGTCGTGTGATGCAAAGCAATCTATTGCCGGTGCTTGAGAGGTAAGCACTAAAATAATATATAGGTGTGAGTAGCAAAAGTAACAAAAAAAAGGGCAAAAAAAGCAAAAAATAAAAAAATATGAAAAGCGTTATACTAGCGAGAGTTCGTACGAATTTTAACTGATACTGTTGTTTTTAGAGTCGGTTGTCAGTAACAAACAAGATTGATCATAGGCAATGAAAAAAAAATTGTTATTTCAAGTTGCAAATATAAATTCATATGTTTACTTGGCTGAAAGGAGCTTTCACTGTTCCCAAATACACACTAAAGATTCTTATCTTAAAACAAAATAATAAATTTTTCAAAAAAACGAAGAAAATTTTCGCCAAAAGTGTCAAAAAAAAAAATATTTTAGAAAAAATTAAGAAACTATATTTTCCAAAAAAGGAAAAAGCGTTTATAAAAATATATTTAAATATTTTTAAAGGAGTATATATGCTATCCAAAAAAAATGAAAAAAATTATAGAGCGTTAAAAAGAACGTAAAATATTTCATTTTTAAAATTTATAGATTAAATTAAATTTAAAAAATTAAAAAAAAAATAATCATGAAAAAAATTTAAAATTTAAAAAAAAATTTTTAATTTTTTCATTTTAATTTTTTTTAATTTAAAATTTTTTTCATAATAATTTTTTTTAAATTTAGAAAAAAATTAGTAATTTTAAATAAAAAATTCATTGTGTTAAAATTTAAAAACAATTTTTAAAATGAAACTGAAACTTTTAATAATCAATAATAAAACTTGAAAAAATTTAATAATTTTGAAAAAAAATAATCATGAAAAAAATTTAAAATTTTGAAAAAAATTGAAATTTAAAATTTCTTCATTTTTATTTTTTTCAAGTTTTAAAATTTTTTTAAAACTTTTTCATTTTCATTTTTTCACAATTATTTTTTTTATCAAAAGTATTAAATTTTTTCAGTTTTCCCCAACAAATTTTGAAAAATTTGAAAAACATTTTTTTTAAGAAGTTATGTTTTCCAAAAATGTAAAAAAATATAAAATTATATTGAAATATGTTTTAAGAAGTATATGCTAAACAAAAAACTTGGAAAAAAGTGTTTAAGAAGTTATGTTTTGCAAAAAAGTAAAAAAAAATTCCAAAAAAAAATTTCCAAAAAAATGTTTTTTTAAGAATTATATGTTATGAAAATAAATTTAAAAAAATGTATCAAAATGTTAAAAAGAACCGAAGATATTTCATTTAAAACTATAGCAAAATTTGAAAACCTCAAAATAATGAATTTTTATTTCATATTTTTTATTCAAAATTATTACTTTTTTTCAAAATTAATAATTTTTTTTTTGAAAATTTTTATATTTTTTTAGTTTTCCCAAAAAAAAAATTTTTGAGAAATTATGCTAACCACAAAATTTTGAAAAAAAATGTTAACAATCATTATGCTTTCCAAAAAATTAGAAAAACATGTTCAAAAAAAATGGATCAAGAAGTATATGCTATCCAGGAAGTAAAAGAATTGTTAAAAAAAAATGGTATAAGAAAGAAAGTAAAATAAAAATTTATAAATGTTAAAAAAAATCGAAAACATTATATTTTAAAAAACTATGCAAACATTTTAAATCTGTTTTCCAAAATTATAAAATTTTTTTCATAATTATTATTTTTTTTAATGATGAAATTTTTTCATAATTATTATATTAGTTTTTTCAGAATTAGTAATATTCTTACAAAAAAATTTTTTTTTTATTTTAAAATTTTTAAAAATTTTCTCAGTTTACTTCTTAATATTCTCAGGGCTACAAAGGAACCAATTTTCAGAAGAACTACGACAAAGTCGAAATGATTTGGATCAGTTGACATTGTACTGCTCTAGTACTGCCACTTTTCAACATCAAACCGGAGTGTGTCATAGCGTATGAGTAACATTCAAAAACGAAGTCAGAAGCATCGTTGCAATTCAAATTCTGTCTTCTCCGATCATTGTTAATTTTGCTGTTATTATTCTCATTACCTTTGACTGCGTTCTCGCATCCAATAGTCTGTGGCAAAAGTATGACGAAGTTGTAAGCTGTGCCAGGTAATGAGTTTGATCATTAATTCATTGTTGCAGATGTAGGAGCGACCATTGCTCTGGCTCCATTCAAATAGTACAAAATTGCTGTTTTTGTTGTAACTAATGCAACTGTCGTTGACCACTCATTTCGCAACATGAAATTTCAATTAGGCTTTTAACCAGTTTTTTTCCAGGTTACAGCATTCGATTTGTCTGCGGCGAATGCTCTGCATCACAACTGCTGTTGTTGTAACCATTGTTTGCATTGTTGTTGCCAGTTAAAGTAGCATTGCAACATTAGCTCTAGGGTGGTCGAATGGCTGGTCGGAGTGTGCAAGTGTGTGTGTGTGTGAACGCATTGAGCATGCAAGGTTGTGCCACAGCAGTAGCGGTCGTAGAGGATTTTATGCCTCAACTCTGTGCTTCCTTCGTCCCATAGTTTCCGAGTAGAAAGCCTCACTGGCTTTTATTTAATTTTTCCCTTCATTGTTGATACTGTTTTCGGATATTTTCACTTACCAATGCTACTGACACTGCCACTATTATTGGTGTTGGTGTTGATGTTGATGATGTTGTTGATGTTGTTGTGGCTGTAGTCGGCGCTGATGTTTGAAATGATTGCATTACATTCATTGCCTCTTAATCCGGGGCATTGGAAGCGCCAACACAACAGTTGTGGCAGCGGCGATGACACCAACCGTTTTCCGTTTCTGGCCGGATACGCATACATATGCATACATTTACCGTGAATTTCCCAGAAGGTATCACCACGCACACATGCACACACACACACACGGAGATTTACGGTCTACGATTTGCAAATGTTGAAATGGTGCAACCGAATATGCAGTGTTCGCCAGCGGTGGTAATTATTGTTGCCACATTTGCCATCATGTGGCACCACTGGCACAGTTGTCGATTTCAGAAATACGAGTACAAATTTCTGCTGTTCATTTGACTATTTTTGCACCGTTTACGTTCGTTTAACACAATTCGAATTGCCGAAGTCTGTTCGAAATCGAAGCAAAAGCGCGCGGTGCCTTAAGACAGCAACAATGCCAATGTGTAAGTGCAGTGTAGAACACAAAAACATCAGCAATGAGACCCGTTTTCAAACTAATCGTCGACTACTCGAAAATGCGAGAAATGTTGTGCCACTAGGGTTGTGTTGGTCGAGCGAGCTTAGCTTTTCCAACCGCCAGCCTACGGGCGAAAGCGCGCATTCATTGTTTGCCGTCCAAATATTTACAATGTTATTGTAGCACCGTTACGGCCAGCCTATCCACATTGTTGTTCCTACTAGAGTTGTTGTTGCTATTGTTGTTTTTATTTGTTGTTGCTCGAACGGTTGATTCTCTGGGTATTTGCATAATGAATGACCTGCCTGGACGTCGAACAGCATTTCACCGCCTACTCCTCCCCCATTGCCCCAGAGTAGGCCTGTAATGTCCAGCGCCAGTAAAGTGATATATTCAGATTTGTTGCATAGCCCTGCTGCATGGATGTGGCATTCACTGGGTGTGTGCAAGCGAGCTGTGATGCGATCATTTACACATCGTTGAAGCTGCCGGCCAGTGATTTTACGAAAATTGTTCAACAATACTGCAAGGGCTCGCGTTGTTGCGCTGCGTTGTTGTTATTGCATGACGCACTGGGTGCTGTCTTGATTGTGATTGCGTTTTTCGCTGTTGTATTTATTTGTAGTTTTCCTTTCACTCTTAATTTTCTGTTGCCGGATGCGTGTGCTGCGTTGCTAATGAATTGTTGCTGGATATTGTTTATTTGCCAATGAAAATTTACCTCTGATTCTCTTTGGTCGAAACAAAGAAAAAAGCTGAGGTAACAGCATCAATATTTGCAATAAACGTATCAACAGTCCGGGATGATAAGATGAGCAAAATAATTGATAATATTTACACTGGTGTTGCAGGAATTTCTTAAAGCAGCAGAGGAAAAAATTGTGCAAGCAAAAGAGAAGAAAATACATTGAAACACAAGTAGGTGAATTTTGAGGAAAATCACAAATCTTATAGCTTTTCAACAGAGCAAAAAGTTGTAAACCGTAAAGTTTGCTCTGTGCTTGCGTGCATTGCATCTAGCGCGTAGTTGACGGGTTATGGGTTCGATCCCGATTACCTGGATATACACAAAATACAAATACAAAAACCCAAAAAAAAAAAAGAAAACCTGTTTTGATACCATTTCTGAGACCTCTAACGGACAGATATAAACAGCCAACCAGAGCTGTTGATGTAACGGAGAAGTTACGGTGCATTGGACAGGGCTAGTTTACTGGGACGGCAGCTCTTGGACGGGAAAAACCTGAAGTGTTGCTCAAAATGCTCAACAAGCAGTTTCTACTCGGGTGCTACCGTAGTTTTTACTCCTGTAGACACCTGCTAGAACCCGACCCACCTCCCAGGCACGTCAGGCGGCATCTCTTCCACGACGAGATCCAGCACAAAACTAATCGACAGGACTCGATAGTGTTTAGACATACGCTAAATGACAGTCATCGGGAGACACTTACCACCTTCATAAACTACTGACCCCTGAATGCCGTAAGCGAAGTCCAGATGAAGAGCTTCAGCTACGCCGAGAGATCCGCGTAACTTAGCGCAATTACGCTCCGGATATTGTAGCAGACCAAACTCCTACTTATCCAGAATTGCCCCCCACATACCCAACATATGTCCAGCATGTGAAGGCCCTCCACATGATACTAACCACCTTTTCAGATGCTATCAAACTTACTCACTTAGCACCCGTTTCCCTCTGGACCCAACCTGTCGAAACAGCAAGTTTCCTGAGCCTATCGTTAAATGGGCTACACGAAGATGACCGGTAGCTACTTTGCACGACAGGTTTTAGTAAGCTGCTACAACAACAACAACAACAACATGTAACCAAGAACGGAGTTGGGATCTAGGTTGGAGCACTGTCCCAGCCTGTCGAAGAAAGGAGCACCCAGTGACCTTAGTCGTCTAGATACCAATAGTCTCCTTCTCTGAAAGGTCAGCTTCTGCAATGGGGATTAAGTAATAAACCCAGCTTTTCTGCATGTGTGCCGATCATCCAATGACGGTAAACATAGCTACGGGTTTGGAAATTGAATGACGTGGAGTGTCCAGAACTTTCTGCGTACTACGTCTATTTTACTGGAGCCGAAGTGTTTTCGAAATAGCACATGAAGAAATGGAGCTCCATTTGTTCTGCGGCTTTGTGAGAAATAAATTCTGCAGTTCCCCTTTAACAGTCAGGTGATGCCGATGACCGGTTGTAAAGGGGTTTTCAATAAGGGCGGGTAGATGTTGAAATGGAAATGGATGGCGTTTGCTGTGTGGCACGTAGCGCCGTCCTGCTGGAACCACATGTCGTCTAGGTCCATATGGTTTAATATGGGCCATAAGAAATGGGTTTTCATCGTTGTGTAGCGCTCGCTGTTGACGGTGACCGCCTCACCAACGTCGTTTTCAAAAAAGTACGGACAAATGACGCCGCCGGCCGAAATTCACACCAAACGGTAACTTTTTGAGGATGCATTATCATCTGGTGAACATCGTGTGGATTGGTGTCGTCCCATATACGGCAATTTTGTTTGTTAACACAGCCATTCATCCAAAAATGCGCCTCGTCACTAAAGATGATTTTTCGCCCAAAACTGGGGTTCTCTTCCAAACGATTCGAAGCCCAGTCAGCGAACTAACGGCGTTGTCTATGGTCATCAACTTTGAGCTCCTGGGTCAGTTGGATCTTGTACGGGTGTAGGCCCAAGTCCCGACGCAAAATTCGCCAAGTTGAAATCTGCGAAAGGCCAAGTTCTTGTGCACGGCGAGGAATAGACTGCCTCGGGTTCTGCTGAACACTTTCACGGACCGCGGCAATTTTCTCTGCTGATCTTGCATTCCTTGAACGTACGGGTGTTGGCTGATTGTTTACTGACCCGGTCGTCTCAAATTTGGACACCAAACGTTGAAGAGTCGACTTTGAAGGGCCCCCACGTCTACCGAAAAATCGGCGAAATGCGCGCTACGATTGCATTAATGGACACTCATTTTAATAATAAAGTTTTATCATTTGAACGTGCTGTTCAATCGTGTAACTCGCCATGATGATTTGGCGTAAACAACTGAATACTAAACAAAAGATTTGACTGATGTCACCAAAACAAAATGGCTGCCACATGGCGCCAAAACCGACCCGCGCCAATTGAAAAACTCTTTAAAACCTCTGAGATCAACGCAGTTGACCGTTTCCCATAAGCTTATCAGCAATTTCATGTTCTTCTTGCCCCGATGTCCTGGAACTCAGATTATAGAAATGTTACCTGTCTTGTTACCTCTTCCTTACAGGAGTTGACCAGTTTTGGTCTACACAATGGCATCGTCAGTGCCTTGATGTCAGCTGGACTATCGGAAAAAATGTTGATACCTCCCTTGCTTCCGCATTCCCTAAGTATTTTGCATGCCTGAAAAATCGCAAAGACTGCTGCCTGAAAAACACTAGCACTATTCGGTAGTTTTAAGGAAATAGATAATTGATAGATTGCTGATTTGGAGAAAACCACTGCTCCGACTTCCGATTCCATCTTGGAGCCGTCAGTGAACACAGAGTTACCAGTTTCGGTACAGATTTTTCCCTCGTTCCAGATCTGCTTACTTGGAAAGATTGCCCTGGTTCGACCCTCAAACTCCAGTTTGCGGATGAAGAGATCCGTACGAAGTTCAGACTCTGTTGGATAAATAAGATTTCAACCGTTGAAAGAAAACAGAATGAAAACCTAGTTTGCGTAATAAAATTGTGCGAGACATTCTATCAAATGCTTTAGGAAAAGTCCGTGTAAACATATTCGCCTTGAAAATCTTCCACAAAAGTTGAGAAGAAATATTCACCAGAGGCATCTATATTGGAAAATATATTCCTACCCGTAAACTTTTAGACGCAAAGCACATCTTTTCTTTTATAATTCCCCCGAAAAGTTTGGATATAGTAGAAAGCTTCGAGATCGGCCTATATCAATATTTTTGCCACTTTTGCAAATTGGGGTAATAGTTCTGATTTTCCAATAATTGATGAAAACTCCAGAAGATAAAGAATTTTTAAAAATTAATTTGAGAGGAGTAACAATTACCTAACAATTTACGGCGATATTTACTTAAAAGTTGAGATGAAGAATATTTTTAACCTTTTCAATTGGATTGATGGTAAAAGGGGCAGGAAGAGAAACTATTTAAGGCTGTAGAAAATTACATCTCTGAGCTACTAAAAGTGAGTGAAGCTATCACAGAAGATCGGTAAAAAACGCGATTAAAGTATTTGAGCCGGACACTGAAGAAGAAATGGGCACAATATCAAAAGAAACGACAAAGTTATCCGCCAGCATGATAAACTTCGGCCTGATGTTATAAATTACACATACTTAGAAAAAGGGAAACAGCACACGCCGTACTCCCAAAACATTGATCCTTCTAACTACCATTTGCTTTGATCGATGGTGAGGCCCAATGCTTCAATGGGAAATAGAGGAAAGATGATGATGATGATAAGTTCCATGCTCTGGCTGTGTATTATTTTCACTCTATTGAAGGAAATGATGGAAATGAAGGAAAATAAATGAAAGGGACAAAAAAATTGCTTGAGTTTAAATTGAAATATTACAAGCAAAAAAACAAATAGACAACATGAAGAACGAGCGAATAGAATCAGAATATTTTGTTGAAGGGCCTCAAAGGGCCCAGTATTAAAAAAATTATATGAATTCTATAAAACTAAATGGCACATATTTATTAAATTCAAAGGAAAGAAAAGTGTCAAGAAAATTCAAAAATTTTCTTTTCACTATCCTTTTCGAAATGTGTGAAATGAAAAATATTTTTTGAATTTCTCACCTTTTTTTGCATTTACATTTTGCGGAGACATAAAAATTTTTTCATGTGCGAGAAAAAAAGTTAAAATTTGTCGCACTGTGCTATGCCTCTATTGAGAATAGATTGCCCCACATATACATGCCCTATATATATATGTATGACATATACGAAAATGGAAGTGAAAACCTTCAAGCCAATAAAACATCTACCGGCAACGTCTTACGAATGCTCACCTAGAACGTATGGCGCTGAACTTGCAACAACTTCAATTATGCATAGATCAGATATTTTCACGTTCACGTTAATACAACCGCATCAAATGACCACAAATTATATGCATTTTAAAGCAAATCCGTACCGATATTAGCACATTTAAGTTCACTGAGTTTCAAAAGCTAGAAAGGCAGCACTGAGGCAATGCTGCAAGCGAAGTGATTGGATTTGCGGAAGTGTGTCGCCGTAGAGAGAATGCGTTTCAATTTAACTGAGTTAAGTAAGTACATAAGTACACAAACGTAAGTATTTAAGCATCGTGCAACAAATAAAGCATGTGCAAGCTCATATGAATGGGTGCACCACTTCGGGCAAAAAGTTCCCGGAATATATTCGGAAAATTCAAAATGTAAGCTTATTCCTCAAAAGTGATTCAAAGTACTCTCCATTAACTGCAACTCACTTATGCGTCCGGCAAACACTATTTTTGCATTTTCACGGATGGCTTCAGGACTGAGCATGGCTCCGGCTCTGGGGTCTACAGGGAATCCAGCGGGACAAAACGGCACTTTGCTCTTGAAATACATGCATCGGTGTTTCAACCGGAGGTGTATGCTGTTCAAGAAGCTATGAACTTTGTTATAGAAAACAGATGGAGAGGCAGATCTATATGTGTCTGCAGCGACAGCCAAGCTGCGCTCATGGTCTTAGACAGCGCCCCAACCACATCAGGGGTAGTCGAGTCCTGTAAATCCAGACTAAAATATGTCGGTAGACTTGATAGTCTGATGCTAACATGGGTCCTGGGATACGTTGGTATAGTGGGTAACGAGACCTCTGCCTCCTTAGCTAAGATGGGCTCTGAGGCCAACTTCATTGGCCCGCATCCTGTTCTGCCACTCCCTTCTGCATCAAAACCACTGTTAGCGAGAGGGTTACTATAACCGAAGCGAGGCTGAAAGAGGCTACAGGTAGATTAAACTGATGTTACCTGTCTTGTCCGATCGACTGTCGCAAGCCCTCCTGTCATTAAGCAGAAGGGACAGCAGACAGCTGGTTGAACTGATGACGGGCCACTTTCTGTGGGCGAAGCACATGGAAAAAGTAGGTATCTCAGACAATTTACTCTGCCCAGCTTGTGAAGAGGAGGATGAGACGGCGGACCACTTTCTATGCGTCTGCCGGTCTTCGCTCGAGTCAGGGTCGAGGTCTTCGGAACTGATGTGTTAAGAAGCGACCACCTTGGCTCCTTGGCACCACAAGATCTAATCAGATTTCTTCGGATGTTGAGTAGATTTAAAGAAAATTAAAAGGGAATCCGAGTGCAGTACAATGGACTTAATGGTGGCTGAGTGCTGTACTTGATAGTTGTCTCGACAAAAAAAAAACTTATGTCAATGTTTGATAAAACTCTCGCCACATTTCTGGAACTCTCTCTTTTTGGTGTAGCCATCAGAGCCGTCTTCGATTTTTTCCATTAATGCCTTTTGGCTGATAAAACGCATTCCGAATAATAGTTTTTCGACAAACAGAAAAAACGCAGGCAGCTAAATTAGATCAATTTCATGGCTATGGAGTGGTATTCCTTTCGTTCTTGGTCAAAAAATTCTTGGATAATGATGGCATTGTGTGGCGATGTGTTATCTTCTTCTTTAACCTAGTCTTATCCTTTTCCGGGTCGGCTCTCCTTGCACGAAGTCTCCGAGACTCACAGGTCGTCTCTTTGTTGACGTTTCTTCACCGCATGTCGTTTTAAATGATATTTGATCAGGTTTTTGGTGCTCTACCTGGCCACCTTGTCTCTATCTTCATCTGAAACACTTGCCCCACTGAGTGATCCACTGGTGTTTTCATTACATGACCGTGGGCTGTACGTTATCATAGTACAGAATCCACGAGTTGTTTGAGTTTTTTACAATTTATTTCTTCTTTGTCGAATTGCTTCACGTAAACGTCTCCTAATGCCCAGATAATACCATAGACCTTATAACCTGTTTGACCTTCTGGCGAAAATTCGTATGCAATACCATTGTACTTCATTAAAACCGTGAGCTTCGTTTTTTTTGGTAGAAAATGACGGATTTTTTTAGTCTCGGTTCATTCCGAGCTCTCTATTCACTCGTCTGATGTCTGGATTACGTGTCGTACTCATAAACCCACGTCTCGTCTCCAATAACGATACGTTTAATAAATACTGGGTCGGACCGAACCTTGGAAATCATGTTTTTGGCGATATCAACGCGGTTAATTTTTTGCTTGAAATTCAGCTCCTTGAGACCAGCCTTACAGCAACATGACGCAAAACCAAATCATTAACTACAATGCCCTGAATGGATTCACAAGTAAGCTTTGAGTCCTTTGCCAACTCTCTTATGGTTAATTTGTGGTTATTGATCAACTTTTCTTGCACTTCACTTATGTTTTCACCAGCTTTCGATATCGACGGCCTGTCACTATGTTCGTCATTCTCGATGGACTCACAATCTCTTCTGAAACGTTCATGTCACTCGTCAATGGCTGTTTTCCTGGGAGTATCATTACCGAAAGAGCTTCTTAACAGTTCTAAGGTTTTCCCATAATTTTTAAAGCAAAATTTTTTACAAACTCGTTGTTGCAAATTCAAATCCGTTTTTAAAGCTGACAAAATCGGAAACACGTGCAGCGGTAGATTTATTCAAGAATGCTAATTAACAATATCTTCTGGGGCAGGAGGGGCTAGAATCACTAGGTTCATGCATAGGGCTGCATCGCAGGGCGGCGTCCTCTCACCTCTCCTTTGGCTAGTAGCTATTGACTAAGCTTTAAGTTGCTTAAACAGGGATGGCATAAAGGTGGTAGCATATGCCGATGCCTGCGTTCTAATGGTCTCTGGACCCTTCTCATCAGTAATGGTTGAAATTTTGGAAGGCGCACTGGTGACACTCAGTAGTTGGGCTGACAGTTGCCGTCTCAGAGTGAGCTCTGACAAAACGGAGTTGATGCTATTCACCAGGAAATACAAGCCTCCACCTTTTAAGCTTTTTTACACTCTCATCGGAGGTCAAGTATCTTGGTGTAATACTTGACCCCAAGATCCACTGGAAGCTGCACATTGAAAATCGAGTTAAGAAGGCCAGTATAGCCTTTTACGCCTGTAAACCTATGTTCGGCAAAAAATGGGGTCACGGATATACGCACCTCTGTTTTCACTGACGGATCCAAGATGGAATCTGAAGTGGGAGCCGGGGTTTTCTCTAAATGAGCCAATATTTTGGTCTCCTTTAAATTGCCGGAAACGAGCAGCGTTTTTCAAACAGAGGTCTTCGCGATCCATTCAATTTCCAAACTCATTGCGGTGTTCACTGGTCATTGGGTGATCGGTACTCGTGCGGAGAAGCTTGGAATTCCGTACAAACCCTATTGCAGAAGCTGTGAGGATCCTGCAGAGAAAGAGACTGTTGAGCACTTTTTCTGCAAATGTACGGCTCTGGCGGCTAGGCGATTCCTTAGCGTGCCCTTTGGGGATGGCTTAAAGAAATTCTCCGGCCTAGATCCCTTTTCTCTCCTCCACTACATCAACAGCACTGGATGGCTTTAGTCGGTTTTCTCTTCCCTAAATTTTGTCGCAGGTAGTGGTCCACATTATGGAACAAAACGGCGCGTAAGTGCTACTTGTAGTGTACCTGGGGTATTCTTGCTATCTAATCAACCTACCTACCAACTTAACAAGAAACAAAAACAAAAAAAAAACAGAACTCAAATTAGTTGACTTAGAATATCACCTTTCGTTTTGTCCGGGAACTTTTTGATCAAGGTGGTATGCTATATGAAGTTTAGTCATTGTTGTACCTGAGTGCATTAAAATGTACATATCTACGTATGTGTGCATATTAATAAGTCGTGTCATGAAATATGAGTAACTAACTGACTAACTGACATTGGCACACAGATGTGGCCACCATTTGCCACCACCTGCATTTTGTATGAGTGAAGCAAACCTGACATAACTGCTTAGTTGACTTATTGTCATGTATACACGCACACACCCTCACATACACAGATGCTTGTACATAGTTCGAGTGCTGCTGTGTGTGCATAGCATTCCGGAAATGTGTCAATTTGTACATAATTTGCTGTTTATGATACGCCGCTTGTCAAGTGCAGCCGTTAAGCCGTGGAACGCTGCTGCTGCTGGGCGACGTAGAAAATTTACAAGCAGAGATTTGCGGCAGCTGCAGCAATGCAAGTCATGCGTGCAGCGTGACAATCACAAGACATTGCACACATACATACATAAGAAATTATTAAGCGCATTTGTGAAGTTGTGCGCGCCACGTCAGCAAAATATGAGTTTCATTAATATTAGTATAAATTCTTCACTCCGTCGCCGATTTGTCGCACCTCCAGCAGCTTATTAACTCAATAATAAAGTTTTGCATAGCATTTCGCATGTTTTGCTATTAAGCTTTAAATGCGTTGACTCGCACGCTATTCGCATATTCGTGTTAAGAATCTCAGCTATGCGACGCTTTATTTGTAAATATTTGCTCGCTCATTTATGTTTGCATTTTAGTTTGTGTGCCAGTTGTATTTCGCTGCCGCTGGAATTTAATTCCTTAGCAAATTTGTTCTTTCAGTATATTTATTTACTTTAACAGATAAAGCGCGACTAAGCAGGGTAGAGTTCAGCGCAAATAAGTATTTAAACACTCAATAATGTAGTAAATATTTTACCCTAGACGATTAAGCTGACTTAGGATTCACGTACAGTGATGAGCAAAAGTTTCCGATATCAGATCATATTGGCTTAGAAGCATCGAATATGCGAATAAAACTCCCTAAATATTAATTAATTACTAGAATTAATATTTATTAAGAATAAATGAAAAACCTTTGAGAATTTTTTTTATTAAAATATTTAAACTAAATTTTAAATAATTTAAAGCCTCAAGGCATTTCACTTTTTGAATGGATAAAATTATTTGGCATTTGACATCAATGAATATATATATTTGCAGCCTCGGTAGTCTAGCGTAAGTGCACTAGCCTGATCCCAGAGGTTGTGGTTTCGAATCCCACGTAAAATCGGTCCTCGCACTTTTCCAAACTCACCTACATTCCTAGTTTCCATAAAAAAATTATAATAATAATAATAATAATTTCATTATTCCTTAACCTCAACAACCTTATCCTTTCAATCCTTACTCACGCTCAAAACTCAGCACACTACGCTGCTGACAAAGAAAAAAGACATAGCGGGCGATCGCGGTAATAGCACAGGCACACCAAATTTAGCGAAGTCCTCAACCATCTGTGCGATTCTTTCGGCAGAAAACTCTGAAACACAGATGGCGCTCGAAGCAGTAAGAATGCGATGTTGCTAAGCAACGACAGGTGGGCATTCCCACTACTTAGGACTGATAGCGGCAGGCTAATCACCTACCCTGTCAGAAATCAAATAGATTAACGCAACCAACGCAAGACAAGAGTCTTGACGAGATTTTATTATTATTAAATACTAGCAAACCCGGCCCGCTTCGCTGGGCACACTAAAATAGAATAGATATGGTTTAGAACAGAAAAGATATGGTTTTCATATTATTTATTTCTTTATTCTTTATTCAAGCGCTTTGGCATAAACAATATTTTTTGTTTTTCTATTTGCTTTTGAGTAAATAATTATATAATGTTGTTGGCTTCCCAACACGTGAACAGCCAACGTATAGTTGACCATGAGTGAATACTGGTTCTTGTAAATTCATCCCGCATATTTCTAAAGTTCACCCTTGTGATTTATTGATAGTTATTGCAAATGCTAAACGAATGGGCAGTTGCAAACGCTTGAATTCAAATGGCAATTCAGGTGGAATCATAGGAATTCTGGGTATTAGAACGTCTTCATTCTTGAATTTGCCAATTAAAATAGTTGCTTGGATAGCATTATTCATCAATCGTTTGACTACTTCATTTTGTTCTTGACGTTCTTCTGATGTCGCGTTATTCCGGGCATTTCTCATGCGCCTATTATTATTTGTCGAACGACCAATATGATTACGTGATTGTCTTGGCATTTGTACTGTAATAAACATGATTGTAATTATGGTATTCTGAGATTTTAAAATATGTTTTTTTTCAATTTTCGATGAATATGTGTTTAAAAGCCCAAGTCCAAAAATAAAAACAACACAAAACATAATTTCATTTGAACATTCGGATTTCACATTAAACTCTAAAATTTCGTAAGAAATTACTCACTGTTCCAAAATCCACTCCAAAAAAATTCACAAAAAATGTTTACACTTTGCACTTACATCTTCTCCTTATGGCGTCCAAATCTGAAAGAAATATTGACACATTGTAACTCACACTGTCAATTTGACAGTTCAGTTCCGCCCTAAGCGTTAAAAAAGTAAGCGACATTATGGCTGGTTCAAAAGAACGCTGTACGCGTTGCCAGTGCTCCGAATTACAACCAAACTTTACGAAACCCATTTTCAATACTTACTTAACAATGTGCGTAAGTTTGGTTTAATTCGGTGCAAAGACACGGCGGGTCCACGTTTTGGCATATATTTCGAGACCTTAGTGATCAATAGGTATGAAAATGACCCCGTATTAAAGCACTTATCAACAGCTTTCATTTGATACCCATATTGTACATACACAACCAAAGGTTACCCGGGTCCACGTTTTGATCTATATCTCGAGACCCCAGTCACGGAGCGACATGAAAAATACTCTGTACTAAAGCATTCACCAACAGCTTCCATTTGATATCCATATTGTACAAACATATCCTAGGGTTACCCGGGTCCACGTTTTGGCCTATATCCCGAGACCCTAGTCACGGAACGGTATTAAAAATACTCTATACTATAGAAATCATCAACAGCTTCCATTTGCTACCCATATTGTACATACACGTCCGAAGGTTACCCGGGTCCACGTTTTGACCTATATCTCGAGACCCTATCTACCAATAGGTATTCAAACTATACGGAAACCATCTTCAATACCTACTTAACAATGTGTGTAAGTTCGGTTTAATTCGGTTTAAAGACACGGCGGGTCCACGTTTTGGCATATATTTCGAGACCCTAGTCATCAATAGGTATGAAAATTAACCCGTATTAAAGCACTTAACCACAGCTTTCATTTGATATCCATATTGTACAAACATATTCTAGGGTCCACGTTTTGGTCTCTATCTCGAGACCCTAGTCACGGAGCGGATGGAAATACTCTGAACTAAAGCATTCACCAACAGCTTCCATTTGATACCCATATTGTACATACACATCCCCAGGTTACCCGGGTCCACGTTTTGACCTATATCTCGAGACCGTATCTATCAATAGGTATCCAAACTATACGTAAACCATCTTCAATACCTCCTTAACAATGTGTGTAAGTTTGGTTTAATTCGGTTTAAAGACACGACGGGTCCACGTTTTGGCATATATTTCGAGACCCTAGTCATCAATAGGTATGAAAATTACCCCGTATCAAAGCACTTATCAACAGCTTTCATTTGATACCCATATTGTACATACACAACCAAAGGTTACCCGGGTCCACGTTTTGACCATTTTCCCGGCAATTATTCGAATTTTTCTCACCTTTTAAACCTTCCCTAGACCTCCACGAATAATTCAAGACCAAGATAAGATAAATCCGTTCAGCCGTTCTCGAGTTTTAAGCGAATATAGGGACAGATTTTCACATTTATATATATAGATGTCTTTTCGATGTGTTTAAGATATATTCAAAATATGCGCCAAACCAGACCGTATATAACAACTTTATGAGCTCGATCCCAGCGCCACGTAGTGGGTTCAAATAAACTCGCAAACCAGCCCTGTACAATAACTCAGCGCAGTTTTTCTCTGATCCAATGAACCGGTTAGACATATAAGTATAGTAATTAGCCTACAATTGATACTTCAAATGTATATGGATGAATAAATTCGAACGATTCGTTTGTGGTAGAGGCGAGTGGCCCAGCGGCTGATTTTGGAAGGCACAGGTACAATTAGGTCCATATGAATTTTGCTCTACAAATTAGAGGAGCAAAAGCCTATAAGATTACGAAACAACCAGATTACAGAGTCTCTGTAAAGAGGGGTTCTTATGAACTAGATTTTTCATTTGAGTACCAAGGGTAAACAGCAAAAAGAAAAAATCCGAAGCTTCCACCATTTGGAAATACCCCTTGAAAGTTAACGCTTTAGTTGCCGGACGGTATACCCTGATGCAAACTGACTACAGTCTGCACAACTTTCGGCTGTTGCTGGAGGAGAATAATATTTAATTTTTCATACTTAACTTTTCAATTTGCAACACTCACCAATCTTTGTGGAACCTTTTCTTACTTAAAGTCGACTTAAATAAATTCCGTTCAGAAGTCCGTTCCATACAGAAGTCTCCATTAAGTATGTATGTATTTATCTTTTACACCTACATATGCACTTGTATTCCCTCTACCAGCCACTGTTGCATGCCACTTCTGACCTCGTTCCCAATCAACACTGCCACTTATCGTTATCCACCCACCACTTGGCTGGCTGAGCGTCATTTGTGTATATCGATTACTGAATACAAATGTTGCCAATGCTGTTCAATAAACCAATAATCACTTAGGAAAACGTTCCTGGCAGTGCGATAAACAGTAACGACAGAACAGCAGCAACGATAAGCGGGCGCATTTAAAGTAATAGCTGCAGCAGCTACTCGAATCTACAACGGATGAGATAAGTTTAGAATGGAAATGCGGGCAAGTGCAGTAGGAAATACATGCAAACAGACTTACATATACGAGGGCTGGCTTTTATGTTTTGCGCCTTGCAACACTGTCTGGGATGAGCCGTGATTCGATGTTTTTGTGGAATAGTTTGGTAAGTTCTCGCATGAACTTACTTAGAACATTTTCACTTACGAGCTTTATTTGTTCTTTTTCAGTGATTTGAAAAATTCCTCTCGCCCAAATATGGTACTTACTCGTGAAAACTTTCGTGCCATAATTTATTTTGACTTTCGACGTGGATTACCGAAACAAGAGTCATCGATCAACTACAGCTTCAACTTTTGGTGTTGATGTACCACAATTAGCCACTGTAAAATGCTGGTATATTGAGTTCTATTCTTGCAGCCTGAGTTTCACGATTTTTTCCATATCCAAAAACGATTGCCGCGCCAGAAACAATCGATGCTGTGCGACAATTGACAACGAAAGATCATCGTGACGAATCACGAGAGGTATCCTTAGGCATTAGTCGACCTACCATACAAAATATTTGTTCCCAGTGGATATCGAATAACTAGGTAATTGCCCAAAAGAGGACTCTAACATCATAGCAGGTGAAGAATCTTGGATATGTGCATATGAGCAGAAAGCAAGACAGTAACCTACAGTATGAGTGTTCGAAGGAAAGCTTAATCCAAAAAACATTGGTCACAGAAGAAACACCTCAAAACAAAGAGTGGTTTGTTTTTTCAGAGATTCCGAAACTGAAATTCCAAAAGACAAACTTAAAGCAGTCAATTCTTTTATTCCGAAGGGTACACAACCAATTGTTTTTGGGAAGTTTTCGGAGAATTACGGAAAACCAACTGCCAAAGAAGAGAATCAAGTGGCATCCCCGCTTTACAAGTGATTGAAATCCATAAGGAAACCAAGGAAGAAGTGGCCCCTCGCTGACCTGGACAAGGAGTTTAGAAACGAAGATAAAGAAAACCAACAAAAGCTGGAATGAGCTGAAGAAGATTGCT
This sequence comes from Anastrepha ludens, assembly GCF_028408465.1. Classification (NCBI taxonomy): domain Eukaryota; kingdom Metazoa; phylum Arthropoda; class Insecta; order Diptera; family Tephritidae; genus Anastrepha; species Anastrepha ludens. Next base: position 7,750,932 of record NC_071499.1, on the reverse strand, counting down.
TCTGATAGAGTTGAAGAGAGAGGAAGATTATTGTGGCTTTTTAGTCCCTCGCGAAACCATAGAAAACTATGTAGTATATATATTAGGGCGGGTCGATTTAAAAATCGCTCATTGCTCTGTGAAAATCGTATTCTAGGGATCAAAATAAGAAACTTTGCCGAAGGAACCATACCTCTAAAACGAATTCTGATGTCCCCCAATTTGGGTCGAACGAAAAATCCCACTTTGACCCATTTAGAGCGCTCCAATCGAGTCCAAATGTAAGACTGACCCCCACTAACATTGGACGGCCGATCCACCCATGCTAGTGGCACACCCCCTGGAACTCCCCTGGGGGGTTCCCCATACAATCATTTCAAAATATTACCATTTTTGGCCTTTACATGAGAAAAGAAACTAAAAAGTTCGACCCAAATTGGGGGACATCAGAATTCGTTCACACAAGAGAGTTAGAGAGTTTTGGAGCACTCAAAAGCTTGAATTAATGGGTCATTCACCTTATAGCTCTAACTGGACACCTAATGATTTCGTTTTGTTCGCGAGCATTCAAAATAAAATGCGAGGTCAATGTTTTTCAACGCTCAAAGTAGCTATTGAAGCTTCTAGACAGCTCGTTTTAGAGGTGTCCGCTTTTGAGTGGCGAAAGTGCTTTGAAAATTTATTCAAGCGGATGCAGAAGTCGAACTTTTGGCTTCCAAAGAGAATGTTTTGAATTGGGGCGCAAAACACAAAAGGCTGCCCTCGTAATATTAAGGAAGTAAAGACGGAAAGAAGGGTGCTAAGAGCAGGGAGGACGATGTACTTGTAGCTCAAGTGCGCAAGCGAAGTGTTTTGTAAATATTTATTGTGGTGTTTTGTGTAGAAATGTTAATGAAAGTGCAAATATTCGCTTCTTAATTATGATATATGCCCATCTACGAATATATAAATAAAAATTGATTGATATAAGATTCTTTAGCCACTGTTTGAGTTTAATTTATTTAATCCATTATTTGCAGATTAGGGAAAATTTAAGATATCTAAAAAGCAAATTGGGAAAAATTTTATAAATCAAAGGCTACATTTACATATAAATTGCAATATAATATATAAATATTTTTACTTGGAAGAGAATACCACTTAAAATCGATTATCTGATGTATTTAGGAAGTTATAAATTACGTAAGATGCAACCTGAGCCGTTAGATCGTCAATCATGAAGAAGTTAAGGACGAACACAAGAATGCGTTTAACCAAATATTCTTCAAATCTTTCAAATGAGGGTAATAATGACTTGAATTAATAGCCTCCGCGCACATAATTTTATATTAAAAATTTTAAGTTTTTATAAAAAATACTTAGCCCAATGATTATACAAATATTGGGGCAAAAAATTTGTCTCAAAATTTAAGCAACATATAGCAGTTCCTTAATGAATGCCCACTAGTAAGTAGAGGTACAAATCATCGTGCTCACTTATAAAGGGGAATCAATTTAGAGTTTTCGGAATTTAAATTGAAATAAAACAATGAAAATTCAAACTGATTGGTCAATCTTTATTACTTTTGTGTAGAACCACTCATGACATTAATTTTTTAAAGATAATCCCTTTGAAATGTTGGCCGCAACTGCGCCGTAATTCGGATATTCTTAATACCAATTTTGAATGACTCGCTGGAGGACTTCGATCAGTATCTTGTGAACAACTTTAGTAATGTTGGCTTCCAATGTCTCAATCAAAGCTGGTTCCTCCACAAAGCATTTAGACTTCACTTACCCCCAAAAATAAAAGTCCAAAGGTGTGAGATCACACGATTTTGATGACCAATTCACTGGCTCGAGACGAAAGAGGAATTGCTCACCGAAACGGCGACGCAGTAAATCCATTGTTTCACAGGCTATATGGCAAAAGAGACGCAATATGGCTGGCACTGAGTAGAAAGGGAGTTCTCGCCAAGATAATCCGGCTCATCAAAGCCCTCTACGAGAATTCCGAACTGGCAGAACTTCAAAAGGACATATAGGCGATCCATTCACAAGGTTGTCCCCTGTCGCCCCTTCTCTTCACCATCGTCTTATATGACGTCTTGATCCAGTTGATCCTGCACCAAAAAGGCATCGTATGGAGTGTCACCAGACATCTTGAGGACCTGGACTTCGCCGATTACATCTGCCTCCTCTGTCACAAACTCTCTGACATGCAAGCGAAGGCGGACAAACTAATCATGCTGGTGGTCAACATCGCCAAGACCAAGGCTATGAGAGTTAACCACAATACCGCAAGGCAGATATTGGTTGACGAGTGCCCGGTGGAATTCGTTGAAACCTTCTGCTACTTGGCTACATCATCACGGCAGATCGTGGAACAGATGAAGATGTGGGCGGTATTCGGGAGAATGCTTACAGTATGGGGGAGTTCGCTAATCTCCAGGCGCACTAAACTATGAATATTCGTCTCATGCGTGAAGTCCGTATTGTTGTACGGAAGAGATGCATGGCTGGTTTGTAACACCATTACACAGAGTCCAGAATCTTTTGTCAACAAATGCCTCCGCATCATCTGCAGAATATTCTGGCCAAACGCCATCAGTAACGACGCACTGCGGAGGTTAACGAATGAAGAAGCCACCCTGGGCAAATCAAATGCAGAAAGTGGCGATGGATAGGTCACACATTGAGAAAATCACCAGATAGCATCATGCGAATGGCTCTGGACTGGAGCCCGCAAGGCAGCAGAGGTTTCTGTCGACCAAAAAACACTTGAAGAAGGTCGATGCTGCGCGAACTACCAGATGCCGACATCTCATGGGTCGGTGCAAAAACAACAGCACAGACTGTGTACGATGTCAGAGTCTTGTCTAGGCCCTATACCCCTGAGAGGCGGGAACAAGGGGGAAAAATGGCAAGTAGCGCCATCTTGTTGCTGTGTGATGTTGTGGATAGCACGGGCTTCAATTTCCGACATCAGAAAGTTAGTTTATCATGGCGCGCTAGCGTTCACCATTTCACTGTTACTTTGGCGCCGGCTTGTCAGCCAGTCTTTCTGTGATGAAATGTCAAAGAATATTGAAAAAATTATATATTTAGTTTGACAGTAGTCAGGAGTGATCTGTCAAAACAACACTCTATTTCGAAATGGACCTCTAATCTGACCACCCTTCACTTCAAAAAATCGTATTTATGCTCCATTTTGGAAATATTTATTAGTAACGTAAGAATAGATGTTTTTGCAAAAAAAATGTAGCCGCAGTTGACTCTTTGGTTGGGATATTTATAGAAATCTGTCAACAGAGAACAGTGAACCTATTTATCAGAATACAGAGTGTTTGTTTGTATGTTTCCAACAAGAATTACGTTTCTAAGAAATTATTTCGTTTCACTTAGTTCGCCAGTTAGATGTCGCATGTGAATTGAGAAGACAATAGTTAATAATATAACAGCCAGGACGGCTAAAAAATCGAGCATGTTAACTCCCATACTAGGGCGTAGCGCAACTTTATTAATTGACTTCTGGCACACACGAAACTATAGTGCAACGAGGTATACAATTCGGACTCAAAGTTTTCAAATTATAATCCAAAGCTGGAGAAATTCAAATGCGATGCAACAGACAGACAATTCTAAATTCTTATTCTCTTCGCAAGTAAATTTTCCACGAAAATCTATACAAATCCAAGTTACAAACTTTGCGCAAACTTTAGAGAAAAAATGCTCCGAAGTTTCATCTAAATTTCAAAATTTTTAAAAAGAATTTTTAGAAAAACTTTGAGTATGCGGTTTTATGGCACATTGAATTTTGTCATAGTAAAGTAAGACGGCCGCCGTAGCCGAACGGGTTGGTGCGTGATTACCATTCGGAATTCAAAAAGTAATAAAAACATTTTTCTAATAGCGGTCGCCCCTCGGCAGGCAATGGCAAACCTCCTTTCTGCCATGAAAAAGCTCCTCATAAAAATATCTGCCGTTCGGAGTCGGCTTGAAACTGTAGGTCCCTCAATTTGTGGAACAACATCAAGACGCACACCACAAATAGGAGGAGGAGCTCGGCCAAACACCTAACAGAAGTGTACGCGCCAATTATTTATTTTCTTTTAAGTAAGAATTTGAATTTTAATTAAAAATTGAGCTGATTTAATTTTTTTTTATTTAACGATTCTGCGTGTTATCTTCACTCGTGAACTATATTTTTATAAAAAAATTATCAAAATTAAATAAGAAACAAATACATTGACAAAACTTGTGAATAAGTCTCTCTAGTCTAGTCTCTTAGTCTCTCTGCTATAGTTATTGGCGATTGCCGTAGCGGAATGGGTTTTTGCATGACTACCATTTGGAAATCCGAGGTTCGAGTCTCCGGATATGAGACATCAAATAATACTTGTAAAGAAAATTTTTGAAGTGAAACTTCTTAGGCGTCGATGGACGAGCGAGAATGGAGAGTAAATTTTCAAGGCCATGCAACGTTTTGGGCATTTCCGTTCCGCGAGAGAGAAAAAAGATATGACGTAGAGGAAAGGGGGAGAGAGAGCTATACCTTATATATATCTTAGCTACACTTTAGGCTATTTTTCCTGAGTTTTCCTTGTGGTTGCTAATTTCTAGTGAGAAATAACACTGCCAACTTTTTGGCGCTTGTTTGTTGGTGCAAACTTGTAGGAAATATATTTTTGGTGCCTACTGTTTGGGGCGTTTTTTGGTCCCAATTTTTTTTGGCGTTTTTTTTTTGGTGCCTTTTTTTTGGCTCTATTTCCGTTTCCTGGCTAGTGCTTGTGCGTACTATAAAGTGCTATCCATTCCGGCGTCGGATTTATTGGTATTGCCTTGCGGTAATTTGTGCCGTTGCTGCAGTCCCGGAATCGGTACGTTAGTGCGGGTGATAAACGCTCGAAGTAGTGCCCGTTGTTGCCACGGTTTGTGTCCGGCGTTTACCTACACCGGACGACCCTTCTCCGGTTTTATAAATTTTGTCTATTTGTATTCTCTGCAAATGTTGTGAATTTATTCAGATATATATTATTTCTCTCTCCCTCTCTCTCTCCCTCTCATGCTCTCTCTGGTCTCTCCCTCTCTCTCTCCCTCTTATTCTCTCTCTGGTCTCTCCCTCTTTCTTTGTCTGCCTTGAAAGCTTCACTTCCGTTATGTGTACTACGCCACACGCACTTTTTTTCTATTAGCGGTCAACCGTCGACAGGTAATGGCAAACTTTCCGTCCAAACAAACCGTTCAGAATCAACTTACAACTGTAGGCCCCTCTAATTGTGAACAACATCAAGACACACGCCAAAGAAGAAATCCATTATTTTTGTGTAGAATGTTTGCGCAGGTGGTTTAAAATTGTTTTATGGCGATCCTTAGCTCCCAATCGATGCTACGACTACTAACAATCCGGTCAACTTCGATTATTTCTGTGAATTATCTTATTTATCTTTAGCATCAAAAATGCCTGAACGCAATCGACGAAACCAAAATTGCACGTAGATATTAAGTTGTTCGGAATGTAATTTCGTTTTCTGCCGACGGAGGATTTAATTGTATTTTTTTACAGCTAAGTGCACACTTAAATCGCATTGTCATTATATGTTTTAACAACTGATATAGCAAGGCTTGTGTGTGAATAAGTTCAATTGATTTTACGCAGTAGTTTTTGGTCGGTGCCCTTTTAAATATGGAGAGCAATAACTAGTAGCTGTTCAAGCCAGAAACAAATTAACCGATGTGTTGACAAAACGCCAGTGCCAACTGGTTTGCAAAATAGCAAGCGTGAGACTGGTGAGAGTTTAAATTTATCGAATTCAACTATTTATGACCACCTGAAAGGCCTGGGCTCGATATATGGATTCCCCATGTACCTACGGAGAGAAATTTGTATCGTCGCGTTGACGTCTCTCCTCAAACGTTACAAAAATGATACCTTTTTGAAGCGCATCATTACTGGTGACGAAAAATGGATTGTATGTATGTATATAAGAATGTCAAACGCAAGAGATCATGAAGCAGAAAAGATGAACCGGTTCAAAGCATTTCAAAAGCCGATAACCATAAAAAAGGTGATGATTTTAAAGGGGATTTGATGGGATTTTGAAGGAGTCACTCTTTTTGAGTTTCTACCGGATAACATAACAATTAATTTGGAAGTCTACTGTCATCAGCTGGACAAACTGAATGATGAACTTCAACAGAAAAGGCCAGAATTAATCAACAGAAAAAGTGTAGTGTTCGACCTCATACAAGTTTGACCACTCGCCAAAAGCTTTTACAGCTTGGATGGGATGTACTGCCACACCCACCATATTCTCCAGATGTGGCCCTTTCGGATTATTATTTGTTCCGCGTGCTGCAAAGTTTTTTGGACGGTAAAATCTTTACCTCAAATGGACACGTCAAAAATCACCTGGATCAGTTTTTTGCCAGCAAAGATCAAACATTTTATGAGCGTGGAATCGTGCTATTACCAGAAAGATGGCAAAAGATGTTGGATCAGAATGGCCAATATAAATACCTATGATACATATATACCTATGAAATGAGACTCTCAGCTATTAGTCCATAGATATCGCTAGGAGTATTTTTAAACCTTCCCAAATGTCTTGTTTTTTTCGTCTGTCATCTGTCAATAATATTCAGTTCATTGGTTGTTACGTTTCGTAAAACAATGCATTTTTGTCGCTCTTAAAAATGTCGAATTTCGTGCCTTCAAACTACGATTTGCGGACATCGTTGATTTTCTGTTATCAATTGAAGAAAACCCGTTCTCAAGCTCCTCAAATGCTTATAAATAGAAGCTTATGGTGGACATGCTCTAAGTCGAGCACAGTGCTTCAGGTGGTTTGAAAAATTCCGAAATGGTGATTTTAGCGTGGAGAACGAGGAGCGTGGCCGGCCACCGAAAAAGTTTGAGGACGCCGAATTGCAAGCATTGTTGGATGAAGATGATGGTCGAACGCAAGAAATGATGACAGAGCAGTTGGGAGTGGCCCAAAAAACCATTTCCAAACGTTTGAAAGACATGGGCATGATGTTAAAGGTCGGAAGATAGGTGCCGCATGAACTGACTTGATGACAATGCACCGCCACATCGAACAAGAGCGACCCGGGAATTGGTGGAGACGTACGATTCGGAATCGCTGGTGTATGCGGCTTACTCACCAGACTTGACGCCTTCCGATTATCATTTGTTTGCATCGATGGGTCACGCACTTTCCGAGCAGCACTTCAATTCTCACGAAGAAGCCAAGAAATGGCTCGATGATTAGTTTGCGGCCAAAGACGGCCATTTTTTTTGGCGCCGCATCCACAAATTGCCTGAGAGATGGGAAAAATGTGTCGCTAGGGATGGCTATTATTTTCAAGATTAAATTTGTAACCATTTTTTGTTAATAAACGTTTGAAATTGAAAAAAAGTCTCATTTCATAGGTATAGGTATTCGTTATACGAAGATCGTCTTTCATTTTCACCATAAAAAACGAAATTACTTTCCGCCTTTCTGCATTTTGCCTTTATCAAAGAAAATTTGTAAAATGTACTGAATTGTCTCTTTGTTGACTTCCATTGTTAACACCTTGTAAGTCACAACTGAATGGAACATACAAAAAGCAGCAACATAATTTTTTTAGTGTGAAATGTCACCTTCACAATGAGCACGAACTTTAAATTGTTTGATCGATACTTTACGAGATGTCGATCATTACATTCATTTACCGTAAAGATAATGGGTTTCTTTTTCCTTACACTAATACGTAATTATTTGACGCGCTGTGCATACCCCACCTTCATCGCTTTAAAGCTAAGGCAGTCTCTTTCAGGCTGTGCAACACGTCGTATGAGTAACTTCTCTTCTGTGCTATAAAAGATACAGAAGGCAAATAGAAAAAAATAAATATACAGTGCACTCGCGATAACTCGAACTAATTAAAACAGGCGCTGTTCGATGTATCGAATTTGTTCGACTTATCAATTGAGTGTGCTATGTTAAAAAAACAGTCATCGATATCGATTTTTTTCAATTAAATTTATTTATTTATTTACATATGGATATGAACATGAATATGTTTAAAATAATTAATTCGTTTCAATATTTTTCATCAAATATTTGGCAGTCTTTGTGTCAGTTACACAAAAAAAGTCAGCTTTAACAGAAAAGTTAGGCCGAAAAGAAAGTTGTAATGTGTGTTTGTCTTTTCTTGCCTGCAGCAATGTTGAATATGACTTTTTCACGCAGCAATTGAAGAGTGTTAACCTTTGCGGGGCTTACTTGTTCAGTTGTGGCCCACTGAATTACCTTATTGATAGAGCTAACTGCCTCCTCAGATGATATCCGCTCACATGTCTCAGTTGTGTTGTTAAACTCAGACTCAGAATCACTAGTTTCAATTATTACTTCTGTGTCGGTAAATTCGGCACCATCATTCCATTTGATAACATCATAAAGCGTAAATTCGACCTGTAAATTATGTTTTTCATGTTATGTTCTTTCAAGATGAGTCCACTTATTGGGTAATTCTTTTTTCTTTGGGACAGAAACCATTTGTATAAAGCGGCTTTCATTTTAGGAAACTCAAAAGCTTTTAAAGTTCTCCTCTTCCCAGGACCCAAAAACGTGTTGTTTACTGCTTTTAAAATTACCTTGTCTTTCTTTTTTATAAGACTTATGGTGGACTTGGCTACCCCATATTCCTTCGCTAGAGAAGTAACACTACATCCACGTTTAATTTTGTTAAGGACTTCAGCCCTCTCTTTTAATGTTAAACACTTCAACCTTTTACGATCCATTACTCACATGCACTGATACACTACAAATGACAAATTTAAAGCAATTTGGTCAATGCAAGATGTTGTTCCCAGAAAACTAACGGGATATTAACGTCGAAATATTCATATGGACAATACACTAGTATACATATAATTTATATACATATACTATTACATATGTATGTATGTACAAAATGTATATGTTTGAAAAGAATGTGTGTACAAATAAATTTGTTTTTTTGTTCGAGTTATAGCGCTTTAATATTGTTCGAGTTACAAACTAGTCAATAGGGAAAAAAATGTGTTCGAGTTAGCACGTCGTTCGACTTAGCGGCTATTCGAGTTACCGCGAGTGCACTGTATATAAATAAATGCTACTCGGTGTTTAATGAAAGATACAAAAGTAGTGACACTTTCACTATTAATTAAATGCCATGCAGCACTTCTGTGCACAACTTTTTTTTCAACTTGACGTCGCTCAATTGCCGCTTCCGATGCGATGGGGGCAGCGCCACTCGTTGACACGAATATTTATTACATTCGAATAAAAACGACATTTTAATAATTTACACTGCACATACACAAATGCAAGTACTCACACTATAGGAGAGTACAAATTTATAAATTGTAAGACATCGATGCACATCTATGTGTGAGTGCACAAACTCTATCTAACACGAACGGCTCAAAATGTGGCATTGCCACTGTGCGTCATTATTCTCTTTCGATCCATTAGTTTTCAATGAGTTTTCAATTGAGTGCACCAGTGCGACCAACCAAAGTCGAATGGGCGGAGTGCAGGAGGCAAGACCAGCGCGTACTTCCACGACATTCAATGGCACATAAACTTCCGTGGCAAACATGAAATTTTATTTGTAGACATGAGACCCGGAAATAGTGAGAATCGTGGTAGAGCGAGTAAGACGTGGCCAAATTCGCGTTCTCCGTTTTTGGGGTTTTTTGGTTATCACTACCATTGGCAAGGCTATGGCGGTTGCGTGGCGCCTTGCACTTTTGGATTATCAAATAAATATTTGTATGTATGCGTGTCCAATAGCGATTTTCGTAGCATAATCAGCATCAACATTATTTGTACTTCAAACACATATTTTTCCATACCAAAGGAGCCGAACTATAGTAAACCTTTGGGAAGTGTACTTAGTTGCCTGCCAAGAAGTAAATTCAATAAAAATTCGTCGCTTTTGTTGTCATTCCCGTTCGAGTTGGTGTTGTTTTTATTGTTCGAGCGCTCATTATTCATAATCTTCGTGCAAAGTGTGCGAGCCAAAGTGGAAGCAGATGAAGCAGTGGATAACGGAATGGATGAACCGCATCGATGGCAAAACGAATTGCATGCAACTACAACAACCCAAAAGAAAAAAAAAAAAATAAAAGAAAAATTACAACTCCTTGCGAAATCTTAAACGCAAGGAGGGACACTTACAGCGTGAAGTGTGCAGGAGGCAGCGCATTTGAAGGCACTTGGCTATTGCTGCAAGTGCAAAGGCATAGAAAGCAACTTCTCGCCGCTTTGACTCTTTCACTTCATGCTTTGAAGCACTGACTTCTTATGCTCGAAGTTGAAAGCACTCCTCGGAATTCTATGGTAGTTACATCTCTGTATGCTTGCGTTTAATTTTCTATGCTTACTTAAGCTTTTTGAAGATTTATGCAAATCGATTATTCCTGCCTTGTTGCAGCAACATCGATACTTGAAATTATTTCTGAGCGCACTCGATGCCATTGACTTGCAGGCGACTTGACTTAAGGTCAAAGGGTTTGGTTTGACTAAAGCGCAGTTGTTGCTGCTGTGCTTCTTACTTACACACACAAGCACACATATATACATATACATAAGATTATTTGTTGCACTCTGTGTTGTTGCTGCATTTAGTGCTTTGTTGCTTGTGCTATAGCTGCCGGGTGTGAAGTAGCAACATATATTGGAAATTAATTACATTGAAAATTTATGTAAAGTGGCTGACGCAGAACACTGAAGCACATAAATTTATTGAGACAAACTTGATGTATACGTACTACTAATTGTGCTTATATCATTGGCCATTGAAAATTGATTATACTTTTTTGCAACTGGCTTTGCATAGAAATTGTAAAGTTTGGGAGAAATTTAATATTTTACTGCAATTTATTTCTTGTTAGCTGCCACTGTATCGATCTGGGTAAGATATTTTTGCAACAAAGTATGTATAAGTTGTGAAAGTAGGTAAGTGATGATTGGGTAGAATAGGGGATGATTAAGCACCACCCTAGTATTACCAAAGTTGCGTTAAAGCGCCCATTTGATACCATTATGAAACCTCTAACGGGCAGATATCTACAGGTGGCCAGAGCTGTTGATGTAATGGAGAAGATTGATGGGATTTAGGATGTTGCACAACCCCAGGCTGTCGGAGAAAGGAGCACTCAGAGACCTTAATCGTCTGGCTGCAAGCTCGGACATTTACGAAGAAAGAGCTCAACAGTCTCCTTCTTTTAAAGGCCCCCACAGCTTCTGCAATGTGGATTAAGTGGTAAACTTAGTTTTCCTGCGTGGGTATCGACTGCTAAATGACCAGTTACTATAGGCAATCTTCTGTAGGACATAGTAGCATATTGAAGCAGATCTCTCCTTCCTTCTTAGTACTTCGCGCTGATTTCTCCATCCACAAACTGGGTTTTGAGGGTTGTGTTAGGGCTATCTTTCCGAGCAGGCAAGATTGGAAAGAGGGGCCGGTCGGATATAGGTACCTCTGTTTTCACTGACGGATCCAAGATGGAATATGGAGTGGGTGCGGACGCTTTCTCTAAATCAGCTAGCATTTCGGTCTCCTTTAAGCTGCCGGAAACGAGCAGCGCTTTTCAAGTAGAGGTCTTGCGATCAAGCAAGTATCCAAAATGCATCGGGATCGCTGTTGGGAGGAAGACATTAATATTTTTTCCGACAGTGAAGCTGCGATCAAGGCGCTGTTGTCGCCGTATTGGAGCTCTCTTCTCGTAAACTCCTGTAAGGAGGAACTCAAAGGTCTGGCACGTGCAGGAAACATTTCCCTTATCTGGGTTCCTGGGCACAGAAGTATAGAGGGAAATGAAATTGCCGATGAGCTTGCCAGGAAAGGGGTCGACAGAACCGGTTTCAGTTGTCCCCTTCTCAGACATCGGTGTCCCCTTGACCGTTATTAAAGGGAAACTGCACAATTTCTTACTGAAAAAAGCGCAAGACAGATGGAGGTCTGTCTCATCGTGTACTATTTCGAAAACACTATGGCCTCAATACGATAAAAACAGAACGCTTAAGGTGATGGGACTCCCGCGCCATTCAATTTCTGAACTCATTGCTTTGTTCATCGGTCACTGGGTGATCGGTACTCGTGTGGAGAAGCTTGGAATTCCGTACAACCTCTATTGCAGAAGCTGTGGGGATCCTGCAGAGAAATAGACTGTTGAGCACTTTTTCTGCAAAAGTCCGGCTCTGGCGGCTAGGCGCTTGAGATTCCTTAGCCGTCCCCGTGGGGATGGCTTAAAGAATTTCTACAGCCTTGATTCCTTTTCTTTCCTCCGCTATATCAACAGCACTGGAAGGCTGTAGTTGGTTTTCTGTTCCCCAAATTTTTTCGCTGGTAGTGGTCCTTTTTATGGTATCAAAACGGCAAGTACGTGCTACTTGTAGTGTACCTGTGGTAACCTACCATAGCCGCGCGTATGGAAATTGAATGGCGTGGAGTTCCCAGGAGTTTCTGAGTCCTCCGTATATTGTATTGGGCCTACAGGGTTTTCGAAATAACACCCGAAGAAATGGAGTTCCATCTGTTCAGAGCTTTTATGAGAAATAAGTTGTGCAGTTCCCCTTTAACAACAGTCAGGGGGATTCCGATGTCTTGGCAGGAGACATCTGACACCAATTCAGTTGATCTCTTCCTGGCAAACTCATCAACAATTTCATTTCCATCTATGTTTCTTTGTCCTGGAACCCAGATCAGTTTATCAGTTTGGATCTGCACCATGGCGTCATCAGTGCCTTGATTGCAGATTGACTTTTGGAAAATATTTTAATATCTCCCTCGCTTCCTCGCGCCATGAGCATTCTGCGTGCCTGCAGGATCGCAAAGACTTCTGTCTGAAAAACACCAGCAGTGGGTAGTATAAAGGAAATAGATAATTTGCTAACTTAGAAAATCCCTACCGCGACTCCCGATTCCATCTTGGAACCGGCAGTGAAGACAGAGGTACCAGCCTCCGCACAGATTTCTCACTCGGTACAATCCTGCCTACTTAGAAAGATTGTCAGGGACGACCCTCGAACTCTAGTTCGCGGATAGAGAGATCTGTTCGAAGTTCGGAGAAATACGGTGTTAACTGCCAGAAAATGCTACAATGTCCCTTAAGAGATTGTCGTCAAAGGCCAATCTTCTTTAACTTGATTGAAATGATGGAAAAGTCTAAGGGAAGTAAGGGCAAAACGGGATTAAGGTCAGCCTTGGGACAAGTTCTAAATGCTCCGGTCGTGCCATAACAAGCAGTCCTTTGCACTCTCTAGAGTTGAGTGATGTTGTGGCCCTTCTGAAGAGCTTCCCGCCAAACTACGCCTCCGTGTGTTAAAATTGTCAGAACTACTGCGTTTTACATCCAAAGAGTGACTTGCGGCTTGAGTTCGCATTTTTACCGAACATAGATTTGCAAGAGTAGAAAGCTATGCTGGCCTTCTTCGCTCGATTTCAAATATGCAACGTAATAATAGGAATATGAAAGTTGTTTATTCATATGTAAATAAATATACGGTGTGCTTGATAATTGTAGCTTAGGGACTTAATATATTAGCAAGTTTTGGCAAAACCGAGAAGTAGAGCACTCTCTCGAAGGACTAAACTGAACTGGCACTCTACAAAACGCTCATCATTCCCGTCCTAATATATGGCGCAGAAGCATGGACGATGTCAATAGCTGATGAAAAAGTGTTGGGAGCTTTCGAGAGAAGAATTCTACCTAAGATCTTTGGCGTTACTGAGGAGTATCGCGTACGGTGGAACAGCGAGTTGTATGAGCTATATAGGGATATGGACATAGCTAAGGGTGTAAAAATATAGCGGCTACGCTGGCTTCGCCATGTCACCCGTATGAAAGAAGACGCTCCAGCAAGGCGAATTTACGATACGCTACCCCCAAAAAGGAAGGTGAGGAGAGGAAGACGACATCTCCGTTGGAAAGACCAAGTGCTGCAGGATCTGTCTTCACTCGAAATTTCCAACTGTCACCAACGAGCACAGGACAGAAACAGATGGCGCGCCATTTTGGATTCGGCCAAAACCGACACACGGTTAGCAGTCGGCTAAAATCATTATAATTAAGAAATCTAATGGGGACTTTGTACCCATCGCAATGCTACCATATTTGTTCAAGATACTTGAGAGCGCATAACATTGCGACAGTGAAAATATACTTTTATAGAGACCTAGTACAACTTGTAGGTATAGTAAAACTAAGAAACATGGTATAGGAGAAATTTCCAATACACCCCCAAAATCTCATTTTATGGCCATAAAACCGTTTTTCAGTAGGTTGATGTGAACAATCACTCCTAACTTCGCCAATTTCCATCCGATTTCGAATTTGTTTTTTTAGTTCGAAAGAACAAAAACAAGCCTTTTTTACAGTGTGTTGACATTTTTTCTGAAATGACAACTGACGAGACTGTAGACGGAAGTATTTGGAATTGACCGATTGACCGCAAACTGGTACCGATTGACCGTACCAGTCTGGTTTTAGATCCAACAGCTGTTGTACAGCGGCGCTATGACGGTAATGATCGCGTAATTTTATTAACTCTCCTGTACTGGTCATCACGACCTTGAAACTTAGCAACTGTTTTATCTTCTCATCGACTGCGTTAGTTTTAATAAAATCATACCTCAGTGATCGTTAGCAAACCACATCCGGCATTAGATTCTCTTAGTTTACCACTAAGTGATGCTTTCAGACCATGAAGGCCATCTGCAGACTGAAACATAATGGAAACTGGTACGGCCCCTGTCTGGCATTGGAAAACAGAAAAGGCATGGACTTCGATCCAACGATTCTCTCCATATCCTTTGACTCCATGCCATCAAAAGTGGTACTTGATAAGAGATACAGAGTGATGCTACCAGAGGTGCAACTGTGGTCAATCTCAGAAAATGAGCACGGTAACACTGTTTTCGCATTTTCGCGAATGTCTCCAGGACCGATCACGGCTCCGGCTCTGGAGTCTACGTGGAATCCAGCCGGACAAAACTGCACTTTGCTCTTGGAATGCATGCATCTGTGTTTTAAGCGGAGGTGTATGCGGTTCAAGAAGCGATGATTTTTGTTGTCAAAAACCGATGGAGAATCAGATCTATATGTGTCTGCAGCGACAGCCAAGATGCGCTCATGGCCTTAGACAGCCCCCAAACCACTTCAAAGGTAGTCGAGTCTTGTAAATCCTGGCTGACTTATGTCGGTAGACATAATAGTCTGATGCTAACATGGGTCCCGGGACACGTGGGTATCGTGGGTAACGAGACCGCTGACTCCTTAGCTAGGATGGGATCTGAGGTCAACTTCTTTGGCCTGGAGCCCATTCTGCCACTCCCTTCTACAACCATCAAAGCCACGGTTAGCTAATGGGTTACTGCAACCAACAAGCAAGCTTGGCAGGCTGAGATAGGCTGCAGATGGACTAAATTGATGTTCCCTGTCATATCGCAAATCCTCCTGTCATTAAGCAGAAGCGACTGCAGACGGCTAGTTGGACTGATGACGGGTCACTTTCTGTTGGCGAAGCATATGGAAAAAGTAGGCATCTCAGACAGTGTACTCTGTCCAGCTTGTGAAGAGGAGGATGAGATGGCGGACCACTTCCTGTACGTCTGCCCCGCCCTCGCCCGAATCAGGCTTTAGGTCTTTGGCACTGATGTATTAAGAAGCGACCACCTTGGCTCCTTGGCACCACAAGATCTACTCAGATTTCTTCGGAGGTCGAGTAGATTCAAAGAAAATTAAAACCGAATCCGAGTGCAGTACAATGGACTTAATTGTGTCGTAGTGCTGTACTTGCTAGTTGTCCCGACAAAACAAAAAAAGGGATCGTTAACAAGTTGTTTGTACCGGTGACATTGGGTTATATTTATAGTAGATGTGCTTTAGCAGGACCGACTCATTGGATGTCAATTTAATGGAGCTTAACCAATTGGACTTTATTAGTTGCATCAAAGCGAGGCTTCTGAGTTTTTGAAAACCTTAACTACAGCATTTGGCCAAGAATGTGAATTATGCAACAATTGGGGCTGTTTGATAATCAAAAGAGAGT
This sequence comes from Anastrepha ludens, assembly GCF_028408465.1. NCBI lineage: Eukaryota > Metazoa > Arthropoda > Insecta > Diptera > Tephritidae > Anastrepha > Anastrepha ludens. The sequence goes on along the minus strand of NC_071499.1, from coordinate 7,734,883 downwards.
CAGTTCGCCAGAATGCAAAGAACGTATAAAAAGCAATGAATGTAAGCTTGGAGAAAATGTTATTTCCTAAATGTGCCTCTTTATAATGGGTTTTTGAGAGCTCCGTGTCAACTTCTTAAGTGCAATTCACCAATTAACCTTAACCTACCCTAACCCAAATATGACTACCAACATCCAGATTTTAATTGAAAAATGAAAAAATTCATTTAAAAACAAAAAAATGCAATTAATTAAATAGAGCAAATTATGAAATGCTTATTGGAATTTTATTTAAATATTACTTAGTAATATGCTACTTTTGTAAGCTATAATTAAATTTGAAAATCTAACTTAACTCCTCAGCAAGAAAATACAATTAATTTCCATTAGTAACAAAAAATTTGCATATTTAAACAAATAAATATGTTTTCAAAATTACAACAAACTTACAAAAGGCTTATTTGCCTCACTAAACATTTTAGTTTTCAATTTTGTTAATATACAATGACAATTTGCACATACGCGCGCAGATACATTTGTAAGTAAATATGCGCAAAACCGCAAAAAGCTCACAATGGCCAAAAACGAAAATATCAACCGAATTTAGAATTCACAAGGCCACATATCCACTAGCGTAGTTAAATCACTGTTATGCGCTTCCGAAAAAAATTGTGTAGATATACAAGGTGGCACAAAATTAATCACGCTGCAAGAAGATCTATAATTTTTGCATATGTCAGTCACATTTGACACTTGTGAACCAGAAAGTTGCAGTATATGAAGATTTCATTACTCAAAATCCCTTTTTTTATTTCGTGAAAAAGTTATTCAAAAACAAAATTGCATGATTAATTTTGTGCCACCTTGCACTATTTATTAACATTTTTTTATAAATACAATAAATACATTGTAATCGCCAGCTTTGTGTGCATAGAAAGTGATTTATGGTTTTTACTGGATTTTTGCATAATGAATACCAATTAAATTTGAATAATTAATATTTTTTATAGCTCTATTATCATATTTCTGAACTATTTTTTGATAATCAATGCGGGATGGTTAATAGTAGTAAAGGGTTAAGGTATGGGCCTTTAGCACTGCGACCATATTGATCTATTGTGCACCCTATGCTGTCTATTGACTGTTAAGTATGCTTATGAATTGTACCAGCTTCTTCTGAGGGAGTGATTGTAGGTCTTCATCAGTAAGCATGAACTTGTTTAAAAACTTTTTCCTTCTATGCGTCAACCCCGGACATTCGATGATGAGATGTTCTATAGACTCCTCATCTTCGCAGCAAAATCTGCAGGTGCTGGTGTTAGTTATGCCTAATTTATGTAAGTGTTTGTTGCAGGTGAAATGACCCGTGAGCGCCTGGGGGAGTGCGAATGCTCTTTTTGTTTAACGTGAGGGCCATGTTAGCTCTTTTAGCATTGAAACTTAAGCACTTTTTGGAGTGTCTAAGACCCTCTACGTTGTTCCAATGCTGATTTATTTGAGTTTTGGCCCAGTATTTTACTTTTTGTTTTGGGCTGTTTTTGTTAAATCCAAACATGGGATCTGATGAAATTTACATCTGCCCCTTTTTTGGCTTGAAAGTCTGCCTTTTCGTTGCCGTCATATCCCTCATATCCTGGTACCCAAATTAATAAGACATTGTTTTTCGATGCCAGGTTATTGAGTGCCTTGTGGCATTCTAAGAGAGTTTTTGAGTTGTAGGTATAGCTATCTAAAGCTTTTAGAACTGATTGGCTGTCCGAGAGTATTTTAATCTTTACTCTCTTGTGGTTTCTACGTAGCATGATGTTTGCTGCTTCCATTATTGCGTATAATTCCGCTTGGAAGATGGTGGTGTCCCTGGTGGGAGTGAATGATTTGTGGATTATGGGCCCCACTACTTCTGCTCCTACACCATATGGTGTTTTTGAACCATCAGTGTACCATTTTTGTGAATCATAATTCATCCATTTTGGTTTGTTTTCCACTCGATCCTCTCAGGAAAGGTAACTGTGTATCCTTTTGTGAAACAGAGGGTTGGGTCAATGTGGCCATGCTTATGGTGTTTTTGATTTTATTTAGGATACTTTGGCGACCGGTGAGGTTGCCTAATTTGAAATTTTCTTTCATGTGTAGCATGAGTGCTTGCGTAGCTGCTTCCTCTTCGATTGCTATATGAAGTGGTGGGAGATTAAGGAGTGCTTCCATGCCAGCTGTTGGGGTAGTGCTCTGTTCTGTTTTTTTAATAGATTTGCCCCACCATACTAGTGCCCCATACAGTATGGTTGTTTTAACCATTTGGGTGTATATCCAGAGGGCCATACTAGAGCTGAGGCCCAGGATCTTCCTAGTACTTGTTTGGTTATCCACAAGGATTTCGTGGCTTTTTGTGTTTATTTTCAATATAGCAAACTCCAACTTTTTTTTCTTGCGAAGGGGATAATTGTGGTTTAGATAGGGTTGATCAACAGCCTCTCCTTTTTATACCATTCTCATGTTGCGATCAAGGCATTTTGCATTAAGTCTGTTAGAGTCCTTTCATGATTGCCTTTTATTATAACAGATATGTCATCTGTATAACCAATGGTTATATATCCCTTATTGTTTAGTGGAGAAGGAACTCCTCCTTGCGGACATCCCTTTACGGTTCTTACATTAAGTTCAGCTTGGCCTAACGAGGCTATAATAATCCTCTGATTAAGCATTTGGCTTATCCAATGTGTTAGTATAGGGTTTGCACCTCTTTTCTCGAGTGCTGTTTCCATGGATTTGTAATTTGCGTTGTCGAAGGCTCCCTCTATGTCCATAAAAGAACAGAGACCTATTTCTTTTTGATTTAGAGCCTTTTCTATATTGATGACGAGTGTGTGCAGTGCTGTGACTGTGGATTTACCTTTTTGGTAAGCAAATTGCAGCTTATGGAGGAGTTTTTTGAAGATTACTTCTTCTCTTAGATGGTATTCAAGTAGTTTTTCCATTGTCTTTAACATAAACGACGATAGACTGATTGGTCTGTAAGATTTTGGAGCATCAGGGGGTTTGTTACCTCCCTTAGGAATAAATATTACCTTCACTTTCCTCCATATCGTTGGAATGTATTCCATTATTAGACTAGCTCTGAAGATTTTGAGACCGTCGATCTCTGTTGATGGTGAGTTACCATGTCTATAATATTGTCGATTGATAAGTCATGACTTTTACAATCTGGGAAGTGAGTCTTTAGAAGAAGCTCTAGTGTTTCTGAGAATGTGTTGGTAATAGTTCCGTTTGGACCTTTTAGTATGCGGCATAAGGCAAATGCTTTCATATTTTAAATTAGTTGTATATACACATGCAGTTGGCGCTTACACCCTTTATTTGGTATTCCGATCCACATTTATGTTTCTCTATTTTCCTTAGCGTAGTAGTAAGGCAGAACAGTTACTCATACGCCGTGTTGTACATATTATTCTGAATGAGAAAGCTTTAGCTTTTGAGTGATAACGGCAGGGTAAACATAGCGCATCAAATAACTGTATAGCGTCAAATACTATATATACGAGTATTCTTTGATGTTTGGTCGAGCTCCTCCTCCTATTCGTGGCGTGCGTCTTGATGTTGTTGCCCAAAAGCAGTTACGTAAACTTTTAAGTCAACTCTGAACGGCAAATATTTTACTCTGCCTCCGGGAGTATACCACAGCCAAAGTTGTAAAGACGAAGAAGAGGAGGCAACAGTAGCACACTCTCCGTAATTTCTCAGCCTTAACTAGGAGTTGGGCAAGATTGTTAGGAAAACACACTTTTGAAACTTTTACGGAACTATCGGGGGTTGGGGTAAAATCTATCCTACGCTTCATAAGAGCGTCTAAATGGTTCCAGTGGTGAATAAACGCTTACGTATGTAAATAAGAACCCCAACTAAGAGAGTTGGCTACGCTAAACCGACTGCCACAAAAACTTAATTTAACCTAACAATCGCTTAAAAAAATTAAATTAAATAAAAAATAAAAAAAAATAATACCAAAGCCATACCAATAAATCCGAAGCCGGAATGGATTTCACTTTATAGTCCGCACAAACATTAGCCAGGAAACGGAAATAAGCGGCAGAAAGTAGGCACCAAAAAAAAAACGCCAAAAAAAATTGAGACCAAAGAACGCCCCAAACAGTAGGCACCAAGGAAATGTAACGCAACAAAGTAGACACCAAAAATATATTTCCTACAAGTTTGCACCAATAAAGAAGCGCCAAAAAGTAGGCAGTGTTATTTCTTACTATCATCCTTTTCCTCTACGTTATATCTTTTTTCTCTCTCGCGGAAAAAAATGCCCAAAACGTTGCATGTCCTTGAAATTTTACTCTCCATTCTCGCTCGTCCAGCGACGCCCAAGAAGTTTCACTTCAAAAATAAGTAAATAAAAAAAATCACTTTCATTTTGTGGCAGACACTTCTGCCTTAAACCTTTAAAAGTATTTCATTAAAAAAATGTTTCATCACCTAAAAATACACTGAATTTGTATAATCCCTTCTTCTTTTTCTTGATTGGCACGATAGCCGCTTACGTAATTTTTGCCGAGTTTAACAAAGCGGTGCAGTCCGTTCTTTCTCGTGCTAACCGGTGCCAGTTGGATACACCAAGTGAAGCTAAGTCCTTCTCCATTTGATCTTTTCAACGTAGAGAAGGTCTTCCTCTTCCTCAGCTATCACCAGCTGGTATCGGATCGATTACTTTCCGAGGCGGAGCTTTTGCATGCATTCGGACGACATGGCCCAGTCAACGTAGTCGCTGGATCGCTACGCCATGTGTATGCCGTTGTAAAGCTCATACAGCTCATCGTTCCATCGCCTGCGACATTCGCCGTTACCAACGTACAAAGGTCCAAAAATCTTGCGCAGAATCTTTCTCTCTAACACTCCAAGAGACGTCTCATCGAATATTGTCATCGTCAAAGCTATTACACCTTAGTCAAAACTAAATCGATATTAACCAGGCCTCAGTAAGCCAAAATGCAAAAACACGAGCACTTTTGCGCTCATTTCCTCTCCACTCGCAGGCACTTGTCCCGGCAATATTGGAAATGATTGACAAATCCGACTTGGAAATAATAATCAGAACTCTGCAAATAAAAGTAGCCAACAAAGCCATGACGCCGTGCGCTGCACAATAACACTAGCAATACTGTTGCGTGATAGTTGGTAGTTGGCCATGGTCAAAAGCCTACAGGCGCCTGCCATCTACCAGTCAACCACAAGCTGCCATATCCAAAAAGTCAGAATCCAAATGCTTTATGCTAAATTCAATGGCATTCTAGCATCCTTGTGCCACAGATACGCCGACACTAGTTGGGATGTGGCAATTGCATACACATTTGCTTACACATACAGATAATGATTCCGTATAGTAGTGTGTGTGTCACCAAATCGAATGTGAATCCTTGTCGGCTGAATTGACTACCATAGCTGCGAGTACAACGTCGGCAGTGCGTGCAACATTGCGGCAATGACTATGTGGAAATTGAAGTGTTGCCCTTTGTTGTTGCCGAAGACGGACAACCAGCTAGCAAATCTATTCGAGCAATATTGTGATTGAAGGTGCGGCTGCAGTTGCACACGTACAATAATGATGAAATGAAAGCAATCAATAAGGCATTGCGCAGCGTATCGACACCCAGGCAGATAAGATATTTTGAGACGTTGGCAAAAGCGGGGTGAAGTGGAAGTGGTGGCGCTGAAGATGAGGTGTCGTGGCTTGCATAAAAGAGCTGCTGTTCGCATTAGCGTTGGACGTGTTGAAAATCTCGAATGTGAAATGAACATGCAAAATCTAATAGAAAATATAATCCGACCGCAGACGGCTGAACTATTGTGAATTGCGCAACAGGCTCAATGCAGTCATGGATTGGTTGATAGGAACGTGTTGAAATGACAAGGCTCTTGGAAAAAAGAGCAGCACATGAAAATCGTGAAATGAGAAATGAGATTGGATGGGCTGACGAGGGTGGATGATTGCAAAGATTTTTAATAATCTCGGCTTTAAATTCATGCCAAGGTGTTCAATGGGCAGCAAAATTGCTATAAACCAACACTCGTCATATCGTCTTGCTGAAAACTGATTATTCGACGCTCATTCCACATATCTGTATGTGTGTATGTGTGCTATAAATAGGAGTGTACAATAACAGCCGCTCCAAATGGAATAGAATAAGCTGAGTGATTGGAAAGGCTTATATATTTAGTATGTCATTATGTGCGGAATATGACACGGTTGAAGTGCCCAGTGTGATTTGCACGAGAGATGCAATTTTTAATAACTCTGTTGGATAGATACTAGACAGGTAAAGTGAATTGAATACAGGTCGCATTTATCACTTCGAACAAAAACTTCCCGGAACAATCGCTAGGTGACGCTCTGATTTGAGTGCTGTGCTGTTTTTTGTTACGTTGCCACATCTGCGATATACAGTCCTACAAAAATTGTATTACCATGGCTTGAAATTTGTAAAAGTTACGTCGTCTTGCGTAAATCTACCTCTTCGCGTGTTTCAGATTTGTTACAGTTTTTTGCGCTAAAAATGCGATGCAGATTCAACGATCCAAAACCTTAGAAATATTGGGATACTGTAATGATAGTCCAAGGAAAACAGCCGACAGCCGTTTGCGAGCGGCATGAACACTTCATAAGAGACCGTGAGTCCATCGAGAATGACGAACGTAGTGGCAGGCCATCGAAATTGCAAACTGATGAAGATATCAATAAAGTGAAAGAAGCAACCTCAGAGAGCTGACACAGGATTCGATAATTGCTTGTAGATCCAGTTAGGGCATTGTAGTAAATGACTTGGGTTTGCGCCGAGTTGCTGCAATGTTGTTCCCAAAGTAGCTGAATTTCATGCAAAAGAAGGATCGCTTTGATATCGCCAAAAGACTTGATTTGCCAGGCAAAATCCGAACCAACATTCACCAAACGCTTCATTGCTGGAGGCGAGACTGGGGTTTATCCAGACATCAGGCGTGCCTATAAAATAGAGCTCGGGCTAGAGCTGAAGCCAAATGACAATTGTTTGCGTTGCATTTTTGCTGATTTAGATATATTATTTAGACTGATTGGAAAAAGTAGCCTGATCTAATCTATATATATAAAAAGAAGTTACATTTCCTTGGTAATCTTATAACTCAAGAACGGGCTCTCCTATCCAAACCAAATTTTTAGGCTTTGTTTGGACTATTCAGTAGATGGTTTGTGTTTTAAAATTTTAAGAATCGGATACCAGGGTCTCGAGAAATAGGCCAAAACGTGAACCCGGGTAACCCTAGGATGTGTTTGTACAATATGGGTAGCAAATGGAAGCTGCTGATGATTCTATAGTATAGAGTACTTTTGATGCCGCTCCGTGACTAGGGTCTCGAGATATCGCCCAAAATGTGGACCCCGATAACTAAAGGATGTGTTCGTACAATATGGGTAGCAAATGGGAGCTGTTGATGACTTCTATAGTATAGAGTATTTTTCATACCGTTCCGTGACTAGGGTCTCGAGATATAATCCAAAACGTGGACCCGGGTAACCCTAGGATGTGTTTGTACAATATGGGTAGCAAATGGAAGCTGCTGATGATTCTATAGTATAGAGTATTTTTTGCCGCTCCGTGACTAGGGTCTCGAGATATCGCCCAAAATGTGGACCCCGATAACTTAAGGATGTGTTCGTACAATATGGGTAGCAAATGGAAGCTGTTGATGATTTCTATAGTATAGAGTATTTTTAATGCCCCTCCGTAACTAAGGTCTCGAGATATAGACCAAAACGTGGACCTGGATAACCCTAGGATGTGTTTGAACCACATGAGTATCCATTTCGGAAAAAATGTAAAGCAATTATGGATTTAATTGTGAAATTATATGTATTTGGGGAGGTGCGTTGCCATATGCACTCCATCGAATGGCAGAAAAGGGGATTGCCGCACGCACATCTACTAATTTGGCTGGTACATAAAATAACTTCGGATCAAATCGATAGCCTTATATCAGCTGAAATTCCTAACCACACTGCTGATCCTGGGTTATTTCAAGTTGTTGTTATACATTACATTTCCTTGGTAATCTTATAACTCAAGAACCGCGGAACCGATTGACACAAAAATTTTAGAGTTCTTTTCTATCTTTAAGGAGGTGGTTTGTGTGAAGTTTGATTGAAATCGGTGCAGCCGTGCCTGAGTTATGATATTTTATGTGAGTAATGGTTTCCTCTCATACGAAATGCCTGTATGGGAAAAACAATAACAAATACACAGCCGCTTATGAGCGTTTCTGTTGTACTGTTGTGGTTGTAAGTGTATTATGTTAATATTAATTTTGGGCGAAAATATAATAAAAACTGGAGCATTCAAGGAACTGGAAAAACATTTTTAACTTTATTTATTTTAGCATAATTTATTTAGCGTAAAAAATTGAAATGGAAATTAAAGAATCAAAGTATAATTACAAGTTTTTATCGGCTCTTTCACCTTACCTGTATATAGGTGACCACCACAATCAAATTTTAAAAAAGTACAGAAAAGGCTATTGTGACATCTTTAGAAAGTATGTTGAATGAAAAAAATCAACTAATTCAACTGTTTAAACATTTTACGAGTTCTATAAAGAAAACTTAATATGAAAAATTTCTTGCGATATAAAAAAAACATTTTATGTATGGTGGTGCGAAGCCTACTGGGTGATGCTAGTTTTTTATAAAAAAAAAAAATTACATGAAATTATCTACCAGAATATAATTAGGGCGCCTTTTTGGGCTAGGGACGTGGAAATTGAAGGCGTTGGAAATTGAAGAAAAACAATCAACAATGGTATCAATTGAAAATCGTTTTTATTCACTTGGTCTTTTTCATTACAAAACAAAAACATATTTTTTCAATGACAACAATACAAAAATTGCTCCCTCCCCTGACGTAACACATGCCACTGGCGTAATGATTGGGCTGCTCAGGCACGTCTGAAAAAAAAAACTTCGGTCGATTATACATCGGAGATATGTCGCTATGGTGGGTAGCAGATTTACAAAAAAAAAAAAAAATTCTAGATATTTTATCTGTTTATTGGAAAAACAAAAAAAGGATTTTTTTCACGTTCTCGCTCTTAAAAAAAAAAGAAAAATTGATTATAAAACTATATTTCTGCTACCCGCAAGAGCCACCAGTCTACTCAGTAACATATTAAAAATTCAAATCAATCACTTTACACAGTACTTTTTGAGAAATTACCAACGCCAACTCGGAAAAAATAGTTTCGAGAAAAACACGGTTAAAATTTCAAGTGCAAAATTATAGTAAATAATCACTTCTTACACTACCTCGAATGCCTCAATTTCTGCAACCTTGGCTTCTTTTTTCGCCATCCTTGCCTCTTTTGAGTATTCTGAGGCTACGCGCGTGGCAGCGCATTTGTTGGCCAAGTCTCTGTTTGCGGGCCTATAGACACTCCCATTGTGTCCATAATTTTCAAGAGACGCTTGAAACCCTCATTGCATGTGCACACAACAGAATATGTAGCGATGTCCACAATTTTTCGTCCACAGAAGACATGTTTGGGAGCCAATTGCCGCACACAGGAGTTAAAACTCTCATTATTATTTTGTCTATTCACTCCTAAACATCTTCTAAGAAGATCATCGCTGGTTAGATCTTCATAAATTGGTTTGATAATCATTTGGTAGCCCTCATCTAATGCAGGTGAATGGACAAAATCTTCGTCTTTGGCTTGCTGCCATTTACACCACGAGAGGTCAGCCATTAACTTATTAGTTAATTGTGCAGATTTTATTTTTGGAAGTGACTCTTCTTCATCAAAATCAAGTAGTTACCATTTGGATAAAGTTGTAATATCGATTTGAAGGTCTTGGTATCACAGACACCGATGTACTGAGCATATTTTACTCCGTATAATGCCAGCGACCTCTGAAACATCTTAATCATCCCATCGCCCTCCATTTTTCCAACACTTTCAGTGTGGTTTGCATCACAGATCTCTTTGTGATCTTCATACCAAGCGTCGTATTCAAGAGTATCTTTTTTTATTTTCGCACGGTTCAAACGCTTTGCACTTACTGCATTTCACGACGACAAGAATTTGATTGGCATTTTTCCCAATTAGTTAAGCAACGCCCAGAAGAGATGAAAAACCTTGTTTCGTCCAGGATCCATCGCCGGAAACAGGAAAAAGATTTTCTTCTTTTCCACATTCCACATTTTCTGGAATTACTGAAACCTTGGTACGGATCCATCAGTCCACAAACATTTTTAATGCCATTGATACCGACACCGATAATCGTCAATACGAAAACAAAATTTCGATCAATTTCGAACGCTTTGTCAACCAACCGACAAGAGCTTATCAAAGTCTCTTTGCATGAACATTTCACTTGGAGTTTAAAACCAAGACCACGGTGTCCATATTTCAGGAAAGTAATGTCACCGTCAATCCCTGCACTTCAATAAACTTTGTTCAGTGTACTAACACAGTTACTTTATTAAATTTTCGATCCATTTCTCAATACTTCACGAAGTAACTGCCTTGAAGAACGAAACAGAAATCTGGGACTAGAGCATTGAAAAAGAGGTACGGAGCCAACGAAATAGGACACCGTCGCTTTTTTCGGGTTTGTTATATGACCCTGAATATCCGAAGAGAAGTTACAATAAATGAAACACAATGCGGATTAACTAAATGGCCAGAATAATCTTCCAGGAAATCGACAGTTAGAAGTCCCATTGTTAACGACTCTTCTTAAAAAAACACCCGATACTACAACAGAGAATACCATATACTGAATATAATAGTCTTTTATAGTTTGACTTACCCGATCAAACTAAGGCCTTAACGGCTTACTAAGTGACTTGACACGAAAATTAGTCCGGCTTTTGAAAAAAAGTGGTTTATGTTTCGCTCATTTTTATTAAATTTGTAGGGAAGTTCGAAAGCATTTTAAGCAACATTCAGTTGAGCGTGTGAAAAACTTGTTCAAACTCTTGAGGATCTAAAATGTGCGCGGCTTGAGATTTCGCCTACCTTAGAAAAACATGGCTCTGGTATACTTTTACCAGCGCATCACAAAGCTCAACGCAAATACTACATATTGCAGATGTACATACAATTCACTGCATTGATATACGCAGGACCTCAGTACAATGTGAGCTCATGGGAATTTTGTCAGCCAACACTTTGAAAATCGATTAATTAGCGTTAATGAAATATTTCATGTTGCACTTCATGTGGCATACATTGCACGTGTAATGCAAATGTTTATTTGTAAAGGAAGATTACAATATAGATACGATTGACAAAAAAGATGTTCTTACATTTTTTTAATTGCACTATTTTTATATATTTATAATATTTTTTAATATTAATTTTTTTATTATAATAAATATTTTCTTAAATACCGGCGTATAGGCGACCCCCATGTACAAATGGGTTCGTGCGTGACTACCATTCGGAATTCCGAGAGAACGTAGAATCGAATTTCGGCGAAAGACCAAAATGAAGGAAACGTTTTTTTCTAATGCGGTCGCCCCTCTGCAGGCTATAGCAAACCTCCGAGTGTATTACTGACATGAAAAATATCTGCCGGAGTTGGCTGTAGGTCCCTCCTTTTCTGGAACAACATCAAGACGCACACCAGAAATAGGAGGAGGAGCTCGGCCAAACGTTCTGACGAGCCCTTGGTGCAGATCCAAACTGATCAACTTCTGTAAGGAGGATGCTGGAGAGCTTGCCAAGAAGGGACCAACTGAACTGATCTCAGAGAATTGCTCTCTCACTTGGTCGTCATCATGTTGTTAAAGGTGAATTGCATAATTTATTTCTCGGAGAAGCACCTTAGTGCTACTTGGAGAGTGCCAAACTGGTGCTTCAGTCATTCCTAGACGTCGTTCATGGATTTCCTTCAACTGTCTTTTACTAGCAGCGAATTTTGCGATTAAATTAACTATTACTTCTCTTTACCTTTTCGTCATATCATTTACAATAATGCAAAGCGAACCTACCTTTTTATTCCTGTAAGAGACCTTTGGGTAAGACCTGGAGAATTAAACCTAAGTTTGCTCATTGGCTTTACACTGCTGTCATCAGACCCATTCTTCTATATGGAAATGTTGTCTGGTGGAGTGCTATGCAGAAAAAAACGTTTCTAATTTATTGAAAAAGGTGCAGAGATCAGCGGAATTAGCAATAAGTGGCGTCATGAAATGGCTTTGGCTATCATATTACATCTGCCACCCCTAGCTCTCATCTGCAAATACGCAGCGGCCTATTCCGCTTGAGGCTCAGAGCGAGCTCACAATGGAAGACTATCACACATGGACATTCAACCATCTTAAGCACCTATACGGATATTCCCAGTGATTGTGATTATTACGATCCCATTCTCTGCTTCGAAAGGAATTTCCTAATGAAAACCCCTTCTAGACTGGAATGATTAAGATCTGCACGGAAGATCTAAAATGAACACCGGTGTAGAATCAGGGTTATATTGCGAAGATCTTTCTATTGCTGAATCCTTTAAACTACCGGATCACTGTGTTTCTCAAGTAGAAATAAACGCTATTCATGAAGCCTTAAAATGGTTAGAGATAAACAAAATATCATCAACGGATATCTGCATTCTATCAGACAGCCTAGTTGCCCTACGGGCCCTGAATGCATTCCAAACAACATCAAGGAGTGTCTTACGTTGTCACCAATCTCTAAATGAGATGGCCAAACAATAACGTATAACACTGTGGAACAAATTCAGGTTAGCAAAAATTAGGTCCATTCTGAGAGTGGCGAGTGAAAATAGAGGCGAAATTAGAAGACCCGTATCGCGCCGTTTTTTTAAGTTAGTTCGAATTTTTTTTTAATCGGCCTTCGAAGTTCGAAATCGGAGCCGATTTTCGGTATATTGTTTCATAAGTACCACAAAAATTTTCGAAATCAATTTTTTCAAAAATTATAATTATTGCACAGGTCTCTAGCAATAATTTGGCTTTTACAGATTGAAAAAATATCAATTAGTCGACGAGTTATAGCCAAAAAACCATATAAACAATTATGCTCCGATTTCGAACTTCGAAGGGCGATTAAAAAAAAATTCGAACTAACATAAAAAAACGGCGCGATACGGGTCTTCTAATTTCGCCTCTATTTTCACCCGCCACTCTCAGAATGGACCTAATTTTTGCTAACCTGAATTTGTTCCACAGTGTAATCTTATGTTGGGTTCCAGACCACAGAGATATACCAGGGAGCTGTAGGGTAGACCAATTTGCAAAAGAAGTTACCTGTATGCCAGGCATAAGTAATTTTATGGAGATACCTCTCGCAACTTGTAAGCTTCTTATTAAGGACGCACTAATCAGTTCTGCAAATCAAAGATGGATTAGCGTTAACATCTGTGAAATTGCTAGGCAAACATGGCCAAGGCTAAACTTACGTCTGTCCAAGAGTATTATAAAACTGAGTAGACTTCAAATTAGGAACTTAGCAGGGGCCCTCACAGGACATTGTCTCATAGGAAATCATGCAAGGAGATTAGGCGTTTACACGCATGATTTCGGTCTTAGCTGCAGGAATAAAGAGGAGTTGAAAACAATTCAACACCTTTTTTGCACATGTCCGACTCTAGCCAGGAGCAGGAACTGATATTTAAGATTCTACTTCTTAATGAATAAAGATAATCTATACACTTTAGGTATCAACAACCTTCGGTGCTTTGTCAAAAGCTCAGGATGGTTCAACATGGAAAAAGAAAATGTAGTCCAGCCCCTGCGGGTCACAACTGACCCATTTCCTGGTCTAAGTGGCATCGCTGTCTCTATGTGCGATGCGGCTGCCAAAACTAACCTAATAACAATGAAACAAACCAAAAATACTAAAATATTCCACCAAACAAATTTCTATGAAGAAAAACCTTTCAAAACTGTCTTGACAGCTGATTGCCAATTTTGCAACTAATCTGTTATATACGAACGGGTGACTTTATCGTTTGGATTTATTGCTAATCACTGCATATGTGAACGCACTTTAAGCTGTCATGGAACAAACTGAGATTACGATCACAGTAATCTTAATTTCGACTTTTTCAATGCTACGATTGTTGCAGATGTAGTTTAAGTTCATTCGATGGACGATTACATTAATTGCAGTCTTGTTTTCTTAGCTTTTGGCATTTACTTGAGTCATAATCATTTGGCAATCGTAATCCTTACCACTCAGCGCTTTTATTTTCTTAATACTAAGCTTGAGTATTTAAAATGGACGTACCTTCTATTTTGTTTCCCTAATTTGTAGAGCACCAAAAATTCCATAGGGGAGGAGACGATTTACTTTTGACGCCCATAGCATGCAGAAAAATTACCATTAACTTGCAAGAAACTGCAAAATTCCTGCAGAACTCCTACAATAGCATGCAAATGTGCCGTTACTGGTGCAAAGCTTCACTAGCCTCAAGTCACTTGGAGTGGCCACACTTTGTAGTTGGGCCAATTTCATACATATATGCCAGTCATGCAGCCATGAAGACTCTATTTGAATTACGTGACTTAGCACATTTGACTTCCGCATCAGTGGCGCTCCGATGCGGCTTTGAAAGTAATAAGAAAAATAAAGCATTCAATGGGAGGAAATATAGGGATTGGAAATTAAAGAAAAAAGAATTATAAAAAATATTTAAATTTTCAACCACAGGGACAATTGTATTTTAGCCAAATTGAATTGCATGCTTTAAGGCGGACAAACAAAATCAAATCGAATGGAAGTATCACACATACATAAATAAATATGTGCAGCTATAAAAAAAATTGAATGTATGTAATGTTGTTGCTGCTAGTGTAGCTGCACAAAAACAAACAACGCAAACACTGCAAGAACAACAATCAAAAAACTCTTCATTTCCCCTTGGCTTTTCGAGTGCCAAACTTTTTGCTCAACGCGTATTGCATGTTTACAGGCGTTTTAAAATTTATTTAGTTTACGCCCTTTAAATGCAGCAAACGTAGCGCATATTTCTGCGAATAATCGCAGGTTTTTTATGTACCGCTGGCACTCTAAATGCGCTTTTAAGTACCTCAGTTGCAGTTGGTCGATCCGCGCGCTGTTTTTGCTGTTGTTGTTCTTATTGGCGTGCATAAATCGCATTCCCAAAGTAATTTTTGCTCTTTCAACATCTGCCCTCACTTGGACTTGGTTGGACTATTTACTATAGTTTGTTGTTGCTTTTGCAATCTTAGTTTCGGCCGCCATTTATCTGACTTTGAAGTGGTCAGTCACCATCGGAGGAGCCCGCAAGCAGGTGAAGGGGAAAACAGTTGGTACGAAGAATAGTAATGTAAATGAAAATAGTAGGCGGGTGAGTACTATGTCAGTGGCGGCAGCGGCAGCCGCTTAGTGGGCATGTCTCTCGCGTATTTGTTGCCAATTCAATAAACGAATTTATTAGCAGCGCATGTTTGGCTAGCCAAAGCAATAACGTACGTTTTGTTATTGTTTTCTCATTGGATTTCGCGGCTCCTTCTTATTGTTGCCTGTCTGGCTGCACGTTTCATCCAATTTTGTCCCCTACTTATATGAATACGTATGTATGTGTGCGTTTGTGTGTTTTTTATGCTCAAGAATTTAAGTGAATTCTTTTACGCTGCGAATTTAATGTAGTAATATTTGCATATATTTAGGCGCGTTACATATGTGCGCATAGAAAAAACCACTTTAAAGCAAACAATGGAAAATTTAAGATATCACCAGAGGAATTTAATTTCAGCAGTCGCTTTTTTGCTTGGAGTCCCGCTTTAAACCGAGCTACGCATTCTCTGTAAAACAAACAACTAAAAACATATTTCATCTACACACGCACACACACACACACACACACACACAACGAAATGAAATATCTACCTTGTGCGCTCTCTGAAGACCTCAGGCCATAAATTCTTTTCTCACCATATTAACATTTCCTTGCCTTCCGGTTTCCTTTTTACTGCCCCGCCCACTTTTAGTATCACACCGCTTTGGTCTGTTAAAATAACATTTCAGAAAATGTGATTCCCTCGTCTCTCACACTGCAGCGTCGAAAAACGGGCAGTAGCTTTGTGGCGCACACTGTGAAGATAACAAATTTTCGCCGGTACAAATTCAAGCGAAAAACCATAAAGCATATTTTTGGGCGTGCGGCCTTTGTGCGCCATTGCCTCTTGTCTGCCATTTCAAGTAGAATCTGTTGATGCAGCTGCCACTTTCCCGCTGGCCATTGTTGGCGCTTGTTTTTATTGGTTTGTTGCAACTTTTTGCCATTTGCTGTTGTTGTTGTTGCTGGCATCAACAATTTGGCGCCATTAGTTGATGCCTTAAAAAATTCAAAATGTTAATAAAATATTCATAATAATCCGGATTCATGCAAAAAATCTCATTGCTGCCCAATACAAAGGGAAACAGCAGCGGCTGTGGCGGCTAAGGAAGATTAAGCAATGACAGAGAGTAAATTCAGTGAGTGGGGGCGTAGTTTATATCCTGTTTTTCTTTTTATCGTTAAATTGTTTTAAAGCAGAACTTTGCATTTGATACGGCTGACCTGCGTTGTGCAAAGTCAGCGGCAAAACAAAAACTCCGCCATTCACTCCGGATTTTGTGCACGAAATTTGAATTTGGATTTGGTTATTGCCACACGCGTCAGCCTCGGCAGTGGCTTTGCTATTCTTATTTTCATTTCCCCCCTTGGTATGTGCTGAGAGTCGTAACGGAAGTGAAAACGGGAAGTGTGCGCTCATTCTTTGTGGCGGAGGCGCAAGTGGAAGTGCTAAATAAATGCACAAAGCGGCTAAATTGCAAAAGTACACCTGCACTGAATTCCTGCTGTTCGCCACAAGATTTTTTATATTTGCACCGATTTCCACTCAGGTGGCATTGCACGTGGGAAAGTAGACAGAATAGTTTTTTTTTGCTTTTGTTAAAATAATGGGTATGTTTCCCTGACAATTACCTTGTTAAGGAAGGTACAGGAAAATGTTGGTTTATGCGGCAGATGATAGTGGAAGTGATGTCTAGCGCAGCAATGATAAATACTTCAATATGGAAAGCCCTTTGGTCTGTTTTGTTGGTTGGATATTTTCACCTATTTGAGATGCTATCTTTCATAGGGCTCATTTTGCAATACTTATTTACACGCCTGACAGCCAAATATCACCAAGGTGGTGTAACCGTTTTCTGCCTAGTGCAGGACATTTACAAATAATCTGCTCTGAACTTTCAGTACCCATTTCACAGAGTCGACAGATGATGGTCTCAGAAAGGCCAACTTTGTTTCAGTGGCATCTCAGGCTGCAGTGACCTGTAAAGTAGCCAGCTAAAAGTCTTAAGTATACTCTGCTGAGTGAAAGTAGGTTATCAGAAATTCCTCTGTCCGGCGTTAACAATGGTTTTGCTTGTCGCTGACCAATAGAATTTCGACAGTATTCCACGAATTTCTTCTACTCCCACCTCGTGAGAATATTGTTAATGTAGCTCCTTGTAAGTTCACAGAAAGGCTTAGGACCAATTAGAGGCCTCTTTTTTAACTAGATGGTCCGCTATTTCAATTCGCTCATGCCCCTCGTGCCCAGGAACCTAACCTAATATAATACTGTGTTGGAATTTCCTAACATGTTGAGAAGTTTCAGGCAGTTATACATATATCATTTTTGATGTGATTATAGTTGATAGAAGTGTCTTAAAAGCCACCTGACTATCTGAAGGTTTGTAAATGTGGGTTGCCCTCGTTTTGCTACTGAGCCATTCACTCACACATATCTCAATGATGTGTATTTCTGCCTGGAAAATTGTTGGGTAAAAATCCACTGGAATCGCTTTTTCTGAATTTAGGTCCATTAGTTTCGGTCCCCGTTCTGCCACCTTCTAGGATGCGATATCTGCGATCCAGGTTTGAGGATTACAAAATTATTTTTTCAGGCCGTACGTTCGTTAATAAGAACTTGAAAGTTCCTGAAGCGAATGGGTTTAGGGGATAATACATCCACCCTGTGAAGAGTAGGAGTGCGCCGGAAGTCTTCTAAGATCTTTAGATGTTTTCTCATATCCCCACATTTTAGATCGGAGTCGCCTTTTAGCCTAAAGGCGCTCAAACGAGCTTCTTTTTCAATTAAAGTGGGAAGCGGTGGTATGCATAGGAGCAAACCTATTGCGTCAGTTAGGCAGGGTTTCATTGCTCCTGTTATACCGACACGGTACGATTTGTTGGATCATTTAGCGCTTTTCATTGCTTAACTTTAGGCTACGATGCTAGGGAAGCGTAAGTGGCTATAAGTTTAGCAACTGTAGTGAATGTCCACTAAGCCAGTCTGGGGCTCAGTTCCTATGCTTTTCCAAATGCTTGTGGCTTTTACAGTAACTTTCTCAAGATGAAAGTTCAGTGAGCGTTTTGTAAGGGTTGATGCCAAGGTAGTTCGCATCTGTGAAGAGTAGAACAGCCGATTCATTTAGGACAGGACAGTTAATGTTGATATTCCATTTCCTAGTGAACGGCAAACGCAGTTATCGATGTGTTAATAGAGATCCCTTTGTCGGTGCACCATTTGTTTAATATACTGAGGGCTTGCAATGCTGTTAGAAATGGTCTCCTCATACCAGCCTACTATATATACTACCAGGTCCTCAGCGTAACCTTGAGTGTAGGAACCTAAAATGTTAAGTTTGTAAAGAAGTTCATCTATTAGTAGTATCCACAGAAGAAGAGAGAGTACTCCTACTTGCGGGCAACGTATTGTGGCCTTGATATACTTTATTCTTCCTGCTAATTTTGCACTGATCGTTCAGGATTCCAGCATCGATACAATCCATCTTGTGATGGATTTAGGTACGTCCTTTTGAGATAGGGCATCGTTGATTGTAGTCTCAGTAGATTTGTTTTGGAAAAATAGTTTAGTTGTACTGCTCCAAGATGTTGTCCGTTGTTTTGAGGAAAAATAAGCTAAGGCTAATCGGTCTGTATGACTTAGGCAATTGTTCGGGATTTTCCCACTTTAGGCATAAATACAACCTTTACCTCAGCCCATTTCGTAGATATGTATCCTAACATTATGTTTGCTTTATATAGTCTGGACAAAGAATGGACAATGTATAGGATTCCCTGTTGCGGAAGGCTGAATTTAGATATATCCCATTGTACCCGATTTTCGTGGATTACCTTATTTACAAGCTTTAAGTCTCTCCTGTCACTGACATTGAAAACTCAAGTAAAGCATAACATCCTGGGAAATTAGTGTCCAGTAAAAGTTGACTGATTTCCTCTGGGGTTTTGGTGTAGCCATCATCTGGGTTGTTTAGGGTGTATATAATGCGTTTGAGTCACCTTTTAATAAGGCTTTCGGGAGACGGATAGCAATCGGAAGATTTGAAGTCTTAACACAATGATCTCTCCGCGAAGCTCTTCTAGATTTCCTCAGTTCTTAGTTTAAGTTGGTTAAATCGGTTGAGTAGGAGACGCTTACCACAGAGTAAACAGGGTAATGGTAAGAGCGACCCAACGCAACGGTCAGCCTGGCGTCCGCTTTGCATGCGTCGGGAAATTGCTTGAGAAACTCATACAGTGCAGACTTGCAGAGTCTGTGGAGAGTGCTGGGGGATTGTAGACAAGGCAATACGGTTTCTGACGCAGAAAATTAACGCTTGGCGCAATAGAAGAGGTGGTAAGCAGCGATCAACGCAGACGCCACTACCCGAACCGCCTCACCGTCCTAGCAGCGCTTGATGTACGAAGCGCTTTTAACAGCCCACGATGGATAGACATTATAAAGGCTCTACGCGAAAGGTTTCGAATACCTGTATACCTGCTAAGGGTTCTTCAGAACTACTTGAGTGAGCGTAAACTGCTGTACGACACTCCAGATGGCCAGTAAACAAAAGCAACAACATCTGGCGCAGCTCAAGGATCTATTCTCAGCCCCGATCTCTGGCATATGAGCTCCGACGAGATATTGAGCAAAGAAATGCCAAAAGATACATATCTAGTCGGATAGGCGGACGATATAGCGGCGGTAATACCAGCTCGGGACACTGAGGACGCTAGAAGAAAGCGGAGCCATGTTATGATAAGGACACAAATATTGCTTGAGGACGGCCTGGAACTCGCCAAACGTAAAACCGAAGTCATACTTATAACACGAGGTCGTATGCCACTCGAGGTCAGCATGCAAATAGGCGACACGTCCTTAGTGACCTAAAAAGTAGTGAAATACTTAGATATGCAACTTGACTGCAGGCTTACTTTCTTGGCCCAGATACGTCATGCGACTACCAAAGCAGCAGAGGTCACGGGTATGCTAGGTAGATTAATGGCAAGCATCGGTGGGCCAACACAGCGGCACTCAGAGTTGCCTCAGCCTACCGCACTGTCTCAGGCGCAGCAATTTTTGTGATCAGCGGGCAAATACCCGTCGACCTTATGGTCCGGGAACGAAATGGATGCGTGGGACTTCAGGAAGAAATACGTCATCACCAGCTTCCCAGAACGGAGATGCCAAACCATGCTGCGGTGGCAAAGCCGATGGGACACTGAACTGAGTGGAAGATGGACGGCGAAACTTATTCCATCAATTGACAAATGGGTGCAAAGGAATTTCGGAGAAGTGAACTACTTCTTAACTTAGTTTCTCTCGGGCCACGGATACTTTCGAAGATACGTATATGGGCAAGGTAACCGATTTCAAGTGCATATACTGCGAAGCGTTGAGCGATGACGCTGAACACACGTTTTTTAGTTATGATAGATGGCTCGAGGTTTTCCTGCTCTGAGGGAGTAGATCGGCGACTTCGCACCGAGCAACATAAGCAGCGAAATGCTCGAACGCGAGGACAGTTGGAATGCGATAAAGAAATACATCGAGCACGTACTACGAAAAAAAAAAGATTGACCTCGACAGAGTGCAACAAAGCGAAGTCGCACAGATAGAGACACAAGAAGACGAGCCTATATCATGAAAGCTGGCTACAAATAAGGTGGACCCAGACATGGATCAATAGAAATGGTCCTTTATGGATGCCGTTCTGGACCCTCCCGAAGTATTTTAGAAAGCAGTCCGGGGTGTCTCCCCAGAAGGAGAGGAGGGATCGTTTTAGTGGCCAACCCATACGACGCACTAGACGACGGTTGCTGTAAGGGCGAAGGCATTTTGAACGCGACCTCACCCACCAAAAAAAAAAAATCGCTGTCTGTTTTGCTTTATTTATAGGAAGCGTGCGGTTCCACCAGGGAACATCTCTTTGTGGTTTTTTCGCTTTTTCTTGACAGCTTTGAGGAAAGGCAGACGTAATGTTTGAGACGAGCTTATTGGCTTACCTCTCAAGTTCAGATATAAGTAATATGTGATGCTTAGAGTAGTTAGCACTTTGTTCTAAAACAAAACGAAATACTTTCATTTCTTGGGTTTCAGTAAACTGTCATAAAATCTTCGACTTTGAGATTACGCGGGTGGCTACTCAAGTTTTCAGATACAAAACACCAGTGGAAATATGTGAAATCTGATATTTTCAGTATACAGTTTAAAATTTTGAATGATAATTGGGCTCAGAGAGCTTTTTGTGTCGTTTACAGCTGCTTGAAACTTTCATTTTCGTCAAAGAATGGGATTAAAGCGGGACATTTTCGTGCAATGATTTTCTATGCCTATTGACATGAATTAAACCAACAACAGTGAGCCAAACTACTCGATTCGGTTTTTGGATTTGAAGCGTTAACTCCATCCGGTGTTTCGCTGGTTTCCTGAATTCAATCGTAGTACCCTAAAGGAGGAATTTCGTGCAGGTCGTCCAAAATCGGTGCTTAGCCAGAAAATATCTAAGATGGGCGTGCGGTGATATTACAATAACGTTGTTGTTGTTGTAGGAGCAATACTAAGCCCTGTCAGTGTAGTGTACGTCACCGGCCATCTTCGTCTAACTCATCTAAAGGTAGGCCCAGGAAACTTGTTGTTTCGACAGGTTGCGTCCAGCGGGAGAGGGGTGTTCGATGAGTGGATTTAGTGGGGCATGTGAAAAGGTGGTTAGTGTCGTGCAGGGTGCCTTCACATGCCGGACATATGTTAAGTAGGAGTTTAATCTGCTACACTATTCACAGAACGTAAGAGTGCCAAGGTTACGCGGGTCTCGCGGGGAAACTGGAGCTCTTCATCTGCTATGGGTGGTGGTTGGATTCCGATTACGGCATTCGGTGGTCGGGTGCTTAAGAAGGTGGTAATGGTCTCCGTTGGCTCTACTTTACCGTAATGACTCGGGCTTTTCCCGACTAAGGGCTGCCGCCCTAGTAAACTAGCACTGTCAAGTGAACCTTTTATATTACAGGAACGTCATGTGGCATGATTGACTATTAGTTCCACTTACACACATTCAGTATTGCATGAACCGTATAATTTTACAATCACTCAAAAACAGGCCAAGTCGGGAGCTTCGAAAATTGACATGCCCAGATGCATTGATCTTCATAAACAAAATTTCGAAAAAAATTATTTATTTTTGATCGTAAATACTTATTTTTACTTGTTTATCTCAAGGCTTAGCAACCCCCGTACTCCCAGATATGCAGTCGGCAATTTCCATATTTAGTAAATGGCAGTCATTACTTCGGCTTTAAGTGGCTTTCAATAACGAATGAAAAATACAGTTGCTTCTTCTTTCATTCATAATTTGAGTGCTTAATGCCAGTATTAAAATATTTAAAAAGTGCACACAAAAAACAAAAACAAAGAATTACATAGTAAAATAGTAAAAGCTCACATTTACAAACACTGCATGAAAGCCTGTAAATATCGAGTGTACATTTTCATAAAACCCGCATGAAATTTTAAAAATTATTGGAAATTAATTAACATACTTTCCGCGAAACAGCGTAAAGGACGAATTTGAGCAGCGCACGCTTTGTGAATTCGAGAGCAGATATGCCCAGCATTTTCGAACGCGCCTACCCACTGTAGGTGGGTGTGTGTGTGTGTAACTACATTGCAGCGCAGCCATTTACCAAACGCCTCATTACAGCTTCATAACTCTTTGGATAATATAATAAATATTTTGCAGCCCATTATTGTATGCGCGGATTAACACCTTCGCTGTTTTGCATTTTAATTAGTTTATACGCCAAAAATGCGATGCCCGAGCGAGTGTGTGCGAGTGGTTTTGGGCGCTGCTCAAATGCACAATGGACAGCGGCAGCGATGCATTTGTGCGGAAAACATGTGACATGTGCTACGTGGCGTGCGGCATGCGGCATGCGGCCTGTGGCATGCCACACAAGTATTATGGTGCAGCAACTTGTAGTGGCGGTGAAATCTGCCGTTGGCTCAATTTGTTCGTGCGGCAATTTCTCCGCACATTTTGCGTGTCTTCAACATGAACGAGGCGTGGTCTGGTGATATTTTCACGCACCATCGACCATTATTTTAAAGGCATGTGTATTAGGGGGATCATAAAAATGGTTTTTTTTGCATAATTTTTAACTGCGAATCTAACTAAAATAACGAATTGCAGTATTTGTTATTTTTCTTTTGTTTTTATTACCTGGATCGTTGGCATTTAATTGGCACATTAAAAAATCGCAAAATTACCAAAAAATTAGAGAAATGCTAAAAATTGAGAAAAAACTAGAAAAATTTTAAGGACAACCCTAATATGTGCACATACATGTGTATATATTTTTAATATCTTGAGCCTTGGTAATGAGACTCAAACTTGTTTTAAAATTTTGACATTAAGATTTTAATTTTTTAGGGACTACACTAATACACACATACTTACATATGCATATGAATTTTTTCTTAATTTCTTAAGCCTTGGTAGTGACCCTTAAAATTTATTTAAAATTTTTAAATAGAAAATTCAAATGTAAATTTTTGAGGACGACCCTAATATGTGCACATAGATACATGTGCAGATATTTTTAATTTCTTAAAACTTTGGTGGCGAGTCTTTAAACTTTTTTAAAAATTTTGACATTAAGTTTTTATTTTTTTAGGAACCACCCTAATATACACATACTTACATATGCATATGAATTTATTTTCAATTTCTTAAACCTTGGTAGTGAGTCTTAAAACTTGTGTTAGAATTTTGAAATACAAGATTTAAATGTTAATTTTTAAGGACAGCCCTAATATGTGCACATACATGTGTAGATATTTCCAATTTTTTAAGCCTTGGTGGTGGGTCGTTAAACCCGTTTAAAAATTTTGACATTAAGATATTAATTTTTTTAGGAACCACCCTAATATGAACATACTTACATATGCATATGAATTTATTTCTCAATTTCTTAAACCTTGGTAGTGACCCTTAAAATTTATTTAAAATTTTGAAATACAAAATTTAAATGTAAATTTTTGAGGACGACCCTAATATGCGCACATACATACATGGGTAGGTATTTTTAATTTCTTAAGCCTTGGTAGTGAGTCTTTAAACTTGCTTACAAATTTTGACATTAAGATATTAATTTTTTAGGAACCACCCTAATATACACATACTTACGTATGCATATGAATTTATTTTCAATTTCTTAAACCTTGGTAGTGAGTCTTAAAACTTTTACTAGAATTTTGAAATACAATATTTAAATGTTAATTTTTAAGAACAGCCCTAATATGTGCACAGAAATGTGTAGATATTTCTTAAGCCGTGGGCCTTAAAATTTATTTTAAAATTTTTAAATACAAAATTTAAATATAAAGTTAAGATTTTGACATTAAGATTTTAATTTTTTAGGGACCCCCCTAATATAAACCTATAACCTACATTTCCATATGTATTTATTCTGAATTTCTTAAACCTTCGTAGCGCGCCTCAAAACTTATTTTAACATTTTTATATAGACTTAAAGGTTCCCTTTTAAGGACAGCCCTAATATGTGTAAACATTATTTATTTTTAACTTCTTAAAACATGGTAGTGAGTCGTAAAACTTGTTTCAAAATATTTAACTGATATGTACAATATTTATTTTTCAAGCACCACCCTAATATACATGCATACCCACATTTATACATATGGTTTGCTATGTTTTGCATGCATATTTGTTGTTGTACAAATGCATGCGCGAAAATGTTAGGTTAATTTATAAACGCCATTTTGCAGCTGTTTATTTGCATGTATTATTGCGGTTTAGTGGCCAAAATTTTATAACAACACCAAAAACAAACTAATATCCCAACTCGTACACTAACAATCGGCGCGTAGTCCTTTGTGTCATGCGCTCAATTTGAAACTAATTACATAATTTAATAGACATGACACTCGTCGTCATGCTCGCCAACTGTTTTTCAAATATCATTCGCCAAACGAGTGTAGCGCCTCAATTATGCTTATAATACTTTTAGGCGCACACACACACACACATATGAGCTCGTATAGGGCAGGTAATTGAATCGGTTGACCGGTTGTGTGCCTAGCCATGTGTCAGTGACATTGGTCCGGTGAACTGAAAATTGATATCTGCCATTGTGCAATTGAACTTGCCTATGTCAGTTTGGATTGCATAATTTTAGGTGTTTAGGTAATAAATGAATATTTGTTTCTAGAATATTTACATATTTTGAAAATAGTTAAATGTTTAATGGCTTTCAATGAGATGTGTGGAGTCTCAATAAAGCAGCTAAGGCCACGTTGATGGCTTCCGACTTAATCACAAATAGTTTCTTTTAAAGCGTAGATTTTTAAAGACTCCCCATAAAAAAGAAACATGGGCTCAAACTGTAGCTCCAAGTGGTCACTTGAAAATGAAATTATCTTGCTTTTTGCTCTGGTGTGCAACCATTCGAAACCAAATATTGCTCAACACCATTTCTTTAATTTCGGAGCGACAAGAACTCAGTAAACGATTATGGCTGAAATGGCGACTCCAGGAACATTTTATGCAGAATGGGTCCATTAGGCTACTACTACGGCACGTCGTCCGAATGGATACAAACGTGGCTGCGTTGAAAGTTTTCGATGCGATACCTGCTGGTGGTAGCAGAGGAAGGAGGCCTTCCTCTTGAAACGATCAGATAGAGAAGGACTTGACTTCATTTGATGTGTCCAAGTGGCAATGGTTAACACGAGAACGTGATTATCGCGTCACTTATGAAGAAGAAGAATGCTAATACAGGGTGCGCCAAATAAGACCTACTAATTTTAAACACAAATAACTTTTGCAATAATCATTTATTTTGGTTAATTGTTTTTATATATTGAATATATTTTATGGAAATTATGTATGAAATGTTACATTAGACAAATGTCCACCATTTTTCTCGCTACAAAGATTGGCTCTTTTTAACGCGTTTTCCATTAGACCACATAATGTTTCTGGTTGAAGGCTCAGTATTTCGTCTCGAATATTTTGCTTCAGCTGTCTAATAGTCTCTGGTTTATTAAGATACACTTTGTCTTTTAAATACCCCCATAAAAAGATGTCGCGCGCAGTCAAATCTGGCGAACGAGGTGGCCAAGGGCAATCTGCATTTTTGGAAATCAGACGTTCGCCAAAAATTTCACGCAACAGGCCCATAGTTTGCCTAGCAGCATGCGCAGTTGCTTCATCTTGTTGAAACCACAAATTAGGATACTGCTCCGCCATTGGCCGCAAAAAGTTTTCAATCAATGTTCTGTAAGAAGCTCCTGAAATCGATTTCGGCGTTTTATTCTCATTTTCGAAGAAATATGGGCCGATAACTCTAGTGGCCATAACCCCGCACCAAACAGTACATTTAGATGGGTACAACTGATGTTGGTGTGTTGCCCTTGGATTTGCAGAGCCCCACAATCTACAGTTTTGTTTGTTGACATAACCATTTAAATGGAAATGCGCTTCATCCGACATCAAAACATTATTTAAAAAATACATTTGTGTGGCTAATTGTGTAAAACGAATAGCGTATTGTAGTCGTTGTTGGTGGTCTTGCGGTAGCAGTGCTTGCACAATTTGAATTTTCTATGGGTACATCTTAAGATCCAACTTTAAAATTCTACGCAATGTCGTTCTGGAAATGCCCAACTGGATGGATCATCTGCAACACTCTGCCGCACAGTTTCCTCGTTGTCTTCAGTGTGAATATTTCGATGGGCACCTCGTCCAGGACGGTCGGCCAGTGAACCCAGTTCCTCAAAACGACCGACCAAACTATTATTATTATTATTATTATTTATTAAAATAT
Organism: Anastrepha ludens; assembly: GCF_028408465.1. NCBI lineage: Eukaryota > Metazoa > Arthropoda > Insecta > Diptera > Tephritidae > Anastrepha > Anastrepha ludens. Next base: position 7,707,735 of record NC_071499.1, on the reverse strand, counting down.
AATTAAAATTATAGATTAATCTAAGATAAAAGCTCTAGCTACCAGGGCCATCGGCTTGAATCTGGAATCAAAATGTTGCCGATATTTACGCTGCATTAAAACAATTGATCGTTGACAAGAATAGAAGAACTCTATAACTTATATATTCTAATAAAATCCTTACCAGCACTTTTTGATGTATGTGTACTAGGGCGGGTCGATTTAAAAATCGCTCATTGCTCTGTAAAAATCGTATTCTAGGGATCAAAATAAGAAACTTTCCCGAAGGAACCATACCTCTAAAACGAATTCTGATGTCCCCCAATTTGGGTCGAACGAAAAATCCCACTTTGACCTATTTAGAGTGCTCCAATCGAGTCCGAATGTATGACCGACCCCCACTAACTTTGGACGGCCGATCCACCCATGCCAGTGGCACACACCCTGGAACTCCCCTGCGGGCGTTCCCCATACAATCATTTCAAAATATCACCATTTTTGGCCTTTACATGAGAAAAGAAACTAAAAAGTTCGATCCAAATTGGGGGACATCAGAATTCGTTTTAGAGGTATGGTTCCTTCGGCAAAATTTCTTATTTTGATCTCTAGAATATGATTTTCACAGAGCAATGGGCGAAATTTTTGCCACCCCACAAATCGACCCGGCCTAATGTGTACATATTTGACTTTCCGCTCAGATATGCATTTTAACAGTGCTTTAATTTTTTTCATGTTTTCTAAAAACACTCAGCTATATAATTTTAAGGTTATCAGGCTAAAAAATAAACCAAATTGGTCTTTATACTGAATTGCAACCTCTCTCTTTCTCTTAGCTTCACTGTCTGTGGTGGACCATTGCTTCATCAACAATCCTTCTTCAATTCTGTCTCTCCATTGTCTCATCTCTTTAATTACGAACGTTCATCTTTTTTAAGTCTGATTCGACGTCATCAAGCCATCTCTTTCTTGGTCGGTCTGTCTTTCTTCCTCCAATTGGACGCAAAGTAAACACCCTTTTTTGGATTCTTTCGTTGGGCATTCTTATAATGTGGCCAATCCATCTAATCCGCTGCCCTTTAGTAAAACGTATTACATTTTCACTTACTTTACTGAATTGGAACCATTTCATTCTTATTTGGTAAATGCACGATTCTTCAATTAGATCGATAGATTACTTCGAGGCTTGCACTTCGACCTCGTGGTATTTTGAGCCCTCTGCTCATTACAGTACCTCATCTAGACCCAGTTCCTTTATGAAACTCAGGATAGAGCTGGGTTGGATTGAGCGTATGTGTCTTTCTTGTGACTGTAGTTTGCCCAGGTGTCTCAACCTTCTCCGCGCTATAGCGCTATATTCAAGGAGAAGATGCATTGGAGTCTCCTGAGATTGTTTGCAGAAATGACACGTATCCGTAGACAAAATCCCGATCATGTGTAGATGACTACGCAGTCCGCAGTAGACTGCAAGAATGCCCGTGAGCATTCCCAGCTTATCCTTGGGGAGGGTTATGAGGTTACGAGTTTTTGTAACGTCTTTTGGTTGTATAATTCCAATAACGATCTCGCCTGGCGTGGCTCCATTTGGTTGGCAGGAAATGTGATAGGGATATGTGGCTACAGGCGCATATAAACCGGTTTGCACCCGGCAATAAAGTTTGTGCCGGTGAATAGAAAAAAACATTCTGAATTTAGAAGTAAAATTAAATCGTAAGTGCAAGAATAGTTTTGAAAAAGATAAGAATACTTCATATCTAAAAAAAAGGATAAGAATATTTCCTGTGCCAGCTAACCCCCCTTAGTCTTAGCTCTTCACTCCTAAGCTTATCCTTAGGGTGTGCTGTTCCATAGTAAGGAAGGACTCTGGGCTATTAGAGGCGGGGCCACAGCCTCTCTTGTCAATGTGTCCGCTACTTTGTTTCCAGTTATACCCAAATTAACAGGACGCGATTGTACGTTCCTAGTAGATTAAGTTTCTCGATACACTCAAGAACCAGTAAGGACTTAATCTCAATGGATGATAGAGTCTTAAGTGCCTCCTGAGTGTCGCTCAGAAGGGCAATTCGCTCATTCTGGAAATTTTTGCCTAAGTTTAGCTTTGAAAATAGACAGATGGTATACATTTCGGCTTGAGAGGCACTTGAAAAACAACCCGTTGGCACAGAATGCTTGGTTTATATATATATATAATTGGCGCGTACACCCTTTTTGGGCGTTTGACCGAGCTCCTCCTGCTATTTGTGGTGTGCGTCTTGATGTTGTTCCACAAATGAAGAGACAGTTTTAAGCCAACTCCGAACGGCAGATATTTTTATGAGGAGCTTTTTCATGGCAGAAACACACTCGGAGGTTTGCCATTGCCTGCCAAGGAGCGACCACTATTAGAAAAATCTATTTCTTAATTTTGGTGTTTCACCGAGATTCGAATCGACGTTCTCTCTGTGAATTCCGAATGCTAGGTTTGGGTGCCATTTATTCCAGCGCCTATGCGTTCTGGTGTTTTCGCGCCATCTTTGTACCAGGACAGGGTACACTCCTGGAGTTTCTTTTAAAATGCAAGTCTACCCCAGTTTTACTCAATTCTGAACTTCAGTTAAAAAATCCTTTAAAATTAATTTTCTTTCGAAAATCCGTTTACTAAAAATGGGCCTTTCATTTTATAAGGATTTTTGCTTGGTGTTCTTTTGTTTCCTTACAAAGCGACCCACTCTAATGTATAGGCACTCATATATAAATGCTTCTATTTCACATTGTTTTTGTATTATTTTCTATTACACGCACATTTATAATTTTATTTAAAAGACACTAAAAAAACATTTTAAATATAGATGCTTCGCTGCCACTCGGCAAATCAGCTACGCGTTAAAATTTTAAATTTTTAATTAGTTTTTGCGCAAATAACCGCAAAGAGATTTTTCACGCCAATTTTAATTTGTGAAATTGAAAATCATCTGAAATTTCCAAATGTTATACAACTGTTTAACGGTCATTGGCAGTCTGCGCCAAACTCCAGCGAGCGAGCGACCAGCACTGCACGCATAGGTTTGTACGCGTGGCTGTGTGTGCGTGTGCGTGTTAGTTGGGGTGCACAGGAAATGAATATAGCGCCGAAATTAGTGGACTGAGGGGAGCTTACAATTTACTAACGGAAATTACAATTGCATATTTTAACGATTTCAGGCCAAATATTTGGCGGGTGTAGCTAGCGCCAACGTATGTTGATTTTTAGTGATTGGTTACTAGCGGGGATGGCCGGTGGAGATGGGCACCACGGAGAGGGCTGGGTCTATTCGGCGTGACTGCGGCGGAAATGTTGATTAATTAATGGCTTTGAATAGTATTTGTGTTTGTATTTAAATGAATGCATTTCATGATTTTATATGCCTTGCAAAGAGTTTGGATTTTGAAGGTTTGTACGCGCATCGACTGAAAGTTAAACATGAATTTGAAATATTGTTTTTGAGGCAATAAAGTTTATTAATGTGTTATTTTGAAAATCAGTTTGAAAATAAATATTTAAAAGTTAAAAGTAAATACGAGGGTTGATATTTACAAATGTGATTTTGGGACTATAGTAGAAATGCGCTGGCGCAGAACGAAACTAGTAAGCCCCTGTAAGGAGGAGGTGAAATCACACCCAAGAGTGCAGGTAACATTTCTCTAATCTGGGTTCCAGGCCATAGGAATGTAGAGAGAAATGAAATTTGCTGATGAGTTTGCCAGGAAGGGGACTGAATTAGCCGCAGAGACCTCCTACCCGGGCATCCGGCACGAATTATTTCTCAGGAAAGCACAGAATAGGTGGAACTCCATTTCTTCATGTGCTATTTTGGAAACTCTTTGGCCCCACACGGCGATCGGCATACACGGGGAAAAGCTAGGGTTACCATTCAACCCCCCTTGCAGAAGTTGTGGAGACATTTCAGAGAAGGAGAACAGAGAGACAGAGCTTAAGTCTCTGTAAATGTTCGGATTTGGCAGCTAGACGACTAAGATCACGGGGCGCTCCTTTCGTCGACAGCAGTGGGGCAGTGCGCCAACCTAAATCCAATCGATCTCCTCCCTTATATCAACAACTCTGGCTGGCTGTAGATATCTGCCTGTTGGAGGTCTCTTAATGGTATCAAAACGGTGCTTGAGGAGTGCCAGACTGGTATTTTAACCATTTCACCTACCTACCTGGAAATGCGCAGCTAATCAGGGAAGCGATGAGTTTTTGGCAACTGTAACAACTTCCATTTCTGTTACACAATGCCAAGAGGTGCATGTAATTTATAATTAGAAGAAAAGCTCGGTCCGCTAATCAAAACACCAGCGAAGACTTTGTTGAGATGTGCTCCTTTAGACTACCAGACCAGTTTAGCGTCTTCCAAGCCGAGATCTATGTTATAGACAAAGCCGCAAAAACGATGAGACTAATGGACTTACTTCCGACAAACCTTACCGTTTTTGTTGACAGTCAAGCAGTCATCAAGGCACTGGCCTCAGCTCGCCCCAACTTAAGATGTGCTACGGAATACAGGAAGTCGCTCTCGCTTATCTAAACACACAACACCACACTTTGCTGGGTCCGCGGCCACTCTGGAGTGGCGGGAAATGAAAGAGCGGATGAGTGGAAAGGAAAAGCTCTGAACTGGACCTTCAGCGAATGGTTCATTCAGTATTCCTCTAAACTATGAATGACTTGAGCGTAATCGCGGAAACCAGTAGAAGTTAGCCTCTGATTCCAATTTGTAGGGTCTCCAAGCGTTCCAAAACTTAATCTTAAAAGGACAAAAAGTCTGCTTGGATTGAACAGATCAACTACCAGAGTCCTAATAGGTGTCATAACGAGTCATTGCATTATTGGCACATCAGACAGTAGAAGTGGGAGCCCATCACAGTGAATTCTGCAGGAGTTGTGGAAATGAAAAAGAAATTGAGTGGGTAAAACCCGTCCTCTGTGAATGTTCTGCACTTCAAAGAAGCCACGCCAAATATCTTCGCGATTATTTCTTTGAAGACCATGGAAATTTGCAAAATGTGGTTTAAGCAACTTAGTTAGGGGATGAAAATCAAATGCAGGTATCACAAAGGGCTTTAGTGTCTTGTCTTAGAACAGCAACCTGGTTAATTTAACTTAACCTTGTTGGGATTTTAAAATTGTTATATGGATTGCATGCGTGAAGAAGTAGACCTTAATTGGACCTTGATGGATAACTCAAAAATTTTAAATTTTTAAAGTTTTTGATCGCACTTACCTTATTCTGTTGGAGCTCTTTTTCATCACTAACTGTTAGTAAAAACCTTCACCTAGAAGTCTGCCTAGGATTCTATCCCTAGAACTGCTCTTTTTAATTATTAATTCATGTAAAGAGGGCCAAAGAGACCCACCAGGTAGGAATTAGAAGCTTAAAATCCTCCATCAAAAATTGACGACCAAATTTCATTGTTGATCTCTGAAGAAGTAGTACCATTTGAGCTCGATTTATGGTAATCATTCAAGTAAATAAAAGGCGTTTTTTAGGAAATGAAAATTCGTTTAAATTAAACATTCCCGTTACTTTCTGATCATAGGTGTCAGAACAACGACCGAGTTTAAGAGCGTAAGATTTCGTGTGTTGAGTGTACTGCCCGCACGAGCAAGCTTTGCCGACCTCTAGTGAAAAAAGGAAGAACTTTAAACAAAAATTTAGGAGTATGAGTGTCTAAGAACGTCGAGCTATTACGCCGCATAAAATTTAAGATAGAGTAAGAATTCGAAATAAAAAAAATTAAAAAAAGTTAAAGGCGTTGTAATGTTGTTGAATGTTTGTATTATTGCTTAACTGATCCTGATATTTTTAGAGTCGGTTATCCGTAACATTCCAAGTCGATCCCAGGTAACGGAAACAATTTTGTTATTTCAAACTACAAATATGAATTCATGCGTTTACTTGGCTGAGGGGACATTTCTGTGTTCCCAAAAAAAAAGTAAGGATTTTTATATAACGCAGACCTTCTCTTATCAGTAATCAGAGGCCCGAACAAAAGATGATTTTCTATAATTTTTTGTTTGCTAGTCAATTGCTTTCATTTACAAAAATAAAAACATAGCATTAATACATCATGTTTCGACTTGACTTCAGCAAAATTTCAACAAAAAAAAAAAAAAAATGAGTCCCAGAAGTCCCTTGTGGTGATCATCACAAGTCCTTGGAGATCCGTCTAAAATCAATCGGACAGAGAAATTAATTTTATTAATAGATAATCTTGTGCCTGATCGAAGATTTTTTTTTCAAAATTAACGATATGTCGGCCTCAGAAAATATTTATCAGATTTTCGAGGGAAAAAACCGATATTTAATTGTTAAAAAAAAAAATGGAAATTTTTGAAAAGAAAAATCCTTCGATCAGGCACAAGTTTTTTATGTTTTTCAAAGCAGTATAAATTTTACACCTACCAGGCGATTTTTAAGTTACAGTGATCACCAGTTCAAAAAACATAGTTTTGAGAAAAACACATTTAAACTTTTGCTACTTTGCTACTCTGGAGAGCCCGATCGCTTTTTGTTAATTGTTAAATAACTCAAAAAGCATTTGTCGGATTCACTTCAAATTTCCACACAATATTTCTAAGGTGGTTATACTTGAAGAAAATGCAAAGCCAAAAAACCAATTTTTTTAAAACTCTGACTACCCTTAACCCCTTAAGGCAGACGATCTCAATTATACAGCATCAGGTTAAAGAAGTCACACGACAACGAGTCACCCCGTCGAGAAGGCGAAGTAACCCAGTTTGGCACCCGCAACGTAAAACACGAACAAAGCCTCGGGCATCGAGCTATATTGCTCTATATAAAATCCAAGATCAAGTGAGAAGTAGATACAAAAAAGTTAATATGCTTATTGAATCAAAAGTGGCGGTCAAATATCACATTTAGATCTTTGAGTTCATGAACAGATTCAAGTAAAATATTAGCAATATTATAAGATGATTGAAAAACATTTTGAGTTTTGGCGAAAGTAACATGAAAACATTTATTTACTGCTAGAGAGATACCAGAGTTACTGCACCAGCGAACCAGCGCATTAATATCCGATTGTAACAATAAATAATAATGAAAATGCTGGGTGTTTCGCTGAGTAGTTTCTATTTTTTGTGGGGTGTGACTTGATGTTTTTCCGCAAATGTAGTGATTTACCATTTCAGGTCACCTCCGAGCGGTGGATGACTTTTAATGAGTACCTCTTTCATGCCAGAAATATACTCGCAGGGTAGCCATTTCCTGCTTTACCAAATATATATAATAATATTACAATAATATTTATATTATGAGCCTACATATTGAGTAGTCGAAAAAGTCTTTTCGTATTTCTAATCAAACTTCAACTCATTTTTTTTTATATTTATAATGAACTTTATTAAACCAAATATGTACCATTTTGGTCGACCACCTTTTTGCCATTTTTTTTCTAGAGACATTATTCCATCAGTGTAAAACTTTTGTGGTTTCTCGGGGAAAAACTGCGACAAGTAATTTTCACAGGCTTCTCTTGAAGCCAACTTTACTCCATTAAGGGAGTTCTGCATTGACCGAAACAAATGGTAGTCCGATGGTTCAAGGTCAGGGCTATATGGTAGATGCATCAAAACTTCCCAGCCAAGCTCTCCCAGTTTTTGCCGAGCCATCAAAGATGTGTGTGGCCTAGCGTTGTCCTGATGGAAGACACGCCCTTTCTGCTGATCAGTTCTGGCCGTTTTTTTTTCGATTGCTTGCTTCAATCTCATCAGTTGTTGACAGTAAAGTTTAGAATCAATCGTTCGAGCAGGCTGGAGCAGCTCATAGTGGATGATTCCTTTCCTATCCCACCAAACACACAGCATAACCTTTCGAGGCGTCAATCCTGGCTTTGCGACCATTTGTTGAGCTTCACCACCCTTGCACCATGATCTTTTTCGCACATTATTGTCGTATTTGATCCACTTTTCGTCTCCTGTTACAATTCGCTTCAGAAATGGTTCGATTTCATTTCGTGTGGTACCCAAACATCGAGCTTCTTTTTGTAACCAGCCTTTTTTAATGGTTCAAAACCGTTTGATGATGAATGTTTAGTGCCTTGGCGATGTCATGGCAGCTTATGTGATGGTCCTGGTCAATCTCTTCCATAATTTCATCGACTTTTTCAACGATAGGTCGACCGGAGCGAGGTGCATCTTTCACATCGAAATTTCCAGAACGGAAGCGCGCGAACCATTGTTGTGCTACACGAACTGATACAGCATCGTCTCCGTAAACTTCACAAATTTCATTGGTGGCTTGCGTGGCATTCTTCCCTTTTTTATACAAAAATTTCAAAATATAACGAATTTCTTCATTATTTTTACTCATTTTTGAACAGCTATAACTTTTTTTCACCTTTCTATATTAACACCATATGATATAACACAATGTGATTGGTAGCACTGGAGATAGATGACTCCAACGACATCTATTCACAAAATACGAAATCACTTTTTCGACTACCCAATATTACCTTACCCCAAGTGTACTTACGCGTACTCTTCAAATTTTCACTCCAAAAAAAAAACTCTCAAACATTTTGGCATAATTTTCTTTTTATTGTTTTTTCGCTTCATTTTTGCCAGTTTAATATATGCAGCTGCTGGTTTTTAAAATTTTTAATCCTCTTACTTCGGACATGTCCTCCTTGTTTTATTAAACAAATTTCGCTTTAAACCATCAATCGGTTCTATTTATAACAGTTTTCGCGCGCACATATAACTTCACTCGACTTCCTTCCTTATTTCATAGATTTCATTTTATGTTCTTAACTATAATTTATGAAATAAATACCAACTTATTAATAATTAATTAACTCGTACCTGGTAACTCAATTCTATGCCCATAATTTATGCATTGCCAATTTTTTACAAGTGTCCAGTAATTAATGGCATATTAATTACGTTCCTTCAATTAAATAATTATTTATTCGCAAATATATTTCAATATTTTTTTTTTACATTAATTCAAATATATTTACGTTATGATGCATTTAGTTATGAAATTAATCAACACACACTTAAAGTTTCAATTTTATTGACTTGCTTCAATGGTTTTTGTTTTTTTCTTTTTGGTTTTCATTTAAACTCTTCAAATATTTAACACATTTGCATACACCAACTAACGTCTGCAGCCTTTCATCTAAATTCTAAGCCTTATAATTACCAGCTAATTTTAATGTTTTCCAAGCAAATTCTTCTGCTTTACCAAATTTCATTGATTCCTACTGATAAGTGACTTTTGATAGCAACTTCTCTTCTTCAAGTATGTAGTTGAGAGTTTTTATATATAAATTTAATTAGCTGCATAAATAATAAATGTGTACAGTGGCTTGGATTTATTTAGCACTTAATAAATACTCTAAGTAGCAGCAAAGTAGTTAAAAATAAAAAAAACCTTGACATTCACTCTCATAATGCGAAAGTATTTTTTAATTTTATTCTATGGGTGCTTCAGCGAGGGAAAAGGCAATCAAGAGGTATGACATTTAATATGCTGCCATATGCTTTAACCCTCCATTCCTCCACAGTGCAAAAATATTCTAAAACCACTTTATGAACAAAAACTTGTATTTGTTTTCCTATAAAATGCAATCGATGCAAAGTTTGTTGCCTCTTGAGGTGGTTTCCAACTTCGGCATGGTAGGCCAACTCTTCGAAAGGGTTACCTTAGAGGACATGGAGGGGGAATACTGCGATCTCTCTACTATGGAGGATGAGGAGTCTCTCCTCTCTACATCCGATGAAGAGAACGCAGACCAAACCGTGGTTGGCTGCCCTTCAATAACGTACAAATGCGATGGTGAGGATTGTACAAATCAATCTTCACCACAGTAAGGCGGCCTCAGCCGCACTCATCCTCCGTCTCGCAGAAAGGGAAGAGGATATCGTGCTCATCCAAGAACCATGGGTCGTAGAAGATCGGGTTTGCGGTTTGAGCAACAGAGAGTACAAATTGGTTTATGTCACTGACAAAGGTAAACCCAGGTCGTGCATACTAGCAAAGAAATGTATTAATGTATATTTACTAATACAATTTAGCGATGCGGATAACGTAATCACGGCAGTGGAGTCCTGCTGAAGGACGATATGGCTTGCCTCATCTTATATGGCACACGACGCGGAGCAACCACCTCCATCACAACTCATAAGAGACGCAGTTCATGAAGCATCGAGATGTGGCACCCCATTCATATTGGGAGCAGATGCTAATGCACATCATCATGTCTGGGGCAGTTCAGACACAAACGCACGTGGTGAGTACATCTTTGAATTCATTATGTGTAACAGTCTTTATATTAGTAACATAGGTGATACCCCTACTTTTGTAAAAACTACGAGAAGTGAAGTTCTAGACATCACGTGTGTCAATGAACGAGGGTCCCAAATTTTAAAGGACTGGAAAGTGTCTACAGACAACTCCTTCTCAGATCATGGGTACTTAATGTACACCATCTCATTGCCAACTAAACAGTTCAAGCCGGTTATAAACCGCAGACGCACAAACTGGGGGATGTTTGAAACCACGCTATCCAGCAATCTCCAAGCAGCGACATACACAATTAACTCCGAGCCACAGCTCGACTCAGTGGTTGATGAGCTGACTCCAGCATTTCAACAAGCTGCGAAAGCAGCATGTCCTCAGAGAACAAGAAGAGGAAAACCGAAACCTCCATGGTGGTCCACTGATATAGCAAACCTCAGAAGAGAATGCAGAACTATGTATAACGAAGCGAGGAGAACCAACTCGTGGGACATATAAAGAATGCCAGCGTAGATTTAAGTATGCCATAAGGGCAGCAAAAACGGCGTCTTAGAGAGATTTCTGTCAAAAGATAGAAAGTGTTTCGGAGACCAGTAGACTCCGGAGAGTAGTATCAACAAATCCCAGTAACCCTAGCTACCTCATAAAAGAGAATGGCAATTGGACAACCAGCAGTGAAGAAACACTAGAATTACTAATGCAGACGCACTTTCCTAGGAGGGAAACCACTAAGAGTAATAGAAAGGGCAAAATATCTAGGACTTATACTAGATAGGAAGCTAAATTGGGGGCTCACAGTCGCAGACAGAGCACGAAAAGCTATGACCGTAATGTACTCCTGCGGAAGGCTTATTGGGAAGAAATGGGGATTGGAACCCAGAATGATACATTGGCTCTACAAAGCAGTGGTTAGGCCAATTCTCTACTACGGTATAGTAATATGGTGGGATGCCCTTCAGAAGGGTGTGAACATCAAGAAACTTGACAAGGTGCAAAGATTAGCATCTGTTCTGATAACCGGCGCCATGTCAACCACACCATCGAAAGCATTATATGCGACACTAAACTTCCTTCCGGTAGATCTGCAGACAATATATAACGCACGCAGTGCGGCAATAACGCTGAACACTCTAAACAAGTGGTCAAACACGGATTATGGCCACGGTAAAATCCTGACTGGCACTTTGGGGCTTCCCAGACTGGTGGACTATGCACTCCCGCCTATACTTGCCATTACATCGTTTACGACCCTCCTACCCTCAAGGGAAGAGTGGGAACGGGACGACGTGAGACAGGGCGAGTCCATCCATGTTTACACAGATGGCTCAAAGCTCGAGGGCAGGGTGGGCGGAGGTGTATATTCTGAACATCTGGGGATCTCCTTCAGTTTTCGGCTCCCCGACTACTGTAGTGTCTTTCAGGCTGAACTGATGGCAATAATAAAAGCCGCGACACTGATACAGTGTGATGCGATATCCGGAAATGATATCTACATTTTCACTGATAGCCAGGCGGCGATAAAATCCCTCACAAAACAGTCAACAACCTCCAAGGTAGCCATGAAATGCCGCACATCTCTTAACGAGATGGCTGAGTCATTTCACCTAAAGGTAACATGGGTTCCTGGCCATCGTGACATTTGAGGGTAACTGTAGAGCCGATGAACTAGCAAGACTCGGCACTAAATTGTCTGACGAGCACATAGATAATGACATAGGGATACCCTTACAAACAGAAGAAAGCAAACGAAAGATGGCGAAATGAAGCAACCTGCTTCGCCCGTCAACTATGGCCGACTCTAAATGCTAAACGCACATAATCTCTGCTAAGCCAAAATAAACATAGTTTTAGCACATTGATCTCAGTCATAACGGGGCACTGCCTAATAGGTAAACACGCCCAAAGGATGGGTGTGCAAGCACATGACTTCTGTAGAAGTTGTCTAGATGAGGACGAGGAAGAGACAATCTCGCACCTACTGTGCCACTGCCCTGCTCTATCCAGACGCAGGTTTACTATTCTGGGTAGACAAATTTTTAATGAGTTAGAAGACCTCAGTTCAATAGAAATCAGAGATATTTTTAAAATTTTTGAAAAACACACACTGGTTTTAGAAGAGATAGGGACAAGCTCCCCACGCGGCATCACAATGGGCTATGAGCCTGTGTGTGTCCCACAGGACAGCCCCTTCAACCTAACCTAACCTAACCTTGTTGCCTCTGAAAAAACCGACCCGCTTGGACAATGCGCTTTACAAAAAATGGTTTTTGGAATTGACTCATCCTGAACAAATTTCACGCACAGTGGAGTGGTAAATAAAAAAAATTTTCGGTTCTGGCGCACTGAGAACCTTCGTACCCTGCCACTTTTTGGTGTCATGTGCGCGCTACGAACAATATCGGGCTATTCATTTTCGAAGATGCCGAAGGCTGTATCGGAACTGTCGATGGTAGTTAACCTAACCTAACCTAAATGACATGCAGTTGATTGTGAAGCCTCACCGCCCATTTAGAATAGGGCAAAATGAAGAAGAAGTTGCTTGGGCTATTAAATATTTTCGCACTTTAAAAATGAACAAAAAAAAAAAAATATGAATCGCTTGAAATGATTCGCTGGCTGTCTAGCTAAATACTATAATACACATATACATCTACATCGATATGCAAGCTATTTGTTGTAGTAAACGAGTCGTAGTTATGATGTTATGACGCTATGACGATATTTGTAGTAATCATTTGAGGTTTAACAAGTGAATACAATTATTGAATATAAGATTAGACCATAACTTCTGCTTATTGGAGGATTTCGATAGTTAGTTTATTTTTATTTTTATTTTTATTTTTAAATTATTTTTTTATTTATGGTATTTCACTATAAGTAGTTTGCTTGCATAGTATAAGTACATATTTACGATGTCCATTATTTTTTATTTTGCTAGTTATTTTGTAGTTATTGTCCGCCCATACAGTATGCATATGAATATTTTTTGTTTGTTTTTGTTTTTCTTTTTCTTTTTTGCTTGTATGTGTAATGAGTTCTCCTCTGCTATATGCTCGTAATTATAGTTAAACTGTCTGTCTGTATGCCGTAAGTGCATACAAGTGACTTAAGCAAATACTTATAGTTTGTGGTAATTAATAGTTATTGCAGCTATACTCGTGTTCCGTTAGTGCTCATTTATTATTTCACATTATTATATAAGTATATGTGTTTGCATGTATGTGTGTGTGTTTGTATATGTACAACATATCATATGAAGCTTATAGAGTTGGCTATGCGTCAATATATGTGCCTGCTGCTGCAACATGCATTTGTTGCATATGTAAGCGCGTGTTTCGTGTGTGTGTGTGTATTTCGTTAATTATTGTTTTTGGTTGGGCACAGTATTGCCAAACTGAATTGAATTGCATTTTAATTTAATCACAAGAGCAGCGAATATATAAATAGAGTATGCAAATGTGTCGCACATACGCGTACATACACACACACACACACAAGTATATTCGCATACATACACATATGAGCCGTTTTCTTTGAAAGTGATGTAAGTCGATTTTTATAAAAAATGAGTTAATGCTAAAAATGAATACAATTTAGTATAAAGTTTTTATTTCCAAAAAAATCTGTTCATTTTTTATCATTAAAAATTGTCATTACAAATATTCATGTTGTTGTTGGCGTTGTAGTAGTAACTTTACCCTGCCAGTATAGTGCAAATCACTGGTCGTCTCCGTCTAGCTCCTCTAACGGTAGACCCAGGAAACGTGCTGTTTCGACAGGTTGGGTCCAGAGAGAGAGAGGGGTGTTAGATGAGTGCATTTTATGAAGCATGTGAAACGGAAATTAGATTCGGATGCTGGACATATGTTTAGTATGTTGGGGTCAATTCTGGATAGGTAGGAGTTGAACCTGCTACAGTATCCAGAACGTAATTGTGCCAAGGTTACGCGGGACTCTCGGGGAAGTTGGAGCTCTTCGTCTGCAATGGTAGGTGGCTGCACTCCGATGACGGCATTCAGGGGTCGGGAGCTTAAGAAGGTGGTAAGAGTCTCCCGATATATATATATATATATATATATATATAATTGGCCCTTTTTGGGTATTTGGCCGATCTCCTCCTCCTATTTGTGGCGTGCGTCTTGATGTTGTTCCACAAATAGAGGGACCTACAGTTTCAAACCGACTCCGAACGGCAGACATTTTTTAGGAGGAGGTTTTTCATGGCAGAAATACAGTCGGAGGTTAGCCATTGCCTGTCGAGGGGCGACCGCTATTAGGAAAATGTTTTTCTTAATTTTGGTGTTTCACCGAGATTAGAACGAACGTTCTCTCTGTGAATTCCGAATGGTAATCACCACCAACCCATTCGGCTACGGCTCCCGATGAATGTCGTTAATTGTTTGTCTGTACACTGTCCGATCCAGTAATTGTCGGTCTGTTTTGTCCTGGATCTCGTCCGCGCAATTGAGAAGTTGCCTCCTGATGTGCCTGGGAGGTGCCTCCGGATCAAGCTATTTATTGTGTTCCTTTACAGGGAGCATATGTGCCTCGTCGTGTAGATCTTGAAGCGGGAATATCAAGAGATGTCCTGTCGCAGTCCTAATGGCAGTCCTAATGGCAGTGTTTTAGCTTCGTACACTGCGAATCACTGGTTCCAAGCGACCAGACAGGCACAGCATAGTTTAAAACCGTTGGCAGCCGGTTGTACGTTACCGGTATGACTCGGGTGTTCCCGTCCCAGTAAATTAGCCCTGTCTAGGGTACCGTACCTTACAAATATTTTTCTTCTTTTTGATTGGCGTGATAACCGCATACGCGATTTTGGCCGAGTGGATGGTTCCATATGTAGAAGTCCAAGCAAGTGGGGAAAGTAACTTATTGTCATTCATTTAGGAGTATCCAGGACGATTCTTCTGCATATGGTCCAAGCAACTCACAACTTTCTGGCTTAGCCCAAGTATCCTCTGGAAAATTGTGTTTATGGTGCCGATGATGTGACAGCAAATTACGGGAAATTGGAATCGGAAATTTGGTTTCGTCGATTCCGTTCAGGCATTTTTGATGTTAAAGATGTACATCCCACAGGCAAGCCCGTCGTCGAAAATGTTGATAGAGTCACAGAAATCATCGAAGCTGACCCGTATGTTAGTAGTCATAGCATCACCCAAGATGTCAAGATCGACTATAGAACAGTTTTAAATCAATCGCGTAAAGCTTGATGCAAAGAGAAGCAGGATGATTGAGTGCCGCAACAATTAACACAAAAAAGTCGAATGGATCGAATTTCCATCTGCGTACGCTTGGACAAACGGAATGAAACCAAGCCAGATTTTAAACGGATGGTGATTGAGGATGATAAATGGGCCACAGACGACCACTATAGGGCGAAAATGATCGTGGGCAAAGCGTGATGAAGCAGCTCAAACGATGGCCAAACCAGGACTAACGGCCAGAAAGTAAAGTATCGATCATTCCCACGATAATATGTTCTATGTAACTGTAACAACCCAGGCTTATATCCGGCCAAGGACTGCAGCAGCACTCCCCGTACATGTATTGGGCATATTTTGCTGATACAAAAATAACAACAGCAACCAGGAACTTTCTACTGTGTATTTGGTGGGACTCGAAAGGAATCATTTAATATGAGTTTTTTTGTATAGCTAAACATTAAATTAAGATCTCTACTGTCCACGACTGGACCGTTTGAGGCTAGCGATTGACCAGAAACGGCCAGAATTGGTGAACAGACTTGTGTTCCATCAGCACAACGAAAGGCCTCACACGTCTGTAGTGACTCGCCAAAAACTATGTGAGCTTGGTTGGCAGGTTCCAATACATCCACCATATAGTCTGGACCTGACACCAAGCGATTACCAACTTTTTCTCTCATTGCTAAACCACCTGAGTGATAAGAGATTAGTATCTAGACATGATTGTGAAAACCGAGTGAGATCACTCGCTTAGAGTGACCGTGGAACAGTTGGTCGAATGGCGTACACCGCTATTTGGAAAGCTATCGTTTGCAAAGGTGCATCTGATAAAATCATCAATCCGACAAAAGAACTGTACACAGACGCCAGCTGTTGAGTTAGGCATGAAAAAATCGTGACCAGCGGTATCCAAGTGCATACAGGAGTAAGGCAAGGATGTGTGCTGTCCCGCACTTGTTTCACCTGGTCTAGGACTTAACTATGCGAGAAGCCTTCGCTAAGAGAAAGGGCATTTCCTGGCGCTTAGGCGGCAGTTTAGAAGATCTCGACTATGTGGACGCTATTCTCGCACAAATACACGAGACGATGATGCGCCAAAATGAAGATGATGTGCATCAATGACACAGGAGCTCAACCTTTGCAAATATGCGGTAGAAACAACGAAGAAGTAGACAAATTTATTATCGCTGGAGTTTCATCAATAAGGAAGGCTGATATATGTAGCCGAATATCAAGATGACTTGCAGTACTTGGCATGTTGGACAAGGTGTGAAGGTCAACGCACGAAACTCAGAATATTCGACTCCAATGGCAAGTCAGAGCCGAGTAACGACTGGCGCGCTTTGTTAAACTCCGCCAAAATCCCGTAAGTGTTTATTGCATCAATCAAGAAGAAGAAAAATGTTAAGTCAGTTGTCTTTTACAGATGCGAGACTTGAAACACGTGACATACATCACCTGCAAGTTTTTATCAATCGTATCCTTCGTAGGATCATGCGCATTTGGCCTAACACTGTCTCCAACAAAAGTCCCTGGGTTATGACAAAAAAAAACGCCTGCTCATCGTGAAACTTCGGAAATGGAAATGGATTGGTCTGAGGAAATCCTATGGAGATATTAGCAAAGCGGCTTGAGACTAGAACCCGCAAGGAAGTCGCTGATGTGGCAGACCATAGAACACGTGGAGTAGACTAGTCGAAGCAGGTGCGCTACAAGCAGGCCGCTCTTGGCGGCAGGGGAAATTTCTAGCTTCAAGCAAATCTAATTTTAAATTGTTTATGCAGGCTCTATGTTCCGCCTAGGAAGGACGGGAAAATATATTATGTACATACATTTGTTCAGTCCCCTAAGAACCTCGTAGAAATTATCTCCTATAAATGTTTGTATACTCGGCACTTTTATCTTATCTAATATACCTATTTTGGAAGTATAGAGACTACTGTAAGAAAAAAGATTTACGTATGTCCCTAAAGGTTATTATATTATCATAAAACAATGCCTAAAAATATAAAAAGTTTATTTCGATGTAGATTAAAAAATATCATTTTGTTTATATAGAACGCTTAGAAGATGCGATTCTTAGAAGGCGAAAAATATCAGTGGTGAAGAAGTAGATTGGTTGAATATATGCTGGAAAATGATTTGAAAAAGCGAGCCATATGCAATATTCAATAAAACTTCATTTAGTAAGAATTTTTTTTTGCTTTCACCGCGAAGAGCACAAATTTTTGGAAGTATAGTGCACCCTCCACATCTATATCATCATTCTAGACCCATCAAAATCGAAAAATTTACAGATATGATTGACTTATTATTATACCTATGTATATCCCTCCAATATAACATGACTATTTTCGAAAATTGGATCATAACGAAGACATATAAAATATATTGAAAGTAAGAGCATAAATAATTTTGGTTAAATAGTAAATATTGAAATAAAGTCTTTTTCTTTTATTTTGTTTTAGTTTTTGTTGCGAAGTATTTTAAAAAATTCATAAAAAAATGGTTTATTTCAATTGAGATCCAGCAGTAAATATTTTGCAAATGTAAGATTTTTACGCTTTGCTGACTTTGAAAGTGAGATAAGTCTTTTAGCAGTCACTAAAACTATAAATTTTTGTTAGTCACATTAAAAAAATGATTCCTTTATATATTTACATCAATTATTTTTTTTATTTAATTCTAAAATATACAAAACTAATGTAATCACATATGCATTTCCATATTTTCCAAATTATTCAAATGCGAAACCTTAAATATCTCCATATAAAGTAAAATACAATAAAATACACTTACACCACTTCCAAAGCAAACGGCTCATATTTATCTGTATGTGTCTCATATGCAACTGTACACTCATCGAAAATTATAATGAGAAATTGTGTGAAATTAAGCAACGAAAAGAGGAGAAGTGTTGGCATGAGTGTGAGTGAATCGCACGCTCATTTCCACGCTTGTAAAATTGGTAGCAACAGTTGCGTTTGCTGCGATAGCACAAAATTACCAACTTCATTGCTGTGCCGCTCTGTCTGATTTTCATAATAATGAATTCGATTATTATGGCGTACATTTATTATCGTACGAAAATTACCGACGCTCACCGCGTCAGCACTGGAGCATGTTGTTGTTAGTTTTGTTATTGTATTGTTGTTACAATTAAATTTGTCACTTGCTTTGCTATGGTTACACTCGTTACTGCTGTTGCTGTTGTTGTAGCATTTGTGGGCACGACCGCTGTGTTCGTAATTATTTTGCTTGTTGTTGCTGTCATTTGTGTTGCTGTTACTGCTACTGTCGTGAGTGTTACTGTTCGCGTCGTTGTTGTCGCTGCTACTATTGCTATTCCTGCTGCCGTTGTACAAATAATTGCTGTTGAAGTTATCGAAAATGTAGTTATTCCTGCCACTATTACTATTACCAGTACAATCACTATCGTTATGATGATTATTATTATTATTATTACGTGTATTATTATCATTTATTTGCATATGTCCTCTGTTGGGTCAACGAATCAATAAGCCAGTATCTGGTGACCAACGATTCGCTCTATAATACATATCCTTGTACATGGTCGGACATGAATTTTGATTCTGCAAAAACAAAACAAAAATGTGGTGAGCGAGTTTGGTAATTTAGTAATTACGTTATTTGCGATTTTTAAAAAAGGAAGTTGTGCGTTTTGCTGAAAATATTTCATAGTCAAAATTTGTCTTCAGAAGAAGTACTACAAATATATGCAGTCCTAGCACTGAATCCCACGTGGCACAATTTTCGTAGATCCTACGATGATAGCATCACTGAGTTCGAATGACTATCTCGTAAGTTCGAAATTCGTAGAGTGAAATTCGTAAAACTGAGTTCATTCGCAGCGCCATTTTGTAGATTTCTCAAAGAATTTTTTACGACGTAGTTTAATAGTTCGAGATAAAGTACGGGAGGAATAACCACTTTTATTTTCCCAATTTATAAAAATATGGTTAATTAGTAAAATCTTAGTATTAAATTAAGAAAAGAAAATAAATTGCAAGGAAATATGCTTGTAAGTGATTGCAGTCCGTGTGGAGTTGCCTGATGTCCCATCGGGCGCGTCCCAGGTGGTGGATAGTGAAGCCCTAGCCTCACAGTAGTGGCCTTCCCAGTTGGGTTAGGTTCCAACACTCGTGTGATGACTCAAAGTTGGCATTAAATCAGGGTGCCATTTGCAAACCAAACTGGGAGGAGTCCCGAACAAAAACCGATAAAGGTAATGGAAAACGAAGGATTGATTACTCCAGGTGGTACTCACCCAGGTGGCAATCCACTCGCTTCGGCGGCAGGGGCATGGAGTCTGGAGGCCCCAACTATTACCCAAGTCTCTCGCTTTTATGAGCGAGAGCGCTTACTAGAGGAGTAGGGGGCTGTAATTGAAATTGAAATTTGAAAAGGTCGGGCCAAGGAGCACCAGGAGATTTGAGCTCTGGAAAGAGGGTAGATGATCAAGGAGGGAAGGAGAAAAGTATCAGAGAAAGAGATAGGAAAGAATAGAGACAGAGATAAAGGTAGTTAGTCCCGTGAGAATTTTCGGGATTCTTTAGCAAATCTGTAAATATCCTCTAGCAAAAGCAGGACACTCACAGAGAAAGTGCTCAGTGCTATCCGCCTCCTCTAAGAACGAGTCGGAGGTTGCAATCGCAATCTCCGCTCTTTCAGAGACGCAGAATCGTTCCCCGTTTTCGGAGGGCTTGCGTTGAGAAGTCACTGCGGTGGCGGGACGACCTCCTAAGAAAGCTGGAAAAATGAAGAGTAAGGCGAGGAGGGAAAGGAGAATGCGACTGGCGAAGCTCAAGCGTGAGAAATCTTCACGTGGCTCTGCCGGCCCTTCTGCATCTATGTCTCACATCTGTGTGCCACGACCCTCCAAGGTACGAGCGTCATCTTGGCGCCAGCCAATGTGGCGGGTGATGGTTCCGCCAAGCCACGGTCTAACACTGCCGCCTCGACAAAAACTCTAACTTAGTTGTCTGCACGGCGAAAATTACGTCAGTGGAGGATGACGAGCTGGACCTTTGCTCGAGCACATTCAAAGGGGTGGCCAAGCCATCCTATAGCGAGAGGGCTGCTGGCCCACGACCTGTGACTGTGGTCGGAAAACTGTGGCCTGACCATCTGCTGACTGATGCAGAAATCAAATACTTCAAAAGCTGGTTGATGCGTCAGGTTGTTGCTCCGATCCTCATGCCAACGCGAAGGGCTATGAGACAAAGGAGTCACCATAAAGGTGACGTACGCGTCTCTGGCCAACTTCAAGTTGATCAGGACTGCGGTCAATAATGTTCCCCCCTCAGGAAGGCCATCTGCTGGATTCCGGATCCCGATCTGTCTACAGAGGATGTCTGGTTCTGCCTGCGTGCCCAGAACCCGGGCATCAACACGAGGCTTCGGCGAATCCTCTCGCACACCAAGGGTGGCAACCGGGAAGGAAAGGCAGGGGTTTCTCTTGTGGTGTGAATGGATGAGGCCAGTGTTGATGACGTGGGCTCTCGGTACAAGAACCGTCTGAGTCTCTTCTTTGGGACTGTCACCTTCCATGTCTATCCCAAATGAGTGGCTCAGACTGTGCTTCTTGTAGTTACCGTCCCTTGATGGTGACACAGATTAACTTGCAGCATTTCAAAGCCGCTACTGTGCTCCTAAGTAGACGGCTTGCCCAGCTGCACACATTACCCCACATAACAACAGTACAAGAGCCCTGGGTCTTTAGGGGCCGCCTCTGTGGCTTTAGCGCGTTGAAAGGGGCCATGGTATTATATGACAGGAGTTCGAATAGACCTATGACCGGTCTTGTAGTATCATCCCATCTCACTGTGACGGGTCTTGAACAATTCTGTTGCCCAGACCTGGTAGCCGCTCAGGCGTGTTATAAGGTAGAAGAGGATGGCTGAGGTTTGTGATTGCATTTGCTTATTTTCCTTACGATGCGCTGGAAGCGCCACCGCCCGGGAAGGCCACCAGTCTCGTGAGATTCTGTAAGCGGCATAATCTGGGCCTTGTTCTCTGCTGCGATGCTAATTCCCAGCATACAATCTGGGGCAGCAGCAAATGCAATAAGCGGAGCTCTCGGCTATCCGAGTTTATCGCTTTCTCTTGCCTAAATATACCCAACAAGGGCAGACATCCTACGTTTGTTACTGCTAGAAGGCAGGAGGTGATTGATCTCATCTTATCAAACTCAAAACTTGGGTGGTCAATCAGGAACTGGAGAGTCCTTGCCGAAGATTCGTGCTCAGACAACAGGTATATTGTGTTTCAGTGTGGCGAGTGTGGCAAAAGCCATTGCCCTCTAGAAACCTTAGAAAAACAGACTGACAGAGGATTAGGGGGGCGTTGCGGGGCTTTGAAGTGATGATAGTCTTGCAACACTTGGGTTTTCCTTTTATTTAAGCAACCTCCACTTAAATTCATACTCGTCTGGAAGTATGCAGTGAATTGCGTTTTTGCTTATCATTTCATTTACCGGGCAATTTGTTTACATTAGGCTCTTCCAATATGAGCGACTGAGTCATCCAGCCTCAAAGCTTTATAAATTTATCGCAAGCTGTTTAGCTGTACCACACTGAGGTACACAACAAACCTTATAAAGCTGAAATACGTAATCACGTAAAGGAGCTCACCCAGAAGCTGAGGCATCATTTCCACTCTCCTCGTCTCACCTACTCCCCCTAAGCTAGTCAATCTGTAATTTGAATCTTGAAAAATGTTATAATATCTATTTTTTCAATAGGTATGTGAATGCAATTTCAGCAACATAATATAGTGCAAAGGAATATTTTGACTTTTTGAATAAATTCACCCATATTTGGCCTATAAGACTCAGTTGAATAATAGTGCAAAAGTAGCTAAGCTGCTTCTATATTTACACTCTATATTTATGTTTGGGAGGATCTATTGATTCAGTTTAAAATGCGACCCAAAGTTGTCTGAGTTGTGTGACACGACACTCATCTGAGTGACACGACACTCTTCCAGTGTATAATATCACAATTGTTATTGTTTTTTTTCACTCACCTTATTACGCTTAAAGTCTATGTTTGTCCTTACAGTTCTATGATGGAGTCCTTGCACGGGACGCGCATTATTACCTAATGGAGCTTTCGGTGTACTCTCGGAGCCTTGCATCAGTCGTCGGAGTTGATATAACTGTCGAAAAATTATAAAGCAAAATATGCAAAAAATTTAATTGTAACGAATTCTAGGTCACTGAATATTGGTTTCGTTTTTAATAAAATTTTTAATTATTAAATAGTAATAATGAGACCAGAGAATCGAGGGTTAGAATAGAAGCACAACTTAAGAACTCTTATCTACCCGTTTCACTGTATGAACTCACCCTTGTTTTAGTTTAGCATAGGCTGATTCAAGGATAATGCAGATCTTTGACTGATATAATTTATGACATGTTAATTATACATTTCTTTAGACAACTGATACAGATACTACAGGTTTTAATAAAATCAGTCTTAGAGCGATGCAGTTAAATGACGCGTTGAAAATGAAAAAGGGAGGAGGTATGCACTTCGACCTTAAGATCCCTTGTGCCCTCTACTCATCACAGTACGGCATCCAAACCCAGCTCTCTCGATATACCTTAGAAGGCGTTGGTTGGATGTAACTGGCCACGATAGTATACAGGGTTGAAAATAATCAATTAAAAAGGCCATAAATTTAGTTTGGAACATTTTTTTTATTCAATTCAAAGTAAAAAATGTGTGAAAATAATATAAAATTATGAATCAATTTACGTTTGCTCGATATGACCACCTTTTGCCTTGGCTATGGCCTTGAGACGGTCCAGAAACGAATGACAAGCTGCTCGAATATGACTTGCAGGTATTTTGGCCCATTTACGCACAATGGCTTTTTTCAACGCCTCGAGACTGGGGAATCTTTTAGTTCGGACTTTGCTCTCCAAAATGGCCCAAAGAGAATAATCCATCGGATTCGCGTCTGGTGAATTTGAGAGCCATTATGTGGACGTTATGAAGTTCGGAACGTTGTTTCTTAGCAATTCTTGGTTCACTCGAGCTTTGTGAGAAGGTACCAAGTGCGGTTGAAACGTCCATGGTTTGACACTGAAATGTTTGGCTTCCCACGGCTTCAAAGCAACCTCCAGAATACTTTCCCGAAAATATTTCGCATTTACTTTGACGCCCGACTCGATAAAAACGATTGGAGAGTGCCCATCTGCGTTTAAACAATCCCAACCTATTACCTGTGGCGGATGCTGCCATCTGGTGGCCAATCGATGACTAAAATTCTCGTCTGAACGGTCGGTCAAATAAACTCTAACGTTTTGTTAGTTTACGAATTGTTCAATTTGAAAATTTTTTTAGGTTCAGAAATTGACTGCTTTCGACCGAGCAAAGCAACTCCTTCACTCTCTCAAGTTTGACTTGTTGCTGCTTTGGTTTGAGATCATGCGCCCTTTGGATATTTTAAGGTTTGACTTTGAGATCATTTTGCAGTATGCGACGGAGGCTACGCTCAGATATTTTCAGTTCTTTCGCCATTTGATTGGCACTTCGTCGGGGATTTCGCTCAAGTTGCTTCTTCACTTTCTGAACCATTTCATGTGACGTTGCAGTATTTTGATGACCACCTCGATGACTCTGGACTGTCATTTAGTCAACTAACTGACAGCTGATGCCCGTGCATGAGATGCGAGGGCGGTCTGAATATGCTTACACTTCATGTGCCGGACCTTGTGCTACTTAATATATTCTTACTTCTCGCGATGCTATCTTATTCGAGAAGAAGTTGTGTTGAAGTAAACATTGCGTTACAATCTTAATATTTTATGAAAATGGTCGCTATGCAAGGAATGCATTTTGCGCTGTGGGGGATGAGGCAGATTTTCATATTAACGTATAAATGAATAAACTACCTTTGCCTTTGGGGAGGCTAAAGTTTACATGTCATTCAAAAAAAAAAAAAAACGTCGCATCAACATTGAGTCACTGTTTGGTGTGATTTTAGTAGGTACTAGCGGACTTAGAACTTCTTCTCAAGTGATGCCCGTACGATGCTGTTACGATTAACAATGGACATTATCGTGACATTATAGCAAACTTTTTATGTCATGAGCTTGAAGAGGTTTCAACAAAGCGGTGGCACTTGTCGCACATAGTAGAAAAAATGGATCTTGTGCGAACAAAGTTCCTGGGATGCATTATCTTACGAAGCAACGACTTCGAATGTCGTTGCGATCTTATGACTTGACACCACTGGTCTCCTCTTGCTCAGATGATGCCAAAGAATGAAATCTTATGCATTCTGAATGATATTCACCCCGAACAATGCCAAAAAGTAATCGAGAATTTGGATAAGCCCCCTTAGCAGGGGATTCGTGATGGGCATTTCATGTATACTGCTTATGTCTACAACGGGTTTGTAGCTTGATTCCTTGTGCGCAAAAAATAAATCGTGTAGCGAACCAGTGAAATCAACCACTCAGCGAAGTGAAAAGTCAAAGAGATGGCACTACTGGCGCGTATCGCCGATATGTTTAGTTTAGTAGCATCTTTTGAAATAACCAACATTAGCCCCTTGCGGTGCCATTTAGCTCGACGAAACTCGGGCTCAAGTATTACGCGTCAACGCGTGGTAAACAGATCAGAATAATATAAACTACTTTGTGACAGCAGTTATGAGACTTGTGGGTAACTCTGGTGGCGTACAGATAGAAACTAACGTTCAAGCACAACCCAGGCTCCTGATGTTTGTGTTTGATCCGACTATCTGTATACGACCTCGGCTCGTGATATTTACGTTTGGCTCGTCGATCTATTCACGATCTTGGCTTGTAATATTCATGTTTGGACTAAAATTTTAATCACGAGCCAGACTCGTTAAAGCACGGCGAGGGGTTAAATTTAAGCAAGATCTGTCTATAACTTTGTGCTTGGCATTCGTTTGAATCGATGGAGTCCAGTTATTTCCCTTTTCCAACTCACGCCTCAGCAGTTGTGGCCGCAAAATTACTACTCTCCAGACTTGGCTTCCTCGGACGACTATTTGTTCCCCAACTTTGAGGAATTGGCCGCCGGGGGAAAGATGTTATTCAACCGAAGAGATTGCAGAAACGCATGGCTATATTTCTGACTTGGCTCAATCTTATTATTCGGAAGGGACTAGTAAACTAAAATAGCGTTGAACAAAAGGTTTAAATAAAAAATTGAGTAATTTTACAGACGTTACAAATGACTCTCGTTCATGCTCGTATGTTACGTTCGTTTGAAAATCCATTGAAGTGTCGCACAATGGGGATCTTCCGACAAATTTTATTCAGAAATCCTAGAGAAGGTAATTTTTTACCGATTTTAATAATGTTTTTCCTAAAGTGAATATTCTGTATATATATTTTCCGGAGAATACTCTTTCTTTGCTTTGAACTGACATTCAATGTGGACTCAGGCACATTTTCAACTCAGTGGATTCATCAATAAGCAGAATTGCCACATTTGGGCGAATGATAATCCAAGAGTGATTGCCGAACAACCAATGCACCCACAAAGAGTGGCTGTTTGGTGCGGTTTATGGGCCGGCGGCATCATTGGGCGTATTTTTTCCAAAATGAGGCCGGTCAGGCAGTTACTGTGAATAGTACTTTTATGGCCCGAATTGAAAGATATGGATGTGGACGATATGTGGTTTCAACAGGACGGAGCCACTTGTCACATAGCTAACGAAACAATGGCTCTTTTCCGCGAACAATTTGGTGGCCGAATAATCTCACGTCGCGGCGATGTCAATTGGTCGCCAAGATCATATGATTTGACACCGTTGGACTTCTTTCTTTGGGGTTGTTTGAAAGAAAAGGTGTACGTCGATAAGCCAGCAACAATTCAAGAGCTAAAGGATGATATAATTCGGCACATTAACGGCATAGAACCTCAATTATGCCTCAGCGTTGAGCGATGATAGGTCACACATTGAGGAAACCACCAGGTAGTATCACGAGAATGGCACTGCACTGGAACCCGCAAGAGAACAGAGGTCGCGGTCGACCAAAAACCACTTGGAGAAGAGCGAGCTGGTAGATGCCGACATCTCATGAGACGATGCAAAAACAACAGCACAGAACCGTGTGCGATGGAAGAGTCTTGCCGAGGCCCTATACTCTTGAGAGAAGTGAACAAGGGGGGGGGGGGGGGGGGGAAAGGGGATAATTTCACCTCTTAAGGTCGTTGGAAATTTGCGTACTTGACGGGATGTGTTAGCATTAATTAGAACTTCAATAAAATATTGCCAAACCGAATTTGAATACACACAATTTTTACTTTTTGAAGTTTTTCTGAATTTTTCATAGGTAGGGTTTGTTTTGATATAATAAAAAAAAAAATTGAGATTCGACCTAGATAACCACTTCCAAAATCATTAACGAGCATTAAAAAAAATTATTAAAATTGGTCAAAATTCTATCCTCAAGCCATTTTTGAACAAAATGTGTCAAAAAGTAGCCACTGTTGATTTTTTAGCGGTTTTACCCCACTGAATTTTTTTACTGGTTTAATGTACGTTTTTGAATATAACTCGAAAAGTTGTGGGAATCCCCATATGAAACTTTCAGAGTCTCTGAGGTGGGATGTTTTTTCAAAAATTACACAAAACTGTTTACTTCCAAAAGGTTTAATCAAAAAACTAAAAAAAAATTTTCCAACAAAAATTTTTTAAAAAGTGTATTGTATCCAAAAATATAAAAAAGTCAATAAAATAATTATAAAAATATTAAAAATAACCGCAGATATTACACGTTAAAGAAATCTATACCAAAATTTGTATCATTAAATTTAATCAGATAAAATTATAAATTTTTTTTCAAAATTTCTTCAGTTCACTTTTTATTGCATGCAATCCGACAAATACTTGATTTTCAGAAAAATTCACGCCAATGCCAAAATACTTGGATAATTTAAATTCATGTAGATTTTTTACTTTACTCGTACATGTAAATGTGTATGTGTATGCACGTACTGCCCTTTTTGTTTTTGCTGATTGCAAACATTAATAAAACTGTAATTGCTGTGAATGCATGGGAAAATCGTCCATAAAATGCTTTAAACAAATTACAACCACTTAACACGTAATTACGTTTAAATTAAGCTCGAGCGCAAGCAAGGCAGAAGTGCCACTAGACAGACGCTCTCTCAACTCTGCCACTTAGTTACTTGGAAATGACCGCCACTGTTCGATTTATTGTATTTACATATTTTATTCATGACAAATTGCCGCAATGGCGCTGTTTACGCATAGTGAAAGAAACCAGTTGGTTAAAAAGTTTTATCAAATTTGCTTTTATTTTATTTTATTTCTTGTCAACGAATGCATTTGATTTGCATGTAAAATTTTTTCCCACTCCTGGTTATTAGCGAAATGGAGTGTCCAGGGAATAAAACACACGAGCGTCTCGTTTAAGCAAATTTATTTGAAAGAACAGAATATTTTAAATGGCAACTAACAATAGGAATACTTAGAGAGAATATTTGAAAAGTAGTTGCGTAGTAATATGAGTAATATAGAGTAATAAGTGATTATGTTCCAACACTCGTAAAATGCAGTTAGAGTAATAAAATGGGGTCAAAATCATATGAAATTTATATCTCACGTATTAGAGCACCAACAAGGGTAATAATAATATAATATTATGGTGAAGGGTCGTGCCAATGTGGCGAGAGCCTCTAAGTTTTATGTTTCGTCGTACGTCAGATGGCTTTAGGAGCATCTCATTTATAACAGAACTCTTCTCTCAGGTATGCCTTTGAATAAGGCTGGATACAAAAACAAGCTCTATTTCCGCCGCAAGAGCGAACGAAAAACAAATCATATAATTGAGCGAAATTTCTTCTGCCAAATGCTGCTGAATCTCAACAAAATTGATGCATGTCTGAAGCGAAGGCTAACTGGTGTGGCAAAGTGGGTGACTTCCAATAATGTAAAGTAAATGTGGTGGAGAAGCGGTGAACTGACAAAGTGGCAAAGTTAGAATTGAGCATCAGAAAAACTTTGCTGTATGTTTGATGTGATTACCAGGGAATCATTTACTATCATCTACTATGAGCTGTGGCCCTAAGGACAAATTTCAGCCATACCAAAGCGCTTCGTGGTCAGAGGTCGTGCGAGGATTGAAAAAAGCGTTAGAAAAATATTTTTTCTGTTATTTGGGTTGATTTTATCTGAGCCGAATCACTTTGAAGGGGACAAAATATATATCAACGAATAAAATTGTTTTTTCGAGAAAAGTAAAAAGTCAACCTACTTTTTGGTCCTACTTCGTTTTTTTTTTGTCGGGACAACTAGCAAGTACATCACTCAGAGATTAATTAAGTCCATTGTAATACACTTGGATTCCCTTTTAATTTTCTTTAAATCTATTCGACATCCGAAGAAATCTGAGTACATCGTGTGCTGCCAACGATCCAAGGTGGTCGCTTCTTAATACATCAGTGCCAAATACATCAAACCTGATTCGAGCGAAGGCGGGGCAAACGCACAGGAAGTCGTCCGCCGTCTCATTGCCCTCTTCACAAGCTGGACAGAGTACACTGTCTGAGATGCCCACCCTTTCCATTACAGAATGTGGCCCGTCATCAGTCCAACCAGCCGTCTGCACTCCCCTCTGCTCAATGACAGAAGGGTTTGCGACAGTCGATCGGACATGACAAGTAACATCAGTTTAGTCCATCTGCAGCCTCTCTCACCCTGCCAAGCTCGCTTGTGGATTGTAGTAACCCATTTTTTAACCGTGGCTTTGATGGCCGCAAAAGGGAGCGGCAAAACGGGCTCCGGGCCAAAGAAATTGGCCTCAGAGCCCATCTTAGCTCATTTTCAGAGGCCACGACTGAGCCTTTGGTAGCACTACACTGTATCTCTTTTCAATATCTTTTTTCAAATATACTGTATCTCAGTATCTCTTGATGACATGGAGTCAAGGGACTGGGGCCGTACCAGTTCCCATTGTGTTTCAGCCTGCAGATGACCTTCAAGGCCTCTCCTTGGATGAAAACATCAAGTGGTGGCAAACCAATCAGAGCATCCAATGCCGGGCCTGAAGTAGTCGGAAAAGCTCCGGAGCAACAGATGGCCACAGTGCGTTGTAATCTCGATAAGGTCGTCCTGACTCCCACGAGAGAGTGTCTACTCATCCAGACCACTGATGCATAGGTGATAATAGGTCTTATGATAGTCGTATAGATCCATAGGACCTTGCTAGGAGAAAAACCCCACGTTTCCCCAAAGACACCTTTGCACTGTCAGAAAGCTGTCAGGGCTTTGGATGTCTTTGTTTCAACGTGTGACTTCCCTAGAAGTTTACTATCGAGTTTTACTCGAAGATATTTAATTTCTTTGGATAGTTGGATTGTGACTCCTTTTAGCTTAGGCAGAATGAGTCCATCAAGTTTCCTCCTTGTGGTAAAGAGGATAATACCAGTTTTGGTGGGGTTTGCCGATTTTCTGTACTTTTCTACAAATATTCATAAGCGAAGGGCCCGTTATCAAACAGGTAACGCCGTCCGCATATGCTTGTGTGTAGACTCCAGCAACATTTAAGGTGGTGAATAGAGGATTGATTACCATGCACCAGAGCAATGGAGACAGCACACCACCTTGGAGGCAGCCTCTATTAACCCTGGACGACACCAGCAGATTTCTGCGGTCGATTTTCGGACCTTTGCACCTTGCCTCAGCGAGCATAGCAGGCGATGGAACAATGAGCTGTTTGAGATTTGCTACGACATAGGCATAGTGCAGGGAGTAAAGATGCAGCTCGTTAGTTCAAGTCATTCAAATAGATACGAACGCTCCAACTCTGAAATTATTCGATGGGGTACCAGCTGGTGGTAGCAGAGAAAGAGGAAGATCTTCTTTGCATTAGAAATATTAGGGACGTTGCGTTGGAACGATCAGGTGGAGAAGACCTTGGATGACGACAACATCCGATGAAGCGTCACATGGATTGTTTGAGAGGAAAATTCCGCTGACGATTTTTGGACCTTTGCATCTTGCCTCGACGAGTTTTGCAAGGAATGCAGCATAACAGGGACATAGGAATAGTGCAGCAAATAAGGGGCCAGCCACTCCGTTGGCTAGCCCATGTCATTCGAGGGAATGCAAACGCTCCGGCTCTGAAAGTATTCAATGCGGGACCAGCTGGTAGTAGCATAGAAAGAAGACGGTCTCGTTTTCCTTGGAAAGATTAGGTGAAGGCAGGAGATAAATTCTGCGAACGGTTTCTAGACCTACGATTTACGACTTTAAGTAACGCATAGGATAGATTATAGCAATGACATAGGACTAGGTATCCATTGACTAGGTCACGTCATTCGAATCGATACAAACGCTCCGACACTGAAAATATTCTATGCGATACGAGCTGGTGGTAGCAGATGAAGAGGAACGTCTCCTTTGCGTTTGAAAAATCAGATGGAAAAGGACTTGGCTTCGCTTGGTGTGTCCAACTAGAGCAGGTAAACATGGGAAACTCAGCTTAAAACTCTTAAATGGTTATCGCCCCAAAAGGAATAATGTGTTTTATTTACTTATATATGACACTTATACCCTCTTTGGGTATTTGGCAGAGTTCTTCCTCCTTTTTGTGGCGTGCGTCTTGATGTTGTTCCACAAATGGAGGGACTTACAGTTTTAAGCCGAACGGCAGATATTTGATTTTTATGATTATATTTTCTCTG
The DNA here is from genome assembly GCF_028408465.1 of Anastrepha ludens. Lineage (NCBI taxonomy): Eukaryota > Metazoa > Arthropoda > Insecta > Diptera > Tephritidae > Anastrepha > Anastrepha ludens. The sequence continues at coordinate 7,676,535 of NC_071499.1, read as the reverse complement.
GCAGAAATACTCGTACACTCGGAGGTTTGCTATTCCTGCCGAAGGCAGACGCTATTTAGAAACACTTTTTCTATCATTTGGTGTTTCGTGTCCGGCGTGTCAAGCCCGAGCACTTCCGAATGTTAGTCACGCGTCACGCATTAACCCATTCCGCCATGGCGGCCGCCGAGGATGAATGTAAGTGCAAATTAAATGCTAATAGTTTACAAATTAGATGTCAAAAGAAGCCCCGTGAAGGAACGTATTTATCTCCTAAATATCACCTATTAAATTTTACTGCTTTGTTTTCAAAATATTTATACAAAAATAATTGGCGTCGAGATCGTAAAAATCATTAATCAAATCGTTGACGATTTTAAGTGAACAAAATTTAATCTGATTTTTATTATATACTTGAAAAGGCACAAATGACTTCAACTGTTGCATTCAATATAAGAATATTTCGCACAAAAAATATAAACGCACAAATATTACTAGTCGAGTCCATTCAATTTACTAGTCCCATCAAATACGAAATGTAGTAATTGAATTTATTTCATTAACACCACCGCCAGTTGGTCAGCGCTTGTGCTTGCGTTTGTGTTCGTGTTTACGCTTACATTTAATTTTATTTGCCAATTGAAAATAATACGCAATATTCAATTTGTAATTTTTCCAACAAATAAACAAATTTGCTGGCGCGGTTAATTGCGTTCAATTAGCCAGTAATCAGGCGCTTAAAGTTTTTTCCGCCGTTTGAAAATATTTTTGTTTGTTTTTTCTCTCTACTTTACGATTTTTTTGGCTTCGCTCAGTCTTTGATGTAATTGAACCAACTGATTGTGGCTTAAACAATTCATTTAAGCAATTACTAATTAAAGTCTGTATTGGCAAAGTAATTGAAAGCTAAAGGCTCACCTCTTGTTTTGTAATATAAATGGGTTTATTTATAATAATCCAGACGGTGCTCTCCCAGCAGCCGGGATGCGTTGTCGATCCTTCGTAGGTGATGTAGTGATCCGTATTTGGCAACAGTGAACGCACTGATATGTGCCGTATGGGCGTGGAGAAACCTAGGAAATAAAAAAAAATTAAAATAATATTACAAATACGGGTGCAATAGACAAGAATAATAGAATACAAAGATTGGGACGATCGGCGTAAAATTTTATTCCGTTCTGCACATCTACTCATCCACATCTCATATATAATATTAATACAAGCTGTGTTATGTGGCTCTAACTTCCCGAAACCATTATTTTTCTCTTTGCTCCTTTTCAGATAAGACAGGAAGGACTACAACTTAACTCAAGAAATGCAGACTCGAGAAATGAAGAAAGCGACGATAAGCTATATTTGCAAATCACACCGATTTAGGAATGTCTAATTTTTTAACCAGTTAACTGTGTCGCTCCGTTTACTAAGTGCGCATAAATTTGTGTCGTGAAAATCGAACGTTGACGAGTTGTTGTGAAGTGGTATTCTCTGATTCTTTCCTGATCTTACGTTTATTATAACACAAGGAACACCTTCGCGTGGGGTTGCTTGTACTCGAAGTCCTGAGTATATAATTCGGAAAATTGTTCTCGAGTAATTGGGTTACTTGACGTGTAGGTCGCCGAATTGTTTGTGTAGAATTTTCTCGTTGTATTGGAACCGACGCAATAGTGTTCTTAATAAATTCCATCAAAAAGTTTAGTCGCAATAGTGATTTATTATTATTTTTATTAAAAATATGAACGGATTGAAAGAAATTATATCTACTAAATGAAGAAAGATTTTTTAAGTACTTCTTGAGCCGTTTTCATGTAAAGTCAATCATTACTTCTGGTTTTCTTGTGATTGTTTTTCTTTTTTCTATTTACATCACGCTGTCTTTATGTACGGTACTTGCGAGTAAACGTCCCTCTCATCTTTCTATTCCACAAGCATGATTTTTTGTTGAAACCTAAAAACATACAGTGACCGACAGAAGTCTACATACACCCCGCATTTCCATTGGATTGTAAGTTCAAAAACTTTATTGAAAAATGTGTTTACACAGTTTTATTTTAAAGCTTTTTCTAATCATTATAAACTTAAAGAAATCCATACATTAACATAAAATAGCAAAGCTACGTTGACAAAAGCCTACATACAGTACAGAGTTGTTAATATTCGACGGACCCATCTGGCAGCCCTGTATCTTTTGACAGAGACGTCAGATCGCTTAATGACATACCGAGTTGGAAGCGTCAGTCCAAGCAGATTTTTACCATGGAACAGTACACGCCACGCGAGCGCTCCCAAATTGTTGAAATTTACATTCAACAAAAGAAGTCAATTGTGAAAACTCAACGTGCGTACAAAAAATTAAATAATGTGAAAAGTGCGCCTTCTAAGAACACCATTAAACGTTTGTACGAAAGGTTTTCGACTGGTGATGCTCTTTCTAATTCAAAGAGGCGATCGAATGAGAATATTGCTCTTGTACGGGCCAGTGTTGAGACGTCGCCAAGGACATCCCAAAATCGCCGTTCTCAGCAGTTGGGCATTGCTCGGACCACTTTACAACGAATTATCCGCATTGATTTGCATTCATTCCCATATAAGATTCAATCGACGCAAGGATTGTTGCCTGCGGACAAGCCTCGTCGATAGGAATCTGTCAAAAGATACAGGGTTGCAGGATGGGTCCGTCGAATATGGGCAACCCTGTACACAAATATCTTACTCCAGTGTGAAAAACTTCACTTAACCCTAAGTTCTTAGTATTTAGCTGGTCCACCATTAGCATCAATTACAGCTTAAAGCCGTCGTGGCACCGAGGTGACTAAATTTGTTAACTCTGCAGAAGTTATATTGTTCCAAGCTTCTATTAGTCATTCTTTGAGTACTGAAGCACTTGAAATCGGATTTTTTCTAATTTTTCGATCTAAAATTTCCCAGACATGTTCAATAATATTCAAATCTGGGCTTTGGGGTGGTGTATTTAATTGCCTTGGAGCATGGTAAAGCAGCTTCACAATGGATGGACCAATATGGACCGGGCTCCAAATCATCGACCGAAGATTTCAGATTGACTTCCAATAGTGATTTGTATTTATAACGATCCATATTACCTTCAATAAATACTAATCTTCCAACTCCCGATGCAGCAACAGCTCCCCAAACCATTCCATTGCCACCACCATGTTTCACTGTTGATACCAAATTCTTCGGACTCACGTATTACTGTATTACTGCACGTATTTATGTATTTTCCTCCACACCTTTGCTCTTCCATCGCTAGCGAATATTTAAACTTCGACTCATCTGTAAACAAAACTTTTTCCCAAAAATCCATCCCCTTTTTCCTGCGTGCTTTGGCGAACTCCAGGCGAAGTTTACGGTTTCTTTTTCAGAAATAAGAGACTTTTTTCGTGGTGTTTTACTATGAAAGCTGTTTTTGTTCAGAGCTCTTTGAATTGTTCTTGGATGAACACTCTTGTTGGATGAGCTTGCTATATTCTGGGTCAATTTCAGAGCAGAAACTTTTGGATTTTTGTCCACTTCTTTTAGAATTAAGCTGACGTCTCTGCGAGATAGTTTGCTCGGGCGGTCACTGCGCGGCTTATTTTCAGTGGAACCACTATTTTTAAAGTTTTTTGCAAGTTAAGTTTAAGATTTTTGAAATTTCGCCAAGTGATTTTTTTCTTTCCTGTGCTGAATAACTAAATTTCTAACGTCGACTGATATTTCTTTTCACAATCAATTGCAACTAAAATCAATATTAGCAAAGCAACAAATGGGATGTACCTATGTAGACTTCTGTTGGCCACTGTATTCGCCTTTTCTAATAAACATTTTTGTTATATCTGAAGCAATGCCAGTCCTATTCTTTGAATATTTCCAACCACATCCGTCTTAAGCTCGCACGATTTTTTTTATCAATGGAATGCTAGTATACCAATAGTCCATGTGTAGTCTATGTCTAAGATCTAAAAGATCGCTACATAACTGAAGCACAATGCATGCAGAAATTAGAAATTCTAAATAATGCCGGTCATAATCAAAATCTTCGCCGTATATATGTAAAAATTCCATGCGTATCCTGACACACTCCCTCATAAACCAAAAAGTTTCATACCGAACGGACTTCATTTGGACGGAATATATTGCTTCCAGGATAACCGTCTTTTCCACAATAGCAGTGACTCATCTATCAAGTTCCGAAATATAACGGGTGATTTTTTAGCTATTATCTTTTTAAACAGTTGGTTTAAACAGCTGACGCACGTTTCGTGTTTTGTTTCACTGTCAAACATCTTCAGTTTGGTCTATAATTTAACCATGAATCGTCTGATAAACGAGCAACGCTTGCAAATCATTGAATTTTATTATAAAAATGTTAAGAAAGTTTATTGCGCGCTTCTTCCATTTTATGGTTAGTTTAATCCACCCACTGAAGCGGCTATTCGAGTTATTGTGACCAAATTTAGAACCAAATTTACATTATTGGACATCAAACCACCAACACGCTTACGTAGACTGCGAACTGAAGAAAATATCGCAGCTGTAGCGGCCAGTGTTAATGATGACCATCAATTATCGATTCATCGCGAAAGGATTTAGGTGTGAAGCCTTTCAAAATACAGCTGGTGCAAGAATTGAAGCCGAACGACCTACCGCAACGCAGAATTTTCGGTGAATGGGCTCTGGAAAGTTGGCCGGATACCCACTTTTTTATCGAAAAATTGTGTACAGCGATGAAGCTCATTTTTGAATCAATGGGTACGTAAATAAGCAGAATTGTCGATTTTGGAGTGAAGATCAGCCCGAAGAATTGGTAGCTCTTGCAATGTATCCAGAAAAGGTCACAGTTTGGTGCGGTTTATGGGCTGGAGGTATCATTGGACCGTCGTAATTCTTCAAAGATGCTGCGAATCGTAACGTAACTGTGAATGGTGAGCGCTACCATGAAATGATATCCAACTTTTTTTTGCCCAAAATGCAAGAGCTTGACTTGCATGCCATGTGGGGTCAGCAAGACGGTGCCACATGCCACAGAGCACGCGTAACAATGGACTTGTTGAGAGGCGAGTTCGGTGAAGATTTTATTTCACGTTCGGGACCTGTCAATTGGCCACCAAGACCGTGCGATATAACGCCTTTAGATTATTTTTTGTGGGGCTATGTTAAAGTTCATGTCTATTCAGACAAGCCTGCTTCAATTAACGCATTGAAAGACAACATTAAAGCAATTATATGTGAGATACCGGCTGAAACATTGGAAAGAGCATGCCAAAATTGGACTAAGCGGATGGACCATTTGAAGCGCAGTCGCGGTCAACATTTGCATGAAATAATCTTCAAACATTAAATTATTTGGACTGTAGTATCGATTTAAATAAATTTGTTTTTGAATTTTACGCCAGTTTTTTGAAAAACTTTCCTATAGCTCTTAAAAAATCATCCTTTAGTATTCTTCGACGTGCAAAGAACCAGTTCAATCAGTTTCAACGGAACGCTAAGGTTTTGATTTGCTTTCTATCCAGACTATCAAACGCTTGTTTAAAATCAATAAATAGGCAGAATACATCAATGTTATGCTCGAAAAAATTTTCAAAAATTTGTTTTACCAGGAAACCTTGATCAATTGCTGATCGATTGCTTCTAAAGCCACAGTGGTATTCATCTAGTTATTACTTCATCAGCATAAACTTTGATACGCGCGTAAACAATATTTTGTGAACACTTTGTAATCAACGTTCAATAGCGATATTCCTCGATGATTTCGACATTCAGTCTTATGGCCCTTCTTATGTAATGGCGCTATTACACTTGCTAGCCATTCATTTGGTGATTTATTATTTTCCCAAATGGTTTTTACAAGATAGTGTATTTGCTTGTGCAGGGCTTGCCCTCCATATTTTGTGAGCTCTGCCAGGATCATCACCTGTTTTATTGTTTTTTAATTTATTTATTGCTGTGGTAACGTCAATTATGCTAGGTCCGTCAATCAATATTTCAGCTCAATTTTAGAATCACTCCAATGAATTATCAAAAATACGTTGCCACCTTACATAAAACGATTTTGCATCACAGCTGGCTACAAAGTCATTCATTCGCGACATTTAATTTAGTCTTTAAATATTTTAGAAACTAATTAAAAAAATTGTGGATTATTTAAGAAATTTGCGTTGGATAATTTTACGATTTCCTTTGCTCATTTAATTTTCTCCATTCGCCTTGCATTAGTACGTCACTTTAAGCCTCGTAAAAAATATTTCTTCCTTGCAATTGCAAAATGTAATCGACCTACCAAGCGCAATTCAGGCAACTGAAGTACAGCTAAATTATTGTTGCCGTCATTTGTTGCAAAGGTGGCGGTAAACTGCTGAATAACGGCGCTTAGGCAGCCGTCGTGCGCTCGGACTATTCCTTCGCTACTTCCTTTTTTCCTATAATATTCTCATTTTTTTTCTTCAACCCACTTCTTTTATTATTCTTCCTTTTATTATTTTCCATTTACTTATTTACCTTTCAACTTTTTTGTTTACTTTTTTGCTGGAAATCTTTAGGCGTTGAATTTTTCTTGGCACAATTTGCCGGCTACTGTTACTCCGGCCACATGTTAGCAAGCGGTCAATGCAGGTTGTTATGGCGCAACTTAACTGCCACTTTTACTGTTTGCATTTCTGCCGTGCAACAGCACACAACAGCTGCGCGACTCTGTTGATTGGCTTTCGCGTGCTTCAATTTATTACGGACACTGTGACGGAACGGTGGCGGTTCAAATGACATGCGGCGCTGTGCCGTCGTTGCCCGCAGTTGACTTTGGTGCGGCATTTGAGCAGCAAAAGTGGAAAAGTCGGAAGGAAGTGTAGCAACTGTAAGTGTTGCTGCCATGTTATTATATTATGAGCGGGCGTTTTTATTGCATTTGGTAGCGCATAATTTTGCGACGTCCAAAGGTGGCCATCGGGCAATAAAATGCGGCATTGTTGCTCTTGTAGTTGCTGTCCGCGCCGCTGCTGGCACCGAAAGTAATTGTGGACGAGAAATGTTCGTAACAAATCTACAGTCACTTCCACCGTATGTTGTGTTGTATGGCCGCTTTTCTTGTTGTACACTTTGAACTATTAAAATGTAAGCACAAAAAAGAACAAAAAAAACACTGATTTCTAGCTTCGCTTTGGTCTTTTCGCTTTCTAATTTTGATTTCGCATTTCAGGTTGCTGCAACTGCGCTTAGTTGGCTGTGGCCATAATGATTACTGCTTGTGCCGGAAAAACTCGCCTAGAACACAATTTTTAACTTTGGTTATGTACGAAAAGTAAATGGCACTAAAACCACTTTGGTCGGCCTCTATTCTACGCTCACCTCCACCAGCCCATCTTGCGCTCATCTTTCAGCACAAATTCGAAATTCGCAGGCAAATGCTTGCACTCGTTTGTATTTGAATTGAGCTTTTGCACTTTGTTGACCGGAAATAACTTCCATGCCTTGTTAATTTCTCTTTTTGACACGCACGCACACATTCGGCCGCATTTGAAACGCAAGTCGTTGACATTTGAAATTCACATAAACTTCCCCTTCATATCTCTCTCTCTCTCTCTCTCTCTCTCTCTCTCTCTCTCTCTCTCTCTTTCTTCCACTCTCTGTCTTTGTCACCTGTGAGGATTGTGCATTTGGTACGCAAACTTACCTCTGTACAAAACCTTATTAAATGTGGTGGTAATAATTCGTAGCTCGGGATTTGGTGTATCACCAATTTGCACCATCAGCGAGAGGCCCACAATACCTTGCGATTTGTGTTGCGCCTCAGACATGTTGTGGTAGAGTTCTTTGTTGAAGCCGTAAATTTGTATCTGTGAATGGCAGTTGCAAAGAAGGTGAAACGTGTTTGGATTAGTGGAAAAGTGAAAAATGCTTGTTAAATCAACAATGTGCAGTTGTCTCATTTATATGTACGTCTGTGTATAGCACACACTTACCTCACCGGGGAAACTGTAACCCTGTATGTAGTGTTCTGACCCCCGACTGTTCTCCGTGCCGTAGTGTATGTAAATCTCTTCGAATTGATAGCGATAGGCGAGCGGGCCGCCAGTGATATTCACCGGTTGCTTTGTGTCCTTGTCGACGCGGAAGACAAGCGATTGACCTGTGTTGTGTAGTGTACCGGAAACCTGGGCGATAACAGCCAGTCAACGAACCAAGAACACAAGCAGGCAGTTAGCCAAACAAGCAGCCAGTTAGCCAAACAAGCAGTCAAACAGCCAACAAAGTTAAGCATTCAAACAATCAGCCATTCGGGCGTGCAGCGCAGACAGCAAACGATGTGACGAAAATTGAAAAGAAAAGAGAAAACAAATGACTTTGAGCTATTGATTGTTTGCTTTTTTAGACAAAAAGAAAAGAAAAATTGGAACATACGAACTGAAGTTGCCTTTTAAGGAGCAAACTTCATTTAAAGCGCCATTACTGGCTGAAATGGAGACACGTTTTAGTTCGTACTGGCGAAGAATTTGTGCGTGAAAAGATTTTAAGTTTTTTCTTAATGCCAATGAGTACTCAATGCTGGGTTTTGTGGGCTGTGCTAGAGCTATCTTTCCGAGTAGGCAAGATTGGAAAGAGGGGAGAGTCGGCACAGATACAGGCGCCTCTGTTTTCACTGACGGATCCAAGATGGAATCTGGAGTAGGAGCGGGGCTTTCTCTAAATCAGCTAATTTTTCGGTCTCCTTTAAACTGCCGGAAATGAACAGCGCTTTTCAAGCAGAGGTCTATGTGCAAGGTCTACCTGCAAGCATGCAAAATGGTTAGGGATCGCTGTTGGGAGGGAGACATTAATATTTTTTCCGAAAGTCAAGCTGCGTTCAAGAACCTGTCATCGCCGTATTGCAGCTCTCTTTTCGTAAACTCCTATAAGGAGGAACGCAATGATCTGGAACGTGCAGGAAACATTTCCCTTATCTGGGTTTCTGGGCACAGGAATATAGAGAGAAAAGAAATTGCAGATGAGCTTGCCAGGAAGCGGTCGACAGAACCGGTTTCAGTTGTCCCCTTCTCAGACATCGGTGTCCCCTTGACCGTTGTTAAAGGGAAACTACACAATTTCTTTCTAAAAATAGCGCAAGACCGATGAAGGTCTGTCTCATCGTGTGCTATTTCGAAAACACTATGGCCTCAATCCGATAAAAACAGAATGCTTAAGGTGATGGGAATCCCCCGCCATTCAATTTCCAAACTCATTGCAGTGTTCACTGGTCACTGGGTGATCGGTACTCATGCGGAGAAGCTTGGAATTCTGTTTCCTATGCAGAAGCTGTGGGGATCCTGCAGAGAAAGAGACTGTTGATCACTTTATTTGCATATGTCCAGGTCTGGCAGTTAGGTGCTTGATGTTCCTTAGTGTGCCTTTCGGGGATAACCTGATGCAGTTCTCCAGCCTAGATGCCTTTTCTCTCCTCCACTTCATCAACAGCACTGGATGGCTGTAGGCGGTTTTCTCTTTCGTAATTTTTGTTTTTTTTTTCGCAGGTAGTCGCCACTTTATGGTATCAAAACTGCACATGAGTGCTACAAGTAAGGTAGACCACGTTTCTTCAAAATCAGAATAAAAAAAATTACAGCATTTAATAAATAAATAATTGGCGCGCACACTCTTTTTGGGTGTTTAGCCAAGCTCCTCCTCCCATTTGTTGTGTGCGTCTTAATGTTGTTCCACAAATGGAGAGACCTACAGTTTTAAGCCACCTCCGAGCGCCAAATGTTTTTATGAGGAGCTTCTTCATGGCAGAAATACACTCGAAGGCTTGCCATTGCCTGCTGAGGGCGCCCGGAATTAGAAAAAAACGTTTTCTATCATTTGATGCTCTCGCACGGAGATTCAAACCTACGCACTCCCGAATGGTAGTCACGCACCAATTATTCGGCTACACCGGCCACATTGCAGCCAAGTAAAACTCGTTTTATGAGTTTTGTTCAAAACAAAAGGTGACTATTCAACAGAAGTGAAAGAACCAAACAATTAGAAAATGGAGGAAGGGGCTTTGGATTAGCGGATGACGACCAACAGTGGCTAATTGAAGTGCATTGGTATTAACTGATTCAAGCTACTGATGAATTTCCCCAGGTGTGTGATATTTAAGCCTATCCCTGGCAGGTGTAGCAGAAAAGTGAGAACCCAGAAGTATAAATCTTTGCCCGGCGAGAGCAGGGCAGCTGAGAAGAAGTTGTTAAAATGATTTCAACTCATCCGCCACACAGGAGAACTTGAAGCTATCCCACGTGTCGTCGCGTGGACACCTACCGAACAATGTCCAATAAGGACACCTACCAAATTCGAGAGCTTCGGCTTTGTTAGCCTTAGAAGTCCCCTCGAGCGCACCCGTCCTACCCGTTTCCAGAAGGATCTCGCGACTTTGCACGTTTGCGCACTAGCCCAGCGCTCGCTGAGTTGACGCGAGGCCCATCTTTCCAAGAGTAGACCACAGGTTCTCAAGGGAACCTCAATACTCTCGTTTTGTGATGAAATCGCCTCTAGCGAGTTTTTTGCTGTGTTTTTATTTCCTCTTTAACAGTAGGTATTTTGAGATCCCCATGATTTTGGGCGTTGGAGACATACAACGGAAAATTTATAAACTTCCTGAGTACTTTAGACTCAATTCTCTGTAGGATTTCAATATTTGAGTTCGCTGCAGTACTCCATAGCTGGGCACCGTATGTCCAAGTTGGGTTTGCGACTGGTCTTATACAAGAGGATCTTTTTATGTAGTGACAATTGGGATTTTTTGCTTAGTAACGAGTAGAGAGAAGTAAGTGTTAAACCCAAAGCTTTACTTTTGTTGAAGACATGAGTTTTCCAAATGAGTTTTCAGGCCATATGAATGCCTAAATACTTGGTTCGTTTGATGGTGGGATCTCGATGCCTTTGAGCTTTACTGGAGTGAAGTGTTCACATCGGGTTCTAAATGTTACTTGAGCCGATTAAGTCTCGTTCGCTTTGATACGCCAATTTTGTAGCTCTTGGGTAAAATTATCGAGACATGTTTGCTGTTTTAGAGATGCTTTATTCGCGACTTCATCTAAAGCTAGATCATGCGCGAATAACAGGTATAATTTGGGATCTAGGACAGAACCTTGAGGTACACCAGCTTTAGTTTGTGGTGATTGGTTACTTCATCGCCTTGTTTGACAAAAAAGTACCTTTCGGGAAGATACGAGTTTATAAAGTTATATAAATTTATTTGAATGTTCGAAAAGAATGTTGGCAAAAGAATCTGCATTTTTTTACCAAAGCAATATCTTAATTATAGCACAGAAATCATATTAACCGAACTTAAACCCCTGAGACTTTTACCTGCCTTCAAAAGTGAAAAGACCCACGGAAGTATGGAGAATTGTCACGTTTGAGGAGGTTAAGACTCCATCACCAGAAGAGCTCATCGACATAATGAAGATTTTTTTTTTTTTTCAAACTCTATTCCATACAATCTGTCATAACAATAACAATAAGTACTATTTTTATCTACAATTTAAATAAGAATAGCTGAATGAAGAAGTGCCTTAAGAATTGGAGAAAAATGCTGACACAAGTAAGAGTTTTACATAAATCTGTGTCCTTGGCCCCCTTCAAATGGATTTTTATGAATAAATAAATACATATTTTTTGGGAATAATAAAAAGTCACCTTTTGTTTTCAATAAACTTCATGTACTGCTTTAGGGAGAATGACTAGTTGCTGACTTCAGATTTTTCACCGACTACTTCATCGGTCTTTACGGACTGAATTCACATTTATGCCAGATGGTTCTACCTACTGGGACAGGATTTCCGCGATGAGAGGTCGGCTACTTTATGTGAATTTGCAGATTTAAAAAAAGTTGTAGCTGATTTTAACTCAGTTGAGACTGTTTTTAGTTTTATCAAGGGAGTCAAGGGAGTGGGTACCTATCCACCGTGCGTAATAGGCACATGATGGAATACAAAATGTCTTCTATGTCATAATGTCCCACTGTTTCGGGTAAAATCAATATTTTATCTGAGAGTCTACACAATTCGCGCTTGTACTAAGATCGGAACAGAAATATGACTCTCCAAAAGATTCTAAAAATTATTACAAATCTATAAAAGTATGCGATAAAATGAATAGAATAAAAACTAAAGGAGAATAAGACTGAAATTTAAAAATGTTTTTCATATACGCGTACAATTACAGAAACTTTTTGAGAAATGTTAAAATATGCCATACAGTGCACTCGCGATAATATTAACACCCTAATAAATGAACACCCCAAAATATGAACACATTTTCGCTTCCATTGAGTACTCTAAAATATGAACATTATTGATTTTCAAATTTCTATCGAATGTCATGAGCCTAATAAATCGGGGAATTCCCTGGTTAATAAAATTTAAAATGAACAAAACCGTCGCTGAGAAATGCTTACGTTCACTCACATACACATTTACATGCTTTGCCTTCTCCCATGTTCAGTCGTCAATACAAAATTCCAACGTCGTAAGTCGGTCATTTCATGCGAGCATAATTGGTACTTCATTTTCTTGCAAAAAAATTTTATATTAATCAGTTTAAAAAATGCACACAAAAAAGCATAAGTTGTTGACCTTAAGAAAATAATCAGATATTGTAGAGCATTTACGAAAGGGTCAAAGTGTAACTAACTTATCGCGTAAATATGAAGTGACAAAGTCTATAATATGCGGAATTAATAAAAATCAAAATCCTATCTCTAAATGTGTCAACAATACTTTTATCGGTCCTGGAAAGAGGAAAACTTTACGGCATTCAGAGTGCCCAAATATGGAAAAATCTCTGTATCGATGGTTTTTGAATATCAGAGACAAAAAGTTCCAGGCTTATGTTAAAAGAAAAACAAAAGATATTTTAAAATTAAAGAAAATTGCCTTGAATTCAATGCCTGTGATTGATGGCTTTAAAATTTTAAAAAGAGATATGACATTCGGTTGCTCTAAGTTTCTGGAGAAAAACTATCTTCACAGCCCCAGTTAGTTGACCCATTCAAAAAGGCGTTAAAGATGAAAATGGAGGAGCTTGGATTAAGTCGTGAGCAACTATACAACGCCGATGAATCCGGTTTATACTGGAAACTTTTGACACAAAAGACGTATGTGTCATTGTTAGAAAAAACTGCCCCAGGTGCAAAGATGGAAAAGCAAAGAGTAACTTTCTGGTGTTGTTCAAATGCGTCAGGATCTCATCAACTCAAGCTTCTTGTAGTCGGACTGCCCAGTGTATTATCGACATTCGAAATCCGCATGGACGACTGTTGCTATTTTTAAAGATTGGTTCCACCGTTCATTCATACCTGAGGTAGGCTTTCATATTTTAATCTCAGTAGGTTAGAACTCATAAAATTTGTTTAAGTTACAAAGTTTTTGATGGAAAAGGGATCACCAATAAAAGCTCTGCTTTCAATTGATAACGCTCCATCGCATCCACCTGAGAATGAACTAATAACTGAAGACGGCTGCATATTAGAAATGTTTTACCAAATGTCACCCCTCTTATACAACCTATGGATCAAAATGCCATCAGGATTACCAATCTTTACTATAGAAACAGTCTTTTGGCTTCTGTTGCTGCAAAGGGGTTTGATTTGCTTGAGGCTCTAAAGCAAATTACGTTTAAGGAAGCGATTGTTACCTTAGAATCTGCATGGAGTAACGCTAATGATGTTGTGCTATCCAAATGTTGGAGCAATGTTTAAGTATGGTAGAAAATCAAGAGGATTCTGAAGATGACGTTCCTTTGAGTTCCTTTGTCACACTTGGGAACTGAGTTTTGTGTTTTAGAATCGTTAGTCAAAGAAGTTTGTTTTTTATTTTTTTTAAATTTCACTTTAGGTTGAATTCACTGCTTTCAATGCTAGAGAATGGAACGATGACGCTATTGAATACATTGACAATGAAATACAGGAAATTTCCGACGATGATGATACTGTTCTGTGAAGCCGGAAAAGACGACTACATCAAAGGAAGCTATTGACATGCTTAATAAAACTTTGGAATGGACTGAGATTGAAATGGTTGATAAATGGGATTTAAATGTGTTGAAGAAGCTAAGAGAAAAGGCAGTTTTTAATTTTTTTTTTTAATTAAACAAAGTATGAATTTAAGTATGAAAAACTTTTTGACTGTAACTAATCCTTTATTTGTTAAATGTGAAAAAATGAATACACAACGTTTTTCTTTGCGGTTTTAAATAAAACAAAAATCTCTTAAAACTAATTAAATATAATATTTTTTAATTTAGTTGCCTTTCGTAAATATGAACAATCTCGCAAAACTGAACAAGCCTGGTTTTAAGTAGTTCATATTATCGCGAGTGCATTGTATATGGACATTTTTTTCTTACAAAGTAGAAGGGATGCTCTTTATACATAATTTTCATACCAATAATTTGCGAAAAATCAATTTATAATATAAATTTACTGTTTGAATCAAATTTATCAATACTTAAAATATAAGTTTCTTTAGAGTATAAATAATCTCATTACTTCTCATCGCTTACCTTGTGCTTATCGATGTGCAACGGCCGCAGGTATGGGTCGAAGAGTAATTTGTCTGGCACTACGTCTATCGGTGACTGACGCCGCCCTTTATTACACATATTCCATTGTGGATTGATAAGGCCCCAAAAGCTTGGTCCTATAAGAAATAGAAGATATAGCGTCAGCCTCAAGAATTTCAATACAGAATTCAAGTGAGTTGCTGGTTAATGTTCGTCTGATGGCACTTTTAACACATGCTTAATTTACATTAAGAATTAATATAATTATCTTTGCGTCAGCTAATATATTTTTAAGACTTTTAAATTAAAATTTGCACTTTTAAAAAATTCTAGGAAGTTTGCACATAATTGTATGTGATATTAAAAGAAAATGTGTCTAGAATTGCGTTTAATGAAAGGCATTAAAAACTATTCAGTTTGATTTTCAACCGGGATGACTTGATTTGTTGGTGGTAAAATTTACAAGAAATACATCTTTTCGTCGTAAAATATTTTTCAAGGGGTTTATCAACGCTGCTGTGCACTAATAGATTGCCATATAGTCGTAAAGCCGACACAAATTTTATTCTAATAAAGGGTGATCAATTTAAAGATATCGGATTTTAAACTGAAATAAATCAACGAAAATGTAAATTGATTAGACAATCTTGGTAAATACCTAGGATATAAGACTTTCAGCTATTAGTCCATAGATGTCGCTAGGAGTATTTTTAAACCTTCCCAAATGTCTTGTTTTTTCGTCTGTCATCTGTCAATAATATTCAGTTCATTGTTTGTTACGTTTCATGCAACAATGCATTTTTGTCGCTCTTAAAAATGTCGAATTTCGTGCCTTCAAAATACGATTTGCGGACATCGTTGATTTTCTGTTATCAATTGAGGAAAACCCGTTCTCAAGCTCATCAAATGCTTATATATAGAAGCTTATGGCGGACATGCTCTAAGTCGAGCACAGTGCTTCAGGTGGTTTGAAAAATTCCGAAGTGGTGAAATTAGCGTGGAGAACGAGCAGCGTGGCCGGCCACCGAAAAAGTTTGAGGACGATGATGGTCAAACGCAAGAAATGGTGGCAGAGCAGTTGGGAGTGGCCCAAAAAACCATTTACAAACGTTTGAAAGACATGGGCATGATGTTAAAGGTCGGAAGATAGGTGCCGCATGAACTGACTTGATGACAATGCACCGCCACATCGAACAAGAGCGACCCGGGAATTGGTGGAGACGTACGATTGGGAATCGCTGGTGTATGCGGCTTACTCACCAGACTTGGCGCCTTCCGATTATCATTTGTTTGCATCGATGGGCCACGCACTTTCCGAGCAGCCCTTCAATTCTCACGAAAAGCCAAAAAATGGCTCGATGATTAGTTTGCGGCCAAAGACGGCCAATTTTTTTGGCGCGGCATCCACAAATGAATGAGAGATGGGAGAAATGTGTCGCTAGCGATGGCTATTTTGAAGATTAAATTTCTAACCATTTTTTGTTAATAATTTTTTGAAATTGAAAAAAGTCTCATTTTATAGGTATCTACCGGTAATTATTGTTGAGTAGAGCCATTCATGACATTTATTTTTTAAAGATAATCCCTTTCAAATGTTGGGTTCAACTGCGCCGTGATTCGGCCATTCGTAAACACCAATCTTGAATGACTCGCGGGGGGATTTCGGTCGGTATCTCGTGAATAATTTTAGTAAAGTTGGCTTCCAATGTCTCAATCGAAGTTGATTTATTTGCAAAGCATTTAGACTTTATATACCCTCACAAAAAAAGTCCAAAGGTGTGATATCAAATGACTTTGGTGGCCAACCCACTTTTCCGAGACGAGAGATAAATCGCTCACCGAAACGACGACACAGCTGTTTCATGGCTGTTTGGCAAGTAGAGCCGCCTTGCTGGAACCAAATATTGTGGATTGTTTGGCCTAGCTAGTGCCTTCCTATTTGTGGTATGTGCCTTGATTTTGTTCCATAAACGAATAGACCTACAGTCTACAGTCTCGGACTCCAAATATTAGGTGCGCAACTAGGTTCACAATGTTTTTTGATGAAAATACAACTTTATCCAGAAATAAGAGGCCAAACGTTGTCATGTTGTAGAATCACTTTTTCATGCCTCCCCGCATATAGCGGCCGCTTCTCGCGCAGTGCTCGGCTCAATCGCATGAATTGAAGTCGATACCGATCCCAAGTGATGGTTTCACTTGGTTTTAACAGTTTATAATAAATAACACCAACTTGGCCCCACCAAATACATAGCATACCTTCGCAGCGTGAATATTCGGCCGAGGCGACGACGTAGAAGTATGACCGGGCAGTCACCATGACTTTCTTTTCTTTAAATTGCTGTAGTGAATCCATTTTTCATCACCCGTCACGATGTGTTGAAGGAAACCCTTCCTTTTTTGCCGCTGGAGCAGTAGCTCACAGGCGAAAAAACGACGTTCAACATCCCTTGGTTTTAACTCACAAGGAACCCAAGTCCCCTGTGTTTGAATCATTTCCAAAGCATGCAATCGCTTAGAAATGGATTGGCGGGTAACTCCTAATACTGAAGCAATCTCTTCTTGCTTTTGATACGGATCCTCATTGAGCAGTGCCTCCATTTCAGCGTCTTCGAAGGTTTCCTTCACGCGGACGGTCGTCAACATTAAAATTACCGTCTTAGAAGCGACGGAACCAATCTCGGCACGTTGTTTCTCTTAAAGCAGCATGAGGATAACATGAGGATAACGCGTCATTGCTTCGACCCCAAAAGGTGCTGGATTATTGGACCAAGCATCAAGTAAATACCATCGTGCAAGCATCGTATTCACTTGATATGGCCCCGTGCGACTTCCTTTTGTTTTCCAAGTTGAAGTTACCACTTCGTGGAATAAGATTTTAGTGGATAGAGGAGATCAAAGAGAATGCGACGAAGGAGCTGAAGGCCATTCCTTCGTCGGCCTACCATGGATGCATGGAGGACTGGGTTAAACGTTGGCACATGTGTGTTGCTTCTGGCGGGTCATATTTTGAAGGAGATAAAATAAATTTGCCTGAAATTTGCAACTTAATTTGCCTGTAATGCAGCATCTTCGGTACCGTTTGCAGTATAAGTTAACAAACTCGACATAGCAACTTAGCTTTCTACGGTATAAACAGGGGCATGGCGAGTGGGGGAGTACTGATGTGACAGGAGTGGCTCTGTCATCAAATGATGTAAACAGTGGGTGGTTACAAGCAGATGGTACGTTCGACGAATTGCATAAGAACAGAAACAGACTTAGAGTCTAGTACTCAAACCGCCTGGCGACGACTTACTTAACGGCAGCACCGGGGGATCGGTACTTTGACGGTAGGAGATTTATTTCGGGTGAAAGTCCCACACTGACGAGGTTAGGTAAACGCCAAAAAAACTGGGTCCAAAAAACGCCCCAAACAGTAGGCACCAAGGAAATATATTTCCTACAAGTTTGCACCAACAAACAAGCGCCAAGAAGTTGGCAGTGGTATTTCTCACTAGAAATTAGTAACCACAAGCAAAACTCTGGAAAAATAGCCTAAAGTGTATCTAAGATATAATATATATGAGGTATAGCTCTCTCTGTCTCTCCTTTTCCTCTACGTTATATCTTTTTTCTCTCTCGCGGAACGAAAATGTCCAAAACATTGCATGGCCTTGAAATTTTACTCTCCATTTTCGCTCGCCCATCGACGCCTAAGAAGTTTCACTTCAAAAACCATTTGATCGTCATCCTACTTCAATCCACAGCCCCTTGTTTCTTTTTTCCCCCTGTTTTTCCTCTATATAGCATTACAATCCAAGAATTTAATTTTTTTTCCAAGTGGGCTCTTACACAACCAGCCATTTCCCCTAACCTAACCTAACCTAGCCAGTCATTGAACTACTTAAATTTGCTAAGTTATAAATTTAAACATTTTTTATTGCAGTCAGTTAAAATTCAATGCTCGCCCTTCAAATACTTTTGCCACTTTTAATTACTCCCACTTTAAATGCCGTCAATGGCAAATGGCAAGCGAATCGTCATGGTGCTGTCGCCAATGTGAAAGTCAGCCAGTGTGCGGAAGTTTATCCAATGCCAGTTGATGGATTTGCTGGCCGCGAATAGTTGCTTGCCAACTACACCGCAAACTCCAACAATTGCAGCGACAACAACAACTCACAATCTCACTGAGGTGAATGAAAGCGCGCTGCCATTTATTATCCTTTCCCATCAAAGTGAATGCGCGTATAAATAAAATGTCATGCAAGTATATTTTGTAAATATTGCATGCCGATGCTTGTGCAGTTATTGTGTGTACAAACATGTACGTATTTGTTGTTGCACATAGCGGAAATATTAAATTTTTATTCATTGCACGCATATCCAGCTGTCATTCCTATCCAATCCAACAGCCGTTTGTCGCTTCGGCTCGTGTGTTTGTTCGTCATTCACTCCTTTCAAATGACCAGCTGTCTGTGAGTTCGTACGTTGAGATTTCAGTCATTGTGTAGTTTGTATACACATGTAAATATGTGCATGTGTAGGTACGTACGCCGCTCTGTGATTGCGCTTACATGCGAACTTTTCGACAGGTCACATGTCATTCATGTCAACTCATTGCGGCTGAGCTCACTTCTGGTAAATGGTAAATGCAGTTACGCACATACATACACACACACACACACACACTTGATATACTTTCACGATATGTAACGGGTGTTTTGTTGTTGTTTGTGGTAAACTATTTTTTTGTAAGCAAATACAAAACGTTAATATTTTCGCTTTACTGGCTTTTAAATTTAAGGACATTCAGTGTTTATGACTATTTTTGATGTGAGAACGTCTTATAATTCGATTTAACAGGCTGCACGCACGAAAAAATGTGTCGTTACCTTGCTCATTAGTGTTACCTTGCTCATATGTCGTCACCTTGCTCATTAGAGTTACCTTGCTCATATGTCGTTACCTTGCTCATTGCCGTTACCTTGCTCATTGCATTGAATGAACTGCAAGCGAAAGCGCGGAACGAACGACAAAGCAAACAAAGCAAACGAACGGCAACGTTCGACATCTTGCTCTCTCCTACTTAAGTGAGAATATATATGTATGTATATGCGCATATGTACATATATAAATTCACGTATTTGTATTTGCATATGCCTTCTTATTGATTATTATTAATTTGATTCACTTGAAGAATTTAAAATAAAACCAAGTTTGTTAATAATACCTGTTGTTTTAATATTATTATTATTATTTTTTTTATTATATTGTATATGAAGGAAAAAATGTATGGTAATATTTACCACATACCTTATAAGATATTTTGTATACTATTATATGTACATATATAAATATGCATATACATATACAATTTCGCGCAATTTTCAAAAAGAACAAATCTATATGTAAAGATGCATACACATCATATGGACATATCAAATATACGAATCTATTCCGTACGCAAGCAAATGTAAGCTAATGTGCTTGAACTGCAAGCGAAAGCGCGGAACGAACGACAAAGAACACAATCGGCCCCGTGTTCGGCAACGTTCGACATCTGGCTCTGTCCTTCTTGAGTGAGCATATACATGTATGTATATGCGCATTTGTATATAAATTCACATACTTGTATTTGCATATGCCTTCTTCCTGTGTGCATGGTAATGAACCATTTCTCTGTTGAGAGTAGGACGATGATAGAACAAGTAGGAAATGAAAGGGAGTGTTTCGAGTGTAAAGTGTTTTGAAAAAGGCAAATCGATGATGGTGCCTCTTAGTGTTGTTGGCTTATTAACGTCTGATGCACAATCGAAATTGAAGATATCTTTCATGAATTTGATAAATGTTTCGTCATTTTTCACGTTTGTGTAAATGTAACTTGATCTATTCCATTGCAATTCCATTTACCTCCTTCTCTATATCCATACAAAATATCTATCAAACAAATAAAATTAAAATTTTGTTTTGAAAATTGCAACCATTCCATCAATATTTTCTTATGACGTTGTCACGTTAAACTATCGACAATAAACGGACTTTACAGACAACCTCTTTTTGTCAAATGGCTGCCTTTCGCATATAAAGGCCCTCTTTGAAGGCCATCCCGTCGAATAGTTTTTATCATCATCAGGTAGCGATTACAGCTCAGGGTGGGCTTTAGCTTCGTCCAGAATCCTCTTCCAATCTGCACTGTTCATAGCAACAGATCTCCAGCTCCTAACTCGTAGCTTTTTCAGGTCGGCTATAGCTTGGTTAAGCCAGGTTAAACTTGGACGTCCTTGGAATCAAGTCATGAGACAATTCGTTCATAAAAATGACTTTTGGGGGCGGCTGTCTTCCATGCGCACAGTGTGCCCTAACCATCGAAGCCTTTGGGATTTAATGTATTTCCCGACGTCTTCTCCCTGGCATAAGTTTAGCAACTCATCGTTGTAGCGTATTCGGTGCGTTTCATCGTTGCAGCGTGTGAGGCCAAACACCCTTCGGAGTACTTTTCTTTCGAATAGTTTTTATAGTAATACTAATATTTCCGGTAAAATAACGCTAATAACCCACCCGAGATGGACTTATAACTAATTTGTCAGATAGGTGACCTAAAGGACTAACGCCTTTTTATTCAAAGTTTTTTAATACTTTTAGAGCTTGCAAATATGGTTATTATAGTGTCAAATTGGCGCCTAAGTTCTTCGCACCTAAGGGCGATCTTATGCTCATAGTTTCATTTCGAAGGTAAATTGATATCATTGGAGAAATCGAGAGCGCATCCAAAGAAATTTCACGGATATTGACTTTATCTATAGGTTCAGGAATGAAATAGGTTCTGGAGCCGGATGGTACATAAACTATAAACTACAGGAGGAATGGTAACTGTTTCTGCCATTCTGAAAGTAACAGAATGAATAATTGAGAGTAGATGGAACGGGAAACAGATTGGAGTCTTTAATGACAGTCAGGCTGCCTTGCAGGCCTTGAAGAACGCTAGACAAACCTCAAGTATTGTTCAAGAATGTAAGAAGAAGCTTAATTCAGTGGGAAGACAGAATAAGCTTGTACAGGGTGGGCCATATAGCGTTTGCTTTTTGAACCACCTATTTTTTTGAGAATGGTAACACAGAAGGCCTGTCAAATGTGTTCATAATTTACTTAAAGGTTTGACATTTACGAAATGGGACGCCATACGCTTGAACAAAATTGGGAAATATTGAAAACCTATTTCCAAAGTAGTGACACTTCTTCTTCTCACTTGATCGAATGGCCTACTGTAAAGCCAGTCGTGGCAGTCATTTTAACAATATTATTTTTCATTCACACATGACAATGTTCAATCTTCAAAATAAAAAAAAGTTTGGAAAAGTACTAATTAGTTTTTTTTTTTATAGCCGATTCAAAAAGCAAATTTTACATGGCCCACCCTATACTTATAGAGGTTTCAAGACTCAGCGGTGTTCATGGAAACGGAATTAGCGAAGAATTGGCCAACTGGAGATCAGCGGTTACTCAACAGGGATCAGAGCCAATAATCGAAATCCCTTCTGCGGGAATCACGAATTGGATCAGCAATTATGCATGCAATTTACATTAGGAGCGATGGTCCGGTCTAGAGCGCTGCAGAACTGCTAAGTGTTTTGTGACAAATCCGAACAGAAAATTGTCGAATTTTCTTCTAAAACCTGGTCGAAAAGACGTTTGGTTGATGGTCGGTATTTTTACAGGCCTGAGTACATAGGGTCATGACCACCATGGGCTTCATTGAGGACCCGATTTGCCTAACTGGCTTAGAGGAGGCGGATAGCACTGAGCATTTGCTCTGTGAGTGACTCTCCTTTGCTAGAGCAAGGCTACGTATTGTACGATGAGTCAAATTTGTTCTCTAAAACTGGAGGTTATCTTCAGATTTACCAAACCATTTGGAAAATTATCAATGGTCTAGCTATCTCTGCCTCCATATCTATTATATCCTTTCTCTTTCTCTCTGCCGTTTCTCTCTTTTACTCCTTGACTATCTACCTTTTTACATTCCACAGCGTTGAATATAATGGAATGTTTAGCCTGAGAATTTTAGGAGTTGACAGTCTCTCGGTGCTTCTTGGCTCGTCTTTTCAAATAAAATAACGTGTGTCAAATTCAAGCTTTAATTTCATATAAATTGAAGTTTCTAACTAGACTTTTTATGAGAAAAGGAGGGATAGAAAAACTAGCTTAGAAGCTAGTAAACTAAAAACTAGTTTTACTGAGTTTCTACACCCAATTTTCGCTAACCATGAAATGAAGTGCACTTTTGGGCACCAGAAACGTTTTCAGCGTGAAAAGAAAATCGTAAACCAGTTTTAATTAAAAAACAAAACAAAAAAATAAAAAAATCGAAAACAAAAACGATCTAATACAGGTCTATCGTACTCAATACACTGAAGATCGATTTTTATTTTTTACCGCATTTACTTACTGCAAAGTGTCTATGCAAAGACACTATCCACACTCAGTGGAGAACCTTGACGTTAATGTAACACATGAATATTTCACAGTCCGTAGCCATCTGAGAATTTATGAAATTACGGCTTAGCTGCGTACCCGTCTAATAGTCACGAACTGCGAGTAGCCTATTAAGGGACGAACTAAATGGAGTATTTAATTTGGCCAGAGAAAACTTACGATCTTTCTCTGGGGTGTTGTTGGTTCCGCCATGACCCTGGGTAAACTAATATTTCTCATAGTTGGCTACTTAGATTTTGTAAACTCTAAATTACTTGAAATATGGATTAAAAAAGCCTGAGAGAGTGGTAAAATTTATTAAATACCTCCATATATAGGGAGAATGCTATGCGTCATGGATAATGTTTGAGGTTGCAGAGTACAGAGGTAGTGTACCGGATACATTTTTAAGAGCTTAAGAAATTAAAATGATAATACCAAACACAAATATTACTGGAATCAATTTTTTATTTTCAAGTTTCAAGGGCGGGTGTTGATTTTGAATAAAATACAATTTTTTTAAGAAATTATTATCATTTCTCCTTATTATAATAATATTGGTATGGATCAATTACGCATGAAACAAATATCGGCCAAATGGCCGCCGCGGCCTCAGCGGCACACATCCATCCGATGGTCCAAATTTTCGATGACGCTGAGGCTTAATTGAGGTTCTATGCCGTTAATGTGCCGAATTATCTCGTCCTTTAGCTCTTGAATTGTTGCTGGCTTATCGACGTATACCTTTTCTTTCAAATAACCCCAAAATAAGAAGTCCAACGGTGTCAAATCACATGATCTTGGCCGGCCCATAAACCGCACCAAACAGTCGCTCTTTGTGGGTGCATTGGTTTTTCGGCAATTACTCTTGGATTATCATTCGCCCAAATGCGGCAATTCTGCTTATTGACGAATCCACTGAGGTGAAAATGTGCCTCATCACTGAAGATGATTTTCTTCGTCGGCTTCTTTGGATACAAAAAAGTCGTCCAAGTGAATACAAAAGCTCCGGCTCTGAAAGTAGCAGAGGAAGAGGAAGTTTGCCTTTACGTTGGAAAGATCAGCTGAAGGACTTGGCTTCACTTGGTGTGTTCTGTGATGCCGGCTAGCACGAGAAAGAAACGGCTGGCGCGCTTTGTTAAACTCGGCCAAAATCGTTATCGCACCAATCATGAAGAAGAAGAAGCTTTGACGTTCTACCGATACGCCAGCACAAATTTCTGTATTTCAAATTAAGTTCAGCAAACTTTGGTTTTGGCTTGGTTCAGCACTTATGCTTCGCGTCTAACTTCATGCCCAAGTACTTTGTAGTACAAGCATGAGAAATGTTTACAGAAAATATACGAACGGGTTTGAATACAATTTTTTTCTTTTTAAAATTTACGTTTCCCTATTTAGTTTCATTGAGACTTACTTTCTGCGTTTTAGTCCAAATTATTGTATCGTTAATCGAAGCGCTCTCGTTTTCCCCAACAGCGGGTACACTAGTATCATCTGCAAATGTCGCTATTCTGGAAGTGAATAGGCCCGGTTGCTATTTTTCTGTAGAGCTTCTTCTATCGTATGTACTATCGTAGAATGTTTTTCTTTGAACCCAAACTGATGTGCTGATATTAATTTTGTTATTCCTTGTTCACTTTACTCGGGAGTAGAGTAGTAGCTGGTATTAATAGTTGATATTAATTATTTTCGCGATGTCAATTCTTTTAGGTTAGATTAGGTTAGCCTGGTTGGCAACAAGCCACGCATAGACCTTTTGGTCCCTAGCTATACCAGATGAAGACCGACCTCTATGAATACTGAAAGTAGACATCATGTAGGATGTCAGCGCTTTTGGCGAATCTAAGCAGAGCTGGGAGATCCTCTTTTGAGACGTCCTTCAGACCCTAAAACAATGGGGCTCCCAGGCATTTTAAACGCGTTTTTAATAATGCCGGACAAACGCACAGAAGGTGTTCTAAAGTTTCCTCAACTCCCTTCCTGCATTTCCTGCATTTGTCCGTGTTACCAATTCCTATCTTGGACGCATGTGCAGACAATAGATTATGACCTGTTACCATACCTATGACAGTTCTGCAGCCCTTTCGCGAGAGCGTAAGTACAAATTGAGTCAGTTTTTTGTCATTAGTTCACATGCCTTTTGTTGTTTTGCATGTGGTCAGATTAGTCCACCTAGCTTCCACTCGCTTTTTCATGTGGTCGTTCACTTCATTGTACATTGTATTTAGAGGTTTTGGTATGTCGTTTTCTTGTTCAAAAGGCAGTCTAATAGCACGCTTTGCTATCTCATCTACTATTTTGTTCTCCATAATACCTTTGTGTCCAGGTACCATACAGCAATATCGGTCTAACTACAGCCGTGTAGCATCAATGCATCAGAGAGGGTGATAAGCCCGAAGTAACGCCTAGCATTCTTTTACATGCGTACAACGCATTACTATCCTTTCCTCAGCATTGTGCTTCCACAACAATTTACTGTCTAGTATTACTCCGAGGTACCTTGCATGATCTTTCAGAAGTAGTTCGTTGTTGCCTAGTTTCGGGAGATTCCACGTCAGGACCTTGTACTTCCTGGTAAAAAGTACCATGTCCGTTTTTCCGGCGTTTATCCCTAGCCCTGCGCGAGATGCCCATTCGTGTACAATTTTAAGTGTGTTGTTCATCACATTACTGATGGTGTCCAGGTACTTTCCCTTAACTACTATAGCTATGTCATCAGCATATGCCACTAGTTTTGGTGCCCTTCCGTCACATTTCTTGAGCAATTTATTTGCTACAAGTAACCATAATAGCGGCGATAGTACCCCACCTTGCGGAGGGCCTCGGCATACATATTTGGTGACGCTCGTATCGTTCCATTCCGCTCTTATTTTCGTGCTAGCTAAAACTGCCTTAACCATAGATAAATCGCGGGTTGCACATTAAGTGACTCTATGCTATTTAAAATAGCATCTAACGTAAGGCAAATAGTTTCGCAAAACTAGTTTCTCACAGCAGTGAGAGTAGTGAGATTGGGCGATAAGGCTGCTTTATTAACACTTTTCTCTAGTTTAGGAATCATAATTTCAGAAATTTTCCATTGCGGTGGGATATATCTTAAACTGATGCGTGCATTCATAATCGTTGTTAGTCTGATTAATGTCTTAAATGTTAGGTTTTTAAGAATATCAGCTGTTATTAAGTTGAAACCGGCACTCCATTGTTTTCAATTTAGATTTGAACTGCCATTTTCTCGGGTGTAATTGGTTCACTTTCGCAGAACTCTTGAACTCTTGAAGGTGATGTGAAACTCTTTTAATCGCAACTGTTAACAAGAGTACAGAAACTTTGCATGTACCTATAAGTCGCTAATCAGGTAATTTTTTAAGTAAGATTACGAGGTATGGACCTTAAAGCATCAGACATAACACAAATGTTATCCACTCTGCATGGCAGATCTCGCATATCGAGTAAGAAATAAAGAAGAGCAAGGAAATCTTATATATAGTTAGAAAGAGAAAATGCAGTAAGATATATGAAGAGTCAATGAATAAGAAAACCGGGTCAGAATGCCAAAAAATACAGCTACTAGCATAACGTAATTCAGATCATCGGTGGAAAAAAGCAGCAGAGAAGGACCACGAAAAGGGAGGTTGGACTCTGTCGTGATCTAAGGACAATAAGCGACGCCAATCGGAAGGAGGTGACTAATGATCGAGTTACTGAGGAATGTAGCTGCGGAAGCTATAGTTTGCCAAAGACTGTGACGTCAATGATGATGCTAATGGTGGTGGTGGTGTGCAGCTGACGGCGATGATGATTGATGAGAATATTTATTATTTTTACTAGTGCCAAAATATAGCGCAGGGGGAAATACACAAATCCTTTTTTATTTTATTTCATGTTGTTTTTAAAGCTAGTCGTATGCTTGGAAAGTTTTTTTGAATCACCCTGTATATGCTTTTCAAAGCTTTTCTCTAGGGTAACAAAAATACAATAAACTGATGAAAAAATCCCTTAGCGTTCTCCATTTCGTAATTTCTAATACCACATGCACTCATACACATATAAATACACACATACAAATACATACGTACAACTTGACATCCCACAATAACTGTCGATTTGAACTGATGTTGATTGATTTTATGGAATACGTGAACACTTGTAACCGAAAAGCAGTTCAAAAATAAAAACAGAAATATGAAAAATGGGGAATGACATAAGTGAAAGTCAACCACTTTTTGTTGTACTGTAGCCAGTAGGTGTCCAGTGAGCAGCAAGAGGCAATGAACCTTGCACACGTCGGTAATTCCAATTGATTAAAATGCGTGACACTACTTGGGAGAGTATGAAGAACAGTTCGGAATTCTAACAAAATATTGAACACCGTTTGCATACGGCAGTGGTGCAAGAGGTCATTAATATCACAATCGGTTCACAGGGAATTGTCTCAAAAGGTGGCCTCACATATCTCGGCATTATATTCGATGCGTGACTACCATTCGGAACTCAGAGAGAACGTAGGTGCGAATCTCGGTGAAAGACCAAAATGAAGAAAAAGTTTTTTTCTAATAGCGTTCGCCCCTCGGCAGGCAATGCCAAGCCTCAGAGAGTAGGTGTGGCTACATTCAACATCGGCTTTTAAAATTTAACCACCCTTTACTTTGGTATAGCCAAACGAGGCATTTCATTAATTTTTATGTTTCACTTGATTGAGAGCTTTTAGACCTAAAAATAATAAATCCGCTTTTGAATTTCATTCCTTTTCTTCTCGAAATTATGCCTCTGATTTTAAGGAATTTAATATGCAACTTCTTTAGTGATTTTTGGATTTTTTTTTAATTGTTTACTTACCGGAAATGCCGTCATATGTCCACCATTCCTCCCAGCTGGCTTTGATTCCTGTAAAAATAAAAAAAAAATTATTGAAATTTGTGGAACGTACTTCGAAACAATTAAGGTTTTTATAAAAAAAAATTGTTCAAAATGTTTAATGTATGCAAAGGGTATTCAATTTAGGGGTATCGGATTTAAAATTGAAATAAAACAACGAGACACTTCAAATTGATTGTCAATCTGCATTATTTTTGAGTAGAACCATTCATGGGCCCAATATATATGGGCCATGAGTTGATCTGAAAGAGCGATTAACACTTTTCACAAAACGGCGGTTTTCGTAATACATTTGTCCGATTTGTAAGGCGTAAGTCTTTCCATGATGAAATGCCAATGAATTCTGAAAAAAATTGTATATTTAGTTTGACAGTATTTACGCGTAGTGTGTCAAAAAGCCCTATCTGATCACCTTTATATTTTATCTGATCACCCTTATACCCTCAAACAAGAATTATAAAGCAAACTAAATACTCAAAAAATTATCCCCCACTGAGGGATAGTACGTGCCCATCGGAATTGCTTGCAGTCTAGTGTAACAGACTATATTTTTGCGTTGTACTTCACTTAGATCTTCCTAGTTCAGTGAGTAACAGTGGGCTTACTGTGCTCCTGGGGGCTATGGCACAGTGGAATTTCTTTCCTCTAAACTCGTGGGATTCAATAACATACCTATGTACCAAAAAACTGTGAACAAGATTACAAAGCAGGCGGGTTTGCAAGACGCATCTGAACTGGTTGATCTAGTGAGAAAATATCTGCAGGATGATGGAAGGCAAGAATACTAAATTACCTGATAAACTTGGATTGAAGCTGACAAAAACTATGACTCGTCAAGAGGCAGACTCACGGAAGGAAAGTAAAAAACAACTGGACTCAAGCAATGCTTCAGCATCCAAAGAGGCTATCCCAAAGCCAAGTATGAGCCGCCTTCTGTGCGAACTCTCAACTTCGGGGAAGTCAGAAAAATAACTGAAAGGAGTGATGCAGGTTATTTCATTGAGTGCCTGCTCAAACCAGAAAAATAATTGAAAGGAGTGATGCAGGTTATTTCATTGAGTGCTCAAACCAGAGGATCCGAAGCAGAAAGTCATGAGTCGCGCCAAATGTACTCCAGAGGCGAGAAAAAGCTGCGCTGCTCAAATAAGCCCTGCAGAAGGCAACTATACGAAAAAGCCTTCTATGCAGCTGTACTAAATTTAACTATTTTTAACTCCAGACAACCTGTTGTGGGCAATACCATGACCGTTAAGGGTTCAAGACTGGCTATTATACTCAAATTTTTCTCTACACCCTATATATGCAAACTATAATCTCACCAGATGAGCAGTGAAGAGTTGAGGAACTCCTTGAAGAGGATATGTATAAGAAATGCAAATTCGAACTTAAATCCGTGGGTACACACTTTCGGCCAAGCTTAATGTAAGTTAATTATGCAACCAAGGAAGTTGCCAATTGACGGAGCCAATATATCGGATGTGCATCCATCACAAGCAACTGGCGTTGAAACATAAAAAGTGCGTGTAGCCTAGTACACATAACAGAGGTGAAACTTTCAAGGCAGAGAAAGAAAGAGGGAGAGACCCGAGAGAGAATGAAAGAGAAAGAGAGAGAGAAAGAATATATATCTAAATCAATTCACAACATTTGCAGAGAATACAAATAGACAAAATTTACAAAAAACGGAGAAGGGCCGACCGGTGTAGGTAAACGCTGGACACAAACCGTGGCAACAATGCGCACTACTCCGAGCATTTATCACCCGCACAAACGCAGCGATTCCAGGACCGCAGCAACGGCACAAATTACAGCAAGGCAATACCATTAAATCCGACGCCGGAATGGATAACATTTTATAGTACGCACAAGCACTAGCCAGGAAACAGAAATAAGCGCCGAAAAGTAGGCAAAAACGCCAAAAAAAATTGGTACCAAAAAACACCCCAAACAGTAGGCATCAAGGATATATAACGCTAAAAAGTAGGCACCAAAAACATATTTCCTGCAAGTTTGCACCAACAAACAAGCGCCAAAAAGTAGGCAGTGTTATTTTTCACTAGAAATTAGCAACCACAAGGAAAAACTCAGGAAAAATAGCCTGAAGTGTATCTAAGATATATATGAGGTATAGCCCTCTCTCTCTCTCTCTCCTCTTCCTCTAC
Source organism: Anastrepha ludens (assembly GCF_028408465.1). NCBI lineage: Eukaryota > Metazoa > Arthropoda > Insecta > Diptera > Tephritidae > Anastrepha > Anastrepha ludens. Next base: position 7,646,545 of record NC_071499.1, on the reverse strand, counting down.
GTTGCATCTTTTTTCTCTCTCGCGGAACGAAAATACCGAAAACGTTGCATGGCCTTGAAATTTTACTCTCCATTCTCGCTCGTCCATCGACGTCTAAGAAGTTTCACTTCAACAACTTCTGAACCTCATCTTCATCTACAATAGAAGTCTATGTGCACAACTGTGGCTAATACTGAACAGCCAGGAGGTGAAAACTGGGAGTCTATTAATAATATGCATCGATGACCAGTCAATAAAAGTGATCAGGGAGAGCAAATATGGATATTTTGAAGATCCGGCACGATTTCCGTCGTGTCGATAATATAGAAGCTGAGGCTTAAGTGACATCGGAGGTAAAAACACCCGCAGAAATTGTGGAAGGCTCAGATAACGAAGCAAAAAGTAGTCAAGCCGACATCAACACTAGAATAAAAAGCCGGTTAACGTATTGGCAAAGACAGTTGAAGAAATGCCTGGAAGCGAGGTCACTGTAGATGTCTCAGTGCTACTTTACGAAAGCGAGAGAACGGGCGACGTTGACAGCGAGGTGGTAGCGTGACAAACATCTGGGTAAGAATATTTCATCAAGGGAGAAAATAAAACTCCATTCAATGGGATTACTGAAATTTATTGAGGGAGTTGGATTCAGAGTAATACTTCCAACCCATGAAAGGGGTACAATAAATCTTTCAGATCGCAGAGCTAGGTCCCTTCATAATAATAAATAAAAAACTTATATATTTTTTTCCAGGATCATGTAACAGGATTTTTATATTATAGGGGAGTACAACCGACACATGGGCGGAGCCGGCCGGCTGGATTGTTTGAGTGGACAAAGCTGGAGTGGAGTGATTCATAAGAAATTACGAAGGTAAACAAACGATCTGAAAACTAACTTTAGGACGATAATAGCGGAAAGAATGTGTTTTTTTATATTGCACTGCGCTCTCTGATGTTGTCTGTCGTGTTTCAAAGGTAAACACCTCTGGGTTACATGCGAGAAAAACAAGTCAAAAAGTCATGGTAGAATCGCAATAAGCACTGACCATTTTCAAGTCCGGATTAACGTCTCCGAATAGAACAAATGGCCAACTTATACCTAAATCTCATAAAATCATCAGATTAAAGTAGATTATCGACCAGAAGTAGTCAGAATTGTCGAACTGGAAGGGTGTTGTTTTCCAGCAACCACCACCATATATTTCGTTAATGACGTGGCCGATGCTGTGAGAGTTTGGATGGAACAAACAACCACAACATTTTCAAAAATTTGCAAAATCTTCTCGATGGTACAAAATTGATTTTGAAAGAGGCCTGTGATAATAAGCGAAAGTTCGCTTTAACGAAAATAATTAAAAAAAAAAGTTTTGAAAATTGATTCAAAAATTAGCGTTACGGGGAAAATATTGCAATTTTTCAATTTTTATCTCAAAGCCTTTGCCTGTGAACCTTTGTCTTATGGATTGCTTTCACGGCATTCGAGCGTGAGAAGTTCTTTGAGAGCTCGATTTGAACACACAAAAAGCAGCTGAATGCAAATTTTTTCTCCATTGAGAAAATTTTTCTTTGTGGTACTTCAGTTAAAGGTTATTAAAAAACGCCAATTAAATATAATACACACGCTACACGCATACATAAGTGCATGTTTCACAAAAAAAAATATTAAAAAAATGTCAACATGATCGTTAATAAAGTACGCTGAGTCGATTTGAGTTCATGGAAATAAATGATTTACAAAAAAGCGAAATGACCCAAACTACAGCACATCCTGCAAATAGCAATTACGATATCCGCTGAGCCATTTTGCTACAAGGTGATAACGTACTTTTTTATATTAATTCATAAAACTCATTTTACCATCTGCCATTCAATACTTTTTGACGATTAATTTTTATTTTATTTTTTGCTTGCTTTTTGGTACACCTTTGCTGACTATGATTGCACGCGGCAATACGGCTGACTTTCAACAGCAGTCTGTATGAGTTACAAAAGAGCGCAAACATTCGCACATTCGTTTCTTTGTACGTTTGTTTGTATGTATGCCAATTGTGAGAACGAACAGAAGGCAGTTGAAATCCACGAAGCGGTGAAGTGCAACTTCATTTCAGCGCAAAAAGGAATTGCATTTACAATTATTTGCATACGTTTTTTTAGTGAGTACGTAAAATTTGTCATGTCTATTGCTGTAAGCTTTATTTATGCGCTTTTAAATCACTCGGTAATTCAATAGCTTTAAGTATTTTAAGTAAAATATTACAGCGGCCATGTAACGACCGTCAACGAATTAAAATGTCATTACGAATATGTTACACGCAGATAAGTGGAAAAAGGCAAAAATATGGAAATAGTACCTACTTTTTGTTTGAGCGCAATGAAATAATTTGCGCAAAAATCTGTTGACAAACCGTTAAATAAAAAATGTGTGCTTGTACGTAAAAAAAATATGCGAAAAGAGAATTTTTTTCAGATATTATATTTTATGCAAAATTTTTTAAGTTTTTTTTGTTGCTTTCAGCTAACTAGCGTGAAGGCTTTAATTTAATTTAAATGCTCGCATAGATGACAGTACAAATAAAATAGAAACGAAAAAAAAGTAGTACACTCCGCGTTGAGTGACACCTGGGCGTATGAGTAACAATGAAACCCCCCAACACACAGTTCCATCCGCAGGCGCAAACATGCGAACTAGAAATGCCAATATCAGCGGCAATTGTTGATTCCGGGATTTCGGGATATTTTTTAATGTGATTTTGGGACTCATACGTGGACATAAATTTCTTAATTTCAGTAAATTTTCTTTTTTTCAGTTAAGTACTCGGAAATCGATCAGGTGAAAATGTAAAATGTAACTTATTGAAATTAATACAAATCCATAGTATATTTTGCTGAAAAAGAAAAGGAGACGTATTATCAGAAGGAAGAAACAAGAGGCCGAAATATGTGAGTGCGAGGAGTTTAAGATGCAGGTCAAAAGGAAAAACTTCTACCGGAAAGTTCAGCGGCATACAAAGGCTTCAATACCGGTGCGTTTTCCTGTAAGAGCAAAGACGGCTATCTGGTGGCTGATATCCAGAACGCACTTCAATTATGAAGGGAACACTTCTCGAACTTGCTAAATAGTGACAGCGGCGTATGTCAAAGTGAATGTGAAGATCCCGATACCAAAGCCAGTGAATGCGCCGGACTGCTGGCTGAGCTATTCAAACATGGCAGCGAGGTGTTGGAAAGGTGCATGCATCAGCTTCTATGCAAAATATGACAGGGTTTGATTGAAAAGTAATGAGCCTTCCCGCGCGGAGTGCCTGCCAAGCGACCAACCGAATTGGTTGGTGGGGGAAAATTATCGTTGGACCTTCCCCTTCCACTAGAAACCGGTCCCAGTTTGCTGGCAACAGCGGTGCAGTCAACATCGCTCCGCGCGTGAAAGCTGTTTTAAAAGTGTGTTAAGATTTTGCAGTGGCGAAAATGCAGCGATCGTGGGAGCAACGTTACTCGATCAAATTTTGCGTAAAGCTAAACAAAACGAGTACAGAAACCATTGGGCTACTCAAGGAGGCTTACGGGAACCAATCTCTGTCCAGTGCCCAGGTAAAACGGTGACACAGCTGGTTTAAGGAAGGCCGGGAGGGAGACGAACAGCGATCTGGAAGGCCTTCGACGACGCAAACAGACGAAGATGTGAACCGGGTTCGTGAATTTTTGGACATTGACTGTCGTGCTAGTCTACGTGAGATCAGTGAAGAGTTAAATTTAACTTATTACAATATGCGAGAAATCGTGACCAAACTCCAATCGTCCAAAAAACTGGGAGAGCCGAATTGAACGCGATTCCGGCGGATGAGTTTAAAAAATGTTTCCTGCAGTGGAAGGACTGCTACCAGCGGTGTATTGACGCTCAAGGGTCCTATTTTGAAGAATATTAGTTGTATAAGCCAAAAGGCTTAATAAAACTGCTTTAAAAACAATAAGGCTCATTACTTTTGAATCAAACTCTGCAAGTGTGCTCTGCCCAATCCATAAGAAGGGCGATCCTGCTATCTGTGCCAATTACCGCTGGATTAGTATTCTAAATATCGCCTGTAAGGTTCTAGCGAGCGTATTGTTTGAAAGGCTGAAGCCCACCATCAACCAACTGATTGGACTGTATCAGTGTGGCTTCAGTCCGGGAAAGTCTACCATCGATCAAATATTCACAATACGCCAAATCTTGGGAAAGACTCATGAAAGGAGAATCGACACACACCACCTTTTCGTCAACTTCAAAGCTACATGCGACAGTATGGAAAGGAGTTATGACGCGATGTCTGAATTTGGTATCCCCGCGAAACTCAGCGCCGTCAGAATTAGGAAAGACCTCTCCGAGCCGTTTGATACCAAACGAGATTTCAAACAGGGTGACTCGCTGTCGTGTGACTTCTTTAATGGGCTTAGACGGCCCTTAAACTACTTCAAGGGTAGTTGAGTCCTGTAAACCCAGGCTGAACTATGTCGGTAGACATAATGGTCTAATGCTTACATAGGTCCCGGGACAGGGGGATATCGTGGGTAACGAGACCTCTGACAATTTAGCTAGGATGGGAGCACATGGAAAGAAAGTGTACTCTGCCGAGTTTGTGAAGAGGAGGATAAGGCGACGGACCACTTTCTATGCGTCTGCCGGCCTTCTCTCGAGTCAGGCTCGAGGTCTTTGGCACTGATGTGTTAAGAAGCGACCACCTTAACCCCTTGCCACCACAAAATCTACTCAGATTTCTTTGGAGGTCGGGTGGATTTTAAGAAAAAAGAGCCCGAGCGCAGAACAATGGACTTAATGGTGCCCGAATGTTGTTGATGTTATTAGTTTATCGCGAAAGGTAAAGAGATTTAACCTCTGATTATTTATTACAAAAATAATTGTATTTCAATGTAATATTAGTATTTTCGCTTAGTGGAATATCGGGATTTTCAGTACTAAAGTAGAGAAATTCTGCGAATTATCCCGTAATTATCGAGATTACCACCACTAGTGCGAACTTTATGCCACAAATTAGCATTCTTTCACCAATTCATAGCATCTCAATTCATCCCAGAGCTTTGTTTGTTTAACTCTATTTTGTTGTTGCAAAATCGAGTCGCTTGTTAAACTAAATATTTGCACAGATTTTGTGAAAATTCAACTGCATTGTAATCCAAACATAGCGTAAAGGCAACAACAATTTTCTTTTCAGTTTCATTGTGCATACATACATACGTACAAATGTACGTGTGTATGTGTGTACTTGTCTAGAGTTTATCTGTTCATGTGTATGTATTGGTTTTGCACATGAATTCGCAATTTATATAATTTTAGTTTGTTTTGCGCTTCAAATTGTTTTTGTTATGCTGTCAACTAAAAATCAAAGAGAAATTAATGTTTTATAATTTTGTGAACTGGCATTGAATGCGGAAACGAAAGTGCTTACATACTCGTAAATGACAACAACAGCAATGTTGCAGTCATTGTGATTATTTAATCGATTTATATTTTTAGAGCTAAGTGATTTGCAGGTTTGCCATTGTTGTTGTTTTTTATACGCATTTTCAATTAGAGCCAAACGGTGATATTTCTGAAAACGACGTGATTTTAATCGCAGACAATTACTCGCACAAAAACACAAAAAAGAAAAAAACAACAAGGAATGAGATAGACATTTATTAGAATATTAAAAAAAAGTTTGATTTAAAACACTAAAATTTATGTTTTTTCTAAGTTTTTATTATTTTAATGGGATATCTTATCTTTGAAATTTGAAAATGAGCTCATTCTCGAAGAAGCTTATTATTTTATTGAATTACTTAATTTGAGGGGTTAAATGTATTGCATAAAATTGGGTACTACAGTGAAATTTCCCTTGAGAGGTTACTCACCGTCAGCCGAAATGTGTATGTGTTTCATATTTCATTTATGTGCATAAGTGCATGTAAAATATGTAGTAGGTAGGTAGGTAGGTACGGTGGCTGTCCCAATGACACACTTAGACCTTTCATAGGTCCATTGAGAGACCACTGGAACTTATCCTTACCCTATGGGTTCCTTTTCAAACCATTCGGCAGCTTTAATAAACGAGCAAAGCTTCGTTAGTTTTAGATGCGCTATGTCCAGTACATCAGTTAAAAACGCCGTATTAAGAGTGCGGAGCCTCCTCATAGCTAAGCTTTCGCACCGACATAAAATGTGTCTGACTGTTTTCTCTTCTTCTGTATTAAGACAGCTTCTATAGAAATCGAAGTACTGGAGTCCTAACCTTCTAGCGTAGCTGCCTATTAAACAATGACCTGTTAATACCCCTATCACTTTTCTTATAGCTTCTCTGTTAAATCTTAACAAGCTTTTCGATCGACCGCTGTTCCATTTCGGCCTAGTTCGCATATTGACAGGTTTTGCCAACTTGTATCTATTCGACCGACCTATCTGGCAACCCTGTATCTTTTGACAGAGACCTCAGATCTCTTAATGACATACCGCGTTGGAATCGTCAGTCCAAGCAGATTTTTACCATGGAACAGTAAACACCACGCGAGCGCTACCAAATTGTTGAAATTTACATTCAACAAAAGAAGTCAGAAGAAGAAGAAGAAGAAGAAGAAGAAGAAGAAGAAGAAAGAGCGTTATCGCGATATGATAACCACTTTTGTGATGCCAATTATTCGTCGAAAGCGTATGAGGCAGTTCTGGTTTCAACAAGACGGCGCTCCACCACACACAGCTCGCACCTCAATCGATTTTTTGAAGAAATTGTTTCCTCGTCGTTTGATGTCGAAAAGTGGCGATTTTGACTGGCCACCGCGTTCGCCCGATTTAACGCCACCTGACTTCTTCTTGTGGGGATATTTAAAATCAAAGGTTTATATTAATAAGCCAAAGACCATAGAACAGCTCAAGAACAACATCCGTGAGGAAATAGTCGCTATTCCAGCCGAAATGTTAGCTAAAACTTTGGAAAATGCTGCAAAACGGGCACAATAAGCCGTTCAGGCTCAAAGCGGCCATTCGAGAGATATCATATTTCAAAAGTGATGTCAACAAATCTACTTGAACCAAATAAATGATTATTATCGTCAACATCAAAAAAATTGTGTTTTTCTTTGATTTAAAAAAAAAACACAATGAGTCCGTTGAATACGGGCAACCCTGTACCTTGTTGATGGTTTCCCTATCTATCAGTAGTTTGCAAGTTGCTAAAGGCATGGGTATCAACGCCTTATCCAGTTGGATGCCGAGCGTTGTACCGATTCGAGCATGGGGAGTACTTTAAAGGCGATAAGATCACTTGTGAGGAATGAACTTGTATTTTGAATTTTCTGAGCATATTTCAGGACCTCTTTGATCAAGGTTTATAGATGAACACCCGGAGATTAATTGACATACCTCGCATTCTCGATTGCACCAACTAATTAAGGGATTATTGGAGAGACTCCCATATATAGTTTTGATAATCCCGTGAATTATGATTCCTTAGATTTGTAAGCTAGGTCAGGCTGACGGGAGTAGGCAGAACCATACGGAGAAAGACTTCGCGCCACTTAGTGCCTTAGGTTTGTGTCAGCTAGTGAGAAAAAATGCAGCTTTTAATCCACTAAACATTTTTTTCACATTTTTGGATCTGCGATGAAAATAACTAAAGAAATCTTCTTACACAACAAATCACAACTTATTAAATATATTCCATTAAACCTTTTTTTCATAACAATGCCAAATGTCATCAACCACATCCGAGGCAAGAACGAGACAACAACTGTATTTACGATGATGACAACAATCTTCAGAAAACAGTTAGTTTGCAATAAAAAAAAAATCGTAAACTGCAAATCGCTTCCATCCATTGCAAATAGTATCACATAGAACTTGGCACCGCGTAAAAGCAAAACCAAAAGCACAGCAGCAACTTGAGTTGAAAAATTCGAATGCAAGAAATAAAAATAAAATAAAAACAATCAATTTTAGGAAGATGTTGCCAAAGTCAGCATTTTCGCATCTCGACAGCCTGACGCGTCAGAAAGTCTGGCGCCAGCAAAGTTTTTAAGTTCTTCCTGCAACCCAGTCGCCAGCCAGGGAGAGAAGGAGAAAGTGAGAGATGTTAGTGTGGGGAAAAATATGCACGAACTTGCGTAGGGAAGTGAAACAGTTGTATTTTTGTACGTAGCATTACACATACGAGACTGCTCTCAAACTGGTGAAAAAGGGATAGCTAGCAGTAAACAGCCAGTTGTTGAAGGAAAATGTTTAATGTGGGAATCAAACAGCAGTATTTATTCTCTATAAGTGAGCAATAATCACAGATATACTATTTTTGGTGCTTGAATATCTGGATAAATATTCCTAGTCATCAATACTTTTTTGTAAAAAAAAGGTAATTTTGTTTATTTTTAGGAAGTTATATTTATTTTTAAGTGTATTGGAAAATTATAAATTTTGTATTAAAAAAAAGTTTTTTTATTCAAAAAGTTTTTAATAAAGAATAAAAATAAGAAAAAAGTGTTAGAAAATTGAATTAAAAAACAATTACAAAAAAATGTTAGCAAAATTTATTTAATCGAAACTAAAAGTGGAAAAGAAATTGTCGTTAAATAATTTTTAGAAATTATTTTAATAAAAACTAAAAATTAAAACAAAATTGTTAGACATTTTTTAATAAAAAATAAGAAAAAAATTGTAATAAAATTGTTAGAAAACGTTCTTCAATAACAGAGAAGAATAAAAAAAATATTTCTGTAAAACTGTTGGACAAACAAAACTAAAGAAACAAAAAATAGTTAGAAAAATTTAAAAAACAAAAATAGAAATTTTTGTTAGAAAATTGTTAGGAAATTTTGTAATAGCAAATAAGAACAAAAAAAAAAATTATTAGAAAATTGTGAGAAACTTTGTTTAGTAAAAATTAAAACAAATTGTTAAAAAATGATTATAGATGTTTTTAATAAAAATAAAATAAATTTTCTTTTAATAAATGAAAAAAAAAGAAATTGTTGTTAGAAAAATGTTAGAAAATTTGTTTAACAAAAAATTGGGGTTATAAGTTTGTTATGAAATTTTTTTAATAAAATAAATTGTTAGAATATTTTTTAACAAGAATTAGAACTTAAAAAAATTGTAAACAAACTTTTTTTGATGAAAAAAAAATTATTTTTCAAAAATTGCTAGAAAATTTGTTGCATAACAAATAAGAATTAAAAAAATTGTTAGAAAATTGCAAAAAAATTTTTTTAATAAAAATAAAAAGATATTTTTTTTTAAAAATTGTTGGAAATTCTTTTTTATAACAATAATAATAAAAAAGAAGCTGCTATAAAAATTTGTAAGACATCTTTTTAATAAAAAATAACAGTAAAAAAAAGAAAAGTGATAGGAAATTTTTTGAATAAAATATACAAATAAAATTTTTAGTTGTTCCACCATTTTTTTTTAATAAAAAATAAAAATAAAAAGAAATTGTTGTTAGCTCGTTCTTAATATAAAAAAAATAAATAAATTTAATAATGAATGTAAAGAAAAAATTATAAAGAAAAACTGTTAGAATATTTTTTAACAAAACTTAAACGTAAAAAAAAATTAAATTTGTAGCATATCAAAAATAAGAATTAATAAATTGTTAGAAAATTACAAACAAATTTTTGGAATAAAAAAAAAAATTAAATAGAAAGTTTGTTGATAAAAAATAAAAATTGTTGGACAAGTTTTTTAATAACAATAATAATAAAAAAGAAATTGTTGTTAGAAATTTGTAAGATATTGTTTTAAATAAAAAAAAATAAAAAAACAAATAAAATAGAAATGTCAAAGAAAATTTATTGAATAAAAAATAAAAGTAAAAAAAAAATTTTTTTAAATTGTTCGAAAATTTTCTTAATAAAAAATTAATATAAAAAAGATGGTTACACCATTTTTTTTAATAAAAATTAAAAATAAGAAAAAAATTGTTGAAAAATTGCTAGACATTTTTTTCAATAGAAAAATAATAAAAAAATGTTAGTAAAAAATAAATATATATAAAAAAATGTGTGCTAGAAAAATGTAAGAATTTGTTTTAATAATAATAAAATGTAACAGAAATTGTTATTAGTAAATTGTTAGAAAGAAGAAAAAATCAAAATAAATTTTTTTTTTAGACACATAGTTTCTAATAAAATATGTTAAATGGAAATTGCTCACATTTTTAATAAAAAAAGATATGTTAACGAAGTTTGCTCATGATTCCTCTCTAATTGAAATTCATTTATGCTAATAGAGCCGAAAATCAGACACAACGTATTACGTCAAAGCTTTATTTTAAACGACTCAACGACTAAGTCTAAGAATATGTGGCAAAAGGAAAGTAGGTAAATTTCAAGAAATGAAATGCAGTGCTTACTATGTGTAATTCGACTCATTATTTAATAAAAAAATATATAAATCATTTTTTCAAACATTGTGCAAATTAGAGAATGTCTCAAATTTACAACAAATTTTCCAATTTTTTAACCAGAACCTTTGGAATCATTTTTGGTATGCAGGTTCATAGCCTACAGCGGCTACAAAATACCGCTGATTTTGAAGAATTTTTTTTGCAGAAAGGTGCATTACCTTCCATACTACGTCCGATAATTTTGGAATTTATATGGAAGAAAATGCCTAGTACTGTCAGCAAAATCACCTCTATTTTGTATCCATTTTCAACTTGTACTTTGTTAGACTCAAAATAAATGATGTGTAAAATTGCATATCAAAAAGTATTATAAAGATTCTGGCTAAAAGGAACTTTGATGAAAAATAAAATAAAATTTTGGTAAAAATATAATGATTTCATAATTCTCGCGCACCAATTTATATAGTTTGTTTTTGCATAATGAATTAAACTTTTATATAAAAATTAATAGCCTTTAAAAATAGAAAAGGGATTTTTATTTAAGAATGTATAAAAACTATTTGCTTAAAATTAAACGAGGACAAAAAAGTTGTACACCTCCACGCTAGTCGGGAGATGGTTCGATTTACTGCGGGGTTTGTGTGGGTCCCCACATTTGTATTTCACTGCGGGCTTCGCTGGCGGCAGTCCACATCAGCGTTGTGGGTTGGCAATTGGAGTCAGAGCTGAACTACAATAAACTTGAAATTTATGTGTTGTTGTTGTTGAGGAAGAAAGCAGCAAAAAATTATATAGAAATGTGTGAACGTACAACTAAATATACAAAAACAATAGCTTGAGCAAATGTAGTAGTGGTAAAAAAGGAGCGAGCAGCTAAAATATTAATAGCGCACCAAGCTCAGCTAGGAGCAGCAGAATCTAAAAATCGCACAAACGGAAGCACAAACAAAGTCGCAGACACTTCCGCAACCGGCGCACCACATTAGCCCCGTGATCTGCCATCGTGACGACTTAGCTGATGGCGGCGTCGCAATGTCGCAATGCTGCGTTGTGCTAGTGACGCAGTTGTGGCGTCTATTGTTGGCATACAGAGTTGCCTCAATGCTTGGCTGACTGCGAGCTGGTTGGCACCTAAAATTTCTTCAACTCAAATGACAACTGGCTTGTGAATGGAAGCTTTGCAGCTATTGGCAGTTGTTATTTTTGTTTTTGTAATCCATATTGTTACGCTGCGAATGTTCTTGCATTTTTTCGATTTTTCCTTTTTTTACTTATTTTTACCCCATGTGCAACGTTTGTCTACTTAGAGCTGAAAAGTATGCTATTAAATTGGCGACTAACTGACTGCGAAGAACGCAGAGCGGAGTGATACTGCGCCAAAAAGGAAAAACAATGAAAAAAAAAAAAAATAACCCCCTACTGCGGCAACACAACAACATGGCGCGTACGACTATGTAGCAAATAATAAAAATTTATCAGCGTCCAAATTGCTGTGAAATAGCACTTAGAGAAAAGAGTCAAATGGTAGATAAGGAAAACAAAGGAAAAACGAGCAGACGCTTAGGGGTCACCCGGCAGCATTCAAAGTGGCAAAGATGAGGGCTGTTTTCCACCCCCTGCATGCCCCCTGCATTCGTTATGCTTCGCTTATTTTTTCGCCCCATACATACGCATACATACACATACAAAGACACAGTCCCACAATCGTGCACGTAAACTTCGTGTCTGCCTGTGTGTGCGCTGCTGTTGGTGCATATCTTAGCCTAGTTATCAGTTGAGCATTCGCAGTTTCGTCTAATAGCAGCTTCGATAGCTTCATGATAGCATTGGCAATGTTTTTGATGTTTGGGTTGTTTCAATTGTTGTTATTGCTGCTATTTATTTTGAGTGTATCAGGTTGCACTCCATTCAATTGCTTAAATGCATGGCGTTTATTTATTGTCCTATTTGGCATTTTTCGCCATTTCGGTTTAGCGCTAGACGATGACGCCAATGACTCACCGTATTTGGTTGGTTAGCCGAGGTGGATGAAGCGGGTGGTTCGAGAAGGAGTGCGGAAACAGAATTGGCAGCGCTTGTATGTGTGTGCCAAATGCGTCGGTGAAGCGACTGGTTGGGAAGCGACTTTGTGCTGCCGCGCGCCAGTGTGGCGCCGCAGTTTTTTGGTTATTGATGGTTTTCGCCGCTGCTGCTGCTGCTGCAGTCAACTGATTGTGAGTTACGTATTTTCGTTATTTGCCACATTTTGCTGCAGCATTTATTGTTGCATATTTTGCTCGTTTGTGGCATTGTGGCATTCACTTTGCACCGTTGCAATGGTTTTTGCCGAATAGGTTTTATTTGTCATTTGCAATATATTTTCGGTCGTTTGCACAAGAACAACTGCAGTGTTTACAATCATTTACTGTTTTATGTTCATTGTTATTTTTGTTGTTTTGTTTGTTTTGTGTTTTTGTTTCGGCAACATTTTAATAAATGAATTTTCAAAGCAAAATGATGTTAGTTGTCCTTTTATTTTTAAAAACCATCGAAAGCTTATATGGAATTCAATTCAATGTGCAAAATGTGAATTATAATTTGGAGACTGACAGTTTACTACAAAAGACAATTAGCTTCCATATTTTTTATTCTTAATTAAGTCGTTTTTAATCATAGCCAGGCAAGTAAATGGAAAGTGGTGATAGGGGTATTCAGCTATTATTTTCAGTTAAGTTTAGCAAATGAGATGAGAATGAGAAAATGCGAATATTTTTAATGCCATAATAAGCTAAATTGTGGCAAGTAAAGGATGGGTTCGAACTCGCATTTAACGAAAAGTAATAGCCATAGCGTCGGTGATACTTATATATAGGGTCCGCCACTCGAAGTGTAACCAATTAAAATGTCCATAAATTTAGTTTGGAAAATTAATTTTATTCAATGCAAAGTAAAAAATGTGTGAAAATAATATAATACAAAATTAAGAATTATCATCAGCCCTTTGCTCGATATGACCACCTTTTGCCTTGACTATGGCCTTGAGACGGTCCTGAAATGAGTCCCAAGCTGTTCGAATTTGACCACGGCTTCAAAGCAACCTCCAGAATAATTTCCCGATAATATTTCGCATTTACCCTGACGCCAAGCTTCATGAAAACGATTGGAGAGCACCCATCTGCGGTTACAGCGGCCCAAACTATTACCTGTGACGGGTGCTGCCTCCTCCTCCTGGTAGCCAATCAATGGCTCAAATTCTCGTATGAACTGTCGGTCAAATAAACCCTATCATTTCGGGAGTTTACGAATTGCTTAATTTGAAAAATTTTCTCTTCAGAAAACACAATGTTCGGAAATTCACCGCTTTGGGCCAAGCGAAACAACTCCTTCGCTCTCTCAAGTCTGACTTGTTGCTGCTTTGGTATGAGCTCAGGCGGCTTTTGGATCTTGTAAGGCTTGACTTTGAGATGATTTTTCAGTATGCGTCGGATGCTACGGTCAGATATTTTCAGTTCTTTTGACATTTGATTGGCACTTCGTGGGAGATTTCGCTCAAGTCACTTCTCCACTTTTTGAACCATTTCACGTGACGTTGCAGTCTTTTAATTACCTCCTCTAAAACGTTTCGCGATGCCACCAGTATCATTGTAACGAGTGATGGTGCGATAAATAAAAACTTTATTTACTTTAAGGTGCTCGAGCATACGAACAATCGCTGGATGTGATTTTCCAGCCAAATATAATGCAATCACACTATTACGTTTGAAATCCATAACAGATTTTTTCGAGTTTACTCTCGGCAAAATGCTTCCTCGAGCTTGTAAACAATACTCTGGTATGTCATTTAGCCCGTGCATGAGCTGCGCGAACGGTCTGAAGTTTGTTACACTCCGAGTGCCGAACCCTGTACAGGGCTACTTCTTCTTAATTGGCGCGATAACCGCTTACGCGATTTTGGCCGTGTTTAACAAAGCGCGCCAGTCGTTTCTTTCTTGTGCTAACCGGCGCCAATTGGACACACCAAGTGAAGCCAAGTCCTTCTCCACCTGATCTTTCCAACGCAGAGGAGGCCTTCCTCTTCCTCTGCTACCACCAGCTGGTACCGCATCGAATACTTTCAAAGCCGGAGCGTTTGTATCCATTCGGACGACATGACCCAGCCAACGAAGCTGCTGGATCTTTATTCGCTGCGCTATGTCTATGTCGTCGAAAAGCTCATACAGCTCATCGTTCCATCGTCTGCGATATTCGCCGTTGCCAACGTGCAAAGGTCCATAAATCTTACGCAGAATCTTTCTCTCGAACACTCCAAGCGTCACTTCATCGGATGTTGTCATCGTCCAAGCTTCTGCGCCATACGTTAGGACGGGCATGATGAGAGTCTTGTAGAGTGTTAGTTTTGTTCGTCGAGAGAGGACTTTACTACTTAGTCCAAAATAGCACTTGTTGGCAAGAGAGATTCTACGTTGGATTTCAAGGCTGACATTGTTATCGGTGTTAATTCTGGTTCCTAAATAAACGAAGTCTTTTACAACCTCGAAATTATAACTGTCTACAGTGACGTGGGTGCCGATACGCGAGTGCGCCGACTGTTTGTTTGAAGACAGGAGGTACTTCGTTTTGTCCTCGTTCACCACCAGACCCATTCGCTTTGCCTCTTTATCCAGTTTGGAGAAGGCAGAACTAACAGCGCGGTTGTTAAGGCCGATGATGTCAATATCATCGGCATACGCCAACAATTGTACGCTCTTATAAAATATTGTGCCTGAGCGATTAAGTTCTGCGGCTCGTACGATGCTCTCCAACATCAGGTTAAAGAAGTCACACGACAGCAAGTCACCCTGTCTGAAACTCGTTTGGTATCAAATGGCTCGGAGAGGTCCTTCCCAATTCTGACGGCGCTGCTGGTGTTGAGCAACGTCATCTTACATAGCCGTATTAGTTTTGCGGGGATACCAAATTCAGACATCGCGGCATACAGGTAACTCCTTTCCGTACTGTCGAATGCAGCTTTGAAGTCGACGAAAAGATGGTGTGTGTAGCCCTACAGGGCTACTAGTTGTCCAAAATTTTTAAAAGCGTCAATAATATTGGGCTTGGGAACTAGTTTCCGTCCTTTCTTAGCCAAAGTTACGAACCTTTTAAACAGTTAAATAATATAGGATATTATGTGAAGTATGTGCCATTGGAAGCTACAACTTTACTCCATCTTTCAGGCAGCATACGGATTCCGGTGACGAAAAGATCGAGTTCTTTTGACTTGATCCATTTAATGGTTAGGGGATGTTAAAATTTTCAAATAAGTTTGATTGTTTTTACATTTTCTTAAAGTTATCTTAGAAATATTGTCTGGAAATTTGAAGTAAATCAGGCAAAGACTTTTAGAGTTATTCAACAATTAACAAAGGGCGCTCGGGCGCTCCGGAGTAGAAAGGGTAGCAAAACTTTAAATGCGTTTTTCTCAAAACTATATTTTTTGAACTGCAGATCACTGTAACCGAAAAACCGCATAGTAGGTAGGTAGATAAGATGGCAAGAGTACCCCAGGTACACTTCAAGTAGCACTTACGTGCCGTTTTGTTCCGTAATGTGGACCACAACCTGTGAAAAGATTTAGGAAAGAAAAAAACCGTCTACAGCCATCCAGTGATGCTGATGTAGTGGAGGAGAGAAAAGTGATCTAGGCTGGAGAATTTCTTTAACCCATCCCCAAAGGGCACGCTAAGGAATCTCAAGCGCCTAGGCGTCAGAGCCGGACATCTGCAGAGGAAGTGTTCCACAGTCTCTTTCTCTGTAGGATCCCCACAGCTTCTGCAATGGGGGTTGTACGGAATTCCAAGCTTCTCCGCGTGAGTGCCGATCACCCAGTGGCCAGTGATCACCGCAATGAGTTTGGAAATTGAATGGCGGGGGGTTCCCATCACTTTAAGCGTTCTGTTTATATCGTATTGAGGCCATAGTGTTTTCGAAGTAGCACACGATGAGACAGACCTCCATCTGTCTTGCGCTTTTCGTAGAAAGAAGTTGTGTAGTTTCCCTTTAGCAACGGTCAAGGGGACACCGATGTCTGAGAAGGGGACAGCTGAAACCGGTTCTGTCAACCTCTTTCCTGGCAAGCTCATCGGCAATTTCATTTCCCTCTATATTCCTGTGCCCAGGAACCCAGATAAGGGATATGTTTCCTGCACGTTCGAGACGTTTAAGTTCCTCCTTACATGAGTTCACCAGAAGAGAGCTGCAATACGGCGACGACAGGGCCTTGATCGCAGCTTGACTATCGGAAAAAATATTAATGCCTCCCTCCCAACAGCGATCCCGAAGTATTTCGCATGCCTGCAGGATCGCGAAGACAGTTTAAATTAGACTGAAATATTGGCGGATTTAGAGAAAATCCCCGCTCCCACTGCAGGTTCCATCTTGGATCCGTCAGTGAAAGCAGAGGTATCAATATCCGTGCCGGCCTTCCCCTCCTTCCAATCTTGCCTGCTTGGAAAGATAGCCCTAGCACACCCCTCAAAACACAGTTTGCGGATGGAGAGGTCAGTGCGAAGAACAGAGAAGGAAGGGGAGATCTGCTTCAAGATGCTACTGTGTCCTACAGGAAGTTGTCTCCAAAGATCAATCTCTTTCAACTTAATAGCGTTCTGAGCAGCAATGGATTTAACCTGGAGATCTACAGGAAGCAAGTGCAGAATGACGTTGTGGGCAGCAGTGCGACATGTTCTTCAAGCACCACATGCAGTTCTAGGTTTCAATATAATTTATACTGCTTTTGAAATACATAAAAAACTCGTGCCTGATCGAAGGATTTTTTTTGTTTTTTTTAATCTCAATTTTTTTTAAACTATTAATTGTCGGTTTTTTTCTCTTAATAGAATTAGTTTCTCTTGTCCGATTGATTTTAGATGAATCTCCAAGGACTTGTGATGATCACCGCGATAGACTTCTGGAGAAACGAGCTCCACACAAACAGCGATAACTTTTACAATTATTCATTTTTTTGTTGAAATTTTGGCAAAATCAAGTCGATACAGATGTATTAATACTATGGTTTTGATTTTGTAAAATAAAGCAATTGACTAGCACAAAATATTATTGAAAGTCATCATTTTTTTGGGCTTCTGACTACCCCTAACCCTTTTATTGAGCTAGTTTGCGATGCTCTCGTAAGTAGTGAACCACTCTCCAATAAGGGTTGGCTGCATTGATCGGAACAGATGGTAATCCGAAGGTGCAATGTCCGAGGAATACGGTGGATGGGGCAAGTTTTCCCAATTCAGTCCCTCTAAACATTTCTGGACCGATTTAGCAACGTGTGGCCTGGCGTTGCCATGCAGCAAAATCAATTATTTTCTTCCAAATCAATTTCCTGTTGACTCATTGGCCCAAATCTCTCTCGTCTTGCCATATAGCTATCGTTAAATGAATGCTTCTTGTCTAAGTAGCCTGTTTGTACTGCTTTGGAAACATGACTCATCAGTTATTTTATCTCATGAATTTTTTACCCCATTCACAACTTCTTGTAAGCCTGGTTTTACAAAATTACCTCGATGATTTCTCACCATTCTGTTTCCAATATATTCATTGGTCTCCGTCCGCAAATGACCCTTGAATGGCTTGTTTATTGCAATGTCAAGCATCTGGAGGTAACCAGTCATTCCTACCGGAATATCATTTGATCAATCTTCCTCTCAGCAAGAAAGTTTTTCATGTCTTTAGCGCGGTGAGTACTGGCTAAATCCCAAACTAGTAAACCTCTATACTGACCCCTCAACAGTGGTGGCTGCATAAAATCAACCCACTTTCTTATAACTGCTTGGGTGCACCAAGAACACATTCTGTGCGTCTGTCCGGCATTATTAAAAACGCGTTAAAAATGCCTGCGGGCCCATTGTTTGAGGGTCTGGAGGACGTCTCAAAAGCGGATTTCCCAGCTCTGCTTAGATTCGCCAAAAGCGCTGACATCCTACAATATGTCTACCTTTAGTATTCATAAAGGTCGGCCTCCATCTGATATCGCTAGGCACCAAAAGGTTTATGCGTGGATTATTGCCAACCAGGCTAACTTAACCTAACCTTGGGTGCACCAGGCTTTTTCACTTGAAATTACATAAATTCCTGAAACACGATGAATCTGGTCTTTTATAGCTTTAGTGATTAAGAATGGCGATACTTTCTTTCCATCTAGACGAATCGCTAAAATACAGGTAACCCGTGCACTATCGTAGCCGGTAGAAGGAACGTAAATTGACGCAAAAGCCTTGTGGTGAACTACCGTTTGAGCTCTTTGGCCTAGTAATACCACGGTCTCATCCACGGCAATCATGTTGGAGATTAGATTATTCAGTGTTTCAAAAAATCGATGCCATCAATAAAAAGCTTAAACGGAAGTGCACGCTTAATGACTTCATTGTCTTCCAGCTTAAACAATGCTGCAGGTCTCCTTAGACACAGTTCATATAGTTTAAGGAAGTTGTCCAACCAATGTGACGATGCCTTAAATTCGTTTTGTGGATATATCAAATTCGAGGGCAAATTTTTGTATATCAGTCCTGCGCACAACCAAAGCCATTGCTCTGCTTCCTGCAATCCATTCACAGATGCAATCTTCCAACTCAGCAAATAACGACTGCCGACCTGATCCAACTCTGCATTTTTTCTCATTTCCTTGGTTCACCATTTGACACAGATAATCGCAGTCTGCACGCCATTTACGAACCATACGGAGATCCAGAATCTTCTCTTTACAGAATGCTACAAGATTTACTCCCCTGGAGTCTTCCACTATTCCCTTTTTGTACTCGACGGAATAGCTCTTACGTTTTGAAGGTACTCATTTTAGCTGAGGTTACAAATTACACAGGCCGACAAAATTTAACCAACATTCAGACCCAGAAACCAGACTATATATTTCCGAAGGTTTATGATGCGCTGAATCCAAATCTGGCCTCAGAATTGCTCTATTAGTTTGAGTTTTCGAGATATCCTAATTTGAATTCAGTCTTATTTTTCTTAAAATTTTGTCTCACACCATAAGTGTGCTGACTCACCACACCCCTACACTATCTAACCTTTGGGTACCGAGTCACACACAGCCCTAACCCTTTCATACCGCGAGCAGGCTAACCCACAAACTCCAAATTTACATATGTACTATTAATCCATATATTTCAGGCCCTCAAACCCAAGAAAATTAGTAATCGACTATATCATGTCTATGTTATATTATCTTAATCGATTTTCAGGTGTAGGAAAATTTCGAAACATGAAAATTTCAAAATGCGATATCTCTGCGAAAAAAAATGATATTTGAGCAAACAAAACGCCATTTGAAAAAAGAAGGCTTGTATTTAAAGATGCCATCCTTTAATTTTGGTGAAAGAAAACATCTGCAAGGCTACATAACTTCAAATATGGGCAAAAATGGGGTTTTTTGCACTTTTAGGTTAGGATATCTCGAAAACTCAAACTAATAAATTAATTTTAGTTATCAATCCGAATTTTGCATGGACAGAGAAGCAGATATTAGTTTAAATTATTTCGGATACTTTTCCTTGTAGACTAGTGTTATTCGCTTTATTTTTAAATAAAATTACTTCATTCCACGAACAAACTAAAGACGAAATAGAATATTTTACACTACATTACCCAGAAGTCTAGAGGCCAAAAAGTTAATAAGCAGCTGCCGAGCGCTCAAATGACAACTCGCTTTCTGCAGAGTTAACAGCTTATTTTCATAAAAGAGATAAGAAACAAAAATACAAAGCAGGAAAGACATAGACAGGCGAAGAAAGTAAAATGCTAAATACTTAATTTTAACTTACCAGACGAAGTACAGCAAAACAAAAAAAAAATGAAGGAAACCAACGCGTAGAACGGAAATTAAAGCAACGACAAACCAAAGTCAGCTAAAGAAACCAAAAAGAAAACAAAATTAAAAGTTGACTGACAAACACAAACTCAGCCTCATACAAACGAATAAATCTGCATACATGCATAATGCAAACATGCGCTCATACACACACACACGCACTGATACAATGTCAACACGGAAGTCTGAAGAAACGATTAAGAAATGCAAAACGAATTAAGCAACAGCGGCGAGTAGCGCGAGTGTCTGCAGGAATAAATGAGCGTCAACTTATGCAGATGTGATTATCTATAGACGCTCGCAGCTCAGTACAGCAGCAAGCAGGACTTAGGTGATAGTGAGAAAGAAAAAATTTGAAAAATCATTTACAACTCACACCCACCCACACACACACAGACGTTGTCTGAGAAAGTCATACGCTCTAGGAAAAGTCAACAAAGTAATTCATCACTCGACTGGAGTTGCGCTGAGTTGACTTTGCGATTGCGATTGTGATTGCGAGGCTTATCGGCGACGATTAAAAACGGAAGTGGAAGTAATAAATTCACCACACTCTCACGCCACACAAGCCAAGACCATAAATGATGCTATTAACTACAAATACATTCATGTACTCGTAGACGCATAGCTACAATACAGTAATTAATAACAGTACACATATCAAACGCCTAGGTTTATGCCTCTGTGCATGCCATGCCGTAAGCAGTGTGTGTGTGTGTGTGCTTGTGTGCGCATAGAAATTTTAATTAAAATCGATGACATAACGGTAATTCAATATCTAAATGTCGCCTATTAATTTCGAAGCACATTTGCCCCCACTGTATTGAGCCAATGTCAATATTAGACGCCAAACGCTGCCAAACACCATAATTCAACGCAGACGTAATGAAAATGAAAGATGGATGACTGGGTATGGGGTTAATGACGGAATGACGAACTGTTATTGATGTGGTGAGTAGGGTGGGAGGTTTTCTAAAGAAGCGTACGGTAGTTGGGGCGATAATAATGCAGCCGAAATAATGCCATTGATGATTTCCTATAGTCCACATATTGGCTGGTCAGCTGTGATGGATGTGCATATGTAAGATGCATGTATGTATGTGGCAAGGAGGATAAATTGGGAATGGGGGCGCAGAAAGCATAATATAATAGATAGTGAAAGTGGGTGTGGCAGGAAGTGATTGGAATGCGTACAAAGCCTCGCATGTATTTATATCTCGACGATACATATTTACATGTGGCTTGAGGGCAAAGTCTGTGCAAGCACTTGCGTGAATGCGGTATGTGCCCATTTCTCAGTTATGTAAAGGGTGTTCAGATTGGAGGTACTTTTTCCAATAGGGGTTTTTTTTACAGATCCCGCCTGGCTATTGTCCAAGTAAATACATAATTTTTTTCAGTATTTACTGACATTTCGTAACGGAAAGACTTACACGTCAACAACGTTTACAAATCGTACAAGTTTGTACGAAAATCGACGCTTTGTGAAAAGTGTTCATGTCGCGCTCAGGCCAACTTATGGTGTACATGACCATCTCACCAATCGCGCTATTCGGAAAACCATTGGCGAAATTGAGAATAATTTTATATTATTGGATGATACTCGACCGATTGAAGTGAAGAATATATTGCGGCTGTAAATGAGAGTTTTGCCGAAGACCCGGTAGAATCGATTCTGCGCCGATTTCAACAACTTGGCCTATCTTATGACACTACTAGGGCGATTTTATTCAAAGATCCTAGTTTGAAAGCATACAAAAAACAGCTAGTCCAAGATTTGAAGTCGGTCCATCTTCAAACGCGTCATCATTTCAGTCGTTGGGCTTTTGAAAAACTCGCCGAAGGTCCGCATTTTGGGACTCGAATTTTATTCAGCAATGAGACCCATTTTTGGTTTAATGGCTATGTCAATAAGCAAAATTGCCATATTCGGACTGAAGAACAATCGGAAGCCATTCAGAAACAGCGATGAGATCCATTAAAAACAGCCGTTTGGTGCGGTCTATGGGCTAGAGGAATGATCGGCTCATATTTCTTTAAAGAAGAGTGACGAATGGCGAACGTTATCGCGCCATGATAAACGACTTTTTGATGCCATATGCCGAAAATTGGAGTTCGTGATCTCCACAAGATTTCTGCGCAAGATTTTTGGACCTTTGCTCGTTGGCGATGGTGAGTATCGAAGGCGATCGAACAATGAGCTGTATGAGCTTTATGACGACATAGATATAGCGCAGCGATTAAAAATCCAGCGGCTACGCTAACTGGGTCATGTCGTCCAAATGGATACAAACGCTCCAGCTTTGAAAGTATTCAATGCGGTACCAGCTGGTGGTAGCAGAGAAATAGGAAAGCCTTCTCTGCGTTGAACAGATCAGGCGGAGAAGGACTTGGCTTCACTTGGTGTATCCAACTAGCGCCGGTTAGCACGAGAAAGAAACGACTCGCGATCTCAACAACATTTGGTTCCATCAAGACGGCGTTACTTTCCATACAGCCCGTGAAAAAATAGATTTTCTGCGTTGTCGTTTTGGTGAGTAATTTATCTCTCATCTTGGACCAGTCATACCAGATTGGCCACCAAGATTGTGTGATATCATACCTTTGGACATTTATTTGCGGGGGTATGTAAAGCCTAAATGCTTTGTGGATAAACCAGCTTCGATTGAGACATTGGAAATCAACATTACGGAGGTTATTCTCGAGATACCGGCCGTAGTCCTCCAGCGAGTCGTTCAAAGTTGGTGTTTACGGGTGGCCGAACTGCGTTGCAGTTTCAGCCAACATTTGAATGGGATTATCTTTAAAAAATAAATGGCATGACTGATTCTACACAAAAATAAAAAAGTCTGCCCAATCAAATTGAGTTTTCGTTGTTTTATTTCAATTTAAAATCCGATACCTCTAATTTGATCACCCTTTACATGCGAGTGTACGTATGCACGCCTAAAAGCACATTGCGTGCCAGTAGCATTCATTGCTAAGTAGGTGTGTCTAGTGACTATAATACGTTCGTCTGCTAGAGGTTTTGTCTGTCATTTGTTCGCTTCATTTTGTTCATTTTATCATTTTATTGCCTCAATAGCAGCTCTTATAACTCTGAGCCATATTTACTGGCACGTAGTTGGTGTTGTTGTGACTGCTATTTTGTCTGCTGACATATCTGTGTATTTATTTAAAGGTATTTTCCTGTTGTTGTAGTTGTTCTTCTGCCCTCAAATGTGTTTAAAGTCTCACATTAGTTTGCTTTTATCTGGAAAGTGTTTACGCAATCAACTAAATTTGTCGAATTTGTCGATACGTCATTGTGTACGAGGTGTGGCTCATAAATAATGAGATTTACGCTGAAAACCAATTTAGTTTGACTTCTTATGTACACCTCTGTACGCAATAATAGCAGCGCAACATATTGCAAAGTTTTGATTACTTATTTACTTTTAAAATTTTTTTTTTGATTGCCAGAATTAGGAATTAAAAGCTAAGTTAAACATTTTTTTTTGTTTATTTACATTGTAACTAGTTAATAAATTATAAACTAACGAACAATTTAGATATAATTTTTTGCCATAGAACTAAATTTAATAATGCTCCGCCCAAGGCTTGCAGATAAGTGGGCTACTGCGTGAGTTGGTGCGGTTTTTTCGTTTCAGCCTTTCCTTCCACTTACCGGGATCAATTAGGACTGAGGCTTCGCTATTTACATGGTGGCGTACTCCTTCCATATGAGACTTAGCATTTATGTTGATCGAAGTGGCAACTGATTCGATGCCAAGGTCGTGTTCGATATCGGTGCTGCGGATGTACCAGTAAACGACGAAATCATCGGAAAAGTAAAGGAAATTGTGCTTGAAAATCGCACAAATCGCAAAATCGGTTAACGCTGAATATTATTTAGACGTTTTAAAGCATTTGCGCGAGAACATTCGTCTTAAAAGGAAGGAATTGTGGGACAACAAGTCATGGTTCTTGCATCACGATAATGCACCAGCTCACACATCACGTCTTGTTCGCGATTATTTGAACAAAAATAATGTTAATATCGTTCCGCAAGCACCGTATTCGCCTGATATGGCTTGATGTGACTTTTTCCTGTTTCCCAAGCTCAAGTTGCCGCTCCGTGGAAAACATTTTGAGACAATTGAAGTCATAAAAGAGAATTCGAAGAACACACTCGAGCTTGACTTGTTTACAGTAGCACAGAAAACAAACTATGTGACATATCACGCTGAAATTTACCATGTAAGCTTATAAATTTATTTTTGCCATATGTCATCCGCGGACCGTTTTATTGATAACGTCTCGTTCACGAATTTTATTGTATTGGGTTAAAGCTGATTGGTTGCCCATAAGCCAGTACATATTTCTAAATCTGATTTCTAATTGTTCTTTTTTTTTTAACGTGAGCATGCCACCTAAGCTTGGTATCTAGTGTTATACCTAAGTATTTGGCTTTGTTGTGATACGGGATTTGCAAGCCGTTTATGTATAGTGGCAGATATTGGATTTTCTTCTGTGTGAAGTCTAAATGAACCGATTTTGCTTCATTTAGTTTTATGCGCCATTTAATGGCCCACTCTGAGATTTTATTTAAATAAATTTGAAGGTTTTTGATTGAGTCAATATGGGTTTCTCCTACCGAGAAGATGGCTGTGTCGTCAGAAAAAGTTGCTGTGGAGCAATTTGTGTCATTAGGCGAATCACATGTGAAAAGAATATAGAGAATGGGCCACAGCACGCTGCCCAGTGTCTTTGTGTTTAGTTCGGAAGTAACGATCCGATAGTTACGATTTTAGAATATTAAAATATTGTGTTGGTAGAAGCGCATTTATTTTCTTGAGGAGCCCACTGTGGCAAACTTTGTCAAACGCCTTAGACACGCCCAGAAAGACAGCAGAGCACACCTGTTTCTCCTCAAAGGCATTTTCAGTGATGCGAGTAATTCTGTGCACTTGATCAATGGTAGAGTGTTTTGTGCGAAAACCAAATTGATGTGCTGGTATTATATTGCTTTGCTTAATAATTACGTTGAGACGTTTGGCTAAAAGCTTTTCCATTAGTTTTGATATGATTGGTAGGAGCGAGATAGGCCGATTCGATGTGACATCGTGCGTTGGATTCCCTGGTTTATTAAACATAATTATTTCATCAACTTTTCAATATATAGAGATGTGGTGCAGTTTGCATGTGGCGTTCATTATTTCAGTAATCTTGGATATTGTGCATTGAGGAAGTTTAGAATTTCAGCAGTAATAAGGTCATATCCAGGCGCCTTTTTAACACACTTTTATTAGATCGGGTTGTATGTATGTATGTATGAATGAATGTAACGGAATCTTTGAGCTTAATTTTCACTGGCTTCTAAAAATCTGATCGACTTGGATTTTTGCACTTCTTATTATTATCCTTATTAGGATTGCCAGGATTAATGTTTTCTTTTTTAGATCTCCTGTAGAAGAGTAAGAAAGACAGAGCTAACGCGCGGTATGCGCATGCCTGCACTCTCCGAGTTACTCTTACTGATTTCGGAAGTCTACGACTTACTCTTTCGAATTCGAACTTGCTCGGGCACGCGGCACTGCAGTACGAATAGAAGGCTAAAACGTTTTCAGGGTAGTTGCATTCTCACTTTGTATAATCTTTACACCCGCGTAGATACTACAAGTCTCATACACACAAATTTACTCTATTCAATGTTCATATAAGATGAAATAATTTTCATATAAGATGTGATTTTGTTAATTACAATAAAATAATCAAAACATACATTTTGAAATTATTTTACGGAACAAAATTTTGGCAAGTAAAGAAGGAATTTATCATGACCATAATTTCATTTACGAGGGGTGCCTTTTATATTTCGGGATTTGGCAACCCTGGTGTTGCAATCTGGCAACTGACCGCTGTATCGCAAAGTCTGACATTTTTTGGCTTTTACGTACTCAGTAACTTAAAAGATTCATCTCGGTCCAAAAATGGAATTAAATCGTGAGCATTTTCGTGCGATTATTTTTACAACTTTCGACCTGGATTCACTCAGCAACATTGCATGGATGAACTTATATTAATTCATTTTTTCGCAATGAAGCTCCATCAAGGACCAGTGTTTATCGATGGTATGGTGAATTCAATCGTGGTCGTAGTTCACTCCAAGACGAATTTGCGGAAGGTCGTCCAAAATCAGTTGTTGTTCCGAAAACCATTGAAGCTGTGCGCGAACTGATATTGCAAGATCGTCATGTGACCTATCGTGAGATTGAGACAATCTTAGGCATTAGTGGGACCAGCATACATTCAATATTGCATAAACATTTGACTGTCAAACAAATTTGTTCGCGTTGGATCCCACACAATTTGTCAATCACTCAAAAAAAGGCTCGTGTCGATTGGTCGAAGGAAATGCTCAAAAAATACGATAATGGGTCATCCGTTTTTTTTTTTTAGTTTTTTTTTAAATTATTTGTTATCTGATTTTAGCTTATTTATTTCACCAAGCAATTCGGAATCGGTAACAAGGGGAATTTCGGCATCAGTTTCAAAGTTAAGTGGCTGCAGTACGGCTGCGCTCGATGTGTCATATGGCTTAAAGATGCCTTCGAGGTACTCAGCAAAAGCATTAACTTTTTCTTGATTGCTTTGGAACTGTCTTCTTTTTGATTGGAGGGTACTGTGTTACTGGCTGTGAAAAGTTTTTTGTGCATTTCCAGAGCGCGTAATCACTGCTGCGCTCGTTTGGTAGGGCCTTTAGATAAGTACTCAGAGATCTATTTTTAAAATTTTTTATCTTCTTGGAAATTCCTTTCGTAATTTTATTTAGTAATTTTTTGTCGGATGGACGTCTTTGTTTGCTGCCATCGTCTACGTACCTTGCGTTTTTCTGCGACCATATCTTTGGTATATTTATGACCTGATGGAACAAACGTTTTTTCCCGAATGCTACTCCTGCCTACCAAATATTAACGGACAAACCCTCTCACTTTCACCCAATGCACAGTACTTAGGGGTCATTTTGGATTCCAAGCTTAGCTGAAAATTAAACGTCGAAGAACGGGTAAGGAAAGCTTAAATTGCTTTATATGCCTGTAAAAGTATGCTTGGAAGAAGATGGGGTATTCAACGCAAGTATACATTATGGCTGTATAAGGCAGTTATACGACCCATTTTATCGCATGATTCGGTAGTTTGGTGGAAAGCTCTAGGGAGAGAGTACAATACCAAATTACTTTGCAGAATACAGGAATCAGCCTATGCAATAACGGTCGGTGCAATCAGATCATGTCCTAGAGAGGCTCTCAATGCACTGACACACGTTATTCCAATAGACCTACATATAAAGAAGACGGCAACCATGAGTGCATTTAGGTTAAATGAAGCGGGTCGCTGGAAAGAAAAAACTTATGGTCACGCTAGTCTATTATTGCGACAAACTCAGTTAACCTCGGTGAGGACTGACTACATCGTCCCGATGGTAACGTTCAATAGGAATTTTGCCACACTCTTTCCATCTAAAAAAGAATGGAATAAGGGATTCTCTCTAAACAACTTCGATACCACAGTCTATACAGATGACAGTAAAATGGATTGTGGTGTTGGAGCTGGTATATATTCTCATAGACTTAAAATTGAAAAATCTGTGCGTCTCCCCAATGCCTGCAGTGTCTTCCAGGCAGAAGTACTTGCAATTGGGAAGCTTGTAGGCTACTAATAGCAGATTTCTCTTTTAAGGGCAATATCGCTATTCTTTGGGATAGCCAAGCTGCAATCTAGGCACTGGATTCAGCTACAACAACCTCTAATGGTGGAACAAAGTAGGAATAGCCTTTCCACCTTGAGCGAAAACCATAAAGTTACCTTAATCTGGGTCCCGGGACATCGGAACATTGAAGGTAATGAAAAAGCAGATGAACTGCCATGAATAACGCTCTTGCAGAATCGGTATTCACACCATTAGGTGCAGTCAAGAATACAATTTCCCTAAAATACCTTCGAATCGCAGATTGTAGATGGAGAGACCAGATGAAATGCAAAATTAGCAGAACGTTATGGCCCACCTACAACCCCAAACAATCGTCGATATTGGTGAACATGAAACGACGGGATGCCAGGAGACTAACAGATGTCAACAACCTAAGGTTCTTAAACCGCAAAGACTGGATATAGTCATGCCGTAAATAACTGGTAAAGAAGTTGGTAACGAGGATGCGGCAACAAAATGGTGCGGAAGCGCTAGTTGGATGCTGGAAGAATCACCACTCAAACCAACCAACCAACCAACGGGACATAGCTGCAGCCATAGTTGGTTGGTTGGTTGGTTTAAGGGTGACTCCGCATCGGAGTGCCACATAGACCGCAAGCTGGGTCCGTTGTTTTGCCCTAGACCTCATTATGTTATAGGATTTCCCCACCTAACCGAGATTTTTATTGTAGATTTTGGTCAAAGATAGTAATTCGTTTCGAGAATTTAATGAGAGATTCGATTTTCAGGTCCGAGAGTATTGAAAGATTGTCAATTGTTGGAGAGCCTGGAAGAGCGAGTCGACTTCTGGCTAGGCCTGGACAACTGCACAGCAAATGCCTGCTCCATACTTCCTCATCTTCGTCCTCGCAGTATCTGCACAGGTCGTTTTGAGGAACCCCGAGCCGACGTGCGTGAGTGGCAATGGCCGGTGATAAGAGATATTATATGCCTTAGTTCATGTTTCGAAAGACTTATAAGGGTTTTTGTCTGTTTCAGATTGTAAGATGGCCAGATTTGTCTGGTCGTAACGCAAGTAGTTTCCACTCGCCACCTCCGATCAGCAATGCTGTGAAATTCTCGATCAATGATCATTTTAAACGTTAAGAGCGGAATGTGGATTGTGGTTAAGTTACTAACATTTGATTGCGCAGCTCCAGCTCTTACGAGCTCATCAGCTTTGCAGTTACCTTCGAATCCACTGTGACCCGGTATCCAGATAACTTGGGCAGAATTCTGCACACTTATTTCGTTAAGAGATAAGAGACAGGATCGAATCACATCTGAGTGGCCGCTTGACTGTCAGTGAAAAAGCGGATATCCTCTAGTGATATTATCTTTTCTGAGAGAGTTTTCGCAGCATACCAGATAGCACATACTTCCGCTGGGAATACACTACAGTAGTCGGGTAATCTAAATGATAGATTGATGTGAGGGGATTTGGAATCTTTTCCACTTTACCGTCTTGTTTTGAACCATCTGTATATATAATCAGAGGGCCATCGATTTCGGTAAGATTTGTCTTCCATTCTTCCTTGGTTGGGAGTGAACAGGAGAATAGCAAGGGTGGTGATGGAAGGCTTACATGATAGTCTATGTCGGAAGAGATAACAGTGTTCCTGTTCAGTATGGCTGAATGGCCAAGATACTTATTCCATTTCGATATAGGATTCATGCATGTCGCTGCTTTCGCTGCAATCGCTTTGCCAGCCAGATCGATACGGAACAAGTGAAGCAGCGTATTTAGAGCCTCAGAAGGTGTTGTACTTAAGCATCCTGTTATCAGGAGGCAGGCTGTTCTTTGGACTCGATCAATTGTGGCTACTCTACACCGTTTTTCGAGTGCTGTCTACCATACAACCACACCGTAGAAGAGTATCGGTTTGATGATCGAGGATATACCTCGATCCAATAGATGATCCGAGGTGAAAAACACCAGGTTTTGCCTATAGCTTTCTTACAAGTATAAAGGGCTATGAAAGCTTTTTTACATCTGTTTTCAATGCTCAATTTCCAACTCAACTTCCTATCTAGAATAACTCCTAGATATTTAGCTGAATCAGATAGGAGTAATGATTCCCCTTCTAAAGTTATTGTTGGCAATGGAGGAGATTGTTGTTTCCTATTGAAGAGAACAAGATCTATCTTTGTTGGATTCGCATTTAGTCCGCATTCGGTGCACCATTTTGACAGAATATTGATTGAGCGTTGCATGAGCTCAGTGAGGGTATTCAGGTGTTTGCCTGACACGCCGAGAGCAATATCACCTGCATAGGCTACAACCTTGCAGCCTGCTTTTTCGAGATTTCGAAGCAAACTGTTTACAGCGAGATTTCAGAGAAGGGGTGAAAGTACTCAGCCTTGAGGTGTGCCTTTGACCGCGTACATTCTCATATGGCTTAACCCAAGCTCTGAAGTGATTATTCTATTTTGGAGCATTTGTGCGATCATCTTTCAGATGGAGTAATTAATACCCAATTTTGCAATTTCAGACAAAATAGCTTTTGGTTCAATATTATTAAAAGCACCTTCTATGTCCATAAATGTGACAAGAGAGTACTCCTTATTGTGAAGGGAAGTTTTCACTGTTTGCACCAGTGAATGAAGTGCCGTTTCAGTCGATTTCCCTTTAGTGTAGGCGTGTTGTGCCTCAGAGATCAACCTATTATCAAGTTGGGTTTTGATTTGCTTATCTAAGACTTTTTCAAAAGCCTTTAAGCAAAAAGAGGTTAGGCTAATGGGCCTGACATCGTTTGGTTTGCAGTGTGAAGGTTTCCCCGTTTTATGAATGAATACTACCTTCGATTTCTTCCAAATTGTCGGAAGCTAAGAGAGGTTTAAACACTTGTTAAATATCATTGTTAACCAAGGCAGCAGAATTTCTAGTCCTTCTTGAAGTTCTGCTGGCATGATGTTGTAGCTACAGCCATAGTGAGTAAAAAGTGTTTTTGGTTTTTGTGTTTCAGGTAAATAGAAGAGCCAAAATGGGCAACACAGTCCAGGGCCAACTTTTCGGGCGGGTCAAATTCAGCGCAATTTTAAAAATTTTAAATTAAACTAATTAATTTTCAGTTTTTTTATTGTAAAAAAAAGTCCAACCACCGGGACCCCTTAAAACCTTTCTAAATAATTAATTGAGACAAATGGAGTATTGACCTTTGGTTAGAAAAAATTTTGATTTCATTTGATTTAATGGAAAATGTTCCATTATTAAATTGAAGATGAATTGTAGAGCAAAAATGCAGAGCATGCAAAGCAGCAGAGGTAACTGTAATTGAAAAGAGAACAGAGCGCAGAACAATACAATTACACCAAAAAACGAGTGCTCACCATTTCAAAGTTACCAAATTGGGGAAAAAGTGCAGTACGCAAAAAATGTAATAGTAACCAAAAACAAATCGACTGCAGTATACACACACACACACACATAAGTGCTTGTGTGCTGCGCAGGTATTCACGGATGTGTATACGACTATTTATTCTAGTACAAAACCTGTATGTACTCGTACGTAAGCCGATTGCCTTGCCACCTCATGTCGTCTGATGAATGGCGACTAGCACGCGCGTGACCTTTTTCACGGCGAACGCCACTGCAATGGTTAACAAAATGAGAATTACGAAAGCAACATATAAAACCAATGGCTAAAATGGAAATAACAACAAAATACCAAAAATAATGTAACTCACGGTTGGCTGGTGAATGTATTCCTGGCACACTTTCACAAGGTGTGTGTTTTCACATATTTGGTTTCATGTACGTATGAGTGTGTGTGTGTGTGTGTGTGTATGCATAGGATATTCTCATGTTGCCGGCTTGGTAATCGTGCCACACAACGGTCACTACTTGTAATGCTCACTAAATTGTGCAACTAACAACATTTTTTTGAGCAGCGAGAACAACAACAATGTGGAAAACATCAATCGCAATAATTCACACCAACAAAAACTAGGCGGATACGTACAAGCAAATAGTGCATAAACTAGTGGCATCTCTGCGGCAAAGTATTGGTGAGACGTTGATGTTGGTGTGATGAGTATAAGCGGAAAGTTAGAGAAGGTTGCCAAGGGATGTTTTGGTCGACTCTCTATTTACTGTTCTTTTTGTGATTCAATAGAATAAACTTGCCTTTAATATCTTATTATTATTTCTATTGATTTACATTCTTCTTCGCGCAATAACCCCTTAAGCGATTGTGACCGAGTTTAACAAAGTCGTTTCTTTTCGCGCTGATCGGCGCCAGTTAGAAACACTAAGTGAAACCAAGTCCTTCTGCGCCTGATCTTTCCAACGCAGATTAGATTAGATTAGATTTGTGGAGGGTTGGACAAGTCAGGAGACAAGTGTACAACACCCGGTTTTATTTTTCAATAGAAAGAGGTCACTTTTCCACAAATCTCTTGGAAATTGCTCTGCAGTGTCGTCATCCTCAAGACAGGATAGATATATCAGACATTTTCACCCAGCAACGGGCTCTCTATAGAGCTATGTATAGAGCCTGACGAGAATGCAATGCTCAATGGATGTCCATTTTCAATCAGTAGCTTGCTTCCTCCAGGACCCTGATTTTCAACTCTGATCGTCTTGGTGGTGAATGAGTTTTGGGCCTGAACATCCGCTGCCCAAGTCGCTGGCGAACCAGCGGGAGGATTACCACAAGTGTGGGTACCCCGTCCAGAGAAATCCAGGTTTCTACTCATTTTGCCATTTGTGGAGTGGCCCTATTTATGCTATTTAAGGGAGCCACTGTTGAAGAGGAACCCGTTTTCGACAGTTCGTGTCTAGATCTGTAGTGTTCTGTTTTAACTCAATAATCACTCTATTTGTCATCTGACAGCAAGGGATTTTACTGAGTTAAGTAGCGGGGTCACCTCGCGCAGGATGTGATTCTTTATCGCGCACTAACGGTCTTGGCTTAGTAGAGGCTATGGAGTTGGAGAAACCCTCTGTATTGCGCTTATCTAAGCCCTGTGCCGTCCTCATAATAGTTGTAGCCAATCCGTTTCGTTTTCCTCTGCTAACACCAGTTGGTACCGCATCGATTACTTTCAGAACCGAAACGTTGTATCCGCTCGGACTACAAGACCCATCCACCGAAGCCGCTTGATCTTTATTCGCTGCGCAATGTCTATTTCGCCGTAAAGCTCATAGAGCTTATCGTTCCAACGCCTGCGATATTCGCCGTTGCCAACGTGTAAAGTTCCGAAAATCTTTCGCAAAATCTTTCTCTTAAACACGCCACGTCGGATGTTGTCTTCATCCAAGTTTCCACGCTATACGATTGGACGGGCATGATGAGAGGCTTATAGAGTGTCAGTTTTGTTCGTCGAGAGAACGTTCCTAATGTTCAACCTAAAATATTTAATTCTGGGTATTGAGTAATAATTTTTTAATTGTCCATTTGTGATAGAACTGGTGCGAACTACTTATATCTGCTGTAATTCTCACACCATCGACTTTTGCCACATTTTTGACTTCCGTCAGTCTGAGAGAAATTACTTGAAATTTGATATACTTCAGAGAGATCTCGAAATTCCGGTTCAGTTCCATTCTACAGACGGATAAAAAATTTTTGGAATTTTTGCCCAGAAACTCCCACGGAGAGAAGCTTACAAAGTACCAAAATACTTTTCTAAAGTTGAGTTCTAAGAGACCTGCGTGGCAGCGAAGTTCCCTCCCTCTCTCTCTCGCAGAGCGCAACTCCCAAATGAGTGTGCGTGGAAGGGGATTGAGTCAAGAATTTTGGAATCGAGTTAAAATATTCGAACCATTTTGAGGTTCTTATATTCAATAATTGAGACAGAGCTTAAAGCAGCTACTAATAGTAGGTGGGTCAATATGGACAGGTGAAGGGTATTTTAAGTTTGGTCGCGCTCAATGAAAAATTAAAAAAAAACAAACGTCTCTCACAGGTGTAGTAACTCTCTTCTACCCATTTACTTTATAACTGCCAGAATCGTAGCACTGCATAATAATTTCTTCAGAAGCTCTAGAGATGGCGAAGAAATGGTTGCCACACTACACTTTCTGTGCTAACGACTTGCATTTCAAAGAAGATCTCTAGTGAATAGGTATTATCCGAAGAACTGGGTATGTACAACTCTAGCTGGAAAGGTTGACAAAACTAAAAAAAAAGTATGGGGGAAGGATGAGGATATTATAAAGGGTTTTCGAATAACAGGTGCTATTTTGAATAGCCCGCTATATCGGTAGATGTCACTTTTGTAGCTGTCATTTTTTTATATTTGACAAGTCGAAACTACGCCATTGAGAAAAATGGAAGGATACACGCTTAAACAACGCATTGAAAGTGTTCAAATTCATTATAAAAATGGTGAAAATTTGGCAGAGACGGTTCGTAAAACTCGAACATTTTTGGGTCATCGTGACGCACCTTGTCGGACCGCAATACAGAAATTGGTGAACAAATTCGGACTGTTGGATCAAGTTAGTGATGTGAAGAATAAAACCCGTGTACGTCGCTCAAGAACAGCGGAAAATATTACTGTTGTAGCGGAGTGTTGAAGAAACCCCAGGTTTGTCCATTCCTCGTCGTTCTTTGCAATTAGGCATCCCACAAACGTCTTTACACCGTATTTTGAATAAAGATTTGGGTCTTAAGGCTTATAAAGTCCAGTTCACACAAGAGCTCAAGCCGGCCGATCATCACCAACGCCGTGTCTTTGCTGATTGGGTCGTTGAAATGCATGAAAATGATCCTTAATTCCATCGAAGAATCATCTTGAGTGATGAGGCCCATTTTCACCTCGGTGGCTTCGTCAACAAGCAAAATTGTCGGATCTGGGGCTCAGAAAATCCAAGAGTTATTGTTGAAAAGCCTCTCTATCCTCGCAGTTTATGTTCCGGCGGAGTTATTGGACCTTACTTTTTCGAAAATAAACCTGGAGTAACAGTTACGGTGAATGGAATGCGCTATCGAGATATGATTATGGTCGATTTTTTATGGCCGGAATTGTATGGTATTGATCTGGACAAGGTTTATTTTCAACAAGACGACGCTACGTGCCACACAAGCAACGAAACCATTGATATTTTACGGGAATAACACCTATTATTGGAAAACCCTTTATATACGAGTATATATTCTTTTTATACATAGATTGATGGAGTTAAAAAAATGTTTGAAAGGATTGGGAAATCTTTTTTTCCTGAGCACCATAACGATTCTCTTTAAGGCACTTCAGAGCCCAGCATAACTTACGATAGTCTTGTATTGCTTAACTGGTAGGCTGTTTCAAGGTAGAGCTTCACAGATGTGCATATAAAACTCATCCTTTGAAAATTTTTCTGGCTCATTTGTTTCAATATTCAAAGGCGCGCTTAGAAGCCCCTTTGAGCGTCTTCGACCCCTCCGATGCCCAAAAGGAGCTTGCAATCTAGGAAGTCAGTGTTCTTGCTTAGCGCTTGCTGAGTTGATACGAAACTCATCTCTCCAATTCAACTCGCGGGTCTCTTGCTAAGCCAGCTCATCAGTCAAGACGTTTCCTGGAATACCCCAGTGATTAGTTACCCACAAAAGCTTGATGCTAAAGTATTCGAATGCAGCCGAAAAACAAGTCAAGTGACAAGTTGGAGTTATGTGAATACCAGTGCACTTTACATAAGAGCAGACCTACTGGCCAAAGGTAATTTAATAGTGATACCTCACACTTTTCTATTGACTGGCTTAGTTGTATAGCTATTGACCCATTTTAATTAACCAAGTACAAAATACAAAAATCACAGAGAGTACTTTCCATGACACTGTACGGATTGTCTGCATCCATGTTGAATATACTTCGCTTAAGCCTTTGAGCGATGTAGTTGGTTTCACGCTTTTCAGAGTACCTCATCTCTCTTGACTATAGGCAAAAAAGAAAGAAAAACCGCTGAAAAACTCTATTTTGTATTTTATTTTCACCTCATTTTTTCAACTCTCAATAAACCTCGCTTCATTTTATTTCCATTTGTCGCATTTCTTTATTTACCCGTTCAACTCGGTCACCATTGACGGCGATTTGTCCGCGTTTCCAACTATCCATCGATTACTGAGCTCAAATTACTAAATAAGCAAATTTCTTCTGCTGCTAAACACGTGCCTTTGGCGTCGCTGGGGCTCATTGCTATGTGCAGCTATGAGATGATTATTTTTCTTTTATTGATATTCCACATCTTCTCTGCTTTACGGGGTACTTTCTTCTTTGCATTATTTTTTTACGATTTTCCAGCAATTTAATTCCGAATTGATTGATAGTTCTTTGATACTATTTTTATTGTAGAATGGCGCCCGGTTGGCTTTGTTTGTGGAAGTTTTTGACACGAGTGAAGATTTGTTGAAGTTTATTCAATTCCATTAAGTTGTGGTACAGACTTACATATTTACGCATAGGAATATTTATTTACTTGTACAGTGATGGCTGGGTATGAAGAAAAAAAATTTACATTTAAGTGCCAAAGAGGAATATTGCAAGCACTTTCTTAATATTCTTTCAGATAAGAAATATTAATTACTTCAATTCATTTTAAAATCATTAGAAATAAATATCCATTAACCAGAAACTCAATGAAGTTATCTTACATGGAAGCCATATGATAGAAGAAGAGCAAGGGCTATTCTCACAAGTATAAATATAAATATATATATAGGATACAATCGAAAGAGGTTTAAAAAACGCATAACCCTCCCCAAGAATAAACTGAGAATGCTCACGAGCATTCTTATGGGCCACTGCAGACTGCGTACTCATCTGGCCATATCCCAGTCCACTGATTCTTGTCGTTTCTGCGACCAATCCCAGGAAACTCCAATGCACCTTCTCCTCTTATGAGGCGCTATAGCGCGGAGAAGATTATAACATCTCGGCCAACTCCAGCCAGTCGCTCAATCCAACTCACCTCTATCTTGAGTTTAATAGGGGAACTGGGCTTGGAAGAGGTACTGTAATGAGCAGAGGACACAAAAGGCCATGAAGTGGAAGTGCAAACCTCGAAGTAATCTAAAATCTCTACATGCATTTAAGTTAGTCAAAATGTTTGCGTGGGTTTTGTCAAGTTCAAGTCCCATCAAGCCAATTCATCTTCGAGAATTTGTAAATGAAATACGAGATAATTAAGCCACGAGAAAATTTTTTTATCGACATTCACTGAAGCCTTCTGCTAACTCCAGACTATGACTCTAACGTAGCCTCCAGAACAGGAAGCACCCTTCAGTTTTCCTCCTGAGGTAGTCCATTCAGCACCTCGGTTACACATTTATTGATCCTACTTGCAAGTTGTGGAAGATTTTCGATAACCAGTGGTTGGTTGACCATTGTGGGCTTAAGTAACTTAGGTTAAGTTGAATAAATGGTTGCCTAAAGAGAGGGCAAGAGAAATTAAATTCGTCGTTTGTGATACCATTGCAGAGAACATAAGGAGGAAGGAACGAATAAGACAGAAGATCAGTATTAGTGGTTCTGTAGATCACGAACGAAGGATGAGTTAGGCTGCGTTAAATGCTTCATGCTGCTGATGAAATTCATCGCGAAAGTAGGATAGTATTGAGATAATTCCACCTCACCTTCCATACTCTTACCATGCATGTCACATGGCATTGCCCTTTATGGGCACTTCCCAAATTCATTAGTTTTTCTTTGACAACTTGTTCGCCAGCTCATCTGACTCGCAGTTTTCTGTAATGCGTGGATATCTGCTTTCAAAGCCAAACCGAGAAATTAAAGAAAACGCTTTTGTACTTTTCCAATGTGGTTAAGTTTCAAGGGCCGGTGTTGATTTTGAATAAAATAAAATTTTTTAAGAAAATTATTGTCGTTTCTCTTTATTATCATAATATTGGTATGGTTCAATTACGCGTAGAGTAAAATATCGGCCAAATGACCACCGGGGCCTCGGCGGCACACATCCATCCGATGGTCCAAATTTTCGACGACGCTGAGGCATACTTGAGGTTCTATTCCGTTAATGTGCCGAATTATCTCATCCTTTAGCTTTTGAATTGTTGCTGTCTTGTCGACGTACACCTTTTCTTTCAAATAACCCCAAAGAAAGAAGTCCAACGGTGTCAAATCACATGATCTTGGCAGCTAATTGACATCGCCGCGACGTGAGACTATTCGGCCATTAAATTTTTCGCGCAAAAGAGACATTGTTTCGTTAGCTGTGTGACAAGTGGCACCGTCCTGTTGAAACCATATATCGTCCACATTCATATCTTCCACTTCGAGTCATAAAAAGTTCGTTACCATCTCACGATAGCGAACACTATTCACAGTAACTGCCTGACCGGCCTTATTTTGGAAAAAATACGATCCAATGATGCCGCCGGCCCATAAACCGCACCAAACAGTTACTCTTTGGGGGTACATTGGTTTTTCAGCAATCACTCTTGGATTATCATTCGCTCAAATGCGGCAATTCTGCTTATTGACGCATCCACTGAGGTGAAAATGTGCCTCATCACATCATCATCTTCGAAAATTGGTCATTCACTGTTACCATTTCCCGCCACCATTCTGACCATTGACGACGCTTGAAATGGTCAAGAGGCTTTAGTTGTTGAGTCAATTGCACCTTGTAAGCGTGTAAATGCAAGTCTTTATGCATAATGTTCCTCAACGACGAGCGTGAGAGGTGCAATTGTTGGGCACGACGGCGAGTTGAGGTGGACGGCTCCTCAACCACACTATCGCGAACAGCAGCAATATTTCCTGCAATACGAGCTATACGAGCATGCACTGGTGTTTTCACATCTCCTACAGACCCGGTTTGCGGAAACTTTTGCACAATTTTTCCGATTGTACGCACATTTGGACGATTAAATTGACTGAAAAAATCACGAAGTGCGCGATATGCATTTTGATTTGAACGCCCGTTTTCATAATAAGCTTGAATAACTTTAACGCGTTGCTCGATTGTGTATCTTTCCATGGTTCAAATTGAGTTAGGGGTAGTCTGAAATTGAAAAATGTCAAATGAAATGCAGAAACAAACTTGTCGTTTAGGTGTGGTTTACATTCAACATCGCCCCTTGAAATTTAATCACCTTTTATTTTCACTTGCTTTCAGGTCATTGTTTTGACTTTGGGGGTTCCAGTCCGGTGCTTGTCTGCTGATTTCAGTGCCACACTTCTGTAGGTATGGCAACGCCATCTCCATTTACGTTCTTATACTTCAGTTACGGTTGGTTTTTGATGTCATTGTCGATGCAAGTTGGTATAAGATATCCAGTTGTCAGGGCACCAGATACGTTGAATGCGCCTCAAGCAGCGGTTCACGAACACTTGAAGCTTCTGTACTAATTGGGATGATGTCTTTTTATTTAAGTAGAAAAGTTATTTTTCGACTTAAGCGAACCTGTTGATGCGACTTTGCCGCGAACTTAAAATTTGCGAAGAAACTAGTTCAAAAGTCAGATCTGTGCAGATAAGATATTTTAGCAGTCCGAAAGCGTTGAGAACGCAGAATTTCTTGCTAAGGAATGTGGGCATCTACAACTTTGTACATTTGCCCATCGAATTCATGCGTTACATATCGCACCCTAAATACAAAAGGGTCACAACTCAAAATTTTCCACACTCGAGCTTGACTTGTTTACAGTAGCACAGAAAACAAACTATGTGACATATCACGCTGAAATTTGCCATGTAAGCTTATAACAGTCCTACCAAAAAACAAAAAATTTATCGATCGATTAAAAATTTGTAAAATACGGTTGCTCTGGTCGCTTTCAATTTCGTACAGGGTCTTTGAATGCACAGGCACATTCATCATACGAACTAAAATAAAAATCAAATTAATCGCCATTAAAGTGTGTTTTGCACGGAGTTTACATAAATATTCATATACCTAAATACGTACTGAATAATTAATTAAAATAAATGAGAATATGGACCTTTGATTATAAAAAAGATGGATTTGATTTGAAGCTTAATTAATTACTACAACTGATGAAACTTTAATAGCAGATATTCCATTGTTAAATTGCAAATTTAATGTATAAAAAATGCAGCTGGAAACGAAAAAATGTGTAGTAAAACTGCAAATTGGAACGAGAACGAGGAAACAGAAATATATTCTAATAAAAAACTAGTGCACCCTTTGTTAACGTTACCGTTGTTTGTTGTTGAAAAAACTTTGTGTATAAAAATAGTTATAAAAAAAACACTCGCAAAGTTTAATGAATTGTAACTTATTCATGGATTTCCACTAATGTCCTGCCCGTCATTTGCATTGTTTTTGTAGTAGATAGTATTTTAGAGTTCACAGAGGGCGCGCCAATAATCGCCAGTTGCAGCTCAAGAGAAAACTCTCTGCAGTTGTGAGGACTCACCAAAATCTATTGATTTGAAATTATCTTAATCAAGCGATAACACCTGTTATCATCAAAATTATAAAAAAATATTTGAAATATAATAATAAAATAATAAAAAATAATAATAGTGATAATAAGATTCTGGCATTTGAACATGACTGAGAGAGCTAACTACTAATAAGTATCAAATATCGCTTTGAAGTTTGTACAAGTATTTGATGGGTTTTAAGGCAGTGAAAGCTTATCTCTTCTCACGAAATCACACCTGAGGTATAAAAATGTTCATTAATTTTATGTGGACTACTGTAATATTTTTGGGAATAGACATACAGTACCGGTGAAAATAATAGCACCAAAACAAGCAGCTCACTTTATTTCACAGTAAAACTTGACTAAAAGGAATTTGGTTTGCAGTTACTTTTCTCAGTTACTGACAGTCTCTCTGCTTTGGGAAAGGAAAAATCAGAGCTTAAAGGGTAACGGTTATTCTCAAAAAAAGCAAAATTGAAAGGGGAATGCAAAATAGCGCGGTTAAAATAATAGCTCTAACCACATGTTTTTGTCGAAAAAAAGCATTTGCGTGAAAATTATCATAGGGTAACACACCTTTTTGTTAGAAAAGGTGTTTTTTTTAAGACAAAACAGATAAAACATCTAATAATACCAATTTTTCAAATATGAGCCGCGGAAAGCACTGCAGTGAAGAAAAAAGGACAATTATTAAAAAATGCTTTAGGAGGGCAAAACCTTCGCAGAAATAAGTTGGTCACTGGGCTGCTCAAGCAAAATGATTAGTACTGCCAAGAATTATTATATTATTAACCAAAATTATTGTTATTATATTAGTAAAAATTCTGACGTGAGCTGCTACCCAAAATTCAGAGGCGAGCTGTTTGTCAGATATTATTTCTTGACACCATATTCCGTTCACGAATGCTTGCTATTTGAAGAAAAAAGTAGAAGTTTGTTACATAGTGTAATGCATAGAGTAATACAAGAACAGAATAAAAAATACCCTCATAACTGACTGTGTTAATTTATTATCAGTCAAATTAAAAAAAATTGAATTTTGTTGCACAGTGTAGTTAAAAACAAAAATTCGCAGATTAAATGTATTTACTACATAATTTACTGATTATTACTAGATATTTACTATTTATTACTTTACAGATATTTCCAGAAAATTAGTTATTGTTACACAGTGTAATTAAATAAAACGTTAATAATGACGTCACTGAATTTACTACGTTTTACTAGACAGATATTTCCAAGAAGTTTGAGATTTGTTGCACAGTGCAATTAAAAGAAAAAGTAGTCGAAAAATAGTCTCATAACTGAATTTTCCATGTTTTACGGCACAGATTTTTCCAAAAAATTGAATTTTGTTGCCCAGTGTAAGAAAAAAAGTGTTCGAAGAAAAATATCATGACTGACTTAGCTGTATACTATACCATATATATATAGGTATATATATATTATTTTATGACTCAAGTAGTTACATATTTTCAGAAAAATTGGATTTTGTTGCACAGTGTAGTTAAAAAAAAGTGTATTATATTAACAATAAAATTAAAATGAGTCGTGGAATCATCTCATAACTAACTTCGCTGCATATTTCATTACTAAAGTAGACAGATAATTGCAGAAAAATTGGATTTTGTTACATAGTGTAATTAAAAAAAACTAATAGAAAAGTAATCTCAAAACGGAATTTTCTATGATTTACAAGATATGTAGATATATCAAAAAAATTGGATTTTACTGCACAGTGTAATTAAAAAAAAGGGTATTATATTAATAATAAAAATAAAATGAGTTGTAGAATTATCTCATAACTAACTTCCCTACATGTTTAATTACTTAAGTA
The DNA here is from genome assembly GCF_028408465.1 of Anastrepha ludens. Classification (NCBI taxonomy): domain Eukaryota; kingdom Metazoa; phylum Arthropoda; class Insecta; order Diptera; family Tephritidae; genus Anastrepha; species Anastrepha ludens. The sequence goes on along the minus strand of NC_071499.1, from coordinate 7,604,451 downwards.
GACAGATACACATGTATGTACATATATGCAGAAAATCTCGATTTTGTTGCACAGTGTAATTCAAAAAAAGTTTAAGTAATAAGTGTTAGAAGAATAATCTCATAAGTGACTGTACTACATACATATTTTATTATTCAAATAGAAAAATATTTTCAGAAAAATTTGGTTGCAAAGTGTAATTCGAACAAATGAAAAGGATTGAAGCATAATTTCATAACTGACTTAAATACATATTTCATGACTCAAGTGGATGAAAGTTTGCAGAAAAGTTGGATTTTGTTGCACAGGGTAAACGAAAAAATAATATAAATTAAAAGTGTTAGAAGAATAATCTCGTAACTCACTGTACTACTTACTTTATTACTCAACTAGGAAAGCATTGGGGGAAAAATTGGTTTGCACAGTGTAATTCAACCAAACAAATAAGACTTAAATACATATTTCATTACTCAAGTGGATGAAAGTTTGCAGAAAAGTTGGATTTTGTTGCACAGTGTAATTGAAAAAAATAGTATAAATAACGTAACTGACTGTACTACATACTTTATAACTCAAATAGAAAAATATTTGCAGAGCTTTTTGTCACACAGTGTAACTAAAAAAAATAAAACAAAAGAATGGAATCTCATAATCTCATAATTGACTGTACCATTTTGCTAGATAACTTTTTATTAACAATAAATTTCGAATATTTGCCATTCCTAACAAAACTTCCGTTTTCCAATAACCTTAAAACAAATATTAATAAGTTATATTACTTGTATGTATGTATGTGTGTATGAGCTTAACTAAAATTTGATGAGTTAATAAAATTTTATTAGAAAAAAAGCTACATACTCGTACACACATTTAAATTCAATTAGTTGATGCTAGTTGTAAAAGTTAATAGTAAAAAATCACAACAATAATAGAGATGTGAGGAAAATGAAATTGTGTTCAAACTTTGGGGCATTGCAACATTGAAATGCACGCAGCTGCAGAGTTCGTGGTAGGGGAACACACACTAAAATTTGCCATTGCAAGCATCCGGGAAAGTTCGCACTTAATTAAAGCATGAAAAGTTTATTTTTTCAGCTTACACACACAAAAAAGCTTTGGTACATCAGAACCTGCTCACATACACGTATATATATGCATACATATATAATTGTGTGAAAAAATTAACGCGCTAAGCGCAAACATATCTACTTATTCATGCATACATTCAAGTATTTTTGCTATGCGCACACGTACATTTATATATACGAGCATATAAAACTATGTATCAGTACAAGAAATCGGACGTTTGTTGCTGGTGTGTGTGAGCACGGAAATCAGTGCTGACGCATTGGTAGTGTAAACAATAAAATTTTTCGCAACTTGGCTTTCCGGTCATTTATAATAAAAAAAAAACAATGAGAAGAGTTTCAAACCAAAAAGAAAAAATTAAAGCTTGGCATGGATTTGTTTTTTAACCCACTGGCAAATGTTCACGTGCTAGGCTTCATCAGGCATTTAGGCTTGTTCGTTTAAAAATGAAGCTAGTTTGGGGAAAAAAATAAAATTTTTTGTGGATTAAGTAATTAAAAGCTGATTAATGGTTGGCTTAAAAATTTAGTAAATTACTACTCTACGCTTGGCTTTTGTTGCTATGATTACCCATGTAAATTGTTGAACATTTTTAAGCCTTAAATGTTTAGAAAATGCTGAGTTATTTTGCGCTTTTCTACGCATTTTTCTACATATTTACTTTGTTACGCTCTATGTAAGGTAGTTGGATTCTCTTTTTTGTGTGTAAATGTGGCAAAATTCCGTTCAGATCGGAGCTTAAAAGTGAGTTTTTTTTTAAATTAAACAGAATGCTTGTAATCGGCATTTCACTTAGAAAGTCATTTTTTTTTGGATTTTTAGCTTGATTTTATTTTAATTAGTCAAAATTTTAAAGTATTAGTTTTTACTAGTATTGCCCAATATACGACATTCGACCAACTGAAATTATATTGAGGGGGATAAGGCATTTACATTTTTTTTGTCTTTTTTCAATTAATTTTTTTTTATTTCTTATAAGTATATTTATTTCAAGAAGTCAAGAAAATATAATTTCAAACTGACTACTAAAACCAAAAATCAATGTAAATATGTATGTATGTACACCTAATTATAATTTTACACGATTTTTTTTACATGAATGTGATTTAACACGAGTTAAAAAGCAAATAAAAAATACTTTTTACACGAATTGTTCTATTTTAACACGATTTTCAATAGTTTATGAATGTTTCTTTAATCTAATAGAGTGAGATTTTTCGACGCTTGTATGAAGCGTTTGTATTAGTCTCAGGAAAAGTCTCTGAGACTCGGTAGATTTTGCTCTCGCCGTTAAATAATTTTTTATTAAAATATATTTAATGAATTAAAATGTGTAAGCACGAAATAAATTCTTAAGTGAACTCTAAAAATATTTTTTTATTATTTTTTATACCCTCAACAATAGGCATAAAGAACAATAGGGTATGCAGATGACATTTCTGTAATATTTAAAGGCAACCACGAAAAGACCATAAAGGACTTAATGTAGGAAGCCTTAAATATAACCTAGGAGTGGTGTAGAAAAGAAGGATTACCAATCAACCCTTCCAAAAGCACTATTATTCCATTTACCAGGAAAAGGGCTCTACATGGAATAGACGTACCTCTAAAGGAAGAGGTTAAATATCTAGGAATTATCTTGGATACAAAACTCACTTGGGAGGCCCACCTCAACTCAGTAATGAAAACGGCAACAAAACAACTCTTGTGTAAATCCTGGGGACTGAACCCTAATATGACCTTCTGGATCTATATCCAAATGGGAAGACCTATTGTACTACATATATGGGGTTAAAACAAATCACACTACTGTTATATCAAAACTGTGTAAACGACAAAGGCTGGCGTGCCTAAGCATAACAGGGGCCATGACCCCAACTGCTGGCATGGAAGCGCTTTTAAATTTACCACCCCTACATTTAACAATAGAAGAGGAAGCTACTATGCAAGCACTCTCTTTTCATATGAAAGAAAAACTTAAACCAGGAGATCTTACTAGACACTTCAATATCTTGAATAGGGTCCAACATGCAGTTTGCATAACCCAGGCGAATGACCACACGGAACCCGTACTCAATTTTATAAAGAGATACAAGTTTATCTTCCCCTCTAGGGAAGAGTGGAACACTAACCCAACATCGATAAATGATGACTCACAAAAACGGAGTAGGAGCAGGAAAAGTGGGGCCTAGAGCACAGAAATCCCTAGCACTAAGTACAGATACCACGATTTGCCATGCGGAGCTTTTCGCCATAGTGGAGACAGTGGAAATCATATCCAAAAGAGGGTTCGCGAAAGTAAAAATCGTTTCTCAAAACCTTTAAAAGCTTCACATTCAAGTCAAAAGTCCTAACAGAGTGTAGCAATGCACTCAACAAACTGGCCACTCATTATCAGGTCTCACTGATTTGGATACCAGGCAGACTTTTATACCCAAAAAGGGACAGAAGGGCTATTTATTGGACCAACCCCATTTTTCGGCTTTAACAAAAATAATATAAAAACAAGAAACCAAAAAATTGATCCAAACTAATTAAAATCAGGGAACATTGGAACGGCACAAGCGGCCTTAATCACTCCAAATGTTTTTGAACTTTAATGCCAACAGAGCAAAATCTGCTCTAACCCTAGATAAAAATGGCCTCAGATTGCTCTGTGGAGCACTTACAGGTCACATTCCCTATAATAAACACTTAACACAATAGGGTTATATAGTACGAGATTATGCAGGTCCTGCTGGGCTGAAGAGGAGTCTATGGAATACTTAATTACCAGCTGCGTGGCTTTAGGCCACAGGAGACGCAGAATCCTGGGATCGTACCCACTAGAGGAGGAAGACCTACAATTGATCCCTCCTAAAGAGCTGGTTCGATTCTTCGCTATACTAAATAATTATAATTAAGTAATTAGGGGCGCACAATAGATCAATCTGGTCGCAGTGCATAAAGGCCTTAGCATAACCCGTACAACCATTACCATTACCCCTAACTAACTAAAGATAGAGTTCAATAGTACAGAAAATTATTTCCTGGAAACTGAGAAATCTAGTAAGTTAGAATTGGAGATCTCATTAAGATCAGGAAGTGCACGTTCAGTAGGACCATTGGGAGCATAATTCGTATTGAAGTTATTTAAATAGAAAGAAAGAGCGTTACGAAGAATTCTGAGAGGTGAGACATCGACGAGGAAAAAGTCACTTCTCTTACCCTACTTGACTACACAAAGGTATTCGACTCAGTTAACCATAGAATCTTATTGGCAAAACTAGCCGAATTTTTTGCGCCTTCCCCTAATTCTATACAGTTGATTGCCTCTTCTTTATGTGTTCGGGATCAAGACAGGAGACTACGTTTCTCATCTTTCTGACACAGCCTACTCCATGCCCTTGAAAAAGCTTTCACAGTTCAGATGCCCTTTACTTTTGCATAAAATCTACTACTTGAAAGTACCTGGTTACCTCACCCTTAGAATAACTTCTACGAAGTCAGTGAGAAACTCAAAAAATCTCGCTGCTAGATACAAAACACTAACGCCAGAAAGACAGTTGTATGGGACTTAATTCTGGGATTCTCTTTCCTTAACATGAACACATTTAGATGGGAGCTCTAGAGATATATTAGAACTAAGATAGATCATTTTAATTTTAATGATAAGTAATTCATGCTGCCCTGAATGTCGTTTTGCACTTACTTCCATCGCAGTTCAAAGGGCAAACAGGTTAAGGAGATTGACCTCTGGAGGCAATATCTCAAGAGACATGGTACTATTTTCGGGAGTGGTGCTAGTGGTTTTCAAGCAGAAGTCTTTGCGATCCTGCAGGCATGCAAAATGCTTAGGGAACGCGGGAGCGAGGGAGATATTAACATTTTCTCCGATAGTCAAGCCGCGATCAAGGCTCTCACGACGTCATGGTGCAGAACGAAACTAGGAAACTCCTGTAAGGAGGAGATCAAATCTCTTGGGTATGCAGGTAGCATTTCTCTGATCTGGGCCCAGTACAATATACGAAGTTCTTAAATTCTCCATACAAACACTTGGTATCACCAGGCGGAGATCCACGCCTTAGAGCTATGTGCCAGAGAATGTCTACGGAGAGGCACGCGCGGTGCCAATATCAACATTCTCTTTGACAGTCAAGCAGCTCTAAAATCGCTGGACAGCTTTTCATTCCAATCAAAGTTGGTCTGGGAATGTTTTAATTACTCAACACCCTAGCATCAAGAAACTTTGTTACTCTGATGTGGGTACCGAGACATGAGAGGCATGAAGGGAATGAAATTGCGAATACTTTAGCGAAAAAGGGGGCAAACACTCACTTCATTGGTCCCGAACCTTTCGGCGGGGTAAGCAACAGCCTCAAAGGTGCCTTTCTGAGTGAGCAGGAATGGATAAAGGCAGAAACAATCCTTAACCTAAGCAGAAAGGACATACAACTTTACACTAAACTACTAACAGGACACTGTAAACTTAATTATCACATGAAAAATATAGGTGCTGTAGACACTGCAAAGGGGCACAAGAAACAGCAGAACATGTTCCATGTGGTTGCCCAGCAGTGACGCGGCACAGTCTAAATTACCTGGGAAATGGGGCTATAGATCTAAACCACCTGGTAGAAATTAAGCCTACAACAGTTTTAGGATTTATTAATAGCCTAAACCTGTTTGAGTAGGCTACACGGCTGCATATGGATCTCTTCAGGGTGCAGTGGACTTGATGGACTTTGATTTTGTCAAGTGTAGACGTGTTGTCGGACAGCTCGTCAAAAGTGCCAAATATAGTGAAATTAAAAAAACGAATTTTAACCGAAAGTGGAAACAACGCTCATAACCACTGTAGCAGTCGATCGCGCACTGGAAGTGGGCGATTCTGCTCCTACAGGTGAGTCCTTTTCGCTTCTTGGGCTGGAAACTTTGTTTTGTTTTTGAGCGAGATAAGCAAAAGTGAATAGTGGAGAAAAAAAAAGAGAGAAGTAGCAAAACTAAAAATTTAAACAGCTACGTTGATAGCGGGTGAGTTCAGCAAAGTGGTTTGTACTTGTACAGTGAACAAGTGAAAATAGAGAACATTGAGAGAATAGCAGAAAAACAAACATTTAAACAGCTACGTTGAGTACGGTTCAGTGCGGTGAGCTTCACACCAAAAGGTGTAAGTGCAATGGAGAATGTGAATCCGTTTATGCGTTGCTCCAAAACAGCGAGATCACCCGAGCGCACAACCTCACCACACGTTGTCAAATCTGTTACTGGTAGCTTAGAAGGAGGTGATAAGCAGACGATGGATAGCGGTTCCCCTGTGAAGCAAAGGGAAACATTAAGTGAGTCGCTCTTTCTCCCTGCATTCGCCTCTCCGGCTAATGGCGACGCTCTTACCATGCTGGGAGCAAAGATAGAAGAGCTAGCAAAAATGATGGTACTGCAGAGACATGTAAATCAACAGATGAGAGGTGTTGTCTCATCAATCTCTGCATTACACAAAAAAGTAAAGCAAGAGCAGAATAAATTAGCTACGCATAATAAAGCCAAATCAGGTGTCGAGAAGGCCACTCAAACACCTTTTGCAGAAAATGCTAAAGCCAATGGGAAGAGGACAAGGGCTCAATATAGAGGGAATTCCTCTCCTGAAAATTCCCCGCAGCCAATAGGAAAGCGTACGAGAAGCATTTCACTTAGTGTGCAGGCTTCACATTTGGAGGGCACATGCAAGCAAGGAACCAATGATAGGCTGCCAAGAGGAAACAAACCCACATCCAATGAGAATGAAGGGTGGGTGGAAGTACGTCGAGCTAAGCGTCGCACAACACCTACGCAGACTTTGGCAGCGGCAGAAAGCAGAAGCGGCGGTACCTTCTCGGAGATAGTGCGTCAAGGGGGCGAAAAGCAGCGAATTAGGGCCAGACCAGACGCTTTTATTATTTCTAATAAAGGCGAGGGGTCTTATGCGGACATTCTCCGTGTAATTAAATCGGAGCCAAGCCTCTCACAACTCGGCGATATGGTGACAAAAATTAGGAAAACGCAAAAAGGTGAAATGTTATTCCAACTAAAAACGCGGGGCGAGGCAGACAATGCGCAATACCAGGGCTTGGTAGAAAAAGTTCTTGGCGATAAAGCCGAAGTTAGAGTTCTGACTCATGAATTAACAATAGAGTGCAGGGATCTTGATGAAGTGTCTACAAGGGAAGATGTAGTACAAGCCATAGTAGATCAATTCAATTTACCAAACATCAACGTAGCGGCAGTGAAAAGTTTACGTAAATCATACGGGAATACGCAAATAGCGACACTAAATCTTCCGGTAAGCGCTGCAAATTTGCTCCTTTCTAAAGGGAAATTGAAAGTTGGATGGGTGGTCTGCCGCCTGCGGAGGATTATTCATCCAACGCGATGTTTCCGTTGTCTAGATTTTGGCCATATATCGAAAAACTGTACGAATTGCGATAGATCCAAGATGTGTAGGAGATGCGGAAATGAAGGACATGTAGCAAAAGACTGCACAAATGCACCAAAATGTCTTCTATGTCAACTAGCCAAGGAAGAGCTATCCGACCACATATCTGGTAGTAGCAGGTGTCCAGCCTACAAAAGAGCTTTAGCCAAAGCATCAACATGAGGAGTATGCAATTAAATTTAAATCATTGTGAGGCGGCTCAAGATTTATTGAAGCAGACGGTGATAGAGATGAAGGTTGACGTAGCAATAATCTCAGAGCCCTACAAGATTCCTTCGCGCAACGATTGGGTAGCAGATAGAACACGAAAAGCAGCAATATGGACTTGTGGTACCCACCCGTTTCAGAAAGCGGATCCAGTAGATGCGAGAAAGGGCTTCGTTTGGGTCCTTGTCAAAGGTTGCCATATTTGCAGCTGCTATGCACCCCCTAGCTGAACGATTCAGGAGTTCCGGGAGTTCCTAGATCATATTGTAGAGACTGCGAGAGGTCGTCACCCGGTCGTCATAGCCGGCGACTTTAATGCATGGGCAGTGGAATGGGGCAGTAGGAGAACGAACGCCAGAGGCGCGGCTTTATTGGAGGCGCTCGCTCCGCTAGATTTGGTCATAGCCAACGATGGAAGAACAGCCACCTTTGAAAGAGATAGTAAGGAGTCCATAATAGACATCACTTTTACTAGTGGCTCCTTGGCTAGATGCGTCAAATGGAAGGTCAGCGAGCATTATACCCACAGCGATCATCAAGCCCTAATTATAGACATCCCGGAAGGAAAAGAAGACAACAATTATATCTCTGCTAGTAATTCTCTGCACCAGGCATGGAGACTGACAACACTGGACAAACCTCTATTCAACTTTGTATTAAACGAGGTCATAGAGCGCGTACAAGAAGAGAAATCAGCAGCAAGGGCAGCAAATAGGCTTGTGCAAGACATTATAGTAGCCTGCGAAGCATCGATGGCCCGTAAAGTAAAAGGCTGTCATCGGAAGCAAGTATACTGGTGGAATGACACAATCAAAGAACTAAGGGCGAAATGCTTCAGAGAGAGAAGGATCTGCCAAAGACTACGGAATACTGCGGAGCATCAAATTAGGCTGGCAAATTTTAAAAATTTTCGAAAGCAGTTAAAAAATGAGATCCGGCGAAGTAAAGCAGCCTCATTTAATCAGCTATGCAACGAGGCAGACAAAAACATATGGGGTAATGCATACAGAGTAGTAATGTCTAAAATTGTTAAAGCGCCGCAAGTAAAATGCCCTAACTTGCTAAATAATATAGTTCGGACCCTGTTTCCTCACCGCAAAACAGATCCAATGTCATACATTTCAGCATCTATAAATGACATTAATGATATAACACCTGAAGAAGTGGTACAAGCAGCAAAAATGATTGGAGATCGCAAAGCTCCCGGCCCGGATGGGATTCCGAACATAGCATTAAAAACAGCCATCCTGGAAAATCCCCAGACATTTGCTAGGGTGATGCAATTGTGTCTCGAGCAAGGCGTGTTCCCGAATTTCTGGAAGAGGCAAAGACTAGTGCTGCTCCCGAAGCCAGGGAAGCCACCAGGCATACCAGGATCCTACCGTCCCCTATGCCTCCTTGACACGATGGGCAAGCTTTTAGAGCGGCTTATTAACAACAGAATACAGCCGTACACTGAATGCGAGGCGGGACTATCCCCGTACCAGTATGGTTTCCGAAAGCGAAGGTCTACTACAGCGGCAATACAAAAGGTGGTCACGATTGCTACAGACGCGATCGCAGGCAAACGATGGAGAGGCGGTGATAAGCAATACTGCGCAGTAGTGACTTTAGATGTGAAAAACGCCTTCAACTCAGCAGACTGGGGGCACTTTCTGAAGGCACTTAAAAAGCTATCTGTTCCGGCATACATATATAATATTGTCAGAAACTATCTGAGCGATCGAGTTTTAGAATACGACACAGAAGGTGGAATAAAAAAGTATAAGATTACAGCAGGTGTGCCACAGGGCTCAGTGCTAGGCCCCACGCTTTGGAATATTATGTATGATGAAGTGTTCCGACTCCCATTTCCAACAGATGTACACATCGTTGGCTTTGCGGATGACATAGCTCTCGTAATTGTAGCTAAACTGGTGAGCGATATCGAAGTCAAAGCAAACACTGCAATTGCTACCGTAACAAACTGGCTGGATAGCGTAGGTTTATCCATTGCAGCGGAGAAAACGGAAGCGGTCCTCATCAGTACCCGCAAGAAACCAGAGATAGCCTCTTTCAGCATAGGCACACATAAATTTAAATCGTCTCGTCAGCTCAAATATCTGGGTGTTATAATTGACGACCGGCTCAGTTTTGGCCCACATGCGGAATATATAACCCACAAAGCATCAAGAATGTTCAGTGCGCTCTCTAGAATGCTCCCGAATGTGGGTGGGCCGAGAAGCAGCAAACGCAGGCTACTATCTAGCGTCATCGCATGCACCCTGCTATATGCAGCACCAGTATGGGCAAAATCCATGAAGGTAAAAGCATATAGAAGACCGTACGAAGCCATGTACAGACTTTGCGCACTGAGGGTGATAAGCGCATATAAAACCACCTCTGACGAAGCGGCAATGGTGATCGCAGGCATGATTCCGATAGATATATTGGCGGAAGAAAGAGCGAGAGTGTTCGTGCAGAAAGAACAGGACCACAGTAACATATCCGCGATCATAAAAAGAGAGAAGGCTACATCCATGCTGAAATGGCAGGAGCGTTGGGAAAACGCGACAAAGGGAAGGTGGACTTATACACTAATCCCAAAAATCGAAAAATGGCTAAATAGAAGCTATGGTGAGCCTAATTTCCAGCTAACGCAATTTTTGACAGGCCATGGTTGCTACCAGAAGTATCTACATCGCCTTAGGATACGTGATTCGCCTTTATGTCGAATATGCCATGAAGAGGAAGATGCAAGACATGTATTTTTTGTATGCCCGCGATTTGTGACTATCAGAGAGGATTTAGCTTCACTATCAGATGATCCGATAGTACCAGAAAACATAGTGGACATCATGATGTCTTCAAAGTATGCGTGGGATAAGATCTCGGCCGCAATTAGCCAAATAATGTATGCATTAAAGCTCGCAGACATATCCGAGGTCAGCGGCAGATAAACAGACGATACTTGACAAAGGAACGAACTCTTAAGTCGACGAGTGACAAGTATGGTGGGAGGGGGTGGACAGGCCCAACTGGGGTGGTTTGCTTCGGTAACAAACAAAACTGGGGGAGGATTAAAGTACATGCAACTTTTGACGGACTGCATGTGAAGTGTAACTGACGTAGAGCCTAGAGTTCAACCGCCTTCCCGACGATTTACTTAACGGTAGTACCGGGAGGGGATCGGTACATGGACGGTAGGAGGTTTAGTTTGGGTTAAAGTCCTACACTGACGGGGTACAGGCTTTCGATGCTTCCTCCTCGTAAAAAAAAAAAAAAAAAAAAAGGGTGCAGTGCACAAACAGCCAATCAATAATAATATAATCACTATGGATTAATTTCTGATCTACATATATGCACCCTACAGGATAAGCCAAGTATAACCTAACTAAACCTAAAGTGAAAGAAAACGAAAAATTCGCATATCAAGCAGATGAGAAAAGTCAGCCATTTGTTGTAAGGTCTTTAGCTGGCTTATCAAAGCCTGTTAGCAAATAGCTAATTGGGTTTTGTGATAAGCTGATTTATTTTTGCGATAAGTTGATATTTTTGAACCAAAAATTCATATGTGCCATGAGACCGCACCTGTAAAGTTTGAGGGTAATGCCTTGATATGCCAGTAAGAGTTAATGGAAGGAGCTGATTTAATGTTTATACCATTTGGACTCTCTTCATCCCTTTCGTACAGGCAGCAGCTATAGTTAATCTATACTAATATTATAAAGAGGAAAACTTTGTTTGTTTGTTTGTTTGTAACGAATAGGCTCAAAAACTACTGGACCGATTTTAAAAATTCTTTCACCATTAGAAAACTACATTATCCAAGAGTAACATGGATTACATTTTATTTTGGAAAAAAATAGGGTTCCGTAAGATATTTGGATTTTTCGGACACAAACTGAAAAAAATCTTATATATATATTAATTAAAATAAAGTCAACTTTTTGTGTGTGTTCGCTAACCGGCCGTGTCTGCACCGAATTAAACCAAACTTACACACATTGTTAAGAAGGTATTGAAGATGGTTTCCGTATAGTTTGGATACCTATTGGTAGATAGGGTCTCGAGATATAGGTCAAAACGTGGACCCGGGTAACCTTCGGATGTGTATGTACAATATGGGTATCAAGTGGAAGCTGTTGGTGAATGCTTTAGTTCAGAGTATTTCCATCCGCTCTGTGACTAGGGTCTCGAGATAGAGACCAAAACGTGGACCCTAGAATGTGTTTGTACAATATGGAAATCAAATGAAAGCTGTTGATAAGTGCTTTAATACGGTGTAATTTTCATACCTATTGATGACTAGGGTCTCGAAATATATGACAAAACGTGGACCCGCCGTGTCTTTGAACCGAATTAAACCAAACTTACACACATTGTTAAGTAGGTAATGAAGATGATTTCCGTATAGTTTGAATACCTATTGGTAGATAGGGTCTCGAGATATAGGTCAAAACGTGGACCCGGGTAACCTTCGGACGTGTATGTACAATATGGATAGGGGAAAATGGGGAGTTGTGAGACACAGGGAATTGTGAGACATTGTTACCTTTCGGCATTATTCATTTGTTTACATTCGATTTTAAGTGTCAACAAGTGTTCTCGATGCGATCTCACTTTTCAGCTAGCATTAGTCATATTTACACGCATTCGACGCGTCTCTCCAGTTACTGTGTTTTGGAATTTCTCGGTAAGTTTTTTTCATCATTTGTTTTGCGATACATTCGATCAGTTGTTGAAGCAAATTGCAAATGTTAATATATACAAATTATTAATTGTCCTATTAGCTTTGAATTTACACATTCACTTGGGCATGAACGTTCGATGTGTTTATGACTACGCGGCCATTTATAAAAAAAACGATTTGGGGAGTTGTAAGACATCAAATGTGTGGAGTTGTGAGACACCGTTTTTTTCGACGTTTTAACGCATCTTTCATAAGTACCTCGCAATATTCATGCATTGTTTGTATATGTATCATGAAATTTTTGGTTAAATTTGAGTTTTTATTGTTTTTCCGCTTTTTCGTAGATTTCTCATTTATCATGCCGCGTCATAGGAACAACTCCATTCATTGCAATGTATGCGATCGAACTGCGCACCTAAGGTGTGCCAATTTACGAACTGGTTATTATACATGTTCTCACTGCGAATCGTCAGATTGATGGCATTGCATTTTGTACACACTTTTTTATAACAATTGTCTTTTCTTTTTTATTTTTCATCTTAATAAAGAACTAACAACTAAAATAAGTCATTTTTATTGATTTAAACCATGGTGTCTCACAACTCCCCACATTTTTGTATTTTGTATTATATTTTATATTATTATATACAATTTTAATTTTAAGGAAAATTGTAGTTTTGTTAAATAGGCCATACCAATAGCTTCCAGTATTCATTGACTAAAGATTCCATCGTTGACATATGCAGAATATTAAGATTTTGAGTAATAGGGGTCCAAAAACAAAACCCGTCTCACAACTCCCCATTGTCCCCTATCAAATTGAAGCTGTTGGTGAATGCCTTAGTACAGAGTATTTTTCATGCCGCTCCGTGACTGGGGTCTCGAGATATAGGTCAAAACGTGGACCCGGGTAACCTTCGGATGTGTATGTACAATATGGGTATCAAGTGGAAGCTGTTGGTGAATGCTTTAGTTCAGAGTATTTCCATCCGCTCTGTGACTAGGGTCTCGAGATAGAGACCAAAACGTGGACCCTAGAATGTGTTTGTACAATATGGAAATCAAATGAAAGCTGTTGATAAGTGCTTTAATACGGGGTAATTTTCATACCTATTGATGACTAGGGTCTCGAAATATATGCCAAAACGTGGACCCGCCGTGTCTTTGCACCGAATTAAACCAGACTTACGCACATTGTTAAGTAAGTATTGAAAATGGGTTTCGTAAAGTTTGGTTGTAATTCGGAGCACTGGCAACGGGTACAGCGTTCTTTTGAACCAGCCATAATGTCGCTTACTTTTTTAACGCTTGGGGCGGAACTGAACTGTCAAATTGACAGTGTGAGTTACAATGGGTCTATATTTCTTTCTGATTTGGATGCCATAAGGAAAAAACGTAAGTGCAACATGTAAAAATTGTTTGTGAATTTTTTTGGAGTGGATTTTGGAACAGTGAATAATTTCTTACGAAATTTGAGAATTTAATGTGAAATCCGAATGAAATTATGTGTTCGTGAAAAAAAAAATTTTTTCGTTTTTTTTTTTTGAAAAATATAAATGGATAATGGTTAAAAAAGCTCCAATGCTTAATAAAACATATAAATTGAAACGAAAAATTCATGGATGATCAGGAAAAAAGACGATTGTTTATTCATATGCGTTGATTTGAAATTTAAAAACAATCTTCTTTTTTCCTGATTTTCAATTTATATTTTATATTTACTCAAAAACAAATAGAAAAACAAAAAATATTGTTTATGCCAAAGCGCTTGAATAAAGAATAAAGAAATAAATAATATGAAAATCATATATTTTCTGTTCTAAACCATATCTATTCTATTTTAGTGTGCCCAGCGAAGGGGGCCGGGTTTGCTAGTATTACTAATAAATATGTATTTGCTTGCCAACAAATTTAAAAATTCCGAAAATGTTCAATTATTCTCGATTAACTCTTTTTGTTTGGAAATTCTAGCAGGAAGCTCTAAGTGGAAAGAGAATTAGTAAAGCTGAAATAACCGAATTAAGGAAGCGCAGTGGTATATTTTATTTTATTTTTTGTTGAGCTAACAATTTGGTAAATTGAATTGAATTGTTACCGAGGGCGATGATAAGTGCAGTGTGTGAGTGAGATAGTGAATATATGTGCATATGTATGTGTAAGAGGAAACAACGGCCTTTGCATGGAGGAGGAATTGCGCAAATGATGAACGAACCCAGGCGCTTGTAATACTCGTTGTAGCAATTTTTTTCTTTTGCCCATTCTGCACTCCAAATCTCCGCACTAACACACCCATAAGATATGAGCAAAGATAGACATAGCCACTCGCATGTGTGTAGGTGTGTATGAACTAACAATTTCATGCACTACGTTTTGTGGTCACGTCATTAGACTCCAAACTCTCTGCGCTCGGTACTCAAATCCAACTTAAAATCCGGCGAAAATGGCATGAAAACGCAGAGCGAGAAACCATGAAATTGTTTTGTTGAACTTTTGTGCATTTTTTCTAATGTTATTTGTTAGTATTTGCTCGGTGTTATTTTTGTTTTTGTTTTTGTTTTTTTTTGCAAATTCTCGGTCGTTTTTTCTTTTCAACTAGTTTGATGCATTGAAAAAGTTTTCATGTTAACTCATCGCGTGAGCAGTTTTTAATGTTTAAAACGCAATTACAGTCGCATCCATCCGGTACAACACATACACATACACACACGCACACACACATGATTGTAAAAATAAAAATAATAACAATAATGGTAGAGTAGAGCATAAATCCTGAGACGGGCTTGGGCCAAATAGTTACACAAAAATTTTAGCGTGCGCTGATTTATTCCTTAAAAAATAGACCCAACTGCTTTATGGTGCTGTAAATGTAGTTTTGGCAAAGGCCTCTTTAGCTCCTCAATGTAAAGTACTACTGCTGAAAAAGCGCTGACGAAGTTGAATAATATCGGTCTTTCAATTTATCACCAATCATGAAAATCTTAGTTTTTTTTCGTTGAAATACTTCTACCCATTATAGAAAACTGAAAACTAATACCCAATCTTCTTCTTGTTTTCGAAAAAGACAGATACCGCTAAACAAATTCACAGAAATTACGAAATTTTTTCTGCAGCTGAACAAATTCACAGAGATTTTGATAAAATATATTTTGCGTTCTACTAAAAAAATGCCGTACAATTAAATGCATCGATATTTTGCAAGAACTCAAGCAAGTTTGGCTCGTTGTTCCCTACGTTAGAAAAACAAAAGCCCCTTCTCGGATTAATTGTTATATTTGTTCAGTTTCATGTGAAAAGGGTTGTCTTCTTCATCTAATAGCGCTTAGAAATCTGAAAAGTGGAAGGCTCATCATACCATGAGAGCCACAATGCACCTATGCTATGCAATCCGTCTGCCCGCGACAGAGAGGAAGAGCCTTTGTCAACTTGAAGCTCGCTTGAGTACTAAGTTATTTCCCAAGTCTCAACAGTTCGTCTAATTATTCATATATGGTATCAATCTCAACCAATAGGCCATTTTCTGCATGACACAATTATGTTTCCTAACTTGAGCGGCACTGATATCAATTTGATCCCTAAGGCGGCTCTTCATTTGGTTTCAATTTAAGAATTCGAGACGTCACAAACCATAAATAAGAATCGATGATGCCGCCAGTACTCTACATATTTACTTCGCGAACAGATTTAGTTTATTTAATTTCCTTTCAAAGTAAATTTCCACTATTTAGAAGCGTTGCTCTGTCGTTAAACGACTTGTCTTACGACTTCCAAACCTTACTGAATAGAAATACTAACACAGTTTTCCATTCTCAGTCGGCAAACCGTGGTTCGATATCGATAGTTCTCATGCAGCTAAAAAAACAAAAACTTAATACAAGGTGGCCCAAAATTATTCACCCTATCGGAAAACTTTATTATTATGAAATGGCTATTTGTGCACTGCGACATAAAAAGATATATTGTGCAGCCCAGTAGCCTACTCAAACAATTTTAGGCTATTAATAAATTCTAGAACTGCTGTAGACTTAATTTCTACCAGGAGGCTTAAGACTGCCTCTACCTTTATACAATATGTTCTGGATGAATCAGTCTTTTCGATTGCCGCATGCTGGTTTGCGCTTTCCAGTATTTGATTAGGCTTCGTTGTTTCCGCTCACTCAAAATAACACTTTTGAATTTGTTGTTCACCTCGCAGAAAGGTTCAGGACCAATGAAGGGAGTGTTTGCACCCTTTTTCGCTAAAGTGTCCGTAATTCCATTCTCTTCGTCCCCCTCAAGTCCCGATACCCACATCAGAGTAACAAAGTTTCTTGATGCTAGGGTGTTGAATATTTAACACATTCCCAGACCAACCTTGATTGAAATGAGAAATTATCTAGCGATTTTAGAGCTGCTTGATGAAGACTGGCATATAGCTCTAAGGCGTGGACTTAGAAAGCCTCAGGGCTGCACTAGCTGCCGACCGTTTGGCTACAAGATGGAGTGGAATGAGTCCAGTGACCATTCCTAAAGCCGTTGTAGGGCAAGTTCGCATTTCTCCCGTCACGCTCAGACAGGCTATTCTGTATACCTTGTTAAGTGTCGTTTTATATCCCCAGATAGAGTTAAGTTTGCGTCCCCTATTTTAGGGTCCGTAAAACTAGCTTCCTTCTTCGGGTAAGGGATGCTTGATATAGTAAATATTACAATCATTCTATTGGCAACTACCTATGTACAGAGGGTTATGAAAGTGAAGCAAAATGCATCCCACGCTTTTAACTCTAATTTGAATTATTCCATTTGTATCTTAATTTTTGTTATAATTCTGTTCTGAGGTAGCCGACTATGACTGATCGTTCGATTTGCTATTACTTCATTATAGGTCTCTTTGTCATTAAAATTTTCTTCTTTATTTTCTACTTTTTAGGTAGTTCGATTTGCAAAAAAAGCGTGTTTTTTAGTTTTTTTTTTAATATATTTTTTATTATGAATGAAAATTATTGTTATCATTGCAGTCAGTGAATTAATGATTCGATATATTCGTGTTATATTTAATTCCTTTCTTATCGACTGTGAGTCTAAAGCTATGCAGTTATCGGCCGTGATAAAGAAGTAATCGGGATGAAGAACTTGTTTCGTGGAGGGAGCCTGAGAAACGGCTACCCCATTCCTGAAACGGAGACGTAACAACAAAATATACTGACATAATCAATATGTTACATACTTTTTCCCATATAGATCATTGATTGAAGGTCGAGCCTTGTTTTTCTGAATGAAAATTATTGTTTTCATTTAGTCAGTGATTTATAGTCCGATTTAATTGTGTTATATTTAATTTCTTCTTTACCGACTATATGTCCAAAGAAAGGTCAGCATTGGCCTTGACACAGAATAGATACTCTCAGCACAGAAAAAGTAGACCGTGGATTATATTGACACAATCAAAACGAGATGTAAAGTTCCAGTTTGGTTTTTTTTAGTTCATTTTTGTTGTGAATTGTACAATACTTTAATCGATAAAATTTTATAAATGAAATTATGGTAATGATAAATTCCTTCTTTATTTGCCAAAATTTTGTTCCGTAAAATAATCTCAAAATTTATGTTTTGATTATTTTATTGTAATTAACAAAATTACATCTTATATGAAAATTACTTCATCTTATATGAACATTGAATAGAGTAAATTTGCGTGTATGAGACTTGTAGTATCTACGCATGTGTGAAGACTATACAAAGTGAGAATGCAACTACCCTGAAAACGTTTTAGCCTTCTATTTGTACTGCAGTGCCGCGTGCCCGAGCAAGTTCGAATTCGAAAGAGTAAGTCGTAGACTCCCGAAAGCAGTAAGAGTAACTCGGAGAGTGCAGGCATGCGCAGGCCGCGCGTTAGCTCTGTCTTTCTTACTCTTCTACAGAAGATCTAAAAACAGAAAATATTAATCTTGGCAATCCTAATAAGGCTAATGGAAAACTTTAATCAAATTATTGCATTGTCATCGGTCCTTAATAGGTGTGCAAAATTCCAAGTCGATCAGATTTTTAGAAACCAGTGAAAATTAAGCTCAAAGATTCCGTTACATTCATTCATACATACAACCCGAGCTAATAGAAGTGTGTTAAAAATGTATCATAAAAAGCACAGATTCTAGTAAAACTGACTTAAAAAATATTTCTACAGGATTGGCACTGCCGAAAGACGACCGTTTCAGAAAACATTTCTTGCTTCTTTCTTACCCAAGAGCTGAGTTTCGCACCCACGGCTCCAAAGTAACTACCCAAATGCCGTGCTAAAAGTACATCTGACCACACACACGCACACACACATAAAGTAAGTGTAAATGTACAGTGATTTTTTCGCATGTGTGTATGTGCGAATATTCACTTCAATTAAAAAATAAAAATAAAAAATGTGGCGAATTGCTTTGCATGCCGGTCTAGGCAAGACCAGTTGCCTTGGCTCTAACTGCATAAATAGTCGCCGGTCAGTCGGGAAAAACTTTGTCCTGCTGTGCGATGCCACTTTCTTTCTTTTACATGTGCAGTTATGTGCTGGTGCTGGTGTGCGCGAAGTTATTCCCACTATATGGCTAAACAACCGAAATGTGGCTGTCGACGGTCCACGCTAATGGTAACTTTTGTACTTTTTTAGACCCATCTCTCCCTCACTTGTGGGAGTTTCCATTCACTACCCGCTTACGGCTATTGTTTGTTGTTCTGTATTAAAGCATTTTGGTCACTTGGCGGTCATTGCGTTCAGCTGTCTAACCAACCATACTAAATGGTAAGCCAGTAGCCAGCTAAGCCCGTGTGGCCAGATATGGTCTGATAAAAAGTTAAAATGTAGTTTCAACGCGTCCTGTCACGCGTGTTTAGGGAGCACTTTTGTTGTGATAAAGAAACTTATGTTGCTGATTTTGTGTGTGTTTTATTTTTATTAGATATTACGGCTTAATTAGCGTTGTGAAATTCTTATTAAGCTGCTAGCCTAAAGATTCCCTTTGAAATTGGTAGGCGCGCAGTTTTTTGCTGGCCGTCTTGAGCATTTTTTCCATATAACGAATGATGAATATTTTGTTTTTAGTTTTAATAGTAAAATAATTTAAATAATTAAAAGAAAACTCCCAACACTGCACTATGGGTCGAAGACTACTTTTTCTGTGCAGAATTAATTACAGCTAGAAAATCATGATATTCAAACCAAAACTAGTCAGCAGTTCACTAGTAAGAAGAAAAAAAAAAAAAAATGGAATTTAACCCATTCACATCATAAATTAAGATTAACCCTTTTGCAACAATTAATGTAAACGTGACAATTCATTTATGTGTTTTAATTATAGAAAACATTATTGAAGTGAAACTTCTTTAGCGGCGGTCTGATATTTGAGCGAGAATGGAGAGTGAATTGGAAAAAATGTAACGGTTAGAGATTTCGTTACGCGAGAGAGAAAAAAAAAGATACAACGTAGAGAGAAGGAGAAAGAGAGCTATACATTTTCTATACCTAAGACATAGGCTTCGTTGTAAGACAGAGTATACAGATACATAACATAGAGAGAAAGAGAAGGAGAGCTATACAGCGCATGTTGCAGCGCATAATATCAGTAAAACAGCGCACACTTGGTCAGAAGACCCGAGTGAGTGGCCAAAACTCTTTTTTTTTAGGAAAAGGCCATACAACCGATTAAAACCACGTTTATTATAGTTTTTTAACTCTATGAATGCGAATCTGAAGTCAAAATTAAAAAAATCAAAATGGCGGATCCAAAATGGCGGGCATGAAATTTAAAAAATCCGTATTTTTGCTTCAAACTCAGAATCTAGGGGTTTAGAACAAAGAAAATACGTCTAGAATTAGCTGTACTCATACACCCAGGATACACCGCGAGGAGGATTCTAGTACGATTTAGTATCCCAATTTTTTTTTTGTAATTTTTGTAATTTTTAATTTTTTTTTTGTAATTTTTGTAATTTTTAATTTTTTTTTTGTAATTTTTGTAATTTTTAATTTGTTTTGTAATTTTTGTAATTTTTAATTTTTTTTTGTTGTAATTTTTGTAATTTTTAATTTTTTTAATTTGACTTAATTTTTGAATCTGCATTTAAGCTCAATTTATTCAGAATCAGAAGTTTCTTCTTCTGATACTTCAAGTTCATCTAGAAGTTTGTGAACGTCATTAGACGCAATAATTTCATGATCGCGTTCGGCCTCTGTTTCATCTTCCGATTCATATTCGTCTTCATTTGCACTGGCACTGCTATGATAATTTTCCATATTTTGAGTATCTAACAAAAGTAACTGTTTAACTTCTGCTGAAAGTGGTAAACGTCTTCTGTTATTAGCTCTAGACAACCTGTTCATACTAGACAGTAATGGATCAGAAGTATCTAGTAATCGATTAAAGAGATCCTCTAAGTTTGTTTTCCTATCACATTGTCTACTGTGCCTGAGTCTGAAGTTTCTGTAATCTTTGTTTCTCGATTCAGATGCCTCTTCTCCATATACACCAACTGGTAAAGTACAATGTCTTATTATTTCTCCAGCATGAATCAAGATTTTATGAAGAGTTGCTGGCATTGGATACCAAGGATACAAGGTAACATACAAGCTTGCAGTGGTTAAGCAGAATTCTTCAAATTTTTCTGTGTTGATTGGTAGCTGACAAGAAAGGCAAACTAAAATAATTTTCAAATTATTTACGAACTGGCAATCAATCTTTAAGCATTCAGCAAAAATCTCTGCATTTTGAAATGTCTTACGTGCGGAATTTCCGTCGTTAGTTGTACTAGAACCACCTGCTTTTGGTATATCAACTAATAGTCCCAACTTTTCACGTAGAATTTTTTGAATTTCAGCTTTCCGATCTGCAACAAGTTTTTTGAGGCGTACTTACCCTCCATTTCTTAATATTAATTCTGTAAGCTACATGCAAACAACATTCATAAAATCGAATCCACGCATGTAATGGGCTAATACCATATTGAAGTGCATTTTTATCTGGAAGAAATACGCTTGTTTTTTTACTAATATTTTTTAGATCATTGACAAAACCGTGGAGATTGTGAATTATGATTGTACCAAACAATGTGTCCATTTTGAGATGTTAATTGTAAAGGGATGAGAGTAGTAGCAAAGATTCTTTCGTCGTCAAAATTGTCGACTTCTGAGCTATTTTCAAAAGATTGCTTGTATCTAGAGTGTCGGAAGTACGTCAAAGCCCCAAGAGCAAGTTAAGATTAATTCTATTTCTGTTAAAGAATTTGTATCCATGATTTTCAATAAAATTTGTTCTTGCATTTCCACTATTCGACTACCAGTAAGGTTCAGTAAAGACTGCAGACAAACTTTTGCCTCGTGTTCATTGATTTCAATATCATCTTTTGTAGGTCTTAATATTTTTTTTGCCTCTCTAACTTCATTATAAGCAGGCCAAATATCAGCTCCGGATAATTTACATTCGTGTCGCATACTAATATAAATATCCTTAGATAAAGGTTTATCCAGTAAATAATTTAAAGCCTGTAATGGAGTTTTCTTTATAATGATATTTTTTTCACTATTCGCAATTAATTGTCTTATATTTAAAGCACTAGCAGAGCTCTTTTTAAGTTCATCAAGTACAGCTCTAACATCATGCTGTTGCATCTTATTAGCTGCATGTCGAGCAGCCAATATGAGTCTTTGAGGATCATGGTAATTAGTAGAACTAATTGATGCAACCTCGCGTCTTTTGGATCGATCTGATTTATCAATATAATCCAGAGACATTCTACCAGTGCTTGTTTTAACTTTTTGTTGAATGAAATGAAGTGTCATAAATTCTGAATCAAGCCAAACTTTATTCTTTAGAATAAATCTGTCAGTCTTTCTACTTGCTGCATTATATTTACTTTTATATTTTGATTTTAAAGTTTGTAATGCTTTCTGTATCTGTTGCAACGTATTTTCATTTATATCTGTTAAACTTTTATTATGTTTATCCAATATGTATTTAATTGGATCTGCATCTGGTGATTTTAAAATTAAATCAAGAATCTCTTTTTTTGTGATTTTCATTTTAATGAGAAAAAAACAAAGCAATTAAAACAGCGTTTGAAAATGCTCTAGTCTGGCGGATTTTTCAATTTTGCTCTTGCTCAAGTCAAATTAGGACTCCAAGCTATGACTCTAACTGCGCAACGATCAGAGTCAGAGTCATAGTAGAAAACTAATTGCGTCGTAGTTTTACACAGGAGCTCATAGTCACTAAAATAAAATGCGCAGTAGACCAAAAACGATCACATTTACCATTAGTTTGTGCTTGTGCGACGACCATTCACAAGTCTCAGGGAAGCACGTATTCTGAAGTTGTTTACGAATATGATAAAAAACATTCGCAATCATTAGTTTACGTTACTTTATCACGAGTCACTTGTATTGAAGGCTTGTGGATTATAACGAACGGAAATGATTTTAGATTCTACCATGGTCGACGAGCATCAGTCAGTATGTCTCATTTACAAGATGAATTCCAGAGACTATCGTTAAATAGACTGGAAACTGTGGATAAACAAATAATCGATTTCATGACTCAGACAAGAGGGCTATCTGTATATACTCTTAATTGTCAGAGCCTACGAGCACATTCCGCAGATTTAACAGACTCTATCATCCGCAAATCGAGTATAGTACTTTTGTCGGAAACTTAGTTAAGCGATAACGAGGATATTAGTATACCAAATTTCAATTGCGTCATCAAATATAAGCGACTAAATGTTAGAGCTGGCGGTGTGGCAATCTACCACAATCAAGATGATAGCGTAAATATCGTCACACCAAACATGGAAATGACTGCAAGGCAGTCTCAGTCATATTCATCAACAGTCACACCAGTTGGCGATGTTTGCATTGCAGAATGTCAAACACTGAATGGAAAAACTATTGTCATAGCCGCCATCTATGTATATCGCACCGAACCAAAATCGTGATGGCATAATATATGTATTTCATTCACCGCTCACTACTGGTTTACAGGCACGCAGGTGCAAATGCACTTGGAAGAGGCGAAGACAAAATTCCATTGATTCTCGGGGGAGATTTCAACGTAAATTTCGGATCCAATGATTCCTTGCCGTTGATTCAATTTCTGCGAGAAACATTCGGTTTGCAGATAAACAATAACCCTAAAGAATCAACAACAAAATCCGGAACTACACTACATGCAATTCTCACTCGTTATCTAGAAAATATTGAATCACGTACATATATTTCATATTTCGGCTATCACAAACCAATTATACGAGTATCAGTATTACCAAGTGAACCACCAACAGATGATAGCTTAATGCATATATAGTTAATAAAATCGAATTTTGGTTACACAAATTTTATACTGTTGTATTTCTTTTGAAATTATCCCTGTCTCCTTCTCTTCCTGTCTCGCTCTTTCTCGCTCTCTCTCTCTCTCTCTTATTCACACTCATTCTCATACAGAAGTTTCACTTCTACCACGTGTACGATGCTGCACATGATTTTTTATTTACTTATTTCTAATTCATTTTGTAAATTTAAGTTAAATATGACATCTTAACTTTCATTTATTTTATCCTCATGGTTGCTAAGATTAAATTCTTCGCAACATAATATCATAGTTCAATTACTTCTGAAGGAAGTGTGGAACGTTTGCGCTTTTGTAAGCATCTATTTAAGAATAGTGTGGAAATTAAGAGATCTGAAGTATCGACAACCCTATTAAATACGTTTAACAGATTATTGGTGCGGTTGTCTCTTTGTCATCAATTAGGGTCAGAAATAATTTCAATGACACTTCAATAGATTTTCCAGCACCAATTGAAATTCGTAGATTTTTCAAAGCGTTAATTTCTTCTTTCAATGCCAAGTCTTCCTTTAAAACAACTTATATTGTCTCCTTTTCGAACTCCAGTTTAATGGGCCAACAAAATCTTTCAGATTGCAGTGAGCGATTGGTCAAAATTGGTTTTCCCGACAGAGCAGTAACCTTAATGGAATTACTGCAGTAGCGAAAAGAGAGGCATCATTGCTATATTGCTATTCGACGAACTCAACCTTAAATTGAGCTTCACCAGCACTACTATCAAATCCACAGCTTAATAATAATTCAGAGCTCAAAAAATCCGGACTCTCTTCTTCCATTATTGCTTGAAAAACTTCTTTTTACATTTCAACAATTCTTTCAGCCGAATGCTCTAAAATAGATTGCAGCGAAACTTTCACAAGGGTCTCATTTGCTTTGTTATCCCTGAGGTTGGCATTTGAATTTAGCGGCTGAAATTTTAGAATTGTGTGGATAAATGTCGCAGTTTCTTAACTTATTTTCGCAGCGTAGTGCCTTGTGCCGCTCTTTTGAAAAATTATTTTCAAGAAGGAAATATAAAGCTTCATCTGCAGAAAGTTGAGTTGGCGATTTGGTAGCTCGAATACACATTTTCCGTATTTTTAATGGCCGTATTGGGCTTTCCATACTGCCTCGCAGGGTTGCAGCTAAATCGGTATCCCCTTGCTTATGAGCCGATGTTGCTGCTGCACGAACAAAAATATTAGTTTCAACTTTTTCAGTTGAAAGATCTGCAGCTTCTTTCCTTTTGCCAATTCTGATTTTTCGCTTAATGGCACACGCAGACGACCAACAATGGCAGCAGTGTCGTTTTTGGGAATGCTATATTATTTATCACCAACGCTAACTCCGAATTTAGTCACACATGATTTTGATCGTTAAAGACGTTTTTTTTTCTGTGGCATTTTTTCCACTTTTGCTCTAATTTTACAGTAAAAAAATGTATTTTTTGCATTAGATCCTTTTTCATTTCATCAGATTTATACAAAAAATTACGTCGTTTGATTTTGACGCGTGCCTGTGTAACGCTGCTTTTTATTAAGTAAAAATAAAATCCACGCACCTTTGTTTTGAAGTATTTCTAATTACAAAATAAGAACGGAAAACGCAAAAGTAAAATAACACTTTCATTCTTATCACTTTTGCACAGCAAAAACGGTCATTTGACCTAATGTTCACTGTCTGAACGAAAAAAAAAAGTTCAAAAACTAACGCGATTTTGAGCAACCCCAAACTTGCAATTTCTTGTACCAAAATTAAATGAGCCAACATATGACCCTGCGCATTTGAAAGTTAATGTTCTAAATGTTCTGAAAAGTAGAGTTGAAATTTTGATGAAGATTTTATGATTTTTTCCATTAATTTGTACAAAGTTTGAATCTTGGTTTTGTATGGCTTTTGTAGTGGAATGAACTGTTTTTGTAAGGAGACTCTTCAGCACGTTTTCATGCGGCTAATGCAAGCTACAAGTAGGTAACTGAGAAGTAAAGTCCTCTCTCGACGAACAAAACTAACACTCTACAAGACTCTCATCATGCCCGTCCTAACGTATGGCGCAGAAGCTTGGACGATGACAACATCCGATGAAGCGACGCTTGGAGTGTTCCAGAGAAAGATTCTGCGTAAGATTTATGGACCTTTGCACGTTGGCAACGGCGAATATCGCAGACGATGGAACGATGAGCTGTATGAGCTTTTCGACGACATAGACATAGCGCAGCGAATAAAGATCCAGCAGCTTCGATGGCTGGGTCATGTCGTCCGAATGGATACAAACGCTCCGGCTTTGAAAGTATTCGATGCGGTACCAGCTGGTGGTAGCAGAGGAAGAGGAAGGCCTCCTCTGCGTTGGAAAGATCAGGTGGAGAAGGACTTGGCTTCACTTGGTGTGTCCAATTGGCGCCGGTTAGCACAAGAAAGAAACGACTGGCGCGCTTTGTTAAACACGGCCAAAATCGCGTAAGCGGTTATCGCGCCAATTAAGAAGAGAAGAAGAAGAAGAATGCAAGCTACAGGCGAACCGCAAGATAAATGAAGAAAATACTAAATACATGACACGATCTTTTCACGATAGCCACATCAGAATCGGAACTTATATTTTTGAGCTCATGCAAGAGTCTAAATACCGTATACGGTATAACCACGAGCTCAGTGACTTAATCGCGGGACGAAATGTAAGGCGGTTTATAAAGTCACAGAGATTACGATGGTATGAACCCGGCCTAAGAATGAGCAGCAAAAGAGCGACAAAAAAAGTTTTTGAAGCAAACTTTGAAGGAACAAGAAAGTGAGGCCGGCCAAGGCGGCGATGGTTGCGAGACATATAACACGAGAATCTCTCAACATAGAGCAAAAGCGGGTTGTCGAGAAGAATAGACACGTATTGTAGAGGAGGCAATGGTGTACCCCAGACTGTAATGTCGATATGATGATAATGAACTATTTTTATATAAAAATTTATTAAAATTAAATAAGAAACAAATAAATCATTGAAACCGGTCCCAGAACGACGGTGAACTTTGAACCTAAAACTTTAAACCTTGAAATTTGAAATTTTAACCTTTGTGCTACTACCAAATTTTTTTTAAGAATTGCTACAAAGACCAAAGTTTGTTTATGGAAATATAATACGACAACTTAGTAATGAAATACAGAGGAAGAGCTTACCTTCCTACCTTTTATGAAGTTGAATAGCAGTCAACTCAAAAGCTTCTATAAAAAAAAAACGACTGCATATTGGTTTCTACTTTCTCTTGGTTGTATCAGTTATGGTTAATGGTTTTTTGAAAAATCCCTACACAACACAAAAAAATTCCCTACTTTTCCCTACGCTTACAACAAATTTTCCCTACGAAGTTGACTACATTTTTTTCTTCTGTGTTTACACTATAATGAGGCAATTGCAAATTCAAAATTGAATTGTTTGCTTAAGATTTTTTAAAAATTCCGTACAGAGCTTCTGCAGTGCTTTCAGTTCTTATTGGATCCGGCAGCTTAACCACAAGCCGCTCGCTTTCCTCGCCGAAAAATCTCACCATGAGACACATAACCTTATTGAGCCCGATGTCTGTGCTCTCATCGATCATTATGCAAATTTTGTTTACTTTTAATTTTTTAACTAAATTGTCTTTTTCTTATTTTGCCAATTCATTTTTTATTATGTTGGTGTACTTCTTTCTTCCGAGCTCAGAGTTTTTTATTATTTCAGAATCGGGCACGATTTCGAGTGGAATTAAATGGCCCACCACTTGCAGCGCAACATTATGCTCAGTAGGGTGTCCGTTATTTACCAATTTGATTATTTTTTTTTGCGACGCCCTCTAAACTTTTAGTTTTTCGTCTTAGAAAAATTATCAGATCAAAATCAGCTCTTAATATTCAGAATAAACCTTGCCCCAAACACGATATATTTCCCATATAAATTACATGGGATTTTGCTAATTTTTGGAATAAACTTTTTTTTTCTCTAGTATGCTAATTTAGAGCTATGAAAAACACATATTCTGATGGCAATTTTAACTCTCTACAAAAAAGATCTCTTGTAATCTTTCGATAATTGACTCCTTTAAAAGTTAATCGAAGTTAAAGTTGAACCGTTGTATCCCTATGCTGAGTTTGCGGAATTGGTAAATGCATGTGGTATTATTTTATGAAAATTTCCGACGGCTGGCGCCACACAGAAAAAAATTGTTGGAACTAGCACTTTTCTTTGGCGTTATTGTATTGGACCCATAAATACCACAAATTTATTTGGCTGCCTGCTTCGAATTCTCACCTTGGCTGTAGTGACACAGGAGAATGCATACAGGTTTTTCTGTCCTACCTTTATTTTGGAACTGTCTAACACACATCTAGCTTTCCTAGTGACACACTGAACCCACCGTGTGACCTGATAGAATGTATTCACATATAAGCCTTGAGCTATAAGATATTTAATAAAATATACCCAGAACTTTTACTTTGGCCTATATTTTTTCCTGTTTATCTAAAATTATTTTTTTTTCCGCTCGGAATTATAGGATTTCGAAGAGACTCTTCCAAAGAACACGGTTCTAGGCTGTTGTTTTTGCGCCGTCCCATGTGGAATTGGTATCTGCTAGCTAACGCAACATCGACCTTCTCCAAGTATTCTTTGGCTGTACGCGACCTCTGCTACCTTACGGATTCCAGTCTAGTGCCATTCTCGTGATGCTCACTGGTAGTTTTCTAAGCGTGCGACCTATCCATCGCCACGTTCTACGTTTGATTTACCATACTGTTTACTTTGTTTAGCCTGCAGTTGACATCTTCAACTGCTCCGCCGCCTGCCGTGATAGTGCAGCCGAGATAGCAGAATCTTTCAACAAATTCCAGAGGCTCCCCGTTATTTGACTTGTTTCATTGTGGTTGACTCTCATAGCTTTGGTCTTGGCGATGTTGACCTCCAGTCCGACACTGCGTGGCAGCGTAACTAGTCTACCCGCCTTCGCTTGCGTGCCAGTGAGTTTGTGAGAGAGGAGGCAGATGTCATCAGCAAAGTTCAGGTCCAAATTAAAAATTATACTAACTTAAATTTAATGAATTAAATTATACTGTTCTTTTATTACTTTGAATAATTGATTTGAGCCTTAATACAGCTAATCAATTCAGCAACTCAACCACTAATTTCAGTCGTGGTCGATTTTCCCACTAGGAAACATTTTTTTTTTAAGAAATGAGTTGAATTTTCCTGTGCTGAATATAAGTGAGTAAAAATTGAAAATCAAATCAGGTTTTTTTAATTCAATGAAAATTATTATTATTATGTATAACTACTGGGTAGTAGTATAACACTGGTAGTAGTAGCCTGTATTAATAGTAGGCGATCTTTGTCTTTGGAATATTTTATTAGTGTTGAGCCAGAGGGAAATTTGTTTGAATTAATTTTTTTCCTTTTTTACATTAAAATGTTTCGATTTAAACTCGCATTTGCAACTAAAGAACGCGGACAAAAATTGTACTGAATAAATCTGATAAAACTACAGGAAATATAAGTTGATAGACTGGGTGTGTGTTGAAGTATATGCATTTGCTCATGTATGGTAGGTCAAAGTGCAAACTTTTATTTATTTAACCTTTGGTAGACAGACTGGAGTGTGAGATACACCACAAAATATTAGTCTTGCCACAAATACTGTGAGAAATTTTACAATGCATACGGCGAGAAGAAATTCGCGGAAGGAAATACCGTTATTTTTGCTTTTGTTCGTATGCATCGTCTACTCAGAAGTTATACTCAGTTTCATGCCAAATTTCGCTAGTTAATAATGGAGTGGCGAGCTAAAGAAAATCGCATTGCAGTGATGGCATTAAAAGGTGTGGTAAAAGTGCAAGTGAGATTTACGAATTGCTGAAAAAACTTAATATTTCGAGAATGTTTGTTTGCCGCACGGTCAACCTTTTTTCCTGAACGCCTGAAGTCGTAAAGTGGTCGTCCTCGCGTGATTCGAACCGTGATAAAGGCCGTTCCAGAAAGAACTCATAGAAGTCCCATTAGAAAGCAGAAAATCATACCCTGGGAAATGAATGTATCGACCAGATCCATGTCAAGATTAATTGGAGATGATCTCCACATGAATGCCTTTCGTCGCAAAACTAGTCATCTTTTGACAACGGGCTTGTAGAAAATGATGCAAGCAGCTTCTTGGGTGGCACGCGGTCGATGGCCGTGAAAATATTCTTTTCACAGATGAGGAAATTTTCACTGTTGAAGAAGTTTTCAATAAGCAAAACGACAAAATCTATGCTAAAACTTCTAAAGACGCAAAAATGTTGTTCCAAGGCTTAAGCGTGGCCACTATCTACCCTCCGTAATTGTTTGGTGGGGAGTGTCTTGTAAAGTCGTTACATCTCTTCATTTATGCGAAAAAAGGTTTAAGACCGGGGTAGAAGTGCACCAGGAGGATGTCTTAGATGGCGTGGTGTATCAGTTGAGCAGTACTTTCTTCAATGGAGAGCCTTGGATCTTCCAGCTAGATTCCGTTCCAGCCCATAAGGCAAAACCCACACAGCAGCGGCTAAAAATTAATATTCCTGGGGTCATAGCCACAGAAGATTGGCCATCTGGAAGTCCAGATCTAAATCCATTGTACTACAGTTTGTGGTCAGAATTGCAGAAAATTGCCTGCCGAAGACCTCACAGAAATTTGGAGAGTCTCAAATAATCTTTGTTCCGAGCAGCGATGATAATATCTATGGAAACCGTGGGAGCTGCATTAGCTGAATGGCCTAATCGTTTGAAGGCTTGCGTAAAAGCAAATGGTGACCATTTCGAATGAAAATTAAAAATTTTTTTCTTTAATTTTAATTTAATTTCATTTATATGATTAAAAAAAATTAACTTCATCAAGTATCAAAGTATTAATTTCATATCTATAACAATTTAAACTTTAAATCTGTTTGTTGAACAAAATTTATAAAGGTGGGGTGAAACTGACCCCAGTGTCTCATACGTAAAAAAAAACTAGGCGTGCCTGCCGAAGGTTAAAGTGTGACGGCCATAATTTGACTAATTCGGTCTAGACAACCAAATGCTACAGACTTTTGTATGCATCTACAGACATTTGTAATAGATGTACACCTCATAATTACTACCAGTACAACAACGAGTGAGTTGCTCATAATCTGAACAGAGGTTACAAATTTGAGAACTTTTGCACAATGTCACAGTGATAATGAAAATGCTTACACGCACGCTTGAACTCACACGCTTAGCCAAGTTTTTGTGGTCACGATCCTATTGACATTCCACTTGCACATAACGGTACTTACACACATGCGAGTACAATGAGGTCCTTGCAAACAAGTTGTAAGTTGTAAGTTGACTGGTAGAAGAGGAGTGTGAAGCACAATTCGGATAATAAATGAGTCAGAATTAAATGCGAAAGCATGTCAGTTGCAAGCTGAAAAGCGGCACATAAAGATACGTGTGCGTGTGTGTGTGAGCGCAAATGTTAGCAACCTTTGCCTCATAGTGTTACAACATATTTATTTGTGTTGTTGGATGGAGAACAGCTGCCAGTGAGGTGCTTTGCATGGCGTTAATGAGTACAAACGACCAACAACGCCAGAAAATGCGAAACGTGCTGCTGCTGAAGGAGTTGGGGGTTGGAGGTTGTGGTGGTACCGCTATTGCTGGTATTTTGCTCGACACTCGAATGTTGACATGATTTAATATTTAATTAAATTAGCGTTAAAATTCACGGCTTTGAATGAGTGAGTGAGCATGCGGAAGTCAAGGTAGTTGAGAGGTGTGAAGTCATGAATAGTTGGCTTAGCCTTTTGTACGATTCACTTTTGTTATTTTACAATACCTGCACTAGGATTTGCTAGTGCGACTTGGTGGAAAAGCAACAACTTTGGCATGCCTTTTAAAATGAAATATATATTAGTTGATCAGAGACACATACACCAGGATTAAAAATCTGCTGCGCATATCTATTCTGAGGGCACGCTATAGCTTTTCTTCTTTTTTCAATACAAAATATACAAGAAATTCAGGTTCTGCGGATCCAATATTAATTCTCCACCTATTTAGCCCATTTTTCACTTGAAAAATCATACACACCATTGCTATTGCATCCATTTCTAAGATAGGGTACATATAATTGGTCTTAGAAAAGCGACCTGACATCGCTTTGCTAAGACAAAAATTTATTTAGTATGCTACATTTTTTTGAGGATTTTTATACGTCATTCAAGAAGTACAGAAGAGATGATCATATTACGACTAATGAATACTTTGTTGTGTGATTCGCTGGGCGGGGGAGAACGAAATGGAACTTTTTCTATAAAATTATCCAGCTCCTTGCGTATGCTGACGGTCATAGCAAGCGGGATGTCGCCTCCGTTTTTACGGCTATTGGAAAGGAGTCTGCAAATTGGGTCTGAGGGTAAACAAAGGCAAAACCAAGTATACGCTGGCGTCGTGCAAAGAGTCTTGAACCACATACCGCAGTTGACACATATAAATTCGATGTGGTCAAGAACTTCATTTGTCTTGATTTCGCTATTATCAGCAACAACGATGTCAGTCTTGAAATCAAGCAAAGGATAGCTCTTGCCAACTGGTGCTACTTTGGGATAAGTAGATAACTGAGTAGAAAAGTCCTCTCTCGACGAACAAACCTAACATTCCATAAGGCTATTATCCGTCCTAACGTACGTCGCAGAAGCTTGGACGATGACAATGTTTGATGAGGCGTCACTTGGAGCATTTGAGAGAAAGATTTAACGGAAAGTTGTTGGCTCTCTGCACGTTGGTCACGGTGAGTATCGCAGGCGATCGAACGATGAGCGGTATGAGCTTTACGACGACATAGCCATAGCGCAGCGAATAAAGATCCAGCGTCTTCATTGGCTGTGTCGGGTAGTGCGAATATATACAAATGCTCGGACTCTGAAAGTATTTGATGCAGTACCCGCTGGTGCTAGAAGAGGAAGAGTAAGGCCTCTTCTGCGTTGGAAACATCAGGTGGGGATGGACTTGGCTTTACTTGGTGTGTCCAACTGGCCCCGGTTAGCACGAGAAAGAAACGACTGGTGCGCTTTATTAAACTCGGCCAATATCCCGTAAGCCATTATAGAGCCAATTAAGGATGAGAAGAGTAGTATGCTAGGTTTTCTAGAGTTGTGAACATGGATGATGAATCGCATTTTGTCAACTGCCTGACCAAGAGACCACGGCAAGGCAGAAGTAAAGTACCACTATTTTGCTGAGGCTGCTAATGAACGTGAAAAAACTTACGATTTATTTATATTGCTTAATTAGTTGTGTTTTAGTCTATTGAACTTCACTTTAGAACTAACTGCATATATTAAAGGGCATATCAACTACTTAACCTTTAAATTAATTCCAGTAGCCGAAAGAAGCTTTTGAAAGAATGAAAATGTGTTTATTGGCATTCTTATAAAATTTGATATTTTGAAAGTGTAATTTAATTTTTTGGTCCTTTCAAGGTTATGCAAGAAATCCGGTTATGAAATCCTTTCTCAACTCTTCTTATCATTGAAACCCTTTTTACACATTTTAAAAATCGTTTGAATTTACTGAATGCGAATAAAAGCCCCCCCTCGTTTCTTCCGGTCCTGAATCCTTAGTGGGACATAGGGCATCAAGAGGTGTATTCACAATAAAAATAAGCAAAAAAATACCAATAAATACTGAAGAAACCATATCGACATTTTTGAAAAAAGAGTACCTTATCTTGTTATTTACATAACCTCAAATATAGCAGACAAGTCGTTCTCTTAACACAAAAACGCATAACCATAACACATTTATTTAAAAAAACGCACTTTTTAAAGACAATTTCTCACGCATACAAAGTTCTTTAAGTAATTCAATAAAAATTTGGTGTTTTATTTTTTTCACATATGCATTTTGGTGCGTTTTTATAACTAATTCTAAGCAACACTGCAGTAGCGAGAGAGAGATTTGACTGCTGAAAGCAAAAGAAAACTAACAACAACTGCAATCGCGGGCAATGCGACCAGATATTCAAAAAAAGTAAAGCTAAATATAACAGTGAATTATTGAACTAATTTCTCAAAAATGTATAGTTCACAAAATTATAAATATTACTTTTAATTAGACCAAGCTAGAACTAAACCTCCGAGACTAAATAACAAAAAAAAAAAAACAAAAATGCTAAATCAAGTTACGAAAATGGTAATCTGGCCATACTGGTGCTAATGGGACGTAACTCATTGCCAAATTCGCTGAGTGCAAAGTAACGGTACCACGATAGTTGGTTATTCTTTCCATGGTGATTTACATACATAGAGCTATCGGTAATACTCTCTTAATCACCAGTACACTTAACTCTTAAGTAAAAGCGAGTCATCTTTCTTCCTGACCTCATATTTTGTATAATATTTCCACAAACCAGCTTTTCCCTTTCCCATGCAATTTTTTTTCATCACAGTTCTTCACTTATATCTTAATTAGCGGTTAGTATTTAAACACCTCCAACCCACATATTTTACTATTTGCGGTTAAAAGAGTTTTTCATAGAGTTTTTAATGCCACTACGGGTTTTCTGAACTCAATTGGCTTATGAACGCGACATTTAAAAGCAGAGCTGCGATGTAATAAAGGATAAAACGTAAATGGATTTCATATTTTAAAATCCATGCAATTGAATGACTTTCATTTTTAAAATTAAAAGATATGCCTTTGAAAACAATTGACTTCCCTTACGGTACCATGAAATCATGAAAAAAGAAATAAAAATTTAAGTAACATTTGCTAAAAAAAATTCTCGAACAAAGTCATGGCAAATAAGTGTCCATTCATGCCATATAAATCTGTGTAAATATTTAGTAAGTTTACATGTAACTGCCTAAGTAAATGTATCGGAGTGCGCTGACCATTAACTCACCACACAAACAACTAAGCACATGGACTCGGAATGGTTGAATACAAAAAAAAGGCAAGTAAAGGCAGCTCACGTGCCACTGAGTGAGTGAGCGCCAAGTGCCTGCGGCTTGATTTCATGCATCGCCAGCACACTCGCACCCACATGCCCACACAGAATAAATAAACTGGCGCACATCCGCTTGAACAAATATACTCTCTCCCCTGCATAAACATATACAAGCCGATCTACGCATATGCATGCATATGTGAGCAAGCAGTGGGCGCTCATGAAGTTGGTGGGAGAATAGGAGAATTGTACAATGGAGGTGTGCAGTCAGCGTCGACTGGCGGTGAAAAAAGAATGTGGAAAGGGTGTAGGTGGAATTTGTGTAAGCGCCACCATGTCTCTGGGGCGAATTTAACGCAATAATTTGCACAATTTGCCGAAAATGCCTTTAAGCTAAACACCAAGCGCACACTTTCGTATGCACACACACACATGTTGCACCAACAAATAACCATACATTAAAGGGCAAACATTGTATATTACCCAGCAAGCATTTAGGTGTGACTTCAGGTACAAAAGTAACGTACTTTTGAATCAGAGAATCAATATTGGAGTTCTCTAGAGGGTCTCAGTCAGTGAACTACACCTAACTCTTTTTTTACAAGGCAGATATGTTCCTTAAAAAAGCGCACGAAAAAAGTTTGGTAAATTTGAAGATATGATTCAAAACTTTAAAAAATCGTGTAAGATAAAAAATACTAAATATTTTCTCAAAACACTGTGAAATGAATTCTGCTTACATAAGTATTTATACAACAACCACAAATCATTTTTATTACAAAAACAAAAAATTAAAATTAGTGTACAGTGACAATTCAACCCATAAGCACAAAACATATAATAATTTAAATTGAAATGAAGACCAAAAATGTTCATGGAGAATTCTATATTGATGGTTCCAAGCCAGACGATACAGTTGGCTATGGAGTATTTTCAAAGGAATTAGGATTTGAACTATCCGTTCGACTACCAAACTTCTTCTTCTTCATTGACGCGATAACCGCTTACGCGATTTTGTCCGTCCGTTTAACAAAGCGTGCCAGTCATTTCATTCTCGTGCTAACCGGCGCCAGTTGGACACACCAAGTCCTTTTCCACCTGATATTTCCAACGTAAAGGAGGCCTTCTTCTTCCTCTGCTACCACCAGCGGGTACCACCTCGAATACTTTCAGAGCAGGAACGTTTGTATACATTCGGACGGCATGACCCAGCGAACGCAGCCGCTGGATCTTTATTCGCTGCGCTATGTTTATGGCGTCGTAAAGCTCATCGTTCCATCGCCTGCGATATTCGCCGTTGCCAACGTGCAAAGGTCCAAAAGTCTTCCGCAGAATCTTTCTCTCGAACACTCCAAGCATCGCTTCATCGGATGCTGTCATCCTCCACGCTTTTGCGACATACGATCGACTACTGTAACGTGCATCGGGCGGAAGTTCTAGCTATAAAAGAAAAGGCTACATATTTAAATACGCATGCCGCAACAACTACAATACATTTATTCTCAGATAGCAGGGCGGCCATTAAATCAATGAATGCGGCTATACTATGATTAAAGGTTGTACAGGAATGCCAGTCAGCCCACAAAATATTAGTATTGTATTCAAGGTCAGCCTCATTTGGGTTCCGGGGCAGAGATACATTGTGGGAAATTGAAAAGCCGATGAGCTAGACAGGAGAAGAACTACTCTTCAACTGCTTAGTGACAAAAGTACCACTGGGAGACCTATAACAAACAAGCAAACTAATAATCAACAACAACATTATCCAAGAGGCCATGGAGAGATGAAGACACATGCGTAACAGCTGAGCTACCACAAATAAATACGAAGAAGGAAAAGCCTTTCAAGAGAGGATATCCAGAAGGTCGTGGCTTGTGTAATCGGTCTCTGACAATTTGGCAGGCATTCCTTGAGACTAGAAGTTTTTTGTCATGAATATTGAAGAAGTTGTAGAGATGACGAAGATGATGGAAAAGTTCGGCCACTTCTTTGCAATTACCCAACCTTACTAAAATCAGAGCAGGATTTTTAAGTAAATATCTTTTCAATTATCTTACAGAACTGTCTGGCGTGAGGATGGTACCAAATCTGTGTTTCATAAGAGCCATAGAAAGGGTTCCACGAACAACGGATCTGTAAGGTCTAAGTGAGTTGGCCGTACGGACCGACTACTACCATAACCTAACCTGACCTGGGACTAAAAACCAATTTTGCAACTATTCATCGCTACCTAATAACGTGCACTTTTATTACTATACTAGATATGACCAGCCAATCTGTGGAAGTTTATTCAAATAATTAACGACTTCTGTTGGTTTTTTCATTGGAACAAAGTCTTTTACTAGCGACGTTTTTTGAGCTTTCTCAAAGTGTTTATACAAGGTGGCACAAAATTAATCACCCTATTGTAAAACTTATAAAAACCCATAAAATAAGACATCATGTATTGTTTAGTTGTTTTAAGTGATTTTCAATGAAGCTTCTCTGCAATCTCAGGTATTGTACTGTGACGATCCGAATCGATTATTGCATTGATTAGGGCGCCATCAACTTCAGCTGGACGACCACAGTGTTTTTCATCTATGAGTGAAAAATCATCAGAACGAAATTTGGTAAACCAATTTTGACACTGCCGTTTTTTTAAGGCTTCGTCACAATAAACAGGACATAACTTTTTATGAGCTTGCGATGCGGTTTTTCCTTTGCGGAAATAAAAAAGCAAAATATGACGAAAGTGTTCCTTTTTATTTTCCATTTTTCAACGAACGCCAAACGAAAACCGAACAAAAAACTTTTTTTACTGATTGAACGCTGAATTGGCAACTATCAAATAAGAAAATGTGTTTTACATTTGCGCTACGTCTGCAAACCTAAAAATTCAATTGAAGCCATCTATGAGTGAAATTCGCAATTACTTTATCCCCAGCCCAATATTTAGAACAAAAGTAAAAGTTAAAAACAAAATTGGATGATTAATTTTGCGCCACCGTGTATATTAAAATGGGAACTGAGTTTTGAGCAACAATTTTCTAGGTGTTTGTTGGGTACCCCAGGTATTGAATAACCACACAAATGAGCGGATGTAGTTGCGCAAATACGCACACAAACAAACAGACAAACAAATAACAGAGTGTGCGTGTGTGCAGTTACAGTTACTAATATTTACATTTGCGTTTTTTGCAATACATGCACACATACACACACACGTACGGTTGTGCTTGTGTTCGTGAGCGACCGATTCATTCATGGCTGCTGAATATTTACAAAGATACGATAAAGCGACGACTGTGGCGCAGACAGAAGTCAATTGTTTGCGGAGATTTTACAGCAGATTTGCCGATTGTTGTTATTTGTGTGCTTTATTCTAAAATTTATATACACACATACACATTTATATGCTATATGGTAGGGTGCACTGCTACTTTTATTTTATTGGCATTTGGAAGACTCAACGGTTTTTGCAATTCATATTTGTGTGTTGCCTTTGTATGCAGCATTTTTTCTTTTGTATCTCTATGTGTGGAGTGTATGAAGATGCCGCGTGTGTTTGCGTGTTTTATGTCATAATTTGCGTTCTAGTTAAAGCAGAGAAATAAGCGGACAAATTACTTGGTCGGACGTTGTTCGACAAATGAGGGACAAATGTACACGCATTCCAACATTTAAATATGGGCCTTTTGGCTATTGTCCGAGGCTCTTCACATATTCATATATTACATACATACATTCTGTCAAAAAAGTATCGGGAATTCTTCAATAAAACGCAAAATAATTGTGTAATCATTAAAATTTATTTTGTCGCCTTCAAAATAGGCGCCATTCGAAACGATACATACACATTTGCCAACGATTAGTCCAGTCATCAAAGCACCTTTTAAACGCGTTTGAAGAGATCTTGTTCAGCTCTTTCAGCGAATTCTCGTTAATGGCCTCTATCGACTCAAAGTGGCGTCCGCAGATTGGCAATATAAGTTTTGGGAAAAGAAAAAAGTCACAGGGGGCTAAGTCCGGTGAATACGGTAGTTGTTCGATGATATTTGTCGAGTATTTGGTGAAAAAAGTGTTTATAATACGAGCGAGTGTTTATATATGGTGCGAGATCGATGAGTATTCTTTCCACAAATTGGGCCGTTTCCTATGCACATTCCCTCTCAAACGTCGCATAACTTCCAAATAATATTCTTTATTGGCCGTATTTACCGTATAACCATTTGGGACGAATTCCGAACGAACAACGCCATGCTTATCAAAGAAAACGAGACGAGCAAGACTTTCACTTTTGACAGACTTTGACGTGGTTTTTTGGGCTTCGGCTCATGTGGATAGCGCCATTCAGCCGCCTGTTGACTGTTGACTGGTTTGCATCTCAAACTCATATACGCACGTTTCATTGTTATTGTTTTTATTGTTTTAGCAGTAATAGAAGCCCCGTCAGTGTAGGGTATATCACCGGTCGTTTTCGTCTGGCTCCTCTAAAGGTAGACCCAGGAAACATGCTGTTTCGACAGGCTGGGCCCAGAGGGAGAGGGGTGTTAAATGAGTGGGTTTTAAAGGGCATGTAAAAAGGTTGTTAGTGTCGTGCGGGGTACCTTCGCATGCCGTTCATATGTTTAGTATATCGGGGTCAATTCTGAATAGGTAGGAGTTTAACCTGCTACAGTATCCAGAACGTAATTGTGCCAAGGTTACGTGGGATTCGCAGAGAAGTTGGAGCTCTTCGTCTGCAGTAGGTGGTGGTTGGACTCCGATGACGGGATTCGGGAATCGGGAGCTTAAGAAAGTGGTAAGAGTGTCCTGCTGAAGCTCGTTAATTGCCTGTCTGTACACAGTTCTGACGCGCTGGATAAACGTGGGGTTCGAATTCACTTGCTCAAGCATATCTTCAGCCACCTTCTTCCGATGAATTGTTTGAAAGAAATTCAACTCTCTTGGCACGAGTCGAGTAGCCACGCGTCTCAGACCTAACTGATGCTGTAAA
The DNA here is from genome assembly GCF_028408465.1 of Anastrepha ludens. Classification (NCBI taxonomy): domain Eukaryota; kingdom Metazoa; phylum Arthropoda; class Insecta; order Diptera; family Tephritidae; genus Anastrepha; species Anastrepha ludens. The sequence continues at coordinate 7,564,799 of NC_071499.1, read as the reverse complement.
ATGTTGGAAATTGATTCGTGAGACACGCTAAGGTCACGAGCTACCTCCCTCAAACTTAAATGATGGGTTTCCAGCGTCATTTCCTTGACTTTATCGACGTTTTCATCCGTTGATGGGCGACTAGATCGGGGCAGATGTTCCACGACTTCTCGGCCCTCTGCAAAAGCCTTATAGCACTCGTAGACCCATGTTTTTGATAAAGCACACTCGTCATAGGCTTTTTGCAACATTTTCAGCGATTCGGCCACCGAAATCGCGTTTAAAACACAAAATTTAAGACAAATTCTTTGTTCGAAATTTTTATCCATAGTGAAAACGCAGAGCACTCCTGCGGTTGACTGATATATTTAAATGCCAAAACCAAGCTAATTGACAGATGACGCTCAAACTCTGCGACACTATAGAGGACAGTTGTACCAACATTCCAGGAAAAAAATTTTGACACGCCCGCTTTTTAAATGAACAATTCCCGATATTTTTTGACAGAATGTAATTGCGTATGCATCTTTTATCTGTATTGTTATTTGATTTGTTAGTGTGCAAGTATTGTATGTTTGTACGTGATTCTTTACGAACTCTTGAACCAGATAGTGGATTTAAATGAATAACATAAAAAACCGCCAATTGTTTCCGTTCTTGTCAAAGCCGACCCCAATTAAAAAAAACCAAAGATGTCAAAAGCTAATCTATTTTGCCCTTCGTAGGCAAATAAAGTACCTGGTGTGACAGCGAATAGGAAATTTTTAAATTCAATTTCTGATAAGCTAGCAGAGCCTTTGTATATAAAGAATTTAACTATTGTTGTCACTCAAGGCTATCAATAATTTTTGGCTTCGTAAAAGCACAGAAAGTACTCAAAATATTCGTTGTTCTTTAATTTGTTTTCCTGATAAGTTTCTCCATCCAACTGTTGTTAATAATTAAGAACAAAGAAATTGACACCTAAATTTTCCTATCGCAGAGCACTATTATCCTAAAATTCGGCAGCTCAAGGCATCAACAAAGTCTGATGTAGATGGGCTAATTTTAGCCTGATTGAACTTTTTTTTTCAAAACTAACAATAAGGCCGCCTCAGGAAATATTTTTCAGATTTTCAAGAAGAAAACGGTCAATTAATTGTTTAAAAAAGTTGAAATTCTTGAAACAAAAAATAAATCTGTCGATCAGGCACGAGTTTTTTTATGTTTTTCAAAAGCAGTATAAATTTTATTGAAATCTATCTACCAAGCGGTTTTTGAGCTACAGTGCTCACCAGTTGAAAAACATAGTTTTATGAAAAACGCATTTCAAGTTTTGCTATCTGTTCCGGAGCACCCGAGCGAACTTTGTTAATTGTTGAATAACTCGAAAAATATTTGTCGGACTCACTTCAAATTTTCACACAATATTTTTAAAATATTATACTTTAAGGAAATACAAAAAAAATTACAATTTTGTTTGACTACCCCTAACCCCTTAAGGAGACAGATAATTTATAAATTATAGATATAGATAAGTTTTTTTTTTTCATAAAATGTTAATATAATCCTTTACGAATATGTCAAAAGAATTTTAGAACGTAAATTTAAGTATTTCTGTGACGACTCTATTCTTTGCGTTCGAGCGCTGGGAGAGGCTTACAGGTTACATTGTATTCAAACTTTAGACGCGTTTTTCTCAAAACTCTATTTTTCGAATTGGCGTACACGATAACTCGAAAAATTATTGACCAATCTCCCTGAAATTTGGACACATCTTTTTTATGATATTACTTTGTATGTGAATTTACAAGTTTTCGAAAATTTTTCGAGAAAATAATTTTTTCGAAGCAAAAATAGTATGAAAATTCACCCCATATTCATTTTTTTAAGCATTTAATACCGCGAATTGTATTTCCATTTTTTGTGTAATTCATATAGAAATTATGACATTAATAAACAAACAAAAATTTTGGTTTTTGTATTCAGGTCACTACGCCGATGTTACAATGCCCGCCGATTGAGAAGTCCCGCTGCGACCTTCCTGGAAGAATTGAGTGTGCATCCGCCATTTTAAATGATTAAAATAAAAATAAAAAAAAGTATTATTACTTTAATGTTCAAATAAACTGCATGCCAATTTAAAAAACAATATATTGACTTCTTCACTTTAAATAATTTTAATGAAAATCAGGGAAAATATGGCCGTTTACAGGTATCTGCCCCCTTAAAAGATTTTAAAGTTTAAAAGGACTCGATTTTCAAAAAATCAATTAAAATCCGCTAGGTGATATAGTGTTATTAATAGGGATGACAAACGAAAAAGATAATATCCAGATCCTAAAATTTTTTTTTTCTATTTTGCATCAGGAAAATATAGTACAATAATGCCCTTTGAGAAATGTATCCAACGTAGGGTTGGCTTACGCTTAGTATTGCTAGCCACACTGAATATTAGAAATGCTTTCAAGAGTTTAAGTTGGGACGACGTAATTGAAGCCTTGAAGGTAATTCAAGATCCCGAATAATCTATTGAAGATTATTCGTAGCTATCTAAGCAATCGCGTGCTCTTATACGAAACGCGAGAAGGGTGTAAGACTAAACAAATAACAGCAGGTGCGGCCCAAGGATAAATACTCGGACCTGAACTCTGGAATATAAGATACGATGAAATCCTTCGAATAGAGATGCCTGAGGATATGCATTTAGTGGGATACGCAGATGACATTGCAGCTGTAATAATCGCCCAAAACACTGAAGAAGCCAAGAGGAAGTTAAATCAGGTGATGTTCCGAGTTCAGACATGGCTAGAAGATCATAGATTAAAGCTGGCTACAGAGAAAACAGAGCTAATCCTTCTAACGAACAGACGTATCCGGTTAGAAGTAGATATACAAGTACTCGATGCCACTTTATCGCCAAAAAAGAGTGGTCAAGTACCTAGGAGTGCAATTAGACACAATACTAACTTACTGGGCGCATATAAACCATGCTGCCACAAGAGCTGCCAAAGTAAGCGGCATGTTAAGTAAGCTCATGGCAAACCTTGGAGATCCAACGCAGAACAAGCGAAAACTTTTAATGGACACGACAAACTCGATTCTCTTATACGGATGCGAAATATGGGCAGATTCGCTAAGGGTGCAATGCCGGCGGAAAATTGTGCAATCTGTGCAACGCACCTGTGCTCTCAGAGTGGCTTCGTCATACAGAACAGTATCTGAAACAGCGGTGTTATCAGCGGAACCATCCCTATAGATATTCTAGCACAAGAGCGCAAACGGAGATGGGAGGCAAAAAACACTGGAATCCCAGTACCACGCTTTCCCGATATTAGAGTTCAAACGCTCACACTTTGGCAGGCAAGATGGAACTCTGAACGGTATGGTAGATGGACAGCGAGACTAATACCCGATCTAAAAAAGTGGGTAGAAAGAAAGCACGGTGAGGTTAACTATTACCTCACACAGTTTTTGCCCGGACATGGGTCGTTTCGCCAGTATCTGTGGCGAATGGGAAAAGTGAGCCAACCAAACTGCATATATGGAGATACTGAGTATGACGATGCGGAGCACACCTTCTTTAAATGCAAGAGGTGGAACGTAGAGAGAACAGTTCTGCAACGAGCTATTGGTGCATTTACACCTGAAGAAATTATCGAGAAAATGATGATAGATGAAGAAAAATGAAATGCAGTCGCAATTTTTGTGGAGGATAATATCCGAAAAAAGAAGCGCGAAATGGAAAGCTATGCTGAAGAGCATTGAGCATAGGTTTCTCAAAATAGGCGGCCCTGGACGCAGAGTGAGTAAGTACGTGTCCTTCTTGGCCCTCTACCTCGAAGCAATGCGGAAGCAGTCCCGGGGTGGACTGAAAAATCCAAGAGACGAGGGATATTTTTAGTGGAATCACCACACACGTAGTAGCGACGGTTACTATATGGTGCAAAGGCATTTTTAACCCAGCCTCACCGCCGACAAAAAAAAAACCCTACGTTGGCTACCCGGGTTTGGCTAGACTTTTGCGACTTTGGACTTTAATTTATATTAATTCTATTACAGCTAACGACATGAGCTTCCAAGTAACTTCTAAAATTTAATTTTGCATCGATTTAAGGTTATAACCTTTTAAAAAAGATCCTTGAACAGGATGGAGAAAGACCAAACCCGGGTGGCCAACCGAGGGTTTTAAAAGCGTGTCCAATGGGGGGTTAATTATATTTAAAATATCTAGTGGATTATTTAGAAAAAAATATATGTTAAATAAATTGTCGACTCATTCGGTCGATTACTTGTTGTTCTCAAAGATTGACCACTTTTATAATAAGGTTCAGTAATATTAATGCGTTGTTCTATCGTGAAATAGACAAATGCAAAGGTGACATAAAAACGGAGTACCTTCTAGAAATTATTTAATATTAACATCTCATTTTGATATTTACAATAGCTTTCCTCCTATGAAGTACAAAATAAACAATACTGGCGTCATAAAAATGTTTTTGAAGGCACCATTTTTTTAATGACTTCGTGTGTTGGAAGTTCCATCCCTAACTGACTTCCAGTGAAAGTTTGGTGACATTCGGTTAAGTGGAAGCGAAGTTATTGCGTCTAAAGTGTCAGTATGTTTGTGTCATCGGTACAAAAATGAGTTTTGAACAAAGAACTAATATAAAATTTTGTTTTAAAATGGGTAAATCGTTAACCGAAACATTTGAATTGATGAAAAAAGTTTATGGCGAAGATTATCTATTTCGTGCCAGAGTTCATGAGTGGTTTATACGTTTCAGAGATAGTTGTGAGGGCATAAATGACAATGAACAAATCAGTAATCACCCAAAACTCCATCGAAATTGCTCGTAAATTTATCAAAAATGAACCGAAATCATTGTTGAAATTCAAGGAATCGGAGTTGAATATCTCCAAAGCATCGACATTCAACTGATCATTTGGGCTTACGAAAGGTCTGTGCACGTTTCAATCCGCACAAGTTAACTGAGGACCAAAAATTGCTCAAAATTCAACATTCGAAAGACTTCATTAAAGAAGCGAAAAAAGACGAAAACTTTCTTCACAACAGTGTAACTGGTGATAAAACGCGGTGTTTCCAACACGAACCTGAAACTGAGCGTCAAAGTGCCGAATGGAAGACCCCAGACGAGCCACCACCCAAAAAATCGCGTTCGTAGAAGTAAAAAATCAAGTCGATGCTGATTTGTTTTTACGATTCCAAGAGAATTGTCCACAAGGAGTTCGTGCCAATGGGCCAAACTGTCAGTGCAATTTTTTATATTGGCATTTTGAGGCGGTTGTTGCATCGCATTCGTCGAATTCACCCTGAATACCGCGAAGGAGGAAGCTGGTGCTTATTGCATGATAATGCACCATCTCACCGACCCATTTTGTTTTGATTTTTTGACTAGGAATCGCATTTTAAACATCAATCACTCACCGTATTCACCTGATATGGCTCCCTGTGACTTATAGCTATTCGGAAAATTGCATTTGGTCATGAAAGGAAAATGTTTTGCGTCCATAGAGGCTATCCAAAAGGCTTGTGCCGATATCCTGAAGGACATTCCGGTCAATGACCTGAAACACTCTTTCGAAAAGCTTTTAGATCGCACAAAACAGTGTACCGAGGCCATAGGGGACTATTAATATCAGAACAAAACTCCTGTCGATTCTATTTTAGCTTAGTCTTGTTTAGTTTAGATTTCACCTTGTATAGTATAGACAAAGCGATTTTTTACTTTTTCCACTTGTTTTTAAAGGAAAATTTAAAAAATATTTAATTTATGATAAAATTAATAACTTACTTATAAAAATTAAAGCTTTTTTCTTTTTATTAACGATTCCAATAAAAAGAAAAAACTTTAATTGTCATGTATAACAAAAAATATAAGTTATTGTAGCTCGATGTAGTAGATAAATTATAACTGAGGGCATTCAAGCAAAAGTAATGCAATATGCACACAGAAGTACATAAAGCTCTAATATGTTTTCGTACATTTTGAGAATACTTTTGATTGAATTCTCTTCTCGCAAATACCATCTGATTCTAGGGGCATTAACGATATTTCAAGTATCACTACAACGAATCAAATTTGGGTTTAACAAATCCGAACGAAATGCTAATTTCCGTTCATTTAGCATAAAAGAATGGAAAATATAAACAAAAAGGATGGATATTTTTCTTATTTTTGGATTTCCAAAACATGAACAATGGCACGAATATATGCACAAAAACATATGCACACAGAGATAATGCCATTATTGCCATATAAATACCAACAGAAACTAATCGCACTAATCTGATGAGTAAGCTTTTACTTGCATCTACCATTTTCAAATATCCGTAGTAGCAGGTGCAAATGTATATGTAGGTGTATGTTTGTACTTGCATTTAAGTATTTGTACATCTATTTGTAAATGTGTAAGTGTTTTTTCATGCAATTATGTAGACTCCATGTAAGTGAGCAGAATAGTACGAGTACCTGTGGGTTGCCGTACGTGGAGTAAAATATGGTCAGGCGACTCTCGAGTACGTATAACAACACTTGTGTATAGACATACATACACACATACACACACACTTGTGCGCATAAGTTCACTTGTGTAATCCATTGCTTTTGCTGTAGATGAAAGTAGCGGAAGATGAGAAGAATCCTTTTGGTATTCTTTGTGATGAATTGCATATCAAATAGCAAATGAAGAAAAGCAAAGCGGGAAGTTGAGAAAAGTTGTATGGTGGACGGTTTGAATAGTGGCGCCGATAGGGGAAAGTGGAATTGAAAATATGATTCTCTGAGTTGGTAGTTGCTGTTTAGTTTCATATTTGATATTTGGTTGTACGCTTTACGGCAATTCAAAGCAAATAAATACGTACACTAGTGCGTAAATGCGGCTGCGCTAACCTTGCAGGGAAAAGTCACAAACTAATATAGAATTTTTCTAGTTCAGGTACTGGTATTTAGAGGACGAAATCGTACTAGAACTTCATTGACAAGAAAATTATTAGAAGTAAAATTTACAATTTAACCGCAAATTAGTTGATTTATTTTCTTAAAATAAGAAAATTTAAGACTCGTCTATGGGAGCACCAATGCATTGCATTGACTAGAGGATTACGTGTAAGTAGATACTGATGAATAGGATGATTGGAAAACAGTATAACTGAAATTTGAAAGTAGCAAGAAAGAAAAGGATCCAGATAGTTGCTTATGCGGACGATGTAGTCATCCTGATGAGAGGAAAGTTTCTTTCGACTATCAGTGAGCTCATGCAATCAGCGTTAAGGGATCTCTCTAAGTGGGCGACCTCAAAAGGTGTAATACATACTTAACCCAGCCAAGTACGCAGTAGAAGATATAAGATGCCGAATTTTCAGTTACCATCCATAGATGAAGTAACACTAATCCTATCGAACGAAGCCACATTTTTGGCATAACTCTGTACTCAAAGCTTCCTTGGAAAAGGAACACCGAGGAAAGGGCGAAGAAAGCTTGTAATGCGCTCTTTATCTGTAAGAGGATGTTTGGCGAAAAATGGGGCATAAAACCGCATATCAACCATTGGGCGTACAATACGATCATCAGACCCATATGGAGTTTTTGTGTGTTGGGCGGCGAGGCAGACACAATCTTACTTAAAGAATCTCTTAAAAATCCAACGATTAGCTTATGTACGAATAACAGCTGCACTCCGATCGACGCTCAGGCGTGGCTGGTAGCGATCCTACATATTCTTTCCATTAACATATATAATATGTATGTTAAAGGGATAGCGGGCAAATCTGCTTCCAGGATTAAAGCAGCAGGCACTGTGGAACACTTGCAGGGCGCATCGAAAACATACTACGTGGTTCCCTTGGGAACCAAGATAGATCCGAACAAAGACTATAAAATACGAATACCCGACCGAAGGAATTGGCAGACTAGATGATCATATCAGATGTCAGTAGTCACCAAATTTATACCGACGGCTCAAAGATAGACAGTGGCATTGGATCGGGAGTGTACTTAGAACATTTACCCTTGAATTGCTTCTATAGACAACCAGACTGGTCTATGGTCTTCCATGTTGAGATCTACGCTATAGACGAAGAAGCAAGAAGACTGATGGACATACCTCCGGTAGCCCTTACCATTTTTGTTCACAGTCAAGCAGCGATCAAGGCACTGCCCTCAACGCGCATCAACTCAAGATGTGTTAAAGAATACAAGAGGGCGCTCTCGCTCATTCAACAACACAACACCACACTTTGTTGGGTTCACGGCCAATCTGGAGTGGAGGGAAACGCAAAAGCGGATGAGTGTGGAAGGATAGGATCTGAGCTGGACCTTCAGCGAGTGGTAGCTGACATAAGTGTTCCTCTAAAGGAGCTGTTTACTGCGATTGACTTGAGTGTAATCGAGGAAACCAACAGTAGGTGGTCTCTTATTACTAACTGCAGTGTCTCCAAAGTGCTCTAACTAAAACTGAATCCTAAAACGACCAATGTCTGCCTGGATTCAACAGATCAACTACCAATGTCCTCTCAGATTTTATAGCGGGTCACTGTACTATTGGCAGCCTCGCTTGTTCAACGAGTTCTGCAGGAGCTGTGAAGATGAAGAAGAAGTGGAGTTGGTTCAACACCTTCTCTGAATGTCCTGCACTCCTCCGTGCTAAATATCTTGGCGACTATTTCTTTGAAGACCTGGGAAACCTGCAAAATGTCTCACTGGAGGGACTAGATACCTTCTTAAAAAGATCCAATTGGTTTAAGCAACTTAGTTAGGGAATGGAAATCAAATGCAGATATCACAATGGGCCATATTGCCACCGAGTGTCTTGCCTCAGATAAGCAACCTGGCTCACCTAACCTAAGCTACACCATTTCCATATAGTACTGAGTTTCTCGTGAAATGGCTGTCAAAATCCATAAAATTCCACTGTCGTGAAATATTCGTGAAATTTCATATGTATCTCACTGCTAAGTAGAACTCAGTTCACGCCGTGAAAACACCGCGCAACATGCCAGTAAAATTTTTTACACCTATTTAGCCCTTTGGGGTCGTCTTAAATTTGGACATGGGTGTCGTACTGGTCGGACTTAATTCCCATTGAAAGAGCAGTGATACATAAAATGTAAGATTATGAAGGAGAAATGAGATTTATTAATCCTACAAATAAATACAGCATAAAATTAGTATGATTCCATGCTGGGCTGACAAAGGGTTAAAATGCACAAACAGAAAAAACTGACAGTTCATTTGCGAATGAAGGACTTGAGTTCAAGTACTCCGAAGACTTGGCATTTTTAACGGAAACATTTTCGCAAAGAGTTTATTATTCTTACCAGTTGCCGCCAAGCACGACGAAGATATTAGGAGCGAAATTCTCTCAAATGGCCTACGAGGAGATTTAAAAGCACCAAAGAAGTATCAATGAAAAGTTATTTTATTTTACTCTATTTTACTTTTATTGATTTTATTTTACAGAGTCCGGCACTCGAAGTGTAACCAATCTCAGACAGTCCAGAGTATTGTTTACAAGCACGCGGAAACATTTTGCCGAGAGTAAACGCGAAAAAAGAAAATCAGTAATGGATTTCAAACGTATGATAATAGAGTGACTGCATTATACTAGGCTGGAAAATCACAACCAGCGATTGTTCGTGAGCTCGAGCGCCTTCAATTAAATAGAGTTTTTGTTTATCGCATCATTACTCGTTACAATGATACTGGTAGCATCACGAAACGTCATGGAAGTGGTCATCAAAAGACTGCAACGTTAGGTAAAATGGTTCAAAAAGTGAAGAATCAAATGTGAAAAGAACTGAAAATATCTCAGCGTAGCATCCGCCGCATAATGCAGAATGATCTCAAAGTCAAGCCTTAAAAGATCCAAAAGGCGCATGATCTCAAATCAAAGCAGCAACAAGTCAGACTTGAGAGAGCGAAGAAGTTGCTTCGCTTAGCTAAAAGCGGTGAATTTCCGAACATTGTTTTCTCTGACGAGAAAATTTGTCAAATTGAGCAATTCGTAAACTCCCACAATGATAGGGATCATTTGACTGACCATTCATACGAGAATTTGAGTCACCGATTGGCCAGCAGGAGGCAGCACCCGCCACAGGTAATGGTTTGGGCCGCTGTAACCGCAGATTTGCGCTCACCAATCGTTTTCATGGAGCCTTGCGTCAAAGTATATTATTGGGAAGTATTCTGGAGGTTGCTTTAAAGCCGTGGGTAGACAAACATTTCGTTGGCAGACCATGGACGTTTCAACCGGACTTGGCACTGTCTAACAAAGCTCGAGTGAACCAAGAGTGGTTAAAAGACAACGTTCCGAACTTCATGAAGTCCACACAATGGCTCTCAAATTCCCCAAACTCAAATCCGATAGATTATTCTCTTTGGGCCATTTTGGAGAGCAAAAGTTTCGAAGTGCCATTGTCCGCGAGTGGGCCGATTCGTTGCTGGACCGTCTCAAGGCCATAGTCAAGGCAAAAGGTGATCATATCGAGCAAAAGTAAATTGATTCATAATTTTACATTATTTTCACACATTTTTCACTTTGAACTGAATAAAAGTAATTTTCCAAACTAAATATATGGCCCCTCTTCGAGAGCCGGACCCTGTAGTTTAATTCGAACCAATTTTGGAATGCTTAAGGGGGGCAACCGGTTTAGGAGGCCGAAATTTTGGTGTTTTTGTGATTTTAACAAGGAAGGAATAATCAGAAATTGCTTAAACTTGGAGGGGATATTTTTAAGTACACTTTTATTTTTTTTTCAAGTCATTTCCGCCGGAAATAGTGGCGTTAGAGCGTGCTGTCTACGGACGATCGCCGTCCGCGAATCTTGCAGGTGGGCATTCCAGAAGTTGCAATTTTTCTCTCTAATCAAGAACAATTTTCTTTTTCTTTTAATAACATGTTTCCTAAGAATATGAACCTAATTGGGATAAAATAATATTGAAAATTGCATTTTAAGGCACTTCATTTCTTCATACCATATTTTTCATCTATTTTGCTAAAAAAATGTTTTTAATGATGAAATAATCCCAGAATTAGGTTCGTATTGATTGAATTGAATAAAGAATACTCTGAAAGAATTTCATAACGATTGGTCGATAACTTTTTGAGCTAGATCGCCCACCAGTTGGAAAAAGTCGTTTCGAGAAAAACGCGTTTGAAATAAAGCATCGTATCGTAAGCGCTACGGTGCCGAACCGACGGGCGCTCACTTAAGTGCACATAGAATCGGGAATAAAGCGAATTTCGCTTTAAAAATTTTACCACATTTTTTTGAGTAACTATACAAACAATTTATACATAAAAAAAAGTCGATTTTTTGATCAGTCTAAACTGGTTTCCCACCTTAAGCCATTACTGTACCTGGAAAGGGTTTCATTTAATTTTAAGAAAAAAACCATATTAATGAATATTTTAAAATATCATATATTATTTATTTTTTCTAAACGTCAGTAGAATTTTTCTTTATTTTGTCACTGGTCTAAAACTGGTTATTTTGGCAAGATGTTGAACTAGAATTTGTTTAGCTAGTATGAATTGATTTTCTAGCTGATTTTTAACTTTTTTCTAATTCATGGGCGGCTAATTATCATCTCGTAAGTCTCACCAACTCGTTGAGCTGAAGAGTGAACGGGTGGTATTCTAATTCACAGCTATCGGGTCTTCTTCAGCTGCATAAGAACTATCGATTTCGATAACTATGGTTAGACAGCTGAGAATAGCAACTGAGTTGACATTTTTGTTCAGTAAGCTTTAGCATAATGAATGCCATAATGAATCATTTACCGCCAGAATAGGCTTCCAAATTGTGGCAATATACTTGAAAAAAAGAAAAAAAAAATCTGTTCGCGAAGTTCATAGAGCACTGGTGGTATCATTGGTCCTTATTTCATTCGAAATGAGGAAGGAGCTGCCGTTACGGTGAATGTGAGCGCTATCGAGCCATGCTGACTGAATTTTTGTTTTTCCAAAAATTAATCAGCTAAACATCGATGACATTTGGTTCTTATAACCAGCCATACAGCGCGCTTAACAATTCCGAATTATTGCAATATTCGAGCCATCATTGACACTATACAGCTAGATTTGTTGGCAAAAGTGGTAAAAAATTGGACTGATCGAATGGTCCATGTAGCTCGTAGCTGCGGTAAATATATGCCTGATATCGTAAAAAAATAAATGCCATGAAATTATCCAACAGATTATATAAAAAAAAAAGATTCATCCCAACAATATTTTTCTTTTGTATTATTCTTTTATGCCCACATCCTCTTCAACAACATCGACTAGTATTTTTTCCTGCAGGGAAAGTACAAATGTATGCAATAGGAGCGCAGCAAAAACTATTCTATATAACAAGAATTTGTGTCACGTAGAAGGAAGCCAATGTTAAAACCCAGGTGAGCTAAAGGAGAGGAGTTCAATAGAGTGAAACGCATTTATGTGTGGAAAATGGACTGTTATGGTTTGGATAAGAGTGCATTAGGAATGTTGCACAGTGGATGTTTCCTTCAGCGATGTTTGAGTTTCAAAGTTTCAACTACGAAAAATTCAACTCTTTATACTAATTTGCTGAAAATGCGTAGAAACTATTCGCAGACGGCTCAAAAATTAAGGGGAAGTGCAAATTTATTTAGGCTTCTCATGCATGGAAGTTTCCGCTAAACTCTAGGGAAGTAGTTTTGCTTTAGGAAAAGCTGCTCACTATTCCTACGGCCTTTATGGATTTCCGCTAAAAGTGCACTTGAAATTAATCAGGTAATGCCTGACTTTTTTTGATTGGATTGGTGAATGTCAATATCAAGTTGTGAGTACCAATTCAGAAAGATATGGCAAGAAATATATTCAAGGTGGTGCAATAATAATCGCCCTATCGGAAGATTCATAATTTTTGCCAATGGCATTATACGCGAGTAATAATTTACACTTCTGAACTAGACAGCTGCATTACACAAACAAACCAGCAACGGAACTGAAACACAATGGGAATTGTTACGGCCCCTGCCCGGCATTGGGCAACAGAAGAGGCATGGACTTCGATCCAACGATCCTCGCCATGCCCCTTGACTCCATGCCATTCAGAGTCGTGCTTGACAAGAGATACAGTGTAGTGCTACCAGAGGCTCAGTTGTGGGGAGACTCAGAAAATGAGCCCGGTAAACACTGTTTTCGCATTTTCATGAATGGCTCCAGGACCGATCCCGGCTCCGGCTCTGGAGTCTACGTGGAATCCAGCGGGACAAAACGGCACTTTGATCTTGGAATGCATGCCCCTGTGTTTCAAATGGAGATGTATGCTGTTCCAGAGGCGATGAACTTTGTTGTGGAAAACAGTTGGAGAGGCAGATCTGTATGTGTCTGCAGTGACTGCAAAGCCGCGCTCATGGCTTTAGACAGCCCCCCAACCACTTCAAGGGTAGTCGAGCCCTGTAAATCCAGGCTGAACTATGTCGGTACACATAATAGCGTGATGCTAACATGGGTCCCCCCAACTTTTTTGGCCCGGAGCCCACTCCCTTCTGCAGCCATCAAAGCCACGACCAGCAAACGGGTTACTCTAACCCACAATCGAGTTTGGCAGGCTGAGATGGACAAAAGGGATGTTACCTGCCATGTCCGACCGACTGTCGCAGTTCCTCCTGTCACTAAGCAGAGGGGACTGACTGTAGGAGGCTGGTTGGACTGATGACGGGCCACTTTCTGTAAGCAAGGCACATGGAAAGGTTGGGCATCTTAGACAGTGCACTTTGCTCAGCATGTGGAGAGAAGGATGAGACGGCGGACCACTTTCTGTGCGTCTGCCCCGCCTTCGATCGAATCAGGCTTGAGGTCTTTGGCACTGATGTGTTAAGAAGCGACCACCTTGGCTCCTTGGCTCCACAAGATCTACTCAGATTTCTTCGAAGGAAAGAAAATTAAAAAGGGAATACGAGTGCAGTACAATGGACTTAATTGTATCTGAGTGCTGTACTGGCTAGTCTATCCCGGCAAAACAAAAAAAAAAAAAACAAAAAATGGTACTCGTAAAGGTTAAAAGAAATATTTCTATGACTCAAAATATTTTTTTTTATTCAGTAAAAAAGTTATTCAAAGCCGGTTTGGGTGACTAATTTTGCGCCAAAATATATAACTGGAGCGTACACCCGTTGTTTTTCGAGTTTGTCCGTACGAGGTGTGTTCAAAAAATTAGGTGAATTTTCAAATTTGGCAGCCTACGTGCATTCAACTTTCGATTATTGTTTTTTTTTAATATTGGCACACTCGTCTCGAAGGTATGTTTTCGGTTTTAGCAAAAAGCATTTTTAGTTTGTTTGTGCGGCATAAATAAGAAAGTTGTTTTGCGTGTTCGGCGATTTTCTGCTATCGAAAAATATGGATAAAAGAAGTTGCATCAAATTTTGTGCAAAAAATGGAATTAAGTGAACAAAAACACTTGAAATGTACTCTGAGTAAAAAAAAAATGTTTACAAGTGGTACAAGCTTTTCACAGAAGGTTGAGAAAATGTGAATGACGACGCCCGCTCTGGATGCCGTAGCTCATCAACAACCGGTGGAATTGCTGAGAAAGTGAAGAAAATTTTTGAGGATAATCGTCGAAACAGAATTAGAGAAGTTGCAGAAGATGTCGGTACATTGGCATATCGGTTGGCTCATGCCATACAAACTTTTCAGAAATTTTGGCCATGAAGCGCGTGGCAGCGAAGTTTGTTCCAAAATTCCTGAATTTTTACCAAAAACAACGTCGCAAGAGCATCGCTCAGGAATTGTTGAATGACGGGAACGATGATCCAGAGTTGCTGATTTGCTCCAGAGGGTCATAACTGGTGACGAATCATGGGTATATGGTTATGACATCAGAACCAAAGCCCCGTCGCCCCAATGGAAGAGTCCAGCAGAGCCAAGGCCAAAAAAGCAGGTCAAGTTCGATCAAATCTCAAGGTTTTGCTCACTGATTTCTTCGATTACCATGGCGTAGTGCAACAGGACTTCTTACCAAAAGGTGATCCGGTAAATCAGGAGTGTGACCTTGAAGTTAAGCACTACGAAAAAAACGCCTGGAATTGTGGAAAAAAATTGATGGTTCTTTCATCATGCTCACCCATCTTTGTTTGTGAGAGATTATTTGGCCTATAAAAACACTGTTATCATGCTTCCGCCATCGTGTTCTCCTGGTTTAGTCCACTGCGACTTTTTCCTGTTCCCAAGATTGAAGATACCCTTGAAAAGACGGCGTTTTGCGAAGATGGGGGTATAAAAACCAAATCTCTGAGAGAACTCAAAACCATACCAAAGCGTGCATATTAGAACTCCTTCGAGGATTGGAAAAACGCTGGCATAAGGGTATTATATCTGAGAGGGATTACTTTTGAAGCCAACTTCTCACAAAATACTTAGCGGTAGTAGGTCGCGAGATCCTTCTGGCCACGGATAGACCACTCGAGGAAGCTCCTAAGGCTAACAAGGCCCCAGCTCTCGAATTTGGTGGGTATCCTTACTGGACATTGTCCGTTAGGTGTTCATGCGGTGACACTTGGACTTGCCTCAAGTCCGTTCTGCAGAAGCTGTCTTGAGGATGAGGTGGAATCATCTCAACACCTTCATCTCAACTGCCCTGGTCTCGTCTGTCAAAGATTTAGACATCTGGGCTCTCATTTTTTCGCTACGCCTGCGGAAATAGCGGATCTAAATATAATAAATTTGGTAAAGTTCATCAGTAGCTTGTTCCGGCTAATTACGAACGCAAATCAGCCGCCATCGGCGTCGTCATAAAATGCATGGTCATCAACGTCTCTAATCCCAAGGCTCCTTCTTCCTTCCCTTCTCCTTTCTCCTCTCCCATGTATGGCATCATAACGGACGAATTTTGAAATATTTGTCCAAGTGTGCCCTAAGCTGGGGCAGCCATTTAACCTAACCTAACCTCACCTAGCGGTAGTAGTACAATGAGCTACAAATCGTACTTTACCTGCCTAGTATTGGGATGGAGGCATGAAATTTACATTTGTTATTTTAGTTTTTTAGGATCACAAGAACAAGGGGCAAAGCCTTTGCAATGCTTCCCCTCACACAAAATACCGCAGCACCCAGCGCATCAGTAATAAAATTGGTGCTCTATTTGCACACACTGCTTTGATATGTCTAAAGTCATTCCATGTGTTCACTTGGTCAGTTCGTTTGACAGATATTCCGATCGAACGCAGAGCCAAAAAAAAAGATAAAAAAATTATGTATTCAAGTTCGAGCGCTAGTCCAAAGACGAGAATGATGACTTGGATATGCGAAGTCGAATTTGAATTGTGTAATGCCAATGGAAAATGCGAATGCATTCATATGAGAAAATAACGAGAAACATACACAGAAAAGCACACTTTTGGGCGCAATGCATGACTGAACAGAGGCATTCACACGCAAAACCAAACCGCACGTAAGGACGCCATTCCTACACATATGAATAGTTTGAGAAGCGAGAGTGCTCTGCTACGTACACGTCTATCTATTTCTTCTTCTACCTTTTAGATTCTGTTTTTTTGAATTCCGTTAAGAAATTGAAGCATGCAATACAAGAAGTACGCCAGTGAGAGTATCTGTTTGCGGATGGCTGTGAGCCACTCGTATGATTACATGAGCATGTGGTTGAGTGCATTTCACTTACCGGAAGTGCAAAGCAAAACGATTGCTGAATAAGCGATAAATCCAGAAGAGTACGATGACGACGAGGACGGCAACGGCAACGGCAACGGCAAGGATGACGGCATGCTGTTGCTTTGGCTGCAATTTCCAGTTTCTCTAACTCCCCAATAGTGATGAGGGCTTTAGCTATATTGATGCCACTAGTGGCTGGGTAGTTGCCGTTGTAGTTGGTATTAGCGTTGAGTAATAGTTGCTGCCTCAGCAGTGACAGCTGTATGCCATGTGGCGTTGGTATTCAAGAAAAAAAGTCCGAACAGAAGACGCGCACGGTAAATACGTATGCATGCATGCATGCATGTGTGTGTGTGTGTCAAGTGCGTGCACTGCTATAGGGAAACTATGCAAACATTTCAACTCGGGCACTGTTTTCGTCTTTGTATCGGTGGTTTTGTTTGTGTTGTTGTTCTTATTGCTGCTGCTGCCTGTGCTGCTAGCTGCTCACAGTCACAGTGACAGTGGCAGTGACACTCAACAACCGCAGCGCGAATGGCACTTGCTTGCCGCACTCAACGACTCCGGACGGCAGAAGGCAGAATTGAGATGGCAAGATGCAATAATCAGTTAAATTGACTTATACGGATTTTACAAGCCGGTTGACTGCCGCACTTACTGACATCAAAACGCGCGTATGTCTGGTTGCGTGAAGCCTGCGGCGAGTGCGTGCGTGCTTTCGCGCGTCTTTAAATGTATATTTGTGTGTGTGTGTGTATTTACTTTGTGCCGTCACGCTTGCACTTTAGCTGCACTTACCACATCTGCACACACACACCCACACACAGTTGCACAACGAAGGCTAGCAATAGAAAATCACTTTTCACTTATCACTTTTTGTGCCTGCGCGCGCTGCCTGCTACTACACAGGCCACACAGCAGTTGCGACGAAAGTGCGAATTGGACTTTCAGCTGGAAATGGTGTTGATTTTAAACCCAGTTTTTAAGCTTTTTACGCTTTTTACGGTTTTTCCTGTTTATCTTTTTTATTTGCTCACTATTTACACTTCATTCCCAACTCGGTGGCGCTCAGTATTTTTTCTCCACATTTTCGTTGCTTCTCCGCACAACCAAAGTGCGCCAAAGCCGGACACCAAAATCCGACTGTCATTTCTGTGTGCACAAAAGCGCTCTGGCACTAACAAAAAATCCACATTTTTAAACGATATATGCCGAAAGCGTAGTAGAATAAGCGCAAAGTGCTATGTAACTGTCAGCCGTTGCAAGAATTCAACTCCTTTCACATGCAAATTTTAATTTCCTCTGCTTGCTTCCTCGACTTTGATGTGGCGCGTTGTTGTTGTTGCGATGATGTGTGAGGGCATAAAGTGAATGAATGAATGCGGAATTGGGGGAGAGGGAGGAGGGAGGAAATAGCAAAGCCAAAGAGGTACAAGCGCCTGTATCGGTTGAGGTGCTGATGAAAAGTGGATGAGTTGCTGCTAACGCTGCTTTTGATGCTGTTGCTGGTAGTTATTCGCATTTATGTCGCTGCAATTGCTTCTGGCTGTTGTATATCTGTTGTTGCCGCACTGTTGTTGCAGCCATGTACACAAGTTGCATGCTTCATTTCCGCCAATATTTTCATTTTTTTCTTGGTACGGCTGTGTGGCACGTTGAGCAACACTACTGTGGCATGTTTGGCGCCACAGTCGATAATTTTGACAGTGTTTTTTATTTCCGCTATTCTATGTAGCAGACAGCGGTTAGTAGTTGTGCAAACTTCAACCTGCTCGCCACTTAGTTGCACGCTTTTGGTTACACATTTTGGGTTTTTGTGGCATCTCTTTTCACATTTTTACAATTTCTGTTTTAAGTTTTTCTTGTTTTTTGGATTTCCTCAAAGTGCCGTAAATATTAAGTGTGGCATGTACTGCTGTTGTTGTTGTTGCAGCTAGTTGCCGGCTATGCAAGCGCAGCTGCTGCAAATTTGCTTTGTAGCCGCAGTGGCAGCTGCTGCACTGGTGCGCTGGCCAAACTTTCGACCGTTACAAAGTGTGCAACTTGCTGTGCGAAAGTTTGTGGTCAGTTACGGGTATGAGAAGCGTGCAGCGTAAATTTTAAATTTTCCTACAACTTTTATTTTTTTCTTTCTCTACTTTTCTACTCGAGTACTTTGTAAATATTTGAGTATTTGAATGCGTGGATGCAAATGGGCAAAAAATTGACTACAAGTTTTGCTAATCACAAAAACTTTCTTCTATGTATTAATAGTCACTCGCGCCTAAACGACCAGCTGTCGCAATTCGCCTCGATTTCCGTTTCGCATGTCCTTTTGGCAGTGCGAGCTACGTCAAACTGAATTTTTCATTGCCAGTCGGCGCCGACAAAGGACAACAAACCGGACACATACACCGCACACAAGTATAGTGGCATACAATTTCAAACAAATATAACGGTTTTACTACATTTCCCACTATTGCGCGTCTGAAAGCGCGCTACACTCACTTGTTTTCTGTTTACACACCGCTGGCGCTCTCCCACGTCTGCATGCGCTCTCTTCACTCATTTCTATTGCTCATTCATTCCATTGCCTAGTTTACGGCGCTCTCTTATACGGTTTGTTTTGATTTTGCACGCTGCCAAACCGCAAATGACAGCCGAAATCGTTTGTTATCAGCCGTCGGTGCGACACTAAGCGCCGGTCACCAATCACCCATACATCGGCACTGTGATAGGAAAGCAAAACAACCGTTTTTTTTTAGCTGGCTCGTGTGGCTACGGCGGCCTCGTGCGAGCACGTTGCCTTTTCTTAGCCAGCCAGCGAGGCAAGCAGCTGTTGGCAGTTCCGGTACAGCGCCTGCGTCATACCCGATTTCGTTTTCAGCGAATTGCAAAGCGTTGCGTACACGTGCCGCCGCATGCCGCACGCCGCTGCGTCGGTTGTAGGTGGTAGACTAGAACTTGCAGCCTTGTGGTTGTGGTGTTGGACGCAAGCATTCGCCTGGGTGCGCGAGAGTGTCTCAACTAAGCGATTGTGTACGAGCGTAAGTGTGTGTGTGTGTGTTTGCACGTTTTTGCTATTGTTGTGCGCTTGTTTTTGTATTTGTACATATATTTGTGCAGATGTTTGTTGTTGCTCTTATCAACGCTTTATGCGTGTTTGTTGGCTGCTTAGTGTCGACGTTGGCCGGATCTTATTGGTGCGCCTGCAGGCCTCATATATTTGCGTTTTTTTGCTCGCTTTGGTGTTAGCTTATGCGCCTTCATATTCCCATTTTGGCATTCATATTTTATTTGATATGCTTTGTCTTTCGCTCCAATTTGTGGCTGTAATGTGCGTATGTATGTGTGTGCGAGTGTCTATGTGAATGTGTGACTGAAAGTCGAGTGCTTTGCTTGGCTCTTTCCTCTACTTTTACATTGGCAATTTTTGTTAGATTTTATGAGCGCAAATTAGATTGTCAGCGTGAATTGTTAGTCACTGTTGCATGCGTTTGTTCGAACGTAAATTTTCGTTAAATTCAATTTGCAAGAATTTTATCTGATTTCAGTCGCACTTTGCTGCACGCTACACGCTCAAAAACACACAACACACACACTGAGCCACTCATACGCCCCTTTGGTTAGGCCAAGTGTGAGTTTCCCTTTAGTTGGTAGCGAGAACTTCCTCTTTTGCACTCTAAATAAAAGCATTCATTTGAAATATAATGCCTTCCATATTCCACATGTACCTACAAAGCTTTGCCTTGAATTGAATTCAATTGCTGAATCGAATAATTGCAGTAGAAGCCTGCACACACAGACCGAAACCACGTTAGCCAACACTATAATTTTCAATTCAACACAAACTCAATTGAAAAATGTGGCATTAGCGGTGCGGCCTTTAAATAAACCAAAAAACAAACTAAAAAAAAGCTATGAACTCTGACCAAAAGCAATAATTTAAATTACATTATAGTTATTTTGGCTATAAAAACAACAAAGTGAGAACAATAAATTAGCAGTACAGCTAAAGCAACATTCAATATTTTATGCAAAATACGTAGCCTTCCACCGTGGCACAAATTCATGAGAAAGTGCACAAAACATTTTATTTGGCTGTGCATTAGGGCGGGTCGATTTAAAAATCGCTCATTGCTCTGTGAAAATCGTATTCTAGGTATCAACATAAGAAACTTTGCCGAAGGAACCATACCTCTAAAACGAATTCTAATGTCCCCCAATTCCGGCATCTATCTTCTATTGCCTCGCCATGTATCGATCTTCGGAAATTCCTTGTTGGAATAACTCGGTCTTGGATAGCGATTGCGAAACCTTCTGTTTCAGAAAATAGCTTTCCTTTTTTCATCCATAAATTGGATGATTGTGCGTCTATCCATTCCATATCGAGATCATGCGGATGGGCACCGTGTATTGTTTTTGCCTTCCACGCTGCGATCATTTCTGCTGGGGATTTAACACCCTCAGGTACTGGGAAATTCTGCTCCATCAAACTGAGAGGGGTAAAGCCATTATCTGCCCTAGCGATAGCTTTAAATAGATGAGACTCGCTGCTTAGAAAATATGTACGTAGCTTTAAAGTTTGCGAAAAGTGTAGACGCGCCATATTAATGATTCCTCTCCCACCAACGTTTCGAGGAAGCGATATTCTTTCCACAGAGCTTTGAGGGTAATGGCTTTGGAACTTAGTAAAAGTGGTGCGTATCAGCGTTTCAATCCGAAGGATGTCTGTCTGAGACCATTTTATTACTCCAAACGAGTAAGTCAAAAGAGGTATGGCCCAGGTATTGATTGCTTTGCATTTGTTTCCACTGTTCAAACTCGTTTTTAATACAGCTTTCAAACGTGCCTCAAATTTGTTCATGATGCTTCGCTTTACTAGCGTGTGGTTGATTCCTTTAAGTTGCAGAAATCCTAAATATTTATAAGATTCACTGCTATGCAAGTTGTCTATAATAATATTTTGGTCTACTGCGTAGTTTTCTTCGGATTCATCAAGCTGACCTTTAATCAAATGTATTATTTTATTTTATTTTATTTTAGTTTACTTTATTTTACTTTATTTTATTTTTTCGAATTTTATTTTATTTATTTCACATAATTTAATTTAGTTTTATGTTATTTCATTTTATTTCCTTGGACTTCATTTTATTGAATTAAAAAAAATATTTTGTTAATTTAATTTAATTTTCTTCCATTTAATTCGATAGGATTTTGTTTTACTCTAATTTATTTAAATTATTGTTTTATTGTACTTAATTTGAATTTATTGTATTTTTGTTATTTTATATCAATTTAGTTTTTTTGACTTAATTTAAATTATTTTGGTTTAATTTATTTTAATTTAATTTGGTTTTAATTTTTATATCGAATATTTTTTTTACTTTATTTTGTTTAACTTGTTTCACTTACTTTAATTTAGTTTAATTATATCAAATTTTATTTCAGTTTATTTGATTGTATTTTATTATATCGGATTTTATTTTACTTCACATAATTTATTTTGTTTTATGTTATACCATTTCATCGGCTAGGATTTTATTTTATTCGATTTTAATTTTTTTGTTTCATTAAAAATTTAATTTTATTTCATTTAAAATTTTTTATTGTAATTTATTTTAAGTTACTTTATGTTTCTTATTTATTTCTTTTTATGCTATTTTTCTTTATTTTATGTATTGTAATTTTATTTATTTTACTTGATTGGATTTTATTTAATTTAATTTTATCGAATTTAGTTAAATTTTTTTGATTTTATTTTATTTCACGTTATTTCATTTAGTTTAATTAAATAAAATTAAATTAAATTTAAATATTGATTAATTTAAATATTAATTTTATTTTATTTTTTAATTTAAAATTTTGCATTTAATTTAATGTATTTTTTTTTCATATTAGGTTATTTTATTTTACTTAATTGGATTTAATTTATTTTATATTATCGTATTTTACCTTTGGCTTATTTAGGAGTTAATGGATTAAAGTGGATTGCATATTCTAACCGCAACGAATTAAAAAAACTACAGGAGTATGGAAAAGTCAAGTAGGGGTATAATAAAAACAAGTTTACTCAACAGATGCGTACTCTTATTAGCATTCCCAATCCTACTTGTTTTCGCTTGGGTATTCATATTCGGAATTGAATTTATATTCGCTTCGTATTCGTGTTCTTATCTGTACCCGTACTTGTACTCGTATTTCTATTTTCATAAAAGCGAGTAGGGGACATTAATAAACATTCCTCAATTCATTCGGCTGTTGTTTCATGCAATACACCATAACAAAAGATAACAGCATACCGGCTCAACAGCTGCCTTTAGAAGCTGAATATTTTTCAATAAGTACATAAAATGAAAATTATTTGAAAAAATATCGAATTATGAATATTTACACCATGAATACTAATGCATTAAATTTCCTTGCAAGTAGCATATTTTACAATTATATTTGTATAAGAATATATATATTGACGCGTACGCCCTTTCTTGGGTATTTGGCCGAACTCCTCCTCCTATTTTTGGTGTGCGCCCTGATGTTATTCCATAAATGAGGTGGCAGTTTTATGCCGCCTTCAAACGGCGGATGATTCTTTATGAAAAGCAGAAATATTCTCGCAAGTCTAAATTTCCTACCGACGGGTCACAGCTATAGTCCCGTGTATTACTAAAGCGAACGACATTCCACATCTATTCGATTACGGCGGCTAAATTATTGACGAAAGCTAGTAAAAAATTAAAGGACAATTGTTTCATTCCCAAACCTTCAACTTCCATTCTTGTCCAACTAAAAGAGTTTAGCGGAGTTGTATAAATTTAGCTTTCAAGCCAATTAATATCTCTGAATTTCTGACTTCTAATGGTGGTTGTTGTATCATTTAGAGATGAGGTCAGCTGAATCAAAAAGCTCCATTCACTCGCTGTTGTGTGTTAATGATATCATTGCTGGTCTCATATGCTTCAATAATCTAATAATAATACTTTCGCTTTCAGTTTCGATTTGACGCACTCTAATTAAAGCTAATTGTCAATACCTCGACTCCGTTGCAAGAATCCTTTGTGAATTCAGTAAAATATTAAGTAACTTTGATTTAGATTTCGTTTTGCCCCACATGGTTGTATTTGAAAAACGCACAACAATTTTTTGAACTCTCTTCATTCGAGTTATATGGAGTCATTAAGAGTATATGGGACAGTGAAGTGCGATGAGTGACCCCTTACAAAAGCGAACATAGCACATGAATTAGAAACGGCATAATTTAAATGCGTGATGAAATTGAGCCTTGAATCAAAGAAAACCCCCAAAACTCTTATCACATCTGGCGAAGCAAGATATGTATAGTTAATGTGATAACAGGTTTAAGGAGGTTTTGAAGCTTAGAACAAGTGATTTTATGACATTTTTCAATATCAAGAAATAGACTATTCATAAAGAACCAGGAAAATAAATTATTTAGGTCATAGTGTAGGATGGCTGAATCTCTAGAATTTCTTTTTTCAGCATAAACTTTTAGATAATGAACAAACAGATATCATTAATAAACATAACAAACAACAAAGGTCCTAAAACACTACCCCTAGGTGGTATGCATTGTTTATTAGTACTTAAAATTTAAAAAAATATCTATTTTAATTTTTCTTTACAAAAATTAGTATATAAAAAATCTCGTGACCCAAAGTATAATACAATGAAAAAAGGTGCTCCAAGGTCTGCACCATTCCTCCTTGAAATATTGATGGATCTGTAAAAAGTAAAAAAAATCTTCTAAAATAAAGTTGTGGTTGTAGTCTGTCGAGACGGATATTGGAACTTCGAAAAATTTTGTAATTTACTTCATTTTAAAAAAAGTATACGTTTTACGTCATTAATATCACACTTTAATTATGTTTAAAAAATTGTTTATTAAAAATATTAAAAATCCGGCTCGGCAGACTATAGAGAAAATACTTTCGAATATTCTAAAAAAAAATGCATCAAAAAATATTTCAAACTGTATGAGTTATCATGCAGACCGTACCGGAAAATGTAGTTTTTAGAAATCGAGTTTAAACTTTAAAGGACATCCGCTTGAAGTCGCGCGCATCAAACGAAGGACAGCTACCTGTACGCATCAAACTCTCGTTGTGCAGTTACATTTTCTCCCATAACTGTGTATCTATGGGTAATTTGTGCAATCGACTTCCTCAGAAATACGCCTTAAACTACAGAGAGTAATAATGTGTAAAAAAATCATTTTTGTGGAAATTCTGGACGTATGTAACCCCTTAAGAGAAGTCCGTGTATAACGCGTCAATTTGATATCCACTCTGGAAGCTTGCGTGGCTATCTTCAGAAAAAACTGATAAGTTAGATAACGTAGATCTTGCAATTACAAAACTAATCAGAACATTTGTTATATTATTTGCTCACCGGTTAATTTTTGTTCACCATCCATCCACTGTGCCATGCCAGAGATTAATGCTTCGTATTTCAAGTATACACCCACAAAAATTAACATAATTAGCGGTTTCAATTGCCGGAATTTTTTACCAGCTGGTTTTTATTTCCCTCTTTCAAAACATTCAAAATTAAATCTGTGATTATTTTCAACTAACCGAAGAAAGGATGGGCTGTTTAGATGTTGGGCAGCAAAACACTTTGGTGGATGAAAGCAATTTAGTCATAGAGCTCAACAAAGAGACCAATTTACATAAGCGCATGGAATGCATACAAATAGAACTGATCATGTGCAAATTTATGTTAATGTGTGTGCATAAAGTTATTGTGCATTTTAACATAGTATACGTGCATGCACGTATGTGTGAATGTGTGTGTGTGCTTGTTAGTGTTTCGCAAATAATTGAAGCGTATAAATGTGCAGCTTTAATGGGTAAATAAAAACGAATTTGTTTATTTGCAATGCTAAATTGTGGTCAAACATAGCTTTTGCATGGAATATTGCCTGCGTTACATACTCACACATGCTTGCATATGTATGGATATGGGTACTTGTGTTTGTTTATTTATGGATATTGTAATATACTATTTTATTTCTTTAAATTTTTTCTGGTGTTGCCTGCATATTTGTTTCAGATTTGTATCTGTGGTTGGAATATTACTTTGCTTAAATATATTTTGAAGCGATTTCGGCCAATTATTACATTCATAAATGTATCAAAAAATGTGGAAAGCCGCAAGCAAAAATTTGGAAAGCAAACGAGAACTTTCACTTTTAATGTTGAATTTTTCATATTCCACAAAATATTCATAATTTATTCTGAAATATGCATAGTTGGGTGTAACTTCGCTGGAATAAACGCATCAAATGTTTTTATGCGTATTTTTATTGAAATATTTATAACTAAGTAAACATAAAAAAACGCGACTAAAAGAAGTGTGCGGTGCGGCAAACGAAATATAATTAATAATCTGGCTTGTGAAACTGAGGACGGCCGCCTCTCGTAGCGAGAGCGGCACAGCGTATGAAATCACCAAACAACTGATCGCCTGTTGCTTACAGCGGAAGATCAACTTGCAAGATGGAAGAGGCACTTTGCGTCGGTATTAAACCATATCTTGGTCGACGATACCTCATATTTACTGAACACCCTTTTTGGGTGTTTGGCCGAGCCCCTCCTCCTATTTGTGGTTTGCGTCTTGATGTTGTTCTACAAATGGAGGGACCTACAGTTTTAAGCCGACTCCGAACGGCAAATATTTTTTACGAGGAGCTTTTTCATGGCAGAAATACACTTAGAGGTTTGCCATTACCTGCCGAGGAGCGACCGCTATAAGAAAAAACTCTTTCTTCATTTTGGTGATTCACCGAGATTCGAACCTACGTTCTCTCTGAACTCCGAATGATAGTCATGCACCAACCCATCTGGCTACGACGGTCGCCCTGAGTCCCCTTAATAACATAACTCGAATAATAGTCAATGATCTCAGTGTCAACGAAGCAAAATCCACTATCAAATCATTACCGAACAACAAAGCAGCAGGGATTTGAGGCATTACTGCTGAGTTCTTCACGGCGCACCCCGATTTATTTGCAGAATTGCCTCACCCTCTCATCAGCAAAGCCTGGGAGAGCGAAAGTTTGTCGACTGAGTGAACTGTTGGTATTATGAGCAAAATCCTCAAAAAAGGTGACCTGAGAGATTGTCATAATTGGCGAGGTATTTGTGTGCTGCACGCGGTATCTAAAGTTGTGGCAAAGGTCATCCAGGATCGGGTAAGGGATCACATCTCTTCCTCGCCAAAGCTGGGTTTCGGGCATCATCTTCTTGTACTGACCATATAAACGCTGTTACAATTATCATCGAACAATGCGCAGAGTTCAAAACAGACCTTAATTTGATGTGCATCGATTTTGAAAAAACTTTTCGCAACATGCACAAAGACTGCTTGTGGGATGGCCTGCTCCGCTGAGGCGTTCCCAAAAAACTCATTTCCTTAATTAAAAGAACTTATGATGTCGCTAGATGTCGTGTGCTGCACGAAGGTAAGCTGTCGGAGCCACTTGAAGATCGAAGCGAAGTTCGCCAGGGATGTATTCTATCACCCGTGATATTCCTCTTAGTAATAGGAGACGTCCTTCAAGCAGCATTAAGCAATCTTCAGAACTACAGTCTTAAATGGACGATGATAGCACATCGATTATGCTCATGACACATGCCTCCTGACACATCGCCTAACCGAACTTAAGGAAATGGGTTTCGCGTTTCATAGAGAAGCTAGGTCTGTCGGCATTAAAATCAGTTTTGACAAGACGAAGGTGATTAGTGAGATTTCAGGTAACTCTATCCAAACGGTGAAGTAAATGACTTACCTCTCCAGTAAAATTGCCCCAGAAGGTGACACGGATGTTGACATACGCTCCCGAAACAGAAAAGCCAGAGGTGCATTCGGGATGTTGTACCCTGTACGGCGAAACAACAACCTGAGTTCCAATTTAAAGGTTAGGTTCCTTAAGTCGAATGTGCTGTCGGTACTGTTGTACAGTAGCTCTACCTGGAAAATCATCACCGAAATAACTCGTCGCTTACAACTTTTTGTCAATCACTGTCTGAGGAATATATTCCAATTTGCCAAAAATAATGCCAAACCAGGAATTGCTCGAAGACAGAAATGGAAGTGGTTTGCTCACATTTACGCAGAGAAGACGGCAATGGAATGGAATCCACATACAGCAAGAGGAAGAGCACCTGGCAGGCCAAGGGAAACTTGGAAAAGAACTGTGGATCGCAAGGCGGTTCAACACGGTTTAAGCCGGAAGCAGGTGAAGGTTTTATCCAGTAATTGGACGAGATGGGTAGGTATTGTTCGGTGCTTGGATTAGACGATGACGACCAACAGTGGTTAATAACGTTCGTATTAGCCACTTCAAGCTACTGATGAATTTCACCAGATGTGTGATATTTAAATCCAAAATATCCACCGGTGTAGCGGAAAGTGAGAGCCCAGATGTTTAAATCTTTGCCCGACGAGAGCAGAGCTGCTGAGAGGAAGGTGCTCAGATGATTCCAACTCGCCCTCCAGACAGCTTATGCAGAAAGAACTTGCAGCAATACCAAGCTTAACGGCATGGACACCGAACGTACAATGTCCAAATGTCCGAGAGTTACGGCTTTGTTAGCCTTAGAAGTTATTTCGAGCGCCTCCGATCTACCCGTGGCTAGAAGCATCTCGGGACTTTGCACGTTTGCGCACTAGCCTAGCGCTCGTTGAGTTGACGCGAGGACCATCTTTCAAGTAGCAGACCATAGGTTCTCAAGAGAACTCTAATCCTCTCATATTGCGATGAATCCATCTCAAGAGTACCCTGTTTAGCCACCTAACAGGCCCAGCAGTTTCCCTCTATACCGCTGTGACCAGAATCCCAAATGAGCCTAATAATGAAGTATTCCGATGCAATCGCGAGGGAAGTCAGGCACTCCCCGACGAACAACATAGAGGCATTCTTTCATGAACGGTTCTTTTTTGATTCCGCTGAAAATTTTTTAAACATTTTTTTACCAAAATTGTCAGGTTGTTCCTCAAAGTCCTTCTGTTACTGTCCAAATTTGCTGCTTTGCATTAAGGCTTTTTTTGCCAGCAAACTAAGCCTCCCTTAATATATCTCAGCAGGTTTTCAATGGCCACCAAGGCGCAAATATTTCATATACAAACCCACAACGTTCTCGTAAGTGATTTTAGTTAGTTGTTCAAAAATGTGTCTACTCAAAAATTACATCTGTTCAACATTCAAATTAATTTATTTTGCAACAAAATGCCAAAATATGCAAATTTTCTAATTAAATCATTTTTCCAGTAAATAGCCTGATTTAATAATGTTTTAAATGTTGTGTTTAATTGCTTTTCAATTATGCTATTTTGCATTTGTAGCTGAAATTGTGTTTACTCTCAATATACAAATCTATTATTTTTTGTTTTTATATGATATACATATTAACATTTTTGTTGTTGATACTTTGAATGCAACTTTTTTTCAAAATGCGTTAGACGAGCGCTTATTTAGACTTGATTGAGTTTTTAGTGGATGGTAATTATTAACTATTTTTTTATCTTTGCCTCGTATTATCCCTCTCCTTTCCTCTATCTTTATACTTAATTAAACTAATTTTTAATTTGAATGTATTTAATACAAAAGTTAGAAAATTTTTTTAAAATATTCCTATCAATGAGACGATTTTTAATTATATATTAATAAATATAATTGGCGCGCACACCCTTTTTGGGTGTTTGGCCGAGCTCCTCCTCCTATTTGTGGTGTGCGTCTTGATGTTGTTCCACAAATGGAGGGACCTACAGTTTCAAGCCGACTCCGAACGGAGATATTTTTATGAGGAGCTTTTTTTCACGGCAGAAATACACTTGGAGGTTTGCCATTGCCTGCCGAGGCGCGACCGCTGTTAGAAAAATGTTTTTACTAATTTTGGTGTTTCACCGAGATTGGAACCAACGTTCTCTCTGTCATGCACCAACCCATTCGGCTGCGGCGGCCGCCGTTTTTAATTAGAATCTTAAAATAGTTTAGATTCTTTCCATTTCAATTCAACCGATTCGATTTCGATGTAACTCAAATATGTTGCTTTCTGGTCAAAACAATGAGACACGTATTTTTTTGTTTACCCGAGACATTTTTTGTTCAATATTTATCGGCACTTTTGTTTTTCGGCTCAAAATCGATTTTTTTTCATTATATAAGACATTTTTTTTTAAATGCTCATAACTTAGTACAAACAATAGCAAACAAGTAGTTGAAAATTTTTTATTTTGCAGAAAGGCAAAAAGTGTATATTGCACGGGCAAGGATATGTAGAGTTCTTCAGAAGAGATCGTGAGACCAACGAGGATGACGAATAGTCGAATCTACTCGATTTCTGGTTCTGGTTTAGAATATAAGATTTTAGTTTCGTCCACGCCAATAATACAGAAAAAATAATTTTTTTTTCATCAAAGTTTGATTTTGTAATATAGATACCAGAGTAATTCCTAACTATTTAGTAATTGAAAATATAGGTTTTTTGAAATGTAAATTTTACAAAATACATAATTTTTTTCTTTTTTTTTAAATCACGAAAACCACTTAACAACCACAAACATTTTTCGGCGCGTGTAGCAAAAAGCATAAAACCTTGCTGTTATTTATCCCTTTTTAAAGCGTTATTTTATTTTAATCCAGGAGTTAGAATAGCTCTTACCAACAGCTAAACAAAGCAAACTAAAATTGACCGCACTAAAGCGCAATTAAATTGTGTTTCAAGCCACAAATGCGCTTTTAATGTGGCCGCCACAAACGATATCCGCACAGATAAACGTAAATAGATATGTATGATTATGTTGCGGGAATTACAAAAAACAGTAAAAAAAAAACCAAAAACTCCTAACAAAATGAAAATCGAGGTATATTAGGGACAACTAACTGAAGCCAACCGAAGCTTTTATAAGAACAGTGGAGCCTGTGTGGCATAAAGTGTGGAAAAACGGTGGCGATGCTCGTGGATCTACTCAAAACAGCAGTATTTGCTAGTAATGCAGGAATTTCCACAAACATACGCACTTACGTACCCACACATGCACACATACGCGCGTCATGGCAAGGGAAAGCCAACTCCAACCCAGCTCCACTTCAGCACATACACTCGAGCACGGCTTTGTCACGGAAGTCAAAAGTTGTGCAAACTTTCGCACACACACACATCACAAACAGCATTCGCAGAGTATGCTCAACTTGTGTTGTTGCATGCCACAAACTTGTTGAAATGCTCGTTAAGTCAACGAGCACAGAACACCAAACACCGAACACATTCTAATTACATTTTATTTGGCAATTTTGATACCGGATATGCAACTGCGGCTACAGAGCAGTCCATATAGACATGTGGAAAGAAGTTAGTGTGCGAGTGCATGTAAATGCAATACATTTCTTTTTTTTGCTTTCGATTCTACTTCATTTTACAATGCCACTCAACACAATTTTGCGACTAAGTGGCAGTCATTAAAAGTTATACTTGCCCATGTGCGTGTGTGTGTGTATGTATGGGTGTGTGTATGCATGTAGAGAAGGAGTTAGATTTTTGATTTGAAAACTTTCCATAGGCAAGCACTAACGCTTATGCAGCAGAGATTTATGAAAATGGCATTACAAAATGTTACTCATACGCCCGCGCCCACACACACAGATTAAATTTATTTGTGTTTGTAATTGCGTTATTTGAATAGCTTTAGCCAATATTATATTTCACAATTTGCATGTGCGTGATTTAAAACTTTTTTATTGCTTTCCTTTTTGCATTCCCAAACTCAGCAGCGCACACAGCCACACTTTTATTGCAACACCTCGGGCATCCACCGAACAAACGGCAGCCAAACAATTCAATCAATGCAATTTCCGTCTGACATTTCAACAACATTTCCTTATGCCAACTTCGCGTGGAGTACAAAAAAAAAAAAACAACAAGCTATCCTATGTTGAAATGAGGCTTTGTTGTCGCCCACTGGCAATAGTTGCATTGCATATTAATTCCAGGGAGTAGAGTCCAGGTAACATTGGCGGCAGTTGCCACAGCAGATATGACTTACATTGCATTGCTTTCAACTCAAGTATCGAATTCCCTGTCGTGCGGAATTTGCACTCGATTGAAATGGTGTTGCGCTCGTCCATCGAATTCCGCATGCTGCTTTGAGTAAGCAAATATATATGTAATTGGGTCGGTACACTCTAGCGGTGAGCGGTGATATTGAAGCTATTCTGCAGGAAAAGACTGAAGTAGCAAAGTTGATGATGATGACTCGAGATATTCGTTGTTACTTTCCCAACATGTAAAGGAAGTTTATCAATCCTAACAGTTTTTGCTACGAATGTGGTGGCGTCAACGATGAAATTTCAGTGAAGTGGAAAAAGTGATTATTTTGGGGTTTCTGTAACTTATCAAGATACTTCCTGTTCAACATGCATAAGCAATCTTATATGTAGATTGGCTAAAAGCGACAACTTCGGAAAATCCATAAGTTGGAGAGAGCCTGTATACCACTTATCTGATTGCTGCTTTTGTTTGACTAATATAAATGGAGTGAATATGGCATTGGGTTGTAAAATGTGACTATACTCCCACATCTGGGGATCGCCTTCAGTTATCTGCTTCCCAACTACTTCATTGATCTGGAACAATGAAACACTGACAGGCGACTGGAACACAGCAATAATACTCCCCATTCACAAGAAAAGCGATAAATTAAACTGTAAAAACTATCACGGGATTTCCCTACTCAACACAGCGTTTAAATTCTTCACAAGAATTGTTAACAAAAGACTTATAGGCCACTCGGAAAGAGTACTTCCAGAGTATCAATGCGGATTTCGACCTGGAAGGTCAACAACATACCAAATTTTTTATCTCAAACAGTCCATGGAGAAATGTTTTGAGGCTGAATTGGGCTGCACATGCTGTTTGTTGATTTCAAGCAAGCTTTCGATAGCATCAACACGAGGGCTATCCCCACAATATTTCATAAATGCAAAATCCCAGACAAGCTAACCAGAATAGTGATGATGACTCTGAAAGAAACTGTATCCAAAGTAATGATACAAGATAAAAAATACGACACCTTCAGAATTAAAACTGGAGTAAGGCAAGGGCTCTCATCAACACTCTTCAACCTTATGCTATGCTGTGCCATCGATGAAGTAAGTGACGCAAAAAGGACTGGACATATTTTAAACAAAACTACCCAATTATTCGCATACGCAGATGACATAGCAATTGTCAGCAAAAATATTCACGCCCTAAACAAAACCTTCGCTGATATTGAAATTGCTGCTAGTAAAATTGGTATTAAAATCAACGAAGATAAGACGAAATATATGATGATGTCCAGCCAAAATAAACCAACATCAGGCAAACTGAAAATTGGCGATTTTTCTTTTGAAATCGTTGAATCCTTTACCATTATTTAGGCTTCAAACTGAGTAGAGACAATTCAATGCGCCTCACCATCGATGAGAGAATTCTAGCAGCGAGCAGATCGTATGCGTCGTTAACGAAACTCTTCAAATCAAAACTACTAAACAGACAATGCAAATTTACTCGGTAAAAACCCAGTATTGTGCTATGCAGCTGAATCGTGGACGCTAATTGAAGCAGATAAAACAAAACTGCTAGCCTTCGAACGAAAAGTACTCAGAAGAATTTTCGGAGCAATCAAAGATCAAGGCGAGTGGCGGATAATATGGAATGACGAGCTTGATCAACTGATAAAGGGCGAAAATGTTATACGTTTTATCAAAGCGCAGCGGTTAAGATGGCTGGGTCACATTACAAGAATGGACGGTACGAGGGCGCAGAAGAAAACCGTAGAAGCCAGAGCGTTCAACACTAGAGCAAGAGGAAGGCCGAGAACAAGATGGACCGACGAACTAGAGGACGACATCAAGAAACTTAGGATAACGAACTGGAAAAAAGTTGCAAGCGTTCGAGACGTACGGAGGTCCCACGTGCAGTAGGCCAAAGCTCACAGAGAGCTGTAGAGCCAAAAGATGATGATGAACTACCTCAGTAACTTTCAGGCTGAACTTCTGGCAATAATTAAAGCCTTGACATTGTTGCAGTGCGATGCAATACCGAGAGATGATATCTACATTTTCACTGCTAGCCAGGCGGCGATAAAACTCTTTTCAAAGCAGTCAACATAAAAAATCTGCCGCGGAATAGGAGGAAGAGCTCGGCCAAACACACATATAGGTTTATAAAGCAGTCAACAACCTCCATAGCTGAGTCATTTCCCTTAAGGGAGCACGGGTTTCTGGCCATTATAATATTAAGGGTGACTAAGGAAGATAAACTAGCGAGACTCGGCACGAAGTTAACTGATGAGTACACAATCAATAGCATATCTATACTTTACAGACGTGTGAACTACTTATTTTTGAGGAAATTGTAAGAGCAGCGAATGGGAGATGGCGTAATGAAATCACCTGCAAAATCGCCCGACGATTGTGGCCGACTCTCAATGCGAAACGCACAGAATCATTGCTAAGACGAGACGATAACAGAACACCGTCTAATAGACAGACCCGCCTAGAGAATGGGGAATATTTTGATGAAACGTTTCTTCATATTCTTTGCTAATATCGCCTAGGTTCTTGGAAACGAAGTCAAGGGGAGTGGGGGGTTAGATTAGGCTGAAGTATGAATTCCACATTATTCAGATCTTTCAATTCCTTAAAAATGTATATCTTTGGAAAGGGGCAGAATAGTGGTATAGAAGATACACAATTTTCTCTTCCTCTTCTTCATTGAGCCGGATTCTGCAGAAGTCACATGCTTGCGCAACTATACCTTGTACGTATCTGCCTATTATAATAACAAATGGTTAAGTGACTTTGTAATCAAGAAAAATTGTTGGATTTGAAGAAAAAAAGTACACGGGAGATTTGTCAGGTGATTCTACACTCGGAAAAATACACTGTTGCTTCTGTTTTTTTAAAGGTATCATTGGCCTATATCTGTCTGAGGATGAGCCAGGAGCAGACATCACAAGGAATGTAGACCGATTAATAAACTTTATAAGGTGTCATGATAGGTTGTTTCCACAGGATGACGATACTCGCCATACTGCACGAGAAATAATGAAATTATCAAATGAAAGTATAAGATCTTCGCCATCTTGTATGGTAGCGACATTCACTGGTCACCGCTACCGTGTGGTTTAACGCCGTTCGACTATTTTCTGTGGTGCTGCGTGAAAGCCCAGGTCTATGCACGAAACCGAGAGATGTTTGCCGCCAAGGATGATAGATGTACAAGGTTTGCTTGTTGGCTGTCAGGAAATAAAATTAGTGAGGGAAACTTTGGCAGCCACGTCACTTGGGAGAGGCGAATGAAATGCAAACAAAATGCATAACAAAAAGTGTAAATTGTGGTTAGTTGAATATAAAGCCACGTCAAAATAAGCTTAGTTAGACAATTGTGAAAAGTTGTATATTTTTGATTTAATTCAGGAATTTTGAAAAAAAGAAACGGTATAATTCGCTCCGCATTTCGCAACTATATTTGCGTCGCAGTGCAGAATTTCACAAACATGTTCAAGGGATTTTAGATAAACGGTGTGTCACTCAACTGCAGCAGTTCAAGGCAAAATAATTAGTGAAAAAATCCAAGGTTGGCGAT
Organism: Anastrepha ludens; assembly: GCF_028408465.1. NCBI lineage: Eukaryota > Metazoa > Arthropoda > Insecta > Diptera > Tephritidae > Anastrepha > Anastrepha ludens. The sequence goes on along the minus strand of NC_071499.1, from coordinate 7,529,547 downwards.
TTCTATAACATTGTTTGTTTCAGAGTCGCTCCTCTCATGAAGCCTAAATGGGAATGCAATTTTATCCTCTGGTGCTTGCTGGTAGTTGAAACTTACACGCATTCGGTTATTCGTCGTTCGCAAATATTACTAGAAAGTAAAGAGAGATGCATGAGGAGTACTATAATAAAATTCGAGTTTTCAATTAATTAATTAATTGATCTATTTCGCCTTTTTTAAGTATCACTCAGCAAATGCAAACAACAGTTGTTAATTTTTTTATTATTTAAATTCTTTGATCTCTTTATTTAATAGTATTTTATGCCCCGGAAACGGACCTTTATGTGTTATTAAAAATAATTAAGTGAATAAAACTTTTATGTGGTTCCCTTGAAAAAGAAATTATTAAAGCACTAGCATCACCCAGTGGCCTTCGCACCACCATACATAAAATGTTTTTTTTATATCGCAAGAAATTTTTCATATTAAGTTTTCTTTATAGAACTCGTAAAATGTTTAAACAGTTGAATTAGTTGATTTTTTTCATTCAACATCTAAAGCTGTCACAATAGCCTTTTCTGTACTTTTTTAAAATTTGATTGTGGTGGTCACCTATATACAGGTAAGGTGAAAGAGCCGATAAAAACTTGTAATTATACTTTGATTCTTTAATTTCCATTTCAATTTTTTACGCTAAATAAATTATGCTAAAATAAATAAAGTTAAAAATGTTTTTCCAGTTCCTTGAATGCTCCAGTTTTTATTATATTTTCGCCCAAAATTAATATTAACATAATACACTTACAACCACAACAGTACAACAGAAACGCTCATAAGCGGCTGTGTATTTGTTATTGTTTTTCCCATACAGGCATTTCGTATGAGAGGAAACCATTACTCACATAAAATATCATAACTCAGGCACGGCTCCACCGATTTCAATCAAACTTCACACAAACCACCTCCTTAAAGATAGAAAAGAACTCTAAAATTTTTGTGTCAATCGGTTCCGCGGTTCTTGAGTTATAAGATTACCAAGGAAATGTAATGTATAACGACAACTTGAAATAACCCAGGATCAGCAGTGTGGTTAGGAATTTCAGCTGATATAAGGCTATCGATTTGACCCGGAGTTATTTTATGTACCAGCCAAATTAGTATATGTGCGTGCGGCAATCCCCTTTTCTACCATTCGATGGAGTACGTATGGCAACGCACCTCCCCAAATACATATCATTTCACAATTAAATCCATAATTGCTTTACATTTTTGCCGAAATGTATACTCATGTGGTTCAAACACATCCTAGGGTTATCCAGGTCCACGTTTTGGTCTATATCTCGAGACCCTAGTTACGGAGGGGCATTAAAAATACTCTATACTATAGAAATCATCAACAGCTCCCATTTGCTACCCATATTGTACGAACACATCCTTAAGTTATCGGGGTCCACATTTTGGGCGATATCTCGAGACCCTAGTCACGGAGCGGCATCAAAAATACTCTATACTATAGAATCATCAACAGCTTCCATTTGCTACCCATATTGTACAAACACATCCTAGGGTTACCCGGGTTCACGTTTTGGCCTATTTCTCGAGACTCTGGTATCCGATTCTTAAAATTTTAAAACACGAACCATCTACTGAATAGTCCAAACAAAGCCTAAAAATTTGGTTTGGATAGGTGAGCCCGTTCTTGAGTTATAAGATTACCAAGGAAATGTAACTTGTTTTTATATATATAGATTTGCAAGGTATGGAATGTAAGTAATAAAATTAAATAATATTAAGCAATTATAATAATAATAACAATTACAGAGTATACTTCCTTGTGAATTTATGGTATAATATGGCACAGTACCTCTCCTTAGAAATCGCTTATACGAAAAGTCTCTTGTATTTTGGCTTCTCGTTTCTTTTTTCTAATAATACATCTTTCTCCCTTTTTCACGCCCCGGTAGCTATCTCACATGGCTCGCGTTGTGCCCGATCACAGCGTGGTCCCATAGGCAGCATTATTTCTTTGCGCGGCATCATGACATTCCTCGCCGTACCAACTGTTTTATCGGGCTCGCCGAAACTCGATTTCTTCTTCGGCGGCGGTACGATAAATGTTGTTCCATTGCTCGTTCATGCCCGATTGTTAGGTAGTGCTCCCCGGGAGCATTAGCGACAGTCGAGTAGCGAATTCTGTCTATCTGTTGCAATTGCAGCTTCCCGATGTCGAACATTCTTTGTGTTGTTGGATGTACGTATTCTGCTACACAGAGGCGTGTGCTTAGTTTGGCTGCAACAAGGTAGTGATTCGAGTCAATGTTGGGTCCTCGGATCGTACGTACATCAATAACACTAGAAACGTGTCTTCCATTTATCACGACATGATCGATCTGGATTCGCAATTTCCGTCGCAATTTCCGATCAGGAGACAGCCAGGTAGTTCGGTGCATCTTCTTATGCTGGAATCTGGTTTCGGGCTCCAGCGAAGTCGATCAGCCTCTGTCCGTTAACGGATGTTTCGTTGTGCAGGCTGAATTTTCCGACTGTGGGACCAAAAATTCCCTCCTTGCCCACCCTGGCGTCGAAGTCGCCAAGCACGATTTTTATGTCGTGGTTTGGCGGCGCTCATAGGAATGTTCCAGGCGCTCATAGTAAGAATCTTTGGTCGCATCGATCTTCTCTTTCGTCGGGTCATGGGCGCAAATGAGCGAGATGTTATCGCAAGGCGCTCGTCCATCGAAGTGAACGACAGTACTAGGCTACGAAGTCTCGCTCACACTATAAATCTAACATCGAATTTTCGCTACTTTACATGGCAGCTGTAGAAGACGTCGCAAGGTCCTATATTTTTCTTGTCTCGCCCCATCCATCGTATCTCTTGAATGGCAGTGATGTCAGCCTTTACTCACACGAGGACATCAGCCAGCCGGACAGAGGCACCTTCCCCATTAAGGGACTGGACATTCCAGATGCATGTCCTAAGTTCGTTTGCAGAGGTCGTCAGCAGAATAAGTAGTTCTCATCCGAGGTTTTCTTTTCGCTTTCATTTGGGAAGGATTTCTATGTCGCACAACTACATATCCTGGATTGATTCCACTTCTCACATTAGCTCGCTCTCAAACGGAGGTTCAAGAGTTATGCAAAGGATATGTGGGTGGAGCCCGGAAGTTGTGAGCTGCTTAAACTATATACAGAAAATTCGTCCTGACCGCTCCCAAGTGAATGACAATCAGGTACTTTCCTCACTTGTGTGAACTTCTGCACACGGAATCATCCTTCTATTTCTTACTCAAATTAAATTACATCTCATTTTCGACGTCTTCGATTCAAAATTGATTTATGCATATGCGACTCGTTTTCAGGTTGAATGCATCTTCTCTCCAGCAGAACTGAATCCACAGAGTTCTTCTCCAAGGAATTTTTGGGGGGCAACAGCACCTGGTGGATTCCGATCCAGTTCTTGATGAGAGATTTCATTTGTGTTCTTGCGAAGCGTATGCCCAATTCACCTCCTCTTGCGCAGTTTTATCATGTTAGCTACCGGCTGGATTATGCACCTCTCGTATAAATCGACGTTACTAATGGAGCTGCGGCACTGTCCGCGGGGTATACATGCCGTGCGACTCGGAATTACTTCGATTCCTCTTTGCGTCAGCTGTATGGAGGATGAGGTGGAATCATCTCAGAGATTCAAGCATCTTGGTTCTCACTTCTTTTCTGTGCCTGCCGATATAGCAGGTCGTGATAACAAAAATCTGATGAACTTCATCAGCAGCATAAAGAGGTTAACACAACCGCAGACTAGTCATCGTTCATAGTCCATAAACAATGAACCCTCCCCATCCCTTTCCCTTTTGTCCTTTTTTCCTTCACCTCTTTTTCCCCTCTTGCAACGGTATCACAAAGGATGAACCAAACTTCTTTCGCCCAAAGGGGCTCACTCTCTGGGCAACCATCACTACCTAACCTAACCTAACCTATGGTGTTGGGCTACCAGATCTTCAATATCCTGCGTTCACACAGCTTTGAACTTCGCTTTGGGCTCAATTATTTGTGAGCCAGGTTTGCGATCCGTACGAGAGTACTGATAGTACATTTGTCTTAAAGATCCGTAATTTTGTATGTACGCTGAGGATGCTCGAAGAGCACATGATCGGAGCTGTGCATACGCGCCGTTCGCTTTATTTATTCTGGCGCTTATGATGCGCTGGTTAAACCTTGGGTTCGAATTCACTTGCTTAAGCATGTTTTCAGCCCCGTTCTTCCGATGAATTTTTTTAAAGAAATTCAACTCTCTTGGAACGAGTCGAACAGCCCAATTGATGGTGTGAAATGTTGCGAATTGATTCGTGAGACACGCTAAGGTCACGAGCTACCTCCGTCAAACTTAAATGACGGTTTTCCAGCTTTTTTTCTTTGACTTTGCCGACGTTTTCATCCGTTGAAGAAGTTGATGGGAGCAAATCTTCCAAGATTTCTCGGCCCTCTGCAAAAGCCGTATACCCCTCGCAGACGCGTATTGTTGATAAAGCACAATCGCCATAGGCTTTCTGCATTTTCAATGATTTGGCATACGAAGTCCGTTCAAAACACAAAATTTAAGATAAATTCTTTGTTCGATATTTTTATCCATAGTGAGAAACGCAGAGCACACCTGCAGTTGACTGGTATAATTAAATGCTAAAAACAAACTAATTGACAGATGACGCTCAAACTCTGCGACACTATAGACGACAGTTGTACCAACATTCGGGAAAAAAATTTAGACATTTGTGTAACGCGCGCTTTTTAAATGAACAATTTAGGATATTTTTTGACAGAATGTTCTTTTATTTACAAGAAATTATACTACTCACATATTGTCGTGCGTGTATGAAAAAAAATCAAGTGCTGCAATATCACTTCCTTGTTTTACTTGATTTCAAAGGCCGAGCGGTCTTAATGAAAAATCCAATATTTTATAGGTAAATATGTAAGCAGCTTTTAACTATAAAAAGCAATGGAGATTCGGGTGGGCCACACCTTACTGACCTACTTTTTCAGAAGTGATGGGAGAATCGTCAACAAAATATAAAATAAATTGAGTAAGTGGCTTTGCATGTAAATATATGAGTACATTTATGAAGAGACTTCAAGTGTATGTATGTATGTATGCATGTATGTATGTATGTATGTATGCTTGCAACCACACAATGTAGTGCTTCATGTGCGCCAATTTACACATACCCTTATCAATAATACGTACAACTTTGATGCTGATCCTCGCCTCTCTTCCATGCACCTTCATGCGACTATTAAAAATTTTAATCTCCTTCTTCTGCGGACAGCTGCCAACAACAATGGCCAAGGCTTGCCCAAAAGCAAATGCATTGCATGATTGAATACAGCAAAATAATAAATATTTTCATATATGCGTAAGTGTGTGTGTGTGTGTACACGGAATGCAAGTTTGTTTGAATATTTTTGCATAGCTTTCAGTTTCAATTTCAATTTCACTCAGCCGATCAATCAATCAGCAGGCCATTACTGAAATGGAGGAGAATGCAAAGACTGAAATTTGTGTAAATACACTACAAAGTTGCGTATTTTGTGTCGAAAGTAAGAACAAGACAATCCATGGGGAAATCAGTGGGCGAATAGAGTAGAGAGGAGAGAAAACACAAATATTTGTGAAAGCTCGAAAATAACAGATGTAAACAAATTGAAAAATATGGCAAATCGAACACATGAAAATACACACACAAGCACACACACACATATTCACTACCTTCATTTGTTCTCGGTCCAGAAATATGTGCAACAGAAAATTGTGCAGCGCCACAAGGTACGCAAAAAAGTTCTGAAATGTTTTGAGATTTCACTGAAAATAAAAAACAAAATACTTCTGGTTTGCCATGAAATGCATAAAAAGCGCAAAGAAACTTCTGTTGAAATTCTTAAGTCAAGTTAAGTTTTGTACTTTTGCCCAGTTTCACTAAACGTCAAGCGTCGCCTTGCCAATGATCTGCGCTTTAACAAATATTTGCTTGCAAGCGCTGAAAATTTGTGTTTTTCGCAATGGACGAGCAGCCAGCAAAGAAACAAGGCTCCAGAGAGTCAAGCAGTCAAGCAGTCAAACAGCCAAATGGTCGAACGGTCGCACTGCACAACAAACTATTGATGTAATCGAGAGCTGCAATCGCGAAATAAACGAAACGCCCGTCCACAAGCAGCGCTTGCCTTTCATTCACTCCTCCACCAGCGAGTGAAACTATTTTCTTGTTGTTTGTTGTGTGCGCTTCGCATCTACTTTTTCACCAGTTTTTATTGCAGAAAATAAACGTGCATAAATTGAAGCCAAAGTCAAGTCAACAAGGGGAAAATTGGCGTTGGAAACCTTTTAGTTATATTAGATTGGAAACACTAGCAGCGCGCAAGGCAGAAACAGCACACGCATACACACACACACATGCACGAGATACTGTGCGCCGAAGGTCATCAGCTAGCGGTATGTTGGCGCAATATTTCATAATAATCTACTTGAGTACGAATAGCGTTGGCTGTGTGTATGTGCATGGACGCGCATGGCGGTCGCGCTTTCTGTCTACTTATCGCTTCCTATTTTCTTAATTTATTCTATTTCAATAACTTTCAGCTAAAAGCAAGAGGATATGGCTTTTGATATCAATAGTTTATTGATGTATACATGTGTGTGTGTGTGCGTGTGTGTAGCTTATTGATTTCACTACTTTGAGATATGGCATACGATTCCCTTCTATCGGCGTTATTCCACCATGGAAATTCGCTCGCTGCGTGGAATTCTTTCCATAAAATTCCTATTAATTTTTTGTTCTCTATTTTTGTAATGCATAAATGTGGATGTAAAGATTAAATGTGAAATATTTTTCAGTAAATTATGGGGCCTGCTTAAGCTGAAAATGTGCGCTCAATTCGCTTTGAAGAATTTAAAATTATTTATACTTTTTTATTTATGGACAGTAATAACAATAATACAATTAGTTACAATTCTAATAACAGGAAGCTTCTTCTTGATTGGCGCGATAACCGCTTAAGGGATTTGGGTCGAGCTTAACGAGCTTGTTTCTTTCTCGTGCTAACCACCGCAGATCGACACACCAAGTGAAGTTAAGTCTTTCTCCACCTGATCTTTCTAACGCAGAGGAGGCCTTCTTCTTCCTCTGATACCACCAGCTGGCTCCGCATCGAATACTTTCAGAGCCTGCGAGTGTCTGCAGCCATTCGGACGACTCGACCCAGCCAACGTAGCCGCTGGATCTATATTCTCTGCGCTATGCCTCTGTCGTCGCAAAGCTCATACGGCTGATTGTTCCATCGCCGTTGCTAACGTGCACAGGTTAAAAAAATATTCTGGAGAATTTAGCTTCCAAACCAGCATTCCAGCAATCCAAGCTTCTGCGGTATATGATAGGATGGGCATGATAACAGTTTTATAAAATGTTAGTTCTGTTTGTCGAGAGAGGATTTTAGTACTTAATTGCCTACGTAGTCCAAAGTAACACTAATTAGCAAGAGAGATTCTACGTTGGATTTCAATGCTGGCATTGTTATCGGTGTTAAGGCTGGTTCCTAAATAAACGAAGTCTTTTATAACCTCGAAATCATAATTGTCAGCAGTGACGGGGGTGCCGATACGTGAGTGTGCCGACTGTTTGATGTCAGGAGGTTTTTCGTTATGTCCTCGCTCACCACTAGAGCTATTCGCTTTGCCTCTTTATCCAGTTTGTAGAAGGCAGAACTAACAGCGCGGTCTTTAAGACCGATGATGTCGATATCATCGGCATATGCCAACAATTGTACGCTCTTAAAAAATGTTGTGCCTGAACGGCGGCTTGTACGATCTTCTCCAACACTATGTTAAAGAAGTCACACGACAGCGAGTCACCCTGTTTGAAACCTCGTTTGGTATCAAACGGCTCGGAGAGGTCGTAGGTTCGGTGGTGTGTATCGATTCTCCTTTCACGGGTTTTTTCCAAGATTTGACATATTGTGAACATTTGGCCGATTGTGTATTTTCCAGGTCATAAGCCGCACTGATTAGGTCCAATCGGTTGGTTGATGGTGCACTTCAGCGATCAGCGGCGCGATCTACAACTAATATTTAAACTTTTACGGAAAATTCCTTTGCGTCTTTTCGACGTGGCGTCCAAATGGATGTAATTTACACTGATTTCTCTAAAGCTTCTGATACGATTTCCAACAAAATCTTAGTGGCTAAATTGGAGAATTTTTGTGTTCATCTTTTTGGAATGGTTAATCCATCACTTTTGGTTTCAGTGTTGTTATTGAGGGTATTTTATCGCAACCATTTACTGCCTGATCTCGCGTTCCTGACGGTAGAGTCTTAGCGCTATTATTTTTTATTCCTCGTGTTTCTCTGCAACAAGATTTCTTCTTTATGCCGATGACTTGAAAGTTCACTCTGAGGTTAGTTGCCTTAATGACTGAATTGTTTTACAGTCAGAACTCAATAATTGTAAGCTTATTGGTGTGCAATGAATTTTCTTAGTATCATAAAATGTCATAAAGTAACGTTTTGTAAGCTGCTCAAGTCACTTATTACATTGTATCATTTACCTAATACCACTCTTCAATCGACCGACGAGATAAAGGACTTAGGAGTGTTTTCTGATTCAAAGTTCAATTTCATTTTGCATATAATTATATTATTTCAAAACCTCTTGTCATGCTGGCATTTGTTAGACAAAATTCTTCGCAATGTTTTGACTCATATATACTCAAGATTCTACACCCTACATCTGTGCGGTCTAAATTGGAATACGGTGCTGTTATCTGGATACTGTATCATGCTATTGCAATAAAGCCATTGGCGAGAGTGTAGAAAATACTCCTCCGTTTTGCTTTGCACTTCTTAAATATTTCTGAACCGATTCCACCTTATAAATCTAGTTGCCAATTGATTGGTTTATTATCATTGAATAACAAACGATCTCTTGTGGATTTTTCAGTTCTTCTCGACATCCTTACGGGTAAAATCGAGTGCTCGGCCCTTCTTGGGTTAATTGGTTTTAAGGTGTCATGCAAAAACCTTCGTATTTTTGATACTTTTCCTATAGGCTTATATGAAAAGCATTACAATGCATCGAGTTTAAAATCGATATTCTATAATAGATTGATGTACCAATTTTTGTGTAATAATTTAGCATAATGATTTTGGATTTTACCCTTAATTTAATATTCACAAGTTTAATTTTTCTGCCTCAAACGAAGGACAGCTACCTGTGGGCATCAAACTTTCGTCGGACAGTTACATTTTCTACCATTACCTTGTCTCTGTGGGAAATTTTTACAATCGACTTCCACAGAAATACGCCCAAAACTATAGGGAATAATAATCTGTAAAAAAAAATCGATTTTTGGAAAATTCTGGATTTTTGTTTAATAATTTCCTTGACTCTAGACATAAACAAATAAATAAATAAATATTAAATTTCATTCGCACTTCCTTATCGGTAAATCTTCGCTATTGCAAATTAAATTTTAATTCATGCCACGTAACTGATTACGAACTTTCACTAGATTATCTACAACTGAATCGGATGCCCAAATCTGCACCTTAAAGCAGACAATGAGCGAAAATATTGCTAATCCACATTGGCATTGAACTTCGCGCAGTTACTCTGCCGCATTTAGTAGCCACCTAACGTAACCTAAGACGTAATGAGCTACACTTCGCTGGAGAACACACAGCGACAGCAAAAAAGGCACAAAACAATGAACGGATCAGCTTGCCAATAATGCGATTATATGCGCGCACAGTAGCATCGCCATTGTTAACATTCAACTTAGACCAAAATTAATTCCCAGGAACTGTTGTCCATAATAACCGCGCCACCATATCCGAAATTGTTTTACCGCATGCGTTTATGTGTTTGTACATCGGCGCTTCTGTGCCGGCAATTACACCCACAATTACATCAATGGCAGCAAAAGGGCGCTGTGGCGCACATCAACAACATCCATTTCAATTATTACTCACCTGGTGGAATTAATTACAGTTAAAGCGAATGGCCACGAAGCCGCATTTGCGCACTCACACAATCTACTCAACACAAAGCGATGGCTAGTGTATGAGCATCACAATGCACAACAACAACAATAGCAGTATCCGCATTGGAATGTGGTAGAGAAAGTGGTGAGAGAAGGTAGGTTCGGTCGCATTCCGAAATGTGCTCTGGTGTCCTTTTCGGTATTTTTCAACCAAATTTTTCATGTAACATTTCCGTATTTTTTCGTTTCACTACTAACGGTTTTTATTGCATAGTTAGCATGAGTTGCCTGCTGTTCTTCGCATCCAGCATGCACACGCCTGCTTCCCCAGGGAAAACGTGCACATCACCGTTACTTACAACACACCGCATGCCACTTGTAATTGTTAATGGCCTTGCGACTTTTATTGTGCTCTTTGGCATAGTTCGCGCCCCACGCATTCACACATAGAAATTCGCGCGCGACTGGAAAGAACCGGCAAATGATATCTCTAACGCCTTCGCGTTGACCTTTTGCACGTAAATCGAAAGTAAGCCAGTACAAACCTAAATTGTAACATACTTTCCGGCACTGTGTGGATTATTAGTGGCAGCAAGCGCAACCATTCCCCCTGGGCCCCTCCCCAAAAGAAAGATGCTGACTGCAGACAGCAGCGGATGCACATAAATGTTCAGATAGTTGGAATCTATGAGTGTATGGGTGATTTACCCACTTGTTTGTGGATTTGTGTGCGCAGTTGCTGCCTAGGAAGCGAGTAATCACCGTTACGGTAATTGGACATGCATCAACATCAACTATAGAGGCCGAAGGAAGGCAGCGCACCTACATAGAGACCTGTAGTATTCTGTAGTACTCTTCCAAAATACATTTGGGCATACATACAACTGCACACAAGTATGTAAATATGGCTAGGTGAGGGAAGAGTATTATGTGTGTGTGTGTGGGTGTACATTTGTTGGTGCAAATTCAAGTATGATCGTTGTGCTGTTGCTGCGGAAGTATTTAATGTTTGAAATAAACAGATTGCGTTGAAATTAAGGAAGTGAAAGGTAGTTTACGAATAAATAAATATCTGAGCTGTTTTAATGAATTTAAGGTAATACAATTTTGACTTAAAAATAAGCAAAAAAGTGAAAGTCAAGAATTTAAATAATTAAATATACACATTTTTACTTCTATTAATTGCTGAAATGCTTAGAATAAACATTTTATACTTTTTTTGGAGGCAAATTACTAATTTTTGTATACAGTGCAAAACAAAAAATGAGTTAATCAAACCTGTTCCCCCCTTTCGACAAATTTGTTGATGCCGTTCCGCCAAAAATCGCCTGGTGTGGTATCAAAGAAGTTGTTTAGGATCTCTCTTTCTCTCGAGCTTTTAAGGACCTCTTTGTTGTCGAAGGTAACGCCCTTCATATGGTTTGACAGGGAGTGGAAAAGATGGTAGTCGATCGGTGCAAGATCCGGAGAATACGGCGGATGCTCAAGGACCTCCCATTCGAGCTCTTGGAGTGAGGCTTTGACGATTTGTGCAACAAGAGACCTGGCGTTTTCGTGCTCCTTCACGGTTGACCAAATGTCGATCAGGTACTTTCAGTCGAATAGCCTCATTCACGAGGTATAGCTGGGCAATGTAGAGTTCCTTGTTGATCGTGGCATTTTTTTCGAGCATTTCGCAGAGCACCAAGCCCTCCCAGTCCCACCAAACACATATCATGAATTTCTTTGGATGAAGATCCGGTTTGACTCTCGGCTTTGGCGTATCTCCTGGCGCCACCCACTATTTTTTTACTTCATACTGATTTATAGGAACCATTTCTCATATCCCGTGACGATTCGGTACAAAAAGCGTTTTTTATGACCGCATGTTGCTCGATGGCGGCCGAGAGGCTGAGAGGCTTGGCTCAATGATGTTGCACTCGAAAATTTTTGGGGAATGCTTGACTTAACTTTGGTTCGTATCCGAATTCTTCGATATAAGGCTAATATGGGTACCTGGCCATAGCGACATTGCAGAAAACTGCGAGGCAGATGAGCTGGCCTGGAGGAGCTGGGGGCCTGTGAGATATTTACAAGGCAAATCGAGATCATTGGGATACCGTTGACTATCTGCGGTCAGCTCCTGGAGAGGTGGGCTTCACGTCAACTCAGTGAACGCTGGGTAATTATACAGACTTGTAAAGTCGCGAAATCTTTCTGGCTACGAGTGGATCGGCGGCGCTTGAAAGATCTCCTGAAGTTAACAAAATCTCAGCTCTTGAATTTCGTGGGTGCCCTTATATGATACTGTCCGCGAGGTAACATGCTGTGAGACTTGGAATTACTTCGAGTTCTATTTGCGTCAGTTGTATGGAGGATGAGGTGGAACCATCTTAGCATCTTCTCCTTAACTGCCTCTTTAACTTCTCAACTCTTTGCTACGCCTGCTGATATAGCAGGCATGGAATTAAAAACCTGAGGAGCTTCATCAGCAGTACGAAGCGATTAATGTCGCTAAGTAGCAATAGAAAAGGCTACGGGTAAAATTAGATTGAAAATTAATGAAGAAGAAACGAGATATATGTTTTTATCCAGAAAAGATCAGATAGTACCAAGCACAATATAAATCAGAAGATATGTATGAATTTGGGGCGGTGAAAGCTTTTACATATTTCGGATTTAAATTAAGTTATGACAACTCAATGGGTGTCACTATCAACGGAAGAATACAAGCAGCCAACAGCCTTTCGAAACTCTTCAAATAAAAGCTGCTTAATAGGTCGTGCAAAATTAATTACTATGTATCAATCTGTAGTCCGACCAGTTTTTCGCTACGGATCAACGGCGTGGACATTACCTGTAAGTGGAAAAAACAAAACTAAACTCCAAATATTTGAAAGAAAAATTTTGAGAAAAATCTTCGCAGCAGTCAAGGACAACAACAGTGAATGGCGCATAAGATGGAACCATGAACTGGACCAACTAATAAAAGGAGAGAATGTTGTGTGTCTCCTTAAAGCCTTAAGCATCAGATGGCTGGGTCATGTCATGAGAAAGGACCCAACGAGAGCTCAACGGAAAAAAATTGACGTTAAATATTTACGCCGAAAGCAAAAGCTAAACCAACATGAAGATGGATTGACGAACTAAAGGATGATATGACTCAAAGTAAACAATTAGGAGGAATCAACCAAAGATGGGGTTAAATCGAGGCACTTTGTTCAGCAGGTCAAAGTTCACACGGAGCTCATATTGATGCTAAAATTTTCCCCAATTAAAGGGTGGTTAAATTTCAAGGGCCGATGTTGAATGGGAACCACACCTAAACGTCAACGGCACCGTTGGACTTCTTTCTTTGGGCTTATTTGAAAGAAACGGTGTACATCGATAAGCCAGCAACAATTCAAGAGCTAAAGGATGAGATAATTGGGCACATTAACGGCATAGAACCTCAATTATGCCTCAGCGTCATCGAAAATTTGGACCATCGGATGGAGGTGTGCCGCCAAGGCCGCGTCGGGTATTTGGCCGATATTTTGTTCTACACATAATTGAGCTGCACCAATTTTATCATAATGGAGAGAAATGATAATAATTTCTTAAAAAAATTGTATTTATTCAAAATCAACACCGGCCCTTGAAACTTAACCACCCTTTATATAATATTGTTTATTTTGAACACCCAAAATTTTGCTTTCGTTCTAGTTTCAATTCAAAATGTAAATACATTATTCACAAGAAAATAGTTTGTGTCTACTAATAACTGACCTGCTCGAAAATGTTTGGGATAATGTATTTCGGAAAATTTTAATTATTGCTCCTGTCGATTCAATTTCAGGGCGCATGCTATTGACCGATTCTTGCAGTCGATATATTAAAGTGGCTAATCAAAATTTGACCTCGTCTATAGGAGAAAATGCTGTTTTTGAGAACATCCTATCAATGTTATAAATAGAAGTAATGTTTTTAGAAAGTAATTATTCTTACTCAGCTAATATACAAGGGGAAGTCCAAAATAAACCAGATTGAGCTAAAATATAAACGACAACAGCTTTGTTCAGATAACTTCGAGTTTATTTATCCAAAGTAGTCCCCTTAGGCCTCGATGCACTGTTTTGCGCGATCTAAAAGCTTTTCGAGAAAGTGTTTCATGTAATTGAACGGAATGTTCTTCAGGATGTTGGTACAAGCTTTTTGGATGACAAAACGTTTTCCATTCATGACCAAATGAAATTTTCTGAATCGGTAGAAGTCACCACGAGCAATATCAGGCGAATAAGGTGAGTGATTGATGGTCCAAATGCGATTCGTAGTCAAAAAATCAGTAACAAAATGGGTCGATGAGATGGTGCATTATCATGCAATAAACACCAGCTTCCCCCTTCGTGGTATTCAGGGTGAATTCGACGGATGCGATGCAACAAACGCATGCCAGTGCAAAATAGAAAATTGCGTGGACGGTTTGGCCCATTGGCACGAACTCCTTGTGGACAATTCTCTTGGAATCGTAAAAACAAATGAACATCGACTTGATTTTTGAGTTCTCCAAACGTGATTTTTTGGGTGGTGGCTCCTCTGCGGCTTTGCGTTCGGCACTGTGACGCTTAATTTCAGGTTCATGCTGGAAACACCACGTTTCATCACCAGCTACAAAGTTGGGAAGGAAGTTCTCGTCTTTTCTCGCTTCTTTATTGAGGTCTTTCGAATGTTGAATTCTAAGCAATTTTTGGCCCTCAGTTAACTTGTGCGGAATGAAACGTGCACAGACCTTTCGTAAGCCCAAATGATCAGTTAAAATCCGATAATTCGTTGTTTTGCAGATATTAAACTCGGATTACATGAATTACAATGATGATTTCGGATCATTTTTGATAAATTAACGAAGAATTTTGATGCAGTTTTCGGTGATTACTGATTTTGGGCGGCCCGTATGTTCCTTGTCATTTATGCCCTCACAACCATCTCTGACACGTTTAAGTCATATATGAGATAGTCAATCATCGCCATAAACTATTTTCATCAATTCAAATGTTTTGGTAAACGTTTTACCGATTTTAAAACAAAATTTGATATTAGCTTTTGCTCGACTTTAGACGCAATAACTTCGTTTCCACTCAACCGAATGACACCAAGCTTTCACTGGAAGTCAGCTAGGGATATAACTTCCAACGCACTAACCCATTAAAAAAGATGGCACCATCAAAAACATTTTTATGACGCCAGTCTTGTTTATTTTGGACTTCACCTTGTATTAGATTACGTCAATTAAATATTTTATGCTATTCTTAGTATGAAATAACCGTTTGTTGATAACTCTTTAGTATTAAAAAAAAAAACGGCGTAACTGAAAAAAAAAAAAATTCTTTAATTTTTTTACTGTGCTGGCTCGTTTTAAGTGTTTGAAAATCAGAAAGTAATTTTCCATTATCTAGTAGATAATTTTACTAGCTTTTAAATGAACTTGAGTTTAAGATATAAAGAAATAGTCTTTTTTAGACCTTCCATTCACAGTGAGGCGAGATAAAAATATAAATAACTGCCATTCCTTGGCCGTTCGAGTTGGGCGTCAACTCGTATGTCTCTTTCGTCGTCAAATTACCCATAAAGTGTAACTTTAATGTCTTTCTTTCCAGTCGACGACAGAGCACTTTGTGTATGCGATTACTGAGAAAGTCATTATAGAACCTTAAGAAGATTATTATTTAGTGGTCGAGTGTAGGTCGTAGTCAAAGCTGCTAATTTTGAAAAAGTTGTTTTCTGTTGCACAGTGTAATATCCACTCACCTTTCGTTATTCTAATCATTTTGGGCTGATATATTTATCCAAACAAAAATTGGGTATGAGAGCTGCCAGCTAATGAGCAGATGACATTTATCATTTTTGGGGTGACACACACACATACACACACACAATGTTCAATATGCATACATGCGTCCTTCCTGCATAGATAAATATGAAAAAGTATCCACAATAAATTATAAAATATATTTTTTCACAGGCATCTTCCCAACACTAATGAATTTAAGAAGCGGGTGAAAAACATCATTAGCGAGCGCTGTTTGAGGCTCCTGCAAATATGCTTCGATAGAGAAACACAAATATGCAAGTAAAAATGGCAAAAACAATTTGTGTATGAGAAAGCGATGAAGCGAGATGAAAAAGTGGAACACTGAATAATGATAAAAAAACAACAAAAACAAAAACAAACATGTAAAAAATGATAAATAAGATAGCAACTATGTACGTATGTGTGTGTGTCTGTGTGTATGTGTGTATTTTTGTGTTTAAGGGCCAAGCACAGGCAACGAGTTTTTGATGGTGGCAAGAAAAAATCATTCTGCTGTTAAGTGCAGATTGTCGGAAATTGTCACACGCGCGAGTAGATGATAAAACAAGCACTCTGCGCGCTTTCCGCACCCTCGCGCTGATCCGCTTTTGCTCGCCTGCTTAACACCGCCGTTGCTGATTCATCTGGTCTAAGTGACTTTGAATTTGTTTTAGAATGCTTTAAAGCAACACAGAGGGAGAATCGCGGATGATAGCTGGCAGCGATAAAAGCAACCGCAAATGTGTGGATAATATTTAATGCTAACTTAGCTTGACGCTCAACTCAATTTCGTAAATGAACAAATCAACAGCGAGTGCCGAAAAGAAGTGCAGGCGGCGAAGAAACTGAAATAGCAGGGGCTGTATGAGTGTGAGACTATGTAGAGACTATGTGTGTGTAGATATAAGTGTATATGTGGTTGTGTGTTTTGGTGAGTGTATGCATGGGAGTACGAGTTATGTGCGTGTGTGTGTTTGTGTGTGTGTAAGAAAGCACTTAAAAGTTAAATCACTGATGAAAAGCGTAAAATACCAACGCCCAAGTCACCCAGCTGAGTGCGATGAAGAGACACGGTGGCGCCACAGGCAGCACATTTGCAGCTCATTGTTTATGTGGGGTAACTATAAAGAAAGACAAGGGCATTTTGGAGCTTACGTTGTGAGAGGTGAATGTACGCGCATCATACCGAGTTGTTGATGACAAGGTTGCGCCCTAATGACTCGCTAGCTGACAGAATGACAAACTGACATGCTGCATACATTGATGGAGCCATCAAAGTGAATGAGTTTTTTTTTTGCTCTTTTTTCTGTTTGATAATTTTTTCCACAATTCTTGCTAGGGTAATTTGAAGGTGTCAACATATTTTATTTAGCATTTTTCGAACACTTTTATTATTGTTGTTGTTGTCGTTTTATTCGAATTATGCTTTTTTGCCCATGTTGCATATTTTCTGCTTCGCCGTACGTACACCTACTCGCATGTGTGCGCCCAAAAGCATGCTTCTTACAAATGTCGTGCGGCATTATTCACGTTCAGTGCGCTTCTGAATTTAAATAAACATATTTTTGAGTACGTGTAAATGTGTGGGTGTGTTTGTGCTCCTGCGATTCTTCTCCTTGTGCGACTTGTCATTTTAAGCGCATTTATTGTTGAAGCCATGACAGGTTGCACGTTTCAAATTGTTATGCTGCACCACAACATACCCCACCGCTCATCATCGCCCTCATCTACCCTCTAAGCCTTTCCCCCCCCCCCATTTCCCTTCACCTCAACACAACTTCGCTTTCAATTTTTCTGCGCAAATTGCACAAATTTGTCTTTAACCATCGCTTGCTCACGCCCATCTATTACCTTTGTAGCGCTCCCACTCTCCTGTCGTCTCTCCCCTTGCCGCCGGCAGACATTTTTGCATGACATATGCGCTGCCACAAGCATTTTCTGCGGCGGCAGCTACACAAATTCGCATGCATGTACGTTTGCATGTGTGTGTGTGTGTGTGCGCCCGTACGTGCAGCACCGTCATCAGCCTTTCCTTAGCATTTGCGTTTGCTTGTCTGTGTGTATGTGTTGCCGTATGCATTCAAAGACACGAATTTGTTTGTGTTCGCGGTTTAGCTTGTCTCTCCTTGTTTTCAAATGTAAATAAAATATTGCGCCCGCATTAAATTTCCATTTTTATGCGGTTTTTATTCGCTTTTAAAGATGATTGAATCACTTACATTTAAGTAAGTGTGCGGAAAATGTCATTTATTTTTCAGCGCTGCTGCGGCGGTTATTCAGTTATTGTTCTTGTTGTTCTTTACTGTTATTAAACATGTTGATTTTATGGGCTTTATATCTACTTGAATTACCCAGACAATTTGTCAACTGCAAGTGAGGGCTCAGCGCAATATTCAGTCAGTTGGGATTTAGAGATTTACCGGCAGGGGAGACAGTTTGTCATGCGAGGTTAAATAAATGTTTTTTTAACTTTTTTTTTGTAAAAAACATTGCAAATTTATTAATTTAAATGTTTTTATTTAGGTTAGCTAGGTTACTTGTCTAAGACAAGACACTCGGGGGCCCTAAAGCCCATTGGAATACCTGCATTTGATTTCCATAGCCTAACTAAGTTGCTTAAGTCACTCGAATCTTTTTAAGAAGATAACTGGTCCCTTCAGTGAGTCATTTTGCTAATTTCCACGACTTCAAAGAAATAATCGCCAAGATATTTAGCACGACTTCTTTCAAGTGCAGGACATCCACGAGTAGGCGTTGTACCGACTCAAATTCTTCTTTATCTCCACAACTCCCGCAGAAGCCATTGTGAGGTGCGCCCATTCTACTGGCTAAGGTGCCAATAGTGCAATGACCCGTTATAACACCTATGAGGACGCTGGTAGTTGATCTGTTGAATCCAGTCAGACATTTTATCCTTTTAAAATTTAGTTTTGGTCAGAACGCTTCAGAGATCGTGCAGTTGATAGTCAGTGACCACCTTCTGTTGGTTTCCGCGATTACGCTCAAGTCAATCGTACTATACACTTCGTTTAGAGGAATGCGGGTGCTTTTATTTATATTACTTATAATTATTTTAGTTCCAACCGATTGCCGCCATGGCAGCCAATGACTAGCAAAAAGGTAGAAGAAAAAACTCAGCATCAACATAGCAATGACATGTGAGGTGATTTCCCCGCGAAGGGTAGGATTGGGATCCCCTTGACTACTTGCGCTCTGCTCCCTGAGAGATGGGCTTCGCGCCAACTCAGCTAGCGCTGGGCAAGTATACAAACTTGTAAGGTCGCGAAATCGTTCTGCCACATGTGGATCGAGGGCGCTTGAGCGACCTGCAAAGGTTTACAAAATCTCAGCTCTCAAATTTCGTGGGTATTCTCCGCAAGGTATACTTGTTGGAATCATCTCAGCACCTTCTGCTTAGCTGTCCTGTTCACGCGGGTTTAAGCTCCAAAGATCTTGGCTCTAATTTTTTTACTACCCCTGCTGATATAGCAGGCCTTGACATAAAAAATCTGATGAACATCATCAGCAACATGGGTGTAATAGTTTTTTGTTGATGCTGAGCTAAAATATCTACAAAACATACAAATATAATTAATAACAGTCAGAGGGAGGCCTATGCCCGGGTAGGAGGTCTCTGAGACCAATTCAGTTCCCTTCTTCGCAAGCTCAGAGAAATGTCACATGCACACCCAAAATATTTGATCTCCTCCTTACAGGAGTTGACTAGTTTGGATCTGCACCATGGCATTGTCAAAGCCTTGATCGAGTATTGGAAAAAAATGTAATATATCCCTCGCTTCCACGGTCCCTAAGCATTTTGTATGTCTGCAGAATTGCTAAGATTTCTGCCCGAAAAATATCTACAAGTAGTATTCGGCAATTTTATAGAAATAGATAAATTGGCTGAATTATAAAAAATTCCTGCTCCGACTACCGATTTTATCTTGGAGCCGACGGTGACGACAGAGGTACGAGTACCAGCTTCGATGCAGATTTTTCCTTCGTTCCAATCCTCCTTGAAAAGATTGCGGATAGAGAGATTTGCGCGAAGTTCAGAGAAATACGGTGTTATTTGCCCAAAAATGCTACCATATCCCTTGAGAGATTGCCTCCAGAGGCCAACCTCCTTTAACCTCGTTAGACTTTGAGCAACGATGGAAATCACGTAATGGATAGTAAGTGCAAGACGCCATTTAGGGCAATACTGGGTCAAACTCTACATGCTCCGATGATGCCAATCCAGGCAGCCCTTTGCCCCTTCCCAGTTTAGTGATTTTATAGCGCTTCCGAAGAGCTTCCCACCAAACTAAGAAAGTGTTCGCATCGGTGTTTTTGAGATGCGAAAGGAATTTTGTTGGTGGATTACTAGCAAACTGGTAAAACAATAAATTTATTTATTTATTATTTATTTTTTTTTGTGCTTTCAACAATACTGTGAGATACATTAGTCACAATTCAAAAAGTGTATCTCCAGATTAAGTTTTGATTTGAAAGTCTCTCGTGAGTTAAAGAATATATCTAAATTTTTGCATAATTGGTTAGACTGCGATGCAAGCGGTTCATTTCGACTAAATTGGTCTTATGATAAGGTAAATGGAACATATTGCTGAGTCTAAGGTTACAAGTGGGACAATTCAAAAGTATTAGCTCCAGCAAGAAGTGGCATTTGATATGGTTCATAAATATGTCCCTTATACACATTACCGATAAAATTTTTCTCCGCATTTCTAAAGTTGGCAATGATAGCAAAAGACAGCTACTTTTATATGCAGGCAAACTGCAAAGCCAACGAAGTGAATGAATAGCAAATCTAGTGAAGCGTTTCTGAACCTTCTCAATTCTTAAAGATGATCCCATCCGGAACGGATCCCAAATAATGCTGCAATATTCGAGGTTTGATCTCACAAGAGAAAAATACAAATTCCTTGGCGTAAAAAATATGATGGAGCTCCCTTGAATTCCTTATTACAAAGCTAAGCATAGATCTAGACTTGGCAATCATAAAGTCTATATATTTAGAAAACGACATTTTCGATGTAAATATGACCCCCAAGTCTTTTTTTCATAAATTTTTTTGAGAGTGGTAGTGCCCAACTTGTAATCGAAATGAATCGTAACTTTTCGTTTGCTGAATGACATGTGCTGGCATTTACCAGCATTAAGAGGTAAGCAGTTCTTATTACACCAAGCTACTAATATTGTTAAGTCTTCTTGAAGTCTTATGCAGTCAGTTACGTCCCCTATTCGACTGTAAGTTTTCAGGTCACTTGCATACATCAGACAACGTGATGTCTCGATAACGTCTGCAATGTCATTAACAAACACTAAGAACAATAGTGGCCCAAGATGGCTACCTTGAGGTACGCCTGAGGCATCCGATTTTATGTTACTTGTACGAACGAATTGAATATTATCTGAATATTATTGTAACCTTTTAGATCTGCTGAAGGAAAAAATTCGTTAAAAAAACCCAGTTTCCAAAAACAAAAAAATTATTTTCCATCAGGACAATGCACTGTTCCACAAGAGCATTTTGAATTAAACTTCTTGTTGTTGGAGCGTGCTCCGTATTCATCAGATGAGCTCCTACTGACTTCCAGCTGTTTTCATATCTAAAATAAATGTATGAAATAATAACTTCCCTTCAATAAAATAAATAAACAAATATCTGTACTAAAAGTAATAGTTTTCTGCCAATAAATCCTGATGTGCGCTCAAAATCACCCGCAGCTTTAAAAAGCTGGTGGAAAAAAGCTAGAAAAGGGGAGCTTATTAAAGCGAGCGTACACTAAGTGGTTCTCGATGCAACTGAGCCGTGGAATGCAGTGCAGTGATTGTTAAAATAAAATATTCTTTCAGCTATTTTAAGTACAATGCTTTTAACTTGAACTTTTTTGAAAATAAGTGAAAACTCTACAGCAACAGTAAATATTTCAGCTTTAAAACTTTTCATTTGCACGACTTTAAAATCTTGTCGATATTCGTATCGCTTGAACGCTATTGAACTTGGTTTCAACCCAGCTAGACTGAACTATCGCTCATGTCAATCTACCGGAAATTGAATACTTTCCCAACTTTGCGACCGCCAACGAAAAAGCACTAACAAATCTACACATACACACACCCACATCGGCATACAAGAATACCCGTATAAAATTAGAAATAGCACGAAGAGAAAGGTGTGTAACCAAAGAGAAATTTGTAGTTTCAATAAAAAATTTCAGCGTTTCACCTCTGTTAAAAAGCGCAACAGCATAAAAAAGCTTATGACGATACTTATTTAGAGATGCAAGGGATGTCTAAATGGGTGCGGAAAAGAGGTAAGTAGCTGAGTAGATGAATGAATAAGTAAGTAAATGACTGGGTGGAATAAGAAGAGCCAGCGTTTGAGGGCAAGCCACTGGAAATACCACAGAAAGGTAAAGGAAATGCCGCGTAATAGAGAAGTAGTGAAAGGGATTTGAGAGATTGATTTGCGCGATAGAAATGCTTAAATTGACGTATTTTCAGTAAGGACGCCGGGTGTAAAACTGTAGAGGATAGCGCAAGCATAGTAATAAAAGGAGGAATAAAAATAGGCAAATGTAAAATTCCTTCGACTGGGCGCCACGAGTCACTTACCATTCGAAGGAATCCATCATTAAAATTTCTAAACAAACAAAATCGAGGAATAGCGCGGATGGGGTAAGCAAACGGGAATTCAATCAAGTGAAAACATCTAAAAAATCGGTAATTTGAAAAAGGTGAACTACTGCTAAGGTTTCTTATACCCATTTTAACACTTTTATTTTATTCACTCTTTTGTTGCGTGGAGGGAGTAGGAGAGTCGCGCAAATTTAATGTTGCTCCAACCGGGCAGTATTAAGTTAAGAATCAACAGTTGCAGTTGGTGGAAAGCCGCGTTGATTTAAATTTCTTATGATTGGGTCAAATATATATAAGATATGTGGGGCACACAATAGAGAACTCAGCTCGGAATCCAATACTACAAAGAAATTAACGAGAATTAAAGAAAAAGTGTATGAGAATGGAAAGCAATTATTTTCGTGTCTTCATTTAACTATTTATTTATTTATTTATTTAATAATCTAAAAATTTGTTACTGGCAATGAAAAACAGTGTTCAGTATTTTAGAACAGAATTGCATTTATAATAAATTATATTGTAAAACATATTTAATTTGAAATATTTTTTTAAATATTTTTATTATACACATATTATTATTATTATTGTACATATTATTATACATATTATTGGTATTATTGTATACATATATAATTGGCGCGTACACCCTTATTGGGTGCTTGGCCGAGCTCGTCCTCCTATTTGTGGTATGCGTCTTGATGTGGTTCCACAAATGGAGGGACCTACAGTTTCAAGCCGATTCCGAACGGCAGATATTTTTATGAGGAGTTTTTTCACGGCAGAAATACACTCGGAGGTTTGCCATTGCCTGCCGAGGGGCTATTAGAAAAATGTTGTTCTTAATTTTGGTGTTTCACCGAGATTCGAATCAACAAAAAAGTTTAACTAAGATGGTCTAGATGGTTGCCAGAAATATTGGCGGGACCTTAGGCAACCATGGAAAACGCGCCATAAGCGGAACCACGGCGGCGTATTTATAAAAATGGTCGGCTGTTTGTAACAATCAAAGACCTGAAAGGTGCTTAAGTGGAAGGGTGGGATAAGATAGGTGATTTTACTCTTCAAAACTTGAGTGACTCTATGCCTAAACGTATAAATGATGTCCTTTCTCGAGATGGAAAACATATTAATTATTAGAAAATCGAAAAATTTAGAAGCGTTGAAAAAAAGTGTAAAGAAATGCCAATGCACATATACTTATTTCATATGAAGCTATTTCTTTTTTAATTTGATAAGGTTAGTCAAGTTGAATTTTTGTTGTTTAATTTTTTGTTCCTCTTTTTTCCTAAATATATATTAAAATTATTTGTTGAACCTTTCTCCTGCCTCTTTATAGTTTTTCATTTGAAAATACCCTTGCACATATACTTTTTTCTGTGAGGTATTATTGAATAAATAAAATAAATAGCAGTTTACAACCAAAACGTTTTTTTATCTTACAATTTTCTTTTGCTACCTTAATCAAGTGAGTCAAAAGTGATCGTTTGTCGAGGTAAGATAGATTTTGATTTGTAACTACCATCGAGAGAAGGGGATTTTTTTAATTTTCACTTCTTAGAACATAACTGAATTAGTCGCCTTAAATCTCACTTTTAGAGATTAACAATTTTCTTCAAATCCTTTGATGCGCTTTAGAGATTGGGGCCCTGAGGCGATCGATAGGATTATGAGAAGTTATAAGTTTGATTTATAAAGTGATTTAAAGCTGATTTTACATAAAAAATACTGTTTTTATAGCTTTGCATTTTAAGCTCTTAATACTTTTTTTTATGTATACCAGACATTGAATTGGCAGCCATGCACAGTATTTTATTTTTTATTTGAGAGGCGAAGTGATTACAAAACATTCATTAACCACAAAAAAAAAAAAAAGAAAAAAACTTGCATATGTTGCCTTGCTATTCGACGTTAAGGTTAGCATTTGGCAGAAGCAATGTCTAGCGATTAAGAATAAATTTAAAATTTTTTCCTTCAGAGATGTAGTATTAGCCCTCCATTGGGCACCCGGGTCGGCACAGACTTTTCCAGGTAGCTTCCTAAAACTTAAACTAAATATTTTATCGATTTATGGATATAACCTTTTAAAAAATATCCTCCAACAGGACGAAAAAGGCAAGACCTGGATGCCCAAACAAAGGTTTTGAAAAAACGCGTCCAATGAAGGGTTATAATAAGCAAGAATGTAGCCTTACAGAGACGATCAGAGAATTCTAAGTAATGCGTAAATTCACGTAAAGGAATGGAAGAGAAGTTTTGGCTATATAAAAAATTATTTAACCCCAAGTATAGATGCTTGGAGAGTTACTTCTATCATGAAGTGGTTTCATCACATGAGGAGTTAGAGGCAGGAATTGAGTCCAAACAAGTGGTATCACAATAAGCCTACAGGCCTGTGTGTGCCCTCTCAAACCTTTGTGTTCTGTGAAGCCAGTTGTGGGTTGCCGCGTAGACTGAGTGTATTGTATAAGTATAATGCGCAACCGGGTAAATCGAAAAATATTACAGCATTTAGAGGCCTGTTTCTTCCAAGAATGATAGCATTCTGTGCATCGCATATTTCCTGTGCAAAAGCGTTTGCTCATCTACATTTTCATTATTTCATCATTAAATAGTGATGTCATATTTCCTGTTTCACCTTTTTATTGGTTTGATAAATTGTAATCTACGTATAAAATCTAATATATGAATGTTTGCTCTTGAATCTGTTATATTTATTTGTAGCAGAGCAACGAGTGATGTACGTCAGTATATTTTCAATTAATTTTTCAATATTTCATTTATATTCTTCATGTTGTTTTAGCAGTACAAAACTGTTAACGATTGTCATCGCTTGTAGCTTTGCAATAAACAATTAAGTACGTGCCCTCAGCCATTGGCTATTCACGCAATTCCTGCAAATCCACTCAAGTTATTCAAATGAACTGATTTCCAAATTGAGTCGTGACAATGCGCCGAGTGCATAAATCCAATTTTATGCAATCGAAAACATCAACTATTTTTAACAAAACCAACAATTTGAATGAGATGAAATGAAAAGTTGAATATTTTCTATTGTATTGTTGCTGGCTGCAGCGCTTTCAATCACAGCAGAAGTGAAATGAATCAAGTGAATTTGACATTAAGTACCGCTAACTGAAGTTCATTCCAATTACTAATCGAGGAGTGGACATTTTTGGCGTGTGGATGTACAGTTGCGAACACGAAGATAGAAGTACCAAAAAAATATTAGTTTTTTCAAAAAAAAAAAAAGTCAAATATTATTCTACCCCTTTACTGAACACATATTCAAATCAATTCTATAACGAAGAACAAAACTTTTTTTAACAAAAGACAGAAATTCATAGGTAACATTAACATAGCAATGGTCATAAATATAAACTACGCATTCTGACCAAGTTTAAAAAAAAAGGGGGATTGCATTGACAAAGAGAGCAGATACAAAGTTGAAATTAATACAATATTTAGTTGAATTTCCTATTTTTTTTAATACGGCAGCACAACGGCGAGGCGTTGAGTCCACGAATTGCTCACATTACTGCTTCGGAGTCTTCAGCCACGCATCTTTAACAAAGTTGTTGATTTTCACTTGGTTTCGCATTGCTTACAATCTCTTCAGGTTAGGTTAGGTTTGTCAGCCTCATCGCACATAGAGACAACGATGCCACTTAGGCCACGAAATGGGTCTGTTGTGAGCCGCTGGGGCTAAGCTACATTTCCCTCTCCATATTGAACCATCCTGAGCTTTTGGCAAAGCGCAGAAGGTTGTTGATACCTAAAGTGTATTATCTATATTCGTTAAGAAGTAGGATTTTAAAAATCGGTTCCTGCCTCTGGCTAGAGCTGGGCATGGGCAGAAAAGGTGTTGAATTGTTTCCAACTCCTCCTCGTTTCTGCAGCTAGGACAGAAATCATGCGTGTAAACGCCTAATCTCCTTGCATGATTTCCTATGAGACAATGTCCTGTGAGGGCTCCTACTAAAGTCCCTGATTTGAAGTCTACTCAGTTTTGTAATACTCTTGGACAGACGTAAATTTAGCCTTGGCCATGTTTGCCTAGCAATTTCACAGGTATTGACACTAATCCATCTTTGATTTACTGAACTGATTGGTGCCTCCTTAATGAGAGGCTTACAAGTTGCGTGAGGTACCCCATAAAATTACTTATGTCTGGCATACAGGTACCTTCTTTTGCAAATTGGTCTGCCCTACAGTTCCCTGGTATATCTCTGTGGCCTGGAACCCAGCATAAGATTATACGATATTGCTTGGCCATCTCATTTAGAGAGTGGCGACAACGTGAGACTCTCTTTGATGTTGTTTGGAATGCATCCAGGGCTCGTAGGGCAGCTTGGTTGTCTGATAGAATTCAGATATCTGTTGATGATATTTTGCTTATCTTTAACCATTTCAACCCTTCATGAATAGCATTTATTTCCGCTTGAAAAACACTACAGTTATCCGGTAGTTTAAAGGATTCACTGATAGAAAGCTCTTCGCAATATAACCCTGATCCTACACCGGTGTCCATTTTAGATCCGTCCGTGTAGATCTTAACGGTTGTGTTGGCTGTTGGATCTTCTTCAAACCATTCCAGTCTAGAAGGGATTTTCATTAGAAAATTCCTTTCGAAACAAAGAATGGGAGGGTGATAATCACAGTCACTGGGTATATCCGTTTAGAAAACTAAGATGGTTGAAAGTCCATGTGTGACAGTCCTCCATTGTGAGCTCGCTCTGAGTCTTAAAGCGGAGCAGGCCGCTGAGTATTTGCAGAAGAGATCTAGGGGTGGGAGATGTAGTATGATATCCAGAGCCATGAATGGCAACATTTCCATATAGAAGAATGGGACTGACGAGAGCAGTGTAAAGCCAATGAGCAACCTTAGGTTTAATTCCCAATGTCTTACCTAAAGGTCTCTTACATCCATAAACAGCTAAGTTCGCTTTCCTAACTCTTTTCTAAGATGTTTGACTTCCAAGTCAGTTTACTATCTATGTTTAGTCCCAAGTACTTGGTTTCTTATGAAGTCACAAGGGCTTCCTTCTTGAGCATAATTGGACTTAGCTGACGGATTCTGTGTTTCCTAGTGAACAATATGAATGGTGTTTTGTCTGGGTTGACTTCTAGACCACACTTTTCTGCCCACCTAGGAGCATTTTGTATTAGGTCTCTTAATGTAGACACAAATTTACCTTTTACAACTCTTTTTAAGCCCTCCTAAAACGAATTCTTAGGCCGTTTAGTCGAGTGTTTTGGATTACTACTACTAAACCCTTTTATTGGCATTCCATCTCAACAATACGGCAACATAACATCCCACCTTTGTTCCACATAAATATTGGTGTCCATTATACCATCAATTTGGCTTATGGGGCCTGCGCCATAATATAAGAAGCATCTCCATACTATTATTTTTGTGCCCCCAAGTTTAAGCATAGCATATTGTCGTGAGCCCGTGCCGCCGCTATGCCAAATAATTTTAGACTCGTCAGTCCCTAAAATATTGCGCCACATGCCAGCTGTCTACCTATCGTTTTTTCTTGCAAATTCCAAATGATTTGCCTTATGTTTTGGTGTCAGGAGTGGCTTTTTTCGTGGGCACATCTAGCTGTCCGTAATCTTCTACGTACAGTCATGTAAAAAACATTTAGGTTCACTTCTTTTTTTGAATTTGTATGGCTGACTTCATGGGATTGTCTTTGCAGCACTTTACAATTCTGCGATCGTCTTGCAGTGAAGTTTTTCGTTTGTCCAATTCCAAAATTGCCATTCATTTAAATTTGTTGTACTTATGCACTGATATTATATCAAATAGGGCTACGATTGTTCCCCACTGCCGTACGACTGGATAAGAGAGGCATACGGATTATTTTTGTTTTGCCGCCGAGCCAAGAAAGACTTAAGCTTATTAAGTGTCGCCATCGAAAACTATTTGGCAATAAAAAAAGTTCGTCCTATGAAACTAGAGCATTTTATATGTTGCCTTCCTATTCGATTTTACTCGACGTTAAGGTTTGCATTTGCCAGCAGAAATGGGCTAGAAATGGAATAAAAATTTAAAATTGTTTTCTCCAAAGCTGCAGTATTAGAATCAGTAGGAACAGAGTCTTACAGAGATCACCAGAGAAGGCTTAGTAAAGTGTGAACTCTAGTAAAGGACTTGTTGGATCACCCTAATGGCATTCGCAACGAATATTAAAACGTTCAAATATTCACTCATAATGTAAACTGAAACAGTATATGACATTTGTGAGTTATGCACTTTAAGGTTTATCAGCACTTGTTTTTCTGTAGAAATAAGTGGTCTTTGATTGAAATATTTTTTGTATATTATATAAAGGGGAACACTTTTGTAACTGGTAAAAATTGTAAATCGTAATTTGAAGTGAATAAATTAACTGATATTTTTTGTCGTCGTTTTGTCTATAGCTGCAGGATTTTGGTTTCCTTAAGGATTTTGGCTTTGTACTGATTTCGTCTCAGGCTACAGGATTTTGTCGTCATTTCGTCGCAAACAACAGGATTTTAGCTCAACAGCAGGATTGTGGCTTCCTTACTACCTAAGTTTTGTGCTGCCTTGGAAAATAATCCTTGGCTCAACAGGACTTAAGTTCGTTAATTGTACAGAGTTTTAAATCCATATAAAAATTAGCTCCAAGTATAGATGCTTGGAATGTTACTTTTATCGCACCTACTTATACATATACTCAAAGCTGGGAATATAAATGACATCGCAAACTACAGCCTATTTCCAAACTATCAACAGTTTCAAAGCTCTTTAAGTGTATTATAAAGCTCTTAAAGTGTAGTTTAAACGGAGTTTTCCAAGGGTGTCGATAAAGTCTGTGAGCCAAACTTACTTTCCAAACTAAAATAATGTGGGCTTCTGGGTTTCACTGAATTTCTGTCAATGTCGTACTTTTTCAATCTTATACTTTGACTGCCTCTCCGGTATTCATCAGGGCAGCGTTTTTCCCCTTTTGTTATTTGTAATTTTTATTAATGTCAGACCTGAACGCTTCCATTTCTCTTAGTTTCTTTTATATGCAGACGACTTAAAATTTTTAAGACTACAGATTCAAACAATCTAAAGGGTGGTTAAGCTTTAAGGGCCGGTGTTGATTTTGAAGAAAATAGAAGTTTTTTTTTAACTATTGTCATTTCTCTTTATTATGATAATATTGGTATAGCTCAATTACGTATAATTACGTGTAAAACAAAATATTGGCCAAATGGCCTCGGCGGCACACCTCCATCCGATGGTCCAAATTTTCGTTGACGCTGAGGCATAATTGAGGTTCTCTGCCGTTAATGTGCCGAATTATCTCATCCTTTAACTCTTGAATTGTTGCTGACTTATCGACGTACACCTTTTTTTTCAAATAACCCCAAGGAAAGAAGTTCAACGGTGTCGTTGATGTTTGGGTGTGGTTCACATTCAACATCGGCCCTTGAAATTTAACCACCCTTTACAATTAGACCTCAACAACCTCGTGGCGTGGTGCGATAGGAATCGACTTCAACTAAATATGACTTTGGAGAAAAATAAAACCATTATTTTTGCGTAAAATTTTTGATTTGGCAAGGGCTTAAAACTGTATTATAGTCGATCTTCAGCTTCTGGGCGATGACTACTAACTTTCCGGTCAACTTCGATTATTTCCTTGACTTTGTCGACATTTTCTTTAACATCAAAAAGCAGGACCTTCTCCATTTCTTTCTATGGATTCTTTATTCATTAATTTCTCTAAAATCATTTAAGTGTTTTCCTATTAAATTAATACCTTACAGATGTACGAGGGTAAGCAATTTCCCATATTTCTCTCGGTTCCACTTTAATTTGTATGGAAGTCGCGTTTTTTTGTTTTTTTTTTTTTGATTTTCTTGTTTGCTGGGTTGCTCTATATGGACGACTGTATGTGTTTGGCATGCATACTTATGGCTTTGTCCACCGCAGCTCATCGCGCCACCAAAGTTGGAGTGGCGCAGCTTACAAGCGAGAATTGACAAATGTGTCAATATTTTCCGCGAAGTTGACCAAACAAAATGTAAAATGCACGCATCTCTGCTCTGCGCACTTATGAACCCCATTTTTGCAGCAATGGATGTGTGAAAAAATTAGAAACGTGCTTTTACAAAATTGGAAATGTAAATTGTGTGTGCAGCACTTGTAAATTTGCTGTTTTATTTTCATTTTGGATTCTCTGCTTGTTTGAACGTCAGCCAACAGCGCCGCTTCACAAAATAATTAAATGCGAATTTAGTTAGGACTACTAAAACTACGCCTTTAAAGCAACCTTAAAAGGCTGTATGCAGATTGGCATTAAAATGCGACGGTTTCAAAAATTTATTTTTTTAATTTTTTTTTTATTAAAAAAATTTTTTTTTATGCATTCCTCCACGTAAGAAAGTTTTTCCAGGACATTCCTCTATAGAGGATTGGTACAGTAATTCTTATTTGAAGCAAGCAAATGAAGAAATTTCGTTAATGACTTTAAATAAATACGAATAGTAGTCATAAGTTCAAACGCTGTAAAATAAGTTTTTGGTTGTGTATTTGATAAAGAACTAAAATAACCTCAGCGAAGTGACATATGAAATAGAGGTAAGACTAGTACATGGCAGCGTTTTAACAAAAGAGCCGGTACATCTTCAACGTCTGCCTGAGAAGAATTTTTTGTTTCAATACGCAAAAGAGATATCGTCAACTGAAATACTCATTGAGCGAAAATCAAGCATGGATTCAATATCAGATGAGTAGCCAAAATGAGAAACATCATCAGCACATACAAAACTGGATCTGAAAGAGCCTGTACGCGGGTGAGCAGCAACACTGGAAGTGCTTGCAAATTTGTTATTGAAAGAGACCGTTGAAGGAATCGATGTGCATGATTTTTTCGACTTTCTTTAATTCCGAAAAGCTACAAAGTTGAATTTTGTAATTGCTTCAAAATTAAGGACATGATTTCTGTAAAGGAAATTGTCTAAACAGTTGAATTCTTTCACAGAATGCTGGTAATTGTCTTAGGAGGACTGGTTGTTGATCTGTGCAAATTTCTTACAACTCTACATAACCCAGCCCGCAATAGTCACAAATTATTTCAGCAATGCTGCAATCAATTTTCTACACGCTTTGTTGAACACCGAACTCTGTTTTTACACGGTAGATGCGTTCCTTAGAATAAAATCGTTTAAGGGGGGAGCCTGCTTTAGAGGCTTCCAAAAATCGATTTTTTCGTGGATTTTTTTGGAAAGGAAAGACATATCCGATTGAAACGAAACTTTGAGGTTTATTTTTATATATTTCAACAGTCCTTTAAAATTTTTTCATTAAAATATATGTAATATTATGCCTGGTACAAGCATTTTGCCGAGGCGCCTTGTGTCGTGCGGCGGGAAAGATGCAGGCCGCAATTTTCATCAGAAACCAAAACCCCCAAAAAATTTTATTTTAGTAGTATTAGTATATTATTAGTATTTTAGCGTCTAGTTAAATCAAGAAAATTAAACAAAAAAGTGAGAAATTCAACCATTTTTCGCTAATTAAAAAAAAATCATTTTTTTGGAAAAGCAAATTCACTTTAGATTGTTTAAAAAGTGGGTTAATCATAACTTTCTTAAGGTTTTTAGGTTCAGCTAGAAGAGAATTTAATTCCGAATACAATCATTGTTATCTCGTTTCGATAGATTTTTTTCCCCCCACTTTCCCGCCAATTAGGAAAAATCGTAAAAATAAAAATAAGCTGATGACCTAGTCGCTAATGCTTTTTAATTCATTGTGATTGTAATTCATTACTTTTCCAATTTTCAAAAAAAAAAAAAAAACCGAGAAATCGCGCGTCAAATTTTTTGTTTATAAAAAATCTGCTCGTATACCTGCTCGACGCTTGCTCACAATTTCTTCTGTAACTGCGAAAATATTATTAATTTGCTTCTGAAATTTTGAAGACACATTCTTGGATAGTTTGGAAAGACATTTATGCAAAAAAAAAGAATCGATTTTTTGAAGCCTCTAAAGCAGGCTCCCCCTTTAAAAAAATACCTGAGGCATGCGGTTAATTTGGAGATAGCTTCCGCAACTTCAACAATAGAATTACCAGACAAGTCAAAATGACTTGCTGCAGGCATAAAATTCTTGCGGCATGCAACATTTCCTTTCCGTTTTATTTATTTATAAATTAGAACTGCCCCCAATATTTTACTTTTATTTGCAATAAATACTACTACTCTGCTACTATACTCAGTAATAAGGCTGAATATCCCTCTAAGCAAATTTACGAAAAATTCCACTTCCTTTGTGCCGTTAGAAAGTGCTCAGTTAAGCCACTCAGATCAAAAATTTGCATCAAACTATTAAGATACCGTAAAAGTACTAAACTTTCAAAATATAAGTATTCACAGCACTACTAGTGATAGTCGCCATGCAGGACTTGCATAGCAGGCGCAAGAAGTCTATACAATTTGCCATATTTATGAATTTTGTGCGACCTGCAATGCCGTTTATGATCAAGTTTGTCCATTTGTGAAGTTAATACACATTTTGACGCAAAAGTTTTGCAACTGAAGTAACTAAGCACAGAGTTTGAGCCAATTTAATCCACTTAAATAGTTTTGGCACAGAGTAAAAAGTACAAAGAAGAGATGCCATACCTAAACAAGGAGTCAGCG
This sequence comes from Anastrepha ludens, assembly GCF_028408465.1. Lineage (NCBI taxonomy): Eukaryota > Metazoa > Arthropoda > Insecta > Diptera > Tephritidae > Anastrepha > Anastrepha ludens. The sequence goes on along the minus strand of NC_071499.1, from coordinate 7,496,420 downwards.
TAGCGTCATTTTCAGCTCTAGCGCAGTGAAGGTCTGCACAGCAGGTTCGGAACCACACCGCCCTCTTGACCTTTGCCTTAGTGGCATTGCGCGCACTGTTGGCTTGATGATATTAGTAACATTTTGTGAATTGACGTGAATGCAATAAAACTATCTAAGTGTGTGTGTGGGCACTCATTTGCTAGGTCACTTGGTGCGCCATGGCGTATACGCAATATGGGAAAGTGCTCGCATTTACGGAGATAAATAAATATGCATGCACATATATTTTAAGCGTCGCTCATTAGAATATTTTTTATTTATTTTTTAAGTTCTTTGTGCGCTGCCTTTTCGACTGAAGGATGTGCTGCAGCGTTGCAGTGGCATTTAAGTGGGGCATTGTGCTCATTAAATTTACATTATCGTAATTATGCACGTTCTTTTCACTTTATTACAATAATACTGCGCGTAATCATTATGCATGTATGTGTGTATGTGTGAATGTTGGCATGTTTTAGTACGAATTTCTACGCAAATGACCTTAAATAAAATCACAAAATTACAAGTTGCTGCAAGTAAGTGGCAACCATCGCAGCCATCGTAAAAACATTGTGCATATGTAAAACAGTTGGCAGCAACAACCCACCAAATGATGAAGTATTTACTAACAAAGAAAAGCCACTTCAACACAGCAGCAACAAAGTGCGCTAGAGCGCACTCTGAAGAAGGGCAAATGTGCAACTATGCGATTGTGTGTGTGTGTGCTTGTGTAAGGTCATAAAACATAAATATTCTTGGAACATTTGTGTTGCATGCCCCTCGAAAACGATTGCGCCGTTGCCTTGTTGCTGCTGTTATTGTCGCTATTTCCGCCAACCGCTTTGCATTTCACAACTTCCGCCGGCTGCCCGAATTGCTATGCTTTTGTCTCCATTTTAGCTGCACTCCCTCCTGCTCTTCGCCCTTGTGCGGCATGTTTGCCTAATACGTGGCATGCAACGTTGCAATCTTAATGAGGTTTGTGGCCACTTTTATTTGCGTTTGTCATTCGCACTTTGTTACACTTTTGTCTCTTAGTTAATTTTCGCATTTACGCTCGTACAAGTACGGGCTTGCCTGCTTGTTGTTGTTGGTTTACTGAAACTGAAACTAAAATTAGGTGTCGCATTTGCTTTAAATGCTGTGCGGTGACCTTCAATTTCCGCTTCGCTGGGTTTTACTTTCCAACGGTGTAATTAACTTTTGTTTTCATTTTGTCAACCATTTTTTTGTGCAGAATAGAGGGAGAGAATGCGCGGGATTGAAAACTATGTTATCCGAGTATTATACTTCTAAATGAATTTAGATCTACTTTATTTAGGGGGCGATGAGGTTAACTCGGTGAAAATAGGCGTGCTTTTTTACTTTTACTTTTATTTTAAAAGAGAGTTTTTGTTTACTCAGGCAATCTTTATACAAAAATACAGCGCTTGAGAAAAATCCTTTCTAAATTTTGCTAGAAGAATATGGAAAATAGAGTAACAGCAAGTAAATTTTCCCTTGCTGGGTTCCGGTTGACTCTGGAATAAGAGGTAATGAAATTGCTTACGAAGTCGCTACGTCGGCAGCAAATTTTTACAGTCCAAAACCATACAGCAACTAGGCAGAAGCTAAATGCAAGGTAAATAGGTGGGAAAATGCTCAAGAAATTGGCCGTTAGGAAGTCACACAAGAACTTTATCAAGCCTTTATCAAGACATCGAGATCAAATGGATCCGAATGAAGTCGAGAATGCTTCTGTTCCATATATTTTGAAATTTGTCATTTACTGAAATTGGCTTTCAACCATTTCGGGTTAAATTATTGAGTATGAGAATAAGTTTCCGTCCTTTCTTCGCCAAAGTTACTATTAAACGGTACATCCTATTATGTGAAGCATGTGGCATTGGAAGCTATAACGAAAAATTCGAGTTATTTTGACTTGATCCATTCGTTGAGCCAGTTTGTGATGCTCTCGTAAGAAGTGAGCCGCTCTCTAATAAGGGCTGACTGCATTGATTCGAACAGATGGTAGTCCGAAGGTGCAATGTCTGGGGAATATGGCAGGTGGGGCAAGATTTCCCAATTCAGTCCCTCTAAACATTTCTGAACCGATTTAGCAACGTATGGCTTGGCGTTGTCATGCAGCAAAATCAGTTTGTCATGTCTACCGTCCCGTTCCGACCGCTTTTCTTGGAGAGCTCGAAGCAAACGCATTAGCTACAGTCGGTAACTACCGCCAGTGATGGGTTCATAATAGATGACACCCTTCTGATCCCACCAGATATGCATCATAATCTTTGAAGCATGAATATTTTTTTTCGCTATCGATGGACCTGGTTCACGTGGCAAACTCCAACATTTACGACGCTTAGGGTTATCAAAATAGATCCATTTTTCATCGCCACTGACGATGAGATGCCGTTCAAGAAGCATCTCACACGTCACCAAACGTATCTCGATATGCCTCTCCTTCAATTGATGCGGCACCCAATTATCTGCTTTCTGGACCACTCCCATGAAACGCGGGAAAACGTTTACCGACGGTTCATCTGTCAACATCCATGTCTTAAGAATATCATCAAGGGTTCGACATGCGTATTCATCCAATAATTGTTGTAGTTGAGTATCTTCGATTTTTTTCGGTGCCCCTTCGCGATCTTTATCACTCACGCAGATTTTAACACTTCGGAAGCGCCGAAACCACTCTTTACAAGTTGTATTTGATAGACCGGGATTAAATATTGGTCAATATAGAACACGTTTCAGTTGCGCTTTTCTTTAAAAGGTAACAATGAAGCATGAATTCCTGCAAATGCTGTTTTTTCGGGACGTCACTAACGTCAAATAAAAAACGTCCGCTTCAAACGAATGTCAACTACTGCTATCGAGACCTCACCTATACGCCTTCAAATCAGCACTATATTACTAGAGCGAACACAAAAATAGTATCAGCAGCGAAACCGCTTTTACGAGGGCGGAAACTTATTCCCATACCCAATAGGTTTCTTGGTTAAATAGAACTGAATGTGAAATATGAGATAGGGCATTATTTCAAATTACGACGCCAACTGGCTCTTTGCCAAGGTGCGTTAGTAGCGCATCCCAAGACTTTGTTCTGGTAATTATTATTAGAATTAGCAAATATCAAAAAAAAAAAACAGTTCCTGCTGAATTATAATAAAATATGTGAAATGTGTATAAGCAAGAAATAACGTACGAAAAGCGACTGGTCCAAAAATTTGTTAGTTATGGCGTAAACGGAACAATTTTTAGATAAACGCTTTTAGAGCGAGCAGGTACAGAAATCAACCTGCAGCAACGGTTGCTCAATTACTTATAACTTTCTTCAATTTTTGCTCAGATTAACTTAATTCTGATTCAACATTCTTCTTTAAGTGCTGATAATATTATATTATGTAAGCTTGCAAATCATTTGGAGCGCCGCTATGTACTTTAGTAAGAAAATACACGGTTTTTTTCACAAGTCTGAATATATAGTAACTCAAAAAATGATGGGAATCCCCTTATGAAACTTTCGTTGATTACTAATAAAAATTTGTTTCACTGTCGAGATAGTGAGAGTTTTGTTGTTGTTAGTGCTGTTGTCGCAACATAAAAATTCCCCCCTTGGCCAGATTGAAATTCGGATCGTTCCGGTTACGTGGAGTTTTGCCGACACGAAAAGTGATTCGAGATTCGAGATTTACATTTAAAGCGAATTAATTCAAATTTAAGTCTCACCTGTGCAAAAGACCGGAAATATCCTTAACATGGAATTAGGGGCAATGGGGGGACAGTAAAGTTGACTGCTGACGTCAGTATATACTCATATGATGCAGGGCCGGGATATAAGAATACTGCTAATAAATAAAGTTCTAGAGATAAAATCTAGCACACCCAATCGGAGATGCTGTAATGCCAATCCTGCCCCCAAGTCTTGGCGAAATGAGAGTTGTAATGCAGCGACTCAAAAACAACAATCCTGCCGGAGCTGGTGTCCTGCCTGGCGAGCTGTTTAAAGCTGGACGAGATGAGTTGGTAGGGAGTATGGACCGACTTATTGGCGTTACATGGCAAGCAGAAAGTATGCCCGGCGATTAGAGTTTCAGTAACCTTTGGAAAGGAAAGGTGACCCCACGAATTGTATATGTATGTATTTGCATATAAAATGATATCCCTATCAATGCCTAATTGGGATATACCAGTGCGGTTCCAGACCTGGTCGCTCCGCCATCTACCCAATATTCACATTGCGGCAGATCCTGAAAAAGATCCATGAGGACCAAGTCAGCACGTACCACCTGTTCGTCCACTAGAAGTCAGCCTTTAATAGCCCGATTCGCGCCCAAATATATCGTATAATGTCGGAGTTCAGGGATACCGAAGGTGAACCGAATCGTTTGATACGGTTCGAGGTTTCAGACAAAGTGGTCCATTATCAACCGATCTCTTCAGCTTAATTATAGTGAGAGCGTACTTCGTAGGGCGGAGTTAGAACTAAATGGAACTTTTTTCCTTAAAAGTATCCAGCTCCTTACGTATACTGATGACATCGGCATCATCGGCGATACCAAGCGGGATGTCACCGCCGTATTTACGGCTATTGAAAAGAAGTCCGCACGACTGGGTCAAGTATATGCTGGCGTCTTGCTGGGAGTCGCGGTGTCTTGAACCGCTGATCGAAGTTAACACCTATAAATTCAACGTGGTTAATGGCTGCATTTATCTTGGTTCCACTATTACCAGCAACAACGATGTCAGCCTTGAAATCAAGCGAAGGATAACACTTGCAAGCAGGTGGTGCCTTGTGCTAAGCGCGCAATTCAGTAGTAAAGCCCTCTCTCTATGAACGAAAACCAACACTTGACAAGACGCTCATCAACCTGGTGCTTCTCTATGGCACTGAAGTCTTGACAGTCAAACAATCAGTTGCAGCCGCTCTTGAAGTTTTCGAAAGGAAAGTAATTTGAACGATTTTTGGGTCTGGTCACGTAGATGACGGTGACCGCATTCGAATGAACTACGAGCTTTTTGAGCTTTACAGAGATATTGGCATAGTTAAATGAGTCACCTTGCAGCGACTTAGGTGGCTGGGTCATGTCGTCCGCATGGAAGAAACTGCTCCGGCGAAGAAGGTATTTGAAACGATAATTGCCGGTCAACAGCGAAGAGGAGGTACTCGTGCCCGGTGCAAGGATACATTGAAAATGATTGGCTTCTGGACTGGAAATGGTGTGCGGAACTAGAACTAGACAAATCACGGCTATCGGTTGCGATACCAACACCAGGCATCCACTTTGGGAGAGCGGCATTGGAAATGAGAAAGGTGAGTAACTGCACCAGTGAATTTGTTGCTTATTCCTTTATTTATTTTTTTATTTTTTTATTTATTTATTTACTTACTTATTCATTTATTGTTTATTCTGCTGATATTGTTACATCTTCTCAGGATTAATTTTTGTCCTAAATATTTCCCGCAGTTTATCGTTCGGTAAAAGTCTAGAGTAGTTATGTTGTGATAAATAAAGAACTACAGGGGGAAAACCAAAAATTTTGTGTAAAATTTTACGCCCTTTTTGTTAATTTTTTGCATCAAATTGACATGACAGAAAATACTTAAATAGTGGCTTCAATAGTTTAGCAAAAAATTTTAAAAATTCTCTTCCTCGATTTTAAATCTACTCTCAATGCACTTCGTCTCAACTTATTTGAAGTGTCGATGAAATAATTGGATTACGTTTTTGTATGCACACCAATGAGGCAAACATAAAACATTACGCAGCTGCATACATGCACACACTGACTCGTATGTAGATGAACACATACAAGCACACATACCTGCCTGCACGCATCCGAGCCTGAATACACTTATCAAGTGCAGGTGCGAAATGTCAAATACAAAATACGAGAACACACAACATAAATGGAATTCGGTAGTACTCCCACCACTTCTCGCTCTCACAACAATCGAAATTCGAATTGAATTGAATTGCAGAGAAGTGCATTGAGTTGAAATGAGTGGAGTGGAGTGGAGTTGAGTTGACTTCAATTGTATTCGTATCGTCGATGTCAAGGTGTGAATTTGAATGTCACAGAGTAAATGCGAGTAAAATCTGTGTAAAAGTTTTACACCATACAGTGAATCCAAGAATGATAGAAACAAGATTGCGCCCACCAGAGCGTACGTGACGTCACGTTTGCTGAGTTGTGCAGTATTGCCAACCATTTGCTCTTCACAATAAATTTAGTGCTTTTTTATACCGAAAATGCGACAATTTTTAAGTTTGGTGTTTGTTTCTTTTTGTTTTTAATTTACTGCTAGCGAAACTTTAGGTTAAAAAAAACTGTATTATTATACAAAAGAAGTTTAAAAAAGGCCACTCTGAGAAGATTTTAGTGCTAATGAAAATTTGTTTACTCCTATAAAATTTGATAATTTGAAAGTGTAAATTTAATTTTTGGCTCCATTTAAGGCTATGCAAAAATATTAAATGCCCCGCTCTCAACTCTTCTTAAGATTGAAAACCTTTTTACACATTTTAAAAAGCCTTTGAATTTATTGAATGCGAATTAAAACCATAGAGGTGTAATCGTTTATTCCGGTCATCAATCCTTAGTGAGACATAGAGCATCAAGAGGTGTATTCATAGTAAAAATAAGCAACAAAATACCAGAAAATACTAAAGAAACCATACTGACATTTTTACAAAAAGAGTACCTTATCTAGTTACATAACTTCAAATATAGCAAAAAAGTCGTTCCCTTAACAAAAGAGTTTCGCTTAACAAAAAAAAGTCATTAATTAAATTGTACATAAGCATAACACATTTATTTAAAAAAAACGCACATTCTACAGACAACTTGTCACGCTCAATATCATGACGCATACAAAGTTCTTACTTAACACAATAAACTTTCGTGTTTTATTTTCTTTAAGTGGGCATTTAGTGCGTTTTTATATCCAAAGCTAGGCAACTCTGCAGTAGCGAGAGAGAGATTTGACTGCCGAAAGCAGAAGAACACCAACAACACCGGCAATCGCGGGCAATGCCACCAGATGTTAAAAAAAGTAAAGCTAAATAAAACTGAGTGAATTATTTAAATAATTATTAAAAAATGTATATTTTACAAAATTATAAACATTACTTTTAATTAGAATAGGCTAGAAAAATGTCATGTGGAATGAACTAAAACTCCGAGATAAAAAATAATAAAAATAACAAAAAAAAATGCTAAATCAAGTTACGAAAATGGTAATCAGGCCATACTGAAGCTAAAATCACGTAACTAGTTGTCAAATTCGCTGAGCGCAAAGTAACGGGACCACGATGGGCGCCATCTCATTATTCTTTGCATCATGCAGTGAATCGGACTATCTTCAGACTGAGACTCAAATTGGAGTATTTTGGAAAAATTATGATTGAAGATGTGATCGGGGTATAATAACTTTTTACTTTATAATATACTTTTTGATGGAATTAAATGGCAAAATTATCACATTTAGCAAAGTTTCAAGAAAGCTTTTAAAAGCCTTTAAAGGAGGATAATACTGAAAACATTTGTAAATATTTATTACATATTTTTATACTATGTCAAACAGGTCAATAAAATAAAATGATAAAAGAAATAATGGAAGAAAAACAGCGGAAAAATCGAGACTCACGAATTGTTATAGTTATAATTAATTGCTCTAGAATTATTGGAAAAATAATATCGAATTATGCCTAAATAAAGAAAAATTGGAAGAAAATCAGCATCATATTGGCATTACAGTCTTGATGACTCACAAAAATGGTAAAAGATGGTTCCAAAACGCTCCAAAAAGTAGGAGCAAGAATAGTGGAGCCTAAACCATACAAATCCCGAACACTAATTACAGATACCACAATTTTCCATGCGGAGCTCGTCGCTATGATGGAAACAGTCGAAATGAATCCAAAAGACGGTTCGAGAAGTAAAAATTAAAATACCTTCGGACAGCCAATCGGTTCTCAAAGCCTTGAATAGCTTAACATTCAAGTCAAAAGTCCTAATAGAGTAAAACAATGCCCTCACCAAACTGGCCACTCAGGTCTCCTTGATTTGGGTACCAGGAAATGAGGGGCACGTAGGAAACGAGAAGGCAGACTTTTATGCCAAAAAAAGGGGCAGAAGGGCTATTTATTGGACCAATCCCATTTTTCGGCTTTAACAAAAATAATACCTATAAAACAGGAAACCAAAAAAACTTTATGAACTTCAATGCCAACAGAGCAAAAAGGGCCTCAGATTACTCTGTGGAGCACTTACAGGTCACTTTGCACTAGTACAAGATCATGCAGGTTCTGCTGGGCTGAAGAGGAGTCTATGGAACACTTACTCACCAACTGTGAAACATTAGGCCACAGGAGACACATAATCCTGGGCTCGTACCTACCAACTTCACACTGCTTGTATCTGTAAAACAGCTCATGACATCAACGTCAAAATTGTTCTAATGACAGTTCAAAATATTGTTTATGAGCCATCAAAAGCAGTTGCGTCTCAGTTTTGTTAAATTTTTTTTTCTGTGATGGAATTCAAACGTAATAGTGAGATTACGTTATATTTGGCTGGAAAATCACAACCAGCCATTGTTCGTGAGCTCAGTCACCTCAAAGTGAATAAAATGTTTGCGTATCGCACTATAAATTGAGACTGGTAGCATTACAAAACGCTCCTTGCTGTGCTAGGATCCAATCAATAAATAAATAAAATAAAATTAATAAATAAGAAATGGTCACGTAAATATAAGAGTTATTCATATGAGAATAAAACCACTATTTTTTTCATTGTTCCTACTTAAGCAAAGTTTAACAAGAGAGTAGATTTTTATAATACGATTAGTTAGTTATCCAAGTAATAAATAAATTTTACTTACAAAACGCATCCGATGGGAGACAGACAACTCCACAAGGAGTCATTATAAAAGTAATTGACAAATTACCTTGAAAGTACAAATACTGCAATAAATATAAAAAAAAATTTCAAAACCGAAATTATAACAACTTATCGATTTCGCACATTACGATTAATATTTGACTAATATTTTGAAACTATTGGAAAGCTTTTGACACTACGACTCTAACAAATATTAATATAAAAACATAGTACAACATTTACCAAAAAAACCAAATTATAAATAAATAAATAAAAATTCGTAAACCATCAACTCGAAACATTTATGTACTCCTGCTTAGATATATACAGGGTTGCCAATATTCCATGGACCTATCTGGCAACCCTGTATCTTTTGACAGAGACGTCAGATCAGTTAATGGCATACCGCGTTGGAAACGTCAGTCCAAGCAGATTTTTACCATGGAACAGTACACGCCACGCGAGCGCTCCCAAATTTTTGAAATTTACATTCAACAAAAGAAGACAATTGTGAAAACTCAACGTGCGTATAAAAAATTAAATAATGTGAAAAGTGCGCCTTATAAGAACACCATTAAACGTTTGCACGAAAGGTTTTCGACTGGTGATGCTCTTTCTAATCCAAAGAGGCCAAAACAAAACCGAAAAAGGACATCTCAAAATCGCCGATCTCACCTGTTGGGCATTGCTCGGACCACTTTACAAGGAGTTATCCGCATTGATATACATTTATTCCCGTATAAGATTCAATTCACGCAAAGATTGTTGCCTGCGGACAAGTCTCGTCGATTGGAATGGGCCCAAACAGTCATCGAAATCAGTCGGGTCCGTCGAATATGAGCAACCCTGTATCTACTCTCGGGTGAATGCACACAGTATAGGCGAGTTCGCAAATCTTCGGGCGCACTAAACTGCGAGTATTAGCTCTTGCGTGAAGTCAGTATTGTTGTACGGACGTGAAATTTGGCTGGTCTCTAATACCATCACACAGACGCTACAATCTTTCGTCAACAAATGCCCCTGCATCATCTGTAGAATATTATGGCGGAACACCAACAGCAAGGACGCGCTGTGTGGCTTAACGAATGAGGAACCCATCCTATGGCAAATCAAGGTCAGAAAGAGGCGATGGATAGGTCACACGCTTAGAAAACCACTAGGTAACACCACGAGAGCGGCACTGGATTGGAAACCGCAAAGGAACGCTGGTTGCGGTCTCTCAAGGATACTCGGAGTAGGTCGATGCTGCGCGAGCTAGTAGATGCCGATAAGCACTAGTAGCAGGACAATCATGAAATGTATAATGCAGTATCATCACTTTTATGCGCCAATCCTCTATTTCTCCACAGGGTTATTTGCAGGTGAAGAGGTTTATATTTATGTAAAAACGCATGTCGTACACAACGTCACTTATGTATTGCCCAATCATGTGTGTGTGTGTATGTTTGTGCTTCTCTCTGTTGTTGACACAAAATTTGGGCAATATTCTCTTGTTTTACCGGGCTTACGAAGTAGCCGAAATATTGTCTGCCACCGACCAGGCGAGCGATGGACGTGCTACACCTCGTTCGAACATTAATTTTATATATATATGTGTGCGTGTCTATTTTCAGTAGTGTAGCCATAGCTCACATGCACGCAGTAGAAATCCACGCCTAATGTTAGTCTATTCTATTTCAAACCCTATCCATCCTCACGCATTCGCATTGAATTTGTGAACGGTCATATTCACCTTTTTGTAGGCACACAAAGCCTCTGCGCGCCACACCAGCACTCACTGACATTTGTTATGTCCTATGCAATGACATTTTCAGTGCTTCAATTGTTTTCTGCCTGTAAAATATATCCATTGTTGTTGGTTTGGTTATGCACTTGTGCATGGGTGTGTGAGTCCATGATTGTTGTACGTTCTGCTGTTGCTGACCAGCGACACCTATTTCTATGGCGTTCGTATTTTAAATGCCTGCAAAGCTTAGCATTTGTTGTGGTTGTGGGTTTGCGTAGAAGTAAAAACTGTTGAGTTCCATCGAATTTTGATTTAATGTTATTGCAATTCTGGTTTGAATGTGTTATTGACCGGTTTGTTTCTGCTCCAATAAAGTTGAGGTGTAAACATTTCTAAGGAACATCTTTTGTAGCTGTCATGCGAACTCGGATGTAAAGGCTTACTCATGTATGTGTGTAGAAGAAGAGGTGTGTGTGTGTATGTCTAATTGTGCCTAACGATATAAATTAACGGCATTCGATTGCAGTTGACTTAGTCCCTTTGTCTTTTGTGGCATAAGTAAATCGACTCATGAAGCACATTTTCGCATGCAATATATTTTTCAGGTACGTAAGTTAATACCGTATTGAAATTAGGCATACCTATAGGTATATATATTCGCATGGGGAATAATTTCGAAACTTTTTAGACCGTTATTTAAACAGAAAACAATAATTATATCAATAAGTTAATCAATTATATATTCACCGTTACTGTTTACAACCTTTTCCCACCTCTCGACCAATTTGTAGATACCGTTCCTCCAAAAATCGCCTGGTCTGGTGTCAAAGAAGTTATTGAACCACTTTCTAAGGACCTCTTTGTTTTCGAAAGTAACACCCTTCATATAGTTGGACAGAAGAGCCTCTCATTCGAAGTGAAGTGCGGCTCTTGAAGAGCGGTTTTGACGACTTGTGCAACATGGAGCCTGGCATTGTCATAAAAGAGTATAATTTGATCATGTCGATCGGGTCTTTTCAGTCGAATAGCCTCATTCTGTAGAGCTCCTTGTGTTTTCAAGCATTTTTCAGGCCCACTGAAAACATATCGGAATCTTCTTTCGATGAAGAATTCAAATTCAGAAGGCCTTCCGCTGCGGAACCAGTCATATACGTCAAAGTTGTAATTTTCGAACTTTCCAAGCTATGATGTCGCAAATGTCTTCGGCAGCTTTTTGACCTCAATAAAAAGCAAAGAAGAGCATGTGTCGAAAATATTAATTTATGCCTCCTAGGTTTTCAGTTCTAAGCCGAAAAACTAATAAAAAATTATTAGGTGCGCAACTAAGTTCCCTAATCCCTGTGCTAATCGATTCTAACATAACCTAAACATCATCAACCAAGCTTAGACATATATGGTAAACAAACTGCTTCGACACATTAGTGATTTTGTTTTGGTATCAAATACTTTTGATATTGTGAAAATGTCTGATTTTGTGCCGAATAATCGTCATTTGCGGGGAGCGTTGATTTTCCTTTTTCATTCCAAAAAACGGCGGCTGAAGCACATGGAGAGCTACATAAAGGTGAGGAAGATGCTGCTTTAAGTGAAACAACGTATCGAGATTGGTTCCATCGTTTCAAAGACGGTGATTTCAAAGTTGACAGTCCGCGTGAAGGAGGCCCAAACACCTTCGAAAACGCTCAATTTGAGGCAGTGCTCAATGAGGATCCCTGTCAAACGCAAGATGAGCTTGATTCAGTATTAGGAGTTATCCGCCAATCCATTTCCAAACGATTGTATGCTTTGGGAATGATTCAGAAATAGGGGACTTGGGTCCCTTATGAGTTAAATCCAAGGGATGTTGAACGTCGTTTTTTCGCCTGTGAACAACTGCTCCAGCGGCAAAAAGGAAGGGTTTTCTTCATCGCATCGTGATGGGTGATGAAAAATGCATTCATTACAGCAATCTAAAGAAAAAAAAGTCATGGGGACTGCCCGGCCATGCTTCTACGTCGTCGCCTCGGCCAAATATTCAGCCTGCGAAGGTTATGCTATGTATTTGGTGGGACCAAGTTGGTGTTATTTATTATGAGTTGTTAAAACCAAGCAAAAGGGGTCGGTATCGACTTCAATTGATGCGATTGAGCTGAGCACTGCGCGTGAAGCGGCCGCAATAAGCGGAAAGGCATGAAAGGCATGAAAAAGTGATGCTATAGCATGACAACGCTCGGCCTCACGTTGCCAGACCCGTTAAAACCTACATGGAAACACTGAAATGGGAAATTCTACCCCACCCGTCATATTCTCCAAATATTGCGCCGTCCGATTATCACCTGTTCCGATCGATGGCACATGGTCTGGCTGACTAGCAGTTCCATTCATATGAAGACATCTTTTGATGTCTTTTGATGATGGCTTGATCCGTGAATAGCCTCAAAAGATGAACATTTTTACCCCGACGGTATACGAGATCTACCAGAAAGATGAGAAAAAGTTGTAGCCAGCGATGAGAAATACTTTCAATGATTCACTTGTAGCCATTTTTTCAGAATATTTTCATCAAAAAAACCAAAAAACAGCGAGAACTTAGTTGCGCACCTAATAAATTACTCAAAAATATAATTAACATAGTTTTGTACAGCAGAAAGAGTTATATCCAATGAATACTTACCCTTTGCCAAACAGCCAAACAAATCGTTGTAAAATAAAAGAAAATATAAAAATGCTTTGAACTTATTCCAATCCAATATTTGAACCCAATATGTATTGCTTATCCTTGAGGATCATTATTTTCAGAATTGTGAGAGATATTCTCTGGAAAATGTTAATAACAGGTCTTCATAGATGAAAACATTGTGTGATAATGGACAGAAGTGCAGAAAGATCAAATTTCAAGTTCTCCGAAATAATAACGAACCTTGTATTTGCCACATGTCAAGTTTCAGCACTAAAATTAAAAGAGGCTGTAAATGTGGCGTTTCAAAAACGTGACGTGATGGAGCATTTGTTTCCTCAGATATGCGTTTAGTATGAAAATCTCGCTCGCGAACATTAGTCGCTTTCCCACTTGCTCAATAGAATTTGACTCTTCCAGAGCGGTATTTTTGTTGTTATATGAAAATGAACTGGTTCTGTCTGAATCTACCTTTTGCTAGGAAAGGTGTATAAAATAAACATGCAAATATAAAATGTAAAATTTCACTTCTGATTTCCGAATAAAAAATGTGAAGCACTTCTCTGCGAAGTTGCAACACGTAACAAATGTAAAACACCTGCGTGACAAATATTATATTACATTTTAAGTACGGAAAAGCCCGAATGTATGCCAAATATGCCATTTATGTTTGAACTGGAGAGGGGGACACGCAAGCAAACGCATACCAAACAGCCGGAAAGTTTCAAACTATTTTGATAAAATTTCCTGCATCACAGCAAACCCTCATCAAAATGGGTTCAACAAGAATTTCATTTAATATATATAAAATTATATAATATTTTTTGATATAAGAGAGGAGATACAATAATTTTAGCCTCCAGCAAAAGTTACAACTAACTAGCAGATGGGGAAACGGGTGGTGGTGGAATATTAAAGGTGCCGCTTACATGACATGGATACCCGCAAATGTTTGTGTATGCGTGTTTTTAGAAAAGGTAAATGAAATGACAACGTTAGCATATTTGGAGCTCATATTAGGGTAAATAATAAAGAGCGGCGGCAGCAGCCAGTGGCCTGTGAAAAAGGTCGCGCTTATTACATTTGACAGTTGACATAACTAAGTAAGTGAATTTTAATATGAAAACCAGCAATATGCCGCCTTATTGAGTTTTCCAAGTGTTACAGGGCAAAGGAATTTTCCAGGCAAAAGTTTTTTCGCCTTAATAAGATTTGAGTTGTTGAAGAAATTCGCAGTAACAGAACCACAAATTCGGCGCAGAAGTTTGCATGCAAAATAACTTCAAGGCGCTTGGAATGACAGTAGTGGGAAATGAAATTAAGTCATATTTTTGCTTAGAGCAGAGTCTATTATTTATTTCTGTTTCATTAGAGGAAAAAAAATGAGTACAGGCGAAACGCGTCTTCAAATTAATTAAGCATTTAATTGATGCCCGAAAATGGATGGAAAAGTAAGCAAATGGAAGCAAGCTACCCTATGTACGAAAAGTGCCCGGAACGTGTGAGGAGTATATGATATGGGACTTAATTATTCGTATATACATATAAGTAAATAAGTAAATGAGGTGCATTAAAAAAGTTCTCAACCTTTTCCCCCTTTATTTCGACCAGGAAATTAACATATTTAGTTATAGTTATTCGTGCGCAAATAGTTCCAAAAAAAATTTTTAGCTAATTTGCAATTCACGAACAATGAAATAAATGCTCACACGCCCGTGCAACTCGACAGTTCCATGATTTTTTTAGGAATTTGTAAAAATTGGCCATTCCTAGGGCAATCGGTTCTACGTTACCGCAATGATCCGGATTTATATCGGTCCAAGGACTTATCACTCCAGCTACAACAAAAACAACAGCTCCAAGGTTTCATGATTTTATCGAAATTTTGAACGAATAGCCAACATTTTTTTTTTTTTTTTTTTTTTTGCCACCTGCTCCGTCTTTTCACCATTCTCGTAATAGTACTAAAGAATGTATCGATTTTTTTAACTGCATTTAACGCTGTAACACACGACTGGTTCACCAGACACAAAATAACTCTTTTAAGTGTAAAATCACCTTCAATTGGCCCAAAATCAGTCATCCAATTTTTGTCTTATTAGAATGAGAAAATATTGACGTCTGTCTTATTTCCGAAACGCACTTTACCAAACATTCGCACATTGAATTCAAGCACTATAATATCTACCACACTACACACCCAAGCAACTGTCCAACAAAAATATTCAGCAGTACGAAGATTTCAATTTAAGTACAGAAATATTTCAAACAACAACTGTAACAATTAAAACAAAAAACCAACCACCTTCAATCACTGCTATATCTTGGCCACCAAGATACAATATATCCTCAGACGAATACAAGAAACTCATCAACAGGCACACATTTAAGTTCGTAATTGGTGGAGATTTTACCGCAAAAAATATTTATTGGGGGTCACGTTTAACCACAGTGAAAGGGCGTGAGTTGTACAAAGCAGCACGAGGAACTGGACTTGACTTCATTTCAATGGCGAAACTAACATATTGGCCAACTGATTTCAATAAAACTGCAGACCTGATCGAATTTTTCATTGTAAAAAAACTGTCAACGAATTTTATTCGAATAGCCGAAGGTTCTGATTTCAATTCTGATCAATCACCAATATCAAAGTGAAACAATAATCGAGAAAAAAGTAATCCGACGCTCCATAATAAAAATACTGGAAATCCTTTGCGAAAATTCTTCAAAATATTCAACAAAGTGATTTCTTAGTAACCACCAACGATCAATTAGAAGAAGAAGTTCAAAGCTTTGTCTAAGAATTTCAGAAAGCCGCCTGGATGAGTACACCCAATTTCAAAAGGAAAACAACTGGAATTAACTACCCCAAAGAAGTTAAGCAGCTCATCACAGAAAACAAAGAAAATTACGCCGAAAATGGCAATAAACTCGCTTCCCCAGTGACCGAACCAAACTAAACAAAGCATTACAAGAATTGAATAGTGAAATAAAATTTATTAAAAATTAATCAATAAATAAGTACATTTCAGGCTTAAGACCTGATAAAAGAGGTGACTACTCACTTTGGAAATGTACTAAATATTTATTATCAAAAAAGATAATAATGCATTGGAACAAGTGACAAAGAGAAGGCAATAGCTTTTACAAAACACTTAATAAAAACCTTTCAACCCAACGAAAATCAATTTGAAAATTTGTATACTCTTTCTGTAAACGAAAACACCCCTAACTCATTCATTACCATAAAAGAACTCAAAAGAGAAATAAAACAACTAAAAGATTAAAAAGCGCCCGGATTCGATTTAATTACAGCTGAGGTGGTAAAAAAAAACCCTATATAAGTTTGGTTAAATTAGTAAAGTTATTTAATCATTCAATTCATGTACACTATGTTCCAACCCTGTGGAAAGTTGCAGAAATGATAATGATTCCAAAGCCGGGAAAAGATTTACATCTTGTTTCCTCATACCGACAAATCTCGTTGTCGCCTCAAGTTGGTAAGCTATTTGAAAAGCTCACCCCCAATCGATTGACGCCAATTATCGACTCTAAAAACTTGTTACCTTCGCATCAATTTGGGTTTCGCAGTAAGCAATCAACCATTGATCAGGTGCATAGAATCACAGCTGAAATCGAAAACTCTTTTGAACAGAATAACGTGTGTTCAGCAGTATTCATACCCGTCGCACAGGCTTTCGACAAGGTGTGGCATTTCCTTATTGGGAAATTATATATTTCAAAACTCTGTGTATTAATTCTCTATTCTTTTACCTTTACAATCTTATGACCAAAAGTAACATAACCTTAGAACTGATTTAACATTTTTTCCACAAATTTCACCCAAAAGAATATTGTAAAATAAAATTTACAACTGCTCCTTACCGCGAAATATGCCTCTCTAAAGGGATCTAGTAAAAACATTCCTGTCAGGAAACAAAAAAATTACGTATGTATCAGGCACTCTTAAGCCCAATCTTGACATATGGTTGGGAAGTGTGGAGGATAAAGATGAATGACGGGAACAAACTAGCAACGTTCGAAAGGAAAATATATGGTCCAGTCAGGCACATTTCGTATTACTTATAGAAACAACTCTGAATTTGATCACCTCATCCAAAGGTCTAACGTGGAATTTTTCTCTCGAAGGCTCCCAAAACTTTTTCATCCGCTGTTGACATTGTCCATGATTCAGCGCCGTATATTAGATCGCGACTGATGTGCGTTTTGTAGAGTGCATCCGAGATAGAGAGCTCTACTTCTCTGTTGCCTACTGAGCTTAAAGTAGCACCTGTTGGCAAGAGTTATTCTTCGTTTGATCTCCAGGCTGACGTCATTTCTGTTATTAATACTGGCCCCAAGGTAGACAAAGTCCTTCACAACTTCGAATTGTTGGCTGTCAGTACTGACATATTGTTCAATACGTGAAGACTCCCCGTGTGTTGTTAGCAGGTACTTTGTTTCGCTCTTTAAACTTGAGTATACTGAGCATACAGCGCGGTTGGTTTCGCCGATAATGTCGATATCGTCGGCATATGCTAGTAGCATGGTACTCTTATGAAAGATAGTACCAGTGCGGTTAAGCTCGGCAGCGTGAAAGGTTTTTCCCAGCAAGAGGTTTAAAAACTCACAAGATAGAAGTCACCTTGTCTGAAACCTCGTTTGGTATCGAACTGATCTGAGAGGTTACTTCCAATTCGGACGGTGCTTGGAGTAGCGCGCAACGTCATCTTACACATCCGTATTAGTTTTGCGGGGATACCAAACTTAGACAACGCGGCATATAGGTAACTTGACAAAAATATAGTGTGTGTCGTTTCTCCTTCCAGGGTTTTTTTCCAAGATTTGATTGAATATCTGGCCGATTGTGAACATTTCAGGTCTAAAGCCTCACTGATCGGGCTCAATCAATTTGTAGACGATGGGCTTCACAATACGCTCGACAGGACCTTGTATGCGATGTTAAGCAGGCTTATCCCGCGGTAATTTTTGCAGATTGTAGGATCACCCTTCTTATGTATTGGACACAGCACACTCAGGTTCCATTCGCTTGGCACGCTCTCATCCGACCGTATCCTGCAAAGGAACTGGTGCATGCAGTTTGCCAGCTCTACACCTCCAGCTTTGTATAGCTCAACGGGAAGTCCGTTTGCTCCAGCGGCTTTGTTGTGTTTATTTAATATTAGTTTGGGGAAAAATAAATCCATTATTTTTGGGCAAATGGTCAACAACCTTAGGTTAGGTTAGGTTATGGTGGTAGTCGGTCTGCACGACTAACTCACTTAGACCTTACAGGTCCGTTGTGATACCACTGTGCTACACGGGAACCTCATTTATCTTCCTTCGTGGAACCATTTCGTGGCTCTTATGAAGCGTAGTATTGATGCCAACCCCACGCCAGACACTTCTTTTATAGCTAATACCTCTGCCTGATAGACGCTGCAGTAGTCTGGTAGTCGAACGGATAGTTCCAGTCCTAATTCCTTCGAGAAAACTCCGTAGCCAACCTTATCGTCTAGCTTGGAGCCATCTGTATAAAAGTTTAATTCCCCCCTTCTCCATGGTTTCTTGTATGCCACTCCCTTCTTGACGGTATACTCGTCTTGAAGAGTCTTTCAAAGGTGAGTCTAGGGATAGAGTAGTCTATTTCTTATTTATGACTATTCAGAGAGTGCAAAATGGAAGCGTGGCGGCGGCCACGTGTTTTCCTACCAGATTTAGGGCAGGTAAGTTGATTAGCACTTCCAGCGCTTTGTTTGGAGTAGTCCTTAAGGCGCCAGAGATGCACAAAAAAGCTGTTCTTTGGACCTTACTCATGGTTTTAGCGTAAGTCGCCTTTTGAGCAGATGGCCACCATACAAGTATTCCGTACATTAAGATTGGCCTAACTACCGAAGTATAGAGCCAGTGCGTAATACGGGGTGTTAGTCCCCATTTGATACCGACCGCTTTTTTGCAAGTGTATAATGCAACGTTGGCCTTCTTTACTATTTCCTCAATATTAGATTTCCACGTGAGTTTCCTGTCTAATATGAGTCCTAGGTACTTGACGTTCTCTTTCAAAGGAATCTCCACACCCTTAAAAGTTAGCGGGGAGATTATAGGGAGCCTATGTTTCTTTGTAAAGAGAATTATTTGAGTTTTTGAGGGGTTTATATCGAGTCCCCTGCTCTCAGTCCTGCTTCTAAGCGTGGCCATGTTAGAGCGCAGAATATCCATAAGGGTGTTAGGATATTTGCCTTTAACGGCGATTGCTACGTCATCTGCGTAAGCTGTGACGTGGCAACCCCCTCTTTCCAGGGTCAGCAACAGGGAGTTTACTGCCAAAATCCGAAGAAGAGGGGAGAGGACTCCACCTTGCGGTGTGCCCCTGCAGACCTTTCTGCTTAGAGTAGTGCTTCCTAATTTAGCCGTTACCTTTCTTTTGATGAGTATATCTTCTATCAGGGCTACGACATGTGGTTCAACTCCAAAATTTTCTAATGAATCTACTATAGCGTTTGCACGACACCCCGTATGTATTCATCTATTATTCTCTCCAGGATCTTGAGAAGAAAAGACTTTAGACTAATGGGTCTGAAGTCTTTAGGGTTAGTGTGTGAGGACCTACCTGCCTTGGGTATGAAGGAGACTTTTGCCTCCCTCCATCCTAGCGGAATGTAGCCCATGTTAAGACAACTTCTAATGACAATTTTGATATACGGTAGTACAATGCCCCGTGATTGCTGCAGCTCAGCGGGGTAGATACCGTCCGTTCCTGGCGATTTATAAGGACCAAAAGTATTAATAGCCCATTCGATTTTTGAGTGTGTAACTAAGAGATTTCCTAGGTCGGATTGCCTTTCATTATTGGCGGAATGGTTTTGTTCCACCGGCTTATTTCCTGGAAAGTGTGTGTCTAGGAGAAGACCTAATGATTCCTCACTTGACGTCAACAACCTTAGTATGACGAGCTTTGAACTTTCTCTACTACTCACGCATGGGGAAAATATTGCATAGTTCGTTAATATCAGACCGTTAACCGGCTCTCAGCGAATTTGAAATACCCAACTGATTAGCTGATGTCGCATGGGTCATGACAGCGGTTTGTTTAAAAACCGAGAAATACGAAAAAAATGGACATAATCCCCGCTTCGTTGCCGTCTGACGAAGGGTAAAAATGTGTGTGAAATGAACGGGCAGAATTCTACTGCGGAGTACCCGATGACGTGGCAGCCGAAGTTGCGCGCACAATTTTGTCACTTGGGGATTCAGCAGCCGAATTCTGGACGATTATTTCAGACACACGTCCAATCAGGCGTTGATCAGATGGCAACGAAGTGTCATTGCATAATTTTTTTCGTATATCACCAACACAATCTCAATTTTGTGGTGAGCAGACCCTGACGTCAGCCAATCAGCTGATTCTGTCAAATTTGCTCAGAGCCAAATAATTAAGGAGCTCACCTTTAACATCTTTTTACCATAGCGAATGACCAAACCTGGTAATTTATCATCGTTGCCACTCACAGGCATTTATTTGCAATATTGTGGAGACAGTATAGATAACTTTATATGCTAAATATTTTGATTTTAGATATATCAACTTTCAAACAGTATTTTGTAAATCAAATACCACGTAGCGACTCATTTTGAATAATCTGTCGGGCCTTAAAGTGGCATGTTTTTTTTTCCTTGTTCACACCTCTCGGGAGCATAAGGGCTCGACAAGAATTTTCCATCGTGCACGGTTCTTTGATGTTGTTTTTATACCGTCCCATGAGATGTCGGCATCTGCTAGTTCGCGCCACAACGACCTTCTCCAAATGTCTTTGGTCGATCGCGACTTCAGCTCCCTTGCGGGTTCCAGTCCAGTGCTATTTTCGTGATGCTATCTGGTGGAAAGTGGCATCTAAGCAACTCACAAATGTGAGAAACCAAAAATTTTTTTTTTTATTGTCCCAAAATTTCGGATACTTTTGCAACAGAAGTTACTTTGTATTACGCCAAACCAAACAAATGCACTCATTTATCTAACCAGTTATCCTCCAAATAGAAGCAAAACCGAACTATGTTTGTTTGTTTGCTTGTTCCTTGTTGCCAGTTGTTTTAGAAAAAGTGTTCACGTTGAGCTCAATAAATGAAAACTAATGCCAAACTGTCAGTGTCAGTGTCATTGCCGCAATAATAACTAAAGTCGTAACACTTGGCTGTCATTTGTCACAGCAACGCGGCGGAACGAGCGCAGAAAATATTCGTGAAAATATGTGCAACTTCAAGGCAGCACTTTTCCAAGCCAACCTCTGCCAACTTTGCTAATATTTATTATTTTTGTCTTTTTTCGTTTTCCTTTCACGCTATTCTTCAACTCAACATGACAACAAACATTTATTCAAGTGTACCGCATAATTAAAAACGAGACTGAGTGTCCAGCCCAGACTGTCCTTAGTCCTTACAAAATGACAAGCCAGAAAAAAACAGAGAAACACGAAAACTCAGCAGTGATGAATGAGACAACTGCAGCGGCAGCAGCTTCATTTAGAGTTTATTGTATATTTTTTAGTAATAAAGCTGGTTAAATGCGCATAACCAGCTAAAAGTTGAAATTATAATGAACTCATTAATTAGACCGACTTAGAAGCGGTCAAAGCCGAAGTGGCAGAAGACGGACGCGAAAAAAGTAGCAATAGAAAAGGAAACGCGCCTGAATTGCTGCAGCGCACAAGCGGGCACTGAGTGGGTTAATGGCTGTGATACAATGGAGGGCTCAGGAAATGCTAAAAGGACTAAACTAAATGTAGCAACTTAAAATACATTTGAGTGGAGTGAAAATTAATGACTGCAATAAACTATGAAAAAGCTCAGACTAAGCATTTAGTTAAAGAGTCTTCGCTTTGAAATGGAAAAATTGCCGTCTTGTTTATAAATATTTACAACACTCAAATATATTTTTATTCATAGGTATGCAGGGAACTATTTGCATGTCACTCAAACGCATCTACTGGTGTCACGAATTTTTGTTACGGCTGCCCTAATTTAATTTAACTATCATTATTAAAAATTAACTGTCATAAGCAGCTGTTTTACGCTTCATCTGAGTTCATTAAGTTGGCCATTGTTTGTGTGTATGTATATACAAAAGTGCCTATGGTTCCGCGAGGGCACAAAGGGCCACGTATGTATGCATCTACGTTCATATTCGGTGGCGGATTAAGTCCCGGAGGTGACATCAGATTTCAGAAGAACATATAAAAATAATAATATAGAAATGGTAGGTTTTTTCTAAGGTTACACTGTGTGACAAAAAAAAAATTAAATATACTTTTATGGAGACCTAGTACAATTTGTAAGTCTGGTAAAACTAAGAAAAATGGTATAGGAGAAATTTCCAATACACCCCCAAAATCTCATTTTATGGCCATAAAACTGTTTTTCAGTAGGTTGATGTGAACAATCACTCCTAACTTCGCCAATTTCCATCCGATTTCGAATTTGTGACGTCCTTATTCCCATTTAGCGTAAGTTATACCTACATACCAAATTAGTAAAAAACAAAAAAAAATTTTAAAACCAATACAACTCTATTAATTTTAATTCAATTACCCTCAAATATAGCTCATTCAACCCAAAATTAAATTTACTATAACAGTAGTGTACTAAAAAAAATCCTCAATATCGGATAATGTCGTAAAAATTATGTCAAAGTTGAAAAAATGGAGAAAAAATAAAAAAAATCCAAATACTTCCGCCTACAGTCTCGTCAGTTGTCATTTTAGAAAAATTGTCAACACACTGTCAAAAAGGCTTGTTTTTGTTCTTTCGAACTAAAAAAACAAAGTCGAAATCGGATGGAAATTGGCGAAGTTAGGAGTGATTATTCACATCAACCTACTGAAAAACGGTTTTATGGCCATAAAATGAGATTTTGGGGGTGTATTGGAAATTTCTCCTATACCATTTTTCTTAGTTTTACCAGACTTACAAATTGTACTAGGTCTCCATAAAAGTATAAAATCACTGTCGCACAGTGTTATTAGTTAAAATTCGAAAAAAACAAAATTATAAATTTAAAATAATTTAATAAATAAATAATTTAATAATAATTAATAATAAAACTTTCTTCTTTAAAACTTTAGCAAATACCGTTAAAGAAGTAAAGGATTTTCCAATAAGAGGTGTTATTTTGATATGCAAAGAAAAATGCTATTTTTAATATAAATCATCCGATGTTAATTTCATTATAAAGAGGAAGGTATGCCGTTAATAGTGGAAACTAGCATCAGGCAAATGACCACCACGACCACGCCTATAGGACAATATCCATTTCAATTTAATGAAGTTTTCCATAACCGAATTGTAAAGTGGCTGCGCTATGTCCTCGATAGCCTCACGAATTCCATCTTTGAGGTCTTAAATCCACCCTGGGCTGTTGGCGTAACCTTCTCTTTTACGTGGTGCCAGAGAAAAAGTCACAAGGTGTTAAATCACAAGATCTCGGTGGCCAATGGTGATTACCTCTTCAAGAGATAACACGGTCCGGATTCCCGCAAAAAATCAATTGTTTCGTTGTTTGTGTGGCACGTAGTGCCGTCTTGTTGAAAATAAACGTTGCCCAAATCAATACCATCCAATTTCGGTCATAAAAAATCGTTAATCATCTCTCGATAGCGCAATCCAATTCAAAATAACACCTGTTATTGGAAAACCCTTTAGCTGCTTATATGAAACGTTCTTGCTATAATTGGACCAGCTCACGCAAAATTTTTCTTGGTAATCTTATTTCTCGAAACAATTATCTGTAAACTCTTATTGAAATGTAAAATTTTTAGCACGAAACCGAGATTGAAAAATATTTTCTTAAAATTTCACGCCGAAAAACTATATTTTTATATGTCCTTTTTCACTCCGTTCGGGAGCATAGGACCTCGACAAGGCTCTTCCATAATACACGGTTCTGAGCTGTTGTTTTTGAGCCGTCGCATGAGATGTCACCATCTGCCAGCTCGTGCAACATACACTCTACAGATGATACGGAGGCATTTATTGACGAAAGATTGGAGCCTCTGTGAGAAGGTATAAGAGGCCAGCCAAGTTTCACTTCCGTACAACAATGCTGACTTCACGCATCCAGAATCTGTTTGAATAGTACTGAGAGAAGCAAATTTAATAAGACTTTCGTAACCGGAAGAAATAAACTTATTTGGACCAGATGGCAGACTGTTTTACATACACTAGACCGAGGTCAATACGAAGATTAAACCACAACATTTGCGAGTTACCAGAAAACAAGGTGGTGGCAACTTTGGGCTTGAAAAATTGACCTTTAGCGAAGAAATAATGAACAAATATTTTTATTTAAGGCCGGCGGGCCAATTAGATGTCCTAAATTCAGAAGTTTTCGCGAAGCGTTGTAGGATGAGAAAAAAAACAATTAGCCAAATGAAGTTTTGGGGATAGTTTAATATATATTTGAACTAAAAAAAAAAAATTTGTACAATCTCCAACAATATATTGTAAGCCGAGTTATCAATAGATTCCCAGAGCGCGTGTATCCAACTTCTGTACAAGATACAACTTGCAATTTTCATCTGAAAACAAAAAAAAAAAGATTATTAATTTTGATGTAATTATCTTCGATGTGAACTAAGAAAATTGGGAGAAACACCTAAAATTCGAATTTTTGGGGAAGGTAGAAAAAAAAAGTGGTTTTTCAAGGGAAAAAAAACTCTTCAACTGGGTAAAAAAGTCGCTTAAAAAAAGTTTTTGGATGTTTTTTTTAGTTCACATAGAAGATAATTACATCGAAATTAATAATCTTTTTTTTTATTTTCAGATGAAAATTGCAAGTTGTATCTTGTACAGAAGTTGGATGCAGGCGCTCTGGGAATCTATTGATAACTCGGCTTACAATATATTGTTGGAGATTGTACAAATTTTTTTTTTTAGTTCAAATATATATTAAACTATCCCCAAAACTTCATTTGGCTAATTGTTTTTTTTCTCATCCTACAACGCTTCGCGAAAACTACTGAATTTAGGACATCTAATTGGCCCGCCGGCCTTAAATCTTCTGCAAGAAAATTTGGTTCAACGCTTGGAAATTACAAACTGAAGGTGACTTTTGCTTTTATCAAGATAACCACTCTAATCACAAGCAATATAAAGATGGTCAATATATTATATAAATAACCCCACATTGTGGAAACTCCTGCACCATCAACGGATTTCAACGCCATCGAAAATTGGAGGTCGGTTTTGAAGACCAATATAAGAAAATATGACATCCATAACAAATCTAATCTTAAACAGTCGATACTAGCAGAGTGGAACCAAAGCACCCAATAGAAGTGTAAGCGCCAATTATTTATTTAATTTTTAAGAGTGTCGAAACAAAAAAGATCAAAAATATTAGTTGATCAACTAAGTTCCCGCTGTTTTTTGATGAAAATACAACTTTATTCTGAAAAAATGGTTACAAGTGAATCATTGAAAATACTGCCCATTGTTGGGTACTACTTTTTCTCATCTTTCTGCTAGATCTCGTATACCGTCGCGGTAAAACTGTTCATCTTTTGAGGCTATCCACGGATCAAGCCATTTTTTGATGTCTTCATATGAATGGAACTGCTGGTCAGCTAGACCATGCGCCATCGATCGGAACAGGTGATAATCGGACGGCGCAATATCTGGAGAATGTGGCGGGTGGGTAGGATTTCCCCTTTCTGTGTTTCCATGTAGGTTTTAACGGGTTTGGCAATGTAAGGCCGAGCGTTGTCATGCTGTAGAATCACTTTTTCATGCCTCTTTGCAGCGTGAATATTCGGCCGAGGCGTAGAAGCATGACCGGGCAGTTCCCATGAATTTCTTTTCTTTGGATTGCTGTTATGAAACCATTTTTCTTCACCCATCACGATGCGATGAAGTAAACCCTTCCTTTTTTGCCGCTGGAGCAGTTGTTCACAGGCGAACATCCCTTGTCTTTAACTCATAAGAAACCCAATTCTCCTGTTTCTGAATCATTCCCAAAGTATGCAATCGCTTGGAAATGGATTGGCGTGTAACTCCTAATACTGAAGAAGGCTCTTCTTGCGTTTTACACGGATCCTCATTAAGTAATGCCTCCAATTCAGCGTCTTCGAAGGTTTTTGGCCTTCCTTCACGCGGACGGAAAAACATAAAATCACCGTCTTTGAAGCGACAGAACCATTCTCGCCACGTTTTTTCACTTAAAGCAGCATCTCCATAAACTTTTTGTAGCTCTCGATGCGCTTCAGCCGCCGTTTTTTTCGAATGAAAGATGAAAATCAACACTTCCCGCAAATGACGATTATTCGGCACAAAATCAGAGATTTTCATAAAACCAAAAGTATATGACACCAAAAAAAAATCACTAATGTGTCGAAGCAATTTGTTTGCCATATGTCCAAGTTTGGTTTATGACGTTTAGGTTATGTTAGAATTGACTAGCACACACTGCTGGCGGAATCTATTGACAAACAGCGGGAACTTGGTTGCGCACCCAATATGTATTTCAGAAAGTCCACTTGCCCACGCCCATTGAATACACCTTACAACCGCTACTGCACTTTACATTCCACCCATACCCGCTCAGCTGGGGTTGCTGTTTGTCGTTTACGCTCATTAACTACAATTTTCCTGTCAACAAACTGGTAAATCGCTAATTTTGTCAAACTGCCAGCTATGGCACGCGCAGAAATAACAAAGCCCGTCTTTCTCCTTTACCTCTTTTGGTTTTTGCTCCAAGGCACAATCCTTTCACCTTACCAAATATCAATTCATTTAACCCAAATCGTGTCACGTATCACACTGAGCGACGACGTGCACTACCTCAACGCCGGTGCGGCTATAGATTCTCCCACGCTTTCAGCAGAATCTGCTAAAA
Organism: Anastrepha ludens; assembly: GCF_028408465.1. NCBI lineage: Eukaryota > Metazoa > Arthropoda > Insecta > Diptera > Tephritidae > Anastrepha > Anastrepha ludens. The sequence goes on along the minus strand of NC_071499.1, from coordinate 7,469,258 downwards.
ATTAAGCATTTAAAACACCACAAAAACAATTTAACATCACATTTAGCATTTGGCAAGACAAAGGCGTTTATGATTCGGCCGAAGAAAACTCATTATTTGCTACTGTATTTGCTGTTAACACAAAGTTGCCGTTGATGTTGGAACACCCCTGCATTGTTGTGTTGTATTCGTTGGTTGCTGCTGAGCAAAATAAATTAGAATATTTTAATGAAAACACTTAATCACACAGCCGACCCCCTCACCACTTCTTATGTTGGTGTAACAAAACTTTTTAACCACACTGTAAAAACTTGTTGCTTTTCCAGTTGAAAGCTCGGTGCCTGCAGATTGTCATCGCCCGAGGCATTTTGAATGTTGACAGGATAATCAAGTAAAAGTGTTAAGGAAGAATTTTAATTACAACTTTAATGGGCCATAGCAGAGTTTTAAATAGAAAATATTTGTTTGTGTGTGTGCGCATATATGTATGTGTATAAATTATCCGTTGTAAATGTATAAGCAAACCATTTCAGCTACAATTTCAGCTACTTCAAATTTGTTTTTTTCTTGTTTTTGGAAAATACACAGCGTTTGCTTGGAGGCAGAAGTGAAACGGCAAATGCCAAGCCGCAACCGTTGGCTGACAGCGGTTTCGATTGTGGATTCATTTGCATAAAATACCAGCTGTCACACTATTAACACAAAGCAATAACAACAACAACAACAACAACCACGGCAACAACCAACTAAGCGGTGACAATGAACATAAATGGTTGCTGTAATAACTGCAAAACGAATAACAGCAACAATAATAATAATACTAACAACAATAACAAACAATAATAATTATGTTGTTTTAATAGCTTGTAATTATGTGACAACTCGTGACAGCTTTTTAGCAGCCCACGCTGCGCTGGCTCAGATTGCTTTTAGGCAGCACAAAGCGACTCTTTGGGTTGACAGCAAAGCGGAAGGATATTTAAGGGAAGGTCGGTTTGTGTTCGGCTATCAGAACTTTCATTTATCTAAGGCAGTTATTTTGTTTATTATTTTATTTGTATACCCCAGCGAATAGAAAGCGGAAACGGAGGAAGGAAATTGTTGAGGAAGGAGCAATTATTTTTCGAATGGTAAATCTGGAACACTTTTGGGATTTAAACAAACAAAAAAACCACAACAAGGTATTACACTTTTATTTCTTTTCTTCGGCTTCCACTTGTTCTATCAGATGATGATGTCATTGAGGGCTCGTTAAAGATTAAAAACTCTTCTCATTTAGATGTAGACGGGCTTTCTGTAATTTTTTTTTTAAATTGTCGCTCTTTGGTGCAACCTCTTAAACTAATTTTAAACAAATCCTTGGCTGCATATTATTTAATAATAAATAATATTTATTGATAATTGAAAGGTGATTTCAGTCACTCCAACTTACAAAAGTGGCAATAAGAGCGATACTACGGATTACAGGCGGATTTCCAAATAATCTGCTGTCTCTAAAATGTTTGATTGTGTTGCCAAAGACAAGTTATATTTTAGCGAAAAACATCTGATTAGTCCTAAACAGATCTACAGGGTTGCCCATATTCGACGCACCCATCTGGCAACCCAGTATCTTTTGTCAGAGACGTCAGATCGCTTAATGACACACCGCGTTGGAAGCGTCAGTCGAAGCAGAGTTTCACCATGGAACAGTACACGCCACGCGAGCGCTCCCAAATTGTTGAAATTTACATTCAACAAAAGAAGTCAATTGTGAAAACTCAACGTGCGTTTAAAAAATTAAATTATGTGAAAAGTGCGCCTTCTAAGAACACCATTAAACGTTTGTACGAAAGGTTTTCGACTGGTGATGCTCTTTCTAATCCAAAGAGGCCAATTAAAAACCGAACAAGGCGATCGGATAAGAATATTGCTTTTGTACGGGCCAGTGTTGAGACGTCGCCAAAGACATCCCAAATCGCCGATCTCAACAGTTGGGCATTGCTCGGACCACTTTACAACGAATTATCGAATTATCCGCATTGATTTGCATTTATTCCAGTATAAGATTCAATTGACGCAAAGATTGTTGCCTGCGAACAAACCTCGTCGATTGAAATGGGCCCAAAGAGTCATCGAATTGGCTGAAGATGACGAGCAATTTTGGAACAAAATCATCATGTCCGATGAGGCTAATTTTTTATTGAATGGGACGGTAAACAAGCAAAATTGCAGTATTTACGCCACTGAAAATCCTCACGAAATTCAAGAGGTACCTCTTTACGACGAAAAAGTCACTGTTTGGTGCGACGTTAGTGCGAAAACGATTATTGGGCCGTTTTTCTTCGAAAATGAAGATGGTCAAGCTGTTACCGTCAATCAGGAGCGTTATCGCGATATGATAACCACTTTTGTGATGTCAATTATTCCTCGAAAGCTTATGAGGCAGTTCTGGTTTCAACAAGACAGCGCTCAACCACACCCAGCTCGCACCACAATCGATTTTGTGAAGAAATTGTCCCCCACGTTCGACTGATTTAACGCCACCTGACTTCTTCTTGTGGGGCTATTTAAAATCAAAGGTTTATTTTAGCCCAAGACCATAGAAAAGCTCAAGAACAACATCCGTGAAGAAATAGCCGCTATTCCAGCCGAAATGTTAGCTAAAACTATGGAAAATGCTGCAAAACGGGCACAATACGCCGTACAGGTTCAAGGCGGCCATTTGAGAGATATCATATTCAAAAAGTAATGTCAACAAATCTACTTGAACCAAATAAAATGATTATTTACGCCAACATAAAAAAAAAATGTGTTTTTCTTTGATTTAAAAAAAAAACACATGGGTCCGTCGAATATGGGCAACCTAGTACGTTATCTAACTTAGAAGTTTTTTCTGAAGGTTGTCACGCAGGCTTCGAGAATGTATACCAAATTGGCGCGATGAACATGGACTGCTCCAAAGCCCCTCGATAAAATCTCCCATACGATTTTAGTCGCTAAATTTGCATGCCTCGGTTTTCATTCCACTTTGATCCTATTTAATAAATAGATGCAGTACTGTAGTTATCGATGGAATTTCTTCGAAATAGTTCATCGCCACCTCTGGTGTAACTTAGGGTAGCATTTTAGGACCTTTGTTATTTGTTTTGTTTATCAATGACATTTGTTCGTGGTTTTGCTGTGCTAATTTTCTTCTCTATGCTGATGATCTAAAAGTGTATGCTGAATCTAGTTATTCTGCCGACCTACATTCCGAGTTGAATAATGTATTTTCCTGGTGCCTTATGAATCGTCTATTTCTTAATATTGAAAAATGTCAGAAAATCACATTTCCTAAGCTTGAAAACTCCCTTAATGCCTCTTATCATATTAACTATACATATCTTGCTTCGTCCGATGTCATAAAAGATTTAGGGGCTTTCTTTGATTCAAGGCTTAATTTAACTGAAATGTTCTATCCAATTAGCCAGAAAAAAAGGAAAGCCCTTCGACAGCCTCTTGAAAATGAGCACACCGCCAAGAAGAAAGTGGGAAACACCAAGATCATGGAGGAGAGGGGATTAAATTTCTATATAGATGGTTTCTAGCCAGACGATAGGGTGGGCTATGGAGTATTTTCGAAGGAATTAGGACTTGAGTTTACCGTTCGACTTTCAGACTACTGCAGCGTCTATCAAGCAGAAGTTCTAGCTATAAAAGAAGTGGCTAAATATCCAAATCTTATTTGGATTCCGGGGCAAGGAGATATTGAGGGAATTGTAAAGTCGATGAGCTAGCCAGGAAAAGTACTACTCTTCAACTGCTCCATGATCGAAGAAACATTGGGATACCTACGGCCGCGACCAACTTAATATTTAAGAATAAATTAACAAATAGCCCAATAGGCATGGAGAGATGAAGCCACATGCGTGATACCTGGGCTACTATGGCCGCAACTAAATAAGTAAAAGATAAAGGAAAGGAAAAGGGTGGGTAGCCTTTCAAGATAGGATATCTAGAAGGTCGTGGCTTGTATAACCACTCATTGGCTATTTGGCAGGCATTCCTTGAGACTAGGAGTTTTCTGCCTTGAATATTGTAGAAGTTGTACAAATGAGGAAGAGGATGGAAGAGTTCAGCACTTCCTTTGCAATTATCCAGCCTTAGTTAAAATTAGAGGAGTTTTTTTAGGGAAATACCTTTTCAGTTATCTTACGGTCAGTCTGGTATAGGAATGGTCCCAATCCTGCGTTTCATAAGAGCCACAAAATGGTTCGCGAAGAAGAATAAATGAGGTTCCCCTGTCGCACAAAGGTATTACAACGAACCTGTAAGGTCTAAGTGAGCTGGTCGTACAGACCGATTACGACCACATACTAATCGAACCTAAATCATTGACTACTTCAAAATTACAGTCATGAAGTGATGTGATCGCCGAGATGAAAGTGCACCAAAAAAATTGTTTCCATTCATTTCGTTTCTTTATCTGCTTTGTGAAAAGCAAAGTTCTTGGTCGATTGTTAGAAATCTTCTTATTTTTCCACCAAAATAACTGGCTTTAACTCAAAATAATTGTCGCCTAGAAGAGGATATCTCTTTAAATTCAATAAACTCTAAAAAATGCTATCATTCATTTCTGTCGGCTGCCCAGCTCATACGCCGTGTCTCGCCCGAAACATTGAAATTCAATTGGTTTTGAAATCATTCAGTGAATCAGAAACACTTTGTTATAAAATTTATGTGCACGAGCATATAAATAATGACAACATATACAACAACAGCGGCAACAACAAAGGCAAATGCGACAGGAAAACAACCAGCGATGGCAACAAATCACAATACCGAGCATTGCACGATTGAGACCGGGAAGTTTTCATTAAAAATTTCCACATAATTAAGCAGCTCCACAAATGATAGAGCTACTCCGCTGGAGTAAAGCAGAGGAAGTGGAAAATGTAGTGAAACCCAAACAAATACTTCTTCTTTGCTGTTGTGAAATTTTACAAAGTTAAAATGAGAAAAACAAACTAAGAAAGAAAAAAGTTTTAGTGAACACAGAGAAGAAAAAGATAAGGGAAGGCAGAGAGCAGAGCGAGAGGGAAACCGCAAGCGCGAACGCAACGAAATGTGCCACACTTTAGTTCCAATTTATTTTGTTCCTGTTGTACTATACATAATACATACAAATAATGTTTTCGCTGAGGAAGAAAGCCAAGTAAACAGAAGAACGGGTCCCCGCCTCGTGTTTGTTGACTTAAAGGGGTCGGCGCTGGCTGCTGAAGGAATCACTGCGCTGATTGCACAATTGAATTGCAGTTGTGGCACGACAAATGCACAACAACAGTAACAATAGAAACAACTAGCGAGCGGCGTCGTACTTCCTAAGTTTCTCTACATAATTCTGGCTTTTCTGTTTTTTTTTTGGTTTTTTTTTGGTTTTTGCCACCAGCATCGTCGCTGCGTGGCGGTTGCTGCGGGCGAGTGCTTTCGTGTTAGCGCAGTGGCCGTTATTGACGCAACAAGCCGCGTAGCCAACGAAGCGTGAACCCGAATAACCGTCAAGTTAAGAAACTTAAAGGCATGCCATGTTGTTATGCTCGCCTCCCACGCTGCTTTTGTGAATTCAAAGACACGAGCGCTCGCTAACTTAAAGAGAATTTTCCACTTCACTTTCTTCTCTCACGTCTTCTTCGCTTTGGTTTGACTCGGTGCCGTTGTCCTTGTAAGTTATACTGTGCGTGCTTACGCAAATAGTTACAACAACAAACGACTACTATTACAGCGAAGTCTCAAAACTTTACGTCTACGCGAGGTTTACTTTAAAAAAAATTCCTTCGCTTTGCCAACTTCTTTCTGCTACCTCTTATTTTAAAAATCTAGCCTTTTTACTTTCTGTTTTAAATACATCTTTGCCAGCACTCCCGTTCTGATAGTATTATGCCAGTGCAATGTACGTCAATAGACATCCACCTTAAGGGGGTGTATCGTCACCGGTTAAGTGATACGACATGCGACAAAAGTGCAAGTGGCGCAAAAGCCGCGCAAATTAAACAACACGAAAAAACGTGAAATAGAGGGAACACTTTGAAAATCTACTTTACAAATTTAAGTCTACCCATGCGCATGGCAAATAGAGCAAAATTTAAGCTTTAAAAAAACGTGGTCAGGCCAGGAGTCCTGAGGTAGGTTGGTTGCTATTGAAAATGAGCGAAACCGAATAGAAAGCGCGAAATCTACAAATATCAAACATATCGTTAAATAGTAAAGACATTTCGTGAACATTTTGAATAATTCATTCCAAGCTATCGCTGAGCTTCTATGATAGCCGAAAATTCAGTCTGAAAGACGCAGCTACCACAAAAGTGGCTTAGGGTGGATGGAATGGAATAGAATTGTAGTTGGCCGAAAATTTCATTAAATTAAATTTGCTTCACTAAAATGAAATAAGAAAATTATAAGTTTAATATAATTTTAAAGAATTCAGCATTGATCTGCTTTTTATTATTTTTTCCTAGAGCGCCGGCCGGGGCACAAACAGCCGAAACAAATAAGTTCCATTGGGATCAATTTGCAGCTTTTAACTTTAACTGTGGCCAGGTGAGCGAACCATCAGCAGTCGTGATTTCATTCAATAGACTTCGCTTGCACGTTCCTTTTGGTCGAGACGAGAGCGTTGCGGGTTCCACTCCAATATAAGTAGCAGGTTTACGTATTGTGTAACCAATCCATTTCCATTTTCGCTCGCGAATCTCGCAATTTCAATTGGTCTTTTGCCACTTCGTGTAAAGAGCTCGTCATTTGATATCCAGTTATCAGGCCAACAGATGCGCGGATTGGCTCCAAGGCAGCGATTTATAAAATTTTAAGTTCTTTTTGTGATTGAAACCGCTTCAGACCACGTTTTATATCCATATAATAGCACAGACTTAATATTTGAGTTAAAAATTCTCAGCATTGTTCTGGTAGTCAACTACTTTGATCACCTTGTGCTTTTAAGTTGCGCGAAAGACGACCTGAATTTCAATATCCTGTGATAGAACACACCAGTCTACATTTGTAAATCTGTCTAGGGTGAGTTGGCTACTTAAGTATACAAATTTCTTTACATTTTCGATAAGTTGACCGTACAGCATGAAAGTGCCAAGCCGAGTGTCATTAATGGTCATAGATATAATTTTCCGTTTTTATGTTTTTTATAGTCTGCTAAAAATACTGTTTTTAGATTAATAAATAAATAAATGAATACATTTTCCAAGCTTTCAAAAATGCAATTTAAGACTACTCAAGAGGATTTAAGGGGTACATAGATAGAAGTGAGATGGGAATTCATTACTTATCTGCAAACTTCCCCGATTTTTTAAGCACGAAAGCGAACGTAATACAAACAAAATGTACCATCTAAATCTGACGATAGCCGGACAGCAGCAGAGAAAATGCTCTGTACTATTCCCACCATCCAAAGGAGATACACAGATTAACACTCCTACCAAAATTGTATCGTCATTACTTAACACATCACAAGTTACGCCGTCTTGAGTAGATCTTTCTCTGCACATGTTTCCGTTTTTTTACAATTTTAAAAATGGACTTGAATTTACAAGAGCAAGCTCCTATTAAATTTTGCGTTAAAAATATATTCAATTGGTGTTGCACACCACGAAAGGTCAGACAGTTCATAAGGACTATTCTTTGGGCGTTATGAGACGCTTATGTGAAGCAGTTCACCCAAAAATGATGGATTTGTGGGAAAACAACTCGTGGACTTAGCACCAAGAAAACTAACCTTAGAACAATACCATTAACATCTGTAAATTATTGAGCAAGAAATAAACAAATACCATCGAAAAGCCGTCGAATTCACTTGATATGGCTTCCTGCGATTTTTTCAGTTTGATCGAGTTAAAAAAACTACTACGGGGAAACTGTTTTATTGGCCGAAAGGAAGTAATGGATAGATGTAAAGAAAGTTCCAGAAATGTTTCAAGAGCTGCATCAAATGCTGGCGTAAGTGCGTTGCAGTTGATGTGAAGTACTTTGACGGCGCTAATATATATCACTTTTGAGAAATAAATTTGTATTTTGAATTTTCTGAATATATTCCGGGAACTTTTTGATCAAGAAGAAATATAATTTTTGTAATGAGAAGCCTTAAAAGTTTGAAAATATGCCTGCAAATCACAATGCCGTTTTTATTCCCAGCTTTGATAGGTGGGATAGAAGGAACTTTTCAAGCATCGATGTATTGTCCACAAACTAACGATTTATTAAAGATTAGCAGAAATGGATAGGCCAAAGCCGAACATTCAAGGGGTTTCATTATCAAATTTATGCTAGACGATATTCTAAAGACCATTTCATTATTTTTGTTACGAAAAAGAGCATTATCTTGAGCAAAAATATTTTATTTAAAAGTTTTATGACAAAATTAAAGCTTTTATTAAAAAACAAAGTGCCTGTAACGTAGTACACATAACAGAAGTGAAACTTTCAAGGTGGACAAAGAAAGAGGGGGAGACCCGAGAGAGAAGGAGAAAGAGAGAGAGAGAGAGAGAGAGAAAGAATATATATCTAAATAAATTCACTGCATTTGCAGAGAATACAAATAGACAAAACTTACAATTAAATTCCCCTTCATCGCTCGACATATTGACAACTCGTACTTTTACGATAGATGGTTGCATTGTGTGCGGACAAGCTTCTGTCGATACGACCCGTGTGCGGGGGCCCTAACTGTGTTAATTCCTTAACATTCTTCAAATTGAATCTGCCTTGTGAATACCTAGCAGCGACGCTGAAATAAAATTTGCTTCGGCATACGTGTCTCGCTTTTACTTGCTATTAGGTTACATACTATTCACAATAGAGCAAGCGCATCCAACTTTGCATTAAACATCAATCGGCTTTTTTTTACAGAAGTATACGGGAACAAATTTGTTTCTTTTACGTAAAGTTTGAAGGTAAATTAATTAAAAAAATTCTTAATTTACCAATTATCGAGGGAAAAAAGAAAAACGGTATGCAACGACTATGGATCTGAGCTTGGACGAAATAATTAAAACCAAAAAGATTACTCGACCATCAGCATTTAAGGAATTATAAGCATGTCGAAATATATTTCCCTATGTTCAAGTCTGAGCAATCTGAAATCTTTTGGTTAACGCTTTTCATTCACTGCAGCAACTATTCGGAAAACCCACGTAAAGGATTAACATTACGAAAAACCTTAAATAAGCCGATATTTAGACAGAGCGCAGTAAAATAATACCAAATATAAACTGTCAAATATCAGACGGTCAACAGGAAATAATAAACCGAAAATGATTGGATTTATGATGGTAAATTACTAAAAAATATATAAGGTATAGCTCAATCTCTCCTTTTCCTTTACGTTATATCTTTTTTCTCTCTCGCGGAACCAAAATGCCCAAAACGTTGCATGGCCTTGAAATTTTACTCTCTATTCTCGCTCGTCTATCGACGCGACCGCTCATAAGGAAAAGGTTTCGTTTTTTCATTTCGCATTTCATGGATTTCGATTCCTGGATTAACTGAATGGTCACCCCCCGCAAGCACAATCATCTACGTGGCTTCTAGCTTTTATGAGTCGACTTGAACTAAATCCAGGTGCGGGACGTTTAATAAAGAGAGTATCTTTCAAAATAATTTATAATAATTACTAGAAACTTTAAAATCCACAAGATTTTGTTTTGAAAACGCTTTTCTTCTAAATAAAGCATCCAACAATCTTTGACTGTTCAGGCATTGTTTAAGTGGTGTAGGTGTTACAAGAACTATACCCTCTTTTCCAATGACACACACACACACATATCTAAATGGGTTATTCCATCTATGTAAGTGGTTAAGAGCGCTCCGACGCTGTCCTTGTCGCTGCCATTTACTGAGTCTGTTGCAACCAGTTTGCAGCTCCAACTGACAACATTTTTTTTTAACTTTTTTATTGTTATTGTCTTTTTCGCCTACTGCTTGGCTGTTGGTGTCATTGGCGCTGTCGATGTATTTTGGCATTTCCGTTGCTCTAAAAGTAGCATCAACACTGACTAAGTGCATTCATAGATTCGTGGCGCCAGTCACAGCAGCAGCAGCATTCGCTCCACTCCGTCTTTCAAGTTTTTTACTTGCTATTTTTTGCTACCCTTCCTTAGCTTCTTGCGCTACTTAACACCCACGTCTAGTACTTTTTCAACTATTCCTTGTAGCGGCGCCACCACCAATCATTTCCGCTGCCTGTTAGCGTAATCTAGTTGGCTATTGGGTGGGCATCCCACCACTACTACTTCCGACTCTTATTGCTGCAGTATATTTACTTAGAGTATCTGCCCCTTTAAGACGTTCACATTTGTGCTTCACTTTTATTGACGCCTTTTGGCTTGGTGGTTCAAACGGAAAACGGAATTTATCCTGGACCATAAATTTTATTCCAATTTTCCGGTAACACTGACATCCGTTTTAAGTTAAGAGCCAACGCTGCGCCACTATGCTCCAGCTCTCAGTAACTTTCGCTTACATCATCCGATTTTCACACGCCGCGCTGGTGTTGGTATTGGTGACACCACTTTGTATGACTTACACAAAAATTGGTACCCCGTAATGACGGATCAACATTGAGCTTGTTTGTCTTCTCGTCTTTTCGGTGTCTGCCTGCTTGGTAGGAAGGAGTCACGCTCTCAGCAAATTGCGGGAGGTGAGGCGCTGCGGTGGGAAATCTGTGTGGCTCCTTGCAGTTGCAGTCGGAAATGTTTGTTTTTTTTTTTTGATCTTTTTTCAGCAGCCGATTTTTCTTCTTTGACGGAAGTTAATGTGCTCCTGGAAAACTGCAGCTTGGATTTTGGTTGCAACTAAGACACTGAGTAATGATAAGCTATTCAAGTATTTATATTAGTTACTAGGTTTTATCATATGGGGGGAAAAACTATGCTAAAAAATGAGTGTCAATATTTAAGGAGCATAATAATTTCAAGTTACTTCTATAAAATTTAAAATGCATCGACTTTATACTGCGCCATATGAATATTAGGTCGTTTTAAATTCTTTATTTCATGTATCGGGTGTAGTTTTGGCTGCATGTGAACTATCGATATCGATAACTATGGTTTAAAAGCTGAGAATTGCAAACTGGGTTGACATTTCTGTTGAGCAAGGCTTGGCAAGTCATCGTGAATTATTTAACGCTAGAACAACGCTCCCACATTGTGGAAATTTACTTTGAAAAAATAAATCTGTTCGCGAAGTTCGTACAGTGAAGTGTTGAAAAAGACAACGAAATGTTGTTTCGTCGTTATTCTTAACTTCTTGGCCTTTGTCCTTCGACTACGTGAAAAATTGCACATAATGATATTGGCTTACGTACCTATGGAACACAGCTCGTACAAAAAATGAAGCCAAATGACTATATCTTGCGTTGCATTTTGGCTGATTGGGTTCAGTTAGATTTATTCAGATTTTTTGGAAAAAGTTGCCAAAAGCTGGATTGTTCGAATGAACCATGCACCTCGTAGCCGCGATGGATATATGCTGGATATAATATTCAAAAAATAAATGCCATGAAATTACCTACCAAATTATAATTATAATTATAATAAAAATGTATTAATAATATTTCTGGTTTGTATTAAGATTTTATGCTTTGAAGCTTTTAAGAAAGGCATTCTTTGTTTTAGGTCTCATCATTTTCCATACAAAATAAGCTGGGTACAATTTTTCCTACGGAATTATAAAATCTATTTTAATACGAGGGGTAGCTTTTATATTTCGGGATTTGGCAACTCTGGTGTTGCAATTTGGCAACTGACTCCTGTATCACAAAGTTTGACATTTTTTGGCCTTTACGTACTCAGAACTTTTTGAAATACCAGCGCTATTTGTGTTGTTTACAGTAACTTAAAAGATTCATCTCGGTCCAAAAATGGAATTAAATCGTGAACATTTTCGTGCGATTATTTTTTACATCTTTCGACGTGGATTAACTCAGCAACATTGCATGGATGAACTTAATTTATTTTTTTGGCGATGAAGCTCCATCAAGGACCAGTGTTTATCGATGGTATGGTGAATTCAATCGTGGTCGTAGTTCACTCCAAGATGAATTTCGTGAAGGTCGTCCAAAATCAGTTGTTGTTCCGAAAACCATTGATGTTGTGCGCGAACTGATATTGCAAGATCGTCATGTGACCTATCGTGAGATTGAAACAATCTTAGGCATTAGTGGGACCAGCATACATTCAATATTGCATAAATATTCGAAACACGTCTGTGACATCGTGACAGGTGATGAATCATGGATTTACGCGTATGAGCCCGAAAGTAAACAGCAGTCGACTGTATGGGTGTTTCAAGATGAGCCAAATGACTTCTTTTTATTCCCGTACGTAAAAAACAAACTGAGAAGTCAACGTTTTTCGACACCTGAAGAAGCGGTTGCGGCATTCAGAATGCATGTTTTGGAGGTACCTCATTCAGAGTGGCGAAAGTGCTTCGACAATTGGTTCAAACGCATGCAAAAGTTTATAGATCTTCATGGAGAATATTTTGAAAAACAATAAAGTGATTTTCGATGATTAAAATTTGTTTTTGTTCTCTAATTCCGATATATAAAAGGCACCCCTCGTATAAGACCAAAATATTTCGGGAATATATTAAAATTTAACTAAACTGCTCCAAAAACCTCATTATTCCGATTCGGTTAATAAATTGAATGTTGGAAAATATATTTTTAAAAACTAAGTTTATTTACAAAAAACTCAATGTCTGGAGTTTTTTACATCATTTCAGCTCAGATAAATCTTATTATCTTTCGAAAATATTAGTTTGGGGAAAAATAAACCATTATTTTTGCTGGTTAACTTCGATTATTTCTGTGATTTTATCGACATTTTCTCCAACATCAAAAATGCCTGAACGAAACGGCTGAATAGAACAAACACAGCAAAAACAGCAAAAGAATTGTTTAGTGTGAAATTTTACCTTGAAAACGAGCATAGCCTTTAAATTTTTTGATCGAACAATACAGCCATCTACCGAGAAAAAATGGATTTCTTTTTCTTCTTCTTCTTTATATGCAATTCGTTACCGAAGGCAAGCGATCATGTATAAAATATAATGTAACTATAAAATTCTATACATCCAAAATTAAATGAACACAATAAAGCCTAACAAATATGCTCACAAAAATAAAAACATTTTTATAAATTTTTTATAATATTTGAAAAAGCGTCTCTTTTTCGGGCTAATTCCAAAAGATGACCGATATTTTGGACTCCGATCCATTGACGTATATTTCGCAACAAGGAAAATTTTTTTCTTCCGATGACTCGTCTTCCTTCAATTTTACCTTGCAGTATAGTAAGCTGCAGAAGATTATACTTATGATTTCGGCATATATGACCCAGGTAGGCTGTTTTTCTGTGTTTAATGCACCGTAGAAGCTCTCTTTCGCTATTTACTCTTCGAAGCACTTCAGAGTTTGAGACAAGGTCGGTCCACAGAATTTTAAGTATTCTTCTTAGTATCCACATTTCGAATGCTTCTATGCGATTCATATCAGAAACTTTCATCGTTCAAGTTTCCATGCTATACAACAAAACTGACAGAACATAACATCTAACAATACGTAGTTTTAAGTTTAAATTCAAATTATGGTTCTTTAGAACGCTGCTGTATTTATAAAAAGCAGCTCCAGCCATTTCTATGGGGCATTTAATTTCCATTGAATCATCAGATGTATCATTAATATATCGGCCAAGGTACTTAAATTTATTAACCCGTTCAATCGGCGTATTACTACTTGTCAGTGTGAGATTATTGTAGACATTCTTACGACTGATTGACATAAATTTTGTCTTATTGACATTGATTTTCAAACCATATATTTGGCTTTGTCTTGTCACACTACCGACCAATCGTTGGAGTCCTTCCATGTTGTTCGATATTAAAGTTGTCTCATCAGCGTATCTTATGTTGTTTATACATACGCCATTAACTTTAATACCGTCCTCAGTGTTTTTTAAGGCTTCTTGGAAAATTGCTTCTGAATAGATGTTAAATAGAAGTGGAGAAAGAATACATCCTTGCCGTACTCCTTTGGAAATGGGGACATCATTCGTTTTTTCACCGTAAATAACAATGTGTGCAGTTTGATTCCAATATAAGTCTTTTTCGCCAAGCTAATATATGAAACAATACTTTATTTGCAACAACAACAACAGTAACAATCTATACAAAGACTAGCCGAATGGCTTGGTACGTGGCAATCATTCGTAAGCGCGTAGGTGTGTTTCTGCCATGAAAAAGCTCCTCATAACAAATATTTGCCGTCCGGAGTCAGCTTAAAACTGTAGGTCCCTCCATTTATGGAACAACATCAAGACGCACGCCACAAATAAGAGAAGGAGGTCGGCCATGCACCCAAAAAGGGAGCAAGCGCTTATATTTATATACTCGTATGTAAACCAAGATCCTGACGTAAAATTTTCCGCGCTGTGGAAGGGCCGACAAGCTGAGAACGACGTATCGAAATTTCGGCGTCTTCTTCAAAACTTCTCTCTATGAACAAAGCAATCTTAACCAAACTCCGAAAGGATAGAGAGCTGTTATCCGCGATAAAGCGCAACAGAATCATATATTTCGTTTCGTATATTTTCCATTCGTCCAAGGCGCCTAATTCAAGGCTGAAAGCTAAAGTTGGTGGTAAATAGAGAAAAGTCGCATAGTTACTAAAGAAACCAGGTGGGAGTAAATTGTAGGCTGACCATTTCGAGGCACCAAGAGCTTGCAAGGACTCAAGCACATCTGCTTCGGCAACACTAAATTTCTCTATTTCTCGTTGAAGATGGCATTAGTCCGTACTGATTATTGGTACTTTGAAGCTAGTGAATATGCGTCCAAAAAAGTTTGCAAACAATTCTATTATAAAGGGTGGTTAAATTTTAAGGGCCGATGTTGAATGTGAACCACACCTAAACGTCAAGCTTTTTCTGCATTTCAATTAACATTTTTCAATTTCAGATTAATTCAATTTTAACCAAGAAAAGACACACAATCGAGCAACGCGTTAAAGTTATTCAGGCTTATTCTGAAAACGGGCGTTCAAATCAAAATGCATATCGAAGAAAATCATTTTCAGTGATGAGGCACTTTTTCACCTCAGCCAATAGGCAGAATTGCCGCATTTGGGCGAATGATAATCCAAGAGTGATTGCCGAAAAACCAATGCACCCACAAAGAGTGACTGTTTGGTGCGGTTTATGGGCCGGCGGCATCATTGGGCCGTATTTTTTCCAAAATGAGGCCGGTCAGGCAGTTACTGTGAATAGTGTTCACTATCGCGAGATGATAACGAACTTTTCATGGTGCGAATTGGAAGATATGGATGTGGACGATATGTGGTTTCAACAGGACGGTGACACTTGTCACACAGCTAACGAAACAATGGCTCTTTTGCGCGAAAAATTTGATGGCCGAATAATCTCACGTCGCGGCGATGTCAATTCGCCGACAAGATCATGTGATTTGACACCGTTGAACTTCTTTCTTTGGGGTTATTTGAAAGAAAATTTGTACGTCGATAAGCCAGCCACAATTCAAGAGCTAAAGGATAAGATAATTCGGCACATTAACGGCATAGAACCTCAATTATGCCTCAGCGTCACCGAAAATTTGGACCATCGGATGGAGGTGTGCTGCCGAGGCCGCGTCGGCTATTTGGACCAATTCGTAGTTGAGCCATATCAATAGTATCATAACAGAGAGAAATGGCAATAATTTTCTGAACAAATTGTATTTTATTCAAAATCAACACCGGCCCTTACAACTTAACCACCCTTCATGTTACAAATTTGGAGTTGCAATTCAGCTGGCTCTTGGAGTTGAAAAATATACGAAATGATTGTAAAGGCACACATGTAGCCAAAACAACTCAACGGAATGGAAGGGTTGGCGAACGGCATCACCATAGTGACGGTGGCTAAGCACAGACAAGAAGTCGAAGGCAAAACGGAGGCAGTTCTCATCGTAAGTCGCAAGAAGTGGAGCACATGAGGGTCAAGCAGTGAGAGCAAATTGTACCATCACAAGGAGAGTTAAAATTCTTATGTATCATGATCGGCGGCAGACTTAACTTCCATGGCAGACTCATATCGATTATGGGGTACCACTGGAAAACACGTGCTCGCGATAGAGCAGAGTCCCCATAGGTTGTCTGCAACATTTTTAAGGCGTCTGAAGCCGAAATTTTATTGGAATAACAAAATTTCAAACAAAATCTTTGTTCAACTTGAATTTCCATCGTTAAATTCGAAGAACACACTCGAGCTTGACTTGTTTACAGTAGCACAGAAAACAAACTATGTGACATATCACGCTGAAATTTGCCATGTAAGCTTATAACAGTCCTACCAAAAAACAAAAAATTTATTTTTGCCATATGTCATCCGCGGAGCGTTTCATTGATACCGTCTCGTTCATATTTGAGCAGAAGGTAGTTACAGAACTATATCGGTTGATGCGGCGCTTGTGACAGCAGGAGGTATGACACCAGCGAATATCCACGCGGATAAGATAAAACGGGTCTACGACAGATGCGCGACTGAGCTGGAAATACTTATAAGTAAAAAAGCAGAAAAGAAGAGTAACGACTTGGTTCACTAACACGGTGGCAAAACCGATGGAACACATCCAACAAAGGCCGTTGGACTCAAAAACTTCTTCTTACATGTATAGTTAAATCGGAGTTTCGGCGATGCAAGTTATCGCGTGGCGCGCATCGTATCTGGACACGGGGGATGCAGATACCTGCATATGTCGGGCACAATGACAGCGCCTATTGACCTGTGTGCCCCAATGTAGAAGAAGATGCGGATCAAGTCAGTTTCCACTGTCCACGCTTTATGCCAGGAAGGAAGACTTCAAGTGCAAACGACGTGGTCGAGTTCATGTTGGGATCAGAAGAAAAGTAGGAGGAGATGGCTGCGCACGGTACCAGAATTCAAAAAGAGCTTAGATGCATTGGCAAAGGTACATTTAGCGGGCGATGCGAATCGTGCATGCCGTCTATGTTGACGGAATTTATGTAAAATTCCCCCTCAAGATGGAAAAAAATAAATTAAAAAAAAATAAAAACATAACAAAACAAATATGCGTTTCTCACACCTCGTACAAACAGTAAAAAGGTTACAGCGTATTAAAACCCACTCAAATTACCTCCTCGCTGTTCCTCTCGACATCTGACAACCCATTCTCATCATTCTCTCAGCTCTGCCTCTACGTTTCTCCCCGTGCGCTAAAGAGTTGTTATTCACTAAATTCTTAATTCTGTTAGTTCGCAAAGCACAAACAACAAAAACTTGATGCAAATATTGTATTATTTTAGAGAACAACAAAAGTTATTCCAAAAATGCTCGTCATTGCTGTGTGAGTTTTGGCGGCATTGTTTGACAGTTGATGCACTCGGGCTGCAATGAGATTGAAAAGTTTGTAAACTATTCGTTAAACTATGCCAAGGAACAATTCAAATGCAAAAAAAATGAATAAAGAGAAAACACGCTCTGTGCGGATATACAGACAAAGTTGTTGGGAGTCCCCAATAAGAAACATAAACTTCACTGCCAGATAAAAATTGTGAAACACAAACACCTGCATGTAGACACCTGGATATCCACACAGTGGCTTTGGCTACTTATCTGTTTGCATGCAACTATCACAAGCTGCAACATGTCAGCCAGTTCGAAGCATCAATGCCGATGTCAACTACACTTCAGCTGTCGTCAAAGTCTGCAGAGCCCTGCGCACTCCCAGCTAATCATTGCAAAATACGCTCACCCAACTGAATTCGTTTGTAAGAGAATGCGTACCTACATACGGAAGTGCATACATACTTACACACAAGCACACATACATATATACATATATACACATACACACATACATATCTAGCTGCTAATACAGCTCGTGACTGACTTCACTTGTTTTCGACTTTTCTTCTCACTGCAATGCAAACGACAATCTCATCCAGCTTTGCAGTTCGTTTTTGTTTGTCGATTTTCCGTTTCTGTTTGAAAATTAGCATTTAACTGAATGTTCACTAGCCAATCTAAAGTGAATCAAACTTTGACAACAAACCGCATAACGATGCCAAAAATGTGGAAAAGCTTCATGTAGGAGTGACGCATAGATGGTCGAGTATCAGTAGTTCGGGCGAAAGTGTTTGTAAACTCAAAGTTGAATTGAATGTCAACTTTGGTGGTTGAATGGTTGGTTGCACAGAAAACTCGGTAGTTGGCCGGCTGGTTGGTTGGTTGTCTGACAAGTGCTAAAGCTGTGTCGAATATCAACTGTAATATTCGGTATTCGGATGAAGTTTGGTTTTACGATATATTTATACAAGATTTCTCTAAATTGATCATCCAATTTCGTTTTAATTAACTTTTTTAGCTAGGTAGGTGAAATAGTTGAAGTATCACTCTGGCACGCCCAAGTAGTACTAAAGCGCCGTTTTGATACCATTTGGAGCCCTCCAACCTGTCGATGAAAGAAACACCCAGTGACCTTAATCGTCTGGCTGCCTAACCGGACATTTGCAGAAAAAGTGTTTAACAGTCTCCTTCTCTGAAAGGTCCTCTCTGATGGAAGTCTTTTTTTGTCCCATCCGCGCTCCATTGATTATCTGCTTGTACTTATATACTGAAGCGGTTTAGTTTAAAATTATCAAATATGATTGACATACGACACCATTTGTGCCACCCTGTATATTCTAATGTTTGTAATCAGGAATAGGAGGATATCAGAATCGTTTAAAAAATTTCAAGGCTATAACTCGTGCGTGGCTCTTTTGGTGTTTGATTGAGTTTAACCTGAGACGTATGTTATGTAGCTTTTTTATGACAAGATAGATAGATAGATTTTGTACGAGGTTTGCACTTCGGCCTCATGGTCTTTGATGCCCTCTGCTCATCACAGTGCCTCATCTAGACCCTGTTCCCTTATTAAACTCAGGATGGAGCTGAGTTGGGTTGAGCGAATAAGCCTTTCTTCTGGCTGCAGTTTGCCGAGGTGTCTCAACCTTCTCCGCGGTATAGCGCTACATTCGAGGAGAAGGTGCATTGGAGACTCCTGAGATTAATCACAGAAACGACACGAATCCGTAGACTAAATCCCGAAGCAGATGATTACGCAGTCCGCAGTGGCCTGTGAGAATGCCCATGAGCATTCTCAGTTTATTCTTGGGGAGGGTTATGAGTCTTTTAAACCTATTTTGGTTGTCACTCTCCAATAAGAATTTCGCTTGGCCTATGGCCATTGTTTGGTGTCACCAAACCTCCCTTAGCTTTAGCTCTTCACTCCTAAGCTTCTCCTTGATGCTGTGTTTTCCCATGGCGAGGAAAGGAAGGTTGCAGCCTCACTCGCGAATGCGTCCGCTACTTCGTTCCCAGTTATATCCGTGTAACCTGGAGAGCAAATTAGCCGGATGCGATTGTAGGAACGTACAACGTATATTCAGTTTATTGATAAACTTAAGGACCAGTGAAATCTTAGTCTCATAGGATGATAGAGCCTTAAGTGCCGCCTAACAGTCGCTCAAAACGGGAATTTGTTCATTGCCTAAATTTCTGTCTATGTTTATCTCTGCACATGGACGGATAGCATAGGATAGGAGATGCCTGAAAAACTACCCCTTCCCACCGAACGCTTGGTTCTGGGACCATATACTCCTGTGCCTATGTCTTCTGGTGTGTGCCAGTGTAGGGTACAGTCCTGGAGCTTCCTTTCAAATGCAGGACGTGCCGAGTACAAGAATGTACTAGGACTTGCGACTGCTGTTAGAGAAAATAGTTTCGACAATTTGTTGTTTCATGCCCACATGATCCACCGGATGGTAGTCACGCAGAAACTCACTCGGCCACGGTGGCTGCCAAAAGACGCGAATAAAACAAATTTAGCAATTAAAATCCTACGCAATTATGTTCGTATTTATACCTATTATGAAAGAGAAGTGGCACTAAGACCTAAAAATTTCGCAACACATGGAAATCGCAAGGAAAATCATAAACAATTATACGCTAAAGGTCTCTAAAAACATCAATATGGCGCTTTGGAAGACAGATAATCCATTTATTCAACTTGAAGCTTAGGTATGTATACTAGGACTGGAGCGGGTGTTTCGCGACCATATTTGACCAAAATTGATTCCCATGTGAAAAAATTTATCCCCATGGATCGTTGTTTCCCAGAGAATACCTTCGAAGTGAATCTGCATTTTGTAAGACAGCCAATAAAGGCTTGTGTGGGCTGTAGTCTGACATTATAACATCCTAACTTGTTGAGGAGTACTCTATCCTCAATATCCTGGGATCAAGGTACACCGTTTTATTACGCTGGTTACCAGAACTTGACGGGAACAAATGTGCTGAATGCCTATCAAAATTAAGCGCTACTTCAAAATAACATGAATCGGAACCCTTTTTGTGGATTCGCAAAAAAGAAGTTATCAAAGACAGGGAATTCAACGACATTGTATGGAGGGCCCATGTCAGAAGCGGACAAAACGGTTATTGCTTCCCCCCAGAAGATGATCAAATAGACTCCTAAAGCTGTATATAGAGGAGTTACGAACTCTCACTCTGTGAATGCGCTGCTCTCATAAAAATAAGACTCGAATACGTAGGTGGTTCAACTCAAAATTCATTGGTGAAATGGAACAAAAAGCTTGACGGGTGCTCAACGATGCAAAGTCAATGGATGAACTGCATGTATAAAATACAATGTGGGACCTTGAGTAAAGTTTTTTGCCAATTAGCATACTAAACCATTTCAGCTCAACGCATATATCTCTCTCTTTTATTTACATATATTAATTTTTTTCTTGTTCATAATTTCAATAAAAATATTTTAAAACAGATTTTTTTGTAAAATTAAAAAAAAAGGCATGCCTAAAAATTATTTTTTCTTTCATCAGAAACCTGTAGTCAAGGCGATCCAGGGTTGCCATTTGGCAATGCTAGTTTTTCACATTTTCGGGAAATGTAACAGTGTATTTGGAAATGGGTTTCATTTTCGTGCTCAGAAGTTGCAAATGTACATTTTTTTAACAAAATGTAAGGCAAAAAATGTTCTGGTCAATACCGGGTTCAATTCGGTTACTCTTTGTCAATTTACCGATTGCCCAAAACTGGCATTTAATTTGCTCACATACTCAGAGGGATGGTAATGCGCTTCACTGCAAATGATAAATTAAAAAACGTCAGGTATTTCGTTATGCAGCTGCAATAACTTTTGTACACCACACGGGTTTGGGGATCATGCCAGTCGGAGCAATTGAGCCATCTGAATTGTATACGAAAACATCTGCAAATCGTTGGCAAAAATTCTTTGAAGAGACCGCTGAGAATTGACCAAATACGTTGCGCATTTTCGCTTTGTTGTTATTGTCTTCTCCTTGAGACAAGATCTATCACAGGTTAGATACTCTCAAGCGACTGATTTGTTTGATGTCGTTAAGTTGATTTCCGAAATTATTCGATGCAACTTTAGTTTAGTTATTTGATTAAATTTTCGCTCAGTTTCTTCACTGGTGCACCAGCAACTCTACTTCTGTCTGTATGTATGTGTGTATGTAATTTTAGGTAATTATATGCAAAAGATAACTGCTTCATTCGTGTTATAAATACAACAAAATGTCTTTATGTGCGGTCTTGTTTCACCGCATTACCAAATGGGCAAAAACCAGAAGTCGCCCATAGAAAATATTTTGTTTATGTATTTGTGTACTCCTACTGCAATTGTCTATTTATCCGTTTGCGTCTCACATAACTAACTTACATTTACACTATTTTACTTCTGTTGTTTTATTAGTTTAATTAATAAACTTTTGCCAAAATATGCGAAACTTTCTGACTGTAATGAAATGCTATTGTTATGCTAACGCCAAGCACAGCTCAACGAAGCAGAATTATGGCAACTAAACAACGCACAGCAAAAAGGGTAGTAACCTCCTCCTGATGCTTTACGTGCATGCAACTACATACAAACATTGAATTAAAATTCTACTTCAAAAATATTATTTCACGCTCGACTTGCAAACATCGCTAGACTATTCTCAAAAGCCATTTTCTTCAATAGAGCGCCTTGACATATGCAATGTTTTTTCACAATTTCAGTAAATTTAATTTACGCTAAAGCCACAAGGACGTGACCTGTTCGAAGAGTAATGCCATTATGCGCCTTAATCGGCCTCATCAACATCAGCATTGGCAACGGCATCATCAATATTAAATTGCAGCAAAAGATAAAAATAAGTGCTATCTTTAGCCGATGCGGAGGAATGCCCACAAGACGAAGATGCAAGTGAAGACACAGACGCTGGTGAAATGATGACTGGTGCGTTAAATGACCATACAATGGACGAGTTGATTGAAAATTAAGACTTCAATTGTCTGTTGGCCATCAGTCGGCAGCAAGAATGATGATGCGCAGAGCAGGCAAAAGGAAGTGTGTGGGGGGAGGTTAATATGTAGTTGCAGGCAAACGATTGTTGCTGATGGTTGCTGGAGCCAAGGGTAGTGGTCAATTTCAGGGGTAGTAATGGCTGTGATCTCAACTTAAAATCACACACATGTGTGCACATCACTTCCATGCCATGCCATAGTGTTGGTCATCAGAAGCAAACCGCATTGCAATGCCACACAGCAATCAATTGACTGAGTCACAACTGAAACCGCTGCCTTTGCCACACAACCCAATACTCGTACATATAAGCGCCAAAAACATAGATACAGTAAATGCAATCAATTTAGCGAGAGCGAAGAGCAAGAGAAAGAGGGGGAGAGAGGCAGAGAGGGAGAGAAAGAGAGAGAGAGAGGGGGTAGAATACACTTTTGATGAAGCAGTGTGAGTGCTAATAGTCTTCTCTATGGCTCTTGTAGGTGCTGATGGCCATTTGATCACTGCCGAAGATATTCATGGCACATTCATAGGAGAAGCGATTTAGTGGAATGTTTTTGTCAGTAATGGTCGTATGTATGTGCTGGCAAACGTCTGCACAAAAGCCTCAGTCTCATTATCTTTTTGTTTGGCTTTTCTTTTTTATGCGACCGAATATGCAGCGCAAGTGTCTTAATGGAAAGCTGCTGTAAAGAGCATTTGGACAGTGAAATGGCAAATAACTAAATAACAATTTTTGTTTTATGCATTCAATGCATGAGAAGTGAATAAGAGGAAACTGAATTTGCAGGAGAATTGTTGCATTATTGGATTTCAAAATTGACACTGCTTTGGGTACTATCACAATTTTTTAAGTGAAAGAGCTGCTCTACAGCTTTGGAAATAAGTACAACATTGAAGTGGGGGCACTTTTTCTTTCAAGCGTAGTAGTTTTCTAAAAAAAATATTTATTGAAAAGTGTGAAATTTTTTTGTATTTGTTTTTAATTTACAAAAGGTTTAAACTGCTTTCTTCAAAGAATTTTGATTAAAAAGTGTGAAATTTTAATGAAAATCTTTGGAATTTTAAAGTGTGATTAAAAAGTGTGAAATTCTAATGGAAATTTTTAGAATTTTAAAGTGTGTTTAAAAAGTGTGAAATTTTAATGGAAATTTTTAGAATTTTGAAGTGTGATTAAAAAGTGTGAAATTTTAATGAAAATTTTTTAAATTTTAAAGTGTAATTAAAAAGTGTGAAATTTTTGATGCAAGCTTTTAGAATTTTAAAGTGTGATTAAAAAGTGTGAAATTTTTGATGCAAGCTTTTGAATTTTTTTTTTAATTTAAGAACAGTTTAAAACTGCATTTTTCTAAAGGTTTTGATTTAAAATTGAATTTTTGTTTTAATTTACAAAAAAATTTCAAACTGCATTTTTCCAAAAATTCTGACCAAAAGGTGAGAAATTTTGATGTACCTATATATTTTTAATTGTTTTTTTTTTTTTTTTTAAATACAGTTTCACAAAGTTTGAAACTGCAATTTCTAAAAAACTTGGTTGACAAGTTAGAAATTTTGTTGTATTTTTTTAAATTTTCAAAAAATTCTGATTAAAAATTATGAAACTTTGATTTTGGATTTTTTTTTTTAATTTATAAAAAATTTCAAACTTCATTTTTCTAAAAATTCTGGTCAAAATTAAAATTTTTTGTTTTAAATTGAGAGTAGTTTTGAAATTGCATTTTTTTCTAAAGATTTTGATTGGAAAGTGTGAAATTTTAAAGCAAATTTGTTGATTTTTTTTTAATTTGCTAAAAGTTTAAACTGCGTTTTTCCAAAAATCTGATTCAAAAGTGTGAAATTTAGTTGTATTTCTTTTTAATTTTCTAAAGGTTTTTGCTGCATTTTTCCAAAAATCTGATTTAAAAGTGTGAAATTTTATGAAAATTTTTGGAAAATTTTTTTTCATTTATATGTTTTTTTTTTGTAGTAAAATCAACGCAGTGTAGTTTATTCGTCGGTAGTAATTTAATTATCAAAGCGCAAGAGAGTACGCGTGAGCTGAATTTGCTGAAAGTAGCCGCCCATCTGGCCTGATCTACCAAAAAATTCATAAATTCACAAATCGCTGAAAAATCTTTTTTTCTGATTAGTTTTAAAACTATTTTTTGTTTCAAAATAAATAATTCATTCAAGAGAGATTTTTCTTTCCAAATAAATATATCGAATTTTTAAGAGCTTTATTGCATTTATGTTAGCTGCAGTGCAAACAATCAGAAAACTCGATTTTTCTTAACGATTCTTTGTTTTCCACTTTGCCTCCATATCGTGCCTTTGTTATCACACATCATTCGCTTTATTATTTGTATGTAAAATTTGTCCTGCTTTGTTTGAAATAAAGAAACGTCAATATATGCACTCGAGATTTAGAATTAAATATCCACCGTTCCCTACCTCACATTGCATGGCAGATCTCAATAATATTTAATTATTATCTTCTTCCTACTTTGTACCGCAACTGTTCGTTGGTTTGGTCATCGCGCTAAAATTATACAAACTTTTCATGAAAATAGTCAATCTAAAATTCATGATTAACTTGGTGCAAATAATCGTAAGTATGCAAAATGCTTAGAAACCGCTCTTGGGAGGGAGACATAAATACCTTTTCCATAGTCAAGCTGTGGTCAAAGCCCTGCCGTCGCCATGTTACAGCTACGTACTTCTGCTGAATTCTGAAATCCGTCAACATTGGAAAGTACTGGAAAAAATACCAAAAGAGATATATTTTATAATAAGACTAAATGTGGGGTAGATATTACAGATAAAATGACCTGAAAATATTGTGTGAAGTCAGGATCTCGAAGATGGCCTCTTCAAGTACTTTTTACCATTCCTGACTTAGCTCCAATAAATGCATGGATTTTGATAACGAAACAACCGGCGAAAATATATTGCGAAAAATTTTTTTCCCCATTAGCAGAACTTTCTGCAGAGTATAAAGATCCATCTGAACAGGGAAACTGGAAAAACATTTTGAACAGCACTGAAAGTTTTCATAAAGGATGATCAGATGGGAAGTATTTTTCCACTAGGGTTTTTTGACAGATCACGCCTGACTACTGTCAATCGAAATACACAAAATTCATTGACATTTCATCATGGAAGGATTTATCCTACTGAACGCACAAATTGGACAAACTATCAGTAAAATTGAGAATTATTTAGCATTATTGGATGATACTCGGCCGACTAGACCACGTACAGCCCATAGCGAAGAGAATATTGCGCCTGTGAAGGAGAGTTTTACCAAAGATCCGGAAGAATCGATTCGGCGCCGATCTCAACAACTTGGTCTATCTTATGGCACCACTTTGGCGATTCAACGCAAGGATCTTGGCTTTAAATATAAATATAAAATACTAATAAATACGCCGAAGATCCACTTTTTGGGACCCGAATTTTGTTCAACGATTTTTTGTTTAATGGCTAAGCCTAAGTTTATAAGCAAAAATGCTATATTTGGGCTAAAGAGCTACCCGAAGCCATTCAAGAACAGCCATTAAATCTATTGAAAACAACAGTTTGGTGCGGCCCATGGTATTAAACAAAGACGAGGCTGGCGCCAAAGTAACAGTGAATGGCGAATGACAAACGACTTTTTGATGCCGAAAATTGAAGTACGTGATCTCCACAACATTTGGCTCCAACAAGACGGTACTACTTGCCATACAGCTCGTGAAACAATGGATTTACTGCATCCTCGTTTCGGTGAGCATTTCTTCTCTCATCTCGGACCAGTGGATTGGCCACTTTGGACTTTTATTGTGCGGGTATGTAAAGTATAAACTTTTTTGGATAAACCAGCTTCGATTGAGGCATTGGAAGCCAACATTACTAAAGTTATTCACGAGATACCGACCGAAGTCCTCCAGCATGTCATTTCAAATTGGTGTTTACGGATGGCCGAATTGCTGCGCAGTTGCGGACAACATGTGAAGGGGATTATCTTTAAAAAATAAATCTCATGAATGGTTCTACATAAAAATAATAAAAATTGTCCAATTAATTTGCATTTTAATTATTTTATTTCAATTTAACATCCGGTGCCTCGAAATTGATAACCCGTTTTATATCGTGAGCCTGCAAAATAAGAATCAAATATGTTTGATTTTTTTTACAAATTTTCTTTAAATTTTTATATTACAGTTTGCCAACTAAATATCGCTCCGCTTTGGTAGAAATAGGTATACAAAAACTGTGGTAGCTCTAGATTTAAATTCCTTAAGAGCGGCAGCTCCTCAAGTAATCTACACTAATATTATAAAGAGGAAAACTTTGTTTGTTTGGTTGTAATGAATAGGCTCAAAAACTACTTGACCGATTTTAAAAATTCTTTCACCATTCGAAAGCTACATCATCCACGAGTAACATGGATTATATTTTATTTTGGAAATAGGGCTCGAAATATAGGTCAAAACGCGAACCCGGGTAACCTTCGGATGTGTATGTACAATATGGGTATCAAATGGAAGCTGTTGGCGAATGCTTTAGTCCAGAGTATTTTTCATGCCGCTCCGTGACTAGGGTCTTGAGATAGAGACTAAAACGTGGACCCTAGAATGTGTTTGTACAATATGGATATCAAATTGAAGCTGTTGGTGAATGCTTTAGTACAGAGTATTTTTCATGCCGCTCCGTGACTGGGGTCTCGAGATATAGGTCAAAACGTGGACCCGGGTAACCTTCGGATGTGTATGTACAATATGGGTATCAAATGGAAGCTGTTGGTGAATGCTTTAGTTCAGAGTATTTCCATCCGCTCCGTGACTAGGGGCTCGAGATAGAGACCAAAACGTGGACCCTAGAATGTGTTTGTACAATATGGATATCAAATGAAAGCTGTTGATAAGTGCTTTAATACGGGGTAATTTTTATACCTATTGATGACTTCTTCTTCTTCTTAATTGGCGCGATAACCGCTTACGCGATTTTGGCCGAGATTAACAAAGCGCGCCAGTCGTTTCTTTCTCGTGCTAACCGGCGCCAATTGGACACACCAAGTGAAGCCAAGTCCTTCTCCACCTGATCTTTCCAACGCAGAGGAGGCCTTCCTCTTCCTCTGCTACCACCAGCTGGTACCGCATCGAATACTTTCAAAGCCGGGGCGTTTGTATCCATTCGGACGACATGACCCAGCCAACGAAGCCGCTGGATCTTTATTCGCTTCGCTATGTCTATGTCGTCGTAAAGCTCATACAGCTCATCGTTCCATCGTCTGCGATATTCGCTGTTGCCAACGTGCAAAGGTCCAAAAATCATACGCAGAATCTTTCTCTCGAACACTCCAAGCGTCGCTTCATCGAATGTTTTCATCGTCCAAGCTTCTGCGCCATACGTTAGGACGGGCATGATGAGAGTCTTGTAGAGTGTTAGTTTTGTTCGTCGAGAGAGGACTTTACTGCTCAGTTGCCTACTTAGTCCAAAGTAGCACTTGTTGGCAAGAGAGACTCTACGTTGGATTTCAAGGCTGACATTGTTATCGGTGTTAATGCTGGTTCCTAAATAAACGAAGTCTTTTACAACCTCGAAATTATAACTGTCTACAGTGACGTGGGTGCCGATACGCGAGTGCGCCGACTGTTTGTTTGAAGACAGGAGGTACTTCGTTTTGTCCTCGTTCACCACCAAACCCATTC
The DNA here is from genome assembly GCF_028408465.1 of Anastrepha ludens. NCBI lineage: Eukaryota > Metazoa > Arthropoda > Insecta > Diptera > Tephritidae > Anastrepha > Anastrepha ludens. Next base: position 7,441,197 of record NC_071499.1, on the reverse strand, counting down.
GCTTTGCCTCTTTATCCAGTTTGGAGAAGGCAGAACTAACAGCGCGGTTGTTAAGGACGATGATATCGATATCATCGGCATACGCCAAAAATTGTACGCTCTTATAAAAAATTGTGCCTGAGCGATTAAGTTCTGCGGCTCGTACGATGCTCTCCAACATCAGGTTAAAGAAGTCACACGACAGCGAGTCACCCTGTCTGAAACCTCGTTTGGTATCAAACGGCTCGGAGAGGTCCTTCCCAATTCTGACGGCGCTGCTGGTGTTGAGCAACGTCATCTTGCATAGCCGTATTAGTTTTGCGGGGATACCAAATTCAGACATAGCGGCATACAGGTAACTCCTTTCCGTACTGTCGAATGCAGCTTTGAAGTCGACGAAAAGATGGTGTGTGTCGATTCTCCTTTCATGGGTCTTTTCCAAGATTTGGTGTATTGTGAATATTTGGTCGATGGTAGACTTTCCAGGTCTAAAGCCACACTGATAAGGTCCAATCAGTTGGTTGACGGTGGGCTTCAGCCTTTCACACAATACGCTCGCTAGAACCTTATAGGCGATATTTAGAAGACTAATCCCGCGGTAATTGGCACAAATTGCAGGATCGCCCTTCTTATGGATTGGGCAGAGCACACTTAAATTCCAATCGGCAGGCATGCTTTCATCCGACCATATTTTGTATAGGAGCTGATGCATGCACCTTACCAGCTCCTCGCCGCCATGTTTGAATAGCTCAGCCGGCAGACCGTCGGCGCCCGCGGCTTTGTTGTTCTTTAGCCGTGATATTGCTATTCTCACCTCGTCATGGTCGGGTAACGGAACGATAATTCCGTCGTCAACGATTGGGGTATCGGGATCTTCACATTCTCTATGACATGCGCAGCTGTCACTGTTTAACAGGTTCGAGAAGTGTTCCCTCCATAATTTAAGTTTGCTCTGTACGTCAGTCACCAGATCGCCGTCTTTGTTCTTACAGGAAAACGCCCCGGTCTTAAAACCTTCTGTAAGCTGCCGAACTTTCTGGTAGAATTTTCGGGCGTTGTTTCTATTGGCCAGCATCTCAAGCTCCTCGCACTCACGTATTTCGGCCTCTCGTTTCTTCTGTCGGATAATACGTCTCTTTTCCTTTTTCAGCTCTCTGTAGCGATCCCACATGGCTCGCGTTGCGCCCGATCGCAGCGAGGCTCTATAGGCGGCATCTTTTCTTTCGGCGGCAGCATGACATTCCTCGTCGTACCAATTGTTTTTTCGGGCTCGCCGGAATCCGATTTCTTCTTCGGCGGCGGTACGTAGGGAACGAGAAATGTTGCTCCATTGCTCGCGCATGCCGAGCAGGAGTGAGAGTCGAGTGGCGAATCTTCTGGCTGTCTGTTGTGATTGCAGCTTTTCGATGTCGAACATTCTTTGCGTAGGTAGATGTACGTTTTTTGCTGCACAGAGGCGTGTGCGCAGCTTGGCTGCAACAAGGTAATGATCCGAGTCGATGTTGGCTCCTCGGATCGTACTTACATCTAATACACTAGAAGCGTGTCTTCCATCTATCACAACATGATCGATCTGGTTTCGCGTTTTTCGATCAGGAGACAGCCAGGTTGCTTGGTGTATCTTTTTATGCTGGAATCTGGTGCTGCAGACTACCATGTTTCGGGCCCCGGCGAAGTCAATCAGCCTCTGTCCGTTACCGGATGTTTCGTTGTGCAGGCTGAATTTTCCGACTGTGGGACCAAAAATTCCCTCCTTGCCCACCCAGCGCTCATAGGAACGTTCCAAGCGCTCATAAAAGGAATCCTTGGTCGCATCGTCCTTCTCTTCCGTCGGGGCGTGGGCGCAAATTAGCGAGATGTTAAAAAATCGCGCTTTGATGCGGATTATTGCAAGACGCTCGTCCACCGGAGTGAACGACAGTACTTGGCGACGAAGTCTCTCTCCCACAACAAATCCGACACCGAATTTGCGCTCCTTTACATGGCAGCTGTAGTAGACGTCGCAAGGACCTATGTTTTTCTTACCTTGCCCCGTCCATCGCTTCTCTTGGATGGCAGTGATGTCAGCCTTTACTCTCACGAGGACATCAACCAGCCGGGCAGAGGTACCTTCCCTATTAAGGGACCGGACATTCCAGGTGCATGCCCTCAAATCGTATTCCTTATTTCGTTTGCAGGGGTCGTCATCAGTGTTGAAAGTTCTCATCCGAGGCTTTGTTGCTGTTTTCATTGGGGGGGGGGGGGGGGCTTTTTAAGTGGCGGGTCCCAAACCCAACGCACAACCAGCTATGCTGGGATGCTTCGCCTTCTCACGTTAGCTCACTCCCGAACGGGTGTTCGGAAGCTAACCAGAGGATACGTGGGCTAATCCCGGACGTTGTGAGCTGTTTGAACCATATGTAGAAGAATCGTCCTGGTCACTCCCAAGTGAATGGCGATCAGTAACTTTCCCCACTTGCGTGGACTTCTACACATGGAACCATCCTCCCTATTGATGACTAGGGTCTCGAAATATATGCCAAAACGTGGACCCGCCGTGTCTTTGCACCGAATTAAACCAAACTTACGCACATTGTTAAGTAAGTATTGAAAATGGGTTTCGTAAAGTTTGGTTGTAATTCTGAGCACAGGCAACGGGTACAGCGTTCTTTTGAACCAGCCATAATGTCGCTTACTTTTTTAACTCTTGGGGCGGAACTGAACTGTCAAATTGACAGTGTGAGTTACAATGTGTCAATATTTCTTTCTGATTTGGATGCCATAAGGAAAAAACGTAAGTGCAACATGTAAAAATTGTTTGTGAATTTTTTTGGAGTGGATTTTGGAACAGTGAATAATTTCTTACGAAATTTGAGAATTTAATGTGAAATCCGAATGAAATTATGTGTTCGTGGAAAACAAATTTTTTTTCGTTTTTTTTTTGAAAAATATAAATGGATAATGGTTAAAAAAGCTCCAATGCTTAATAAAACATATAAATTGAAACGAAAAATGTATGGATGATCAGGAAAAAAGACGACTGTTTATTCATATGCGTTGATTTGAAATTTAAAAACAATCTTCTTTTTTCCTGATTTTCATTTTATATTTTATATTTACCCAAAAACAAATAGAAAAACAAAAAATATTGTTTATGCCAAAGCGCTTGAATAAAGAATAAAGAAATAAATAATATGAAAACCATATATTTTCTGTTCTAAACCATATCTATTATATTTTAGTGTGCCCAGCGAAAGGGGCCGGGTTTGCTAGTCAAGATATAAGAAAGTATAACTTTTTTCCGCGGCCGCCGTAGCCGAATGGGTTGGTGCGTGATTACCATTCGGAATTCACAGAGAGAACGTAGGTTCGAATCTCGGTGAAACACCAAAATTCAGGAAAACATTTTTCTAACAGCGGTCGCCCTTCGGCTGGCAATGGCAAACCTCTGAGTGTATTTCTGCCATGAAAAAGCTCCTCATAAAACATCTGCCATTCGGAGTCGGCTTGAAACTGTAGGTCCCTCCATTTGTGGAACAACATCAACACGCACACCACAAATAGGAGGAGGAGCTCGGCCAAACACCCAAAAAGGGTGTACGCGCCAATTATATATATATATTTATATAAAGGGTGGGCCATGTAAAATTTGCTTTTTGAATCGGCGATAAAAAAAAAAACTAATCAATATTTTTTCAACCTGAAGGATTATTTTGAAGGATGAACGTTGTCATTTATGAATGAAAAATAATATCGTTCAAATGACTGCAACGACTGCCTTTACAGTAGGCCATTCGATCGACCCAATTTTTAAGCACATTTTCGATTGTTTGGGATCCAATTTCATGAATGGCATCTTCGATTTCATGTTTTAAAGCATCAATCGTCTCTGGATGGTTCGCATAGCATTTGTCCTTAACGGCTCCCCACAAAAAATAGTCCAACGGGCTTAAATCACAGCTCCGAGGCGGCCAATTGATATCGGAATTTCAGCTGATTATTCGGTTTTCAAAAACGGCAGTCAAAAGTTCGAGTGTAACTTTGGCAGTGTGACAAGTTGCACCGTCCTGTTGAAAACCAAATGTCGTCCATGTCATCCTCTTCAATTTTCAACTCGTTGAGCATATCACGGTAACGCTCGCCATTTACTGTAACCGCGGCTCCTCGCTCATTTTCGAAAAAATGGCCCGATGATGCCGCCAGACCAAAAACCGCACCAAACAGTGACTCGTTGTGGATGAGCCCCAAATCCGACAATTTTGCTTATTGACGTGGGCACCGATGTGAAAATGAGCTTCATCAGAAAAGATGATTTTTTGGTAAAAATGCTCATCTTCGGTCAAACGAATTTCTGCCCATTGAGCGAACCGAAAACGGATTGGATGGTCATTGGACTTCAGTTCTTGCACCAATTGAACTTTGTAAGTCTTCATACCGAGGTCTTTATGCAAAATTCTCCTCAAAGAAGTGCGTGAAATGTTCAATTCTTGAGAATGACGACGAGTTGAAGTTGTTGGATGTTCACGCACATTTTCTGCTACAGCAGCAATGTTTTCGGGTGTACGCACTGTAGGAGCTCGTTCACGTGTTGTTTTATCCATTAACGATCCACTTTCACGAACACGATTAAGAAATTGATCCACAAACTGTCTTGTTGGCAAATCTTTTTTTTGGAATTTACTTTTAAAATTTCTCACAGTTTGAGTAGAAGACGCACAATTTTGGAAATAGGTTTTCAATATTTCCTAATTTTGTTCAAGCGTATAGCGTCCCATTTCGTAAATGTCAAACCTTTAAGTAAATTACGAACACATTCCACATTTTATTTGAGTTACCATTCTCAAAAAAATTGGTGGTTCAAAAAGCAAGCGCTATATGGTCCACCTTTTTTTCCTTTTCACTTCAAATTTCCATTTTTTTTTTTTTTTTAATAGGTAAGTACAAAGCGGAATAACTTATTTTAATGAAAAATTGTTGTCAGTTGATTACAAGAGGATGTACATTCCACAGCGCAAATTAAAGGAGCCACGTTTGAGCAGCTATAGTGCCGCCGTTTGTATATTCATTTAAGCATAAATATTAATATGTAATTTATTTTAAAATAATAAGTACTCGCAAAAAATGATTTGAAAAAGAAATATGAACGCATTTTAGTATATCAAGAGAGATGTAATCTCAAGCACCAACAGCATAATTCAACTAGTTCGAATTGGAGTTTCATCATATCTGTGGTACTCTTAACGACTGAATAAATCAGCAGATCGTCGACGTATAATAGAAATTATATGAAAATTAAATGAAAACGAAAATTCTATGGCATTTGAATACAACAAGACTGACCACAGCTCGACTTTTACAGCACATTATTGATTCAGATGGATTACTGGCAGGGTTGGGTACAGCGCACTAAATAATTAATGCAATAAGTGGATAGTCAAAACACTGAAAAACTGAAGACTTAGTTATATTGAAACTCTTATTTTAACTACCACTAACAAATTACGCAAAATGCTAAGTAGTGGTAGTGCAAAATGCCCAACCCTGATTATTGGCATATCGAAGGACCGTTGGCTGAGCTTTGAAGTCTTGAATAAGAAACGCAATTCTTAATGCAAAGTCTTTAACGCTTCTGTAATACCCATACATACCCTATATATATAGGTATATATATATATATATATATATATATGTACACACACAGTTATATTTACAAAATACATAAGCACACTTTCGCAAAGGCACACAGTGCGACACTTAAGCGTTGATAGTCGCCTTAATTGAGTCATTATTGCATGGCGTCCTCTCAGCAGAACAGCTCCATTGGTGTCAACGGCGGCAATAAACAACAAAACTCACTCGGAAGGACAACAAAAAACCACAACAACGCCAATACTTCCACTGTCCACTGACAACTGCACGTATTTAGCTCAACAAAGTGGTCACTTGCCACATACACATTTGATGATCAACAAAATAGCATTTCGCTTATATGTAACAAAGGTTGCACATAGTTTATGTTGCTGAGTTGTCGTATTGTTGCCGCTTGCAACCACACAACTGACAATTTTATCGTCCATTAAGGAATTCCATTGGACAATAAAGTGGAAAAAATGCCATAGCGTTCAACGAGCTGCGCTTTGCTGCATTTCTGGAGGAGAGAACAGAGTGAGACGGTGGCGGATGTGGGAGCTGCTGTGGTAGGTAGCAAGCAACTCGCAACGTTGCGACTAGTTGGTATTAGTGGTATTTTTTGGTCATTTAAACTATGGTGGCCGATGCAAGTTGGACACCCGCAAGTGGGGAGATGTGTATGGATGTGCCCAGTGAAGTTAGTAAAATATGTAGACTCGAACGAGCTATTGCTGGCTGTGCCATTCTCAATGGATTTAAACAAGGCAGTGGAAGCGGAACGAGAACTGCTTATTCATGCAGTACTGACGATACCAAATGCCATACGCTTTAACAAGAATTTTTTAGCTTTTTTGGAAAGTTACACATCTGAAGTGATTCCTAAGTTTATGGCGGTAGATTTTATTTTGGGAAAACTGTTTTAAATACTTACTCACTAAAGCATACGGATGGGACACTGAATCGAGTGGCAGATGTATGGCGAAACTCATTCCAACAATAGGCAAATGGACTCAAAAGAACTTTGGGCAAGGAAATTACTACGTTACTCAGTTCTTCTCGAGCCACGTTTACTTCCGGAGATGTCTATACCGCATGGGCAAGGTAAGCGACATTGCGAAGCAACGTGCGATAACGCCTATCACACGTTCTTTAGTTGCTACAGATGGATCGCGGAAAGAGGAGCTCTGAGGATGCAGATTAGAGACTTCGCGCAAACCAATATAATCAGAAAAATTATTGAGTCCGAGGGCAGCTGGAGTGGGGTTAAACGATACGTTGAAAGCGTATTACGAAAAAAAAGATAAAGCTCGATACAGAGGCATAAGAAAACGAGAATAAAGCATGACGCTGGCTATGCAGAACTGGTCCATTTCATGAACACCGTCTGGGCCCTCCCGAAGTAATGCAGAAAGTAGTTCCGGGAAGGGAGTATCCGCAGCAGAGGAAAAGGTACTGTTTTGGTGGCCACATCACTCAACGTAGTAGACGCCGGTCGCTGTAAGTGTGGCAAAATACCTCCCTACCTCACCCACAAAAAAAAATTGGATACCGGGATACAGATAGATCCATGTTTTGTTAGGTGTCTGACCGAGTTTCTCCTTCAACTTGTACTTTGCGTTTTGTTGTTGTCAGTTGGGTTTTGATGAGAAACTTGGTTCATGGCCAAATTGCACTAGGAGGCTCGTCATTGAATACTGAGGGTCGACCGCTTTTAGACAAAAACAATAGGATATGCAATTCCATCATTTGGTCTTGATGGGCATGGATTTCGAGCTACGGCCAAAAGGGTTATAGTAACGCACAAACCAACTCGACTACCCCATCCAGCTTCCATATAAGAGTAATTTTCGAAGCTCATTAAGAATGCCAAACTCCTGTCTGCGACGAGAAAAAATTTTGTATAAGCGACGATTTCAAAGAAAGTTACCTCATCAATCCAGTGTTTACTTGGCCTCCCGCGTTCTCTGCGTCGAATCGGTAGTTTATGGCGCCCTAACCATAATATTATTTGACTTTTTATTAAGCGTATCGTATTTTCTTGATGTATCAATGCATCGAGCACATAATTATATCTGATTCAGTATGTTACGTCATCCAGTTGCAAGGCAGCATACATTTTTCTTTCAAATCTCAGTATTTTGGCGGTGTCTTCTGCCTTAAGTATCCATTCCTCGCTGCTTTTTGTTCGTATTTGCCTCATGGGTCTTATACATTTTCATCTTTTGAGCTCGGTATAGTAATCGAGATTTGAACATCTTTAAGTTAGCGAGGAAATTTTTGTTTGTCGGGCTTAAACTTGAAAACTGTCTCTATGCTCTCTTCGCCGATTTCAATATGCGCATCATCTCTTGTTTTCTTTAAAATAAAAAATGAATAATTGGCGGGTACACCTCCGTTAGGTGTTTGGCCGAGCTCCTCCTCTTATTTGTGGTGTGCGTCTTCATGTTGTTCCAAAAAATGAAGGGATCTACAGTTTTAAGCTGGTTTTTTATGAAGAGCTTTTTCATGGCAGAAATACTATCGGCTTGTCATTGCCCACCGAGGAGCGACCGCTATTAGCAAAAAACTTTTTTTTTCATTTTGGTGTTTCTCGGAGATTCGAACCGACGGCGGCCGATATTAATACACTAAATATTAATTTTCGAAGGTTGCAATCCTTTCAAACACATTGTGATGCCCTCACAATGCCCAATTATTCGGGCTAAATGCAATAGACAGCAGTCTGAGGAATTCCCAATACCATTTCAATGATTTTCCATGACATTACGCACTTTCCCAATGTTTTTTAGTGATAATCCACTCTATAGAAAACTTGGTCTTTCATAGTCGCATACTCGATGCAAATCGCGTTTTCTATGGCTCACGATATAAATTTGAAGCATTTGATGTATTTTGGGAAAAGATTTACCAAATTTATGGGATAATATACGTCCGGCAGCGCCAAAAATGAGGTAAACGAAAAACTGTTTTTAGAAGGAATAACAATAGAGATAAATAAAGGTTATGCTTTGTTTATTAGTACTTAGACTTTATAACAACATTTATTTTTATTTTTTTACAAAAATTAGTATATAAAAATCACGTGACCCGAAGCACAATGAAAAAAGGCTGCTCAACGGTAATTTCGCCTTGAAATATCGAAAAATTATGCAATTTACGGCATTTTGAAAAAAATGATGCGTTTTACGTCAAAAATGTCATACTTTAATTATGTTTATACAATTTTTTAATAGAAAGACTTTCGGATATTCAAAAAAAACAGCATCAAAAAATATTACAATTGTATAAGTTATCATGCAGAGGAAGAGTAATTTCGAGAAAAACGAGTTTAAACTTTCAAGTGCCTTAAATGAAGGACAGGTACCTGTGCACATCAAACTCTCGTCGGGCAGTTACATTTTCTACCATAACTTTGTATCTATGGGGGAATTTTTACAATCGATTTCCACAGAAATACGCCTAAAACTATAAAGAATAATAATCTGTAAAAAAAATCGATTTTTTGAAAACAGAAAATAAAGTTATTTGCGTCCAATGTCAAACTTATTTCATGGCAATGCTAGACTAATGTGTCGAACTCAATAATTTTCTAGAAGTTGAATGGCCCTATAAGTCGTTTTTGATGCGATGCCCACGAGAGATTGAGTACCGGAAGAAGAAGAGTTAAGTCCTCTTTATTTATAAAAAGTTTGGTGGTTTTTAGAGAGAGGTTTATGTAAAATTGTAAAGACTCAAGTACGTGTGTATAACTCTGTCGATTTTTTTCTTAGTACCTCGCACCAGACTTATATCACCAACTATTACATATACGAGTACAGATTCAACTCCTGGCATAAGTATAAGTAAGTGCTGTAAAAAACGACCATCAATAACTCATCGAAGTCACAGAGTTTTGGCTTCGTAAGAGTCAACCGAGAAAATTTCTTTTTATGCGCCATTTAGACTCTCACCAAGTGACCAGCAAACGGGCGTTGCATATTTTTCTAGTCATAGCGCGGCAATGGAGCAAGTGACGACTGACTTGCTTATTATTTATGTTGCTATAAGAAGTGTCAACATATGCAGTTCAGCAACAATTTTTCCTCGACTGCTGGTGAAAGAAAATGACTAAAACTATGTCCGACGTGTTATGTAATTTTTTGCGTTTTTCCGATGTTTTGTTTTAATATTTAAGTTTATGACTAAGCAACATTTTGGAAAGTTTCTGTGCTTCGAATTTCTATGTTTTGCATGATTGCGAAAATTATCTTCTCTTTAATATGTGATACTTTTAGTAAAAGCTGATGGTAAAGATGAAAAAGATTAGATAGATTACGTTAGAAGAAGTAATTAAAATGTTTCATAAAACAAAAAACGGAAAAGCGACTGATTTGTATAAAGTTTCTTACGATTTTTTTTAAATTTCAGACGTAAAATTTATATATGTATATCTATCTTCATTATACAATAGTGAGCATTCAAACAAGTATTACATTCCCAGATTTTAAAAAGGTTGTTCAGAACATACAACCAAACAAATTCACAAAGCGACGAAGAAGAGGCCGGCCGAGAACACGATGGAGAGATGACATCGAAGGCCACTTTGGACCTATGGGCATATCTGATATCAAACGAAGAGCTAACGACCGAGTGACGAGTAAGCGGATTGTAATGGAAGCAATGGTTCATCCCGAACTGTGATGTTATATGATGATGTTAAGGACATAGCATCAAATTACAGAGGCATTTCTTTTATTAATTCTACTGTGAAGATCATGGCGGACATCTTAAATGAACGGCTTGTGAACATTTTGGAAAGTAAATACATTATCACTGAATATCAGGCAGGGTTAAAAAAGATCACTCGACAGTGGAGAATAAAAGGTGACTAATTTAGAGGTATTGGGGGGGTACACATGCCGTGAGACTGGAATCACTTCGAGTCCTTTTTGTGTCAGCTGTATGGAGGATGATGTGGAATCATCTCAGCACCTGCTCCTCAGCTGCCCAGCTCTCGCGGGACTAAGATTCAAGCATCTTGGTTCTCACTTCTTTTCTGCGCCTGCTGATATAGCAGGTCTTGATAACAAAAAACTGATGGACTTAATCAGCAGCATAGAGAGTTTAACACAACTGCATACCATAGTTCACAAACACTCAACCCTCCCCAATCCTTTTCCTTTCGTCGTATAGTCCTTTTCCTTCATCTCTTTTTCTCCTCTTGCAATGGTATCACAAAGGATGAACCAAACTCTTTCGTCCAAGTAAGCCCACTCTGTGGGCAACCATCACTACCTAACCTAACCTAGAGGTATCGGGTTCAAAATTGGAATAAAATTACGAACCGAAAATTCAAACTGGTTGTGGAATCTTTATTATTTTTGTGTAGAACCATTCACGGAATTTATTTTTAAAGACATTTTTATTCCTTGATAAATTATACATTTAGATGGCACTCTTAATTTAAAATAATCAAACTACATAAGAAAAAAATCATAATGCATATTACATTATATCGCTCCTAGTCGGAACATAGCGCCTTTTAAAGATAATCCTTAAAAAAACAAAAAAAATTGAATGACTCGCGACTCGCTGGAGGACTTCGGTGGGTATCTCAAATCCCACAAATAAAAGTCAAAAAGTGTGATATCACACGATCTTTGTGGCCAATCCACCAATCCACTGGTCCGAGACGAGAGATAAATTGTTACTATGCAGTTGCATTGTTTCACGAGCTGTATAGCATTAGGGCGGGTCGATTTAAAAATCGCTCATTGCTTTGTGAAAATCGTATTCTAGGGATCAAAATAAGAAACTTTGCCGAGGAACCATACCTCTAAGACGAATTCTGATGTCCCCCAATTTGGGTCGAACGAAAAATCCCATTTTGACCCATTTAGAGTGCTCCAATCGAGTCCAAATGTATGACCGACTCCCACTAACTTTGGACGGCCGATCCACCCATGCCAGTGGCACACCCCCTGGATCTTCCCTGGGGGGTTCCCCATACAATAATTTCAAAATATCACCATTTTTAGCCTTTACATGAGAAAATAAACTAAAAAGTTCGAATCAGAATTCGTTTTAGAGGTATAGTTCCTTCGGCAAAGCTTCTTATTTTGATCCCTAAAATATGATTTTCACAGAGCAATGGGCGATTTTTTTGCCTCCCCACAAATCGACCCGGCCTAAAGTACATAGTACCGTCTTGTTGGAACCCAATGTTGTGGAAATCACAGTTTCAATTTCCGGCATGAAACATTCGTTTATCATTGCGCTAGCATTCGCCATTCACTGCTACATTGGCGACAGCCTCGACTTTGAAAAAATATGGGCAGATTATTTCTTTAGCCCATCGGCCGCAGCAAACGGTTGTTTTTAATGAATGTAATGGCTGTTCTTGAATGGCTTCTCGTTGCTTTTCAGCCCAAATACGTCAACTTTTCTTATTGACGTAGCCATTAAGCGAAAAATGGGTCTCATCGCTGAACAAAATTCGGGTTCCAAAATGCGGATCTTAGGCGAGTTTTTTAAGACCAACGACTAAAATTATGATGCTTTGGAAGATCAGCCAGCTTCAAATCCTGGACTAGCTGTAGTTTATATGCTTTCAAATCGAGATCGTTGCGTAAAATCGCCCAAGTACTGTCATAAAATAGGACAAGTTGTTGAGATCGGCACCGAATCGATTCTTCCGAGTCTTCGGCAAAACGCTCAATTACAGCCGCAATATAAACTTCACTTTGGACTGGCGTGGTCTAATCGGTTGAGTATCATCCAATAATGCAAAATAATTCTCAATTTTACCGTTAGTTTGTCGAGTTTGTGCGTTCAGGGGGACGGTTATGTACACCATAAGTTGGGCTGAGCGCGCACTTTTCACAGAGCGTAGATTTTCATAATCGAATTATACGATTTATAAATGTTGTTGAGGCGTAAGTCTTTTCATGATGTAATGAAAATGATGAAAAATGTACCTCCAATCTGATCACCCTTTATATTACTATATATTAATTTGTTTACTTCAAAATAGAAATATTATTTAAATTTAAATATCACACAATAACATGGACTTTTTTAATTCAAAAAAATCACATCACTTCCGGGATCGACTTGAGGCCGTAACTGACCGTATTACAAATTGTAGGTATCACCCGATGCTATGGCTATAATTTGTCATACCACTTTCTTTCTTATTTTGTTCTTCCATCCTTCAAAGTCACAATTCGCGTCATGAGCAGTGAAGCGGCATAGTTCTGAGCTAGAAATTGGTTCACTATCTGCTTTGTATGCATATGAAAATATATCTGCGTCATGTATCGATGAGAACTTTCATTTTAGCATTTCGCACGTATTTTCACTATATTTTGATGAATTTCCTTTTTCCCATTTCCTGTTGTTTGGCACTTTTGTTCTTGCCATTGAACGCACAGCTGTCGACAAAGGTCATATTCGATTGCCTTTATTGGAGGCGTGTTTCTGATTTTTGTATTATTTTTGTTGTTTTGTTTTTTGTTTGTGCGGAAATCGCACACAGTAGGCTTTTATTAGACGTTTGAAGAAAATTATTGTTATTTAGAGATACGAAATATTCCGACATTTTCTTAAGAAGCAAGAAAGATTCAGAAATTTCAAATATTTGAAGTAGTTCCGCCAAAAATCGTCTGGTCTGGTGTCAAAGAAGTTGTTGAGCCACTTTTTAAGGACTTCTTTGTTATCGATGGCAACGCCCTTCATATGGTTTGACAGGAAGTGGAAAAGATGGTAATAGGTCGGTGCAAGGTCCGGAAAATACGATGGATGCTGAGGGACCTACCACTTGAGCTCTTGGAGTGCGGCTTTGACGACTTGTGCAACAAGAGGCCTGGGAATGTCGTGAAGGAGTTCCCTATGATCAAAAAGTCCTCCATGCACCTCTCGTAGTCCGTCGATGGGATGGCCTTCAGCTCCTTCGTCGCATTCTCTTTGATCTCCTGTATTGACTGAAATCTCCTTCCACGAAGTGGTAACTTCAACTTGCGCGGTTCATTTAAATTAAAATTCCCGGTACTTTTTGATGATCGGGTATAGTTTGACCATGTCGATCAGGTCCTTTCAGTCGATTAGCCTCATTTACGTGGTATAGCTGGGCAATGTTGTCCTTGTTGACCATGGCATTCTTTTCGAACCTTCCTCATGCCCTCCAAATCCCACCAAACATATATGATGAACTTCTTTGGATGAAGCTCCGGCTTGTCTCTCGGCTTTAGCGTATCTCCTGGAGTCACACACTCCTTTCTTTGCTTTATAGGCACCATTTCTCATCTCTCGTGACAATTCGGTACAAAAGGTACTGTTTATGACCGCGTGTTGTTCGATGGTGGGCGAGGTGCTGAGAAGCAATTTAAAGGTGACTTGCTCTGTTTTTTTTCGTTGAGCTCGGGAAGCACCCAGGCTCCCGATTTTTCGGTAAATCGTTTTATAATCGCAGTTCATTTTTTCCGCCAATTCACGACAAGTTAGGAGACCGTTCTCTGTCAAAAGTGATTTGAGACGTTCTTCATTTTTTGAACTTTGCAAACCATTTCCGTGTTGTAGACTCGCCTATTGCACCTTCTTCATACACGTCGCAAATGTCTGGGGCTGCTTTGGTCCAAAATGCTATCTTTTGCCTCCTGAGTATTCCATTTCTAAGCCTCCAAACTAATAAAAATTAAATAACTCAAAAATACAATTAACATAGTCTTGCAGAACAGAAAGAGTTCTATCGAATTAATACTTACCCTTTGCCAAACAGCAAACAAATCGTTGTAAAAAAAAAAGAAAATATATAAACGCTATGAACTTTTTCCTCAACCCAATATTTTGGTACCATCGACGTCAAAATTATTGATAAATTATTCAAGTAATCAAGGGGCATTCAAGCGTGGTGGCACTAGACCGACAACAATGTTCTGTACGTTTGATTGTCAAAGCAAAGTATTGGGAAATTAGAAATCAAATAATTACTTCGCCTTGTTTCACTCTGAGGTGAAAGCCACATGGATACGGCGAAAGAAAAACAAACAAATCAGCTGATTTACCAACACCACCTTTAATAGATTCGCCTTGCAAGTAATAGAGTCAGATGATCATCTCTTTAAAAATTATTGGTCAGGAATTGAAGATTTTAGTTTGCAGATTTCACCTCTCTCTCTGCTCGATGTGCACTTTATAATTGTTTTATAGAGCCCCTCACAACTTAGACTGAAATTGTTTTTTTTTTAATAAAACCAGTTATGCCTTAATAAAGAATTGCATATTCCCACTGTCCACACGCTTGTCATTTCCTCATATATCAGTTGCACGTACAAACGTGTAACTACTTAAATGCGAACGTGACTACTAAAATAAAATTTATTGAATATTTGCGAATAAAACTTTTGATTTGTTGTGCCTGTGCCAAAATGTGCGTGGAAAATACGAAGTGCAATAATATGAGATACCAGGATTTCCCCATTTGGCTACGTGATAGTATGCATGTATTGGTGTATCATGTATGCATGTATGTGAATCATTAAATCAGCCATTCGAATCCATTGAATTGAGTTAAAGGGATATGTTGCTGATTATTCAAGAAATGTTTATTGATTTCGTTAGCTTAGGTATAAAAGTAGAGAAAAAAAATCGGTTTCAGCAACATGAATTCAATACTTACTTGGTCGTCTCTGATCAGCATAAGCAGAAGTAGCTGCTTAATTAAAAAAAAACATTACAAATCTAAATTTTATTATAAGTGAATAAATAAAAGAAAAATGCATATTTCGGATGAAAATATCCATAACCCTTCTTTTGACTTACTAATGATATCGCGGCTATGGCATCAACTAAAAGCAGTTTATGAGTACCGGGTGTACTGGTAGCAGAACTGCATAGTAATGAAAAACTAAATTGAAAAAAAAAACTACTAATTATAAAAGTTTATGTGAGCAACTATTATTTATGAATAACCATGATTTATCAAGGTGGCAAGAGAAACCCCTGGACCTCCACCGTGCTGTGAGAGTGCGCTGATGAGTAGTCGGCCGCCATGTACGAGGTGTGTTCAAAAAGTAACGCGAATTTTTTTTTTCTCAAAAATTATTTATTTATTCATTAATATCTATTTTGTCCCCTTCAAAGTAATCCCCATGAGATATTATGCACTTGTGCCAACGTTTTTCCCAATCTTCGAAGCACTTCAAAAAATCATTTTTTTTTATCTTGTTCAGCTCCTCCTTCGATGCTGTCTTTATCTCGTCAATCGTAGCGTAGCGTCGCCCCTTCATGGGCCTCTTCAGTTTCGGGAACAAGAAAAAGTCACAGGGGGCGAGATCTGGAGAATACGGTGGCTGTGGCATCATTAGTGTGTTGTTTTTGGTCAAAAAGTCGCGCACAAGCAACGATGTGTGAGCAGGGGCGTAATCGTGATGCTAGAGCCAATTTTTGTTTTTCCACAAATCCGGGCGTTTCTGGTGGATTGCTTCTCGCAAATTGCGCATAACTTGCAGGTAATATTCCCTATTGACCGTTTTACCCTGTGGCAACAACTATGGTGCACAACGCCCCTGCAATCGAAGAAAACGGTAAGCAAAACTATTACATTCGACCGAACTTGGCCCTCTTTAGCGGTCTTGGTTCGTGCGGCAGCTTCCATTGAAATGATTGAGCTTTGGTTTCCACATCATAATCATAAACCTACGATTCGTCACCAGTTATGACCCTCTGGAGGAAATTTGGGTAGTCGCGGACAGAGTCCAACATCTCATTAGCAATGATATGTCTAGATCCTCAGCAACTTCTCTAACGGTGACTCGACTTTTGGCCAAAACGATTTTCTTCACTTCATCAATTTTTTCGTCTGTTACTGAAGTGCTCGGCGTCCGTCACGCTTTTCGTCGTTCACATCTTCTCGGCCTTCTGAGAACGTTGCTTTGGTCCAAAATATTAATTGACTAGCAAAAACAATTATTGAAAACCATTATTTTTTCGGGCTTCTGACTACCCCTAACCCTATAAGGAGTGATCAGATTAGAAGTACTTTTCTCAATAGGGTCAAACTAAATACATAATTTTTCCAGTACTCATTTACATTTGAGCATGGAAAAAATTGCACCTCAACAACGTTTGCAAATCGTAAAATTGTAATAAAAAAGCCGACGCTCTATAAAAAGTGTTCATCGCACGCTCAGGCCAACTGGGCTGCAGGAATCATCGGCCCATATTTCTTCAAAGACGAGGCTGGCGCCAATGTAATGTGTGTAATTGGCGCGTACACCCTTTTTGGGTGTTTGGCCGAGCTCCTCCTCCAATTTGTGGTGTGCGTCTTAATGTTGTTCCACAAATGGAGAGACCTACAGTTTCAAGCCGACTCCGAACGGCAGATATTTTTATGAGGAGCTTTTTCATGGCAGAAATACCCTCGGAGGTTTGCCATTGCCTGCCGAGGGGCGACCGCTATTAGAAAAATGTTTTTCTTCATTTTGGTGTTTCGCCGTGATTCGAACCAACGTTCTCTTTGTGAATTCCGAATGGTAGTCACGCACCAACCATTCGGTTACGGCGGCTGCCGGCGCCAATGTAATAGGGAAAGAAAAACTCTATCGCGCCATGATACGACTTTCTGATGTCGGAAATTGAAGCCCATGATCTGTGATCTCCACAACATTTGGTTCCAACAAGACGCTAGTAAGGCGCTACTTGTCATTACAGCACGTGAGGCATTGGATTTACTCGTCGTCGTTTCGGTGTGTAATTTATCTCTCGTCCCGGACCAATGCATTGGTCACCAAGATCGTTTGATCTCACACCTTTGGACTTTTATTTGTGGGAGTAGGTAAAATTTAAGTGTTTTGTGGATAAACCAACTTCGATTGAGGCATTGGAAGCCAACATTACTAAAGTTATTCACGAGATGCCGAGCGAATTCCTCCAGTGAGTCACTCAAAATTAGTGTTTACGGATTGTCCAATCATTCGTTGTTTCATTTCAATTTAAAATCCGATACCTCTAAATTGTTTTGCCCTTAGATATAAATAAAGTTGGCGCATACATCCTTTGATGATTATTTGACCGAACTCCTCCCCTATTTGTTGTGTGCATCTTGCTGTTAATCGACAATTGGAGAGGCCTACCGCCTAAGAATGGTATTTGTTTTTTTATGAAAAGCTTTTCATGTCAGCGGCCGCCGTAGCCGAATGGGTTGGTGCGTGATTACCATTCGGAATTCAGAGATAGAACGTTGGTTCGAGTCTCGTTGAAACCAAAATTAATAAAAACATTTTTCTAATATCGGTCTCCCCTCGGCAGGCAATGGCGAACCTCCGAGTGTATTTCTGCCATGAAAAAGCTCCTCATAAAAATATCTGCCGTTCGGAGTCGGCTTAAAACTGTAGGTCCCTCCATTTTGTGGAACAACATTAAGACGCACACCACAAATAGGAGGAGGAGCTCGGCCAAACACCTAAAAAAGGGTGTACGCGCCAATTATACATATATATTTTTATGTCAAAAATACGCTCGGAGATTTCCCATTGTCTGCCGAGGGGCGGCCGCTGGTTGGTTGGTTGGTTTAAGTGGTAATTCTTCCAGAATCCAACTAGCGCTTCCGCACCATTTTGTTGCCACATCCTCGTTACCAACTGGTTTACCAGTTATTTATATATCCAGCCTGTGCGGTTCAAGAATATTATCAGGTTGTTGGCATCTAAGCCAGACAGCTGTTCCAGACTCTCGAACAGCGGTTTGCCCAGGGCAGGGCGTTAGTCTCCTGCCGTCCCGTCGTTTCATGTTTAACAATATCGACGATTGTTTGGGGTGGTAGGTGGGCCATACGTTCTGCTGATTTTGCATTTCGTCTGGTCTCTCCATCTACAATCTGCGTTTCGGAGGTATTTTTGGGACTGCACCTAATGGTGTAAATACCGATTCTGCAAGTTCGTTATTCATGGCAGATCCCCTTCTTGCCAGTTCATCCGCTTCTTCATTACCTTCAATGCTCCGATGTCCCGGGACCCAGATTAAGTTAACTTTATGGTTTTTACTCAAGGTGGTGAGGCTAGTCCTGCTTTGTTCCACCAGTTTAGAGGTTGTTGTCGCCGAATCCAGTGCCTGGATTGCATCTTGGCTATCCGAAAGAATAACGATATTGCCCTTAAAAGAGGGATCTGCGATTAGTAGCCTTCAACCTTCCCCAATTGCTAGTACTTCCGCCTGAAAGACACTGCAGGCATTAGGGAGACGCACAGATGGTCTAATTTTAAGTCTATGAGAATATACATACTTATACCAGCTCCGACACCATAATTCATTTTACCGCCATCTGTATAGACTGTAGTGTCGAAGTTGTTTAGTGAGAATTCCTTGTTCCATTCTTTCCTAGATGAAAAGAGAGCGGTAGAATTTCTACTGAATGTTACCGTCGGGACGATGTAGTCAGTCCTCTTCGAGGTATACTGGGTTTGTCGCAGTAATAGACTGGCATGGCCATGAACTTTTTCTTTCCAGCGACCCGCTTCATTTAACCTAAATGCACTCATTGTTGCCATCTTCTTGATATGTAGTTCTACCGGAATAACGTGTGTCAGCGCGTTCAGGGCCTCCCTAGGACATGGTCTGATCGCACCGATTGTTATTGCACATGCTGATCTTTGTATTCTGCCAAGTAATTTGATGTTGTATGCTCTCTCTAGGGCTTTCCACCAAACCACCGAGCCATGCGTTAAAATTGGTCGTATAACCGCCTTATACAACCATAATGTATACTTGGGCTGAAGACCCCATCTTCTTCCTAGCATACGTTTACAGGGATTTAAAGCGATTTCTGCTTTCTTTACCCGTTCTTCAATGTTTAATTTCCAGCTAAGTTTGGAGTCAAAAATGACCCCTAAGTATCATACTTTCTACTGGTTGAAAGTGAGGTTTGTCCGTATTTGGTAAAGTAAAAATTGGTACCTTATAGCTGGTTGTAAATAGCATGAGTTCTGTTTTACACGCGTTTAAACTTAGGCCACATCCTGTAACCCAAGAGTTAAGCTCGCCTAGCACCCTTTGAATGATCCCACTGCTCGTATTGGGACACAGTCCTGATGCCATTAACACCACATCATCAGCGTACGCGAACACTGCTTTTAGCGGGCGGCCGCTATTAGAAACACTTTTTTCTATCATTTGGTGTTTCATGCCCGAGGTTTCGAGCCCGAGCACCACCTAATGGCACGCATTGAATGTTTGGGCAAGAATAATACATTTATGTAATAAGTCCTAATGAATTAATGCATTTAGTTTCCATTGACTCCGACCGCGAATATTTAGTTAAATAAAGTGCAGAACTAATAAAATGAAGTGCAAAGTGGCATTGCCGTGAAAGAGACAATTTTTTGTTAATGAAACAAAAACAAACAGAGATCAACCTGAAACTGCAAACAATTGACCTCGAACGCTTGACCCAATTTTGGCTAAATTATTTGTTTGAATAAATAAAATTGAGAAAAAAAGCGACGGTTGTGAAAGTAAGGCGAGACAAGACCATGCAAGCATAGCAAAAAATATGTACACCCACACACACACATATACAAGCATGGGATTCATGCAATTCGAGTGCATTTCTCTTTTTTTAAGTGGTGCAGCTGAGTAGCGTGGAGTGACACTTCAGCCATTCGCTCTTTTGTTTCTCAGCTATTTCACACCTTTCTCCGCATTGTTGTAGACCACTGCACATATTTCGTGTTTCCTTTGAAACCATTTACCGTGCATTTAAGCTGGACGCTGTGAAAAGTCAAGAGCAGCAGCTTTTTACCTTTTGTTTATTTTATACACTTCGACTCTGCAAACACATTAGTAGTATGTATATTCCGGAATACAACGCAATATCAAAAATATTAAAATTTTAATATTTTTATCATTTTAACTCAAAAATTTAACATTTTTACCATTTAACTCATTTTTTTAACTTACAGTTACTCAAAATTTTAACATTTTTTAACATTTAACTCATTTTTTTAGCTTATATTATCTCAAAAAAAAAGTTAAAAATTTTGAGTTGGGTCGATTTAGTCCACCCCTAAATTATAGTTACTCGTAGTTAATATTTTTAAGATATTAAAGATATCTATTTTTGATGTACTAGTAATCAATATTTAGGTTGGTACAGTTAAAATTTTGTGTTGGGTCGATGTCTATTAAGTGAAAAAATGTTAAAATATTTATTACAAAATATTTAAAGTAATCTATTCAAACAAAAATAAAAAAAAAGTTAAAAATTTTGAGTTGGGTCGATGATAATTTTAAATATTGATTACAAAATATTTAAAGTAATCTATTCAAACAAAAATAAAAAAAAAAAGTTAAAAATTTTGAGTTGGGTCGATTATTATTGATTGATAATTTTAAATATTTATTACAAAATATTTAAAGTAATCTATTCAAACAAAAATAAAAAAAAAAAGTTAAAAATTTTGAGTTGGGTCGATTATTATTGATTGATAATTTTAAATATTTATTACAAAATATTTAAAGTAATCTATTCAAACAAAAATAAAAAAAAAAAGTTAAAAATTTTGAGTTGGGTCGATTATTATTGATTGATAATTTTAAATATTTATTACAAAATATTTAAAGTAATCTATTCAAACAAAAATAAAAAAAAAAGTTAAAAATTTTGAGTTGGGTCGATTATTATTGATTGATAATTTTAAATATTTATTACAAAATATTTAAAGTAATCTATTCAAACAAAAATAAAAAAAAAAGTTAAAAATTTTGAGTTGGGTCGATTATTATTGATTGATAATTTTAAATATTTATTACAAAATATTTAAAGTAATCTATTCAAACAAAAATAAAAAAAAAGTTAAAAATTTTGAGTTGGGTCGATTATTATTGATTGATAATTTTAAATATTTATTACAAAATATTTAAAGTAATCTATTCAAACAAAAATAAAAAAAAAAGTTAAAAATTTTGAGTTGGGTCGATTATTATTGATTGATAATTTTAAATATTTATTACAAAATATTTAAAGTAATCTATTCAAACAAAAATAAAAAAAAAAGTTAAAAATTTTGAGTTGGGTCGATTATTATTGATTGATAATTTTAAATATTTATTACAAAATATTTAAAGTAATCTATTCAAACAAAAATAAAAAAAAAAGTTAAAAATTTTGAGTTGGGTCGATTATTATTGATTGATAATTTTAAATATTTATTACAAAATATTTAAAGTAATCTATTCAAAAAAAAAAAAAAACAAAAAAGGATACATTTATTTTTTAAAGTACCTTTCAAAAAAAACGACGAACTCCTCAAAACAAGAGTCTTTGAGTCAGATTTGAACTTGCAACAAAATTATTGTTATAATTCCAACTGCTTAACCAACTCATCTAAACATCATATTCTGAACTAATGTAATTACAGCTGAGTAGTATGCAAAGCAAGCAATGCTGATCTTATCAACATTGCTCACAATCTATAAATAGAATAAGCATAAGCACAAACCAAAAAAAAATGAAATACTGTTGAATACGAGTCACAAACTGCAAGATAAGCATAATATTTGATAAGCTTTTATACATCAACACATGTTTCGACTCTGTCGAAACCGTTTGACTTTGTCAAACATGGTTACAAGTGCAGTATGTATTTAGCGTTAGAAGAGGGTGGACGCAAAAAAATTGAAACTTCAAATTTGAACTCTTTGAAGTTCAAATTTATAAAATTTACCCAATATTGGTTCATAATTTAAATCTCTTATTAAATATGTTATTGGATTAGATGGATAAATTTTACTAATATAAAATATTTCTCGAGTCCAATTATTTTTATATTTGTTTTCAAATTGTTTTTTATGTGATTGAATTCTTACTTTTTCTCCAATTTTAAAAACTGGTTTTTCTAAATTGTTTCTATTAATTTTAAAACAATTATCAAAAATTAATTGTTCATTTTTTTCATTTACTTCACATGGTTTCATACCAATAGTTCTATGTACATCTTTGTAATTATATTCATATAATATTTTATCAATTACATCAATCCAATTAGTATTTTTCTGAATTTCAAATCGTATTTTTAGTTTTTCATTAATGGTTCTATTAAATCTTTCTACAATTGATGATTTCTTTTCACTAAATGTTTGATACATGTTAATATTGTATTTATCTAAAACTTCTTGGAAATGTTTATTTAAAAATTCTTTACCAGAATCTGTATGAAGTAATTTTGGTGCACAACCTGCTTTTTTAATAATATTTAAAAATGCTTCAGAAGTTGTTTTTCCATCTTTCTTTTTTAATGGTTCTATATAAGCAAATTTAGAAAATGTATCAATTACATTAAGCATATATTTGTATCCTCTATTAATTCTAACATTAACTGTTGTCATAATTAGTAAATCTGCTGCCCATAGTTCATTTATGCCTTTAGTAATAATTTTTCTTCTTTCAAAATTTTTTCTTACTGGTTTATGCAACTCTTTTGCTATTTTAAAATCATTATTTTTAGTATCAATAAATTCATCTTTATCCATTTCAAAAATATTTAAAATTTATTTTAATTAAATAACAATGATATCAGATAAAGTTTTAAAAGAATATATTAAAACACAAAAAGACTTAAAAAATAAACTTCAACAATTTAATTTAAACAAAGTAATAAAACAAGAAAAAATTAATGAAGATCTTCAAGCAATTATTCAACCATTAAATCAATCAGTTATTAATGTTCACAATTTAAATGATAGCTTTAAAAATTTAATAGTAGATTTAAATCAATCAAATCAATCATATAAAAAAACAATAGATAGACATTCACAAAGTGAACATGTTTCAACGGAGTCGAAACCGTTTGACAATAATATGAATTTACAAACTAATGAATTTAACGAAAAGCAACTATCACCAATTAGAAAAACAAACAAACAAAAATTAGTTGAAAGTACACCAACAACTAGCACAGGTTCACGAAGCGAACAGTTGACTCCATCAACATCAAAAGACGCTCTTTTGCGTAGTGCAAATGAAACGTTATCTACACCAGTACAATTTATTTCCGAAAAAATTGGAAATATGGCAATGAAATATTTAAATTTAAATAATTCTGATATGAAATTATGTGACAATATTTTTGGTCTAAGATCTGAAGATGGAAAAGATTTATGGATTGGTAATACTGAAGTAAAAATTAGTAATAATGATATTATTTTAAATAATAAAACTTATAATGGAACAAAAGGGTTATGGGAATTAATAACTTTAAAAGAACCATCAACAGCTGTAACAAATAATGATTTACAAACTTATGAAGAAATTATATTATCAACATATGCTTACATGCAAAATAATGACAAAAGTTCTAAACGTATTAAATCTAGCGTTGGAAATAAATATATGAATTTTATTAGACCAATATTGATTAAAAATAAAATTATAAAAGAAAAAGTAGGATCTGGTTTAAATTCAAAAAATAATCTTTCAAAATCATTAAAAAATTTTAAAATTAAAACTAGTTTACCTACTGAATATGTTCGTTTTGCGAATCGTTCACAATGTGAACGTGTTTATTGGAATGATATTAATGAATTAAAAGATAGATTAAATTTGTTGATAGGCGAGTATAATGCAGGAAATGATAGTCCAGAAATACATAATGAAATTATGAATATTATTGAGGAACTAAGAGAAGAAAATATGTTGACTCTCTCCGAAGGAAACGTATTAACTGTTTAATTAAATTACATATAAATTTAAATAAATTAAAAAATTTTTTTCTAATAAATGGGAATTGATAAGTTTGGACAAAAATCTTTTTCAGAAATAAATTCATCTAATGAATATTCTCTTAATAGAATAATATCATTAGAAAATGAAGTTGAAGAAATTCGTTCAAATAGTGATCAAATGAAAGATATTATTAGTAAATTAATGGAATTAAATCAACTACTTCAAAAAGAAGTTGAAAAACAAGAAAAAGATAATGTGGTAGCTTTTGGTGTTGTATATAAAGAAATAGAACAATTAGAAAATAATTTAAATCAAGATATTATTAACATAACTAAACAAGTAGATTTTATAGAAACAAATATTGAAAATTTTAAAAACAGTTTAGAAAAACAATTGGATAGTTATTCGGAAAAACAAATTTTAATTGATAATTATCTTAAAGATTTAGTTTTACAAAATAAAGACAATATTAATCAAAATAATATTACTAAACAAAATGATGAAACTAATAATAAGATTGATAAAAGTATTCAAGTAGATGAATATATAAAACAATTAAATATTGAAGAAAGTGAAACAGATATTCAAGAAAGTAAACTACAAATTGAAACAAATATAATTCAAAAATAATTTAAAAAATTCATACATATATAAATGATAAACAAAAATAATAAATCAAAATAAAAATTCAAATATTCAACATCGTTGAAATATGTTCACATCATATTTCATTTGAAATTAAAAAAAAAAACTTAATCTAATATAATTAATAATTTAATGTATAGTAAATAGGAGGGGTTCGTTTTAGTTACCTACATTTCCTATTTCATAATGTCCCCAGGGTAATTTGTAAGTCTTATTTAACTTATCGTTATCATTATTATTCAACTTTTTATTGAAATAAAACTTATCATCATAGGGTGACAATCCTATTTTATTCTCTTCTGTAGTATATAGTTTATTATCATATGATCTAATATTATGAACAGTTTCATTTTTATTTTTTAAATTAATTAAACAATTCTTATAATCTTCAATTGTTAACTTTTTAATATTATTTTTCTTTATTCCTTTACAAACTTTTTTATCACAAACATCGGTCTTAAATGCATACATTTTACTTCTAAGTCCACAAAATTCTCTAATTGGTATTCCATTATATTCATCTTTAAATTTTCCTGGTACTTTTTTATTAATATTAGATTTTAAATCTTCAATTGGAAAATTATCTATATAATCACTGGTATCATAATTATCTAGATCATCTTTCATTTCAGAATAAATATCAAAATCATCATCAATATGTTTACCTTCAAAATAAAGAATAAATGAATCAGTATCTGTTCCTAATAATTTCATTCTATTACCATATTTAGTTTTAAGTTGTACATACATTTTAAACATTAATAATTTTGATAAATCTAAAATATTTTGACCTCCAAAGATAGGTTTATTTAATTTAATATTTGTATTTTTACCAAACACTACACACATATTATGATCTATTATTTTTCTTGATTGATATGTATTTCTACTTATTAGTTTTCTCATAATTTTTTCAGTTTTAACTATTCTAACATTAAGTCTATTTCTAACATTTTCCATTTGCTTACCATATACACTATTATTCATAAGTTTGAAAAAATCTTTTTCAAAATCGTTTTTAGCTTCTTTTCTAAGTGTTGTATTTTTTTCAATATAATTTTTTAACCATGCTTCTTGTCTACATTTAATACCTCTATGAATTTTAGTTAAAATTACACCATTATTTAAATATTCTTTTAATAATCTTATATCAATTATATAATTTTTCTTTGGTAACAACGTACACATTAATTTTTTAATTTTATCATTTGGT
The DNA here is from genome assembly GCF_028408465.1 of Anastrepha ludens. NCBI lineage: Eukaryota > Metazoa > Arthropoda > Insecta > Diptera > Tephritidae > Anastrepha > Anastrepha ludens. The sequence continues at coordinate 7,415,056 of NC_071499.1, read as the reverse complement.
TTACTACCAATCCCTTTATTAATTAAGTCTGTTTGATTTGGTGATAAATCTTCAAATTGTGGAACATAATGATGAGGTGCTGGAGCATAATCATTATAAAAGTTGTGTAATTCCGGAGGAATACTTATATCAACTTCTAATGTATATCCAATATTATTATCATCAAAATTATTATTTAAAATATTATTAACATTACAAAAGTATTTAATTTCATCTTCATTTAACCATTCATGATTACCAACACTTAATTTTTGTGACATAGCCCATCCATATAAGTTATTTGCATCTAAATATAAAATATAACTTGTTAATTTTTTAGAATCGTATATACCTTTAAGAGAAGCTTCCTCTTTACTTAATTTATAAACTTGTTCTACAATATCAGCATGTTCACTCTGTGAACCGTTGACATAGTCAACATGTTCCTTTCGGTAACCGTTGACAGAGTCAATATGTTCACTCTGTGAACCGTTTCCTTCGGAAATGTAATAATAACAATTATTAGCTTTAGCATAGTTATGCGCAATTTGTGATATTCCACCTCTAGTTCCACTTTCATAAAATTCATACATATCTTGATCTGTTAATAATTCTAATTTTTGTTTGGTTAATTTTAAAGCAGATGAATTACTTAAATGTGGTGAACTTATATAATGTATAGGATCTAAATTATAATTTTTAAAACATTCTTTTCTAAAATTATCAAATACATCACTTAAAAGTATAACATCTAATTTCAAATACCAGTTATGATAGTCTCTAAATGTTTTACAATTAAAATGTTTCCAAAATTTATTTGCAAATTTATAATCGTTAATATTAATATTTCCATTTAATGATGAATTAAAATTTTCAAGATTTGGAAATTCTGTTATACTTAATTTTTTATAATCATCAATAAATTCATATGGATATACACCTTTTCTAAGTAAATAACATTTATTTTTTAATGATAGATTTTTAAAAATATTATTAAAGTTTTCTAAATGATCAAAATTAATAGGTTTTATATTTTTAGTATTACAAACTGAACAAATACTACAAGCATATATTTTATTCTCAGTATTTTTACTAACTTTATAAGATACATAATCCATTTTTCTTATTTTCTTACATGTTACACAATATATATCATTAACATCTAATAAATTTTTAACAGCTTTATCTAATGAAGTATTTATAAATTCCATTGAATCTATAAATCTTAATTCTATTTTTTCGACAACTGTATATAATTCTAAATCTGTTGAATTACAATTACGACAAGTGTTTCTTGTCTTTAAATTATATTGATATTTACATTTTTCATTTTTACATTTTAAATATTTAGTTTCACCTACAATAACTGGTTTTTTAATTTGTTTAAATTTTTCAGTGCTCGTTGCTAGAACACTAGTTTCAGTTTCAGGATGAAATTCATCTAAATATTTTAGAAATAATTTTGAATCATAACCTTTTAAATTATGAATAATAATTGGTAAAAATTTTGGCATCTTTAACTTTAGATTACATTTATTACATAAAGCCATTCTATATTTACCAGTTGTATGGTCATGATCCCAACATTTTTTATTTTCTTCAGAAAATGGAATATCACAAATTTCACAATTGTTAGTATTATCAAACTTTAATATCGATTCTTTATCCTGAATTATATTATTCAATTTTCTTACTTCATAATAATCTTTAGCATATTTTATTAAATTATCTAAGAATGATTTCAATAGCACTTTTCTATTAGAAGTATTCTTTGAAATATATTGTTTGTTATAAGTGTTATAAATACCATAACTATTTGGAATGTGTTCATGAAGTAATATTGTATTTTTACATTTGTCAGATTTTTTTTTATTAATTTTTTCCAAAGTACATTCAAAATCAGCATATAAAGTATATGGATGAAATAATTCTGCACCATTAGATTTATATTTTAAAATATTTTCACCCTCTTTAGGTAACTTTATATTTTGTATTATATTATTATCATCTTTTAATAAATAACATGTTTTTATATGTTCTTCTAATTCATCAGATTTTTCAAAATGTTTAAAACATTTATTACAAATATGTAGATGTTCATGCTGATGATGAATTTTACCACTTAAAAATCCAGATAAATTTTTAAGTAGTACAAAGTGAGATTTGTATGTTTCTTCTGTAATATTTTCTTCTATATATATAATATTAACATGTTTTTTTGGCAAACCATTAACGAAATTACGAAAAGAGTTACTTTTATACATTAATTGAATTTGGTAATATTCATCATCATTTTTTTCTGAATCATAATGATAAAAATTCATGGTAATATTAAAATAATCTTCTAATTTTTTAACATTTTCTTCATTAATTATAAATGGAAATTCTAAATTTAGATTTTTAAATTTATCATCATTTTCTAAATCTTCAAGATATTTTTTATATTTTGTTGGTCTTTGAGGATCTTTAACAATTTCATCTTGATGAATAGAATATAAAATACAATATAAAATACATTTATTATCAGTATTTTTAATATTAACACAATTTCTATTAGTAAATGGAATATATGATCCAGCAAGAATTTGAGACTTATCTCTACTAATATGTGTTTTTACTATTCTAACAAAGCTAGCTGTAGATCCTTTTGTACATTTTTCTGAGAATTTATTATTTATTTCCTCTATCATTAAATAAAATTCTTTTGTATAGTTTAATCTATTAACATAATGTATTTCTGATCTATACCAATATTCATAACTTTCTTTAATTTTATTAGTTTTTTTATCAATAATCACAATATTTACCGCTGTTGCTAAAGACACTTTAAAATTACTATATTTTTTAAAACCTTTGAAAAAATATTTGAAACAATTTCTTTTTATTAATTCTAAATGTCTTTTAATATTAAATTCTTCATTATTTGTAAACTCTAAATCAGCAACCATATTGTTAAAACATGAACCATTTAATTGTTTTTCTTGAATATCAATAATATCAAAATCATAATCATCAAAATTTTGAAATATATTTTGAATAACATCATTATTATGCTTTTCTATTAAAACATTTATTATGTTTAATAAACTATTTTTATTTTTATTATACCAATATTTTGGCAATTGAAAAATATGTTTATTTGCTCTAATATATTTTTTTAGATTTTTTAAATTTTTGGATTTCAATTCTTTAATATTAAATGAATTCATTTTTATTTATTTGATATTTTTACTTAATTTTTCCTTATTTATATAGAAAATTTTTTTTTAAATAATTTGAATTATCGCCAATAAATAATATTTAAATATTAATTACTTCATAATAAATTGTTAATTATTTTCTTTATTATTAATATATTTAATATGAAATTGAGAATTACAATGACGTTTTTTATGTGATACTGTATACCACATTCCACATTCACACTTTAATCTTTCAAATCTTGATGGTAATGAGTTATAATATGCAATTTTTTGATTGTAACAGTTTTTACAATATCTCTTATTCGAAATAAAATTAGAAATAGTTTTTTCTTCTAAACATGAAAAACATATTTTTTTACCATCTATAATAGACAAACATATTTTTTCACCATTTATTATTTTATGATATAATCTTTGTTTTGGTACGTTAACTTTATGAACAGTTTCTTTCGGAAAAATAGTTTCTTCCTCTGTCACATTCAATTTAGCGAATTGATTGTTTAAGACTTCAACCATCTTAATTTTTATATTTATATCTCAAAAATTTTTTAAAATTAATTTACATTTCTAATATTTAATCTTATACTAATTTTTTCTTTTCTAAAATCAATGAAATTATTATCCTGATCAACTATATAAATAGTTATATTTCTAATAGTATTTGTATTTACTGGATAGTATATTAAATTTGTAGGTATTTCATTTATTTTTTCACCAGGTTTATCATTGATAAAAAATTCATGAATAATATTTGTTTGTTTATTATTTTCATAACTACCTCCTACAATATTACATTTTATTCTAATAGAATTAACATTCATAATATTTACTGGTAAATCAGATGATACTAATGTATTAGGTTGAATAATTTGTTCACTAAATCCTAGTAATGAAGCTATGGAATTTTTTTGTGTAAAATCAATAATATAATCACTTTTAATTTCAACTTTTAATGTTGTCATATTTGGTTTAATAGTAATACCCTTTATTTTCTCTTTTATAAAATTGTTTATATCATTTATTTCGTATGAACCAGTTGGGAATGTAATTATTTTGTTAACACTGTTAATTGTTTGTAAATTATCTTGTGAATCATTTCCTTCGAAAATATGTTCACTTTGTGAACCAATGACAGAGTCAACATAATGTAAAATATTATTTTTTAATTTTTCAGATATGTTCGGTATAGAATTATAAGTAGAAAAATTAAGCAAACACATTTCAAAATCATGTTTAACTTCATTTGACTCTGTTGAAATATGTTTATTATCTAAAATTATTGGTTCATCAAAATTACATGAAATTATTGAAGTATTTCCATCTAATGATATAGTCGGCATTATTTAATTAAGTAAAAATTTTAAACATAGATGACCACAAATTATTTCATTTATTTCTTGATCAATATTATTATTAAAAATTACAGTATTTTCATTAGTTTTGAAATATTTCTCTATTAATATTGGTAATTTATTTATAGCAAAGGAATCATAGTAAAAAATATGATTATTATATTTTTTATATGCTACCCAGTGTGTACCATTACCATTATTATTATCTAAATTTATTATTCCACATTCTATATCTTTTATCTTTTTTGGTAATCTATCTTTCATGAATACACCTCTAAAATTTGCTATATTAAATTTTCTAGCATATTTTTTTAAATCATAATTACTTAATGGTTTAATTGGAATTAATTCAAAATCAAATTTTTTTTAAGTAACATACCATTACCAGATTTTTTAAGTAACATACCATTACCAGATTTTATATTTTTTTCTTCTAATGCTTTATTATGACGTATTTTTTCTTCTAATAATTTATCGTTATTTTTTTTATCATTATATGCTCTATATAATGTTGTTCCTGCAGTAACTGCAGCTCCTATTGCTGGAATAAATGGTAATAGTGCTGGTAAAAATCCACCAATTTTTTCATTATTAAAACTTTGTAACTGGGACATAGATAATTTTAATATAAAAATTTTAAAAGTAGTTTTATTATTATCTAAATGTTTTTTTATAGAATTAATTTGTTTTCTAGTTAATGGTAAATATGTTTCATTCATTACACTTTCTTTAGTTCTTTGTAATTGAATTGGTTCTAATTTTATAGTAATATCTGTTTTATTTTTCATAGCATCATAAACTTGTTTTTGTTGATCTTCATTTAGAGATATTGGATATTTAATGTATCGTCCACATTTTGGAATAAAATAAATTTTATCTTTATTCTCATTTTTATTATATTCACTTTGTGAACCGTTAACATTTATCAATTCTTCAGTTGATGAATTGTGAGTTGTTAAACCCATACCCATTTTTCTTTTAAATTTCATAGCATTAGTAGTTAAATATGCATTTACTTTTTCTGATAAACTAGCATCTTTTGCTGAAACTCTTGACCATGCTTTATCTTCTAAAATTTTATCAGCTTCATGTCTTTTCTTTATATCGTTACTTTTAGAATATGCAATATCATGTTCTTTAGCTGCTTCATCTAATTTATTAATTGGATGTATATCTTTTTCAAGTTTTAATTCAAGATTAGTACCAGGTCCTAAATAATTATATCCTGGAGAATGTAATTCAAATGGAAGATTATTTATAAGATTATTTATAATACCACTACCATAATATCGCACCATTTATTATAATAGAAAATGTGATGTATTTATTTATTTATTTGGATAATTATTAATCATGAACTGAAGGTAAACTTGAAATATCATCATCAACTTTTTTATTAATATTAGACAATTCGTTTTTATTTTTCTTATTTATTTTAGTTACATTCTTTAAAAGTTCCTCTGTTAAACTATTTGATTTAGTCTGTCGAGAATTGTATTCATTTGTCGAGAATTGTCGAGAATTGTCTTCTTTTGTTGAGAATTGTCGAGAATTGTCTTCATTTTTAGTGTTTTTGCCAATAATTTCAATACCAAGTAATTTAAGTCCATTATTAAGAGAATCGCGTGAAATATGATTTTGTTCGCAAAATTTTACTTTAGTTAATTTTGAAGTACTAGCTTGTTCTAAATAATTAATAGCTAAATTTCTTTCTCTAATTTGTTTAAGTTCATTAGCATTTTTTGGAATATGAATATTTTTTGAATTTCTAAAACTTTTTGTTTTCCCTTGTAGTGATACAAGTGGTGAAACAGTTTTAGTAGAAGGGCTTGGATGATTGTATAAATTAGTTATATTCTTATACATTTTATTCATTTTAATTTATTTATGAAAAAATTTTTTAAAATAATTATATTTTTCTTAGTGTTTCAATATAAAAAAATATTAAAAATTTTTATTATAATAAATGTCGAATATACATACAATTGAAGAATTTAAAACAAATACTGATGTGCCTATCTTGAAATTAAGAGGATCTAGTATAAAACTATTAAATAAAGAAGAAATAGAAAAAGAGGTTAAACAAACACAAGAATTTATTAGGCAACATAAATCTCAGTTTAATAATAGAAGTGGTTTTGTTCAATGTTTAAATGATGCACTTAAAAATAATGATCATGTATGGCATGAATATGCTGTTTGTATTATGAAAAGTGTTAAAAATATTAAAGATTATAATATTGAATTACATTCAGAATCAAATAAAATATTAGTAAATGAATTATTAAATGAGAAAGCTATATTAGAATTTAGTTTAATGAGTTATGAAGAAATTATTGGCAAATTAAATGATGATATGTATGAGTTACAAGTAAATTATGATATTCTTGAATCAGAACATAATAACCTTATAAATAGCATTGAAAATAAAAACGCTGCATTAGCTGAAAAATATAAGAACAATTTTATTAAAAGACAAAAAGCTATTGAAGAATCTAAAACAATGAAGATTGGACTAGTAAATAAAAAAATTACAACACAAAAACTCAATGATTTATTGAAAAGTGTAAGTAAAATGAAATAAAAAAAAAAAAAATATTGTTAATAAATGAATACTTGTGTTAATATTATTCCATATCAAAATGATTGTATATCACAGTTATACATAATTGATGCTAATAATAAATATAATGGAGGATGTAGATGTGTCATAATGGATCCGTCTTTATTAAAATTAATTTCTATTGTAATTTTTATTGTAATTGCAATTCTTATATTTTATGCAATATATTTAGATATACAAAAAAAGGTAATTGAAAATGAATGTAAAAAGATTAACAAAAAAAAAAAATATTAAAAATATTTAGGATTTTTTCTATTGCATTAAATGAATAATTGTAAAAACAATTTTGATAAAAATAATCAATTATCAAAAATAGATTTTATTATTTCAAATGGAATAGATAAAATAATGCAAAATGAATACATTTCAATGGTACTAATTATTATTCTATTAATAATGTTTTTTTATAATTTGATAAGACAATTAAATACAAGACTACAATTATTTTAAACATTGGTTTCGACCTAGTCAAAACATATTAGTAAATTTTTAATAATATTTTTTAGTTAAATAAATGAAAGAAGAAAAAGGTATCGAATCTTATGACTTTTATGAACATTTGCCATCTAATTCTACACTATTAAATGAATATGGAAGACCAATAGAAATAAATATTAATAATCAAGACATTAAAACGTTACCATCAAAAAGTTTACTTAATATTAGAGGTCAAATTATTGCTAAAGATAAAGATGGTAAAATATTAGATAAACTTAATCCTGATAAAATAAATTTTGTGAATAATGGTATAATAAATCTGTTTAGTAAAATTACATATTTTATTAATTCAGTTGAAATTGATAAAATTGAAAATCCTGGAATAACAACAACAATTAAAGGCTTAGCATCATTTTCTAATGATTTATCATTAAATAATGCTGGTTGGCAAATTGTAAATAAAGGTAGTGTTTGTAATAAGAAAGGTTATTTTTCTGTTAGCATTCCATTATGTATATTAATTGGGTTTTTTGATGATTACAAAAATTTCATTTTTAGAATTAATCAAAAATTAGAATTAATAAGATCAAATGATGATACAAATTGTTTAATTATTGATAATAGTTTAAGTGATCATACTTTTTCTATTGATATTAATCAAATTATATGGAGAATGCCTCATGTTAAATTTTCAGTTGAAGTTGATCATGAAATTAATAAAAAAATTTCAAATAATACAAACTTTCAAATGTATTTTAGAAATTGGAGATACTATTGTACTACTGCAATTCCAGCTGTAAAGACTTATACCTGGAATATAACATCATCTAGTGCTAAACCTAGATATTTTCTTATTGCATTTCAAACATTAAGAAATCAGAATAATTATAAAGACAATAGTAAATTTGACCATTGTAATTTAGAAAATGTTGTAGTTAAATTAAATACAAATAGATATCCAAACTATGATATGCAACTATCTATTAATCAAAATAAATTTGATACATTATATAATATGTTTCTAGATTTTAAAAATTCATATTATGGTTCTAGTATAAATAATTTACCAATAGTTAATTATGATACATTTTTAAAAGAATATCCAATAATATGCATTGATACATCTAAACAGAATGAGATAATTAAAGAGGCTGCTATTGATATTAAAATTGAATTTAAATGGACAGAAGATTTTCCATCAAATACAGTCGTTCACTGTTTAATTATTAGTGATGATAGTTATTCATATAATCCACTAACAAATCAAGTGATGCATGTTTGACTTGTTTTTTTAAATTTTTATAAAATTAAAATTAACTAAAAATTAATTGAAATAAATATGTAATTAATTATATTAATAGATTAAAAAAATTTATCTAAAATTCTAAATTATGGATGGTCATTTAAAAGTTACTAAATTAGATAATAAAATTAAATTAACTATTCAAAATTTTGATACTCATAAACCAATAAAAAGATTAAATGAAATATTTCCGAATATTATTAGAGCAATTATTTGTGGACCAAGTAATTGCGGAAAAACAAATGTATTATTAAATATATTATCAAAGATTTATTATTCTGATATAATAATTTGTTCAAAAACTTGCTATCAAGAAAAATATAAATTTTTGGAAGATATGATAATTCAATTCAATAAATTGTGTGTTAAAAATGATTTGGAATCTAAAGATATAAAATGTTTATCAATTCAATCTCTACCAACACCTGAAAATATTAAACAATATTCTGTAATAATATTTGATGATATCTCTACAGAACAACAAGATAATATTTCCAATTATTTTGCTTATGGTAGACACAATAACATTTCTTGTTTTTATTTATGTCAAACATATTCAAAAATTCCTAAACAATTGATAAGAGATAATGCAAACTATATAATTATATTTAAACAAGACAAGACTAATCTGAAGCATATATTTAATGACCATTGTAATGATATTGATTATGATATTTTAAAAAATATGTGTATTCAATGTTGGAAAGAACAGTTTGGATTTTTAGTAATAGACAAAGAACAAGAAACAAATGATGGTAGATATAAAAAAATGTTTGAATTTTTCTTTACAATATAAAAAAATGTTTGAATTTTTGTTTGAATAAGATTTTTATTTTTTATTATATCCAGTTATTTTGGAAATCTTTATATTTTTCATTTTTTTCATCAAAAACTATATCTAATATTTTTCTATATTTATATAATCCATCAATGGTGGGCAGCAGATTTACTAATTATGACAACAGTTAATGTTAGAATTAATAGAGGATACAAATATATGCTTAATGTAATTGATACATTTTCTAAATTTGCTTATATAGAACCATTAAAAAAGAAAGATGGAAAAACAACTTCTGAAGCATTTTTAAATATTATTAAAAAAGCAGGTTGTGCACCAAAATTACTTCATACAGATTCTGGTAAAGAATTTTTAAATAAACATTTCCAAGAAGTTTTAGATAAATACAATATTAACATGTATCAAACATTTAGTGAAAAGAAATCATCAATTGTAGAAAGATTTAATAGAACCATTAATGAAAAACTAAAAATACGATTTGAAATTCAGAAAAATACTAATTGGATTGATGTAATTGATAAAATATTATATGAATATAATTACAAAGATGTACATAGAACTATTGGTATGAAACCATGTGAAGTAAATGAAAAAAATGAACAATTAATTTTTGATAATTGTTTTAAAATTAATAGAAACAATTTAGAAAAACCAGTTTTTAAAATTGGAGAAAAAGTAAGAATTCAATCACATAAAAAACAATTTGAAAACAAATATAAAAATAATTGGACTCGAGAAATATTTTATATTAGTAAAATTTATCCATCTAATCCAATAACATATTTAATAAGAGATTTAAATTATGAACCAATATTGGGTAAATTTTATAAATTTGAACTTCAAAGAGTTCAAATTTGAAGTTTCAATTTTTTTGCGTCCACCCTCTTCTAACGCTAAATACATACTGCACTTGTAACCATGTTTGACAAAGTCAAACGGTTTCGACAGAGTCGAAACATGTGTTGATGTATAAAAGCTTATCAAATATTATGCTTATCTTGCAGTTTGTGACTCGTATTCAACAGTATTTCATTTTTTTTTGGTTTGTGCTTATGCTTATTCTATTTATAGATTGTGAGCAATGTTGATAAGATCAGCATTGCTTGCTTTGCATACTACTCAGCTGTAATTACATTAGTTCAGAATATGATGTTTAGATGAGTTGGTTAAGCAGTTGGAATTATAACAATAATTTTGTTGCAAGTTCAAATCTGACTCAAAGACTCTTGTTTTGAGGAGTTCGTCGTTTTTTTTGAAAGGTACTTTAAAAAATAAATGTATCCTTTTTTGTTTTTTTTTTTTTTTGAATAGATTACTTTAAATATTTTGTAATAAATATTTAAAATTATCAATCAATAATAATCGACCCAACTCAAAATTTTTAACTTTTTTTTTTATTTTTGTTTGAATAGATTACTTTAAATATTTTGTAATCAATATTTAAAATTATCATCGACCCAACTCAAAATTTTTAACTTTTTTTTTATTTTTGTTTGAATAGATTACTTTAAATATTTTGTAATAAATATTTTAACATTTTTTCACTTAATAGACATCGACCCAACACAAAATTTTAACTGTACCAACCTAAATATTGATTACTAGTACATCAAAAATAGATATCTTTAATATCTTAAAAATATTAACTACGAGTAACTATAATTTAGGGGTGGACTAAATCGACCCAACTCAAAATTTTTAACTTTTTTTTTGAGATAATATAAGCTAAAAAAATGAGTTAAATGTTAAAAAATGTTAAAATTTTGAGTAACTGTAAGTTAAAAAAATGAGTTAAATGGTAAAAATGTTAAATTTTTGAGTTAAAATGATAAAAATATTAAAATTTTAATATTTTTGATATTGCGTTGTATTCCGGAATATACATACTACTCACATTTACCAATTCAACAATATTTTTCGAGTACTATTCTGCTTACATTTTTTTAATGTCCTTTTTTTGTTTTTATTTTTACAACTTTCATTTCCTTACTCTCGCTTTTTGCAGCATTCATTTGCACGCGGCGGCGAAAGTAAAAATAAAGAAATGTAAATAAAGGAATGCGAGTACACGTGGACGTATGAGTATATGCAGAGAGCAAACAAACAGTCCTGACTCTCCAGGGGTCAGGTGTGAAATGTTTAAGTGATTTATGGAGGCAAAAGTGACAATAGAAACGAAAAGAGGCCAACGTAGGAAAATTTTTGGTAACGCATCCTTTATACCAGGCTGCGGTTTCTTCGTTATTGTTTTTTTTTGGTTTTTTGTAAATTTGTTTTTTGTAAATTTGTTTTTATTATACAAAAGTTAGCTGTGTCTGAACCGCCTAAAAGTCCGTTAAATAAGCTGATTTACATACGCCAGCTACGCAAGTTGCCGTCAAAGCAGATATTTTGTGAGGTTGCGCAAATTATACGCTGCGATACAATATTTCATAGTTTTGTTGTTGTTCTTGCGACTTTTTTTGAATTCGTGTATTTAAAAAAAAATCAGGCCGACCCGACCCATGCCACATCTTTAAATTTCTTCGCACTTCTTCAGTTACGTGTATTCTGAGCATAACTTCAGCCAACTTATTTTCTGCTTTCATTTTCTACAATTTTTTGGTTGGTTGCTTCTTTTTTTTGCGCTTTTTTATTCACCCTATTCTTCTTTTGTGGTTTAACGATCCATTCAGGCGCGACATTCATCCTTTGTGTTTGACGGCCGGTTAATGTAAAGACGTTGGCTGTGTGTGTGAAGTTTCATTTTCCTTTTTTATGTTTCATTTTAAATTTTCTTTCCATTTTTTTTTTTTGTTTACTTAAGGGGGAACACCACTGTGAACGCGCGAAAATTAACTGATTCTCATGATTTTTTTTTTATAAGTAGGGATGAATATTTGAGGATCGGGCAAATTATAAATTATTTAACATGTATTCAACTATACTGACACAAATTTTTATTAAAAAATATTAAAAATTACAATTGTTATTAATATTAATGCAATGACGTCATAAAAAACTGATGCACCCTGGTGGTCACGATACAGCGGTGAAAAATCATCAGAAAGCAAAACACCGAAAAAATTCTTAATCTATACATCAATGGCTATCGTTGTACGTGGCGGTTTTTTTTATTTTTTTTTTTTTTGCGAAAATGGTGCAGGTTTGAAAAATGAGTTTCTGTTTTTACCCTTTTTTGTTTTCGAAAGGCTTGAAAAAATATTAATTTTTAGAATTTTAAAACGGTTATGTACGACTGTAGGCAATTCATATACAAAAATAAAAAAAGAAAAAAATTATTGTAAAATCGGTTCATAAGTCTTCAATCGAGGCCACCGTGTTCAGAAAAGTCATTTTGAGAAAAACGCGTATAAAATTTTCATTGGCGGCGCTCAGTGAGAGGGCTCAGTATTAAGTAGCGATAATTTTAATGATATACAAAGTATAACTTCGTCAATTTTCAAGATATTAAGTAACATTTTTTTTACATTTTTTTGAATATAAAAATTCGATTCTTTTGAAAAGTCACAGTGGTGATCCCCCTTAAGTGTTATAATGATTTCAGTTGATTTGCATGAAGAATTAAGATAATACGAAAGAAAAAAATTAGGAAGGTCTGGTAAGCTCCACCTATAAAATAACCAGATAATCAATAAAATGAGGCCGCCTCTAACCTGAGGATCAGACGTCTTTTGCAGCCGCTCGCTCCGAGACAGACGCTGTAAAGCTTCGGGGAACCTTTAAATCATATTTGACGAAGTAATTCTGCCCCAGACACCCTGTATATACTAACTATATGTAATGGCGCTTATAACCTTTGTTAACTATTTGGTCGAGCTTCTCCTTCTCCACCTCGTGTGCTTCTTAATGCTCTTCATTCACATTCAAAGGTTTGCCATTGCCTACTGAAGGGCGCCCGCTAATAGGGAAAACTTTTTTTTAGCCTTTTGGTGTTTCATCTTTTTGAACGGCTTTCAGTAAGAGATAATCGAATAAACCTATGATACGAAAAGGAGTGAGTACTAAGTACCCTCCAGTCGGAAATTCGGTGTAACAATGAGGAAGAGACCAAAATGAAATCAAGCACCTCTTCTCTGGCTGCAGTAAATAAACAAGCCCGTGTTTAAAATAAAATTAAAAAGTGATTTTATGTTGGAACTTCCTCGCAAGGTGTGGAGAGAGTTTGCGTCCATCACTAGAATAACCCCGGTTTTTCTGCATCTCGTTTCGGTCAGGGATTATCTTAGTATCGTCAGTCCTCGTCGTCGTGCGCCGTGTAGACCGACATCAGCCAAAGCTTTCGGGTAGGGTCCTTTAGACTCATAGTCACAATGCCTTCATTGCTGAAATATTTGCCAAATAAAGTTCCTCACTGATGAGCATGATTAAGTTGGATTAATAGATTGACGGATGCCGCCTTAGCGTGCTGAAGATTTATCTCAAGGATAATGAGATTCAGTAATCCTCAAGAGCACTCCAAGGACGGTGTTCAAGCTCTCTGATGCCAAAAGCCTCTCGTCCTCCGCCTTGTTGAGCAGTGTCGCAATGCTAATAATGGACCCCGGGGCTGAAAGAACGTCGCCAACACTGACAGTGTCCGACGTGAGGGATTCTATATCCATGTTCGCAACTGCATCCTCTGCTGTGCGCTTATCGTCTCCCACCACCTCCGCATGTGCAGGCGCATCTCCTCTGGCATCGTTTTGGTAGACCTTATGGACTACCTTCTTCTACCATAAGTTTCATGCACGGAAATTAGAGCCGACGCCCTTCAGAAGAGTGGTACGCGGCCTTGGCGGAAAAAAATATGGCAATCAAAAAACGATAAACTAAAAATATCTCGCTTTGTCACCAGTTGTAGACCTATTGCCACGTCTACAGGCCTCCTTAAAATTTTCCCAATTTTTTCTCGACGGCCCTATATTGCCGGTCTATAGTATATCCGCCCTCTACTTCCAGCAATCGTGGCTTCGAGCTCGGAGGCAGTAGCTCACTAAGCCATTCGGCTACGGAGGCCGCATTTACATACTCACATAAAATGTTGCCCCTACTTATTTTGGATAAATGAAGTGCCTAACTACTCCTCTTAATTTTCATGACCAAACATATTTTCCATTGTCTTTCCAAATATAATTAATGACATGTTTCACAAACTCATAATTCATTTGTGTGAACGCTACATACATACATACATACATACTTCATTACAAATGCCCATGTGAGTGAGAGTATTTGTAAAGACACGAATTGCTGTGCAGTGGCACTTTACTCAAAAGCAGTAATCAGCAAAATTCTATAGCCAATAACTTGAAAATCACAGTTGGTAAATCCACCGTAGAGTATCCATTTGTCATCAATTTTAATTCAAGCAATTGACCCAATTCGAAAAGCCTGTACTTTCGTGAGCATCATAAAGTGGCAAATGGCCGTAAATTGCAGTGGAAAACTAAGTTAATAAATATTTTACTTCTTCACTTATTTAAATATAAAGAAGGTAATTTTTGGATGCCAAAGCAACACAAACACTTTCATTAAATTCCCAGAGAGCGCAGTATAAACTCGTTACGCCCCCTTGTTACCGGCGCCAATTTTACTGTCAACTAACTGGAAATATTCAAATGCGATTTTCGTGTTTCGTGTTATTAGCGCAAGCAGAAGTGGCAGTTTAATTGGAAAACTTTGCCAATAATGCGCCCGACCAATGGGTGTGGCTAGCAGCAGACATTAAAGAAGTAGGCATTATTTGATATTTTTATTAGTTAATGAGTTCTTTATATATTCTTTTTTTTTTGTATTTTTTTTTTTTTGTAATTTTATTAAATTATCGTTTTTCTTTTTGTGTGGCTTCATATTATTTAGAGCTAAAACTGAAATCGTTGAGCAGAACGCATTATTTTATTACAATTTCTGCTGGCATTTCATCATCACCAGGTGAAAAATTACTTAATAGCTCCTTGGAGACCGCGCAGGCTATTATGGCCGTAATAATAAAATTTTATGCGTTGCCTTACCGACAATCACGAGATTAATGTGAAATTCTGCATCGAAATTTTTGATGTTGAGTTAGATTTTGCGCGTGGAAGGAAAACGAAAAGTAGTAGCGGCAACAAACTCTTTTCTTTCGCCCCAACCTCTTCAGCTATCCAGCCGGCTGTGCACACGAAACATCAAATGATAGAAGAAATGTTTTCTAATAGCGGTCGCACCTCGGTAGGCAATGGCAAGCCGCCAAGCGTACAGGGTTTGATTGAAAAGTAATGAGCCTTATTTTTTTAAGCAATTTTATTAAACCTTTTGGCTTATACAACTAATATTCTTCAAAATAGGACCCTTGAGCGTCAATACACCGCTGGTAGCGGTCCTTCCACTGCAGGAAACATTTTTTAAACTCATCTGCCGGAATCGCGTTCAATTCGGCTGTCACAGTTTGTCACTCCGAGGATATCGGCTGTCACAACGTCGATGGAGTCGATACGCCTCACCTTGAGCTTTCTTTTCAGGTGCGGGAACAAGAAGAAGTCCGGAGGGGGCAGGTCTGGACTGTAGGGGGTGGGGAAACACCAGAACCCCCATCTTGGCCAATGCAGAGGTGCAGAGGAAGGCGGTGTGCGCCAGCGCATTGTCGGGATGAAGGGTCGAATTGTTGACGAGGTCGGGCCGAACCCAGGCGACGCAGTTTTTCATCCGAAGGAGCACTTCTTTGTAAAATGCCGCGTTTGCAGTGCTTCCGAGTTCACGAACCCGGTTCACATCTTCGTCTGTTTGCGTTCCAGATCGCTGTTCGTTTTCGACGTGCTCCCGGCCTTCCTTGAACGACTTATGCCACCGTTTTACCTGGGCACTGGACAGAGATTGGTTCCCGTCAGCCTCCTTGAGTAGCCCAATGGTTTCGGTACTCGTTTTGTTTAGCTTTACGCAAAATTTGATCGAGTAACATTGCTCCAACGATCCCTGCATTTTCGCCACTGCAAAATCCTAACACATTTTTAAAACAGTTTTCACGCGCGGAGCCATGTTGACGGCACCGCTGTTGCCAGCGAACTGGGGCCGGTTTCTAGTGGAAGGTCCAACGATCATTTTCCCCCACCAGCCGATTCGGCCGATCGCTTGGCAGACGCTCCGTGCGGGAAAGCTCATTACTTTTCAATCAAACCCTGTATTTTATCTTTAAAAACGATGGACAAAAGAACTATCGCGGTGCAGAAATTGCACAAAGCTGTAGGTCGCTCTATTTGTAGGGCAATACTAAAATATGCTATTAGCCACAAATTGAAGGAAAAGCTGTACCATCCAGCTGTATACTCAAACTGAAGGATATATTGAGACTAACAAATAATAAAGGATATAGGAATCAATTTTATATACACATACATATTAGGAATGGCAAGCTCGGGATCCCAAGTACCGAAGTACCAAGTACCGAAACATTCGGCATTAGAAATAAGAGTCATGCGCATTTTTCAATTTAAAGGGGGAAACTCTGGAAGAAAATCCCACTTCAAATCAGTATCCCAAAAATCTCGGAATTGGATAAGAATCCCGATTTATAGTATTACATATTTTTTTCTTCTTATTCTTGTGAAAGAAAATTTGAAATACAATAAATTCCTATTTTCTATTTTTTTTATTTATTGAAGTATAAGTTGGAAGTATAATTAACATCCATAACATTACACCCTCTGAAGCGAGATGGTACCATTTTCAGGCACTTAAACCGCATTTCTCTGAACTTCGCATAGACCTCTCTATCCACATACTGGATATTCAGACTTGCACCAGGCCGATCTTTCCAAGTAGGCGGGATTTGAACGAGGAGAATATCTGTACTGATGATTGTACCTCCGTACGGCTCCAAGATGGAATCGATAGGCGGAACAGGGATTGTTTTCCGATAGTCAAGCCACGGTCAGGGCTCTGACGACGCTATGGTGCAGGTCCAAACTGGCGAACTCCAAGGAAGGGAGGTAAAGGGGAGATCAACTCTCTTGGGTATACAGATAACATTTCTCTGATCTGAGTTCTAGGACATAGGAACATAGAATGAAATGAAATTGCTGATGAGCTTGCCAAGAAGAGGACAACTGAATTGGTCTCAGAGGTCTCCCACCCGGTTATCGTTGTTGTTGTTCTCGTTGTAGCAGTAATGCAAGCCCTTTCCGTGCAGTGTATATCACCGGTCGTCTTCGTTTAACGCATCTAAAGGTGGGCCCAGGAAACATGCTGTTTCCGCAGGTTGGGTCTAGAGGGAGAGGGGTGTTAGATGAGTGGGTTTTGAGGCGCATGTGAAAAGGTGGTTAGTGTCGTGCGGGATGCCTTCACATGCAGGACATATGTTTAGTGTGTCAGGGTCAATTCTGGATAATAAGGAGTTTGACCTGCTACCATATCCAGAACGTAATTGGGCTAGTGTTACGCAGGTCTCACGGGGAAGCTGGAGCTCTTCATCTGCTGTAGGTGGTGGTTGGACTCCGATTACGGCATTTGGTAGTCGGGAGCTAAGATGGTGATGATCTCCCGATGAATGCCGTTTATTGTCTGTCTAAACACTGTCTGGTCCAGTAATTGTATGTTCATTTTGCCCTGGATCTCGTCGGCGTAATTGAGCAGGTGTCTCTTAACATGCCTGGGAGGCGGCTCTGGCTCAAACACCTGTCTCGTGAACCATTTATCACCCTTTTATCGTCATTCCCTTTTGTGAAAGGGGAATTGCACAACTTATTTCTCAAAAAAGTGCAGTACAAATGGGGATCCATTACTTCGTGTGCAATTTCGAAATCACTTTGGACCCAGTGCAATAGACGCAAGACGCAGAAAGTTCTGGAGACTCGTCGCAGTTCGATTTCCAAACTCGTAGCTTTGTTTACTGATCATTAGACGATCGACTTACATGCACGAAAATTAGGTTTACTATTTAATCCCCATTGCAGAAGCTGTGACGACCTTTCAGAATAGGACACAGTTCAGTACTTTCTGTGCAAATGACCAAGCTTTGCAGCTAGACAATTAAGGTCACTGGGTGCTGCTTCCTTTGACATCCTACGACGGTACGCCAATCGAGATCTCACCCGCCTTCTCCATTGCATCGACAGCTCTAGTTGGTTCTAGATATCTGCCTGTTGGAGGTCTCAAAAGGTAGTCAGTGGATGTCACCAAAGAAAAAATTCGACACATTTTACCGTTTTTCATTGATGAAAGTGAAAATACAATCCAGTTGGGTGAAATTTCGAGTGGTTTCATCTATTCCGTTCAGGCATTTTTGATGTTAAAGAAAATGTCGATAATACCACAGAAATAATCGAAGCTGACCGGCATGTTAGCAGTCGTAACATCGCCCAGTTGCTAAATATCGAATAACAGTTTGAAATCAATTGCGCAAACCTGAATTCAAAAAGAAGTTCGCAATTTGAGTACCACACCGATTAACAGCAAAAAGTCGGATGATTCGAATTTGCAACTTCGAAGCCTTGGCGAAACGGATGAGAATATTGTGCGACAATATTGTGCGGAAACGATTGTGGTCAAAGCGTGATGAAGTAGCTCAAATGGTGGTCAAACCAGGAGTAACGACCAGGAAGATTACATGACAGTCGGTTCTACGTTACCGGAACGACCCGGATTTATATCCGGCCCAGGACTGTCACTCCAGCATGCATGTATGGGGAATATTTATGCTGCTACAGCAACAACAAACAGGAAGATTCTATTGTGTATTTGGTGGGACTTGAAAGGAATCATTTGTTATGAGTTGCTTCCGTACGGCCAAACACTAAATTCAGATCTCTCACAACAACTAGACCATTCAAAGCTAGCCATTGACAAGAAAAGGCCTGAATTGGGGAACAGTAGAGGTGCTGTGTTAGGTTAGGTTGGTATGGTTGTCTAAGGAATAAGCACACTTGGACGAGGGAAAACGGATTCGTCCTTTGTGATACCATTATGAAGGAGGTGAGGTGAGAGAGGAAGACCGATGGGATGCGGGGAGAGGGCTGGGAGAGGTGGTGCTGGGATGGTTGGAAGGGTGGGTTAGAGTGTATGGATTACCAATGATGACTGTGCTGGGTTTGCGTCAACCGCTTTGTGCTACTGATGAAATTCATCAGATTTCTAATGTCAACGCCTGCTATACCAGCAGGCGCAGCAAAGAAGTATTCTATGTGAGAGCTATTATGAAGCTATCTTTAAAATCGTAACAAATTATACAAATATATCACAAAAATGGTTTTCCAATAACAGGTGTTGTTTTGAATAGCCCACTATTTCGGTAGATGTCACTTTTGAAGCTGTCATTTTTTGATATTTGACTAGTAGAAACTACACCATTAATAAAAATTGAACGATACATGCATTGTTAAAATTCACTATAAAAATGGTGAAAATTTGGCAGAGACGATTCGTAAAACTCGAACATTTTTGGGTCATCGTGAAGCACCTTGTCGGACCACAATACAGGAATTGGTGAAAAAATTCGAGCTGTTGGGACAAGTTAGTGATGTGAAGAACAAAACCCGTACAACTCGCTCAAGAAAAGCCGAAAATATTGCTGTTGTAGCCGAAAGTGTTGAAGAAAACCCAGGTGTGTCCATTCCTCGTCGCTCTTTGGAATTAGTCATTGCACAAACGTCAGTACACCGTATTTTGCATAAAGATTTGGGTCTTAAGGCTTATAAAGTCCAGTTAAAGTGAATAACTCTAGCCGGCCGATCATCAACAACGTTATGTCTTTGCTGGTTGGATCGTTGAAATGCACGAAAATGATCCGGAATTCCATCGAAAAATCATCTGGAGTGATGAGGCCCATTTTCACCTCGGTGGCTTCGTCAACAAGCAAAATTGTCGTATCTGGGGCTCAGAAAATACAAAAGAGTTATTGTTGAAAGGCCTCTCTATCCTCAACGTGTGACGGTTTCGTGCGGTTTATGGGCCGGCGGAGTCATTGGACCTTCTTTTTCGAAAATGAAGCTGGAGCAACAATTACGGTGAATGGGTTGCGCTATCGAGAGATGATTATGGCCGATTTTTTATGTCTGGAATTTGATGCTATTAATCTGGATAACGTTTATTTTCAACAAGACACCGCTACGTGCCACACAAGCAACGAAACCATTGATCAAAATAAGACCTCTTATTTATATCAAACTAGCTTTAACCCGCGGCCCCGATTGCGTAGGAGTAATTTTGACGGATTTACGATATGTATATAAAATATTTACAAACAATAATTTCATAGAAAATATTTTTTTATTAATAACCATAATATTACAATACCCGGCATCCATTGCTATGCCTCGTTGAATAAAATCAGAACAACCAATCAGAAAAATATGAAGCAAAATTATTTTTATTAATTTTCTATCTCAACCGTTTTTGAACTTTGCATTTGGGTCATAGTTGAACAGCTTATACGGATTCTGAAGTCTAGAGTGTGCTATAAATAGTGGGAAATAGGAAAGACTAAAATTTTTTAGATTAAATTAAAGCAAATATTCGAGGGTTGTTGAAAGGGAGTTCCATTATAAAAAGATGCCCATAACCTTCATTGGGTGAAAATATGAATGTATAAAAATTTGTATGCAATTTGGTGTTGTCGTTTCGTAGTGATGCGCGGACAACGTGCAGACATTCGCCTTTATAGTATATATTATTGAAATATCTTAAGTGAGGTTTGGAATTTTACGCAAAAAAAATTGATTTCTTTTTCCCAAACTAATATTTAAATCATAAATTGTTAGCCTTAAACTGATAATAAAAATCAAATGGAGTTGGTATTATACTCGTACTTTCCTCGTGTGCTGAATAATATCCATCCTCCTCTGGCTGTACCTCTTCACTTTGCGCGCAATTCATTAAACTCGAACTCTTTTGGAATTTATTTATTTATTCAATTAGCCACACAAATCCGTCTCTTTTAATTGATGACGAAAACTAAAAGTGCACCACTCCAATAAAATGCGACCATAAACTATGAGTTTGCTTACACACACAACTGCATATATGTATGTGTGTGAGTGCGTGGGAGGTCTGTAAGACAAGAAAGCGATGATTTTGTGAAAATGCTATAATTGAAAAATCCGCTTGTAATCCGACGTTTAATGCCATTTACCCATCACTTGTCTTATGTCCTTTTATATATATACAGGAATAATACGTCTTGTGCAAACACGCAATACATTCATACACACACACACACATGTACATTTGTATGTGCACATGTTTCTTCATTGGTTTGCTTGTGCTCCTAATCCTTACATGCCCATAAACATGAGATTATGTCCGTTCGACATAAGATTGCAGCATAAGCGTTGTAATTTTTTCTGCAGCAGACCGCACCAGCAGCAGCAATTTTATTTGTTTCAAATGTTTTGTTTGCGCAAACATGCATAACTACTCACACATGCACCCCCTACAATACATGCAAGCACGCTCAATGCTAAAACTCCCGCCCCGTCCCTTGACATGTGTGGATGGGTATGAAAAAAACCACAAGAAACTAAAGTAGAGCAGTGGTAAGAAACAAGCTGCTTGCCGATAGCATCTATGCCTTCACCACCCCTTGCCTGCCCTAGCATCAAAACTTTATCGTGTTTTTTGATTTTTTTTGTTTTGTGTTTTGGACTTCTTCGCTTTTTCTTTGCATCAGCAAAGTTTGCCACTGTCCGAGTTGCGAGTATTTGCAGTCTCCCCATATCTTCCACCATCCCTTCGCCGCCTCTTAAGTCTTTTTTAATATTTTCCATTGCTTGTTTGTTTCTCTGCATTTTTTATCTAAAGTGCACAGAATTTCACTTTTGTGGTTGCATTTGTGCGGCCAGTCGCCATCGTTTTTCTGATTGCACATTTTGATGTTTCTTATCGTGCAATCACATTCATTGCTCATGTTGCTGTTCTTGCTTGTTGTTGTTGTTGTAGATTGTACACTTTGTTTTTATTTGCACTCTTCAAGTCCTTCTGCAGTAGCACACATACACACACACGCATACAACTACAGCAGTTGGCCTTTCGCATTGTTTCGGTATGTTTTCATGTGTCTTTTTTGTGGCTTATTTTTTGAAGCATTTTGAGCATTTCAAAGCAACTTTATTTGGCATTTAGCTATTGGCTTTTTATTATCACGAAACAGGGATTATATACTACAAATAAATGCTCGAACATTTTTTTAATCTGGGCTAGTACATCTTCTATGCATATACAGACTTCAAATTTAAGAAGTCACGGTGGCCTAGAATCAAACATTTTTTGGTTATTATAAAAATATTAGGTGTGCAACTAAGTTCTCGCTGTGTTTTTGATGAAAATACAAATTTATTCTGAAAAAGTGGAAGAGAATCATTGAAAGTATTGCCCATCGCTGGCTACTATTTTTCCCCCATCTTTCGGGTAGATCTCGTATACCGTCGCGGTAAAACTGTTCATCTTTTGAGGCTATCCACGGATCAAGCCATTTTTTGATGTCTTCATATGAATGGAACTGCTGGTCAGCTAGACCATGTGCCATCGATCGGAACAGGTGATAAGCGGACGACGCAATATCTGAAAAATATGGCGGGTGGGGTACGATTTCCCATTTCAGTGTTTCCAAGTAGTTTTTAGCGGGTTTGGCAACGTGAGGTCGATCGTTGTCATGCTGTAGATGTCGCAGCGTGAATATTCGGCATGACCGGGCAGTCCCCATAACTTTCCTTTCTTTGGATTGCTGTTGTGAATCCATTTTTCATCACCCATCACGATGCGATGAAGAAAACCCTTCCTTTTTTGCAGCTAAATCAGTTGTTCACAGGCGAAAAAAAGACGTTCAGCATCCATTGGTTTTAACTCAAAAGGAACCCAAGTCCCTTGTTTCTGAATCATTCCCAAAGCATGCAACCGCTGGTCGTCAACATTAAAATCCCCGCCTTTGAAGTGACGGAACCAATCTCGCCACGTTATTTCACTTAAAGTAGCATCTCAATAAACTTTTTGTAGCTCTCGATGCGCTTCAGCCGCCGTTTCTCGTTTTTTTCGAATGAAAGAGGAAAATCAACACTTCGCGCAAATAAGATTATTCGGCACTAAATCAGACATTTTCACAAAACCAAAAGCTTATGATACCAAAACAAAGTCACTAGTGTGACGAGGCAGTTAGTCTACTGTATGTCTAGGCTTGGTTTATGGCGTTTAGGTAATGTTAAAATCGACTAGCACACACTGCTAGCGGCATCTATTGACAAACAGCGGGAACTTAGTTGAACTAGAAAAATCGTTGGAATACAACCAAATCACTTGCATGCTATATGAAATAACAAGAAAAATGTCGGGAGCTCGTCAAAAAACAACTCGCGCAATCAAAGCGAAAGATGAAAGTCTATTAACAATTGAAGATGAGCAATTGCAAAGACGGAGAGAACACTTTGGTGAAATTCTTAATCAACAAAATGTCTTAAGTGGCCCCCTGCTGGGATCTTTAAACCATAATTCCTCCTCGCCGGTGAAAATATCTTCTTCCCCACCATCCAAACAGGAGATACTCGCTGCAATAAAAGCCCTCAAAAACAATAAAGCTGCCGGCTATGACCGTCTACCAGCTGAAACTTTTACGGCTAACCCAGAACAGTCTGGATCTCATCTTCAGCCTATTTTCAATGCAATCTGCGACGTAAGCGAGCTCCCCGATAACTGGTTACAAGGTATATTAGTCGCCCTGCCGAAGAAAGGTGACCTATCGTTCTGCAAAGATTACAGACGATTTATGCTGTTGTTAGTAGCGTCTAAGGTCTTGTCCAGCGAGCTGTTAAATCGCATTAAAACCACTATAGACAGCTCTGTGGGAAAACAGCAAGCAGGTTTCAGAGGCAAGCGTTCCTGTGTATATCAAATTAAGACCCTATGTCTCATTGTGGAGCAAGTACAAGAGTGGAAGGATCCCGGCGAACATCTCGTACGCGCGCTCTACAACAACTTTAAATGCAGGATTTTGCGCAATGGTAATCTGCCGGAAAGCATTCCCACCAGTGCTGGCGGACAGCAAGACTGCCTGTTGTCTCCTTTATAAGTTTTAATTGTTATTGAGATATACTAAAAAGCTGCATTGAGGGGAAAAGAAGAAAAAGAAGAGGTTACTGGAACTTCTATGAAGATCTCGAAACCTTGCCTACGCTGATGATATATGCCTTCTCTCCATGAAACACACTGACATGCAGAACAAAATTGACGATCTGTCCTCAACCTCATTGAATGCAGGGCTAAAAATAAATCACGAGAAAACGGAAGCTATGGAAATTTGATCCACTAGCAGCCGCCCGTTCCTCTTAAATGGTGATCAAATTGAGAACGTTGACACCTTTACCTACTTGGGTAGTATCATTGCTGCTGAAGACAGTGCGAAACTAGACGTTATCGCCAGAATAAATAAAGCGAACGGCGCCTGTACACAGCTTCGAGCTATCTGGTCTTCGAGCATCCTCAGCATACATACAAAATTACGGATCTTTAAGACAAATGTTCTAAATAAGTACTCCTGTACGGATCGCAATCCTGGCTCACAAATAATTGGACCGAAAACAAAATTCAAAGCTGTGTGAACAGATGTTTATGCAGGATAATTAAGATATGGTGGCCTAACACCATAAGTAACGACGATCTATACGAGAGGTGCAAAATCCAGCCGGTAGCTAACATGATACAACTGAGAAAGTGGAGGGGGATTGTACATACGCTTCGCAAGGACGCAAATGAAATATATCGTCAAGTACAGTATTAGAATCCACATGGTGCTCGCAAGATCGGCCGTCCAAAAATATCTTGGAGGAGAACTGTCCAGAAGGAAGTTGAAACGTCAGGAAAAACTTGGAACGAAATCAACTTGGAACGAAAAATAGAATCAGATGGAGGTGTTTTACTCAGGCCCTATGATCCAGTGGGAGAAAGACGAACCGTTGATGATGAGGATAATAACCGAAATAACAGATCAAGTCAAAATGGGTGCATTTGGATTTTGAATTACAACTGACGAATTCAAGATAATTAGTTACGCAGGCAACACAGTTCTGATTGCTGAGAATGCATATGATCTACAGCGACTTGTCTTCAGATTTAAGTAAGTTGCCGAAATTTACAGCATGGAAATATCTGCTGAAGAAACCAAATGCTTGGTTACATTCAAAGAATCCATAAGAAGCAAACTGGCAGTCAGCAAAAAGTATTGCTACTATTGCTCTATCGGGGGTTCTTGGATTTGCCTGTCTTGGATCAAGAATCATCAGCTATAGAGATCTAGGAATAGAAGTAAAGCAAGCGGCAAACAAAGCAACATCGCTATCAGGCTGCCTGAGAACTACTGTATGGAAACATAAGCACAAAAAGACATAGCAACGGTTTAAATGAAAGCACTGCGCGAAATAGCTGAATATTATTGACTCCCCATCGCTACTCGAGAAAATCAATTTCAATATTCCTCAGCGAAGTTTACGGAATCATGATTTTTTCTGGTTAGGGATGGCAAGAACTAATTATGCTTCCAATGCTCCGATTTCTAGAACTCTGGGTGATCTTAATTCGCTTTCAAATCATACTGGCCTAGATTTCTGTTCCACAAAGAATCACTTCAAATTGGTTCTAAATGAATTGTTGAACTAAATTCTTAGTATTAATCTAATCTTCTTCTGTAAATTATAAAAAATGTATTCTTTTTCTTTCACTTATTACAATTGAAACTAGTTAATTATAAGTTTAATTTTACTTTGACTAATTTATTCAGCATTAATCTGTTTTCATAGTCTGTAAGAAATACTGTATTTTTTAGACTATTAATTAATTAAATAAATAAATAAATAAAAAATTGAGAATAATTTTATATTATTGGATGATAATCGACCGATTAGACCACGTACAGTCCAAAATGAAGTGAATATTGCAGCTGTAAATGAGCTATTTGCCGAAGACCTGGAAAAATCTATTCGGCGCCGATCTTAACAACTTGTTCTATTGCCCTATCTTATAGCACTACTTTGGCGATTTCACGCAAAAGATCTCAATTTGAAGGCATATAAAATACAACTAGTCTAAGATTTAGAACCAGCCGATCTTCCAAAGGGTCATAATTTCAGTCGTTGGGCTCTTGAAAAACTCGCCTAAGATCCGCATTTGGAACAGCGATGAGGTAAATTTTTGTCTTAACGGCTACGTCAATAAGCAAAATTGCCTCATTTAAGCTGAAGAGCAACACGAAGCCATTCAAGAATAGCCATTACATCAATTAAAAACAGCTGTTTGGTACGGCCTATGGGCTGGAGTAGTCACCGGCCCATATTTCTTCAAAGACGAGGCTGCCGCCAATGTTACAGTATATGGCGGAACTCTACCGCGCTTTGATAAACGACTTTTTGATACCGGAAAGTGATCTCCACAACATTAGGTTCCAAGCAGACGACGCTACTTGCCATACAGCGCATGACACAATGGATTTACTGCGTCGGCTTTTCGGTGAGCAATCCTGCTCTCGTCTCGGACCAGTCGGACCAGATTGGCCACCAAAAGCGTGTGGTATCTCATCTATGGACTTTTATTTGCCCCCTAGCATGTAAAGCCTAAACGCTTTGTGGATAAACCAGCTTCGATTGAGTAAGCGAACATTACTAAAATTATTCATGAGATACGAAGCGAAGTCCTCCAGCGAGTCATTCAAAAGTGGGGTTTACGGATGGTCGAATAGCGACGCAGTTACAGCCAACATGTGAATGGGATTATCTTTAAAAAATAAATGTCATGAATGAAGCGGAATACGACAAGGAGACTCGGTGAGCCCAATACTCTTCAATACAATAATGGACCAAATAATAAAAGAAGTCAAGTCATTAGATGGGTATCGTCTTAATAACATGAGCGTACCAATTTTATGTTATGCAGATGATGCCATATTAATTGCGGACTCTGAGCACATTTTGCAAAGATTACTACATAAGTTTGTAGTTACAGCCAAACAGTTTAATATGGAGGTCTCCAGAGAAAAAACAAAAAGTTTAGTAGCTGCCAAGAATGCGATCAGATGCAAACTTGAAATAGAAAGGACGATGATAGAGCAAGTTATGAAATTTAAATACCTGGGGATAGAAATATCCAGTAACCGCCTCATTATTAAGTCAGAGAGAGAGATGTATGCAGGGCGCAAGTATTGAAGGTTGCATTAGGGATGTTGTACCTATGGTGGAACAAATATATGACCACTGAAAGCAATACGCGTATATACAAGACTGTAATAAGACCAATCCTGGCCTATGGAGCCGATGCACGAGCTGAAAACGCAAAAACAAAACAGCTACTGCGTATAGCTGAAATGCAAGTTCTACGATCCATCGTAGGAAAAACACGTCTTGACTGCATTAGAAACGAGGTCATTCGTGACGAAACTGGCGTTAATGACGTAGTGAAGTTTATAAGAACAAGAAGACGAGCTTGGAATGATCACGTTTCTAGAGCTAGTGACGACAGAATTATCCGAATAGCGAGGGACTATAAGCCATATGGAAAGCGCGGACCTGGAAGACCACCAAAGAGATGGCGCGAAAGCTGGATTTCGACATCAGCGGAAGGACAATAACATTTTACATTTTGAATTTTAATAATACTTTGTAATTTATAACTTTGTAATTGTGTGAGGAAAAACAGGAGAAACCCTATAATAAAAGAATAAGAAGAAGAAGGAGAAGAAAATAATAAAGATCGCCCAATCACTTTCAATTTTCGTAGTTTTATTTCAATTTGACATCCAGTACCTCTAACCCTTTATATGGAAAATAATTTTCTCAATGCATACTAAGGAAATTAACCCCTAGTTTGCATCTACGTTCATTTCTACTGCCACATTTCTATCCAACTGTAATAAATAGCGTCGCTTATTTTTAAAATGGAAGTAAAAAAGCTGGTAATACAAGATTTTGGCACCTATCTGAAAAAAAACTGAAAATCTTCAATGATATTTCTAAGTGATTTTTTGTTTGTTTATAATTTCATACCTTTCAATTTCATACCTTGTTTCCTTTCGTTTAATAGTCTAATGTCCATATCAATGAGGGCACTATTTTGGGAAGTAAAAAATGCAGATTCTCTTCAACTGCGCTGCAGCTTCGTATGCATATTTTTCATGTCTGATAAAAAAGTGATATTTGTTGCACTGTGTAATATGACTTCAACGCTTTCTGCAAACTTTATAACTCTTTTGTGTGCATGCAAGTGATTTTTTTTTCTAAATAAATTTCAGACAAACAAATGATTGCTTGAGTTAGAATGAAATGTTGCTGTTGAATGTTGCCAAATACAACAAAATATTCGACCACATTTCAGTGTAATAAGCCCAGAATTTATTTATTTTGACTTTTAACAGAGAGCAAAGAAAAGAAAGCGAGCACTAAAAAGATTCACAAATAATCCAGAATAAGATGAGTATTCATTAAACAAAATTTCACATACTCAGCATGTCCTTATCACTTTAATGTCTGCCAATATTGGATTTGTTGTTGTTTCCCTTTGCTGAGGATATAGCGATTTTTTGGCTTGAGAAAAAAAGCAACGAAAATACGAAATAACCAATGATTTCATATTATTTCTATTTGTTCCAATCCAATATGGTGGTGGTGTGTGGTATATAAGATTTCCGCATGCAACAAAATACATGCAACACAATTTTAGTTCTATCTAAGTATGTACATTTTTTTCTTCAGAATTCTACTATCTCTCGTCGCAGTGCGCCTCCTTTTTCTGCGCGCATCCATCGTACCAATTTTTGTTGCAAACCGACTTTGATCATTCTTGCCCCGATAGATGAGCCGCGGTGCTCGCTGGCGGAATGAAAAGATGTATGAATGCGATTGGAAGGGTAACCTAGATAGTGTGCGAGGGTGAAACCGGCACATATTCGCTTAAAGGATAAGAAGCACAAAATCGATTTATTTATAGTCAGTAATGAAGCTGGTAAAAGTAGGAAATTGTTTAGATTGCCTTACGGCTGAATGATTGCGGTGGGGCTATACTCGTATACTCAACTCAAATGTGATCAACACACACACACACACACCCATATACATACACTCAGCTAAGTGTGTTCTGATGTGTATATGTGTGTGTGCATATAGGGCGCTTTCTCTTGTAAAACGACTGCCTAAAGGATTTATTTGCGGCTGGCGCCATCGATGGCACAAACTTGCATCTTTTACTTTTATTACTGTCGATCCGAACCGACGACCATACCATATCAATGCCCACATACACATAACAGTATATTTAAATGTTGCTGTTGTTTTTTTTTTATTTTCTTGTTGGTATTTCAATAATAAATATGTTATGTAGTGTGTGTGTGTGTGTGTGAATCCTATATCTGTTTCGATAACGGCCAAACGGCAAATGCCTTGGCTTAACTTTATGCTGCCTGATTTCTTGAGCAATTTTACTTTATGAGTAATTTTTGTATCCTTCAAGGCGTAATGAAGTAATCGACAGCAGCAACAGCAGCGACAAGGAGAAGAAGAAGAAGGAGATAAAGAAAATGCACAGCCAACATCCAACACGCGCATATATTTTTATGTATTATAGAGATTACGTAATACCTCATAGGAAATCGGATTGTATACAGAGTAGCGTGAAATTAGTCCATTTCGGCAAGGAACCAGTCTCTGGCTGCCCTGAAGATGTGCTTTAAAAAGTACACTCTATGAGACTGTTAGATTAGATTAGATTAGATTAGATTAGATTAGATTAGATTAGATTAGATTAGATTAGATTAGATTAGATTAGATTAGATTAGATTAGATTAGCTGTATGGAAGCTGGACTAGTCCAAGTACTCACTCAGGTCTACAACCGAATAGATTACAGTAGAAAGAATAGAGCGGCAGAATAGATAAAATATGGGTGGTAATCCGGAAAGTTGGTCTGAGGTCACTCTACCGTAAATATTTTGGATTCATTGATGAATCTTAAGAGGTCCGGAAGAAGAATAGTATGAACTTTATCCATACTCAGTACATGACACTCCAACAGCCTATGCTTGGTTCTAGAAAACGCCGTATATTTAAAGAGAAAATGCTCTGCAGTGTACTCATTTTCAAGACAGCACAGTCATATAGGGGGCGCCAGTGATTACCATGTTAGCTCTATGCTGACAACAGGCGTTTTGCGCTGTGATTACACCCTTCAGTACTTTCAGGTTCTTCCTACTAAATTTTAGGAGAAAAGTCGCCAATTTCCTGTTTGGTTCTTTCACAAAGCACTTGGCTACTCTGCAGGAGTACAACTCAAAACAACGTCTTCTATGGGTAAACCACATGAACCACAGTTGAATCGATACAGATTTGACGCTTAGAAAGGGTCCTGGGCCTAGTGGTATGCTTGCGGAGCCTTCATTAGCCACTTTATCAGCTAACTCGTTCCCTGTAATACCACAGTAGCCAGGTATCCAAATAAGTTAAAGTTTGTAGTGTTTTGCAACACTGTTCAGTTTTTTCTTACATTCGCCGTCTAATTTCGAAGAGCAGCGTGGGTTAGCGAGGGCTTTTAGTACCCCAGTGCGACAGAAGCAGGACACTTAAAGTGCTGGGGATCCCACAATTTCCAAACTCATAACGGTAGTCACCGGTCTCTGAGTGATAGGAACTCATGAGGAAAAGCGTGGACTTCTAAAACAGCGGAACACTTTCTTAGCAGATATCTGGGTCTGGCGGCTAGGCGCTTGATGTTCCCTAGTTTGGGCATAGTTTGAGACAGTTCTACTTGTAGTGTACTTGTGGCACTCTCGGCATCTGACCTACCTACCTACCTTCGAGCAACAAGTGGGCTTATATATGTAGACATCTTCACGATATCACGTTCACTGTGAACAACACGCGTAGAACTCGAAAAAATGGCTTTTCACTAGATTACTAAAGGAGAACTGGATCAATGCTCATTTTGACTCTATGTTCGAACCCCTATATAACAATTTTTGCAGTAGTTTCAGAGGTAAATAAGGCCAGAGTCTACTTAGCAATTTAGATTTCTCAAAAACCGCATCTTCGAGGCCGCGGACTCTTTAGGTCCTTTAGAATTTCATAGGAAGGTTTGATTGGATTCGTCAAAAACACGTGATGGTATAAGGATAAGTAGGAATTGAAACGAATAAACTATTTCGGAGTATTAAAGTAGATTTCTGTAGCCACCGAGCGAACGGCTTCGAAGAACAGCTTGTCGAATCTAACCTAACATTTATGTATTCATACATGAATAACCCCTTAAAAACCTTAAACTAGTAAAGGCCTTTAAAAAACTTTTTCTTTTTTTTTTTTTTTTGTTAGAAAGCATCGTGAAAGCCGAATATATTGATTACGGAGCCATTCCCTGTCGCATTCGTAGCTAATTTTGGATTTAATAATGGAATCGTAAACTCGCACTCGTATGAAAATGTCCGACAATTTTGCTATTTTGTTAAAGTCTTTGTTTTTTTTTCTTATTTTACTTTATCTTTTTTTTAGTAATATTTTTTAAATACTGAAATTATTAATTAAAATACTGAAAATTTTGAAAGCAAAGTGAAGATTATTTTTCGAGTAATCTGCTTATGCATAGATTTTTTTCTAAAATTTTGTTTTCTTGTTCACTCCTCTCGGGAGCAGAGGGCCTCGACAAGACTTTTCCATCTCAAAGTGCTCTTTGGTCGACCGAGACCTCCGCTTCTTCGCGGGTTCTCGTTCAGTGCCATTCTCGTGTTTTCTAAAATGCAAGCGCCTTCAAAACTAATATAAAAAGCTTCTTTTAAAAGACGCGCCTAGATTAAACTCTTTCAGATTTTACTAATTTTGTTGAAAATACGGCTCTTAATAATTTTATGTGAAAAATGACATCACTCAAATCTCACTAATGAGCACTTGTTCAGGTAAAATCCGCCAAACAATCAAATTTTGAATGCCTATGTAATTGTTGAGAACGACGAGATATCGATGCTGAAGATTATTTAGCAACACTTTACGCAACATCAGCAGGGTTCTCAACAGAACGCCGACTTTTTTGTCAGCCAGTCATTTTTCTATCCTAGGCAGAACCAGTTACTTCGCCCAATTTTTCATACACCCTTGAATTGCCGACTCATTCGATTGATAACTTCCACCGAAAAAATTACGAATTTTGCGTTATGCTGTTCTTAAAGATCGACCATTTCCATAATAAGCTTACTATACATATCTAATTTGAATGCGTTATTCTATTGTGTAAAATTGTGCATCTGTCTTCTTGACAGATGCCATAAAAAAAGGTACCATTTAGGGGTTATTCACTACCGGCATCTAGGCGTTAATTTTGAAATACATATTTACCAGTTACTTTATTTAATCGTTACTCGCTAATGTAAGGCGAATTGAAGGCACCTATTGTAAGTATCTTTTCTATGACATTTAATTGACATTTAGTTCTCAACAAACCTCTACTATTACCGCTGAATTTATTATACCGATAAACATATTTTAGTTTAACGGTAAGTTATTGTGCCTTTAGGGGTTAGGAGTATTCAGAGGCCCGAAAAAATTATGATTTTCTATCATTTTTTTTTTTTTTGCTAGTCAATTGCTTTATTTTACAAAAATAAAAACATAGCATTAATACAACTTCGACTTGCCTTTAGCAAAGTTTCAAAACAAAAATTAATAATTATAAGAGTTATCGTGGAGCCGGTCTCTCCAGAAGTTCCTTGCGGTGATCATCTCAAGTCCTTAGAGATTCATCTAAAATCAATCGGACAAGAGAAATTAGTTTTTTAATAGATAATTTCGTGCCGGATCGAAGCTTTTCTTTTTTTCAAAATTAATTATATGGCGGCCACATGAAATATTTTTCAGGTTTTCGAGAAAAAACCAACATTTAATTGTATAAAAAAATTGAAATTTTGAAAGGAAAATCCTTCCATCAGGCTCGAGTTTTTAATGTTTTTCAAAAGCAGCATAAATTTTAATATATTTCAGTCGTCATAGCAGCTTCCAAAATATCGATTTGCTGTTGCCTACATAGCAAGCCACTTTCTTACGTGCAGCATCCAGCTCCGGAGCGCCCGAGCGCCCTTTGTTAACTGTTGAATAACTCAAAAAGTATTTATCGGATTTAATTCAAATTTTCACACAATATTTTTAAGATATTATGCTGTGATAAAATTAACAAAAAATAAATTTTTTGAAAATTCTGACTACCCCTAACCCCCTAAAAAGTTTATAGTCGGGTTTAAAATGTAGGCAAATTAATTATGGTAATATAAAAAAGTAACAGCTACTTTTGCTGATCAGCATTACCCGTCTTGAAACTGGCTGAAACAAAATTATTTCTAAAGTTAGTTTTATTTTTAAGTCGACTCGATCAGTGAAGCTTACTTGGTTGGTTTTATGAGTAAATGGCCATAAATGCGAAAATTTAGCACCAAGGAGGTATTCAGATTACCTTTGAGCAAAGTTTCGTACTTGAAACGTCAAAAGTACCACAAGACTACTAGGTTGTTCAATAAGTTTTCCGGTTCGATAAGAAAAACACAAATTTATGGTTTGAAATACACTTTTTTATTCAGTATAGTCCCTCTGAACATCAAACACGTTCGAACGAGATTCCAATTTATGAACTCCATCCCCGAAGTGGGAATTTGGAAGGGCTGCAAAATAAGCCTCCACAGCTCTTATGACCACATCATTTGAAAAATAATGGAAAACGCTTTCGACGCATGCTTTTTTTTAGGTATGGAAACAGATGGAAGTCACTAGGAGACAAATCTGGTGAATGCGGTGGATGCTCCAACAATTCGAAATTTAATTCATGGATTTTAGCCATTGTCAAAATGTTCTTGTGACACCGTACATGATCCTGGTGAAAAAGATTTTTTTCTTTTGCACACTGTATTTTTTCAGGAATTTTTTCCTTTCAGCTGCTCTAAAAGGCTAATATTCAGAATTTATTGTTTTACCAGTTTGCAAATAATGTACAAACAAATTTTCTTTTGCATCCCAAAAACTGATGCTAACGCACAAACTCGATGCGAAACCGAAGAACCAGTTTCACACCACTATTTAGCCTCTTGTCTAGGATTTATTATCATGGGGATAGACCCAAGTGTCGTCCATAAAGCTGAATTGACGAACGAAATCGACTTAATACTTTCGAAAACGCTCTAAACATTTCTGAGGAAGTCGCATTCGAATATTTTTTTGATCCATTGATAGCGAATACTTCACCCATTGTGTACACAGCTTCCTAAAATCCTTCACTTCAGTCAAAATATTGCTCACACTGCCCAATGAGCTGCCTAGGGCTTCTACTAAATCTCTTTCAGTCACTCGACGAGCTTGCAATACGATATCCTGTATGCTTTCTACAATGTCTGGACGTCTTTGATGTGGATCGTTTTCAAGACTCGTTCAAATTCAGGAACCCTTCTTGCAATTAGTGCAATAGTAATTTATGGGGAAAAGTCCTTATATACTTTCAAAATTCGTTCATTCACTTTCTTTACTTATACACTTTCATTCCGTTCAACATTTCCTTTGCTTTAAATTTTCCAAAAATAAAAATTCAATCACTTCACAATACCTGATTTTTTCGGTTATAGAAAATTCTGCGGCACGCCGGTACTAAATAGCTTGAAAACAAAGAATGAATTGGCAAATTGAAATGAAAGATTGAAACGGAAGCAGCGACACGCTCTCTCTTAGTAAGTATTCGCCTTTCTTGGTCCACTCCACATCAGTTTTTCACCAGTTTGCAGACAGTCACGAAATGTGTGGCATAGAACTTTTACTATATTTTCATGGGACTGTCTTAATTTTAAACGCAGGTCATTTGTAAGTAACGATAAGCTTGCCAACTCAAGCCGGATGCCATGTGATACACATACGTGCACATATTTAGTAAATATATATAGGCAAACTGCTGGCAACGTACTTGAAGGATATGCGTGCAAATTTATCTATCAACTAACCAAAACTGCTGGCTGGCAATTTATTTTTAAGCGTTTTATTTTCGGGTCTCTTGTTGTTGTTTTATGGCTTATCGAAAAGTCATTAGGCACGCATTTCGTAGTGTCAACAGGATTCAAATACACACATACACACGCACGCACCGTTCGCTTGCTTGAGTGGAATTTAATAACCCAAATTGAAAATTCAATTTAACATTCCCATACTGGGTGAGTCATCAAATATTCATATGCGAATGACAATAACACGCTTTTATTTTATGAATTATGAATTTGTGTGCGTGTCTGCGTGTGGGCGAGTGTACGTGTTGCGTAATTATTCACACACAGATTTCCGTGAATGTATGTTGATGTTTATTTGTGTGTGAATGAGACTTAATGATTTCAGAATATCAATCCTACTGTTTCGATACACTCATAAGCGATTATTGCCCAGGTCTATGCACATATGCACATACATACATATATGCATACATACATATATACACTTCCTTATTGTATATGTAATGACCAAATGTACCATTATTGCTTTTCGGTTCGGAGCTTCATAAAAATGCCATCAACGTGAAATTCGCCCAATAGACTATGGGCATACACAGAGCAAATCTATGACACACACATAAAAAAAAAAAAAAAAAAAAATTAAAAAAAACACACGTGTGTATGTATGTAACCGGCTAGCACTCACTACTTACTGACTTTTTCAGCTCAACTATTCATTAAGTTCCCAAATTTTGAATTTGACAATAAACTAAAAAGCTTATTACAGCATATTTAGGATCAAATGTGTACATTAGGGTGGTCCGTACTTTTCGAAAGTATTAAATTTTGCTTACACCTTTGTGAAGATAGATGGTCGCCGTAGCTGAATAGGTTGGTGCGTGACTAACATTCGGAAATACGTAGGCCCGAATCTCTGTGCATGAAACAGCCAAGTGATAGAAAAAATGTTTTCTAATAGCGGCCGCTCTTCGGCAGGCAATAGCGAACCTCCGAATGTATTTCTGCCATGAAGAAGTTCCTCATAAAAAACATCTGCCATTCGGAGTCGGCGTAAAACTGTAGGTTCCAACCGTGTATTCCATTTGTGGAACAACATCAAGATACATGCCACACCTAACAGAAGTTTCCCCGCCAATTATTTATTTATTTTTTTACTATTTATTATATTTCAGCAAAGCGTTATCTCATGCACTTTTTCTACCTTTCCATTAACTCTTGTTGCAATTCTTGTGTTTTATTCGACTTTTCTCTTGTCGTAAATTAGTTTCAGAACAGATGGTCATCCAGTAGCAGATGGTCATAAAAACGCAAACAAACTGATTTTGGCGGCTTCATATTAATTTGAGCTTTCACAATTTAACACACGCCACTCCGTTTTCATTACTTTGTTTAGTTTAAATATCGCAAATCGCAGCACTACCAAGCCATTTACTGAATTTTCACAAACATGTAATTTCTCCTTCTTTTATTTGTTTTGCATTGCGAACGGAGCTGACGTCAGACTTGTGAAAATTGCCAAAAAGTAGGAACTATTTTTTAATGGCGCCACCTTAGATACCCAATTCGCCTTGATGTCTATGGTTATGGTTATGGTTATGACAGATGACAGATTTCCCAGGTTTGCTCTTTAACTGTGGTGAGAAAGAAAATTGGGAGGAGAGCCTTGGCTGCCTCTGCACAATCATTTCACATTTATTCACACACTCGTCCAATCAGGCATTGTTCGGACGGCAACGGGTGGTTGATTTTTTTCATATATCACCAACACAATCTCAGTTTTTTTTGTAAACACATCCCTAGTGGCGCCAGCCTATCAACAGATTCCGTCGAATTCGCTCAGAGCCGTTCTGTTAAAGAGCACACACCTAAAAATATTTTCACCATAGGATATGACAATATAAGATTGATTAGAGTAGCTGATTTGTATGATTATGGTTCAGTCACCTCTAGTTGAACCTTAAGTTGCTTTATCAAAAAGACGCAGATGTGTTCATTAAGCGGTTAGGCACAGTCAGAATTTTCCAAAAATTTGATTCTTTTTTTGCATTTTCTTAAAGTGTAATATAATGTGTCAAATAAAAAAAAAATAATGTGTCAAAATTTGAAGTGAATTCGACAAATACTTTTCGAGTTATTCAACAATTAACAAAGGGCGCTCGGGCGCTCCGGAGTAGCAAAGTAACAAAACTTTGAATGCGTTTTTCTCAAAACTATGTTTCTTGAACTGGTGATCACTGTAACTTAAATACCGCTCGGTAGATTTCTATAAAATTTATACTGCTTTTGAAAAACATAAAAAACTCGGACCTGCTCGAAGGATTTTTTGTTCAAAAATTTCGATTTTTTTAAACAATTAACTGTCGGTTTTTTCTTGAAAATCTGAAAAACATTTCCATATTGTTAATTTTAAAAATAAAGCTTCGATCAGGCACAAGATTAACAAAACTAATTTCTCTTGTCCGATTGATTTTAGATGAATCTCCACGGACTTGTGATGACCACCGCAAGGGACTTCTGGCTACACACAAAAGCGATAACTTTTAGAATTATTAATTTTTTTTTTTAATTTTGCTTAAATCAAGTCGAAACAGAAGTACTAGTGCTATGTTTTGATTTTCGTAAAATAAAGCAACTGACTAGCAAAACAAAATTATTTTTTTTATTAACGCATCTTAAAGTATAAAAAGAATATCGTTTAAAAATTACGACTAGTACAACTAAATAAGGATACTAACGAGCAATTTTTATTGAACATATATATTAAAAAAGGAAAAACTGAGATGCCTCAATATTCATAAATTCATTGTGAATGTATAAATATACCTATAAGGTACAGCTGCTACTCGGTGCCCATCTGGTCTAAAACTGTTTTACGTTTGAGTCGCCGACGATGAGTATTTGGCTGCAGCAAAGCCAATGAATGCTTCAGAGTTGACATGTGTACTTAAACGTTGTCTGTGAGCCATGGAATACTTTTTCGCCACGTCAGTGACGAGTAGCATATCAAGATCACGATGGAGGTCGAGATTTCTCACATAGTATGGAGCATTGACGATGTTGCGCAACACTTTA
The DNA here is from genome assembly GCF_028408465.1 of Anastrepha ludens. Classification (NCBI taxonomy): domain Eukaryota; kingdom Metazoa; phylum Arthropoda; class Insecta; order Diptera; family Tephritidae; genus Anastrepha; species Anastrepha ludens. The sequence continues at coordinate 7,376,367 of NC_071499.1, read as the reverse complement.
TTTTGGAATCGTTGGATAATAGTCATGCAAGATTTGCTTGAGCATCCCCATAGTTGAATGCCATACGTCCAGACCGGTTTAAGAATTTGATTATATAGCAGTAGTTTGTTGTTCGTTGACAGAATAGAGTGTCTGCCAATAAGATAAAGAAGGCCATTTGTTTTTCATGCCAGCTCTTCACGCTTTTTCTTGACATGTGCCCTCCAACGCAGTTTAGCATCAAGGGTTATACCAAGATATTTTGCCTCGTTGACGTACGGTAAATTTACGCTTTTTATGTAGACTGGCTTGTAAATTGTTTCTTCAGGCCGAATAAAATGTGGACTGATTTTGGATTATTTAATTTGATACGCAATTTTTTTGCCCTTGTTGCAATAGAACTCACCGCTGATTGCAATTCCGGCGTTGTAGTCTCGATTACTTCTCCAACTGCTAGGATAGCCGTGTCATCTGCAAAGGTTGCGGTAACGTGTGGCTCGTGAACCGGTAAGTCATGCGTATATAAGAGTTATAGGAGAAGGCCTAGGATGCTTCCTTGAGGTACCCCAGCACTTGCTTTTTGTAATGAAGAATAAGCATTGTCAAGTCTGACCCGAAAGTAGCTGCTATCAAGATAGGAAGAAAAGAGTTCGCAATAATTCCTGGGCAAAATCAATTTTAGTTTGTGGAGTAAGCCCGTATGCCAAACTTTGTCAAACGCCTGCGAAACGTCAAGGAACACCGCTGCGCAAACTTTATTTTCCTCTATCGCACACTCTATGGTTCTAACAATCCTGTGAACTTGGTCAATTGTGGAGTGATTTTTTCGAAGGCCAAATTATTGAAAATCATTACTTTTTCTTATCGAATCTTACCCTTTCCCGAAAGCATCAGAATCATTAAAATCGCAAAAACAAGTTTTCCAAGTTTTTAAGTACAGGTCGCCCTAATATAATTTGACATACTTTCACAGCAAAGCATTCCATAGAAATTTCAGTATGAATAGAATTCAATTGAATTATTGTGATTAGCCGTATTGCATTGAATGGTAGATATTAAATTACTCATACTCATGCAAACGTCTACAAACATGTTGAAATTACATTGCTAATACTCATGAATGCATTTTTGTACATACGTATGTGTGTGTGTATGTATATGTACATATATTTTTATGTGTCTATGTATGTAGGCCACTCAGACATTAATGTGTTAATTAAACCATCATTTCGGCAATTCTGAAAACTTGATAATGCATCAGTATATAGTTAGAAGGGCGCCTACATACGGACACACATTTCCATCGTAATACATACACACATACATACGTACGTACACACATACATACGCACGTACACACATTTGGTGTTGATAAATTTAAGTTTATGAGTGGAAGTCGTTATTTAATTCACTGCTTAATTACATTTTGATTATGGCAATTTGCATGCATTTGTTTACAAAAATCTCGCATCTAGGAGTTGATTTTTCTTTAATTTCATCAAAGTGAGATTTAAATGGCAAGCAATTTTAATGCATAAAATAGGCCAAAAAAAACAATTAATTTTGAGCAACTAGATTGAATCAAATGTATGGGCTTTGAGGTAACTCCCATTAATGTTGCATGAGTTCTTTCATAAATACGAGGAGTGTTCAAAAAATAAGGTGAATTTTAATTTTTCTCAAAAAATATTTATTTATTGTATTGTGTTTTATGTCTTATTGTATTTAATGTCCTTCAAAGCACTCCCCCTCAGATATAATACACTTGTGCCAGCGTTTTTCCAATCCTCGAAGCAGTTCCGATATGCACTTTTTGGTATGTCTTTGAGTTCTCTCATCAATTCGGTTTTTATCTCCTCAATCGTCCCAAAACTCGGTCCTTTCAGAGGTATTTTCAATCTTGTGTACAGGAAAAAGTCGCAGAGGGCCAAATCTGGTGAATATCGTAGCTGAGACATGATAACGGTGCTGTTTTTGGCCGAATAATCTCTAACGAACAAAGACGAGTGAGCAGGTGCTTTATCATGATGCAAAAGCCATGCATTTTTTCCACAATCCCAGGCGTTTTTTCCGTAGTGCTTCAGGAAAACGGCGCATAGCTAAAAGGTAATACTCCTTATTTACCGCATGACCTTGCGGTAAGAACTGCTGATGTACTACGCCGTTGTAATCGAAGAAAACAGTGAACTAAACCTTGACATTTGATCGAACTTGGCGTGCTTTTTTTGGTCTTGGTTCTTCCATTGGGACGATTGGGCTTTGGTTCCGATGTTATAACCATATGGCCATGATTTGTAACCAGTTAAGACCCTTTTAAGCAAATCAGCAAATCAGCGAATCTGGATCATCGTTGACGTCATTCAACAATTCCTGAGCGATGCTCATGCGACGTTGTTTTTGGTAAGAATTCAGCAATTTTGGAACAAACTTCGCGGCCACACGTTGCATGCCCAAAATTTCCGAAAAGATTGCATGTTATGAGCCAACCGATATGCCAATGTACCGACATCCTCAGCAACTTCTCTAATTGTGATACGACGATTCTCCTTAACAATTTTCTTCACTTTCTCAACATTTTCCACGATTTTTTATGTGCTGGGGCGTCCAGAGCGCGCGTTGATCGTCGTAATTCACATCTTCTCGGCCTTCTGTGAAAAGCTTGTGCCACTTGTAAACATTTTTTTGACTCAGAGTACTTCACCATTTTCCACTGTCAACATTTCAAGTGGGGTATTCTTGTCTAGAAATTAAAAAAAGATCGATTTTTTTTTTGCATATTTTCAAAGTTTAGACCTTCAAGAATATTCCCTTCAACGGATTTTTCATAATTCGAACTATTTTCGGAGATACAGTGGACTTGATTACGTGGCGTCTAAGCTGGTCGAGTGGAGCGAATCGCACAATGAACGGCAGATGTTACCAGTCGACTAGAGGACTCGTTCTTTCCAGAAAATCTTTTGTATCCCACACAACCTTTATTTATACCTGGAAATATATCGCAAATTAATCCAGAGTGAGTAGTAACTATTATGATCGAAGTTATTCTATTGCAGTTGTTGCTCAAACTTCAAACGCAATTTTCTCAAAACTACTTTTTTTGAGATGGCCGTCATGACATCTCAAGTCCTATTTGACCGATCACTTTGAAGTTCGATAAGAATTTTTTATTCTACATCTGTCTATCGCGCCTGCCTCGGATTTTGAAAAATTTAACTTTGAAGTATTTGTAAAAAAATTTAAAATATAAAAAAAGAGGGTAAACAATTTTTTTTTTTCAAGTTGACGCCAATTTGTGATTTTTTTTTATTTGATTTGGTAATCCGATAGCGACATTCTAACTAATGAAGAAGAGTGTACCAACATAAAAAATATAATAATCGAAAGTCGAATGTGCATAGCCCGCGAAATTTGAACATTCACCTTACTTTTTTAATACACCTCGTATACTCATATACTAATATGTATGTACATACAGTAATATATTTTTACCCCCCCACGACAGGCACAAATTGTGAAATAAGATACAGACTAAATTTTCGAAAGGTAATTTTAGTACCAAAATCAAAACAAAATGTCAAAGTAATTACGACGCGCAGTGGAAGCCCGAATGAAATTTGGATAAGCAATTAATGTCTACTTCCAATTAAATTTCAATTAGACTATAGATAAAGCCGATTGACTTTTCGGTAGTTGTAATAATTTATTTGTATGCCCTTACGGAGCTTAAAGTGACTGAGGGTCAGTTACTGAGAAAAGAAGTGGGCTGTCTCTAAAACGGAAATATGAGTTCACCAAGTTATTTTGTATAGATTGGCATGTGAAACCCAAATCTCATAATACAAAATTTTCGTCTCGTCAAAATAATTCGGAGAAAAATTCTCAGTGCGGAAAATTTCATCATCATCATCATCATAGTCCCTCGAGCTCCGTAGCGGAGCATAGGGCCAAAGCAAAATTTATCCACTCCGCGCTGTTCCCTGCTTTTGCTTTTACTTGCTGCGCTTTTTGTTCACAGATTTTATTTCACTTTGGATGCAACGGCGCCTTGAGCCTCTAGCCTCTAACCTCTCGGTACCGCCGACCTTGGAGATTCCAGTCTGGCTTCTTGCCTGCTGATCTCCACGTCTCCTTGGCTTAGTGTATGGCCGAGCCAATTCCATTTGCGCTTTCTGTTTTCTTGCGAAAGTTTTTTTGTTGGCATCGACGATGTAAGTCGCACAGTGTTTGAACAGCCACTGGTCCGAGGCTAGCAAATGCATTTCTTGCTTTCTGCAGCCTTGTAAAAACTTCCGTTTTGCATCCCCCATCTGCCGTAAAGTGGATTCCAAGATATTGAAAGCCGCTCACTTTGTCAATGCTGTTCTCTCCAATGCTAAAGGACGCCCCATTCACATTTATCGCCAAATATTTGCTATAGGGATAAGTTTCCACCCTCATATAAGAGGTGTCGCTGCTGATACTATTCTTGTGTTCGCTTTAGTAATATACTGGTGATTTGAAGGTGCATATGTGAGGTCTCGATCGCAATATTTGACACTCATTTGAAGCGTACGTTTTTTATCTGACGTCAATGGCGTCAAATATCTACGTTCGTCCCGAAAAAATAGCATTTGCGGGAAGTTCATTATTACCTTTTAAAGAAAAGTGCAGCTGAAACGGGTCATATATTGATTAACTTGATCAACAACTTGTAACGAGTGGTTTCGACACTTCCAAAGTGGCAATTTCGACGTGAGTGATGAAGATCGCGAAGGGCACCGAAAAAATGTGAAGATACTCAATTGCAACAATTATTGGATGAATACGCATGTCGAACCCTTGATGATATGTCTTAAGAGTTGGATGTTAACAGATCAACCGTCGGTAAACGTTTTCACGCGATGGTAATGGTCCAGGTAACTGGGTAATTGGGTGCCACATCAATTGAAGGAAAGGGATATCGAGATACGTTTGGTGACGTGTGAGATGCTTCTGGATTGGCAGAAAAGAAAAGGTTTTCTGCATCCCATCGTCACTGGCAATGAAAAATTGATCTATTATGATAATCCTAAGCGTCGAAGGCGTTAGAGCCTGCCAAGTGAACCATGTCCATTGACAGCGAAAAAAAAATCTTGCTTCAAAGGTTATGTTGTGCATCTGGTGGGATCAGAAGAGTGTTGTCTATTATGAATTCCTTAAACCGTCTAGAACCATCACTGGTGATCGTTACCGACTGCATCCAATGCGTTTGAATCGAGCTCTCAAAGAAAAGCGGCCGGAATGGGACGGTAGACGGTAGACATGAAATGACTGATTTTGCTGCATGACCACGCCAGACCACACGTTGCTTAATCGGTCCAGAAATATTTAGAGGGACTCAATTGTGAAATCTTAGCCCACCCGCCATATTCCTCAGACATTGCACATTCGGATTACCTTCTATTCCGATCAATGCAGTCAGCCCTTATTGGAGAGCGGCTGGCAAACTGGCTCAATGAATTAATGAAGTAAAAAAAAATCGAATTTTCGTCATAGGAATCCAACGGCACATTCCGTCATAGAAATCCAACGCATAATATTCTGTATTATTTAATTGTTTAAATAATTGGTTACTTTGGCTAAGAAAGGAGGGAAACTTATTCCCATACCCAATAGTTTTCTTTCTTTACCTTCAAGATGTTCCACTGAAATAGGGACCCACAACAATCGCCTTCTTTCCTTATTATAATTAAAAGTGGTTCGAATTTCATCAATGACGACCAGGAAAGTAAGCAGTGATAAGATGCAGCTCTGCCTCAATCCCGCTTCAATTGGTATGGGCTCTGAACAAAAAGCCTCGTATTGCGCCTTGATTAAGTCGATGAAGGGCACATCACATTAGCGACAAAATTTAGCCAGTATAAATTTTCAAAAATGGTTAAAAATATAATTTTCACGAGTTATTTTATATTTATTTCATCTCTTAATTCCAAAATTGATTTGAACCCCTCTAAACTCTCTCCTTATCGATTCCTCTGGAGATTATTTTTAATAATTCTTTATCTACGGCCCCTTTCTTACATGATTGGAAGTTCACAATCATCACAACTTTTCTTAAAAGCGGAAGAAACAATGATGTTCGCAGTTATAGGCCGATTTCCGAGCTATCGAGCACTTCTAAATATTTTGAATGCACTGTAAGGGACAAAATTTATTTTGCGGATAAATTTTTAATTAATCCAAACCAACTTGATTTGGAACTTGCCATTCTACAGCTACGAAACTTGCTGCTTTTAGAGAATTTTGCATTTCATCGTTTTCTAAAGGACTCCAAGTTGATTGCGTTTACACTGACTTCTCTTGTCGCATTTGACAAAGTGTCGCTTGAGCTTTAACTCTACCTTTCGGCAAAGGCTTAAGTCATATGTGACGGACAGACGGTGTGGGGTAGAAATTTATGGAGTTGCTACTTCAGGTGTCCCCCAGGAGAGTATCTTAGCGCCACTTCTTTTAGTATTTTTTATCAATGACATAAGCAAAAGCTTTACCTTTTCGAATTTCTTGCTCTTCGCGGAAGATTTTAAATGTATTCACATCTATGAAAGACTCATTGGACGCTGAGAAGCTTCAACTCGACTTGAACAATATTCATCGTTGGTGCAAAAGATCGCATCTGTCCTTAAATATTAAAATATGTTTTCATTTAACATTTTCGAGACGTCAGTACATTTTCAGCACATCCTACACCATTTCTAATATGTACTACAAAGTGTAATAGAGTATGAGTAGTATATAGGATCTGAGATACAAAATTTCCCTTCAGTAGTCACGTTAATTTTATTCTTTCAAAACCGTATTTGGTTCTAGGCTTCATCTGTTGCAACATATCTGAATTTTCTGATCCGTATACCTATAAACTGCTGTTTACGGCTTCTTGTTCGGCTCACTTAGTATTTTCTGCTATCATTGGGGGACCTCACGACCTACTTTCGATAAATAGAACTGAGCGCGTTCAAAATTTTTTTCTTAAACAGGCATTAGGTTCCCTAGGATTTGAGTCGCCTGTTCCTAATAAATCTACAATCGCTTGGAAAGAGAAGGACAGTCCTTTCGCTTTCTTCTATTTTCAATGTAGTTAATGGCATCCTCGTATGTCCAGTTCTACTTGAGCGGATAAGCTTTAATGCACCACAAGTGTAAGTCTTCGCAATTTTTACTCTTTTCATGGGGAAAACTTTAAGACTAAATTTGCGAGTAATGCACTCATTGCTGGTGCTCTTATAGACTACAATTCAATATCTCATACCAGTCTGCTTGATTTTGCTTTATCTAGATCCAATTTTGTAAAAAATTTAAATTTAGTTACTTAATATTGTTTTCATACTGATTACTAATATTATAGTTGCCGAATTTTGGTTTCTTTTCTTTACATTTGTTTCTAGTCTGTAAGGCGAGTTGTAATGTACAGGGTTGGCCATATTAAACTGACCCATTGAGTAACCCTATAACTTTTTACTGTAATTTCAGATCAGCTAATGACATACCGCATTGGAAGCGTCAGTCGAAGGAGATTTATACCATGAAACAGTACACCCCAATAGAACGCGCTGAAATTGTTCAGCTGTACATTCAAAATTCCTTCTCGATTGTAAAAACGCAACGTGCGTGGAGAAAAAAAAATAAAGTGAAAAGTGCGCCGTCAAAGAACGCAATCAAGCAAATGCACAAAAGATTTTTGTCTTCCGGCACTGTGGCTAATACCCGACGTCCAAATAAAAAGCGGCCAAGACGATCTAACGAAAATATCGCGGCCGTACGAGCCAGTATCGAGTCATCGCCGCGAACGTCAGGTAATCGTCGTTCTGCTCAGTTGGACATCCCTCGGACCACTCTACGACGTATCATTCGTTTGGATTTGGGGATATTCCCGTACAAAATACAACTAAATCAACAACTGTTGCCGGCCGATAAGCCTCGTCGCTTGGAATATGCCAATTTTGTCGTCCGAATGGCCCAAACTGATGAGGATTTTTGGCATTAAATCATTATGAGTGATGAGGCCCATTTCTCCTTGAACGGAACCGTAAATAAGCAAAATTGCCGTTTCTACGCCACTGAAAACCCTCAAATTATTGAAGAGGTACCTCTCCACGACCAAAAAGTTACAGTCTGGTGTGGCATTTGCGCTGATATGGTCATTGGGCCGTTCTTCTTTGAAAATGGTCAACACCAACCATTGACCGTCAATCAAGAGCGTTATCGGGCCATGATAACCGATTTTGTGATGTCGATTGTTCGTGAAAATGGTATGGAGCACTTCTGGTTTCAGCAAGATGGCGCACCACCACACACAGCACGAGCCACCGTCAACTTATTGAAGACTTTGTTCCCTGGCCGTTTGATATCAAAAAGCGGCGATTTTGACTGGCCGCCACGATCACCGGATTTGACGCCACCGGACTTTTTTCTTTGGGGCTATTTGAAATCTAAGGTTTACGTCAACAAGCCAAAGACACTAGGCGCACTTAAGGCCAATATCCGACGGGAAATAGCCGCCATATCGGCCGAGACGCTGGCCAAAACTATGGAAAACGCCGAAAAACGGGCACATTACGCTATACGAGCTAAGGGCGACCACTTGCGCGATATCATATTCAAAAAGTGATGTAAACGAATCTCCTTGAACTAAATTAAATGTTTTTCACAATGAAACACAAAAAAATGTTTCTTTTTCCATATTTTTTTAATAATCACATGGGTCAGTTTAATATGGCCAACCCTGTAGATGAATAAAATTAAAATAAATAAATAAATATAAGAACAGCTCCTACAAATTTGTATTCTCTGTTTATGCAACTGCAGCAGATGATGCAGAGCTAATAATTAAAAAAAACAACATCCTTAATAAATAACTGAAAAAGTGTCTGTAAGATATCTCTTAAATCCATGTAACGGCGGAACGAATCTCGCCTAAAATTAACCCCCCGGCGTATGAGCAACAAAAGTGGACAGCCAAAGGCGCAAATATATAACGAACAACAACACTGAACACAATCAAATGCTAAAGAATATACGAGTTCTTTTTCCCCACTGTTTAATATGCAGATTTATCCCTAGTATTTTAAAATACGGCAGTTCCTTTACGCAACATCACAGCGCCGTCATATACTCCAGCCAACAGCCGCGCATACATACATACCTACGCACATAGAAGTATTTCAGACGCCACAATTCAATTTATTTACGCTAACAAAAGTGAAAAATTAGGTGCGTGACAAGAAACTGATGTTCAAGAAAGAAACGGCGAAGAAGGACGCGCAATGTCCTGAAGAAAGGACATGTAGAGGGAGTTTTTGAATAATAATTTAAAATGAAATTTACGCGAAATGAATAAATTTATGAAAATATGCTTAATTTTTATGTATACGTCATAACACATAATGTCACAAGAAACGAGACATAATCTCATTGGACTCGCTCAGTAGATTTTCCGAATAGAGTTTAAAGAAAAGAAGGAATAGGATTCGGAAAATATTGATGAACATCACAAAGGATCTTTACAGACGCTTAGTGAACTCTAATCTAAACTAACTACCAAAAAATCTTTAATCACACCAGGACATAAGTCTGGAAGCAAGTCGGAGGTCCAAAACTATCTTCCTATCTGTAAAATCTCAGGTATACCTAAACTCTTTAAAAAACTGGTTCGTGATTTGATTCCAAAACTAAGACTTCATATCGCGGTCTCAATGTGGCTTTGTTAAGGCTACAAATTTTGTCTTAAAAGAATTTGAAACAGGCCAACAATGCAGTGTCCTATACAGCGACTTATCGAAAGCGTTCGGTAGAGTCAGCCATAGAATACAACTTAAAAAGCTGGGTTCAATTGGTCTACAAAATTATGAATCATCATCAGTCTTTTGCTCGATATGACCACCTTTTGCCTTAACTTTGGCCTTGAGATGATTCAGAAAAGAATCGCAAGCTGCCCGAATGTGACTTCCAGGTATTTTGGACCACTTGCGGAGTTCTCGCTATCCAAAATGGTCCAAAGAAAATAACCCATCGCATTCGCGTCTGGTGTATTTGAGACCCATTGTGTGGACGTTATGAAGTTCGGAGCGTTGTTTTTTAGCCATTCTTGTTTCACTCGAGCTTTGTGAGACGGTGTCGAGCAATGTTGAAACGTCCATGGTCTGCCATCGAAATGTTTGTCTGCCTACGTCTTCAAAGCAACCTCCAGAATACTTTCACATAATATTTCGCATTTGCCTTGACGCCATGCTCGATGAAAACGATTGGAGAACGTACATCTGCGGTTACAGCGGACCAAACCATTACCTGTGGGGGATGCTGCCTCCTGGTGACCAATCCATGACTCAAATTCTGGAATGAACGGTCGGTCAAATAAACCCAATCGTTTTGGGGGTTTAAGAATTGCTCAATTTAAAAAATTTTCTCGTCAGAAAACACAATGCTCGGAAATTGACTGCTTTCGGCCGAGCGAGGCAACTCCTCCGCTCTCTCATGTCTGACTTGTTGCTGCTTTGATGTTAGAGCATGCGCCTTTTGGATCTTGCAAGACTTGGCGTTGAGATCATTTTTCAGTTTGCGGCGGATGCTACTGTCAAATATTTTCAGTTCTTTCGCAATTTGATTGACACTTCGTGAGGGATTTCGCTCAAGTCACTTCCTCACTTTTTGAACCATTTCACGTGACGATGCAGTCCTGTGATGACCACCTCCATGACGTTTCGCGCTCGAGCTCACGAACAATCACTGGTTGTGATTTTGCAGCCAAATATAATGCAATCACACTACTACGTTTAAAATCCATTACTGATTTTCTTTTTTCGCATTTCCTTTCGGGAAAATACTTCCGCGGGCTTGTAAACAATACTCTGAACTGTCATTTAGCCACCTAACAGACAGCTGATGCCCCTGCATTAGCTGGGCGAGCGGTCTGAAGTTGGTTACGCCTCGAGTGCCGGACCCTGTACATTAGGTGCGGTCTAATTAGACGTTTCTGCTCACAATTATGATTTAAGTATAAATATTTAGGCCGCCGTAGCCGAATGGGTTGGTGCCTGATTCACAGGCACTCCACTCCACTCCACACACCGCACTCCAATGGGACACAAAGAAATTGATGATGATGATGGCCAACCCTGCTAGAGATACACTTTTTGAATCGTGACATTGATATCTCACTATAATACTATATTTACTTTTTAGTGTTAGTAATCTAATTGAATTGTACTTTAAATGATGAAGGAATGAATGAATGAATAAAGAAATAAATTCTCCACAAAATCTTACAAGTAGCCTCCAAAATTTGCTTCCCACTTGTCACTTAAGCCACTGCATTTCTATGCATTTACATAATTACATTTATTTTACATAAATTTATAAATAAATCTTCTCTCTTGAAATTTTAAACTTATTGCCTTCATTTATGTGGCCAACAAAGTGCTTGTCAGATTTTTCTTCATTTCTACTTTTCGCCTAATCCTCAACTCTTAACTAATCTGAAGCTTACTAACTCCATCTTAATTCAGCAGCAGACGCAGTCACACAAACATAAAAATTTGCATTTAGATACACTCCTCACTCGCCAGTTGGTTAACACTTTGACACTTGGTCATTTATCGCAACATGTCAAAAAGTTAATTCCACCGTCCAGCAAATGAGGAAATCCTTTGCAAGCGCTCGAGAACGTGGCCTTAAACATGCAAACATGCCTGTATGTGTGTGTGTATGTGTATTTATGCATACACGCACACTCTTATATCGAAGCATTTATGCAGCACGCATACCAACTACAATTTCGCCAAAGCCATGACAGTCAGTCAACACTCGACTTACAGCCACTCACCGCTCAACACCCACCAACCCTTAGACTTTACAGCACACACTTGTCCGCCGTCAGTCAAATCGTGCGCTCATTCACTTGCGTAGTTGGCAACGGAGTGCCTGCGGCAAAGTTGCGCGTTAGTTGACTGGTCAGTTATATTTTTTGTGCTCATCTTGCCGTTGTTATTGTTGCTGAAAGCACGTAGCAGCAGTTGGATTTGACTGATTCTGACTTTGATTGAAAAGTAAGCTGAGATGCAAAACAAAAAAAGAATGAAGCGAACAGCTAAAGGACAGTAGTGCAAATACGAAAAAGTAATAAGCGACTCACATTTCTACGTGTAGGAAATGCAGGCGGGCGACTAGACGGTGAACCGCATGTACGAAGTGTCGTTAACACACACGCATACATACACATCCGTACTCGTATAATACTTGTAGTTTGTCTGTGTGTACGTAGGCACTTTAAATCGACATGACCGCACATTTATGTTACTTAGTCTGCTGGTCAGTGGTGAGTTAATTCGCTATTCATGAAATGCTTAAGGCAGATGTGACATGACTGATAAACGATCGGCATTAGCGTAGCATATAAGCAGGCGCTTACAGCGTCAAGGACACCAACATAAGGATATGTGTGTAAGTGTTAATATGAAAGGAGGGATATGCGATATTCCATTCACCAATAAGTAGACATGTAAGCTCGGCAGTCCTAGGCCGAGATTAGCTACCAGTTTCTCCTGTGAGTTCTGATATTTAGTATTTTAATTGCAATTGTGAATCGAAGATCTATTCACCGATACCACGTTAAAAATATCGGAACCTTTTTAAGTAAGCAGGAGTAAGTCGATTTCAGATTATACACAAATTACTTGAAATCCTTCAGCTCTGACGAAGAAACAGAGAATTCATCTAAGAATTGTAAGAAGAATAATCAAAAAGTGTGCATATATACAATATAAGAACTCTGATTATATTTATCAGAAGTATTTGAATCCCCGAGCACTGGGCGCGTAGTGCCAAAAAAAATGACTTCCATTCGTTGCTACTTCGCCATGAGCCCCTTCGACGTCACTATTTCGTGATCCATGTGATTTTCAGTCTAATACAGCTCTGCCCTTACGCTGATTTGCGCAGCGTGTGCCCTATCCAGCGCCATTTTCTTTCCCGAATCTGAAGATTCTTCGGTCTTTGGTTATTTTCTCTTTGAGTGTCCTGCCTTTGCTAGAGCAAGGTTACGTATTTTAGGCTCCTATGTCATGAGAATGAGTAAAAATCGTTCACTCAAACTAGAAGATTTTCAGACTTGCAAAAGAATCTGGAAAATTCTCACAGGAGTAGCTAGCTATCTCTGTATCCACCTCTATTCTATTCTATCTCTTTCTCCCTACCACTTCTTTCCTTTCCTCCTTGACTATCTACCCATTTACTTTCCAGAGCTTTGAATACAATGGACTTTTTAGCCTGATTGTTTTAGGAGTTACCAATCTCTCGGTGCTTCTTGGCTCGCCTTTTTCAAATTTCATTTATTACATCTACAATATTTAGTAGATCCGCATTTGAGATCCAGTTTTCGGGCCACCTGTTACGGAGAATTCGGTGAAGACGGCGGTTCACAAACGTTTGAATTTTCATGACAGTCGGGGCTACGTTACCGGAACGACCAAAACTTATATACGGTTAATGCATGTTGGTCACCAACATTCCCGAGAAGGGGTGCGGAGGTTGCAAGCCGTAGCAACACCAATAACAACAGAAACTGTAACTTATTAGAAGAAGAGGCTGATGGTTGTGCCGTTCAGTATTTGAATGGTGTGCGACTGTGGTTGAATTTGAGCGTATAAGTTGGGATAGTCTTTTAATTACACCCTTTATTGGTTCTTTTAACCCAGCTTTCTTCCTGATACTAAGATCTGGAGAATTTGATGGACCCTCCATAAAGGAGATAAATTGTTGAGCAAACCAACTTAACGAGCGATGAGATGAGTAACAAATCGTCATATTTTGCCAGGTAAAACAAGATTTTCGCCCAGATGCACATTGAGAAATGACAGCAAATTATACGAAAGTCAGCTTATGTACTCTTCAAAATGCATGCGACTTGATAAGAAGTGGATATTGATCTTTCCAAGTGTAGTGCACAGCTCCCCACACCATCAGAGAACCTCCTGTATGCCAACGAAGTATGAGGAGATGCGCTAAACTGCAAAGCCAATCGCAATGCACTGGAAGCTGTGCAATGAACAGTGGCACTCAGAGTTGCCCATCCTACCGCACTGTCTCTGATCGTATAGTCTTTGTGCTCACCGAGGAGCTGCCCTTCGATATCATAGCACGAAACTAATGGATATGTGAGACTCCTAGAGAAACACGTAATCACTAGCATCGCGGAACGGAGATGCCCAGCCATGCTGCGGTGGCAAAATTGATGGACACTGAACCGAGTGGCATATGGAGATGCCTATACAGCATGGATAAGGTAAGCAATCCCAAGTGCATATGCTGTGAAGCGCCGAGCAATGACGCTGAACAAACGTTTTTTAGTTGTGGCAGTTGGCTCACGGAAAGAGTTGCTCTAAGGAAGTAGATTGGCGACATCGCGCCGAGGAACATAATCAGAAAAGTGCTCCCTCGAGTCGAGCTGGAACGCGGTAAAGAAATATACCGAGGACGTACTATGAAAAAAAGAAAGAGCTCGACACAGTGCAAGAAAGCGAAGCCACACAGATAGAGACACTAGAAGACGAGCCTGAATGAAAGCTAACTACAAATATGGTGGACCCAGACGTGGGTGAATTGGCTCTTTATGGATGCCGTTCTGGGTCCTTCCAAAGTTATGCAGAAAGTAGTCGCGGGAAGGATGTCTCCCCAGAAGGAGGAGAGAGATTGCTTTAGAGGCCATACCACTGAACGCAGGAGACGACAATCGCTGAAAATGCGAGGGCATTGTGAACCCTACCTCACCCGTAACAAACAGAAGTGAAACTTTCAATTCAGACAAAGAAAGACTGAGGGGCCCGAGAGAGAATGAGAGAGAGAGAGAGAGAGAGAGCGAATATATATGTAAATAAATTCACAACATTTGCAGAGAATAATAATAGACAAAATTTACAAAACACGGAGAAGGGTCGACCGGTGTAGGTAAACGCCGGACACAAACCGTGGCAACAACGCGCACTACTCCGAGCGTTTATCACCCGCCCAATCGCAGCGATTTCAGGACCGCAGCAACAGTACAAATTACCACAAGGCAATACCAATAAATCCGACGCCCGAATGGATAGTATTTTATAGTACGCACAAGCACTAGCCAGGAAACGGAAATAAGCACCAAAAACTAGGCACCAAAAAAAAACGCCAAAAAATTGTGACCAAAAAACGCCCCAAACAGTAGGTATAAAGGAAATATAACGCCTAAAAGTAGGCACCAAAACTATATTTCGTACAAGTTTGCACCAACAAACAAGCGCCAAAAAGTAGGTAGTATTATTTCTCCCTAGAAATTAGCAGCCGCAAGGAAAAACTCAGGAAAAACAGCCTAGAATGTATCTAAGGAATAGCTCTCTCTCTCCTTTTCCTCTACGTTATATCTTTTTTCTCTCTCGCGGAACGAAAATGCCCAAAACGTTGCATGGCCTTGAAATTTTACTCTCCATTCTCGCGCGTCCATCGACGCCTAAGAAGTTTCACTTCAAACAAAAAAAATATTAGAGATCCACCGCCAAAAATTCTTTTTGAAAAATATCTTGGATCTAAGCGCAAATCTTTGCAATGCCTACTAATTGCATCCCTCCCATTTAAGTTTAATGTCTCTTCTTCGGAAGAAATTGGTAAAATTTGGAAAACTTATAAATTTTGGAAAAATTGTTTTATTTATTCTAAACTACCAGATTACAAAACGATCCATATTATAAGTAGCGGAGGATTCCCGTCTCATTTTGTAATCAGCTCTAGGTGGTTTCATTTTAGAAAACTTAATATTACCCGAGCGCTTTGAAACTAGACTTAACGTAGCCTGAGAAGCATTGAGGACATCTCCCGCCTTGATACTTCTTGAGTTCTTTACACTGTTTCCTGTCAAGGAAATAACTTTTCGCATTGCACGGGTGTTTTAAACTTGTTTTCAGCCACGCTGATTATTTGTAGCTCAGTAATTGTCTTATTTTTTGTTTTTAATTTCGGAGGCTACAATCATTTCTTATTCTCTTTAGACCGCCTCTTTCCCGAAATGACTTAATTTTTCGAAAGCAAAAGCTAACATTTTACCTTTTTCTATTTCTGTATGTGATGACGGCCTACCATTCGGAATTCAGAGAGAGAACGTCGGTTCGAGTTTAGGTGAAGAATCTAAATTAGGGCAAAGTTTTTTCTAATAGCGGTCGCCCCTTGGGAGGCAATGGCAAACCTCCGAGTGTATTCCAGCCATTAAAAAGCTCCTCATAAGAAATATCTGCTGGCTTGAAACTGTAGGTCCCTCCATTTGTGGAACAACATCAAGACGCACTCCGCAAATAGGAGGAGGAGCTCGACCAAACACCCAAAGAGGGTGGACGCGCCAATTATATATATACATATATATTAGGGTGGTCCAAAAATGCATGGGAAAAAATTTATATTAAAATTTTTATGCTGCCGCCCCCCATAATGGTAAAGAATGAAAAATAAAAAGACCTGTATTTTTTTGTTTTTTTAATCAGACCATATTTAATGGTGCCGCCGGGGCTTTGAAATATCCCATGTATTTTGCATGGGAAAAAAATACTTTTTCGTAGATTTCATGTAAAAACCTGGAAAATGAATATATTTTAACCGGATACCTCAGTTTCTCTTCATAATTGGTCAGGGAATAACAACCAATCTCACAAAAAAATATCATAAAAGTAATATAAAATATTGTTTTTCGATTTTTTCTTAGATTTTCGTTTTATGGGGGCTTTTTGGTGTTCTATAAAAAATAGTTAATACAAAAAAAATTAATTATTTCATAATTGGTTGTTATTCCCTGACCAATTATGAAGAGAAACTGAGTTATCCGGTTAAAATATATTCATTTTCCAGGTTTTTATATTACATGAAATCTACGAAAAAGTATTTTTTTCCCATGCAAAATACATGGGATATTTCAAAGCCCCGGCGGCACCATTAAATATGGTCTGATTAAAAAAAAAAAAAATACGAGTCTTTTTATTTTTCATTCTTTACTATTTTGGGGGGCGGCAGCATACAAATTTTTTTTGGACCACCCTAATATATATATATTGTTATGTACCACGTGGAAATTTGATATAGAATAGCTAAACATGCAACGGGGTTTATATTATAATCGTATTAACATTCCATCCAAAGCATTTACTTAAGAAACTTAAGAAGTTTCAGTTTCTAGCGCAGCGTCAAACGCGCATCACAAATCACAGGTCAGGTTCGGTTCAAACACAAATTTAGGTTGCCCACTTCACCTTGTTATTAGCACGCCATAAATAAGAATAGCTGCGTATATTTTTTTATATTAACGTCCAAAAAACCTTCCTTTAACAACTACATTGAATTTAATAAGCATAGAATGAGGTGACCCCTGGCACGTCGCCCTTTCCACTACCCCGAATGTACTCTGCATTTTTAACAGAATCTGAATCACTGAATCTTTAGCTGCATCAAGTAAATCAATTAATTAAATGCAATCACCATACTAATCGCACGTCAACATTTATACGCATCATACATTTATAATCACTTATACGTACATACATACATACACACTTATTAAGTCTATACAGCTACTTACAGCTACGCCAAGAGAGCTTGTCCGGCTCAAAAGCAGCAGAAGCACTCGCTGCCAGGCAAACGGAACAAGTCTGGACTGGCTATTCACAGAATGTACGCCAACATGGAATTTATGTCTGCTTAAGGATTACGTTATTATTTATACACAAGTAACTAAGCTTGTGCCGCTGCACGGACATTAACACGCATTCAAGTGCACACACACACACATGCACATTTGTATTCTCGTAGATATTTAAACACATTTGTAATTTGGCTGGTGGTAATGGAGTAGAGCTCAACTAGGCGCATAGTTAGCCAGCTAGTCGCTCATATACGCACGCATACTCCACACATGCACACACACACACACACATGCATACATGCATGTAATTACACTAAGCTATGGTTAAGCAAGTGGCTACGTAGGATCAACATCATCACTGCCATCGGTCGTGCACTGTGCCATGTGGTAGTTTAAGACATAACGCCATGAGGTCATTACGTAATTAATGTTAATGTGGCAATGTGGAACGAATTAATTTCACGCCTGATTAACTTGTCAGTGTTGCTGCGTTTAAATATGTATTTGTGTCGATAAATTGCGAGTTGGTACCCTGAGGCAAATCGAACTAGTTGAAAACTAGGGCAGAATTAGCACAAAAGAGAACAAAGTGATTGTCAGTGGTTGGCAGTGATATTCTACGGAGTATCAGCTATACCACTTTGTAGTGCGTTCCATACTGGTGCTGATTGGGGCAGTTCTTTATATTGAATTATCACGACAAAATGAAAAAGACAAAGTTATAATTGCTGACGTTGGCCTACCCAATGAGGCAGAACATTCGAGTAGAAAATGGGAGACGCCAGGTACATTCTCTGAAATGCTCTCCTGCCTACTTTTGCTCCATCGGCTTTAAAAATATCTTCGTTATTCTCAACCTAAACGCAATATGGCAACCCTAAGTATATATGCTTAGCAATATCCCAAAATTTTGCGAGTTTTTATGTCTCGCCTTTTCAAGTGCAATATGAAAAGAAGCACATGAGAGCCCATCCCCTTGCCGAAGCTCGTTCAGTGTGCGAAACTCTCGCGACAAATCGTTTTGAATTATTACGACGTTCTCTATATTGTGCACAGTCCCACGCGTCAAGCGTAATCGCTTATCGGGAATACCGAGCTCGG
This sequence comes from Anastrepha ludens, assembly GCF_028408465.1. NCBI lineage: Eukaryota > Metazoa > Arthropoda > Insecta > Diptera > Tephritidae > Anastrepha > Anastrepha ludens. The sequence goes on along the minus strand of NC_071499.1, from coordinate 7,357,631 downwards.
TCATCGCTAAAAAGAGCTGGTTCCATATTGCCTGTCGAAACCTCCTTTGATACGCCGTCATGTCGTACTCACAAAACTTTTGAAAAATCTGCCGTAGTAGGAAAATTTGGTCAGTCGTTGATCTTTTCTCTTGAAAACCGGCCTGGTAGCTACCAATTGTGCGTTTAGCATGCGGTTTCAGTCACACATTTAAAATAAAATATTTAAAAATATTTTGTAGTTGTGTTCAAAAAAGTTATGAACCGGTAATTTTCACAGAGTCGCCTTTTTTTATGTAGTAGGCAAATTATTCCAATTCTTCACATCTTTGGCGTTCGCCACAGACTTTGGAGAGTTTTATTGCTTATGTGTTTAAAGAGATCTCTGCTCGGATCTCGTTCAAACCGAAAGATCTGTGGTTTGTTTGAGCTTGCCATGAACTCCTGAAAGCTAAGCTCTTCCATCTTTTCTATAGATATTTTCTGAGGGTATTCGGATTCAAATCTCGTGATATTTGGACTCAAATCTCGTAATGTTCCTATTAAGAATTTTATCGAAATATGTTGCCCAACTTTCGATAATTTTATTTTTTTCCGTTATGAGTGCACCTCCTTCATCTTTACAACAATACGCTTTTGGGTTAAACCCGTGTCTATAATGGCGTATTATGGCAGTTGAAGTTTGCTTATAGTTGCTAAAATTTTTCCTGGCAATTTTTTTTTTCCTTTGCAGCCTCTTTTCTTTGCGTCATAGATTTTCACGTATTTCTGTATATTGTTGTTGTAGCAGCATAACAGTCCTTGTGACATTCTTTGGCCGGATATAAATCCATGTCATTGCGGTTACGTAGAACCGACTGTCGCGGAAACGCTTCTGTTGATTGTCCCACTTTACGGGTTATCTTTGCTTTACGCACTTTTTTTGTAGCCCTTTTGAATTCTTCGTCGAACCAGGAAATTTTTCTTTTACTGTCTGCTTTGCCTAACACTTTTGTAGCTGCCACTTTTATGCTTTGGAATTTACGCCCCCAAACTTCAAATGCGTCTTAAGAAAGACTCACTTGGCTTAGAGTTTCATTAAGATGTTTCTGAAATGTTTTTTCTACAATCCAAGTAAATAAGTCTGTTCTAGATCCGGGTCGTCGACAGGGAATTTCGGTTTTATCCGAGGCTTAGTTTCAGATTCCATGATGAAGTTAATTGTGTTTTGTGTGGGACGAAGTTGTCAGCTTTGTGCCGAAAAAACCGCTCTAGGAGTACCAGATCACCCTACATTATTTGTTCCCGCTCATTTCACTTGCGGTTGTGCGCCCAGTCAATTGGATACTGCGCCTTGAAAGAATGCCTTCACGGGAGGCCAAAAGTGCGATTGGAATGATAGGTAAGAGGCTCCATTTCAAGATCTGCCATAAAATGCAAATCATCCCCTTTGAGGCGCCAAGAGTTATCCTATGGTTGAAGGCACTAAAATATTGCTTCAAGCTTTCAAACATCGAATTAGCTGCTAGTATTGTCTCAGTAAAAGGCTTATACCCCAGAAAGTTTTAAGTGGTGGACATGGCATTAGGCTCCGTTTAAAGGTTTAGTTGAATATTTTAATGTGTACATCGAAAAATGTCTTCCTGTTTTTAAAAATTGTATTCATAATGGACATAAGAATGAGAAAATAATATTTTTTCCCCGAATAAACGTCTGCCCATTTGTTTAAGGCAATCAGTCTATATTTCATACCGTAATTTCAGCACCACCTGTCCCACTCTGCACTAGTTCGCGCACAGTCACGAAAGGTACAATACAAAACCAGCCCATTGGAATTAGACTACGCGCTTCTTTTACGGCATGCCAACTGTTTAAGGCGTTTGTTAGTTCGCATAAGTAGGCAAGTAAGGATGTATGCGAAGCACAGTTGACTTGCTTCATACCAGAACTACATAACTGTTTATGTGCGTTTGTAAATGGCATTGCAACTTTCACTGCTTTCAGCTGAGTTCATAAACACCATTCTGCCTAGAGCTGGTACTGGTATTTCCAATCCTACATTTGAATTGTTCCCCTATTTCTTTGCTCATCTTAATGAGAGAACTAGCAATCCTTCCCGCTACTATCTTATGCTCACTTCTGGCATTGAGCCATATGCCTCTATACTAGTATTAACTTTCCATCCTCAATTCCTGCGTCGTTATGAATGTTGTTATTTTTTATGGCCACATTATTTAGTGTTGTAATTAATGAGTTAATCTCAATAAAGCAAAATCATTCCTTGCCAATTCAGCTTAAGAAGTGGGTGCGGCCGACTCTATTCTTCTAACTGTTGTATTTGTAAAGGCGTGTTTGACCTTTTCAATTTGATTTTATATCGTTGTTTTTTTGCATTCCCTCATTCATTAGTTGTCGCTTGCATTGATATAAGTCGTTAGTGTTTTCTTATTCGATTTCTTTGGGTTTCGTTTCTCCCACATATTTGCTTCTTCGACTCGGTTGGCGAGGCGCCGTCGTATTTGTGTTTATGCAATTACTATCGCAAATACGTAGATAAAAGTTTTATGTCCACCATGAAGATGCCCTCAGACATATGTGTCAGTATGTGTTGACAAAAAATGCTTTGCCGCATAGTCATAGTTGATATAAACAGAGCTGCAAGGACGATGGAAGACACTTTAATTTAAAGTTTACTTTCGGTCTCTCCTTAAGAGCGCTCGAACTTAGAAATTAACTAGAACAGACAATAAAAAAGATTATGAAGCCAAAAGTTAATTTTTTCTTTCAATGACATTAAGTGTAGAATGTAATTCAGCACAAAAGATACTGGAATGTAGGTGGCGCATCCTCGCGAACCTCTTTTGGACGAAATTTACATAGATGATACTAATTTTCATGAGGAATGTTAACTATTTTGGTCTTCAAGGTGGCAACTGTTCGTAGTTTATCTACATGAATCAAATATTTCAGTAGCTCCCCATTCAGTCTGTGTCAGAAAAAGGAACCACGATTATTCATGATATGATATATAAAGGGTGGTTAAATTTCAAGCGCCGATGGAGCATGTGAACCACACCTAAACGTCAACGACACCGTTGGACTTCTTTCTTCGGGGTTATTGGAAAGAAAAGGTGTACGTTGATAAGTCAGCAACAATTCAAGAGCTAAAGGATGAGATAATTCGGCACATTAATGGCATGGAACCTCAATTATGCCTCAGCGTCATCGAAAATTTGGACCATAGGATGGAGGTGTGCCGCCGAGGCCGGGGCGATTATTTGGCCAATATTTTGTTTTATACGTAATTGAGCCATACCTATATTATTAAAATAAAGTGATATGACAACAATTAAAAAAAAAATTATTTTATTCAAAAGCAAAAAAAATTAATTTAAAATTTTTTTACATGAAAACATGTACAAAACTACGAGTCGCAATTACTCAACAAGCCGTGTAGTTTCCATCGCTGTCGAGTATAGCGTAACATCTTCTCGGCATGCTTTGAACCAGCTTTTCTGCGTAGCTCGTCGACAAACAGGACTAGATATTGCGAACTTGACGCACGAGTTGCTTTAAATCATGGCATGGCCTTCCGGCAAGATGCGTGTTCATAGTTCCCAGCCAGCAAAGAGGTTGGCGTCTGGGAACTGGGAAGTCCAGTCCAATACTGTGACAACATTTTCTTGTTTTGTTGTTTCTCGATGTGTTTTCCTGAGAGCAGTTGTTTTGATGCTGAGGGACGGTAGAATATGTTCGCCTCCTTCAGTCGACGTTCGATGGTGTTGATACTCACATCCATTCCGTTTTTAGTAAGAACTGATTGTACTTGGCGTAGTCACATAGAAGGATCCCACGTAAAAAGTTGGACGATCACTTTATCCTGCTTTTTTGTCGTCACTCGCTTCAAGCCACGCTCGGAAAAGCCATCAACATTTTTGTACTATACACTTTATACCGCTGATTCCATATCACAACAATTTTGTTTGATTTTTAATCACTTTTGCAGCCGTGGCATATGATAATTTCGGCCCTTTCGAATGCGTGCATAAAAATACCGCCTCGAAACGCTTCGCGTACTTTTCACTCATTTTTGTTTGGTTGCGTTTACGGGAAAGTTTCGAACGACACTAATATGCGTTAGCACTGCCGTCGCAGCCCTTGAGTAGGACTATTATGCAGCAAAAAGCATAACGAAGTTACAAGAAAAACCGGTTATTTTCTTCCGACACGGACTCTAAATTAGTCAAACAATGTTCACGCGTTCTCAGTGGCCAATGAATTTTAACGCCACGGAAAATGGCGTTGCTCTTGAGGTCTTTGCGGTCAATAAATTCAAAAATTCCTTTTTGATATGGAAAATGGGCACATCTATACTTTTACACTACATTTAAATTATATGCAAAGAGCAATTTTTGAGTACAGCAACAAACGACTTCCGCATAATCTGGCACTCAAAGTATTGTGAAAAAACATATTATGGGCAGAATCACTTAAGAAAATACGAATGAGGAAACGATCCCCAGAAAGGGCAAAAAGAATATACAAGGTAAAGTCCAAAATAAACAAGACTGAGCTAAAATGGAAACGACAGGAGCTTTGTTCTGATAACTTCGAGTTTATTTATTCAAAATAGTCCCCTCTGACCTCGATGTACTGTTTTGCGTGATCTAAAAGCTTTTCCAAAGAGCGTTTCAGGTCATTGACGGGAATGTCCTTCAGGATGTCGGTACAACCTTTTGTTGGATGGTCTCTACGGACGCAAAACGTTTTCCTTTCATGGCCAAATGCAATCTTCCGAATAAGTAGAAGTAACAGCGACCCATATTAGGTGAATACGGTGAGTGATTGCTGATTAAAATGCGATTTCTGGTCAAAAAATCTGTCACAAGAGTGGATCGATGAGATGGTGCATTATCATTATTCTTCGCGGTATTCAGGTCTAATACAACGAATGTGATCCAACAAACGCTTCAAAACGCCAAGATAGAAAATTGCATTGACGGTTTGGCCCGTTGGGTCGAACTCTTTGTGGACAATTCGCTTTGAATTGCAAAACCGAATGAACATCGACTTGATTTTTGACTTCTCCAAACGCGATTTTTTGGGTGGTGGCTCGTCTGGGGCCTTCTATTTGGCACTTTGACGCTTAGTTTCAGGTTCTTGTTAGAAAAAACACGTTTCATCACCATTTACAATGTTTTAAAGAAAGTTCTTGTCTGTTCTCGCCTCTTTAATGAGGTCTTTCGATTGTTGAATTCTGAGCAATTTTTGGTCTCAGTTAACTTGTGCAGATTAGAACGTGCACATACCTTACGTTAGCCCAAAGGATCAGTTAAAATGCAATAAGTCGATGTTTTGGAGATATTCAACTCCGATTCCTTGAATTTCAACGATGACTTCGGTTCATTTTTGATAAGCTTACGAACAATTTCGATGGAGTTTTCGGTGATTACTGATTTTGGCTGGCCCGTCTGTCCATTGTCATTTATGTCCTCACAACCATCTCTGAAACGTGCAAACCACTCATGAACTCTGGCACGAGATAGACAATCATCGCCATAAACTATTTTCATCAATTCAAATGTTTCGCCAAACGATTTCCCGATTTTAAAACAAAATTTGATATTAGCTGTTTGTTCGAAACTCATTTTTGTACCGATGACACAAACATACTGACACTGTAGACGCAATAACTTCGCATCCACTGAACCGAATGTCACCGAGTTTTCACTGGAAGTCAAGTAGGGATGTAATTTCCAACGCATTAACTCATTAAAAAGATGGCCAGTCTTGTTTATTTGGTCTTCATCTTGTATTAACATTAAGACTTCAACATAGAGAAAATTATTTCAAAGCTATTTCTTATGAACTTTAAATATAAATAAAGAACTCAAAGTGCAATATTCTCATAGAAATGAAGCCAATAAGTCACCTGCCTACATAAATGCATTCATGAATATATCTACTAATATATGTACTTATATATTATATAATGTATCAAAAATGTAATTAATTCATTTACCTTTTCCAGCATTTTAACAAAAAACCAATGCTGGCAATCAACTAAAACAAAAGCGTATGAAGAATGTATGCTGTCAAAATATTCACACGCACTAAATAATCCTTTTACGTTCCGAACACGAAGGATGTTTCATTTAGAATCGAGCGTACAATGTGTGAAATGGAAATTACACAGCAAATTATCCACATTCCATTGGCATGCGAGGGCTTCCGTTTCATTCAAGCAGCACCAAATACCTCAACAACAAAAGCGAGCGTGCTTTTATTACACTTTCATTATATTTATTCGCAATTTATAACAAATTTCCACATGCACACATACAAATGCACTCACATACCGCATACACTCATACACTCACACATTTTAGCTAATTAAATTGCTTACTCGCTTACAATTTCGGAAAATCGCATTATGCAGACAAATGCCGGCTCAGGTAATTTACCAATGAATATTGTAAAATAAATTAGTATTTATTGTTTTTGTAGCTTACATTTTTGAGCGCTGTAGCCTTTTGTTCTCTGCGTTATTGTGATGATAAATGCATTGTTTTTTTTAAGCTGACAGACTTAGTAAAAATTATTTTACTGTTAGCATATTTAAATAAAATTAATTTGTGTCTACATACGTACATACACTCATACATACCAACAAATTAATAAAGCTCCAAAAATTGAAGCTCCACTGCAAATTAGAAAACGATCAGGAAAAATACTCAACTTTCACATCCGCAACTGCTAACAAGAAATCAAAAAGCGTGCTTCATCACACAATATAAGAGTTCAACCGCACCCAACCCCACTAATTACAGAAATTACCACCAATCCCATTTCCTTTAACAGATTAAAAAGGACATCAACAATAGATCTCATGAGCTAAAAAGCATAAATTGAAGAATGGTTGCACCACTGGGTGCTTTCCATGCATGTCTCGTAGAGTATCTTAGTTTAAGTAAAAAATATTGTAAAATTTTATTAAACAGATCGCAATAAATAAATGGATAATAAAAAAAATACAAAATAAAAATAAAAAATGTCTTTAATATGAAATCCGACATATCCCGCCGTGGCTACGAGTTACATGGATCATTCGAGCAATCCAATTTTTGACTACTTGTTCCAATAAATTTGACCGCATACTGTTTATGGAGCTTGAATATCTGATTGCGCTGAATATCTGAATAGCTGGTTGCGCTGGACCGATGAAGACGCTCTATGAACTTTGCGAACATATCGTAATTTAAAGGGTGGTTACGTTTCAAGGGCCGGTGTTGATTTTAAATAAAATAGAATGTTTTTAAGAAACTATTGTAATTTCTCTTTATTATGATAATATTGGTATGGCTGAGATACGTATAGAACAAAATATCGGCCAAATGGCGGCACACCTCCATCCGATGGTCCAAATTTTCGATGACGCTGAGGCATAATTGAGGTTGTCTGCCCTTAATGTGCCGAATTATCTCATCCTTTAGCTCTTGAATTGTTGCTGGCTTATCAACAAACATACATACATTTTTTCAAATAACCCCAAAGAAAGAAGTCTAACGGTGTCAAATCACATGATCTTGGCGGCCAATTGACATCACCGCGACGTGAGATTATTCGGCCATCAAATTTTTCGCGCAAAAGAGCCATTGTTTCGTTAGCTGTGGGACAAGTGGCGCCGTTCTGTTGAAACCACATATCGCTCACATCCATATCTTCCAATTCGGGCCATAAAAGTACTATTCACAGTAACTGCCTGACCGGCCTCATTTTGGAAAAAATACGGCCCAATGATGCCGCCGGCCCATAAACCGCACCAAACAGTTACTCTTTGTGGGTGCATTGGTTTTTCGGCAATCACTCTTGGAATATCATTCGCTCAAATGCGGCAATTCTGCTTATTGACGAATCCACTGAGGTGAAAATTTGTCTCATAACTGAAGATGATTTTCTTTGAAAATTGGTCATTCACTGTTGCCATTTCCTGCCACCATTCGGACCATTGACGACGATTGAAATGGTCAAGAGGCTTTAGTTCTTGCGTCCATTGTACCTTGTAAGCGTGTAAATGCAGGTATTTATGCATAATGTTCATCAACGACGAGAGGTGCAGTTGTTGGGCACGACGACGAGTTGAGGTGGACGGCTCTTCAACCACACTATTGCGAACAGCAGCAATATTTTCTGCAGTACGAGCTGCACGAGTGTTTTCACATCTCCTCCAGACCCGGTTTGCTCCAACTTTTCCACAATTTTTCCGATTGTACGCACATTCGGACGATTAAAGTGAATAACTTTAACGCGTTGCTCGATTGTGTATCTTTCCACGTTTCAAATTGAATTAGTCTGAAATTGAAAAATGTCAAATGAAATGCAGAAAAAAGCTTGACGTTTAGGTGTGGTTCACATTCAAAATCGGCTCTTGAAATTTAACCACCCTTTAGTTTGCATTACCAGCAAAGTCTTACTGATTTCCAAAAAAAAAAATTCCAGTAAAAATATTTTTTTACCGATTAGTAGAAAAAAATTGCAGTAAAAGTATTAATATAATTTACTTGGCATTGGTAAAATATTTGCTGTTTGTTGATAGTCAAAATGTAATACACTCTCATTAGAGAAATTACATCATTTAAGTACTCAATAAAAAATGTTAGTCTTGTCTTATCTAATCATTTCCACGAGCTGTATAAGCTATATACGGGCATGAACATAGTAAAGCGTATGAAATTACAGCGGTTACGCTGGCTTGGACATGCCACCCCTATGAACGAAGACGCTCCAGCAAGGTGAAATGATGACCCACAAAGGATGGGGAAGACCACATCTTTGCTGAAAGGATGAAGGCTGCAGGACCTGTCAGCGCCGGGATTTCTAACTTGCACCAGCGAGCGCAGGGCAGACAGATACGATACGAAGATGGCGTCGGGCAATGACATCGATGGCCTGTGCATCAAAGTGACCTTCCTTGCTTTTTCACTGCGAGGAATCTCCAACTTTCCCCCACTAAGTCCACGGCGACCCTCTTTACCACCTGGACAAAGGAGGTCAAACTGCCCATCAATGTAATAGTCGATGACACACCAATTCCGAATGTAAACAATCCCAAAATTTTAAGTTTAACCTTCGACAGTTTGCTCTCCTTCTCTGCGCATACAACCGCTATTGCCATTAAAGTCCAAAATCGCAACAGGGTCCTCAAAACGCTTGCCGGTAGCACTTGGGGTAAAGACAAAGAATTGTTGCTATCGACATTTAAGGTAATTGGCCGGCCGGTTCTGAACTATGCTGCGTTTGTCTGGTCGCCAGGAACTAGTGACACGCAGTGGATAAAGCTTCAGACATGCCAAAACACTGCCATTCGGACCGCGACGAGTTGCCTCCTGATGTCCTCATGACGAGGCCCATATGATACCTGTGAAGGAGTATATCAAACTGCTCAGTGCTCTTGCAGAAACCTGCTTGAGTCAGAGCCACCTCCCAGGCACATCAGGAGAAACCTACTAAACTACGCCGACGAGCTCTAGGGCAAAACTAACAGACATCTACTGGACCAGACAGTGCTTAAACAAACATTACACGACATTCACCGGGAGACCGTTACCACCTTCTTAAGCTCCCGTACACTGAATGCCGTAATCGAAGTCCAAACACCACCTAATGCAGATGAAGAGCTCCAGCTTCCCCGGGAGGCCCGCGTAACACTGACACAATTACGTTCTGGATATTTATAGCAAGTTAAACTCCTACTTATCCAGAGTTGACCCCGACATACCACGACACTAACCACCTCTTCACCTACCCTTTAAAATCTACTCATCTGACACCCCTCTCGCTCTGGATCCAACCTGACGAAACATCATGTTTCCTGGGCCTACCTTTAGATGAGCCAGACGAAGACTACCGGTGATATACCCTACAACAACAGCGCAGGGCAGAAACCGCTGACAGGTTACTTTGGTGCCGACCAAAATCGATATACGGTTATAGTGGCGCCTAAGTAAATAGTTTAGAAACAGCAACAAAGCACTTTGGAAAGATAGCCCATGCCGCAACTCGTGTTCTGCCTCAAGCACCTCAAAAAATATGCTTTGATTTCGGTGATGAAAGTATTGGTAAAATTTTTACATTTAATTTTCAATTAGATATTTGTTTTATACGCTGTGTGTGGCCACTGACTCGGGAAATCATCTTCAGAAAAAATAGCATCATCTTCTTCACAAGCTCTTAGTCGTCTGTGACGATGGCAGCAAGACCTTTAGTCAGGTTCTTGAGGTTTTCCTTTTCGCTCCTCTCGGATATTCCGGCAGCTAAAAAAGCAAAAGGATTGGCTAGCATTACTTAGATCAGTGACGTCTGCCGCAATAGCTTTTAGAGAGATTTTGTGTAGTATTAAATTTTGTATTAAAAACCAGCTATACAAACGAGCAGTTCTAGTTTATTCATACGAGTACATTTATTTATTCATAAGTACACATTTATACAAATAAGTGAATATGTTTTTGAAAACAAAAATTTTGTTTGTTGCGCGAACGGAAAAAACTTTGAAGTTGGCCGCATGATGCCCCACATTTTTCACTTCAAATGCATGGACATCCCCTTCCACCATTAAATTTTCATTTGCATCTGCACTCCAACACTAATACTATAATAATATAAGTATACTAGCTGGGAGCGCCCCAATGTTGACACGTTTAGGCCAAACTTTTCAACATTTCACACAATTTCAAGCCATCTCCGAAGGAAAATTGTTTCCGATACTATTATGGCAGAGAAGGGATTCAACCGCCAAGTAGTGATTAAGTGGCTTTTCATCCTATAATCTCCAGGAATTGGAGGCTTTGGAGGAAGCCGTTCCCAACGAAAATTAAACTTGAAAGCTCCCAGAGTGGTATCCGTTTCCTCAAGAAAACTGGAAACTACACAGAATAAAATTAAACGTAAAAGCTCTCCTTTGTCCTCTTTTTCCTAAATAATACTGGAAACTACAGACTATGTGCAGCTCATTTTCATCCCTGCAGTTTTATTGTAAGCTGTACCTATCCAGAATTCAGATGTGGTTGCCAACAAGCAAATCCAAGCTGGGAATGCATACGGAATGCGTTCACGTATCGGATATTTCCTACTCTACTTTCTCACTCTGCTGCATTTAGGTCTTATGAGTTTGCATTTTTTCGGCCGGACGGCTGACGTAGTCCTATACTCCACTTTCTGTTTATTAATTATCTTGAATTAAAATTCACCCCTGCTTGGTTATAAAGCCATTCTCTCTGTTTAGCTCACTGGTAACCTCGTTTACAGAGAGATTTCGATGATCTGGAACCCAAATTAAGTCTACCGACAGCTGGCTGTAAAAAACTACCAAAATTTCGAAATTCTTTATCCCTTTGGATACGAAGCCGCTCGACGGGCGAGCGTCGCTGCGAACGAGTGGTATTGGAGTGCGCAGTAAAGAAAATAAATACTTTCAACGTTATAAAAATTAAGAATTTATTTAACACAAGAAAATTTTTCCATAAAATCAAAAACGGATTTTATTTCTACTTGATGAATGAATGCCGTCATCTTCCGTCTTATCAGACTCAAAGTAATATTCGTTAGAACTGTCACTATCTAACGTATCATCTCTAGATCGCTAAGCGATCGTGCGTAAGATAATATATAAAATATATAAAAACCCAGCTAGTTCCTCTGGCAGTGAAATCCGTTTTGACTCTACCGTCGTCTCATATCGTAAGTTTACATTATAAGGAAGATAAGATTTCATCGCTAATGTCCCTTAATGTCTTTGAATGAAAACGTGTATCTTTTACTATACTCATGCGTATCTTATAGCTCAGAATGACAGACGTCACGATCCTTGCAACTATGAATTAATTTGGGCGGCTATATGCCGACACGCGTCCGGAACGGTAAAACGGCTTGGGCGACTATGTGCCGACACTCGCCCCCAAAGACTTAAAGAGTCTCGATTTGTTTGCGAAGGACGACAATGTGAATAACAAATTAACAGCTCGACAGAATGGAAAACTAACATAGATTTCGTTTCCCTCATAGAGGTATGCGCATTTCAACCCGTTCAAAAAAGCCGGAAACTTTTTTTTTGGTTTTTTTTTAAGAATGAGGTGGTTTAAAATACCTGTTGCATCATCAAAGCTACCGTCGCAGCAATGGTATATCCGGAGACTAAAAAACTCTCCCTCACTTGGAACCGTCGTCCAGCCTGGAACCGTTTTCGCATTACTTCAGAGTGGCGATCCATCTTCTTCTTTACAAAGGTCTGGGCCTATGTGTTTGCATCCAGGTCTCACTTTTTATCAGGAGAATTCTTTTCGCAAAATCACTGATGATCTCCCACATTTCCTCGCTATTTAGCATCTTGTCAATTACATTTTCAGTGATCATGTGACCGATTGCATTCTCCAGCGTTCAACGTTCTTGTTTCCAACGCATGCATTGGAAGAATGTATGTTCGGCGTCATCTTCGGCGGTATCCTCTTATATGACCCTTTGACCGTGAACACACTCACAATATTAGGCCGATAACAGACTCTTCTCAAACCCGCGAATTCTGAGCAAACTCCAGGATCCATCTTTAAGATGTGGTTTATTTAAGTGATGGTCACAGCCAGATTTGTCAAGCACGCTCACTATAAGAAATAACTCTTTGAATTATTTTCACAATTAATATCTTGGACGTCGACATCGAACTCATAACCTTCGAAATACTTGCCAATATCGCATGCACTCGCATACTCGACGCGCTCCCGCCAATTATATTTTCTGATCTGCGTGAAAGTGGAAATTTCATTAAGCTACGTACAACACACAACGTACAACTTGCAACATGTAACACAAGCTCGTGCGACAACCGCTGCGCATACCTCTGCTTGGTTAGTTGCTGTTTTTATTCACAGTTGTGTTGTTGCTTTTGTTGCTATAGTATAACAGTGCTAGTGTCCAAGCATCGGAGGTCACACACAAATTTCCACAATGGTTTTGGTTATGCACTGTACCTGCCCCTTTTTGGCTGCTATTGTTGTTTTTTTTTTTGTTGTTATGGTTGCAAATTGTAAATTAAAATTTAATTTCGCACAGTTACTCGTGCAACGTGTGGTAATTCCCATTAGTTCACACCCACAAAGTGTCCGCAAAGTGAAGGTCACTTTTTGGTGTGAAAGTTTACAAAAATTCCAATGTTTGGAGTTGGGAATTGGAAAACGGGGAAGTGTTGGGCATTATAAATTGTGTTAACCGAGTTTTGTGGTTTTCAGGATGACATGGAATTTTGTGGTAGTTCTGAAGTGCGACTGCAGTTTTGACATTATTTAGTTACTTTTCTAATTCGTTGTTAATTCAGTACAATTTTGGAAATGGGTTCCATTAGAATTCTGAGATGAGCAAATTGTACATATAGATACGATGCCTGATGAGGTACGAGAGATATGAGGTAGCGAACTTTACCTTTTGACTGGATTAAGAGTTAGGCATTTTAGTGAGGAAAATGTATCAAATGTATCAATCCAGAAGGAAAGAAGTTGAAGCGAATACTTAAATTTCCACAGCAAGTCAATATATTTCATATATTTACAATAAAAGGCCTTTGATAAATTTGTATCATATATTCATGGATATCTGTAGAAAACAGTACATATGATAAGGAGTATTTTGTGGCAGCGCAATCTCTGAACATTGCAAGTTCAAAGGTCATAAGCTTCTACGATTTTAGTAAAATTTTCATAGCATTTGGTAGATTGCATTAAAAATGTTAGCAGACCCCTTAAATTCATCAAACTCAGGTAGCAAATAAAGGAAGCAGCTGGTATAAATAAAAATATGCAAATAAACAGCTGCAAAAGAGCTGCCAAAAATGACATTTGCTTGGAAGCACTTCATGGGTAAAACCGCATTCACGCAGGGCAATTTTTGCTGCTTTAACTCGTTACTTGTGATACTTGTGCCCTGTCAACACCCTTTGTGTTCTCGTTCTACTTAATGTTGGTGTTGACTGTAGACTAAAACCATTGCCAGGTGTGTGCGGTGGGCGTTTACGTCCTTCGTTGGTTGCGCAACTTGATGTGTTTCCACAAATCGAAGGGCTTGCAGTTTTATGCTGCAACCGAATGGCAGATTGTTTCTTATGAGGAGCGTTTTCAGGGCAGAAATACTCTCAAAGGTTTCCCACTGCTTGCCGAGGCAGTCCTGAATAAGGGGTACTTTTGAAAAAATGCAGAAAAACTTTAAAAACAAAAAATCAGATGTACCTACCAAATTCGGCTTGGAATTACATATTTTAATGCTCAATCAACGGCAAGAGGAGGATCTGCCATGAAGTGTAGTCATTAATACAATTTCACTAAAATAACTCCGAATCGCGGATTGTAGATGCAGAGACCAGGCGAAGTGCAAAATTAGCAGAACGTTATGGCCCACCTACAACCTCAAGCAATAGTCGACATTGGCAAAGATGAAACGACAGGACGCCTGGAGATTAACGGCAGTCATAACAGGCTTTTGATCTGTTGGAGAACAAGCAGCCAAAATGGGCATCCCTCACAATACAGACAATCACTGTTGTAAACAACCGGAAAAAAGGAAACAATCTTCCACTTCCTCCGCGAACTCCATGCCCTATGGAAGGACGGAATGTTAACCCTGGGCAATCCGCTGTTCGAGAGTCTCGAACAACTGTCTGGTTCAGATGTCAACAACCTAATGAGGTCCTTAAACCGCACTGACTGGATATAGTCATGCCATAAATCACTGTTAAACAAGTTGGTAACAAGAATGTGGCAACAAAATGGTGTTGAAGCGCTAGTTGGATTCCAGACAAATCACCACTTAAACCAACCACCCAATCAACGGTAACATAAGTTTCCGCTCTCGTAAAAGAGGTGCCGCTGCTGATACTATTTTTGTATTTTGAAGGTCTATATGTGAGGTCTTGAACGCAGTATTTGGCATTCTTTTGAAGCGTAAATATCTTTTTTTATCTAGCGTCAAAAATGTATTCGTTCTTACCGAAAAAACAGCCTTTGAGGGAAGCCATCCTTCATTATTACCTTTTAAAGGACAGTGCAGCTGACACGTGTCGTATATTGCTCAATATTTACGATAATCCCGCTCTATCAAATACAACTTCTAAAGAGTGGATGACGTTTCCGAAGTGGCAACTTTGACGTGAATGATAAAGATCGCGAAGGGACACCGAAAAAATTCGAAGATACTCAACTACAACAATTATTGAATGAACCCTTGATGATTTGTCTAAAGAGTTGTATGTTGACAGATCAACCGTCGGTAAACGTTTGCACGCGATGGGAATGGTCCAGAAAGCAAATAACTGGGTTCCACATCAGTTGAAGGAGAGGGATATCGAGTGACGTTTGGTGACGTGTGAGATGCTTCTTGAGCAGCAGAAAAGAAACGGTTTTCTGCATCGCATCGTCACTGGCGATGAAAAATGAATGTATTAAGATAACCCTAAGCGTCGAAAATGTTGGAGCCTGTCAGGTGAACCAGGTCCATCGAAAGCGAATAAAAATATTCATGACTCGAAGGTTATGTTGTGCATCTGGTGGGATCAGAAGGGTGTCATCTATTCTGAACTTCTTAAACCATCTGAAACCACCACTGGCGATCGTTACCGACAGCCTCCAATGAGTTTGCATCGAGCTCTCAAAGAAAAGCGGCCGGAATGGGACGGTACGAGTAGACGGTAGACATGACAAACTGACTTTGCTGCATGACAACGTCAGGCCACACGTTACTATATCGGTCCAGAAAAATTAAGAGGGTCTTGGGAAATCTTACCTCAGCTGCCGTATTCCCCAGACATTGCACATTCGGATTACCATCTGTTCCGATCAATGCAGTCAGCCCTTATTGGAGACCGGTTCACTTCTTACGAGAGCATCGCAAAGTGGCTCAATGAATGGATCAAGTCAAAATAACACGAATTTTTCGTCAGAGGAATCCGTATGCTGCCGGAAAGATGGAGTAAAGTTGTAGTTTCCAATGGCATATACTTCACATAATATCATATTTTATGTAATCTTTTAAATAATTCGTAACTTTGACGATGAAGGGACGGAAACTTATGCCCATACATCAGAGCAACTACGCAAATTTTCAACCCTTTTAAGGGGTAAAGTCATCCCCTAACTACCTAAACTCTTGTAAACTAATTTATTTGAAGGAGAAACTTAGAATATTCACCGGAAAAATTAAAAAAAATTATCCATACGTTTATGAGATCGTTGAATCGGAATTCATTGACCGTTTGTCTTTGTGGGGTCAATTTGTCAAGGTCACACCGCAAAATGTTTTTTTTTTCTACCAAGTCGAACCTCCCCCCCATTGCGTGGCGGCCCTCTCACTGTGCTCTTAACGAGAAAGATCAACAACAAGAACAACATTCTTCAAATAGAGAACCATTTTTTAAGTTCAAAATATTCAAATTATCAATTTCAAATTAAGGGAATTAGAAAAAAAAAATATTAATTAAAGTGATTTAGAAAAAAAGCAATAAAAAGTATATTATACGAGTATTCAGCACAATCTCAAAACTTGTTTCACACCAATAAAATAATAGATCAAATAATAAAACAATATGTTAATATTTGGTGTGACCACCTGCAGTTTCTATTACCGATTGTAACCTGCTGGACATTGATGAAATTAGGTTTTTTAGGTCACATTCTTTTGAAATCTTTTCCAATTTCTCTTTGAGGCACCATATCAAGTTGTTTTTGTTGGATACCTTTTTGTCACTTTTATGGCTATAAAATTTCAATTGGGTTTATGTCTGGGCGATGGAAAAGGAGCAATTATAAAGCAGCCATATGCAAGGCCTATACAAGACTTGGGCTTAGATATAATTGCGATAACAATTTATTTAGATTTTTTGGATTAGTAAGTACAAATTTTTGCACACCTTGCTTCAAATTGTTACGAAATATGTTTAAAAAAATTTCTTTCATTAACACCTTCATCACAAATACAACCCAATACCGTCGCATATAGCTTTCCAAAATTCAATGTGGGAATAATGCTATGATTTTGTAAGGCTGTTCGCGACTCTCTCCAAACTCTGTTAGGTCCATCGATGTTATATAGCAATATTTTTGTCTCATTACAGAAACAAACATCATCCCAATATTGCATTGAGTGCGAAACATGAGTTAGGGCAAAAGAAAGAAAGATAGTAATGAGTTTTCCCGACACTTCTTGATGAAAATTTGTATTTTAACCCTCCGTTGGGTTAACCCGATTCTGGCCAGATTGGCTTTGGACGTAAATTTAACATATTTCTATTATAGCTAACGACTTGACCATCAGGTATTTTACTAAAATTTAAATTTCTATTGATTTTTGGATATAACATAGAGGATATAACCTAAAGGATCCCCGAACAGGACGCAAAAAAGGTGTCCAACGGAGGGTTAAGAGTATTCTTCAAACTGTTTCATGACCTACTTTCACACCCTGACTGTCTTCCAAATCTGCGGCGATCATTCTAAGGTAGCGTTGCGGTTATTCGTCAATTTGTTTCACTATTAAACTTTCAGTCCTTGGTTTGAGCTTTTTTGGTCTTCCATTGGAGTGTTTAGACGATAACCGATTTTCGTTTTCTGCAGCATTTTTAATGTTGCCTTGCATTAATAGAATACATACCAGCCGTTTGTTTTGCTGATGTTAATTTTTTCTTCTTCTTCCTTGCTTTTATCCCATTTCACGTGGGGTCAGCTCTCCTAGTACGTAATCTCCAGACTCTTCGATCCTGGCTCATGTCCGTGTCAAATTCACATGTTTCATATCACTTTCTATTTGCTTCGTCCGTGTATGTTGTGGTCGACCTGGCTTTCTCCGTGCCATGGCGCTGTTTAACAAGTTTTTGTCATATCTGATTTAGGTTTCCTCTGGACCTGCCCATACCAGCGAAGACACTTTCTTGTATTTTATATTTAATCGGCGCGATTTTAAGACTTCCACGAATGAATCGATTAGGTTATTTATCCAGCATGGTGCCTGAGGTTCACCAATCCAACATTTTCAACATTTGTGAAAAGAATTATGAGACAAACTGTATGCGTATAAATATGTATAATTATCATATGCGATCCATTATCATAAGACCAGACTTGCTTTCGAATTCGACTGACGTTAGTTGCACGCCAAAATGTTTCGTTATTGATAACCTTAAATTAAATTTATTTTAGTTTCCACTTTCATACTTTAATGAAATCCAAAGTCTACTCCAGAGGAGTAGTAATAAGTTGTGATAATAAGTAATAATGACAAAATATTTCCTCACATTTTATATGATATTACAAAAAATGGGTAGTTTGTTATGTTAGTATCACAGGTACACTACAAGTAGTACTAGATTGCCGTTTTAATACCATAATACAGACACTACCTGTGAAAAATTACAAAGAAGAAAAATAGAAACGTGATCTGGGCTGCAGAACTCCCTCAAGCTCTTTCCAAAGGCACCCCTTAATCGCATATCCACCACACCCGGAATCATGCGCACAGCTTTTGCAATGGGGGTTGCACGGAAGGCCACACTTCTCCGAATGAGTTCCGATTACCCAGTGACCGGCGAATACCGCTACGAACTTGGAAATTGAATGGCAGAGGCTCCTCAGCATCATAAGCGTGCTGCTTCTCTTCTACTGAGGTCAAAGTGATTTTGAGATAGCGCACGATACGACTCCATCTGTCTTGCGCGTTTTTAAAGAATAAATTTTGCAGTTTCTCTTTAACAACGATCAAGAAGACACCGGTGGCTTGGACGGGGACAACTGAAACCGGTTCTGTCGACACCTTCCTGACAAGTTCATCGGCAATTTCATTTCCTTCTATGTTCCTGTGCCCAGGAACCCAGATAAGGGAAATGTTTCCTGCACGTTCCAGACCTTTGAGTTCCTCCTTACAGGAGTTTACCAGAAGAAAGCTACAATACGTCGATCACAGGGCCTTGATTGCAACTTGGCTATCGGAAAATATATTTATGACTCCATCACAAAAGCGATCCCTAAACATTTTGCATGCCTGCAGGATCGCGAAAACCTCTGCGCGAAACACATTACTAGTTTTCAGCAGTTAAAAGGAAACTGAAATATTGACTGATTTAGAGATGATCCCCGCTTCAGCTCCAGATCCAGATCTTGGAACCGTCCGCGAAAACAGAAGTACTTATGACCGAGCAGACTCCCCCTCCTTCCCATCTAGCCTGCTTGGAAAGGTAGCCCTAGCACAACCCTCAAAACCCTGCTTGCGGATGCAGAGATCTATACGAAGTACAGTGAAGGAAAGAAAAACCTGCTTCAAAACTTCCCCTACAGGAGATTACCTCCAGAGGCCTTCCATCTAATAGCACGCTGAGCAACCATGCATTGAACTTGAAGATCAATGGGAGTAAGTGCGGAATTAGGTTAACTGCGACTTGTTTTGCACGACTCATTGATGCCAATACAAGCAGTCCTCTGCACTCTCTCTAGTTTAGTGGTGTTACATACCTCCCGAAGAGCTACCAACCAAACTAAGCAACCAAAAGTCAAAATTGGCAGAGCCACTACTAACAGAATACAAGTAGTAATTTCACGCCAAGCTTCCCTTCAACATTTTTTAGGAAAATTTCTTTTGCGTCCAAATATTGCCGTTTGAATTTTTAAAGTTCTTCAATAGAAATCGATAATTTCAATTATAACTCTTAAAAATTTTACAGGAGTAAACGATATACTCCAGCCTAATCACTTTTAAAATCATCCAATAATGCGCCAAATCCTATTTAAATTCAGTCTGGTGCAATCTTCCAAATCTCATCGCTCTTATCACTCCCATTAAAACAAAAAGGAATCATTTAAAGTGCTTCACTTTTTACGCACACACACATGCGCACACTGCTATTTACTTCTGTAAACAATCAACAAAAGCACACGAGGTTACCCTACTCAAGTAGAAGCGTAAACAACCAGATAAATAACAACAAAGTGACAACACACTGGAGGACAAACTCCCCCAGAAAGTAGCAGCTCAGCATGAAGTTCACACACTCAAGCCCACAATGTAAACGAGCTAAGGGAGGAGTTGGGCGCTGGGTGAAAGTATCGTATAACAGCGACGCTGACAGCGACACGACGGTAAAGCAAACAAATCTTTCTGGCGGCAACCGCAAACGCCACAGACAGACACCCCAGAGACACACCGAGAACGAGCTGTGCATAGACGTCGAGGCCAAAGTATGTTAGTGTAGTGAAAGCTCGCTGAGGGGAAGTCACTTTCTTCGTCATCGTATTAATCTAATCCGACCAATTGAAATTCTTACGCAATCACTTGACATCAACGCAAAGTGATTCCTGAGCAAAACAAAAAGAAGTGGATAAAGAATGAGGAATGAAGAGTGAAAGGAAGCTAGCGGGTTGGCGGCCAGTGGTTGCTTGGAAGAAGATAAGAGAAGAAAAATCGCCAAAGCCACGAAATCACAGAAAACTATTGATGAAAAAATATAGAAAAGAAAACGGTTTAAATCTATAAATATATTTGTATATGTATGTGTGTTCTCCTTAAAAAAACTCAAAATGTCAATACTGGAAGTGCGAACCACTGCCGGACATTTGCCACCTTTAATTGGGGCTATTATTTAGCATTTATAGCCCATTAAAGCGAAGGCGTTCGACACAATCTCTTGAAATGCGTTTTAAATATTTTATAACCGACACTTTTAAGCACAATTTTCTTGGCAATTTGTTGATGCCAATTTGTTGGGAATGTTGCATTGTCGTCATGGCCCAAATTTGCTGTAAATTGCGTTGTGGCAAAACTTTATCCTTGGCTTCTAACAAATACGCACAAAGACACTTTTCATCATATAGTTAGAGCATTACAAATGCACACACACACACACACAGTTACATATTAACTGTTCGCCTGCTCGTAAACTTAGAGGCATTTAAATGCTTTCACCAGCCATAATCGCCTTCACAAATTGGTCTTTATTTGCATCTTAAATGGTGTTAAAAACTTTTTTGGCAACATATTGCAACAATTTACTTTACATATATATGTGTGTATGCATGTATGTGGGTGTGTAACTACTCGTTGCAGAAAGCAGTGCAGAAAACTTTTGAAGGAAGAGCAGGCAGAGCGAGCAAGGAGAGAAGAAAGAGAAAGGAATTGGTGTGCCTGAAGGCGGAACGAACGGCGGTTATTCGCATGAAATCTATGAATGAAACTATTACTTATGAGGTTGGTTAAGTGCAATGGAGAAGGAACCTAGGGATTAAAGCCGTCTTTTAAAAATTTGTTTCCTATTTGTATTGAAGTGTTAGTGCTCTGCGTTAGCTAGAACCAGATTGAAATGCTTAGGAGCTCTACAATATGGAAAATTAGAATGCCTCTCAGGGTTAGGCCTTCGGAGTTTACTTAGATTCGCAACAGACGCAGACGTATTACTAGACGTCACTACAAAGAAACGTAAATGTCAATCTGATAACGCTAAGGACCAATCAGTCCATGTAATGACTTTCAGCCAGCCAAGTCAGCCACACCTAACCTACTTATTCATCATTGTTAGCTCAACAACCCGGTCCAGGTCTTGGCTTGCGGTAACATTTGTCTCCAGTTTGATTTAGCCCTCGCTACCAAATAGCTCAGCGAAACGATTTACGCCATCCAACCATCGGAGTTAAAAGTTTACAAAATTTAAGTATTAATAATTTAGACATTTTGGGATATTCGCTTAGATCAGTTGGTCCATTTCAAATTGAACCATTTTAACCACATTTTAAAACTATTTTCGAACTATATTTTCTATATGCTTGAAATCATGTTCGGCACCAACAAAAAGTAAATTAATTCACTATAATTCTTTGCGGTCGTAGTAGGGGGTTGATGCGTGACTTTTAAAGATAGTAATTCAACAAGAAATGGCAACAACAAATCGAAATCTTAAGCATATAAATGCAGACGATTTTTTTTTTTTTTTGTTCTCATTTTTATTGTAACTAGTTAACAAAAATAAACTAACGAACAATTTTCTTCGGTTTTTGTATGATACAATTAATATGATGGTGCTTTGCACAAAACTTGCAAAGGAGTTGATTACTGCACGAGGTGGTGCGGCTTTTTGCGTTTCAGCCTTACAAACCATTTATGTTGGTCAGTGAGGGCTGAGGCTTCGCTGTTGACATGATGAGATAGCCTATTTATATGAGATAGGGCATTTTTTTAATTACGACGGCAACTGGTTCTATGCCGAGATCGCGTTCGAGATCGCTGATGCGTACATACCAGGGCGCGTTAGTAGCGCATCGCAAAATTTTATTCTGGAACCTTTGAATTTGACGTATGTTGCTGGAGCTTGAGCAACCCCATAGTTGTATCCCATACGTCCAAATTGGTTTAAGTATTTGCTTGTAGAGAAGTACTTTATTGTTTATGGATAAAGCAGATGTTTTACCCATAAGCCAATACATGTTTCTGAATTTAATATCGAGTTCTTCTCTTTTCTTCTTTACGTGAGAAATCCATCTCAGTTTAGTGTCAAGAGTCATACCCAGGTATTTAGCCGTGTTATGATATGGGATTTGCACTCCATTTATATATAGTGGGAGATATCTGATTTTATTGTACGTAAAATCAATATGAACGGATTTGGTTTCATTTAGTTTTATTCGCCAAGTAACTGTCCACTCATATATTCTGTTTAAATGTTTTTGAAGATTTGCAGTTGACTCAATTTGTGTATTTCCAACTGACAAGATAGCGGTGTCGTCTGCAAACGTTGCTATGACGCAGTTCTGATTGGTAGGCAAATCGGATGTGAAAACTAGATAAAGGATGGGCCCCAGAACGCTACCCTGTGGGACACCAGCTTTAAATTCTTTCAGGTCAGAATACGTGTCGTCGTATTTAATTCGAAAGAAACGATCGGATAGATAGGATTTTAAAATGTTATGATATTGGATTGGTAATAGCTTTTTTGTTTTGTTGAGAAGGCCATCGTGACATACCTTATCGAAAGCCTTAGATACATCTAGGAAGACAGCTGAGCAGACTTTTTTCTTTTCGAAGGCATTTTCTATAACTTGAGTTAGCCTGTGAACTTGATCGATTGACGAATGTTTTGGGCGAAAGCCAAATTGATGCGCTGGTATCAGATTCCTCTGCTCAATAATATTGTTAAGGCGTTTGGCAAGTAGTTTTTCCAATAGTTTTGACAAAATGGGTAGGAGGGATATAGGCCGATATGATGAGACGTCGTGTGCTGGCTTTCCTGGCTTGTTGACCATGATCACCTCGGCAGTTTTCCAGTATATAGGGATGTGTTTCAATCTGATTATAGCATTCATAATTTTGGTTATTTGCCAGAAGATGCAGTGAGATACGCGGACGATATAGCGGCAGTCATACCAGCCCGGGGCAATTAGAACGCTAGGAGGAAGCTGAATCAATAAGGACACACATATGGCTTGAAGATCATGGACTAAAACTCGCTACACTCAACATCGAAGTCATTGTAATGACACGAGGTCACATGCCACTCGAGGTTAGCACGTAAATAGGCGACACGTCCCTAATGACCCAAAAAGTAGTGAAATCCTTAGGTATTTAACTTGACTGCAGTCTTACTTTATGTGCCCAATTACAGCATGCGGGTACCAAAGCAGGAAAGCTTACGGGAATGCTAAGCTGATTAATAGCAAATATCGGTGAGCCAACATAGATCTGGCAATCTTTTGAAAACGCTCTTGTCAACGGTAGCACGCGGTCAGCAGCCATAAAAATACTATTTTCACAGATGGGAAAATGTTCACTGTTGAAGACGTTTTTAATAAGCAAAACGACAAAATCTATGCCAAATCTTCTAAAGACGCAAAAAATGATGTTCCAAGGGTTCAACGTGGCTATGTAGGTTCGAATGCCCGTGCATGAGACACAACAATTATAATTATAGGAGACGTTTTTTCCTAATAGCGATCACTTCCCTGCAGGCAATAGCAAACCTCTGAGTGTATTTCTGCCATCAAAAACCTCCTAAAAAATATCTGCCGTTCGGAGTCGGCTTAAAACTGTAGGTCCCTTGATTTGTGTAAAGATATAAAGACGCATACCACTCAAAATATTACAGGAACAACTCGGCCAAACACCGAATAAAGGTTGTAGGCGGTTTTTATTTATATTTATCATATATATAAATTTCAAAGCAGGCCACTTATCTGTTGGATAATTTTCTTGTATTTTTAGGATCAATTTTATTTGCACAAATACTTATATTGGACCAAAAGCTCCGCTGTTAAAGCTATAAACACGGTAAATAAAGGAAAATATACATTTTTAAGCCCTAACAAAAGCTCTGCCAGCAGCCGAAAATGTAAATATTTCCAGTTTAAAAGAAGCATCTCCCACCTTCACCGAAGGTTTTTGAACTATCGACAGAAGCAAAGAGTCCCCGTTATGTGCTAGTGGAGTACGTTAAAGAATATTCTGCCATTAATTCCAAATCTTTGTCAGGTCAACTATTTCTCGAAAAGAAGGTGTGAAATGGTGCTAATGATGCAGATAATAATTCTGTTCTAAATGGTAAGTGTAGTTTTGCTGGCAGCACCGGTCGAATGGAGTATAAACAAAAAGTGTCGTATTCAACAACGGCTTATTCGTTATGTCTATTGGATGTACGATAACCAAATCGACAATACTACCCAATAATGTGTGCGAAACACTGGGCTTATAGTTGAAGTGCGAAATAGCTTTTGTTACCACATCCTGCTCTCTAGTGTCACCACATCCTGCAGTGCCACTCGTCAGGTTAAAAAATAACGTATCAAAAAAATTAAAATATTAAAAATAATGGAATAAGTAGGCTGATTGCATTACATCAATTTAAAATTCATTTCAATTCACTTAGAACTATTTTTTGAATCGAATAAAAAATAATTGGAGAAGCACATAAAAATTTCATTTTTTACATTTTGGAGAACGCTCAATCTTCTTCTTCTTCTTTATATATAAAAACTACTCAAAAACTGCAGGACCGATTATTATAAAAATTGGTATATATGTATATGTATTTTTCCACGGAGGTTTTTAGAATATGCAAATTGCCGCCACTCGCCACCAGGTGGCACTGCACAGTAGCAACTTCTGCCTCGTTCAACCGATTGTCAAAACAATTAGTATGATCATGTATTTTTACACAGAGGAAACGAATATGACATGTTCATAGATGTAACTCGCCACCAGGTGATTGAAGACATATATGTGACAATCGCTAACAAGGCACTGGTGCAACTGGAAATGCCTGCTTCAAACCGACCTGGAAAAAACCTTTTCAATCGTGATTCTGAACTGGGGACATTCGTTAGAACAAATCTTCCGCAGTTGATTCCAGAACAACGCATTGCGCTTGACAGAATTATGCGTGCAGTAACAGAACAAAGAGGTGGACTGTTTTTCATAGATACACCCGGTAGTACAGGGAAATTTTGACAACCAAACGATCACAAAATAATATTACACTGGCAATTGCATCATCTGGAATTGCGGCAACTCTTTTGGATGGTAGCCGAACAGCGGATTTAGCATTGAAACTGCCGTTGACTTTGTAAAATGCCGAGGCACCAATATGTAACACCAGCAAAAACTCTGGATTGGGAAAAGTACTCCAAGCGTGTCAAATTATCATATGGGACGAATGTACAATGTCTCACAAGAAAGCATTGGAAGCGCTTGATCGTATACGATTTGAGAGGATACAGACGGATCTTCGGTGGCTCATTCATTTTATTGTCTGGTAATTTTCGACAAACACTACCCATTATACCACGTTCAACACCCGCTGATGAACTTAATGCATGTCTTAAATCATCAGTTCTATGGCGTCATTTACAGAAATTGACTTTGAAATGACTATTGGATATTGGAAATGGGCGAATGGAAATTGATGAATCTACACAATGTATTACCCTACCAGCAAATTTCTGTAAGATCAAAGAAAGCATCGACGAATTGGTGCAAAAAGTTTTCCCAAACATTGCACATAACTAGAAAAACCATCAGTGGCTCAGTACGCGTGCTACATTAGGGGGCGTCCATAAATTACGTGAGATGTTTAAGGGGGGAGGGGGTCGAGTCAAATCTCATCTAATCTTACGTTGGAGAGAGGGGGCGGTCTCGGCAAATAATACGCAATTTTTTTTCTGATTGAAACAAAAAAAAAATTATACTATTTTGGTCCTTTATCCAGATTGTACATGCTTAAGATTTAATCTTAAGCGTAATGGTAGTATGATTAAGATCATTCACTAATTCGTACGAAAGAAAATAATTTCATTCATACTTCGACGTTATATATTACTGCTGTCAAACCACCATATTTGTTTTATACCAAATAGCTCAACTTAATCTGAATTTACGGTACAGTGTAGCCATTCGTTTGTTTTCGCGCCACTATCAGCCGAACGTGCGACTCGATGAACACGAGCGTACAGCTGAGTGGCAGCGATGCACGGACAGGTTCCAACCTTCTTTGTTTAGAGATAGCCAATATTTACTCCAGGTACATTGCAGTTGATTCATATCAAATTTTTATGCGTGCCTATTTTATGTTTTTTTTAGTTTTTTAACGAGCGCGAATGTCAACAAATTTTTATTAAGATTTACAAAGGGAAATTGTTTTTAATTTTTTTTTAGGTTGTGAAATGCGATGATCAGAACTGCTGCAGCCCACGCGGGAGTGATCTGCATATGATTCTTCACGACCGTTTTCTGTCACCTCCATACCCTATCACTTAGGTTGATTGACGTTTGAAATTCCAGACTTTAAAGAACATGACGGAAAGTCATTTTCTCCATTTCTAATACGCCTACCGATTCAACCGCTGAATGCCTTTATCAGCACGCCTTATGATCTCTATTGCCCAAGTATACGAGTTGATTTAGAGAAAATATGCTGCAGCACATGCGATATTTACTTCGCATCTATCACAAGAGCTGCAGAGCACAGGCGAGCAGCTCACATTGCACCAGCTAAGCAAGCGCGTATGTACCGCAAAGTGCGACCCGCACGGATTGTCGCAAGACGAGCTAATGAGTTACTGTGCGCAAGCGTCAACGGCTTAGAGTGGCTAGATCAGAACGAAGTTGAAGGAGCAGATGATTTTACTGAAAATCATATGGACATGTTGAGCCCAATAGTCTCTCTTGAAACCGCGCATGATTCTCCATGGACTGAATTAGAGTAGATATTCTTTTTTTAATCGCAGTAGTTACGATTTAAGTCTTCTATTGTTAAATTTTTATTACACTTATAACTCTGAGCAATATTGATTACTAGTCTTAACTAGTCGTAAATAAAAGCTCGAAGCAATTTTTTTTTCTTTTTACAATACCAATCTAACGCGTTTACATAAGAAACCCACATTTTGAAAAATCTCACGTTAGATTGGGGGATGGGGGAGGGGGTTGAATAAAATCTCACGCCATCTCATCAGGGGGGGAGGGGGGGCAGAATATTGAAAAAAACACCTCACGTAATTTATGGACGCCCCCTTAGCAGCCAAAAACATCGATGTCAATACCATCATCTTCACCATTCAGCATGGAATACCCAGTGAAACGACAACATATAAGTCCATCGATACTGAGAACATCAACACCTCGAGAATCAAGACGAGGTTGTCAACTATCCAGCTGAATTCTTGAATTCGCTTGATTTGTCAGACATTCCGCCGCACCTTCTTACATTGAAAATTGGTGTACCCATCATTCTTCTTCGAAACATAAATCCACCACGACTTTGCAACGGAACCAGACTCTCAGTCAAGAAAATGATGAACAATGTTATCGAGGCAACAATTTTGACGGGAAAATTCAAAGGTGAAGACGTACTGTTGTCACGTATCCCAATAATCCCGACAGATATGTCATTCGAATTCAAACGTTTATGACTACTCGTATTAACAAAGCACTAGAGTGTGTGGATTAAATTTGGAGAAGTCATGCTTCTCACATGGACAGCTCTATTTGGCTTGCTCACGTGTCGGAAAACCTTCTGATTTATTCGTCTACGCACCAGATGGAAAAACAAGAAATATTGTGTACGCCATAGCACTTCAATAAACATCGAATTGAAACTAAACTTTGTAATGTCACAATTTTTTCGAAATAAACAAAATCAATTAAATGGCTTAGAATGAATTGAATATTTGTGCACTGATTTTTCTTTAAAGTTATTTTTCTTAAAATTTGGTTAGTTGTTGGCATAGCAACGCGCGCCGGGTACAACTCGTGTTTAATATATTTCAAAGTTTACTATTTTGTCATAAAAAATGTTCGTTATGTATAAAAATGCTTTGAACACAAATACATTTTTACCATTTAAAATAGTTTTACCTTTTGTATGCCCAGGAGTGTCTTTACATTCCTCGTAAAACACCACAAACAAGTTTGTCCTGCTGCATCGCTACTTCGGCACACCTACATATGTATGTATATTCATTGCGCAAAAGTCACAAACTTATCGAAAATTCACATGCAACAAGAAAGTTTGCTTGAAAGAAAATCATTCCTTCTACGGCTGCGTAAAAACTAATTGTAAAATGATTCTATGTGTATGGGAGGTCCAATTTTGAACAATTGGTAGATATAAATCCATATAATTGTTTTATGCAGAAACTTTAATGCAAGACAAATAAATTATTGCATTCAAGAGGAAGGATTCATGCGCACGAAGACTTTCAAGCATAAAACTACCTCAAAATCGTCATCCGCTCTGCATTCAAAGCTATACAAAACTGACAACAGAGACTGAAAGTGTATTAAATTATATTAATTTTAACAATGTATGCGAAACTCCATTCATCATTCATTCCACAAACTTTCAACTACAACATAGACATGGTTTTCTACGGCAGTACCTCTTTGCCCCCTTTACACACACACACACATAACACTAATGGTGATAATTATAATTAAAATTACACCAATAAAGTTTTAAAAGCGTGTGAGAGTATATGGCCATATAGGCGGGGAAATATTTTAACTTGCAATGTTCACTACCTGTAGTAGAAGCACGCTTTTAGGCGCACATATTTCTAACGCGCAAATAGGATTAAAACTACCTGGCGTATACGTAACAGCCGCCGCATGTGTTTTGTGCTTGTTTTTAGCATATGGGCTGCGCTGTCGACTACCAGTTATGTGTTAATCCTGTGTTCTAATAACTAAAACAACAAATGTAAACAAAGAAAGTCGCATTATGACAAAGCGCATTAGACGCACATTAACGCACTCGTATGCTTTTATGAGGCCCCTTACGCGGCGTAGTGTCGCGTTGTTGTGCGCCAAGTTGTTCTATTATGTTGTCATAATCAAAAGTCAAAGTCGACAACATCAGCTGTCTAAATGTAGGAAGCAGCCAAACGTGAAGGTAAATATGACATATTCTTGCTTATAATTATATTATTAAAAAAAATTTTCAAACACCTTTTATTTTGCCACTCTTTTCTGAAATACGCCGACTGCCTGTTTCCTGCTACTGACATAAGAGAGCTTATTAGAGATGTTTCCTCTGCAGCGGTGTGTTTGTATATGGGAAGATATTATTAGGCTCCTTCTTTGTGGAATTAATAAATTTTTTTGTAAATATAAAGTAAACGCTAATGAAATTATGCCTATATATGTAAGGTGTGCTGGTAGAGAGCGGATATAGACCCGTTATATGGGTCGTCAAGAAAAATCCGAAAAACTTTTAAGGGGGCACGTAGCTTTGGTAATAGGTCCAAATTTTGATAAAGTGACATATTTTTAGTTTATTGTTTTCTGATTGACAGGGTGGGCCAAGTTTCTCGATAGTCCGTGCCATTTTTCGAAACTTGAAATTTGGCGCTAACCGCAATTAAATACGTATTTAAAAGGTATACAAAAAAGATATATGTTTAGTTTAGCTAAGATTTGAAAATTTTGGAAAGCGTTAATTTTATCTGTGTTAACTAATTTCAGCTGACCAGATGTTTTGCTGTGCGGCCGCCGTAGCCGAATGGGTTGGTGCGTGACTACCATTCGCAATTCACAAAGAGAACGTCGGTTCGAATCTCGGTGAAACACCAAACATTAAGATAAACATTTTTCTAATAGCGGTTGCCCCTCGGCTGGCAATGGCAAACCTCTGAGTGTATTTCTGCCATGAAAAAGCTCCTCATAAAACATCTGCCGTTCGGAGTAGGCTTGAAACTGTAGGCCCCTCCATTTGTGGAACAGCATCAAGACGCACGCCACAAATAGGAGGAGGAGCTCGGCCAAACACCCAAAAAGGGTATACGCGCCAATTACTTATATATAATATATAGATGTTTTGCTATTGCCTAAAACTGTTGTTCGGATCTGGCTTAAGCCAGGGCATTCGTCCAAGAGATGTTACACTGATAAATTTGGTCTATTGCACCATTTAGTAAATGACTATGACTGGGAGTTAAAAGATCAATTCTTAGACGCAAGGAAAGTCCGAAAATCGGTTTAGTCGCACGGGGATTATTTAATTTGTAGTAATGTTGATAGGTGGCCCAAATCAATAAGATTGCCGGCTAAGTAATCTGACACATACTTTTCTAGAGTGAGGTAGTTAAAAAAATGCAATGGCTGCATTTTCACGCTCATCAGCGACTGCGTTGCCTTTGATTCTAGCATGACCAGGAACCCCCATATCTTTTATTACGTGCTTTCTTTCCTATCATACCAGTAGCACATCTTTTTTTGGGCTCTGCAAGGCTTCAATAACGGATTCGCTGTCGCTGCATATTACATGTTTCTTTCTGCTTTAGGAGGCAAACATTACCCCTTCATGCAGTGCAACTGCAGCCGCTTCTGCTGTGAAAGCTGAGCAGCATGTAGACAGACCACCGACAGAAATTGTGGCACAGGCGCTATTTGTCACAGCAAATGTGCTGGTGTCCGATTTGGATCCGTCAGTGCATCCCGTTCTGCTAAGAAAAGTTCAATAGCTTCGCTGTAGTGATGTATGTATTCGACCGAAGCTGCCAATTTCTTTAAGGCAGAATAGTCCATTATAGAAAGAGGATTTAAGGGAAACCCACTGAGGGTGTGTTGGTGTTCTCGTAAGATTCGGAGTTCAATTCTTTGGCGAGTGTGATGCACCGCGACTAGACCGAAGGGTTGTAGCTTTGCAGTGTAAACTGTAACGAGCTTTGGACTATGTTGAATAGTCGACTGTGTGATATGGTGCTTGCAGTACCGCCAGATGATTCTTGGCACAGTGGCTGTATATAGGCAGAGCGACATCAATTTTTGATAATATTAACCCTTTCGTAATATTTATTAGGGTCACTTTTATGAAAAATTCTGAAAAACTACAAAAAAAATTATATGAATTCAAATTCAGCTCGGCACTTTTTTTTGCAGTTCTGGTCAACGGTAAACATAGTTGCATACGTTGGTCCTGGTCTTCTGCTGATAATCGACAATTTCCACGAATTATTGAGCATTCAGTTAAGGTTTATGATGGGCGCTGCTTCTCTGAAGAAGGATTTTACGGTTTATTTGTGTTTTTGGCAGTTCTGTTGAATCGAATTTTACCAAAAAGCATCACTCCCATCAGCTGCGAAGATATTTGGAAGAGTTAGCTAACCTTGGATTTTACAGGATCTCAAAACGATCCCAAGTATCGAAGCCGAAGGTATGTAGAGTGGAAACAGCAAAATGGGATTGAAATGTCGGATTGGCCTTCACAGTCGCCTCAAAATATAATATTTGGGCAATAGCTAAGCAAAAACTCAAAGGAAAACAAAAATGGACGGTGAAAAAGCTATCAAAGCAAATTGGACTGATTTGGAGTCGAATTACCGCCAGAACTTGCGCAGAAATCAACACAAAGTATGACTCGAGGATGTGAAGCCACGAATGGTTTCGCTATGTACACACCTTGATCAAAAAGTTCCCGAAACAATGACTTGATGACGCTCTAAGTCAATTGAAGTTAGTTCTGTTTTTTTTTTTTTTTTGTTAGGTTGCCACAGGTGCTCAACATTCATACCCAAATTTGATCGTCTTTGCTTCACATTTGCAAAAGTTATATGTCTATAGTATAGTAAAGTAAAGTAAAGTAAGTATATCTACTTCTGCACGTGTAGCAATTTTTTACAGTTCTAAAAATGGATTTGAACGAGTTTGTCTTGGAATGGACGCAATGGTAATGATGTGAAAGCCTTAGAAATGTTGGAAAACTGTTTCGGTAATGATACGCTAACGAAAACAGCCATTTACAAGTGGCATGAACGCTTCAGAAGAGATCATGAGTCCATCGAGAATGACGAATGAAAGCATCAATAAATGGTAAGAAAAATTGATAAATAACCTCAAATTAACCATCAGAGAGCTATCAGATGACTTAAACATTGATTATGGGTCCATTCAGAGCTTTGCAGTTAATGATTTGCATTTGTTGCAAAGTTGATCCCAAAGAACCTGAAAGAGAGAATCCAAAAGAGAAGGATTACATTTTTGCCAGAAGGACAGATAGTAAATAAAGACTATTATTTGGGCGTTAAGAGACGTTTTATGGTTTACGTGAGGCAATTCGCCAAAAAAGAAAGGATTTGTGGGAAAATAACTTGTGGCAGTTGCAACAGTTGCACGGCCGCCGTTGCCAAATGGGTTGGTGCGTGATTACCATTCGGAATTCACAGAGAGGTCGTTGGTTCGAATCTCGGTGAAACACCAAAATTAAGGAAAACATTTTTCTAATAGCGGTCGCCCCTCGGCAGGCAATGGCAAACCTCCGAGTGTATTTCTGCCATGAAAAAGCTCCTCTTAAAAATATCTGCCGTTCGTAGTCGGTTTGAAACTGTAGGTCCCTCCATTTGTGGAACAACATCAAGACGCACACCACAAATAGGAGGAGGAGCTCGGTCAAACACCTAACAGAAGTGTACGCGCCAATTATTTATTTTTTTATTTTTAGTTGCACCATGATAACGCGCCTTCGTACAGTGCCATCATTATCCGTGAATTGTTGGCCAAGGATGAAACAGACGAAACGAATACCATCCAACAGCCATCGAATTTACCAGATATATGTCGCTATAATTTTTTTCTTTTTGATCAATTCAAAAAACCAGGACGAGGAACGCGTTTTAACAGCCGAAAGGAAGTAAAGGGAACAGTGAAGAAGTGGAAGATGGTTCCGATGGCTATACCGAAAATAGAGTTCCCGAAATATTTTGAGAGCTGGATGAGACGCTTGTATAAGTGCGTTACAGTTGATGTTGAGTACTTTGAAGGCGATATTATCACTTTTGAGAAATAAACTTACATTTTGAATTTTCTGAATATATGCCGGGAACTTTTTGATCAAGGTGGTATTTTATTGAATTATAAATATTATAGTTCCTAAGTTACAGCGTTCACGGCTCCATTAGGCAGACTGTACATAGAGAAGTTCGCTGTCTATTTTAATAGTTCCTATTCCAATTTGATATATAAAATACACTAAAAACGCGCTTAAGTTTTGCCCAATCCTGTTTATGTATTTATTAAAAGATTAGCGTTTCGTGGTGAAACAAAAATTGTTTTTTTTTTCTTTTTGGCCACCTTTAATATTTCCATCGAATAGGTCAACTGTAAAGTACCATTCTGCAACATCGAAAAACAATAAAACGCTACAATGAATTCAATTGCAATGAAATTAAATGAAAATTTAATTGAAAGCACAGAAACAAAAGTGCCGGCAACAAAGGCAAAAAACACAAAAAAACAAAATAAGAAATTAAAGCAAAGGAAGCACGAAAACACTGACAATGCGGCGCACCAATACAGCAGCAGATGTTTTTACAACACGCTTTTGCCTAACCAAAAGTGAAACCGACGCTGGAAGCGAAGCAAAAGGATTCAATGGGAAAACACAGCGACGCACAAGCGACGAAAGCGCACAAAAAGTCAAAGAATAAAAGGCCACTGCTTATGGCAATATTTGTGCTTGTAACTGCTGTCCTGCTCCGCACTCACACACTCGCGCCCCGCGCCCCGCCTCTCGCTGCCCTTCACTTCCTACGCTGCGCACCGTTGCAATTAAATTAATTTGTTTATCACCAATTTTACACCCGCTGCAAACCGGAACGCCCGGCGCCGCTACGACTGAGAAATTATTACGCCACCAACTTTTTCAATGTTGCCACAGTACCAGTTTGTTGTTTGTGCAAACAATTGCACAACTGCTTGTTTGTGTTGTAGTTTTAGTGTTGTTTTCAGCAATTTATGTGCTGTTTGCTGTTTTATTTGCTAGCATTTTTTTTTTTTTGGTGGTTGAGTTAGTCATTTTGGGTTTCCTTTAACACTTTTGTTGACTTTTGGCCTTTTCAGCTCTTCGCAGCTGTGTGTGGTTGGTGCAATCGCAATAATTGCGGGACCGACCCTGGGTATATAAGTGTGATGTTGGCGAGGCGCATCTAAGTCCGAAGAAACTATTTTGTGGCGCAAAAGTTACAATATTTCATAAATTTTCGTTATGATTCATTTCGAGTTTATTTTAATTGGTTTTTGAATGCAGCTCAGGACTCGATAAACAGTTATTTGAATGTATTAAACGAAAAACCAATTTAGTGCCAGAAAATCGAATTCGTCTTTAAAACCTAATACTTATTTCAAAATCATACCCGAGGATTATTTGTAAATAAATAATGAGTTTAATAAGAATTTAGTTAAAAAGATAGAAAGTAAATAAATGAGAATTTATATAAATTAATCAACAACTAAGAATTTCCTCATACATTTTTACTTTGAATTATGAAATTTGGTTAAAACTAGGTTATTGTATGGATCAACCACATGGCATTATTCGCAATTCAATGAGCAACAAATAGTCAAAATGGCTCAATGCTGATATAAGGAAATTAAAATAGGATTGAATGGGTCATCCGCTCCGAAAAGATGTTAGTGAAATCCCCCAAACTGCGCTACATTGGAATGACCAAGGCAGACGAACTAGGGGCAAGCCGGGAAACACATGGCATCGTGCTGAGAACAAGATATCACTAGATTCGTGCACAGAGGACGCCGTAGGGTAGATTAATTTCGTCTCCGCTTTTGCTAGTTGCTATCGACGAAGCTCTACGGTGTTAAATAAGGATGGGGTTAAGGTATTGGCATACGCCGGCAGCCTGGTCGTAATGGCATCGGGACCATTTCCGTCAGTCATGACTGAGATTTTGGAGCGGTCATTGCTGTTGTTGTTGTTGTTGATGAAGTGGTTGAATATTTCCACTGAAATAATCCTAATTAGTGTCCAGCACCGTTTTACTACACCTGTCTTGTGTGATGATGTCCTTTTTTTTTTAGTCAGATCCATTTAGTGAGGTCCAAGTATAACAGCAGATCCTTTATCTCGATGTCTGAGATCTCCTTAATTTGCTGTAGGAAAGGCTTGCCAAAGGAGCGGAGTCGTGCCCTAGCTAGCCTCGGACATTCACATAAAGAGTGGAAAAGACTTTCCTTCGCCCCTTCCCCATTCAGCTTCTGCAGATGGGATTGAAGGGGAGGTTGAGTCTGGCAGCATGCTCCCCTACTTTTCAATGATCTGTAAGGGTTGCAGTGATGCGTAAGATGTTTGGTCGAGAACATCCTAACAGATCATTCGTCCTTTGGATTTTCTATGACGGCCATGTGTTTTTGTTGCAATACATGTAGGTATTTGCTTCCATCTTCTTTCGGCTAAAGCATGAGAGGGTGAAGCAATGGATGCTTTTAATGTGTTCAGTGGGGTGGAGACTACCACCGCCTCTACTAAGTCTAGTGTCGAACTTTCAGTGATGTACTCAGATAAAACGGAATGGGTGCTGTTTACCAGAAAATATAAACCTTCACACTTTAGACTTCCCAGATTGAATAATCACTTTCTACCGTTTTCATCCGAAGTTAGGTATCTTATAAACTCCATTGGAAGCTACACAAAAACCTGATAAAGAAGGCCAGTATAGCTTTCTACTCCTGCAATTCTATGCTCGTCGAAAAATGGAGACTCAAGCCACAAGTCACTCTTTGGACGGACAACGTAGTAGTTCTGCCAATTTTAACTGACTAACAAAGGACTGCTTACATTGATGTACCGGAGCATGCGGAGCTTGCCACAGTGCTGTCCTCAATGCCATTTTGCATTTAGGTCCCATCGACTTTGACGTTATTTCGATCACTGCTCAAAGTGCAATCTGGTTAAAGGAGGTTGACGTCTGGAGGCAATCTCTCAAGGGACATGAAAGCATTTTTGGGCAGTTAACACCCTACTTCTCTCGCACAGATCTTTCTATCCGCAAACCGGAGTTTGAGAGTCGAACCAGGGTAAACTTCCCAAGTAGACAGGAATGTCTGCAATCTGCAACGTCTGTCTTCACTGACGGCCCCAAAATGGAATCAAGATTCGGAGCAGAGGTTTTCCCGAAATCAGCCAATTTATCTATTTCCTTAAACCTGTCGAATACTGCTAGCGGTTTTCAGGCAAAAGTCTTTGCGAGTTTCTTAGAGAGCGTGAGAACGAAGGAGTACTAACATTTTTTTCCAATAGTCAAGCCGCAATCAAGGCTCTAACGATGTCATGGTGCAGATCCACACTAGTAAACTCCCGTAAGGAGGAGATCAAATATCGTGCGTGCGCAGGTAGCATTTCTCTAATATGGGATCCAGGACATACGAATGTAGAGGAAAATGATATTACGGACGAGTCGACCAGAAAGGGGTCAACTGAATTGGTCTCAGAAATCTCCTACCCGATCATCGGCACTGCCCCGACTGTTTCTGAAAGGTGATTGCTCAACTTATTTCTCAGAAAAGTGCAGATAAGCCTTTGGCCCCAGCACAATAAACGGACGACTCAGAAAGTCCCAGGGACTCGACGCCATTCAATTTCCGAACTCGAAGCTGTGTTTACCGGTCATTGGATAATCGGCACACATGCACAAAGACTAGGTTTACCATTTAATACCCATTGTAGGGACCTTTCAGAGGGCCAGAGCCAATAATCGGAATCAGTCCCGCAGGAATCAAGAATTGGATCAACGATTATGTAGGCAATCTACCTAAAGAGCGATGGTCTGGTCTAGAACGCTGCAGAACTGCAAAGTGTTTTGTGACAAATCCGAACAGAAAACTGTCAAACTTTCTACTAAAACTTAGAAGGAAAGACATTCGGTTGATGGTCGGCATCATTACAGGACACAACCCATGGGGTCAGCATATGACCACCATTGGAATCACCGAGGACCCGGTATGCCTGTCATGCTTGGAGGAGGTGGATAGCACTGAGCACTTTCTCTGTGAGTGTCCTGCCTTTGCTAGAGCACGGCTACGAGTATTGGGTTCCGATGTCATGAGAATGAGTAATATTCGTTCTTTAAAACTGGAGGATATTTACAGATTTGCCAAGGAATCTGGAAAATTCTCACAGGACTAACTATCTCTATCTCTGTCTCTATTCTTTCCTATCTCTTTCTCTGATACTTTTCTCCCTCCCTCCTTGACTATCTACCCCCTTTCCAGAGCTTTAAATACAATGGGCTTTTTAGCCTGAGTGTTTTAGGAGCCACCAAATCTGCTGGTGCTCCTTGGCTCGACCTTTTCAAATTCAAATTCAAATTCAAGGACCTTTCAGCGAAGAAGACTGGTGGGCACTTACACTCTAAATGTCCAGTTTTTTTTTTTGAGCTAAGGGGAGCTAAATGTCAGAAACATCATCACAGGTGCAGTTGCAGCAGTGATATGTGGCACACGAAGACAAACACCATTCCTGGAGGTACACAGTCCATGTATTTATCCTTGGGTGCAGATGACGCCAAAAAATTGCTGGAGCTAGGACGTCTCAAACTAGGATGGGTCAGATTCAAGCAGCAGATGTCTGGGTTTGGCAGCGAGACGAATAAAGTCACTGGGTGTTCCTTTCAGCGACGGCCTCGGGCAGTGCGCAACCTAAATGTCATCGACTGTTTCCAGCCACTCTGGTTGGCTGTAGACATCTGCCCGCTAGGTTAGGTTAAATGGCTGCCCTAGCTTAGGGCACACTTGGACAAATATTGAAAATTCGTTCGTTGTGATGCTATACATGGGAGAGGAGAAAAGAGAAGGGAAGGAAGGAGAAGCCTCGGGATTAGAGACGATGATGACCATGCATTTTACGACGACACTGTAGGTGGCTGATTTGCGTTCGTAATTAGCCACAACAAGCTACTGATCAGCTTCACCAAATTTATGAGGTCTCAAAATAGTAAAGTTTTATCCAATAAGAAGTGCTATTTTAATATTCAAAGACAAATTCTATTTTTTAATATAAATGATCAGTTGTTTATTTCATTATAAAGAGGAAGGTATGCCGTTAATAGTGGAAAATAATATCAGGCAAATGACTTCCACGACCACGCTTACATTACAATATCCTTTTCATGAAATTTTCCATAACCGAATTGCAAAGTGGCTGACCTATGTCCTCGATAGCCTGACGAATTCCTCCTTTGAGGTCTTGAATCAACACTGGGCTGTTGCCGTAGACCTTCTCTTTCACGTGGCCCCAAAGAAAAAAGACACAAGGTGTTAAATCACAAGATCTCGGTGGCCAATTGTGAACACCTCTTCGAGAGATAACTCGGTCCGGAAACTTTTCGTTAAAATATTAATGGTTTCGTTGCTTGTGTGGCACGTAGCGCCGTCTTGTTGAAAATAAACGTTGTCCAGATCAAACGTTGTCCAGATGTCCCCAATCCACCCCAGAAGGGTGTAAGCGCCAATAATATTTACATATAATTGAATTTGTTACCTTATTTTTATTTTTGCAATCTGGCAATAATTATAGATTTCTTAAATTATAAATAATAATAATAAAATATATAATATATTACTAATAAATAATTGCTGGGGTATGTAAAAATATGTATTCATTGTGGCAATCAGCCTGTGATCTCAATTTAACAACTATGCTTCGAATACTTGAAGGTCTTTAAAATATTGTACTTTCTTAAATTTTCAAATCTTCTCTCTTAAACACCTATCTTCCGTTTCATCAATAGGTAAACACCATTTATTTTCTTTCATTCATATTTCTTTGTGTTACATTTTCACCTGAATGGAACTCCTCGCTTCTGTTTCATGCCAAATCCATTTAAATGAATCTAATTATACGCATAACAAGTCCATAAAACCCAGCTGATCATCTAAATCACGTTCACTTTGTCTACTACAAATCACCGCCCAACAAAAGGAAAGCAGCAACAACACAAAAAGTGAAAGAAGCCAGCTAGTGCGGCAAACCATGAAAGGCATGCAACACGCCAAAAGTGGCAAGCAAACAGCCAGCTAGCCGACCTTAGGGAGGACACACCTTGAAGTATCAATCAATGTGAAATAATCTGCTAACACTCCAACGTCGACATTATGACCTATCCATTTCAGCCGCTTCTATTCAACAACAACAACATAATAATAACATAAAACAAAAACAAAGCGCCCACAATAAACATTGCAACAAAAGGTAAACCAGTTATAGTATCAGAATAGTAGCTGAAACAGAATTGTTGTATGCTTAAGTATGTGTGCGCGAGTATGTCGTAGCAACTGCCATAGAAAAGCATAGCATAGCATAGCTGTGGAGCAGCATAATAATAAAGGACACAAAGGAACTTCCGCCTCAACACATAAGCTGCTATCAGTCATCCTTAAGTACACATAAAGAGCACCTTGCTGACTTTTAGCAGCACTTCAGCACACGCTTCCTGTGGCTACTCGCCCTGCCACTGTGCTGTCTTACTACTTTATTTAGGATGAATATTTGGACCGGCAGCAAAAGTCAAGAAGTTTATAACTTCACACAAAAAGCTGTTCAGTGTGAAGTAGACGCGAGGTGTGTGGTGGGGAGAAGGGCGAAACATAAAGTGTAAGTGTGGAAACTGCCATTGGTCACATAAAGCATTCAAGGAAGCGCTCAGTGGGAAGGGAAAATAAAATAACTTGAATCAAATATAAACAATGTGCGAAGGACAAAAACCAGCGTTGTATAGAGCAGGTCAGAAGAGAAGGCTGCCAAGTGGCTAGAATTCCTCAGCAGGCACGCTTGCGGGTCGATAAAATGGTTAAGCGGAACAGTCAACACAGAGGAGAAACGACGAGGGCAGCATGGGAAGGTGAGCGTGGAGGATTAGCTTCATGATAAAGGCGCACGAATGTGTGTGCAATGGCCACCGTCTTTTGTGTTGCGGACGACTTGGGCTTGAACTGACAAAAGGTGTGATAATGTGGCAGCAAACCTGGGCATTATTGTGATAACTACACCGACAGGTTACTTTGGCCGCTTAGACGAGGAGTAGCTGTTGGTCGATGTTGACGAGCGTGGTATTAGTTGATGTTGTTGCTTGGTTTTCTTTTTTTGCTTCTTTTTTCGACAGGTGTGGCTATAAACTTTCGCTGCGGGCAAGACAAATTAGTTAATGGCTAAGTAGATTTTGATTCTCGTAAATTGGCATATGCGATGGATTTTGTGATAAGGTGGTAATAATTGGAAGTGGCCGCTTTTGATTGAGAAACTCGTGGAATATTTAGCTATAAGGTTTAAGATGTACATCTTTTTACTTTGCGTCTATTTATTTTTTTTTTATAAGTAAGCCGATTGCGTTGCCAAACCATTAAAGCAAATTTGGTTTTGTAGATTAAACTTAATAGCCCAGAGGTCAGTGTGAATCAGCGCGTACACAAAGAAGCTCTCGCTAGCTATCTAATGATCAACCATGATTGGAAAAAAACGACGAGATGACGCTTATGATGGAAAGAATAAAGAGATGACGCCTATCGTAGTATTGTTACTTTGCTCTCAGCGAATTTGACAATGAGTTACGTCGTTTTAGTACCAATATGGCCAGATTACCATTTTCGTAACTTGATTTAGCATTTTTTTGTTATTTAGTCTCGGAGTTTTAGTTCTTTCTTCCTGTTCTAATTAAACGTAATGTTTATAATTTTGTAAAATATACATTTTTTAAAAATTAGTTCAATAATTCACTCTGTTTTATTTAGCTTTACTTTTTTTAACATCTGGTAGCATTGCCCGCGATTGCAGTTGTCGTTGGAGCTCTTCTGCTTTCAGCAGTCAAATCTGTCTCTCGCTACTGCAGTATTGCCTAGCTTTGGATATAAAACCGCACTAAAATGGCCACTTTCTATGTGTGACAATTTGTTTTTAAAATGTGCGCTTTTTTAAATGAACGTGTTATGGTTATGTACAATTTAATTTATGAGTTTTTTGAAGTGAAACTTCTTAGGCGTCGATGGACGAGCTAGAATGGAGAGCAAAATTTCAAGGCCATGCAACGTTTTGGGCTCTTTCGTTCCGCGAGGGAGAAAAAAAGATATAACATAGAGGAAAAGGAGAGAGACAGCTATACCTTATACATATCTTAGATACACCTTAGGCTATTTTTCCTGAGTTTTTCCTTGCGGTTGTTAATTTCTAGTGACAAATAACACTGCCTACTTTTTGGCGCTTGTTCGTTGGTGCAAACTTGTAGGAAATATATTTTTGGTGCCTACTTTTTGGCGTTATATTTTGTTGGTGCCTACTGTTAGGGGCGTTTTTTGTCCCCAATTTTTTGGCGTTTTTTTTGGTTCCTACTTTTTGGCGCTTATTTCCGTTGCCTGGCTTGTGCTAGTGCGTATTATTAAGGGCTATTCATTTCGGCGTCGGATTTATTGGTATTGCCTTGCGGTAATTTGTGCCGTTGCTGCGGTCCTGGAATCGCTGCGTTTGTGCGGATGGTAAACGCTCGGAGTAGTGCGCGTTGTTGACACGGTTTGTGTCCGGCGTTTACCTACTATACACCGGTCGACCCTTCTCAGTTTTTTGTAAATTTTATCTATTTGTATTCTCTGCAAATGTTGTGAATTTATTTAGATATATATTCTTTCTCTCTCTAATACTCTTTCTTTGTCTGCCTTGAAAGTTTCAGTTTTGTTATATGTACTATGCTACACGCACTTTTTTTTAATTTTGTCTTTATGGTTCATGATCTTATATCAAAACAATTAAATCGCATTGAATAATTTCCCAAATAATGGATATCAAAATGTCGGTAACAATTCAGTGCAGTAACAACAGCTGATACTTTAAAATATTGATTTCGACTAAAAGCTGCTAGCTGTTATTGTATCCTCAACTTCTCTTCTCAGACAAACAATAACCGATTAGTCCAATTTATAACAAAGGCTCCACAGCACACAATCAGAATCTATCTTTGAGCCCAGCTAAATGCTTCCTCTGAAACGCCCTGCTTCTGCAGTCAGTTTTAGTTCGCCTGGTATACTTTGTAATATTTTGCATACTAATCGCTCATATCCTGGCAGCCGAGTAACATTTTTTATGTTGCAGTGCATGCATATTTCGCATGAAGTAAGGATTTGCGCCTTAAGTTATGCTACACCTTTTCAACACATTTTCACCTTACTGCTCTTTCACTACAGACTGCACTGCTCGGGGGGAGTGTCATTCTACTTTAGTAATTTTCAAGACTTCTCCTAACATTCCATAGAAAGTTGTGTGTTACAATTTGTGTGGGTACGTGGATATTTGTTGCACTGGTTGTTGTTACTGTATGTATGCAGTAAAAGTGCCCTCACATGGAGTACAATGACTACAAACCGATTGTACATTCATCTAATTGTGGCTCCTGTGGAGAAAGTGTGCTTTAGCCCTTTTGTTATGAACTCTGTTTATTTTATTTTGTTTCTCTGCTTTACTTTTTGTCGCTTGGAATCCTTTTATGCATTGTGGATATTTTACAGTTTTTGACCACAATGTTGGCTTAGTACCAACGCTTTTGGCAAATGGGTTGACGTTGTGGCTGGTGGACTCTTCAAAATACAGCTGTGCTCGCAATATTAGCAGCGCGACAAATTGCAAAACGAGCACTCAATTGTATTCTTCTTATTTTTATTTATTTTATTTTCTTTTTTTTATTTTTTACTTTTATTATTTTTTGTTTTGTAAATGAAAACTTCAAGCTTTGTACTAAATTTAAAAAAAATTCAACAAATTTTCATTAAAATTTAAAAATTTCAAATCTTTAATCTGAATTTATAAAAATTTCGAGTACATAGTTTTATAGCCCATTGAATTTTCGTATAGTAAAATGCAAGTTTAAGTTCAAACATCGCGTTTATTTTTTATAAAATTTTTGGTAGTAGTTTTGTCCATTGATTTAGAACAACTTAGTTAGTTTTCCACTGCATCAACACTGTCGCGCACCAACAAAGCAAATCTACTGAGACTGCAATACACAGTCTTGTAACCATTATTGAAAAGCTATTGAGTCAAAACAAATCGCAGTTTGCACTTTTATTGGCATAAACGGAGTTGTAGTTAATACATCCTATGAGGCAATCAACAATGAACCATTCCTAAGGGACGCATCTACACTTATACCAATTATGCAGTCTAGAACAATCAGTGCAGAATTAGTAGAAAGAATAAAGTCTATGAAGACCACAAGAGGTTTCCCGCAAAATGGAGTCCTCTCTCCTCTGGATACTAGTAAGAGAAGAATAGATGAATCGCTTGGCTGCCGATCCGGTGTTGAATAATAGGATCCACATCAGTTGAACTCAAGCCTTCTATCAAAGCGCAGATACATTGTTAAGGGTTTCAGATATGTCAAGAAAGACTCGCAGCGCTTTCTCTATCTGTAGCAGCACTCTCAGGAGAGCCGCTTCAGTGGGCAATCCCCCTTTGTGTAACCGTA
Source organism: Anastrepha ludens (assembly GCF_028408465.1). Taxonomy (NCBI): domain Eukaryota; kingdom Metazoa; phylum Arthropoda; class Insecta; order Diptera; family Tephritidae; genus Anastrepha; species Anastrepha ludens. The sequence continues at coordinate 7,313,896 of NC_071499.1, read as the reverse complement.
CTGATTTGGTGACAGTGGGTTAGGTTCAGTGCTTTCCTTAATATACGAGTCTAGCAGTCTTCTGCACGTTCTGCACAAGTGGCTGTTTTTACACGGTTTAGGTATAAAAACACCTTTAGCTAATCTGCAGCTTCTAGGGACGTAATTTAGCCTCAGGCAGCACAGGAATATTTCTTTCAGTCGGGGTGCCAGCACAGAGCTTGCTTTCTCCAGCAACTCTGGAAAAATTCCGTCCGGACCCGGGGATTTAAAGAGGTCAAGAGACTTCAAAGCCCAATCCGACTTCGTTGTTGAGTTCAGATCTTCGATTTTCTCGTCATAGCTTGTGCTATGCGTAACTGTAGAATCATTGGGAATGGCGCTGCAGCCCGCAAAGTGAGTATCTATCAATACTTTCAGTACTTTCTTGCATTCTTGTGCCCATTCTCCTTTGACTTTTTAGATTCACGGTAGAAGATTTGGCAAGAAACTTCCTAAGCCTTGATGCTTCAGAAGTCTTGTCTATGTCGCAGAAACTCTGTCATGAGCTTCTCTTGGCTCTCCTAATTCGCTTCTTATATATTAGATGTACAGTTATGCTTTGTACTCTTTCCAGCATACATCGCAATCGGCGACCTTAACTATGTAGATTAAGGAATTCATTTAATTCTCTTCTTTGTTAACCAAGAACCTTGTTTCAACATGGCGGTTTTGGCTTTTGCTTCCGCCTGGAAGGTGGCAAGATTATTGATAGGCTAGAAAAGTTTTAGAGATAAGAAGAACCCTTGCCGTCTCCAGAGCTCGCTAGTGGAAAAACAGATATGGATGATGGCTTCAGGTAGCACTTCGAGAGTTTCTCGTAACGAGTTTTTCTGTGGACTTACAAGGGACACATTAAAGAATTTCTCAGAAAATGGGAGAGGATGAAATTTAATGAACACAACGAAACTCCATCGGTCAGCGACAAGGGAAACAATTCCTAACGCCGGACAGAAGAATTTCTAATTAGCTACTTTCGCAGACGATCATCTGTCATTCTGTACCTCAGCAGGGTACCTCTGCCTTTTCTAATCTGGATAAAGAAGAAAAGTAAATGGGTCTGGCGATAAACGAGGACAAAACGAAGTATCTCCTGTCATCAAACAAACAGTCGGCGCACTCGCGTTTCGGCACCAGCGTCACTGTTGACTGTTATGATTTCGAGGTTGTGCGAAACTTCTTTTATTTAGGAACCAGCAATAACGCCAATAATAAAATACAACGTAGAATTTCTCTTTTCAGCAAGTGCAAAGTGGACTAAGTAGGCAATTCAGTAGTAGAGTCCTCTCTCGACGAACAAAACTAACACCCTACAAAGCTCTCATCATGCCCGTTCTAATGTATGACGCTTGGACGCTGACAATATCCGATGAGACGTCACTTGGAGTGTTTGAGAGGAAGATTCTGAGGAAGATTTTTGGACCTTTGCACGCTGGTGACGGCGAGTATCGTAGGCGATACAACAATGAGCTGTATGAGCTTTGCGACGACATAGACACAGTGCAGCGAATAAAGATTCAGCGGCTTTGATGGCTGGGTCATGTCGTCCGAATGTATACAAACGCCCGGGCTCTGAAAGTATTCGATGCAGTACCAGCTGGTGGTAGCAGAGGAAGGGAAAGGCCTACTCTGCCTTGGAAAGATCAGGTGGAGGAGGACTTGGCTTCACTTGGCGTGTCCAACGATTATCAGATTTTATATTTGTTCCAGTATATGGAAAAAAAGTTATAACACAAATTTTTAAACCGATGCAATACTACACAAAAAGCATTAAAACTGAGTGTTCGGAGAAACTGTATACCCAGAATTTTTCGAGAAATTATAATTAAACATTTTTAGCATTTCTATGAAATTTGTTGAATTTTTTTGAAATATGTGAAATTTTGCACAAAATTTTAAACTTTGAGTTGCATGTTTTTTGTTGCAATATAAACTAATTTTTAAAAGAAATATAAAAAAATAAAAATAATTATTCAAAGCCCTACAATATGCCGCGCTGCTACTATTGTGCACACAAGTGTAGAAACTCATTTTCTGCTACATGTGTTTGTTTATATAGTTTTTTGTTTGCTTAAAAGCTCCTCAGACACAACTTACGCTGCTCATTTTTTTTATTTCTTTTTTTACCAAATTCTGTGGGTCAGTCGAGCAGCCTTAGCCAGCAGCCGACTGTGCAAGCAATCTTTTGTTTTTCTCGTTTTATGGATACTTCTACTGGCAGTGTAGGAAAATGGTTTCCGTTATATTTTAATAAACACATATGCGCGTATGTATCAACAATAAAACCAGAAAGGTCTTTGGTGCCAAAATCAACTTAAACCTAAAAAAAGTGCAACTTCATCTCTGCTTGTGGGTCGATTTTCCCACTTTTCTTTAGTGTTTATCATTTGTGTACTTTAATAGTACAGCTCTGTGCCATTTGTCCATTCGGCAGTTGCGGGTTTACCTTTTCTCTTCATTTTCATTTTCCTTTTTTTGAACCGCAAACTTCCGTTTTGTCATATTTTTTTATTGTATTTTATTTATTTTTGCAACGACTTTCGAACTTTAAAAGCCGCTTAAGTTAATAACATTTTGCAAAGGTGCTTTGCAGTCGCACCTTTGAAAGTGGCGGCGCCAAAGTCCAAAAGTCGCTATCAGTTGAGGATAAAGTGGACTTTCGGAAGTAGAGTTGTGGTAATTGAGTAAAAGGAAGCGGTAGTTGGAAAGTTTCTGATGCAATATGATAGCAAAAAACTAAATGCACAACAGCCAAGGACATTTGTAGTGGCGAGGTGAGAATAAGTGATATTATCGATTTTTAGTAGGACAAAACTGCAGCACCAAATATTCACAAAATTGTGTTAGTATTTAAATGGTTTGAAAAGTATTAAACTGGTGTTTCACCAAAAGAAAGATGTTTTCGATTATGTGATTTTTCTTTTTTATTTTATTTTTTTGTAATTTTACATACAGAGTGTTTGGTTTCCTCAGAAGCTCGATCACCAATTTCAGCAAAATCAAAAAAATTTTAAAGAACTTTACTCACACATTGGGTGCCAAGTACGTGGGAAACTTTGGGTTGCAATATTGATCGATTTCCTGCGATTCAGAGGGGTGCCAGACTCGGTCACGCGGACGCAGAAGCACATCCTTTTCGTCCACTGCTTCGAGCTTAGCTCTTTTCCAAACCTCCTCCACCAGAACTACTGTCGCCTTATACATGGCGGCCGACCGTTCAGCAGCGCCACCCATCACTCCTTCCTTTCCACGTCGTCTTTCTCCGCACCACTGAGTACCTGGTCCACTCAAGCGCCCTTAAGTACTTCTCAGGTACCTGTGAAGCATTTTGATCAACATAGCATTCCAGGATCTTTGTAGATGTAATTGAAGCGGACTCCCACTCACACCCCCCGGGACAAGCTCCATGTCGACTCCGACTTCCCCCCAGAGTCTCACCCAGATAAGGCTTTAGGCGTCGACTTCACTTGCTCCTCGGATGATCCCGTAAGTAAGAAGGTTTTGGTGTTCGGCTCCTAGTCCCCGCTAAGACCTACGGTTTTTGTTTTTGGTTTTGTGGTTTGTTTTTGTATTTTGTATATTTTTATTGTTATTGTTGGTAATAGTGTTCAGGAGGGTACCCGCTTGGAGCCGCTATCTAAAACCCGAAGTCTAGTCGTCCCTAAATAATCCCATGGTCATCTATGCCAAGGCAGGGAGGCCTTGCGAGGGTTGACGCTTGCTCTTATGAAACATTTGTTCAGAGGCAGACGCGAATCGGGAGTCACCTCAACCACACCTAAACCCCCAACTGAATGGAGACGGGTTTGGAACGTACTCCGAGGTCTACCAGGGTTTCAACGGGACGAGGACAGTCACGGTATTTGCCCACCAGCCATTTCAGATGAGTTTCATCTCAACGTACGCAGATGGCAGAAAGCCGCAACCACCAGCTCAGGGCTCAACTTTTTTTTCCTTTATCTCCACGCGCTTACTGCGTTTCGAGTAGTATATGATTTCAATCAGTTTACTTTTGTTTTTTAGTACAAGTATTTTCATACATATGTGCGGTATGACATTCAGACAGATTACAAATATTTTTTAATTATATTACATATTTTATAGTTTAACAAAGCCAACTGAAATAAAATGCCTGCTATTGGATACAAGCAGTTAGATAGTTATTCTACATACTATGCATATTACTATTGTATTGTGATTAAGACATGAGGTAGGAATGTTTGAAGTATTGAAGTTTTTTAAATTATCAATAGTTTTTTGACAACATCATTTGCTGCCAAGACTCGAATGATTTAAGACATATTTACCGTATAGCATAGAGGAAATGCAGTGTATACTAAATCGACCTCTTGATTTGCTGCTTCTTTTTTCTACTCATCTGCGGGCTCGTTTCCTTCAATACCGATGGGTGATTTAGCCCAGTAAAAGTCAATCCTGTGTCGCTTGCGAAGAATGTGTAGGTGCTGATGAATTGATGCAATTAAGGGATTAGGATTGCTCCGATTTTGGATAGCTTGCAAACAAGAGCGAGTGTCGCTACATAATATGACTAGTTCTTCCGATTTCAACTCTTTCTGAGCCCACTTCAGTGCAGCGTCAATTGATAAAGCTTCAGCCTGGAAGACCGTGCATATGTCATGTAATTTAAATTTATGTGACGTCCAGTTGTCATCTTGCTTATGAACGACAAAAGGTGATCCACAAGCTCCTGTTTCACACTTGCTTCCATCGGTATAGATATTGGCCGCATTGTCTGCTTCCTGTTGGGTTGCTATACTTTCAAAACGTATAGACTAACTCTAGGTAGGATGTTGTTAATTTTTTGGAGCAGTACGTTATTCAAGCATAACGTTTAATGTTTCTTCATATACTCCAGATAATTTGACACTTTCTATATGCATAATTTCTTTTTATCTTCAGATGCAGCGGGGTGAATCCTACAAGCGGCAGAGCCGAATTAGCCGAAACTGTGTGAAAGCCTGATTGCTCATATAGCGAAATTTCTTTGGAACGAGCGAATATAATTATATACTTGCAGATAATTGTAATATCTGTAAGATAATTTGTAATAAGCCTGTAAATACTAGACGGAATTTGCATTCGTTCTAGCTGATTTAAGAGCGCCGGCCACCAAGCGTAAACGCACCTTTGATGTCTAGAGACACACAAATGACCTGTCACTTTTTCCGCTTCTCCTTCGCAATAGTTTCAATTGGGTTACGCAAAGTATCCAAAGTTGAGGTCTGCTCTTTGAAGCCATATTGTTTTCGGGGCCATAATTGATTGAATTCACTACAGGCATTTGGTAAAGAGTTTCTCTAACAGCTTTCGGATCACGGGAAGGAGTCCTATGGGGCGGTAAGATCCTAGCTTATTAGTTTCAACTTTGTCTGGCTTTGGTAAAATTTTAATGTAAGCAGTTTTCCAAATTTTTGGAAAGTAACCCACACAGAGGCACGCATTATAGAGAGCTGTGAGAAACTTGGGATATTTCTTTGTAAAAGCTAAGCATATGTCTGAGGTGAGGTAATCTAAAACTGGGGCTCTATTTGAATTCATGGTTACTAACGCTTCGAGTACTTCTTCTCCAGTGAATGGTTCATTCTTAGATGTGTTATGGTTAAATTTGTTTCTGTTGCGACGGTGGAGGTGTTCACGCGAAGAGTCAATGGTGTCGTTAGGAAAGAAATGCTGCAGGAAGGCTTCAGCTGTGCCGGCACTGTCCGCTATATCGAAGCGTCATTGGATATTGATGTAATGGTGCATCCTTGATTAATCGGTATGTCAGTGACCATTTTCGTGCATATGTGCGTTAAGCATTGGAATGTTCCATAGCAACTGCTGTCGGTCTCAACTATTAAGTTAAAGTAAGGAAAGGAAGCCCTAAAAAAAGACCGGTCACATAGGGAATAGACCAAGGCTGGACACTTTTATATCGAAACTGATAATGTGTCCATCAACATCAGTTCGAGTGAAAGAGTTCTGGATTACTAATATCCTCACTACTAACCCCCTACTGCGCAGAAGCTTGGACGATGGTAATATCCGATAGAAAGAAATATTCTGCGCAAGATTTTTAGTCCTTGTCACGTTGATGACGACTATGGAACAATGAGCTGTATGAGCTTTACATAACAAAGTGCAGCGAATTAAGATCCAGCTGCGACGTTCGATGGGTCATATGGTCCGAATGGATACAACAACGCTCCAGCTCTGAAAATATTCAAATCCGTGCCTGCTGGTGGTACCAGAGGAACAGGAAGGCCTCCTCTACGTTGAAAAGATCAAATGGAGAAAGACTTGGTTTGGTTTCCAACTGGCGCCGGTTAGCATGAGAAATACATGACTAGAGCGCTTTCTTAAACTCGACATAGAGCTCCAAAGATCAAAGCGTAATCTAGGTCAGAAGAAAAGTCACACAGATGATCAAGTTCTTCATCAACAAGACCAGGCTTAAAAAACTCAGGAAATAAATTTGCCGCTTCACTTGAGCTTCGCGCTTACTATTAACTAAAAAGCTGCCGGTGGGAACACTGGCACTAATTTGTAATTCCAGAAGATTTTGGGATTTGATTTTATGTTCAATTCCATGTTATGGATATAGTTTTTATAGAGAGATTTATCTAAATAGACATCCTTAAATAGAAATAAATGAACTCCTTTAATGTTCATTTATATTTAACGAAATACAAATGATTCTTAGTAGAATCAAATGAAAAAAACTAAAATTAGTTTACATAGTATGTAAACATGTGCGTAATTTCAAAATAATTGTTCCAGAATAAGATCCGAAGTGAGCTTTCAAGTGAATGGATGAAAGTCAAAGCAAATTAAATTCTTGGCTTATTAGCCACTCAAGAGTCAATATTGTGCCATACTTATGATTTTATTGATTTCATATGAACTGCAGTGTGGCATTTGTTCAATAGAAAAAAAAACAACAACCCCACCACTCTTTCAGCGTATAAAAGCACGCAGTTCAATAAAAGGAAAAGTGGTTATAGCCACGAGGTTGGCGGCGAGTATGTCATTACGTTAATGGAAAAGTGAACGAAATTAATTGATTGCCATTGTTTGCGGTTGAAACAAAGAAATCGAACAATCCATTCCAATTGTCACAAAAGTATTAAAGAAGGCAAGAAGACAATTTTATTACACACAGATATGAAATAAAGTGTTTAAGGAAAGTAGATAGCGAAGGTGGGGACGAAAGACAAAACAATGTAAAAGGATATTCATGCGAGGGTCGCCACTTAAGTTGTGAGTGTGACAGTGTCAGGGTTGTATAACCGTAAGTTAGAACAAATATATTACTAAAAACTCCCTCGTTGAGATACCATTTAGGGGAGATATAAAAGGAAAAGAACCAAATAGGAGGCGAAAGAAAGAAGCGGCTTTAAGCGGATGACAACCAACAGTGGCTAATTGCGTTCAAGCTACTGATGACATTCACCAGGTGTGTGATATTTAAACCTGCAACAACCACAGGTGTAGCAAAAAAGTAAGAGCTCAGATGTCTAAATATTTGCCCGATTAGAGCAGGGAAGCTGGGGAGAAGATGTTGAGATGACTCCAACTCATCCTTCAGACAGAATTACTAGAAGCGATCCCAAGTATCCATGGACATCTAGCGGACAATGTCCGGTAAGGATACCTACCAAATGCGAGAGCTATGGCTCTGTTAGCCTTAGAAGTTCCCTCGAGCGTCCCCGATATACCCGTGGCCAAAAGGATCTCGAGACTCCGCACGTTTGCATACTAGCCCAGCGCTCGCTTAGTTGACGCGGCGCTCATCTTTCAAGGAGCAGACCACAGGTTCTCAAGGGAACTCCAAACCCTCTCGTTTTGCCATGAAACCGTCTTTCTCCTGTTTAGGCAGCTTATCATACCCGCAGTTTCCTTCTATGCCACTGTGATCGAGAACGCAAATTTTTAACAAAAAATTAAATAAAAATATTTTCAAAACCGTAAAAACAAATTTTTAATAAAAAAAAATTATTTTTCCCCAAAAATTTTAAAAAAATTTAATAAAAATATAAGGTTTTTCAGTAAGAGCGCTTCAACTTTTGAACTTTTTTGAATAAAACACAAACGGTTTGACTTTTTTAACTAATTTTTTTTTTTATTATCGAGTTTGAACATATACATTTAAGTATGAAATTCGATTTCTTTTGCATGACCACCGCGTGCACGTTTTACGAAGTCCAATCGTTGAACCCAATTTTCGACCACTCTTTTGCATAAATCAGCCGAAATTCCAGCAATTTCGCGCTCAATATTGGCTCTGAGCTCACAAATCGTCGCCGGCTTGTTACTGTAGACCAATGACTTCACATAACCCCAAAACGGGACGGCTTGTTAAATGGACCGTAAAATGGCCGTAATGCTCTTAAAGTAGCAGCAACAGAACGATTATTTTCATAAAAAATTTGCACGATTTGCAATCGTTGCTCAAGTGTGTAGCGTTCCATGATGAAATGTATACTAATGAAGTTTACAAATGACAAGCGAAAAATAAAAAATATTGCGTCGTTTGCCCCCCCTATCGGAAAAAAGTTGAAGCGCACCTATTGAATAACCCTATATAAATCCATATATAACAAGGAAGTTATTTTTAAAATCCTAAAAAAAAATTTTTGACAAAAAATTGTTAACAAAAAAATTTTATTTTTACCGTAAGAAATTTTGTAGGAAAAGTATATTGTATTCTAAAAAATTAAAAAAAAAACTATTATTAAAAATATTGCAATGAGCTGAATATATTAAGTGCGCAACTAAGTACTCGCTTTTTTTTTTTGATGAAAATACAACTTTATTCTGAAAAAATGCTTACAAGTGAATCATTGAAAATATTGCCCATCGCTAGCTACTACTTTTCCCCACCTTTCTGGTAGATCACGTATACCGTCGCGGTAAAACTGTTCATCTTTTGAGGCCATCCACGGATCAAGCCATTTTTTGATGTCTTCATATGAATGGAACTGCTGGTCAGAGCAGACCATGTGCCATCGATCAGAACAGGTGATAATCGGACGGCGCAATATCTGGAGACTATGGCGGGTGGGGTAGGATTCCCCGTCAGTGTTTCCAGATAAGTTTCAACGGGTTTGGCAACGTGAGGTCGAGCGTTTTCATGCCTCTCCGCGTTTGACACGGATCCTCATTGAGTAATGCCTCCGATTCGGCGTCTTCGAAAGTTTTTGACCTTCTTTCACGCGGGCGGTCGTCAACATTGAAATCACTGTCTTTGAAGCGACGGAACCGATCTCGGCACGTGGTTTCACTTAAAGCAGCATCTCCACAAGCTTTTGTAGCTCTCGATGCGCTTCAGCCGCCGTTTTTTTCAAATGAAAGAGGAAAATCAACACTTCGCGCAAATGACGATTATTCGGCACAAAATCAGACATTTTCACAAAACCAAAAGTATTTGATACCAAAACAAAATCACGAATATGTCCAAGCTCGGTTTATGATGCTTAGGTTATGTTAAAATCGACTAGCACACACTGCTGGTGGCATCTATTGACAAACAGCGGGAACTTAGTTGCGCACCTAATATTTCAATTTAAAGAACTCTATAACAGAATTTTCAAAATGGAATGCATCTAAAATTGGTACAAATTTCTTAAAAATTTTTTAAAGTGTTTTTCAGGACAACAAAAAAAAATTTTGGAACAAAAAAAAATTAAATCCCTTAAAAAAGTTTTAATAAAAAAAAATTATATTTTTCACCAAACAATTTTTTTTGGAAAACTATATTTTATCCTAAAGCCAAATAAAAGCTGCTCCGGAAAGTAAAAACGAGCTTATGGCAGTTCAAAAATTGTACACCAAAGCTGTCTTATGATTATGAAACGCACCTTATATTGATCCGCGAGGGCAATATTTTGAAAATAAATTGAGCCATTTTCGGTAATAAATATTTATTTTTACTAGCCTATCTCAACCCTCGCAGCGCACGTACAATACGGAGAGCAAACAAATCGGCTGGCACAAAATATAGAAACTGTCCTTGTTTTTTTTCTTCGTATTACCATTGTTACGCTTTTACCTTCTTGTTGGCCATGTAAGACGACACTTTAGCGTAATTGCCTACTTGCGGCCCAACGTCATGACATATCATTTTCTTTAAAACAAAACAGACAATGTAGGTTATTGTTTCGCTTGGTCATTTCCGGCAAGAAAGCACAAATTGTTTTTAATGTATGTGACATAAAGCCGGCGATGTATTGCCAAGAACTAAAGCAAAAGTTAAAATGACAATTCGAATTTCGTATGAAAGCAAGAGGAGAAGGAGGAGGAGGAGGAGGAGGCGGAAGAAGGCGTCCAAAAATAGAAACAGAAAAAGGCTAAGAGATAATAAAAGGTGAAAAGGTGCACCTTAGTACCTAACCAAATGGACGAATGCGCACATACTCCCATATATATACACACACACACATCCATATTCTTGTTTAATGCCTTAAAAGCCACATTTAGCCGCAATTATGCGAACATTAGCTGCGAGTGACAAAATGGAGACACGGCGACATGGCGACACATAAATAAAGCACTTAACAGTAAAATAAACTCCGCGCCATGCCACACACATAAATATGAGTACAAGTGTTGTTTGATTGTATGTGGATGCCACTCGTTGTATGGCTGTGGCAAGCGCACTAAGCACCACTCACCAGCAACTCCATAAGTCGTGCCACAAAGATTTTTGGTTTCTTTTTGCGTTACTTTTTATTTCAATTTGCTGGTTGTTTTCTTAACTTGGCTTTTGTTCTAAGTAATTCTTCCTGCCACAGCACATAAATCGCATTTCGCGCACTTTTCTCTTTTTTCTTTTGCCTGCCGTCACTTCCAGGTGTTGAATGTGAATGTGACGACGTCTTTGGCGATAAGAATCATAATCGTTCACAAGCTGACAAAGTGCCAAGCAGGCAGACGCCACGCGTACGTGCAACATCATGCGCTCAGCGGATATAGAGGATTGCAGTGTGGCGCGTCATCTTCATTATTATGACGATTATTTAGCAAAGTATGAAAAGCTGCGTTGACTTGCTACACTCACTCGTGATGTGTTGCCGAACAGCTGGTGCCACAGTCAGCAGCAAAACGGTGCAGGCAACACGGGGTAAGTGCCATTAGGGTGAATACTTACATACACAGCGGCAGCAGTCGTAAGGGAATCCAACATGTAGGCACTCCACATCTCTCCGGATGTTGCCGTTATGTTCATGTTATGCGCATCAGCTGCTGCTGCCAACAGTCGCTTACGAGGACATGTCTTCAGTCGCCTGCGACTGCTGTTCTAACTTTCTTCAGAAGCATACAAGCCACACACACCTACATGCCTAAGTATGTTTGCTTCATACAAAGTCCAAACGTTTCTACTTAGCTGACGCTTTGTGCTCAGTTATGTCGTTTGTCAACGTCGTCTAACCATCAAATGGCAGGTTCTAAGTTCATGTAGCTTTTAGCGCCCGGTGTCTTGGACTTACTCGCATTCACTATTCAGCATGAAGTGGATGCTGCGTGTGACAGTTATGAACTGTTCGCGAGCCATGTCCTTGTAATGTCAGTTTATTACGTAATAGCCGAGTGAATGGGGGCCGGAAGGGTGGTAAATCTGGTTTCAGTTGTTAGCAAATATTCAGACACTGAGTGACTGTTCGTGGAATAAACTGTTAGGCGGCAAGCGAGCAGAACAGCTAAAGTTGAGACAGTTTGTGGTTGGTGGTAAAGTTGAAAAAAAAAACTTTAAATTTTGTGCATATGCGTTTCCTCTTACTTGATAGAACATAAAGAAAGATTTTGGGCAAAAAGATGTTGGTTGAGTACTTAAAAGTGCATCAGCCACTATTTTCTGCACTCCAAGCAATGACGCAAATTGCAAGCTCCAAGTAGAGACTGAAATAAATAATTGCGACGAACTTGAGATCCTGGCCCCGAATTCAACTAGAGAGCTCGGCGGCTTACAGAAGGTTTCAAGACCGGGGCGTTTTCCTGTAAGAACAAAGACGGCGATCTGGGGACTCATATCCAGAGCATACTTAAATTATAGAGGGAACACTTCTCGAACCTGTTAAACAGTGACAGCTGCGCATGTCACAGAGAATGTGAAGATCCCGATACCCCAATCGTCGACGACGGAATTGTCGTTCCGCTACCGGACCATGACGAGGTGAGAATAGCGATAATGCGGCTAAAGAACAACAAAGCTACGTGCGCCGACGGACTGCCGGCTGAGCTATTCAAACATGGCGGCGAGGAGCTGGTAAGGTGCATGCATCAGCTTCTACGGAAAATATGGTCGGATGAAAGCATGCCTGCCGAATGGAATTTAAGTGTGCTCTGTCCAATCCATAAGAAGGGTGATTCTGCAATCTGTGCCAATTACCGCGGGATTAGTCTTCTAAATATCGCCTATAAGGTTCTAGCGAGCGTATTGAGTTAAGACTGAAGCCCACCGTCAAAGTATTCGATGCAGTGCAAGCTGGTGGTAGCAGAGGAAGAGAAAGGCCTTTTATGCGTTGGAAATATCAGATGGAGAAGGACTTGGTTTCACTTGGTGTTTCCAACTGGCGCAGGTTAGCACGAGAAAGAAATAACTGCGCGAATATCGCGTCAATCAAGAAGAACAAGAAGTTAATGTCTATGAAAGAAAGAAAAAAAGTGTTGTAAACTTAAGAAAAATAGCAGAACTATATTCCGTTTTAGTTTTTGTAGACTTTCTCATATTTTTATGCAGATTTGGTCTGAGAAGACCCCTAGTAAAATTTCACTAGAAACCATTTTCTGCTTTATTTTTCAAACTCCTTCAGAATAGGGTAACAACTACCCTAATTTGAGGAAGCCAATGTATTAAAATAGTCGACAAAAATTCTCCTCGTGAAATTCTACTATCCGCTCCCAAACTAAGAATTTCGACAAAGTCAGTATCTTAGCAATTTTTCAGCTTTTTCGAAAAGCGCTCAGGTACGTATATTAAAACTTAAGTAGACTACAAAAAAAATGTTCACTGAGATTTCATCAAAGCTTTAGAGATTTTACTATTTGGACTGTGGCTGTGACGCTGTACAATTAACTTAATTTATTAAAATTTGGTGGACAATTTCTTCAAAATTCTTCTGAAAGAACTAATCTACTGTGTAAAGAGACAAAGATAAATTAAATGTTTTAGACCATTTGGCACCAGTATCTCGATTCTGCATGCAATTTCTGTAAATAATCGTTGCACAAGTCATCAAAGACGCACTCCAAGAGCTCGGGTGGAAGGTCCTTCAGCATCCGCCGTATTTTCCGCACCTTGCACCGACCGATTACCATATTTTCCGCCAAACAATATAAAGGGCGTTACCTTCGATACGCTCTGGAATCTGCTCTTTCAGATCGGAGTATGAAAGAAGAAACGGACGTTTGGTCCAAAATGGGTTAAATTAAAGTTCTTGGTGGTATTTTATCTTAATAAAAAGTAAGTTAAATTGTCCATTTTTTTTAGTTTCAATATATTTTTTTTTGACGGACGATTCACTGATACCCCGAGTGGCGCTAGAGCGTATTTTATGAAAAATATCAGACTCTTATATTATATTTATTATTTAGAATCCGGAATATTTATATTAGAAGGGATTACATTTGGACAAAGTTAGCTACTATTTTGGCCAACCCTGCGAAGGTAAAACATTTGAAAGTAGTAATGTAAGATTTTCCGCCTGAACGGCTTTTCTCACTAATCTGCAAATCAATTTTTCTATTTATCCTAAGCCAGTAAGTACTTCGCCAGAACTCGGAAATAATTGAGTTGCAACTCAATTGAGTGGAATAAATACACTCGAATAGTGTAACACTCTGACACACTACTGCATATGTATGTATGTATGCACAAACTATTGCTCTCAAACATGCAAACATACACATGCACATCTTGCGCCAGTTCCTCGACGATGTCTATAATCGATTAAATCAAATGGAATAACGACGACGGATTTATCTATGTGGCACAACGATTTATTGCACTGCGGCAGACATACACACGTGCATACATACGAGTAGACGACTAAGCAGAAGAATATTCCTTCAATAATATTTCGATTTTTATTATCCTTTTTTTTTTGGTTTTTTGGATTATTACTCTAGTCGATTGAGCAACTGTTGTTTTCCTGCCGGCAATGCACTTCCATTGTTGCAATTCATTTTATATTTATAACCGTCCAATCGTCATACGTTGCATTTGAAAAAGAAGATGTCAGCAATTCATAAGCCAACGCACATTGGGACCAACCCACACAACTCGGTGGTCAAAAATCTGTAAAAGGTATTTTTTACTAAAAATAATGGAGGTGCATAAAAAATGAAATATGCATCTTCTGATATTTATTAAATTGAATGATTTTTTTTAATTACACCAGTCACCAAAATATAGGGTTTTTCAGTAAGAGCGCTTCAACTTTTGAACTTTTTTGAATAAAACACAAACGGTTTGACTTTTTTAACTAATTTTTTTTTTATTATCGAGTTTGAACATATACATACATTTAAGTATGAAATTCGATTTCTTTTGCATGACCACCGCGTGCACGTTTTACGAAGTCCAATCGTTGAACCCAATTTTCGACCACTCTTTTGCATAAATCAGCCGAAATTCCAGCAATTTCGCGCTCAATATTGGCTCTGAGCTCACAAATCGTCGCCGGCTTGTTACTGTAGACCAATGACTTCACATAACCCCAAAACGGGACGGCTTGTTAAATGGACCGTAAAATGGCCGTAATGCTCTTAAAGTAGCAGCAACAGAACGATTATTTTCATAAAAAATTTGCACGATTTGCAATCGTTGCTCAAGTGTGTAGCGTTCCATGATGAAATGTATACTAATGAAGTTTACAAATGACAAGCGAAAAATAAAAAATATTGCGTCGTTCGCCCTCCCCATCGGAAAAAAGTTGAAGCACACCTATTGAATACCCCTATATATGTTTTTTTTTGAGTTTTTATAATATAAAATGGTGGGTGCCTAATACAAGTTGGCACCATCACCGTATCGGAAGATGTATAATTTACAGTTATACATATTTGATACTTGTGAACTAGACTGCTGCAGTAAACAAACAGACAAGCAGTGGAGCGCGTAGAGGTGAAAATAAAATGTAAAGGCTAAATAAGAAATCAAAATAATTTTTTTAATTAGTGAAAAAGTTAGTCAAAAATAAAATTGGATGGTTCATTTTACGCATTTTGGGGATTTAATGTAAAAGTAATGTGAATAGCAAGGCACTGCTCTCCAAACCTTCACCCATTTTCCTAGGCTTCTTGCCCGGGGCTAAGGTTAGGTTACGTTTTTGTGGCAGAAAATGGGTAAAATGGTATCTACTCAACAACCTTGCTCTGCTCCCAGCTAAGGCTGGACAATTTCAGAGGAAATTATTTACTATTTCTTCCTATTCCTTGTCTCTACAGCTTTTGCAGTATTCTCGAGAAAATACGCCTAGCCTAGAAGAGTGCCTACCTAACAGCCAATGACTGGTAACATAAGCCACGACCTTCGAGATATTCTCTCTTGAGAGGTTGAGCAATTCTCCTAACCTTTTCGTATCTATT
Source organism: Anastrepha ludens (assembly GCF_028408465.1). NCBI lineage: Eukaryota > Metazoa > Arthropoda > Insecta > Diptera > Tephritidae > Anastrepha > Anastrepha ludens. The sequence goes on along the minus strand of NC_071499.1, from coordinate 7,298,290 downwards.
TGCGGCCAAATTAGCCTTGTTAGACCATAAATGATTTTTTTTCTCTATGGCCTATTGGCCTCCTGGAGAATATTATTTTTTATTCTTAATTTGCAATATTCCACAGGAGTTTCAATATTACCTTTCCTTTCGAGCATTGGAAGATTAGTACCCTTCCTAGCTAGCTCATTGGCCTTGCAATTTCCTTTAATTCCCTTTCTGGACTTGGTTCACCCTGATTTTGCTAACGAGGCTATGTCGGCGGAATCGAGCTGGTATAACCTTTGCATCAGCGAACTAGAAATTCCTACGTCTTGCAAGCCTAGTAGAAAAGCCGGCAGCACCGGACCCAGGCTCTCATGTAGAAGGCTAATCTTCTACTAATTTCAAACTTTTGGATTACTGAAACCAAAGAGATCCTATATTCCACCAAGAGATTCTATATTCCACCTGGGAACCAAAGGGGATATATATATATATATATTTTGTAAGAAGGGGTTGGAGAACCAAGTGTGCATACGCTTCACCTAAAGGACAAAGTCATATAATATAAGAGGTGGTGTTTAAATATAGAAATACTCGATCCGATTATGCAAATTCAATCGATTTATTTATGTGCTAGTGTTTGTCTCGCGCCCAAAGGGGATGGCTAGACCGCGCAAAAGATGGCTAGACTGTGTCGAAGCTGATCTGAAAACAAATTAGAGTGAAAAATTGGCGGCCAATCATAGAGAAGGCTTGAATGGAATAGTGGAGCAAGGCAAAACCCACCCCGGTTTATAGCGCTGACTGATGATGATGGTGATGAACAGTGTTTGTCCCATTTTTAGAAAATACTGCCGAATGAGTTCATGTGTGCCTACGAATCAGTGGGTCCAGGTGGAAACACCATTGTAGATATGAAACACCAAAATGAAAGAAAAAGGTTTATTATAATAATCGGCAGGCAGTAACAATCCTCCGAGTACATTTCTGCACCAAGCAGCTACTCATAAAAATAATCTACTATTCGGAGGTAGAATAGAACTGTAAGTCGCTCATATAGTAGAACAACATCCCACTCATACCATAAATTGGAGCATTATTTCAATATCAAATATTTCCATTTAAGCCCTTTATATACCCTTGATTGCCTTTATTTTTCAATTTAACTACGAATTGCTGTCAATGTGTTTGCATAAAAATATATATTTATTTATTTATTTAAATATACAAACCACTATGTAGAAACTAAATCAGAAAAAATATAATAAACATTTCTAAAGCATTTGCCTAACTTATGCAACAGGATTTGTTTGAAAGAAAAACAAAAAACTACTTTATCAAAAATCAATTTCTTAGTATCAATAGAACTTTTAAAAAGAGAGTATGAAATAATGAACTTGAAAGATCTATGACACCTCTTTCTCTCTTTCTATATTTGCCTTGCCACTATTTGGGTTCCTTGTCCTCATGTTCCCAGGTTTCTCTGCCTTGTATCGTCACATCCTCAAGGCCCTGTTCTCTTATGTGCCTTTGTATTGTATTTACCCAGGTCGATTGTAATCTTCCTCCAGTGCTTGTTGGCTCAGCTATGTCCATAGCGAGTTTGACGATGTGGTCCTCGTCTCTACACATTATATGTACGTACCATCTTAGCTTGGCTTCTCTCATTTTCTCCGAGATTGCTGCAATTTTCATATCTTCTCATAACTTGGTGTTTTCTGCCGATATCTGGTCAGGCCCACATACAAAAGGTATATGGTCATTTTCCTCGTTCAACTGTTTATTGTAGTATTGTGCCCAGCAGGCTTTGATGCTTGCTTCTGTCGTCACAGTGTCGCTATATTTGTCCTTGATGTATTTCTCAGTTTTCATATCGCTAGCACCCATCTATCTCTTTTTATTAATTTCATATTTTAATTTTTCACCTCCGGACTTGCTCAGCGTTTCGAAACCGTCTTTAAATGCTTCTTCTTTGGCTTTAGCTACCTCAACTTTTGCCTGCTTTTTAGCTGCTTGGTTTAGCTCTTTGGATACCTAGGTCTGTAGGATTCCAGTCCTTAAAACCCTCTTTCGTTTTCTTAAACACATTATTCTTAAGTTACTTGTACACCACCAGCTGTTTTTTATAATTTTTTCGTTTATATAAATAATGCGTTTTCCATTGTTGATACGCAATATTTGCAGCTTTTCCCATGCTTCGTACATAGTTTGATTTTCCGCCAATTCCCCCAGATTTTCTTAGAGGTATGCTTTAAGTAGCTTAATAAGACCCACTCTGATATGTTCTTCAGTATATGTAGACTTCCTATTTTCCAGTTTTCGGACAGTTTTTCTGTGCTGGAATATAAGCGGCTTTCCCGGGATTACCTCTATCGCACATAATGCAAACTACTTGGGTGACATTTTTCTCACTTTTGTACGGAATCAGATGTTCATTTTTCTTTTTGAAGAAAGTATTTATGATGGGCAGGTTCTGGGAACACGCAAAGTCGAGGATGGTCCTGCCTTGCTGATTGATGTCACCATATCCCATTCCACCTTGCCATATTTTAATTACGGCATTGATCTTTGCAAAGTGCCCATTCAGATCTCCACAGATAGTTTCCGTTTCTATCTGGTCTCCACTCTCACATCCGGGCTGTGGTGCATATACACTAATTATGTTTAAATGCCTCCCCTTTGTAAACGCTAATTTGAAGTACATTAATCGGTCTGTTATTTTTTAGGAGGTGATCTGTGGCACCTCTAATATTATAACGAATATAAATAATACTGCGTTCATAATACACCCACTTACGCGGCCTCGGTAGTCTAGCGTAAGTGGACTAGCCCCTGCCATCCCAGAGGCTGTGGGTTCGAATCCCACGTAAAACGCGATCCTCGCACTTTTCCAAATTTACTACTATTTACTTTCTCTGTTCCAATAAAAACAAATCTCATTCCTCAACCCCAAAAACTTATCCATTCCATTCTTACTCCCGCGCTAAAACAAAGAAAAACACAGTTACACATTGCATCAGTGGCGCCAGTAAGAGGAAGCGGGCAACCGCGGTAATAGCGCAGACACACCAAATTTAGCGATGTCCTCAGCCATGCGATCCGTCTGGCAGAAAAATGTGAAACACAGATGGCGCTCCAAGCAGTAAGAAGACGTTGTTCCTAAGCAACGACAGGTGGGCATTCCCACTACTTAGAAGTGATAGCGGCAGGCTAATCACCTACCCTAGCAGAAACCAAAAATAGATTAACGAAACCTACGCAAGACTGAGTCTTGTCGAGGCCCTATGCTCCCTAGTGGAGTGAACAAGGAAAAAACAAATTTCCCCCCTTCACTCGTAATTACAACGGTACTTTTTTTTTAATTTAAACCAATTTTCAGCAAACGTTTTTGGAACACTCCCTTTTAGGACAGAATACCAGTGTGCAATGTTCTTAATAAGAGATAAACACAGCATAGTTGTACAAAAACAAAACCTAAATCCTTCCGGCAAAATAGCAAAGGATCGCCTGACTATGATTTCCACTCACACACATTCACGCAACAGCGGCAACATCTCCAATTTGAGCAATGCGCAGTGCACTTGTGCTTGATTGCACAAAATCAATTGCAGCTAACGAATAATGAAATAACGAATAAAGGGCAACAACAACAACCAATAGCGCATTACTTCAATGGCTAATATCAGGGGATATAATAGCGTAAACATTGTAGAAATTTTTGAGATCAAAAATGTATTGTAATTTTTTATATTTTTATTTTTGCTGTTGCTGGGAATTTGTATATAAAAATACATGCAAGTGCGCTTTGAATTTTCCGAAGCATTTTCATGGCGTACAATGCCGTTAACAGCATCACCCTTTTTGCCACAAATTTTCATTCGTTAGTTGCAGCCAGCTGCTCAACAGCGGCATACAATTGCATTTTCGCTTCCGCCTTGGGCAATAAAAGTTGCAGTCTTTAGCGCACACAGCTCGTTTGCCAAATAACGAAATTCGGAAGTCTGTTGCCCACTTCGTCACGCTTCGCCGTTAAACTATTTGCCTCGGCGGCTGCATCTTTAGCCAATATTACAGTCTGCAATTGACAAGATTCGCACTCAGCGCGCCAATAAAACTGATGGCATAGCTTGAAACAAAAACAAGCATTAACCAGCGGCAACAACCAAATACCGCATGTGTGTGTGTGTGAGTGCGCGTGCAGCGTACGGCCAAGTTATTATGGCTACTTTGGAAAGTTTTCCCATAATCAAACTTTCGACATTTACAGCGCCAAAGCCATTTGGTGTGCATGTCTGTCTTTTGTACATAGCAGTGCGAGTGTGTGAGTGGAAATGCCTCGATATTTCTCTGCCTCCAAATTGATTCAATTGTCAAGTTACTGCAATTGTCGCATAGCTTCCCGCTTCGCGCCTCTGTCATCGCCTTAAACTTTTGCAAAAAACTTTGCTTTTATGTGTCTCCATTTCTCCGAAACTCGGGCGTAGCTTTCTGCAAAAATTTCTGCGATTATTACCGTGCATTAGCCGTTATGGGCTTTTATCATATTAGCTGCCTTGTATCCTTGAAAAAGTGGGTGTGAAATAATTTGGATGAGTGTCACTAAAAATCGGCACTCCAAAGAGAGGGTGAGAGAGAGAGAACTCTGGTAGGAGTTTGAAGGAAAAGGTAATTAGGTATAAATATCAGTGTAGACAGCCACACATTTTCGTCACTCATTTGCGCGAAGAATAACTGAACTCAAAAACTAGAGAATCGATACGAGCTGTTTTGAAGTCGCAAATTTGCAGTTGCAAAAATGAATGCATATTTTCTTTCTAATAGATATCGATCGCTTTGCGTTTTTATACAGTAAGCCAAAAAGTATCCCGCAAGGCCACAAAATATTTGATGGGTCGTGGTTTGTTTATTTCTAACATCTGGAAATATAAAAGATGACCAATTTAGAGATATCGGATTTTAAATTCAAATAAAACTAACGAAAACTGTAATTGATTAGGCTTTCCTTTTTATTTTTGTGTAGAAACATTTATGCCATTTATTTTTTAAAGATAATCCCTTTCAGGATCTCTCTTGTCAACAAGTGCTACTTAGGACTAAGTAGGCAACTGAGTAGTAAAGTCCTCTTTCGACGAACAAAACTAACACTCTATAAGGTCCTCGTCATGCCCGTCCTATCGTATATCGAAGAAGCGTGGTCGATGACAACATATCGAATATCGGCGAATATCGCAGGCGATGGAATGATGAGCTGTATGAGCTTTACAACGACATAGACATAGCGCAGCGAATAAAGACTCAGCGGTTACGTTGGCTGGGTCATGTCGTCCGAATGGATACAAACACTCCGGCTCTGAAAAAATCAGGTGGAGAAGGACTCGGCTTCACTTGATGTGTCCAACTGGCACCGGTTAGCACGAGAAAGAAACGGCTGGCGCGCTTTGTTAAACCCGGCCAAAATCGCGTAAGCGGCTATGCCGCTAATTAAAAAGAAGAATCCGTTTCAAGCGTTGACCGCAACAACGCTGTAATTCCGCCATCCGTAAAAACCAGTTTTAAATAATATAATTCGCTGGAGGGCTTCGGTCGGTATCTCGAGAGTAACTTTAGTAATGTTGGCTTTCAGAGCCTCAATCGAAGCTGGTTTATCCACAAAGCACTTAGGCTTTACAAACCCGCACAAAAACTCTTAAGGCTGTGATATTACACGGTATTGGTGGTCAATCCACTGGACCGAGACGACAGATGAATTGCTGACGACGCAGTCAATCTATTGTTTCTGGCACTGTTTGGCAAGTAGCGTCGTCTTCAAATGTTGTGGATTCGTAGACGTTGTTGAGGCGTATTTCTTTCCACGATGAAATATCAATGAATACTGAAAAAAATTATGTACTTGTATGTATTTCCTTACTTAGAACAGGAAGAATGGACGGAGGGCTACACTCGGCTGCAGTGCCTGGTGAACTTGTTCACGGATGGATCGAAGTTGGAAGGAAAGGTTGGCGGAGGAGTCTTTTGCGAGGAGCTCCTCATCAGACTCAAATTCAGGTTACCGGACCACTGCAGTGTGTTCCAGGCAGAGGTAGCCGCAATCAAGGAGGCAGCTGACTGGCTGCTTAAATGCGTACTAACGGTTTAGAAAGGAAATATTTACTCCGACAGCCAAGCGGCAATAAGGGCTCTCGGGTATATAACGGTGCGTTCGGAATTGGTCAAGGAATGCTTCTCCTCGCTTTCGGCTGCGTCCGAATTCTTTGACATCAGCCTCATCTGGGTTCCTGGTCACAGCGACATTGCTGAAATCTGTGAGGCGGATGAGCTGGCCAGACAAGGGACATGTGAGGTGATTTCCCCGCGAAGGGAGAGAATTGGGATCCCCCTGACTACGTGCGGTCTGCTCCTGGAAAGATGGGCATCACACCAACTCAGCGAGCGCTGGGCAAGTACACAAACGTGTAAGGTAGCGAAATCCTTCTGGCCACGTGTGGACCGGAGGCGCTCGAGCGAGCTTCTGAGGCTGACAAAATATCAGCTCTCCATTCTCGTGGGTTCTCTCACAGGACACAATGCGCGAGGAATGTATGCTGTGAGACATTTGAACGTGCTGTTCAATCATGTAACTTGCCATGATGATTTGGCATAAGCAACTGAATAATAAACAAAAGATTTGACAGATGTCACCAAAACAAAATGGCTCCCACAGAGCGCCAAAATCGACCCGCGCCAATTGAAAACCCCTTTAGAACCACCGATTTTACGTTGACGTCGAAAGTCAGCAACTTCATCCGTCTGGATATGTATGCCGATCTCCTGACTTTATTCAGCATACCAAAGGCAGAACGTCCTTTTGATATGCGTTTACAAATCCTTTACATGGCTGATTATTACTTCGAGCACTCCTTTGCAAGCGAGAGCACTCCAGATTGTGCCATGCCCTAAAGTGTCAAAGTATCCAGCGATGAAGCAAAGATATAAAGGTGAGTGCCACTCCTCCGACTGCTCAACAATAACTCCTAAGGTGTTTACTTGATTGACGCACGAGCGACGTGGACGAAAGCCGGTTTGTTCATTGCGTAAATGCTGCATCAGCGAGATGGACAGCTTTTTTGTAAATTATATGGGCTGTAATTTTCTTTATCACACTGAGCAACGTTAACCCTTTCCAATTTTTGCACTCGAATTAATTACCTTTTTTTGAGAGCTCCGATGGTATCTTTTCGGAGGACCAAATGTCTTTTATTAATTTCATAGGAGCCACGCGCTTATCCGCAAATCTGCTTTGAGTAGTTCTGGGCTTATGTTATCTGAACCGGGAGCTTTGTTATTTTTTGGCGATCCGCTGGGTTGGATTTTTTCTCACTAATCAGGGCAGGTGGTAAGTATATCGCGTCTTATGTGGTGGCGTTGGCAGCCACACGACTGGAAAGGTTGCTAAGGTGTACCTGAGAGTAATTTCTTGTTGAAGCGCTCCCAAATGCTGACTTTGTTGTCTACAGATGTCGTCAACTCGCCAGCTTCGTCTTTGGGCTGCTTGGTGGTTTTAAATATTGTAATTAATTATAATATTATAATTCACTAACTAACCTTTATTTTTATTTGTTACTTTTTCGTCTTCTTCTACTTTATTTTTAGTTTAATAGTTTTCTGAAGTCTAAGATAATTTTCAGATATATTTCCTTTTCTTTAAGCCAATTTCTGCTAAATTTATTTATGTGAGTTTTCTTTATGTGAATAAAACTAAGGCATGTTATTATGTTACCTAATATCTTTCAGTACATTAAATTAAACAATTCATTTTGAAATTTATTTTATCTAAATACTTCCAAAAAAAAGTGTAAATAAAATCTTTTGCTCTGTTTGTGGGAAAAAGTTGATGTCAAAGCAAACAGTTTTAAGTAAAAAAAAATACATATTTTTGTATTATGGCGTTCTTCTAGCGAGCGAGCGATGTCTGCTTGTGCAAACATACACACATACACTTACGCATACATATGCATCTACTTAGAAGTGGATAGTTTCCCATAAATCTCACCAAATGTGGATGGTAAATTATTCACTTTACAAAAACTAACGGATGCAATAATTTATGCTGACAGTTGCTACTTTTTGTTCCTCAGTTTAACTCACCACCTTGTTAAATTAAGAACAATAAGCGAATTGTACACACCTAAGCACACAAATAAATCAAAACTTAATGGTTTTACGCGATGGTAAAGAAACCCGAATGAATTTTGGCACATCTAAGTAATAGAATTAGAATGATAATGAGAATAGAATAGTGTAAGCCTCACTCGGTAACCTGGATACTAAGGAGCGAGAAGTTGGTTGTTTCATGGCACACCGACGACAATTTTTTGGGTATAAGTTCTAGGTATAAGTAAGTTCTTGGGGTTATAGCCAAGAATGATAAAAGACTGCGCCCATCAGAGAGTGCGTGACGTCACGTTTTGCCGAGTTGTGCAGAATTGCCAACCATTTGCTCCAGGCAATAAATTTAGTGTTTTTTTATATATCATAATGCGAAAATGTTTAAGTTGGCGTTTGTTTCTTATTTTTAATTTAAAGCTACCGAAACTATAAGTTAAAAAAACTTTATTATTAAACAAGAGAATGTTATTGTAAAAAAGGTCAGTCTCAATGAATTTACTAAATGCGGATTAAAACCATAGAGGTGTAATCGTTTCTTCCAGCCATCAATCTTTAGTGGGACATAGGGCATCAAGAGTTACATTCATAATAAAAATAAGCACAAAAATACCAGAATATATTGAAAAAACCATAACGACATTTTTACGAAAAGAGTACCTTATATTGTTATATAACCTCACATATAGCAAAAAAGTCTTTCCCTTAACAAAAGAGTTTCGCTTAACAAAACAACTCATAAATTATATTGTACATATCCATAACACATTTATTTAAAAAAAAAACGCACATTCTAAAGACAATTTGTCACCCATACAAAGACCTTTAAGTGATTCAATAAAAATTTCGTGTTTTATTTTCTTTAAATGGGCATTTTAGTGCGTTTTTATATCCAAAGCTAGGCAACATTGCAGTAGCGAGAGAGAGATTTGACTGCCGAAAGCAGAACAACACCAACAATACCTGCAATCGCGGGCAATGCCACCAAATGGTAAAAAAAAAGTAAAACTAAATAAAACTGAGTGAATTATTGAACAAATTGTAAAAAAATATATATTTTACAAAATTATAAACATTACATTTTAATTAGAACGGGCTAGAAAGAAGGTGATGAGGAAAGAACTAAAACTCCGAGACTAAATAACAAAAAAAAATGCTAAATCAAATTAGGAAAATGGTAATCTGGCCATACTGGAGCTAAAATCACGTAACTCGTTGTCAAATTCGCTGAGAGCAAAGTAACGGGATCACGATAGGCGCCATCTCATTGTTCCATTATTCTTTCCATCATGCTATATCCCGAAATAGTTGTATACATTCGATAAATATTTATTGATTTATGTTATAAGAACATATTTCTAACTGAATACATCAATAATAGTATATACCGCCACTGTCGTACTCCTATATCAGGTATAATACGCAAGCAGCTGCACCCTAAATTACTCGTTTTTTTTTAAGGCCAGATGGATTGAACTTGAAAGGTAAGCGAAAAGGTCGGTATTCCTAATCTTTTATACCTGAGGTATGTTCGAGAACCTTTTGAAACCAACATGGCTAAACATTTTGAAAAGAAGTAAGAGTCAGTTTTCATCGTCGAAAAAGCAAGACGTAGCGATGCGCAGTCATTACTAAGATAGTTTGGATACTTTAGAGTACGTGAGCACGCGTGAGTTAATATTTTATTTGATTGTGTAAGTGTTTATATTGTGTGACATATTTTCTGAAATTTGTGTATACTCTTTGAAGTTTTTTATCTAAAATAAGAAATAAAATTGTGATAGGTGCAAAACCATGGAGGAGTTATCGAGATTGGATTTTTTGAGGTAATGTAAAGAATTTTTGTAAATACGATATCAAAAATATTTATAATACATTTATTTTTTATTTAGATTGAGCGAAGCTGAAAAAGGTGGGTATTTGAAACAGCTACTAAGCGAGGACGATGACGATAGTTCGGAACTTTCGGACAGTGAAGACGGCGAGTGGTTTCCAAGCGGCAATAGAACGCATAATTCTCGTGATACTAAAGCGTCATGTTTCAAGAGCGAGCTTCCAACCAGCAGGTTATGCGAAACCACGCAACGAGGATTGCAGTCGAAAGTTGCCTCGAAAAACCAGTAGCGGTGGTAGTACCTGCTGACACCCAACGTCGAGACGTCACTGGCAGAAAGGTTGTGGTGGGGTCATGCTACATTTGCAACGAGCAGCCTATTCGTAAGCAAAGAAAGACAAGGAAGTGTTGCACCGAGAGCGAAAAGTCCGTTTGTGATGAGCACTCAGTAAAGATCAATAAATGTTAACATTGCGATCAGTAATTTTGAATTACGCTAAAGATTAATCATTACGATTTAATTATTTATATGTATTTCTCTATTTATTACTTTAATCACATTGCAAAATGTAATAATTATTATTATATACAGTATATTTGTTCAATAAACCATTTAAAAAGAATAAAATATATAGTTAATTACTAATAATACTTATTTACTTTTTATTGGTATAAATAAAGACATTTTCATGACATAATACATGAATCTCGTGTTTTCTATATAAGGGTACCCGGGTGGCTTACATTTACTTTTTTTCAAATGTCAATACATTTTTCAAAATATGTTAATGCTTATTTCGGTACAAAATAAGTTAAATAATAGGGATTCATGAGGAGGTTGGTCTATCTCTCATAGGAAAAAAGTTATTCAACAAAATGTATGCCGATGGGCACTTGGGTACCCGGGTGGCAACACAATGGTTAAAAAACGCCAAAACAATGGCTTACCTTGAACCTGGTGCCTCAACCGGACAAAGCGAATATTCTATTTATTATGGATGCTGTGGACTCTCAGCTCAGACCCTTTGATATGTCCGACAAGTGAAGTTACGGTGGCCGCCGTAGCCGAATTGGTTGGTGCTTTACTACCATTCGGGAGTACATAGGTTCGATTTTCCATGCATGAAACTCCAAAATGATAGAAAAAGTTTTTTCTATTAGCAGTCGCCCCTCGGCAGGCTAAGGCAAACCTCCGAGTGTATTTCTGCCAAGAAAAAGCTGCTCATAAAAATTATTTACTGTTGGGAGTCGGCTTAAAACTGTAGGTCCTTCCATTTGTGGAATAAAATCAAGACGCACGCCACAAATAGGAGAAGGAGCCCGGTCAAACATCTAACTGAAGTGTGCGCGCCAATTATTTATTTTATAAGTTACATAAATTTAACTGCTCCGTCAACCTTTTTAAATGTACTCGCTCTGTCAGGCTAGTCAGTTGGCATCACACAAAGTGTCTGTAGTGTAATTAATGTATTTAGTAGTTTATTTAATTAGTGAAATAAAAAGTAAGAGTGAAATAACATACTAGGGTTGCCTTTTATATTTTACACCCATAAAATATTGATAAAAATAGCTTTATTGTTATCCAAAATATATTCTCTTGGAAGTTAATTCAATGCTGGATTCAATTTAACCAATTTTCAAAGCACTTTTGCCACTCAGAAGTGGATACCTCCCAAACGAGCTCTTCAACTACTTTTTCAAAAAACATTGAGTTCTCATTTTCATGTTGGGCAACAAAAAAATATCATGGCCGGTCTATAAAGTGAATGCACCATTAATTCCGTCTTTTGAGTGTTCAAAAACTCTATAGCGTCAGCCGATACGTAAGCAATCCCATGGCAGCCGGTTCTACGTTACCGGAATGACTCGGGTTTTCCCGACCTAGGAGGGCTGCCGCCCCAGTATACTAGCCATGTCTGGTTAACCGTTTATTAACTCGCATTACCTTGGAGAAGGATAATTTGCCTTCGGCGAATGGTATTTCTGAATTCTACGAAAACTTTTGGCAAACAAATGGAATTGTTTTTCAACTTTCTTTGGTTCTACAGTTGCGACATGACCATTTACGTTGAAGTGTTTCTTCAGCGAGCATTTTTTATTGAATTAAGCTCATCTTGGACCGCCCATTCTGTCGATTGCTGTTTTGTTTTCGGCTCGTATGCATAGATCCAAGATTCGTTATCTGTGAAGATTCGTTATCTGTGCTTTGAGTCCCCACACATTTCTTTAACATTTCTTTAAACAAATCGCCACGAGTACTTTCTTGGGCAATTATCAAATTATGCGGTATCCAACGAGATACCAACTCTGTAAAAAATATTGAGTATATGCTGGTACTACTAATATACAAGGATGCTCTATGACGTGATGATCTTCCGTCATTAATGGACACACAGAACTGATTAGTTCTGACACAACAAACATTTTTGGATGGCCTTGACGAAATTCATCCTGCATGGATCGACGGCCACATTGGAAGTCATTTTACTAGCGTTTCACAGCCGCTAAGCCGCCAAGCCAAAAGTCGCAGTAAGTTAATAGCGCATGTCAAAAATCGTAATAAATCATCACATGAAAATATTTACGAGTGAATTCCATCTTTTGGGAGAGATAGCTTTTTGAACTCACTGAAAAAAAAAGAAATAATGCTCGTAAGTGAAATCGTTGTACGTAAGTTTATGCTAAAAAATACCACAACTTCCGAGAAAAATATTGCTCATACTCCTAGTATGGCAAGGCGACCCTCATATTTGAGTCCCAATTTTAAGCACATTGTGCACATATGAAGTCAATGAATCCCTCTTCTTCTCTCCACAGGTTCTGCTACCATTTACCTGGGGGAGCTGAAACCAGAAACTTTTATCAGTTGCATGTCTCTTTTGTGACCTGCGGGAGACCAGTAATGGTGTATGGAATGTTGGGCAACGCAAGCTAAGCACATCTAAAAGATGGTCATGGTGGAAAAGAAAATGCTTCACTGGACAACAGGAATAACGAAAGTGGACAAAGTGAAAAACATCAAAGCACGAGAAGGTATGAAAATTGCACCAATCGCGGAAAAAATGAGAGAAGACAAGCTAAGATGGACACATAATGTGTAGAGTCGAGGACCACGTTGTCAAACTCGGCATGAACATAACTGAGCCAATTACACTGGTCGACAAAAAATGATTATTTTTCTGATTCAAGCATCGGACCCGGCCTATCTTATAGATTTTTCATCGCTGAATACGAATCTGACCTTAAAAAGTTTCCATCACGTCAAGATTTTGAAAAAAATTAGTTCAAAAAGTCAAAAAAAACGTGTTTTTGACCATTTTTGACCAAATGTAGTGGATGAACCTGAGGTGATGGAAGCCTGAACCTTCAGTTATAAGATCCAAATCGAAAATACCCTGAATCAATTGCAAATTCTGATGTAGCACAATTTTTTTAACTGCTCGCGCACGATTTTCATAGGTGCAGCCATGCAGGCTAGTTAGCCTTATCATAGTGGTGCGCTGACTTGTACCTTTTACCTATCATGTTTTTAGTTATTGGGTTTGCTTAGCACGATTCGGAAGTTGTAATTTCAAAATTGAAAGTGTCGGATTCAAATTTTTTTTTTTATATGTGCTTTTTTTTATATTAGATATATATGTTATCAGAACTGCACTTTACATATCTTTTGTGATAAAAAGTTCATTTTTAATTGACACTTCAACATAAATTGGTCAATCAATAATAAACAAAATAATTAATAAACAAAAAAAAAACAAAAAGGAAAAAAAAACAAACAAAAAAAATTTTTTAAAATAAAAAAGAACAAAAAAAAACAAAAGTGGAGTGTAAAATACTGACAGCCTCCTCGTGGCACATTCTGGGGTCGTGAATTTAATAAATTTATTATGCACTAAAATATTGGTTCACCAGCTAATGTCAGATTATAAAACTTTATTACTACTGTCAAAAATTAGTCTAATATAACTATATAAATTCATCTTTCAATAGTTGTTCGTGAAGTAAAAAGTAATTTAGATCACCATATTGGTTTTGCCTTTCTAAATTATGATGTCATATTTGTCTTCAGCGCATCGTAAAACCAAACATTGAAAGAAATTTTAACTAACTAAAACATGATAGGTAAAAGGTACAAGTCAGCGCACCACTATGATAAGGCTAACTAGCCTGCATGGCTGCACCTATGAAAATCGTGCGCGAGCAGTTAAAAAAATTGTGCTACATCAAAATTTGCAATTGATTCAGGGTATTTTCGATTTGGATCTTATAACTGAAGGTTCAGGCTTCAGTTTAAGGCTAGGTAGAAGCTTCCATCACCTCAGGTTCATCCACTACATTTGGTCAAAAATGGTCAAAAACACGTTTTTTTTGACTTTTTGAACTAATTTTTTTCAAAATCTTGACGTGATGGAAACTTTTTAAGGTCAGATTCGTATTCAGCGATGAAAAATCTATAAGATAGGCCGGGTCCGATGCTTGAATCATTTTCAGTGTCGACCTGTGTTATTAGAACTAGTGGAATATCACAATCGACCTGGCTAAATACAATACAAAAGGGCATAAGAGAACAGCGCCGTGATGATGTGAGGATGCAGGACAAAGAAACCTGGCACATGAGGACAAGGGGGGCCGGCCCCGAATAGAGACAAGGCAAAGAGTGAGTGAGAGAGAGAGAGAGACTTTAAGTATTTTTCTTGTTGTCTTTAGAAAATCTTCTACTTGATTGGCGTGATAACCGCTTAAGCGGTTTTTAGCCGAGCTTAACAAAGCGCGCCAGTCGTTTCTTTCTCTTGCTAAACGGTGCCAGTTGGAAACACCAAGTGAAGTCTAGTTTTTCTCCACCTGATCTTTCCAACGGAGATGAGACCTTCCTCTTGATCTGCTACCACCAGCTGGTACCGTATCGAATACTTTCAGACCCGGCACGTTTGAATCCATTCGGACGACAAGGCCCAGCTAGCGAAGCTGCTGGATTTTTATTCGCTGAACTCTGTCTATGTCGTCGTATAGCTCATACAGCTCATTGTTTCATCGCCTGCGATACTCGCCGTCGCTAACATGCAAAAGTCCAAAAATCTTCCACAGATTCTTTCTCTTAAACACTCCAAGGTACGCCTCATCGAATGTTGTCATCGTCCAAGCTTCTGCGCTAGGAGGATGATTACGCGTGTAGAAGTCCGCAAAAGTGGAGAAAGTTCCTAATTGCTATTCACTTGGAAGTGGCCAAAATGATTATTTCGCATGCGACCCAAGCAGTTCACAACTTACGTGCATCGCCCAAGTATCCTCTAGGTAGCTCCTGAACACTCGCGTGAGAGCGAGCTAGTGTGAGAAAGCGAAGCATCCCAGAATATCTGAATGCGCCCTGGGCTTGGGGCCCGCCTTTTAAAAATCATTTTCCTGTAAAAACGACAACAAAGCCTACTGCATCTGCTTCCAGCTTTAAAAGCTTTATGCGCTCCGTGTAATTTATAGCAGTGTAATTTGCAGCTGAGTGTATTTCATTATCAAAGACTCAATCAGCTAAAACCCATGATTCTTAATCCGGTAGGTAATAAGCAATTAATGAAAAAAAACGGCCGTTTTTATTTAAGCGCCGCTCAAAGGAATTTAACATCAACAAAAGAACTCAAAGGCAACCCTCATATTTTCATATTTGTACTATTAATTTTTATTTATTTTTTTAATACGCGAGTATTCGCATTTGCACAAAAGCTATTTATGTGTATCTGAATATTCTCAACCGCACACGCAATCGACCCGCAGCCATACGCCGATACACTTATTGTCAGCTCATAAATACATACACACCTACTTACACGAGCAACAACAACATGCCATGCAATCATAAAAGTTCAATTCATTTACACTGATTGACTTTCAATTGAGTTCAATTGCAAAAACAATAACAATAAATAAAAAATCTGTATGTATATAAGTAAATATATCAGGAATATTCGCTTGCTACAAAAACTCAATAAATATGTGCATACATAAATACAAAATTGCACAGCAAATAAATACAAATATATTCGAGCACACATACGGCCATTGAAATAGGTAAGCTGCCTTCATCTATCGACTTCCTTGTGCCGCTCGGAAAATTTTAAAGCTGATTGAAACTTCGGGGCCACTGAAATAGATTCGTTGCGAACTTTTTTCACAAATGGGTCTTGCGAAGCATAGCCCACTTGAGGAGCGAAGGCTTGTGGCCAATCTTCGAAAACAGCAAAACTTGTGCAAATTTATCGCTGAACCACTTGTGCAGTCTAAAAATGTTTTATAAATACCCTTAAGAATCCACAGAATGACGTGGTAGCAAAAAGAAAACGACTAGCACTACTGAAAATTTAATTGTAACTCTTACCAAGAAGGATCCTTCTAAGTCATCAAAGCCCATTTCAGCTGAAATCAACAACGTAGTATCATTCGTTCAGCCGCTCAATTTCCAAACTCGTTGCTGTGTTCACTGGTCATTGGACGATCGGCACACACGCAGCAAAGTAAGGTTTACCTTTTGCCGGCAGTTTAATCTCCAAAAGTCTTCCAGGCTTCCTAGTCACTGCAGCATATTTCGCGCTGAGATCTATGCTGTAACCAAAGACGCTGAATTAGCGTTAGAATTTACTCCTCTCGGGACTCGCTCTTAATCGATAGTCAAGCTGTTATTCCAGCAATAACGGCTGTAAAGACTAGCACGGAATGCGTGCAAGACTGTAGATCCAAAATGTACGAGCTCTGCGGGTTTAAACAAGTCGTAATTTACTGGGTACCAGAGCACAAGGGAATAGAGGGATATCAGAGAGTTTACAAATTTGCTAAGCCAATCACGTGCTTGCTTAGGATGAGTACGACGAGCATACAGGGTTTGATTGAAAAGTAATGAGCCTTCCCGCGCGGAGCGTCTGCCAAGCGATCAACCGAATCGGCTGGTGGGGGAAAAGGATCGCCGGACCTTCCCCTTCCACTACAAACCGGTCCCAGTTCGCTGGCAACAGCGGTGCTGTCAACATCGCTCCGCGCGTGAAAGCTGTTTTAAAAATGTGTTAGGATTTTACAGTGGCGAAAATGCAGCGATCGTTGGAGCAACGTTACTCGATCAAATTTTGCGTAAAGCTAAACAAAACGAGTACCGAAACCATTGGGCTACTCAAGGAGGCTTACGGGGACCAATCTCTGTCCAGTGCCCAGGTAACACGGTGGCACAAGTCGTTCAAGGAAGGCCGGGAGGACGTCGAAGACGAACAGCGATCTGGAAGGCCTTCGACGATGCAAACAGACGAAGATGTGAAGCGGGTTCGTGAATTTTTGAACCGTTGATAGTCTACGTGAGATCAGTGAAGAGTTAAATTTAACTTATTACAATGTGCGGAAAATCGTGACCGGAAAACTTGAAATGCGCAAAATGTGTGCCAAATTGGTTCCAAAGGTTTTGACTGATGAACAAAAGCAATTGCGTGTGGAAAAGAGTTGTGAAGTATTGGAAAGTGACGAACAGGGTAATACTTTAGACCATTGTATCACAGGAGACGAAACCTGGTGCTTTGAGTACGATCCTGAGGGCAAGAGAGAGAGAGAGAGAGTGCGGAGTGGCACACGAGGCGTTTCGACTCCATCGAGGCGATCCAAAAAACTGTGACAGCCGAATTGAACGCGATTCCGGCGGATGAGTTTAAAAAATGTTTGCTGCAGCGGAAGGACCGCTACCGGCGGTGTATTGACGCTCAAGGATCCTATTTTGAAGAATATTAGTTGTATAAGTCAAAAGGTTTAATAAAACTGCTTAAAAAAAATATGGATCATTACTTTTCAATCAAACCCAGTATATCCCTCACTCTCAATTTTGAAAACGGCACTGGACGAGAAACTAAATATGAAGGCACAGCTCGTATGGAAAGCCTCGATCTCCCACAGGATTGCCAAAATAATGCTACGAGCTTGCAACACGAAAACACTCAACTTTATTATATCACTCCCAAGGAAGAAATGTAAAATATTGTTTAGAGTACTGACGGAATATTACCTCACTCCGTATCAAGCAGCTAAAATCGGATTGGTCGAGATCGATGCGTGTAAATAATGCGGAGAAGAAAGTGGTACGTTGGAAAACCTCCTTTAACAATACTTAGCTCCAAGCAGAGCTCGTTACAACTGCCTGGAATTGGTATACTTTTCATCTCTGAAGGATGTTGCCAACAAGAGCTTGAACTATTTATTAAAACTTGTCAAGATATGTATCACAAACTATGCTTAACACGACTCCAACAATGCTAGTAGTACTACGGATTCTTGTGACCTGTGTGAGATCTTTTCAGATCAGCCTGATATGCCTAACCTAACCTAGCCTTGCCATTTAATCTCCATTGCAGAGGCTTTGAGGATCTTTCAGAGAAGAAGACTGTTGAGCATTTTCTCTGTAATTGTCCGGGCTTGGGCATCCTGAGGCAGTGCTTCGACCTTCATCCCATCAACCTTATTAATTGCATGAACATCTCTGCCCGTTGAAGATCTCAAAATGGTATCAAAATTACGCTACTTTTGAAGTGCTAGACTGGTACTTTAACCATTTCACCTACCTAACTATCAGCGAGAACTGCACGGCGTCGATAGTACAACATGAACCTACCAGGCAGAATAGCTTGTGAAGTTCCTCTGCAAATTTAAGGAAGAGGAAAAGTTTTGAAAAGGTATGAAAAAGTTATATATCATACTTTGGAGCGATGAAACAAAAATAAATTTATGTGGAAAAGAGACTGGGCAGAATGTGAGACGTCCTAAAGGACAAGAGCTCTCACCGCGACTCACAAAAAAACAGTCAAGCGCGGTCCCGGCAACATAATGATTTGGGTACGTTTCTCTTGGTATGAAGTAGTACCTATTAACACCTCATAACCAATAAAATGGAAAATTATTTGCAAGGACAAGGACTGCAAGAAGTGCCACTGCCATTTGCTGAGGAGAATTTGGCAACTTCGGTGACTTTTTCTCTCTCTTCATCCTTTGTCTCATGGAGCTCTTTTCTTTTTTATTATAGACTTCTTGCTTGTTCTTCTTCACACAATCTAAATTGCATTTCATCACACGAGTAAACATAAAATAAAATTCATCACAGTTTCTTCTCTCTCTCTATCTCTCTCTCTCTCTCTCTCTCTCTATTTTCTTAGCATCATAGTCCTTGGTGAGCCATTGCTTTATTCACAATCTTGCGGTATCTGTCTATCTAAAGCTACCTCCTTCCGCCGTCGCTCGTTAAGCTTTTCTAGGTCAACTTCCATGCCTTCAAACCATCTCTTTCTGAGGCGTCCTCTTCTTCCGCCTCCAACAGGGCGTAATTCCACTGCCTTTGGAGTTGTTTTCTCATTCTAAATACGTGTCCGAGCACTCTTATCCTTTCAGATTGTATTAATCTTATCACAGTCTCGTTTTTTGCTAATAGTGCCAGCTCATGATTACTAAAATCACAGTTCGAATGTAATAAAATAAAAAAATGAAATAAAATAGAAGGAATTTTATATGTCTATCCAGTTCGCTCCTTCCTTTTGGCGATCTTCTCGGTACAAGCTTTCTGATTGGTTTAGAATCTCCATTCCAAACTCGTTTGGTTTACCCAATCTAGACGTTTTTTCCTGCGTTGGATCGTAAAATTTGCGTTTCTGTAGTGGGTAGCATTTGATTTGTTTTTGCATTTTCAGTTCGCGCCTCTACACCATACTTGAGAATGCGTTTTATCACAGATTTGTGTATTCGGATTTTACCATCCACTCTGAAGTTCTTACTCCTCCATACTATGTCTCTAAGGCATCCTGGTACCTTGTCACCTTGAACACATCTTTCTTGCACTTCCTTAATAATGATGCGGCCGCTGGAGATCTCCACCCCGAGGTATTTAACTTCACCACTTCGTTCAATAGCAATTCAATCTATTTCCAGTTTGCATTTTATTGGATTTCTTGAAATGACTTAATATGGCTCTTTGTCCTTTCAGTCGATATCTCTATATTAAATATCTTTCCAGTGACTACAAATTTGTGTAATATAATATACCTTGTAGGTCGTCCTCTGAGTTAGTCATTAAAAGAACGTCGCCCGCATAGAATATGATGGGGATGCTTGAGTGAGCATTCGGTAACCTTCTAATTGCTTGACCTCATTTTTGTCTGTTGCAGCACAACATCAATGAAACCACAGAAACCAGCCGTAGAATTACCAATTCAATGTCAAATACCAATTCAATGTCAAAGTGATTATTGATAAACTTCGATATTTTATACACTAATAAAATCACTAAGTTTACGTTGTATTGATATATTTCTAATTCGTACCTATTTTAGTGACCCTATCTGTATATATGCACACCTTTACATACACATACGCCGCCCTTACATTGAAATGTTGCATGAAAAAAGAAAGGCGGCGAGCGAGCGCTTTATTGAAGAGCACCAGCTGGTACGTAAGGCTGCGGAAATCATGGGATGTAGAAACTCTAAAGTCGCCCTGTTTGTAACCGAGTGATGTCAGCACAACATCTTATTTTTGTTGTTGTTAAGTTTTTGTTTTTTACCCTTGCGCGTTGCCTCTTATTTACGATACATGCGACACATCTACAACATCCAGTTGACATTCATAGCACCATCAGCCACGTCACCATCACCATCATCTTCATCGTCATCATCATTCACAGCGTACTTAACACCGGCTACAGTGATGACATTAACACCAACAACATTGACTGATGCCATAGTATTGTTGTTTTTACTGGCAGCAGCAGCATGTCTCCAAGTTTCCCCGTTGATGTAAAAAACGTAGCCCAGTCAGATGACTCGGCTTGTATTGCCGCCTGCAAGATATGGATAGTACAGCAAGTCGGCACACTTCCCAGTCGATGTCAGCCCTCATACCTTGTTTTAACTCCAATCAAAATCAATTGAATTGTTTTTTTATTGATGCATAAAAAAGTTCTCTTCACGCGGCAGGAGGCATAGACTTCCATGCGTACTGATTTCGTCACCGATGGTGGGTGTCTCATTGAAATGGAAGCATACACCTTAGGCGCTTTATTATTTTGCGTGCTGCCTATAGACGCCGCACTTTCTGTTACCCTTCGTTGTTATTTAATAAATTTTCTTATTTTTAGTTGTAATATTTTCACCCATTCCTTTCTTCTTCCTTCTTTACCACCTCCTCACTGTTCATGCTGCGTTTATGTAGCCGGATGAGACTTTCATTGGCCTCGTGCTGTATTTTACACGTACTGCGCCTTACAATATGCTACGATTTTTTCATTCATGCAAGGTGCTCCTTTATCTTTGTAGTTGTTTTTATTGTATTTGTATTTTATTTTATTTCCAGCGGCGCTTCAAGTTCAATTGATTCAATTGAGTGCTATGAAGAAGAAAGAAGGATTCACAGATGAACTTACCGATATTTATGTGTGTGAGTGTGTGGGGGTGTTCAGAGGTAGACAAGCGACTTAACAATATATTTATAATCTTCCATTTAGTAGGTTTGAAGAAGAATTTGACATATAAATAAAATGTATCGTAAAAGGTGGGCTAGAAATTATTTTGTTTTATTCCATCACGTCTTTTTATGGTAGTCACTGGCATTTGAAACACACGATTCCTCTGCAACCCCGCATGTGGTGAGCTAAAATTTGATCTTTTTATCGAAAAGCTTGGTAGTTTTTAGCAGAAGTTTACATATTACATGTTCACGTACGAGCTCATAGTTGAAAAATTCAACTCGCCCGAAAGATGGAATTAAGTAAGGTTAGGTTAGCCAGACAAGACACTCGATAGCCCTAAGGCCCATTGTGATACCTGCATTGGATTTCCATCCCCTAACTTAGTTGACTAAACCATTTAGATCTTTTCAAAAAGGTAAATAGGCCCCCCAGTGAGACACTTTACTAATTTCCCAGGTCTTCAAAGAAAAAATCGCCAAAAATTTTGTCACGGCTTCTCTGAAGCGCAGGACATTCAGGAGGTGTTGTACCAACTCAATTTCTTCTTCATCTTCGCAAGCCCTGTAAAAGTAATTATGAGATACACCCAATCTACTGGCTAGGGTGCCAATAGTGCAGTGACCTGTTATAAAGCCTATGAGGACGCTGGTAGTTGATCTGTTGAATCCAAGCAGACAAAGAAAATTTTCGTGCGATGGTTTATCACAATTCTCGACATGGATTATCGAGGGAAAAGCGTATTGATTAACTTATGTTACTTCGACATTAGGCTTTAAAACTTAGCCACTGGGAAACGCTGGTACAGTGAGTTCCAACGTGGCCGTAGATCCTTGCAAGATCAATTTCCTGAGCGCCATCCAGAAACGTTTGTTGTGTCAGTGGAGACCATCACACATTCAATATTGCATGAAGATTTAGTCGTCAAAAAGGTTTGATCTCTTTGGATATCGCATAGTTTGACAATTACCCAAGAAAGTATTCGTGTCGTTTCGTACAAAAAGATCTCACAAATAGGGTTGCCGAAATTAACGAAATCTATTAAATCCACAGGTTGGTTCAGAGAAGTCTCCGGAGTGTAAAGGATGAGCTGCAGTGGTATCACAATGGGACTATTAAGACCTAAGTGTGTCGACAGTATGAGTTCAACTGTTGTCTGCAGCGGCACAAAGCTGCGCTCATGGTCTTAGACAGCCCTCCATTCACTTCAGGGGTAGTTGCGTCCTATAAATCTAGGTTGAACTATGTCGGCAGACATAATCTTCTGATGTTACGAGATCTCTGACTGTTTAGCCGGAATGGGCTCTGAGGCCAACTTCCTTGACCCGGAGCACGTTCTGCCATCCCCTTCTGCAACCATCGAAGCCACGGTTAGCAAACGGGTTACTCTAACCCACAAGCGGGCTGGATAACCTGAGAGATGCTGCAGGTGGACAAAACTGATGTTACCTGTCATTTCCGACCGAATTCCTTCTATCACTAAGTAGAAGAGACTCTAGGCAGCTAGTTGAACAGACGACGGACCGCTTTCTGTGGGCAAAGCACATGGAAAAGATGGGCATCTCAGACTGGGCACTCTGCCCAGCATGTGGAAAGGGGGATGAGACGGCGGACCACTTTCTGTACGTCTGCCCCACCTTCGATCGAATCAGGGTTGAGGTCTTTGGCACTGATGTGTCAAGAAGCGACCACCTTGGCTCCTTGGCACCACAAGACCTACTCAAATTTCTTCGGAGCTCGAGTAGATTTAAAGAAAATTAAAAAGGGAGCATGAGAGCAATACATTGGATTTAATTTTGTCTGAGCGCTACACTTGCTAGTCTTTCCCGTCAAAAAATAAACAAAAAATGAGTTCAGCTTAATTCAGCAAAAGTTGCTCCCGGAAGAAACACCTCAAAACCAATGATCGCCTAATTTTTCGGAAAATCTGGCCATGTCCCAACCGTACTACCATAAAAACATAAAACAGTCAATTTCGAGTGGCACACAATCATTTATTTGCCAGAAATTTCCAAAGAGTTAAGTAAAACTAACCTCCGAAAAAGAATCATCTTTTACTAAGGCAATGCGAGCTCTTACGTATTGGCTCACAAAGAGAGTTTTTGAGCACTCAAAAGATCGAATTATTTGGTCATCCGCGAATTTCTTTTTGTTTCTCTCAAAAATAATATGAACAAGTTGACCTTGTTGCAACACCTGAAAAAAATGTTAAAGCCATTAAGAGGCTCGTTTTGGGGGTATTCACTTCTGAATGGCAAAAGTGCGTTGAAAATTGTTTCAACCGAATTCAGAAGTTGTAAGAGATAACTGTCGTATATCATTTATAACAGGTATGCTGACAAAATTAGACATGCTGAAGCACCAGAGATATTATGGTTTTTTTCTGACGAAACAAATTTGCACCGAGACCAAAAGATCAACCACAGAAATGATAGCTGGCTATGTTCCAATCCTGCAGGGGTTCCTGTTGTCACCGAAGTTTTCGAAGCCACTGGTTTCCGGTGTTGTGACAAGAAAGGACGTGTCAAGCGACCACAATTATTTACTCAAAGATTTCGAGTGAATTCAGTTGAATATTTCGAGGTTCTAGAGACAGTAGTGAATCCCTGGATTGATAGTGTACGAGATAACAACCTATTCATCTTTCAACAAGACTCTGTTCCTCGGTTCCTTCACACAAAACGATGGCGACATAAGCTTGGATGGCTGAAAATTTTCTTGGCCACATATGTATATATGATATATAATTTCCTTTGGCTCCTAGGCCAAATTATTGAAATCATTTCGATTGTGAGCAAGATGTTCTAAGGAATTCCAAGTAGAGTTTGAGTTTGTTAGATCCGTATCCAGCATGCGTCGCCAGGAGGTTTACAAACTTCGCCGGCATCTTTGCGCAAAGTGTGGTCTATCCAGCCAAATCATCTGCGTTTGATGATGGGCTCGATTGGGAGGAAGCAAATCCTGGTTTGAAATAACCAGAGGCCACCAGATTTTCAAAATTTTACGTAAGCACGCGTTGACGAAAGATTGCAGCCTTCGGATGAGCACGGATGTAAGCGACCAAGATTCGCAGCCATGTAGCAACACCGATTTTACGTTGAAATTGAAGATTCGTACCTTAGTTTTGACTGATATGGAATTTCAAACCCATAAGCTGTCCAACTGTGAAAATGCTGCACGAGCTTTGTTGAAACGGTTTACGATGTCTTCAATCGTTCCACCTGCTGGTGTGAATTTACTTCCGAGGTTCCAAAATACCGTCGTACGAATGATCTCTTCGCTATACCCAGTAAACCGGATGGTATCGATTTGCGAACAAATTCAGTATTGCCAACGTTTATTTTAAGACCAAATTTGCTTGTGGCAATGTTGAGCTGGTTCAAATTTGTTTGCAAATCTGACCTTTTGACAGACAAATGGGCTAATTCTTCTAAATGTTCATGAAAATTCCAGGGTACGCGGCGTTTGCCTTTTAGCGCTTTATTCAGCACATCGTCGAGGGCTATGAGAAATAGCAATGGCCACAAGAGGCAACCTTTTTTCACACCGGATTACGGGGCATGACCACATAACACCGATCTTATGGCCGCCTAACTCCCCAGACCTTAATCCTTCGGATTCCTACGTATGTGGCGTATTTGATCGTGAAATCAGTATGGGATCCCTACATAACACCATTTCTTCTCTGAAGGCTGCCATTAATAACTTTATGGTCGATATGATTAGGGAGCATTTGATTCGAGCATGCAATTTCTTCCGGTTTGAGGAGGTTTTTTCAGCTAATGGAAATTTTATTGCATGATTTTAAAGATATATAATAAGTTAATGTTAATGAAGGTTCATTGAATTCTGTTCAAAAAAAAGCTAATTAGTTTTACTCTCAACTTGTCATCCTTTGTTGGTTAATTGGAGGAGGAAATATGTGGTGTTTGGATGGTTTCTCAACAAAATGCAAAGCTGCGGTGGCCGCCTTAAATAAAAATAAACAGAGATGATATTACAGGAGATTTCTTATGGTAAGTTCAACTAAGACTAAGTGATCGCGTGCAGTCGCCTTGCTGGTAGTAAAAGGAAGAGGAAGAACGTGAACGGCCGGAAGCTGTAATTGCCGCTTCAATGTCAATCTGACATTCAAGGTGCTGAACCGAGGTACTCATAACTCATCGGCGCTGATGTTTAATGTAAAGCCGCCACAATATGTTTAAAGAATGCATTTGAGCACAAAAATGTGAATATTTTCAATTGAACCGGAGAAAGTCTGATACGTCTCACAGATGCAAGGTTATCTTCTCAGCAACTGTCAATTGGGTTAGCAAAGTGGGATTAAAGGAAATGAATTGATGTACTTTAATATTTACTAAAATATTACTAAAGGTTAGATTATACCTCCTAAAACCAATGTGAGCCGAGATCTTTCAATTCACTAAAGGATTGTCGCCCAAAAATGGTGAATCTATGCCTGGGTAGAGCAGGACAGTGACACAGAAGGTGCGGGATCGTCTCTTCCTCCTCCTCGTCTAGACAACTTCTGCAGAAGTCATGTGTTTGCACACCCATTCTCTGGGCGTGCCTACCGATTAGGCAGTGCCCCGTAATAACTGCAATCAGTGTGTTAAGTCTGTACTTATCGCTTCTTAATAGAAGTTCCGTGAGTTTAGCATTGAGAGTTCGCCACAGTTGTCGGCCAATTTTGCAAGTGGCTTTATTACGTCATCTTGCATTCGCTACTCTTACAATTTCTTCGAGCATACGTATCATAGTTTACATATTTGCAAGGGTATACCTATATCATTACCTATGTATCATATCAGGTCAGTCCATAAGTTCGTGTGGTTTTTTAAGGTGGTTTTAAAATTAATAAAAAAGATGTTTAAAGTATTTATTAATTAATAATATATTTTCCTTCATTACTGACAATGTCTTCCAAACGTTTAGGCAAATTTTTAATTCCCTGCTCAAAAAAGTGCTTGTCCTTGCAGCCAAAATACTCTTCGATATTCCTTTTTATAGCTTCTTTTGAGGAGTAGTTCTTGTTACTCATATGGGATTGAAGTCCACGGAAAAGGTGATAATCACAAGGAGCAATATCCGGAGAGTATGGTGGATGTGGCATTAGCTCCCATCCGAGCTCGTTCAGCTTGCCTAATGTTTGCCTTGCGGTATGAGGTCTTTCGTTGTCATGTTGAAACAAAACTTTGCGTCTATTCACCAAAGACAGTCGATTTTTGTTAAGTGCCTCATTCTGGTTTGATAGTTGATGGGAATAATAATCAGTAGGTGTCGTCTGGTTTGGTTCCAGAAGTTCATAATAAACAATACCGGCCATATCCCACCAAATATACAGGAGGATCTAGGGGTCGGTTCTGGTGTTTCATCTTTATCGCGTTTGCGAACAGGATTATTGTAAAGAACCCATTTTTCATCAGCAGTAACGACGCGGTTCATAAAACTTTCATTTTCAATTCGTTGCAGCAGCTGAGAACACACATTCACTCTCGGCTGAAGGTTGGCGACGGAAAGTCTATGCGGAACCCATTTCCCCAGCTTTGAAACCTTTCCCAACTGAACCAGGTGCCTGTGAACTGTTCCATGCGATGAATTTAACCTCTGAGCTATCATATCGACAGTCAAATTTGGCTCAGCTTCCACGAGTTCGAGCAAGGCATCGGAGTTAAAGACGTAGACGACCAGCGCGCGGCGCATCCTCCACGTCGCAGTTACCACTTCGGAATTTTGAAAACCACTTTTGCGCAGTCCTTACACTCACGGTATTCTCTCCGTGAACAGTGTTTATTTCTGCAGCAGCAATTGTTGCATTTTTACCACTTTTATAAAAAAAAACACAAAATATGCCTCTTATACGCGTTCGAAGATTCCATTTTATTTTTTAACAACACGTGCTTCTATCCGCGATTAAAATCACTTGTTGAATGCACAATATATCAAAGAAAATATAAATAGAATGAAATTATGGGTAAAATACGCACGAACTTATGGACTGACCTGATATTTATCAGTCAATTTGGTACCGATTTTCGCTAGTTCATCGGCTCTGCAGTTCCCCTCAATGCCACAATGGCCAAGAACCCGTTTTATCATTTGGTGAAATGACTCAGCCATCTCGTTAAGAGATGCGCGGCATTTCATGGCTACCTTGGAGGTTGTCGACTGTTTTGTGACGGATTTCATCGCCGTCTGGATATCAGTGAAAATGTAGATATCACCTCCAAGCATGGCATCACACTGTTCCAGTCTTACAGCCTTCAATATTGATAAAGAAGTTAGCAAATATTTTGCTCTATTGCTCTACCAAAAATTTTAAATTTCTAACTCTTCTTGCCATCGGTCCACGCTCGACTTCCTCTTTCGACGTACACCACAAATTGGCTGAAAAGCTTAACCCAAGCAATGTTGCTATAATTTATTTGTTTTGCAATTTTTTTGCAGTAAACCCCGAACTTCGATTGATACACATACAGCCACAAATATATTCGTACAAACTACATAAATAATCCGTAAATGGCTCGTCAGTAGTAGGTGCAAAAGGCTCGCATTCAACAAATTAAAAATAAACAAACAAAACTCACTTCGCATACGCCCTCACTCACACATATCCATTTCAAAGCCTCCAACGAGAATCGGCTTTAATTTGCAGCTCAGTAATTTAAATTGCAAAATTTCCATTTAATTTGAAAATAAATATTTTCGTTTGTTTGCAAGCAATAAAAATTAAAACAAACAGAATGGCAGGGAATTGCAAATGAAAATAGAAATGGAAATGAACTGAAAATCAACACAAATGTCATGTGAAAATTGATGAAAAACTTTTCCAATTTCTAAACTACGAATGGCAAAAAGCAATACTACAAATAACATGAAAAAAAACAACAATTGTGCATATACTAATACAAAAACAAATGGCATCAAACATAGGATACGTACAAAGCACAAAGCGATGGTAGGAACGAGGGTAGGGCAACTACTGATGATTGTGTAGATGGTTTTTGATCTGTTGCTGATGTTTGGCAATACAATTGGGCGAGCATTACGTAGAGCAGATGGAATTAGGCACTACACTGTGGTCACTGGCCTGATTGACTACGTCGGGTCCCACCGCACTCCCTGCGCTATTTAGCTCATCCCTCCAACCCGCTCGCTTTAAACGGCTTTGCTATTTCATTTTGCTGTTGTCTGGCCTGCATTAGTCAGTGGCTCGTATAACCCGCAAAGTATTTTAGATAAAAATATTTCGAATTCATTTCAAGTGGATGAGTTGAGGGTGCGGTCGTTGGAATTTAGAAAGGATTAAGCCAGCTATTGCAGCGATAATAAAATGAAAATGGAAAAATTGTAGTGAAATAAATAAACATTTGAATTACAAGAGAATTGTGTGCACAGCAAAAATCAAAGCGGCTATGAGCGGACGCTGCAAAAGGGGGGAGGAAGAAAATTGAACGTGTAAACAAAATAATTTTGTATTTTTTCCTATTTAGTTTTTTTTCACTTTTTTCCTCTAAGCCAATGAGTACTTGAAAAAGTTGTTGATAAGCGAAAAGTTTGCCATACAGTTCAGACGAGTATTTACTAACGAAAATGTGTCGATAATTCGGTCTCGAGTGAATTTCGTGTCAAAGTTAGGCAGAGACCAAAGCATAGTAAACAAACTATTAAAAGTATATTTGCATTAGGGTGTTTCGAAAATTCTTCAGGAATTACTTGTGGCATGTAGATTTGTTACTACGGCTAACTACGTTCATGTGGAGGAGGGCCCCAGGAGCTGCTGCGTGTCTTGGACCCACCTTATGGAAGACTATGTACGATGGCATTCTTCGAAATGCCTGTTAGCACAATCATAGTGGGAAACGCCGGCGATATCGCACTCCAAGTGACTGATAAACAAATAGATAGATTGAAACATGTTTGTGATAATGCCATGAAAAGAATGCCTGGAACTTGCTGCCCAAAAACCAGAACTGGTCAGATTAGCAGGAGCGAGAAAAAAGAAATCTGCCAATATCAGTTGGTGGCCACGATATAAAATCTCAGGGAACTATAAAATATCTTGGCATGTACACTGATTCCAGACTAGCATTCAGGGAACATCTTACAGCTGTTAGTGTGAAGGCGACAAAGATTAATAACGCGCTAATGGCCATCCTACCGAAAATGAGAGGACCACAGGGTGTCACGAAAGAAATTATTTCCACTGTGACATACTCTATGATGCTGTACGTCTCTCCAATCTGGGCTGGAGTAAAAAAGTAATTTTAAAGTGGTACTGCAGGTCAGTAGAAGTTATTTGTGTTAGGGACCGGATTTGCCTATAGAACGGTATCGGACGATGCAATCTGCGTCATAGCTAGCAAAATGCCTATAAACTTCCGGGGCAATATACAGAAGAGGTTGTACTACTCGCAAGGTACCAAGCCGATAAGCAGAGCTTTCTACCTCGATAGCTGAACGGCAATCAAAATGGGACCAGTCATCAAAAGACCAGTAGACGCGTAGTTTGATCGCGCGCATTAACGAGGGGATCTGTTGGGAACACGGAGACGTTGATTTCTTCCTAACATAGCTATGTATTAAGCAGGCATGGAAATTTCCAAAAATATCTGCATCGCCTAGACTTGGCTGGTAGTCCTTATTGTCCAGAATGCTTGGTCGAAAAGGAGCCGGTCGAACATGTGGCGGCAACAACCACTACCGCATTGATAAAATGCAACAAGACAAACAGCAGACGAATGTAACTGACGATTGAGCTCATTGCTCACGACAGCCTTCAGACGTAATTACCGAAATGGGATCCCTGTAGGATGAACCGCCGATACGTGAGGTGCTTTTAGTGACGTTAAAGTAGCACACTGTCTAAGGCATCCGGCCTGTTTTTGCACCTCGTTAAAAAAAACGTCCATACGCTCATCGATAATTACGCCCTTTCTTTATTTAGCCTGTAGTTAACAACTTCATTTGCTCCGCCGTCTGCCGTGATAGGGTAGCCGATGTAGCAGAAGCTTTCGACAAATTCCACCCGGCACCCGTTAACTGTTATATGTCTTGCTTTATTGTGGTTCACTCTCATAGCTTTGATCTGGGCGATGTTAACCTCCAGGCCGACTGTGCGTGCCAGCTGGATTAATGGTCAGCCTTCGCTTGCATGTCAATGAGTTTCTAAGAGAGAGAGCAGTTGCCATCGGCGAAGACCAGGTCGTTGTTGTTGTTCTAGAAGCATAAATTTTTCCCGTACATATACGGGGAGTGCTGCTGAAATGGTAGTCCTGGGCCGGATATAAATTCGGGTCGTTCCGGTTAGGTAGAATCGTCTGTCGTGAGAACGAAGACCAGGTACATTGTATGGAGTTTCACCAGGTCACCAGAAGTCCAGGTCCTTAAGATATCTGGTAAAACTCCATGCGATGCCTCTTTTGTGCAGGGCCAATTGGCTCATGACGTCGTCTAACACGATGGTGCCTGCCTGTTACCTGGCTTTACGCCTGCGTTAGTGGTGAATGTGTCGTAAAGGACTCTGATGAGGCAGATTATCTCAGCGGGAACAAAGCAAATGGAAACAAGCACAAAACAAAAACGTACCAAATTTAATTCTGAAATAATTTTAAACATTTTTAGACCAAACTAAAAAAAAAAAATTTTTTTTCATTACTTTTTAATTAAAAACTTTCAAATTCCACTCTTATTTGAAATAAAATTTGAAATTTGAAAAAGTCGAAGTATCGAGAGATTTGGTGACTCCTAAACGACTCTGCCTAAAACGTCCATCGTATTTAAAGCTCTGGAAAGGGGGTAGATAGTCAAGGAGGGAAGGAGAAAAGTGACAAAGAGATAGAATAGAGGCAGAGACAAAGATAGCTACACCTGTGAGAATTTTCCAAATTCTTTGGCAAATCTGAAAATTTCTTCCAGTTTCAGAGAACGAATTTGACTCATTCTCATGGAATCGGAACCCAAAATTCGTAGCCTTGCTCTACCAAAGGCAGGTCACCCACAAAGAAAGTGCACGGTACTATCCGGCTCCTCTCAGTAAGACAGGCAAATCGGGTACTCAATGATTCCAATGGTGGTCATATACTGAGCTCATTGGTTGGGTCCTGTATTAATACCGACCATCAACCGAACGTCTTTTCTACCAAGTTTTAAAAGAAAGTTCGAGAGTTTACTGTTCGGGCGTGTCACAAAACACTTTGCTGTTCCGCAGCGTTCTAAACTGGACCATCGCTTTTTATGGAAATCGCATATACAATCGCTAATCCAATTTATGATTCCTGTAGAACTGATTCCGATTATTGCCTCTGGTTCCTGTGGGGAAGCCGCTGATCTACTATTGGTCAATTCATCGGCAATTTCATTTCCTGGAACAGCGCAGTGTCCTGGAACCCACATAAATACGAGTTTATTCCATCTTGCAACTGAATTAAGCTTCTTCTTAGATTCTTGAACAATTTTTGAGGTTTTCTTTGTGTTCTCCAGAACCTTCAGTGCAGCTTGACTGTCACTAAAGATTCCAATCTGTTTCCCGCTCCATCTCCTCTCAAATATCCATTCTGCTACTTTCAGAATAGCAAAAACTTCCGTTTGGAAAACAGTTACTCTCGTTTAAGTGCCTTTCGGCTCCAGAATCTATTTCATTCTTGGAGCCAACGGCAAAGAAAATATCCGTCAAATTTCTTTGAATGCTAAGACTCAATTTATTACCCCAACAGCTTCCATTTCTTTGCAGCTGCGCCACCCTAATGTGCAAACGTGCGTCAGCATTCATTTCAAACTTTTCCACTAAGAATGCGCTTTAACGACATTTCATTCACCCAAAGAATTTCGAAAATACTTTCGTAAGATACAAGATTTTAGTTGAATTGCGAAGACTATCGCAGTGGGTGTAGAGCGCAAAATAATTAGCAGCAGCAACAGCAATTAGACAAGTTGGAATGAGCAGTTAGTTCGTAGAGTTGGAATGTGGACAATAAAACTAAAATACATATAAAAATAAATAAATAAAAAGTGTACAGTCTTTCGCGCTCGTTTTACAATCTTCGCATAGAATCGCCAAACCAACTATAAATGAGGCGCGCTCAGTAGCATTCAGAGACTTAACTGTATTACCCACTTACTAGTGGTATTTTTTATTGTATGCGCTCGCTTTTACTTAGCCACTATCTGCTTTGGTTTATTGTTGGTCTTCGTGCACGATGTCCTTATAAACAGCGACATTTTTTCTTGCCTCATACCTATGGAAGTATTTTTGCTTAGTGCACTTCTTTGCTAGCAAACTTTAATTATCAAAGTTTGTGCCAAGGCAACAAAAACGGCCACAGCAATGACAATCAGTCGCCACGGCAATAACAGCAACACACTTACCACTGACTGTGTGCGCGACCAACAAGTTGGCAGACTTTTAATTTTCATTATTAGAAAGTTGTAATGGATTTTGGTATTTCATGGCGCACAAATCGTCTTTTTGGCGTACGATTGAGACGCGTGTTTGTCTACTTTATTGTAAATGTACTACGAGGGTCGTGTGAAAAGTCCGTGCAAAGTCAGAGGCATGGCACTACTGGCGGGTATCGAGGTCATGCTTGAATTTGAAAAGGTCGAGCCAAGGAGCACAAGGAGATTTAGTGGCTCCTAACACTCAGGCTAAAGAGCCCATTGTATTTAAAGCTCTGGAAAGGGGGTAGATAGTCGAGGAGGGAAGGAGAAAAGTATCAGAGAAAGAGATAGGAAAGAATAGAGACAGAGATAGAGATAATTAGTCCTATGAGAATTTTCCAGATTCTTTGGCAAATCTGTAAATATCCTCCAGGTCATGCTTAGTTAGTAGCAACTCTTAGAAGAGCTCACACGAAGCTTTAGCCGGATCGATTCATTTATTTGTGTTTGGCATTCGTTTGAATCGAGGAAGTCGAGTGATATTCCTTTTCCATAACGACAACTCACCAGTTCACCTCTCAGCAGTTTTGGTCGCAAAATTAATGGAAATAGGGATCCAGGCTTGGCTCACTCGGATACCTCGAACAACTATTTTTTACCCAATTTGAAAAAATGGCTGTCAGGGAAAAGATTTTATTCAAACGAGGAGGTGATGGCAGTAACGGATGCCTATTTTTCAGGTCTTTTTCTGTTTTTTGCACAGACTTTTCAAACGACTCTCGTCTTTGGTATTTTTGTACGTACGAGTTGTTTTTGGAAATCTTTTACGGGATGAAAGTTAAACCATCGGTTTTTCGTCTTCGACAGCAAAAAGATATCCGTGCAGCATCAGAAATTTTGTTTACGATTAGAGATTTCCAAAATATTCTCTTTCCACTGCCACAAAATTGCGAGATATTAAAACTTCCAGGTGGCGAATAGAGGAATGCTAGGCAGATACGTAGGTTGGAAAAATACCACTCGCGGACCAAAACAGGTAAACACCTGCTTGGAGGTGTATTTCAACCAAGCAAATTGCTAAGTATAAGCACTTGGTTTCGACATGCCATCAGCAACTGTCTTATATAGGGTGGGCCATGTAAAATTTGCTTTTTGAATAGGCTATAAAAAACACTAATCAATATTTTTTCAAACCTTTTTTTTTATTTTGAAGATTGAACATTGTCATTTATGAATGAAAAATAATATCGTTCAAATGACTGCCACGACTGGCTTTACAGTAGGCCATTCGATCAACTCAATTTTTAAGCACATTTTCGATTATTTGGGCTCCAATTTCATAAATGGCAACTTCGATTTTGTGTTTTAATGCATCAATCGACTCGGGATGGTTCGCATAGCATTTGTCCTTCACGGCTCCCCACAAAAAATAGTCCAACGGGCTTAAATCACAGCTCAGAGGCGGCCAATTGATATCGGAATTTCGGCTGATTATTCGGTTATCAAAAATGGTATCCAAAAGTTCGAGTGTAACTTTGGCAGTGTGACAAGTTGCAGCGTCCTGTTGAAACCAAATGTCCTTCATGTCATCCTCTTCAATTTTTGAAAACAAAAACTCGTTGAGCATGTCATGGTAACGCTCGCCATTTACTGTAACCGCGGCTCCTCGCTCATTTTCGAAAAAAAATGGCCCGATGATACCGCCAGACCAAAAACCGCACCAAACAGTGACTCGTTGTGGATGCATTTGCTTCTCTACAGTAACGTGTGGATTTTCTGAGCCCCAAATCTGACAATTTTGCTTATTGACATAGCCACCGATGAGAAAATCAGAAAAGAAGAAGAAGACCACCACTTTGTAAATAGGTTTTCAATATTTCTCAATTTTGTTCAAGCGTATATCGTCCCATTTCGTAAATGTCACACCTTTAAGTAAATTATGAACACATTTGACATGTCATTTTTGTTACCATTCTCAAAAAAATAGGTGGTTCAAAAAGCAAACGCTATATGGCCCACTCAAGTACGTGGCTGTTGGGTCAGCACTGGCTCAGAATGAGCGGTTATATATGCAAGATGAAAAACTTCGAACCCTTAAGAAGGCAACGGGACACCACTAAAAAAGTACCATATATTCCCACGATAATCATGCAAATTGATTTAAAAATAATAAGTGTGGATACGAGCGAAAATGCAGCGCAAAATTTGGTTGACAGAATAGTCTAGTGTAAAATCAATCGAGGAAGTCATTTTTATTGAATTTTTATACATGATCACAAACAAAGTTTGAGAAAAGTATTCGTGCCTATTTTATTTGCACAAGGTCCGGCACTCGAAGTGTAACCAACTTCAGACCGCTCACGTAGCTGATGCACAAATATCTGATGCAAAATATCCGACCGTAGCATCCGCCGCATACTGAAAAATGATCTCAAAGTCAAGCCTTACATGGCCGCATGATCTCACACAAAAGCAGCACCAAGTCAGACTTGCGAGAGCGAAGGAGTTGCTTCGCTTGGCCGAAAGCGCTCAATTTCCGAACATTGTGTTTCCTGACGAGAACATTTTTTAAATTGAGCAAAATCGTTAACTCCCAAAACGATAGGGTTTATTTGACCGACCCAATACGAGAATTTGACACATCGGTTTGCCACCAGGAGGCAGCATCCGCTACAGGTAATGGTTTGGGCCCCTGTAACCGCAGATGACGTCAAAGTAATTGCGAAATATTATCGGGAAAGTATTGTGGAGGTTACTTTGAAGCCGTGGACAGACAAACATTTCGGTGGCAGACCATGGACGTTTCCACAAAACTCGGCACCGTCTCACAAAGCTCGAGGGAACCAAGAATGGCTAAAAAACAACGTTTCGAACTTCATAACGACTACACAATGGCTCTCAAATTCACCAGACGCGCATCCGAGGGTTATCCTCTTTGGGCCATTTTTGAGAGCAAAGTTCGAACTAAAAGATTCACCAGTCTCGAGGCGCTGAAAAAAGCCATTGTCCGCGAGTGGGCCAAAAAACCTGCATGTCACATTCGTGCAGCTTGCAATTCGTTTCTGGACTATCTCAAAGTCATAGTCAAGGCAAGAGGTGGTCCTAACGAGCAAAAGTAATATTCTTAATTTTATTATTTTGACACATTTTGTACTTTGAATTGAATAAAAGTAATTTTCCAAACTAAATTTAGAGCCTTTTTAATTGGTTACACTTCGAGTGCCTAACCCTGTAAATTGACCATCGAGCGGTCACCATAGTCGAATGGATTTTTGCGTGATTACCATTCAGCAGGGAGCGAGTTCGAAGCCCACTGTGGCCTATTTTTTTCTAGTTTTTGTCCTCATACAAACCATCTACCGTTCGAAGGCGGCATAAAATTGAGCACAAACTCAGCTGCTAATGAAAAAATAAGAAAAAAAATTTTTTTTTTCAAAAATGACAAAAAGAAAATTCTTCCTAATATTTTGAAGAAAAAAATTTTTTAAATTTATAAAAATAATATATGTATGTACATATATTTAAAACAAAACTTCCTAAAAAATCATGATTCAATAATAAGAGGTTCTGTATTCAGTGACAACTGAAATTTGACACTCCTTCGTAATCTATTGTTGCATTTTGGAAGTAGAAAGAAAGAGGAAGATCGCCTTCTGCGAAAATGTTGGAAGAAAGGTAGCAGAAATAGTACGCAAAGTAAACGAAATGTAAGTTTATGAAGCAGTGAAATCAGTTGTATTAATTTGTGCAAGCTTGAAATGTAATAATTTGCGTAAATTTTTTAAACTCCTGGGCGATGCTATGCCTACTAGCATGCCGGTCAACTTCTCTTGTTTCTGTGATTTTATCGACAGTTTTTCAACTTCAAAAAAGTCTGAACGGAATCGAGGAAACCAAAAATGCTCTTAATTCGTTGTTGCAGTATCGGCATCATAAATTCTCTTCACAATTTCAGCGGCTTGGTTTGCATTTTCGCCTTTAAGGGGTTAATACGTCCAGCAGCGCCAAAAATGCGCTAAAAGAAAAACTGTTTTTAGAAGGGATAACAATAGAAATAAATATAAAAAGTGTTATACATTGTTTATTTGTACTTAAACTTTATACAAAAATTTATTTTAATTTTTCTTTAAAAAAAGTAATATATAAAATATCACGAGATCCAAGATACTCATTCAATAAAAAAAGAGGTTGTCTGTAAAGTCGGTTTACTGACGATAGTTTAACGTGAAAATACTGATGGAATGGTTGCATTTTTCAAAAAAAAAATTTTATTTTATTTGTTTGATAGATATTTTGTATGAATATAGAAGAGGAGATAAATGGAATTGCAATGGAATAGGTCAAGTTACATTTACACAAACGTGAAAAATGACGAAACATTTATCAAATTCATGAAAGATATGTTCCATTTCGATTGTGCATCTGACGTTAATAAGTCAACAACACTAAGAGGCAACATCACCGATTTGACTTTTTCAAAACACTTTACACTCGAAACACCCCCTTTCATTTCCTACTTTTCCTATCATCGTCCTATTCTCAACAGAGAAATGGTTCATTACCATCCACACAGGAAGAAAGCAATTGCAAATACAAATATGTGAATTTACATACATATATATGCTCACTCAAGTAGGAGAGAGCAAGAATTCGATCTTTGCCGAACGCGGGGGCCGATTGTGCCTCTTTGTCGTTCGTTCTGCGCTCTCGCTTGCAGTTCAAGCAAGGCAACGCCGCATTTTTTGGTGCGTGCAGCCGGCTACATCGAATTATAAGACGTTATCAAGTCAAAAAGTTTCTCCACGGTCTACAACGTTTCTCCTTGAAATGTTGATGGATCTGTAAAAAGTAAAAGAATTCTTGTAAAATAAAGTTTTAGTTATAGTCTGTCGAGCGGGATTTTTGAATTTCGAAAAATTTTCAATTTACGGCATTTTAAAAAAAGTATGCGTTTTACGTTATAAATGTCACACTTTAATTATGTTTATAAAATTTTTTAATAACAATATCAAAATCCGGCAGACAGACACTTTCGAATATTTTAAACCCATAGCAAAAAATATTAAATATGAGTTATCATGCAGACCGTGCCGGAAAAAGTAGTTTCGAGAAAAACGAGTTTAAACTTTCAAGTGCATTTCGCTCGAGGTCAAACTCGCGCATCAAACTCTCGTCGGGTAGTTACATTTTCTACCAAAACTTTGTATCTATGGAGAATTTTTACAATCAACTTTCACAGAAATACGCCTAAAACTATAAAGAATAATAATCTGTAAAAAAATCAATTTTTTGAAAATTCTGAACGTATGTGACCCCTTAAATTGTTTGATAAATACTTTACGAGATATCGACCACTACAGCCATCTATCAAGAAAATAGTGGATTTCTTTTTAAAATATTTAGCGCCGGTTCAATAACAGGCTATCTTTCTTGGAAAATATTTAATGCATAAGTTCATTTGACTTTTAAAAAATGATTCTTCACATCTTCATCTATTAAAATATTTTCTTTATACGTAATTAGTTTTCCGTAATATATTAGTTGGGTCGTCGTGTATTTCCGTTCCATTCAATTAAGCAAACGTTGCTTCCAACAGTTTAGTTTTTCTTAAAAAATCAGCGCTTAGTTTACACAAGGCCCCCTTGTAAACCGTGTCGACCCATATGAACGGAAGCTAATTAGGCACATATTCCCTTAATTTAAGCTATCGGACGATATAGCCGGCTGCATTACGACACAGTGGACATACTTGTAAAAGAAAACCTTTGTTGGATAAATGATTGTACGCCTTAGGTCCAGCCGAATGCAATACTATTGCCGATGCAGTATCGTCCCATGCCTATTAACTTGCATGCTTTTTGACTTGCCCTTTGGTGAAATTGCCCTTCCAACGTCAACGACTTAAATTTCTTCAATTCCACGACTCTTGCATTGAGTCTAGCCAATTTTTTCCAAGAGTTTCATTTCGGTAATCAGAGCTCGTTCTAAAATTTTTATTAATTAAAAGCGGTTTTTAATTAGTTTGAGTGCAAGCGGAGACAAATGGAGAATCGGGTTGTACAGGTTTATTCCAAATATTAAAAAGAAGAGCATCACTGGTGAGTTTAGCTCTTTTCCGACCAGAGCAGGTTGCAAAGTTCATTTCAGAGCAATGAAGCCTACTTATTTTTTCACATGGCTTCAAGAAATAGCCGCACGATTCAATCCATATTTTTTTCTTTTAATTTGTTGCCTTGGACAGATTGTATTTGGAAACCGATTTTTTCTGCGAGAGCGAGAAAGCTGCTTCAATACCGAACTTTTTATTATTAAATCACTTTTTATTATTAAAAACCTCTGTACTGAAATTTCAACATTTCATCTCAAAATTATTAAATGTTTTTCAAAATTGTTTCAGCTTACTCCTCATTATACACAAGCCCACAAATAAAGCAATTTTCTCCTTGACTATCTAGCCTTTCCTATCCAGAGCTTAAACACAATGGGCTTTTTAACCTGAATGTTTTAGGAGTTACCAAATCTTTCACTTTCTGGGCTCGACCTTTTAAAAGGAGGAATTGGCGAATATGTTCAAAATATACTACTTGGATCACTAATGTATGCAAATCTAAATCGCTCATTGATATATATATATTTTTTTTGCAAATTCTATGCCCAAAGTAACTTCTCTAATATAAAATCCTCCATTTCCAAAGTTATCAATTGTATCACTTAACGGCACTTTTTCAATAGCATTTTTTCATTACTCGGCTTTTTTAAATTTACTTTTTCGTAGTTCTTTCTAATAAAGCTTCATAAAATCGTTTCAATACCTGCCAGTGAACGACTTCATCAAAAAAAGAAAAAAAAAAAAAAACTCCCTCTGCAACTCAATTTTCACTATGCAAATTTGACAATTTTCGTTCAATTTCACAAATTAAATTTCGGCCGACACATGTTGCCAAATAAACTTGTCAACAGTCAACAGCAATGCTTGGGACTTCCTCAATGCAGAAGCAACAAATGCAAACACTTTGTTGCACCATCAGGCAGCATAGCCCAGACTTCGAGTGAAATAACTGACTGTGAGTCCGTTTCAGCAACCGTTAGCTTTGGCTGCGCGTCCTTAACGATTTTAACATTCAACGCTCGGTGTGTTTGGCAAACAACTTTGAAACTCAAAATTACATCTTCTTCACTGTGCCACACATCCACATCGCCACTACGTACAGCAGCGAAGCCTCTAAGCTATTGACGACGACGACGGAAACGGAAGTTGCCGGTGTGTTGCACAATGCACCGTGCGGCATTTTCTTATCTAAGCAAACTGACGACAAATAAAGCAACTGGCAGAAAAAAACCAAACGAGGGTAAATTGCACGCGCGATCAGCTCTACCGTGACTGCGAGATACGGCCGACTGCGAGTTGGCAAACAGGCAACTTAGCAGCAACAAAGTGGCTATTGAAGGTTAGCGAGGATGGCAGTAGGCGGACAAGAGTAGTGCAAACACGAGTGCAGCGGGTATATGTATGTGTGTGTGAGTGTGGGCTATGAGTATGCAGTGCAGAATCGTGTGGAAATAACTGCATTTGTAAGTAAAACGGCGGAAATAGTTTTC
Source organism: Anastrepha ludens (assembly GCF_028408465.1). Taxonomy (NCBI): domain Eukaryota; kingdom Metazoa; phylum Arthropoda; class Insecta; order Diptera; family Tephritidae; genus Anastrepha; species Anastrepha ludens. The sequence goes on along the minus strand of NC_071499.1, from coordinate 7,257,911 downwards.
CGACTGATTGAACAAAGTTTTTAAGGAACTCGAATTTTTTTTTTTTTTTTTTGTGGCAATATTTAAAATATCTAACTTTGTGCAACATCTAGACATTTATTCGAAATTTCTTTTGCATTTTTTAGCAGGCAAACAGCTTAAAAGAAAAAAAAGTATAAAAAATCGAGTTATGGAAACGAAACGAGAAAAATATTAAAGGGTAAATGCGAGAAGAAATAAAATTGTGAAGTGTAGTTTTGCCAAATTTTCTTTCGTAAAAGTCGCTTACCACCTCATCATCTGCCTCGCTTTTCATAAAAGCGGTTATACCGAGGCCTTTAAAGCTGTAGCTTAGGTAAAGTTAACCTGTGCTGATTTACGTTGAGATCACATAGAACACAGCAGGTCCCTAGCGCTGCCAAGACTTTGAATGGAAGCTTAAATCTCAAGTGCTTGAGTCTTGATAGACTGTTTCACGAGCTTTCATACATTTTTAATCCCCTAGTTTCCAATACTCCTTAATGTGGGTTGAGCGCAGTACTAAGACAGATATGTTTGATTGGCGCAGTGGCACCAAAAATGCGCCAGGGTACCTGTAGCACCGCCTTCATCCCATGATGTCGTTGCTCCACTTTAGGCCAGTCATAGTTTTTCCGTGATCCCCGTTAGTAGTCACAACTACTACTTTAAAATCCACCCTTTGGAACTTTAATATAGTATCTCTTAAAGTTCCTAAGGGTGGATTGCTGAAGAATTTCGACATGTTAGGCGATGCATGATTTGGCTAGCCCACCAAGATGTTGATGAATCTTAAGATGTTCGCTTTCGACATCAATGCTAAGGCTCACTTGTCATAAACAGCATGAGAGCAGCCCAACAGAGCAGTATTCAATCCAGAAACATAGTCATCCTTGTCACGTTAGATGTAAGGAACGCTTTCCATAGCGTAAAATGGGCGAACATACATACAGCGCATAATGAAGAATTACTAGCGAGGCCGCAAACTCGTCAAGGGTTTTCGTTGCATAGACGTCACATCGGGAGCGGTAAAAAGATAAATTCTCAGTCCCGACCTGTGGTACATTAGTTATGACGACATTTAGAATATAGAGGTACCCGATAGTACCTTTGAAGTACCTGGAGAAGTTCGTAGAAAACTTAACCATGTCATGAAACGGACACAAACGTGGCTAAATTCACGTGGCCTAAATAGCCACAGAGAAAACGAAGCTAATAATTCTAAGTAGAAGAATGCAGTCGGCCACATAACCACTGAAAATGTAAGCGACAAGTTGCTAAGCAGCGAGGAAAAGTGAGAAATCAAATGTGGTATAGACTTTTGTTATGAGGAAGATGGAACGCCACTCTGAAGTAATGCAAAAGCGGTTCTCGAATGGGCGACGGTTCCAAGCGAGGAAGAGTTTTTTAGTTCCCGAACATACCATTGCTGCGACGGCAGATTTGATTATGCATTAAAAATAAATAATTGGCGCGTACACTCCTGTTAGGTGTTTGGCCGAGCTCCTCCTCCTATTTGTGGTGTGCGTCTTGATATTGTTCCACAAATGGAGGGACCTACAGTTTCAAGCCGACTCCGAACGGCAGATATTTTTATGAGGAGCTTTTTCATGGCAGAAATACACTCGGAGGTTTGCCATTGCCTGCCGAGGGGCGACCGCTATTAAAAAAATGTTTTTATTAATTTTGCTTTCACCGAGATTCGAACCAACGACCTCTCTGTGAATTCTGAATGGTAATCACGCACCAACCCATTCGGCTACGGCGGCCGCCGTAGGCATTTAAAAAAAAATTCAACCCCAAAAACCTTATCATTCCACTCCTTACTCCCGCACAATAGTCAGTGCATTACTTGCATTGAGGCAGCTAAAACAAGCAAAAAAAAAACAAAGAAAAAGACACAGTTACACATTGCATCAGGGACGCCATCAAGAGGAAGCGGGCGATCGCGGTAATAGCGCAGTAATTTGGCGAAGGCCTCAACCATCTGTTTGATCATTCTGATAGAAAAATTTTAAATACAGATGGCGCTCTAAACAGTTAGAAGCCGTTGTTCCAAAACAACGACAGATGGGCATTTCCACTACTTAGGACTGGTGGACCCTGCCAGAAAGCAAAATAGGTTAACGAAAGCAACGCAAGACTGAGTCTTGTCGAAGCCCTATGGTACCGAGTAGAGTGAACAAGGGGAAAGAGAAGAGTGAAATAATATTAATAAAATTGTATTTCTAATATACGTGGCATTGGATCCAGTAGGTAACATTGGAATGTCGCTTGTATGGCAACATTGGTCCGTTAAGGCTTAATATCGTACTATGTTTTTCAAAAAGTTTTGAATTTCGTGAAGGTCGTCCAAAATCAGTTGTTGTTCCGAAAACCATTGATGCTGTGCGCGAACTGATATTGCAAGATCGGCATGTGACCTACCGTGAGATTGAGACAATCTTAGGCATTAGTGGGACTAGCATAGATTCAATATAGCATAAACATTTGACTGTCAAAAAAATTTGTTCGCATTGGATCCCACACAATTTGTCAATCGCCCAAAAAAAGGCTCGCGTCGATTGGTCGAAGGAAATGCTCAAAAAATACGATCGCGGGGCTTCGAAACACGTCTTTGACATCGTGACAGGTGATGAATCATGGATTTATGCGTATGAGCCCGAAAGTAAACAGCAGTCGACTGTATGGGTGTTTCAAGATGAGCCAAATCCAACAAAAGTTGTTCGCGCACGAAGCACTTCCAAGCAAATGTTCGCCTGTTTTTCCGGAAAAACTGGGCATGTCGCAACCGTACCACTAGAACAACGCAGAACAGTAAATTCTGAGTGGTACACAACAATTTGTTTGCCAGTTGTCTTCCAAGAAATTAGGAAAACCAATCGCTAAAGACGGATCACTCTTCACCAGGACAATGCGAGCTCTCACACATCGGCTCAAACAACTGCATTTCTGAGCATCCAAAACATCGACTTGTCACCGAATGACTTCTTCTTATTCCCGAACGTAAAAAACAAACTGAGAGGTTAACGTTTTTCGACACCTGAAGAAGCGGTTGCGGCATTCAGAATGCATGTTTTGGAGGTACCTCATTCAGAGTGGCAAAAGTGATTCGACAATTGGTTCAAACGCGTGCAAAAGTGTATAGATCTTCATGGAGAATATTTTGAAAAACAATAAAGTGATTTTCGATGATTAAAATTTGTTTTTGTTCTCTAATCCCGAAATATAAAAAGCACCCCTCGTAAAACTTATAAATTCTGAAAATTATTATAACCAATTCAAGGAAAAAATTCGTGGAAAAATACCCAGTTTGCAAAATAAAAAAATCTTTTTCATCAGGACAATGCACAGTGGCACAAGAGCATTTTCACAAAGGCTAAAATCATTGAATTAAAGATCGAACTGTTAAAGCATCCACCGCATTCACTAGATTTAACGCTTAGCGACTTCGATCTATTTCCAGATCTAAAAAAAATCATTCGTGGAAACCGTTTTTCATTAAATGATAAGGTCATAAGAGCTGTATAGGCGTATTTTGCAGCTCTACTAGATTTTCACCACAGGAATGGATCATAGATTGGAATCTCGTTGGAATAAGTTTTGATGCTCAGGGAGACTGAACATAGAATACCCAGAATAGGTTCGGTTAGGTTAGCCTGGTTGGCAATAAGCCACGCATAGAACTTTTGGTCCCTAGCGATACCAGATGGAGACCGACCTCTACGAATACTGAAAGTAGACATCATGTAGGATGTCAGCGCTTTTGGCGAATCTAAGCAGAGCTGAGAGATCCGCTTTTGAGACGTCCTCCAGACCCTCAAACAGTGGGGCTCCCAGGCATTTTAGTCGCGTTTTTAATAATGCCGAACAAACGCACAGAAGGTGTTCTAAAGTTTTCCAACATCCTCTCTGCGTTTCCTGCTTTTGTCCAAGTTAGCAATCCCTATCTTTTACGCATGTGCAGCCAATAGATTATGACCTATTATCATATCTATGATAGTTCTGCAGTCCTTTCGCGAGAGCGTTTTTTGTCGTTAGTTCTACATATGACTTTTTCTGTTTTGCATGTGGTCAGTTTAGTCCACCTAGCTTCCACTAGTTTTTTCAAGCGGTCATCCATTTCATTGTATATAGTATTTAGCGGTTTTGGTATGTCGTTATCTTATTCAAAAGGTAGTCTAACAGCACTTTTTGCTATCTCATCTACTATTTCGTTGTCCATAATGCCTTTGTGACCAGGTACCCAATAGGTATGCAACCAACTGTCCGCGGCTAGCCTTTCTATGGCCTCCCTGCTCCGTTGAACATTTTTGGACTTAATACAATAGGAGCTTATTGCTTTTATTGCTGCTTGACTGTCCACGTATATATTAATTGTTGAGTTCTTTCTTTCTCTTGAGTGGGCTAGCTCCGCGGCTTTCCTCACAGCAAAAACTTCCGCTTGAAAAGTATTGCTGTGGTCTGGCAGCTTGATAGGCTGCCTTATCCTTAGTTTTGAGCCGTAAATGCTCGCTCCCACTCCGTCTAAAGTTTTAGAGCCGTCCGTATAGATGTGAAAAGTCCTATGGCCGGGCTTCGTGCCTTTGTGCCATCCCTCCTCTTCAATTTTACTACGAAACCTTCTCTCCCAATCAAAGTACGGAGTCATGTAGTCCGTGCAACCTGAGCTCCTCTTTCCTATTGAGCTGTGACCGAAGGTTCTGCAGTTGAATACCCCCGCAGCCACTAGCCTCCTCGTGGATTTCGCTGCCAGGTTTTCCGCCATAAGGTCAATAGGTGGCATGCTGAGTATCATTTCCAGCGCCGCCGTTCGAGTGATTTTCATCGCTCCTATTATGCACAGAGCAGCGAGTCGCTGAATCTTTTCCAGTGGCATTAAGTATGTCAGTTTTCTGGTCGCAGTCCACCATACTAAGGCCCCATACAGCAATATCGGTCTAACTACTGCTATGTAGCACCATTGGATAATTCGTCAAGCGCAATTGTGTCTCTAATGTATGCGTTTAGAATCTTCTCTAACGTTTTCAGAATAAATGGGGTCAGACTAATGGGCCTATTTGGGCTGCTTTTTCCAGCTTTTGGAATAAACACAACTCTCGCTTCTCTCCACAATATAGCGTCCCTTGAATATCGTTCTTAACCATGGTACCACTTACCACGGGCTTACCTTTTGGGGCATGGCTGGGAAGATTCCATCCAGTCCTGGCGATTTATATGGGTCGAAACTTTGTATAGCCCATTCTATCCTGTTGGTTGTAATTACGTTCATCGGGATGTCGTGCACAATATCTCTTCTCGGCTCGAAATCTGTAGTGTCCGCACACCCTGGGAAATGTGTGCTGACTAGGTCTTCTAGAGAGTCCTCACTACTGTCAGCCCACTCCCCGTTAATTTTTCGTATTGTACCCAGAATAATTGAATACACTTTGTATTTCAAACCGGCCGCCGTAGCCGAATGGGTTGGTGCGTGATTACCATTCGGAATTCACAGAGAGATCGTTGGTTCGAATCTCGGTGAAAGCAAAATTAATAAAAACATTTTTCTAATAGCGGTCGCCCCTCGGCAGGCAATGGCAAACCTCCGAGTGTATTTCTGCCATGAAAAAGCTCCTCATAAAAATATCTGCCGTTCGGAGTCGGCTTGAAACTGTAGGTCCCTCCATTTGTGGAACAACATCAACACGCACACCACAAATAGGAGGAGGAGCTCGGCCAAGCACCTAACAGAAGAGTACGCGCCAATTATTTATTTTTTTTTTCGTATTTCAAACCATAAAATTGTGTTTTTCTTACCGAACCGCAAAATTTATTGAAAGACCCAGTATGGCATATGACAAACACAACAAATGATGAATAGAATTTTTACTGAAATTAAGAAAATTTCATACCACGTCGAGTAAAAGAACTCCAGCATTTCGGGATTATATTTACAATATCCTCTAACAAGCAAAATTGAGATCCTGAAGGAAAAAGCCTGGTAGTTTTTAAGCGGATTTGTTGGCTGGGTCGTGTCGTCCGAATATGTACAAAGCCGGAGGGTCTCAAAGTATTCGAAGTGGTACCAGCTGGTGGTAGCCTCCTTTGCGATGGAAAGATCAGGTGGAGAAGGACTTGGCTTCACTTGGTGTGTCCAACTGGCGCCGATTAGACGAGAAAGAAACGACTAAGACTCTTTGTTAATTTTAAGCGGTTTTCCAATCAAGAAGAAGAAGAATAGATACATCACTGGTGCAATTGCAATGGAAACCAGAGCCATATCAAAAAAATATAAAAAGAAATGATGACTTTTCTCGACCTATGTAATTTATATTTAAAGTGAAATATTTTAACGATATTTGGAACACATAGCCAACGCTACTACTTCACTTTGGAGCCTTAGTGCACTACATACAAAAAATTTTTTTAAACAATTGCTTGATTTTTTATTGCTTTTAATGCAACTTTCATCGAAAGCTCGTGTCTAATGAATTTATTTCAGTTACCCAGTTTTTAATTCACTTTTAATCCATCTTTTTAAAAACTTTACGCTTTTGTTTATTTCCAACCACTTATTTCTACACAGTAATCCCTTCACTTTGGCTCACCCAAAGCAAAATCACACAGACGCCGCAATACTCTGAACTGTTGCTTTTGACAGTTTGACGTTTTTATTAAATTATGTCACTATGCTCACTCACACACACACACACGTAGTTAGCTAAACAAGTACAGCAACACCAATGCATTGTATGTGTGCATGTAGTCATAACTCTTCCCTGACCAATGCCCAGAGACATACTTTTGAAACAAGTGCACAAATGTATGTGTGGTTGCATACACATAAACGCTGGTGTGTGCGCTCGTTGAGTAGGAAAGTTGCCCATTCCCTGGGATGCCCGTTGTTGTCGTTCACGTTTCCAGGGAAGCACAAATCTGTCTCTGAATGCTTACCAAACTCTAGAAATAACCAACAGAATCTCCGACTGACACACACACCCAACCCCCCGCCCACCTCGCACGCAAAAATATCTCTAAGCTCACACACTCCAACGCCCTTGCATGCACATAGTAACATATAAAGCACTCTCACATGCACACATTATGGACTGTATATGTGTATGTGCGTATACTTGCATGAATGTTTATTGGTGAAATTCGTTGCCCCCAGCATTTGATGTCCAACACGAGCGTGCTCGAGCGTTTTGTTCCAGTTGACTGTGATTTTTATGAAGTGCCTGTCCACCCACCTTCTGCCCTACTTGCATTACGCTTGATCACATCCCTGTTAGCCATCTGTCAAGGACACTTTATTAGGGTTATTAATTTAAGTGCTACTAGACATTTGTGGAAATAAAAAAACAAAAACAGTAGTGGGGTGCTTTGTTGAGGCGAGACAATGTGTATGGGTCTATTGTTAAAGTCTGCAGCAGAAGTCCTATGAGAACTGCCTACAGAGAGCAAAAAAGTTAGCCACGCTTTTTTATTTCATTCTAAGCTTTATTTATTTTTACACTAACACTCCAACAAAGTAGCTGAAAAGTATCTAAGAACTTCATAAAATAAATATGTCAATCAATAAGCAATGTCCTGTAGAGGTATGAGAGCGGCTGTGATGTACTCATAAAAATATCAAATGGTGCGATAAATTGTCTGGAAAAATTTATTGTCTGTATGATACAGAAAATTGCACACGTACAAACAAGTGTAATAAAGAGTAATTATTAGATGCAATAATCGCACTAGTTGCAGGGTCGCAGAACATTGGATTCTTATGAAGTGAGGGACATAATTATAAGGACACCCGCTATTGGCAACTTTCGGTATTTGAGGACAACTTGCGAGTAAAACTAATTCGTTTTTATTTTGAACAAAAATTAATGAAACTTCAAGAATTTTTTAAACAACATTTACTTATTATAGACATATAAAAAATTAAGTGCGCAACTAAGTTCTCGCTGTTTGTCAATAGATGCCGCCTGCAGAGTGTGCCAGTCGATTCTACCATAACCTAGGCATCATAACCCAAGCTTAGACATATGGTAAACAAACTGCTTCGACACATTAGCGATTTTGTTTTGGTGTCATATACTTTTGGTTTTGTGAAAATGTCTAATTTTGTGCCGAATAATCGTCATTTGCAAGAAGTGTTGATTTTCCTCTTTCATTCGAAAAAAACGGCGCCTGAAGCGCAGCGAGAGCTACAAAAAGTTTATGGAGATGCTGCTTTAAGTGAAACAACGTGCCGAGATTGGTTTCGTCGCTTCAAAGACGGTGATTTTAATGCGAAGACGCTGAATTGGAGGCATTGCTCAATGAGGATCCGTGTCAAACGCAAGAAAAGCTTGCTTCAGTATTAGGAGTTTTTGACCGATCCATTTCCAAGCGCTTGCATGCTTTGGGAATGATTAAGAAACAGGAACTTGGGTTCCTTATGAGCCTCTAGCAGGGCTAGGTGTATCAACTGACAATCACTATACCTACCTACCTATATCTAAGATACCTCCATTTGTACTAACACTAGCACATACACGAGTACTTTGCACCCTGTTATAGTTACAAGGCGCCTTAAGGCATCGTAGCCAGTGATGCTTTTATGTATTTATATATATATATATATATTTTTTTTATAAATTATGAATAAATAAATAAAATAAAAGTTGTTCTATTGGCTTTGCCCAGATTTTACTTTCATTTCTAATAGGTTTCTGCTATTTTCCTATTCCATGAAAATCGATTCATGTCTGAACTTATATAAAGCTGAAAGAAAGCCCAGCCTTTGAGAAGAGTTTATCAAAAATAATTTAATTGCTTTCCTTGCTAGTTCATCAGAAGCACAGTTCCCAGTGATATTCCTAGGTTATTTTGTGACCAACCTCTTTAGAACTCTGCTGTTTGATGGTATTAGATACTGAATAGCAGGTTAGATTGAATGGCAAAAGACCGCTCGGTAGAGGAATGGATTATGAGCAGCAGCGAAAAGAACCGGCATTTGAGCATTTATACCGTTAAAAACATTTTACCTTACCTAATATTAAAAACAAAGACGTTTGAGAAGTTGATCAGTAAACCTGGATCAGCACACCTTAACTCGAAAATATTTTGCAGTCGTCTCGTCTCTTTGAGAACAGCTGAAAAATAATAGCTAGGCCTCAAACACTTATAACAAAGTTTCATATTTACTAATACTAAGTTGCAAATATAGGGACCGCCGAGGCTGAGTGGATTGATGCGTGACTACCATTCGGAATTCAAAGAGAACGTAGGTTCGAATCTCGATGAAACACCAAAATGAAGAAAAAGTTTTGGAAGAAGTTCAGGAAATGGCAAACCTCCTGCCATGAAAAAGCTCCTTATAAAGAATATCTACCATTTGGAGTCGGCTTGAAACTGTAGGTCCCTCCATTTTGTGGAACAACAACAAAACGCACGCCACAAATAGGAGGAGAAGCTCGGCCAAACACCCAAAAAGGGTGTACGCGCTTATTATTTATGATATATATATATATTTATATATATACAATATATAAGTTTCAAATACAATAAAATAGTTTTCCCTCATAAATTTAATTTTTTCACAAGGGCAACAATTATAAAATCACTCTGCAGTTAATGGTACGAATTTTTATTTCTTTCAAAGCATAGAAAATATTATAGCATACCGGATGTATATCAGGCTACCAAAAATCAACGGTATTTTAAAGTCATATGTGATCTTTGGAGGTATTATAATGTATCAAAACGGCGTTTTAGTGCTACTTAGGGAGTGCTAGACTTGAACTCCAACCATTTCACCTACTTAATTGAAGTCATTTGAAACTTTCACTTTGTTTGCACTAAAATTTAATGAGCTTTGAAACTACGTGCTCAAAAAAACGCTAGAAATTCGGGTTAAAATATTGAAAATTTTCATACAATTTTTAAAAATTAAATGATATTAAAATTATGTGAATTAATAGCTAAATTACAGAAATTCTAAAATTTTCATACATCGAATCTTTCAAAAGACGCGCCTACATAGATGTGGTTTTAAAATAAAACATGTAAAATTTAGACTCTTTCAAGTTTCACTGTTTTTTATTGCAAGTATGGCTATTAGCAATTATATGTGAAAAATTACATCATTTAAATACTCACTCTAGTATGTCTAGAGGCTACGAGAATTAAAATTTTCAAGGACTCGCCCAAACATTACCGCAACGAGTTCGGTAATCTCTATCCGAATGTTCTGTTTCAGCTCTGGAATCATTATTGCTTTATTCATATAGGCTTTACTTTCCCCACAAAAAGTAGTTTAGTGGAATTAGATCGCATAATCTGGGTGGGCAGTTTATGTCACCATTACGCGAAATTAATCAACTGCGAAACTTATATCGCACTAATGCAATGTTTTCCCGTGTTGCGTGACTTGAGACTCCATCCTGTTGAAAATACACATCGTCTATGTCTATTCCTTCAAGCTCAGGTCACAAAAAATCTGCAATCAGTTGTCTATAGCGGTGTCCATTGACTGTATCAGCTCTTTCATTTTCATCTGCGAAGAAGAACGGGAAAATTATTCCACCAGCACAAAACCACACCAAACAGTACATTTTAGTGGATGTAATGATTTTTTTGAAATTACTCGAGAGTTTTCTTCTCTCCCTGCTGCTGTAGCGCTGTTGTAGTGTTGCTGAACAGCCTTCAACATCGATCTTTCGTCGTTAAACCATCTCAGCAATTAGGCATTCATTAACCGACTATTTGACGTGTGGAAATTTAAATTATATAATTTTTGACATATAATTTTTGAGAGCAGGATTTTGAATAAAAATAGTGAAAACACTTAAAGGAATCTAAATCTTAAAAGAATCTAAGGGGTGAAAAACTGTTTTTTGAAGAGACAACAATAGAAATAAATATAAAAAAATTGTATGCTTTGTTTATTAGTACTTAAACTTTATACAAAAATTTATTTTACTTTTTCTTTACAAAAATTAGTACATAAAAAATCTCGTGACCCAAAGTATAATACAATGAGAAAAGTTGCTCCAAGGTCTGCAACATTTCTCCTTGAAATATTGATGGATCTGTAAAAAGTAAAAACTTCTTGTAAAATACGGTTTTAGTTATAATCTGTTGAGCCCGATTTTTGAATTCCGTACCGGAAAAAGTAGTTTCGGGAAAAATGAGTTTAAACTTTCATGTGCATTTCACTCGAGGTCAGCTGCCTCAAACGAAGGACAGCTACCTGTGCGCATCAAACTCTCGTCGGGCAGTTACATTTTCTACCTTAACTTTGTGTCTATGGGTGAATTTTTACAATCGATTTCCACAGAAATATGCCTAAAACTATAAAGAAAAAAAATCAATTTTTTGCAAAAATTCTGGGCGTGTGAAACCTCTTAAAACAATATCTAGGGGCGTCTTTTAAAAGCCTCTTTACAGACTATGAAAAAATGCATATGCATGTGAAACTATAGATTTTATATGAAAATGCTGTGTAATCTAATCAATTAAATTTCTAAAAATATAAAAAGGCTTAAGAGGACTCAATTTTTAAAAAATTGCTTGAAATACTGATATCCGCAAGATGATATTAGCAGGGAAACAAACACAAGATAATATATTAAGCCCGGCGGGCCAATTAGATGTCCTAAATTCAGTAGTTTTCGCGAAGCGTTGTAGGATGAGAAAAAAGACAATTAGCCAAATGAAGTTTTGGGGATAGTTTAATATATATTTGAACTAAAAAAAAAAATTTGTACAATCTCCAACAATATATTGTAAGCCGAGTTATCAATAGATTCCCAGAGCGCCTGTATCCTACTTTTGTACAAGATACAACTTGCAATTTTCATCTGAAAACAAAAAAAAAGAGATTATTAATTTTGATGTAATTATCTTCGATGTGCGACCCGCCATCGCGCCGTTTTTTTATGTTAGTTCGAATTTTTTTTTAATCGGCCTTCGAAGTTTGCAGTCAAATGCCGATTTTCAGTATATTGTTTATATGGGTTTTCGGCTATAACTCGTCGACTAATTGATATTTTTTCAATCTGTAAAAGCCAAATTATTGCTAGAGACCTGTGCAACAATTACAATTTTTGAAAAAATTGATTTCGAAAATTTTTGTGGTACTTATGAAGCAAAATGTTGGAAAAATTATTTTTTTTTCATGTTTTTTGAAAATATTTTCCACAAAACTAAGTGTTTTTTACTTTTTTTGTGGCAACTGTTGAGCGAGTTTTTCAAGATTTTGAGCAAGTTCTGACAGACCGAGAATTAAATGCATGGCTCGCATTGAAAGCAGTCATCAAAGGACTTTTGGGTAAAGAACGCGAAGAAAACTACAGGCAATCTGTTGCAAACATGTTGGCAGCTTTCGCTGAAATTGGGGTTAATATGTCATACAAAATTCATCTCTTGCATCAGCATCTTGAAAAACTCGCTCAACAGTTGCCAACTGAATCTGATGAGCAAGGCGAACGTCATCACCAAACTGCGCTTCCATTTGAAATAAGGTATCTATAGAGTGTGCATATTTTGAATTCCTAGATTTTTCTAATATCTTGGTCAGAGTGCACAATTTAAACATGTTAACGATTGAAAACTATTTTCGTTTCAGGTACAGAGAAAAGAAATCTCCAGATGCGATACTCGCTGAAATTTGTTGGTGGTATAAAAACACCTTTGAAGAAGAGGAAGACGAGGAAACAGAGGAAGAAGGGGAAGGCACAGATGAAAATCCAGAATATCTGTTGGACGAAATAATCGATCTCTCTGATGATGATGACGATGACCAAGACATTAGAGAGAGCAGTGATGTTGATCCACAGCCGCCTGCTAAACGGCAGCTGGCCAAATTATTAATTTAATTTATTTTATTTTTCTACTTAAAACTTTTCATTATTAACATTTCAAAATCAATATTTTTTTCCATATTTTTATATTTTCTTTTTCTATGTTTCTTCAAAACCAACACTGAACAAAATTGGTAAATAAAAAATGAGAAATAAATTAATATTAAGCTCAAAAAACGCAAGTTTTGTATTATGACTGTATGCCTAAAGCGCAAATTATCGACTAAGACAATTTTTTTTCGAATGAAATTCAATAAAGAAACTGAGAAGCATATTATAGACCACAAAAAAGGTAAAAAACACTTAGTTTTGTGGAAAATATTTTTAAAAAACATGAAAAAAAAATAATTTTTCCAACATTTTGCTTCATAAGTACCACAAAAATTTTCGAAATCAATTTTTTCAAAAATTGTAACTGTTGCACAGGTCTCTAGCAATAATTTGGCTTTTACAGATTGAAAAAATATCAATTAGTCGACGAGTTATAGCCGAAAACCCATATAAACAATATACTGAAAATCGGCATTTGACTGCAAACTTCGAAGGCCGATTAAAAAAAAATTCGAACTAACATAAAAAAACGGCGCGATACGGGTCTTCTAATTTCGCCTCTATTTTCACCCGCCACTCTCAGAATGGACCTAATTTTTGCTAACCTGAATTTGTTCCACAGTGTAATTTAACGGTTTTTTTATCGTGTAAAATTGTATATTTCTATACTTGACAAATGTTAAAAATGACGTAAACGAGGTACCCTTTAGGAATTATTCACTACTGACACTTTTGAAAGACCCTTTATATCTATCAGAAATTTCTTCATATTATTTAGAAAAATAGCGAAACACGAAATGCTTGAACAAAAACAAATAGTTAAGCCAAAAAACATGGTATGTCCCTTTTCCTTGTTTTTTTGCGAATTTTTAAATTTTTATTGAACTTAAAATATCGCTTTAAAAAACCGCAAAGCCTTAAACTTGACTTCAAAAGCCACACATATACCTACATGCACTGCATATCTGTAAAAATTTCAATAAATTATGCTGTTTTTAACATAACCTGCAAGACAGCAGGTAAAAGTAATAAAAATCCCTGTTAATTAAATGCCAACCGCAGCTGACAAAAAGTTTCTTTCCATTCCAGTAAGTATGAATGATGTCGAAGTAAAATGTACATAAGTGTGTGTGTTTGTATCTGTGTAAGGAACACTTACATTGTTTGCTTTTGGTAAACCTCATTGACACATTTCAGTTTCAATGATAACTCAATCAATTTACTTGACCAACTTTTGTCAGCTTGAAAACACACGCAACACTCAACTCACACACACAAATGCACAGGCGCATGTACGCAGCAGGAAAACTGTCGCTAATGAAGGCAATTGCAATCAATGCTAGTGCACAAAAATTAGCTTCTAAGCAAACCGTCTATTAATTATTAACAAAATATTTAAAACCCTACCGAGCTTACTTATTTACTACAATTTCGTGCGACACTTTGTCGAATGCCTCAGAGAGGTCAGTGTAAAGGCAATCAATTTGGAGTCCTTCGGAAAACGTTGGCATACAAAATTCGCTAAAAACAGCAGGATTAATAGCTGTAGAACGGTCAAAATCAAGTTGGTTTGGGTTAATTAAAGACTTGACCTAAAAACAAATTTTGTCCTTTGCCATGCATTCAAACAGGTTAGAGTTGATTGACAGCTTGGAAATCGGCGCACATCAGTTTATCTTTCGCTTTTATACAAAATTTGTATGGTTGTGAATTTGCATTCATTCCAGAAAGTGCCCGTAGATAAGGATTTGGTAAAAATAATCTCTAGAGGAATTCCTAACATTGGACAAATCTTAAGCAAAATAGCTGAAAGACCATCGTCCATCTGTATGTGGCGAGCATTTGAGAGAAAGCATCCGCTTGAAATTATCATCGGATGAGAGGTGCAGATTGCCCAAATTTAGAGATGAGGGTATCTTGGATGAAAAGTCAGGGGTAAACCTCTTCAACTGAGAAATAATTTGATATAAAAAAGTATTTTCATTACAGAAATTTACTCAGAGTCTAGCCATTTGCCCAGGGGCGGCCACTATTAGAAAAAGACAAATGTATAAATATTTTATATATGCAATTAAATCCCTCCAATCGATTTGGGGAAACCAATCTAATTTTTCAAATCCAGATTGAGATAATTTGGCCCTTCGGTCTTGTCGATTTAAAGGCACCCCAATCAAGCAATTGAAAGGCAACATCATTCAGTTTATTCAAATATTGTGTTTGGCGCGCCAGCTGTTTCTGTCCAGCGCTCGTTGATGCCAATTGGAAATGTCGAAGGAAGACAGGTCCTGCAGCACTTGGTCTTTCCAACGGAGATGTGGTCTTACTCTTCCATACCACAATATATATCAGGTCAGTCCATAAGTTCGTGGACTGCGCAAACGTGGTTTTCAAAATTCCAAAGTGGTAACTGCGACGTGGAGGATGCCCCGCGCGCTGGTTGTCCTGAAGTCTTTAACTCCGACGCCTTGCTCGAACTCGTGAAAGCTGAGCCAAATTTGACAGTCGATATGATAGCTCAGAGGTTAAATTTATCGCATGAAACAGTTTACAAGCACCTGGTTCAGTTGGGAAAGATTTCAAAGCTGGGAAAATGCGTTCCGCATAGACTTTCCGTCGCCAACCTTCAGCCGAGAGTGAATGTGTGTTCTCAGTTGCTGCAACGGATTGAAAATGAAAATTTTTTGAACCGTTTCGTTACTGGTGATGAAAAATGGGTACTTTATAATAATCCTGTTCGCAAACGCCAATGGTTAGATAAAGATGAAACACCAGAACCAACCCCTAGAGATGGCCTTCACCCCAAGAAGATTCTATTTGGTGGCCGGTATTGTTTATTATGAACTTCTGGAACCAAATCAGACGATAACTGCTGATTATTATTCCCATCAGCTACCAAACTTGAATGAAGCACTTAACAAAAATCGGCCGTCTTTAGTGAGTAGGCGCAAAGTTTTGTATCACCACGACAACGCAAGACCTCATACCTCAGACAAGGCAAGCATTAGGCAAGCTGAACGAGCTCGGATGGGAGCTAATGCCGCATCCACCATACTCTCCGGATATTGCACCTTGTGATTATCACCTTTTCCGTGGACTTCAATCCCATATGAGTAACAAGAACTACTCCTCAAATGAAGCTATAAAAAGGGATATCGAAGAGTATTTAGGCTCCAAGGACAAACAATTTTTTGAGCAGGGAATTAAAAATTTGCCTAAACGTTTGGAAGACATTGTAAATAATGAAGGAAAATATATTATTAATTAATAAATACTTAAAATTTTTTTTTATTAATTTTAAAACGCAGGAGCTTATGGACTGACCTGATATGATTGGCGCTTACACCCCTTTTGGCTGTTTGGCCGAGCTCCTCCTCCTACTTGTGGTGTACGTCTTGATGTTGCTCCTACAGTTTTAAGCTGACTCCGAACGGCAGATATTTTTTATGAGGAGCTTTTTCATGACAGAAATACACTCGGAGGTGTGCCATTGCCTGCCGAGGGGCGACCGGTATTAGAAAAAACTTTTTCTTAATTTTGGTCTTTCACCGTACGTGCTCTCTGTGAACTCCGAATGGTAGTCACGCACCAACCCATTCGGCTACGGCCCCCACTGTACCGTGTCATAAATTCGCCTAACTGAAGGGCCTTTTTTCATACGGGTGACATGGTCAAGGCAACGTAGCCGCTGTATTTTTTCACGCTTAACTATGACCATGTCCCTATATAGTTCATACAACTCGCTGTTCCACCGTACGCGGTACTCCTCACTAACGCGGGCTGGGCGAAAGATCTTACGTAGAATTTTTCTATCGAAGGCTTTCAAAACTTTTTCAACCGCTGTTGACATCGTCCATGCTTCTGCGCCATATATTAGGACGGTAATGATGAGCGTTTTGTAGAGTGCCAGTTTAGTCCTTTGAGAGAGAGAGCTCTACTTCCCAGTTGCCTACTGAGCCCAAAGTAACACCTGTTGGCAAGAGTTATTTTCCGTTTGATTTCCAGGCTGACGTTATTTCTGTTATTAATCTCTTACCACCTTGAAATCATAACTGTCAACAGTAAGGTGCGTACCGATGCGCAAATGCAGCGACCGTTCCCACGGCAGTCGATTCTATGTAACCGGAACGACCCGGATTTATATCCGGCCAAGGGCTCTCACTTCAGCAGCACTCTATATATGGATAGGGAATGTTTATGCTGCTACAACAATAGCAACTACAACGTGGGTGCCAATACACGATTATACCGACTGTTTGTTTGATGATAGGGGGTACTTCATTTTGTTCTCGTTCACCACCAGACCCATTCGCTTTGCTTCTTTATCCAGTTCGGAAAAGGCAGAACTAACAGCGCGGTTGTTAAGGCCGATGATGTTAATATCGTGAAATCGAGAGTTTCTCTCTACTTCCCCTCAAGCGTCTGCGTAAAGTTCTTTCCTTTAAATGAAGTAGCAGAAGGACAGTAAACATACAGTCAGCCGAAATAGTCATGGAAATATTTGGAAATATCCCATTTTCCTGCAAGCTCCGCTGTTTTAATGAGTGGCAAAAAATGGTTGTAATGGAAAGTTTTAATTTATCATAACAACCAAATAAAGTAATTTCTAAATTATCTCATGCCCTAACCAAACCATTCGATATCCTCACTACCAAAACTATTCCCACACACAGGCAGGAAAATTCCTAAAATTGCAATGGCTTTGATAAGGGAGCAGAAAACCACAAACTAAATGTTAATTGGAAGTATTGAGGAGATAACAAGAAAACTTTTGACTGTCCTTTGTTTGGTAATAAATGAAAAAGTTAGGTGTAAATAAGAATTGTGAATAAACATACACATACTCATACATATACCCACCGACGTCATTATATGTGTACATATGTATGCATATAGGAGTTCAAGCAAAGATACACCAATACGTACGCATAAAATTAGCATCTGTGTAGAGGGAGTAAAAATAGTTTGTAAGTGCTCTTTGACCATAAAGTTTTTGCTTCAGTGATTCGGTTGGAATTATTATTGCATCCGGACGAAGGCAAGTAAAACTTTGCCAAAGTTTTGTTAATGTAGAGTGATAAGGGACAAAACCTAGAATAGCTAATAATAATGAATTTATTATTTAGTTAACAAAAAGGATGGATAAATCAGTAAATTTTCAGGAGTAGACTCAATGACTCCAACGCACTTTAAGCAGTCAATTCAATCAACTAACTCATTTGACTCTTTGAATTTCTCACTCATTTGTGTCATAGATTCTGTTTTCTTGTGATGCCTTGCTTCATATTTTGAAGCTTAGCGCCAGAGTTGCAATCTGTATCATAAATTAGCGGTAGCTTGTAAATATTTGACAGGACTATCCATATTACGGGAGCAAATTGTTTGTAAATATTATTTGTATATATTTTCAATACTTAAAGTTCAGTTGATGTCACGAAAGAAAAGAAAAAGAAGACGGGCAAATCTGACTTCCCATGGTAAACAAATCAACATGTAACCTCTTGCGTCATTTCAATAGTCTAAAAACCCGACACTTTAGCAAATGCAGTTAAATGCCACCCGAAGTTCGCAGCGTCTGTGTCAAAGCGAGTGGCTGCAAAGGTGTCTGTTCTTCAGGTTAGAAACGGTCTAATGCTATTATACATCCGCTCATCTTGCCCATGGAGCTCACCAGATCTTCCTTAAGCTTGTAACTTATGAATACACTCAACGCTTTTCGAGCTACGCATATAAAAACATGCATTTAAACCCACGAGGAATGCAGTCTCCAAGTGGTACACACAAAAATGTGGAAACCCCATCAGCTACGTTGGCATTCACGTCGGAGTTGGAGGTGCGAAATTTGCGTTTATATGGAAATAGTTCTACAACTGAAGCCTCAGAGGTCATATCGTCCCCTTAGTATTAAAATAGCCTATAAATTTTTTGATGTTTTGAGAAAATTAATTTCAAACTTTTTGTCGAAAGTAGCTCTCACTCAAATCTCGTTATGTCTGTAAATATTTATTATTTTTTGACTGACGTTTTGACCCACTTTGTGGAACTAGAATTTGAGAAAATTTTGACCACATATAAAATCGACGATGGAGAATCCAAAAATGCAATAAAAAAATAATAGCCTATGAGCACATAGGCTATTGTTATACTAAGGGGACGATATGTTCTTTATTATGATAGTATCGGCCGCCGTAGCCGAATGGGTTGGTGCGTAGCTACCATTCGGAATTCACAGAGAGAACGTCGGTTCGAATCTCGGTGAAAACACCAAAATTAAAAAAAACATTTCTCTAATAGCGCTCGCCCCTCGGCAGGCAATGGCAAACCTCCGAGAGTATTTCAGCCATGAAAAAGCTCCTCATAAAAAATATCTGCCGTTCGGAGTCGGCTTGAAACTGTAGGTCCCTCCATTTGTGGAACAACATCAAGACGAACGCCACAAATAGGAGGAGGAGCTCGGCAAAACACCCAAAAAGGATGTACGCGCCAATTATAAATAAAAAAGATATATTAAATTTATACAATTTTTTATTGTATGCGGACCTGGACTTTAAATCCTGTAAAGACACCCATAGCCCGTACTATAAGCATGTCCGAATCGCTATGCATTACGGACTAAAACCACCTCCACCATTCATTCCTGTCAGTTTCCCGCAGGACACACAGGCTTTCCTTCGCAGTGCAGGTAAATTTACTTTTTGTTACGTCATTAGCGCGTACAGCTTAAGCAACCTGCTGATATCGTAGTTTTATTGATTTTATGTATTGTAATTGCTTCCAGTTTTCCATTATTCAGGTGAAGACAGCATTTTTCAAACGAGTTCATATGTGCTCGGTTTGTAGTTCAGTCCTCGTTCGACCAGTCTCCGCAGTTTCGACCATTCTGAGACTGCGTTTTCGGGTCCTTCGACTTTATCGATAATATGGTAGTATGGCAATATAGATCGCTGACATGTTTAAAGCGGTGCAGATATTGTCTGAAACACCCATAACTAGAAAGTAACTGGGCCACATAGAAATTTTGTTTCCCATGTTCCCATTTCCTCCAGGTTCGCAAGTCTGGAACTTTGGAGTAGACCCATCTTCCGCTTTGTGCAGTGTGCCACGACCGTTGACATTCATCAATGGGTGTTTCTGTCAATCTATTTCTACCCCGATCCCCCTGTTCGCGGCGAAACCACGTTGCTTCCGCTGCTTTAAGTTCGGGGTCAATGTGTAACCTCCCAGCGAATGCAACTACTGCAACGTACTTTACGGTAAGCCCTATAGTCTGAATTTGTCTAATCTGTGTGTCCCTTTCAATTCTCAGGTGGACGATGTATGCAGCACAGATTCTGCCTAGATCTGGGCTGTATGGAGTATTATCGATTTGCTAACTGATGCAAGTAGTAACTTTGATGTTCGATTAGATCCTCCAACATTCGGCATATTACTGGAAAGGCAGATACACACCTTGGCAGCTTTGTGTTCAGCTTGCTTGAGGTGTTCCAGCTCTGATGAAGACCCGTAGCACCTTTCTCCGGCTGATTAGTAGATTATGTCCCCCTCTAGTTCTAGTTCGTTTTCTTGGAGTAATGATTTCACCATATCGTTTGTTATTCGGCTCTAGCTCGCAGAGTTAAATTCATTTTTCTAAGGGAATCCGGTCTTCAGGTGAAACGAGGATATCGCGTAACTGCAAACAGAATGCCTTTCTTCGGAAAGCCGTAACATGAATCAAAGCTATTGTATTCGCTACGCTGGTAGAAGACATCGACAATAAACCTTGGATAAATCCCTATAAAGTAGCATTGCGAAAAATGAAGGTTCTCGCCAAGAATGTCCACTTACTATGGAAAAAATCGTGCCTGGCTTGTTTCCCAGTAAGGACGAACTAGGGATCAGGCATCAGATTTAAGCCGGCAAGGACTTGAAGTTACAGAAAGCCGAGGATTGGATAGCATTCTGAACGCTATTCCTCAAGTAGCACTGAAGCGCGGTTTTGATACCATTATGAGACCTCAAACAGGCAAATATCTAGAGCTATTGATGTCATGGAGAAGATTGAAGGGATTTTGGGCTGTCGAAAAAAGGAGCACCCAGTGACCTTAATCGTCTAGCTGCCAAACCCGGAAGGGTCCCCACAGCTTCTGCAATGGGGGTTAAATGGTAATCCTAGCTTTTCCGCGTGTGTACCGATCGTCCAGAGACCGGTAAACACAGCTATGAGTTTGGGAATTGAATATCGAGGAGTCTAAAAGACTTTCTGAGTCCTTCGAATATTGTACTGGGGCTAAAGGGTTTTCGAAATACCACATGAAGAAATGGAGCTCCATCTTTTCTGCGCTTTCCTGAGAAATAATTTGTGAAGTTCCGCTTTAACAACTGCCAAGAGGATGCCGTTGACCGGACAAAAGTTCTCTGAGGTCAATTCAATCCCCTTCCTGACAAGCTCATCAGCAATTTCATTTCCCTCTATGGTCCTTTGTGCTGAAACCCAGATCAGAGCAATGTTACCTGCACACCCAAGAGATTTGATCTCCTCCTTACAGGAATTTACTAATTTCGTTCTGCACCATGGCGTCGTCAGACCCTTGATCGCGGCTTGACTATCGGAGAAAATGTTAATATCTCCCTCTCTCCCGCGTTCCATAATCATTTTGCATGCCTGCAAGATCGCAAAGACTTCTGCTTGAAAAACACTAGCAGTGTTCGACAGTTTAAAGCAGATAGATAAATTGGATGATTTAGAGAAAACCCCTACTCCGACTCCCAATTCCATCTTGGAACCGTCAGTGAAGACTGAGGTGCCTGGTTCGGTGCAGATTTTCCCCTCGATCCAATCCTGCGTATTTGGAAAGATGGCCCCAGCACGATCTTCAAACTTTGGGGATAGAGAGATCTGTTCGAAGTTCGGATAAATACGATGTTAACTGCCCGAAAATGCTATCATGTTCCTCCAGAGGCCAACCTCCTTCAACCTGATTGCACTATGAACTGCTAAAGAAATAACGCAAAAATCGATGGGAAGTAAGTGCAAAACGACATTCAGGACAGCACTGGGGCAAGTTTGAGTATGCTTCGATCAAGCCAATGCATGCAGGCCTTTACACGTTCCCCAGTTTAGTGATATTATACCCCTTCCAAAGAGCTTCCACCGAAGCCGGCATATTTACGTTAAAATTGGCAGAACCACTACATTGTACATCCAAAGAGCGACCTGTGGCTTGAGTACCCATTTTTAACCGAACATAGATTAGCAGGAGTAGAAAGTTATGCTGGCCTTCTTTACCCGACTTTCAATGGAGTTCGAGTCAAGTATCACTCCTAGATACTTAACTTCCGACGAAAGCGGGAGAACGCGGTTGTTTAATTTGGGAAGTCGAAACAGTGGAGGTTTATGTTTTCTAGTAAATAGTATCAGCTCTGTTCTATCAGAGTTGACTCGGAGACCACAAGTGGTAGCCCAGCGACTGAGTACAGCCAGGGACCTTTTCAAAATCTCAGCCATGACTGAGGGAAGCGGTAAACCCACCCTTATTTAGCATTATCAGAACTTCGTCAATGGCAACTAGCCAAAGTAGGGGCGAGAGGACACCACCCTTTAGTTAGTATCATTATTGCTTATTCAAAGTGAAATTATTAGATTTTTATCTAGTTACCTAATTTAAGTATCGGAAGTGAATAGTAATTTCTTTAAGTAATAATTTAGGGATTACTACAGGCCCAATGACCGACACTTTGACAATTTCTTTAACTAACTTACTATTTCTGCTCCTATAAAACCGAATATATGGTAAACTATTTTTGCTGGCATTCAATTACCCAGAAATACGCACACCCCTTACTTCACTTATTTCACTTTTTCCCAAAAATATTACATTCACTCAGTTTCTATTTCTTACTTAGTATCTGTACTTCAACCTTCCTACTCATCCCCTCAAATGAGTGAATGTCCCTACTTAAGTGCTCGATTTCTTTCCGTTTATTTATTTTACTTTCGATCACTTTCATTTTGCTCACAAAGTGTGTATATTATATTTTTATTACATCCGATTCAATTTAATCAAACCTTTATGCGGTCTTCGAGCTCTAAGCAGTCCAGTGCCAACTAAATGCACGCCAAGGAATCCACACTTGTCAGCCTTACTCGCACACTTACACACACGCACATACGTATGTATATACTTGTATATCTTTCTGCACTTCCTTCCGGCACCTTAACACAACAAAAGCGGTAAAGTTCAATATTAAGACCATAAAACAATAAGCCAGCGCAAGCAAACAAATAAACAATGGCCTGACTGAATGGCCGAGCCATGAACATCAACTGCCAACTGCCGCATTTTGTGCCATTTGAGTGCGACAATGCGTCATGGTTAGTTCCTATTGTAGGCAACTGTCGTCTGAAGTAGTCAAAATGCGGCACACACACACACAAACATACTGAAGTAACACAATACCGTTGGACCTTACCAGTGGCTGTGAAAATACTTACACTCGCACAGCAAGAACTGTGCCCTCTCTAGCATGAAATGCATTGTTTGTACGTAGGTATGTAGGTATGCGCCTGTACGCAGCGCCCTATTGGGCATTGAGGTTTTACTTAATTGAATTTTGAGGCTAAAATAAATTAAAGTGGTCTGGCCAATGGCGACATTAAACGGCACAAAAGCGAACTCAATAAGTGTACTTTGGCCTTGCTGTATCGGGTTCGGTATTCTTGAGTGCAATTTGAGTTCGAAGCACGTTTAAGTGTCGCAAAGCATTGCTGTAGATAGAATGGAAGAGAAGGTGGTGCAGAGGTGATGATAGGGAAGTGAATTTTTCTAACGTCTCCTATGGAAACTTCGTCATTTTTAGCTTTCTTTTTTTCTTTTCTTTGTTTGTGTACACTTTGAACTCATTTGAAAGTAATTAATGTCAACACCAATCACTCAGCTGCTGGTTAGCAACTTCATTAATTGCGCTTCACTTGCAACAAATGAAATGCAAAGTGCAAGGAGAAATGTTAAGAAACCCCTCAAGCGAAAACAAAAACAGAAATGAAGAATGCTTTTCGATTCATTATACAAAATCAACGAGTGTTAAACATTTAGAATAGCAGTTAGTTTTATAAAAATTTAACCCAGTCACCTGTGGGTGGGTAGTTGCTGTTGACGAAGTTCTGATTAAGTTTTTTTTTTTTTTGGTTGGTGAGGTAGGGTTCAAAATGCCTTCGCACTTACAGCGACCGTCGTCTACTGCGTCGTGTGGTGTGGCCACTAACACCTCTCTTTCTGGGGAGGCACCCTTCCCGGAACTGATTTCTATATTACTTCGGGAGGGCCCAGAACGGCATCCTTAAAGGACCAATTCTATTCACCCACGTCTGGGTCCGCCATATTTGTAGACAGCTTTAATGCTATAGGCTCGTCTTCTTGTGTCTCTATCTGTGCGGCTTCGCTTTTTTGCACTGTGTCGAGGTCAATCTTTTTTCTCGATGTATTTCTTTACCGCGTTCCAGTTGCCCCCGCGTTTTCGCATTTTGCTGATTATGTTGCTCGGTGCGATGTCGCCGATCTGCTCCCTCAGAGCTTTTCTTTCTGCGAGCCATCTGTCACAACTAAAAAACGTGTGTTCAGCGTCATCGCTCGGTGCTTCGCAGTATATGCACCTGGAATCGGTTGCCGGAAGTATCCGTGGCCCGAGAGGAATTGAGTTAAGAAGTAATTCACTTCTCCGAAGTTCCTTTGGACCATTTTTTCAATTGATGGAATAAGTTTCGCCGTCCATCTGCTACTCGGTTCAGTGTCCCATCGGCTTTGCCACCGCATCATGGTTTGGCGTCTCCGTTTGGGAAGCTAGTGGTGGCGCGTTTCTTCTTGGAGTCTCACGCATCCATTCGTTCCCGGACCATGAGGTTGATGGGTATCTGACCGCTGATCACGAAAAATTGCAGCGACTGAGACAGTGCGGTAGGCTGAGGCAACTCTGAGTGCCGCTGTTCGTTGCACAGCCTCCAGTGCTTTGCGCTTGGCTTTGCAATTTAGCACAATTCCCCATGCCTCGCTGCCGTACAGGCGAATTGAACTTGTGGCCGCCATAATTAGGGGCGTGTCGCCTATTTGCATGCTGACCTCGAGTGGCATGTGACCTCGTGTCATAAGGATGACTTCGGTTTTATGTTTGGCGAGTTCCAGGTTTTTGGGTCCTTACCATGGCTTGGTTCAGCTTCCTTCTAGCATCCTCAGTGTCCCGATCTGGCATTTCTATGCTCAATATCTCATCGTAGCTCAGATTCCAGAGATCGGGGCCGAGAATAGATCCTTGAGCTGCGCCAGACGTTATTGCTTTTGTTTTCTGACCATCTGGTGTGTCATACAAGTAACACTCGCTCAAGTAACACTGGAGAATCCTTAGCAGGTATGCAGGCATTCGAAACCTTTCTCGTAGTGCCTTTATAATGTGTGTCCATCGTAGGCTGTTAAAGGCATTTTGTACATCAAGCGTAGCCAAGACGGTGATACGATTCGGGTAGTGCCGTCTGCGTTGAGCGCTGCTTACTACCTCCTCTATTGCGCCAAGGGTTGATTTTCCGCGTCGGAAACCGTATTGCCTTGCTGACAAACCTCCTGCTCTCTGTTCTGATTAAATTAATGAGGGTTGGGTTAAGGTAGTAGCATAAGCCGATGACTTGGTCCTAATGGTATCGGGACCATTTCTTTCAGTCATGGCTGAGATTTTAGAAAGCTGTACTCAGATGCTGTGCTGCCAGTTGCGGCCTCAAAATAAACTCAGTTAAAAAGGAGCGGATGCTATTTACCAGATTCACTATACTCCCAACGAGCGCAAAGTATCAGTGCGTTAATCAGCACCCCAAAAATGCTTAAAGCATTTACGGTACCAATTGGCAGTGTGGAATGGAACTTACAAACTTGGTGGGGTTCGAGACTTATTTAAACCTCTGCCGTACTATGGTTCTAACACCCCGTTGCAATGCAACTCCACATCGAATCAAAAGGACTCTGCCCACATTTGGGTAGTAAACTGCAACCACCACGATACTTCTCGAAGGGCCGTCCTCAAGAACAGGTCGAGCATCTTCGATTTAAGTCTCCGGTCAGACTTTGTAGCCAAGATTACTACAACTTGAGCTTCCTGAACTGGTGGCTATACCCCAAATCCCGCAAGAGCACATACGAGCTCCAGCTAATCAACTGAACGTCTGAATACTTCACGTGCATACTGACCTAATAATTGGATATTCCGACGGGTGGAGACTACACTACCCACATCATATCGTCCATCAGTCCCCACACCCGCAAGATTCCTTATGTACATCGGGCATTCGCAGAGGACATGCTGGAGGAGATCAAAACTCTTGAGTTTGTAGGAAACATTTCTCTGATCTAGGTTCCAGGACATAGGAACCTTCGTACGCAAAATCTTCCGGAAAGAGCACTTTTTCTTATCGATAATGATCCCAAAGAAGGCGAGTTAAAGATCTACGATGGCCAAATACCGATAACGTGCTTTCTTCCGAACTGTGCGGCTTTAATACAGCCCCGGGATCAAAACGTTATAAGACTTTCTTAATTGAATTACATAAAATCCCTCGTAAGTCACATTGTTGCACGTGGAGAATCTACCGACGAGCCACTGCGAAATATCGACCTGAAAAATGCAATATGCTTTTTAGCTCTCACTGCAACTTCAATTCATTCATCGTTTCAAAAACTGTTTGAGAAAATGTCTGACTGGGATTGTGAGTTACGGAGTTACGATTACAGATAGCTGATGTCCAATATTCAATTCATTGCAACCTTGCTTCGGGAAGTAGAACCATTGCAGCAAGTCTCCCAATCTGAAATCGAGCAATGGATTGCTGAACCTCATTCGGAACCCACAACTTTAAATAAAGAACACTATAATGAAGACGTCGAAACCGTCGGTGAAGGAACTAACGACGTGATGCTAAATGTGAATAGCGAATAACGTTGGAGGATGTTATGACGATGCAAGTTGGGAATCTCTCTCACCAATTTCGGTAGTTTCCGATTTCTATATCTCAAAGCGTCAATTGCTTCTGACTTATTCACATAAATTCTATTTTTGGAGGCTAGGTTAGGTTAGGTTGGAATTGTTGCCCAAGTAATGAGCACACTTGGACGAAGATAAACGGATTCGTCCTTTGTGATACCATTATGAAGGAGTTGAGGGGAAAAGGAAAACCGATGGGATGAAAGTAGAGGGCGGGGAGAGATGGTGTGACAGCACAGTCAGTTTGCGTCAACCGCTTTGCGCTGCTGATGAAATTCATTTGATTTTCAATGCCAACGCCAGCTATATCAGCAGGCGTAGCAAAGAAGACAGAGCCGAGATACCTGGATCTTAACCCCGCCAGAGCAGGGCAGCTAAGGTGTTGATATGATTCCCCCTCATCCGAGCGAAGTTGAGCTTTGGGTATTTTATATTTCCTCGTAAATTGGACGAGCTCCGTCTTAAGAGGATTCACCGACAGGCCGCAATCCGTTGCCCATCTAACAACTATGTTCAGATATCCCTGCATCAAATTGTACAGAGTATCCACGAATTTCCCTCTAACAATCAGTGCCACGTCATCCGCGTAGGCAATTACTCTGCAGCCTCCTCTCACCAGCTCCCCTAGCAAGTCATTCACAACAACAACCCAGAGAAATGGGAAGAGAACACCACCTTGCGGAGTACCCCTTCTCACCTGCCGGCGGATGGAGATGCCGCCCTGCTCTACCGCGACTATTCCGTCGCTAAGCATTCTGTAGATAAATCTTCGAGGATCTCGACAGAAAACTGCCCACTGGCATTACCCACTGGTTTCACAAAGCCTGTAATCTGTGAGTGGCACTACAAATACTCGTATGTTAATCCTTTGCTATAGAGACATCGAAAGTCCAATTCGACAAACTGAATCTGCTGCAATCCTTAGAAAAAAAAATGCAAATTATTTCACATGTAAACCTTATCCTTCTCTGCTTTTGCTGACTGCTTTTTTCCGACTCAAAACTGAAATTAATTAAGTTGCAACACTATTTGAGATCTCCAAGTCTGCGCTTGTCGCACCGCTCGCGCGCCACTTGCTTTTGCAAAACTGACACAAACAAATGTTACACCTGCAACCAATACAAAATTAACAACAACAAAAGCAGCTATTTAGCCACAGTTCAACAACCAAGACAACAACAGCATCGAACAAAAACAAAAGCAAAAACAAATTTGCAAAATAAAATTTTCCATTCTTCGATTTCTTTATTTTGATTTCCGTTTTGCTCAGCCCAAAATAGTTTGCTTTTATGCAGAAGCACGAAAAAAATTAGCCACACAACTGTCGGTAACCGCATTTGCCACGCCTGTTGTTACACCTGCCCGGAGGCACAGATGATTATGGCAAACTTTTGACAAAATTGAATTTCAACAAATTTCGCTGCGTTTGCACTAAATTGCAAGCAACCAAAAGGAGCAGGTAAACCTAGAAAAGAAAGAGGAACCATAAGGCAGCAAATCTCTGCCTCGCACGTTGCCGCATCTCAACTCCAGTAGAAGCAGCAGCACTTGTGCGAAGTGGCAAGTTTGCAGCAACATTTGTTTCCCTTTATTGCAGCGCCTTCAGCGGCATCATCAACAGAACGATTCAATTTAATCGATGCTGCGCAAAGTTTGCAACAACAAAGCAAAAACAAAAAAGAATAGTTTAAGTTCATTTCTCGCTGTTGCACAAACACGCTTGCAACCATAATTAAAAGTTGTGTACGTGTGGCAGCTATGCGCGTCAGGGTGTGTGTGCTCGCGCGCCAAAAAAAAACGCTTGTGGCGCAAGTAATAATTAATTTAAATTGAATCATTTGGCGCGATTTCTTAGCCAACCAATATTCTGCAAAATAACAAAAACGGGGAGCGAAAGCCAATCTTCCTCTTTAATGGTTTTGTTTTTAGTTTTATTTTCTTTTCTTTGTTTTGGTGTTGCAAGAGTGGCACTTTAGCGAGCAACGAACCGTCCATTCCTGAGAGAACTCAAGAAATTTGTTGGAAAGCATTAAGCGGCAATTAATTTGTTAAATGAGATTCAGCGCCAGCAACACTCATTGTTCTTGTTGTTGTCGTTGTTGTGGTGCATAAGCAACGGAACTTGTGTACGGCTATTAAAATTGAACTTGAGAACCTTCCGAGTGAGTTTCATAAAAGAAAATTTATTCAATTTACTCTTACGTGGGTATTATGGTTATTGGGCAACTCTGGCGATTGGAGTAAATTGAAATTAGAAGTTTGCGCGTTGTGAAAATAAAGAAATTTTTTGTTACTTTTTTTATAAACTGTTGCAGTAACTAAAATCGGTTATGAAAATTGTGAGAAACTAATTGAGTACAAAGAAATTCAAGCCCTGCTTGCGATGAAGTGGCAACTGAGTGTTCCGAAATGGCGGCAGGTTGACACAGCCAACCTTGACTGCTGTGAGAAGAGATTTTCGTTTCAGTTTGTGTTGGACTTATGCGCTTAAAAACATTGAAGAGGTAATCATAAAAACAATAAATGGGAAATAATATTAAAAATCATCAGAGCCGTGCATTTAATATTATTATTATAATTTTTTTTTTTTGTGTTTACAAGCACATCCGCTGGACGTGTCTGACTATTTATTTATTTTTGTATTTTCAAAAAGTCAATAAACTACAAATTTTCTTCTTCTTCTTAATTGGTGCGATAACCGCTTACGCGATTTTGGCAGTGTTTAACAAAGCGCGTCAGTCGTTTCTTTCTCGTGCACCAGTTGGACACATCAAGTAAAGTCAAGTCCTTCTCCATCTGATCTTTCCAACACAAAGGAGGCCTTCCTCTTCCTTTGCTACCATCTTTGCTTCTGCTCTGGTACCGCATCGAATACTTTAAGAGCCGCAGCGTTGGCATCCACTCGGACAACATGACGAAGCTAACGTAGCAGTTGGATCTTTAATCGCTGCGCGATGTCTATGTCGTCGTAAAGCTCATACAACTCATCGTTCCATCGTCTGCGATATTCGACATTGCCAACGTGCAAAGGTCCAAAAATTTTACGCAGAATCTTTCTCTCGAACACTCCAAGCGTCGTTTCATCGGATGTTGTCATCGTCCACGCTTCTGTACCATACGTTAAGACGGGCATGATGAGAGCCTGGTAGAGTGTTAGTTATGTTCGTCGAGAAAGGACTTTACTACTCAATTGCCTGCTTAGTCCAAAGTAACACTTGTTGGCAAGAGAGATTCTACGTTGGATTTCAAGACTGACAATGATCTCGGTGTTAATGCTGGTTGTTAGATAAACGAAGGTTCTTACAACTTTGAAATCGTATCATTTAAAAGCGACGTGGGTGTTGACACGCGAGTGCGCCGATGTTTGTTTGATGACCGGTCGTATTTTGTTTTGTCCTCGTTCACCTCCAGACCCATTCGTTTTGCCTCTTTATCCAGTTTGGAAACGGCAGAACTAACAGCGCGGTTGTTAAAGGCGATGATGTCAATATCATCGGGATACGCCAACAATTCTACGCTCTTATAAAAAATTGTGCCTGACCGATTAAGTTTTGCGGCGATCCTCTCCAACACCAGGTTAAAGAAGTCACACGACAGCGAGTCGACCTGTCTGAAAGCTCGTTTGGTATCAAAAGGGTCGAAGAGGTCCTTGCCAATTCTGATGGCGCTACTGGTGTTGAGCAACGTCATCTTACAAAGCCGTATTCGCTTTGTGTTTTTCTAAAGAATAAGGATTAGAGTTATCTGTCCGCTTAGCGGACTACTGTAGCGCCTTCCAGACAGAAGTCGTAGCCATAAATGAGGTAAATGTGTACCTTAGCACATACGCCTTAACAAAAACTACGATAAATATCTTCTCGGATAGTCTGACAGCCATCAATTCGATAGAGGCAGCTATACTAAGATCACAGGTGGCACAGGAATACCTGGCAGCTCTAAATAATATTACACCATCTTCAAGGGTAGTCTTATATGGGCTCCGAGACATAGAGATATTGAAGGCAATTGCAAGACCGATGAGATAGCTGAAATAGGTAATAATCCTCCACTGCTTGAAAATAGAGGCAATATTGGAATACATATGGAACTTGGTAGGTAGGTAGGTAGGTAAGATGGCAAGAGTACCCCAGGTACGCTACAAGTAGCACTTACGTGCCGTTTTGATACCATAAAGTGGTCCACTACCTGTGAAAGGATTAAGAGAGGAGATAAAACCGTCTACAGCCATCCAGTGCTGTTGATGTAGCGGAGAAGAGAAAAGGGATCTAGGCTGGAGAATTTCATCAAGTCATCCCCAAAGGGGACGCCGAGGAATCTCAAGCGCCTAGCCGCCAAAGCCGGACATCTGCAGAGAAAGTGTTCCACAGTCTCTATCTCTGTAGGATCCCCACAGCTTCTGCAATGGGGGGTTGTACGGTTGTATGGAACTTACCAATCAAGAATAAAAAATAGTATTTTCCAAGGGGCCAATAGGTCATGGAGAGAAGAAAATACTTTTGTTATATTACAACCAGGCTAATTTGGCCGCAAATAAATAAGAGAAGATCAGGAGAGTTGATTAACCTCCCAAGAGAGAACATCTCGAAGGTTGTGGCTTACGGCACCGGTTATTGGCTGTTAGGTAGGCAATCTTCTTGTCTCATGAATACTGCAGAAGTTGTAGAGACGAGTGACATGAAACCTTTCCTGAGCTTCATAAGAGCGCCTAAAGGTTCCAATGATGAATAAGCAATGTGGTTCTCATCTTACACAATGGTACCTTAACGGACTTACTTGGTTTAAGTAGGTTGGCTACTCTGGCTCGTGGCTACCGACTGCCTCGAAAACCTATCCTAACTTAGTATAAGTATTTCGGAAGGGCCTTGCTTTTAAGGCACCGCAACAAATTTGCATGACAAATTAATATTTTGTATTTTATTATCCAATTCCTAGAGATTAGCCGATATAATATACAAGGTGATGCAAAATGAATCATCAAATAACTTTTCAACTCAATTAAAACAAAATACAGGGTGGGTCATATAGCGTTTGCTTTTTGAACCACCTATTTTTATGAGAATGGTAACACAAATGACATGTCAAATGTGTTCATAATTTACTTAAAGGTTTGATATTTGCGTCTATGGACGCTATACGCTTGAACAAAATTGGGAAATATTGAAAACCTATTTCCAAAGTGGTGAGTCTTCTTCTTCTTTTCTGATTTTCACATCTTCAATAAGCAAAATTGTCAGATTTGGGGCTCAGAAAATCCACACGTTACTGTAGAGAAGCAACTGCATCCACAACGAGTCACTGTTTGGTGCGGTTTTTGGTCTGGCGGCGTCATCGGCCATTTTTTTTCGAAAATGAGCGAGGAGCCGCGGTTACAGTAAGTGGCAAGCGTTACCGTGACATGCTCAACGAGTTGTTTCCAAAAATTGAAGAGGATGACATGGAGGACATTTGGTTTCAACAGGACGATGTAACTTGTCACACTGCCAAAGTTACACTCGAACTTTTGGGTACCGTTTTTGAATTCCGATATCAATTGGCCGCCTCGGAGCTGTGATTTAAGCCCGTTGGACTATTTTTTGTGCTATGCAAACTATCCAGAGACGATTGATGCTTTAAAACACGAAATAAAAGTTGCCATTCATGAAATTGGAGCCCAAACAATAGAAAATGTGCTTAAAAATTGGGTTGATCGAATGGCCTACTGTAAAGCCAGTCGTGGCAGTCATTTGAA
This sequence comes from Anastrepha ludens, assembly GCF_028408465.1. Taxonomy (NCBI): domain Eukaryota; kingdom Metazoa; phylum Arthropoda; class Insecta; order Diptera; family Tephritidae; genus Anastrepha; species Anastrepha ludens. The sequence goes on along the minus strand of NC_071499.1, from coordinate 7,225,319 downwards.
CGATATTATTTTTTATTCATAAATGACAATGTTCAATCTTCAAAATAAAAAAAAAGGTTTGAAAAAATATTGATTCGTTTTTTTTTTATAGTCGATTCAAAAAGCAAATTTTACATGGCCCGCCCTATATTTTGGGTGATGGAAATACTATATTGGTGTTTACGGGCTCCATTATTTGTATGTTTATATGCTGCAGCTGTCTCGTGCAGAATTGTCACGTTCGACGCCATTTGCAAAAATTATTAATCTGCCGATAGGGTGATTAATTTTGTGCCATGTTTGCTAATAGTATTGGGGATTTTTATGGTAGGATTTCATAAAACTATATTGGGAATACACGCATTTCCTTCAATGCGGCACGTCAATTTTTAAATTTTCTTAACCATCGTATTCCGTTTTCGATATCATTGCAAATACCAATTTTAAGCTTAAGGGGTTAGAGGTAGTCAGAATTTTCAAAAAATTAGATTTTTTTTTGCATTTTCTTAAAGTTTAATATCTTAAAAATATTGTGTGAAATTTTGAATTCAATCCGACAAATACTTTTCGAGTTATTCAACAATAAACAAATTTCGGGCCTCTGACTACCTCTAACCCCTCTAATAACTTCATTTGTTCTCACTGCTGATATCGCATTTCTGCATTTTTGAAAATTAACTCATATGGAAAATCCGATTTCGAAGACTATTTTGTGTCTTCAAGTAATCAGTTCTTATCCAAGCTAAAATATTTGTGTGCATACCAACTGAATGAAGCATTGAAATAAACATCCATAGACATACGGTAACGAAATCTTAATAGCTCAGATATGCATGCAAAAAAAGTTGAGAGGAACTGTTCGCCACAAATCATACAAGCACCCTCATCAACAAAAGCATGAAACTAATGCTCAGGCATTACCGCAAGAACCTGTGTAAGCTTTTCATTTTACACTCTCGACACCCAATGAGCTTTGGGTTGCATTTTCCTTAAATACTCGCATAAATAAACCTAAAGAGCATACGAAATGAAGACTAAACAACAACTTCCGTGAAAGGATATTTAAGCTCGAAGCACCTGTAAACAAGCTGGCATATGTAAATGGTCAAAATTGCCACACCAAAGGATGTCAGAAGATACTGCGTCTGCTGGAAATCTTGGGGAGACGAAGTTACACCAAAAACCAAATAAATTAAGTAAACAAATAACGTGCAACACTGATTTATAGCAAATCGTTTAACAACTTTTAAATAAATCATTACAACACTTTCAAAGCACCAACAACGATTACAATAAATACAAAACACTAAAAATAGCAAAAATCCATCAGAAAATACGTTACCTGGCTGGCAACTAATATTAATAGCCAAAACGAAGCAAGAAAAGCAGCATTGTGCAAGAAATAGTGAGTGAGGCAAGGAGCACAAAACAATTTGCAAAAAACGCGCACACATACATACACACATATGTATAATTGTAGGAATTGTAGAATTGTGAGTAAATGTAGCCCTACAAGAAAGAATTATCTTTTGCCAAAAATATCACACTTTTAGTTGAGTGTTTTAGAGGAATAGACGAAGTACACAAAATTAAATATTTTCTCAAACATTTTTGAATATCAAAGCATATTAAGTCGATGGGTTAGTGTTTTATGAGTACTATTTTGTTTTATAAGCTTTGCGGTTCGATAACAAAAACACAATTTTATAGTTTGAAATATACCTTATTATTCAGTATAGTCTCCCTGCACATCAATACATTTGCACCAACGAGATTTCAATACATGAATTCCATCCCTGAGGTGAGAATCTCCAAGAGCTGCAAAATACGCTTCCACAACTGTTATGAGCTCATCATTGAAGAAAAACGCTTTCACGCATGAATTTTTTTAGATCCGGACACAGATGGAACGGGAATTCCAACTTTAATTCATGGATTTTAGCCTAGTATAGCAAGTAGATACACGATTAAAGACCTCGGAAAACTTTAAAAAAATTTTCAACAACGAAAACAAAATCAACGAAGCACTCGGCATTGAGGCGTGGACTGCGATGAGGCAAGCTCAATGGCCCGCCGTATAAGTCGATTAATTCACTAAAGCAAAGTGGAGTCTTTGAAAGGAAACTCCAATAATGACCGCTGCACTCGTTTACAGATGACTCGAAGCATCGTGAAAAGAATTCAGAAGGTGTGGACAACATCAGTTCGTAACCGGCTCTCAGCGAATTTGAAAGCACCAAATCAGCTGACTTAACAAGGAATGTGACGGCAATTTTTTTGTTGTTGTATTGGTGTTATAAGAAAAAATCAACGCAGCCATCACTCATCTTACCATACCCGGTTTCCGTCTCAGAAAAGACTGATTGGACGAGCGTAAGGATACGTGTGAAATGAGAGGACAAATTTCTAAGAATTGGCAGTGGAGGAAACTCCTCAATTGTGCTTCGGATGGCCAAACCTTGTAATCTATCTGTCTTGACCGAAAGGCATATGCGATGAAATCTTTGGATGCAAGGCTGGCCTATTGGTAGTTTTCCAACATTTTTCAAGCGAAATTGTATGACATTTGAAAGAAAATTCTGGAATGAGCCAATTACAGATCTGAGCGTTCGTCAGGCTGCACTCACGATTTTGTCTTCCCTTGGGATTAACTCCTCACTAGTCCTTGAGTGCATAGAGAAACTCAACTTATTTGGATTGCAAAATGGATTCAGGCTCTTGTGGGTCCCCGAATATACAGGAATAGCACGAAAATGAGGCGACTAACGCATTGACTAGAAAAGCTGCGACATCGCTAGTAATAGGACAAGAGTCATTCCATAACTTGGGGCAACATGCCTTCAAGGAAGGGCTTGTAAGCAATGAGCTTAGGCTAAGGGATGTAAACTGGCGCCAAACAATGGCACCACGCTAGCCTAAGTCTTTATTGGAATGCTGACGTACTCTCTCAAACTTCCCTAATGACAAACTGAGAATGCTGTCAAACTATCAAAATCATCTAAGGGAAATAAGCGTTGCCAATTGGAAGGAGCTGACTAATGATAGAGTTAAATGGAGGAATGTAGCTGCGGAAGCTATGGTCTGCCAAAAACTGTGAAGATAATGATGATGGTGATGATGATGATGATAATGAAAACATGCGCGGCTATATAAAGTTCCATTCGAGTCAAATTTATTATTCCTTACTTCTTTTTTATTATACTTTTTTCTTTTCTTCGTATGCATTGTCTACTCATAACTTATTCTCAGTTTCGTGGCAAATTTCGCTTATCAACATTGGAGTGGGGAACTAAGTGGGGTAAAAGTCCAAGTGAGATTTACGAATTGTTGAAAAAAACTTGTTTTTTGTTTTTGTCGAGACAACTAGCAACTACGGCACTCAGACACAATTAAGTCCATTGTACTGCACTCGGATTCTCTTTTAAATTTTCTTTAAATCTACTCGACCTCCGAAGAAATCTGAGTAAATCTTATGGTGCTAAGGAGCCAAGGTTGTCGCTTCTTAACACATCAGAGCCAAATACCTCAAACCTGATTCGAGCTAAGGCAGGGCAGACGCACAGGAAGTGGTCCGCCGTCACATCCTCGGCTTCACAAGAAACTTAAAATTCGGAGAATGTTTGTTTACTGCCTAATCACTCATTTTTTCCAAACTTCTGAAGTGACAGACAGAAAAAGAAGTGGTCGTCCTCGCGTGGATCCAAAGGCGTATTAGAAAATTTTCTCTGTTGAAGAAGTTTTTAATAAGCGAAATGACAAAATCTAGGATAAAACTTCTAAAGACACAAAAAATGTTATTTCAAGTGTTCAGCGTGGCCATCAACCAGCCTCCGCAATTGTTTGGTGGTGAGTGTCTTGTAAAGGCGTTACATCTCTTCATTTCTGCGAAAAAGAAGTTAAGACCGAGGCAAAAGTGTAACAGGAGGATGTCTTAGAAGGCGTAGTGAAGCAGTACTCTTTGCAATGAAGAGCTTTGGATCTTCCAACAAGATACCGCTTCTGCCCATAAGGCAAAAATCACTCAGCCGTGGCTAAAAGCAATATTCATAGCGGCAGAAGATTGGCCGTCTGGAAATCCAGATCTGAATCCATTGGACTATAGTTTGCGCTCAGGATTAGAGAACTTCATGTCGAAGGCCTGAGAGAAATTTGGAGAGTCGCAAACAACCTTTGCTTTGAGCAGCGATTTCAATATCCAGAAAAACCGTCCGTTCCGAATGAAAATATACATTTTTTTTCTTTTATATTTAAATGATTAAATAAAATTAACTTTATTAAAAAAGTATTATAATCTCATATCTATAACGGACTTAACTTGTAACAGAACTTATGGCCGGGCTAAGTATGAAAATATTCCAAAAAGCCCATGAGATATTTTTTCTTAAAAAATATCTTAAAATAACTGAACTTCCCCTTAAGTTTGCGCTCAAAGCTTTTAGACTCACTCCAATTTGTATGTATTTTACATATTTTGTCTTCATTATTTTTTATCAATCATTTCCATGTATCCATAGCCCAAGAAATTGAGCTTGACAATTTTGCGCTCATTACCACAAACTGGTCTGCCTTAAAATACGATTATTTCCTACAGGGTGCATGGCTTGTGGTAGGGCCGTCCAAGCAACCCGCAAGGTAAGTGAAGTGGTCTCCAAGAATGCTTTGCTTAGCGTTGCAGACAATATTTTCTTTTTAGTTTTTTGTAATTCTGGTCGTAGCCACGTCTGACCTAGAAGAAGAAATGTATTGACACGTATAAGAAACATGAGCCTCATGCATAAATTACACGCCGTCATAGCGATATATGTACATAAACACATCTATGAAGCGACCACAAAAAAAAACAGATGTAACCAACTACGAAGGAAACCACAACAACACCAAAGACTTAGCGTGAATAAAAACACATGCAGAAGAAAAATCGAGCAACTTAAGCAAAAGGTTTGAATAATAGCGGTGTTGTGGCAGGTAAGTAACAGGCAACTCGACAGATGGTGGCAGAGGGATATGAGGAGCACACTGAGGCGACTCTTCCGCTGTCTTATTTGTAAATTTCGATCGCTCCTTTTTTCGTTAGAAATTTAAGACGCGGCAGTAGCACTAATGTGGCATATGAAATATGAAACTGTGGCAAAAAGACGCAACGGACAAACATTCCTATTTGCAGACATGCACACACATACGCACACATATGTATGTAAGCGCATGTTTGAGGTTAAGACGCACCTAGACTACTCAGCCATAAATGAGTATATGTACGTATGGCAAGCCTGACTTCCTACCGCGCTACGTGGCAGATAACGGCAACTAGCCCGCCACGTTCTACGGATTCCTCCGTCCTACATGGGGTTGCCGAGCCATTTTCGTCAGCAAAAATAGCTTATGACTTCAGTTAAGTTTTTGCCTTTGCCCTCTTTTTACAACACTCACTTCCTCCCTATTGTTGTTGTTGTTGGTTGTTTGTGGAAATTTCTACAAACTCAGCAAAAGGAAACATGTATTGAAGAACTCGTAGAAGGAAAAATGATTTATGTTGCAACAACTTAAAGCAAATAACCCTAGTGGCAGAAAGTGAAAGAGGGGAAAAGGGGAAAAGGTAAAAAGAAATAGAAATGCTTGAGTTGAATTGGAAAAGAACAAACTGCAACCGTAACATGAATTCAATCGCCGTGGCAATAATACCTTACAATAACAATAACAATAGTACCAAGAAGCAGCGTTGGGGCACAAGAACAGTTGGCATTATTGCAGAGCACCGACAGCAAGTGCCAACAACAGCAAAAAACACAACAGCAGCAGCAGCAGCAGCAAAAGATGGAAAAATAAACCACAGCTGTCGCAACATGAAGTGGCAACCAAACGCAGTTGGCCACAACGCGCTAACCAAACCAACAGCAACAACAACGGGAACAACAGTATTGAGCAATCGACGCGTCCATGTATCTTGGCGCTCTTTTTTCCTTCGCTAATGTCGAACAAATGAAATGTACAAAATAAAAACAAAAACAGCAGCAACGGCGGCGGCAGTGGCAACAGAAATAATCACAACTCGAGTGGCGTAGCGAAGTGGAACTGTTTTGTGTAACTCCTTAAACCCCCAGCTGCGGATGGAACCCAGCCTATTGTGGCAGCCAAAGCAGGGAATGAAATGATACGGAGAAGAGTTTCTGTTTTTGCAACAAAATCAGGTGGAAAAACATTTGTAACTTATGAATATATGACAGCTGCGGCGCGGCTTGTGAAAGTGAAGAGGGAAGGAGTAAAACTTTTGTAGCCCACAACTGGGCAATAGTCGCGTATTTGCATAAAAATTTCAAACTGAAAAGTGAACAGCAGAGCAAAGTGTTGCAGAAAGAAATGAAAAATGCGAAAGTAATAAATGTGAGACTTTTAAGACAAAGCCAATAAAATAATTTCCAAAGTAGAACTCTCTGCATATTTATCTGTATAGGGTGAATCAAGTGGAGGTGTAATTTTGAATTAATTTTTAATATTTTATATTTAGGAAAAGCTGCCTGTCTTTTCCCCAAGTGCAGGGGTATCTTTGAATTATACTTACATACTGGCAGCTTTCCTCCGTTCAAAATCTGGGCGAACTTTACATCTCTGCATACTTCTTGTACGGGGTGATCCAAGTCATATTTTGTCACTGACAGCTTTTCCCTATCCAAACTGTGAGTAATCTTTACTTTTTTACATACTTATATACAGGGTGATCCAAGTAATATACTTTGAATTGTATTTATGTACCATAAATAACTGGACTATTTTCTCTTATAATAGAGGCCTAATATAGGGTGGGCCATGTAAAATTTGCTTTTTGAATCGGCTGTAAAAAAAAAACTAATCAATATTTTTTCAAACCTTTTTTTTTATTTTGAAGATTGAACATTGCCATTTATGAATAAAAAATAAATAGTATTGTTTAAATGACTGCCATGACTGGCTTTACAGTAGGCCATTCGATCAACCCAATTTTTAAGCACATTTTCGATTGTTTGGGCTCCAATTTCATGAATGACAACTTCGATTTCGTGTTTTAAAGAATTAATCGTCTCTGGATGATTCGCATAGCATTTGTCCTTAACGGCGCCCCACAAAAAATAGTCCAACGGGCTTAAATCACAGCTCCGAGGCGGCCTATTGATATCGGAATTTCGGCTGATTATTCGGTTTTCAAAAACGGTAGCCAAAAGTTCGAGTGTAACTTTGGCAGTGTGACAAGTTACATCGTCCTGTTGAAACCAAATGTCGTCCATGTCATCCTCTTCAATTTTTGGAAACAACTCGTTGAGCATGTCACGGTAACGCTTGCCACTTACTGTAACCGCGGCTCCTCGCTCATTTTCGAAAAAATTGGCCCGATGATGCCGCCAGACCAAAAACCGCACCAAACAGTGACTCGTTGTGGATGCATTTGCTTCTCTACAGTAACGTGTGGATTTTCTGAGCCCCAAATCCGACAATTTTGCTTATTGACATAGCCACCGATGTGAAAATCAGAAAAGAAGAAGAAGACTCACCACTTTGGAAATAGGTTTTCAATATTTCCCAATTTTGTTCAAGCGTATAGCGTCCCATTTCGTAAATGTCAAACCTTTAAGTTAATTATGAACACATTTAACATGTCATTTGTGTTACCATTCTCAAAAAAATAGGTGGTTCAGAAAGCAAACGCTATATGGCCCACCCTGTATAAGAAAAGAAATCTTTTTTTTTCAGTATAAAAAAGGATTATAATTGTAGCACCCTACAAGTGGAATGGGAAAACTTTTGCTGAGGGAAGTGGCTGATAAGTACGATGGGTAAATAATCAGTGTTAAAGTAGCCGCTTAATTTTGGACGATTTAAAATCCCAGGCTTCTGAAAAAGCTGAACTGCAGATGTACCAAAATTTCTCGATGTGAAGAGACAAAATAACTTCAAGCACCGCGGCTATATTCGACAATGTCAAACACGTAACACATTTATGATTCAATTTCGTTCACTGAAATTGAACTAAAAAAAATGTATTTCAGTGAATGGAGTTTCTTCATATGTTATGCGGCATATATCAGATTTATATGAATCATTTTTGACGGGAAGGAAATGCGAAGCAAGTGATAGTATACTGGCTTCAAACTCTTACATCAGTTAGGTCTTTTATAGTTCTAGGTCAAGATCTTTCCCATAAATCTTGTACGTGATGGACTGGGAAGCAAAGGAGGGAGTTGAAGAGGCAGGGAGTAAAGAAGATATTTGAAAGATGTCGGTTAAGAATTATGGAGAGGAAATGCGAATGCATATATTAACCAATTTTGAAAGCTCTTCTGGCGTAACAACATAATATGAGCCTGCTTTAATATTAAGCTTCCTAACGCAGAGTAGCTGAGTTGTAGGTACTCTAATAAGCTCAGCTCATCCTCCTCCAGAAAGTTACCGCAAAAGTTATTTAAATTTATGCTAATTATTTATAATTATAATTTGCTTATAATTTGGATATACATCAGAGGCGTCCAGTTAAAACACCGAGAACCATCGACAGTTGCGACTTTCTTAGCCGTAAAAGCAGTATTGGCCACCTTGCATATCGAGGTCCACTTGCGCGAAAGCAGACCAATTATAGCCAGTAACTCTTAGCTATCTCCACTTTGCATGGAGCTGAACTCCATGCCTACCCAATTTGTTAGCCGGACGGTTTCCTTTTGTTTGGTCGGCGTGCTAACGAAGTATTCAGATGCGACAGAAAGAGAAGTCAGGCATTCATCGACTAGGACCTTGATAGCAGCCTAAACATTGGAACACAAATTTATTTCTTTAAAGGATATTAAATTTGTGAGCAACGCATCGACTCTTACTTTGAAAGCAGCTATCCCCGATTGGAAAACACTGCAGTGATTCATAGGACCAAACTTTATGTTGAAGTAAAGCTTTACACGCCTCGAAAAACGCGATCACTCAGAACCTTAGGATTTAAAACAAAAAAGTGTTTTGGAGAGATTGATATTTGAAAAATCCGGAGAATACGCCTTTAGACTATTTTAAAGGTTTAACATTTTGAGATGTAACCGCAGGTGTGCTCAGCGATTTTCACTGTGGATAAAAATATCGAACAAAGAAATTGTCTTAAATATTGTGTTTTAAACAGGATTTCATGTGCCGAATCTTTGAAAATATTGCAGAAAGCCTATGGCGAGTGTGCTTTATCAAAACACGGGTCTACGAGTGGTATAAGGCTTTTGCAGAGGGCCTAGAAGTCGTGGAAGATTTGCCCCGATCTAGTCGCCCATCAGCATCTTCAAAGGGTAAAACGTCGACAAAGTCAAGGAAATGGTGCTGGAAAACCATAATTTAAGTTTGGGAGAGGTAGCTCGTGACCTTAGCGTGTCTCACGAATCGATTCGCAACATTTTACACCATAAATTGGGCATGAGACGCGTGGCTATTCGACTCGTTCCAAGAGAGTTGAATTTCTTTCAAAAAATTCATCGGCAGAAGGTGGCTAAAGACATGCTTGAGCAAGTGAATTCGGACCCAACGTTTGTCCAGCGCATCATTACAGGTGATGAGATGTGGGTGTATGAGTTTAACATGCAAACTAGTCAACAGGTGGCTGAATGGCGCTATCCACATGAGCCGAAACCCAAAAACCACGTCAAAGTCGGTCAAAATTGAAAGTCATGCTACTCGTTTTCTTTAATTATCATGACGTTGTGCCCTCGGCACTCATGGTTCTATAGTAAATACAGAATATTATTTGGAAGTTATGTGATGTTTGAGAGAGAAGGAAGGAAGTGCGTAGGAAACGGCCCAATTTATGTGAAAAAAAACTCATGGATCTCGCACCATGTTAACCCACCGTCTCACAAGGCTCATATTGTGAGCACTTTTCTAACCAAAACTTGACAAATATCATCGGACAACCACCGCATTCGCCCCCTGTGACTTTTTCCTTTTCCCAAAACCTAAATTGCCAATCCGCGAACGCGGCTTTGAGTCGATAGAGGCCATTAAAGAGAATTCTCTGATGGAGCTGAAGAAGATCTCTTCAAACGCGTTTAAAAGGTGATTTGATGACTGGACTAGTCGTTGGCATATGTTGCTGGTATTGCTTCGAATGGAACCTTTTTCCTGATGATTAAACAATTATTTAGCGTTTTGTTGAATAATTCCCGTTAATTTTTTGACAGAATGTATTTTGTGAGCTTTCCTTAGCCAACCTACAAAACTTGCAGTTCGTCTTGCACAGCTTACCAAGATGGTACCTTAACCTATTGTGCCCTATCAAGCAACTAAAAGGAGTGCTTAAATCCTCCCGGTTGCGCTCATGAAGCTACCCTCTGAGAATGAGCCGTGAACATCTTCGATTGCAATTTTCATTTTTCCAATGAGCCGCAAACTGTGACTTCTCCCATTCTTTTAATAGTACTACAATAATTCGCAAAGCGACCTGGTCTTAATGGTTCTTCTTCTTGACTGGCGCGGTAATCACTTGAACGTTTTTCGTCGAGTTTAACGAAGCGCGCTAGTTGTTTCATTCTCGTGCCAGCCGGCACTAGTTGAAAGCATCAAGTGATGCTAAGTCCTTATCCACCTGATCTTTCCAACGCAGAGGGGGCTTTCCTCTTCCTCTGCCACAATCTCTGCTGGAACCGAATCGAATACTTTCAAAGCCGAAGCGTTTGTCACCATTCGGGGGACATGAACTAGTATGGCTATGTCCGTTACTAGAAGGTTAATACAGAATTTGGTGCCAATGACGAGGCTGAGTAAAATAAGGATGATATAGAAGAGGAAGAAGGCATTGTAAATTCACAAGTTTATCCCACTTCCAAAACGCTCTTGCTAATCAGCATATAAAAAGAGGTCGTGCAAATAAGTCCAGCTTTTATGAAGTTCACTCTGGAGGAATATTCAGGAGCAATCGTTTGCTCTTCAGAGCCAAACAACTTTAAAAATTCTATTATGACGCATCAATTAATATCTCGCGTTAATAGATAAAACTGTGTGTATATGTATGTTAGGGTGTCCGTTATTTACCAATTTGATTATTTTTCTTGCGACGCCCCCTAAACTTTTAGTTTTCCGTCTAAGAAAAATTATCAGATCAAAATCAGCTCTTAATATTCAGAATAAACCTTACCAATATCTTATTTGTTCGTTTACATTCTCTTTGAAGTTTATGGCGATTCGACTTGATACAGAAAATAAAAACTGCTTTGTTTCGTTTGAATAAAACCTTTTTTCCACCATCCATTTCTTCAAATGGGAGAACAAATAGGTGGAGTCAAGCGAGGCAAGTCTTTAGAATAGATTGGATGTGAAACAAGACTTTTCAAATGACCCTCGTATGATGGAGGCAGCAAAATTTTTCACCCAAGCTTCCCCAACTTTTGTACCCACATCGAAGATGTGTGTGATCTTAAGGGCTTAACCATCCGAAGGAAAAATTGTGGGAGGAACTTATACTGCGCTCTTTGTCATTGCAAACGTAATTTTTATGAGCAAAAAATTAGTTCATTACCATTTCAATTTCACTGATTCCATAGATAACATTGGAATTTACAATTTCGACGCAATAGGCTGGGCTATACCTGGCATTAAGTGGTAAGTATGGGTATGAAAATGTGTATGCGCCTATGAGTGCACCTATAATTGTTTGACATGTGTCACCATTTTGGACTGTGGGTGCTTCAGCTATTAACGTCCACGTGTAACAAGTGATTGTATGGTGATAAAATTATTTAAAAAGAAAAACACAAATATAAATTCCTGAGCAATTCAGCGAATGGCTACTAAGACACATCTGATCTGCATACATTGAAACTTCACTTCTGCATGGGCGGCCAAAATAACATATGGACTGAAAAATGCCTTGACTAACAAAGAAAACACGTTTTTTTTGTTCAAATTAGCTTTATTCAACAACGCAATTTCCGTCGCTGTAATATCATATTTCAATATCACTTTTGTAGAACGATTTATCTTCTGCCTCGAATTAAGCCTCAGTTTCAGCGTTAGCCTCTTAATTCGAGCTAAATTTCTTACACTGGGAGCCAAAACTGGCAAATGCGGTGGATGTGGGAGCAATCCGAGGTTCAATTCATGTAGTTCTGCCATTGTTTTAATCGACATGTGACACGGGGTATTGTCTTCATGAAACTAAACAGTGAGCAAACGCGGCCCCCACTTTGAACAGAGCTTTTTCACTTTCTTTTGATATCTTTAAGACGTCAGCTAACTCGCGCACTTAACTTTTCGATCATTCAAAACGTTTTTGGGGATTTTTTTGGTGGTACCACCTCACTTGGACATCCACTACGTTGTGTATCATCGGTGTCTTTACGACCACGGTTGAAGTCAGCAAACCATCGTTTTATTGTTGTTTCTGATAGAGCGGAGCCCTTATAACACTTTTCAAGCCATTGCTTCGCTTAACTGATATTTTTCTCCATCAAAAAGCAGTGTAACACGAAGTTCTTTCTGATTCATTCTTTCGAAAATAACAAAAGTAGAGTCACGCTTAGTAAAATAACTCACGAACTAATGAAGAGAATATCATGAAATTTTAACAGCTATATTTTTAAGGTTAGCACTAACTGAAAAAGAGGTGAATGCAATAAAGCTAGTGCCATCTATGTGTTAAGCCCGGGACTTTTCAGCTCATGTATCAATATTTTAAAAAACTTGGGCACCTCTCTTGGGCGGACAAAAGTTGACTGACCGTGAGTGTCTGCCCAAAGAAAGTTTCACTGTGTATGTACATTAACAAGGAAAGAGTGCATATGTATGTCTGTTTAGCGTGTAAGAAAGACTGGTGTGACGCAATTTTATTTAAGTTTTACTTACATCGCATTACTTACGTCACCGTGCAAAAGTAGTAGGCCTTAGAAAAAATGAAGGCAAAACTAAACATCTGAAGATCTAACACAGCACAGCATTTCAATACCATAAAACATTTTCCAAAAAACTATTTACTTTAAAAACATTGTTACATTTATTTATTTAGATAATTAATTTTGTTATTTTTTGTAGGTACAGAGCAAGCAAATAATTTAATTACAGAGCAGTTAATTATCGAACTACAACTACGAGTTAAAATATTATTAATCCTGCAACCACATGATACACACGTCTCTTAATTAGCGGTAGCTTTATTTTCGAGCAAAATTTTTCCGACACTGACTATAACATCAACATGAACACTTCACATTTTTACCGAAAACCGGTATCTGACTAACTCACAGACAAAGGCCACTGACGCTATGGTATATCCTACCATCAGCGCTATAATGGGCACAATGTAATAGTCGATACTTAAGGGGGTCGCGTCCATTTCCGTCTCCGTATAGAATTTTATGAGTTTCATGCGTATTGCATCTTCATTGCTTTGCTCCTCTAGGTGCTTAAAGATGCCCGTTTCAAAAGAACGCTTTAAATGTATATTTAGTAAATCTTCAATGAAAGTTTTTTTTCGTATTAGTATACCGATCCACACCCACAATAGGGGCGCTTTTATCCGACATAATCTCGGCTTTGTCATAAATTTTTGTTGATACAGAATCACGTTACATTTAGTAGTGGTACAAAAATAAGCATAGCGCGTATCCAAAGCCAACTGGCGCTTTACGAGCTCGGCATGGTCCACCACCTTTACGCGTTCATTCACATCTCTAGGAGTCTTGTAAATATCGAAAATATCAAGAACGACTTTGTCAACTAGTATTGAAATATTGCGTTGCTCCAAATCGGCCACACTTTGGATTTCTTTCTCATCGATATGGGCGCTGAAAATGCTTGAGAGGAAAGCCAAATAAAGCATGGAGATTAGAAAGCCAAATACGACTAGTTGTATGTAAAGCAAGAATTGCGTAATTCCAGCAAATTGACGTAAGCGAAACGGTGAAAAAAGTATGCTGGCGAGTATTTCGAGAAACATAAGACCGATATGCCAGCAGGAGTTGCGACACCACGAAACAAATGCCAACGCTATAGTTAGTGAGATGAGCGTGAAGGCGAGCAATAGCCATAGTTCTAAAGTGAACGGTGCGGAGAAGTAACGAAACGCTGGCAGAGGGCGCGCACAAGGCACCAAAAGGAAGGCGTGATCGAGATACAACGGTCATGTGAGAAACTCTCTTCCACCAAAGTAATACTGTTCAGAGCATAAATCGACTCTCTTTTCGGCGATGAGTCGAAAGCAATCGAACAATGTGTAATTCTCAGATAATTTGACATGCTGCAGTGTTCCGTTGTGCACGCGCGCAAATAGCTCTAGTATGCTTGGAAATATGCCGCTAATCACCAAATCTCCGTTCTTATTCTCGAATACCAGTGAACGCGGCAGATGTATACCGCCGGAGAAGCGAATTGGGTAGCCCTTGAAATTCCGCTGCCCATAGTGATGCTCGAAGTATGTGGCAACTGTGGTGTTGAACCAAGCCAAGCGCGGAAAATGCGTGTATGTGAAAAGCGAATAACTGTCGCTCGCCAAGAAGAGCACATTTACAAAACCTTGTTGCCAGCACCAATGAAAGAGGCTGTGCAAATCTGGATATTCATTCGACACGAAAAGCATCAGCGTTGGAAAATGATGGTCAACTGTATACGATACAATTTTTAATTGCTGCTGTTGTTTAGCACTGCATGAGTCCAAAAATACTACTGAAAGCGTTGATGTGCTACAGAGCTTCTGTTGTAATTCTTCAGCTGCTGTTGCTGAGACTATGAATTTCGGTAAATATTGTTGCCCTATAGCTTCCTCAAATTCTAAACTACTAAACGAGTTCATGACAAATAAATTACATTTAGCGTCGATCCTCGAGTTGAGCTCATTTAGAATATCCAGCAATCTTGCTGAAACGGAGGCTTGGAAAATCAACCAACCATAAAACAACAGCAAAAGGTAGTTCATTCCGATATTTTTGGCTTCTGAAAATTAAAAACTGACTGGAGTTGGATTTTCTATATATAATTTTGTTGTAAATTTGCTTACCCTAACTTGAAAGGCAAATGAAGCTAAAACTAAGTTGAACAATCCGGACACTCCACGTCTGCTTCATGCGAAAATTTCGAACTTTTGAATACGGAATTTATGTCACAAGCATTTTATATTACTTCGAGAGTGACACCTCATACCTGTCTTGGCAATTGATTATTGAGTGCAAACTTTCCATAAATCTTTTCGTGCCTGACACATCTTACCACTGTCAGTAGTTTAGGGCTTTTTGTGTTTTTTTCCATTTTTCCGACGCCATCTGGGCGATGGTAATTGAATTAATTGAAGTAAAGTGTTTCGGCTTGACGGTCACCGTAACCGAGGGGTTGTGTGCGTGGCAATCACTCGATCGGTCCGGGTTCAAAGCTCACCGCGGATATGAATCATGAATTTATGGAAATAGCCTTTTCCCACCAGTAGCAATGGCAAGCCTCCGAGTTCATTTCAAAAGACAAAAGACTGTAGGCTTCTCCTCTTCAAAATATCACAACGAGCATCACAAATGAGAACAGAAGTTCGGCCAAAAGCTTAATAGAGGAAGTACGCGTTAATTGCTCATATATATTTATAAGGTGTTTAAAACTAATTTCACTACTATTAGACTAATTCAGAAGATCATAAATTTCACTTTGACAAAATAATAACAGTTCAGAGCTTTAATTTTAATGCTCTTGCATTTCTACTCAGCTCATTTACAAGAACTGCAATAATGCGAACGACATAAAACTAAAAAAATCACTGAATGCACTTTCCAACCTTCAGCATTTAAAATACCATTTTACTGCTTTTATTTCAACCATCCAGCACGCCGAACCCTATAAAGTGTATAGCAACTCTATAAGTACAGACTGTTTCACAGAAGTGTTTCCTTATGAACAAATGTAAAGGTTGCTGAATTCAGGTATAATTTCGCAATGCACGTTGTGAAAATTGCTAGTTTTGTGAAAAATTAAGAACGCGTAGGTTGTTTTTAGAAAATGGTTTCCGCTTTTGAAAATGGCTGCTCCCGGACAGGCGATGCCATGCCCATTAGTATAACTCAGGGGAATTTACTAATCGAAAATATATTACAAGTACACATCCCCAGCCGATGGTTCTACAATAAGCCTATGTGATTTCTGTTAAGGTAGGTTGTGCAGTCTCTTTATTATTTCATTCGTCCAGCAGCTATGTACAGTAGGGTGTCCGTTATTTACCAATTTGATTATTTTTCTTGCGACGCCCCCTAAACTTTTAGTTTTCCGTCTAAGAAAAATTATCAGATCAAAATCAGCTCTTAATATTCAGAATGAACCTTGCCCCAAACACCATATATTTCCCATGTACATAACATGGGATTTTGGTACTTTTTGGAATAAACTTTTTTTTCTCTAGTATGCTAATTTACAGCTATGAAAAACACATATTCTGATGGCAATTTTAACTTCCTACAAAAAAGATCTCATATAATTTTTCGATAAATTGACTCCTTTAAAAGTTAATCGAAGTTAAAGTTGAACTGTTTGTAAATTTCAGACATTTTCACTTTTGCAGCAAAATTATTACTGTTATACCAAATTCTGACGTTTATATAAAAAAATGATCTGACGTTTATATAAAAAAATTATCAATTTCTATGGTATGAAGATATTTACATACAACACTGAGAGTTGAGAGAGTGCCGACTAAACGATAGTCAAAGTACTAAATATGCTTGAGTGCGCATTTGCAAGAAAAAACCAAACCATATGTTGGCCGAAATGCTTGTAAAAATAATTGAAAAAGACATTTCATAGCAATTGACAAAAATTGATGAATTTTTTCAGAAATATTAGTTGATTAGATATTGTAAATGGAAAAATGTTTGAATAATTTTTACTTGGCTCTGGTCCATCGATTATTTTTAAATATAAACGTGAGAAGTTTACTACTATAATAATTTTGCTGCAAAAGTGAAAATGTCTGAAATTTACAAACAGTTCAACTTTAACTTCGATTAACTTTTAAAGGAGTCATTTATCGAAAAATTATATGAGATCTTTTTTGTAGAGAGTTAAAATTGCCATCAGAATATGCGTTTTTCATAGCTGTAAATTAGCATACCAGAGAAAAAAAAAGTTTATTCCAAAAAGTACCAAAATACCATGTTATGTAAATGGGAAATATATCGTGTTTGGGGCAAGGTTTATTCTGAATATTAAGAGCTGATTTTGATCTGATAATTTTTCTTAGACGGAAAACTAAAAGTTTAGGGGGCGTCGCAAGAAAAATAATCAAATTGGTAAATAACGGACACCCTAATGTATGTGTCACTGTTATTGAGTGCATTTTTTATTTGGAGAATTTTTATAGTACAACTCCTCCAAGGAGTAGCCTAGAAGTTACTCAGTGCCTACAAAATAAATCCTTCCGCCAACTGCAAAAGATTTTACTATCGGTGAAAAAAAAGTATTGGGGAAACGTATTTGAAATTCGAACACGTTCACTATTTACAATAGCACGAGTGAATTTCAATCAGTGGTATGCACACACAAACACACGCTGAGATGGAGAGGGACCCATACCAAAACTGCAGGGAAAATCCAAACTACTCAGCAAGCATTCCAGTACATGAACTGGTATTAAAATGAAGAGATCAAACTAGTTTGAGAGTGATTAGAATTGGATTAGTTGCAAGACGACTAACAACTTAGAGGTTTATGCAAACAAAGATTATTACATTTCCTTATTGAATTTCTTGCACTTCGCGGATGATTTAAAAATTTTATCATCTGCTAAGGATCACAGTGGATGCTCATAGCTCGACTTGAACAATCTTCATCGATTGTGTGTGAAGTCGCGTCTGGCTTTGAATATTAAAATTGTTTTTATCTAGTATTTCCGAGGCGTTTGTACAACCCTCGCCATTTCTAATAATTTACTACAAAGTGTAACAGAGTTTAAGCATCTCGGATTTTTATTCGATACGACATTTTCCTCCAGTGCTCATATTAATTTCATTCTTTCAAAATCGTACTCGGTTCTATACTTCATCTGCCGCAATGCATCTGAATTATTTTTTATTTTTATCCTCACTTAGTGTACGCTGTTACCATTTGGAGGACCGGCATTATTAAAATGCCTGGGAGCACCATTGTTTGAGGGCCTGGAGGACATCTCCAAAGTGGATCTCCCAGCTCTACTTAGATCGCCAAAAGCGCTGACATCCTACATGATGTCTACTTTCAGTATTCATAGAGGTCGGTCTCCATTTCGTATCGCTAGGCACCAAAAGATCTATGCGTGGCTAAATGCCCACCAGGCTAACCTAACCTACCATTTGGAGACCTAACAACCAACTGTCGATAAATAGAATAGAGCGCGTTGTAAAAGTATTTCTTAAGTAGTTATTTGTGGAACAACAGCAAGACGCACACCACAAACAGGAGGAGGAGCTCGGCCAAACACTTAACAAGTGTGCGCGCCAATTATTTATTTATATTTATTTCTTTCTTAAACAGGCAATACATTCTCTACGGTTTGAGGCCACTGTTCCATCCTATAATTCTCGGCTAAAGCTAATTAATTTAGATTCTCTAGAAACGAGAAGGGGCAATCTTTTCACGCTCGTTTATTTTCAGTGTTTTTAATGGCATCGTTGACTGTCCGACTGAACAGTTCTACTTGAGCGGAAAAGCTTCAAACTTCCACAAATAGGTCTTTGCAATTTTTATCCTTTTTATAGGAAAAACTTCAAGACTAAATTTGAGAGTAATGCGCCCATCGCTCGCGCATTTCGAGACTATAATTCATTATCCAATTCCAGCCTGCTTAGTTTCGCTTTATCTATATTTTATTTTGTAAAAAAATTAAATTTAGTGGCTTAATATTATATTTATGGATATGGAATTGGTGAGTCTGCAGCTCCCACTTACCCAGCTACCCCGAGATGATGTCACAAAAGTCATCAAATTCGGAAAGAAGTTCAGAATTGAACTGGACCACAATTTAAACTGGAGTAGACCTTCACTGGAAAGGAAACTCGAAGAGTGTACACTATACAGATGGCTCGAAGACACCAGATGGGTAGTTTTCCAAGTATTTTCCAAGCGAAGGTGTATGCCATCTGTCTATGTGCAAAGACAAACTTCGACAGGAACTTCCGGAAAGAGCGAATTGCCCCGCTGAACGACAGTCAGGGGGCACTTAAAACTTTGTCATCCTGTGAGATTAAGTCCTCACCAGTCCTTGAGTGTATCGCAAAACTGAATCTGTTCGGAACGCACAAACCCATAAGATTAATTTGAGTACGAGGACACAGGAATATAACTTGGAACGAAGTAGCGGGCGCATTGGCAAGAGAGACTGCGGCCCCGTCATTAGTAGGTCCCGAGCCCTTCCTTACTATGGGACAAAACAACATCAAGAAGCTAAGGGTGGTGAACTGGCACCAAACTATAGGGCTACGTCGGGCAAAATCCTTATTGGGAAGGTGAAACCAAACGAAAAATTTTAAAATTTCATATCTCTCTCCAAGAATACACTGAAAATGCTCACGGGCATTCTTACAAGCCAATGCAGACTGCGTAGTCATCTGCACATGATCGTTTCTGCGACCAATGACGTGAAACTCCAATGCACCTTCTCCTTGAATGTGGTGCTATAGCGCGGAAAAAGTTGAGACATCACGGCCAATTGCAGCCAGAGGAAAGGTATATACGCTCGGCCCAATCCAGCTCTATCTTGAGTTTCATAAGGGAACTGGGTATGGATGAGGCACTGTGTTGAGTACAGGGCACAAAAGGCCATGAGGTCGGAGTGCAAACCTCCAATAAATCTATTAAAAATAGAAGAATCCATCAAACCTAAAAAGAGTGCACGAAATGAGGCTTAGCCGAATATAAATGTTGATGAAGTTAATCATCTTTTTTTGCTTTGTGAATTCGTCCATTTACTGGTACAAATCTGATGCAAAGGCTGACTAACTTGTTAAGTGGTATGATTTATGCTGATGCAAAGACAGACACTGTCAAAAATTCCAGTTAATAGCGCTGAGAAAAGAATTATTACGAAACTGCTACTGCTACAACGCAAATTAGTAGCAAAGTAGTCCAGTCCAACAGACTCCGCAAACCACCTAGCAAAGCGGGAGACAGACCCTTATGGCTACATACATACACATATGTGCAGACAGTAAAATAGGAAAACCGACAAATGCACACATATGTGGATGCATAAAGCAAGCGATAATCAAAATCACGTGTTGCCAATAGCAATCAAAAAATGTAGTCAAAGACTGAAATGCTGAAAATGTGAGCAATGGCATCATCAAATCGCCAATGGATGGGACGTCAACTACAGCAGTGGCTGCATAAAGCAGTGGCAACTGCAATAATAAAAATTGCAAAAAAGCAATAGCAACAACAAAAGCAAACGTTGACTTGACAACAATGAACGACAATAACGCCAACAATGAGCAACTGGCCATCGTTGTCTATCGATTACAGAGCAATCAACCCGACAACGCGCCATCCAGTGAGCCATTGAAATAGACAGCCTCGCACTTGAGCTATGAAGGAGGAAAAACTACAAAAAGGTGCAAATTTATGCACACTTGTGAAAACGGGGAAAATGGACTTCGAAATGAAAGTAATCTGAGGGTAGGTAGTTTTTAAGCCAGAATGCAATTTGTGCTTATTATTTCGCTTGCTTAGCATCAGAGTATAGGATTCTCAACTAGGTTGTGAAGTTATTCTAAGATAACCTGTGCGCTTATAAATTATAAACATAGCTGAGTTTTACACTAAAGTAAAAATTTTTGGTGTGCGTCTGGATGTTGTTTCACAAATTGAGGGACCTACAGTTTTAAGCCGACTCCGAACGGTAAATAGTTTTTTATGAAGCGCTTTCTCATGACAGAAATTTGCCATTGACTGCCGAGGGGCGACCCCTATTAGAAAAAACTTGTTCTATTACTTGATGTTTATGCACGAAGACTCGAAGCTTTGCACTCCCGAATGGTAATCACTTATCAACACATTGGGCTGCGGAGGCTGCCTTTACCATACCAGGCTTATTTGAATCCATCCGTAATTGAGATCCGTCTGCTTCTCAGGCATGCCAGACTTTCGTAAAGTAGGTGCGATACGGTTTCTGGCTCTTCTTTCCGGCAACTTCTGCCGTAATTGTTATTTGTTATTGTCCCAATAATGATGCCCCTGTTACTAGCTCCATTGCTGTGTGATAGTTTCTTTCCACATAGCCTGAAAAGCCTTATGATCGCCTCATATTGGTTTCTGGCAACATGAACTTGGTCCTTTTTGGTTATATATCAGAGCTCCACTAATGCAAAACAGCGCCCTTATTTGTGCTTTTGTAGAATGAGGTTAGTTGCTGTCTTCTTTCCGAAATAAACCTCTTACGGTCAATGTACCGATCGCCTCCCAGTACTACCGTTAAGAAAATCATCGAGAGGCGGTTGAGCACTAGGCTCTACGTCATTTACTATTCTCATACAGCCTGTCAAAAGTTACATGTACCTTAATATTTTTGTCTATTTCACAAAGAAATCACCGCAGTCGGGGTTGTCCACCCCTCCCTCCATATTTGACTCACATCGACTTAAGAGTCGGTTTCTTTGTCAAGTATGAAGTATCGACTGTTTAGCTGCCGCTAACCTCGTAGACACGTGCTTCAAAGCATGATGCGCATCGCTTATTCCTGAGAAAGTTTTGTCCTACGCCTACTTTGAGGTCATCATTATGTTGATTATGTTTTCTGATAATGCGGGGAAATCGCGTGTGCTACCTGCAAATCGTTAGCATACAAAAAAAGGGCCTTGCATCTTTCTCATCATGGCATACTGGACATAGAGGCAGCTCAAGTACGCTGAAGCGATGTAGGTACCTCTGATAGCAATCATAACATGTCAGTAATTGTGGTGGCTGGAAGTTAAACTCATCATAGCTTCGACTTAACGATCTTCCGATGTTTGGGATTAGCGCATAGGTCCACCTTCTTTTCGTCGAGTTTTCCCAACGCTCCTGCCATTTTAGTAAGGATGCAGTCTTCTCTTTATCTGTAACCATGTGGGCCTGTTGTTTTTCCACAAAAACTCTCGCTCGTTCTTCCACCAACACTATGTAACGATGGGCGTCATGCCTGCAATCACCCTCAGTGCGCAAAGCCTGCACAAGGCTTAGTATAGTCTTCTACATATATGCTTTTATGACCAAGGATTTCACATATACTGGAACTACAAATAGCAGAGAGGATGGGATGATGCTATTTAATTGCGTGCTTTTGCTGCCTTTTCTATCATTTGATGTTCCATGCACGGAGGTTCGAGCCTAGGAACTTGCGAATGGTAGTTACGCACCAACCGATTCGGCTACGGAAGTTTCGTCAAAATACGCAATGATCCACCTGATCTTTTCACTAGACACGAGTGTCACTAGTCGCGAGTCGATCATCAGATCTACCAGCGGTGTTCGTGAGCGACATTGGTAAAAGCAATGGTTCCCACAGGAGAATTTGGATTCCATTTAGCAATTTTAGTTTTAGGTAGAACGTTTGAGAGCCGAATGAGCCCAATAAGTGGGCCAGTTAATCATTCATATAATCGGCCTTCTTTGGACAGTTTGTGTGTGGAATATGTCAGATGAGTGGCCAATGTTGACAAGCCAGGTCGGATTTATTGTACTCGAATGCCAACAGTTGGTGTATTTTTAATTAAAAAGTAGTGCGAAGTTCAGTGCACCAGTAACAAGCAGCGAAATTGAAGCGGCGATGACAAAAATTGGACTAAAGCTTAACAGCGAAAAAACCAAATGCATGCTATTCTCTTGACTGAAAACCAAGCAATCACCAAAAGAAGTTGATACTGGAAAACACAAATTTGAAGTAGAAAGCATGCAGGAGCGCCATGAAGCTGAAACATGGAAATTAAGTGAAAGAGATAAGACAAACCTACAAACATTTGAAAGGAAAGTTCTCAGAAAAACATTTGGCGTAATCTGAATTGCACAAGACGAATGGCGCATATGAGGGGATGATGAACTAGAAGAACTAGTTAAAGGCAAAAATGCAGTACCTTTCATTAAAACGCAACGGATATGATGACCAGGCAACGTTCTAAGAATGAACAGCTCAAGAGCCAAAAGGAAAATACTGAAGGCGAATGCACACACAAATAAAGCACGAGGAAGACGTGATCGAGATGGATAGATGAAGTGAAGGAAGATCTGGAACAACTTAAACTAAGGATTTGGTATAAAACGGTAACGGACAGATAAGCATGGCGGTGTACTGTTCAGTAAGCCAAAGCTCACAAGAAACTGTAGCGCCAAACGATGATGATGATGATGTGGTTTTATAAGATCTTATGTTAAGGGAAACATTTGTCTGAAATTGTAAATGAAAACAAAGTTCAATACTATCGATCTGCACAGCTATGATAAGACCTATTGGCACCTATTCATCAGTGGTATGGGTGAGTAGAATCTCCTTCATGGAAGTCAGGAGGACCTTATCGATACTACAACGCAGTGTAGTCAGCTGTTGCACCGGAGCTGTTCCGTCTACTTCAGGTCCGACATTAGATGCTCTAGTTAGTCTACCACTACTTGATGTTTTCATCCAAGGAGAGGCTCTGGCACGGCCCTTGTACGGCATTTGATAACAGAGAATGCATGGACTTCGATCTTCGCCATGCCTCTTGACTTCATGCCTCCAAGAGTCGTACTTGAAAAGAGATACAGGGTAGTGCTGGTAGAGGCTCAAATGTGGTTAAACCCTGAAAATCAGCCCGGCAAACACTGTTTTCGCATTTTCACGGATGGTTCCAAGACCGAGCATGGTTCTTGCTCTGGTGTCTACGTGGAATCCAGCGGGACAAAAATACACTTTGCTCTTGGAATGTACGCATCTGGGTTTCGAGCGGAAGTGTACGCTATTCAAGCTGCAATTTACTTTGTTGTGGACGCTGTATGCGTCTGCAGTGACAGCAAAGCTCATGACCACCACTTTAAGGGTAGTTGAGTACTGCAAATTCAGGTTGAATTATGTCGGTAGACATAATATCCTGATGCTAATATAGGTCCCGAGACACATGGGTATCGTGGATAACGAAATCTCTGACTCTTTAGCTAGGATGAGCTGTAAGGCCAGCTTCCTTGGCCCGGAGGCCGTTCTGCCATTCCCTTCTGCAGCCATCAAAGCCAATGTTAGTAAACGGGTTACTCTAGCCCACAAGCGAGCCTGGCAGGCGGAGATAGGCTGCAGATGGACAAAACTGACGTTACCTGCCCAACCGACTGCCGCAGATCCTCCTGTCATTAAGCCTAAGGGACTGTAGGCAGCTGGTTGGACTGATGACAGGTCAATTTCTATGGGCGAAGCACATGGAAAAGGTAGGCGTCTCAGGGTGAACTCTGCTTAGCATGTGGAGAAGAGGATGAGACGGCGGACTATTTTCTGAGCATCTGCCCGGCCTTCTCTCGAATCAGGCTTGATCCCTTTGGCACTGATGTATGAAGTAGCGACCCCCTTGGCTCCTTGGCACCACAAGATCTACTCAGATTTCTAAGAGAGGTCGGGTAGATTTAAAGAAAAAAGCATTGCAATACAATTTCACGTTGAATTTTATGTAAAAACGGTTCCTGTAGCTCTTAAAACAAAACGCCAGTTACTTACTTTCTTTTCAATTGTAATGAACTTCAATTTTTTTTCTTACGCGAAATTCAAATGCTAATGAAGATTGAGTAGGCCATTGGAGATATTTCACGCAATAACTTTTACAAAATTTATTTGGAAACAGGAGTTAAGATTAATCAATGGCAAAATTCGATTTTTTTTCCACTTTTTTTTTGTTCTTTTTTTGAGCCAAACACTACTCATAGCAGCATCTCACTCTCACTCACTCACTTATTCTTCTGCACTCCTCTGCGCCTAAAAATACTATATATAAAATATTCTCTTCACATACACAACCACGCCAGCTGTCGCTGAAGTTTTATCAGCAACAAAGTTTCCGCTTCCTTACCAAAATATTTTTGTATAAAAAACCAACTTCAGGCAGCGCCAAGTACAACACCACCAACAACTATGAGTAAACTCTTATACAACAGGTATGCTATTCGGGTGCTTTGCGCTGTGCCTGTGTGCGTTGGATATGTTTAATGGCTTCTTAGATAAGAATAGCAGCAAATCTATTAAGGCTACATTAACAGCTGCATGTCCTCCTAGTACTTGCGAAAAATCTTCGGTGTCATCAATCATTTAAAAATCGTTAATTCGCATTGAGGCTAATGTTGAAATTTGTATTATTATCGTTTTGTTTTTGTTATTGTGTTCGATATCTTTTATGCCTTCTGCTTTGCACATCTCAATAAACTTAAATCTGTGAATAATTCATATTGCTTAAAAAGATCTATTGGCTATTGGCAAAACACCTGACCTCTTTACTCTCTACAGCTTCTGAGACAAGAGTGCCAATCAGTGTTCCGGCTCTCTTACTAAAAGCCCTTGAGTGACTGATTGGCCTGCTTATAAGACGTAAAATTCCTCGGGGACGCTTGTCGCATGCCCAAACGTTTACTCTAAAGGCGGATCAGTAGAATCTGCATTTCGTACAATTGTTGAAGATACAGAGGAGTCCCTATAGCAAAAATAGCAAACATGTCCTCCCGGAGGCAATCACTAAGTCTCTCCATAAACTGCGGGCCAGAGCCGACCTTATCAAGTTTATCTACAGAATAATTGATGGCGGTCGGCGTTTCTCTCCGCAGGCAGGTGATTAAGCGCACTAGCCTAATATGAAGTGTTCAGGATAAGAAGTGTTAGTTGGCTCGAAATTATGGAGCTATGCCAGGGGAAGGCCTTAGGTAAGGTTAGATTATGGTGGTAGTCGGTCAGTACGACCAACTCACTTAGATCCTACCGGTCTGTTGTGATACTACTGTGCTACTCGGGAACCCCATTCACTTTTTTTCGTCGAACCATATCGTGGCTCTTATGAAGCGCAGGATTGGTCCCATCCCCGCACCAGGCAGTTCTGTATAGAATTGAAAAAGTATTTACCTACACAATCTGCTCTGATTTTAAGGTGAAGGCTTTACTGAGGCGATATAATCAAAATAGGTTTAGAGTACACTCAACCCTCTCTGAAGACAAATTGAGAATGCGTACGTGTATTATGGGATGATCCACAAATTTCTGCCTGGGATTAAGATATGATTCAATGACTTTTGTCGTTTCCGCGACTAATCCCCGCAGACACAAATACGCCTGAACGTAGCGCTATCGCGCGGAGAGGGTTAAGACTTCTCGCTCAATTGCAGCCGCAACAAAGGCATATACGCTCAGCCCAACCCAGGTAGGTAGGTAGGTAGGTGAAATGGTTGAAGTGCCGGTCTGGCATTCCTCAAGTAGCACTAAAGCGCCGTTTTGATACCAATATGAGACCTCCAACAAACAGATATGTACAGCCAGCCAGAGCTGTTGATGTAATGAAGAAGATTGATGGGATTTAGGTTAGCGCACTGCCCCAGGCTGTCGAAGAAAGGAGCACCCAGTGATCTTAATCGTCTAGTTGCCAGACCCGGGCATTTACAGAGAAAGTTCTCAACAGTCTCCTTATCTGAAAGGTACCCACAGCTTCTGCAATATTAAATGGTAAACCTAGCTTTTCCGCGTGTGTGCCGATCGTCCAGTGATAGGTAAACACAGCTATGAGTTTGGAAATTGAATAGCGAGGAGTCCAAAGAACTTTCTGCGCCCTCCGTATATTCTACTTGGGCTAAAGGGCTTTCGAAATAGTACATGAAGAAATAGAGCTCCATCTTTTCTGCGCTTTTCTGAGAAATAAGTTGTGCAACTGGGCTTTAACAACGGTCAGGGGGATGCCGATAACCGAATCGGAGGTCTCTAAGGCTAATTCAGTCCCCTTCCTGGCAAGCTCATCAGCAATTTCATGTCCCTCTATGTTCTTATGTCCTGGAACCCAGATTCATCAGCTCTATCTTAAATTTAATAAGGCAATTGGGTCTGGATGCGGTACTGTGATGAGTAGAGGACACAAAAAACCTTGAGGTTGAAGTGCATTTCTTTGATATTTCTGTTATAACAAGCTACTTTAGGTTGCTAATACAGGGTCCGCCATATAACTTTACGAAATTAAAAATGCTATAAAAAAAACTACTCAATATTTTTCCAAACTGTTTTTTTTATTTTGAAGTACAATCCTTCCGGTTAATGATTGAACACAACTTCATTCATATGGCTGCCTCGGCTAGCCATGCACCATCCCATACGATCGGTCCAATTTTTCAACACATTTTGGATTGTATGCGGCTGTATTTCAGCTATGACATCGCATATGTTGGTCTTTGACGGCACCCAAAAGATAATAATCGAACGGCGTCAAATCGCAGCTCCGAGGCGGCCAAACGATATCAGAATTTCGGCTAATAATGCGATCTTCGAAGACAGTGCGCAAAAGATTGATCATAGCGTTCGCTGTGTGGCAAGTAATGCCATCTTGTTGGAACCAAATGCCACCAATATCCTCCTCTTCAATTTCTCGGAACAAAAATTCGTTCAACATGGCCCGGTAACGCTCTCCATCGACGGTTACGGCCACTCCTCGCCCATTTTCGAAGAAAAAATGACCAATGATGCCTCTCGACCAAAATCCGCACCAAACAGTGACTCGTTGTGAATGCATCGGCTTTTCTTCGAGTGCGTGCGGGTTTTCTGAGCGCCAAATGCGGCAATTTTGCTTGTTAACATACCCGCCGAGATGGAAATGAGTAACGCACATACGCTTCATTCGGTGCTTTTCTTCTTCCCATTGCCGTACGTAATTTTCGTACACATTCTGCAACATTACCATGATTTTCAAAGTAATGTCGCAATATTTTCCAGCGTTCTTTGAGCGTATACACAACCATTTCCGTTCAGCGGAAGAATAAAACTAATTTTCTGTCAAATCAGATGACAGCTAAGTGTTACCATTCTTCAAATAATACCTAGTTCAAATCCGTAATGATAGATGGCGGGCCCTGTATATCAGGTCTTGATATTAACCACCTGATAAACTTCATCAACATGATGAAGCGGTTAACACCACCGTAACTCGTCATTCACGATTTCCAATAGATCTAGTTCCAATAGATTGTGTACAAGATGAAAAAATCTCGCTAAAAACTCTAGCATAGACTGTGTATGTGAATCACCCCTAAAGCTCTATTGATAGTTTACACGTCTCTGTCGAGTCTAGCGGTTTTTTCTTTCCCGGACACACTTAGCTATAGAACGAATCCACGAATTACCGAATGGAATGCCGTCCGGGAAGACAATTTGTTATATTTCTTGCGCTATTTTTTTGTAGCTTGACAATAGGGCTTTTTAAACAACGATTGCAGTTAAAGCGGAATCATTTACAGTATCAAGCTTCCAGCCAGTCATCGAAGGCTTATCTTCAAATTCAAGTTTTGTGCTTTCCAGCATAGATATCAAATACAAGAACTTATTTAATCCCTAGCCTAATATGAACTGAAAGATAATCCTTTATCACTTATTTGAAATCCTTAAGTAAATAGATGAAATCCAATGTAAACCTTGAGTATGAAAGTATTTCCGCTAGCATCAATCAACTTGAAGGCAATCACGGAAATACAGTAATTCCGTATTTTCCACAAAACAAAAAACAAGCAGAAAATATAAAAAAACAACAACAACACCCCTAACTAGAAGAAAGAATAAAATAGACGCAATCCGAAGCCTCAAAAATTCGCGAATGAGCAGGGAATGCGAGTTTATTATTTTCAGCATTTGCCAAGAAATTCGTCAAGATGTCAGACAAACAGCAAAAAGAACAAATACATAGAACTGGAAGAGCAATGTGTTGCAGCGAAAGCAAAGAAATGCAAAAACAATATGTCACAACAACAACAATATCTGAATATTCCGAACCGTTGCCAAGATTCCGCTAACCGGTTTGCGGCGGTCTTACATCCATACTTCTACTGCTGCTACTGCTGCCGCTGACAGATGCATGGAATTTTGCGCTACTTGCCACATATGCAGCACTGGCAACGCAAGCAGCATATGCGGCATGCGATTTCTCGATTTCTTTATTTCACGTCAGATGCCAAGAAAAAAATTAAAGAATACATACAAACATACATATAAATATAACTATGTAAATATGTAAGTGTTGGTAGGTCTATATATATATGTATGTTTGTGTGTGTATAATAAAAGGCATTATATAATGGAATATTTGGTTTAGAAACGTCATATCCCCTCCTCATATGCATTTCTTTATCCTAACTAGAATGTTGATGAATTGCCGCTGCAGGCAACAACGAAATTTCGACCAAAATGGATTGGTGATCCGAGATGCTGCAGCAGCCAAGTAAATAAATAAAAATCAAAATCAAAGCGAAATAAAATAAATTGCCTACCTCATGCATTTGGCACTAAGCAAGTACAGGGTGAGGCAAAAGTACCGTTCGAGTATTGATCTATACTAAGGTTAAATCGCTTCACCTTTCGGCATATGGAAAGAAAACAAAATTAAGAACGAAGCATGTTAAGGGATTTATTGAAATACCGATTGCTTTGGGTAAATGCTATAAGCAAAGAAGTTAATTAATATTGAGTTGATGATGAATAGCGCAAATTACGTCACATCTATTTTGCTAGTCTACAAGTATAATTAACTTCTGACACTCCTGTTGAGCTGTTTTTGGAGTAAATTTTTAAGGCAACAACATATAAATGGTTTCAGTTGTCCTTTACATTCAATCGGCACTACAAATGTGAGAAAAAATTTTAAAACCAATTTGAATAAAACAAAATAAGAAATAAATTAGAAATTCCAGCACTGCGTGGTGTTTTAAGAACAAAAGATTGCTCATAAAAAATACTCCGATTGTAATACATTTGAGGTATATATAATCAAATATATAAAACAAAATTAACAAAGCAGTTTACGAAAATTATTCAAACTGATTTTCACAAATTTAAATATTCCAGTTCATAAAGACCGTTCAGTTAAATATAATTCAAACAGTTTATGTAATTTTATTTTAAATGAATTATTATTTTTTATTTATATTTAATAAAATTCTTAATTTTTTAAAAATCCATTTTATTTTTAGTAGGTCCCAAATAATTTTTTTTTTTTTGAAACTTTAAATTAAAAACAAAAAAACAATCTGGCAAGATTCTCCAGTCTAGTAAGAATGGAGAGTAAAATATCAAGGACATGCAACGTTTTGGCCATTTTCGTTCCGCGAGAGAGAAAAAAGATATAACTTAGAGGAAAAGGAGAGAGAGGTATACCTTATACATATCTTAGATACACTTTAGGCTATTTTTCCTGAGTTTTTCCTTGTGGTTGATAATTTCTAATGAGAAATAACACTGCCTATTTTTTTGGCGCTTGTTTATTGGTGCAAAGTTGTAGGAAATATATTTTTGGTGCCTTTTTTTTCGTAGTACAAAGGGCTATCCATTCTGGCGTCGGATTTATTGGTATTGCCTTGCAGTAATTTGTGACGTTGCTGCGGTCCTGGAATCGCTGCGTTTGTGTGGGTGATAAACGCTCGGAGTAGTGCGCGTTGTTGCCACGGTTTGTGTCCGGCGTTTACCTATATTTAGTTTTAGTAGACACATTTTTTGCGTAAAAAATGTAAATTTTTTTGGAAATGTACAGTTTAAACAAAAATGTGGCAACATTGGTGACTACGCTCTTAACCCAATTTAAGTTTAGTGGGCACCAAAATATTTTTTTTTTAATTTAAAATTTTTTGAAAGAAAAACATCTGGCAACGCTGGTGACCCCTGATAGTTTTATTGGGCACAGTTTTTTTCTCGAAAATACAGATTTTTTTCTTTGGAAATTTACAGTTTTTTCAAAAAAAAAACGATCTGGCAACACTGGTGACTACACTTGTGACCAATTTCAGTTCTGGCGGCACAGTTTTTTGGTAAAAAATGCAGTAAATATTTTGATATTTACAGTTTTTAGAAATAAAAACCAATCTGGCAACACTGGCGACTACATTCATGACCCAATTTAATTTTAGTGGGCTCAGTTTTTTGGTCAAAAATATAGTTTTTTTTTTAATTTAGACTTTTTGAAAGAAAAAAATCTGGCAGCGCTGGTGACCCATGATCGTTTTAGCGGGCACAATTTTTTGTTCGAAAATACAAATTTTTTCTTTGGAAATTTCCTGTTTTTTTGAACAAAAAACCAAAAGCAATCTGGCAACACTGGTCACGCAATTTAGTTTTAAAGGGCACAGTTTTTAGCTAGAAAAAAAAAATTTTGGTAGGAAAATTACAGTTTAATAAAAAATCTGCAAACACTGGCTATAACAAAACAAAAAAAACAAATTTCGGACTTATTTTTAGAAACTTTGAAACCAAATAAAAGCGTGTCATTTTTGACGTTTTAATATTTGTTAAGCCTTAATTTTTTTATTTAAAAAATTTTAAATTTTTTTTTTTTATTTTTTTATTTTTTTAAATCTTTTTTAATGGAAAGGCATTTAACTTTTAAAAAAAATTTGTTTGCACTTAAAACAAAATATTGGGTTGGCAACTAAGTAATTGCGAATTTCAATCATAGATGGCTTCAGTTGAATTTTTAGGTTTGCAGACGTAGTACAAATGTAAAACACATTTTGTTATTTGTTAGTTGGTAATTCAGCTGTCAATCAGTAAAGAAAGTTTTTTGGTCGGTTGCGTAGTTTTCGTTTGGCGTTCGTTGAAAAATGGAAAATCAAAAGAAACATTTTCGTCATATTTTGCTCAAAGATGAAAAACGCTCTGGCCGTCCAGTTAAAGTTGATGGCGCCCTAATCAAAACAATAATCTATTCGGATCGTGACAGTACAACAACCTGAGATCGCAGAAAAGCTTCATTGAAAATCACTTAAAACAACTTGGCTATGTTCAAAACCTCGATACATAGGCTCCTCACGAACTGAAATAAATGCTTTTAAAGCAACGCATTACCACTACGATTTGCCAAAGAAACGTAATGAAAATGCTCCATTTTCACAACGACTGATAACTGGCGATGAAAAATGGGTTGTTTACAACAGTATCAGGCGCGAAAGATCGTGGAGCAGGCGAGGTGAACCAACTCAAACAACATCAAGAGCGGATATTCATCAAAAGAAGGTTTTGCTATCAGTTTGGTGGGATTACAAAAGAATTGTCTTCTTTGAACTCTTACCACCTAACCGAACGATCAATTCTGATGTCTACATTGAAAAACTAACGAAATTAAACAATGCAGTTGAAGAAAAACGACCCGAATTAACAAATCAAAAGGTATTGTATTCCATCATGACAATGTAAGGCCACACACAATTTTGGCCACTCGGCAAAAATTACTGGAGCTTGGTTGGGATGTTTTGCTACATCCACCATATAGTCGTGACCTTGCACCATCTGATTACTTTGTGTTTCGATCTTCACAAAACTCCTTGAATGGTAAAAATTTCAATAATGATGATGATGTCAAATCGTACCTGATTCAGTTTTTTGCTAATAAAATCCAGAAGTTTTATGAAAGTGGGACTATGATGCTGCCCATGCTGCCTGAAAGATGGCAAAAAGTCATTGATCAAAATAGGCAATATATTACAGAATGAACTTATTTAGTTCGGTGAAAAAATTGTCTTTGATTTTCTAAAAAAAACATCGGAATTACTTAGAGTCCAACCCAATACTTTTGCAAGTGACGACCATTTGCTGGTTCACCTAAACGCACTCCTTCAGGTGTTACTCTTTTGGTTATATATATACCACGCGTACACCCTTCTCAAGTATTTGGCTGAGCTCCTCCTCCTATTTGTGGTGTTCGTCTTGATGTTGTTCCGCAAATGGAGAGACCTACAGTTGTAAGAGGACTCCGACCGGCAGATATTTTTATGAGGGGCTTTTTCATGGCAGAAATACACTCGGAGGTTTGCCATTGCCTGCCGAGGGGCGACCGCTATTAGAAAAATGTTTTTATTAATTTTGGTGTTTCACTGAGATTTAAACCTACGTTCTCCGAATTCCGACTGGTAGCCACGCACTAACCATTCGGCTACGGCGGCTGCCGTACTTGGCTACTTTTCTTAAAAATTCAAATGTTATGATCAGATTTAAATTCCTCC
Source organism: Anastrepha ludens (assembly GCF_028408465.1). Lineage (NCBI taxonomy): Eukaryota > Metazoa > Arthropoda > Insecta > Diptera > Tephritidae > Anastrepha > Anastrepha ludens. The sequence goes on along the minus strand of NC_071499.1, from coordinate 7,192,223 downwards.
GAGTCGAATACCCTGGCAGCTGGCACTCCGTTTGTTATTAAATATAATAATTGTAATATTGTACCCCATTATAATAAATAAATAAAAATCATTTTTCGTGTTATATTCCAAGATTTCTATTCAAGAAATACACAAAATTTTTGCTTCACCCTAAAAATCTACGAAAAATGTTTAAAAATATTTGTTGTATTTACCAATTTGCCATGCAGGTGTCTGTGTATGTAGGCAAATAATTTGTAAATTGCTTAGAAAATTGCATTGCTTTGATAAGCATAAACATTTTAGTCATCCGGATATTTCCGATAAATACATACATACAGACATGCATACATAATATATGTATGTAAGCAAAACAAAAATGTATTCGGCGCAATTTTCTCCACATTCTATTCGTCAGAAGACTCCTTTGGGGCAATAAAATTATTATGCACCCCCCTTCAATGCAGCCAGACTAACTGAATATGAATCAGACACACAACCAAATACAAAAAGTTACAATGTGGAGCAACAACAGCAAAACATTCATAAATAGCTCGCCCAGCAATAGAAGCAACAACAGCAGCTGTGGCAACAGGGGCAGTAACGAAGTGTCAAACATCAAAGTATGTCCCTTTTCGCACACTTCCTGTTAGCAGCCAATAGCACACACACACACGCGCACGCACAAATAAACTGAAACTATTTGCTTCGTCAGTTAGTCAGCCAGTGAACTGAATGTTTCGCCATCGCTTCTCATATGCTCGCCAACGGAAACTCACCAAAGGAAATGATTCATTCCGGGTCCGGGTGGTCTGGCTCCGGCTGCGTCTGTGGCTGTGGCAGCAGAGTTCGATGGTTTTTATGTTATTACTTGATTTTTTGTGTATGCACACACATGCGCATATACGTAGATTCGCTTATTTGTGTATGTGTTTACACAATATTTGCATAATAAATGTGAGGTTATGAATAAATTATTGACGCATGAATGCTGGTTATTCTGTACTTTCGAGGACAGCGCGGCACAAATAGGAAAAAATACATTTCAATTCGCCACATGTACATATATTTTTGTGCATATGTATTGCGTACTTGCTTTGTAGATGTTGTGTTTGTTTGCTCCTTGCAATAAGCCGGAATAAATAACAATAACAACAAAGCGGTTGGCTCATAGCGCCCTGGGTTGCATTTAATGTTTTCTTAGTAATGCCAGCAGTTGTTGTTACGTATTATTGTTATTAGTCACTTAAGGCCTTATAAATTTGTGTGCTATTGACTATTTGAATAAAATATAGCACAGAGCTAGCACTTAAGGAGAATATTGAAGATTAGTATCATTTTTCTTTTAAAGCAAATGGAAAGGGAAAAAGGATTCTTTAAGGATACCAAATTTTTTCTGTTATCTCTTCCGACATAGACTATCATGCAAGTCTTCCATCACCACCCTTGCTATTCTCCTGTTCACTCCCAACCAGGGAAGAATGGAAGACAAATCTTACCGAAATCGATGGCCCTCTGATTATATATTCAGATGGTGCAAAACAAGACGGTAAAGTGGGATTTGGAATATTTTCCAATACCCCTCACATCAATCTATCACTTAGATTACCCGACTACTGTAGTGTATTCCAAGCGGAAGTATGCGCTATCTGGTATGCTGCGAAAACTATCTTAGAAAAGAGAATATCACTAGAGGATATCCGCTTTTTCACTGACAGTCAAGCGGCCGTTCGAGCACTCAGCTCCTCTTATACCCACCCAGATGTGGTTCGATCCTGTTTCTTATCTCTTAACGAGATAAGTGTTCAGAATTCTGTCCAAGTTATCTGGATACCGGGTCACAGTGGATTCGAAGGTAACTACAAAGCTGATGAGCTCGCGAGAGCTGGAGCTGCGCAACCAAATGTTAGTAACTTACCCACAATCCACATTCCGCTCTCAACATGTAAAATGATCATTGATCGAGAATTTCACAGCATTGCTGATCGGAGGTGGCGAGTGGAAACTACTTGCGTTACGGCCAGACAAATCTGGCCATCTTACAATCTGAAACAGACAAAAACCCTTATAAGTCTTTCGAAACACGAACTAAGGCATATAATATCTCTTATCACCGGCCACTGCCTTTTGGGCACTCATGCACGTCGGCTCTGGGTTCCTCGGAACGACCTGTGCAGATACTGCGAGGACGAAGATGAGGAAGTATCAAGCAGGCATTTGCTGTGCAGTTGTCCCGGCCTTGCCAGAAGTCGACTCGCTCTTCTAGGCTCTCCAACAATTGGCAATCTTTCAGTACTCTCGGACCTGAAAATCGAATCTCTCATTAAATTCTCGAAACGAATTAATATCTTTGACCAAAATTTATAATAAAAATCTCCGTTAGGTGGGGAAATCATATAATATAATGAGCTCTAGGGCAACACAACGGACCCAACTTGCACTCCGTGGCACTCCGATGCGGGGTCACCCTTAAACCAACCAACCAAGGATATCAAATGCATTTTTATTTCAGTTGTCAAAGAGACTGAAAATATTTAGCCAGTCTGGCAAAAGCCTATAGTTTTTCCAGTTGCTAAAAGTATTAATGCTTTTTGTGCTGGTGACTATCAGGTTTGCGGAAACTTGATGGCCGCACAAATTTCTTCAATTGTGTAAGAAAATCGTCTACTCCCTCCAAAATCATAGTTACTCAACAGCAATGGTTAAAATACTCGACGGTATTAGGATTAGCTTTGACATTGGTGACTTGACATTTATTTACTTACTTGACTTTTCAAAAGCACTTGACTGAGTGGATCACATCTTGTTGTATTCGAAGTTTAAACATTATTTCGGCTTCAAAGAGTCATGACCAGCTACCCTGGGGAGAAAACGCAGAAGGTTATAACCAGTATTGAAATCTCAGTCTACATTTGCGCCCGCTGATGTTCCACAAGGGTTTGTCCTTGGTCCACTTCTATTCAGTCTTTTTGTCAATGATGTTTTTACAGTTTGTCAAAATAATATGCGGATCCTTCTGGTCTATGTGAGATCTATTCAGATCAGCCTATCATACACTGAACCTAACCTATCAGTTATCAGCAACTTCGGCAGCTTATTTATACCTATGTGCATACTTTAGGGACAGAGGAGAGGTATTTTGATAAGAAATTTACATATATCAGCTATTATGAAGAGTTAGGCCTTTTGTTTCTGGTAAGAAGATTTAAATCAAAATGCCAGAAACATTATCACAGGTGCCGCCACACCAATGTTATATGGTGCTTGCTCCCACCAATACTACAACATTCCTCCTCCTCGGCTGATTTCCACCCTGCCTTAGTTGGAGTTGTTAGTCTTCATCAACATGTGTGTCGACTACACTTAATTGTACCCTAATTTCTGGAGACGTCAATAGGTACTTATATGGTACTTAATACATTTTATCAGACTCCAAATGAAGCACTGATGTCCATAGTTTCATTTGAACGAAAGAATACTATTTTCATTCTCCCTACGAAAGCAACCCTTTCAAGAGGTTTAGTCAACAATTTCTATACTGACTGCTCTAAAACAGAAAATGGAACTTACGCTGACTGGGATCTATAGCGAATATGGGAGCCTCAGTTGCTATGCCGACGATAGTGGGAGTAACTAGTGGATTATCTTTGGAAATGGCAGGTACACCAAATCAAAATCTAAAGTGTCTTCGTACTTCTCCACGAATGCCCGGTATATTGTTCAGCCTTAGCAAAGCCCACTGAGGATCCTATGTCTGTGTAATTTAGCAAGGGCTTTCAATTTCCGGAGGTTCGTAATACAATGAAGTCTGAGAATCTCAAATTGTTTGAAGAAGCATGCGCGGGTTTTTGAGTCCTTCACCTGAATAGGTAGTGGCGGATAGTAGCACTATAGGCTTTTGTTGGTGCAGAAATAGTCCCCAAAATAGCTAAGGATTTCTATTGTGAGTTAGGGGAGATTTTGTATGAGAAGTACTTACTCACATCCAAATATGACGAATCCACATTTCCATGAAAGTTTTTGTAAACAGTTTGCTGGGTGGAAAGGTAAAGTGATCTCACGACTAGCTTCCTTGAGAGCTTTGCAATTGAAGCCAGCTACTTTTTTAGGTATTGACCTATAAATGATGGGGATTTTCATATAACCATAGACTCAGTTTAAAGTTAGATGTTTAGACAAAGTAACGCGCCAGTCATTTCCTTCTCATGCTATCCGGCGCTGAAGGCCTTCCGCTTCCTCTGCTACCACCAGCTGGTCCCGCATCGAATACTTTCAGAATCGGAACGTTTGTATCCATTCGGATGGCATTGCCCAGTCAACGAAGCCGCTGAATCTTTATTCGCTGCACTTTGTCTATGTTATCGGAAAGCTCATACAGCTCATCGTTCCATCGCCTGCGATATTCGCCGTTGCCAACGTGCAAAGGTCCAAAAATCTACCGCAGAATCTTTCTCTCAAACACTTCAAGCGTCGCTTCATCGGATGTTGTCATCGGCCAAGCTTCTGCGTCATACGTTAGGACGGGCATGTTGAGAGCCTTGTAGAGTGTTAGTGTTGCTCGTCAAGAGAGGACTTTACTACTCATTTGCCTACTTAGTCCAAAGTAGCACTTGTTGGCAAGAGAGATTCTACGTTAGATATCTAGGCTGACATTGTTAACGGTGTTAAAGCTGGTTCCTAAATAAACGAAGTCTCTTACAATCTCAAAATCATAACTGTCAACAGAAGCATGCGTGTCGGTTGGCAAGTGTGCCGAATATTTCGTTGATAACAGGAGGTACTTCGTTTTATCCTCATTCACCACCAGGCCCATAACAGAGGATTCTTCTGCATACGGTCTAAATACCTCACAACTTGCGAGTTTCGCCCAAATATCCTCATCTGTGGGACAGCTAAACCAGGATATCTGGTTGTGCGCTGAGTAAAAGTCCTCCGCCAATGAAAAATCGAGAAGCAAGCGTTATTCGAAAAAAATGTTCCTATCAATTAGTGTTTCGTGGCCGAAGCTTCCGGCCAGTGCACTTCCGAATGGTAGTCGCCACCAACTGATTCGGCTGCGTTGGCCGTTATAAATTACTCTGGATGTTGTTGTTATTGTTGCAGCATATATATTCCCCATACATATACGGAACGATTGCGCCGAGATATTTTACTTCAGCGCAAAGTCGAATGTTCACGCTTCCAAATACCAGCAGGTTGAAACTTACCAATTCCTTCTTAGTCTTATATTTGGAATACCATAAATTTTTTTCTTAATTCAGATAACTTCAATCCAGCTGGTTTGTATCATTTTTAAAGCGAAGGTTTATTCTAAGGAAGAATTAATATTGAACGCTTCGTGTCTCACTATTTCTTTATCTTTTGAGGGAGTTGAAACCTCTTTGGTACTCTTAAAGTAAGTCCATGTTTTCAGGCCTACCGTCGTAATAGTTAAGTCACCCCCAAGGCTAACAAAGCCGCAGCTCTCGAAATTGGTGGGTATCCTTACCGTACATTGTCCGTTAGGTCTTCATGCAGTAAGACTTGGGATTGCTTCAAGTCCTTTCTGCAGAAGGTCGAGGTGGAATCATCTCAGCACCTTCTTCTCAATTACCGTGCTCTCGTCGGGCAAAGATTTAGACATCTGGGTCTTCACTTTTACGCTACACCTGCCGATATTGCGGGTTTAAATATTGGGTTGGGGAAAAAGTAATGTCGTATTTTGTCAATTGAGTGCGACATTTAAACATATCTTGCGTTGCACTTATTGTATCGGGTCACACTAAACGGCGATTTGAAGACGACAATCTGTACTACAAGTGTCTCTTTGACAGTGCTGTGATCGTACGTCAGTCTTACGTCAAAGCGCATCAAAGATGGAGTCCACCAAGCAAGAAATTCGTCATATTTTACGTTTTTACTACTTTAGAGGTAAAACTGCAACGAAGGCGGAGGCAAAAATTTGTGAAGTTTATGGGCCTGATACTGTAACGTTTCGCACAGCACAGCGTTGGTTCGATTGATTTCGTTCTGGTGTAGTAGATGTCGAAGATGCGCCCCGTACTGGTAGGCCAATCGTCGTAGAGACTGATAAAATCGTTGAAATTATCCAAAGAGACCGGCATGTGAGCATTCGCTCGATTAGTCAGGAACTAGGTGTAGAGCACGAAACCATTTGGAACCATTTGCAGAAGATTGGATTCCAAAAAAAGGTGGATGTTTGGGTGCCACACGTGTTGACGCAAAAAATCTCTTGGACCGAATCAACGCTTGCGATTCTCTGCTAAAACGGAACGAACTTGACCCATTTTTGAAGCGGATGGTGACTGGCGATGAAAAGTGGATCACGTACGACAACGCCAAGCGAAAAAGATCGTGGTCGAGAAGAGGCGAGCCGGCCCAAACCATCGTCAAGCCCGGATTGACCGCCAGGAAGGTTTTGCTGTGTGTTTGGTGGGATTGGAAGGGAATTATCCACTATGAGCTGCTCAACTATGGCCAGACCCTTAGTTCGGTCCTCTACTGTGAGCAGCTTGACCGTTTGAAGCAGGCGATTGATCAGAAGCGGCCAGAATTGGTCAGTAGGAATGGTGTTGTGTTCCACAAGGCCAACGCTCGTCCTCACACATCTTTGATGACCCGCCAGAAGCTACGGGAGCTCGGATGGGATGTCCTATCACACCCACCATATAGTCCGGACCTGGCACCAAGTGACTATCATCTCTTCCGGTCCATGCAAAACGCCCTTGGTGATACCAAGTTGGCCTCAAAAGAGGCTTGTGAAAACTGGTGGTCTGAGTTTTTTGCAAATAAGGAGGGGGGGTTTTATACAGGGGGGATAATAAAGTTGCCTTCTAAATGGCAACAAGTTTGCGAACAAAACGGGGCATATTTGACTTGAATCGGATAATTCTAAGTACGTTAAATAAAGCGTCAAATTTCGATCACAAATACTACATTTCTTTTTCCCCAACCCAATATCACACATCTGGTGAAATTCATCCATAGCTTGAAGCCGTTAATACGAACGTTCTGAGCCACTGTTGGTCATCATTCCCGAATCGAATGCCCCTTCTTCCTTTTTTCCATATTTTTGGTTCCTTTCTTTCTTCTTTCCCCCCTTCCCACTCTATGTTATCTCAACGGAAAAATTTTGAATGTTTGTCTACGTAGGCCCCTCGCACGAACAGCCGTTTATCCTAACCTAGGTCACCCAGGCATCTTAATGTGCATAGATATAGCAAAGTCTTCTTGTTTTCCTAACACTTGCCTTATTCAACAGCAGTAGCAACAACACAAACTCCTTTCAAATATGCGCAACGCCAATTTCACACATTTTGCGCTGCATTTTGCAGCGGCAATAAAAACCGTTTACATTATTATAATTAAAATGCTTACTAAGCAATTACGACACTCGCCACTTCACACTCAAATTCGCATTAATCAAAGTGCGCTGCGGCGTTACCAACGCACACGCACACACACACACGCACACATATTTATATACAAGCCAATAAGCGCCGTAATAGCAAAACTAAACACTCGCACTCTGCTAGCCGACAACACCAACACCAGCGCACACTTAATATGCTTGCAATTTATTAAGTCAACACTGCACATGACATGCAACAAATTCCACGCCGGCAAATGCAACCTTAGCAAAACCACATTAACAAACTGCCACAAGTACATGAAATTGAATTATAAATGAGCTCAAGTGATTTTTCCATTACGAAATGTGCACTCCAAAACGCCCTACAGTGCTGGGAAAAAAATGCGGAAAGTGTGTGGGACGGCACGGCAGTCACTGCATGCCGGGGGTTGCCACAAATGGCAGCGGAAAGTGTAAATTGCTGTAAATTGAGCAAATGTGCTAAATGCGCTCGGCTGTGTATTTTTTGCAATTGTAATTGTTGTTGTTGTTATTCTTGCTAAGCATGCGTGTGCAAGTGAAGGCTTAAGATGCGCGCAAAGAACGAGTGAACATTCATTCTCCAATTGTTTGTTTGCTTATTTGTGTGTTTGTTTTTGTTATTTTTTTGCTGTTATGTTTTTTTTTTCCTTTTTTCTTCAGTTGCCACATAACACTTGCAACCACAAAACCCTAATTGCGCATTTTGCTGTAACCAACAGAAGTGAGCTCCAGCTGCGGATTTGCCTTATATTTAGCTGCTGCTTTTGTGGCAGCGGTGGCGGCTTCGGTGACTGTTGTTGACTGCTTTACCGGGGTGCCGACGCTGTTAAGTGGCAAATATGTCAGCGTCAGGAGGCATAATTCAACATGAAGCAAGTGGTAAGTGAAGTGGCAGCAATGAGGGGAAGCAGTGCCTCCAGCAGCCGTAGCAGCAGTTTAGTGGCTAAGGTGGCGAGTGCGTACATAGTACGCCTACTTGTGCTGCCACACACTTACAAACTGCCGCCTCGTTTCAGCCTTGTCTCAGCCCATGGCAAGGCACGGGCCATCATTGCTGCAGTTGATGTGCATACATAGTTGGCTGCTGTCGGTGCTGCATGTTGCCGCCGCTGATTCCATTGCTAGATGTTGCATGCCATCAACCGTACGCATTTGTGCATTTATGTCTGCGTTTGCGTTTTCATTCAAAACCGTGTCAAGATGACAAATTTATGTGTGGCATTGTTGGCAGATTTGACTTGACAGCTGTTGGATATATTGTTGCATTAATTGCAGGAGTCCATTTGGAGCAGCTCGTAGTAGGGGAGTTAGGTGGGTGGCAAGAGCACTAAAATGTATAGTAAATTATTGAGGAAGCTTCACTTGACTACAACGTATGCGCCTTTGGCAGTAATTAATTTTAACCTAAAGGCATTTGCTTCGCGCTTCAAATGCTACTTGTACGGCCCAATACACGAAATGTTGCTCATACGCCCCGACGCCATGCAATGCCAATCCTGATCCAACCAAGATCTGCTGAAATTGTTTTCTTACGCCAAAACTGCAAATCTGATTTAAATACAAAATTAATTAAATCTGCTATAGGCTTCGCCCAGAAACGATTGAGATAAAAAAAAAATATTTATACATACATGAAAAAAAATAATTTTTCACACTGGCCACTTGCTTTAATTTCTTTTCAACCGATGAAAAATATTGAGAAAAAATAAATTGAGAATATATATTAGTATGGAGAATAAAAATATTGAGTATAAATGTGAAAAATATTGAAATATTTGAAGAAAAAGTTATAACTTCAAAATATTTGGCAAGGAAAAGAATTATCAAAGCGTAGAATTAACTGTGTCGTCATGTTACCAAATATGAAGGGTTTGTACTGCATTCTTAAAATCTGTTGTGCGCCCTACTCTTAGCAAAACTTCATCTTGACCTTCAACCCCTTAGGTGGCTCACGGGAATAGCTGAATAATGATAGCGAGCATAAATGTTTTATCGCCAAGTTTGATAATAAGCAGTACTTCTCCCGACTTATTGAATGGCGTCGCAGTTTTTTCAGTACCAAAAAAATTCTTTTTAAAAGTGTTCCTCTCGAGCGGACAACTCTCTCACAACAGGGCGCGGATACGTGTATTCCACGCCAAAGGGTATTTTAATTCCTATAACCGGGCAGCCTACAACATGGTTTTTCTGTTTATTCTTCACCGTATTAATGCAGCTATTGCTTATTCAATAACACATGCCTGTATAGAGGCGAACCCCCTAAATACGAGGAACTCGAATTTTTTCGGTGCTCTTTCGCGATCTTTATCTCTCACGTCGAAATCGCCACTTTGGAAGCGACGAAACAACTCTTTACAAGTTGTGAATCAATATACGACACATTTCAGCTGCACTTTTCTTTAAAAGGAAACAGTGAACGATGACTTCCTGCAAATGCTGTTTTTTCGGGACGTCACTGACGTCAAATAAAAAACGTACGCTTCAAATGATCAACTACTGCGATCGAGACCTCACATATACACCTTCAGTATATTATTAGACCGAATACAAAAATAATATCACCAGCAACACCTCTTTTATGAGGGCAGAAACCTCTTCCCATACCCAATATTTAAATACCAGGCGATGTGTTAGTGTAATTGGCAATGCATCATTTGTTTATTGCTTCCTCAGGCGTTCCCTGAGCGTCTCTTATTTTGAACCTAATAGACCAGCGAAATATAGTAGTAAATCCAACTTTTATTTTATATTTAAAATTACTGTACTTTCAATGTAATATTCACATGTACGTAGATATCGATATGTAAGTCCTAGACATACATACATGTACATATGCATTTTGTCTCTCACCCCACTAACAATTCGCTATGAAAAGTTGCTTGGAAGAAAATAGTTTCACGAGTGCTGCGCTGGAGTTCTGCGCGCTAACAACCAAAACGTGACATTATTTAAGTTGCGGCAGCGGTTTATGCCGGTATTATTACTGGCGAAATTACTTCAAGTTTCAGCCAACAATAAATAGGGAATAAGTATGAGTTTATATTAGGAAAACTTTATAATTGTTGCCGATTTTCTCCATTACTGTGACACCAAAAATATACTGCACTGCAAATATAATATATACATAGGTATATGTATCTGTATGTATATTCAAAATTAATTTAATTTTTTTCCTATGTGCAACTAGTCTGAGCTTTCACATATGACCTTCCGGTCCTTAAAAATGCCTTCGCAGACGATGCGCGAATTTTAGTTCAAGTTGGACTTTGTTATCTGAATGAAATATTTTTATTTTCAGCCGAAAAAAGAAAATTAAGGAAAAATGGCAACAAAACCTGCAACCGATATTGCAAACTTTACTCAATAAAATAACTCAACATTTACGCGAAGAAATTCGGATACTATAAAACTTCCAAACAGATTATTAAGAGACTACTTCGAAAAAAACCACTGATTGTTCTCTACAATCAGCTGTAGATCTACAACATTGCTATAAAGACCAACTATACCTCAAACCCTCTAATTAAAAAACCAAATGGATTATGAGCGGTTCTCCTTGGCTTCGTTGTCGAAGGTAAGCTTGAAATAAGTCTCCTTAAATTCAAAAAACACCTGACCTGGCACAAATCTTAAAGAAGCTTCCTTATAAACTTTCCTTGGGCTAACAAGATTTATAAATGGCCTCCAACTTCCTCTCAGATTCCGCCTGGGCCGTTGCCTTTATCGTCGGTTCCGATGCTTTACCGCCCCTAAAGACTTCGATCCTCGGGGCCGACACCCGCGTCAGGACTTTGTGAGAAGACGATTTCGCCCTCCTGCGTTAAGAGAGGTGGTTTTGAGGTTCGGCTTCGAATGCCCGTTATCACCTGAAAGTCTTTCTGTTGCGTGTCTTTTTTCTATTTAGTTGTTGTTGCTGCTAATTTTGGTTCCCACACGAAGCCGCTATCCAAGACCGGTTAAGTGTAGTCGTCCGTTAGAAGTCCCATGATTGTCTATACCAAGGCAGAGAGGCCATGCGAGGGTTGACGCTTGCCCTTATGAGGCTTGCGTTCAGAGACAGATCGGACAAAGCGGGAGTCATCTCGACCGCACCCACACCGCCAAGCCAATGACGACCGGTTTTTAACGTACTTCAAGGCCTGCCAGGATTTTAACGGGACAAAAGCAGCCACGGCATAAGCCCACCAGCCATTTCTAATGAGTTTCACGTCAACATACTCAGGTGGCAGAATACCGCAACCAGCAAATCAGGGATCTTACATCCAATCATAAAGTAAAAGAGTCAATCCAAGAGCGAAAGCACGAGTCGTCACTGTTCAGGTTTCCAGAAGAGTAGGCCATTGAGGCCGTAGCTCCCAATGGCATCACAAAGGAAGAATTTTTGATTTTCATCCAAGTATGGCCTCTCTATGGACAGCCATATCAGCCTAACCTAACCGCTTTGTACTGCTAACGAAGTTTGTATCTTAACATCAATGCCTGCTATATCAGCAGGACTAACAAAGAGATGAGAGGCAAAATACTTAAATCTTATCCCTGCGAAAACAGTAGAAGGGGATCACTTCCCCCCATCCTCCATACAACTGACTCAAAAAGGACTCGACGCAATGCCGAGTCTCAAAGCAAGTATACCTCGCGACCAAACATATATAGAAAAAATTCAACGATTTCAAAACAAGTTTAAAGCGCAGTAAACGCACCCTGCTTTGTGAGGAACATTGACTTACATCGTGACCTCAAGATAACGTGGGTATCTGAAGTTGGCAAACAATAAACAGATGCAGTTGATATCAAAGAAAAAGTACCAATTCTAAGGCTTGGCGATTTGTCAACCCAGAGATACTGGAGACTTAAACGAAAACCCCGCATGATCTTGTTCCAGAAATGTGAACGGGTGACCAACAGATATAAGTTTCTGCCAGCTGACTTCCAGTATATTTGAGTATTTCCTGTAAACACCGTCGCATTATTCAACTAACTGAAACTAACCCACGCAGCTCAGAAGCATTGAAAGCCGAAACCCCACTAAAAAGCCTTCTCAGCTCCGTTTCGCTCCCGCGGGACAACCGTTAAATATTACTTCCTGGGAGAGAGTGTGGCCCATTTCCCCTTCATGAAGACCTGCGCTGTTGTTAAGCGCGACGCAGTTTGGTGATTACTATTTTGTGGCATAATACAGACAGCGAAGAAGAGTTCTTCTTAACCAAGCATAAGATCCGCTAGGTTACTAACTATTATTGGCTTCCCAACCTCAGTCCTCAATTCTTCCCTTTCGAACTCAAAATGAAGGCAAACAAAGTAAACATACTCTGCGTCTTCAACTAAGTTTTCACAAAAAATGCAGTACGAGTCGCCCTCATGCTTAAATCTATACAGATTAGGTTTAAAGCATCCATGTCAGGGTCAGGTAGAACAATCTGTTTGTCCATGTTTTCGATTTAACCATTTGGAGATATTTGGAATCAAGCTATACGTCTATCGTCCATTCATAGAGTTATTCCACTCCTCCTGCCTCGTACGTCGCTCCCGTTTAGTTTTTCGGTTAGTCAGCTGTCTGGTAGCTAAACTGGTTGCATACCTGCGGTGACTAATACAGCATCCTGAAATACAAGCTACGATGAAATTCTTCGAATAGAAATGCATGAGGATGTGCATCTAGTTGGATACACAGACGACGTCGCAGCTGAAATAACTGCTCGAAACGCTAACAAAGCTAAAAGGAGGTTAATGCAAGTGATGATCCGAGTATAAAACTGGTCACAGAGAAAACAGAGCCTATCCTTCTAACCAGCAGATGTATCCCACTAGAAGTAGATTTTCAAGTTATCGGTGTCATTTTATCGACAAATCATTTTATCAAATAATCAGGAGTGCAATTAGACGCAAGATCAACTTTCTGGGCGCACATAAGTGTTGCTGTCACAAGAGCTGCCAAAGTAGGCGGCATGTTAAGTAAGCTCATGACAAACATTAGTCGTCCAGCTCAGAGCAAGTGAAACCTTAAACTTTTAATGGACACAACTAACTCGATTCTTCTATACAGATGTGAAATATGGGCAGATCTGCTAAGGGTGAAATGCCGGCGCAAAACTTTGCTGCGCTCTCAGAGTGGCTTCTTCATACAGAACTGTAGCGGTTTTAGTTATCAGCGGAACTATCCATATAGATCTTCTAGCACAAGAGCGCAAAAGAAGATGGCATGCAAAAATCTCAGGGATTCCAGGAACATGCCTCTTCGACAATACCCGATAAAAAAGTGGGTGAAAAGAAAGCACGGTGAGGTTAACTTTTACCTCACAAAGCTTTTGTCCGGACATGAGTCCTTTCGCAAGAATGTGTGGCGAATGGGAAAGGAGAACCTACCAAATTGTATTTAAGGAGATGATACTGAGTATGATGATGCGGAGCACACCATCTTCAAATGCGAGAAGTGGAATACAGAGAGAACAGCTCCGCAATGAGCCAATATTTACACCTGAAGAAATAATTGAAAAATGATGATAGGCAAAGAAAAATGGAATATCATCGCAAACATCGTGGAGGATCTTATCCAAAAATGGAGGCGTGAAATGGGAACTTATGGTGAAGAGCATTGAGCATAGGTTTCTCAAAACGGGCGAACCTGGACGCAGGGTGAGTAAGAAACTGTCCAGACCCATTCGCTTTGCCTCTTTATCCAGTTTGGAATAGGCAGAACTAACAGCGCGGTTGTTAAGGCCAATGATGTCAATATCATCGACATACGCTGCCTTACCGCCGTATGTTAAGAGCTGCTTAAAGCTTAACCTTCCGTCAATCATGACTCCAACATATTTGATGTACAGCTTAGAGTGCAGTGCGTGGTCACCTACTGCAACATTTGCCGTCTCAACTATTTTCCAGCTACTGATAAGAACTGCTTCCGTTGTATGGTTTCCAAGGCACAAACCACTATTGCCAGCCAATCTTTTGTAATTTCGACCGCTTGATTGCAGATTAGTTCAGTTTGGTTAAAGAGTTTGGAAACGACCACGATTGCAATCAGCTCAGAAGTGCAGCATCATCTGTGTGGCTAGCAAACAGCCATGTGCTGATGGAGCCTTAAACTATTGATTAATCAAATTATTATTTAAGCCTAAAAAAAATGATTTAATTAAATATATTTCCGTAAAAACGCAATTTTGTTTCCAAATGGTAATTTATTAAATTTTTTTAGTTCGATAAATATTTCGTTACATATTTGAATTACGTTCTCACACAAAAAGCGCAAAAGTGAATATCTCGCATCTGCGTGCATACAAATAAATATAAATTTCCATAAAGTGCATTGAATCACTGGCGTTCAATGTAAACCAGCATTTCCCTTTCCGTTTGCAATTATTGAAAAGGCAAAAATACCAACACACAGACAAGCATGCAAGCACATGCACACACACACTGGTACACAAAAGTTTGCTATTCATTATTAATAATTCACTTTTGATGCACATAAATACATCAGCAACTTAACCGCATCGCATGTCGGTGACAGCAACAAGTTTGGCTTAACTTCTCTCCGTATGACGAGGCACCGCTGCTTCAGTTTACTTCTGCCTGACGACCTGTCAGCCAATTACAAGCTGAGTTGGCGCCGCAACAACACCAACAACAACAGCATTTTTTCATTCTGTATGCAACAAAATATAATATTTTTGTTGTCTTTGCTGTTGACTACGAAAATGAAGTTGACATTGAGGTTGCAACATGTTGAAGTCACTCGTCTTATTGTTGTGGTTATTGTTATTGCCATTGTTTTGCTGTTTTTACCGCTTGAAAAAATGATGTTGATGTGTACATTAATGATGACAGTTATTCTGCTGCTGATTTTGACATTTTGTAGTCTGATTTTTACTGGCTCTTTGTTCTTGGTATTTTCTTGTGTTGTCACTGCCACTGATTTTTATTCAACCATTTTAGGTAAGACTTTTGATGCCACACATTTTTACATGTGCTTAACAGCGACATAGTGCTGGGTTGATATTTACGGTGACGATTTTTATTGCATTATTTATTTATTTACCCTCTTTTTGAGTTGCTTTTGATTTGCAGTGTTCATAGAAATATTGCTGAATAATTTTTTTCGTCAACTACGAAAAATGCAGATAATTTCCCAGCCTTCGGTTATCTGCTTAGTTGCTGTTTAAATTCTGTCATTCGGCTTGTCATGGCGGCTTCAAGTGTAAATATAGCTAAAAGATTGAAAGTAAACTTTTTTTCAATTATTATTTCATTATTATTTGCAAAACATATTTATAATGAACTTTTTTTATACAATGAAATAATAAAATAGACAACCTAATAGAAAGAATAAATTAATTTCTCGAACCAAATGTGAATGATATTCGCTGATGAGCGCATCTCTGGATGATGGCTAGACCGCTTTGGCAAACTTATTTTTTCTCAATAATATTTTACAATAATAATAGGTCTAATATACAAATGTATGAGAAGATGCGGTCTTCAACCTAAGTATACTTTATCGTTGTAAAAGGCGGTTATATAACCCATTTTATCATACGGTTCGGCAGTTTGGCGGAAAGCTCTCGGAAGGGATTACAATATCAAATTATTAGGTGCGCAACTAAGTTCTCGCTGTTTGTCAATAGATGCCGCCAGCAGTGTGTGCTAGTCGATTCTAACATAACCTAAACGTCATAAACCAAGCTTAGACATATGGTAAACAAACTGCTGCATTAGTGATTTTATTTCGGTATCAAATACTTTTGGTTTTGTGAAAATGATTTTGTGACGAATAATCGTCATTTGCGGGAAATGTTGATGTTCCTCTTTCATTTGAAAAAAAAAACGGCGGCTGAAGCGCATCGAGAGCAACAAAAAGTTTATGGAGATGCTGCTTTAAGTGAAACAACATGCCAAAATTGGTTCCGTCGCTTCAAAGACGATGATTTTAATGTTGACGACCGTCCGCGTGAAGGAAGGCCACAAACCTACGAAGACGCTGAATTGGAGGCATTGCTCAATGAGGAACCGTGTCAAATGCAAGAAGAGGTTGCTTCAGTATTAGGAGTTACTCGCCAATCCATTTCCAAGCGATTGCATGCTTTGGGAACGATTCAGAAACATGGGACTTTAGTTCCTTATGAGTTAAAACTAAGGGATGTTGAACGTCGTTTTTTCGCCAGTGAACAACTGCTCCAGCGGCAAAACAGGAAGGGTTTTCTTCATCGCATCGTGACGGGTGGTGAAAAATGTAAAAATGGATTTATTACAGCAATCCAAAGGAAAGAATATTCACGCCCGCCCGAATATTCACGCTTTGCAGGTTATGCTATGTATTTGGTGGGACCAAGTTGGTGTTATTTATTATCAAATGTTAAAACCAAGCGAAACCATCACTGGCGATCGGTATCGACTTCAATTGATGCGATTGAGCCGAGCACTGCGCGAGAAGTGGCCGCAATACGCGGAGAGGCATGAGAAAGTGATTCTACAGCATGACAACGCTCGGCCTCACGTTGCCAAACCCATCAAAACCTATCTGGAAACACTGAAATGGGAAGTCCTACCCCACCCGCCATGTTCTCCAGATATTGTGCCTTCCGATTATCACCTGTTTCGATCGATGGCACAAAGTCTAGCCGACCAGCAGTTCCATTCCTATAAAGACATCAAAAATGGCTTGATCCTCGAATAGCCTCAAAAGATGAACAGTTTTACCGCCACGGTATACGAGATCTACCAGAAAGATGGGAAAAAGTAGTAGCCAGCGATGGGAAATACTCTCAATTTTTCACTTGTAACCATTTTTTCAGAATAAAGTTGTATTTTCATAAAAAAAAACAGCGAGAACTTAGTTGCGCACCTAATACTTAGCAGAATATAAAGATCAGCCTGCGCAGTTGCGGTCCGTGCAAATAGATCAAGTATTAAGAAGACGGCATGACGGCAGAAGACCATGAGTGCATTTAGGTTCAATGAAGCGGGTCGCTGGGAGGAAAAAACTTAAGGTTATGCCAGTCTACTATTGCGACAAATTCAGTTCACCTTGGAGAGGGCTGATTATATCGCCCCCACGCTGACTTTTAATAAGAATTTTCACACTTTCTTTCCATCTCGGGAGGAATGGAATAAGGGACTCTCACCAAACCACTTCGATACTACAGTCTATACAAGCGGCAGTAAAATGGATTGTGGAGACTTCTCTCTGTGCAATATCACATTCTTTCGAATAGCCAACCTGCACTGGATTCGGCTACAGCAACCTATAAACTGGTGGAACAAAGAAAAAATAGGCTTACCTCCTTGAGCGTAAACCATTGCGTTACCTTAATCTAGGTCCGAGGACATCGTAACCTTGAAGGAAACGAAAAAGCGGACGAACTTGCAAGACGGGGATCTGCCATGAATAGCACTCTTGCAGAATCGTTGCAATCAAAAATTTAATCTCCTCAAAATATCCATGAATCGCGGGTTGTAGACAGATGGAGGGATCACACAGCCTGCAAAGTCAGCAAAGTGTTATGGCCTACAAGCACAAACAAACGTCAACATTGATAAATAGGTATGAAATGAAGGGCTGCCTGCAGACCCGCGGCAGACTCACGAACTGGCTTCTGTTCCATAAGAGCGCAGGCAGCCAAAATGGGCATCCTTTGCATTACACAATACTTCCATAGTTGTAATCAACCGGAGAAAAAGGAAGCTATCTTCCACTTCCTCTGTGAATAGCTGCCCTATGAGACTTAGACACTCAATATTTTGCAACAACTCAATTCAAAAACAAAGCGCGTGTAGCGTAGTACACATAACAGAAGTGAAACTTTTAAGGCAGACAAAGGAAGAGGGAGACACCCGAGAGAGAATGCCAAAAAGTAGGCACCAAAAATATATTTCCTACAAGTATGCACCAACAAACAAGCGCCAAAAAGTAGGCAGTGTTATATCTCGCTAGAAATTAGCAACCACAAGGAAAAACTCAAGAAAAATAGCCTAAAATGTATTTAATATATATAATATATTATATATTCATATGGTATAGCTCTCTCTCTCCTTTTCCTCTACGTTACATCTTTTTTCTCTCTCGCCGAACGAAAATGTCCAAAACGTTGCATGGCCTTGAAATTTTACTCTCACTTCTCGCTACTCCATCGACGCCTAAGAAGTTTCACTTTAAAAATATTACTTCAATATTGCTTCAATATTTTTTGAGAAGCTCTCCTACCGTGGAATAAATAAATGGATTTTAAATATAATTTTTCATTTAAAGGGAAAATTATTTCAATAGCATTAAAGCAAAAGACAAATTAACAGGTTCTCTATCCTCATATAATAATGTTTTATGATAATAAAATCAATAAATAATATGCTTATGATCGGTCTAAATATATCAAACGGATCAAAATCAAGTAAGAGCCAGTGGGATTTCTGCGTGGTGAATCTCCTCGGTTCAGTTTTATTGGAGAAATGAAACAGGATTGTATTTTCTCAGTTCACTACAGCATAGCAAAGCACAGTTCAGGAAGAAATCTGTTAGAAATCATATACATATGTATCTGTTGGACCGAAAATTAAAAAAAATTAATCTGAATTTACTAGCGTTTTAGTTCAGTTTTGTAGTAGAAATGGGAACAGACTATAAATATATGGCGGAAGAAATTGAAAGAGTGCTAAAAGTTAACGATAGTGAGTGGGATTTTGGTGAAAGCGATGAATATTCACCACATGAGACTGACGCATATGACCCGGATATCTCACAGAGTGAAGCAAATGAGATCACTTTGACAGAAAATAAAGTGTTGATTTCCGAGGGTGATTTGATGGTAGATTTAAGAACAACAGAAGACGCAAAATCAGCGGTCGATATAGAAGCTATTGTGGTACCTGAATTGCAACCGCTGTGGCTGGAATATTTTGCGAATTGGACAGTAAATATTGACAGGAAAATCACGTGTCCAAGATATTCGGAGGCTGTGGGTGATATTAGCGTCATAAAAATGAAGGTAGTGACTCATAAAAAAACAGAAAAAGCACACCACGTTCATTAGGGGAAATATGTCTAAAATTCCCAATATATGATGCATGAGCCTATCAAATATGGTACAAAATATGATTCATTATTGTAATCATCAGACAGGCAATCTATTAAAACAAAAAATAGTTAAATTTATTTACATTTAAAAACAACATCAAAGTATATATTTATAACCATTTTTTTGAAAATTTGATCTTTGAAACTTGAACTAATAAAAAAAATTAAATTTATAAGAAAATTAATAACTTAGGCCCCTATTATGAGTTGTATTCGATCTTCGATATTCGCTGGTTGTCGAAGATCGAAAATCGAATGTCAATTTGGTATTATGAGCGGTGCAACCCTATCGAAATTTTCGTTGTTTACCGAATTTAGAGTCGAATGCAATTTTGCTTTCGATCGTGTAGCGTATAGTGGGAAAACTTGTTAAAGTGTAAGTTGTTTGCGATTATTTATGGTTTTATAGTAACCAAATAATAAATATATACTAATTTTGTTAATATTATGCAGGGCGAAAGTCGTGAGTACCAAACAACAATTAGAAAGGCGAATCCACAATTCGCAAAAGGGATTTGCACCAAACTTCAAGCAGCAAAAAAATGGGAGGAATTTACAACGGAGCTGAATTGCTTGGGGCCACCAGTGAGAACGGCAGCAAAATGGATTAAGCTTAATAATGGTTTTTTTTTTGTGATGTTTATAGAAATACATTTTCATATTTTTTTCGAATGACGAATAATTGAATAAAGAAAATTTATAACAAAAATAAAACAGAAAGTGTGGTGTAAAGGTTTATATTTGATACTTTTTAGATTTTTCTATAATATTCTCAAAATTTCATTTCTTATGTTTTCTAATTCTCCGTTATTTGACTCCACTTCAATATCTTCAGCATCATCGTACACATTGGGTTGAGCAAGTCCTAGCATACCTTCATTACCAATACTCAATTGGTACGATCCCTGAGCACAAACTCGCAGAACTGTGGCTAGCTTTAAAATATTTGGAATCAATTTGGCTTGGGTGCACTGCTGCAACTGGTTTTCTGTACTGGACAGTAGGTTCACAAACGGCTCTTTAGATAATCTAAAGTTCTTTAAAAATCTGTAAGGAAATTTCTGTAATATTAAGTACGTCAACACATTTTGAAAATTCTAAATTTACTCAGTGGAAGCCATTTGTAGGTGGTTGGATGCGCCCCTCAACTGTTTTCTACTTCTAGCTAGTTCCACTAATCTTTCATCGTCCGATGAATCGTCGAACCACAACTCCGTTGTACTCATTTTCACAAAAAATACTTTTTCTACCTTTTAAAAATAATGTTAGCAAAGAATTTCAACACAATCGGGTTTTCTTTTATTTTGATTTGCTGTATCAGCTGAGAAAAAATTATCTATTGTAAATGCGTCGAGCGATCGAAATTCACAATAGTCCTATTCTTCAACGAATGAGCACCATAATACCAAATGAAAATTCGTTCGATCAGCACTTTCGACTACAGTCGAAGATCGAATGTTGCTCATAATAGGAGCCTTAGTATGCCGCTTTACTGTATAAAATCTGTAGTTCCATGTGCATATAAAAATTAGCTGATTTCTACCATAAAAAGATTGCCAGACCATAGTAAAATCAGATGCGAGTGGTAACCATATTTATACTGACGGCTCATAGATGGGTATGCTCGGAGTATACTCGGAACCCTTAAATTGCTTATTTAGAGTCCCAAAGTGTTGTAACGCCACCCAAGCTGAGATCTACGCTATAGACAAAGCAGCAAAAACGATAAGACTGATGGACTTACGTGCGGCAAATCTTACTGTTTTTAGTGGTAGTCAAGCAGCGATCGAAGCACTAGCCTCAATGTGCGTCCATTTACGATATGTTAAAGAATGCGGGAGGTCGCTCTCGCTTATCGAACAACATAACACCACACTTTCTTTCGGTCCCCGGTCACTCTGGAGGGGATGGAAATGAAAGTGCAGATGAGTGTGCAAGGAAAGACTCTAAGCTGGACACTCAGTGTGTGGTAGGGGACATAAGCAATACTCTAAACGAGCTATACACTGCGACTGATCTGACCTGAATCGCCGAAACCAATTGAAGATGGTCTCTGCCTACTGACTGCAGGTTCTCCAAAACGCTCTAGGCAAAACTGAATATTAAAAGGACAAAATGTCTGCTTGGATTCAACAGATCAACTCACAGATTCCTCACAGATGTAATAAAAGGTAACTGCACTATTGGCAGGTTCAACACCTCCTCTGTGCATGTCCCGCACTTGACAGTAGCCGTGCCAAATATCTTTGCGATTATTTCTTAGAAGACCTGGGAAATTAGCAAAATATCCCTAGGCCTAGGCCTAGTTGTCTTCTTAATAAGATTTAAGTGGTTTAAGCAACTTAGTTAGGGGATGGTAATTTAATGCAATTGGGCCACCGAGTGTCTTGTCTTAGACAAGCAACCTGGCTAACCTAACCTAACTTACCACGAAAGTGTTGCAAGCACAATTGGTTTGCAATTTTGCTTTTTAGTTTTAAAAGAATATTTTTCGTCTCCATTTCATATGCTTCTTAAGAAATTTCAGAATCTATTAGTTATTAATTTTAAAACAAATTTCGTACGAAAAATATATGGGCTTACTTTTACATTTTTGATATTCCTCCGTTTTGAAATTTTTTAGTTTGATCGCGCAGTATTATCAAGTGAAAAGAATTTAAGGAATAGGGTTGCCAATTATCTAATAAAATTAAATAAATTTAATTGTATAGTAAGTTAATTAAAATATTACAATATGGGTTGAACGCTTGCATCCTTTGTTAGGTGTATGGCCGAGCTTCTGCTGTTTTATGAAGCCTCCGAATGAGAGAAGGATTTTTAAGGGGAGGTTTTTCAAAGCAGAAATACACTCATAGGTTTGTCATTGCCTGCCGAGGAACGAACACAATTAGAAATACTTTTATATCATCTTGTGCTTCATGCACTACCCGGACATTGCCGAATGGCAGTCACGCACCACATCATGCGGCTTTCGGTTTAAAAAATTGTCTTATAAAATAGTCCTTTCTGAATATCATCTGAAATTATTTTGTTTTTTTTTTGTATTATTCACCTTTAAAACTTCAAAAAACTACACCTGTGCACGAAGACACCTCTCCCTCCCTTGAAGACTAGTTACTTTCCACGCAGTGCATCCAGTCCACGACTCGCTTCATGCACTGCATTTTCTCGCTCAGCAGCTCCAGCGCAAACAGCGCACATGCCAGACCCATTAGCATCGAGTACAACAAGTAGAGCCCCTTCAGCATATTACTACTAATGGCCGGCAACCGTCGTGATCTTGTGTTAATTATTTCGTAACTCCTACTCACATGTTTGGAAGCAATGTGCGACGTTATTCCTGCGGCCATGAACTGCTTAATGCGATAATTAAAGAACGCTCGCATCATAGAATGTTTCTTGAAAAACATGGATATCTGCACGGGATAGATTGGTTCGTCGACGTACGTCAAGCGACTGGTTTGCCAATTTTGTTGATTGTGCCAAGCCAAAACGTCCAGCGTAGAATAAGTGGTTAGGCGTGACGTTATACTATTTTGAATAAGACTGTAACGTTTCGACATATTACGAACGATTGTTGTCATATTTTGCTGATAGAAGTCCACATATTTGTCGGAGAGCAGCACATAGTTTTTATCTTCAAGCCCAGAGATGCTGCGCGGAACAGGAATGCGTCGCGATATGCGTAATGTGTCGAACAAATTCGCTTGGTAGGCATTACGCAGCACCAATGTAGCCAACATCCAGGACATGAGTAGGAGGCGTGCGCAATTGTGGCGTGGTAATGCTTTAATGGGATTACCCATCAATACGACAATCAAATTGGTGGAGTCACTGCGTCTGGGTGGGCCGACTATTTTCTCGCATATCTGACGATTTGTGTACTTTACAATTAGGCGGATGAAAATCATGCCAACCACGCAACAGCAACCAATGGCTATCCAAACACCTCTGCGGAAAGCGAGCACGAGTTGCTTGATGGGGCCGAAGTGCAAGCCGCTACGCACAATGAATACGTAGGGGCTCTGGTGGTAGGTGACAGAGTAACTGAAGACATGGCGTAAACCATCCGAGCTACTCAAACAGCCAATTGCAATGTCCGTTTTTCCAGCATTGAGCTACGAATGGTGAGTGATGAAAGAATTGAGCGAAAGAAATGAATTTTTAAATTTTTGTTTAATAAGCATAGTATCTATGTAATATACCTATGAAACCGGAATTCACACAGAGATTACTTTGAATGTGGCTATGATAAGATATGGCTTTGATCGCAGCTAATAACCTGGATTTTTATTAGTCGCCGTAAAACTCATACAACTCATTGTTCCATAGCCAATATTCCATAAAATATTCGCCGTAGCCAACGTGCAAAGGTCAAAAACTCTAGCGCAGAATCTTTCTCTCAAACCCTCCAAGCGTCGCTTCATCGGATGTTGTCATCGTCCACGCTTCTACGCTATACGTTAGAACGGGAATGATGAGAGCCTTATATAGTGTTAGATTTGTTCGTCGAGAGAGGACTTTACTACTCAATTACATACTTAGTCCAAAGTAGCACTTGTTGGCAAGAGAGATTCTCCGTTGGATTTCCAGGCTGACATTGTTATCGCTGCGGGCTAGATAAACCAAGACTCTTACAATCTCGAAATCATCACTGGAAGTTGGAGAATAGTTCCATATATAGAAGTCTACGCAAGTTAGGAAAGTCACTGATTGCCATTCACTTGGGAGTGGCCAATACGATTCTTCTGCACATGTAGCTGCCGAACACCCGTCTAAGAGCGAACTAGTGTGAGAAGGCGAAGCAATCCAGAATAGCTGGTTGTGCGCTGGGTTTAACCCCGCCAAGTAAAAATCCCGCCCAATGAAAACGAAGCCTCGGATGAGAACTACCTATCGTCTCCCCCTGACTTGCATTTTTTTTTTCATTGTTATTTAAGAAACAAGGTAACTACAGGGTGGGCCATGTAGCGTTTGCTTTTTGAACCACCTATTTTTTTGAGAATGGTAACACAAATGACATGTCAAATGTGTTCATAATTTACTTAAAGGTTTGACATTTACGAAATGGGGCGCTATACGCTTGAACAAAATTGGGAAATATTGAAAATCTATTTCCAAAGTGGTGAGTCTTCTTCTTCTTCCGCAGTTACAGTAAATGGGGAGCGTTACCGTGACATACTCAACGAGTTTTTGTTTCCAAAAATTGAAGAGGATGACATGGACGACATTTGGTTTCAACAGGACGGTGTAATTTGTCACACTGCCAAAGTTACACTCGAACTTTTGGCTACCGTTTTTGAAAACCGAATAATCAGCCGGAATTCCGATATCAATTGACCGCCTCGGAGCTGTGATTTAAGCCCGTTGGACTATTTTTTGTGATTAGCCGTTAAGGACAAATGCTATGCGAACCATCCAGAGACGATTGATGCTTTAAAACACGAAATCGAAGTTGCCATTCATGAAATTGGAGCCCAAACAATCGAAAATGTGCTTAAAAATTGGGTTGATCGAATGGCCTACTGTAAAGCCAGTCGTGGCAGTCATTTGCACGATATTAATTTTTATTCATAAATGACAATGTTCAATCTTCAAAATAGAAAAAAGTTTGAAAAAAGCACTTCTTTTCTATCGGCCACTAAATATATATATACATATATATATATAATTGGCGCGTACACCCTTTTTGGGTGTTTGGCCGAGCTCCTCCTCCTATTTGTGGTGTGCGTCTTGATGTTGTTCCACAAATGGAGGGACCTACAGTTTCAAGCCCACTCCGAACGGCAGATATTTTTATGAGGAGCTTTTTCATGGCAGAAATACACTCGGAGGTTTGCCATTGCCAGCCGAGGGGCGATCGCTATGAGAAAAAACTTTTTCTTTATGTTGGTGTTTCACCGAGTTTCGAACCTACGTTCTCTCTGTGAATTTCGAATGGTACTCACGCAGCAAGCCATTCGGCGACGGCGGCCGCCACTAAATCACCATTTTTATTTTTACAAGCCGTCAATCTCGGCTGATATTGCCACGAGTGTTTCCTTATCATGCGGTAAGTGAAATGGTTGAAGTACCCCTCTGGCATACCTCAAGTAGCATTAAAGCGCCGCCTTAATACTATTATAAGACCTCCAACAGACCTCGACTGCCAGCCAGAGCTGTTGATGTAATGGAGAAGATTGATGCGATCTAGGTTGACGTACTGTCCCAGGCTGCCGTAGAAAGGAGTAGCCAGTGACTTTAATAGTCTACCTGCCTAACTCAGACATTTACAGAGAAAGTGCTCTACAGTCTCCTTCTCTGAAAGGTCCCCACAGCTCTATTAGAAAACACTTTTTGTATCATTTTGGTATTTCAGGCACGGAGATTCGAACCTACGCACTTTCGAATGGTAGACACACATCAACCCATTCGACTACGACAGGCACGGGATACGGTACACAGGTAGACAGTGCTAGTTTCGATACAGTCAGCCACGCCACGCTACTAGATGACATTTTACAGTCGACACTCCCGCCAGGGCTGAAGAGGTGGACCGCTAAGCGGTAAGCGGTCGTCATTCGTCGGCGATATTTCGAGATCAAACATCTAAACAGATGACATTGATTGCCTATGCTCCAAGGTAAACGACTACCTCGCCAGCCTTTCTCGCTTCTTCACTGCGAGGAATTTACAACTCTCCCCCAATAAATCCACGCGACCCTTTTCACCACTTGGACAAAGGAGGTCAAGCTACAACTCAAAGTGAGAGTCGATGATACACAAATTCCGACGGTTAACAGCCCCAAAATATTGGGAGTTACCTTTGACAGCTTGTTCTCCTTCTCAGCGCATACAAACGCTATTGCAAAGAAAATACAGAATCGCAACAAGGTTCTCAAGTCGTTTTCCGGCAGCACTTGGGGCAAAGGCAAGGAAATGCTGCTGTCGACTTTTAAAGCAATAGGCCGACCGGTTCTAAACTATGCTGCGCCTATCTGGTCGCCTAGAATCAGTGATTCGCACTGAACGAAGCTTCAGACCTGCCAAAACATTGCATTAAGGACCGAGACAGGATGTCTTTTGATGTCACCAATACAACACCTACATGATGAGGCCCTTATGCTGCCTGATAAGAAGCATAACAAATTGCTCAGTAAGCAGTTTCTGCTAGGGTGTTACCGCAGGTCTCACCCATGCAGACACCTGCTCGAGCCTGACCCACCTCCCAGGCACATCAGAAGGCACTTCCTCAACTACGCGGACGAGATCTTAGACAAAATAAACAGACAGCTACTGGATCGGACAGTGTATAGACAGGCCATGACCGACATTCATTGGAAGACTCTCACCGCGTAACCTTGGCACAATTACGTTCTGGATATTGTAGCAGGTTAAACTCCTACTTATCCAGAATCGACCCCGACATACTAAACATATGTCCGGCATGTGAAGGCACCCCGCACAAAACTAACCACCTTTTCACATATATCAAACCCACTCATCTAACACCCCTCTCCCTCTGGACCCAACCCAACGAAACAGCTAGTTTCCTGGGCCTACCAGTATATGAGCTAGACGAAGACGACCGGTGATTACGCTATACAGACAGGGCAAAGGTACTCGTACGACAACAAAAACAACAATAACTACTACGACAGCCACCGTAAACATATACATATTTTGTTATTATAAATAGAATAACCAAAATTCAGGTTCCATAGGTATACTTTCGAAACATATTTTTGAATGCATTAACTTAATTTTACACACCTCCACGAAGCACCCTTTCGAGTCATTAAACTCTCCAATAACACTATCCTCTTTTGGTATCGAAATATTCACGCGAAAATTCAACGCTTTCGACAGATCCTTCAGCAAATCGGCTTCTATACCCACCAACCGATTAATGTCCTGCAGCTGGCGCGGATCGTTGTGATCGCCTTTAAATCCCATCAATGGATAAGACAACTGCACACATATATTCAACGTGCAGCCGTGAAAATCACGCAAATGTGGCGGAAAGAGACGATCATCAGTCAAATTGCCATTCGCATAAGTATTGAACTCAATGATTCGAACTATTTGGCGGCAGAAGTCCTCCCCAAAAGGATAATAAGTAAAAAATCCAAATTTGTTGTCTTCCAGCTGGAACATTATAACCACATTGTCCACATGGAAACGCAAACACTCGCCGAATATGCCGCCCATATGCTGATTTGCAATTTTCGAGCTTTTAGTTCGCAAAGTTAAAATTACGAAGAAATGGAATTGGTAGTCGTAACGGGTTACCGGAATGTGAATACTTAAGTGCCTATATGCGTTTACAGATATGAAAGTACGTTCACTTTCGAGGAGTTTTAAACAAATTTGCTAATAACTTTACTCACTTGAATGCTTCCATAGAATCTACAATAAAAATATTATAGTCCCACAGTCTACCCTCTGGCAAGCCAAAGGACAGCTGCAGCGACATGGTGGGATTAAACCGCTTCAAGAAGTGGCGCATCAAACGGGTGTGCATATTTTGCAGTCCTGGCTGGCAGTGTTCGCACTGCTCCATGATGATGAGCGTACTCGTTTTTGGACTTATGTAACGCTCGGTCATGTAGAGCGCCAATTCGGCATAGGCCTCGTGATCCCCATTTACTTCGTCAATAAGAAAACGTAATTTTGCATCGCTTAGAAGCGCAAATGTCAATAAGAAAATGGTTAGTAAAAAGGATTTTGCCATTTCTTAAACTTTAATACTTGAGCGCCTCTGCGGGTATAAAATTCTTGAAACACTTTTCGTATGGCAGCGGCTGACTAAAACTGTACTACTAGGAATTTGCTTGCGATGCGTCAATTTATAACTGTTTTCAATTAGCAATGCGTAAATTAATTACTTAATATCATCAGCGATAAGATGTTGGGTTAATTTCAAGCGATTAATATTATGTTTACCCCTGGGCTTTGAATTTAATCTCTTAGTTAATTTAATTAAAACATGGCCTGCGTAAAGGTAAATGGAACTTTAAATAAGCAGGTTTGCGCGCGTGTGGGTGTAAAAGTATTGAAAATTGCACACACACACCTTATTAAAGTACTTACAGTAAAGTCATACGTATGGCGGTGTGTCAGATATTTGTGCAAGTGAAATATATCTTTCAACTGGCTGAGTCATGTCATTAGCCAGATCTGGTAACATTCTACAAAATGTATTCGCTTTAATGAATACCAACTGGTAAGCCTAGGGCCTGTGTCCTAGTGAGGAACATAATTAATGCCTTCTTGCTGTCTAATTTGAGTTCATCGGATTTGGAGGTGGTCAGGGTGGAACCATCTAGCGGCAGTTGCTTCTGTTTAGTGTCTGCCTACATGGCCCACGACAGATCGGCACCTCCAGAGGAGATGCAGCATTTGGTAGATACTCTCCTGCCAAGAAAGAGAACATCCTGATCAGCTGCGACACGAATACCAGACATACCATTTGGGGCAGCAGCGAGATCAACGAATGAGGTGAGTCTCTTTTTTATATTATATTTAGGCTAATTATCGGCTAAAAAAGTTATCGTTTCCAACTTCTACCGTGAGTTTACTTCTTAGTATTTAAATATTCATTGAATCCCACAGATACCAAATGCTCGTATTATTATTGGCATATGCAGAAAATATAAGCACACACATATAATATTTAGTCTAGCCATAAAATGTTCTTTCATTTCTTTCGCTTACTAAAGTTCCTAGGTCACAGAATGATTTGCTCGTCCCTCTGTTTATTGTCCTTCTCCATTCCAAGGCGGCATGTGCTATTTCGGTCACATGTTTGCGTAAGGGCCACGCCACAATTTGTCAAGTGGTTGTTGTTGTGCTAAAGCCCATAGCTGCCGAAACCCACAGAAACTGTCACAAGCCAAGTTTCCGAGCCATAAATCAGCACTGTTTTGACGCAAGTATTAAACAATTTTCATTCTCTACTAAAACAATTTCTTTCTTCTTGATTTTTTTTTTCTCCATACTAATATATATTTATACATACAAGCCGCGACGTTATTGAGATCTGACTGGCGCTTCCACGAATCGGAAAGTCTTAATATTGATTTAGAAACTTTTCAGGGGTTACAGGGGTTTCGTTGGTTCAAAGAATGGATTTATTTTTTTTTGGCTTATTAATTTCTACAACATCTCAGCAATAATATCCTAAATTTTGAAGTCGATCCGAGTAATAAATTCGGAGATACAGCCTTTGGAATGTGTGCGCTCCAAGCCACTTTTATTGTTACTCAAAACTTTAAACGCGTTTTTCTCGGAACTGTGTTTTCAAAGTCGGTTGTCAAATGTTCTCGAAAACTACTCAACCGATCTTGATGAAATTTTACACAGGTGTTCGAAATACAATTTACTCGTGCTTGAACGAAGGATTTTTTTTTTTTTTTTCAATTACAACTATTTAAAAAAAACAAAATGTCAAGCAAATTTGACTGAAATTTTCATTTTTTTGGAAAAATGTCTGCCAAAATTCCAATTTTTACTTTTTTTCTTTCCTTCGTTCAAGCACGAGTTTATGGTCTTAACTAAAACACTTATTTTTGTTTTTTCATTTTTGATGAGCCTGTCAGGAGTTATGCTGACAACGCGGACGCACCTTTTTTTCGAGGGGTCACCGGAAATGACGTCGCAATGGAGGAATTTTAATTTTATTTTTTTTAAATTTCAATAATAAATTTTAAATTTCTTTAAATATGTATCTATAAGACAGAAAAAAGTTTGAATTAATTAAATAATTTTTTGCACAGAAAAAAAAATGAAAATATGCCTTTTTTTACACGACGAAACCCATGTAACCCCTTAAATCGTCTGCAGATAAAAGAATATATTATTAATAAAGACGATGAAGAGTAATGAGCCAAAACTACGGTCCTGAGGAACGGAAATAGGACTGTTGTCAGAAATAGAAGAGTTTAGAGTCAAAGAGTTATTGTTGTAGTTGATCAGTTATTCCACTTTCAACGACACTGCGAGGTTTTAAGTTTTAAATTTACATTTTTTTATTTTACATTTTTTTGACTTTTAACTTCAAAAAGTATTTTTTGTTCGTTAATTTTTGTATAAGCAAAAATCTACTCACACGCATTTGTAGGCATATACACCTACATACATAAGAATGCGGTTACATGCTAACTTCTTGTCTGTCATAGAATTTTAGTTGGCAGAAAAAAGTGCATATTTTCCATAAACGAAACTTAATCCGACACCAGTATCGCATGCCATTTGCATGCAACAATGCACATGCCACACACAAGCGCGCATATCTGCACATAAATACCCACATATGGTAGGTATGTATAGCTTCGCATGTTAGCACCCACATACAGACAAGCATAACCACGCTGACGCGCCTGCAAGCCCTCCTCCTACGCTAAGCAAACAAACAAACCGCTGTGAAGAGCAGATCATAAACCCACACACCCTCAAGTACAAGTGTACCTACACCCGCTGCTGGCAAGTGAAATGTATGTGCATATGCATGCGTGCGTGTTGTTGGCGTGTGATTGCGTAAAACCTGTGGAGAACTTTCGCAAATAATAATGACATTCACTTGGCTTATCACTGCCACTTGGTTGATCTTTAACAAATCCACACTTCAAACACTTTCAACACTTCCACTGGCATTTAGCTCACTTTTCAGTCAGGAATTCTCAAAATGTTTTTCCATCTTTCTTTTCTTCTTTTGTTTTTTTTTTTGCTCTTTTATGTTTTACTAACTTTATTTAGTTTTACCTGCACTTGCTTGCCTTTGTTTTTCCACAGTAATTCTAACCAAAAGTTGTGGTTTTGTGGTGCAAAAAATACTCACTTCACAAAAAGCAAAGGCACAAAAACACGCCAACATAAAGTTGCAAGTGCATGACTTTTGCACACATAGTCGGACGCATGTCTACATACATACGGATGTGTACATATGTCTGAATATGTTGGATTGCATATTTCGAATAGTTAAATTACGGAAATCACGAACAGCAAAACGCCCAGCAACAACGAGATACCCACGCAGCGGCAGTAGCAAAAAGCAATCTCACTCAAGCGGCCGCCATTCAAATACTATGTAAGTAAATAGGATTATGCAAACTAAAAACATGCTTACATACACACAGTGCACCGAAATTCCAGCCTTGCGCTTGTGTGCGTTTGCGGGAAAACTTTTGCACCACCCAAAAGCGGAAACAAAAGAAAAGTTTTCAAAATAATTTTTGTGGTTGTAAATGCAATTTGCGAGGCCCAACTAAAAACTCCATACGGCAAATGAACGGACAACCAAAAACTGAGCTTTCGCACTACAAATGGAGGGTGTGGCGTATACGTAATATTCAATATCGGTGTGGGGGAGAGTTGGTTAAATGAAATCAATCCGAGTTAATTTTCAGCAAATTCGTTGCTGTTAAGTGCTAAGCACAGTCTACTTAAATATTTAATGGAAATAATTGCGCGAAATTGCTACAAATTTTTTGCAAAATTTAAGGAAAACTAATTAAATTCAAAATTTAACTTCATGGGTAAGTAACTTAAATTTAAATTGTTTTCAATTTAATATTTGCTGCTGCTGCCAGGAATATGGATTTATTTTAAATCAATAATAACAAAAGTATTAGGAAAATTTAGAAATTTTCACATATTTTTCTTTTCATTCTGACTGTTTATATTAGATTAGATTTCTGGAGGGTTGGACAAGTCCAAGTCCTCAGTCAGGAGATCATTGTACTACACCCGCATAGATATCAGTAGAAATAATAGAGATAGGAAAGATGAAATGTGGGTGGTAAGACGAAAAAATGTGTTTGAGGTCACTCTTCCACAAATCTCTTGGATTCATTGATGAATCTTAAGAGATCCGGAAGAAGATGGGTATGAAATTTAGTTTAGTAATATATATCGCAACCCAATATCCTAAGTCTGATTCTGGAAAACGGCGGGCAGCTACAGAGAAAACGCTCTGCAGTGTCGTCATCCTTAAGACAGGATAGGCATATCGGGCTGTCGACGGTACCAATGGCAGCCATATGCTGACCACAGGCGTTCTGCTGAGTTTAATGTAATATAAATCACGCTACAACACATCGATTACGCTGCCGACATATGTCTCCTGGCACGTGGCCTGAACGAACATAAGGAAATGGGTTCCGCGCTTTATAGCGAAGCCAGGTCTGTCGGCCTTAAAATCAACTATGACAAGTCGAAGTTGAAGAGTCTGGCAGATAAGGTGGACGGGTGTGTGGTGATTGCAGCTACCCTGTCGAAACAGTGGGGGAATTGACTTACCTCGGCAGCTAAACTGCCCCAGGAGGTGGCACGGATGTTGGCATACGCTCCCGAATCGAAAAAGCCAGAGGAAAATTCGGGATGTATGGCGAAACAACAACCTGAGTTAAAGTTTAAAACTTAGGCTCTTCAAGTCGAAAGTACTAACAACTGTTGTGCAGTAGCTCTACCTGAAAAATCATCCCCGCTATAACCAGTCGCTTACAAGTTTTTGCCAACCACAGTTTAAGGATTTTATTCTGAATTTTCTGACCAAAAATAATGGCAAACAAGGAATTGCTCGAAAAAGCAAACATGAAGTCGCTAGACATTTGGGTTCGAAGAGAGAAATGAAAGTGGGCAAAAGCAAAGAAGGCAATGGAATGAAACCCACTCACAGCGAGAGGAAGAGCGCCTGGCAGGCCAAGGGAAATCTAGAAAAGAACTATGGATCGTGAGATGGCTCAACCCGGGTTAAGCGGGAAGCAAATGAAGTCGTTATCCAGTAATCAGATGAGATGGTGCGTATGTGTTTTTGGTGCTCTATGTCCCACTGGGGATTCAAGGAAACAATGATGATGATGAATTAAACTTCGGTCTTCCTGCCGAGCTATACAAAGCTGCAGGCATAGAGCTGACAAATTGCATGCATCAGCTCGTTTGCAGGATATCGTCGGATGAGAGCATGCCAAGTGAAAGGAAACTGAGCACAGCACATTCAGTACAGAAGACGCGTGATCCTGCAATCTGCGCAAACTACCGCGGGATAAGCCTGCTTAACATCACATACAAAGTCCTGTCGAGCGTATTGTGTGAAAGAATGAAGCCCATCGTCAACAAACTGATTGAGCCCTATCAGTGCGGCTTCAGACCTGGTGAGTCCACCATAAACCAAATCTTAACAATACGCCAATGCTGGAGAGAACCCACGAAAAAGAACTCGACACGCACCACCTCTTCGTCGATTTCAAAGACGTCTTTGATAGCATGGATAGACATTACCTCTATGCCGCTATATCTGAGCTTGGTATCCCCGCAAAACTAATACGGCTGTGTAAGATGACGCTTCGCTTTACCACAAGCGCCGTCAGAATTGGAAGTAACCTATCCGAGTCGTTCGATACCAAGCGAGGTTTCGGACTAGACGAATCTCTATCTTGTGACTTTTTCAACCTCTTGCAGGAAAAAATCTTTCGTGCTGCCGAGCTATCTTTCATAAGAGTACCATGCTTCTAGCATATGCCGACGACATCGACATTATCGGCGAAACCAAACGCGCTGTATGCTTGGCATACTCCAGTTTAAAGAGAGAGGCGACAAAATAGGTCTTGGGGTGAATGAGGGTAAAGTAAAGTACTTGCTGTCAACCCATAGGGAGTCTTCGCGTCTTGGACAATATGTTAGTGTTGACAACCAACAATTCAAAGTTGTAAAGGACTTTGTCTACTTTGGGACCAGTATTAATAACAGAAATGTCGTCAGCCTGGATATCAAACGGATTATTATCCTGCCAACAGGTATTACTTTGGGCTCAGTAGGCAACTGAGAAGTAGAGCTCTCTCTCTCGTCGAAGGACTAAACTGGCACTCTAAAAACTTTCTTCATTACCGTCCTAATATATGGCGCAAAAGCATGGACGATATCAATAGCGGATAAAAAAGTTTTGGGAGCTTTCGAGAAAAGAATTCTACGTAAAATCTTTGGCGCCCTCTGCGTTAGTGAGGGGTACTGCTTACAGTGGAACAGCAAAATGTATGAGCTATATATGGACATGAACATAGTTCAGCGTGTAAAAATACAGCGGCTCCGCTGGTTTGGTATGTCACCCGTATGAAAAAGACGCTCCAGCAAGGCGAATTTACGACGCGGCACCCCAAAAAGAAAGGTGTGGGAGAGGAACACCACATCTCCGTTGGAAAGACCAAGTGCTGCAAGACCTGTGTTCACTCGAGATTTCTAACTGGCACCAACGAGCACAGGACAGAAACAGTTGGCACGCTATTGTGGATTCGGCGAAAACCGACACGCCGTTGTAGTGTCACATAAGTAAGTAAGTAAGTAATTTTATTTCAGGTATTTTTCGGTTTTGCGGCCGCCGTAGCCGAATGGGTTGGTGCGCGACTACCATTCGGAATTCACAGAGAGAACGTAGGTTCGAATCTCGGTGAAAGCACCAAAATTAAGAAAAACATTTTTCTAATAGCGGTCGCCCCTCGGCAGGCAATGGCAAACCTCCGAGTGTATTTCTGTCATGAAAGAACTCCTCATAAAAATATCTGCAGTTCGGAGTCGGCTTGAAACTGTAGGTCCCTCCATTTGTGGAAGAACATCAAGACGCACACCACAAATACGAGGAGGAGCTCGGCCAAACACCCAAAAAGGGTGTACACGCCAATTATATATATATATATATATTAAGGCGGGTCGATTTAAAAATCGCTCATTGCTCTGTGAAAAAACTTTGTCGGAGGAACCATACCTCTAAAATGAATTCTGATGTCCCCCAATTTGGGTCGAACGAAAAATCCCACTTTGACCCATTTAGAGTGCTTCAATCGAGTCCAAATGTATGACCGACCCCCACTAACTGTTAACGGCCGATCCACCCATGACAGTGGCACACCACCTGGGGGATTCCCCATACAATCATTTCAAAATATCACCATTTTTGGCCTTTACATGAGAAAAGAAACTAAAAAGTTCGACCCAAATTGGGGGACATCAGAATTCGTTTTAGGTGTTTAGGTATGGTTCCTTCGGCAAAGTTTCTTATTTTGATCCCTAGAATATGATTTTCACAGAGCAATGGGCGATTTTTTTGCCTCCCCACAAATCGACCCGGCCTAATATATATATATATTTATCGCTTTTATCAAATGCGGTAGAATTTGCTAATTGCAGCCATTTTACCCAGTCCAGTATTCGTTGATCATAAATATGTAGTTTTGTGTGGTATTTCGGAGGTCACAACTGCAGCAAGCGCAATTAATGACTTTGTAATCGGTTTCGTTTGTTTGCCAGTTAGTCATGCATAAGAAAGTGTAGTACACATCACACTACTGCTACTATAGTGGATCCTTGCGTTCACCGTTCCTATTACGAGGAGTGCTTTGTAGCGAAAAATAGAGAAAAACCAGTTGCACAATTCGCAAAGCAAATGAACTGCTTGGAAATTCATTGCACACAATATTTTTGCACAAGCGAAAAAAATTATTTCCTACTTTGAAATTATTTCACATACTCACACTAATCCACAAACAAAAAGCAGTACGCAGTGAGCTGCATTCGTGTCTTCGTGTGGGGGCTTATACGTTTGCAGAGAAATATATAGATAAATATTAAAAAAAGAACTCCTTACTGTGTTGCCTGTCGGCGGACAAGTTGACAGCATACGAGTAGTCTTCCTGAGTCCGCTTGCTTTACGCTTCTCCCCACTTCGCGTACAACCTCGAGGCATACGAAAGTACATGAACATACCAGCACACACATACAAGCGCATATGAGCTTCTTGTTGTTTGTCGGAAATTTGATTATACTCAAGCGCCACTGTCGTCATGCTGCTACATCTTCTTTTCATGTTACTCCTTCTCGGCCTGCAGCTTCAATTTGCCTTTGCATTACTCCTTCTTCATATAGTCAGTTTTTTTGTGCTTTCTTTCTTCACCTCTTTATTTTCTTTGTGTCTATGTGACTACCGGTGACTTCGTTACTTACGTGTGTTTAAGTGTATATTTTCGTGCATGTGTATGCATGTGTGTGCACGTGATTCAACACATACGTACATATTCGTATTATTTATGTGTTTGGGTGTGTGTGTGCGCCTGCTTATG
Organism: Anastrepha ludens; assembly: GCF_028408465.1. Classification (NCBI taxonomy): domain Eukaryota; kingdom Metazoa; phylum Arthropoda; class Insecta; order Diptera; family Tephritidae; genus Anastrepha; species Anastrepha ludens. The sequence continues at coordinate 7,155,697 of NC_071499.1, read as the reverse complement.
ATGCATCTTCTTCACTGCAATTTTTTCCTGTTTCTTTAGTTAATTTTTTTATTTATGCAATTTTTTGGTTTTTTTTTGGTTTTGTTTTTTTTTGTTTTGTACCCTGCTCTTTCCGTATTTTGTGCTCACGAACTTTTGACAACTTCTTGAAATAAACTTCACGTTGCCGACGTCACGCTCAGCTGCTACGGCTTTAGCTATCTGAAGCTGTCGTTGATTGTTGCTGCCGCTCTCACGGCATTTGTCAGTTTAAATAAATTTGTTTATGGTAATGAATTCATTTCATTTTGCTTAGTTCTGTTTCCTCCTTGCTTGCATAATTTCTAGTTGTCACTCTTTGTCTTAGTCTTGTTGCTGACAGTCAGTCTCCATCCGGCCGGCTTCCCGTATAGGAAGCTTTAGATTTCGAATTAAATATTTTCAATTTTGGCTTAAATTTATGCGCAATGAAAGAAAAAGATGTCTATCCAGCAATGAATTGGAAATATGTGTTAGCATTAGTGCAGGTGCCTTTCGTGATGGTTGATACCTCAAGAATCCAGTTTAAAGAATGTTCCCAAATGTAGGTGTGACCAGAGTATTACTATGAGTCAGTTTTTCCATCATCCTAGCTTCACATTTGAATTTTACTAGTAGTAAAGTTCCAAATTCGGTGGGCTTTTTGCCCGTCATCTCTTTCGCAAGGAATACTGAATGCTCCTTGCAGTAGTGCAACCGGAGATCTTTTTCTTTATTTTGATCCGTCATCTCTGTTATGATACTTGTATGGGCAAACTCAGGAAGATCTTTTCCAAGTAAGATTTGCACAACTATCGGAGTCAATGACTATGTGAGTAACTGGGTCCGATGTATGCTTCAGAACAGAATTATTCTAGCATCAAGCGGAGACGCATCAGTAAGCAGGGATCCACAGGGTGGGGTCTTTTCTCCATTTCTGTGGGTCCTAGCTCTGAACAAGGTTTAACTGCGACTCAACAGAGGGGAAGTGACTTTCACGCGTACGCAGATGACGTCGTGATTCTAACAAAAGGTTTATTTAATTCTAAAGGGTGATTTTTTAGCTATTATCTTTCTAAACAGTTGGTTTAAACAACTGACGCACGTTTCGTGTTTTGTTTCACTGTCAAACATCTTCAGTTTGGTCTATAATTTAACCGTGAATCGTCTTACAAGCGAACAACGCTTGCAAATCATTGAATTTTATTATAAAAATGCGTGTTCTGTTAAGAAAGTTCATCGCGCGCTTCTTCCATTTTATGGTCAGTTTAATCGGCCCACCCACTGAAGCGGCTATTCGAGCTATTGTGACTAAATTTAGAACCAAATTTACATTATTGGACATCAAACCACCAACACGCTTACGTAGAGAGCGAACTGAAGAAAATATCGCAGCTGTATCGGCCAGTGCCTGTATGACCATCAATTATCGATTCGTCGCCGTTCGCAGCAATTGGGCCTCTGTTACTCAACAACGGGGAAAATTTTACTAAAGGATTTAGGTGTGAAGCCTTTCAAAATACAGCTGGTGGAAGAATTGAGGCCGAATGACCTACCGTAACGCAGAATTTTTGGTGAATGGACTCTTGGAAAGTTGGCCGAAGATCCACTTTTTTATCGAAAAATTGTGTTCCGCGACGAAGATCATTTTTGGATCAATGGGTACGTAAATAAGCAGAATTGTCGATTTTGGAGTGAAGATCAGCCAGAAGAATTGCAAGAGCTACCAATGTATCCAGAAAAGGTCACAGTTTGGTGCGGTTTATGGGCTGGAGGTGAGGTATCATTGGACCGTACTTCTTCAAAGATGCTGCGAATCGTAACGTAACTGTGAATGGTGAGCGCTACCGTGAAATGATATCCAACTTTTTTTTGCCCAAAATGCAAGAGCTTGACTTGCATGACATGTGGTTTCAGCAAGACGGTGCCACATGCCACACAGCACGCGTAACAATGTACTTGTTGAGAGGTGAGTTCGGTGAACATTTTATTTCACGTTCGGGACCTGGCAATTGGCCACCCAGATCGTGCGATATAACGCCTTTAGATTATTTTTAGTGGAGCTATGTTAAAGCTCATGTCTATTCAGACAAGCCTGCTTCAATTAACGCATTGGAAGGCAACATTAAAGCATTTATATGTGAGATACCGGCCGAAACATTGGAAAAGTATGCCAAAATTTGACTAAGCGGATGGACCATTTGAAGCGCAGTCGCGGTCAAAATTTACATGAAATAATCTTCAAACATTAAATTATATGGACTGTACTAGGTTAGGTTAGGTTGAAGCGGTTGTCCATTGTGGACACACTCAGGCTCGTAGCCCATTGTGATGCCGCATGGGGAAACTAGCCCTTATCCCTCCTGAAACCACAGTGTACTATTCAAAAATTTTGCTAGATCCTTAATTTCGACAGAGCCGAGATCTTCTAATTCATTAAAGAAATGTTTGCCCAAATTGGCGAGTCTACGTCTGGATAGAGCAGGACAATGGCACAGAAGGTGCGGAATCGTCTCTTCCTCTTCCTCGTCTAGACAACTTCTGCAGAAGTCATGTGTTTGCACACCCATTCTCTGGGCGTGCCTACCAATTAGGCAGTGCCCCGTTATGACTGAAGTCAGTATGTTGAGACTATGTTTGTCTCTCCTTAGTAGAAGTTCTGTGCGTTTAGCATTGAGAGTCGGCCACATCTGTCGGGCTATATTGCAAGTGGCTTCGTTTCGCCATCTTTCATTCGCTATTCTTACAATTTCCTCATGGATATGTAGTCTACATGTTTGTAAGGGTATACCTATATCAGTGTCTATGTGCTCATTAGTCAGTTTGGTGCCGATTTTCGCGAGTTCATCAGCTCTGCAGTTCCCCTCTATGTCGCAATGGCCAGGAACCCATGCTATCGTTAGGTGAAATGACTCAGCCATCTCGTTAAGAGATTTGCGGCATTTCATGGCTACCTTAGAGGTTGTCGACTGTTTAGTGAGGGATTTTATCGCCGCCTGGCTATCAGTGAAAATGTAGATATCATCACCAGATATCGCATCACACTGTACCAGTGTCACGGCTTTCATTATTGCCATCAGTTCAGCCTGAAAGACACTACAGTAGTTGGGGAGCCGAAAACTGAAGGAAATCCCCAGATGCTCGGAATACACACCCCCGCCCACCCTGCCATCGAGCTTTGAGCCATCTGTGTATACATGGATGGACTCGCCCACTCTTCCCTCGTGGGTAGGAGGGTCACGAACGTTGTAGTGGCAAGTATAGGCGGAATTGTGTAGTCCACCTGTCTGGGAAGTCCCAACGTGCCATCCAGGATTTTGCCGTGGCCATAAATTGTGTTTGACCACTTACTTAAAGTACTCAGCCTTATTGCTGCACTGCGCGCCATGTACTTTGCCTGCAGGTCTACCGGAAGGAAGTTTAGTATCACATTTAGTGCTTTCGACGGTGTGGTTGACATTGCACCGGTGAAAAGAACAGATGCAAGTCTTTGGACCCTGTCAACCCTTTTGATGTTCACGCCCTTCTCCAGGGCATTCCACCATATTGCAATACCGTAGTAGAGAATTGGCCTAATTACTGCTGTGTACAGCCAGTGTGTCATACTGGGCTTCAAACCCCATTTTTTCCCAACGAGCCTTCCACAGGAGTATAGCGCCGTCGTAGCTTTGCGTACTCTGTCTGCGACTGTGAGTCCCCAATTTAGCTTCCTATCTAGTACAAGTCCTAGGTATTTAGCGTTTTCTGTTACTTTAAGGGGTTTTCCCCCCAAAAGAATTTGTTGAAGAGCAGGTGTTTTGTGTTTCCTGCTAAACAGTATCAGTTCCGTTTTTCCCGGATTTACTTCTAGTCCTCGACTCTTGCACCATAGTGATAGTCTGTTGAGAGCTCTTTGTTGAAGATCACACATGATTGGAAGGTGTTTGCCAGAGATTGCTATTACAATATCATCTGCGTATGAGATTACTTTACCTCCCATTTTTTCTAGCTCCTGAAGGAGATTATTGACGGTCAGGTTCCATAGAAGTGGAGAGATTACCCCACCCTGCGGTGTGCCCCTGATCGGAAATTTCTTGATGGATGTTTCACCCAAATCTGCGCGAATCGTCCGCCCGACTAGCATTCGCTCTATGAGCGAGACGAGCGCTCTGTTTACTCCCATTTCTGTTAGCGATTTGGTAATTGCTTCCGGGTGTATGTTATTGAAAGCACCCTCGATGTCTAGAAAGACAGCAAGGGTGTATTCCTTATAGTGAAGTGATTTCTCAATCGTGTCGACCAGCGAGTGAAGCGCCGTCTCTACTGATTTGCCTTTGCTGTATGCATGTTGGGAAGGTGATAGCTTGTTGCCAATCTTCCCCTTGATGTGCCCATCTAGCAATCGCTCTAAAGTTTTTAACAGGAAGGATGATAGGCTGATCGGCCTGTAGTCCTTCGGTCTCGTATGTGTGGTTTTTCCTGCTTTGGGAATGAAGACCACTTTTACTTCCGCCCATTTCTTGGGGATATAACTAAGTCGTACTACTGCCTCAAAAATTGAGACGAGTCTAGGTGCAATCATACTAATTGTGTGTTGCAGGTCGGCGGGGATGATTCCATCTGGTCCCGGCGATTTATAAGGTTTGAAACTGCCAATGGCAGATTTTATGTTGTCCTCCGTAATAAAATCTATTGGAGGACCCCCATTGAGAACTGTAGGATGAGTTCTACCATCTTCATTGCATAGACAACCTGGGAAGTGTGTCTGCAATAGTAATTCTAGTGTTTCTTCACTATTAGTTGTCCAATTGCCGTCCTCTTTGATGAGGTAACTAGGGTTGCTGTGGTTCATTGATATAACTTTCCTGAGTCTACTTGTCTCAGAGGTACTATCTATCTTTTGACAGAAATCTCTCCAAGACGCCGTTTTAGCTGCCCTAATGGCATACTTAAATCTGCGTTGACAGTCTTTGTATCCATCCCACGAGTTAGTTCTTCTCGCTTCGTTATACTTGGTTCTGCATTCTCTTCTTAGGTCTGCTATGTCTGTGGACCACCATAGAGGTTTCGGTTTGCCTCTTTTCGTCCTCGGAGGACAGGCTGCTTTCGCAGCCTGTTGAAATGCTGAAGTCAGTTTATCAACAGTAGAGTCGAGTTGTAGCTCGGAGTTAATTTGGTATGTCATGCCCGTAAGGTTGTTGGCTACAATGTTTTCGAACATACCCCAGTTTGTGCGTTTGCGGTTCACGACCGGTTTACACAGTTTAATTGGTAATTCAATGCTATACGTTAAGTACCTGTGGTCTGAGAAGGAGTTGTCTTTAGACACTCTCCAGTCTCTTATAATTTGTGACCCCCGTTCATTGACACACGTAATGTCCAGAACTTCCCTTCTAGTAGCTGTTACGAAGGTAGGGGAGTCGCCTATATTGCTAATATGAAGATAGTTACACATGATGAATTCAAAAATGTACTCACCGCGTTCGTTAGTGTCTGTACTACCCCAGACATGATGGTGAGCATTTGCATCTGCGCCCAGGATTAGTGGTATGCCACGTCTCGCGGCTTCCTCTGTTGCACCTCTTAGGAGTGGAGATGGTGGTGGTTGTACCGCGTCATGTGCCATATAGGACGAGGCAAGCCATATTGTCCTTCCGCAGGACTCCACTGATATTACTGCGTTGTCCGCATCGCTAAATTGCATCAATAAGAATACATTAATATGTTTTTTCACTAGTATACACGACCTGGGTTTACCTTTGTCGGTGACATAGACCAGTTTAAAATCTTTGTTACTCAACCCGCAAACCCGATCTTTTATGACCCATGGTTCTTGGATGTGAGCGATTTCCTCTTCTCTTTCAGCGAGACGGAGGATGAGTGCGGCTGAGGCCGCCTTACTGTGGTGGAGGTTGATCTGTACAACCCCCACCATCGTTGGTGTGCGTTGTTAGATGACAGCCAACCACGGTTTGATCAGCGATCTCCTCGTCAGAGGAAGTGGGAATATATTCCTCGTCCTCCAGAGCGTCTGAGAGATCGGAATATTCCCCCATATCCTCTAGGGTAACCCTTCGGAAGAGTTCGCCTACCATACCGGAATTGGATGCCACCTCGTCGTCCGTTAGGTTGTCTAACGCAACCGTCGTCTCCTCCGCGGATGACGTCAAGTTAACTGCGGAGCTGCCTTTACTGGCTACATCCTGTCTGTAGACATGGAGTGTCAGTGATTGGAAGCCGTAGTTCACCTTCCATTTCAGGTTAGCGAGTGGATCCAGTGATTCCTCATTTAGGATGATCACCGCTAGTCTCCTCTTGCCATCCACTTCGCCAATCTTTGCTACTTTCCAATCGCTGGTAGGTAGCTCGGGGTTGCCTAGTTTGAGCAGTTCCAACACTTCCTCTGGGTCGGTGTGGAACTGTGGTATCCAGGCTCTTGATCTTGGCCGATTGGGGATGTCTTCACGGAGGACCACGTCGAGACGGGCCCCTGGCCAAGGCTCCCCTATGCGTTTAATTGCCAGAGTGTACAGATCGACCGATCGTTGATCAGCGCACCTGGTTAATTTGACGCGTGATTGGAACCAACCCGCGTCTGAGCAGCTGGGTGGGGGTCCTGGATTTTCTTGCAGGATGTCCCTATAGACTTTCCACAGACTCCTGCTTATCAGATCCCAGTTTGCTTGCGTGATCGCACCGTCATGGGAACTGCGATCAATCACCGCCCTTATATGACTTTCTTTCGCTACTTCCGCAAAAGATTTTTTGAGAGCATTAGTTGTTTGAGTGGCGGACACCTTGGATCTTTTGGCTTCTGCCGATGTCCCCTCACTCGACCTTTTGCGCTTACCTTGCGCAGAGTCCATTTTAGCCTTCTCCCGGTGTTCGGCTATGAAGGCTTCAGCCCACGCTTTGGAGTCTGACTGCTCCTCCGTCAGATCCTCTAGTTTAGTATCCTTCAGTCTCTCCAGGATCCTGAAGGCTGAACGCTTGGTACGGTAGTACCTTTCTGAACCACTAATTTGCTTCCGGGGGTGGGTACTACCCGGGGCAGTGATTGTGTCAGAAGGGCGAGCTCCAGAAACCATTGGCTGAGCCATGTGGTCTGGTGCCACCGACGTTGATTTGGGTGTCGCTCCTTCTGGAGTTCCCGTGTCGCCTGGAGTGACGGAGACAGCAAGCTCGGCTTGTCTTGGGACAGGGCCGTCCTTGCTTCCCGAAGGTTTTGTTGCGAGGGGGGGTCTGCTCCTGGCCCCAGATGTAGATGGGATGTCATCACCAACTTGTGTTGAGACAGGGTTGGGATGGCTACCAGTAATAGGCCTCGCTGCCGTGGAGGCGATCCCTGAAGGGACGGAGTGAGAGCCAGGCCCTGGCTTAGCCATAGGCTTGGAACCGCTCGTATGCGTGGTCTTTCCTGACGAAAGACCTGACCTTCCTGTAGGGTTGGGTCTCGTTTTGTGTGTGCCTTTATCCGAGGCTACGGTTTTTTTGTGCATTTTCCATTTTCATTATCGTCCGCGCTGCTCGACGTGGCAAGCGTGGCGGACTAAGCTTTTTAGGGGGGGAAAGGGGAAACGTCGACCATGGCAGTCCCCTCTGCCATGGCAAGGTCATTCTACCTCCTGAGGTGACCCGGTATCAGGAGGGCGCCGTTAGAATACAGCCGGATACCCCTGGCTGCAAACCATCCAGTGGGCACGGTAACGCATAACACCCTGGATTAGGGGGGGAGTAGGGAAAGGATAAGATGGGATACCAGGGTTAGGGACGATGGGGGGAACGTCGGCGCGGTGATCTCCTCATAGGGATTGGCTAGCCATTCAGTGCCGAACTGGCAATCCAATCCCCATATGGAGCTTCCCTCTTAGTTCGTGGTGAGTTAGCCTTCATGTTATGAGGGTTAAATCACCACTTAAGCCTCATCCCCGCGGCAAGGAGACCAACATGATGAGGATGGACTGTACTATTGATTTAAATAAAAATTTCCTGCATTTTTCTGAATTTTACGTGTGTTTGTTCGAAAAACTTTCCTATAAGTCTTAAAAAATCACCCTTTACTATTAGCGAAATACTAGAAGGAGCTCTGGAGAAAATATGTAAACGGGCTGGGAGCAGTGACCTAAATGTTAACTCAAGTAAAACGCAATTAATGCTGTTTACAACTAATAGCAATATTCCTCAGTTCAGACTTCCATCAATCAATGGGGTTAAAATTCCGCTTACAGACAGAGCGACACATCTGGGAATAGTGCTAGATCCGAAGCTTAACTAGTGGCACAATGTAGGAAAGCGGGTACCGTGGCCTGCATTAAACATTAAACAGTACAACGTTAGGCAGTTAACAAGTATAAAACGAGCAGCCTGCGCAGGAATAACTGGAGCTATGCCCCCAGCAGAGACACTTAATGTCATGCTCTACCTGTTCAGGATAATAGAGGCTAGTTTTTGGAATGCTAGGATGTTTGTTCATTAGGGCGGGTCGATTTAAAAATCGCTCATTGCTCTGTGAAAATCATATTCTAGGGATCAAAATAAGAAACTTTGCCGAAGGAACCATACCTCTAAAACGAATTCTGATGTCCCCCAATTTCAAAATATCACCATTTTTGGCCTTTACATGAAAAAATCAGCTAAATGGCTATGTTTTTTCTTTATTTTTATTTATTTACAATATAATAATATCTATTTTTTCTCTTAAGAAATTTATTTAGTCAGAACATATGTAAATGAAAAAATTAATTTAAGTGAGTTATAGAAAAGAAACTAAAAAGTTCGACCAAATGTTCATAGTTTTATTTTGGACAGGCAAAGTCTTACTAGCAGCTCATCAGCTTTTACTACCGCTACTCTAGACTTCAGAATAGCGTTTAAGGTAAAATTCCCTACACGAAATGAATGGGATTCGAATTCAGTAGTCAAAGAGAACACAACTACAGTTTACACCGACGGATCCAAGAAGGGTTGCGGCGTAGGCCCTGGTGTACTTATTTATTCGAAAGACCTCGACACTTCCAAGTCCGTTCGCCTAGAGAATTTGAATCGTATTTTTCATGCCGAAGTTCTCGGAATAAGAGAAACTTCCAGGATAATTAAAAACTATCCGCATCAGCTATCGAAATTATGCATTTTTTCAGATAGTCAAGCAGACATCTTGGCTTTAAAGTCACCTACAACCAATTCAAAAATCGTCAGACAATGCAAAAAAAACTTAATATTTTAGCGCACGCGACTTAGCGACTTCACTCTCATTTGGGTACCTGGCCATAGAAATATAGAAGGAAATGAGAAAGGTGATGTTCTGGGAAGACGGAGGGCTTCCTCGATAGTATCCGAACTGGTAACAGTGGGCAGGCAAAGTCCGCTAAAGGTAGATCTTTTTGCAAGCCCAGAAGCATGTTGTTGACAGATGGATCACCACAAATACCTGCAAAATAGCGATGGAAACGTGGCCCAATTACAACAAGTCCCAAACTGACAAGTTGTTAAGAAAACCAAGAACAGATCGCCTTAGAATTACTTCATCAATAACCGGCCATTGGCCTGTCGGGGGACATGCTAAGAAGATGGAGTGGCCATACAACAACAGATGTAGCTGCAACCAAGACGATTCTAAGGAAACAGTCCTACAGTTACTATCTGTGTGAGTGCGCAAGTCTGGGTGCTCTACGACATAGAATGCTGAGGTAATTCTCGTTGGTTAACTGGAAAGAAACTCCAGAAAAGAAAACTTATTTCGTGTTGTACCAAGTACGAAGTCTGTTGTGTTCCATAAATTCAAAGTCAGGCCTCACATATATTTAACGACGCGCTAGAATCGGGAAAATTTGCTAACTATCTCTATATCTCTATCCTATCCTATCTTTTCCTTCTGTTACTTCCCCTTGACTATCTACCTTTTCGCTTTTCATAGCTCTAAATACAATGAATTTCTTTAGCCTGAGAGTTTTAGGAGTAACCAAATCTCTCGATGCTTCTTGGCTCAACTTTTCAAATTTCAATTTCAAGCCTAAAATATTAAGCTTACCAAGTATGAAGCAACTAAATGCATTTTGTGTTTAAAGAGTCCAGAAATAGCAGAGTCCGTTAAGAGTATCCCTTATACTACATTGCATTTTTTTCTCATCTACTCTGCTGTACTGCATTTAAAGAAGCACTTACTTACTTTCATACTGGAGTTAGATCCTTTCAATTTTTGTTATTGTTTTTTGTAAATTTTTTTTTTATATGAATATTTCTCTAAAAGCAAAAATAATATGAAAAAGTACCGAACAAATATTCTATCGATTCATCATTCTCGAAAGCACAAATTTTTACATCTTCTGCAAAAATATTCAATATCCACTAGAAATTATTCATAAAATTATCTCCGAAGCACGTCACAAACGTACGAATGGCTGCTAAGCCCAAGACCAAATACAAGTACGAATACGTGCGTCAGTCAATACGTACGACGTATGCAAGTATGAGTAGGTGTGTATGTATGAGTAAATGCACGCTCGCGGTAATAATGTGTGTTTATTTTGCAAAATATTCGTATGTGGAGGTGCAGCGGCTGCTTTGAACTTCTAAGAGAGTGCACAGAGTCTTGTCGTGACAGCTTCCGGCGGCAACTTTTCGGTGCACACAGAAAGCCATGCACTTACATGCATACTTAACGCGTTGAGAGTCGCCGCATATAAACAAATTTAGATTATTCAGGCCCATTATTCTAGATAGATAGGTCGCTTAGACAAGTGTACCATGGCTACACTACAAATATCACTAGAGTTCCGTAGGTATCAAACATAATGCAGACGCCTACCTGCGGAAAATTATTAAACTTAAAGTAAAAAAAAGTTCAGTGCTGCTGATGTAGTGAAATAGAGAAACGGGATCTAGGTGAGAGAACTCGCTCAAGTTATCCCCAAAAGGCACACTAAGGAATCGCTTAGCCGCCAGACCCGGACATTTGCAAGAAAGTCTTCAACAGTCTCTTTCTCTGCAGTACAGTTTCTGCAATGAGGGTTGTACGGAAGTCCAAGCTTCTCCGCATGAGTTCCGATCACCCAATGGCAGGTGACTACCGCTATGAGTTTGAGAATTGAGTGACGTGGGATCCCCAGCACTTTATGCATGCTGCTTCTGTCGTATTGAGGCCAAAGTATTTTTGAGATAGCAGACGATGAGACAGACCTCCATTTGTCATGCGCTTTTTTTAAGACAGAAATTGTGCAGTTTCCCTTTAGCAAAGGTCAAGGCGACACCGATATCTGAGATGCGGACAATTGACCGGTTCTGTCGACCCATGCCTGGTAAATTCATCTATAATTTCATTTCCCTCTACGTTCCTATGCGTTGGAAACCAGATAAAAGAACGTTTGTTCTCCTCATTACAAGAGCTGACCAGAAGAGAGCTGCGAAATGGCGACGACAGAGCCTTACGGGGCAGTTTTACTGTCGGAAAAGATAGTCTCCCTCCCAACAGCGATTCCTAAGCATTTTGCATGCCTGCAGGATCACTGCAGGATCACGAATACCGCATGCTTGAAAAACATTACTAGTTTTCGGCAGTTTAAAGGAGACCGAAATATTGGCTGACTTAGAGCAAACCCCCACTTGAACTCCAGCTACCAGAGATACCTAGCCAGCTTGCTAGGCTTGGAAAGACAGCCCTAACACCACCCCAAAACCCAGTTTGCGGCGGGAAAGATCTTTGCGAAGTACAGAGAAGGAAGAAGAAATCTGTCTCAAAATGCTACCAACTTCCTTCAACCTAATAGCGCTGTGAGCAGCAATGGATTACACTTGAAGAACGGGAAGTAAGTGTATAATAACGTTAGGGGCGGCAGTGGCGCATGTTCTACACGCCCCAGTGATGTCAATATAGGCAGTCTTTCTCTCATTTAGTGGTTTTAAGCTCTTCCGCCGGCGCCGTAGCCGAATGGGTTGGAGCGTGACTACCATTCGGAAGACGTAGGTTCGAATCACCGTGAAACACTAAAATGAGCCACACTGCTAAACCTAGCAAACTTACTTAACGAACCCCAGTGGAAGGTATGGTAGGTGGCTAAAGAGATCTAGTGGCATTTGGCGGTGGCGGAGGAGCCTTAGCGTAAATAAACGGCAGTGTCAATGATTTAGTCAGAAATCTACCAAAATACGTTGCGCGTTGAAGCGGTAAATTAACCGGATAAGATCGTCTTTACCCGAGAAACGAAAACAAATTACCGGCCTATGCCCCAATATCAGCAAAAGTTAAGTTTACTACGCCCAATTGTAATTTATTAGTTATCAAGGAAATAGAAAAAAAAAAAAACATTTCGGCAGTGCACATGGCACTCAACGTGTTAAACGCATACTTGTGCATTGCGATAAATGCACGTTTCAGCAACTAAACCTAAAGTCAGTCACTCACGTAAGCTTCCGACAAAGTAAATAATGAAGCAGTGAAAAGAAATGGAATAAGAAGCGAACTCACCGAATGTCCCATCGTCTTGGCACCGTTGGGTTAAAATGCAACGATAGAAATACCGATTGATAGTAATACTCCAGTGGTCTTCATGTTTGTTAGAGGCCCCAATCATCACAAAGGGCAATTGAACTGATGCCACAAATTATTTCTAATTTACTACTAGACAAATTTTTTGTTTATAAGTAAATTTACATCGAATTTAAATCGTGATTTCATCACATTTTCGACAATTAGTGTATCATAACGGGATCGTTGAGGTCATCGCTTTGCCATTGCATTCGATATTCTACTGAGGCCATAAACAGCATATTAATTTTTTACCGCCTGCTTTGACTTTTCATTTTTGTCTTAGTATCGAACTATGAACGCATTCCACCGTGCGTCGGAAAATTTTTACAACACGTGAAACTATAGATTTCATATAATAACTCTGCATACTCAGTTTTTTCTTTTCTCATCAATTTAGATTGTTTAAGGGGAGTTTTTAGTTCACAGTATCAAAGGGGAAATGTAAGAGAGGTAGTATATACTTTATTTTCTAATTGTTGTTATATAATAACTATTTTTTGTACATTTCTATATATATATATATATATATATATATACATATATAATTGGCGCGTACACCCTTTTTGGGTGTTTGGCCGAGCTCCTCCTCTTATTTGTGGCGTGCGTCTTGATGTTGTTCCACAATTGGAGGGACCTACAGTTTTAAGCCGACTCCGAACGGCAGATATTTTTATGAGGAGCTTCTTCATGGCAACCGCTATTAGAAAAATATTTTTCTTAGTTTTGGTGCTTCACCTATATTCGAATCGACGTTCTCTCTGTGAATTCCGGATGGTAGTCACGCACCAACCCATTCGGCTACGGCGGCCGCCATTTTTATGTATACCTTCTGCTTAAATATGAACGAGACGTTATCAATAAAACGGTCCGCGGATGACATATGGCGAAAATAAATTTTTTGTTAGATGGTGGGACTATTACAAGCTTACATGGCAAATTTCAGCGTGATATGTCACATAGTTTGTTTTCTTTGCTACTGTAAACAAGTCAAGCTCGAGTATGTTTTTCGAATTTAACGATGGAAATTCAAGTTGAACAAAGAATTTGTTTGAAATTTTGTTATTCCAACAAAATTTCGGCTTCAGACGCCTTAAAAATGTTGCAGACAACCTATGGGGACTCTGCTCTATCGCGTGCACGTGTTTTCCAGTGGTACAAATCGTTCAAAGAGGGCCGTACATCGGTTGAAAACTTGCCTCATGAACGTCGTCCAGCAACATCAGTGAACGACGAAAAGATCGGAAAAGTAAAGGAAATTGTGCTTGAAAACCACACAAATCGCAAAATCGGTTAACGGTGAATATTATTTAGACGTTTTAAGGCGTTTGCGCGAGAACATTCGTCTTAAAAGGAAGGAATTGTGGGACAACAAGTCATGGTTCTTGCATCACGATAATGCACCAGCTCTCACATCACGTCTTGTTCGCGATTATTTGAACAAAAATAATGTTAATATCGTTCCGCAAGCACCGTATTCGCCTGATATGGCTCCATGTGACTTTTTCCTGTTTTCCAAGCTCAAGTTGCCGCTCCGTGGAAAACATTTTGAGACAATTGAAGTCATAAAAGAGAATTCGAAGAACACACTCGAGCTTGACTTGTTTACAGTAGCACAGAAAACAAACTATGTGACATATCACGCTGAAATTTGCCATGTAAGCTTATAACAGTCCTACCAAAAAACAAAAAATGTATTTTTGCCATATGTCATCCGCGGATCGTTTTATTGATAACGTCTCGTTCATATTTGAGTAGAAGGTATAAATGTCGTAGAGTCAGTGTAAATGCTACTCTTTCTGAAAACTTGTCCTTTGAAACTTTAAAGTCCTTTGGCATGGAACTCGCCAAACATAAGACCTAAGTTAACCTGATGACACGAGATCACATGCCACTCAAGGTCAGCATGTAAATAGGCAACACTTCGTAGTGATCCGGTAGAGAGATACATCGATAGAGCTCGACAGAGTACAACAAAGCGAAGCTTCACAGACAGCAACACAAGAAGGCGAGCCTATAGCATGAAAGCTGGCTACAAATATGGTGAACCTAGACGTGGGTGAATAGAATCGATCCTTTGTGGATGCCTTTCTGGGCCCTCCCAAAGTAATGCAGAAAGTAGTCCCGGGAAGGGTGTCTCCTCAGAAGGAGAGGAGGGATTGTTTTAGTGGCCATACCACTCAATGCAGTAAGAGCGAAGGCATCTACAAAAATAAAAAAATGTTAAGAATAGAGAACAAACATTTACGGCTGTATCAAACTAATTTGTGTAAGATTTCCGTCAAAGCTGTTTATTCTATTTTATTAAGATTAGATAATATAAGGAACTATTGTATATATATGTAATATCTTATAAGGAATTACTCGGTGAATATATTAAGTTTTCATTTTCTCGATTACGAGAACAAAATGAAATCTAGTACGAGAGTCCTTTATCATTTTTTCACAGTGATCGACCTGTTTTCGGCATCAGGAAAGGGAAGCTGAAGCGAAAGCACGATCCAATAGCATTTTTTACTCCTTCGGAGTAAAATGCATCTATAAATTACTTTCACAAGAGTTTTCCTTCTAACTTAATTCAGCATATGAAAATTTTTATGAATGCATCTCCAGCTATGGGCTTAAATTTTGAAGGTACATATTATCTCTATTTGTTACCCCTAACACTACCGTTTTTTTACTACCTATCGAAACGTGAATTTTGTAAGTACACATACTTATGGCACACACTATATCGGCAAACAGTGTGCAGTACATGTGCTCATAGGTATTTGATTTCCCTTCTTACACCCTCATATGCTTGCAACGCTTTCGGCGCCTTGTCTTTTGAAGTCACGTTACTCAAACACTGACAGTTGGCAGCAGCTGAACGTTCTCTACTTCTCTTTTTTTTTTTGGCTATTTTCTTTGAAATTGTTTACCTACCTATTTTCCTCTTCTTCATAGTGGCTATGGAACGTTTGCGCTCCTTGTTTTAAATGCAAATTACGTGCAAACGAAGAGGAGTGGGACGGGTAAATAAAAATGAAAGAATATTTGTATTAGATATGAATATTATCAAAAATATCTGAGATGGTGTTTTGGATTTGAATGAAAATTAATATTGAGTAAGAGTTCATTAAGTTCTGGAATGAGGATTATTAAAAACAAGAGAGACATCATTCAAGTTAACATCTGTTAACACCTGAGCCGCTTTTCATGCCTCCATATCATCATTTGAAATTGCCGCCCGGTTTTTATTCATGGGCAATACTTTGGCAGTGAGAATTGAAGCTGTCACAGCGAAGGTGAAGCAATACCAAAAAACAAAAAACAAATCTGTACTGACGTTTTGCGGCTGCGACTTGCTTTGGCTATTGTTATCTTATTTTTAAGTTATAAGATACCACAGATGTTCTCCAGGTCGAGCAGGTAATAAACCTCATAGGTTTTAAAAGGTTACAAAGTACCAAGGAATGTCAGTTGGCAGAATCACGTGGGCAATAAATAGTTTTCCCCTTCTAAATCTACTGGTTCTGACGATACCTTGCCTGTGATGCTTCATAAAACAAGTACCTCGGTGGTTCCTGTCCTGCAAGAAATCTACTTGGCGTGTATGGCTCTTAATCACGTTCCTGCCATCTGGAAGAAAACGAGGGTTGTTTTCATACCCACGGCAGGGGTCACGACTCGGCCAAGGGCTTTAGGCCTATAAGTCTTACCTCATTTATCCTGAAAGTGTTTGAAAGATTGATTGATTATCATATCCGAGAGCACATAGAATCCAAATTATCTCCAGCGCAACACGCTTACCTGAAAGGGAAATCTACGGAATCAGCCCTACACGAGGTCGTAGGGACTGTGGAAAAATCTCTGGAAGGCAAACAATTCACTTTGGCGGCCTTCATAGATATAGAAGGTGTTTTTAATAACATCATGGCGCAATCAATTATCACTGCGTTAGATAGACTAGAGATGGAAAGACCTATCTGTCTCTGGGCTACCACTTTCGGCCTCTGAATCAACTCTGACAAAACGTAGCTGATGCTATTTACCAGAAAATATAAACCTCCACCCTGTTTATGATGTCCGTCTTGATGGTTTTACACAAATGGAGCAACTTACAGCATTATCGGTGTCTCTACGACCACGTTTGAAGTCAGCAAACCTTCGTTTTATTGTTGTTTCTGATGGAGTGGAGTCCCTATAATGCTTTTCAAGCCATTGCTTCGCTTGAACGATTCTTTTTCCTATCGAGAAGCAGTGTAATACTGAAACACGAGATTGTTTTTCATCCATTCTTTGAAAATAACAAAAGTAGTGTCACTCTTAGCGCAATAACTCGCAAACTAATGAATAGAATATAATGAATTTTAACAGCTGTCTTTTTAAGGTTAGTACTAACTGAAAAAGAGAGCAATACAATAAAACTAGTGCCACCTATGTGTTAGACACGGCACTGTTTAGCCAATGTATTAAGTTACTGTACATATTTTCCATTTTCACTTATTCGAGCCGTTTTAATTTCCCATTTTAAGGGCATTTACTACAATGCAATGACCTGTACCGACTGTAAAACTTACTGTACTTAAAATAACAGACATTGACCAAATACTGAGGTTTGAAAGAAAGATACCGGGAACAATATATGGTCCCTTCTGGCGAGATGACGGAACATATCAGATAAGGCACAATTACGAGCTAGACGCATTGATACATAGTGGAAATGTAATAAGCTTTATAAAGAGTCACCAAATCAGAGCTGCTGTTCCATAGACAACCAGTTGGCGGGAGAGGTCGAGGGAGCCCAAATAAACGCTAGGTTGATGAGATCACAGCTAACCTGCGGAAAATGAGGATAAGAAACTAGAAAGGCGTGGTAGAGGATCGGTGGGAGTGGAGAACTGTAGTTGCGGAAGCAATGGTCTGCACAAGACTGTAGTGCTAATGAAAACGATGATGAAAAAAGTCATGGCGGTATCGATTAGCAGTATTTCATTAGATGAAAATATGTCCTTACTTTTACTTAGGAAATCATAGTAAATTTAAATTTAAATTAAAACCATTTTTCACGACATTTCGATGTTTTGGATTATGACACCCTTTCAGCAAATAGGCAATATGCAAAAAGTATAAGTACTGGATTTCGTGGAAGCTGCAAGCCACCAACTCCTTAAATAGCAGTGACGTATACCGGTTGAGCGGAACCACTTTGTGATTGCTAGCCGATCGCCTATCTTATTGGTTATAATAGAGTACGTACGCATCAGCACCAGATGAGCCTATCTATATACTTTATATACGCCTATCTGAAGCTTAGAGTTTCAACTACTCTTTTCGCCTACGAACACGGTTATGTACTAGGGATCTGAATTCGTTCCATATCAGGACGAGAGATTTCATTTCTGCATCTGTAGAGTATCGCCAGGTGGTAAACGGTCTTCCATTTCCTCAGCCGGCTTGCTTAGAAGGGTTCCAGCGCAGGGCCGGTTAAGCAACCTTGTCGCTGTGTGGCCGATCAAATGCCATTTCCCTACATCCACCTGTGACGCTTGCTTCAACAAATCGACATTTTTATTCGGTTAATAAATGTTTGTAGTCGTTTCGTGATCGTCACAGTTACTTTCCAGGTGATGCAGCTATACAGGATCACTGACTTAACACTGGCGTTGAATATGCGCCAAAACCGATGTTGCCGTATTGCCATATTGGATCGAAGATGCCGAAGGCCGACTTTACTTTGCTAATTCTGCGTTCAACATCAATTTCAGAGCCATCGTCTGCAGTGACAATGCAGCCAAGGTAGAAAAATCTGTCAATGTTTTCAAACTGCTACAAGCCCACTATCACCGGCTCCGAAGCAGTGTAATTAAGTGCTTTTGTTTTCTTAACATTTACTTTGAGGCCGGCTGTTTTTGACTTCTCCTGCATGGCTTGAGTTAGTAACTTCAGCTCGCAAAGCTTGTTTGCAAGCAAGTATTTGTAGTAGCTGAGAAAGGTATTATTTAGCTTCCACTGGATGCCTCTCTCTTGATTTTCGTTGCTAAGACTCAGCACGTCATCGATGAGCCAATTTACTGACATATAATGCCAACTACATCTCTCAAAAAATCTTTCAGTTGTAAGAAAATATTGTTTAACAAATACTTCTTGAAAACCTTACAAAATGTTTAAAAAAATTTAACAAATAAATAAGTGTAAATTAAATTTACGTTCGGTCTTGCCGAGATAATGAAGAAGTCAGGAAGGGTATCTTAGTCTTCATTAGGAGGCTGCAGGTTCTTTGGGTATTAAGAATTAAGAAAAGTATATCAATGAACAACCACCTTCAACATTGTCCCTTTCTTCCAATAATAGCGAATATCTAGTCGTATGAGTATCTTATGATTTTTTAAAAAAAATTGGGTCCCTTCAATTCATTTTGTCACCCATTTGTGAAGGCGTCATCTGCTAAGAGAAACACAATCAGCAACACCTCTGACACCTACAACACTCAATAACCAACTGTTTTTGATGTTCGTTCCAGCACTCCACGATGCCGGCAAGACAAATAAAATCGGCAGCTCGCTGTGCTGTGGCTCTCGCTGAATCCGAGTATGCGCATTGGTCGATTATAAGAGTTTACTAAATAGTGGGATATTTTTGCGCTTATCACAGCTTGCATTCAAATTGTAACGGTTGATATTTTACTATGCATATTTAAGTTGTTAAATTCTCGCATTCCAATTAAGTTTCGAAATAAACATACGTTGAGCTTTGGATAAGAAATAAGTGAATATGAATTTTTTTTAATTTTCTTTCTCTCTTTAGAATAAAACGGATTTAGGAGACCTTAAACTCGGTTTCTCAATTCCGCGCTTAAGCTAGATTTTTCATGCATTAAATGATTTAAGTTGTGTAAATTTGTTTGAAAAGCTGCATTCCATTACTTGAGTTGAATTGCAAGCTTACGCTAAAAACCACATGCCTCCGGATCTGTTTTGTGAGTTGAAGTCACGATTTGTTGAGGCAATATTTTCTGAACTCAGTTCAAGTCAAACGGCCAATATCATCATCATCATTGTTTCCTTAAATCCCTTACGGGACATAGGTCACCAGCAACACCTACGCGCTATCTCGTCCGATTGCTTCCAACTTAACCCGAACGGAGCCGTCTCAGATTTCCCTTGACCTACCAGACACTCTTCCTCTCGCTGTGAGTGGGTTCCATTTCATTGCCTTCTTTGCTTCTGCCCTCTTCCATTTCTGTCTTTTAATCCAAATGTCTTGCGGCTCCATGTTTTGCTTGAAATCCTTAGACAGCGGTTGACAAAAATTTGTAAGTGACTAGTTTTAGCGGAATTGATTTTCCAGGTAGAGCTTTTGTACAGCAGTACCGAGAACACATTCGGCTTGACGAGCCTAACCTTTAAAGTAGAATTCAGGTTCTTATTTCGCCATACAGAGTACAACATCCCGATTCCCTTCTGGCTTTTTCGCTTCGGGAGTGTATGTCTACATCTGTACCACCGTCGAGGTAAGTAAATTCCCTCACTGTTTAGATAGGGTTACCCGCAATCTCCACACACCCGCCCATCTTATTTGCCAGACTTATCACCTTCGCCTTGTTAAAATTGAATAGCTTCCCTTTGAAGCGCAGAACCCATTTGCATAAGTTCCGGAAAGGGCAAATAAAATATTTATCGACCCACAAAAGAAAAGGTAAGCCAAGCGAAAGAAACTGGAACAAATCATTTTTCCAACATTTCTAGCACTACTAAATTTATGAGTCAAATGATATCCAAGCATCATTTCTCAGGTGTGACAAAAGAAGAAAGATCCAAGGTGATTAAATCTTAACCCTTCAAGCGCAAGGTATTTGAGGAGAAATTGCTGAGATAATTCCACATCATCCTCTCGCGGGTTCACTGTCCAGCTAGTTCATCGGCCCAGCAGTTTCTGGCCATATACCTGTGGACAGGTACCCATATCAGCTTAATATGGAAATACTCGCATGAGCTGGAAAGATTAGTTAGTCTTAAGTTAGACAGTAGAGTAAGAGTGGGCCGTAACATATCACATATTCCAATTCGAACAGATCTTTAGACGCTATTCAGCTGCTTAAAGAACGTCGTGCTCTCGAATGAATTCTATCAGACGAGGACTGCATGCAACAAAATTTGTTTCTATATATTCAAAAGTTCTTATAGAGTGTAACAATGCAAACTGGTGTCTCTTAACCAGGTTTTCCTGATCAAAGTACCAAGACATGAGGGACACGGAGGACATGAAAGCAACGGAAAGGCAGATTTGTATGCTAAAAAAGGGGCGGAAGGACCATTTAGCCAAATTGTTTGGCTTTAACATATACAACCTAAAACAGGAAACAGGAAATGGATCTTAATAAAAACTAAAAAGTTCCTAAACTTAAATACCAACAGAGCAAAAT
This sequence comes from Anastrepha ludens, assembly GCF_028408465.1. Classification (NCBI taxonomy): domain Eukaryota; kingdom Metazoa; phylum Arthropoda; class Insecta; order Diptera; family Tephritidae; genus Anastrepha; species Anastrepha ludens. The sequence goes on along the minus strand of NC_071499.1, from coordinate 7,134,794 downwards.
CTGTTCTAACCATAGATAAAAGGGCCTTCGGGTACTCTATGAAGCACTTACAGTCCACTTTGTCTGGAATAAACATTTCAATACAATAGGACTATCTACCACTAGTTTATGCAACCTCTGCTGTGATGAAGAAGAGTCCATGGAACATTTAATCATCAATTGTGAAGCATTAGATCACAGGATACAAAGAATCCTGGGCTCGTACCTACTAGAGAATGAAGGCTTACAAATTCTCCTTCTTAAGGAGATGGTTCGATTCCTCGCAATACTAAATCATTAAAATCAAGCACTTAGAAGCTTACAAAAGATCAATCTGGTCGCAGTGCTTAGAGGTCATAGCCTAACCCGTACCATCATTACGTACCATCAAGTACGTTACCATGTTGGAAAGACAAACGGAGCACCCTTAATCGAGAGATCTGAGGTCTGCATGCCTTATCCCATCATGAATAAGCCGATCTCCGTCTTTAGATTCCCTCTGCCAATTTGTTCAGAGTAGTCACAAACTTTTCTCTAAAAATAGTGCTACGCTATACGAGTGAGCAGTACCCGCATAACCCATTTAAACCTTTCTATTTCACAGGGGAAATTCTTCTTTTAATTTTTAATCAATACCTCTTTCTATATGAATAAATTTTTCACTGGGATACCCACACACCGACTAGGACACTCACGCATTCTCTTAGGAAACAATCCTTCAGTCAATTCTGCTGTGCGGTTCTATTATCAACTTGCCACCTGATTATTGAATGTCCCGCACTCACTACATAGTTACAGATACGTCTTCTTTTCAGCAAGAAGCAAACGCTTCATTGATAATCCCTAAACTCTCTGAATTGGGGGAAACAGATTAGAGTCTTTAGTAACAGTCAGGCTGAACTAAAGGCTCTGGAGAACAGAAAACAAACCTCAAAGAATGTTCAAGAATGTAAATCTGTTGCAAAACGGAATAAGCTCGTACTTATATGGCTTCCAGGACACTGCGGTGTTCCAGGAAATGAAATTGCCGATGAATTGGCCAACTGTAGATCAGCGGTTACCCCACAATATCCCACAGGGACCAGAGCCAATAATCGGAATCAGTTCTACAGGAATCATGATATGGGATTTTAAACGCCCTAAGCTCAAAATAGGAGTTAAAAGATCGCATATATATATAAGTATATATATTATGTATGCAATTTACATAAAAAACGATGGTCCACTTTTGAAGGTTGCAGAGCTGCAAAGTGCTTAGTGGCAAGCACGGACTTTCTTCTAAACTGAAACTTGGTAGAAAAGATGTTCGGTTGATGGTCTGTAATACTACAGGGCACAACTCATAGAGTCAACATATGGCCACCATTGGAATCAGTGAGGTTCCGATTTGCCTGTCTTGCTTAGAGGAACCGGAAAGCCTGAAGTATTTTACATGTGACCTTTACTAGAGCCAGGCTACGAATTTTGGGTTCCGATGTCATGGGAATGAGTCAAATTCGTTCTCTCAAACTGGGGATATTTTCAGATTTGCCAGAGGATCTGGAAAATTCTATTCTATTCTATTCTATTCTATTCTATTCTATTCTATTCTATTCTATTCTATTCTATTCTATTCTATTCTATTCTATTCTATTCTATTCTATTCTATTCTATTCTATTCTATTCTATTCTATTCTATTCTATCTCTTTCTCTCTGTCACTTCTCTAAAAATACTATCAAATAATTTGCGAAAAACGCAGCGAGAGTTGAGCAAACACTACTAAACTCGCGATTTTGGTAAGCGCCACTATTTTTTATTTTAAAGTGTTATCAATGAAATTGAAAATAACAACAACAAAACTTGTAAAGTGTCAATTGAATTTTCCGCATTGGGATTAAAAATTTGTGATAGTTGAGTTTTCTTTTTTGCACTCGTTTAATTTTTTGTATGCACACATTTTTTTAACCCACAAATTTAATGAACTCTAAAGCAGTATTTTTTATTTATATATCAGCAATTAGGTAAGTTAACTTAACTTGAACTTTTTATTTATCCTTTATTGATTTACAACTATTTAGTAAGTATTACTCTCGCTTCCGCATTTAAGCCTCTTACCGTTGAGTGCACACAGAAGTTATTCACTTAATCGAATGGACTCGAAAAGCTTAAGGTAAAATGTTAAATTTCAAACCAAATTGATGAATCATCGAAATATGTGCACACACACATACATGTGCATGTCTATATACATATATATATAGGAACACATTCACATACTCAGTTCAGAATTTAGTACAAGTCTGTTTGCGAGCCTTCCTACCAGCGGCAACAACGAAGAAGGATAGACGGTCAGGAATGATAAAGTGCTACGGTTGCAGCCACAGGCCAACATCTAGTCGAATAGGAAGAAAGGAACAGCAAAAAAATCAACTGACAAGTTAAAAATGTAAGAATGTACATAGTCACATACACACCTGCATACATATTACAAGTGCGTGTGAGCCGCCAGCAATACAAGTGAAATGCAAACATAGCCTCATCAATAGGCAACACGGAAAAGTTCGCATACATATAATTTCTGAAAATGAATGGAAAACCTTTGTAGGGTGGGGGGTTAATTTGAAGAATTTCGCACACCATTACAAGTGAACCTATTTACTAGATTTATGTTTCTTTTTGGTTGGGAATTTTGTGGCCAAAAATCAATGAGCCGCAAAGATGAGTTCGACTCTTGAAATAACAACGATTTGAATGAACCCTTGAATGGTAGCCACAATTATTCCGAAAGTCATCGAACTTAAAATGGAATGTAGTGCAATTGATTAAAGCAATAAAAAGTGTTGCAAGAAACGTTACGAATTCAGTAGACTAACCGAACGTTTGCGAGTTAAAGTTTTTGCTGTCATTTAATATGTGAGGGGATTTTATTTCCAATTTCTGCTAAGCTTAAATAAAAAGTAAACCTGTAGGCTGTGGCAGACGATAGAAGAAGAAGAACCAAGTTTTGTGAAACTAAAAGGAGTTAAAAGTTGTCAGTGCAATTTTTTTTAACAAAATATTTTTTTTTTTTTTTTTATTTGACATTACGACTAGTTACAAAGGAAAATTTAATTAACTAACGAGCAATTTGTTTAGAATTTAGAAAATAAGGTATATACAACAATTAACGCTAAGGTGTGGTTAGTACATTAAGTCTTTGGGCTTTTTGCGTTTCAGTCTTCTTCTCCAATTAGCTGGATTAACAAGAGTAGAGGCCTCCGTATTAACGTGGTTTTTTAATCTTTCATCGTGGGCTTTTGCTATCTTTTGTGTTGTGTCTGCCACCGAATCAATATTTAGGTCGCGTTCAAGATCGGAGCTACGGATATACCGCGGAGCACCGACTGCACATTTAATAATTTTATTTTGGAGCCTTTGTATAGATTGAATGTTACTTTGGCTGGAACAGCCCCATAACTGTGCGCCCGAGGACCATACAGGCTTCAGAATTTGTTTGTATACAATCATTTTATTATTGGTGGATAGTGCTGATTCCTTTCCCATAAGCCAATACATATTTCTGTATTTTAATTTCTTTTCTTCTTTCTTTTTCTTTACATGGGCGTTCCATCTTAGCTTGGCGTCTAGTGTCATAAAATATTTATAGTAAATGAAAATAGACTACTGTTTTGCAAACAAAAAATTAATTTCGTTTTTTATTAGGTGTGCAACTAAGTTCTCGCTGTTTTTTTTTTATGAAAATACAACTTTATTCTGAAAAAATGGTTACAAGTGAATAATTAAGAGTATTTCCCATCGCTGGCTACTACTTTTTCCCATCTTTCTGATAGATCTCGTACACCGTCGCGGTAAAACTGTTCATCTTTTGAGGCTATCCACGGATCAAGCCATTTTTTGATGTTTTCATATGAATGGAACTGCTGGTCAGCTAGACCATGTGCCATCGATCGGAACAGGTGATAAGCGGACGACGCAATATCTGAAAAATATGGCGGGTGGGGTACGATTTCCCATTTCAGTGTTTCCAGGTAGGTTTTAATGGGTTTGGCCAAGTGAGGCCGAGCGTTGTCATGCTGTAGAATCACTTTTTCATGCCTCTCCGCGTATTGCGGCCGCTTCTCGCGCAGTGCTCGGCTCAATCGCAGCAATTGAAGTCGATACCCTTCCCCAGTGATGGTTTTGCTTGGTTTCAACAGTTCATAATAAATAACACCAACTTTGTCCCACCAAATACATAGCATAACCTTCGCAGAGTGAATATTCGGCCGAGGCGACGACGTAGAAGCATGACCAGGCAGTCCCCATGACTTTATTTTCTTTGGATTGCTGTAATGAATCTATTTTTCATCACCTGTCACGATGCGGTGAAGAAACCCCTTCCTTTTTTGGCACTGGAGCAGTTGTTCACAGGCGAACATCCCTTGGTTTTAACTCATAAGGAACTCATCTGAATCATTCCCAAGGCATGCAATCGCTTAGAAATGAATTGGCGGGTAGCTCCTAATACTGAAGCAAGCTTTTCTTGCGTTTGACACCGATCCTCATTGAGCAATGCCTCCAATTCAGCGTGTTCGTAGGTTTTTGGCCTTTCTTCACGCGTACGGTCGTCAACATTGAAATCACCATCTTTGAAGCGACGGAACCTATTTCGCTTAAAGCAGCATCTCCATAAACTTTTTGTAGCTCTCGATGCGCTTCAGCCGCCTTTTTTTCAAATGAAAGAGGAAAATCAACACTTCGCGCAAATGACGATTATTCGGCACAAAATCAGACATTTTCACAAAACCAAAAGTATTTGATACCAAAACAAAATCACTAAAGTGTCGCAGCAGTTTGTTTACCATATGTCTAAGCTTGGTTTATGATGCTTAGGTTATGTTAGAATCGTGTACAACACACTGCTGGCGGCATCTATTGACAAACAGCGAGAACTTTTTTTTTGCATGAACAGAAGAAGCATGGAGATAAAGAAGATCAATGTAAAGAGGAAGAAGAAAATGAAGATGGAAATGAAGGTATTCACCTTATGAAATGAAAATGAAGAAGAAGAGGAAGAAGAAATATATATTATTGGCTATAAAACTGCATTTCCAGATAATGTTTTGATGCAATTTTGATAAATTTTGTACAAAGTGTGAAACTTTGCTTTATATGATTTGTGTTGTAGTAGGAGCTATATCTATATATATAAAAAAAAGTCATGTTAGTTACACTATTTATAACTCGAGAACGGCTGAACCGATTTGGCTGAAAATTGGTGGAGTGGTAGCTTAGTACTAGGAGACGGTCATAGGATACTTTTTATCCCATTCGAACGCGTTTCCGGGAAGTAAATTTGATAATATAAATTTTGTCAGAAATATATAATCACAGTAATTTGTATTCTCTTTGAATCATCATTATCAATGCCGCGATCAAAACAATCGAATCTTTCCCGACAAAGCCGTAATGCAAGAAGGATACGAAAACTTGCGAATGAAATGACCGGAGAAGCACAAGGAATTGCCCGTGAAGAGCGCCGCGTTAGTATGGCTCGACTTCGTGCTTCTCAATCACAAGAGCAAAGCGAGGCAACCCGTGAAACGGCTCGGTTAGTAATGCGAAATTGTCGAGCGAATAACAGTGATAAACAAGTAGATCATTTTCGACGCACAAGAAGAGAATTATCAAGTGCTGATTTGAATCGAGCAGCGTTTCGATATGATTGCAACACTGATTACTGCTTGCATCCTAGCGTTTGCATTGGGCCAATGAACGTTGCTTGCGAGTAGTTTGGCGCATTGAAGTTTTCCGGATAAATGCCCGGATTGTGCTGCCTTAGTGGAAGAGTTGAATTGCCATTATTGACTTTTTTGGAGGCGCAATAATTTTACTATCTGGCGACTTGCGCCAAACACTGTCAGTAATTCCAAGATCAACGGCTGCTGACGAAATAAACGCTTGTCTCAAATCATCGAATCTATGGCGCTATGTGGAGAAACTTCAGCTGACAACAAGCATGAGAGTTGCATTACTTAATGATACATCTACTGAATATTTTTCTGAGCAATTACTGACTATCGGTAATGGTCGAGTACCTGTCGACGAATCAAGCGGATTGATTTCATTTCCTCAGAATTTCTGTAACTTGTCATATCAAGCCAAATGAAGATGAACCCACCAACTATCCAATTGAATTTTTAAACTCCTTGGATGTACCTGGCTTACCACCGCACAATTTACTCCTAAAAGTTGGCTCCGTAGTAATCATACTTCGAAACATAAGCCCAAAAAAACTTTACAGCGGTACGCGTTTGGTGGTAAATAAATTGATGGACGACGTGATTTACGCGACGATAAAAAAAAAATAAATAATTGGCGCGTACACTTCTGTTAGGTGTTTGGCCGAGCTCCTCCTCCTATTTGTGGTGGGCGTCTTGATATTGTTCCACAAATGGAGGGACCTACAGTTTCAAGCCGACTCCGAACGGCAGATATTTTTATGAGGAGCTTTTTCATGGCAGAAATACACTCGGAGGTTTGCCATTGCCTGCCGAGGGGCTACCGCTATTAGAAAAATGTTTTTATTAATTTTGCTTTCACCGAGATTCGAACCAACGACCTCTCTGTGAATTCCGAATGGTAATCACGCACCAACCCATTCGGCTACGGCGGCCGCCTTATTCGGAAAATTCGAAGGTGAAGAAGTTCTCATTCCGAGGATCCCGATGATCCCAACCGATCTTCCGTTTGAGTTTAATAGACTTCAATTTCCGATCCGTCTTGCATTCGCCATGACCATTAACAAATCACAAAGCAAATCCTTGAAAGTTTGTGGTCTGAATCTAGAAAATCAATGTTTCTCACATGGTCAATTATATGTGGCATGTTCACGGGTCGGAAAACCATCTGCGTTGTTTGTTCTTGCACCTGATAATAAAACAAAAAATGTCGTGTATCAGAAGGTGCTTAATTGAAGAGTGCAATCTATTAAAGCTTCATTGAAAAACTTGATTAATAAAAAAATTAACTTAATAAAATCAAAAATCTGCTTTTTTATTGTCTCTAGGGCGGAACAAAGTTCGCCGGGTCAGCTAGTTTTTTATAAAAAAAAAGTGTTAGTATGTTTATAACTTCTCAATGCAGTGTATAAGAGAACAAACTGTAGAGGTACGAAATAGTAGCGGTTAGACCAAGTGGATCCTCGTTTATCACTGTAAAGCAATATTTGGCATTTTGTACGTACGATACAAATTGAATCTCGCAATAAAAGATGAATATACGGTATTTGGATTCCACTAAAGAAAAATGTATAGAAAGCACTGAAAGAGCGTCGCGATGAGCAGAAATTGAAAAAAATCTGCACCTAAAAAATTGAAAGTGACCTAAAATATGCAAAAGAAACCACTAGTGACTCTTAAATTATTTCCATGGCTCAGTATGATTCGCACATTTCGAATTTTTCCTCATGCCACCATCGGTTTCGTATGTGTCGTTATCGCGCTTGCACTTGCAAATCACATTTTTTCCACAATAAGCAATTTCCTCAAAATAAAAAGAATGCAAAGCAACATAAAAAACGTAGCCATTTTGCTGATTTCCTTGATTCTATGCTTTGTGCCATCGTTTGCTCAGCCACGCATCAGCGCACAAAGTGCGGCGCCTGGCCAATTGTGGTCATTCATTGCTGTTGTGTATGTTGTCGGCCGGTCATCTTGCCACCCGCGGACGCACGCACGCATGCACGCACACGCCTTTGAATGGGGCGCCACATTTTTCAACTGGTGTCGGAAATTGAAATTGCTCATAAAAGTCGTTAACAGTTGTGTGAAGTATGCATGAATATGAGCAATTGTGCAACATCGCGCCACACTCGGCTGCCTCACAGCAATGCACTCGGTTGTGGCACTGTGGTGTGCATGTGAATGTGGCATGCGTTTGCGTGTGTGTGTGTGTGTTGCGTGCGCTGCTTTGTGGCAATGAAAAATGCAATTCCTCAAAACCAGGCATAAAACCAGAAATCAGCAAAGCTTTGAGTTCTGAATTTTGAACGCATGCATTTTTTTATGCGCTCACTTGGTTATGCGGCATGCACATGTAGGTGTGTGGAAGCTTCATATGTGTGAGTAAAAGTGCATACAATCAAATTGCTTGTTTGACTTTTCACATAACTTTAACGTTTATTGTATTACTTAATTTTTTTTTACTACTCGCTGAGCTTTAAAATTCCCTACTACGGTCAATATTTTAATTTAATTTTTTCATTGCATTACCTGCTTTTTAGTGATGTGAGGGACATTATTTAAAAAGTTAAATGAGTTGTTTTGGCTTTTCAGTCTCGCAATTTTTTATTTAATTTTCGCTTTTTTATGAATGCGAAATGAGCAAAAAGCGACAATTAACGCAGAAATTTGTCTGATATGGATGATTATCGCTGGGTAACGAAAAGTTAATGGTTTTTATTTTATTGAATGAAAGGCTAGGCTTTAGAATTTAAAGCAATTAGCAACGCGAGTTTAAATTTTAAATTTATTTTTTTTTTCTCAAATTCAACTAGACAAACGAACGAACAAACGCTGGGCGAGGGCGGAAAGGTATTTAAACCTTTTCTTCTAATTTTTCTCTTAATGAATGCAGAATAAGTCAAAAATATTGTGTAAAATTGTCAAATGGATCGGAGCGAAATTGACGAAATTATGAGCATTTCGAATTTCTATGCCCACTCGACTTCTTGAAATCTTTATATTTTCGATGTCCATGTACTTCAGTAACGTCGAAGAAATGAAGGGAACAGCGAGATTTTGTAACTTTGACTTTGACTTTCATCCAGACCGCTCAGTAAGGCTGGATTCCATCCGAAAACCTGATGATTCATACACCATTTCCAAATAGGAAAAATTTAATGCTCTACTCGAAACTCATTTTCCGGGTAGTAGAACTCTCTCTGAAGTAGAGAGTGGCATGAACAACAACGATAGTGACAATGAAACCTCTAGGTACAGCTGGTATATTGCTAGTCGGATAGTGACCAAATAAGCTTTTTCTTATCTTCCTTTGAGAACTTTAAGGCCCCTGGACCTGAACGAATATATTCAGTAGTGCCTAAGAAAGGAGGAGACAGGCTTATGTAGACCCTAAAAAGGATCTTCACAGCCCGTCTTGCATTTGGTCATATACCGTCCCAATGGCGACGCGTAAGAGTAGTATTTATTCCGAAACCAGGAAAAGACGACTATTCCCTAGAAAAAAGTTTTAGCCCAATCAGTTTGATATCGTTCGTGTTGAAAAGTCTGGAATGAGTGGTGAAAAAACATATTCGAGTGAGGGTATTGCCGAGAAGTCCACTTAGTAGAAATCAACACGCTTATCAGAGTGGAACATGATGTGAATCAGCCTTACCAGATCTTATTAGCGAGATTGAAGCCGGGCTGGGAGCTGACGAGTACACAAGGGGCGTTTTCGTGGACATTGAGGGAGCTTTTGATAATGTCACATTTGGCTCAATATGTTCTTCTGCCGACATGGAGTTAATCAAACCACTGTAAATTGGATATATTCCATTCTCTCTGAGAGCCTGTTAACCGCTGGTGGGAACAGTGAGGAACTAATCACCGTCAGGGCCAATCAAGGATGTTCCCAAGGGGGTGTTCTTTCCCCCCTGCTGTGGTGCTTGGTCGTAGACTCTTTACTGGCGAGACGCAGGACTCGGTTTTCATGTCCAAGCATATGGACGGACGATGTCTGTGCGCTAACATCGGATAAATTCCTAAGGAGGCTTTGCACGAAAGTGCCGAAGATTCTTTACAAAATCGACGACTGGTGCATTTTGAGGGGGCTTTTGATAATGTCACATTTGGCTCAATATGTTCTTCTGCCGACATGGAGTTAATCAAACCACTGTAAATTGGATATATTCCATTCTCTCTGAGAGCCTGTTAACCGCTGGTGGGAACAGTGAGGAACTAATCACCGTCAGGGCCAATCAAGGATGTTCCCAAGGGGGTGTTCTTTCCCCCCTGCTGTGGTGCTTGGTCGTAGACTCTTTACTGGCGGAGACGCAGGACTCGGTTTTCATGTCCAAGCATATGGACGGACGATGTCTGTGCGCTAACATCGGATAAATTCCTAAGGAGGCTTTGCACGAAAGTGCCGAAGATTCTTTACAAAATCGACGACTGGTGCATGAGACAAGGTCTTTCCGTCAATCCGAACAAAACCAGCATAGTCTTGTTCACGGGAAAATGGAAATTGGATGGATTTAGACTTCCAATACTGAAGGGTGTGACACTTGGTCTTTCCAATGAAGTTAAATATCTAGAAGTAATCTTAGCTAAGAAGCTGACTTGGGAGGCACACGTTTCACTGAAGGTAAATTGCGCATTAAGGATTCTTCAGCAATACCGCAGAGCCTTTGGTAAAGCCTGGGTCTGAAACCTGCTAGGGTGCTATGGATATTCACAGCACTTATCAGACCAATCATCACTTACGCCTCTGTGGTCTGGTGGCGACGGAGCTTAGTTAAGTCCACACTCCGGGCACTATACAGGCTGCAAAGAAGTGTAGGGTTCAGTGTTATGGGTGCCATGAGTACAATCTCCGGCGATACTCTAAATGCTATGCTTGATTTACTGCCCCTGGATCTTAATATACAACAGGACTCAATACAAGCAATGTGTAGACTCAATAAATATGGTTGCTGGCACGAAGGTGGAACTTCGGGACACAGAGAAATCTTTAAGTTGCTATCTGAGCAGTATCCTCTGTTTTGGCACCTAAAGACGACCTGATACCCATAGTTTCATTTGGAAAGAAATTTGATGTCAGATTTCCACTGCGTGAGCAATGGAGCAATCTAGAATGCATTCAGGGAGGTTTGACGGATATTTTCTTTACCGATGGGTCCAAGAATGAAATAGGGTCTGAAGCCGGATGGTACTTAAACGATAGTAATAAGTATCGGTTGAGGGTCGGTATTATTACAAGACATGGAGGATATTTACAGATTTTCCAAAGAATCTGGAAAATTCTCACAGGACCAAACACCCCTGTCTCTATTCTTTCCTATCTCTTTCTCTGATACTTTTCTTCTTGCCCCCTTGAATATCTACGATTTCCATAGCTCTAAATACAATGGGCTTTTTATCCTGAGTGTTTTAGTAATCGCCAAAGCTGTTGGTGCTCCTTGGCTCGACCAATTCAAATTTAAATTCAAAACCCCATAACTCAAAATCGTTTTGAATTTTTTTATTTATTTATCATCACTGCTCAAAAATTTGAAATCTTCCAAAGCGTCATAATTTCAGTCATTGGGCTCTTGAAAAACTCGCTGAAGATCCGCATTTTGGGACCCGAATTTTGTTCAGCGATGTGGCTCATTCTTGGCTTAATGGCTACGTCAATAAGCAAAATTACCATAATTGGGCTGCAGAGCAACCCGAAACCATTCAAGAACAGCCATTACATCCATTAAAAGCAATCGTTTGGTGCGGCCTATGAGCTAGTCATCGGTCCATATTTCTTCAAAGACGAGGCTGGCGCCAATGCAACACTAAGTGGCGCACGCTATCGCGACATGATAGACGACTTTTTGATGACTGAAATTAACGCCCGTGATCTGCACCTTGGTTACAACAAGATGGCTCTACTTACAATACAACCCGTAAAACAATAAGTTAGTAAGCAACTTATCTCTCGTCTCGGACCAATGGATTGGCCACCATAATCGTATGATATCATACCTTTGGACTTTTATTCGTGGAGTATGTAAAGCCCAAATGCTATATGGATAAACCAGCTTCGTTTGAGGTATTGGAAGCCAGCATTACTAAAGTTATTCACGAGATACCGACCAAAGTCCTCCAACGAGTCAAAATTGGTGTTTACGGCTGGGCGAATTGCGGCGAAGTTGCTGCCAATATTTGAATAGGATTACCCTTAAATAATAAATGTCATGAACGGCTCTAGACAAAAATAATAAAGATTGCCCAATCAACTTTGACTTTCGTTGTTCTATTTCAATTTAAAATGCGATACCTCTAAATTGATCACTCTTTATATTTGAATTATTCAGCAATTTTCTACTCGCTAATTATACCGTTAATTTGACCAAGATTACAGATAATTGGACTAATTGAATTGTAAATATTTACATCACAGCAAACACTTCCTCAGCTTTTGCAGCCACCCATCTTCTCCTTCGAGTCTTTAACTTTTTTGCTTATCCTTTCATCCTCCAAACCTACTCATCATCATCATCGTCAGTACTGGCTATGTTTGGTTTGTTTTGACGTTGCATGCTGTTGCTTCTTGGCTTCTTGCCTCCAACACTTGCCTTCGCCTCTTGACTAATCAGCGGCCTGCTTAGATTGGTAATTGCTTTGTTGGCGAGTGAGAAGCGTAAATCGACTTGAAAACCTAAAAAATGCCAATAAAACCGTCAATTAAGAGGAGTCCAGGCACTTTGTGTACTTAAGGCAACCATTGTCCACACAATTTTACGGTCATTGGCTGCCGGCAGTTAACCATTCGAGACGAGTGTTTAAATGGATTAAATTTCCAACATAAACTTTTCACTTAAACAAACTCAGTGCGCTGGCGACGATGGCATAGGCAAAAGCGGCTGTAGTCAAGTAGTCAAGACTTTATACCCCTACTGCCAGGTGGCTCTGCCGGCGCTCCGAAGTTTTAGCATTCAACAAATTGTCTCCATCTCCGGTGGCAGCAAGCAAGGACACGAGCAATGCAAGCGTCCAGGCAGTGAATAATGCCAACAACAACAACAACAAGAGCAATAATGGTAATCTGGTTCATGATGCAATGAAAGTTATTGTAAACCAACAACAAAGGCAGTGACAAGGACGTTACCGGCGAGTGCATAAATCAAAAATTCCTCTACACATTTTTGTGCTCATAAACTGCGACTCTACTCTGGGCCCATACTGCACAAGTGGGGATGTATGTACAGCAGAGTATGAACACACATACACTTATGCCTGCTTATGCAACTAGTTACATATACATCCACACATACACACATACATACACAAGATAGCATGACTCGACGCAGTCTGCGCTAGCAAGTCCTATGAACTCGAGCCAAATAATGCCTGCAGTAAGGGTATAAGTGTATGTGTATGTATATGTGTAAGTATATGTGTATGTATGTGTGTAAGCATGTGTCCCGAAAAAAATTTTACAAATTTGTTAGTTGAAAAAAGAAGAACATCTACAAGAATGTGTAAGAATTGTTACATGACACAATTTGTTGTTGTTGCACTCAAGCATCCGGCGCACGTCATGCGCTTACCTATATTTGTTTGAAACTCCACACACACACAAAAAAAACAAAAACAAAAAAACTATCTTGTGTAAAATACGCTCGTTAAGTATTTAGACATAATATAAAACGTGTCCTGAACTCTCATTTATTTTATGGCACAGGATGTGAATGGCCGAAGGAGCTCCCAACCGGCTTTATTAAAATATGCGAACGCACACTCAATTGCAAACATACATATTTACCTACTTACTCATGTATATCATCTACTGGTTGGTTGTGTTTTCTGGCCAATCTACGCAGGACTACGTAGGAGTCCCCTTTGTTTGTTTTCGTCTGCTGCGCAAGCCAAACAACTATCAAAGGCAAAGTCTTTACAAAAGCGAGCGTAGATCTCAGCTTGGCAACCTCTACCCTACGCTTTATTAAAGAAATATTACTATTTAATTAGTATATGGACCCTGAGAATACCTCAAAATTAAAAAAATAAATTAGAAATTAAGAAAGCCAAAATACTTATTAGGTTTTCTTTTATTTTTGGTATAACTTTCTGGGCGTTAGTGAAATTAAAAGAAGAGATTAAATACCCTCATAGAAGAGAAGCCACTGCAGTCATTGCAAAAGCTTAAATACTATGTATGAGTATCAATTTAGCACGGCGATAGGTTCCAAAAAAGCTTGGAAATGTATTCGAGAGATTGGGATTGGCAATAAATGCCATTATGTCCTGAGCATAAAAATGTTAATGGATGAGAATTTTGTGCCCGATTATAACACATGTCGTGAAAGGTTAGGTGCGTGTATGTACAGGGCTGCCAATTTTCGACGAACCCATCTGACAACCCTGTATCTTTTAACAGAGACGTCAGATCGCTTAATGACATACCGCGTTGGAAGCGTCAGTCCAAGCTGATTTTTACTATGGAACAGTACACGCCACGCGAGCACTCCCAAATTGTTGAAATTTACATTCAACAAAAGAAGTCAATTGTGAGAACTCAACGTGCGTATAAAAAATTAAATAATGGGGAAAATGCGCCTTCCAAGAACACCATTAAACGTTTGTACGAAAGGTTTTCGACTGGTGATGCTCTTTCTAATCCAAAGAGGCCAAATTGCTCTTGTACGGGCCAGTGTTGAGACGTCGCCAAGGACATCCCAAAATCGCCGTTCTCAGCTGTTGGGCATTGCTCGGACCACTTTACAACGAATTATCCGCATTGATTTGCATTTATTCCCATTAAGATTCAATTAACGCACAGATTTTTGCTTGCGGACAAGCCTCGTCGATTGGAATGGGCCCAAAAAGCACATGGGTCCGTCGAATATGGGCAACCCTGTGTGATTTTTATTTTAAAAATTTCGATGATTGTGAAGTTGTTAAGTCCGTACTTAGTGTCAAATCCAATGCTATAGGTCTTTTTTTATGTGTTGGGGTTCCACTAAAAACATCCCTCCCCTTCTCTTGGATCTTTTTCTCAACCCCTGGACTGCTTCCGCATTGCTTAGAGGTGAAGGTCGAAGACGGTGTCCCAAGAAGGCTACATTTACTCACACCGTGTCCAGGGTCGCCTGCGTTGAAAAACATATGCTTAATGCTCTTAAGCATAAATTTCAATTTCGCGCCTCTTTTTTTTTTGAGAAATATCCTCAGCGAAATTTGCGTGGGCATTCCATTTCTCTTCGCTTATTTTTATTTATTTCAGAGCTGTTTGCTCGGGACTACCTCTAACATTTATTTATTTATTAATGCGTTTGAATTCTAATTTCGGCGCAGCATTGTTCCGACACTCCTCAGCTTACTTAACATGCCGCTTACTTTGGCAACTTGTATGGCAGCATAATTTATGTACGCTCAGTAAGTTAATTGTGAGTCTAGTTGCTGGGTCCTGACCACTCTTTTTGTCGATAAAGTGGTATCGAGTACTTGTATATCAACTTCTAATGGGCCACTTAACATATACCACGTACCACATTGTTGGAAGGTGGTTGAGGTTATTCCAATTAAGAAATCCAATGGAGACAAACCCTTTTCTGATGCGCAACACTCCGTTTTCGATGGGCCACAGAGTTTATTAAGGTTTCAGATTATATCACCCTTTTAACGGTTCTAGACCATTCGAAACTGTTGTTCACGGACTACTTAACTTGAACATTAAAAAATTATTCAACTTTTGAGCGCCAGCAACAAGTCTAATAAAATCATACTTCAGTGATCGCACGAAAGCTGTATGTACCATTCATTGGCTTATAACTAAGGGTGTTTCCCAAGACTCGATACTTGTCCAACTTTTGTTTATAATATACGTTACTTTTCTTCAAAATGTGTATTCGTATTTATGCCGATCATGTTCAATTGTATGTTAGTTGCCCCTTTCGTGCCCATCAATAAATATAAAAACTGAAATATAACTCCAACTCAAGGATAATACATTTACAAGGATTTCTATTGTTGTTGTAACGGCATAAACATTTCTCATACATTTACGGATAATGTTGCTAAAGTGACAGTCCTTGGCCGAATTCACCTTCGAGAACGACAAACATTCCCAAGACAAGGTTTGCGCTTTAACTATGGCGAAAATGGAAATCGTGACGGGCTGCAACGTCACAAGGGAGATTCGGCAGCCGAATTCTGCACAAATGCCGAACTCACACAGGCGGCAAAGAAGTTTCATTGGGTAATTTTTTCGTTTATTACCAACACAATCTCAGTTTTTTTTTTTTGTAAACACATCCCAAGTGACGTCTGCCTATCAGCTGATTCTGTGAAAATCGCTCAGAGCCGAATAACGGTATGTTAAAGAGTACACCTCTAAAAACTGTGTGTGTGTGGACTACTGTGGAAACTGTGAAAACAGCTGACACGAATTTGCTAAATTTATGCTGAACTTGTGCCGAGTCAGAGCTGCAATATATAAATTAGGAAGAAGAAAAAGTTAACCTCTCTTAGTTTTCGCATCGACACGAGGCGGGACTAACTTGTAAATTTTGTAAGCTTTTGCAGGAATCGGATAGGATAAATGGCTACACATGGGCATATAATCAAAATTCAAGAAGGTGGAAAAAGGAAGGAGGGGGCTTGGATTAGAGAAAACATCCAGCAGTGGCTAATTACGTTTGTATTAACCGGTATGGGGAAAAATGAGAGCCCAAATGCCTGACGAGAGCAGGGCAGCTGAAAAAAAGGTGCTAAGATGGTGAGGATGCGACTTTGTTAGCCTTAGAAGGTCCCGCGAGTGCTCCCGGTTTAAGCGGGGCAAGAAAGATCTCGCGATTTTGCACATTTGCGCACTAGCCCAGTGCTCGCTTAATTGACGCTAGGCCCATCTTTCCAGAAGGAGACTACAGGTTCTCAAGGGAGCCCCAATCCTCTCGTTGCCAATTAATAATATTTATTATAAAAAACGGGTGATCAATTTAGAGGCATCGGATTTTAAATTTAAATAAAACAACGATTTCTTTTATTATTACTATTTTTATTTATTAATTGTAGGGCAATCTTTCTTATTTTTGTGTAGAACCATTCATAAATTTTATTTTTTAAAGATAATCGTTTTCCAATATTGGTCGAAACTGTCCCGTTAATCCGCCATCCGTAAACACCAATTTTGAATGACTCGCTGGAAGACTTCGGTCGGTATCTCATGAATAACTTTAGATTTGTTGGCTTCCAATGCCCCAATCGAAGCTGGTTTACCCACGGAGCATTTAGACTTTACATACCCCACAAATAAAAGGCCAAAGATGTGGCAGTGGTGGTCAATCCACTAGCCTGAGTCGAGAGATAAATTGCTGACGAGCAGTAAATCCATTGTTTCACGGGCTGAATGGCAAGTAGTGCCATCTTGTTGTAACCAAATGTTATGGAGATCACGAGCTTCAATTTTCGGCATCAAAAAGTCATGTATCATAACGCGATAGCGTTCGCCATTCACTGTTACATTGGTGCTAGTCTCGTCTTTGAAGAAATGTTGGCCGATGATTCCTCCAGCCCATAGGTAGCACCAGACGGTTCTTTTCAATGGATGTTATGGCTTCAGCATAATTATAGCAATTTTGCTTATTGATGTAGTCATTACGCCGGAAATGTGCCTGAGAGCGCGATAAACATTTCTCACAGTACGACGACTTTCGTTATACGATTTCGTACGATTTGTAAGCTTTGTTGAGACATAATTCTTTCCATGATGAAATGAAAAAAGGATGTATTTAGTGTAACAGTAGTCACGCGTGATCTGTCAAAAACCCCCTATTGGGCAAAGTACTTCCAATCTGATCACCATTTACATACTTTTGTCCAACTGAGAAGACCTTCTTCTTCTTCTTAATTCCTGTCATACCCGGTGGGACATAGGATCTCACTGAGAATACAGCTACAGAAATTTTCCGGCGCATTTCATGGCATATTTATACCCTCCATCGGCCCTATTTTAAAATAAGGGTTCACAGAGGTAAAAGATATTGGATTAAAGTGCAATTAAATTTCTAGAACTAAATTTTATTGTAAGCACTTAAAGACATTATTAATGGTAAGGGTCGTCTTATACAAGTTTTTTTTCCAAAAATTTAGAGCAACTTGAAACTAAATTAAGAATACTTCAATATCTACACTGTAAACAAATCTTGACGTTAACTGGCATAGCAATTTTACAGCTGTTCCGCTTCTTAATTGCAATGGCGCATTCTTGTTTTTTTTTTTTTTTTGTTACCATTTTGTCTTACGGCGCAAAGGTTCTAGAATAAAATTATTTAATGTGCAGTTGCTGCTCTTTGGTTTATCCGTAGCTCCGATTTTGAGCGCGACCTAAATTTTAACTTGGTAGCAAACACAATAAAAAAGGCAGCAAAAGCCAACGATGAAGGATTAAAAAACCACGTCAGTATGGAGACCTCTGTTCGTGTTAATCCTGAGAGAGCTAATTGGAGAAGAAAATTGAAAGGCAAAAAACCCAAAGACTTAATGGACTTTATAGAATCACACCTTAAGTGTTGTATGTAGCTCATATTATAAATTCAAAATAAATTGCTCGTTAGTTAGTACAATAATATTTTTCTTTGTAACTAGTCGCAATGTAAATTTAAAATAAAAAAAGCAAAATTAAAGAAAAAATAAAATTTTGTCACACATTGTAGTTTGAAGCACGAAACCTTTCCTATTGAACTCTGCTGGTCCTATTGAACCTTATATAAAGTGGCGAAAAATGGATCACCCTATCAGAAGATGATTTCTGCAAGTAATGTCGTGCGTCAATCATATTTGACACTTGTGAATTAGACAAGTAATGGGACGCGCTAATAAAGGTTTCCATCACTCAAAATCATTTTTGTATTTAGTATACATGTTATTCAGAAACAAAATTGGATAATTACTTAAGTACATATGCAAAGGTGTAAATTCCGATTTCACAGGAATACGAATGTGCTATCAAACAAACGAAAAAATTAAGGCGAGTGCAGAAATTAAAAAACAATTACATTACAAAAACCATACTATGTTGAAACTCTTTAGTGATTACCTTAACCCTCAGTTTTAAAATCCTAATTTACTGCACTAAAATTCAATAAAAACCACCAAATCCTTGTTGATCTGCTGCCATAAAAACCAAATCACTTCCCTTCAAAAATGCGAGCACAGCTAAGGCGCTCTTCTTTCACGATTTTCTCACTACAAAAGCCCTGCTAATTAACATGTTAAGCATCTATTCTCAACAGCATAGCAGCTGGCTCAAATAGCAGTAAAGTAATTACAGTAACATTTAAATGAGTTCACCGCAGTGTATTCGCTTCTTGGCTGCATTGAAGTGTGCGCGCTGAACAAAGAAAAAAACTCATTAGAACGCTTAGTGGCCACTTAGTGATGTGGGTAAAAAAGAAACACGATGAGCGGCAATGGCTGGCATACAAAGTTTTGTTGTTTTAGTTTTGACTTTTTTTTATATGATTTTTAAGAAAAATTGTAGATGAAGATGAAGGAATATGCAAGGGTTTTGCAAAAACTCATTAGTGCAACTTTGTTAGCAGGAGTGGCGAGGTTGGTTTCCAAGTCAAGCAGTTTTTGGTACCTTAACCAGTTGGAAAAAAAAAACTAAGATGCGAAATCAATTTTAAATTTATATAAAACCTTAACCTTTGCTAACTTAATATTTTGGGTGAAGAATTATAACTCGTATTCATTCTTTATAATTTAGCGAAATTATACCCGCAACGAAACAAAGAAGTGGCAAAAATTATGGTGAAGCAGCCAAGGGAACGGCGGTAGACGGAAACTAGAAACGAAAATCTAACTTTCATCGTAAGCGCAAATGTTTTTTACGTGTATACGGGCGTATGTGCCGGTGAGACTTGTTCATTTATGCAAATGTGTATTTATTTACGTATATAAATGCGTAAGTCCGTACACCTGTTTTGCAAATTAGAAGTTCCATTATTTACATATAAATACGAAATACTAAGTAAATAATGCTGATTTCTTGCGTTATTGTTATTTTAAATTGTTGTACCATTGTCATTTGAAATCCATATGAATATAAATACTCGTATTTACGCTCAGTGCTTTTCGAGCGGAAACGGAAGTGAGTTGCCTAAATCCGAAAGTGCAGACAGCATTGAAACACTGAACCGAAATATGTACGGGAACCATGCGGATACAAATTTGTAATATTAAGAGGTTCAAAACTAAATACATACATACCCGCACATACCCACACATACATATAGGATAGATAACAATAGTTGAAAAGTCATTTTACAAGATATTCTTGCCGTCTTGTGCCAATCGCTGCGGCGTAAGCTTTCAAAAAAGGGATGACCGTAATTGAACTCGCCATTATAATTGAAAAATCATGTACTTGTTCAACACTTTACTGTGTTTTGCACTTGCATTCGTTCACCCTCTGCTATTTTGGGTATTCCCAAACTGATGCGGTAAAATCCAATTGCTCTATAAAAGTAATTGGAAATTGCAAAACAATCAAAAATGGCTAAATATTTTCTTTGGATTTCTCTCGACAATTTTTAATTGAACTTTCAGCCCAAATCTAGAATTTGAATTGCTACGCTGCAATTCAACTACGGTATCTAAGTAAATACATATCTACATATATGCGGTACATCGATACATATCAATGGGCCGCTCACCATGGCGTATACGTAACAACCGACAATTGAAATTGTGCTAAATTGAACTGTGACAACAAAATGTTAAAGTTTATTCCCAAATCTAACAATTATCTTTGCTTTTTGTATACTTCTGTATATCTTCTGTAAATCTCTAAAGCATCACAACTCAAAATCGGTTGTAATGTAGGTCACAAGACAGACAGCTGTGGTGCAATGGTACACAAAGGTCTTGTCCTATGAATTCCTTCCGCTTCGATACTGCTCTGCGAATTGCGCTTGTGGAAGAAAAAGTATGATGCGACTTTACACCCTCTACCGCCACTATCAGATAGATACAGAACACTGATCACATAGGGCCTGAAACTCCAAAACTTTCGCAGGTTCTTTTTCAGTCAAGATCTGATTGGGACAAAGAATTTTTAAAGTTCGCGTGGTGCCCACACATTTACAAGGACGGTTGGAGCAGAAGTGTTCACAGACACACTGGCGCTAAGTGTATCCTTTCTGACACTTTCTTTTGAGACTAACCTACGGTTGCCTGGTTTGGTGGGAATCTCTTCGGAAGGGCTATAATATCACGAAACCGCGAAGGGTGCAAAGGACTGCATGTATTGGCGTCACCGAAGCTTGTAGAACTTGTGCCAGTGCTGCCCGTAATGTCGCTTTGCACTTACTTCCCATAGATTTTTACGTTATTTCCATTGCTGCTCAAAGCAATCAGGTTAAAGAAGGTTGGCCTCTGGAGGCAATCTCTCAAAGGGTTAAAAGAGTTGGAAAGTCGAGCCAGGGCAATCTTTCCAAGTAGGCAGGATTGGAACAATGGGAAAATCTGCACCGTAGCTAGCACTATTTTCACTGACGGCTCCAAGATGGAATCGGGAGTCGGGACAGCGGTTTTCTCTAAATCAGCCAACTTACCAGATAGTGAATAGTTTACGATAATCGTACTGGAGCAGGAGAGTTAGCGGAGGAAGAAAAGGCCCATCGGTAAATACCGTCGATATACAGTCGGATTCTTTGTTTGTCAAATGTATTTCTGCAATAACAAAGAAATGACTCCTGGCGTATTTGGGAGGCGGCTCGGCCACCATTCTGAAGGTTCGACGAAAGCATAATAGCACGTAATTAGCTGTTACAGAATATGGTACCGATTAACATAACATTGACAACGAACATAAAGTTGAAATTGTTTGTTCGATACTTTCCGAGATATCGATCATTGCAGCACTCGAAGTTTAACCAATTGAAAAGGTCATAAATTTAGTTTGGAAACTGACTTTTATTCCATTCAAAGTAAAAAATGTGTGAAAATAATACAAAATTAAGAATCAATTTACTTTTCCTCGATATGACCACCTTTTGCCTTGACTATGGCCTTGAGACGGTCCAAAAACGAATCGCAAGCTGCCCGAATGTGACTCCCAGGTATTTTGGCCTACTTGCGGCCAATGGATTTTTTCAGCGCCTCCAGACTGTTGAATCTTTTAGTTCGGACTCTGCCCTCCAAAATGGCTCAAAGAGAATAATCCATCGGATTCGCATCTGGTGAATTTCAAAGCCATTGTGTGGACGTTATGAAGCTCGAAACGTTGTTTTTTAGCCATTCTTGATTCACTCGAGCTTTGTGAGACCGTACCGAGTCCTTTTGAAACGTCCATGGTCTGCCACCGAAATTTTTGTCTGCCCACGACTTCAAAGCAACCTGCAGAATACTTTCCCTATAATATTTCGCATTTAACTTGACGCCAGGCTCGATAAAAACGATTGGAGTGTGCCCATCTGCGGTTATAGCGGCCCAAACCATTACTTGCGGTGGGTGGTGACTCCTGGTGGCCAATCGATAACTCAAATTCTCGTATGAACGGTTAAGCGAAGCAACTCCTTCGCTCTCTCAAGTCTGACTTGTTGCTGCTTTGGTGTGAGATCATACGTCTTTCGGATCTTGTAAGGCTTGACTGTGAGATCATTTTTCGGTATGCAGCGGATGCTACGGTCAAATATTTTCAGTTCTTTCGCAATTTGATTGACACTTCGTCAGGGATTTCGCTCAAGTCACTTCTTCACTTTTTGAGCCATTTCACGTGACGTTGCAGTCCTTTGATGACCACCTCCATGACGTTTCGCGATGCTACCAGTATCATTGTAATGAGTGATGGTGCGATAAAGAGAAACTTTATTTACTTGAAGGCGCTCAAGCTCACGAACAATCGCTGGTTGTGATTTTGCAGCCAAATATAATGCAATCGCACTATTACGTTTAAAATCCATCACAGATTTTCTTTTTCGCGTTTACTCTCGGCAAAATTCTTCCGCGCGCTTGTAAACAATACTTCGGACTGTCATTCAGTCAACTAACAGACAGCTGATGCCCGTGCATTCCGGTGGCGCAAACCCTGGTCCAAGCCAATCTCCCTTTTCGTTGCGCCCGAAGCAACATTCCCGTGGACTTTTAACAAAACTACTTATATATAAGTATTAGGGCGGGTCGATTTAAAAATCGCTCATTGCCGAAGGAACCACACCTCTAAAACGAATTCTGATGTCCCCCAATTTGGGTCGAACGAAAAATCCCACTTTGACCCATTTAGAGTGCTCCAATCGAATCCAACTACTAACTTTGGACGGCCGATCCACCCATGCCAGTGGCACACCCCCTGGAACTCCCCTGGGGGGTCCCCCTTACAATCATTTCAAAATATCCCCATTTTTGGCCACATGAGAAAAGAAACTAAAAAGTTCGACCCAAATTGGGGGGCATCAGAATTCGTTTTAGGTGTTTAGGTATGGTTCCTTCGGCAAAGTTTCTTATTTTGATCCCTAGAATATGATTTTCACAGAGCAATGGGCGATTTTTTTGCCTCCCCACAAATCGACCCGGCCTAATAAGTATGTATGTATTTATTATTATATTATTATTATAAGAGTTTTTGATTTTTTTCTTTTAAAACAATAAATACTGAACCAATTTTCTGCTGGGAACAAAGTTTAATTGGAGCAACAGACTGGAGTTTTGAAATTTTCTACTAAATAGAATCGGAAATAACCAAACCATTGACTTGCCGACAAATTATTTAAAAAAATTTCACACTTTGTAAGTTTATGAGCTGCCTCATTCTCCCATTGTTGAGGGAAAACCTCAACTGTGACGCAGCAATGAAATAAAGAGGATAACAACCAAAGTTTATTTGCTTAATTGAAAATGAATGTTGCCTTTTTGCAACACATACGCCCATCACTGTTATTATTATTGTCAACACTGCGTGTGTATGTGTGCGTTTGAGTGTGTGTGTTTGGTTGCACTTGTTGTTGGCGCTTGTTGCATTGCTGCTTCCTGCTTTACTGCTATCCTTCTATCTATGATGAAGCTGCTGCTGCTGCTGATGTGTTGTTGTGTCGATGATGTTCGGCAGTAAATCGATGATGCAGCAATTAGTTGCACCATTACATTGATGCTCAAGTGTACAACACACAATTGCACTCGTGTAGACGAGCTTGTGCGTTTGTACTCGTACAGCAACAAATTACTAGACATGAATTGCGTAATTAAAATAGCATCACTTGAGCCGCTTCCCAACTGTTAGCTCAGACCGGTTGTCTATTGATGGGCACACACACACAACGAGGCATGATGCACCACACATTTGCATAAATACAACTGGATATTTACACTCGCTTACATATTAAGTTTCTTATCTTTAAGGAAGCCCACCAGCACCGAACTGCTAGGATTCGAGTGAATTTCAAGTGCGACTGCTTCCTGTTTTTTCTCTAATCCATGTAATCAACTGGGAAATTCAGGTAGGCATTAGTAAGAGGTATACAATTCGACCTTCAGATCAATTGTGACCTCTGCTCTTCATAGTGCTTCATTCAGACCGAAAGCGCTCTTAAACTCCAAGAAGGTTTTAGATTGCAGTGAACGTACAAATCATCTTAATCAAAAAGTTCTCGGAACAGCCGCCAAGTGACGCTCAACTGATTTGAGTTCTAGTTTTTTTGTTAGATTGCCGCATCTGTGATTAACATTCCTACCAAAATTTAATCATCATTGCTTGACATTTGTAAAAGTTATGCCGTCTTAAGTAAATCTACCGCTGCACGTCTTTTCGATTTTTTTAAGTTTTAAAAATGAACTTGAAGTTGCAACAACGAGTTTCTATTAAATTTTGATTAAAAATGGATTCAACGATGCAAAAACCTCAGAAATATTGGGAAACTGTTTCGGTAATGATACTCTATAGTAATCAGCCATTTACGAGTGTCACGAACCCTTCATAAGAGACCGTGAGTCCATCGAGGATGACGAACGTAGTGGCAGGCGTCGACATCGCAAACTGATGAAAATATCAATAAAGTGAAAGAAAAGTTGATCAATAATCGCGCATTCACCATCAGAGAGCTTTGAGCTGGCAGAGGACTTGAACATTGCTTATACTCGTAGATCTGTTCAGGACATTGTAGTTAATGTTGCTGCACAGTTGGTCCCAAAGGGCCTGAATTTCATGCCTAAAAAGGGGCCGCGTTAATATCGCCAAAGACAAGTTTTTCAAGGCTGAAACCAACCCAACATTCAGCAAACGCATCATTACTGGAGGCGAGGCGTGACATCTATGTATTATGAGTACCACACGCAATCCAAACATCAGCCGAGTTAGCGGAGAGCTCCGAATGAACCAAGACACAAAAACCACGTCGTTTTCAGTCAAAAAAGAAAGCGATGCTCACGGTTTTTATGGACAACTGAATTGCACACCACGAATTTTTCCCAGAAGATCAGACAGTTAATAAGGACTCTTATTTGGGCTCTATTAGACGTGTCTATAAAGCGAATTCACCTGATATGGATTCCTGCAATTTTTTTTTGTTTGATCGAGTCAAAGAACCACTGCGGGAAACTCGTTTTAACAGCCGAAAGGAAGTAATGGAAAAATCGAAGACGATTCTGATGGCTATACCGAAAAAAGAGTTCTAGAAATGTTTCGAGGGCTGCATCAAACGCTGGCATAAGTTAGATGCAGTTGTTGGGGAGTACTTTGAGGGCGAGAATATCACTTTTGAGGAATAAACTTGTATTTTGAATTTTCTGATTATATTCCGGTAACTGTTTGATCAAGGTGGTATATGACCTTACTTTAGCCTTACTGAACGAAGGTGATTTTCTTTTGTTATAGCGATAGCATCGAATGTGATGGTGCAAGAGCGTTAATGTCTCTGGGTACAAGAAGAAAAAGCGACATAAGTCGCTCGACCATGTCCTGACTGTGTGAAACTGATATTTTTTTTTTTTTTTTTTTGGTGGCATTAGTTTCTCTTTAAGCTAATATCTGTGAAAGATGTTTGGAGAGTTGTACAGCAAGACAAAGTAATCTTATCCTGAGACCGCAGATTCCCGATCCCTTAATATTAATGTACTCATAGTACATTCTCCATGAGCTTCTTATCAAGAGGGGAGCATATCCAGTTCGCTTTGTTGTAATAACACGGATTTAGTGCAAGGTGGCGCAAAATTAATCACCCTATTGGAAGTTGTGAACTGGGCAATTGCAGCAAACAAACAGACAAGCAATTGAGTGCGCAAAGGTCAAAATAAAGATTTTCCATCACCCAAAATAATTGTATTTCTTTTGTTAAAAAGTTAATCAGAAACCAAATTGGATGATTAATTTTGCACTACCTTGCAGATATAACACGTCATGTTCCACCTGTCTGACTGAAGCCAGCAATCCACTGCACACAAAACCCTAGTCATCTTCCACCAAATCCACCACGATCATCTTTGTCAGCTGGACGAAGAAGGTCAAAAAAGAGCTAGAGGTGAAAGTCAATGACACACCAATACCCACCTTTTTTTGTTTTTCCTTGTTCACTCCACTCAGGAGCATAGGGCCTCGGCAAGACTCTTCCGTCTTACACGGTTCTGTGCTGTTGTGTTTGCACCGTCCCATGAGATGTCGGCATCTGCTAGTTCGCGCAGCACCGACCGTCTCCAAGTGTTTTTTGGTCGACCGTGACCTCTGCTCCCTTGCGGGCTCCAGTCAAGTGCCATTCTCGTAACGCTATCTGGTGGTTTTCTCAATGTGTGACCTATCCACCGCCACTTTCTGCGTTTCTACGCAGTGGACAGATCTTCAGACCTGTCAAAATAGTGCAATCAGGACTGCCACGGAATGCCTCCTAATATCCCACCTCCAACACCTTCACAACAAGGCGTCCATAGTCTCGGTTAAGGAGCACAGCAAAAAGTTCAACAATTTATTTCTATTATCTTTCTAAACAGTTGGTTTAAACAGTTGCCGCACGTTTCGTGTTTTGTTTCACTGTCAAACATCTTCAGTTTGGTCTATAATTTAACCATGAATCGTCTGACAAACGAACAACGCTTGCAAATCATTGCATTTTATTATAAAAATGCGTGTCTGTTAAGAAAGTTTATCGCGCGCTTCTTCCGTTTTAAGGTCAGTTTAATCTACCCACTGAAGCGGCTATTCGCGCTATTGTGACTAAATTTAGAACCAAATTTACATTATTGGACATCAAACCACGAACACGCTTACGTAGAGTGCGAACTGAAGAAAATACCGCAGCTGTATCGGCCAGTGTTAATGATGACCATCAATTATCGATTCGTCGCCGTTCACAGCAATTGGGTCTCTGTTACTCAACAACGTGGAAAATTTTGCTAAAGGATTTAGGTGTGAAGCCTTTCAAAATACAGCTGGTGCAAGAATTAAGCCGAAAGACCTACCGCAACGCAGAATTTTTGGTGAATGGACTCTTGGAAAGTTGGCCGAAGATCCACTTTTTATCGAAAAATTGTGTTCAGCGACGAAGCTCATTTTTGGATCAATGGGTACGTAAATAAGCAGAATTGTCGATTTTGGAGCGAAGATCAGCCAGAAGAATTGCAAGAGCTACCAATGTATCCAGAAAGGGTAACAGTTTGGTGCGGTTTATGGGCTGGAGGTGAGGTATCATTGGACCGTACTTCTTCAAAGATGCTGCGAATCGTAACGTAACTGTGAATGGTGAGCGCTACCGTGAAATGATATCCAACTTTTTTTTGCCCAAAATGCAAGAGCTTGACTTGCATGACATGTGGTTTCAGCAAGACGGTGCCACATGCCACACAGCACGCGTAACAATGGACTTGTTGAGAGGCGAGTTCGGGACCTGTCAATTGGCCACCCAGATCGTGCGATATAACGCCTTTAGATTATTGTTTGTGGGGCTATGTTAAAGCTCATGTCTATTCAGACAAGTTTGCTTCAATTACCGCATTGGAAGACAACATTAAAGCATTTATATGTGAGATACCGGCCGAAACATTGAAAAGAGTGTGCGTAAATTTGACTAAGCGGATGGACCATTTGAAGCGCAGTCGCGGTCAACATTTGCATGAAATAATCTTCAAACATTAAATTATATGGACTGTACTATCGATTTAAATAAAAATGTCATGCATTTTTCTGAATTTTACGAGAGATTTGTTGGAAAAACTTCCTATAGCTCTTAAAAAATCACCCTTTACTGCCTCCTGATGTCCCACCTACAACACCCTCAACACAGCAAAAGGCTCTGCAAAAAAATTTACACCACCTATTGCAGACGAAGAGCTTCAGGTGCCTCGAGCTTCACAAGCCCACGCAAACCCACTCACTTGACACCCTTCCCCCTCTGGACCCAACCTGTTGAAACGGCACGTTAAACGATGCCGATCGGTGACTACTTCGAACTGACAGGGCTTAGTAAACTGCTACAACAACAACGGTCGTTAAGCGCGAGGAAGCCTACTTTTCGGCTCTAACACTGTTACAGAGTGAAGGCAGATGTCACAACACGTTCCCACGACAGTCAGTTCTACGTTACCGGAAGGGCCTGGATTTACTATATATCCAGCCAAGGACTGTAACTCGTATTTGTAATGGGGAATGTTTATGTTTCAACAACAACAACATGTCACTACTCGCGACATACTTAATCCTACCAAAAGTTCTGTTACAAGTTATGTCCTTTTAAGATTAAGATCTAAGTTATAGCATAGATTTTGTCGTTTTGCTTATTAAAAACTTCTTCAACAGTGAAAATTTCCTCATCTGTGAAAATAATATTTTCATGGCCGTTGACCGCGTGCCACCGAAGAAGCTGCTTGCATCTGTCGAGTCTAATTTTCTTCAAGCGCGCTGTAAAAAGATGACCAATTGAGCGGCGGAAGGCTTTCATGTGAAGATAATTTCCCTGGATATGATTTTCTGCTTTCTAAGAGGATTTCTACGAATTCTCTCTCGAACGGCTTTTATGGCTTCACTGGTTCGAACCACGCGAGGATGGCTACTTCTTTTTTTCTGTGCCACTTCAGACGTTTGGGAAAAACGGTTGATCGTGCGGTAAACAAACATTCTCCGAATATTAAGTTTCTTGTGAAGAGGAAGATAAGACGGCAGTCCACTTCCTGTGCGTCTGCCCCGCCTTCGCTCGAATCCGGTTTGAAGTCTTTGGCACTGATGTATTAAGAAGCGACCACCGCGGCTCCTTGGCACCACAAGCTCTACTCAGATATCTTCGGAGGTTGAGTAGATTTAAAGAAAATATAAAAGGGAATTCGAGTGAAGTACAATCGACTTAATTGTATTTGAGTGCTGTACTTGTTAGTTGTCCTGACAAAAACATAAAAAAAGTTCTTTTCAGCAATTCGCAAATCTCACTTGGACTTTTACCCCACTTTTGTAATGCAATCAGTGCAATGCGATTTCCTTAGCTGCCCACTCCATTGTCAACAAGCGAAATTTGCCACGAAACTTAGTATAATTTATGAGTAAGCAATGCATACGAACAAAAGCAAAAGATTGGGAGTGGGATACGGTACACTAGACAGGGCTAGTTTACAGGGGCGGCAGCCCTTGGTCGGGAAAAATACGAATCATTCCGGTAACGTAGAATCGGCTGCCATGGGAATGCCAGTGTACAGGCAGGCCATAAACGACATTCATCGGGAGACCATTACCACCTTCTAAAGCTCCCGGCCCCCGAATGCCGTTGTCGGAGTCCAACCACCACCAATCGCAGACGAAGAGCTCCAACTTCCCGCGTAAACTTAGCACAATTACGTTCTGGATATTAGAGTAGGTTAACCTCCTACTTATCGAAAATCGATCCCGATATACTAAACGTATGTCCGGCATGTGAAGACACCCCGCACGACACTTACCACCTTTTCACATGCCCCATCAAACCCACTCATCTAACACCCCTCTCCCTCTGGACACAACCTGTCGAAACAGCTAGTTTCCTGGGCCTACCAGTAAATGAGCTAGACGAAAACGACTACACTGACAGAGCAAAGTTACTGTTACAACAACAACAACAACAACAAAAGCAAAAATAACGGACCCTTTTTCTGCGAATTTGTTCTGGCCGCAAAGTAGTCCACAATAGCCGCCATCGTACTCTTTCTGAACCACTCGCGCTTGTTTCAATAATTCAGATTTTTTCCGTAGGGTTCTCTCTCTGCATTTTGCGGCACCATTAACTCGCGGTTGCTTATCATCGAAACTCGTATATGGCATTCCTGAGGACTGCCAAGTTCTACGTAAGCGGAAAGATCCGCATTTATAGCCGACCAAGGACTGTCGCTCCAGCAACACTCCCCGTATATGTATGGGGAATGTTTTTGCTGCTAAAACAACAACAACAAAAACAACAACATTAGCACATTGCTGAGTATATTAAGGTAGTAGTCCGGTGTGACGGGTTCAAAACTCGATTTTTTTTTAATTTTCGGAAGAAAAACATCTTAAAAATATACTATACAAATTTCAGACAGAAATTTTAATTATTTTTAAAGTTATATAGGGTTTTTCAATTGGCGCGGGTCGATTTTGGCGCCCTATGGCAGCCATTTTGTTTTGGTGACATCTGTCAAATCTTTTGTTTATTATTCAGTTATTTATGCCAAATCATCATGGCAAGTTACACGATTGAACAGCACGTTCAAATGATAAAACTTTATTATCAAAATGTGTGTTTATTAACGCAAACGTTGCGCGCATTGCGCCCATTTTTCGGTAGACGTGGTGTCCCTTCCAATTTCTTATGGCCCATATTGAACCATATGGACCTAGACGACATGTGGTTCCAGCAGGACGGCACTACGTGCCACACAGCAAACGCCATTTTATTCCATTTCAACATCTACCCGCCCTTATTGAAAAACCCTTTAGCTAAAATAAGAGAGCGCGCCGTAGTGTGTATGAAAGCGTGTGACACGCCAGCAGCAGCTGCTCTGCTCTGTTGTCGAAACTTTAAACGCGTTTTTCTCAAAACCATGTTTTCGAAATTTTGGGGAATCACTGACTCAAAACTATTCAACCGATTTGGCTAAAAATTTAACCCGTTTTTCTAGAAACACGTATCTAGATCGCGGACCTTTAAAACATATAATTTTTTAATAATAAACTATTTAATTTAAACAATTTATGAAGAAAAAAAATTAGATTTTGAGAACTTTTTTCGCAAGTCCACCATTTTGTTTTTGTTTTTTTATTTTTATGCATATTTTAGGTTCGGGACCTAAAATAAAGTCTACAGAATAATAATCTCTTTGAATTTTTTATTTCAGATGACTTTGGAAGGCTGTGTGTTTCCCCGAACCAACTCATCGTTTTTTTAAGGACTCCACTTTGACGTCAAAAATTTTAAACAAATTAATATAAAATTAACTTTTTTTTATACACTTCAAAACACCAATAAAAACATGTAAGAACTTTAAAACGATCGCATTTTATTTTCTTTTTAAAAAAAGAATCATGAAAAAACGTCGAAATTTCGGTCGTTAGACCGGACTACTACCTTAACTGCAGTAATTATCACTGCTCTGAGATGTCTGGCTGAGGCTTCCGATTCATTTATCAGCAAAGACAATCAAATGACACAATTCAAACACTCAAAATCTACGCAAAACTTTCCATTAAAATTATTTGTGATTCTTGTGAAGGCGACTACTAAATTCATATGCATTGCATGTGCATATGTATGTGTGTAAGTATGTCGTACATTTTTTTCAATATTTAGCTTCTATCATTTAAAGACCGTTAACGTTTTTTTTTGTTTTTAGTTCAACATAACACTTTCAACTTTATTTATGAATGCGTGAAAATACGTGAGTTCTCATTTACCTGGCGCTTGTTACTTGAAGACATTCAAATATTATGTGTTTTTATTTCTACAATCGTTCATTCAATTATAGTTTGTTTTTTTTTTTTATCTAATTTATTGTATCACTACTTCTCGTTACCATTGGCCAGCAATTTCCATTCCCAGCAAGGCAACCAATAAAAAGCAAAATACAAAAAGTTTTGTATGCTTACGCATATACAGTAAATTAAGTTAATATTTAAAAGCATTAATAAAATGCAATCATTTGCACAAATTTATTTATTAAATGAACTTGTTTTGTCTATTTTCCTCAGGAGTTAAGCAATCAAACAAATGCAAATCATTTGTACTAATTTTTGGTTTGAAGCTCTCAAACAACAAAAACAAAAGAAGTCAAAGAAAGTGATAATGTAGCAAATAGCAAATAGGCAAGAAATTTGTTTGGCTCTAAGTTGTGTCTAACTGTGATCTGCATTTAAAGTTGTGAGCTAATTTGTAAAATCTCCACTTCAAGTTTTCACTAGTTGTCTATTTTTAGACGGCTTATGAAACCAGCCTAGTCGCAACGCGCACGTAATTACAAATATACAATTCTAAATTTCATTTATTATTTTTCTTAACAATAAATTTAAATTTCTTTAATTTAAATTTGGTTTTTTTTTTAAATATAAGTTTTGTTCTCAAATAATTAAAGGCAAATTTTATGTCTGGTTCAAGCAAATCGTTGAACTACAGAAGTGAATCTGTGAAACAAATTTAATTAACTGTGACGACATGGATGTTCGTAAGTGCTGTAATGCGCTGCATTTTTTCCTTTACGTGACTCCTCATACTGTTGCTCAAATAAAATTGTTCGCCTTTTCTTTGCCCTGTCGTTCATTTTACTGTTAATGTAATGATATTCTAAGGCAAAGTAACTCCTTTTGATTTGCCATCAATTCATTTGGCAAAAAGAACTTCTATTTAATTTTAATCATCACGAATGCATTTTTAAATAGAGCTCGAAGTTGACAAATAAATGCGCTGACATTGCTCGGTTTTCACAAATTCGTGTGCAAATCTTGAGGAAGAACAATTTTAAATGTACTGTAAAGAATCGTTATTATAATAAATAAAAATTGTAATCATTGAAATTTGTTGCTTTTGCTGTTATATCTTCTTCGGCTAGTTCTTCTGCTGTTTGTGTTGCTTGATACTACTGTAATAGTTGTTGTTCCATTCTCCGCCCTTTTTACCGCTACTATTACTGCCATTGCAGCTTTCGCTTCCTTTACACCTATTAACCGAAAAGCTAATTATCCAATTATCAAACCGCAACCAAGTCTAAACTGATTTTTAGTATGATTCAAACGTCCGCTTAGAGCGAACGAAAATGGCAATGGTTGCAATCGCTTCTCCAAAACACCGCAAACATTCCAATTGGAGTCGAAGGAACCTGCAAGAAAGTGCACATATGCAATAAAGTTTCAAAAAAAATTTTGGACGAAACCACAAATTTACCTTTGAAAATGAGATCGGCCTTCGGCAAATCCACTTGGTAGCCAATAGTTGCAACAGACTCCTGCATTCTTAGACTAGTTTCCACTTCTACACCAATTTGCAATTGTTCACTGGCCTTTTGGTAGTAACACACATGCACGCCGCCAGGCCCCAAAGTGCCCGACCACACAGAATCACCTTGCGTGTAACGACCAACGGCGGACACCACAGCGATTTGGCCACCGGGCACATTGGGACCATATTGGTAGGCTAGTTCTGCACCGAGCGCGATGTTCTCAGTCACTGACTGTAGATAGTGGCTGACAAAGACGCCTGAATTGTTAAAGATGTTTGGGTTGCCAATGGTTAAGGAAGCTGTGTAGTCATCACCACGGTAATCGGTAGTTAATTGGGCAGCTGTGAGCTTGGAATCTTGGATCTAATTGAGAAAAGTATTTTTGATTATTTTAAAAACCAAAAACCCAAAATTAGACTTGCACTTACTTGCGAGGCGAACTTGCAACGTATGCGTGGTGTAAATTGATGTATGACGTTGGCGTTCAGGTTTCCGGAGGGATCTATGTCTCCCAGCAATACTGGAAAAGCCTCCGAAGGGCCAAACTGTTTAGTTCCTACATAAGTAGCGCCAAAGCGATACCCGCTTGATTGTGTACTGAGGTTCAGAGTGTGCGAGACTTGGAAGTGATTACTTAAGCCCTTATTCAGCATTATTTTCGCACCTTCAAAGGTCATTGCCTGAATGTCTATGCAGTAACAAAAGTTATGCTTATCATTTCAAAGTACATACAATAATTTCAAATGTTCACAATT
Source organism: Anastrepha ludens (assembly GCF_028408465.1). Taxonomy (NCBI): domain Eukaryota; kingdom Metazoa; phylum Arthropoda; class Insecta; order Diptera; family Tephritidae; genus Anastrepha; species Anastrepha ludens. The sequence goes on along the minus strand of NC_071499.1, from coordinate 7,100,996 downwards.
ATTAAGCAAAAATAACAGTCATTTGTTTGTACACAATGTTAAGTGGTATGCAGCGACTAAGCAGCTAAGCACTTTTATCACCACTACCACCAACATTATCAAAACACCATTCTTTCACATGAGTTCGGGTTATGTCATCACTTGTAATTTCTAAGGCCGGCGATTTGTACTGGCGTATTTTCTCACCTTTACATTTCTTATGCAGTTCTTCAACAGTGCCGGGATTTTCAAGGGCTTGTTCCTTTAATTCAGCTCCAGCAGTGCTAGGCGGCGTCAAAGCTGTCGCTGAAGACGAGGGCTGATTAGGTGATGGACTTGATAATTCTGGCAACCCCAACTTGGCAGCGTCCAGTGAGGAGCTGGAGTTAGACGATGCAGCCAAAACATTCCCCATTTTTATTTACACACGCGGTTTGCAACCTTAACACTTTTACGTTGCAATTTATAGGGCTTTTTATACAGGTTTTAATGAAATATTCCCTGAATTTCGAAACAAAAAAAGGGAATGTTCACAAATTTTCCGATGAAAAGAACGAAAAAGCGCATTGACATTTACAATTGACAGTTGGGTGAATTTCCACCACGTGCGTGGTGGACTATTGCAGATAACACACAAACGTTGCCATTTACCAGAAACTTGTGCGAAAATTTAACCCAGTTAGTTGAGAATAAGGCACAAAGCGCGATAAAATCAGAAATAGTAATGTTAAAAAGCTACAACTTCAATAACAAAAAATAACTATTGGATATGCTACAACAAAATTGGATATGTATCTCACAAAATTATTCCCAAAGGTTTACAACCTTAAATAGTTTCTTTGGGTTCTCTTAGTTAATTTTTAGTTTAAAACCCATCCTCCTAACCAACCCACCCCCACCTCTGTCCGCTCTCTTATTTCATCCCATCGGTCTTCCTCCACCTTATTTCCTTCACAATGGTATCACAAAAGATGAATTCGTTTTCTTTGTTCATTGTACCCACTCCTTGAGCAACCAATTAATCTAACCTAATTTTTAGTTTTCAGAACTTTTCCATTTTTTATTATAAAATTTAGTAGTACCTAGAGGAAAAGTGAGCCAATTTTATGATTTCATATGTGGTGAAATGCTTATAAAGTTTGATGACCAGTTTTCCATTGGTGTTTATCAAGGCGAATTTGTGGTTTTCATTTAATCCTTCAAGAGCCAATTTTTCAGTACGGACTACACTGCTATGAATTTTTTAAACTGTGTTTAAGACTACAAGATATGGCATTTAAACTTAGTTTAACTGAAAAGCATATTTAAACTAGCACTGAAAAGTCACGTTAATAGTGTAAATAGACGCCGGCAAGGGGCAAAATGTTAATATGAAAATTTATATCAAATAATATTTCTGTAAAAAGATTATTGTCACCAGAAAATTATGTCACTACATGAGCTATTGCGCTTCTTTGCCTCTCTATTATTAATAAAATTATGCACACTTCAAGTCAACAAATATCAATCTAATTAATTGTCAAGATTTCCTTATACCGATGGGCGTACAAACATAGTATCGCGATAAGGTCAAGTTTCCCGTGCAATTTTCTTAGTTCTTGCACGAATCTAAAAAATAATGTTTTTCTAAACAAAACATAGTTCCTAAAAGAATGTCATATTAAGTAAAAATTACATGTGTACTTGAATTTCTATGTCTTTTGTAGCGCGAAAAAGACTTTCTGCGAAAATCAATCAAATGCCATATAAACATAATTAAAAATAAATAAAATGATCTGTCAGTGATAAGAAAAAAGAATGCTCCGCATGCAGTTCATAGGAAAAAGTAGGCTTCTGGATTCCATCGAGATGTAGAGTAAGAGTAATTACTGTAAGCTTACAGTATTTTACCAAAGAATATTTCAAAACAACTTTATTAATAAATTAGTGAACTGGAATTTGAAAATTAAGTTTTAGATTAAAGTTTGGGCCCTTGGTCACATTTACCCTAAATCATTGGGGAAATAAACCATACCATTTAATAATTATACAGCATTAATTGCCTTTTAATTCCTTACTTACCATAATTTAATTTGGACCGGAAAACGGATACTCGGAAGCGCTAGGCAATAACACAGGAATATTTCAAGTGGGAGTCTACGCAATAGAAACATACGCTCACTTTAATCTTGAACGGAGCTATAACAACAGAGCATGGCTATCCGTACTGATAGTCAGACAACTATTAATGCTTTCAATTCCTTCCAGGTTACATCAAAACTGGTGCTGTGACGTCTTGATAGGCTGAATATCTTAGGCTAGAACAATCAGATACGCATCCTGTTGTTGAGCAGCATAAACATACCCCATACTTACATACGGTGAATGCTGCTGGAGTGACAGTCCTTGGCCGGATATGGGTTCCTGGACACATAATCGTTACTGAAAACGAAAGGGCAGATAAATTAGTCAGGAAAGGAGCGGCCTCCCTATTTATACGTCCAAAGCCGTTTAGTAGTCTAGGAAAAGGTAACTTCTCCTGTCTTATTTAGGAAGTAGAGAAAGGCAAAAAAGATTAAACTGGGACAATCTGCGGATTTATCACAATTAAAATAATAAGTAGCTGTAACCTTAACCGATTTAAGGTTGTATGGAATGGCAGAAGAATCATCACAGGAATTCTGACAGAGCATTGTAGATTGACTCATCATCTCATTAATCTGGGAATATAATCTCATGAATCTTACTAGAAGATGAAACCGCTTGGATTAAATTGTTTTATTAGATGAGGAAATAAAAGCTCCATAAAATAGAGTAAATACTAAAATTTATTGAGAGAGAAGGTCTAAGAGAAATAGTCTTAATCAATGGAAGGTACACAGAGATCTTCAGGTCGCAGTGCTAAATCCCGTCATAATAAAATTTTTGTAATAACAGCAATTGGATTTACTTGCATAGCTTCAGGTCAGCGATGCCAACTCAAGCCAGAAATATCCCTACGATACTCGAGTCAGTTAGCTTGGTGTCAAATTTAAGTTCAACAACATGTTTTCTATGTAGACGGCCGCCGTCGCCAAATGCATTAGTGCGTGACTACCAATCGGAAGTGCCTAGGTTCGAATCTCCATTCATGAAACAGCAAAGTGATAGAAAGTTTGTTTCTTATAGCGGTTACCCCTCGGCAAGCAATGGCGAAGACCCGAGTGTACTTCTGCCAAAAAAAAGCTCCTCATAAAAAAACATCATTTGCCGTTGGGAATCGGCTTAAAATTATAGGTCCCTCTATTTATGGAACAACATCAAGACACACGCCACAAATATGAGCAGGAGCCCGGCCAAACATCTAACAGAAGTGTATGTGCCATTTTTTCTTACACATTTTTTATGTTACAAAGATTAAAATTTAAGCTTCACCTTTTGTTTAAATATTTAATCTCTGCAAGTGGAGAAAAGTTTACCGAATAACGGATACAATTTCAACTAAGTGAATGTGAAATCCCCTACTGTTTGTTTTGTCTTTGCGAAGGTAACCCTTGTTTTGGTATTACCTAACTTTTCTCTTTACTTGACATACGTAAATGTTGTGTGTTGACAACTTTGTATACTAGTGGCATTGAAGTTGAAAAGTTAAACATAATATTTTCTCTTAAATTTTAATGGAATTTTAAAATAGTGCGAATAACGCCACACTAACAGATCATATCTTTTTAATATTTTGAATCGAGGAAAACTTGTTGAAAATTTACCAACTGAAATGATAAATCAAATCAAAGAAAGAGCTAATTATTAAAGGACCTTAACGTCCTAGTAAAAAGGCACTTCCTTTCTGTCGCTAGCAAGTGCTGTACGGAAATGCCAGCATTTCCTTACGACATGGATTTTCAGTCTATGTTTAAGGACTTTAATCCTAGGTAAGTAGGTTTTCGCTAACAAAGTTTTGTTAAGCGGTTTTGTCCGACTGGTTTTGTAGGTATAGCACATAATTTCGTAGACGTCAATTTGAGGGCTCGATCCCAATTTGACGGACGCAAACTTTTTTGTAGTATAATAGTCGACCTTCGTAAACAAACTTGTGTGTATTTATGTACGTACATGTTTGGATTCTAATCGGAATTATTTACCTCTTTCAATTTCACGCGTGCAGCAAGTTTGTGGTGCACTGCAGCTTATTAGCTTTTGTAGGATTGTTCGCTCTTCGTTTGGATGGTTATATTGGTAAGATCGGAAAGAAATCAAAATTAACGCACCCTGATAAACGATTATTTTTCTTTAGATTGGCCATATTGGGCCATCTTCACACCTCTGTGGATATGGAAGGGAATTGCTGTATTGGGTGCCGCGGTCGGTGCTGTGGTTTGGTGTCGGTACCCGCATTACCGGTAATACTCAAATGTGTGCAGTTCCATACTTTATTAAACATCACTTGCATTTCTTTTATTTTAGACTTGAGGGGGATTCCTATACTCAATTCAAGGCTATGCTGATTTCCCTCTCGCTACATCTCATATTGTTAATGTTTGAACTACTCGCCTGCGACAAACTTAGCTCCGGTCGCCACCTATGGGTGTTGGTGTTCATACCGTTGATTTTTGGCTCAGTGGCAAGCGTTGGCGCTTGTGTGTGGGCAGTTAAACATGACCGTTCTTTCGAACTAGAACTATTTTTGGCAGTTAACGCACTTCAGTTCGTTTCATTGCCATTGAAATTAGATCAATTCGTGTACTGGAACTGGGAAGTCGTGTTTGTTCCCATGTGGATAGTTATCTGTCTGAGCTTAGTTAGTAAGTGTAACAAATTGAAAATTTTGTAACGCACAGTCAGCAATTAGTAAAATTTTAGGTGTTCTCTACAATATAATCTTTTGCTGTATTATGTTACGTACACCTGAAATATCATTCATACAAAAGAAGAATGCCATTCATGCGGCCTTGGGAAACTTTTGTACTGTGGTACCGTTGCTCTGTTTTCAAGTATGATGTTTATAAAAAGTTATCTTTCATATTTATACTCAAAAACGCTTACGTATCCCTTCAATTACAGGTGGTGATTTGTGATAAGCTAGAAGGAGAAGAAAAGTATACCTATCTTTTTGTATTCGGTCCGTTGATGCTATCTCTCTGCACATTGATTGTGTTGAGTTTTAGTGCAAAAGGTGGGAACAAGTGGTGGTTCGGGATACGCAAATCGTTCAGTCAGTTTCTCCTCTCGTCTATGCCTTGCCTTCAAGAGTATGCCAATATAGCGTATCATGCAAATCGGTCCACTGCCGCACAATCTGTTCCGTTGGACGCGTCTACCAGCACTGCGCATACGGGCAACAAAAAAAGCAAAAAAGGGGCAAAGAACGATAGCATGAAGCCGGTTGTGCCAATCATCAGCATCGATATGCCCGATTAAGGTCCAAGATACGCTCATAAGTCGGTCGATGCAAGGACATACCAATACACACTTGAACATAGTTATAAGTAAGTTTAAGGGAATTGAAACTATTAGAATCTAGTTTACGCATACAAACGTACATGAGCATGAGCATGCTTTGGTGGAGCTTCTCAAAGTGCTTGAAATATCATTTCAGTTCAAAAATTGGAGAAGGTGTAAGATTCCTTCAAAAATTGCTGTATAATGGCTAACTCAGAAAAGCACACAAATGTAGTTATTTGTATCTAAATAAGTGAAGCTCCGAAATCTCAAATCACAAGAATTTATAATTGTACTTCATAAATTTTTAAAAAATTTGTTTTAAATTTGTCTAGAAACCATTTTGGCATCAATTTTTATTAATCATCGCTTTATTTAATTTGTTTTACTAGTACGTACATTAGGACAGGTATTAGTAAGCAACTGTATAAAATAAAGACAATACACAAATTAGCATAAGATAAATTACTTAGACGCTTTTCGCTCTACGAAAAATTAATATCTAATATTTTGGTGGCTGCCGTAGCCGAATGGGATTGGTGAGTAACTACCATTTGGAAGTACGTAGGTTCGAATCTCCGTGCATGAAACACCAAAGGGATAGAAATAGTTTTTTCGTGCCTCGGCAGGCAATGATAAACTTCCAAAGGTATATCTGCGTGAAAAAAGTTCCTCATAAATATATTTTCCGTTCAGCGTTGGCTTACAGCTGCAGGTCCCTCCATTAGTGGAACAACATCAAGACACAAGTCACAAATTGGAGGAGGAGCTCGGCCAAACACCTAAAAAAGGGTATGAGCGCCAATTATATACATATATAATATTTAATATCTTTGAGTGCGACTTTCCGATAGTCAACATTTCCCCAAATATTTTGTTTTGCATATCTTGGATACTACTACATTTGAGAGGAATAAGTGTGCTCCCTTCAATTTTCGTGATGCGAGCTATCGCTGAGGGCCGGTTAACGGTCCAATGTTGGCCACAGCTCTGCCTTCTGTACACCGTGGGAATCAGCCGATGGGCTAACACAGTCAGGGTTAAAAAAAACTGATACTGTGTGCTACGTAATTGTAAATCCTCAGATAGAGTGATTAATTTTGCGCCACCTTGAATATATCCTCATTGTATAAAAGTCAGTGGAACACACCTAGCGTGTTTTCTTGGGTTATCCAGCTCGGTTCCATTCCAAAGAGAACGATGCGGATCAATCCAAATCAAGAGCTTAAGCTAAATATCTTCCCAAAGAGAAGAAAAAGAAATGGAAAATTTGTCATTAATTGAAATCATATTAGCTAAGATTGTTTAAAAAATTTTGTGTTGCCCAATGAAATTACCATATATTATATAATTATTATAAATTGCCGTTTTTTGTTGTTAAATTTTCCATTTTATGCTATTTGAATATCTGGCAGGTTCTGGCATTTGAGTGAAAGTGAATATGAAAATTAATCTAAAAACGAGTGAATTTCAAATTGGTGTTCTGCAAAACGGTAATTTTGTTCATTTTTATACTCGGATTTATTCACTCTCAAAATGAATATCAAACAGCTGACAGCGCGCTCAGTACACCAATTTGTAATTTGAAAATTTTGTTAAAAATAATAAAATGAGCGCTCTAATAGAGAAGTTTGAAATAGAGAAGCAGCAGTCCCGTGACGTTCCTTATTATTTGATAGGAACAGTTCGCGGACATATAAAGCGCCTCTCCTGACAATCGTATTAACAGAACAGATAATTTTAACAGAATTGTATGCTAATATCACGGTTTTCGGCTTCTTTAAACAATAAAATTGACTGACTGTCTTTGAGTATTTAAATTGTATACATATTTATATCTTTGTTCCTTTATTAAAGGAAATTCATAAACATTTTTGAATATTACCGAAAAAAAGAAACTAAAACTAAATAATCTGAGTTTGTATAATGTTTTGAATTTAAAATAAATCAACTTCGAACTGGCAGCTGTTGCGAAGACATTGCTGAACAGAAATTCGGTAAAACAGACATGTTTTGAAAGTGAAATTCGCGATCTCTACCTATTGCTGTTTTAACAGAGCTTTTTTAACATAATTTTTTTGATAAGTCTTCAGTAGTTCAGATGCGCACCGAATTTGTTGATCTAAAAAAAGTGATTTACCGTAATGGTGGGTAGTAAAGGAAGTGTTCACCATATATTCGCAAGTCTAGGACACTATCATAGACAACAAAATCAGTTATAAATATCATCATTCAAATCAGATACAAAATTTTTCACCTCGCTTTCCTTTATACAAAAATATAGTTCATTCTATTACAAAAACTTTATAATGCAAGTAACTACATATATAATTTTTATGAATTTGCAATTTTCTCGTGTCCTTACTATATTTCCTTACTATTTTATTTTTAGTTTATACAGCTTTCTGAAATCCAAGACAGTTTTCCGATCAGTTTTGTTTTTTTAGAGGGCAAAAACTATTTCTGCTAAAAATTTTCTCTATGTGAATAAAATCCAGGCATGTCATTATATTATGTGATATCTTTGAATAAATTCAATTAAACAATTCATTCAATTCCAATTTATTTTATCTATGTAGATACTGCAAATAAAATCTTTAACCCTCCATTAGGAACGTGGTTCTGGCTAGACTGGCTTTTTCACTTCGTGGCGTGTTTATTTTCATCTTGCCAAATAACCGTAAGTTGATTCTTGATTCTTCAGTTACGTAAATTAAGTAAATTGAGGGCGGTGAGAGAATTATGTTACCTTACAATCATTTGTGTTTTAATTCAATAAACCTTCAAACATATGTGTGCAACATTCATTTTTTTCCTTAATTTATTTAATATGGTAGGAAATAAGGATTACTCTTCGGGAAGAGTATTTATCGAGCTGTATAAAACTGAGAAGCAAAATTTTTTTAAAAATTGCATATATGAGGCTATACAAATGCCGTTAAAAATTGCACCACAGCTAGCTCTACCTTACCGGAATACCGGATTCATATCATGCCTAGAACTGTCACTCCAACAGCATTCCCTAAAGATTTTTAGTTTACGACAAGATTCGTTATATTTATTCAATGTGTGCGGTCGTCGTACAGCGAATACGTGGAGGGATGGCACGAATGAAATAATAAATTTAGTAAATGGTTCATGGTAAGGCAATTGTAGTAGATTGGTAAACGTGAACAACGGATTGCAACCCTGTTTTTATGGTTTTTTGCATACAAAGCTGAAAATTTTCGTTTCGCTGGCGTCTTGGGATCAATCGATAAAGAATTATTATTTAAGAGTAAATCTATTCTAAAATAAAATTGGTCAAAAATTATTTAAATATAATTATTATTGTGACTTATTTCACGTACTTGGGTTATTATACTTTATTCAAAGTGGTACTTTCCAATTTCCATATTTTTTACATTTTCTTGAGACCGTCAAGCGTAAAAAGGAATTGACAAGTGAGTAACAATTTCTGTTATTTTGTGACTAAAAAATGAATATCACGGCGGGTGAACCAGTGCCGCCTGGTTTCGAAGATGAAGTCAATCGTGAGCCAGAAATTCAAAAGGCCATTAATCAGTATAAGGGCAATGCTCTTGTCGGACTTGAGTATGCACTTGAGCTACACGAGGATGACCGTCGTGAGCCGGGCTACTTTTGTGTTCTTTGTGACAAGCGTGGTGATCCTCGTACTATTATGCAGCATTGGACATCTTACAACCACCGATTGAAGTACCTAGAGAAACATTTTCCAACGGCGGTGCGCGAATTCAATCCGGTTAAGTACAAGCCGAATTCGCATCAGATTCTTTTAAGCGTCGTACAAAAATTGACAAAAGCAATTGAAGATCATCATGGACGTTTGAAGTTGGCTGTAGCTAATAGCGATGACTTCCGCCGTATGAAAGCAAAATTCGTTGGAGAAATTAATAATAAATTTCATTTCGATGAACGTAATGGGCCAAACTTCCTGGAGACGATTGACCGTTCTCTCTGGGAGCCAAATCCAATAAAAAATATGGACCAGACATTGCAGATAACTATAAAAGCACCGACGCGTATAATAAGTGAAGAGACCGCATCAAAATCATCTAATCGCGATGACTTGGATGAAATTTCTAGCGACTCAGACAACCCGTCAAGTGCAAAGAAGTCAAAGAAAAGGGAGCAATCTCCCGCTTACCGAGTGCTACCAAGAGTTCGACGTTCTCCACCCTTCGAAGAGGAACGAAGTGAAGAAAGAAAGAATGCTGAAAAGAAGCTACCAACGCCAAGGGAACTATCGTTACAAGCTTCACATATTGCACAGGAAAAATACAAATGGGAGAAATATAGGTGCATGCTTGAAATACAACTTAAGCAAATGGAAAAAATTCAACAAGACTACGATAAGAACCCCGAAAAACACCCCTTGTATCCCGACGAGTGGAAGAAATTCTGGAATCGACGTTATAAGGAATTGCAAGTTGAAAAGAAGACTGATCCCAATAAATACGATTACAAGCCAGAGTGGATTGCATTTTGGACTAAACGTATGAAAGATTTGTTTAATACAGAGATAGAAAAGAAGAAAAAAGAAATTAAGGTTAAACTTGGTTTGCCTGAAGATGCCGAGGAGAAGGTGGATCAACTAAAGGAAAAGTATAAAGTGCAAATTGGACGTAATGCGGGCGCCATTACATCTGGTGGTCATGTATTGGGACCAAAAGTTTTGGAACGGAATATGGATACGGCATCCAAGCGGTCCAAAAATGCTGGTGACGTTATAAACATCAGTGATGACGAATCTCCGGTACGGCGTCGAGGTCGTCGTACTCGTACGCGTTCTCGCTCACGTTCTCACTCACATTCGCGTTCCCGTTCGCGTCGTTCACGTTCGAAATCACGCGGTCGTGATTGTAATCGATCTCGAGACCGTTCCACTTCATTGTCAAAAAGTCCTCTATCTGATGATTATAACCCTTATCCCGTGCAGACGCATTCACATCGTCATCGTCATCATGTCCGCAGTTACGTGCCGCCTGCAGAAAGTGATTATTTTAGCTCAGCGTATCCACCACGCGGTCGATTTGCCGCCCCTCCATCGTCGTCCCATTATAGTGCAACTCCACATTATCGCGTACTTGAACCTCACCAATATCCAAAATACGAACGCTCGCCATCGCCATCAAAATCTGCAACAGCAAAAGAAGAACAGGAACCGGAAGATGACGGACCGCTGACCGTAGTGTCTGTACTACGTTTGCTTACAGCACTTGAGGAACACTTAGGTAGCCTTGGCCCTAAAGTAGTTGATTTACTTGGCAAAGCTTTAGCATTGGAGAAGGTAAAGGCCAACTCGGCAGATGATTTGTTGTTCAACGATGACCACGTGGTTTTCTTTGAGACCATAAAAGAGAAATTGAAAGGTATTTTAATTGCTGACGTTCTCGATGATCATCAAAAAGTTCGCGCCGTTAAAAAAGCTATTAAAAATATTGCCGCTGTTATTCATCAAGTTACGACAAAAGGTAGGTACCCATATTCTAAAAGAGTAAGTACAAATACTTTCCTTATAAATAAGTTTAAAATATGTATAGTTATTAAATATGCTTTCAACATTACGTAGCATTATGTAGTTGTATTGTAGAATATTTAAGTTAGAATATTTCAAAAATCTTCATAAGAAAAATTAAAATAAAAAGTTTGTGAGAAAAATACCCAGTGGGCGGTAAACCGTAAGATAAAGTGTTAAGAAAATCGGAGTGAACAAAAAGTTTCGCTAATTGTGCCAAATATATATTTATAATCTTATAAATATGCTACTTTTTTATAAAGTGAAAATCGTGAATCCGACCTACGTCGATCGTTGTGTTGGGATATTACATTTCAAAATCGAACGAAATATTTCAATTTATTATCGTTTGTACTTAAATTTTGCCAACCAGGAGTGGGGAAGTTAGGGAATACTTTAAATTGTATGGATGGGTGGGGTGGTACATCTTAAAACTAACTAGTTTTTCATTGTTGCTAAAATGCAAACTTCTTTATTGCTCATTTGATATGACATATCTAAATATTAAACGTATGCGCATATATGTATACTATTGTATTTGTATACTAATGTGATGTGAAAGCGGTGAATATTATTTGTACCGTTACGTTTTTGGTGTAAGCAATCGGGGCTTTACAGAAACATTGTACTTATAACTCTTTTTCGTACTCAAATCCGCTTCCTTTGCACCAACTTCGTGTATTCGTACCAAAGTTCTAAGTGTGAGTGAAAATACTATATTGTGCTGAAACGAAGCCAAATGTATATGGGCCTATGTCAAAGTAAAAACGAGTAAAATCTAATTTTTTAATTATATATATTTTCCTCCATTTTAGCATGTAAATATTGATTGAATTTTCGATTTTATACGCCCACATAGGTAACTCAACAAATAAGATAAGCAATGATTCCGCAAATAATAACGATAGCGGCGAAGTTGCAAAGAAAGCAAAGAAACCCGAGAAATTGAGTGTTAAAGATTTACCCTTCGACCGTCAAGTTGTATCCACAAAATTAGCTGCCGCATTGGTATTTCAAGGACGTGAAGACGTATCTACCGAAGATATGGATAAGTTGATTTTCTTGTTTGTTTTATTGGTAAAGATATCTAAAGAAAAAAGAGATTTGGATGGCACAGCTATACAACTTGGAAATGTGTTGTCTCAGCTGGGTATATATGTGCCAAGTTTAACCACCTCGTCTGCATTAGCTGCTTTACCAGCTCTTGTAGGAGAGTTGATGGAAAGCGAAGCTAACGGTGCATCTACCCGTTTGCAGCACATTGATGATGACGCTTCGAATGAGACACCCGATAAGGATACCAAGAATGACACTAGCGGTAATATGCTAGAATCGTTGACAGACTCCGATTTGCAAACGTTGCTGCAAAACTTTAAGCACTTGTCCAGTGAGGAACAACATCATTTGATAGCACATCTAAAAAAGCTGGAGACAGCTGATCCTTTGCGAGTTGAAAAATTAAGGAAATTCGTTAATTTGACGGACCTGGCTAGAGCTGCTTCGTCATCACCAGTAGCCAGCACAAGTAAGTCCAATCCACGTGAGAGATCGAATACACGCGACAGTCGGTTTGATGATTCGCCTGCTGTAAACAATAGCAGAGCTCCTGGCCACGATTCGGATGATGATATTGAAGATAGTCATCGTGGTGTTAGCGTTTCGAATCCAAATAAATTTAGCCTAGATGATGAAGATGAAGATGATGATTACAACGTAGACGATGTATTCAAGGCTGCATTCCGCAAGGTGAGTGACAACTCACGCCAATCGAAATCGGAATCCAAACTGTTAAATGAGGGCCACTCATCGCGGCCACAAATTAAGCCACTACCAGAACCCATTGTCCCTGTTTCATCCTCACCAAATGCATTGACATTCAATCGCGCAGGTCTATCACTAAGCGATACGCAGAACTTAATTGCCAATCTGATGGGTTCATTGCAGCAAAGTAATTCCAATCAAAAACCAAATGCCAATTCTGCACAGTCAAAAGATGGACAAATTCAACAGATACCTACCAGATCTAATGTACCGGTACAGCCCAAAATTCAAAAGGGCCTGTCGCAAACACAACAACAGCAGCAACATCAGGCATTGCAACCGCCTAATATGCCGTACTATCAGCAGGGTCAGCAACCTGCGGCGCAGGCCTATCCTGGCGGTGGGTACAACAACCAAATGGCTGGCATGAACAACCAGACATATTACAATGCAATGGGCTACAATAACAATAATGGAGTCGGGTACCCGGGCTATCAGTCTTGGGGTATGGGTGGTGATACGCAGCAATATGGCATGCAGAACTTCATGGGCCAACAGCAGCAGCAGCAGCCGGGCCAACAGCAACATATGAACTATAACATGTATGGCCAAGGCCAACATTAATTTTCTAAAGCACTCTATATGCACTAGGAACATAAGCCGCTTGTTGGTATGTATTTATACACAAAGTATATGAAGCTAATTTTTGAATATAATTCAAGTGTGCGAAATTTGGTTTTCTTGCAGGATGGTAAATTCCATGACCAAAAACTCAACCACTTTTGGAATCTAACTTAACATAAAATAATTGAAACATAAATTGAACTTGCGATAAAATACTTATTTCATAATAAAATGTTTATTTGTTGAAGCAAACATGCTCAGTAGGAGTGTGCCCTCAAAGGCGTATGCAATATGTACCTATAGGACGAAAGAGTTCTGTTGTGACGTATAATTTTATAACCAAAAGACAACAAGTTTTTACCATACTAGGGCAATTCGAAAATAATTATTATGTGAAATATGAAAATGATAGATATCAACTCCAACAAAAACAAAAAAAAGAAAAAAATATTCGCATTGTTCTAAGAAACATATATGTTCATGGTAGGGTTATAGTATTTATTTTATGAAAATTCTACGGAATAATTTTCTTCTTGCAGACTCGAAATTTTTTGTATTCATTTTTTATTTAATCATGTGCGTTTGGTTTTTGAAGTGTGTGTTCCAGTACTGTTTGTAGACAACACAACACCCATTCTGGGTGAGCTTCATTTAATGTAAAAATACTGGGCAGTTGCAGAAATTTTGCACGGACTTAGATCATTCAAGTAAAGTTGATGCAGAGTGAGCCTGTTTTAATTAATGTAATGATTTTATCGATCTTGCAGTATTAATATAATACAATACTGCTCTTGCGGAGTATCACTTAAACAAACACCGCAACTGCTTGTGCACTAGTAAATGAGGAAATTGACGTATACTCGGTCTAAGCGCGTATGCTACTTTTGAATTCAATAAAATCGGGAATTTATTTATGAAAAAGTAGTAAAACTCAGAGAATAAAATAAACACTTAAAAAGAAAAAGATCCCCTATATTTAATTTCAAAGGTTTGCAGTTTTGTGCGCTGTTGTAACAGCTTTAAACATTCCCTATTTATTTTTGTAAAATCCAGCAGGGGTGAGTGGACATGGCCGTGGGTAAATCTTGATCATTATAACTAATGAAAAATTCAACTCGTAAAAATATGCACAACCATCTGCCTTAGTTGCTTTCTTTCTTTGGAATTAAGAGCCAAACTTCAAAGAAAAAAAATTAACTTTTAATTTGAGTAAATAAATGCAGTTTTTCATGATAATGGGCAAACAATTAATATATATTTAATTTTAAAAAATATGTATGTGGTTGAAAAGGCAAGTATGTTTTCAGAAGATATGAAATATCTGCATGGCATAAGTTATAGATATTCACGATCTGGCTTGTTGAGTTAAGGTGTTATTGTATTGAGACATCTCGGCCAACTGCAACCAGTGGAACGGCAAATACGCTCAGTACAACCCAGCTCTATCCTGAGTTTGATAAAGGAACTGGGTCTGGATGTGGTACTGTGATGAGTAGAGAGCACAAAAGTCCATGAGCTCGAAGTGCAAACCTCGTAGAAAATTAAAGGTATTATTGCGAGTTTAGAGTGTTGAGAATCGTATTATTTATTAGCCACAAGTTGAAATGTTCAACCCTTAGCGGCGAATTTTTAAAAAATTGTGCCAAAAATCCTACTAACGTGCTGATTTGCCCATTTTTATTAATAATTATTTGCACCTGTGAAAGTTTAAAAATATTTATAATCATAAAGAACAAGAGAGATATCTTATTATAGCCTAAGTCAACGATCCTTTCGCTTCACAAAACCCACATACAGAATGCTGCTGGAGTGACAGTCCTTCGCCGGATATAAATCCGGGTCGTTTCGGTAACGTAGAACCGACTGTCGTGGAAATGTCGGAGTATCCCTGTCTTAAGGTCTACACTACATATATAGAGGGATGCAGCATTTATGTTTGACAGCTGAGATGCATAAGAAAATCTGTTTTTAGCGGGCGTGGATTTTGAGTAAGTATTTATAAATTTATGAAGTTGGAATATTATACTAAATTAAATTGATTGTACGACCTGCTCTCGATTAGCTACTGGCGTTGATGTCAGAGCGAATTCAAAGCGAGAATTATATATGGCATTTAACCAAAGGATGATATACAAGAAACATCGGATTTGATGATGTAACTTAAGATTTTCGTTTTTGTTATAAACTTGGCAATCGTTAAAACACTTACTAAAGTGAAAATAATGGTATTTAATAAAATTATTTTAACGAACTATGTAATAAAATTCTTTGCACATTTCTGCTTTCATGCAGTTTGTTCTCGCAGCATTTGTGAAGTGACGTTTACAGTAAAATTACTCCCAGATTTTCGCGTCAATCTTTGTAATCTTGTGTTCAAACCGAAGCGTAACTTTACGTTATTTATGACTTCCCCAAAGCAGCGAGTTTCAAAATAGTTATCTTTAAAAAAAAAGTTAACATTCGATGTAACAAAACTAGAATTACGCCAGCTCAGCAATTTGTTCTGCTAAAGTCATTGAGAGTCGAGTAGCGGTACCACGATAAGTGCAACTTGACTCTTTTGATCGCAGTTAACGAAGCAAAGAAATCACTTTTCAGATATATGATATTTGCACAAAATTTTCGCGTTACGTTGTCGAATACGAACAGGATATGAATTATTAAAATGTATGAATCTATTTGAGCCATCAAGGCAAGGTGTTCGTTCGTTTAATATATTAATAATAAGTTCTCATATAACTAGATTATTTACTTTTTATAATCCGTAATTAAATAATGAAATTACTCGTACATAACTTCTCTTCCGAAATCCGAGATTGTAAAATAATTTTATATTATAACCATACTTTTTTCCGTAAAACCCTGTTCCCTGTGGTATCGATCAAAGTAAAAACTACATAAAATGGACACTGGCAAAGAAAAGAGCTAAAAGGAAAGTCTAGCTCCAAGAACTTGCCATGGATGCGCGTTAATTATTATATTCATTATTTAAAAAAAGACGGATGGACTGCCGCCGTAGCCATTTGGGTTGGTGCGTGACTACCTTTCGGGCAAAAATAATAGAAACCGAGTTTTCTAATAGTGACCGCCCTCGTCAGGCAATGTCAAACCTCCGAGTGTATTTCTACCATGAAAAAGCTCCTCATAAAAAAGCATATGCCGTTCGGACTTAAGCCGAGTAAGCCCCTCCGTTTGTGACGCACGCCACAAGTTGGAGAGGTGCCCGGCCAAACACCTTGCAGAAGTGTGCGCGCCATATATTTATTATTTTATTTATTTTTATAAAAAAAAAAACTGATATACTCTCAAGTCTTTACTTGTGTACATAAACGTTTTTGTCTCTTATTACTTATTATAAAATGTAATATCGAATTTCGTTTGCGTATTACCATAAACGTTTGCGAACCATAGTAGATGTCGTTTGTGGATTCCCTCCAACTACCTATTACTTGCGCAATTAAATTACCTACCATAGATGACTAGATGTGAAACAAGGTGGATTTAATAAGGTGACAGCATTCACCCAGCTGAATTTTTCGCCGTAGGTATGGCTTACGTCAAAATGATATGCTTTGTTTGTATGTATTGGTATGTTTACATTCGTATGTTTACATTTGCTTGCTGATTTTGACATGATGCTTGCACCAAACACAACAACAAATACATGTAGGGTTTTACTCAAGGTGGATTTAATAAGGTGACAGCATTCACCCAGCTGAATTTTTCGCCGTAGGTATGGCTTACGTCAAAATGATATGCTTTGTTTGTATGTATTGGTATGTTTACATTCGTATGTTTACATTTGCTTGCTGATTTTGACATGATGCTTGCACCAAACGCAACAACAAATACATGTAGGGTTTTACTTATATGTGTTTGCTGTCACCTGTAATAAATTCGCCTTGGTTTTACTTATATGCGTTTGCTGTCACCTGTAATAAATTCGCCTTGATGCAAGGTGGATTTAATAAGGTGACAGCATTCACCCAGCTGAATTTTTCGCCGTAGGTATGGCTTACGTCAAAATGATATGCTTTGTTTGTATGTATTGGTATGTTTACATTCGTATGTTTACATTTGCTTGCTGATTTTGACATGATGCTTGCACCAAACGCAACAACAAATACATGTAGGGTTTTACTTATATGTGTTTGCTGTCACCTGTAATAAATTCGCCTTGCCTTGATGTGAAACTTATTCATTTTGAGAGAGAGCGCGCCCATGAGGACGTTTCAAAACTTGGCAGCACTCACACATTATGGGATTTTGAACAGCTGATAGGCGAAATGGCAGACTGCCAGAAGAAACGCGCCGAAAATAACTGACGAAAACAGTTCGTTTTTGCTTAATGGAGAAATGACGTGTTGAAATGTTTATAATTATTTGTCTTAAAATTAATTCAATTGAAACGTAATAATTTAAATTGAAGGGAGTTTCAGAATTTTTCAAAGCCTTTTATATCCTTTTCAACTTCTACTTTAATTAGTCTTATGCACATATGCATATGAATACATTTTACTCGTACATACATGTACTTTTATTGAAATCTGTATGTTGGTTTATGTCTGTAAATTGGTATATACGTAAATATTCTATGAGTGAAAAGCGTAGGTAAGGGAATTTAATTTGAGTTTGAGATATTTTACGAAGATTAAAAGTAATCTGCTTTAACTTATTCTGTTCGTTGTTTGAGAATTTTTGTTTTTTGTTACCCACTTTCTGTGTTATATTAAAAAATCGCAATAAGTCATGTTTTTAATTATAACTTATGTTTTTCGGGTTCATAACTTTATTATTGAATTACTTATGAATATCAGTTTTAAATAATTTCATTTACATATAAATTTTTAAATTTTTTGCTTATTTATGTACATATTTCATACGGATTGTGCTTATTTTTAGTATATGTTGGGGGTTACGAGTGATATAAGGCTATTGGGCAACCGCACACTAAATACTAACCTCAATGGTGGTATGGAAACTAAAAATTCCAGACCTTTGGTTCAAAAATACCCAATTCATGTTTCTACCGGTGTGGCAATATTGGAAAATGTTATAAAAAATGCACATTTTTCAGCGCTCTCACGAGAAAAAGAGTTTCACATCTAGTCATCTATGTTACCTACTGAGTCTCTCTCCACATCCTTAATAATAATTAAACAAAATATATCATGAAAACCCACAATTTACAGCTGATTATCAATTTTGTAGCTAATAATACGTTCACATAGATTATCTACTTTCTCGTGCTTAATTCCCAATCCGTAATTAGAAAGCGAGATTACCCATACAAAATTTCTCTTCCGAAATTTGAGATTATAAAATAATCCTAGATTATTACCATACTTTTTTACATACCACACTGTGTTTTCTTTGTTATAGATAATTATTTTTAAGAATGTAAAGGTAAACGTCAAAATAAAAACTAAATGAAATGGACGCCAGCAAAAAAAAAAACAGGTCTGTAAGCATAATTCTAAAAAAATGTGTGTTAAATATTATTAATTATGAATTGATTTTACAGAAAAAAGCGTGTGTCTATAAACGTTTTGCCCTCTTATTATAAAATTAAATATAGAATTTCCCATAAGTATTGTTGCCATAATTTTTTGAAACCTCACTAAAGGTTGTTTACGGATTTCCTCCAACTGTTTATTATTCGTAGCCAATTGCGCAATTAAATTAGCTATTCCTTCTCTTTTCTGCATATTGTTAAAAATAATTAAACAACCCAAAAACACCGAACTAATTTCTATGAAGAAAAACTTTTCACAACAGTATTGACAACTGATTGTCAATTTTGGAGATAATATGCCATATGTGAGCGGGTAGATTAATTTTGTGGATTTATTGCTAATTACTACATATGTGAACGTACTTTAAATACGCCGCACTCAATAATTATAGCAATATTGCGACCCTGTTACTTTGTTGATGGGCTGTTACAGAGATTCAGCTGATTAGTTGTCGCAATATTACAGAAGTTTTTTTCGCGCCAAACCAATTGTTTGAAAATATGGAAATACATATGGACCAATAACTTCCGTTCATTTAAACTTAATTTTACGCTAAAACCAATAAATGAACAATATTCAACTCCAAAGTAGTATTTATTAAATAAAAACTTGCTTTATAACTCCCAATATTCCGGAAATAATAGTTTTGCAATTATTTGTCTTCCAAATTATTTGCCATTCGGAAACTTCACTATTGTTTGGTACATTATAATGTATTTTTCTCTTCACTTAAATTTATAAAATATAAAGTGACACGTGTGTGTTTACTTGGTTTTATACTTGTATTCGAAACATTTCTATGAAAATTAAATATAAATGCATTTAGCAAAACCATCACTTTCCATTTTTAAACGAGAATAACAATTTACTGGAATTGACAACAGTATTGTGTTGCCGGATGCTTACAAATGAAAGTAAAAATTTAAACAAAAATGAAATATTTTACCTCAGGGTTGATGATTAGGATGTGGGTTTTTGTTCCGTCTCACTACACACGCGCATATGACGTTTTCATTTTGGGTTTAATGATTTTACTGTGGGAAGGAGTTCTCTGTAAAAATGCTGTAGATGGCTTAAACATAAAACATAATCTAGACCATCGCGCGGGTTTTATTCTGAATGTGCTCCTGCGACGGTCTTTTTCCATAAAAAATTACGTTTGCATTTTCAAAAATGTTTTTCCATTCAAAACTAAAGCAAAAAATACTGCAAATTTACAAACATCCTTCCAGTGAACGTTTCTTCATACGAACTTCTTTCTTAATTGAGTTGTCTGACAGCACCAATTTTTTGCTAAATTATACAACTATAAACAATAAATTACTTAAAAACTATAAGCCTTCGGAGGGTGCGGTTTTCAGTTTTAAGATGGGGATACACTCCTGTATCTCCCCTTTACATCCTTTTGTTTTCAAAGCATGTTGCATTATACTAAGTATTGTATTTCGCAAACATACTAATAAAAACGAAGTGCCACATGTTAAATTGTGAGAGCGCATTAATGATAATACTTTCCAATGCAATTTCTTTGCCGAAGACGCCGTTGCAAGATAGTGTGTGTGTATAATTTTTCGTGTTTAGCAGTTACCATTGCTTTTGCTTACATCTCCTTCTTTTGTATATTTATTCGCAACACTGACGTCAGGGCGAATTTTTGTACTCTATTATTCTATCATTATTGGGTATACATTGTGTCACCTACCATCATAATAATGTTATACCACTAACGTTCTCTGCATCTACTGTCAAAAACACATGGAGATATTTTAATATGACAGCTGTATTGCCTATTTTGCAGCTGTGTTTATGTCAAGGCGCATTCATTAAAGGTGATGGCACTAGACAAGCAACAATGTTTTGTACGTTTGATTGTCAACGCAAAGTATAGAGAAACTAGAGAACAAATAATGAATTCGCCTTGTTTCATTCTCAGCTGATTTACCAACACCAACTTTAATAGATTCGCCTTGGCTTAGGTTTTATAAAATAATTGTGTATATACAATAAAAAAGGCGTACAATTTTGTATAATTGTAATTTGTATTGTAAATATTAGAACCGTCTGAAATTATCATATGTATTTAAGTGTATAACTTAATTAAAAACATAATTTTATTTTCTCAATGGCAAAAGTTTTTGAGCTTAGGCATTGAACATAACCAACCTGCAAACAAAGTACGAAAGACCTTTTTTAGTCATTTCGTTATGGCATCACTGTGCTATAGATAACATTTTGCATTTCACCGGCATCATCTGTTCAATGACCGGCATTAAGAAGACGAAAAAACTTTCAATTGTGTTGTAAATAGAACTAGTACAACTTTATTTATTATTATTATTATAAGGCATTCTAAAGTTTTCAATTAAATTTTCCTTTATGGCGTTTAACTTTTAATATCACATCCAAAAAAGAAGAATGAAATGCAGCAACAGGAAACTGTTTAAAGAAAAACGTGAAAGTACTGCAACTCCTTCACCAACTGTTAAAGAGGAAGTTGAGAATGTAGAATATTTAGATGACTGTTTTCAAGCCGACGTGGAAGAGGTTAATGAAGCAACAACGCCACATCATTCCGCTGAGGCAGATGCGACATTTGAAGATACTTTTTATCCAAATGCGGTGCAGTGTCTCATCGCACTTTACCGCCTCAAGTACGACCAGCAAATGAATGATCAACTAGAAATACGAAATATGCGTAAAAGTATATGGGAAGACATTTCGAGAGATATGCGCGAGAGCTACTTTGACTTCGATGCTGATCAGGTGCAACAGAAATTTACGCAACTACGTCGCCAGTACTTTGGTGTGTCATCTAAAGTAGATGCTGAGAAATTTGAATATTTGCACCAGTTTCACGAAATGTACAACGATAAAATAGTTGCAAGTTTTCTGAATGCTGAAAGCACAGCAGTATTTAACACACGAAAAACAAACACTCTAAACGTCTATCGCGACGATGACCTTTTTTCTTTATCTTGGGAGCCTGAAATTGATGTGGTTGCAGATAAACAAAAGCATATTGATGAGATTGCGCACAAGGAACACGAATTCATGGACTTAGTAGAACGAGAACTGCGCGCTATGGACGATGACAACAGCAAGTTGAAATACAAAACTGAACCGGCACCGAATAAAAGTTGCACTAAGCGTAAACAGGACTTGAATGAAGTGGATATATCAAATGCGCATACGTCAAAGCAATTAAAAGCTAACAATGCTACAATATTTCGTTCTACTAAACTTGATTATCCAGAGCCGTCAGAATTATCGGAAACGAAGGTGCAATCAGAAGTTAGTAACGATGAGAAAAGTGATATGACACTTGCTGCTTACAATGAAGCACAACAACTACGGCATGAAGAAAAAATGAACTTGTTCCGCCAAACACTGTTGTTGCAAGAGCGTGTCATAGAAATTCAAAGTAAACTTTTGGAAAAAATTATTAATCGGATTTAAGAAGGTTTAGTTAATATTACATATCTTTGTAAGGTATTTTTTATGTAAATATTTATTTACAATGCACGTCTTTAAGCGCATTTAGTGTGTTTTATTTCTAGCTTCCATAAGGTAGTTGGGAAAAGTCAATCTGTTGTCCTCTAAATATTTCTGGTAGTTCCCTCTGCAGAAGCTCATGCAGTGTTTCCCCGTTATGCTTGTATACCCAACGTCCAACTTTGGTATTGGTTGTGACGAAATCATATCGCTTTGGACCGCTGGTCGGTGAACTGAGCCAAATCTGTTTATTAGGTGTCTGACGATTTATTACATAAGTACCGTTCTCATTGCCGAGATTGACGGTGAGTACTCCGTCCTGTTGGGTAATATAAAAAAGTAAATTAGACTTCTATTGTGTCGAAATTTTAACAACACATACCCCATAAGTTACATCACTGGTTGACAACGTTTTGGAATTCTCGATGAGCTCTTCAAAGTAGTCACATAAGGCGTCCAATGTCTCGGAGCAAACTCGTTCGTACGTACTGCTGTCTAAATTAGATTCATCTAAGCCATCTTTGTTGTTATTTGTAGTAGCAAAATTCCGAAAAGATGGTGGTTTCTGACAATGCAGGAGAAGAGACTTTGATGCTGCATTTGTTAAAATTACACGCTCCTCCCTCGCACTTTTTAGAAAATCTCGTGCACTTCGATTTATCCTAATCCTTCTCAGTGCCCGAAATGTAGCTAACCCCGACATCCTCAGCTGTTCAAAAATCAGTACTGCCAATAACTGTCAAATTTGTACAATGAAATTGGAAGCACAGGCGTGGTAAAAATTGACACTGACAGTTTGACAGTCCATTTTGTTTGTACATTTCGGGGTGGACGCCAAATCGGCCAAATCGATTTTATAAAAAATCATCTAATACGGAAAGAAGAAAATTGTGGAAGTAATGTCGTTACCAAGCAATTATAAACAAATTGCTGTTGGAGCGCCAACAGGACCAGCAACTCCTGCACCTAGTAGCGGCTCAGGTAGCAGTCGATCTCGTTCTTCCGGCACCGGCGGTGGTTCAGACCGCAACAAAGATACTACACCAATTTTTACTCACAGTAACTATGGCAATCCAGCATTCACGCCGCAAAAGGCAGGAAAATCGTCCAGTTCTAAGAATCAAGCTGAGTCCCGTACACCGAAGCCACCAAAACCTCCAGAGAAACCAGTTCTACCTTACATGCGCTATTCGAAACGAATTTGGGATAGTGTAAAGGCACAGTACCCTGACTTAAAGCTCTGGGAATTGGGCAAAAAAATTGGGGCTATGTGGAAACAGTTGACTGAGTCTGAGAAGCAGGAATTTATTGATGAATACGAAGCCGATAAAGCTGAGTATGAAAAGGCGTTAAAAACATACCACAATTCGCCAGCATATTTGACTTTTCTGTCTGCTAAGAGCAAGGTGAAAACAGATTCCGATGTACACGAAACACCGACACGTTCGAGTGGTAAAAGCCAACAAGAAAGGCGCATTGATATACAACCAGCAGAAGATGAGGACGATCAGGATGAAGGGTATTCTTTCAAGCATGTGGCGTATGCACGTTATTTGCGTAACCATCGTCTTATCAATGAGATTTTTTCGGATGCGGTAGTGCCCGATGTTCGTTCTGTTGTAACAACACAGCGTATGCAGGTACTCAAAAGACAAGTAAGTTCTCTTACTATGCACCAAACTAAACTGGAGGCTGAGCTACAACAGATGGAAGAAAAATTCGAGGCAAAGAAACAACGAATGGTAGAGTCTAGCGAGGCATTTCAAGAGGAGTTAAAGCGCCACTGTAAGCCAGCGGTGGACGATGAGACATTCCAGAAAATGGTAGTTCGAATGTACGATGAAATGAAACGAGAGCGGCAACGGGTGGACGAGCACCCAACGGGAGTTGGCTCTTCTATTCCAGGAGCTGTAGCAACACAAGCAGTGAGCACTCGCAACGATGAAAAATCAGCTGCTTCCTCGGGCCAAACAACAAATTCTGCCTTGTCTGGTGTTGCGATATCGGCAGGTAAAGGTCATACAAGTTATTTTGTATCCGGTTATGTTTCAAATTTCTGTTTCAGGTAAGAAGGATGCTCTAATAACCACAGCAACTTCGCAATCGATTCCTGCGACTAGAGATCCTATTGAATCTGCAAGCAAAACTGATCCGGAACCGATGGATATTGAGCCTACGCCGAAGCCATCAGTCCCACTGCCATCTAGACTAGAGACACAAAAAGCTGCTTCTAAATCTGGTAGTGAACCAATTAAAGACGTTAATAATAAACCGCAAATAGCACCAATTGTAAAAACTATGCAACCTGGCAAAGTACCCACCCCGACTCCAACTCCTCCACCATCCATAGCTCCTGTAGACCACACTGCATCCAATCAACAATCGGCAACTTTAGGAGGCGCAAATCCCACATCTCAAATGAGTGTGCCACCAACTCAAACACCCCCACCACAAACTGCAACGCAACCAAATCAGCAACCGTCGCAACCACTGCCCGGCCAACAACCACCGCCACCACAACAACAAGTCCCTCCTACAATGCCAATGCACCCACATCATCCACAACCTCCATCACATTTACCCCCACACTTGTCGCCACATCAACCCATGTCGGCTATGCCACCTCATAGCGGTTACGGTAGTTACGGTCCAACTGGTCCAACGCGCTCTCCGTATTATCAGCCACAATATGGAGCACATCCATCACAACCTTACGGCCAGTATGCTCCTTATCCTCATTACCAACAGCCGTATGGGCCCCCGCCAGGCTCCCATTACATGAATGCCCGTCCGCCACCTCAGCATAATGGATCGCCGGTTCACTATCCAGAACATGGTACTCCAGTGTCAGGACAACCACAACAACCGCATGAGGCTTACGGTCAGCCACCGTCACACAACCAGGTTTTAGTACAACAGCAGCCGGTGACAAGCTCTGCACCGCCGTCGTTATCCGCCGCAGTTTCAAGCAATACTGTTGGAGTAGCATCGGCAGCCGCTGTTGCCAATGTTTCGGAAGGATCCAAAGCCGAGGGTGAGAAGAAAGATGGAGGTACTGAATAAACGGCAGCACAATTGAAATATATATCGTTTGTACATGCTTTTTAAATTGTAAGTGCGTAATGGATTTTGAAAAACCAATTAAATGTATTCATGTAAAAGGCAATAAACTTGCTGAAACAAAAGCCATTGATTGAGAAAATGTGGAAAAAGTGGGCAGTGACGTTGTAATAAGTATGCTCTTACATTATATGCACATATGTATAATGATGCTGTTTTTTACGATTTTTAGCTGAATGTTACGATTATATTTAGTTTTCTAAAAAGCACGAAATGCCAACTTCGGTAATGTTTATTAGTTAATTACTTACTGCTTTTAGCTGCTGGGAGAGGTGAAGAGGGTGGTATCTAAACCCCCTCCACTTTAAGTTAAGTTCCCACTCTCCCAACCAACCCATCTACAGACCGCTGGGGAGTTGGTGTAAAAACACCATTTTGTAAAAAAAGTGAGGTTATTTCAAGGCGCATCCAATAATAGATTCGCCTTGGGTTAATTAGACCAAAAATTTAACAAACAAAATCCATTGAATTTTATCAATCTACTGAATGCCATAAGCCTACGCTCTTTTGCTGGTGGTTGCAAAAGTAACGCGAAAAAAGTTTTAGAATTTTCGAAATAATTTTTTTTTTAACTATATGACGGCATTTAACTTATTAAATAGAATACATAATTCATTTTAGATCATACAATTTAACAAAAAAATAATTGATTTTATTGGAAACTCCAAAATAATAAACCCCATTTATTTATTATTTTATAAATTTTAAATATACAAACAACTCTCAAAAAACGCTTTTGGTAGCACTATGTTTCAACATTCCCTGAGTACATCTGGCGTAGAGTTTACCAGTTTACCAATTTGGTAGTCTGTTAGAGAGTTCTCTTCTTCAGCTCCTCCCAAGATGGCATATCTTTCCAGACATCTTTGCTTATAATTTGCAGCATTCATTTGAGAACCCTAGCGTGTCAGCGTTTTGCTTTAAATTTTGTTTTAAAATATCCAAATAAGCAAACTTATCCATACTTGAAAAAATAAGCTGCTACAACAACAACACCTATTGGTAATACGTTCCCACGATAGTCGGTACTTCGTAACTGGAATGACCGGCCAAGGGCTATCACTTCAGCAGCATTCCCCGTATATGTATAGGGAATGTTTATGCTGCTACAACAACAACAATCGTTGGTAATCAATTTTTTTTACTCAGCGTAGTACCAGGTTTCCTCCACCAACTTTTCTTGCTTTAAGCCTAAAAATACGAAATTTGCTTTCATCCCAGAAAATAGAATTTTCCCAAGATTCTGAAGGTATGTGTATATGCTCATTTGCGAAGGGTAATGCGCTTTTGCTCTATTTATTAGGGAAATAGATGGCCTCCTCCTAGCAACTTTTCGATGATAGCCTACTTTTCTTAAGTCTCTTCTGGCAGTTGAAGCACTCACACATTTTGGAAACTTATTTCATATTTCATCTTTCACTCGGAAGCTGTTATCTTTGCATATTTCTTCACAAGCACTACAGTACTGAGCTTTTCACTTTCTGTTAATTTACAAGGGCCTGAAAGTTATAATTCCGGTATTTTCGTAGTTTTGAATCACTATCTATGCCGATGATGTGCCTGTTGTTATTCCTATGTTTTAATAGCCTTCTAGTAGGCTACATGAAACTTCTTTCCACAATTTTACTATGATTTTCCTTTCGCCAATATCAACTGCTTTTCTGGTTGCTTCCAATGTAAGGCTCCGCACAGAATTCTATTGAAAACTGAGAAACTAAAAGCTTATAAAATAAAAATAATATTTTATCTCACCAAAAAAACGCCCTAACAGCACAGAAAGCGAAGCCGGAAATGACATTCGCCATAATACGTATTGCCGAAATCGTTAAAATCGGTGTCACCGGCATGACTACGAAGATAGTTGTTGGTGTTGTCGTAGCAGCATAAACATTCCCCATACATATACGGGGAATGCTGCTGAAGTGACAGTACTTCGCTGGTTATAAATGCGGGTCGTTCCGGTTACGAAGAACCGACTGTCGTGGGAACGACTACGAAGATAGCAAACAACGAAGATTTTAAATTTGTTCTTAACTTACCGTTAGAACTTCATTGATATATACATAGTTTTAAAAATACGCGGTGGAAAGAATTATGACCATTTGTGTATATCTGCATACTTCAATTGTCGGAGAAATGTTTCCAATTTTTTATTCCAAATTTGTTTGGGAAAATTTTCCAAAATTTATATATGTATATTTTATAATATATATATATACTATATATACTATTTAAATAGAAAGAGGTAAATAATAGACATTAGGAAAAATTAAAAAAAAATTTTATATTTGAAAAAACTTTTTCTATCTTTTATCTATCTTTTTCTTACGACTGGTAGTCAGGCACCAACCCATTCGGCCACGGCAGCCGCCTGAGGAAAAATTACAAAACACAAATTTTGTTTGGTATAATGCGCTTATGGCTAATAGCATTATGCTAAATTATTACACAATAAATAACATAGGGTGGGCCATGTAAAATTTGCTTTTTGAATCGGCTATAAAAAAAAAACTAATCATTATTTTTTCAAACTTTTTTTATTTTGTCATTTATGAATGAAAAATAATATCGTTCAAATGACTGCCACGTCTGGCTTTACAGTAGGCCATTCGATCAACCCAATTTTTAAGCACATTTTCGATTGTTTGGGCTCCAATTTCATGAATGGCAACTTCGATTTCGTGCTTTAAAGCATCAATCGTCTCTGGATGGTTCGCATAGCATTTGTCCTTAACGGCTCCCCACAAAAAATGGTCCAACGGGCTTAAATCACAGCTCCGAGGCGGCCAATTGATATCGGAATTTCGGCTGATTATTCGGTTATCAAAAATGGTAGCCAAAAGTTCGAGTGTAACTTTGGCAGTGTGACAAGTTGCACCGTACCGTTGAAACCAAATTTCGTCCATGTCATCCTCTTCAATTTTTGAAAACAAAAACTCGTTGAGCATGTCATGGTAACGCTCGTCATTTACTGTAACCGCGGCTCCTCGCTCATTTTCGAAAAAAAATGGCCCGATGATGCCGCCAGACCAAAAACCGCACCAAACAGTGACTCGTTGTGGATGCATTTGCTTCTCTACAGTAACGTGTGGATTTTCTGAACCCCAAATCCGACAATTTTGCTTATTGACGTAGCCGCCAATGTGAAAATGAGCTTCATCAGAAAAGATGATTTTTCGGTAAAAATGCTCATCTTCGGTCAAACGATTTTCTGCCCATTGAGCGAACCGAAAACGCATTGGATAGTCATTAGGCTTCAGTTCTTGCACCAATTGATCTTTGTAAGCCTTCATACCGAGGTCTTTATGCAAAATTCTCCTCAAAGTGCGTGAGATGTTCAATTCTTGAGAACGATGACGAGTTGCGGTTGTTGGATGTTCACGCACATTTTCGGCTACAGCAGCAATGTTTTCGGGTGTACGCACTATAGGAGCACGTTCATGTGTTGTTTTATCCATTAACGATCCACTTTCACGAACACGTTTAACAAATTGATCCACAAACTGTCTTGTTGGCAAATCTTTTTTTTGGAATGTTTTTTTTCCAAATTTCTCACAGTTTGAGTAGAAGACTCACCACTTTGGAAATAGGTTTTCAATATTTCCCAATTTTGTTCTAACGTATATCGTCCCATTTCGTAAATGTCAAACCTTTAAGTAAATTACGAACACATTTGACATGCCATTTGTATTACCATTCTCAAAAAAATAGGTGGTTCAAAAAGCAAACGATATATGTACTTCAATATATGTAATATATAGCATTGTAAAGCTTGGCAGGCAATGGCAAACCTCCGAGTGTATTTCTGCCATGAAAAAGCTCCTCATAAAAATATCTGCCGTTCGGAGTCGGCTTGAAACTGTAGGTCCCTCCATTTGTGGAACAACATCAAGACGCACACCACAAATAGGAGGAGGAGCTCGGCCAAACACCTAACAGAAGTGTACGCGCCAATTATATATATATATATAAAGCTTGTTATATTTATATATTTTTATTTATATTTATATATCTATTATATAAGCCCAAGAGTATCGAATCTGGCACATTAAAGTCAATTAACTCAATAAGGAACGAGCAGTCGGTTTTAACCGAAATGATGCCGAGAAGAAATTAAAAATTCAGAAGAGATCGTCTGTTATTTAATGATAAAAGCGAATTAATTAAATTGCGTTCAATTAGTTTACGCTAAATCGATAAAAAAAAGTAATAACCAATAGGATAATGGGTGAAGTGGGTTAGGTTATGTTAGGTTGGTATGGTTATCCAAGGAGTGAGCACACACGACGAAAAATGGATTGGCCTTTGTGATACCATTATAAAGGAGGAGAGGTGAAAGAGAAAGACCGATGGGATGCAGGGAGAGGTGGTGCTGGGATGGTGAAGTGGATGTGAACATAAAAATTAATTGATTTACTGGCTGCCTAAAGTCATAATAAAAGCGATTAATGTATGCCTACTTGAGCATTTGACAAAAAAATGCGTATTTCTAGTCGTCATTTTTAATAAACTAGTGCGCAGAAATTTGGTTTTAAATTACATTCACCGTGACTTAAACATCGATACAGTTGCCCAAGCAATCCAAGCCGCGAGTCGAAGGCACATAAGCAGACTTCTAACGCACACAAATCCGACAATGAGGGAGCTTCCTGCCGAAGAAAAATTCAATAAGATGAGACTAAAATGAAAAACACCAATTGACCTTTTGTACTGTAATAATAAGAAATATATGTATGTACTTATATAGCTTAGCACAGTAAATATTTAAGAAATGAATTACATATTTCTTAGGGATCCTGAAGAGCAATGGCCTTAATATCTGTAAAATAAATTAATTATTGTGGTACAGACAGGTGTAATATTTTTTGGAAGCAATAAAAAAAATTTAAGTCTGATAATAAATATTGACTATAAGTGAGTTACATTTTTTTTGTTCGTGTCATCCATTTAGGCACAATAACCCGATATATTGCGACATTAACCAAGCCGTGTCCTTCCTTTAAATATACCAATAAATTCTAATATTGTTTCAGTTGTTTTTCTAATAAATAATTTTTTGTTTAACCTAGCCTATATTGGGATTTTTACTAACCCGAGTACTTTCAATTTCAAATAAGCTGAAAATGTTGCTCGGCAACCATATTTTCCCGGTCCTTTTGTTTCTCTTTTCTTCAACGTCATTTCACTTTTTGCCAAATCTACGACCATAACGCGAACGATACACCTATATTAATTTTTCCCAATTGTTGTTGAGTTTTCATTTCAAACGTTTTTTTGATTTAATTTATTTTAGCGATTGTTAAAAAGTTTGAGAATATTAAACAGTTTTAATCTGTATTTGAAGTGAAGCAGACAATATAATAGCGGAATAAAGGGAAGTGAAAAACGTATTTGTATAAAAAATACGAACGCAAAACTCGAAAAGTGAAAAGTACCCGCCTTTACCTACTCTACGTCATTCGCTCGTTGCTGCAATTGAAGCGACTCGTCATCCAACGTCTTTTTGTGCGTTTTTATCTTTCTCTTTAAAGTGTTGTTCGCCGCTCGTTCATTTACGCTGTACGGAGACTATCGGAATTTCTTGGATTGTCAACTTTTTATCTAAATAAATTAGTTTATCAACGGATTTAATTGTGAAACTTAAGTGCTTCCCAAAGCAGGTAAGTTTATTGTGTAATGCAATTTGAAAAAAGTAAATAGAATAAGTTGATATGTATTCAAGTTCGAGAGGCAGATGTGCTTGTGAAGTTTGTAGTGGCGACAGTAGCCGGTAAATTGAATCGTCATTGTGCTTTTGAAGCTGAATTCCCTACTGTAGCAGCCTCACAAGCTGCATGAGTCATTGGGCTGGACGCGGAAGGCAAGAAAAGTGCAAATATGTAGAGGGTTTGCGGTCTTTGAATGCAAGTTAACAGTTTGGGGCACGCTGAACAAGTTGTATATTTGATTAGTTCGACGTTAGCTAAATAATTGTGCAATGTTATTAAGACCGTTGTCGTCCCAAACCGGCTCGATAACCTAACCTCACTTAGTTTTCTGTGTTTTACTTAGTATTAGGGACGTCCTGAAGTGTTATTGTTATTCGTATACATATAAATTGTAGGTAATTTTCTAAGTAATTTTCACAATTATGTGCGCCAAGGATTTGTTATTAGGGTGATTATAGAGCTTATGAGGCACATGGTATGGATTGATCGATGCTTATTGCCCCAGAATTAAAATTTTGAAGGAGCGAAACAGTTTTGTCCTCCGTTCAAAAGTTATTAACAACAACACAAATAATTTCGCTCTTTTCGAACACTAAACACTCGACAGTAAATACAGGGGGCAAACCAAACTTTCTGTTGTCAAAATATCGCGTTGCATTATGCATAGATATATAAAGCTGTACTTTTTTATGAATAAAGCTGAGTAAAAACAAAAGACTTAAGCAACAAACTAGAATGTATTTGTGCTTTTTAATACTTACGAATAAGTTTCAATGTTAGTCCATATAGTTTCTAGTTGAATTGCAGTCGTATCCTGTTCCAGCAACAATATCAGCTCGATTTCAATAGAATTATCGATAACCGATTATCATTCTTTCACTTGGATAACATAATCTTAGAGTTCTAAAATATGAATCAAATAATTCTAACCTTGCATCCCTCACACTTTCATAGTTGATTAAAGTGGCATGCGAAATTACAATTCAGATTGTTTTATTTATAGGAAATAGAAGTTATATACTGATGAATAGTGAATCAATGGTTTGTTCTGTTAGTCCGAGTCTTCCTATTCGTGCTTAAAATCCATGTACATTCACAACATGAGTAACGGCTATTCGAAACGCGGATAAGAGCTCAATCAGCAGCTATAAAATTTGAATGTATCAAATTACTACCGCAAATATTAAGGGGGAAGTCTACTGTGACAAGGGAAAAAACAGGCTTATTTTCCGGATTTTATTTCTAACAAAATATTGCTCGTACATAAAATCTATTTAAACTCTTATCTTTATTATATATTTAAGTTTTTGAAAAAAAAATTTTAAGTCAAAATATTCAAAATGGCCGCTGTGGCACTTCTGCAAGCGCAGGTCCGCTTTTCTTAGGTGCCTAAACGGTGTACATGAAATCTTACGTTTCGGTGATCTAAAACAAAAAAACAAAATATTGTTATCATATACATAGTATTGACTCTCGTCTGACGTAGGATTATGTCGATAAAAAATTTTGGCGTTGAAAAAAAAATTCTTGAATTTTTTTTCTTTTTTTTTGCCTAAAATTGATGTTACTATTGTTTATAACAATTTAACAAATAACGATATCAAAAAAATCCTATGTCAGACGAGAGACACTATTACAGAGAATATATAATTAAATTTTTAAGCTGATTCATTTATCAGAACTCGAGATATCGTGTACACCGTATACAAAAACTTAGTTTCGAGAAAAATGCGTTTAAAGTTTCAGTATAGCAGGTACGCGCTTTGGAGCGCTTCGGGAAAAGGTCGAAATTTCAACGAAGAAAAATTTAGCCAGCTGTAACACATATTGTACCTTATTTAAGAGGGTTCAAAGTATTTTTTAAGCTAATAAAAAAAAAATCGATTTTTTGAAAAATTCACAGTAGACTTCCCCCTTAATGATGGAGAAAAATATTCTCATGGTTAATTTTTCCGCTCCCTATTGTATTAGAATCATTGAGAGAGCTTCGTTTTGGTAGAGTTCTTAATTTTGTTCTTGTGTTAACCGACTAATTCCCTTTTTTACTTCTAACCAGTTTTTCAGATATAAGTTTTCTGGCTTTTATACGCGGTTCTTTTCCGCTATTTTCTTTTTCATCATTGCTTATTTTATTGCACACACACTTGTGCTAAGTATTTACGTCCTTAGGCACATACATCAAATGTATGTAGGTATATGTATGTATTCATGCAACGTTAAAATCTTGTTTTTTGCGTTTACATGCCCACTTTGTTACTTAATTTTTTCCCTTTTCTCCCATATATTGCACCACTTTTTTATTATGTTGTGGTCTTCAATTTACGCGAGGCTCAGTTCTGCTCTTGTAGCGAATCGCAACGGTCTGAAGTTTTTATTCAAGTCGTTTTATATTGACTGATTTTACTGTTGCTTGGTGTTGAACTCTTCTTCGGTCACAGTTTCTTCATTAGGCGGCTGTAATTTCTCATTCCAATGTGAGAAAATATTTTCTATCGAGTTAGTGGAAATCAAAAAAACGAAGACCTACGTCCTGAAAGATGTAAAGGGATTTGCATACAACATATTGCGAAAATCTCGGTTTTATTTTAACAAGTTCACTCAGTGACAATAGATTTTTGTTTTAATATATTTGAGCATCAACCTCACTTGTGCTGAAGCGACGCTATTGTGCAGCTGGACTGAGGTTGAGAGTTTGGCACTTAACCAAGTTTCCAGCTAATGCGATGACCTTGCATCCTTTTTAGTTCTAGTTTTATAGGGGTGCCAATGAAATCTCGCTGCATCATCGTCAATTCGACGAGCTTCTTTTTTCTTTGTTATCACTGCAACATCACCTACTTTATATGTAATTATGCTGATGTGAGATGGATATACGAAATTTTTTTTTTTTTTTTCATTGAATGGTTTTATATGATATATATTGGCCATTTATATTCGAAACAGGGTATTTGGCCATTTATATTCGAATAAGGGTATGTGCCAATTATTGATTTCGAAGATCAACTTAGAACATGTTTTAAATCACGTTAACGCCATTTTAAACTTGGAACGCCTTTTTTTAAAGAAAAAACTTCTTTTAAGTTGACTATAACGGATTTGCAATAATGTTTATCGAAAAATACAGTTTTAAATGCTAAACCCTGTCTCTAACTTGTCTAAAATTACGAGCCAAAAAATTTACACTTTGAACAAATTTCGGTTAGGATATTAGATCTTAGGGTTGCCCATTATGGAGCAATCGCTTTTAATTTTATGATAAAAACTAGCTGGTCTCCTTGACTTCGTGGCTATCTACATAAACAATATATTTCCTTTAAAGAAGAAATGAACATTAAAATAAAGTATGATATTTCTTAAAATGGTTCCCTTTTGGTGAAATTTTGAAAACTTTTGTGCAAAATTTCCAACTTTGCGTTTGAGGTTTTTTTTTCGTAGTACGAACTACACATATTTTTGTAGTGGTGTGTTTATGATTTTGCTACGGGGTGTACTTTCGTTTTCTTTAAAGCATCCCCTTCAATGTAAATTTAAGTTCTTGTTAAGGGCTGAATGTTGCTGTGTAGGTTTTCAATGCGTTTATACTTGGAATCCAAGTCAAGCCAAAAAACGAAAAGTAATGAAAGAATACAGGTAATTAATTTTAGAAAAGACAGCAACTTAGCTATTTGTAGTGTGTGAGAACATAAGATAGTTGAATAAGTAAATTTTGGGTGCGGTAAAAAGTTCTCTACGTTTTTTCGTGCTATTTCGATGGTGGGATTTTTTATACCGACTCAGTTGTTGTTGTGGATAATATTTAGTTTCTGGTATGCAATTCTGCGATTATGGCGTCTATAAACAAATTTTTTGGTCACCTGGTCCAACTCTTCGTCTTAGTTAGTAGCACTGAGGAATATATTGAATTTTGTATGTTTTCTACGTTTTTCTTGGAACATTGTACAACACAGCTGACTTCGCCAAATTCAAAAATGTCAAAAACAAAAAATGATTTTAATCGTAGAGTAAACTTTCAATTCGCTAATGAATATGATGCCCGATCCAATTCTATATTACGAGATATATTTTTTTATGAGGCGGTTTTTCATGGCAGAAATACACTCGGAGGTTTGCCATTTCCTGTCGATGGGCGACCACTATTAGAAAACACGGTTTCTATTATTTTTGGCCGAAAGGTAGACACGCACCAACCCATTCGGCCGCCTCAAATGATATTACAAAACAGAAAATTTGTTGCAATGGATTTTTTTCTTACTATAATCTGGTAGGTAGTTTCTTGGCATTTATTTTTTTATGTCGATTGCGGTTACCAGTTACGTGGTCCATTCGATTGGTCAAATTTTCACTACTTTCGCCAATAATTCGGATTTGGATTCAATTCTTGCACGAACTGTATTTTATGGAAACGTAAGCCAAAATCCTTACGCAAAATTTTCCATGCAGCCGTCAAGTCCTGTTGAGAACGGCAGCGAATCGACATTTCGGCGTCTGCTTCAACACTTCGCGAACAGATTTTTTTTTCAAAGTAAATTTCCGCTATTTGGAAGCGCTTGTTCTGCCGTTAAACGATTCATGATGACTTGTCAAATTTTCCTGAACAGAAATGCCAACACAGTTTGCCATTCTCAGCTTGTTGTTATTGTAGCAGCATAAACATTCCCCATACATGTACGGGGAATGCTGCTGAAGTGACAGTCCTTGGCCGGATATAAATCCGGGTTGTTTTGGTTGCGTAGAACCGACTGTCGTGGGAACGAATTTCCTTTCTCAGCTGTCAAATCATAGTTATGATGCTGTTTAAAAAACCCCCGATGTAGTTATCCCTTACACCCTTTTTGGGTTTGGCCGAGCAGTTGCTCTTATTTGTTCTTGAT
This sequence comes from Anastrepha ludens, assembly GCF_028408465.1. NCBI lineage: Eukaryota > Metazoa > Arthropoda > Insecta > Diptera > Tephritidae > Anastrepha > Anastrepha ludens. The sequence continues at coordinate 7,064,989 of NC_071499.1, read as the reverse complement.
GTTTTCCTACAGTTTTATACAGAAGATTTTTTACGTGGTATAGGCTCACTGAAAACATCTAGCGGAAAATGCTCAGAATTGTTTACTTCACCAGGCGAGCAGCTTATTTTCTCTGCATATGTATTTGTAAGTTCTACAATGAAAAAAATATACATGTAATAATAACAACTAAAAAATTCATTCAAAATATTCTCGAATACCGGTATACAATGTACATAGGTATGTATGTATAGAAATATGTAAATACGTACATTTTGGTTCGAGCGTAAGTTGCCCACCTGTAGGACGGAGATGTCTCGTTGACGTTAGTTGGCTTACCATTCATTTGGCTGCTCTGCTGTTCACCATTTTTTAATTTTCTCGATTCCGTCGCTTCTACTTGGATTATTTGTTTTTCTCACATATACACACACATACATAAATGTAATAAGATTTGTTTCCTATTTACTTTTGGCCTATTGGCGAGTCAAACAAATGAATTGCTGTTTGGTGACTTTCGGTGGAGGAGCCCAAAACTGATTTTCCACTGTGTTTACGTTTCTGAGATAAAATCTGTGATGAAATAAATGAAAACTATTGTTTTGCAGCTTTTATATATTGTTGTTGTTGTTGTAGCAGCTTAGTAATATATTTATTGTTGTTACTGTTGCTTGTGGAAATTTGGCCAAGAGAAGTGCAACACTATTTTTTATTAATATACATTTTTAATATTTTTTTTTTACTTTTTGCTTATTTTATTTGTGCAATATTCCATCCTTACTACTGTCGTCCACCGGTGTATATAGTTTTGCTACTTTTAGTGCTTTGGTCAATTAACACATTTATTGATTGTTGTACCAAAGTTCTGACCGGCTTTGGTCAGTGTGATGCGCATATTTCTTCTACTCCCATTCCTCCTATTCTCCGTACCAAAAATTTTAAAAACCTGTTTTACACGAATTCATTTTTGTTGTTCTATTTCGGTCGTCTGATGCTGCTATTTTGCTGGGTATGTATCTTTAGAGCTTTTTGGGTGGCTCCACTCATGATTTGTTGTGTTGTTGTTTTTACCTTTTGAATTGTGCCTTTATGCTTGTGTGCGTCGGTTGGTATTTGCAAATGCAGGTAGAAACTAATTTCGATTATTGATATTTGCTGAATTCAAAACTAACACAAACGCAATTCACATCTTCAACACTTACATACCGAAATATGTTTTCTCAGAAAACTTCAATTAATAGCTGTTAGATATTTGACAAAATAATTTTTTCTCCAGCATATGACATCATGCGACATGTATGCATGTATGACTTATGTTGTTGTTTTTTTTTTTGTGTTTTGCAATTACTCACTGCATTTTCAGTCACACAATTTCACATACACACATGCAAATGTGCAAATCATGCATACAAATACTTGTCATGTGTGTGTGTGAAGAAATGATTGAAGTTCATTACGAGCCGGCTAGAAGTGTATTCGAGCCCACCTGTTAAACCTTAAGCATTTTCTTTTCATTTTAATAAAGGGTGTCCCAAAAGGAGCTTTCATATTAATGAAAAAAGTCAACTACATTTTTTAACTTGTGGGTATTTTTCGTAGAACACCACAGAAAATCGTCGGTTACTCTACTTTTTGGCGCGCATCTTGATGTCGTTTTGCAAATGCCTAAATAAAAGGTCTTTCAAAAGTGACGCCAAGATCATTAGTGAAAAATCCCTAGACGGTTTCTAACTGTTTTTGTTATGTCAAATTCGACATTTGTCAAGTAGGCAGATGTACTATTTTACGCGTTAGAACAACGCGTTATAATTATTAAAATTTATAAAAAAGGTCGGTCATTAAGAACAACATTACAAATCGTGATTTTTTTGATAGAAATAATGGTCCGTATGAGTCGACAATTCAAAAGTTGGTGAAATAATTTCAAGAACTGACGCTGTCGAGGATAGAAAAAGTACTAGCAGACCAAAAACTGGAAATTCTATTGAGAATATTGCTGCTGTAGTATAAAGTGTTGGTCAACAAGCTCCATCAACTATATTTTGACGTTCTCAACAATTAGGCACTCATGAATTGACTTTTTGGCAAATTTTTACCTGTAGATGTGCTCATGGAGAACATTTAAATAATGTAATTTTTCCCAAATAATTGGTAAGAGCCCTATTTTGAATAAAAATAGTAAGACCTGAAGAATCTAAATTCTTATAAATTTTAGTTAAAACAACTTCTAGGTGGATCTTTCGAAAGACTTTAATATTGTCTATTATTAATGATTGTGAATATCCACCCTTTCATAACGTAAGTCCATATTTATCAAATGGAAGATCACCATAATGTTTTTTTTTATGTTTTCCGCTTTATGTCTTGATATGATGTGATCTACTAACTTAGAAGAAAATTCTTTACAAAAATAGTGCTGATGTATTACCGAAAACCAAAAAATAAACGCCCTAAGTTTTGTGTCACTCCTTCTATGTTAAGATCATTGATTAACCACATTGTTGTGAAAAGCTTCGCACCTCCCATCTCCTCACAATATTTGGCTAAACTAGTACTTTATTTCCTCAAATGTGCGGGACATTAAATTTTCGTAATTAATTAACATTTTTATAAATGAAATATAAAGCTTACGTACTGTATTCGTAAAATTTTTTGATTAGTTTTAGTGGCCTCTAAATGTAATTTAGCGTATAAATTTCATTACTTATGTAAATAAAAGAGTGTGACTTGCGACACACAGAAATGAATTATCTTGCTTAAACACCCTTTATAACTGCTCTTTTGTTCTCTTCTCATGCATACATTCATTCGCTTACATGCGATATTTGGGAAAGAGAGACGAATTGCTTAATATACATAAATAACCAATGAAACACTAAGGTTTCTGAATTATGAAACAAAAAAAAGAGACAAAATACGATTCCTATGTTATTAGTGCAATGCAAGTGGGGTCAAGGTCAAACAACTCATTGCATAGTTAATATCGCAAAGAAAACAACTTTGCGTTTTAAAAGGAAAATAAGAGAATAAATACTCTGTCTAGCGGCCTGTTGCATTCTCCCATATTTATTTCAGCTCAACATACACACTTAGAAAAAAAAAGATTCATCTAAAAGACTGCTTCGAAATATCCGTGCTTTATTCGTTCCTAGAATGGAGTCTGACAGTAATTTTTATATTAAACTAAAATGACGCTCAGTTGGACTTATTATAGAACTGTTCGAGCCGCTCTGCAACTAATCGCTTTAATGTCGAAAAATAGCTAAAAGTGTGCGTTAAGGTTGGTGTTAGTGCCGTACATTTATTAACATCGACGCGATCACCTGAGCACGTCAGTGCTGTTCTCAACATCTTTTGTACTACTAAAAACTTTCCACCACAGACAAAAAATGTATGTGTGTTAGTGCTATTACCTATACTTGCATACCTGTAGGTACCCTGCAGGGAAAATTTTAACTGATGAAACTTTTTCGGGTGTTGGACTAGCATGTTTTTGCCAACTTCAAACCAATTCGCTGCCTCGTATGCGAATAGTGACACTTGTCTTAATATAGCGGTGCCAAAGTTTTACGGACTTACTATGCTCCGCAGACTTTTGTTTTGCAGAGATTGAATGCACTTTTGGCTAGCGCATCTCCAAAATTGTATACCGTAAGTCCAAAACCGCGGCCGCCTTAGCGGAATGGCTTCGTGTGTGACTACCATTTGAAAGTACGTAGGTTCAAATCTATGTTCATAAAATACCAAAAGATAGAAAAAGTTTTTTTTCTAATAGCGGTCGCCCCTTGGCAGTGTAAATTCGCTAGAAGCGCACCTTCCCCTGTACTGGTTTATTTCCCTGCAGGGTGTTTAAAGCTTGCTTTTCGCTGCTTTAGCATTTCGGTTAAGGACAGATGAACGAACCGTCATACTACAAAAAAAATGCTAACAACCAACAGTCCGATAGCCAGCTCACGGACTCACGCTCTCATTTAACAGCTTGAATCTTGGATGGGTTGGGTTGCCAATAAACACACACACAAGTAGCCACTTGTGAGTTTGTAAGCTGCGAGTACGACTCAAAAGTAGCTGAGCAACTGCACATTGCTGTGGGGGAAGCGAACATTGCCGCTCCACTGTATGGTGGCTCATTGTTTACTCAGTTTATCGAGTAGTTGGCGCTCATTAAAGCGTTGGCGGCGGCAGCAGCTCCTCCGTCGATACGGTATTAACTTCCCCATGGCCATCTTTTGTACCGTTTTTGTTTTGTTTTTGTGTTTTTGTCAACGAATGTGTACAGGAGAGTATTGAGTTGCTTGTTGAATTGTTGCTCTCTGTTGGGAGCCCTCGCTTCTATTAGTTTTCCGAATCATCATCATTTTGCATTTGACTTTCGAATCGAGCAGTTTATTGTGCATTGAATTCGTGTTCACGTCCACGTTATTAGCGTTCGTCGCCGTTTATCCACACAGTGCAACAATTTTCTTACATTGGTGTGGCTTGTGCGTTTATTTTTTTGTTTTTAAATTTGTGTGAGTGTTTTATGTTTGGTTTTGTGTTTCTATAATTCCAACACTAGTTTAAGGCATTAACTGTGGTCCAAGATATTTGCACGAAATGTGGTTATAGCTTCCTTGTATGTCGCGGCTTATTTGGCAATTGTAAAAATTTGAATATTTTTTATGTCGTTATTTTGAATTTTTGCACTTTGCTTTGTGCGATTCTTTCGTCGAAAGTTGTCGTGTCGTGTCGTTGTAATCACTTGTTGAGAAAGTGAAAGAAGACCGGAAACAGCGAGAAGGGGCCGGTGCGGTTGACTGACTGACTGCCAGGTAAGTTGGCTGCTGAGCAAAAGCGCCTTGTGGTGCGGCGTCGTGAGTAGAGACAGCAACGCTACGTCACGTGGCATATACTCCGGGGAATAGCGCGCGCGATGCTTGGGTCTTTGAACTCATTTTTAATTTTTACACATTTATATTTTTTCATAATATTTTTCTTTACTCCTATTTGAATGGCGCTTATTTGCGAATTTACTAGTTTGTAAAAATCACATTTTTCGTCCAATACGCGCGTTGTGTGCTTAACCACATGCTAGCGGGATAACGGCAGCACGCCTCACTCTGGCTGATTTTTATTTATCTATTTTTTTTTCGAACCGGATTTCGTCGGATTATTACATAGTGTCGCTTTAGTGTCAGTGTTAGTTTGTATGTCTGCCTTGTTTGTAAGCAGATAATTCGTAGTGGTCACAATGCGCTAATTAGTTGTAAATATGCACTTCAATGCGCATCGAAAATCGCCAATCGCCAATTGCCATGCTCAACCGGAACTGGCATTTCTACGCAGCGCAGGAGAGAGCGAGTTAGCGCGTTGTTGAATTGAAAAACACGACGCAATGCGATTCGATGCGGTGCGGTTCGGTTGAGCGCAATGAATAGTGGGGGTGGTTGGGTGGCTTTTGCGTTACTAAAAAACAACAAAACCTTATTGGAAAAAATATTGCAGCAATGTGCCAAGAAAGTTTGAGAAAGCCTGAAAACTAAAAGTAGTGCTATAATTAATTATTATTTATAGTTTTTAAAATCGTAGCACATAACTGACATAAAAGTTGTACAAAAATAACGTTAAAAACATTTCTGTGATAAAAAAGAAAAACAAAAGAGAAAAAAATCAGCAAACTTGCAGTCACAGGCCATTTGAGCTGTAAGTTTTCTTTCAAGAAGTTCATAAATAGTCCATGCCACATCTTTGGTTTTGATTTAATTAATAAACAACTTAAACTAATTTTACTTTCTCTGTATTAAAATCGCTTTATCAGAACAAAAAAACTTCACATTTTAAAAAAACTACAATTTAAGTAACCCAAGGCGAGAATTTGAAAGCGCCGACGCCAAGGTTCCCATTGTTACGCCGCGTCGTGCCCAATATCTTATCTTGGTGTTCATAATGCTTGCGGAGCCAACAAGAAGGGGCGGCGTTGGTATGTAGCTATCTTAGCGATGTCGCAAAAATCGAAAAATAGCTTATGGCATAATACTTATGGCAACCATTTAACCGTCGTCGGCGCTCTGGAGTAGTTTAATAAATATAATAAATTTTCTCAGCTTTGTGACGAATCCGTTGGGTAGCTTTATTTTTTTTACAGAAAAAATATCACCGCAGCTTTATTGTATATAAGTTTACTTTTCGGCTTCTGTGCTTAGGCAAAACATCTATACATCTCAACGTATCTATGTAGGTATGTACATATGTGTGTATGTATATGTTTTGCGTGTCGACTGTGTTTTTTAATTTTTTTCCGAAAAGTATTTTGATTGCGACACGCCAGCAGTAACTTCCCTTTACGATATGATAATGACTTATTTATGTTTGATTGCGCACACGGAGCATTTAACGAAGAAGTCACGTATTGTGTTTCAGCTTAATTGAAAATTTACTAGGTTTTGAATATGACCGGTCTAGCGAGAAATGTAGAGAAAATAAAAAAATGTCTCAGAAATGTGCAATTTTTTTCATTTTAAACTGACTGGCCAATGAACGTTTTCAAGTATTCTACTTGAAGGTAAGAGTTCCATTTAAGATATACTTTGATTTGTGAAGTAAATAACAAAATCTAATCCGTGTGTCCGCAAAGTGTATTATGTAATTTATTGTGGAGGACTTTTTAATAAACTGAAATAATCCATCCTTAAACTGAAATAAAAGCACCAAGGTACTAGATAGGTACGTAGGCAGGGGGAAATGGCAGTCGGTCTTTAAACCAAATCACTTAGACCGTTGCCGATCCACAGTAGAAGCTTACCCGCCGCTTCTCGTTAAACTAGTTTGTTTTAAGCGCAACCCCATTGATCTGGCTGAGGCTTACATCACTAAGGTAATTAACAACTGTGAGCCATAATAGGTTTAGAAATCTCACCTCGATAAACTGAGAATGCTCAGGGCATTCTCACAGGCCTCACAGACTGCACAATCATATTCGGGATTTGATCTACTGACTCTCGTCGTTTCTGCGACCAATCCCAGGATACTCTCATGCACCTTCTTGAACGCAGCGATATAGCGCGGAAAAGGTTGAGACATCTCGGTCCTTTGTTATTCGCTATCTTAAGTTGAATAAGGGAACTGTGTCTGGATGAGGTATTGTGATGAGTAGAGGGCATAAAAGACCACGAGGTGGAAGTGCAAATCTCCAATACATCTAAATCTAAGTCTAATGAGTCAAATTATCTAAACCTAGTGAAATGCCACGCAAGACAGTAGCAAAGAAGATGATGTCTGACAGACTCTTCCTCCTCATCTTCATTCTTGCCTCTTTTGCAATAATCGGAATTAGGTACGTACAATCTTTGAGCATGTCGACCAACGAGACAGTGGCCTGTGATCAAAGCAACTAACATAGAGACCTTTTCCCTTGACTGACCAAGGTACTAAGATGTGTTAATTTGTATATTGCTTGAGAGTTGAGAGTTGAGTTCACGACAAAAAAAAAAATTAAATAAAAAATATAATTTTTTTTTTAATTTTAATGTTTTTTTTTTAATTTTATTGTTATTTTTTTTTAATTTCATTATTTTTGTTTTTAATTTCATTATTTTTTTTTAATTTATCATTATTTTTTTTAATTAATTATTTTTTTTTTTAATTTTTTTTAATTTTATTATTTTTCTTATTTATTTTATTATATTATTGTTTTTGTAATTGTACTATTTTTTAAATTTTAATATTAGTTTTTTTTTTAATTTTATTATTATTATTTTTGTTTCTTATTTTATTATTATTTTTTTAATTTAATATATTATTTTTTTTTATTTTTTATTATTTTTTTAATTTTATTATTTTTCTTATTTATTTTATTATTATTTTTTTAATTTTATTATTTTTCTTATTTATTTAATTATTTTTTTTTTAATTTTATTATTGTTTTTTTAATTGTACTATTTTTGTTAATTTTAATATTAGTTTTTTTTTATTTTATTATTATTTTAATTTTTTATTTTATTAATATTGTTTTTTTACTTTTTTGTTTTTTTTTTTTTAGTTTTATTATTATTTTTTTTTTAAGTTTATTATTATTTTTTTATTTTATTATTTTTTTTTTTAATTTTATTATTATTTTTGTTTCTTATTTTATTATTATTTTTTAAATTTTATTATTATTATTATTTTTTTTAATAATATTTGTATTTATTACGTAAGTTTTTTTTTTAATTTATTTTTTTTGTTAATTGTATTATTATTATTTTTTTTAATTTATTGTTCACTGGTCGTTCGCATCCATAAGAGATACACGTAAAATTCAGAAATTCAGGAAGTTTGACTTTCTTATTTTTCATTTACTTAATGAATACGAACGATGTAAATACGTTAACCTCTGTTACGAATTTTTCTGATTTGTCAAATATTTCTGGAAGAAAAATCAACGTGACAGTTCAATGATAGGACAACTGTCGTTTTCACGGTAGTCGCTTTTACCTTATCGGAACCATCCTGTTTTATAAGCGTCCACGAACTCTCACTCCTTGCAAGTATGGGAAATGTTTATGCTGCTACAGCAACAACAACAAAAACAGCTGTATTGAAACCCCACTTAATTGACAAGTGCCCTCATGGTTATTGTTCCAAATATGAAAGGTCAAAATTAATTTTATTGAACTTAGGTTTCTTTGTTTTACTTATTTATTTATTCTATTTATTTAGAACGATTGAGCGGAGAAAATAGACCTCAATAAAATGAATTCAATTAGAATGTTCAATCACTTCAGTTCAAACGCCAATTAAATCAGCAAGATTTTCCTTGAAGACAATTAACGAAAAGTTTCAGAGTTAAAGACAATTAAGGAAAAGTTCCACCTTGGTAAACCCAGTGTTTATAAATAATGAATTTTACTTTCTCTTAGATAACTATTTATATCTTGGAAATGTTGGTTTTGCTTCAGTTGACTGCTGTAGACTAGAATATCTGCCGAGTTCTTACAAAAAACGCTCATTTTCTATTTATGCTTTATCGTCGATTGCTTCTATTTATGACCTTAATCCTACCGCAAATGTTTATTATTTCATTTGCCGTGCATACTACGAGTAATGTATTCATTTACATATTCATATACAATTACCCTGTAGGGAAATCTCTGCTACAGAAATGTTACGTTTGCAGTGAAACGGCGTTTGTTATCACTAAGGCAAGGGCCAAATTTGCGCTAAATATCAAATTTCAATGCTTTACAAAATTAAAAAATTTATTATAATGAAATTTAATATATATTGAGAATTATTTTCATCACTTTTTCCACTCATATTCCCCCAAGCGAGGAATGGGCGGGGTACAACATTTGGAGACAGGCAATGGCAAACCTGTTTAGGGATGGCTCGAAGCTGGATGGAAGAGTTGATGGGCGAGTATTCTGCGAGGAGCTTCCCTTCAAGCTCAAATGTAGGCTTCCTGACCACTGTAGTGTTTTCTAAACGGAGGTAGCCGCAATTAAAGAAGCAGTGGGTGGGTTGTTTACTTCTGTACTTGTCGTAAAGGACGTAAATATCTACTCCGACAGCCAAGCGGAAATTGGGATTGTTGCTTGTGCACCCGAACACTTCGATATTAGGCTCATTTGGGTTCCCGGGCTGCTGGTGAGTTGGCTAGACAGGAGATTCTGGAGATGGTTTCATCACAAAACGAGAGAATTGGCGATCCCTTGAGAACTTGTGGTCTATTCCTGGAAAGATAGGCCTCGCGTCAACTTAGCGAATGCTGGGTGAGTGCGTAAACGTGCAAAGTCGCGAGATCTTTCTTGCCACGGGTAGATCGGGAGTGCTCGAAGGAATTTCTAAAGCTAACAAAACCGCGGCTTCGAATTTGCTAGGTATGCTTACCTGACATTGTCCGCTAGGCGCCCATGCGGGGAGACTGGGTATTGCTGCAAGTCCTTTTTGCAGAAGTTGTCTGGAGGACGTGGTGGAATCATCTCAGCACCTTCTCTCAGCTGCTCTGCTCTCGTCGGGCAAAGATTTAGACATCTGGGATTTCACTTTTTCGCTACACTTGGGGATATTGCGGGTGAATTTCATCAGTAGCTTGAAGCGGTTAACACGAATTGTAATTAGCCACTGTTGGTCGTCACCATTAATCTAAGGCCGCCCTTAAAAATGGAAATTATACCACATCTTTTCCGATAAGTAAAATCATGCATTTATCGCAAAATTTACCGAAATATGCTTTAACAAATGAGGCTGCTTGTCTTACTCGTTTAGGTAAAAAATTGCAGTTCTATTTAAAAAAATGCTTAATAAAAAGTTCGCACTTGCATAAGTGCTCTGTACTAGAAATTTGTTCTCGAGTCCAGCTTTTCCCACCCAAGCACTTGCGTGTGCATGCGTGAGTGTATGAAGTAAGATTTCCTAATGCGGCGTCTTATATTTCTGACTTTGACTTTAAACCATACACCCATGTATACATACATACATATGCACATATGTCTCACGAGTGCAAACTCGCGAATGGTTATAAGTATATGAATTTGTTGAGATATGCACCCACCACAATCGCGCGGACAGTGCCATTGATATGCTCACATATCGCGTATCTCTGGCAGCGCCGCTATTTCCTGCTATCTTAAATTCATTGTTATCGTCGCAATGGCTTTACTCGTTGCTGTTGTTGTTGCTGATGTTGCTTTGTTGCTACATTATAACTGCCTTTATTTATAACGTCAACAGCGCTACCATTAAAATGACTGCTACCACTACCAATACAGCAAAAAAGCAACACATGGAGACTTGGAATCGGCGCAAGCCCGACGTCTCTGAATTTAGTATATAAAATTTTATCATTCAGTCAGCGGAAAACTTGCTTACGTGTATGATAGACGCTTGCTCGATCGCTTAACTCGCTTAGTCGCTCATTGTTTGGTCGAAGTGGTTTTTTTTCGCTTGGTTATTTTTCGGTTTTGTGGTGCTTGTAAATTTCACCTTTCCTCGGCTTACAACGGCTTAAAACTGTAAACACACGGATCGAGAACAAATTCTCGAACCCTTTTGTGGTTGGTAGAACTTAAAAAACAACAAATAATAATTAAGTCATTTTCATAGTGCACACAATTGTGCTTATGTGATTCAAAGCTCATAAAATTAATACACTTTTATTATATAAATCTTTTGCTTTGCAAGAAGAGTGTCACCATCGTCTGTGGAAATGAAGCTACAATGTTAACGAAATACAAAAGTTGTAGTGTTTTCTTTGTATCACTTTGTGCACACATACGTTTACACGTACATATGTGCATGCTTATGCGCATAACTATTGCAGTGAGGAGGTCCATTGAGATCTCAAGTTGCAATAAATTCCAAATGAACTCATAACAAAATTGTTCTAGAAGTTATATTTTAATTGGCTTTGGTTTTAAACTTTAATGGTCACATTCTGATGGGCCCTAATGTTCTTTCTATATCACATTGTGGTCCTATCGAATGCCAACTTCGCAATCCATCATTATTTCTATATTTAGCGGAATATTCATTGAAAAACGCGAAAACTGGAAAAACTATTGATTGATTAAATTTTTCGTCTTGTCTGTGGAGAAAATTCGCAAGCAGATTAATGAGCTCGGGGAATAAAAAATCATGTTTATTGTATTAATCTTCAAAGAACGTTAGAGAATTTTATTTGAAATAGACGATGTAAGGGCGCAAGGGCGGTGCCCTATAGTGATGTATCCTTTTCGGTTAAATATCATAAAAAATTATTATAAATAATTTTACAAATGTCATTTTTTGAAGTGTTTGCTGCTCGCCAAGCAATGCCAAACCTCCGAGTGTATTTCTGCCAAGAAAAAGCTGCTCTCATGCATATCAGTCGTTTAACCTTTTTTATACTATACATAGTCTCGTTTAGGCTTATAAATTTCTCCAACACCACTCTAGTTTGTTGATCGCTTCCGAATAATAAGATTTGTATAATTCGGAAACATAGCCATTCGTTTCTGCATGCACCTCCTTGTTTGAATAAAATCTTTTTACATAGCTTTTTCTTCAAAATTGGAGAACAAACAGTTGTCTGAGAGAGCCAAGTCTGGAGCATACGGGTATGTGCAACGAGTTGGAACCCTATTATTGGAATTAATTTTGCGACCACAGCTGCTGAGGTGTGAGGTGGTGCGTTGTCGCCATGGAAAAGGAATATCACTTGACTTCCTTGATTCAAACGATAGCCAAACACAGAGAAATACACCGATCTGGCTGAAACTTGGTGTGTGTTCTTCCAAGAGATGCTACTAACTAAACACAACCTCGATACGCACCAGTAGTGCCATCTCTCTAGCTTTTCAAACGACCGTCGTACATTTTATAAACTTGTTCTTAATTTTTTGCTCAACACTGTTGGTTCTGAAATAGCCTACTTTCAAGAAATCTAGACGAGCAAGAAAAACCACCTTTGTAATCAACAACAAAAAGTCTGACGACAACAATGACAGCTTAAAATAAGAATATAATAGAAGTTTTTCAGCTGAAACTCCACAAAGTTAGCATTTACTGCATTGAACTACAGTAGTCCCTGCAGAGCTTCCCACATGTGAGTAAATGCATACATATGTATTAACATTCATGTGCCTGCGCATGTCAGAGGCCGCTGTCAAAAAAATTTTTCACGTCTTACGAGTTGCAACTTTAGCAACAACTTCACAAAATCTTGGGCCTACTGGTTTTCACTCTTTCTTATTTCCATTGGTATTATGTCTTCTTTACTTGTTCTACATGTGCACATACACACATACATACATACAAGACGTATAAGTTCCTAATTCGCTGCGTAAACGGCCGGCTTTTCGTTCGCCTTGCGCCAACTACATTGCCACCAAACTGCTTAGATGTGAACTCAACAGAATAGAGTCGATGCGAGTAGTAACAGTTTGCCCTAACCGTAAATGACTAGAATTGGAACATTGGGGGTATTCAGCTTGGTTAAAATTATTTGATTCAATTTTAATAATAAAAATATTCCAGCAACTTAGCCTCAAAAATATATTTTATAAATTAATTCTAAGTTTCTCTTTGGTTGTAAGAGCTCAAATAATAAATTCATTCAATTCGATTTAGATTTATTGGAAGTTTGCACTTCGACCTCATGGTCTTTTGTGCCCTCTACTCATCTAAATTGATAAAATAGTATCTAGCGATGAATTCCGATTTTTGGCAAGTGTTAATGTTGTTGTAGTAGCACCAAACTTTCTCCGGTTAAAAGGCAGAGTCGTTCCGCTTACGTAGATTCGGGATCCACAGAACCAGGGGAACGAAGCCTTAATCTAATAAGTGCTGGTTCGATATAATAATATTTAGGTTGATAACTAAAGTATTTCTCATTTTTCATAGCATTCTCGATAAAAAGGGCTTGGCAAAAAGTGTGTTTCTCAATTCGAGAAAAAGCCAGTTAACAACTCCAATATACAGATTATCCAGTTAGATTAGGTTAGGCTAGGTTTAGCAGCCGCATCGAACATAGAGACAGCGATGCCACTTAGACCACGAAATGGGTCCGTTGTGAGCTGCAGGGGTTGGGCTACATTTCCCTTTCCATATTGAGCCATCCTGAGCTTTTGACAAAGCGTAAAAGTTGTTGATACCTAAAGTAGATTATCCATATTAATTAAGAAGTAGGATCTTAGATATCGGTTCCTGCTTCTGGCTAGAGCCGGACATGTGATAAAAAGGTGTTGAATTGTTTCCAACTCCTCCTCATTCCTGGAGCTACGACAGAAATCATGCATGTAAACGCCTAATCTCCTTGCATGGTTTCCTATGAGACAATGTCCTGTGAGGGCCCCTACTAAGGTCCCAATCAATTTTATAATATTCTTGGACAGACGTAGATTTAGCCTTGGCCATGTTTGCCTAGCAATTTCACAGGTATTGACACTAATCCATCTTTGATTTACAGAACTGATTGGTGCGTCTCCTTAATGAGAAGTGTACAAGTTGCGAGCGGTACCCCATAAAATTACTTATGTTTGGCATACAGATACCATCTCTTGCATGTTGCTCAACCCAACAGTTCCCTAGTATTATATAATATATATTAAGAGATCGGCGACAATGTAAGACACTCCTTCATGTTATTTGGAATGTGTCCAGGGCCCGTAGGGCAGCTTGGCTGTCTGATAGAATGCAGATATCTGTTGATATTCTGTTTATCTCTAACCATTTAAGGCTTCATGAATAGCGTTTCTTTCTGCTTGAAAAACACTACAGTGATCCGTTAGTTTAAAGGATTCACTGAGAGAAAGCTCTTCGCAATATAACCCTGATCCTACACTACACCGGTGTCTATTTTAGATCCGTCCGTGTAGATCTTAGCGGGTGCGTTGGGTGATGGATTTTCTTCAAGCCATTCCAGTCTTGAAGGAATTTTCATTAAGAAATTCCTTTCGAAGCAGAGAATGGGAGGAGTGTATCCATATAGGAGTCTAGGATGGCTGAATGTTCATGTGACAGTCTTCCATTATGAGCTCGCTCTGAGCCTTAAAGCGGAACAGGCCGCTGAGTATTTGCAGAAGAGATCTAGGGGTGGTAGATGTAATAAGATATCCAAAGCCATGGATGGCGCGGTTTTCATGACGCCGCATATCCAGTTTGTATCAACATAATAAATCGAAACACCAAAAATAGATACAATTTGTTTTGGACTTTGCTCTTTAAAAGCAATTCAGTCAATAATGGAGTGCTAAATTTAGTAGGAGTACTAAATTTGTTGCGTAAAACCCGTATAGTACTACTAAATTTAGTAGTTGTACTAAATAAATCAGTTGCAAGATGTTGTAAGTTTCCCCAAGCACTCTTCTCGATATGTCAGTATCATTAACACATTGTGTGCGGGACACGTAAAAATACGTTTTTCGCAAACTGTGGGTAGAGCGCGGGTTACGTAGTTATACGTTTTTATAGATGGGTGGTAGAATAAGGGAAATAAAGATATACGGGTTATTAATTATTTGTTGGTTAAAATTTTCTTTTTTTCGAGTAAACGACCGCATCTTCACAGTATACAGAAAGTAGCTTTATTTATTATAATAACGATAGAGAATACATTCTAAGATAAGAAAATAAAAGTTAAAAAAAGAAATCAGAGCCTTTTTAAATTTATACTAATTTTTAATAACAATAAAATTCGCGCACATTTTTCAATAAATTACCCGCTCCAGCCGTAATGCACTGGCACAAAACGCCCGACCACAATGTGTTAAGATAATCGATGTTGTGGGCAAAGTAAATAAAGACTACCCGTGACTACCTTTCGAAAGTGCATAGGTTCGAATCTCCGTGCATGAACATCAAATAATAAAAAAAAGTTGTTTGTAATACCCGTCGCCCCTCCGCAGGCAATGGCAAACCTCCGAGTGTATTTCTGCCATGAAAAAGCATAAAAACCACTCGCCGTTTGGGGTCGGCTTACAACTGTAGGTCACTCCATTTGTGTAATATTAAGACGTACTCCGCAAGCAGGAAGAAGAGCTCGGCAAAAAACCAAAGAGTGTACCTAAGTGTCCGCCCCTATTATTATTATTATTTTTAATAAATGTATGTAAATACAAATGTTCTTTGAAAGGGAATTATTTAATAGCTATAGTTGGGAATTTTTTAAATAGTATAATGGAAGGCTGGGTATGTGAAGGTATGCCGCACGATATTGAGCACCTATTCACATGCCCTCTCTAACCCACTCACCTAACACCTTTTTTTCTTGTAGACTCATCCTGTCGAAACGGCATCTTTCATGGGTCTGCCGTTAGATGAGATTTACGATGCCGACCGAAGACTTCCCCGCGCTTAGCAGAGCTTGGTCTACGACAACTGGCTGTTATTTATACATACCTATCTAAAAATTGTTTTTTCTTATTTATGCTAGCAATCAAATTCTTTCACTTTTTTCTAACACTTATTCGATTTTTAAACGCGTCGCTTGGCTGATTCCGAGTGGGAAAATTATTAAGGAATAAGTGGCACAACGCGAGATGTCGAGTTTACAAGCTAGATCTTTGTGAAAAGGCCCGTGTGAATCATACATTTATTGTGTGCATTAAAAACAATGCGGAATATGACAAGTGCGCTCCTTTTCATAATTTTTCACACTCGAAATAATCGATCAATAAATTTTTCAACTTTTGCTATTCTTCTCAAAACAAGTTTCCGTCTCCAAAAGTTATTGTTTACTTTTGCAGTGTTACAAGGTTTAGTTCAATAGTTTATAAACACCTCAACCACTTCGTTATAAACTTGTTTTCATTGTTGACAACGTTCAGAGGTGTGTGCATCCAGGAGCCAGTCGGCTCTTTTATTAACGTTTGCAGAAGAGCTTGGCATTTTTTGCAATAATTGTTTGGTTGACAACTGGTTTTATGCAATGCATTCGCCTTTCACTTGAACTTCCTTCAGTTATTTTGACCTACTAATTTCACTGGACATGTTTTACTGCTTTTTACCGATACCTGTTCACTCGCGTGTAATTGTCGTTAGCGAGTGAAGAACGGAGTTTAGCATCGAAGTGGTAGGCATTATTTTTATACATATATATTTTATTTATAAAGAACAAAATTATTTTGGTATTAGAATAATGAAACGCGAAAGAAGTGTATGAAATAGCCAATATACTGATTATCAGCTCGAAAAATGTGTGCACTAAAATATTTTGAAATATTTACTGGTGAATGGCCACCTTTGGTAGATACATTTTATGCCACTTTCTAGTTATCGGATTATGTCGTTAATACTGCGCAGGTTGTTGCCGGTTTATAATTCACCTGTACAAAAAGTTGTCTGAAGGAGTCAAATCAGTTGTTGCCATGACTCAGCCGCCGAAAATTCGCTTCAATAGAGTGGTGTTATTGTTGTTCTAAAAGTGTAAATTCTGCCCATAAATGTTTAGTAAAGTGGCAATCTTTGGTTGAATATATGTCCGGCTTGTTTCGGTAATGCAGAATCGCCTGCCGGGGGGGAACATAGAAGCAACTATCGTTTTTATCTAATCGAATGTCTCTTCGATCTTACTCGAGCGTCCGTTGCAGTTCAGTTGGAGGAGTTTGAAATTCCTCGGCATCAGAGTCGCGATGCAGGGTGTGAGGGAGTAATGTTGCTTGTGTGAGCTTCGAGGAACCGTAGATATTCTATTTGTGGTGCTGGATTGTTGCACCAACGCATTGCGCGAGGTAGAAGTCGTGGGGCTAAGACACGTGAACGATTTTCCTTGAGGTACGGTGTTCTAGACAGGGCTAGGCTATTGCGGAGGGAAAACCCCAAGACGTTCTTGTAACGTAAAACCGGCTGCCATGGCAATGGTTGGGTCCTCTCCCTCTGGAAACAGCACGTTTCGTGGCCCTACAAGTGAATGAGTTAGACGAAGACGACCGGTGACTATACCGCACTGACAGGATTTAGTAAGATGCTACAACTACAACAACAGCAACCACTCCCTATGTGTCTTAAGACCTAGCAGGTCTTAAAGTGGCACCATCCGTTGCACTGGTTGCCTCTAACCGATTTTGAGTTTGGGTGGAGCCGTCTTTGGCAAACGCAGCAGAAATAGACTTCGGGTCCAGTGTTAGGCTTAATACCAGCCCTGGGGAAGTATTAGCAGCAGTCTTGCTGCATGGAGCTGCTCCAGTGACGATAAACGAGGTGTGAGATTCGTCGCACTAAACAGGGCTGGATTACAAGGGTGCCAGCCCTTGGCCGGGAAAAACTCGAGTCATTCCAGTACGTAAAACCGGCTGTCTTGCTGGAACTATAATATTTAGCTTTGCAAAGGTATGGACCAGTAAGGCTTCCGGCGTGCAAACTACGCCAGTCCATGATATTTTCGACATGTAATGGATTCCCAAGAGTCCAGTGTAGAGATTGTTTTTCATTAGGGAGGATGTTTTCGTGGCGAGTCCCAAACCCAAGGCACATCCAGATATTCTGGATTGCTTCGCCTTCTCACATCAGCTCGCTCTCGAATGAATGCTCGGAAGCTACTCAGAGGACACTTGGGCCGGCAGCCCGGAAGTTGTGAGCTGCGTGGACCATATGCAGAAGAATAGTCCTTGTCACTCCCATTTGCGTGGACTTCTACATATGGAACCAACTTCCAAGCAGAATCAGTGTATAAGCACCTGTCCAGCCAGATTTGGTGGGTGAACATTTTTAATTGAATATTGATTTTAGAAATAAACTTCTCGTTTTTCGTTACCTCGCAATTTGTTAGAGGCGCAAAATTCAAGGTGCGTGCTCTGATGGTGTTGAAGAAATGGGGGAACTACGCTTTTTTGCCGCTTTCGTTTAATAGAATTTAAAAAATGTGCTTTTTCTCGGAGCTTTCTGAACAAAAAAACTAAAAATGAAATTGACGCAATACCTTGGACTGTATTACGACACAAAATGGATGTTTTTGTTGTTCTGAGGTAAAGATGTAAATTTCTTAAACTTGATTTTCGAATTAATTTGAAAATTTACACACTTAATTGTCGACAACACTTACGGAGATAGAATCGCCAATAACAGGTTCGCCTGAGAATTGCTGTATCAAATTGGCGTTGCCGTATCAAAGTACGCAATTAAAATTTATTACTTACGGAAATTTACTTCCTCTGTTTCTGGGAACAAACAAATGCTGTATTTTACATTTAATCAAGAGCACTTCTGCGCTGCCAAGGTTGTAAACGCGCGACACTCGACACACTCCATTTTAATTTAAACGCGAACTTAATACCATTTGGCAGATCCACATGACCAGACATCCATTTGGTACGTACGAGTATGTCGAAATATGAATTGTAATACCCCAGCGCTGGAGGAACTGATTTGCACACTACGATGAATGCTTCTGCGGCACCATCTTTTCAGTGTGCGCCCAAACACTGCATTTTCTGGCAACGTCCGTCCAACTTTGAATTGGAGCAATGTCTGCTAGGCTGCGCAGTGGCCATGTAATTTAGAAAATGCCATTGAAATTGCACTTCACAATAAATTTGCAATCACAACTGCCTATTTTCGGATTTTTATGCGTCTGTAGGCGAGTGTAAAGTGAGTATGTGTGTGTGTGTGTGCGGATATGCAGCGCGTTCGCGTGAAGTAGGTTGGGAAATTGAAGTGAATAAAAAATGGCGTAAAATTTAAATAATGTGGAATTCAGTGAACTCGTGTGGCGTTTGAGGAAAGTGAGCGCATGGCGGAAGCATTGAACTTTGACACAAATAGCATTTATTTCTCTAGAAACCGACACGTGCATGGGCTTAACAACTATGCTATGAATTCTTGTATGTATGTATGCATGTATATATGCTTATGGAGCACATACATATATACTAAGGCCTTCATGCGCACAGCTTCAAGTAAGATGTGAGCAGATGCTCCATGTATATTGTTGACAGCGGCGGCATTTTTAACATAGACATTTATTTTTATTGTCAAGCTCTTCTGAGTACTTCTAATTAACCTCTGACAGCTATGCGTACGGCCTATAAAAAGCTACTAAGAAAATATTTGATCAACTGATTTATATTTAAAAGCTTCTGCATTTAAGAATTTTCTACGATATGTTTATCTTTCATGAAAAAACCCAAACGACATTATTTTTGGGCATCAAATTTTGCTGGCTTACTAATAGAGGGAAACATATTCTTTTTGCTCAAAGTTTGCTTTTGTGGAAATCAGCGTAATTGTTTGAATTTTTAAGAAAACTAAAAATTTTAATTTTTTTAGAATTTAAAATTTTTTTAGAATTTTTAATTTTTTTTTTTGAATTTGTAATTTATCGAATTTTTAAGAAAAATTGCTAATGCAAAATCAAGTTCAAAAGTGAATATTTTTAACCTGCAAAAGCAATTTTTTGAGGCTAAGAATGGCTCATTTGACGCTGCTCGTTGTCTGGCAGCAGAACATTAACACTGAGAACCAGTCAGTTCTACGTTACCGGAATGACCCGGATTTATGTATATTCGGCCAAGGACTGTCACTCCAGCAGCATTCCCCGTACATTTATGGGGAATGTTTATGCTGCTACGACAACAACAGCAACCAGAAAAAAAAATTTTTGTCGACCTGTGTAAAGGCTCCTTACTTTCTTATATAAAGTAAATACTTTATTGTACAATACTAAAGAGGATTCATCCCGCAGATTTTATTTCTCTGTGTGTAATTATTTGTTTACGGTAATTAATTTACTGAATTTTTGTAAGCATCTGTCATTTAAATTTGTACGTAAAAATACATGCACACAAAAACCAGTTAATGAACAACTGCGGCTAAGAAATGTCGCAAGCTTTGGGCAAAACATAATTAAAAATTGATTACTGTTTTTTATAATTTAAAGTAAATATGTAAAATTCAGCTGTCAAAACAAACTTATGAAGTTGTTCTAAAAATATTGAACAAAAAATATTATAGCGAAACAACGTAGTATTAGTTGTGATGGTGTAAAAACTTCCCAGTGCTTTCCGCTATTATGTTAGTGAGTCATATCACACGATTGCGTCGGGTTATACTATACGACAACAGATCTATCTGTCCATGATGCAAATAAATTCTGTTCTGTTATCCAGTTTTGGTGTTCATATACCCAAAAAACTTACAAAGTAGGGGAAATGAGAGAGCAAAATGTCATTTCATTTTGAGGGGAAGTTGCTACTTTTATTGAATACATTTTTTCTTGTAAAACTTTGCAAGTGAGAAAAACAACTGATCGCAAAATAGAAATAAACACGAATTAAAATTTGCGAATTCAGTCAAAGTTCTAAATTTAAATAAAACTGGTGATGGAATTGGAGAATGTAACTAAATATATGCTGTTAGCTGCTATGTTATATGTTGTTCATAGCTGTTCATAAAGCCTGCAAATTGTTACTGTTTTTTTCTCTTTGAGAGCGAATTCTCGGAAATTAAGTTACTGGCAAGTTATCGGATAATTTTTACAGCACACACCTAATTTAAAATAGATTATGGAATTATGCTTCAAAAAGTTTTTTGAAAGTTGTGTTGTTCATGGACCCAATAAATTTTTGAGTGAAGTAGTAAAGTAGTGTTTCCAATGGATTTACATTACATTACATAAAATCATGGAAATCGCAATACCATAGCCCAGAAACTGAAGGTTAGTCAGGAAACTGTTTGTGGAACCCTTTGCATAAGCATACTTATAACATCGCAAAGCATTTCATCTTCGAAATAAAGCTCCAAAGGAGCGATTTTTACTACTCACTTAATATTTTTAATAATTTATCACAAATTCACGATCATCTTAACGAATACGTGTGTTGGCATGAAAGAGTGCTAAATATGTTCAGTAATTCATAAAATGAATTTGGAACTCCTTCACATCTTTACATTCAATGTATCTTTTGCGAATGCTGCATCTACTGCGCATAACAATAACAATGCCCCTATAGTAATTCAGCAATTTATTATTTAAAAGTGTGCCGCATTTTAATTGAGTTTGAAAATGTCTGTGACATTCAACATGCAAGCAAATAAACGAGCATGTAATCTAATTTTTAAGGTTCCCTTTGGAATGTTTTTGGCAGAAAATTGAGTGAGACGGTTCACCGACATGTGTTTTGGCACAACACATGAAATATATGTATAAATAAAAAATGTCCTTTAGCTAACATTTTTGTACACAAATAACATCACAGCTTCACTAAAATAGTATCCTTTTATTTCTAATTTATGAAGCTTTGCAGCGCAGTGGCATCAGACGCTCTAAATTCGCCTTAATGAAGTAAATGCATGAGCATACATATGTATTTATATATATATAAGTATGTACTAACTTCATTACCTTGCGTGCATCGACATGGCATTTTTAATTGCTATTGTTATTTTGCTTTGATACCGCAATCGGCTCTCTTTATAGACGAGGCAAACATACGCATAACACTTACACGTGCATGTATGTAGATATTGTATATAAATGTATGCATGTGAAATGAGTATATTTATGCGCATAAAATAATATGAAAAGTATGTATACATACATTTATGCTTATGAGGCAAATTTTTTAACTTTGTATGTCTAAAGTTCAAGGCATAAAGTTCGACTGTCGCACTTGTACTTGGGGCACTTTTGCTCTAGTGAAGTTGTTGCCAAGAGTTTGCCTATTTGTTTGAATTGAGTGGCCTGGCCGATGCTGCCTGCCGAGTGTGCTTACGTGGGCCGATCTCTACTTCGGGCCTTCGGTACTAGTGCTCTACTTAAAATTTTTAACAGCGTATAATGCATGGCATGAGAATGTGAGAATTTGAAAATGTTCGATAAAGTGAATAGATGGGGTAAAAGTGTCAAAACTATTTTATTTAATAGCAACAATAATTTTTGCACATATTTTCATTTCAAGATATTTTATTTTTTCTTATTAATTTTTAAGAGTTGCTGTTGTATTTTTGTTAACTTTGCAACCTTTGCTCAGTATTGAGCGCGACGAATGCGGCGCTCTATTTTTGAAATCGGGCGATCTCGGCTGTGGGGAATTTTTTTCAATTATCTGGTTAGATATCGTACCTGACGGCTTGTTCCATGCTTGGGGCTTAAAACATTAAATAGAAAAGATTTTCGGTTATGAAAATAATAAACTACAATAAAAAAAATGTAATAATAATAAAAAAAAATAATAATAACAAAAATAAAATAATAATAAAAAAAAATAATAATAACAAAAATAAAATAATAATAAAAATAAAATAATAATAATAAAAGATATAATAATAATAAAAATAAAATAATAATAAAAAAATAATAATAATAAAAATAAAATAATAATAAAAAAAACATAATGATAACAAAAATGTAATAATAATAAAAATATAATAATAAAAAAATATAATAATAAAAAAAATATAATAATAATAAAAATATAATTATAGTGAAAATGTAATAATAATAAAAATATAATTATAATGAAAATGTAATAATAATAAAAATATAATAATAATAAAAATATAATAATAATAAAAATATAATAATAAAAATATAATAACAATAAAAAAATAATAAAAATATAAGAATCTCTAATTTTCGACGTGCAAAAAGCAGCTTTACTCAATTCCTTACTTGTTTGTAAAATTTTTAACTATTTTGTATAATATTTATATATATTTAATTGTAATATTTTGAGCCTGTTATAAAATATTATATTATTATACTCCTATTTTGGGATTCAATAAATAAAAAATATAATAATAATAATTTTTGTTTTTTAATAATTTTAATTTTTTAATTTAATAGATTTTAGATGTCAAGCTCCTATTCTAGTTAAATTTCTAAATTTTTAATTTTTTATGCTTTATATTGTAATACCATTGGTATCCTAACACTGAAACATAACCTGTGGTTGTTCTGTTAGACTAAATAAATAAATACAAATTTTGCATGGTTCTTTAAACGAGGAAAACTATTGTATTTGCTGGAGTCATTCGTGCGAATCATCAGGTTCACTTTTATCATATAATTCTGCAATTGAGCAATATTTTTTGTAGTGGAATGATTCATTAAATATTCATTAGATATTAAATGCTCTTCTGTCCTTTCCATTTATGGTATTGTCTGCTTGCATACATGGAAGTGATAAGGAGTAGCATTCACCATTCACCAACGCTTTGCCATCATTGTCTAATCACATTAAAGTCAACTCAGCGTTTGCGTTACATTGCAATAAATTCTTGTGCTTTTAGTCATCATATTTTTATAGGGTTTTGTGCTTTATTACAAAGCAACAGAACTTAAGTCGGTCGGTCGATATTGCCAATGACGTCTTCCAAAAGTGAAATCATTGCTACTTTTCAAATATTCTTTAATACCGATAAACATTGTTGTTTTAAGACAGTTAAGTGATGGAATGTACGAAGACCAGTGAACGCCGGCTGACTTAACGTCAATGCGTCGCTTGTTGTCAACAGTCGGAGGTGGAGGTTGGTTAAAGGAATGTTAATATTTTTAATTTATATTTTTTTACAAAGTTGTGCCGCAAAATAATGCTGATAAGCCACAATGACTGCTGCTGGCAGTAACCACCAATTGACATTGATTATTATACTACAGCAAGCAAAGCTGGTTCTGGTACAACTACCGATGCTTCTGTTCAAATTGTCTTTTCTTTTCTTCTTTTTACTGTTGCGTGCACACAACATTGCTGCTATGTATGTCTTTGCGCTATGCTTCTGTTAACAACAACCTGTTGCCACTTCTAGTCGCGCAAAATCGTTAGTTAGTTCGTGTCACATGCCTTTGCCGGAGATTTTGTTGTTATTTTCCTACTGCTGCCGGCACCGTTTGCAAGTGGCGGCGGCTCACGAACGAACGAGTCAATGGCGAGGTATGCGAATCGTTGTGTAATTTGCAATTGTTTTTGCCATTTATTCAGGTCGCCAAAACAAACTTTAATTAATTGCGAAAAAACCGCAAAAATAAACAAAAAAGCCAATACCGGTGATAGTTTCTGCCGTTCCGCGAATAACGCCCAACTCAGAATAAATGGAATTTCTCAAACATATAACTTAATGACGTCATT
This sequence comes from Anastrepha ludens, assembly GCF_028408465.1. Lineage (NCBI taxonomy): Eukaryota > Metazoa > Arthropoda > Insecta > Diptera > Tephritidae > Anastrepha > Anastrepha ludens. The sequence continues at coordinate 7,040,513 of NC_071499.1, read as the reverse complement.
CAAAAAGTGAAAATAACATATTTTTTCCATAATATCCATATTTTTTAATTGCAAATAACTAGTGCTGTCTTTATTTTGTTTATTAAACTAATATTAAGGAATTGTTTTCACATTTAAGAGGAAATATTAATGTCACCAATTTGAATTATTTTTGAATTTCGTAAATATGTTGAAATTTAGTTCTAAAAGCGCCAACAGTGCTGTACATTAACTCTCTCATTCACCGATCTATAAAATAGCATTACATAATTCAAATAACGGACAATTTTTTGGAGCACACGCATAAAAACTGTGTATGTAATATATATTTGTATGTACAAGTATATATGCGATGTGTATTGTAACTAGCTCAATCCAATGTCAGTCATTCAAGCAGAAAGACGTAATACAAACAAAATTTTGCAAGCCGTTTTTGTCTGCTGACAAGTTGCCATGATTGTGTGCCGCGCTTTATGCAAACGAGTTGTTTTCTGTTTTTTTTTGTCTAAAAAAGCCTACAATTTTTATTATTTGGAATTTTATGTTTAACTAAAACTTTTTTTGTTTAGTTTTGTTTTTATTAATTTAATTTTTACCTCATTATTTACTCACGTACTGAGCTCCGCACGATGTAATTATTGTTGATTTCACGAGATTTTGTTGATTTCACGTAATTTCAAATACAGCAATCATTTGTATGGTCACACAGAATTATTATATACATACATACATATTTATGTATGTGTTTTTGTATAATATATATATATTAGGGCATCGCAAAAAGTTCATTATGTATTTTTATTAACACAAAAGCCATTGATGAATTTAACGACTGCCCTCAATAAATTTGGAATTTCCCGCGCGTGCTTATTTGAGTTGGAAAGTCAGTGTAAAGTGACCCCTAGCCTATGATGAATTTCAGTTTGTAGAAAAGAAAAAGAATTACCAAAACGCAATGAAAATTGTGAGCCATTTCAAACTTGCACTTTATTATATAGTATTAAAATTTAATGAGCTCGTTTTGAAAGGGGACATTGTGAACAAATGAGAACTTCTTGAAATCTTGAAACAAAACAAAAAAAAAAAATCAAAAAAAGAATATCCTTCACTGATATCCTCCTTCTATTATTATCGTTCATTTATTAAATTATAAGTAAAATTTTAAATTAATATGTTTACAGAACTAGCTACCAGGGCTATCTGCTAAACCATGTAGTTTAACAGCGGGCTTCCCCGTTCGAACTCATCCTATGTTATGTTAGTGCTATTTCTACAGAAATGAGATCACAAAAACAGAGCTTTTGTTTAGTTTTGCCTCCAACTTGGTACAACGTTTACGTTTCTCATAAAGCAAACAACTGAGTTAGTCGGCGATATAAAATTTACAACCTATAAATTGTGGGATATTATCAACTACAACAAAACGATTATTTGGTTAACATTTTAGCCACTCGAAATTTGTAATGAACAAAATTGAGCTAAAAATCATGGAATTTGAACATCTCTTAATTAGGAAAAATGCATAAAAAGAAGTTAGCTTTGTTCCGCCCTAATATGCCATCTCATCAAACGAGCGCTCCAACGACAATCGGTTCTACCCGACAATCGGTCCACGAACGATCCGATTTCATATCTGGCTAAGGACAGTCACTTCAGTAGCATTCCCCTACATGTATGAGGAATGTTTATGCTGCTACAGTAACAACAACATTAACAATCGATTTGGTGACGAAAACTCGCCTTAAAATTGTCAGCCTCTCACACCACATCGTATTCTCCGATTATTCACCATATGCCGTTCACTTTTTCCAAATGTGCATTTGCCGTTGGAATGGAAACGCTTTCTGGATAGAAAAACTACCAAAAACTTGTATCGATCTCCTGATGGACACCCCTTGCATGTGCGTATATTTGCTGTTATATGCCACATAACACAAACAAAACAAAACAATTTAAAAAAATTCCGCAAAGCGCACGCACAAGATCTTATTGTGGATTTGCCGTTTTCTGTTTTTGTCCAACGTGGGTGGCGGAAATAATAAAATATGCGTAGCAGCAGCTAAAACCCCCAAGCATGTAAAAGCGTTGGACATCTGCAACAAGTGAATACTATTTAGTTGCTTATGAAATATTTGGGATTTCGTAAGTTGGCGAAAGATCATAAAACTAAAATTTGTTGCATTTACATATTTAATATCTAGTATGTACTTAAAATACAAGCTTTTATCTCGAAGCGTGTACTAAAATATGCGAAAGTTAATTTAATTATGATCAACCTGGAATATCCAATCATTTGAAAGTGAAAAGTTAAAAAATGCGAAAAAACCAAAATTGCAAAAAAAATTAATCTTATCTTGTGTCTTGACTTTATCACTTTTACGCATTTGGTGAACTTGTAAATCTAATGGCTCAATAGGCTTTATGTATTTCTGAATTTAGTTTGAACGGCCGCCGCGCAGTGGGGATTTTTTGACACATTTTGTGCAAAAAAGGCTACAGAATCTGTTTTTTAACCAATTTTAATAATATTTTTCTCTTCAAATACTTGTTGTTACAGCAGCGTAAACATTCCCTATACATATACCGGGAATGCTGCTTAAGTGACAGACCTTAGCCGGATGTAAATCTGGGTCATTCCAGTTACCTAGAACCGACCGCCGTAGTTGTCGACAGTCGTAAATGATTGACTTTTTTTATTATATCAAAACACACCCTTGAACAGGGGCATCTTTAAGAAAAATTCAGAATAAAAATAAAAAATTGCATGCATTCAAATTGGATTTGGCATCTTTTTATTGCAGTTCTAATCAATGGGAATACATCTCGACAAGTACGCAAATTTCCAACCCCCTTAAGAGGTGAAATCATCCCCTCCCTAATTACCTAAAAGCTTAAAATGTAAATTTTTCTAGGATAAACCTAGAATTTTCACCAGGAAAATTTCAAAAAATAGTTATATACGTTATTGGGGTTGCTGAATCCGAATTCGTTATCCATTTGTTCTTACGGGGTCAAATTGAAGGTCAGTTCAAGGTCGAACTCTGACTTCTTTTCTTTTTCACTCCTCTCGGGAGCAAAGGGCTTCGACAAGACTCAGCCTTGCATTGGCTTCGTTAATCCATTTTAATTTCTGACGGGGTAGTTGATTAGCCTGCCGCTATCACTTCTAAGTAGTGAAAATGCCCACCTGTCGTTGCTTAGGAACAACGCCTTTTTACTGCTTGGAGCGCCATCTGTGTTGCGCAAATTTCTGGCAGAAGGATCGCACAGATGGTTGAGGACTTCGCCAAATTTCGTGTGTCTGCGCTATGGCCGCGATCACTCGCTTCCCTTTGCTGGCGCCGCTCATGCAATGCTCTACTGATTTTGCTTGTTTTAGCAGTCACAATGCAAATAATGCGCTGACTATTGTGCGGGAATAAGGATGGAAATATGAGTTTTTGGGGTTGAGGAATGAGATTTTTTTTTTGATTTTTGAAGCAGGGAAAAGTGCGAGGACCGTGTGGTACGTGTGATTTGAACCCACAACCTCCGGGATGGCAGCCTAGTGCACTTAGACTACCGTGGCCGCCAAACTCGGAATATTCACGGGAAAATTAAAAAAATATTAATGTATGTGGTTGAGGTTGCGGAATCAGACTTCATTGTCCGTTTGACCTAAATCTTTTTCGAATAGTCCGAGTGTATTTCTGCCCTGAAAAAGCTCCTCAGCCAGTGCTGTTGATGTAGCGGAGAAGAGAAAAGAGATCTAGGCTGGAGAATTTCTTCAAGTCATCCCTAAAGGGCACGCTAAGGAATCTCAAGCGCCTAGGCGCCAGAACCGGAAATTTGCAGAGAAAGTGTTCCACAGCCTCTTTCTCTGCAGGATCCCCACAGCTTCTGCAATAGGGGTTGTACGGAATTCCAAGCTTCTCCGCATGAGTGCCGATCACCCAGTGACCAGTGATCACCGCAATGAGTTTGGAAATTGAATGGCGGGGGATTCCCATCACCTTAAGCGTTCTGTTTCTATAGTATTTTTGAAATAGCACACGATGAGACAGATCTTCATCTGTCTTGCGCTTTTTTGTTCTGGCATTTGCTTTGAGTCACTTAAAATATGGATCACTACGCTAAATGCGCCGAGCATTGGGACGGACTTTCACTTTTATTTCATTTTATTTGTTTTTGTTTCATTTTTTTTCTTTTTGTTTTCAAATATAATCTATACATATATTAATATCTGTCTGTCTGTCTTCCACCTTCACTTTTTACTAACCCCCCATGCCCGCAGTTTGAGACTGTTAAATAGGCATAAACTATGTCGGTATGTCTGTATGTAATTTTGATATTTTTTATCAGTCTCAATACCATTAGCGTGATCGTGAGCTTTGTACGCAACATTGCGTGCAAAAATAAATAAAATTCAGTTTATCTTGCTAAGAAAAAACTCAAAAATCTATATCGCATCAGTATCTTGAAATTGTTTAACTTGGCTTTAGATATGATTATGTACTTATATGTATATGCTCATGTATGCATGTATGTGTGTGCTCATGTACTGCATTGTCTGTAGTATCTGGCTTTGACGCACTTTTCATTTTTATTTCTCTGGCTGTGCTTCCAGTTTACATACATATTTTCTTTTCTGTGACTTCGTTCATTTTCTTTATCTTTATTTTCCTGCCTTTGCTTTGACTCTTTATTTCGTTTGTGACTCCGCTTATCCATCGCCGCCACCTGCAATCGTTTTTATTGCCGCGAAACCTATGAAATAATGTCGCACTGAAATTATGCCAATTTTGTGTATGAAAATGTTTTATGTACTTGCCCATATCTATGTATGTATGTATGTATGTATGTGCGTCTCATTCCAAACGTAACAAAATATCAGTTAATTAAGATAAGGATTCGGAAAACTTTTTGCCGCATTTACCAAATTGATGAAATCACCAATATTTTAAGGCTAAAGTAAATGGGCCAGGGGTATACTGCTAGTGCAAATATACCTTTGCAGCTGACGTGGCTTAATTTATGCTTTTTTTACGTACATAACACATGGGTTGAAAAGTCCTGGGCCTAACAAAGAAAACACGTTTCTTTTTGTTCAAAATTAGCTTCATTCATCAACGTAATTTCCAATAGGAAAAACGCAATCACTCCAGCGCCGCTCTAACATTTCAATACCACTTTTGTTGCCTCAAAATAGGCCTCAGTTTCTGCGTTAACCTCTTCGTTCGAGCGAAATTTCTTACCGGTCTGGTGAGCATTTTTTTAGGTCTGCAAACAGCCAGTAGTCGCTGGGAGCCAAACAGTGCATGTGGAAGCAATTCCAAGTTCAATTCATGTAGTTTTGCCATTGTTTTGATTGACTTGTAACACGGAGCGTTGTATTGCAATTAAGCAAACGGGGCACCCACTTTGAACCGAGCTTTTTTCCCACGACGGTCGGTTTTAAGTAACTCGAACGACCCGGATTTATATCCGGCCAAGGACTGTCACTTTAGCAGCGTTCCCCATATATGTATGGGGAATGTTTATGCTGCCACAACAACAACAAGAGCTTTTTTGTTCTTTTGATATCTTTACGATGTCCGCTAGGTTAGGTGAGGTTATGGTGGTAGTCGGACCGTATGACCAACTCACTTAGACCTCACAGGTCCGTTGTGATACCACTGTGCGACACGGGAACCTTGTTTATTTACTTTCATGAAACCATTTTGAGGCTCTTATGAAGCGCAGGATTGGTCTAATCCCCGCGCCAGATAGTTCTGTAAGAGCATTGAAAAAGTGTTTACTTAGACATCCTGCTCTGATTTTAGCTAAGGCTGGACAATTGCAAAGGAAGTGCTCTACTGTTTCTTCCTCCTCCTCGTCTCTACATCTTCTAAAATATTCATGGGGGAATATTTCCAGTCTCAAGGAATGCCTTCCAAATAGCCAGTGGCTGGTGACATAAGCCAGGACCTTCAAAATATTTTCTCTGGAGAGGCTAAGCAATTCCTTTGTCCTTTTCTTGTTTATTTGCGGCCATAGTAATCTGGCTGTTACGCATGTATCTTCATCTTCCCATGATCTAACTCACGCATCTTTACTTTTCGATCATTCAGAATGATTTAGTGAATTTTTTTTGGGCGCCCACTGCCTTGTGCATCATCGTTGTATCCACGACCTCGTTTGAAGTCGGCAAACCATCGTTTTATTGTTGTTTCTGTTGGAGCGGAGTCCCCATAACACTTTTCAAGCCATTGCTTTGCTTGAACGGTATTTTTTCCCATCAAACAGCAGTGTAAAATTAAAACACGAAATTCTTTTTTTGATCCATTGTTTTGAAAATAACGAAAGTAGCGTCACTCTTAACACAATAACTCACGAATTAATGAATAGAATATCATTAAATTTTAACAGCTGTCTTTTTGAGGTGGTACTAACTGAAAGAGAGGTGAACATAATAAAACTAGTGCCATTTATGTGTTAGGTCCGGGACTTTTCTGTCCATGTGTTCCACAGTGGTTCACATAAGTATTTTGCATGTAAAGACGTTAAATTAAATCTTTGAATTTTTGGGATTTAAATTTTTTTTATAAATTATTTCGTACGTTATTAAAATTAAAGGTTAACACTACATAAATAGTTATATAAAATTTAAAATATTTAAAAAAGAAATTAGAAATCAAAGCTCCCCAAAATATTTTGCTTTTGCGCAGTAGGCGGAGGGGGGTGTTATTTTGAATAGCCCGCTATTTCGGTAGATGTCACTTTTGAAGCTGTAATTTTTTAATGTTTGACAAGTAGAAACTACGCCATTAATAAAAATGGAACGATGCACGCTTAAACAACGCATAGAATATATTAAAATTCACTATAAAAATGGTGAAAATTTGGCGGAGACGGTTTGTATAACCCGAACATTTCTGGGTCATCGGGAAGCACCTTGTCGGGCCGCTCTACAGAAATTGGTGAAAAAATTCGAGCTGTTGGGACAAGGTAGGGATGTGAAGAATAAAACCCGTGCACATCGCTCAAGAACAACCAAAAATATTGCTGTTGTAGCCGAAAGTGTTGAAGAAAACCCAGGTTTGTGCATTCCTCGTCGCTCTTTGGAATTAGGCATTCCACAAACGTCATTACACCGTATTTTGCATAAGGAATTGGGTCTTAAGGCTTATAAAGTCCAGTTAACACAATAACTCAAGCCTCATCAACAACATCGTTTCTTTGCAGATTTGGTCGTTGAAATGCATGAAAATGATCCGGAATTCCATCGAAAAATCATCTTGAGTGATGAGGCCCATTTCCACCTCGGTTGCTTCGTCAACAAGCAAAATTGTCGGATCTGAGGCTCAGAAAATCCAAGAGTTTTTGTGGAAAAGCCTCTCTATCCTCAACGTGTGACTCTTTGGGGCGGTTTATGGTCCGGCGAAGTTATTGGGCCTTACTTTTTCGAAAATGAAGCTGGAGCAACAGTTACGGTGAATGAATTGCGCGATCGAGAGATGATTAACGATATTTTATGGCCGGAATTGGATGGTACTTATCTGGGCAACGTTTATTTTCAACAAGACGACGCCACGTGCCACACAAGCAACGAAACCATTGATGTTTTATAAAAATAACACCTCTTATTGGAAAACCCTTTATAATACATAAGAAATTTGAAATTGCACAAACAAGGGACTACTTAATACTTTAGTGAGCCACTGTATACATATCCTGTTAGACATATCTTTTAACGGTATTATATACGCATATATTTATTGATTGCTTACTCAAAATATGGTTATTTTTACACTTCGATAAACAAATTAATCACTTACATATGCCCACAGATATTTATTAGACAACAACAATTCAGCATTCAGCATTTCTGAAAATATGGCTGTTCATGTGCTTGTGGGAGTGAGTTAAACGAATTACGTACAAAAATTGTCTCGACTGACCTTGCCAATAGCACCGCTTCCCTCTATACATATATACCCCTTGTGTGAGGTGTATAGTTATTGTCCTATGCGTCAATTAACTACTCTGTGGCTCACCCATTTTTTTTCAATTGGAATTAGGTGAATGCACTACAATTTGCCAAAATTCAAGTATGATCGCTTGGCCTCTTCCCCGAGCCTATCGAGGTTTATTTTCATTACAATAGAACAACATTTTATTGCATGCAGGTGTACGCACCACGCCCATTATGCCGTATATAGGCATATGTCTGTACGCTGTTTGTTGTCAGTGAAGCGAAATCAATTGCGTAAAAAACTTGAATCGTGAAAAAAGTTTTCGCACACAAAAAATTGTTTGTTGTTTACGCATTCTTTTGCTTATGGGATTCATTTGAGATATTAAAATCTGCAAAGCATTTTAATGGTCCTAAAGCTAGCCCCTGATAACGGTTTGGGTTTTTTGAAATATGAAACTCACTATGCATTTATGTAGGTACATGTGTTTGGAACATAAAGAAGTGACATATTGGAATTGTCTAGGATAAATGAGGAGGAGTTCAAATGGTAGTCGACTTACGCATGGCATGACACACTTGTTTTTTGGTTTCGCAATTTTTCGTGATAAGCTATAAAATCACCATTTTTTGGTGTTTCCCTAGAAATGTTTCAAATATATGTGCCCATTAAACCTAAGTCTGCAGTGTAATTTACTACGACAAAAATGTAGTAAAAATCATTTATGTGTGGTCGGTGAGCAAAACCAGCTGTATTTTATTTACATAGCTTTAATTAATTTCACTTCTCCTTCACTCTACGTTTTACTACAAAATTTCTAAACCGAATGCAACCGAAAATGCATCGGCGCGAAAAATTAACAGAGAACGAAAAGTTGTTTATCGTCGTGTAAGACGTTAGCTGATAAAACGACATCTGACATCACCAGACGAAATTATTTAACTGAATTATGTAAGATCATCTTTTTCACACTATAAATTAATTTGTAGGGGCACTCATTTATCTAGATATTTGCAGAAAGAACTGAATTGCTGTTAAGAGCGCTGTTAAGTTTCAGAAATATCAAGCATTTGCATAGCGAACTGTTAACTTGAACAGCGGTGGTTTCATAACATTTGACTGATAACAGATGGCTACCAGAGAGTCATCTGTAAGTTCTATGTTATTGGTTTGCTGGAAGTATTTACTCGTGATACTACAGAAAATATATGTTTCTGCTAAAAATAAAGGACAGTAATGTTCTGTGCGAAAATTCAACTAATTATGCCTCTTTTGTTCGTTGTAGTTACATTAGATGAGCATAAAAGATTCTTGTAAAACACTTTAACATTTCTCATACTGTCGTGACTTACCAGAATAATTTCTGTTAGACCAGAAAAGCTCAGTCTGCTATGCATGGGCATATTAAGGCGATTTTTATCTTAAAGTGCCGGTGTAGCTCAGTGGAAATAGGTTTTTATAGGTATATTTATTAAAATTAAAAACTAAACGCAAAAATACTTTTATGGTAACAATAAAAAAAATTTGGAATTTGAAGTCACCTCGTATATATATGTATTCATATACTTCTGAACATACCTCGTATATGTAAATCGCATTTGTTCTATTTTGGGTAGACTTATATGATAAGATAATTTGTCGTCTGAACTTTGTCGACTAATGCAGAGGCACACAAATATTCGATAAACAATTGGGTTATTTACTATTTTTGTCATTTACCATTCGCTAGCCAAGAGTTTGGCCGTAATGGCTATGAGCTCCCCAAAAGCTGTCACCTGTTTATGGGATTTATTTTCGCATTAAGCCAGCATTGGTGTAAAATCTAAAAATTGTGGTGGCTGCTTAGGTTACTAAGACCTTAACTAATTGATTCGGCTATTAGTAAAGGGTATTATGGGTTAATTACGCCAAAGTGGTTTGGAATGGTGATATATTGGCGCGGTTTAAGTACTGCAGATTTACCAAAGTTGGTTTAATTTGACACTTTGCGCGTTTGTAGGAATTTTGCTATACATTCAAATAAATGCCCCTTGTACTTATAGAAATATTATTATTGCATTTGTTGAAGCAAAAAATTTTTAATAATTCTCGGAGATTAAGGTAATAAAGTTAACACACAATTAGTGGTTAGCAACAATTTGCTTGGTTTGTTCTTGCATTTCGGAATAATACTTTCGTATCTAAGAAATTCTACGAGCAATTAATGATTATGTAAGTATGTATGCGTATGTATGTATGTGCAATGTTGGCTATCGCCTATTGTGGTTATATGGTGTTACCTTGTGGCTGTTCGCTGTTGCCGGTCGGCGGCCAGCTGCCGGCTACCAACTGCCAAATGCAAGCGACGAAACAAGGCGATAGTAATACATGCTCATATATCGCTTTGCAGGTATTTGTGTACAGAGTATATTGTTTTTTTTTCTTAGCAGAGTTTCGACATTAAATGCCAATGCATTTAGCGTTTGAATTCCATTGCATGCTTTTGGGCCATACGCACATTTTTGTGTACACGAGTACATGCATATTAGTTAAGAATGATAGAAACAGAAAGAGTGCGCCCATCAGATAGTGCGTGACGTCACATTAGTTGAGTTGTGCAGTGTTGCCAATCATTTGGCTCTCTGTAATAAATTTAGTGATTTATTATACCCAAAATGCGAAAATTTTTAAGTTTGGTGTTTGTTTCTTTTTTTAATTTAAAGCTACGAAATCTCTAAGTTAAAGAAAAACTATATTATTAAACAAAAACAAGTTAAAAAGGTCACTCTGAGAATATTTTAGTGCTAATGAAAATTTGTTTTGAAAGTGCAAGTTTAATTTTTGGCTCCCTTTAAGGCGGCCGCCGTAGCCGAATGGGTTGGTGCATGACTACCATTCCGAATTCGCAGAGAGAACGTAGGTTCGAATCTCGGTGAAACACCAAAATTAAGAAACACATTTTTCTAATAGCGCTCGCACCTCGGCAGTCAATGGCAAACCTCCGAGTGTATTTCTGCCATGAAAAAGTTCCTCATACAAATATGTGCCGTTCGGAGTCGGCTTGAAACTGTAGGTCCCTCCATTTGTGGAACAACATCAAGACGCACACCACAAATAGGTGGAGGAGCTCGGCCAAACACCCAAAAAGGGTGTACGCGCCAATTATATATATAAGAACATTAAATCTTCTCTCAATTGTTTTCAACATTAAAAACCTTTTAACACATTTTAAAAACCTTTTAACACATTTTTGAATTTCCTGAATACGATACCGGTCGTCAATCCTTAGTGGGACATAGGGTATCAAGAGGTGTATTCATAGCAAAAATAAACAAAAAATACCAGAAAATGCTGAATAAACCATAACGACATTTTTACAAAAAAGAGTACCTTATCTTGTTACATAACCTCAAATATAGGAAAAAAGTCGTTCTCTTAACAAAAGAGTTTCTCCTAACTAAAAATTCATAAATTAAATTGTACATAACCATAACACATTTATTTAAAAAAACGCACATTTTAAAGACAATTTGTCGCGCATACAAAGTTCTTTAAGTAATTCAACAAAAATTTGTTTTTTTTTTAAATGGGCATTTTAGGGCGTTTTTATATCCAAAGCTAGGCAACACTGCAGTAGCGAGAGAGAGAATTGACTGCTGGAAGGAGAAGAATATCTGACCAGATGTTAAAAGAAGTAAAGCTAAATAAAACTGTGTGAATTATTGAACTAATTTAAAAAAAAATTGTATATTTTACAAACTTATAAACATTACATTTTAATTAGAACAGGCTAGAAAAGTGTCATGAAGATAGAACTCAAATTCCGAGACTAAATAAAAAAAAAGCGAAATCAAGTTGTCAAATTCGCTGAGAGCAAAGTAACGGTACCACGATAGGCGCCATTTAATTATTCTTTCCATCATGCATATTAATATTTGTTTGAATGTATCTGTGGCTGTCACTCAATTCTCTCCCCAGCGATTGCGAGATTTTTGTCTTCAAAAATAATCGGCAAATCGCTTGAGAGACAATTATTATTTTTATTATTGACATATTCCAATATTACAAACCATATCGTAATTACGAACTTAGTCTGTCTATAAAAGATTTCCACAAATCACGGTTTCCTGCTATACATTTAAACTCGTTGAAGGATTTGCTGGTCGCCTTATTAATACATCTGCTCCAAGTCAATTTAGGCCAGCCTCTATTTCTAGCGTCTTGTGAATTCCACTGCAAAGCTGAATGAGCTATTTTGCCCGGGTTTTTTACGAAACGTATCTCCGATCTATTTGTACTTTCAGCGAATAATTAACTTTTCAATTGATTTCGGTTTGGTTAATTGCCACAGACGTTGGTTACAAATGGTTCGTCAACACTAAATGCCGGTAATACGACGCAAACTTCAAGTAACAATTGCCGATTCTTGCTTTACGTGCCACGTTTCGTTCCCATAGAGTAGGAACTGATTTTACACAAGCATCGAAAATCGTTAATTTTGTTACTCTCTTAATCGCTTTGTTAGACCACACTCGAGACAGCACAGCAAATATACTCGCTGCTTTGGATTTCCTTCGCTAAATGTCAGATACTGTACCAGCATCTGGGATCAAGATGCTGCCGAGATACTCAAATTACATCCCCCACTATTTTTCCAATTGTTTTGAACTGTGTTTTGTTGCTTACTTTTATTCGCACAGATTTGGTCTTCTTTGTGTTGAGTTTTAAGTCAAGGTTTATGCAGTCGCTTGTCACATTTGACAACCTCTCTGCATTTCGATGAAAATATTACTAACAAAAACAACGTCGTCAGCATAGACAGGTAACTTAGTTTTTGTGTCATCGTCCAGTTGACGCCACAACTGTTCTAAGCTTACAAGGCAATGGATGGCAATGAGAGATAATGCAAACATAAAATCGAAATATTTTGAGAAAATGTCCTGATTCTAAAAAACGGAACACAGATCCGTTTCCGAATGCGGATTTAGGTATATCCGGCCAAGGGCTGTCACTCCAGCAGCATCCACCGTGCATATATGCTTACGATGATACAAGAACAACAACCCAAAATTAAATATAATTAATTAAAATTTTTTTGTCGTTTCAAAACTCGATATTTTAACTACAGTATAATTAGATCTTTCGCCGGCTTCAATTCGTCATTATTGGTTTTCTTCTACGAAGATCTATTTTTCACTTTTAAAGGAGCAAAATATGGATGGCTGCCGTAGCCGAATGGGTTGGTGCGTGACTCCCATTCTGAGTACGTATGTTCGATTTTCCGTGCAGAAAACACTAAAATACAGAAAAAGTTGTTTCTAAAAGCAGTCGCCCCTCAGCAGGCAATGCAAACATCCGCGTGTATTTCGGGCATGAAAAAGCTCCTCATAAAAAGTGTCTGCCTTTCGGAGGAGGAGCTCGGTCAAGCACCTAGCAGAAGTGTACGTGCCGATTCCTTATTTATTTTATTTTTATTCGATACGGACTATATGGAGTTCGATTAGGTTGTTGTGCACCACGAAACTATTTTTCCTGCTTTTTTTTCCTTAACGGCAGCTTTGTTTTCCTAAAAGCTATTGTAATATTCGCATATTTTTCGTAATAATCGTCTATTGGGTTAAGGCTTCTGAATTCCAAAAACCGGTAGCCATCGTCTTTTCAGTCAATTGTGACACCTTAAACTTCTTAACACATTGACGCCCGGGAATGAAATTTCTCGTTTTAATTAAACATTTGTAGGTGACCGTGAACGAGAAATCTCGTCTTAGACTTACTCTGACTAAAAAAAAAAAATATTTCTTCAAATTTATATTTGATTTCAAAAAGTACTCGAAGTTTTATTACATATCTCCCGAATTAATTTTCAGGCCTAAAATCACCGGTCTTCTAGTAAACTTCAGCAAAATATTACCGGGCCGGAATGTGTTAAGTGGTGCTGCAGCTGTTTTGTGCTGCTGATTAAACTCCCGTTCCTGGCTTGGTTTCATAGTGATGAGACCACGTTTCTAGTAGCAAACTGGTTTATAAATTGTATCCTTTACTTGCTACACAGATTTAACCATTCACTTGAGCACTCAACTCATCTTTGCTTCGAAAGTGACGTGAGCATTTTTAACACCCATCTTTCACTGCTCTTGGACATGCCAAGAAGATCGTGGATGATGCTCAAAAAAATAGTAAATGGTTCTCTGATCATATCTGCGTTTTTTTGTTTGTTTTTTGTTTCTCAACGTGTAGTTTCAAGAACAATTTTGTTTTTACTTTATTAGCAATGTCTGAGTACATCACCTCAATCAGCCAAGCTTAGCTCTGATCGTCTTCAATCGACTCTGTATAGATGCCACTTAAAAGTAATTGCTTTTGCTGTGCAAAAATCCCTGTAAACAGATATCTCTTTCAAAATGTTCAATGGGGACTTCCCTTGCTTTTCTCTATAGCTGATGTCATGTTTGGTTTCCCATTTCACAGTGTCACCAAGTAGATTTATGTAAGAAAATCTCTCCTTTCCTCTGCGAACTCCCACTTAAGGCCGGCGGGCCAATTAGATGTCCTAAATTCAGTAGTTTTCGCGAAGCGTTGTAGGATGAGAAAAAAAACAATTAGCCAAATGAAGTTTTGGGGATAGTTTAATATATATTTGAACTAAAAAAAAAAATGTGTACAATCTCCAACAATATATTGTAAGCCGAGTTATCAATAGATTCCCAGAGCGCCTTGCCACTGAAGTATCCAACTTCTGTACAAGATACAACTTGCAATTTTCATCTGAAAACAAAAAAAAAAAAAAGATTATTAATTTTGATGCAATTATCTTCGATGTGAACTAAGAAAATTGGGAGAAACACGTAAAATTCGAATTTTTGGGGAAGGTATATTAGAAAAAAAAAGTGGTTTTTCAAGGAAAAAAAAAACTCTTCAACTGGGTAAAAAAGTCGCTTAAAAAAAGTTTTTGGATGTTTTTTTAGTTCACATAGAAGAGAAAACAATACTGAAGATAACGCATTTTGAATGAAATGGATAGCTCGTTTAGTTTTTTTGCAATCGTGTACATAAATTAGGTAAAATCGTGAAAATGAAAAGCCGAGAAAACGCGCTTCAAACTACAACAATAAGCGCACGGTTGCTCGACGCCGCACTACGCTCGGCTCTGTAGCTCTGCAAATACTTGGAATTTAACTCTGAAAATTTGTGTCTCAAGTTCTTGAATATCTAAGCTATTGATTTCAGGAAAAAAAAAATCGATTTTTTTGACCTTTTAATTGGCCCACCGGCCTTAAACAAACCCCAGCTCAACCAAAAAAGCAACAAACACAAAAAAAAAAAAAAATTCAAGGGGTATTCAAAGCGTATTTCTTGTGTTACTCACTTGTTGAAGTTTTTCAAGGGGTGAAGGTTTTACCTTAATTCACAAGTCGCTCTTTTCTGAAAGTACGAAAAATAGTTTAGTTGTTGCTACATACAATAATTTAGTAATCAACAAAGTACTTGCTTCCAAATAAAATAAAAATTCTTTAGACAATTTGTGTAGTTAAAAACAGTCAATGTTTTAATGTTTTTTCACAGTCACACGTAGCTACGTACATAAAACGGTTAGCAACCACTGCAAATTAATAGCTTCTCACTTTTTAAATCCGATTTATGTAAACAATTAGTGGAGTAATGACAGAAACATGTCAAAACCCCATTAGTAAAGAAAATGCGAACAATTCCGGTTGAGCATTAAGTCACGTCTTTTCTATTTTTTTTTTTTTTTTTGTTTTTTTTTTGTACCGGTCAAATGTGGACAGTAACAAAAACAACAAAATTGAACTAAAAACTTCTTACCAAAAATCATGTGCCTGGCGAAATACTATTCTCATACTCATTTCCTTCAGTTTTCCACTCTTCCGACTGTATTTGTGGAATTGCGTGTCTTGCCGGCTCATCAAGCGTGTTATTGCCGTCATTTATTATAAACGAGGTTTTAATTAGTTGCGTTTAAAATCGTTATTTTTGTTTAGTATTTTTTTTTTCTGTTTTTTTTTTTTCTGTTTTTTTTTTTTTGTAATGTGTGTACTCTATGTGTAAGATAAAATAATTCATTTCGATTGTGTTTCATTGTTCGTTTATTTGTTGATTTTCTTTGTCATAATTTTATTGGCAATTTTTTTCACAATTTTATTGGCAACTTGTCAGAGCAGTTATGCTGGGATGAGTGCGCAAGCGTGTGCCCGCATATTTAAGTTATTTATTGTTTGTTACTTATTTTTATTTGTATGTATGTCTCCTTATACTTCCCCTACTTCTCATACTTCTCCTACTCCTTATACTCAATTGGTGAATCTTTTAAGTACTCTTCATATGAAAGAGCATTTTTCTAAAGCATGCTTAGAAATACATACATATATACATATGCATGCGTATAGGTGCGAATGTACTCCTATAGTATTTGTTGTTACTCACTAATTTCGTGTTTTATCATTTTATTGATTATTGTTGCTACAATTACAAGACTCTCTGAATACGAATGCTCAAAATGTATACGTACAGTACTTTTTAAAGGGTCATACATTGTATAGATTTTTTATAATCTGGCGAAGCTTCATTCAATGCTTATTTGTATCATGGTGAAGTTCACGCACAAACTTTTAGATATATTAAAAATACATAGGTGCCCTAGGCATCTTATTGGGCAGTGTAAGTAATATTTTGACTGAAGAGGATTTCAGAAAGCTGTGTGCTTAATCGATGCCGCATGCGCTAACATTCGAATGCGACTTTTTCAGCAACAAATAGAGTGTTTCCGAAAGTATAAAATTGATTTTGTGCATCGATTCATCACTACGAATGAGGCTTGGGTCTATCACCATGATCCCAAATCAAACCAAGATGCTAAATAGTGGTGTGAACCTGGTTCTTCGGCTCCAAAACGAGTTCGTGTCCAGAAATATGCTGAAAAGTCGTTAGTAGTGTACATCTGTTTTTTGGGATGCGAAAGAAAACCACAAATTCTGATTATTATTGTAGCTTTTTAGAGCGGCTGGAGGAAAAAATTGGTGAAAAAATACCCAGCTTGCAAAAGAAAACAAAATCGTTTTCATCAGGACAATGCGTCGTGTCACAAGAGCATATTGACATTGGCTAAAATCCATGAATTTAAGTTCGAATGGTTAAAGCATCCACCGTATTCACCAGATTTGGCCCCTAGCGACTTCCATCTGTTACCAGAACTAAAAAAATTCATACGTGGAAAGCGTTTTTCATCAAATGATTAGGTCATAACAGCTGTGCAAGCTTATTTTGCATCACTTCCAGATTCTCACTTCAGGGATGGAATTCATTAATTGGAATCTGGTAGAGAGGAGGGTGTTGACATTCAGGGAGACGACACTGACTAATAAAGTGCATTTCAAACCCTAAAATTGTGCTTTTTTTATCGAACTGTAACGCTTATTGAACAACCTAGTATATTGAAAAAGTCAGCGAAAAGTTGAACGGGGTCCCATCATATGTAATTATAAACAAAAATGGCAAAATTAGGTCATGCCTATCTTTAAAATTCATCATTGATATTCATGTGTTGTCTAAAAATACGAATACAGTGAATTCGCAGTGAAGTGAACACTCCAAAATATGAACACTTTTTAATTAGGTTCAGCGCACTGGACCGCCCGCACGGTACTAACCACCTATGCACATGGCCGCTTATACCCACTTACCTAACACCCCTCTCCCTCTGGATTTAAGCCATCGAAACAGCATGTTTCCGGGCCTAGATGAGTTAGACGATGGCGATCGGTGACTACAATGCATCGGCATGGCATGGCTTGATTAATTTCTACAATTTCTGAATATTAAAAATGCATAAATACAAGAAGTTTTCTAGTTTCTATGCTCGGGCGATGTGCGTATTTGGCTTACAAAGTTTAAGTTCATAAATATCCAAATCCATACAACTTTGGTTCTTCGGGCACAGGACGCACAGTGCGGCCGATTCCCGAAAAGCTGGCCAAAACTCAAAAAATTAAGTAATTGATTAAAAATTTCTTACTCGGGGGTTGTCGGGGTCGCTGATTACGAATTTTGATCTTAAAATTTTGAAAATCCACCCCCTTCCACCCCTATTGGCCACCCTCCACGTGAAATAGCGTATATTCAAGAACATAATCAAGATGCATGTAAATTTATATGTTTTCGGGGTCGCAAGGTAGCAAGTGGTAGCAGCTGAATCGTGTTTTATTCAGTAACCATTACTTTTTTGAGTAACCTTTAATAGGTTTCAAAGCAGCATATGACGGCGTTGTATTACTATACAGTTTGAAAACTCAAATTTTATAAAAAAAATTGCAAAAAATGTATCTACGTATTGCTGTAGCTAAAAATTTTGTGTCGAGGTATTGATATGTACTAAAGATTTCTCGTATTTTACTAACCTTCCGAAGATGATTCCATTTGGTTTTGTTCAATTTACTCCATTGCAAAATCTTTCAAATGTGTACAACTTTCACTATTCATCGACAGTAATACGATGCTCAAACGAAGGCCACGTTGCGACTGAGAATACAGAGGATACTTAGGGTACAGGACGTTGCTATGAACGGTTTTCACTACTCAAGTCATTACTGTAGCCAACCCAAAGACAAAAAAACTCTATCTAGAAACTTTTTTTTTCGACTTTTGGCCAGCTTTTTGGGAATCGGCCGCACTGTGGGACGGTTTAAATATTTGCTATGAGCTCCAAAGTGCTTGCGATTAAGAGTGGACTGAGAGAGAAAGTGCCGCTCAAAGCGACATAAGCATAGCTAGTTGCTTAAAGGAGATGTTTCAGGAAAGGAAGAAGAAGCAGACAAAATTGCTGATTTGGATTTGAGTATAGGCATAACGCGTTTAATGCTTGTGAATGTAAGATGAAATTTATTTAAAGAATTTGAGTTTAAAATTAATTAACATTTTTATAAGTGTATTTCTGTACTCGGTTCCTTTTGTAATAAATTAATATTTTTTTTTTTTTCAAAATGTAAATTTCCCTTTAAAACGCATAATGAATTAATATAAAAATGGGATAATTTTTACCTTAAGTTTTGATATTCTCGTGAATTGTGAACAAATTCGCAAATGTGCACCTACTTAATTTTAATTAGTTCACATTATCGAGCATGCACTATATATGCACTATACATTTCATATGCCTTTGCCTTCTTTTTAATTTTTCAATAATTCAGTTGGTCTCGTTCTACACATACTCGTATGGTACATACATTCATACCTTCATAAATCATTAAATAAATTTGTGAGTTGCTGTAATTCACTTTTAGTTAATCCCATTACAGCTATTATGTCTTGTATCTGCATATGTAAATGTAGATTTGTATGTGTATATAACCGATGATGTATGTTGTTGCTCATATTTGAAATATCAATTTATAGCAGCTTTTACATCTTCCCTATACGCCACGACAAGCAACAACAGGCAAACGAACAGCCAGCGACCACAAATTATCATTGACCGTGACCAGTGTCCATCCATTCAGCCATCTGATAAACTAAACGGCCGAGTGTACGAGCACGAGCAACACAACAACTAAAATTCAGTATTCTTCTCTCTGACGATGCAACAATTCATGTGCTCTACGTTTTTGTTTCATCTTTCTGTTGTAATTTTCAACCGTTCCTACTGGCATAATCCACTATGTAATTTTTTATTGTACAATATTTCTTTGGTTTTCGTTCTGATGAACGCGCCGGTGGTCGAGAGCTTATGTAGATCTTGAAATATGTTTCGGTGTGTGCGTGTGTTCTTGCTTTTGTGTGAGGAGGAAGTGTAGGCCATGACGTGCACACTAAAACAACACTGAGTTGCTTTAGTCAATAACAATTAAAATTATGCTTGGCTCAGTTGTTTGCTATTATTTTTGCTAATCTTTTAATATACACTTTTTTAATTGCTTGTTTTCCTTTCACTTTTCAAAAAACAGTTTTCCTTTTCATTTTGGATGTTAATGAACTTGGAAAGTAAATAAAAGAATTGTGTAAGTAATTCTCTAAAATGAAATATGTAGCCATGTATAGGTATGATACATTCACTCATTAGTGCGAGTACAGTACGAATCGAATGCAAGCGATACTAATAATTAAATTAGAGGTGCCATACAACAACGCCATAACCTTAAACGTAGTCCTAATCATAACGATATTTATTGTTATCTATTATTGGCGCCATTGCCATAAACAGTTGATATTTACATATTTGTTCATTTCGAAACTGCAAAAACTGAAGAAAAGGTAACATGAGCAGGGCCAGTGACGAGGAAATTAGTAATTTTATCATTAATATAATGCGATTATATACCATAATTCAGCGAATCAACAATCAGCTGGTTATGGTTATGCCGAAAAACCAAAATTCAATTGCTCTCTACGGTTACGGTTATGATTACGACGTTATTGTATGTCGCCTCAATCGATTACAGTGTTGCTTATAGGTTGGCAGATTTATGTGGTTATGGTTATGGCACCACTAATTCAACCTTAAACCACTAATCACTAAATTCCCTTACATCTGTTTTTGCGAATGTAAACAATAAATTTTGTGGAAATCTTGTGTGGATACGAAGTTGTTGAAATAGGCCACCGTAGCTGAATGGGCTGGTGCGTGACTGCCATTCGGAAGTGCGTAGGTTCGAATCTCCGTGTATGAAACAGCAAAATAATAGAAAAATTGTTTTTCTATTAGCGGTCGCCCCTCGGCAAGCAATGGCCAACCGCCGAGTGAATTGCTGCCATGAAAAAGCTCCTCATAAAAAATATCTGCTGTTCGGAGTCGGCTTGAAACTGTAGGTCCCTCCATTTGTGTAATGGAGAATCAAGACGCACACCACAAATAGGAGCAGGAGCTCAGCCAAACACCCAAAAAGGTTGTACGGGCCAATTGGTTTTTTTTTATGAAATAGATTTAGAGAAATATAGATTATAAAAGTTATAAGCAGTTTCTTCCAATTGGTTAGACGATGGTTACATAAATTTCAAGCACTTGCCACTCAGCTTCAAAACATAGTGCATGACATTGAGTTTAAGTGTAAGCAAATACTTTTTACATTCAATTAAAAATGTAAAGTTTCGCGCAAATAAATCAACAATAACACTGGTTAACAAATTTTGACTTTCCTAACGCACCCGCGTGGCCACTATATAATTGCAGTAGATTTGCTCGCTGATTGCGCAAATCGAGTTAATTTTGTTTTTTATGCGCAAGGTTTTGAGATATTTGCAATTGTCCGTTATTCGCGTATATACACATTTATATAATTTATTTAGCAAATAAAATTCTTCGTAAACAGTATATGCACCACTTTTCGGTAGGCCTAATAAATAACTAAAATATTGTTTCTGAGAAATCGATTAATCATTTCAGATACATTTTTTTTGTTTTTTTTAATCAAAAAAATTCAAATATTAACAAGGGACAAATTTTAAATGAAACGAATTTCCAGTTGATGATTCAGAACTTTTTTATTTATCCATCGATTCTATTCCTTGCTTCTATTGGTACTCTGTATAACACATTACATACATACATATGTATGTATGTATATGCGTCAGTAGAAATAAATTTTAAGCAAAAAAGTGTCTCACTAAGCTTAACACCCAATACGACATTTGAATTTATTGCGAGGTTTGTCGCTTACGCTGCCGAGGCGGCGCGTCAAAAAGTTAAGTACATTTTAAATTTTTGGTGCAGCTCAGCTCAGCTTTTATTTTATTTATTTTAATTGTCATACAGTGAGTAATATCTTCAGCTGAATGAGTTTTTTTATCGCCAAACCTGCGGTCGTCCAGTTGTGTTAGTATATTTGCTTGGCTTTATTACAGCCAGACTTTATTTTTTTCGCAGTAAATTCAATTTAACGCCCAACGCTTAGAAGCAATCCATAAGTATGCTCTTACATACATACATACATATACGAGTGCATGCTCAGTAACACTCAACACCATTTAACACTTGAGCGCGAATTGTTCGTCTTCATTTTGGCTGCTTTGTTTTCGAATTATTTATCCGTTTATGACTTCTGCACTCATCGCCCCTACCGAACGATCATTTTGTCGCTAGCTGGTTGGTTGTTAACAGTTTGGGTTGATTTCTTTTTCTTTTACTCTCTTTTGCACTCCGTAGTTATGATATCATCGCGTTCAACATTGACATTACATGCATATGTATGTGTATGTATGCTTTTGTATGAATGTATGCACACTGAACACAATCAATTCAGCCAGCTTTTTAAGTAGTTTTATTGTAATTTTTTAATTTCGTTTTCATTTCACATTCACACGTTTTAATTTTACAATACCCATTTATATTTGTTTGCTTGTATGTTTTTTGTCGTGTTTGCACATGTGCATGTGAGCAGTGAGCCTCGACTCCTGTCAACGGCGACGGCGAGCAATACACACATACAAACTGCTGTTGCTTGTTTGCTAGAATTAACAGGGGCTCATCGATAAATTATAGCCCTCTCCACTTCGCCATTCTCACAGATTTGTCATATTTCTCCATGCTTCGGCAAATTGTTGTTTGCCATTCGTTAGCAATGCTTGCAGAGAACGTTAAATATAGAGAATTCTCACGAGCTACGAATAGTGTGAATTGTCAAAAATGAAGTGAAACCGCGAACACTATTTCACCTCGCTTAACTCGAAGGCGGGGAAGTTCTTAACAGACCTGATTACAGTGAATTATGTACAAGTACATTGGCTCTGCTCAGTTTTTGGTTTCTGTGAAATCAAATTGACAAATGCCGACGGCATTTTGCAAGGCATTTGCTTGTGCATTTTTATGTTCCCTTGGTAAACGAAAATTTATTCAATTTGTATTTTCAAACAAATACAACCAAATAAAGATTTAAAATCCAAGATTTAAAATCAAAGTAACTTTAATGCACACATTTTGTTGTGTGCGTTTTAGTAAATTTGATGAAAATTTTTACTAATTTTTCGAGTCGAAATTAATTTTAGACAAAAATTCAAAGAGCATTGAATATATGTATGTATATCAATATATGTATATATACATACATATATTTTGTTAGTTATATTTGTGCAAAAGTTCAATTGCATCTTCAATTCTTATAGTGTTAGAAATGTATGTATGTGCACATGCACTGCAGCAACAATGACCTACCTCACGACGCATTGCCTTATCATATTTATGTGCATTTGAATATGCATTTTTTGGTCCTGTGCCAAACGAAAATTTTTTAAATTTACCTATGTATATTACAGGGAATAATTCATATATGTATGCATTTTATAGATAGTACAAAACTTTAAAATTTAAAATAAATAAAAGAAAACTTCAAAGAAACGTATTTGCATACATATATGGGACAACTAAGTTCTATTGCATCTTTAATATAGTGTTGCACGCATATGTATGCACTGAAGCAACATGACCTACCTCACGAGCATCGCCTTATCATATTTCATGCAATAATTAGGATGTAAATATTCGAATGAACGAATTCCTGCAAATGCTAAAACAACTTCTTCTGCATATGCATCGACGCATGTGCATGTGCGTATGTATATGCACACCTGATCCCTAACTATATCTATATATCAATCAATCGATCAAATCAAAAAATTCTGTATACAAAACGCTTCATTACATTTTCATTACCAGGCACACAGGAAGATGGCATATGCAAATATAAATATTGAATTCAAGCAAAACAATGCTTATTAATATACACATATGCATGTACATACAACCGCACACACAGGGCATTCGCTTTATTCCTCAAAATGCGTATGTCGTTCAAAGCTAAAATTCTATGCCTAGCGACTACAAGAACAAAATGCAGTCATAGACGCAGGCGTAGCGGCCATCATTCTAGTTGCCATAGCGCTGAACAGTCGCGGCGGCGCCGAACAGTTTCAACTATTGTACTGTGCAACAAAAACTCATCATCAAAAAATTCATTGATAAATTCGAGCTCATAGTTCTAAGAGCAAGAACTTTCATTCATAAAACGAGCCGCCCATATGCCAATTTTCTCGACAATTCGAAAATAGTCAATATTTGAATATTTCGCGTAGAATTATTTGCCAATATTTGATAAATCTTCAATTTTTGTCAAGTCGAGTGCCCGCGGCATCGTACATATGTATGCAAAAATATATGTATGTAAATATGTCTTTCTAAATGCTCGACAGCCGCAGCTGCTGTGCGTCAAGTGCGCGCATGAGCATACAGTAAGTTGCAGAAGAAAACAAGTAGCTTAAAAAAAAGGTCTGATTCGGACATTTTAATACTAAGATAAAATTTGGAAACAATTATTTTATGTTAACTGATAGTAGGCAAATAGTTAATTAGTAGATTACTTTACGTATGTAGTTTTTCAATTGATAAAAAGTGCACAAAACATATGCATATATCTGCAGTTAGAAACTTACTCTGAAATCAGAGCATTTGTAGGTGCCTGTAAACATGTCAAGGTTACTGTACATACAATGCTGTGCCTATGAAAGTGCGCTGCGCCTTTGAATGCGCGCTGGATTTCTTGCGAAGTTTTACCGTTTTATCTTGAGCTGTGGCTGGTGAGCACACATACACACAGCATATACATATGCGCAAATGTATATAAATCCACAAATGTATATAAATTCACAAATTTACATTTGCATATGCCATCTTCCTGTGCGCCTGGTAATGAAGCGTTTGCTATAGAGGATTTTGATTCAGTTGAAGGGAATTCAACAAAGTTTTACAGACACCAGACAGACAGACATAACATATGTACATAATTTGGATGATTTGGAGAAATTCAAATATATAGGTCATATTAAAAAGCTACCTAGCATTCTTTGCTTCTAATCACCAACAAATTCTTATCGACTGCTGCTAAATTTACATAATTCAGCCCCTTACTGTTAATTTTTGTTGAAAAATGTGTCTGTGGTGAAATTGTCTTCGCGAGACGAGTACCCCTCGAAAATGAACACTTTCCAGTCATTAAGACTTCTCTATTCATTAACGTTCTCTGATGCTTGTACAGCTTGATCATAATGAGATCATGTGGTGTCATTCAAAACACAAACAACAAAAACAGCTTTATTTTTAGTTTGCTCAGTGAATTTCTCTTTACATCAATGAATGCATGAAAAACATGTTATTTTTAAATTATTCATTTATATTTATTGTTTTACGATATTATTTATTGCATTTCCACGAGTATTTTTGCAAGTTCTTAACAGCATTTCAAGAGTACCTCTGTGATTTACACGTGCCGTAATTGTTTGAACTTGACACATTTACGTGCGGTTACCGGTTTTGTTGTTTGCAACTGCTCCCACCCACTTGCGAACATCTTCCATTTAAATTGTATTTCCAGGCTGTTTGGCACACAGCTTTGCGCACAATAACAGCAGCGCGCCATATAGGCAAAATTTTAACTATATATTTTTGTTTATTTAATTTTTTTTATTAAAATATGGTTCATACTACAATGAAATCCATAAAATTAAAATTTTTCAAACTCTGTACAAATAAAAAAAATTTCACAAATCTTCAGGAACATTTCACATTATTTAGTCAGAATCTTGCGAAAATTTCTGGGTACATAGTATTGTAACCCATTCAATTTTGGTATAATAGCGCGCCGGTTTGAAGTGGTTCGAAGTTCGTGTTGGTTTTTTATAATTTTTTGTTTTTTAAGAGTGGGGACTTTTCGTCCATATAACGCATCCTCGAAATTTGTTCTTACATGTAGAATTATGCACAAAACCGCCCGCAAAAAGCTTTGTTGATGTTCTTGTTGTAGCAGTTACAAAAAAATTGTCAAAAATCAACTTTATTGTACCAAAATTCACTAGGCTATAAAATTGCCTACCAGAGAATTTTCTGAAAATTCTGCCTTAAAGTTGAAAATTTTGAAGGAAATTTATTGTTTTTTTTTTTATTTTGTGCAAAGTTTGAAAACTTCAGTTACATGGTTTTTGTTGTAGTGTAAATTATATTTTTATAAAAAAAAAAAATAAAAAAATGTATTGCATGTAAAATTTTTGCAATATGACGCGCTGCTATTATTGTGAGCACAGGTGTACATACATGCACGCATTCATATGTATAAGTGGTATAAAATTTGCGAATTGATTGCGTACAAACATGTGAAGCTGATTGCCTTGTCAGCTACAAGCGATGCATCACAGCAACTGTATTAATATTTTATCGTTTTGAAAAAATGTGGTGGTGAACGCCATTTCGCGACCATAAAGAGTATTTGAAAATTTAAAAAAATCAACGCGGTTTTAAGCCGCTGAAAACTTGCATTTTGCAGTACTAAACTTGAATGGCCTACAAAACTGAATAAACAAATATTTTCCAACAGTTTTGGAATTTTGATGAATATTTTTTAATTTTTTTTAATTTTGTGCAAAGTCTGAAACTTATAATATAATATAAAGTAAGCTATATATTTATTAAAAAAAAACACAACTAAGAAATACAAAAAAAAAAATTAAAAAATTAAATAAACAAAAAATATAACAAAAATTAAAAGATATAAAATAAAAAAAAATAAAAATACAAAATAAAAAAAAAAACAAATAAAAAAGAGATCTAAAAAATTAAATTAAAAAAAAATATAAAAAAATAAAAAGGCTTGCCGGACCCGGGTGCCCAACTAACCCTCAAATTAAAATATAAATTAGAATATAAAGAAATAAAGATGTGTTTTTAATAAAGTAAAATAAAAAAAAAATTAAATTAAAAAATAAACAAAAAAATATATATGTATACATATATAAAAAAATAGGGTGCCCAACGGAGGGTTAAAAAATATAAAATAAATACAAACAAAAAATAGAACTAAAAATAAAAAAAAAATTTAGAAAATATAAAAGAATTAAAATAAAATATAAAACAATTAAAAAAAATAGAATAAATAAAAAAAATATGATAGAATATAGAATAAATTAAAAATTAAAAATAAAAAGAACTAAACAAATTAAAAATAAATAAATAAAAAGAACTAAACAAATTAAAAAAAAAAAAGAACTAAACAAATTAAAAAAAAAAAAGAACTAAACAAATTAAAAAAAATTAAAAAAAAAAAATAAACAAATTAAAAAAAAAATAAAAATAAAAAGATCTAAACAAATAAAAAAAAAATAAAAAAATAAAATTAAGAAAAAGATAAAAAATAAAATTAAAAATGAAAAACAATAAAAATAAGAAAAAAAAACATTTTTATAATAAAAATTAAAACTAAATAGTAAAAACTCGCCAATATATTTATGTATGCTGAAGTAGTCAACTTTTGATGCTGACAGCATATGTTTGCAACATGCGGCCGAGCGTTTTCATCTAGGAATATCACTTTATCATGTGTCGTATCGGTTTCCTTGAGTTTTTCTTTAATTACTGTGAAACACTAAAATAAAGAAAAAGTTGTTTCTAATAGCGGCCGCTCCTCGGCAGGCAATGACAAACCTCCAATCGCTTACTCCTCCAGTTCAGCATCTTCAAGGTTTAGGTTCAGCATCTTTGTGGGTTTACCCAGGACATTCCAGGTCTTTAACACCACTTTTGAATCGTTCAAAGCAAAAACCTCAATAAGCAGTCAATGAATCATTGACTCACATCTTCAATATACATAAATTTAGTAGGAAAGGAAAACCGTCCCGCAGATGTTTATTTTTTCGTTTAGATATATTGAGCATCAAGCGAACACAAACTCAAAAATTAGCCACCCAACAGAAAGGGTTAAAATTCGAGTATTTTGGCCGTATATAAATAGTTTAAACACACTCAGTATTTTATTATTTCATACCGAAAAGAGTTCGCTGTTTATTTACACACATTTTAATCCGTCTAATAGTTTGTTAGCGATGGGGGCGCGAATGCGTCATTTCCTGTTTGCCTCTGGGTAGGTCAAATGATTTCAAGCCTTTTACGTTATATTACTCAGCTAATCAAAGCTCTTTTAAGTTTTCTTTTTATGTTTGGATTTTGCAAATTTAATCGGAAAAAATTTTGTTGGTATTTCTCTGTTTCCTTTTTTGCGTGTGATCGTGCCGCTTAGGTTAGAGCTATAACGGAAGCTCGTCCATTGAATATTTCTGTTGTGAGTAGATTTATGAGCAGACTTGTTTGAATGCTGAATGCGAGGCTTGTTAAATGGTGTCGTTGTGACTTCAAGTCATTATGCGCATAAGGAAGGCATGACAAATATTTTATAAAAACGGTTTGAAATAAAACGTTTGACGGGAGAGTCTTAAGTGTAGACTTGAAAAGCTGTATTTCAGTGTAAAGACACTTTAAGAGAAGTGGCGAATTCTGCGATAAAAAGTCTTATACGGCTATACTCTATATATTTTGTAAAACTTAGGAATGTGTACAAAATGGCGCAAAATTAATCATCCGATTTTGTTTTGGAATAATTTTTTTAGTAAATAAAAAAATGATGTTGAGTGATGGAAATATTTGTAGTGACCTTTGCGCGCTCTATTGCTTGTCTGTTTGTATACCGAAGCTCTCTAGTAGTTCACAAGTGTCAAATATGATGACTTATACGACGCCATTTACAAAAATTATAAATCTTTCATGTTGGCTAGATAGGCTAGTAAAAATAGATATTAAGGGGTTATATACCTTGTGGTCCGGTGAAATTAGCGAAAGTTGGGTTTTTTTTAAAGATATGTAGCAATAATTTTATTGTATAAAAGTTTTTATTATTGGATATTACAATGTTTAAAGAAAAAAAAAGGCTTTGTTTGTGTAAAAATATTTAAAAATCGCGGAGTTATGGCGTTTTCCCCCAAGACCCTTTTTTTGGAAGAGGCTTGCGGTGGACGCGATTCAAGTCCACCAAGTCAACTGAAATCAAAAAATCGAAAAGATTTCATTAGTATAGGGTTATATCTTCTTAGTGAACGATCAATATATTAAATATTTTGATTTTTGTGAAAATAGGAACATGTTTTTAAAAAACTGCACTTCTACAGTCCTAAAATTGGCATTAAAAAATTCATATCTGCAAAATAAAAATTTATACATAAAAAGTTGATCGTTCACTAAGAGGCGACATCAATTACGAACAATTTAAAAAAAAATTATAAAAATCGGTTGAATACTTTTTTTGCAATCGCGTCCACCGCAAAAGCATTTTTGGAAAAACACGTTTTTGAGATAATCGCGTTTAAAGTTTCAAGCGCCGCATGAGGCCGTACGCTCAGGACGTGACGACGCACAATTTAAAACGCTGTAACTTTCGATCTATTGCTCAGATCTCTATGAAATTTTTGGAAAATGTTCTCAAGGGATTGTACTTTACGATAAAGAAATAAAATTTATTTTGATTTTTTTGAAAAACACAAGGTATATAACCCCTTAAAGATCAAAGAATGGGCTTATTGTTTTTGAAAATATTACCCATGGATATCAAAATGCCTTTGGATGGGTTGAAACGACATTACAACACAATTTATCACTTCACGTGCCCCCATAAACCCATTCACCTAACACTATTTTACCTATGGTCCCACCTACCAAACATTGTGTTTCCTGGGCATAACGTGAGATGATATAGACGAGGACGACCGATGGTTGTCGACGCTCCCGCCGGCACTTAAGAGGTGGTCCGCGCACTATCTGTGTGGACGACAATTTTCTGCCATCTCGAGACTACAGCTCAAAATGGGAGAAGATAAAGCAAAGAGTGCAATTATGTGGTGTCCTTTCACCACTGCTTTTCAACTTCTATATCTCGAAGCTCCCCCAACTACCAGAAGGAGTTTCATTGATCTCCTATGCTGACGATTGTTCGATAATGGCTTTCGGCAAGGGCATCGATGATTTGTGTTTTCGTTTTCTCACTGCAAGAAATCTTCAGCTTTCCCATAATAAATCCATGGCGACCTTCTTACCGCCTGGACGAAGGAGGTCAAACTACTGCTAAAGGTGAGAGTCGATGACACAAGAATACCGCCAAAATTTTGGTTGTCACCTTCGCCTGTTTGCTCTCTGTCTCGGCGTATACAACCGCAACTAGGTCACAAATCGTTCGTCGGTAGCTTTCTGGACAGAGAAAAAGAAATATTGCTGGCGACATTTAAAGCAATTACGAGCTTAATCGGGAGACTCTAACCACCTTCATATACTGCCGACCTTCGGAGTCCAACCACCACCCATGGCAGACGCAAAACTTCGAGCTGCCTCGTAAGACCCGCGTAACTTTAGCGCAATTACGGTCTGCATATTGTAGCAGCTTAAATATCCTACTTATCCAGAACCGTCCCCGACATGGCTCGACAGGATGCTAAATCACTAAAAGTCAAAATCAGCGCTGCCCCGATGCAGAATATGCTTTGTGTGTCTAAGTAAATTAAGGTTTAGGTAAAATATTTAGGTTTGCAGTGAAAAAATATTTTGTTTTACGGCTTTTTTATTTGTCTCTATTAACTTTTTTTTTTGCTGGTTTTATCTTCACTTTAGCAGAGTTTGGACAACATTTGTGTGTCAACACAGGCAGGCTGTGTGCAATGTAAACAAGATCCGTCATTTCGCTGATAGCTAAAAGTGCTTTCGTTCATGGCCCGCGCATTTATTATTGAAATTCATATAATCTTTCATCATTTTGCTGCAATCACATTTTTTTTAGTGTAAACTTATACTTTTTTAATGCCATCATAACGCACAGGCATTCATTCATTACAAACACAAAAACTTAATTATGCTTCAGAAAAGTGTATAATACCCAACCGCTCACAGTTTGCACACAAAAGTCATGTTAAAATTGTCGCAAGCCACAAAGCAGCTTGCAAAACGCGTGATATAATGGCGAGTTTCGCTGAAATACCCTCGAAATGTGAAAATGTGTACACAAATATAATCAAGTTCAAGGTGAATTTTGCGCTTTGAAAATTTATGTTTATAATGAATTTTTTTTGTTTTGTTTAGAAAAACGCGTAACTTAAGATTATTCGTGTATGCGTGAGTTTGTGTATTTAAGAGCTCAAGCAGATGGAAATGCATCATAGTGTAAAATAAAAATGTAAATGTTTGGGTTAAATGGGGAAATGAGTTGCATATTTTTCGATCATTTATCAATTTGCGCTTTTTCGCAGCCCGTGGGTGTTTCATTTCCTCTACTCAACCATTGCAACGCTACCTGCAGTTCAAGTTTATGAGCAATACTTGTCTAAGCGAAGAGTCTGTTCCTTTTGATTTAGTTTATTTTAATGCCTGCCACCTTTTGCAGCCAATTCTCAATTTTCATAAAATTATTGCTTCGGTAATCTGTTAGCTGGTTGGCCGTTTGGTAAGTGCAAATGAATGCCGAAATTCACATTCGTACAAACAAAACAGCTTTCAATTTTCTTCAGCTACGGTGGCTGGCTGTCGCAGTCATGTTATTTAGCGAGTCCACTGACGCAAGAGACCTAAGAGTAAAAAAATAAACAAAACAGCAACTGCAGCGTAGTCAATAATAGCCATGTGACAGCCGCATTTCGTGTTTATAGTATTGTAGAAATTTGTGGTTTGACGCTTATGTCTGTGCCATGTCACCAACGTAAATGTACTTCCGACATTCCGCACAATAATTCATTTATGCCATCATCATTCAACCATATAAAAGTGACCAAGTAATGACCAAATATGTGAACATACACACGAATATATGAACTCGTTCATATTCCGCTATCCAAAAAGCTGGTTTTAACTCGTCAGCATTCAGCAGCATACCGTGCATTTCCATTTCCTCTTCATTGGTTACGTTTACCCCTTAGCAACTTGATTTGGAAGTGTACTGCCGTCGTTACCATCGCCACCAACAACGTCATCATCATAACCATCAGCATCATCATCGGCATCGGCATCGTCATCATTACAATGCGGTCAATATCTTTAATATGCCTACGATTTCTTAATAATAGTTGCGTATAAATAAAATGAAAACGTCCGTCCTGCTTGCTTGGTTTAGGTGAAATTCACTTAACTTGCATGGCCAGTCCAGCAGCTGTACTGGTGGGGCCATGTATGCGCGCTTGTGTAAATATAATAGCTCGAACGTAAAGAAAACGAAAACTTGTCTGTTTCTTATTTCTTGAGATTTCACTTGTCGCAGCAGCGTTCGTTTACCTTTCCCTGCTGCTGCGCCATTCCACACTTTTTGGACACAGTGTAATGCCACCTGCGATTTTGTATGTTTATTAGGTGATCTGATTTGCGCCAATTATATTAGTAAATATGAAAATGTATATTTTTCGATGTCCAAGTGCTTGGCAGATCAAACGAATTGAAGTGAATTTAAAAAAATTATACTGTTTCACTTGAGCTTATTCTTCTTTAAACATTTCGATTGGCAAATTCTACAAGTTATGATACAAACTACAACAACATTAATCATAAATTATATAAACTTTTTGCCGATTACGTGAATTTTATGCACGATTTAAATAAATTTTTTCACAAATGGTTTAAAACTGATGTATGGTCTGTATATCTTAGATCCTGGGCGTTGCTCCGGCTACTAGCATCTTCCGTTAACTTCGATTATTTTTGTGATTTTATTGACATTTTCGACAGACGCCCAGCCGTTGACTTTTTTGTATTTATAGGATTCACTAAGTATAGCAAGTATGATGATTTCATTAAGGTCACGAATTTCCACTTGCCTCAGCTCCGTAAGTGCCCTGAAATCTACAGGGCCGCGCCTTTACAGCTTCATGATCCTTCGAGGTATTTGAGTCGGATGATTTTTCCAGCAGCAGCAGTGACTCTCCTTTGGCAGTTTTTTTTTTACTCTTTGTATGTTATTCCTAGGCTCATTAAGACTTGGCGCTGTCTTAAGGGGTTATACGCAGTTATGAAGCAAATAAAAGACGGGTTGTCAAGGATTTATCCTGAAGAAACTTCAGAATATTTTAATTTGAAAATTTTTGGCGGTTATAAAAGCATCCTTCAAGAACGTAACAAAATTTTTTATTTATGAAAATGTTGATTATAGAGCGCGCTGCAGGCGATTTCTGGAACCTCCTTTAAAAAAAGACGATTTACGGTGTATATCGTAACTCAGGATTGGATTATCTGAAATCAAAAAACCAAACAAATTTTGTTAATATATTAGATTATCTAGTAATTAATCGTTCGGCTAATCAAAATAGTGAATTTTCACAAAATGGCAGCTTTTAAAAGAAATGATTTCGATTTTTACATTAAAATTTGGCCGTAAATTGATTATAAAATGGAAAATAAGTATCAGATTTACAAAAGGAATGATTAATTACTTACTACCCCTTAACGCGCTTCACAATTTCGGTATATGAGATGCTACCAGCGCTTTTGACTACGAAAGCGTCATTCCGTGATCTCCGTCTTGGATTGCTTTTGGCGCCGCTATTTTCCGCTTTATTTTCGTCTCGTTTGAGAGTATTCTGCGTTGTTCTTGCTTGCTCGTTCGTTGTAATCGGCGTATTCCTCAAGACTTCAACGCGGTTCGTTTTGCTTCTTTTGGCTGAACTTGCAGCGGCGTTAACAATTGCCCTCTTTGAGTTCACTGCTGCCATCTGCAATAGCTGTTGGAAGTATTACTTCGTGCACCTGTGGTGCTATTGTTGCTGTTACTTCAGCCTCTTCCGTAGCTTGTAGTTTTGTTTTGTTTGTATTAGTATTCATGTTGTATGGGCCCCAACTTCTAAGTCGTTATCCATATTCCGATGCGTAGTCACCATCGACGTCTCCATGAATATCTTTGCATGCAGGGAGGCCATGCTAGGGTTGGGCTCCTTATGGGAGCTTAAGTTCAGAGAGGAATCAGTGTTAACTAGGAATATTACATCTAGATGTAGACCGACACTTAATGGCGATGGAATATGGAGCGAGATTTGCCATCATTTTAATGAGGCGGGGGCAACTGCACCATTAGCTTGAATGCCGTTTCTGCTGGATACCACTCCGCATACTAAGAAAATAGAATAGCGCAGTCGTCAGCTTGAGGTAGTATGTCCAAACATTTTCCAGTATACCATAATTAGGACCTTAATTTCGTTGTTGATGGTTTACCAGCCGCACCTAACATGGTGAACAGACGGTAATCAGGAAGCCGTCTATTAGGGAAAGGTGTCGCGCCTGGTTTTTTGTATTACTCATCATGTCTACACATGATGAGGGAGACACCTATATCTAAGCGGCGGTGTCTTCTCGCCACTGTCACAAGAATTTCATCAGATTTATGCTGGCTTTTATACCGCATCCTCCGCTCCTGATCGCTCAATTGTCGGGGGTTGCTTATTCGTTTAAACTTATTTCGCAACTGGCCTGCTACTACAGGCTTTCCGGCTATCCGCAACCTGCCGACCCCCACGGTAGCTTAGAGCCCAGCTTAGCAGTCCGATCCCTAAGGAGCGGGGACCTCTGTGTGTGTGACGTCACATCTGTGCAGTTGTATGAGAGAAGTGAAAATGCGAGCAAGAATGTAAAAAGAAGAAATTACACAAACAGCACACGAATAAATTGCACAAGTGCGACGTCAAACATACGGCGATTCTGTTAAATTCACTGAGAGCAAAGTAGCGGTACAACGATCAGCGCCACCTTATTCTATCCATCTCTCTCAATTCCCTCCATCCATTCACAGACACAAGGATGATAGATTAACAGGGTTGGCCATCCAAAACCAAATTGTGAGATCGGGGATTCGGCAGCAGAATTTTGCGCACTCATTTCACACGTATTTACACACTCGTACAATCAGTGATGTTTAGACGACAACGAGGTGTAAGATGAGTTGCGGCTTTTTTTTCGTATATCACCAACACGATCTCAGTTTTTTCGTAAACCAACCTTAACCCCGGTTACGGCAACAAATCAACTGATTCCTTCAAAATTGTTGCAGAGACATTTAACGGGCCGCTGTTGGCCACACCTCTTCATTCTGTGCATCGTGTGCGAGTAAAGCAATGGAGCGCGTAGAGGTCAAAATAAAGATATCCATCACTAGATTTTTTTTTTATTATTTAGTACAAAACAATTATTCAAAAACTAAGCTTGATGATTAATTTTTGCGCCACCTTGTAATATAAAGATTGTAATATAAAAAACTCCTTATGTTTTATTCAATTCAATTAAATATTTTTATACAGCATGCATACGTAATTTTTCCAATTAACTGCCATATAAGCTTAAATCTCCATACTGAGCAAATATTATATTTTTTGCCCATGAGTCACTATTCCGTTTGAAACCATTTTGAATTTCAATTACGCTCAGTAAACAAACTCGTTTGAGTAGAGTAAATAAAAAAGCGGCATCATTACAACAAAACGAAACAGAAGCTAGTGATTAGAAGTTTGTTGTAAACTTAATGACTCATTACAGCATTCAACGTACTTCTCTTGCGCCCCCATGAAATGGGCTGTGCATCAAAATCAGTTGCTTTCGTATATAATTTATTTGCTTTACTTTAGTTGCATAATGACTGTTTTAATATTGTATTATTTATTTAAGTATACCTCAAGCAATATTCTTATTCCTATTCTCTTTCATCCGATTGCGAAGAAATTTTGGTGAATTGTTGAGTTCACACCGGGGAAGATTTATGAGCTTGCTTGTGCCATTTCATCAACAAATTCAGGCTTTTCGTGAATTTCTTAAAATATGAAGTTTAATGTACATAAAAACAAAGTTAAAGTTTTTCCCCACTTGGTGGTCTATAGAGAACATACAAGCACAGTTCG
This sequence comes from Anastrepha ludens, assembly GCF_028408465.1. NCBI lineage: Eukaryota > Metazoa > Arthropoda > Insecta > Diptera > Tephritidae > Anastrepha > Anastrepha ludens. Next base: position 7,004,910 of record NC_071499.1, on the reverse strand, counting down.
GCCTTATCGTGAATTCCATGTGAAGAAGTCATTCCAAAATAAAAAAAAAAAACAAATTTAACATAAAATTTTGGAATTTCTTACCATTTACAGTTTACTTACAATTTATGTCGAATTTATGATATAACTGAATTTTATAAGTTTTCTTATATCTCGGCCTGGTATAGCCAGAAGAAAGGGACCTACACTCAGCCCAACCCAATACCGTATTCGGTTTACTTAGGCAACTTGGGTATGGTTGAGTAGAGAGTGCAGTAGACCTTATTTATTTGCTTTCTTTGGGCTTCCATGAAATTAAGATATCTTGCCAACAGATTTTACCACGGGAATGTGAGAGTAGGAATTCGGCAACAGAGGCTGTATGATTCACATGTCTGCCAATTTAAATCCCAATTCAAATCCTAAGCATTTAAAACATGAAATCACAAATTATTAATTTAATTGTTATATGCAGCACTTGAACAGTTCATTACCTTATGAATTCTTACTAAAAAAATGTTTAATTTAATTTAATTGCAGATTATTTCTCTACTGAACTGAACTGAGTTGATTTGTGCTGACTAGAGCGGAGGAGCCACATATCAAAATGTCGCGCAAATCGGTATGTATTAAATGATTTTCATTAGTATTGTTTTAAATGCAAAGCGTGAAAATATTATCGTGATTTGCTTACAAGTCAAACGACAGATGGATTTGAAGTAAATGAAATTTTATGTTTGTTCCATATCAGACATAATTGTACCAAAATTACACCATTAAAAAATTACTAAAGATTTCTTTGCATGATCTGCAAAAGGCGTCCGAAGTTCTCCAGATACCCTAATGCGCACTTTAGATTATTGCAAGCTAAATTTAAAGTTTTAGTCATACAAATAGGTTTTCTGGCAGCCACATAAGCAACAAACTACAGGCAGCTTTCTATTGCTCTAGACATTTTTTCAGCGATCTCAATCGTACGTTAGTACTCTTCGTAAACGAGTTATTAAAGAACGAATTTTATTTCAACATACCATTTACTTTTAAACGCGTGGGTTCGATAATGTAAACCGATGTTCGAAATATAAAAAATCAACAAAAATGCGGTGAACTTAGGAGACTTAGCAACCCTGAATTGATGTTATCATTACATTACTCAACATTCCGGGCATCTAATTGTTCATTTTATAACAACTGCAAAATTTGACTGAACGCAATGGCAATATTTTAAATGTTTTAGCTCAGACAGACGACGGCGTTAATCAGGATTACCGGCGCAGTTAAATCTGATTAAAATTGTAGTGTGACAGACGGTTGTTAGGCGGATTGGTGAACTGCTGGTTTGGAGAAATATTTATTGATTGAAAATTTGCCTTTTCCCAAACTGCTCCTAAATATCAAAAGAATTAATTATTCGCCAAAATATTTCCAACAAATATTAAGATTTACGTTAGCTGGACCGATTTCAAAGTACCTACATAAATTGGTGCTTTTTTTTTGTAAATAAAAGGAGGTTTTAAATAAATTTTCCCAAAAAAATCACCTCTGATGATAGAAGAGTTTAAACTTAAGTGGTCTACATACAATTCTTTTAAAAATTCTTTCAACAGAAACAAACTAATAATATTTTCTGAAAAAATTGGAACGTGAATGAGTGAATTTTAAAAACTGGATACCTTAGAGCTCTAATTAGTTTAAAACTTCGCTGAGTTATTAAAGATTTCCCTAAATATATCTTAAAAAAAGGAAAAAATGGCATCAAAAATCCTTTCATTTTGACAACCTAATATTGGCAGGCCGCCGTAGCCGAATGGTGCATGACTACCATGGTGAAAAAATTCAGAAGGTGTCAAGGATGATAGATTTACCAGGTTTGGCCAATAACTATGGTGAAAAACACAATTATGCGAACAACTTCGGCTGCTACGTGAAAGAGGATTCGACAGCCCAATTCTGCATGATCATTTCACTAATATTCACACACTCGTTTAAGGGGGGAGCCTGCTTTAGAGGGTTCACAAAATCGATTTTTTCGAGAATTTTTTTGGGAAGGAAAGAAATATTCGATTGAAACGAAACTTTCAGGTTTTATTGTTATATATTTCAACAGTCTTCTCAAATTTTTGTATTAAAATATATGTCATATTATGCCTGGTACAAGCATATTGCCGAGGCGCCTCGAGTGTGCATGTGTCGTGCGGCGGGAAAGATGCAGGTCGCAATTTTCATTTCAAACCAAAAACCCAAAAAAAAATTTATTTTAGTATAGTATGGCTTCTAGTTAAACCAAGAAAATTAAACAAAAAGTGAGAAATTCAACAATTTTTCGCTAATTAAAAAAAAATAATTTTTTTTTTTGGAAAAACAAATTCACTTTAGATTGTTTAAAAAGTGGGTTAATCATAACTTTCTTAAGGTTTTTTAGGTTCAACTAGAAGAGAATTTAATTCCAAATACAATCAATTTTATCTCGTTTCGATAGGACGTTTAACTTTTTCCCTATCTTTCCCGCCAGTTAGGAAAAATAATAAAAATTAAAAACCGAGGAATCGCGCGTCAAAGCTTTGTATATATACCGGCCGCTCATACCTGCTTGACGCTTGCTCACAATTTCTTCTGTAACTCCGAAAATATTTTGAATTTGCTTCTGAAATTTTGAGGACACATATTTGGATAGTTTTTTGAAGCCTCTAAAGCAGGCTCCTCCCTTAATCAGTTGTTGTTCAGATGGCAGCGAAGTGCTTTCTTTGGTTAGTTTTTTCTTATATCACTAACAAAATCTTATTTTTTCGTAAACAAACCACTCCGTGAGGCCAGTTACGTCAGCCCCGTCAGATCGTTAACTGGCTCTCAGCGAATTTGAAAGAATCGGCTGATTGGCTGACATAACCGAGGTCTTGACAGCGGTTTTTTACGAAAAAAAAATGAGATTGTGTTGATTATGTACTTTCGTTTATGTTACTTCGTTGCCATCTGAACAACGACTAATTGAGACCGACTGTGTGAATACATGCGAAATGAGCGGGCAGAATTCTGCAGAGTTTACTTGCTCAATTTCATTTTTGACCATAGCTGAAGGCCAAACCTAGTAATCTATCATCATCGGTGATAGGCTGTCGCCGCTCGGTAGCCAATGGCAAGACTCGGAATGTATTTCCGCCATGAAGAAGCTCCTCATAGAAAACAATCTTCCGTTCGGAGTTGGCACAAAACTGTAGGTCCCTTCCTTTGTGGAAAAGCGTTAAGACGGAAACCACAAATTTAGAAGAAGAGCTCGCTCAAAACTACCAACAAAGGCTGTAGTTTAATACTCTGTAGTAGCGCTTTTAAAATACTCAACAAATCAACGTTTTTTGTTTGTCAGAAACTAAACAACTGAAAAAACTCGTTTGGCAGAAATTAACAATAAAAACCGAATGTGTACATTCCTGTACCCACAGGTCAGGTAGGCATGCACAGATTGACTAGTAAAAATGGTAAAATAATTATTTATTGAAAAATATGATTACAAATTAACACAAATCGCCACATATTCAATGTTCATGGAAATATTATTCAAAACCTTTATTTTGTTGAAGTAATTGACGGCTTTTAAGTGCCTAACGAACATTCAAATTCCACTGTCAACAACCCAGTCTCATTTAAGCTTTTTTTGTACTTATAATCCTAAAGTCAATACTTAAGCAATTGTAATGAGTCAAATAATAACCCACGTCCACCCACTGTATGAGTGAGTAACTCTCGTATCGTATGTTTAGCATAGCGAGAAGGGGCTGAAGTGGGTATTAACTATACGCACTCAACATTTGCTCAACAGTTTTGTTTGCTCGTTGTCCATTGTCTGTACCACAAATTTGTAAAATTAGTTAGTTATTTTCGATTGGCTTTTTCAGTTGGCTTTTGAGTGTGTCTCCTTTAGTTTTAGATTTTATATAATTTGGACGAATAATTTAAAACATAGATTAGGTTTGGTTGCGGTGGTAGTCACACTGTCAAATTAGTAGATTTATTACAATAATTCACATAATAATTATTTGGGGAGAAGGCTGCACAGAGGTGGTAGTGGCTAAATTTATAGTCCATTTTTATATTTATAGCTGAGGTTTTTCATATTGATTAGGTGTTCTCCGCAGTCGTAATAAATATTTTTAAAATGTCATTTTCTATGCTGGCTTATTTGTGCAACGTCACATATTCTGACGTCATTGCTTGCTTTCTAATTTTAATATCTGTTATTTATGGAATGCATCAAATACGTGGGACGGCTGATAAGTACGCGGCCTGAAGTACTTAATGATTGAAAAATAAAAATAATAATTGATAAATATTTTGTTATTTTTCAATGGAGACCCTTGAAATATGTTTTTCACATTGCGAATATAATGTCTGTATGCCACTGAAAAATATGCTTTAGATTTCAAAATGGTTTTCCGCAACCGTCTTCATCTCCGTGTCGTTCTCCCGTTAAATTTAATAGATATAGTGAAGGAAAAGGTTGCAGTTGCATGTTTTAAAAGTTCCGTTATATTTAACGTTGAATTCGGTTATTGTCCTATTTTCATTGATTGCCACTTAGCCCACCATGGTTGCCAATGACTATTTGCATTGGATTTGGCATAGAATTGATAAACCCATAGTTCTCTGATTTTTCCCATAAATCATTCTTATTTTTGAATCTATTCACCGGAAGTCCCTTACTACCTTCCTAAACCCCCCACCCCGAATGCCATTATCGAAGTTCAACCATCACCTACAGCAGATGAAGAGCTCCAACTTCCCCGTGAGACCCGCATTTTGGCACAATTACTTTCCTGATATTGTACTGGGTTACACTTCTACCTAATGGAGCAACATTTCTCGTTCCCTATGTACCGCCCCCCCAAAGAAGAAATCGGATTCCGGCGATCCCGAAAAAAAAAATTGGTACGGCGAGGAATGTCATGCTGCCGCAGAAAGGATAGATGCTGCCTATAGGGCCGCGCTGCGATCGGGCGCAACGCGAGCCATGTGGGATCGCCACCGAAAGCTAAGAAATGAAGAGAGACGTATTATCCGAAAGAAGAATTGAGTGCCTGAAATACGTGAGTGCGAGGAGCTTGAGATGCCAATAGGAACAACGCCCGAAAATTCTACCAGAAAGTTTGGCGGCTTACAGAAGGTTTTAAGACCGTGGCATTTTCCTGTAAGAACAAGGACGACGATCTGGTGACTGGCATTCCAGAACACACTGGTGGTAGCAGAGGAAGAGGAAGGCCTCCTTTGCGTTGAAAGATCAGGTGAAGAAGGACTTGGCTTCACTTGGTGTGTTCAACTGGCGCCGGTTAGCACGAGAAAGAAACCACTGGCGCGCTTTGTTAAACTCGGCCAAAATCGCGTAAGCGGTTATCGCGCCAATTAAGAAAAAAACGAAACTTCTACCTATTTATAATCGACTCGGACATACTCAACATATGTTTGGCATGTGAAGGATCACCTTTACGACTACCTATTCATATCCGCCCTTAAGCAAGCTCACCTAACATCCCTCCTCCTTTGGTTCGATTTTAAATACAGTCAATACCAGTTTCATTAATATTTGATATTTGACACGCCCTTGGGTATTATAGAAACCCGTCAGAGAGTAACTTTCTGAATACTATTACCCATAAGTAGTAGAGTTCAGTTGAGAGTTGCTGTAAGATTAGCCAGAATGTTGACAAATTTAGTCAGAGTCCTGACCACTAAACTCCTGTAAGGAGGAGATCAAATATCTTGGGTATGCAGGAAACATTTCTCTGATCTGGGTTCCAAGAACATAGAGGAAAATAAAATTGCTGATGAGCTTGCCATGAAAGGGACAGAGTTGGTCTCAGAGACCTCCTACCCGGTCATCGGCATCCCCCTGACAGTTGTTAAAGGAGAACTGCACAAATTATTTCTCAGGAAAGCAGGAAAAGCGCAATATCAATTTCAATAATACACGGAAAACCCCCATTGCAGAAGCTGTGAGGACCTTTGAGAGAAGGAGGATGTTGAGCATTTTCTCTGTAAATGTCGGGGTTTAGCAGCTAGACGACTAAGGTCACTGAGCGTTCGTTTCTTCGACGGCCTGGGGCAGTGCGCCAGCCTAAATTCCATCAACTTTCTTCATTATATCAACAGCTCTGGCTGGTTGTAGATATCTGCCTGTTGGAGGTCTCATAATGGTATCAAAACGGCGCTTTGCATTTTAGTGCTACTTGAGAAGTGCCAGACCGGCACTTCAACCATTTCACCTACCTACCGACTTACCTGACCACTATAGTTGAAAATATACTTGAATACGAGTAAGTGTAAGAATAGTGATGAAATTTGGCAACATAAGGCGGATAACAGCCCTTATTGCCGACTTAAAACATTTTAATCAGATATTCAATGCATTCAAGAGCATCACTTTCCCTATAATTTAATGTACTCATAGAATCCGGTTAGATAAAGGGTTTGATGGCTTTATTCTCAGAAACTTGAAGGCTTGTGAAATCAACGCAGACTTGTCGAATAAATGCAGGCTTTTCCCCCAAAGGATTATTGATCTTAAGTAGTATTTCAGTTGGTAGAAAATCGTCATCGGTTCCTGTTTCTTCCACAATAGCATAGGGTCTCAGAAAAACACCTCCATCTGGTTCTGTTTTTTGCAAGAAGCTTGATTTCGTTCCAAGTTTTTCCTGACGTTTCAACTTCCTTCTAGACAGTTCTTCTCCAAGATATTTTTAGACGTCCAACCTTGCGAACACCTTGTAGATTCCAATCCAGTGCTTGACGACTGATTTCATTTGCGTCCTTGCGAAGCGTATGCCCATTCCACCTCCACTTTCGCTTTTTTATCATGTTAGCTACCGACTGAATTTTGCATCTCTCGTATACTTATGATATTTGGCCACCAAATCTTCAATATCCTACGTAAACATCTGTTCACACAGTCTTGAATTTTGTTTTCAATCCCATTGTTTGTGAGCCAGGTTTCCGATCCATACAAGAGTACTGATAGTATATTTGACTTAAAAATCTGTAATTTTGTATGCACTCTGAGGATGCTCGACGAACAAACAGATCGAAGCTGTGGATACGCGCGTCGTTCGCTATTTATTCTGGCGATAACATCTAGTTTCGCACTATCTTCAGCGGCAATGATAGGGGAGGGGGCCCAGTTGTGACGCAGGCCCAGTTGTGACGCAGCTAAATATTTTTGATATGCGGTATGAAAATGACAGTTTGAGCCCTGCCAATCATGTTCGTTTGACGTTCAGCAGTTTTTGTGCAGACACCAACGTTAGTAGTCGCATTGTGTATACACGCACCAAACATCGTGTTGAAAATCGTGCGAAAAAGTTATTTTGATTTTTTTCAAAGTACCAAAATTTTGTGAAATTAACAGTGAAAAGGCGAGTGTAATGCATCAAAATATTGTATTTGCCGTATATTTTGTGATTCTATATGGATTTATGTGATTATGTGGTGTCTATAAAAAACTTGCTTGTCATACACAAAATAGCATCGTGACCCGGTTGTGACTCAGCGGGTGGCCCAGTTATGACGCACCTTCTTTTTGCACTACGATCATATAGAACTGCCGAATTCCTACATTTTTGTTGTTGTTTAAAAAAAACCAACTGCCAATTCGATCAATTGCAACGTATGCAAGCGTCCAGTTCATTTGAAGTGCGCCAACATGCAGGCAAGTTATTTCACTTGCAAACACTGCGAAAGTGACGTGGACGACGACTAGGAATATTTAGATGACGATGATGAATAAAAATCGTTGTCATTTATGGCCATTGAAGGACATTTTCTTTTGTATTTTTCATTATTTTTGCCATTGAAAGCCTTCAAAATAAATAAATCATTAAATCACAACAATTGGTGTGACATTCCTTTCATATTTTCTCATTTCCAGTAAATTTCTTGAGGTGCGTCACAACTGGGCCACTTTTTTTTTGTCCTAAAAAAAGTTATCCTGAAAAAATTTGTTCCAAAATTTTTTGAGTAGCTCAAATAAACATACTTTCTTTGGAGAAAAGTTGCGTTTGGTTAATAGTTAAATGTTAAACTTCTTCATTTTTCAATTTGCGGAACTGAGGAAAAAATTTTAATTTTTTTCAAAACCCGCGTCACAACTGGGCCCCCTCCCCTACTATCCAAGTAAGTAAAACTGCACAAAGTTTTCAATTTAAGCCTACAATGATTTCTTGGAGAGTTGCGAACTCCAAAGAATGGCACGGAGGTCCAAAAAACACTTGGAGAAGGTTGATGCTATGCGACACCTCATGGGACGGTGCAAAAACAACAGCTCAGAACCATATACGATAGAAGAGTCCTTTCGAGGCTCTATGCCCCCCAAAGTAAAGCCACGTTTTCATGTAATGAAATTCTGTTAATAGGCATCGTCATGAATTTTTCAAACAGCATAAACAAGAGCTTGTTGTTATTTTTGCGTACATTGTTTAAAAACTTTTTTTTTATGCCACTTGCAGCAAAGGAGCTATTTATGAATAGGAAAAAGTGGTGCCACGCACAGCAATTACGCTTAAAAATATCGAATTCGTATACTTGGGTAATTGTCCAAAAATAAGCCATACATGACCACCAGACAGCTTACACATGCTTTCTTTCTCCCGTTCCACCTCACACGGCATGTGGGCGAAAAGTTTGAAAATAGTATTTTATTGATGTTTCCGTTCAATTCGGGCATTGTTGATGCCGTGCAAGATTTTCTGTTTGTTTTGATTCTTAGCATTAGTCAGTGTCCCACATAACCTTCCATGGCGTGTATGTATTTTATTCTTTTTTTATTTTTTTTTTTTTTGTTATTACACATTTTTATATTTGTTGTCGAAATCTAGCCAGAAAACTACAAAAAAAAATTGAATGGGCTTGGTCCAAGGCAAAATACGCACTGCTCAATTGTATGAAGCGCCGCCGCCGGCCTCAATGCGGCATGGGTGGGTGCAGGTGTATCTATGAGTATCAAATTAACTGTCGCGAAACATTTTCTGATGCGCAAAATCATTCAATACAATAAATAAATACTTGGCAAGAAACGCCACCAGTTAGTTGTGCGTAGATTACTTTGTGCTTGGGCCGTTGAGTGACCTACTGCGCTAAAAAGATAGTAAATAGTAGAGAATCGTACATACATCACTGCTTCTTTCGCCTCATTACACTGCAATAATTATGTACATACGTACATATGTGTGTGTGTGTACGCGTAGATGACTGCGAGTTGTTTATTTGCTCAACAGCACTTTTCCATCAGTAAGTGGATCCGAGTGGTAGGTGTACCATTTACGCGTTTTTGCGTAGTTAATTCCTTCAGGCATTCATACATTAAGAGTGCATACAGTGAGCGGAATTTGCTTAGCCACACATTGCTTCATATCATTCTGAAATAATTTAATAGTAATAGAAGTAACTGCGATATAAATTTCGCCAATGTATATTTATTTAAAACAGAAATAACTAAAAATATTAAAATTAAAAATTATTAATTAAAAAAATTAAATTGAAAGATGCAAATTTAGATGAAAAAAAAAAAATGCGTTTATTGTACCTTTAATATGTTGTTGAACCTCCATTCTTATTTATAGTATGGAAAATTCTATCCAGTCAATTATTGGGTTGGCAACTAAGTATCATAATTGCGGATTTTTTTAAAAAATCAGAGGCAATTTTTTCATGGGGCTAAATAACTTTATTCTGTAATGTATTGCCCATTTTGGTCAAAGACCTTTTGCCATCTTTCAGGCAGCGTCATAATCCCACGTTCATAAAACTTCTGGTTTTTATTAGCAAAAAACTGAATCAGGTACGATTTGACATCATCATCATTATTGAAATTTTTACCATTCAAGGAATTTTGTAAAGATCGAAACAAAAGGTAATCAGATGGTGCAAGGTCAGGACTATATGGTGGATGTGGCAAAACATCCCAACCAAGCTCCAATAATTTTTGCCAGAGATGTGTGTGGCTTTGCATTGTCATGATGGAATACAATACTTTTTCGATTTGTCAATACGAGCCGCTTTTCTTCAACTGCATTGTTTAATTTCGTTAGTTGTTCAATGTAGACATCAGAATTGATCGTTCGGTTGGGTGGTAAGAGTTCAAAGTAGACAATTCCTTTGTAATCCCACCAAACTGATAACAAAACCTTCTTTTGATAAATATCAGCTTTTGATGTTGTTTGAGTTGGTTCACCTGGCCTGCTCCACGATCTTTTCCCCTTTAATATTGTTGTAAACAACCCATTTTTCATCGCCAGTTATCAGTCGTTTTAAAAATGGATAATTTTCATTACGTTTCTTTAGCAAATCGCATCTGTTAATGCGTTGCGTTAAATGCGTTTCTTTCAGTTCGTGAGGAACCCATTTATAGATTTTTTGAACATAGCCAAGTTGTTTTAAGTGATGAATGGCAATGAAGCTTTTCTGCAATCTCACGTGTTGTACTGTGACGATCCGAATCGCTTATTGCTTTGATTAAGGCGTCATCAACTTCAACTGGACGACCAGAGCGTTTTTCAACTTTGAGTGAAAAATCACCAGAACGAAATTTGGCAAACCAATTTTGACACTGCCGTTCTTTTAAGGTTTCGTCACCGTAAACAGCACATAACTTTTTATAAGCTGGCGATGCGGTTTTCCCTTTGCGGAAATAAAAAACCAAAATATGACGAAAGTGTTCCTTTTGAATTTCCACTTTTCAACGAACGCCAAACGAAAACTACGCAACCGATCAAAAAACTTTTTTTACTGATTGACAGCTGAATTGCTAACTATCAAATAACAAAATGTGTTTTACATTTGTACTACGTCTGCAAACCTAAAAATTCAACTGAAGCCATCTATGAATGAAATCCGCAATTACTTAGTTGCCAACCCAATAATTTCCGCAGTATCCAGATCCAGCCCGCCTGCGTAATTGATGGTTTTAGTTGTTGTACCGTTGAATTATGGCGAACATTTAGATATACAGCTCTTGCAATTATGCCCCAAACATTTTCGTTGGGATTTATGTCTGGGCTTCCTGCTTGATCGATCGGAAAGAATAGATCTCCTTTGACTTCGTGGAAACATGAATACTGACCTCCTGTTGAAATATTAACTCAGTATCTGCATTCGCTTCCAAATAGTCAATGAGCACATCACCTAACATCTCAATATATTTTTTAGAGTTCATTGCACACTTCTGTGTGAGCTTTGGCCTGCTGCACAAAATGTCTCCATTCGCCTCGATCCTTGGTTGATTACTTCCAGTTGTTGACGTTGAGTCTCCTCTTGTCGTCTTGTAGTTCTTCAATTCATCTTTATCTTGGTCTGTCTCTTGCTTTCGTTGCAAATGTTTTAGCGTAAATTATTTTTCGTTGAACTCTCGTGGGGTCCATTCTCATGGTAATGGCCTAGTCATCTTAGTCTTTGTAAGTTGGTCCAGTTCATGGTTTGTATAATTTCAGCTTGTCGTGGTAAGAAATTGCTCCCCATATAGTTATGGTAATGCCCCTGAAATTCCGACCAATTTTTGGCGGGTTATTTTGACGAAGATCACGCAAGTAAATAGCTCAAACCATCAGGGTCATCAAAATTAAACTTTGTTTATAATAAACACTTTTAAAATAATATTGCGCCAGCTTTCAGTTCAACCTATTTGCTCTTTTGAAAATTTCAGTCTGGCCTCTATGTAATTGCGTAAGTCGGGGTATTTTTAAAGCTTTCTTCCACTTATATTTGTCTACAGATAAAACTTGTTGAACTCTTCGTTTCCCTATTGGAAATTGTAATGTTTTCACTATTTGGGATGCCTAAGTCGATTTCTAGTGGCTTTTTCTTTAATGACATTGCGTCGGGATATTTTTGTATTCCTCTTACATTTCTTTGGAAGAAATTCCATATTGCTTACCTAATTAAAAAAATTTCTTACAACTTTTTCCCATCGATTGATTAAAGGCCAATTTCTCTATTCGGAAAACCATTTTCCTTCAAAATTTTAATTTGGCCCTTTTCAACATCATTTAAAAACTTGTTTATTCCCATTATTAAGTGAGACCTGAAAATAATCACATAAAATAATTATCAACGTACAGTCTTTGTCAGAAAAAACGATCCGCGATTATTTATGAAGGATAAAAGATATATATTTAAATTTTTTTTACATGAAAGTATGTACAAAACTACGACTCACAATTGAGACGCGTAGTCTTCATCGTTTTCGAGTATAGCCTGGCATCTTCTTCATGCTTTGAACTAGCTTTTCTGGTAGCTCGTCGACAAACAGGACTAGATTGTGCGAGCTTTTGACGCACAAGTTGCTTTAACTCATGGACTGGCCTCCGGCAAGATGCGTTTTCATAGTTCCCCACACATTTTCAATGCGGATAGCGTCTGGGGACTGAGAAGGCCAGTCCAATACTGCGACGCCATTTTCTTGTTTTGTTTTTTCTCAATGTGTTTTTCTGAGATCAGTGGCTTTGATGATGAAGGACGGTATGATATGTTCGCTTCCTTCAGTCGACGTTCGATGATGCTGATACTCACATCTATTCCCTTTTTAGCAAGAACTGATTGTGCTTGGCGTAGTCGCAAAGGAGGGTCCCGCTTAAAAAGTTGGGCAATCACTTTATCCTGCTTTTTTGTCATCACTCGCTTCAAGCCGTGCTCGGAAAAGTCATCAACATATTTGTACACTTTATACCGCTGATTCCACATCACAACAAACTTTTTTGATTTTTTAATCACTTTTGCAGCCGTGGCATATGATAATTTCGGCCCTTTCGAATGCGTGCATAAAAATACCGCCTCAAAACGCTTCTCGTACTTCCCACTCATTTTTGTTTGGTTTACGGGAAAGCTTCGAACGACACTAACCTAAGTTAGCACTGGCGTCGCAGCCCTTGAATGGGACTATTACGCAGCAAAAAGCAGTTGGAAATATATCTTGAAGTTACAAGTAAAAAAACGGTTATTTTCTTCGGACACAGACTGTATTATGCAACTTTTAGTATTCCTATACAGTTATGATCTTGTTTGGCTAATATTTGTACTCCCTGCTGATTATTTACTAACCTGCTTTATAAAATTAACAACAATTTTAAGAGTGAACACATAAACAGTTATTTTTTTTCTCGTTCTCTCATCGCGGTTAAGCAAATTTCGCTCACTGTACCTATCCACGTACCTACTAAATATTTTCATGTGTAAAGCACAGGGATAGAATTTCTATGGTTGCTCTAGAACTCTCTGATCCCCACCTCTAGTTTAACCTTTTTTTTACTTGACTTCCATTTACTAGAATCTGTATTCAATTATGTACTAACTAAATATTTTTATCTTCATATATAAACCTGACAACTTTTCATTTCCAGCAAATGCTAGATGTTAGTTTCATCGATACTCATACAAACACACACACACACTCACTCTTACTAGCGCGAGGTGTACGTTGTTTCCGCACTAAAAATGTATTTCCGTTTTGGTACGGGGCTCGCGTGTTGCTACTTACTCCTCCACGTTGACGATGTTCTTGTCGTTAGTGTTGTTGTTGTCAATTGTGTAGGCAGGGTGTGTTAAACATGCCGTTGTACTGTACAATTTGTCTCGTCAACAAACCTCATCGATCTGCATCGATATGTACTTTCCAGTGATGGCCCCAGTGACCCACCCTATGCCTTTGAGGCCATCTACTTTGGGGGTTGTTGAGTTTGTTAGCGTTTTGAAATTGATTTATAATGACGGGTATTGTTCGGAGGCATTTCAGTCTTTGCATAACCGCCTAAAACTAAGGTCTTTGTGTTCGGTACTAAAAAAAAAATAAAAGAAGTGTGAATCTGCTAAAGAAAAGTGCAATCAAATCATTCACTGTTGTTAACATTCAAACAAATTATTGTGAAATATTTGCATCCAAGTGTGTTAATCGTTTTAGCAATTTATAAATTAAACAAATTCAAATTAGGCCCAATGGTCGTGTCCGATAGTCGAGTGCGACTGCCGCGCTATGTGGGCAGTTGGAAACAAAAAACGGTTAGTAAATAATTTTTGATTAAAAACAATATAGGAAATGGACTAAATGAAGATATGGAAATAAGTGGCGTCTGTGCTGTGTCCGATTTGCTTGTGCAGCGATATCATTTGATTCTAACTTCTCGGGCATACAATGATGGCTAATACGCCCCTAAACATGGAATTGAGAACAGTATTTTCGGCAAAGACGGATTTATATTTAAATATAGTTTCTTTAGCTCGCACAAAAGACCAAACCTCATAAAGAATCTAATCTAAGTTCGCTATTCTTAGAAAAGAATAGAATAAATTTGAGGTTTGCACTTCGACCTTATGGTTGTTTGTGCCTTCTACTCATCACAATACTTCAATACCCACCCAAGATAGAGCTGGATTGGGCTGAGCGGAGGTACCTTCCTTCTGACTGCAATTGGCCGAGATGCCCCAACCTTCTTCGCGCCATAGCGCCACATGCGCTATACTTCATTCAACGTTACTACATTTTTTTGATGCCCTCTAAATAATCGAATCTTTGGAACGACTTTAAAAATAAGTGATTTTTTCATTGGCCTCTTCAATCGACCACAATATTTTACCGCCCACCACCAAGTTGCAAAGAGCTAAATTTAAAGAAGAAGCTCGATGAGGGAACAATTTGTATCCTAAGTCCTGGTAGGAGATAAGTTGTACGAGGAATGCTACTGAAGTGGCAGTCCTTGGCTGAATGTAAATCCAAGTCGTTCCGGTAACGTAAAACCGACTGTCGTGGGAACGTTCGTTTTTCGGTTCGTTGTTGTTGTAGCAGTTCACTAGGCCCAGGCAGTGCGTGTTAGTCACCGATCGCCATCGTCTAACTCATCTAACGGTAGGCCCAGGAAACGTACTGCTTCCACGGGTTGGGTCCAGAGGGAGAGGGGTGTTAGGTGAGTGGGTTTGAGAGGACATTTGAGCAGGTGGTTAGAATCGTGTGGGGTGCCTTCACTTTCCGAACATATATATACTCCATATGTGCAGTATAAATTCTAGATAAGTAGAAATTTAACCTACTACAATATCCAGACCGTAGTTGAGCCAAAGTTACGCGGGTCTCACGAAGCAGCTGGAGCTCTTCTTCTGCCATGAGTAGTTGGTCTCCGATAACAGCCTGTCTCTGTACTAACCGACCCAGTAGTTGCAATCGTGCTTCGTCCTGATTCTCGTGGATATAGTCAAAGAGAAGCCTCCTTACTCGCCTAGGAGGTGGCCCTTCGTTTTGTCTTCGTGCACGGCTATATATGTGTATGTATATATAAGATCCTCTTACTCCTATTTAGAGCATAGAGCGATCTTAGTCCATGTACGGTAGCCAAATTTCGTCGACGATTGAATTGGTTTGTTATTCGAGGCTGATTGTTTGACGACTCGTTAGCTTATTGTGTTTTAGGTAAGTAGGTTTTTGGTCTTCCTACCCTAACTTGGTGTAAGTTGAACTATCCGCACCTCCAAGTCGTTGTTTTTCTGTTGTAGTCCGCGAGTGGTATTTTATTTCCCACTTATCCTGCATGATGCCATGCCTTTCCCGATCCGACGCCTGGGGACGCGTCCGTTGAGAGACCAGACACTTCTGCAAGACTGAAATCTCTAATACATCGATAAGCCTGTAGCATCTTCAAGTTCCCACATCCAAAATCATGCCGCAGATTTTATCTACCATTTCTGATTTGGTGTTCCGTATTGGACAACCAAAACGGGCGACGTCTATTGTGCTGGTACTACGATCACTCAGAAATTGAGTAGCCTAGTGGTGGATAGTTCCAAAACTATGGATAACAATTTACAGGGTGAACGATATGGTGAACAATTTTCAGGGTGAACGATATTCAAAACGCCATAACTTTTTTGTGTGAAATTAGTTTTTATTGATTTCAAAAACAAAATTGTTAAAAATGAGTACAATTTTAACATATATTCACTATAGCTCGATATGACCACCTTTTACCTTGACTATAGCCTTCAAACGGTCAAAAAATGAGTTGAATGCTGCACGAATGTGATCTTGAGGTATTTTGGCCAATTCTCGTATAATCGCTTTTTTCAGCGCATCTAAACTGCCATATTTTTTAGTCCTCACCTTGCTCTCCAAAATGGACCATATGGAATAGTCCATCGGATTTGCGTCTGCCGAATTCGAAAGCCATTGTGTGGACGAAATGAAGTGTGGAACATGATTTTTTAACCATTCTTGGTTCACACGAGCTTCGAGACGGTGCCGAGTCCTGTTGGAACGCCCATGGTCTACGACCGAAATCTTTGCAGGAAAGACAATGTTAGGAAATTCGCCACGTTCGTGTAAGCGCAAGAACTCCTTTGCTCTTTCGCACCGAACTTTTGTTTGCTGGGGTGAAAGATCGTGTGCTTTTTGGAACTTGTTAGCCTTGACCTTGAGTTCATTTTTCAATATGTGTCGAATTTTCAGTTCTTTGGCCATTTTTCTTCCACTTCGACGTGGATTTCGTTCAAGTCGAGCCTTCACTTTCCGAACCGTTTCTGGCGTTGTTGCGGTTTTTTTTTGGTCCACCTCCATAGCGTTTTGCAATGCTACCAGTATCATTGTAACGTTTTATAGTGCAGTTCAGTCTCATTTTTAGGTCTTATTGACTTATAATCATCAGCTTACCTTCAGAGGCTGCTTAATTAAGGCTTTCAATGGCAAGGGAAAATCAAGACATTGAACGAATAACAATTGGAGAATAAGATTGGGCGGAAATTGTATGCCTTAAATTTGAAAAGAAAATTATGCTTATCGAATGAATCTGATTAAGTGCCTCTATTGAAGCATTAAATGGACCGCCCATTTTTTCTTTTTTTTAGCAGAATGTAGCTGTACTAATTTGCACTGCACAATAAATCTTGTGAAAGCGAATTGCTTTGCCTTTTGATCAATAAATTAAATATTCCAGCTATTATACTCATATTATCCACCCTATTGTTGAGCTCGTGAGACCATTTTTATTCATGTTTTTTTTATATACAAGGAAACACCGCAAAAAGAATTTCGCAGAATTATCGCTACTTTCCGCCTTGTTACTGCCACTTCATATGGCGCAACTTTTGATGCTTTTGTATTATAATTCGATTTATTTTGAATAATATGGCTTCACTTGAATGCATTATGGAGTAGTGCTTTCGTGGAACGACAGTATCTTGACCAAGTAAACGAATCTGGCAGGCGGACACCCTTGCACTTATATGTGGGAGTGTGAAGGTGGGATTGTGTGTACTGCTGCGACAAAGTCCGTCTGCTTTTACAGTTGCTCACATACTTATGTGCACACTTTTAATATTTTATATTAACGGGTGTTTTTTTATGAGCTTGAGAACTTAAAATGAATGATAATACAAAAGAGAAATATTGTTGATTTTTTTTATAAATAATTTGATTGATAATTTCATGGCATTTATTTTTTGAATATGATATTCGCTATATGTCTGTCACGGCTACAAGTTACATAGTACATTCCAGCAATCCAATTTTTTTACTACTTTTTCCAATAAATCTGGCCGTATGCCGTCAATGGTGGCTTGAATACTTTCCAATGCTTCCAGAGTTGCTGGTTTGTCGGCATAAACCAATGATAAAAATGTGACTTAATTTTTCAAATTTCTAAAAAATTTTTAGCAAGATTTTTTATAACTTTCTGTGTATGGCAGTTTTGTAGTCCATTGAATTTTACTATGATAAAGTGTAAGTGACAAATGACATCGCAATACCGTTAATTTTTAACAATTTTTTTCGTTCAGATGTTTACTCGAATTTTTCGTATATGGGAAAAGAAAGTGTAGGGCCTTCAGCAAAAAAAATTACCAAAAAAATTGTATTTTTTAATTACTTGAAACTTGCTATAAGCTGCATACCCATAAAAAATCTAAAACTGCAGGTAAGAAAGTGGAAAGTTTTGATGAAATTTCGAAACATTTTCTACAAAGTTTGAAATTTTGCGTTATATGGGTTTTTTGTAGTATGAGCTATATTTTTATAGAAAAATGGTGGGTGTGTTTATAATTTTACAACGTGGTGTATTGAGGAAAAAATTATAGGGGTCCAATTGATTGGAGTTAGGGCAAGTATAAGCCTTCGTTAAGCTCCCGAGTCTGGCCAGACTGGCTTTTTCGACTTTGGACGTGACGTTAACGTATTTCTATTATAGCTAACAACTTAAGCCGCCAGGTAGCTTCCTAAAATTAAATTTGCAATCGATTTGTGGATGTAACCTTTTAAAAAAGATTCTCGAACAGGACGAAAAAAAGAGGCGAGACCCGCGTGCTCAACCGAAGGTTTTTATAGAAGGTGTCCAACGGAGGTTTATTAGTGGCATACTTATACCAAGCAAACTCTTTATATTCTTTGGTGTGAAAGAAGAAATTGTATATTCTAAAGTTTCAAAATAAAAAAAAAAAAATATTTCACATTTAAGTTGTGCAACCCAGGCCAGATTTGACAATTTAATTTATATATGTTTTTTTTTTTGTGGAATGCCCTTTATTTTTTTATTTTTATAAAAGTATAGGTCATTATCTAACAAAAACCATATAGATAAAATTTGAAAAATTTCACAAACTTCGTATCACAGCTCCAGGGTTTTTAGCTAGAATTTCTGAAAAATTTTTCGCATGCAGTTTTATAGTAAATATATAAAATTTTAGTCTAATAAAATTTAAGTTTTAAGTGTTCCAAAAATCCCTTCCTTTTTGATTTTTTCTTCCTAAGCTTCTATATAGAAAATTACTTTGTAAATGAATGGTGAATGGTTGACAAATGTCGTGCATTCGTTTTACTCGTATGGAGAAATGAGAGATATCGCCAGGAAAAAAAATATAAAAAATCAACAAGAACTTTAAGTCACTTAAAACTGGTACGTTTCTGTACAAAAATTGAATGGGCTTTGAAACTGCGTTTAAGATTTTTGTATATTTTTGTATTTGAGATATCTATATCTATCTAAGATTTTTTTCCATAATTTAATTAAAAATTTTGAAATTTTGATACAAATTTTTTGAATTTTTATAAATTTTGCACAAAGCTTGGATCTGTACGGCTTTTGCTATAGAATGAACTATATTTTTATAAAAAAATAATTAAAAAAAAAATTCAAAAGAAAATAGTCAATATTTGCTTTTATAATTTTGTATACTTTCGGGCATATACCTATAATTGCAATTGCACAATCATAAAATACATTACCATATGTTTTATATGAGACAAACAAATAAAGATATGACCGGTAACATCTTTTTTGTTGTCGAAAAATAATTTAATATTTGAAGACATTGTTTGTATACTATACGTGTTTTTTTTTTCTTCTTTCATTTTTAATCCTGTGATTTATTGAATTTCTCTGCTGACAGATATCCATGGCATTCTGCCATTTGACTGCCAAAAACGACCCGTCCGGCGTATATTCACAATGTATGCAATACTTATATTCAAAGTGCTTCATCACCTCCACTCTTTTAAAGCTTTCTTAGTACCCAATAGGAAAGAATGACCAATAGTTTTTAAGATACTTGCAAGGAGTGTTGATTAGTTTGATGAAATGCAAGTGATGTCGAAAACACTTAACATGTTGCGATTTGCTTTTACTATGACATCAATATCCAACAAAAGGGGCGTAACCGAAATAGCCACTTATTTGAACAAAATCTAGTATGAACTTTACTGTTACTTTGGTTACCTTTTTGTTACCACCAACTTATATTTTTATTACCTAATATCTTAAAAATTCTTTTAGTAAATATGAAAATTTAAAGCTGATTTATAACAGAAAGCAATTGGTGAAAGAAGGAAGTAGCACCTGTAACTCTGTGATAGTGGAGAAAAATTTGAGCGGTAGTAGAAAACATTCAGACGGTGATTTTTTTGGCATCTTGGACTTTTGTCAAGTAGGCAAATGTAAGATTTTACCCGATAGAGCAATTCAATAAAATTATTGCCACTTATTATGAAAAAGGTCGATCTTTAAGAACAACATATCGCAAAATTTGTGATTGTTTTTGGTGGAATCAGTTGACACTTCAAACTTTGGTGAACAAATTTCAAGAAACTGGTTCTGTCGAGGATTTTCTAGGTTGGACGACCAAAAACTGGACGTTCTGTTAAGAAGCAGCGCAAAGTGTTGCTGAACAAACTTCCACATCGAAGCTCAACGTTTTCAACGTTAGGCATTCATGAATCGATTGTTTGGCGGGTCTTAGCTATAGATGTGCTTAGGGTGAACATTTTTCGCATATAATTGATAAGAACCGTATTTTGAAAAAAAAAAAAAATAGTGAAACTTGATAGAAACTAAATTTTTACATCTTTTATTTTAAAAACAACATTTACGTGCGTTTTTGAAAGACATTGGGGTGCCTAATAATGCTGTTGTTCCCTATGGGCCGTTGTGAAAATATCTCAAAAAATATTTTGTTTTATAAATAAAATTATTTAAAAAAATATTGTTTTATTTTATTTAAAAAGTATGGTTTGTTTTTATTTAAAAAAATATTGTTTTTTTTTATTTACAAAAATATACAATAGTTTTTTTTTTTATTCAAAAAACTCACTTCAGACGATAGAAGAGCCTTTTCAATAATACTTAAGAAATCAAAATCGGTCGAGATTTGGATAAGGTATTCAAGTTTTCCTTAAACCTACCATCCGAAAAAAGTCAAAAATAGCATCAAAAATCTCATTTTGATTACGTTGACAAATCTTTTTAAATATTTTATTAAAACCTTTTAGTCTTTAATTCTTCTTCGAAAATATATTTTTGAAAACTAATTTAATTATAAAAACTAGATTTTTGGAGGTATTTTCATGTCGGTCCAACTCGCGGAAATCTTAATATTTTTTGGAAATATTTTGGCGGAAATCTGAAAATATAATATAAAAAATTTAATAATTTTGATGAAAAAACAGTACCGATTTTTTTGTTTGTATGGAGAGTGATGCTCCCTTATGTAGATACATATGTACATGTATTGCTTCAGTTATCACTCCACGTAGCTTTGAGTAAATTTATTTAATTTTCTGCAGGGTGCATATCACAATTAACAGTCACATAAATATGTACATGCAAATATGTCTCATACTTACCTATCCAACTTATGTGTTTTGCACACATTTCTATGCGTTGGACGCTGAATGCATTAACCCAGAAACGTTAATTGGATTGAACATTCGCACGTTTGTTGCACGTCCAACTGAAAATTAGACGCTCGCAGAGAAATAAATAACGAACAATGTGAGAGCCAGTACTTTTTCTTTGTCTAACTAGCGGAGAGGTGACGGACATAGGCTAATATGCAAATATTTTACATTGGTTGAGAAATGTGAACCGTGTTGACTGACATATGATCTCGAAATGGGGCAGTGGCGAAATGGGGGATGGGATGAACGATATTTGAGTGAGAGGAGAGATAGAGAGGGAGAGAGAAATGCAGAGCGGCTTTGAAATATTTATATAGTAGAATAAAAATCTCGAATTTGTTTTAAATTATTATACAAAAAAGGACGATAGTTCTTAGATACCTTAATTCCATTTCGAAAACCCCCCTCAACGTTAATGCACTAGCACTGCACTGCACTGCACTACCCCATGCCACTCATCGAGGGCTATAAATTAATTTTAACGCACTTCTCCATTTTTTTCATTGATGCTGGAACCTGTTTTCGCTGGGTTATGCAAACTTTGCATACCTAAAAGAAAAAAGTACCCGTAAAGCGGTCATGTAAGCACCGTGAAATCCCAAAGCGTTCGTCACATGCTACAACGCTAGCAGCTGATAAACGCCTGTAACGCGTGCGTTGATTTGCTATTTGAACCTGCTTAGGTACCTTTGTAGTTGTGTATGCGCATACAAACATGCAAATCGACCTGAGTGCAAACATTTTTGTTGACTGCCGTCCGATTGCTAATAAAGAGCGTAAGGCAGTGGGCACTGTCTACTTTTGCCAATTGCCCCCCCTCTTCCCCAGCGATTGCATGTTAGCTGTATTTTTTTTGCGTTTTTTTCAGTGTGTTTACATTCGATTGTCGTGTATGGGTCGCATGCATGTGCGCTTGTGTGAGTGTGACATCACGTGCAAGTAAGCGTGACACTCGCCCGACGCTCGCAACTTTCTAATGCCTCTCTGTCTTTGCAGGCGCTCATTTACCTACTAAATATATACCTATGCACATATGCAACTTTGTGCATGCATGCAGGTATAAAAGTGGCACCTGTTTCGCGAACCCCACTATGCCGCAATCGTACCATACGAAGATTCCTATATTTATCGTTGGCTCTTTGACTTTAATTTGATGAGCTGTTCGTAAATACTTACCCGTAGCAGTGACAAAACAATCGATAGCGGATTGTAAAATAGATATAAAAAAAGAAATAAAATAAAATCAACACTGATCAATCGATGCATGTACAACACGCAAATTAAATGCCGTTGCATAATCGCAACAACAATAGCAAAATAAAAATAAAACCCCAATTGCCAATTTATCGCTAACCCGCCCATCCGCTTATTCCGCCCACCGCTGTTTATGGCAGCTATTTTCAAGCATTTAATGATATTTGTGAATTCCTTTCCGCCAAGCTGCCAATCAGTGCAGGCCATCCTCGCTTTCTCAATTTTACCCCACCTCTTAAATTTTCACGCAATGTAAGGTGTTTTCCATTTCTTTTTTAATTTATTCTGCTGATTTTCGATTATGAAATGAATTTTTTTCTTAACTGTTATTCCTGTTTTTTCGTTCTTTTGCAGCTAAATGTACGCGTCACCACCATGGACGCCGAGCTGGAGTTTGCCATACAACACACGACCACCGGCAAACAGCTCTTCGATCAGGTCGTCAAGACAATTGGCCTGCGTGAGGTCTGGTTCTTTGGCCTACAATACACCGACTCAAAGGGTGATTCCACATGGATTAAACTTTACAAAAAGGTAAGAAATGGAAATTTTGTTGTTAAAATTCTTAAAGATTTTTATTTGATGTTTCTTTTTTTTATTTTTTATACAAACTCGTCTAATGAAACGAGCCATTGAAATAACTCGCAAAAAAATGTTAGGTCCTAGAATAATAAAAAAAAACGTTCTTGTAGATGACCGCTTCAAAGGCCACTAAGGCGGTCACCGTTGGTTTGTTATCAGAAACGTCCCCGTGACTTTTTTTTGTTGATACAATAATTGCCTGAGCGATTTTTACTGGTTTACACAAAGACCGCCTGTTGTTTTCTCCTTGTGCTAACCAGTGGTGGTTAGATAAATAGATTACTTTGAGTTTTGCACTTCGACCGCATGGTATTTTGTGCCCTCTACTCATCACAGTACCTCATCCAGACCCAGTTCGGTTAGAAACACCAAGTGATGCCAAGTCCTTCACCAACACAGAGTGGTCCTAAAGAGACATGACCTAGTCAGCAAAGCTGCTGGCACTGTTTTTCCCTGGAATATTCCAACCAGTGTTTCTAACCCACACTGGGGGATGCCAGAGCTGCTGGAACTTTATTCGTTGTATTGTGTCGTATGCATTACCATGCAGCCGCGTACTTGCAAAGATCCATTTCTCCGAAGACTGCCGGGACCGCCTCATCGGATGTTTTCGTTGTCCATGCTTCTCCGCCATTCAATAGGACGGCCATGATCAGAGATTGGTATAGTGTTCCTTTGTTGGTTAAAATATGACTTTACTTCTCGATTGCCTACTTAGCTCAAATTGGCATTTGTTGAGAGACTCTCCGTTGAATTACACCGCCCCCCATATGCAGCATATCGTAACACCAAAGGTGGCCCCGTTTCAATATTAAAATTATTTTAATGTTGTAATGTTTTTAATTAGAAATTAAATTTTAATCGAAGGTACGCTGCCCGAATGTATAACCGAGTAGTCTTGCTTCATTTATCATGTTAACGGTTAAATAAATGACCTGTCGGACCACATAAGCTAGTATTTTTTAGCGCTGAACTTAGATTGCAATATGCAGGCAATCGAGCGAGTTTTTATATTTTTCTTAAAAACGGTTGAAAGTTTACGAGGTCCTTCTGGTGGCCAGATGTGAATCGGTTTTTACTGGATGCTATTTCTAACAAATTGGCCAAATCCTTATTATATGATTATCAGCAGAACACCGAGATCGACGTATTCAACTATTCGCCCAAAAGGAATATTCATTTTTCTGTTTTTTTTTTTTTTTTTTTTTTTTTTTTTCGGAAACCAGTAGACAGTGATTCATCTTTGAGAGCAAAGTTCTTTGTTGTTGTAATACCATAAAATATTCCCCAATACAGTTTTGGGTAATGTTGCTGAAGTGACATTTCTTTGTTGAACTCAAATTCGGTCGTTCCGGTTCCGCAAAGTTTCTTTAATCATTACCTATCGCTAGCATTGAAAATATTAGCTGCTGGGAAACGCTGCTGAATTGATAGGCCTAGGGCCAGATAAAATCAGTGTTGACGTAGATTCCGATGACGTAGTTTCGACTCTCGTGTGAGTTCTAGTTAGTTGAACTGCCCAGCCGAAAAGCGCATGCATGAGAAGCGAGTAGGTAATTAAAAGCAAAAAAATAAAAACAATTATTGCTATGACGCGACATGCCCTAGAAAAATAATGCATTATTCTGTGTCCAAAGAATGAATTATATGGCAAATCAATTAAACGTCATTATTTAAAAATATTCAACGAATGAATATTCAACTGAACAATTTCAATGTGTTATGTGATTCATTCACTAATATTTCATTTTCTGATTGATTCTCTAATTGAAAAATAATATTTTACTGTTTGAATTGTTAGGTGATTCACAAGGTGTAGGAAGTGTCGTTTGTCTTAAGTCGTAAAGTTTTTAACGGTTAAATAAATATTTGCAAGACTTGGAACCAATATTTTTTTAAGGGGTTATATACAGTTAGATGGCCGAAAAAAGCGAATTTTCCAGAATTTTTTCTGAGAAAACTTTTAAATTTATTGATCTAAAAATTTGTCCACGTTTTATGTTATCTTTTACAATAACTGTATTTTAAGGCTTAGTATTAGTAAAAATATTTATTTGGAAAGGAGCTATAGCTGAGCTCCGGGAGCTCCTCAAAAGAGACGTTTTGTGGTGACCACTATTTCTCTGAACTGGGTTCTCTGAAATTAAAAAACCAAACAGATTTCGTTAAAGTAATGTTAAATCTAGGAATTAATCGAAGAAATAAGCAAAATAATTATTTAGGAAAAAATCTTTATTGGTGAGAAAAAATCTTATTTAATTACTAAAAAATATAAAGGGTGACTTATTTGTTTACAAGCAACAGCAGGCAAATAAGAAACAAATACTATTTGATTTGCGCAAGAAACCCTGCAAATTATCAATAACTTAGAAAGAAGTTGTTTGTTTTGTGTAACAATGAGCTTCAACGAGTTGCTTTACAAATATAGCAAACAAAAAGATTTCTCCACAAAATTAATTTTATTGTAACCACAAAATCTCAGTTCGAAACAGGCTCATTGCAATTATGTTTAACGGACCGAATTTTCCGACGGAATTGGATCAGCTGATCACCACTCGTCAACCCGTTACCCCCAGTCTCGCTGCAATTCCGATCCGGGGCTCATTGTCGTTTAGAAAACCGTTGTCACCGCTTCAAGTTTCAGCGTGAATACGTGACGCTTTTCACTGTAATTTTGCAGCACGAATGTTTTGAAGGCGATATAAAAGCGTCAACATATAACGGTACCTTAAGAGAAATGTACAATTATTTGAAATTACATTCAACCTTTACGGAAATTGTAATTTATGCGGTACATCATAGATAAAATTATAGTTTTGTTACATTACCTCCTCGGTACGAAGGGAATCACTATTTTTTAGTTCCAAATTTATTATATAATTACATTGTTCTAAATGTAATGCGCATTCCGTTCTTGTCTGCTGGATGGGTGTCAACTCTCTCGCTCTTTAGCTGCAGCGTAAATCTCTTCCCTGAAAACATTCCAGGGGTCTGAAAGGCTGTATGACTGTTGAAGTTCGGGCTACGAACAGAATGCAGCACTCCCAGTCTTTCGGTCATAGTTGGTCGTAGGTTAGTTAAAGTGGCGATTCATGCAGAATCCAACTAGCGCTTCCACACCATTTTGTTGCCACATTCTCGCTACAAATTGTTTAACGGTTATTTACAACATGCCTATATCCAATCTGTGCGGTTTAAGAACCTTATTAAGTTGTTGACAACTAACAGACCTGACAGTTGTTCGAGACTCTCGAACAATGGTTTACCCAGGGTTGACATTCTCTCCTTCCATAAAGCAGGGCATTTACAAAGGAAATGGAAAATCGTTTCCTTTTTCTCTAGTTGTTTACAACTCTTGCAGTGGCTGTGAGGATGCCCAGTTTACCTGCTTGTTCCCCGACAGACCAAAAGCCCGTTATTACTACCGCGAGTCTCCAGGCGTCCCGTCATTTCATGTTTTTAAATGTTGACGTGTGTTTGAGGCTGTAGCTGGGCCATAACGTTTTGCTAATTTTGCATGTCTGTCAAGTCTTTCCATCTACAATCCACGATTCGGAGGTATTTTGCGGAAAATTGTATTCTTGATTGCACCCAGCGGTATGAATACCGATTCTGCAAGAACGTTATCCCTGGCAGATCCCCCTCTTGCCAGTTCATCTACTTTTTCATTACCTTCAATGTTCGGTTATTAGGCTCCAAATTTCTTCATTCTGGAAATGTAGTCAGCTCCAAGGATGATAGATTTACCACTCATTCACACACTCGTCCAATCAATGATGTTCAGACGACAACAAAAAATGCCATTGGTGAAAAGATTTCAAAACTGAGCTCTTTAGCATACCGTTATTAGGCTCTGAGCAAATTTGACAGAATCAGTTGATGGGCTGGTTTCACTTGAGGTGTGTTTACAAACAAAATGAGATTGGGTTGGTGATATACGAAAAAAATCAACCAATAACATTTTGCTGCCGTCTGAACAACGGCTGATTGGAGGAGGGGTGTGCGAATGTATGTATGTGAAATGATCGTGGTGAATTCCGCTGCTGAGTCCCCAAGTGATGTGGCAGCCAAAGTTCCCCTCAAAATTTTCTTTTTCACCATAGCTAAATAGCCAAGGATGATAGATACCAGGTTTGCTCGTTGGGTATGGTGAAAAAAAGGGTTTGAGGGGAACTTTGGATTCTACGTTTTGGGTGTGGTGCAAAAAAAAATTTCGTCATTCGTATTGTGTTTGACAAAATTTAGCTTTAGCTTAGTAAACACAAATTCGCTCAGAGCCGAATAACGGTCTAAAATAGCAAACCTGGTAAACTATCATCCTTGGGTTAATGGTCAGATCTTGGTCACACCTATAAAAATCTTTTCACCATGATTCGGCACCACATTTCTGCACTTTTCTTTCGTACTTGACACAACAGTCATCCGACATTGCCTTAGTTCGATAATTTAGTATTCGCTATATATTTCGCTTCTCGTATTGTACCATTTTTGTCGTGCATGATCAGTCAACAGTGAAATCCATTTTATTCAACACATTTCTTGTTATAATATTGAATTTTATTACATATTTAAAAATATATTCCCACAATGCACAATAATCAATATTTCTATGCACGAATGGCTTTCGCACAGCCAGAGTCGCCAGCCATAAAGACCATAAAGTATTTGAAGCGAGTTAAGAAGTATGTGGATAAGAAAACAACGGATGGCCACCAACACAGCAATGACATTAGCGACGAAGACGATGATGCCGATGATATGGTGAGCCTGTCGTATTTGAGACCGATGCGTCATATCTTCAGTAGCAAGCAAATACAGATCTCTCTAGTTTTCGAAATCCGCTTTAGAACTGAATTGGGATGTAGACAACGAGCTAAATGAAAGTAATTTATGTGACCCCAAGTGTTGTTCTTTTTTTATGTGATTACATGATTTGAAATGCCTTTTCCAATTTATTGTACGATAGAATTCTCCAATTTATCGTAGTGCTTAGTGTCGGTTTTCCTATTTATTTGCTCCTTTCATACCTTTTAATATTTTCAATATTTTTTTTGTTTTTAACTTCACTGAAATTGTGTTTTTGCAATATTAAACAATTATTTGTCACCTTGTTCTCATTCTGCCTAATGCACCCTTAAATCGCATCGCGTGTCGATAGACTGGATCAATGCCATTCTCAACATGGGTAAATGTTTTACTAATCTACTGGACTCTCACTAATTTTCCAACCAAATGTGCCTTCGTATGCATAAATAATTAATATTTGTTACCATCTTTCCTTCGGCAGGTGTTGAACCAGGATGTGAAGAAGGAGAACCCCCTGCAGTTCAGATTCCGCGCCAAATTTTATCCGGAAGATGTAGCTGAGGAGCTCATTCAGGACATTACATTGCGTCTATTCTATTTGCAAGTGAAGAATGCCATACTATCCGATGAAATTTACTGTCCACCAGAAACATCCGTACTGTTAGCATCGTATGCGGTTCAAGCGCGTCACGGCGACTACAACAAGGGTCTGCATACAACCGGCTTTTTGGCCAATGACCGCCTATTGCCACAACGTGTCATCGATCAACACAAAATGTCCAAGGACGAGTGGGAGCAATCGATAATGAACTGGTGGAAGGAGCATCGCGGCATGTTGCGCGAGGACGCCATGATGGAATATTTGAAGATCGCGCAAGATCTGGAGATGTACGGTGTGAATTACTTTGAAATCCGCAACAAGAAGGGCACCGATCTGTGGTTAGGCGTGGACGCGCTCGGCCTCAACATCTACGAACAGGATGACAAGCTGACGCCGAAGATTGGTTTCCCTTGGTCGGAAATTCGTAACATTTCATTTTCGGACAAAAAGTTCATAATCAAGCCAATCGACAAGAAGGCGCCCGACTTTGTCTTCTTTGCGCCACGTGTTCGCATCAACAAACGAATTCTCGCATTGTGCATGGGCAATCACGAACTGTACATGAGACGCCGCAAACCCGATACAATCGATGTACAGCAGATGAAGGCGCAAGCGCGTGAGGAGAAGAATGCCAAGCAGCAGGAGCGGTGAGTTGGTGTTGCAATACCAGAACTGGCGGTTTTATATTAATAATTTGTATATTTTCAATTTCAGCGAGAAACTGCAGTTGGCGCTGGCTGCACGCGAACGTGCCGAGAAGAAGCAGCAAGAGTATGAGGATCGTCTGAAGCAAATGCAAGAGGAAATGGAACGTTCCCAGAAGGATCTGATGGAAGCACAGGAGATGATACGTCGCCTGGAAGAGCAATTGCGTCAATTGCAAGCAGCTAAGGACGAATTGGAGCTGCGCCAGAAGGAACTGCAAGCTATGTTGCAGCGCCTTGAAGAGGCCAAGAATATGGAGGCAGTCGAGAAGGCCAAGCTGGAAGAGGAGATCATGGCCAAACAAATGGAAGTACAACGCATTCAAGACGAGGTGAACGCCAAGGATGAAGAGACGAAACGTCTACAAGACGAAGTGGAGGAAGCCAGACGCAAACAGGTATGTGAACATGTGAACAATAATCAAAAAGGAAAAACATTTTAAATAAGTGTGAAGCCCTTCCGATATGCTGCGGAAAAAGCAGAGCGCTTCTAGTACAGTCTACTCTCACCTAACGGACACCTCTCTTGTTCGGTGTGCACTGTTCAAGAAGAAATGAACTTTGTTGTGGAGAACAGGTGGAGAAGCAGATCTGTAGTGTGTCTGCAGCGACAGCAAAACTGCGCTCATGGCCTTAGACAGCCCTCCAACTACTTCAGGGGTACTTGGGTCCTGTAAATCCAGGCTGAACTATGTCGGTAGACATAATATCCTGATGCTAACATGGGTTCCGGGACACGTGGGTATCAAGAGTAACGATTCCTCTTACTCTTTAACTAGATTGGGCTTTGAGGCCAACTTCTTTGGCACGGAGCCCGTTCTGCCACTCGCTTCTGCAGCCATCAAAGCCACGGTTATCAAACGGGTTACTTCAACCCACAAGCGAGCGTGGCAGGCTCAGCGAGCCTGCAGAAGGGCAAACTGATGTTACCTGCCATGTCCGACCGACTGTCACAGATCCTTCTGTCATAAAGCCGAAGGGACTGTAGGCAGCTGGTTGGAATGATGGCG
This sequence comes from Anastrepha ludens, assembly GCF_028408465.1. Classification (NCBI taxonomy): domain Eukaryota; kingdom Metazoa; phylum Arthropoda; class Insecta; order Diptera; family Tephritidae; genus Anastrepha; species Anastrepha ludens. The sequence goes on along the minus strand of NC_071499.1, from coordinate 6,974,802 downwards.
AGCCACTTTCAAATAGACGAATCCCATGGAAAAGGTAGGCATCTCAGACAGTGTACTCTGCCCAGCTTGTGAAAAGGAGGATGAGACGGCGGACCACTCTCTGTCCGTCTGCCCGGCCTTCGCTCGAATCAGGCTTAAGGCTTAAGGTCTTTGGCGCTGATGTGTTAAGAAGCGATCACCTTGGCTCCTTGGCACCACAAGATCTACTCAAATTCCTTCGGAGGTCGGGTAGATTTAAAGAAAATTAAAAAGGGAACCCGAGCGCAGTACAATGCAGGTCTATAGGTTGTCCCGACAAAAAAAAATAATAATAAAAAAAACAGACACGCGTCATAAATCAACACTTTTTTTTATCAATTACCATAAATTCTTATTATTCACTTTTTTACACTTTTCTCATGAGCGGAAACCTCCCGGAAACTCACAAATTTTTCAGTCCCTTAGTAGGTGTCGGCTTAAAAGTACTCTGTACTTAGCACTTTCTTAGGGAAAATAGTAAATTGAAAACTTTAAAGCCAGTCAGCTCGATTTGCGTTTTGCGAATAAAGCATTCTTCCAGCAAACAATATGATTTTTTTGTTTTTGTTATTTTTATTTAAAAAAAAAAATTATACTTGACCGTTTAGGCGGAAGCTGCCGCAGCGCTTTTGGCTGCTTCGTCGACACCCCAGCATCATCACGTGGCAGAGGATGAAAACGAGAATGAGGAAGAGCTCATGAATGGTGATGGCGGCGGCGATGTGTCGCGCGATCTAGACACAGATGAACATATCAAGGACCCCATAGAGGACAGACGCACACTGGCCGAACGCAACGAGCGCCTGCATGATCAGTTGAAGGTGGGTTTAGACATAATAAACTTTGCATGTTGCTTTGAGATCTCTACTAAAAAAAATAATCCCCTTATGCATTTAGGCCTTGAAGCAAGACTTGGCACAATCACGAGATGAAACGAAAGAGACGCAAAACGATAAGATTCATCGGGAGAATGTGCGCCAAGGTCGTGACAAGTACAAGACATTGCGCGAAATACGAAAAGGCAACACAAAGCGTCGTGTGGATCAATTCGAAAATATGTAAATTGGAAGTGGAGTTGGGTGCACAGTGTTCAAGGATGACTGGTAAGACTAGGATGCCAGTCTTTTGTATAGAACAGCAGGATTATAACAGAAGCGACTACTTTAACACAACAAATACAATATACAGCATCCAATCAACCAACTAACTGAAAACACTCCTACATTCGATCAGCTGCATCTAAGTTGCATCGTTATTTAGAAGCAAAATTTACTGTTTACAAAACATACAAACAACAACAAAAATATATGAAAAAATAAGCATAATATTTGATACAATTTTGATAAGATGTCGCAAAGTAGATGAACCCCTAAAAACAAAACAAAAAACATAAACGCTTACAAATCAAATTCATAAAAACAATCAAATGCATTTTCTTACCTTTTTGGATAAAGAATAAAACAAAATAAATCGAAGGATTGTTGTTCCTCCTAAATGTGTTTTGACGATTTGATTGTAAAATCGTTTACAATTCTTTTGTTTTTGATTTATTTATTCTTTCTTAATTTGCGTATTAATCTTTGTTCTTTTGGCATAAAAATTCGAAACATGGTTAGAAGAGAAGAATAAAAAATGAAAGTGTGCGAAAAGCAAAACAAAAAAAAGTAGTTTTGAATTTGTATTAAAGCATTGTTCCCACGCGATACTAAAATGTCAATTGTTTTTTTTTTTTTTTATTACAATTTTCAACACCAAATTGCAAGTGTGAAAAACGCCGCCAATCAACAAATTTTTCTTGAATCGTTCCGTCTTCTTAATTATTTTATTATTGAGTACCAACTTTATATATACATACAGTTATATATAAATTGTATTTTTTTGAAAACAACAAAAAAAAAACGAAAAAAAACTTTTAAATGATATAAATACTTTAAGGTATAGTTGTTCTATTATATAATTATTACACATTATTATTAAATAACAGTACTATTAATTTGAAAGGATAAATGGAAAGCTAATCATTCAAACAAGAGAAATAGAGCAACGGGAATCCATTTGCATTAAAAAATTGTTAATATTACTTGGCAGAATAATTATATTATACATAATATAATAAAATAAAAATAAACTATTGTATTATTAGAGAAAAAACAAAAAACCCAACAAAAGACAACCGAAGGTTTTGCGTAGCGGGAAACAAATTGGGGGTGTTGAAAATCACCACAAGCAAGAAATAATCACACACACAGTTAAATAGCGCCGGTGTTTACAGCAGAACGTGCTCTCTCACTTTTTTATTTGCCTACCAAGTGATGTGGTGAGTGAAATTGAGTCAACCTGTAAACCGTTCTAAGTCACTAGCCAATCACAGGATAGTTTATAATTCGTTCTCACAACAGTCGGTCGTCAGCAGCATTCCCCGCATATGCGTGGGGAATATTAATGCTACTACAACAACTACAACAAAAACATAGTTTATAATTGGCTTATGCCGGCGAAGAGAATGCAGGTGCGCGTTGCAGCATCAAGGAGCCATAGCGTCCCCTTTATAGTCCGGGAGCCAGGAGTAGATTTTGGACTGCGTTTTTTATACCGTTAAATTCTTGACTATACTTGTGATTTCGCTTTCATGAATAACGAAAGCGAACGTCAGCTGGCACACCCGCGGTGGGTGTGATTGTGGGAGGGTACGAAACGTGTCGAAAAAAAATGTATACCAACTCATTTTATACCGGCTGAAATTTTTTTCATGTATTGTGGACATTTAGTAGAATAAAAAAAAAATAGTCAGCTGCGCGGTAGAGGGGGGACAATACGTCAGCTGAACAGGCGAACTTTTAAAAAAAAAATTGAAAAGTAAAACTACTTTATGCCGATTGAAATTTTTTTACATAGTTTTGGACACATATGAAAATATGATAATGATGGTCAGCGGCGTTTATAGCGGTGGGAAGACCGTCAGCCGAAGCATTGAAAATTCCGCGCGCCGCCGAGATGTATGAACGCAATGATACATTCTTGAGTCGGCTGACTTTTTAATTTATTTTACAAGTTCGACTGTTCAGCTGACGTATTTTCCCCCCTCTACGGCGCAGCTGACTATTTTTTTATTCTACTAAATGTCAACAATACACAAAATAAAAATTTCAGCCGATATTAAATGAGTTCTTAAAAAAATTTTTTGACACGTTTCGTAGCATCCCACGCACGTATCCACCGCTACTGGACCAGCTGACGGTTGGTTTCGTCATCCATTGGATGGCGTCTGCCTGTAGTATTAAAATCAATCGGCATGAAATGATGAGGTCAAAATGGCCCCTGGCTCGCGGACTATTATACCAGAAACATGAATGTGAAAAAATGAAAATGTTGAGAAATCAAGTTTGAAAGTTTATTGCTTTACAAAAATGAGATGGTTTGGTTTCTCATATTAAAAAAATATTTATTACTTATTTGTACGCAGGACTGGGTTTTGTATCATAGAACATCTGAAAGTTAATCAAGACAATTCACTATCCCGAAATTTGAAAATTTTCTCATTTATCCTTCTGTTGTAAAGTAAACGATATGTAAAGGGTTTTCCAATAAGAGGTGTTATATTGATATTCAAAGAAAAATGATATTTTTTAATATAAATGATCGGATGTTTATTTCATTATAAAGAGGAAAGTATGCCGTTAATAGTGGAAAATAACATCAGGCAAATGACCACCACGACCCCCTTACAGGACAATTTCCTTTTCATGAAATTTTCCATAACCGAATTGCAAAGTGGCTGCCCTATGTCCTCGATAGTCTGACGAACTCCATCTTTGAGATCTTGAATCGACCCTGGGCTGTTGGCGTAGACCTTCTCTTTCACGTGGCCTCAAAGAAAAAAGTCACAAGGTGTTAAATCACAAGATCTTGGTGGCCAATTGTGATCACCTCTTCGAGAGATAACACGGTCTGGAAACTTTTCCCGTAAAAGATCAATGGTTTCGTTGCTTGTGTGGCACGTGGCGTCGTCTTGTTGAAAATAAACGTTGCCCAGGTCAATACCATCCAATTCCCGCCATAAAAAATCATTAATCATCTATCGATAGCGCAAATTTTTTGGGAAACCCTTTACAATATTTCCCACTTCCACAATTTTTTTATGAGTACTTCATTAAACCTATAATGAAATGAAATGATTGAAAATACCATTGGTTTGGTTACGCATGCGATGTAGAGCGGGATCTTATATGCACGTGTGAAGAATGGCGGAAAATGCTTGTATGTAAAAATTATTGATGGTTTTAAATGAAATAAAAACAAAAACAGAAATAGAAAAGTTCGACTTAGAAATAAAACAGAAAAGTTATTTTGATATGAAAATCCTAGGTAATATTTAATTTATATGCATTATTAGTTACCTATATTTAATAGTACGGTTGTCAAAGCTTGCGTTGCGTTAAATTGTGACGCTTATCATTTTTCGCATTCGCTTCGTTTCATATAAAAAACGACAATATTTTCTGCAAGGTGATGTTAGTGATATACGAAAAAATCAACGCAGCCGCTGCCCATATTACTTTGTTGCCGTCAGAACATCGACGTGTAAAATGAGCGGAAACAATTCTGATGTTCAAGTCTCCTAAGACGTAGCAGCCAAAATTACTTTCACCATTTTCATTCGCATGGCTAAACCTGTAAACTATCATCCTTGATCACCAGCTATAAATCTAAATAAGAAGCATAAGCGAAAAGTATCTCCCAAAGAGCAGCAAAACCAAAAAAAGTTAACAAACACAAAATTTGACATCACTTGCAAACTCGGTAGGTGGGGAGATTTTACACGACTAATATGATATTTCCTGCCTTAGCTCCTTAGAACTTGAATCGATATTCTTCAAATCTGAAAAAGGCAAATAGTATATCGTCCCCTTAGTATAACAATAGCCTATGTGCTCATAGGCTATTATTTTTTTATTGAATTTTTGGATTCTCCATCGTCGATTTTACATGTGGTCAAAATTTTATCAAATTCTATTTCCACAAAGTGGGTCAAAACGTCAGTCAAAAAATAATAAATATTTACAGACATAACGAGATTTGAGTGAGAGCTACTTTTGACAAAAAGTTTGAAATTCATTTTCTCAAAACATCAAAAAATGTATAGGCTATTTTAATACTAAGGGGACGATATATTCTTGAATCATTTGAGCCTAAGACAATCTTAGCATTTGGAGCTTTAGATTTCTGCTCATTTTGTTGCCGAAGTGAGTAGAAATAATAATTCTTTAGAAATTCGCTTGTAATTAGAATAAGCCAAACAGTTTTCGTTCATAATTAAATCATTGTGTTATTTTTATTTTTGAATGGATGATCCTCTGCATAATAAAATTATTGGAAGTATAAGCATTTTCATATGTGTATGTGTGGATGGCCATATACATAAATGCAAGTGCATTAAGTGTACCGACACATATACGTACGAGTATGTGCGTACATATAGGGTGTTTTTTTGAGAGCTTGAGAACTTAAAATGATAATACAAAATAGAAATATTGTTGGAAAGGTTTTTTGAATGTTGAAGGTTTGAATGGAAGAGTAAAATTTCAAGGCCATGCAACGTTTTGGGCATTTTCGTTCCGCGAGAGAGAAAAAAGATGCAACGTAGAGGAAAAGGAGAGAGAGAGCTATACCTTATATATATCTTAGATACACTTTAGGCTATTTTTCCTAAGTTTTTCCTTGTGGTTGCTAATTTCTAGTTAGAAATAACACTGCCTACTCATTGGCGCTTGTTCGTTGGTGCAAACTTATAGGAAATATATTTTTGGTGCCTACTCTTTAGCCCTACCCTAAGGGTATGCCGGATATGTTTAAATAAAACAAAACTGTGTTAAATTTCAGGCAAATTTATTTTATCTCCTTTAAAATATGACTCGTCTGAAGCAACACACATGAGCCAACGTTTAACCCAGTCCTCCCATGCACCCCTGGTAGGCCGACGAGAATTGTTTGCCCACATTTTCGGGCGTTTGCGACGTACAGCATCTCTCAAACGCTTCAAAACGGATAAATACAGTAGGTTCTGTTTTTATGCGGTAGATACGTTCCGCAAGAAACAGCATAAAAAAAGCTACTAGTTCTATTGTAAAACTATAGATACGTTTCAAAAGTGCTAAAACCGCATAAATCTGAAATAATGTAATAAAATCGCATAAAAAAGGGCACTAGTCCCATATTATAACTATAGATACGTTCCATAGACCGCATGAATCTGAAATAATTAAATAAAATCGCATAAATAAAATATTGTATTTTTGAAAATTATGGCCCCTATTATGAGTTGCATTCGATCTTCGGTATTCGTTCGTTGGTTGTCGAAGATCGAAAATCGAATGTCAATTTGGTATTATGAGCGGTGCAACCCTGTTGAAATTTTCGTTGAATACCGAATTTAGAGTCGAATGCCATTTTGCTTTCGATTGTGGAGCGTACTGTGGGAAAACTTGTTAAAATGTAAGTTGTTTGCGATTATTTATTGTTTTATAGTAACCAAATAATAAATATATACTAATTTTGTTAATTTTATGCAGGTCGAAAGTCGTGAGTACCAAACAGCAATTAGAAAGGCTAGTTGCATTAATGGAAGAGAATCCACAATTTGCAAAAGGGATTTGCAGCACAAATGAATTAAAATGGCCCCTATTATGAGCAACATTCGATCTTCGACTGTAGTCGAAAGCATAGATGACTAGATGTGAAACTCTTTTTCTCGTGAGAGCGCTGAAAAATGTGCATTTTTTATAACATTTTCCAATATTGCCACACCGGTAGAAACATGAATTGGGTATTTTTGAACCAAAGGTCTGGAATTTTTAGTTTCCACACCATCATTGAGGTTAGTATTTAGTGTGCGGTTGCCCAATAACCTTATATCACTCGTAAACAGCTACATATACTAAAAATAAGCACAATCCGTATGAAATATGTACATAAATAAGCAAAAAATTTAAAAATTTATATGTAAATGAAATTATTTAAAACTGAAATACAAAAGTAATTTAATAATAATAAAGTAATGAACGCGAAAAATATAAGTTATACTTAAAAACATGACTTATTGCGATTTTTTAATATAACACAGAAATTGGGTAACAAAAAAAAAATTCTCAAACAACGAATAGAATAAGTTAAAGCAGATTACCTTTAATTTTTTGTAAAATATCTCAAACATAAATTCGGTTCCCTTACTTACGCTTTTCAACCATAGAATATTTACGTATATACAATACAAATTTACATAAACCAACACACAGTTTTCAATAAAATTACATTATGTACATAAGACTAATTAAAAGTAGAAGTCGAAAGGGATATAATGAGCTTTGGATTCTACAAACTCCCTTCAATTATTACATTTCAATTGAATTAATTTAAAGACAAATAATTATAAACATTTCAACGCGTCATTTCTCCACTATGAAAAAAGGAACTGTTTTCGTCAATTATTTTTGGCGCGTTTCTTCTGGTAGCCAGCCATTTCGCCTATCAGCTGTTCAAAATCCCATAATGTGTGAGTGCTACCAAGTTTTGAAACGTCCTCATGGGCGCGCTCTCTCTCAAAATGAATAAGTTTCACATCTAGTTATCTATGGTCGAAAGTACTGATCGAACGAATTTTCATTTGGTATTATGGTGCTCATTCGTTGAAGAATAGGACTATTGTGAATTTCGATCGCTCGACGCATTTACAATAGATAATTTTTTCTCAGCTGATACAGCAAATCAAAATAAAAGAAAAACCGATTGTGTTGAAATTCTTTGCTAACAACAATTTTAAAAGTTAAAAAAAGTATTTTTTTGTGAAAATGAGTACAACGGAGTTGTGGTTCGACGATTCATCGGACGATGAAAGATTAGTGGAACTAGCTAGAAGTAGAAAACAGTTGAGGGACGCATCCAAGCACCTAGAAATGGCTTCCACTGAGTAAATTTAGAATTTTCAAAATGTGTTGACGTACTTAATATTACAGAAATTTCCTTACAGATTTTTAAAGAACTTTAGATTATCTAAAGAGCCGTTTGTGAACCTACTGTCCAGTACAGAAAACCAGTTGCAGCAGTGCACCCGAGCCAAATTGATTCCAAATATTTTAAAGCTAGCCACAGTTCTGCGAGTTTGTGCTCAGGGATCGTACCAATTGAGTATTGGTAATGAAGGTATGCTAGGACTTGCTCAACCCAATGTGTACGATGACGCTGAAGATATTGAATTGGAGTCAAATAACGGAGAATTAGAAAACATAAGAAATGAAATTTTGAGAATATTATAGAAAAATCTAAAAAGTATTAAATAGAAACCTTTACACCACCACACTTTCTGTTTTATTTTTGTTATAAATTTTCTTTATTCAATTATTCGTTATTCGAAAAAAATATGAAAATGTATTTCTATAAACATCACAAAAAAAAAAACCATTATCAAGCTTAATCCATTTTGCTGCCCTTCTCACTGGTGGTCCCAAGCAATTCAGGTCCGTTGTAAATTCCTCCCATTTTTTTGCTCCTTGAAGTTTGGTGCAAATCCCTTTTGCGAATTGTGGATTCGCCTTTCTAAATGTTGTTTGGTACTCACGACTTTCGCCCTGCATAAAATTAACAAAATTAGTATATATTTATTATTTGGTTACTATAAAACCATAATTAATCGCAAACAACTTACACTTTAACAAGTTTTCCCACTATACGCTACACGATCGAAAGCAAAATTGCATTCGACTCTAAATTCGGTAAACAACGAAAATTTCGATAGGGTTGCACCGCTCATAATACCAAATTGACATTCGATTTTCGATCTTCGACAACCAGCGAATATCGAAGATCGAATACAACTCATAATAGGGGCCAATGTTTTTTATTAAAGAAATGAGATTGATTTTGAACTAAATAGCAAATTGAAATACGTAGAGGAACTGAAATACATATTTTTTTCGAATGACGAATAACTGAATAAAGAAAATTTATAACAAAAATAAAACAATAACTGTGGCGTAAAGGTTTCTATTTAATACTTTTTAGATTTTTTTAAATATTCTAAGAATTTCATTTCTTATGTTTACTGCTTCTCCGTTATTTATCTCCACTTCAATATCTTCAGCATCATCGTTGAGGGTCTCGTCGGATAACTCTTCATCCGGAAGTTGAACATTATAAAACAAGCAAATGTTGTGCAAAGCTGCACACACATTAATAATTTGTGTTGCTTTTTTTGGAGAATAGTGAAGAGCTCTTGCCTGCAACAAACATCTAAATCGATTTTTCAGGACTCCAATTGTTCTCTCAATTATACTTCTCGCTTTGGCATGTTGTTTGTTGTAGGTCCTTTGTGGAGACCCTTCCTCAGAGTTTCTGAACGGCGTCATTAAATAAGGTTTTAGAGCTTATCCAGCATCACCTGAGACAGACAAAAATTATTAAAAACGGAGTTTCAATTGGTGTTTATTACATACCGGGGAGCCAGGTATTGCGACGGCCATTGAGATGTTGCTCCTCTAAATGCAATTTCAATGGCGACATGTTGAAAGCCATGGAGTCATGAGTAGCTCCTAGATTTTTCGCATTTATATAGGTTATTTTCATTGTATGATCACAAACCTAAAATTTACATTATTCGCATTTAGAATTTATGACTCATATTTAAATATATACAAATGTCTACTTACAATCATAGCATTAATGCTATAGAATCCCTTCCTGTTGTAATACAAATGCTGAACTTCTTTCCTGGGAGCGACAATTTTAACATGCGTGCCATCAACACAGCCAATTATTCCTGGAATCCGGTATTTGCTATAAAAATGTGATTTTCTTTGTTGCAGATCAGCCTCTGTGCTACTAAATTTTACCCATCTTTGGCAAATTAATTTTCCAGGACATCTATTATTTCTGATAGCACAACAGACACAATGGGTTGAGCAAGTCCTATCATACCTTCGTTACCAATACTCAATTGGTACGATCCCTGAGCACAAAATCGCAGAACTGTGGCTAGCTTTAAAATATTAGGAATCGATTTGGCTCGGGTGCACTGCTGCAACTGGTTTTCTGTACTGGACAGTAGGTTCACAAACGGCTCTTTAGATAATCTTAAGTTCTTTAAAAATCTGTAAGGAAATTTCTGTAATATTAAGTACGTCAACACATTTTGAAAATACTAAACTTACTCAGTGGAAGCCATTTCAAGGGGGTTGGATGCGCCCCTCAGCTGTTTTCTACATCTAGCTAGTCCCACTAATCTTACTAAAATACTTTTTTTAACTTTTAAAATTATTGTTAGCAAAGAATTTCAACACAATCGGTTTTTCTTTTACTTTGATTTGCTGTATCAGCTGAGAAAAATTATCTATTGTAAATGCGTCGAGCGATCGAAATTCACAATAGTCCTATTCTTCAACGAATGAGCGCCATAATACCAAATGAAAATTCGTTCGATCAGTACTTTCGACTATAGTCGAAGATCGAATGTTGCTCATAATAAGGGCCTATATCTTTATTTAAGAAACGTCAGAATCGAAAAATAAATTTAAGTCAGAAATAGAATCAGACAATACCCACATGTTGCGCGTTCGTTTAGGATTTGGCGTAAAATCACTTTCGTCACTTGAGGAAATGTACACGTCTGATCTAGATAGTTATGCAGGCGGTTCCATACTTGTAGGGTTAGCATTTCTGATGTAATCTGTGATGAGTTTTTGCTTAGCTGGTTTAGAATCTTGTTTATATGTACAATTCCCGATAGGTCGACATGCATTTTGTAATTTAAAAAAAAAAACCGCACTATTTCAAAACCGCATAAAAACAGAACCTACTGTAATATTCTTTATTGAGGGTCTAGCCTACCAACATAAGAAACATATATGGATCGGTTCCCGCGTGCGCGGTTCGTTTAAATTAAACATTCCCGGTACTTTTTGATCATAGGTATGTCCACCGCGAGTAGAAGTTCATTCGATCAGCCCATTTTTTTACTACTTTTGCCAATAAATCTGGCCATATGGCAGCTTGAATATTGGCTTCCAATGCTTCAATTGTTGCTTGTTTGCCGCCATAAGTCAATGACTTAAAACAGCCGCATAAAAAGTAATCCAGAGGCGTTAAATCGCACGAACGAAGGGGCCAGTGAACAGAACTACTTCTGGAAAGAAAGTTGTCACATAATTGATTTTGCAATAAATCGATTTTTAAGCGCGCTGTAAGGCAAGTTACGCCGTCTTGTTGGAACCAAATATCGTTGATGTTTATCTGATTAATTTTTGGAAACAAAAATTCAGTCAGCATGGCTCTATAGCGCTCGCCAATCATCGTAACAGCAGCTCAATCTTCACTGCGAAAGAAATAAGGAACTATGAGTTCGCAGGGCTCTATGAGCTTCGCGTACAGATTTATTTTTTTAAGTAAATTTTTCATAATTTTTTGTAAGTATTGTTCTGGCGTTAAATGACTCATTATGACCTGCCAGAACTTAGGTAGGTAGTTGAAATGGTTGAAGGGCCAGTCTGTCACTCCTCAAGTAGCACTAAAGCGCCGTTTTGATACCATTATCAGACCTTACTGAACAGAAATGTCAACACAGTTGGCCATTCTCAGCCACGGAACCATAGTTATCGGTGTCCATAGTTCGCATGCAGCTAAGAAAACACCCGATACATATATGTATGAGCGGGGAAAGTACGCTGCTTAATTGCTTGTAAAATCAAGTGATTGCGAATTTTTTTTCAGAAATTAAATTGGGGATTTTCCATTTCTGCGCAGAACTGCACCGCCTACGTCCTTCTCACACAATCACCTGAAATATTAAATGCACTTGCCACATAAATATGTATGTATGTAAATACCCATTTTAACAAAAAATAAATCTTCAGTTTTGTTGCATTGAAATACTAAAATATTTGTTTTGGTATTTATTTTTCGTATTAATTTTGTTAGAGTAAACAGCGAAAACTCTAGACACAACGGAACTAAATAAAAATGGAGTGTGAACCCCCATTTATAAAAATCCAAATTGAATCACATTTATTGAGACACATTGATATGGGGGGTACTTTTTCGCTATCTATATGAAGAGGGTTTACTGGAGGTTCGTATTTTAGAGGTAATCACCAAAGTAAGTATTTAATAAATGTTTTTCTTTTATTTCAATAATATTTTTTTTTTAAATATATCTTTTTCTACTTAAGTGCAACTAATGCAGATCAACGGCGGCCGCCGTAGCCAAGTGGATTGGTGCATGACTACCATTCGGAATTCAGAAAGAACGTAGGATCGAATCTCGATGAAAAACCAAAATGAAGAAAAAACAAAAACAAAATTCTAATGGCAGTCGCCCCTCGGCAGACAAAGGCAAGCCTCCGAGTGTATTTCTGTCATGAAAAAACTCCTCATAAAAAATATCTGCCCTTCGGAGTCGGCTTGATACTGCATGCCCCTCCATTTGTGATGAAACAACATCAAGACGTAAGACAATTAGCAAATTTTACGAACAGCTGATTAAATTGTTGGCGGAAAAGTCAAAAAACTAAACATTTTTTTCAGTTGAGCTACCTCGTATTAGATTAAACAAAATTAAATCAAGTAAAATGCAAAATAACGAGCTTAGGCATCAGAAGATTTTATTTTTTCCACCATTTGATTTATTTATTGTATTTTATTTTATTTTTAATTTTATTTACATGATAATAAAACTATTAGTAAACTCAAGCAAACGCAGCGGCTGGCTGGTGATGTGTGTTGGATCAGATACGGTCCTTTACAAATGTGTAAACTTGTTTATGTTACCTTCAGTGGCATCTCTTAAAAATTTAAGATGCTCTCTGTTGCTGAAGTGGTGATGCCTTTGAGTCGCAAATTCTGGGCAGGATTCCAGTAGGTGATGCACACTGGCTATGGCTTGGCAGAGGGGGCAGGTGTTGGATATATTACCCTATAATAAGTGTGCACTATTTATTATGGTGCGCCCAATACGGAGCCGTGTGTATGGTGGTTGCCGATGATGCATAGGCAGGTTTTGCATGTTTGGGGTTAATGTTCGAATAAAATGGTGTTTATAATACGACCACTAGTAACTTTATTTGCCTCTGTTCTTGAATAAGCCGGTGTATGTCGCTGGTCGCTCGGTAGGATGACTTCGGATGTGATTGTTGGTGTAACGGAAATGTCCTTGGCAATTGTATCTGCCAGTGTGTTACCCTGGATGCCGGAGTGCCCAGGTATACACATGATTTTGATACTGCTCCGATGGAAAATGAGTATGTTTTTAATATAGTCGATGATTTTGCTAGACTTGTGGATTTGGATGGCTTGGAAACAGGGCAAACTGTCGGAGCAAATTATGTGTTTACCCTTGCTTTTTGCGCAGTATTGAACGGCTTGGCATATAGCTGTTGCTTCACCGGTGAAAATCCAGGAATCCTTTTGAATCGTCAGTAAAAACCAATTGCCAGCCGTTAAATTTATAGTATGCGATTGATTCGGCGAACTTGGGCCTGTGGACGGCGTTTGGAGTATTATCTTTCCGTTAAGAAGTCAGGTCATTGATAAAGCATTTTTTGCTAACCGCCCATGGGGGGTGTGTTATTTTGTTCCATTTCATTATCGCTGTCAGATGCAGAACATTGCATTAGCAATTGTATTGTTGTGGCAATCACAGCTTTCTTCATATTTCCTTGCTTCCTATTGCCAAATTAGTTATTAACCAAAAAGCATAAAAGACAAAAGATAACTTCAATGATTTCAATTTATATTCCGGAACTGCAGCAACGGTGACTGGAGGCTGAAGCCAGATGTACATACCTCTATATCCTTGGCCGATTCCTATTTAATATATGACTTCAAATAAACTTTGTAAATTTTATCTAAAATATACTTAGATTTTCCATTTTAATCACCATTTCATTTAAATTTAGAACTTTGACTCAATTCGCAAATTCCAATTATTCTTAATTTTTACTTTGCAAAGAGCTTTATTTTCACTTGCAAATTCTTACGAGTAAAAATTTACCCAGTAAAAACTTGCAACCTCCCCTCAAAATGAAATGTCGTTTTGCTCTCTCATTTTCCCCTACTTTGCACGTTTTTTTGGATACATGAACACCACAACTTGAAAATTTGTAACAAATTATTTGCTTCATGGACTGACCCACTATATCACTTGTGTTTCAAAAACTTTCTTACGCCTTATGACCAGACTCCCATAATTTAATACTCGTATTTAAGCGAATTACGAGTATGAAACCGCAATAAAATTGAATTTCATGTTGATAACCTCCTCCTTTTGGACTCTGCAATAAATTCAACATACATACATACATATGCACATACGTACGTGTATGTAACAGCACTTTTCTTTAAGTAGATTAACAAATATTTATAAATAGCAGCCATTCTAGTTGTGTGCTTTGTAAGAAATCTCTGTTTTGGAAGTGCTGAGTATGTAAATACATATGTATATAGTATTTATAAGAATTTGAAAATAAATAAATAAAAATGCGTCATTTGAACATAGTAATTAAAAATATAAAATTTTATTTGGTAACTTTCCCCTAAACTTACGAATGTATGACCAATACGAATATCATCGAAAGTGCAAGTTTCACTCAGTTGTCATATGTACATACATACATACTTACATGTTGCCACTGCAAGTACAAATGGGGATTTCAACATTCCCGTGACTGATAGTACAATGCAAAGTAATGATTCAAATGATTATTTAGAAATGAAAATAGTTCTCTTACATTTGCATTCACTTGGATGTACGTTAGAAGCCGCACATATCCGATCACGAACAGTTGAAATATTTGGTAAGGCCTCATTGCTTTGAAAATCGAATAAATAAATTTATAAAAAATCGAATTAGCTAACAGCCGGCCTCGATTAATCTCTTAAACCTTGTTTGCTACTCCTCCTGTTTTACTTCGCCAGTCGGCTTCGGTCTGCCTACACTGGGATTCAACAGTACTTTTATGAGATACTCCACTGATGGTCGCTCGGCCGTTTGAAAAACCGGCAGTCCGCGTTCCTCTATAGCTAAACGCGTACTCGGTCCTATGGCCACCAATTTCCAGTTGCCCATGTCCACGTTGTGCGCCTTACAATATTCGTGCACCCAATTAACACCCGACGGTGAGAAAAAAGCAAAGTATTCTATATTCGCCGCCTTCAACGCACTCTCCATGTTCTCCGCCAATGCTGGGTGGCAGACGGTTTCGTACACTTCACAAGCGTCCACTTGAAAGCCATTCTCCACCAACTTTGAGAGTAGTAAATCGGTGCGTAGATTGCCACAGGGCAGCAGCAGCGGCAGATCGCGCGAACCGTCGAATGTGTCCACTATGTAATCACCTAGATTCCGTGCATTACCGGTTTGCTTGCCGTGCGTGAACAGTTGTTGCAGTGACGATAAAGCCAAATTATGTGTGACCTCGCCAACTGCATAATTATGCAACAACTTCCAACCACTATGCAGTTCTGATAACTGCAATGCCTCGCAAACCGCTTCGACGCATCGCGGACTGGTGAAGATGATACCCGCGAAACGGTCTGGTGTTTGTAGTTTAGCTCGCAGCTGTTCCAAATTCTTGAAGCCGAAACTGAGTGTGGGCACGAATATTGGATTGAAGCCGTTGGAGTGCAATTCCTCCGCGTACCGGTCACTACTCTCCGATTCGGATTTGAAAATAATCACAGTGCGCCGCGCACTCATCTCGATTCAATGTCAATGAAACTTGACTGACTGAATGGTTCCTACGGTTGCGAGTGGCGATGTTGTATCAAACGTTTGCAATCAGCAGGTGGCTATATGAGCAAACGAATTAATTTCTCAGCGGGCTAATGGGCGGGGTATTGGATGTAATGTCGAATGAGTGGCTGCGGTGTTTTGATAAACTTATTAGCTAAATGAACAGGGTTGCAGTGAGTGGCAGAAAGTGATGAATATTTTCCAAATTATATTTTACTTATGAGAATATTTATTGTGTGGATTTTAAAAATATCTGACTAGAAAATTGTTTGTTATAGAGATATAACAGTAAAATGTTTCCTCGCGCCTATGGCGACGATTTCAATCTGTGTCTTAAATATGATAATTAAGGTCAGTTGTTCGGTGCTGTTTTAACTGTGGTGAATTAAAAAATAATAGAAGTTTTTCAGTTTTTTTCATGAACTGACAAAATACCAAATGTCATAATTCTAAATAGGATGCAAACCTCAAGAGGCATGTTAGCGGACATAAAAAGAAAAGCCAGTTATTTCGGGCATATTTCTTGAGGCAGCAAATACGATTACAATTGGTGATACAAGGAAGCATCGAAGGACGAAAAGTAATTGGTAGGAACAAAATGACCGCTAATTTGTTTAAAATTTGGCCGCCGTATCCGAATGAGTTGGTGTATGAAGTGGTGTCGGAAGTGCGTAGGTTCGAATCTCCGGTAGTGTCCGGTTTTGAAGGCATGAGGCACCAAAATGATAGAAAAAATGTTTTTCTAATAGCGGTCGCGGCTAGGATTCGCAATAATGTCCATTGGGCAATTTTTGGCAAACTATAATGTCTTTATTAGTGAAACTTGGTGCAGATGTTAGTGAGGTGTTAAGGAACACTCTTTATAACACCAAATCATTCGGGAAATTATAATTTCGTAATTATTTGCCTTCAAAATGCCCCCGGGAACTTCACTATAATTTGGCGCACATTACACTATATATTTTTTACACTTCACTAAATATACACTTACACGCGCGATTTTACTTATTTTTATCCTTATATTCGAATTATTTCATTAAAATTAAATGCAAATTCATTTGTCCATACAAACACTTAACAATTTTAAACGCGAATAAGAAGAAGATTGGAATGACAACAGTATTGTGTTGCCGGATGCCTGGAAATGAAAAGAAAAATATGAACAAAAATGAAGTATTTCAGTTTAGTGTTAATGATGGGGATGGGGGGTTGTTGTGCCTCCTGTAACACATTTTACATTCAATTATTTTAACACGGAAAGCAGTTATACGCAAAAATACTGTGGATTGCGTAGCCGGAGTTGGACTGATGAGGGTTATTTTTTTTAAAAAAAACGAGCATGCTGACCCGTTTGTAAAACTGATCGAAGCAATACAATACACTTATAAACCGGAATTTTTGGCTTTTAATTACAGGTATCCCTCGTATAACGCGATAGTTACGTTCCAGAAGAATTGCGCGTTATGTAATTCCGCGTTATCTAAAACATAGTTTTCATATAAATTTGGGGGTTATGTTCCAATAGGTTTTTTTTAAATAAAATACATACAAAATAACAGATGCACATATATTTGAACTCAATACTAAAGTTCAGACTTTCTTATACAATTAAAAACACAAAACAAAAAATTTAAAAACAAACTAAAACAAGTTAAAGGTTTATTAAAAACTTTATTGTTATTCTTCAAACTTCATATGGTAATTAATCTGTTTCACTGTCTTCAAAGATCTTTGCACGTGGGCGTTTTGGGGGAGCAATAGCTTCGTCAGAAGATATTTCTTCAACATAGTTTTCGCTATTGGATAAGAAACTAGTTGTGGGACCTTGTGGTTCTTCTACTGGTTTTATAATTGCAAAATCTGTTATCAGGTTTTGGTGGGTGGTTTTTTTAAGCTCCTTTTCAATTTCGTAATAAGGTGCTAGATTAATATCTATTCTATCTATTTATCTATTTTATAATTATGTATTTTCCCCTTCGCGTTATATTAATATATATAAGCCTAAATTTCGCGTTGTACTGAAACCTAATTTTTCCAAATCGCGTTATATCGAAACCGCGTTGTATAAGACCGCGTTATACAAGGGATACCTGTACTTTATTATTTTGTTGTGATACGCTTAATATCATTGCTTTCGCTAAATTACAGAACTTTAACATTAAATTACTTAAAAACTATAAGGCTCCGGAGGGTGCGGTTTTCAGTTTTAAGATGGGGATACACCCCCCACTCTCCCCTTTTAACCTTTTTTTTCAAAGCGATAGACATTATACTACATTTTTCCCGCGGTCGCCCCTCGGCAGGTAATGGCAAACCCCGAGTGTATTTCTGCCATGAAAAAGCTCCTCGTAAAAAATATCTGCCGTTCGAAGTCGGCGTAACACTGTAGGCCTTTTGTTTTATTTATTTTATTTTATTTATTATTAAAGTCAAAACATACAACCATAGGTTATTTTTACAATGATTGACCTTAAGAATAGTTTACATAAAAGGATTAACAGTAAAATTGAAATTAAAATTATAGGTAGTAGTAAAGAAGTATAAGTTGGAGAAAGTTTTAAAAGGAAAGTAAGGTAAAATAGTAGTAGTAGGAGTAGGGATTAATAGGAAGAGATTTAAAGTACATTCAGCAATTTTCGGCAAGATAGCGAAGCAATTTATTTTTGAAACACGAGCTTTCTTTTATACGTTTAATTTTGTAAGGTAAGGTATTCCAAAGACGGACAGAGACACAAAGTATTGACGTTCAGTCACCAAACAACTGTATTTCATCGGGACTAAGTTTAACGAACGGCAGGACTTTGAAGGCATAAGTCGATTTTTGAGGTATCTGGGTTTCTGAGTTTTTATGATCTAAGCATTTAAACCTAAGCAAGTCGTAAATATGGTCTGAAATATGGTCATAACGTTTTTTACAGTACACGTATCTTGCAATGTTGTTATACAAAACATTAAGCTTACTACGACACGCACTATCACAAGGAGTATATAACTCACAACCATACAGTAACGTTGGTAACAAATACGTTTTAGCTAGTAGCAGTCGAGTGTTTACTGGTGTAAAATATTGAGTTGTCCATAAATTTCGGAGCATACCATAAACTTTGCCTATGACAGTAAAGATGTGGTTGCTCCATGTCAAAGTTCTATTAAATGTAACCCCTAGATTTTTAACATTGTCCACATATTTAATCACAGCGCCATTTAGTTTGACTTGTGTATAGCCATCGAGCTTGATATATTTTTTGTAAATAACGATGCATTGGGACTTATCAGGATTAAGAATTAACCCATTTTAAGACGCCCACTTGCTTGTGAGGCTCAAGTCAGAATTCATTTTACTTATGCAAATATCAATACAGCTAATGGGACAACTAACATATAATTGAACGTCATCAGCGTATACAAGGACATCACTATATTTAATCACACCGAACAAATCGTTAATGTACAAGACAAATAAAAGAGGGCCAACGATAGAGCCCTCAAGGCTCTGGTTACAGGGAGAAAGTTTGACATGGTATTATCACTACATACGGCTTGTAATCGGTCACTAAGATACGTTTCTATAAGAGTCAAGGCCGACGTTGAAAAGCTAAATAAGTTTTTAAGCTTCAGAATTAAGAGTTTATGGTCTACGGAGTCAAATGCCTTTGAATGGTCAAGTAGAGTTAGAAAGGTCACATGCTTTTTGTCAATGTTGAGCCTTATGTCATCAGACACTTTTAGGAGTGCTGTGGTGCAGCTCCTACTACATCTAAACCCCGACTGCAATGTGTTCACCAAGGCGTTGCTATTCAGAAACGTGTTTATTTGGCGATGCATTTCTGAAACAACATAGAGACGCACGTCACAAATAGAAGGAGGAGCTCGGCCAAACATTTAAAAAAGGGTTTAAGCTCTAATTATGTATACGTTTATATATATAAGATCAAGGTTTGTAGCCGAAAATCTGTTATCTTGTTATCGCAAACATCCAGCATGGATATGCAGAGCAAGAATTTTTAAACTGAGTTTAATCCTATGAAACTGGAAAGTAGGCTTGAATTTGCGTCATCAATGCATCATGGCCTTCATTTAAAACGCCAAAATATAATTTAATAAAAAAATATTCCAATCCAATTTCAAGGGTACCTTATCAAAGTGGACAGTGTTTGTGAAAATAAAAGGTTTACACGAGTAAATCAGGCTTTGAGTTAAATAAAATAAAATTCAAATTTGACGGGCTTTAAATTAAATAAAAGAAATTCAAATTTGACGGACTTTGAGTTACATAAAATAAAATTCAAATTTAAGGGGGAAGTCTACTGTGAATTTTTCAAAAAATCGATTTTTTTTTATTAGCTTAAAAAATACTTTGAACCCTCTTAAATAAGGTACAATATGTGTTACAGCTGGCTAAATTTTTCTTCGTTGAAATTTCGACCTTTTCCCGAAGCGCTCCAAAGCTTTAAACGCTGAAAACTGAAACTTTAAACGCATTTTTCTCGAAACTAAGTTTTTGTATACGGTGTACACGATATCTCGAGTTCTGATAAATGAATCAGCTTAAAAATTTAATTATATATTCTCTGTAATAGTGTCTCTCGTCTGACATAGGATTTTTTTGATATCGTTATTTGTTAAATTGTTATAAACAATAGCAACATCAATTTTAGGCAAAAAAAAAGAAAAAAATTTCAAGAATTTTTTTTTCAACGCCAAAATTTTTTATCGACATAATCCTACGTCAGACGAGAGTCAATACTATGTATATGATAACAATATTTTGTTTTTTTGATTTAGATCACCGAAACGTAAGATTTCATGTACACCGTTTAGGCACCTAAGAAAAGCGGACCTGCGCTTGCAGAAGTGCCACAGCGGCCATTTTGAATATTTTGACTTAAAATTTTTTTTTCAAAAACTTAAATATATAATAAAGATAAGAGTTTAAATAGATTTTATGTACGAGCAATATTTTGTTAGAAATAAAATCCGGAAAATAAGCCTGTTTTTTCCCTTGTCACAGTAGACTTCCCCCTTAAGGAACTTTGAATTAAATCAAATAAAATTCAAATTTAATTCTAACATCATACTAAAATCTTGCAGTCACCTATCCTTCGAGAAGGAACTCTGGAACACCAACTCTACGACTGCCCTGCATTTAGCAAATCACAAATAAACTGCTTAGGTGCTACATTATTTTCAACATTAGATAATACGGCAGCCAAGTCAACCAAGTCTAACCTAACCTATCCTTCGAGAAAATCCGTACCTGGCTCTACAACCGTCTTCCGGTTTGTGTTGATACAGAGACCTAATCATCAACATTCTCTGTAGAAAGAGCAGACAAACCTTTTTGAACTTGATTCTTCCATTTCGCTCGAGGATTCCAATGCTTTCCTTGTTTATGCAAAGGTGCTGAGTTGAATAAACTTTTCACCGAGGCAGCATCGTTCAATGGAAATCGTCCATACATAGCATACGATATGAAAATGTCTACGTAATTGTTGTTGTGGCAGCATAAACATTCCCTATACATGAACGGGGAATGCTGCTGGAGTGACAGTCCTTGGCCGAATATATATTCGGGTCACTTCGGTAACGTAGAACCGACTGTCGTGGGAACAAAGTCAACGTAATCGGGGTTTCTTATGAGTGTTATCAAGATCGACGAGTAATTATATTTCCCCCCCATCACTTCCAAATAGCCCTTTGAAATGTGTTGGTTTTTTATGTTTTGCTGTCTTCTCAGCTTTAGACAATATCGTCCCCATAAACGCAAATTTTTCCTCTTTGCAATCCTTGTGGTGAGCCGTAGCCGAATGGCTTGGCGCGTGACTACCATTCGGAAGACGTAGGTTCGAATCTCCGTGCATGAATATAAAATAATATAAGTTGTATTATTGTTGTTGTTGTTATTGTAGCAGCATAAACATTCCCCATATAGATACGGGGAATGCTGCTGGAGTAACAGTCCTTGGCCGGATATAAATCCAGGTCATTCCGGGAACGAAAAACCGACTGTCGTGGGAACGAGTTCTAGTTTTTTTCTAATTCCGGTCGCCTCTCGGCAGGTAATGGCACACATCAAGTGTATTTCTGCCATGAAAAAGCTCTTCATAAAAACCATTTCCCCTTCGTAGCCGGATTAAAACTGTAGGGTTAGGTTAGGTTAGGTTGACCTGGCTGGCTGAAAGCCATCACATGGACCTATTGGTCCTTAGTGGTACCAGATGGAGCTTGACCCATACGTTTCCTTGTAGCCTGCGTCTTTCGCGAATCTAAGTAAGCTTTGAAGCTCTAACTCCGAGCGACATTCTAACCTCTCATATTGAAGAGCTCCTAAACAATTCATTCGGGTTCTAGTTAATGCAGTGCAAGAACATAGAAAGTGTTCAAGAGTTTCCCTCTCTTCTAGTTCATTACAAAATCTGCAGCTATTATTGTTTACAATTTCCATCTTGTATGCGTGTGCCGCTAACAAATTGTGGCCTGTCAGTATACCTACGATAGTTCTGATTTCCTTTCTAGACAGTGCTAGGACGAATCTGGCGCACTTGTCTGCATTCTGTGTACAGATGATTTTCGCGGTTTTACAAGTGGCTAGATTATTCCAACTCCTGTCTATCCGTGTTTGCATGTCCGCGGGGATGTCATTGTATAAAAAAAAACAGCACAAAAAAGATGAGCAGCTCCGCCAAACCTTTACCGGAGTGTAGGCGCCAATTATTTATTTATTTTTAATCCTTGTGGTAAATGAAAAACCTTCTCGTTTTTGGAAACCTAATGCAACATAGTAACGTCTTTATTTCTTTAAGACTTTTGTTAACGTGTCAAATTGTAGAAACAATTCTTTCAGGTCTTTACATGGCAGTGTTTAGTATGCAATTACAAATGGAACTTCAAAAATAAAGCAATAATCCAAAACCACTAATGTAACCATTAATGTTGTCAAAAAATTAATATCTCCGCCATAAGCAACATACGAATTAAGAACAAAAGTTCTTTTTTGAAATGTTGTCCATTGTTGGGTCTTATTTTGTAAAAACTCTTAAAAAAATATACCTACTGTTGTTAGTAAAAAAAAATGTTATATAATACAATAACAACTACAATTACCTTAACATATACAATAAATTAACCTTCTCAAATTGTGTCAGTGTAAACTCTTAGATATAAGTTCTACGAAACTAAGGATGATTTAATTACAATAAATTAATGTGACATGATAAAAAAATGATGTAGATGATTCATGTTGACTTTCCGATAGTTAAGCAATCACTTGGCTCTCCTTCCACTTTTTCAGCAAATCCCCGCGCTTATATTTGTAAGTGGGCAACGGCATCGGCAGCTCCTCATTTATTTTGCGCAAATTAAATATGTCACGGCCCTCAATACATTTTCTTTTAGCTGGAGCACCCCAGAACTCTGATGGTGCATGACTACCCATCGGTGAAGGCATTCCACAGTTCACTGTCAACGGCTTCCCGAGCTGCGGGTTAGATAACAGCGATGGGCGTGGCGAATAAGCCGCACGACTGCCAGTTTCGATGGGCTGAAAAGTGCGTGTGGCATCCAATGCCTTCGGCTGCTGCACCATATCATTGCTCTCGTTGGTGAATGAGTTCTCACGCGATATATTCAAACGGTCATTTTGTGATTCGAATCCCGACGATTGCGATGAAGCACGAGATATATTATCTCCAATAGAGGTCATCGTTTGACGTGGTTCGGGAAAATTTTTGTTAGATTGATTTGAAGAGCCCACATAAAGCCATGATGCGGCTGACGTGTTACTGGCAAGACATGTTGTGCTGAAACGGGATGGTGTGAGCAAATTTGTTGAGGTTGGACGTTGTGTCTGATATACCGCATTGCTGGATAGTGAAAATGGCGAACGTAATGCAGCTGTGTGCGCTGAAAAAGCGAGTTGATTCATCGAGCTACCAGGGCGATATTGAGCAAAAATATCGCTGCTTTGTTTTTGAAAGTGATGTGCGTTGGTCTCGCCACCAAAAGAGGCATTTAAAAATGGTGTATTTGCACCAGTGTTTCTAAAGTGATTGCCACTTGCACCAAACAGAGTTGAAAGCGGGCGTTGTTGTTCATGGTTGTTTATTTCCCAATTTGGGTAAAGAAACGGAGTGCGTGAAGTTAACGTGGCAGACGACACGGAAGTGTTAAAATCTCTCACGGATGAAGCAGCATATTGTGATTGAATTGAGCGAGGATTGGTTTGTGCGTCGAAGTAGCAAGATTTATAGCTAGAATTGGGTGAAAATTTTGAGCTTGACATATTGTGCAGCGAAAATGTTGACGAAGTGACTGGTGATTTATGCAGTCCTTTCTGTGGCGGCGATGGTTGTCCACGCAGCGAGGTAGAGCGAACCGTGCTGGCATCACTGCAATTAAACTGCTGACTCAACATACTAATTGTGTCGTCATCGCTTAAGTAGTCCTCAGAATAGATTTTATGAAAACTGCTGGCGCTAGTATCGTGCAGTTTGGGTGAGACATCTACATGATTTGTCGCGCAAAGCGCTAGGGTTACCGCTGATGCAAAGAGCTGTTGGAAACGTAGGAGCGTATCATACAGCATTAAAAATATTTGCATTCATATGACTTACCATTAAAACAGTGGGGGAGAAGTATAATTGTTCTTCTGTTAAACCGCCTGCAAATGCGCTCCATAAGACCAGCAAAAAGGTAAAACGCGTTAATTTAAACCCATCAATAATTTTATAGCCGAAAGACATGCCAAGTAGGGTAAACGGATAAGATAGCACATAAAGCGAAGCGAAGTTTATACGTGTGATTTGAGGCAATTTTAGTCCCAGTGAATACAGAAGCATCATGAAAATTGTATTCGCAAACAGTTTGCATTTTTCTACCAAAGGATGCGCGCCAATTGGCGATAGAAACGCGGCCAACACACGACAAAGCGCCAACACGTGTGATACGGCAAGAAACAGCTGCTCGCCAAGTCGATTGCCTAACACTGCGGTGAGGTGTTCACGGGTTAACGCCGGCAACATGTAGCACAAACACAACAAATTGACTATTGTGAGTAATGATATGTGCAGAGAAAGGCGGCGTTTCCAGTGTTGACGTTGAACATGGCGAACTTGGGAGAAATGTGGGTGTTTAAGCGTTTCAGCTCCTTTTATAATATAATCCAGGAATTTGGAACCCAGTACCATTTTCTTCTTTTCATGTAGCACTTTCCGCAAATGACGATCGCATGTCCTACACAAACGATATTGCTCTTCAATTTGGGCCCTGCAATTAATACCATATAGAAAGCCATTAAAGCGTAGAGTTAAGAGTTTGAAAGTGATACAAAACGTACTTGTAAACCTTGAGTTCTTCTTCGAAACGAGACTCATTCTTCGGTTCAAATTGGGCTAACTTTTCGACCTTTAGTCGTTGTGCTTCGTTGCAGTCATGACAGAAACCATTCTTAGATGCGTCCAGCGCCGATTCTGATGCATCATGCTCTGATGATTTATCCAGCCTTGCTACAGCAGGCAGTAAATTGCTGCAGTCCAGTTGTTGATATATTTCGCGGTTATAGTCCCCATCTTTGGTGAAGCCATTGTATTGCTCGCAATGTGGACACGTCCAACTGTTCGACTCCAAATAGGGCACGCGCGCATTTTGATTGCAAAACCAGCAATTTACAGTCGCATCGAAATTGGCACTAAAAATAGAATACAAAATAGCACGTTCATTTGAGTGACATACACTCAAGGATTGTTGGATTTTTAAGATTAATTAATATATTTTTCAGTTGAAATATTAAAATAAAACACACGACACAGATACTTGCAAATTTCAAACGCGAAAAATGCACTAAACCAGTTAGAAGAGGTTAGGTAGTCGGTATGCGGTCACCATATGAAAACGACTTTACCGAATTTTCACGTAGAGTTTATACAGCAGCAAAAGTCCAACAAATACGAATGCAAGTATTGGTACTTTGCTCACAGCCAGTGATATTAGCAATTGGTAATTCATTTTGCAAATTTATGAACTTTATTCAACATTCACTCAAATTATACACGACCTTTCAACAAAATGCGCCCAATAATTGCAGAACGCGTTCTACGGCCGTCTTGTAGTTTTTTTTATTTTTCCTACTTTTTATGATGAAAGGTGAATATCTGTAAAAGCGCCAACTTTCAATGACACTTCAGCAACTTGGCAGCACACTTCACTAGAGCTACCACTTCGAAATGCCCAAAACAAAAAAAAAAAAAATAATAAAAATTGAAACGGAAGGCCAAACATTTTTAATTCAATTTACAAAATATCTTGAGAGAAACGGCAATTCAAAAGTGCAGGAGGATTGAGAGAGAGGTTTCTATCTTCATTACTCTCAACATTTCGGAAATAATAATTGCGCTTATTTGCCTTTAAAATGCCTACTACAGCAACTACATACATTAATATTTGGCGTATTGTACAAAAAATAAATAAATGAATATTTCAGCCGAAAGCCTCCGATGCTAGCGCTGCACTACTTTCAGTTTATATAATAATTTTATTGTTATGTAAACCTTTATAAAATAAAAAATGAATATTTTCATTATTTTAAGCAAAGCCAGTCAGTATGAACTCTACCATTAACGTTCTCTGGCAAAGTTTTATCAAAACTAACGTTTTCTGGCAAAGTTTTACCAAAACCTGCAGTAATAAAACGACTGTGCATAATTTTAGAGTGGCACCGATTGAACTAAACAAACAGCTGTTGACAGCGTTTGACGTTTTTCATGTTTTCCTTGCTGTTTTGTGTGCGTTGCTGGCACGTGTTTTGTTCGTTGGTATTTACTGAATTCTGTGATTGCATTTCTTTTTAATATTTGTAATTAATAAATAAGTCAACAAAATGCAGCACGACGATGTAAGAAAAAATACTCACATTTTTAGATGGCCATGATTTGGAACTGACATTGTTTATTTATTTTTGTAGGTTGTGTGGAGTATTATAAACAAATCTTTTTGCTCGCATAAAGTCAAGTAAGATACATTTATATTTTATGAAGTGGTTTATTAACAACACTAACATTTTATCTCGTATCCATAGAACCGATACACGTACATTTTGCCGGCATGAATACAATTTAACCGGTCTCTGTACGCGTCGCACTTGTCCGCTAGCCAACTCACAATATGCCACAGTCCGCGAAGAAAAGGGCATCATTTATCTTTACATGAAGACTGCCGAAAGAGCACACATGCCAAACAAAATGTGGGAGCGTGTGAAACTGTCGCGAAACTTCGAAAAAGCCATCCAGCAGATTAACGAGAATTTAGTGTTTTGGCCTAAGTATATGATTACCAAAAATAAGCAACGTTTTTTGAAAATTACACAGTACCTCATACGTATGCGTAAACTTAAGCTGAGGCGACAGAAATTGATAGTGCCGCTTTCGCGAAAGATTGAAAGGCGGGAAACGCGTCGCGAGCAAAAGGCATTGATTGCTGCAAAAATTGACAATCACATCGAAAAAGAATTATTGGAACGACTTAAAAGTGGCACATACCAAGATATATATAATTTCCCACAGACAGCATTCAATAAGGCGTTGGAAGCGGAAGAGGTGGAAGATGAAGAGGAGAGTGAGGAAGAAGAAAAAGAACTTGAAAAGGAAATGGAAGTGGACGAAGAGGTGCGGCGTGAATTGCTTGATGAAGAATTTGTTGAAGCTGATTCAGATGAGGCGGACGAGGGTGAGGATGAGGATGAGGACGAGGACGATGTAGACAGTGATTCGGGAGAACGGCAAGAAATCGAAGTGGACAGTGATTTTGCTGCTTCCGATAGTGATGACGACGCCGACGATATTGAGGTGAGTAACATTTCTATATATTGTACTTTTTTTCAGAAAATAACACAAGCACAAGTTATGCGCTTAACAACTAATGCATGCGATTGTAAAAAAAAGACAACTGAGCGAATATTTAAATAGCAGTTAGCACCGCTAGTATTTGTAAAACTCTTAAGTTGCAGCTGAAACTGCAACTGATCACTTATTTGCGGTTTCATAAGAATAAATATCTAGCTTTCGACTATGCGGCTTACTATGCTATGTATGCATGTAATATACAATTTTTTTAGCGGTTGGATTTTTAATTGATGGCTTTTAAAAATATACTCTACGTACATACATACATACGTATGCGTATTGTAATGCCATTTTCTGCCATCGCTTTTAATCTGAAGTGGTTTTCCTGATCGAATGTGATATGCGATAATACATTCCGTAATTCGCGACCGGTGAATACGTTTGTCGTCGATACTCTTACACTTAACTCAAACAAACATTTCAGTGTGACAAGCGCTTCCATTCTGATTAGCTCGTGCCTAAAACGCGGCAAACGTGTGAGCACTTCGCTTAGTCGGTATTGTTGTAAATAAGAATAATTACGAACGTATCGCGTAAGTGCTTCAAGTATATCATTATCAGCATCATTTGAAAATTTGCGGCTTCTGCAGCAACATATTTGAGTTTACAGTGCAAAATTTCTAGAAAAGCAATGTGGCAATTTAGCTTGCAACTTTTGCCGCTATATAGTGCACATATGGATATCCGAAACACCAGGAGATAATGCAGTGATTTACTACTGATACCAATGGCATTGTGTGATCACTTATTAATTATAGCAAACTCGGGCAGTGCTTGCTTGCCGTCTATTAATTAAAGAGTTTTTATTTTTTGTGCACTTCCTGCCGAACAAAAAACTTTACTTACTTCATTTGCTTATGTATACATGCATGCGCATATATCTCCTTTGACGATCAAAGTTGAAAGTTCATTGTTATTAGCACTAAGCATTCAAGCGCGAAACCTTCGATATTTACCTGTAAATAATTAATTGTGTGCTATGCATACAGCTTAAGTTAATCGCAGTGCTTGTGTTACGCCTACCCGCACAATAAATACTTATTTATATTGTAAAACTAATTCACTTTTTCGCCTGCAACACAGGATACACCAGCGCCCGGTGCTTTCATACGCGCTCCAATTAAGTCAAGTAAAAAGACGCCTGCAGACGCGGCCGCCAGCAGCAGTAAAACAGCGAAACGTCGCACCAAGAAACCTAAAGTGGAGATCGAATATGAAATGGAAACTGAAACTGCTGCAGAGAGGCAAAGGCTACATAACTGAGGTACGACAGTGCGTTCGTACATCTGTTGTTCCAACTGACGGTGCCCCCCGCCCTTTTAAGTTTTTGCTGTGTATAGGAAGTTGTGGCATTAGAAAGATGCATAATTCAAATCGATTTGTGTATTCAATAAAAACGAATGCAATTAAAATACTAATTTTAATTGTTTGTATGTATTGATCTCGTATTTAGCAGCGCGTATTAGCAATCCGTGTTGCGCCAATAAAAAAAAAATCTTGGCCTGTGAGTTGGACCGGTCAAAAACCGGTTTTTATAGTAACTGCCATACTCGCTAAAATATAGGTATTTTTTTTTCATTATTTAGAATTGCATTCATTCTTGATCGCAACCGTATGACAGATCAGAAAATTTCAACACAACAAAAACATTAAAGATGTTAACCTCGACATTGCGATCTCACTCCATATTTAAGTGGTTTCGCATATTGTAATTACTTAAATATTGGTCAAAGTTGAACAGCATATGACGTAGGGCAATTAAATTGCTTAATTTAGTAAATACTAACATACGAAACGCACATACATAGGTGCACACACGTGTAAATGAAAACAGCAAAACGTTGTTTTATTGTTCTTCAGTTAAATGGCTGTATAAAAAAAAAAATGATGCATTGTGATAAAACACTTTTAAAATACGTAATATCGAGTTCTTTATGGCGAAATGGTAGAAAGTGAAACGAAAATTGAATTATTTAGTAAAAAAAAAAATTATAATTTTAAAAATACGAATGAATGAATGAAAGATTCTAGATGAAGAAAGATGAAATGCAAGATAAAGAACTCTTGCCAACTGAATGAATGTTTAGAAAAAACATTTTTTTTCTGTTTAACACATTTTATTCATTCATAAGTAACGGTAATTCTAGAATGATTGGGTCGATGCTAATATACATACAAATGTATGCCAGCTCACCTGTGCGGAATTCTGCATTCTAGTTGCGAGTCTTATTAAAAAATCAGGCTATCTAGTACGATTTGCCGTTGAGGTAAATCTTTGGATGGAAAAATGTGTCATTGAAAAACTTAGGTTAAAATGGTTGCTCAAGGAGTGGGCACACTTCGACGAAGAAATCGAATTTATCCTTGCAACACACTTGCACATGTTGCTAGAGTGCTGTAACGCCGGTAGCGTAGATCTGACTCTTAAGAAATGTATTCCTCTGGCCGAATGACCCGGATTTTTATGTGGGCTGCTACAGCTACTTCAGTAGCATCTATGTATGTACAGTAAAAGTTTTACTGTTATTGAAAAATTCGCTGCAACGAACAATGTTGGTAGAAAAAAACTTCATTTGTTGTTGTTGTAGCTCTAAGGATATTGACAATTTTTAGTCAGAGGGCGGAAAAAATTATGATTTTCAATAATTTTTTTTGGTAGTCTATTGCTTTATTTTATAAAAATAAAAACATAGCATTAATACATCATATTTCAACTTGACTTCAAGAAAATTAAAAAAAAAAAAAATTAATAATTGTAAAAGTTATCGCTGTTTGTGTGGAGCCCCTTTCTTCAAAAGTCCCTTACGGTAATCATCACAATTCCTTGAAGATTCACCTAAAATCAGTCGGACAAGAGAAGTTACTTTTATTAATAGATAATCTATCATAGTGCCTGATCGAAGCTTTTTTCAAAATTAACAATATGGTGGTCTCAGGAAATATTTTTTCAGATTTTCGAAAAAAACCCCGACAATTAACTGTTTAAAAAATTCGAAACTTTAAAAAAAAAAATTCTTCAATCAGGCACGAGGTTTTTCTGTTTTTTGAAAGCCGTATAAATTTTATTGAAGTCTACCAAGCGCTTTTTAAGTTACAGTGATCACTAGTTCAAAAAACATAGTTTTGAGAAAAACGCATTTAAAGTTTTGCTACTTAATCTCGAACGCTCCGGAACGCCCTCTATTAATTGTTGAAAAACTCGAAAAATATGTCTCGGATTCACTTCAAATTTTCACACAATATTTTTAAGATATTATACTTTAAGAAAATGCAAAAAAAGTGAAACTTTCAAGGCAGACAAAGAAATAGGGAGAGACCCGAGAGAGAATGAGAGAGAGAGAGAAAGAATATATATCTAAATAAATTCACAACATTTGCAGAGAATACAATTCAAAAAAATATACAAAAAACGGAGACCGGTCGACTGGTGTAGGTAAACGCTGGACGCAAACCGTGGCAACAACGCGCACTACTCCGAGCGTTTATTACCCGCACAAACGCAGCGATTCCAGAACCGCAGTAACGGCACAAATTACCGCAAGGCAATACCAATAAATCCGACGCCGGAATGGATAGCACTTTATAGTACGCACAAGCAGTAGCCAGGAAACAGAAATACGCGCCAAAAAGTAGACACAAAAAAAACACACCAAAAAAAGTGGGACCAAAAACGCCCCAAACAGTAGGCACCAAGGAAATATAATGCCAAAGAGTAGGCACCAAAAATATATTTCCTACAAGTTTGCACCAACAAACAAGCGCCAAAAAGTAGGCAGTGTTATTTCTCACTAGAAAATAGTAACCACAAGGGAAAATTCAGGAAAAATAACCTAAAGTGTGTCTAAGATATATATAAGGTATAGCTCTCTCTCTCTCCTTTTCCTCTACGTTATATCTTTTTTCTCTGTCACGGAACGAAAATGCGCAAAACGTTGCATGGCCTTGAAATTTTACTTTCTATATATTCTCTCTCGTCCATCGACGCCTAAGAAGTTTCACTTCAAAAATCCAATGTTTTGAAAATTCTGACTACCCCTAACTCCTAAAGAGTCTAAAGCACAATAAAATTATATTTTCAAGGAAACCAAACATTGCAGAGATCTAAAATTATCATGAAAATCCTCTCAAAAAATATCGATAGAATTTTAAAGACCGTCTGATGAACTTTAACAGGCGTACGGAGTGGGTGACACAACTGTAACTAGTCATTGTTCTGTCGTTCAGTCTTACCTTAACTCTTTTCCAGCTTCCCCTTCCCCCCTTGATTCTGCGATAATAGACAAATACGAGAATTCTACTTCAAGTGCGCCTTCTTATGCCAATGACAACCTAACCTGAGTTATTTGGTAGTCCAAAACTTATGCGTTTGTAATAAACTTCAAATATTTGTGAACAAAATTAGAAACAGCCACAGAAATAGACATTATTTATTGCAAATGCATATAACTCATCTTCCACACATACACACACACACACATGCATACATATTTAAGTGCATCTTTCCAAATAACTAAGTTTTTAGTTGCCGCTAATTAAACAAAGGCCAAGTTTTATGCCAAAGTTTCTTAAACAATTCATTAGCGATATGTAAATACGTTTTATAGTAGCTGATCGTAAATAGTATTTAATTACGGCTTATTATCAGACCTTCGTGTTTCAATGGAAACGTTGATGCGCTTGAGTGGACACCAAAGCTCGAAATATGTAATTTTCTAAACGGTCCACCACATTAGCATATAATATTATAAAATAATGGGATGTCTGCGCTTCGACCTAAATATATTTTTTGCCCTCTACTCAGCACAATAAGTACCTCATCCAGACTATGTTTCTTCAACATGCCTTGGATGCAACTTGCTTGGGCTGAGTGTAAGCCCCTTTCTTCTGGTCATATCAGGCCAAGACGTCTACTCCTTCTTGCTATGGCATCGCGTTAGGGAAAAGGTGTGTTCTTGCCTCTGGGAATCGGGCACAAAAACTACAGTAGTAAGTGCAGCCGAGCCTGTGCAGGTGGCTCCGTAATCTGTGAGAATGCCAGCGAGCATTGCCTGTTTGTTTGTAGGGTTGTAGTTTCCCTGGCGAGACAGCGTACGTCTCTTAGCTTAAGATATTCCAGCAAAAAACGGATTGGTTCCTTTTTGTAATAGGCCTGCAGCCACTTGTTTCCAAGTATCCCTGTGGGTCATAAAAGCCGGATACAAATGTGTAAATTCTATTTCTCTACGCACTCAAGGACTAGTGCGCCACTATATGAGTTTTATAAATATGCCTTTTTGGGTGTTTTTGTAACATTTTCCAAGATCTTTAGAACTCATCAACACCATTTAAATAAGAATTATCTTTATTTTTTGCTATCAATTATTCTTTAAAGTATACACATCCAATGGCTTCTGTTTACAAAGTATCTGAATAGTCGTCAGATTACCATATCTTTTTTTAGATTTTGCATTCAAACCTTCAAGAAATACTTATTACTATCTTAAGACTATAATTAATTAAGAAGTTAGTGCCCGAAGTTGGAGTTTCAAGATACATCAAAGTTCAGTACATTTTGTTTCAAAATCTGCTATACGATTGATTGGCTCCTTGCATTTTGCACTGCTGCATATTGTATAGTATTGTAAAAAAAATGATTATTTTTCATGAACAAATGATGATTACATAAATATTTATTTCAATGTTATAGCAAAAATACAAAATACTACTCTTGTCAAATATGTTCAGCATATGAAATTAAATTACTGGATATTCCTAAAATGTTTTTAAAGTAGCGATTTAGATTTAGATTTATATCAGTTGTTATTTTTGCGTAAAAATTCTGAATTAACTGCAATAGTAGATGCTTTGATAAGAGCTTACAGTAAATTAAATAAAAAATGATATTACATTTTACAATAATTTACAAATAATATGTAATAGCTTTTTATAGCAAACTGATTTTACGCATATTTGTTTTTCATTTATACGTCCGTTATCAGCTCTTTAGCGCTGCCTTTAACACATCAATTTGAGTTACCTGCTGCCTGTCTTAACAGCACATAAATTTTCTCCTTGATCCACTCCTTGTTATAGGGCGCATATGTATTTGTTGACTTTTGATAGACGAGGCAACTTATATCAGCCAATTGGTCCACAAAATCAAAGAGTTGACTAATGTCGTAAGTAATAGTAGGTGTGTTTGGATTGCGCCGCTTCAGGTGCTCTTCGTAGATTTTGCAAACACCTTCCATGCATTCGGTGACGCTCTCATAGTCGCTGTATGTGCGTGTCTCCGGACGAGAAGCTGGCTGCACTAGTAGAATTGTGTGAGACATGTTGACTTAGCGGCAGTGTGGTTTTAGTTAAGCAGGAAGAATAGTCTAGAAATGGCGCGGTTTTATCCAACTCTCCGTAGTAGCAAGTAAATACTTGACCGGCGCTCTGACCCTGGCACAATTGTTTTTGGTTGTTAATTAGTTGCAGTTAGCTAGCACGTTAAAGCACTGAAAATGCAAGCACATGGGTTATAATACCTTTAGTTGTAAACAGTGTAGAATTTGTACTCACGTCTTTTAGTATTTTGTCAAATAATTTTTTCCTGCCACTATTCGACTGTTTAATTATATTTGTAAGCTAGAGAATTATTTTTCTGATGCTGTCAAATTTAGTCGGCTTCCATGTGGATATCTTTGGCTTGTTCTCGCTTATGTGTGTGTTTACAAAAATACACGTTGTGTGCTAGTTGTTTCTTTCTGACCTATGCACTTGCTGCAGTGAACGTAAATTTCACAAATAACGTAAACTAATTTACGTTCTCTACGGGTAGTGAATATTAGAAAAGTATTCGGTTATGCTAACTTTTACCAATTAAAAAACTTATAATTTTACATAAAACAGCGAATGCCGAATTAATTACATTTTAATTGATAATATTTTTTTTTATTTTTTAATAATTTATTGCGTTACAGTTATGATATTTGAATTCTCTATAGAAGGAAGTATATATATATGGAAAACTAGCTTTAACCCGCGGCCCCGCTCGCGTAGGAGTAGTTTTGAGGGATTTAGGATATGTATATAAAAGAATTACAAACAATAATTTCATAGAAAATTGTTTTTTACTAATAACCATAATATTACAATACCCGGCATCCGTTGCTATGCCTCGTTGAATAAAATCAAAACAACCAATCAGAAAAATATTAAGCAAAATTATTATTATTAATTTTCTATCTCAAACCGTTTTTGAACTTTGCATTTGGGTCATAGTTGAACAGCTTATGTGGATTATGAGGTCTAGAGTGTGCTATAAATAGTGGGAAATAGGAAAAACTAAGATTTTTAAGATTAAATTTAATCAAATATTCGATTATTAGTGACGAATGAGAGGGGTGGCGCGGCCTGGGGGCTGTGGGAAGGGAGTTCCATCATTAAAACATGCCTATAACCTTTATTGGGTGAAAATATGAATGTATAAAAATATGTACGTCATTTGTGTGTGTTTGGATTGTCCTTCACCTTTATAGTATATATTTTAAAAATTGTCGAATATTACTAATAATAATGTCTAAAAAGGTCTAAGTTAATGGGAAGAAATGTTTCTCGGGACCTTAAGAAAGTCGTCTCTGAGTAACAAGAACGACCTGAATTTATGCCCAAACAACGTGGCCGCAGTAGGCAAATGTTAAAGATGGCCACATACAGTGCACAATTCCCAGCGATTTGTTGCAGATCGGAGAAAATCGATCGTGTATGGCGAAGTGCGGACACAAATCCCAAGTAATTGAAAATTTTCATTTACCTGGGACTTGTTGCTAGTTTGTGGCACAGTTTGTGGATTTCCCTATTTTTTTACTAACCGTCGTCGAGATATGTTAAGAGTAATCGGACAAATTACAAGTGTTAATATGAATAGTTTAGAAGAAATAAGAAAATTATTAATAAGAATATAGTGTTTCAAAAATGCGCCATCATTATGGCAAATAAAAAGGTAATTATTCAAAACACATTTTTTTTCGTTTTTTTCCTTAAGGCACATGTTAATAACTGCAAGAGCAATCGCGTCATCTGCTTTTTTATTTCGCATGCTAACAGTACGACGATCGCAACAAAATGATGGTTTATGGATTTGTGCACAGTGTGCTACGGACTAAGCACGAATTGCTTTGCTTGGAATTGCGCCCTGTTTATGGCAGACTTAAGGCCGACTATTATTTGGTTTGTAACGGGTTCGAAGCCCACTGTACAACATTTTCCTGGTAAAAACCAGAGGATTCAACTGGATACTGGATTCTCAATCAACACCGTTTTATCCATAAAGTAGTCTACAGGCGACGAACCTGCTCGCTCTTGTTTGCCACGGATGGTCGATATGGGAATTTGTGTTAAAAACGGATAGCAACAACGCGGATGATGCGATTGTAATATTTGTTATTTATGCCTGCCTAAAAAGAAAAAGGGAGAGAGAGCAAAAAAAAAAAAAAAAACATGAAATTGTTGGAGTCTAGAAATTAAAAAAAAAAAGAAATATCTCAAGTTGGTAACGCCTGCAATGGTTAAAAAATATACATTAATTCGAGACACCATTACGCCAAACGATAGATTATTCGCTACGTTAAGATTCTTTGGCTCAGGACAAAGCTATGAAGACTAGAAATTCTTGACTAATATTTCACCTCAGCCGCTCGGTTTAATAATAGAGAAAACCATGTTCAGCAACTATTTCCGCACTAAAGCCATTTAATCTTAACCCGCGCTCTGGTTTTTTCGTTTTTTTTTTATTTTTCATTTTTTATTTGCCATATGCTAGCTCGTTTTATGGGCACTCAATTAACTGCACTATTACTATTACTTTCTGACTCAAGGTCATGTTTTTCCGCCGATGAGCACACTCCAAGAATCAACACGAAATTAAGTAGTTGTTTTTGTTTTCAATGTAATGTTCGCGCACCACACCACGAGCGATGAAAGTGTGCGCGAGCCGCTCGCTGAAAATCAATTTGCCCACAGGCATTTGCCTACTTAATGCAGTGAAGGCAACTGCCCTGGGGCCTGGCACAACAAGAAAAAAAAAACATTTGAAAATATTCAATAGGGTGAATATTTAATTTGATGATTTGTATCCTCAATAGCAATATTATTGCTTTTTTATCAAATATCACACTTTAAATTACTATAGAAAATCATAAAAACATGATTAATCGTGTGCTATTTTCAGTGTCCTAATTTTATTGTGTGTTTTATATTAAAATAAAATAGCCATTGTGAAATTAATTTTAATTGACCCACATAGTCAAATCTGAGCCTTGGCATTTCCGATACAAAATATTACGACTTGGATGACACGCCAAGTTAATGGGTTGCGGAATATGTTTGTAGCGTTTTTACCGAATACTTATTTAAACAAAAAACAATAATTATATCAATAAGTTAATGATTTATATATTCGCCGTTGCTGTTTACAACTTACTTCCACCTCTCGACCGATTTGTGATGCTTTTGACATCGAAGCAAAGAAGAGCAGTTGTCAAAAATGTACAATTTTGCTTCCTGGGTATTCCATTTCTAAGCCTTAAAACTAGAAAAATGTAAATCACTCAAAAATACAATTAACACAGTTTTAAAGAGCAGAAAGACTTCTATCGAATGAATACTTACCCTATACCAAATATCAAACAAATCGTTGTAAAATAAAAGAAAATATAAAAACGCTATGAACTTATTCCCCAACCCAATAGTTCGAAATTTTTTCGCCGTTGTTGTTGAAGCAGCTCCGCTGGGGCGGTAACTCTTGGCTAAGAAAAATTCTTGTGATTCCGGTACGTGGTATCATGCCATTGACATGGATACGCAAGGTGCATTCCCAAAAATTGTATTTACATGACTCTTGATTATTTACTAATAATATGTAAATATATATTTACTATTACAATTTTTTTTATTTATTTAAATACTGTCTTACAAGACCCATTATAAAAATGTTCGTACATTTGGTATAATTTAATATATTTTTACCATTTTAATGTAAATAAACTGCAGATGGATAGTATTAAAATAAAAACCAAGAGATGTTCGAAATTATAAAAAACAGTAGAGAGCCTGTGCAATGTTAATAAGGAGTAGATAATTCAACTAGTGAGCTATGCACAAAAAAATGAAGTTCTAAGAGAAGCTTTGAAGGCAAGAAACCAAAATAAAGACGCTTCAAAAGGTGCATCCCCAATTATTGTTAAGCCAAAAAATAAACAAAAAATAAGAAATAAACAAACGGTTGTAAAGACTAGACTTGATCTTTACGAAACTACATATTAGTAGGAATTTTACAATGGTGGTACAGCTTACTTTTAAATTTTTGTAAGTTGTTGGAGCTACTTATATGTACCTGCTGGCAGTTCGTTGTAAATTTTTAAGCCTTTATAGTACAAATTTTGCTTAAGAATTTTGGTTAGGCAAAACGGAAGTTTAAAATTATCCCTAACTCTTAGTTTATGAGCGTGAGTGTCACTAGTATATCGCCAACACTCATTGCGTAAAAAAAGAAAAAAAAAAAAATGTGAATTTTTTATGAATTAATTAAAAAAAAAATCTTAAAAAAGCAATTATAAGTTTTCACATATTACCATGTTTTGTTTACAAAATCTATTTTCAAAGTTTCTGTGTCACTAAAAAATTTATAATTTATGATAGATTTGCAACCATCGCTTGTAGTGAAAGCTTTATAATTTGAAATTCTAATTATATTATTAAACTAATTATATTATATACTAATTGCATTTAAAATCAAAAAGTATTTAGAAACCTTAATATACGCGTATACGAGCGCGCATACAGATATATTTTATATTTGCGATTTTTTCACCACCTTTTGTAGCTGTTGAGTTATACATTTATCTCACTCACACACCAGAACTAAGTGGCATAAGATGTAATGATAAAGAAATCCACGATAAGTCCATTGGAAAGATCACTTCTCACATTTCGTTTTATTGAGGTGAATTATCATTGCTCAATTGCTAGCGCTCGTATGATAAAATCAGCTGATTTTTGTTTGTCAAACTTGTCCTCGCTTTATGTGTGTGTGCATGTGTTATGTGTGTGTAGTGGGGTATGAGAATCGCCAAAGCGACGTTTATTGCACTCTGTTGATGAGAAAACATATCAAGTAGTAAAAGCCGCGAATATTGTAAACTTCGTTTGTGTTTTACTTTTTCTTTATATTTTACAGTAATTGCTAACTCAGCGACATAGTTTCCTAGCAAATAAATGAAAACCAATTAATTATTAACCTTTTTCTTATTCGTGAAAATGTATTGCGAAACTGTGTAACATCATAAGCGCAGTTATTTGATCGGTTTATTCGACGCTAGCGGATTTTTGTTGCTTCAAGTGTGTGTTGTGTTTTGTGTTGCTCCCTCAAATTGGGAGAGCGTAATAATCCAATTGGAAAATGAATGAAAAGTTGTAATAAGCACTTCAATTTAATTCATTTGCAACAAATTAGAAAATTTATGATTAGGCGTGCGTATAGGCCCCCTGCATCAGCGACTGTGGATTCGAAAAGTACGCGTGTGCGAAAGTCGTGTGTGCGCTTGTGGGTGGTGCGGCATGACAAATCTATGAATGTCCATACATAAGAATATAGTTGTTGTATTAGCAGATAGCCGCTAATCGGCTAATCGGTGAAGGGCCGAAATATTTGTTTACATGCCTGCTGCCAGTTGAATACTAGCGGATATTGATAACGTGCAAACATATGATTTTGTGTTAGTGTATACCTAGGGTTCATTAATTTTTGTTTATATTTTGATGCCTTTGAGTCCTTGGCGGCGCGTGACATTGGCATCGCCCTTGTCCTATACGATTCTAATTTGATTAGTGCGATTCAATTTACCTCTGTTTTTATTCATATTTGGTTTTTGCAAACGCGATTTTCATTTACGCTATTATCAGTTTTGTTCGTTTGTTTTACTGCTATGAAATTTCACTACTCGATGTTTTCAACAACCAACACGAAAAATAAGGTAGCTACTTACTCGTACATACATACAAACATATTTATAGCCAAATGCCACAACTTCCTGAAAAAGCTTGAATTTAGAAAGTGTTTCCATTTTACTTAACAATCACTCTCTAACGTTCTTACAGTTACCCAGTGACTCAATTGCGCCCACATTGGGTTGCCTTTTAAATGGCCCTTTCCGTGATCTGCATTTTACCGGCACAGACCATCGAGTTACACCCCTACACGATATAGTCTTCCTCGATGAAGGCGACCCGGCAATAACGCCGCTGAATTACCGTCCGATAGCAACATCACCGACGGCAACATCGTCCGATGCAACAAATGGATTTAACGGAACCAACGGTTTGGATACCAGCAGTAATGGGTAAATATCAGATTGCATACTTCACTCATACATGCATACATACATATAATACATACACACATACATAGGTATATGTATTCCTTACCATTTAGCCATTGCATCAGAAATGGGCATTCAATTGGATTTTGGGCACAACGAAATTTTTAACTCGAGATAAGCGGTTTTGTTGAAAATCTACCGATATTTATGCAAATATTTTCACGCCTTCGGTGTCAAGAAGTCGTTTTGCAGCTTGAAAAGAAGTTATTAATTAGTACGAGTTTACGCACTGGATTTGTTTTTGATTGTTAGGGAATAATCGCCGTGCAGTCATTAGCAGCGTGTTGCTTGAAGTAGCAACAGTGCTATCGCCATAGAATATACAGTGAGCGTCAAAATAAAGTGTACAAAGCATTTTGTTATAATATGGATTTTATTTCAGTCTTTTGTAACAAAACAATATATTTTAATTTCATGTTTTTTAAATTAGTATTTGATTCTCTACTAATTACTAGAAAACAACAAAAAAATAAATTACAACAACAATCGTTTTAAAACAAAAACAAAATTTAGTGCATATTTTACGCATCAAAATAAAGTGTAAAGCGTACATCAGTAGCATTTTAGCGATTTTGTACCGTAAAAAATATATTTATATTTATTTTTTGGTTGTTTACTTCCTTTTTCGTTGCATTGAAACTTTTTTCATATTGTATTTTAATTGGTTGCGATCGGCAGAGTGAAAAGTTTTTGTCTACAGTAAATTAAACTCTATTATTAATTTTTTTCAATAATGGGTAAACAAACTTGGACTGATGTTAGAGAACTGGTACTAAAGCTTCGCAATGAAGGTAAAACCTTTCTTGAAATCGGCTCTATTGTCAACAGAAGCCCTAATACTGTGAAAAAAAACAATAGTTGGAAAAATACAAAAAGTTCGGGAAAGTAGAAAATCGCCCAGGTGCAGGCCGTCCAAAAGTTTTAAATGAGACTGAAGTAAGGTCTATAGTGCGTGATGCGAAGAAGAATCCCTTTAAAAGTGCGGCCAAAATATCACAAAAAGTTTCAACTGCATCAGGTACTAGCGTAAGTGCCGTGGTCGTCTCCCACGAAAAAAGCCGCTAATATCGACAGTCAAAAAAACGTCTTGATTATGCAAAAAAATACGAAAATTGGGATGTTTCTTTCTGGAATAATGTCCTGTTTAGCGATGAAAGTAAGTTCGAGGTATTTGGGCAGGGAAAACCGGTTAAAGTCTGGAAAACCAAAAATAGTGAGTATGCCGACCAAAATTTGATAACCACAGTTAAATACGGTGGGGGTTCGGTGATGGTGTGGGGATGTATGGCGGCAAGAGGAGTTGGCAATTTGGCTTTTATTAAAAATACCATGAACAAAACAGCTGCTCTGAATATTTTACAAAATAATTTGCTAACCAGTGTGCAGAATTTAGACTTGCAGGGATCTTGGATCTTTCAACAAGGTAATGATCCCAAGCACTCGGCAAAAATAGTAAAATAATGGCTGCTTTAGTGTACTCCTAAGACATTGGATCATCCTCCACCGTCACCGGACTTAAACCCTATTGAACATTTGTGGGAGCATTTAGACCGCCAAATCCGGAAAAGGACAATCACCAATATGGATATGCTGAAACTCGTTATAAAGGAAGAGTGGGATAAAAATTCATATGACGTGGCAAAAGAAAACTAGTTGAGTCGATGCCCCGAAGACTGTCTTCCACAGCAAAAGGAAAATCAACAAAATACTAAATCGATATCATTTTTATAAAATATATCTCTGTACACTTTATTTTGACGCGTAAAATATGCGCTCAATTTTGTTTTTGTTTTAAAACTTTTGTTGTAATTTATTTTTTGCTGTTTTCTAGTATTAAGTACAGAATCATATACTAATTTAAACAACATGAAATTAAAATATATTTTTTTGTTATAAAATACTGGAAAAAAATCCATATTATTACAAAATGCTTTGTACACTTTACTTTGACGCTCACAGTACAAAAGCGAAGTTTTCGCATTAATCAATACAGAGGTTTTGCGAATGTGAATGCTGTGCAAGTCTTGACGCGACAGGGAATTTCGGGCACTAAATTAACCAACATCTTCATTTCTTCTACTTCATTTCAGCTACTTGACGCACAAGATTGGACACATTACCACACATAGCCACAAACAAAAGTTTCTATCTTAATAATTGTATTACACAATACATACAAACATACATATACTACCAATGGAAGCAAATATTATTAGAGTTTTTATCTTGATAAAGATTAGTTGTCTTCGATAGCAACTGCCATCAATCCAAATGAAGAGCGGAGGCGAAAATTCTCTCCCAAAAAGCAAAAAAGTTAACGAACACAAAATTTGCAATCACTTGCAAAAACCGGTAGAAGAAGACTTATCAGCTGGGATTGTTATTTTTGTATTGTCCACAAAAATAACCATAAATATTCTTTAAAAATTCTCGTTTTTTGTTGTTAAAGTTTCTACTTTATCGCATCTGATTATAAACAGCAAAATTCAAACCGGCGCAAGGGGCATAGTGCACAAAAGACCAGATTCCACAAAAAATTATTTTTTTTGTTTAAAAATAGTTCAGTCATATGCGTTCAAATCATATATTTTCGTGATGGATAATTTTTGCTGGCTAAAATTTCTCCAACGCAAAATGAATGTCTCTCTTGTACCTAACTGTCACTTGACTCTCTCAATTTTTGCGGGATGTTTAATTTTTTGGTGTTAACGAACACCTATTTGCGAAAGTTAGAAATAAAGAACTTTTTGTTTTTGCGTTTTGAATTCCTTCACGTCAAAATAAGCGAGCTCTTCTCCACACCTGCCGTTTCGGTTGCCCTCCAGGAACCCCAAAAAGGGTCCTTTACCCCGCTTAACTTTTTTCAAGCCCAATACACACTTTTTCATGTCTTCTTTTTTTGATATTTCGCTTTATATATTATTTTAATCACCAATTATAAATTCTCAAGGCAAGATAAACATACAGATGTAAGGAAAACAAATAATTTTG
Source organism: Anastrepha ludens (assembly GCF_028408465.1). NCBI lineage: Eukaryota > Metazoa > Arthropoda > Insecta > Diptera > Tephritidae > Anastrepha > Anastrepha ludens. The sequence goes on along the minus strand of NC_071499.1, from coordinate 6,931,723 downwards.
ACGTTATCCATATCTACGCCGAAAAAATCAGATAGGGCGGGTGATATCACCTGCAATAAATCTGCCTTGGAAATAGCACGAATGAAGACTGCCTTGATTTTTTTTCGTATATCAACCATACAATGTCAATTTTTTCGTAAACAAACTGTTGTCATTACCCATGTGACGTAAGCCCATGAGCTGATTCTTTCAAATCCGCTGAGAGCCGGTTAACGGTCTGATCGTCGAACACCTCTAAAAATATTTTCACCATGGCTATCATGACCTCGCGTACGTCAGCCAATCAGCTGACTCCTTCAAAATCGCTGAGAGCCGGCTAACGGTTTGATGCAGGCCACACTCTACATTTTGTGCATCCTCTTAGTAGCGCCGATGCTATTCTTAAAATATGAAACTATTATTGCACAGCAATAAAAAAAGAATAAACATAACTGAACATTGGCTTAATTTAATGCTATTCTTCTCCCTAATTGTTTGAGTTTTCTTACTTTTAGTCTTCTTTTAAGACTCTTGTCATAAGGTTCTGTTGTATCTATCTATCTTATAGTCTGTGAGCATCCTGTTTGTTGATTAAAAAATAAATAAATAAACAAGAAATAAATAAATAAATAAACAAGCAACAGACTTGAAATTGCTTAAAAATCAGGTAAAAATATATAAGTACACTTTTATTTCGCGTTTTGGAATATATTTTCTTTTTCCCTAACGAGTTATGGTGTAGAAAACCAATAAAATTGCCGTTGATTGCCTTTTTATCGTACCAAAAACAATGCTCTATTTCTCTCCTTGGGAGATTTCTCTCTCTCTTTATTCAAAAGCAGGGCTGCACATCGTGCACTAAATAATGAATGCCATAAACGGATAGTTAAAGCATTGAAAAACTGAAGGCTTAGTGACAATGAAACCCTTATTTTAAATACCACTGAGAAATTCGCGATAATGCAAAATACCCAACCCTGTTTAAAAGGCGTGCTCTCTTATTTCTCGCTTTGGAAGATCTCACTCCTCGTTCTACTGGGTTCGTTGGTAATTTTTGCTCAGGTAAACAAACATACAGACATAAGTGCACACATATTTAGTTTTTTTATGAAGCTGTAGATTTCCATGTCGCTGAGTTTATTGAACCATTTCGCTTGACGCGCGTAAATTAACAACTAAGATATCAATTTAATAACTACAGTTTAGTGCTACGCTGCTGTCATTAACCAAAACAGATCGATTTAAAACACTTTTTTTAATGTCGCATGCATCAACAACACGTAATGCCAATCCGCTCTAGTGCTTTACCTCCCAGGTAGTCAGCCATCCAAGTTTTGTAGTGCCAAGAAACGCCATTAAATACCCGCATCTTCATATAAGTATGCAAACATCCATAGATAGGTATGTACATATGTATGTGCACATGCATACAAATAACTCGACACTTCGTGATTTGCTTATCAAATGTGTGACTGCTTATAAGACATATTTCGCGAGTATTTTATCTTAATTCCAAACGAGCTCAGGCGGCTAAACGCGTTATTGCGGTTGCCGGTGTTTGCATAACAAATTGTCGTTTGCTCTCAAGGCCGATTGCTTGCTAATCCATTGGTAATCGCACGCAAGTGGGTGTGAATGCGTTTTGCGCTATTGCCAGCCTTTGTTGATAGATCAAATTTGTTGATGATTTTGTGAGAATTCGCCGTTCAAAGCAATTATTATTATCTTCAGAAGAATACAAGAAACTCATCAACATGCACAAATTTAAGTTCGTAATTGGTGGAGATTTTAACGCAAAAAATGTTTATTGGGGATCACGTTTAACCACAGTGAAAGGACGTGAGTTGTACAAAGCAGCGCGAGAAACTGGATGTGACTTCATTTCTACGGCGAAACCAACATATTGGCCAACTGATGTCAATAAAACTCCGGACCTGATCGACTTTTTCATTGTAAAAAAACTGTCAACGAATTTTATTCAAATAGCCGAAGGTTCTGATCTCAATTCTGATCATTCACCAATATTCTTAACTATCAGTGAAACAATAATCGAGAAAGAAAGTAAACCGACGCTCAATAATAAAAATACTGACTGGAAATCCTTTGCAAAAATTCTTCAAAACATTCAACAAAATGACTTCTTAGTAACCACCAAAGATCAACTAGAAGAAGAAGTTCAAAGGTTTGTCCAAGAAATCCAGAAAGCTGCCTGGATGAGTACACCCAATTTCAAAAGGGTAACAAATGGAGCTAACTACCCCAAAGAAATTAAGCAGCTCATCACAAACAAAAGAAAATTACGGCGAAAATGGCAACATACTCGTTCCCCTAGTGACAAAACCAAGCTCAACAAAGCATCACAAGAATTAAATAATGAAATAAATTGTATTAAAAATGAATCAATAAATCAATACCTTTCAAGCTTGAGATCTGATAAAAAAGGTGACTACTCACTTTGGAAGTGTACTAAATATTTGAAAAGACCAAATTGTCATGTTCCTCCAATCAAAAGAGATAATAATACATGGGCAAAAAGTGACAAAGACAAGGCAGTAGCTTTTGCAAAACACTTAACAGAAACTTTCCAACCCAACGAAAATCAATCTGACAATTTGTATACTCATACTGTAGATGAAAACACTCCTATTTCATTCATTACTATAAAAGAACTCAAAAGGGAAATAAAACAACTAAAAGATAAAAAAGCGCCCGGATTCGATTTAATTACAGCTGAGGTTTTAAAAAAGTTACCCTACATAAGTTTGGTTAAATTAGTAAAGTTATTTAATCATTCAATTCAGCTTCACTATGTTCCAACCCTGTGGAAAGTTGCGGAAATGATAATGATTCCGAAACCGGGAAAAGATCTACATCTTGTTTCCTCGTACAGACCAATCTCGTTGCTGCCTCAAATTGGTAAGCTATTTGAAAAGCTCATCCTCAATCGGTTGACGCCAATTATCGACTCTAAAGATTTGTTACCTTCGCATCAATTTGGCTTTCGGTGTAAGCACTCAACCATCGATCAGGTGCATAGAATCACAGCCGAAATTGAAAACTCTTTTGAACAGAATAACGTGTGTTCAGCAGTATTCTTGGACGTCGCACAAGCTTTCGACAAGGTTTGGCCTGACGGTTTAAATAACAAACTAAATACCTGCCTTCCAAGCGGTTTTTGCGCCCTCCTAAAGTCGTATCTGAGTGAACGCTACTTTCGCGTTAAACAAGGAAATGAATACTCTGACCTTGAAGAAATAAATGCTGGTGTGCCGCAAGGAAGCATTCTTGGTCCGCTCTTATACCTTTTATACACCAGAGACTTGCCGATACCCTCGAATAGCTTGATCGCCACTTTCGCCGACGACACTGCCATCCTAGCAATTGGAAAAAGTGCTGAAGAAGCTGCAACCAAACTTCAAATTGCAACAAACGCTATTGAAGAATAGACGAAAACTTGGCGCATAAAATTGAACAATACCAAGTCAATACATGTAAACTTCACCAACAAAAAAGTGAATCATTATCCAATAATGCTGCTAGGTGCCGCAATACCACATGCAAACCATCTGAAGGTAATACAAATTAAATGGCTAATTGGACGAAGATCAAAGCTATCCATATATAACAAAATAGCGATATATAAACAAATTATAAAACCAGTGTGGTCCTATGGCGCGCAATTATGGGGTTGCGCCATTCAAAGTAATATAAATATACTTCAACGACTCCAGAATAAAATCCTTCGAGATATTCTCAACGCACCTTGGTTCGTTCGCAATAAGGATATTCATCGTGACCTTAATATCCCTACGGTCGCTGAAGAAATTAAAAAACAAGCAGAAGCCCACTCCCATAGGCTTCAAAGGCACGTGAACGAGGAAGCTAGCAATCTGCTCAACACCTCAGGCCTAACTCGACGACTGCATCGAATTAAACCACATGATCTGGCATGATGGCTGTTAACTTAAGGAAGGGACTATGAAAATCTCTTCACAAAATTTTATTTATGTTACCAAAATTGTACTGCTCGTTAGTTTATCTGTAACTATTAGTTGCAGTGCCAACAAACATTGTTATGTATTTTATATTGTATCTATGTTTGTAATAAAAAAAAAAAAAAAAAAAAAAAAAAAAAAAAAAAGCAATTATTCATGTTGTAGTTGGGGTACTTAACTTATTTTTAATAATAATTTGTGAATAAGTTTTGCTCACAAATGAGGGCCGCTGGATGTTTGTTTTGATTATTCAATATTTGCATAGTATTTGTTGGCGCTGGGGTAGAGTTTGCCGTGGTCGTTTAGAACGAATGCCTTTTGTGTGCGGAAATCGAATTTTAGTTCGTACATTCGCATTTTAGCGATTGCGGAAACTCTTGCACTTGTTTTCAGGTTATTTTTATTTTCATTTTCTATAAAATCGTTCGTGTTAGAGGGATATAAATATTTAGACTTGCATAAAATAAATAAATTTTTGCAGAACGGAGTTGAAATACATAAATAAAATCGTACCAAATTTGAAACTAGTTTTGTTTTTAATTTGTTTTTATTGCAGTAGTTACTAAGTTCCGAACTTCCTGTCTGCTTGTGCATTTATATTTCAGAGAAAAGCACAAGAGAATCACATAAGATAAATAGATAGATATCGAAAAAAAAGTAACCACTTCTAGTTGAACATCTAAAGGGTTTTCCAATAAGAGGTGTTATTCCCGTAAAAGATTAATGGTTTCGTTGCTTGTGTGGCACGTAGCGCCGTCTTGTTGAAAATAAAAATTGCCCAGATCAATGCCATCCAATTTGGGCCATAAAAAATTCTTAATCATCTCTCGATAGCGCAATCCATTTACCGTAACTGTTACTCCAGCTTCATTTTCGAAAAAGTAAGGTCCGATGTCTCCGCCGGACCATAAACCGCACGAAACCGTCGCACGTTGAGGATAGAGAGGCTTTTCAACAATAACTCTTGGGTTTTCTGAGAGAGATCGTTGGTTCGAATCTCGGTGAAAGCAAACTGAATAAAAAAAAAACATTTTTCTAATAGCGGTCGCCCTCGGCAGGCAATGGCAAACCTCCGAGTGTATTTCTGCCATGAAAAAGTTCCTCATAAAAATATCTGCCGTTCGGAGTCGGCCTGAAATTTTAGGTCCCTCCATTTGTGGAACAACATCAACACGCACACCACAAATAGGAGGAGGAGCTCGGCCAAGCACCTAACAGAAGTGTACGCGCCAATTATTTCTTTATTTTTATTTTCTGAGCCTCAGATCCGACAATTTTGCTAGTTGGCTAACTCCTGTTATTGGAAAACCCTTTATTATGTCTTCTATCGGCATATTGATGGGACTTCTCGTCTAAGGTTACATTTTGGCTATATAACACAATTATAAAGCCGATTTTCTTGTATGGAGTTCTTCCCTGGTGGAACTCACTGGAAAGGAGAACATCAGTTAAAAAGCTGGAGAGGGTGCAAAGGTCTGCCCTCATTGGAATCAGTGGGGCGCTTCGGACCACTCCTACTCTAGCGCTTAACGCTATATTGAATGTGGTATCCCTGGACATCGCAGGGAAATCTGCCGCTGCACGCGCCGCATGAGCTTGAGGTGTTCGGTCTATAAGCGAGACTAAAGTTACGGACACTTTAGTATTCTTAAAAACTTCGAGTTCATCCCCATGGTGCTGGATCATTCATTGTACACCCTCGCTGGGTCCGAGCGGTACTTTTTCCATTCATATTCTCTCAATGTGCAACATATGGAGACAGGGCATGGCAAACTTGTTTACGGATGGTTCGAAGTTGGATAGAAGAGTTGGTGGGGGAATAATCTGCGAGAAGCTCCCCATCAAGCTCAAATTTAGGTTTTTGGACCACTGTAGTGTTTACCAAGCAGGGGTAGTCACAATTAAGGAAGCAGTGGATCGGTTGCGTACTTTTGTAAGTACCGTAAAGGACGTTAATGTCTACTTCAATAGCCAAGCGGCAATTAGGGTCTTGGGTTCGTTGTTTGTGTGCTCGCAATTAGTCGGGGAATACCTGACTTCTATCTCGATTGCATCCGAATACTTCGATATCAGACTCATCTGGGTTCCCGGTCACAGCGGCATAGAAGGAAACTGCTGGGCTGATGAGCGGGTTAGACAGGGGCCCCTGGAGACGGTTTCATCTCAAAGCGAGAGGATTAGGGTTACATTGAGAAGCTGTAGTCTATTACTGGAAAGATGGGCCTCGCGTCAGCTCTGCGAGTGCTGGGCTAGTGCGCAGGCGTGCAAAGTCGCGAGATCCTTCTGGCTACGGGTAGATCGGGGTCGCTCTAGGTAACTTCTAAGGTTGGTAGGCATACTTACCGGACATTGCCCGTTAGGTGTCCATGAGACTTGGGATTGCTTGAGGTCCTTTCTGCAGAAGCTGGCTGAAGGATGAGGTGGACTCATCTCAGTACCTTCTTCTCAGCTGCCCTGCCAGGCAAAGATTTAGACATCTGGGCTCCCACTTGTTTGTTACACCTGCGGATATTGCGGGTTTAAACCTGGTGAAATTCATCAGTAGCTTGAAACGGTTAACACGAACGTAATTAACCACTGTTGGCCGTCATCCTCTAACCCAAAGCCTCTTTTTCCACCTGTTCGGTTGTTATCCTTGTTTCACCCCAGTTTTTATAGTTTTAACAAAGCACATATTAAGACAAAACACTCGTTACGCTAGCAAAACTCGTATTCTTGTCGTTATATGTTCTTTGGCCGTACTTCTGTCCTCATAGAAAGATAAGTCCCTGTATGAAACTTTTCTTTAACTACTGAAATAACGTTTTTTTGGGAATTACTAATAAATTGAATAGTCCTTTACTATGTCAAATACGGATTTGAGTAAAGAATTTTCGCTCGAGCTATTCGTTGCGCAAACAATAGGACACACCAGCTTAAGTAGGATAGATAGAACACAAAGTTTGGCCAGAATTGTGTCGTAATCTAATTTCACAACGGTGAAGTCTCTCCACTCCACTCATTTCACACGAATTTTTACGCTCTTCCAATCAATTCTTGTTCAGACAGCAACGAAGTGTGCTACATAGAGAGTGGCTGCGTTGCTTTGTTCTTGTACCACCAACACAATTTCAGTGCTGTCGTAAACCGCTGCCACTTCCTTCAGATTCCCTCAAAATCACTGAGAGCCGGTTAACGGTCTGATGCTTGTCACACCTTCTGAATTCTCTTCACTGTGGGATCAGCCGATGCTGTGATTGGACTTTATTAGATCAGGTTTTGTGAGCCGCCGTTGAGTATAAATGTTATGACAACCATCCAGAAAGATTGTCAGATAAGTGTCCAAACACGTGGAATTGTACCGAAAAATTTAGTTGACAGAATAGAGTACTATGCAGTCAGCTATGGAAATCATTCGAATTAAATTGTGTTCCTTGTAAAAAATAGGTAATTTGACAACTAGTAGTGGATCCATTCTAGAAATGTATTCCTTGGGAAACAACTTAGGAGCTATGGTCTTCGATCCATGATAAACAGAGGTTAAAGTCGTATTTGCGATGGATCAATACACCATCAAAGCGTCAAATAAGAGCTTAGGAGGAATGACAAACAATTGAAAGAAAATGATGCTTGAAAAACTGCTTGCAAAGAGCATAGAATGCGAAATAAAAGCAAATACAAAATGATAATAGTTGCGTGTGCATAAATTTGTAAAATTGTCGCATATATTCTGTGACTCTTTTACAGACGCACCATCACAGTTGGTGGCGTCAAAATAAACCAAATAATTTGCTTATGAGTACAACAATCATTGAATATTTTCCCTTCTTTGATTTTACTATGAAAACGACCACTTCGGCCATGCAAATTTAAGCTACGCAAGTTAATTCTATAAATACATATTAGGAAATTCTATATTAGTCAGCACCAGATAAAATATTGACAGCAATTTGTCCTTGACATTGACACTCAAGTGACATTGGCCGAACAGTTATAACCACTTTGTGCCGACAAGTAAGGTGGAAGCCAACGCCGTCCCACTTGCAGCGGTTGTGATTGCTTAAATTGCAACAAAAATAACAAACGACAAAACCCTTGTCTCTATGCGAGTGTGTAAGTAAGCCTTTGATGTTTTGTATACTAGTCTCGGCTGCCTGTTGTTTCACATCGACTGCTGTACATACGCATTAGGGTGTGTAATTTTTTTACCATACAGCATAATTCGAAATTGTAATTGAAAATAATATTCCGAATTATGTATAAGTAGTACTTGGACCGCACTGAAATCACAAATTTTCTAATCAAATAAAAAATACGGTTCTGTGCTGTTGTGTTCGCACCGTCCCATGAGATGCCGGCATCTGCTAGCTCGCGCAGCACCGACCGTCTCCAAGTGTTTTTTGGTCGACCGCGACCTCTGCTCCCTTGCGGGTTCCAGTCCAGTGCCCTTCTCATAATGCTATCTGATAGTTTTCTCAATGTGCGACCAATCCATCGCCACTTTCTGCCTTTGATTTGCCTAAGGATGGGTTCCAGGTTTGTTAATCTCCACTGTTCGTCGTTACTGATGGTGCTATTCTGCAATTACCTCAATCCAAGCTGGTTTATCCAAAAAGAATTTAGACTTTACATACCCCACAAATAAAAGTCCAAAGGTGTGATATCACACGATCCTGAGGGCCAATCCACTGGTCCGAGATGATGGATAAATTGCTTACGACGACGCAGTAAATCCATTGTTTCATTGTTTGTTGTATGATTTGTAAATGTTGTTGAGGCGTAAGTCTTTCCATGATGAAATGCAAATGGACACTGGGAAAAATTATGTATTTTATTTGACAGTAGTCACGTGTGATCAAAAAACCCTATTGGAAAAAGTACCTCCAATCTGATCACTCTTTGTTTTCATGCCATCTACGGATGTATGTATCTAAAATTGTCCATGAGATTAAAAACTTGGAAGTCATCAAGTCGTAAGCAATGTTGACGTTTGTTCTTCTGAATTTTCAGATCCATATAATTTAAAGTTACTTGTCACAGCGCATGTCATATCTAAGTTATCTCATTTATCTGGAGACCGAGCTTTCGAGGGTCGTTTGTAAAGTTCGTGTAAAGTCAGAGAGTTGGCACTTTTGGCGCGGAACTAAATTATGTTTAGTTATTAAGATCTCTTGGAAGAGCACTCACCAAGTTTCGGTATATTTCTTTGTGTTTGGCAATCATTTGAATCGAGGAAGTCGAGTAATTTTCCTTTCCCATCACGACAACACACCAGCTCACGCCTCAGCAGTTGTGGCCGCAAAATTATAGGAGATATGGTTCGAACTTGTTTGACATCTCATCTATTCTCCGGACTTGGCTCTATCGAATCCCTTAGACTACTTTTTTGTTACCCAACTTAAAGAAATGCCTGGCGGTAAAAAGATTTTATTCAAACGAGGTGGTGATTGCAGAAACGAATGGCTATTTTTTAGACCAGGAGAAATCCTATTATTCGGAAGGGATTAACAAACTCGAACAGCATTGGACGAAGTGTAAAACCTAAAAGGAGACTACGTCGAAAATTAAAAAAGGTTTACGCTAAAGAATTAAGAATATTTTTGTAATTTAGTAATTTTTGCACGGACTTTCGAAACGACCCTCGTATAATTTTTGTTATATTCACCTTATAGAAAAGATTCAAAAGGTTTTTATTTGATCTGCTCTTCACTCGTGGCACTTTAGCGATCCGATCAAAGCTCCTGTGAGCTCCTGCAATATAATTTGGATTTGTCCATAGGCTACTTTATTGCTGAATATGCATGTTTTAGCGAAGCAGCGTTCACCACAATTTGCTCCACCCTAATGTTTATGAATGTAGCTATGTTTGTATGCACAAAAGCAGATAGCGACGGCAAAGCAAATAATTGACATTAATTTGATTGTTACAAATGACTGCGAGAAAAGCTACATACAATTAATTGTATTTGTTTTTGCTGTAGTTGTTGTCATTTTGATGGTCTTATTTTTGCCCGCGCATCTCCATCAATGATGGTGTTTATTGCCGCTGCGCCATAGAAGGCCGAGACAGGGAATGGCAATTCAAATTCACTGCCAGTGGCTATCCAACACGAGCCCTGGCAGTTAGGTTTTATCGGCTCATATTAACGGGTTAAAATGTCAATGCCGTTGTGCCAATCGTCTCGAGAGAATTAATTGTCGGCACGACAACAACAATTTCTTGTATGAGTGTGCCATTCACTTGGTTGAAATGTGAAAAGTCACATGCACAAACACACACACATATATACATGCACACATATATAAATATATATACACATACATACAAACCCATACCCAGCAATAAAACGCTCGCTTCGTGCACGCGTACTTAAAGCTGCAGTTCGTTTGTGTTTTCCCGCCAAAATATTAAAATACGTTTTGCTTACTCACAACAGCAAACTACGACAAACGGCAACTGGCAACTGGCGATTGGGGCAGCGCGCGTGTTTTTTGCCACATTTTCTAATTTATTTATGAATGAAATCAACATTTGCGGGCTCATTGATTCAAATGCTTGGCCTTATCAGTCGACACAGTGGGGGAATACCGGCCAGCGGCTTGCTGACTCTGCTAAATACACGTAAATAGATGTTTGTATGTGTGGGTGTGTGGGCTCGCACTGTTTGAATAACGAATTTGATTTGCAGTTATCTTTTTTCAATGCCCTCATTAATATTCATGGGTGTGATTTATATTTTTTACTTTATTTATTATTGTGGCGTTGCCAGCGGTGTTTACCCAGACGGATGGGTGAACTGACCTCTTATCTCAAATGGATTTCACCAAAATGTTTACATTTTTTATTAAGCGAATGTCTACACTGATTGCATAATTTTTCTTTTCGTCAGGTCAATAGCGATGATTTATAACGTGTAAAATAAACCGTTAAACGTGCAAATACTTCAGAATGTAATACCAAAGTACGTAAGTATACCGGTTCTTTCGCCGCTGTGTCTTCGTCTTATTTACTTTGACGGAATGGCATAACTCGGACCGGAATTTCCGGTCACGTTCTATCAGGCCAACAACGTTTTCCAAATAAATGATGGGAAATGTTTCATATTTCCACAATAATCACTCAACGGTGTACATTTGGTTGCGGGCGGCAGATAATTTGTGCAAGTTTTGTTGTTATAAAGTGGTAAGCGATTCTTCCTTCTCCTTCTCGATAGGCATGGTAACCGCCTAAACGATTTTGGTTTAATTCAGCAAGCCGCGCCAGTTGTTTCTTTCGTATGCTAACGTCGCTGGGTGGTGTCCTTTCGCCTATACTTTGGCTAGTTGCTATTGACGAAGTTTTGATAATGCTAAATAAGGGTGGGGTTAAGGTAGTAGCATACGCCGATGAGTTTGTCCTAATGGTAGCGGGACCGTTTCCCTCAGTCATGGCTGAGATTTTGGAAAGATCACTGGCTGTAGTCAATCGCTGGGCTACCACTTGCGGCCTCTGAGTCAACTCTGACAAAACGTAGCTGGTGCTATTTACCAGAAAATAAAAACCTTCACCCTTTCGACTTCCCAAATTAAACAACCACGTTCTCCTGCTTTCATCGGAAGTTAGGTATCTTGGAGTGATACTTGACTCCAAGCTCCATTGGAAGCTACACATTGAAAATCGGGTAAAGAAGGCCAGTATAGCCTTCTACTTCTACAAATCTATGTTCTGTAAAAAATGGGGACTCAAGCCACAGGCCGTGCTGTGGATGTACAACGCAGTGGTTTTGCTAATTTTAACGTATGGATGCCTGGTTTGGTGGGAAGCTCTTCGAAAAGGCTACAATATCAAAGGACTGCATGCATTGCCTTCACCGGAGCATGTACAACTTGCCCCAGTGCTCCCCTAGTGCAGTTTTTACACTTACTTCCCATCGACTTTTACGTTATTTCCATCGAAGCTCAAAGTGTCATTCGGTTTAAAAAGGTTGGCCTTTGGAGGCAATCTCTCAAGGGACATGGTTTCATTTTCGGGCAGTTAACATCGTATTTCTCCGAACTTCGTACAGATCTCTCTATCCGCAAACTACAGTTTGAAGATCGTGCTAGGTCAATCTTTCCAAATAGGTAGGATTGGATCGAGGAGAAAATCTGCACAGAAGCTTGCACCTCTGTCTTCACTGCCGGTTCCAAGATGGAATCGGGAGTCGGAGCAGGGGTTTTATCTAAATCAGCCATTTTTATCTATCTCCTTTAAACTACCGAATACTGCTAGTGTTTTTCAAGCAGAAATCTTTGCGATTCTGCAGTCACGCAAAATGCTGAGGGAACGCGAGAGCGAGGGAGCTATTAACATTTTCTCCGATAGTCCAGCCGTGATCAAGGCTCTGACGGCGCCATGGTACAGAACGAATTTAGTAAACTCCTGTAAGGAGGAGATCAAATCTCTTGGGTAACATTTCTCTGATCTGGGTTCCAGGACATAGGAACATAGAGGGAAATGAAATTGCTGATGAGTTTGCCAGGAAGGGGACTGAATTGGTTTTAGAGATCTCTTACCTGGTCATCGGCATCCCACTGAAAGTTGTTAAAGGGGAACTGCACAAATTATTTCTCAGGAAAGCGCAGAAAAGATGGAGCTCCATTTCTGCATGTGCTATTTCGAAAACCCTTTGACCTCAGTACAATATATGAAGGACTCAGAAAGTCCTTTGGACTCTTCGCCATTCAATTTCCAAACTCGTAGCTGTGTTTACCGGCCACTGGACGATCGGCACACACGCGGAAAAGCTAGGGTTGCCATTTAACGCCCATTGCAAAAGCTGTGAGGACCTTTCAGAGAAGGAGGATGTTGAGCATTTTCTCTGTAAATGTCCGGGTTTGGCAGCCAGACGATAAAGCTCACTGAGTAGATATCTGCCTGTTATGTTATGTTATATGTTATCAAAACGACGCTTTAGTTCTACTTGAGGAGTGCCAGACTGGTTCTTCAACCATACCTATGCTAACTGGCGTTAATTGATCAAGTCCTTTTATACTTCATTTTTCCAATACAAAGGAGGCCTTTTTCCCTTGCTCTGTCACCACCACCCGAAGGCTCGGCACCGCATACCCTCAGAACTGGAGTGTTTGCACTTAGTCCTGCCATAAGTTCTGTTACAAATTAAGACCGTTATAAATAGTTATGAAATTATAATACTTTTTTGAATGCAGTAAGTTTTATTTAATCATTTAAATATTAAGAAAAATTCTAAACTATTATTCGAAATGGTCACCATTTGCTTTTCCACAAGCCTTCAAACTATTTGGCCATTTAGCTATTGCAGCACGCACGGTTTCCATGGATATTGACGCCGCTGGTCGAACTAAAGATCAGAGTCTATCAGAGACCAATGTCTGCCGCTTTTGCGAAATGGATATAGAAAGCTCAGAACATGTGCTTTGTGAATGTCCTGCGCTGGGCAGACAAAGACTTCACCACCTTGGTGGTATCGTAGTATCTCCATGTAATCTTTGGAACAACAAACCCACAATAGTGCTAAAATTTATAAAAAGCCTTAAACTCTAGGGTTACAAAAATAGGTCTTGCACAATAGATCAACTCTGGTCGCAGTGCGCAATGGCCTTCTAATAATAATAACTAAAGATTGTTTGAGACTCTCAAGATTTCTATGAGGTTTTCTCCAGGCCATGCTCTTCATTTCTGACCACAAACTGTAGTCCAATGGTTTCAGATCTGGACTTCCAGACGTCCAATCGTCTGCGCCTATGAACCTAGAAATATTGTTTTTTAGCCACTGCTGGGTGGTTTTTGCCTAATGGGCTGGAGTGGAATGTTGCTGGAAGATCCAACACTCTGCATTGAAAAGAAGTTCAACTTCTTCGCCACGCATTCTAAGACATCCTCCTGGTGCATTTTTGTCCCGGTCTTAAACCTTTTTTCGCAGAAATGAAGAGATGTAACGCCTTTACAAGACCCTCCCCACCAAACCATTGCGGAGCACTTAGAAGAACATTTTTTGCGTCTTTAGAAGTTTTAGCATAGATTTTGTTGGTTTGCTTATTAAAAACTTCTTCAGCAGTGAACATTTTCTCATCTGTGAAAATAATATTTTCGTGGCCGTTGACCGCGTGCCGTCAAAGAAGTTGCTGCACCTGTCGAGTCTAATTTTCTTCAAGTGCGTTGTCGAAAGATGAACAGTTGAGCGATGGAAGGCTTTTGTTGTGGATATCATCTCTAATTAGTCTTGACATGGATCTGCTCGATTCATTAATTTCCCTGGACATAATTTTCTGCTTTCTAAGAGGAATTCTGCGAATTCTTACTGGAACGGCTTAAAATTTGTATGTTAAGCAACAACAAAGTGCCCCTAGCGAGTATGGTTACGCGGCGTAAAACTGGTATAACTCTCAATTTTCAATGCTGCCAACTTTTATTTAAGAGCGTTTCATTAGAACGCGTTCATACAGAGCAAATTTTGTTGCTTCAATTTTCTCAATTCTCTTTTGGTGTTGACTGTCGTGTTCACACACGGCGACTCTTCAGTTTTTGGTCTGACGTTAATAACACGATTGAGAAGAACGAGAACACAACGGGCTTTGACAGAGCACGCGCACCACAAGTCACGAGTTGAAGCAACAAATGCTTCGCTGTATGAACGCGTATCTACTCATACTAATACTCAATAAGTGGTTCCAAATAAATTAAAATTTTGGCAATTCTTTTTCAGTGCTACCAAGATATGCTTATTTATACCAGTGGCTGCATCTATTCGCCACTCGCTAACGCATGGCGAATCGAAGAGGCCTTTTGTCATTTTGCAATCTACATTTATTTCAAGGAAAACTCGATTCCTAGAAACATTTTCAGCATCATTTAGATTACGAATGAGTGTTGCGCTGCTAAATTTGGCGGAAATCATAATAAAATTTAGTAATATATGGTCTATTTATAAGTTCGTGCGGTTTTACAACAGATGGCGTAACTTGATTATTATTCCATCGATCCACATTTCCAAACATTCATTGGAGAGCTACTGTCGTAAGGCACAAACGTCAGTATAAGTTTTTTATTTGAAGCGTAAACAACAATATTTTTACCACACTTGAAAATGTCGAATTTCGTGCCAAATAATGTGTTTTTGCGGGGAATTCTTCTTCATTATTTTAATATGAAGAAAAAAGCAGCCGAAAGTCATCGTATCTTGGTGGAAGTTTATGGTGAGCATGCTCTATCTGAGCGAACGTGCCATAAGTGGTTTGCACGCTTTAAAAGTGGTGATTTTGGCTTGGAAGACGAAGAACGCGAGGGTGCGCCGCCAAAGTTCATGGATACCGAATTGGAGGAATTGCTCGATCAAGATCCGGCTCAAACGCAAGAAGAGGTTGCAAAAACTTTGGGAGTTGATCAATCAACCATTTCCAAACGTTTAAAAGCCATGGGAATGATCCGAAAGGTAGGCCATTGGGTGCCGTATGAATTGAAGCCAAGAGACGTTGAACGCCATTTTATGGCATGCGAACAACTGCTTCAACGGCACAAAAGAAAGGGTTTTTTGCATCGAATTGTGACTGGCGATGAAAAGTGGGTCCATTACGACAATCCAAAACGTCGGGCAACGTATGGATACCCTGGCCATGCTTCAACATCGACGTCGGCGCAGAATATTCATGGCCTGAAGGTTATGCTGTGTATCTGGTGGGACCAGCTGGGTGTTGTGTATTATGAGCTACTGAAACCGAATGAAACGATTACGGGGGATGTCTACCGACGACAATTGATGCGTTTGAGCCGAGCACTGCGAGAAAAACGGCCGCAATACGCCGATAGACACGACAAAGTTATTTTGCAACATGACAATGCTCGGCCACATGTTGCACAAGTGGTCAAAACATACTTAGAAACGCTCAAATGGGATGTCCTACCCCACCCGCCGTATAGTCCAGACCTTGCGCCATCCGATTACTATCTCTTCCGATCGATGCAACATGGCCTGGCTGACCAGCACATCCGTAATTACGATGAAGTCAAAAAATGGATCGATTCGTGGATTGCGGCAAAACCGACCGAATTTTTCACAAAGGGAATCCGTGAATTGCCAGAAAGATGGGAAAAAGTAGTAGTAAGCGATGGACAATATTTTGAATATTAAATTTGTAACCATTTTACGTCAATAAAGTTTCAAATTTCGAAAAAACCCGCACGAACTTATTCATAGTCCTAATATTTACTATATATTTTTATAATTCGTGCCAAAGAACAATACCGTTTTTTTTGTATAGCGTGTATGGCATCTTAATTTATATTCTCCTTATTTATCCGTAATTAGCTCTTTTATCGCTGCATATTTTTGGCTTCCACCGCATTGACATTCATTCCTTTAAGTACTTCTTCTTTTTTCCAAATTTTCTAGGTAAGTTTTTCCCACAAAATGCACAATGCCGTGCTTAGCATTGTTGTTGATTTCTTTCGACGTATTGTTCGCATCTTAATTTGCGCAGGTTAATCCGCGCCGCGACGCCAAACAGTGACCGCATTTGTATTCGCATTCGCTCACGTGAATATTTACGAGGCATGCAACTGCTAATTAGGTCTTTGCAACATACATACATTTGTACTCGTACGTACCCACCTTTGCATGCATACATATTTTACAAGAATTCACATTTGTTGCTGGTACGAGTATAATTGTGGTTGTGTGTTTGTGGGCGAACTTTTTGTAGCGAATGTTTAAATGCGATTATCGGTCAATACCTGTCAGTCGAAAAGCACCAGTGGCCACTTGCAAAGTAAAATATTGTGTCACTGCTTTCGTAAAAGTGGTATGTGCACTTTCGATTTTTAAAAGTACATATGTATTGCACAAAAAATGCAGCAACAAATGACATTACAATGTTCGCTTGCCTGATAACTATTGCAAACCACAAAAGGGGAAATGGAAAGAGCGAAGAGTGAATAAGCATTTTATTGAAGGGGAAGATGGAAAAATGCTTACTTTAAAGAATTTGCCAGCAAGGAGAACAGCTGATCACGTACAGCAGATTTTAATTTATAAAAGTAAAAAAAGTGCACATATGATTTTTGTACGTGAATTTAATAATAAAATTTATTAAATACGCCAGAGGAAAGTATAATATTATAAGTTTCTCTCGTGAATTGGGCTAGCAAACGACTGAAAAAATAAATTCATAATTGGCACGCGTAAATTCTGTTTGCTGTTTGCCCGAGCTCCTCCTCCTCTTTGTGCGTGGGAGTGCGTGTTCATGTTGTTCCTTAAATGGGGGTTCCTTAAGTCGACTCATGGCTGTTTGGCTGTTTCATGCACGGAGATCCGAACCTATGCACTCCCGAATAGTAGTCACGCCCAAACCCATTCGCCTACAACGAAATTTCTTATCGTCTACGTGTACTCGTATTTCTAATAATTTATTATGCGCAATTTTGAATTTTGACCTCGAAACACCCATTATAAAAATCCCTTAAAGTATCAAGAACCTCCTCTTCTTCTTCTTGATTGGCGCGATAATCGCTTACGAGATTTTGGCCAAGTTTAACAAAGCGCAAAGTTGTTTCTTTTTCTCCCTAACCGCCGCCAGTTGGACACTCCAAGTGAAGTCAAGCCCTTCTCCACCTGATCAGTGTTAGTTTTGTTCGTCGAGAGTGGACTTTACTGCTCAATTGCCTACTTAGTCCAAAGCAGCACTTGTTGGCAAGAGATATTCTCCGTTTTCAGCCTTGGACAAATACTAAGCTAATTAAGCTTAAAAGGAGACTATGTCGGTTTACACTAAACAATTTAATAGTTTTTATTTTTGTATCGAATTTTCAACTCCTAGTCGGTCTTCCGAAGTTTTTTTTACTAATTTCTCAAAACTAATCCCCAACCTATCCTATGATTTTAACGCTCATAGAAATTAGTAGTAACAAAATTGCAGATAAATTAGCTAGGAAAGGGGTGGCCTCCCTTAATATAGCTTCTGCCCTCTTATTCAGGAAGTAGGGGAAAGACGAGGAAGATCGGATCGTACTCGGACAATTTACTGGGCTTATCGCAATCAAAATCGATGATAGATCTAAGATCTAAGATCTAAACGGATTTATGTATTATACATATGGTTCGTTGGTTGGTTGAATTGGTGATTCGCCAAGAATCCAAGTTATACGGGAATATATAGTAATAAATCAATCATATCAGGAAATTTTTCGAATGAGATGGACCTATAATGATGATATAAACGTGGTTTACTATATTTCCAAAGTTCTGTGGTCTTCGCCGTGAGAGCAATAAATTTACGGATTTAAAGGCCTAATTATTACTAAATCATGTTTTATGGAACGTTTATATGGCTTGCTTTTTAAAATCCTTATCCAACATATTTTTATAGTTTACTTCATCACCATTGACAAGTCTTCGATTTCTTTGAATTGCATCTTCTCAGCGTTCTGTACTAACACAATCAGCTTGCTTCATTTCATGCAAAATCCACGTTTTACAGGGTCCAACACTCGAAGTGTAACCAATTAAAAAGGCCATAAATTTAGTTTGGATAATTACTTTTATTCAATTCAAAGTAAAAAAATATGTGAAAATAATACAAAATTAAGAATCAATTTACTTTTGCTCGATATGACCACATTTTGCTCGAAAGATGCCCGAATGCGATTTTCAGGTATTTTGGTTTTTTCGGCGCCTTGAGACTGGGGAATCTTTTCGGACTTTGCTCTCCAAAATGGCCCAAAGTGAATTATCCATCGGATTCACGTCTGGTGAATTTGAGAGCCACTGTGTGGACGTTGTCAAGTTCGGAACGTTGTTTTTTAGCCATTCTTGGTTCACTCGAGCTTTGTGAGACGGTGCCGAGTCCTGTTGAAACGTCGATGATCTGGCTCGATGAAAACGATTGGAGAGCGCCATCTACGGTTACAGTGGGATTTTACGAACTGCTCAATTTGAAAAACTTTCTCGTCAGAGAACAGAAGGTTCGGAAATTGATCACTTTCGGCCAAACGAAGCAACTCGCTCTGTCAAGTCTGACTTGTTCCTGGTTTGGTGTGAGATCATGCGCTTTTGGATCTTGTAAGGTTTTACTTTGAGATAATTTTTGAGTGTGCGGCGGATGCTATGGTCAGATATTTTCAGTTCTTTCGCCATTTGATTGACACTTCGTCGGGGATTTCGCTCAAGTCGCTTCTTCACTTTTTTAACCATTTCACGTGACGTTGCAGACTTTTGATGACCACCTCCATGACGTTTCGCGATGCTACCAGTATCATTGTAAAGAGTAATGGTGCGATAAACAAAACCTTTATTTACTTTAAGGTACTCGAGCTCAGGAGCAATCGCTGGTTGTGATTCTCCAGCCAAATATAATGCAATCACACTATTACGTTTGAAACCCATTACTGAATTTCTTTTTCGCCTTTTAAACAATACTCTGGACTGTCATTTAGCCAACTAGCAGACAGCTGATGCCTGTACATCCGCTGCGCGAGCGGTCTGAAGTTGGTTATACCTCGAGTGCCGGACCCTGTATATTTTCCGCATTGTTTTATGATAGGATAGT
This sequence comes from Anastrepha ludens, assembly GCF_028408465.1. NCBI lineage: Eukaryota > Metazoa > Arthropoda > Insecta > Diptera > Tephritidae > Anastrepha > Anastrepha ludens. The sequence goes on along the minus strand of NC_071499.1, from coordinate 6,912,230 downwards.
CTTTAAGGACAAACAATAAATCTTTTTTTTCTTATACTTAGTACTCTCGATAGTTCTAAAATCGCTGTCATTTGATAGATAAGAGTGCCCAGAATATACAAATTTATAGTCGATAATTTCTATGCCGTTAAACAGCTAAAAATTTACCTATTTAAGAGGTTTGCAAGGAACTTCACAAGCCATTTTATGCATTCTCACACAGTTTCTTGGTGGACTGAACATTTTTAAGCCAAATTAAAGCTAATTTCAAATTTTTAATTTGTCCAGTGCACATATCGCTGGAGACTATTCCACGTTGTTGTGTGGTTACATTTTCTAAATGCTTCAAGCGACAAGAAGCAATTTATTGGGCACCTCTGGCTGACTTTATATTCTACTTGTATAAAAAACGGAAACGGAAATTGCGCAAAACTATAAAAATGTTTATGTCATTTACAATATTGCCACACATATAAAAATGCACTAAAGAAATTATGTGGTACAATTTTGAGCTAAATAGTACCTATGTATATCTTTGAGGAAAGTAGACTTATACCATTTTCAAAGTATTGGGTATGGGAATAAGTTTCCACCCTCGTAAAAGAGACGTCACTGCTGATACTATTTTTGTGTTCGCTCTAGTAATATACTGGTAATTTGACGGTATATGAGAGGTCTTCATCACGTAATCATGCTCCATTAAATAATACTTGTAAAGAGTGGTTTCGACGCTTCCAAAGTGGCAACAATTTCGACGTGAGTGATAAAGATCGCGAAGGGGCAACGAAAAAATTCGAAGATACTCAACTACAGCAATTATTGGATGAAGACGCATGATGATATATCTAAAGAGTTGGATGTTGGCAAACGAACCGTTGGTAAACGTTCGCACGCGTTGGAAATGGTCCGGAAAGCAGGTAACTGGGTGCCACATCAGCTGAAGGAGAGGGATATCGAGGGACGTTTGGTGACGTGTGAGATGCTTCTTGAACGCCAGAAAAGAAAAGTTTTTTTTGCATCGCATCGTCACTGGCGATGAGAAATGGCTATACCTACCAGGTGCCCACCAGGTGAACCAGGTCCATCGACAGCGAAAAAAAATATTCATGATTCAAACTGCAGCTAATGCTGCTTTTGCTGTGTGATAACGCCAGGTCACACGTCGTTAAATCGGTCCAGAAATATTTAGAGGGACTGAATTGGGAAATCTGGTCCCACTCGCCGTATTCCCCAGACATTCACCTACAGATTACCATCTGTTCCGATCAATGCAGTCAGCTCTTATTGGAGAGCGGTTCACATCTTACGAGAGCATCGCAAATTGGCTCAATGAATGGATCAAGTCAAAAGAACTCGAATTTTTTGTCAGAGGAATCCGTATGCTGCCTGAAAAATGGAGTACAGAAAGTAGCTTCCAATGGCACATACCTCACATAATATCATCCAAAAAAAAAAAAAAAAAAATCGTAACTTTGGTTAAGAAAGGACGGAAACTTATTCCCATACGCAATAATAGATTTTTTGAAACCAGTTTATAAATAAAGAGTTCATAGTAAATTGTATGCATTATTATTATTAACTAATTTTTGTGAAAATGGACCTACACCACTTTCAAAGAAAACGGCACACATCAAACGTGCGAGCTGTCTATCCAATGAGCAAAGTAAATGAGAGTTCCAGTGCTTATTCTTCTCTTGGACTAATTGCATTTTTTCGCGCGTTTGTTTTGTCTACCCACCTATGTTACGTATAACTACTTAGGTACTACGTCACATGCTTTGTGCCCTCATTTATATAGTCTATTACGTATCTTTCCGTTTAATAAACGTCTGAACTTGGATGTTCTTCGCCGCGGAACGAAATGCGCATTTGGTCTGACTCGTCTCTTTCTGCCTAAGTAGCCAGACATTTTTCCAGACATATATCCAACAAGCGCAATCCCTGACCTTACCATACATAAATATGTCTGCGCAAATTTCTCACTTATGCTAATGTCCCATTTGCGCTCGCATCGGCGCAGTTTGAAAATGTGCCATAGGGGTAGTGGAAAATTTAGTAGAATTTGCTAACAAACTGTCTGGTAGATGTAATACAATTTTTCGTGCTATTCTCTTTCAATTCCGCCCTTCGTTGATGGCTGAAAATCTGAATATTCGCATTAATTCAATTAAGATCCAGCACCAACCTTTGCAAGAAGCCCTACAATAATGGTTCGCGTCCGCACTACGAGGTGAAAACGTGGCTAGTGGCAGCGCACCGAATTAGTGAACGTTTTTACTGGCGTTTGTATGGTTTTCGGTGGCTCAAGAGAGACAACTGGCAGGACTACTTTTCTTGATAAAAAAAAAAAAAAAAATTTTAAAAGGATACTTCGTAATTCCAGGTTGTGTTCGGTGGTTGCTCATAAAAAACGCTTTTGTTCTTGCTAGGCTTGAGATCTATTTCGTAAACAAAAAACGTGTAAAAAATATTGTGGTGCTGAAAGTAAACAATCGAAAAAACAAGAAATTCGTGCGCCCGAAAAATAAACATAAAAATAAATATTAAAAAAAAAAATCATAGTTTGGTCATTACTCCATGGTTTAACGCAAGGTTTAAAGCAAGTGACAAAGTGTAGAAATTAAAACATATTCACGTGTGCTTGGATATATATCTTGAAAACTTTTAAAAATCCTTATACTTAAAAAGTATATAAGAAAAGCTTGGCGTCCATCAAAGTTCTCAGAAAATTTTGTGCAACCAAAAAGTTTAAATAATTTTTGCTTATCAAAGTGTATTTAAAGCCATCGAAAATGCCTGAACGCTACGGTAATCGACGTGATGTCGAAGAAATCGAAATCGAGAGCGATGAGGAGGAGGACGAGATGCAAGGCGTCGGCAGTCGTGTGCAACCCAACACCAGCCGTCGGCCGAGTATCAACGATTTCGAGGATATGGTTGACGATCCAAATTTGGAGGACGATGACGATGAGCTGGAGGTGGAGGAGTTGTAAGTGCTCGTGTCAGCAGTAACAAAGAGCATTGTTTGCATTTGGTGTTTTCGCTGTTTTTGTTGCCTTTGTTGTTTCCGTTGTATTTATATTTTCCACTACAATGGATATTTAATGATGGAAATGAATGTATATAATTATAAACTTTGAGCTAATTGAATTAAAATGCCAATGCTTTAACAAAATGATGCGCCACATACAAATACATAAACGCATACTCACACACACATGCATACATGCAATACATGTAAACACACACTTATTGGCATTTCTGGCATCGACCTTCACTCCACCGTAACGCGTTCCATTTCAAAAGTGCATTTCAATTGTTCTCGCATTCATTTTGTGCACTCATACATGCATAATGGACACACACACCACACAGACACACACATGCGTGCATGTTTTCGACAGTCCAGGTCCAATGATTAGAGGCAATAAATTGCATAGAAGACAATGGTTATTAAAACAATCGTATTTGGCCTAGTAATCCAAGGTTTTCCGCTAATTCAAATGAAGACTGCACTTTGCTCGAAAATGAATAAGGATTAAAATATTATTTCATCTAACGGTATTTCTCCTTGAAATCCAACTGAGAATGCGGTATCAGCTGGCCGCATCGAATACTTTCAGAGCTAGAGCCTTTGTAACCATTCGGACGACATGACCAAGCCAACGTAGCCGCTGGATCTTTATTCGCTGCACAATGTCTATGCCGTCGCAACGACTCCTCTACTTTGGAAAGATCAGGTAGAGAAGGACTTCGCTTCACTTGGTGTTTCCAATTGGCGCCGGTTAGCACGATAAAGAAACGACTGGCGCGCTTTGTTAAACTCGGAGAAAATCGAAAATAATAACAAATATAGGAAATTTTGTTTTTTTACATTTATTATTTAAAGCTTCATAGTTTTGTTTATAAGATACTTCGTAAATACATTGATGAAGGGATTTGTACAAATTATCCAGACAGCCTAATTATCAGAACAGGCCGCTGAAATGATGAATTAATGGTTAATGGTTAATGGTAGTGAAGGGTTAAGGTATGGGCCTTTAGCACTGCGACCATATTGATCTATTGTGCACCCTATGCTGTCTATTGACTGCTAAGTGTGCTTATGAATTGTACCAGCTCATTCTGAGGGAGTGATTGAAGGTCTTCATCTATAAGCATGAACTTGTTTAACAACTTTTTCCTTCTATGCGTGAACCCCGGACATTCGATGATGAGATGTTCGATAGACTCCTCATCTTCGCAGCAAAATCTGCAGGTGCTGGTGTTAGTTATGCCTAATTTATGTAAGTGTTTGTTGCAGGTGAAGTGACCCGTGAGGCGCCTGTGAGAGTGCGAATGCTCTTTTTGTTTAACTTGAGGGCCATGTTAGCTCTTTTGATGGATTAAATATTTTTTTTTTTCAAATTGTTGCCCTTTCTCATAAACCTTACCAGTGGCTTCCCATAGTTTTTCAATAATGTTCATAGGTGGCTATGCTAAAGTTTTAATGTTTTGGGAGGCAATACAAGTTTTGACCACACTTGAAGTGCAATATTCTGTTGAAAGATCCAATTAATAGGTCCAAATGGTTCACGAATCTCAGGAAAAGATGATTTTAACAGAGCTCCATTTGCAGTCTACAATTTTCAGTTCGAACGCGCAAGAGACGATATTGCTCCTCATATCATAACGCCGCCTACACGGCTGTGATTCAAATACCTTACCTGTGTGTCGACTCAAATACTTTTCCCCCTTTCATAAGCCATGGAAATAGAAATTGTATCCATCCAGATCGCACTTCTTTTTGTCAATAAAACTACTTTTTTCTATTCATCGGGATCGTTATTTGCAAGAGCACTCCAGGCCATGCGGTCCCTTGCAAAATCGAGGCGGCTTTCTTTGCGAAATTTATTCAAAGGAGTTTTTTTTTGTGTAATGCTTCAGATGTGGCGCTTTTAAAATATCCCTTCAGTCATTGGATTTTCTGGCTTCAACATTTACCATTTCGTTAATTTTTGCGTTTAAAAGGTTGAAATTTACATTGTTTACGACCCTCCTACCTTCAACGGCAGAGTGGGAACGGGACGATGTGAGACAGGGCGAGTTCATCCATGTATACATAGATGGCTCAAAGCTCGAGGGTAGGGTGGGCGGAGGTGTATATTTCGAACATCTGGGGATCTTCTTCAGTTTTCGGCTCCCAGAGTACTGTAGTGTCTTTCAGGCTGAACTGATGGCAATAATAAAAGCCGCGACACTGATACAGTGTGATGCGATATCTGGAAATGACATCTACATTTTCATTGACAGCCTGGCGGCGATAAAATCCCTCACAAAACAGTCGACAACCTCCAAGTAGCCATGAAAAGCCGCACATCTCTTAACGAGATGGCTGAGTCATTTCACTTAAAGGTAACAAGGGTTCCTGGCCATCGCGACATTGAGGGTAACTGTAAAGCCGATGAACTAGCGAGACTCGGCTTTAAATTGACTGATGAGTACATAGACAATGACATAGGCATACCCTTACAAACATGTAAGCTACTTATCCTTGAAGGAATTGTAAAGAAAGCAAACGAAAGATAGTATAATGAAGCCACCCGCAAAATCGCTCGTCAACTGTAGCCGACTCTAAATGCTAAATGCACAGAATCTCTGCTAAGCCAAAATAAACACAGTCTTAGCACATTGATCTCAGTCATAACGGGGCACTGCCTAATGGGTAGACACACGCAAAGGATGGGTGTGCAAACACATGACTTCTGTAGCAGTTATCTTGATGAGGAAGAGACACTCTTGCACCTTCTGTGCCATTGTCCTGCTCTATCCAGACGCAGGTTTCCTATTCTGGGTAGACATCGGCATCACAATGGGCTATGAGCCTGAGTGTGTCCCAGAGGACAACCGCTTCAACCTAACCTAACCTAAGGTTGAAATTTGATGCAATCTTAAGGATCTTGCGGGTGTCCTTCGGTGCCAAATCCATCGCAGTTCTGCCTTTGTAGTTCTTACCATAGGAGGCACCTTGTTTGTTGTAAATATCCACAACATTTTGACTTCGAACAATTTTTTTGGCAATTTGGTGACTTGAAAATCCCTCTGAGGCCAATATATCGATCTCTTAAACATTTATGTTTTTCCCTTTTATTAGAATTAAAAGGTTTTTGTCCAAACACAATGAATGCTTAAAAAACGAACATTCAATAAATCAATAACAGTATTACATCTGCCAAGGTTTTACTGCTGCGAAATACCGTTAGATGCAATAATATTTTGATGCATATTTATTTTCAAGTAAAGTAGTGTCTTCACTTGAATTATCAAAAAACCTTTGATTACTAGATCAATTACAGTGGTTTTAATAACCATTTTCTTCCATAAAAAATATTGTTCCTATTCAAGTGAACCGGATTGTATTATACACAAGAATATCCTCTGGTGTACAGTTATGTACTGGTATATGCATTCTCTCCTTTATACACATTTTTGTATGGTACGTACGCATTTTTTATTGAGTGGCAGAATTAATCAACAATTTCAATTAATAATTATTTTGCATTCATCGTAAATTGCAAACATGCAAACATATATATGTATATGTATAGACAAAGTGCTCGTGTAAGGTAAATACGTATTTATGCTTTTGTCGAATGCTGCTTTTTGGCTTTGCGCAAGTGTCGTAAGGATAACTGTATCGAGGAATGTTTTGCAGACATGCGAAGTCGAAACTATAAAAAATGATCGTAAATGATTTTGGAAGAGATTGTCTAGGCCTGAATTCAATTTTTTTTTAAATATATCAAAACACTCCTCAAAACACCACTCAGAAAAACTTTAAAAATAAAAAAAATTGTAGGGATTCAAATTCGGTTTGGCACTTTTTATTGTAGTTCTAATCGACGGAATATAATTGGCGCGTAAATCCTTTTTTGGGTGTTTGGCCGAGCGCCTCCTCCTATTTGTGGCATGCGTTTTGTTGTTGCTCCACAAATAGAGGGAGGAATCGACAGTAATACATCCCAACAAGTATCCCAATTTTCAGCTTCCCATAAGAGGTGAAACATACCTCAAATACTTAAAAACTTAAAAAACTATTGACTAACTAATTTTGACCGCGAAAGGGCAAATATACAAAATTAAAATTAAAAAATATTAAAATCGGTGAATAATTGCCTTCTCTAGGATTTATGAACAAAATTTGTGAAAGACTTCCCATTGTGCACCGCATGTATTACAGTAAATTCGAATAAATATTAGGTGCGCAACTAAGTTCAATAGAAAGAGGTTGCTGTCAGAGCTGCTACACCTTCTCGGCGTTACAGGTACGTTGCCAGATCTGTGGTGAATGAAGCCGCCATTCGATTTGCCATCGAATCTTTTGGCGGCTACAAGTCGCCCGGACCAGATGGCATTTGTCCCGCCATGCTGAAGGAAGGCATAGAGTCAGTGACTTCAGCCCTGAAGAAAATCTTCACTGCATGCTTGGCACTGACTTATATACCGCGATCGTGGAGAATGGTGAGGGTCGCTTTCATTCCTAAGGTTGGGAGAGATGACTACACCAGCCCCAAAAGCTTTAGACCTATCAGCATGACCTCTTTCATGCTGAAAAGTCTCGAACGGCTAGTGGAGTTGCATATGCGTCAGAATTCGCTGAAGGTTCACCCACTCTCTCCATTTCAGCAATGCTAGCCCAAAGAATCGTCACGGTGCGGGCGGAGGAGGATCTGCTGGTGTCGTCCGGGGTTAATAGAGGCTGCCCCTAAGGTGGTGTGCTGTCTCCATTGCTCTGGTGCATGGTGATCGATCCTCTATTCACCACCTTAAATGGTGCTGGTGTCTACAAACAAGCATATGCAATGCCATCAAATCCACGGTTAGCAAATGGGTTACTACAACCCACAAGCGTGCTTGGCAGGCTGAGAGAGGCTGCAGATGGACTTAACTGATGTTACCTGTCATATCCGATCGACTGTCGCAAACCTTCCTGTCATTAAGCAGAAGGGAGTGCAGACAGCTGGTTGGACTGATGACGGGCCACTTTCTATGGGCAAAGCACATGAAAAGGTAGGCATCTCAGACAGTGTACTCTGCCCAGCTTGTGAGGAGAAGGATGAGACGGCGGACCACTTCCTGTGCGTCTGCCCCGCCTTCGCTCGAATTAGGTTTGATGTCGTTGGCACTGATGTGTTAAGAAGCGACCACCTTGGCTCCTTGGCACCACAAGATCTACTTAGATTTCTTCGGCGATCGGGTAGATTTAAAAAAAATTAAAAGGGAATCCAAGTGTAGTACAATGGACTTAATTAATGTGTGAGTGCTGCACTTGCCCCTAGTTGTCCCGACAAAAGAAAAAAAAAAAGTTCAATAGATGCCGCAAGCAGTGTATGCTAGTCGATTCTAACATAACCTAAACGTAATAAACCAAGCTTAGACATATAGTAAACAAACTGCTTCGACACATTAGGGATTTTGTTTTGGTTTTATTTACTTTTGGTTTTGTGAAAATGTTCTGATTTTGTACCGAATAATCGTCATTTGCGGGAAGTGTTGATTTTCCTCTTTCATTCGAAAAAAACGGCGGCTGAAGTGCATCGAGAGCTACAAAAAGTTTATGGAGATGCTGCTTTAAGTGAAACAACGTGCCGAGATTAGTTCCGCCGCTTCAAAGACGGCGATTTTAATGTTGATGACCGTCCGCGTGAAGGAAGGCCAAAAACCTTAGAAAGACGCTGAATCGGAGGCATTACTCAATGAGGATCCGTGTCAAACGCGGAGAGGCATGAAAACGCTCGACCTCACGTTGCCAAACCCGTTGAAACTTATCCGGAAACACTGACGGGGAATCCTACCCCACCCGCCATATTCTCCAGATATTGCGCCGTCCGATTATCACCTGTTCCGATCGATGGCACATGGTCTAGCTGAGCAGCACTTCAATTCATATGAAGACATCAAAAAATGGCTTGATGCATGGATAGCCTCAAAAGACGAACAGTTTTACCGCGACGGTATACGTGATCTACCAGAAAGGTGGGGAAAAGTAGTAGCCAGCGATGGGCAATACTTTCAATGATTCACCATTTTTTCAGAATAAATGTAATATATTTTCATCAAAAAAACAGCGAGAACTTAGTTGCGCACCTAATAATTTTTTTATAAGTTTTTCTTTTTGGTCAATGATGTAATCACTCACGTTGACAACAACCTTTGCAAATTTTCAAATCCTGATTGATAAAAATCTATTGGTTTTCCAGTAAAATATCTTACCAATTTTTCAAATTTTTTGCTTGTTAAGAAGTGTTGCAGTGAACGGAATAAATGGAAGCCAGATGGCACAATGTCGGGCGCGTATGGTGAATACTGGGCATACTTTCTAACCCGATCCAATAATTTTACCAGCATTTTTCTTACACAGTGCGGTCTCGCATTATTGAGTTAAAATAAATAACCTCTTTCTACTGATAACCGCTGAATACTTTCCACTTAATGATTGATTTGCTCGATCTAGATGTTCACAATAAAGGTCTGCACTAACAGTTTCTCCAGGTTTAAGCACTTTAAAATGGACGATTCCACGAATACTCCGACCAACACACAAAAGCGCGATATCGGATGAAAGCAGAATCCACTTTCCATCTGCAGTGATCAAGCAAGCAAAAAACGGTTCTGTATTGTACTGTTGAAGCAATCAGTTGCATGTCGTGGATCGGTGAGGTCTGTTTTATTCAGACAGATGGCGCGGAACCCAAACATCTGCTCTGCTTGTTTTACCAATTTGTTGCAAATGTTCTTGGATGGTCGACCAAGCTTGGTTTATAGTATTCGACAGTTTCTCGATTGTCTGACATGAATTTGCTTCCACTTCCACCCTTAATACGTCATTGTGTGAAGCTGCTGGTCTTCCTGATCGATGTGAGTTGGAAATCGAGATCGAAATTACCGCATCTGAACTTAGAAAACCACTAAGACACTTGGGTAGACATCGCAAATGTTTTTGGTAGCAACTGCTGCATTACTGAAACTCCGAAAGCTTGCAATGGCGAATATAAATCTCTTTTAGTATTTGGCTAGCCATTTCAATCAAGTGGCAAAAGAAAATTCAAGGTTTAGATTTTCCCAGCTAAACAAGTCACTTTAACTTTGAAACGTCTTTGGAGCGACTTTCAACTGCGTAATGAACTCATAAACATCATTGACGCAAAAGCATTTACATGCGCAGAAACGACATTACTTTTCGGGTCCCCTAATTCGCATGTATTGTGGCTTCTCATAAAATTCATTGACTTCTTTGCATAGAAAGAAGCAAATAATGTAATTAGTATCCAAAGCATATTCTTGTGAAAAGTGACGTTATACATCGTGGCTAATTTTAATAAAAATAAAAGAAATAATACGAACTTAGGTCATATAAACATAATCATAATCAAAAGGATACCAAATTTTTTTGAAAATTCCGATTAAAAAGTTTGAAATTTAGTTGGAAATTTTCTGAATTTTTATATGAAGATTTTCACTAAATTCAATATGTTGAATCTAATGACGATGTCGATAAAGTAAAAGAACAAATTCAACAAACATATGCGGGCAGAATTTATATATGCATATGTAGGTATGTTGGTCTTACAAACTATTCGTGCTACCCACGCTCATTCTAATAAAAAAACCTCACACAATTATTACTAAGGTTTCTTTAAGCGTTATTCCATACGACTGGCTTCCTTATTGTGGCCTTCATTCCGTCTAAACTGTGATTTCCGGTCAGATTAACAGCTTAGTAAACTGCGCACCAAAATGAAGCCGTAGACATTCAGTGTATTAGCGATTTTGTGATTGTTTTGAGTGCGAATTAAAGGTCACATTTCATACTTCACGGACACTTCTAAGCTCGACACGTCACTCGTGATGCATTTAGGTCAAATAGCTGTGTGCAAAGAAGTAAGAACTGAACTTACAGCAGTAGATTTTAGGTCTTGGCAGAGAACAGCTACTGAGTAGAATAGCTGTGTACGTGGAAAATGCGTACTGCTTTAAGCGACATCTTCTTCGTCTTCTTGATTGGCGCAATTACCGTTTAAACGATTTTGGCTGAGCTTAACAAAGTGCGCCAGTTGTTTCTTTCGCGTGCTAACCGACCTCTGATCTTTTCAACGCAAAGGGGCCCTCCTTTTCCTCTGCTACCAGTTGGCACCACATCGAGTCTTTGTATTCGGACGACAAGATCCAGCCAATGAAGACGCTGCGTCTTTATTCGCTGCTCTATATTTATGTCGCCGTAAAGCTCATACGGCTCATTGTTCCATTATCTGCGATATTCACCGTCGCCAACATGTGAAAGTCCAAAAATCTTACACAAAATCTTTATTTTGAACTCTCCAAGGGCTGCTTCATCGGATGTTGTCATCGTACAAGCTTCTACGCCTTACGTTAGCACGGGCATGATGATAGCCTTGTAGAGTGTTAGTTCTGTTCGTCGAGAGAGGACTTTACTACTCGATTGTGTACTTAGTCCAAAGTATAACTTGTTCGCAAGAGATACTCCGTTGGCTCTCGAGACTGGTAAATAAACAGGAAAAATGAGTTGGCTTGTGTGTTACCGCACAATAGCTTTGAATAAATCAGTCTTTTCTGCTATTGGACCAGAGTTTTGCCTTTCATGCTGAAATAGTGGTAACACCCATGGCGAAAAGATTTCAGCGCCGCGACCAGTATCAGAACATTAACCTCTGAAGGAATCAATTGATTCGCTGACGTAACCAGGGTAATTACAGCGCTTTGTTTATGAAAAAATTGAGACTGTGTTGGTGGTATACATAGGAAAAAAACAACCAATGACTCTTCGTTGCTATCTGAACAACGGCTGATTGGACGAGTGTGTGAATATGTATGAAATGAGCGGCAAAAATTTTGCTGCCGAGAATTTAAGGCGAACCAATTTATCTTTCTTGGTGAGTACCCGATGACGTGGCAGCCTAAGTTACCCACACAATTTTTTTTTTTTTTCACCATAGCGGATGGCCAAACCCATGGTGAAAAGATTTTTAGAGGTGTGCTCTTTAGAATACCGTTATTGGGCTCTGAGCGAATTTGGCAGAAACTGATAGGTTGATGACACTTGGGATGTGTTTACAAAAGATGCTGAGATTGTGTTGGTGATATAGGAAAAACATCAGGCAATAACATATTTCGTCGTCGTCTGGACAACGACTGATTGGAGGAGTGTGCGCATGTATTTGAGATGATCGTGCATAATTCGGCTGAATCTCCCAAGTGACGTGGCAGCCGAAGTTCACCTAACAATTTTATTTTCCACCATAGTTAAAGAGCAAACCTTGTAAATCTGTCATCCTTGGCCAAACCTGGTAATCTATCATCCTCGGGTAGTACGATAACTAAATGAATATCTGCGGCCAGGAATATAATAACGGCACTTCCATATTTCCAGACAGCCAAACAATTTAGGAATATTCGAGCAGTCTTTGTTGGTAACGAATAGCAGCGAGCCAGTAGTCTGCCAGTACGTTCGGATATTTTTATTAAATTTCAAAGAATACACAACGCCATTTGAAAGCTCCTTTCAAGTAGTGAGAAAGGGAGCAAGAAGACGCCTTTCACGTTTGAAAATTTCGCCAAAAGTAAGCCAACCAAAGTACTCTTACTTTCAAGTAGCCAACTTTTTCCAACCAGCTTATTTAATTAATTTAATATTACTAAACTCAAATGTGCTTGCATTGGTTTAAGTCTTCACACTGTGTTGTTGCACCAAAGTCACTCAGTGGTTGGCTTGCAAGTGACAAGTTTTTACTACCTTTGCTGACGGCGGCGGACATTACTGTAAACGGAAATAGCACCTTGTAGGTCAGGTGATTTACTTAGAATGCAAGCAGAGGAATTTTTCCGCTCCGTGACAGAACCTAAGTCGACTTACTTGCATGTTACGTGAAGGTCGTTTGTTAAGTCTGCAGAAATTTAGTTCGTTCCCTACTTTCATGTTAATCTCTGGCTGACACCACCCACCACCCATCCGCCTCCTTGCCATGTTGGCTGTGTTACGAGTGCGTAAGACTATTTTTGCATCATATGCAATTTGTCCGAGAGCAAGTTTCATTATTTACTCACTTTTGCTTAGTTTTATTTGCCTTGCTTGCATTTTCTACTAATGAACATTTACAATCTTACGTTATTTCTGCATCTTCCCCTTCCTCCTCCTCCTCTTTTTCTTTTGCACTGTGGCACTTAATTTTATTGTTGCGAATTGCAAGTGGCGGCATGCACTCATACACATGCAAACATTCATTCGCTTATATTTTTGTTTACACAAAATGTATTTGACGCAATTTTCTTGTTGTTCATTTCACATTTCTCATTCCCCATTGCGCTCTTCACCTCAGCCTCAGCAGTCGCTCAGGCGTTTTTACATTTAATCCCAACATGCCAACATTTGTTGAGTTCGCAATTCTTGTGGAAATTTTCTACTGCTTGTAATTAGTATTATTTATTTGTGTTAGTTTTTTGATTCGGTTATTTTTCTGTTTGCATTTGTTTCATTTTTGAACTTGACCTTTCGTTAAGGTATTTAATTATTATTTATTATTAGTCGAGTTAAATAAAATACTGTGGCCAGTCTGCTTTGCTACATCGGGCTTACATGTGAATGCTGTTTGATTGCTGTTGTTGCTGTTTTTATTATTGTTGTTTTTATTGTTTTTGTTGCTGTTTTTTATTATTATTGTTGTTGTTTATATTGTTGTGGTTGCTGTTTTTATTATTGTTGTGGTTTTTTTATTGCTATTGCTGTTTTTGTTGCTCTATTGCTGTTATTGTTGTTGCTCAGCGCCGTCTTTGTGCTGTTCGAGTACTTCGAATATTCCAGTTGGCAGGATTTTTTTGGCTGACTACTTCACAGCCGTGTCTGACACCCGTGGCGCGCGTAATTAATCATAATAATTTCACGGTTCAGTAACGGTTTTTTATTTGTATTCTCTTTCGTTTGCATTCCAGTGGTAATTTATAGTACTGCTGCTGCTTAAAAGTGGCAATAAGACTAAAATAAAAAAGGAGTAGCCGCCAAAATATTTAGAACTTTCGTCCTTGACCGTGTGCGAGTTCGAGGTACACAGTATCTCCCACTTGAACCCAACTCCGTTTACTTCTATGTACATAAGTACAGTAAGTGTGACCAAAAATCGTATCTGAGGGCAATGTTTTGGAATTTCATTTAATTTGGTTTTCAATTAATTTATTTTTATTGATTTATGTCATCTAATTTTTTTGGAGAAAAAAAACGCAAGACTGTCAGCGGACTTTATGACTTCCAAAATGTTACCATTTCAAATATGCCTCGTATTGTATGGACATTAAATGTGAAAAAATCTGATTACACATTTGAAGTCTTTTCAAATTAAGGGCCTACGATTTCTACTGTTTTTATTAGAGTTTGAAATATGTGTTCATATAAATATTTATTAACAAACGAGTAAATATTGCAAAAGACAGCTGACTTTTAGCGACACTCACTGCATTTGTATGTACAGTGAAAGACGTAAGTCTACATAAAAAATAAATAAATAAATACAGCAGCTTATTTTCTTATTTCCCAGAAGGTATACAATAATTGATGTAACTGTCGATGCATTTTTTTCGGAATTCATATTTATTGAAAACATCACAAAAATTAAATTAATAGGTCTATTTATAAGTTCGTGCGGTTTTACAACAGATGGCGTAACTTGATTATTATTCCATCGATCCACATTTCCAAACATTCATTGGAGAGCTACTGTCGTAAGGCACAAACGTCAGTATAAGTTTTTTATTTGAAGCGTAAACAACAATATTTTTACCACACTTGAAAATGTCGAATTTCGTGCCAAATAATGTGTTTTTGCGGGGAATTCTTCTTCATTATTTTAATATGAAGAAAAAAGCAGCCGAAAGTCATCGTATCTTGGTGGAAGTTTATGGTGAGCATGCTCTATCTGAGCGAACGTGCCAGAAGTGGTTTGCACGCTTTAAAAGTGGTGATTTTGGCTTGGAAGACGAAGAACGCGAGGGTGCGCCGCCAAAGTTCATGGATACCGAATTGGAGGAATTGCTCGATCAAGATCCGGCTCAAACGCAAGAAGAGGTTGCAAAAACTTTGGGAGTTGATCAATCAACCATTTCCAAACGTTTAAAAGCCATGGGAACGATCCGAAAGGTAGGCCATTGGGTGCCGTATGAATTGAAGCCAAGAGACGTTGAACGCCGTTTTATGGCATGCGAACAACTGCTTCAACGGCACAAAAGAAAAGGTTTTTTGCATCGAATTGTGACTGGCGATGAAAAGTGGGTCCATTACGACAATCCAAAACGTCGGGCAACGTATGGATACCCTGGCCATGCTTCAACATCGACGTCGGCGCAGAATATTCATGGCCTGAAGGTTATGCTGTGTATCTGGTGGGACCAGCTGGGTGTTGTGTATTATGAGCTACTGAAACCGAATGAAACGATTACGGGGGATGTCTACCGACGACAATTGATGCGTTTGAGCCGAGCACTGCGAGAAAAACGGCCGCAATACGCCGATAGACACGACAAAGTTATTTTGCAACATGACAATGCTCGGCCACATGTTGCACAAGTGGTCAAAACATACTTAGAAACGCTCAAATGGGATGTCCTACCCCACCCGCTGTATAGTCCAGACCTTGCGCCATCCGATTACTATCTCTTCCGATCGATGCAACATGGCCTGGCTGACCAGCACTTCCGTAATTACGATGAAGTCAAAAAATGGATCGATTCGTGGATTGCGGCAAAACCGACCGAATTTTTCACAAAGGGAATCCGTGAATTGCCAGAAAGATGGGAAAAAGTAGTAGTAAGCGATGGACAATATTTTGAATATTAAATTTGTAACCATTTTACGTCAATAAAGTTTCAAATTTCGAAAAAA
Organism: Anastrepha ludens; assembly: GCF_028408465.1. Lineage (NCBI taxonomy): Eukaryota > Metazoa > Arthropoda > Insecta > Diptera > Tephritidae > Anastrepha > Anastrepha ludens. Next base: position 6,896,329 of record NC_071499.1, on the reverse strand, counting down.
AACCGCACGAACTTATTCATAGTCCTATTAGTTTACTTCTTTAATAAGAAAAAAAATTAACAAAACAACCAAAAAGCGGTATGACAAAAGTCTACATACATCCATTTGTTTTGGCTCATCCAAACAAAGCATCCAACAAAGCTTCGGCTTGAGTTTGCACGGGCGCATATTGGCAAGGGAATGCATTTCTGGTCAAATGTTTTATTTACTGACGAATCGAAAGCTAATATATTTGGAAGTGATGGCCGGGCGATAATAGGGAGGAGAAGATACATATGAGGATATGAAAATGAAATTGTTGATACCTTCTGTCAAGCACGGGTTTGGTAGCGTTATGATTTGGGGAGCTATAGCTGCATCTGGCGTTTGAAAGATAACCTTTGTTGAAGATTGGAGCACCATTGGAAGTCACCAGTAGAATGCTTGGGTCGTGGGCAAGGTTGTGTTTTCCAACAGGACACTAACCCTAAGCATACTTCACTAATTGTCAAAGAATGGCTGTTATATTACGTAACCTACGTTATGATAAGGATGCAAATATGAAACCGAAATCATCAAAGATAAAACCGAAATCATCCTTATGACACGAGGTCACATGCCACTCAGCATGCAAATAGGCGACACGTCCTTAGTGACCCAAAAAGTAGTGAAACACTTAGGTATTCAACTTGACTGCAGACTTACTTTCTGGGGCCAGATACGGAATGCGGTTACCAAAGCAGCAAAGGTCACGGGTGTGCTAAGTAGATTAATGGCAAACATCGGTGGGCCAACACAGAGCAAAAGAAAGATAATTATGGCGACCACAAACTCAATTCTCCTGTATAGCAGCAAATATGGGGAATTGTGATCAACTTCAAAGCCAAGCGCAAAGCATTGGAGGGTGTGCAACGAACAGCGGCACTCAGAGTTGCCTCAGCCTTCCGCACTGTCTCAGTCGCAGCGATTTTTGTGATTAGCGGGCAGCTACCTGTCGACCTCATGGTCCGCGAACGAATTAATGCATGGGACTCCAAGAAGAAACGCGTCATCACTAGTTTCTCAGAACGGAAGAAGAGGAATCATCGTTTTAGTGGCCATACCACACGTCGCAGTAGACGACGGTCGCTAGTGCATAATCAGATAACTAAATACACCGCCGCAGAGTCAGGATTTAAATCCGATAAAGCGTGTTTGAGAGCTTTTAGAGAAAAAATTCGGCGAAGTATAGTAACAGCCCACGGCCGTTTGCCACAAGTTTCCACAGATATCCGCGCCAGTACGTGCGCCAGAGAGCTGCAGTCCTGGGACTCCCACAAACTGATGTCCATTTTATATTGAACAAGGATCTTAGACTTTATTCCTTCAAACATCAAATGGTGCAAGCGTTTAAGCCTAACGATTACACTTTCTTTAAAAATTTCTGCGGGACAATGTTGGAGCGATGTCGTACGGTAGACACTAGCTTTTGGGGGAATTAAACCTATTATCATTTCAATTTGATGGATGATGAATGGAAGATTACTGCTGTTGGTCACCTTCAAGTTAAAATCCACTATTAAAAAATAAATAAGGTGACGGTTTGGTGTGCATTGTCAAGCTGTGGAATAATTGGACCATATCTTTTTTTTGGAAAATCGTCGAGAGTAAGTACTTTCTGTGTACGTTGCCTCTTATCGGCACTTACTGTACGATTTTTTTCTGCTTATAATGAGAGAACATCCATCCTTCAGTGCACACACATGGTTTCAGCAAGATGGTGCCACGTCGCATACGACTAGAGAGATCATAGCGATACTGCTTGATTTCTTCCATAACAAACTGGGGACATATCCTGGCCATTCAGACCGCCCAATCTTATCCATATGGACTTTTTTCTATGGAGCTCCCCAAAAGTAGAGGCTATGAAACAAGTTCGGAAAATATCGCTCGTGAGGTTAATGGCATTTCTCATCACTTTTCCAGCGAGTGGAACGGAATTGTCATTAGTAATTCTCTTTTTAATTTAGCTTTTGATTTATAACTGTGCCATCAGACAGGGTTACCAGTTAAAAACGATAGGAGGATAAATTTAGATAAAACAACAGCGGCACTAGAAATCAAATTAATTTTGGCTTTGTTTTGGAGTTACATTCATGAATATCACACCATTCAAGAGGTCGGTCCAATTTATGATGACTCGGTTCAATGTGCGACGTTATTTCGGCATTAGCTTGTCATATGAGCTTGGTTCCTTAGCTTGGGCTAAGGACTTGCCGTAGTCTTAGAGAAACTTATCGCGCGAAGTCAAGTTGCATGACCGCGGCGGCGAATTGATGAACGCTTCTCGTAAGATGACACAGTCGTCAAACTTCTCCTTCCAACTTCGAGCGTTGTATCGCTTACGAGGTGTGTTCAAAAAGTTGCGCACAAGCAACGATGTGTGAGCAGGGGCGTTATCGTGATGGAAGAGCCAATTTTTGTTCTTCCACAAATCCGGGCGTTTGTGATGATGCACAACGCCTCTGCAATCGAAGAAAACGGTAATCAAAACATTTACATTCGACCGAACTTGGCGCGCTTTTTTCGGCCTTGGTTCGTGTGGCAGCTTCCATTGAAATGATTGAACTTTGGTTTCCACGTCATAACTATAAACCGACGATTCGTCACCCGTTATGACCCTCTGGAGCAAATTTGGGTCGTCGTGGAAAGAGTCCAACATCTCATTAGCAATGTTCATGCGATGCTGGGTTTGGTCGAAGTTGAGCAGTTTTGGTACGAATTTTGTGGCGACCCATCCCATGCCCAAATCATTGAAAAACGAATGGCATGTCCAATCGATATGTGTAGGTTCTCAACAACTTCTCTAACGGTCATCAATTGTTTCGTATGTTCGCGATACTTTTTGAACACACCTCGTATATGCCATGTAGCGCAGTCTTGTAGGAAATGTCCCTTGGATATATCGATGCTGTCAAGCTCTGGTCGCAGCAAGCCGACGACCATTGACGGGAACAGTCACTCCTTTCTCATTTCGCAAGAAATAAGGTCCGTCAATCTTTGTGGATGCATTGATGCATAGTTGAGCGCTTATACAGTGAGGGGCAAACTCCATTCCCTATTTTTTTTTCATATTATGTGAAAAATATACAACAGATTTAAGTTTAATCGGTTTTGTTAACTAATGTTAATCGATAGAATTCGATTACACTATGTGTGAAATATGATGTCACGCAAATGTTTGCCTTTTTCTTTAACGCAAAGTTGAGCTCGTTTTTTGCATTTTCCACGACTTTTTTTAATGTATCTGGTCCTATGGCTGCAATTTCTTGTCGAATATTTTCTTTTAAAACTGTAAGTGTCTTCGGCTGGTTAGTGTAAACCTTTCCCTTCAAATATCCCCACAGAAAAAAGTCGGGAGCAGTTAAGTCAGGTGAACGCGGCGGCCAGTCAAAATCATCTTTTTTTGACACTAATCGACTTGGAAACATTTCGTTCAATAAATAAATAGTCAGGCGAGCTGTATGGGCCGTTGCGCCATCTTGTTGGAACCAATAACCTATTTCAGAACGTTCGACAGGTGTATACTGCGACATGGTTAGAATTCTACTGACGTCTACTTTTTAAAATGTCATACTTTAAGCCGCATTTACGTCTACGTCAAAAATTATGGCCAGTTTACATTAGGGAATCGAGTTTGCCCCACCCTGTAGATTGCGTTCTCTACAATAATGTCAGTTTTGGTTGTTGACATAGACGCTGAGCCGAATTGTGCATAGTTCGCGAAGATAATCTTTGGGCCAAATTCCCTATTTCCATATTTACAATTGAGCCGAAATTGGGATACATTTTTTTAATAATTTGCACACATTTGGCAAGCGTCAAAGGATGCATGACTGAGTATTTCGACAACTTCGTGTCATTAGTAATTTTGACAGCTGCTGAAACGTAAATTTAAATTTTTTACGATTAATTTTTTCATTATAATTTTTTTGAATATCCTTCAACTCTCACTTGCTTGAAAGACCAAAATCTGGTTAGCTTCATTTAATCGTTAAATTTCTTTACAAAAAATAAAACCAGTTGCAATTTAACCAATTTGAAGAAATTCTGCCATGCCACCTCACATCTTTGCTTGCCCCAAAGGCGCTACAAACTAACTGCACACCGAATTTACCATCTAAAATGCAGTTGTTTTCCAACAGCAGTTAAATTTGTTTAAGTTATTTTCAATTTAGTTTACATAAGTACACACACACACACACGTACATACATACAACTCTCACAATTTATCATGACACCAAAGTACTGCCGCTGTGTCTGCGTTGCTTTTTGCTTATTGCTGCATTCGTTTCGAATAGTTGCTGCCATTTGTTGCACAGTTGCCACAGGTTGCCAAAAGGCGATGCGTCTCGGAAATGCCGAAGGCTATAAAGGCACCAAAGCACTTAAGGAGGTGACACTGGCAAGAGTTTAAAGTTGAAACATATTTCCTTACCAAATTGTTTTTGCAAATTTCCTTTTGTGACAAATGGCAATGTTCGTTCGAAGTTTTGCAAATTTTGCTTCCTGTTGATTTATGCATAGTTTTGTGCACTTGTAAGCTTTCACATCGATCATGCATTTATAATATTACTCGCATTACTTAGGGTGGAATTTGAAAGTGGCTAGAACGTAAATTTATTACTTCTACTCACAAATGTGGCTGGCGTTTAAAGGTTTATGAGAGTCAGACTAATATTTGAAAATTTAATATTTTGCTTGCTCTCCGATAGTTTGTTTGGGCATGCAGGTATTTTGCTCTTCATTTTATAGGGATATGCTACTAGAAAATAAGTCCATAAAATGCAAAAAGATTTGCGAAAATTTATAAATGGAGTGGGTGACGTTGAGTGTCCGCCCAAGAGTGTCTGCTTAAATCTGCTGTTTTATTTAATACTTTCCACTTTCTTATTTGAATCTTTACGCTTCAAACGAATGTCAACTACTTCGACCGAGACTTCACATATACACTTTCAAATCACCAGTTTATTACTAGAAAATAATAGTATCAGCAGCAACACCTCTTTTACGAAGGCGGAAACTTATTCCCATACCCAGTATAAAAGGCAACTCTATTATAGGGTTTGAAAAACTATTATTGAAAAACAAAGTTCTTGCTTCGAAATTCTGTATTCAATTCGCCTTAAATAAATGTCTGTATTTCTCAAACCATTTATGAATAATTCACAAATAATTCAGACAGCGCACATTGCTCGCTCACTCATTACAATCACTCGCTCACTCATTACAATATACCATTAGACACAAAATCCTTGCCATTGAAAGCTTAACGGCTGGATCAGACAAGATTCTGGGCTCACATTGCCGCAACATGCGCCATGTTTTTATTAGTCTGCCCGAATATCTGTAATTCTCGAAAGGCCTTATGGTGTGACTTACAGCCTTAGGAAGGTAGTAATTTTTGCCATTACCAGTGGACTTAGTCAGCGTCCAACCTAGTATCCCCACTGCAGTAAATATCCCCACAAGTTATCCAGCCCATATAAATGCTCTTTGCAGCCTCTGGGCTCAATGAGTACAAATACAAGTACAAAAATAATAGTAATTCTTTGCTAACTTACAAAACGAGATCTGGATACTCAGCTGAAAAAACTCGTACCGAAAACTCGCCCCAGTTTCACTATTCCATTCTTTTTGCGTTCAACCTCATTGCAGTTCATTTCATTTTCAATTATGCCATGCACTGCTTACTGCTGATTGCAAATTCATTTCTGCATATCTTTTATGCTTCTCAACAATAACCAAATAAAATAAAACTTTGATAGTTATTTTTCTCTGCCTTGTTGTTGCTTAATATTGGAAATCTAATAACCAACGAAAAGCAAAATAAATATAAGCTTTAACCCTTTGGGGACGGAGCCGCTCGATGGGCGGGCGTCGCTGATGACGAGAGGTATTGGAGTGCGCAGTAAAGAAAATAAACACGTTGAACATTATAAAAACTAAGGCTTTATTTAAAACAAAAAAAATTTCAAAAGATCAAAAAATTATTATAAAAATAAACTGCTATCACTGCTAATGTTGAAATGCCTGAGTGGATTCCTTATTGCACGGATTTCACTTCCACTTGACGAAGTAATGCCGTTATCTTCCGTCTTATCAGACTCAAAGAAATATTCTTGAGAACTGTCACTATCTAACGTATCATCTCTAGAACGCTTAGCCCTCGTGCGTAGGATGAAATATATAAAAAGCCTGCTGGTTCCTCTGGCAGTGACACTGAGATACTGAATCGAAGAACTGAAATTCGTTCTGAATCTACCGTCGTCTCACATCGTAAGTTTACATTATGAGGAAGATAAGACTTCATCGGTAATGGCGCCGAATGTCTTTGAATGAAAACGTGACTCTTTACTATACCTATGCGTATCTTTTTGGTCAGAACGACAGACGTCGCGAGCCTTGTAGCTACGAACGAATTTGGGCGGTTATATACCGACACGCGTTTGGAACGGTAAAACGGCTTGGGCGGTTATATGCCGACACTCGTTCCCAAAGGATTAAGCGCAAATGACAAAGTAAAAATTTGCTTTAAGCTCTTAAGTTTTTAACTCTTGAGGTCATTCTTATATAATTGTCTCGATATTATGGCTACGTGGAAGTTGAGGATCTTCTACTCTCCCGTTCCGATTTTGAGCTCAAGTTTTGTTATATGCATAATAACCATTATCTTTATTAGCTAAGATTTCTTACCAACTTGAAAAAATATGTTGAGATGGAGTAATTAATATAATTATTAAAAATATTTATGGTAAATTTCAAACAGATTACAAGGAACACGAAAATAGGATGGATGGTAATAAAACGTGTACACCTTTTCGAGTGCACAGAAAAATCGCTTAATGGTTTACACTCGCCCGAATATGCTTAATATTTTTAGTGCCATTAAGTTTATTATTCAATATTAATATGAATTTGCAAGATAGCCGCGTTTCATTGCAATTTGCCCATTTGCCCTGCGTATCGATACCCACAGCATAAAACTAATTTCGTTTTTGTTTTGCTTTCAAAAACACATAAAATTTTTATTACTTCAATTTTTTAACTACCAAACGATAACTAATAACCCACTTTTCCCTTTCTCTCTTTTATTTTCTCTTTGCAGCGAAGCGTAAGTGGAATTTCATATTTTTAACGTCATTACCCGTATCGGTGATAATGCAAAGTGTAAAGTTCGGTCGTAAAGGCAAACAAAAAAACAAATATGTCGAATACTCATAAACGAAAGAGGCGGTCCTTGTGCGCTGTCAGTCAAAACAACTAAAAAGGAGAACCCTAAAAATAAAAATAAAAGCGAAGAAACAATGAGGCAACCATCCACAGGCATTTGAGTTGCAATGAAAACGAAAAGGGTTCGCTCAGTGAAATCATAATGCACATTACTGCTGCATTCACCTCCGCGTCGCTGCGTATCCACCATGCTTTAATGGCATATGTGCAAACAAAAGTGGGAGTGAGGTGTATTATTATATGTACATACACATGCATACCAGTATATGAGAGACGCTCTGCATTTACTCTTACATGCTAATGTATTGAAGGGAGACCGAAGAAGTTTGCGAAGCTTGTCAAATTAATTTGCGCTTTTGTGCGATTGTTTGTATATAATTTATTTATTTATTTATTAGCCAATGAATAACAAGAAATTCTTGCCGACTAAGTTGAATTTAAATTACATTCAATTAAAATTATTTCTTGAATATGCAAAGATCAAAACTTTGGGAAGAAAACAATACATGCGACTGCATTATTTCAATTCAGATAGTGACCTAACAAATGGGGTACACAGGGCATAATTTCATTTGTGGTATGTGGGATGTGACTGCTTGCCGAAAGATACGTGAGGGTACATTAAAAAAAAATAATAATAATTGGCGCGTACACTTCTGTTAGGTGTTTGGCCGAGCTCCTCCTCCTATTTGTGGTGTGCGTAATGCTAGTCAAAAATGATGTACAGATCCAAGAATGTAATAGAGCCAACTAATATTTTAGTGACAAGTGAGCTGGAAAGAAAAGTCCTCCCGCTATTCCAAAAACTTAAGTGAAAACAAGGCAAACCGTAAGGTATTATTACATTTATAAGTATTTTTATTTTATTTTTATTATTTTATAACTATTAATATAATTATAGTGGCAAGGCCTTCAAGCAAAAGTGCCATATTCCAGTATTGATCTAAGGAAAGCAGTGTAAAAAGTTTAAATGTATAAGGCTCAGAAAAAGCTGGAGCTATAGGGTCCGGCTCTCCAAGTCTAACCAATTAAAAAGGCCATACATTTAGTTTAGAAAATTACTTTTATTCAATTCAAAGTAAAAAAAGCGTGAAAATAATAGAAAATTAAGAATCAATTTACTTTTGCTCGATATGACCACCTTTTGCCTTAGCTGTGGCCTTGAGACGGTTCAGAAACAAATCGCAAGCTGCCCGAATGTGACTTGCAGGTATTTTGGCCCTCTTGCGGGTCATAGCTTTTCTTAGTGCCTCGAGACTGCTGAATCTTTTAGTTCGGACTTTGCTTTCCAAAATGGCCCAAAGAGAATAATGCGCGGATTCGCGTCTGGTAAATTTGAGAGCCATTGTGTGAACGTTATGAAGTTCGAAACGTTGTTTTTTAGCCATTTTTGGTTCACTCGAGCTTTGTGAGACCGTGCCGAGTCCTGTTGAAACGGACCGAAATGTTTGTGTGCCCACGCCTTCAAAGCAACCTCCAGAGTACTTTCCCGGTAATATTTTGCATTTATCTTGACGCCAGGCTCGATGAAAACGATTGGAGAGCGCCCATCTACGGTTACAGCGGGCCAAACCATTGTCTGTGGCGGGTGCTTCCTCCTGGTGGTCAATCGATGACTCAAATTCTCGTATGAAGGGTCGGTCAAATAAACCCTATCGTTTTCGGAGTTTACGAATTGCTCAATTTGAAAAATTTTCTCGTCAGAGAACAAAAGGTTCGGAAATTGACCGCTTTCGACCAAGCGAAGCAACTTTTTCGTTCTCTCAAGTCTGACTAGTTGCTGCTTTGGTGTGAGATCCTGTGCCTTTTGGATCTTGTAAGGCTTGACTTTGAGATAATTTATCAGTATGCGGCGGATGCTATGGTCAGATATTTTCAGTTCTTTCGCCATTTGATTGACACTTCGCCGGGGATTTCGCTTCCTCACTTTTTGAACCATTTCACGTGACGTTGCAGTCTTTTGATGACCACCTCCATGACGTTTCCCGATGCCACCAGTATCATTGTAACGAGTAATGGTGCGATAAACAGAAACTTTATTTACTTCAAGGTGCTCGAGCTCACGAACAATCACTGGGTGTGATTTTCCAGCCCAGAATAATGCTGATTTTCTTTTTACGCGTTTACTTGCGGCAAAATGCTTCCGCGAACTTGAAAACATTGCCTACTAACAGACAGCTGATGGTCGGGCATCAGCTGCGCGAGCGTTCTGAAGTTGGTTACACTTCGACTGCGTTTCCTGCATTTCGTCGAACAAAAGCTGTCATTGGATATGTTTCTGTGGCTTTTTTTGGGATATTGATGACGGAGCTCACTAAGTTTTAAAATGTCGGAAGCTGGCAATGGCTTGGAAGAAGAGTCTGTGACAAAACTTCGAGAGTTAAGTTAAGGCATACAGTCAACACTGGGTTATCTGTTTTTACAAGCGAAGAATACTTATGCAGCAGCTATCAACAAGAGGTGGACTAATTTACACACCTTCACAGTCTCGCCTTCATTCGGTGCAACACTCTATGAATGAAGCACATGAAACTTTCTGAGGTTCGCAGAAACGAATTCTAATGGAGTGGTTGTTGTTGTTGGGGGTACGGGTTGTCAGCTTCAGAGCGCCTCTTAAAATTTGTAGTAGGAGTTGTAGGGGTAGGAAAGTAGTAAAGTTAATTTAGCATTTCCTGTGTGAATACTACGCACCTCGAAGAATGCGCTTCAGATTTCTGTGTCCATCTTTTAGAATACCTTAAGAGCTCAGGCGCGATCTCGCTGAATAAGCTAATCAAGAAATCGACTACTCTTTCCCCTTCAAGACTAAACTCCCGTCAAGTAGAGAGAGGCAAGGTAGAAAACAATAGCCTACTTTGTTGGAGTTTTGTCAAAAGAATTAGGACTGGAATTATCTTTTCGACTTCCGGACTACTGTATCGTCTACCAAGCAGAAGTGTTAGCCATAAAATAGGTGTTCCTTAATACAAACGCCGCCACAAAAACTACGATAAATATCTTCTCGGAGAGCCAGCCGGCCTTCAAATTAATGGAGGCAGTTATACTAAGATCAAAGATTGCTAAGGAATGCCTGGTAGCTCTAAATGATGTGAACACCAGCTTCAAGGGTAGTCTTATATGGGTTCCGCGGCATAGAAATATTGAAGGAAATTGCAAGGCCGCTGAGCTAGACAAAAAGTGTGCTAATCTTCCACTGCTTGAAAATAGAGGCAACATTGGAATTCTTATGGCAACTTGCAAATTAAGAATAAAAAGTAATATTCTTCAGGAGGCCAATAGGTCATGGAGAGAAGAAAATACGTGTTTTACAATCAGGCTAATTCGGCCGTAAATAGATAAGAAAAGGTCAGGGGAATTGCTCGACCTCTCAAGAGTGAACATGTCGAGGGTCCTGGCTTGTGTTACCGGTTATTGACTGTTATGTAGGCACTTATCTAGGCTAGGAGTATTTTGCAGAAATACTGCAGAAGTTGTATAGACAAGAGAGAGGAAGAAACAGTAGAATACCTCCTCTGTCAGTGTCCAGCCTAAGCTAGGAGTAGAGCAAGGATGCTGGGAAAATATGCTTTCGAATCCCTTACGGAATTATCCGGTGTTGGGATGAGAGCGTCTCATAAGAGCGTCTAAATGGTTCCATGATGAATAAATACTAGGGTTCCCGTGTTACACAGTGTTACCAAAACGGACCTACGTGGTCTACGTGGGTGGCTATTCTAAACTGACTGTCACAAAAACCTAAAGTAACCTATTCTATCGAAGAGATTGTGGGAATTTTTGATAATTAGGAACAAAGATTTGGGCTATTAGTTACCGAATTAAAGGGGTCTTGGCCATAGTCTGATTGTCTATAAAAAAGGCGAAGTACTTTCTAATTAAATTTAAATTAATTGCAGAAATCAATGCGCTTCTCTGAGCAATACTTATTGAAAATACAACTTTATTCTAAAAAAATGGTTACAAGTAAATCATTGCAAGTATTGCCCATCGCTGGCTACTACTTTTCCCCGCTTAACTTAATTGAAGCCGATACCGATCCCCAGTGAGGCAGTGATGGTTTCGCTTGGTTTTACAGTTCATAATAAATAACACCAACTTGGCCCCACCAAATACATAGCATAAACCTTCGCAGCGTGAATATTCGGCCGAGGCGAGACAACGTAGAAGCATGACCGGGCAGTCCCCATGATTACTTTTCTTTGGATTGCTGTAATGAATCCATTTTTCATCACCCGCCACGATGCGATGAAGAAAATCCTTCCTTTTTTGCCGCTGGAGCAGTTGTTTATAGGCGAACCTTGGTTTTAACTCGTAAAGAACCCAAGTCCCCTGTCTCTGAATCATTCCCAAAGCATGCAATCGCTTGGAAATGGATTGGATCCTCATTGAGCGATGCCTCCAATTCAGCGTCTTCGAAGGTTTTTGGCCTTCCTTCACGCGGACGGTCGTCAACATTAAAATCACCGTCTTTGAAGCGACGGAACCAATCTCGGCACGTTCTTTCACTTAAAACAGCATCTCCATAAACTTTTTGTTCCTCTCGATGCGCTTCAGCCACCGTTTTTTTCGAATGAAAGAGGAACATCGACACTTCTCGCAAGTGACGATTATTCGGCACAAAATCAGACATTTTCACAAAACCAAAAGTATGATATCAAAACAAAATTACTAATGTGCCGAAGCAGTTTGTTTACCATATGTCTGAGCTTGGTTTATGACGTTTAGGTTATGTTAGAATCGACTAGCACACACAGCTGGCGGCATCTATTGACAAACAGCGAGAACTTAGTTGCGCACCGATAATAAATAAAAAACTGCAATGCTTTGAAGAGAGTCTGGAAAAATTTCTGCTATAGTTCAGTTTGCCGCCACATCAGTCGCTTGAACCAATAATGTGTACACCGTTATTCAAACTCAGTTCTGTACCTCGGCATAGCTTTCGATCACCCCTTTTTGTTGTGCGAAATTGTGGCATAGTTATGCAGTTGCGAATTGTGCATTGCAAGTGCAGAGCAAATAAATTAAGTCCTGTGCCGCTGAAAATATGAGATCCTGTTGTGTTTGCGATATCCTTACATGCTGGTATTAAAAATGTAGTATATCTGGTTGGTCTGTTGATATGAATTCACTTGCGTGCTATCATAAACACAGCATCTATAAAAATCTAAAATATTTTTACGTTTTAAGAGAAAAGTTTATGTAGCATTCCTGCAAAAGCTTTAAATTCTTTGTAGCTCGAGCTTCATTTTGATGCGAAGGGAAATCGTTAATTTCACTTTTTAGGTGTTGCCGACCTTCTCCTACAAATTGTAGTGTTCCGTTTGATCTCTTCTTACAAATAGATGGATGCACCATTTTATGCCTATTCCAAACGGCAGTTAAGTTTAATTAGACGCTTTTTCATGGAAGTAAAATTTGGTACATTGAAAGTGAACAAATTTTTTCCATATTGGGATGTTTCCAGCCTACCACCGTGGGCTGAGTTTCTCCTCTAATTTGTGATCTTGATGTTGGCTTACTAACAGATATACCTCCAATTGTATGCGGAATTTAAACGCGTAAGTCCACCCGTCTATGGCGGCTACAAAAAATGGTTTCGCTAGGTGGCGCTGGGATCAAAATGTTTATAAAAATCAGTTTTGCAGACCAAGTTGGCTAATATTTCTAGTTTGATGTTAGTGACAGGGCAGTCTTTTGAAGTATAAGTAGGATTGGAACAAGAGGAATATCTGCACTGAAGCTGGTCTGACGGCTTCATGATGGAATCGGGAGTTGGAGCAGGGGTTTTCTCTAAATCAGCCAATTTATCTATAATATTTCCTTAAAATTGCCGAATGCTGTTAGTGTTTTTCAGGCAGAAGTCTTTGCGATCCTGCAGGCATACAAAATACGTTGGGAACGTGGGAGCGAGGGGAATATTAACATTTTTTCTGATAGTCAAGCCGCGATCAAAGCTCTGACCACGCCATGGTGTAGATCCAAGATCCAAACTAATCAACACTTGTAAGGACGAGATCAAATCTCTTGGGTATTCAGGTAACATTTCTCCGATTTGGGTTCCAGGACGTAGGAACATAGAGGAAAATGAGATTACTAATGAGGTTGCCAAGAAGGGGTCGACTGAATTGGTTGCAGAGACCTCCTACTCGGTCATCGACATCCACCTGACTGTTGTTAAAGGGACATTGTATAATTTATTTCTCAGGAAAGCACAGATCAGATGGAGCTCTATTTCTTCATGTGCTATTCCGAAAACTCTTTGCCCCCAGTACAGCAGTCGCAGCACTCAGAACCTCGGGACTCCACACCATTCAATTTCCAAACTCGTAGCTGAGTTTACCGGCCATTGGACGATCGGTTTACCAGTTAAGCCCCATTGCAGAAGCTGTGGGGAAATTTCAGAGAAGGACACTGGAAATATTCGCGCTTCGCAGCGAGACGATAAAGGTCACCGGGCGCACCTTTCTTCGACAGAATCGGGCAGTGCACGGACCTAAAGTCCAATGGTCTTCTCCATTACATCAACGCTCTGGCTGGCTGTAGATATCTGCTTGTTGGAGGCCTCATAATGGTATGGAAACGGCGCTTTAGTGTTACTTGGGGAGAGTCAGGTTGGTACTTCAACCATGTTACCTACCACAACAACCAACTTGGGTTATATTTGAATAGCTATAAGTCACGTAGACATAGCGCAGCGAATAAAGATCCAGCGACTTCGTTGGCTAGGTCGTGTCGTCTGAATGGAAACAAACGCTCCGGCTCTGAAAGCTTTCGATGTGGTACCAGTTGATGATAGCAGAGGACCAGGTGGAGAAGGACTTGGTTTCACTTAGTGTGCCCAACTAGCGCCGGTTAGTACGAGAAAGAAACGACTTCATTAAACTTGGGCAAAATCGCTTAAGCGGTTATTTCGCTAATCAAGAAGAAGATAAAGAAATATGTGGGGTAACTAATTCCTTAGTCAAACCATAAATTTGTTCGGTCATAATTTGTCAATGCCATTCATATTTGTGGTGCCTGTGATGATGGCGAAGATTTTCACAAATAAATAAATGAAAATCAGACATCTTTAAGTAGTTTACTAGGAAACGCAGAAATCTAAAAACTCACTAAACATTAGAATACGAGTATTCTAACCACGTGAAAAATATATTAAGTCTTTGTGTTATTAGCTACTAAATTTCACGTATCGCATATCGCTGGACCAGTTAGAGTCCAAGGTCGCTGCCATGTGGCGCTTTGTTCGGGGCCAAAACACTCCGCAGGTGTACTGACAAATACACAAACGAGTTTATTCTTGCTTTTCAACGCGTAGGTGTGAGGATGTGTGTGTGCATATGTGGGTATTTGTGTCTACCAATTGTGTTTGTGTGTGTGCATAGTTTATTTGAAAGGGAAATTGGATTGCAAAGTTATCAGCAGGGGAGAGAAATGTTGAAAACCCGAAATGGAATTACAAAAAACCAAAAATAATAAAATACAAAAAACAATAAAATTAAATAAAATGAAACAAAAATTTCACACACGTTTCAATGAAAGGGAAAATAAAAATAGTGATAAATATGATACTTCTACGGAAACGCGAACGAAAACCAAAAATTTTCCACGTATTCCAAAAATTGATATGCACGCACACATTTTCAATTGAAGCAAGCGGCGTGTTTGTATGTGTGCATCTGTGTATGCAAGTATAGTCATCCGCAAATGTTTAAGACCGCAAGAGTTGAAGTAAACATATTAAATTTAGTACTATATACCAATTTTTTTTTCATTTAATTTTGAAGAATACAACTGTGAAAAACTAGAATTACTCATTTATTTACTCCTTAATAAACACCGGTTTTCACTTAAGGCTGTGAAACATTAGTCCTTAAAATTCTCAAATTCTCTCTTTTCCTCTAATTTCCGTTTTATTTAATTAGCGAGACTCCAACTCTAGAGAGTAAAAGATCTATACTCTCACTCTCTTTTGTTTTTAGTGTATTTAAAGGAGATACCTATGTTGTTGTTCAACTCAATTACGGAGCATTCACTTTCTTATCCCTACTGATCTCTGCGCAATACTTACCCTTTCCATCTTAAATTGCTTAACATGAATTGTTAGCGTAATGCTCTTATTACACGCGCACCAAGAGAATTCAATGAGATCTCGAGTTCTGTTCCTCTTGACTTTTCGGTGCCAAAGAAGAAATTTTATGAATTTCTAAACTTTTTTTATTTATTGTTTTTTTGTTTTATTTTTTTTCAATACTTATTTAACTATCTGTAGTAGTTTAAGTTAACACTGAATTTTCTCTAATTATGTTTTAGATTTGAAATAAACGAAATACAGCAAATTAAAATGCGTTTAAAGACAAAAAACTTGTACTTTGAAGAATGAAATTTCGATACTGCATTCATTTAAAATGCGACCATAAAATTTTGTGCAGTTTCAAAACTATTAATCAGCAATTTTTTCACAATTATTGTAGAACACCAAAGAAAAAAAAATAGTATTGTAAAAAATATAATATTTTAGATCTTTAAAATCTTTTTGAATTTTTGTTGCATTTTGAATGTGGTAAAACTTTTATGAGTTTTTGTTCTTTTAAAATTTACAAAAGTCTTCAAATTTTCCGCAACACTGTACTTATGTATGTAGAATTTTTTGAAATGCCTTTTATTGCTTAACCTTCATGGTATAGTATTTTACAGTTTTATGATTTTTCTCCGGAAGCGTTTAGAGATTGCAGCTTTTATTTACTTGTCCATAGTCTAGCAGTAGTAGTAGTGTGTCTGTGTGTGTGTACGTTTTCATAGTTAAATGTGAAAATAGCAAATGTTTTTATTTCATTTGAATTTCACCAAAAATGGAATTCAGAGATTTACAATATAATATTTTGATTTTTCCAAGTACTTTTTTCTTGCCATGGCGGAAAGCATAAATAGAAAATTGCTATAAAGATTATAAAAGGTGATGTCGCTTAAAGTTTAGAATCAATTTGGCTAAAATTTTTCAGAATTATGGAGGCAACGATTTGTATTCCTTATTTTTCTTATATTTTCTTATATTTCCTTATTTTTCGCCAATAAACTCTATGCGAACGAGATCGCTGTTGATTGAGCGAAGTTGACCTATCTAAAGCTCAACTTAATGTATCTGCTTATTCATATGTAGGCACAGTTAATGCATATAAATGCCACTACAGGAAAATAATATGAGTTTATTTGAAGAAATCTGGAGAAAACTCAATTTAAAGGTTATCGTTTTTCGGTGTATCGGATTGGCATATCTTTTCTGCTGCATATTACATTAACACATTTCAATCGTATTTTCCCCCTATAACTGAATTGTCACACAAAGGTAATTTTATTCGTTCACTGTCTCACACTAACATTTATCGTTTGAATCAAAATTGTGACTTACGCCATCCTTCCCCTATAGTCTTCATACGTATGTATGTATGTATCTCCATTCATTGGTTTATTAATGCCACTTTCAAATGCTGTCACTCATACGCCCTGCCGCTCACATCAAAGTTGTTAAGTGCTTGTCGGTGTTTACATGTAACTGCATAAACACAACATTTGCTTAAGCGATTCTGCTGCATGCAATGATTCCGACACAATAATGTACATACGCACAAACGAACACACTCACTACGAAGACATGTACATATGTATGCGCCCACATAGAGAAAATCATCGCAATGCCAGCGCTTAACACATTTTCGGCCGATAAAAGGCCGGATACAACGCCGACATTGACAGTATCATTCATTGGTGAAAGAGCTCGTGTCACTAACATACAAACTTCGATTGCTTACTGCGATTTGGCAGTGAAAAGGTAAGTGAGGGATGTAATGCTTTGTGTCTGCCGGTGCAAAGCAATATACGAGCACATCAGCTCATACATAAACATAAACGTTCATATGCATGCGAAGACATGTCGAATAGAGATTCGAGAGTTGACTTGCAAAATGCTTGTGGCAGTCGTGCGAGTGAGGTCATCAAAAGTCGATTTCTTTCTTATCACTTATTATTACCACTGTAACATTTTTTCCGCTTCTAAATTGTGAAATTGATTTTTTATTTATGTAATTTATGTTTTTATTCGATATCCGTAAGTGATTGGTGCGCTTGTGGCGATCTGATTATTCGATTTCACGATGTCGCCATGAAATATTTACAATTTATTATTCGATATTGTGCTGCGTAATAGGAGCTAAATTGCGTTCTCTCACATTTTTATTAATGCAGTTATGTAGTGTTTAGCGCTGGGAAGGGCGTAAGGGGTAATACATTCACATGAATAATGTTGTTGTAAAATTTAACATTGGAATCAAAGTTTAGGTTAAGTTCCGTTGTGCTCAGTCTCACGTCTCTTTGTAATGGCGCATGGAAAACTCGGAGCTCTCCTAAAATCAATGTGACTTTTCGTAGTTAAAGGGAGGAATAAAATGTGTTCCGATATTAACTTCTTCATATTTGGTTATTTTTTGCCTTTCCAGACTGAGCTCATTTTTTCAAATGTTCGAACCGATGTTCATAACACTTTTATGCACCGACTGAGTTACCCCAAAGCACTAATTTTTAATGCATCAGTGGTCTTTTTTATTAATTTCCCATACGATACGGTTTTTAGTGTTGATGTGTGGAAAAAAAATATAACTCGTTTATGCAAAAGCGGTGCTGAAGGGGGAATGAAAATTTATTCAATGTTGTATCTAATCAAATAGAGAAATGGTTCAGCTGATATGCGACAATTTACATGAAAAACTATATTAATTCACTGAATAAATAAACCATAAAGGAGTTTACTCACAAGTCGAGGTAATGAATGCATCGCGACAATGAGCTCTTCCCATAAAAGCAAGAGCCGTCTGCGAGTTCATAAAATTAGTAAAAAAAAAATTTTTGGGTTTCGAATTCCAAATCCTTTGCTATGCCGACGATGCTCTGTTGTTAGTTGTTAAGGAAGATGATCTACAATCCATGCTGTTTAGTTTTGAAAAGTCTGCTGGTAAATGCAACATGAAAATATCGGTGGAGAACACGAAATGCCTAAGAATGTCGCGACAGCCCAAAAGAGATCTTGCAAAACACGTTAAGGCACAAGCGATAAAAGTCTCTTGCATATCGGGATACCTGTGTGACGCCGTGTGGGAAAACAAATGAGTAAAGTCAGAATTCACGAAATGTGTGCCAGATCAATTATGCCAGACGGAGTAGAAACTCGAGCAGACACTTCCGCAACGCAGCGAAATATGAACACTGCAGAGATGCAAACTCCACGTGCTATACAGGGCACACAAGACTCGATCGCCGGCGAAACAAAAATTTAAAGCGCATATGTGAAATTGAAGATGTAGACATTGACATAGAATGGTCTGAGGTTTGCACTTTGAGCTCATGTTCTTTTGCGCCCTCTACTTCATCCAGACCCAGTTGCCTTATTAAGCTCAAGATAGAGCTAGGTTGGATTGGCGTAAGTGCCTTTCTTCTGGCTGCAAAACTTGCTTCACGCTATAGCTTTGCATTCAAGGAGAAGGTGCATTGGGATTGATCGTAGAAACGACACAAATTAGTGGACCATCTGCCGATCCTGTGCAGATGACTGCGCAATCTACAATGGCCGGTGACTATGCTCATAAGCATTCTCAATTTATCCTTGGGGAAGGTTATGAGCTTTCAAAACCTCTTATGGTTAAACCCCACCAGTTCCTCCTGTCACTAAGCAGAGCGGACTGTAGGAGGCTGGTTGAACTGATGACGAGTCACTTTCTATGGGCAAAGCACATGAAAAGGGTAGGCATCTCAGACAGTACACTCTGCCCAGCATGTGGAGAGGAGGATGAGACGGCGGACCACTTTCTGTACCTTGATGTCTTTGGCACTGATGTGCTAAGAAGCGACCACCTTGGCTCCTTGGCACCACAAGACCTACTCAGATTTCTTCGGAGGTTGAGTAGTTTTAAGGAAAATTAAAAAGGAAATCCGAGTGCAGTACAATGGGCTTAATTGTATCTGAGTGCTGTACTTGCTAGTCTGTCCCGGCAAAAATAAAAAGATTTCGCCTGGCGTAGCCCCATACTTTGATGTCGGCAAACCTCCCTTAGCCTTAGCTTCTCACCCCTTGCCATGCCATTTAGCTCGACGAAACTCGGCCCAAGTGCTACGCGTCAACGTGTGGTAAACAGATCAGAACAATATAAACTACTTTGTAAAAGCAATTAAGAGACTCCTGACTAACTTTCTTCTCTATTCTTTCCTATCTCTTTCTATGATACTTTTCTCCCTCCCTCCTTGACTATCTACCCCCTTTCCAGAGCTTTAAATACAATGGGCTTTTTTAGCCTGAGTGTTTTAGGAGCCACCAAATCTCCTGGTGCTCCTTGGCTCGACCTTTTCAAATTCATTCAATTCAAACTTTCTTCAATCACGACCCAGGCTCGTGATGCTTATGTTTGATACGACTATCTGTATACGACCTCGGCTCGTGATATCTACGTTTGTCCCGACCATCTATTCTCGAGCCTGGCTCGTCATATTCATGTTTGGATCAAAATTATCATCACGAGTCAGACTCGTTAAAACACGGCAAAGGGTTAATGTTGTGGTGTCCCATAGCAAAGAAGGGCTCGGATACTCGCTTACCAATGCGTCCACTACTTCGTTCCCAGTTATACTCCTGTGTCCTGGGACTCAAATTAGCCGGATGCGATTGTGTGTTCCTAGCATACTCAGTTTCTCAATACACTAAGCACCAGTAAGGACTTAATGATGGCACGGAATGTTAGAGCCTTGAGTGTTGCCTGGCTGTCGCTCAAAATGGCAATTATCAATTTAAGATGTATCTAAGTGGAGCTGACTACGCCAAGTGAGTAAAGAGTGGGGCCGACATGTCAAAAGAATGGCAGACGGGCGACTTGCGATAGCAGCAATGCTAGAGAGACCGAATATGCCGGGACCACCAGGTAGTTCCCTAGGAAGATGGGATGCTTGGTGTATTTGCTGCTCATGTTCCAAATAGAAAAAACATACAACTGCCAAGAATTTATAATTTTTATTTTTAATCCAATGCTGTTACAGAACACAGTCCTAAATAAAGTTGCAGAAGAGGAGAAAGAAAAGAAGAATACTTAAGAGAGTAATCATTTTTCTTCAGTTCAAATTGAAGTGCGCATTACTAGGCGTGATTTTTCATTTAGACTTGAGTGTAAGTAGAAGTGTAAGACAAAATTGAATTGTGCTCAAATTTCCATTACTGCCATAATTCCCATCATCCGTAAGTTAAAATTACACAAAGTAAAAACAAAAATAAAACATTTGGCGAACAGTTGCCATGTGTTTTACTGTCCTATTACGTTGAATGCCAAAACACAGCAACAATTTTGTATGCTTTGAAAAACTTTCTTCACTTTCTACACTTACACATTTGTGCACAGTATCTGTGTGTGTGTACGTGTGTCTATGCATGTATGCGTGTATGCAAGAGTTTTGCATGAATAATATCCATATGCATTGTGTCAGTTATGGAAATTCATTTCTGCTTCATTGCCCTGATCTGCATAAGCCGTAATCAGTGAAGTTTATAACTCAAATTGGAAACTAATCTTGCGCACGTTAATCCGGAATTTTGAATTTTGTATTTGTTTGCTTTGCAGTTGGTCAAGTTGTAGACATATGAATCTATTTGTGCCCAGATTAGCATAGTTCGCACATAAAGCCACTCGGAGTATTGAGGATTTTCAATTTGTGACTGTCACAAAATACTCGACGTATGCAGCGCGTATGCATAATTTCACTTTACTGCTGGTAAGCTGTTTTGTGTTAGTCTATTTGTGGCAGACTGTTCGAAAACAGCGCCAGGGAAATAAGGCCTTGTTAAGCAAGTGAAGTGAATCGAGTTGTAGGCTCTCCACTTAGATTGCAAATATACACACATACATACATACTGGCATATGCTTGCGTACGCAATGTTTGGAATAGTTGAAAGAGGATAGACTGCCAGTGCTTCTATAGGGTTATCGGAAAAGAGCCGGTCGTCATGGAATAAAGGAAGTTGTAAGCGAGATAACGAAATGCTTATTTTTATTTGAAAGCCCCAAATATGCTATTAAGTGTGAAATATGACACCACCCAAATGTCCATGGCGGTTACGCCCTCGTGACACGACTCAAAGTTGTTTGCTGGTCGCAAAGCATCAGCTTTCGGCCCATTGAAATTCAAAAGTCTAATGATGCAGCTCAGAAGTGAAATGTCTGGCTGAGTAAAATTCTCAATTTCAATCTTCAAAAAAAAGAAAAAATTAAAAGTAAAAACTTATCTTCGAAAAGTTTTAGTAAGTTTTAGGTGTATGCCATTTGTTTATGTGAGAACGAAGTAGTGGACGCATTGGCGCGGGAAGCTGCGGCCTCGCCATTAATAGGACCTGAGCACTTTCTTGCTGTGGAACAATAAACAATCAATGAACAGCTTAGGAGTGAAGAGTTCTGAGGCTAAGGGAGGTTTGCTGGTACCAAACCATTGGGCTACGCCAGGCGAAATCTTGATTGGGTATCTTATCGGTATATTATCCAGTTATTCTTGTAATTTCGACGTAGCGGACGCATGGGCAAGAGAGGTTGCGGTCTCGTCATTAATAAGGCCCGAGCTCTTTCTTGCAATACACCATCAAGCAGAACTTAGGAGTGAAGAGCTAAGACTAAGGGAGGTTAACTGGCACCAAAATATGGGGCTACGGTAGGCGAAATTTTTACTGGGGGGTACAACCAAAAGTGGTTTAAAAAACTCAGAAACCTCCCCAAAGATGAACTAAGAATGCTCACGGGCATAGTCACAGGCCATTGTAGATTGTGGCCATCTGCACAGGATCGGGGATGGTCCACTGATTCTTGTCATTTCTTTGACCAATCCCAAGAGACTCCAATGCACCTTCTCTTAAATGTAGCGCTATAACGCGGAGAAGGTTCAGACATCTCGACCATTTCCAGCCAGAAGAAAGGCACTCACGCTCAGTCCAACCCAGCTCTATCTTCAATTTAATTAGGGAACTGGGTCTAGATGAGGTACTGTGATGAGTAGAGGGCACAAAAGAACATTTGTTCGAAGTACCAACCTCCATCAAATCTAAATCTAAAATAGAAGGGAGTTATTTTTTTGAGAGTGTGTTTTTTTGTATTAAAATGGAGTTTCTTTTTAAGTTATATGGGATACAGATCCAAACTAGTCATTTCCTGTAAGGAGGAGATCAAATCTCTTGAGTGCGCAGGTAGCATTTTTATCATCTGTGATTTCAGCACATTGTTATCGGTGGAACCAGCATTAACACCGATAACAATGTCAGCCTTGAAATCCAACGTAGAATCTCTCTTGCCAACAAGTGCTACTTTGGACTAAGTAGGCAATTGAGTAGTAAAGTCCTCTCTCGACGAACAAAACTAACACTCTACAAGACTCTCATCATGCCCGTCCTAACGTATGGCGCAGAAGCTTGGACGATGACAACATCCGATGAAGCGACGCTTGGAGTGTTCGAGAGAAAGATTCTGCGTAAGATTTTTGGACCTTTGCACGTTGGCAACAGCGAATATCGCAGACGATGGAACGATGAGCTGTATGAGCTTTACGACGACATAGACATAGCGCAGCGAATAAAGATCCAGCGGCTACGTTGGCTGGGTCATGTCGTCCGAATGGATACAAACGCTCCGGCTTTGAAAGTATTCGATGCGGTACCAGCTGGTGGTAGCAGAGGAAGAGGGCGGCCTCCTCTGCGTAAGCGGTTATAGCGCCAATTAAGAAGAAGAAAAAGATCTCAGCACATAGGATCATAGAGGGAAATGAAATTGCTGATGGGCTTACCAGGCAGGGGCCAACTGAATTGGTTTCAGAGGTCTCCTACCCAGAAATCGTCATCCTCTTGACTGTTCTTAGAGAGGAATTGCGCATATTATTTCTCAGAAAAGCGTAGAAGAGAACATTTCTTCGAGTGCTATTTCAAAAACCCTTTGAGCCCGATATAATAGACGCTGGACTCAGAAAGTTCTGGCGACTCTACGCCATTCAGTTTCCACAATAGTAACTGAGTTTACCAGCCATTGGACGATCGGCAGACACGGCAATTTAACCCCCATTTTAGTAGCTGTAGGGCCCTTTCAGAGAAGAATACTACTGAGCACTTTCTCTGTAAATGTCCGGGTTTGGCAGCCGATTGTTGCCGATTGCGCACATTTTAAATACCGTCGGTACTTTTCATAAAAGTATCTAACTTGCGTTCCGAGTTTTGTTAGGATATCTTCTTTCCTATGTCTAAAGGGAAGTACCAAGTGATAGCGACCGATTTCCACTTTTTTGGGAAACTCACTTAACTAGCTTGAACTAGACATGTCTACAAGATTTCATTGTGTTCGGAACACTTCTTCTATTTTCACTATGCGGGTCCCAGTGGTCTAATTTTCAATAAATTTGTTGCTAATGTGACTTTGAGTTCAATTTGCCTTATCGGCATAGACCTGTAACTTCGGAAAATCACGTATGAGAAAATTTAGCCAAGCCAAATCGCATCATCAACTCCACGTAAGATAATCATAACCTCAAATCACACATTATAACATTTTAGCTTTTGCCAGTGCTGCTCAGTACTGTTATTTAGCATCAATAACTAAACTATAAGCAAACGATTTGACAGCCACTGCCACACTCCCACGACAGTCGGCTCTATGTAACCCGAACGACCCGGATTTATATACGGCCAAGAACGGTCACTCCAGCAGCATTCCCCGTACATGTATGAGGAATGCTTATGTTGCTTCAACAACAACAACAGACACCGCCAAAACAACATGACCACAGCCTTTCAACATCGACCTGTCCATACTAGAGAACCCTATACATATATGTATGTAGCTTAGCACATTTGTGTATGTATGTATTTAACTGCATCTGCCGAGCTCAGACATTTTGTATTATTTAATTTAGCCTACAGCCACGACCGTAGTTGAGTCTATAAACACATCGCCGCCGGTCATTGGAGCCATTCTTGCAGATACCAATAAGAGCGCACACGACCAAGGGCAGCAGCTGACGCATATTTCCTAGTTGCGCTGCGTGATTTTGTGATTTCGAGTTTCCGTTGTTTCATTGTATTTTACTTGGTGTGTGTGGCGCTGACTCAATCGCTGCTGGTCGACTGCTGCTACGTTACAGCTCTGACGGCTCTGCGCCGCTCTTACTTTCTACGAGTAGCTTCCTGTGATAATAATAGATTCCTTTCTTTTTATTGGCCTCTTTAGTCTTGCTTTCTGCTTTCTGTTTTATTTTTATTTGTTTGTGTTTTACAACTTTTCCTCCACTGAGTCTTCCTGCACTCTGGCTAAACAATGTTTGCAGACAGGAAGGTCAGTTTTGTACTGAATATTGCCACTTTGGGCGGTGTTTGTTCGAATTATTGTGTTCTCACTCAATTTCATGTTGTTGGTCGACATTCCTACTACGCTTTTTAGCTCGTTTCTTGGTAATAAGCTGGTCGTAAAAGTGTTTACAGAAATTTGTTGATATTTGGTTGCTTTTAAATTTACTTTTTTGTAATTTTGTGCCGTTTTGAGTTTGCTGATTTTTTGTTTGGAAAAGGTTCTTAACGGAAAATTTTCCATGTGAACGAAATAATGCGTAATGAATAAATGAATCAAATTTAGAAGCAAAATGGCTCGTGCCTTAATGTTAAAACTTACAACCAACTGTCCATAACATCAAAACGGTGCAAATTTTCATTGTAATTTATTTCATTCCGTTTCCAAAGTGGTTTCTATGGTAACCAATACACAATCGTACTAATCGTTAAAACACTTTTCATTAGCCGATTTTGGCTTTGATCGCCTTCAACTCCCTCGGGAAATACTCTTTAATCATCTTAATCAGCTCAAAGCGCCGATTCGTCACCATTCATTATGCCTTCGATAACATTTCTGTTCAAATAAAGCAATTATTTAACAGCAACAATGCAAAGCTGCTCTTGAAAAATATTCGGTACTCTTTTCACAAGCCGCGTTTCAACGCGTCTCTCCGGCAAATCATCGGACACTTATCCGCGCGAGAATTCAATATCAGTTTCTTCTTTATGCTCTTCGAGTAAAATCTGCTTAACTTTTTCGATGTTTTCGTAAGTCACTAGCGACGTGGCTGGACGAACGGCACAAGTCAAATCAACGATCAGATCTCTCTAAACTCTTTGCTTCTCATCGTTTCGAAATGGTCGAGTGCCCGTCTATGATTAATATGTCAGTGTAGGAGATAGATTGCGCCTATGACGTGTAAAAGTTGATTATTGGATCCATTTAGGAAAATAAAATGACTTTGACGATACGTCTAAATGAGAAATTCCGGGTACTTTTGAAATGGAAATTATTTTCCAAATAAAAATAAATATTTCAATAAAGCATGATCAGGCCGGCAAGGACATATGCATCCGATTGCTGGGCTGTACCACGTCAATTAGAGCTGAAACTGTACGCTGTGGAAATGTGGATGCTGAGGTTGGCCAGCGGCGTTACACTGCTGGAGAAGATTTAAAACACATTTATTCTGGGTAGCAAAAAAGTTGCTCCATTCTGCGCTAAGTTCCAGAAAAACCGCCTACGCTGATACCAAAAACCTCTAAAAACACCATTAAAAACGACATGCGATGCAGAAACGTCAGCGAAGAGATAATTCAGAATCGCGTGACTTGGAGACTTCGTACAAGGAGAGCCGACCCGAAATAGGATAAGACTAGGTGAAAGAAGAAGAAGAAGGATTTCACCAATGTTAAAAATAAAACATCAAAATGTTAGATCCCAGTCCTAGTAAAAAAGTAGATAAAAAAAAATAAATAATTGGCGCGTACACTTCTGTTAGGTGTTTGGCCGAGCTTCTCCTCCTATTTGTGGTGTGCGTCTTGATGTAAAAAAGTAGATATCAAGGCAAAATTGATATATCGCGATGATCCTAAACGTTTTGGGGCAAACTTTGGTGTAATCGTAAATCGCTCGCTAGGCTTGTTTTTTTGTGCTTCCTTTAAGTCGTTTATAATTAATTTGATCGGAGTGTTCATAGTACTGCGGATGGTTTCCATATCACAGATTTTCCCATCCTAAGAGTTTTGAAGGAACGTTTCGGTTTAAATCAGGCAAAGTTATTTGCATGAACTTTTTTATTTTCACTTTTAAACCGAGCTTTTCGTAGCCGTTTTTTTATTTATAACAAAAAATGCACACTTAAAAAAATACACATCAAAACTAAGCTATTCGAGCCGCTAGCATTGGCATAAAAGAAAGTACATGCATTTTGGTTTTATTTTTGGCTCACAGATTGTCAAGCAAGCCAATTATTTCTAAGGTCAATGAATTTGTTTTGACAGCAAAAGTTTATTTTCAGGGCATTGTTGATTATTGGATTGAAAAAGTCAAACAAAGTTTTGATTTTGCTTTAATTGCTCTAATGCAATTTAGTGGCTAGCTTCAAATGGTCTTGTGGTTCACAGATGAGATCTGAATTAAGCGTTTGGCTATACGAAAGCAAATCATAATAAATGATTCCTTTTAAGTCCCACCAAATACACAGTAGAATTTCCTGGCCGTTAGTCCTGGTTTGGCCGCAATTTGAGCTGCTTCATCACGCTTTGACCACGATCGTTTTCACACAATATTGTCATATAAGACCCATTTCTCATCCATAAGTCACCATCCGTTTAAGACATGAGTCGATTTCATTCCGTTTGGCCAAGGCTTCGCAGATGGAAAATCGATCCATCGATTGGTGTGGCATCCAAACATAGAGTTTCTTTTTGAATCCAACTTTGCGCAAATGGTTTAAAACTGTTTTATGACCGATCTTTAGTTCTTGGGTGATGCTACGACTACTAACATGCCGGTCAACTTCGACTATTTCTGTGATTTCATCGACACTTTCGATGACGGGCCTGCCTGTGCGAGGTGGAACTTTAACATCAAAAATGCCTGAACGGAATTGACGAAACCAAAATTGCACGAAATTGGTTGTTGCAGTATCGGCACCTTAACACCATGCACAATTTCAGCGGCTTGGCTTTATCAAAGAAAAACTTTAAAATATACCGAATTTTCTCTTTGTCACTGTTAACATCCTGTAACTCACAAGTGAATGGAGCAAACAAAAACAGCAAAAGAATTTTTTAGTGTGGAATGTTACTTAGGCAACGGGCGTAAACTTTAAATTATTTGATCTACACACTTTACGAGATATCAATCACTAGCGAGCCATCTACCGAGAAAAAAATGGATTTCTTTTTCCCCAAACTAATATAAGAGGAGTATCTCAAGTTTTGCGTTAAATGGCGGAGGAAAATACTCTGTGTGTGTCCTTTAAAAGAATTTTTATACTAAAGGGGGGTTAAGTTTCAAGGACCGGTGTTGATTTTGAATAAAATACAATTTTTTTAGGAAATTATTGTCATTTCTCTTTATTATGATAATATTGGTATGGCTCAATTACGTATGGAATAAAATATCGGCCAAATGGCCGCCGCGGCCTCGGCGGCACACCTCCAAAGACCACCAAATGCAAATAGTTCCTTATCTAAATACATCGTTCGTCTGCGTTGAAGTTCTTATGCTGCTGCTTACGTGATCCATTTTTCCTTTTGTAGGGTTAAGGCTTGGAATTTTATTGTAGGTTCTTCGCGGTTTTCTAAGACTTTTGAACCTTTGCCACTTTTCTTATGCACAATGCCTACTCCTAAGATGGAATAATTAAGGGGGGAGCCTACTTTAAAGGCTTCAAAAATCGATTTTTTCGTGGTTTTTTTTGGAAAGGAAAGAAATTTTCGATTGAAACGAAACTTTCAAGTTTTATTGTTATATATTTCAACAGTCTTCTCACATTTTTTCATTTAAATATATGTCATGTTATGCCTGGTACAAGCATTTTGCCGAGGCGCCTCGAGTGTGCATGTGTCGTGCGGCGGGAAAGATGCAGGTCGCAATTTTCATCTGAAACCAAAAACCCAAAAACAATTTTATTTTATAGTATAGTATAGTTTCTAGTTAAACGTAGAAAATTAAACAAAAAGTGAGAAATTCAACAATTTTTCGCTAATTAAAAAAAAAATCATTTTTTTGGAAAAACAAATTCACTTTAGATTGTTTAAAAAGTGGGATAATCATAACTTTCTTAAGAGAGAATTTAATTCCGAATACAATCAATATAATCTCGTTTCGATAGGACGTTTAACTTTTTCCCGCCAATTACGAAAAATCGTAAAAATAAAAAACGGAGAAATCGCACTTCGAGCGATCCGGCCGCTCGTATACCTGCTCGACGCTTTCTCACAATTTCTTCTGTAACTCCGAAAATATTTTGAATTTGCTTCTGAAATTTTAAGGACACATTTTTGGATAGTTTGGGAAGACATTTATGCAAACAAAAAATCGATTTTTTGAAGCCTCTAAAGCAGGCTCCCCCCTTAAGACATTTAGAAACTTAAATTTTAATTTTAATGAGAATTCTTGCAGAAAATATTATTAGATGTACATATTGGTCATATGTCAACTACTTTGGAAATGTATCATATGATAATTTGCAATCGTAGTTTTTACTAAAAAATTGTTTGCGTATTTTCGCAACGCTTTTGAAATTTTATCAAACTTTCCTTAATCACCAACCGGAATAGTTCCCAAAGCCGCAAAGGTAAAAATGGTTTCAAAATATTTAAAGCATATTACACTTGCCTGGAACTCGGCACTTTATAAACTTTTCCCTCAAAATATGTACTTTAACTCCATTTTACTGCCTTACCCCCTCTTAATCGCCATTCCTGCTTCCGTGCGCTGTGCTTTCCTCTGCGCTTTCAGCTCAATTGCCGATCGTTGCTTTGTGCCGCCAGGTCACGAAAGCACAAAATATTCCGATGGCACTTTTTATTACTAAATATTAAATTTCCACCAAATATAGGCGACTGCCCGAAAGCGAGTGCCGCAATGTTCGGTTACAGGCAAGCGGCTTTCATGTGGCAACACAATTACACATTTTCATTGAACTGCCAGTATTTGGGGGCATAAAACCATTTATGTGTACCTATACACATACACATACTTGTACATATTTTATAGATGTAGGGCAATGTGTGTAACAGGCGCACTTCCGCTGTCACATACCGACGCGTGGGCCCTTTTGTTGCCAACGTGCATGCCAATATATCGTTGCCCCTGCAGCAAGGCACTAGCGGGATACACACACACATACACTTGTGCACACACACGCACACCATACGCCATATGGCGGCTTCTCGTCTTGCGCAAGCTGCGCACTTTCTGCCTTACCTGACCTGTGAGTCCTGTTGGTAGAATGTTTTTTTTCGTAGCGTCTGTGTTATTGTTTTCTGTTGTCTACCGCACATAAAATATCGCAATTTCATTGCCTGTACCCACAAAAAATTCGCTTTTCACCAACTTTTGTGTGTTTCTATTTTTTTTTTTTTGTGTCTTCATATCATTTACACATTGTTGTCACGGTCTGGCTACCGACTATGGGCAACCGCTTGGATTACAACTGGGGGTTCTGCTTTGAATTTTGCGGCTAACGCCGTTTCGGCATTTTGCGTTCCTCATTACGAGCCATAAGCCTCGTTGACATTTGTTTTTTATTATTTTTGTACATTTCATTATGTGGCACAACATAAAACGCCCGCTCCTTTTCATCACTGCCGCCTGGCCCACCGGCTCACCGGCTTACAATCCACAAAAACGCTATTTCCCTTCAGGATTGAGAATGGTTTCATATTACTTTT
The DNA here is from genome assembly GCF_028408465.1 of Anastrepha ludens. Lineage (NCBI taxonomy): Eukaryota > Metazoa > Arthropoda > Insecta > Diptera > Tephritidae > Anastrepha > Anastrepha ludens. The sequence continues at coordinate 6,866,298 of NC_071499.1, read as the reverse complement.
GTTCGTCCGTATAATTTAGTTTACGTGATAATCTGGTGGTTACGTAACTTTTGGACAGTGCCACCTGTGGCTTAAAAAAATTGGTCACAAAGTTAGTGAAAGGAGAAGAAAACTCGAGTATGTACGATAGCTGATTTATAACTCTGGCCAAGAGCATTTTTGGTAAAAAAGTAAGAATTACAGTCTGGCGAAGATGGCATACAGTCTGTACAGCAATAAAGTAATAAAATCTTGCCCTAGCCTAGCAGAGATTAAGGATGTAATTAAGAGGCTGAATATCAACAAAGTTGCGAGCGAAGATGGCATACAGCCTGAACTAATGACTGCTGACCCGTTTCTTCCTGTTCCTTCATAAACAAATGCCTCCGTATCATCTGCAGAATATTCTGGCCAAACACCATCAGTAACGACGCACTGTGGAGGTTAACGAACGAGGAACCCATCCTTAGGCCAATCAAACGCAGAAAGTGGCGATGGATAGGTCACACATTGAGAAAACCACCATAAAGCATCACGAGAATGCCACTGGACTGGAACCCGCAAGGGAGCAGAGGTCGCGGGCGACCAAAACACACTTGGAGAAGGTCGATGTTGCGCGAACTAGCAGATGTCGGCATCTCATGGGACGGTGCAAAAACAACAGCAGAGAACCGTGTACAAAGAAAGAGTCTTGTCGAGGGCTTATGCTCCCGAGAGGAGTGAACAAGGAAAAAAAACAAAGAGTCTGTCTAACAAAAACGTGACCGCCATAATTTGGAAACTTTTTGGCCAATTCGATACAAACCAACTGCAGTGTACGGGCTTCTAATATTTAAAGCGTTTTTCAGTAAGAGCGCTTCAACTTTTTTTTTGAATAAAACACAAACGGTTTGACTTTTTTAACTATATTAATTTTTTTTATTATCGAGTTTGAACATATACATTTAAGTATAAAATTCGATTTCTTTTGCATGACCACCGCGTGCACGTTTTACGAAGTCCAATCGTTGAACCCAATTTTCGACCACTCTTTTGCATAAATCGGCCGAAATTCCAGCAATTTCGCGTTCAATATTGGCTCTGAGCTCACAAATCGTCGCCGGCTTGTTACTGTAGACCAATGACTTCACATAACCCCAAAGAAAATAGTCTAGAGGCGTCAAATCACACGAGCGCGGCGGCCATTCGACCGGTCCATTTCTGAAAATAATGCGCTCATCGAACTTACTCTTCAACAAATCAATTGTAGCGTGTGCTGTGTGGCTTGTGGCCCCGTCCTGTTGAAACCACATGTCGTCCAGTCCATACCATTCAATTGCGGCCAAAAATAATCGTTTATCATGTCGCGGTATCGATTTCTATTCACAGTAACGTGGCGATCGTTCTCGTCAACGAAAAAATATGGGCCAATTACGCCGCCGGCATGTAAACCGCACCAAACAGTGATTTTTTCGGGATGCAACGGTGCCTCATGAATCATGTGTGGATTGCTTTCTGCCCAGTAACGCATATTTTGCTTGTTGAGCCAAAAGTGAGCTTCATCACTGAAGATGATTTTTTGGAAAATTTATAAATTTTCATAAAAAATTTGCTAGATTTGCAATCGTTGCTCAAGTGTGTAGCGTTCCATGATGAAATGTATACTATTCCATGATGAAATGTGTATAATGAAGTTTACAAATGACAAGGGAAAAATAAAAAATATTCCGTCGTTCGCCCTCCCTATCGGAAAAAAGTTGAAGCGCACCTATTGAAAAACGCTATATAAACACAATAAATTCAATAAAATGTATAGTCACCGGCTTCATATCTTGGAGTCACATTTTATGTTAATTTCTGCACACCTTGTGGAAGTAATCGGCTCCAAGTCGTCCGAATGTGCTTTGATAACTTTTCGACCGTCCATATTTTTTTTCCTTTGAGTTTTTGCTTAACTTTTTCCCAAACATTTTCAATAGAGTTTGACATCAGGCGACTGTGAAGGCCAATCCAACATATGAAAACATATTGCTGTTTCCACTCTATACACCTTCAGCTTCGGTACTTGGGGTCGTTGACCTCCTTACAAAACCCAAGGTTGGATAGCTCTTTAAAATAGCTTCGCAGCTGATGGCAGTGTTGATTTTTGATAGATTTTGTGCATCAAAACTACATTCAAATAAACGGCCAAGTTCTTTTTCGGAGAAGCAACCGCAAACATACTGTTGCTGGTCCACCTCATTGTCCACCTCCTCCCCATAAAACTCAAATTCAGGTTGCCGGATCACTGCAGTGTGTTCCAAGCAGAGATGGCCAACCTCCGAATGTATTTCTGCTACGAAAAATAACTACTCATAAAAAACTATCTTCTCATTATAGGCGGTAGAAAATCTTTATTTGAGAAAAAACATCATGGGCAAAATGAAGAAGAAGCTCCGCCAAACATACAACATAGTTTTTAAATTTTTTTGGAATTAAACATTTTTTTTATTTTGAGTTTTTCCTTTTGGTTTTAGAATGGAAGCTTCGCTGTGGTTTTATTGTTTAGGAATCTTCCATAAGCAAGGCGAATCTGTTAAAGGTAGTATCGGTAAATCAGCTGATATGTGATTTTCCTTTCGCCGTGTCCTTGTCAGCCCAGAATGAAACAATTCAAATTCATTCTTTGTTTTCTACTTTGCTTTGACAATCAAACGTACAAAACATTGTTGTTGGTCTAGTGCCACCACCTTTAATGAATGTGCCTTGTCTATAAGGCAGTTTCTCCATAATTTTTTCTCATTTTTGTCTCAAAAAATTTTAAAAATCGTAGCAGCGTATAGTTAGAGTAGTATACTCTGTTGAAGAAGTCCCAGAAAATTATAAGTAAAACACAAATGAAAACAAAATATTTATTATTCCTTAATGCCAAGTCAATGAATAGCACAGTCATCAAACGATTTTGCAAACGCATTGCCCGTAATCGACTTCGTACTCGTCGGGAATTCTATGGACTGAAAATGACACTGAAAGTTAAAAATGGATGCTGGATAAAGTCTTGAATTTACCGTTTTTCACTAAGTGCTTCCTACTTCGCGTCTTGAAAAAAGTTCTAGTGGAAATTATACTGGAAGTTATTTTAAAAACTATTTAGCTATCCAAAAAAGGCTCATAAGGTAGTCCAACATAACGAAATATCGATTCCAAAAATAACTGTTTAATATCGAGAATGATAGCGCCTGTGCCGTGATGTCAGTGCAGAAAGTAAACAAACCAAAAGAAGCGAAGAAGATGCGAAAGTGAGTTGAAAGCCAAGCATTTATGAGTAGAATAAATGGTGCACACACACATCTGCACGAGAATACATTTCTGCACAAAGGTTTGTTTAGTTTCTGCGCTGACGTCACCCAATTGTCGAATTCGTCAAAAATAAATAGCGGTTTTTGGAAGGCGTCACCTTATTTTCTAATCGTACTGGTTTTCTTTAGTCCGCTTATGTGATTCGGCCGTCATCACCCACGTGCTTGGAAAATATCTGTGAAAAAGTGGCTTAGCTTGGATTTTTTTGGACTGTCCCACATCACTTAACGCCTGTGTAAGTGCTGGTAGTAGGAATCCCTTGAGGCGACCAGACTATTCAATGTCGAAGATGCTTCTTTTTTCAAGAAAATTTTATAAACGGATGAAATGAGAAGAGATAAAATGGGGATAAATAAAGTAGTGCTTCGTTATTCATTTCCATCAAGTCTTCCAAATCGAAGTATTGCCAATTCCCTTCGAGTCAACGTCTACTTTATTCATTTTGCAAGTGCATGCTCGTATGTGTAAGTCATTTGTATGTGTATATGCATGCGAGTGTTTGCATATTTGTAACACTAAAATAAGAACCACTTTTAAGGAAAAAGAAAACATGTCAGTGTATCGATTGAAAGCATTTAAAATGCTATAAAAATAAAATTAATCTAAAGTGGGTGAGACATTTATTGCTGAATCGTAAATTAACCACGAAATTGCTACTTTGTAAGTCGCCAACAATTTTTTCGCAGGTGAGATCCCATCGAACCTGACAGCTGTGATAAATTGACGATTCTGTGTTGCAATGTAATTCACAGCGTTGACGCCATCAATGAAGAGATGTACTACATACATACATGCGCGGTGGCCTTAGTATTTACATATATTAAAAATAAATTTGTTAGAGCTGTTGAGCCCGTACCACAAGAGACTTTGTAGAAGTCTAGACGAGTCAGATCTACAATTTGATGCATTTTTTTATCTTTCGCGGAAGTTTACTGCTTTTGCAAACTCTTTTTTGATTAGTATTTTTTTGTTAGAAATAAATTATTCGTAAGGGTAATCTGAATTTATTCCGCCCTCATCGTGTACATGTACGTTTGTATGTATGTTAGAGTGTCTTATCAGACCTTTTGGAGAGCGAGTAGCGATTACATCGTAAAATGCTTCTTAAAACAAGTTAAATTATCAAATGAAAATTGCTGCAACTGTACAACGCTCCTATAAAATTAATAACAATCGTTAATAAAAAATATAAACAAATCGGAAAGAATTAGTGTTTCCCACCAGACTATAAAATTTACTATATTTTAAGCTATTTTATAAATATTTATTATATTTTAAAAATTTTACTATATTTTATAAATATTATATTAAGATTCATGCGAGTCGGACCGTTTCAAAAATATAGTGTTTATAAGTGAAATGAGCTTTTGAAAATAAAATTTAAAAAATCTCCTCACCTGATGGAAGTGTTTAAGGTTAAGAGGACTGGATAAAAATGCTCAAAAATTGTATTAATGGAACAAACATAAGAAGATTTTTGGAGGCACCTTCAAATCGGCACAGCTCACACCAATTCAACTCACGCCTTATTATTTTTCCGAAATAATTTTGAGAAAGCCTTAAAATATAAGAAATATAATAAAATTACATGGAAAAACAGCACCTATTTTTTCTTGCATACACGAGGGGGGTTCAATAAGTACCCGTGCTAGAAATGCAGACACTTTTTTTTCAAAAAAAAATATTTCTCAACATAGTTTCCCTTTAGAAAGATACAATTCTCTCAATGCTCCGACCATTTTTTTAACCCCTCCAAAAATAGGATTTGTTGAACTCTCCAAAATACGTTTCTGTTTCGGCGATGACTTTCTCGTTTGAACTAAATTTTTTTTCCGCGAGCCATTTCTTCATGTTAGGGTGCAAGAAAAAGTCGCAGGGAGCCAGATCGGGTGCATACGGGGGTGTGGTAGCAATTCATAACGAAACATCTGCAGTTTGGCGGCGAGCACTCCGGAAGAATTTGCTGGTGTGTTTTCGTGGTGAAACAGCACCTTCTTTTTCGCCAAATGCGGCCATGTCTCTTTCACTTTTTTATGAAAGCGACCCAAGAACTCACTCTAGTAAAGACCAGTGATCGTTCTTCCTTTTTCTAAAAATTCCATGAGGCTGACGCCGTTCGCGCCCCAAAAAATCGTCGCCATGACCTTTTCGGCCGATGGGACTGTGTTCGCCTTCTTTGGAGAAGATTCACCGGAAGAAATCCATTGTATTGATTCAGGTTTCATCAATTTCTTCATCATCATCAAATTCCTTTGGATCTCGCTTAAATTGCTCAAACCACTGCTTGGAAGCAGCATTCGCTTGTTGTTGCTTGTGAGCAATCGCTTGTTGTTGCTTGTGAGCAATCGCGACACCCATTGGACCGACAAGTTTTTCATGGCTAACTTATTATGTAAATATTAATTGCCTTTCCGGTCGACACACCAATGGCCTCTGTTACGTTGCGCACTTTCGTTCGTCGTTCAGTGAGAAGCATGTCCTAGACTTTTGGAATGATATCCTCGGCGTCTGCTAGGCGTCCTGTTCGCTCCTCTTCCAAAACGGATGTTCACCCACGTTTTAATTCATTGAACCAATCTCTAACTGTGGTCATAGATGGCAAAGCGTCCCCATAGACAGCATCCAACTTCGCTTTTATCTCCTCCTATTATTTCTCATCCAAAAACAAAAAGCGAATTACTGAACGATAGTGGGTTTTTCCATCTTAGCGAAGATCACGAAACACGTCTTACTCGAATAGCTGCCAAATCAAACTAACCTATCAATCAGTCTGAAATTTGTTTTGCCGTCATTTGATAGATGGCTGTCAATAAAAGCAATAAAAGCCCTATCCTACAATAGTTAGATGTGAACTTTCTCCCAATGTTACGAATAGAAGAATACAGAATTTTGAGTGAATATTCGAATTTAAAGTATCAAAATAGACTGACTAAACCGAAGATTGCATCATGCCACAAAGCAACTATACTCGAAATCGCTGATAATCATAAGTTCTGGGATGATGAATGGCAATCCATATTTTTTGCTGATGATGGGGCTGATGATTGCCAGAAGTACTGGAGAGATATTAGCAAGTCACGACAAACGCGTTTCTCGTGGTGGATCTCTTATGACCTAGGGTGGTTTTACCTACGGTGATGAACGCAAAAAAATATCTTGAAGTTTTGGGTAATATTTTATTGTATTGAGCCTAAGAGTTTCACGGTGAATCTTGGACGTATCAACAAGAAAGTGCTCTAATCCACAGCGCTAAGCGTACAAAGGAGTTTTTCACGTCGAAAAATATTCCTGTGCTGAAGTGGCCCGCAGTTAGACCAAACCTAAATCCAATGGAGAACCTCTGGAGCATTAAGTTTATTAGCCTGCTGCACCCTAGAAAATCTATTCGATAGGAATTGGCAAAAATTGCCCTTTGTTTTCTTCCCTCACTCGCAAATTCAATGCCACGACGACCACCACAGGGTGGGCCATATAGCATTTGCTTATTGAGACACCAATTTTTTTAGAGAATGGTAACACAAATGACATGTCAAGTGTGTTCATAATTTACTTAAAGGTTTGACATTTACGAAATGGGACGCTATACGCTTGAACAAAATTGGGAAATATTGAAAACCTATTTCCAAAGTGGTGAGTCTTTTTCTTCTTTTCTGATTTTCACATCGGTGGCTACGTCAATAAGCAAAATTGTCGGATTTGGGGCTCAGAAAATCTACACGTTACTGTAGAGAAGCAAATGCATCCACATCGAGTCATTGTTTGGTGTGGTTTTTGGTCTGGCGGCATCATCGGGCCATTTTTTTTCGAAAATGAGCGAGGAGCCGCGGTCACAGTAAATGGCGAGCGTTACCGTGACATTCTCAACGAGTTTTTGTTTCCAAAAATTGAAGAGGATGACATGGACGACATTTGGTTTCAACAGGACAGTGCAACTTGTCACACTGCCAAAGTTACACTCGAACTTTTGGCTACCGTTTTTGAAAACCGAATCGCCTCGGAGCTGTGATTTAAGCCCGTTGGACTATTTTCTGTGGGGAGCCGTTAAGGACAAATGCTATGCGAACCATCCAGACACGATTGATGCTTTAAAACGCGAAATCGAAGTTGTCATTCATGAAATTGGAGCCCAAACAATCGAAAATGTGCTTAAAAATTCGGGTGATCGAATGGCCTACTGTAAAGCCAATCGTGGCAGTCATTTGAACGATATTATTTTTCGTTCATAAATGACAAAGTTCAATCTTCAAAGCAAAAATAAAGTTTGAAAAAATATTGATTAGTTTTTTTTTATAGCCGATTCAAAAAGCAAATTTTACATGCCCACCCTATAGTATCAGTTACAAATAATAAATTCTTAAAATTTAATTTAATATTAGTTTTGTCCCATATACCTATTTCCTTTTACGCCCTTGAAATTTATTAAATTTGTACAATAGGTTAGATTAGGTTATGGTGGTAGTCGGTCTGTACGACCAACTCACTTAGACCTTACAGGTCCGTTGTGATGCCACTGTGTTGCAAGGGAACCTCATTTACTTTCCTTCGTAGAACCATTTTGTAGCTCTTATGAAGGGTAGAATTGATCCCATCCCCACGCCAGAAAGCTCTGTAAGAGAATTGAAAAAGTATTTACCTAGACAACCTGCTCTGATTTTAACTAGAGCTGGACAATTGCATACAACTTCTGCAATATTCATGGGAGAAAACCACTAATCGCAAGGAATGGCTGCCAAATAGAAATAAATTGATTTTATTACAAAAAAAAAAAAATAGTTTGTTCAGTGTCCTATATAGCTATTTCGCGTAGAGTACTAGAAGGAGTAAATGTTCCGATTAATTATGGACGTAACTTCATTCAAATGGCTACATCGGCTGTTGGTCTTGCCTGTCGTCCCAGTTTCCGAAGACCAAATTGTGCCAGTCGATATTTAACAACAATTCTTTAAAGTAGCCAGTTCTTACAATAGTCAGTTTTGAAGAACCAATTAACAACGCCAAAATTATTGACAACCCGATCAGCGTACAGAATATCGATTCTTCAATGAACTGTGTGTTTTGATGCACCATTCTGGTGTAGCCAAGAATTCTCCAAGCTTATATTGTCAGTTTCAACCAAAAAACAGTGGTTCGTTACGTCTCTGTAGCACCAAGTGGACTTTCGACAAATAATGGGCTACTCCAAAATCGGCATCAATCACGATCGTCAAGGAGGGCAGTGGCAAAAAGGCAAAACTCACTTGGAAGTAAATTTTCAATCTTGCGAATTTGTTAAAGAGGAAGATATGAAATAGAGTTTCTGCCAAGTTTTTGAGTGCGAAAAGGCTGTTTATAGAATTTAAAAGGAAATCAGTCAACCATTTTTGCTAATCACTTGTTTCTCAATTCCGCAATTAACCCGAATGAAACAAAGGTGTTCGGTTTTATCAACACTAACCCCCTTTAGCATTTGTTTACTTCTTTGTTGTCTGCGTATTTTTATTTGTGTCAATTTTATTTTTAGATCTCAAACAATTTGCACTTTACAAGAGTGTAAATAATTCATTCTCTCTAAAAAAAAAATTATTGCAAATTAAATGAACGAAATAAAAACAAAAGTCTTCAGATGGATTTATGCAGTTTTCGGATAAACAGTTTAGAGGGCGCTGTAGTGTTAATACTCGTAGTTATTAATGATTTCACTTTTTAATTTCACTTTTGTTTAAAAAAATTAATTTCAATGGAAATTCAAAAACAAAAATATTTCATGCTGTGTGTCATTCTGTGTCCGAAAATCACTGCTGTTACAATGTGTACACCTACACACACATAAGCGTGGGCATGCTTGTTGTTAATAAATAAATAAAATGCTTAATGAATCATAAATGTTGTTATATTTTTTTTTAATTTCATTTATTTTTAAATTTTCTAGATTCAAGGGGTGATGTTTTTTAAAGCACGCCAACATGTGAGAATGTCTTTTAAGTGAATAATTATTTTTCGTTAGAAAATACAAGGTGGCACAAAATTAATCGCCCTATCGAAAGATTTATCATTTTTGCAAATGGCGTCCTACGTCAATCATATTTGACACTTGTGAACTAGACAGCTGCAACATACAAAAAGAAAGGCAATGGAAGGTTAAAATGAAGATTTCAATTATTTTTTCGAAATTCAATATTTCAAAAAGTGCTTTTTTTTTATAACTTTTTCCAAATCAAGAGGACACCTCAAACTTCAATTGAGCTGAATGCCCAGTAGCTAAAATGAGTTTTTTTTGAGTAATGAATTTTTGAGTAAAAACCTGTTTCGCACTTTTTGTTTTTTGCAAAATGAAAAATTTTCAACTACTTGTTTGCAATTGTTTCTACATGAAGCCGTTCGTGTAAGTAATGACGATCATTTTGAACCCAGAATCATTAAAATCGGTTCATTTTTGACTAAGTTATGGGCATTTAAAAAAAAAATTCTTATATAAATAAAAAAAATCGATTTTGAGCCGAAAAACAATCGTAGACTTCTCTTTTAAGTGCATTTTGCTATTCTTTCGGATAGCCAAGCTGCAATCCAGGCACTGGATTCGGCCACAACAAGTTCTAAACTGGTGGAACCAATCTTCGGAACACTAAAGGAAACGAAAAATCTTAACTGGCTAGAGGGGGATCTGCCATTGCAGAATTGGTATTCACACCACTTTGTGCAATCAGTAACAATCAATAATGCAATCTGCTCAAAATACCTACAAATCTGACAATGATGAAGCAAAGGGATGCCTGCAGACTCACGGCGGTAATAACTGGCTTCTGGTCACACTGCCACAGTTGTAAACAGCCAGAGAAAATAGGAAAAGATTTTCCATTTCCCATGTGAATGCCCTGCCTTATGGGAGGAGAGAATGCCAATCCTTGGCAAACCACTATTCGAGAGTCTCGAACAACTGTTTGGCTTAGGCGTAAAGTAAAGTAAACAGCCTAATAAGGTTCTTAAACCAACAGACTAGATATAGGCATGTTGTAAATAACCGTTAAACCAGTTGGTAACGAGGATGTGGCAACAAAATGATGCGGAAGCGCTAGTTGGATTCTGGATGAATCGCCGGATTCGGTTCAGGACCCAATACACCTACAAACTATAACCTCAATTGAAGTATTATACATTTTTTGATAGCTACAAATACTGAAAATAATTTGCAAAATAGTTTCCATACAAAATTTTTTTTTAAAGATTTGAAGCAGGAAACACTTAGTTAAAAATCTTAAATTCAAAACTTTCTCATGAATTTCGTATCTTTCCAATCGTTGATAATTTTGTTTTTATGTAGGCTAAAAGTTTCTGGCCCATTCGTTTTTGATATATGCCTTATTCCTCTGGCAGTCAGTCTCTTCCTTTTTTTTTATCGTCTGGATCTCATTGTCCTAGTACCCAGCCGAGCAGGACAGTGTCGCTTGCTCCCAGCTGCCTTTCTTACAGCTGAACAGTCTAAGATTTTCTAGGATCGTTTGTTTCTGGAAGGATCGTTTGTTTCTGTTTGTGATACCTGCATTTGATTTCCAAGTCCAAACTGATTAGGACAAAAAAAGTGTTGGTTTTTGTAATTGCCAGTAATAAGAAAAAAAGCATTTGTTTAAACAAAGCTATTAGAAAGAAAAAAAATTGTTTATAATCGTTTTTTATTGCATATTGAGCTTTTGTTGTTCCCAGCACCATTTAACCAACTACCAGCAAGCGGAAGCATTCTGCCGCGATTTCATCTTTAATAGGAGCTTTTGTTTTTGTAAACATGTTTTGGGATACGGCAAGGTCAGTTTTTCCATAATATAATATACGAAATGGTTTTTCGTCAGGTTCATTTGTCAAACTTACGCATGAGTCTATTTGTTGTTATTGTGCCCTAATAATTCAAGCATTAATAATGATTTTAATGAGCTCAAGGCCAATTCAAGTGTTATAAAGTGCGCATATTTGTATGTAACATTTCGTAGTGTTAGAATAAAAGATTGAGTATTACTTAGCTAGCACGCACTGGTACGAAACAAAAAAAAATTAATTATCATTTATTCAACATCTAATCAAAACTTACATGCACACTTACCCACCTACACAAATAGTTCTCATAAATTCCCAAACTATAATAGGAATGAGAGGACACAGTATTTATTAAAATTGATTATGGCCAGTCATAAGTACTTTCATACCTTTTATTTTATTTTTTTTTTTTCAAACACTTCGACATGCAATATTTATTTTATTTACGTTGTTACGTTATTTGCTTGACTTGGTGTTTCAAATTACATGCACAGCAATTGGCTTGTATTCTTAAGTTTCACTAGAAAATAAATATTAAAAAGCTAAAGCTTTATTTAAAATTTATAAACAGTGTGCGATTCTTTTTTCATTTTAATTCATTCATTAAGTCTATGGTTAAAGAACCTTACAGACGAGAATTGACTGAAATATAATATTTGAAGATAAAACTTAAAAGTAATTTGATTGCAGCTTAGATAAAAATAATAAAAATAGAGATCTAGGAAGAGCGAAATCAAGATGAAGACTATTAAATATTCTACTAATTTAATTAAGAAACCTAGTAGTAGGTGCATAATTTAAAAGTGGCATAGAAAAACATCAGTGCGTGTTTTATGCGTCTTGAGGAAAGTGATTTTAAATTTATCAACATGCGACGGCCCCCATAAGACGGACGTAGCTCGTTAAAATGGAAAGATTGCACAGCAAACCGGATAAAGCTGCATTGAACTCTTTCGATCCCGTGGGAGTATATGGCAAATTGGATTCCAAATTATTTAGGCATGTGCCAACTGTGATCTCACTAGAGAATTGTAAAGCGTTTTCCTAGTATAAGGGTTCTTAAAGTCTCGCGCTTAACATCGCAGAAAGCCCAAGTTGGAATAGGTCTTAGGAATATTAAAACTAATGTGATTAACAAAGGAGAATCGAGAGTCAAAAACAACACCTAGACCCGAAAATTCATTTACTGCGAAAAGACGAGCATTAGAAGTGGTATAATTAGAGGCAATCGAATTCAGCATTTTAGCACAGGTCAGGTGGAAACATTTGTTGATATTAAGCGGTAATTCGTTTCTGTTACTCCATTCCGATAGATTGTTTAAATTACTTCATAATATCCGCAGCTAATATGCAGGTAATTCTCATAAAAGTTTTCAAATTATTTGCAGAGAGCAGAAACTTAGCGTGGTGGTCCTCGGTATAGTATCTGTATTATTTTTCGTCCATTTGACCTAATTTCCAACAGGTACCAACCCTCTTCAAAAATATTTTCTAAAGCAAGCTTTCTTAAGTTTCTGTCATATGACGTTAATACTTTGGCTCCCATGTCATCATATTATATTTCATATTTTTATTATTTTTACTTGAACTTATTTTTTCAAACAGGGGCAACCCACTTTAAAAATACCTTCAAAATTAATATCTCCCAATTTTTTGTCATATGACACCAGTATTGCAATATTTGAGTGAACCTTTTTAATGACATTTCTTAACAGGTGGCAACCCTCTTCAAAAATATTTTCAACATTAATTTCTCCCAAATTTATTTCACTTATCACCTGTACTGCAATGGTTGATTGAAATTTTTAATGCAATTTTTTAACAGGTGGCAACCCTCTTCAAAAATATTTTGGAAATTAGTTTCTTTTACATTTCCTTTTCGTTTGACATTTGTATTGTAATACTTGACTAAATTTATTACTTACATTTTTTAACAGGTGGCAAATAAAATATTTTGGTAATTCGTTTCTATGATATTTTCTTTACGTTTGACATTTGTATTGTAATGTTTGACTAAACTTATTACATAAATTTTTGAACAGGTGGCAACCGTCTTCAAAAATATTTTCGAAATGAATTTCTTGCGATTTTTTTTTTAATTTATACCTGTATTTTGTATTACACTGAACTTATTAATTAAATTTTTTTATAGATGGCAACCCTCTTTAAAAATATTTTCGAAATCAATTTCTCTGATTTCGTTTTTTTCATTTGACACTTGTATTGTAATATATGACTGAACTTGTTAATTAAACTTTTTTGGCAGGCGGCAACTCTCTTAAAAAGCATATTTTTCAATGCAGGCCATAAACAATCTGTGTGCAAAATTTCATGCAAATCTGTTGAATCATTTTCGAAACTCGCAAACCTACAAACGTCGAAATTTTCACATTTATGCCTATAAGAAATATTAGTAGGATTTAAGTCTATCCATACACGCTGATTTCCTAGCTTTAATTTTTTATTCACAAATTCTTGGAAATGCGTTATAGAAAAGCAGCCACATGCCTACCAATAGATGACTAATCTTTCATGGAATTAAATTCAACATTTTTCATCAGCAAAATTTTTGTCACACTGGAATATATTTAATACTTTTCATCTAAACCACTTATTATAATTTTAATTGACGTGAAAGTGTTTCCACTTATAAATTATGAGTCTTCCAAGCAACATACGAATGTGTGCACATACATGCGTGCATACGTAAGCATATTCAAGCCAATGCAGAGTTGAACACCTGAGTAACGCCCACATACAACTTTCGGCACTTCATATCACAATTTTCGTCAATTAAATTTTATAATCGGAAATTAGTGTTGTATACGAGTATGTATATATGTACACGTACAAGAAAAATTTCTCAGCACCTTTTGCAGCCAGGCAGACTTCCGCATACAAGTACTCGTGAATATGTTGTATTAGAGTTGTTAGAATTTCTGCTTTTGGTACCGAACTAGTCTAATTTCGACAACTACATAAAGTGTGATTAATGTAGAGGATTTTAAATTGAAATAAAACAACGAAAATTGAAATTGATTACTTTTGTGTAAAACCATTCATGAAATTTATTTTTCATACATAATTTCTTTCAAATGTTGGCGGCAACTGCGCCGTAATTCGGCCATCCCAATTTGAATGACTCGCTGGAGGACTTCGGTAGGTATCTCGTGAATAACTTTAGTAATGTCGGCTTCCATTGCCTCAATCGATCTTGATTTATCCACGAATAATTTAGATTTTACACACCTCTCAAAAAAAGTGCAAAGATGTGGCAGAGGAGGCCAAAGCACTGGTCTGAGACGAGAGATCAATTGCTCACCGAAACGGCGACGCAGTAAACCCATTGCGGGCTTTATGGCTAATAGCGCCGTGTTCGTGGAACTAAATGTTGTGGAGATCTCGAGCTTCAATTTTAGGTACCAAGAAGTCGTTTATCATGACGCGATAGCGTTCGTCATTCACTGTTACTTTGACGCCAGTCCTGCTTTGAAGAATTATGAGCGGATGATTCCTCCAGCCCATAGGCCGCGTAAAACGGTTGTGAATGGCTTCGGATTGCTCTTCGGCCCAAATATGGCAATTTTGCTTATTGACGTAGCCATTAAGTAAAAAATGTTCCTTATCGCTGAACAAAATTCGAGTCCCAAAATGCGGATGAACACTTTTCACAAAATTAAACGCTGTTGAGGCGTAAGTCTTTCCATGATGAAATGGTCATGAATAGTGCAAAAATTATGTTTTAGTTTGACAGTAGTCACGCGTGATCTGTCAAAAACTCCTATTGGAAACAGTACTTCTAATCTGATCACCCAGGTTCAGTTAAAGAATAAAATAATATTTCAAAATAACAATAAACACTTTCTAATCACATCGGGGATTAAAAACTTTTTGAAGAAATCTAAAATTTTTTGGTACTGCTATTTGTCTTGTTCGCAACTTTATGTAAGTTAGTAATTTTATTAAATTCTTTGGTATTAGAAAATGTATCAATCGCCCTGCAAGCAATTAATAGTTTTTGTTCTTATGATGCAACTAACAAAAAAAAAAGCTCACTGTTTTGATCACAAATATCCCAGCGTGTAAAATGTACAATAGTGTCTTGTGGAAAGTATTTAATGCATATTGATTTGTTTTTTTCTAAGGGTTTTCCAATAACAGGTCTTATCTATCGCTATTGAGAGATGATTAACGATTTTTTATGGCCGGAATCGGATGGTTTTGATCTGGACAATGTTTATTTTCAACAAGACGGTGCTACGTGTCACACAAGCAACGGAACCATTGATCTTTACGGGAAAAGTCTCCGGACCGTGTTATCTCTCGAAGAGATGATCACAGTTGGCCACCGAGATCTTGTGATTTAACACCTTGTGACTTTTGTTTTTGGGGCCACGTGAAAGAGAAGGTCTACGCCAATAGACCAGGGTCGGTTCAAGACATCAAAGATGGAATTCGTGAGGCTATCGAGGACATAGTGCAGCTACTTTGCAATTCGGTTATGGAAAATTGCATGAAAAAGATATTGTCGTGTAAGCGTTGTCGTCGTGGTCATATGCCTGATGTTATTTTCCACTATTAACGACATACCTTCCTCTTTATAATGAAAAGAACATCCAATCATTTATATGGTATTAAAAATAAGCATTTTTGAATATAAAAATAACACCTCTTATTGCAAAACCCTTTATGAGTAATTTCTCAAGTTCATCCTAAGCGCATGCCTCATTCAAGCTCATTTGTTCCAGCATTGAATACTTTCTCAATATTCGATGGCAATGACAACGCCAAGCCAAGTTTTCCTTCAATAAAATACATGAATCAATTAATCAGAAGTCTTCCAACTTCTCACTTTTGTGGTTTACATATGAAAAAGATAATAGAGCGAATGCAATTTTCTAGATCTCACCAACCCAGTCAAACTTTTTATGCTTGTCAATCTCTTTAGTTATAGAATTTACTGTTTAGTTGCTCTCTTTACTTTTCAATCGCTAATTTTTACTACCAATAGAGAGGGTATATTTGCGTCTATTTGTGAATGGGCTGTATCTATTCTTAAAATTTTTGCACCACAGTTTTTTTGGTTTATATGACAACTAGAGGTCCTCATCCGCATAAAAGCGGCACATAAACATACCAAACACGAAATTCAGGTTCCCGCGTTCAGTCCTTATACTTTCCCCTTGTCGGCGGGGGAAATTAAAAAAATGCACTTGAAATTTTGCTGCTTGAACTTATTCGTTTCCACCAGTGAAAGTTTCACTGTATTCTACATAGATACATACGTTTTGCAGTGTATTCACACACATTTACTCTCATCCATTCGAATAATCGACTATTAAATTCCATGCCGTTTAATCACTGTGCCCCTATGCCTTTAATTTCCATTCTGCGCACGACGTTTAATTACTTGTTTCGTTTTCACAATTTCCAAATGCAATAATATGTGAAATTAATTGGCAGTCAGTCTGCATACGTTTAAAAATTATGACGGCAAATTCGCGTAAAATAGGCGAAAATTAATGAAATACAAACGCAAAAGCCAAAAATTATGTGATTAAATAGCTTGGCATCGAAGTGCTGGTTGTTGATTTCTTTTTTTGTTTTTCCAGGAAATTTTGCAAATCAAAATGAGGTGAAAAAATATTTCCTTTTATATGTCATTCTCACAATTTATCTTTTGATAATTGGTATGTGTGCCTTTGATGGACTAGTGAAACACGCACTCATGTCAACTTTCATGCTTTGTGTTATTTATTTTTCAATTAATTTTTGAAACTAATCATGTTTTGGCTTTGTTTTTGTTTTTATGACTCATGGTTGGTATCGTCATTAAAAATGTGTATGCGAAAAGTCTTTGGTGATGTGGTTTTAAGTAGATATTAGCATTAAAAAAAAATGTGACCGTTGAGGTTTAAATGTTAAATTTTCGATAAAAACAAAGTAAATATTTTTTTTTTAATTTTTATTTTATTTATCTCTTCATTTATTTTAATTTTGGTATTAATAAATATTATTTGAAATTTGTGATAAATTTTACGTTTATTATATTATAACTTTACTATATTATAAAAATGAGCGAAATGTTTTTCTATCAACTCGAAGCCGATGCTTCGTATTTAATTCAATACTGCACGTATCTACTTAGTACAATACTTATAGAACGTAGGTTAGGTTAGGTTAGGTTGAAGCGGTTCTCCTGTGGGACACACTCAGGCTCATAGGCCATTGGAATGCCGCGTGGTGAGCTTCCCCTATTTCTTCTAAAACCAGTGTGTGCTTTTAAAAAATTTTAGAATACCTCCAATTTTTGCAGACCTGAGATCACCCAACTCATCAAAATAGCAAAAATAGCCAAGAATAGCAAATCTCCGTCTGGATCGAGCAGGACAATGGCACAGAAGGCACAAGATTGCCCCTTTCTCGTCCTCGTCAAGACAACTTCTACAGAAGTCACGTGCTTGCACACCCATCCTTTGGGCGTGCCTATTAGTGTCCTAAGGCCGTGTTTATTTTGGCTTAGCAGAGATTCTGTACGTTTGGCATTTAGAATCGGCCACAGTTGATGGACGATTTTGCCGGTGGCTTCTTTACGCCATCTTTTGTTTGCTTTCCTTACGATTTCTTCAAGGATAAGTAGCTTACATGTTTGTAAGGGTATGCCTATGTCATTATATATGTACTCATTGGTCAACTTGGTGCCGAGTTTCGCTAGTTCATCGGCTCTACAGTTACCCTCAATGTCGCGATACTATGGAACCCATATTATCCTTAAGCGAAATGACTCAGCCATCTCGTTAAGAGATGTGCGGCATTTCATGGCTACCTTGAAGGTTGTCGACTGTTTTGTGAGAGATTTTATCGCCGCCAGGCTGCAAATGAAAATGTAGATGTCATTTCCAGATATCGCATCATACTGTACCAGTGTCGCGGCTTTCATTATTGCCACCAGTTCAGTCTGAAAGACACTACAGTAGTCGGGGAGCCGAAAACTGAAGGAAATCCCCAGATGCTCGATCTTTGAGCCATCTAGGTATACATGGATAGACTCGCCCTGTCTTACATCGTCCCATTCCCTTTGAGGGTAGGAGGGTCGTGAACGTTGTAATGGTAAGTGTGGGAAAATTCATGTCATCATAGCCGATTAAAATATTGCTGCTGTGTCCGAAAGTATGCAACTAAAAGTGACGAGCAAATGTATGAGCTTTTTCAAGATCCGATTTATCCCAATTGTTATTTTCTGTTTTGATGGCTGACTGGGTTAAGATTGGTCTTTTGTTACTGATTTTCAAAGAGAGTATTCAGAGAATGAGGATGCATCGAGGTTATTGAGGTGGTTTTGAATTTGAATGTTGCGTTTTTTTCCAGGGAGTTCTGCGAGTTCTTGTGTGAGCGAGTTCAGAGTTTTTTTTATCTTCGGAATGTCTGCTTTGTTGTCATCTTTTTCTCGCCTGGTGCTTTTCTTTTAGCTTTTCTTGAGTCTCGAGTGAAATTTTGGGGCGTTTTTGACTAGTGAGGGAGGAGGGTGCTGAATTCCAAGTTGCTTGCTGAAGGCAATTATTGAAATGTTCAATTGCAATTGTGATGTCTTCCTTAGCTTTGAGTAGGTGCTCCAGGTTAATTGTTGAAGGAATTAAAGTACGGAAATTGTGCCAAGTTGCTGTGAAGAGTATATAGAGTAAGAGATTCAGCTGTGTCTTTTTTTGATTTTATCAATACTGCAGAGTGATCAGAGGATAGCTCCTAACATGAGTTACAGGTTATTTCCCTTTCTGGAACACTTTTGCATACATTGGAATGAAAAGTCAATGAGATCAGGGATTTGGTTCGTAGTGACACGAAATGTGTTGAAAAGCCTGAGGATGCTGTGATAAGATTCCATTTTGTGATGGCGGCCAAGAGTTGCCGGGACCCCACTGCTTTTGTTTGGCGTTTTAGTCTTCTCCAGCTCTGAAAATAACTTTTATCGATGAAACGAGTTTCAGATATTAGAAGAATATCTATGCCATGGGATTTAAGTAACGGAGGTTGAATTAGTTTTAAAGGATTTTTTCGAAGATTTGGGGCTTTATTGTGAAAAAACGGTACAAAATATTTTATTCGAAGTATTGGCCATCGCTAGCTACAACTTTCGCCCATCTTTCGGGCAATTTCCGGATGCCGTTTCTCCAAAATTCTGGCCGCTGCTTGGCTATCCATGACTCAACCCATATTTTGGTAGCCTCGTACGAGGAGAACCGCTGGTCCGCCAAATCGAGACTCATATGCCGGAACAAATGATAATCGGAGGGAGCTATGTCTGGACTATACGGCGGGTGGGGTAACACTTCCCAGCCAAGCGTTCCAAGGTATTTTTTGACAGGTTGAGCAACATGCGGCCGAGCGTTGTCATGTTGCAAAATAACCTTGTCGTGCCTTTTTACCGTTTCCGGCCGTTTTTCTTTCAATGCCCGGCTTAAACGCATCAATTGCAGTCGGTAACGATCCCCCGTGATTGTTTCGCCCGGTTGGAGGAGCTCAAAATATACGACGCCGACCTGATCCCACCAAATGCAGAGCATGATTTTCTTGCCGTGAATATTCTGCTTGGCCGTCGACGTTGATGCGTGGCCGGGCAAACCCCATGATTTTTTGCGTTTTGGGTTATCGTAGTGGATCCATTTTTCGTCGCCAGTCACCACCCGATGCAAAAAACCCTTCCGATTTTGTCGCTCGATCAGCAATTCGCACGTAAAAAGTCGCCGTTCGACGTCGCGCAGCTTCAACTCGTACGGGACCCAATGTCCTTGCTTTTGGATCATTCCCATCGCTTTTAGACGCTTGCAAACGGTTGATTTATCAACGCCCAATGATTCAGCAAGCTCTTCTTGGGTTTGGCACGAGTCCTCGTTTACCAATTCCCCCAATTCCGCGTCCTCGAACTTTTTGGGCTGGCCAAGACGCTCCTTGTCTTCGGTGTGAAAATCACCACTTTTGAATCGTCGAAACCAGTACTCACATGTTGAAATCGACGGAGTATGGTCTGGGTAGGCCTCCTGCAGCAATTCACGGGCTTGGGCTGTATTTTTTTTCAAATTGAAGCAGAAAAGCAAAGCTTCCCGCAAATTGCGTTTCGACGGCACGAAAGTTCACATACTCGGAGCACGAAAACACTGCGTTGTTTATACTTCAGCGAAATGACAGATACTGATAAACAAAGCCTAGGGATGAGGCTTTGTCATGAATATATATTCAGTATTGCCAACGCGATAAAGTGATAAATAGCGCCATCTGTGTGTCACCTTTAAAACTAATTCAACCTCCCAATATTTCCAATATGTGTTTAGAGAGCATTTGGCATTTCACAGGAGAATATTCATGGCTTCGAAGGGTTGGAAGGGTGAATTTCTGAGCCATGAGAGTAACAAGCAGATTCATCATTGATGAATTGATGGAATAATGAATGCCAACCTTCATCGGACAATTAAAACGCCAGTAGATAGTGAATTATCGAAGATATAGCTTAATGGTGAACAAAGTGAATAACTAAAGTTTTGAAGTAAAAAAAGTAAATATTCCTTCAATGTTTCTTTTCAAGGAGAACTGTAAAGATGAAATACCATTAGTAGTATATTGTTCAAATATCGACAATGACCCAAAGACTAAGATTTTGGATGCATCAACACAAAAATCATAGTTGGTGTTTTCTGAGTCCACGAAAAAAAACAGCAAAAAGGTTTACGGAGTCAGCCAACTCGCGGAAAAGTACCATTAAATTTCACTATGGATGGAACATCCCTTTCTCGATTTAATGTATGATATTTCCAGAAAGTTTTTGGATTTCCTTTTAACTATATTTCGTGCCGGGAAATATATTTATTATTCCAAAAATGTATCTAGAACAATGAACTGGGCCATATAAGCTATATATTTATCTTTAAAGCCAATATTTTTAGTTTTCTTATATAACATAAAATATTTATTATTATTACATTTTTCAATATTTTTACCTTTGAAGACTCATTTTTCTCAGAATACCCTTTTTTTAGGCAAGCGGTCGACTTTTGACAATAACATAAATAAAAAATTTGACAAGATTTGAAAACCGTATAAATTTTTTTTTTAATTTCCTCTTACCATTTTCAACACCACTTCTCTCACTTTCAACTCAAGTGAGCACCGACAGACATACATAAATATTTGTGTATAGGGCACACAGCAACAGTAACCAGCCATCAAGTAACGCCAGTCGTACTTTATGTGCCAACTGTTGAGCTTCCGTTTTCTTTAATATTTCCCAACTGTCACTAACCACCCACAAATCCTTTAGCGACAATCGCTCTCTTGCATACACACACACAAACATAATTGTTATCATTCAGTAAGTAACACAGCAGATTGAGTGCAAATGCCGAGAATGGGTGGCTGTGTAGAGTAATGAAAAAAGGAGAGTTTCCTTCTTTTTTTTGCCGGCTGAAGCATAACCACTCACACACTCACACAAACACATTGTATGCCGTGAATAAAATAGAGTAAAAGCGCCTACAACAATAGCAATAAGTTCACTAAGAATACATGAAAAAAAACACACGAAAACAAAAACAACAATCAATTCACGTACGCCAATGAAAAAGCAACAAAAACATAACGCTTACAGGTGTTTTGAGTAGGCCAGTGGGCAAACGAAGTAGAGTGCGAGTGGGTGATAGGGCGGGAGAGAGCATTAGCGAAAGAGAACGCCAGGGAGAGTGAAAGCATCGTTTTAAGGATTTTCGCTGCGCAACTGGAAGCTTTTCGGCTCTCTGTTTTCATGCCAGCCGCTAGGCATGAAGGAAAAGCTCAGTTCGGTGTAATGCTTTGTTCTTGTAGGAGTGAAAAAAGTAGCTTGGCTGTGGCCGCGGCGCTTGCTGTCGCTAGCGCTTGGTGTTTTCCTACCTTCGATGTGGCAAATGCTTCAGTTTATTTTCAACATTCGGTGCACATAGAACGTTTCGTGGAAGCAGCGCGGCGAATATTTTAAATTTAATTTACTTTTAAAATTTCAAGTGTACAGTAAAAAATTTATAAAAACAAAACAAAAAATAAAAATATAAGAACAACAAAAAAAAAAAAAACAAAAAGAAACGAGAAGAAACATGTAAAAGCGCCAGGCATTGGCTGCCTTTTTTGAAACTTTTAATTCAAACAAGTGTTCTGTTGATTTTCTGATTTTCTGTGGTGTATAGAAAGAAAAAATTTCAAGTGTTTCGTGTAAAATAAGTTGAAGTGTTTTCAAAATGCTGCCAATGCGTTGGCAGCAGAATTGTGAGCTAGACTCCAAAGATTAAGAAAAAAATAAAAAATAAAATAAAAATACAGAATAAAAATAAAATTCAGTTGAGTGGAAATAAGTGCATGGTAAATAAGTTAAATATATGTAAATATGTAAAGTAAATACAATTATAGAAAATAAACAAAACATAATTGTGTGTGTGTGTGTCTGTGTGCCGTTCACGTCAAAATACAACTTGGTGTGCAAAAGGTGCCACATACACCCTACAAGTGTATGCTGAAAATGTTTTTTTTTTACGTTTTTTTAGGTGACATTTTGTGATTACTTTGTAATTTTCTGCCATTGTGCCAACATTAAATATTTAGTTGAATAAACAGAGCGCTACCTGAGCAATTTAATTCCCTAACTCAGCTGCCTTGTATATTTGGCCATTGTCACACGTATTTCCGTTCGTCCGTATATCCGTTCGCACTACCCCTTTTCCTGTTTATGCACTGTTCTGGAATTACGCTCTGATCCATCTTATTTCCGATTCCTGAATTGGGCATCTGTGGCGTGGTAAGCTACCTGAGGCTCCCCATTCACTTATTTACAATCGCTCAATCGCTGTGTGTGTGTCTGTCTGCTTGGCTGGCTACCTGTTTGTCTGCCAATCTGTCAGCCTGTAGATATTCTGCTCAAAGCCAAAGACAAATATTAGACAAACATTTTTCGTGTGCACGTGTGTCTACCGATGGCATACGCTTGCTTATGCGCCTTTCTATGTATATCCTGTTCACCTTCTTTCTTCTCTCTGCGCGCCTTCCGGTCTCCTTACGGCCAGCACCTTTCCTGTCTGCTCTTTACATCCGTTTCTCCACTTCTCGCATTCAGCCTTAATCAACTGCCACACGCTTCACACTTTCAATCTCTCACTTTTTCTTTAGCTGCCTACTGTAGTTGCTTGTGCGGCTATCTCTTTGCAACTCCCACAGCACCCATCTTCCGCATTTGCTGTCTGTCCGCATTAATTTTACTTTTAATACACTGTTAACGCCCTCACTTGTGTTCTTCACTTTATGTCCTGTGCGTGTTTGTATTTGTTTCTGGGCTTTTGGTTATATTTGCACTTAAGCTACGTGCCGGTGATGCCCTTTGATACTTTTTACTTGTTTGCACTCAGTCACTTCATTACGCCTATGATTTATTCCTTTTATTTATATATGCAGGACTCACTCTGACTCTGCGGTCAGAAGTTTATTGTTATTATTTTTATTACTCCCTCTGTTGTACTTGTGCTTTTATGTAGGTACTTTTTGCGTCTTTCTTTATTGCTTAATCCACACCAGCTGTTGCAGTCCCCTTAAAGGCATATACATTTTTTATAATTTTTTTTTAAATTTCTTTTTAATATTTTTTTAATTTCTTTTTTACATTTTCTGTTTGTTTGCTGTTTCGTCCAATTAGGGGCAGACATTTTCCCCGCTTGCTTTTAATTCTTATATTTATTTTTTATTTTCGTTGACATGACAACATTGACAACTTTCTGCCTTTTTGTGGCGCCCTGGAGCAATACGCCGTCACCACCTAGGCGTTCAACTTTTTCAATTCACATAATTGACTGTGGAGTAAATATAAATACATACATATATTTATATATACATATGTATGTGCATGCATGGATTATACGCCGAGTTGTTTTGAGTGGTTTGTTGGTGACTGAGTGTTGCTCATACGCCATGTACTCATAATTTCCTGCGTTTTACAACTAAAATATGTCTGAACGCTCTTGTTTAAAACGCACCGAAATCCAGTTTGAGCTTACAAACACTGATTTTTTGATAGTTGTTGTTGTTGAAGTGGTTAGATATTCAGTATTAAAATAATCCTAATTAGCGACCAGCACCGTTTTACTACCACTGTCCTTGTGTGATTATGTCTTGTTTTTTTTTTGTTTGTTTCTAAGTCAAATTCATTTTGTCAGATCCAAGTATAGCAGCAAATTCTTTATCTCGATGTCTGAGATTTCATTAATTTACTGTAAGAAAGGCTTACCGAAAGAGCGAAGTTTTAATCTAATTCGTTCGTGTAAAAAAGATCGTTTGAAATTTGACTTCAGATGGCAAATAAGAGATCCAAAAACGCTTTCATGCCGAGTTTCATAGACATAAAATATTTGATTCTAAACGACATAAGTTTTCACGTATTTTTTTGTAATTTAAGTTTCCCCTAAAACTTAGCTTTTCTTTTAGTGCAGGTTGCCTCGAAATCAAGGAAGTGAGTTGAACGCTTTCCTTTAGTTTAATCAGTGAGGGTTTAAGATACCCATCAAATAGGTGGTTTGGCAACATATTAGCTCGTATAAACGAAAATATTAGTCAAAATGTCAAAGAAATTGTGATATTTTTTTTAGTTTTATGTGAAATGTTAATACAAATTTGTTTGGTTTGGTTTATGTGTTTAAATATTTGATTATATCCGTTTGGTTAAGTTCATTTGTTTAAAAATTTTGTTTAATCCTTAAAAAATGAAATGCTAAAGAAAAAAATTTTCGAGAAAAGTGTAGCGAAAATGAATTCTCTATTCTTTGGGAGAGGTTTAAGCGTTGCCTGACCGATATGTAAGCCCCTACGTTCCATGTCTTACTGATAGAATAATGGATAGAAGTAATAAAATAAAGTAATAATAAAAAATGTGCAGTTGATAAACTTCTTTTTAGGTAAATAAAATATAATTTTTTTTCGTGATTACCAAAATTTTTTAGACGACTCATTCATCACTCGTACACACTGGTGCTCACATAATTAAGACTTTTCACAATGTTCGCAATATTATATTTTTAAGCAAATTTTTTTTTATCAACATTGTTTTGAAATATAATTCATTGTATAAACAAGATTTTATAAACAAAAGTTCCAAATTTTGTACAAAATTTACAAAAAATTAACAAAATTAAAAAAAATTTCATCAAAATTTTTGAGTTTTAATAGAACCTTAAAAAATTTCTATACAAAATTTAAAAAAATTAACAAATTTAAAAAAATGTTCATCAAAATTTTTGGCTTTTTTATAGAACCTTAAAAAATATACAGGGTGCGCCATCTCGAGCTTCGGTATGGAAATATTGAATAACTTTGCTATCCATTGTCAGAAGGACTTGAGAAAAAATAATTTGGAAACGTCAATTCAGTACAATTTTAACGATGAATAACTTTACACCTAAAGAACGCGCGGAAATTGTGACCATGTATTTGGAAAATGGTCGTTCAATTGTGCTTGCTCAACGTGCATACCGTCGAAAATACCGCGGTCCTAAAGTGCCTTCTGATAACACCATACGCAATCTGACTAAAAATTTTGAAGAATCGGGGTCTGTAGCAAATCATCAACGTGTTTCAGTTCGTAAAAGACGCTCCATTGAAATTGTTGAAACTGTCTAGCAGAGTGTTTTGAAAAGCCCAAATCTGTCATATCGTCACCGTGCCCAGCAGCTAAACATAAAAGGAACCACTCTTAGAAGGATGTTAAAAGAGGATCTTCACATGTTTCCTTACAAAGTGCAAATAACTCAACGATTATTGCCCACTACATTGGAAGCGCTCAGGACCAACATTAGATTTGAAATCACAATATCACCCGAAATGCTAGCAAAAGTAATGGAAAACTCGAAAAAAAGAGCACAATATTGTGTGGCTCGTAAAGGTGGTCATTTGTTGGATGTTGTGTTCTAAGTGCAGTTGAAACAGATTGTAAAGGACAAAATCAAATAAAAAAAAAACACCAACAAACATTCAATTTTGCTAGTTGCTAAAGTTATTCAATATTTCCATACCGAAGCTCGAGATGGCTCACACTGTATGTACAAAATTTACAAAAAATTAACAAATTAAAAAAAAATTTCATCAAAATTTTCAACTTTTTATAGAATCTTAAAAAAATTCTGGATATGCAGTTTTTTATTTCATTCAATTTTAACATAAAAAGTGTCAGTTTGAAGTTGCTCAAAAGTCGCCTGGGTTTTTCACATTTTTTTACGATGTTTAGCATTGTAAATTTTTTAATAATAATCTTCAAAAAAATTCTGAGTATGAAGTTGTGTAGTCCATTCAATTTCAGTGCAATAAAAGTCAGTTTGAAGTCGCTCAAGAATCGCTTTGATTTTTGACAATTTTTTTTGTTTACGATGTCGTTATCCTCCTTATAAAGAAGATGCTCGTAAGTCGTGCTCGAGAAAACTTTCTATTGAAAGTTTTATTTTAGTATATAAAACAACCAATGTGTAAAATATTTTCTTATTGTTTGATCATTCCACACAAATACTCAGCATAATACCTTAACCTTGTTTTTGTTTTGCTTTCATAAGTCACCATGTGACAGTAAAAGTTATGCAGGAGGAGCTTCATATGCACGTGTTTAAATTTTCTGATGGATTTATTTTTAAAGAACTTTATTTCAAAATATGGTTTTGAACAGTTATACTTCTCTCTCTATAACCTTAGTGTATATCAAATGCAAGAAGATATACCCAAGTAATAAACAAAATTATTGTTTCGCCAGGGCGAATATAACAAAGTAATACCTTTTGAAAAAGTTACCCTTAAAAATCCTTAAAACTTCCTCATGAATTATTTAAATATTTAACATTCCTCAGCTACTTACTTCTTCCTAAAAAACGTAACAAAAATTGAATTGAACTTTCGTCCACCAAAATAAAGTATACGCAATGTACTCCCATTATAAGTGAAACCGTAAAGTTATTTAAAATATGAAATTGATGACAACATGAAATGATGAGAACTGAGTATGTAGAATTCTTATATAAAATCTATGGTTTTGCGTGCATATGAAATTTTTCTTTCTAGCAGTAAAAGTGAATTTTTGTGTCACGATGTTATAAAAGGCATTTCATAGAAATTTTGTGTGAAAACTTAAATTTATTCGAGAAATTGAAAAAAAAAAAAAATTTAGGTGTTCACAAAAAACGTTCATTATTGACCTTTTGCTTTTAATGAATATTAACTCCTCTCCGTATCAATCGCCCTGTTTTTCTCTAGCACTCAGTTTCTCAATTTTGCATGGACTTTCTATACAGAACCTTTTATGGGGTCTGGGCTTTCAGAATTCCACATCATAACTATGCTAGGAAAAAAATTAATATAAAATTAACAAAAAAAAAAAAACAAAAACAGAGCAAAAATTTGACGGGGCTTTCAATTTTCGAACAACATTTTTGTATCAAAATCTTGAAGAAAAAGTGTCGGCTGGTAGCAAAAAAAAAAAAAAAAAAAATACTAAAAAATATATATAAAATATTTGCGCCTCGAGCTAGATAGAAAATCAACAGAATTTTGGTATTTGATAATCCGCGAGTAATCCTCCAAAGTCCCATGCATCCAGCACGAACCTTTGTTTGGTGCACCTTTCGGGCTGGTGCACTGTTTGAGCTGGCCTTATTTGAGAGTGTAGGTGCTATTCACTATTCTCTAGAATTCACCTTTAACATAACAGAGTTTTATCTCGAGGGCAAATTGTTTGAACAGAATAACGTCACACATCGCTCAAACTAATGAAATCTTGCCCTGAGCTGGCTGTGTGGTGATTTGACTCGTTTAAATTTCTTCTTTTGAGTTTTTTGAAAGAAAAAAAGCTGAATGCCAACAACGCAAAAACGATTAAGGACCGGGAAGATCTGCCACTCAATTTGCGCTTCTTCTTGAGTAAAATTTTCTTCGAGAGATCCACCCATGTCTGAAGGCGGACACCAAGGGATTATTTATGGAACCTTTACGTCGACCAAATCTGCACTCCTTTTTTACAATCAAACTTTTAAAACTTTTCGTGCAATTTCTATATTTGTGGCGTGCAACTTTCAGAATAAGCGGCCCTAAAGTATTAACTGTTAGCTTCTATTTAATTTGTGCATTTCTGTATCGCAGGAAACGACAAATTTTTAATAAATTCGTTTCAACTCCTTACCGAACAGTTTAACTATACAGCTTGAAATGAGTTAACCTCGACATTTTTGGAGTCTAGGCTAGGCGAGATGAGCCAATTCGCCAAGGATCGCTGCTCTTGAAGCGTTGAAAATGTTTTTTTTTAGATTGTAGTAGCAAATAGATTCCAATTTTCTGAATAAAATTCAATATTTTTCTTTTGTGGTAAACCTGATTTTCTTTTCCTTTGCTTTGTTATTTCTTCTTTTTAACACACTTTTATTAGCTTGGGTTGTATGTATGCATGCATGTATGTATGTATGTATGTATGTATGTATGTATGTATGTATGTAACGGAATCTTTGAGCTTAATTTTCACTGGCTTCTAAAAATCTGATCGACTTGAAATTTTGCACACCTATCAAGGACCGATGACAATGCAATAATTTGATAAAAGTTTTCCACTAACCTTATTAGGATTGCCAGGATTAATATTTTTTTTTTTACTGTGGGCAAAAAGTAGGGTGAATTTGGTTGTAAAATGAAAAATCTTTATTTATTCTTGTAAATCAGTTTCTCAGGCTCCCTCCACGAAATAAGTTCTTCATCCCGATTACTTCTTTATCACGGCCGATAGCTGCATAGCCTGAGACTCACAGTCGATAAGAGAGGAATTAAATATAACACGAATATATCGAATCATTTATTCACTGACTGGAATGATAACAATAATTTTCATTCATAATAAAAAATAGTTAAAAAAAAAACTAAAAAACACGCTTTTCTGCTAATCGAACTAAAAAGTAGAAAATAAAAAATAGTTCAAAAAAACTAAAAAACACGCTTTTATTGCCAATCGAACTAAAAAGTAGAAAATAAATTTTAATGACAAAGAGACCTATAATGAAGTAATAGCAAATCGATCGATCAGTCATAGTCAACTACCTCAGAACAGAATTATAACAAAAATTAAGATACAAAAAGAATAATTCAAATTAGAGTTAAAAGCGTGGGATGTATTTTGCTTCACTTTCATAACCTTCTGTACATAGGTAGTTGCCAATAGAATGATTGTAATATTTACTATATCAATCAATTTCTACTTTTTAGTTCGATTGGCAATAAAAGCGTGTTTTTTAGTTTTTTTGAACTATTTTTTATTTTCATATTTGAAGTTTGGATATGGAAGAAGTTTTGATATTTAACCACGAAATGCTTTTCAATTGCATTTGAACAACGCTTTGAAATTCTAAATATTTATTATCAAAATTAGTGCTTTGCTCGCCAATTGTTCGCTAACAAAATCATCCTCGTGCGATGAGGCTTATTTCTGGTTAAGTAGATTCATAAGCAAGTAAAATTTTCCGATTCGCTGCAACGAAACTCCTTTTATGATTCAACAGGTCCCTTTATATTCCC
The DNA here is from genome assembly GCF_028408465.1 of Anastrepha ludens. Lineage (NCBI taxonomy): Eukaryota > Metazoa > Arthropoda > Insecta > Diptera > Tephritidae > Anastrepha > Anastrepha ludens. Next base: position 6,836,637 of record NC_071499.1, on the reverse strand, counting down.
ATAAGTCGTTGTTTGGTGAGAATATTGTGTTGACATTATCAACAGCCTTTACTTTTTCGAAGATGTGGCGTTCGATATTGCACGTTGATATCAAACCTTTTTGTCACTAAGATGGATGTTATTGGTCTCACAAACATGTGGGCTTATACGAGATGAGAAATACTGAATTTGTTGGCAGAGACATTCGAGGGCTTCGCCATCTCGCAAGATGGTGACATTTACTGGTCACCGAGGCCTTGTGACTTAACACTGCTGGACTATTTTCGGTGGTGCTACCGGAAATTTCTTGTCTAAGCAGCAAACTATAGGCGATTGTCAACCCGAAGATTTGACTAAGCTTAAAAGTATTTAATTTAGTTTTTTTTTGTTGTTTTTTTTAAGTCAGTGTGTTCTTTTTCCCATTGTGAGTTCTTTATTCGGCATCAGTGCACGGCTAGACAATCCAAATAACCAGAAATCATAAATGAGGTAAAAGGTTTCCGTTGCAATACAAGTTTTTATTTGTTTGGGTTTTATGCAGAAAGTCAGAGTGCGAATAAATTAAGCTTTGATTGCTTTATCCTTTCACTTATTTGTGTGCTTAAATTGTCTCTGTGATTCCAATTCGATTTTAGTTTTTTTTCTATTGCATGCTGTTTAAAATGCAAGCTGCTTATTCTTGCCATTGCTGACGCATCAACGGGTGTGTTTAATTTTGTACAGGCAAATGTTGATTTCGCTATTTAAATTTCTTTTTTACTTTGCAAAAGCAGATACTCCTACGTCTACGTTGAATGAATGTCGGGTACGTAAGTAATCCCCATCCAACGTTGGAAAAATTCATCTCAACGCAGCGAAGTCAATTTTTCATACCAAATCTCAATGTACGCTTTGAAATATCGCACTCTTTTGTGTGCTTTTGTTGCCTCTGTTGTTGCTCACTTAATAATTCATTCCATCACAGTTGACAATGCGCCAAGTCTTGTTTGCTTGCTCCTTAGCTCGAACGCCACTCAATCAGCGGCTCCAAGGCGCGTGGCTGGTTGTCGCACGTGTTGCTAGTTTGCTGCCATTTTGAGTTACTGCAATCGTTAGTCATTTACGGTTATCAGCCTTTTTTTTTGTGTGAGCGCGCTTTTTACAGCTTAAAACTCACTGATTGCGGATTTGGTTTCATGGGCTATGAGTCTGCGGCTGTGGCTTAGAACAAAAGCTTAATTTTACTACTCCACTTATTTCTCTGCGTGATTATTATTCAGTTAATTGTACTTAGTATTAAATCATCTATGGCTTCAAACTGTAAACCTGTCGAAAAGCATGTAAATTCGGTACTTTTAACGCTCTTGTTCGTGTTGAAAGATGGAGACTTGCTGATTTATGTGCGTCATTTTCGTCTCAAATATTACTAATGCAAGTATGCAGTGGTCCACTGCTATAAAAAATGGGGAAAAAGTGCTTTACCAATGTGCGCACACTTCGCTGCGCGTTAGCTGTTTTCCAAATTTGCCGCTTCTATTCGAACGCCACTTCACTTTATATATCCATTATCCCGTGCATTTCGCAGCGCAACGGGGCGCGTTTTCTGACTTAGGGTGCCTTACTGCAGGTGTGATTATTTACGCTCTTTATCAACTGTTTTCAACGCCAGGTGTATTGCTTTTACTGTTATTAGCTATTCTAGTTAGCGACTGGGGGAAACGCATTATTTTAATCTAATAAACTTCGCGTGCTTCCTTTGGCATTTTGAGGGGGGTATTTATATGAAGTAAGCGGTGAAAGCTTTGTGCGCCGTTACAGCTACTAAATGACATAGAATGTATGTATGTGCGTATATTTATGTAGTTTGTTTTGTCGATGTATTTTTCTTTGTTTTCGAAATTTATCAGGCACATTAAACTGCCACAAACTGACTTGCCTCATTCGCTTTCGTTTGGTATTGTTTGTTCATAGGCTTGCTCATATGCACACACGTATGCATGTATGCATGTGTGCATGTGTGTGCACTTCGTTGCTTCAGCCTGTTCCCCAACATGTGGCGCTCTCGAATTTAATGCAATTTATATTCATTTATTCAGCGCTGGCAGCACATTTGGCAAATACGCGCGGAATATGCGCGCATATAAGTACACACACACACATACATGCACAAACACAGCAGTGACTTCATATTTATATGAAAATGTAGGTGGTGTGTGTATAAATTTAATTGCACTTGCGTGAAAAATGCGACAGACGTGCTTTTGTACGAATATCAATGAAATTAACGGAAAAATATAAAAAAAAATATGGAAACGTCTGTGCTCATTTCGCTATGTGACGTATAAGCGCCTACATACGTACTTCCTGATTTCCGAGCTAAAATACATTTCCACTGAATAATTGCATTTGTTTTTGCTCACTTTACTTCTCTGACTTAGTAGGCTGATGAAGTTTAGTCCCAGTTCGTGACCCCATACATGCGCATTGGTACATAGATGGAACAAAATAGATAGAGGATCTGAGCATATGCCAAATTCTCTAGTGGAATGGGTACTTATTGTCCTACCGTGTTTCAAACTGAGCTTCTAGGAATCTCAACTTGAAGTCTTTACAAACATCTGATATGCGCCTTTTTTTACTGATAAATCCTCAGATTCACGTTTCTATCTAAACGGATTTTCGCAAGTGCTATGACACTCTACAGTTTCGGACTGGTGTAAAAATAGTAGGTACGTAGGGGAAATGGTTGAAGTACCAGTCTCGCACTCCCCAAGTGGCTGTAGATTGCCGTTCTGATACCATTGTGAGACCTCCAACGGGTAGATGTCTACAGCCAGCCCGAGTTGTTGATGTAATGCAGGAGATTGATTAGATTTAAGTTGGCGCATTGCCAAGGCTCTCGAAGAAAGGAGTGACCTTAGTCATATAGCTGCCAAGACAAGACATTTACAGAGAAAGTGCTCAACAGTGACCATTCCCACAGCTTCTGCAATGAAGATTAAATGGTAAACCAAGCTTTTGCGCATGTGTGACGATCGTCCAATGACCGGTAAACACAGCTAATTAAAAACTGCAAGAAATTGAAAGGCATGGAGTCCCGAGTACTTTCTGAGTCCTGCATCTATTTTACTGTAGCCAAAGGGTTTTTAAAAAAGTGCATGAAGAAATGGAGCTCCATTTTTTCTGTGCTTTCCTGAGAAATAAATTATGCAATGCCCCTTTAACAACAGTCAGTGGAATGCCAATGGCCGGGTAAGAGGTCTCTGAGATCAATTCAATGGACCCCTTCCTGGCAAGCTCAACAGTAATTTTATTTCTCTCTATGTCCCTACGTCCTGGCAGCCAGATCAGAGAAATGTTACCTGCATACCGCAGAGACTTGATCTGATCCTTACAGAAGTTGATTAGTTTGGATCTCGGATCTACTTGGCGCCATGGCGTAGTCAGAGCCTTGATCGCGGTTTATCGATAAGAAAAAATGGTAATATCTCCCCGCGATCCCTAAGCATACCATGGCTGCAGGTATTCGGAAGTTTTAAGATAAATTCTCTGATTTAGAGAAAACCCCTGATCCCACTTCCGATCCTAACTAGGAGTCGTTAGTGAAGACAGACTTTCCAGATTTTGCCCTCGTTCAAATCCTGCCTACTTGGAAAGATTAACCTGGCATGACTCTCAAGCTCCAGCTTGCGGTTAGAGAGATCTTTACGAAGTTCTGAAAAATGATAACGTGTCCCTTGAGAGATTGTCGCCAGAGGCCAACCTCATCTAATTTGATTGCAATTTGAGCAGCAATGGAAATAGCGTGAAAGTCGAGGTAGGTGCAAGACGTCAATTATGCCAGCGTCTGATTCAGCTCTCGAAACATTTCTGGAATTCTATTTTCGGTATAGCCATCAGAGCCGTCTTCAACATTTCGAACGCGTTCCCCGTTCCTAAAAGTGGTTTTTTGACTCGATGAACCAGAAAAAAATCAGAGGGAGCCATATCAAATGACTGCAATCCCTGTTGGATGGTATTCGCTTCAGTTTTGTTCAAAAATTCACGACAATGATGCACGCCTGTGTGACGTTGGGTTATCGTAGTGCAAAATCCACGAGCAAAGTCTCAAAAATACTTTCTTTTTTGACCGAAAATGACGGAATCTTTTTTGTCTTTGTTTATTCAGAGCTCTCCATTCATTCGTTTGATGTCTGGATTGCGTGTTGTATTCGTAAATCTACGCCTCGTCTCTGGTAATGATGCGTTTGGTGAATGTTGGATTGGTTTCATTCTTGGAAATCATGTCTTTCGCGAAATCCACCGGACCCCTTTTTTGCGACCCCTATACGGCGCAAATCCAAATTATGAACTGCAATGACATCATCGGACCTATAAGCAACGTTCAAATCTTCTGCCAGGTTTCAGCCCTTTGATGGTTAATTTGCGCTTATGGATCAACTTTTCTTTCACGTCATTGAAGTTTTCATCAGTTTTCTATGTCGACGTCTTGCCATTGCCTCTACGTTCGCCATTCTCGTTGGACTCACTATCTGTCCTGAACAGTTTCCCAATATTTCTAAGGTTTTCGCTCCATTGAATGCGTTTTTAACGCAAAGTTTAATATAAACTCATTGTGGCACATACAAATATATTTTTAAAACTGTAAAAAATCGAAAAAACGTGCAGAGGTAGATTTACTCAAGACGGCGTAACTTTTACAAATGTCAAGCAATGGTGACAACATAACACAAACTGACAAAAAAATAAAAAAAGAACCAGACCTCAAATCGATTGACTTAGAGCGTCGCCTGGTGGTTGTTTCGGGGAACTTTTAGATGAAGGTTGAATTGGAAAGAAACAAGAATGATAGATACTAGGTTTGCTCGCTAGGTATAGTGAAAAAAATGCGTGTAGCGTAGTACACATAACAGAAGTGAAACTTTCAAGGCAGGCAAAAAAAGGGGGAGGGACCCGAGAGGGAATGAGAAAGAAGGAGAGAGAGACCCGAGAGAGAATGAGAGAGAGAGAAAGAATATATATCTAAATAAATTGACAACATTTGCAGGGAATACAAATAGACAAAATTTACAAAAAACGGAGAACTGTGGCAACAACGCGCACTACTCCGAGCGTTTATCACCCACACAAACGAAGCGATTTCAGGACCGCAGCAACGGTACAAATTACCGCAAAGCAATACCAGTAAATCCGACGCCGGAATGGATAGCACTTTATAGTACGCACAAGCACTAGCCAGGAAACGGAAATACGCGCCAAAAAGTAGGCACCAAAAATATATTTCCTACAAGTTTGCACCAATGAGCAAGCGGCAAAAAGTTGGCGGTGTTATTTCTCACTAGGAAAACCACAAGGAAAAGTAGCCTAAAATGTATCTAAGATATATATAAGGTACACCTCTCCCTCTCCTTTTCCTCTACGTTATATCTTTTTTCTCTCTCGCGGAACGAAAATGCCCAAACGTTGCATGCCTTAAAATTGTACTCTCCATTCTCGCTCGTCCTTCGAAGTTTCACTTCAATTTTCATTTCTTGAGGGAAACTTTGGATTCTTCGTCATTCGTTTTGTGTTTCACAAAATTTAGCTTTAGCTTAGTGAACCACAAAACGAATGCCGTCGGCATATCTGTCAAATTCGCTCAGCGCCGAATAATGGTCGGGTAGGTAGTACACCTCTAAAAATCTTTTCTAAATGGGAAATAAATATAAACTATTTTGAAACGTCCATTTCTTACTTTTTATTTTGTTTTTGGGGGGTTTAAGCTATTCTTACCAGTGGCATGATTGCTTGCTGCTCACAGTTTTTCTTGCAATTGAGATATTTGATCTTTCGTAAGTCTATCGAAATAACCAAGATGTAATCAACATTCAAATTTTGACCGTGGTGAGTTTAGTGATTTCTAAAAAGTACACGGGACTAACTAGAGGGTTATCTAAGAGGAAGTGTTATTTTATATTCCGAAAAATTAAATTTTTTAATATAAATGATCGGATGTTTATTTCATTATAAAGACAAATGACAAACGACCACGCTTGCAGGACAATACCCTTTTCATGAAATTTTCCATTACCGAATTGCAAAGTGACTACCGTATGTCCTCGATAGCCTCACGAATTCCATCTTTGAGGTCTTGAATCGCCCTGGGCGGTTGGCGTAGACCTTCTCTTTCACGTGCCCCCAAAAACAAAAGTCACAAGGTGTTAAATCACAAGATCTCGGTGGCCAACTGTGATCATCTCTTCGAGAGATAACACGGTCCGGAGACTTTTCCCGTAAAGATCAATGGTTCCGTTGCTTGTGTGACACGTAGCGCCGTCTTGTTGAAAATAAACGTTGTCCAGATCAATACCATCCAATTCCGGCTATAAAAAATCGTTAATCATCTCTCGATAGCTCAATCCATTCATTTGTAACACCTGTTATTGGAAATCCTTATACATACATAGCGATTTTTTTTTCTGAATTTAAAAATATTTTCGATACATATTTTTTTCCTATTTTTTTCTATAACCAGATTTTCAAATTTTATAGAATTTTAACTAAATTTTAAACCTATTAATGAAATTTTAAACCGAATGAAAGACATTTCGACCTATTTCTTTTTAAATATATTTTTTATATTTATTGTTGGCACAATGTTGCCAATTGTTTTTAATTTTTACATATGGAAATTATTCTTAAAAAAATATTTAGTAATACTTCGAAATGCTGTGGAAATTCCATTCGTTATATACTTTGAATAAACAAATAAAATGAAAAGTGTTAAAAGAAATACGACAATTAAACAAGAAATCTTTAAATGCTGCAATAAATGGAACAGAACTGCTTTTTTGTCGTTGTATATTCTTAATACAACAAAAAGGATATAAAGGTAAGTGTTTTAAAGTAAAATATTTAATTTCTGGAGTGCGTCTGAAGCAATTCATGGCGGAAAAAATTAGGGAAATAAACAGTAAATATTCAACTTAGACTCTAATTTTTTTTAAAAAGTGCATAAGTAAATAAATTTTTAAAAAGATTATAAACTGTTATTGTAATTGTAATTAGTTACTTTTTAAGTATTTAAGATTACGCATAAAAAGAATATCGTGCGGTAATTTATAGTTTTTTTTAAATCACCAAAATAATTAATGAATAGTAGGTAATTCTGTAGAGTTGCCTTGACTTTTTAAAGTTAGTTTTCTCTAAGATTTAAGTGGCTTGGATCTGATCTTTGCCACGCCTGTTGATATGCCAACCATCGAAATTAAAAGTCCGATGAAGTTCATCGGCAGTAGGAGTAGTATTTATTGCAAATAAAAGTAATATTACTAAAAAAAAGATTACAAGAATTTAACGACAATGGCATGAGCCGTCAGTCGATTTATTTTTCGTTAAAACCAGTTAAGGGGGAACGCCACTGTGAAAATTCAAAAAAATCGATTTTTTTTTGCATAAATTGTTATATTAGTATAACTACTCAAGAAAATGTGGTAAAAATTTTAAAGCGAAATTCGCTTTGTTCCCGATTCTACGTGAGCGACCGTCGGTTCGGCCCCGTAGCGCTTACGATACGATGCTTTATTTCAAACGCGTTTTTTTCGAAACGACTTTTTTTGATACGGTGGCAACGATTTCTCGAAGACTAATGAACCGATTTTAATTTTCTTTTTTTTTAAATTTTTGTTATCGCGTTGGCTATCGTTGTACTCGTATGTAGCCGATTTTCAGAATTTTGTGGGCCTGTTGAAAATCAAAAAAATGGTGAAAAACACACATCGAAATTCAAATCACCACCATTTTGTCAAACAAAAAAAAAAAACGGCTACGTACAAGGATAGATAGATTAATAATAATAGATTAATAAAATTTTTGGTGTTTTGATTTCAGATGATTATTCATTGCTGTATCGCTGCCACCAGATGATGTCATTTTTTTTTAACTTGTTACGTTTGTGTACTTAAATTTGTCAATTTTCAATAGTTTTTAATAAAAATTTACATCAATATAGTTTAATACATATATAATAAATTGCCTTTGTCCGATCTTCGAATAATCATACCTACTTACAAAAAAAAATTCCCAAAAATCGACTATTTTTTGACCTCCCACAGTGGCGTTCCCCCTTAAACTCTTTTATTAAGTAATCTCTGTGTCTGGAGGCATATTTAATGAAACGCAAAAGTTTATTCCAATGATCATTTTCCCCATTGAGAATCTCAATCAGTTGTGAACCATTTAAGGTAAATTTTCCGAAAAAGACTTTTCTGCATTCTCTTAATATTGGGCAGCGTGCCAGGAAATGTGCTAAGTTTTCAAGCTCGCCTAAATTACGCTTTGAGCAAGTTTTATTTTCTGTGTCAAATCTCTTCTTATTTCAAATTATCATGTCACTTCTAGCCCTCATTATCGCCATGCTTGATTCTATATCAGTTTTTTTTAAGTACACCAGACCTTTCGACCAATTTAATTCCTTATATATCCTACTAGTACTTAAGGCTTTTTGTATGTACATATTCATCCTTGCCTAATTGGGGTTTGTTAAAATCAATTTTGCATCTTCTATCCAGCTTTCTGATTGTATGTTATCTATTCGTCAAGTGACATCGTTTTTAGTAAACAAGTTCAGTAAATCTCTAATCCAGAAGACTTCTTTCTTTATAACAATTTTGGACAGATAATGTGGCAGCCGATTTTCTTAGTATATAACCAAAATTCGGTGTATATACTTAAGGAACAGTTCTAAAGTGAACAAATGATTTTCTTGCATGCCGGTTTCCAACAAAAGTATGTATGTAGGCATTTGTGGTGATAGCTTCAGAATTCGCTTTACAAAATACTTTTGCAATATATCAACTTCTTCTGCTGCGTATGATTGTATTGAACAATAAACTGCAAGAAAAAGTTTCCATTTAGCTTCAATTGAAATTTGTTTCTTTTTTGAAAGATAAGTCCACGAAGCAATAATACCATTTTTTGCTGCAGCTGTTCTGTTTTCAACATGTTTTTTAAAATTCAACTGAGGTGTTATTTGCACTCCTAAGTAAGTATATCGAGACACAGTCTGTATTTCTTCCTTACTACAGGGTTGCCCATATTCGACGGACCCATCTGGCAACCCTGTATCTTTTAACAGAGACGTCAGATCGCTTAATGACATACCGCGTTGGAAGCGTCAGTCCAAGCGCATTTTTGCCATGAAACAGTACACGCCACGCGAGCGCTCCCAAATTGTTGAAATTTACATTCAACAAAAGAAGTCAAACGAAGAAGAAGAAGAACAAAATCGTCACTCCGATGAGGCTCATTTCTTATTGAATGGGACAGTAAACAAGCAAAATTGCCGTATTTACGCCACTGAAAATCCTCACGAAATTCAAGAGGTACCTCTTTACGACGAAAAAGTCACTGTTCTGTGCGGCGCTAGTGGGAAAACGATTATTGGGCCGTTTTTCTTCGAAAATGAAGATGGTCAAGATGTTACCGTCAATCAGTAGCGTTATCGCGATATGATAACCACTTTTGTGATGCCAATTATTTGTCGAAAGCGTATGAGGTAGTTCTGGTTTCAACAAGACGGCGCTCCACCACACACAGCTCGCACTACAATCGATTTTTTGAAGAAATTGTTTCCTCGTCGTTTGATGTCGAAAAATGGCGATTTTGACTGGCCACCGCGTTCTCCCGATTTAACGCCACCTGACTTCTTCTTGTGGGGATATTTAAAATCAAAGGTTTATATTAATAAGCCAAAGACCATAGAAGAGCTCCCCACAAAAGACATTAAAAGTTCGACTCAAATGGGGGGACATCAGAATTCGTTTTGGAGGTATGGTTCCTTCGGCAAAGTTTCTTATTTTGATCCCTAGAATACGATTTCCACAGAGCAATGAGCGATTTTTAAATCGACCCGCCCTAATGGGCAACCATTTCAGTCCAACCGAACCTAAACTACGCTTGGAAATAATAATATATTCCGTTATTTTAAATTGTAATTAAACTTAAACGATTTACTTCTGCAGTACAGCAAACTTCAAAAGTCGCTGAAAAGTTCGAAAATTAATTGCTTACCGCCTAATACTACAAATATTCTGCATCCTTATTTTCCGAACAACTTAAATTATGCTTTAAATTTATTTTAATACTTCCGATTTATTTTTTTCTCCATGCCATTCATTCTCAGCCTCGAATACTTTACTAAGGAAAATGCCATTTTTAATAGTTTTAAAGAAAGTCGTCTAAAGAGAATCCTCGAGGACCAGCAAATAACTGTGATTCCATTGTGAAGTGCTAACGCACTACGTACAACGTTTATTTGTGTGTGTGTATGTGAGTGCATAAGTTTCAAATTTCTTCCTTACAATCCTTTTATTCCTTTTATTCTCCCCTTGTTGCTGCAGCTCAAATTTCTAAAGGAAGCAGGAATTCTCATCAAAAAGTTTACACAATCTGCGTTCACACAAAACGAGTTTATACACAAACATCCACTCTTACAAACCTCTACAGGCGTACCCTTGGTATATAAAAAAGCGCTTGTATGTAATTATGGTGGCGTTTTTGACAACCTTAGCTTTGTAAACCGCCTGTCTGTTTGTAAATTTGTAAGCGAGTAGTATAACAAGTAATCAGATACTGTTTTCAATTCGATTTTCTTTTTCTCAAAGACGCAATAAATCTTTTCGATTTGCTTCTCAAAATCCATTACACGCTTTCAGCTTTGCTCTGGGAAGCGTGGTCAGGGTACGCACCCAAACAGTTAATCGCTTCGATTCCCATAAAATTTATACGGAGTTTTAAAGCTATTCGCACACATTAACATTATTATTATTAGGCTACTGCGCACTGCCGCCAAAAGAGAGCTAATGGGCAAAGTCTGATGAGGTAGACTATATTAGGCTTAAGGCTTTTTTAGAATTTTAGCACATTTTGGTGCTTACTGTTCCATAATTTGTACGAATGCATGGCAATACCACCGAGATGGTGAGCCTTCTTCTGTCTAGTGCACGACATTCACAAATATGTTCAAGAATGTGTTCTGAATTTTCAGCATTCACTTCGCAGAATCGACAGTTGTTGATCTCAAAGGGATCAACTTTGTTTCGGTGATATCTCAGACTACCGTGGCCTGTAAAGTAACCGGTTAAAAGTCTGAAGTCTACTCTGCTGAGTAAAAGTAGCTTCTCAGAAACCCTCTGTCTAGCGACAGGACTTCTTTCGTTTGTCAATACAACCAATAGAATTCCGTGAGGCATTTATTCCTCCTTTTTTAGCTAGATAGTCCCCTATTACATTTCTCTATGTCGCCCATGTCCAGAAACCCAACCTAATAATACCGAGTTGAAGTTCCCGAGCATGTTGAGAAGATGCAGGCAGTTATATAATATTTTTGAGGTGATTGTAGTTGCTAGAAAAGCTTTCAAACCCACCTGACTATCTGAAAGAATGTATACTCGTATGTGGGTTCCATTCATTTCTTCTTCTCCCTGGCACACATCTCAGTGGCATCTATTTATTTCTGCCTGGAAGATTGTTCGAGTCGATTTTTTGAATTTAAGCCCACTGATTACCGTCCCATTTTCTAATTTCGATTCGTCAATGTCTGGGATCCAGGTTTGAAGGTGATAGAAATATTTTTCCAGGTCTTACGCTCATTAATCAGAACTTGCACGTTCCTGAAGAGAATGGGCTTGGAAGATAATGCATCCTCCCTATAAAGAACAGGAGTATCTCGCACTTATGATATTTGTTATGTTGTGGTTATCCCTTTGTGCCTGAACATTCTATAAGCCAATCCTAGTCCTTCTACGTTTACCAAATGTCATCGACGATTAAATTGGTTTTGTTATCCCATGCTGATTGTTTGACAATTCGTTAGCATATTGTGTTTGAGGTATGTAGGCCGCTAACCTTCCCACCCTAGCTTGGTGATAGATAAACTATTCACACCTCCAATCAGTGTGTTTTGCCTTGCGAGTGGTATTTTATTCCCCCTGCATTTCGCCAAGTCTTCCCCGATTCGCAGTCTGCGCAAGACTGGGGGACCGCTGGGAGACAGACAACAATTCCGCACGCAGACGCGCTACTCCTATGACGCGCTATGCTTCAACTAGCAATCCAAGGATCGTATATATTATATATAAAGTATACAGTGTAGCCCCTCCTAGGTTAGGCTAGGTTATGATGGTAGTCGGTCTGTACGACCAACTCACTTAGACCTTACAGGTCCGTTGTGATGCCACTGTGCTGCACAGGATCCCCATTTACTTTCCTTCGTGGAACCATTTTGTGGCTTTTATGAAACGTAAAATTGATCCCATCCCTACGCCAGACAGCTCTGTAAGAGATTGAAAAAGTATTTACCTAGACAAACTGCTCTGATTTTAGCCGAATTCGCTAGGGCTGGACAACTGCAAAGGAAGTGCTCAAGTGATTCTTCCTCATCTCTACAACTTCTGCAATATTCATGGGAGAAAATTCCTAGTCTCGAGGAATGCCTGCCAAATAGCCAATGGCCGGTTATACAAGCCACGACCTTCGAGATATTGTCTCTTGAGAGGCTAAGCAATTCTTTTGTCCTTTTCTTGTTTCTTTGCGTCCATAGTGGCTTAGCTGTTATGCATGTACCTTCGTCTCTCCATAACCTATTGGCCTCTTGGATGATTTGCATTCCTGTGCAACCTTTGATCTTAGTATAGCCGCATTCATTGTTTTAATGACCGCCTGGCTATCCGAGAATATATTTATAGTCGTTTTTGTTATGGCATGTGTATTTAGATATGTAGCCTCTGTGTATAGCTGAAACCTCTGCCTGATAGACGCAGCAGTAGTCTAGGATAGTTCCAGTCCTAATTCCTTCGAAAATACTCCATAGCCAACCTTATCGTCTAGCTTGAAACCATCTGTATAAAAATTTGTGACCTTGGTGTCTGCAACTCCCTTCTTGATGGTATACTCGTCTTGAAGAGCCTGTCGAAGGTGAGTCTAGGAATAGAGTAGTCTTTCTTATTTGTGACCACTCAGAGAGTGTAAAATAGAAGCCTCTCGTAACGGACATCTCTATTAGTCGAACACCTCCCTTGAGCGAACATATTTTTCTATATCACATTTTATGTATCGGAAAAAGTTACTCTCTTTTGAATGGGTACCTCTCTTGGACGGTCACAAACTGACTGACGGTGAGTGTCCGCCCAAGGCAGGTTTCACTGTATATTTATTTCTTAAACCCGCTCTTACTTATAGGCACGTGTAGTAGATTAATGAAATAATATTCAAAAAGCGTAGCTCGCTTAGGAGGTAATGATGTGATAAATGACTAAAGTGACTATGACGCCTTTTTTTTTGTGAGCATTCCAGGCATATTTTCGCTGACAAAAAGACATTTTTGTCTGCTGAATATATTTATATGAGTGCTGTCAGGCATAGATAAAATGATAAATTTAATAAAACTAATCATAATTTTGTAAACAATGGAGAGAAAAAACACAGCGAACGTTAATGGCTTTCACTGATTGATTGGCTCTAGCTTTTCGCTCTTTCGTTGGTAAACTTTGTTGAGCGCGTTTTGCCTACAATAAAATGAATAAATATTTAGCAAAATCGATGGCAAGCAAGCTGATATGTCCGGTTTGTTTTTCCCCCGAATGTCTGGCGGCCATTCAGCCGCTTGATTCCGGTCATGTTAGCTGGTCATCAGTTATGGCACTTTCGCTAGCGCTGGAAAAAGGGTATTAACTTCGACATTTTTTGGAAGTACGCCTGTCAAAACAACAAAAGATATTTGCTCAACCAATAATGAAAAAGGGGAAGCTAGTAAATAATTGATTTTTGGGTGACATAAAGAAATGGACTGACCCATTGTGATGCAAGCCATTAGAACGACGTTCCGGTTACTGCGCTGCGTGTGCAAGTAATCGCTGGAGCAAATAAATATTTACATTGCCGTTACAATTTGTATAGCAATAACTACTTTCGACCCTTTACTTGTATTATTTGAATGGCGCATTTTGGGGCCATTAGCTGCCAGTTTTCTGTCAATAAACTGGGTTCTGAAGGAAATAAACAAACCTTTACAATAAACAATGCAGAAAGGCCGGACCCAAAAACAAAAGAAGGAACTGGACGCTAACAGCTCTATGCCTACGCAATGGCAATCCACACCGTAATAACAACTGTTATAATTACAACTATTATGTTTTGTTATGCAAAGAGAATTTCAAAAGCGTGATCCTGACAACTGTCGCTATTATTGTTTTGGCCTATCGACTACCGAAAGAATTGTAGTATTCAATCAAAATAATTGCTACTGGTTGCTTCGTCCATAAATAATCAGTTGCTGCTTTCGTTTCGCCACTTCTTTACTCGCTAGAGAACTGCGCTGCTCGCCAAGAAAAAAAATTGTATGTAAAAGCAACAACAATCCAGACAAAAAGTACCGGTAAGTCTCTCAGAGTCGGTTGTGTATTGGCTGCTGACCAACTCTTCTTCAGAATCACTGCGCAAGCCGGCTTTGTCACTATCCTTACCTGAGTCTAAAGCTGGCTCGTCGCTGCGGTAGATCCGAATGGTTGCGTCAATAAACCCGAACTTCATAACGTTGTTCTCTCTGCGCCAGTGGGGCAAGCGATTCTCGATGGAGGATCAGCATCACCTGTCTTCTGCCTTCTACTGGCTCTTCTATTATTCCTACCTTCCAGCTATCGGTTGGCAGGTCTCTGTTGCATGACTTGAAAATCTCCTCAATTTTATTCGGCTCTGCCGGCTAGGCCGGATTCCTAACTCCTTGCTGACCGCTTCGAGTTTGTCTCCCGGCCAAACCTCTCCTACCTTACCTACGGCCAACTTGTAGAGCGTGGCTGACCTAATATCTTCGCAGGCGATGAGCTTACCTCTACCTTGATATCAGCCTGCGTCATGGAAAAGGGGAGAAGGTCCAGGGAGGTCCTCTAAGATCTGGAGATAAAATTCGGCGGTAGCCATCTCAATCTACTCCCTTGTCAATGATGTCCAATATCTTACCGCCGTCAAGGGCGGTCAAGGGCGTCACTAAAAGTGGGACGTTTATGGCCACCTACTTTTGATTTTTGGCGACTCTTTCTACCGCTTGTTCTGCGAATCGTTGCCTTTTATGAGTGGCAACCGCCGGTTTTGTCATGTTGGATATTACTCCCTTGCCCATTCTAGCGATATTGCCTGGTTAGCTCGGTTAGCTCATCTACTGCTACCTCTCCCAGTCTAAATAAGACCCTATTGGCCGCCTGTTTTTCGTAATAACTTTGTTCTGAGTGGCGTATTTGTTTAGCCGGTCCGCCCCTGTCCTGCACTTTTAACCCACCAGAGATACTAGGCGCTTCTATAGCAGCCTGCCGGTTAAACCTGGAAGCAGATACCAACCCCCGTCCCTGTGGCAGTAGTCGGTGTCTCCTCTGTCGGGTTTTGGGAAGACCGACCTCTTTGTTAATTTTCTTTAATTCTGAATTCCTTTTTAGTTCCACGAGTGTCGGATAAGGGAGGTCCGCCTGCACAGAGGTCAGTGTGCACAGGTAAAGATAGGTTAAGATAGAACCGGAGGTCGCCAGGTATCCGGAGTACTCCGTTCGCGACTGGGTTGTTTTTAATCTGGGTCCTCAGTCAGGCTGAACCTCGGCACGGGTCGTAACACCTTGTTCCAACACAGAGCAGGATTTGAATGGTACTCGCTCAATACTGGAATGTAAACGACCGCACTACCATGCACTGATAAGGCCTGATTAGTGACTCGACTAAGCCCCCGCACCACGGCAAGGTGCTTGCCTTCGCGGCGGAAAGAAATTATGTAGTACAACTTTGAACTAAATAGTTGTATGATGTCTTTCAGGAAAGTGGAGTTACGCCATTTTTAAAGTATGTAATTGTATTTGTAACTTCTTTAGCTACGAAAATTTGTAATGATAAAAACAGTGAAAATTTGAACAGATTTTTTTGGAAAAAGAATATAAATAAAAAGTTCACAGTAAGTTGTATTCACATTTTGTGAAAATGGACTTACACCCACTTCAAGGAAAGCGGCTCTTATAGTTAAATACCACTTGCAAACATATTTACATTTTGTCACAACGAAGGGCTCAAAACTATTTGCATCTGTTTGCAAGTTTTAATTGCGTGTATTCTGTGGAATTTAAGCCACAGATATGTGTGCGCATATATACAAGTATATATATATAAATGTGTGTGTGTGTGTGTGTCGGCATGTTGCCTTTAATAACAGTTAATCTTCTTAACTTAAATCCCACACATTGCATTCCCCTCCCACCCGCATACACACAAAAAACCGCACGCGGCGCTTGAAAATAGGTTTCCTGGCAAAATGAAAACCGTTACACGTGTGTCTGGAGACCGTTTTATCATTATTTCTGACAGCGTTTACTATTATTTATACCGCAAGCGCAATTGGGAAGTCTCTGTAGAGTCTGCATTGAATTTAGTTTATGTGTGAATTAATGAAAATTTAATATTAGAGGGTTAAACTCAATTAGAAGATTTTGCATTTGTGTTTTTGTGTGCTTTTGTAAGTAATCCCGAATGTAAATTGTATTGTTTTTCGTTAGGTTGCTGTTGCTTAAGCGAATTTTGGCCTTTAAGTTCGTTGCTTACACAAATATTTAGAAAAATTTCAGTTTTGGCTTGAGATAAGTTTGAGAAGGGTGTAGCGCATGGAAGCCAACTAAGCTGGTGATGAAACTTTTAATTTTATGCTGATGTGGGTTTATTTAACACCGGCACAAGGGGCACATGTGGAAAATATATTCATGTCCAATACGTAAAGCTAAAATGTGAACTCGTCAAAACTTAGTATAAATATATAAGTTCTTATTGTTCCTCGAAGGCCACTTATTTATTGTGGGTTCCTTGATAGATTTGAGTTTAAGATTGACAGGTTATTAGCCTACTTCTCCGCTTCTGGTGCCGAGATGTCGGCTTTTAGACCCCAGGTGTGCTGCCAGCTTTGTTTGTAACATCATTTCCTCTGTCACGGATGGTTAGGTTAAAACGCCTATACTCGGTCGTCAGAGCCTCGTTAATTTTGAAACAGGGAGTACCGCTGCCGATAGGTTATATATTCGCATTACCAGCCCCCATTAGAAACAACTTTTTCTTCATTTTGGTGTTTCATGCAGATTCGAACCTACGTTCTTTCCCAATTCCGAATTGTAGTCACGCACCAACTCATTCGGCTACGGCGGCCACTTTATTCCTGAGATAATTCTGAATTATGTCGTTAATGCCGATCACCGGCACTGTCTATGCCATAAAATCCAAACAGTTCGCTTGCCTTTTGCTACGATTGGGGACTGAAAAGTCGACATTTGACATTTTACGAGGCTTGCTATTGAAGTTTTGGGAGAGACAAGCAAAACTATTAATCACTACATATTATAAAACAAAGTCGCTTTTTCTGTCCCTATGTCCCCTTATACGCTTAAATCTTTAAAACTACGCAACGGATTTTGATGCGGTTTTTTTTTAAAGATAGATTGATTGAAGAGGAAGGTTTATATCTATATAATGTGAAGAAATATATAAAGGGGGCGTGGCAATCGGTCAAAATGTGGCAAAAAAACATAATTTTTTTGTTTTCACGGCCATAAATCATAAACGAATCAACCAATTAAAATGAAACTTTCTTGAAGTTTAACTTTGAAATATTTACTTTCGTTCCATGTAATTATATGTACATACAATTTTACAGCGAAATAAAACGCTATTTTCAGGTTCTATATTAGTAAATCGCACATAATTAAAATACAGTTTTTGAATAGTTTTTATTGATTCGGAGCGCGTTTAGTTTGCTATCAATTCCATACAATAACATTTTTTGTCATTTACTTTTTACTACAACAATAGCTTATTTTCGAAGCGATTTCAACAAATGGGTACAACATTAATCCTTATCCAATTAAATACCTTAAATACATTGTTGTTTTCATATAGATCTATGTATATGGCTCTTTACAGCATATAATTAAAAACAATATTTTTCAAGATATTACAACAGTAATTAGTAATTGAGATCTACCGGAAAAATTGCGTTAGTTGTTGCGTCATCCGGCATTACCGCTACTCTTTTGGAAAGAGTCTTTTGGAAAGAGGCCGAACCACACACTCTACAATGAAGCACCCGCTGAAAATCGCCACCGATGATGATAACAGCGTCTGTAGTGTTTCTAGACAGAGCAATACAGGAAAATTGATGCGTGACTGCTCATTAATAGTCTGGGACGAAGCTACCATGTCAAACAAGACGTCTGTGGAAGCACTGGATAGGACAATGCGCGATTTGCGCAACAAAAATGCACCCATGGGTGGATGTACAATTCTGTTCTCAGGAGATTTCCGTCAAATCCTACCAGTTGTGACTCGAGGAACACGTGCTGACGAAATAAATGCTTCGCTAAAAAGATCCCACCTTTAGTCGTATGTCAATAAATTAGAGCTTAAAACTAATATGAGGATTTCGTCATCTTCACGTGAGAACAGGCTATTTCCAGAGATGCTGCTAAAAGTTGACAATGGAGAATTAACACAAAGTGAGGGAAGGATTAACCTAGAAAACCTTTGTGTTTTGATAGACAACATCCAAGAGTTAGTCAACAATGTCTATCCAGACATTGATAACATAAGTTATAAGACAATATCTTGGTTTAAAGAAAGAGCTATTCTGTCACCAACTAACGAACAAGTAGATAAAGTAAATAACTTGATTATTTCAAAGATTGATGCGCCGACGAAAATATACTACTCGGTCGATACTGTTCTCGATTTGGAAGAAGCTGTTCAATTTCCTACAGAATTTCTAAATTCTTTGAAACCGTCTGGACTCCCTCCTCGCAAAATGGAGCTGAAAATAGGTGGTCCTGTTATTTTATTAAGAAACCTAAGTCCACCTAAACTTTGCAATGGCACGCGTTTGATGGTAAAATCACTGAAAACTTTCATAATAGAGTGCACAATACTCACACTTAGAGTGCACAATACAAACTTTCATAATAGAGTGCACCATTCCAATTTAAACGCTTACAATTTCCGGTAAAGACATCTTTTGCAATGACCATTAATAAATCTCAGGGTCAAACCTTCAACGTTGCAGGCTTAGATTTGAGTGTTGACTGTTTTTCACATGGCCAACTGTATGTCGCTCTTTCAAGAGTAACCTCTAGAGAAAACATGTTTGTATTGTCTAATGACAAGAAGGCTATGAACGTTGTATATAAAGACATTCTGTAATATAGTAATTGTAAAAATAAAATAAATACATATTTAAAAATGCAAAAAGTTAATATGCAAAAATGTAGGGTATGAATTTAGATATCCCAAAGATAGCAGGAAATCTTCATGCTATAAAGAAAGGGGAATTGTTTTACTCCAAATTTAACGCGTGCGGGCCACGGGCAATAATGAATAAGCCAAAACTACTGGATCGATTTTAATCATTTTTTCAGTGAGTGACATAGGGTATATATTTTATACCCGTGCGAAGCTGGGCGGGTTGCTAGTGTAATATAAATCTGTTTCAAATTATTTCGTTATTTTCAGGAAATCTTGAATCTTTTATGGGTTAATAACTGTCATATCTTATTTCACGCATCAAATCGATAGCTGCCAATTCGCACAGCGTCTGTGTTAATTAAAAGTCTGCCAATCCATTAAGCCTTAGGAAAACATCACCACGAGTACAAAACCAACTCAATTATTAACTGCCAACTAATGAACAATTGCTGACTGACATTGAATGCTAAACACTACTCCCTGTAGCAACATATACATATTTACATTGTTGGTGTATATTTATTTGTATATAACATGTATGTGAATGTATGTGTGGATCCTGCGTTGAATTGTTATTTGCATGGGCTTTGTAATTTAGAATGAATTTGAATAATTTATGTAGGTAAACAACTTGGTGTGTTTTTTGATATTTAAATGTGCTGCAATAGCCGAAGTTTTTCGTAGCAGATGGTAGACAGCATTAAAGCACACAGTTGGTCAGCAAAAATAAAACCTTCTGCTATAGCAGCAGCTGTATATGAAGTTCACAAATGGTTAGTGTATAAGTAGATGTGTATATATATAAAAGATGGCGCAAAATTAATCACCCTATGGTAAGATTTAAATTTGTTGCAAATTTTAGCGTCGTAGGTAGGCAGGTAAGTAGGTGAAATGGTTGAAGTACCAGTCTGGCAGTCCCCAAGTAGCACTAAAGCGCCGTTTTGATATCATTATAAGACCTCCAACGGTCAGATATCTACAGCCAGCCAGAGCTGTTGATGTAACGGGAAAGAATGATGGGATCTAGCACTAGCTCTCAGTGGGTGACCTCAACAGTCTCCTTCTCTGAAAGGTCACCACAGCTTCTGCAATGCAGATTAAATGGTAAGCCAAGCTTTTCCGCGTGTGTGTCGATCGTCCAATGACCGGTAAACACAGCTACGAGTTTGGAAATTGAAAGGCGTAAAGTTCCTAGAGCTTTCTTAGTCCTCCATCTATTGTACTGTTGCCAAAGGGTTTTTGAAATAACACTTGAATAAATGGGACTCCATCCTTTGTGCGCTTTTATGAGAAACAAGTTGTGCAATTCCCCATTGAACAACATTCAGGGGGATGCCGATGGCCGGGTAGGAGATCAAGGTGGCAAGTTCATTAGGAAATTTGATGTCCTCTATGTTTCTAGAACCCAGATCAGAGAAATGAGAAACTCATTACAAGAGTTGACCAGTTTGGATCACCATTGCATCGTTAGAGCCTTGATCGCGGCTTGGCTATCGGAAAAACTGTTAATACCGCCCTCGCTCTCACGTTTCTTAAGCATTTCGCATTTCCTAAGCAGGATCGTAAAGACTTTAGCCTGATAAACACTAGAAGTGTTTGGCAATTTTGAGGAAATAGACAAATTGGTTGGTTTGGAGAAAGTCCTGCTCCGACTCCTGATTCCATCGTAGAAGACGGAGTTATCAGCTTCGATGCAGATTATACCTTGGTTTCAATCCTTTCTGCCTGAAAAAACACTAGCAGTATTCGCCAATTTTGCGGCAATATATAATTTGGCAGATTTGAGGAAATCCCTACTCTGTGTCCTCCAACTTGGAAGACAGAGGTACTGGCTTAGATGCAAATTTTCCTAACGGCTATGAAAGATTACCCTGACACGACTCTCAAGCTCGTACATCAATCGTATTTGACACTTGAGAACTTGACAGTTGCAGTATGCAAACATACAAGCAATGGCGCTCATAAAGGTCAAAGTAAAGTTTTCCATCACCCAAACTCACATTTTTCATTTTGGCCTACGAACGGGTTGGTACTTGACTACCATTCGGGAGTGCGTAGGTTCTAATCTTCGTGCATGAAATAGCAAAATAATGGAAAAAAAGTTTTTCTAATAACGGCTGCCCCTCGGCAGGCAATGACAAACCTCTGAGTGTATTTTTGCCATGAAAAAGCTCCTCATCAAAAACCATTTGCCGTTCGGAGTCGGCTTAATACTTCATTCATTTGAGGGATCAACACCAAGATGCACGCCACAAATAGGAGGAGGAGCTCAGCCAAACACCTAACAGAAGTGTGCGCGTCAATTATTTATTACTTTTTAAAAAAGTTATTCAAAAATAAAATTGGATGATTAATTTTGCGCCACCTTGCCTTCAGAACGTGTCAGCACTGTATCATAGATTAAATTATTGGTTTCTTTTACAGTGCTACTACCAATTAGATGTAAGTTCATGGGTAAATTATTTTCGAAATGTAAGTTATGAATTCTCAGCTGATTTTTGTGCGCTTTGAAGTGCCGAAATCACAGGTTCAATTTGATGTTCTTCTTCACTCGAACAAGTCAATATGAGATTTTACTTTTTCATATTTAATTTATGATATCTTAAACTATTTTTTAGTTAGCTATATAAATATTTTTCTATTTACTGACAGATTCACAAAAAAGAAAAAAATCCGATTTAAAAAAATATCTATGACTTCTTCGAACGGTTTAAAGCAGTTTTCCTCTCACTATATCAATATTCCTTGCTGAAAGACACAGCCGGTAAACGAAAATGAATAGCAAATATATAAAGGCGGAAGAAACAGCAGAGAAAACGAATTTGGTAGACCTGATATGATTTTGCTTGCATAGTTCAAAGACAGCTTATGATTTTTTGTGAAACTTTTTTGTGGTATTTATATGCTTTAATTACGCGAAGCGATAAGTAAAAAGCGTTCTACTCTCAGCTTCTTCTATTTCTCTTTCTTCTTCTATTTTACTTTCTCCTACTCGCCAATCCCTTCGGCGTGCGCTTCCGATTCATGCCTAAGTTCATTCCCTAATAATTCACCTCTGATTTCAGCAATGAAAATTCAGTAATCACTACTTTAAGTACTGCAGGGATGTGTGCATGCGTTTTAATACTTTGTGTTCGTTCATAATTTTTGCTTAGATTTTACATTTACTTGAGTGCCTGCCTGGCTGTGTTGAATGATGCGTGTTGACAATGTCCCTTCACTTCATGATATGCTATGATATGAGTTGTTGAAATTACCCAGTTATTTTTGTTGTTGTTGTTGTTGTTTTCATGCTAGCTGTTATTGCGTGCCATAATGAGATCTGACGTGTCACCTATGCATGCGCATCTAGGCTGTTGTTGCTCATGTCAATTTTCCTCATACCGAGCGGCCAGCCACAATATTACGGCTATCCAACCAATTGGTGGCCCTCCTAGGCGTATAAGTGATTCGATGCAAATGATTTTGTTGCATAGCTGCTGCCTCGTTGACTGGTTGTGCTAAACATGTGGGGGTGCTTGAGTGCGTTTCGCTGTCAAACTAACGCAATGGCTTGAACATACGCGTACATACATACGCACAGCCATACATACATACACCCATACATACATACACCCGTACATACATACATACATATAGACACACTTCAATAACGTACAAACAGGACGGCTGTTTTCCATGTACGCGTGTGTGCATAATTTTGTGCTCTGTGTGTACTGCTATATAAGTTTATGTGTGTGTGTGTGTGCGTAAAATACCAGCACCAGAAAGCAGTCCATAAACCATGCACCGCAATGTGGGCAACAGTAAAAAGTGTAAAGCATATCTCAGGGGGTTATTATTGGCACAACACGCATTCGCCATTCACACGGACCCTCTGGCATACGTACGTATATCTCTTCAAGCATATTTACTACCAATGATGAGCATAAAATATTGCACGCACGTGGGATTTCGTACTTTTCACAGAAATCGAAAATGCCGCACTCGCACACATGCATTCCGGTCTTACTTTGTGCCTGTATGTGTGGTATTTATTGGTGTGCGTGTTTGCTTATTAGGCGGATGGTCGTCTGAAGGTGCTAATGCTGGGACCTTGACACGCCTGCATGCAGTCGTCGATGTGGAATTTATCTACCATTCAAGCGTATTCCTACTATTTCATTAATTGCATGTCTGCCTGTTCGACTGTCTATCCGCCGCCGCCGGTGTTTGAATTCCTGTGGCCGCTCGTATCTTTCTTGCTGTTTGTGCGCGCGTCAGTCAAGGCTGCTTAATACTTCAATTCATAAATATTGTCATGTTCGTTCAATTGCTCTGCTTCGTTCCATAATTTCTGCTTGAATGGTTTGCCGCTTGTGCAGTCATTTGTGCATATTTGTATTCGATCTAAGTCTGGAATTCCTTTCTTAAATATGTCTTGCTTCGTACAATTCGTATTGCAAATGTTGTCTTTGATTACGAGCAGGAAAGCTGCAGCAATTCGAAAACAAGTGCTGGTACTCTAACTGTCACAGTGAATGTCACCATCACCGTTTATGCGAATTCAGCTGTTTTTATTTCTTCTATATTCTCATACTGGCCATGTCAGGCGTGCGCTGCTATGGTTCACATTTTTTGTTGTTATATACGCAGCGTGAAATAGCTTTTTGTATTTGAGATTTGCCCAGCTTCTAATAGAAATGGAAAAGGTACAGCTATTCCACACTTTTTACAAATGGAATTAATCTACGAAAATGTAAGCACATCGTGAGTGGCATAATGATGAGATGAACGCATAAGTTTTGACTATATTTTTTTTTAAATAAATTTTAATAATTTTTCTTTGAAAAATCTATTTAACAAAAAACAACATAAAAATCCAAGTTTCAAATTTTGTGGAAAATTTTTAAACAGGCTTACAATTTCTATTAAAAATTTCCCTTCTTTTATCCAGAATCAAGGTGGTGTTGGTAAATCAGCAGAGTTGTTTTAATTCTTTCGCCCTATCCATGTGGCTGTCAGCTCAGAATGAAACAAGGCGAATTCATTATTTGTTTTTTAGTTTCTCAATACTTTGCTTTGACAATCAAACCCACAGAACATAGCTGTTGGTCTAGTGCCAACACCTTAACTGAATTTGCCTTGTTCAGAATCTATAGAAAATTTTGTGAATGTGGTTTAGTTTCATAACCTTTTCATCATATTCTAGTTAAATAAACCGCAAGTGTGAAGTGCCTCAGAAATGATTTTTGTTGACATCTTTTCTTGACTGACGTTGAATTGAATAATGGAGCGCAAAAGGTCAAAATAGAGATTTTCATCACTCAGAACATTTTTTTTTATTTAATGAAAAAGTTATTCCAAAACCAAAATGGATGATTAAATTTACGCCACCTACAAACATACAAACAATGGAACGCCAAAGGTCAAAATAGAGATTTTCATCACCCAGAATAATTTTTTTTATTTAATGAAAAAGTTTCTCCAAAACGAAATTGTGTGATTAAATTCGCGCCACCTACAAACATACACACAATGGAACGCCAAAGGCCAAAATAGAGATTTTCATCACCCAGAATCATTTTTTTTATTTAATGAAAAAGTTATTCCAAAACAAAATTGGATGATTAATTTTGTGCCACCTTGAAAATAAACGCTTTACTCACAGTTAAAAAAAATAAATAAATTGTTGTACACCATTTTATAGATCACTGAATTTTGATACAACAAAGTGCAAGTTTCAAGTGGTTTAAAAATCGCGTTGATTTTTGACAATTATTTCTTCTGACGATGTTGGATGTTTTCTTCCATATAAAAAAAATTGCAACAGGCGTTAAATCGAGAAAATGCACCAAATCGCGTCCGAGAAAAATTATCTAAAATCAATGTGATTTTTTATCTACTTGAAACTTACATTTTATTATAAAAAAATTCAATGATCTATAAAATTGCATACCTGCTATTTTTCTAAGATGCTAAGTAAAAAGTTTGAAATTTTGTTGAAAATTTTACGAATTTTTATGAATTTTCTACACGGTTGGAAACTTTACTTTGTATAGCGTCTGTTGTGGTACGGACTATAATTATACAAAAAAATAATTGAAATCACAAATTACCAATACAAATGTGGTGTCTACTTTATTTTAACGCCGGCCGTATATGGGACATATAACTCCTAGTTGTAGCATAGGGCGGAAACAAAGGCTCTCTGCAACGATTTCTGTCAGCCGCTAAGTGTCTAATTTCGCTCCCGCTGCCGGTGGAAGAGCTCTCCTATATATTATATGTAGGATAGTTCGCATCCAAGTTAGTCGTGCGCGTCCTCTTCCGGCCGGCTTCCGTGTGGGCTCCATTGCAAAGCCATTTTGGCAACATTGTCACGTTCTCTACGGAGAATATGGTCAATCCGCTTCCATTTTCGTCTTTTAATTTCAAGCTTGATTGGATAGCTATCAGTGAACGAAAGAAGGTCAGCTTCGGAGTCTGTTCTTGAAAAAAAAAAAATTCACCTGAAAAACATTTAAACTCAACGAGAAAACAACACAGCTCACTAAAAACTTAAATTAACAACGCTGCTTCTTTAAGGCAACAGAGTGCCCGTAAAAAGAAAGGGGAGGCTACCTACTTAATATTATCAATAGCTAGCTGCTACAACTGATGGTCTGTTTTTGTTGCTACGAAAATGATGCGCCACTCGCCTCTACATTGCGCGCGTTAACACCGATTAGAAACACTATGGACGGTAAGGTCATCATCGAGTTGGTATTTTCAACGTAGAGTAGAATGGGGTAAGATAGGTCATTTTTTTGGAGAGCTCTTGCTACGGTGTTTTTGCATTGATTTTGAAAAATAAGCAAGATTTTGAAAGGTTATTTATCTGCTAACATTTTGGTTATACTGACTTATATTTGGCTAAATATTTTGGAAGCTGCATTCAATAAGACAAAGGTACTTTTTTCGATATTTTTAAAATCGGGGGGCACGATAGGTCACTATATGTGAGGGGAAAATAACAATGTACATGGCTTGGAAAGTAACGTTTTAACTTTTATTTATAGAGTATGAACACTGCACATGTTATAAAAGTTAGGAATTTTTCTTTAATTCATCACGCGAGCACGTAATGTTTCGAACGGAATTTTAAATTGTTTAGAGGCTGATCGAACACTAGCGCCATCTCGGACTTCCGCGATTGCGTTTTTTACGTCCTCTTCACTTCGTTTCGGCGTTTTCGCACATAATTACGCACCATGTTGCTGCAAAAACATTTAAAATTTATTTTTTTCAATTAAAAGTAGTGACCTATAATGCCCCCAGACGGGTGACCTATAGTGCCCCCAAGCACATGTTTTATGTTAGTGTCGATATTTTTTTTAAAAACAAAAATATCAAAAAACTAACACATTATTCGTGTTCAGCATTATTTTCTACGTAAAATAAAACTCACTTGACAAATATTTACATACATTAAATGCACTGCACCGTAGAATAAAAAAATGCTATGTCGGAGAAAAGCTCACAAAAAACTAAACAACGCCAGAAC
This sequence comes from Anastrepha ludens, assembly GCF_028408465.1. NCBI lineage: Eukaryota > Metazoa > Arthropoda > Insecta > Diptera > Tephritidae > Anastrepha > Anastrepha ludens. The sequence continues at coordinate 6,809,873 of NC_071499.1, read as the reverse complement.
TAGGATAACTAATCAATGGAGACGGCCGAAATGACAGTCGCGAACGTTGTTCCCCACCACGTATTTAATTCACATAAGACGAGTGACCTCTGCAAAAACAGTGCGACGAAAACCCCACCTACCTATTGTGCCCCCATACCTATCTTACCCCATTCTACTCTACATATAATATATGCGAGTTTTTTGCGAGTTTCACCAGACATTGCGAAAACAACACCTTCTTTGCGGGAGCTTTGTTGTACATTCGCTCAGCGTTGTTTTAGCCAGCGTAGCCGCTGAGTTTGAATGCCCTTCACTACATCGATGTTGGCGTACCAGCTTCTTACAGCTCATATCATTCACGCAAATCGGACCATAAATCTTGTGAAGAGTTTTTCTCTCGAAAGCTCCTATTAACCGCCCATTGCTGTTCGTCAACGTCTAGGACTTAGCGCCATACAGTAAGACAGGGAGGATGAGTTCTTGATAGATCGTTTTTTTTTCGAGCGTCGAGAGAGGGCTTTGCTTTTCAATTGCCTATCGAGCACAAAGTAGCACCTGTTGGCGAGAGTTTTTATTCGCTGAATCTTTTGACTGACGTTGTTGTGGGTGTTAATGTTGGATCCTACGTAGACAAAGTCCCTAACTACGCTGAACTCGTAATCGTCAATCGCAACCTGCTGTCCAATACGCGTAGACTTTTTCATTGTTGCCACAAGGCAACAAGGTACTTCGTCTTGCCTTCATTTACCTCAAGTCCCACGCGACGGGATTCTTTTTCAAGACTGTAGAAAGTTGCACTGACTGCCCGCTGACTAATGCCAACAATGGCGATATCATTAGCGTGCGCGAGCAAGCAACATGACACTTTTATAGAAAATAGTGCAGGAGATGTCGATATTGGCGGCGCAAGTAATTTCGCCATCATCAGGTTGAAAAAGTCGCAGGATAAGCAATTGCATTTTCTGAAACCCCGCTTCGTTTTAGTTAGAAAGATCTTTGCCTATTCTCACTGCGCTGAGGGTGTTTGTTAGGGTCATCCTGCAAAGCCGGATGAGCTTTGTGGGCATACCAAACTCAGACATGGCGACATACAGTTGATCCCTTATCGTACTGTCGAATGTAGCTTTGCAATCAAAGGGTGAGTGTCGTCCTGCTTCTCATGGGTCTTCTCTAAGATTTGGTGTAATATGAATATCTGGTCGAAGGTAGGTTTGCCATAACCTACCTCCTGCATATTTTTACGCCACGCAAATCGGCGTATACAGAGGAAAAATAGAAAATAACAGAAAATTATCCAACATATCAGTGAAAGTCCCATGCAATTTGACTCTTCTGTTCCGGAGTTCAGCGACCTCATACAGACAAATGATCTCAATAAATTCTGTTAAATTCCATACATCATCCACAAATTTTTTATTTGTTTTTTATAATATTTTCCTTTCCACACTCGCGACGCTCCTACACTTTTATTATAGCAAAGATAGATTGCTTGAATTATTTTTCTTTTCTGCTACTCTCCTTATCTTTTATCACTTGGCTATTAAATTAAGCAAATCGCTGCATGTAAATCTATTCACCCGTAAAGCATTTCACCATCAATAATAAAATGCGTTCATGGCGGCAGGAATTCGTATGAAAAACTCAGCTCCTGATACAATAATAAAACCAACCCTTGGCACAAAAACTCATACGCGCATTATTGTTTCAAATATGAAGATATAAGCTTTTATAACAAACCAGACAAATATGAGCGTTCATTCGGCTAAGCATTTTCTGCTATTTTTCGTATGTTGCTTCTAATATTTACGCCTCCTAAAGCATCTACTCATTTTTCGTTTGCATTTGTTTTTTATCACTTTATCATCGCAAGTTGCCTGAAGTAAAAAGGTCACACTTTATTTTCCGACTCGTTCGTTATTCACGCCTGATTCACTTTTGGTCGGTGGAGAGCGGCATTGCTGTGCCTGCGACCCGTCGACTATTTGCTTACAATCAGAAAGTTTTCAATTTATCAAAACGTACGCGCATGCATACATTCAAATAAAACAGAAAATCCTTTACGGCAAATAAAGGTTTGATTGCAGTTCGTGCCAGCTTATCGCCGGTGACGTGTAAAAAGGTTTACATCAATTTTTGAAATTTGCCGTGAGAAGTAAAATCTGTATAAAACCTAATGGATACTAATTTCAAATTTTTTAATGTTATGGAATTTTTTCTATATAATATAGGAGCTCCCTTGTTTCAAATTTTTTCGTAATCGTGCCTAATATTAGGGTGAGTGAGCACACGAAAAAGTCTCTTTAATTATATGAGACACTTAGCATCCAATCTTAATTCTCCAATGTAAAAGCATTCAAAGAATTGCCATCATATCCAATGGGCTTAGACAAGAGAGCGATGCTCTTCCCACAGACATAAAATTTGTAGTAAGTAAAATTTTTGAAAACATAAGCTACGCACGTCGCATTGAAATCTGGTATGAAGATGCGATGCGATGCCGATGCACCAAGATTGCCTTGTGTATTTTGCGCCCAATAAAGAAAATACAGCAAATTAATAATAAAAATGGCTTCATTATTTCTCAAAATATTCTCCTTAGAAGTCAAAAGTCCAAATTTCTGCATTCGCTTGAACCAAATTTCAAAGCACTTCTACCACTCAGAAGTGGATAACTCCTATACGAGCTGTTTGAAGGTTCCAAAAGCTTCTTCAGGTCTTGAAAAACGTTGACCTCGCATTTTATTTTTGATGTTCGAGAACAAAAAGAAATATTTAGGTGCCAAATCAGGGCTGTAAAGGGGACGACCCATTAATTCGATCTTTTGAGTGCTCAAAAACTCTCTTGAGTGAGCCATTACGTAAGAGAGAGAGAGAGAGAGAGAGAGCGAATGTAAGAGAGAGAGAGAGTATTGTCTTGCTGAAGGATGATTCTTCTTTGGCGATTGGTTTTTCTTAGTTTTAAGAAAACTTTCGAAAATATAAGCCCATCATTTGCTTTGAGGTACTTTTTCCGCGAACAACTTTTGTTGATTTGAACTCATTTTGGAACGCGCTTACTGTCGATTGCTGTATGCTATTATGCATAGATCCAAGACTCGTCACCTGTTACGTTGCCAATGAATTAAATATCTTTTCACCACTCTGCACGAGTCTTTTTTTGTCAAATTATGCGCTATATAAAGGGAATAAATCTTCTTAAAGACCAAATTTTCATGCAATATTAAAGTTATGCTGGCCCCTTTAACCCCCAAGCATGCCAATATCGCACGAAATGGCATTTGATGCACACCACCGATTGTTTCTGGCACTACAACCGTATTTGGACGGCTCCCCTCGAAAGACATCCTGCAAGGGTCGTCAGTTGCATTGGAATTCGTACCAGCATTTCACAGTGGCTAAGAGTGGTGCTTCAACGCCAAAAGTCGAAGTAAGTTGTTCAATGCACTCCTATCTCGATAATCCATGCCGAAAATCGTAATAAATCATCGCACGAAAAATTTCCAAGAAAACTCCATCTTTTGGGCGAGTCAAAATTTTCAATTCACTGAAAAAAGAATAAATAAAGTGCGTAAGTGAAAACGTTTCATGTGAGTTTATGCTAAAAAATGCCAAGTCTTCGACAAAAATATCGAATCACAGCTCTTTATATGTAGAGTTTCAAGGCGGCCCTGTTAAAAGCCACCCTTACTTACTTACTTATATGGCCTGATCAAGGATCACAACCCGTTACCGGATTAAAGTCGACTGCAACAAAGCTCGCCAGGTGTCTCTATTTTGCGCGCGCCTTCTCCAATTTCTTACAGCAAGCGATGGTAGGGTTCCCTTAACTTGTTCCTTCCATCGGAGGCATGGTTTTCCCACGTCGTTGTCCTTAAACCTGCCATCTGAGCACCTTTGCTGGAGCTTCTGCATCCGTACGCTCGATGTGGCCTAGCCAGCGCAAGCGCTGAATATTGATGAGCTTAACTATGTCCACATCGTCGTAGATCTCATACAGCTCGTAGTTATTCGGCCCAGCCAGCCTAATATACATATAAATACCCTTGACTTGTTCTTAGTTCCAACTTACCCTAGTTTTCTGACGGTTTTCTATAGACGTAAGGGCTAGAGATGCCAATATTAGCGATATTTGTTATTACCGGGAGAACTCAAAGCAAACCTCAAAGATTCTTCAAGAATGTAAGAAAAAGCTTAATTCTGTTGGAAGAAGGGATAAGCTTGTAGGTTGCAGGACCCTGCACTTTTCAAGAAAGTGAAATTGCCTATGAATTGATGAACTGCGGATAAGCGGTTACCCTACAGGGACTAGAGCCAATACTCGGAATCAGTTCTACAGGGATCATGAAGTAGATCAGCGGTTATGTACGCAATTTACATAAAGGGCGATGGTCCAGTATAGAACGCTGCAGAACTGAAAAGTGTTTTGTGACAAGCCCGAATAGAAAACTGTCGAACTTTCTTCTAAAACTTGGTAGAAAAGATGTTCGATTGATGATCGCTTTATTACAGGGCACAACTCATGGGGTCAGCATATGACAAGCATTAGAATCATTGAGGAACCGATTTGTCTGTCTTGGTTAGAGCAGCCGGATACCGCTGAGCATTTTCTTTGTGAGTGTCCTGCCGTTGCGAGAGCAAGGCTACGAATTTTGAGTTCCAATGTCATGAGAATGAGTCAGATTCTCAAACTGGAAGAGATTTTCAGACTTGCCAAAGAATCTGGAAAATACTCAAGGGATTAGCTATCTCTGTCTGTGTTTCTATCTCTATTCTATACTATTCTTTTCTCTGTCACTTCTCTCTTTTCCTCCTTGACTAGCAATCCCTTTACTTTTTAGGGCTTCGAATACAATGGACTTTTTAGCCTGAGTGTTTTAGGAGCTACCAACTCTCTTGGTGCTGCTTGGCTCGACCTATTCAAATTTCCATTTCAATTTCAATCTCTCGCTGCTTCTTGGCTCACCTTTTTCACATTTCAAAATTAAACCTTAATGCCTTTCGTGAATAGTAGCATCACAATTTGTTGTGCAATGCCGGCAAAATAATTTTATCTAACTCGACGATCGATTTTTCAGAAAATTGCTTTAATTGCAGGGGTTAATACGAAAGGGGTGTTTGTTAAAGGTTTTTTATTATTTATAGTTAAGTTTATTCATGTGCGAGTATTCCCGTTATTTAAGGCATTAAAAAAGTCTCACTAACGCGAATTTCACAGTGAGCTACAAAAGTGTGCACAAATATTCTAGTTTACTTATAAAAGCCTTGAGGTCGCTCAACCTTAACAGACCAATCGCATAGACGTGCAAATGCAAAAGCTGCGCTGACATAAATTCTCTAAATTCTAAATATTTCATCCTGCTAATACCTGTGACAACTCGAATTCCCTTTGCCTCATGAATATATTTTCAGACCCTCATAATCTTTAGAATTTTTAGTACACACACACAAGTACACTTGTGCATACACACACGCGCATATATGCATGAGTCAACTTTCTTGCTTTAGCTCAATAAACTATCTGCTCATAAGCTGGTAACATTAGCTCTTATCGCAGCTATTCTTGCCACATTTGTCTGTGCAATTTCTTTCAAAAGCCAAAAAGAAAAATAAACCACTTTGTAGTACTTCTACTTTGTAACTCAGCACATGTTACTCTTGTTGCTGCCACTGCTTCCCTCGGCTGCCACATGCGGAGCTAACTGCTGGCATGTTTTGATGTTGCTTGGCGTGTGTTGGTCGTAATCCACTGACGGTTAATACACAGGACATTGCCATTGAAAGTTTAAGCGGTCACTCACCGTTTTACTACTTGCTCGAACACTTTGATGCAGTCTGTAGCCTGCTGTGCTGCTGATTGTGGTTATCGATGGATGAGGTCATGTGGGATTTGTGGCAGTCAGTAACCACCAGTTACTGACCTAAGACAATGGAAAAGTTTCAGAGCTAACGAGATAACGAGCGACCATCAACTCCCTACTACTTTTCTTACAAATGCATAGACGTCTTAGTAAGTGTGGGGTGCCCATACACATTTGGGTTGACATCCGTTTAGCTGTTCTTTGACCTTCAACCACTTTTTTGAAATTTACAAGTTGGCGTAACATTTAGAATTGGCTTCGAAAATAGCTGCTTGATGATTGGCAATCTATAATAATTTTAAAGAATTCACCATGCAAAACTATTGAAGGGTTGTGAAAATATGTTTGCTGGGATGCGTGTAATGTAAAATAGTTATTTCTGTTTATTTCCATGCTTCTATGTTGTAATTTAATACTCACATACTTCATGAAGTCATTTTTGATTTACTTGTGGTTTTCGTTTTTTTTTCAAATTTGCTTTTTCTCATTATTATTTTGCATATTGCTCCATTTCACAAAAGGAAATCTGAGCCATTTTTGAAACTTTTTTTGTACATTTCGCTTAATAGAAAAAAAATTTGATCAAATCGATGGTTATTATTATATGCACTTATGTGAGTTTAAATTAACGATTTATATGTTGGCTTTGTTGTTTCAGATTTGTTTATTCTCAGTAATTGTTGTTCTTTTTCTTGTTATAAACTTATAGAATATAGCGCGTTTTCAGTCGTTTTATTGAATAAGTAAAACATCGGCTTAAATCTATGATGTATCCAGTTACATATTGATCCCACCATTGCTTCCTCGTTATGTTAACTCTCATTTACTTATTATTAACTCCCCAACATTCTGTATAAGGCTCACACTCTCTCAGTGGAAGACTTATTCTTTACATGCATTGATTTCCCAATGTTAATACTTGCCTTTCATACCTACTCACCTCTGTTAAACTTATGCTATTTCATTCATACTTTCTTTCTGTTAATATTAGTATCAATTCTAAATTTATATAGACACTGAACTTTGTCAATGCAAATGTTTATTTATACGCACATACATACATACGTATGTACATACTTCAGTAAATCCTAATGTTAATCGATACTTAAATATGGGAATCTGTAATTACCCTCTCTTTAAGACTTAGTTTATGTTGTTCTTAGCTTTTAAGCGAGTGTTTTTATTTGGATACTGGCGAATAATCATTCGTCACACCATTTGCGAAAATTATGAATCTTGCGATAGGGTGATTAATTTTGCGCCACCTTGTATTTATAAAAAATAGAAAAAGTAAGTAAAAATTAAATAAATAGTAAAAACGATGCAATATGATGCGCTGCTATTATCTTGCCAAACAGGCAATTGATGTTTTCTGAAAAATCTAGAAAGTGTCCAGACTATGAAAATGAATATCGGCAGCTTAATTCGTGAGATAGGATCAAAAACCAACCGATAGGATCTTAGAAAATCAGGATGAAAGGATTACGCTGAACAAATCGTTGTAAGTGAGCGATTTGCGATATCTGGCTACTAAGGAGCGATACATATATACATATGTTTGTTGCAAATCCTTTGATTTTGATTTCGTAAAAGTTTACCTGTCACCAATTTCATTATGCATCGCTCCTCTGTCTTTACAACGCTTGATACTGGAGGTATTCTTTTCACTTTGGAATTTTTTCACTAAAGGGTGCGTGTCATTTATCTTTCACAGCTGCACCGGACTCATACCTTTTTTCCTTTTAAAGCAGATTTGACTCTTAAAAACAATCATAAGTCGCACGCTGCAATATCCATGCAAGACTGAAATGCTGTGCTTCACTAGAAACCTATTCTATGCATAGGCACATCAAACTCCTATTTAGAAACCACAACTCATTTAGGTTATAATAGTCTGATTATTTGCTGGTTTCCGCCTACAGACTCGCAGTGCAGAATAGAAAGTGGCCTGAAAAATTGACTTGGAAATTTCAATTTTTTTTAATTCAAATTCTAAATTCTTTGCCTTGCGATGGCACCTGATCTTTGGCCCGGTTTTTAGTGTTAATTTAATTTTTTTACATTTTTTAACTGAGTTCACCCCTTAAATTTTTAGCGCCTAAACTTAGCTTAGCTGGAAAGCAGCGTTAAATTTGCATTAAAAATTTGCTTCAAAGCATTCTTTTTAACAGAAGTTGCGCGAAATAACAGAACACGCGTCTGATCTATTCAATAACTTTATAGGGTAATAATATATATGAACATGAATAAACTTGTAAAGCTTGTGTAAAGGTAAATGTAAATGTACTCGTGCATTTAGTTTGCAGAGTTGCATTCAATACTAAACAACTTCAATCACGAATATGCAGTAGTGATCTCTTTAAGATCTCTACCACTGCTAAAGCGAAAAATTGCGAGGTTACAGTGAGCAATGACGCGCTGTTCGTCTTTTCCTTATACTCCTCTACTCAAAAAGAAATATAAAAAAGATAACCATTTTGTAGTTGCAAGCTCCATCTCTTGTTTGTATCTAGGAAAAGTACTCAAATCTCAATAAAATTGCATAGCAATTTATATTCGTCCGAGTATCTGAAAATAGCAAATAGAGAAAGCACCAACAACCAGTGGGCAGCTGGGTGACGATGCACGAAAGAGAAGCAAGAGAAAGCGCCAGTGAGCAATTTCATTCATAACACAAAACGCAACGCTTGCAAAGATCAATGAAAAGAGAAATTCTTTGCAAACAAAAATGAGCGCACTTATGAAAGCAAGCATAAAATGAAGCTAAAATGAGTCGATCATTAACGTAAAGTATCGATTGTATGCCACCCAATAAAATGGCAAGCAGCAAGTAGCAACAACAAAAAGCACTATATAGATTTTGCTGCCGCTCCACAAGCGCACCCGGTCGACCGCAAATTAGCCGACGCAAAGAGAATGCATAAGTAAATATACTTAGTTACTAATCATTCAGAGAGCAGCGAAAAGTGAGAGCTACGAATAGTAAAGAAATTAATTATATTCTGCAGCAACAGAAACTGTCTGGGAGGCATCCAAATGGAAATACTTGCGTATTATTTTTCATACTGGCAAGTATAGTACGTACAAGTGTACATACATATATACGAAAAGACAAAACAGCGCAATGGAAGCGCACTTTCAACTGCCTTCGATAGCTCAGTTGGTAGAGCGGTGGACTGTAGACGAAATTGGCTTGCATCAACAATAATAACGTTGGCGCGGTGAAACTGGATTCAAACAACCGGTAACTGCAGTGCAGACATCCATAGGTCGCTGGTTCAAATCCGGCTCGAAGGAGAAACATAATTTTTTTTAGTCATATTTAAATTTTTTTGGTTTTGTAATTTTGAAAGATTTTGTAATTTTTTGATGTTTTTCGGTTACTTTAACGAAGTGAAATAAGTATTTTTGTAATTCATATAATTTATTTATTTTTTTTTTTGTGAGATAAAAGATAGCATATGGGCATTTTCACAAAAAGGTCAACCACGAGTGCAAAACTCAAACTGTTCCTGAAAACTTTTTGTTGATGAATAATAAATCTCAAATGTGTTTACTTTTTAAATATAAAGGAAATTTTCTTTTCTTTTAATTTTGAGCCGAAATATACAACGAATATACAAAATTTGCAAAAATCTAACTCTTTCGACCAAATATACCAACTTTTTTCCTTGTAATATTCCCTTATTCAAAGCAATACTATGATGCTTTTATAATTTAAAAATCTTCTACTGATAGTAACATAATGTTTAACAAGCAGAGAGACTTAGTGGAGATCGAATAACGGTAGTTTTTTTTTTATTACTTCTGCTTGTATTCGTATGTCGCGTCCGTTACCGAAAAATAGCATTTATTGTTCTCATTAGTGCAAAAAGTGTTGAAGTATAAATTGCTTTCAGACTTTAAGCAAATAACTTATTTCACTTAAGAAAAGTAGCCATTGACTCTCGACAAAAACGATTAATAAAATTTATTGGTGTTTGAAATTCGTCGCGTCCGTTACCGCGAACCTTAAATTTTAAATAAAGTCGTAGAGATTGCACAATATTAAAATTTTATAGATGGCAAAAACGGCAAAAGAAACAAGAAAATCAATAACAACGAAATATAGAGAGAAAATGAAAGAAAACGTCGAGAAATGGCAGGAAAGAAGCTAAACGAAAGCAAGAGTACCAAAAAAGATTATCGCAAAAAATGAAAAGTGATAGCAATTTATTAGAAAAGAAGAAAGAAAATGGCCGTGTTAGGCAAAAACGCAGTGGCAAGTTTTGCGGCAAAAAAAGAGCGTAAATAATATTGATAGTTTGAATTGCGAAATTTACAGCTGTAAGCAAACGATGGGAAAAGCAATAAAAAAAGTTGAGCGTGCGTTACCTAAAAACCTGAATAGAAAAATAGCTATCCTCAAATCTTTATGCAATAAATATCTTAGGCCAACAGAAACGATGGATGAAAATACTACCAAGTCATCAAAAAGCCTGATGCGTGAAAAATTAATTGAAAAATTCTTTTTGCAAGATGGCATCAGCGTTCAAGCTCCTGGGAGAAAGGATACAATGCTAATTAATTGGAAAGTAGACTCAAAACATTTTATGCTTATGACCTTAACAGAAGCATATCAACTCTTCAAAGCCGAATATACCGAGGAAAAAGTCTGCAAAACTATTTTTATTCGTTCTAAGCCAACTTACATTCAGTTAATCAATAATTTACGACACAATATGTGAATCTGTAAGTACCATGCAAATTTTATTTTTTTACTAGAAGGCTGTGCAAAGATTATACCGCAGATTCCTGCCAAAGCTGATTTATTTCTTACATCAGTTTGCTGCGACGTTATGAATGAAAAGTGCATGGCTAATACTTGTGACAGCTGTGTACGCGATATTAAAGACGATCTAGTTCCAATACAGTTTATTAATCAATTTGATACGCAAATCAAATGGAAACAGTGGAGAAAAGTAGACGATCGCATAACTTTAAACTACACTATTGGTCCTTTAAGCGACTTAATTCATGATGTAGAGATTCAGCTACCAGCTTCTAAAATGCATTGTTTTATTAAACGTCACCAACAAAATTACTTTGAAATTAAAAATAAAAATTTAACAGCTAATGAAATTGTTATTCAAGTTGATTTTGCTGAAAATTATCGCTTGGCATGCCAAAACGAAATTCAAGATGCCCACTTTAGTTATAACCAAGTAACAGTGTTTACGTGCGTAGCTTGGGTTCTTGGTGAAACCAAGTCCTATGCTGTTATCAGTGATAGATTGACTCACAGTAAATTCGACGTTTACTGCTTTATTTCGGCCGCCGTAGCCGAATGGGTTGGTGCGTGATTACCATACGGAATTCACCGAGAGGTCGTTAGTTCGAATCTCGGTGAAGGCAAAATTAATAAAAACATTTTTCTAATAGCGGTCGCCCCTCGGCAGGCAATGGCAAACCTCCGAGTGTATTTCTGCCATGAAAAAGCTCCTCATAAAAATATCTGCCGTTCGGAGTCGGCTTGAAACTGTAGGTCCCTCCATTTGTGGAACAACATCAGGACGCACACCACAAATAGGAGGAGGAGCTCGGCCAAACACCTAACAGAAGTGTACGCGCCAATTATTTATTTTTTTTTTATCAATATCTTACAAAACCAGAACATTTATAAATTTATTTATTCTTTCTAGTATTCCAAGACTTGCAGCTAAATTTCATTGCGGAATCTTAGAGTGGAATTTTTTCGCCACTTCACATGGCAAAGGTGCTGTAGACGGAATAGGTGCCGTAGTTAAACGAAAAGTCTGGCAAATCGTTAAAGCAAGAAATATCATTCTGGGTGATGCCTTATGCTTCTATGAATGTGCTAAGAACAACATTGATGGAGTTAAAATTTTGTATATCTCTGGAACACAAATTGATAGTTTTTCTAATCAACTGTCAGAGTTATGGCAAAATGTTCCAAATATCAAAGGAGTTAAAAGTATGAATTGGTTTTCACATTTCGACAGTAAATGTATTGAACTTACTCGGACGGCCTATTCATTAAAGAAAATAATTAAAATAGTCCATCCTAAAAACTAATAACTTTCTTCTTAATTTTTTAATTCGTTTTTACTGCAATATTACTTGAGTTTTTATTTTCAATAAAATTGAAGTATTATAATGAAAAAAATTCTATTTCCTAGCTCATGGAAAATTTTGTCGCGTCCGCTATGTCGCGTCCGTATTTCTTCTATACTCAACTAAAAAAAACGAAGAGAAAATTATCATATTTCATAAACCTACGAATAATAGTCATCTGTTCGCATTTATTAACATATATATTGTATATATAAATATAAAAGTCCTTAATTTGCTGAATTTTGTAAATTTCTGAATGCGCCTCAAAAAAACTTCTATTTTTTGTCGCGTCCGTATCACTTTATAATTGCTTATAACTACGTACTTATTTGTAAAAGATCTTTCCCGTATATATTAAAATCTAGCACTCCGTCAGTCCTTTAGAACAATATCAATATATATAAACTTTTACTTTGTCTTCATTGTTTTGGGCGCACTTTAAAGCGTACAAATGTCGCGTCCGTTACCGTGAAAATGCCCATATGACAAACGAAATCTGATTGGCCTTCAGAAACCAGAGTCACACTAAATTTGTTGACATTCTGGGACTATTCTGCGTGAAAACTTGGATTGAAAATTTGTCTTAGCCTGATAAATTCATTTGAAATATTTCATTGTGAAATATTCGTTGAGAACCTCTCAAAGCCAGGAGATATGAATTTGAAAACAGTTATTGCTTAAACTTGCTCTAGTGTTGACTAGCTTTGCTAAAGCAGGCTCCCGCTTGCCAAGGATGAGTACGTCGAACATATATCCCGCACTTTCAGTTTTGAAGAGCGGAACAAGACGAGGAACTAATTCTGCAAGCGCAGTCTATATAGGAAGCCTCGACTTCCTACAGAATTGCCAAAATAATACTACGAACTTGCAACACGAAAATAACCAGCTTCATTTTATCACTCCCAAGGAAGGAATGTAAAATATTGGTTGGCGTACTGACGGGACATTGCCTCACTCCGCATCAAGCACCTAAAATGCGTTTGGTCCAGAACGATGAGTGTAACTTATGCAAAGAAACATAGGCAAGTTAGAATACCTCCTTTGTCTCTGTCTTGCTCTAAGCAGAACTCGTTACATTTGCCTGGGATTGGTATAATTTTCATCTCCGAAGGATATAGCTGACAAAAGTATGAAAAACCTAGCTGAAATTGTGAAAGGTGTTTAAATGAATTAAGGGCTAAAATAATTTAAAGAATATTTATAACGAAAAATGCACAAAAATGTACTTTTTCCCGACATAGACCGTTCACGCCCGTAGTGAAAAAAATTCAGAAGGTTTGTCGAATATCCGGCCCTTAACCAGCTCTGAGCGAATTTGACAGAATCAGATGATGGGCTGACGACACTTGGGATGAGCTTAATAAAATTTAGTTTGTTTTAGTGGTATACGAAAAAAATCAACCAATGGCACTTCGTTGCCGCCTGAACAATTACTGGTTGGCAAACCAGGTAATCTATCATCCTTGGTTCACATCTATGCAGCTTAAAGAATCTGTACGAGGTGTGTGCAAAAAGTATCGGGAATTTGCGTTTTTTTTTCAAAAATTATTTATTTATTTATTAATATCAAAGGTGGACAAAATTCTTCAACGTAATTTCCATGAGATATTATGCACTTATGCCAACGTTTTTTCCAATCTTCGAAGCACTCCAAAAAATCATTTTTTTTTTATCTCGTTCAGCTCCTCCTTCGATGCCGTCTTTATCTCGTCAATCGTAGCGTAGCGTCGTCCTTTCATGGGCCTCTTCAGTTTCGGGTACAAGACAAAGTCACAGAGGGGCAGATCTGGGGAATACGGTGGCTGTGGTATCATTAGTGTGTTGTTTTTGGTCAAAAAAGTCGCGCACAACCAACGATGTGTGAGCAGGACCGTTGTCGTGATGCAACAGCCAATTTTCGTTCTTCCACAAATCCGGGCGTTTCTGGCGAATTTTTTCGCTCAAATTGCGCATAACTTGCAGGTAATATTCTTTGTTGAGCGTTTTACCCTGTGGCAAGAACTCATTATGCTCAACGCCCCTGCAATCGAAGGAAACGGTAAGCAAAACTTTTACATTCGACGGAACTTGGCGCGCTTTTTTCGGTCTTGGTTCGTGCGGCAGCTTCTATTGCGATGATTGAGCTTTGGTTTTCACGCAATGAAATTATGAAATTTGGTTAAACTTTATGAGGAAACCGATGAATTGAATGATGAATTCAACCAAGCCTTGTCTAGTCAAACCATTTAATGTGGCTTATAGTAGGCCTCTGCTTTCCGCCAAGCGTTAGCAAGTGGCGAATAGATGAAGCAACTGGTTAATCACATAGATTTATGTAGCGGGCAGAGAAGCGGCGAATGGAAGGCGCCTAGTACTTGTGAACTATCTGCCCTCACTAAACAAATGCACATTGAAGGGACTATAAAAATGTAAGCGCTTCCTACGCATGCTGCGGTCAGTGCTTCATCACTGAAAGTTCGTTGCTTCACGCTCCTTTCAACGTACGCATCTATTCAACACCGCTTAGTGAACTTATTGTAAAGGTTAAGCCACTGCTAACAGTCATTCAGATGATGGCGACGAAGATTTCCAATGATATGTGGATATTTAGGCAACTTTTATTTCGCTTCACTTGTTGTCAGCTCCACTTGAAGCTTACGAAGATGGCAGATGCTTAGGCGCTTGAATACACAAGTGTGCGTAGTAACTTGCTCAACGTGCTTCCAAAGAAATAAACAAAAACAATGTAAAACAATAAACCGCACTTTTTCTGTCAGTTACGATTAAATTGTGTTTTATTACTATTTTTATGCGAGTTTTAGTGTTCACTCGATGGCTAAGTTCATTGGCCGAATGTGGTAATGGCGAGGTTGACGAATATACAAGTACACTTTGTTGTTGTTTGCACATATCCATTATTTTTCGTCCTTTTGCAAACTCGCATATGTTTAACGTTTCCTTTCTTCGAAATCTTCGATGCTTTCAAAACAAAACATGTTGGTTTGGTTTATTAGTTATTTGACCTCAGCCGCATTGGATTGTGGGTGCTTGAGTGAAATGCTCCACTTGATTTTCCTTGTTATCGTTAACAAGATGGACATGTGAATTTCCGTGCGTGGGTAGGGTTGGTTTTGCTATTACGCAAATTTCTGCCACTTGAGGCGTATTATTTTCATCTTATTATTTGGCTTTATATTCATTTTGGCAGCTGTTGCCTTGCTGATTTCATTGTTTTTGTCTTTAGTATTAACTTTTTATTTTTTGTGCGATGCTTTGCCTTAATATTCATATTTGCTATCTGCGTTCTTGCCATTAGTAATGGGTGGAGAGAAATTATACTTCGAGGCCCTCTATTGTAACCTCTATCCACGTATATGTAACACTGTGCGACAGTAAGAAAATATATAATTTTGGGTTTTCACCAATACGAGGATGGTTCCATATGTAGAAATACACGCAAGTGGGGAAAGTTACTGATCGCCATACACTTGGGAGTGGCCAGGACGATTCTTCTACAAGCAGCTCACAACTTCCGGGATTAGCCCAAGTATCTTCTGGGTAACTTCCGAACACCCGTTCGGGAGTATGCCAACGTGAGAAGGCGAAGCATCCCAGGATAGTTGGTTGTGCGCTGGGTTTTGGTGCCGCAACTTAAAAATCCCCCCCAATGAAAACGAAAACAAAACCTCGAATGACGGCCAAAATTGTAAATAAGCATTTTAAACAATTTATATAAAAAGTTCTGTCTCTGTTTTTAACAGATCTGGTATTAAAAACCGAGGGTATTAAAAGCAGATATGCGAGCTCGACTTTGACAACAAATTTCAAAGTCACTATAGTAACTGGAATGAATCGAGTGATGCTATGGAATAATGTAATTTACATCGTCGTGAGTTGATAGAAATATGTGTAGATGTTGGAACAGGATATGGCATATTTTTCAAGTAACTAAGTCTAGGAAAAGCCAGTAGGCTTCTAGTTTATTGTATAAGCAAGCTTGTGAGTCTATTGGACCCTTTTCCTTCAAAACTAACTTTTGCAGTCATTTGAGCTGTGTTGCTGAGTACTAACGCGTTAGGACCAAGTCGAAATGTTGCAAAAAAAAATTCGGAGATTTTTTTAACTTCTTCAAGATATGATATATTAAGTTTAATCTGCCCCAGAGCTCAAGACAGAATTTTGTTCTGGGGAATGAGAAAGCAAACGGAAGCGCGTGGAAAACATCTGAAACGGTGCTTAGGAAGCTTAGCAAGAGTGAAAGCCGAAGCGGAAGCCGTGTGACTCAGCTTCGTGGTTTCATGATTTTGAACTGGACGCTCTCCAATTTGGTTTGGTTAACTACATTTTGCTAAATTTATAGAGACTTGTCGCTCGGAAGAATCTTGTACTGAGTCTTGCTTTTATAGGAATCGCATAACGTTCAACATGACATACAAAAATGATTAAAAATTCATATTTTTGTATCAAAATTAAGAAATTAAGAGGTCAGAAGTAGTCAGAGGCCCGAAAAAATGATGATTTTCAACCATTTCTTTTTGCTAGTCAATTGCTTTATTTAAAAAAAAACATAGCTTTAATACATCATGTTTCGACTTGACTTTAGCAAAATTTCAAAAAAAAAAATTTTTTTAAATAAAGTAAGTAAAAGTTATCGCTGTTTGTGTGGAGCCCTTTTCTCCGGAAGTCTCTTACAGTGATCATCACAAGTCCTTGGAGATTCATCTAATATCAATCGGACATGATAAATTAGTTTTATTAATAGTTAATCTTGTTTCTAATCGAAGCTGTTTTTTGTTTTTTTAAATAACCAATATGGCGGCCTCAGGAAATATTATATTTTTCCGATTTTCGAGAAAAAAACCGATAATTAATTGTTAAAAAAAAATCGAAATTTAAAAAAAAAAAATCCTTCGATCAGGCACTAGTTTTTATGTTTTTCAAAAGCTGTAAAATTTTTATTGAAATTTACTAACGGTTTTTAAGACGATTTTGTTGCATTTATTCCCAAAAAATTTATTAGATAGTATTTTAAAAATTTTGTGCTTCTAGCTTTATTGCTTACCGAAGCTGCTGACACCTGCCAGAAATAAACAAACGCCTAAGCTCATTTCCTTTAACACTCTTTGAGCAATTTTTATATACTTTAAATCATTTGAATTTTTATCTGATTTACAATTTTTGAAGTGAAACTTCTTAGGCGTCGATGGATGAGCGAGAATGGATTTTTTTGGGATTTTTTTTTTTTGGTGCCTACCTTTTGGCGCTTATTTCGGTTTCCTGGCTAGTGCTTGTGCGTACTATAAAGTGCTATCCATTCCGGCGTCGGATTTATTGGTATTGCCTTGCGGTAATTTGCGCCGTTGCTGCGGTCCTGGAATCGCTGCGTTTGTGCGGGTGATAAACGCTCGGAGTAGTGCGCGTTGTTGCCTCGGTTTGTGTCCGTCGTTTACCTACACCGGTCGACCCTTCTCCGTTTTTTGTAAATTTTGTCATTTGTATTCTCTGCAAATGTTGTGAATTTATTTAGATATATATTCTTTCTCTCCCTCTCATTCTCTCTCGGGTCTCTCCCTCTTTCTTTGTCTGCCTTGAAAGTTTCACTTCTGTTATGTGTACTACGCTACACGCACGTTTTTTTTTACAATGGTTTCCAATTTTTATCTGGTTTATGCCTGTTATGAATTTATGAAAATTTTTAAGCATAATGAAAGATTGAATAGTTCAAAGGATAATTTTCACATATTTTACGCAAGGTTACCGCAAAGTAAAATCATTCCAATGTTTCATATTTTTCTTTGATTTGATACGCATGTGACCACATCTTATACCTATTTTTATAAATTTACAAGAATCTTTCGTACCTTTGGAATGTGAACCTACGAAGCTCTTTAAAAAACTTCACACGCTGGTGGAAAGCAAAAAGAAGCAACAATACTCGATTATTATGCATTTATCGATTTTCTCATGCGTAATAAAAAAATTTAATACTGTTTCACAGTGCAATAGTACATATGCAGCCATTAAATGTAGGTATATGTTTTTAATTTGTATTGTTTGCTCATCCTTTCAAAAAGATCCTTCGAATTTGCTATATTTTGATTACATTTGATTATACAGTTTGCCAATCGCAATAACCGGCCACTGGACAAAAAAATTTGGCACAGCATACACACACACACTCACAGCGTAAAGCTGTGCACAGCTACTTACCTTGAGGGGAATGTAGGGAAATGCGCACGTATGCTGTTGAATGCGAATTGTATTTGTACATATTTTGAGTATTATTGCTATTGCTTGGCTACACTTATTCCACATACCTACACATAGACTGTGACAGTTCTGCAAATGCATTGTATTTGGCTAAGCATCTCTTCACGGGTATTTGTACACATGAACTTTATTTGCGTAGTAAGGGCTAGGAAAACCAATATTAGGTTTATTTTTGTATTTCTAACATTTTTAATGTGATTCTGATATTTCGGGTTCGTTCTGGGATTTTACTTTTATTTGTATATTAAGAGAGTTAAGAACAGATATATTAAAAGTCATTGTTGGATTCGGATTTTCGGGAAATTTAGAACGAGTCCGGAAATCCCGGTATTCATATCGGGATTATCGTTTTTATTTTTAACTCAGTAAGAACATAATTTCTAAAAGTAATTGTGAGAGATTTCAGAAATTTTGAATGATCCTCGATTCCAAAATCTGTTTTGGGACTTTTATTATTTTACTTAGAATTAATTCAATAAGCAAAGTATTATTTCTGAGAACTTATATTATAATAAATAATGATTATCTTATGTTAAATAATGATTAGATAATGCTTGTGATTGCTAATTAACCTTCTTTTGTGAAATTCTCTAATTCATTAAACAATTAGAATGAGTTCAACTAATTCATATTAGATAATTGAAATTTTTATTCCAATGGTAAAACTAATTGCAATTAGTTACCATTAGCAAAAAAAATTGGTTGAACTTTACAATTAGAAATCTAATTGACTTCTGCTAATGCAATTAGATATTCAATTAGAGCGAATTAGAATCAATTATTCTGATATTTTGAAAAACAAAAAAAAAAAGGAAAAATTCATAATATGAATTTCACACATATATTATATATTACTTATGTACATAATATGTACTACGTATATTACATACATGAACATCTATTTAACGTTTGTACTAACTGTTTATTAACTAGAATGACCGGGTATATTCGCTTTCAGCAATACGAGCTGTCAGCAATACGAGAAAAGTCAGTCAAGCGACTCCGCCTTGGACTATTAATAATGCCCGCAAAGAAAAATAATCGCTCCACAGGGCCTGAAGACGTAAGCGGCGTGTTGCAAAACAGTGCTTTGTCCTTTAATGTAGGATATTTGGACCATATATTGGAAGTTTTATCATCATCATTCAAATATTGATGCATCATATTCGAAATAAAATGCATGCTTTCACCCTCCTCTGTCAATTTTGACAATGGAGCAGTACTTCCTTCTGCAAAAATGTAATCAGATTTACTAAAAATACCATATACATATGGATATGTGTTACTTATGCAGAACTTACTACCATCACTGAAATCATAAAAGGTCGATTCAGTATACGAACCCTCACATTTATGATTTTCGTAAGTTACATCATTATTCGTTCACTTTAGTAATTCTTTGCAAAAAATTTACTTTTATCAAAATTATTAATTCGAATTCGAGCTAATTAAATATCTAATTGCATTAGCAGAAGTCAATTAGATTTCTAATTGTAAAGGTAAACCAATTTTTTTGATAATGGCAACTAATTGCAATTAGTTTTACCATTGGAATAAAAATTTCAATTATCTAATGGGTATTAGTTGAACTCATTCTAATTGTTTGATGAATTAGAGAATATAAACCAATTGCATCAATTGCTAATATTGTT
Organism: Anastrepha ludens; assembly: GCF_028408465.1. Lineage (NCBI taxonomy): Eukaryota > Metazoa > Arthropoda > Insecta > Diptera > Tephritidae > Anastrepha > Anastrepha ludens. The sequence goes on along the minus strand of NC_071499.1, from coordinate 6,790,018 downwards.
ACAATTAGTAAAATATTTATTGGGAACTTAAGTGTATATTAGCTATCACTATATCATTTTACCTTTTCCGATAAAAAACGATAAAAATTAAAAATAGTCGATAGAAAATCGAATGTAGGAAAGAGTAGCAAATATATCATAAAAATCTCAAATCGATAAAAATTTATAATAGATTTAAAGTCGATGGTAAAAATATAAACCGATAATAAAAGTAGTAGAACGATTAAACAAATAGTTGGTTAAGAATCGATAATAAAAATAATAAATCGATAATCAGCTTAGTTAAACGATAAAAATTAAAAATAGTCGATATTAAATCGTATAAAGCAAATAATAACAAATCTATCATAAAATATTAATATCGATACAAAAGTCGATCGTCAAAATAATAAATCGATAATAAAATAAATAAATCGGTACAAATTTGTAACCGACTAAAAGTCGGTAATTAAAATAATTAATCGATAATAAATTTACAAAAAAAATTTAAAAAATACAAATTATTGATAGAAATCGTGTATAGTAAAGAATAACAAATTTATTATAGAATTCCCAAATTAATGAGCATTTGCAATCGACCAAAAGTCGATGGTAAAAATAATAAACTCATAGTAAAATTAATAAATCGATAATAAACTTAGTTAATCCATAAAAATTAAAAATAATCGATAAAAAATCGTATATAGTAAAGAGTAAGAAATATAGCATAAAATGCTCAAATTGATAAAATTTTTAAATCGGCAAAAATTTGATGATACTATTAATAAACCGATAATGAAATTATTAAATGATAGAAATGTGTAATCAATTAAAAGTCGATTGTAATAGTAATAAACCAATAATAAATGTCGAAAAACCATAAAGTTAATAATCGATTAAAAGTTGATAATGCAAATAATAATTCGATAATAAACTTAGTATATCGATAAAAAAGTAAAAATAATAATCGATGGGAAATCGTATAAAGAAAAGAATAACAAATATATCGCAATATTCTCAGATGGATACAAATTTAGAATCGACTAAAGGCCGATAGAAAAAATAATAAACTGATAGTAAAATTGATAAATCGATAAAAATGTATAACCGACTCAAAGTCGATTACAAAATTAATAAATCGATAGAAATGTTTCATCTACTAAAAGTCGAAAACAAAATAAGAAATCGATAGCAAATTTAGGTAAATGATCGAAAAAAAATAATTCAAATAATAATCGGTACAAAATCGTATATAGTAAAGAACAACAAATATATCGTAATATTCTCAAATCGATAAAAATTTGTAAGCGACTAAAAGTCGGTAATAAAAATAATAAATCAATAAAAAATTAATAAATCGATAAGAATATGTAATCGATTAAAGTCGATTATAAAAATAACAGATGGCTAATAAACTTAGTTAACTATAAAAATAACCGTTAGAAAAGCATATAAGTAAAAAATACTATATTTGAATAAATTTTCGCTAAAAAATTTTGTGGGGTAATAATTGGTTCAATCGATTCGGTGGACGCAAGTTAACACTTGATGAAAAAATAAGAACTATTTTTTACGTTTGAATGCAGGTCAATATTTTAAGTCTTTTTCATACTTGGCCGTACAAAAACTAAAAATAAAAATTATTAGTAAAGTTACCTAAATACGAACACACCTAATCAACTTAGCTTAGGAGCCCAGATAAAATTGCGAAAAGTAATATATGTCAAGCTGTTATGTCAGTCTGTTCAAAACTGTCAACATACTAATCGTGGATTCTGTAGCGAAAACATATCCTCATGCATTCATGGCTTCTAGTATTATTTTTGTTTTCTTGTTGTTGTGGAGCAGATACTCTATTGTTGGCATCGTTTTGACTATTCAGTTTCTGCTCATCAAAAGAGCTTATAATAATAATAAATACATGAGTTAATATTTATTTGAGGATATATTTATGTTGACAAAAGCTTCTGGCAGAGCTTCTGGTGAGCAGAGTGCTAGAATGCAGGAATTCATGAATGAGTGGTTATTGGCCTGACAGCATCCGGCTAGTGGATGTGCGATATTATTGATTTTGAGGTGCTATTTTTAGTTCAATGTGAAGTGCTTGGAAACGCGTCACTTCATTTATTTAAATTATTTCATGGAATTTAGTTGTTTTTAATGTTAAAGTTTTAAATGGGAAATGCAAGCCGCATTCAAACTACAATAAAGGCTTCATTAGTTGTGTGGTATTTTATGAGTGCCATTATTTACTTAGCAAGTCGGTCTTTCGAAATTAATTAAACAGAGTGGTGAACAAGCGTAATACTTTATATGTATTAGTAAAGGCAGTGAAATTTGATAACGCGCCAAGCAAGAAGAAGAAGATTTGCTAATATCTTCACATTTATATGCCCATGAAACTGAAATTGGCTTTTGAACTGAAATTGGAATTGGCAGACTTACAAATCTATGCATTTTAGAACGGCAATAAATGCGTGTTTCATGATTTTGACCTCCGATAAAAATATTTAATTACGAAAATGGCTGATTTTAGATTGCGACGAGAGAAAATTGACGAGTTTAGATTGTAGAAATGAAGAATTTGGAAGGTTGAACTTTACTTTGCTTCCTTGATTATTTATTTTTAGCGAGGCAATCGTAAAATGCCCGAAGGATGGAAGAAGCTCTCAAAATTTGGAGCGGTTTTGGTTATTTTTATTTTAATTTTTAAATGTTTATTTTTGTGTTTTATTTGTTTTTTTTTTTTTTTTTAAGCATAGTTGATTATATTGCAAACAGCCAATACTGATAGAAACAAGATTGCGCCCAACAGAGAGTGCGTGAAATTATATTAGATATTTTGAAAGTGTAAATTTAATTGTTTGCTCCTTTTAAGGTTATGCAAGAATATTAAATCTTCTCTCAACTGTTGTTGCTATCGACACTTAAGGCAATTGACCGGCTGGTTTTAAACTATGCTGCACCTGTCTGATCGCCTGAAACTAGTGACACGCAGTGGATAAAGCTACAGACATGCCAAAACACTGCCATTCGGACAGCGACGGGTTGCCTCCTAATATCCCCCGTTCAACACTTTCACAATGAGGCACAGATGCTCCCTGTATTGGAGCACAATAAACTGCTCAGCAAGCAGTTACTGTTAGGGTGCTACCGCACGTTTCACCTTTGCAGACACTTGCTTGAGCCAGAGCCGCCTCCCAGGTACGTCAGGAGATACCTATTAAACTACGCCGACGAGATACAGGACAAAACTAACAGACATCTGCTGGACCAGACAGTGTTTAGACAGACATTAAACGGCATTCACCGGGAGACCGTTACAGCCTTCTTAAGCTCCAGTCCACGGAATGCCGTAACTGGAGTCCAACGATTATCTATTGCAGATGAAGAGCTCCAGCTTCCGCGTGAGACCCGCGTAAAACTGGCACAATTACGTTCTGGACATTGTAGCAGGTTAAACTCCTACTTATCCCGAATTGACCCCGACATACTTTGACGTGGTATTTTGGGTTTCGGTTCATGTGGATAGCGCCATTCAGCCCCCTGGTTGCATGTTGACTGGCTTGCATGTCAAACTCATATACCCACGTCTCATCACCTGTTATGATGCGCTGGATAAACGTTGTCCTCGTTACCTTCTATTGATGAACGAGTCGAGCAGCCACGCATCTCATGCCCAATTGATGATGTAAAATGTTGAGGATTGATTCGCGAGACTCGCTAAGGTTCCGTACTACCTCCTCAAGCTTAAATTATTGTTTTCCAGCATCATTTCCTTGAATTTGTCGACGTTTTCATCCGTTGAAATCGTTGATGTGCGACTAGATCGGGGCAAATCTTCCAAGACTTATCGGCCCTCGGCCCTCTACAAAAGCCTTACACCACTCGTAGAGCCATGGTTTTGATAAAGCACACTCGCACAGGCTTTCTGCACCATTTTCAATGATTCGGCGCACGAAATCCCGTTCAAAACACAAAATTTAAGACAAATTCTTTGTTCGATATAGTGAAAATCGCGGAGCACACCAGCGGTTGTCTGATATAATTAAATGCCAAAATCAAGCTAATTGATAGATCTCGCTCAAACTCTGCGACACTATAGAGGACAGTTGTACCAACATTCCAGCAAACAAAAATTTAGACAAACGTGGAACGCGCGCTTTTTAAATGAAGAATTCCCGATATTTTTTTGACAAAATGTATTTTACTTTAAAACTTTAAACTTTGGCTACACCCTTTTGTTACTTTAGTATAATAAAATGTATTATTTTGCGCACATCGAGCCAATTATTCTTTAACATACCTCACATTTTTATGTTGTTGCACATTCATATCTAATAATAGCGAATTCTTATTAAAAGTTAACAGTAAAATTTTCCACTTAAAGGTGTAGAATTGCCAAGAATATGCAAGCCGGCAAATATTCAGACAAAAATATTTCATTTAATTCCAACCCACGCCATTTCCCTTTTCTCTGTTTGGCGATGCCGTTGTATGCGGCTACATAAACACAACAAGTACGCGAACATTTGTGCAGATAACAATAAAAATTGAAATCAACAATAAAGAGGCCCATTAAACGCGTGGCATCCACACAACACCAACACTAACAAACACATTAAAGCCAACCACAAACAATAATAATATACGAGTACGAGTATGAATACATACAGGAGTCCTTCGGGCGACAGGTGTTAAACTAATGACGTCACTACATTGGCAAACGCGAAAGCGAAAACTTAGCGGCGGCAACGGCGCCAGACAAAGAACAATAATCCAATTTACACTTTCATGTAAACAAAAGCCAGCTGAAAGTCGAGAGTTTAATTATTTTAAGAATGAAGGAATCCATATAAATCGTGAGGGGAGAGACAAAATATAAAATTACGACACTATTAAAGTTGAAGGTAGCGGAAATTAAGCTGTTGGCACGGGAGAGAGAGGCGAGCATAAAAGCGAAGTAGCACAAACTTTTCATGCCAGCCATGTAGCGGAGCTTGGCTTCCAGCGCCTACCCAGACGCACAGCAGGCGGCAGCTACGGTTGCTAATCGGCGCGTTATCAGCTACTTGTCGGGATTTTAATGTTATGATTGTGTGCGCCTAGTGCCGCCATTGTTCTTGTCGCTATGTGCAACGCTCAGGTTTTGTTGCGCTTTTATCAGCTGTTAATATTATTGTGTTGCTGGATTGGCTGTGTTGCTTCTATTGCCGCATTGTTTCATTGTGCCACGCGTTCTTTGCGGTTGTGCAAGAATGGCGAGAAGCCAAAAATTAAATACAAACAGGCATACAAACATACAATGAATTGGTTTTGCTTGCATGAACTTGACTTTTGTTTATAAATAATTCAATGACACGCCTGCTGCAGTTCAACCTAATGTCAGCATGGTTTTTGCAGCTTCAGAACAGCGAATTTGGTGGCTGAACTTTGAGGTCATGCACCCATTGTCATTTTAATTGTTGAGTCACAAACATCATCTTACATCCCTTATCATCCTAATGCTGGCGTGGTTTTAATTTGTTTTATGGCTAAGAGGCAACTTACAAAGAATTAGCTGCGCCTTAACTTTGTTAATTAAAAATACATCACAATAATAAACGGCGAAGTGAATTTTGAAATACTTAAATTGGCAGAATTTACTTAATTATACGGCTGAAGGAATTATGCAAAGCACTCAAAACAGCTGGTGCGGACAAATGACTGGAGAAGCCTACCATTAGCTTGGAGTGTGCAACGGAATGAGTATAGGTAAATGTATATTTCACAAGCGGCGATGTGGAAATGAGCCGCCGCACAGCAGACTTTTGACAGATGCCTAGAAGTTTTAATATATATTATTTTTTTTATGAACTGATTTTCTTAGAACGCAAGACGCAGACAGTCCTGTACACTCTACGCCATTCAATTTCCAAACTCTTGGCTGTATTTATCGGCCGTTGGCCGATCGGAACTCACGCAGAAGTGCAAAGTTTACCATTTAATTCTTATTGCAGAAGCTGTGAGGGCCTGTCAGAGAAGGAAACTGTTGACACTTTCTCTGTAAATGTCCTGGTTTGGCAGCCAGACGATTAAGGTCACTGGGTGCTCCTTTCTTAGACAGCCTGTGGTAGTGCACCAGTCTAAATCCCATCGACCTTCGCTGTTACATTAATAGATAGCTGTAGATATATGACCGTTGGAGGTCTCAGATCTCTCGCAGACTAGGGGAGTCTCCTACATACCTACCTACCTTTACAGCTTAGTACCAACTGCGAACGGCAACTGATTTTTTATTATGAGCAGCGTTTCCATTGCAGTAATACACGCGGTAGTTTACTATTGCTTGTTATGCCCGCAATGGGTGCGAACCGAAAAATGTTAGTCACGCGCAAAGCCACTTGGCTACTAAGAGCAGCGAAATCAATAGAAGAATGTGACTTGACGCGATTTAAAGACACACCAGCAACTTCGATTTTGTTTAATCAACTTTATTCAGATTTCTCTGGTTAGTTATCCCACATGTCGGTTGCACAAACTAACTACCAACTGTCATCTGTCATGTGAATGAAAATCAGTTGAATTGTCTAAGATATGCTAAAAGCGAATTGACTAAGGGTAAAAGGTGTGCTCGAGCTGACACCGCTTCATATAGATTGCGCAGCCATCTGCACAGACCCTGGGCATGGTCCACCAACCCTTCTCATTTACGCGACTAATTCCCAAAAATTCGTACACCTTTTCTTATCGAATGCTGTTCTAACGCGAAGAACGTATAGGCGTCTCAGCCTGGTACGGCCAGAGGAAAGGAACATATACTCGTACTCTGCATAACCCAGCGCTATCCTAGTTTTGTTAAGGGAACTAGGGTTGTTGTGGTCGTTATAAATAGACATCTTCATACCGCCACAGTGGCTGCATTGGAAAGTCGTCTTAAAAGTCAGTGACGCCAGTCTTGAGGCAAAATGTCATGAAAAGGAAAGATTTGCGGGATCAGTAGAGTTCAAATCAGTTGGACGCTATACTATTAAACACAATAAATCAGTTTCACAGAATTCTGTGTTTTCTATAATAATATCCACATATTTGCATTAAATTACTAAGTGACAAATAAGTACGAGAAGCTAAATTTGCTGCCACTAGCTGCTACTCCCATCAGAGAAATTTGCTGACCGCAGAGGGTTAAACCATACCCATCAATTTTTGAGGAATATTACTAAAGTGAAAGTCCTTGGGTGAGTTTCAGCGCACTAGACAGGGCTAGTTAACTGCCCTTGGTCGTGAAAAATCTAAGTCACTTCGGTACGTAGAACTGGCTGCCATGGGAATGAAAGTCCGAGGATCACCTCACATCCTTCTTATCAGGAATTTATGATAAGTTAGTGTACTGGTAGCTCGCGTAGCGTTATTCTTGGTGGTGCTTTTGGGTCGTGGAGTTTTATTAGCAGCTTTGTTAGTGTTCTCTGACTCAATCTTCCCTAAATCTTATTTGTTCCCCTAAAATTTTCTTATTTGTTGGCGTACTAAGCTCCTTTGCAACTTTGGCAGAATTCAACAAAGAGCACCTCGTCATAATCGGGGCCAATTATAATTATCTAGTGAAGCCAAGTACATCCACCATTTCGTTTTTCCATCAAATACACTCAAAGCTGGAGCATTCGTATCAAGGCGTGTTCGCTAAAGCAAACTGAAGAAAAAGAAGAGTACGAACTGCGTTGAGCAGCCGAATTACAGTTGGTGTTAGAAACACACGACGATGGTGCGAATGGAGTTTGAGCTAGCGTGGCGGCAGTAACAAAAAAAATTAAAAAATCGGCTCTCCTACTGATATCACTTTTATTAGATTCGCCTTGATTGGGTGCATCGTACGATATGATTTAACCAGCGTAGTAGGTTGGGTTAAGTTATTGTGTTAGGCGGTCTGTACGACCAACTCGCTTAGGTCTTAGCCATCCGTTGTGGTTCCATTGTGCGACACGGGAACCTTATCTATTTTTCTTTGTGAAACCATTTTGTGGCTCTTATGGCGCGGGATTGGCCCCATCCGCCATATTAACCTAATGGTTACTCATGTCCCTTCATATCTGCATGACCTATTGGCCTGTTGGATAATCTTGTTTTTGATTATTAGTTTGCTTGTGGTCATAGGTATCCCAATAGTACTTCTATCACTAAGCAGTTGAAGAGTAGTACCTTTCCTGGCTACTCATCGGCTAATCAATGCGTTTTCTTATCAATCAATGGAAATTACTTCGCTACGATATGTCGATGCGTGGTAAATCCCAAAAACATCAACATTCCATCGTCTGTGGTATACTTCCGCTTAGCAATGAGCCCCAATGTCAGGGCGTAAACCAAATAAAGGGTTTTCCAATAAGAGGTGTTATTTTGATAAATGGTTTCCTTGCTTGTGCGGCACGTAGCGCCGTCTTGTTGAAAATAAACGTTGCCCAGATCAATACCATCCGACTCCGGCCATAAAAAATCATTAATTATCTCTCAATAGCGCAATCCATTCACCGAAACTATTGCTCCAGCTTCATTTTTGAAAAAGTAAGGTCCAATGAGAGACTTTGGAATCACCTCGAGTCCTTTTTGCGTTGGATGTATGGAGGATAAGGCGGAACCATCTCAGCACCTTTTCCTTAGCTACCCTGCTCTAGCGGGGTTAAGATCCGGGCATCTTGGCTTTTACTTCTTTGCCACGCCGGCGCTGACATTAAAAATCTGATGAATTTCATCAGTAGCGCAAAGCGGCTGACGCAAACACAGCATAGTCATCGTTCGTAATCCACACGCTCCTGACCATCCCAGCACCACCTCTCCCCGCCCTGCATCCAATCGGTCTTTTCCCTTTCACCTCATCTCCTTCATAATGATATAACAAAGGACGAATCCTTTTCTTCGTCCAACTGTGCTCATTCCTTGGGCAATCATACCAACCTAACCTAATCTAAGGTCCAATGACTCCGCCAGGCCATAAACCGCACCAAATAGTCACACGTTGAGGATAGATAGGCTTTTCAACAATAACTCTTGGATTTTCTGAACCCCAGATCCGACAATTTTGCTTGTTGCCGAAGCCACCGAGGTGGAAATGGGCCTCATCACTCGAGATGATTTTTCGATGGAATACCGGATCATTTTCGTGCATTTCATGCACGACCCAATCAGCAAAGATATAAGGTTGCTGATGATCGCCGGCTTGAGTTCTTGTGCTAACTGGACTTTATAAGCCTTAAACCCAAATCTTTATGCAAAATACGGTGTAATGACGTTTGTGGAATATGTAATTCCAAAGAACGACGAGGCATGGACAAATGGACAAACCTGGGTTTTCTTAAACACTTTCGGCTACAACAGCAATATTTTGGGTTGTTCTTGAGGGACGTTCATGGCTTCTATGCTTCACATCACTAGCTTGTCCCAACAGCTCGAATTTTTTCACCAATTTCTGTATTGCGGTCCGACAAGGTGTTTCACGATGACCCAAAAATGTTCGAGTCTTACGAACCGTCTCTGCCAAATTTTCACCTTTTTTATAGTGAATTTTATTAATTTCAATGCGTTCTTTAAGCGTCTATCGTTCCATTTTTATTAATGGTGTAGTTTCTACTTCTCAAATATTAAGAAATGACATCTTCAAAATTGGCATCTACCGAAATAGAGGGCTATTCAATATAACACCTGTTATTGGAAAACCCTTTACTATAATACCGCCTCATCTCGTTTAAAATTCTGCGATATTCAGTAAGGACTTCGGCCTATTGTCTGCCTGAGTCTGTGGCTAGCGGAACTTCGAGCGGCCAGCATTCTGCATTCTCTCTTATCCTTTAAGATTTCTATGATTGGCTTTAAAAATCAACAGTTTAAAAATCAATCAGTTGAAAATATTGACAATAACTTTATGATGCCTTCTAGAAAAATATTCCTTATTCCTCGTGTGTGAGAGCTCTCTTAAACAGGAAATTGAGAAAAAGAAACATTTTTTGTTTATTTTTTTTTGCCTCCTTTCGCTTGTGTCAGTATATCAAGCCAAGTATTCGCCATAAGCGTTATTTGTGCACTTTATAACTGTGTGTCATATGCATGCATTTAAGCACGTGCATTACGTGCCACAAACACCTAATTGCAGCATTTAAAGAGCACACAGAGCTCATATTGCATTCCAATGACGCGTTTTGCACACATCCACAGCGGGTAAGTGCGCACAACTAAGTTAGTGGGTCGTATGCTGTGAGTTTATTATATGTGTGTGCGTGTGTTTATCCTACTCTGTGGCATACATTATGGGTGCCACATAAAAACCGCAGCCGTATAACTTAAACGCTTTAAATGCCGTTTACCACTGCAATGGCCAATAAATGCAAAATTTTCCATTAATTTTTGCGCGTCCTCAACGCGTTTCAAATGAACGCCTTATAACGGTGCATAAAAATGATGTATGCAACACAGTTTCATAACAATTTTGCTCGCGCTATTAATTCATGCAACACTGTGTCCGAGTAGACGTCATCATATTGTTGCGCATAACCAGATGTCCGTGGCAGGATGTTGTGCCGCGCTGCGCGGGCTTGCAACGTTCTGTTGCAAGTAGTTATAGTGGTAGTAAATTGTCGCAATATTGCTTTTCATTGCAAATGTCGCAGCTACTTCTTCTTGGTACGCAACAGTGTGCGTCATTTAATGCGAGAACGTGTTAAGATAAGCGCCTGGCAGAAGTTGAAATGCGGAAGGACGCGGGTGAGTGGTAGAGAAAGGAGAGTAGCGCCAGTGGGTGTTGGGTGGTGAGCTAAGATTATACTTTGCAACGTTGTAAAAGGCATTTTATGGAAACTTAAGAGAATCAAAGAGATGAATGGCAGTCACCATATAAAACCAGCTTATAGCGCAATAAAAAGTGTATGAATGTGGAAAATTTAAATGAGTTTAGCTACAATGTAGCTGCAATCGAAAAGACTATTCGATGGATAGGCAATGGGCTGTCCAACAGAGTAAGCACTTCGAACTTAGGTATCACTAGTCTAGAAAAAACAGTTACCACAGGCGGGTTATTTTGCCGTTACTGTGGAGCCTAGTCTTAAATGAATTGCTTATTAATCAAAAGCAAGAAAAGGATCACGATAATTGCCTATGCGGACGATGTAGTCATTCTGATCACAGGGGAGTTTCTCTCCCCTATCAGCGAGCTTATATTGAGGAAACTCTCTAAGTGGGCGACCTCAAACGGTCTTATGGTTAACCCAGCCAAGACCGAACTAGATCTGTTCACTAGAAGAAAGCGAATATGGAGTAACACTAACCCTATCGAACGAAGGCAAGTATCTTGGCATATTACTGGACTCAAATCTTTATTGAAAACAGCACACAGAGGAAATAATGTAATGCCCTCTTTATGTGTAGGAAGATATTTGGCAATAAATGGAGACTGAAACTTTACTTAAACTACTGGACATACAATACTATCATCAGACCCATTTTGACTTATGGAGCATTGGTGTGGTGGGAGGCAATACAGACACAATCCTACACAAAATAATCTCATAAAAGCCCAACGATTAGTAGGTATATCAAGTGCGCTCCGATCGACGCCTCAGGCGGCGCTGATAGAGATCCTGCATATTCCACTTTTGCTTCCAGGTTTAAAGTAACAGTTTTACTATCTATGGAACATTTGCAAGACGCACGAAATCAGACTATCTGGTTCCCAAGATAGATCTGCACGAATACTGTAAAATACGAATGCCCGACAGAAAAGATTGACAGACCAGAGTCATATCAGGTGATAGCTGACCATATTTATACTGATGGCTCAAAGATGGCATTTGAATGGGGAGTGTACTCGGCACAATTAATCTTAAACTGCTCCTTTTGACTCCCAGACAGGTGTAGCGTTATCCAGGCCGAGATCTACGCTATAGGCAAAACAGCAAAAATTTACCTGCGGCGAACCTTACCATTTTTGTTGATAGTCAAGCAGCGATCAAGGCACTGGCCTCCACGCGCATCAATGTTTAAGAAGGCAGAAGGACGCTCTCGCTTATCCAATAACCCAGCGCCACACTTTGTTAGGTCTGCGGTCCCTCTGGAGTGGAAGGAAATGAACAAGCGAATGAGTGCGCAAGGATGGGATCTGAGCTAGATCTTCAGCGAGTGGTAGAGGACATAAGCATTTCTCTAAACGAACTGTGCACTACGTTTGATTTAAGCGCAAACACGGAACTACTAACTGCAGGGTTTTCAAAGCGCTCTGGCTAAAACTGAATCTTAAAAAGACTAAATGTCTGCTTGGATTCAACAGATCAACTACCAGCGTCCAGTAGAATGGGTGTGTCTCCCAATGACTTTTGCAGAAGGTTTGGGGATAAAGAAAAAATTTACTCGGTACAACAACTCCTCTGTGGATCTCCTGCACTTCAAAGAAGCCGTGCCAAATTTCTTGGCGATTAAGTCTTTGAAGGCCTGGGAAATTTTAATTTTAATACTGTTTTTTTTTTTAATGTAGTTCAGTCTATCACAAAAATCATATAAATCCCAACTATTTATTCAGAGTCTTTTGAAAAGTTTCGAGTATGCAGCGTTTTAGCCCACTAAATTTTGGTAACAAAATTTTGGTTCAAAAAGTGCAGGAAACAGGCTGATTTTTGACAAATTTTTTGTTACCGTTATGGCAATGCCAGATCATAAAAAAATCCAGGGTTATGTTAGAAACAGATCAAATAACTAATAATCTCCATCTCCTGAATCAATCTTATTTTTCATACCTTGTTTGATGGGTGTTTCTGTGCTTATGTCTCTATGCTCTCCTACACAAGTGACGCGGATTAGCTTCGCCAACTATTAACTAAACTTCATTGAGTTCAGAGCTTTAGTTGCACCTGTGGCGCAAAATTAATCACCCTATCGGAAGATTTATAATTTTTTCATATGCCGACAAGCATCCATCCATCCATCATATTTGACACTTGTGTACTAGACAGCTGTAGTATACGAGCAGACAAGCAGAGGACCCTCAATGTTAAAGATTTTCATCATTCAAAATCGTTTTTGTTTTTGTTTGATAGACTCTTAATCGAAGGACGCGCCTAGATGGTGTTTTAAAATAAATTATGTAAAAATAGAGATTCCTTCAGGTTTCACTATTTCTATTCAAAATACGGGTCTTAAAATTTTGTTTTCCTTGTTCACTTCTCTCGGGAACATAGGGCCTTTACAAACTCAGTCTTGCATTGGTTTCGTTAATCTGTTTTGATTTCTGACAGTGTAGGGGATTAGCCTGCCGCTACCAGTCCTTGGTGGTGCAACTGCCCACCTGTCATTGCTTGGGACAACGCCTTCTTGCTGCTTGGAGCGCTCTCTGTGTGTCACATTTTTCTGGCAGAAGGATCATCGCACAGATGGTGGAAGACTTCGCTAAATTTGGTGTGTCTGCGCTATGACCGCGGTCGGTGCTGGCACCACTCATTCAATGTGTAACTGTGTGTTTTTTTGTGCGGGAGTAAGGATGGAAAGAAAAAGTTTTTGGGGTTGAGCAATGGAATTGGAGGATATTTTTTTTATTTATTTTTTATTTTAGAAACAGGGAAAGTATGTAGTGCACTTGCGCTAGCCTACCGAGGCAGCTTAACAATTATAAGTGAAAAATTACATTATTTAAATGTCCACCCTAAGCACATCTACAGGTAAAATACGCCAAGCAGTCGATTCATGAATGTTTAATTGTTGAGAAGGTCGGGATATAGAAGTTGAAGGTTGTTCAGCAACATTACAGCTATGCGGTAGTAGAAATATACTGAACAGAAGTCCAGTTTTTGGCCAGTCTTTTTCCTATCCTCGACAGAACCATTTCCTCGAAATTTGTTCATCAACGTTTGAGCTGTCGACTCATTCGGTCGATTATTTCCACCAAAAAATTACGAATTTTGCGATATGTTGTTCTTAAAGATCGACCATCTGTCTGATTTTAGTTTTTCTACCCGATTTTCGTTGTTCTATCGTGTAAAATTGTCCATCTATCTAGTACTTGAGAAATGTCAAAGATAACCAAAAAAAGCTACCGTCTAGGAATTATTCACTACTAACATCTAAGCGTCACTTTTGAAATACCCTTTATTTAGTAAAAGAGTTATAAAAAAAACAAAAAAAGATTGATTAATTTTGTGCCACCTTGCTTATCTGTTCTAGAAGACGTTGAAATGATCTGGTAATTGTAAAGGGTGGCTTAGGATTAGAACTTAACTACATTCAGCTCAATTCAGCGCACCCCATACTTAATTCAGCGTATATTGTAGCTCAATGTGGAGCACACGTGCACTTATTCCATTCAATCTTAGCTGTTACAATAATATTTGATAAATATTTATAAACGATTTAGCTTAGTTTAACAAGATTTAACCCTATTTAGCGTAATTCAGCTCAATTCAGCGCTCCTCTTAATTTATTCAGCGCGATTCAGCAACTTTATGCGCATTCTAAATCCTTTGGTTATGCAAGAAATCGTTTGTGGATGCGCTCAACCTTCGCGAGTAATTAAAAAGCTACTGCTTGCAAGGGTGCTTAGAATTCTGCAAATTATTGCATGCTGCCCTCCAACTCAACTGGTATGCTGGCTTTGATTAATGGAAGCGTGGAGGTAATTTCGCATACTTGTCTATTTTTTTACTACTCACTGGACACCCCTTGACGCAAAACTTTCCCCAACTAACAAATTGAAGTTGAAAAAGCGCTGATAGTTTATTTTTTTATTTTTATTTTTTTGCTTCAAAGCTGGCCGAAGGGGCTGTGTGCGTTTGTTGTTGTATTTTTTATCTACTCCTGACGAGTATGTATGCTAGGCCATGTAATAATCTGATTAAATGCGAAATATTTGTGGCTGCCTTCTACCACCTACTCATCTGCTCCCTATGCAGTTGAATATGAATTAGTTGCTTGAGTGAAATAGTCACCACTACAGGCGCAAGTATAAATGTTTGGTAAATTTACCGTATTACATTAAACAAACCCCCTGTGTGTTTATATTCAAATTGCCACATTAGGCGAACATAGATATGTTAATTTGGTGGCCGCTCTGCGGTGGTTGGCATCGTACATCAACAATACCTGCTTATTTGTGGTAGAATTTCAATTAAATTATGTGATTATGCACAAACATATGTACACACATAGAAACTTACAGCTGTACTTACATATTAGCAAGTGTCTCCTGCCTTATTTGGCCGCTTGTGTAATCATTACAAATGGGCTGGTTTGTAATCAAAATTGCTGGCAATTTGTCAGAAAAGTGAATTAATATTTATGAATTTGTTATCGTAAAAAAGTTAAGCGTTATTGCCATACGCTTTAGTGCCACTACGCAATTATCTGTTTTTTCGTAATTTATGCGCGTGGCAAATTGAATTACGAAAGTTTAAAAAGTAGAAAATGCATTTATCCACATAAACCTTTTACATATAGGAATATCGACGTTCACATACATACATATGCACTTATGTATGTGTATATATCCATGCATGTGTGCATCTCTCGTGGGTGCTTGAACGGTGTTGGTAATGAAGTTTCTGAGTTAAATATTTGTTCCTTCACTTTTAACTTTCGCTGCTGTACAAGCGAGCGAACTTTTCTGCATACGCGTGTGGCGAGTGCAAATGCGAGTGTGAGTGCCGCCTTCACTTAATGTAGCTGCTGCATGAAATTTACTTGGGAAAATCGACTGTATAAAATACTAAAAGTTTAGCTGAGCATCTTTTCGTTTCAAAGTGGTAAGAAAGTATGAATTCTTTGTGGTGTGGCGAAAGCCACTCCGGCGTATTGCACTTAAGGGTTCGCTGATGGCGATATGCAGTGCCAAGGAGTTGTGTACCTTGAAGAAGTCTTCACCCTACTCTTGACTGAGTTTGGTGTGCGCAATGCCATGCCAAGTGATCCAAGTACCTACTTAGAACATTGTCGTCAATTCTTATCCGAATTAGTTTATTTGTAGAGTTGAGTAGATTCGAGTAATAAGTAAAAGCGGTATTTTCCATTGATTCGCTGGGCGTACCCATATTTGAATACAACTCAAAAAGTTATGGGAGTCTGATTGTAAAATTTGCAGGGACTACTAAGTAGTGTCTATGCTAAAAACTGAGAAACAAAAGCTCCATTTTTTGTGTTTAAATAAAACAAAATAAATCTGAGCGGTCGCGTATTTCAAAAGTAACCAAAATTTTTTTTTCCAACAAATTCTAAAAAAACATATTATTAAAATTATTTGTTTTCTTATTAAAACAAAAAATAAGAAAAAATGAAAGGGGGCGTGTTTTCTAAAAATTACCTGTAATTATTTTTTCCAACAAGTTTTAACAGAATAATATAATTATTATTATTATATATATGTACATACAAAACCGATTTTTTTTGGCAATTACCAAAAATGTTTTTTTGTCTTAAATAAAACAAATATTGTATTAAAATAAAGCAAGAAAAAATCCAGAAGTCTTGTTTTTCAAAACCTGACG
Organism: Anastrepha ludens; assembly: GCF_028408465.1. Lineage (NCBI taxonomy): Eukaryota > Metazoa > Arthropoda > Insecta > Diptera > Tephritidae > Anastrepha > Anastrepha ludens. The sequence goes on along the minus strand of NC_071499.1, from coordinate 6,773,561 downwards.
AAATTATTTATTGTAAATCTTCACAAAAAAAAAATGCATTATTATTATAAAAAAAATAAGAAAAAAAACGACGAGGTATGTTTTTTAAAAAATCACCAATACTTTTTTTAAATCGTTTTTTTTTACAAACATTTTTACCAAAAAAATTAATTTTTTTTTTATTACAAAAAAAAAATGTAAAAATCGTGTTTTTCAAGAAAGCCAAAAAAAATTTTTTTTTGTGAAAAAATTAAAAAAAAAGTTAATTATGGCCAACAAATTTTAACAAACAAAAAAATTATTCTATGATATTATTATAAAGAGTAAGAAAATATATCTTAACGGGCGTATTATGCAAGAGAACCCAAAAATTTCTGTTTCCAAAAAGTTTTAACATAAAATTAAAATCGTTTTATTATTAAAAAAATGACGAAGATTTTTTTCCAAAAAATTTAACAAAAATATGAAATTAGTTTATTATCAAGAAAAAAAGAAAACTAAAGGGAGCATGTTTTTCAAAATTGAAATTTTTTTTTTTAAATGTTAAAAAAATACTACTATTTTATTATTAAAAAAATCTGAAGCATCAAATGTGAAACTTTTTTTTTGTAAAAAAATTTTAACAAAAAAATATAATTGTTTAATCAAAAGAAATAAGAAAAAAAAACCTGCAGAGGCGTGTTTTTCATAAAAATATTTTTTTATTTATATTCTTTTGACAAAGAAGTATTATTGTTTTGCTAGCAAAAAAATAAAAATAAAATAAAAACTAACTGAGGAGGCGTATTTTTCCAAAAATTATTTTTTTCCAAAATACTTTAACAAAAAACTAGAGTAATAAAACACTGAAAACAAAAGAAACAAATCTTAGAAGGCGTGTTTTTTTATCTAAAAATATATTCTCCTAAATTGTTCGCTTTGTTTTTATAAAATAATATTAAACAGAACCTAAAATATTTCACTCCTTGAAACTATACCATAATTTCCAGCATTGAATAAATTTCAAAAGTATTAAATGTTTTGCATTTTTTTGCAGTTTAATACTTATTATTCTCAGGTCCACTAATAAGAACTTTTTAAATAATCGACAATGTCCAAAATTCTTGGATCACTTGAAGTATATAAAGGGTGTTTGCAGGTATAAAAATATTAAATTAAATAAAATACTTAAATATCAACCGAATCGCCAGTGGTATGGACTTTCTTGGAACGTTTTTTATGCTACAATTAGTAGTTAAAAGGGATGCTCGAATGAAATTGAATCTGGAAATCCAATTTTTCGCATAACAGGCGGCGGTGAATATCATCAATAAAAAACCGAAACGTTTCATTTTCCTATATATCCAAAAAAAAACTGAGTGGTACGGTCACCGCTATCTCTCTCTTGTACTGCCCGGAGTAGTCCTTTTTCAATATTGGTTTTATTCCTCGCTACTTTGCTGTAAAACATATTTTTTTGTAGCAGGAATTTTAAAAATTTGCTTTTGAAATTCACAATTTACCCCAATTTTATGTTCTCACATGAATTCTTTTATTTAATTTCGCAATGCTTCTTCTCCTTGCGTGTTTTCTTTTTTTCTTTCAACACATGACGCCTGTAAAAATGCAGCTTTACGCATACATATTTACGTATGAACGTCCAGCTTATGCGCTTAGCTAATGATACGAAGAAATATGTGCAGATTTAGCAAGTCTATTCTTCTGTTCTCTACCTCAATACTTCTCCCTCTATTTCTCTTCCTCCCCTCTGTCTTGTAATCCTATTAGCTTCTTGGCAAATCCAAAGAATTTGTTTTTGTCTTTTCACATAATTACTTTGTTTTCTTAGCCTATTTCGTGGCGCACTTAATACAAACAAAACAAAAATGAGGATTCTTGTATTTGCTATTGTAATTTTTTGCTTAATACCAGCGACTCTATACCAGCGAAATCTGACTCGTAATGCTTGATAACTTCGTTTTATGGCTTGGCCTGCATTTTATTTTACTCGGTGATAACGGCTCATATTCTAGTCTAGTTTTTGAGCTGTGAGACATGACCTTAATGCCACTACATGAACTTAATCAGCGTGCTTGACTTAATGCTGGGTATTCACCACCCTACTCACCACTCCCCCAAGGTAAGCTTACCAAAAGGACAACGGGATACTCTCTCTTGCTCGCTGATAGGCATCGGCCGTTTCAATCGGTCTTGAAACAGTATCAGTGAGTAAACAGTGCCCGCTTAACCCTCAAATGCCTGATATTTCTATTGTGCTCAAAAAATCATTTTAGACAAATTTTCGGTCAAAATTAATGAATTTTAAGTCCGTTTTTTAATATTATACTCTTACTTACTTTGTACAAATAAAAATATCTACCCCGTTTTTTGGCGGACATTAATTCCTGTTTTAAGCCCATCCAATAAGCCTGTCCATCAAATCCACGCCACCCATATGGCGATTATATTCTTTTATTACATTTGGACAATCCATCTCGATATTTTCTTTAGTTTTTCGCTTCCATTGAGTTACTTTTTGCAATTGAATATCTTTCCTTCGAGATAAGAATAGTTAAATGCCAACGCAAGAAAGTACCAAACGCACTGTTTTTGTGTTGCGTCATAAAAATTCTTCTTCTTCTTAATTGGCGCGATAACCGCTTACGCGATTTTGGCCGAGATTAACAAAGCGCGCCAGTCGTTTCTCTCTCGTGCTAACCGGCGCCAATTGGACACACCAAGTGAAGCCAAGTCCTTCTCCACCTGATCTTTCCAACGCAGAGGAGGCCTTCCTCTTCCTCTGCTACCACCAGCTGGTACCGCATCGAATACTTTCAAAGCCGGAGCGTTTGTATCCATTCGGACGACATGACCCAGCCAACGAAGCCGCTGGATCTTTATTCGCTGCGCTATGTCTATGTCGTCGTAAAGCTCATACAGCTCATCGTTCCATCGTCTACGATATTCGCCATTGCCAACGTGCAAAGGTCCAAAAATCTTACGCAGAATCTTTCTCTCGAACACTCCAAGCGTCGCTTCATCGGATGTTGTCATCGTCCAAGCTTCTGCGCCATACGTTAGGACGGGCATGATGAGAGTCTTGTAGAGTGTTAGTTTTGTTCGTCGAGAGAGGACTTTACTGCTCAATTGCCTACTTAGTCCAAAGTAGCACTTGTTGGCAAGAGAGATTCTACGTTGGATTTCAAGGCTGACATAAAAATTAGAGATGTCAAAAAAATTTTGTAGCAAGTGTAGCATTAGAAGGCAACTTGCAGTTTGCAACACCATTAACTCTTATAGTCCCCAAACTGTAAATACCGCTGCTCTGAAGGTAGACAATCAAGCCGAGCGAAGTGTGAAGATTATCAAAATAGATAATATGATTGACGAAGCACCGGATGAAGTTGGACCAATTGGAACGGAAGCGGCTGCTATTTTTTCCTCCGATGAATAGGTTGCACTTAAAGTTGGTTGTGCTTCAAAATCAACCAGGATACTCGAATGTATTGCATTAGTTAATGCATCTGACGAGTTGAGACACTCTTTGATGTTCTTATCAAAAATTGGGTCATTTGCAGCCTCTTTATCCTTCTTCCTCACTTGCTGTATTTTCGTTATCGGTTGGAGTCTCATTCATCATTGCCAATACCTCTTCCGCAGAAGGATTACTAAAAAAAATTAAAAAACACAAAACACGAAAACTTAAAAACACACAATGACCACAAATTTTGTGCGCAATGCTCAGCTCGCTTTTAGGTGGTTCTGTGCTGTTGTTTTTGCACCGTCCCATGAGATATCGGCATCTGCTAGTTTGCGCAGCTTCGACCTTCCCCAAGTGTTTTTTGGTCGACCGCGACCTCTACTCCCTTACGGGGGTGATGCTATCTGGTGGTTTTCTCAATGTGACCTATCCATTAGCACTTTTTGCATTTGATTTGCCTAAGGATGGGTTCCTCGTTCATTAATATCCACAGTGCGACGTCACTGACGGTGTTTGGCAGATGATGCGGAGTCATTTGTTGGCGAAGGATTGTAGCCGCAGTGTGATGGTGTTAGAGACTCGTAGTTGAGTGCACCTGGAGATTAGGGAACTCCCCCATACTGTATGCATTCGCCCGAATGCCGCCCTTACTTTATTTAGCCTGCAGTTGACATCCTCATTTGCTTCACTACATGCCGTAATGATGCAGCCGAGCTAACAAAAGCTTTCAACGAATTCCACCTGGGTATTAGACAGTTATATTAGACATTACCAATCCAGCCGCCACTTCTACAGCAACCAACTATAATATTCGCTTTTATTTATAATTCATTTCAATGCAATTTTTTTCTCTTTTGGAATATAAATCGAACGCTTCTTTAAGTTTACTTGAAGCATTTGTAATTTTCACATTGAACTAAAATATTTAAATGAAAATGTTGGCACTAAGTCTTTCTTGTCCTTGCACTACAAATGTACAAAAAGGCAAAGTTTCGACTTTAAGCTTTAAAGCTTCAAGCAGCCAAAAATAATCTTATGAAATTACATAAATAAATAAGAAACTAAATAAATAAAATTCTTATTGCATGATTTTATATAAATAAACTGTTTTTAAGTAGGCTGCAGCCTTGCCAGGTTTTCAAAAAGGTCGTATAAATTTGCTTTAGCAAATGGGTTTACTTGAAATTGAAATTTGAAATTTGAATTGGTCGAGTCAAGAGATTTGGCAGCTCTTAAAACACTCAGGCTAAAAAGACCATTGTATTTGGAGCTCTGGAAAGAGGGTGGATAGTCAAGAAGGGGAGGAGAAAAGTATCAGAGAAAGAGATAGGAAAGAATAGAGACAGAGGCAAAGGTAGTGAGTCCTGTGAGAATTTTCCAGATTCAATGCGTTTATTTACTTTTGAATAAGTTAGTGTATATTAGTTAACACCCCAAATAAACTACCAACAACATGCGCACACACCCACAAACAATTTTCCTCACGCGAAAGCTACAATACAACCTGAAAAACTTGTTGGGAAAAAGTACTTAAGCTATTAAAGTTTTCAAATAAATTCGGACAAATTAATTTAGGAAATTTCAGAAAAATAAGCTTAATGGGACAGATACCTGTAAACGGCCATATTTTCTCTGATTTTCATCAAAATTATTTAAAATGAGTAAGTCAATATATTTTTTTCAAAATTGGCATACAGTTTATTTATTCATTAAAATAATATACAAATTTTTTTTTTATTTTAATCACTTCAAATGGCGGATGTACACCCAATTCTTCCAGGAATGTCGCAGCGGGGCTTCTCAATCGGCGGGCATTCTAACATCGGCGTCAGTGACCGGAATACAAAAAACCAAAAATTTTTTTGTTTATTAATGTCATAATTTTTATATGAATTAAACAAAAATTGAAAAAAAATTCGCGGGATAAAATGCTTAAAAAAATGAATTTTGGGGCGTATTTTCCTACTATTTTGCTTCGAAAAAATTATTTTTTTGAAAAATTTTCGACTTGTAAATTCACATAGAAAGTAATATCATAAAAAAGTTATATGCAAAATTTCAGGGAGATCGGTCAATAGCTTTTTGAGTTATCGTGTACGCCAATAAGAAAAATATAGTTTGAGAAAAACGCGTCTAAAGTTTGAATACAACGTAACTATTCCTCTCCCAGCGCACGAACGCAAAGAATAGAGTCGTCACGGTTGACGATCTACAATATAAGAAATACTTAAATTAACGTTCTACAAATTTTTTGACACATTAAAGGATTATATTAACCTTTTACAGGTATCTGTCCCCTTAAGCTATCACAATTTTCAAATAATTCGGAAAAATTTATTTACAAAAATTCAGACAAATAAAATTAGAACAGCTTGAATAAAAGGTGAACTTAAAAGTTAAAAAAAAAAACAAAAAAAAAGGTTTTATATTCACTTATATAATCGATGCGCGCTGTAAAGGGCCTGTTCTCCCGCTATTATTTTCTATAAGAGTATAAGTCGCAGACCTTCACTTCTGGAAAAAGTTGTCCAATTTTAAACTTCCGCACCGCTTTTCACATTTTAATTAAATACTCGAGGCAGAGAAAAAACTCACTATTAATTAGCTCAATTTCTTTTGTATCAGCTATCCCTTCATCACCACCGCATAGTGTAGGTATTCCATTAGCCCGCTTGAGAAATAATCGGCGGCATTTCATCAACGACCCCACAGTCAACCTACGCCTACAATCAGAAAGGGAGCCTCGCTTAATCCAGCTTTTATTTCACCAAAGTGCCTTATATCACTTTTATCTTTTAACCTTACCTGGCTATCAGCTCATCATGCCTGGCCAGCTATTTTTAGTGACTATGAAATTCGGTTTATATTCCCTCTTTTCCAGCTGGTAAATTTTAATCAATTAACCAGTTGAGCGTAATATCTGTGAGACACCCCGGCCCGTTCTCTACTTCACTTCACTTCAAAAAATATGTATATTAAGAATTGGTTGTTGTTGCTTGTGCTGTCTGTAGCGTCTTTCACGGATTTTCGTACATTTATATTAGATGAGTGTTGTACCTGAAAGTATGCTACAATTATGCTGACAAATGACCAGCCAATTTACATATACACACGCAAACACGGCCCTAGGCTACGCTGTCAGTCAGTCAGCTCAAATTACAGTAATTTATTGTACGGCACACAGTGGCAGAACATCTGCAACAAAAAGCCAGTTTGTGCTTCAAGCCATCATTTAGTCATTCAACCATTCAGTCGGCCCACAATTTGCCTGCTGGCAAATAGTCACTCTTCGAGGAGAACAACAACAATAACGTGAGCAAGGTTGCGCAACAAAAGCAACAACTGGCGAATAACGTTAACAAAACCCAGCCTACAACAAAAGAGCAGCAACAACAAAGCCAGTAAATATTATTTCAATAGCATAGCAGCAGCGTCAAAAATATGGCCGCCCAAAATGACTGCACAGAAAAATTAAATGAAACGTTGCTAATGTACATTTCTTAGCCACTTTCACTTGCCAACCCCTTCAACCCGTTCAACTGCTTGCGCAACATTCACTTATCCTTCAGATTTGCCCTCTCCTTGCTTTACTTGCCGCCGCCTGTGATGTAGGCTGAACGTTGAGTACAAACATCTGTACATACTTTGATTTTCGTTTTCTACCAAAGCAAAGGCTCATTCAGTTGTTGTAGTCTAAATACACGTACAAGTACTAGCATGTTTTGGCTACTGCTGCCACATTTTATACTTTTCAGTCATTTTCGCTTGCTGTCGTCAATCGCTCTTCTTTCTGCTTATTATTCCACTCGCTTCTCTTCTCCACTCTTGTCCGAATGCGTGTTCCGACCATTTGCTGGCTAACAGCTTGATTTGTGACAATTTAAGTGCTTTTAATAGCAAATAATAACCACTTTCGGTAAGCAACGCCTAAAAGCAGGCAACAGAGATTGTCGCTGATAACGCTTCCTGCGCACTTAGATTGAGTAGTAACTGTTACTCACGCTGCTAGACGTCTGAGATTACAGTAAATGCAAATTACATTTTCCCAGAAACGTTGTGGTAAGCAGCCTGCCTGAAAGTTTGATAGCTGGCCGCCGTAATCCCTTGCAAGCTTTCAAAAGGCTTTTGTTTTCAGCTGTAGTGAAAAATAGCAGCTGCTCTTGCCGCTCAGGTTGTCTTTAAAATTAAATAAATTTCAATATTGCCAGTTCGGCTGCCGATTTCCTTTGTCGCTATTTGTTGCCGCTGCCGCATAGTCCTGCTCTTCACTTCACCATTTGGCTAATTAAAAACGCTGCTGTTGGTAATAAGTTTAATGGATCGAATTTGCGTTTAGTTGTGGAAAGTTACCATGGAAAATCCTTTAGCTAGCATCTTTTCTGTGTGCTTTCATTTGCTGGGTTTTACGGTTGGTTGGTTGAATGGTTGGGTAGAAAATTGGGAAATTGTTTACACGTGCAAATTAAAATTTCTGCTGGTGTATGTAAATCTGAGTCTGTCAATGAATTCGAATAAAATTCTTCATCGATTGGCTCCTTAAAGTGTAATTACGCAATCAGCTGTATTGGGTTAGATTTTTGCGTGTCGTTACCTTCCAACCTCATCGCGTGTGGAGGCTACACGCACCATCCGCTCTTTTGCAATTTCTTTTTTCCTTTTACCTTTGTAATGCCATTACAAAAGACGAATTTTATCTATCGTCCAAGTGGCACCTCTCATGGAGGATCGTATAACATCAACTAACCGCACGGTGTTCTTCTTCTTGATTGGCGCGATAACCGTTTACGCGGTTTTGGCCGAGTTTCGTAACCAAGTGAAGTCAAGTCCTTCTCTACCTGATCTTTCCAACGCAGAGGAGGCCTTTCTCTTCCTCTGCTGCCACCAGCTAGTATCGCTTCGAACACTTTCACAGCCAGAGCGTTTGTATCCATTTGGACGGCATGGCCCCACTGCTAGTATTGCAAAAGTCCAAAAATCTTGCGCATAATTTTTCTCTCAATCACTCCAAGGGACGCCTCATCGGAAGCTGTCATCGTCCAAGATCCGCGCCATACGTTAGGACGGGCACGATGAGAGCCTCATAGAGTATAAGTTTTGTTCGTCGAGAGAGGACTTAACTACTCAGTTACCTACTTAGTCCAAAGTAGCACTTGTTGGCAAGAGAGATTCTACGTTTGATTTTAAGGCTGACATTACTATCGGTAGTAATGCTGATTCCTAGATAAAAGAAGTCTCTTACAACCTCAAAATCATAACTGTCAACAATGACGTAGCTGCCGGTACGCGAGTGCACGCGACAGTCACGCGGTTTAAATTTGACTTCGAAATAGGTACTGTAAAATTCTTAGCAGCTTTCTTCATTTATTCAACGCATCCCTGCCAATAGTAACCTGTATGCCCACATTTCGGCTTTGCCTGCATCTTTTTTCACCTTCATCTGGAATACTGGGAAAAAATCTGCTGCACCAATTTACCGAATGCTTTCTTAACAATCAAATAGTAATAAAATTTTTTCGAATTACTCATGAGTTGACTAAATAGAGCATCATTGAGATGATTCCTCGCAGCAAGGATAATAAGAGTGCTCTAGGTAGGCCTTAGTTAGCTATTCAAGCGCTGGTCAAGCGAGTTTCCAGACTAACTAAGCCGAGCCACTGATAGTATATAGGCAGGCCATTAATGATATTCATTATTAACTTCAACAATCTTCATGAACTTTCGCTCTCCGACTGAGGTTATAGGACCACCAACCATCGCAGGTGAACAGTTTCAGCTGTCTCGTGAGATCCGCGTTACTCTGGCGCAATTACGTTCTGGATATTGTAAGGAGGTTGAACTCCTACTTTTACAGAATTTACCCAGGCATACTAAAGCCAACTCACTGGTCCTTGAGTATATCGAAAACTGAATCTGTTAGGAAGGCACAATCGCATCCTGCTAATTTGGGTATAACGGGGAACGAAGTAGCGGACACATTGGCGAGAGAGGCTGCAACCTCATCATTAATAGGACCCAAGGCCTTCCTTGCTATAGGGTAACACACCATCAAGGAGAAGAACTAAGGCTAAAGGCGGCTTGCAGGCTCCAAACTATCGTGCTATGTCGGGCGGAATCGTTATTGGAAGGGTACAACCAAAAGAGGCTTAAAAGATTCATAACTTTCCCCGAAGCGTAAACTGAGAATACTCACGGGCATTCTCAAAGGCTGCTGTAGATTTCGTGGTCATCTGCACATAATCGGGATATTATCTACTGATTTTTGTCGTTTCTGCGATCAATCCCAGGAGACTCCAATGCATCTTTTCCTTGAAAGTAGGGGTATAACGCGAAGAAGATAGAGAAATCTCGGCTCTCAATTCAACCCAGCTCTATCCCGAATTTAATAAGGGAACTTTGTCTGGATTAGGTCTCTGCTCTGCGATAAGCAGATGGCACACAACCTCCTGAGATCGAAGTGCAAACCTTGAAGAAATCTATTTATTTGACTATCTCTTTACATGCACGCATAAACCCACTAACATACAGACTTTAGGTGCTAAGTCCCATCCCCAGAGCAGACGTCACTCATGAAACTAAATTTGTTAGCTCCATTTGCCACAAGTCCACTAGCCACAAGGGCCGTCTGAGCTCTTCATGGCAAACCTCCGAGAGTATTTCTGCTATGAAATAGTTGCTCCTTAAAATTTCTGCCCCATTTGTGCGATCAAATCACCAATTCGGTTAAAGAAAAAAGCAGAGTACCATCAAACAATCCAGAGACTCATAAATAGCAGACACAAAGCATTGAAACAAAAAATATATTGCACAGTGGCTTTTCGCGATATATCTCAAGACTTTGACCGCGTTGGGCGTCATGGTTTACCTTATAAAATAAAGGACACTCTACCAACAAAATACCAAGTACCTTCATAAGTATAAATAATGAAAAATCCATATCTACAGGCATCAGGCAGGGTGACAGTTTAAGCCCAGTTCTATTTATAATAATATCATTATGGATGAGATCATCTCCCCTGCAAAATCAGCGTCAGTAAATGAATATAAAATGTGCGCAGATATAATGAATTATGCAGATGATACTGGGATTTTAGCAGATATGGAAGATAATGAACAAAGACTATTGTACATTTTCGAGCAATCGGCAGCTAAGTTTAAAATGCAAATCTCCGGCACCAAGACAAAAGTTATGACCGTGTCGAAACAGCCGTTGAGGTGTTAACTAGTCATGTACGAGTATCGAGCAAGTCATGAGTTTTCAGTATTTGGGATCGACAATAACCTCGCATAGGGATTTGGCGGTGGAGGTCAAAACGCAAGCAACAAAAGCAGCACGAATTTCCGAGTACTTGAGGAATATAGTGTGGAGAAATAAGAGTAGAACATGACTGTTATGAGTAAAATACGTATATATAAAACACGTGTCCGCCCTATCATGACATATACAGTCGAAACCCGTGCAGATACGACCACAACAAGGCGTATTCTTACCATCATAGAAATGCAAACGCTCAGAGCGGTTTGTGGGCGCAAAACGCTTGACCATATCAGAAACGAAGACATCCGTTCATTATTTGATGTTCAAGATATCGGCAAACGGAGTCGAAGACGCCGGAAAATGTGGCAAAAACATGTAAAGAGAATGGGGCCTGACCGTATACCCAGAATCGCAATGGAGAATAAACCAATAGCCAATAGACCACCTGAAAGACCATCGAAACGATGGCTGGGCGCCTGAATCGCAAATAATTGAATTGTGATATGTATTAAATTGTTTACTATAAAATTGTATAAGAATTGTATATTGGCCGCGGCGGCCGCCGTAGCCGAATGGGTTGGAGCGTGACTACCATTCGGAATTCACAGAGAGAACGTAGGTTCGAATCTCGGTGAAAGATCAAAAAATTAAGAAAAACATTTTTCTAATAGCGGTCGCCCCTCGGCAGGCAATGGCAAACCTCCGAGTGTATTTCTGCCATGAAAAAGCTCCTCATAAAAATATCTGCCATTCGGAGTCAGCTTGAAACTGTAGGTCTCTCCATTTGTGGAACAACATCAAGACGCACACCACAAATATATACTTGTTATACATATACGATCTACCAGCTTCTGAAGAAACAATAGTTGGAACGTTCGCAGATTACACTGCCGTACTTACAATTGACTCCCACCCCAATGCCGCCTCTTAAAAACTTTTCATTAGTAACTTTCATGATTATTTTAATTTCGAAAATTTTATTATTTAAAGCCCATCTGTCTCTTTTAAAGCATTCTGGGAAATGAAGAAGTCCCTTGAAAATAAAGAATTAAAGAAAAATAAAAAATCAACAGCTGTCTATTTAAGAGACGCTCACAAAGCACAGCAGGTTGATGAGATATTCATTAAGATTCGCTTGCAGTGCGAAAGCAACAGCTTCGTAACGTTGCAAGCAGCGGAATGCAGAATATTGCATACCTGGCAGGCGGATACACCTTTCTAAGCACGAGCAGAAGGAGTAATTAAAACCATGTGAATCGCAGCCTGGAGTGGTATTTTAGCGTAGTGCAACAAAAGTGCAAATGCAACATTACCCCAATTTGCAAAAAACACAAAAAAACATGTCTGGCCTGCAATTGCATGCCACACTCGTGAGTGCCACACCACACAGCCGAAACATGTAGCAACAGAAGCGTTCACGTTAGCCACGCCTAAGAGCGTCTTTCTGCAGTGAACGTTTTGCGGCAAATCGAGCGTAAACCTGTGTGTGGTATGTTGCATGCATATTTGTATGTTGCAAGTGGCAGGCAACGTTTGCAGTCGTGCCAAGGCAAAGTGGCAGAGTGCAATTGCCCTTCTGCGCTCATTGAGTGTGTACGTATGTTTGACTTTTATGTGTTTGTACGTGCCACACTAGGTCAAAAAGCGCATTCACCTTCTGGTTGCTGCCTCTGTGTCAGCAATCATGCCATATTGGCTGGCTGGCTCTCAGTGGGTGCCACCACCGTTAAGGTTTCCCGGCTGTTTGCTGGCTGCCTCGTGCACTCACTTTTTACCTTTGGTATGCGCTCGGAAATCACAAGCTGTTTATTTATGTACTCGCACCGGTATGTGTGTGTGTTTGTGCAGTGTTGCCTTTGCTTTGCATGCAAAAGATTTAGGTAATGGGTTAGGGGGTGAAGGCAAAGGCATTGTATAATTTTAGGAATTTTACCTTATGTAGCATTTTGCCTTGGAGGGCGACTTGAAAATTGACTTAAACTGCTGCCAACTGCCAACTTGGCTTAAGTGCAATGTGCAACGTGACATGTGCAACAATATTTGTATTTGTATTATATATCAGACAAAAGGTGAAACAGCGGCCTACTACACTGGCATACATAGACTGCCTGGCACATACTTGAAAGCTGCTTAGGCCAAGGTGCTTCTCCAATTTGTGTGGTGAGTGTTGATGTTGCGCCACTAGTAAATGCAGGTTAGGTAGATTTCTTGGATTTAGGTTAGGTTCGGTTACGGTGCTGCCACTCTACAAAAAGGGATAGCGAGGGCCTGGAGGCTCATTGGGATACTACTACCCCCAATGTGGGGAAACCAGTTCGTCTCTAGGATAAATGATAAATTTGTATGAATGGTTGAAGATTTCAAATCTGCTAGACATGCAAAGAAGTAAGAGTTTCATCAGCTATATCGCGTTCTGGCATAAGCAGGGCAGTAGCACAGAAAGTATTCAACGATCACCACCTTCTTCTCGTTCCTACAGCCGCGACAGAAGTCATTTGAGGGACACCTCATACGTTTCTCATGAGTTCGCAATAGGCAGTGCGCAGTGATGATTTTAACCACCGTACTGATAGAAGACCGGTGGATGAGGGACTAGTTCCGTGCTCATTCCTTCTAGACCAATCCAGTCTAGTTATCTCACAAGTGGACTTCGTCTACCACTTACTGTTAGCTTCCGTGATGTACACCGACCTGATCCGGAGCTTGCGTGAGGATAAAGAGATGTCCACATATTGGGCAGAATTGATTGAGTTTGTGCTAGTTTTTTGTAAATTTGGTAGAAAATGCTTACAATATTTTTTTTTATTTTTGCTTTATTTTAAAATAATTTTTTTTTTTTATATTTTGTTTTTTTAGTTTTTGAATTTTGTGGTTATTGCTTCTTTAATTTTTTACAATAACAAAATTTTGTAAAATTTTTTTTGAATTTTTTTTATCGTTTTTTCAGAATTTTCTGAATTTATCCCACTTTTCTGTAAATTTGGTAGAAAATATTAACATTTGTTTTAATTTTTGTAATTCTTGATTTTTGTATTTTGTTTTTTATTTAAAATTTTTTGAAATTTTTTTTTAAACCAACATTTTTTATTTTTTTGTCTTTTTTTTAATTTTTTTTTTCGAATTGACTGAATTTTCTGTAAATTAGGTTGAAAATATTTGTTTCTTTTATTTTTTTCTTATTTTTTTATTTTACAATAACATTTTGTAAATTTGGTTTTATATATTTTTTTTTTAATATTTTTTTTTTTAATATTGTTTTTCAGAATTGGCTGAAATTGTCCCACTTTTCTGTAAAGTTGGTAGAAAATGATGACATTTCTTTTGTATTTATTTTTTATTTAAAATTTTTTTTTTTTTTGCTTCTTTTTAAACCAACATCTTGTTTTTGTTTTGTTATTTTTTTTAATTTTTTTCAATTTCTTTCAATTTTTTTCCCCGAATTGACTGAATTTGTTCACATTTCTGTAAATTTGGTTGAAAATGTTTAACATTTTCTTTTATTGTTGTACTTTTTTAATTTTTGCTTTATTTTTTCTTTTGAATTCTGTGTTTTCCTCACTTTTTTTATTTCACGAAGTCAAGAAAACATATTATCGGACTGACTACTAAAACTAGGATAAGATAAATAGCTACCCATGCGAGGGGGCCCACTTTGACAAAGAATCGAAATTCTTCCGTTGTGTTACCATACAGAGAAGCGGCGGAAAAAACAGAAGGAAAATATCTAAACAGTTGGGATTAGAGGATGTCGACCAACAGTGGCTAATAACGTTTGTATTAACCGCTTCCTGCTATTGATGAGTTTCACCAGGGGTGTGATATTTAAACCCGCAATACCCGCAGGTGTAGCAAAAATGTGACAGCCCAGTTGTTTAAATCTTGTTTAAATCTTAAATCTCAAAGAAGGTGTTGAGATGATACCACCTCGTCCCCCATACAGCTTCTGCCGAAAAGACTTGAATCCATCCCAGGTATCGCCGCATGGACACCTAACGGGCAATGTCCGGTAAGGGCACCCACCAAATACGAGAGCTGCGGCTTTTTTAGCTTTAGAAATTCCCTGGAGCGCCTCCAATCTATCCGTGGCCAGAAGGATCTCGCAACTTCGCACGTTTGCGTTCTAACCGAGCGCTCGCTAAGTTGACGCGAGGCCCATTTTTCCAGGAGTAGACCACAGGTTCGTAAGGAAACCAAAATGCTCCCGGTTTGCGCTGAAACCGTGTCCAGGGTCCTCTGCCTGCTAGCTCATCAGCCCAGCAGTTTCCCTCTATGCCACTGTGACCGGGAATCCAGATGAGTCTAATATCGAAGTATTCGGATGAAGTCAGAGTGAAGTCAGGCATTCCCCGACTAATTTCGAACGCACAAGCAACGAGCGCAAGGCCCTGCTTTTTCCTTGGCTGTTTGAGTAGATATTTACGGCCTTAACAGTGATTACAGAAGTAAGAAACACATCCACTGTTTCTTTAAAACTATTGCTAAATAATAATTTGAATCACCTACGTCTAACTAAACCAAAAGATAGAGTTCAGTAGTAGGGAAATTTCTTCTTTGAAATTGTGAAATCTAGGAAGTAAGAATTGGAGATCTCTTTAATTTTTCCGTACAAATTTTAGGGAGAGCATGAAGAAAATGTTTTTGTATTTTTTGCTTTTTTTTGCCATTCTAATGCAACCACATAATTCTGTCACTCCCGAACAGCAGCTGGGCCTTTGAGAAGCTCTTTCATGGCAATAATCCACTCAAAAAGTTCTCTCTACCTACCATGAGGTGGTTCGAGCCAAAGACTTGCTATCTTTGTACGAGTGTAAGGCACAACAACGTTATACTACGGCGGCTGCTGATATTCGCAGCGATTACATACAGCCGCAAGTACACTTATTATAAGGTTGTGTGTGTGTTTGCGTGTGGGTGAATATGTCTTATGTGCCTTCATTGTTTACATAATAATAGCGGGTTCGCTAGCGTTGCACAATCGGCACAACCTACCATCATTCAAAATACTAATCCAAATGCTATGTTCTTCTAAGTCTGCTTCTTCAATCCACGCCCACTTACTACTCTATCTAATTCCTCTTCTTCGTAATTTTCCTCGAAGTGATTTTTTGAATGAAACTCGCAAGCAACTAGCATTCGCCTCTACATATTATTCATGCATTTATATTAGTAAAAGCTAAGTACCTACATAGTTCGTATGCGTCGCTGGGCAGGATCTTGCCTCCCTCGCTAACCCCTCCGTCGTATGCCCAATGCGCCTA
This sequence comes from Anastrepha ludens, assembly GCF_028408465.1. Taxonomy (NCBI): domain Eukaryota; kingdom Metazoa; phylum Arthropoda; class Insecta; order Diptera; family Tephritidae; genus Anastrepha; species Anastrepha ludens. The sequence continues at coordinate 6,757,609 of NC_071499.1, read as the reverse complement.
CATTCAAGCTACTGCAGTAGTTCACTTGTCACTATGGCCGGAAGTTGAGCATTAGCTGAACACCAGCGCAACTGCACGACGCGTATGTGGGTGCGGGTGTGTATTTGCGTGCTTTGGTGTGGGGTTGCATTATTAACATTTGTTCGAGTGACTTGTCTGCAAGCAAATGAAATGTAAATTAATAAAGTTTTTCGTATATATTAAAATTGCAAGTTTCCGCCATTTTAGACTTTCGAGCGTCTGTGGCAAATAGATCTTAGACCTCCTCTGTGGGAGTTAAGACTCATCGAGTGGAACATTGTGTTGGGACTTTAGAAAACTAATCCCATTAAAGTTGAGTTAAAATAACAGACGGGTGCGAAATAGTGTAAAAAATTCTAAGATACCTTAAAAACCCTCAATAAGATACTTGATAAACCCATAAATTATGGCAATTGCCATACAATGGGGTGAAAGTGTTACAAATACAATTTGTGTTAAAGAGAATTGAAAAAAGGGTGAAGAAAAGGGATCGAAATCCCTTAAAAGAATAATAAAAACTACAATAGCAAGGACTGCATTTGTAGGAGTGTGAAACTGCAAACGAATACCAGTACATAACAAGCATTTAAAATCACGACATTTATTTTTAGTGGAAAATCAACGTTAATAAAGCAAACAAAAGCAAACTGTAAAGAAAAAATTTACAATAAACAAAACTCCGCTATCGCGAGTGTAAGTAAACAAATCTCGTGTGGCTGACAACCAGCTGTCACCGTTGACTGCATTATCGACCCTACGAAAAGAGTGTTACCATACGGCCTATACCGAGGTGAAATGGGTTCTCCACCACAGGGTGGTGGGCCCAATCATTCCAACACAAACAGTGAAGTGCGTAATAAAGATCTAATGCAAAAAATTGTTGACTTAGAAAAATTATGCTCTGCTCTACAAAATGAGATATCCCATCTCAAAATAGAAAACGGCAAACTTAAATCTTCTAAATGCGCTGATGATAATAAAACTGATTTAAACATCACAAAAAAAACATGTGTTGAAGTTTATGAAACTGATGAAGAAGAACTTGCTAGAGAAACCGACTGGATCCTAAAGAAGAAAAGGCCATCCAAAAAACGTAAAGCTGAATCTTCTCCTGAAGCTGTAACACCATCAAAATCTACAAGTAGTGCTAATGATTCAACAAAACCAACAAAAACGGAACAAGTTAATAAAATACCTCGTCCTCCTCCAATAATTATCAATGGTAATAATGATTTTAAAAAACTTCATAGTCAACTTATTGCCACAATAAAAAATAAATTTTTCATTAAACTTTTAAACAACGATGCATGCAAAGTAATAACGTTCGATTCGTATGACTATCGGTCTGTAACAAAATTGTTGTCAAATGAAAATATTCCTTGGCACAGCTATGAGAATAAGCAAAATAGACCTATCAAGGTAATAATTAAAAATCTTCACCATTCCTGCGACAGCGATTTAATAGTGAATGACTTAAAATCACAAGGGCTAAATGCTTTAAGCGCCATAAACAAACTCAAGTGGAAAACAAAGGAACCACTCGAAATGTTTCTCATCACCTTCGATCCGTCTGAAGATGTGAAAAAAATTTACGGAATTCAAAATATATTGAACACCATAGTAAAAATTGAACCTGTCAAATCTACAAATCTGATACCGCAGTGTAAAAAATGCCAATCTTTTGGCCATACTAAAAACTTTTGCGGGAAACCCTCACGATGCGTCAAATGTGCAGGTAAGCATGCCACCATTGATTGCAAAAAAACTGAGCTAGAAAGCCCAAAGTGTTGTAACTGCGGAGAGTCCCACCCTGCAAATTACAGAGGCTGTATAGTGGCGAAAGAACTCCAAAAGATTAGAACGAAAAAGCGATCCCAAAATTCAAAACCAGTAAATAGTACAAACAAACAACAAACAATCCCAAAACGTGCTACAACTACTACAAGTCTTACAAATAATCCGACAAAAATCCCTATAATAAATAAACCGGCTACATACGCACAAATTACCAAAAATTTATTACCGAACGAACCTATTGTGCAAAATCCCCTTTCAGCTATATTAAGCAAATTAAATGAACAAAGCCAAATCTTCAAATCAATTGAAAAACGCTTGTGTGCCCTTGAACAAAACATGCAATTTTTTGATTATGAATAAAACACTAAAAATAATATTATGGAATGCCAACGGTCTAGCTAAACACCAAACAGAGCTAGAAGTTCTGCTAAACAACGACGAAATTGATGTATGCCTAATAGCTGAAACACACTTCACAAGGCATTCATATTTGAATTTTAAACATTATTCCCTATACCATACTATTCACCCCAACAATTGTGCAAGAGGTGGCAGCGCCGTTCTCATAAAAAATAATATAACCCACCACTTGGAAGACCAACTCAGCGCCGAGGAATTTCAAACAACTTCCGTTTCTGTCGAGGTCTTCGAGCAACAAATATTACTAACAGCTTTATACAGCCCACCCAGACATCAACTAAAATCTGAAGATTACGTATCTCTCATCGAAAGATACAAAGGACGTTTTATTATAGGAGGCGATTTCAACGCTAAGCACGTACATTGGGGGTCTAGGCTTACAACAACGAAAGGGCGCGAAATGTTTAAAGCCATAAGACAAAGAGGTTGCGAAATAATTTCAACTGGCAAGCCAACATATTGGCCTACAGACACCAACAAAGTACCTGATTTGATTGACTTTTTTGTCTTCAAAAATATTCCCGCAAACCATCTTTCTATTTCCGAAGGCTTCGATCTGAACTCTGACCACTCACCGATCCTTTTAGAAATATCAGGGAATGCGGTACTAAATAAAACGTCTCCTCGTCTATTTAATAACTTCACCGACTGGCAGTACTTCCAACTGCAATTACAAGCTGTAGTGGTAGACACCGGCCGTATCGTGACTGTTGATGATCTTGATGATGCCGTGCTTCAGTTCACGCAAATAATTCAAAACGCAGCTTGGAACAGTACGCCCCAGCAAGAAGTCACATCAAACAAGAAAAAATACCCATCATATATCAAGTTGCTGATAAATAAAAAACGAAAACTTAGACGTCGTTGGCAGCAAACCAGATATCCTGAGGACAAATTGAAACTCAACCAAACAACAAAACAACTACACATTCAAATTCAGACATTTAAAAATGATAATTTCAATCGATTTCTTAAGAGCCTCACATCTGATAAATCCACAGACTACTCTTTATGGAAGGCAGCAAAGTCATTTAACCGACCGATAAAACACATAGCACCCATCAAAATAAACGACACCCAATGGGCAAAATCCAATGAGCAAAAAGCAAATTTATTTGCAGAGAATCTTTGTAAAACCTTCTGTGCCAATGATGGATCTGAAGATATTGACATCTCGTCAAATTGGATTGAAAGCGATGTCAGCATTGAGCCAGTTAGTAACGAAGAAGTAATGAGCGAAATTTTCAAAATGAAAGCGAAAAAAACGCCTGGTTTCGACCTCATAACTGCAGAAATTCTTCAGAGATTGCCCATTAATTGTGTTACTTGTCTGTCTCAATTGATTAATTTGTGTTTTTTGTTAAAATATGTTCCTATGTACTGGAAGACAGCAGAAGTAATTATGATTCTGAAAGCCGGAAAATCGCCAAATGATGTGTCTTCATACCGACCTATTTCTCTGCTACCAATGCTGTCCAAACTTTTTGAACGACTGCTACTGACTCGAATGTTGCCGATTATAGAAAACAAGAGAGTTATTCCAACGCACCAATTTGGCTTTTGAAAAAATCACTCCACTATCGACCAAGTTCACAGAGTTGTTAGAACCATAGAGTGCGCGATAGAGGAAAACAAAGTTTGCGCAGCGGTGTTCCTTGACGTCTCGCAGGCGTTTGACAAAGTTTGGCATACGGGCTTACTCCACAAACTAAAATTGATTTTGCCCAGGAATTATTGCGAAATCCTTTCTTCCTACCTTGATGGCAGATACTTTCGTGTCAGACTTGACAACGCCTATTCCTCACTGCAAAAAGCACGCGCGGGGGTACCTCAAGGAAGCATCCTAGGCCCTCTCTTGTACCTCTTGTATACGTATGACTTACCGGTTCACGAGCAACACGTTACCGCAACCTTTGCAGATGACACGGCTATCCTAGCAGTTGGAGAAGTGATAGAGACTACAACGACGAAATTGCAATCAGCGGTGAGTTCTATTGCAACATGGGCGAAAAAATGGCGTATCAAATTAAATAACTCCAAATCAGTTCACATTGTATTCGGCCTGAAAAAAACAATTTACAAGCCAGTCTACATAAACAGCGTAAATATACCGTACGTCAACGAGGCAAAATATCTTGGTATAACCCTTGATGCTAAACTGCGTTGGAGGGCGCATGTCAAGAAAAAGCGTAAAGAGCTGGAATTAAAAACAAAAAACCTTCTTTATCTTATTGGCAGACACTCTATTCTGTCAACGAACAACAAACTACTGCTATATAATCAAATACTCAAACCGGTCTGGACGTATGGCATTCAGCTATGGGGATGCTCAAGCGAATCTTGCATGACTGTTATCCAACGATTCCAAAATAAAGTGTTGCGCAACATCGTCAATGCTCCATACTATGTGAGAAATCTCGACCTCCATCGTGATCTTGGTATCTTACCCATCACTGACGTGGCGAAAAAGTACGCCATGGCTCACAGACAACGTTTAAGTACACATGTCAACGCTGAAGCATTAGCTTTGCTTCAGCCAAATACTCATCGTCGGCGGCTCAAGCGTAAAACAGTTTTAGACCAGATGGGCACCCAGTAGCAGCTGTACCTTATATATTTATACATTCATAATGAATTTATGAATATTGAGGCATCTTAGTTTTTTCCTTTTTTAATATATATGTTCAATAAAAATTGCTCGTTAGTATCTTTATTCCGTTGTACTAGTTGTAATTTCTAAACGTTATTCTGCCTATACTTTAAGATAGGGACGGGCAGCAGCGTGGCACGCTCGCAGCAGAGCGTGCTAGCAAAGTGCTAGATGGGGGGGCGACAAACTTACATTAGAAGGGTAAGCAATAGACGTGTACGTATATTAATCACTTCTGAGCAACGCATATGTGTTTGTAAAAAAGAGAGTGAAGCTTTGCCAACAGCAAAGTTACCAGATAAGGGGACTTCATTCCATGTTAAGGGATTTCGAAGTGTTGATCGTTCATATGAAATAATAAAATGCTTTTGGTTTTTTTTTTATTGGAAACGCTTCTTTGAATATTAACATCATATTTGCAAATTTCTATTTTATTTACTTTTATAATTTTTGTAACCAAGAAGCATAGGCGATTTTATAATCAAGAAGTTTGAACATTCGCATGTCAAAGTTTCATAGTTGCTAGACTATGTGGAGATAAATTTGTACTGACAAATCGGTGTATATTTTTCTGAATGAAAAAATTGTCTTCGTTTACATATAAGTATGTATGTATGTATATCGTATGTTTTTATATTAGTGCATTTTTTTTAAAGAATGCTGGTCACAACAGCGAACAGTAATCTCAACCAGCCATGTTTTATTTAAACAATGGATGTTATACATTTTATTTTGTTAAAAAGGACAATTTATACATGTTTCCATTAAAAAAATAGAGGATTTTTTCAAAAAACATTGAGGAAATTATCATAGCAGAGTGGGTATTCTTGGTGAGTACTTAGTTGCTCTCAAATTCAAATCACACGCATATGGCAATGCGCACAGTATGACAAAGTACACAAAAATGATTAGAGAAATTTGTTTGCATCCGCTCATGGATTTCGCACCATCGGTGGCAACGCAAACCACTTTTCGTCATGATACACCCATACGTTCAGTACATTCATTAACACATTGAAATAAATCTTCACCTTTATTGTCCCTGTCACTGGAATAATGTCCAAAAGTTCTTCTCATATATTTAGGTGGGCATCAACTCCTCGGATAAAAATCGCTAATTGGGCTATGTCGGATATATCTGTACTTTTGTCAATTGCCAATGAAATCGCTGTGAATGATTTTATACGCTCTTTTAACTGCGATTCTGTAATTTCCGCCATTTCATCTACTCGTCTGCTTAGAGTTCTACGAGATAAGGGGACAAAATTCCTACTGCTTTTAATATACAAAACTTCACCAATTCGCCATCCGGAAATGCACGATTCTCACGAACAAGGTTTAACGCGATTTCATAAGTTGCACGCTTTGCATCTACAACGTAATCTTCGCTTTCCTAAGAAATTAAAAAAAAAAATTTAATAATTTTAATTTTTCCGACCTTCTGTAATTTGGCACATCGAATCGGGCTCTTCGTTTAGACATACTCTTTATACTCTTCCTTTCTTTTCCTACATATTCATCATAATCACTCCTGTGCAGCTCTTAATGTCTCTTTATGTTAAAAACCTTACACACCACACGTTTTTCACATACAAGGCATTGTGATTCTCCGTCTACATATTTGCATAAAAAAGTTACACTCCACTTCGGATTCAAATTTAACAATGTTCTTTTATTTGAGATCATGCTGAACCAAATGTTTTATATTTAATATTTTATTTAACTTTGTTTATCTAAATTAAAAGTTAAAACAGAGTAATATATTACACATTAGAAATGAATTTAGGTTTTTGTCGGCAGTTGAACACTGTGCACTTTGTTTTGACGTTCGCCGTTTCAAATTTTTAAATAGAATTTTCAGCACTTTCACTGCATCCACACCATACAAATACACTTAATATTAGTGGTTTTTTATGCGACAATAATATGTAACTTACGGTCTCAAAAAATATCGTCAAAAAATGAAGAAATCACGAAAAAACTGATTTTATTTATGAAATGTCAAAACTTATGAGTAAGAGTTGCCGCAGTTGTTAAATGTGGGAATCAATTTTGGGTATTGTTGATTTTATTATTCATAATTTATATATATAAGTGTATACTCATAGTTGTTTATTTTTATTTGCAGTTGTGCATATCAGAATGTATTGGATTTAGATGGGCGAAATTAGTTATCAATCACGTCCACTTTTTGTGAAAAACAAAAGAAAAAATGATATCATTCAGTAGCTAAAAATTCTGAAACATTCGACAAACTTCGGTAGCTGAAGAGAGTTTGCAGTTTCATAAAGTAATTTGCTAAAAAAATTGATTTTCTGGATGTCTTAGCTCAATTTAAAAAAATATATCCGATCTCAAAAACCATTTAAGTAATCATAACATAAGTGTGAATAATTTACAGATTCGTCAGTATATGCAGTGATCAATATTTTTGAAGATTTAACTGACATTGCTTTCCAATATGTAAGATTTTAATTTAATCTCAAATTAAATATTTTCAGAGGTCTTAATTTTCTTTACATCTAGCAATTAAAAAACAGTATTACGCGAACTTTTGAAATGTTTTATTGCATGTCTATTGTTGTTTATTATCTTAATTCATTATTATAATAGAAAGTGTAATATGTATTTAATTTAGTTGTTGAAGAAAAATCTACCAAAAAACCAAATTTTTTAGAAATTTTTTGATATGAAGTTAAAAGTTGTCATCCCTGGTAAGAATTCATGAATAATTGCTCTCTCATTCAGGGTACAAACACAGACACAACTCGCTCAATTTTTCTGTTTCTTCCCTGTGCTTTGTTATCCCCCTTCACCTAGCACTTTTACGCACGCAGAAGCACACGCTGCTGCACAGTGCAAATGTGCTGAGTTTGCCCATCACTACTTTAAGATGCGTTAATAAAAAAAAAAAAAAAAAAAAAAAAAAAATTAAAGTTGAGTTTGATCTTTTGGAGATGTAAATGTCTTTCACTTCCTTTTCTATGTTTTTATTGATTTATTTTGATTTTGTTTACGGAAATTATGAAATAAAATCGAATTGGAATATATTATATTTATTTCCATATTTTTTCACTTCACGCGTGAATGCGTAGCGGTCAGGGCACAGCAAATCTGTTTACGAAGTTTCGTTTATCTTCTGCTTGTCCGCTCACTCACTCCCTTTCTCTTTCTGCCACTCTTTGTTTGTAGTCCGCAAGAGGTTAAAAGGAGTGAAGGCGCTTGAAACATTGTGAAGGCTATTCGCTCCCCACTCTACCCCTCTCTTTGCTCTTTGCTGTTTGCTCTTCTTTTCTCTCTCAACTTTCTCTCTTCCTCCTTCTTTTAATTTTTACTTTACCTCGTCTTCAAAGGGTTTAACGAATTACAGACGCTCGTTAAAGCTATTTCCTCTCTTTCCCCCTCTTTCTATTTCTTTCTAGTTTCCAATCTCTAAAAGAGCTAGAAACCTCACATTATCTTGACCCTGTAGGTTTTTATGGGAAATTACAGTCACATTTAATGAAAACTGAAAAAACTTTTGCCACTCCAAAATATCTATGATCTGCCCATCGCACAGTGGGAATTTTTGGACCAAAGTGGCTACTGGATCCAATTTTCGACCGATTTTGATCATTTTGTGGTTTTAAATGGGCCCGAATTTCAGTTTTTATTTTTGAAGTGAAACTTCTTAGGCGTCGATGGACGAGTACGAATGGAGAGTAAAATTTCATGGCCATGCAACGTTTTGGGCATTTTCGTTCCGCGAGAGAGAAACAAGATATAACGTCGAGGAAAAGGAGAGAGGAGCTATACCTTATATATATCTTAGATACACGTTAGGCTATTTTTCCTGAGTTTTTCCTTGTGGTTGCTAATTTCTAGTGAGAAATAACACTGCCTACTTTTTGGCGCTTGTTTGTTGGTGCAAACTTGTAGGAAATATATTTTTGGTGCCTACTCTTTCGCGTTATATTTCCTTGGTGCCTACAGTTTGGGGCGTTTTTTGGACCTATTTTTTTGACGTTTTTTTTTTTTGGTGCCTACTTTTTGGCGCTTATTTCTCTTTCCTTGCTAATGCTTGTGCGTACTATAAAGTGCTATCCATTCCGGCGTCGGATTTATTGGTTGTGCGGGTGATAAATGCTCGGAGTAGTGCGCGTTGTTGCCACGGTTTGTGTCCGGCGTTTACCCACACCGGTCGACCCTTCTCCGTTTTTTATAAATTTTATCTATTTGTATTCTCTGCAAATGTTGTGAATTTATTTATATATATATTCTCTCTTATTCTCTCTCGGGTCTCTCCCTCTTTCTTTGTCTGCCTTGAAAGTTTCAGTTCTGTTATGTGTTTATTATGTCAAAACACACCCTTGAATTCGAGTATTTTTATGAAAACTTAAGAAAAACTTTAAAAACAAAAGATTTTATGTATTCAAATTCGGTTAGGCATTTTTTTATCGTAGTCCAGAACGGCGGGTAGGCATATTTCCTCTTCCATCATTCCCGAATTACCTAGAAACTTAAAAACTAATTTTTTCATGGACAAACCTAGAATATTACAATATTATATATTATATATTCGTCTTTGGGGTTTGCTGATTGCGAATGCACGGCTCGTTTATCCTTGTTGGGTCGAATTGAAGGTCAGTTCAACAACTTGGCAACCCAACACCCAAGGGCAACATTGACACAAGCTCAGATACCCGAGGAGTCGAGTAACACGTTTTGAGTCGCGTGCAGAGGTAGCTGGCGAAAGAAGCCTTGAGATTGGGGAAAACACGCCTAAATTAGGATGAAACCACTTCCTAACACGAAATTCAGTTAAAAGTTGGCTACAATTCATATTTTTTTCGTTTCAAATTTTTCATTGTCTGTTCCGCTGTCAGACTCCCCTATGAGAGGGTGAAAACTCACTGAGTGTCTAGAAATGATTGAAAACGTTTATTAGACTAATGGTGTTCTCTAGGATTTTCGAACAAAATTGCTTAACTTACATCACTGAAATAAGTTACGCTTTGGCTGGCCAATTCTCCTTCTCAATGTGCAAGCTGTGACTACTCAGATAGTCAAAGTGAGAGCATTTCTTAAGGGTTTTACTCAATTCACTAGTGAGTGCATCTGTCGAGAGTTTAAATCGCGATTATTCGGTTTTTAATTCAATTCTCTTTTCAGCTATTTTCGGCTCTTTTTACTCGTTGCCTGCTTTTTTTCATTTTGCTAATTACTCTTGAACCAGGTGAGTGACCGAATGCTCTCGAAAGTGTGGGAGAGAACAAAATAAATAGTCGTTCTCATACGGTACGTACGCTCGCTCATTTGGGTAATGCAATTAACGGTTTTATATGTGTAAGTATATGTTTCCTCTTATGAGTAATATTCATCCAATAGGAGCTCAGATTGTTTATACCGAACCACCACTCGTCGCTGCAGAAATGAATGTGACTAAGGTCGCAAACTCATCCGCAACAACTCTGTCTACTTTGCAGAAACATCTTGATCTATAATTTAAAACGGTTCAATGAATGGTGTAATTGCATCCTCGAAGCCAGCGGTGACTGAGCGCATAGGGAGTCAAATCGGTGTTTTCTGAATAGGCTCCCAGAGGCCCATAGCGTGCCAAAAATTGTCCTATTTGATACGGTTTGCAGTGACATCATTGATTGATACATAGTTTTAAAAGTGAAAGACCATTTTTGCTGTTAATTGCTGACGATACAGGCAACTAAATCGCAATTGTTTTGTTTTTTTCGTTTTTTTTTTTTAACAAAAAGTGCTATACCTCTAAAGAGGTATCCGAAGCATGGAAAACCTTTCCATCATCTATCGTAAAGTAGTATTTTTTGATCAAAGATGGCAGTCGCATGACCCTTAAAAGGTGTAGCCAGATACTGCAGACTACTTAAAAATTGTGTCTGACTCCGGCCGACGAGGTTGAGTTCTGAGAGAAAGCACTCTTTTCCATGTCAACTGCTCGTTTACTATAGTGAAAATTATATAATGGCATTTGCATTCTTCTTAATTGAATAGAGCATATTTTCTTGGGCACATTTAAATGCTGTTCACAGTTGTTTCAAAGTACTTCCTTGCAACATCCTGCATATTTATTAACATCTCACTTCATTGAAATGCGCTTTCTGTCTGCCCTCAACTTCGCCATACAATTAATTAGTTGGAACTTCGTGAGTGAGGCTGCAATGAACTGCGTGGCTCGATTTCATTTAATTCAACACTTTTTACATACAACGCACTGAGGCATGCAACGCGTGCAGCACAACCTCAACTCACGATTGCTTTTGCTTATCCTTCAAGCATTTAACACAACTATTCGCGTCCTTGTTTTAATTCCTTTCACCGAACACTTATACCTACACCGCAAGCTAGTTAGTGTGTGTGTGTGTGTGTGTCGTGCTCTCTGTTACTTTTAGAGGTTCTCGAAAGTTTTAAATGCGAATGCCGCAACATTTTTGGTTGTAACACCAAAAACTTTTCCAATTATCTCTTCTGCAAATCGACCAAATCGAAAACTTTACACAATTTTTTTCCCGCACTAACAACTACTCGTATTCAGTTTAAATGGAAATTCACATCTCACCACTTGCTCAAATGCGTTCAACATCTTCTCGTTATCTTAATTTTCTTGTTCTTCAACATTTTTTAAATACTTGCCATTAGCAGAAATTCGATTAACAAATTTCTTTTCCCTCCTTTTATCTTTCGATTTGCTTTTTCACATTTCATTCACTTTGCGACCTATTTCAGCAAATTTAAATTACAACTTGATTGGGTCTGAAACAGGCAGCAGATTTTTTGCCATGTGTGCAGTACTTCGCATGCTGCTGTTCCTTCATTTACTTCTTAAATTTCAAGTTTTCACATTTTACTCTCTCCACTGCGTCGTTTCAATGCGAGTGGATGTGCTTGCTCTTCATTTATTTTTAAAAGTGTTTTGCTTTTCATTTCGCATGCGATTCGTGTGTGCGGTTAGTAATAAAAAAATTTGAAAAAGAAAAATTGGAAAACTGCATAACTCGCAATCAACTGCAGCATATATGCACACTGATGGAAAACTGCACAGCTTCTTAACTGCTGCCTTTCTAGTATATATTTGTGTGCATTCCTCATCTCATTTCCCTCTCCACAGTCAATGCAGTAGCAGGCGGCAGGGTATGTTAGGTTACATTTGACGTATTGCTCATTAAAGAAGGTCACTCGGCACTCTGTGAAAGCCATTATTTTGTTTATTACTACCTATGGTTCCAGGGGCCACAACAAACTCCTTCCACTAAGATTTGTTCTGCGCCAGTCCTCTTAGCTTCATTCCAGTTTAAATTCACGGCACACGTTTCTCAATACAACAGTCGTCCAACAATCCAAATGGCTGCCATGGGGAGTCCACTCAATAGCGGCTCTTGTGAAGTCATGGCATTGTCTACACAGGATGTGGCTCATCCAACCCCAGTTTTTTTTTTTTTGCAAATCTCACGGAATATTTGGATTTGCTGAGTTGTTCGTCATAGATCAGCATTCGCGATTGTGTATGGGCAGAAGATTTTCAGGATTTTGCAAAGGCATCAATTAGTGAAAGCAAAATGAAAGTGAAACCTATTATCAAGTAGAAAATTTACTCGCATCTATCCCCAGATGTTCTTAAACCATTGCGATCTTAATCAGCCCTTTCATCGAGTCTATGCCAGAGCCTTAAATTGTCCAAAGCCTGGAAGAAGTAGTTCTCCAGATTCTCGAAAACGGTTCGACTGAAGCGACTTTTTCCTAGTACTGAGAATTCGTAAAATCGTTCCTCAAAAGACTCTGCCTCTCTTACATTTGTAGAGCTCCAGATAACCAATATCTAGTGCTTTGTTAGTATTTCTCCTTTCCATGAGAAGTTGCACATTAATTTTTTAGACAAAGCCGAAAGCCACATTTTCCATTACTTTATATTAAATAAAATAGAATAAAATAAAATAAAACAAAATAAAATACATAAAGTAAAATAAAAATAACTTTTGAGATCTTTTCTAAGTTCCATGTGCCGAGTTTACCTAGTGATAGATAGTGATAGGTTCATCAATCTGCTACTACTGGATGCGTGAGATATTATGAAAGCAGGGAACACAGCGGCGCGTATGTGCTTGTGTTTGAATCTAAAAGCCCTTCCTCATACTTAAACTCCCACTTACGACGATGATATGACCAAAGGCTATTTATTATATATGTATTTAACTATGTTGATGTAAATTTTTATTAAAAAATATTGAAAATTTACAAATTTATGTAAATATTATAAACGTAACGAGTTAAAAAAAAAATAACGTCATCTGGTGGCAGCGATACACCAATGAATAATATCTGAAATCAAAAAACCATAAATATTATTAATCTTGACTAAATGGGGGAGATTTGAATTTCGATGTGTGTTTTTCCTTATTTTTTTTATATTCAACAGGCCCAAAAAATATTGTAGTTAATATATTTTCAAAGTTTTCAAAATCGACTATGTACAACGATAGCCAATGCGATAACAAAAATCTTGAAAAAAACAGAAAATTAAAATCGGTTCATTAGTCTTCGAGAAATCGTTGCCACCGTATCAAAAAAGGTCGTTTCGAGAAAAACGCGTTTGAAATAAAGCATCGTATCGTAAGCGCTACGGGGCCGAACCGACGGGCGCTCACTTAAGTGCACATGGAATCGGGAATAAATCGAATTTCGCTTTAAAATTTTTACCACATTTTCTTGAGTAGTTATACTAACAATTTATGCAAAAAAAAATCGATTTTTTTGAATTTCCACAGTGGCGTTCCCCTTTAATAAAAAAAACAACACCGAAAAACACTGTTTTGCTATTTTTGAGGTTATGTAAGAAGAGAATTACTCCTTTTTCAACACTGTCATCATGGTATTATCTAGTATTTTTTATCTACCATGATTACACCTCTACGGCCCTAATTCGTATTCAGTAAGCTCGACATTTTTTTTTTATTTAAAAAAATATTATAAATGTTAAAAAGAGTTGAGAGAAAAAGATTCAATATTCTTGCATAACCTCAAAAAGAGCAACAAATGAGATTTGCTATTTCAAAACATCAAATTTTAGAAGAATCAATAAATTTTCAAATGCACTCAATCTTGTTGCTATCATTCATGGGATAGAATTATATTTGTTGTAAAGTTGAAACCCGAAAACAAACTATAAGAAATTCAATATTTATTTTCACAATTAGCTGTAAGTCATGGCTTAGAAAAGAGAGCCTGATTTAATTGCTACTTAAGGAAGTCATTACCTACTGAATTATTAATTTATAGATGCGTGAAGCATCACTGATTTTTGTTCATTAGTTAAGTGCTCGTTAGAGTTAATTTAATGGGAAGCTATAATTTTGAAGTATGCAAAGAGTGACCGTTGCCAATTACATCGAACCAGACTGAAATTTTACCAACAATTAGCGCCCGCCCCTAGAAATAAAAATAAGTTGAAAATTTTCGTTTTTTTTTTATAATGAATCTCAATTTACGTAGGGCAAATTCATGTAAGCAGTCGTTTTATATTTATGAAGAAAATGCCTAAAAAATGTATATTTGAGGAACAAGAGTGAGCTTTATAATTTCCTTTCAAAGCAAAATATCAGCATCGAAAAGCCCAAATATATACTTGCTGAAAAATAAGAAATAAAAAATTAATTTAAATTAAGAAGATAATGAGGCTAAGTGGACGACTACCCTTCAGAAAGTAACTGGCGGTAAGAATGGAAAGCAGCGGAACAACAAAGAAAGCAAACTTCGCGTTATTAGCGAAGTAAATAACACAAGTAAAAGACGAAAGCTTGGAGTTCAACTTATGATTAGGGATAAAAGAAATTTAATTCATTAAATTTTGTAGAAGTACAAATGAAATTTACATGAATTCGTGGGCTGAAAAATATGCAAAATGGGGCTGATATAGACAACAAGCAAAAACAACTTGAACTCAATGTAGGAGGAAGGAATGTTGTGTAAAGTTATGATTATAATGGAGTTGACACTCATCGATGGGCGTCGCATCATTTGCTTTGTGCTCGCCAAAAATAGTAACTAGACCACAACAAAACGAAGGAAAATAAGTAATCAAATAATAAAATAAATGGAAAACTCGAATAAATACCAGACAGATGTATTAGCTAAGCTTCGCATTCAAATTGTCGTTGTGCGTCTGGAGCTTATGCCACAAATGGACGGCACAAATAATTTCTTATGAGAAGTATTTTTAAGACATAAGTCCAGAGGTGACTGCTTTTCAATTTCCGCAGCAAATCTACAATCCACACACAACTTACCACCACCTCGTCGCATAAAAAAAGTCCATAGCAATTCTCGGTGGAAGCGCGCAGCGACCCCAGCAACACAAACGTTTGCAAAAACCACAAAACTCATAAGGCAGTCGATTGTTTATCAATGGTTCATGGTGCGCGGTTTTATGTTTTCTTTCTGTGTACATCTGAGACCTTTTGGTATTCAAAATATGCTTAAAATTCACTTCATGTTCTTTTCGATGTGTTTGGCATTTGTTCTTTGGCATAGTTGTTGTTTTTGTTGTTACCTAAACTAACGCAAGTAAGTATTCAAATAAGCGTGCAAGCCCTGCTCGTAGCATCGCCCTGTTGTAGCACCCACCTGTTGCTCAAGCTTTTGTTGTTGTTGTGTGTATATTTTTTTGAGGTTTTATGACTGTATTTGAATTCATTGTTGTTGCATTTTTTGTTGTGTTTTATGGCTATATTTTAATTCGCTGTTGTTGTTGTTGTGTTTCTACTGTTGTTGTATTTTTTTTCTGTTTTTTTTTGGTGTTTTATGACTGTATTTCAATTCCCAAATGCAAATGTCCCAAATTACGCAATTACAAAAACAAAGCTGGCCTCTGTATGCAAGCAGGTTGAGTGAGAAGATGTTTCTCAGACAATTTGCAGAATTTCCATGTTTATTTTATTGCGCAATACAAAGTTTTTCCAGAATAATAATGAGATCAACAAATACGCTTTGAGGTTAGAAATTATATTCTAAAAATTGTGAATTTCATTTGCTTCGTAAATTTGCAAGGGCGCATTGACGCACACACATACATACACACTTATGTGTTTATTCATACGTAAAGTACCTTCTGCTCAAATATGAACGAGACGTTATCAATAAAACGGTCCGTGGATGACATATGGCAAAAATAAATTTTTGTTTTTCGGTAGGACTGTTATAAGCTTACATGGCAAATTTCAGCGTGATATGTCACATAGTTTGTTTTCTGTGCTACCGTAAACAAGTCAAGCTCGAGTGTGTTCTTCGAATTCTCTTTTATGACTTCAATTGTCTCAAAATGTTTTCCATGGAGCGGCAACTTGTTCTTCGAATCTTTGGGTACTTTTTTAGCCAGAGGCATCATTTAGGTATTTCCTTCTGGTTGTAATAGACGAACATATTTTTACCATTGTGTGTGGAGGTACAAAATTTTCAAGATAAAATGACTGCGTATTTCTGTTTTTAGCAAAGAATTTACTCAAAAAGGTTCTCGAGTAAGGTATCCAACTTTTCCAATATGAAATACTTATAGATTTATGTATTATGATTTCACGTAGGCCAAGTTCACATAGATAAAGTTCGAAATTTTGCTAAACATTTTTTGAATTTTTTGTTAAAATTTACACAAACTTTGAGACTTGGATTTATATAGTTTGTGCAGTAGAATGAAATATACTTTCATAATAAGTTATCAAAACTAAATAAGAAGCAATACATTTGCCCTTCGGGAGCGGCATAAAACTGCCACTCACCATAAATTAGAAAAGAAGCTCAACCAAATACTCAACAAAAGTGGTGTAAGCGCCAATATGTATATGATATATATGAATATGAGTGTTGTTTGATAAGTAGATACAACGTCAGAGAGATAACACTAATAGCGCATATCGAGGTTATGTTAGTAGCAGAGAAGTGTGTGCGTGGGTATCACAGGTGCCATGAGTACGACATCTGGTGATGCCCTTATGCCATTCTGAACTTGCAACCTCTAGATCTTCAAACTCGAAAGGAAGCAATGAAGGCGGCGTACAGGTTCAAGTTAAACGGAGTCTGGGAAAATGAAGTAAGCACTGGCCACTGTCTGATATACCACCAGTTGTCGGAGCGGTGCACACTGTTCTCGATGCCGGTGGACAATCGGGTGCCTGTCGTTAGCTTCTGTAGGAAGTATGATGTTCTGATCCCAGATAGAGATCAATGGTTAAGTCCAGAGAACCTATTAATGGGATATCAGCACACTTTCTACACCGACGGATCCAAAGACGGATGGTAGGGGAGCTGGATGGTTTGTTTGTTTTGGGTGCCTGGACATTTGGTATTACAGGGAACGAGTTAGCTGATAAATTGGCAAATGAAAGCTCTGCAAGTACGCCACTAGGCCTTGAACCCTTTCTAGGTGTCAATCCCGCATCGATTCAACTATGGATTGACGACTTCTTGAGGACTACCCATAGAGGACGTTGGACCCAAGTGCTTTGTGAAAGAAACAAACAGGAAACAGCGACCTTTCTCCTAAAACTGAGCAGAAAGGACCTGAGAGTACTGGTGGGTGTAATCACAGGGTACAACGTCTGTGGTCAGCATATGGCTACCACGGGGGTCGTAGACAGCCCCATATGCCTATCCTGTCTTGAGAATGACGACACTGCCGATAAAGGGTTGCGATATACTGAGTATGGATAAAGTTCATACTCTTCTTCTCCCGGATCTCTTAAGATTCATCAATGAATACAAGAGATTTGTGGAAGAGTGACGTCAAACCAATTTATCCGTCTTACCACCCACCTTTTATCTTTCCTATCTCTATTCTTTCTACCGAAATCTATCCGGGTGCAGTACAATGGTATCCTGACTGAGTGTTTGGACTTGTCTAACCCCCCACAAGTCTAATCTAATCTAGTAGCATCTCTTGGAAGAACACACACCAAGTTCCATCCAGATCGGTACATTTTTTTGTGTTTGGCATTCGTGTAAATCGAGAAAATCGACTGACTTTTCTTTTCCATCACAACAACGCAGCAGCTCACGCCTCAGCAGTTGTGATCGTAAAATTAATGGAAATAGGATTCCAACTCGTTTTACTATATTTCACCCTATTTTCCCAACTTGGCTCTCTCGGATCACTCGGACTACTATTTGTTCCCCCAAGAAATGACGGGCGGGAAAAAATTTTTATTCAAACAAGGAAGTGATTGCAGAAACGAATGGCTATTTTTCAGACTTGAACACACCCTATTATCCGGATGAGATCTATAAACTAGAGCAGCGTTAGGCGAAGTGTATAAGCCTAGAAGCAGACTTTGTCGAAAACCAAAAAAAGTTTACCTCAAACAATTAAGGGGGTATTCTAGTCTAGAAACTTGAAAAAATCGAAATATTTTTTTTCAAAATTCGATAGATTAAGTATTCAAAAATATCTCCCCTAGAGGATTTTTCAAAATTCGAATTATTTTCGAAGTTACAGCTATTTTAGTGACGCGACAGCTAGACTGGTTTGAGCGGACGGCGAACTTTAAAAGTGTTTTTCTCGAAACTACTTCTTTCGATATGATCGGCACGATATCTGAAGTTCTAATCAACCGATTTGCTTCAAGTTTATCATGAATATTATTTAAATATATCTCTATCGGATGAAGCACGAAAAACTGGAAATTTCAATTTTTTAATATGTGTAAACAATTCGAGAAAGCTTAAAAATAAGAGAAAAATCGAGCTCAATTTTTGATTAGGCGCCATTTAATGAAAAAAAATGTTTCGCTTTTTTTCTACGTCATGCGATAATGAAATTCATATTAATTAAGAATTTGTCATCGTTTTTTTTTTTCAGATGACCACAAGGGTAGAAATCGTGCCGACGAGGACACTGCCTTTTGTTTTCCCCTTCCACTTCAAGAACGTATAATTGCATAAATTTTTTTTTTTAATTCATTTTGTGTGCTCTTAATATATAAATAAATAAATGATAAAAACATTGATGGTAAAAATATAAATAGATTTTTTTTTTATTCACCGTCAAAAAATGCTCGAAGTTCGGGCTTTTAGACTAGAATACCCCCTTAAATTGTTTTTATTTTTGCACTGACTTTTCAAGCGAACATCGCATATACGGAATCAAATTTGTATAGGTATATTTGATCTTTCCCTGTTTGGAAATTTTATTATTATTATTATTTATCATAATTTTAAAATATTTGTAACAATAATTTATTTTCTTTATCACTTACTTTTTCACATAAGTTTTACTTCGTTTCACTAGATTTTTTTTTCTATTTTCCGTTTACACCGTTCCAAGCGAAATGCCATAGTTTTGAAATTTTAATCAAGCTCTATAGCTTAACTTTGACATTAAATGCCATTTACTGCTGCAAGCGAACTCCGCCATTTGCATGCAACTCGCATGCTTGCAACCCCTCGTTTTCTCGCACCAGCTAATTATTTCTTTTTCCTTTTACCTTCATTTAAAATAACAATTCCAGCTTTTCTGCTCGCAGCCACATTTTAATTGCGAGCTGATGAAATGAACGCCACAGCTTTTTAGTTTCCACATTATTTTTTATTTTTATTTTTTTGCGTCATATTAGCCAGTCAACAGCTTGTTGTTCGTACACTCGCACTCTCCTCACCTCGAAGCTTCTAACTAATTTGATTAACTCAGATATTTGTTTGCACTCAGCGCAGCGGAGTTTTCCAATACGCTGCCGTTGATCTTTAATTAGCAGCATTGGTGATGCACAAATAATTTACCTGCACCCTTTGTACACATGCAACCAGGTGTTTATGTATTTGTGCGAGTGTGTACTCACATGCACCCTTGCAAAACCCAGCTTTGGCTAGTTAAATATCAATGAGTTGAATTGGCTCATATATCAACCTGATAGTGCTTGTAAACGGCGAATTTGTTTGTTGTAATTACACACAAAGACTGACATAGTCGTGAGTGCACAGTTCGACTGAATTAGTGAGTTGGCCTTGTGGTTCGTTTACGTTTGTTAAGTAGCTTTTGGTTACGCGGTTGCTCTCATTTACGACCATCGCATTTGACAAAATATTTCGCTACCTTTGCGCCTTACACAGAAATACATCTGAGCAATCACATTTTGGCATTAGCCTCTAATACTCAATTCACATACATACAATTGCAACTGTAACCGTAAATTTTACGTAAATTCATTAGTTTGTAGTTGGCAATCAATCTCATATTACTCATACGCCACGCCGTATTCACGAGTTCAGCGAACTGTACACCCCTGGAAACTATTCTAAGGGGATAAGGTAGGCGCACCCTGTGGAAATTTTGATTTTGTTAGCCTATGTGTTTTGCTGGCGAGTGTGTATATATATATATATATATATTCCTTGGTGTGGTGCAGCCACTCGATGTGCGCGATATGCTACCTGCTGTGAGTCGCGTATTTCAATTGTGTGCGGCCTAGGATCGAACTAATTGAATTGCAAACTGCGAATATTGTGTTACGCTATCAAAGGAAGGACAGCTGTGTGGATACATGCGGTTACATGCCTATCAACTGTAGATTATTCTTCTTGATATGCTTACCAAATTATTGCTTGTGTTGCTGCGCTTACATAGCCAAAAGCAAACTACGACCTATTGACAGATCGTTCAACATTGGATGTTTTCTATGTGTATGGTATACCGTTGTTGCATGTAACTGTTGTCAATTAAGTTCGAATAGTTTAATGAACATTTAATTTGTTCCTTTTTCTCTTTCGAAAGGTTTATACAATCAAAATTTCTTCTTCGCAATTTTTGTTTTTTATGAAAGTAAATACAGTCTGTCTAATAGAAGCGTGAGCGCTGTAACTTGGAAACTATTTGACTAATTCGATTTTAACAAATCACATTATATGGGCTTATAATATTTATTATTGACCCTTGTGTTGACACCCGGGTACCCGGGTGCCCATCGGCGTATATTTTGTTGAATAACTTTTTTCCTATGAGAGATAGAGCAGCCTCTTCAGGGATTCCCATGATTTGACTTATTTTGTATCGAAATATGCATTAAACATATTTTGAAAAAATGTTTCACTTAAAAAAAGTAACTGTATAAGTCACCCGGGTACCCCTATAGAGAAAACACGAGATTCATGTATTATGTCATGAAAATATCTTTATTTATACAAATAAACAGTAAATAAGTATTATTAGTAATTAATTATAAATTATATTCTTTTTAAATTGGTATTAATCTTTAGCGTAATTCAAAATTACTGATCGCAATGTAAACATTTATTGATCTTTACTGAGTGCTCATCACAAACGGCCTTCTCGCACTCGGCACCTTGTCTTTCTTCGCTTACGAATAGGCCGCACGTTGCAAATGTAGCATGACCCAACCATAATTGCTTGTCAGCAGGTTCTACCACCGCTACTGGTTTTTCAAAGTAACTTTCGACTGCAAGCCTCGTTGCGTGGTTTCGCATAACCTGCTGGTTGTAAGCTCGCTCTTGAATCACCGCCATAGGTAACTTTTCTGAAAGATGGTGCAAAAAGATTCTGCGTCATTTCTGGTTTTTGATGTGCTAAATCAGAGATCATAGCATCGTAATGCATCGTAGTAAGAAGGATCACGGTTTTGTTTTTCTTTGGTACATATGAACACATGGTAACTTGTTAATGAAATCCAAAAACAGTTAATAAAAGTTCTCTAGAATTCGACGGTTTCATTTCTGGAGGAATGTACAGTTTGTGTTTTTCCCCCAAAGTACCAACGATAGTAAGGTTCCAAGAAAGAAGACTTTTAGCCAGAGGTAACGTTATAAAAAATCTCTCCATGCTAATGTTCCGGCCAGATCCTTTGTAAGCGACGTCAAGTTCTTTCACAACTCGCTTTCCTTGATTCACCTCTCGAGTATTAACTTGTTTGCTTGTATATCTAATTCCTTTCAGCGGATAAGCATTACTTGCATTGCACACCAATACTTTGAGACCGTACTTAGCTGGCTTTGATGGCATGTATTGGGTAAACTTCATTCTTCCTCGATAAGGATCAATAGTCAAGTGTTCCGTTGGTCTATACATCGTTGCTAGGTTTGCATTCAGCATCTTCCATACATCAGTCACTGGTACAGCTTTGTCTGTGGTTGCTCGTATACGGCGTGTAATATGATCATCAAAACGTATAAACCGTAAAAGTGATTGACATCTTTTTCGTCCAAAAATAAAAAATAAATGTATTATAAGTATTTTTGATATCTTTACATTACCTCAAAAAATCCAATATTGAGGAGGAGTTACCATGGTTTTGCGCTTATTGCAATTTTATTTGTTATTTTAGATAAAAAACTTTAAAAAGTATACACAAATTTCAGAAAATACGTCACACAATATAAAGTTACACAATCACATAAAATATTAGCACACGCGAGCTCACGTACGCTAAAGTATCCAAACTCTCTTAGTAATGACTGCGCACCGCTACGTCTTGCTTCTTCGACGATGAAAACTGAAGTATACTGCTTTTCAAAATGTTTAAACATATTGGTTTCAAAATGGTTCCCCAACATACCTCAGGTATAAAAGTTTATGAAGACCGATCTTTTCGCTTACCTTTCAAGTTCAATCCACCTGGCCTTCACAAAACCGAGTAATTTAGGGTGCAGCTGCCTGCGTTTTATACCTGATATAGGAGTACGAAAGTTGCTGTATATAATATAATATTTTTGATGTATTCAGTTAGAAATATGCTCTTACAACATAAATAAATAAATATTAATCGAATGTATACAACTACATATTTCGGGATATAGAGGACTTATACCCAAAAACTTGTCGTCGGCTGGCAGAGTATGTAGATTTTTTTGGGTGGCCACACAAGGGTTAATAAATTCAATGAAATATATAGGAATCACCATTACCTATAATGACTTCACATCTTTGAGTCATATTTTGTATTATTTTGTGCGCAAGTTGTGGAAGCAATTGGCCCTCATTCACAGAATTTGCCTTGATAACTCTTCGATCGTCTATATTTGTTTTCACTTTAGTTTTTGCTTAACTCTTGCTCAAACAGTTGCTTTCAATAAGGTTGCCATCAGGCGACTCTGAAAGTCAATCCAACATTTCAATACCATGTTGCTCTTTCCACTCTGTACAAATTCGGCTTCCATACTTGGTACTGTTGCCCTCTGGTAAAACCCAAAAGTGACTAATTCTTTCAATTATCATCGCAGCCGATGGCAATGACGCTTAATCAAAATTGCATTCAATTTGGCGGTAAACACGAATAAACGGTCAAATTCTTTTTCGGAGAAGCAACCCCAAACAGAAACTTTAACTTGATGTTTAACAGTTCGTTGAAGTTGTAGATTATCAGCAGAATACTGGGACTCGCCCAAAAGGTAGATTCATCCATGAATATAAGGTTTACCCAATCCTCTTCTGAATTTGCTTTAGCCCATACGAAATATAGGGTGGGCCATGTAAAATTTGCTTTTTGAATCGGCTATAAAAAAAAACTAATCAGTATTTTTTCAAACTGTTTTTTTATCTTGAAGATTGAACATTGTCATTTATGAATGAAAAATAATATCGTTCAAATGACTGCCACGACTGCCTTTACAGTAGGCCATTCGACCAACCCAATTTTTAAGCACATTTTCGATTGTTTGAGCTCCAATTTCATGAATGGCAACTTCGACTCATGTTTTAAAGCATCAATCGTCTCTGGATGGTTCGCACAGCATTTGTCCTTAACGGCTCCCCACAAAAAATAGTCCAACGCGCTTAAATCACAGCTCCGAGGCGGCCAATTGATATCGGAATTTAAAAACGGTAGCCAATAGTCCGAGTGTAACTTTGGCAGTGTGACAAGTTGCACCGTCCTGTTGAAACCAAATGTCGTCCATGTCATCCTCTTCAAAATTTGGAAACAAAAACTCATTGAGCATGTCACGGTAGCGCTCGCCATTTACTGCAGCCGCGGAAGAAGAAGAAGACTCACCACTTTGGAAATAGGTTTTCAATATTTCCCAATTTTGTTCAAGCGTAAAGCGTCCCATTTCGTAAATGTCAAACCTTTAAGTAAATTATGAACACATTTGACATGTCATTTGTGTTACCATTCTCAAAAGAATAGGTGGTTCAAAAAGCAAACGCTATATGGCCCACCCTGTAAACCACTACGAATAAGCACCAAATATGAAAAATATAGACGTCTGTTGTTAGCGAATTTCAAATGTAGTCTAATCTTTATATTTCCGAAACTCAAAAGCGCTGCTAAATGCAAGTAATTTCTTGGTGCGAATTTGGTGAAATCAGTTTCAAGATTTAATATTTTTCACAAATTTTTAGGAAAGTAAAATTGTGATTTCCAACTTTCGCTTATAAATTTCCGCATGGTTATTTCATCGTATTTTTATTTGATTTATTCAACAAACGATTCCTTATTACTCATCTGTACGTTAATCATAATTATATTCACTTTGCCTTATTTCCTCGGTATATTTGAATTCTCGGCACTTTTTCATGCATTGTTAATTTGCCTTTATTGCACTTCGACCACCAATAACCATTTTATGCCAACAATAAATATTTTTTATGACAGCAGCAATCATTTATTATAACAAAAGTACAAACTACACACACACACACACACATGCGTTATAAATACCATCTCAGTAAAATAGGAAAAAAATCTGTGCAGCTGCGGAAGTTGCAGTGTCGATGCTGCATTTGCAAATTAATTTGCCACTCAGCGGTTTTGGCAATTTTAAGCTGCGCAGTGCGTCCATTAAATTTTAAAATAAGCATTTTTATTTTTGTGATATAAGCATTTTTGTTTTTGTGATATATACGTATACTTGTTTTTTTTTTGTATAATTTCCCTCTTATAAGGACAACCGCTAACTCCGCTTGCCAAATTTATGCTTAGTCTTAATGTTGTTTCTATTCTCTTCACTTTTCACTCCAGTTTGCTAAACGCGACCGGATAAGTCTACACCGATTAATCAAATTTTCACGCGATGCCGCCACAAAATAAATTACCAATATTTAGGCAAAAATGGCAAACAAAAACAGGACTAGGCAACAAAGCAAAGTGGAAAACACGAAGCCGAAAAAATCTTAGTGACTGGTGTGACAGTCACGTAGCTTACATTCCCTGTTGAGTTTGGCGTGTCACGTCAGCCCAATAAAAAAACCAAGCCGACTGTTGCCGATTTATGATACTTAAAGAAAAGTGCAGCTTCTTCTGTAAATTTTATTAAGGCATTTATTAAAAAAAATATATAAAATTCAACAGTTTAAATTACTGCTGCAGCTCGTCACAATTTTCGTTCATCTCTCAGACAATTAGCGAATACTTCCTCGAGAAAAATTACCTGGTTTTTGATGCAATCTTTAGAGTTTATATATAACATATATATATGTAGAAAAACACGTGCTTAGAGTCCAAAATCCAGGAATAGAAAAAGAAATTTTATTTGATATGTCTTATTGTTAAAATAGTAAAAAGTTATGAAAAAGGAATGTAAGATTAATAAACAGCTGTTTGAAAGAGTTGCATTTAGAGATCCGAGCCGGAGATAGTAATTAAACGCCGACAAAATAACAAGTGGTTTCCACATATATATTATAATTGGCGCGTACACCCTTTCTGGGAGGCGTGCGTCTTGATGTTGTTCCACAAATGGAGGAACCTACAGTTTCAAGTCGACTCCGAACGGCAGATATTTTTTATGAGGAGCTTTTGCGGAGATTTGTTATTGCCTGCTGAGGGGCGACCGCTATTGGAAAAAACTTTTTCTTCATTTTGGTGTTTCACCGAGATTCGAACCAACGTTCTCTCTGAATTCCGAATGGTAGTCACGCACCAACCCATTCGGCTACGGCGGCCGCCTTTAAGAATAGTAGGTTTAAATTTCTAAAAAGTTGAATCCACTGACGAGCCAAATTCTGCTTTATGATTCGGCACAACTGTTAATCGGAGCTTGAAGTGTCTATTGAATACAGCAGGTGGAGTGCCACCTCCCATTTGAGTTTTCTTAAACTGGCATCGTCAAGGGAACAAAGTACATCAAGTTTTTACCATTTATTTTTATTTTTAAGTTTTTTTTGTATAAAAACGTATTTCATATTCCATTAAAAATTGTACAACGCAAAGCTTCAAACTTTGTAAAAAATGTATAAAAATTCGACAAATTTGCATTCACTTGTTAGTCAGAACTTCTAGAAATATTCCGAGTATGCACTTCTGTAGCCTATTTAATTTTAGTATAACAAAGTTCAAGTTTGAAGTTGCCAAAACTCTCGTTGAACTTTGTCGATTTTTTTTCTGGGATTTTTTTCTCAGTTTTTCCAAGTAACGCACAAATAGTTTTTGCACTCAATATTCAAAATGCACTTAATTTTTTTTCACGGTTGATAGACGTTATTGCTGCTGTCGCATTATGAAAAATTCCCCATACATTTTCGATGAATGCGGCTTAAGTATTGCAGTTCTTGGTCGGATATAAATTCCAGTCGTTGATACGTAGACGCCAGTTGCACCGGTTGATCTTCAGCCACACTTTTTCTAGAAATTAAAATAGGATAGTGAAAACTCCCGCGAATGCTTCTTTGTCAACAAGAACTGCTGTATATTAACTGTTCATGGTTTAATAGGTTACCGCGCCAGAAGGTGGCGATTTTTGTAGAAGCTTTTTTAACACGGCAGAAGAGGAACCAATCAGACCCCTTTTATGTATGTGTAAAGACTTGACCAGAAGGAGATGTAGCGGATATAGGGCATCTAAATCTAATGAAGCTTTGCTTGTTTATAAAACATTACGACACCCTACCTACCTTCCTACCTAGCAAGAGCGCCGATATTTGTCGTCAAAGTTTTACAAATGTTCAGCCTCTCAGCTTCTCGTCATCATCATCATCACCATTCCTTCGTCTCCGTTGCGGAGCATAGAGCCAAAGTAAAATTTTTCCATTTTGTGCGAAATATTTTTCACTTGCTGCCAGGTCCTTGCTGCTTTGTATTTCTCTTCGATGCAACGACGCCAAGAGCCCCTAGGTCTGCCCCTTCTGCGCTGTCCTTGGGGGTTCCAGTCCAGCGTTTGTCTGCTGAATTCAGTGCCATCTTTCCGTAGGGTATGGCCAAGCCATCTCCATTTACGTTCTCTTATTTCAGTTGCGATTGGTTTTTGATGACATCGTCGATGCAATTCGGTGTTAGATATCCAGTTGTCTGGCCAGCAGATACGTAGAATGCGTCTCAAGCAGCGGTTCACCAATATTTGAAGCTTCAGTATAATTTCCCCAGCTTCTGCGTCTTTTATTTGATCAGGCATTGCGGATGATAGGGGACTTACAAAGTATGAGTTTTATGCGCTATGAGAGATCTTGATTACTTATTTGCTTACCTAGTTCGAGGAGCTAACATATCAGTCACGTCAGTTTTTTCTTGTTAATTTTGTCTCAAAATATACAGCAAAAGCAGGATTATTTAAGTTTAAACTTTATAGAACATTGAAAAATGCATCAAATTTTCAGCAAAATTTCGAGCTTTTTACTCAGAATTTTTCATGTTTTTCGGGTTTGCACTTTTGTAGCGAAATTAATTCGAGTGTATGAAGTGCTGAAAACTTCTTTAACTTCACGAAAACGTGAATACGACGAAAATGAAATGTCGAAAAAACACCTTGATTTCGCTGAACGTGCATGGATGCCTACCCTGTTGACTTCTCTACACTTTCTACCTCCAAACTCGACACGCATGACTTTCCACTCAGGGTGAGAAGGTTTCGCGGAAATTGGCTCTAACTAGCTTTTAAATATGCCTTTAAATTAGAAATTTTCATTCGATGGGTATTTGTTGAAGAACTTGAGAACTTAAAATGATATTACAAACAGAAATAAGGCTAGAATGATTTTATTTATTACAATCTGATAGATAATTGCACGGCATTTATTTCTTGAATATGATATCCGGCCTAAGCCCGCCGCGGCTGCGAATTACAGGGTCCCTTCGATCAGTCCAATTTGTGACAACTTTTTCCAATAAATCTAAATGAGCCTACTCAGCAAAAATGTGACGCAAGCGGTGGCCATTTAGCTTCAATTCTCGCACGAGCTGTATTTTATAGGCGCCCAAGCCAAGATCCTTACATAAAATTCAAAGGTCAACAAGTTGAGAACGGCGACAAATTGACATTTCGGCGGCTTTTTCAACACTTTGCTCTATGAACTGATTTATTTTATGCTTTTTTTTTTCTAAGTAAATTTCCACAATTTGGAAGTGTTTTTATGGCATTAAACGATTCATGCTGACTTGCCAAACCTTACTGAACAGAAATGTCATAAATGTGTGCCAATTGGCGTTGAACGCCTATTTTTGGAGATTTTATCAAATTCACATTCCCACTGAATTACTGTTAGGCAAAATTATAATATTTAATGGGTTAGCCACATTCAAGTGGAGTATGCGTTTGTACGAGTATGCCATAGTATGAGCGTATCACTAAATATGTATGTGCGTTTGAGTCTAATTGCGTGTGCTTATCATTTCTCGTATTATTTATTATTTTCAGTATATAACTTACATACTTACATATTCACATACATAGGTTCATATGCGTTTGTTATTGCCTAGAAAACTTGGGTTTCTATGTGCGTGAATTGAGCTGTGTTTTTCGCCTGTGCGTACTGCGAATTACAGATGATGAATCGATGTCGAAGGCGGCAAGGAGTACATGGAACATACAACAATTTCATGGCAGTACAACATAATTAATTATTATGAGTCGTGACCTTTGATCTACTTACCTTTCCACTTTTCTTTGACGCACTCTAAGCAAATATTTGCATTGCTATTGGGACTTTTGCCTGGAGTATTTAGCCAACTGGGCTTGTAGTTAAACGTTAAATGGTTAGGTTGAGTAAATTAAAAACAAAAAAAAAACAGCAAAGAAAAAAAAACAATTTCGCGTGCAAGTACCAGTTTTGCGCTCAACAAAATTTGCCTTTAGGCAATAGAAAAATATTTTTTTTTCAATATCGGCTGGAGAAAAGACCTTCACTGTTAATTGGATTTGACAGTTTTGCGTTAATGAGAATCTGAGCAGAATAACTCTGGAAGGCGACGTGTTGTTATTTTATAGATGCAAGGCGCCTTTCTGCACACTTGTTTTTTTAATTTGATAATTAAAGTGATTAAATTTGATAGATGATTGCAAGAATGCGTAACACTATTCGACAAATTTTTCTGACAATTTCTGCTTGGCATGAATCGAATCGGATAAATCTTTATTATACGAGCTGAATTCGCAAAGCGCGTTGAGGAACTTGTTTTAGGTGCTGGCCTTATTATTGTGAAAATTATCATATTAAGATTATGAAATATCCATTGTGCCTCGCTCATGGATTTTGAGTATTTCTCTGAGCCCAACCTCCTTAAAAAAATTCACTCTCCAAGGGCGACAGTGTTCCCATCGTCACCAAGCCGTGTCAGTACCTGTTTCGCTCACCGGAGTAGCATTCAATTCATCCACACAACTAAAAGGCTGAGGTGTGAATTTTAGTCGCCTCTTACGACAGGCAATTATCATTGCGAGGAAATTCAAACCTGCTCAGGGAGTTTTAGGTGTCGCTTAGATAAAATGTTGATGGTTTTCAGTGCAGATATGCTTTTGTGTTGCAGAGTGTAATCGGACAAGTACAAGTTGCAGCGTCTTTTGATCTCAATTTACGCAGTTCATGTTTAAGAATAGGTGATGAAAAATTTGTGCTTAAATGGAAAATTCTTTAACATATCCTAGAGATTTTAACAAAAATTTACCGACACTGTTTTGGCTGGCTTAAAATTTTGTTCGAAAAAACAGATATGCATAAATATGCGCAAACTTTTTTCTTTTGTAATTTGATTCATTTCTTTATGGATTCTGTATCGAACAATAAAGTTACGACTAGAACGAAAGAAGATAGAATTTTGTTTTTTGATTTGACTATTTTTTTCTGCATTAAACAACAGTCTGAGCGTATTTTTTCTTTTTTTTTCTGTCTTTTAGAAAATCTTTTAGAAAATATTCCCTTTAACACTTTGAGAATTTTGCGATTTTTAGCTGAACTACTAATTTTCAGAAATTCATAATACCTTTTTACAGCAACGAGAACCTGTTTTTTTATTTTAATTAGGAACTCCAAAAAGGAGGTTTTAAAACGAAACAATTTCCAGACATTTTTTCGGCGAATTCTATTTTTGTCCAAAAAATTCTCTTTTAGTCTTTGAGTATTTTGCGATTTTTAGCTGTGATACACATTTTTAGAAATTCCTAATTCCTTTTCTGCGGCAGCTTTACAACTTCTTTATTTCGTTTAAAACTAAAAGGAAGAATTTTTAAACAAAAATTATTTGCAAAAATAATTTTAACAAAGTCTAATTTTTGAAAATATTCTCTTAGCTTTTTGAGATTTTTGCGACTTTCAGCTGCGATACTAATTTTCAGAAATTCATAATTCCTTTTTTACGGCAGCTAGAGACTTATTCTGAAGTGAAACTTCTTAGGCGTCGATGGACAAGCGGGAATGCAGAGTAAAATTTCAAGGCCATGCAACGTTTTGGGCATTTTCGTGCCGCGAGAGAGAAAAAAGATATAACGTAGAGGAAAAGGAGAGAGAGAGCTATACCTTATATAACTATATCTTAGATACACTTTGGGCTATTTCCTGAGTTTTTCCTCGTGGTTGCTAATTTCTAGTGAGAAATAACACTGCCTAGTTTTTGGCGCTTGTTTATTGGTGCAAATTTGTAGGAAATATATTTTTGCTGCCTACTTTTTAGCGTTATATTTTTTAGTGCCTACTGCTTGGGGCGTTTTTTGGTCCCAATTCTTTTGGCGGTTTTTTTGGTGCCTACTTTTTGGCGTTTATTTCCCTTTCCTGGCTAGTGCTTGTGCGTACTATAAAGTGCTATCCATTCTGGCGTCGGATTTATTGGTATTGCCTTCCGGTAACTTGTGCCGTTGCTGCGGTCCTGGAATCGTTGCGTTTGTGCGGGTGATAAACGCTTGGAGTAGTGCACGTTGTTGCGACGGTTTGTGTCTGTCGTTTACCTACACCGGTCGACCCTTCTCCGTTTTTTATAAATTTTGTCTATTTGTATTCTCTGCAAATAGTGATTTTATTTAGATATATATTCCTTCTCTCTCTCTCTCTCATTCTCTCTCGGGTCTCTCCCTCTTTCTTTGTCTGCCTTGAGAGTTTCACTTCCGCTATGTGTATTATGCTACTCGTACTTTTTTTATTGCAATTTGGAATTAAAAGAAGAAGTTTTTAAAACAACAATAAATTGAAATTTTTTTTTTTGCTTGAAATTTTTTTTTGGGCAAATTACAATTCCACATAATGGCTAATAATCATGTTTCTATCAAAAATATATTTATATATAATGGAAATATTATTACTAAAATTTGAAAAAAAAATGTATAAGAAATTAAGGCGGCACAATAAATCACGGAATTTTTAAATTTTTCCCATTATTTTCCCAAAGAAGGTATAAATCACGAAATTTTGAAAATTTTCGCACAATTTTTCAAAAACTTCTCTATAATTAAAGAAACAAAAACAATTCGTATCTCGGATTTTTTGATATACTGTCAGCTTCAAAACAAAGTGTACTCCACATATGGACGAGTTTTGACATTTATTTTTTTTTTACAACAAATGCTCGGAATATTTTATATGGAGGAAGACATCCAACACCGTCGACAGGAAAGATTGTCAAAAATCAACATAATTTTTGGGGCGTTTTGTTAAAAGAATTGAACGGTCTATGAAACTGCATACTCGAAATTTTTCCAGAAATTCTGATTAAAAAGTGTAAAATTGTGATGAAAATTCGAAGAGTTATTCTAAATTTTGTATAAAGTTGTAGTATAAACTATAGTTTCATAAAAAAAAAACAATTGAACTAAAAAATAAATAGTCAAAATTGATCAATATGTAGTGCCCACTTTCTTTTGACGCTGATTGATTTATATGTAGAACTCAAATCAAAAAATGTGTATGCAAATGTGTGAAAAAAAGAATTACAAATTAAATTGAAATGAATTATTTCTCTGCACAAGGATCTTATCATGACCTTTTTCCCAAAATATCCCTTCATGCATTGTCATTCCACCCTATGCATTGCAAGAGCGTATTAAGCTTGAGCGCCTAAATTCATGCAATTAACATTACACGCGAGCAATCTGAGCGTAATAATTCGTCCTTTTTTTATGATAATGCAGAAAGACATATTTGACCAAAAATGCTATTCGATTGTGTAGTAATTAAATAAAGGGTACAAAGCAAATAAAAGATATATTCGCAATATTTACTTGACAAAACGGCTATTAACCTTTTTGCTCTTAATTTCATTCCGAAAGTTTTGTTTTTACTTCTGCATTTGCAACAATTTTAACATCCAGTTTAATTTCCAACAAAAACAAAATCAAATGAAAACTTTTCATAAAAGATATTAAATCGACAATAGGAAACTCACATTTAATGAAATATAAACACAAGCGCATTCTGGGTAATGCAAAACTAATAATGGGATGGGGTCACTGTGCCTTTATTTATTTTGTACTTGAAATGACCGCAAAAAGTCACAAGAGAAATAACACTTTGTGCGAGGTGTAGTTGGAAGTGTGAGAGACTAAGTAAACCAAAATGTTTTTAAACTGTCCCTTTTTCTCGGAAGGACTTCGTATGACTGGCAGACGCGGCTGGTTTTACGAATGTGGCTGCTATCTTCTTGCACCTCAATCCAACGCAAGAACGGCAAATAAAAAGACATTTTGTCGAATATTTGTTGTAAAGGAAATATGATCGTTTTTGTTTTATTTCTAAAGACCGCCAAACTTTTGGAAATGATATTTCTAGGCTGAAAATTATAATCTTCTACATTTAAATAATATTTCAGGCATAAATTACAAAGTGCTTCATTTTTCTTCAGAAAAGCTCTCAAAGCCGCCGCAACTTCTCAAAAGATTTTTTGAAAATGAATACAAGTTTCTTATATTTTAGACCATTCGGCTATTCACTTTGAACACTGCAACGCTCTTCTAATGGCTTTTGGTGGTTAAATTTAATCTACGAAATATGCTAATGAACTGTAAAGAGGTACAAGCAAGTGGGATGATTTCTTTCGTCGGTCGACAAATTGTGGTAGGGATTTGACTAACCATTTCACCACTCATCACCATTTTTTAAATACATTTTTTAACGCATGAAAATACGAGTATATATAGTCTAAGCTAAATCATTTTTGAACACTTACTTCTCGGACACGATGCCTACATAAAGTGTTTTCTTAAAATAAATGTGCATAATATATTTAAACCATAATCACTAAGAGCTTTTACTAAAGTAGTCTCAAAGAGCGATGACAAAGCCATTAAATATCTGCACTAAAAAAACCTGCCCTAAGCCTAAGGCAAGCAAACCAAATGCTGTCATCAAAAAGCAGAGATTTTTCCCTTTGATTGTAGACGAATATCGAAAGAGTCGGGCATCCGATTTCTCACACTCTTCAAAAATCTGTTTTTACTGAAACATATTCAAAAGCGATTAGTGTGGGCAAACGAAAATTTGAATCGTGATTGAACCAAGGTTAGGTACATCGACGGCCGCTGTAGCCGAGTAGATTGGATATGTTGACAGACGAACCATCTTTTGCTGTTTGGAATTCCTGGAAGAAAGGCACAACATTTGTTCATCGGGCTATTAAACATCTGTTCAAGGACCATGCCATTCTGTTTTGGAAAATGATTTGGTACTTTGACTGTTTTCAAACTCAACGCAAAGTAATTGATCGAATAAATTTACCGCAATGAGTTGAATTATTCCAGAAGACAATGATACAAAACACTGGAGTGGACTTTGCTTACCTTGGAAAGCAGAAATTGGCATGCAACAGCTTGATTGAAAAAGTTGAATGAAAACTAAAATTCAGGGGGAAAATATCATAATAACAAACCAACTTGCCACGACGTTAAAAACAATTTGCAGGGATCTTTCTCCGGAGTAAGCTAAACAACTAAGCGAAAGTTGTTCAAGCCGTTGTCAGGCTATTATGGACACCGAAGGGGGGCGCACGTCATACCGTTTTAACTATAGCTTGGCCTAGGTATTGAAATATATAACTGAAAACAAAAGATACAACTTTTACAAACATTTTGTTTAAAATTATATAGGCAAAAGTGTTTCGAGAATCTCACTGTGTGTTTTTCCTAAAGAAATAATGCATTTCGTTTTTTTAGGCATAGATAAAAGCGCTTGCCTTATGCAGGTGATGGGAGGACGTTTATATTAGCCAAATGACAATGAAGAAAGTAGTTCCATCGTCCCTTTTAAGTAGCCATATGGCAACTAGGCAGATTATGACATTTTGTGCTCCCATTCGCGCATTCCAGAAAACGTTTTTATTTCCCATTTCATGTCAAATGTGAACAAAGTATTGAATATTAAATACCAAAATATTCATATATGAAATACAATATTTTGAAAATTTAAACAGAAATCCGAAAATATAATTTCTACTCCTTTTTCAAGAGTATTATATATTCAGAAAGCGTAAAATGTATATCAGAAGAGCGAATTCTACTTCTGCAACTGTAAAATGTACTTTAGAATAAATTGTCAGTTGTACATAAGGAACCGTAAAATGGATTTTAGAATAGTCAATTGTTTTTCAGAAACCGTAAAATTTATTTCGGAATAATCTATTGCACCTCAGAAAGAGTAAAATGTATTTCAGAATAGTCAATTGTATTTAAGAAAACGTAAAATATTTTTCCAGAATAGTCAATTGTACTTCAGAAAGCGTAAAATGTATTACAGAGTAGATAATTATTCTTCAGAAAGCGTCAAGTGGATTTCATAAAAGTCAATTGTTTTTCAGAAACCGTAAAATGTATTTCAGAATAGTCTATTTTACTTCAGAAAGGGTAAAATGTATTTCAGAATAGTCAAATGTTTTTCAAAAAGAGTAAAATATATTTCAGAATAGTCAATTGTATTTAAGAAAACGTAAAATGTTTTTCCAGAATAGTCAATTGTACTTCAGAAAGCATAAAATGTATTTCAGAGTACTCAATGGTACTTTAGAAAACCCGAAATGTACTTCAGAAAATGAGAATCTATACACATTGTAATTATTTAGATAGTACATATTTTCAAAAAAAAAAATAATCGGTTCGCGAAGCTCCTAGACCAATTCGTCCAGTTTACTTGTGGTTTACACGCTGGCGGCATTTACGGTCTTTTTGGACGCCTTACGGTCGAAATGAAACTGCAGCTACGTTTTTGGTGAATGGCGGTTTCTCTCGAGCCAGGCTGACTGAATTGTTGTTTCCAAAAATTAATCAGCTTAATGTCGGCTACATTTGGCTCCAAAACACGATGCAACTGGCCACACAGCGCGCTTAACAGCCGATTTATTGCAATATTTAAGCCACCATTGACGCCATACGGCCAGATTTATAGGGAAAAATAGTCAAAAATTTTACGGATCAAATGAACCACGTCAGTTTTAGCTGCGATGGACTTATAATGAAAAATATATAAAAATAAAAATAAATACCAGGTTATAATAAAGAATGCGTTCCACCAATATTTCTGCTTTGTATTATCATTTTAAGTTCTCAAGCTCTTACAAAAACACCCGACACAACATATCCAAGGCGAATATTCAGCCCTCATAGCCCTGAGCCGTAGAGTAGCTACTTTGGCCATATGCAATGAGGCAGTTAACAAACTCATCAGGAGCCGGAAAAAAAACTTATAAAACAGACTCGAAGTGTGGTGGGGTGGGTATAAACGATTCCACCACAAGGTTGAGCGTAAGGAAGACGTCGCCTACAGCTATGACATACATCAAAATTGCTCCAGAAACAAGATTCTACGAATTTCACAATTACACGAACTTTGACACATTAAAAGTAAATTAAAACACTATTTGTTTTTGGTTGTTTTTGTTTTTCTTTGGTGTACACTGTTGACTTTTGACAAAAGAAGTTATTTCGCTTTAAGAGGTGTTGGTTAAGATCAATAAATTGCAATTGATGATACCGAAATTTAGTAGTATTTTATTGAGCTTTTATTGGGATAGTTGCTCAAGCTACAGCCCTAAATGATTAATTGAATTAGTTTTTCGAGACAAGCAAGCAGTTCAGTGCCTGAATGGCAAAAAGTGCTAAGTCAACTTAAGTTGCTTCACCTTCCTACGTAGGCGTGGAATTCCAATCATGTAACGAAAATAGTCGAACATCTTCACTTCTTTCCGCTATCGCTAAGCATATTTGCCTCCATATTTGAACAAATACAATAAAATAATACTTACTGAGTTCATTGAAGTTCATATAAGTGCATGCACATTTACATATACATTATACATATCTACATATGGCCATCTACATGGACAAGTTCACGTCTCATTCTTTATGCCAATGCAAAAGGTCCGTCACCGGTCAAGTGCGCGTAGGATTGACAATTTTATTGTGGAACCAGTTATAAAGGAACCAGAAAGTTGTTGAAAGTTCATAAGTTCAATTTCTTCACCCACATGCGTGTGTGTGTGTGTGCTACTGCTACGCCCAGTGGCAGCCCAGTCTAAAAGTAATTTCACATTCGTGCAATTTATTGTTTGGAAACAATTGATAACAAATGCTCTTGAACGTTTTCAGCTTCAACGATTCGTAACAAAAGTTTATCAAAAAATAAAAATAAAATTAATTTGATGAATTAAGAATGAAAATAAAACGGCTGGATTTAGCTTTACCAAAAAATTAAAATAATAATAGGACTATGAATAAGTTCGTGCGGTTTTTTCGAAATTTGAAACTTTATTGACGTAAAATGGTTACAAATTTAATATTCAAAATATTGTCCATCGCTTACTACTACTTTTTCCCATCTTTCTGGCAATTCACGGATTCCCTTTGTGAAAAATTCGGTCGGTTTTGCCGCAATCCACGAATCGATCCATTTTTTGACTTCATCGTAATTACGGAAGTGCTGGTCAGCCAGGCCATGTTGCATCGATCGGAAGAGATAGTAATCGGATGGCGCAAGGTCTGGACTATACGGCGGGTGGGGTAGGACATCCCATTTGAGCGTTTCTAAGTATGTTTTGACCACTTGTGCAACATGTGGCCGAGCATTGTCATGTTGCAAAATAACTTTGTCGTGTCTATCGGCGTATTGCGGCCGTTTTTCTCGCAGTGCTCGGCTCAAACGCATCAATTGTCGTCGGTAGACATCCCCCGTAATCGTTTCATTCGGTTTCAGTAGCTCATAATACACAACACCCAGCTGGTCCCACCAGATACACAGCATAACCTTCAGGCCATGAATATTCTGCGCCGACGTCGATGTTGAAGCATGGCCAGGGTATCCATACGTTGCCCGACGTTTTGGATTGTCGTAATGGACCCACTTTTCATCGCCAGTCACAATTCGATGCAAAAAACCCTTTCTTTTGTGCCGTTGAAGCAGTTGTTCGCATGCCATAAAACGGCGTTCAACGTCTCTTGGCTTCAATTCATACGGCACCCAATGGCCTACCTTTCGGATCATTCCCATGGCTTTTAAACGTTTGGAAATGGTTGATTGATCAACTCCCAAAGTTTTTGCAACCTCTTCTTGCGTTTGAGCCGGATCTTGATCGAGCAATTCCTCCAATTCGGTATCCATGAACTTTGGCGGCGCACCCTCGCGTTCTTCGTCTTCCAAGCCAAAATCACCACTTTTAAAGCGTGCAAACCACTTCTGGCACGTTCGCTCAGATAGAGCATGCTCACCATAAACTTCCACCAAGATACGATGACTTTCGGCTGCTTTTTTCTTCATATTAAAATAATGAAGAAGAATTCCCCGCAAAAACACATTATTTGGCACGAAATTCGACATTTTCAAGTGTGGTAAAAATATTGTTGTTTACGCTTCAAATAAAAAACTTATACTGACGTTTGTGCCTTACGACAGTAGCTCTCCAATGAATGTTTGGAAATGTGGATCGATGGAATAATAATCAAGTTACGCCATCTGTTGTAAAACCGCACGAACTTATTCATAGTCCTATTAATATAGCAACCCACACGGCAATAAATCAATCAGCTCATTTGAAAGCTTAATCATTCGGAATGTCCTGCACTCGTCAGCCACTCGCTGTGCTTAATGGTGGCATTACCCTGTCACACAACTCAATAACAGCCTTTGGGGTGCTTGACACTGGTAAGCTGCCATTATTTTTCATTCAATCCTTGCTTTTGTTTTTTGAATTGTAATTGAAATGCCTAACTATGTTTTTTCAATTCACTGCTGCGCTCTAATCCTGTGCTAACCAACTCTTGCGCCTTAATTTATGCTTTTAGTATTCGTTGAATTTGCTATTTAGAATAGTTTCAATGAACCCATTCAGCGCTGGTAGTTGGTTTTTCATTGTCTAGACCAACACATTTCGAAAGATTATGCGCTCAAGGATTGACGTAGGTTATCGTTTCTTTGGTTTATGACGGTTTTAAAATTGTACTAAAAAATTGGTTGCCTAAAAAACATGATGAGACAAAACTATGTACGAAAATTAAACATTTCGTTGTTACATGATTTAACTTAGTGGCTGAAAAAGTGTTCATGTTTAATCCTCATATTTTCATTAATTTTCTCTCTACTTCTGCTAAATCGCGCCATGATAGGCATTTCATTTATTTCCATTTTTTCATTAGGCTGTGAAAACGAAAAGATTAACAATCCTTTTATACAAAAGCTGCACAAGTAAGTATATTAAAGTGGATGGCATAATGATAAGATCGCCAAGCATTGACAAGTTTCAACAAATTTTCATTAAATTTTAATTTTTTTTTTCACATATCGAAAAGGATATCTGAGAGCAGAGTTGACGATGAGTTTCGATACTTTTTATGGCAATTTGTATTAGGTGGGGGAGCCTCACGTTGGTTGGTTGGTTAGAGTGGTGATTCATCCAGAATCCAACTAGCGCTTCCGCACCATTTTGTTGCCACATCCTCGTTACCAAGCCTCATGTCGAAGCCTCAAAATCGGTCATTTTTTTAAACATATTTTTCAAGGTGATAAAATAATTATATTATTTTGAAGCCTTAACTCCATTTTATTTAACCTTACGAGAGTACAAAAAAAATTTTTTTAATTTTTGTTCCAAATGGCGGCTCAGGATCATTCCTTGTCGGCTGCCTATGGCGCGAGGTCCCAAACTGCTCAATTTATTCCTCTTAATCTATCGATCTGAAACAAAAAAATGAGATTGTTTTTTTTATAACATATTAACGGAAAAGATGAACCTATAAAATAAAAAAATAAGTATAAAATTTATTATAAAATAAGCCTTTGAAAAATGTCAGAATTTAGGGCTATTTTATTGACATTTTTAACCCCCAAAAAGTAATTTATCAACGCGAAATATCTGAAATTTTAGGTTTATCCTTCTGGTAGTAATGTACAGAAAGGCCTCACCAAACTTCAAACAAATCGGTCTATAACTTTCTGAGTTACGATACGAGCAGTTTTTAAAAAGTCGTTTCGAGATAATTGAGTTTAAAGTTTGAGATACAGAAGCGCGCGGACCGCTCTCTACCTAGTTAGTGGGCTGTAGAGGCTATAATATTGAGAATTTCGGCATTTCACAGTATATTCTTAAGATGCTATATTTTCAGATTATCGAAAAAACAAAAAATCAATTTTTTGAGGCTTCTACATGAGGCCCTTAAGTTCGTCGAAATTTCCACAGCAAAACTGTAGATTTTTTGACTCATTTTATTCCCAAGAGCCAGGTCTTCATGTAGATCTGCATCTTTAAAAAACTCCATAGAAAGTAAAGTAGTATGGGATTGTCAGATCAGACCATCTCGCTGGATAACGACAGTCTAATTAAGAAATGATATGGCTTTGAAAAGTGTGTCTCAAAAAATTCTCTATTGTGAAAGGCAATGCAGTCTGTCAAATAAAAAAATGCGGCGGTTATGACTGGCTTGACAGGATAACTTTGGACATCCCAGGTTGTTAGAGAGTTTTTTGTTAAAAAGGAGAGTTGTTGTTTGAGGGCGGCTGTCCTCTATGTGCACAGTGTGTCCTAACCATCGAAGCCTTTTGGATTTCTTCTTCTTCTTCTTAATTGGCGCTATAACCGCTTACGCGATTTTGGCCGAGTTTAACAAAGCGCGCCAGTGGTTTCTTTCTCCTGCTAACCGGCGTCAATTGGGCACACCAAGTGAAGCCAAGTCCTTCTCCACCTGATCTTTCCAACACAGAGGAGGCCTTCCTCTTCCTCTGCTACCACCAGCTGGTACCGCATCGAATACTTTCAAAGCCGGAGCGTTTGTGTCCATTCGGACGCCATGACCCAGCCAACGTAGCCGCTGGATCTTTATTCGCTGCGCTATGTCTATGTCGTCGTAAAGCTCATACAGCTCATCGTTCCATCGTCTGCGATATTCGCCGTTGCCAACGTGCAATGGTCCAAAAATCTTACGCAGAATCTTTCTCTCGAACACTCCAAGCGTCGCTTCATCGGATGTTGCCTTTGGGATTTAATGTGTGTTTAACGGCATCTTCTCCCCGGCATAAGTTGAGCAACTCATCGTTGTAGGGTAATCGGTACATTCCATCGTTACAGCGTATGAGGCAAAGTACCATTCGAAGCACTAATCGCTCGAACACTCTTAAGCTGCTTTTCGTCTTTGCCTGTCATTGTCCACTGCGCTGTTATAATTTTTTATTAACACTCCCAAATATTTGAAGTGTTGAACTCCCTCAAAAGTCAATGTCCCAATTTCGAATGCTTTCAGGATCTCGTCTCTCTTCGCTACGCAAGACCTACAGATAATTAGTATAGCCTTCATTTATTCGAAGGCTTACTGCTTTTGCATGACTTTCAATGTTGTGAATGGTTTCGTTCCTTGCCACTATTGCGATATCGTCCGCATACGCGATTGTTATTCCTGAGCGCCTAAGAAGGACTTCATTTCTTATCGCATAGTGAATAAAAAGATAAAAACAGTTAGCCTACTCGCCAATTACTTTTCCAGTAGTGTTAGTCAGATTTGCCATTAGCAACTGAATAAGTTTTCCGCTCCAGAAGGTAAAATAGCCGTCGGTGAATAACTCGCTACCTTCGCTAAGATGTGTAGCAAGTGTTTGTACGACAGTTTCTAAATGTTTATATGGCCTATCAACGAGAGCAAATATATCCTTGGTATATAAAGAAAAGGCAGGATTAAAACATCAGGCGACGCAAAAACAAAATGTTTAACCCTATTGGATTTGGTTCACATTTTACATATTATTTCAAGCTCGTTGTTTCTGAAAATGGAATCATTTGCTCGTCGATGCTCAACACAACGTGTAGTACTGAACGAACTCTCTAGAGCTTGCCTATTTTTCCTCTTCAGTAACAGACATATTTTCAACAAAATGCGCGTTATTTTTCAAATTGAAAATTCTGTCCCTGGGAATGTTTGTGAAACTGAGACTTTTATTTGAGGTCGCTTATGTATTAGATACGTATTTTTGGAAGTTTCATTTATCCTGCGCCAATATGAACGCCTACAAGTTGTTTGTACTCCGAAAGAGTTGAGTTAAAACTGTCATTGTTTTGAAGACCACACATATTGCTCTTTTCTGAAACTAAGCCTCAGAAGCTATCGTCAAAGTATTCACAAAAATAATTAAACGGCGTATATTCTCAACATCACATTCAGATTCGTCAGTACACTGGGATTTTGAAAATCTTTTTGAAAGCCCTTTTTGACTTGTGTTAGTGGCAGAACTTCGGGTATGTGAGATTCTCTTTCGTCTATAAAATTTGTCGCGATTTCTTCTTCAAAATCTTTACCATTCCACTCTTCCCTATCGTATTCATTATCGGACATATTTTCGATGTCGCTTTCTAAAAGCATGGAAAAAAAGCTGCTGTTCCGAAAATTTACCTACCACTTTCACTAATATATTACAAATGTTCAGGGGGCTGGTAAAGCGAAAAAATGCCGAAAATAAGGGTGAGAACCGAGGAGGTTATAATGTTAAGTCTTCAATTACGGTGATACTTTTGTGTGAAAGCGACGTCAGTACAGAAGGCTTCAAGTCCCCATACTAATATAATTATTTTGCTTGGAATGGAATGTTGTATACTGGACTTTTAATTCAATTGAAGTGCATTTCAATAATGGGTGTAGACATAAAAAGAGGAGTGGAGCCAAGGATCACATCTTAGCCACGTGAAATGTATAAATGTTGCGTAGATTGAAATGGGTCCGTTGGTTTGTAGTTTTCATTTTTTGCTTTCGCAAAATTTCACAAAAAATTTGTTTTGAGTTTTGCTCTCAGCTACTCGCAGTAACGAGACGTAGCTTGGAGCAGAGTAAAAGAGTTGATCTCGTGTTTTGCGCTAACTGCTCTACTACTCATTTGTTCAAGTTAAGAGCAGGGGCGTGAGCAGAGCTATGTTTTCGTTGATGTTGCTGCTATGGAGTAGTTAATGCAAGCACGTAACTACTTCGGGTATACACTGAAATATTGACTTGAGTAATGTTGATATTTTAATAACAAAAATTTATAATTAATTTCGAGCTGCGTTTGCTTTTTTAAGGATTTTTTTCAATATATTTTTCGCATTTCGTGGCCATTAGTTTGCACATAATCTTCCGTCACTTCATTTAATTCCAAAACACAAAAGCGAAACAAATCGCTGCAGTGCAGTTGTAAAATCGAGAAGTACCTTTTGCCTGCCTTTACTACCTAGAAATGCCGCACTTTTGTGGCAGTTGCTGAACTTGTTTTATCTCTTGTTGATTGACTCCTACTTTTCGTGCTTTTATTTTATTATTATTTTGGCTTTTTTGGTGTTTGCTTTTCTCTTAATATTGCTTACATGTTTTGTTTTGCTTTCATCGGTGCGGCGGGAGACGAAGTTGTGTAGGATGTGCGGTGTGGGGGCATGTAATTGAATGGCTCCGCTTCACTTCGTCGTACCAGAGTGCCCAGCATTCGAGTAAAGCAAAAAGTCGAAATAAAGTGAGTTGAGGAGAAACAAAAATTGAATTGCAAACAAAACAATGGAAATTAATGGCGTGTAAACGGAAAGTTGCGCTCTTGTTTGGATTTTCTGCTACGACGTGCATTTCTGTTTTCGATTTTTTTTTATATATTTTTTTTTGTTGTTGTTGCTTTTTCAGATATTACCAATATTAATTTCGCTG
Organism: Anastrepha ludens; assembly: GCF_028408465.1. Classification (NCBI taxonomy): domain Eukaryota; kingdom Metazoa; phylum Arthropoda; class Insecta; order Diptera; family Tephritidae; genus Anastrepha; species Anastrepha ludens. The sequence continues at coordinate 6,714,474 of NC_071499.1, read as the reverse complement.
CTTTCGTCAATGGAATTACGATTTGGCGTTTTCGTTTTTCGTTTTTCTTTTTTCGTTTATTGTGAAATTCCTAATATTCAAAGTGATTGTTTAATTAAACGTATTGTATGATGATTTTTACTTACAATAAATAACTTTGTTTGCCCAAAACGTTTTTCGCCAGAATTCATTTGCGCATTTTTTAAAAAGGTAAATATTTATTTAACAAAAATAAATATATTAAAATTTTTCGTTTTTTGAATATTTCTGCATTTAAAAAAAAAATTTATCATCGCGTCTTAAAGCATAATCAGTATGACGACATGCAGGTACTAGCGAGCAATTTTCATCAATTTGCACGTGACGTTAAGCTAAGTCTGCGTAAATATAGAAAAATCTGTATAAAAAAACTTTTTTCTTAAAAAAAAACTGCGTATTCGCCGAAAAAAACCGCTTTTCATTTGTTTCCGCCCAGGTTCGAACTGAGGACCTTGTGCGTGTGAAGCACACGTGATAACCACTACACTACGGAAACGCTTATCAACTATTTGCCAAAGTGCACTGTTGGACTGAGTCAATAAACGCGCCATACAGGCAAACATATCAGTTTTACTATTTTTGTCAATCTCTCTTTTCTATCTTTTCTCTTTCCACTATTCTGCCTCTAATAGCGCCATGCCGTGCGTATACTCTTTAAACCGGCCTTCATCTCACTGTTGCCCACTAAAGCTCCACCAAGCGAGCTGAGTAGTGAATAAGCACTAATATTATCATTATTATTCATAATCATTCACTGCAGATGTGCTTAGAAAACTACTCGCACTTTTAGGCACTGCGACTGTAAATGGGTTAACTGACAATAAATCTTTGTTTGATAAGAAAAGCAGGCATTGTTTGTGCAAAAAAAATTTTTTACCGATCTACTTTTTATATTTTAAGTGCTTTATAAAATGAAAAAAAGATTTTGTTCAACTATGACAAATCAAAAGCAGAAAACCGTGAAAGCAAAAGCTAAGCAATGATTATTTTCCGACAAGCAGCCGCGTTATCAAATCATTGGCATAACAAATGCACCACTTTTTCCTTTTTTTTTGGAGAGAATGCAAAACACCGTTTGAGAGAAAACTTATGAGAAGTTAACGGAATTTTTTAGCAACTTGAAACTTGCGCTTTTTACTGAAATTTCAAAAGCTATAAAACAGCGTACCAAAAATTTGTCTGGAACTTCTAATTAAAATGCGTGGAATTGTGACGGAAAGTTTGTGGAATTTTTCTTTTCTTTTTGCATAAAGTTTGAGATTTGGATTTATAAAGTTTTTGTTAGACATTGAGTTGTACTTTTGAACAAAAAAAAAACTAATAATTAAAATAATAAAATAAAAAATAAATTAAATTAAAAAAATAAAAATAATAATAATAATAATGAAATTAAAATAATAAAATAAAAAAAAAAATTATAAATAATAATAATTAAAAAAAGCTGACCTTCAGCTGAGATAATATGTACCTTCTCTTTTGTTTGTTAGTTCGATTTTTTTTTTGTATTACAGTATCTACTCATTTGCATTGATTTTTTTCATTGAGGATCATTAATAGGCAATCGTTTCGCTTGTGTTTGCCATTTTTTTCGGACATATATATATATATTGATTTTAAATTATCGCAGAAATTGTTAAATTATTCATTGGCGATTGCGAAATTATACAAAGTCTTCTATGCGCTGCAGTGATATTGAATGGCCGAGTGATTACTTTCTCGTCGGTCAATACATCTCAAATATGCACCTTAGTTGCTTCCATGTACTCTTTCACTACACTCTCTTATATACAACCTGATTTTTGATGTATATGACCTGATGCCAAATGTATTTGCGAACTTCCATAAAAATTTAATCACTTAAATGCAATTCGATGGACAGCACTCAACTTCAATAAAATCCCTTAATCCACATATTCGCATATATGTATTACGCACACTTACGTTTGTCTTTTCTTTATTCATGAACTAAATGCGTTCTGTTTACCCCATCGAAAAGCTAAATAATTTTCCATTAAACGCCATTCATTTATTTAATCATACAATTTAGCAAAGTATTTAATTTCTGCGAAATTTAGCCGTATTGCTTTCCCAACTTTTTCTCTTAGCTTTGCATTATCGCACAGAGTTTTCTGAGTTGTCGCAAATCACTTCCCTAAATTGGATTAATTTGCCACGGCAACAACTAAGTGCCGCCTTAATTGGCTTAACCTGCCACCCGTCTTGACTGGCACTGTTTCGCTGTTCAAATTCTCATTAGGTGAATTCCACGATGTTGGAATATTCGAAGTCTAAATTCTTATGGCTGAAAATACTTTGAAGTGATTCCTATATAACATTTACATTCCAGTCCTGAGTATATTTTTATTTTTCTAATACTCAAAATATAGCATTCGAATAATAAATTCTAGAATAGTAAAGAAATAAATAAATGTCTCTATATTTCCTTACTATGAGGAGTAAATGCTTACATTGGCGGCTTTTGCGTCTTCGGACCTACCCAACTGAAATTTTCCCATAAATATTTTTATAGAATACTAGCTTTACCCGGCGCGCACTTTAAAGAAAAATCAATAAACAAATATTCAGTTTATTCTAAACCATTTTATTGATTTTGTTTATTTCGAAAACATTGCGACATTACAAAGTTTAGTTTCAATTCGATTTTCATTGAAGTGCTGTGGGATACACAATATTTCTTGTTTCTCCATCTGGTGCCTAGACGGTCCCACACGTGAGCAAGCCCCATAGAGCTGTCCATGTGAGAAGCATGGATTCTCCAAATTTAATCCATACACTTGTAACGATGGTCCTTGTGCTTTGTTAATAGTCATTGCGAAAGTAAATCGCACCGGGAACTGGAAACGTTTGAATGACATATCTGTAGGGATCATTGGGATACGTGACAACAGTACGGCTTCACCTTTGAATTTTCCAGTCAAAATTGTTGCCTCGATAAAATTGTTCATCATTTTCTTGACTGAGAGTCTGGTTCCGTTGCAAAGTCGTGGTGGATTTATGTTTCGAAGAAGAATGGTGGGTATGGCAATTTTCAATGTAAGAACGTGCGGCGGCATGCCTGACAAATCAAGCGAATTCAAGAATTCAGTTGGATAGTTGACCACCTCGTCTTTATTCACGATGTTCTCAGTATCGATGGACTTATATATTGTCGTTTCACTGGGTATTCCATGCTGAATAGTGAAATTGATGGTATTGACATCGATGTTGTTGGCTGATAATATAGCACGCATATGAACATGTCATATGCGTATCCTCTGTGTAAAAATACATGGTCATACTGATTTTCATGACAATCGGTTGAACGGGCAGAAGTTGCTACTCTGCAGCGGCACCTGGTGGTGAGTGGCATCAATGACCATATTCTATAAACCTTTTCCGTGGAAAAATACATGTATATACCAATTTTTATAATAATCGGTCCAGTAGTTTTTGAGTTCATCGATGACATACAGACAAACATTCATTTTTATATATAAGAAGATTTTAGTCCTCAAAAATCCACTTTTGAATGACTTTGTGGGCTTTTGTTAAGAAACGGGTTATATATATATATATATGGGCTATTACTTTATTCAACAGAAATGAAATGGACTAATGACGTAGTTTTAAAATTACATAGCCGTTTTTTTTAATAAAAAAATTTAAACTTGTTTTGTTTTTTAATTCAACAAACTGTAAACATAAATATTTGAATGTGCTGCTCTAACACATGAGCTGAAAAGTCCCGGGCCTAACAAAGACTTTAGCTTGGCTCATCAACGTTATTCCCATCAAGAAGAACGCAATCATTCCAGCGCCACTCTAATGTCAATACCCCGTTTGTAGAGCGATTTATCTTTTGCCTCAAAGTTACTCAGTGTCAGTGATAACCTCTTCATTCGAGCGATATTTCTACCGGCGAGTATATTTTTAAGAGCAAACTCGGCACCCTCGCTGAACAGAGCTTTTTTATAGTCAAATGCTCAAGCAATATAAAGCCATGGTATCTTTACAATGTCAGCTAACTCACGCAACTTCACTTTTCGATTATTCAAAGCGATTTTGTGGATTTTTTTAATATATTTCTTTTATTGTATTACTGCCTCATTTGGACGTTTCAAGTCAGCAAACCATTGTTTTTTTTCCTGTGGTTTCTGTTGGAGAAATTAACAAAAGTAGCATCACTCCTAGTACAATAACTCACGAACTAATGAAAGAATATCATGAAATTTTAACAGCTATCTTTTTAAGGTTAGTACTAACTGAAAAAGAGGTGAACGCAATAAAAGTTGTGCCATCTATGTGTTAGTCCCGGGACTTTTCAGCCCATGTGTTACATAAAATATTTATAAACAATCTTATCACATTCACTCATATAAAACACATTTGTTGAGAAGACCGCTAAGGGTATCTGGACAATTAACAGCCTTTTAAATATGAAAGAAACGAAAACTATTCTTTGAGTGTTGCTGCAGGTATGCGCAAGCTTTTCTTTTGTGGGTGAGGTAGAGTTCAAAACACCTTCGCACTTAAAGCGACCGTCGTCACCTGCGTCGAATGGTGTAGCCACCACTAAAACGATCCCTCCTCTTCTTCTGGAAAGACCCCCTTCCCAAAACTACTTTGCATTACTTCTGGAAGTCCCAAAACGTGTCCATTAAATGGACCAATACTATTCCACACGTCTGGGTCCACCCTATTTGTAGCCAGCTTCTTGCTATAGGCTCGTTTTCTAATTTCTCTGTTCCGTCATACCAGTGGTATGTGTGGCATGCTCTCAGGTTACTCTCACATGGGAAAGACCATGTATGTAGGGATGTTATACGCTATCGAGGTTTCTTTTACATCTGCAGCAAAACAGGAACATCGGAGGATGTTGCGATAATATTATACTCGAGCGTCTGTGATTTTTCGTCAGTTCGTAGACAGTCCGCGTCCTATAGAGGGCTGATTTTTTTTCTCTGCATTTTGCGCTACCTCTCCCGTGTTGCAGGTGCAGCATTATCCTCTTTGCAAAACTTTTAAATGCGTTCCAACAGTCATTTGATGCACAAATGTTATTGATTAAGCTGTCTGGGCTCAGCTGTTCGCCCAAGAATAACTCAAGCGTTCGGCGTTCTTCGTTGAAATGATCACAGAAGACGAACACGTGCTCCGCGCTTTCTATTGCATTATTCCAGCTTGGACTGAACGGAGTGTCCTCCATGTGAGCACGATGGAAGTACTCCAAAAAACATCCGTGACCCCTCAATATTCGGGTAAATTAGTATCCGTGCCTTCTGATCACCCATTGGCTAATTTTGGAGATAAGGCTATAGGTCCAACGTGCGTTAACAGACGAGTCACATCTGCTTTGCCACTTTTCTAACGAATGCAGGTATGGTCATCATTATTCTTCAATCAATCCTACGCGAACAAAGCTTTGCTTTACTGCGTCCATGCCGACAAACTATCTTATGCCATACACCTTATCTCATAAACTTTCGACTTGGCCAGACAAATATCACTAAGGCGCTGAATCTAATTGCTGTTCGTCTCTAAATTTTTCACCCAGCATTAATCATCTCTTGGTTTGCTGCCCGCATCTTGAAGTCCATAGGCAGCATTACTTAACTATACCAATCCTTTTGAATTGTTAAAGAAACCGACGAACAATAAGATCAGCAGAATATATCATTTCCTCAAAGAATCTGACCTCCTTCGACTCATTTGATCCCACCCTAATCAACATGCCAGCCTGAAGCCTCCGAAGCTAGCGCTGCGTTAGTTCAAGTGTATACCATAATTTTATTGTGTTCTAGGCTTTTATAAAATAAAATAAATTAAAAAAAAAAAACAATAAAAAAATCTTGCCACATTTCATAACTAAAAGAGCCGATCACCTTTTCGTAAGTAGGAATTCTGGTCGTTTCAGTCGATATTTATGTAATATTCCACAATGAATTTGCAAACAAAATTTGCCACACTATTTCTCTCGTATCCTAACTTTGTTTTGGTTTTCATTTCCGAAGCACTCTTTCATTTCAGTTTTGCTTATATTCCTTATAGCCACTTAGTGCAAATTTTTGTACCTTTTAAAAGTTCTGCAGTTTCCTCCGGTGCGTTACCCGTTAAATCCTCGATGCACTTTGACTATTGGGGCAATGATGTTTATATCTGGCAGGACGTCTGGGTAATGCTGTCTATATATCTTTCGCACATATCATACATATCTACAGATATACTTGAAATCGCAGTTTCTATTTCGGCTTGCATCTATTACCATGGAATTACCCATTCGCGATTTCATTCATTTCCAGCACATTTTTCCATGCCCAGCCATTTCTCAATATCGTTGTTTAGTCGTCATTCCAATTGTCTCGCCATCAATCACGTGCCATTTCACACATTTTTCTGTTTGGCATTTCATGGAAAAGTCGTCTCGCCTTCAACATTTTCCGACGCTGTCGTAGCAAAAAAATCAATTTTTGTGCAAGAATTATTGAATTCTTTTTCTATTTGGCGTTTTCTATTTAAGAGATTTTGATCAATCGATTATTTATTTTTATTTTGGCAGCATAGAAGAGTGACGACAACATAACTGAACTAGTGTAGCCGGTTATTATGCCCATGTCGCTTGCGGTATTCCGTGTGGCTAATACGCAAAGATCCATAGACGAGTATTCCCAGAAAAACTTTATCTTATATTTATTTATTCAAGCAACAAACAAGAGGCTTACAAACTATTACATAGGTAGATACAAATTAAGACCTCATGACAAGAGTCTTATAAGTAACTTCTTAAAAGTAAACTTAGAGTAAGAGAAATCAAAGACTAAGGAAGAAGAATAAGCATTAAATTGAGCTGGCTTCCTTCGAAAAGGAACCTTCATTTCAGAAACAGTTTTAGGAATACCCACAAAAAACAATTAATTCAACGCAAAATGCGTGAAGGAACATTAAAATTAATTTTATTGAGCAGATACGGACAATCTATTGAGCCCGCACAAATATCGAAGACAAAACACATCGACAACAGAACTCGCTTAGACTCTAAGGACAATAGATTTATTAATAAGCAAAGAGATCGATGATACGGATCAACGAACTTCATAGAGTGCAAAGCAAAACGCACAACAGCTTACAACAAACAAAAATTTACATTTAGCCAAGTTTCGGTTGGGACGAAGTAGTCGTAATCCAATTGTGTGCTCAAAATATAGACGGATTCAGATTTGGTCCTTAGTCCCGAAGTGTTTTGATAATAAATGCTTAACTTGCGGGCTCCAGAAGTAGAAGGGTTTCTTACTTCGTGGGTTGAAGCTGACGATATTTTTGAAACAAAAAAAATCAAATGGTCGGATAGACACATTTGAAGGCCAAATTTTGATGTCAGCAATTTCTTGTATTGACATTCAGGAACTCCAAGCTTAAAGTTTATAAATTTAATATCCTTCGAATTTGTAGCTTGTTTCTTGAGAAGCGTACAACAAAAACGAACATACAACATAGTCAATGATGCTATCTGTCTTAAGGGAGGGTAAAAACGAAAAGATATGCAGCCAATTCTGACGAGGTACAACTCCAAGTTCAGTGTGCACCCAAGGGCTGCTGCATCGGGTATTGATATCGTCCAACACGCAATAGAACGAGCATGAGAAAGGGCTTAAAGAGGGTGGTTTCTCTTTTTCGAGAAGGGATTTTACTTCTACTATAAATTCAATCCAAAGTGTAAAAGTTTGCAGTGATTCTCTGCTTGGTTTTAAGGCTTAAATTCTTATAGATATCATGGCAGGCTCCGAAGCAAATTAATTTCTCCAAATTTATTACAAATTATAGTTATGGATGGGCTTTTGGATGAAAATTTCTGATTCTATTGGGCACCGGATATCATAGCAGCGGTCATTCAATCGGAAATCTTTGCAATACTCTTTACTCATAAAAGTATGGATAATTGATAGAAACTGGGACGGATAGCACGACAGTGTTTGTGGTGGCCACCCCAGCCACCTCAAAGTATTGGGAAATCCTCATATCTCCTTGAAGATCCCTGAAAATTAACCGAGAATATAAGAGAGAGAGGAAAAAATGTATTACAAAGAGGAACAAGCTTGAACTCGTAAGAGTACTAGAATACTGCGTTGTCCAGGGTAACGAACTGACTGATGAATTTGTGAAATATGAATCTGCAACTAACTCAGTCAGCCAGTGCCAATTTTGATCCAATTATAGATGCAGAAATCATTTGGTAGATTCGGGAGCTCGTTTAAAACAAAGAAACACCAAAAAGGGACGCAATTTCAGCTTCAACATTTGCGAAACTAAAAAGAGCTTCTAGTAAAAACTGAACCGGATCGTAGCGGAATTCCCAATCAAGCTGAAAAGAAATGAGCTCCGATTTCTTTGATAGTTGAATTTAATTGATATTGGGATCAACATATGACTAACACAGGCATCATCAACAACCCAACATTTGACGCGTGTCAGAAATAGAGTGGTATAAGAGACACTCCTTCTTCTTCTTCTTGGTTGGTGCGATAACTGCGTACTCGATTTTGGCCGAGTTCAACAAGGTGAGCCAGTCGTTTCTTTCTCGTGCTAACAGGCGCCAAACACTAAGCGAAGCCAAGTCCTTCTCCACGTGAGGGTACTTACTCTGGACATTTTCGGAAGTCGCTAGGCTAAGAAGACTTCTTTGGAATGGGAATGGATCAGCTACATTCTCGTTAAATTTCCACTCTCTCCACATTTTCCATGCATACTTTCTTAAGATACGGAAAGTTACGAGTAGAATGTGCTTCTATGCCAGAGTGTTTGAGTTTTCAAATGATTTTATTTTAAGATCTCGCCAGCCTGTGCAAATTCAAATCAAAGCAAAATTACATGAGAGATTATAGAATTTCTATTCTTTTTCACCCACTTTAAAGAAAGCAGAACAATTGGCGCTATTCTTAGGTCTGATGAAGTCACTCGATAGGTTTGCTACTCTGTCTGAAACTCTCGTTTGACATCAAGCGCCTAATAGAAGTTCTGCCAAATTTCGTTCCGTATTAGTTTTGTGGGCTATAAGCGGCAATTTCTTTTCTGTTTTCGAATGGCTTGAAAACGTCAAAGATTGGCAGTTGTCGCAGGTTACTAGAGAGTTTTCGACTCGTATTGATTTTGTCCATTTATTTATTAGTTTTTTTTCTTTTTTCAATTTCGTTTTTGTTCGCTTTGTTGCTTTTTCTCGTATCAGAGTTAAAAAAATACCCTATCGCCGTCATTTTCCAATGATTCTGATTGCGCGTCGATTGACACATTAAATAAATAAAAGTGGGAATAAGCAAAGGTCGAAGAAACGGTTGTGCATGAAGCTTTGGATTTTAATTTTCCATTCGAGTGTTTTTGAATGAACGCATAAAGAATTGAAATAGTGAAAAATGGCGAAAATGGCAAAGGCGAATTGGCATCCAAGGATTTCTGCTTGACTGTAAAATAAGTGGTCACGTAAAAATGGCAATAGAGAGTAATTTGGTCAAATAAATTCGTAGATACTCCTATTTTATTACCTACAAACACAATCACAATCACTTTCGCAGCATAAAATCCTTTTTTTAAGTAAAGAGAAAAAATTAAATCTATGAAAAGAAATATTAAGTGGCACCCCACTTCCGATTTGGTCTTTACCCAGTTGCAGACCACAACATTAGAGACTTCACGGATGACTGATTTGCTAGCTGACTGTCTGTCTGTCGATGGCTTATTAACCGTTTATTTCCAGACTGAATATTATGTCATCTTGCGTTGACGATGTGGCGACTTGACCTTAACTGGATTGGGTTCATTTGGTTGGCGTCTAAAGCAATAGAGGTGCGCTTTGCGTTTTCATTGTGCTTCTGCTGCTGTGGCTGTTTAATTATCTGTAAATGTGTGAATGATGGTAAATGTGGGTAGAAATGATTGCAGACTCGCCATTGTTTGCTATTTGTTTCTTCTCATTTATGTGGTGTGATAAATTATTTGTTATTCGAATGAAAATATGGCGAGGGCAAATTAAAGGATGGATAACACAAAGTTCGAATCAATTATGACCAAACAGCAAAACCAAAACCAAAGATAAATTACTGCAAATTACAGCAGATGTCAGTAATTGCAGCCTAGCAGCGATATGAAACAAATCGATCGATGATTGTGATTTAAGAAATCTAATTAATCAAATTAATTAAAATCATTAAACAAAACATGCATTTATAAATATATGCACAGGCGTATGTATATAAAATATGCGCACAAAGTAGCTGCAAATCCAATAAGCCGTCCCGAGCTTATTCGAAGGACGTTTAAAAGGCGTAAGATTATTAATTTTAATTAAAAACTCTTAAGGGGACAGATACCTGTAAACGGCCATATTTTCCCTGATTTTCATTAAAATTATTAAAATGAAGAAATCAATATATTTTTTCAAAATTGGCATACAGTTTACTTATACATTAAAATAATTTTTTTTATTTAGGTGTCCACGTCTATATTTCCCGGCCAACTTATTGCCACTCGATCTTACCTAGTTTCCTAGTTTGCATGCACCTATTTTCTGCCACTCTCTATTTTAATGCTGCAACAAGTTGGGGCACTTATGCCCAATCGACTGATCGCTCAAACTCCCACAAGCTTGTCTTAACTTTTTTCCCTAACCGACTTCTCACTTTTCTATAATTTTTCAATTATTTCTAAGATTAATGGCGTAGAAAGTTTTCGTGCTGCTGCGTGGAGCTGCTGCTGCGAGTGGAGTATCTAAGGAGCTAAGTTTTTAATGTGAAACTTTTGAGCAGTTCTTTGAAGCTGCCAAACCCGAAGTTTTGCTGTTAGTTATCAATTGCCCGTGTCCCTGCCTCTCACCCAGGCTTTGGGCGTTTAGTTTGTTTTTCACTTTGCCCCAACTTCTTTCGCACTAATTGTTTTGCACTTTTGTGGAATTTTACACTTTTCTTTTCCACCTCTTCTCAAGTTGATTACAAATTCAAGAGCGCACTTTGCCAAAGTGCAATTTATACACTTGTGTGGTATTGCTTTGCACTGCGCAGTCATGTCCCTTGAGCACCTTAGGTCATGTGTGTGCGCATGTGTGTGTGTGTAGGTATGCAGCTATCACGTTTTATTGTTTCTTGTTTCGCTATTTCCTTCGTTTTTCCAGCGCATTAGCACACGCCTTCGAAAAGTGCAGCAATCTATTGATACTTGCACACACACACAAACACACTCACAAACACGCACTTCACGAGGAGCGGCTAATATTTTACTCTGCTACATTCTTTCGTCGGTTTTGTAGCTACGTACATACAAATATATTTCCATCACTTACGTTTGATTTCCGTTTTTTGTTGCTGCAGTTATAAAAAATTCAAACCTGCCTCTCTTGCTTGTGCGCGTGTGCGTTTGCGTGTGTGTTTGCTGACAGGTGAAATTTTAAAGCAAAATTGTTACTTTTTGCTTTCGTTCATATTTTGCAGCCGATCCCTGTTACGCTGGCTGTTTTACAATCGTAATTGCCGTTAGAGTTGTGATGGCCATTGTTGTTATTCTTCCTATGACAGATTGAGTGCTTCATCAGTTATTCTCTATGACCTTTACGACGGGCCAGATATTAAACGGAAATAAAAAATGTTATTACAAATGAAAAATGATGAAGGACGTGCAGAAATAAAGCTTTGCTGTGCTCAGTTGCATGTGCCAGAGTACAGTTATAACTAGTTTTGTGTGTATTTAATCGTGAGTGCTCCATTTCATCCAATTTTATTAATTTTATTCCATTTGCTCTTCTCATTTCATTGCCCCTTTCAGAGCTTAACAAAAAGTTGTAGCAGTGAAATAAATGACTGAAGCAGTACAAGGAATTAGCGAAAATCTGGTTCCATGCTAGAACTACTGTATCGGGTGTTTTTTTTAGCTACTTGACAACTATCGGTATCGGTAAAAAAGGTTTGATAGCTGAGTTGACATTTCTGGTCAATAAGGCTTGGGAAGTCATCATGAATCGTTTAGCGCCAGAAAAAAACTTCCAAATTGTGGAAATTCGCTTTGAAAAAAATTAATATATTCGCGAAGTTCATATAACACTTGCGGCATCATCGCTCCTTATTTATTTTGCAATGAGAAGAGAGCTGTGGTTACGGTGAATGGCGAGCACTATCAAGTCATACTCCATTTGGCTCGATGGAGAGAATACAAAAGGTATCGCCAACGCCCCACCTTTAACCGGCTCTAAGCGATTTTGAAGGAATCAACTGATTTCATGACGTAACAGGGGATATGACAGCAGTTTGCTTACGAGACAGAGATCGGCAAAATCTGAGATTGACCAATATGTAGGAAAAAAACCACACACCCACTGCTAATTGCCACTTGGTTGCCGCCTTAACCACGACTGATTGTATTCCACTACCCTTACTTCACAAGTTACTCTCACCATTTCGCCTCGGATGGCCAAACTTTGTAATCTATCGTCCTTGTCCATGTGGTATCTGCCATTCTGAATTCGTAAATTTTGTCTACACATTATAATTTAGGAAGAGGACATTTTTTAGCTAGACACTTTAAATTAGAAAAAAATTGTCAATTGCCTTTTTAAAACCAACAAAGAAAAAAAAACACAAAATTAACAAATTTTAAATTTGTTTTTTTTCTATAAGTCAATGTATTCATATAATTCATACCAAGGAAGAATTAAGGAAGAGGTAAACACTTTTTTTATCTTCAGAAAAATCAATAAAAATAAAAGTTACATTACTAAGAATTTTGTGATTTTATTTGCACTGATTGCATGACCACTTTAGGGTTAAGGAACTCTGAAGACAAAATCATTACTTACGCCAAATTAAATTTGTATTTGGAACAGCTTCACCTTTTGAGGCTTGTAAAACAATTTTCCTATTTTTTCGGTTTGCAATTATTTATAAAAATTTAATAAATATATAAATAAAATTAAAATTTTTTTAAAATTTAAAAAAATTAATGTTAAATTGTTAATAAATAATTTTTAGCAAACTATATAAATTTTTAATAAACAAATTTTAACAAAATATATAAATTCTTTAATAAAAAAAAAATTAACAAAACAGAAATTTGTAATAAATAAATTTTAACAAAATCGAACATTGTTTAATAAATATATTTTAAGATATATATAATATTTTTAATAAACAAATTTTTACAAAATCCATAAATTTTTTAATAAATAAATTTTAACAAAATATTAAAATTTTTAATAAATAGATTTGAACCAAATACATAAGTTTTTAATAAATAATTTTTAGCAAAATATATAAATTTTTTAATAAACAAATTTAAAAAAAATATAAACAATTTATAATAAATAAATTTTAACAAAATATATAAATTTTTTAATAAATAAATTTTAACAAAATATTAAAATTTTTAATAAATAGATTTTAACCAAATACATAAGTTTTTAATAAATAGATTTTAACAAAATATATAAATTTTTTAATAAATAAATTTTAACAAAATATATACATTTTTTAATAACGAAATTTAACAAAATATATGAATTTTTAACAAAATATATAATTTTTTTAAATTCTTTAATAAAAAAAATTAACAAAAAATAGAAAATAAATAAATTTTAACAAAATATGTACATTTTTTAATAAATAATTTTTTGCAAAATATATAAATTTTTTAATAAATACATTTTAACAAAATATATAGATGCGTTAATAAAAAAATTTTAACAATTCTCATTCCTCAAACCCTTCCCATCCTTACGCCTACAATTGTCAGCGCATTATTTGCATTCTGGCTGCTAAAACAACACAACAAACAAACACATAAAAGAAAAAAAAACACCCAGTTACACAATGTACCAGTGGTACCAGTACAAGGAAGCGGGCAATCGCGATAATAATGCAGACACATCAAATTTAACGAAGTCCTCAACCTCCTCAACAATCTGTGTGATCCTTCAGTCAGAAAAATGTGACACACAGATGGCGCTCCAAGCAGTAAGAAAGCGTTGTTCCTAAGCAACGACAGGTGGGCATTCCCACTACTTAGGGCTGGCAGAGGCAGGCTTATCACCTACCCTGTCAGAAATCAAAATAGATTAACGAAACCAACGCAAGACTGAGTCTTGTCGAGACCATGGGCTCCCGAGAGGAGTGAATAAGGAAAAAAAAATTATATAAATTTTTCATGGTTCTAGAATATTCGACAATCATGCAATGTGGTGCAAAATTAATTATCCAATTTTGTTTTTGAACAACTTTAAAAAAAAAAAAAATTTTAATGATGAGGATTTTTATTTTGACCTTAACGCGCTTCATTGCTTGTCTGTTTGTATTCTGCAGCTGTCAAGTTCTGAACGAGTCGATTGACGGACGACACCATTTGACAAAGTAATGAATATTCCGATAGGGTGATTAATTTTGAGCCACGTTGCTGTTGCTGGAAAGTAGTTCCCTAATAGAGCTATTTTTTAAACTTTTATTACGTGACAGCCCGTAGTCAGCTAATTATAAAAGTGCAATTTGTACCAGTTTTTTATTAATACTCGACACTTTTTTTATTGATTGAGAAAATGCGAGTAAAAAATTAAGATATAAAATTTTTCAAAAATCAAAGAGATCTTTGAGCCACTTCAAGCTTGCAATTTATTATGCTAACATTTAATGTGGTAAGAAAATGCGTACCTGATTTTTTTTTACAAATTCTCATAAACAAATTTTAAATTTTGGTACAAATTTGTGAAATTTTTATAAATTTTGTGCAAAGTCTCGAACTTTTATTTATATGACATTTGTTATAGAAAGTACATTTTTATTATTTTTTATTAAAACTACAAAAGAAATCAAAATATCGCATTTCTAATAAGCTAACCTAACCAGGTGTGTATAAATTCGAAGGTCGTTTAAGGGTTCAATTTAAAATTTCACCTTACTTTTTGCTCACTGCATTGACTGTGATGCTTAATTTTTATTAATACCCGTTACATAGCTCAACACTGTCCATTTTCTATTGACGACAATCCCTTTTATGGTTAGCTTAACATTAAAGCAAACCTTTTAAGAAGATTAAAGAAAATACAGTTTAATTAGACCGAACCATTAGCCAGCGCAAGTTCTACAGCATCACACAACATACCTACTTACTTTCCCTCACCGCCCTCACCGATAATAGTTTTGCCCTTCCTCAGTCACATCTCTTTAATGCTGCTCATTCAGCCGCCTTTGATGCGCACCATCGCTACTTTTAATTAAAAATGAACCGCAGTCAAAATGCAGGCTTATTAGTTAAGGACGAAAGTTTAGAGCACAAAAAAAGGCATGTCATGAGAAAAATTAAAATAAAATTGAGCAAAAGTACATGAGCAAAATAAGTGCACTCAAAAAGTTTTCCACATTTGCCACACACCGCCGCCTGCTGTCACAAGTTTTTGGTTTTAGTCCAGTTCACTACACACACTCACACATTTAAGCACATTCCCGCCCGCTCGGCTTAGCGCAGCTTCAACCAAATGCAAGTAACTGCTCGCACTTAACTTCAATTTCAATTGGACTCAAGTCGACTCGCAACGTCATTATTGGCAATGGCCCTGCCGGTAATCCACCAAAGAGACGGTGTTTGTGTTGTTGTTACTTGCAGTATTATTACGGTTATGATTATTATGATCATTACGGCGTTTACTCGGGACTCAGCCTTCATTAAATATTTATGTAGTCGTATGTGGGATTACAAGGAAAATGTTGAGGCGTTGCGAGTGTGGCATGGAAATAAGAAGCGTGGGGCTTTATTTTAAGACACTCATTCCGTTGAGCTTTCAACCAGCTGTATATACAATTTTAACAAACCGTTATAATGTACTTTCATATTCCCATTAAAGCAGCACTCCTCATTTGGGGATTGAAGTTGTATTCGTGTTGTTCTGTTTTGTTTTCCAATACTTCATTTAAACTTAACGTGGCGTGGCGTCACTCAGGAAATATTTTACAGTATCTTTACATACTTAACAGGATGCACTTTAAGTGTGTACTTGCGACCTACAACAATAAATAATATTAACTTCAGAAAGTGTAGAGTATTAATTAGCAGAATTGACGCAAACACCCTTTGCTCTTCGTCTCGTTAAACTTCTTGTCCAATTTGAGTTGCCGCGCCATGATATTATCTTTCCTTCGGAGTGTCCTACAGTTTTATGAAGCCTCCGAATGGCAGATGGTTTTTCATGCGACGTTCTTTCGAGGCAGAATCGTACTCGAAAATTGCGTTTACCCACCGGGGGGTTGCCGCACAGTACGCATCAAGAAATCGACCGACTACTAATAAGCGCTAATCGAAATAGAAAGACCGAAAATGGTATACACTAAGCTTTAACTTCGGCCTTAATAAACGCGCTGTTAGTTTTGATTTTCCTAAGCTGCATAAAGAAACAAAACGTTGGGTCTGGTGGGGAACTATGACAAGACGAAGTACCGCTTGCTATCAAACAAACAGTCGGCGCACTCGCGTATCGGGTTATTTGGCGATTGAATCCCCTATTGGATGGTTAGCCGAGCTTCTCCTCCTATTTGGGGTGAGCGTCTTGATGCTGTTCACAAGTGAAGGAACCTACAGCTCTAAGCTGATGCCGAACGGGAAATGGTTTTTGATGAGTAACTTTTTCATGGCAGAAATACACTCGAAGGTTTGCCATTGCATGTCGAGATGCGACCGCTATTAGCATCAACTTTTTCTATCATTTGATGTTTCATGCTCGGAGATTCGAATCTCTGCACTTCCGAATGGTACTCACGCACCAGCAATAACACCGATAATAACGTCAGCCTTGAAATCCAACAGAGTGCTACTTTGAACCAAGCAGAGAAATACGTGGTAAAGGCCTCTTTCGACGAACATAACGAACGACGAACTAAGATTTTATAATTCGCTTGGACGATGACAACATCCGATGAGGCAGCCCTTGAAGCCTTCAAAAACAAGATTCTGCGGAAGATTTTTAGACCTTTGCATATTAGCGACGACGGGTGTCACAAGCGATGGTATAATGAGCCATATGAACTTCACAGGGTGCATATTGTAGCGAATAAAGGTGCAACGAATCCGCTGGTTAAGTCATGTGTGCCATTATAAACACCCAAGCTCTGAAAGTAACTCATGCGGTACCAGTTGGTGGTAACAGAGCAAGAGAAAGGCCATTGGAAAGATCAAGTGGAGAAGGACTTGGTTTCACTCGGTTTGTCCAACTGGCGTGGTTAGCTCGAAAAAGAAACGAATGGCGCATTTTATTAAATTTCATCCAAATCGCTTGACCGGTTATTGCGCCAATCAAGAATAAGAAGTTGCTTTGACATCTGTGAACATAACCAAAATATCTCTCTCTCTGTCTCTCTTAGTTCACAGTCTGTGGTGGACCATAGCTTCAGTCTCTCTCTTGCCTAATTTCTCCAATTACGAACGTTCATGGCTTTTAAGTCTGCTTCGACGCCATCAGGCCATCTCTTTCTTGGCCGGCCTCTCTTTCTTCCTTCAATTGGACGCAAAGTAAACACACTTTCAAAATTAGATGAAGCTTCATAACAGGGACAGGTATCAAACGCACTTAACGCGTTCAAGACGAGTACTGAAGGATACTGACAGATATGAGATACAGACAAAATATGACAAAATTATGTGCCAACATGATAATGCTCGGCTTCATATATCAAAAGGGCTGAAGACATATATATAATACAATACTTAGAAACACTGAAATGGCAGATCTAAGCTCAATTGTCGTACACGCCAGGGGCTGGCTGATTAGCGTTTTCACTTTTATGAAGTAGCTAAAGAAAGGTCCGTCTCATGGAAAGCCTCGACAGGTGGGAAATTCTTTCGGAGCAGAGCTTTTACGCTATTCGAAAAATGGGTAAAAGTAGTACCAAGTAGATACTTCGAAAAGTAAGTAAATGTGTAATTACTTTTTTAAAATACTGTCTAAACCTTATAGAGAAAAATGGAAAGAAAAAATAAATATTAATAGATGTTTCTTACGATTACATCTTTCGCCCTAAAGGTTCATTGAACATTCTCCTTTTCACAATACTTCCTCTAAGCAAACTCTTATAAAGTCCGGAGCAATTAAAAAAAAAAACTTTACTCGGGTCACAGCGAGTTGAAGCATTTTCTCCGTCTTTTCGCATTATCATTGCCTTAAGAAGCAGCCACTGCGGGTGTGATATGGATAATTCGCTTGAAAGCTCGGGAAAGTGTGCAAAATTTCCTATATTTGTAAAATTGTTTTTGTTTTTTGTAATGTCGAAGCGATATGCGGCATCAACTAACATTCGTCGTTCCGTGCTATTCCTACTAGTACAACACCTGCCTACACCTGCCCCTAAAAATAGTCTTCTCATCACAATCAAAACTAAGAAGAGAGATTCTGTAGAACACTCAGATACCCAGAAATAATCAAACTGAGACTTCTTTTGAAGAATATTTTCCTTTTCTTCATTATTTCTAAAGTTTTCTGCTGAACCAAGAATACCTGCATTGCCGGCTTTGAATAGACATGTAATGAAAAAGCTCAGTGGAGGATGTACAGCCACGAACGAAAAAAGACTAATGAAACACGAAATACAGTGCACATTTGGGGCATGATTTACACGTTGATGTGCATAGGTGGGCAAAAAGTAAGGTGAATTTATTTGTCAAACTTCGCGGGATTAAAATTTCGCTCTAGTTATTTTTTTCATGAGTTGGCAGCACTGTTTATAACATCTGGTACAACTTTCATGTGAATGTCATTATCAGTAATATATTTACGCTTGTGTTTACCAAACAACCAAGAGTGCATTTTTCGATTTTTACAATGTCTGATTGAGCAGAGAAGTGCCATCAAATTTTGTTTGCGTAATGAAATTTCGGCTGCGGAAACGTTTAGCATATTGCAGAAGGCATTTGGTGATTCGACCATGTCGCAGAAAAATGTTTATAAGTGGTACAAAGACTTCAAAGAGGGTCGAGAACGTCTTGATGACTTGGAGCGCTCCGGACGACCATCGACGTCAACAGATGACCAACACGTCAATAAAGTGAAGGAGTTAGTGCTCAAAAATCGTCGGTTGACTGTTAAAGACCTTACTGATATGATCGGAATATCAGAAGGATCTGTGAAAACCATTTTGAAAGACCATTTGGGCCTACGAAAAGTCAAATCTCGTTTGGTACCGAAAACTCTCAATTTCTTGGAAACAAGTCGTCGCGTTGATGTGTGTGAAACAATGCTTTCAGACTATCAGGACAAGCTCAAATGCATCATTACGGGAGATGAGACTTGGATTTATGCTTACGACCATGAAACAAGCTGACCACATTAAAATTAAATTTCTTACGAACCTTTGCATATGGTAGGTAGGTTAGATGGCAAGAGTACTCCAGGTACACTACAAGTAGCACTTACGTGCTGTTTTGATATACAGAAAAAGTGTTCAACAGTATCTTTCTCAACAGGATATGGAATTCCAACCTTCTCCGCATGAGTACCGATCAGCCAGTGACCAGTGAACACCGCAATGAGTTTGGAAATTGAAGGGCGAGGTAATCCCATCACCTTAGTGTTTTCGAAATAAATAGTACATGATGGGGCAGCCCTCCATCTGTCTTGCGCTTTTTTTAGAAAGAAATTGTGTAGTTTCCCTTTAACAACGGTCATGGGGACACCCTTTGTCTGAGAAGGGGACAACTGAAACCGATTCTGTCGACCCCTTCCTGACCCCGTCGGCAATTTCATTTCGCTCTATATTCCTGTGCCCAGGAACCCAGATAAGGGAAACGTTTCCTGCAATCTCTTCACTTCATTCCACTTAAGCTGCATGGCGCGGGTTTCTAACACCAGATATTCGCTGGTCTTCCACGTCTGCGGCTTACTTGAGGGTTCACAGAGATCAAATGCCGTCACAGTTTTCTTTTATTTTATATTTAAATGCATTGCCAATCGTTGTCGGTGTCGGTGAACAGCCCATAATATCTTCAACTTCTTTGTAGGGTTTCCCTTTCAAAATTAGTTTTTTGATAAGGTTACACTGTTCAGTAGTCAGTGCTTGCCTCATCCTATAGCGGGAACATTTTCAATCAGAATTTCTCAAATATGGAAATGCATCAAAAATACAGTACTTACCTTTTTGTAAATTTTTGACACAATTTAATATTTTATATGAATTTTTTCGCAGCTCACTCCTGGCACTACTCGTACCAAGAGCTAACGTATACAGTTATAACAGCACTTTTTTCATTGAACTCTGTATATACAACAGTATCTCGAGGAGAATACAGCACAAAGAACTACTATTATTTTGACCGCTACTGTACATACATATATATGCCATCTATATGCAAAATATTCGTAGGGGGCGAAGTAGTGAGCGCGATTATGTCTGTATGTAGAAATCAAATAACTAAATATTTATGTACTGCACGGAAAACCATTACATAGATACGAAATAAATTGTGTGCTGTAAATAGGAAGCACGCCTCCTACGGGCTTGTTTGCACAGATGAGAATATTCAATCACGAAACTGACTCTTGACTCCTGACTGATGAGGAGTGAACATAAATTTGTTTAAAACTAATGAAGCGCATCAATTTTTATAGTCGAGCAATGATTTCTCTAAGTGGAAGTATGTAGATTGTGAAGGCGAGCACGCACACACGCACACATTTGAGAGGTCACTTTCATCAAACGGCACTTCAGGTGAGTGTAATGGAGAGGAGATGCCACGATAAATTTAGTTTTTTTGTTTGCCATAAACAAAGAATTTCCTGTATTTTCAGCTAAAGTAGACACAGGCTGTTACTGTTGTTGCTCTTACACTAACTATATAAAATAAATACATTTTTTTTCTAAATTTAATTAAAGCTTAAACATAAATCTCCGTTTTTCATTTTCACATTTTTACTATTTGATTCATGAGAACATCTCCCACTCTCCCAGCCTCTCTCACTCACTCTCTCTCTCGCTCCCTCTTCGTGTTTGAATTTAGTACAATATTTTCTCTTCTTCACTTGTGCCGTTACTTCACATGATGGCCTTATCTCCCCTCCATTGATATTACAAAAACTTCAAGTGCAAAGTTTGTGCGCATCGAAACATAAAAAGATAATTAAAAATTTGTAAATGAGTTTGTGAAAGTGTGAGTGGCACTCGGTGTAGATGCGCGATTTAATTATTAAGATTAAAACTGCCAATATTCTGCCGATAAGGTAATGGGAAAAATGCCAGTTGGAATATTTTCGATTTTTAGCTTAAGGCATTATCAATGTTTTTGCAAAAAACAAAAACAATTTATTGAAATTCTCAAAAATCGAAGGTACGTAAAAATGCTTGTGGTTACAAATATCAGCTCACTGTGAAACTGCAAAAGGCCTGAAACAACAAATAATAGAAAAAATTGCTTCTAATAGCCGTAGCTGCTCGTCAGGCACTAGCAAAGCTTCGCTGAGTTTCTGCTATGTAAAAAGGCTTCTCGTACAAACCAACACCTCTCAGTAGCAGCTGCAGGTCAGTCCAATTGTCGAATAACATGAAGAGGCGGCGCTCGTAGTAGCGGAAAAACGCCAGCTATAAATATATATTTTTTTATTCCTAACAATTGAAGAACTGACAATTTGCTTCGCTGATAATAATTCTAAAGTTTTTCCAAAAAATAACAAAAAAACCGCTTTTTCGATTAAAAAAATAAAATATTTTTCTCTCATTCCCAACGGCCTCAAATAACATTTGCTGAACTCACAAAGCTCTGCACATAATTTTAAGCGTTGAAAACTTGCCACAGAAATAACAAAATGATTGTAAAAACAAACGAATAATTAATTGCAAGGCAAAAACAAAAAATAATACAGGAATGCAAAGCAGTAAATGCGGCAAGTAAAAGAATAAAAGGCGAACTGATGCGGCAGTTGTTTACAGTTATGTATTAACTTATTTGCATTAAAGTTGAATATTTATATATGTATTAAATATTTAAGCGCTTGATGTACATTAGGGACGTCCTACACAAATGAAAATATGAATAAAAATCTGGTGAGTTTGGAATTGCCGCGTGGCCTCCGTAATTTAGAGCATTATTATAGTTTGGCGTGAAAAAAATATTTTTTATTTCATTTTTGTGTTCTGAATTGCCTCAAAACGAAGTTGTAACACATCATACACATCATCCACAACCAGACGGTATTGACGTTAGAGTTCTACACAAAATCGCGGAAAGCTAGCCTCAAATTCTATTCAACCGATTTCGAAGAACCCAGATGTATTTGTTTGTATTAAAAACTTCCCTACTTAGGTTGTTCAATAAGTTTTGCGCTTCGATAAGAGAAATACAATTTTGTGGTTTGAAATACATTTTATTATTCAGTGTAGCCTCTCTGAACATCAAAACACTTGTTCTAATGAGATGCTAATTTATGAATCCCATGCCTGCAGTGAGAATCTGAAAGGGCTGCAAAATAAGCTTCCATGGATGCTTGTTTTTTTGGTCTGAAAATAGATGGAAGTCGGTAGGGACCAAATCTGGTAGATGATCTAACATATCGAACTTTAATTCACGGATCTTAGCCATTGTCAAAACGCTCTTGCGACTCGCTGCTTTGTCCTGATGAAAAAGAATTTTTTTCTTTTGCAAACTGAGTCTGTTTTCACGAATTTTTTCCCGTAGCTGCTCTCAAAGGCTAAAATAATAATCAGAATTTGTTGTTTCGCCAGTTTACAAGTAATCCACAAACCAAATTCCTTTCGCATTCCAAAAAACTGATGCTAACACCTTCTTGGCCGATTTCTGCGCTCGAGCACGTTTCAAAGCCAAAGAACCAGATTCATACCTCTTTTTAGCCTCTTGTTATGGTGATAAACCCAAGTTTCATCCATAGTGAAGTGTCGGCTCACAAAATCCACTTTATCCTTTCGAAAACGCTTTTAATGTTACTGGGAAAACCAATACTTCAATCAAAATATGCTCTATGAGGACTTCTACTAAATTTTTTTGGGTCACTTGACGATTTTCCAATACAAAATCCTCTATTTTTTCTACGAAAAAAATACCTGTATTTTCCTTTTGCACATAGAAGAAATTCTAGGTGTGTCATAATAAATATTTAGTACTTTGGCTTTTTGTAAACCACCCTAACGCCACAGACTGGTGAACTTTTGGCAAAACATCGTATGTGACTTTAACAGATTTTGCTTTAAGGTCAATAAATTCTGCTCTATTAATATTTTACTCAACTTTTGTTAAGATGGTTACTGAAGTTACGGCTATAAATGACTGATTGATTAAATATTTCGAAGAAATCCAGCAATTTAGTGTCTTATAGAAAAAAGTGATAAGTCAACTTAAGTAGATTGTTAAAAATAAACATATATACAATATATTAAAGTGGCTTACCAAAAGCAGTTGCAGTTTTTCCCCTGGAATTTAAATTTTTTGTATTTTAAGACTTCCGCCAAACTATTTCCGAAAGATATTAATATTTACATGAGCTAGACCGATTGAAAAATATCTCCGAAAATTGAGGTTTTTTTTCAGTAAAATCTCCTCAGAGAAAGTTTGAGTCTTATACATCTGCTTAAAAATAAAGAAAAAAATTTTTTTTTTGTGCTACCCTAATGTGCATGCACGTGTAAATAAAAATAATGAGAAACGCATAAGCAAAATAAACAATAAGGCTTTCGGCTTCCAGTTACATTGAACATCGAATCAATACTATCGATCATGCATTCCACATACTATGTATGTAGGTATGTATGTATGGTGAAGCGCTATTGATAGCACAGTTGCAGTTAAGTTAACACAACAATTTATACAAGCTGGAATCTCACATAGAACTCGAATGTGAATTTAAATGAGTTGTAATTTTTTATATCACTTTAATTTCAGCAAAAATTTTCATGCATAAAATGTTCCACCTGCAACGGTCCACAACATTGCTGAAGGGGAGCTTATTGGTTGACAAGTGTTTAGCGCTGTTATCTCAAATTAATATTTAATAGCCTTTTTTTTTTGAAGTGAAACTTCTTAGGCGTCGATGGACGAGCGAGAATGGAGAGTAAAATTTCAAGGTCATGCAAAGTTTTTGGCATTTTCGTTCCGCGAGAGAGAAAAAAGATATAACGTGGAGAAAAAGGAGAGAGAGAGCTATACTTTATATATATCCTAGATACACTTTAAGCTATTTTTCCTGAGTTTTTCCTGGTGGTTGCTAATTTCTAGTGAGAAATAACTCTGCCTACTTTGCCTATTTTGGCGCTTGTTTGTTGGTGCAAATTTGTAGGAAATACAATATATTTTTGGTGCCTACTGTTTGGGGCGTTTTTTGATCCCAATTTTTTGGCGTTTTGTTTTTTTGGTGCCTACTTTTTGACGTTTATTTCCCTTTCCTGGCTAGTGCTTGTGCGTACTATAAAGTGCTATTGGTATTGCCTTGCGGTAATTTGTACCGTTGCACAGTGCGGCCGATTCCCGAAAAGCTGGCCAAAACTCAAAAAATTAAGTAATTGATTCAAAATTTCTTACTCGGAGGTTGTCGGGGTCGCTGATTACGAGTTTGATCTTAAAATTTTGAAAATCCACCCCCTTCTACCCCTATTGGCCACCCCCTCACGTGAAATAGCGTATATTCTAGAACATAATCAAGATGCATGTAAATTTATCGCAAGGGGTCGCAAGGTAGCAAGTGGTAGCAGCTGAATCTTGTTTTATTCAGTAACCATTACTTTTTTGAGTAACCTTTAATAGGTTTCAAAGCAGCATATGACGGCGTTGTATTACTATACAGTTTGAAAACTCAAATTTTATAAAAAAAATTGCAAAAAATGTATCTACGTATTGCTGCAGCTAAAAATTTTGTGTCGAGGTATTGATATGTACTAAAGATTTCTCGTATTTTACTAACCTTCCGAAGATGATTCCATTTGGTTTTGTTCAATTTACTCCATTACAAAATCTTTCAAATGTGTACAACTTTCACTATTCATCGACAGTAATACGATTCTCAAACGAAGGCCACGTTGCGACTGAAAATATAGAGGATACTTAGGGTACAGGACGTTGCTATGAACGGTTTTCACTACTCAAGGCATTACTGTAGCCAACCCAAAGACAAAAAAACTCTATCTAGAAACTTTTTTTTTCGACTTTTGGCCAGCTTTTTGGGAATCGGCCGCACTTTCCGTTGCTGCGGTCTTGGAATCGCTGCGTTTGTGCGGGTGATAAACGTTGTTGCCACGGTTTGTGTCCGGCGTTTACCTACACCGGTCGACCCTTCTCGGTTTTTTGTAAATTTTGTCTATTTCTATTCTCTGCAAATTAATTTAGATATAAATTCTTTCTCTCTCTATCTCTCTCTCTCTCATTCTCTCTCGGGTCTCTCCCTCTTTCTGTGTCTGCCTTGAAAGTTTCACTTCTTCCCTTTAAGTATTTCAATATTTTCATTTGTCAGTAGAAAATAGAACTTAGTTTTAGTAAAATTAGTCTGCGCTGATTTTTTCAACTATATAAAAGGTGCCTCACCTGGCAATTAATCATAAATTTTTTGTTTTAATAACTTTTTTACGAGATTAAAAACAAAAATTATTTTTTGGTGTTGGAAATCTTTATTTTGACCTTTACGCGCTTCCTTGCCTGTCTGTTTTTATTCTAAAGCTGTCCAGTTCACAAGTGTCAAATATGATGGACGTACTCGTACGTCTTCCGGTAGGATGATTAGTTTTACGCCACCTTGCATATTAGCATTGGTGTGGTGGGGGCAATATTTGGTGCAATAAGAGCACTTTGTTGTTGCAAAGAAAAAATCTCTTCCCATTGTTTAGCATATGAAATATGCTGTCAATAACTCTGAACACTAACTGTACGAGTATCTGCAGCAAGACAAACAACAGGCAATGGCAATAAATTACTTTTCACGACTGCTGCCTCTTACACAAAATGTTCACTTAGATTCCCTGCAGGAAATCCACTAGTACGAAACGGACGCTCTCACATTGAATTCGTGTAAGAGAAGCAACTGTGCTTGCCACCGCACGTTCACGCTGTACAGTAAACAGAGGTGTGGCCAACATCAGACCGTTAGCTGGCTCTCAGTGATTTTGGAGGAATCAGCTGATTTGCTGATGTCCCCGGGGTTATGACAGCTGGTGGCTTACGAACAAACTGAGTTTGTGTGATTTATGGTGATTTACGAAAATGATCTACACAACCTCCGTTCATGTTATTCGCTGCCGTCTGAATAACGACTGATGGGATGAGTTTGTAAATACGTTTGAAATGAGGGGGCAGAATTTTGCTGCCGAGTCCCCGATGACGTGACAGCAGAAGTTGCGCGCACAATTTTGTTTTTCACCATAGTTAATGGCCGAACTTTGTAATCTATCATCCTTGCCGAACTTTTGCTCTTTGGTGAATTAAGAAGCCTAACACAAGCCATTTATACGGTATTATTATTTTGAGCATTAATTGCCTCCACTGCATCCCTTACTCGATATTTCATATAAGGTCAAGCAGCTCTTTTTAAAACTGAAATCTTTAAAAAATCACACTTGATAGAACAACATTGAACTTGACAGCGCAGACCAGGGTAAAATCGACTTATTAAGCAATGCATAACTTTTTGGAACAGAGTCGTCCGCTTCCAGCTCTCAATAGACTTAATTAGGATTTCTGATCATCTATACATTTCCGCAAGCGAGATCGCCTATGAGTCAGCTAGAGAAGGCTTTTTGATTAACTCATGCGTGGATTGGATTTCAGCACCAATAGGATTGATTACCAAAAACATTTACTTTCACCATCCTCACCTTTCTGTCATAGATGGCGTACGCCTTCGGAGAACAACAAGGGCTGAGCTACTGAGGTTACGAGGCTACGAGACTCGATGCCATTTCTATTGGGCATTGACCTTTGACTCACATCCCAGATGGCTTTGTCTGTGGTGTAAGTATTTCAGTGAAAACTTAAAAGCTGCTAGAATGATATTGAGCAGGACACAGTTGAGCACTTTTTACCTAGGCAGCCAGCTTTATTGAGATGCATTTGAGTAAGATTTTCCAATTATTGCCTTCACAACACTTCTCAATTTAATCAGCGTCAGCTATAAAAGGTCTAAGGCATGAAAATGGCACTCACTTGCTACATGGGAGCTATCTTAATCTAACCCTAACCTAATCAATAAAGAGGTAGATATTAGCTCCATTCTTGTGCTGGCAAAAAAAATTCTTCTTCTTTATTTGCATGTTCGTTTTCGAACGTAAGCGATCTTTCAATTCAATTAGAATTTATGATTTTAAGTTTCTAAAAAATATTGTTTATGATTCCGTTAAAAGCTGCTCTGTCACTAGCCACATTCCACAACTCTCTGCTGTTTCCTATGCCTGTCCAGTGTCTAATATTACACAACCAAAATATTTCTTTTTATCCAATACTGTTTCTGAATCATTCCCAAAGCATGCAATCGTTTGGAAATAGATTGGCGGGTAACTTCTAATACCGAAGGAAGCTCTTCTTGCGTTTGACACGGATCCTCATTGAGCAATGCTTCCAATTCAGCGACTTCGAAGGTTTTTGGCCTTCCTTCGCGGGGCGGTCGTCAACATTAAAATCAACGTCTTTGGAGCGACGGGACCAATCTCGGCACGTTGTTTCACTTAAAGCAGCATCTCCATAAACTTTTTGTAGCTCTCGATGCGCTTGAGCCGCCGTTTTTTTTGAATGAAGGAGGAAAATCAATACTTCCCTCAAATGACGATTATTCGGCACAAAATCAGAAATTTTCACAAAACCAAAAGTGTAGGATACCAAAACAAAATCACTAATGTGTCGAAGCAGTTTGTTTACCATATGTCTGGGCTTGGTTTATGACGTTTAGGTTATGTTAGAATCGACTAGCACACGCTGCTATTGACAAACAGCGAGAACTTAGTTGTGTACCTAATATTTTTTCTACATACAGCCATGATTTTAGTCTTAGTGGCATTGATCTGAAGGTCGTATTTATAGCTGTGTTCACCAACCAATAGACTCCTTTCATATTTTCTTCATTGTTTGCCGAAAGTTTTATGGCATTCAGAAAGGCCATACCTAGCTGGGAGCCTGCTGACTGCATTCGAAGCTGTAGTTAACCATAACGCCTAGCTCGCAGTGCGGTAGAAAAATATTTGCTTAGCTTTTGAGCAGCAAAGCGGTTGGTAATCAATAAAATCGCACCCGTCTTAAACTAGAAATTTCTTTCACTACTTCCAGTTTTCTCTGCAGGCTTTCTGCTCATCTTTTGTTTGCGCGTCATGCGACCTAACTTGGCGTGCCACAGCATATCGTCATCGTCATCACTTGCACCTTAATGGCAGAACAAAAATCATCATCACGAACAAATGATTCGGCTTAAATGTCAAGCAATTCACTCGAGCGTAAACGTGTCGCCAGTTGTCGAATACATGCCACAGTCGTGACAGTCGCGGTAGGCGAGGCAGTCGACGCATATGCAACATAATGTAGCAAGGCCGTAGAGTGTCCACTTGTAACCTCTTTTTCCATTGAAGAGGTGTTGCATTTAGAATTCACACACCAAGCGCATAAAAGTAGACTACAATACAATACATATGCACTATGTATGTGAGCGCGTGTATGTGAATACTTCGGTGCGACTTCCGCCATTAGCGCGCCGCTTAATGTTTCCCCGCCATTAGCGAACTTGCGGAAAACAAAATGTGGAAAAGTGACGCTACGGAAAATTATAAAAGTACAAATTTGAGAAATTTTATAAGCGAACATTTTTGATTTATTTCACTTGCATTTAGACGCTTATGAATTATGTATGAATTTACTTTCGCTGAAGTCGCCCTTGCCGCTTATGCGGAAGTAGCGAGCAAATGCTGCGCGCTGCAAGAAAGCCAGCAGCTATCATTTTTATAACACTCAAATAGAAAAGTGAAAAATGAAAACAGAAAATAGAAAAAAGTGAAAAGAAGAAGCATGCACTAGTGTAGCCTATGTAACGTGTGTGCGTGTGTGTGCCAGCATCATAAATGCTTGTCTGTGTGTGGGTGTTCTAAGAAGCAGCTGCCTTTTTCCGCGCTTGTTTAGTTTTCCATTATTCTTCAGCTTCTTTTGTTGTGCTGTTCCATAAGACCCAACAACCTGTGGCTTGGTTTCCATTGTTATTGCTGTCATGTTTGCCTACATTTTTGCAACAATATTTTTTAGATTTCTTGTTTTGCTGGCTTTCAAGGGAAACTGCTGCTCCGTCATCCAGCGAATCACATTCCCTGGAAAATAAGAAAAATGTAAACGAGTATTTGGAAAAAATGTGGCATAGCAAATGTTTGCCGTTAGTGCATTTCTGACATACTGTGGCATGTTTTGCCTTACATTTTCATAGTGGCTGTGCATGTATTTGTGTGTTCGATGCAGTAAATATGTTTATGCATACATTTGCCGACAATGAAATCCGGACAGCTCAGAAATCATGGTTTATATTAACTTTTTTAGACGAATGTTTGAAAAATTCCGTCCTGCCATACTACGTCTTGTTATTATTTCCTAAGGTTCCAGGGAGGAAGTAAGGGCTACGTATGCTTAGCACTCACTTCCCGACGAACTAGAGATGAGAGATTTGAAAGCTCAGATTTCAAAGACATTTCAACTCTTTTGCAACACCGCTCGAAACACGCGATGTACTCAAAATACCTTGCGTCCATAATACTTAGCATCGGCAATGCGTTTCCCGTTTGTTCTAATGAAAAAGAATGTTACAGGATTACCAAAATTATTTATTTTCTTCAAACTTACACAAAAAATGTATTTATTGCGGATTATTCCCTTCTTGGTGAGAAGAGAGAGTTTTTGTTCGCTGATTATTCCGTCCAATGATACAAAAGAGTTAAACCCAAATGAGATAATCCGTTAGGTGGCGCGATGGTCGAAATATTTCATCTTTAGAAAACCCATACTTAGGATCCGATTTGACTGGTATTCAGAATAGACTAATACGAAATGGAATATATAACCCATTGACTTCACAAAAAATTTACTCACTAGGTGGTGCGGTGGTCGAGATGTATGTAAAATCTGCATATTACAGTACATAAAGATATACTTATCACTTACATTTGAAAAAATAACTCCGCTATAGTATTTATCTATTTAAAATACGTAACTATTATTGAACGATCCCACGACAGTCGTTTCTACAATACCGGAAAGACCCAGATTAATATCCGAAAAACGCAGCATTTCCCAGGCACTAAAATGAAATATTTATGCTGCTACAACAAAAACGTATTGCTGTTAGGTTGTTATAAAAATCAGAGAAATTGCAATAAGCCTGAAATATATACACTCAGAAAATGTGTTTTTTTAAGAGCAGGAAACATCGTAAGTCTTTATCTCATCAATGAGGGACTTTAACCCGAACTAAATCTCCTACCATCAATATATCGGACACCTCCTAGCACCTACTTACTTATATGTTCTGGTCAAGCATCACAATTCGTTACCAGATTAAAACCGGCTGTAACAAGTCTCGCCAGGCGTCTTTGCTTTGCGCGCGCCTTCTTCAATTTCTTACACCAAGCGATAATAGGGTTCCCTAGAGTTAGTCCTGCCATAGAAGAAATGGTCTTACTCTACGTCGTTGTCCTCTAACTTGCCATCTGAACACCTTCTTTGCTGGAGCTTCTGCATCCATACGCTCGACGTGGCCCAGCCAGCGCAAGCGCTGAATATAGATGCGCTTCACTACGTCCACCTCGCCGTGGTTCGTTCGACGGTATCGCCTACACGAAGAGGAGCGAAGATTTTCCGAACTTTCTCTCGAATACCCCAAGCAAGGGCAAGATGAGCGTCTTGTAGAGTGTTAGTTTTGTCGGGCGAGAGAGGTCTCTGCTACGCATTTGCTTACTGAGACCATAGTAACACCTATTAGCAAGCGTGATTCGTCGGCAGCTACCCCCTCCCAGCATTACTGTTAAATAAATCGTCCGGAGGCGGTTGAACACTAGGCTATACACCATTTACTATTCACATGCAGCCCGTCAAAACTTCCATGTACTTTAATCCTCCCGCAGTTTTGTTTACTTCCAAAGGAAACCACACCAGTCGGGCCTGTCCACCCCCTCCCACCATGCTTGTCACACTTCGTATTAGCGTATAGATCCACCTTCCCTATGTGGAGTTTTCCTAATGCTTCTGCTATTTTAGTAAGGATTTGCCTGCGATCACCATTGCAGCTTCGTCCACTGTGGTTTTGAATGCGCTTATCACCTTCAGTGCGCAAAGTCTGTACAAGACTTCGTATGGTATTCTATATACTTTTACCTCTTCCACCTTAGCTAAAGTTCTTTTTTCCTTTTTTTTGTTGTCGGGACAACTAGCAAGAGCAGCACTCAGACATTAATTAGGTCCATTATACTACACTTGGAGTCCCTTTTAATTTTCTTTAAATCTACCCGATCTCCGAAGAAATCTGAGTAGATCTTGTGGTGCTAAGATTTATTATATGCAAAAGTTGATCGCTGCGGTGTTAATAGGGCAAATATCTGGTAAGTTTAGAAACCCGAGTTTTTGAAAATAGTCTCGAAGCCTGCATTCATGCTTCCGAATCCTTCCCTCTTTTCCAAACTTGCTCTGCTGCGCTGATGAGTATAAAAAAAAAACAGTCAATTGTCTGCTGTCTACTGATAAACATTTATTCTGATCATCAGTCGTCTATTAAAGCCTAGACTCATTCAAGGTGCATCCGTAATTAGTTATGGAACGCAAGAGAGTCAAACTTATATAAATCCCAGGACACAGCGCGTTACAGGACTGATAGCTTGTATTGACAGCGCACCTGTGAGGTGTTTCCTCCGTACAAACAGAGTGTGTGGATTCCCAGGGCTACCTGTCGTCCGCTCTTGGTTTGTTGGCCGAATATTCGAGTTAACTAAGCGTTGGACGAGAACACTTACATATCGGTTTACCAAGTTTTTTGGGGATATTTTAAGGCTAGTAAAGAGGCAAAACGCGATAGCGGCGGAGGTCTCTAGAGGGCGCTGTCTAATGGGAATGTGATCAGATACGAACGTAAAGGTCATTTTGGTCCATAGCGATACCAGTTCCGAGTCCTTTGCTTTTTTTTTTTATAGAAAATACGCATCACTCAAGACGGTAGCTGCGGTTCGCTAACTGTAGCAGTCGCTCAAGCTACAATTCAGGGATAGATTCTAGTGTTTCCAAAGTGAGAGCACCCAGTTAGTATAGTCTAGTTTTCGAGAGTGACGGAGAGTAGCATAGAAGACGCTCCAGGGTTTCTCTTGTGCCCGGGTCATTACATTTTCTACAAGCATCGTTGAGAGCTTGTAAACATAACTGCTAGTTGCAGGAACAACATAGCTTCCGAGCCTACTTTTCGTTAGCTCTCTAGGACCATCTACTCCTAAACTGTTCTGCTTTCGTGACACATATCTTGGATCTTAATTTGTAACTACTTGCCTTGTATGGTTAGATGCACGTGGAGTTTTCTTAAGGGGTTATACGCAGTTATGAAGCAAATAAAAGACGGGTTGTCAAAGATTTATCCTGAAGAAACTTCAGAATATTTTAATTTGAAAATTTTTGGCGGTTATAAAAGCATCCTTCAAGAACGTAACAAAATTTTTTATTTATGAAAATGTTGATTATAGAGCGCGCTGCAGGCGATTTCTGGAACCTCCTTTAAAAAAAGACGATTTACGGTGTACATCGTAACTCAGGATTGGATTATCTGAAATCAAAAAACCAAAAAAATTTTGTTAATATATTAGATTATCTAGTAATTAATCGTTCGGCTAATCAAAATAGTGAATTTTCACAAAATGGCAGCTTTTAAAAGAAATGATTTCGATTTTTACGTTAAAATTTGGCCGTAAATTGATTATAAAATGGAAAATAAGTATCAGATTTACAAAAGGAACGATTAATTACTAGAAAATGTATCTTTAAAGATTGAGTTAAAACGGTTGACCGATCAAACAAGCCGTTTTCGAGATATTGTGTACACCGACTTGAAAAATGCCGTTTTGAAAAAAACACGTTTAAAGTTTCAATACCTACCTTAAAACGTGCCGAGGCATCTCTACATATTTAGGTATAACTCCGAAAGTATTGCTTAGATCTACTTCAAATTTCGTGCGTATACTTTTGAATATATGTACATTACAAAAATGCAATAAAAAAAATCGATTTTTTTGAAAGTCATAACTGCGTATAACCCCTTAATAGCCCCCAACGTTTTTCCATATCCTATTTCTAATACGAATTGCACGAATTTCTTCCTTTTATTTTTCTTTTTCCCACTCCTTTCTGATGTATTGGTGCCAGAACTGGAACTGTGCAGCCTTTCTTTCGAGTATGATAATTTTCATCTCTTCCATTCCAGTTGATTTCCAATATAAAAAAAGCAAATCGCACGGCTTTATGGAAAATAAGTCCTTTTTATCTTTTAACTGCCGGTCGTAAAGCACTTTACAGACTAGCCGATTATCTGTACGAATACTAATGTGTGCCACTGTAAAGCTTATCCTCACATAGATATATATATAGCTTTCAAGTGCACTTGTTATGATTGCGCACAAACTGTGTACTTCGCTATTCCATTCATTCGCTCTTTCGTTTGCACTGCTGGAGGGTATTTATTTTTATTTTTTTTTTTTTTTTTTTTTATATGGTTGTAATTCTGTGGTTTTCATAAATTTTGCATTTTATGTTTGCTATTTGTGTTGTTTAAAAATGTTTAGCATTTACGTTTGGCTCTTAAGGCCGGCGGGCCAATTAGATGTCCTAAATTCAGTAGTTTTCGCGAAGCGTTGTAGGATGAGAAAAAAAACAATTAGCCAAATGAAGTTTTGGGGATAGTTTAATATATATTTGAACTAAAAAAAAAAATTTGTACAATCTCCAACAATATATTGTAAGCCGAGTTATCAATAGATTCCCAGAGTGCCTTGCCACTGAAGTATCCAACTTCTGTACAAGATACAACTTGCAATTTTCATCTGAAAACAAAAAAAAAAAGATTATTAATTTTGATGTAATTATCTTCGATGTGAACTAAGAAAATTGGGAGAAACACGTAAAATTCGAATTTTTGGGGAAGGTAGAAAAAAAAAGTGGATTTTCAAGGAAAAAAAAACTCTTCAACTGGGTAAAAAAGTCGCTTAAAAAAGTTTTGGATGTTTTTTTTAGTTCACATAGAAGAGAAAACAATACTGAAGATAACGCATTTTGAATGAAATGCATAGCTCGTTTAGTTTTTTTGCAATCGTGTACATAAATTAGGTAAAATCGTGAAAATGAAAAGCCGAGAAAACGCGCTTCAAAGTTAATGGTCAATGGGCCGAGCACTACAACAATAAGCGCACGGTTGCTCGACGCCGCACTACGCTCGGCTCTGTAGCTCTGCAAATACTTGGAATTTAACTCTGAAAATTTGTGTCTCATGTTCTTGAATATCTAAGCTATTGATTTCACGAAAAAAAAAAATCGATTTTTTTGGCCTTTTAATTGGCCCGCCGGC
Source organism: Anastrepha ludens (assembly GCF_028408465.1). Taxonomy (NCBI): domain Eukaryota; kingdom Metazoa; phylum Arthropoda; class Insecta; order Diptera; family Tephritidae; genus Anastrepha; species Anastrepha ludens. The sequence goes on along the minus strand of NC_071499.1, from coordinate 6,679,931 downwards.
CTTAACGTAAACCTCAGAAGGATGTACATCAAGATATGCATGACCTCGCTGCTGCTGCTGCACAGATAACCATGAAATCATTTAAGGATGATTACACGTTCGAGCTTGGATAGCGGCTTGGCGTGGAATTTTAAAAGAAGAACAAAGTTCAAAATAAAATAAAAATGCCTTAAAACTCGCGAAAAGTCTGGGTGATGTGAAGCTGATGCTCGAAAATGGTGACAGGGTAAAAAAATTTTTCACCAAGAAGTGCCATTCAGGGTGGAAATCCACCAAAGTCATTTGGCAGAACATTTTCGAAATCAGTGCAAAAAACTTCCTCCATTCTTTTAAATACTGCAGAAGACTAAAATCGACTCTCGTAGCAATCTCTCTTTTAGGGAAGCAAAGATGAAACACCATCTGATAGCCTAGAAAGTAGGTCACAGATGAAATCGTCCAACTGTAGCTAGAATCAGGCAGCTCTCTAGGCGCTTTCAGCTAAGCTTACGCGAAAAGTCGGCTCGGGTACAAAAGACATTCGGAATTCTACAATCCACAACAACCAAAATATAGAGTCGGTTATTCCTTTATTATATCTTTTTGCAGACAAAATTTTCAACGCCCGTATTTTAGTTATTAGAAGCGCAATCGGATTCATTTTTTAGATGCCACCAGCTTCAGGAAAAACTAGCCTACTCAAAACAATGTTGGCACTGCGTACAGGATGTTTAGGTGAGACGTCGTCCGAAGGTACCGAAATCACGCATCCTGTTAACACAATTTTTTTTCCTTGTTCACTCCTCTCGGGAGCATAGGGCCTCGATAGGACTCTTCCTTCGTGCACGGTTCTGCGCTGTTGTTTTTGCACCGTCCCATGAAATGTCGGCATCTGCTAGTTCGCGCATCCTCGACCTTCTCCAAGAGTTTTTTGGTCGACCGCGACATCTGCTCCCTTGCGGGTTCCAGTCCAGTGCCATTCTCGTGATGCCATCTGGTGGTTTTCTTAATGTGTGACCTATGGATGGGTACATCCCCACTTTCTGCGTTTGATTTGTCTAAGGATGGGTTCCTAGTTCGTTAATCTTCACAGTGCGTCGTTACTGATGGTGTTTGGCCAGAATATTCTGCAGATGATGCGGAGGCATTTGTTGAGACCAGCCATGTTTCGCTCCCGTACAACAGTACTGCTTTTACGCATGAGCCGAATATTCGTAGTTTAGTTCGCCTGGAATTCCAACAATATTCTGAATGGCTCGGATGGTATTCGATGGTATGGATCCCAGGTAGCCCATGTCCTTTCCTTTATATTCAAGAGAAGTGCTGGTAATTCCAGTTCTGTAACCCTGCCCCTTGCATGTTTTCTCGCCAGCGTTTTCGAAAATATGAGACCTAATGTTGCCTCTTGATCTAATGTCGGCTGCCTTAGCAAAATGGGTTAATGCGTGACTACCATGCGGAACTGCACAAGTATGAAACCGCGGACACGAAACACCAAACGATAGAAAAAGTTTTTTGTAATAGCGGTCGTTCCTCGGCGGGCAATGGCAAACCTCCGAGTGTATTTCTGCAATGGAGAAGCTCCTCATAAAAAACTATCTGTCGTTCGAAAACGGCATAAAACCGCAAGTCCTTCTATTTGTGGAAGAGCATTGAGACGCACACCACAAACAGCAGGAGCTTGGGCAAACACCTAATAAGGGTATGTACTTTTAGTGTCGCCTCTTTTTTCTAAAATCCACCGCAAACTTTCCCTCTTTGCGAGTAAACGAAATCTCAACTTCCTGCTGTGGTTTCTTGATTCCGAGTTAAAGCAATGACGAAGTCGTTGGTTGTTTGCCTTCCATTGCTGTGTCTACTGGACCTTGTAAGAAATATTGAGTTATTGAGAGTTGGTGTGTCTGAATGGTGTTGCAACTCTCGTCCCCAACAGGACACACCCAAAGGAGGACAAAACCGTGAATTTTGTCTGCAAACTAATAAGTCTCATGAACAACTTACACAAAATGCCGCAACAAAAATTCTTTAAACCAACTCGCTATTTGGGCAATACAGCACTCACTTTGGGATTGAGTTTGCGGGCGCTATTGAAGCTTAAAGTAATTCATTTCGCATCGCGTAAGGCATTTAACGAACTGGCAGTCACGATTTCATGTTAGTGTCAAGCAATTTTAGAATTCAAGAAGAAGTTTTTATTAGGAGAAATAAAATTAAAGTCGACATAAACCATAAAATGTATATTTCACATTCTTAAATCCTTTGCGGGTATGTCAAACAGAAATTTTATTTGTATACAATTTTTCAAGAGCGTTTTTACCCAAACTTAGTCCTCCACTTGAAGTTTATTATATTTTAACCTCATTCGCTCATTCAGCCTTGCAAGGATTTGTTGCCTTGCGTATTGAATCACTTAAAAAAAAGAATAATCCACAGATTTACTCACCTGGCAACAAAAACAAAATTTAAATGCGATCGACTTAAGGTACTTGACCACCTTATAAGTTTCAAAAAATTAAATTTTTTTTTTTACATTTTTTCAATCCTTATACTTTTAAAAATCATCACCTGAAACTGTTTTTTTAAATTCGAATTCTAACAAAGTGAAATCAGTGAAAATGTGCAGGCGCATCCTGCACTCATTACTTGCTGACTCAGCGGAAAGAAAATAGCAAGTTTTAACTTTAAACGCGTTTTTCCAGAAATTACTTTTTTTCGAATGGCGGACACTTTATCTCCGAAACTGCTTAGCCCATTTTAATGATTTTAGTCTTGTTTTATTTGTTAAGATGTTTTGTATGCCAATTTACCACATTTTGCAAAAAAAAAGTTAATAAAGTATTGCTTTTTAAGCATAACATTGTGAAAAACAGGGGTGTTTTCTTAACTTTTTTTCAAACATCCGCCATTTTTTTATTATTTTTTTTTTTGTCAGTTTGTGGTAAATTCTCACGCAAGGAACCTTCCTTTTGAAAATTTTGTTTCTCTCTTTTGTTTTAGAATTACCATTTCTAAGATTAACTGTCCGCCGCAAGACATGATTTTCTTCAGGCCTCGACTTTGGCGCCTCCTGGATATATGTTAAAAAAAGAAATTTTAATAAATCAATTTTTTTTTGTATTATATAAGCTCTAAATAAAAATTTAAAAAAAAATTTATTTTAATATATTATACAGAACATGAAAAAAAAATTATTGAATATGTTGTACTTTTTAGCTTTCCAAGGTGGTCAAGTACCTTAAAGTGCAAAAAATAACAAACAAAAATGTCAACAAAGGCATACACAACCCAACAACTCACACATACATACGCATACTCACTTATATCTGATATGGTATTATACTGAAGCATAGAATCGCAGGAATTTTGAGTCCTAAGCAATAACCGCCTAGGACGAAAACCATGCTTTCGATAATTGCTCTTTGAATACCAGTAGGTCCGGGCTGATGTAGTGTAGGGCCGCCTTCTACTTATGTACAGTGACTCAAATGTTTAATCGTTCATACTCACTCTTAAACAGAGTTTCGGAACAGTTGATTAATTAATTTTCAAAAAAGGGGCATTTACCAATTATTGAGGCCTACAGCATTTATTCACATAAGCAAATTATGTTTACATATAAAATTTTTGTACTGGGAAATAAAAATATAAAAATAAAAAATTCGGAGAATTCTTTGTTCCGTCAGGAAAGCAAATACTAAAGAAGAGGCTGAATGCTAAATTCCATCGGCATTTTAATGCGCAGAACTCATTCTACAGCGCAACACATAATTCGAAGATTCAAAAGTGACTCTTCAATTGGAAATAAAAGCCGCCTAGGCCACAGGAAGAAACTTAATGATCGCATGACGAAGATGTCAACTGCAGGCTAAATAAAGTAAGAGCGGCGTTCAGGCGAATGTGTAAAGTATGGGCGAGTTCGCAATTCTCCAGGCGCTCTAAACCATGAATTTTGAGCACATGTGTGAAGTCAGTATTGTTATATGGAAGTGAAACATAGCTGGTCTTTAACACCATCACATAGAGGCTACAATCTTTCGTCAAGAAATGCCTCTGCATCATCTGCAGAATATTCTGAATACGAGTATCAGCGAACAGCATCAGCAACGACAAGCTGTCGAGATCAACGAATGAAAACCCCGAAAAAACTTCTCATAAAAAACCATCTGCCACTCCGAGGCGGCGTGAACCTGTAGGTCCCGCCATTTGTGGAAAACAAGAAGACGCACACCACAAATAGGAGCGGAGCTCGCCCAAGCACCTATAAAAGGTGTATAAGGTTTAAATTTTGTTAATTAGATCCCGATAATGGCACCACCCATTGGGCCCAAAAGTTTACTATGCATGTAGATAGGTAGGTAGGTGGGGTGGCTGTCGCAATGACACACTTAGACCTTTCATAGGTCCATTGTGAGACCACTGGAACTTATCCTTCCTTTCAAACTATCCGGTAGCTTTAATAAACGAAACAAAAGCTTCGTTAGTTTTAGATGCGCTATGTCCGCTACATCATTTAAAAATGCCGTATCAAGAGTGCGGAGCCTCCTTTTCGCTAAGCCTTCACACTGACATAAAAGGTGTCTGACTGTTTCCTCTTCTTCTGTATTAAGACAGCTTCTACAGAAATCGAAGTACAGGAGTGCTAACCTTCTAGCGTGGCTGCCAGTTAATACCAGTTAATACCTCTATCAGTTTTCTTATAGCTTCTCTGTTAAATCTTAACAAGCTTTTTGATCGACTGCTGTTCCAGTTCGGCCATGTCTGTCTGCTTAGTTCGCGTGTTGAGAGGTTTTGCCAACTTATATTTACCTTATTGATGGTTTCCCTATCTATCAGTAGTTTACAAGTGGCTAGAGCATGGGTGTCAGTGTCTTATCCACTTGGAGGTCGAGCAAGCTCATCTGCTTTGCAGTTTCCTGCTATATTTCCTGTGGTCTGGCACCCAAATATGGTGTACTTTGTAGTATTTTGATACGCCATTTTGAAGTTTAAAACATTCTATGACTGTTTTTGACGAGTGTGTTTTTGATTCTAGCGCGTTTATTGCTGCTTGACTGTCCGAGTATATGAAGACTTCATTTGTGGATAATACTCTCGTTTTTATTACCGTAAGTCCCCCTTTTATGGCAGTGACTTCCGCCTGAAATACACTGCAATGATCAAATAGGCGAAATGATTGGCTGATTCCGAGTTTATCGGAGTAAACCCCTCCACCTACTCTGTTGTCTAGTTTTGAGACATCTGTATAGATGTTTATATCATTTTTTTAACAATGAGCGCATTATCCCATTCCTCTTTGAAAGGAAATACTGTGATGAAGGATTTATCTAAGTTGATATCCTTGGCCTTACAGAAATCTGTTGTAACAGGAATGCAAGGGAATTTTTCTAAAATTGTAGAGTGCCCTCTCTGGTTTGTTCAGAGTAGACCGATTTCTCTTAATCTGAGAGCTGCCTTGGCAGCTGTTTGCTTGCCGAAGTGCTATATTGGTAATAGACTTAGCATAATGATTAGTGCCTCTGTGGGTGTGGTCCTCAGGGCCCCGCAGATGCAAAGACTGTCCATTCTTTGTACATGTACCAGGGTTTTTTTGATATATAACTTCTCTAAAGCCGGCCACCATCACTACTATGATGTAGTTTTTTACAGAAAAACTAAAACAAATATCGATAACAACGAGAACTATCGGGTCTGAAACTATCCCATATTTTTGGTTGCAACCAACAATTTCAATTTCAATTTAATTTATACTCATATATTGTTTGGTTGGTTTCGGAGATTATCGCAAATGCACATAGCGGCTCGAAATTTGTATACATATTTTAAAATTTTATTGTACAAAAGTGAATATTTATTATTTGTTATACTATGGATAACTCAAATCTTTTTAAATGCATTGAAGCGTTTATTGCTTGTGGCTACATACTATGTTTCTGTATGTAAGTACGTACAAATGCAGACTTCATATGGAACCAGCAAGCACTTGAAACCCACACACATGCCAATTACCCTGTTTCGTTACCCAGTTTACCAATAAAAAGGTTTCATACGACATTTCAAAGAGTCAATATGCCAGAGACAATGAAACTTTGGTTGAGAACAAGAAAAATTAGTTCAACTACGAAGGTTTACGCAAACAAACGAAAGCAACAACAACAAAGTAAACAAATGGTATAAAACTGAGCTAAATTTAGCAGCACAACAAAAAATAAGCAAACAACTCACCTACATTCCTGCTTTCATGTAAGGAAGTCAAACCAGCAAAAGGTTAAATGAGAGCAATGAAGTGGTGGTGTGGTGAAATGGAGAAATAATGAAATACTAATATGGAGGAGTGCAGTAAGGTAAGCAAAGAAAAAAATTCAATTTGCTGAGAATAAGAGAATTTGACGACAAATACGAAGGAAGAAACCATTTGTGTGAAACTAAGGAACAAAAGCAAACATTGTTTTAGGCATTGCAAGTTACAGGTCTAAGGGAGAGGGTTTACTTGCAATTTGCTAGCAACAAGCAAAATCTTTTTTTATGGAAAGTGCTTTCAAAGCATTTGAGTGTTGCTGGGTTTCTTAAACTTAAAAAAAACTGGGCAATGTTTAGTTTCAATAAAAAAAAAACGAAGCAGGATAGGAAGATCGAACATTTAATTGGCTTTAATTTGATATACCGCTTGTTCTGATCGGTTAACGAATTCTTAAGATTTTAGAAAGTGTTATGAGCTACTTTTTTTTCTTTAATCCAAAACCGTCATTTGACCATATCCCAAAAACTACGAGAAGGAAAAAATAATAATATAGATTTTCGAGCTCTCCAGCCAAATTTAGGTAAAAAAAAAATCATTATTTATTTCTAAATGATTAACAACAAAATGACAGAATACAAAGATCAGCCTGTACGGTGGGTGCAATCAGATCATGTCCTAGGGAGGCTCTTAATGTACTGACACACCTTATTCCGATAGATCTGCACATCAAGAAGATGGCAACCATGAGTGAATTTAGGTTCAAGAAGCGGGAGGAAGGAAAAACTCATGGTCATGCCAGTCTACTATTGCGACAGACTCAGTACACCGCGGAGAGAAATGGAGTAAGGGATTCTCACTAAACAGCTTCGGCATTACAGTCTATACAGGTGGCTCTGAAATGGATTGTGGTGTTGAGGCAGGTATGTACACTCATAGACCTAAAACTGAAAAATCTGTACGTCTTCCAGATGCCTGTAGTGTTTTCGAGGCGGAAGTATTGGCAATTGGGGAAGCTTGTAAGTTACTAATCGCAGACTTCTCTTTTAAATGCATTTCGCTATTCTTTCGGATAGCTAAGCTGCAATCCCGGCACTCAAAATATCTACGAATCGCGAATTGTAGATGGACAGATTAGACGTCGTGCAAAGTCAGTAGAAAGACCACCATCAACCCATCTCGGCGATCAACACTCAAACCAGAATTTTAGCGGTCTTCCGGGTGGTCTGCGCCGATTAACCTTGCTGTGAAATGCTCGACCTCGAGCCCATCTCGTTATATCTGGTACATTACAAATGATTCCTCCTCATTTGACGAAAAACACTTGCCACGCATGAATTTTTAAGGTCTGGAAACAGACCTGGGAAGTCGCTAGGGGACAAATCTGGTGGATGTCCCAACAAATCGAACTTTAATTCATAGATTTTAGCCCTTGTCAAAATGCTCTTGCGACACGGTGCATTGTCGTGATGAAAAATAATTTTTGAAGTGAAACTTCTGAGGCGTCGATGGACGAGCGAGAATGGGGAGTAAAATTTCAAGGCCATACAACGTTTTTGGCATTTTCGTTCCGCGATAGAGAAAAAAGATTTAACGTAGAGGAAAAGGAGAGAGAGAGCTATACCTTATATAACTATATCTTAGATACACTTTAGGCTATTTTCCCTGCGTTTTTCTTCGTGGTTGCTAATTTCTAGTGAGAAATAACACTTCCTACTTTTTGGCGCTTGTTTGTTGGTGCAAACTTGTAGGAAATATATTTTTGGTGCCTACTTTTTGGCGCCTTCTTTTTGGCGTTATATTTCCTTGGTGCCTCTTGTTTTGGGCGTTTTCTGGCCCAAATTTTTTTTGGCGCCTACTTTTTGGCGCTTATTTCCGTTTCCTGGCTAGTGCTTGTGCGTACTATAAAGTGCTATCCATTCCGGCGTCGGATTTATTGGTATTGCCTTGCAGTTTGTGCCGTTGCTGCGGTCCTGGACTCCCTGCGTTTGTGCGGGTGATAAACGCTCGGAGTAGTGCGCGTTGTTGCCACGGTTTGTGTCCGTCGTTTAAATACATCGGTCGACCCTTCTCCGTTTTTTGTAAATTTTGTCTATTTGTATTCTCTGCAAATGTTGTGCATTTATTTAGATATATATTCTTTCTCTCTCTCTCTCATTCTCTCTCGGGTCTCTCCCTCTTTCTTTGACTACCTTGAAAGTTTCACTTCTGTTATGTGTACTACGCTACATGCTCTTTTTTTCTTTTGTAAACTGGGTCTTCTTTGACGATTTGTTTTCTTTAGCTGGTCTAAATTTAGAATTTATTGTTGGTTTATTTATTGTCTAATACTAATAATTTATTGTTTCGCCAGTTTACAAGTAATCCACAAACAAAGTTCCTTTGATGCTAAAACCTTCTGGGTCGATTTCTGCACACGAATTCATTTCGAATTCTGCTTAGTCAAAATCACTTGTCATTTGGAATCTTTTGGAATCCCGATGCAGTATTTAGACTTAATCTATTATTTAATCCATTGTAGTAATGTTAAATAATGTTAGATTCAGGCTTCTTCCGCCAAATTCAGCCATACAGCCGCAATCATTTTCATCAGTGCCAGTTTTGGAAATAAAAAACCACTTTCGGCGTACACGAAATTCTTCACTTTGGCAGGCATTTGGCAGAAAGCACTTTCCTTTCACGGTGTGACAGGGCCTTAAGTTCAATTAGTGGTTTGCTCTTCGCTTTTCTTCGCCCAACCTTAGTCGAGAGTTTGTTTACCTCGTCGCGTTGTAATGTGTTGTTGCTGATGTTTGTTTGCTGAAGAAAAGCGCAGCAACACCTGAAACTACGCAAACAGCAAAAGTTTTTCACTACAAAGCGCACGTCGCAACTCAACGAATTCCGCATTTGTGTACAAAAGCAAATTCTTACATGCGGGACGATTTTTATTTGTATTTTTATTAGTGTTTGTGTTTGAGTTTTTGTTCTCTACGGACACTCCCACCTTCATGACAAGTGGGCTAGTGACTCTGGAAGATAGAGGACATGTAGAATAGCCCGCAGCTATCAGTTTTTTGTTTTGGCTTCTATTACTTTGTGTATTCCCTGGTCTTGTGTTCGCTTCCACTCCTGGGATATGTAAAGGGAAAGTTATTGCTACTCAAGTTTATACCCAGTGCACGGAAAAATTTTAGTACATAATTCAACATAAAAGTCATTTGTAGCGCCTAAAATAAAAGGTCACTTGTCAGGGTGACGAAGTGATCCGATAATCGCATATATGCATGGCTTTGTCTGGCACAATGGACGCGTTAAATCGAGCTGATGCCGGCACGATATTTTGAGAAAACTTAGTATCTATTTATTTGTTCTATTTAGCCAGGGATCTTTGGTTTTTTCGCCAATGATGGTGCAACACCTTGGTTGGTTGGCTAATGGAACAGTTCTCTTAATGGTAAATCGAAGCCAGTTGGGTCAAGGTTTCATCAGATAACATCACCAATTTGTGTTGGTCACGTGGCACCTTTGGATTATCATTTTCCATCGCCAGTCCCAAAACGCCGTAAAACACTTTTGCTTTTATTTGACGATGGAGTAGCTGCTCGGCTGCTGGCTAATTGAGAAAAAGTGTCGGGGTGGAAGTTTTGAAATTTGTAGTCACAGTCATGCTGAACTAAGAGCCGCTCTTCAAAAGTAGTCATCGCGAATGTAAAACAAACCTGAACAGTGTTGCAAAACACTGAAAGGTTTGTTTTATTTGGGTGCCTGGACATTTTGGTATTACAGGGAACGAGCTGGCGGATAAACTGGCAAATGAAGGTTCTGCAAGCATACCACTAGGCCCTGAAGCCTTTCTAAGTGTCGATTCTGCATCGATTCAACGTTGGTAGGAGTAACCAAGTGATTTGTGAAAGAACCAAACAGGAAATTAGCGACTTTTCTCTTAAAACTTAGTAAGAAAAACTTGAGCGTTCTGTCGGCTATAATCATAGGGCACAACACCTTTGGTCAGCATATGGCTACCATGGGAATCATTAGCGACCCAATATGCCTATTCTGCCGTGAGAATGAGGACACTGGAGCGCATTTTCTCTTTAGCTATTCGGCGTTTTCTAGAAACAGACTTAGACTGTTGGGGTGCAATGTATTGAGTATGGATAAAGTTCCTACTCTTCCTATTCCCAAAGAAGAATGACTTCAAACCAAATGTTTCAGTCTTATCATCCATACTGTAGCTATCCTGTCTCTCTATGCCTTCCACTGTAATCTATCCGGGTGTAGTACAATGGTATTCCAGACTGAGTGCTTGGACTTATCCGACACCTACAACAACTATTTCGGACATCTGGTTTTGCGTCAAGCAGCCTCATCACAAGTTTAAACAATGCTTCCATTGCAACTGATTGTTCTTTTTTTTAATTCCTTGCGAAAGGCTCAGCTGCTGTCATTTTTAGGCGCAAACAAACTATGTCAAGCTCAAAAAAACTCACAAAATTCACACTTGCGCAATTAACAGCAAGCCAGAACAGAAGAGGGAACCTCTTTGTCAACCCCTAAAAAGTTGGATTGTTGTTCAACTTAAGTTACTTCACTTGTTTTGTTGAGTTTCGTGGCTTCGTTGATTGCTTTCATAAAAACTACAATGTGTTCATAAAAATGTGTATGTATGCGTGCTGCTGCTGGATATGTGTCTATTGTATGTATGTATGCATGCATTAACATACACATACTCGTACATATATGAGTGAATATGCAATAGTAAAAGTGTGAGCCGCTGGGGAATAAGGAAGAGCAGCGTAATGCGTTGTGAATTAATGCGATAGTTGTCAATTGCACCGCTCACATGCCACTACATATGGAAAAGTTAAAAGAAAAAAACATTAAACTAATAAAATAATAATTGTGTGTTTATATTTCTTCGGTAGTTGTCATAAATTGCTCATAGTTTTACTGCCATCGCACGCTTTGCCGCTGCTGTGATAGAAATTATGGCCATTGCTCACTGGAGTCACGCTAATAGAAAATGAAAGTGATACTAAAATTATTGCCCATAATTTTAGATGAATTCTTGGTAACGAAATCATTTTGAGTCATTGTTGGACATTAAACGACTTTTCAAACTTCTTCTTCTTGTTTGGTTCGATAACAGCCTAATCGATTTTGGCCGAGCTTAACAAAGCGTAGTAGTTTCTTTTGCGTGCTGATATGTCCAACGCAGAAGAGGCCTTTGAAGTGCTTTTCTACCACCAGCTGGTACCAAATCAACTACTTTCAGAGCCGGAGCCTTTGTACCTATTCGAACGACATGACCTAACCAGCGGAGCCTCAGTATCTTTATTCGCTGCACTGTGTACACCGTAAACCTCATACAGCTCATTGCCGCATCATCTGCGTTACTCGTCGGCGTCTACACACAAAGGTCCAAAAAATCCTTTCCTGCAGAATCTTTCTCTCAATCACTCCAAACGACGACTCATCGGATATTATCATCGTCCAAGCTTCTGCGCCATACGTTAGGACAGGCATGGTGAGAGACTTATAGAGTGTGAGTTTTGTACATCGAGGACTCTACTATTCAATATCCACTTAGTCCAAAGTAGCACTTATTGGCAAGAGATATTCTCCGTTGAATTTCAAGGCTGACATTGTTATCGGTGTTAACGCTGGTTCCTAAATAAACGAAGTCTATTACCTCTTCCAAATCATAGCTGTCAACAATGACGCGGGTGCCGATATGCGAGTGCCCCGACAGTTTGTTTGATGTACCTCCTTCGTTTTGTCCTCGTTCACCAAGAGATCCATTCGCTTTGCTTCTTTATCCAGTTTGGAAAAGACAGAACTAACAGCGCGGATCTTAGGGCCGATGATGTCAACATCATCGGCATACGCCAACGTACACTCTTACAATAAATGGTACCCGAGCGATGAAGTTCTGCGACTCACACAATTTTTCCAAGCATCAGATGAAAAAAGTAACGACAGCGAGATACAATGCCTGAAACCTCGTTTGGTATCAAATTGACTCAGAGAGGTCTTTCTCAACTCTGCCGGCGCTGCTGGTATTGAACAACGTCACTCTTTTAATTTTGCTTGGATACCAAGTTCAGACAACGCCTTTTCGTGTCGGCGAATGCGGCTTTAAAATCAACGAAAATATTGTGTGTGTCGATTCTCATTTTATTGATCTTTCCAAGGCTTGGCGTTTTGTGAATATCTCCTCATTTGTGGTCAATTTTTCAAGCATACATCAAGATTTTTAATGATAAATTTATAAATTCTCTATGGCAGCATCCAAAGACTTTTCTTAACACCACCAATTCTGCCTCAAATAGTGATCTGCAAACGATTTGTATTATTTAGTCGGGCAGTGCATGCCTTAAAGGAAGAATTATTGGGTGTAGAAGTAGGCGTGCTTTGGTAATGAATAGATGGCGCCACCGGTAAACGCTTTTCATGAAGGGCTCATCAGAACCATCTGCAAGAAGTGGCTTGTCATTAAATTGGAATGTTTTAACTAGCTGGTGTCCACGGCTTCGCTTCCATATAAACTGAAATACCTAATGAAATTAAAAATTATAAAACACTTCGGTTAGATTATACTGGCTGGTCGAAGACACTCACAGACCATTTTGGTCCATAGCAATACCAGATCAAAGTCCTATTTTAGCGAAAATATGCATCGCTCAGATGCGCGAACTTTAGGATTCGCTTAAGCTCCATTTCAGGGATAGATTCTAGTCTTTCAAAACTGAGAGCACCCAGGTGGCATAGTCCAGTTTTCGAGAGAGTCGGACAGTAGCATAGAAGATGCTTCAGGGTTTCTCTTGTACCCGGCTCATTATATTTCCTACAACCCCCGTTAAGAGATAGGTTAATGTTATAAAACACTTAATAACATAATATTTTAGAAAGAGAAACGCAAACAATTTCTATTTTTGGTTTTTTTATTTGAATATGTTTACTTTACTTTATAAGGAAATTCAAATTTTTTTTGAATTAAGAAATAAGTGGCAACGCCATTACAAATTTTTTTTTTAATAAACTGTTCTCAATCATACGGTGTACCCACACTGTAAATCTTAATTCAGCTGTACTAAATATTATTCATCATTTGCTCCTTAGTAGTTAGGTGGCAACGCCATACACTAATAATTTTAATTAAAGCTTTCTTTTTTTTAAGCATATTTTGTTAGATACATATGGGTATCTAAATAATATGGGTACCTATCCTCTAATGAAATTTGGTAATTAATTAAAGTATTTTTTCTTACTTAGATGGCAACGCCTTTCATAAATATTTTAGGATTAAAGCTTGCCTCACCTTTACATTGCTATATGCCCCTATATTTTTTATAATTAATATATTTTTCAAAGAAAATTTCTTAATTTCCGAAACACAAGTGGCAACACCAGCCGAAAATATTTTGTTCTTAAAGTTATCCTTGACTTTACATTGCAATATATGTGTACATATGTCTTTATAATTAATATACAATATTTTTCAAAGAAAATTTCTGAATTTCCAAAAAAAGGTGGCTACACCAGCCAAAAATATTTTTTTATTAAAGCTTGGTTAAACACCTTTCATTTGATATCCATATCGTAGTATTCAACTGAAATGTGTGATAAATTATATTATTATTTTTGCTACAAAATTTAGGTGACAACGCCATACAAAAATGGCTTTAATTAAAGCTTCCTTAATTTTTTTGAGCACATTTTGTTTGATACCCATATCCTAACTTCTAATGAAATTTGGTAATCAATTAAAGTTTTTCTTTAGAATTAGATGGCAACGCCTTTCAAAAATATTTTTAGATTAAAGCTTGCCTTACCTTAACATTGCTATATGTCCATATATTTTTTATAATTAATATATTTTTCAAAGAACGTTTCTTAATTTCCAAAACACATGTGGCAACACCAGCCGAAAATATTTTTTTGTTAAAGTCATCCTTGACTTTATATTGCAATATGCTCAAATATTGATGTATACATTAATTATGTTAAAGAACATTTCTTCATTTCACAAAAATAGGTGGTAACACCAGGCAAACATATTTTTTTTATTAAAGCTATCCTTGCCTTTACATTACTATTTGCCCATATATTCTTTTTGATTAATATAGTTTTCTAAGAAAATTTCTTAATTAAAAAAAAAATAGGTGGCAACACTAACCGAAAATATTTTTTTATTTAAACTTTTTGTAACACCCATATCGTAATATTTAAATGAAATGTGTGATAAATTATTATTATTTTTAATTCCTTCAATTCAATTCACGTAGCAGCTTTTTAATATTTTGTAGGATAAACGTTGGATAAATTACAATTGTTTTGCGACTATGCTGCAGTAGTTAGCAAAGCTTTTTATCAACCCCAAAAGGCAGTGCATCTACTGCACCACTGCAATAATGCTCGAATACTGACCTGATGGTAAATACTCTTTCTTTATATACCATACGGTTTAGCCTTTCTGTTTTATGGGTACGAGTAAAATTTTGAATTCCTTTGCACTTCACTGTTAATGGAAATTATCAAAATAATAATAAAGATATAATTAGTAGGAGTAAAATTTAAAAAAATATTTAAAGCTTAATTCCATATGACCTTCGGCTGTAGATAACTTCGTTGTAGTAATTAGTATTCTCTTAGCTGTCACTTGTTCACTCCCTCACTTCCTCACTTCACATTCTACAGCCAGCTGTCAAAGAAATTGATTGGTTTGCACTCCACAATTTTTCCATCTACTTTTCATTTGCAATGCCCGCCGTCACTTTATGACCCAATATCATTCACTTTGCCTGCCATAAAATGCACTAATCAAGACCAATTTTTTGCACTTATGTCCAACTACTTGTCCACTAGTCACTAGACGCTCGTATTATTTCCATTGTTTTGTTTTGTTCGCACTCTCCCTTACATTGCACATTTAGTCAAGATGCTGACCAGTTGGAGGCGCCGACGTTGACTTTGCCTACTATCTGATTGTCTGTGCGTGTCCTGTTTGAATGATTTCATTTGCCACTCGCAATGCCACACAATTTTTAATGAATCATGGCGCAAAAACTTGTATATGTGCATACACCTGAGTAGTTCATAGGATATGCTTCGCATTCAATGGCTTCGATTAAGGAGCTTTTATTTTTATCGACTACTGGCAATGCCTCCAAGGCCCTGAGCATAAAAAGAAATTTATGAATTCATTGCTTGAATAATTGATTAGTAATTGTAATTAATCACTTTTCCAAACAAAAAAGAAAATCCCAGTGGACTGAAAAAAAAGTGTCATCCATAAAAGTCGCATGCATTTATTGAATCGCTCTTCATCGTCCACTTCCATCGGCCTCGCTCTGTCTTTACTTTGTCAACGAATTAGGAGAATATTGATTTCCGCTGGCTGCAGTTGATGCCACAAATGAACTAATTAAGTCCTGAGTTATCCCAAAATTAGTCAACAATGAAGCATATAATGAGCTGTCTGAGAAATAACTAAGCAGTTGATGGATTTGTATGCTGAAGCGGGAAATCCGTGCACATGCTCGCCTATGTGACCTCCTACAAATGATTATTTAATGTCTATTTAGTAAAATGCCCCAATTTTTTTTTTGTTATTTTTTTTATTATGAGACACTAATTCCTGCGCTTCTATCATTATTTACGCTGATCACACAGATAACTTCATATATTTATTTTCATGCCACAAACATTTCATTTAACGGCAAACATCAATTTTCCGTGGAAATTACTTGAACTAAAAGCGTAAATTACAGCTGTCAAAGTTGTCACTTGCCAAGCGGAACAGACCGCTGGCATAATTGTGTCTTGACATGCAATTGAAGTTAGAAAAAGTGGAAAATGCGCAAATCAAATATTTCGCATACAAGTATTTGTGCATTTTTATATTACTTTTTTTTTGGACTTTTCACAGGGTCTTTAAAGTACAAGTTTCTTGTTTAAATTCAAATTAAGCAAATATTTTGTAGAGGAACTCGTAGGGTCGGTTCATAAGTAGGGTAGAGGGTCTAATTTTATTAATGATAAATATTAATTTCCAACTCTCTTCACTCCCTCGCTCGTAGGCTTACGGATGCCGATTCTTTCGGAAAAAAATTTCGATGATATTTAAGCATTGCCTGTCGCAATAAAAATGCCAAATATTTGTTCCTTTTATTTGGTAATGGTTATAAATATTTACACGACTACGCCATTCGTAATTTTGATCTATTGGACCTTAGCTTGAAGCATGAACATGACTTTCGTAAAGTGCAAAGTATCACCACAGCATTTAATGTAATAATCACGAAAATTAACCACGAACTTAACAAAAACCGCCCCTGCGAGAGAAGCATCCTTGTAGCGTTAGATTTCTCAAATTCTTTCGACACTCGCGCAACGATGCTAGTTGCCATTAAAAAATTCACTCTCGCACAAGGACTGAAGGGACGGTCAGCATTAGTGCAGACGTCACGCTCCGGTAATACTATATTTCTAGATCCAAACAGAAGAGAACAGAACTAAAATGGCATAACATTCGAGAAGCAGGTTTGCCGGTGTTTCCGTAAAATTGACACGAGTCAGCGCGGCTCATGCCGAGCCTATGCAGATGGTTACGCAATCTTCTGTGAGCTGTAAGAAAACCAGTAAACATTCTCAGTTTGTCCTTAGGGAGTCTTATAAGATGCTTAAATCTCTTTTGAATATGCCCTCCCCATAATAACTAAGTCGGCGTAGCTCCGTAGTTTGGTGCCACCTCATATCTTTAGATCTTTGCTTCACCCCGAAAGGTATATTCGATATTTGGTATTTGAGAACAACTGGAGAGTAAAACTAATTAGCTTTTATATTGAAGGAATTTTAATGACAATTTTTTAAACAACATTAACTTATTAGCAGCAAGAACCTCCTCGATTCGGGTCCGGAAACGATTGTATGCCCGATTCAAATGATCCTTATTCATATTGACCGTAACGGTACTAATTACAGCTTTCAGAGAGGAAATGGTTCTATGAGAATGCTTATTGTCCTCTACTCCTCACAGCCCCTCATCCAGACCCGATTTCCTTATTAAACTTAAGATTGATCTGGGTTAGGCTGGCGTATGTGTCTGCAAATGGCCGAGTTATCTCAACCTTCTCCGCGATATAGTGCGGCATTCCAGGAGAAGGTGCATTAGAGTGTCCTGGGATTAGTCGCAGAAACGACAAGATTCAGTGGATCATATCGCTATGATTACGCAGCCTGCAATGGCCTTTGAGAATACCCGTGCGCATTCTCAGTTTATCCTTTCGGAGTGTTATGTTGTTTTAAACCTCTTTTGTTTAAACCCTCCAGTAGGAATTTTGCCTTGCTTAGCCCCTGCGTTTGGTGCCAGCAAACTTTTCTTAGCTCTAGTCCTTCACTCTTAAGCTTCTCCTTGATGGTGTGTTGTCCCATAGCAAGGAAAGGCTCTGGTACTATTAATGACGAGACAACAGTCTCACTTGCCAATGCGTCCGCTATTTCGTGCTCAGTTATACGCCAGCATCTTGGGCCCCAAATTAGCCGGATGCGATTGTGCTTTCGTAACAGATTCAGTTTTCCGATACACTCAAGGACCAGTGAGGACTTAATCTCAAAGGATGACAAACCCTTGAGTGCTATCTGACTGTCGCTCAGTATAACAATTCTTCCATTCCAGAAGTTCCTATTAAAATTAATCTCCGCACATAGACTGATGGCATATACCACCGCTTGGAAGATGCTTGGAAAAATACCCATCGGCTCAGAATGCTTTGCCCTGGGACCATATATTCCAGCTCCTATGCTTTCTGGTGTCTTCGAGGCATTTGAGTGCCAGTGCAAAGTACACTCCTGGTTTTTCCTTTCAAATGCTTATGCACTCCAGTTTACCTTGTCGCCCAGTTCAATTCTGAACTTCTTTTCGATTTTGAGGACTTAAGTGATACGCTCTCTGGCTAGCTCGGTAAGTGGGAGCGGCAGACTTGGCAATTCTTAGATGTTCTTAGATGACATAACTGTACAGAAATGATATTTTCAATTAGACGACCAGGACGAGCGTACACTGGTATTGTTATGGCGTGAGCAGAGCGAGCCGACTCATTACTTTTTTTCGTTCCCGCGATAGACGCTTCTACGTTACCGGAGTAACGCGAATTTATATACGACTAAGGGCTGTCACTACAGCAGCCTTACCTTAACATTTAACATTTCTTATTATGAATTTTTAAGTTCCGTTCTCTATGACTGGGTGTTTGGCGGAGCTGCTACTCCTATTTCTGGTGTGCTTCTTGATTTTGTTCCACAAATGGAGGAATCTACAGTTTTATGCGAACCCCGAATGGCAAATATTTTATTGCAAGAAGCTTTTTCATAGTATCCAAAAGTATCCTCAATTTTTCACAGCTGCGAATTTTCACAAATCTACAATTTTCGTGATGGATTTTATTTAATTTTACCCGGATCTCAGTGAAATCAAACTCATTTGAATAAATTATACAATACATTTTCTATTATATATCTGTCAAAAGAGACGCCTTCGAATTGTGGCAGCTGTCAAAACAGAAAACAGCTAAAAGAGAAACTTCAAACTTTTGCACCCTATTTTTGCAATATGAGATTATTATTTTTTCCAAATCACTTGGCAATCTACAGGAATTTCGTATCAGTAAAGACCGCAATTTCCGCTCCATTTTCCCATTTAATACGCACCTTTTTAATAAAATATTAAGCATTTTGATTGCCAGCTCTTATTTTTGCTTGCACCTTCACCTTTTTGCCCCACTAGCAGTATTGGCTTCAGTACTCACTTGGCTTCCGCCCATTAACTTCTTCGGCGTATTGACGTGGCAGCCTAATATTATAAAAATCGCCAATATATTTCATACAGCAGACTTCCTGTTCTCTTATTGTGCGTGTGTGTGTATGTGTATGTGTGTGTGTGTTTGTGTATATTGTGTCCTTAGTATACCAGTTTTTTCCACTACATTACACAGTTTGCGTTGAGTGAGGAGTTACCCATATGCTGCCCCCTCTAAATATGATTTCGCCTATACTCGTACATCTGCTAAGTAGCGAATTTGTATAATCCCTAAATGTATGGGCCCATAAGGTGGCTTATGGCAAAATACTATTTACGGAAAGGTGGTCATATTTTCTTTGCTGAAATTCCTTTTCATTATTTATTGGCACTTAAGAAAACTCCTGCAAAGATAACGAATCTAATCTAGTGGGATTTTTCAAGCGATAAAGGCGATTGTATAGAACTCGACTTACTGAGTGTAATTATGTACATAAATAGTTTCGTTAATGAAGTAAAAGCAAGAACATGCGAGTAAATAGTTCATATTTTGAAATTAAGAAAATTTCTTATGCGTGTGTGTGTGTGTGACTATAATATATAGAGGCACCACAGTTCGATGGATTGGAAGATATCTCAGCAGTGAGTAAGAAATGTTTCCTTTAATTCGCATTACTAATGAACTCAGTCTGGTATCGCTATGGGTCGCAGCGATCTAGCGGCCGCTGCGAGTCAACCGGTTCAACTTAACCTAACCTAAAGAAATCGAGTAGCCAATAAGCGCTAATATGGCACCGTTAAGTAATTATAAGAGAACAGGTGCTTTAGCATTCTGACCATTTTTTTCATTGATGAAGGTGTAAATTCTACTAGTGAAGTGGCTAACCTCTGCGCCGATTTTTGTAAATCCAATTTTAATCCTCTGTCCGTTAATGATTTTGAGTTCATGCTAATTCATCTGTAGACCAGGACTCTATCTTGTTATCTTCAGTTTATTGTGCCACAACTAATACTAAACTAAAGAACTCTTCGTTTATAAGTAAAAGGTCTTTCGGCTTAAAAATTGTGTTTCGCTTTCATATCCTCCCCAGTTGTACTTCAACTGATCTACAGGTAATTTTATTGATGAGTACAAATTGGCTCTCATTACACTAATTTTTAAAAGCGCCAATGCAATTAGCAAATTTTTAATTGCAAATTAATAATTGAGTAATTATAGATCTGTGTATTTCCCAGCTTTCAACTACTTCTAAGTGGCTTGATTGACTGTTTCAAATTTGACTGTTTTCTCGGAAGATTGCGTATCAGCTTTTCAAAAAGGTTTTCAGGTTCATGTTGTATATATATACGGACTTCTCTAAGGGTTTTGATAGCGTTTCGTATTCAATGCTTGTTAAGAAATTAGCATGACTTGGTTCCCATTCCATACTCCTCCGTTGGTTGGAGCCATGTCTCTTGAATCGTAGATGTGCAGTTGTTATTGACAATCATCAGTCATAGTCTTTTATTGTGTCATCTGGAGGCTTCCAAGGAAGTATTTTGGGGCATTTGTTAGTTTTCTTGTTTATCATCATCATCAACCTCATTAGCTTTACAGTCTTGTGCAGATAATTGCTTCCGCTCGTTGTGGATTCGCGACAATGAGTACTGGGCCTCCGTCTGGCCAGACTTTTTCGACTTAGTTGGTGAATTCAACATATTTCTGTTATAACTTACGACTTGAGCTTCCAGGTAGCTTCTTATAATTTAGTTTACTATCAATTTATGGATATAACCTTTTAAAAAGGATCCTCAAACTGGACGAAAAAAGGCCAGAACCGGGTGCCTAGCCAAAGGTTTTAAAAAAGATGTCCAACGGATGGATAAGGTTGTCAGCTTCAGAACCTGTCCTCTTTAGGAGAGCCAGATCACCCATTCTTTTCCCCCCCTTTCCTTCCACTAAGGTTTTCCACTACGTGAGGTACCCAGTCTCTGGCTGGGTAGCAACAGTTTTACCGCTAGAAGGGTTCAAATTGGGAGATTCACCGTAAGAGGTGATATAATCTCATGTACAACTCATTTCTAATGAAGAATGAATTCAAATTGCACATTACTGCCCGCTTCTATCAAAAATAAATACAGAAAAGCGACTTTTATTGAAAAAAACCTATACAACAAAAATTTTGAGTTTTGGAAAATCATAACCGTTAGCGACAAAAGCAAGAATAATATTTTTGGATTGAATGGTCGTCGTAGGGGATGGTGGAAATCAAATGAAGATCTGCGAATCAGAATCCTTAAATCAACTGTTAAGTACGCCGGTAAGGTTTTGTTATGGTTGGGGATTGTATGGCAGCTCAGAGTGTCGAAAAACTAGTTTTTATGGATGGCACGATGGATAGGCAACACCATTTCAGGGGACAATTTTTTATTTCAATACGATAACGAACCCAAACATAGAGCTTATGACATTAAAATGTGGGTGCTTTCCAACAAAAAGTATAGGCAAACACCTCTCAACGCTGCTGAAATAAACCCTAT
Organism: Anastrepha ludens; assembly: GCF_028408465.1. Classification (NCBI taxonomy): domain Eukaryota; kingdom Metazoa; phylum Arthropoda; class Insecta; order Diptera; family Tephritidae; genus Anastrepha; species Anastrepha ludens. The sequence continues at coordinate 6,658,416 of NC_071499.1, read as the reverse complement.
AGAATATATTTGGGCCTATCTGGAGGAACTGCGGGAATATTTCAACAAAAAGTAATCTTAAAAAGTGGTGGCGTACGCTGATGATGTGGTGTTAATGGTGTCAGGACTGTGCCCAAATACGATCAGTGGGATCATCCAAAGGACGTTAGGCGAGCTTAACTCTTGGGCCACAGGATGTGGGCTAAGTTTAAACCCGCGTAAAACAGAACTTATGCTTTTTACCACCAGTTACAAGGTACCAATTTTTACCCTACCAAATATCAACGGACAAACTCTGTCTTTATCAACCAGTGCAAAGTACTTAGGGGTAATTTTGGACTCCAAACTTAGCTGGAAGTTAAACGTCGAAGAACGGGTAAGGAAAGCAGAAATTGCTTTATATGCCTGCAAACGTATGCTAGGAAGAAGATGGGGTCTTCAACCTAAGCATACATTATGGCTGTATAAGGCGGTTATACGACCCATTTTATCGTATGGTTCGGTACTTTGGTGGAAAGCTCTAGGGAAAGAGTACAATACCAAATTACTCGGCAGAATACAAAGATCAGCCTGTGCAATAACGGTCGGTGCAATCAGATCATGCCCTAGAGAGGCTCTCAATGCACTGACACACGTTATTCCAATAGACCTACATATAAAGAAGACGGCAACCATGAGTGCATTTAGGTTAAATGAAGCGGGTCGCTGGAAAGAAAAAACTTATGGTACGCTAGTCTATTATTGCGACAAACTCAGTTAACCTCGGTGAGGACTGACTACATCGTCCCGATGGTAACGTTCAATAGGAATTTTGCCACACTCTTTCCATCTAAAAAAGAATGGAATAAGGGATTCTCTCTAAACAACTTCGATACCACAGTCTATACAGATGGCAGTAAAATGGATTGTGGTGTTGGAGGTGGTATATATTCTCATAGACTTGGAATTGAAAAATCTGTGCGTCTCCCTAATACCAGCAGCGTCTTCCAAGCGGAAGTACTAGCAATTGGGGAAGCCTGTAGGTTACTAATCGCAGATTTCTCTTTTAAGGGCAATATCGCTATTCTTTCGGATAGCCAAGCCGCAATCCAGGCGCCAGACGCGACTATAACAACCTCTAAAGTGGTGGAGCAAAGTAGGAACAGCCTCACCAACTTGAGTGAAAACCATAGAGTAACCTTAATTTGGGTCCCGGGACACCGGAATATAGAAGGTAACGAAAAAGCTGATGAAGAGGGGGATCTGCCATGAATAGCGCTCTTGCAGTACCAGTATTCACTCCACTAGGTGCGGTCAAGAATGCAATTTCCCTAAAACACCTTCGAATTGCAGATTGTAGATGGAGAGACCAGACGAAATGCAAAATTAGCGGAACGTTATGGCCCACCTACAACCTCAAGCAATCGTTGACATTAATAAACATGAAACGACGGGACACCTGTAGACTTACGGCAGTCATAACTGGCTTCTGGTCTATCGGAGAACAAGCCGCCAAAATGGGCATCCCTCACAACACATACTGTCATAGTTGTAAACAACCGGAGAAAAAGGAAACAATCTTCCATTTCCTCTGTGAATGCCCTGCCCTATGGAAGGACAGAATGTTAACCCTGGGCAAACCGCTGTTCGAGAGTCTCGAGCAACTGTCTCGCTTAGACGTCAACAACCTAATAAGGTTCCTAAACCGCACAGACTGGATATAGTCCTGCTGCAAATAACTGTTAAACAATTTGGTAACGAGGATGTGGCAACAAAATGGTGCGGAAGCGCTAGTTGGATTCAGGATGCATCACCACTCTAACCAACCAATCTTAAATAATTTTGTACGTCATCTTTGACCACCACCAAGTAGAAAATGATTTTTCTATCAAACTTGAAAACAAGAGCGTTCACAAACTCAATCTAACTAACAGCTTGGATTAACAAAAAGGAACGTCGTTTGCCGTGGCACTCCTATGAAAATAAACAAACAAGAGAAATTAAAGTTATAGTAAAGAACCTACATCACGCATGTGACCCAGTATCTATAATATCAGATCTTAAAGAACAGGGGTTTGAAATAACAAATGCAATAAATAAACTAAAGTGGAAAACCAAAGAGCCATTAAACATGTTTATACTATCCTTTAAATGTGAGGAGGATATTAAAAAAATTTACGAAATTACAAAAATCTTGGGTTCGATTGTTAAGATTGAGCCTCTTAAGCCATCTAGAATGATACCCCAATGCAAAACTTGCCAATCTTACGGCCACACAAAGAACTATTGTTGCAAGCCACCTCGATGTGTTAAATGTGCAGGCAAACATGCTACTGTTAGTTGCACGAAACCAGATACACAAATGCCCAAGTGCTGTAATTGTGGGGAGGAACATCCGGCAAACTACAGAGGACGCCTGGTAGCAAAGAAACTACAAAAGATAAGAGACAGTAAGGCAAAAATAGCTCCAACTAATTCAGCTAACCGTGGAAATGCTTTTGTTAAATACACTGAAAATAGACGCAGCTCTGAAGTCCAAACAGCACAAACAAAAACATATGCAGATATTGCAAGAGAAAATATACCCAAATCTCGAAGTAAGATGTGATTAGTATCAGAAGTTGTCAAACATTACGCTGTAGCTCATGCCGAAAGGCTCGAAAAACATACTAACCCGGAAGCTCGGCGACTTGCCAATTTAGATGACCAATGCCGGAAGCTGAAACGAAAAAAACCAAATGATCTTGTTCCAGAAATTTTGATGACTGACAAATGTATGTAAATTTCTGTCAGTTGTCTTCCAGTTATATACGTATTTCCTGTAAATACTGTCGAATTTAATAAAATAATATTACTTGATAGTTTTGAACTAGGTGTAATAGAATGAAATGTATTTAAAAATTTATAACGTTCCAATGAAAACAAAAAAAAAACAAAACAAAAAAAAAAAATCTTTGACATTTGGAGAAACGCGTAAAAATTATTGAAACTTTTTGTGGTCCATTTTTAAGGCCGGATTTGTCAACAAATAAAATTACCGCATCTGGGTAAAAGAAAACTCTCAAGTAATTTTAGAAACATCATTTTTCTTTTTGTGTACCCGTTTTTCACTCCGCACGAAAACACAGGGCATCGACGAGACACTTTCATTGTACACGGTTCTGGGCTGCTGTTTTTGCGCCGTCCCAAGTGATCTTTGGCCACCCGCAACCTCTGCTCCCTTGTGGATTCCAGTCCAGTGCCATTCAGGTGAAGTGCGAAAAAAAAATTCCTTACATTTACTGAAATATACTGCTTGGTGTGGTTTATCTTTGAACTGATGGCAGATTTGTTGTGATATGTGGTTGAAGAAATAGACGTAGACGATCTTTATCTTGAAGATGACGGAACCACAAGTCACATAACACGGGAAAAGATTGTATTATTGCGATCACAGTTTGCCGGTCGAGTAGTTTCGCGTGATGGTGACATAAACAGCCACCTAAGCATGCGATCTAACTCCATTAGACTACGTTTTGTGGGGTTTTTTGAAAAGTAAAGTCTATGTGAATAAGCCAACAATGAGTTCAGAGCTGAAACACAACATTCGGATCGATTGCTGAACTCAATGCGATAGTGTCTGAGTGAATTTTAATTCTCGTATGGCAGCCTGTAGACGCTCTCTTGGTGGGCATTTAAATGGTGTCATTTTTCACATATAATTATTAAGAACTGTATTTTGAATAGAAATAGTGAAACCTGAAAGAATCTGAATTTTTATATATTTTATTTTCAAACAACGTCTAGCCGCGTCTTTCGAAATATCCTCTGCATGCCACCTGAAGATATTTCTGTACTGCTATTGAGCCTCAGGCTTACTAAAAAATTGTTCAACCAACTTTTTAATTTTTTTTTGTTTTTATTTCTGCCTCGTATTTTTAATACTTCCAATACCTCGTAACTAAAAATAAACTCCTTGAATCAGGCTTTTAATTGACTAATTCCCGTGCCCTGCTCTCCCATACTGCGCTGATTTTGTCTTTCTGGCAGTCTAATTAGCAACTACCAAAAAACAACTACAACTAAATCTGCATCTCCTCATCTTGCAGCATGCAAATATTGACATTGAATTAACAAACTTGAAGACATGCAATTCGAAAGAGTTAACGAAACATTTCACTGCTGAGCAAATCAATTCTGTTAGGGTTGCCCTGTCAAGAGGCATCACGTCCTGGCAGAAATCAACGAAAAGTCAAAGAAGTATCGTAGCGCAAATGTACGCATGTAATTTAATTTGCTTTTATTTATTTATACTTCAACAAAACTTTGAAGGGCAAAGTGCAAAAAGAACGGACAAACGATAGAGTAAACGAGGGACACAGCAGTTATTTTGTATGAGCAACAAGGAAATAAACAAGTGTTTGCTTTTAAATGTGTGTGTGTGACGAGTTGCGTGCGTACGGATAAACAAGGGGATAGATGAAAAGAATGACAAATACATGCATATATACATAGATATAAATAAATATAGAAAAGCTAGTTTGCTCACACCGCCATATGAACGTAGGTATTTTTATATCTTAAAAACTCTCGCATATAAGCAAAAATTTATAGTTATTCGCAGATGCATACACACACACGCATATAAGTTTTGATAACAACACTTTGCTGTGAGTTCTCTTTTTGCTATGCCTAATATTTTCGAATCTCCGAAGTCTGCTCATGTAACATGCAAAAGTGAATAAATAAGTAAAGAAGGGTTAAAGGTCGCACAGAGTTTTATTTATCCGTCGCTCGCTTTTTGTAAAATGTCATGGTTATATTCATAGCCAGATAAGGATCTTTGAAATAAATTGAAGCATTAGTGCTTAATAGGAATTGGAAGTTTACCATTTTAAGCAAACACTTCCCGGAACAATCGCCAAGTGATAGGTCATCACAATGGGTGCGTTACGGCAACGAATTTAACTGACAGCAAAGTAGATTATTTGTATTTGAGTCGAAGGCGCCAAATACGTGTCGTTCGCCTTGCCGAAATGCACAAAACTGGTAACTTTCTACTTTTGCAGCGCGACTATGGCGGCGAAAATGACAACTGAGCAATTTTGTATCGCGCAACTTTTTATGGGTGGTGTTTTTTATTATATCAAATTAAATGCAGAAAATAAATGGAATTTAAAAAAAATTACACTGGTTAACAAAATTAAAACTTTTTTTGCCACACAAAAACTCAAATCGAATTTTGAATATATTGGGGTCACCAAATAAAAATATGTCAAGGAAAAAAAATTGCTACATAAGGTATGCTTGTGATACCGAAACATATATTTTTGTAAAAAGTAAGTAATGAAATTTTTTTTTAAAGTACAATAAAAAATGATCATTTTCTTGAATATTTAGCTTCTCGTTGGTCTCTTTTAAGTTTCCAACAATAATCTGCTAACATTCCTGGACGCTTTTCCATTAAGGAAATGTCCTGATGAAATCTCTCGCCTTGTTCATCACTCACAGCACCTAAATTTGCTGGAAAGAAATCCAAATGAGAGTCCAGCATATGTATTTTTAAAGGCATATTACACCCTAAACCTTTATATGACATTAAAAGCTCATTTATTAATTCTTTGTAATTTTCCGCTTTATAGTTTCCTAGAAAATTTTGAACAACGTTCACAAAACTTTTCCAGGCAAGTTTTTCTTGATCATTCAATTTTTCTTCGAAATCCTTATCTTTTCACAGTTCCGTATTTGTGGGCCTATGAATACTCCCTTTTTAATTTTTGCTTCACTATTGTTTGGGAAATTTTTCTTTTAGGTATAAGAATCCACTGCCATCTTTGGGCATAGCCTTTACAAAATTTTTTATCAAATCGAGTTTTATATGCAACGGTGGTAAAAATATGTCATTAGGGTTCACTAAAGGATAATTCTTAACATTTTTACGGTCTGGAGTAAGTGGTTCACGTTTGAGCCCCACTTTCTTTATGTAGCGATTTTTTTTGTCTCCCATTCGCAAATAAAACAGCAAAATTTTGTATACCTAGTTGTAGCCCAGGCAAAAGAGCAATGACTTTAAAATCTCCAGAAATTTTCCAAACGGGTTTAATGCATTTGATTTTTTCAAGGAGAACTCTCATATTTTCATAGGTCTCTTTCATATTAGAGCCATGAGCAACCGGTACTGAAGAGAACTTATTTCCATTATGCAACAGCACAGCTTTCACAACAGGAACATTATTACAATAGACTAAATCATCTGCTTTAGAAAAGTAAGGTTTTATTTCATCGTCGCGATGGCGAAAAGATGTAATTTCCGTATCAGTAGAAAGTAAATTCCAGTCATTTAATCTAGACCCCAAAAGTTCAGCCTGTTTTTTTTTTTTGATAGATTCAAATCACATACTAAATCATTTAAATCACTTTGTGTCAATAAATGAGGCTTCGCTTCTGAAGTTGACGGTTCATAACTTGAATCACTTTTATGCTGACTGAGAACAAATTCCGGACTAGAAACAGAATCTTGACTTTCTAGTTGATTTGGAGGCTTTGCAACAGGCAGTTCAGCACTTTGTGAGATGGGTCTGACAGCCGATGATAAGTTCGGATACTGGATAGTGTGTTTAGACTTGGTAGTAATACCTTTTGTTTGAGTTAAACAAAAATAACAATCACATGATTGGTATAACAAATGGTGAATGTCTATGTTCTTGTTTAGCTCCACCCTATTAAAAGTCTCATACACGGGTTCATGTGACATAAACAGTGTTGACCAGTGTTATTAAATTTCAATGCGCCCTACTATTTTCAATAAAAGCTTGAATGAGTAGTTATGATCGCACCCACCGTCTACAATTAACATAAATTCTATTCAAAACCTTCTCTGCTTCAATAAGCATACATTTTATAATATACTAGCAACCCGCCCAGCTTCGCACGGGTATAAAATATATACCCTATGTCACTCACTGAAAAAATGATTAAAATCGATCCAGTAGTTTTGGCTTATTCATTATTGCCCGTGGCCCGCACGCGTTAAATTTGGAGTAAAACAATTCTCCTTTCTTTATAGCATGAAGATTTCCTGCTATCTTTGGGATATCTAAATTCATACCCTACATTTTTGCATATTAACTTTTTGCATTTTTACATATGTATTTATTTTATTTTTACAATTACTATATTACAGAATGTCTTTATATACAACGTTCATAGCCTTCTTGTCATTAGACAATACAAACATGTTTTCTCTAGAGGTTACTCTTGAAAGAGCGACATACAGTTGGCCATGTGAAAAACAGTCAACACTCAAATCTAAGCCTGCAACGTTGAAGGTTTGACCCTGAGATTTATTAATGGTCATTGCAAAAGATGTCTTTACCGGAAATTGTAAGCGTTTAAATTGGAATGGTAGATCCGATGGGATCAGAGGGATTCGGGGAATCAATACATCTTCTCCGGTACCACATCCTGTGAGTATTGTGCACTCTATTATGAAAGTTTTCAGTGATTTTACCATCAAACGCGTGCCATTGCAAAGTTTAGGTGGACTTAGGTTTCTTAATAAAATAACAGGACAACCTATTTTCAGCTCCATTTTGTGAGGAGGGAGTCCAGACGGTTTCAAAGAATTTAGAAATTCTGTAGGAAATTGAACAGCTTCTTCCAAATCGAGAACAGTATCGACCGAGTAGTATATTTTCGTCGGCGCATCAATCTTTGAAATAATCAAGTTATTTACTTTATCTACTTGTTCGTTAGTTGGTGACAGAATAGCTCTTTCTTTAAACCAAGATATTGTCTTATAACTTATGTTATCAATGTCTGGATAGACATTGTTGACTAACTCTTGGATGTTGTCTATCAAAACACAAAGGTTTTCTAGGTTAATCCTTCCCTCACTTTGTGTTAATTCTCCATTGCCAACTTTTAGCAGCATCTCTGGAAATAGCCTGTTCTCACGTGAAGATGACGAAATCCTCATATTAGTTTTAAGCTCTAATTTATTGACATACGACTAAAGGTGGGATCTTTTTAGCGAAGCATTTATTTCGTCAGCACGTGTTCCTCGAGTCACAACTGGTAGGATTTGACGGAAATCTCCTGAGAACAGAATTGTACATCCACCCATAGGTGCATTTTTGTTGCGCAAATCGCGCATTGTCCTATCCAGTGCTTCCACAGACGTCTTGTTTGACATGGTAGCTTCGTCCCAGACTATTAATGAGCAGTCACGCATCAATTTTCCTGTATTGCTCTGTCTAGAAACACTACAGACGCTGTTATCATCATCGGTGGCGATTTTCAGCGGGTGCTTCATTGTAGAGTGTGTGGTTCGGCCTCTTTCCAAAAGACTCTTTCCAAAAGAGTAGCGGCAATGCCGGATGACGAAACAGCTAACGCAATTTTTCCGGTAGATCTCAATTACTAATTACTGTAGTAATATCTTGAAAAATATTGTTTTTAATTATATGCTGTAAAGAGCCATATACATAGATCTATATGAAAACAACAATGTATTGTATTTAAGGTATTTAATTGGATAAGGATTAATGTTGTACCCATTTGTTGAAATCGCTTCGAAAATAAGCTATTAGTTGTCGTAAAAAGTAAATGACAAAAAATGTTATTGTATGGAATTGATAGCAAACTAAACGCGCTCCGAATCAATAAAAACTATTCAAAAACTGTATTTTAATTATGTGCGATTTACTAATATAGAACCTGAAAATAGCGTTTTATTTCGCTGTAAAATTGTATGTACATATAATTACATGGAATTCAGTACATACATAGATACATATGTACATATGTCCGAAATGAAATAATGCGAGCGATTCGTAAATACATACATACATACGGCACCATACGATGTAATTCAACATTAATGAGGTGTGGTGAGATTATCGCTTAACGCCTGTTGCTTCATTCGGTTGACAGCGAACACACACACAAACAGCTTTTTTGGAAAAAGAGCTGCTTTTGTTTAACCCTTTCAATACTAACGGGACACATACGTCCCAATGAGTGTTTTCGTTTTACTAAATGTCAAATATTTCTTTGCATCGTTGCGTATTTTCTTCCTATCAGTTTTTTACGAGATATACCATCAATTATGCTCCGTATGACCCGTTATACTTTGTATTTTTCTCTACACATGTTTTGCAGTCGTAGTTAAATCGTAGCACGTGCTAGGTCAGTAAGTACAAAAACGACAATTATAGATCTACTGAGTGTGATTTTTTTTGTGAAATTGGTGGAAACATGGACAGGTAATATCGTGCGAATAAAGATAAACATTTGTGAAATTGATAGTGTTAAAACTGTATATGATATAGATCATAATCTAAATCTGGGACATATGTGTCCCAGCAGAGCTTGCCATTGGGATGCATGTGTCCCAACAGTATCATATTAAACAATTACAATTTTCAACTTTTTTCAACCAGCGACACAACCCGGGATAGAAAGCGTTTACGAATAAATGACGAAGACGTAATACGAAGCTTATTAGAAGAGAGTGATTCTGAGAGCTGCAAATTGCCGACTGCACAAATAAGCGAATCGAAATACTTAACAATAGAATAAACAATAGTAACCGAAATGCTTCTACATCTAAGAAGGGAAAAGCCTTAGTACAACCAATCAATACGAAATGATGATCGTTGTCGGTGTATACATGGTCATGTCATATAACCAACTACCGCACATGCATATGTATTGGTCACAAAATCAATCTTTGGGCAACATGGCTATGAAGAACTGCATCAGCCGAGATCGGGTTTTCCTTCTGTCATCAAAACTTTATGTCACTGATCCAATAAAGCCATCAGATGCTACTAAAACTTATTATATTGATGAAATGGTGTCTTGCCTAAAATATACTTTTAAAATATCTCGCACTGACTGCGTTTATCAATCGATTGACGAAGCTATGGCAAAATTCAAAGGAAGGTCTACTTTGAAACAATACAACCCAATGAAGCCTATCAAAAGAGGAATTAAAATTTGGGAAAGATGTGATTCCATAACTAGGTACAGCTATGATATTGATATTTATTCTGGGAAGGAACAGGTTCAAGCAGAGGGTACTCTTGGAGAATGAGTTGTAAAAAAATTGTGTGCAACAATATCGAATCCAATGGCAGTAATTTGGTGTGATCGGTTTTTTACTACCGTACATTTAGCACAATCTTTGGAGTTTGCTTTAGTAAGCAGCATCATGAAGAATAGGAAGCTATTACCAAGTACTGATGGACCAAAAATGAAAAGGGGTGCCTACGTCTTCAAATTTAACAATAAAGGGTGTTTGGTCTGTAAATGGCAATACACCAAAGAAGTTTTACTGATCAGCAATTGCCATACTGATAAGATGACAACCGTACAAAGAACCAATAGACAAGGAGAGAAATTAGAAAAATTATCACACAAGCTAATTTCATATACATAAACTTTGATTCAAAATATTGTTTGTTACCTTGTAAAAGGAACTAAATGAATTCAATAAATGAAAATAAAGAAGGATATCACCGGGTCCTTAATTTAATAGTTTACGTTTATAGGTACTATTGGGACACGTGTGTCCCACTGTTCATTACGGGTGGGACAATGTTTTCCCAGGACATTTTCTCAATTCCTAGAAATAATTTCTTTATTTATACAAGAGGACATACTATTAAGATCACTAGTAATAACTTTTCATGGTTAAATATTTTTCCCCCTTAAAAAAAAATCCGTATTGAAAGGGTTAAACAATTTTGGTTAAATAACAAATAAATCAATTTTTTTTTTTTGATGCAGAACGAAAGTAAATATTTCAAAGTTAAACTTCAAGAAAGTTTCATTTTAATTGGTTGATTCGTTTATGATTTATGGCCGTGAAAACAAAAAAATTATGTTTTTTTGCCACATTTTGACCGATTGCCACGCCCCCTTTATATATTTCTTCACATTATATAGATATAAACCTTCCTCTTCAATCAATCTATCTTTAAAAAAAAAACCGCATCAAAATCCATTGCGTAGTTTTAAAGATTTAAGCGTATAAGAGGACATAGGGACAGAAAAAGCGACTTTGTTTTATAATATGTAGTGATTTTACATCCATCAATACCCTGTTTATACCCGTATGTGTCCAAATGTAAATGTCGCGTGCATGGGCTCTCACAAATGCGTTTGGTTACAAAATTTTCTCATTTTTCATTTAAATTTTATTCATTAGCGTTATTTTATATATGTATGTACATATGTCTATGTATGTAACTTCATAGTTTCTCTTCGAAAAAAAATTTCCTCTAATGAATTTTGGTATACAGCACATATGGAGGCGCATTTCTGCATGTTCGTATGCATCAATCTCTGCAAAGTAGGTTCAAATGAGAGTAGCGATCGCTCAAATATGCATGGATATGTATAAGTATAAGTATATTGACTACAGTCCCACACCTTCGTTTAAACGCACTCTTAATTTATGCTTTACTACCTTCATTCTCTCCTTTCTCAGTGCATTGCTCACAACAACTCCGAACTGATATTGTTTGTCAAACTAACGGAAATTTAGATTGCATGTAAAATCCAACTTTCGTTGTTGTTATTAGACTTAAATCATTTCATTTTAAATATTATACTAAAAATTAGAACATATTCGTATAAATGCACCAACTTAATTTTTAATATAAACATATTTACAGAACTTTTAATAATTGATAGGCCCTCCATTTTTATTAATAAATTTAAAAAAAATTTCAATAACTTCCTATTTGAGCTCTATCACAGTCTCATACTGGTGTGCTTGCGCTTTTTCCCATAAATTTTGCGCCACAGGCACCCCCAGAGGCTCTCCACCGGATGCAAATCTTCCACTTCATAAGCGGTATGTTGCGCTCTTCAAACCAACAATTCCGTGTATATTTTGGAATTCATTTTGTTCGACGACACAAAGCAAATATTTGCTTATCCTCTTGATGAAAATGCCGCCCACACTATAATTCTGCTATCACCAAAGTTTCATTCTAACATACTTACGTACATACCTATGTACGTCATTGTTACGCAAATCACACCAATAACTCCTGTATGAGTATGGAAAATCTAGTTTAAATTTTTTTCATCGGACAATACAACATTCTCCCACTCAATTGCCCACTGCATGTGATTTCAACATAGGTTTGCGCACCGCTTTTTTTACGTAATCTGTGTTGCGTAATCCTGGGTCTCACTTGAAAGTTCAGCTTCTCTTTTATTTGATTCGTATTCAAAAAACTTTTCAGATATTTTTCCTTTGGCATTTTGATAAAAATCTTAAAAAGCATATTATTAAAATACTTTTGCACATGAATTGTTAAAAAAAACATAAATTATCAATTTAACGCAAAAACATTGTTTGTTATTCATTCACTTCAATGTTTTCGGATTTCTTAGCTAGTCAGTATAACAACAACAACGAAACTTGAATTTTACATGCACTCTAGAATTCCGTTGGTTTGACAAACAATATGAGTCAGAAGTTGTTGTGAGCCATGCATTGAGAAAAGAGAGAGAGAGAAGGTAGTGAAGCTAGACTTAGAAGTGCGTTTCTACGAATATTTGTATATAATATATTATATGAGAGGCCTTTGACTTTTGACTTCAAATTTTATAAGAATCAACAAATTTCCATTAGCACTAAAATCGTCTCATAGTGAACTTTTATAACTTCCTTTGTTCAATAATATAGTTTTTTTTACTTTCAGCTTCGGTAGCTTTAAATTATAATAGAAAAAAGAAACAAACAACAAACTTAAAAATTTTCTCATTTTGGATATAAAAAAGCACTAAATTTATTGCGAAGAGCGAGTGGTTGGCAACACTGAACAACTCGGCAAACGTGACGTAACGCACTCTCTGATGGGCGCAATCTTGTTTCTAACATCCTTGCATATATAGCTATGGTCAAACGTTTAGCGCACTTAAAAAGAGTTGAATATAATGCTCGATTAAATGATATGAAACCAAATTAAATCCAGTTTTTTTAACTAAATATATTTAAAACTTTATTATAAGACAAAATAACTTAAAGTAGACAGTTTTCCCTAGTAAAAATATGATAAAATAGAAGTAATTCTTATTTGGTCATAGAGGGATTTGGACAAAGACTTAGCGCAGTTTTGATTTCTGTAAAAAATATAAAATATTTGTAGGAATTGAGAAAATATTGGTGACTATTATTATTTACCATATCAATATTTGGTAGAATAGCCGTTATTCTGTATAACTGCTTCACACCTGCGTGGTAAACTCTCTATTAACTTTTGGCACCTGTCCAAAGGAATAGAGTTCCATGCTCCCTGTACACCTTCCCAAAGTTCATCGATATTTTTAAATTTTTTTTGTCCAACCATCACAACCGTCTTCACATCATTCCACAAGTTTTCGATTGGATTTATATCCGGACTTTGTGCTGGCCAATCGAGCTGGGTAATATTTTCCATCGAAAGCCAGTTTTTGACCACTTCCACAGTATGTTTCGTTGTCGTGCATAAATATCCAATTTACTGGCATAAATTCGAAAGAATATGGCTCCATATTATTTCTAAGTATATTCAGATACATATGCTTATCCATATTTCCTTCTATCTTGACCAGCGGCCCAACCCCGCGCCACGAGAAAGACCCCCAAACTTTTAAATTCCCACCGCCATGCTTCACCGTCTTTTTTGTGTACCGTGGATTGGTTTCCTGATTTTTTTTCACGATGTACATACGTTTTTCCATCAGGACCGATGCGGTTTATTTTAGTTTCATCCGTAAAAGTACTCGTTTCCAAAACTCTGTCTTTTCGAAGAGGTGCCTACGCGCGAATGATAAACGCGCTTTAATATTCTTTTTTAATAGGAGCGGTTGTTTTCTGCTTTTGCGACCAAATATTTTATTTTCATTCAGACGCCTTCGCACGAGCTTACTGGACACAACTAAGCCTAATTCTGCCCTTACTTCAGCCGCTATCGTTCGTGAAGACATAAAAGGATCCGATCGACTTTTCCTTACAATTATTTGATCCTCACGGGGGGAAGTTTTACGTGGCGGAGCTTTACGAATTTTTTTTTTGTTTTAATAAATTGGCATCCGACTTGGCATCTCTGATGGCATTGTATACCATTTTTCTTGAACAATGCACTATTCTGGAAATCTTCACTTGATTGGTCCCCATTTGGTAAAGGTTCCATATTGTGAAAAAATATTAAATAAAACACGCTATTTTCGTCCCGAGTTCGAACAGTCTCGGCGGTCAGATTCTTACTGTATTTTAAATCGTTATAAAAAGTAATACAAGGTATAAGCTTAGATTTTTACTATGTTGAGCTTTTTCTCTCTCATTAAATAACGGATATTTCTATATTAAGTAAATAAAGAGCACTAGTTTGTTGGTATTTAATTTTTGACATCCTCCGGATATAGAGGACGCTATTTCTAAAGGATATAATAACTGAATTGGGCGCTTCAAAATCTTTTGATCGTGCAGCCGCGACCATCTCTTCCTTGATATGTTTGCTGCACAACCGCTAGCTTCCACTGGAGCAGAGGCTTATTATCATCGTGTAGTAGGACAACGTCCCCGACCTTAACACTACGGGTTGGACCGCCTCTATTGTGGTGTATGGTACGGAGTGCGCTTAAGTATTCTGTGCACCATCTCTTCGTATACCTCTTTATTATATTGTAGCTTGTCGCTGCTGCCACGACTTCGCCAAGGATGAGTCATCGCTTTTGTAATCTGTTTGGAGTAAAAGAGTTTTAAAGTTTGTTAAAAAATGTGCTGGAGTTAAAGGCTCCAAATCGTTGTGATCGCTGCTTATGTAAGTCAATGGTCTTGCATTGACCACACTTTCCACTTCAGTTAGTAGCGTTGTCAATTCGTCTTCGGACAAATTCGCTTTTCCTATGGCCGCCTTCAGACAATCTTTAACAATCTTTATTAGGCGTTCCCAAAAACCGCCCCACCACGCTGCTCTTTCAGGTATAAACTTCCAGTTTATGCTTTCATGCGCTACTAACCGCTGAACCTCGCTATTATTCAAAAGATCGTCTAGTTTTCTTAACTCAAAATCCGCTCGTTTAAATGTCTTGGCATTATCTGACATTATAGTTGCTGGTGCACCACGTCTCGCTATAAACCGCCGTAATGCATTTATACAGCTGTTAGTTGTCAAGTCTCCGACGAGTTCCAAATGAACTGCTCTAAATGCAGCACACGTTATTAGCATGATGTAAACTTTTCGCCTATCGCCTTCAGTCTCTTCTTTAACATACAGTGGCCCAGCAAAGTCGACTCCAATAGTCTTAAATGGTCTGTTTGTTTCCACTCGTTCGCGTGGTAATTCTGTCCACTTCTCGGACGCACTTTTTCCACGTAGCCGTCTGCAGATAACACATTTATGGAGGCAAGATTTTATGAGCTGACGCGCTTGTACTAACCAAAATTTTTGTCGTAAATGGGCTAAGACCGTATTTATGCCTCCATGCATCGTTTGCTTATGCGCTTCCCAAACAAGTAAACTACTTAAATGAGAACGTTTTGGTAGTATTATTGGATTATAATTACCGTATAACTCATCGACTAAAACTGGATTCAACAACAAAATTTTTGAATCAGCAGGAATTGAACGCTGACTTTCTAAAGCAACAACTTCTCTATTATAATAATTTCGTTGCACATATCTGATCCAATATGACTCTGCTTTGCTTAACTCGTGCGCAGTTATTTCGTTAATTACGCCGAACGGTTTTGATAAATGTTTTATTTTATTTATTACGCTATGTTTAACATTTTTAACAAGTCGGAAAACAAACGCTGTAACTCGCAAAAGCCGCTTCAACTCACTGTAATTTTCAAGCTTAATAACAGTTTCGATAATGATTCCCTTGTTGTTGTCTGTAGATTCGGCGACCAGGCTCATTGATTTTTCTAAAATATACTCCGAAGGCCAATTCAACTCCCCTTCAACTAACCATTCAGGGCCAAACTTCCACAGATCTGATTCCACTAATGCTTTTGCTTTTATACCTCTGGTAAAGAGGTCCGCTGGATTATTTCTGCCCCGGCAATGCTTCCAATCATGAATGTTCGTTATGTTATTTATCTCGCAAACTCTCGCTTTTACATAGGGTATTTGTCTTCCTTGCCCATTAATCCAGTTGAGAGCTATCGCTGAATCGCTCCATAAGGTGACGCTGTGCACTTCGAAGTCGAGAGCATCTAATATACTAAAAATATTTTTAATCTCGCTGCTGTTAACGCTGCTGTTAATTCTAATTTAGGCAATGTCAGTTCACTCTGTTTTTTACTTTTCTCCATCGGACTTACTCTGTTCTTAGAACAAATGAAATTTGTTGTAATGATACCGGCCGCTGTTAGTTGGCGCACGTAGGCAACCGCACCATACGCTTTCGGACTGGCGTCGGCAAATATGTGAACTTCGTATTGAGAGTCACTTTCTGTTGCTAAACATCGTCTCATGTTAAAGTTATGCAGAGCTTTTATTTCTTCTTGCCAGTGTTGAAAATCATTCATATTATCACCACTTAGAGCTTCGTCCCATTCCAAGTTCTCTTTCCAAATATTTTGAAGAATGAGTTTTATTCGAACAGTAAATGGGCCTAGCATTCCCAAAGGGTCATAAATTTTCGCCATAGCTTTCATGACATTCCTTTTCGTTGGTCTCAAATTCATCAAATACTCGCTAATGCTCTCAATGCTGACGCTAATCTCATCGTTCGCTGTAGTCCAATTTATGTCAAGTACCTTTTGGCTAATTGCTTGTTCGTTGTTATAAGTCAGGAAAAATGCGCTAAGCTCAGGATCATTTGTGTTCCATTTCCGAAGATTAAACCTTGCTTTGGCCATAATTTCTTTTGATTTTAAATACATTAACTTCGCTTCCTCTAAACTTCGCTCGCTTATCACCAAGTCGTCTACATAAAAGCATTGTTTTAGTTTATCGCAAATAACTCCATACTCTTGCTGAGAACTGTTTAAATGATGACGGAGTGTAGCTGCCAGCAAAAACGGACTGGAGGTTACACCAAACGTTACCCTGGTCATATGGTATTCAACGATTTTGGGCAGACGAATTTTACACACTGGGGTACGCTCGTACCATAAAAATCGGAGTGCATCTCGATCATTTTCCGCGACCTCTATCTGAAGAAAAGCCTTTTCAATGTCCGCAGTTATCGCTATTTTATGTGAACGGAATCTTAAAAGAGTTTTCAGCAAATCTGCTACGAGATTGTCACCCGCATTCAAGTGATCATTTAAAGATAAGACACCTGGTTCGCTAGAAGATGCGTCAAAAACTATTCGCGTTTTTGTAGTGATTTTGTCGTCACGATAAACCGGTTTGTGGGGCATATAGTACACTATTTCACTGTTTGAGTCGTTTACCTGTTCCGCTATGCCGTTTTGGATTAAATCCCTAAGCGCTATATCATATTCAA
This sequence comes from Anastrepha ludens, assembly GCF_028408465.1. Taxonomy (NCBI): domain Eukaryota; kingdom Metazoa; phylum Arthropoda; class Insecta; order Diptera; family Tephritidae; genus Anastrepha; species Anastrepha ludens. Next base: position 6,641,010 of record NC_071499.1, on the reverse strand, counting down.
TGAGTTTATTATTGGCCCTTAACAATTTATTTGTCAAACTGTACAATCTCTGTTCTGCGATTTCTTTATTACTATTCAGTTTTTCGTTTAAATTTTTCCAAGGCAAACACACTACGTAACGGCCATTCACTTCACTGATTTTAAACACTGTTCCTTCTAAGGGATTACTCTGTTGTAGTTGACAGCTCTTGATGCCAATAGACTCTAAACTCCAAAATTTTTCAATATCAAAATATTTTTCACTTGACTCTTCTACACTCTCTACACAATTGCACGCTACTGTATTACATTTCTCACCACAACTGCCTTGAATAGTCCATCCGAAGAATGTTTTTATGGCAACTAAATTTTCTTGTAGCCGTTCAATTTCACCGTAGTTAAATATCCAGTAATAGTCTTGCCCAATCAAAACATTAATACCGTCTGCTAATTCTATTTTGATGTTTCTAAACTGCTTGTTTTTAAATTTGGGCAGTGGCAAAATGTTAGCACAGATAGTAGGTACAACAATCGCTTTTATTTTTTGCACTTTATCATTATATCGGCTCCGTAATGAAATTTCTACGCTTTTCAATTGAGTTGCCTTTTTTGCTTTTTTGTCACCAAATGCAATAATTTGAACGTTCTCAAAACCACAGGTGGGAAGCTTAAGCACTTCCGCCAATTTTTCGCTTATGTAGGTTCTTTGACTCCCATTATCCATAATAATTCTGGACATTACGCTATGACCACTATTCACTTCGCTAATTATTGCTTTTGCGGTTTGGAGAAAAATACCAGTCTCTTTTAATTCAATTGCATTTAATGTTGTTGCGTCCGCTGCATTCGTTATGGCCTCTGGTGACGATACAGCATGCTTGACTGAGCTTTGTATGTGTTAGTGCAGTCGGGTGGCGTCGTGTCACACATACTTGTTGTCGGTAAAAATCAAAAATTTTAGATATTAGCGTCAAGCACCCGACACGCACACATATAAAGTTCTTGTCAAACAATGCTTGACCGTCACCAGAGGCCATTATTTCTGTAGACTCCCCGTTATATTTACTTTTTGGTTGTTTCTCATTTCGCTCTTTGTCACTTCGTTGTTGTCGCTCGCACATTGTTGATATATGTCTACCACTACATCTGTCGCATTTCACCCATTGTGCATTACAATATTTGGAATTATGGTTACGGTTTGTACATCGAAAGCATCTACCCTCTCTTCTCAATATAAGCTTCTTCTCTTCGACAGGTAGATCGCTCTTACAGCTTTTCGTGGTATGCGTATTTGTTTTGCAAATAACACATTGATAGTTCTGCCTGTTGCCTACGAAGAGTCCCGCTGCAGTACCTCCATCTCGAAACCGTGTTTCTCTTCTTTCCTTCACATTACATTTTTTGTCTCGCTCAGACATTTGCGCCTTTTCTAAGGCTTCTATTTCGGTCTTTAAAAATTTCAGAAGTTTATTTAGCTGATCATTTTCTGTTCCGTTACTTATGCTCTCCTTAACTGCATCAATGCTGGAATTTAGTATTGTACTGCAAGCTGCATTCCTTTCAAATGAACGGTAAAATTGCACACGCAATGTTGTAGGTATAGATTTCAACAAAATTGATTTTACCATTATATCGTACTGAGCCGATGATATGTGAAATGCTACAAGCGATCGCATAGTCGAAGTAACCTCGTTGTACAGTTGCCTTAATCCATATATATCTGCTGTTGACTGCACCGTTCTAATATTCATTAATTTCTGAACAAATTTCTCCACGATTTTTTCATTGTTTCCATATTTTTCTTGCAAGAGAATTATGGCTTCGCTGTAACACTTTTCGGTGGGTGTAAAACCGGCTATGGAAGCAGCGGCCTTGCCTACTAACGCTTCATTCAAAAAATTAAATTTTGTAGATGTAGACAATTTTGAATTTTCGTGCACTGCTCTTTTAAACTGCTCCCAGAAAGGAAGCCAATTTTCGAAGTTTCCATCAAACTTTTTTAACTCAAAGGGCTTAAGTTTTATACCACTATAGCCACTATTTCCCTCCGTCGCTGCATCCTGCCCGGCGCCTTCATAGGAGTTATTTGATGCTTCAGCACGTGTTTTGAAATTAACCCGAATAAAATGCTCCAACTGAGCTAAAGTGGTTACCGCCTTATCATCATATTCAATTATGGTATCGCATTCCTTCGTAAAATCGTCTTGTTTGACAAAGACTTTCATGGCTTCATCTGCGGCTTTTAGATTTGAATGCGCGTTTTTGAGCCTTTCTAATAAAACAATCAGCTCGGACTCGACACTTGATGGATCGCTATGGTCTGCCAATTTAGCATTTTTAAACGATTTTAAATATTCGCTTACGCTGTTGCACAATTTAGAGACTTAAGCTCGGCACGTAGACCGATACACCGCTTCCATTTCTACACGCTTTTCGCTGGACTCACGAATTTCACTTTCAAATTTATAGTTTTTAATGTCTTTTCGCTTGTAATTTATAGTATTTAAAACAAACCGCACGCTAGTGAAAATCTGATTACACAACTGTCGTCCCTGGTTTCGGCACCATGTGAAAAAATATTAAATAAAACACGCTATTTTCGTCCCGAGTTCGAACAGTCTCGGCGGTCAGATTCTTACTGTATTTTAAATCGTTATAAAAAGTAATACAAGGTATAAGCTTAGATTTTTACTATGTTGAGCTTTTTCTCTCTCATTAAATAACGGATATTTCTAAGTAAATAAAGAGTACTAATTTGTTGGTATTTAATTTTTGACACATATTATTTTTCTTTGTTCAACTGAACAACACTTTCCTCTAGCCATTTTAGCAAAAATTTAAATAATAGACGTTATTAATTAAATATTCACCACAAAAAATAGTTATTTGCCGAACCGATCGCATGTAAGAGAAAAACACGTGTAAGTGCGCTAAATAGTTGTCCAACGTGATTGAGACAGAACTCAAGAAAAAATAAGCAATAACAAATACGAAAGAATTATAACGGTTATTTTTTGGGCATTTGAAGAGACCCATAAATAGTTCTTATCATGCTGAAAACAAAATTAGGAAAATTTGCACTCTCTTAGAAGTAACTGCATTATTTATCAGTATAATATAAAGTGCGCTAAATGTCTGACCATAGTTGTATGTATACAATTGACACTTACATCATTTTTTTGGTCGAGCTCCTCCTTCTGCGCCTTGATGTTTTTCTACAAATGGAGGGACGAACGGCAAAAGGGTTTTTATGAGGAGCTTCTTCATGTCAAAAATAAACTCGTTGGTGTGCCATTACCTTTCGAGTGACGGTCGCTATACGAAAAAATCTTTTCTATGGTGTCTCATGCCCACAGTGGGTTTTGAATCCGTGCCCTAGCGAATGGTCGTCACGCTCAAGTTACTCGGCTACGCTGGCCGCAAATACCTGCGAAATAATTACAGCTTAGATATTTTTTTAATTTAAATTATATATATAAAAGCTGCTGGAACTACTATAAATAAACCATTATGAATTATTAATAAACCGTTATAAGTGTACTCTCACGAAGCGTTAAGTATGCAGGGCAGAGTTTAGCAAAGACAACGCTCAACTTTCACTCTCTCTCTCTCTCTCGTAGGCATTAAGCAAATATATTTACAAGTAGTTGCAGCACAACACGCTTTGCCATTTATTTATACTCTTAAGTTAGAGCACAAGTTTTTGCTTGATTGTCCTGCATTTGTTATTCTGTTCGTCTGCTATTCCGTCAGCTTTTGCCTGTTGCCTCTGAACTACTGACTATTGAGTGTCAACTGCCAACTGCAGCTGCTGCGATAAACGCTCTGCTAGCGATCAGCACCTACACATTTTGTATATGTAAATTGCAAGTGCATAAAACATTAAGTGCAAACACCGGAAATCGAAAGGCAATAAAAGGGAAGACAGATAACTGTGTTGTTTTGTGTAAACTAGCATAAAATTGCGAAATTTGTAGCATATTTAGTGGCGCGTCGATGCTTTACAAAGTTTGCAATCCTGTGAAGAAGAAGCGCTTGCATTCTGCCACTGTTGTACTTACTTTAAAATGCATTCTCACATTCGTACATTTTTGTTGCTAGCTTTCCGTCGCTTTAACGCCCTTCAAAGCTTTCTTCAGTTAATTTGAACTTGGCTGCAGTCAATGTGACATCAGCCGTGGTGATTCGTGTGTAGTCAGGCTGTCTGGCATTGCGCTTTCGGTTTCGAGGTTGCATTTTCAATTCAGGAAGCTTCACTTATTTCTGGTGTTGTTTATTTGGAAATGTTTTTCAAATGCGCAACCTTCGTCTTATCTTCTCGAACTGGCATTGCTTGGCTTAATTTACTTGAATGCGCCCTGATATGCCATATGTTGAAGCATTCGCTTGTGGCTGTTTGCATTTTCTCTTTCCAGTTTCTTTCTGTTAGTCCAACGATAAAGTGTCAACAAATAAAAGTTTGGGTATTTTATGTTTTCATCACTTTTTTCTTAATAATTTTCAAGGTTTCGTTACTGTTTATATTGTCAAAACTTTTCTTGAAACATGGGTTTTTACGCTAGCCTCGGAAATAACCTCCAAATAATATAAACAAACCTGAAGATGTACGAGTGTATCTGAATGTATTCTCATCCAAACGCCGAAGAAATTTGTTTTGGCAGGAAACTCAACTTTTATCATTAGAAATGGGTGCACAAGACAACTGGTTCTACCAAACTCAATCAATGTCAGCAGTAGTCTCGTGGAACTCTATCACGGCTTTGTTTAATCGGATTTTACTTGCAATCAAATAATGGAATGTATTGACAGATTGCAATTTCTGGCGAAACAAAACACAGTAATACTAATTTGCCGCCGTGGTCAAATAGGTTGGTGCGAGACTACCATTCGGAAGTGCACAGATTCGAATCAGCAAATGATTGTTTTTAGTGGGAATTTTTTGATCGATACTTTACGAGATATACAAGGTGAGGTCCAAAATAAGAAAGACTGGCGTCATAAAAATGTTTTTGGTGGCGCCATCTTTTTAATGAGTGAGTGCGTTGAACGTTACATCCCTAGCTGACTTTCAGTGAAAGTTTGGTGACGTTCGGTTCAGTAGAAGCGAAGTTATTGCGTCTACAGTGTCAGTATGTTTGTGTCGTAAAATCGGTCAAATGTTTACCGAAACATTTGAATTGGTGAAAAAAGTTTATGGCGATGATCGTCTATCTCGTGCCAGAGTTCATGGCTGGTTTACTCGTTTCAGAGATGGTTGTGGGGACATAAATGACAATGAACATTCGGGCCGCCCAAAATCAGTAATCACCGAAAAATCCATCGAAATTCTTCGTAAACTTATCAGAAATGAACCGAAATCATCGTTGAAATTCATGGAATCGGAATCGAATATTTCCAAAAAAGCGATTTATCGCATTTTAACTGATCATTTGGGCTTACGAAAGGTCTGTGCACGTTTCATTCCGCACAAGTTAACTGAGGACCAAAAATTAATCAGTATTCAACATTCGAAAGACCTCATTAAAGAGGCGAGAAAAGACGAGAACTTCCTTTACAAAATTGTAACTGGTGATGAAACGGGGTTTTTCTAACTTGAACCGGAAACTAAGGGCCAAAGTGCCGAATGGTACGAATGCATGTAATGCACCATCTCATCGATCCACGCTTGTGACAGATATTTTGATTAGAAACCGCATTTTAACCACCAATCACTCATCGTACACACCTGATATGACTCCCTCTGACTTTTACCTATTCGGAAAATTGCATTTGGCCATGAAAGGAAAACGTTTTGTGTGCGTAGAGGCCACCCAAAAGGCTTGTACCGACATCCTGAAGGGTGATCGGTTGTTCCGGTCAATGGCCTGAAACACACTGTCGAGAAACTTTTAGAGGGGAATATTTGGGGAATATTTTGAATAAATAAACTCAAAGTTATCAGAACAAAGCTCTTGTCGTTTCTATTTTAGCTCAGTCTTGTTTATTTTGGATTTCACCTTGTACTTAGTCCTACCATAAGTTCTGTTACAAGTTAAGTCAATTATAATAGTTTTTTTTAATGAAGTAAGTTTTATTTAATCATGAAAATATTAGTAAAACAAACATTTAAATTTTCATTCGAAATGGTCACTATTTACTTTCCCGCAAGCCTTCAAACGATTAGGCCAGGCTCTAACCAAAGATTGTTTGAGACTCTACAAATTTCTGTAAGAATTTCGACAGGCCGTGTTGTCTAATTCTGATCACAAACTGTAGTTCAATGGATTCAGATCTGTACTTCCAGACACCCAATATTCTGCTGCTATGAACCCAGAAACATTTGTTTTGTGCCACTTCAGGGTGGTTTTTGCCTTATGGGCTGGTGCGGAATCTTGCTGGAAGATCCAACGCCTTCTAAGACCGCCTTCTGGTACACTTTTGCCTCGGTCTTTTTCGCAGAAATGAAGAGATGTAGCGCATTTACAAGACACTCCTCACCAAACCATTACGGAGGCTGGATGGTAGCTACGCTGAACCAATGAAACAACATTTTTTGCGTCTTTTGAAGTTTTAGCATAGATTTTGTCGTTTGGCTTGTTAAAAATTTCTTCAACAGTGAAAATTTTCTCTTCTTCTTCTTATTCTTTTATTATAGGTTTTCACCTGTTTTTCTTCACACAATTACATAGTTATAAATTACAAAGTATTATTGAAATTCAAAATGACGAAATGTTATTGTCCTTCCGCTGATGTCGAAATCCAGCTTTCGCTCCATCTTTTTGGTGGTCTTCCAGGTCCGCGCTTTCCACATGGTATATAGTCCCTTGCTATTCGGATAATTCTGTCGTCACTAGCTCTAGAAACGTGATCATTCCAAGCTCGTCTTCTTGTTCTTATAAACTTCACTACGTCATTAACGCCAGTTTCGTCACAAACGGTCTTGTTTCTAATGCAGTCAAGTCGTGTTTTTCCTACGATGAATCGTAGAACTTGCATTTCAGCTGTACGCAGTAGCTGTTTTGTTTTTGCGTTTTCAGCTCGTGCTCCGGCTCCATAGGTCAGGATTGGTCTTAGTACAGTCTTGTATATACGCGTCTTGCTTTCAGTGGTCATATATTTGTTCCACCATACAACATCCCTAATGCAACCTGCAATACGTGCGCCCTGCATACATCTCTCTCTGACTTCCTTAGTAATGTCGCGGTTACTGGATATTTCTATCCCCAGGTATTTAAATTTCATAACTTGCTCTATCATCGTCCATTCCATTTCAAGTTTACATCTGATCGCATTCTTGGCAACTACTAAACTTTTTGTTTTTCCTCTGGAGACCTCCATATTAAACTGTTTGGCTGTAACTACAAACTTATGTAGTAATATTTACAAATTCTCTTCAGAGTCCGCAATTGATATGGCATCATCGGCATAACATAAAATTGGAATGCTCATGTTATTAAGACGATTCCCATCTAAATTTTCTAACATTTTCTCATCTGTGATTATTTTCACGGCCGTTGACCGCGTGCCACCGAAGAAGCAAGCGAAGTCTCACTTGCGATTTTCCTTTTCCCTTTGTTAAGAAGCGAAATTGGAAGTGTAATTTATGAGTCAGACAATTCGGACGAACAAAAGCAAAAATAATGAAACTTTTCTCTGCGAATTGGTTCTCGCCGTATCAGATCAGATAAGTAGCTCAGTAGCACAGCCATCTAACGAGAAAATAATGGATTTCTTTTTCCCCAAGCTAATGTTATTAGGGGATTTAGATCTGCGACCTGAAAGGTCTATTGTGTCTCGTTTATGCGTCCAGAGTATTTCTCTTACCGCAACTTCCTCCATACATTTTAGTATTTGTCATATTTCATGAAATTTGATTTCCCCCAAACCGTCTAATTAACCAGATTTAAATTTTCGAGCTTAAATTTTCTGCATGTATGCGTGTATGCGTGGCATGTATGTGTGCGTGGCCAAATGAAGAAGTCGTATATTCACTCACTGCCCTCATAAATCGTCATCCACATGTGCAACAAATGCCACCAACACCCAGCCACGCCATGAAAAATTTACATTTTCCGCAAAGGTATTTTATATAATAATTTTACCTCGAGTTTATTAGTGTGTGTGTACGTACATATGCATATATAAGCGCTTGTGCGAGGCCTAGGCGTTAATGTGAAATACAACTTTCGGTATTTGGGTTTTCCACCTTTCACTTTTGCAGCCGGTTTCTACGCTTTCTTTTATTTTCCAACCACTACCCCTACTCAGGAAGAGTTGATCGTTATCCCTTTTCAAGCATAAAAATTGCGCAACAACAAATGACGCTTATCTAATCTAAGCACACACACACACACATGGAGCGTATTTGATACGCACATCCATGCACACATACACACATGCACACTGTGCATATCCGTGACAGGTGAAAGCATAAAAAAGGTTTATTAACCTCATTAACCGAAAAGCAGTGCGAGAGTGGAAGGATTGAAGCTGAAATCAACAGCTGCCATCCGGTTTTGTGACAGGGACCCTAAAGAAGTGAAGAGCAGCGATGAAAAATTGGTAGGGTGAGAACTCTGCAAGGCTGCGTAAATGTATGTGCAGTTGCGCCGTGCATAAATAAACTTAGCGTAAAAATATTTCGCATAGCCAACTGAGTTGAGCGTTGTCGCTATTTGTAGGCAACCCCGCACACATGCACGCACCCACTCTAATCAACACCAGCACGCAGTCAAGGGTTAGCCTGCTTCCTATATGTATGTGTGTGTGTATGCATAAGAGCACCACAATGCGCCCTCAAGTATGCAACAGGAACATTAAGCAAGTTTTATGTTTGCGTTTTTTCACTTCCGGCATTGTTACTTCTTGCAACTGAGATACTTTGTTTACTTTGCGCAATTCTTCCTTCTTTTTAACTTTTTAATTAAACTTGATTATAACTGCAATGTACTTATATGTGTATGTATGTGTGTCGTGCGTCAAGCTTTGCATACTTTTGCGCTGTTTGAATAATACTCAAAGAATTTCAATACACAAATTCCCGAAGTTTCAACCAATTTATTACTTGGGATGCCTCGAAGCGAGTTCATATTTGTACTTACAACAATATGTTGCATGTTTAGCCGCTCAGGTGGCTCGACGCCATTGACGCAAAGTTTTGAAGAAATAACATCCTACAAGAATTTTTGTAGAACTTGTATTGGGTTTGTGTTGAATTTTTTTTTTATGAGAAACTCTAAATTTAGCTTTTCTCTTTCAATTTAAGTTTATGGCTCGAGGAAAAATAAAAACAAAATAACACATTTTAATTTATGCAGCGTACTTTTTTGGTTTCTTGTTTTTGTTGTTGTTGTTGCAACTACAAAAAAAAATTCATACATTTTTGCGAATTGCCGCTGAAGTGATAATCCTTGGCTGGGCATATCTAAGACCCGATCGTTTTGTGAATATTGTTCAATATGCCGGGGCTACGTTCAACGTATGGGCTTTCTTGTAGATATGTTTTCTTTCTTTGCCAAATTATTGGCGTTCTATGCCGTGAGGCTTCAAACTGTAGCTGAAAGTATATGCGATTGAGCTTAGATTTTGTTTTTTGCATTTTCAAAACAGGGCTTGTACAATTTTTTTAATATTTAATATTTGCGATTTTCATAAATGGTTTCGTTGCTTGTCAATTCCGGCCATAAAATATCGTTAATCATCTCTCGATAGCGCTATCCATTCACCGTAACTGTTGCTCCAGCTTCATTTTCGAAAAAGTAAGGTCCAATGACTCCGACGGACCATAAACCGCACCAAACAGTCACTCGTTGAGGATAGAGAGGCTTTTCAACAATAACTCTTGGATTTTCTAAGCCCCAGATCCGACAATTTAGCTTGTTGACGAAACCACCGAGGTGGAAATGGGGCTCATCACTCAAGATAATTGTTCGATGGAATTCCGAATCATTTTTATGCATTTCAACGACCCAATCAGCAAAGACCCGACGTTGTTGATGATCGGCCGGCTTGAGTTCTTGTGTTAACTGGACTTTATAAGCCTTAATACCCAAATCTTTATGCAAAATACGGTGTAATGACGTTTGTGGAATGCCTAATTCCAAAGAACGACGAGGAATGGACAAACCTTGGTTTTCTTCAACACTTTCGGCTGCAAAGGCAATATTTTCGGCTGTTGAGCGATGTGCACGGGTTTTATTCTTCACATCCCTACCTTGTCCCAACAGCTCGAATTTTTTCACCGATTTCTGTATTGCGGTCCGACAAGGTGCTTCCCGGTGACCCAAAAGTGTTCGAGTTTTACGAACCGTCTCTGCCAAATTTTCACCATTTTTATAGTGAATTTTAATAATTTCAATGCGTTGTTTAAGCGTCTATCGTTCCATTTTTATTAATGGCGTAGTCTCTACTTGTCAAATATCAAAAAATGATAGCTTCAAAAGTGACATCTACCGAAATAGCGGGCTATTCCAAATATCACCTGTTATTGGAATTTAATTTATTTTTATTAATTAATTTTTTTTTTACTCATTTGTTATTTTTATTTTAATTTTATTTTCTTTGTCTTAATAGAATTTTATTCATTCATTATGATTTTTTATTTGAATGTCATTTTATTTGTATCTATTTAGTTTTCTACATTTATAATTATTTTATTTTTTATTTTACTTGACTTTATTTAATTTAATTCGTTTATTTAATTTTAATCTTATTCATTTATTATTTATTTTATTCTTATTTTTATTTCATTAATTTATTTGTTTTATTTTTTAATTTTATTCATTTATTATTTTTTTATTTTAGTTTATTTGCCATAATTTAGTTTATTCATGTTTTTTTTGATTTTAATAATTTTTTTTTTAATTTTATTCATTTATAATTTTATTATTTTTTGTTTTTACTTTTTTCTACTTCTTTAATTTAATTTTTTATATTTTCATTTCATTCCCTTTTAATTTACTTATTTATTTTTAATTTGCAATACCGTAAATTGCGCACAAACACAATGTTTATAAAAATCTGCTATTTTGCGGATTCACCCATTTATTTGTTTTTAATTAGTCTCATCTAACTGGCTGCGTGCTATTTTAATCGCTTAGCTGACATTTATTGTCGATAGAGCGACGAACATAATTCAGTTATTGGCACCGTTGTGTTATACTGCTGTTGTAGTTGTACTGGCATAAGATTGGCCAACACAAACTGCTCTCTTGTTTCACCGCTGCTCTTCTCCTTCTCTCTCACTCACTCCCACCGCGTTTGCAATTAATTTCACATAAAGCGCTTGTTGGTTGTTATTAATTTGTTTATCTCCCACCCCCAACTACGAACAATATCAATTGCTGCAAGAACAACAAATACGAGATTTTATGATTATTAGGTGATGACACTTTAATGAGTTTATCAGTCGAAAACAATCAACGAGCAGTAGATTCTAATTTGGTAAATTTTTGTGTGATTGGCGACTATGGAAATGAAGAGCAAAAATAGAAATAGTTTAAAGCAACAACCGCAAAGAAATGCAACAATTCGTTAAAATTAAAATAAACAACACGAGAGTTATTCGTTGGCATAGAGGCGAGCAAAGGTACGTGTGTACGTGTATTTATCTGTATGTGCGTGTGTATGTGTGTGTGTGTTTACAAAAGTTTAGATCGTCGACACTCTCCCGCTGATTCTGCTCACCTCATTCCACATCACACCACACCACTTAACTCATTCAGAACCACTCGCCTACGGCGCGCAAAGTTATCTCTTGCACCTGCGCGTGTGGTGGTGTGGAGAGCGCATAAATAACTGCATTGGCAATATCGTCGGCATGTAAAATGACATCGCCCAACTGTGCTTTGGTCTCGTCCGGTACAATTTCAGTAGATACCCAACCCGGACTGATGTTCTAGTAAAATAACAAAAAAAAACAAAACATAGGTTTAAATCCTTCACTTTCCCAGAGTTCGCTTGCTGCTCTCTAAGCACTCACCGTTGTCTTGACCTTTGTTTTCAGTGTTATCAGCTCTTGTCGACAAATCTCATTAACTGCATTCAAAGCGAATTTCGTTGGTGTATAAACATTCAAGCTGGGATCATCCTTGCCCGGATTATACCCCGCCAAACCAGCTGTGCTGTTAATAAAAATCAAATGCCCCGGGTAGTTGCGTTTTCGCATGCTTTTGATAGCATTTTGTAGGCAATAGATGGAGCCCATCAAATTTGTATTTACTACATCACGAATATCACTAATTGACATGTCTACCAGATTGCCATCGCGTAGGATGCCTGCATTGTTGACGAGTATGTCCGTGCCGCCCAACGTCTGCTCGATCCAATCAAACGCCTCATTTACTTGTTGTTCTTGTGATACGTCACATTGTTTGAAGTGGAATAGTTTTTGCTGGGCAGTGGGCAGGGATAGCTTAAGCTGCTCCAAGCGTTGGATGCGACGTGCCAGTCCAACAACCTGTATACCTTCGGCCAAAATCAATTTGGCACAGGCGGCACCGATGCCCGAACTGGCACCAGTCACCACAGCGACGTGATTTCGCCAACGATTCATATTTCGATTAAAATTGCGTTTTAGTAAATTGAATTGAAAATGTTGTAAAGTGCTGCCGGCTGACGGCTGACGGAGAACAACGCACGTGTGCTGAGTAACAGAGACTAAATGGGAGGCCGGCCGCTCTGCCTTGCACTTTTGTAAGGCTTGTGAAGAGTGAAGAGGACTGCTCGAAACCGATAAGCTGATTACATCGTTGCATTAGCAGAGAGATGGGTGTGCGTGTGTGTGGGTGTGCAAGTTCTCTATTACAGGCTTTTTTGCTTTTACTTACAATAATAGAGCAAAACCTATAAAGTAGTGTAATCTTTTTTCAACAACAATAGAATTACAATTTGAACAATTCAGATATATTCTCTGAAATATTTATGTATGTATGTTCTACTTCTGCCAACTCAGGTGCATTGAAATCTATGTACTTAATAGTGGAATTCATAACTAACGAATGCATCTGAAGTGTAGATTTTCAATTAAAGTGTAACAAATAAAGCGTCCGTGTTGACGAAATGCAAAAAATGTTTGTGTAAATTTCGTACGCAAATATTGCAAATGAAATTAAATCAAAGGAAATTGAAACTGAAACTGAAATTGAAATTTGAATTGATTATTTTAAATACTGGAATGAAGTGTTGTAAGTACTTCAAATTATGCATTAAAAGTACCTATTTTTATTACACTAGCAACAAAAGGAAGGCACGTGGCGCCCTTGAGTGTGCGCAAGTAAACACTTTTTGTGTGCTATGGGGCATTCATCCCCGGTAATCGGCTTGCACGTTATCAGCATCGTTGCCATAGCAACGCTTTTGCATGTGAGAGTATCATTAAATTTCATTTTTAACTGGAAATTGGAAAATTAACACGGTGCAGGCTGTACGCCCTTCAACCCGTAAGAAGAGCTCGGAAAAGATGTTTTTCTGCCAAAAATTTTAACTGATTTGTTTTAATGTAATATTTTTTTTGCTAAATAAGCATCGCACTTTTAAAAGCCTTCATTCCTGTATAAGAGATACCCATTTTTCTCTAAATTACTCATATATGTACTTCAAAAAGTAAAGGTTGAGTGTGATCATTGCAGTACGGGGCCACTAAAGTCTAAAGAGCGAATTTAAGAAACATTTTTTGAACAGGTGCAGTCCAATAGTGGCAAACTGATTTGTCGGTCTCTATAATAAAAACTGCTTATTCGTGAAGTGGTCTAATAAGAGATGTAAAGAGACCCCCAGCATGTAGGGGGAAAGAATACATCCACGTAAGACATGCCTGTCATAAGAGGCGACTAAAATCAGGCAGCAGAGAAAGGGGATCGGCTCCAAAGGCCTCGAGGCCAGTGAGATCCTGATTACGGTATACTGGAAAATATTATTAGATTCGGAAATCTATGGGCTGGTGAAAGTAGTATTATATCACCTCAGTAAAGGAGGGTGACATCTCACCGAAATGGCTGATAGGCTAATGCTACAATCGCCTGTGTCCCGTTAAAACTCTGGCAAGCCTTCGGGTACGTTCCTTACACCGCACCATTAAGTTGGTGGTGCAGGCTCAGTTGAGAAATCCTGACTACTTCCTGTACTGGCTCCGAACTCTATTACCCATGAAGCGTAGAGTCAACCTTCGCATGGCCTCCCTGCTCGCATAGATAACCATGGGAACGCTTAGGGAAACTGCACTTTCGTGTAAGAATAGCGGCCTGAAGTTGGGACTCAAAATAATTGACAATGAATACCGCCGAGCAAAGAACAGATGAATGAAAGACGCAGAGATGGTCAAAATGACAATGTGGATCCAAGAGCAGCCTTCAGAAAAAGTAGTTTACTGCTAAGATCTCCGCCGGCAAAGAACGCACCAATCCTTAATGCAGCTGGAAGCGGACCAGTCCGCACTGCGTTCAAAAATGTCAAAGCTGATAGCCCCGCAAACGGCAACGGGGACAGTAACAGACAGCATTCAGATGAAGGATGCCTCCAATACCGCCATTGGAGGGCTACAATCAACGCAGTATACGCCAACCAGCACTCTTGCAGTGGCAGAACGCCACGTCACTCCCATTTCAGCGAATGGCAACACATAAACGATCCCCACAAAAGAGAGCGCGTCAATCGACGCTATTGAAATGTCTCCTCGGCTCGAGCTAATAAAAAACATGAGGAAGATGCGATCTCCCAACGTAAGATGGTGATAACGTTATTGTTGTTGTTGTTGGAGCAGCATAAACATTCCCCGTGCATATACGAGGAATGCTGCTGAAGTGAGAGTCTTTGGCCGGATATAAATCCGGGTCGTTCCGGTTACGTACGAACGCTGGTGATAAGGTCTACGCAGCTGCCTTCAGACGTCAGGCGCGATTTAGGTGTTGAATACTCGGTCTGGGTCCAACTAATCCTGATTATTATTATTTGAATGAACCATACTTTAACAGGTTATTCAGTACTATAATTTCAGCTAGACGTGGATGGGTTGACAATATAACTGGTCGGGAAAACTGCTTACGACGCTTCTTTACTGGTGGCTCAAAGCTTGACGAAAAATTTGGCTTTGGCGTCTACTCTAAGAAACCTAAAGTAAGCATTTCGGCTCGTCTTCTCCGTAGCGCATTTGTGACTGAAATACTAGCCATTAATGAGGTAGCTAAGCTAAATAATTAGAGAAATCTATATTTATTCTGATTGCCATGCGGCGTTTAAATCTCTTGGTGGGTTTGTCACTAATGCCATCATTGCTCGCTAAAGCTGGTCATCTCTTAACGAGATGGCTGCCGCATCCATTTGAGGGCCTAGTTAAATACCAGGAAATTGTAAGGCAGGCATACAAATTAGCGAGAGAGGGCACTACCACTCGAACCACAGGCTGCGAAAATAGACAAACAAAAGGAAGGAGAAGTTACTTGTTTTTCAAGAAGAAAAGTAGGCGAAAGCAATCGAGACTACCAAACACAAGAATTTATAGACACACACACACTCATTCTTGCCACGACGCCATCCGCATAAAACGCAGAAAAACTCCATTTGGAGGTATTTTCATGATTTCACAATTTAATACGCGGCACTTCGTTTTCATTAGTTTGTTTAGTTTAAATGCCACAAACCACAATTTCACCAAGCCATTCACTGAATTTTGTAATTTCTTCTCTTTTAGTTTGTTTTGTGTTGGAAAGGCGTCTGTCGTCGGAATTGTCAAAATCGCGGAAATAAAGTAACATTTGACTTTTGTGTTTGAACCGAGTTTTTTTTACTATAATTTATAGAAGATGTGAATGTGGTGTTATTTAAGTTTTTACTTCAGTTTGTTTCATTTCTTATCGTCTATTTATGAATATAGAGCTCATTTTAATATTAATTATGACGCTGTAATCCTGCTCAGTTGACATTACGTGGTTGCTTACTGCTTCATTCAAACCACATCCGATAATATTAAATTATAGCGAAAGCAAAAGCAACATTTCATAGCAAGTAATGCATGTAGGTATGTCTGTTTTTATGTTTATATTACATTGATTCATTATTTCTAATGTGCCAATATAGATAACGCAAATGAAATAAAAAAGTAAAAAAATTATTTAATAAAAAAATGTAAAAAACTGATTAAGGGGACACCCGGGTTTGAACCGGGGACCTCTCGATCTGCAGTCGAATGCTCTACCACTGAGCTATATCCCCACACAATTATATTTGGGTTAAAGGTCTACTCAAGCGCAATAATTTATGTTTAGTTGTTTGTGCTTACTCTACGCAATATTTCGCTACATACAAACACTAAAGTAAACTTGTTGAAAGAAACAAAAATAACTAAATATTAAGTACGCAAACGAAGGTGAATAAATACAAATACAATGTGCCAAATTGATACGCAAATGATTTTATACCAAAGAGTAGTGGTGGGTCCTAAGCATGTGCGTAGTATGTATGTATTTATCTATATTAACAATAACAGCAATAATAACAGCAAAAAGAATATTCTTCACTCGTATATGCGCTGTACTTGCTTCGGTAAGTGTAATCGTTATTCGTATATGTGACTCCGTAACAGTACCGAACTGTTGCTGACGTATTAGACATTGGACGCTATGAGTATAACAGGGGATGTAGCTCAGATGGTAGAGCGCTCGCTTAGCATGTGAGAGGTACGGGGATCGATGCCCCGCATCTCCATACATATACGTAGAGTATGTTTTATTTTTCCTTTTCGTTTGAATTTTTATTAATTTGTGTGTGCATTGGACTTTAACACTAGAAAGACTGAAACTTAGTATATAACTTTATTGCCTTGCCCAAAGGAAAAAAAACAATATCTGTGAAATAAGTTTCCCTATTTTTTATATCATTTACAGTCATATAACAAGTTATTAATAATTATAAAAAAATTCTAAATTCCAGAAATTCACAAAGCTATATGTAAGAAATTGTGTCATAATTGTTTTTCTAATTGAAATTAAAAAGCTGTAAAAATGGCTGCCTCGGATAGGTTATTGTTAGCGAGGTTTTCCAATTGGAAGAGACTGAAAAAGAAAAAATATGGAAAATAATACTAATAATGCAGCAAGATTATTAGGAATTAATTCAAACTACCACGAATGTTTAAGAGAAGGCCCAAATTGGTGCTAAAGGTAATAATACAAAACAACAGCAGCTAAAAATAGTGTAATGGGTGGGTAGATATTAAAAGAAAATGACAGAACATCACTTTTGAGGCCGAGGCGGAACTGTACTGAATTGAATATGCGGTCGAAACCGAATCGAACATTTTCAAGTGTATAAAAAAATAGACAAATTTTGACTCAATGTTTCGTTAAAGTCAGAAATAAGAATATACAGTGACTCACAGCTCATTTAATGCAGCCAAAATTTATTAAAATATCAAATATAATTTATGGTATTTCCATTACAGAAAAAAAATTTATATTTTTGTTTTTGTTAAATAACATGTTTTATAACAAAAAATGTTTCTTTATAAGAAAGATATGGCAAATTAAAATAATTCAGTTACAGTTTTGAGGCCACCGCTTAAATGATGCACTAAATTAAAAGTATTCAAAAAAAAAATAAACACATTAATATTTCGATTTCATGATTACGGCTAATACTTAGTGGGGCATCCCTTTTGATTCAGAACGGCTTTTAATCGGGAATTCATAGATTCTACAAGTTTTGCTGTTTAATCGGAACTCGTTTTATCCCATTCGTCCTGTAGTGCCCGTTTCAGATCAGAAGCATTAGAAATATTGTAGTTTCTTATTTTATTTTCCAGCACTGAACACAAATTCTCAACAACGTTGAGATCTCGACTCTGTGCAGGTGTCTGTACTACATGTGGACAGCTCCAGATAAGCCAAGTTTTTATAATACCAGACGTATGCTTGGACTCATTGCCTTGGCAGAACATAAACGTATCCATAATGCCCATTTTATGCGCACTTTGTACTGACTTATCTTTTAACAGAGCCAGATACATCTCTTTATTCATATTTCCTTCGATAAATGTTAAATTTCCGACGCCAGAATAGGACATGCAACCCCATACCATCACACTGCCCCCTCCGTGTTTAACTGTTGAGCGCAAATTACATGGTTGAAGCGCGTTGTTTGGTTTTCTCCAAACGCAGGACTTCCCATCAGACCTGAAAAGGTTAAATTTGCTTTGTTCAAATGTTGTCTTCAAAACTCTATTCTTTGTTTTCTATTACGAGCATTAATCAACGGCTTATTTCGGCAGTCCTTCCATGAAAATTTTCTGCGCGCAGAACTCTACGAACAGTGTCAGGGTTGAATATTTTGCTACTTCGTTCGTTAATTTTGGAGCGCTTAAATCGGTTTTTTCTTTAACTTTGCAAACAATCCACCTCTTTTCTGCATCATTAAATATTTTATTTGGCGCAGATCTGTCCTTATGTGTCCTAATGTGCTGGACAGTTGAGGAACTAATAGCAAGAATTTCTGCGATTTTTCGTTGGCTTTTGCTCTCTTCATAATGACGAAAAATGTCTTCCTTTTTTTAAGTAGGGTCCGTTTTCCGATTTTAAAAAAATTTTCATTTTTTCAAGGTTTCTTAACAAAAAATTTTTGAGAATGACTTAAGAGCTAAACAGAAAAAAATGCATTTCACAAAATACACTGCATCATTTAAGCTGTGAGCTTATTTTGATGAGAAAACTATTTGGTTGGTTATGGATGGTAAATTGGTTTGAGGTCACTTTTCCGCAGATTTTTTGGATTCATTGATGAATCTTAAGAGTTTCAAAAGCCTAAGACTGATTTAGAAAGTGCCGCACAACCAAGTTTTTAGGAGAAAGGTCGCTATTCCTGTTTGGTTCTTTCACAAAGCACTTGGGGGCTACTCTGCAGAAGCCCAACTCAGACCAACGTTTTCTATGGGCAGACCTGATGAAGTCGTCAGTCCATAGTTAAATCGATACAGAATTGGCACCTAAAAAGTAACATACAGATCCGCTACCGTTGTTGTTGTTGTTGTAGCAGCATAAACATTCCGCGTGCATATACTAGGAATGCTGCTAAAGTGACAGTCCTTGGCCGGATATAAATCCGGGTCGTTCCAGTTAAGTAGAACCGAGTGTCGTGGGAACGATCCGCTACCGTCACTGGTTTGGATCTATCGGTGTAGAAAGTACTGAAATATCGTTAATAGGTTATCAGAACTTAACCATTGATTTCTATCAAAACATCATATTTGCTACCGAAGCCAACGTAAGGCACCCGATTGTCCACTGGCATCGAGAACAGTGCGCACCGCTCCCAGAACTGGTGGCATATCTGAGAGTGGCCAGTGTTTTCTTTGTTTCCCTAGACTCCGTTTAACTTGAGTCTGTAGGCCGCCTTTATCATCGCTAATTTTATTTATTTATTTATTCCTAATCAATGTTTGTGGTATGTGACGCAAGAATGATAGCATACAAGATTGCGCCATCCCAGGTAGTGACAACAGCGCAGAAGCAAAACAACCGAAAAAATAGACAGAATAAGGGGAAGCAACTGAAAAGCAAGGTTAGTTTAAAAATGCATCGATTACAACTCAAAACCAAGGAAAAAACTGCTTTATGAAGCTTTCAAAGTATAACACTTTTTATTACTTTGCTTCGTTTAAAAATCACAATATTCATTGATTGGCGTAGAAACAAGTAACTTTGCACACAAATATTTTCTTATTTGCTGTGCGGACGTCACTCAAAACAGCCGATTCTGTTAAATTCACCAAGTACAAAGTAGCAGTACTGGAATGGCGCCTTTTTTGCCTTATATTTTCTACATTGTGGTGTGCACGCATATCTTTCTACCTTGTAGCGCCGTGGCAACGCTTGAATAGAGTTGAGTTCACGTGTTCGTGGTGAATTTGTTGAATTTGAGCAATATCATATTGCGCATGTACGCTGCTTAAAGAGCAAAAGTTTCAGTTAACATGTTGTACGGCTCAATGGTCTAGGGGTATGATTCTCGCTTTGGGTGCGAGAGGTCCCGGGTTCAAATCCCGGTTGAGCCCAGTTTGCTTTTTGTGAATTTTGGATTTTTAAAGGTTTTAATAACATTTTTTGTCCAATATATGTATGCATTAGCGTTTAATTAACACAAAAGGAAAAAAAGAAAATAAAATAAAAATAAATAAATGCAAATAAACTGTTCAAAGGACGCACACATACACTTACTACAATAAAAACAATTATTCTACATGACTGTATTTCCCTTTTAGTGAATATGAAGGCAAATATGCACACGTATTCCTCACTTTGCGCGTTTTGGCGGAAGCAGATCGAACGTGGCTTAAAAAGTTGATTTTATGATCAAAATCGCTTAATTGTTCCTAATTAAGCAAAAAAAAAGGCGTTCCAAAAAAAGTCCGTGTAAATAAAGCCAAATATTTATATAATTTTTCTATTTCATGCCATTGAAAAGGGTGACAAGACAAATGGTATTCTGTGTTTATTTACATTAAATAAAAACTAGTATGTAACCCCCGAAAATCGGGTGAGCTTTTTCCCCACGGAAAGTAAACAGCATATGTGACACTTTTATATATTAAAAGTTATGATGATTAGAAAAGAGTATATTTTTATTCATATGTAATACCTATGTAAAAACTTATGCATACCTATAACATTTTTAAAAAAATTTTCAGTTAAATCAGTAATTTTCTTTTTTAAATTACTTCATTATAAACTACATTCACCGTCAAGTTTTCGTTATTGCCCATTTGAACTCGTATATTTTCCCAGGATCTAACCCGGCTTAACGCAACATAAAGTTGGCCGTGGGCAAAGCAATCCTCCTTTAAATGAAGCCCCACCCTTGATAATGTTTGCCCCTGGGCCTTGTTTATTGTTATGTCGAAGGCTATTATAATTGGAAATTGGCGGCGCTTCAACGTAAAAGGAAGTGTGGCTGCAATTTTATACGAGGCAATAGAAATCGCCTTCCCTGAGCCTCTCCGCATAATACTTCCGCGTGCAAGCAATTCGGATGCATTTCTTTTATGATAAGTCGTGTGCCATTCACCAATCCTTCTGCTGGGCTTAAATTGCGAATCAACATTATCACTATTCCAATTTTCAATTGAAGCTTATGCGGCGGAGTTCCACTAAAATTGAGGGAGTGTAAAAATTCCACAGGGAATCTTACCTGATCTTGTGAATCTTGTGAAACAATCGTATCAGCGCTGAGATATGTGCGCTCTTGACCAGGTAGCATATCGACTATACTCGAGTTTATGATGGCACATTGATCATTTTTTGGACATAATATGGCTCGTAAGCGCCATGTTTTAAAATAGAACTATAGATAATACTATAGAAGAAGATAGAAGAAGAAGATTATTGCCATCACAACAAAATTCTGAAAAAAATTCGCAGCACCCGTTGGGACTATGTTCATGAATACATATGTATTTATTAGTAAGGATAACAAAGCAAAACAATTATTGAGAATCCAAATGTATACAATGCTGTGCTCATTAGAAAGGGAGCTAAACAAAGCAAACGTACTCATATACAATACATACATATATGCGTATATTTGTGTGTCAACCCGCTTTGCATAGACATCGCTGTTATCAATATGAAAATTTTGATACCTTTACACGCAAATATTTCATGAACAAATTAACCAATTTTACTTTTTATAATTTTCCGGAAATATGCTCATCAAAACCTTTCTTTTGATATATATTTCATATCTGTACGTGTTGTAGTTTAGTCAGAATAAGCGCCATGTTTTAAAATAATACTATAGAAGATAAGAAAACATACTTTTGTGTTGCTTTACATCACAGTAGAAATACTCAAAAAAGCGCGATGTAGTAATAAAAGAGAGTTTGCTTATAAATGAATACCCTGCAAGTAAACTGGAAATACTCCTGGACCGTTAAGGGTTACTAATTTAAAAAAAAATAATTTTAAATTATCAAAAATTTAAAATACAAAAATTAGCAGAAAATTTACTTAGGGGACACCCGGGTTTGAACCGGGGACCTCTCGATCTGCAGTCGAATGCTCTACCACTGAGCTATATCCCCAGTTCACTGTCGCGTCTCAAAATGCATATAAAACAGCTCTTAATAGGATTATATACCCTGTTAAACACAACTCCCACACATACAGTGCTCGCGCGATAATGTGAACACTTAATTTTGCATTGACTGCTCTAAAGAGTGAACAATGCCTGAAAACCCCATGAGATAAACAATTTGCAATACTGTTATTGTGTATTGTTTATTGTTGTTATATATGAATGCTTACATATTCCAAATAGAGAATTACATGAAATGTTCGAATTTCTAAGCTCAGAGTATCCCATATAATTGTAAAATGTGCGTGTTTCGCTTAAAATGTGGAAGTTCACGCTATTCAAGTCGTTTGAATTGATTCGTAGGCTCTTAATTCGGGCACACGAATGATTGATTTTTGCTACGAACTTCAGAATGTTTAGCTATTAAAAGCAAAATCAGACTTATTTCGATTGAAAATGAACAAGTGTGCCAGTTAAGCAAAAACAAAAAACAAAAAACAAAAAAAAACAAAAAATCAAAGGAATAAAAAAATTATAAAAAAAAATTAAAATAAAAAATAAAAATAAAAAAATAAAATTTTTTAAAATTTAAAAACAGAACTAAGCGTACCATTTCATCAAAAACCAAAAAAATTATTAAAACATGTAAAAAAGGAAGATTTAATGTGGTTAAGTGAATGCGGAGTAAAAAAGGAAAATTGATTTGATTTAACACGAGTTAAAAAGAAACAAATCTTTTTTTACACAATTTTTTTTTTTCTTTCAACGCGATTTTCAATATTTAATGCATTTTTCTTCAATCTAATAGAGCAAATAGAGTGAGATTTTTCCACGTAGGTACAGAGCGTTTAAGTTACAATAGTCTCAGGAAAAGTCTCTGAGATTCGGTAGATTTTGCTTTCGCCGTTTAATAATGTATTTTGTATAATATATTCAATGAGTTAAAATGTGCAGGCGTGAAATAAATTTTTAAGGGGATATGGGTAGTCAGAATTTTCAAAAAATTGGACTTTTTTTAGCATTCTCTTAAAGTGTAATATCTTAAAAAAATGTGTGAAAATTTGAAGTGAATTCGACTAATACTTTTTGAGCTATTCAACAATTAACGAAGGGCGCTCGGGCACTTCGGTTCGATAGCAAAACTTTAAATGCGTTTTTCTTAAAACTATGTTTTTTCAACTGGTGATTAATGTAACTTAAAAGCCGCTCGGTAGATTTTAATAAAATGTGTGGTGGTTTTAAACACCACAAAAAACTCGTGCCTGATCGAAGGATTTTTTTTTTCAAAAATTTCAATTTTTTTAAACAATTAATTGTTGGTTTTTTCTCGAAGATCTGAAAAACATTTCCAGAGACCGCAAAATTGTTAGTTTTCAAAAGAAAGAAAAGGTTCGATCAGGCATAAGATTATTTATTAATAAAACAAATTCCTCTCAAGGACTTGTGATGCTCACCGCAAGCGACTTCTGGAAAACGAGCTCCACACAAACAGCGATAACTTTCACAATTATTAATTAATTTTTTTTTTGAAATTTTGCTAAAGTCAAGTTGAAAATGCTACCATGCATCATACATCCTGCTATGTTTTTATTTTTGTAAAAAAATGAACTGATTAGCAAAAAAAATTATTGAAAATCATAATTTTTTCGGGCCTCTGACTACCCCTCCTTAAGGGAACAGATACCTTTAAACGGCCATATTTTCCCTGATTTCATTAAAATTATTTAAAATGATATACAGTTTATTTATACAAATAATATAAATTTTTTTTTTTTATTTTAATTATTTAAAATGGCGAATGTACACGCAATTCTTCCAGGAATGTCGCCAGTTTTGTTTGTGAAGAGATGAATTTTTAAAGCCATTGTAAACAACACTAATGTGACTCACACATCAAAACGTTCTGAAAGCATTTATGGTAAAATATGTCAAACTTTCCACTGGGAGCTTCAGATGGTGCTTGACAATACCGCAAGTGCCCAAGGTCAGTTATCTAAATAGCCAACCTCGTAGTTGCCGTAATGTGGTTTTGTGTACGTGGGTTTTTAAGACTGTCTCATTATATGAGTATCATTTCGGTTTTACCTACTGCTTAAAAAATTCTGCTTGCCACGAAAATCTTTGAAAGAGCGATATTTTTAATCACTTTATGAGTCTTTCGTTCTTATTTACATCTGTGCAAATCTAAAAAAAAAAATTGTGAGTTAAACTTTTCCTATCTATTATTTCTGCTTCATTTAGTTTCGTTTAGCTGCGTTTACTATTACTATGTTTTAATTGTTCCCAAAGCGTCTTTATTAGCTCTCGCATTTTCGACTTACGATTTTTTCTACATATACCCGAAAAATTTCATTAAAACGAAATGGAATCCATAAATTGGCTATCATCGTAATTATTGACCGAAAACCAAATTGTTAATGATTGTGAAATCAAAATAATTTTTACATTCCATGAGAGTAAAATAATTTATGAAAGCAGGCCGATAGCCGCAGCTGTTAGTTACTTATGTAATGCAATCATTTATAATTACATTTCATATAAATAAATAAATAAAAAAAAAAAAAAAATAAATAAGTAAAAAAAATAAATAAGTAAAAAATTCATGAAAAAAGAACAGTTCTAAAGTGCAAAAATTCTACTCAGGGGACACCCGGGTTTGAACCGGGGACCTCTCGATCTGCAGTCGAATGCTCTACCACTGAGCTATATCCCCACACAATTATATTTGGGTTAAAGGTCTACTCAAGCGCAATAATTTATGTTTAGTTGTTTGTGCTTACTCTACGCAATATTTCGCTACATACAAACACTAAAGTAAACTTGTTGAAAGAAACAAAAATAACTAAATATTAAGTACGCAAACGAAGGTGAATAAATACAAATACAATGTGCCAAATTGATACGCAAATGATTTTATACCAAAGAGTAGTGGTGGGTCCTAAGCATGTGCGTAGTATGTATGTATTTATCTATATTAACAATAACAGCAATAATAACAGCAAAAAGAATATTCTTCACTCGTATATGCGCTGTACTTGCTTCGGTAAGTGTAATCGTTATTCGTATATGTGACTCCGTAACAGTACCGAACTGTTGCTGACGTATTAGACATTGGACGCTATGAGTATAACAGGGGATGTAGCTCAGATGGTAGAGCGCTCGCTTAGCATGTGAGAGGTACGGGGATCGATGCCCCGCATCTCCATACATATACGTAGAGTATGTTTTATTTTTCCTTTTCGTTTGAATTTTTATTAATTTGTGTGTGCATTGGACTTTAACACTAGAAAGACTGAAACTTAGTATATAACTTTATTGCCTTGCCCAAAGGAAAAAAAACAATATCTGTGAAATAAGTTTCCCTATTTTTTATATCATTTACAGTCATATAACAAGTTATTAATAATTATAAAAAAATTCTAAATTCCAGAAATTCACAAAGCTATATGTAAGAAATTGTGTCATAATTGTTTTTCTAATTGAAATTAAAAAGCTGTAAAAATGGCTGCCTCGGATAGGTTATTGTTAGCGAGGTTTTCCAATTGGAAGAGACTGAAAAAGAAAAAATATGGAAAATAATACTAATAATGCAGCAAGATTATTAGGAATTAATTCAAACTACCACGAATGTTTAAGAGAAGGCCCAAATTGGTGCTAAAGGTAATAATACAAAACAACAGCAGCTAAAAATAGTGTAATGGGTGGGTAGATATTAAAAGAAAATGACAGAACATCACTTTTGAGGCCGAGGCGGAACTGTACTGAATTGAATATGCGGTCGAAACCGAATCGAACATTTTCAAGTGTATAAAAAAATAGACAAATTTTGACTCAATGTTTCGTTAAAGTCAGAAATAAGAATATACAGTGACTCACAGCTCATTTAATGCAGCCAAAATTTATTAAAATATCAAATATAATTTATGGTATTTCCATTACAGAAAAAAAATTTATATTTTTGTTTTTGTTAAATAACATGTTTTATAACAAAAAATGTTTCTTTATAAGAAAGATATGGCAAATTAAAATAATTCAGTTACAGTTTTGAGGCCACCGCTTAAATGATGCACTAAATTAAAAGTATTCAAAAAAAAAATAAACACATTAATATTTCGATTTCATGATTACGGCTAATACTTAGTGGGGCATCCCTTTTGATTCAGAACGGCTTTTAATCGGGAATTCATAGATTCTACAAGTTTTGCTGTTTAATCGGAACTCGTTTTATCCCATTCGTCCTGTAGTGCCCGTTTCAGATCAGAAGCATTAGAAATATTGTAGTTTCTTATTTTATTTTCCAGCACTGAACACAAATTCTCAACAACGTTGAGATCTCGACTCTGTGCAGGTGTCTGTACTACATGTGGACAGCTCCAGATAAGCCAAGTTTTTATAATACCAGACGTATGCTTGGACTCATTGCCTTGGCAGAACATAAACGTATCCATAATGCCCATTTTATGCGCACTTTGTACTGACTTATCTTTTAACAGAGCCAGATACATCTCTTTATTCATATTTCCTTCGATAAATGTTAAATTTCCGACGCCAGAATAGGACATGCAACCCCATACCATCACACTGCCCCCTCCGTGTTTAACTGTTGAGCGCAAATTACATGGTTGAAGCGCGTTGTTTGGTTTTCTCCAAACGCAGGACTTCCCATCAGACCTGAAAAGGTTAAATTTGCTTTGTTCAAATGTTGTCTTCAAAACTCTATTCTTTGTTTTCTATTACGAGCATTAATCAACGGCTTATTTCGGCAGTCCTTCCATGAAAATTTTCTGCGCGCAGAACTCTACGAACAGTGTCAGGGTTGAATATTTTGCTACTTCGTTCGTTAATTTTGGAGCGCTTAAATCGGTTTTTTCTTTAACTTTGCAAACAATCCACCTCTTTTCTGCATCATTAAATATTTTATTTGGCGCAGATCTGTCCTTATGTGTCCTAATGTGCTGGACAGTTGAGGAACTAATAGCAAGAATTTCTGCGATTTTTCGTTGGCTTTTGCTCTCTTCATAATGACGAAAAATGTCTTCCTTTTTTTAAGTAGGGTCCGTTTTCCGATTTTAAAAAAATTTTCATTTTTTCAAGGTTTCTTAACAAAAAATTTTTGAGAATGACTTAAGAGCTAAACAGAAAAAAATGCATTTCACAAAATACACTGCATCATTTAAGCTGTGAGCTTATTTTGATGAGAAAACTATTTGGTTGGTTATGGATGGTAAATTGGTTTGAGGTCACTTTTCCGCAGATTTTTTGGATTCATTGATGAATCTTAAGAGTTTCAAAAGCCTAAGACTGATTTAGAAAGTGCCGCACAACCAAGTTTTTAGGAGAAAGGTCGCTATTCCTGTTTGGTTCTTTCACAAAGCACTTGGGGGCTACTCTGCAGAAGCCCAACTCAGACCAACGTTTTCTATGGGCAGACCTGATGAAGTCGTCAGTCCATAGTTAAATCGATACAGAATTGGCACCTAAAAAGTAACATACAGATCCGCTACCGTTGTTGTTGTTGTTGTAGCAGCATAAACATTCCGCGTGCATATACTAGGAATGCTGCTAAAGTGACAGTCCTTGGCCGGATATAAATCCGGGTCGTTCCAGTTAAGTAGAACCGAGTGTCGTGGGAACGATCCGCTACCGTCACTGGTTTGGATCTATCGGTGTAGAAAGTACTGAAATATCGTTAATAGGTTATCAGAACTTAACCATTGATTTCTATCAAAACATCATATTTGCTACCGAAGCCAACGTAAGGCACCCGATTGTCCACTGGCATCGAGAACAGTGCGCACCGCTCCCAGAACTGGTGGCATATCTGAGAGTGGCCAGTGTTTTCTTTGTTTCCCTAGACTCCGTTTAACTTGAGTCTGTAGGCCGCCTTTATCATCGCTAATTTTATTTATTTATTTATTCCTAATCAATGTTTGTGGTATGTGACGCAAGAATGATAGCATACAAGATTGCGCCATCCCAGGTAGTGACAACAGCGCAGAAGCAAAACAACCGAAAAAATAGACAGAATAAGGGGAAGCAACTGAAAAGCAAGGTTAGTTTAAAAATGCATCGATTACAACTCAAAACCAAGGAAAAAACTGCTTTATGAAGCTTTCAAAGTATAACACTTTTTATTACTTTGCTTCGTTTAAAAATCACAATATTCATTGATTGGCGTAGAAACAAGTAACTTTGCACACAAATATTTTCTTATTTGCTGTGCGGACGTCACTCAAAACAGCCGATTCTGTTAAATTCACCAAGTACAAAGTAGCAGTACTGGAATGGCGCCTTTTTTGCCTTATATTTTCTACATTGTGGTGTGCACGCATATCTTTCTACCTTGTAGCGCCGTGGCAACGCTTGAATAGAGTTGAGTTCACGTGTTCGTGGTGAATTTGTTGAATTTGAGCAATATCATATTGCGCATGTACGCTGCTTAAAGAGCAAAAGTTTCAGTTAACATGTTGTACGGCTCAATGGTCTAGGGGTATGATTCTCGCTTTGGGTGCGAGAGGTCCCGGGTTCAAATCCCGGTTGAGCCCAGTTTGCTTTTTGTGAATTTTGGATTTTTAAAGGTTTTAATAACATTTTTTGTCCAATATATGTATGCATTAGCGTTTAATTAACACAAAAGGAAAAAAAGAAAATAAAATAAAAATAAATAAATGCAAATAAACTGTTCAAAGGACGCACACATACACTTACTACAATAAAAACAATTATTCTACATGACTGTATTTCCCTTTTAGTGAATATGAAGGCAAATATGCACACGTATTCCTCACTTTGCGCGTTTTGGCGGAAGCAGATCGAACGTGGCTTAAAAAGTTGATTTTATGATCAAAATCGCTTAATTGTTCCTAATTAAGCAAAAAAAAAGGCGTTCCAAAAAAAGTCCGTGTAAATAAAGCCAAATATTTATATAATTTTTCTATTTCATGCCATTGAAAAGGGTGACAAGACAAATGGTATTCTGTGTTTATTTACATTAAATAAAAACTAGTATGTAACCCCCGAAAATCGGGTGAGCTTTTTCCCCACGGAAAGTAAACAGCATATGTGACACTTTTATATATTAAAAGTTATGATGATTAGAAAAGAGTATATTTTTATTCATATGTAATACCTATGTAAAAACTTATGCATACCTATAACATTTTTAAAAAAATTTTCAGTTAAATCAGTAATTTTCTTTTTTAAATTACTTCATTATAAACTACATTCACCGTCAAGTTTTCGTTATTGCCCATTTGAACTCGTATATTTTCCCAGGATCTAACCCGGCTTAACGCAACATAAAGTTGGCCGTGGGCAAAGCAATCCTCCTTTAAATGAAGCCCCACCCTTGATAATGTTTGCCCCTGGGCCTTGTTTATTGTTATGTCGAAGGCTATTATAATTGGAAATTGGCGGCGCTTCAACGTAAAAGGAAGTGTGGCTGCAATTTTATACGAGGCAATAGAAATCGCCTTCCCTGAGCCTCTCCGCATAATACTTCCGCGTGCAAGCAATTCGGATGCATTTCTTTTATGATAAGTCGTGTGCCATTCACCAATCCTTCTGCTGGGCTTAAATTGCGAATCAACATTATCACTATTCCAATTTTCAATTGAAGCTTATGCGGCGGAGTTCCACTAAAATTGAGGGAGTGTAAAAATTCCACAGGGAATCTTACCTGATCTTGTGAATCTTGTGAAACAATCGTATCAGCGCTGAGATATGTGCGCTCTTGACCAGGTAGCATATCGACTATACTCGAGTTTATGATGGCACATTGATCATTTTTTGGACATAATATGGCTCGTAAGCGCCATGTTTTAAAATAGAACTATAGATAATACTATAGAAGAAGATAGAAGAAGAAGATTATTGCCATCACAACAAAATTCTGAAAAAAATTCGCAGCACCCGTTGGGACTATGTTCATGAATACATATGTATTTATTAGTAAGGATAACAAAGCAAAACAATTATTGAGAATCCAAATGTATACAATGCTGTGCTCATTAGAAAGGGAGCTAAACAAAGCAAACGTACTCATATACAATACATACATATATGCGTATATTTGTGTGTCAACCCGCTTTGCATAGACATCGCTGTTATCAATATGAAAATTTTGATACCTTTACACGCAAATATTTCATGAACAAATTAACCAATTTTACTTTTTATAATTTTCCGGAAATATGCTCATCAAAACCTTTCTTTTGATATATATTTCATATCTGTACGTGTTGTAGTTTAGTCAGAATAAGCGCCATGTTTTAAAATAATACTATAGAAGATAAGAAAACATACTTTTGTGTTGCTTTACATCACAGTAGAAATACTCAAAAAAGCGCGATGTAGTAATAAAAGAGAGTTTGCTTATAAATGAATACCCTGCAAGTAAACTGGAAATACTCCTGGACCGTTAAGGGTTACTAATTTAAAAAAAAATAATTTTAAATTATCAAAAATTTAAAATACAAAAATTAGCAGAAAATTTACTTAGGGGACACCCGGGTTTGAACCGGGGACCTCTCGATCTGCAGTCGAATGCTCTACCACTGAGCTATATCCCCAGTTCACTGTCGCGTCTCAAAATGCATATAAAACAGCTCTTAATAGGATTATATACCCTGTTAAACACAACTCCCACACATACAGTGCTCGCGCGATAATGTGAACACTTAATTTTGCATTGACTGCTCTAAAGAGTGAACAATGCCTGAAAACCCCATGAGATAAACAATTTGCAATACTGTTATTGTGTATTGTTTATTGTTGTTATATATGAATGCTTACATATTCCAAATAGAGAATTACATGAAATGTTCGAATTTCTAAGCTCAGAGTATCCCATATAATTGTAAAATGTGCGTGTTTCGCTTAAAATGTGGAAGTTCACGCTATTCAAGTCGTTTGAATTGATTCGTAGGCTCTTAATTCGGGCACACGAATGATTGATTTTTGCTACGAACTTCAGAATGTTTAGCTATTAAAAGCAAAATCAGACTTATTTCGATTGAAAATGAACAAGTGTGCCAGTTAAGCAAAAACAAAAAACAAAAAACAAAAAAAAACAAAAAATCAAAGGAATAAAAAAATTATAAAAAAAAATTAAAATAAAAAATAAAAATAAAAAAATAAAATTTTTTAAAATTTAAAAACAGAACTAAGCGTACCATTTCATCAAAAACCAAAAAAATTATTAAAACATGTAAAAAAGGAAGATTTAATGTGGTTAAGTGAATGCGGAGTAAAAAAGGAAAATTGATTTGATTTAACACGAGTTAAAAAGAAACAAATCTTTTTTTACACAATTTTTTTTTTTCTTTCAACGCGATTTTCAATATTTAATGCATTTTTCTTCAATCTAATAGAGCAAATAGAGTGAGATTTTTCCACGTAGGTACAGAGCGTTTAAGTTACAATAGTCTCAGGAAAAGTCTCTGAGATTCGGTAGATTTTGCTTTCGCCGTTTAATAATGTATTTTGTATAATATATTCAATGAGTTAAAATGTGCAGGCGTGAAATAAATTTTTAAGGGGATATGGGTAGTCAGAATTTTCAAAAAATTGGACTTTTTTTAGCATTCTCTTAAAGTGTAATATCTTAAAAAAATGTGTGAAAATTTGAAGTGAATTCGACTAATACTTTTTGAGCTATTCAACAATTAACGAAGGGCGCTCGGGCACTTCGGTTCGATAGCAAAACTTTAAATGCGTTTTTCTTAAAACTATGTTTTTTCAACTGGTGATTAATGTAACTTAAAAGCCGCTCGGTAGATTTTAATAAAATGTGTGGTGGTTTTAAACACCACAAAAAACTCGTGCCTGATCGAAGGATTTTTTTTTTCAAAAATTTCAATTTTTTTAAACAATTAATTGTTGGTTTTTTCTCGAAGATCTGAAAAACATTTCCAGAGACCGCAAAATTGTTAGTTTTCAAAAGAAAGAAAAGGTTCGATCAGGCATAAGATTATTTATTAATAAAACAAATTCCTCTCAAGGACTTGTGATGCTCACCGCAAGCGACTTCTGGAAAACGAGCTCCACACAAACAGCGATAACTTTCACAATTATTAATTAATTTTTTTTTTGAAATTTTGCTAAAGTCAAGTTGAAAATGCTACCATGCATCATACATCCTGCTATGTTTTTATTTTTGTAAAAAAATGAACTGATTAGCAAAAAAAATTATTGAAAATCATAATTTTTTCGGGCCTCTGACTACCCCTCCTTAAGGGAACAGATACCTTTAAACGGCCATATTTTCCCTGATTTCATTAAAATTATTTAAAATGATATACAGTTTATTTATACAAATAATATAAATTTTTTTTTTTTATTTTAATTATTTAAAATGGCGAATGTACACGCAATTCTTCCAGGAATGTCGCCAGTTTTGTTTGTGAAGAGATGAATTTTTAAAGCCATTGTAAACAACACTAATGTGACTCACACATCAAAACGTTCTGAAAGCATTTATGGTAAAATATGTCAAACTTTCCACTGGGAGCTTCAGATGGTGCTTGACAATACCGCAAGTGCCCAAGGTCAGTTATCTAAATAGCCAACCTCGTAGTTGCCGTAATGTGGTTTTGTGTACGTGGGTTTTTAAGACTGTCTCATTATATGAGTATCATTTCGGTTTTACCTACTGCTTAAAAAATTCTGCTTGCCACGAAAATCTTTGAAAGAGCGATATTTTTAATCACTTTATGAGTCTTTCGTTCTTATTTACATCTGTGCAAATCTAAAAAAAAAAATTGTGAGTTAAACTTTTCCTATCTATTATTTCTGCTTCATTTAGTTTCGTTTAGCTGCGTTTACTATTACTATGTTTTAATTGTTCCCAAAGCGTCTTTATTAGCTCTCGCATTTTCGACTTACGATTTTTTCTACATATACCCGAAAAATTTCATTAAAACGAAATGGAATCCATAAATTGGCTATCATCGTAATTATTGACCGAAAACCAAATTGTTAATGATTGTGAAATCAAAATAATTTTTACATTCCATGAGAGTAAAATAATTTATGAAAGCAGGCCGATAGCCGCAGCTGTTAGTTACTTATGTAATGCAATCATTTATAATTACATTTCATATAAATAAATAAATAAAAAAAAAAAAAAAATAAATAAGTAAAAAAAATAAATAAGTAAAAAATTCATGAAAAAAGAACAGTTCTAAAGTGCAAAAATTCTACTCAGGGGACACCCGGGTTTGAACCGGGGACCTCTCGATCTGCAGTCGAATGCTCTACCACTGAGCTATATCCCCACGCTCAATAATTGGTCCCAAGTTCGTATTTCAACAAAATCACTTTTGCATGGTGAATGTTCTATTTCTTTTCAAGTGTTGTGGTTTTGCATTTATTTCCTTTTGCATTTGTTTTTGCTTTTGCCTAACTTTGCTTCTGGTGAAATTAAATACACCACCACCAGGTGGAAAAGTGAGAGCGATTGCCTGAAAATTTCAATGCATTTTTTATATACATATCGCACTTGTTACGTTAAAGCGTATCAACTCAAAATCTGAACATTTTCAGTAGAAACGAAAAACTGTTTCCGTAAATATTAATAATATATTACAAGGAAAAAATATGTAATTGCACAAAAATATTAAAAACAATATAACGGTTGTTTCATTCTTATTTGTTTAGTAGTTGCGCTAAAATAACAAATTTTTGAGTTGTTACTCTTTTCCTGAATTTTTTTTTATACACTTAGTGGTGTTATTTTGAGTTGTCTCTGTTTAACTGAAAAAATAACACGTAACTTAAACAAACCGTTTGGTTGTAAACAGGCACAATTCCAAATGTAACACTTTATGTGACACAAATTTGTCCAAACACTTGGAGACAACTAAAAATGTAACTCTTTAGTTGAGACAAAAGAAGTCATTCTGAAAACAAAGAGAGAGTCATAACGGGGTTTTTAACGAAAGACTAGACAAACCACTGAACGATTTTTACAGTGGGTAGAGATGACCACTGTACATTGTTTTCTTGCAAAAAACTAAAATTTGGAAATTTTGAGTTGTTACGCTTTAACGTAACAAGTGCGATATAAATGTTTCAAGATATGTATGTACATGGATATATTTTCGTTTTTTTTTTTAATTTATTTATTTTAATTTATTTATTTAATTTAATAATTTATTTATTTAAGTATAAATAAAATAATTTATTTATTAAATTAAAATCAAAACCAGAGGCTTTGTTATATTTTCCAAATATGTAGAAGTAAATAATAAACCATATAAGTCCATAAAAAAATAGAAAAAATCCCAAACAAGAAAATTATGGTAACGCAAGAGCTGATAGGTATGTTCGATTAATTGTATTTTAGTGACGGAACTGAGAAGCAGGTGACAACTTCTTGTCTTTAAATTGTAAACATAATCGTGAGTCTCAAATAAAAACTATGATAAAAAATATTGAATTCTATGTCCCTCATATGTGTTCGCAGTATAGTTAAGTGCATTCGGCACTACTTTTAATTGTTTAACAAATGACACGCGTTTGCTAGTGGCTTTACTTGTCGAAATACACAAAGCACAGTTTTTTTTTTTTTTTTTTTTTTTATGGGCGTTGTGGTAGCGCGCTACCCTCAAGTGGCCCTTTGAAACCAGGACAAGCCTGTTGTTTCGTCGAAACTCCGCACCCCACGGGACAACCGCCAGGTATTACATCGTGGGGGGGGAAGGGCGAGTTAGTCGCCGGTCCTTCGTCGTATTCTCTCGAGGGTCCTTAGTTTTTTCATGGTCTCTGCTATGACATCGCATGCTGGCGTCCGTTTTTCCTTGTTTTGTAGCATGGATTGCACGAATGTATCTGGGTCGTAGTTTCCTCCAAATATTCGCCGAAGCTTTGATCTATATCCATAAAAACGCTTGCATTCGAAGAATACGTGGTGAACGTCTTCTATCGCGTTTTCGCCACAGTGATCGCAAGTGGGATCCGATTCATGTTTGAACCGAAAGAGGTATGCTTTGAAGCATCCATGCCCGGTTAAAAATTGCGTCAGATAGAAATCCACTTCTCCGTGTTTTCTTCCAATCCAGCTTCGCAAGTCTGGAATGCAGCGATGTGTCCAGCGGCCCTTCGTTGTGGTATTCCATTTTTGCTGCCAAGTTTGGGTGCTAGTTTCCCGTGCTACGATGCGTTGCGTTTCACTTTCGGCCAATACTGCAGCTTCGTTTGCCAATATATCTATTGGATACATTCCAGCGATAACCAGCGCTGCCTCTTCTGAAACCGTTTTAAAGGCGGAACAGACTCGAAGCACAGTTGAATGCCGGGCATATATGTGTGTGTGTGTAATCAGCTGAGAGTAATGCGTCTCCTCATATTACATGCTGTGCAAGCCTTTTCCACAATGTGATAAGTATTGTGCCTTGACTGAGGTTACGATGCAGGGGCTTACATATGTACATACGTACATATGTTCATATCTGCACACCAGAGATGTTAAATAATGATTAGATAATGCCAATGATTGCTAATTAACCTTCTTTTGTGAAATTCTCTAATTCATTAAACAATTAGGCTTAGTTCAACTAATTCCCATTAGATAATTGAAATTTTTATTCCAATGGTAAAACTAATTGCAACTAGTTGCCATTAGCAAAAAAAATTGGTTTCCCTTTACAATTAGAAATCTAATTGATTTCTGCTAATGCAATTAGATATTCAATTAGCACGAATTAGAATCAATTTTTTTGATATTTTGAAAAACAAAAAAAAACTGAAATATTCATAATATGAATTTCACACATACATATATATATTACTTGTGTACATAATATGTACTACGTATATTACATACATGAACATCTATTTAACGTATGTACTAACTGTTTATTAACTAGAATGACTGGGTATATTTGCTTTCAGCAATACGAGCTTTTCAAAAGAAAAGTCAGTCAAGCGACTCCGCCTTGGACTATTAATAATGCCCGCAAAGGAAAATAGTCGCTCCACAGGGCCTGACGACGTAAGCGGCGTGTTGCAAGAAAGTGCTATGTCCTTTAATGTGGGATATTTGGACCATATATTGGAAGTTTTATCATCATAATTGAAATATTGATGCATCATATTCGAAATAAAATGCATGCTTTCACCCTCCTCTGTCAATTTTGACAATGGAGCAGTACTTCCTTCTGCAAAAATGTAATCAGATTTACTAAAAATACCATATACATATGTATATGTGTTACTTATGCAGAACTTACTACCATCACTGAAATCATAAAAGGTCGATTCAGTATACGAACCCTCACATTTATGATTTTCGTAAGTTTTTTTTTTTTTTTTTTTCGAACTCCATTTATTCCATACAATCTGTCATAACAATAACAATAAGTACTATTTTTACCTACAATTTAAATAAGAATAGCTTAGAGTAAGAATTCCCAGTGGAATTCGTTACTTAATAATGAACAACATATAACATATACATATATTATACAATTTTACAACTTTTGCATTTACGTATATTACGGTTTAAATCTTTGCATTAAATCGTTAGGCTGACATTTTTTTAATCTTGAGGAGTAGCTTA
Organism: Anastrepha ludens; assembly: GCF_028408465.1. Classification (NCBI taxonomy): domain Eukaryota; kingdom Metazoa; phylum Arthropoda; class Insecta; order Diptera; family Tephritidae; genus Anastrepha; species Anastrepha ludens. The sequence goes on along the minus strand of NC_071499.1, from coordinate 6,604,436 downwards.
TCTTGGAAAGGTTATTTGCTCGATTATTCGGATGAGTGGCAAGTCGGTTGTTGTATCTCTGGCTGAGGTTGTTTATTTCTTCGAAAACTGTCGTAACTTTTAGGTCACGGTGCAATATCTCGTTTCGTACAAACCATGGCGCATTGGCACACATGCGGAGCACCTTTGACTGAAATCTTTGCATGATTTCTAGATTTGATTTTGCTGCTGAGCCCCATAATTGAACGCCATACGTCCATATCGGTTTCAGAATAGCTTTGTAGATAAGCACCTTATTGTCTAGTGTAAGTGCTGAATTGTAGCCGATTAACCAGTGTAGTGATCGCAATTTCAGTCCAAGTTGCTTTCGCTTTAAAAATATATGCGATCGCCAAGTAAGACGCCGGTCTAATAGAATACCTAAATATTTGGCATTATCTGTTTGTGGTATTGGAACGCTGTTAAGAGATACGGCAGGACATGAGCCATTTCGAAGAGTGAATGTTATCTGCGTCGATTTGCTTTCGTTAGCTTTTATGCGCCATTTTTTTTCGTAAGTTACATCATTATTCGTTCACTTTAATAATTCTCTGCAAAAAATTTACTTTTATCAAAATAATTAATTCTAATTCGAGCTAATTAAATATCTAATTGCATTAGCAGAAGTCAATTAGATTTCTAATTGTAAAGGTAAACCAATTTTTTTTTACTAATGGCAACTAATTGCAATTAGTTTTACCATTGGAATAAAAATTTCAATTATCTAATTGGAATTAGTTGAACTCATTCTAATTGTTTGATGAATTAGAGAATATAAACCAATTGCATCAATTGCTAATTCTAATTGGAAGAATATTTATTTGTAGATGTGTTATTTGTTTCGGCTTTTGTATAAAGGAAAACTAAACAATGATGAATTTAATTCATAATTAGAAAGTTTCATGTCGTCAGAGCAACATCTTCATAGTGAGGAAATGTTTCCGTTGAAGTAACATAATGTCTTTTGATGTTGAATGCCCGCAGAGTGGATGGAATGGTAGACTATTGGGTTGGAGGGAAAGTTCTGTCGGATTATAAATAGGCAGGTAATTCTTGTAAATAAAAAATAGCATCTGGCTAATGAGTTATTGGGATTTTTGGACGTGATAACCTCTTATAATTCGATGTAGCCGGCTGCTCATGCGTCGTTACCTTGCTTGAACTGCGAGCGATAGCACGGAACGAACGACAAAGAGGCACAATCGGCCTTCGCGTTCGGCAACGTTCGACATCTGGCTCTCTCCTACTTGTATATGCCTTCTTCCTGTGTACATGGTAATGAACCATTTCTCTGTTGATAATAGGAGATAATAGGAAAAGTAGGAAATGAAAGGGAGTGTTTCGAGTGTAAAGTGTCTTGAAAAAGGCAAATTGATGATGGTGCCTCTTAGTGTTGTTGACTTATTAACGTCTGATGCACAATCGAAATTGAACATATCTTTCATGAATTTGATAAATGCTTCGTCATTTTTCACGTTTGTGTAAATGTAACTTGACCTATTCTAGGATATTGCCGTAGATTAAACTTCTAACTATGCAGAATCGATACCGACAAACCCAACATATGTCCGGCATGTAAAGGTACCCTTTCCAAAGTCACACATGCCTCTTTACACCCATTCACCTAGCGCTCCTCTCTCTTAGGACACAACCCGTCTAAATGTCCATGTTTCCTGGGCCTACCGTTAGAAGAGATAGACGCTGACAACCAGTGACTGCACCCTACTAGCAAAGCTTGATGAACTGTTACAACAACAACAACAGAAACACCAAAAATAGGCAAGCCCGTCTGCACTTGACCGTTCCAACGCAGAGTAGGTCTTATTCTTTTCCTACGCATAGAAAACTTTCAAGGATGAATTATTCCTAACCATTAGTAAGGTATGACTCCCTCGAATACTGTTAGGAGTTTGTGTAGATAATAGGACAGACATGATGAGGGTCTTCTAAAGTGCGTTTTTTGTTCGAGTGAGAGTGGAACTCACCTTTGTACTCAGACTAAATTGTGCAAATTAGCACGTGTTGATAGAAGATGTCATATTCTCCATGTGATTTCAAGGCTTACAGTTGAAAAACAAAGTACCGTTTAAAGGCTAAAAAGAATTTCTTCAGGTGTTTGCCAATCCTCGAATGTTTTTGGTGCTTAAAGGTATTTGTGGAGAGAAAAAATTTACTTAGGGGACACCCGGATTTGAACCGGGGACCTCTCGATCTGCAGTCGAATGCTCTACCACTGAGCTATATCCCCCTTTAATAACCTCTTCGCACAAAACATTCAGCACCGCTGGTGAATTAAAAGTTTAATTGCTTTCTTCAAAGTATTTTATGACTCATCGATGCCGCTGGCAATGCAAGAAGCTGCGAATGACGCAACTGTTGCTTGGTAGCCAATCAAGGCCGGTGCACTCCCTATAAGACAGTGGAATAAGCATAAAAATTATGGAGAATTTTGGAGGTAAAACTATGTGCATATACATATTTATATGTTCTAGAATAGATTGATTATTGTTTTTATTGCTGTTGCGTGTTTTCTGCCATATAAAAAATGCCGAGTATTCATTGCATGGAGAAAATGCCCAAAACGGCCGCGAAAAAAAAATTGTCAAAAATTAATGCAATTTTTCAGCCAACTCAAATTTGCACTTTCACTTCAAAATTCAATGGGCTATAAAACTGCGTACGCGAATTTTTTCTAAAAAATTATGATTAAGAAGTGTTTTCAATTTTGATAAAAATTTGTTGAATCTTTTTTTTCAAATTTGTACAAAGTTTGCAAGTTGGAGCTAAATGGTTTTTGTTATAAAATGAAATATATTTTCACATAAAAATTATTAAAATTAAAAGGGCAACAAATAAATTGTAAAAAGGTCCCTGTTAAATATTTATGAGACGCGCTGCTGTACGCCTAAACAGGAAACTTGCAGTATGACTTTTTTTCATTATTCTATGATTTTTATGTTTAGCTGCATTACGAATTAATTATTGTGCGCAAAATACTGACTAAGGGGACACCCGGGTTTGAACCGGGGACCTCTCGATCTGCAGTCGAATGCTCTACCACTGAGCTATATCCCCTTTTATTTACTTTTCTATTCTTTGAGAAGCCTTCGAATTTCTTAAATTCCTCATTATACTTTGACGTATTCGCTTAGGAAAGTTGTAAAATTGGCATCTGTTTTATCTAATCGAGATACCGTTATTGTGTGCAGATAGCAGCAGAACCTTGAAAAGCAATTTATGTGAAAAGAAATTTACACTACTTCAACATTGATTTATTTCTAAATTTGTTTTAAATTTATTATTTAATTTCTTTTATTTATACAAAACTTTTTTTCAAAGACAAAATTTGGTTAGGGGCTAACGAAATATAATTTAAACCGCCTAAAAAGTTTATCAAAAAGATGTATAAATTTCACCAAGCGACGATACGATTTGATGTCAAATGGCCTTGCGTATGTATGTATGTATGTATGTATGTATGTGTTTATGATATTTATCTTCAATATTTTATATATTTCCCTCTCTAACTAAACCCTTTACGCAATTTGACTTTACAAGGGTTGCCTTTTATATTTTGCGCCTTGGCAACTTAACGAGTGATGAGCGGTAACTCAATGTTTTTAACGAAAAGTTTGGTGGGTTGGGGAACAATAAATGCCGTATTTGTGATCGAAATTTGGCGCTTTATTTAACGTACTTAGAATTATCCGATTCAAGTCCAATATGCCCCGTTTTGTTCGCAAACTTGCTGCCATTTAGAAGGCAACTTCATTATCCCCCTTTATAAAACCCCCCTCCTTATTTGAAAAAAACTCAGACAACCATTTTTCGCAAGCCTCTTTTAAGGCCAACTTGGCATCACCAAGGGCGTTTTGCATGGACCGGAAGAAGAAGATAGTCACTTGGTGCCAGGTCCGGACTATCTGATGGGTGCGATAGGACATCCCATCCGAGTTCCCGTAGCTTCTGGCGGGTCATCAAAGATGTGTGAGGACAAGCGTTGTCCTGGTGGAACACAACAACATTCCTACTGACCAATTCTGGTCAATCGTCTGCTTCAAACGGGCAAGTTGCTCACAGTAGTGAACCGAATTAAGGGTCTGGCCATGAGTTGAGCAGCTCATAGTGGATAATTTCCTTCCAATCCCTCCAAACACACAGCAAAAGCTTCCTGGCGGTCGATCCCGGCTTGGCGATGGCTTGAGCCGGCTCGCCGCTTCTCGACCACGATCTTTTTCGCTTGGCGTTGTCGTACGTGATCCACTTTTCATCGCCAGTCATCATCTGCTTCGAAAATGGGTCAAGTTCTTTCCATTTTAGCAGAGAATCGCAAGCATTGATTCGGTCCAAGAGATTTTTTTGCGCCAACACGTGTGGCACCCAAACATCCAGCGGTTTTGTGCTCTACACCTAGTTCCTGACTAATCGACCAGCTCACCGATTGGCCTACCAGTACGGGGTGCATCTTCGACATCTACTACACCAGAACGAAATCGATCGAACCAACGCTGTGCTGTGCGAATCGTTACAGTATCAGGTCAATAAACTTCACTCATTTTTGGAGCCGCCTTCGTTGCATTCTTACCTCTAAGGTAGTAAAAACGTAAAATATGACGAATTTCTTGCTTGATGGACTCCATCTTCAACACTGTCAAAGAGACACTTATAGTACAGATTGTCATCTTCAAATCGCCGTTTAGTGTGACTCTATGCAATAAGTACAACACAAGATATGTTTAAATGTCGCGCTCATGTCCTTTTATGGTGAATTTCGTGAAGATCGGCCATGAACGGTTGTTGTGCCAGAAACAATCGATGTTGTGTTGTCAATTGATAACAAAAGCTCGTCATGTGTCATATCGCGAGATAGAGGAATTATTGGACATTCGTGGAACCATTGCATCAGGTCTGTTCTACTATTCACCAGATCTTCACGATACGCAAAATCTGGGAGAAAACCCACAAAGGACAAATCGACACACACCACCTTTTTATAGACTTCAAGGCTGCGTTCGATAGCACAACCAGGAATGGCCTCTATGCCGCTATATCTGACTTTGGTATACCCGCAAAACTTATACGACTGTATAAAACGACGTTGAGCGTCAGGATCGGAAATGACTTCTCTGAGCCGTTCAATACCAAGCGAGGTTTCAGACAAGGCGATTCCCTTTTGTGCGAGTTCTTTAACCTCCTACTGGAAAAAGTATTCGTGTTGCTGATTCGAACCGCTTTGGCACTATCTACGACAAAAATGTCATGCCATTGGCATGTGCTGATGATAGTGATATTGTCGGTCTGAACAACCGTATGTTCAGCGTACTCGAGTCTGAGAGTAAAACATAGTACCTACTGCCAACATAAAAAGAGTCCTCGGATCTTGGACAATATGTCACTGTTGGCAACCGCGAATTTAAAGTGGTGAATGACTTTGTTTATCTAGGTACCAGTGTTAACAGCCAGAACGACGTAAGCTTAGAGATTAAACGATTAACTCTTGCCAACAGGTGTTACTTTGGGCTCAGTAGGTAATTAAGAAGTAGAGCCGTCTCTCGAAAAACGAAAACAACGCTGTATAAAAGCCAAGTCATCCCCGACCTCGTATATGGCGCAGAAGCTTGTCATCGTACAACTGATAAGAGAGCACTGGGAGCATTCGAGAGGAAAATTCTCCGAAAAATCTTTGGTTCTCTTCTTGTAGGCGAGAATGAGTACCGTAACCGATGGAACAGCGATCTGTATGAGCGAGCTATAGCGAGATGTAGGCATAGTGAAGCTTATTACAATACAGCGGCTGCGCTGGCTTGGCCATGTCTCGGGAATGAACGAAAGTGCTCCGGCACGGCAGTCCGGACAGGATGAAAGACTTAATCTACTTTGGGGAGATCACGAGAGGCAAAACCTGGTAGCACTCGGTGTCACCAACAGGCTCCGGCAAAAAGCTGACATAGGCCGTAGTGCCATCTAAGTTGTTGAAGTAGGTATATGATGACGTAGCAGGTGACGAATCTTGGATTTATGCATATGAAGCGGAAAAAACCCAGCAATCGACAGTATGGGTGTTCCAAGTCGAGCTCGATTCAACAAAATTGGTTAATTTCAAAGCAAATGATCGCCTTTTTTTCGGAGTATCTGGTCATATTGCAACTGTACCACCAAAGAAACCTAAACCAGTCGCCCCTCGGCAGACAATGGTAGCCCTCCGACTGTATTTCTGCCATGAAGAAGCTCCTCATAAAAACCCATTTGCCGTTCGGAGTCAGCTTAAAACTGTAGGTACCTCCATTTTTGGAACAACATCAAGACGCACGCCACAAATAGGAGGGGAAACTCGGCCAAAGACTCCTGTTAGGAGCGTACGCGCCAATTTTTTACTTATTTTTAATCACCGCATCATTACGCATCATTTAAGACAATGCGAGCCCTCTCTCTCTCTCTCACGTAACGGCTCACACAAGCGAGTTTTTGAGCACTCAAAAGATCAAATTAATGAGTCATCTGTTTTACCTGAGTTGGCACCTAACGATTTCTTTTTGTCCCGAACATCAAAAATAAAATGCGAGGCCAACATTTCTCAACGCTTGTAGAAGCTGTTGGCGCCTTAAAACAGCTTGCTTTGAAGGTTTCCACTTCCGAGTGGCAAAAGTGCTTCGAAAATTGGTTCAACAAAATGCAGAAGTGTATTGAATATAAAGTAGAATATTTTGAAAACAATATATCCATTTGTATTATTATTTTACTTTGTTTTTTTTTTAGGTGTAAACTATAAATGGCGACCCTCGTAACAATGTTTAAAAAATGCAGGATTTGAAAAGTTCAATGCTGCTGCAGCCATGATTTGCTTCCAGCATCGGCGCAAGACAAATTGTTGTCATATTTCATACAGACTGTCAAGTTTAGAAACTGCAAATATTGCATTTTTTCTTTGGAAAGTCATAATGAAATGAAGAAAAATATGCCGGCCTTTTGACCTTTGCTTTTTATTAAATCTATTTCAGTAACTTTGTGCAATATTTTGCGACTCTTCAATTGCATTACATTTTTCATTATGCAAAAACTGTGCTTTTGACTCGATTGCTTTGCCCCTGTGAGGAGAAAGCATACGCACACACACACATACTACAGAGCATAAAACAGAGACATGTCGAAACTTAAACTTTTTTAACATACACACATATACATATCATTAATAATAGTATTGAATTGTGCTTTAAAAAAATTCAACTTCACTCTCAGCTTTAGTTGCGGGGAGTAAGCGCAGTCACTGCTGCCTTTGCTGTTTTTTTTTGTTGGATGAACTAGAAGTTATTCAAATTCATCGTTCGGATGCGAATGTTTGCAAATTCAGATTTGTGTGTGTATTTACATTTGCAAACCTCGTTGCTTGCATTTTGCCAAAGATGAGTGCCGAGGATGGTATTACTGTGCTTCAATTTGAAAAGGGAAAAAGTTTGATTTCAAAACTTTACTATCACACTGATTTGTATATAAATAATGTATGGGGAAATTGTATTATAAAATATATTGAAATTAAATATAACTAAATTTTGTAATTTAACTTGCAAATAAAACTTAGGTTGCAAACACAGTGCACGCTGAGACGAAGTCGAAGATGAAGACGAAGCTGAAGACGAAAAACAGTGCAGAACAAATCGTATGAATTCGCTCGCTCGTACGCATAGTGCGCGACTAACGGAATATGTTTTAAATATTCCTTTTTAAGTTTTAATAGTCTTTATTAGTCACTAAAACCAACAAACGGAATATGTTTTAAATATTCCTGTTTTTATTAATACTTTTTATTAGTCACTAAAATCAACTGCTTAAACAGAAGTGTCTACTAAAACTAAAACTTAAGAGCTAATATTACAATTTTTATGTTACAAACTTACAAACTTACTTACAGCTAGAGTAATATTTAAACTTAATAACGGAAGTTCTCTGATCTCTCTAATGATCTTACTCTTAGAAGTGAGAGAGTATGTAACTCGCGCTGTGACGAAGACGAAGATGAAGACGAAACGCAAGCAATCAGCTTCAAACGCTGCTGTACTGAATTTGAAGACGAATCGTTTGCTAGTTACCGTGGTTTTTGTTTGTTTGTTCTGTCTATGCTTTGGCACGTTAATTAAGTTAAGACAGTCGATAAACAAGTAATTAAATGAGAAGTAATAATCAATAAAAGGCATATAACTAAATATATTTTAAATTATTTTTTACCTTAACGTCACAATTAGCCTTTCAGCACATATAATTGGCGTTTTATTAAAATTAGTCCAATTTTTAATAATAAGTGGCTCAATTTTAATTCAAATGTCATTCTGGTATATTCCACAAATTTCTTTTCATCGTGGCGCAGCTCATCATACAAATGATGAAATTCACCAAATGCTTCTCTTCCCAAATTTATAGGGTGTACTTTTTTATTTACTTTTATACATTTTAATTTAAAATATAAGCTTTGCTCAATCAGCAGGTCATCATCTGATGACGAATCCATTGCGGCTAACATAACAAAAGCGCAACCAATTCGTCTTGCACTGTGAAACCTATTCGCTTACTCGCAACGCAAGCAATTTCTCTTCAGCTTCGTCTTCATCTTCGTCTTCGTCTCAGCGTGCACTATGTTTGCAGCCTTATACATACGCATGAGTAACGCAAGAACACTACACTAAAAAAAAATGTTCTCGTGCAAGTGGATCGTCATTTTGTTGCGCTCCCGAGTGTTTCACATTTTATCGGAGTATTTTTGCTTTAATACTGCCATATAAAACTGTGCGTGTGAGATAACTTCCTTTTCCTGAGTACCAAAACCTGAGATTTTTTTCAATTGATGTCAAAAACTCGCAAAAATCAAAAGCACAAAGTTTCATTATCACCTCGAAAAACACCACAAATCGCCATATCGGCTGTAATAAAATTCGAGGAACAGTGAATCTTCATCATCAAAGAGCTAACAATCGATAATAAAGAGCTCTGAGGAAAGTGTCATGCAAAGAATCGGTGAGTTAGCTGGGTAAATCTCAAGTTTAAAACTTTCTATAGCTGCTATTGAGACGGGAGTGGCTGAGGTTTAAAATATGCATGAAGAACTTGTTGCTGCTCGCGCCCAGATCACTGAATTACAAAGCAGCGCTGTCGCCACAGGCAGCGTAATAAACGGTATCCCTAAAGCTGTTGATGAGAATTAGCCTGATATATTCGCTAAGCTGGGCAGTGCAGCGCATTACAAAACACCGCCACTACGAGAGGCGGTCTGATTGCGAAGTGCCAAATGCAAAACGCGAAATAGCAAGTGCCGTGCACAAATCGTCGTTAAACTGTTCTCTTCATATGACTGGGCGCAACTCTTTAAATCAGTTGCTGCTTTGTGCAAGTCTCGCAAAATATATCTTAAACTCTCTGACATTGATCAGCCCGGATATGGGAATGTATGTATGTATATGTGCATGAAAGTTTGCCAAAGGCGTTGCGGGAGGTGATAGCGTATGTCTCTGAGCTCCATTAACAAACTACTTAAATATTAAGTAACTAAATTTTAATTTTTTACACAATTAGACAGCCAACGAAGCTATTAACAAGACTGATAATAAACGAAAGTAACAGTACTGTCCTTCTTTTTTCTAGAGACTCTAAGTTAATTAGCTCTGGCCGAAAATTATAGGATGCAGCAGGTTACTCAAATCGTAGGGAACGTAATGCTGTCTTAAGAAATATTTTTTGAGAACGAACAAGACCCATACACAGCAGTTTTTAGGTATACGGATCAGAAGACTCAGATGCATTGCGACGAATGAAGCCTAGAACCGAATACGATTTTGAAATAATACAACTAATGTGACCACTGAAGGAATATTTCGCATCGAATAAAACTCCAAGATCCTAAAAATTGGTTACACTTTGTAGTGTATTATGAGAAATTGTGTGAATGTGTTAAAAATGTACTGACGCCTCGAAAATGTTATATGAAACGATTTTTTTTATTATTCCAAGACAGACGTGACTTCATGCACCATCAAAAAGGTTGAAGCTTCTCAGCATCCACCGCGTCCTTAACAGATGAGACAATTTTTAAATCATCCACGAAGAGCAAGAAATTAGCAAAAGTAAAGCATTTGCTTATGTCATTGATAAAAATGACAAAAAAAAGTGGCCCTAAGATTCTCCCTTGGAGGACATCTGGAGTAGCAGCAAAGTGGTTCGACAAAACTCCATCAATCAGTGTAAATGCAATCAACTTGGAGTCCTTTAGAAAGCGATGGCTGTATGTCATTCACCAAAAACAGCCAGATTAGCCCCTGTAGAACGGTCAGATACAAAACCAAGGCGTAAAGGGCAATATAAAAATTTCCAGTGTTTGAAGTGGAACTTCTTAGGCGTCGTTGGACGAGTGAGAATGGGGAGTAAAATTTCAAGGCCATGCAACGTTTTGGGCATTTTCGTTCCACGAGAGAGAAAAAAGATGTAACGTAGAGGAAAAGGAGAGAGAGAGCTGTACCTTATATTAGATACACTTTAGGCTATTTTCCCTGAGTTTTTCCTTGTGGTATTTTTGGTTTTTGGTTGTTTTGTGGCTAATTTTTAGTGAGAAATAACACTGCCTACTTTTTGGCGCTTGTTTGTTGGTGCAAACTTGTGGGAAATACATTTTGGTGCCTACTTTTTGGCGTTATATTTCCTTGGTGCTTATTATTTGGGGCGTTTTTTGGTCCGCATTTTTTGACGTTTTTTTGGTGCCTACCTGTTGGCGCTTATTTCCGTTTCCTGGATAATGCTTGTGCGTACCATAAAGTGCTATCCATTCTGGCGTCGGATTTATAGGTATTGCCTTGCGGTAATTTGTGCCGTTGCTGCGGTCCTGAAATCGCTGCGTTTGTGCAGGTGATAAATGCTCGGAGTAGTGTGCGTTGTTGCCACGGTTTGTGTCCGTCGTTTACCTACACCGGTCGACCCTTCTCCGTTTTTTGTAAATTCTGTCTATTTGTATTGTCTGCAAATGTTGTGAATTTATTGAGGTATACATATATTCTTTCTCTCTCTCTCTCTCTCTCTCTCTTTTTCTCTCTCTTTCTCTCTCATTCCCTCTCATTCTCTCTCGGGTCTCTGTGTATGCACTCAGACTGTAGTGGCGTGCCTACTTACGCGTAGAGCGACCTCGATTTTGTTAAATAAATTTGATGGTTTTTCTTGCAGACAAAAATTCAAGTGAAACTTAAAAATGGAATATTATATTATTGCTATGTAAGCGCATTAATTATCTAAATATTATTTCAGAATTCCCCATAGCCCTTTTATCAAAAAATATTGTAAAAACGATTTAAAATATGAATAATATTTATTTTGTATCTTATGCCGCAATTTACATAGAATGTTTTTTCAATAATTATTTATTATTTTTTACTACATTTCCTATACTATTTCACAAAAAAAAAAAACGCTCATAAGCGCATACATCCATTTGTAAAGGGTGCTCCCAAAGACACTCTCGATTTTGTTTGAAAATAAAATATGTAAAAATTTAGATTCTTTCAGGCTTTACTATTTTTTTATTCAAATGATATCATTTAAATATCCACCATGAACAGGTCTACAGGCAAAACCCTCCAAACAGACGATTAATGAATGCCTAATTGTTGAGAACGTCGATGTTGAAGGTTGTTCAGCAGCATTTTGCACTACAGCAGCAATATTCTCAACAGAACGCCCACTTTTTGGTCTATTACTCCTTTTTTTATACTCCACAGAACCAGTTTCTTGAAATATTTGCACCAGCCTTTGACTTGTCGACTCATTCGGATGATTCTTCTTCTTCTTCTTAGCGCCACAGTCCTTGGGGAACCATTGCTTCTTTCACAGCTTCTTGCCATCGATCTCAATTTATAGCCACTTCCCTCCATCATTGCACGCGCATTTTCCTAAGATCAGCTTCAAATCTTCTAGCCACCTTTTCCTCGGGCGTCCCCTTTTTCTTTCTCCAATTGGGCGAATATCTAATGCCTTTCTCGTTGATCGCTCCCTTGACATTCTAGCCACATCTCCCAGCCATCTAAGTTGTTGAGACTTAATAAAGCTTATTATAACTAGTTTCTTTCGTAACTATGTCTTCCAGTTCGGCATTGGGGCAAATGCGTTAAATGCCATATGCCAGTCTCAGCGGGCTAAAGATCTTTCGGAGCACTCTTCTTTCAAAGCACCTTAGCTGTTTTGTCTTGTTAGCTTTCAGCGTCCATAGTTCACATGTAAGCACAGGTCGTATCAGTGCTTTATACATTCCTAATTTTTGCTCACGCGATAACATTTTAGATGTGAGCAATTTTAGATTAGCATTAGCTTTGTTGGCTGTCCGTGTTCTGTCATTGATTGCTACCGACATGTCTTGGTTGGCTGATAATTTAATGCCCAAGTAGGGGAACTCATTTACACATTGGAATATGTATGCCTCACACTTCAGTGCGGATGATTACTTCCACCAAAAAAATTACTAATTTTGACGCACAGACACACAGAAAGTTGTCCGCCGTCTTATCCTCCTATCCACATGCTGGGCAGAATGCACTGTCTAGAAAGTGGCCCGTCAGCAGTCCAACCAAATGCCTACAGTCCCTTCTGCTTAATACCAGGAGAATCAGCGACAGTCGGCCGGACATAACAGGTAACAACAGTTTTGCCCATCTACAGCTTCTCCCAGCGCCTGCCAAGCTCACTTGTGTGTTGAAGGAACCCGTTTGCTGTCTGTGTACTTGCCACATGTCAAAGATGTCATAAAAAAGGTATAGTTCAGGAAGTATTATATAGGGTGGGCCATGTAAAATTTGCTTTTTGAATCGGCTATAAAAAAAACTAATCAATTTTTTTTTTTTTACTTTGAAGATTGAACATTGTCATTTATGAATGAAAAATAATATCGTTCAAATGACTGCCGCGACTGGCTTTACAGTAGGCCATTCGATCAACCCAATTTTTAAGCACATTTTCGATTGTTTGGGCTCCAATCTCATGAATGGCAACTTCGATTTCGTGTTTTAAAGCATCAATCGTGTCTGGATGGTTCGCATAGCATTTGTCCTTAACGGCTCCCCACAGAAAATAGTCCAAAGGGCTTAAATCACAGCTCCGAGGCGATTCGGTTTTCAAAAACGGTAGCCAAAAGTTGGAGTGTAACTTTGGCAGTGTGACAAGTTGCACCGCCCTGTTGAAACCAAATGTCGTCCATGTCATCCTCTTCAATTTTTGGAAACAAAAACTCGTTGAGGATGTCACGGTAACGCTCGTCATTTACTGTAACCGCGGCTCCTCGCTCATTTTCGAAAAAAAATGGCCCGATGATGCCGCCAGACCAAAAACCGCACCAAACAGTGACTCGTTGTGGATGCATTTGCTTCTCTACAGTAATGTGTGGATTTTCTGGGCCCCAAATCCGACAATTTTGCTTATTGACGTAGCCACCGATGTGAAAATCAGAAAAGAAGAAGAAGACTCACCACTTTGGAAATAGGTTTTCAATATTTCCCAATTTTGTTCAAGCGTATAGCGTCCCATTTCGTAAATGTCAAACCTTTAAGTAAATTATGAACACATTTGACATGTCATTTGTGTTACCATTCTCAAAAAAATAGGTGTTTCAAAAAGCAAATGCTATATGGCCCACCCTGTATATTCCCATCTAGGCGTCATTTTCAAAAGACCCTTTGCATGCGTAGCTTATGTTAATTTGGCTGGCTTGAAGCCATACACAAACCATTTGGTTTTCGGCTGTACAAGTAAAAATGTACAAAAACATGGAAATTTCCGCAAAAAAAAAATATTTTCTATGCACGTTTTCTAATTCTTTATAAATACAAAATTTCATCAGCATTCAGCAATTAACAAATTACAAATAAAAAAGAAAACATACAACAACAAATAATTGATAATTGAAAAATTGTAAATACAATTTTATACAATTAATTACCAGACAAATCTGCATGATTTCGAAAGAAAAACGAAATAAAAGTGACAGATGCTTTTATAAATATTACAAAAATTCTCCTTTGTATCCGATTTTTCGTTATGTAATTTTTTCCACTTCCATATGTTTTAAATTAAATTGCAAAATTGTTGTTTTTGTTTTTCATACACATACATACATATGTGTGTATGTAGGTGGATTAGTTGGCTTGTGTGCTTGTCAGCACGTGTGTCCAAACCCATGAGATATGCGATGACCTTCGCACATACCCACGCACATAAATTCATTTCTGTGTAATTATGGTTGTGCCTAAAAGGCACGTTAACTCCACTAAAACACCTAATTTACGCTAATGAAAAGTGCGTTAAAAAAGGATGTGCAAAATAATTATATCTACTCTCGACTGGTGTAAAACTCAATTTACCTTGGCAGCTAACACGTCAAATTCTCAGCATGAACTGAGGGGCGTAGGTGTAGCCACATGCATACTTATACAATTGTATATATTATATATGTATAGTATTTAACACAAAGAAGTTCCTTATACATTCAGTCAAAAAAATACCCGGTGTTGGTCAATGAAAATTTTTATTATTTACCCAAATCTATTGTATGGACTTGCTAAGGCAGGTACCCGCTTGCCTTTGATGAATAAATCGAAAATATTGCCTTCTCTCTCAGTTATAAAGACGGAACTAGATGAGAAACTAACTCGGGAAGCACAGTCTATATGGGAAGCCTCGACCTCCCACAGGATTGAAAAATTAATGCGACGAACTTCCAACACGAAATCAACCAACTTTGTTTCATCACTCCCAAGGAAGGAATGTAAAATATTGGTTGGAGTACTGGCGGGGCATTGTCTCACTCCATATCACGCAGCTAAAATGGGCTTGGTCCAGAACGACGCGTGTAACTTATGCGAAGAAGAAAATGGTTAATTTTTAAGACCTCTTTTGCCACTGTTCTGCTCTAAGCAGAACTCGTTACAACTGCCTGGAATGGGTCTACTTTTCAGCTCTGAAGGATATTGCTGACAAAAGTTTAAACTGCTAATTGAAACTCACCAAGCCGTGCATCACCAACTATTTGTAACACGACTCCAACAATACTGGTAACACTACGAACACCCTTGTGGTCTATGTGAGTTCTACTCAAATTAGTCAGATATACCCTACCTAACATTTATCAGATGCATTTTCCAGCAACGAGTTTGGTTCTCGCCGCAAATTCTCTCTACGAATTATATCTTCTTCTAAACTTTAATTTGAATTTTCGAGAGAGAAAAAAGTCAGCAGGAGCCGTATTAGGTGAACACGATTAATGTTCTATGATATTTGTTGAGTTCCATGCCAACATTTCGACACAATGATAGGCTCCTCAGAGTTTCCAATAAGCTCAATAAGATTTATAACGATTCGACGGCCGCCATAGCCGAATGGGTTGGTGCGTGACTACCATTCGGAATTCAGAGAGAGAACGCAGGTTTGAATCTCGGTGAAGCACCAAAATTAAGAAAAACATTTTTCCAATAGCGGTCGCCCCTCGGCAGGCAATGGCAAACCTGCGAGTGTATTTCAGCCATGAAAAAGCTCCTCATAAAAAATATCTGCCGTTCGGAGTCGGCCCGATACTGTAGGACCCTCCATTTGTGGAACAACATCAAGACGCACACCACAAATAGGAGGAGGAGCTCGGCCAAATACCCAGAAAGGGTGTATCGCCTTTTCCATAACATCAAAAAATATCATAAAGTAACTTTTTCTAAGCTGCCAAAGTCACTTATTGCATCGTACCATTTATCTATTACTACTCTCGAATACGTCGACGGGCTTAAGGACTTAGGAGTGTTTCTTGATTCAAAGTTTAATTTTATTTCGCATATAAATTATATTATTCCAAAAAAATCCAATGCATCGACTGTTGTCAGATTATGGCGTTTGGTGTTAGGAGATGGCGGAAAACTACGTTCAGATTGCGATTGAATATCATGAAAAATTCCTTCGAAGTTGTTTGTATTAAACTGATTTTGATTTTTTTATGTTAAACTGAAATCACTGATCTCTGAAATCGGAGGCTTATATGTAGCTTTTACGCTCCTTTATCTTAATGGGAGTTTTATGGACCATTTCTTGTGTAGTGATCACAGCTGGGCGACCAGAATAGTCTGCCTCACTTGTACTGGTGGCACTACGATCGCATCGAAATTGAGTGAAGTTATGAATGCCGACCGCCTAAGCCGAATGTGTGCGTGCGTGACTACCATTCGGAATACCACTGTGCGCTGGTGCGAATCTCCGTGCATGAAACAGCAAAAAATAGAAACAGGTTTTTCTAATAGTGGTCGCTCGTCGGCAGGTAATGGCAAACCTCCGATTATATTTCTACTTATAAAAAAAACCATCTACCGTTCGTAGGCGGCATAAGACTATATGAAAAAAACTGTGGAACAATACCAAGTCGCACGCCACAAATAGCAGGAGGAGCTCGGCCAAATATCCAAAAAGGGTGTAAGCGCTAATTATAAATGGTTCCAATCGATGGTTTGGTTGGCTTGGGTATTGGCGTTTGACAGATCACTCAGAAAATTAGGAACATACTTTTGAAAGATACTTCTTGTTAATCAAACTGTAATATTTTTTGGAGACTGATTGATGCACCCTCGTATGTACATACATACATACCATATGCAGTCCCGACAATGTACAATAACTTCGATGTGTGCGTCATTTGTCCGATATCGGGGACAATAATTCAAAGTCCTAACCTGAAAAGTTTTTTACTGAATTTATTATTACATAATTTTTGTTTTGTTCATAATTTTTCAAATTTATTTATTTTACCATTATACGAAATGCTTTGTTAAGAGCAAAATCAATGCAAAAAATAAGAGAAATAAAAAAACTTAGTGTAATCTAAGACAAGAAAACTATAAACTGTGTTAGACGTCAAGGGTGGCCACACAATGTACTGATTCTTGCATTATTTTTAATAAGTAGAAACAGTACAAGGTTTTTTTGGTCCTCAAAAAAGGACCTATTTTCGTTTCTTGAAGTTTTGGGTAAGAAAATTAACTTTTCAAAATAAATCTTTTCTATTTATTGAAAGAAAATAAAATAAACTTTTAGTTGCAAGTTGAAGTTCAAGTTTAAAGGATTTAAGAGTTAAGGCATGTCAAAAACAAGAGCCTTTGAGCTACAACTTTTTTTGGTTCAAGTACATACGAGTACATCTGCACTCTACACAAAAAATAAATAAAAAAAGTACGAAAAACAGAAAATCAACACAGGTGAAAATAGTAACTTTCGTTTGCACAACTAAGTAATTTTCCAATGTTCCTAACCCATGTTTGTTTACCTGTATTAACTTCTTTTTGGGCGCGTCTCTCAAAGCTAATTGCCACCTCTGTAATACGTTTAATGGTTCTCATTGCTACAAATTGTTGCCCGTGACTAGGCATTAAAAATCCTATTTAGCTATTCGTATAATTTCTACTAATTTCACTGTTCTTTCCCTCAAATGTTGCCGGTTCTTTTCACCAAAAAACAAAAAAAACAAAAAAAACAAAAATACACAAAAAGGCTTTGCCACTGGCGACTTTGCAACTCATTAAAACTATGGTATTATTTCACTTCACAAACAATCGTAAACTTTCGAAAAACTAATGTTTCTGCTATCTATTTTATTTAGCAAGCAGCGCAGTGTCCGATATTCCCTTCTCTAGAGACGAGAAATTATACAACTACGACTGCATAGAAATCTCTTTCCCTATGGTTTTTTTTGCTTGGCATCACCCCTATTTTTAATTTGTAAATTTAGTGTTGTTGTACTTTTGTATAGTTTGCCGTACATACATACACACGTATTTAATTATGTTTGTAGTATTTGGCAAAAACACTAGTAAAACTGCGTGTATACAGTTTTTGCGACTTCTCCCTAAATGTGAGTGAAAAGGTATTAAGTTCCCTTTTTATGTAAAATTATAGTTTGGTGTACTCATTTTAGCAACTTGTTTACAGTAAATGAAAAAAGTTAAACCCATAGGTAATGAACATCTTGTGCAAAGTTTTTGGTCGCTATCCAGTCTTATAACGGTTGGTTTTTGAAGAGCTTGAGAACTTAAAATGATGAAACAAAACAGAAATATTGTTGGAATGAATTTTCTGTATTAGAGTTTGGTAGATAAGTTCATGACATTCATTTTGAATGTAATATCCAGCATATAGTATGCCCGCCGCGGCTGCGAGTTACAGTGTCCATTCGATCCATCCAATTTTTGACCACTTTTTCCAGTAAAACTGAATAATAAATCTAAATGAGCCAAATTAGTAAAAATGTGACGCAAACGATGGTGAGTCGGCTGCAATTCTTGCGCTATATTTGCTGTATTTTATAGGCACGTAAGCTAAGATCATTACGTAGGATCGAAGAACATCGGCCCATAAGCTGAGAATGACGCCGAATCGACATTTCGGTGTCTTCTTCAACACTTCGCTCTATGAACTTCACGAACAAATTTAATTAATTTTTTTTTCCAAAGTAAATTTCTATTCTAATTTCTACAATTTGGATGCGTTTTGCTGGCGTAAAACGATTTATGATGACTTGCCAAACCTTACTAAACAGAAATGTCATACCGGCTGTCAAATTATAGTTGTCATAATCGATAACTAAGAATACCCGATACTCTTTAAGGAGGTGATAATTTTCTTTGATAGCCAAGCGGCAATCAACGTTTCAGGTTCATAGACAGTGCGTTCGAGTACTCGGCTTCTAATTAAGTGGTGGCAATAGTTCATTACCTGATTTCTCCTTTTTCACTTTTTGAATTTTTTACGAAATATGGCAACAATATTATGTTATGTTATGTTATGTTATATTATGTTATGTTATGTTATGTTATGTTATGTTATGTTATGTTATGTTATGTTATGTTATGTTATGTTATGTTATGTTATGTTATGTTATGTTATGTTATGTTATGTTATGTTATGTTATGTTATGTTTTGTTATGTTATGTTATGTTATGTTATGTTATGTTATGTTATGTTATGTTATGTTATGTTATGTTATGTTATGTTATGTTATCTTATGTTATCTTATGTTATCTTATGTTATCTTATGTTATGTTATGTTATGTTATGTTATGTTATGTTATGTTATGTTATGTTATGTTATGTTATGTTATGTTATGTTATGTTATGTTATGTTATGTTATGTTATGTTATGTTATGTTATGTTATGTTATGTTATGTTATGTTATGTTATGTTATGTTATGTTATGTTATGTTATGTTATGTTATGTTATGTTATGTTATGTTATGTTATGTTATGTTATGTTATGTTATGTTATGTTATGTTATGTTATGTTATGTTATGTTATGTTATGTTATGTTATGTTATGTTATGTTATGTTATGTTATGTTATGTTATGTTATGTTATGTTATGTTATGTTATGTTATGTTATGTTATGTTATGTTATGTTATGTTATGTTATGTTATGTTATGTTATGTTATGTTTTGTTTTGTTATTTTATATTATCATTAGAGTTTAAACACAATTTTCATCAAAAACGCAGTAGAAATACCTTCTGCTCAAATATGAACGAGACGTTATCAATAAAACGGTCCGCGGATGACATATGGCAAAAATAAATTTTTTGTTTTTTTGGTAGGACTGTTATAAGCTTATATAGCAAATTTCAGCGTGATATGTCACATAGTTTGTTTTCTGTGCTACTGTAAACAAGTCAAGCTCGAGTGTGATATTTGAGCAGAAGGTAGTTGGCAATTCCCCCAAGCCTAAAATCTGCATACCCTAGGTATGACTTTAGTGTGAGAGTGTCCTTCTGTCTAAGCTAACATAATCTTACCCATATTCCATAGTAATCTTCTATTTATGCTTAATTAAGAAGATTTGTTATTTATAGAAGTGTCTGAACTTGAATGTTCAGAGAAAAAGGCGAAAAAGAAAATAAAATATATTTCAAAGAAAATTTAATATAAGCAGGAGCAGAATTCGTATGATACATTTCTTTAAGGTTGCTATTGAAAATAATATGTCGCAGAAAGAGCCATAGCCACTTCTGAATTGAGAACAATTAAATCTCAAATATCACCTAAACTGTCACGCCACTTGAGCAGCTACCGCCCCAAAACGAGAGCGTGTAATTAGTCAAGCAATACTGAATGCTACATCACTTAACACACCAGTTCATTTTCTTGAGCAAAGCGCTTTAAAACTCACATCAACTAACTGCTTCTATTCATTACAGCCGATTACAGGTTGACACACTTGCACTAACTTACAACGCACAATGTCGCACATTCACACTCACCTCACATTCAGCATCTAAACGCCCACTCTTCGCGCGCGCCTTTTAATTAATATATTGGCTTCTACTGAAGGGTCCGATTTCTGAGTGTTTGCGGGAATAAGCGTAAATGTAAGCGACACCTTCTGATGGCGGGCAATAACTTCCCTTAAAGTCAAAGAAATGCTTTGCATTTTTATACAATTTTTTAAGAAATGAATTTTGTGATGAAGTTTTCTCGCTGCCTTGCCTACTAATGATGACGACGGTAATTAAAGCGAACTTATTTGCACCCATTATTTTCAGTTAATCGCGTGGCGTGTCATTTTGTAGACGAAATTATCCACTGAGCGCAACTGTAGCATGGCTGATAATGCGCGCTAAGCTCGCACAGTAACAACATCGTTCGCAAGGATTTGTGCCCCAAAACATGCCACCAGCTCCACATTTTATGTTATTTCACAAATTAGGCGTATTTGTGTGGCTATTTCGTCTTTTACCGTAGCAGCAGTGGCTGCCACAGTGCGTTTACATTTTGAGTTTTCGCCATAGCACAATTTGACACCTTGCCGCCTCCCCGCATGTAGTTTGTGTTTTGTGAGGGCATCACTGATGCATGTGTTACGAGTCGTGTTACGACTATTTTGGTCTGATGGTCGCTTGACTTGTCACTTTTCGGTGAATGAGAACATCTGTGTGCAGCAGGTCGTTAGTTTGCTTGAGTTAACTTCAAGTACGAATACTTGGCTTAAATTGTGGATATTTCACGCTTGCCAGAATATTTGCTTTGACTTGCTTTCGTTTGCTTTCTTGTGTCTTCTCAGGAGGTGGTTAGTTAATTTGTGGTTGTAATCCTGTTCTCTGGTGTGAGTTTCATGTTAACTATTGCGAGACGCAAGCTTTGAACTTGGCTTTGTTGATGTGGTGCGTTTATGTTTATATATTTTTGAACTCATGCGAAGGATATTCGCCAATATTTCGGTGGAATAAAGTTAGATGTTCTGGGATATTCGTGTATTGGCATACACCCAGCAGCAGAAGTTTGCGCACAAGGATTTTTTTGTTAAATATTTTTCGTAATTTTTTATTGAAATATCATTCAATATATCATTCAATCCCATATAAATCAAAACTTAAAAAAAAAAAATCAAGAAAGTTCAACGAATTAAAAAATTCTTATCAAAATTTTAAATATTTCAATTAAAAGTTGTAGAAAATTTCAAATCATGCAGTTTTGTACAGTAAAAAGGAAGTGTGAAGTGGCTCGCAATTCGGATTGTTTTTAGAAATTCATAGTCTTATGCATTTTCTTACAGGTAATGCATGTAGGAAATGATTTTTATACTGGGAAAAAATATCAAAAATCAATGTTAATTTTGAAACGCTTCAAACTTTCATTTTAGTGTACAAAAATTTAACGAGCTATAAACTAAATAATTTAAAACTTTCTACAAATCATTGCGAATAATTTAAAAATAATCTCTGTGCTCAGTCTTCTGCTGCTGGCTGTAAAAATCTCTCCTCAATCCTAGAGGCTCATAGATTTTACTTACTTTAAAAAAATAATTAGACAAATATCTTTTACATCCTTCCTTAAGCAGATTACAACTTGTCTTTGCATTTAAGATTAGCTTTTTAGCGCAAAATTGAAAAAAAAACGACAGAAAACGAACCTCATCGGAATTCTCATTTCGTTTCGAATCGCTCGAAAAGGACCTTCTCAGTTGTTTTGTTGAGCTCTATGCAAACGCACCAGCTCTAAGCTCACTGGGACGCCCAACTTAGATTTGTATAGGCAGCATATTTATAGTTATAAATGTAGTTTAAAAGTCAACGAAAAGGGGCGTGTCGATTTGTTTGCTTATAGAATAGAACTTATATATAGAACTTGAAGTAATATGAAAATACGGTATGAAAATATCATATATCTATCAAGTCTAGGTTAGTTTAAATTAGATTAGTCAGATAATTTTCTTTATTATGGAAATGTAAATAAATATCTTAAAAACTATTTATTGAAAAATATACGACAATGGCCTAAATGGTCACAATGGAACACAAATAAATTGGCATTGAAAACCAAATTTGTTCTAAATAAAATGCGCAAAGCCTAATTATATTCATTTACAATTAACTGTCTATATTTCAAAGCACTACTGACAAACCAAACTAGACTATTCCATACACCTGAACCAATTCCATTCAATCTATCATATTATTAACTTCATCTTGGTCTAAGTAGAATTGCCCAGAGTACCGATACCTGATTTGCTTCAAAATATTGCACCCTCCTAAGAAGTTTGCTATGTTTTCTAATTCGTTTGGGTTACAAAGAGAGCAGTTTAAATTTCCATGGCCTACAATCTATAGAGAGAAATTAATTAAGAAATTAATAAGAAGTTAACTCATCAGACTCGTAGTTTTTAGTCGATAATTTATTTCCACACCGATTGAAGCTGGAAACGATTTTATTTTGGTTTCATGTATTTTTGCTTATCATCACTTTCGATGCTTCTTCAGGATGCGTGCCGCTTTCTGTTTCACAGCTTCAATGAACTCATGTCTTTTTTAATGCAAATTTCATCTCAGAAAGTAGATAGGATTCGGCCAGCGTAAGATGCGGTGAATAAGGCGACCATAGACTGGGTTCCTGCAATTGATAAATAATAGATATTACAATTCAGGGTGCTTTAAAAGAAAAAGGATTTCCGAGTAGCGGCCACCATAACCGAAAGGGTTGGGGATGCGGCACTACTATTCGAAAGTATACAGGTTCAAAGCCCCGATGACGAAACATCAAATGATAGAAAACGTTTTTTTCTAATAGTCTGGGTAGACAATGATAAGCCTATGAGTGTATTTCTGGTATGAAAAAAGCTACTAACAAAAAACTATTTGCCGGTGGGAGGTGGCGTAAAACTGTAGGTCTCTCCATTAGTGGAAATCAATTAAGTGCACACCACAAATAGATTATACATTTTTTCAACTTTGCCATTCTTTTTTGATGTGAAAGAACCGCCTGAGCTGGAGTCATCTCGACATGTTAAAAATTACTTAAGTTTCATGTGAAATTTCCTACCATTTATTACATCTAACAATTTTTCCGCGAAAAAAGGAAGAAAAAAACACAATCTTGAAGCGAGTAAAGGCACAGTAAATTAATGTGTCCTCAGAAGCAAGAAGTATTGCATGAGAACTTCTTCACGCTACTGCTGCCCGCTGGCCTCTAGCGCATGCGCAATTCTTCTACAGCAGCGTCACAGTGTCAGTTGTGTAACTTAAAGGACTTTTTGTTTTTTTCTTGTTCACTCCTCTCGGGAGCATAGGGCCTCGACAAGACTTGTCTTGTGTTGATGTCGTTAATCTATTTGATTTTTGACAGGGTAGGTGATTAGCCTGTCACTATCAGTACTAAGTAGTGGAAATGCCCACTTGTCGTTGCTTAGGAACAACCCCTTCTTACTGCTTGGAGCGCCATCTGTGTTTCATATTTTTCTGGCGGAAGGATCGCACGAGATGGTTAAGGGCTTCGCTAAATTTGGTGCGTCTGCGCTATTACTGCGATTGCCCGCTTTCTCTTGCTGGCGCCAGTGAAGCAATGTGTAACTGTTTGTTTTTCTTTGTTTTTGCTTGTTTTAGCAGCCACAATGCAAATAATGCGCTAAATATTGTGCGGGAGTAAGGATGTAAAGGATGTAGAGGATACATTTTTGGGTTTGAGGAATGAGATTTTTTTTTATGTTTTTAGAAAGAGGGAAAGTAGGTTAATTTTGAAAAATGCGAGGGGCGTGCTTTACGTGGGATTCGAACCTCTGGGATGGCCGGCTAGTGCACTTATGCGAGACTACCGAGGCCGCTTAAAAAACTTTAACCACCCAAATTCTATGAAAATTCACTAGCGGGCTCAAAATTAGAATATGCTCAATTTATAACTGTTCTTCGTGTTGCTCTTTAACCTAATAATTTTTATGTTCCGCTCCCATCTTATGCTGCTCGCTGTCTACCTGCCTACTATGCGCATTTATTCAGTAATCAAGGAGTAACTGCGTATTTATAGCCATATTTTTTCTTTCTTCAAAACACAGTTATTCATTGCCAATAAGAAATGACTTATCATGCGTTTTAATAATATTACAAATCCGCAAAATTTGTAGGATCGAGTAAATAAATGAAAACAGGAACTTAAAAAAAAAAAACTTTTCTTTCTTAAATATGTCCATTTTTCGATGTAAGCAATATTCTAAAATGGTGTCAGCTGTCCAAAATTGCTACCGTAAATTACGCAGCGAAATAATAAATTCAATGGATTTATTACTTTTTCAATGCCCCCAGCAATTTCCACTATGCTTTTCATTACTCAATAAGTATTACTACACAATTTCTCCATTTGCTTGGGCAATCAGCGAATACCTGCGCAATAAATAATTCCTCACTCGCTCTCACCCCCCTCCAAGGCACCATAGAGTCCTTAGGTATTTGCATTTGTTTGGGGAAACTGTGGATGCCTGAATGCCAGAAATGGCAAGAAAGGGATTTTCACCGCAGAATCTACTGCTTTCGACATATCTCTCACTGGAATTTCATACAAAGTTTATGTTATTACAATCTGCATACGCACATACATACATACACATTCGTACATGTACATGTTTTATGGCGCCTGCGAATAGGCTACCCCTGTATGTGTAAGCGTACGCAACATACCACTAAGACGATGCGTAAGCATGTGTGAGTGGGCATCTTACTGGCGTACACCAGCGAGTAGCAGTCCTTTAGTCAGCCAGGCAACTTAAGCTGGCAGTGTAGCTGACGGTAGCTTAGCCATGTGTAGGCAAGCGTACATATTAAATATATATTATGTGAGTAACTGTTCTTAGACATTTGCATTTGTACATCTGTTTTTTTTGGTTTTTTGTTTGTAAATTTCCATATGTTCCTATATATGTACACATATGCACACAACAACGACATGTTGGCGAGTCTTGTGCGTGTTCTTGTTGCTGTTCGGCATGCACGTTCCATGTTCTTTCCCATATCGCATCTCTTCCTCCGCCAAACTTTCCCAACTTTGCTGAAAATGTGTGTTACTGTACATTTGAATTTTTGTGTGGGTTCGGTGCTGCTCTTTTCTGTTTATGAAACGTACCACTTTTTTGTCTGTTGTGAATGTAATTCTCATGCCAACCGAGTCACGCAAATTTGAGTGTCGTTTTTGTGGCATTTAATATGTTGCACTGGCGAACGAGAATGGAGTAGCAGGCAACGTGAAAGTTTAACGAAACAGAACCTGGCTTTATTTGTTTATATATTCTGCTCGTTTTTTCACTAGTTTACGTTTTTTTGGTGGATCTCACTTTTTTGATACTTTGATGGTGGTTGGCGATAATCTATGTATGCCATTCGCACTTTTATGTGTGCACATTTAAAAAGATTTCCAAATAATAATTTGTGGTACAATGTAACCAAGAAAGTTCGAGCGTAGTTTAGACTATGTTTTTTTCTGCTAAATATCTACCATCCATTTTTATAAGCTATTTTGTTTTTAAATCTGCTCTACCGCTTTTTTAATATATTTCTATCAGAGGGCGAAAATGGCCCATACTTTAAAATTTTTAATAAAAAAATTTAAAAGCTTCCAAATATCGCTGAAAAATTTCCATACACATGTATGTACATTCTGTCAAAAAAGTACCGGGAATTGTTCAATAAAACGCAAAATAATGTTTAATCATCAAAATGTACTTTGTCGCCCTCAAAATAGGCTCCATTCGAAGCAATACACAAATGCCAACGCTTAGTGCAGTCATTTAAGCACTTTTTAAACGCGTTTGAAGAGATCATCTTCAGCTTCTTCAGCGAATTCTCCTGAATGGCATCTATTGACTCAAATCGGCGTACACGGAGTGGCAATTTAAATTTTAGGAAAAGGAAAAAGTCGAGTTTCTGGTCAAAAAAGTGTTCACTATATGAGCCTTGTGAGACGGTGCGTTATCATGGTGCGAGATCCATGAGTGTTATTTCCACAAATAGGGCCGTTTCCTACGCACATTCTCGCTGAAACGACGCATGACTTCCAAATAATATTCTTTATTTACCGTAGAACTATTTGGAACAAAGAAAACGAGTAGCATGACTTTCACTTTTGACCGACTTTGACGTGGTTTTTTGGGTTTCGGCTCATGCGGATAGCGCCATTCAGCCGCCTGGTTGCATGTTGACTGGTTTGCATGTCAAACTCATATACGCACGTCTCATCACCTGTTATGATGCGCTGTATAAATGTTGGATCCGAATTCACTTGCTCAAGCATGTCTTCAGCCACCTTCTTCCGATGAATTTTTCGAAGGAAATTCAACTCTCTTGGAACGAGTCGAGCAGCCACGCGTCTCATGCCCAATTGATGGTGTAAAATGTTGCGAATTGATTCGTGAGACACGCTAAGGTCACGAGCTACCTCCCTCAAACTGAAATGATGGTTTTCCAGTACCATTTTCTTAACTTTTTCGACGTTTACATCCGTTGAAAACTTTGATGGGCGACTAGTTCGGGGCATATCTTCCACGACTTCTCGGCCCTCTGCAAAATCCTTAAACCACTCGTTGACCCGTGTTTTTGATAAAGCAGACTTGCCATAGAATTTCTGAAACATTTTCAACGATTTGGCACACGAAATCCCGTTCAAAACACAAAATTTAAGACAAATTCTTTGCTCGATATTTTTATCCATAGGGAAAATCGCAGAGCCGACCTGCGGTTGACTGATATAATTAAATGTCAAAAACAAGCTAATTGACAGATCACCACTTAAACTCTGCGACATTGTAGAGGGCAGTTGTACTAACATTCCAGCAAAAAAAATTGTACAAATATGTAGCGCGCGCTTTTTAAATGAACAATTCTCGATACTTTTTTGACAGAATTTTTGAGTGATATCAATAAAAAATAGTATTAAGAATCAAATTGAGATTTTTAATTACATGTATTTAATATATTAACATGCAATTATCGGCTGAGTAAGACGTGTTCTTGCTTGTGTTTTTAAGTGTTAGTGTTTTTCTACAAAATTTGCTAATTATTGCTGATCTACCGGTGTGTGTGTGTGTGTGTGTTCTCCCAGTTGTTTCTGTTGCTGATTGATCTGCATTTTGATTCACCTGACCATATCTGCACTTTTTTGTCACGGATATTTTAAAAGGTGCATACATAAGTCATCGACGAGAAAAATGCAACAAGAAAGCCTGCATACCCCTGAAAACTCTTCTCACGTCTGTATCAGGTATCTTGGAGAGAAAACAAGAAAAACAAAAATGGAAGAGCTGAGAGACTCAATTTTCCAACAATTGACTGCGGTAATGGTTACATCTAAAGAAAGGGTAATGCAGAAGATTTTCGAGCTGGCTGTTGAAACGGCACATTTAAAGCTGACGATAAGGGATATCGAGAAATGAGTGATTGCTGTTGAGAGCAGATCCACTGATATTTTGACCTTTTGACTGTTCGCAGTGAACTTGCCTTTTCTCAGGCTCAGCTCAGTGCGTTTACAAGCAGTGCGGTTTCAGCAGTTGTAATTATTAACGGGATCTCTCCAGCAGGATCTCTTGAGTGTTTGCCAGCATTTTTCGCTAAGATGTGCGGTGCAACTCAACACAAACCTCCGCCTTTGCGTGATGCTTTTCGGCTGCGTAGTGCAAACGGCAGTGGGTAAAAAAGCAACAACAATTGCCCTATTGTTGCTAAGCTTTTCTCTGCGCATGATCGCAATCAACTCTTAAAATCTATTGGTGCATTCCGCAATAATTATAATTAAATAATTAAAAATGTATACGTTTCATACCCGAACACTACCGAATGGTAGCCACGCACCACCCCATTTGGCAAAGCGGCAATTTTAGTTAATCGCTCAAATAATACAAGTATTTAGGAGTCATATATTTCTGTCCAAAAATAAAACCAATTTATCGAGTGTTATTTTTTTGCTCTCAAATATTGATATTTTGTGAGTTGTTATATTTTGATCAGAAATAATTTATATGTTTCGAGTTTTAAATTTTTCTTCAAAAACCGTGATCATTTTTGGTTTAATTTTTTTGTTGTTTGATCGAAAATAAAACACATTTCTTGAGCGCTATTTTTTCCCTCCGCTGAGATCCTGAAAGATCGGACCCTTTTTTGTGAACATTCAGAGTTCAAATGGCGAAAGAACTTAGTATTACAGAAAAATGAAGGTCTAACTCATAACCACCCACCTGCTAGGTTGCACTGAGGATGCTGATAGAGCTATAAAGAGCAATAGAAATTAGCTATCACTAAGTGGAAAGGGCTATCGTG
The DNA here is from genome assembly GCF_028408465.1 of Anastrepha ludens. Classification (NCBI taxonomy): domain Eukaryota; kingdom Metazoa; phylum Arthropoda; class Insecta; order Diptera; family Tephritidae; genus Anastrepha; species Anastrepha ludens. The sequence continues at coordinate 6,575,827 of NC_071499.1, read as the reverse complement.
GCCAATGTCGGTATTATAAGGTGGTGCATATCTGAGACAACTGCACTTTAAGTGGACTGATACCTTTAAACGGTCATATTTTCCCTGATTTTCATTAAAATTATTTAAAATAAAGAAGTCAATATATTTTTTTCAACATTGGCATACAGTTTATTTATACATTAAAATAATTTAATTTTTTTTAATATATTTTATTTTAATCATTTAAAATGACGGATGTACACTCAATTCTTCCAGGAAGGTCGCAGCGGGGCTTCTCAATCGGCGGGCATTGTAGCATCGGCGTCAGTGACCTGAATACAAAAAACAAAAAATTTTTTAGTTTATCAATGTCATAATTTCTATATGATTTAAACAAAAAATGGGAAAAAATTCGCGGAATAAAATGGTTCGAAAAAAACATGAATTTTGGTGCGAATTCTCCTACTATTTTTGCTTCGAAAAAATTATTTTTTCGAAAAATTTTCGAAAACTTGTAAATGCACGTCGAAAATAGATTTGTGCAAAATTTGAGGGAGATCGGTCAATAACTTTTCGAGTTATCGTGTACGCCAATTCGAAAAATATGGTTTTGAGAAAGACGCGTCTAAAGTTTGAATACAACGTAACTACACCTCTCCCAGCGCTCGAATACCTTTATTCTCAAACAAACTCCGGACAGGTCGGTATATATGGCGCAGTCCAACAATCGATGGGCAAGGAAACTAAACAGACATGATCTGGATTATTGAAAACAGAACAAAGTACCTCATCAATCTCGATCCACCTTCCATTAACATCTTAGATCAAAGTAAAGATTTTCAACACTCAAAGTTAAAATGTCATTCCAAAACGAAATGGGTGACTAATTTTGGGCCACCTATCGCCACCGTCTATCTAAGTACATATATAAAATTTTTTTCCACGTAATTTCTTTATTACATATTTTTCCCCTAATCAAGTTCCATCGTGCATTTTGCTAATTAAAAACCCAAATATCTGTTCTCCGCAATGCAAACTAACGCGGGTAGCAAAAATTACCGCAACCTAAACGAACGACCCCTAATGGAGTCGATTGTGCGCCATACAGGGACACACACAGGAAGCCGCACAGGAATAATGTGAAACAAAAGCATTTTTGTGTTGTTGCGCTGAAAATAGCGATAATTATGAAAAATTGTGGTGCGCAAAGTACGCCGCGGCACGCAGGCTTTTGTGCAACGTGCAATGTGCTTGATTAGTGTTCTAATGTTGCACGCAAAGCAAAACAAACAAAATAAAAAACAAAAATAAAAACAAAAAAATGAGAAATACCGCAAAAAAATATATGAGAACCGGCACAAATATGCAGTTATTAAACCAAGCGTCGTCAAATGAAAAAAATTGCTTGCATTATGCAGCTCCTCTGGCGAGTTGCCGGAATTGGGTCACACGCATGGGGATGCAATTTGGCGTGCAATATGCGCTTGCACCATTGGGCCACGTAGGCTAATTAAAAAAAAAATGCTGCCTAGATTTTTTCCCAATTGTAGTTGCTTATATTTCTGAGAAATATTGATCGCACATTGGTTGGTGTTACGTTGCATGCAACAATGCATGTTTTCAATATTTCTGTCTTATTTATTATTTAATTCATTAGTCCAGGAAGTTAAATGTTCTTGAAGTGTGCTATTTTAGCCATGGGACAGGAGAAAGCTAGATGGGGGCATTTGAGGTGAATACGCAATTTGAGTTGAATGAGCGAGCCGGTGCATTGTCGAGGTGAATAAACCAGAAATTGCTTCTCCACAATTCTGCTCTCCTGCGATAATTACTCTTCTATAATAGTTGTTGGTTTACGTTTGTATTGAGTTTTGTATCAACTTTGTTGTAATTTTGTTTGTTTCAGCTCATTTGAAAAGCGTAATTCAGTTTAAGCAACCCAAGTCTCTTTACCGGTAATGACGCCTTCGCCAATATTTTGATCCAAGCTAGAGAATTAGTGACAATAATGCGATGATGTTTTTGTAAAAATGTCAGCATTTGGAGAGTAAGTAGTTCTCATTCTTAAAACATCGCGCACATATAAAACCGCTCCCAGCGAGGCACTAACATCGGCTGAGCTCTCTCTGATGCTCACATTCGCGTTCTTTGAGTCAAATTTTCTGAAACTTTGCGGTGGTTTCAGCAGTCATAGTCACATAGGTGAATGGGAGACCGGAAAAAGGTAAATCGACAAATGGCTAAATGGTTTTTACGAGTAGCTTTTTCATGGCAGAAATACACTCTGAGGTTTCCTTTTTTTATGATTTGATGTTCATGCGCGGAGATTCGAAATATGCAAACCCGAAATGCTAGTCACGCGCCAACCCATTCAGCTACGGTGGCCGCCTGATATACAATATTAAACAATACAAAAAAATGCTTAAATTTGCTTTTATTTGCTACCTACCGTCCAATATTTCACAAATTACCTTCCATGTGCGTCTAATGCCCCTGCTCATACTGGTAAAAAATGCAACAAATAACTCTCCATTTGCTTGTCCATTCATTCCAATGGTACTACAATGAAAGTTTACAATATTTAGTTTTTCCTTTTTTTTGTATAATACTTTAGTAAATGCACTTTAATTTTATTTCTGCTGGACTATTATTTTTCAATTGTCCAAGCCATCATTCAACAGTCTGGCACTGCTAGGCTTTTTCGATCGGTGCATTATGCAGGCATTTAATGATTTTTTAATTGCTTACCTGGGTTGTGAGGAGAAGTTTACTAATTGCTACGGATTTTTTTAAATTTTCTTTGAAAAAAAATATAAAAAAAAAAAAAAAATTATTGAATATTGACTAACGAGTAAAAGATATGTAGGCAATTAAAATATGATCTCTAAACAAATTTTATTTTTTCCAAGAAAATTTGTATTAAACACAAATTATTCCATATTTAATGAATTTATTTTACAACAGATCTGCAGTTACGAGAATTTTCGGTTAACATGTTCTGATTCTTTATTTATTAATATATTTAATTTTAGCAATTTTTTTTTGCAAAAATATAATTCAATCTATGCCAAAGACTGTATGAATTCAAGTTTGAAATTTTATATAAGATTCGACAAATTTTCATCCAGAATGAAATTTTTATCTTCTTCGTTTTTCGTTCTTCATTTCGCTTTTTTTTCAAGTCAAAGTCATAATAATAGTTTTTGCAGACCACTTAAAGATAATGTGAGCTTAAACTACTACAGATAGTTAAATAAAAAAATAAAAAAGGTCTTAGAGTTTCATAAAATGTCTTCTTTGACACCGGAAAGTCAAACTGAATAGAACTCGAGATCTCATAGAACTCTCTTAGTGCGCGAGCAACAACAGCATTACGCGGACAATTTACGTTAAGTAATTTAGTATGAAATGGGTAGGTATTGCATTGGATCTAATAGGAATATGCAAATAAATGTTCCGTTTTAGAGATTGACACTAAAACAAAATACAGTGGGAGTACAGACCTTCTACTCTCTACAGAACTTAAATTAATTGAAATCAAACGGGAATTCTAGGAAGGGATAACATTTGAGAATTTTATTCTGCACACGTTCAATGCTCTCAATTTAAAATTGGTGGAAAGGTCTTCATATAAATATTGCATGTTGTAGAGTAGCGCGAACAAAGCAAGAGAATAGTAATTTGAGAGTGTAAGTGTCCGTGAACTGCGAGCTATTACGCCATATAAAACCTGAGATTGAGTAAGAAGTGAAGGCATCAAAGTTAATGTGACTATTGAATGAAAAATGGGAGTCAAATATCACACATATGTAGATCTTTGAATTCATGAACAAAATTGAATAATAAAGGGTTTTCCAATAACAGGTATTGTATTTTTCGTTAATGGATTGCGCTATTGAGAGATGATTAACGATTGGCCATCTCACGGCCAATGACTCTCTTCAGCGTCTTGAGACTAATGAATCGTTTTGTTCGGACCTTGCTCTCCAAAATGGCCAAAAGAGAATAATCCATCGGATTCGCGGCTGCTGCTTCCTGGTGGCCAATCCATGACTCAAATTTTCGTATGAACGGTCTATCAATTAAACCCTATTGCTTTGGGAGTTTACGAATTGTTCAATCTGAAAAATTTTCTTGTTCGGAAATTGACCGCTTTCGGCCAAACGAAAGTCTCTCTCAAGTCTGACTTGTTGCCTCTTTGGTGTGAGATCATGCACCTTTTGGATCTTGTAAGGCTTGACTTTCACATCATTTTTCAGTATGCGGCGGATGCTACGGCCAGATATGTTTAGTTCTTTCCTCATTTGATTGGCACATCGTCGGGGATTTTGCCCAAATCGCTTCTTCACTTTTTGAACCATTTCACGTGACGTTGCAGACTTTTGACGACCACCTCCATGAAGTTTCACGGTGCTACCAGCATCATTGTAACGAGTAATAGTGCTATAAGCAAAAATTTTATGTACTTTACGGTGCTCGAGCTCACGAGCAATCGTTGGTTGTGTTTTTCTAGCCAAATATAATGAATCACACTATAACGTTTGAATCCATTACTGATTTTTTTCGCGTTTACTCTCGGCTCAATACTTCCGCGCGCTTCTAAACACTACTCTGGACTATCAGTTCGAAGTTGGTTACACTTCGTGTGCCGGACCCTGTATTATCCGTTTACTTGTGCAAACTAGCAAATTGAAAGTCATTCTGGTACTCGGATAATATTTTCAATAATTTAAAATACATACAAATCCGCAACTGCATGCAATAAACAGCAAACTTAATAAGCAGTAGCGAATGCAATCAAAAATTTATATAATTTTATGAGGGTCAAATTAAGTATGCACATTCTCGTGTGTGTGTATGCGTGCACACACATACACCTATGTGCTGAAAAATCATATATCCTCTACATTATTACTGTTGTTCAATTTGTTTGGCTGCACAGTAATTTTCTACTTTACACTAAAAGTTGGTCGCTTGGTGAATTTCGTATCGCATCATTTACAATAAATTGCAGCACTCCACTCCATTTAATTTTCAAGCGCAAACAATAATTCTGTTTGCATGAAAATATTCTCTTTATCCAGCCGTGAATTGCATTTGGTCATTTTTCTTTACTGAACCATACGTTTTAATTTACTACCAAATTGCAGCAATAAAAAACAGAAACAATCCGCTACACGCAGCGGTTGCAACAATGTGGCTGCAACGCAAATTACGCGCATGAATTACGAATTAAACCGCACGTCACATCGATTGTCAAATTTATGAAATGCGCGCACACATTCAGTTTGATGGATTTGAGGACTGACGGTAAAATGCAAGTATTTATGAAGTGAGCGAAATTATTGATGTGGATATCGATAAAAACTGCAATTGGCATATTAAATAGTTGGCATTCCTTAATTGAGTGCGTAGATGTGAAAATAGCAGATAGAAATGTAAATAATTTAGGGCACAAATCGCGCAAGGAAATTTTGCTGCGACAAAAGTTGGCAATGTACAAGGTGGCACACAATGAATCACTCTATCGGAAGATTTACACTTCTTGCAAATATTTGACACTTGTGAGCTGCAGTATACAAACAGACAAGCCATGGAGCGCGTGAAGGTCAAATAAAGATTTCGATCACTCAAAATCATATTTTTTTTATTTTGGAAAAAAGCTATTCAAATGGATGAATAAGCATGATTAGTTGGATGATTAGTATCCGAGGTCAAAAGGGAACTAGTTTGGGACTAGTTTCAAATCGTTTCATGCTTGTCGTGCGTAAAGTTATAAAATATACCTGGAGGTAAGTTCGAATATGAAATTTGTAAGCACTCTTATCAACAAAAAGCTGGCTGCCAAAAGAAACTCAGTGTGTCGGAGTCAAGTGAATTAGCACTGAAAAAAAGGTAATAAGCCGTATTTCCAAAGAAATGGAACAAAATCAGGCCTTTTTAAAGCTACTGAAAATTTTTTATGGAAAATGTAGCACATATGACCAAAATGTACCAACAAGAAGGTGAACGCAGCAAGCAGCACCTTCTTGAACGGTGGAAAGATCTGGATTTGTGTCATATGAAGGGATTTGTGTGATGAGCTGCTGCCGACTGGACAGATGATAGGTTAGGTTAGGCTTGGCAGCCGCATTGCACATAGATTGTAGTACAGCGATGCCACTTAGACCCCGAAATGTGTCCGTTGTGAGCCGCAGGTGCTGGGCTACATTTCCCCTTCCAGATTGAACCATCCTGAGCCCTACAGTTCCCTGGAATATCTCTGTGGCCTGGAACCCAGCCTAAGATAATACGATATTGTTTGGCCATCTCATTAAGAGATTGGCGGTTTGGAATGCATCCAGGGTCCTCGGGCAGCTTGGCTGACTGATAGAATGCAGATATATGTTGATGATATTCTGTTTATCTTTAACCATTTTAAGGCTTCATGAATAGTGTTTACTTCCGTTTATCTCTTCTTGGCTCGCCTTTTTCAAATTTCAAATTTCAAGGGACTCCCTTTGTCTGCATACTATGAAATCCATTCCTCGTGGATGAATTCAGTGAATTCAATGCAGGCTCGCAAAATGCATTGAAGCAATATTTTACTCAGAAAACTCTGCTATTCAGTATTGTTGAAAAAATTTTTCTATCCGCAAAGTGGCAGAAGATAATCATTTAAAATGGTGTGTATGTATATATTTGGTTTACTGAAATAAAAAAAAATATATAAAATAATATTTCGCTTTGCTTAAATATGCTAACGAACTTTTTAGACCACCCAATTATTTGAAGCTTATTATACTCATTTGAGTTGTAATGTGCAACCAGCTTTCACTGGGAAACACGATAATTGAAACCCAAATGCCACTAACGGCTTCCCATAGAAATACTACCCATGTTATCCTTTGGCAACATTGTAACCACTTTCAAATGTGCATTTTTATACATACAAACAAGCACAGTATTTGTGCATAGCGAGTACAATCGTACAAAAACATATTTGTTTACCACACTTCGTACTAATTTTCCTGAACTCGATGCGGTTTGTGACCAACAACAAGAAAATGGTATAACAGAACTAATGTTCATAGTGAAACCACAAATTAGCTTTTACTCTGACTCTTGGAAGTTGAAATAGTACCCAACTGAAATGGCAACAAAAATACACCCAGCAGTAGGAAATGCAACAATCGCACGAAACGAGTGCGTACAACAATAAATATTTTATAATTACGCAGCAGCAGAAACGCTAAACTGAGAGGAAAGTGTCAGATTTTGTTTAGTACACAATAAATAGTGGATTCTATTAGTGGATTGTGAGTGTTCAATCCAAGTAGTGTAATTGTTGCTATTTTACAACATTCATCGGTAATTAAGTGTGGACTACTCCTGCTGTAGTGAGAGCAGCGTTTGATTTACCGTAGTGAGTGAGTAGCACCTACAAAGAGGAGTGATACTCCCGCAAAGACAAACAAATGTATGCATTTCACCTGAGAGTCTGTTTTGTGCACTAACCTACACACATACATTCATACATACATACACTCATCCGCACACACATACGTACAGAAGTTGGCAAATTTCAAGCGAATTAACTATTACAGTTGGCGAAGTTAATGTAGCTGCTGCATAGTAGTTTAAGGACTTTATGCCGCCAATGGTGTCGGAACTAATTAGAAACTAGCAAACTTTTCAATAAGCTCGCAACCGCACCACAAAAGCCATTCATTGAGCGAAATTTTAGCGATTTTTGGATACGCTTCTAAGTGAGTGTGAGTGTAATAGGTAAGGCAAACGTTGCCGCTGGCACCAATACTTTGAGTTGGTGTGGCTTAAATAAAAACGAAATAACGAAAATTTGTTTTAAGTTGTCGAGACCTTTATTTACTTTCTCATGAAATTTGTTTTCAATTTGCATTAATAGAAAAGTGCTGGAATTGTTAAATTTTTTTTTTACTGAAAAAAACTGAAAATAATCGAATTTATTTTTTAAACCAGTGAATCTAATAGATTCTTATAGGCTTAGGGACATATAATATTTTAAGGTTAATAGGCTTAAAAAAATGAAGTACAATTAAGCTATTCATAAAAAATATTCAAAAACCACATTTTATTAATATTAAATATTATGGCTCTAGTAATAGGAGCATAAAGAGATTTTGAGGCACCCACATAGAAGAACTCCGAACTACAAAAAGCTGTGGCCGGAATATTAAAAGAAAATCCTCTCTCCGGACAGTCAACAGCGCCACGGCTCAAATCAAAAATGAGGGACAAAGATAGGGTAACTGCATGGCTTTATAAGCGGTTACATACGTCCACCTACATAACCCCTTAAATGTATAAAATTGTTTTGCATCTTTAAATAAAATACATCTGAAACGCAGTTATCTGTGTATTTTCCTGCCAAGGCAAATTTTATTAATTTTTTGTAATTAATTCCAAAAAATTCTTTCAGTCTTCACTAATAATATTTTGGGTATGTCCAATCTGACTCTAGTACAGGATGTGTTTGTCGAGTCTCAGTGAGCTTACTGAGTGTCTGTGGCTTTCTTCTGACGGATATGCCCACTTTTTCTTCTCGCTATGGCATCGCATTCGAAAAGAAGGAGTGTGAAAGCTTCCCGGCATTGGTCGCGGAAACAATAGGAGTTATTGAAACATGACCGTGAGCATTTTCAGTCTTCTCTTATGGACGCTCATGGTGAGCTGATTTTTGTTTATTCCTCGCAATAAGGACTTTGCCTAGCGTAGCTCCAACTGATAATTGGGTGTCAAAAGTGCTTATGGTAGTACAGCTTTGAAGCAACAATATTTTTAACATATTTTTACGTTTCAAAAATCAAAAAAACAAAACACATACATAAAGTTTTAAACAAGATCTCACATCTTTTTTTACTCAGAATTTAAAAATTTTTCTCTGCTGCGCCGTTTTATAGCCCATTTAATTCTAATGCAAGAAAGTGGAACCAACCAAGTGGAAGTTGGAGTTGCTAAAACGAATTCAATATTTTTTCTTGATCTTATACAGTCTGTGTCAGAAGAAAAAAAACGTTTTTTTTCTTGCTCTGCTTTTTGCTGCAAAATAGTCCCACTCAAGAACTACGAGGCCAGTGTTAACTCAGGTTAGTGTCGTTCGAAACTTTCCCGTAAGCGCAACCAAACAGAAATGAGTGAGAAGTACGCGAAGCGTTTCGTGGCGGTATTTTTTTCCACGCATTCGAAAGGGCCGAAATTATCCTACGCCACGGCTGCAAAAGTGATTGAAAAATCATAAAAGTTTGTTGTAATGTGGAATCAGCGGTATAAAGTGTACAAAACTTTTCCGAGCGTGGTTTGAAGCGAGTGACGACAAATCCTGCTTCGTCCAACTTTTTAAGCGGGAGCCTACTTTGTGACCACGCTAAACACGCACAATTCTTGCTAGAACCGCAATAGATGTGAGTATCAACACCATGGAACGATGACTGAAGGAGGCGAGCACCGTTTCATATCGTCAAAACCACTAAAATAAAAATAAATAATTGGCGCGTACACTTCTGTTAGGTGTTTGGCCGAGCTCCTCCTCCTATTAGTGGTGTGCGTCTTGATGTTGTTCCACAAATGGAGGGACCTACAGTTTCAAGCCGACTCCGAACGGCAGATATTTTTATGAGGAGCTTTTTCATGGCAGAAATACACTCGGAGGTTTGCCATTGCCTGCCGAGGGGCGACCGCTATTAGAAAAATGTTTTTATTAATTTTGCCTTCACCGAGATTCGAACTAACGACCTCTCGGTGAATTCCGAATGGTAATCACGCACCAACCCATTCGGCTACGGCGGTCAAAACCACTGCTCTCAGTAAAAGACATTGAGAAAAAACAAAACAAGAAAATGGCGTCACAGTAATGGTCTGACCTTCCCAGTCCCCAGACGCCAACCTCATTGAAAATGTGTGGGGAATCATGAAAACGCATCTTGTCGGAAGGCCAGTCCATGATTTAAAGCAGCTCGTGCGAAAAGTTCGCAAAATCTAGTTCTGTTTGTCGACGAGCTACACAGAAAAGCTGGTTCAAAGCATGTCGAGAAGATGCCAGGCTATACTCGAAAACGATGGAGACTGCACGGTTTATTGAGTAATTGCGACTTTTAGTTTTGTACATACTTTCGTGTAAAAAAAATTGAAATATACATACATATGTCTTGTATACTTAATGAATAAGCGCGGTTCCTTTTTTCTGACACAGGCTGTACATATTTTTCCTTACTATGCTTGAGCGTTCGAAAGGAAACAAATGCAGGAAAATTCTTAAACGGCATTTTTCAAGCAATTTTAAGCTCGTACACAATGGCACTTGAATTTGTAGCTCACTTAATGTGAGAAAAAAGTTTAAAATTCTGAGTAAAATGTACGAGAGGCTGATTAAAACTTCATGATGGTTTTTTCTTGAATTTTTGATGCATTTTGAACAAATTTTAAAAGTTTCATTTATATAACTTCCATCGTATTAAAAGCAATAATTTTATATAAAATTAATGATAAAAGTGAAGTATGGAAAACTTTGTGAATACTATATTATAAGAAAAATTTACTGTTTCTAAATTTGTTTGACTGACTGCACACAAAGATATAAACGAGCTCGTCGAGTGCAACAAGGCACGGTTCTAAAATACACGACAATGTTTGCTGCTGCATTATAAATAAATCGGCTTTATGAATAGCTTTTGGAATGGATTATCGATTAATTTTTTAGTGCATTCTTTCCACAGTTTGCAATGCTAATACATATAAATTTAGTATGCGAAATTGGTGCTTATGTATGTAGGCAGGTATAAGCCGCTTTTCATTCAAAATGTAGCCCATGCAAATGCGCTTAAGGTTCTGAGAGGAATTATGCCATTATTAAAATTTGCTGTTAGTTGAACCTCAATATTGCTGAAAGTGCCATCGTAAATCACACACACACACACATGTACGTGCGTACATATTTAAATAACATAAAGTACCTACATAAAATTCTGACAGTCATGCGTTATGTCAAAAATGCGGTTGTAAAGCAACAGGCAGTTGGTTTCCTTCCTACATTTTATGACATACATACATTTTTAACAAGCAATCTGATGTTCGTGTGTATGTGTGCGTATAAGCCGCCAAAGAAATATGTGCCACCTTCGAATTAAATGATGAATTATTAAAATTGTGAATTATTATATTTTTTCGTGTAGCAAGAAATGCCAGCTCACGCCATCCATCTTATATTTATACTTGAGTGTCAAATGTGGGAGGTTATTGGAATAAATATGAAAGGTGTATTAGTGCAATAAATGAGAGTGACAGTGCAATCATGCGTATGTATGCAAGGTAACTGTCTATCGGTTTAATTTGGATTTGAACCAGTCTTTTTTGGAGCCTTCACTTTACTTTACTTTACTTGGTAACAAATGTGTTTGAGGTATAGGCGATGTAGCTGGGGAGTAAAAACGAATCTTTTTTTTTACACAGTGGATATATTTCTTAGAAAACCGTGCAAAAAAAAGGTAAGAAGTACTTGCGACATATGGAAAATTTGGTGGTATGTTGCACAACATTAACAAATCGTGTAAGATGAAAAAATTCTAAATATTTTCCTAAAAGGACCGTGCAAAAGCAGTAGTAATGAATCTTTGTTGGGTAATAAGCTCGTAGCGTTTTTACCGAATACTTATTTAAAAAAACAACAATAATTATATAAATAAATTAATCAATTATATATTTTGTTGAGGCCGTTTCGCCAAAAATCACCTGGTCGTGTGTCAAAGAAGTTGTTGAGCCTGTTTTTAAGGACCTCTTTGTTATCGAAGATAACGCCGCTCACATGGGTTGACAAGGAGCGGAAAAGGTGGTGGGAGCTCCCATTTTTGCAACATAAGACCTGGCGTTGTCGTGAAGAAGTATGGATTGACCATGTCGACTAGGTCTTTTCCATCGAATAGCCTCATTCACGCGGCGTAGCTGAGCAATGTAGAGCTCTCCCAGTCTCACCAAACACATATCATGATCTTTTTTGTATGAAGATCCGGCTTGACTCTCGGCTTTGGCGTAACTCCTGGAGCCACCCACTCCTTTTTTTCCTTGATATTGATGTAAAGGCATCACTCTTCATCTCTCTTGACGATCCGGTACAAAAAGCGCTGTTTATGACCGCGTGTTGCTCGATGGCGGGCGAGATGCTGAGAAGCTATTTGAAGGCGACTTTCTTTGTTTTTTTCGTCGAGCTCCGTGATGTAGACTCATCTATGACAACTTCCCCATACACGTCGCTAATGGCACGAGCTGCTTTGGCAGCTTTTTGACCTAGATAAAAAGCAAAGAAGGGCAGGTGACGAAAATGTTGATTTTTGCCCCCTGGGTGTTCCATTTCTAAGCCTTAAAACTAACTGCCTCGTCAGGCAATGGCAAACCTGAGAGTGTATTTCAGCCATCTGCCCTTCAGAGTCGCTCCTTTATGGAACAAAATTAAGACGCACACCACGAGTAGAAGGAGAAGCTCTGCCAAACACCTAACAGAAGTGTACGCGCCAATTATTTATTTTTTCTTTTTATTAACGGCTTCTGTTGGCTTTTTCATTGTAACAAACTCTATTATGAGCGACTGTTTTTTCCTTTCTCGAGTTGTTTATATAAGGTGGCGCAAAATTAATCACATTATCGGAAAATTTTCAATTTTTTCAAATGGCGTCATACATCAATATATTTGACACTTGTGAGCTAGGCAGCTGCAGTACACAAACAGCCAAGCAATGGAGCATAAAAGTCAAATACAGATTTCCATTATTCAAAATCGTTTTTTTTTATTCAGTAAAAAAGGTATTAAAAAAAATTGCATGATTAATTTTGCGCCACACAAGACTGAGCCCTATGCTCCCGAGTGGAGTGAACAGGGAACAAAAAACGAATGCGATGAAAGTACACTGATCTTACTATTAGTATATTAAATTTATTAAGCTATAAAACTGTATAACAAAAATAGATACTATAATTGGGATGAGATATTTGTGGAATTCTTCTAATTTTAGCACAAAATTTGAAACTTGGATTAATTTTCCTAGACAATGAACTACACTTTTATAAAAAAATTATGTTTATTAAAAAATAAGACAAATAGCAAAAATTGGTCAAAATGTTTACGTGCAAGTAAATAAGGAAAAGATAAGTAAATAAATAAAAAAATAATAATAAATAAATAAATACGTAAAAAATTAATAAAATAAAAAAATAAATCATAAAATAAAAAAAAATTAAAAAATAAATAAATAATAAATAATAAATAAAAAATCAAATAAATAATTAAATAAATAAATAAAAAATAAAATAAATAAGTGAAGAAATAAATAAATAATTAAATAAAAAATAAAATAAATAAATAAGTAAAGAAATAAATAAATAATTAAATAAATAAATAAAATAAGTAAATAAACAATAAAAAAATTAGTAAAAAATAAATGAATATATAAATAAATAAATAAATAATAGCATCTTCGCAAATGCAAATCTTTAAAGGCGGCATTGCTTGTCTTTAAACTACTTACGCTTTTCCGCCAAAATTACCTCATATTCATTTTCACTTGCCTGTTATCGTTAACAAATTTTCCGCCGTAAATACAGGCTCAACAAAAAAAATTAAATAATAACAAGAATATAAAATATATATAAAAGAAAAAATATCCACGTCATTAATTTGTCATTTGCCTTATTGGAGTGTCCACGAAATTGCCCACCTGTACAACCAACTCATTTCTCAATTTCAATGGGCTTTCAAGCGTGGACGTGAACTGAATTACATTTCATCTACTTGAGCTCAGCAGTCACTTAAAATTCGCTTTTTCCCCCAAACGCTCTGTGTATTATTTCTGCGCAGGGCATCCTTCGTGTTGCAACAATGCAATTACAATTTACCACTTCATAAAATTGAATTTATTCTTTAAATATACGAAAAATGTGTGTATGCCTGCGTATGTCTGTGTCAAGCGCATGCATCAGTATTTGCATCCAACTGCCATGGCCCATGGCCCTTCGCTACTTCTTCCACTTGTTTACTCTGTGTGCAACTTACGTGTGCAACTTTAATGAATTTATTTTATCGCTTTTGTGTAATTTTTCACTTCATTTTATGTTATGCCCCGTTGCATTGGTCGTTTTCGTGGTGTCACCGTAATTTTATTATTGCCATCAGTGGTGGTCCTTTTTGAAATTTATTTTATTAAAATTATTCCTTATTACACTCGACCTGAAATGAAATGCTTTTTTGTGTACCAAATCAAATTTTCTTACTATGCATATTTTAAGGCACTGGTAAGCCAATTAGAGCGGCTAAGATAAAAGCAAAAATTTGTTTGCCGTCACTCATACGCCCCGACGCACTGAAATGTTAATGAAAACGCCGTTCAATGCAATTACAAATCAATCGAAAATGCTTGAGCTTAACTAGCAGCACAGGTGGTTGTTGTTGTTATTCACGATAAATTCCCTAAAGCTGATTTTGTACCTTTAGTCGTCTTTATGTAAACATATTTATGCTATATACTTGATTGACGTATTTGTGTTATAGCAACGTGTGAGTATGTTTTGAAAAAAACAAATTTTTACGCCCGTCCGCAATCACCTGGCAACGAAAAACGAAACTAAATACCTAAGAATAATTCCAGCTTCATTAAAATTTTAAAATAATCCAAAAGTATTCAGTTAGCTTATTTAAGTAAAGTGTGTTTGTGTAGGTATAATAGCGCTGAGTTGGATGAGTTTTCACGCAAAAAAGAATTTAAATACATGGCAATTTTATTTTTAAATAACTTTTTTGATTGTGATTTCGGATCATAGAAATCTATTTTGATCCTTATACCCTACGCTGTCGCCGTAGCCCGATGGATTGGCGCGTGATTACCATTGGCTAGTGCATAGACTCGAATCTCCGTGCATGAAACAGCAAAATGATAGAAACAGTTTTTTCTAACAACGGTCGTCCCTTGACTGGCAATGGCAAACCTACGAGTCTTCATAAAAAACTACTTGCCGTTAAGAGTGGGCTAAGAACTGTAGGCCTCTCCATTTGTCGAACAACACCAAGACGCATGTCACAAAATAAGAGGAGCAGTTCAGTCGAACATCTAAGAGAAGTGTACAGGTCACTTATTTATTTATTTTTTTACTCTCCGTCGCTTGTCCGTTTGTAGCTGTCTACTTCACAGGTTTCAAATATGATTGGCGTATGACGCCAGTGGCGAAAGTTATTAATCTTGCGATAGGCCATTATTATAATGAAAAACTTTTGAAGAGGGTTGGTACTTCTCTTATGGCAAGCAGATTATTGAACTCGCTCGGCTTCTACGGGTCAGACATCGATTTGAGAAATATATACATACTTTTTATGAGCTTGCGATGCGGTTTTTGCTTTGCGGAAATGAAAAAGCAACATATGACGAAAATGTTCCTTTTGATTTTCCATTTTTCAACGAACGATAAACGAAAACTACGCAACCGACCAAAAAACTGTTCTTACTGATTGACAGCTGAATTGCCAACTATCAAATAACAAAATGTGTTTTACATTTGTACTAGGTCTGCAAACCTAAAAATTCAACTGAAGCCATCTATGAGGGACATCAATGGGAGTTACTTTCTTTCCGCCAAAACATGTTCGGAGTTTTATATGCAATCGCCAGTCGAAGTAGTCGTATTTAAAATAGATTGCATGATTTTCTTTTGCGATATCTTAACGCCAAAATACAATATCTTTACAAAATCATCCTGAGAACATCGAAACTCATCTCTTTCATAGCTTCGGCTACCAAGTTGCATGCTGCATTCTACATTTCTTTTTAACGCAACATATGTTGCACGAATGTTTCCGACGAAGGAGGCTCGCCAAAGGCTTGTAGAGGAACATCACATAAAAGTAAGACCTCCTATTCGATAGACTGCGCACGCCCAACAGTTTACGTCTTTCCAAGTAGTCAAATCCTCCGTTCGAGCAATGAAGTTTGTATATAGCAAACTTCATGAACATTTTTTGCACTCCCTCTAATTTTTTGTATTGAGTTTGATAGCACGGCTTACAGATTAGGTAACAGTAGTCAAAGAGTTTTACCAGCGAAATATAAAGCGCCTTTAAAGTCGATGGAACAGAAAATTCCTGGTAGTTCTTATGAATGAACCCAACCATTTAAAACGCTTTTGATACTACAATATGATCTACGTGTTTCCCTGAAAATCTGACCTATGTTCTTAATCTCATAATTGTTTTTTAAAGTCTTACTATCCAACTTGTACTTAAAATTAGATGGACTACTTTTTCTTGCATATGTGAGTACTTTTGAGTATTAAGATATTTGCAAATTATTCATTACGCGCCATGCGTGAAAATTCTCTAGATCGCTGCAATCATACATCATCAGCGAACACTAAGCATTCAGCACTGAGTAACTGTGCTGGTAAATCATTAGAAAGTTAGGGGTAGTCAGAGACCCGAAAAAATGATGATATTCAATAATTTTTTTTGCTAGTCAATTCATTTATTTTACAAAAATAAAAACCTAGCATAATACATCATGTTTCGACTTGATTTTAGTAAAATTTCAAAAAAATGTTTAATGATTTTAAAAGTTATCGCTGTTTGTGGGGAGCCCGTTTCTCCAGAAGTTCTTTGCGGGGATCATTACAAGCCCTTGGAGATTCATCTAAAATCAATCGGATAAGAGAAATTAGTTTTATTATAAGATAATCTTGTGTCTGATCGAAGATTGTTTTTCAAAATTAACAAAATGGCGGCCTCAGAAATTCTTTTCAGATTTTCAAGAAAAAAACCGAAATTAAAAAAAAAAAAAAATACTTCGATCAGGCACGAGTTTTTTATGTTTTTCAAAAGCAGTACAATTTTTATTGAAATCTACCAAGCGGTTTTTAAGTTACAGTGATCACCAGTTTAAAAAACATTGTTTTGAGAAAAACGCATTGAAAGTTTTGCTATCGATATCCGGAGTGCCCGAGGGCCCTTTGTTAATTGTTGAATAACTCGAAAAGTATTTCTAGAATTCACTTCAAATTTTCACACAATTTTTTTAAGATATCGTCCTTTGAGAAAATATAAAAAAAAATCCAATTTTTGGAAAATTCTGACTACCCCTAACCCCTTAATAAAAATGAGAAACAAGAGGGGTGCACAACGTTTCTGCGGAGATTGTATGCCCGACCATGCGTTTACTATTCAGGTTACTTAGATGCGTCCATTTTTACAAAAAATCGCCTCTTTAATTGCATTCAAATTTGCTTCAATCACTTTAACATTTCAATTTACTTCAACCCTTTTACACTTAATAATCAAGGCAAGCTTGATATGAAGTTGCAAATTTGGCGACTAGTGGAAAAGAAGGTTATGGAGTTATGTCTTAGTTTTCTCCACAAGAAAAGCAGCACAATACATGTCATTCTAACAGGCGCATCCAAGTGAAGGTTTAGCAATGGCTTAGACTTGCAGTTTGTTTTTAACCAAATCACACAATTTTCTCTTTAGAACTTTTTCCTTCGCGCAGCGATTCCAGTACTGTAGCTTTTCTGCCCCGCTCTCGACGTTGCACTAAGACCCACTGCCGTGCTGTACTGTCAGTCAGGATATGTCAGTAATCTTAGATCTCTGAGTCTTCTTATATATTTTCCTGCATACTGACCCATACATGCCTGGCCTTTGAAAAGCAATTAACCAATTATTTGAAAAGCCTTACATATCTTTTAGGGATTGCTATCCGATTCTCCAATCTTTGGCAACCTCTTGGACACTAAAAACTTTGGGAGAGCCTTACCAAAACTCATTAGCAGCCTTATTGCACCCTGAAGCATAGATAAATACATTTCGTTGCATCCGCGCTCAGTGGATAGTCATTGAAATTAAAGGAAAATAAGTGACTATCTCACTCTAATATTGAATTACCTTCTCAGTGCTCCCCTCTTAGCCAAACGTTTTGATGTGCTACCGCTATATACAGCGTTAAATTAATAAGATTATGGACACACTGCTGTGTATTACTTCTCAGGTTCTGTTAAGAATTTATCACTAGGATCAGTCGCTGCTCCCATTTAAGCCATCGAGTTTGTGTTTATTTCTTCCTTTCCAACTCAAACTCGACAAGATTATTGCAGTCAGCTGCGATTTCTACAATTCGAGCTCTTAAAGAATTCCTCAAGATGTTTGAATGTACATACATCAGTGCCAATAAAAGAGAAAGCAATAATAAAAATGTTATCAGTGCATTGGGGAATTTTCAGTTGAATTTACCCGCAGCGCGATTTATATGTGAGTGGAATGCAGTAGTAATCTCAAGCACAAGAATAGAAAGGAATTTGTAGTTTATTGAAAGCATAAACGAGCAGATGGAGAAGATGGAAAGATGCAGTGACAGATACGAAATGTGCGCTCTACATTTCATTTGCTAAAAACATTTTCGCCAACCTACGCTTTAAAAGCTTTTTTAAGGCATTGTAAAATGTTGCAATAAAAATGAAAAATGTGAAAATACAGCCATATCATTTTTAAAACAAATAAGCAGTGAAAACGACTTTATTTACTTTGTAAAATATGTGGCAGCAAGACGACAGCTGTAAAAAATGGAGAGCTGTAAAAAATTGTCAAAATCTAAAAATAAAAGCAGAGCGAAGTAAAAGGGAAAGCAGAGAGAAGCCAACAAAACATTGAAGCTCATTCTATACAATGTCATAGCCACAAAAAGGGACAAAACGAGATCGGCCATTGCAATAAAAATATTAACTAGAACTGTCTGTTAGGAACCAGTACAAAAACCGACCACTTTGCTTCGCTTTGCTTTTGAGTAAATGCTTAATAGTTATTTCAACATTTTTTAAACCCACACTCGAGCCAAAAAAACACTAAAATAAAAGTTAATAAAAAGGAGAGAACTTACTGCATCCTTATGCTTCTTTGTCCTTCCGCGCACACAAAAGTGAAACATTAAATTGTCTTGATTTAAAATATTCTCAGGCGCTCTCCGTCGCCCAAATTTCTGCGATGTAGGTGAACACGGGTCGAATAAGCGATTTATAAATTCGAGTTTGCACCACCGTGAGAGAGATTTTGATGACAGGAGATTTATGTTAGCGTAGTAAACACGATTCGCTGCGATTATCCTGTCAGATATGAATGATGTTGTCCTTGGTTTAGGGTCCGACACATAGCTCCGAATTATTTTGATAATAAAACTAGGCGCCCCTACTTTTATGTGGGCTTCTAGCATACGCTGCCAGCTAGCATTTTTAACGTCTAGAGTAGCCACAGCGCAATATTCTACTTGTCCGCCACAAAATCACTTGCCTTTAATGACTTCTGTTGCTAAATCTACTACGCATTTTATTGCATCCACTGTTGAGCAGGATTTCCAAACTGGTGATTTATCTTCTGTTGCAGATAATTCTCTCAAGAATTTTCAGCATTGAATCCAGTAAACATATCAGTCGGTGAGACTCGGGTTCATTGGGCTTCTTGTTACCCTTGGGTTAAAACTTACGCGTTTGCATCTTCCACTTCTTTGGGAAAGTTCCGCCGTTAAGGCAAGTTTGGAATACCTTCAGTTTTAAGCCGGCTCAGAACAGCAGATATTTTTAGGCAGAAATACACTCGGAGGCTTGTCATTGCCTGCCGAAGAGTGACCGCTCTTAGAAAAAACACTTTCTTTTTCATTTTGGTGTTTCATACAGGGAGGTTCGAACCTACGAACTCTGAATGCTAGTCACACACAAGCTCATTAAATACATTTTATGGTCAATATTGAGAGGTGGGAAATTCTTTTGCAGAACAAGGTAGTTGGGTGAGTGACTATATCAACCGCCACACAGGATTCATCTCATGGAGAGCTTTCGTATTTATGACTAAGGTTGCTGCAAAAAATTAAGAAATAATGTTGAAAGTATCAACCTGAGCTAAACTTACTGTTCAGTCATATGAAACAAAATCTAATTAGCATTTTTGTCGCAAAACATTTTAACCTATTGTTGTCTCTTTCATCCTTTATGCTGAATATAAAAGTGTAATACCGTGAAACCCCTCCTAGCGAACACCTCTGTTAGACTGGTGTCTTCCTTGGGCGGATAGTTTTCCTATATCAAGTTTTGAGTATAAATTTCGGAATAAATAACTCTCTCTTAAGCGGACACTCTCTTAGCCGGACTCGGACAGTTTTTTTTAATAACACAAAAAACCTATATTGAGCGGACGCAAGCATCTTATCAAAGGACATTAAGACTTCTTTTCATTAAGAAATCAAACAAAAACCTTTGTTGGGCGGATATGAACTCCTCATAGGTGAACAAAATATAAAAAATGGAAAAATGACTTGCCGCTAGCAACGCTGGCTTCGTTAATTCAGTTATCAAATAACCCTTGATGAATCTGATTCGAATTCTGATGAATTTAGAGCGCAAAATTCTGCGAAAAGTATTTAGCCCAATACGCTCAGAATAGAGTAGATGAAAAATTGGGTGTGAAAAACTAGAAATCTCTAGCACTTGATCTTGGCGAATGGAGGAAGATTGCTGAGGCAGCTAAAGGCCACCACGGGCTGTAAAGCTATTTAACTGGCAAGGATATTAAGGAGCACAACGTAATAGTAGGGGTCCTCCAGGTATCAGTTTTAGGCCCACTACTATTGAACCTAATGCCCGTCATAATATTGGATATGCCTAGAAGCAACATCATTGGGTTTTCGAATGATATCGCGGTGATAATAGCAAATACGCGAGCTACTTATTTTTTAGAAACTTGCGGAAATAGCGAGCAAACGATGGCATAAGGAACAGGCTTGCAGAATTGCTTGATAATTGTCGTGGAATCGCAACTCAAAACGCAGCAAACATTCTGCGGAGCAAAATAAACCTTGTCCAATTTGTACTGCCTTCTTGGCTAGGTACTATTCATTACTACACATTACTTCTTCAGAAGTTGTCTAAATGAAGAATAGGGGATTTTGCATCTTCTATGTAATTTCCTTCTTTGTCGAGACTAAGCTTCATCAATTTATGTAGACAATTCTTTAACGAGTTGGAATGTCTCAGCACTGCAAAAATCAGGGATCGTCTAAAGTTTTTGAGCAGTTCATATTGGCTATGGGGTTATCTAATAAGAAGTGTTATTTTGATATTCAAAGAAAAATGATATTTTTTAATATAAATGATCGGATGTTTATTTCATTATAAAGAGGATGGTATGCCGTTAATAGTGGGAAATAAAATCAGGGGAATGACTACCACGACCACGCTTGCAGGACAATATCCTTTTCATGAAATTTCCCATAACCGAATAGCAAAGTGGGTGCCCTATGTCCTCGATAGCCTCACGAGTTCCATCTTTGAGGTTTTGAATCGGCCCTTGGCTGTTGGCGTATACCTTCTCTTTCACGAGGCCCGAAAGAAAAAAGTCACAAGGTGTTAAATCACAAGATCTCGGTGGCCAATTGTGATCACCTCTTCGAGAGATAACATGGTCCGAAAACTTTTCCCGTAAAAGATCAATGGTTTCGTTGCTTGTGTGGCACGTAGCGCCGTCTTGTTGAAAATAAACGTTGTCCAGAACAATACTATCCAATTCCGGCCATAAAAAATTGTTATTTATCTCTTGATAGCGCAATCCTATTGAAAATAACACCTGTTATTGGAAAACCCTTTAGGAGAGATAAAGACAAGCTCCCCACGCGGCACCGCAATGGGCTATGAACCTGAATATATCACATGATGACCCATTCGCTACATCTTAACCTACCCTAGTTTCTTTTGATAAAAACTGTAATAAAATAAAAAAAAAATGATGCAAAAATAACTCAAATATGACATGCAATAATTAGTTCGCTGGAAAAAAGTGTTTATTTACTCAATTGCAACGGTGTGCGAGTACTATTTTTTAAAATGTCTAAAAAAACGTTTCGCTTATGCAAATATTTGGTTAGCCGCAGTGAATGTGAAATATTAAAAAAAAGTTATAAATTGGATTGCCTTGATTTAAATTAAGTGTTGCAAGTAATAAACAAACAATTACGAGCCTTTTTTTAAGCAAAAGCATCGAAGATTAAATTTACGCCACAAATAAAAATTTTAAAGTGCGTCGCACGAAATGAAGTATTTAATGACATCATTAATGGTACAACATTTCACTTCGGCAGTTCATTAATGGAGAATTTTTTTCACTTCATCGTCGTACCTGCAAGGCGCAAACTTGGCCACCTTCCTGCCACCCCACTTGCACAAACTAAAAACAGATTTATTACGCATTTTCCACCATTTTGTTATGGCATATGTTTTATAGCGCTGTATACATATATATGTGCCTGTATGCGTGCATGTATATAAATAAATAAATATGTCCTCACATCACCTGTTAATAGGCGCTTCATCCGTCATCTTTCGTGCAGGATGTACTGAATATAAAAAATGCTGAACATTTACGACTTAGCACTCCAGTTGCTTTCAAATGACAAACGAGCAGTGATAAAAAAAATATGTAACTAAAGTCACTTAAGTCGCAACAACTTGACACGAAGAGGAATCAACTTCAGTGCAGAAGGAACAAAGGCGCGCTTGGAAAGACATGCACGCAGCCAGCTGGCTTAGTGTTTGAGTTAAGCGCTGCCGCCATGGCTGTCGTTTATCGATGATGAAACGATTGGCAAAGTTTTGAACGCCCAGAGTGGCGGCAGTAGCAGCCGCAGCAGCAGCCTCAGCATATAAAGAGGTAGCTCAGAAGTGCGCTGGCAGCACTTTAGCATATTTAGTAGTCCCGTCACGAAAATGCGAAACTTGTTGAATGATGCGCTTCTGGACGCAAGGATATGCCACCACCTCTCTACTATGCAGTAGAGACTAAGTCTTTCCTTTTTGAGCATTGCCTTTTACACTTTAATGTAGAAATACAAGAGAGAGTAGCCTAAAAGGTGTTCTTTGTGAATATGCAGGGTATAATTATTGTATTTATGTATGCAGACATCCAGCCAACGTCAAAAGAAAGTGCACAGCATATATTGACAAGTTTTGTCTATTCATTTATTTACTTTTTCATTTTATTACATTTTACGCAAAAATATACTAAATACTTTCACAAAAACCATATAAAGTAAAGTTTCAAACTTTGTGCCAATTTAAAAAAGTTCCTCAATTTTTTATCAAAATTTCAACTATTTAATCAGAGTTTCTGAAAAAATTTAAGATGCAGTTTTTTAGATCATGGACTTTTGGAGGGATAAAGTGCAAGTTTCAAGTAGATCAGAAATCACTCTGATTTTTGCGATTTTTTTATTCGGATGCGGTCTTGTGTATTTTCTCAATTTAACGCCAACTCCACTTTTTCTTTATATGGAAGAAACCACTCAACACCGTCCGCAGAAAAAATTGTCAAAAATGAACGCGATTTTTGAACCAGATGTAATTTACACTTTCTTATGAAAAAATTCAGTGATCTATAAAACTTCGCTTTATATGGTTCCAGTTGCAGTGTGAACTATGTTTTATAGTAAAACAATAGGGTATACAGATGACATTTCTGTAATAATTAACGGCAACCACGAAAGGATCATAAAGGATTTAATGCAGGAAGCCTTAAATATAACCTGGGAGGGGTGTAGAAAAGAGGGATTATCAATCAACCCTTCCAAACCCACTATTATCCCATTTACCAGGAAAAGGGTCCAAAATAAACCCACCCTGGGAATATATGGAATAGAGGAACCTCTAAAAAAAAAAGGGGTTAAATATATGGGAATTATCTTGGATAAAAAACTCACCCAGCTGAAAGCCTCCGTTGCTAGCGCTGCGTTTTCTTTTAGTTTGTTTAACAATTCTATTGTTATTTAAGCTTTTAAAAAATTAAAAAAATTGAAAAAACTCATTTGGGAGGCCCACCTCAACTCAGTTATAAGGCAACGAAAAACCTTCGGACAACAAAACAACTTTTGGGTAAATCCTGGGGTCTAAACCCTAAAATGTCCTTCTGGATCTACACCCATTTGATAAGATCTATCGTACTATATGAGGCTTCGTTATGGTGGGTTAAAACAAATCAAGCTACTGATATATAAAAACTGTGTAAACTACAAAAGATGTCGTGCCTAAGCATAACAGGGGCCATGAGAACTACCCCAACTGCTGGCATGGAAGCCCATTTAAATTTCCCACCGCTACATTTAGCAATACAAGAGGAAGCTACTATGCAAGCACTCTCTTTTCATATAAAGAAAAACTTAAACCAGAAGATTCTACTGGACACCTCAATATCTTGAAGAGGGTACAACATGCAGTAGGTATGACCCATGCGAATGACCACACGGAACCTGTACTCAATTTTATTAAGAGATACAAGGTTATATTCCCATCTAGAGAAGAGTGGAACACAAACCCAACACGACTAAATGATGACTCACAAAAATGGTACACAGATAGTTGCAAAACGCTCCAAGGAGTAGGAGCAGGAATAGTAGGATCTAGAGCACACAAATCCCTAGTACAGATACCACGATTTTCCATGCGGAGCTCTACGCCATAATGGAAACAATGGAAATAATATCCAAAAGAGGGTTCGAGAAAGTAAAAATTAAAATACTTTCGGACAGCCAGTCGGTTCTCAAAGCTTTGAATAGCTTTAAATTCAAGTCAAAAGTCCTAATAGAGTGTAACAATGCACTCAACAAACTGGCCACTCATAATCAGGTCTCACTGTTTTGGGTACCAAGACATGAGGGACACGAAGGAAACGAGAAGACAGACTTTATGCCAAAAAAAGGGACAGAAATTGGACCAACCCCATTTTTCGGCTTTAACACAAATAATATAAAACAGGAAACAAAAAAATAAGTCCAAACAAAAATCAGAGAACACTGGAACGGCTCAAACGGCCTTATTCACTCTACAAAGTTTTTGAACTTCAATGCCAATAGAGCAAAATCTAATCTAACCCTAAATAAAAAGGGCCTCAGATTACTGTAATAAACACATTAACACAATAGGGTTATCTAGTACAAGATCATGCAGGTTCTGCTGTGATGAAGAGGAGTATATGGAACACTCAATCACCAACTGTGAGGCATTAAGCCACAGGAGACACAGAATCCTGGGCTCCTACCGGTATGCCTACTCTGTCTTGAGGATGACGACACTGCAGAGCATTTTCTCTGGAGCTGTCCGGCGTTTTCGAGAATCAGACTTAGAGTGATCTCAAACAAATTTATCCGTCTTACCAACCACATTTTATCTTTCCTATATTTATTATTTCTGCTAAAATCTATCCGGGTGTACTACAATGGTAGCCCGGCTGATTGCTTGGACTTGTCCAACCCCCCACAATTATGGCTTTAGAATGGACCAACCTAGTCGTACTGCATAAAGGTTTTAGCTAAATCCGTACAACCATTACCAAGTTTTTATAAAAAAATAATTGAAATTACAAACTAAATAGTCAAAACTTTTCAATATGTGGTGTACACTTTCTTTTGACGCTAACTGTATATCAACGTCTACTGTAGGCAATAATTTAAACTTATAGAAAAAGTTGTTGAAATGGCCGTTGAAATGTAATTTATGATTTTATTCAAAATGAAACTACCAACAAATAAATTACAACGAAAATACAAAGAAGAACTCAGTCAAAGATACAACCGTTCGGTTCAGTACTAATTTCAAGAATGCCGCTTTGTCAAAGTGATCGCTGGAGTTCATCCCGACGCTTATGCTGAGATGTCGGCCTGCCAAACAACATTTTTCCTGGTAACCGCGTCTCGGCATGCATTCAAAAAATTAGATTTCTTAATGCATAGTATCCGAAAAATATTGTGTGAAAATTTCAAGTGAATCCGAGAAATACGTTTTGAGTTATTCAACAATTAACAAAGCGCTCCTAAATCGTTAGCAAAACTTGAAATGCGTTTTTCTCAAAACTGTGTTTTTTGAACTGGTGATCTCTGTAACTTAAAAACCGCTTGGTAGACTTCCATAAAATGTATACCGCTGAAAAACATAAAAAACTCGTGCCTGATCGAAGGATGAATTTTTTTCCAAAAATTCGATTTTTTTAACAATAAATTGTCGTTTTTTTTTCTCGAAAATCTGAAAAAATATTTCCTGAGCCCGCCATATTGTTAATTAAAAAAAAAAAGATGAGGCACAAAGATTATCTATTAGTAAAACTAATTTCTTTTGTCCGATTGATTTTAGATGAATCTCGAAAGACTTGTAATGATCACCGCAAGGGACTTCTGGAGAAACGGGCTCCACACAAACAGCGATAACTTTTACAATTATACATTTTTTTTTTTGAAATTTGGTAAAATCAAGTCGGAACATAAAGTATTAATGCTAAGCTTTTATTTTTGTAAAATAAAGCAATTGACTAGCAAAACCAAATTATTGAAAATCATCATTTTTCGGGCCTCTGACTACCCCTAACCCCTTAACATAAAACTGATCGGAAGCGGCGGCTGCCAGGTACAGCTTGCCTTAAAATAAATTAAGTTTTGCGAATTTATTTCCTCTTCCAAAGGCACTTCAATTTATAACAACAGGGACCGAAAAACTAGATTCCGGGTTAGATTTTGTTACTGATGAAAATATGCAAACTATTGACGGTAATACAGGCTGGCTGATGAATTTTGCTACATTAAGAAACTCAAATAACTTTTTTTTTAGTGTATGGGATTCATTTATTTTTTTTTCAAGTTGAAGGTCAATAAATTTTATTAAATGTAGCTTAACTAGTTTTAAAAATAATTGAATTTAAATGCCCCCCATGCTCGTTGACACAAGTGCGGCATCTTAGTAAAAAGTTGTTCATTGCTGCTTTGAGAGTTGCGACAGGAATAGCCGCAATTGTTGCCCGAATGGATTGTTTTAGTTCATCCAAATTTGTTGGCTTTGTTTTATAAACTTCTTGCTTACATAAACCCCACAAGAAAAAGTCAGGTGCAGTAAGGTCAGGCGACCTGGGGGGGGCAACGAAATTTTGTTCGCAACTCTGTCATAACAGTCTGGGCTATGTGAGACGTTGCCGCATCCTGTTGAAACCACACAGAGTTGAAAGGAATTCTCTTTCGGCGTAGTTCTGGATAGAAAAATTCTTTCAGCATTTTCAAATAACGGTCTCCAGTAACCGTAACGGTGTGACCATTTTCTTCAAAAAAATAAGGCCCGACAATACAGCGTGAAGAAACCGCACACCACACTGTCACGCGAAGAGGATGCAATTCCGTCTCGTGGAGTATCTGTGGGTTAGAAGTACTCCATATTCGACAATTTTGTTTGTTCACATTGCCGTTTAAATCGAAATGGGCCTCATCAGACATGAAAAGGCAGTTTAACATGTTTTGGTCTTCTTCCACCATTTGCAGGATCTTCTGGCAAAATTCCAAGCGAATCGGCAAGTCTGCTGCATTCAGTTTGTTAACCATTTGAATTTTGTAGGGAAATAAGTCTAAATCTTTGTGCATTATTGTTTGCAAAGACTGTCGGCTGACACCAAGTTGAGCAGATAAGCTTCTTGTTGAAACCCTTGGATTGCTTTGTATAGCTGCAGCTACAGCAGCGATCGTTTCCTCCGTCCGAACTGGTGGGTTTCGATGATAAGGCCTTCTTGCGACTGTTCCTTGCTCAGCAAAATTATTCACCAGTCTCATTATGGTCCATCTGCTCGGGGGATCGCCGCCAAACATCCGCCTGTACTCTCTCTGTACCAAAACTACGGACTCCAGTGCGTGATAGCGGCGGACTATCCAAATTCTTGTTTGCGTGTCCCAGTTATCCATTTTAATAAATTTTAAAGATCAATCTGCAAATTAAAACAAAAATGGAACAGATAACTTAAAAAGAAAAAAAGTTATTCAATTTTTTTTTGGTAGCGGCTTTCATCAGCCACCCTGTATTTAGATACTACTGGCACGCTACTGACACCGAGAGTACTACCAAAGAACCTGATGGAATTTTCTCAAACGAAGTGGCTTTGAATACAGCTTCAAACTTATCCCTCCGTTGAGCCCTCAGGTCTGGCCAGACCCTTTTCGACTTTGGACGTGAATTTAATATAATTCTATTAGATCTAACGACTTGAGCTTCGAGGTAACTTCCTAAAATTGAATTGACTACCGATTTATGGATATAAGCTTTAGAAAGGATCCTCGAACAAGGCGGAAAAAAGGATTTAAAAAGTTACACCTTCGGTTGGGAACCTCGAGTCTGGCTGGATTCTGGCGGGTTCTAAAAACAAGCTACCCTGCCCTTGAGGGGACACTTCTCTTAGGCGGATACTTACCGTCAGTCAACTTTTGTCCTTTTCACTGTATATAAGAAAATACGATTGAACTACTGGCTTTCCTAGAAAACAAAGTGATTGAACTGAATAGTTTGCCACTTCTTCACTTTATCAAATTAAGCTAGATAGTAAGTAATTACAAAAAAATACCAAAAGCTTATCACTAACATCTGTTAGAAGTGCCACAGTCACTCTAGAGCAAATTTACGCTCAAACTAATTAGGCCTTCGAACCATTAATCATTTTATAGCAATTTTGGGTATACTTTGCTTTGCGAGACCAAAGCAGAAATTAATTTCTATTACATGCATGAAGATCAATGGCAAAAACACCAAGGGTCTGCTACAGTGTGGCCAGTGTGGCACATACTCCTGCTCCTATTTGTACATAAATAATACTGCTTATAAATAATAAAAATTGCGTGGCCACTTGTATGTTTAGCCACGACGTTGTGCCGTAATTCCACTCATGGAACAACCAACTGCTGCCCTACTTTCAATTCTGAATGCACAAACAAAGAGAAAAAAAGGATTTAATATACTCGTTCGTATGTATGGATATTTTTATGAAAGCTAACAGCATCAATGATTGCCATGGCGAGTGGCGAGTGGCAGAACAAAAACTTATTTTTATTTCATTCCCTTCGTTCTATTTGACATTACCTGCAAGGATGAATTACAAGCAATGCTTGGCGCTAGTGAATTAATAGATTGGTATGTGTAGGCGCACGTGTATGTGTATAAGTAACCAGCTACCCAGGGATGATATTACGAGAGTTATTAAATTTGAGCAGAAATTCAGAATTGAATGGGACGATAAAGTAAACAGGAGTACAGCGACTGAAAGCCTCGTAGTTAGTGTCGCTTATATAATTTTTACTGTAATTTATTAGTGTATAAATTATTGTTAATAAATAAAAATAAATAAACTGGAGCACGCCTGCACTTAAAAGGAAACTGAAAAAGTGTACTATGCACGGATATACAGGTGGCTCAAATGCACCAGAAGGTATAGGCGCTGGAATATATGACCAAAAAAACAAAGCGATCGTTATTTCAGTACCTTCGAAGCAGGCGTATATGCCATCTGTCTATATGTAGAGATCGAATTAGACAGAAACTTCTGGAATGAGCGAAGCGGAGCGTTTGTATCTATAAGTAATGTTGGCTGATCTCACATAGACCCCTAGTCTCCATTATGTTGCCAGAACTATGTATCTGGAGTCGAAAATATCATTTATATAATTCATAGTGCACGTCTTTATGAGTTTTAACAAGCCGTTCAGCCTTTTGTCAGCAATATCCTTCAGGGATCTTAGGCGGATTTGTCGACTCCTACAGCTGGAAATATACTTCAATAATTTGGTAGTCTGAAAGACTTTTGGAGATCAAATTGCAATCTTTCGCACGCTTCCCAATCTTTCAACGTAAGCCACTTTATCGCACGTCGTCCACCATACTATTTAACCATATATCATTATTGGTTTAATGACTTTTGCTCTGAGATTAAGTTCTCATTAGTCATTGAATGCATTGAGAAATTGAGCTTTCCAGGAATGCACAATCACATTCAGGTCAAATGGGTCCCAGGGCACACGAATATAACTGGAAATGAAGTAGCGGATGCATTAGCCAGAGAAACTGCTGTCTTGTTCTTAGTAGGACCGAGCTCTCCCTTGCTATGTAACACAATCAAGGAGAAACTGAGAAGTGACAGCTAAGGCTAACAGACGTGAGTTGAAGTGGGCACCAAATTACGCCAAGCAAAGTCCTTACTGACCATTATCGTTTCATCTTCTCGAATATGACGCTATAGCGCGCAGAAGGCTGAGACATGTCGGTCGGATGCGGCCAGCAGAAGCGCATATACGCTCAGCACTACCCGGCTCTATCCTAGATTTAATTAGGGAACTGGATTTGGATGAGTTACGGTGATGAGTAGAGGGCACTAAAAAGCATGAGGACGAAATGCAAACCCCATTTTCCTGCATTGATTCATGTGCATGAGTATTAAATATGTGTGTCATGAGTAGAGTGCGTAGCTGAATCAACTCAGGCATTTATTCGCATATAAAATGTGTTTTATAAATTTCGCTCATATACAATTTAGCACCTACATGTTATGAGAATTGTGATCTATATTAAATGCAAAATGGGAAATGCTGAAATCGGCAATTAGTTGTGCAAAACTTTAGGCTACACTGACTGTAATGAATGACTCAAAGTGTCTTAATTGCATATCTAAAGGTAAGACACCAATCAAATTTGTTGGTAATTAAGCATAATTGCTCATACGTTGCTTGCTTGTACACGTAGCTTTCCCTTTATTCCTTTCACTGTATTCCTCGCCACCACAAGTTACTCGTCTACTTTAATGCATGGGCGAGATGTAATTACAAATGTGTACGTGTTGGTGGTTTGTATGCGTACATTTGTACATAAATATTTGTTGCCAGCCTTGTCTTAACATCCTGCCTTCTCCCTTCGTGTTTGCTAGCTATTCTGCTTCATTTGCGTTGAACATGCAACTATGCTATTGCTTCATCAGTCAGCCCTGGCGTATACGTAATATTTTAATAATTATTCGGCAGCAATGTGGAACTTAAGAGTTAAAACGTCTTGCTACTCATCAAGCGTGCATGTACTCGACGTGAAAGCATGCGAGTGTAATTTAATGAACACTTGCATTCTCATTAATTTTACACTGAATTCGTTAAGTTCGCCAATGCAAAATAACGATGCACCTCACCCACACTTTCGCATTATTATCTTTTACGCAGCCTTGATAGCATTAATAATTTTTAATTAAATTTACTAGTGTTGTGAAAAATTTTGTGTAGTAGACAAAAACAGTTACGGTATATTTTTACTTTTTACATTTTTGAACACGTCACAAGAACTTTTAAGCGCTGCTTCAAACAGAGTTTGTGCGACGCAGCACAGCGCGACCTTCATAAGGGGGAAAAAATCTACATCAGCTGGAAGCTCAATCTTCGTACGGTCGTTTCAGTCTCAATATCACGCACAGAACCACCGAATTTCTCTGGTGTTACCCCGGCTATGGCAAACTCAGTTACACCACCAGCCTTAGTTCCGCCATTAACTTTCGTCTTCCGTGCCTCAATACCGGCAATCATTCATTCTTTCCCCAATAATTTTAAAATGTTCAGAATGCATTGCACAGCCTAAGGCACTTAAAGTTTGATGCATAGCAGAGCGAGTGGTAGTTGCACTAAGTCGATACTTAAAAAGTACTTATTTCGAAAGCAAGTTGCCGTTTCTGGTGGCGCTCAGTGAGTAAAGGCTTCGGAACTTTCGTTCATCCCTTAGGGCTAGCATTCCGCAATGTTTGCCATACTGTCGCTGCAGAAACTTTCCCGCTTTGTTCACTATTAAATTGTGACATATTTTGACGGTTTTGGGTATTTTCTGTATGGGTTAGGAATACTTTTTGTTGGCTTGCCTTATTGATTATTGGCAGCTCACAACCAGCTGCGAAAAGAAAAAAACTTTATAATAGAGGCGCTCAGTTCTTGTGGAAAAAAGAAGTAGATGGCAGTTTTGCTTTCACTAGAGATGATGTGACTTGCAAGTTGCTGAATTTTTTCTCCACCTATTATATGTTTGAATAAATATTTCACACTTAGCGGGAAGTCTCAAGCACATAAATGATTTTTAAAGAAATTAATGCGATTTATGGTTGCCATGGACATATGTTTTGCACGCATTTGCAGAAAATGTCATCATTTATTGGGAGCGCAACTAAGTTCTCGCTGTTTTTTTTGATGAAAATACAACTTTATTCTGAGAAAATGGTTACAACGGAATCATTGAAAGTATTGCCCATCGCTGGCTACTACTTTTTCCCATCTTTTCGGTAGATCTCGTATACCGTCGCGGTAAAACTGTTCATCTTTTGAGGTTATCCACGGATCAAGCCATTTTTTGATGTCTTCACTCTAGTGCCATTCCACAAAGCGAATATTCGGGATTCCGGAGGGAGGATGTGCCTTACCCATCTTCACCTTTTCTCTCTAATTTCAGTGCTTCGCCTTAAAATTTTTCGTTGTATATCCAATTTTCCGGCCAACAAATTTGCAAGTTTGTACGCAGGCATCTGCGGGTGAAGGTCCAGTCGGTGCGAAGTTTCTTTAGACGTCAACTCTGTGGCACAGCCGTAGAGCGGCACAAAATTTGACATTGGAGTTGAACAATCGGTATTTGACTTTTGTGCTCAAATGTTTCGAATACCAAATGCGCCTGAATACCAGAAAGTGAACCTTTTACTTTCCGAATACTCATCGCAATTTTATAAATATACCTATTTTCTTATTTTTCAAAATCTCTGATCTTTAACCTTAACCCTTCACCACATAGGAGGAGCCCATATATGGTATTGGAGTTTTCATTAAATGTTATTTCCAAATTAAGTGTTATAAAGTAATTCAAACTATTTAATCCATCAAATATATATTTAGAAAAAATAAAACGTAGAAAGAAGTCTATTATTTTCGAAATAATTTAACTTTTGTGCATATATACATATATATATAACATATATGACGCTTACACCCCTTTTGGGTATTTGGTTGTGCTCTTCCTCCTATTTGTGGTGTGCGTCTTGATGTTGTTCCACAAATGGAGGGACCTACAGTTTCAAGCCGACTCCGAACGGCAGATATTTTTATGAGAAGCTTTTTCATAGCAGAAATACACTCGGAGGTTTGCCATTGACTGCCGTTTTCCTTTTGGTGTTTCACCGAGATTCGAACCTACGTTCTCTCTCTGAATTCCGAATGGTAGTCACGCACCAACCCATTCGGCTACGGTGGCCGCCGCGGGTGTAAAAGCAGAATTGAACTGCGAGTGTTTCATTTTCAAAAAATGGTAACAGTAGAACGTAAGTACTTCTGGATAAATAGAAGTTTTTTCATGGGATCTATTTACTCATCTTTCCCGTTGGATAATAATTTTTCCGCTTCTCAACTGTTTTCTATACTTCACCACTAGTTTTCATATAAGGTTCCGAAAAAAGAAGAAAAAAAGATATAACTTGTCATATATTTTTCTTTTAATATGTCTTATTGTCAATTGAATTAAGCTATTGCCATCGTGAAATATTTTTTTTCCAACGTTTTTAATTATTAATTCATGCAGTAAAGGGGTCAAATAAAAATCTTGTATTGAAATTATGTGAAAACATAATTTAGAAAACCTTCTGAATGAAAATTATAACGCACAACTTCTGAGATAGTCATATTATTTTTTATTATTTATAAATGTACAAATATTTATTATATACGTGTTATTAATTCAGGTAGTAAATGGCTAAGAAAGAATGTGTAATAATCGCAGCTTCATTTTATCTTGTACTTAAAATTAAATTAAATTTTTACTTACCATAGATTCTACTTAAATTACTTAGTCTTGCTTCTATGGTCAGAAAAACCTAAATCAATATCACTTACCAAAAAATACTTTTTGCGCAAACATTAATTTATTGGTGTTTAAATACCCACTTGTGAGTAATTGGCGAAGCATAAAAATGCAAATTTTCGATGAATTTTCCTTAATATTTTCCACAAAATTTAAAGAATTTTGTAACAAAATAGTCCTCATGGCAAAAAGTCTGATTTTTCAAAGCAGTGTCAAAATATACAAAACATGGGTTTTTCGATTTAATATTAATTATTCAATTATAAATTTAATATTAACTTAATTTAATATAACAATGCACACTTCTATCATTTAAGTAATTCGTTCAAAATGCATTCAAAGTCAGCTTATCTTATCAAAACGGCGCTTTAGTGCTACTGCACTCCTCAGCCCGGCACTTCAACCATTTCCCCATTTCATTTCACGGTTTATCTTTCTTACTGAAACGTCCCCGTTTTTTTTTATTTTCTCCAACCAAATCACTTCCCCTCTCAAATAACCGAACGCATATGCCATGTGCGAAATAGATAAGAATTCACTTAGCGGTATATATAATATTATATCACTACTATAACTTTCCAGCAGCGGCAAATATTTAAAAACATCATCTGAATTCGATCAGCGCAACATTAAACTTTTATCGCACTCAGTGGTTTCCCGCTCGAAAATGCGTTTGTTGTTGCCATAAACTGCGAATTCCCCACATATTCAAAGAAGAGCTATGTATGTATGTATGTGAAAATAAATATTACCAACGCCACTAGCTCACGCTACTAGCTCTCACAATCATTTGTTTATTATGCGTGCAAAATTATGTTTGTATGTGTAATGGTGCTCACTGCCATACTCGTATTTCATGCATTCACTATTGCTGCATACTTTTGCGCGGCAAAACAATAAATTTTCACTTAGGAGCCACAAACGCACATACACACATACATACATTCATATGTGCGAGCATGTGGGAGCATGACGCAGACGATACACGAATTTTCCGTCAACAACTAGAACATTCAAAGTGGCAAACAATCAAAATTCTGCATATCAGTGATAATAGCAGCAGCAGCAACAGCAACAGTAGCCATGTCTGTGGCTGTAGCGGTGGCAGCGTTGCATTTGCGTTAAAATAAATTTTTGCATTTTCAATTTCATTTTGTCATTTTCGTTTATGGCTTTCGATATGCGTTGACGGTCAGTTTGCTGCGTACACAAAGTGCAGATATTCATACATATGTGCGTATGTGTGTGTGTGTTCGAGTGAAATGTTTGAAATGTTGGAATAACACAAGCGAGTTGTTGTGGAAATTTGATAACCGCACGTGCGCACCATAAGTAAAGGGTTATCCATTGAGATTGACTGTTTTAATATTAAAAAAAAAAAATTATTTATTTAATTAATTATTATTTATTTAATTAAATCTGATGTTTTATTTGTTTATTTATTTCTGATTTTTTTTATTGTTATAAAAGAGTGTAGATTTATAAGTCAGCTATGGGTCACAAAATGCGTTAAATTGCCAAGTCGTGAGTTTAATACTTTTGACGCAATTTTGGTCGATATTCTCGCATAGTGTCTGCGCAATTTCATATTTCTTCAATTGCGCGCGAAATTCTGCTTTTCAGTTCA
Source organism: Anastrepha ludens (assembly GCF_028408465.1). Taxonomy (NCBI): domain Eukaryota; kingdom Metazoa; phylum Arthropoda; class Insecta; order Diptera; family Tephritidae; genus Anastrepha; species Anastrepha ludens. The sequence goes on along the minus strand of NC_071499.1, from coordinate 6,540,528 downwards.
TAAACTCCGTCTGCTCACTTTGATAAAGCAACTTAAGTCGACTTGCAGGTCTCAGACACTGAATTGCTTGCTTTTCGCGAAATATTTAATTATTAAATCAGTCATAGACGTAGCTGAACCAACAATCAGAAAATACTAAATAAAATACCAAAAATAAAAAAAAACACCAAAGTTCAATGAAATACTACATTTTTCTATAAGAAATCATAATTTATTGACTTAAATTAAAAGCCCATAAAGACACTTAATTTGTTTTGTCTAAAGTTCACAAAATTGTATTTCAGTTAGCTATAACTTGCAAAGCCTTTTAGAAAAAAGTATTTGTTTTTCACGCAGGCATCGAACTTGCCGCAACTTTATGGTACTCACATACACAAACACACTCGTCTACGTTGGCCGCACCCACACAAGTGTAATACTGGACAAATTCATTTCATCAATCAGTTTTATGCGCACAAATTTCAATTTTCCAACTCATGTCAGTTGGCATATTTCAGATGCAAATTTCCAGTTTGCTATCAAGAGAAAATCTTAAATCAACTTTTTTATGCTCACATTTTAGGGTCAAATAAAACAAAATATTCTATTTTCTGTTGAAAATGCAATTTTAGTGAATCGTCAAAATGCCCCCAGTGTTGCAAGTGCACAGCTTGCTGTAATTATATGCCACAAATGCAACTTAATTTTCAGGAAATTTCAGTATTTTAATGGCCGCTCAAGTCTTTTCTACTCTCTAATTTCATCAGCATTTGGGAAATGAATTTCCGAATTCACAATTTCTGCATCTGCATTTATTTTGCAAATAATTCATCGTTTCATGTTGTGGCATTTTGGGTAACCTACGGTTATGTATTCTTTTTTTTCCTCTTTTCTCTATTTAATTTTTGCGAAACAAGAAACTAAATTTTGTTCTCGGTTCTTAGGCCAAAGTAATTGTCTTTGTTTGTCATACACATACATAGACACATACATAGACACATACACCCATACACTGGTGTACACACATACACATGAGCTTCATCACCCATACCTCGCTCTCTGCTGACAGCGGTTTGACCTCCGGTTGTGTGCAACGCAATACCAAGTACGCCACACGAGATTTACCTCAACTTAGCTTAATGTGCTTTTTCTTGTTGTGGCTTGCGTGAGCTGCATTAGAAGCACATCGGGTGATAGCGTTGGGGACCGAATACCATATTTTCATGCGCCTCTTTCACTGCCTGCCACTCTGGGTAGACTAATATTTGTTGATTGTGTCGCTGAAATGTGTGGCAGAAGTGGTTTAGTAGTTGACGTTGAGGTCGTAACCAATAAAGTAGTGAACCTATTTTGGACGTCTTACTCTTCTCTTCAGCCAACCCAAGTGTGCTTATTTGATCAGGAGCCTTCCAGGAAGACTAAATGCTAATTTCAGGTTGCTGCTGCTCTTAGTTGGGCAATTTGATTATGCGGCGGTGGATTTTAGTATGAGCGTAGTAGTGCTGATGCTTGAACTGACGCTTGCCTACAATGCTTAACTGCTGACTGCTGCTTGTTTTGGAATTTAATTTGGTATTGGTTGAAATTTTAGCTAACTCAGTGCTAATAATTTTGCTACTAATCGCAGACTTTTCTTTAATGGGCATTATTGCTATTCTTTCGGACAGTTAAGGTGCAATCCAGGCACTGGATTCGGCTACAACTACCTCTAAACTGGGTGAACAAAGCAGAAATAGCCTTACCGCCTTGAGCGTAAACAATAACATTACCTTAACACTCCATTAGGTACTAAGCTCTGGCCAGACGAGAAGGTTTCGAAAAAGCTGTCCAACGGAGGATTAATTTGAGCCATGAATAACGTTTTTGCAAAATCGGTGTTCACACCACTGGGTGCAATTAAGAATGCAATTTCTTCAAAATACGACGAACCGTGGAATGCAGATGGCGAGACCGGACAACCTGCAAAATTAGCAGAACAGTGATAACTGGCTGCTGGTCCATAGGAGAGCAGGCCTCCAAAATGGACATCCTTTACAATATATACTGCCGTAGTTGTAATCAACCGCAGAAAAAGGTAACAAATCTTCCACTATCTCTGTGAATGTCCTGCCCTATGCAAGGTGAGGATGTTAACCCTTGGCAAACCACCTTCTGTAAGCCTCGAAGAGCTAACCGGTATAGACCTAAACAACCCTGATTGAGGTTTCTCAATCGCACAGACTGGATATAGTCGTGAAGGGATAATCGTATTTCTTGTTGATAGCGACGATGTACAAGAAAATGGATTTTTGGTGAATCACCGCTTCAACCAACCAACCAACTAACCAAACAAAGTGCTAACAATATTTAACTTCTCTTTCAGGCCGTTATTGTTGTTGTAGCAGCATAAACATACCCCATACTTACATACTGGGAATGCTGCTGGAGTGATAGTTCTTGGCCGGATACAAATCCGGGTCGTTTCGGTAACGTAGATGACAGTCGGCGTAGAAACGTCTCGTTCAATCCGTCAGTATACCTGCTGCGGAAGCAAAAATCGATTTATAACTAATGTGAGTGGGTCCACATTCTTCCTTGACTGGGTCATGTTGTCCGAATGGATACAAACGCTCCGGCTCTGAAAGTATTCGATGTGGTGCCGGCTGGTAGTAGAAGAGGAAGAGGAAGGTCTCTTCTGCGTAGGAAAGATCAGTTGGAGATGGACTTGGTTTCACTTGGGGCTGGTTAGCAAGAGAAGAAAACAACTGAAATACGCTTTGTTAAACTCGGCCAAAATCGCGTAAACGGTTATCTCGACAATCCCACAACCTAAAGCGAGCTCCTTTAATGCCAACTGCAAATTTAATAATATTCCATCTGATAAAATTTCACGTGCTCTTGGGCAACCATACCACATAAGCACTTTTGAAAATAGTGGCTTCCCAGAGATTTAAAATGCATTCAACGAGGTGTGTTATTTCCGCCTTAAAGTAATCTTGATCGCTGTTTAACTGTTTATTGCACGAAACTCGGCTTGACAAACCTTGCGGTATTCTGATAGCCTGTAAACTTCGCTCAAAGAGAATCCCTGGAAGAAAATACTAGATCCTGCTGAATTGCAAATTTATAAATCGATTCAAAAAATTTAAACCTCGAATCATTTATCAGTTTCCCACTCACTTCTGTCGGGAAAGTGAATAGCGAAGTTGTGGCCAAAGTCTATCTTCCGGATCTGATAATTTATCATCTATCGCTGTTCAACCACAAGTATCTAACAAATGTATTGTTCAACTATAAAAGTGCATCTCACTCGTTTCAGAAGTTTCTAGGCTAAAATGTTCCAATACATAATCCTTTACCTAACTCAAAATCGAATGAGTGGAAAAAAGGTCAACCAAAACGGTTTCATTGATGCTACAAAAGTCCCCCTGTATGAGCGTGGTCTAATGAAACTCTCTTGGAAGAAAGCTTGTAGCATTAAAAATAGTGAGTAGCAGTCTTATGAGGTGTAAATCTGGCTCGATAACTTTGTTGTTGCTTTGACCTTCAAGTTTTCTGCCAAGTAAGCAGAGACGGGAGATAGCGACCCGAGAAGTGGCATATCGAAGTCGTCTACTAATATTTCAACTAGGAAAACTGATGATCTGATAGAGCTGGTCAGCCAACTACTATTTTGCAGAGCAGTTGGGTAAAGATTGATGGAGTTGGGATAGTAAATAAGTTTGGCTTTGACGCTTGGAAATTTAAAGTGAAAAGCACTTCAAAAGTAGCTAAATATCATTGAGTTAAACTATGTTCAAGTATTTTACTAAATTATATCATAGATTTACTTAGCTATGTCCTGTTTCTATCTCTTCTGTTAATTTCCTTCAGCTCAACTTTGGTGATATAGAAATACCATAAATTATTTTTCATGGTTTTATGTATTTATGGTTTTAAAATAGTATGACTTCGGGCATCTATTTCTCGAGCTGTGCTGGTAGCGAAGTCCGTAAATATTACTTGAAAAATGCGAAAAAATACTTAACGTTTTTTTAGTTTTAGAATAGCTTAAAAGTGTGAGACACAGCATAAAGAAGACGAAAGAAATTTGGTCAAATTATATTTTCTTCCAGAGATCTAGAGGTAAATAGGAATAATACTCGTATGGAAATGTGATTTTTTATTGTACCAACAAACACCTCCCCTAGTACAAAATTCGATAATGAGTATAAATGGACAGGAACAGCAAAAAGTATGACTAGAATGAAATGCATGTCGCCATAATTGGTTCAAAAGAGCTCGTCTCTGCTATCTATGGAAGTTTTACGTTCTAACTTTCAAGTATTAGTTTGGGGGGAAAATCCATTATCTTCTCGGTATATGTATTTATATTACCTACTATTATATTTATTTACTTACATAAATACCACCGAGGAGACGGCCTTTCAAGCGAAGAAGTCTATATTTTGGTAAATCTTAGTAAGTCTACTAACACTAAGTAGGAGAGAACTTTCGATAGCGATGAAACTAAAAACAAAACAACATTTTTAACCAGAGTCATGCAGAATAGTTGGTGGTTCTGCTCGCTAGTCGGATCTATGCCAGCGAAACGACTCGAATTTATACTCATTCGCCGCAGCCGATCCCGTTGTTTCAATGAGAAGAACCGCGGCTCTCTACAATTATTTTTATAGAAACTGCTACGATGAAGAAAAACCTGAAACTATCATGCATCTACGCTGGGATTGGCTTGAGCTTTGTAGGAAAAGGCAATCATTCTATGCTGGATGATTTTGAAGTCAATTGTATGCAGTTGCTACTGCCCGCGTGCGATTTTGATCAATAAAGTATCACATGGGCGCGAATAAAAGTACTGTTAACCACTCAACTTAACCTAAACTAGAGAAATGTGGCAGCTTCTACAAACAAACTGATTCTTGATTTGATTACTTTTATATTGCTTTATAGCAGATTAGTTAAATTATTTTTTTATTATGCAATGTGGTTTCGAAAATATGTAGAAGTACATAGAAAAGATGGAGCTCCATTGCTTCGTGTGCGATTTCGAAAACTCTTTGGCCCTAGTACAATAGACGGAGGACCCAGAAAGTCTTGGATAACCAAGCCATTAAATTTCAAAAGGCGTATCTGAATTTAGCAGTCATTGGATGATCGGCAAACTCGCGGAAAAGCTAGGTTTATCATTTAACCCCCATTGCAGAAGCTGTCTTGGCAGCTAAACGATTAATGTCACTCGGTGCTCCTTTCATTGACAGCTTGGGGCAGTGGTACTTCAACCATTTCACCTACTAACCTACATTTTCAAGTACGACAAATTCTCAAAAGTGAAGGCCTGCTGTTCTACCTCTTCTACTAAATTGTTTACGTCATGGCACATCCAAAGCAAACTTCATTATTACATAAGAAGACGATTGATAGAAAAAATTTAGACTTTGATTTTCATTTTATTTATTAGAACATTTTTTTAGAACATTTTTTAGCCTCTCGAAGAATGCAGGGAATGTAGGGAGCAGGGCTCAAGCTAAACTGTAGTGCATCGCCTTTGCAGATATCCTGCTTTATTCAAACCTTGCTTAAAATATCTGAAGTCGCCGCAGTTTGATGGATTGTAAGATAACTCCGCAGTTGGTTGGAAATGTCTGCTTAAATTCACAATGTGCACTATTTCAAAACACATAACTAATGAACGCCATCTGGCATCGCTATGGACCGAACCGGTCTACGCGTGACTGCAAGGCAACCAGTTCAACCTAACCTAACCTTTACAGTATTAGCGCGCAAAATAACGCTAGCAAATCTAGAGAGTTTCACTACCACTTCAACCACTGCCGATAAATATTCTAAGCACACAAATTTAAATTAAAATTTAAGTAGGCAGTCTCAGTAGAGGTTATAATTAACAGGTAAACAATCCAGGTACTTATGTTGGCCTCCAATCGTCGCAATTGACTAGATGAGGCATAGCCGTGGTTTTGAATTTCCTTTAAAAGGATACATTCAGCTATTCCGACATCTTGCCAAGTTCAACAATTGTCTCACACACTTTATTGTATAAACTCTCTTTCAATTATTTTATTTCACAAATCGCACTGCGTGTTCCACCATTCACAGCGAGAGGCTAACACCGACTGGCAGGCCATGCTGAACTACAGCGTAACTGGCGGTCAGCATATTTTGGTAAATCTTAGTAAGTCTACTTTTTTGTCTGTATCTATTTGATACGATATTGGTACTTGCTTAAGTAAACCGTTTGATTAGCGCCTACTTTAAAAGTGCGCACTCACACACACACACACATACACTCCAATTTCTGCTTTACAGTACTACTTGCGCGGGCATCTTATAACAAGTTCTACCAAATTACCGCACGGTTATGTATTTCCATTTACATAACCAATTAGCACCTGGTGAAATTAAAAAAACACACATATACATGCATATGTGCAAGTGTATGTGTGCGAAAGCTACAGAAGAGGTGATAATAAACAGAAGCTGCAGGGTCGGTAGCCTAGAAATAAGCGACTGCACTGTCTGCCCATTGTCAGAGGCGGGAATCGGTAACGAACGGAAAAGCTGCGAAGCAGAAAACCTATGGGAAATTTGTACAATGATTAAGGCGCCATATGGCAACTCTGTGTCAATATTGGCTAGTTTCGAGCTCCAAACTTCTCGTTACTACGAGTGGCTACTTTTTCCATTTGGCTATAAATAAATTGTAATGCAGATATGCGCAAGTGCGGCAACCACAGCAATTCGTTTTATCAACAAAGTGTGAAATGACCCAATCGCGGTTAGCTGCTACGCTACACTAGTCGAATGTGAATTCGCTTGTGTGCATGTGTGTGCGTGTGTGTGTGTGTGCATGTAAGTACTTGTTGTGCGGGTGAATGCAATGCACAAATTGTAACTACGTGCCAGCGGAGAAGTTTTACTCGCACAGTTGTGTCATTTTTGTTGACTTGTTACATTTTCAGAAGTGGAATATTTATAGACACGAAAAAACAAACGAGGCGTCATAAGAGAGACATGCATAATCATTCATGAAAATATACATAAAAAAATATTCCCAATTTGACCCCTCGAAATTTAAGTCAATAACCTTGATATTTTTTATCAACAAGCCTTAAGGTATTGCAACAAGCAATGCATGCAGCCCTGCCCTCGAAAAAATTTACACAACGGTACTACCGAAATGGAGAATTTCTGAAATTTTTTTTATTTTATTACATTAATTCATATATTTACACAATGTATAAGACCCATGCGACTTTGTTAAGGACTTACAGTGTGAAGCGAACCATCATGGCTGTTTGGCGAAGTAATTTGGGTCGAAAAACTAATTTCAGTAAAAAGATATTAAGTCTAAATATTAGCTCTATCACTTATGCTGCAACTACAAGATATGCAATGATTTATGTGTTTGAGTGTTCAATAAAAAATAGTAAGGCAGAATGCTGATGAGATGGAAAAAATTCTGTTGTTTGTAAGTACAAATTTAATATATGTAAAATTTTCTAAACTTGTCAAGTGTTTGTTAAAAAACTTGGATTAATTTGTTGTCAATCGACAAAAACAAGTAGGAGCAGCGGCAGGCTAATCACCTACCCTTTCAGAAATTAAAATAGATTGACGAAACCAACGCAAGACTGAATCTTGTCGAGGCCCTACGCTCCCGAGAGGAGTGAATATTCATATTGGGTATGGGAATAAGCTTCCGTCCTTTCTTCGCCAAAGCTACGAATTTATGTGAAGTATGCACCATTGCAAACTACAACTTTACTCCATCTTTCATACGGATTCCTCTGACGAAAAATTCGTGGTCTTTTGACTTGATCCATTCACTGAGCCAGTTTGCGCTGCTCTCGTAAGATGTGAATCGCTCTCCAATAAGGACTGACTGCATTGATCGGAACAGATGGTAATCCGAAGGTGTAATGTCTGGGGAATACGGCGGGTGGGCCAAGATTTCCCAATTCAGTCCCCCTAAATATTTCTGGACCGATTTAGCAACGTGTGGCCAGGCGTTGTCATGTAGCAAAATCAGTTTGCCATGTCTACCGTCCCATTCTGGCCGCTTTTCTTTCTCGATGCAAACGCATTAGCTGCAGTCGGTAACGATCGTCAGTATGGTTTCAGATGGTTTAAGAAGTTCATAGTAGATGCCACCCTTCTGATCCCACCAGATGCACAACATAACCTTTGAAGCATAAATATTTTTTTTTGCTGTCGATGGATTCCATCCGCTTTTCATCCCTTGTATCCTCTTATTTTCTGCCGTTCAAGAAGTATCTCACACGTTACCAAACGTCTCTCGATATCCTTCTGCTTCAATTGATGTGGCACCCAGTTATCTGCTTTCTGGACCATTCAAATCGCGTGTAAACGTTTACCTTCTGGTAAACAGCACAAATGAAATTTTTATGATTTGTTTTTTTTCTTTATGTTATGAACTGAACAATGACAACTACAATACAAACATGTCTTCATGGCGCATGGCGAAGCCGTTGTGTTCGAATACAAATTTGAAATAGTTCCGCTGCGGAGCCCCCGAAGGGTTAAAAAATCTTTTTACCAGAGTGTTAAACAGCAAGTTTGTGAATGAGATGTGAATAAATATACTTAACGGTATGAAACAATTTGTGTTCTCCCCGGAATTTCTTCTTACACACATCTACAAAATATATACAAATAAATTTCTTGCAGTTCTAATAGGTTACGAAGTGGCCGAACCGAATAATGGCAGGTGCCTGCAAGTGCACGAAGTTCGCATAAACTGTCTAACACATTTTTTCTAAAACCTGCATTTTTTGTTCTTCAAAAGAACAAAAAAAAAAATCAAGATTCAAGAAATTTTATGGTATGCTTAATTATGTATGGTTTGCCTAATTCCAGTCCCATCTCTTGCTCCCTTTCTCTTTCTCTCTCTCTCTCTCCCTCTTTGTCTTCTTACTATTTGGGGTCGGCTCTCGTTGACCTCATGCAACAGGTTTCTCTGTTCTCTTTCGTCACATCATCTACGTGTTGCTCTCTTATTTCCTCTTGTATCGAGTTTAGTGGCAAAGAGCTATACTGCCAAAAGATGATTCCATCTCCAGGTGCTATGAATAATTTAAAAATGAAAAACAGGGTCCACCGCTGTAGGTAAACGACGAAATCAAACCGTGGCAGCAACGAGCGCTTATCACCCGCACAAACGCAGCGATTTCAGGACCGCAGCAACAGCACAAATTACCGCAAAGCAATACCAATAAATCCGACGCCGGAATGGATAGCATTTTATAGTACGCACAAGCACTCGTCAGGAATCGGAAATATAACGCCAAAAAGTAGGCACCAAAAATATATTTCCTACAAGTTTGCACCAATAAAGGAACGGTAAAAAGTAGCCAGTGTTATTTCTCACTAGAAATTAGCAACCACAAGGGAAAACTCGGGAAAAATAGCCTATAGTGTATCAATGATTTATATAAGGGTATATCTCTCTCTCTCCTTTTCCTCTACGTTATATCTTTTTTCTCTCTCGCGGAACGAAAATGAACAAAACCGTGCATGGCCTTGAAATTCTACTCTCCATTCTCGCTCGTCCATCGACGCCTAAGAAGTTTCACTTCAAAAATTCGGTTAAATTTTTTGTGTCAGATTATTCTGCTGGGAGTCGTGATCTAATGTTGCATTATTATATGAAAATTTATAAAATAAACTATCACTATCTGCATTGCCAAAAAAGTTGGGTTTTTTTATCGAATTAACCTTACCTCCCCTAAATCACAAACCCCACACAAGATTATAAAGAAAATTCAAAGTATGAATGAAACTTTTTGCACATATTTTTAACCTTTGGAGGGCATTAGCTACTTACAGAAAGTGAGTTTCCTTGAAGTCAAAGCCATGCATTTGCATTTGACGTATAAACTTTATTATTATTGCTTTAACACAAGCACCTAAAAACAAATCCACTTCAAGTGCATTTCACCAAAAAACAATAATTCCAGAACAGACAGCACTTCACTTTCTTCTGCAAATTGTCATGCCACTTAAAGCCGGAATCGTTGCAGTAAAATCATGAGCTATGCAGCTAAATAAATATTTAATATCTGGTTTTACGACGCTTAAGAGAATCCATATTCCCGTATATTCACGTTGACTTATGCATCTATGCATTCTACTACTCTATGAATGACAAAGTATGCAATAAAATAAAGGAAAATAGCATACGAAATAAGCCAACGAAAGCTGGAGCAGAACAAAGTGGCTTTCACAAAATTTTACAATAATAAAAGAGTAAGCGTCAGTTATGCATTAGCTTTAAGAATATTGCAATAATCTGTGCGCCCTGTGCTCCACATTTACACCGACCGACCGACCGACCGACCGACCGCCCGCCCTGCTGTCAGCCGCTGTGTATTACATGACCGAACTGGTGTTGTGCTGTCAAGCTGTAAATGTGTTAAAATTCTCACAATAAGTTATTACAAAATATTAGCATATAAACAAGCTGCAGTTGTACAACAGTGATGAAAGGTGACTCAACGCACAACGGCGCATGCCTCGCATGCACCGCACCATTTCTGCAACAATCGGGACTGCCGTGCATGAAAGTCGCTAAGGTGCGAAAATGTAAGCTATGCGATTAAAGTTATTACTCTTGCTGCAGCAGCTTCATTCTCTGCAGTTTCGGTGAATTCTGTTTTTGAATTTCATTCTGTGCGATGAAGTTTTGTGCATAACTTTGCGAGAATTTGTACGACGATATATGTATGCCCACAGGCACATCTTAAAGTTTGTCAAATGCGTTGGTGGTGCTTTTTGGCTGGGCTTGTCCTTGCTAAATGCTCTGAAATATTAAAGGTAAATATTTGCCTGGCTTTAGAAGCAGCAGATTGATTGCATGAAATTCGCCAAAAAAATAACTACAGGGTCATTCATGTGCAAGTTTATTTTTAAAATTTGAACTATATGTACTATGGCGGCAGCCGTAGCCGAATGGGTTGGTGCGTGACTAACATACGGTAGTGTCCGGGTTCGAATCTCCGTGCATGATATACCATAATTATAGAAAAAGTTTTTTCTAATAGCGATCGCCCCTCGGCAGGGAAATGGCAAACCTCCGAGTGTATTTCTGCCATGAAAAAGTTTCTCATAAAAATCATTCGCCGTTCGGTGCTGGCTTAAAACTGTAGAACCCTCCATTTGTGGTAAAAATTTGAGCCAGGCAAGTAGTTGGGATGGCTGTCGCAATGACACACTTAGACCTTTCATAGGCGATACCACTGGAACTTAACCTTACCCTATGGGTTCCTTTTTAAACCTTCCGGTAGCTTTAATAAACGAAGAAAGCTTCGTTAGTTTTAGATGCGCTATCAAGTAAAAATGCCATGTCAAGAGTGCGGAGCCTCCTTTTCGCTAAGCCTTCACACTCACATAAAAGGTGCCTGACTGTTTCCTCTTCTTCTGTATTTAGACAGCTTCTACAGAAATCAAAGTACGGGAGTCCTAACCTTCTAGCTTGGCTGCCTATCAGGAAATGACCAGTTAATACCCCCTCATTTTTCTTATAGCTTCTCTGTTAAATCTTAACAAGCTTTTTGATCGACTGCTGTTCCATTTTGACAAAGTCTGTCTGCTTAGTTCATATGTTGTGAGGTTTTCCCCACTTGTTTTTACCTTGTTGATGGTTTCTATCTATAAGTAGTTTACAAGTGTCTATAGGCATAGTTATCGGCATCTTATCCACTTGGAGGTCAAGCGTTGTACCGGTTCGAGCAAGTTCTTTTGCCTTGCAGTTCCCTGCTATATCCCCGTGGCCTGGCACCCAAATATGGTGCACTTTGTAGTATTTCGATTGGTCATTGAGAAGTTTAAAACATTCTATGACTGTTTTTGACGAATGCGTTCGAGATTCTTGCTGCTTGACTGTCCGAGTATATGAAGACTTCATTTGTGGATAATACTCTCGTTTTTATTACCGTAAGTCCCTCTTTTATGGCAGTGACTTCCGCCTGAAATACACTGCAATGATCAGGTAGGCGAAAAGATTGGCTAACTCCTAGTTTATCGGAGTAAACCCCTCCACCTACTTAGTTATCTAGTTTGAACTATCTGTTAGGATATCTAAATAAGTAAATAAATAAATAAATAAAATTTTCTTTAGCTGCAATAAATTCCTCGATTCGGGCCCGGAAACGAGTGCTCCTTATTCACATTGGTCATAACGGTATTAATTGCTCATTGGTTTCACGCTCAACTACGTCCCATATCTAATAATCCAGGGGACTAAGGTCTGGGGAACTAGACGGCTATAGGTTCGGTGTTATGTGGTCATGGAAATTGTCAACCATCTAATCTTGTGTCGCCAACGCTTTGTGTGAAGTAGCAGAGTCTTGCTGAAAGATGTATGGGCTATCATTACATTACTGTCTACTATTTCTAGAACCTCGACAAATGTAACAGAATTCACGCGAAATCATTGAGTAAAGAAGTGTGGTGGACTGACAAGTTCTTTGTTGCGCGCATCACCTAAAATCATACAGTGACTGGAAACTTCGTGTGCGTGACAACAGTAACCTCTGCAGAATGTGAACATACTCGTCTATCATTCTGGTCATTTCTGTGGTTGATCTTTCGGTCTTGGTAAACAAGACAGAAAAAAGCCTAAAATCTTAGGCACTTCAGGCTGTTTTTTTTTTTTTTGTTGAGAAAGCGTTTTTATCGGATAACTTGCTGTTCTTGTGTTTGCTCCGACATAAACTGTTTTCTGCGCATAACGCAGGATTTATACCAGGGACTTTCATGCACAACTCGATGGATAAGACCCTCAGAAACATTAAGCTTTCTCGGAAGGGTCCCAATTGATTTTGAAGGGTCCTCGCCAATAATCGCTCGCACTTGTTGAATGATTTCTGTAGATTGGACAGTGTCAGTGCCGTGTTTTTTACATAATAAACTACTTATAATAAATATTCTAAAATTACAATAGGCGATCTTTTGAAAACGAAAAATCTATCTCAGCAACTTTAGAGATTTTTTAAAACTCAATTAAGGCTCTATTAATAGGAGCATTTCGAGCATAAAGAGATTTTGAGAGACCAATATAAAAGAACTCCGAACTGCAAAGATTGGAATATTAAAGAAAATCCTCTCAAGAAGTACAGGACAGTCAACAGCCCCACGAATCAAATAAAAAATGAAAGAAAAAGGTTAAATTATTCTCCTGTTCCGCAATGATTTTACGTTAATCAATAAGCAGCGTGCTTCATAGGTAGGGATAGGATCCGAAAGGGCGTAATTTACGCAACACGAAATGTAAGAATACTTTTTGAAGACCCAATGAAGAATGCATACTCAAATTTGGGACGCACAAATGCCGTATACAAAAGCTTCAGCGTACAAGAGTCGGAGAAATCGAAACTATGACGCCTAACAAAAGCAAACATGGCAAGATTTGGTAATTAAATAATAAAATTTATATGACTAGAAAAAGTAAGCTTCGAATGAAATATTACACCCAGCTCACTAACTTCACGTATACGTCACAGAGGCGCGCTAGATTTGTTATAAGTGGTATGAAGTAGAAAGTATGAAACTTTACAACTTATACCTCTTTAAAAATTGGCATAAACCACTGCTTTTAGTCACTGTATGTATCCCGATTTGCTGTGAATGCCGTTCAATTGAATTTTTTGTTTGTTTTCTTCTTCCATCATATATATATATTATATATAGATATATTTAATTAAAAGCCGAAACTCGTAATGTTTTGTCGACTTATTTACTCGCAGCTCTTTTGTACTATTTGAGAATTTTCATGCATCTACCCCTCGCATAGTGAATTTAAATTATTTTCATACGGTTCTCTAGCGTATTCAATTAAAATTGCAGTTTTTCTACTTAACACCTCTCGAAAAAGTTGACCTAAACAAGAGAACCTTGCTAAAGCAGAAACTCGAGCTTGAAAGACCCGGTGTTTAGTAGATAGCTTTCGAAACTCGTTAGATATTCATCCAACTTTGGCATTCACTTGCCTCTGTAATTTCTCACGCTCTTCTGAGTTCGTTCGCTTCAACGAATAATAAATTCTAAAGTTTTCTAAATATAAACCCAAGTATTTTCTTCTTCAACTTCTTGCGAGATGAACTACTACATTAACTTTAATAGTGGCTAAATCAGTGTGACAACCAAGTTGATATTTCAGCACAAATGGTACGCCTTTGCTTCCAGACTCATTTTATCATAAGTCAATAACTTTCATGCTCCAATTACCCACATAAGCAAGCAGTTTGTCCTACTCTCTTTAACCGAACAGAAGAAAGTTAGAATTATGGCATATTGTAAGGAGGAAATGTGAAAGCTAACAAGCTGTGTGGGCTCGCATAAGTGTATGTGTGCACGCATACACAAGCACACAGCTGTGTTGATGTGGAAATATGTGTTTGCCCTTGCGAGATTTTGAGTGATATCACCTGGTACTGAACAGCTGTGCTTCAGTTGAATTTGAAATCATATTTTCTCCATTTAAGCAAGAGATGGATTTTAAGCTGTTGGTTCAAATAAGCCTCTTTGTTAAATCTAACTTGCCACTATTTGACAAGTTGAAGTGCTGCAAGCATTTTAAAAGCATTTTCCAGTCACTTCTGATGCTTCGACGCAAAGCAATTCCTTTTTGTGTTGGCGTTGTGTTTCAATACCAAGTAAGAGCTGAGCGACAATATGAAAAAGCACACCATTAAACTCCAGCCCGATTTCAACCAAGCGCTTTCTCCTTCAGAATCCATTTTCATTACAAAACACGCCACCATCATCATATGCGACTAAGTATTTGCGTGTACTTTTCCTCTTTAATGATAGCAAAGTGCTTTGGTAGAAAATCGTTGCTTTATTTCAGATTTTTCCTGCAGGGTATGCACCAGCAAACGCTCGTTATGTGTTATTAGTATTGAATTATGTAGCATATATTTTGGCGCTGCGTATGTGAGAGGGTGGTTAGTAGTACTTTGTGTTCACGCTTGTTAAACATTTCAATACTAGTTTTGATATGAAATATTTTTGATCGTCAACCAGTTAATTTCTTATATTCATTGCAAAAAGTTATATTTTTGGCACAAATACGCATGAAATTGGAAAAACCTACTCACATAAATGTTTGTGAATAAATCTGATATTGTCGGAAATTCACGCTTCTACTACCGCACATGTGAGAAATTGTTAGAAAATATCTTAAATAAGGGTATTACATTTCGGAGTGAATAAAAAAAGTGAAATATAGTTCTTTTATTAGCTTTAAAAAAGTGCAGTATAGCTTCTTTAACTTATATGGCAAAGTTCCAGCTGCGGCTACAAAAATTTATCTAAAGCCTGTATAAACTTAGCTGAAATTATATTTGGTTTTATTAGCAAGTCATCAGTGTCTTCTAATAAAAATTTGTATCTATCATAAGAGTTGAGAACTCGTTAGAATATACAAATAAATCTCGAGTTACTTCTTTCTTGCATGCAAAGACTGGCTCACGCTTTTATTGTCTTCTCTTGAATCGCACCTTTTTTTCAGAGCTAAGCTTAACATTAATTTATCTAAAAGTGTAGCATTCATTTCTGCTTCATATATGCTTTTATTTGCACCCTTTTCGACAGCTGCTCCAAATAAGCGCCCAGTTGTCGAATGTCGAATTTAACCTGAAAAATTGTACCCAAAGTGCTTTCCCTTTTCGGAAGTTTTTTCCTTCACTATACCCAATGTTTTTTGTTGTTACATTTTTCTTCGGCTTTCACTTTGGCCGACTTTGCATATTTTTACACGACACTACCGGCTGGCTCTACACTTTACAAAAGCTCTACTACTTTTTTATGCAATGGCACTCATCTTCAACTGCATACCTCGGCGAGTGGCACATTTCCACCTGTTGTTGGGTGTCTGGGCGTAAGACGGTGGATTTTTAAAAGTGTGTTTGTATGTACGAGTAAATGTGTATGTGTGCAAATGCTGTGCTTTCGACACTGAAGTCTTTGCCACTATGCCATGAATTGGGGTTACCGAGCCAGCTGCGAACTGCCTACCATTTTCTTTGTTGAGATACTGGGACAGCATTCAAGCGCCTACTTAAATTTTATAAATTTTTTTGTGAAGCAGTAAGCATAGTTTTTAAGGTCATAAAGTATAAGAAAATATGTTTGTATGACTTCGGCAAGTCACTTCGATGCATTCTTATATAATTATTCATAGATCTTGTGATTTTTCTGAAAATTTTTTAGTATTTTTATTTATTAAATAGGAATGCTTGAATTATTAAATATTCGGCTAGCAATGGCAGGGGAATTTCGATGTCAGCCGAATGCATTTTTTTGTAAGAAAGAGTTAGCTTTTGACTGGTACTTTTTTGTTTTTTACTTTTATTTATTAATTTTTTGTTTGTTTAATTTTTAGTACGCCGAGCCGAAGGTCTTAGTTACTCGAGCTCCTATGTTGTAGTTAGGCGATTTATCGCTTAATTCCTGTACTAATTTTTAGTAATACCTACTTGCACAAAGAGGCCTAATAGGTTTTTAATACGGGCGTATATTTGTGCGTGTATACCGAGAGAACTGCCTACTTACCAAATGTGTGGCACTCGAGAGATGATAAATAGCAATGGGCCTTTAGACAATTCAAATTGAAATATTGAAAAATTGCCTACCAAGCAAAAGCGGAAACACTTCGCAGCATTCCGCTTTCATTCTTCCTATTTTATGCAACGTATATATGTGGATGTGTATCTACAGTAAGCGTCAAAAGAAAGTGTACTTCACATATAGTGCTCATAAGTTTGGCTATTTATTTATTTATTTTGACATTTAAATTTTTTTATTTATATATAATTTATTACATATAATATATTATTATTATTATTTATGAAGAAAAAAAAAAACAAAACAAATTTTTATTTATTATTTATTTATTAATTTGGAAGAAAACCTTGTTTGTTCTTGTCCTGCGTTGGCTAGAACCAGCTTGAAATGCTTAGGAGCTCTAAAATATGAGAAGTCAGAATGCCTCTCGGGGTTAGAGCTTCAGAGTATACTTAGATTCACAAAAGACGCAGACGTATTACAAGATGTTTACTACAAAGAAACGTAAAGGTCAAGCTCCATCTGGTAACACTAAGGACCAATACGTGATGGCTCTCAGTCAGCCAGCGCAACCTAATCTTATCTAACTTATTTTGTAATTTTCATCACTTTTTTATAAAAATATAGTTCATACTACAACAAAAACCATATAGAGCAAACTTTGTATAAAATTTAAAAAAATTCGGCAAATTTTTATGAAAAATTCAAACTTTTTACTCAGAATTGTTAGAAATATTTCGGGTATGCAGTTTTATAGATCCTTAAATTTTGATGTAATAAAGTGCAAGTTTCAAGTAGTTAAAAAATCGCGTTGATTTTTGACAATATTTTCTGTTGACGGTTTTTGGGTGTTTTCTTCCAAATAAAAAAATGTGGCGTAGGCGTTAAATGGAGAAAATTCACAATACTGCCACGAATAAAAATTCAAAAAAATCAGGTGAAAAATAATTACTTGAGACTACTTATTAAACCAAATTTTAATGAGGTATTAAATTACAAACAGCGATAACTTTTACAATTATTGTTATTTTTTTTGAAATTTTGCTAAAGTCAAGTCGAAACGTGAAGTATTCATGCTATGTTTTAATTTTTGAAAAATAAAGCAATTGACTAGCAACAAAAAAATTAAAAAACTATAATTTTTTCGGGTCTCTGACTACCGATTTTTTAATTAATTATTTTAATTCTTTAATTAAAAACTTTGAAATCTTCGTGGAATTTTATAAAAAATGTGAAACTTTGCTTAAATTGTTTTTGTTGTAGTATTAACTATATTTTTATAACAAGCTAATTGAAATTACAAAATTAATACATCATTTTTTTTTTCTTCGTCAATATGTGATGTACACCTTCTTTTGACGCTGCCTGTTTGTACCATTCGTTGTGCACTCTGGTGGACAGTGAATCGTTTTCTCGCACCTCGAAAGTAGCCAATTCAAACCAATCACTTGCAATTCAGCACACGTTCACTCGACCAGTCTCTTGTCCTTTGTCACTTGAATACGAAGTCCTTCAAAAGTTTTCCATCCCAAATTCGGTTACTGGCACAAGTGACACTCGGCCACTATTTTTTTTCGATCACTCTTGCTGTGTGCACCCTGATTACAATATAATTTTGTTGTTTGCTACTGCTTGGCTAAGGATTTGTATTTGCTTTTTAACTTGAGATTGTAAATTTAGACATTCGTTACAGTTTTGCATTTTTTATTCATTTCCCATTGAATAGATAAGTTTCTGTTTGAGCCATTGAATTGTTTGAGTTATTGAATTGCTTCTTGTACTCGACACCTTCTTTTAAGGACACATTTCTGAAGCGATCGAAGCTCAAGTACCTTGAGATAAGTTCAGACAAAAAGCTCAACTGAAACATGTAGCAACGGGCCAGGAGAACTATCATAGTCGTAAATACCTTTTAAGCGGCTAAGGGTAAAGAAATAAGGAATCAAATACACACCCAGTACACGTAGATTAATTGTGCGACTCTTTTTTTCTTTAAAACTCCTTCTAAATAACCTCTAAGACACACTTTAGGTTAAATGCAATGGGACCAGACTTAAAGCAAATAACACCTGAATAGTTTTCTGATTTGAAACGATTGAGGTAGTCTTCACAGAATTCAGGTTGCCCATAAACTACTGTCATTGAAAAGGCAAACCGCCGACTAGAGAATCACACGAAAACTGAACAATCCAATTTTAGTCAATAAGCCAGCTCAACCGCTCCTGCATCAACATAGTGGTTGATAATAAAATGGAAGCCGAAAAAATTCCTCGTCTAACAACAACGAAGCCGCGGAGACTTCCATCGTAAAGACAACTGCCCAACTTTGCCTGAAAGCGAAATCACTGGAATATTTCACAGAGCTAAACCTTGCAGTATTCTGAACTTTCTATTACTAGGTTGTTCAATAAGTTTTGCGGTTCGATAAGGGAGGGCGTTGCTACTAACCTATTTTTTTTTGTTATGTTGGTGCATTCTTCATAAGAAAGTATGTGAAGTTTCATAAAGGATTACGACGTTCAACATGATGGTGGATCGCAAGATATGAAATCTCTCACTTCTCGTAGTCAATCTCCTCTTTTCGCCTTTAAGTGGTGATACTGTTCAACGAATGCGGAGATCGAGTAACCAGTTTCCCCGAAAATTGAAAACCTCGATGGAAGCACTAGGATGTAAAGAACGGAGGCGAGCCCCCCGAAAGGGACTGGTCATTAGGTTGACGTCCTAATATTAGTTTAAAAAATAACTGTCACGAATCGGATAGGAAACAACAATCAACGACAAGAAAAAAGGTCTTAGGAAAATGCGGGTGTAATGTTGGAGGGCAGTGGCTATAAATCGAGAACGATGGCAAGAAGCTGTGAAGGAAGCAATGGTTCACCAAGGACTGTGACGCTAAGAAGAAGAAGAAGAAGAAGAAGAAGAAGAAGAAGAAGAAGAAGAAGAAGAAGAAGAAGAAGAAGTTTCATTTCAATCTGATTGTTTATAAACTATTTAGTATGGACGGGTCACAGTATTTTCTACAATGGAAAAAATCAAGTATTGTGCAGTGATTGAAGGGTTTAAAAGCAAAGGAAATGAACGAATGTATGCAAGTGAACAAAGACTTTTTGACACCAATTAGTACAGCAGAAAGATGAGTTACTGAATTTAAAAGTGGTAGTGAAAGTCTTGAAGGCTACCCAACTCATGGACGTCCAAAAACAGCAACAACACCAGAAATCGCAGCAAGAATACAGGATTTCATATTGGAAAATCGTCGAGTGGTTGAAAGAGATTTAGTAGAAATCCTAGGCATGTCATTGGGCAGTGTTAGCAATGGTTTGACTGAAGTATTGGGTTTCAGAAAATTGTGCGGCCGCATTCGCTAACAATGGAACATAACCGCATTTGAATGCGACTTTCCCAGAAACATTTAGAGCGTGTTCGAAAGCATAAAGTGGATTTTGTGCGTCGATTTATCAGTACAGATGAAACTTGGGGCTATCACCATAACAACAGGCTAAAAAGAGGTACGAATCTAGTTTTTTGGCTCTGAAACGAGCTCGAGTGCAGAAATCGGCCAAGAAGTTGTTAGAATCAGTTTTTTTGGGATGCGAAAGGAATTTTGTATGTGGATTACTTGAAAACTGGTAAAATAATAAATTCAGAATATTAAAATAATCTTTTAGACCAGCTAAAGGAAACAAATCGTAAAAAAAACTCAGTTTGCGAAAGAAAAAAATTGTTTTTCATCATGATAACGCACCGTGTCAAAAGAGCATTTTGGCAATGAGTAAAATCCGTGAATTAAAGTTCGAATTGTTAGAGCATCCACCAGATTTGGCCTCTAGCGACTTCCATCTGTTTCCAGACCTAAAAAAAATGCATGCGTGGAAAGCGTTTTTCCTCAAATGATGAGGTCGCAACAGCTGTGGAAGCGTATTTTGCAGCCCTGGAAAGATTCTCACTTCAGGGATGGAATTCATAAATTGGCATCTCATTGGAAAAAGAAGAGTGTTGTTCAGGGAGACTAAACTGAATAATAAAGTTTATTTCAAACCTAAAAATTGTGTTTTTCTTATTGAACCACAAAGCTTATTGAGCAATCTAGTAACTGCTAGTCTTTGAAAGGTCGCAGAAATGAAGCTCGTGGCATCCACAATTTTCTGCTAGTCAGATAGTCCCATTAGTCACGTAGATTTTCAAGGATTATTTACGTTTTTCTTTTATTTATACACCTGAATGTGAACTGCTTCAGGTGACTTTAAAAGCATTCACAATGTTTGTACATTAAAAAATACTCATAGCAATTTAACTAGCCAGTTTTATCACCTACAACTTTTACTCAAATTAATACGGGCATACTTGAACGAACATACGCAGCCTTGGCTATGCACGAATTCTATACGAATATATAAATTTTATGATATTTCGCATAATATTACGGCTTTAGCGATGGAGAGTGGGCGCATCGGAAATGCAGTGTTCCTTGCCACTGTCTAAGCTGCTTACTAAATCAGTGTTTTGCTTTAATCGGTTTTAAACTTTCAAATTTTCATTTACATTTTTCGTTGGCATCTCCGAAATTATTTCGTATTCTGTGAAAAGCAAACAAAAGCATTTACATGCAAACATACACAGGCATATATGTGTCTATATGCATGTTCACATATATGCACATTGTGCTCCCCCGAAAAGCGTTTGTTGATTGCGTAGTCTCCGTTCTGTCTGTAGGCTTCTCAGTAGAAATATCCGCAGCCATATTAAAAAATGTCAGCCCCTTAGGGAGTTTACCGTCTGCTGTTGGTTATAATTTTTCATTTATTCCACTTTCTTAGCGCAACAGAGGCAAATTTTTCAATACAATTGAATTTCGTATTTTAATTAATTCAGAATAAGCAAATAACAGAAGTCGATCTCTGCAACTTTAATGTAGCGGGTGAGCTGACTCGGGCGCTGAATGTAGCATACCAGCAGGCGCGTCTTGAATTGGCTGCTTTAATTGAATTGAAAAAAAAGCAAAACATTTTAGAGCGCAGACTTTAACTTCCAGGTGAAACTACAATTACAAGCAATTTAAAGACTACTTGACTTCTTTGCAAAAATAACAAAAACAACAAGTATTGTAAAATTTACTTTCGACGGAAAATTACCTGCTTTCATTGTGTCTGCGTAGAGGCATTGTGCTGTCTGTTTCTGCTGCTGTTTCTGTTCCTTCTTTTGTTTGCGTTTCTCTTTTGTTTTTACTTTTATTTCTACTTTGTAACTTTCGTTTTATTTAAATGACGCTGGTTTCGATTTCATTGTAATAAATCTGTTTTTTCATCATTTTGAATTCATTCCATTGTTTTCCTTTTTGATGCTGGCTGAGTGGCACGCTTGGCCGCACAAAGCGAATTTACGTGTGCAATTGTTGGCGCACAGCGCAGACAAGCATAGAAAGCAGAAGCATCGTAAATGCGCAAGGAAGTGGTTAAAACTGGTGGCTAAATAAAACTTATGAAACTTTTTTCACTTTGGCTGAGTGAAAAAGGCAAGAAGTGGTTGAAGTTAAAAGTAAAAAATAAATGCAAAAAATATATACACGCACATACATACTATACATGTGTGGGTCTATGTGCAAAACTAAAGTTAAGCCCAACAACGCGTTAAGTAACGAGAATACTTGTTGGTGTGTGTTATATTTACTTGAGACTGCAAAGGCGAACAGCAAACGGCAAACTTTTTACGAGCACTCTTTTTAGCGTTCGCTTTCTGGCGCGTGCTTGTGCCAAAAGGATACTGTTGCATAAAATTCGAGTAAACGAGAAGTTTTATGGCTTTCACGTCGAAAGCTTGCTCAACGAGCGGTGAAATACCACTGAAGCTGAAAGTACAAACGTAAAGGGTTTTCCAATAAAGGTGAGTCGAAAGCGAGCTGTGTGTACAAGAGAGTAACGAAATTATGACCTGTTTTTATTTGAAAAGCGTTTATGTACTGCAAATGGCATAGTTCATGATTCAATGATGAATAAATGTGGATGAATTTGAAAAAATGGGGTATTTGGGTCGACTGCCGCTTAGGTTAGGTTAGGTTATGGTGATAGTCGGTCTGTACGACCAACTCACGTATACCTTACAGGTCCGTTGTGGTACCACTGTGTGACGTGGGAACCTCATTAATTTTTCTTCGTGGAATCATTTTGTGGCTCTTAATCTAGCCTAAGTGCACTAGCCTGCCATCCCAGAGGTTGTGGATTTGAGACCCACGTAAAGTATGGTCCTCGTACTTTTCCAAATTTACCTACTTTCGCTCTTTCTAATTATTTTCCATTCCAAAAACATTTTCAAACTCACTGCTCAAATCCAAACTTATCCCCTAGTAATAGCGCAGACAAACCAAATTTAGCGAAGTTCTCAACCATCTGTGCGCTCCTTCTGCCAAAAAAATGTGAAACACAGATGGCGCTCCAAGCAGTAAGAAGGCGTTGTTCCTAAGCAATGACCGGTGGGCATTCCCACAATTTAGGACTGGTAGCGACAGGCGAATCACCTACCCTGCCAGAACTCAAAACAGATTCACGAAACCAACGCAAGACTGAGTCTTGTTGAGGCCCTATGCTCCTAAGAGGAGTGAACAAGGAAAAAAAATGAAGCGCAGAATTGGTGCCATCCCCACGCCAGAAGTTCCGTAAGCGAATTGAAAAAATATTTACTTGGAAAGCCTGCTCTGATTTTAGCTAATGCTGGACAATTGCAAAGGAAACCTGCTCTGAGTTAGCTAAAGCTGGACAATTGCAAAGGAGTGCTTAACTGTTTCTTCCTCTTCCTTTTCCTCAGCTCTACAACTTCTATAACTAAATTTTTCTTAGCAGAAAACTCCTAGTCTCAAGGAGTGCCTGCCAAATAGCCACTGACCGGTTATGAAAGCCACTACCTTCGAGATATCTTCTCTTGAAAGGCTAAGTAGTTCTTTTGTCTTTTTCTTGTTTATTTGCGGCCTTAGCAGCCTAGCTGTTATGCATGTGCCTTCATCTCTCCATGCCCTATTGGACTCTTGGAAAATGTTATTCTCAATTATTTATTTGCTCGTGACCACAGATACTTCTATTTCTATCACAGATCAGCTTAGGAGTAGTACCTTTCTGGCTAGCTCATCGGCTTTACAATTCCGCTCAATGCCTCTGTGCCCCGGAACCTAAATAAGGCTGATCTTGAATGCGACGTGGACATCAATTAGGGCTGCCCGGCATTCCTGTGTAACCTTTGATCTTAGTAAAGCCGCATTCATGGATTTAATGGCCGCCTAACTATCCAAATGCGGCTTATTGGCAGGGACCTGTAACTTCAGAAAATTTTACAAATATGTCTAGCGAGATCAAATTGCACGACATCAGTGGTAAATTCATCCATTTCCGCTTGAGATTACCATCACCTCACTATAGTTTTATCATTCGCAGTTGCTGCTAGTCCTGCAATTTGGCATCAGTTATTGAATAATAAAATTTTATACAGACGCCACCAAAGCAATATGGCTGCCATATCCTGCTAACATTAAGCCCTATTTGAAAACCTTTTATATCCTTGCTCGTAAACAGATGCCCATACATATCTGTTTTTCCGGGTTTAAATGAAAGTCTTATTTTCTCTCGTAGTTGCAGCTCCTTAATAGTAAAGTCGCATAAAAATATATGGAATGAAAGTTTTTAAGGGAGTTCGAAGTGCATTAAAAAAGCTTAATTTCTGGGATTAGCTATTTCAATTACTGCATTTTTCGTGCGTTTCTCACTCCACTCATGCCATAAAAGGCACAAATCGTAATAAAAAATGTGTGAAAGCCATGACGTTCATACTTTACAGTGCCATAAAAGTGAAAAAGGGAATTTTTTAAGTAACCTCTAAAGAGGAATATTTCTTAAATTTTAATAGGTTTGTGTAAGTGCCCTTATACTATTGTGGTAAATATATCAGAGTATAGGAAGCTAACCACTAACTTTCTACAGCACCATCAACATCCTCACTTATCAACAAGTAATGAAGATCTTCCCATAAGGATCAAAATAAATCGGCTAGGCACTCATTCGCACACAAGTAGATGTAGCGTTAGAATAGAATCTTAGCTAAAAAACAAATCTGGAAGCTTAGTAACAATTCTAAAAATGGAAGGCCTAGGGTTGTATACCAACACTTATCATTAAAAAACAGAATAGTGTCCGTTAGTTACTCGTAGGTTTTGCCATTTTGGTGGTCAAAGGCGGTTATATTTAGAAAAAAAATTAATATTTCTCATACCTCACTTTTCGAGCAAACACGTTTGCTACAGTGGCCACCGTCGATTTCAATACATATAGTAAATATTCTTAAAATTCTACGGAGTGAATTTGGCTCTATATGGGGAAGTAAAAACAAACCCATTCTTTCTCGAATATGTAGGCGCCTTCAATTCGCCACTGTTCCGCTCTCTATCTCTGCGCTCTGCTCATTTAGCGAAGAATTTTGTATGTGCAAGCAACAACAAAGTTAGAGAGCAAGATTCGCTGCTAGCGAGTAAAATTACACGTCTTAAAACTGGTATTACTCTTTCAAGAGAGTTTCATTAGATCGCGTTCCTACAGAGAGACTTCTGTTGTTTCAACTTTGCGATTTCTCTTTTGATTTTTCCTCGTATTTACACACCTTGCAAGGTGGATTTAATAAGGTGACAGCATTCACCCACCTGAACTTTTCGCCGTAGGTATGGCTTACGTCAAAATGATATGCTTTGTTTGTATG
Organism: Anastrepha ludens; assembly: GCF_028408465.1. Classification (NCBI taxonomy): domain Eukaryota; kingdom Metazoa; phylum Arthropoda; class Insecta; order Diptera; family Tephritidae; genus Anastrepha; species Anastrepha ludens. The sequence continues at coordinate 6,515,235 of NC_071499.1, read as the reverse complement.
TATTGGTATGTTTACATTCGTATGTTTACATTTGCTTGCTGATTTTGACATGATGCTTGCACCAAACGCAACAACAAATACATGTAGGGTTTTACTTATATGTGTTTGCTGTCACCTGTAATAAATTCGCCTTGACACCTTGCAACCACATTGAGACGAATGAGAACAGACAGTTTGTTGAGCTCTTCACGAGCACCACAAGTAACGAGTTGAAGCAACAAATGTCTCCCTGTATGAAGGTTGTCTTACTAGTACTCAATAAATTTAGTTTTTGGCCGCTCATTTCTACTACTCCCAACATATGGTTATTTATACCAGCTGCTTCATTTATTCCCCACAACCCTCGACGCATCGAAGAGGCCTTATGACTTTCGAATCAATATCTTGCGTTGTATGAGTGCGGCCGGGTTACGCCAAGATTTCGTACTAAAAAAATAACAGTAGAAGGAAAATGTGCCATATTTAAGTTTTTCTTTGATAAAAGCAAAAACTGTAGTTTCTTCGATTCTGTTCCGGTCATTTTATTGCGAAATCTGGAAAGCCAATTTTCGAATATCCTGATCCCCATTTAACATTCCTTTGGTCGCACAAAAATGGTGCAGAATACTGTTTGGAACCGCTTGAATTAGGCTGCATAAAAAAAAAAGCTCGATACATTGGTGTTGTACGGGTTAATGCAAACTAACCTCGTGGACCGCATTTCCATCAGCAAATTACTGCTGAATCGCAATAAAATTGACCCATTTTCGAAGCGGCTGGTGAGTGGTGATAAAAATTGGTGAGTAATGAGAACGTGAAGTAAAAACGGTCTTGGCTAACCAGCAGTCAAATTGTGGCCAGGCCAACTTTGATGCTTAAGAAGGCTTTGTTTTGTGTTTCACCTCAAGAGAATCTTGTGCAAATCGGCTATCACAATTTTCTGTCAATAAAAATGAGGAATAAGGATAAGTGTTTTTCGAGAGAGTCATAATAGAATTCGCTTCAAGAGCGCAAGAAGTTGTCGAATAAAACGAGGCACATTGGGTCTAAATCGGAGCATTTTAACTATGCAATCCAGATCACTGCCCTCCTCTTATTGGTACCTAACACATTTAAATCCACTATGAGCAGATTTGCAAAATGTTACTGCATCCTTGATTTAATTTTTGCAATCGAAATGAATTTATTGTGCATCATAGATTCGTTTTATTTACAAAAATTTCTTCTCTTTTTAATTATGCGTAAATATTTTTTTCCATGCTTTGCATCACAATTTTTCGTAAGAGTAAGACTTTTGACGAGAACTACTCGGGCTGCAAAGATCAATAAATTTATTGGAGTGCACCCACAAGCCCTATCTTCTTCTTCTTGATGGGCGCGATAACCGCTTACGCGATTTTGGCCGAATTTAACAAAGCCAGTCATTTATTTCTCGTGTTTATCGGCGCCAATCGAACACACCAAATGAACCCAAGTCCTTCTCCACCTGATCTTCCCGACTCAGAGAAGGCCTTCCTCTTCCTTTGCTACCCCCAGCTGGTACCGCATTGAATACTTTCAAAGCCTTAGCGTTTGTATCCATTTGGACGAAATGACCCAGCCACCGAAGCCACTGGATCTTTATTCGCTGTGCATCATTGTTCTATCGCATATGATACTCGCCGTCACCAACGTGGATAAGTTCAAAAGTCTTCAGCAAAATATCTCTTTCAAACACTTCAAGGGATGCTTCATGGGATGTTGTCATCGTTCAAGCTTCTGCGCCATACGTTAGGACGGGCATAATGAGAGCCTTGTAGAGTGTTAGTTTTGTTCGCTATCAGTTATTCAAAAATCTCACACACATTTCTCTCTGTCTTCGGTCACCCACCGCTCTCTCGAAACTAACCTTACTGAACGGCTGGAATGTTTAAGTGCGTATCAATTTCAATCACCCCTAAAGTTGCTTAAAAACTAATTTGGAAAAATATTTGCTCAAATTAGGTTTAGTAAAATTACCTGGAATTATGACTACAACAAAAAACAAAAAAAGCTAAATTAAAAAAACAAGTTGCTTGCGCTGAGGATCAGCGAATGATTTAAATTGCATACCAACGTTTTGCAGTTTCTCCGAACTTTTAAAAGAGCAAAAAACTTTTGATTTGCAATTTTACTTTTTCCCCTTGTTTGCATAGACATAACTTTTTCAACCGCAAGCTAACAATGCCGTGTTTTCTAACATTACTTTGCCGTCAGTTTTGCTGCTACTCCTGGACCTCGTTAAGCCGCTACCTCTTGTTTTCTTGTCTAAAGCATTCCTACAGCCATTCGTTCATCTCTAAGACAATTGCGCTCTGTTCCTTGCAGATTTTTATCATTTTCCATTACAATTTTTTTTTGGTATTTAATACCTAAGTGGAAAATAGCACAAAGCTGTGCAGAAGCACTTTCGTGGCAACGCTGCTGATTTCAGCTCACTGCTGTTGATTTGCGTATTCAGTGCAAAGTTTTATTAAACGATAAAGCAAAGAAGAATCAAATTACGAAAACTTTTTCCTATATTTCATAATTCTTCCAGATTTATGTATGCAAATGTGAAAATATTTTAATTCTTGTAAATTGAATATTAAACTTTTACAGCATAATTTACTTAGTGCTAAACGCAACTTCAATTTTAAGCCAGCTCTTCTTGCTTTTTCTCACTCTAAGCAATAACAAAATGTAGAAATATTATGGAAAAGAATTTATTTTTCATGCTTTATGCATTTCACTTCAAAGAATTCGAATATTTTATATTAATAAATATGTTTGCAATTTCCCAACATATTCAGGTTGAAAATCATTAAAATCCATCAAACTACGAAATCAATAAATCCTACAACGTGTTCACATATGAATGTACATATACGAGTACATATATTAGGGTGGGCCAATTGTATTGAACGATTTTTTTAAGAACGATAGCAGATTCGGAGTCTACATGAACTTGTAAGAAAAAAGTCCATAAGGGTCTAAGCTTTAGGGTACCTGACCATTGAATTATGACCGATGATAAAAATTCCATGTTTATGGCTTTGAGAGCGAATAAAAAGCAAACCGTTTTAAAGCATTTAGAAAAGTTTACATATTTGTTTTTATTAAAAACTTCTTTACATTTTTGTACTAAAATATTTATTTTAAACTAATATTTCGTGGCTCCTCCTCTTGCTGGCCACAATCCGTTAAGGCATACGGGCTACGCACTGTGTTATCTTCATCTTAAGATTTTGGCCATTATACCACTCATTTTCGATGTTTTCCTTAAACTGTTGTATTGTGGTATTATTCCGCTGGTATATTACCAATTTCAGGTATGCTCAACAATCTCCGATGGGGTTAAGGTCAGATGAATTGCTAGGCCATGGCAAAACCAATATTTCCATTGAATTCAGACAATTCATGCTCATCATGGAGATGGAACTCCATCTTGCATAAACTTGTATTCGTCTCTCGGACACTTCAGGGTTTCTAAATATGGCAGCAAAACGTTTTCCAGCTCGTCCACGTACTGGACAGAGCGCATTGTTCCCTCAACAAAATGTAGCGGACCTGGTCCCTCTGAGGTATTACAGCCCCAAATCATAACACTGGGGGGAGTTTGACCTTTGGAAGCACACAATTTGCGCACAAAATTTGCTGTTTTTGTGACCGTTTCCAATCGGCATTCATCGCGATGATCTGTAACAAGAAAAACAAAACCACAAAAAAGTGCTGTTTGACAAAGGAACCAAATGTTTTTTTTAAACTCACTTTTTTCCAATATTCCGCGTCGAAGTCTCTGTGAAGTTGTGCCCAAAGTTTCCGCCGATGCCACTTGCACAACTAACTTTTCACTTATAAGCAAAAAAACCTGATCCTTTTCTAATCGTAGCAGGCCAATTGACCGGAAATTCTTAAAAACATCTAAGAACAGGTTAAAACCCCTTAATACCCTTTTTTATTTGGAAAAGCCCAAATTATATTCAAAATTGTACCTGTTATTTGAAGTTTTCGGAAAAAAATGCCATCAGTCATAATTCAATGGCGAGGTATGTAATAGGCGCACACGCCCAGAGGATGGTCATGCAAACACATGACTTCTGCAGAAGCTGTCTAATTAAAGAAGATCTCGCAACGTATGTGCCATTGTTCTGGTCTATCAAAACGTCGGTTCGCCATTAAGGTAGACAATTCTTTATTGGGTTGGCAGATCTTAGTACTTTGGAAATCAGGGATTTTCTAAAATGTTTGATAAGTTCAAACTGGTTTTAAGAGAGATAAAGATCACTGATGATGATGAAGGTGAATATCATTGTTTCGTATGTTGTATGGGCATTTACTATTCTTCGAAGAAGCTTGATCGGCAGGCGTCGAATGGAAGTTATGTACCATTTGCCTGCACATCCACAGAATTGGATGCCTTCGCTGCAGTCAGGTTTTAAGATTTATTTCTAGATAAATAATTTATTGAAACTTGAAAACCATCCAATTAAGTAATGTAGTCTTTCGAGATTCAAATCGAGCTCATCCCGCTTTTTTGAAAAAGCCTTATGAAATCGGCATGGAATTTTAGTCCACAATACTGCGGTAAGAGAAAGAATTTTGTTCCATTATACTGCAGTATTAGAAAGATGAATCCTATTGATTGAGTGATATGATCCTGAACGTGTTCATTTTCCAAAGACCAGTGGACGCCAACGCTCCCAGTCTGACGAGCCACCCCAACTTTATCATTTTTTCAGAGATAAAGAGTCACTATTCTGCACTTTTTTCAAAAAGTTCAAAATATATTGTATTTTTTTTTTACTTATTATGAATAATACCATAAAACCCTGCCTGAATGCTAATATTTTAAGGCACAAGTAAAGAACAGGCAGCTTTTCGCTAGAAAACCCCAAAAAGGGCGTTGCTGAACGGTGCCACGCCCTCCCCTTCACCCATACCACAATGTAGTAATGGGAAGTAAGGCCTTTGGTCAACATTAATTTTCATACCAACTTCGTTTTAAAGTTAGCTTCTTTAAAAATTTGTGGGCCTCGAAATTCACCTTAAAGCTTAAACTCTTACGGGCTTTTTTTCATTATTTTACGTAGAATCCGTAATCTGATTCTGCTAAGAAAGATTTCGCAAAAAAATTGACCCTCTCTAATATACACACACACACTTTTACGCCATTCTTGTGTGAGTATCAAAATTCACGCATTCATACAAAATTGAACAACAGGTCGACTGGCTAGCAAACATACAACCATAGTCAAATTTACAAATTTACATGCATATCTACCTACGTATGTACATTGGCAGCTTCCGAGTGGCAAAATAGAGCAAAGAAAATGAAATTGTTTGCGTATTTGATTTTCCGCCATACTCGCTGTATGCCACCGCATGCAAGAGGAGTTGAATTTTGTTTACGCTACGTGGCGAGAGTGCCTGGAAATATCCAGCATATTGGCTTTGTGGTTGAACATATTTCATCGAATTAGTAGCTAATGAATATCACGAAATGACCTGACATTCTTAATCACGGGTAATGTTTATGCAGCATTGAAAACATATTTTATATGTTTGACAACTTTAATTATAAAATTTTGCGGTTGAGAAAAATATCACTGGCCATAAAAATTGTGAAACTGCACACAGAATTGTTGAGCGCTTTGGAGTGAGGGGTTTAATTTTTATTTATTTTTTTTGTGATTGTAACCATTATACAGGGCTCCATATATAGGGTTTGAGGCTGTAAAACTTTTTGCAGGGTAGGATATTTGATCGCTGGCTTCTTTAGCATTTCCGAAGCATCGAATTTTTAGATTTGCGACAAAGCGAGTATTGCAAAAAAATGCTCAAATCACATCAGGAAAATGACCATCACGACCACGCTTACAGGACAATATCCTTTTCATGAAATTTTCCATAACCGAATTGCAAAGTGGCTGCCCTATGTCCTCGATAGCCTCACGAATTCCATCTTTGAGATCTTGAATCGACCCTGGGCTGTTGGCGTAGACCTTCTCTTTCACGTGGGTCCAAAGAAAAAAGTCACAAGGCCTCGGTGGTTAAATCACAAGATTTCGGTGGCCAATTGTGATCACCTCTTCGAGAGATGACACGGTTCGGAAACTTTTCCCGTAAAAGATCAATGGTTTCGTTGCTTGTGTCGCACGTAGGTCGTGTGGCCGTTTTGTTGAAAACAAACGTTGTCCAGATCAATACCATCCAATTCCGGTCATAAAAATCGTTAATCTTCTCTCAATAGCGCAATCCATTCACCGTTAATACCTGTTATTGTAAAACCCTTTATCTTACAAATAACTAAGTTTTATTTTGCCTTAGAATGCCCTGATACAGTTTCCATGAAAAATCGGTCACTGATTCTGAAAGCTCAAACCATTTCTAAAAGTTTTTGGAAAACCTCAATTAATTATTCGCTACAATAATGTAAGGCAGGTGGAACAATATCAAGACACACACCAGAAATAGGAGAGGGAGCTCGTCCAAACACCTAACAGAAGGGTATGCGTCAATTTACGTCAAATTTACAGAAAGCGAAAATTTTGAAATCCATTTTAATAAAAAAAAAAATTCTGTATATTTTTAATTTTTTCTCGTATTTTTATAAAAAATGTGTGTGGCATCAGGTAGAGATACACTCTCAACGTAATTTTAATTTATTTATTGTTTCATTTCCCACATTTATTGCATTTTTTTTATCTACCGATTCCTCGCATTTTTTGGTCTTTGCTCGCCTTTGACAGGATACTCGCTCGATTGCTCCGAGTTCATAAGCACAGAATTGGGTCTAGTATCCAGTTACGATGCATTTAGTAATGGACAAAAATTATTTACTTATAATTATTGGTACTTCTTCAAATGAATTTTGAGGCTTTGAGAATCAAATTAACTTACAAATCGTTTACAAAACGCTACTATGAAGCTAATGTTGGTAAATACCTCGAATTTGCCACAAAACTAACAGCCTAAAATTTCTTCCGAAATAGGTTTAAATTTGATGAGCATTTTTATACCGCAACACAATTTTTGGAAAATTTTGGTCAAAAATAATTTCGCAATTTTTCACCATCGATAGTGGATAAAAAAATTTGCGGACAATTTTTCTGTTACTCAGATTTTAAGCTAAAACTTTGCATAGTTGCTTATATTTGCTGAAAATTTGTGCACACGAACTGTTAACCTCTGTAAGCACTTAAAAGTAGGTGTTAACATAAAGCTGTAAACTTACATGTAATGCGAACGAACAAAGCCTGAAATAGTGCTCGAGAAAAAGTAAATAGCTGTACTGACTTAAAAGGCGTTTGTCGACATTTGAACCGAATTTTCTCACAACCGTGATATAATGGAGAGGTAAAGAACTAACGTGTGCCAATAAAGTAGCTAGACAAATTTGGTTAAAAATAAAAAACCATACTACTGTTCAAATTGTTTAATTTTTTTTATTTATAAAACATATGATTGTTACACAAAAAAAGCATTACTTGTATAGTTCTAAAGGACCATGGTCTTCTATTTTCCGAAGCTTTGATTTGATACCTCCAATCATCTTTTGGACGACGTTCATGTCCACTTTCCTTGCACATAATTTGATCCTGTTCTTCAGCTGTTGATTTGATTTAGCTTCCCAGCCATCTTCGTACACTTTCTGGCAAAGTAGAGTCCAAAAATTTTCAATTGGTCTGGCCTTTGGGATGTTTGGTGGGTTAGCACATTTCGGAACAAATTTTATATTATTTTCTGACATCCACTCTAAGGTCTTTTTAGCATAATGACTACTTGCTAAGTCAGGCCAAAAGATGTAATTACCATCAGAATGCTCGGATTTGATAAATTTTTTAAGTTTTGTAAGGCATTTTTGAATGTAAATGTCACTTCTTATGGCAGGAGCTGTGGAATCTTGAAGATAAAGTTGAGAGAGTCCTTTGGAAGATATGGCAGCCCAAACTAAAACTTTCGGTTCAAATTTAGCTTTAGGAGCAAACTTAATATTATCAGGAGTATTCCCTATGTTGTTTGTATAAAATCCACAGTTTTGGTCTCCGTTATTCCAAGCAAACGTAAAATATTTCTCATCATCGAGAATCACCTCAACATCGCCAACAAAATAGCTACGGCGGAGCAATCTACATTTCTTTGGTATTTCTTCTAGTTGTTTATCACTATATTTTGGAACCGTTACCCTTTTGTGATAATTAATACCACTTTTCAACAAATTTTGACGTACAGTCTCTTTAGAAATACCAAACTTTCGACCTAACTTGCGGTTTGATGCACCTTTTTTGTCAATAGCAGCTTTTTGCAGTTTTTTTAATTGTTTTGCGTTCAGAACTTTTGGGCGACCTGATTTTTTCACTCCTGAGGGAGCTATCCCACTATCAAAACGTTTAAAAATTGAATAAATTGTTGAACGTGCAATATTTTCCAGAAGAAAGTGTTGCAAAACCTCTTTTTTTGAATGCTGTCCAAGCATGTCATAAATGCGTTGACGTAAATGGTCTTGGTTTGCGACCTTCATGATAAAAAACTAATTTAAATAATTTTTTAATTAAAGGGCATAAACTAATAAATAATTTAAGGATTAAATGAAAAAGATATTATTCACCACTCTTAGGTTCTAATAAAAAGGAATTTGTCCAGCTACTTTATTGGCTCACGTTAAACTCGAATTTTGTGCATCACAGGCTATTAAATGCTACTAATCACTTCCTAGTGCTATCTAACTAACCTATTGAAATAAAATTTGGTGGAGAGTACTTTTTCGAATATTTTCAGATTTTCACAACTTTCTTAAATCATTTTTTTTTTGTTTTTTTTTCTTGTTTTGAGAGGTAGGGTTTAAAATGCCTTCGTACTTACAGTAACCGTCGTCCACTGCGCCGGATGGTGTGGCCACTAAAGCAATACCTCCTCTTCTTCTAAGGAGACTATCTTCCCGGAACTAGTTTCAGCATTACTTCGGGAGTGCCCAGAATAACGTCCATGATCCATGACCAGTTCTATTCGTCCACGTTTGGGTCCACCTTGCTTGTAGCCACCTTCGTGCTATTGACTCATCTTCTTATGTCTCTATCTGTTAGGCTTCGCTTTTTTGTGTGGCGTCGAGGTTTATATTCTTTCTCCGTAATGCGCCTTCAACGTAGCTTTTAACCGCATTTCAGTTATCGTCGCGGGAACGAATTTCACGCATTTTATTTTGAGTTGTTTTTTTTTTACATAAATTTCCTACGGGGTATTCATTCATATTCTACAGCATATGTTTATCAAGTAGTTCGTGTAGCACATTTTCCAATATTTAAATTGCTTTTTTGTATTTATATTTGTGGGTGACTAATAACAGGATTAAAGATTTGAATCTCGGAGACAAAAATAAAACTGAGTGAAGAGTTGTAAAATAACTAAAACATTTTAATCGCATATTTACAGATGAAGAAGCATTTAGCTCGATTTTCAATTTTGAATAAAAAGCAATGCTATTAAATATTTAAAAAAGAATTATCATAAATGCTGTACACTTTTTTTAATATTTATAGGTACACGAATGTGGAGTGGACGTAGTTGTTGTATAATTGTTTTAAGAATTTTTGAAATTGAAGATAAATAAAAATAAAAATTAAATTTCCTATATCTGAAGCGTACCAAAAATATGGCTGCAGATATAGAAATAAATATGTAATTTCATATGGAAATATGAGACTAAAAATAGGGTGATACGTCAACAGCATATTAGCAAATATATGTATCATACTTAGTTAAGTTTAAAAATATATATATATTTACACAAGTTGAAAAAAAAATCAGAAAATTAATATGAGCACTGAGCTTACCTAATCAATAGCAATCGAAAATAGTTTGCTAAAGCATCCGAAATCGCCATGAATTGCTTCATACGCACAGTTATTATTTGTATGTTTGTAAGGCTTCTGGGCTGTTAGCACAAAGAAGAGCCAGATGTGTTATTCTAAAATTTGCCAACGCTGAGCATTCAGTACAAAAAATCCTTAAGCAATATAAAATAATATAAACAGAAAAATGCCACTACGCTACGAAAGTATTTGTATGCCACAACCATGCACATATTTTTTATTATTGCATCATTTCGATGCAGGATTGGGAAATCATGCAATTTTTCGTAATTGAAGCTTTGGCAAAACTAGAAAACCACCACAGAATGCAAAGTGAGGAAAAATTTCATATGAATTCTCTCAAAATTCGTTTGGAATTTATGAACATCTTCTTGAATGTGAACATTTCTCAGCTCTGACACTCTGGCATACAAATTTAGTTTAAGTACAAATCGATTGCAATAATGAAACTCATCAAAGAATTTTGTGTGTTCTCTCCTTTTCTTTGTTTCCTTCTCCGCTACTCTTTTTCATTATATATAGCAGTTAATTTTACTTCGTATTCCGTGTTGCAAATTTGTTGCTGTATAAAATGGCGTGAAGACAATCAAATGAAGGATAAACAAACTGAGCCAGAAACGATACCCAAAACAACGATTTAATAAATATTCCCCGAAGGCAGAAAAATTACACAAGATTTTATTTGCCACTGAGACAATTCAGCAACGCAATGTAAACATCACAGCTGCAAGAATATAGCAACAACAATGATCATAGTTGGTAATCAAATCGTCGATAAGTTCAACGCAGCCTAAACGAAAGCAATTGAAAGACAAATCCACAGCGTGCCGTTACACCGAAAATGGGATTTGAAGTAGCCGAAATAGCTGTTACTTTCGCTCAGCTAAAACTTATTGATGCCGTTGCTACATGTTTTGCGTATCTAATTGCTGCTTATCGGCGGTCAGTGGTGATCGGTTGTGCAACGTTTAGGTTCGAGAGCAACGCCTTTACCAAAGCACTAATTTATTGCAAATCAAAGAAGGTTGTCAGTTTCAACGATAATAAGGGCAATCCAAACGAAATCAGCTACAGCAATAACAATAGCAACAGTACTACTAATTGCAACATGCGCTTGCAGCGACGGAAACAACAGCAACAGCAAGAGGAATTTAGGCGAGAAGCTATAAGCAGCAGCAGCAGCAGCGTTATTAGGCAAAGCAGAAGTCAAGCGATAGAAAAAGAGGTTACGCATACGCCCCGTAGTGCTCAACATCCGCCCAAAAAGCATAAATATCAGCGAGTGTTGATTAACAGTTAAAATGTTGACAGCGCGCGAAAAAGAACAAAGCAAACACGAATACAGATAATTACAAAAACAAGTATAAACAAGGAATCTAATCAAATAGGCTTACGACAGCTGAATTAATTTAAGTAAAAACAAAACGAGTGAACACAGAAACAAAAGAAACTATTTAAGAAAATTTTCAATTAAATCAGGGGAGTTTTAAGACAAAAGAAAGGGAAAACTACGGACCTACTCATTTGGGAATAAAAATTACCGTAGAATGCAACGATTGCGCACGACTTTCACGCGTTCGCGCACACCCACCGGCGCTGAGATGAAAACCCAAAATAGTCTCGAGGTGCCGAAACAGGTGCGAATGACTTAAGGATGTAATGAGTGGCTTTTCGTTTAGCCTGTTGTGTCACTGTTTTGTCAATATTTGCGGACTGCATGAATGATATATGGATTTATTTACCTAAAGTTGATTTAGTTTGCATGCGGAAAAAAATTATAAAAAAAATTAATTAAAAAAATTAAAGAAGTATAAAAATAAAGCAAAATTAAATTAAATAAAACAAAATAAACAAATATTAAAAAATTAAGTGAAATCACAAATTGAAATAAAAAGTAACTAAAAAATTATAAATTAAAATATAATAAGAAAAGGAAATGATATGAAATATTACAAAAAGAGATACATTTAAGTTACGAATAATTAAAAAAAAAAAAATTTAAATATAATAAAAAGTAAAAAAAATAGTATAAAATATTATAAAATAAATAAATATTTATCTACTTTGTAATAGTCAAACTGATTTAGTTTTCATGCGAAAAAAATTAGTAAAAGAAACTAAAAAATAACAGACTAAAAAAAAAAAATAAAAATAAATACATAAAATAAAGCAAAACTAAATTAAACAAAATAAAAGAAATAATATAAAAAATAATTAAATTTGTTTTTGTCAATATTTTGCGGACTGCATGTATGAAATATGGACAAATACTTATCTACTTTATTTATCTAAATTTTATTTAGTTTGCATGCGGAAAAATATTAAAAAAAAATTAAAAAAATATAAAAGTTAAGCAAAATTTAATTAAATAAAACAAAACAAAAAATTATTGAAAATTAAATAAAAATATAATAAGAAACCAAAATGGTGTGAAATATTAAAAAAAAATTAAATATAATAAAAAATAAAACAAAATATTATAAAATAAGTAAATGTTCATCTGCTGTATAATAGTAAAACTGATTTAGTTTGCATGCGAAAAAAATTATAAAGATAAGCTAAGAAAAATAAAAATAAATACATAAAATAAAGCAAAACCAAAATAAATTAAATTAAATGAAACAAAATCAAAAATAATTAAAAATTAAAATAAGAAGTAATTAAAAATTAAATAAAATAAATTCAAAATTGAAATATAATAAGAAAACAAAATAGTATGAAATATTACAGAATAAAATAAGTTTAAACTAAATAAAAAAATATATGTAATACTAATTTAGCCCATTTACAAAAATTGAAAAATAACAAAAAATGTGAAGTTTAAAATTTAAATACAACAAAAAAATAAAACAAAAGAGCAGTAAATATTATCTAATAAAAAAGATGAAACACAAATGAAAAGATGAATAAAATTTAATAAATTAAATTAAATTAAGTAATAAAAATATAGAAACAATGAAGTAAATTTAATTAAAAATTATTTTTTTTTTAACTGCATGAGAACTATCGATATTGATAACTATGGTTTAGCAGCTAAGAATGGCAAATTGTGTTGACATTTCTGTTCAGTAGTTTTGGAAAGTCATGCATGAATGAAATAAAAAAACTATTAAAAGAAATATAAAATTAATTTAAAACAATAAAAATAAATTAAATTAAATAAAGTAAAATAAAACGAAATTAAACAAAAAAAATATAAACAAATACCAAAAATCGAAAAACATATAACGAAATAAAACAAATTTAAAATTAAAAATAAAAACCAATAAAAAAACAAAATAAAATAATAGAATAATTTTTTGTAATAATAAAATTATAATAATGATTTTATTGTAAGGTATTGTGCTTTTTATTTTTGTTCGCTCCATCACACATTAATATTCAAAGTTAAGTTTTTATCGGTCGCACAGCAGTTTTGAACTAAGAACTCATAAGAAATCCTCACTCATACCATCACATTAATCGCTTGCAGTATAAGCCTGCATCATCCCGCGTAAATACCACCAGCCACTCTGATGCGTTGACCTATACATATCGCTCTTGTTACGTTAAAGCGTAACAACTCAAAATCTGAACATTTTCAGTAGAGACGAAAAACTGTTTCCGTAAATAGTAATAATATATTACAAGGAAAAAAATATATAATTGCACGAAAATATCATTAAAAACGATATAACGGTTGTTTCATTCTTATTTGTTTAGTAGTTGCGCTAAAATAACCAATTTTAGAGTTGCTACTCTTTTCCTGAAATTTTTTTATACACTAAGTGGTGTTATTTTGAGTTGTCTCTATTTAACTGAAAAAATAACACGTAACTTAAACAAACTTAAACAAACCGTTTGGTTGTAAACAGGCACAATTCAAAATGTTACACTTTATGTGACACAAATTTGTTCAAACACTTGGAGACAACTTAAAATGTAACTCTTTAGTTGAGACAAAAGAAGTCATTCTGAAAACAAAGAGAGAGTCATAACGGTTTTTTTAACGAAAGACTAGACAAACCACTGAACGATTTTTTCAGTGGGTAGAGATGACCACTGTACATTGTTTTCTTGCAAAAAACTAAAATTTGGAAATTTTGAGTTGTTACACTTTAACGTAACAAGTGCGATATCAAGAAAAAATCACCAACACACACACACATTAATTAACACCAGCGTTTGAATATATTCTAATTGCCTCTTTGGCACGATATTCTGCTTCCCCTGTCTATATTTAAGACGCTGAGTGAGGCCGTTACTTTCTCATCCTTTGTTATGACTTTGTTTGGTTTAATATTGCATATTTATGTGGGCACTTGTACAAATGTAAAAAAGTTGAAATTGAAACAGTTAAATCGGCGACTTAAGTTCTAGCAATCGGCTTATTGATATCGAGCAGAAAGCACTTTCTCATTTTTTATATGTAATTAGCAACTTGAGCTAAAATTGCAAAGCGACAACTTTTTCGCGCCGTTTCGCTAATAACTTTAAAATAGGCTCACAGAAAATAGGCTGGAGGCCCATATGTAGAGATAAGGTAATCGCCAAGGAATGCATCTGCAAAACATGTGACACTGCCCCCCTGGTAATGTTGAAGCATTGCCAACGGGCCTTATTTGCAGCTTACGCTCAACTATGTTACAGTTTAAATGCTCGAATTCACCTTGCTAGCAAAAGAGAAAATGTTATGTTAACAGTAATAGCACAATGGACAATGTAGACATTTTTATATGATACTTTCCGGCGCTTTCGGAGCCAACAGAAGCAATACAGGAATTGCTAATTAAGTTGTGTGTGCGACAACTTTTATACCGAGAACTAATTTTCTTCTTCTGTAATTAAATAATTAACGCGTACGTTTCTGTTGGGTGGTTTGCCGAGCTCCTCCTTCTAGCGAACCAAAGCATGGCACTTACACGTGACCCATTTTAAATAAAATTACGTACAGCGCATTGATGGCTAGCTGTTGTCAGCAAATCTCAAATGCAAGCAATTGTCAGCTCTTTGAGCTTACAGAGGAAATGACCGATATCCTTCAAACTTAGCAGAGCTCTTAATTGCCAATAAGTCCTTAGCAGAAATATTCTATAAGAATATTCCAGACTATGTGCACATATTTTCGTCCTCAAAATAATATTTATACTGGCCCACATTGTCGCTGGCAGCGGTTCTGCTGAAATATGCACCGCTTATGACCACAAACCCCACAAAACAGCAAATTTTTGAGTAGCCGATGAGTTGCTTGTGACCTAAATTCGCACCAAATGCGACTAATTTGCTTTCGCTCAGAGCCAGTCAGCCAGAAGTGAACAATATCACAGAAGCGCATAAACTAGGCAAACGGCTCTGTTCACATTTTTAACCGAACACTGATTTTGGAAATAAATTTCCACAATTTGTAACCGCACTGCGAGTGTAAGTCCCTAAATAATGAAATGTCAAGCCATGCTGAGCAAAAAGGTGTTTCAACTTGTCAAATTAACTGTCGCAGCGTCAACACAAGCATGAATATGAGAACAATAACAGTAAATGGCAACAATAAGAACAAAACATAATCACTCATAGCAAAAATATGATTCCATGTGCGTAGAGTGAGACTTTAATAGGTTGTGTACTTGTCATCATCCTGCTGAATGACGAGACAATCCCTTGAACATACAAATACATTTACATGTGTATGCGTGTACTTATGTGTACTTTCGGGTGTAATAAGTGTGAAAATCTGCACACATTTGCAAGAGCAAAAACCAGTTTGAGTGCAATCATAAATAAAATACGAGTACAGTACGACAAATAATGGCAAATGCCAAAAACAATGGCTTTGCGGGACTGCTGGCAACATTATGACAAATTGCGCATGTGAATCCTTTCTGGCACATGATCTGCATATTTAAACAAAAGCATGCAAAAACAAAAGCAGAAAAACACCTGCTAGCAACGACACTCCCGCTGATATCAGTTTATATGAATAAATATTTTTATGATTTTAGTGACAATTAATGTCTACAGCGTTGTAAACCACACGGGCAACATTTGTTGGCGGCATTAACACAACAATGGCGGTTGTCATTCATTTCGGACATTTTTCTGAGTTAAGCCACTTAAAGTAGCGGCCGTCGGCACTCCCCAACACATGCACACGTGCACGCATCACTTGATATTGTCATGCCTTTTTAGTCCTTTTTTGTTAAATGAGATTTCGGCGAAGCGTTGGAATTAGTTGGATGGTGGCAAAGTCTCGTATAAAAGAGCTTTTATCCTTCAGTTTGCTAAGATAAGTCAGCTCTCTATACGGAATAATTAAATCAGGGCACCGCAGCCGAATAGATTTATGCGTGACTGCCATACGGTAGGGCCCGAATTCGATAACCACTGTGAGAAGGAAACAACAAATTATTGAAAAGGTTTTACTTAATAACAGTCGCCCCTCGGTGGGGAATGGCAAACCTCCAAGTGTATGTTCTTAAGCTTTTACTCAGGGCTGATTTTACTTATACATACTTATAGGACCCGATCAAGGATCACAACCCGTTACTGGATTAAGGCCGACTGTAACAAGTCTCTCCAGGCGTCTCTGCTTTACGCGCCTTCTCCGATTTGTTAAACCAAGCGATGATGGAGATCCCTCGACTCGGTCGTTTCGTCGCAGGATGGTTCCGGATGGTGTAGAAGTGTACGCAAGCGAGGAAAGTCCTTGATCCCCATTAACTTGGGAGTGACCAGGACGATTCTTCTGCATACGATCCAAGCAGCTCACAACTTCCGGGCTCCGCCCAAGTATCCTCTGAATAGCTTCCAATCATCCGTTTGAGAGCGAGCTAAAGTCACAAGGTGAAGCAACTCAGAATATCTGGTTGTGCGCAGAGTTTGGGACCCGCCACATAAAAACACCGATTCCAGTGAAAACCAACAGCAAAGCCTCATACCTGATCTACTGCTCTATAATCGTTGAAGTCTTACCCTGAAAGCTGCTGTATTAAAATATCAACCGAACCTCCTTTAACCCTGCATACAAGCTCTGAGCTATCTCTATAAATATCTGAACTAACAGACCGAGCATTTCATTGCCACTGTCACTCTCTTTTGTTTAAATTTTTTAATAATATATATTATTGTAAAATCACCTTTAGGGGCCGCTACTAGACATAAGCAATTTATGTTCCTAGCAGGAGGGCTGCATAATTTTATGGCGCTAAAATATTTCTTGATTTCAAGAGCCTATCAGTATATCCTTCTCTCTCTCTGTTAAGCGGAGTGTAGCAAGGGCGGCCAGCTGACGCCCTACAACTAGTAGAAGCAGGATAGTTTAAAAAACGTTCGGTTAATCATTTAGCTACCTGTGCGCTTCATTTAATCAGATCGTACTAAATCTTTGCAAATCCCTCTTTGCCGGAGATCCGTCGGGAAATTTTGGCTTAGCACCCACTTTTTGCCCATGGTTCTTTTATAAGTATAGAATAACGCCCACACATTTAGCTTTGTTCGCGCAGCATTTAGCATATCAGGATACTGATTGACAATGTCACTTTCATTTCATCTTAAAAATTATTAGGTACACTTTCTACGAGGTGACGCTCAAACTGCAACGAGTGGACCACTTTGATGTTGTTTCGCAAATTGGGGGACCTACGGTTTCAAGCCGACTCCGAACGGCAGTTATTTTTAATGAGGACCTTTTTCATGGCAGAAATACACTCGGAGGTTTGCCATAGACTGCCGAGGGTCGACCGCTATTAGAACAAACTTTTTCTTTATTTTGATCTTCCACTGAAATTCGAACCTACGTTCTCTCTGAATTCCGAATGGCAGTCAGGTACCAACCCATTCGGCTACGGCGGTCGCCCATCTATGGTAACTAGCATTAACTGTCTTTTAGTTGGCCCTTCCTGTACGCAATCTCTAGGTACTCGATCCTGGATTATTTTAATATTTGTGCGAGGATGTGTGTTTTTGGCTTTAGGTTTTGGGCTCCGGTTGCCAATCTGACTAGAGCTGTAGGAGCTGCTATTGACATATTTAATATGTTCTTCCGTCACCACACGTAAGAGCTGCACCCAATAAAAGCAGTTGCGACATGCCGTTAACCTCACTTTTTATCACTTATTCTGGTGATTGCTAGATCCCCTTCCCATGTTAGCCGTTCGAAACGCTGCCCGCTCTCCACCACTTGGAGATATCAATTAGGAATTTTCCATCGACGGCATTTCCCAGACTATACGGAGCTTGAAAGACTAGCAGTATTTTTTTACGCCCTTGTCTGGTCGACTTGTTGGTCGGCGAAAGGTATTTAATATCTCCCCTACCCACCCAGAGAGGGATCTCCTATCCGCCACCTGGGGACGCGCCCTGTAGAGGTTGCGGCAACCGTTTACTTTGATTTCCAAAATTTATTTAAAAAACCAATGGAGTTTTTTTTAAATCTCTTTATTCGCAAGCTCACGGAAGCATCTCAAAAACCAACCTACTCCGAGTCGAACTAGACGACGTCATATCAGGTCATAAAAGATTATTTGAATACTCCCTTTAGCGCAAAACAGCTTCCATTTTCTTGAGTTCTCATTGCGACACTGAAGTTTTTTTAAGCTAAGACAATTATAGACCCTTTGTCAATTTTAAGGGTGCTGCCTTATACTGGCGCTCAGGTTATTAGAATTGAAATTTCAGCTCGCACATTCGTTTGAAACTATTTTCGTAGTCCTATCGTAATTTCTCTAATCAATGCTTTAATTGTTTCACCTCACTCATTTTCTGCATAATTATCCAGCTTGTGTTGCACTTAACAAATATCGACCAATTCCGTTCCAGTTACGAGCGTTGCATGTTGCATGTTGCTTATTCAACTTTATTACTCTTCCACAGTCTCACGTTGCGATTACACGTACACACTACACGATACCACAACAGCAGCACCACCCGGCATCCTATAATTGCATGTCCATACACCGCTATCCTCCTCCATCCGCTTGCAGCATTTCCGTTCTAAATTTTAAAATGTATTTAAAATATTTTTTTATTTAGATTTATTTCTATTCCAACCGAATCACGCACCTGAGCTGAGTGCATTTTTAGCGCTTGTGTAAGACTGTTTGCATGCAACCTCGTCGTAAATTATCGCAAATTATATACTTTAGTCGTGCAACAACACTACCACAAATGCGTGCGAAATTTAATAAGCTCAACATTTTCTCTCACTCTCTTCCATTCGCTTTTCGCTATTCGTGGTAATTATCGACGCCGTCGCCTTTTACCCGCCAGCAGGTGCGTTCCGCTTCGTTTGATGAAATGCAATTAGAGTCGCAACGTGTCTCGTCCCAACTCCTCAAGCAGCAATCATCGTCATCGACAGATGAACGTTCACTGGACACGGGTCTGTTGCAGGTGCCGCAGGCCACACACACGCAACGTTCGCATTCCTTTGACTCGGCGGCGGCTTCCGCGGGCAGTGATGATTCGGGTACATTCTTGGAAGTGCCGCGCCGTGGCAAGGCGCGTCGTAGCTCGTCAACAAAAACGCCACCACCCTGCATACACTGCTTGTATTTGGAGGAATACTTGAAGCAGCAGAAAGCGGAGCAAATCTACATTGCTGCCGATCGATGTGAATCGAGTTCATTCACCTACGGCTACAGCAGTTCCGATGATGATACTGACAACGATGGCGCCAGTGTTGCCGCCGACGACGACGTTGTGGAGGAAGACGAAGAGGATGAGGAGGATGCGGCCACTGGCGATGGCACTGAAACAGGCGGCGGCTCGTATGAGTACGATGATGCGGCTTTGGAAATGGACATCAGACTGGGTGGGCTTAGCACTGGCAGCAGCATTGAGGAGTCACGTGCGCGTCTGCCACGTCAAATGCGTCGCCACACTATAGGCAGCTCTGTGACCACCTCCGAGGATGAGGGACTCGACGAATCCGAACATGATTCCCCACATTTCGGTAATACGCTGCTGCCACCTTTGCCGACAACGCCATGTGGCATCACATTCACGCTCTCGCCCACGAACGGCGATTGCCCACCCTTTCCGTATGCCTTCCCCATCGACCCTGGCTCACCACCACCCTCACCATCTATTTCGTTCTCGGTTTGCGATAGCCCAATGTTGGAATTGCCACCACCACCGCCTATATCGCCACTTGAATTGCTGCCCCATTCGCCCATTTTCGATTTGCCGCTGCCACCACCACCTGGATTTAGCGGTGGTTTGAGTGCAGCTGGTGGAGATGATACGGCTGAGGTGCCGCCTTCGCCTACCGCCATGCGTCCTCGACGTCGCTCTATTTCTCGGCAGGAGGCTATTTTTGTGGAGCCAACAGGCAATTCGCTGGAGAATGTGTCACAGGGAGAAGATTTGAAATCATCGGTTGAGGCGGTGGATTCAGTGGATGAGGCATCCACAATAGCTACTTGCGGCTCGCCGACAGCAGCCAAACATGCGCTGGTTGTACGTGATATTTACCTAACTGTACCTGATTTGAAGCGCGACCGTGCAGCCTCCGTCGATTCGTGCTTTTCGAAAATGTCGTCGGCCGGCAAGACAGAAGAGCTCCAGCCAAGCGAGGATGGTTGCTTTCTCACCGTACCGAATATAAATGCCACGCGTTCGCGTTCCGTAGACATTGTGCTGCCGACGGATGAGCAGGCACGCTACAAAGCGCTCGCCATGACAGGCGTTTGCAGAGATGGGTATGTAGCGATGTTGTTGTTGTCTATTATTGTTCAGTTGGTTGATTGTCAAGTGTAAGTTTTCTTTGAGCTCAGTTTCCTTTTTGTATAATGAACACATTTTTTATTCATAACTTCTATTAGTTCGATTATTTATTGAATTAATTGGTTTTGTTGTCACATTTAAATTTTTGCATTATAAATTTTGACTAACTTTAAATCAAGTAACGAAGTTAATCAATATAATATTATGTGAACTATTCAACCAATAATGATCAGAATTTAAAATTAGGAAAAACATGAGGGGCCCACTTCTATTTAAAGAATTTTGCCTTTTAATGAAAAGAGCTCTGCTTCAGTCTAAATATACCAGGTGTTCACCAAAAGCTGTAAATCTCGAATTTTGGCTTAGCTCTGCCGTCTGTAATAGGTTTGTACATTGGATGGATAACATGGATTTTTGGTTTCTTTTTGTAAGAACATGAAAGTGTAGTAAGTGATTTATGAAAACACAAGCAGATACTAGAAAGCTTCGAACGAAAATAAAGGGTGACCAATTTAGAGATATGGGATTTTAAATTTAAATAAAAAAAAGGAAATTCGAAATGACTAGGCAATCTTTATTATTTTGGTGGTGAATAGTTCAATATTTTATTTATTTACGACATTTATTATTAACAAATAATCCCTTTGAAATGATGGCCACAACTACGCCGTAATTTGGCCATCCGTAAACAGTTTTGAATGACTCGCTGTTGGACTGCTGTCAGTATCTCGTGAATAACTTTAGTAATGTTGGCTTCCAATGCCTCCATGCAAGCTGGATTATCCACAAAGCATTTCGACTTTACGTACGCCCACGAATAAAAATCCAAAAGTGGGATATCACACCATCTTAGGTGCCAATTCACTGGTGATGAGAGAAAAATTGCTCACCGAAACGATGACGCAGTAAATCTATTGTTTCATGTGCTGTAGGGGAAGTAGCGCCTCCGCCGTCTGAAACCAAAATTTTGTGGAGATTATCGGCTTCGAATTCCGGCATCAAAAAAGTCGTTTATCATGACGCGATAGCGTTCTTCTTCTTCTTAATTGGTGCGATAACCGCTTACGCGATTTTGGCCGAGGTTAACAAAGCGCGCCAGTCCTTTCTTTCTCCTTCTAACGGGAGCCAGTTGGATACGCGACAGCGTTCGTCTTTCATTATTACATTGGCGCCAGCCTCGTCTTTGAAGAAATATGGGGCGATGATTACTTCAGCCCGTAGGCCGTGCCAAATGGCTTGGAGTTGCTCTTCAGCCCATATATGGCAATTTTCTTTAATTTTGCTTTCAGCCAAAAATGGGTCTCATAGCTGAACAAAATTCCTGGCGTGAGTGCGCGATGAACACTTTTTACAGATCGTCGATTTTTCTTGTGGTTTAAGTCTTTTCATGATGAAAAGTCAATGAATACTGAAAAAATTATATATTTAGTTTGACAGTAGTCACGCGTGCTCTGCCAAAAACCCCCTATTGGAAAGAGTATCTCCAATCTGATCACCCTTTATTTAATATAAGTAATAGGACTATCAATAAGTTCGTGCGGTTTTTTTTCGAAATTTGAAACTTTATTGACGTAAAATGGTTACAAATTTAATATTCAAAATATTGTCCATCGCTTACTACTACTTTTTCCCATCTTTCTGGCAATTCACGGATTCCCTTTGTGAAAAATTCGGTCGGTTTTGCCGCAATCCACGAATCGATCCATTTTTTGACTTCATCGTAATTACGGAAGTGCTGGTCAGCCAGGCCATGTTGCATCGATCGGAAGAGATAGTAATCGGATGGCGCAAGGTCTGGACTATACGGCGGGTGGGGTTGGACATCCCATTTGAGCGTTTCTAAGTATGTTTTGACCACTTGTGCAACATGTGGCCGAGCATTGTCATGTTGCAAAATAACTTTGTCGTGTCTATCGGCGTATTGCGGCCGTTTTTCTCGCAGTGCTCGGCTCAAACGCATCAATTGTCGTCGGTAGACATCCCCCGTAATCGTTTCATTCGGTTTCAGTAGCTCATAATACACAACACCCAGCTGGTCCCACCAGATACACAGCATAACCTTCAGGCCATGAATATTCTGCGCCGACGTCGATGTTGAAGCATGGCCAGGGTATCCATACGTTGCCCGACGTTTTGGATTGTCGTAATGGACCCACTTTTCATCGCCAGTCACAATTCGATGCAAAAAACCCTTTCTTTTGTGCCGTTGAAGCAGTTGTTCGCATGCCATAAAACGGCGTTCAACGTCTCTTGGCTTCAATTCATACGGCACCCAATGGCCTACCTTTCGGATCATTCCCATGGCTTTTAAACGTTTGGAAATGGTTGATTGATCAACTCCCAAAGTTTTTGCAACCTCTTCTTGCGTTTGAGCCGGATCTTGATCGAGCAATTCCTCCAATTCGGTATCCATGAACTTTGGCGGCGCACACTCGCGTTCTTCGTCTTCCAAGCCAAAATCACCACTTTTAAAGCGTGCAAACCACTTCTGGCACGTTCGCTCAGATAGAGCATGCTCACCATAAACTTTCACCAAGATACGATGACTTTCGGCTGCTTTTTTCTTCATATTAAAATAATGAAGAAGAATTCCCCGCAAAAACACATTATTTGGCACGAAATTCGACATTTTCAAGTGTGGTAAAAATATTGTTGTTTACGCTTCAAATAAAAAACTTATACTGACGTTTGTGCCTTACGACAGTAGCTCTCCAATGAATGTTTGGAAATGTGGATCGATGGAATAATAATCAAGTTACGCCATCTGTTGTAAAACCGCACGAACTTATTGATAGTCCTATTAAAAATAAATGTAATTTTTAAGCAAAATCCTTTCTGGTCAGTTCTCAAGTTAATTCTAGGGCATAATGGAGGCCTGCATATATTCAATAAACATTAGTAAATTTGTAGTCTAAAAATACAGTTGGATGGCCTGCCTTTATTTGACCCCTATTATAGCAGTTATCTGTCGTTGGAGTGGGTGAGTTCACCACTAAGTAGAGGTAGCTGGGAAGCTTCTGCATACCCTTTTTAAAATTTATACAAAATACACAAAAATATATAAAAGTATATTTGCATACCCATTTGAAGCATGTATCAATCAGCACGAACCTAAGTGCCATAAATGGGCACATCTTGTTTTGCAAATATATTTATTAGGGTGGGTCAGCTTTTTTTCGACATTTTTCTTAACAGATTCGGATTTTGGATTATAAAGGGTGGTTAAGTTTCAAGGGCCGGTGTTGATTTTGAATAAAATACAATTTTTTTAGGAAATTATTGTCATTTCCCTTTATAAGGATAATATTGGTATGACTCAATTACGTATAGCCGCGACCTCGGCGGCACACCTCCATCCGATGGGCCAAATTTTCGATGACGATGAGGCATAATTGAGGTTCTATGCCGTTAATGTACCGAATTATCTCATCCTTTAGTCCTTGAATTGTTGTTGGCTTATCGACGTACACCTTTTTTCTCAAATAACCCCAAAGAAAGAAGTCCAACGGTGTCAAATCACATGATCTTGGCGGCCAATTGACATCCCCGCGACGTGAGATTATTCGGCCATCAAATTTTTCGCGCAAAAGAGCCATTGTTTCGTTAGCTGTGTGACAAGTGGAACCGTCCTGTTAAAACCACATATCGTCCACATCCATATCTTCCAATTCGGGCCATAAAAAGTTCGTTATCATCTGGCGATCTGACCGGCCTTATTTTGGAAAAAATACGGCCCAATGATGCCGCGGCCCATAAACCGCACCGAGCAGTCACTTTTTCGGCAATCACTCTTGGATTATCATTCGCCCAAATGCGGCAATTCTGCTTATTGACGAATCCACTGAGGTGAAAATGTGCATCATCACTGAAGGCGAAGTGCGCGATATGCATTTTGATTTGAACGCCCGTTTTACATAATAAGCTTGAATAACTTTAACACGTTGCTCGATTGTGTATCTTTCCATGGTTCAAATTGAGTTAGTCTGAAATTGAAAAATGTCAAATGAAATGCAGAAAAAGCTTGACGTTTAGGTGTGGTTCACATTCAATATCGGCCCTTAAAGTGTAACCACCCTTTACATGAAATTCAAGGCAAAAATTCTACTAAAGCCAATTAATTTTAAAGCTTTAATTTAAAAAATACTTTTGATTCGTTTTGCTCTGACGAGTATACTTGACATAAACAGTTAAGAGGCTAATTATCATTTTACAGTTAATAACTTTTTTGCAATTATTTTAGTTTATGATCCATTCCATGACATTTTTTTTAATCATAAGTTTTTTTTCAATTATTTTGGTTTGAGATCTCTTTTACTTAATGCAGAAGGTAATTTTTTTCTACTCTCTATCTTCATTACCGTAACTCCCTCCCAGGTTTGATATGAATTAAAGGTTGTTTCTTTTAAAATTTGGGGACCCAAAATTGACTTCGTCTATCTATGCTCTAATGGAGTTTTCAATTGAATGTTTTTATTTTTATTTTATTTTTCTGAATCTTGCGACATCGTTCCATACAATTGGACCCACCCTAATATAAGTATATATATCTGCATATATATTTCAGAAAAAAGTATAGAACGAAGATCTTCATTCATTTCAATATTTCTGCTTTCGCTTTCCATTTCTCATACCACAAATATGGAAATTTTTAATACTGACCCTACTTAACCCTACTTGACCCTTTACATCGCACCATACAATTTCTTCAACTATTTATTATTATATTTTTTTCTTGTTTTTGTGTTTTTTATGTTTGCCCCAGTACTTGACACTGACATCGACTTTTACCCCTCTAACAGTAATCTCGCCACAACTATATGGTGTGATACATTTGTATGTATTTCGCGTTAATTCATTTGCACACACTTATTTCTATATTTGTGAGTATTTTTTTTTGTGGCGCATAAAACCAGCTTATCGCATTATACATGGAAACGACAGAGTTTGTTTAAGGATTGTAATTATTATTGCAAAGCTCTTTGGGGTCAGCTTTATGGGTCACTGCTGACTTATTTACTATGTATTTTATATGAATGAATGGTGAACTGCGAATGATCGAAACTTTTTCGTCTGAGTCAGAAAAGTATTCATTTGAAATTGAAAACAACAAAAAATGTTTGCAGTAGGATTAGCAAAAATGGGTTGCGCATTTGTACTATATTTATATATACTCACATGCACCCTCGGCCCATATTTTCTTTTCTACTTAAGGGGCAGAAATTGCAAAAAAGTTATATGGTTCTGCTTGAAAAATGAAAATAAAATACGCAAAGGTCTAAGTTGGGAAAATGTATGAAAGCCTCCATTTGAGTTTCGGTTCACTGAAAACTTTAAACGCATTTTGCTCGAAACTAAAGGATGACTAAATAACTTTAATAGTTATAGTTCTCCTATTCATTGTGTGTCTGAAACTGTGAAAATATTACCTTATCAAAATATTTATTAAAGTAGTAAGGTTTGCCTTTTCATTACACATTATTTTAGACCTGCCAAATGTTTTAAAATTATTAACAAATGTAATCAAAATTTGTGCCTTCTTTGTGAAGGCAGATGCCAATGACGAGTATCATCTTTGACTCAGCGCCTATGGAAATAAACAAAATTGCCATTACACTGCGTTACAAAAACGAACTTTTTTAACACACTTTTATTAGGTCAGGTTGTATGTATGTATGTACATATGTATGTAACGGAATCTTTGAGCTTAATTTTCACTGGCTTCTAAAAATCTGATCGACTTGGAATTTTGCACACCTATCAACGACCGATGACAATGCTATATTTTGATACAAGTTTTCCATTATCCTTATTAGGATTGCCAGGATTAATATTTTCTTTTTTTTACCTGCGGGCAAAAAGTAAGGTGAATTTGGTTGTAAAATGAAAAATCTTTATTTCTTCTTGTAAATCAATTTCATCCCCTTCAAAACAATCCCCTCTCGATGAAATACACTTATGCCAACGATTTTTTCAATCCCCGAAACATGCCAAATAGTCCACTTCCGGTATACCCATCAGCACCTTCTTCGATTCAGCTTTTATCTCCTCAATCGACTCGAAACGCGTTCCCCGGAGTGGTCTCTTGAGTTTTGGGAATAGCCAGAAGTCACACGGAGCCAAATCAGGCGAATACGGTGGTTGCGGAACGATATGCGTGGAATTTTTGACGAAATGGTCACGAAGAACGAGTGCAGTGTGAGACGGTGCATTATCGTGATGCAAAAACCAAGAGTTCTTGGCCCATAATTCTGGTCTTTTTAGATGAATTGCTTCACGTAAACGACGCATAACGCTCAAATAATATTCCTTATTAACAGTTTGGCCAGGTGGAAAGAATTCATAGTGCACCACACTACGAAAATCGAAAAAAAACTGGCCAATGGAGTGGGGTAGCCGTTTCTCAGGCTCCCTCCACGAAGTAAGTTCTTCATCCCGATTACTTCTTTATCACGGCCGATAACTGCATAGCTTTAGACTCACAGTCGATAAGAAAGGAATTAAATAATATATAGTACGAATATATCGAATCATTAATTCACTGACTGCAATGATAACAATAATTTTCATTCATAATAAAAAATAGTTTAAAAAAAACTAAAAAACACGCTTTTTTGCTAATTGCCATGGCAATAAAAGCGTGTTTTTTAGTTTTTTAAACTATTTTTTGTTTCTGTCCAATGAACCAAATATACTTTTTCGGAAAGGGGAGAAAAAATAAAAATACACGTGTATCGGCGATTTTCACGTCAGAATTTTTTTTTTATGTATAAAATATAGAGCTTGTAGTCCGCCTGTGTGAAAAACTTTGGATCAATTTTTAACCCTTTTTCCGTGATCCAATCGAGCTGAGTTTCTGCACGCAGACTCGTGGAAATGTTTTTATTATGTAAAATTAAAAAAAAAAAAATTTTATCAATTCTCAGATTTTCTTGAATTTTTTTTTTCTAAAAAAAAAAATTTATTTTCTAAATTTTCGGCATAACTTAAAGGGACTCCAAATTTTTAAACAACTTATTAACCTTTAATTTACGGGAAGGAAATTTGTCAAAGAGAACCGCCGAACTCTTTGCATCACGCTTTAAGCAGTGGAATATAGTAGCGGCTGATTTTAAAATAACAGCCGCTCGTGATCGACGTAGCAGTTTCCATATGACGAATTTTTTAAATTGCACGAAGATCGGGAAAAAAACCTGGCTTATGGTTGTGATATTGATTCGATGTTTGAAAAAATTGGTTACCCTCATATTTCAGAGGAGTGGCGACTTTTCATCGATGCATCGGTCAACAGCCTTAAAGTAGTGCTGCTTCATATCG
This sequence comes from Anastrepha ludens, assembly GCF_028408465.1. Classification (NCBI taxonomy): domain Eukaryota; kingdom Metazoa; phylum Arthropoda; class Insecta; order Diptera; family Tephritidae; genus Anastrepha; species Anastrepha ludens. The sequence continues at coordinate 6,487,375 of NC_071499.1, read as the reverse complement.
GTAACAAACATCCAGCTGTCCCGCTCGCATATGCCACCAACCTCAAAGAAACATACGAAGGCATGGAATTAATATTACAGCTGATAAACTACCAAGAGCATAATTGGAAAATATGCTGCGATCTAAAAGTGTTCGGATTACTCATGGGTGTTAAGCGTGGATTTCCAACCCACCAGTGCTTTTTGTGTACATGGGAAGGTCGCAAAAGAGACCAGCATTACACTGAATTTAAGTGGAAGTCGCGAACATGCTACAAAGTAGGCGTAGAAAGTATAGAAAATCTACCATTAGTGCAGCCATCTCAAATCATTTTGCCATCACTACACATTAAGCTCGGTGTCGTATCAAATTTTGTTAAAAAACTGGATCGTGAGGGCGAGGCGATTGCAAGTTTGCGCAATATTTTTCCGAAACTGAGCAGCGCGAAGATTCATGCAGGTATTTTTTTTACGAAGGCTTTTAGTAACTTTATTTTTTTAACGATGTGTACAATTTAAGGTATTTTCAGTGGTCCGCAGATAAAAAAATAGTTGCAAGTTATGAATTTTCATCAAAATTGAATGCTATCAAACAACGTGCATGGAAAGGCACAGTGGCCGTTATTGAGCAGTTTCTTGGCAACAAACGAGCTGACAATTATAAAAATATTGTTGCAGAAATGATTTCGGCATATGGCGAAATGGGCATATCAATGTCGCTAAAGATTCATTTCCTTCACAATCATTTAGATTGTTTCTCTGGTGATTTAGGAGCTTGTAGCGATGAACATGGCGGAAGGTTCCATTAGGACACTGCGGCTATTGAAAAGCGCTTTAAAGGACAAGACATTACGCATATGCTTGGCGAATACTGTTGGTCTATTTGTCGCGATACTGACACAAATGCTTACAAACGCAAAAATAAAAGGCCTAAGTTTCTTTAAAAGCATTAAAGTTTTTAATTAACAATTTTTAATTTTAATATAATAAAATTAATAAAAAACTTCGGGGTTTTATATCTCTATTGTAATGCGGAGTGAAATACCTTTCTTTTGATACCCACATCGGCATATCTCATGCAATTTTTTTTTTAATTTCGAACAGGTGGCAACCCTGTGAAACATTGTCAGTGGCGAGTCTGGTGAAAAGTCTAGAAATGTGATACACTATATGTGTGCCCAATTTCATTCAAATCCGTTAAGCTAATCCTGAGATCGTGTGGCTATACAGATATGCATAGAAGAATTGCTCGTTTAAAGTTATAAAATACAAAAAAAAAAAACTGCGACGTGCACATTAAAATCGCCGATACACGTGTATTTTTATTTTTTATCCCCTTTCCGAAAAAGTATATTTGTTTCATAGGACAGAATGTGTGTTATTGGACACAGTCCACAAATGTTCGATCAGGCATCAATGCAAGCATAAAGAGTGGCAATTTGTTGCGGTGCCTATTGGGGCTGGATTATTAGACTCAATCTATTATTGGTTTTGAAATGAGGAGCGAGGCACTATTGCCGTCAATGGTTCTTGGTAACCGACTTTCTGTGACCAAAATGCGATTACACCAAATATATATCCGAGCTGTAGCCCCAACAAAGCGGCGCTACATGCCACACAAATGACGCAACTCTCGAAGTTGTGAAGGCACGATGTACAGAATGCAGAGGTGTGGCTAATATACGACCGCTAACCGGCTCATTGTGATTTGAAAGAAATCAGCTGATTAGCTGGCGTAACCAAGGGCATGACAGTTGTGCTCACAATTTTGCTGCGGACTGCCAAACCTGGTAAACTATCGCGCCTGGTGTGACAAGATAATTTGACGACGGCGTGTGCTCATCAATTCTCCTCCGCTATTATGCGACTTAACAGCAATCGATTATTATATTATTTTCTCTGAAGCTATGTCAAGTCCTATATTTACTCTAACAAGCCAACTACTTTGGACGAGCTGGAGACTCTTTTGTTTTCCTTGTTCACTCCTCTCGGGAGCATAGGGCATCGGCAAGAGGCTTAGGAACAGCACCTTCTTACTGCTTTGAGCGCCATCTGTGTTTCACATTTCTCTGGCAAAAGGATCACACAGATGGTAGAAGGTTTAGCTAAATTTGGTGTGCCAGCACTATTACCGCTGTTGCCCGCTTTCTCTTACTGGCGCCACTGATGCAATGTGTAACAAAGTGGTTTTCTTTGGTTTTTTTTTTTGCTTGTCTTAGCAGCCACAATGCAAATAATGCGCTGACTATTGTGCGAGCGTAAGGATGGAAAGAAATGAGATTTTTTTCACCGAAACAGGGCTTCTTTCCTAAATTTAGAAAAGTGCGAGGAGCGTGCTTTACGTGGGATTCGAACCCACAACCTTTGAGATGACAGGCTAGTGCACTTAGGCTAGACTACTGAAATTGGAGACTCTTACTATTGGCAAAATAACGCCTCACATAACTGGACCGAGTCATCAGTAGTTGAACGGACGTGTGAAGCCGGTGAAAGAAATATTTATATAACTTAAGTCATTCACAATAATTTTGACTTATGTCTTTCTCAAGCTGAAAAGATTTCCTACAATATCAATCATATCGTTGAATGCGTCGATGTTCCGCATTACGTATTTACATTTCCAGGGATTTATTCACGCATCCTCACGTATTTTAAAAAAGCGCGACTCTATAGCAAGGGATAAGTTCTTTGAACTTTTTTTGAAATAAAAATTGGCATGCCCTTCTTGCATGTGAAGGCCCTCGCCTCATTTGAAGTGGTGTTTTTTGGGTGTTTGTTTGAAAGCGTATAAAACGGAAAAGAAAAAAGATTTTTTTATTTTTGTTCTCAGTATTTTATTTTTTAATTCATTGTTAAAAAATAAAAACCTTTTTTGGACCATACGAGGTTCGTTCAAAAAGTTGTCAGTAGTCAAAAAATGGTCTTCCAAAAATAGGCGACACGGATTCCGGGACACACAGATGTCTGAACTCAAAAACACAAAAAGGTTCTTGTTGAGCAGGAGTGTTGTTATCGTGCGAACCACAATCTTCAAACAAAAAAAAACAAGAATTTGACAAAATGGCGGACGTTCAAAGATGAAAAACCGTTTTTTGACATTTTTTTTGATGTAAAGGTTCAGAAAAAATACTAAAAAATTTACTTTTCGAATGATCGTAGTTCACATGATAACGACATCAATTCTACGATATTTAAATTTTATTTAATCAAAATCGGTTCCGTAAAACCGGCTATATCTGTAAAAAGGTAGTGAAAAATTTAAAATTGGTCGATGTAAACCATTGAAAAGCTTTATGTTATTTTATGAATGGTACTCAATTATTTATATTTTTAACTTAGCCGTTCCCGTGGATTTGCCACATATACACATATATACATATATATATATAATTGGCGCGTACACCCTTTTTGGGTGTTTGGCCGAGCTCCTCCTCCTATTTGTGGTGTGCGTCTTGATGTTATTCCACGAATGGAGGGACCTACAGTTTCAAGCCGACTCCGAACGACAGATATTTTTATGAGGAGGTTTTCCATGGCAAAAATACACTCGGAGGTTTGCCATTGCCTGCCAAGGGGCGGCCGCTATTAGAAAAATCTTTTTCTTAATTTTGGCGTTTCACCGAGAGTCGAACCGACGTTCTCTTTGTGAATTCCGAATGGTAGTCACGCACCAACCCATTCGGCTACGACGGTCATTAAATTAGGTACCTCCACGTTTATACCAGAAATGCAGGTTCTGTAAAATAAAAATAACAGGTATTCAGTTGTATCTGGTGTTTATTTCATAGATTAATGTTTCCTTCCCGATTGGTGTCTTTTAATCTCGTCAAATGTTTTCAATGGGGATTAGGTCGGATGACTGGCTTGACCAATCTACAATCAAAAATTTACCACCATCGTATTTGACTTTTTTTTGTGCGAATTTTTTGTTTTTTGTTTTATTGCTTCAATACCCTCTGGTTCTCATCATGGCTTGTGCCCTTGATCAAAACTTTTCCTCTTCCTTAAATTTGTTTGTTTCAACAGCGTAACTTTATGAACTATACCTACCAGGCAGGTTCATGTTCATCAATCGATGCCGTTCAATACTTGCTGATGCTACGTTGCTTTATTCAGCTGAAATGGCCTCTTATGACTTACAAGGATCCCTCTTGGCGAGAGTCACAATTAAATTATCAGTAGTGGAAGTCGTTTTCTTTCTTCCACCACGTCGATCTGTGGATTTTTTTAGCTTAAGCGCATTTAGAACAACATTTTTTTAACATCCAAGTGACTCCCTTATTTTCTGTTTCGGACTCATTCCAGGAAAGCAAAATTTCGATAGGCATCGGAAGAACATCACTCTTCCGATCTGGCCCGTTGCCGATCTCGAAGTCCATTGCCGAAAAATTATATACGCAAACTTTTTCGCCTGGTTCGAATGAAGTGCCGCACGACTTTACCCAATATTTGCTCCTCATTTTGGCTTTTGCGACATGAACAAACTTAACTAAATTTTTAAGCAAAAGTTTTCATTTCTCTGCTTGTGAGTAATTTTTCTTTTGAATTTACTCTAAAGAAAAAAAATGTGTATTAACTAAACCAATATGACTGACCCTGGGTGAACATTAGACATCTTACAACACCTTTAGTTATCGCTTATTACTAAACAAAATTATTATTATTAGCAAAATGATTAAACTCCTTTCAAAATGTTTTCATTTAATTTCTGATTTATACTGAAGCCTACAAATAAACCAATTTTTAAGTGGCAGATACCTGTAAACGGCCATATTTTCCCTGATTTTTATTAAAATTATTTAAAATAAAGACGTCAATATATTTTTTTCAAAATTGGCATACAGTTAATTTATACATTAATATAATATAAACTTTTTTTTTTGTATTTTAATCATATAAAATGGGGGATGTACACTCAATTCTTCCAGAAAGATCGCAGCGGGGCTTCTCAATCGGCGGGCATCAGTGACCTAACCACAAAAAACCAAACATTTGTTGTTTATTAATGTCATAATTTCTATATGCATTAAATAAAAATGGAAAAAAATTCGTCACCTTAAACGAATTGGATCATTTCACGCGGCATCGTTCGCTACCAGCAACAGCCGTTTTTTATTACTCATTTATTTTGCGCAACTAAATGGCTTATTTATGTAAAAATATAAATTGCTTTGAAATGCCGAAGTCGATGACATTTCTATGTGACCACAATTTTTTGAAAAAATAAGCTGTGTGCTATTTCAAGCCGCTTAACGCCTCAAAGTGTGCGTGTAGCATTTTATGGTTGACATAACATAAGTTCGTGTTGTTGTTGTGGTCAGCATGTGGCTATGTATGTGTGAGGTTACATAAAACTGTTGAAGTGTGAACTCTGTAGTGAAAGCAAAATTTCACACTTCTGTTTTTTTTTTTTTTGCTTTTTTGTGGCCTCCACAGCATTAACACATCCTCGTTTATAATCTCTTGTGGGTGCACACACTCATCCCTACCCACACATATGTACTCACTTGTGTCCATTTCCCGTTTTGTACTTTGCCTGCACTTTTGACCCTTTGCTCATAGAACGGCGGCAAAAGTTAATATTTTCGACCTTTTCGCCTCTTTAACGCCACATGCCAAAATAACAAATGACTTTGGTGCTTTAGCTTTGGCTTGAACCTCGGCTTGTTTACAACTTTTTGGAACTGAAATGGCTGTCAGACACTTTTAACTACTTTAATAATGGACATGCGATACGCAAGGGCCACATTGCACATTTCAGCTTAAAATTACACTTTTCTACTTTAAATTAAGCCATCAAAACAAAACTGGCGAAGCATTGAACAGGAAACACACAGCCATACATATTTAGCTACCTTCAATGTGTAAGCGTTGATGAACCATTGGCACGTGCAACAAGCTCGTTATCATATTTAAAGCAAATCAGTTTGAACAAATTTCCAATCCCCCCATCGCCCAAATGCCGACAGAGAGCAGTGGCGTGTGGCAGCTGTGGGACCCGTTTTCCACGAAAAAAAAAGAAAAAACTCAATTCGTTTGAAGTTGCTATTTTGGAAATGGAAATGAGAATGGGAGTGGGAGTGCTAGTGCGAGTGCGAGGCAAGTATCCGAAACACATTTTAATGTAAATAATTCTGTGAATGATGGCAACGAGTTTCGGAATTACCAGTATAATACGCACATAATTGATGTAGTATATGCCCGTTAATATGTAGGCTACAATAACATGGCGCATGCTGTTGGCTTTGATGCTGCTGCTGCTAATATCCGCTGATGACGATGATAATGGGAAACGTGAAAGTAGATAATTAGAATGATTCAATTGCTGAGCGTGCGAGTGCTTGTGAACGCGCGCATGTGTATGTATGTGTGCCTGCGTGCGTGCCCGGCTGTGCGTAACAGACGCTCCCGTTGCGTTGACTGCCAATTTGTATTGAATTTCATCACACATTGGCTGCCTGGGGCTGGTCACTGCAGGAAAAACCCAAACTAGTGAAATAAATGTCTGGTTCAGAGCTGGTACGATTTTGGCAATTACGTTGTGCGCGATTAGCAACATCTACCTCCAGAGTGTGACAGTGAAAAGTAAATGAAAATAATCGTTCTCCACAAAGAGGCTATGTAGACGTGTGCGCTGCAATAAGTTGTTTGTTCGAGAGGGACTGGGGAGTTATAAGGTGGGCACTTCAAGTTCAATAAATGTTAATGTTTAATGTTATAGATATTAAATGTGTATAGGTGCAGGAAAGTCAAAATGTGGACAATTGTGTTTTTTTTTTTTTTTAAATAATACGCGACTTGCTTCGATGTATGTAAAGTTGCAACTTTCTAGTTTATATTATAGATAATCGATGGTAAAAAATTGCATCACGATCAAAACCAAAAGGTAAATGTGTGCCTCTATTTCCACGCCCATTAAAGCCATGTTAGCAAAATTCCATGTAGATACGAATTCTACCTTCTTCTTCCTCTTAATTGGCGTGATAACCGCTTACGCGATTTTGGCCGAGTTTAACAAAGCCCACCAGTCGTTTCTTTTTCGTGCTAACAGGCGCCAGTTAGACACACCTTATGAAGCCAAGTCCTCCACCTGATCTTTCCAACGCAGAGGAGGCCTTCCTCTTCCTCTGCTGTCACCGGCTGGGACCGCATCGAATACTTTCAGAGCCGAAGCCTTTTTTACCAAATTTTACCTTGGAATCAGCAAATCTGCCAGCAAGGGCAATTTTGTGTTTTTAGCTTCATTGAGTCACTACACCAAGATTTTAGGCTATACCCATTGGAAAATTGGCACATCCTCTATAAGCTACCAGTAATCTTTCCGAAATAGATATCTCACATACATACTTGGCCATAAATTTCACTATCAGTGTCCTCAAGAATTCAATATATGCATGTAAAGGGTCTTTCGAAAGTGGCGCCTAGTTCTCAGTAGTAAAAAATTCCTTGACGGTACCTTTTTTATGCCACATTTGACATTTGGCAAGTAGACAGATGTACAATTTTAACGATGGATACTTAACGTTAGAACATTTGAATTGATTCTATATTGATTCTAAATGGGTGATATTAGGTTACCTCACCGAAAGTACTGAAAGTATTTAGGTACCTGAGCTGAATCGATTTGAAAGGACTTATTTATTTTACCATAGAGATTTTTAATGTTATATTTGACTCTTTTTGGAAGACAGGTTTAAGGAAAACGTGAATAACTCATCCAAATATGAACAATTTAGACTTCTGAGCTATCACTGGAGAGGTATTTTCTCATAATTTGTACTTCATTATCTTTATTCTGTGGATGAAATTTTGAAACAGTTTTCGCAAACCTTTCAAGCATAAATCCTTTAATCATCTGAGGTGTTTTCTGAAAAAATTATTTTTGAAGACTAATTTTATTTATACACAACTTAATTTTTGGAGTTACCTTAAAATCGGTCAAGTTTAATATTCTTCCTTAATATTTTGGCGGAAGTCTTCAAATACCTTTCATTATTCCGATGGTTGGTTAGAGTGGTGATTACCAACCTCGTTACCAACTTGTTTAACAGTTATTTACAGCAAGGCTATATCCAGTCTGTGCGGTTTAGGAACCTTAATAGGCTGTTGACGTCTAAGCCAGACTGTTGCTCGAGACTCTCGAACAGCGGTTAACATTCTGTCCTTTCATAGGGCAGGGCATTCACAGAGGAAATGGAAGATTGTTTCCTTTTTCTCCGGTTGTTTACAACTGTGACAGTATTTGTTGTGAGGGCTGCCCATTTTGGCGGCTTGTTCTCCGATAGACCAGAAGCCAGTTATGACTGCCGTAAGTCTGCAGGTGTCCCGTCGTTTCATGTTTATTAATGTCGACGATTGCTTGAGGTTGTAGGTGGGCCATAACGTCCTGCTGATTTTGCATTTCGTCTGGTCTCTCCATCTAAAATCTGCGATTCGAAGGTCATTCCGATGGAGATTTTGTACGTAGCCTTAATCTCGCTGCATACTCCTCAACCTTCCAGTGTTCTCTGAGAAACGCAGTTAGTCGTGAAATGTTTGGTCGACCATGCCCAAATCGTTGTTCCGTCTTTGATGCGTTATGTGGTGGTGGTGGTAAAGGTGTTGTCTAAGTGACACAACCCGCACCACTTGTAGAACCACTACTTTTTTTAGTCGAGCCATCTTGATTTAGCTATGAATTTGCCTATGTCGTCTGTCTATTCGTATATTTTCTTTTCTGCAATTTCTTTCAAGTTAACCAACGAGATTTCCCTTAGCATTCTATGTCGTAGAGCACTCACACCGAAAGTGAAATACTGTTTCCTTAGATTCATATTGATGGCAGCTTCTACATCAGTCGTTCTACGGCCACCACTTCTTTTTGACATGGTTGTTGACGTAATTCTAAATAAAATATATCTGCTCGTGGCTTCCTTATAATTTCGTCAGTTCTGGTTTTGTTGAAATTGGGCCATCTTTGTTTAGTTATTTCACAGGTACCCGTGTTAGTCCATCTGTTAACGGCATACTTTTGGAATAGTGAGAAGATCTCGCTTTTGCGCACGCTTTGGGGGCAGCGTATTTCTATAGCTTCGGATTCGTTATAGGATGCCCCCTGTCTTGCCAGTTCATCCGCTTTTTGATTTCCTTCTCTACTCCTATGGCCAGAGACGCAGATGAGAGTGATGTCTGCGTACGCATTAAGTTCTTCTTTGCATTGTCTGACGGTTTTTTAATTGTTTATAGGTGACTTTAAAGCTAAGGTGGCTGCTTGATTATCTAAAAAAATGCATACTTCCGATAGTTGTTGTGAATGGCTTTTAATTATCCTGCAAGTTTCCCTTATCTGGAGAACATATGCTTGGAAAACACTATTCCAACTTCCTAGGCAAAAATACTTGAAAGTTTCGAGGTCTTGTGAATATAAACCGGCGCCAAAGCACCAATTAATTTTGAACAGTCAGGTTATGTCTTCCTGGACACCATTACACAGGTTGAGCGGCCCTTTCATTGTCCACTTGTAATGGTGTTATAGTGCGAATTTAGTAGTTTAGTAAACTCAGCCGGCTTCTCATTACCCTCGATGCTCCTATAGCTTGTAACCCATACTAGAGCGATAACGAGCCATTGACTAAATGACTTGAGTTCCTCTATAGTTAAGATAGTTCTGACGATTGAATTTACCGCTCTTATGACAGCCTGACTATCCGTGAAGATTGGTTCCAGCTCGCATGATAGCTGTCGTATAGAGCGATTTAGTTTGCAATTCTATTTTTCTTAATTAAAATTTGTCGATAAATCGAAAAACCTTTACATCAGCGCACAACTGACATTTTCTAGCACATCGCGGCTTGTACTTTAATTCCCCAGTCCCTTATAAGAAACTCACCAGCTCCAGACTAGATAATTTCCATACGGGGTTGTTTCCGCTTTATGGCCACCGGTGCTGGTTGCCAAGAAGCAGCAGTACCAAATACTACCGGCGCACACGTGCCCGCCTTGGACGTATTGTTTATTTTTATACAAACAGCAGCGCTCAGCAGTATTTATCATCACATTTGAAAACGAATATTTACGTAATCTAATCCACGACGGATGTTGTTAGGGAGACAAGTGGGATTGTCTACGCACTTATATACTACTTACTACATATATATCTCTTATGCAGATACTTACTTGAGCTGTTACATGCGTATATATTACTTGTGTCCCTATTTTTGTGTTTCTTTTATTATTGTGAGACTTTTCATATGCCAAAATATGCAGCTGGATTTCCACGTTTATTTGGTTTGAAATACGGCTTAAATTTTTTATCTTCAAAACTATAATAAACTTAGCCAAAGTAGTGCTCAAAGCAGGAGGAAGTGATGGGTGAGAGTTCCTTATTAAAAATCAATGTGCGCATTGCAAATGAATATGAAGCATAGCGTGGAGCGATTTGGTATATTGCCTACACTGCGTATACGCAATCAAAAGCGTGGTGCTGTTGCTTTAAAAACTTGTGGCTTTTGTATTCTGAGAAATTGTAATAACTAAAGAATATCTGTTTTTGTTGATAGCGAAGGCAGTGTCACGTGATGGTTCAGGTGCGCAATTTTTCACAAATAAGCATAAATAAAATATCGATTCCTTTTTAATCGCAATCCCCTTGAACCTAATCAAGAATTCATTTTATTTGCACCCTTATAGGAAAATGAAAGTGAATATTTACAAATTGAACTTTTCACTAGAAAGGAGGTACTAAATTCGGTTCGAACCGAAATTTTTATAACTGCAATTTAGTAAAATTTAATACGGGCTCGCTGTTAATTTTTGGAATCAGAGAAATTCATAGGCAATGAAAATTTCAATTATTTTATTAAAGAAACCTAACAAACAAAGGTGCAAAATGGATTAGAAATATATTAATATTTTAAAATTAAACATAAAAGTAATTTGGTTAGATAAAGATGGAGATAGAGATCTGGAAAGTGCAAAATCAAGATCAAGACTATTAAAAACTCGATTGATTTCATTAAGGGGGATATTCTGGTCTAGACGACTTGATTTTAGGTATTTTTAAAACTAAAATAAAAATCAAAATGAAAAACATTTTTACTAGCTTTTTTTTTGATGGTTTTTATTAATATCGGGAAAGTATAAAAAAAAATTAATAAAAAAATCGTGGAATTACAGGCCGGCGGAGTGGGGGCTACATAAAAAACGGTGTTCCATGGTTGACATGATTCCAACCCTTGTAGTGATCTAAAACAAACAAATTAAAAAAATTCTTCATTAGTTAGGGTGTCCCTATCGGATTACGCCAAATCATCAAAAAAAGAAATTACAAAATGGCGTCAACTTGAAAAAAAAAAATTTCCCTCTTTTTTTACCTTTTCACATTTTTTAAAAATACTTCAAACTCAAATTTTTCAAAATCCGAGGCAGGCGCGATAGACAGATGTATAATCAAAAATTCTTATCAAACTTCAAAGCGATCGGTCAAGTAGAACTTGAGATATCATGACGGCGTATTTTATAATATTTTATTTTTTTGGTTTTAGTATATTATAATACGCTTTAGGGTACATTCCAATAATATATTGCTAAGTTATTATATGTACAATAAATTGTACTTCACTCTATTATAGAGAATTGATTTAGAATCCGATAAGTTAAGTTCTAAAAAACTCGAGAAATAATTGAACTCAGACAAAGGTCTATTAATTGTAGCTTTGGTATAAACCTGAAAGCATCGAATGTATTCGATGCATCGTTCAAATAAAATAATTAAACCAAGAGGGGAAAAACAGTCGATTTTATCCGAAATGATGTCGAGAAGAAATGAAAAAGCCAAGAGAAATCGTCCATTGTTGAATGATAATAAGCCAATTAATTGGCCACGAGAATTAAGATGGAACGTAGAAATATTTTGTGTACCCTCTCCAATCGATTTATATGAATAGCGTGATAAGGTCTCCAGATAACAGCAGCGTACTTGAATTTAGACCGAAATGAAAAGTATAGAACCTGGAGTGTATATGGGTCAGAGGGTCTCTGTAGCTGTCCGGCGTTTTCTAAAATCAAACTTAGGCTATTGGAGTGCGATGTTCTGAGTATGGATAAAGTTTATACCCTTCCTCTTCCGGACCTCTTAAGGGGGCAGATACCTGTAAACGGTCATATTTTCTCTGATTTTCATTAAAATTATTTAAAATGAAGACGTCAATATATTTTTTTTTCAAAATTGGCATACAGTTTATTTATACATTAAAATAATATATATATTTTTTTATTTTAATCATTTAAAATGGCGGATGTACACTCAATTCTTCCACGAAGGTCGCAGGGGGGCTTCTTAATCGGCGGGCGTCAGTGACCTGAATACAAAAAGCCAAACATTTGTTTGTTTATTAATGTCATAATTCCTATATGAATTAAACAAAAATGGAAACAAAATTTGCGAAATAAAATGCTTAAAAAAAAATTATTTTTTCGGTAAATTTTCGAAACTGTAAACTCACATAGAAGGGAATATCATAAAAAAAGATGTGTGCAAAATTTTAGGGAGATCGGTCAATAACTTTTCGAGTTATCGTGTATGTCAATTCGAAAAATATAGTTTTGAGAAAAACTCGTCTAAAGTTTGAATATAATGTAACTATACCTCTCCCAGCGCACGAGCGCAAAGAATAGAGTCGCCACGGTTGACGATCTATAATATAAGAAATACTTAAATTTACGTTAACAAATTTTTTCACATATTCTTAAAGGATTATATTAACATTTTATGAAAAAAAATTATTTTTTCGAAATTTTACAGGTAAGGGGAGAGTCTTAAGATTCATCAATGAGTCCAAAAGATTCGCCGAAGAGTGACCTCAAATCAATTCTTCCGTCCTACCATCCATATATTATAATATCTCTCTTGTCTCCCTATTCCTTCTGTAATCTATCAGGGTGTAGCACAATGATCTTGCTGACTGAGTGCTTGGACTTGTCCAACCCCCCACAAATCTAATCTCATCTAAAAAAATGGGTCAGAGATTTGCGAAGAATGACGCCTAACAAGTGCCAGCATGGCAAGTGACTTTAAAATAATATAATTTAAAAGCAAAGTAAAAGTGGGGTTTGAATAAAAAAATACTCCTAAGTACTCGTCGTCCGATTAAAGAGTGGTATTCGATAAATTTACTTGCATTAGCGAGCAATCGATCGTAATTTTTTTTTTTAATTTAGTTATGGTATTTCAAATATATTGACAAGTTTTGCACAAGAATTTTGCAAGAATTCGTCAAGTCACATGAAACTTATTTCTATTGGCTCCAATTAAATGAAAATGAATAGCATCGCCTCTCGGCCTCTCGTTAAACAATCCTTTGTGGCAGCGCACCATTCGCGATTTCCACTCATCTTCACGCTTATAGTAAAGCTCAAATGTCAATTCAATCACTGCTCATTTCTATGCCTCCATTATTTGAGGTCAATGTGAGGATTTCTTCGCTTTTCGCACAGAAAAAAATCGATAAAAGCGCTTAGGCGTCACAATGTCATTGAACTCAAATCGAAATGGGATGCCTCAAATGTAGCTTTGATGGCTGTTATTAACTTTTTATGAGCGCACTGAACTTTGTAACTCGTTTTATGCTGCAATAAGCTTAAGAGCATAAAAAGTAAAATTTAATTAATGACTCTAAAAGCTTGAAAACAGCTATCAAACTATTAACTTTGAAAGTTGGCCATAAAAATGTGCCGCATTCAACCAATTCCAGTACCAAGGCGTTTAACTGAAGGAGGAAAATAGCCAAGTGCCATGCCTGCAATGGTTGTCATATCAGAAGAGTTGCAAAGTTTTTAAACTATGAGTAGCGGTTTTCTACGCAGAATGAAAAAGCGCTAAACTGGATTATCCCTTAAGCGGAAAAATACAGAATTTGCAGAAGTTGGCTCATCTACTGTACACATACATACATACAAATATATAATACAAATAAAATGAAGCATTTGCGTTAAAGTAAACGCAAGACAATGAATATCTGAGATACGCCGCGCCTAAAATGGCATTACCAGCCTACCAGCTCAGTAAAGCTCGGTAATAAGGTTGTACATTTTGAAGAGCGACTACTTGTCATGTGTCCGCCTCTGTTCATTTTCAGCACATAACGGCAACATTGTTCCAGCATCCACGCCTGTGCCGTACGCATTTCAGTGTTAACCACTTCAAACTTCCCCTAACTGCCAACTGGCAATTGCCAATAGCCGAAACATGCCTGCTACACAACGCATTTGTTGGCCTGTAACGGAAACCAGCCAGCCCTACGAAAGCTAGAAAAAGCGACGAGTATAAATGACAAGCCGTTACGTAAAATAAATTATTGCGAAATCTTTTGTGCAGACAGTTCAAGCGGCCAGATGCCCTGATTTTCACCCCTCGCTTAAATTACTGAGGCTGCACACAGAGTGGGCGCTATAAGTGGAGGGATAATGTGGTGTTTCAGATGATTAGAAAAATCTTATTTTGTATGCATTTTCTTATGACATCGCTTGGAGGGTGTGGAAGTGAGTGCGAAGATTGCGGAGCAGCTTCAGCTTTAAAGTGAGCCCAAAGCGATAAAGCAAGACGTCAAGCATGTTTTCGTTTCGTATTTGATTTATTTTTATTATTTTCTGTATTACTTTAAGGGAGGGGAGAGCAGGTATTTCATCTTTTTTTTTTTTGCATTTGCATTTTCCTATTTTTTTAAATGAGTACAAAATTGAATTTATGACTACCTGAACATCCATTATTCCAAGCTTGGTTTCTACAAGGATGATAAATTAGAAGGTTTGGCCATCCGATGCTAAATTGTGAGATTAACTGCCATGAAATCGAAGATTCGGCAGCACAATTCTGCTCGCTCATTCAGTCGCTCGTGCAATCAGTCGTTGTTCAGCCGGCAACTTAAGAAATGTGCATTGATTGCGTTGATTGTTTCTCATATATCACCAACACAATCTCAGTTTTTATGTAATAAAACGAGCTGATTTCGCCAATTCAACAGTTATTTGACCAATTCGACTCCAACAAACTGCATTGAAAGAGCTTATAATATTTCTAGACGCAAAAATGTATGGTCACCACCATTAGCTATAATGGCTTCACACCTCCGAGTCACATTTTGTGTTTATTTTGCACAAGTTATCGAAGTAATCAGCTCCAAATCAACCGACTTTGCCTCCATAACTGTTTGAGCGTCCATATTTGTTTTCTTCAGGCAATTGTGAAGGCTAATTCAACATTTCAATCTCATTTTGCTGTCTCTACTCTATACACCTTCGGCTTCGATACTTGGGACCGTTGTAATCTTGTAAAATCCAAGGTTAGCTATATATATATATAACACTCTTTTTGGGCGTTTGGCCGAGCTCCTCCTCCTATTTGTGGTGTGCGTTTTGATGTTGTTCCACAAATGGAGGGACCTACAGTTTAAAGTCGACTCCGAACGGCAGATATTTTTTATGAGAAGCTTTTTCATGGCAGAAATACACTCGGAGGTTTGCCATTGCCTGCCGAGGGGCGACCGCTATTAGAAAAATTTGTTTTCTTAATTTTGGTGTTTCACCGAGATTCGAACCGATGTTCTCTCTGTGAATTCCGAATGGTAGTCACGCACCAACCCATTCGGCTATGGCGGCAAGGTTAACTAGTTCTTCCAAATATCTCCGCACCTGATGGTAATAATTCTTTTCTTCAAGCAGCCCCAAGCATGAGCCTTAAATGGATGTTCAACAGTTCTTTGAAGTTGTCGATTATCAGCAGAACAGCAAGTCCAACTCTTGCAACTATTAGCCCAAAAGAAAGATTAATCCGCGAATATTACGTTTGCCCAATTTGGTTCTGAATTTGCCTTAGCCCATACAAGTCTTATTTCAATATTTATATTCATCTGATCCTCGTTGCGCGCATCCCTCACCTAGAACTGTGTACTAGGAGGTGTACAGACCACTGTAATCTCAAGTCGAAGAAGAATTGAAGAGAATGCCTAGTACTACTTTTGATAATTTTTATTTATTATTACTATTTAGTTTATGAACACAATCTGCTTACAGACTGATTACAATAAAAAGTAAAATGACTACCGACAAAGATTCAAATACCTACAAAATAGAATATAAAGTAATTAAAAATATACTTTTCGGAGATGCAAAATCTAGTAGGATAGATCCATAGATTGAATTACATTCACTTAAGGCGTCCCGGTGGTCTAGAGCTCGAAAATTTAGGGTATATTTTTTTTATAATAATAAAAATTAAAAATAATATTTAAATTTTTTATTTAACTTCTTATACAAACAAAAATTAAAATAAATTTTTAATTTTAATAATTTTAAAAATAGCGCTGAAGTTGACCCTCCCGAAAAATTGGACCTGGACATTGTTGTCCAATTTGGCTCTTCTATTTATCTGAAACACAAACACCGAAAACTATTTAATCAGTATAACTGTAGCAATGTCAAGTACTAGAATAAAAAATAGCGCGGTTTTGAATTTGACACTCTAAAGATCGGGCTTTTCACTTTTTTAATCAAAAAAATACGCAATAATGGAAATAATAATATGATTCTAGCACGGGCGATAGTCACTGATGTTGTGAACAACTTATTAAAATTTCAAACGATTCGGTTGCATAGTTCATTTTTATGTTTTGTTTTTTTTGTTTGACAACACTAGCCCGTTGCGAGCTAAATGAGTTTACGTTTGAGGTATAGGAGCGCTCTCTACCTAGTTACTCAGCTGTAGAAGCTATAACATTGGGAATTTCCGCATGAAAATTTCACAGTATATTCTTAAGATACTATTCTTTCGAAATATTGAAAAAACAAAAAATCGTTTCTTTCAAATTTCTAGACCATCGGCTTGAACGAGATAAGCAGTTTAGAATACTCCGATTTACATTTAGCACCAGAGAAAGGCCACGAAAATTGAGCAGTCAGTACTGCCATTGAAGATGTTATAAGCAAAATGAGTGAAATGAAAATGAAGGAGACGAGAGAATTGTACCTCCACAGACAATATTGGGTAGTCGAAAAAGTCTTTTCGTATTTCTAATCAAACTTCAACTCATTTTTTTTATGTTTATAATGAACTTTATTAAACCACATATGCACCATTTTGGTCTACCACCTTTTGCCATTTTTCTTCTAGAGACATTATTCCATCAGTGTAAAACTTTTGTTTTCTCCCAGTTTTTGCCAAGTCATCAAAGATGTGTGTGGCCTAGCGTTATCCTGATGGAAGACGACGCCCTTTCTGCTGATCAGTTCTGGCCGTTTTTTTTCGATTGCTTGCTTCAATCCCATCAGTTGTTGACAGTAAAGGGTAGAATCAATCGTTCGAGCAGGCTGGAGCAGCTCATAGTGGATGAATCCTTTCCAATCCGACCGAACACACAGCATAACCTTTCGAGACGTCAATCCTGACTTTGCGACCATTTGTTGAGCTTTACCACCCTTGCACCATGATCTTTTTCGCACATTCTTGTCGTATTTGATCCACTTTTCGTCTCCTGTTACTATTCGCTTCAGAAATGGTGCGATTTCATTTCGTTTCAGCAAAGAATCGCAGATGTTAATTCGGTCCATTAAATTTTTCACAGACAATTCATGTGGTACCCAAACATCGAGCTTCTTTTTGTAACCAGTCTTTTTTAAATGGTTCAAATCCGTTTGATGATAAATGTTTAGTGCCTTGGCGATGTAATGGCAGCTTATGTGACGGTCCTGGTCAATCTTTTCCATAATTTCATCGACTTTTTCAACGATAGGTCGACCGCAGCGAGGTGCATCTTTCACATCGAAATTTCCAGAACGGAAGCGAGCGGAACCATTGTTGTGCACGAACTGATACAGCATCGTCTCCGCAAACTTCACAAATTTCATTGGTGGCTTGCGTGGCAAATTTCAAAATATAGCGAATTTCTTCATTATTTTCACTCATTTTTGAACAGCTATAACTTTTTTTCAACTTCTCCGAATTAACTTTTTTTTGGTTAAATGAAGCTTAAAATGTCACCTTTCTAACACCATATGGTATGACCCAATGTGTTTGGTAGCACTGGAGATAGATGACTCCAACGACATCTGTTGGCAAAATACGAAAAAACTTTTTCGACTATCCAATATATTTGGTTCCTTACAATACAAATTAACTATTTCAAAAGTAAATATTTTCATTTATGCTAAGACCTTCATAGTCATTCGCTTTTCGATTTTACTAGAAATTGTTGTTAATGTTTTCCCTCAAAAAGAAATACCCATACTTAAAGGTTAACGTTTAAAGCATTCTTATTTAGTAAAAGAATATTTAGATTTTGCAAACAGTTCTAATTGGTAATTTTCCAACTGCTACAATTCTAGTCACTCTCAAGTTCGTCTGACTTTTTCCCTCGTATACAATTTCGCGCAGCAGAATGCTTGCTGGGTAGTTCTGCTTTTCGCAGCATAGTCTGTGAAGATGCCTAGCGACGCTAGCATGGCAACCACTCTGTAGTCAACCTTAGCTTGCTTCCGTTTCACAGTCAATTTTCTCGGGTTTTTTTATGTTGATGTGCGTTTGCCTCTAATTCGTTGTGATGCTTCCAGCACTTTGTTTCTGCGTTTTTATTTTTACTTTCGTTCACTCATCCACTCAAGTTCACTGAACTTCGTCCACAGATTGGCAATTTATTCCTTTCATTTCTTCAACATTCTTGAATGTTTGCCTGTAGTTATGCATATGAATGAGTGACATACTCCGCTGACTAGCATGGCGAAAACTGTGGACTAGGGACACTTTATGGGAGGGTGATACTTTATGGGTTTAAGAGTAAGTACACATACCTATATTATGCCATAAGTAAAGGGTTGTTCAAAAGTGACGCCTAGTTGTTAGTAGTGAATAATTACTAAACTGACCATTTTTATGTTAGCTTTGACATTTGTTAAGTAGGCAGATGTGCAATTTTACACGATAGAGCAAAGCTTTAAAAGTATTGAAACTTTTTATGAAAATGGTGGATCTTTAAGAACAACATATCACAAAATTCGTTAATGTTTTGGTAGAAATAATCATCGGGATGAGTCGACAATTCAAAAGTTGAAGACAAAATTTCGATAACTGCTTCTGTCGCGGGTAGAAAAAGGATAGGTAGACCAAAAACTGGTGCTTCTCTAAGGCGTTAAGTTCTGGAGAGTCAAACAATCAGATGCAGCCGCTTTAAGAGTTTTATAAAGGAAAGTACTTGGCAAGATGTTTTACCTTGTTTGCGTAGATGGCAGTTACCACATTCGAAGGAACCACGAGTTGTATGAGCAAAACGCGCCAGTAGTTTCTTTCTCGTGCTACCCGCCACCAGTTGGAAACAGCAAGTTAAGCCAAGTTCTTCTCCAACTGATCTTTCCAACACAGAGAAGTCCTTCCTCTGCTACCACCAACTGGTACCGCATCGAATGCTTTCAAAGCCGGAGCGCTTCTATCCATTCGGACGACATGACCCAGCCAATGAAGCCGCTGGATCTTTATTCGCTGCGCTATGTCTATGTCGTCGTAAAGCTCATACAGCTCATCGTTCCATCGCCTGTGATATGCGCCGTTGCCAACGTGCAAAGGTTCTAAAAACTTACGCAGAATCTTTCTCTCGAACACTCCAAGCGTCGCTTCATCGGGTGTTGTCATCGTCCACGCTTCTGCGCCATACGTTAAGACGGACATGATGAGAGCCTTGTAGAGTGTTAGTTTAGTTCATCGAGAGAGGGCTTTACTTCTCAGTTGCCTACTTAGTCCAAAGAAGCGCTTGTGGGCAATAGAGATTCTCTGTTGGATTTCAAGGCTGACATTTGTTGACAAGGCTGATATTTTAATAGGTCTATTTATAAGTTCGTGCGGTTTTACAACAGATGGCGTAACTTGATTATTATTCCATCGATCCACATTTCCAAACATTCATTGGAGAGCTACTGTCGTAAGGCACAAACGTCAGTATAAGTTTTTTATTTGAAGCGTAAACAACAATATTTTTACCACACTTGAAAATGTCGAATTTCGTGCCAAATAATGTGTTTTTGCGGGGAATTCTTCTTCATTATTTTAATATGAAGAAAAAAGCAGCCGAAAGTCATCGTATCTTGGTGGAAGTTTATGGTGAGCATGCTCTATCTGAGCGAACGTGCCAGAAGTGGTTTGCACGCTTTAAAAGTGGTGATTTTGGCTTGGAAGACGAAGAACGCGAGGGTGCGCCGCCAAAGTTCATGGATACCGAATTGGAGGAATTGCTCGATCAAGATCCGGCTCAAACGCAAGAAGAGGTTGCAAAAACTTTGGGAGTTGATCAATCAACCATTTCCAAACGTTTAAAAGCCATGGGAATGATCCGAAAGGTAGGCCATTGGGTGCCGTATGAATTGAAGCCAAAAGACGTTGAACGCCGTTTTATGGCATGCGAACAACTGCTTCAACGGCACAAAAGAAAGGGTTTTTTGCATCGAATTGTGACTGGCGATGAAAAGTGGGTCCATTACGACAATCCAAAACGTCGGGCAACGTATGGATACCCTGGCCATGCTTCAACATCGACGTCGGCGCAGAATATTCATGGCCTGAAGGTTATGCTGTGTATCTGGTGGGACCAGCTGGGTGTTGTGTATTATGAGCTACTGAAACCGAATGAAACGATTACGGGGGATGTCTACCGACGACAATTGATGCGTTTGAGCCGAGCACTGCGAGAAAAACGGCCGCAATACGCCGATAGACACGACAAAGTTATTTTGCAACATGACAATGCTCGGCCACATGTTGCACAAGTGGTCAAAACATACTTAGAAACGCTCAAATGGGATGTCCTACCCCACCCGCCGTATAGTCCAGACCTTGCGCCATCCGATTACTATCTCTTCCGATCGATGCAACATGGCCTGGCTGACCAGCACTTCCGTAATTACGATGAAGTCAAAAAATGGATCGATTCGTGGATTGCGGCAAAACCGACCGAATTTTTCACAAAGGGAATCCGTGAATTGCCAGAAAGATGGGAAAAAGTAGTAGTAAGCGATGGACAATATTTTGAATATTAAATTTGTAACCATTTTACGTCAATAAAGTTTCAAATTTCGAAAAAAAACCGCACGAACTTATTCATAGTCCTATTACCTGTAGACATTTAAATGATCTCACATATAAGAAAATATCCGTATTTTGAATGAAATAAGTGAAATCGCAAATAATCTAAATTTTTACATATTATATTTTAAAACAACATCTAGGCGCGTCGTTTGAAATACCCTGTATCATTGTGCTCATATGCTTTTTTGCTCTTTGGAATGTTGCTACTGTTTCTTTGTTTTTAATAACATAAATCACGTCACCTACTATTATTTAAGTGAGTTAGATTAAAAAGGTACATATTTTGTACCCTTACCCATAATTCTCCACCGGTTTATGAAATGCGCATGCAGTTGCTTATTACGACTTTAATCCAGGGCACCACTAGCCGTAAAGCTCTTCCTCTCACGGGTAGCCTGCTCAGCTATAGTACACATTTCACTAATCTTCCGTCTCTTACCCCAAATCCTCTGGATATCAGCCAAACCCTCTGACCACTACGAGCTCAATTGCACTTAGACCCTCCTAACCAGAAGCTCAAACGTACACACACCAAATGGAAGGCGAATTCTCCACCAATTACTGCTGGCTGCTTCTTTGTGTTATAAATAAATTTGAAATTATCGTAAAATATATGAAGATGTGACTACAACTTTTCTTGCAAAGAAATTACTTCATAGACAAATTTGCCACAACTGGCGCAAGAACGAAGCGATAAGCTTCATGGTTAAACCACAAGCCAGATAAACAAGAAAAGTTTAACAGAAATTTGAGTACTTGTTTGTGCAATGTATAATAATTGGTGCCATATGCGCGCACACACACACACACCCACTCAAACAGGGATCACGTACCATTTGTCTACGCAGTGTTTTGTATGTTATGCCACATAGGATACGGCGTTGGCAGCGGCAACTTACGCCACCAACTTTCGTTTTCCATTAAACGCTCAAATGGACGCACAAGCCGAGGCTGCCACCACCACCAGCACAAGTTAAATGCTGAGCTTGGAAATGCGCCTCCACTAAGGCAGTTTTCATTTATCGTAAATTTTATTACGTCGTTGAAATTTTTCACACATGTCTTGATTTTTACTGGCTTTTTGCGTGTATCAACACTCATTCTCTATTTGGCGGTTAAAAAACATGTTTGTTTATATGGTTGGCTGACATTAGATTTTATATCGATTGCCAGAAGTCTGCTTGTATTTGCAGAACAAATGCCAAATGCAGAGTAGTAAAATCTTGTCTCTGGTATAATAATAATGAATTGCAAAATATGTTTTCGAATAAAAGTTGATCACTAATTTCATTCTAATGATCATCGCATTCACCAAGGCGCAATTCATTATGTTTGTATGTATGGGAGCACATGGATTTTAAGATTTTTGCTACTGTAGAAAATGATATTTAACTTTTCATTCTCCCTAGTTAAGCTGTGTGAAGTAAAAAAAAAGAATGCAAAAATACAAAATCATCCCTATTAGAATATAACTATTATATTAATAGCCACAAGCAGGCACGTGCGCAGGAGTTTTGCATGTGAGAAGTTTCTACTTAATAAAATTTTCATAGAATAGACCATTCATAATGAATTAGTATCGTTCGTGGTCGAAAAGTCGAGCAATAACAATTCTCACTGTGAGTAGTAGGTTTATCCAATTTCAATTGAACTTTACGAACGGGTGGGGTTAAGGTAGTAGCATACGCCGATGACTTGGTCCTGATGGTATCAGGACCGTTTCCCTTAGTCATGGCTGATATTTTGGAAAGGTACTGTACTCAGTCGCTGGGCTGCCACTTGCGGCCAGAAAATATAAACCTGCACCCTTTTGACTTCCCAAATTAAACAATCACGTTCTCTCGCTCTCATCAGAAATTAGGTATCTTGGAGTGAGACTTGACTCCAAGCTCTATTGGAAGCCATTCATTGAAGTTCGGGTAAAAAAGGCAAGTATAGCCTTCTACTCCTGCAAATCTTTGTTCGGTAAAAAATGAGGGCTCAAGTCACAGGTCGTGCTGTGGATGTACAACGCAGTGGTTTTGCCAAATTTAACGTATGGATGCCTGATTTGGTGGGAAGCTCTTCGGAAGAGCTATAATATCACTAAACTGGGGAGGACATTGGCATCACCGGGGCATGTAAAACTAGCCCCAGTGCTGTCCTGAATGCCGTTTCCCACTTACTTCCGATTGACTTTTATCTTATTTCCATCACAGCTCAAAGTACAACCAGGTTAAAGGAGGTTGGCCTTTGGAGGTAATCTCTCAAGGGATATGGTAGCATTTTCGGGCAGATAACACCGTATCCCTCCGAACTTCGAACAAATTTCTCTATCTGCAAACTAGAGTTTGAGGGTAGTGCCAGGCCAATTTTTCCAAATAGGCAATATTGGTTCGAGGGGAAAAGCGCTGACGACGTAACATTTCTCTGATCTGGGTTGCAGGACATAGGAACATAGAGAGAAATGAAATTGCTGATGAGCTTGCCAGGAAGGGGACTGAATTGGCCTCAGAGACCTCCTACCCGGTCATCGGCATCCCCCCGATAGTTGTTAAAAGGGAACTGCACAAATTATTTCTCAGAAAAGCGGAGAAAAGATGGAGCTCCATTTCTTCATGTGCTATTTTGAAAACCCTTTGGCCCCAGTACAATACACGGAGGACTCAGAAAGTCCTTTGGAGTCCTCGCCATTCAATTTCCTAACTCGTAGCGGTGGTCACCTAAGGTTACCATTTAATCCTCATTGAAAAAGCTGTGAAGAACTTTCAGAGAAGGAGACTGTAGAGCACTTTCTCTGTAAATGTCCGGGTTTGGCAGCTAGACGATAAAGGTCACTGGGCGCTCCTTTCTTCGACAGCCTGAGGCAGTGTGCCAACCTAAATCTAATCAATCTTCTCCATTACATCAACAGCTCTGGCTGGCTGTAGATATCTGCCCGTTGGAGTACGCAATGAAAAAAAATGGTGTCGCAAGTATCCAGGTTTGCGAGAATCGAGTTTCTACTGCAATACCAATAAGTGGTTATAATGGCCCCGTATGCTTATAGGTCGTTGTAAGAATCTGAATATATTTTGGGTTTGCATAGTGTTATTGAGGTCATCGTTAATATTTCAGGTGAAATGGATTTTAGTTTTATTTGCGTTTTTTCGAATGAGTTTTTAAATTAAATTACTGAAACTTTTTTTACAAATAATTTCTGAATATGAATTGTTTACATTTTTATTCTATTTGCTTACTTGTACTTATTTATCAAAAATTAATTATTTTTTGTATAACTCTATCAGATCTGTATGTATGCATAGGTATATGAATACGAAATATTTATTTTCAACGTTTTTCTAATCCCTACTTTTTTCTTTTCTTTGCAGGTATGTATTGCATTCAAAGTCTACCTAAAATTTTTGAAAATTATTTAGTAAGAATTTCAAGGCCACCTACAGCAGCAGCTGCAATCTAATTTACTAGCTGGTAATTTTAATAGTCTCATGATTTTATTCACCTGATTTTTGCTCAAGACAAATTTAACAGTTTCCATTTTATTTATTACGTAAACTCAATACTCATCGCCCTTTTGATGTCTTAGCAAAAATAGGGAAATATATTACACTGCCCTTTGCCTTCGACCAGAACTCACTTTCATCCGAACTTAAAACTGGAAATAAAGATGTCGTGAATTTCCTTTTAAATCTGTGCTACTCAGCATAATGTGAAAAAGAGTAGATGTATGCGTGCTTTCGCAGATACAGAGTGATGAATCACAGCATCGCACAAAGGCAAAGTCAAGGACTCGCATACCTGCTGGCAGACCACCATAACCGCAGCATGCATATGTCAGCACACACGCACACACACACTTATCGCACACATACAAATCCCATATATGCATGACGACCTCTGGCACATTGACGACGCTGGATTTATCCCATGTGCTTGTGTGTGCGCGCACACCTGAAACCCACTCGGAAGCCATGCGCATGGCAGCCCAAAAACCACAAAAGACAATTTAGTCCAAAGAAAGTGGAATGTGTGAAGTGCAAAGCATGCGCCGTAGGAATAAAGCGATAAAAATTTCAACAAAAAAAAAACTTGAAAATGTGAAAATTGGCAAAGAGCTAGGCAAACGATGCGTTAAAAGCGAAAATGACGACTACTTTTACTCCGGCTGTGGTAATGCCGCTGCTGGTGCTGATGGTAAAGGGTATGAAAAAGTAAATTCAAAATTAAATCACGTATGCTTTAAGCCGTAGCTAATAATTCATGTACTCACTTGAATTTGAGTGTACACACGAGTATGTATGTATGTGTGTGCTGCGTCATTTGATACGCCTAAAAGGCTGTTGCGGCAACTTCCATTTTCACGCTTAAATGCCACACTTTCCAAACTGCCAAGACGTGTGCGCCACAGGCGACAAGCCAGTCAGTCAGTCAATAAGACAAGTGTGGGAAGGTATCTGACTTGTGTTGGCAGACGTTCTGTAAGTATGTATGCGTGTGTGCAGGTGGGTTTAACTGCTGAAAGAGTGGCTTATTGCACGTGCGATAAGAGTTTTAAAATAACTGGAAATTAAAACGCTACAAATTTTCATAGTTTTTACAACATAAACATTTCATGGCCGATGTGCCGGTGCTTTTGAGTATGTTCGGATAAAAGGTACCAAATTGTAAGGTAAGCAGTTCAGGTGCATATCAGACAAACCGCACAAAATGACGTAAATAAATGGTATTGGTATTTGTTTTGCTGTTTAGGGTGCAAAAACTTTAGCAAAATATTTCTGTGTTGGAAATGTTGTTAGACAACATTTTCTGCTCAATAGCTTACACTTTTTTGGAAAGTGACCGCTACTTTTGTTCGCGTCCGGTTAGTCTATCAAAACCCGCAAACGGTTCAACCCTTGGTGACCTCTACCTGACCCAGTTTTTGAGTTTGGATGCTTCAAAGCATATCTATACAGGTTTAACCACGAAAACAATCCTTATTGCGACTACTGCGATGGAAACATTTTAGAGGACGTTCACCACATATTCTTCACATGCTCGCGCTTCCGTTCTGCAAAAGAAAGACTCTATAGAACCTTTGGAGAACCTCCTTCGCCGGAAACATTCGTACATCACATGCTGCGCTCGAAGGAACAGTGGAATGCGGCAAGTGACTTAGTGGCCAAGATTATGAAAGAGATGAAGCGTCTAGAAAGACTGCGACACAGCAACGGCGACTAATCGCTTTCCCTCCCCTTATTGGAGGGAAACAGGTTCAGCCTGGTTTCAGAAGGCCACTTGAGGATAGAGCGCTACCATAACGCCTAAAAAACAAACAAAAATAAAAAAACCCCTTGGTGATCTAATTTCGAAAAATTGGAAAAATTGGAATTGAGCTAAGCTGCATATGAGACAAAATTTTCAGCAGAAATTTTTTTGCAAGAGACTTTAACCCATTATTGCTTCACACTATTTGACACTCTAATTGACATATACCTAAAATGATTTCTTGAAAATGAGCTAGACAGCTAAAAGATTCTATTAATATACAGGGTGTCCGGTGGGGAATTTGGAATTAAAAACTAAATTACAAAAACATTACTAATGACAAAACAAAGCTTAACTATTGCAAAGAAGCCAACTGCTGATTTTAGTTTTTTTTAATTATTTCCTTTAAAGATTGACACTCTTGAAATCTGGCGTCCGCATTCCGCCCCACTTGCTGGAGAAGTAATGTCGGGATGCCATTAACTTCGTGAACGATCATTTTTTTTTAATGCTCAGATGCTCGCTGGGTTTGTTTCATAGGCTTTACTTTTGAGAGAGTCCCAGGCAAAAGGTGTGTAGTGGTGACATCGAGCGACTTAGATGGCCAGGATATGTCACCGAACCGGCTTATCAGTTTCTTAAAGAAGAGCTCACTCTGCATAGTCGTGGTCTCTCTGGCCGTTTGCGGCACGGCGTCATCCTTCTTCTTCTTCTTCTTAGCTTCACAATCCGTGGTGGACCATAGCTTCTCCACGGCGTCATCCATACCACCTTAATCAAAAAGTTCTCGGAATATATTTTGAAAATTCAAAAATTGATATTATCGCCTTCAAAGTACTCCCCATCAACTGAAACCCACTTATGCCAACACACTTCATCTAGCTCTCGAAATAATTCTGGCACTCTATTTTCGGTATAACCATCAGAGTCGTCCTCGATTTTCCATTACTTCTTTACCGCTGTTAAAACGGGTTCCCCGTAGTATTTTTTCGACTCGATCAAACGAAAAAAAATCGCAGGGATATGGCTATATCAGGTGAATATCGAAATAACTTTTGCGAGGTATCCGTTTTGTTCTTGGTCGAAATTCACGAATAATGATGGCATTGTGCGAGGGCGACCTCTCATGTCGTGAAATCCACGAGTTGTTTTCCCACAAATTTTTTTTGGCTAATTAGTTCACGTAGTACCACAACTTTGCCAAGGAGAGAAGATTGGGATAATGGGGTAATGTACAATAGAAGTGGAATCAGTATCTCTACTGAGGGTTCCAAGTTAAATGAACAAATAGGCGGAGGCCTTTACTCTCAGGAAATGAGTGTCAACATTTCATTCCGGCTACCGGATCACTGTAGTGTATTTCAAGCTGAAATTCTGGCTATCACAAAAGGCCTGTTAGCCCTAAATAAAAGGGTTCTCACCACAAGAGTAGTAAATATATATTCAGATAGCCAATCGACCCTGAACGCATTACAATCAACTAATAATAACTCGAGGACAGTAAAAAAGTGTATCGAAGTTTTAACAGAACTAGCACAGTACTTTACAATAAACTTGATCTGGGTGCCGGGGCACAGCGACATAGCAGGCAACTGCAAAGCAGATGAACTAGCGAGATCGGGTACCACATTTCCGATCCAACCAGACAAAGCAAACATACCAATACCTTTAGCAACTTGTAAAATGCTTATAGACAAGCACACTATCAGAGCTGCTAACAGGGCATTGTCTGATTGGCAGGCATAGTCCCTTTAGGGACTATTGCAGAAGCTGTAAGGACATTGAAGAACAAAAGACTATAGAACACTTTCTATGCGGGTGCATGGCTCTGGATAGAAGAAGGTTCAATATTCTAGGAAAAAGTTCCTCGAAAAACTTGGCAGAAGTAGCCAATTAAAAAATAACAAGCCTTGTTAGATATATTAAAGCCACAGGATGGTTCCATGAAGACAATGTAGAGTGAGGAGAGGGGACAGCCTTGGTGGTATCACAATGGGCCTACAACAGGCCTAGGTGTGTCAATTGACAACCACTATACCTATTCTACCTACCTACCTAGCTCACGTAGACGTCTATAACGCCCAAATAATTGTCCTTATTAACTGTCTGATCTTCTGGAAAAGATTTGTGGTGTCAATATCGTTGTAATCCATAAAAACCGAGAGCATTGCTTTCTTTTTTGACGACGTAGTTTTGTTGGTCTTGCCTCACTCGTTGTCTTCACTCACTCGCCTGATGTCTAGATTGCGTGTTGTACTCATAAACCCATGTCTCGTCTCCGGTAATGATGCGGTTGATGAATGTTAGGATTGGATGTCGGAATCAGCCTTGGAAACCATGTCTTTGGCGATATCAACTTGGTCCCTTTTTTGCACGAAATTTAGCTCCTTTGGGATCTTTGCAGTAATGCGACGCAAACCCAAATCATTAACTATGTAGAATTACCTGAATGAATCTGCCAGGTCTCTAATGGTTAATTTGGGGTTACTGATCAACTTTTCTTTTATTTTATTGATGTTTTCATCAGTTTTCGATGTCGACGGCCTATCACTGTGTTCGTCATGGACTCTCGATTGACTCACAAACAAAAGAAAAAACACCCAACTCAAGCCGGTTGTCTTAGTTAACGCCAGATATTAAGAAAGTATATCGATTTTCGATATCAAGCCAAATAACATTTTCTGAATTCTGAAAAAGTTAAAATTCTACAATATTATCTCCGTAATTCAAAGTAGCTTTAAGTGTATGCAACACTTTTCAATTAGACTGTCGTTTAAATAACTTGTAGATCAACACCAACGACAAAAATTAGGGTTCGCCTGGATACACATTTTTTCATTGGCTTACTATGTGGCACTGGGGTCGAGTTATTTTGAAATTTTCCGTAACTATTATACGTTATGCACATGAACGATATTAGACCGTAAATACGATTATTCTAACTGACATGACTACAGCGGTTCATTATGCATGCATAGCAAAACTTGGGAACTAGGAAGCTGCAGTACTCAAGCAGACAAGCAATGGAGCGCGTAAAGGTCAAATTAAAGGTTACCATCACTCAAAATCAATTCGTGTTATTTAGTAAGAAAAGTTATTCAAAAAGAAAATTGGATGATTAATTTTGCGCCACTTTGTTTTGTGGGGAATAGGACCTTGAAGAGGAAATTCTTATTATTAACAGCTTCGAAGCTCTGCGCGCCTTAGCTCATAATAAATATGTTTTGCATGCGCGCAGATTCCTCTGTAAGAATTTTTTTTTTCGAAATACCCCGTGCCCTGAAAGGAATTGCGTTAGGTGGTAGTTTTTTCCTTTCTGGTTCCTTTCTAACCAAGTCGTACAAATGGGTATTAACTTATATGTCCATCTACGCTTAGGTGATCTGTTCCACCGATATTGTCAGAGGGCGATCGAACGACACCTCTCTTCTACTGCAATACCTGTACGCCTTGCTCTACCATCGAGTTTGGATAGTCTCTAGATATACTCTCGGCATTTCTTTTGCTAAAATGTCCACCGGGATTTTTTTGCCTACGCATTTACAGCGACTGTCGTCGCGTTGCGTGGCCACTAAAATGATCGCTCCTCTCCTTCTGAAGAGATACCCTTCCCGGAACTGCTTTCTATATTACTTCGAGAGGGCCCAGAACGGCATCAATAAAGGACCATTTCTATTCACCCACGCCTGGGCCCACCACATTTGTAGCCAGCTTTCATGCTATAGGCTCGCCTTCTTGAGTCTCTGTCTGTTAGGTTTTGCTTTGTTCCCCTGTCTCGAGGTAAATTTTTCGTAGTACGTTCTTGATGTTCCGCGTTCCAGCTGTCCCCGCGATCGAGTATTTAGCTGATTATGTTGCTCGGTGCGATGCCGCCAATCTGCTCCCTCAGAGCATTTCTTTCCGCGAGCCATCTGTTTGCACTTGGAATCGGTTATCTTACCCATACGGTATAGGTAACTCTGGAAGTATCCGTGGCCCGAGACGAACTGAGTTAAGAAGTAGTTCACTTCTCCGAAGTTCCTTTAGACCCATTTATCAATTGATGGAATAAGTTTCGCCGCCCATCTGCCACTTGATTCAGTGTCCCATCGGCATGGTTTGGGGTCTCCGTTCTGGGAAGCTACTGATGACGTGTTTCTTCTTGGAGTCCCATGCATCCATTCGTTCCCGCACTATGAGGTATATGGGTATCTGACCGCTGATCACGAAAATTGCAGCGCATGAGACAGTGCGGTAGGCTGAGGCAACTCTGAGTGCCGCTGTTCGTTGCGCAGCCTCCAGCGCTTTGCGCTTGGCTTTGCAGCTTAGCAAAATTCTCCATACTTCGCTGCCGTACAGGAGAATTGAGCTTGTGGCCGCCATAAGTAACTTGCTTTTGCTCTGTGTCGGCCCAACGATATTTGCCAT
This sequence comes from Anastrepha ludens, assembly GCF_028408465.1. Lineage (NCBI taxonomy): Eukaryota > Metazoa > Arthropoda > Insecta > Diptera > Tephritidae > Anastrepha > Anastrepha ludens. The sequence goes on along the minus strand of NC_071499.1, from coordinate 6,456,667 downwards.
TAATCTACTTAGCATACCCGTGACCTTTGCTTCTTTGGTAGCCGCATGGCGTATTTTACTACTTTTTGGGTCACTAAGGACGTGTGACCTCGTGTCATAAGGATGACTTCGGTTTTATGTTTGGCGAGTTCCAGGCCGTGGTCCTCAAACCATATTTGCGTCCTTATCATGGCTTGGTCCTCAGTGTCCTGAACTGGTATGACCACCACTATATCGTCCGCGTATCCCGCTAAATATGTATTTTCTGGAATTTCTATGCTCAATATCTCATTGTGCCTCAGATTCCAGAGATCGGGGCCAAGAATAGATCCCTGTCCACTGGGATTAGTACTGAAATGACGGAGAAAGCGCCATCGGAAGCTGTACGTAAGCCGCAGATAGTCCGCAAAGCGCTTACCCGATAAACGGCTATTAGTTTTCTTGCCGTGCGTTTCGAGCCATTTACTAACAACGGAAAGTGGTATCGTTTTATGTGTTTAGATTGCATGATTTTTGGTTTCATTCTTCTTCTTCTTAGCTTACGCAGTAACTCTCTAAGCGATTATGGCTGAGTTTAACAAAGCGCGCCAGTCGTTTCTGTTGTTTTTGCACCGACCGATGCCAGTTGGATTCTCAACAAGAAGTTAAGTCTTTCTCCACTTGATCTTTCCTACGCCAACGATACTTTCCTGTCTGATTTTTTGTGGTTTCCTCTTCACATAAAAGTAATGATGCAGCTAAAAAAAAAATGTTCTAACCAAAAAGTTCCCCTTGGTCTGTTTTCTAATGAAAAATGCTTCTACCTTCCGCCGATTTAAATGAAACTCAAAAATCATTTCCTCACCAAGCAAACATTCACACGCACTTAATAACCGCCAATGCAGTTTAATATCATTTATCACTTCGTTCTCAACAGGCGTTTATTTATTCTGCAAATTACTTTAATAAGTGGGCAGCCCAAGACGTCAAGAAGAATAAGAGTGGAAGAAGTAGAAATGAAAAGTCCAAAAGACATTGCCAGCAAAATAAGCATTTCCCACAGCTTATTAAACTTAACCAAAATGGTCAGAAATGTATAAACTTATGAGCGATTGCTTCCTGCTTGGCTGCTGGATGCCGGCACACCGAGTTGCCTGCTGTGGTTTTTATGATTACACTAAGCCCCTTCACGGCGTTGAATGACCTCCGCTGCACGCACAAGTACAAGGCGCGCACGAAGAAATTACCTACAACTCAGTAAGTCAACGCCCGCTTATAGCGGTTTCTCTCCCCTCTTCCGCCGGTATATCTAACACTTGAGATTCGATCGCCACGTTCATGTCTCGTAACAGCGCAATATGATTTACGACTTTTCAGTTGTGTGTCGTCGAGTTATCAACCGTTCATAAGGCGTGTGTTGGTTAACGCATAGCTGTGCGATATAAGGATTGAATGGCTGAAAGCATAAAAATATAAGATTTATTTTCGATTCCCCCATGCCTCCGAGTAAAAGTATTCCCTTTGCAATGGCGCAGCGTACGAAGCAATGTCGCGTATGCGCCATGTACGACTTTTCAGTGCTTAAATGTGTATGTGTATGAGTGCGCTTGACAACCGGCTGATTGTGAAGGAAGCATCTTATCTCCCAATAAGCAGTAAAAGTGAAATGTTCTTCAACCCTTGAGAATTTGTAATTGTCAAGTTTATGTCTAAATAAACAAGTAGCCAGAACTTGCGGTGCTTTTATGATTTTGCAATGGGGTATTTAAACAAAATGAGAGGCTGAGAAATGAGAGAAAATGAGAGACAGAAATCTCTGTGACTCCACCGGCATCGAGTAGGAAGCTCAGCTTACTCAATAAATCGCGCAAGCTGGAGAGTTTATTTAGTAAATTTATTATTATACGATTATTGGCTCGATTTTTAATTTATTTTTTGCCATCAAAATGTCTTTCTTTTCGGAGCAAAATAAAGAAAGAAAATTATTTGCTCATGTAAAAATTATCCAGTAACTTGCTAATAACTTGAATTTGCCTTGTGAATTTACTTTCAATGAGAAAAGTACAGTTGAGCTACGTTGCAAAAAAAAATTCAGTTGAGCTACGTCAGGACCTTGTCCCAATAGGTGGTAACTGTGAGTCTGGAAAAGCTTCACTTTAAAGCACAAAAAGCAAATATGGGTCACAATAAGAAAGCGAGCACATGTTCTTTGTGAAGCTTTGTAACCTAGAAAGGAAGCGCCATAACTCAAAAACGTCTTGGGCATATCTAACCACATTAGTTAATAATCAAGAAGCGCAAGCATAAAACACAAAAGACTCCGCCAATGCTTTCGATTTGTGTTCCGGAAACTGCAGCAACAGCGACTGGAGGCTGTGGCTCAGAAGTGCATATCTCTAAATCCTCGGCCGATTTCTATTTAACATATGACTTCACATTATATATACCTATATATGTGATCCTTTAACTCCTATTTGGGGCATAGGGCGTCAGCCAGTCCTCTTCGCCAACGAATACGGCTTTGTGCTAGAGGTCTTAGTTCGTTCAACGATAATCAAAGAGACTTTTCACCTTCTGTTGAACGCCGTCTGGTGGTACGTGGTCTGCCAATTCCTCTACCAGTTTGCTGAAATGGATTCCAGTGCAACGCTTTTTTAGCGACATTGTGGTAATTTTTCCTTAGCGTGTGCCCAGTCTATTGCCATTTCCTTTTTTGATTTCTGATGCAACGTCCATCTGGTTAGCTTGTCCGGAACCAACGATTCGTGATTTTCAAATAAACTTTATGAATTTTATCTAAAATATATTTCCTGACATTCTGCTTCTTAATCACCATTTTTATTTAAATTTAGAACTTTGACTTAATTCGCAAACTTTAATTCGTGTTTATGCTTGCTCAACGATCATCTGTTTTTCCACTGAAAATGAAATGTCATTTTGCTCTCTCACTTTCCCCTACTTTGCAATAGGTCATGGAGAGAAGAAAATACTTCTTTCATAACCAGGCTCGTTTGGCCGCAAATAGATAAGAAAAGATCAGGAGAATTGCTCAACCTCTTAGGAGAGAACATCTCGAAGGTCATGGCTTGTGTTACCGATCATTGGCTGTTAGGTATGCACACTTCTAGGCTGGGAGTATTTTCTCATGGCTACTGCAGAAGTTGTAGAGATCAGGAGGAGAAAGAAACAGTAGAACATTGCCTCTGTAATTGTCCAGCCTTAGCAAGGAGCAGAGCAAGGTTATTAGGAAAACACTCTTTTAACTCTCTAACGGAACTATCCGGTGTTGTGATAAAACCCATCCTATGCAGCATCTAAATGGATCTGTCATTTTTAATTCAAAAAAAATTCCTTGGCTCTGTAATCAGCATAGTCATTTTCAGGACTTACCCAAATTTTTAAAAATTTTTCAAGTGAAACTTCTTAGACGTCGATGAACGAGCGAGAATGGAGAGTAAGGCCATGCAACGTTTTGGGCATTTTCGTTCCGCGAGAGAGAAAAAAGATATAACGTAGAGGAAAAGGAGAAAAAGAACTATACCTTATATTTATCTTAGATACACTTTAGGCTATTTTTTCTGAGTTTTCACTTATGATTGCTAATTTCTAGTCAGAAATAACACTGCCTACTTGTTGGCGCTTGTTTGTTAGTGCAAACTTGTAGGAAATATTTTTTTGGTGCCTACTTTTTGGCGTTGAATTTCCTTGGTTCCTATAGTTTTGTCCCAATTTTTTTGGCGTTTTTTTTTTGGTGCCTACTTTTTGGTGCTTATCTCCGTTTCCTGGCTAGAGCTTGTGTGTACTATAAACGTTGTGAATTTATTTAGATATATATTCTTTCTCTCTCTCTCTCATTCTCTCTCGGGTCTCTCCTGCTTTTTTTGTGGTTTGAGTTCTGTTAGTGTAACGCTGAAGTTGGAGTTTCTAGGTTGACCCGGTGGGTATTTTTGGACCACAGAATCATGTTGAATCAATTGTAACTATAAATAATACTAAATTTTATTTTTTATGCCAAATTGTATATAATAAATGGAGTTAAAAAAAATCATATTCAGCGCACAAAAATACATCGGAAACGAATCTCATTAAAAAAAGTGAATTTTATACATCTCTATATTAATGACGAGCGATGTTGAACATTAGTACGAGAGATTTGAGAAATAACTTAGTTACCAAATAAACCAAAAGTAGACCTCAAATCTAAATGTTTGTTGGGCACACACATTTAGTACCCTTTGCATTTATATATGCGTACCTTCGTACACACATACGCGTATATAGGCTTGTGTGTTGGCACAAAGTATTGTCTGCTGTGCAATACATCACATTCGCTTTTTTTGTGTCGCTCGTCAAGCGAACACACAATCAATTTTGAACTCAATGAACACAATGCCGGCTCACACACCCGTCACACTCGTCACACCCAGCTCAGCCAACAGAGCTGGAACACCCCTTCCTGTGAAGTCGCTGTTCAATCGCGAGTGCTTTGGCACTGGCTGTTGTAGTCGTAGTCATTTCATGCCAAATATTTGAGTGCATTAGCGTAAGTGTGCGTGTTTGTGTGCACGTATGTGTGCACACTTTTATCGCTTAATTTCGAGAGTAATTTAAGAAATTTTAACAATATTATTAAATGCTTTCTTGGGAATGGCCTGCAGGGAAATGTTGGCATTTTGGAATTGAAAATCCAGTATATTGTGGAATACGAACGGTGACTGCATTCTGGTTGTGTCCACCGCTTTATGCTGCTGATGAAGTTCATCAGGTTTTTGATATCAAGACCAGCTATATCAGGAGGCGTATTAAAGAAGTGAGAGTCAAGATGCCTAAATCTGAGCTCCATGAGGACAGGGTAGCTAAGAAGAAGGTGCTGAGATGTTTCCACCTCATCCTGCATGCAGCTGACACAAAAAGGAATCGAAGTAATTCCTAGTCACGCGGCATGCATACCTCGCGGGTAGTGTCCTGTGATAACACCCACACGAAATTCGAGAGCTGAGAATTTGTCAACCTCAGAAGATCCCTCGAACGCCTCCGATCCATACGTGGCCAGAAGGATTTCGTGACCTTACAAATTTGTGTATGTGTCCAGCTCTCGCTGAGTTGGCACAAAGTCCATCTTTCTAGAAGCAGCCTGCAGATGGTCAAGAGGATCCCAATCCTTTCCTTTCACAGGGAAAGCACCTCACAGGCCCCTTGTCTGGCCAGCTCAACCGCCTCACAGTTTACCGCCATGACGCTGTGACCAGGAACCAAGATGAGTCTTATGTCAAAGTATTCGGATGAAATCGAGAGAGAAGTCAGGTATTATCTGAGACTTTATATAACTCTCGTTTGAAAAAATCTCTATGCAGTAAAACATCCAAGTAATTTTTTTGAAGATTTTTTTAAATTTGAGGTTCTCAACAGATTATTTTCAAATTTCAAATTTTTTAAAGTTTTTTGGATAATTTTAGTTTTTCTATGGAGTTACTGTAAAAAAATCATATCACTTGCTTGCTTGAGCTGGAAAAGCAGCCTATGCCGGCCTAGGTAAATGTAAAGACATATTTTCATCTGATGAGATACTGAGGACTCGCACAGAATTTTTGGCAAAAGAAGAGCTGGCGGTAATTTCTGTGAATTTATCTTACTATGTTTTCTTTTTTGCTGTTTTTGGTCTATGATACTTTTACTTTATTATAAACACCTTCCTGGGCATACAAAGTTCGATTCCATACAAAGCTGAGGTGCACTAGTTTCAAATATCAACTTTTTAATTTCCTACTGGGTTTTATTTGAACAGTTTTTGATTTGCAATCCCATTTGCCAATACGTCTGAGAACATGCGCAGTTTTGTTTGTTTGTATGTATGAATGCATGAGTGCATGAGTGTGTGCATCAATGCCACGTGTCAACACTTAAATGCAATAAGAGCCAGCCATAAAATCGTTTAATGTTTATTGATTAACTCGCAGAGCTCAATTCCCAGCGCGCTGACGTGAAAATTCGTTTACTGATTGCACACACAAAAAGCTTGCGACTCAAAAGTGGGTCGATTCGTCCATTTAAATTGACACCAAACATATTTAGGAAATTTAAAATAATAGCAAAATAAAAGAGCAATAACTCATAATAGCATCACAAAAGTTGAATTGAAGCCAATTTGAAATTTACTCTTTGCCGAAATAACAGCAAAGCAGCAAAATTTACCCCTTTTCGTAGGTGTTTTTACATTCGCACCAACGTCAGCGCATTTAGAATTTAACAAACAAGAAATGATGAATAAATATTGCCGCAGCTTCTAGAACAAAAAGTTACAATTTCGACGAGTATTTCGACAAGACGCAATTGCATTAGTTAATCTACAACGAAATCTCAAATTTAATGCGCGATTAGTCATTGTCAACCCGCAATCGCCATCCGCATCTCACCAATTACAGACGCGAGCATTAGCAAGACGCTTACGGTCAGCAACATCTAAGGCGACGTGGGAAAGTGAGATGGTTATTGCTTTGTGAAATCTTTTTGTGGGCGGTTGGGAATTCGCGCGCACGCAAAATCTTATTTCAAATGGCAATTGGAGTGACGACGACAAGCGCGCAGGCGACGGCAATTTGTATTTGTAATATTAAATTGTGTTTTCTTAGTTGCCAGCCAGCTCGTAATTTGCCCAAAGCGGCGAAAGGCAGCAGGCAAGTAGACAAGAGTGGGGCGGGGAGGATACAGTGCAGCGCATATGAGGAGGAAACATGTGGGTGGATGAGTGCTAGACATTGTATTACAAGGGGAGATGCCGTCAAGCGAATAAATTTCTTATTCATACCGACACTCCACTGAATTTTTTCAATTGCATTTATTTGCGTGAATATAAATAAAAGTGTGGCAGCAAATTAATAAGTTTGGTGCATTTTATTCTCAAAAAAATTAATCAGCTTAAAAATCATTCAGAACTAAAGAAAATATGTGCCCCTCTTACTGATTATACACAAGAACCAAGTCATCCAATCAGTATGTAAAATCAGTCGGTTAGTCTAAAAATCTAAATAATTTTTTTATAACTTAGTCTTGGAGATATCACCAAGCAACGGTTTTGAGTTGTAGGAAACAGAGCAGAACAGGCTTTAAAATACTCCCCTTCAACTGCAACGCACCTATGCCAGCTTTTAATCCAGCTCTCGAAACATTTCTGGTACTCTATTTTCGCTATAGCCATTAGAGTCGTCCTCGATCAAACAGAAAAAAATCGCAGGGAGCCATATCAGATGAATTCGATGGCTGTTGTATGGTATTCGGTTCGTTCTTGGCCAAAAATTCTCAGATAATGATCGCTCTGTGCGACGGTGCGTTATCATGCTGCAAAATCCATGAGTTGCTTCCCACAATTCCCACTATTTTTTGGCGAATTGCTTCACGAAAACTCCACATTAGATTAGACTATTCTACTATATCCGGATAGATTACATTGGAAGGAATAGAGAGACAAGTTAGATGCAGTATGGATGGTAAGACGGAAAAATTGGTTTGAGATCACTCTTCCGCAAATCTTTGAATTCATTGATGAATCTTAAGTGATCCGGAGAAGGAAGAGTATGCGTTTCCACGACAGTCGGTTCTACGTTACCGAAACGGCCCGGATTTATATCCCACCAAGGACTGTCACTCCAGCAGTATTCTCCGTATGTAAGTATGGGAAATGTTTATGCTGCTACAACAACAACAAGGAAGAGTATACATTTTATCCATACTCAGTACATTGCACCCCAACAACCTAAGTCTGATTCTAGAAAATTCCGGACAGCTACAAAGAAAATATTCTGCAATGTCCTCATTCTCACGACAGGTTAGGCATATTGGGTCGCCAATGATTCCCATGGTAGCCATATGCTGACCACAGGCGTTGTGCCCCCTGAATACACCCACCAGCACTCTCCTTCTAAGTCTTAGGTGTAAGGTCGTTAATTTTCTGTTTGGTTCTTTCACAAAGCACTTGGTTGCTGCTCTGCAGGAGCTCAACTCAGACCAACGTCTTTTATGGATAGACCTCGTTAAGTCCTCAATCCATAGTTGAACCGATGCAGAATTGACCCATAGGAAAGGTTCAGGGCCCAGTGGCCTTCATTAGCCACTTTATCAGCCAACTCGTTCCATGTAATACCGCAATACCCAGGCACCCAAATAAGACAAACTTTCTTGTGTTTTGCAACACTGTTCAGTTTTGACTTACATAACGTCACATAACGCCCAAATAATAGTCCTTATTATAGTCTGATCTTCTGGCAAATATTCCTAGCATGCAATACCTACAACGACAGCTAAAACCCATGACCGTCGCGCTCTTGTCAACTGAAACGACCTGGTTTTTTTGGTATTCGTTCATTCGGAGACCTCCTCTCACTTGCCTGATGTCTGAATTGCGTATCGTACTCATAAACTCACGTCTCGTATCCAGTAATGATGCATTGGATGAATGTTGGCTCGGAATGAACCTTCGAAATCATGTCTTTGGCGGTATCAACGCGGTCTCTTTTTTGCATGAAATTCAGCTCCTTTGGGATCTTTATAGTAACGTGACGCAAACCCAAATCATTAACTGCAATATCCTGAACGGATCTATAAGCAAGGTTCAACTCTTTTGCCAGCGCCCAGCTTTCTGATGGTTACTTTGCGGTTATTGGTCAACTTTTCTTTCACGTCATTGAAGTTTTCATCAGTTTCCTATGTCGATAGCTTGCCACTACATCCATTGTACTCGAGAGACTCACGATCTCTTCTGAAGCGTTCATGCCACTTGTAAACAGGTGCTTTCTTTAGAGCATCATTACCGAAACCTTTTCCCAACATTTTTAAGTTTTTCGCAACATTTAATACAAACTCGTTGTTGCAAATTCAAATCCACTTTTAAGATAATAAAAAATGGAATCAAAAGCACGTCCAGAGGCAAATATACTCAAGACGGTGTAACTTTTTACAAATGTTAAGCAATGCCGATAGAATTTTACTAGAAATGTTAATCAAAAATCTGGCAATCTAACGAAGGAACAACAGAACTCAAATCAGCTAACTTAGGGCATCACCTGGTGGTTGTTTCTGTTGGATTAAGTTGGTATATAAGATTCAGAATGAGATTTGATAACAAGAAGCTGCAAGATCTAATAAACATTGTTTTTTTACTTGTGCGAAAATAGGTGAAATGTTGGAGACTCGCGCTTTGTTATAAAGTGACTTTGCTCACGAGTTCAACATTAAGTTATGGCAGCCTACATCGGTAACAGATACCAAATGGCCCAGTTACTGCTTTCCTCACCCATGTAAAATTTTGTTTTACCGGGCTGTCGCGGCTACGACTCGGCGCTGATGAAGGGGTTTGCTACTAACTCAATGGCAAAGGATGGTTTATTCTGAAATTTAATTCAATATTGTACACTTTGTATTTTAATAAAATATAGAAACTTACCGCAGTTTTGCACCCCTTCTTCTTCGTTCCTCGACTGATCGTATGCAAATGAAAAATAGAATAGAACGAAGAAGAATGAGTGCGCAACTTTGGTTCACAAGCAGGGTTGTAATTCTACTTATTACAAATTTTAAATATCATTTGTCAACACCCCCACCCCCGTGGAGCGACCAGCTTCACCACTTCCCAGATCCAGGACTGCCAATTTAGATACCGCTCGTTGCAGAAGTCCACCAACCGTACGCACGTCCGCACGCCGAGCCACACCATCTGCGCCAGTGTACACACGCTCAACAATACCACGTCGCCACTGAATCCTTGGCACATTCGGATCGCAAATAAATACTACATCACCCTCTTTAAGAGGCGCGGTTCGTTCACACCACTTAACTCTTCGGGTTAGCGTTGGTAGATACTCCAGTACCCATCGCTTCCAAAATGCATCTCTTAGGCTTCGTGCAATGAGCCATTGCTTGCGTAATAAAGGTATCTTTTCACCAGGAGAGTTGGCCGTTGGAGTTTTAGGGATATTACCCACGCCAATCAGGAAGTGGTTAGGCGTTAATGGCTCGTCTTCGTCGGGAGAGATGGGCAGATGCGTCAATGGACGTGAGTTTACTATGTTTTCCGCTTCTATCAGAAAGCTTTGTAAGACATGCTCACGTGGCGCTTTTTCTTTTAATGAATGTCGAAGAACCCTTTTAACGCTCTGCACCATTCTTTCCCGAATTCCTCCTTCAGATGGATTGGCTGGGCAGTTGAAGAACCATTCAACTCCCTTGGTTGACAATTCATTTTGTATTCGCTCAGTGTCAAAAACATCAGGAAAACGTTTCGCTTCTTCGTTGGCCCCGATGAAGTTTTTCCCATTGTCAGATCGTAGACGTGTTGGAACCCCTCTCCGATTCATGAAGTTGCGCATAACTATTATACAGGAATCCGTTGATAAGTCGTGGGCGATTTCCAGGTGGATTGCGCGCACGGTGAGGCACGTAAACAACGCGACCCAACGCTTTTCAGTTCGCCGCCCGATAGTAACCGAAATAGGCCCAAAATAGTCCAGTCCCGTATAAGTAAATGGTCGTACATAGGGCTTCAAACGATCCTCTGGTAGAGGACCCATCATAGGCGCGTGAGGTTCTGTCTTCCTGACTTGACAATATTTACATCCGGCTATTACACGTCGTAGCATTTGCCTTATTCGGGGAATCCAGTATTTCTGACGTATATTGCTTATAGTCGCCTCGTGATTCTGGTGCTTCATTGTGCAATGGTGATAATTAACGACCAGATGCGTAAATATATGTCCATACGGCAGTATGATCGGTCTTCTGATGTTATACGGTAAGAAGCTAGCTGCATCTATGCGCCCTTGTACACGAAGTAGCCCCCTGTCGTCCAGATATGGCGAAAGTTGCTTTAATGCGCTGTCATTTGGAATGGCTTTACCAATTTCGATACTGTTGCGTTCTGAAGTAAATGATTCCGATTGAACGCGTAGGCATAATAGGTGCTCCGCGGCTTCCAGTTCAACAGCAGTAAGTCCATATTCCAGATGTTTTAGCTCCCGTTTACGGCAGCGGTTTATGAATCGAAGCACCCACGCTACTGCTCTTTTTAATTTAAGTAAATTTGAGAAACGATTGTAATCTATAAAAATATAGTTGTTGGCAATTAAAGAAAATTTAGAACGGAGCTCTTCATCTGCTTCCACAAAGATCTTGCTGATGTTTTCTTCAGCAGGCCACGTCTCTTCATCGCGTCTCAGAAAATTCGGTCCCTGTAGCCAGCGAGATTTTAGTGAGAAATCAACACTCCCATGGCTTCTTGTCGCGTCATCGGCTGCATTGTCTTTCGTTGGCACCCATCGCCATTCGCGAACTTCACTCCCGTCTAAAATCTCTGCAACGCGGTGCGCCACATACGGTTTGTAGCATCGATGTTCGCTTCCAATCCACTTCAAGATAGTTCTGGAGTCGCTCCATAAGAAGCATCGTTCAGGGCGTATTTGGTGATTTTCCAATATCAATTTTCGTAAACGTACACCCAGGACGGCTGCTTGCAATTCCAGGCGTGGAATGGTTACGGCCTTCAGTGGAGCGCACTTCGTCTTCGCACAAACTAACGTAACACCAACTTCACCAGTCGACTTTCTTGACCTCCAGTAGGCGACAGCAGCGAAGGCCTCTTCGCTAGCGTCAACGAACACATGCAGCTCCAAATCCGAAGGCGCACCATGTGGGAAGTAGAATCGCGGCACACGAAATCCCGCTACTTTGTGCATCTGCTGGCGCCACCTTTCCCATATTATATTCACATCATTTGGGATGGGCTCATCCCAACGGACATCACGACACCATACTTCACGCATAAGAGATTTGGCTGCAACAGTGAAGTGACTTAAAAATCCCAACGGGTCGAATATTGACATAATAATACTAAGAAGTTCCCTTTTTGTGGGACTCCTTTCGCCTGTGATTACTGCTTGTTCAATGCGATGGAACTTCAGGTTGAATTTAAAATTATCAGTTGCTGACTCCCAATATAACCCAAGAACCTTCTCTGTGCTCTCAGCGACTGCGATCTGTTTCGTTGCCGTACTACCATTTAATTCTTTAACTACCTTCTCTGAGTTCGATACGAATCCACGTAACTCGAATCCACCATCGCTGTGAATGTCACGAACCTGCTTTGAGATATCTACGGCCTCTTCAATTCCATCAAAACTGTCAACAAAATCATCAATATAATGATGATCAAAAATAGCTTTAATTGCACGAGGATGACTTTCGTGGTGCTCCTTGGCGTTCAGCCTCATGACATATTGCGCCGAGCAAGGCGAGCACGCGGCGCCGAAAATCATCACTCGCATCTCGTACTCCTCAGGTGGCTTAGTATTTTCGCCATCACGCCAAAGAAAACGCTGTGCACACCTGTCTACTGGCTGTATAGCTACCTGGTGGAACATCTCTTTAATATCTCCGCAAACTGCAACTGCACGCGTTCTAAAATTAAATAAAATCGAAGGTAGTGATATGTAGAGCTGTGGTCCCTTCAATAACTTGGAGTTCAGAGATACCCCTTCAAATCGAGACGCTGCGTCAAAAACAAGGCGTAATTTTTGAGGTTTATTTGGGTTGACGACACCGAAGTGTGGGAGGTACCATTTCCTGGATGAAGTCATACTCGATTTCTTGGGCGTAAGCTTTCGAGCATAGCCTTTACTTAGGTACCCATCAATGATCTCTTTGTACGCGGTTGCGAACGTTTCGTCGCGTTTCATCTTTCTCTCAATCCCTTCAAGCCTATGTAGAGCAGCCGTATAATTATCGGGCAGTTGTATGCTGTCGTCCTTCCATAATAGCCCTGTTTGAAATCGACCTCCCACTCGTTTAGTTGTGCCTTCAAGTAACATCTTAGCTCTGACGTCATCATTGCTTTCGACAGGTGGCGAAGATCTAACGCCAAGACTTTCAATATTGAAATAGTCGAACACAAGTTGACGCATGTCTTCTTCTTCTTGCATTTCTTGGGTACGTAAAAAAAGACAAGAGCGGGTTGCTAACGACGCACGACTGGTTGGACCAAAAACTACCCACCCTAGTTTAGTGTTGCAAGCGTACGGACCTTGCTCACTAATCCCTTTTATGTCAATCGGCAAGCCTAAGTGTGCATGATCGATTCCAATTAAAAGTTGAGGCACAGCATCAAAATATGGCTGGAGAGGCAGAGACGAAATTGATTTGTCACTGCTCTTTAAATCATCATGACTTAAACTCTGCATGGGCAAACCTAGATTAGCTACGGCATACACGTCGCGCAGTAGGTAGCGCTTATTTTTACCAACACCGCTAATTTCAATATTGAAAACCTCAGTCGACTCTTGGGCTGTTCTTCCTCCAAACCATTGTATATCTAGCGAATGTCGACGGCCGCGTATTCCCAACTCCTTGGCCAAATCACTGTCTAACATCGTAATTGAAGAACCTTCATCCAATAGAGCGTACGTATCGATGCGCTTATTATCGCCATACAAGGTTACCGGCAGCACACGAAAGAGCAGCTTGGGTTTATTGCTGCTAACGTTTGTGCAGCTCAACACGTTTCCTCGTACGTCACCTTGTTCTTCCTTTAATAAACTTAGGGTCGGCGTAATAGCATTGGCCTCGTGCAATAAACTGTGGTGTCTACGCTGGCATCCTTCTTCTAAACAAAACTTTTTACGGCGACAGTTACGCGTGTTATGGCCCACGTTCAAGTATGAAAAACAAGCGCGATGTTTCTTCGCGAACTCCCATCTATTAGACACTGCAGCATTTAAAAAACGACGGCAATCTTGCAGTTTATGTTGCTCCTGGCATAATGGACACTTAACGGGAGTTACACCTGCATAACCTGGACACTGTTTTTCGGATGTATGTAACACCGCACGACGCTTTTGATCTTTATTGTCGATGTCTTGCACTGTACATATCAGATTAGCAAGTTCACTTACCCAAGCGCTAAAATGTACAATTGTCGGATACGGCTGTATTGAGGCGGCGACTCTGGCCCACTCCAGTTTCTTACTCATAGGAAGCTTAGCTAATAGTTCCTCTAATAGCGTAGGATTGGCGATGTGTTGTTGTCCATTCGCTGACTGTAAGAATGTTGCTAGGTTTCTCACTTTAGTGGCAAAGGGTACCAGTTTGGACAATGCATTCTCCGAAATATTAGGCAAATCCCTCGCTTGACGTAGCTGACTCTGAATTAATTGTTCGGGTCGGCCAAAGCGAAAACGGAGTTGCTCTATGGCGGCGCTGGCATTGTCTGGATGAATTAAAAGCGATTTAATCACCTCCCGCGCTTCTCCTTTAACAGCTTTCTGCAACCGCTGATTGTTTTCCAGATTAGTGTAGTTGTACATTGAAGTCGATTGGACGTAGGCTGTATAAAAAATTGGCCAGTCTTCTGGCTCGCCGCTAAATTCGGGTAAATCTTGCAACTTCCGTGGTACTGTTGCAGAATTGTTTAAAAATGAAAAATTGTTTAAGTCATTTGTTGGCATAGGACCATGAACAATACTGTTATAATTATTAAAAACAGGGGGCGAAATTATCGACGACGATGTAAACGGCACGCCAGAATTACCTAGTGTAGCGTGTGTTTGGCCCTTTATTGAATATGTTGGCGCAAAGACGGCGCTCGCAGTTAACGACGGCAGCGAAAAAAAACTACCACCGTTTTCAGCGGCTTGCTGGCCTGGCAGCATGGCAGCGCTGCTCGTGATAGTCGACGTCGCAAAATGTGCATAACTGTTTATGGTCGATGGCGTGATGTTATTTGTTGTTGCGTTAACCGACAATTTTTGCATACGTGAAGTACATGAAAAATTTGGGAATTCATATAACGGAGCACCTATAGCGGGTGCTAACGATGACGCAACGACGGGTATTGTTGTTGTCGTGGCGGTGGATGTAGCACTATCTAAATGACCTGAGCTACGCAAAGCAATCTCTAGCCTTTGGCAGTGGCGGTTTTGTTCACTTAATCTTACCTGTGCTTCTTCTAGTTGTCTTTGAAGAGTGGCGATTTGATTCTTCATTTCCAATCTTAAACTTACGGATTCTGATGAGAGGGCGGTATTTGTGACGTTTGTATACGTGCTGGCAGCAGTTGTGGCGTTGGCATGCGTGGTGGCGGCGGAGGCGGCGTCGATTATGATGGCGGTGGAATTAGGCTGAACTTCACCTGACTCTGGTTCTAATTTGTTGAGCCGAGGACTGCGGCGTTTTTCTATGGTTTCCTCCGGATCATTCATTTAAACGGCCCCAAACTTTCACTCTTTTACGGCAGGGAAAAATACGCAGTTAATCGCAAATAATCAAAATTGCGAATAAAGATGTCGCGGCTACGACTCGGCGCTGATGAAGGGGTTTGCTACTAACTCAATGGCAAAGGATGGTTTATTCTGAAATTTAATTCAATATTGTACACTTTGTATTTTAATAAAATATAGAAACTTACCGCAGTTTTGCACCCCTTCTTCTTCGTTCCTCGACTGATCTTATGCAAATGAAAAATAGAATAGAACGAAGAAGAATGAGTGCGCAACTTTGGTTCACAAGCAGGGTTGTAATTCTACTTATTACAAATTTTAAATATCATTTGTCAACACGGGCAAATCATCCAGCCAGTTTTATCATTTATGCGCAGAGTTGTTCCTTCCTTCCATGATGAGTTAAAAATTATATTCAAGCTCACTCTGAAGAAAATCATTTGATTGCTGAACTTCCTTTGAACAGACTTACTTCAAGAGCTTCTTAATGATGACAAGTCAGGTGTTGGATAATCTTTGATAGACGTAAGCATCCGCATCACCCAACCGGCTAAACGAGGTGCTATTTGATATTTATATGCGCACAAATACAAGTACAAGTAACTTTGACGTCATTACTGTGCGTCTATTCGCTCAAGTGGCCAGCATTGAGGATTTGATAGTATCATTTTACCCGCGAAAGCAGCGAAGGGAGGAAAACATAAGGAAATGGAACGTCGAGCGCAAATTATGGCGGTCAGCTACGAAAACGATTCGATAAACAAAAAGACGGACAAACCGTGCAATATTTCTTAACAGGATAATTTGCCAGTTATGGGCTTCACTTGCACTTATTAATAAAAATGTTTTCGTTTTGTTTACTTATTTATTTATACTTTGCGAACCCAACAGTGTAACAACTTGTCCCAGAGCAAACAAATTTAATATGAATAGATAAGTTAACATGGATGTACGTATGTATATTAGGGTGTTTGGATATTTTTGCTTACTACATTCTTTTGGCTCACCCGCCATAGAAAATTTGTATGTTTAAGTAAAAGAGTCGTGCTAAAACTTTTTACTGAAGTCGATTATTTAATATGTTCGATGAGTGCACGAAAAGCGAAGAACAATGCAGGGCAGAGGCACATCTGGCAATTGTCAGTCCAAAGGCGTCAACAAACGATTGTGGGATTCAGTGTAAAACAGCAAATTTATGGTAAGCAAAACATTGGCGCAGTAAAGTAAAATGACCTCCTACGTTTGAAGATCTTGACTACGCCGACGATATATGTCTGCTGTCGCACAAATACTCACATATGCACTCAAAGATCGCAGCGGTAACGCGAATGTGCAACGAAAGTGGGCTTGAAAATCAATGGAACATTGGAACACAACAATGTGTGATATACAGGACCTTCTGGTTTTCTGGCCTAATACTATCACTAACCCCGACCTCTAGGCATTAACGAAGCAGAATACGACGGAGGGAATGAAATGAGGGATCGGTCAAACACTGCGAAAACTACAAGGAGATATAAAAAAAACTGCCCTAGACTGGAACTCGCAAGGCAGTCGGAGAAGTCGTAGGCCATCTAGCACGTGGAGATGATTAGTGGAAGCAGTGATGGTCGCACTTGGCGACAAACCAAATTCCTAGCTTTAAGTAAATCAAATGTTAACTTATTTATTGAGACCCTTTATGCCATCTAGAACTCATATAGGTATATATAAAGTAAAATGAACCGAAGGGTTATTTGAAGAAGTTGAGGATGCCTGGTTTCTAGTGAGGCCAGTAACTCCGATTCAAATGATTCATCCCTAAGGACCCGCAGGCATGCAAAATGCTAAGGGATTGCGGGAGCGAGGGAGATATTAACATTTTCTCCGATAGTCAAGCTGCTATCAAAGTGCTGACGACGCCATGAAGCAGAACGAAATTAGTAAACTCCTGTAAGGAGGAGATCAAATCTCTTGGCTTCGCAGGTGACATTTCTCTGATCTGCGTTCCGGGACACAGGAACTTAGAGGGAAATGAAATTGCTGATGAGCTTGCCAGGAAGGGGACTGAGCCTCAGAGACCTCCTTCCCGGTCATCGGCATCCCCCTGACAATTGTTAAATAGGAACTGCACAAATTATTTCTCAAGAAAGCGCAGAATAGATGGAGCTCCATTTCTTCATGTGCTGTTTCGAAAACTCTTTGGCCCCAGTACAATATACGAAGGACTCAGAAAGTCCTTTGGACTCCTCGCCATTCAATTTCCAAGCTTATAGCTGTGTTTACCGGTCACTGGACGATCGCACACACGCGGGAAAGCTAGGGTTACCATTTAACCCCCATTGCAGAAGCTGTGGGGACCCTTCAGAGAAGGAGACTGTAGAGCACTTTGCCCGGGTTTGGCAGCTAGACGACTAAGGTCACTGAGAGCTCCTTTGATCGACAGCCTGGGGCAGTGTGCCAACCTAAATCCAATTTTTCCATTATATCAACAGTTCTGGTTGGCTGTAGATATCTGCCTGTTTCAGGTCTCATAATAATATCAAAACGGCGCTTTAGTGCTACTTGAGGCGTGCCAGGCTGGCACTTCCACCATTTCACTTATCTATCTAAAGGGCCCGCTAATATACAATCTCTTGTCGAAAAAAGAAAGGAGCCAAGAAATTGCCTCGAATAATTCATAGCGAAAACCTTAGGTAGATTCAAATTAACGTTAGCGCGAATCGGGTACTTTTTCAGTCGCTTGTGAAATTGTTTGAAACCAGCTGAATATTTATTTCCAAACAACCAATGGATTGGGTTGGCACCTGGTTATTATTATTATTATTCTGAAGGACTTTTGTACAACAGCCTGAAATATCTACCCCCATTTAGATTCAGAATATTTGTCGGGGCACAACTTCCTCCATTAATTTCAGTATTGGTACTATTTTATTGAGTTTTATTTCCACGTCTGGTAAAATATGGTTTCCCAGAAGTACGCCCCGTTTAGGTATCGGTGCTGGGCATGATGCCGTTTCATCTTCAACTTCTATTGGAGTATATTTCCAGGTTACTGAGATAATGATTCAATCTAGAATGGAATTCCAGTGGTGGTTCTAAAATTATTCTCATCTAATTCTATACAATTTCTAAATCGATTTAGATCAGACGTTCCTATCCAGAATTTGTAATTCCGAGTGTGGTAAAAAGTGTTGTTCACTGAAGTGGGCAGATGTCAGCGAGGTGCAGCACTAAATTATAGTCTGTCACCCTTTTTAGTGACCGTACCACGCAGTCGTGTACGCATATTAGACTGACATCATCTCCAGGCTGACCTTTCCAACATAAAAGCACATGAAATATCTTCACCATTATACTAATACCTAAAAGAAACTGATGGGCTAATGAGCTGGCAAGACAGGGTAACCTGGGGACGGTTTCAACGCAAAATCAGAAGATTAGGGATCCCTTGAGAATCTGTGATATAAACCTGGAAAGTCACGAGATCCAACGTGCAAAATCTCGATATCCTCCTAGCCATGGGTAAATCAGAAGCACTCGAGGGAACTTTTAAAGCTAACAAGCCGCAGCTCTTGAATTTCGTGGATATCCTTACCGGGCATTGTCTGTTAGGTATTCAAGAGGCGAGACTTGGGATTGCCTCTAGTTTTTTCTGCACAAGCTGTCTGGAGGATGAGGTGGAATCATCTCAGCACCTTCTCCTCAGCTGCTTTGCTCTCGTCGGGCGAAAATTCGCAGTCCATATACATCGAGTGGAGAGGGTTCAAAAAATTTCGCGTTTCGCACTACGTTCACACTATTTTGCAGATCCGAAACCATTATACGAATCTCGCTGTCAGTTGATTAGTCTTTTCTCAATGGGTGACAGACTCTTCAGGCAGTGTCATTTATCTTTGATCTCATTGATGGCAAAATTGACTGCCCGGTCCTGCTAGAAAGAATACAGTTTAAGAGGTTACATGGGTTTCGTCGGGTAAAAAAGGCCTATTTTCAATTTTTTTCTATGTAAAAAATTATTTATTTAATTTAAACTTTTTTTCTGTCTTATTTAAAGAATAATTTCTGAATTTTTCAAAATCAAAAAAAATTAAAACTCCTCCATTCTGACGTCATTTCCGGTGAACCCTCGAAAAAAAGGTGCGTCCGCGTTGTCAGCATAACTCCTGACAGGATGATCAAAAATGAAAAAACAAAAATAAGTGCTTTAGTTAAGACTATAAACTCGTGCTTGAACGAAGGAAAGAAAAAAAAATAAAAATTGCAATTTTGGCAGATATTTTTCCAAAAAAATGAAAATTTCGGTGAAATTGGCTTGACATTTTGTTTTTTTTTAAATAGTTGTAATTGAAAAAACCCCTTCGTCCAAGCACGTCTAAATTGTATCTCGAACACCTGTGTAAAATTTCAGCAAGATCGGTTGAGTAGCTTTCGAGAACATTTGACAACCGACTTTGAAAACACAGTTCCGAGAAAAACGCGTTTAAAGTTTTGAGTAACAATAAAAGTGGCTTGGAGCGCACACCTTCCAGAGACTGTATCTCCAAAACTATTATTCGGATCGACTTGAAAATTTAGCGTAATATTCTTGAGATGGTGCAGAAATTAATAAGCCAAACAAATCTCTTTTTTTGAACCCACGAAACCCATGTAACCCCTTAATGTTCCTTGCAGAAATTTTCGCCCCATTCTTTATTACTTTTAAGGTGGTATGTGTAATTCGTTCCTCAAATTTTTTTGAAATGGCTCCCATCACATTTACTTTTCACATAATAGTAATTTCGGAGCCGAATGCTGGACTTTAAAAGAAGCCCCACGAAAGAACACTTCAAAGAGCGAAATGAAAATGCTGAGATGGTCCACAGATGGGTCGGACAAAGTATCAAACCGTACATTCGTGGAAGCTTTACAATCGCGCCGATTGAGCGTTTGGTTATGTCCAGAGGAAACTTGACTCCTATATGAGAAAGAAAGGTCTAAACATCGTTATGACGCCGAGGAAGCTAGGGCAACCCCAAAATACAAAGGCGTAGCAGATCGAAAGCAAAATGAAACGTGCGAATTTAAACACCGAAACAAGTCAAGATCGAAAAATTTTACTATTACGAACTAGGAGAGCTGACGCCAAGTAAAACGGCACAAAAGCAAGGAAGAAGAATAAGAAGAAGAAACAATCGCGCAAAAGTTGAATCACCCTAACCACCCTTTTCATAAATATATTGTGCCTGCGTACAACTACAGAAATTCATATTTGTACAATAATGGCACAAGCACAATTACAACACAAGCATATAGTATTTATTTAATTTTTTCTTGCGCCAACGTAATTTGTTACTTTTACTGCTGCCCTTCCTGCCACCAGTCATTGATATGTTGCGCTGATGGCTTCTGCCATGCGACACAAAAGCAGACTTCCAGCTGAAGCATAGATGTTTACATAAATTGGAACTCGCATGAAATGAGTTGAGGGTATTTGTTTACTGTTAGCCTTATCAAATTAATACTGAATTATTACCAATCGACGTCCACCTGACGCGCTGCGATTGGGGCCAGAACTGCCATGAAATCATCCATCTAAAACAGATAATCAGAAATACACAAATGTGCACATTTATAAGCGCATTCATATATACATACAGACATATATAAGTACAAAACGGGTGATTTTTTAAGTGTATACAACTTTCGGCAGAAGCCTGTCAGACCAGCAATCCAAGTAATCTGGCGTACAGAATTTTACACGAACAAGATTTTAAACTACAATACAAAAGCACCCGTTGTGCGCTTAAATATTTCCGTTCACTGCTTTCAATTTATTTATGGTACTTTTTTGTACTTGCAAAGGGATTATAAACAAATCTGTTATTTACATGTAGGCTTTTCCACACTCCTTCTCGGCGAATGTAGGTGTGAGTGTGTTTGTGTTCGAGTTCATTGATATGCGTCCATTGCTTTTACGCAAATCCATAATTTCCACATTCCGCCCACACACATCGCCACTCCGCGCCTTCGAGATCAGTCAGCTCAACTGCCGCTTTTGGCAACTGACCCACCGCAAAGGCTAATAAACGACCGCCGCGGGCACACGCACACACACTCACTCTCATCCACTTGAGCACAGCAGCAAACGCCGCATCTAAAAATAGTGATTTATAAATGATTTTGTGTTTTAAAAATATATATTTGCAGCAGACGCACACAAACATATTTACACACGTCTGTGGGATATGTCAGAAGCGCTGCATGTGGCAGCTGGCCTGTGGCATGTACACGTGCAGCTGTAACATGTAATATTGGGCGTGCATTTCGTATGCGTTTGCATATTGAAATGCAGGAAAGAAATTGTGCACTTTATTTATGTTGGTGTAAATACAGGGAAGTCGACACATTATTTTTGTTATCAATAACAAATTGGCACGTTTTTGTTGAGCGAGGCCGAAGCACAGTGAGTGATGTTGCATGTTTCCTGCATGGCTTTTAAATTGTTTATGGTGAATAAACTTTCCTCGCCCGTAAGTTAGGATGGTTCATATTTTTTGCTATTAATAATTTTTTTATTTGAGAAAATCGTGCAGAATTTCTGAAGCGAATATTCGGGCCTAGTCGTTATAAGGTACTTTAAGGAACTCTTCGTTAGAAAGTGGCAGACTTATCGTTGGAGCGAGAAACGTAAATTAATAAAAAAAAGTATTTTAAAAGTATTTCTTATACCAGTATTCAAGCTGATGCACAAGCTTTGAAGATCACTGGCATTTGAAGACTGCCTCGTCAAGCTTAATACTAAGGTATAATGCAAAAAAAAGTGTAGGTAGCCTTGGGCAGCGTGCGGTGTGGTTTAGGTTGATGCTTGCCAATGTTGACCTTATCCGACGGCGCTGAAGAGCACAAAAAATAAAATGAATGATTTCATCAAAGCCCCGAATACAAGCGTTTCCAATACCAATTGAATTTGTGGAATGGGCACACGAACCACTCTGACGGGACTCGAGGTCTTCGTGGCAGTTGGCAAGTAATTATACATCGAGCCAAGAATTCAAATTTCGTGCTGCTGATGAAGAAGTTGAGGACGCCGAAGATGATGATGAATGTTTGAAAGTTAAATTGCGCGCCCGCGAGTTCGAGTCCGATCACACTTCGTATCTGAAGCTAATACCAGTCGAGCTCTCATTCTACTCCGGACTGGTGGTTTGCGTTCAACCCCTTACGTGCATACAACTGGACACAACCAATTCACAAAAAAATAAAACTATTTATAGGGTCCGGCACTCGAAGTGTAAGCAATTAAAAAGTCCATACATTTAGTTTGGAAAATTACTTTTATTCAATTCAAAGTAAAAAATGCGTGAAAGTAATACAAAATTAAGAAACAATTTACTTTTGCTCGATGTGACCACTTTTTGCCTTAACTATTATGACCTTAAGACGGTCCAGAAACGATTCACAAGCTGCCCGAATGTGACTTGCAGGTATTTTGGCCCTCTCACGACCAATTGCTTTTTTCAGCGTCTTGAGACTAATGAATCGTTTTGTTCGGACCCTGCTCTCCAATGACCAGGCTCGATAAAAACGATTAGAGAGCGCCCATTCGCGGTTACAGCGTCCCAAACCATTACGTGTGGCGGGTGCAGATTCCTGGAGGGCAATCGATGCCTCAAATTCTCATATGAACGGTGTCACAAATAAATCCTATCGTTTTGCTAGTTTAAGAATTGCTCAATTTTAAAAATTTCTCGTCAAAAAACACAATGTTCGAAAGTTGACTGCTTTCCGTCAAGCGAAGCAACTCCTTCATCCTCTCAATTCTGGCTTGTTGCTGCTATGGTATGAGGCTTGACTTTGAGATCATTTTTCAGTATGCGGCGGATGCTACAGGCAAATATTTTCTTTCGTTTAGTTGTTTCGCCATTTGATTGGCACTTCGTCGGGGATTTCGCTCAAGTCACTTCTTCACTTTTCGAACCATTTCATGTGATGTTGCGGTCTTTTGATGATCAATTCCATGACGGTTCACAATGCCACCAGTATCATTGTAACAAGTAATGGTGCGATAAACAAAACCTTTATTTACTTCAAGGTGCTCGAGCTCTCGAACAATCGTTGGTTGTGATTCTTTAGTCAAATATAATGTAATCACTCTATTACGTTTGAAATCCATTAATGATTTTCTTTTTTCGCGTTTACTCTCGGGAAAATGCTTCCGCGCGCTTGTAAATAATATTCTGGACTGTCATTTATCCACGTGCTCCTGCACGTGCATATTTTTTCTCTGCTTACATAATCTTTTACAGCAGTTCAAATTCCACATGACGACGCAAAAAAGCTCAATTGTGGCTCATTCCTCTTAAACTAGCTCTTCTCTATCGCCGACGTAGGCTCGTAAAGGCATAAGTGCACTAAGAAGCAGCGTTCGATAATCTAAATTCGGGACATATCAACACAAAAATTGGTGCCACAACTCTTGAATCCAGAGTTATTTTATGAAATAAATGCTCACATGTCTGCTGAAAATTGCGCTAAAAATTTTTGGAATCGCCACTTTTCGGTTGAATTCGATAGTACGAGTTTATGATATAATGTCAATGTTGTTGGCGCCTGCTCAGTGGCGAAAAATTAATAACTTCTAAAATACACAAGTTTCATTTTAGCTGTTTTTATTTATTGAATGATTATAAATCAAGGAATCATATGTTTTTTATAGTTTTTGTTAATTTTTTGGATGCTTTGAGGTAAAATAGCATTGCAAAAATTATATAAATATGAAATAAGAATAAAATAATTGATTCTGAGTCTGAACTAGAATCAGAACTGGGAATTCAGACAATTTTTCATTACCAGACAACTTTTCACTACAATATGCAAAATATCTTTGAAAACAAAAATAAAGGCAAGGCGTCATTTTGTTGCAAAAGCACCTCTGCGTATTAGCGTAGCTTTTCTTTTTGGAAGATCGCCATCGCAAAATGTTGTAAATCGGATAAATATTGCCTGTTGGTATTTTCGTAGCCGCGAGCCTTTGCTTATAGGAGTTATTCGTGGAACCCCGATCAACGTAAATACAGGGTGGCTGATGAAAGCCGCTACCAAAAAAAAATTGAATAACTTTTTTTCTTTTTAAGTTATCTGTTCCATTTTTGTTTTAATTTGCAGATTGATCTTTAAAATTTATTAAAATGGATAACTGGGACACGCAAACAAGAATTTGGATAGTCCGCCGCTATCACGCACTGGAGTCCGTAGTTTTGGTACAGAGAGAGTACAGGCGGATGTTTGGCGGCGATCCCCCGAGCAGATGGACCATAATGAGACCGGTGAATAATTTTGCTGAGCAAGGAACAGTCGCAAGAAGGCCTTATCATCGAAACCCACCAGTTCGGACGGAGGAAACGATCGCTGCTGTAGCTGCAGCTATACAAAGCAATCCAAGGGTTTCAACAAGAAGCTTATCTGCTCAACTTGGTGTCAGCCGACAGTCTTTGCAAACAATAATGCACAAAGATTTAGACTTATTTCCCTACAAAATTCAAATGGTTAACAAACTGAATGCAGCAGACTTGCCGATTCGCTTGGAATTTTGCCAGAAGATCCTGCAAATGGTGGAAGAAGACCAAAACATGTTAAACTGCCTTTTCATGTCTGATGAGGCCCATTTCGATTTAAACGGCAATGTGAACAAACAAAATTGTCGAATATGGAGTACTTCTAACCCACAGATACTCCACGAGACGGAATTGCATCCTCTTCGCGTGACAGTGTGGTGTGCGGTTTCTTCACGCTGTATTGTCGGGCCTTATTTTTTTGAAGAAAATGGTCACACCGTTACGGTTACTGGAGACCGTTATTTGAAAATGCTGAAAGAATTTTTCTATCCAGAACTACGCCGAAAGAGAATTCCTTTCAACTCTGTGTGGTTTCAATAAGATGGGGCAACGTCTCACATAGCCCAGACTGTTATGACAGAGTTGCGACGAAAATTTCCCCATAAACTGATTTCAAGAAACTCCGAATTTCGTTGGCCCCCCAGGTCGCCTGACCTTACTGCACCTGACTTTTTCTTGTGGGGTTTATGTAAACAAGAAGTTTATAAAACAAAGCCAACAAATTTGGATGAACTAAAACAATCCATTCGGGCAACAATTGCGGCTATTCCTGTCGCAACTCTCAAAGCAGCAATGAACAACTTTTTACTAAGATGCCGCACTTGTGTCAACGAGCATGGGGGGCATTTAAATTCAATTATTTTTAAAACTAGTTAAGCTACATTTAATAAAATTTAATGACCTTCAACTTGAAAAAAAAAATAAATGAATTCCATACACTAAAAAAAGGTTATTTGAGTTTCTTAATGTAGCAAAATTCATCAGCCACCCTGTAGCTAAGCCTTCATCTGGTGGGTCTGATTCAACGCATTTCTTAACTTTTGTAGATGCATTCAGAACATCGCCCAGCTTTGGCACAACTTGCGATGCTTTTTGTTTACCAGGCCTTTACAAGAGTTTCTTATATATTCGAGTCGATTAATTCCGAAACTCTCATTGCTCTATTTTCGCGCGGCGTTCTGCGAAGCCCTCTGCTGATCATCTTGCCCCAGTTGAAACACTTGGCTGAGAAAGTAAAAGTTCATCATTCAACCTGCGCCTGTTTGTTTTTCAAATTTCCACTTAATATAATATTATATTTCGCCTATTTTTTACAAATTTTACGCTGTTTTGGTTTTATCAATGACATTTGCAAAAATACGCCTCACCACACAACTCACCTTGTTTATGTTTATATTTCTGACATGTCACACCAAATCAAAGACGGTAGGAGCATAAATGTACGTCTACCTCAATTACAAATACTATAATATATAGAATATGATCAGAACCGTGGGAACCAGTCCATCTCTCACTTTTTAGTGCCATCGGATCATTAGTGTCTGCCTGGCGTAAAAAAACGGCCGAAAATGTGGGCAAACAATTCTTGTATTTTGCATGATGATAACGCGCCATCGCACCGAGCCCAAATGGTGCTGAATTATTTGACCATCACCAAGTAAATACCATCGTGCAAGCACCGAATTAATCTGATATGGCCTCGTGTGACTTCTTTTTGTTTCCCAAGCTGAAGTTACCACTTCGTGGAAAGAGATTTCAGTCGATAGAGAAGATCAAAGAGAATGCAACGAAGGAGCTGAAGGCCATCCCTTCGTCAGCCTACCAGAGGAGATAAAATAAATTTGCCTGAAATTTAACTCTGTTTTGTTTTACTCAAACATTCCTCTTACTTTCAGATCATAGGGTATACCGACAGCGTCAAAATAAAATGTACACATATTTTAAATAAAAATAAAATGTACACATAAATTTTCACGTTAAAAGCATAAGCTGAATCAAGCGAGAATAAATCGTTTCCAAGTGCAGGGTTCAATCATTCCACAATATGTGAAGTCACATTTGAGCATTATAATATAAGGTGGCACAAAATTAATCACCCTATCGAAAGAGTTATAATTTTTGGAAACATATTTCAGACTCAAAAACTAGACAGCTGCAGTATAAACACACATAAGCGCGCTCCATTGATTGTTGTTTTATAGGTCAAATAAAGATTTCCATCACTTAATTTTATAGAAACGTTATTCAAAAACGAAATAGGGTGATTAATTTTGCGTCACATGATATAAAATAGCAAATTGATCGAAATCACCAGGAAATTATTACATGCCTCATATACTATATTAGCATCGAATAATGAAATTGGTCACGGTTTAGTAGATTTCAGTTTTCGCTGAAAACGTTTCCATTGAACTCACACCTCTTGAAATAGGGCCCCGCTCACTTTGGCGCACAAGGGGTTGAGTCATACGGCCGCGCGATCGCCACTCACGATCACACAAACTATTCACCTTTTTGTCGCGAGCGAGTTGGAATAGTCAACAGCCAACATACACGCACATCCATACATAGCGCAGTCCACCTATATACGAGTAGATACATAGGTAGGTAGGCACCAGCCAGCCACTCGCGCGCTGTTAAGTGCAGATATAATAATGTGCGATCCGCAGATAAACGAACAAATGTGACCACAGCTGCTTCGGAACGGCTGAGTGTCTGTTGTGGCTGCTGCGGTTGGGCCGTGGTGACTTTCACGTTGACTTACAGACATATCTGTATATATGTATGTATGTGTGTGTGCGTATGAATGTGTTCTTACCTATAGTATGTTTGTATGAGCACATCGCTGCGGGCGTATCTCTCTGGCGTACCTATTTTTGAAATCTGTTTCTGCAGCTCGGTTTAGTCAACAGTCGGATACAAAGCGTCAACAAAGCACCGGCAGATTCGCGATCATTTATTCATTAATTGTAGGCATTTTTGTGCAAAAAGTTTAGCGAAATTTTTTAGCGGCACGCAAGCAAACAAATAAATATTCGTTTTATATTCGGAGCACACAAAAGATCGATCACTTTCCGCTAGCGAAATGTATAATCAGGTGCGGTTTGACGTCATCGATGATCGCTTATGCTAGTACCAGCGTACATGTTGAAGCCGCTGTGCGAGTGACGTCGTTGAAAATGTGCGAAAGGCAGCGAAGAGCCAACGCGATAGAGTGACGTAATGATCAAACAAAGACAAAAATGGAAAAGTGATTTGTGATGAGTTGTTACGTACGAGAAAAGTGATGTGAATTCAGTTATGTGCCTGCATCCATTGTGTGTCATATTTGGCTCAATAAACAATACAATTTGAGTGCATTGTGATCAAACAAAAGCTTACTTGCCAACAAAATACATAAATACAAAAAAAAAACAAAAAAGTTATAAATTTTGAAGATATTAAAAAATGGCACGGAATGACTTCAGATGAGTGAGTGTTGCTGAAAGCAAGAAAAAAAAACAATATATCGATGTAGTAATAACAACAACAACAGCAACGGCAGCAAAAACGTCATATGCGGGGTTTGTTCAAGTACTATTTACCATAGTTCCCTAAAAATTCAATACAAACTCGGGTTAAATTTCAAAAATACTATCAGGAGCACTCGAATCTAGCTATACGAGACTCGTTTGAAAAGTCCGTGCAAAGTCAGAGAGCCGGCACTACTAGCGCGTATCGGGGTTATGTTTAGTCAGTAACAGCTCTTGAAAGAACACACAACAAGTTTCAGGCAGATCGGTATATTTCTTTGTGCTTGGCATTCGTTTGATTCGAGGAAGTCGAGAGATTTTCTTTTCCATCACGACAACGCTCTAGCTCTCATGCCTCAGCAGTTGTGGTTGCATCCCTTCTATTTCCTTCCCCCCAGAACCTATTTCATGCTTGGATCCATCGGTAAAGAAAATATCCAGGAAATTTCTTTGAATGCACTGTGGATTATTGGTTCTGGATTATCTGGTCTGTACTTAAAATTTGTCATTCACAATGAAACTACGAGATCGTCCAAAGGTGCCAGAAACAGTGGATACAGCTCTGATAGCATCATAAAGATTTCTCTATGTCCCGAAGTTCCGTCTTCGCGCCAGAAACCATATTAAACTATGGCTTCCTCGGGCCCTTCCGACTACTATTTGTTCCGCAATTTGCCTGCAATGCCTGGCAGAAAAAAGATTTTGCTCGAACGAGAGGAGATTGCAGAAACGAATGGCTATTTTTCAGCCTTCGATAAATCCTCTTATTGGGCTGGAAAGACATCAACAAACTAGAACAGCGTTGGACGAAATGTAAAGGCCTAAAGTAGACTATGTCGAAAACTAAGAAAGACTTAAGTCGTTTTTATTTTTGCACGGACTTTTCAAACGACCCTCGTGCTAAGCTTTATTCTAACACAAGAATTGTTTGTATTCTATTGTGTTTACGCTTAACGTTTACTAATTTATTTTCAACAAAGGTAGAGCTGAATAGAGCAAAATCCGCTGTTCTATTTGATTTTATTTGATTGCCTACTTTGAACAGTTGGTTTGAGACTTAACTCAATTCGCAAGTTATTTCTGCACAAATTTCAACCGGAATTAAAATTTCTACGAGTGTAGTTAATTCGATATAAGAAATATACCATATAAATAAAGGGCGGTCAAACACCGAAACGACGATACAGGAAATCTATTGTTTCACGACAAGCCGCGGCTGTGTGGCAAGTATCGCCGTCTTGTGGGCATCACGGGCTTCAATTTTCGGCATCAAAAAGTCGTTTATCGTTGCGCGATAGCGTTCGTCATTCACTGTTACAAAGCCGCCAGCCTCGTCTTTGAAGAAATATGGACCGATGATTGCTTCAGCCCGTAGGCTGTGCCAAATGGTTGATTTCAATGGATACAATGGTTGCCCTTGAATGAATTCGGGTCGCTCTTCAGCCTAAATTCGGCAATTTCGTTTATTGACGTAGCCATTAAGTCAACAGCGCGCACTGAACACTTTTTACAGAGCGCCTATTTTCGAAATACAATTTACGATTTGTAGACGTTGTTGAGGCGTAAGTCTTTCCATGATGAAATGTCAATGAATACTGGAAAGAATTATATATTTATTGCGAAAGTAGTCACGCGTGATGCGTCAAAATAACCCTATTGGAAAAAATATCATACCTCCACTCTGAGTGTTTTTTTTGTCCTTGCTCACACCACTCGGGAGCATAGGGCCTCGACAAGACTCAGCCTTGCGTTGGTTTCGTTACTCGATTTGATTTCTGACAGGGTAGGTGATTAGCCTGCCGCTACCAGTTCTAAGTAGTGGGAATGCCCACCTCTTTGCTTAGGAACAACACCTTCTTACTGCTTGGAGCGTCATCTGTGTTTTACATTTTTCTGGCAGAAGGAGCGCACAGATGGTTGAGGACTTTTCTAAATTTGGTGTCTGCGCTATTACCGCGATTGCCCGGTTCCCTTTGCTGGCGCCACTGTGTCGTTTTTTTTTGTTTTTTGCTTGTTTTAGCAGCCACATTGCAGGTTATGTGCTGACTTTTGTGCGGGAGTAAGGATTGGAAGGATAAGGTTGTTGGAGTTGAGGAATGAAATTATTATAATTTTTTTTTTTGTTATGAGAAACTAGGAAAGTAGGTATGTTTGGAAAAGTGCGAGGACCGTGCTTTACGTAAGATTCGAGAACCCACAACCTCTGGGATGGCAGTATAGTGCTCTTACGCTAGACTACCGAGGCCGCATGAGTGGATATAAGTGAGTTGAGATGAAGCGTAGATAGAATAAATGTAATTGTTATGTGGCCGAAATTTTCTTACAATTTTTGGTGCGTCTTGTTGTTATCCTACAAATGGAGGCCCTTCTGTGTGGTAGATAGTTTTTAGGAGACGCTTTTTAGTTGATGTGGTATTTTGTGTTATCGACACTAACTTCAAGGCTAGTCGGCTTCAAGGCTTCAAGGCTAGCTTTAGTTATCAGTTCCTGCATACAGTCAGCAAGTGCGCGTTGTTTTCTTGCAACGATAGGAAGGCCGTGAGCATAGCCGCACCTTGGATGTTGTTCCTGTCAGAATCATTCATACCAAAGACACGAGTTTCTTCGGCACGCCTTTCCGGCAAAATATTAAAGGCAAAAGACTGCTCTGCGCAGTCCGCCTCCTCCAAGCAAGACAGGCACATTGGGTCCTCAATGATTTCAATGGAGGTCATATGCTGACCCCATGGGTTGTGTCCTGTAATACTACCGACCATCAACCGAACGTCTTTCCTTCCAAGTTTTAGTAGAAAGTTTGACAGTTTTCTGTTCGGACTTGTCACAAAACACTTTACAGTTCTGCAGCGTTCTAGACTAGACCATCGCTCTTTTGTAAATTGCGTACATAATCGCTGATCCAATTCATGATTAATGCTGAACTGATTCCGATTATTGGCTCTGGCTCTTGTGGGGGAACCGGTGATCCACGGTTGGCCAGTTCATAGAGAATTTCGTTTCCTTGAACACCGGAGTGTCCTGGAGCCCATAAAAGTACAAGTCGTATTAAGCTTCTTCTTAATTCTTGAACAATATTTGAGGTTTGCTGTGGTTTGACTGAGTGTCACTGAAAACTCCAATCTGTTTCCCGTACAACAATTGGTTTTATTGTTATTAAGTAAATATATACCCTTTAAGCAAGGCGAATATATTAAAGGTGGCATCGGTCAATCAGCTGATCCGCTTTTTTTTTCTTTCGTCGTGTTCATGTGGCTTCCAGCACAGAATGAAACAAGGCGAATTCATTCTCTGTTTTCTACTTTGCCAATACTTTGCCGTGACAATGAAACTTACAAAACACTGTTATTTGGCTAGTGCCACCACCTTTAATGAATGCGCCTTGCTTTTAAGTACACCTTGAATGCGCACGCAGCTCATTTACGCAGACTCTTTTGCTTTGCCTACCGCTTTGTCGTCACACCACTAAAAATTGTGCTCTAGGTGTGCGCTCTGCCGTGACGTTAGCAGAAATTCAATGCCCGTGTGGAATTATTCTTTTGCGTTCTATTCCATTTCTACATTTTTCGCCATTATTCATATATTTTCGTGAAACTTTATCTCGCTTGAAATTTTTTTGTTCTATTTTTTTGCGTTGCAAAAGTGACAATTAATTAACGTATATTTGTGGACCAAGCCCCGTTCAAATTGGCCGCAGTGGAAAAAAAACAACAACCGTAAAAGGTTAACAAAAGCAAGAGTGAACGGAAGCAATGTTTGCGCTCTAAAGTGAATTGCGGTAATTAGCGAATGGCGACAGCGGCAAAACTAAAAATGATTTAAGAGAAGGCACCAAAAAAGAAAAAAAAAATGGTATACACTATCTCAGATCTCAGCGCTTGATGTCGGTTGCGCGTCGGAGCATTCGCTCGCGATGCTGTTACAACTGCGATTACGCTTTAATTGAATTACCGTCACCGCATCAGCAGAAGACGGCAACAAAAATTAGGAAATAATTTGCAAAACTGCCCCAACATTCATATTTCCATAATTTATGGCCTGCTCCTCCAACTTGGCGTATGCGCTTATGGCACCTGCCCATGAACCTCGTCCCCATTTGGTAATTTTTAGCAAATTTCTGGTGCCATAAATGTTTTTTTTTTGCTTCTGTCTTTGTGCGCATTTGTACGCGCGCGGCCAATTCATCCCTTTCCTTTTAATCTGCTTTGCTTTTGATAATTTAATTACAAAATGAATTACCGAAAACAAATATTGCGCATAACCAGTCTTATCCGCTTTAATACTCAAATACGAAATAAATGGGCGTGCGTGTGTGCGTTGTGTTTACCGGTTCATGCACACAAACATCTATGAAGTCGTAATTATAGCCAATTGAAATTCTAAAACATTTTTTTATGCAAAAGGAAAAAAAACTATAATTTAGCACAGTTGACTGGAGGTGCAAACAATGGATATTTACATTTTTAATACCTAACATCTCTGTCCATTTCTAACTTCATTTTTTGCCTTGAACATAACTCCGCTTAAATATCAACAAAAAAAAACTAAATACAAAACAGTGTTGTCTTCCTCATTTCGAAACAAGTAAGATCCACAAGATGATACCACAAGCCATACATCGCAGCAAATCCCTGTGGATGCACTGATGTTTGGTCGCATATTTCTAACTGCAAATTTGCTTGCTGACATAGCGGCGAGTAGGCAATGGCCCTCGTCCAAGAAGTTGTTTCTTTTATTATGTATATTATATAAAAATGCAGATCTCCGGCCCACATTTCAACATTTCCAGTTCTGTTAAAACTGTCAAAAACCTCTGCAAATACAGAAATATTTGGTGGAATTTTCGAATTTCACTGTTAAAAAATAACGAATTTCATGCCATCACTGAATTAATATCAGCTGTCATTTCGCTGATTTTGGACAACTCAATTTTCATTCTACCGCGTCATTTGCATGTGCGAATTCAGCGATCTGATTTGGTTGTTGTCATTTTGAAAATGAAATGTTAAAACAAGAAGGTGCTCACATGAGAAAACTGGACAAACATTTAACAGCTGTTAAGACACATTTAGCAGACGCCTTAAGAAAGTCCAACATGAAGGAATTCGAAAGAGCAGCCCCAATTTACTATATTGCAAGCCATCCCCGAGTGAATATTCCGAAATTTTCAATATGAAATACTCAATGCGAATTAGTTTTATGGCACATTAAAGTGATGCGGGATTTTTAATTGATAGGTATATCGGGTGTCTTTTTAAAAGCTTGAGAGCTTAAAATGATAATACAAAACAGAAATATTGTTGGAATATAATTTTTTTCCATTATAACCAGTTACATAATTTAATGGAATTTTTTTTAATGTGATATCGGCATATGTTCTCTGTGCCTACGAGTTACATTATCCATTCGATCAGTCCCAATTTTTCACTACTTTTTCCAATAAATCTGAATAATAAATACCCTAAATGAGCCCAATTAGCAAAATTTCGACGCAAACGATAGTCATTTGGCTACAATTCTCGCACGAGCTGTATGAGGTGTGTGCAAAAAGTATCGCGAATTTTGTGTTTTTTCATTATTCATTTATTCATTAATATTATAATATTTTATCCCCTTCAAAGTATTAATACCAATGAGATATTATGCGCTTGTGCCAACGTTTTTTCCAATCTTCGGAGCACTTCAAAAAATTCTTTTTTTTTATCTTGTTCAGCTCCTCCTTCGATGCCGTCTTTATCTCCTCAGTCGTAACGTAGCGTCGTCCTTTCATGGGAAACTCTTCAGTTTCGCGAACCAGAAAAAGTCACAGGGGCCAGCTCTGGGGAATACGGGGCTCTGGCATCATTAGTGTGTTGTTTTTGGCCAAAAAGTCGCGCACAAGCAACGATGTGTGCGCAGGGGCGTTGTCGTGATGCAAGAGCCGATTTTTGTTCTTCCACAAATCCGGGCGTTTCTGGCGCATAACGTGCAGGTAATATTCCTTATTGACCGTTTTACCCTGTGGCAAGAACTCATGATGCACAACGCCTCTGCAATCGAAGAAAACGGTAAGCAAAACTTTTACATTCGACCGAACTTGGCGCGCTTTTTTCGGTCTTGGTTCGTACGGCAGCTTTCATTGAGATGATTGAGCTTCGGTTTCCATGTCATAACTATAAACCCACGATTCGTCACCAGTTATGGTCCTTTGGAGCAAATTTGGGTCGCCGCGGACAGAGTCCAACATCTCATTAGCAATGTTCATGCGATGCTGCTTTTGGTTGAAATTGAGCAGTTTTGGTACGAATTTTGCGGCGATCCATCTCATACCGAAATCATTGTAAAAAACCGAATGGTACTAGCGAATCGATATGTCTAGGTCCTCAGCAACTTCTCTAACGATGATTTCACGATTGGCCTATACCATTTTCTTCATTTCATCAATTTTTTCGCCTGTTGTTGAAATGCACGCTTTTCGTCGTTCACATCTTCTCGGCCTTCTGACAACATTTTGTCATTTTGTACCACCGATAAACGTTGCTTTGGCCCAAAGTAGCTTCTCCGTATGACACAGACAAGATTCGGAATACATCCGCGCACTTAATTTCGTTTTTCACACGAAATTGGATACAGGTTCTTTGGTCCATCTTTTTGAATAGGTAAAAATCGAAGACGAGCTGAAACACGTGCAAGCAAATCAGTTGTCAACAATTAACCGGACATTCAAAATGGCCGAACTCGTCGGAATGAGTGAAAGACATGAGTACCAACATATCGCCACAAGAAAATCGAAATCCAAATATACGTAACCTGCGAAAATTCAAAATTCACGATACTTTTTGAACACACCTCGTATTTTATAGGCTCGTAAGACAAGATGGGATCGCTACAGAGAGCTGAAAAAGGAAGAGAGACGTATTATCCGACAGAAGAAACGAGAGGCCGAAATACGTGAGTGCGAGGAGCTTGAGATGCTGGCCAATAGGAACAACGCCCGAAAATTTTACCAGAAAGTTCGGTGGCTTACAGAAGGTTTTAAGACCGGGGCGTTGTCCTGTAAGAACAAAGACGGCGATCTGGTGACTGACGTACAGAGCAATCTTAAATTATGGAGGGAACACTTCTCGAACCTGTTAAACGGTGACAGCTGCGCATGTCATAGAGAATGTGAAGATCCCGATACCCCAATCGTTGACGACGGAATTGTCGTTCCGTTACCCGACCATGACGAGGTGAGAATAGCAATATCACGGCTAAAGAACAACAAAGCCGCGGGCGCCGACGGACTGCCGGCTGAGCTATTCAAACATGGCGGCGAGGAGCTGGTAAGGTGCATGCATCAGCTCCTATGCAGAATATGGTCGCATGAAAGCATGCCTGCCGATTGGAATATAAGTGTGCTCTGCCCAATCCATAAGAAGGGCGATCCTGCAATTTGTGCCAATTACCGCGGGATTAGTCTTCTAAATATCGCCTATAAGGTTCTAGCGAGCGTATTGTGTGAAAGGCTGAAGCCCACCGTCAACCAACTGATTGGACCTTATCAGTGTGGCTTCAGACCTGGAAAATCTACCATCGACCAAATATTCACAATACGCCAAATCTTGGAAAAGACCCATGAAAGGAGAATCGACACACACCATCTTTTCGTCGACTTCAAAGCTGCATTCGACAGTACGGAAAGGAGTTACCTGTATGCCGCTATGTCTGAATTTGGTATCCCCGCAAAACTAATACGGCTATGTAAGATGACGTTGCTCAACACCAGCAGCGCCGTCAGAATTGGGAAGGACCTCTCCGAGCCGTTTGATACCAAACGAGGTTTCAGACAGGGTGACTCGCTGTCGTGTGACTTCTTTAACCTGATGTTGGAGAGCATCGTACGATCCGCAGAACTTAATCGCTCAGGCACAATTTTTTATAAGAGCGTACAATTGCTGGCGTATGCCGATGATATTGACATCATCGGCCTTAACAACCGCGCTGTTAGTTCTGCCTTCTCCAAACTGGATAAAGAGGCAAAGCGAATGGGTTTGGTGGTGAACGAGGACAAAACGAAGTACCTCCTGTCTTCAAACAAACAGTCGGCGCACTCGCGTATCGGCACCCACGTCACTGTTGACAGTTATAATTTTGAGGTTGTAAAAGACTTCGTGTATTTAGGAACCAGCATTAACACCGATAACAATGTCAGCCTTGAAATCCAACGTAGAATCTCTCTTGCCAACAAGTGCTACTTTGGACTAAGTAGGCAATTGAGCAGTAAAGTCCTCTCGCGACGAACAAAACTAACACTCTACAAGACTCTCATCATGCCCGTCCTAACGTATGGCGCAGAGGCGTGGACGATGACAACATCCGATGAAGCGACGCTTGGAGTGTTCGAGAGAAAGATTCTGCGTAAGATTTTTGGACCTTTGCACGTTGGCAACGGCGAATATCGTAGACGATGGAACGATGAGCTGTATGAGCTTTACGACGACATAGACATAGCGCAGCGAATAAAGATCCAGCGGCTTCGTTGGCTGGGTCATGTCGTCCGAATGGATACAAACGCTCCAGCTTTGAAAGTATTCGATGCGGTACCAGCTGGTGGTAGCAGAGGAAGAGGAAGGCCTCCTCTGCGTTGGAAAGATCAGGTGGAGAAGGACTTGGCTTCACTTGGTGTGTCCAATTGGCGCCGGTTAGCACGAGAAGGAAACGACTGGCGCGCTTTGTTAATCTCGGCCAAAATCGCATAAGCGGTTATCGCGCCAATTAAGAAGAAGAAGAAGACAAGATGGGCAAAGACCAACAACTTGAGAAGGACAATGAATCGACATTTCGGCGTCTTCTTCAACTCTTCGCTCTGTGTACTTTGTGAACCGATTTTTATATTATATTTCCTGTTCTTTTTTCAAAGTATTTGGAAGCGTAGCTTGTGAAATCATGATTTTTTCTGGTTAGGGATCGTTAAAACTTATTATGCTTCCAAAGCTTCGATTTGAAGAACTTTAGAACTTTAAGGGAATTTAATTCGCTTTCAAATCGTATTGGCCTAGATTTTCCTTCCACAAAGTACTGGTTCAAAATGTTACTAAATGAATTGTTCAACTAGATTCTAAATACTGCCTAATATTATTTTTTTGGAAACTATAAAAAATGTTACGATTTCTTCATTAAAATGAATGAAGTAAATTTTAGGTTTATTTTAATTTTGATTGAATTGTGTAGCATCAATCTGTTTTCATAGTCTGTAAGAAATAATGCATTCTTAGATTATTAAATTAATAAATTTAAAAAATTAAAAAATTTAAAAAATATAAAAAAAAAATAAAAAATAAAGCAAATACTTAGTATCACATGTCATTATATGTCCAGTATGGTGCACTAAAATTATACAAGACTTCCATTTTATATTTGCATGTCGACGAGGTTATTTAATTCAAAATTCTTATTTATTGGTACGAGGATAGCTTCAAAATATTTTCCTTGGAAGGTAATTGCGTCTGAGATATTTGTGGCTTACGGCAAAAGCAACTATGGGTGCGCGGACTCCCTGAAACTAAAGCGGAGAGTGAAGTTGAAATTTTTTAAAGCTCAAGTCAATACTATTGTAAATTATATATGTACGTGTATATGTTAAAAAAGTTAAAGTTTCGACATGTCACGTATGTATGTGTGTGTGTGTATGCGTATGCATTCCCCTCACAGGGGCAAAATAACCGAGTCAAAAGCACAGTTTTTGCATAATGAAAAATGTAATGCAATTGAAGAGACGGAAAATATTGCACAAAGTTACTGAAATAGATTTAATAAACAGTAAAGGTCAAGAGGCCGGCAAATTTCATTATTTTTCTTTTCTTCATTTCATTATGACTTTCCAAAGAAAAAAATGCAATATTTGCAGTTTCTAGACTTGACAGTCTGTTTGAAATATAACAACAATTTGCCTTGTGCGCTGCTGGAAGCAAAGCGTGGCTGCAGCAGCATTGAACTTTTCCAATCCTGCATTTGTCAAACATTATTACGAGGGTTTCTACTTATGGTTTACGCCCTGTAATGCAAACACAGTAAACTTTTAATGAAAATGGCTTCAGAGTTTTTCAAAATATTCTCCTGGAAGTCAATACTCTTCTACATTTGCTCGAACAAATTTTCAAAGCACTTTTGCTACTCAAAAGTGGTAACCCCTAAAACCAACTGTTAAAGTCTTCAACAGCTGCTTTAGGAGTTGAAAAACGTTGACCCCGGACTTCATTTTTCGTGTTCCGGAACTCAAAGAAATCAATAAGTGCCAAATCGTGGCGTTAAGGCAGATGACTCATTAATTCGATCTTTTCAGTGTTCAAAATTCTCTTGTGTGAGCCATTACGTAAGAACTCGCATTGTCTTGGTGAAGAATGACACTTGGTTTTCCTTGATTCTTCGAAAACTTTTGGCAGTTACGAAATGACCAGATCCTCCGAAAACATAGGCAAGAATTTGCTTTGAGAAGCTTTTTCTCCGAACAACTTTTGTTGGATTAAGCTCGTCTTGGAACAACTGATCCTGACCATTTGCAGTTTTGTTTCTGACTCATATGCATAGATTCGAGATTCGTCACCTGTTACGATGTCATAGACGGACTTTGAATCTTTTTGAATCACCTGAATTTCTGAAACATTTCTTTACATCAATCGACACGAGCCCTTCTTTGGGCAATTTTACATTGTCAAATTATGCGGAATCCAAAGAGAACAAATATTTTTGATGACCAAATGCTCGTGCAATATTGAATGTATGTTGACCCCACTAATGTCCAAGGTATTAAAAACTATCAAATCTTAGGTAACTTTACTGTATTGAAAATATCAAGAAAGTTTTTTAGCAACGGAATTTTTAGCATTTAGCATTTTTCTCAAACGATTTCACTCGTTTGCTAGAAAAACATCGTAGTTCAAAAAACTAAATACAAAAAAATTATTAAGTTAAATTCGAGAAAAACGGCTTCATAGTTTTCAATTTTCTATGCCTTTCCAAGTTAAAATAAGTACAAATTTTTATCCAATGAGATACTGTTAATGGCTATCGCCATGAATTTCTTAAGCAGCATAAATGAAGAGCTGGTGATCATCTATATATTTACGGAGAAAAAATTTGTCGTAACATATTTTTACTACAGCCGCAGGAACGCCCCTTTGTAAAGCATAAATGTGCGCAAAGTTTTTTGACTGCTTTCCAGGGGCCGATCGCTAAAGAACTACTTCTTTCTATGATTGTATGTGCCAATACGGAATAATAATCACGCCCAAACGTACTCAGCCAAAGCATGTATCGGGTGATTTTTTAGATGCATGAGAAATATCGATATCGATAACTATGGTTTTACAGCTGAGAATGGCAAACTGTGTTCAGATTTCTGTTCAGTAAAGTTTGGCAAGTCATCGAGAATGGTTTAACGCCAGAGTAACGTTACCAAATTGTGGAAATTTACTTTGAGAAAAAAGAATATCTGTTCGTGAAGTTCATAGAATACTAACGGCATCAGCGGTCCTTATTTCCTTCGAAATGAAGAATGACGATGAATTTTTGTTTTCATAAATTAATCATTTATTCATCGACTATTAGAATAAAAAAAAATCCGATTATAATAAAAAACAAATTAATCCAAAAATTTTTGTTTTGCGTTATCATTTTAAATTCTCCAGCTCTTAAAAACACACCCGAAAGAAACGCATGCATTATTTATTAAATATTAAAATTGCGAGCTTTTAATCAATCGGCATGTTGTGGTTTTTCCTGGTTTTTTTTTGTTTTTTCTTTTCCAAAGATGATAAAAACTATACAACCACCATTAAAATATAATAACTTAATTAATTTTGTCGGTGACCACAACTAAAAATAAATACAAAATTAATAGAAAACAATACAAACATTTATTATTGTTGACAGCAAATAGTATTAACCACCGCTACAAACTTGGCATTCGGTGCATAATAAAATTTCTATTCTGCAACGTTTGAAACATTTGCTCGCAATGAATGTATTTTTATAACCCGTTCGCAATTTATTTAACACTTTTATTATGCTTTGCTCTCAATGTAGTTTTGTGAAATTTTCCACTAACTTTTACAATTAATTTTTTTCCAGCGGTCGGTTAAAATGCGTGCGAATTAAAGTAAAATTAAAAAAAAAATGTTTTTGTAGTTTATTTCTAATTTGGAATTCGTGTCAATTGTCCAACGAATTTTTTGGCCGAAAATATATTTTCTTTAGCAAAACCAACTGCCAACTGTATTATTTTGGCCTCATTCCATTTGTTTTCTGCTTAAAATCGCTGCCTAGTCCCTCAGGCGCATTGGGACATAGACAGAAATTACTTTTCCCCTTGTTATGTATGAACGCAGAAGCTTGAAGGCATAAAAAAATAAGCCTTGTCGGTATAGGCAAAACAACACTAAATGCACATGAAGCCACTCAAAATTCTGCAGGAGACAAATGTCGCAAATATTTCAACTGCGACTCTCCTTTGCCTTCCCCTTTCACGAGTACACATAGCCACTTCTAGAGTTATACGAACACATGTAAGAATATGTATGCAATACAATCACATGCACACAAACACGCCTGAATTGTGCCGGCGCAAAAATTCGCGGCATTGTCAACTTTTCGCTTGCGTTGTACTCGCACGTTTACTCATACATAGATACATATATTATTTTTTTAAATTATAAATAAACATGAAAACACCGCATGTTTTAAATTTGAAACGCCCGCTAAATTATTTTTATCGCTAAACAGTGGAAAACACAATATTTCGGTAACAGCAGCAGTACCACCAAGAGTCAACTGAGAAAGTCAAGTGAGAGAATTGGCAGCAATAGCGGCAGCGGCAGCGGCAACGGTAACAAGCTAGACGAGACGAGACGACAGCAACAATTTAATGTTGTAATTGCCACGTCTTTCTATGATTTTGCTTTAAAATTTTAGACAGCGACTCGTTTTGCAAAAATAAAAGCACAAAATAAAAAAACAAAAAAATAGGCAAAGGAAAATATAAATGGCAAAAATAATTTTCTTAAAATATCCCACAAACAGCTTTACCCCTCTTAATACCGTCACATAGGAATTTTAATGATTTTGAAATACGTAAACAACCACAATTTTCAGGTGACTTTTAATGGAATTTCAATATAGATGTCTACAAAATATGTACGCAACTAAGTATGCATTTACGAGTAAAAATTTATGTGTAGAAAACTTTGCCAAATATTTTTTTTCTTCCAAAGGTAGTTTATCCCTTTCGGCTTTAACTTTATCCTTTAATACTTTTCGCATTAAAAACCATAAAATACGACCTCAATTGAATTCCAAGTTTAATCAGCTCAAAATGTCTCATTTTCACTCGGAAAAGTTAACAAACTGTGAAAATGCACGGAGCTAACACTTTCAGCTACTGAACTTACCACGGCGTTACCTCCCAGCGGCTCAGACCCTCTCTTTGCGATTTCTGTTGTCTGCAAAGTTTTACAAATGCTTTTCCTCAAGTAATTTTGCAAAATGCAGTGCAATGAAAATTAGTAGAATTTAGCTCACCGAAAAATGTGTGAGTCCTTCTAAAATATTCAACAAATACAACAACTACTATCTACCTACTTTGCATGCCAAGCTGTTTACCGTCTGGATTTACTTATCTCACTAACCGCTTGCCTCGCCCTTGACTTGCTCTCGTTCGCAAATATTTTGTTTGTTAATTGCAAATTAGGAATATCGATGGTGGCTTCGCTTTTGTCCGTTTCAAACTGGCGCCATTTGCATCCTTTCGTCTTCGAGTTGTGAGCCGAGCGAAGCGCTTTAAAGATTTAATTAGTTTGCCGCTGAACCCTCCTCACGAGTACGAATATTTCTAATTAAAGCTCATAAATATTCTGAGGTAATTTTTCAGCATCCTCATCTGGCAAATTCATTGACCTCCTCTACCACGCGCTGCTTCTACATAATTGTAGAATTTAATTGTAATGGAGACTTTGCGCAAATACGTAAACAAAAGTCTAGGTCAGGTGAGGGAAGGCCAAAATTTCAAGGCGAATTCAATTTAAATTGAACGCCAATTTATTATTCTACAAAAATTTAATATTTGAGCAAATCTAATTGGATTTAAATTCCTTGAACGCAGTTTTTTTGGTTTTGGCTACATTTTATTAGTGAATTATTAAAATAATGAAATGCATAAAAGCTTAGAAATGACTTCCTTGTGCGCGATGGGGAAAGGACAGAGCTGGGCATGAGGTATAGCGCATAAAATAAAGTGGATGAAGCACTTGAAAATAAAATAAGTAAATAATAGTATAATAGTATAAAAAAAAAAATAAATAATTGGCGCGTACACTTCTGTTAGGTGTTTGGCCGAGCTCCTCCTCCTATTTGTGGTGTGCGTCTTGATGTTGTTCCACAAATGGAGGGACCTACAGTTTCAAACCGACTCCGAACGGCAGATATTTTTATGAGGAGCTTTTTCATGGCAGAAATACACTCGGAGTTTTGCCATTGCCTGCCGAGGGGCGACCGCTATTAGAAACATGTTTTTTATTGATTTTGGTGTTTTCACCGAGATTCGGACCGAAGTTCTCTCTGTGAATTCCGAATGGTAATCACGCACCAGCCCATTCGGCTACGGCGGCCGTATAATAGTATATAAATAGTAATATTCACTTAAAAATTACTCAGAATTAGTAACACTGGTGACAGACAAGCAAAAACTTCAGGCACTTCTATGGAGGCTTCTACAATTGAAGAGGAGGGATGACACAAAGGCATGAAGCCTGGCCATAGAACTTTTCACATCTATATAGACGGCTCTAAAACTTTAGACGGAGTGGGAGCGGGCATTTACTGCTCAAAACTAGTGATAAGGCAGCCTACCAAGCTGTCAAACCACAGCAGTATTTTCCAAGCGGAAGTTTTTGCTGTGGGGAAAGCCGTGGAACTAGCCTACACAAGAAGAAGAAAGAACTCAGCAATTAATATATACGTGGGCAGTCAAGCAGCAATAAAAGCAATAAGCTCATACTGTATTAAGTCCAAAAATGTTCAACGGAGCTGGGAGGCCATAGAAAGGCTAGCGGCAGACAGTTGGCTGCATACCTATTGGGTACCTGGTCACAAAGGCATTATGGGGAACGAAATAGTAGATGAGATAGCAAAAAGTGCTATTAGACTACCATTTGAACAAGAGAACGACATACCTAAACCGCTAAATACAATATACAACGAAATGGACGACTACAGGGAAAAACTAGTGGAAGCTAGGTGGACTAATTTGGCCACATGCAAAACAGCAAAAGTTATGTGTAGAACTAACGACAAAAAACTGACTGAATTCTTACTAACGCTCTCGCGTAAAGACTGCAGAACTATCATAGGTATGCTGACAAGTCATAATCTATTGGCTGCACATGTGTACAAAATAGAGATTGCTAATACGGACAAATGCAGGAAATGCAGAGCAGATGCTGAGGAAACTTTAGAAGACCTTCTGTGCATCTGTCCGGCATTATTAAAAACGCGTTTCAAATGCCTGCGATCTCCTTTGTTTGAGGGTCTGGAGGACGTCTCAAAAGCGGATCTCCCCGCTTTGCTTAGATTCGCCAAAAGCGCTGACATCCTACATGATGTGTACTTGTAGTATTCATAGAGGTCGGTCTATGCGTGGCTTATTGCCAACCAGGCTAACCTAACCTAACCTCTATGGAGGCTTATGTAATATAGGACAAGT
This sequence comes from Anastrepha ludens, assembly GCF_028408465.1. Classification (NCBI taxonomy): domain Eukaryota; kingdom Metazoa; phylum Arthropoda; class Insecta; order Diptera; family Tephritidae; genus Anastrepha; species Anastrepha ludens. The sequence goes on along the minus strand of NC_071499.1, from coordinate 6,412,878 downwards.
AGTTAGTATTGAAAAACTAAGAAAATTGCTATGGGAGGAATCTACATTACACCACGAAAATACTATTTGCTGACCAAACAATCGTTTTTGAGTGAGTTATTGTGAATAATTACTCATCTATATATACACTCGTATTGTAAATATATATACTTCGATGTCAACACTGGTTAGTTTTTGGTGATGCAGGCGTTGACTTCTTTTCGGCTTGATCGGTTGCAGCTGGTGATTCATTATCAGATATTACTTCGGCGTCTGCAGGCAATTCGGCGCGCTGAGTGCTTGAAGTTCGTCGTCCGATACCTCTTCCGCATCATTTACTTCGGGGTTTGTAGGCATCTCAACTGGCATCCGCATAAACTCCAATGTCCAGATAGTGAATTGTCGGATTCCATGTATCCCCTATTTTTTACGCTTGCTTCAAAGTCATGCTTCTTGCAGTCAATATCTTCACCCCTTCCGACAGAGAGTAAACTAGATGCATTGTCACAGGCTAAGGAAGCTAGTAAAGAACTTTCTACGGCTCCAGTCTCATGCGTACCATCTTCGTTTTGTACATCTTCCGAAGTCGCGGAGTCTCCACCCGTTGGTCAGAAGAGTTTTTTCATCGATTCCTGGCTCCGATACAAGGGACCATTTTCGTGACAACTTGCTCTTCTTCCTACGCGGTGAATATTTCAATATCTCCTTCGGTCGATTAATGGTCTTCCTCAACCAATTGTTCTTCATATACTATGCAGTGATCGTCTTCAACTATTTGCTCAGATTCTAAAATGTATTCCTCATATGTTATAGCACCCCATCGCCATCTGGGCTGTCAATAATAGCGCCTTGGGCTCCTTCTTCTAACATTTCCTTATTAACGTCTGATTGAAATTCAGCAGTGACCGCAGTTTATTTTTCATCTGCCTGATGGACTTCGTCCTCCTCAGTTTCACCTTTACAATGCTCAAGATGATTTCTTTCCAGCTGCGAATTTATCTGTGACGCCAACTCCGCTGACATTTGGGACATCTGTGCTAACATTTCCGCTCATATTTCCGATGATATTCGCGGCCATCTGTTCAATCAGGAGCACAACGTTTCAGCCTAAGAAGAAAAAAAATCAACATGGCCTTCAATCATGACTTGAACTTCCACACATTTTTTGGCCGATCCCTGCTCGATCCACTCATTGTGGACTTGATTTACGGTTCTCGGGGTATACAGGACCCATATCCATTGGGTGCTCAACTCATACAATCTCTGTTCTCCGAGGGATTTCCGACTGATTTCACTCCATATTGAGTCACAACACATTACTTCGAATGGTGAGCCACCTTAAAACGACAAGAGCCACAACGCCACTAAAAAAGTTACTTCGGAAAAAGACACATAAAAGACCAACCAAAAGCCCTATCGACTTCAAACTTTGACTTCACCTAAAGGAAGGAATCCAACTAAATATTCAGAACTTAATTACTACACCTCGTATATAAAATGCGTATTCATCATACAAATGAAAATAGTTTAACAAATTGTTGCTCGTAATTTATATTGTGCTTGTTCTTTAGTGAACAGCCTCGACGGACTTGAAGATGCTGACCGAGACTGAGAGACGCCAGCTGACCGAGTTCCTGCTCTAATTTGTACTGCAGATGGTTTTTTATGGTGGAAAAGCGCTTACAGGCTTGCCGTAGCTTACTTTTTCTACCATTTACAGTTACTTGCACACAGTAAACAACGAACGGTGGACACACCCGAATGCTACTCATACCGAATGGCAGTCAAACAAAAACTTACTCAACTAACGCACAAAATAGGCATAAAAGTAAATCAATAAGAACCAAAAATATATAGTAAACAATGGATGATCTTAAAAAAATTATGATCCATAACAAAATTTTGCACACAAACATAAAATCAACTGCAATATTAAATCACGCAACAAATGAGCCAGTCGAGTGGAAATGGCCACTGAGTGCAACTAAGGACTGGAAGCGGTTTTTGCTGAATTGGCGTATAATAGCCAATGGCGGGCAACTATTGCAGAACGTTTGAAATTGAATTTGATATGTTGCCAATTGAATTGTTGGCGATAAACACAGGCACAGCATGTATACACACACACACACTCACAAGCAAACACAATCATTCAAAGTTTTGTGTATTTGATGGCTCGTCCATGCTAGAACTTCACTTAATTTTATTGCATAGTGGTTTTGACATCTAATTGCTTTGATTTCGGGGGATGAGAATAATGGCATACACAAGTAGTTCAACTTGGCCGCAGGATAAGCAAGTATTGAGTTTTCTCAGTGACACTACTTTACTTCAAATGCAATTCGTATTAATATTTACTGCAGAAAATTGGTTTATTATTACACAACATAGTATTATTGGCGCTTTCACCCTTTTATTGGGCTTTTTGCTGAGGAGCTCCTACTCATGGTGTGCCTCTTATGTAATGCTTTTAAGACCTTCAATTTTATGCCACCTCTGGACGTATGTTTTTTATGAAGGGCGTTTGCATGACGGAAATACACTCGAAGATTTGCCATTGCCTGCCGAGCGGCGATCGCTATTAGAAAAAAATATTTGCATTGCTTGGATATTACATGAATACTACTGAGCACTAGCGACTGGTAGTCAAGCACGAATAATTTGAACTGTTAAAAATTTGGAGTCAATTTTTTAGATATGTTTAGTAATTTTTTTAAGCTTAAAACTTTGAAATCCAATGGAGAGTCTCTCTTGTCAACAACTGCTACTGTCTGGCTAAGTAGACAATTGAGTAGTAAAGTCCTCTCTGGTCGTGAGAAAAGAGGCGGCACAGAGTGTTGCGAGTGCGATCAAAAAAGAAAAAGTTGATACTTGAACTTAAAAGAAAAATTGATGAGAAGTTCCTCTAAATTCTTCAAATTTACTTGTTTTAAAATATTTTCGCAATTGCGTAATAATTACTCACATTTTAGAGTTTGTAAGTGAAATTTTTTGTATCAACAATATCTTCTGAAAATTTTTTTTTTAATTGACTACAAGCTTTTAAGCGGTCGCCGTAGCCGAATGACTTGGTGCGTGACTACCATTCGGAATTCACAGTGTGAACGTAGGTTCGAATCTCAGTGAAACACCAAAATTGAGAAAAAACATTTTTCTAATAGCGGTCGCCCCTCGGCAGGCAATGGCAAAACTCCGAGTGTATTTCTGCCATGAAAAAGCTCTTCATAAAAATATTTGCCGTTCGAAGTCGGCTTGAAACTGTAGGTCCCTTCATTCACAGCATCAAGACGCACACCACAAATAGGAGGAGGAGGAGTTCGGCCAAACACTCAAAAAGGGTATACGCGCCAATTATTTATTTTTATTTTATTTTACAAGCTCCGTGTTTTTGCCTGTTATAACACTTTGAGTTTTTTCTGAATGTTTGAAGCATAATATAAAAGAAAACCTGAAGAGCAAAAAATCAACAAACACCAACTGTAAAAATTTTTTTTCACATATTTGATCATATACTTTTTATTTTTGTAGTAACGCATTTCGTTTAGTTTATTTCAAGCCTAAAAAATAACAATAGTTTTTACAGACATACAAAATAATAATAGTTTTTACACTTAGAGCTAAGAGTTTAATCTACTACAAATAATTAAATAAATAAGCAAAACTAAATAAAAAAAGTTAAGAATTTCATAAAATTAATTTTTTCACACTGAAAAGTCAAGCGGAATAGAACTCGAGAGCTCATTGAATTCTCTTGGTTGGCGGGCAATAGGAGCATTACGGGCACAATTTGTGTTAAGCAATTTAAGATGATATGGGCAAGTGTAGCGTAGAGATCTAATAGGTATATGAAAGTGAATCCTCCCTAATAGAGATAACCAGTAAACTTCCCTTTTAATTACACTAAAAACATAAGAGAGTGAGAGTATGAGCCTTCTACTCTCTAGAGAGTGACTATACTATATATATATATATAAATGGCGCGTACACCCTTTGTGGGTGTTTGGCAGAGCTCCTCCTCCTATTTGTGGTGTGCGTCTTGATATCGCTCCACAAATGGAAGGACCTACAGTTACGAGCCGACTCCGAATGCCAGATATTTTTATGAGGAGCTTTTTCATGGCAGAAACACACTCGGAGGTTTGCCATTGCCTGCAGTTTTTCTTTTGGTGTTTCACCGAGATTCGAACCTACATTCCCTCTGTGAATTCCGAATGGTAGTCACGCTCCAACCCATTCGGCTACGGCGGCCATTAATATGAATATTGGATGAATAATGGGAGTGGTCTTTGGTAAAATATTAGCAATGCTATGAGATGATTGAAAAACATTTTGAGTATTAACAAAAATAATATGAAAACACTACTTTATATTTAGAGTGATGCCAAAGTTACTGCACCAGCGAGCAAGCGCAATCATTTCCAATTGCACCTCAGGAACACCTCAGTATTTCTAATCGCAGAAATAGTTTCAAATCACCAGCATGTAAAAGAAAATCGGTAAACGAAAAAAAGTTGCTAATATCATTAGTACATAAATAAACCAAATATTAAATGAATAGAACGTAGAGGCCTTAAAATACTGCCTTGTGGCCCCACTGAACACGCAATGAAAAGTTCCCAGCAATCACCCTCTGTTATTACCACACAACGCCTATCAGATAAATGAGATTTCAAACATTCACAATTAACACTTGGCGTGAGCGAGGCAACGAACTAATCCAAGGATGATAGATTTCAAGGGTTGCTCTTTAACTATGCTGAAAAAGAAAATTGTGAGAGAAACTTTAGCTGCCACGTCACTTGGGAGATTCTGCAGCCGAATTCTGCACGACCATTTCACATGTACTCACACACTCGTCCAATCAGACCTTTTTCAGATAGCAACGAAGCGGCATGAGTGAAGGTTGTGTTGATTTGCTTTCGTATATCACTAACACAATTTTATTGCCAGCCGAAATCCACACGATAATTTCACACACATCGACACACTCGTCCAAACACATATTCATACAGTCCAATCAGGCGTTGTTCAGATGGCTACGAAGTGTCATTGGTTGAACTTTTTCGTACATCACCAACACAATCTCAGTTTATTTCTAAACACACCCCAAGTGTCGTGAGTCCATCAGCTGATTCTGCCAGAATCGCTCAGTGAAGAATAACGATCTATGAAAGAGTTCGTCTTTAAAATCTTTTCACCATGGAACCAATCGATATTTCATATATTTCACATATTTTGGATCTAAAAATTTTTCAAAGTTAAAGCAATGGGTAAACCGAATTTCATCAAAATCAGATAAAATTTCACATACCGGCCTACACTAATGCTAGGCGTGGCAGTACATAAGTTTTTAGCGTATTTCATATTTCTGCTTTTCTAAGTGAACGTAAAACATTTAGTAAGTTTCAGCGAAATCGGAAGATGTTTTCCATTTTTACTCCTCTTATATAGCCGTGTAACATTGGCTGGCAGTAGGTCACACAGCAAGCACAAAAGAGCGAAGTGCTAATAAAATGTGTAAACCTCACAGCGAGTTTTCGCTCCAAAACCATCTGCTGTGCGGGATTAGCATAAAAGTACTTCCGCGTCCATTTGACAGATTTTCTTTAATTTTCATTGTCGTCGGCGAAAAGAGCTCCCTGTTAGTGCGTAATTATTTTGTGTAGCCTCTTTTTCGTATTTTAATTTTAGTACATAAATCTTGCGTTACCTTCTTTGTAAATTACCTTAATCCATTTTTATTTCTTGTCTTAAATAAACAACAATAAAGTTAAGACATACAATCCGTTGATAAAAAGAAATAGGCACCACTTTTAGGCGTGCTGCTTGCTACTTTGTATATTTATTTTGCATTGCACAGATAATTAAGACAACTGGAAATATATGAGCCGCTTAACGATGGTTTTGTATGTAAGAGTTGTAATGAGGCGCGCGTGGGTGTGCAACTGTTTAGGTGCGTACGTGGTTACATACTTGTAGCTATGTAAAACAGTTAACTGTAATATGTATATAGCAGATACTTGCCGCCATTTACGGCTTAGCCGAAGGGGTTGGTGTGTAACTATAGGGTTTTCCAATAACAGGTGTTATTTTGAATAGCCCGCTATTTCGGTAGATGTCACTTTTGAAGTTGTCATTTTTTGATATTTGACAAGTAGAAACTACGCCATTAATAAAAATGGAACGATACACGCTTAAGCAACGTATTGAAATTATTAAAAATCACTATAAAAATGGTGAAAATTTGGCAGAGACGGTTCGTAAAACTCGAACACTTTATATTGAAGCACCTTGTCGGACCGCAATACAGAAATTGGTGAAAAAATTCGAGCTGTTGGGACAAGTTAGTGATATGAAGAATAAAACCCGTGCACGTCGCTCAAGAACAGCCGAAAATATTGCTGTTGTAGGCGAAAGTGTTGGAGAAAACCCAGGTTTGTCCATTCCTCGTCGCTCTTTGGAATTAAGCATTCCACAAACGGCATTACACCGTATTTTGCATAAAGATGTGGGTCTTAGGGCTTATAAAGTCCAGTTAACACAAGAACTCAAGCTGGCCGAACATCAACAACGTCGTGTCTTTGCTGATTGGGTCGTTGAAATGCATGAAAATGAACCGGAATTTCATCGAAAAATCATCTTGAGTGATGAGACCCATTTCCACCTCGGTGGCTTCGTCAACAAACAAAATTGTCGGATCTTACTCATTGGACCTTACTTTTTCGAAAATGAAGCTGGAGCACCAGTTACGGTGAATGGATTGCTCTATCGAGAGATGATTAATGATTTTTTCTGACCGGACTTGGATGGTATTGATCTGAACAACGTTTATTTTCAACAACGTGCCACACTAGCAACGAAACCATTGATATTTTACGTGAAAACCTCTTACCTAACACCTCTTATAGGAAAACCCTTTATCATTTGACAGTGCACGGGCATGACACACCAAATTATAGCACATTTTTTCTAATAGCGATCGCCCCTCGGCATGCAATGCCAAACCACTAAGAGTATTTCTGCCCTGAAAACGAAATTTCAAATTGTCTCATTTTTATAGGTAAAAAACTTTAAAGTATCGTCATCCCGATGTCTCTTTCATCAAGGCTGGGTAGGTAGATGAAATACAATAATGTAAGTACCACTCTGGCACTCGCCAAGTATCACTAAAGCGCCGTTTTGTTACCATTATAAGACCTCCAACCGGCAGATATCCACAGCCAGCCAGAGCTGTTGGTATAATGGAGAATATTGATGGATTTTAGGTTGGCGCATTGCCCAGGCTGTCGAAGAAAGGCGCAACCAGTGACTTTAATCGTCTAACAGCCAAAGGCCGTACATTTGAGTCTTTCCATTCTAATATGAAATTTAAATTAAGGGACCTTATAAATTTCACCAATCAAACTCTGGTATCAAAGAAATCTGTCTTCTCTGTGAGGATTAAAAGGATATGTGAAACATTTTAAGCTTTAAGATTTAAGATGAAGACAATGTCTATCATCTAAGAACGATGTCCAGTACACAATTTTTACGAGCCATTTTTTTATATTTTTTATGCGCAAGCGTCATGCTTTCTTCTTGGCACAAATGCAGAAAATCTGATTATCCTAATGAATACTCAGAAGATATATAATCTTTGGTAAATAAATACTCATCTGAATGCCGCAGCACAACTCACAATTGCCTATTCACAAACCGTTTTCTGAGAAGTAATTTGTGTCAATAAAAAATAAAGCAACAACAAAAGCAAATGGCTGATGAAGGAAGCCCTTGAGTATTCCATTCAACAGATTTATTTCAATTCTTTCATTTGTTGTTGTTACATTTTTTAAATTTTTTTTCGCGATTCATATTTACTTAACAAGTCCACTGAGAAGGAAACTCTTGAATACAAATTCGTTAACAAAAGGAATATAGGCTGCGCACAAACAGACACAGATTCGACAGGACGAGCAGCTAGAAAATGGTGGTGGTGCAGCGCATTTCAGAAAAGCGGAAAAAATTAAAATGGCATCAAATCGTGGGCAATTGGCAGCTACCCATAGGCTGCAGCTATAGAGGCAAGCAAACGGATCGGCTGTCAAAAATGTCATTGTAACATTGGTGGGGTGGCTTCACACCCCATACAACTCTCAAGCACACATACACACTCATATACACATGCAGGCCACCCACTGGAGCCTCCAACTGTGCAATGCCAAGGAAAGGAATTGACACATAAATGTGGGAAGAACAGCTCCATTTGCAAATATTTGGAATGCTTTTTTAAAACTTTTCAGTTCCCATGTACGAGCGCAAATTTTCGATTGTTTGCCATTTGGCATTTTTCATATTTCAATTTTTTTCTCTTTCTACGCGCTTTTGTGACGCACATGACATGCCTAAATGACAACGCCAACAATTGTGTCAGTCACGTCAAAAGCATTCGCGGCGGCTAGGACAACGACAACGACAACGACAACGCCAGCAATAACAACAACACGCCAGTGTCAGATCTTGGGAAAAAACGCCAGCGATTATGGCGTAGATAACAGTTGATTGCTTTGGCAAACAAACAGACAAATTGGCATTGTGACGTTTCGCTCTTATTACGCTGTCACTTAAGCGGTGTTTAGTTCGAATCAAGTTGAAGGAGGGTCAGAAGAATCGGGCGAGCTGTGAAAATGGCATGTCCTTGAAGCCAGAACAGCCAACAAATGGCAGAGCGTACAGCTTGAGGGCAAAAATAAACAAGTAAACAAAATAGCAAAAAAACAAACAGCAATAAAACAACAATCAACAGCGATTTACTATTTCAGCAAGTGCTTGGGCGAGAGGGGCGATGTATGTGCAAGGAAATTTAATAATTGCGGGGTTTCCTCGTCTCGCACTTTTCTCAGAGTATTTTTGTGTACCGCAATTCCAATATCTTGCATACACACATATATATATGAGTATGTGTATATATAATTTCATATTTGTCTCGCCTCCTATGAATGTGTTTGTATGTATGTATGCATAAATATGTAAATATGTATCGTTCAAGGGCATTTAGCGAAGATTTTTGGTTTGGCTTGTCTGCTGTAAATTTTTTTCGATAGAATTGCCAATAAGATGTTGTTGCCTTTAATGGCTTTCACCGCCGGATTTTACTGCAAACATTTGCGAACATAATTTAGAATCGCCAAATGCAACGCCTCTTGAAATTGAATGAATTCGAACAAATAATTTGGGTGCATGCAGTAATGAAATGCTCAAATTGTGCGGTACAGGCTCATTGTATGTATGGATATATGTACATATGTATGTATGTGTATATGAATATATGTATGTATATTTCTAAAACTATTTATATTTAAAAAGCACGAAATAAGTTTGGCTATAAAAGCTGAAAATGTAATAATATAAAAGTAAGAGTAACTCAAAATATTTTTTTATATTTTGTGCTGCAAAATTTGGCACCTAAGTTTTGTCAGGGTTTTAGATTTATAATTTCCGCGTTAGCTTAGTAATGCAATCAGGGAGTGCCACTTATGTTTTTGTAAAGTTTATTTATTTTTTCTTACTTTATTATAAAAACATAGCTCATACTCTAACAAAAGTAGTATAAATGATAGTTCCAGATTCTTGAATAACTTACGAAAAATCCACAGAATTGTATTAAAATTTCAAAAATTTTAATCCGAATTTCCTTGGGTACTCAACATTGTAGGTCTTCCAATTCGGATGTGATGGAAGTTTGAAGTGCCTACTGTTAATAGTTCAGATTTTATAAGGATTTTCAAAAAATATTTCAACGCGTTCTCCGTTAGAAATGCTCAGCGAAAAAATTCGTAGCCCCATAATTGCCACTTCAAACTTCAATATTATATTAGGTGGGAACTAAAAAATTTCATACCCAAAATATTATTTTTTTTAATTCAAATAAAATGTGTGAAAATGTAATAAACTCTTATTTAACTGGGACTTTAATTTGCATTTTGATTTATTACTGTTAGAATATGAGCTATATAGGTATTTAGAAAAACGAAAAAATAACAAAAAAAATTATTTGAACATTTTTCAAAAGAGCTGTACAATTTTCTGTAGCACTCAAAATATCAAACAAAAAAATTTTAAAAATGTCAAATATAACAAAAACAAATTATTTGAAATTATTTCAAAAAAAAACTTTACGATTTTCAATTGCACTCACTGTAATAAAAATGTAAAAACATTTTATAAAAAAATAAAAACAATTTATTTAAAAATGTATCGAAAAAAGTTGTACAGTATTCCGTAGCACTCAAAATGCCAACAAAATTTAATAAAAAATTACAAAAAAAAATTTATTTAAAAATATTTCAAAAGAAAGCTGCACGATTTTCAGCGGTACTCACTGTAATAAAACCGTCTAAAATAATTTTATTAAAAAATTACAAAAACCATCTTTTCATAGAAAAGAAATCTGTACGATTGCTGTAAGTGTGACTGAAATAAAAGTGTCAAAACTGTAGTAAAAAAAATAAAAATAAAATTATTTCAAAACATATCCAAAAAAGTTGTATAATTTTCTGTAGCACTCAAATGCCAAAAAAAAAAATCTAGGGTCTGTCAGACTCACGCACGGTAGAAGTGAAACTTCTAAGTTGGTTGTTCCATGCATGGGAGCCCCGGTTTAGGTCTCTCCCCCTCTCTCGTGTTAAATTCAGGTTTTCATATTTTTTTTTTTCAATAAAGAAAAATCAATAGCCGTAATACGTATATTCCTTCGATTTAGCGATATTGTTAAAAACTATTAAGAATATCGCTTCGTTCAGTGCGAATCACAGGTCAACGCAATATCCTAACCTCGCTTCACACTTACTGAACGGCTGATGCACGGCGTGGGTAGTTTGCTATAGAGCAGTGCTGTCCATCCCATACATCAATTGATGACACGTTCAGTCGTTAGCAAACCAGCAACGAATAAACAACACGTTTATCCGCGACGCTTAATGTATGCAATACAATGCCCTGTGAGAACTTTTTTATGCTAGAAAGTGCCTTTGGCGACTTGCAATGCCTTTTATGTTACAAGTCGTTCAAAGGAAGCTATAGATGTAATATCAAAAGGCATTTCGATTCCTCCCACAAAAATTTTCTACTCCAATCAAATATTTATTTATTTTGGTTTAAATTTCGCACTGGGCTGCTCCCATTCTCTCGTTCTCACTTATACACTCACATTTTTCATTTTGGACAGCACTGCTATAGAGCAAACGGGAGAGAAAGAAAGGCATTCGAGAGAGAAGGGGAGAGACGGCGTGTCTCGGTGGCTCCCTCACATCGTTCAGCGCTTGCGATGCGAGAGAGCGACAGAGAGAGCGAATAGGCGAGAGTGGAAAGGAGCAGCTGCTCCTTGGCCCCGCCCATTTGACGGATTTCGGTAACGCTCCGAACTTACCGTTTCACTCGCCTATTTTCAATCTGCCTTGGGGCCCCCGACGCGCCTAAAGAAGTTTCACTTCAATAATACAAATTTACAAAAACAAAAAAAGTACTCGAACATATTTCCAAGTGTAAAAAAAAGTATAACAATAATAAAAAATGTACGATTTCCAGTGGCACACACTGTATTGGAAATGTCTAAAAGCATTTAATTAAAAAATAACTAAAAAATTTTATTTGAAAATATTTCAAAAGAAAACTGCAAATTTTTGTAGCACTGCACATCCCAAAAAAATTAATAAAAAAATACAAAAGAAAATTTGAGATTACTTGAAAAGAAAGCTGTACGATTGTCAGTGGCTGTAAGTGTCACAATAATAAAAAGGTAAAAAAATAACAAAAAGAAAACCGAAAAAAATAAAAATTGTTTTTGTTATTTAAAAAAAAAAAAATTTTTTTTTTTTTTTGAAACAGTGAAAAGATTTTAACGGAATACTGTACAATTTTTAGTGGCTACTACTGTATTAAAAATGCCTAAATACATTTTATTAAAAACACAAAACAAAATATATTTCAAAATAATTCAAAAGAAAGCTGAGCGATGGCTGTAAGTGCCATTGTAAGAAAAATGTCAAAAAAATTTATTTGAAAACAAATCCAAAAACCTATATAATTTTCTGTAGCACTCAAAATTTAATAAAAAATTACGAAAAAAATTTTTTTCGCAAATTATTTCAAAAACAGCTGCACGTTTTTAAGTGGCTGTAAGTGTCACAGTATTAAGGGTTTATACGCAGTTATGACTTTCAAAAATATCGATTTTTTTTTATTGCATTTTTGTAATGTACATATATTCAAAAGTATACGCACGAAATTTGAAGTAGATCTAAGCAATACTTTCGGAGTTATACCTAAATATGTAGAGATGCCTCGCCACGTTTTAAGGTAGGTATTGAAACTTTAAACGTGTTTTTTTTCAAAACGGCATTTTTCAAGTCGGTGTACACGATATCTCGAAAACGGCTTGTTTGATCGGTCAACCGTTTTAACTCAATCTTTAAAGATACATTTTCTAGTAATTAATCGTTCCTTTTGTAAATCTGATACTTATTTTCCATTTTATAATCAATTTACGGCCAAATTTTAACGTAAAAATCGAAATCATTTCTTTTAAAAGCTGCCATTTTGTGAAAATTCACTATTTTGATTAGCCGAACGATTAATTACTAGATAATCTAATATATTAACAAAATTTGTTTGGTTTTTTGATTTCAGATAATCCAATCCTGAGTTACGATGTACACCGTAAATCGTCTTTTTTTAAAGGAGGTTCCAGAAATCGCCTGCAGCGCGCTCTATAATCAACATTTTCATAAATAAAAAATTTTGTTACGTTCTTGAAGGATGCTTTTATAACCGCCAAAAATTTTCAAATTAAAATATTCTGAAGTTTCTTCAGGATAAATCCTTGACAACCCGTCTTTTATTTGCTTCATAACTGCGTATAACCCCTTAAAAATGTCATCACAAAAAATTTAAAAAAATAACACAATTTTTTTTAAAACAGTGCAAACATTTCAAAAGCAAACTGTACACCTCTTAGTGCCACTTTCGAAAAAAATGTAATATAAAAATAACAAAAAAAATATTTTAAAAGAAAGCAGTACGATTTTCAGTAGTACTCACTATAATAAAAAGTTAAAAAAAAATTGTATCAAAAAATAACATAAAAAAACTTATTTTAATTCAAAGCCATTTTCAGTGGCACTCACTGTAATAAAAATATGAAAAAAAAATTATTAGAACATGAAAAAAATTTTATTTGAAAACAATTCAAAAATCATTTCGCTTTTTCATGCATATTATGAAATGAATTATGCAAATTAACAATATGACGGCCTCAGGAAATATTTCTCAGATTTTCGAGAAAAAAACCGTCAATTAATTGTTAAAAAAAACCGAAATTTAAAAAAAAATCCTTCGATCAGGCATGAGTCTTTTATATTTTTCAAAAGCAGTATAGATTTTATTGAAATCTACCAAGCGGTTAGTTACAGTGATCGCCTGTTTAGGAAACATAGTTTTGAGAAAACGCATATAAAAATTTGCTACCCGCACCGGAGCGGCCGAGCGCCCTTTGTTAAGTGTTGAATAACTCGAAAAGTATTTTTTGGACTCACTTCAAACTTTCACACAATATTTTCAAGATATTATACTTTAAGAAAATGCAAAAAAAATATAATTCTTTGAAAATTCTGACTACCGCTAACCCCTTAAAACAAATATTTTCAGGCAGCAAACAGATTAGGTTCAGAAGTTTAAACTAAAAATATTTTACAAATGCCGCATATTGTGGAATAAAATATTTAAGTAATGGCTAAACAGTGAAGAATAAAAAATCGAAAAATCATCATCTGAATAACTAAATATAAGAATCAAAATTTCTCAGCTTCATTGTTAAGAAATTTTCTTGCACCAAGCATTGCTCTTGATAAACGATCACAAATTTTATGGAAAAAACGCTTTTCGCTCCTGGACTTCTCTAGAAAGACAACTAAACTTACGACAGTGCCATGCCAGTAACTGTTGCCATTGAATATGCCTTGCTGAACACAAATCTTAAATAAATTTCATTAGTATTTCGTTTACATTGCATATAATACTTTTTCACATTCACACAATTTTTATCTCAGTTCTTTCATTGAGTGGCCTAAGGCACATTTTCATGCGTTGCCTTTACACGCTTAAAAATCACGGCATTCGACTGGCACATATTTACCGTTGCATAGTTGTAGTACTTTAGCAGACGGCAGGTGAGAGCAGCGACCGTAGGAATCCGCTTGGTTTGCTGCCTGGCTGGGTGGGTTGTTTGTTTTCGCTGATTAGACAACAACGCAAACGCAAATCTGCTGTTCTACAACGAAATACCAGTTGCCGCTTCGTCTGCCCCTCCTGCCAAACTTCTTTCCGTACAATTATGAACGCGGCATTAACCCGTAAATGGAGCGTAAATGAAGCGAGAGCGCATCACCAGCGGCACTTCGGAATGTTATTGGGAGGGCTGGTGATGGATGGGGTTGCGGGTGGCGGGGGGAAATTTTCGATAAATACGACCAGACCAGTTTTTCGGAAATTCTGAATAAAATACAAGTATAAATAAATATAAATTTAAGTCTTAAATGGGTTTTATTCAGTCGTAAATTCAGCGTCCACAGAAATGCCATGAAATTGTTAGCACTTACATACACACACATTTATACATACATACTTACATGTGTAGCTACTTGTACGAGTATGTGGGCTGCGATATGAAATATTCAAATCTTTGCGTCTGTAAGCATGTGACCGCTAATGGCTTAATGATAACTCTGATAAAGCGTTTTGATTACATTTCACACAAATAAAAACACACTAGTATGTATGTACATATGTGTGTATGTATGTATATCTGTAAATGCATTCGTGCTCTTGAATGAACCTCAATACTTCTGTAGTTAATGTTGTTGTGACTGTTGCACTAGTTGTTATTGTTTTCCACACAAAAATTTAGATACAAATCGCGGGTAAATAATAACTGTGAATAAATAAAATGTGAGCGAAAACAAAATAAAACAAAAACTCATAAACAGCCCAGCAGAAGGCAAAACAAAAATCAAATGCGCGAAACTGTCCGTTTGACTGACATGGAAATTAATGAATTTTAAATGACTTGCCTGAACAAAAACAAAAACAAAACACAACATATAAAAAACGCAAAAAAATATTTGAAAAGCTAAATAAATAAAAATGTGACAAATATTGACAACAACTCAGGGGAAACGGAAAGAAAGTGAAAACACGGCGCCACTAAGCAACAGCTGCCATGTAACGTAAAAACACAAACTAAAAAAATAAATAAAAACCAAAAACGAAAACAAAAACAAAAACTAAGATACAATTCCCACGAACTCCCTACAAATTCTTCTGTTTTGGCTATATGACAAGTGTTGGCCGCACGCCATCGGCACAAACAGCAGCAACGAAAAATACATCAACGATTTACAAATAGCCAAACTTGGCAACTTTTCGCTGCACAGTTTACATTTCCGTCACTTCCAGTGCAGAGCCACACTGCTTGGCGACCACATCCAGCCACGACTATGTTTATTTCATATCTGATTTGCGAGGGCGACAGCGAGAGCAGCCACAGCGATACAATGTCCGTGGAGCAATTGCTGCTTACCGTGCGCGAGGAGACCGAATCGGAGGATGACGACGACGATGATGATGCTGACGAAAGCGAGGGGGAAGGCGCGAATGATCCGAATGCTAGCTGTAGGGAGCCAGATGATGGCAGTGAAACTGAATCCAGTCAAGCGGTGGACGCGGCAACTAGCGGCGCGCCACTCCTTCGCCGCTTCCGGCGCTCTTCCATTGGCATGCAGCGCAAGGCGGCATTTCGGCAAAGGAAATTGGATTCGTTGGGCACATGGCGGAAGCGGTAAGTGTAAGCGATACCAGACGGAAGGAAATAAAATATACATGTCGGCAGACATTGACGTACATACATACATAGGATGTGTTATTATGCGTGTACATACATACGCATGTATGTGTGACACGTTTGTGGCAGAATCATTACAAAATTATTAATTTAAGTGAAAACAGAACATCCAATATTGTGTAATACACACTGTGTAACACACTTTTTCAGTACAAAATGAAATCAATTCTTTTGTTTTTTTTTATATTCTTGTTCACTCCGCTCGGGAGCATAGGGCCTCGTCAAGACTCTGCCATCGTACCCGGTTCTGGGCTATTGTTTTTACGCAGTCCCTTCTGATATCGATATCTGCTAGTACACGCCTCCGCCAAGTGATCTTTGGCCGACAGCGACATCTTGCGGGTTCCAGTGCAGTGCCATTCTCGTGACGCTATCTGATAGTTTTCTAAGCTAGAATGCACTGCGTCGCCTAACGTGGTATGTTGTGCTTGACTGTGAGCCTATAATTGCAAGCTGCAGATGAAGTTGCGCACCTTCTCGGTCGCACCACCTACCTTGCGCGAGCCTTCGTCTTGCGAGAACTACGCATTCGCTCTGGAGCTGCATCATCCAGTTCGCAAAAACGGCAGACACTTGTTTCTAGCTATTTTAGTTTGCTGAAATGATAGCGAAAGACTACAATGCCCCGTATAGTATCAAGTGAGAGTTCGTTAGTCCTTTCTAACCAGGTTTAGGAGTCTGTTTAATGATCTTCTGAAGGGAAGGGTAGACGGCCTGTACTGAACTCTTCTTCCAGTGTCATATGAACTTTTTATTGTCCCAATCTTAAATAACTAATGGGCCATGGAACTCTAAAGTAGTGCCTGGTTTGTTCAAGTGGAGGTTCACCCAGAATTCAACTACCGCTTCCGCGGCATTTTGTTGCCACATCCTCGTTATCAATTGTTGAATGGTTATAGCATGACTTTATCCAGTCTGTGCGGTTTAAAACCCATATTAGGTCGTTAATATCTAGGCCAGACATCCGTCTTACTTAAACTTCATGTACTGATACCCAGTCCAAAAAACGATGTTCCTTGCTCCCAGGGTTTTGCGGAAAGTTCAGCATTCCTTGACATGTTGGGATGTTATTATGTTAGACTGCAATGCACTAAAACTGCCTGGCTGCCTGACAAAAGAAGAAGCTCTTCGAAGTTGTGCTTCTTCAGAGGCGTTTTATGCAACAGGTATCTATGACCTGGATCTCCGGATCAAAGACTAAGGCATCACCCCCCAGAGTTATGCTTCTTCGGTCTGCGTGGGGTGTTATCCCATGGATATCGATCTTTTAAAGTTCGGCCCAAATACATTTGCACCAGTACTCTCAGTGCTCTTAAGATTGCTTCCTTCACTATCAGTCCCAATTCTGACGGCGCTGTTGGTAATGAGCGACGTCATTTTGCATAGCCGTATTAGTCTTGCGGAGATACCAAATTCAGACATCGCGGCATTTAGGCCAATACCTTTTCGTACTGCCGAATGCAGCTTTGAAATCGATCTTTCTCACTATTTGACAAGTTCGAGAAGTGTTCTCTCCATTATTTAAGGACGCTCTGGATGTCAGTCACCAGATCGCCGTCTGTGTTCTTACAGAAAAACACCCCAGTCTTGAAACCTTCTGTACGTCGCCGAATTTTCTGGTAGCATCCCAGACTACTCGCACTCACGAATTTCGGCCTTTCGTTTCTTTCTTCTGATAATACGTCTCTTTTCTCGCATAGCTCGCGTAAAAATATGCCTTCAGAATAATTATTTGAAGACAATTTTGTTGTTGTTTTTTCATACATATTTTTATCTCCGCAACTATTCATCCATATGTAGATACATAGCAATGCTTATAAATTTTAACGAGCTCACTCACAACCCAATTTACCCATTGCAATTTTCTGTACTCAAACTGGCAGGAATGAGCGTACGACTGGAGCTGCTTTGAAATTCTGTAATTCCACGAAAAGCAGAAGCAATGCAACAACCTTCACACGATGCAGCCGGATGTGAAACAGCGGCCTGGTGGTAACAACAACAAAAAGGCAGGGAAATGTGAAATGAATAAGAAAAAACGAACCTTTCAACCCATCAATTGCGCTCAACGTGAATGGAAAACTGTCAAATGTATGGAAATCTCGTGAAGAAATGTTTGTCAACGTGGTGTTGCACGTATGCTGGCACTCAAACGTCCGTACATACACTCTGTTTACATAAAATAGCACCAGAAAGAAGAAGAAAATCTAAACTCAAATAAGTAGGTACTATTGTTGTCAAGCTGTGTTATTGCATGGCGTACGCGATGTTTGTGCAACAAATAAATAGACGCATACCAACATATTTATTAGACGCACACATACTCGTACACGTTCATTCAAAGCAGGATGATATTAGCAATGCGCAGTGTTGATTGTGGTGACAGTAACTGGCAACATCAACATCAACAAGAACAATATCAATGAGATACATGCCCCAATACCTATGCACGGCTGAGCTAACCTAGCACTGCATCGAACTGCAATAGAACCAGCGCAGAATAAGCTGCTTAGAGGGCGCAACTAGTTCGTGCCTCAATAACGGGCAATGCTTTCAACGACCTACATTTTAGGTCAATTATCCCTCAGCCCTATTCTGGCCCTACCCTCCAACCGGAGATAAAGGGAATAATGATACAACAAATACCTCAGCAGTTTTTTGGAACGCATTCTGAACTGGTTCCATTTTAAGCAGCTAATTTTATCGAATAAGCAGTTCTCATCCGAGGCATTTCTCGGCGGCTCCCAAACCCAGCGCTCAACCAGATATCATGGAATGCTTCGCTTTCCCACATTAGTTTACTCTCAAACGGATATTTGTGAGTTACCCAGAGGATACTTGGGCGAAGTCGGGAAGTTGTGAGCTGCTTGGACCGTATGCAGAAGAATTGTCCTGGCCACTCCCAAGTGAATGACAATCAGTGGCTTTCCCCACTTGCGTGGACTTCTACTCACGGAATCATCCTACATCATCGGCCTTAACAATCGCACTGTTAGTTCTGCCTTCTCGAAACTGGATAAAGAAGAAAGTTAATAGGTCTAGTCAACAACCAAACAGTCGGCGCACTCGCGTATCCGCACCCACGTCATTGTTGACAGTTATAATTTCGAGGTTGTAAAAGACTTCGTACATTAAGGAAACAGCATTAACACCTATAATAATGTCAGCCTAGAAATCCAACGCAGAATCTCTCTTCCCAACAACTTCCTGCTACTAAGTATGCAATTGAGTAGTAAAGTCCTCACTCGATGAACAAAACTAATACTCTATGAGGCTCTCATCATGCCCGTCCTAACGTATGGCGCTGAAGCTTGGACAATGACAGCATCCGATGAGACGTCACTTCGAAGATTTTTCGACTTTTCCCCGTTGGCAACGACGAGCTTTGCGACGACATAGACATAGCGCAGCGAATAAAGATCTAGCGGCTACGTTGGCAGGGTTATGTCGTCCGAATGGATACAAACGCTCGAGCTCCGAAAATATTCGATGCATTACTAGCTGGTGGTAGCACAGGAAGAGAAAGATCTCCTCATTATTTTGAAATCTCTGGCCATTGATTATATTCTATAGTATTTATCCTTCGCCGTTTGGCACATTTACATCAGGATATAAAATCAGAGTCTGCAGTGACACCCAAGCTGGTCTAAAAGTCGTAGAAACCGCTCACACTCCTACAAAAATAGTCCAGCAATGTAAGCTGAAGCTACAAACTCCAACAACAGTCAAATATATAAGGCAACGAGATGGCTAATAAACCGATGAACTACACTTCTTTCGAGCGTCCAATAGGACCAAAATCATTTTAGGCCAAGCACAGCGGAAACAGCCAGGTACCTCAAAGCTGTAATTAATAAAACTCAGCAAAACCGTTAGTGCACTCTTGAAAAGGCTTGACAGGGTAGTTGCGAAATTTCTTCTCAGATAGAAAAGGAATGAGCTAGAAAGCTCTGATAGGACTAATTATTTGGCACAATCCATGGGCAATCACGATCCACTGTGTAAATCTTGTTTGCTCTCATCTACGATGGGACGGCTGACACACTGCTAAGATTCTTAAGAAATTTGTAATTTGTAGAAGTAACTCGGCTGCCGTAGCTGAATGGGTTGGTGCGTGACAACCATTCGGAGAACGTAGGTTCGATCTCGGTGAAACACCAAAATGAAGATAACGTTTTTCCTAATAGTGGCCTCCCCTCGGCAGGCAATGGCAAACCTCCGAGTATAATTCTGCCATGAAAAACTCCTCATAAAAGATATCTACCGTACGAAGCCGGCTTAAACTGTAGGTCCCTCCATTTGTGGAACAACATCAAGACGCACCCCACAAATAGGAGGAGGAGCTAGACCGGGTGAAGGGGTGTAAGTGCCAATTATATATATGTAGGTATAATGGTGCTCACCCCACCGATCTCTCTCGCTATCCTTTAAGTCCTCTTTCTAGCCCATAAGTTTAATGGGCAATAAACATGGTCTAAGCGCTTGGAACATTTTAGGTCATACACAGCTCCATTCCTTCATTCGCGGTGTTGTGAATTATCCCTAAGTTGTCCGTTCTCACTATTCCTCTCCGACTTTAACATTCACAAGATGAGCAGCATAGCACAAGCTTTCCCACTTCGCAGTCATTCTGCAGCCTTAGTGGACTAGTGTTTAGCAGGCTGCCCCATCTTTTTAGTACAGCTAATGCAAAAGGTAACCTAAAGCACAGTCGTACCGCATTGTTGGCAAGAGTACAAATACCGTTGCGGTATGGTGTGATATGCCAATCAACGAGCAGACTGCTGGCAGGCACCTTGTTTTGTTGACTGACTGCTTACCCGCCTGTCCAGTGGTTGTCCAGCTGTCTATCAAATTGTCCTATTTGCGTGTCTCCCATGAAAGTGGCTCATATTTCACTATCCATTTCAGAGATGGTGTCATTGTTGCAATATTATTGCGCTTTCAGTCTGTTGTTTCTTTTTTTTTAATTTTCCCTTTGCGGTCACAAATGGCATACTGTCGTCCTCGAGGCGGTACGGACGATGTTCTCGCTATTGCCATGGCAGAATGATTGGTGTTGCACACAATGGTGTATACTATGCATAATATGTTTGCGTACCTATGTATGGGTGTATGTAAACGTATAAGAAAATTTTGAATAGGTGAGTAGATATTACTACAAATTATAAATGCGCCAAGTTGAGGGTAATAGCAGAAAAACAAAAACGAAGGGTGTTTTGAATTGTTTTTCCTCATTCTATGCCCTTAAAATACTCGGAGCCACTTTCTTAAGATCATCAAATTTTAACATTGCAACTCTCTCTAAACTGCCGATAAACACTTTTTCGCTCAATCAAAAGCTTGTTGAACTCACGGGCCGTTTTCTCATCTGCCTCTTAATGGGAGTATCATGAAATAGGCAGTTAAATTTGTCGACTTGATAAATTCGATTTCATTTTCTCAACAACCGGCTAAATATTTATTTACCACAAGCGAATATGTGGCAGCACTAAAAACAGATAAAAAGAACTGTCGAAATCAAGTAGACAAATAGTAAATAGGGGGGGTTGGGAGAATTTATGTTAGTGAGGTTTGGGAGATTTTAAGAACACCATCAGAATTTATTACACGACGAAAGAACAAGAGGGGCAACAACTTCATTTCAGACGAAAAGGTGGTTCTTTTTTAATGAGAATAAGAAGTCGGATGCACGAATTTTGCTTTTACAATATTTGGGAATTACTCTTCCTTTTTGAGTTAAATTGCACGGCAATCCTGTTCATCAGAATAAATAAGAAATCGAGTTTCGTCAATCCGAAATCTCTTAGGGAGCTCCTCATATACCGTCTTTTTCCGAAAATAAGGCACTGTTTTACTTTCTTTTTTGGTCCAAAACAAATTTATTCAATTACTGTTATGTCATCTTCTTCTGGAACATCGTCATAAATAAAATTCTGAATTATATTCTGATTTTCTTCCAAACTCATTTCCTGTTGAACCATTGGTCCGAATCTCTCATGTCTTGCGACGTAGCTATTGTTAAATTAATACTTCTTGTCTAAGTAGCCTGTTCGTAGTGCCCTGGAAACATATCACTCATAAGTTATTTTGTCTCTTGAATTTCTTTCCCAATTCACAACTTCTTGTAAGCCTGGTTTTACAAAATTACCTCGATGATTTCTCACCATTCTGGTTTCAATATATTCATTGATTTCCATCCGCAAGTGATCTTTGAATGGCTTGTTTATTGCAATGTCAAGTGTCTAGAAGTAACCAGTCACTCCTGCCGCAATCATTATTTGATGAATCTTCGTCTTAGCAAGAAAGTTTTTCATGTCTTTAGCGTGGTGAGCACTGGCTGAATCCCAAACTAGTAAACCTCTATTCTGACCCTTCAAAAGTGGTGGCAGCATAAAATCAACCCACTTTTTATAACTGTTTGGGCGCACCAGGCTTTATCACTTTCAATGACATAAATTCCTGAAACACGTTGAATCTGGTCTTTTTTAACTTCAGTACATTAAGAATGGCGATACTTTCTTGCTAGACGAACCGCCAAAATTCAGGTAATCAATGAGACAGTTCATTTCGTTTAAGGAAGTTCTCCAACCATTGTGACGATGCTTTAAATTCTTCTGTGGATATATCAAATGCAATTGCTGTTTGAAGGCAAAGCCATTGCTCTCTTTCCTTCGATCTATTCCCAGATGCAGGCTTCCAACTCAGAAAACAACGGCTGCCGACCTGATCCAACTCTGCGTATTTTCTCAATTCCTTGGTCCACCAGTTAACGAAGGTAATCGTAGTCTGCAATCTACGAACCATACAGAGATCCAACAGCTTTTCTTTACAGAATGCTAATGCAAAATGATTCACTTTTTTTTTTAATAATTTTACTTTTGAGGAAATAATCAGACTTACTAGACTGAAATGGATGAACATAGTATACCTGCACTGTCGCCCAATGTAGACTGCTACCTTATGTTGTATTTTTAAGATATATTCCAGGAATTAATTATTATGTCTTATTTTACAAAAAGTTCCGGAAATACGATAGGGCTTATTCCCGGAGGATGTCTTATTTTCGGAAAAATACGGTATGAACTCTTCAAAATATTACACTCAATTCCAAAAGGTTCTCTCTGATATAAGGCATTCTGAGGTTTCTACAAACGTTTATTACCCATCGCAATTTATTATAACAATAGATCATCACCGAAAATAATTCAAACGCGAAAATAATTCGAACGAACTCTTCTAAGCTAACAAAGCCTTGGCTCTCGAATTTTATGGGAGCTTTTATGTACTCTTTTAAGATGTGCAAAACTTAGCGAATGTCTTTTTACCTTCTACAGAAAGGAAGAGTAACAACTAAACAGTAAAAAATACGAAAGGATGATCGCACCAGCTGGTGTGGTGCAGTGTGGTGTATTCTCTTTTTTTAACCAAAAGAGAAATTATAAGGAATGTCGTCGTGATATAGAGAAAATTCGAAACTCAGTACGAAGGAACTAAGAAATTAAAACAAAATGCTGTTTAACTTTTTTAACGAAAATTTTGAAAATTTTTAAAGGGTTAGGGGTAGTCAGAATTTTCAAAAAATTGTTTTTTTTTTATTTTCTTGTATAATATCTTAAAAATATTTTGAGAAAATTTGAAGTGAATCCAAAAAATACTTTTCGAGTTATTCAACAATTAGCGCCCTTTGCTCCGGCGCTCCGGAGCGTTCGAGAGCAAGTAGCTGCACCTATGAAAGTGGCAGAAAAGCGCGCTAACGAAACTTTAAATGCGTTTTTCTCAAAACTATGCTTTTTGAACTGGTGATCACTGTAACTTAAAAACCGTTTGGTAGATCTCAATAAAATGTATACTGCTTTTAAAAAACATAAAAAACTTGTGACCGATCGAAGGATTTTTTTTTGCAAAAAAATTCGATTTTTTTAAACAATTAAGTGTCGATTTTTTTCTCGAAAATCTGAAAAATATTTCCAGTTAATTTTTAAAAAAGCTTCGATAAGGCACAAGATTATCTATTAATAAAATTAATTATTTTTGTCCGATTGATTTTAGATGAATCTCCAAGGACTTGTAATGATCACTGTCAGGGACTTCTTGAGAAACGGGCTCCACTCAAACAGCGATAACTGTTACAATTATAATTTTTTTTTTTTGAAATTTTGCTAAATCCAAGTCGATGAATGATGTTGTTTTTTATTTTTTGTATGTTTTATTTTTTGTAAAATAAATCAATTGACTAGTAAATTAAAATTATTGAAAATCATCATTTTTTCGGACCTCTGACTACCCCTAACCCCTTAAAAAGGAATTAAATAATTCAAAATTTTCTAAAAATTGTCAACTTATCGTGAAACCTATATATTTATGTATATATAAGTTCCTAGCGTTCCGTTAAAAAGCCAATGACCGTAACAAGTTTTTTTTCAGGCTGTTCTTTCATTTGCATGGATTTTGATCTCATTCCAACTTAGCTGGAGATTCTCCATTTCGATTTCCAGCTGCCTTCTCCAGGTATGAGCAGGTCTTCCACTACAATGTTGCCTTGTCTGTTCCCTGTAATGGCTCGTTTAGCGATTTCATCGGGTGGTTGGCGTAGCGTATGGCCAATCCGATTCCACTTGCGTTTTACAATTTTTGTTTTGATCGGCTGCTGCTTTGTCAAGTGCAGCAGGTTGTCAATTGTTGTATTGTGCCAGAAGATTTTGACAGAAAACTCACTGAATCGTTGACGACTTTTGAAATGAAATCCAGCAACAGAATCGGAATATGGCATGTTAGAACGCTTATGGACCATCACGCATCAAGCAATTACGCAAATACTTCTCCAAGTACAACTTTCTTCTGCTCGGCCTTTCCGAAACTCGCTTATGCGACGTTGTGCAATATGCAACTATTGAAGGTCTCACTCTATTGTACTCAGGGAAGCCCGCAGCGCAGCCTAAATCCAGCGGGGTTGGTTTCCTACTGACCAAAGTCGCCCGCAAAGCGTTTATCATCAAACTCTATGAATCTACTAAATTACAGGAAAACTCCTAAGACCTTCCCTGAAGCTGCTCAAGTCAACTTAAGAACAATTTTAGTAAGATTAAGACATTTTCTGTTGACATTTGGTTCAAACTCATACAATTCTTAAAGTTTTTTTGAAAAAGCTTTTAATATTCATTCGCTTCTGTATTTGTATTTTATTTTCATATAAATACTTTTTCCCAAAAGTACGATTTTCGACTTAAGCGTTTATTGCATTTGCCTACTCGTGTGAAAATATTTCGAAAACTATTTTTATTAGTTCACACAGCATTCAAATATCTTCATTAATTTTATTTCATTTCTATTTTTATTTTTCATTGCAGACGATCAGCGTCAGCGAGTAATGCACGTCGACCCATACGAATTGTGCCCGACTGGACCGAGAATGCGGTGCAGGGTGAACACTTCTGGAAGCCCACTTCGGCTTCTGGCGATTTATGCTGCTTGAATGAGGAGTGCATTGTGAGTAGAAAAACAAAAAAATTATATAAATTGTTTAGCTTCATCTTTTTTATCGCTCATTTATACATAATAACACTTTGCAGCAGAGCTAATTATCTATATATTTTCACACCTAACCTAACGAAATTTGGCTGCTGTGGCAGTAATCAGACTAAGAGCCTTAAATTCAATTACATTAGAGAAATCCATTTAAAATGTGAACTCGCGCACAATGAAGCGGCGCAAAACAATTTAAATCAATTACAAAATTGTTTCATGTAATTCATTTATTGCATGTTTAACACGCATTAATTGTTGGTACGCTTACACGCATGAAAGCACGCACGCATCCCTGCAGAGAAAATTTGACTTAGTGAAACTTATTTCTCGTGTCGACTGTGACGTGGCCTCGTGTGAATTAACTATTTCTTAAGGGCAAAATTGTGAAGACCTTTTTAAGTCAACCTTCAATAGAAAGTGTCTTTAGTGCCTGCCAACTGGTTTATTGAAAGTGTCATGAAACTCGAAGTTTCACACCATGCCATTCCTGGCATATTTGGCGAATAAAAGGAAATGTGCTGGGTATGAAAGAAACACAATCAGTGCATAAAGGTAGCCTGAACGAATTTAAAGCAAATTTCAAAACTACAAATAATAAGTTTGAAAGCAATGATTCGTTCCAGAATCTAAGTGTTTTAACTTAAAAAAGCGCTATTCGTGTGTTCTCATCAGTAGAAGCCGACCTAAATCCAAATTTCTGATAGTAACCATAAAAAAAATATATATTTTTTATCAACGGCAGTCAATGGCAAACCGCCAGGTGTATCTCAGACATGAAAACATCCATCTGTCGTTTGGAGGCGGCATATTTTCCACACAGATACACACAAAAATTACAGCAAATGCAAATTCATATATACAGCAGGTGGCGAAATGAAGTTGTCAGCGAAAGTGCCAAAAATAAAAATAATCTGTTACTCGCTACGTCTTTGATGTAATATATAAGGCGTCTTCAATTTACGACTTCTTTGCTCACAATGATTGGGTTCTGTCCGCTTGATGAAAAATTTTAGAGCAACAACAAAGTTATCACGCAAGATTCGCCGCTAGCAAGTATGGTTATGCCTCAAAATGGTAGTCTGAGTGACACAGGTTAGACCCAATTAGCACGAAAGCTGCCAGCTTTTTATTTGACTATGTGCATATGTCGTATATTTTCTTTTCTGCAATTTCTTTCAAGTTGACCATCGAGAATTCCCCCAGCATTCTGTATCGTTTCCTTAGATTCTACTTGAGTGCAACTTCTACATCTATCGTTGTACGGCCACCCCATCTTCCTCCATAGTCTCCCAAAGGCCAGTGGCCGGTTATTGTTGATGTAATTCTAAATATGTCTGCTCGTGGCGTCCTCATCAATTCTGGGTTTGTTCAAAATGGACCACGTTTGTTTAGTTATTTTGCAGGTATCCATGTTAGCTTCTCTGTCAACGATCTGCTTCTGGAATAGTGAGAAGATCTCCCTTTTGCGCACGCCTTGGGGACAGCCTTTTTCTACCACCTCGGGTTCGTTAGAGGATGACCCTATTTGACAGTTCATCAACTTGCTCATTTTCTTCTATGTTCCTATAGCCAGGTACCCAGATGAGAGTGATGTCTGTCGTGCGCGTTCTTCGTTGCATTGTCTGACGATTTTTGAATTCGTTATAGGTGACTTTAAAGCTAAGGGGGCTGCCTGATTATCTGAAAAAAGAGGTTGTCTGTAAAGTCGGTTTACTGACGATAGTTTATAGTGACAACGTCATAAGAAAATACTGATGGAGTGGTTGCATTTTTCAAAAGAAAATTTTAATTTTATTTGTTTGATAGATATTTTGTTTGGATATAGAGAAGGAGGTAAATGGTATGGCAATGGACTAGGTCAAGTTACATTTACACAAACGTGAAAAATGGCGAAACATTTATGAAATTCGTGAAAGATATCTTCAATTTCGATTGTGCATCAGAAGTTAATAAGTCAACAACACTAAGAGGCAACATCATCGATTTGCCTTTTCCAAGACACTTTACACTCGAAACACTCCCTTTCATTTCCTACTTTTCCAACATCTCCTATTCTCAACAGAGAAATGGTTCATTACCATGCACACAGGAAGAAGGCATATGAAAATACAAATATGTGAATTTATATATGTACATATGCGCATTTACGTACATACACAGTATGTTCAATAAATAACAGAACTTTTTATTGAAATCATGGAACACGTAGAGCTATCTATTAAACTTTGATCATATTGAAAAGGTACAAGCGTCAGCTTTCAACCGCAGCCAACTTCATGTAAATCGTTTGACAGGTTAAAAAGTTACGCGCCTTTTATTGACAGTATGTTTCGTGCTTGTGTCGTAAAAATACAATGGAGCAAAGAGCAAATATTAAATTCTGTGTTAAACTTGGAAAAACATTTAGTGAGACGTACGAATTGATGCAAAAAGTTTATGGTGATGATTGTTTAGCTCGTTCAAATGTATATAATTAGTTTAAACGATTTAAAAATGGTCGTGAAGATTTGAATGATGATGAAAGACCTGGTCGTCCAGAAGCAAGTAATCGTGCTGAATTGGTGGAAAAAGTCTGCGAAATCATTGCTGTTGACGGAAATTTTACTGTAAGAATGTTGGCTGAAGAATTAAATTAATCTACTGGTACTATTTGGAAAATTTTAACTGACGATTTGGATAAAAGAAAGGTTTGTGCACGCTTTGTTCCACACCAAATAAATGAAGATCAAAAAATCGCTCGTGTAGAGCATTGTAAAGACATCATTTCAACAGCTGAAAACGATCCAGATTTTCTTGATTCGATCATAACTGGTGACGAAACATGGTGCTTCAAATATGACCCTGAAACAAAGCGTCAATCTGCAGAATGGAAGACGAAAGAGAAGCCAAAAGCAAAGAAATTGCGTTTTCAGAAGTCAAGAATCAAAACAATGTTGATCACGTTCTACGATTCCAAGGGTATTGTATACAAGGAATTTGTTGCAGAAGGTCAAACTATTATTTGAGAGTACTATTTACAAGTTTTACATCGTTTGTGATCAAGAATTGTTCGTGTAAGACCTGAATATCCAGAGGGGAAACAACAGTTTTTATTGCATGATAATGCACCACCTCACAAAACCAAAAATGTTCGTGAATTTTTGATGCGAAAACACATTTGTGTCATCGACTACGCTCCGTATTCTCCTGATCTATCACCATGCGACTATTTTCTGTTCCCTAAATTGAAAACTGCCATGAAAGGTGCGTTTTATGATGATATTCCAGCCATTCAAGCAGCCGTGACACAGGTGTTAAAGAACATTCCATGTCCAGTCCATGCAGAAACTGGTTGATCGTTCTGATCGTTGTATCGAGTTAAATGGAGACTATTTTGAATAAAAAATAACTTTCAAACACAGTACGATACGTGTTTTATTCTACATCTGAAAAGTTATGCTATTTATTGAACATACTGTGTATATATGCTCACTCAAGTAGGAGAGAGCTAGATTTCGAACGTTGCCGAACGCGGGGGCCGATTGTGCCTCTTTGTCGTTCGTTCCGCGCTCTCGCTTGCAGTTCAAGCAAGGTAACGACGCATGAGCAAGATGACGCCGCATGAGCAAGATAACGACGCATGAGGAAGGTAACGCCGCATGAGCAAGATAACGCCGCATGAGCAAGGTAGCGCCGCATTTTTTGGTGTGTGCAGCCGGCTGCATCGAACTATAAAACCTTATCACGTCAAAAATGCATACTTTCGCTAATTAATTCTCATGCAAGCTTCCCGCCTATCGCAATTTCCCAGGCGAATACCTCATAATATGTACTGATATCATAATCACAATTTTCAATGCAAACTGTCTTTCAAGAGTTCATTTTTTTGTTTGTATAACAAATATAAAATAGGTCCGAGTATACCTTGAGGGACGCGTGTATTAATTTTCTTTGTGTTTGGCCGTGCCTGTCCCTGCTTTATTCGAAAATACCGATCATTGATATAGGCTTCTATTTAGTAGATCTTTAGACTGTATCGGAAATATTGTTTTCAGTTTGTAACATAGATTAGTCCCTCGTGCCAGACTTTGTCGAACGAGTGTGCGACGTCGCGGAAAATGGCGGAGCAGACGCATTTTTTTCCAGAACTTCTTCTACTGTATGGACTAGTCTATGCACTTGGTCTATCGTAGAATGAATTTCTCTAAACCCGAACTGGTGAGTAAGTATGGTTTCCTGAGCGCGATACTTTCTTTTAAGCGGGTGGCAAATAGCTTCTCAAAAAGTTTCCCCAAGAGGCTGCATCATTTGCATTTTTCCTGGTTTGGGAATCATAATTCCCAAGAATCTCTATTGCAATAGTATAGATTTTAAACGAATGCATGTATTCATGATCATTCTTAATGTACGCAACGCGGCAGGTGCTACGTTTTTTAGAACTTCAGCGGTAATCAGGTCCAAACCGGGGTCTTTCTTCGTTTTCAGTTTAGATATTTGAGAAATAATTTCCAAGGGCGTAATTGGTTCAGTTTCGCAGGATTCTTGGACAGCAGGAAGTGTGATAAAGATATCGACTAGTTCATGCTATCAAATATCCTTTCGAATTGCGCGAAAACTTCAGCCTCTCGAAATCGCTACTTGCCCAAACTTGAGAGTTATTTACGTTTTTAATTGCCGGATTGTGGAGCACTGTGGATGATTTTGTTCGCTGTGGCTTTCCAATCAGCTAAAAGGCGTTACAAATTTGTGTGGAGCATTTTGCTATTGTGTTGTTATAACTTGTCTTTGCGTAGCTTATGAAATTAATTTTAATTTACAAGTGTAGACTACATTTGTCCGTTTGATCTAAGTTTTACTGAAATGAAATGCTTTATCTGAATTCTACAATTGTAATTGTTTGCACCTCGTATATGACAGCTCCATTTTTCCACCTACTGTATATATGTAAGTATGTACCTGTATGCATATAACAGTAGTAATTTGACAGCGCAAAGCAGAGTTTGTGAAAATGGCGAATGCGGAAATGTTGCACCCACACACAACAGGACCTTCCTGAGTAAAATATATCGCATGAAGGTTTAACATTCATATTTAGTAACTACGCATTCGCGTGTCATATTCATACCCATCTTCATTATTCTTATGCAGGATATTACCTCATTGCACGCATAAACCGAAGGACAAAATCAGCTACTCACAAACCGCCAAAGAATTCATAAACTAGACATTTTGCTCGGAAATATGCGTATGCATTTGTATATAAGTTTATAAATGTAATCGCATATAAAGGATAGCGCATGGAACGGAATAGAATTGTGAATAGCCGGAAATTTCTGAAGAACTCATCCAATATTGCCAATTGTACTTAAGGCCAATAGAGAGGATTTAAAAGATAGAGAGTGACAGGTGGGGTGGGAATTCATTACTCCTCCTGCAAACTTTCCAGATTTTTCTTTTTGATCTTAGTAGTTTATCGAGGGAAAGAGAATGTAGCGCGTCCATTCTCAACCAATTCAAAAATATACCAGCTAAGTCGGGCGTAAGCCTGTACATCTTAAAAAGCCTCTGTTGTCCATGGAATGTGCGCTCTAATCAATTCTATCCAGGCTCGTAGCTCACTCCTACCCAGGAGGAATTTTGCTACCACTCTGTCCGGTCTTTTCAGAAATCACTTGTTTGTTTTGCACGTGCCAGGACTGCACCAACGGTTGTCATGGGTTTTATTAATGACAGCTTTTATGTATTCCGCTGTTCCCGCTCTGCTTGAGCCTGAAATTGGTTTCGGTTCAATTGGACGCACAAAAGAACCGTAGTCCACTAATTGGTCAAGCAGTTCGTGGCCTTGAACATCTAGCTAGACAGGCGACCTTGGAGAGTTTCATCGCAAAACGAGAGCATTGGAATTTCCTTGAGAATTTGTGGTTTACTCCTGGAAAGATGGGTCTTGCGTCAACTCTGTCAGCGCTGGGATAGTGCATAAACGTGCAAAGTCGCGAGATCCTTCTGGCCACGGGTAGATCGGCGGCGCACGATGGAACTTTTAAGGCTAACAAAACAGCAGCTCTTGAATTTGGTAGGTATCCTCACCGGACTTCCGCTAAGTGTCCATGCGGTGTGACTTGGGATTGCTTTAAGTCCATTCTGCAGAAGCTGTCAGGAAGATGAGGTGGAGTATTTTCTCAGCATTTTCTTCTCAGCTACCCTGCTCTCGTCGAGCACAGATTCAGACATCTGAGCTCTCACTTTTTTGCTACACCTGGGGATTTTGCTTTGTATATACTCTAATCCAAAGGGTGATTAATTTTGTGCCACCTTGTACAGGCATATCTTACAATATAACAGATTTCAAGAGATAGAATCTATAAACATTTAATAAAAATTACCACACAGATCACGGATGACATCTCTTTTCATACTACATACCGTAACTGATAATTGCCTCTACATAGGTATATTTTTTTATTTTGTTAGTGTACCTTTTCGCGGCGCCAAAGCCGTCACTACTGAAAATATTTTCTTTTTATATAAAAAAAAGAAAATTTAAATATCACAGCCGCAGATTCTATTTACTCACTTCATTACATTTTTTTTATTTTCGCCAACAGAAAAGTGGTCAACGTATGAAGTGCTCGGCCTGCCAATTAATTGCGCATCAAAATTGCATTCCAATCGTCAATGAAAAGACTCAATTAGCGTGTAAGCCAACATTTCGAGACGTAGGCGTAAGACAATACAGGGAACAATCAACGACGCATCACCACTGGGTGCATCGCAAGATGGAAAAGGGCAAATGCAAACAGTGTGGAAAGGTGAGTACTATAAATGAGTTGAAATTGGGCACATAAATCATAATTATCTGGGGATTTGTAAGTGAGTACCAAAGAGTGTATAAATAGTAAAAATAATAAATATTTAATGCAAACTGAAACTTTTAAGCAAAAGTCATTAATTAACAGTGACAAGGCAATTAACCGGAAAGCACTTTAATCTGTGGATTTCCATACTCGGTAATAAATACGTTCATACCGCTGGCTGCTTGTAATGGAATTTCAGATATTGAATTTTTAAAGCTCATAAGCACAGTGTAGCGAGTAGTGAGAAAAAATTTCAAAATTAAATGTTAAAACCATAGCCGTCTTTGGAAGAGGTTATGTTGAAAATAATAGCTGCAGCTTAGATGACCAACTTCAAGAAAAAACTGCCATAGAAGTTGTAGGACCTGAATGTAAGATGCAACAGCCAACATCTTCACTTTGATAATTCTACTTCCTCAAAAATATATTAATTTGGGGAAAAATAAATCCATTATTTTTGCATAAAATTCAACACTTTATTTAAGATGTTTCAGATTGTCCGATTTGGGACAAATACGCACCTATTTTTGTATAATTCGTTACCACTTAAAAGGTAGCTTCATAATGCGTCTCTCATAGAAGTATTGGTCCTTATTGGCGAAAAACTCTAGTAATCGATTTTTACAATCTTTTTTGGATACCATTTTCTTATCACTCAGGAAGTTTTTCAAGGAGAGAAAAAGGTGGTAATCGTTTGGTGGCCTTGCGTTGTCCTGATGGAACACAACACCCCTACTGTTGGCCAATGCTTGCCATTTCTGGTCACTCGCTAGCTTCAAACGGTCCAGTTGTTGACAATAGAGTTCTGAGTTTAGTGTTTGACCATACAGAAGCAACTCATAATAAATGATTCCTTTCAAGTCCCACCAGATACCCAGTAGAACCTTCATGGCCGTTAGACCTGGTTTGGCCACCGTTTGAACTGCTTAATCACGCTTCGACTGCAATCGTTTTCGCAAAATATTGTAGTATGTGACCCATTTCTTATCCCCAGTCACCATCTTTTTCACGGGTAAATCTCATTTTTCGCCAGGGTTTTGCAGATGGAAATCGATTGATCCATCGTGTTTGTTGGTGTTGATTGGTGTGGCACCCAAACATCGGGCATCTTCTTTGCGCAAATGATTTAAAACTGTTTTATGGTCGATCTTAAGCTCCTGGGCGAAGCTACGACTACTGCCCTGTATTTTCGCCTAGGAAAAATTACATAAATCGTACCTCAACACGGCTATATGATGGCGACTTTTTTTTTTGCTTATGCAATTAAATAATAAGCAAACTGAAAGGACAAAGCGATATAGGTATATACATATAACAAGTGGCACAAAATTAATCACTCAATTTTGTTTCTGAATAACTTTTTTTGCTAAATACAAAAAAAAATTTTTAGTGATAGAAATCTTTATTTTGACCTTCACGCACTCCATTGCTTGTCTGTTTGTATACTGCAGCTGTTAAATATGGTGATTAATTTTGTGCCACTCACCAGAAGCCACGCCATAACACCAGAAGAAAAGGAAGCAAATTTACATAAAAGCAGATTTCCTTCCCTTCTATTAATTAAAGTGATAGCAATGCTGGGCTTAACAGTGAAAAATGTTTGTATATATAAACTCGGCCTTGCTCATAAAACTACTGTATACAAAATTTGTTTCGTGCAAAACCACGTCTTCTAATTTTATAACTCTGTTTTATGGATTCACAACACTGTGCGTTGCACTTGCCATTTTCTTTCCGAATTGTTATTTGCAGCTCGTCTGCTCGTTTATCCCATAGCCTCTTGGTATTTCAGCCGGATTGCACGGAATTTAATAATAAACACCCCATTGGTAGCAACATCGATTGCATTAACACTGCACTAAATAATAATACAAAGCAGGTAATTGAAGTTTAAGGCAACAACTGCATGGAATGGCAAATGTTTCATGCAACAAGGTTGACCAAGAGAATTGCACATTTTCTCGAATATTAAAAATACCTGCACGTCCAGGATGTCCGACTGCTGTATTGCCGATTAACGATACCTGATGATGGCAGCAGCAACAACAATAGCAATGGCAACGTATAAAATAATAGAGAAACCAAGGAGCGATGTGAGGCAACTAACAGTTTAAGTGAATAGAAAGCAAAAAACTTGAAAAGCTAATACCGGTGCGGACTTAGTACGAACACTGATGAGTAGCTATACATGGGCATGTGCATGCATGCATCATTATAAGAGCTCGGCGTATGCACTAATACATATATACTATACAACTATGGACAGAGAAATGGCGCACTTCGCCACAATGACATATAATGAGGATTATTTCCACTGGATGGCTTAGTGAAACAATTAATTTTGCATAGATCTATAATTTTATTTCATAATGATTATTTTATAATCAAATTATTTCAGTATGAATAATTATCACGGTAAATACAAAATAAAGTCCAACATAAAGAAGACTGGCGTTAAAAAATTTGTTTGATGGCGCCATCTTTTTAATGAGTTAGTGCGTTGGAAGTTACATCCCTAGCTGACTTTCAGGGAAAGCTTATGGACATTCGATTCAGTGGAAGAGAAGTGATTGTGTCTAAAGTGACAGTATGTTTGTGCCATCGGTACAAAAATGAGTTTCAAACAAAGATCTAATATCAAATTTTGTTTTAAAATCGGTAAAACGTTTACCGATACATTTGATTTGGAGAAAAATGTTTATTGCACCGGAGTTCTTAAGTAGTTTACTCGTTTCAGAGGTGATTGTGAGGACATAAATGACAATGAACATTCGCGCCTATACGCCCAAAATCAGTAATCACCGAAAACTCCATCGAAATTGTTCGTAAATTGATCAAAAATGGACCGAAATCATCGTTGAAACTCATGGAAGCGGAGTTCAATATCTCCAAAACATCGATTTATCGCATTTTAACTGATCATTTGGGCTTGCAAAAGGTCTGCGCACATTTCATTCCATACAAGTTAACTGAGGACTAAAAATTGCTCAGAATTCAAAATCGAAAGACTTCATTACAGAGGCGAGAAAAGACGAGAACTTTACAATATTCTAACTGGTTATTAGATAAACGTGGTGTTTCCAACATGAACCTAAAACTAAGCGTCAAAGTGCCAAATGGTATAGTCCCCAGACGAGCCAGCACCCAAAAAATCGAGTTTGGAGAAGTCAAAAATCAAGTCGATGCTTATTTGTTTTTACGATTTCAAGGGAATTGTCCGCAAGAAGTTCGTGACAACGGGCCAAACCGTCAATGCAATTTGCGATATTGGCGTTTTGAAGCGTTTGTTGCATCGCATACGAATTTGATCCTGAATACACGGAAGGGAAAGTTCGCGCTTATTGCATGAAACTGCACCATCTCATCGATCCACTCTTGTGACTGATTTTTTGATTAGAAATCGCATTTTAACCAACAGTCACTCACCGTATTCGACTGATATGGCTCCCTGCCTACCTATTCGGTAAATCGCATTTAGCCATGAAAGGAAAACATTTTGCGTCCATAGATGCCATCCAACAGGCTTGTACCGACATCCTTAAGGACAAATTCGAATTCTACAGCTACAGCTGCGCATGATTAATATGAGGGCGGGTCAATAAGTCCGTGACTTTTTGTTTTTCTGACCTCTTTACCGAAAAAAAAATACTGCTCCTGTCAACAGGCATCTGTCAGTTGACTCCTGTCAAAATTTGAACGTGATGCGTCAGTTAGTTTGTATATTACAGCTACCTTTATCAGACTACCCAGTAATTTGAGGAGAAAATGGAAAAAACTGAATTTCGTGTGCTTATTAAGCTGATTCACCCCTAGAAACCCACTGTTTCGACTGTTGTTTAGTCTCTGGTGTGTGGTGATAGGTCCATGTTTCGTCCAAAACGGCGCAAAAACTCCTCCATATTGCGATTAAACAACGCCAAACCTTCCTGTGAAGTTGTTACACGATTGCGTTTGTGGTCGACTGTGAATTACTGGGTAGTCTGATAAAGGTAGCTGTAAAACACAAAGTAACTGACGCAGCACGTTCAAATTTTGACAGGAGTCAACTGACAGATGCCTGTTGACAGGAGCAGTATTTATTTTTCAGTAAAGAGGTCAGAAATACAAAAAGTCACGGACTTATCGGCCCGCCCTCGTAGTTTGAGTATTGCATTAAAACTCCGCCATTTTCTACTTGACAGGTGGAAAATGTTAAGTCGATGTAAGTGGCTCTGTCCGGCTTTCTGTCTGAACCTGTGTTATATTAGTTTCATTATTTTCTTTTTCCGTGATGACTAAACTCTAAAAAATCAACACTGCTTATTCATTTATTGCACATTTGCCCTCTCAGAGTGTTCTCTCCCACTCCAAGCCAAATGTAGCTTTGCTGCACTCCGCCGCAGATACAAGCGCGAAAATGTGCTTAATGGAGATTGATAATACCCGCCATTCGCTGGTAGTCACGTAACGCCGCAAACAACATTTTCCAGGTTTTGGCAAAACGAAAGTGCATGAGATGCATTGGATTTAATTCACATGGATATGTATGTACGAGGGTTGCATTTTATATTTTGCGCCCAATCATGAAAACAGAAAAATAATATTAAAAATTGATTCAGTATTTTTCAAAACATTTTCCTTGGAATAGAGCAACTTCTGCATTCGCTTGAACCAATTTCCGTAGTACTTTTAACACTCGGAAGTGAATGTTTCCGAAACGAGCTGTTTAAAGGCGTCAACAGCTGCTTCAGACGTTGAAAAATGTTGACCTCGCATTTTATTTTTGATGCTCGGGAACAAGAAGAATCCAATAAGTGCCGAAAAACTGTTGTTGGATTAAGCTCGTCTTGGAACACCCATACTGGCGATTGCTGTTTTGTTTCCGGCTTATACGCATATATTCGAGATTCGTCTCCTGTTACGATGTCATAGACGGACTTTGAACCACCGCGGCTCCGTTTCTTCAACATTTCTTTACATCAATCGACACGAGCCTTTTTTGGGCAATTGGATATTCTCAAATTATACGGTATCCAAAGATAAGAAATTTACTTGACGACCAAGTGATCATGTAATATTGGATGGACGCCGGTTCTCGTCATACCAACGTATGCCTCTATCTCGTGCTATGTCACTTGAAGATCTTGCGTTATTAATTGACGACAAAGCATCGATTGTTTCTGGCCCAACAAGGGGTTTTTAAAAGGCCTTAAAGAAATTCATCCTGCAAGGATCAACAGCCTCGTTGGATCTCGCTGTATCACCGTTTCACAGTGAGTGCGGTACTTCAACGCCAAAAGTCGAAGTAAGTTGCACTCCTATCTCGATAATCCTCTCCTTTGTCGAAAATCGTAACAAATCATCGCACGAAAATGTTCACGAGTTAATTCCATGTCGCGATGAATCTTTTTAGCTTCCTGAAAAGCTCGTAAGCGGAAACGTTATATGTAAACTCAAGCGAAAAATTCCAAACTTTTTGCTAGATATCGAGAAATACAACTCAATGCATGTAGCTCTGCAAAGCTGCAAAATATAAAAGCAACCCTCGTATGTGTTTTAGATGAGCTAATGCATGTTTGTTGTAGATGTTGCGGAAAACCTACATTGAGAAGTGCATTTTTTAGTATGCCAACGTAGTCGTCATTTTTTACGCCGCGTCATACGCTCATAACTTTATTACCCTGAATGCTCCTTCAGTGATTGAGTTGAAAAACGTAAAGGAGCAAACAAAGAGTAGAATAGAGTGGCATAGAGGAGAGGTTATGTAATGCTTAGTCACTTCTTCAAGTTCTTACATCTTTTCGGTAGTGGGATTATGAAATTTTCTTCAATTTAGTATCGGAGATTGTTGTCTTTAAAACTTTGTACAAAAAAAATAGTGACATAATGAACGAAGTATGGACTGACGATTTGATAAAAAAAGTTAATGGCGATGATTGTTTAACTCGTGTCAGACTTCACGAGTGGTTTACACGTTTCAAGGATGGTTGTGAGGACGTAAATGGCATTGAACATACGGGCCCATACGTCCAAATGGCAAGGACATTCCGGTCAATGACCTGAAAGACTCTTTTGAAAAGCTTTTAGATCGCGCAAAACAGTATATTGAAACCAAAGGAGACTATTTTGAATAAATAAACTCGAAGTTATCAGAGCAAAGCTCCTTTCGTTTCTATTTTAGCTCGGTCTTGTTTATTTTGGACTTCACCTTGTAGTTTTGTAAGATGTTTGTGAAATATACTTCTAAATTAATCTATCAATCTGCCTTATGTCTCAACTTGCGACACGCCTTCGTTGGTCGCACTGCACTCTACCCCACCCACGACTGATTAAATTTACGGCCCTTGGGATATACTCAAGAGTATAGGTCTCAACTCTATCAACTACCCGACTTATTGAATCTCTGCCGTCACCTTAATTTAATCTTAATCTTCTCCCACATTTGCACTCCTAACATGAGGACGAGCATCCAAACATAATCTCAGTAGAGAAATGCTTTGGAATTCTCAAAAGTCAAATTAAAAGAAGGGCTTAGCGAGTTTTTGGTAAAGCCTTAGCTAATTCAGCGGCAAAAATACCCAGTTTATATTATATTCTACCACGAAATCGAACGAAATTCTTTCTAAAATCTCCAAACATTTTCTCTATATTTTTACAGGCTGTTCAAGGCAAACTTTTTGGTTCGAAGGAAATCGTTGCATTATCCTGCGCCTGGTGCCACGAAGTCTATCATAACAAGGAGTCCTGCTTTAATCAAGCGAAAATTGGCGAAGAATGTTTGTTGGGTAAGTTTTTAAGAAATAAACTTTAATAAAAAAGTATCGAAATAACTCAAAAATATTTGTTCGATTGATTATAAAACTGTTTGTCATAGTCACTTGTGGCCAAGGGTATTATAACTTTGTGCACGTAACTGTTGTATATAACAGCAAAAAGTATTGATGAACGAAGGCCGTTTGTCTGTCCATGCGCACGATATCTCGAGCAAAAAGTAAATATTTCAGTGAAACTAGGTGCATATATTTTTTTGTGCTCCAAATAGGCTGGTATTGAAAATGGGCGCAATTGGTTAGTAAGCACACCCGCTTAGAACGGTAATTTTCAAAGAAAAAAAAAGTAAGCAAAATTACTCAAATTTGGTGCAAGGAATCCAAAAAAAACTACGAATCGCACGCAAAATTTTTGAAAATTGAACACGCCCACTTTTGACTGAATACGTTTATTTCGATAACGATTTGAAAAAACTTGGTACTCGTACTGCTCTCGAGTTTTTTACTTTAGGTTAGGTATAGGTTAGGTTAGGTATATCTGGCTGATCTGAATAGATCTAACATAAACCACAAGGGTCCGTAGTGTTACTAGTGTTATTGGAGTCGTGTTAAACTTAGTTCCTGGCACATGTCTTGGCGACTTTGAATAAACAGTTTAAACTTTTGTCAGAAATGTCCCTCAGACCTGAAAAACATACCGTCCTAGGTAGTTGTAACGAGTTTTGCTTAGAGCAGGGCAGAGGCAAAGGAGGTGTTGTAACATACCGCTTTCCTCTTCGCATAAGTTACACGCGTCGTTTTGGACCAATCCCATTTGAGCTGCGTGATATGGAATGAGACAATGTCCCGTCAGTACGCCAA
Source organism: Anastrepha ludens (assembly GCF_028408465.1). Classification (NCBI taxonomy): domain Eukaryota; kingdom Metazoa; phylum Arthropoda; class Insecta; order Diptera; family Tephritidae; genus Anastrepha; species Anastrepha ludens. The sequence goes on along the minus strand of NC_071499.1, from coordinate 6,372,997 downwards.
CCAATATTTTACATTCATTCCTTGGTAGCGATAAAATAAAATTGATTGTTTTCGTGTTGCAAGTTTGTAGTATTATTTTGACAATCCCTTGGGAGGTCGAGGCTTCCCATAATATACTAGGCTTTCAAAGTTAGTTCCTCGTCTAGTTCCGTCTTCAAAACTGAGAGTGATGGATATATGTTCGGCGTACTCATCCTAGGCAAGCGGATGCCTGCCTTATCAAGCACATCAACTCTCTCATTTTCCTCTATCATCTTGTGCCCTAGTACCCAGTAAATTGTGACTTGTCTGCTCTCACAGAGGTCGTAATTTTTTGATCCACAGTGTTGCACGCACTGCGAGGAAGTCATTACAGCCATTATTGCTTTAATAACAGCTTCACTATCGATGAAGATGTTTGTGCGAGTGTCGAATGGAGTAAATTCTCGCAAAATCAGCTGCTTTGGTTACAGCTAGATCTCAGCATGGAATATGCTACAGTGATTAGCCTAAAAGACTTTGATCAAACTGCGGCAGAAGACAGCCGCTCCTACTAGTTTCGTCCAGCCCCTTTATCTGTTAAGATTCAATTTCCGTCCGTCCGTCTGATGTTACAAACTATAACTCTCATTATGTACGAGTTTCTTTGATTCATAAAATTAACAGCCAGCCCATATTAAATTTTACTAAAATGCCTTTATAAATTAAATACCTTTACTAAATTTAGCCTTCTTTACACTCCTACCACTTAAGGCTGCAGTATAAAATGAAAATTGTATATATAATTGAATGAGGAAAAAGTTACAAGCTGCTCTACCAATTTCCAGTTAAATCGAGTTTATTTTCAGCCATTTAGAATAACTTTCACACAAAAATGTATGAGTTCTCATAGAAAATTCCCCCAAGTGATAATGCAGCACGTTTAGATTCTACGTATTTGCACATACCTACATACATAAGCATTCATAGTGGTATCTTAATATTAATTACGCAATTACGCCTCGCATGCTTGCACAGCTACAAACATGCGTACGTACAAATTCTTTGGTAAAAGCGAATGACCCACAAGAAACTAATTTCAGTACCCTGTCGAACTTATTCTCTGTCACAAATTACTCCTGCATGAGTATCCGGCCTAACTACAACAGCTTTAATTTTCCCTTCTTCCAGCTTTGACCCATCTATACTTATAAACTCAGCTCCCGCGTTCGGTTGGGTATTAGCCGGGATAGTACATAGATGAAGTAGAGTTTCTCTTAAGGGTATACAAATTGGAGAAACTGGGTCAAATATTCTGCACAGAATGCGCTCGCTATTTATATATACAGCCGTTGACAAATAATTTACAATGGTACACAGTTCTCTTCATTTGACACTTCTTTCAATAAAATAGGTTAAGTGTTCTGCATATTAGGTTTTATTTTATAAATTTAAAAAGTATTCAATAAGTATCAGGTTTTTATTTTCATGTTAATACACTTCGAGAATCCTTCGAGAAAAATTCTTAAGAACGCAGCAAAATAATTGTAAAATCATAAAACATGCAGGCTTAAGGAAAAGTATACATTAATATGTTGTTAAAAGCCCTTTTTTCTTCTTCTCTTGATTGACGCGATAGCCGTTTATGCGATTTTGGCCGATTGAAGCCAAATCCTTCTCCCCTGATCTTTCCAACGCAGAGGAGGCTTTTCTCTTCCTCTGCTGCCATCAGCTAGCACCGCATAGCATACTTTCAGAGGAAACCTTTCTCTTCCTCTCTCGGGCATGATGAGAGCCTTGTAGAGTGTTAGTTTTGTTTATCGAGAGAGGACTTTACTACTCATCTGTCTACTTAATCCAAAGTAGCACTTGTTGGCAAGAGAGATTCTACATCGGATTTCAAGGCAGACATTATTATCGGTGAATGTTGGTTTCTGTCACAGCGCCTTTGCATTGACATTATTGAACCTCTACAACCTTCAACAGGAATGGATTCTCAAGCTGCCTTGGCCTCTTCAAATAACTCACCCAAGTTAGTGATTTCCTGCGCACTGCGTATTTTACGTCGTTGCACAGGTATTCTATTGTACTTATATTTATATTAAGTGTGCACTCGAAGATGTCCAATGCAGAATAGTCATCGAACTGTCTTTGAAAAGCTTTTTTTCTACACGAGAATTTGCTTCGGATCATTGTCTAGTTAAAATTTCCAAATCACCGCTAAATTCTCTTCCGCTCAAGGTGGCATTACATTTTGAAGTACATATCTAAACGTACTTGATCGCATCCATTTACCTTCACCAACACTATTCCACTAAAAGCAGCCCCACACCATTATTGAGCCTCTCAGTGTTTTATGATTCGGGTCGAATGCTGCACGTACTTCCTACCATCTGGACCAACTCGAGCAAACTCAATTCGGCGTTGTCCTTGCGACACTGTTACCAATGTCTTCTTCCGTGTTAGTAGACCGTGAAGCATCCCTGCTTCTGCCAATCCAAGCGTTCCTTCCGTTATTGGCTTTTCCAGGTGAACAAAAATTTCTCGATCGATGTCAGCAGTCCTCTTCCTGAGGCCCTGTTTTGACAATCTAACGATCATCCTATCAATTTGACTAGTAGTCCTTCGCGCTTTCGTTTTTGGGAACGTTTTCTGGTGTTTTATTATATTTCAAAGCATTAAAACCTATTGCTCTTGGAACGTTTAGTTATGTTAAAATAGTTCTGTGGGATAATCCGGTCTTTTGCAACTCTATGATTGCTTTTTGCAGAGAACAAAACTTCCCTTCAATCCAACGTTGCATATCAACATATTTAGCAGTACATATAATAAAAAACTGTGCCTACTTACACTTGAAAGCACTGGCATGCTTAGACCAGTGAGCTAAGCGCCTATAAACAAAGTCGCTTGATCATCGCTAAACTGTTGCTGCTTTCACATAGCAAAAAGGTGGTGAATGTAAAGTGGCAGTTATATTTGCGATCCTGTGTGTATTTGAGTTTTTGTTTTTGAACCATTTTCGAAGTGAAACTTCTTAGGCGTCGATGGACGAGCGAGAATGGAGAGTAAAATTTCAAGGCCACGCAACGTTTCGGGCATTTTCCTTCCGCGAAAAAGAAAAAAAATATAACGTAAAGGAAAAGGAGAGAGAGAGCTATACCTTATATATATCTTAAATACACTTTAATTTCTCGTGAGAAATAACACTGCCTATTTTTTGGCGCTTGTTTGTTGGTGCAAGCTTCTAGGAAATATTTTTTTGGTGCCTACTGTTTTGGGCGTTTTTTGGTCCCAATTCTTTTGGCGGTTTTTTTTTTTGCCTACTTTTTGACCCTTATTTCCGTTTCCTGGCTAGAGCTTGTGCGTACTATAAAGTGCTATCCATTCCGGCGTCAGATTTATTGGTATTGCCTTGCGGTAATTTCTGCCTTGCTGCGGTCCTGGAATCGCTGCGATTGTGCGGGTAATAAACGCTTGAAGTAGTGCGCTTTGTTGCCACAGTTTGTGTCCGGCGTTTACCTACACCGGTCGACCCTTCTCCGCTTTTTGGAAATTTTGTCTATTTGTATTCTCCGAAAATGTTGTGAATTTATTTAGATATATATTCTTTCTCTCTCTCCCTCTCTCTCTCATTCTCTCTCGGGTCTCTCCCTCTTTCTTTGTCTGCCTTGAAAGTTTCACTTCTGTTATGTGTACTACGCTACACGCAGTTTTTTTGTTTTTCTTTTAAAGATTTGCAAAGGGAAACCTTTGCTGTTTTGCTAAAAAGTTTTCTAAAGACAGGTAACTTCGTTATTAATTTAGCTGAGCGGAGCCTACGAAAAACTACAATATATTTTAAGGTGATGTAATATCGAATATCAAACCAAAATGTAGAAATTTTTTTAAAGAAATTAATTAATATAGAAGCGTAACCTTTATGATGTGCAATCGTTCATCATACGCAAGGGTGTCCCCTAGTCACTCCTTGAATTTTTCCAGTTGGCGTCTCAATGCATTTCCTTTGCTCGCCACACCGCAATTAGGTTAATGCATTTCGAAAGCGTTCAGTTCCAGCAATTAGACACAGTATTCAGCGTAGGAGTAGTATTAGAAATTATGTGGACATACATACATACATCTGTTAGTAATTCGAACCAGCCGACGGATGTTGCGCATACGCCTAGACAACCGATTAATTGTAAATGGAAGCCAATGCACACTACAAAGTGCAAATATTTGCCTATGCCACAGGGATCGATTGCAAACTTGCAAATTTAGTTTTTGTGCCCACTCACACCGGCTGCTAATATATGTTACATATACACACATACTTAGACATGCATCCAATCAGTTGATTCTTAGCCAACCTACCACACATTTGCGTCTGGGTTCGCAGACAGGCTGACCCAGAAGTTAGCTGTAGAAACGGTAATTTCATTAATAATGTTTTGCATTCGCCTCATATTGCTGAAAAAGCCGAGTAAACGCATTCCTTTAGAAGCCTCAAGACAATAAGTTACATTCTCAAATCGAGAAAATAGCTTCTCATTTGTCTGGCTAAATGTTAAGTAATTGCCACAACTGGACTGCTCAATCGTGTAGCCGCAAAAGAAATCATATTTGGAACGCAATAGCATGTCATGGGAAATTAAATGAATCAGACATTTGCACACAATCTATGTGTTACACACTCATGCCTTTGTTCAAGTCATTTCCTTAAATTTTACAAGTCATTTTCATATTCAACTCACTACCTCAAGCAACTGATAATTTGCGATAATCAATGCTATTGCAGATTTTACAAAAATCGAAATCTCAATAGTCCTCCGTTTGCTAACACTCCCATTGGCTGTAGTCATCAAATAACCTAATGCATGCGAAGGATCCTCACAGTGTCCATTAAACAACCTCACTGCCTTCATTGAATGCATGCGCAGCTTGGCCACAATGACAAAGTAAATGATTTGAAGTGATTGCAGTGCAAATCTTACGAATTGACCAAGTATGCCCGGCTTAATAAGAAATTGCAAGCACACACAGTTACATATATACTACTGCATGTGTGTGTGCGTATGAATGTCACATGTGACGCAAGTGTGAAGAAGTTATGTGTCTGTGAGTTTTTGCTCAGAAACTTTCTATCACACACTTAGCGTCTTCAACAAGAAAATCTCTATGAAATTAATGTTAGCTTATCCAACTCTTCAAGTGGCGCAATGGAGTGTGTGTGTGTGTGTGTGCGTGGGTTTAGAATAGTTGCACGAGCTAGTGTGGATATTTCAGATTGCATTTTCGTATTGTAAAATACTCAATTTTACTGCGATTGTAGAAAGCAAATTGCTGCTGGCGATTTGGTGACTGCATATTTCACTTGCACTTAAATTGGAAAATTTCAGCTTATCATAGCCCATAGCATCCAATGCACAAACTTACCCTGTTGAGCCAGCATTGTGATGGTAACAAGCTTTCCGTTCACTACTACATCGATAATTTCTATACATGCACGCTTACTTTAATTTAAAGAAATTTGAAATGAGCTATGAAAAATAAGGTTTTTTTTCTATTGCAACAACTTTTGTTCATATATGCTTTAAATTTTTTATGGAAATAAGTTTTGCGGTTTGATAAGAAAAACACAATTTTATGGTTTGAAATACACTTTATTATTCAGTATAGTCTCCCTGAACATCAATACACTTGTTCCAACGAGATTCCAATTTATGAACTCCATCACTGAAGTGAGAATCTGAAAGGGCTGTAAAATACGCTTCCTCATCTGTTATGACCTCATCATTTGATGAAACACGCTTTCCACGCATGAATTTTTTTCAGTCTGGAAATAAGTGGAGGTCGCTGGGCCAAATCTGGTGAATACGACGGGTGCTCCAACAATTCGAATTTTAATTCATGGATTTTAGCCATTGTCAAAATGGTTGTTGTTGTAGCAGTAACTTTACCCTGTCAGTGTAGTGTAAATCACCGGTCGTCTTTGTCTATCTCATCTAAGGGTAGGCCCAGGAAACTTGCGGTTTCGACAGGTTGAGTCCAGAGGGAGAGGGGTGTTAGATGAGTGGGTTTGATGGGACATGTGAAAAGGTGGTTAGTGTGGAGCGGGGTGCCTTCACATGCCGGACATATGTTTAGTATGTCGGGGTCAATTCTGGATAGGTAGGCCAGTAAACTAGCCCTGTCTAGTGTACCGTTGTCAAAATGGTCTTGTGACACGGTGCATTGTCCTGATGAAAAAGAATTTTTTTATTTGCAAACTTGGTCTTTTTTTACGAATTTTTTTCTTCAGGTGGCATTTCGCATCCCAAAAAACTGATGCTAGCACATTCTTGGCCGTTTTCTAGACACGAACTCGTTTCGGAGCCGCAAAGCCAGGTTCACACCACTCTTTAGCCTCTTGTTTTGACTTAGGATTATGGCGATAGACCCAAGTCTCATCCATAGTAATGAATTGATGCTCAAAATCCACTTTATTCTTTCGAGAACGCTCAAAATGTTGGTGAGAAAGTCACATTCGAATGTGTTTTTGTTCCATTATTAGCGAATGCGGCACCCATTGTGTACACATTTGCTTTTTTTGGATTAATACTTTATATAATATTTGTGTGTTGGGCAAACTTCTCCTTCAAGTTTTATAACGCCCCGGAACGTCAGATAATTTTCATGATAAGCTTTTCCATCGCAGATGGGCGACCGCTATTAATAAAAACTTTTTCAAGCATTTGGTGTTCCATATCGTAGGTATGGACTTTTCTCTGCTGTTTCCACATTCACGTACGCAAATCAAGTCCACCGGAAGCTGATTGCCAGTCTCGATTTATTTATAAATGCCACAGGTTGAACCCCAGTCCGACCTGAGGGTTGTAGTTCATACCATTCTGTCTACGTATTTTGACATCACAAAGAACTCAAGTTAAAACCCGGGTAATGCTGTGTATGCTGATTTACTTATAGGAGTTTAACATGCAAATCTCTTTCTTTCATTACTAAAAATAATATGCTTCTCTCATCTCTACTCCGGTACCTTCTATGACTTTGATTTGCATATTCTTCGAGTTCCAGTTAAAGCTCCGACGAGTTGCTAATAACCTCTGGCTGGTGGGGAATAATGATCGTTGGACCTTCCCCTTCCACTAGAAACTGGTCCCAGACCGCTGACAACAGCGGTGCAGTCAACAAAGCTCCGCACGTGAAAGCTGTTTTAAAAGTGTGTTAGGATTTTGCAGTGGCGAAAATGCAGCGATCGTTGGAGCAACGTTTCTCGATCATATTTTGCGTAAAGCTAAACAGTTTGTACCTCCACTGTAAACGCGGCATTTTACAAAGATGTGCTCGGTCCGACCTCGTCAACAATTGGACCCTTCATCACGACAATGCGCCGGCGCACACCGCCTTCCTCTGCACCTCTTCATTGGCCAATATGGGGGTTCCGGTGCTTCCCCACCCTCCCTACAGCCCAGACCTGTCCCCTCCGGACTTCTTCTTGTTCCCGCGCCTGAAAGGAAAGCTGAAGGGGAGGCGTTTCGACTCCATCGAGGCGATCCAAAAAACTGTGACAGCCGAATTGAACGCGATTCCGGCGGATGAGTTTAAAAAATGTTTCCTGCAGTGGAAGGACCGCTACCAGCGGTGTATTGACGCTCAAGGGCCCTATTTTGAAGAATATTAGTTATATAAGCCAAAAGATTTAATAAAACTGCTTAAAAAAAATAAGGCTCATTACTTTTCAATCAAACCCTGTAAGTTTCGGAAGTTTATTTTCTGAAGCACATTTAACAATTATCGAAGTATGATATTGTACATGGGTCGGAGAACAAGGCCACAGGTCTGAGAATTTAATGCGATGGTAGTGTTGAAGTTTTTGAAGTGGCACGTTTTCTTCGAGAAAAGTCAACTTCCTTTATTCGGCGTGTAGATTTTTTTAGGCCTTTGGCCGAACTGCTACTCCTATTTGTGACGTGCGTCTTGATGTTGTTCCACAAATGGGGGAACCAAAAATTGTAAGCCAACTCCGAACGACAAATATTTGTTTATGAGGAGCTTTTTCAAGACAGAAACACACTCGGAGGTTTGCCATTGCCTACCGAGGGGCGACCGCTATTGGCAAACAACTTTTTCTATTATTGGTTTTTCATGCACGAAGATTCGAACCTACGCACTCTCGAATGGCACTCTCGCACTACTCATTCGGCTACGGCAGTCAGTCATTTAGCTGCCTTAAATATATGCTTTTTTAATTCCTTGCCAGAAAAGCAACTCAAAGATGAGTATTTTCGAACAGAAATACTGGTCAGCCAGCCATTGATGGAGACAGTCTTTCCATAGATGTACGTAAAATCCGGTTTAAGCTAAACTTAAATCAATTTGTTCTTTTCAGGGAACTATGCACCCATCATCGTACCACCCTCGTGGATAGTCAAGCTGCCCACCAAGGGTAATTTCAAATCCTCCATACGAGTTAACAACAAAGCCAATGTCACCATAGCGGGCGGTAAAAAGAAGGGCATGAGTAAAAGACAAAAACAAAAGGAGGAAAAGAAGGAGCCACGTGCTTTCATCGTGAAACCCATACCATCGCCCGATGTCATACCCGTGATAGTGTTCATCAATCCGAAATCTGGCGGCAATCAGGGAGTGAAGCTATTGGGTAAATTCCAACATTTGCTCAATCCACGACAAGTTTTTGATTTGACGCAAGGTGGCCCGAAAATGGGGTAAGTGCGACTCTTTAGAAAATTGTATAGGCATTTTCTCTAATTGGTATTCATAAACCTACAGCTTGGAATTATTTCGCAAAGCACCTAATTTACGTGTATTGGCGTGTGGTGGCGATGGCACAGTCGGTTGGGTACTTTCAGTGCTGGACATGCTCAATCCACCGATAACGCCCGCACCCGCCGTTGGTGTGCTCCCGCTTGGCACGGGCAATGATCTGGCGCGCGCTCTCGGCTGGGGTGGTGTAAGTATTTCTTTCTCTCTTCTTTGCTCTCTCTGTCACTCTCTCTATCTTTCAATTATTAACCAATCGCATTGCATTGTTCTTCTACAGGGCTACACTGATGAGCCGGTCAGCAAAATATTGCGCGAAATCGGTATGTCTCAGACTGTACTGATGGATCGCTGGCGCCTGAATGTCACGCCAAACCCCGATGCGGAAGATGATAACGTGAGCCGCAGCAAGGACAATGTACCTTTAAATGTGATCAACAACTATTACTCCTTTGGCGTGGACGCGCATATTGCACTCGAATTCCATGAGGCCCGCGAAGCGCATCCAGAACGTTTCAACTCGCGTCTGCGCAACAAAATGTACTACGGCCAAATGGGCGGTAAGGATCTAATATTGCGGCAGTATCGAAATCTCTCGCAGTGGGTGACGCTCGAGTGTGACGGCGCCGACTTCACGGGCAAGCTGCGTGACGCCGGCTGCCATGCGGTGTTATTTCTTAATATTGGCAGGTGAGTTGACGCTCCCATGGGGTACTATAAGTGCCATAACAAACAATTCACGCCAATAATTTGAAAAATAAAATCACATTTTAAAAGCGTTTTGCGATTGCAAACACGTCACGAACTTGGGCGGGTATCCGCCTGGCAGTAACAATTGTAATCACTTAGCCACAAATTGCACACCTTTTCGAAGTGATCCCGCAACACTGCAGTTCATTTACACATACATACAAACACATGCAAACATAAATAGGTGTACGTGAATGTAATGTGGCTGGGTGTGAGACAATATGGCGCATTGCATGACGAATTCCGCTCCTATTTTACTTTGTTGCTAATTTATTGCATTTGTTCTTGTTTCTCCTCCCACATGGCGTGGTGCATGCAGCTATGGCGGTGGCACACATCCCTGGAACGATTCGTTTGGCCAGTCCAAGCCGGCCATTGATGACGGCATGATCGAGGTCGTCGGCCTGACCACATACCAGCTGCCCATGCTGCAGGCCGGCCTGCACGGCACCTGCATTTGCCAATGTCGGTCAGCGCGCATCGTCACCAAGAAGACAATCCCCATGCAGGTAGATGGCGAGGCGTGTCGCGTGAAGCCATCGATTATCGAAATGAGTTTGTTAAACAAGGCGGTGATGCTAGCCAAACGCAAACACGGTCGTGGCGATGTACAGTAAGTGCAGAAAATATGCAAACGTATAAATTACACTGTGTGACAAAAAAAAATTAAATATACTTTTATGGAGACCTAGCACAACTTGTGGCTATAGAAAAACTAAACAAAATAGTATAGGAGAAATTTCCAATACACCCCCAAAATCTCGTTTTATGGTCATAAAACCGTTTTTCGGTAGGTTGATGTGAAGAATCACTCCTAACTTCGCCAATTTCCATCCGATTTAAAATTTGTTTTTTTAGTTCGAAAGAACGAAAACAAGCCTTTTTAACAGTGTGTTGACAATTTTTCTGAAATGACAACTGACGAGACTGTAGGCGGAAGTATTTGGAATTTTTTTATTTTTTCTCTATTTTTTCAACTTTGACATAATTTTTACGATATTATCCGATATTGAGGATTTTTTTTAGTACTTTACTGTTATAATAAATTTAATTTTGCGTCGAATCATCTATATTTGACTGTAATTGAATTAAAATTAATAGAGTTGTGTGAGTTTTAAGATTTTTTTTTTTTTACTAATTTGATATGTAGGCATCGAAGCATGAAAATGATACCAAGTGTGATTATAAACACATAATATAATATTTATTGGAGTATTGTGCAGTGCAGCACTGTACGGTATGGTACGGTGCAGTACACAACGGAACTGGTTCCAAACTCAAAAATGCATTGGAAACGGCCCTTTGGAGTTTAGTATGGTACGGTACATTTGTCATTCTCTTCATCAGTTTTGAATACTTCTCTGTAAGAAATTCGATCATCATCATTCATCTGAAGTCGTCATCAACTAAATTCCATTGTTTAAATCGAGAAGCGAGCGCTTCAGATTGTCTTCCCGATAGAAGTAAATCACGAGAAAGATCCTGAAAATCTGAATTTGATACAATTTGTCGTTCTGAAGACTTAGAACCAGACGAAAAGTACTCTTCATCATCAGGTTTATTGTTATCAGTTTGATCATCATCAGCAATGAGTTGAACTTCCTTCAGTTCCTGCAGTTGAGTCAATCATATCGTCCAAGATTACGGAGTTCTTAACAGTAGCAACATCAGCATACTTTATGTGCTTTCGATGATGACGGTTTACGTCCGTTTTATAAAAATAACAATCATCTGGTTTATGATAAGACTGATGATGCCACATCATCGGAGAATATTGAGAAATTCGACTTTTCTGGCAACGTTTTGATTTATATCTCTTGAATTTCAATGAAACAAATAATAAAACTTTGACGTTTTAATAAGGTTAAATTATAATAACAAACTTCTTTTGTTAATCAATGTACAGTGTGAACTTTGGTACACTTGGGAGCTTTTTCATATGTCCATTGAAAAAAAATGTGCTATAATATGTCAGATATTTTCGTAAGTTCTAACCAGTTCTGTTGTATGCAGTACAGTGTACTCTTATGTATACATATATACTCCAATAAATATTACGTATCTATAATAATGCATCAAAACACGTCCTTATTCCCATTTAGCGTAAAGTTATGCCTACATACCAAATTAGTAAAAAAAAAATAAAATCTTAAAACTCACACAACTCTATTAATTTTAATTCAATTACAGTCAAATATAGATCATTCGACGCAAAATTAAATTTATTATAACAGTAAAGTACTAAAAAAATCCTCAATATCGGATAATATCGTAAAAATTATGTCAAAGTTGAAAAAATAGAGAAAAAATAAAAAAATTCCAAATACTTCCGCCTTCAGTCTCGTCAGTTGTCATTTCAGAAAAATTGTCAACACACTGTCAAAAAGGCTTGTTTTCGTTCTTTCGAGCTAAAAAAACAAATTTGAAATCGGATGGAAATTGGTGAAGTTAGGAGTGATTCTTCACATCAACCTACTGAAAAACGGTTTTATGGCCATAAAACGAGATTTTGGGGGTGTATTGGAAATTTCTCCTATACTATTTTGTTTAGTTTTACTACACCTACAAGTTGTACTAGGTCTCCATAAAAGTATAAAATCACTGTCGCACAGTGTTATATGTGTGAATGTATGTATTTATATTTTAATATTATGATTTTGAATTAAAACGAAGTGCTCAGCAAAATGGACAGAGTAATTTAAGAATTGAAAATATTGAAATTTTTAGTTAAGTTATTTGAAACTAGAGTATCTTTTTTTTTGTATGCGGTCCAGGAGTTAAAGCTACTTATACTGTGGCTGAGCGCCTACGTCCTAAAGTCACATCCTCCACCTCTTAATCTTGTTGTACCTTCCGGGTCTATCAGTTAAGACGTTTCTCATCTTGTCGGAGTCTCACCATTATTATCGTGGCGGTACTGTTGATGCACTCTCTACTTCGCTCGTAACGCGTCATGGACGCTTTGGCTTCAAGGCGTATATGGAGCCTTCCTGCCAGAACCCCGTCTGCTTCGTGCCTTATCGGTCCTGCATACAGCATTATCGACTTGCTAACTGATGCACGTCTTGCTTGGCTTGGGTCGCCAATGTTCGGCATTATTCTTGCGTGCTCTGTACCCGACCTGCTTGAGACGCTCTTTTTTAAATCGATATGAGATACCTCGGTGTACCAACTCTTTTTGCTTATGCTTTTATACGACTACTGAACATTTCTTGCTTTTCTATTAAGGATATACAAAACCTTAATCGACGCCGTGCTTGCCTATGGTTTCGAACTATGGGCTCTAAAAACTACTGACATTAATCAGCTTTGAAGGAAAAATATTGCAAAAAATATATGAACCTGTAAGACTGCTCGACGGTACCTATCGAATTAGATATAATCATGAGCTGCAACTATTAGCAAAGAACGAAACAGTGATAAGCTTTATAATATCTCATAGGATAAGATGGCTCGGGCACGTTTTTAGAATGCCCAAGGAGAGAATAACTCGAAAGGCAGTTGAATTACACGCTGTTGGAGGCCGAAAATAGAGACGTCCCAGAAAGAGATGAAAGTTGACCTTGAAAAGCTAAACGTGCGGCGGTGGAAGGCGGTAGCCTTAGATAGAGACAAATAGCGCAAGGTTATGAGTGAAGCAATCGTTAACCAAAGACTGTGATGCTAAGAAGAGTTAGACAAATTCCCTAATGAAACTAATAGTTGAGTCGGTGTATAAGCAAAAAGAAAAATATTGTTAGAGCAGACCGAACTTCAGCTTCAACTTCGGTTCAAAAGTTCAGCCGAATTTTGGGAGAAAAATTCGTAACATTTTTTTGTTCAACAATTTTATAAACATTTTGTTGTTGTAACATTTTTTGAAAACTGGCATCAGAGGTCATATTTTTAAATATTATCATCATATTAAAATAACAAAGTTATTGGGGTCTACATGGTCTACAGTACAGGGTCCCGCACTCGAAGAAATGCCAATTAAAAACTGCATAAATTTAGTTTAGTCGCAGCTTGACTATGGGAAAAGATATTAATGTGTCCCTCCCAAAAACGATCCCTAAGCATTTTGCATACTTACAGGATCACGAAGACCTCTGAGACCGCAACTGGCAGCCGATCTACTGAGTGTACTGAGCACCTTCCAAAATTTCAGTCATCACTGATAGGAAGGGTGCTGAGACCATTAGTCATGGGCATATGCTACCACCTTTACCCCACCCCTGTTTAAGCGAGTTAAAGCTTCGTCAATAGCTACTAGCCAAAGGAGGGGCGAGAGGACGCCGCCCTGCGGTGTACCCCTATGTACGAACCTAGTGATTTTTTAGCCCCTCCCGCCATAGCATTTATTTTCCTACCACCAAGCAAGGACAAGATCCAGAGGTAGATAGGTCTTTCTACCCCTAGCCCATTTAGAGCAATGACAATGGACTCAGCCGTATTATTGTATATTTTTACCAATTTAATGGTTTCTTATGTTGCTAATCTTATTGTACTACACTTTTTAGTTTTAAATATTCTAAAATGTTTTTATTTTAGTTTCGAATTAATATCTTAAATGACTGTTCCGAATTTTGTTAGACATTAATGAATAAGTGAATGAATATCCCTTACTTTTAGGGTGAACCCATTGGAGAAACTGCATTTGACGATTTTGCGCATAACAATGCAACAATACGAACAGTACCACTACGATAAGGAAATGTTGCGCAAATTGGCCAATAAGTTGGGCAAAATGGAGATCGAGTCGCAGTGCGATTTGGAACAGGTGCGCAACATGCTCAATGCCAAATTCGAGGAATCGATAACCTACCCAAAGGTGTCACAGGATTGGTGCTTCATCGATTGTGAGTATACGCGCGCAAGCGAATCGATGACTTTAATTTAATTTACTTCATTAATATACAAAAATCTGAATTGTTTTTGAAATCGCATTTTGTGTTACATTTTTATTTATATTTTTTTTTTTACTTGCAGCCTGCACCGCCGAGCATTACTTCCGCATCGATCGCGCCCAAGAGAATTTGCACTACATTTGCGACATTGCCATCGACGAGTTGTACATTTTGGATCATGAAGCCGCCACCATGCCACAGACACCGGATCAGGAACGATCCTTCTCGGCTTATTCGCAACGCATTGGCGCACAAAACGAGCGCCGCAGCATGGACCCGCAAGGCCGCTCGGGCAGCACTGGTACGCAATTACCCTATATAAGTAAACGCATGTTTTGCAATTATTATTACCGCAAGAAGCGCTACGAATTGTAAGGAGTTTATGTACTATTATGTTTCTATTATGTTTTGTTGTTTTACTGTCAAAACGCATTTGCGAGGGAAGAGTATTATGAATTTACTTATACATAAACAAATGAGAGGAAGCAAAAGAGCCAAACATTTAGGGATGCTGCTTTGCGAAGCCGTGGATACATATCTACATATGAACATATATTGAAAATAGTGTTAATATACATATTTGTTTGATGATTAGTTAAACAATAGCCCAGCTCCAATCTAAGTCACCAATCAAACACAAATAAATTAGATTTACCTTTACTTGAAAAATAGTTTCGATTTCCTTAGCTAATCAATTTTACATAACTACCCACACTTTTTCTATTACAATAATTTTCTATGCTTTTTGCTAGCATAATTTAATTTATCATTCCGAATTATTCCCTGAAAAAAAGTTAAAGTGCATTTTGATTATTATTTTAGCAGTAGGAATATACAGTTAGTAACATAAATAAGTATACAGGAGCCTGATTAATGGAATTGTTTGACGCTAACGCTTTCCTTAATATGTAATCAAAATATTTTACACATGATAATTGTGTACTGGGATAAGCTTTCATATGCGCCTTAATTTAGCTGTAAATTTTAGGTACCATTATCCACGCTTTGCTTTGTCTTTGATGCCAGCGAAATTTATGTCACAAAAGTTAGTATACAGCAAACGTTAGCATAACATTTATTTTTACGCATTGATTAAAAAAGTTAAAACTATTAAAAGGAAATATATAAAAGTGCGGGTAGCACCACTAATAAAGAGCGTTGTGGGCGTCCGCCGCTCTTAAGTCCCAGATACAAAAGCTTAGTCGTACGGAAATTCAGGACAAACCCCAAAATAAGTGCCCCAAAATTGAAATCTGAAATTGGAAATGAGCCTGGAAAACAATTTATCACCCAAACTATTCGCCTGGTTTCGCATAGTGCTAGTTATCATGGGCGCAATGTTAGAAAAAAGCTCTTCGTGAGTAGTGTCAATCGGAGTAAACGGATTTCGTTCGCAAAAGATCATGAAAAATATGACCAAACGATGAGTGTAAGTTCAGTATCTGCGGATCTGATGGCCGTGAAAAAGTTTAGATAAAAGTTAACGCGGAATTGGATCCAAACAATATGACCGGCACTGTGAAGCATGGGGGGGTCTCTGTGATAGTTTGGGGATGGAAACTTGGTATTTATCGAAAATATTATGGACCGATATGGTTATTTAAAAATTTTGAAAAATAATTTAAAAGAAAGCGCTACGAAATTAGGCCTTGGAGGAACGTTTATCTTCCAGCAGGATAATACCCCAAGAGCACATCCAACATTCTACGAGAGCGGCTGTTATACAATGTGCGAAAACAGCTGAAAACACCGCCACAGTCCCCGGATACCAACCCAATCGAACATTTACAGGAACATTTAATGCGGCAAATACGTAAACATCCGATTAGAAATAAAGAACAACTGAAAAACGTCCTTCAAGAGGTATGGAATAAAATACCACCAGCTGTAACTGAAAACTTGGTGAAATCAATGCCATCACGACTAAAAGCGACCATGCTAATGGTTATCCTACCAAATACTAGGATTTGATTTTAATTATGTTTTTGATTTCACAAATTAATAATGGTATGAACTGTATACTTACTTTTGAGACATGAATTTTTATAAAGTTTAGAATAAAAAGCTATAATTTTGTTCCTTTTTAAAATTTTGTCATTATTTGGATTAAATATGATTTTTGTATTTCATGCATGTAAATAAACTCAATTTTGTTATAACTTAGGTTGTTTGAAGGAATCGATTGGGGAAAATTTAAAACGTGTCCGGTGTATACTTACTTCTGTTACTAACTGTATTTCGCTACGAAATTGTTTACCGTTTATTTAAATGATTATTATTCGCCTGGTCATAGTATTTGAAACGCTAGTGAAAAGCGAGTGGGGTCCACCAATAGTCTGTATACAGTCTGTCTTATGGAAGCGTGACCGGCAAAACTCAAACTTAGAATTCCATTCTAAAAAAATCTAAATGCTGCTAAATAGGCGCATCCGTTTCGCAATACGCGTTGTGCCATTTGTTAGTTTTGTGAGAAATTTAGAAAGCGTTTGTTGCTTTCTTTTCCGCGTATGAAAAACAATTCGAAGCAGTTAAGGTCAAAAAAAGTCACGTGTATCCGCAGTAAAATATTTGCAGAAGTCGAAGAAGTTCATAAAAAAATGGGTGCGACGGTAGGTTAGTTTAGGTTATATTGGCATTGGTCCATAGCGATACCAGACCCAATGTCCAGAAGATGCAGCAGTATACCGAAATTCAAAACGTTGATAACTTCGCCGGCCGAGGTAAAAAAAAAACCTCTCCAAAGCAAGCCCAGAAGATCATTGATTTGTTTGTGACAAAGTCGAACTTATCGTTGGGTGAAGCGGAAACAGTTTTATGGAAAAGTGGTATTAATGCTTCCAAGAAGTGACCAAAAACGGGTGGAAAAACACCGCCAAGGTGCTTCGTGAATAATGGGCAGATATTTAATACAGTTAATATCGATGTAGAAAACCTAAATCATTCAATTTTTAAGGCAAATTTTCGAAGTGGTTCTATGAGCTCAAAAAATTTATAAAAATTCTTGGCGAGTATGTTGAGAAATTTGCAAATGATGAAGATGTGAGTTATGAAATTAGCTTTGCATGTAATCAATAGCTGCGTTCCAGCGACTTTCAGACAGTAGAGCTGTCAAATAGCAAAATAACTCTCAGAAGAGAGAATAACGGGAGAGCAACCATTTTGTTTTGGAATAACTTTTTTTAAATAAGAAAACCGATTTTAAGTGATGGGAATTATTATTTTGACCATTACGCGAACCATTAATCATTTATCTAAAATTAATCATATAATTTTGTTTTCGTATAACTTTTCTACTACAAAAAAAATTATTTTAAGTGATGGTTGCTTTGCTTGTCTTTTTGTATACTTCAGCTGCTTAGTTCACAAGTCTAAAATATGATTGACGTACGACGCCATTTGCAAAGATTATAAAATTCCGATAGGATGATTGATTTTGCAATTTATTTACAAAATTCTTTTTAATCATGCAAATCTGAACTGGGTGTCAATTCTGTTAGAATTTTAATTGAAAAAATGAAAATAATAACTCTGCATTGTAGAAAATTTTAGTTCATTGGTAGAAAATTTATGAAAGCACTAGAAAAAAGATTATCTCAAATAAGAACAGTTTCTGAGAACTTCAAATGTTTGGTTGTTGACTTTTATTTGGCTTAAAATATTTTTTTTTTAATATTTCCTTCAACATTCCCTTTTTTTACAAATGCAACTCTTCTCATTATTTGCGACTTCTCATGAATTCGCCAGAAGAAAAACTCTGCACTAAATCCTGCAACTTCTGACTGAGAGAGAGCCTAGTAACCTAGATATATGATGACGTTAATCGAGATTAACGAATTAATTCGGAATTCCTCAGATAAGAGGAATTTCTGAGGGCAACATTGCCGAAAAATGGCAATTAATATCTGTTGTGAATGAAAAATAAAGAAATTTTTAAAGTGAAGAACAAGAAAGACAGGATCCATTGCTGGTTTACACTGACACGAAATTAGACCGAAATTGCATTAATTTCTGTGATATTTTGGAGCAGTTTGAGAAATTGCAATTAAACATTTTCTTAAATAAATAATTATTTCTTAGTATGAGAGCAGCCAATATCTGTATTTTTTGCCTGCGGTCCATTTTTACCGACACAACTATCCAATAAGCAAATAAGCTATTCACTAAACCGCGTCACAACCGTCGGTCACACTGCAATTTTAATCGGAATTAACTGCGCCGGTAATCCCGTGTTTAACGCCGCTGTCTGTTTAGGCTATAAGTTGCATCCACTTGCAGGATTTTTGCCCGCTGTAACGTCTGAGCCTCCTGTAACTTCTGAGCTGCAACAAAAAACTAGCAAAACCTGCAAATTTGACTCCAGCTGGAACGCACCTAATAATGCGAACTTTAGTTCCCTCAAATATTAAATATTGGTGGACCATATTTTCCTATCGCATAAATCACTAAAATAAGCCCTGATATATTTTATATAAGAGAAAACTTGGGTGATCATTCAAATACTCACTGTTTCATTAGCTAGGAGTAAGACAAAACTTTTTCCCTTTTAACAAAACAATATTTTTGTAGAGTATTGAAAATGTTTAATTCAAAACTCTAACTTTTATGAAAATGTAAACCGAGTTGAATTCGTCAGAGCCGTAGCTACTTGTTTCTTGTTTTTATGTTATCTCTCTTGCCATTAAATTATCTTTCCGCTTATGAGTTTTATTAATTGCGTTACGCTTACTTTCATCGTTATGCTTTATGCTCATCCCTCCGTACTGTACTTGCCTTTTGCCTGCCTGCATATTTCGTATCAGAGACATATGTATATGTGTGTGTATATGTAGTGTTAGCAAATTCTTAACCTTCAAACGAAAACAAAAACAAAAGATTTCAGAATACAGCTTAGTCCTTGCCGCAAATATGTAAGTACCAAATCGCATAGAAACA
The DNA here is from genome assembly GCF_028408465.1 of Anastrepha ludens. Classification (NCBI taxonomy): domain Eukaryota; kingdom Metazoa; phylum Arthropoda; class Insecta; order Diptera; family Tephritidae; genus Anastrepha; species Anastrepha ludens. The sequence continues at coordinate 6,353,711 of NC_071499.1, read as the reverse complement.
TACAGCCCAGCAGCCACTTATACGAGTATCCACAAATGTAGGTGCAATATTACCCAAACTACCTACTTCTAGTGCAACTTATATTGACAGCAAAGACTAAACCGTATTCCGATATCTTCGTGCCAGCCACCAACAAAATAGTACCAAAAACACAAACCGAAAACTCCCAACCAACCAAAAATGTAGAACACAGATAAATGTCACAAAATGGTACGTTGAATGCATGAAATGCATTTAAATGTTTTTTCATACCTTTTCAATTAATTCTCGAGATGAAATTTTATCATTTTTCATTTAAATTTTCAATTCAATATATACTATTTACATACATACTTTTGTATATTTCTGCTGCTATAGTGTATTAAATATAGTTATTTTTGATTTCCATGTCTCAAAAACAAAAAACAAAAATTTTATCGATGGCAAAATACAAAGAGGATGATTTGCAAATTGGAAAACCTGTTAAGGTTATGAAATGGAAGAGGTAAAAGGCATACGTGTATAAAATTATCTACAAACAATAACTCAATCATGCCGCTCAAATCGTAATCGCTTGGAGTTATCTCCAAAACATTTTCTAAGCTTTTCCAACAAAATTTCAATTCACCTTCCTAATCTTACGGCCTTTCTAAGAAATTTTATACAAAAGCGCTAATTGGAAAACGTATTATTCTTTCACTCAAATCACAAGCTGTCTTAAACTACAATACTTCAAATTTTTTAGAAGTGTATTGCTTGCTTTTATATCACCCACACAACGAACTTTTCACATTCCACTTCAAGTTTTACGCAAATTCACGCACCATTACGAAATCAGAAAATGTAAATCAGGAAGGTAAACTTACTTTCTGCAGGAACATTAATCAGGTATTTAAAAAACGTGTATGCATAGTTGAAGCCTTTAGAGAACACCTTACAAAAAATGGACAGAAGGTATCAGTAACGTCCAGGTATAAGTCAAATTTTAGCATTCAGTTTATTCCTCAAAAGTGATATTAGCGCCTTCAAGGTACTTTCCAACTTTATGCCACTTATGCCAACTTTTAATACAGCTCTCGAAATATTTCTGGAACTCTATTTTCGTGATAATCATCAGTGCCATCTTCGGGTTTTCCATTACTTCCTTTCGGCTGTTGAAACGCGTTCCCCGTAGTGGTTTTTTGACTCATTCAAACAGAACAAAAAAATCGCAGGGAGCCATGTTGGGTGAATTCAATGGGTGTTGGATGGTATTCGCTTCGTCTTTGGTCAAAAACTCACTGGTTTTTTCTCCACGAATCTTTTCTACTATGATGAATTGCTTTACGCAAAAGTCACATAAGCCCAAATTATATTCTTTTTTAACTGTCCGATCTCCTGGCAAAAATTCGTGGTGTAACATACAATACTGTTGTAATCCATCATGCCATAAAAACTGTGAGCATCGTTTTCTTTTTTGACTAAAAACAACGTGGCTTTCTTGGGCTTGGTTCATTCGAAGCTCTCCATTCACTCGCCTGGTGTATGGACAGCGTTCTCTCGTACTCATAAATCCACGTCTCGTATTCAGTAATGATGCGTTTGGTGAATATTGGGATTGGATGTCGGAATCAGCCTTGGAAATCATATCTTTGGCTATATCTACGCAGTCCATATTTGCATGAAATTCAGGTCCAACCAACTGCTGGGGCCAGCTTTGCAGCAACACGCGGCAAACTCAAATCATAAACTAACATGTCCTGAACGGATCTATAAGCAATGTTCAAGTCCTCTGCCTGCTCCCATCAGGACTTCTTCTACTTTATTGATGTTTTCATCATTTATCGATGTCGACAGCCTGCCACTTCATTCGTTATCCTCGATCACGATCTCTTTTAAGCGTTCATGCCACTCGTAAACGGCTGTTTTCTTTAGAGTATCATTACCAAAACATTTTCCCAACAATTCTACGGTTTTCGCGCCATTGAATTTATTTTTAACGCAATATTTAATACAAACTCGTTGTTGTAAATTCAAATCTATTTTTAAGACTATAAAACATATATGTACATATGTCAAGCAATGTCGAAACAATTTTGGAAGGAATGTTAATCACAGATGTAGGTTACCAAAAAAAGAAAAAGCACAGCTCAAATCAGTTGACTTAGAGCGTCATCTGGCGCTTAGGTTAGGTTAGATTATACTGGTTAGCCGAGGCTACGCAGAGACCATTTTGGTCCATAGCGATACCAGATCAGAATTTTAGGAGACTCTCAAGCTCCAATTCAAAATGTATCAAGTATTTCAAAACTGAAAGCGCCTACGTAGCATAAATTAGATTTCGAGAAAGCCGGACAGTAGCATTAAAGATGATTCAGGGTTTCTCTTATACATGGCTCATTACATTTCCTGTAAGCATCGTACACCTGGCGGTTGTTCCGGGAACTTTTGATCAAGTTAGTATATATCTTCTTTCGAGTACTCTTGCGAATGAAGTACTTCGGATATTTTTAAAAGTATACTTCTTTTCCCCTTAACTTTGTGGTGTGCATCTTGATGTTGTTCCATCAGAGGAAAGATCTCCAATTTTATGTCACCTCTATGGCACTACCGGGGCATGGATTTTATGAGCAGCTTTTTCATGCCAGAGGTTAGTCATTACCTGGTTGAGGTGACTGCTATTAGAAGAAACTTTTTTTTATAACTTTGATGTTTATTGCCCATAACGTCGATTGAAATCAGTCCTAATGGCCGGTATACTATATTGCGCATAAACAAAATTTTTAAATAATTTTTTGTTCTTACTGATGAATGTTTACGTGCTTTCAAATTGCTCTGCATTACCAGACTCTAGCTTTGTTTGCATTTCTCAAAAACAAAACTTTCACATACATCAAAGAAGTGAAAAAATTGGGCTCATACACAAAGCCTTTTGAAATCCTACTATCAATGACATTCAATTCACTTTACTGAAACTATGTAGCACTTTTAAGATCTATATGTGCTTACATATGCACATTAGGGTGGTCATAATTTGTATGAAAAAAAAATTATTTTTTGTGGTACACCCTCTAGAAACGTAGCGCTATCACAACAATTACTAAATATGAATATGAAGGTTGAGAAGTTTCGACTACAACACCAAGTTTGAAAAATAATGGACTATGAATAAGTTCGTGCGGTTTTTTTCGAAATTTGAAACTTTATTGACGTAAAATGGTTACAAATTTAATATTCAAAATATTGTCCATCGCTTACTACTACTTTTTCCCATCTTTCTGGCAATTCACGGATTCCCTTTGTGAAAAATTCGGTCGGTTTTGCCGCAATCCACGAATCGATCCATTTTTTGACTTCATCGTAATTACGGAAGTGCTGGTCAGCCAGGTCATGTTGCATCGATCGGAAGAGATAGTAATCGGATGGCGCAAGGTCTGGACTATACAGCGGGTGGGGTAGGACATCCCATTTGAGCGTTTCTAAGTATGTTTTGACCACTTGTGCAACATGTGGCCGAGCATTGTCATGTTGCAAAATAACTTTGTCGTGTCTATCGGCGTATTGCGGCCGTTTTTCTCGCAGTGCTCGGCTCAAACGCATCAATTGTCGTCGGTAGACATCCCCCGTAATCGTTTCATTCGGTTTCAGTAGCTCATAATACACAACACCCAGCTGGTCCCACCAGATACACAGCATAACCTTCAGGCCATGAATATTCTGCGCCGACGTCGATGTTGAAGCATGGCCAGGGTATCCATACGTTGCCCGACGTTTTGGATTGTCGTAATGGACCCACTTTTCATCGCCAGTCACAATTCGATGCAAAAAACCCTTTCTTTTGTGCCGTTGAAGCAGTTGTTCGCATGCCATAAAACGGCGTTCAACGTCTCTTGGCTTCAATTCATACGGCACCCAATGGCCTACCTTTCGGATCATTCCCATGGCTTTTAAACGTTTGGAAATGGTTGATTGATCAACTCCCAAAGTTTTTGCAACCTCTTCTTGCGTTTGAGCCGGATCTTGATCGAGCAATTCCTCCAATTCGGTATCCATGAACTTTGGCGGCGCACCCTCGCGTTCTTCGTCTTCCAAGCCAAAATCACCACTTTTAAAGCGTGCAAACCACTTCTGGCACGTTCGCTCAGATAGAGCATGCTCACCATAAACTTCCTCCAAGATACGATGACTTTCGGCTGCTTTTTTCTTCATATTAAAATAATGAAGAAGAATTCCCCGCAAAAACACATTATTTGGCACGAAATTCGACATTTTCAAGTGTGGTAAAAATATTGTTGTTTACGCTTCAAATAAAAAACTTATACTGACGTTTGTGCCTTACGACAGTAGCTCTCCAATGAATGTTTGGAAATGTGGATCGATGGAATAATAATCAAGTTACGCCATCTGTTGTAAAACCGCACGAACTTATAAATAGACCTATTATTTTTTGGAAAATAGTTTTTGAAAAACTCCCCCTCAATTTTTTTTCTTTCTTGTTTTTTAGCTAAGCTAAGCTATTATAGTTATCTCTGTTTCGATTCCGGGATTCACATAGCTTTTCAAGTATGTACAGGTGGAAAATACCGCTCCAGTGAAGCACCCGTAGGCAGTGATCAATTTCGAGGCATCGGATTGTGAATTGATTATTTTTGTGTAGAACCATTCATGACATTTATTTTTTAAAGATAATCCGTTTCAAATGTTGGCCGCAACTGCGCCGTAATTCGGTCAATGACTCTCTAAAGAACTTCGGTCTGAGTCTCGTGAATAACTTTAGTATTGTTGGCTTCCAATGCTTCAATCGAAGCTGGCAGTGGTGGTCAATCCACTGGTACGAGACGAGTGACAAATTGCTCACCGAAACGCCGACGCAGTAAATCCATTGTTTCACGGACTGTAAGAGCCGTTTTGTTGGAACCAAATGTTGTGGAGATCACGGGCTTCCGGCATCCGGCATCAAAAAGTCGTTTGTCATGGCGCGATTGCGTTCGCCATTTACTGCCTTTGAAGAAATATGTGCCGGTGATTTTTCCAGCCCTTAGGCCGTATGAAACGGTTGTTTTCAAAGGATGTAAAGGCTGTTCTTGAATGGCTTCGGGTTGATTTTCAGCCCAAATACGGCAATTTTGCTTAATGACGTAACCATTAATCAAAAACTGGACCTCGTCGCTGAACACCATAAGTTGGTCTGAGCGCACGATGAAATCTTTTCACAGAGCGCCGATTTTCGTAAAAGTATTCGTAGTCGTTGTTGAGGCCTAAGTCTTTCCATGATGAAATGTCAATGAATACTAAAAAAAGTTATGTATTTAGTGCGACAGTAGTCACGCGGGATCCATCAAAAAACCCCTTATTGAAAAGAGTACCTCCAATCTGACCACGCTTTACTTGTTGCGACGTGTGCGTAGTCCACTCCACTGATTCCCTGATTCGCTTCGACTTTTAAAATACTTTAAAATCAATATTTATCTCACAATTCTGACCATCAATGGGGTTTGGAAAACATAAAGATCCAACACATTGATGGCAATGTTTTTTTAATCCTCTTTTTAATTGGCGCTATAACCGCTTACGCGATGTTGGTCAAGCTTAACAACGCGCGTCAGTCGTTTCTTTCTCGTGCTAACTGGCGCCAGTTGGATACACCCAGTGAAGCCAAATCCTTCTCCACCTGATCTTTCCAAACGCAGAGGAGGCCTTTCTCTTTCTCTGCTAACACCAGCTGGTACCGCATCGAATAATTTCAAAGCCGGAGCGTTTGTATCCATTCGGACGATATGACCCAGACAACGTCTTTACTAGCGTACTTAAAACAAAAAAGTGTTTTCAAGCCGGTACCTCTAAATCGCATCCGAGTAGTTTAATATTTCATATCTAGCAGTTTTTTAAGCACCCTCGTATTTCTAGATGGTGTTTTGAATAATATTAACAATTTCAGAAATAGCGGCCACCCTAATGTGCATGCATACATACATACATACATGGCTAAATAACTGTACTTAATTTCTTAAAGTTGCCCACTAAATATCGCTACCTTCTGCTTTCAATTTTCCCTTTTTATATCGTTCACTTGCATTTTCGCACATCCAACTTTCTAACTTGTAAATTAAAAAACAAAAAATTACACTTCTTGATTTGAAAACTTGAACAATTTGCATGCAGCAACAAAGATCGATTGTTCAGTTTCAACGAAGACGTCTTCGGTTACGGATTCAGGTATTTTTGATGCACAAAAACCGTTAGTTTTACGATTTCCTATCAGCTTTATTGTTCGCTAGCCTAAACGCCGGAAATGCAGATATATTTTACCAAATGTGATTTATACTTATTTCTCTTTTTTTCTCTTATTTGCTAATTGAATTTACCACACGAAACGTGCAACACACACAAAATGCTAATAATAACGGACATAATGCACAAATCGATGTTTATCTCACTACATACAAATATACAATGTGCAACTACGTGTGTGTCTACAAATACACAACTGACAATACAAAAAAAAATATAATCAAACGTCTTTTAGCCCTATACTGGAACAAACTTCCGATGCCGTACTACTAGCGGCGCATCAAGGCGACCTAAATATGGTAGTTAGCGCTTTCGTATTTACTAGTAATTTTAACTTAACTCAACTTTAACCAAATGCCATTCATTTGTGACTAATTATTTTTGAGTTTCAAAATCAATCTCACTTTTGTTAACAAATTGAATTCGATTGGCGCTCTTAAGTTTGTGACTAGACCAGTCTCTGTTGCACGCACCCAACTTTGAGACTCACTAAAATTTCACCCTCAACTTTTGTATGTATGTACCTGTATATACTTTACATCTGTATTGTCAAACATATTTGCATACGTATTTTTCAGAACGCTTTCTAAGCAGAATTTTGTGATCTTTTTCTATTTACTCGCTATTCGCCATTTTTGAAATGAATTTCTATTATAACTGTGATTAATTCTCAAATATTCATTCTCGCTGCTTACAGTTACGTGCACTACATGAACAAGGATACTCACTACAATCAGTAAACAAAAATGGACAGACAGCACTGCATTTCGGCTGCAAATACGACCACAAAGACATTGTCCGATATATAATATCGTGCGCATCACGACGTCTGATCAATTTGGCAGATAAGGATAAGTATGTATGCATATGAATATATGTACATATGTGTGTGTGTGTGTGTCACTCATTTGTTGGATGAATGTCATAGGCCTAAACAAAAAATAATAATATTAAATATTGGTGCGCAACTAAGTTCTCGCTGTTTGTCAACGGATGCCGCCTGCAGTGTGTGCAAGTCGATTCTAACATAACCTTAACGTCAAAAACCAAGCTTAGACATATGGTAAACAAACTGATTCGACATATGGTAAACAAACAGTTTCGACACATTAGTGATTTTGTTTTGGTATCATATACTTTTGGTTTTGTGAAAATGTCTGATTTTGTGCCGAATAATCGTCATTTGCGAGAAATGTTGATTTTGAAAACGGCGGCTGAAGTTTTTTTTCGAATGAAAGAGGAAAATCAACATTTCTCTCAAATGACGAGCGCTTCGAGAGCTACAAAAAGTTTATGGAGATACTGCTTTAAGTGAAACAACGTGCCGAGATTGGTTTCGTCGCTTCAAAGACGGTGATTTTAATGCTGACGACCGTCAGCGTGAAGGAAGGCCAAAAACCGTCGAAGACGCTAAATTGGAGGCATTTATCAATGAGGATCCGTGTCAAACGCAAGAAGAGCTTGCTTCAGAATTAGGAGTTACCCGTCAATCCATTTCCAAGCGATTGCATGCTTTGGGAATGATTCAGAAACAGGGGACTTGGGTTCCTTATGAGTTAAAACCGAGGTCACGCTGCGAAAGTTATGCTATGTACTTGGTGGGACCAAATTGGTGTTATTTATTATGAACTGTTAAAACCAAGCGAAACCATCACTGGGGATCGGTATCGACTTCAATTGATGCGATTGAGCCGAGCACTGCGCGAGAAACGGCCGCAAACGCGGAGAGGCATGAAAAAGTGATTCTACAGCATGACAACGCTCGGTCTCACGTTGCCAAACACGTTAAGACCTACCTGGAAATACTAAAATGGGAAATCCTTCCCCACCCGCCATATTCTCCAGATATTGCGCCGTCCTATTATCACCTGTTCCGATCGATGGCACATGGTCTAGCTGACCAGCAGTTCCATTCATATGAAGACATCAAAAAATGACTTGACCCATGGATAGCCTCAAAAGATGAACAATTTTGCCGCGACGGTATACGAGATCTACCAGAAGCGATGGGCAATACTTTCAATGATTCACTTGTAACCGTTTTTCAGAATAAAGTTGTATTTTCATATTTTCATGAAAAAACAGCGAGAACTTAGTTGCGCACCTAATAATATAAAAAATTACAAAAAAAAATGTTTCAGTTAAAAAATTGTTAAAATTCCAAAAACAAAAAATGTTAGTTAACAAAATTTAAAAAAAAATCTAAAAAATGTGTTTAGTTAAAAAATTTAAAAAGTAATATTTTTTTCAGATATATATATGTATATATATAAATTAAAAAAAAACAAATTTTAATTAAAAAAAATTATGATTAATAGCCTCGTCTCAATGGGCCCGTTGCACAGTGCGGCCGATTCCCGAAAAGCTGGCCAAAACTCAAAAAATTAAGTAATTGATTCAAAATTTCTTACTCGAGGGTTGTCGGGGTCGCTGATTACGAATTTGATCTTAAAATTTTGAAAATCCAGCCCCTTCCACCCCTATTGGCCACCCCCTCACGTGAAATAGCGTATATTCTAGAACATAATCAAGATGCATGTAAATTTATATGTTTTCGGGGTCGCAAGGTAGCAAGTGGTAGCAGCTGAATCTTGTTTTATTCAGTAACCATTACTTTTTTGAGTAACCTTTAATAGGTTTCAAAGCAGCATATGACGGCGTTGTATTACTATACAGTTTGAAAACTCAAATTTTATAAAAAAAATTGCAAAAAATGTATCTACGTATTGCTGCAGCTAAAAATTTTGTGTCGAGGTATTGATATGTACCAAAGATTTCTCGTATTTTACTAACCTTCCGAAGATGATTCCATTTGGTTTTGTTCAATTTACTCCATTACAAAATCTTTCAAATGTGTACAACTTTCACTATTCATCGACAGTAATACGATGTTCAAACGAAGGCCACGTTGCGACTGAAAATACAGAGGATACTTAGGGTACAGGACGTTGCTATGAACGGTTTTCACTACTCAAGGCATTACTGTAGCCAACCCAAAGACAAAAAAACTCTATCTAGAAACTTTTTTTTTCGACTTTTGGCCAGCTTTTTGGGAATCGGCCGCACTGTGCGTTGCGGCAACGAATTCGACTGACAGCAAAATAGATTATGTGCCGTACGCCATGCCAGAATGCACAAAAGTGCGGCGAAAATGACAACTGTTTAAAGAAGTACAATTTTATAACGCGCAAATTTATTATTATGTCAAATTAAATTCAGAAAATAATAAATTGTGAAAATTCATATGCGCCCTTATCTTTTTTATAAAAGCTTGAAAGAGAAAAGGCTAGGCTTAGCCAAATTGTTCTGAAAAATTAATGCGCGTTATAGTCGAAATTATGGACGCACCCACCGTCTACCACCATAAAATCTATTAAAACCCTCTTTCACTTCAATAAGCATTAATTTTATAATAAAGGGAGGTTAATTTTCAAGAGCTGATGTTGAATGCGAACCACACCTAAACGTCAACGACACCGTTGGACTTTTTCTTTGGGGTTATCTGAAAGAAAAGGTGTACGTCGATAAGCCAGCACAATTCAAGAGCTAAAGGATGAGATAATTCGGCACATTAACGGCATAGAACCTCAATTATGCCTCAGCGTCAGCGAAAATTTGGACCATCGGATGGAGGTGTGCCGCCGAGGCCGCGCTGGCTATTTGCCCGATATTTTTTTCCTTATGTAATTGAGCCTTACCAATATTATCATAATAAAGAGAAATGACAATAACTTCCTAAAAAATTGTATTTTATTCAAAATCAACACCGGCTCTTAAAAATTAACAACCGTTTACATTTCACAACCAACAAAAACCTGTTTATACACAACGAAATATAATACTTGCTTTCACAACAAGAACATATGTTGCTTTTCTGTTTATATGCAGCAAAACTTATATTTATCACGACACGTCAGTCAAAAACGTTGCCGCAATGGACACAAAGGACATATTGTGACAGCCCTATAAATACTGTACTCCGCACCTTGTACTTCAGCATTTACCGATCCTCAACGTTACGCCTATTTTTTGTGTACTATTGTATTAAATCCATTTTGTTGCATTTTTTAACTTTCTCTTTCTCTCTTTTCCTCTCATCCGCTCTCTTCCCCTATAGGGGACAAACAGCACTGCACGTTGCTGCTGAAAACAATCGCCGCGACATTTGCGTAATGCTGGTGGCTGCGGGTGCTAACCTACAGGCACGCGATCTATGCGGCAACACGCCCATGATGGTGGCCTTCAATAAAAACTTCACCGAGATTGCAACATATTTGGAAAGTAAGATGCTTTGCGCTACAATACATACAACAACAGCTATAGCGAAGAAACGCAATAAAATGCAGCACCAAAACCGTAATCCGTAATCCAGACAGCTAAATGAATAGGCTAGGCAGCTAAAGCTAGAAGTTAAAAAGCTAAAAATGACAAATCGCCCGCACCCTCCCAAAAACACCACTTCGGCTATTTCCCCGATAGCAATTATTGATTGCCACGAAATGCAGTAGTTTGTTTAAATAAAAAAAAAAAACGAAAAAGCAGAAATAAAAACAAAAAATTGCACTGGTTTATATTATAAGCTTTGTATTACCGTTATATGCATGTATTTGTAGGTTATGTAACTCTTTTGGTTGTGTTTCAAATTTTCTTTTGTGATTTTCATTCATTTTATGTTTAGTTGTTAATTTTACTATGTTGGGAATTTTTTATTTAAATTAATTTTAATGCTCATTTACCCCCTTAACTGTATTGTTTGCACTCGTATGTTAGAGCTGGTTTTAGGTAATCGATAGTAGAATTTTAGAATTTATTATTAAATTTTAATTTTAACGACACAAAATTAATTAACTTTACCTGTATATCTTTTTTATTCTGCTTCTGCATACAAATGATAAAAACGAAATTGCAAAAACAAAACAAAAAACATGAAAAATCAATGTGACAACCAAACATTCCATAACAATTAAGGTCAAGAGCGTTTTCTCGTAATGCAGAGACAGTCGCGAAATTGAGTCGAGACCACACGAGCAAAACTGGATATAAGTAGCAACAGAACTTAAGCAAATTAAAATTAGCATTAATTAAAGTAAACAATAGCATAAGTACACATAAATACATTTAGAAACTAAGTATTAAAATAAAATTTAAAAAAGCAAAAAACAGCTAAACAGGCAACAAGCAACTATGGGCACTCTGGAATGAAGGCTACGAAGCCCAATTAGAAATATTTTCACTATTTATTAGATAGATTTACGCTTTTCGCAACGCTTTTAACGGGAATTTGCATAAGAAACCACACAGCAGAGAATTCATGCAATCTAATTGATTTATTCGCAAACATTTAAGCATCATAAGAATTTTCGATTAACACACAAATCCACTATAAGTAATTGAGAGCAATTCTTCAAGCAGTAATCGTAATCAAGTAGTTTAATAGTTACCAACTGGAGTGAATTATACTCGTATTTAAAATTATCATTACTTCTTGAAACCAGATTTGATTCAAGCGAAAGAAAATTTAACGCTGAGACAAATTCAAAGAAAATTAGTAACGTAAGCTCGTAAATTTTTTCGAAGTCTAATACAAATAGCGCATAAGTATGCCACAATTAGTGGCGACTATACGAAAAAAAGCAAAAACAAAAAATACAAAATTAAATTCAAAATTTAAAATGGTAAGCAGCTCAGCAGGAGCGAAAGAAAGATTCATTTGTGATATGGAATTAATTATAAAGAATGTTCTGTGAAAATAAAATAAAAGCAGGCATTGGCCAAGTTTGCGCCAGCTAAAAAAGTAGGGCAGGCGGCGAATTTTGGTCGCAAGTAAATTTAAACTAAGCTTACATTAAATGTGAATTAACTTAGGAAGCTCTTCATAAATAATTTTAGTAAACTAAAAAATCGAATACAAATCTAGTTGATGTACGAAAAAAATATATGAACGGCGAAAATTGTACGCTCGCAACAAGCAAATGAGCAGCATGTAGCCTTAAAACACACATACACAGATACACACACACACACTCATACACGTATACTCATATTAAATACTTGAAATACTTAGGTATGAATGTAATTGCAAAAAGTTAAGAAATACTCAGCAAACACTAAAATGCAATTGAATTCACTTTTGTTTTCGAATGGCACTCGCTTTGATGGATATGAATTAAAAATAAAAAATAAACAATAAACAACACACATATTTCGTTTTTATTTCTATTGTGTTTTTTTTTTTTTTTTTTGTATCAAGTTACGGTTATTTTTGCGTTGAGTTTTTGGTAAGTTTCACTTTAATTGCTTTTCTCTAATTTTATTTTCCTAATTTATATTAAAAATATGCCCATTTAAAAACAAAAAAAATTCAAATTTAATTCAAACTTATCTTTGAGGCTACTACAAATACAATCGCCGCCTCTGCACTTTTTTTCATATCGCTCGTTTGCTGGAGAAACCTATGTATGTATGTATATACAGTCAGAGTCAAAAGAAAGTGTACACTATATATTGACAAGTTTTGACTGTTTACTTTTTAATTTCAATAACTTTTTTACAAAAATATAGTTCATACTACAACAAAAGACGTATAAATCAAAGTCTCGAACTTTGTATAAAAGTCGTAAAAATTTGACAAATTTTCATTAAAATTTCACACTTTTTACTCAGAATTTTTAGAAAAATTTTGGGTATGTAATTTATGGCTTATTAAATTTTGAACTTTGTGTAATATTTTAAAAAATTCGGCAAATTTTCATCAAAATTTCAAACTTTTCACTCAGAATTTTTAGAAAAATTTCGGGTATACAATTTTATAGCTCATTAAATTTTGCTTCAAGTAAAGCAAAAATTACACACCGATTCTTGAGAATTTTTTTGCTCGCGGTCCTATGCATTTTCTCCATTTAACGCCTACTCCACAATTTTTTATTTGGCAGAAAACAGCCAACACTGTCAGCAGAAAAAATTGTCAAAAATCAAAGCAAGTTTTGAACCACCTGAAACTTGCACTTTATTATAACAAAATTCAGTGATAACTTAGTCCTGCCATAAGTTATGTTACAAGTTAAGGGGGAACACTACTGTGATTTTTCAAAAAAATCAATTTTTTTTTGCATTTTCTTAAAGTATGCATTTGCATTTTTGCATTTTTCTATTCAAAAATATATAAAAAAATTTAAGCTTAAAATCTTGAAAATTGACGAAATTATACTTTACATATCATTTCAATTATCGCTACTTAATACTGAGCGCTCTCACTGAGCGCCGCCAATGAAAACTTTAAACGCGTTTTTTCTCAAAACGACTTTTCTGACCACGGCGGCCTCGATTTCTCGAAGTCTTATGAACCGATTTTAAATTTTTTTTTTTTTTTTTGTACATGTATTGGCTACAGTCGAGGATAACCGTTTTATAAATTCCAAAAATTAATATTTTTTCAAGCCTTTCGAAAACAAGAAAAAGGTAAAAACACAAGATCATTTTTCAAACCTGCACCATTTCCTCAAAAAACAAAAACCAAAAAAAACCGCCTCGTGCGACGATAGCCATTGATGTATAGATTAGGAATTTTTTTTGGTTTTTTGCTTTCAAATGATTTTTCCCCGCTGCATCGTGGCCACCAGGGTGCATCAGTTTTTTTTTTTTAACGTCATTGCACTAATATTAATAACAACTGGAATTTTTCATATTTTTTAATAAAAAATTGTGTCAGTATAGTTGAATATTTGTTAAATAAATTATAATTTGTCCGATCCTCAAATAATCATCACTACTTATAAAAAAAAAATTCATGAAAATCACTTAATTTTCACGCGTTCACAGTGGTGTTCCCCCTTAAGTCCGTTATGGATATGAAATTTTAATACTTTTTTAATGAAGTTGATTTTATTTAATTATGTAAATATTAAAAAAAAAATTTTAATTTTATTCGAAATGGTCGCCATTTGCTTTTACGCAGGCCTTCAAATGATTAGGTCATTCATCTGTTGTAGCACGCACAGTTTTTATGGATATTAGCGACGCTGCTCGAACCAAAGATTGTTTGAGACTCTACAAATTTCTGTCACAGAATTTATGGCAAGACTAAGTATAAAACTGCATGATGGAAATTCGCCGAATTTTTACGAATTTTAAATAGCCAATATGTGGGGTACACTTTCTTTTGACGCTCTCAGTACAAATATTTGGTCCCTTTGTTCCTGTATGGAACATAGGAAAAAAGTCTAACGCAAAAAAAATTATTAGATTAGATAAATTTCATAAATGAACACCAGCTGTACTTTTGTGCTGTAGTCATGGCGGAGGAAATTGAAGCTTCAGAGCAGTTTTCCCCGAATTTGTGGTTCTTTGCGTTATGACGTTCTTGCAGCAAACGGCCGATATGTACTTTTGTTCAAGGGACTCTGGCTATAAAAAAAAATTTAATAAAGGATCGGCTTTTTTCCAATTACTTAATTTTAGAATTATAATTTTTTTTTTGCTTAGGAAATTTGATTTGTAAAATTAGATGCCAGGAATCCAATAAACTAACAGACACAGCCAACTTTTTTACCAGGCATTGGCGTCGTTTGGTTAATAATCTGAGTAACCTGATTGGAATAATAAGATAAGAGCGGCAGTGCATCCAAACTCGGTAATGAAGATTAAAAGTTCTTAAGTTGCTACATTCCTAGCAGTAATTTCTTCCACACGAAATTTTCCTTTTTATACGCCCTCTAGGGTGATCTATTCCAAATGCGTCATGCCCATACCCATACAAGAACTAACGAACTCAAGAAAGAAGTCTCGTGATCATGAGAACCGCTGAAGTATCTCCGGCTAGACTCTAAAAAAAGTCGTGTTAAGTCCCCATTGGAAACCATCTTATTTACTTTTATCGTTTCATCCGTAAATGACGCCGAACATCGATTATTGATGCTGATATTGCACGTAAGTTACAGTTACTTGATTCAGTTCTGGCAATTAGAGCTGCGAATTGTACCATTTACGTGACAGATTCGTAATTCGTTAAATTGTTTTGTGCATTGTTGGATTTGTATTTCGTCGACGGATAATCTAACTTAAATACATAATAATATCCCTAAGTATGACCTGCTCAAGAAAATGGGAGAAAACATTGTTTCATAGTTTAAGTGACGTCAGATTTTTAACAGCTGATTTCGAATAGTTTAACGAAAATAAGGGAATTATTTGTGATCAAAATGAGAGCCAAATAAATGGGTTCGATGATGTCATGGAAAAGCTCTGTATTGTGGTCCAGTAAAAATTACAATAATGCAAAATTTTAAGCTAAACCAAAGCCAAGTGAGTCGCCAGACGAGTCATTAAACGAGTTTCTGGGTAAAAAAATTTAATACCACACTAGGCACGGACAGACCAACTATAAATTTGTTTCAGATCTCTTTATCTATATTCGTGACATGTGTTACTTGAGCATAATTTTGATCAAATTAAAATTTTTGGATTTGTATGTCTTACTTGAAAACTGTTTGGCGATAATTTGAGCGTGCATTTGAATGTTCAATCAAAATCCTCTCAGAATTGAACTGAAAATTCGAAGAAAGAACCAAAATTTGTTAAGTAACTCATTTTTATCCAAATCTTCAAACTTCAAACTTTTTTCTTTACCGTCTTTGTTTTCAAACGTACAGCCGTACAAATGTTGCCTAGAAACAAATATTGAAAATTGATTAGAGAGCGTGCTCAAATTTCACTGACTCGACTACCATTATTTTCTCGGTAGATGGATGTGGTGATCGATATCTCGTTAAGTATCGATCGAACAATTTAAAGTTTATGCTCGTTGTCAAGGTGACATTTCACACTAAAAATATGATTTTACTGTTTTTTGTTTGTTCCATTGAGTGATGAGTTACAGGGTTTTAACAATGGAAGTCAGCAAACATAAAAAACGATACATTTTACATTTTTTCTTTGATGAGGGCAGAAATACAAGACGGCATATGAAGAAAACTTAAAGTCGATTTGACTGTGTGTAGGCGTCTTAAATTGAATGGTTACTTTGGAAGCGAAATCAAATATAATATTACTAAATTTTACATACTTCGATATCCCTTGACTGTGGTGGCACTGTTTCCATCTCTATTTTCTAAGGGAATATTTTGAGCATTTGTACTTTGTACAGTTAACTTTTTTTACGTTTCTGATTTTATGTTCTTAATTTATGTACACTTGATTTAATGCAGTTGGATTCTAAAAACTATTTTCCTTTGAGAACCGAGTTTTGTGAATACTCAAATTTTTTATAATATTTTGTGTGATAGTTGAAAAATAATTTTCCAATTGACATATTTGAAATGAAAATAAAAATAAAAATAAAAATATGATTAAAAATAAAAATATGGATAAAAATAAGAATAAATATAAAATTGAAAATAAAATTTAAAATGAAAATAAAAATAAAAATATGAATGCAAATAAGAATAAAAATAAAATTGGAAATAAAATTTAATATAAAAATAACAACAAAAATAAAAACAAGAATAAAAATGGAAATAAAATTTAAAATAAAAATAACAACAAAAATAAAAATAATAATAAAAATGGAAATATAAATAAAAACAAAAATGGAAATAAAATTAAAAATAAAAAGGAAATAAGCATCAAAATAAATATGGAAATAAAATTAGCCCTTTACCGCATATGAGCCCATACATGGTGTCAGAAGGAGAGGAGGGTTTGTTTTATAGGTCACAACACTCAATGTAATAGACGACAATCGCTGAAGGTGCGAAGAATTTTGAACCCTACCCGCCAAAAAACAAAAACAGTCCATTTATGGTATTCCAGATTTGATTCAATTTTATTTGCAAATTAAGTATTATAAAATAATTCAACAGTAAAACGCAAAAAAATTATCTTTGATTTATGACATTTCGAAATAACCTCACTTTTGTGCAAGCCGGTGAAAAAGCAGAATTCAAGAATTGAAGTGCGAGTGATTAATTTTCAAAAACGATAAGTAAGTAAATTTAAGTACATTTTGACAAAAAAAATATTTTCATGAAGTCGATGTACTCATCTTTCTTGACGCATAATAAGGTTTCCGCTTTTCAACCGTTTTCTATACTTTACGACTAGTTTTGTACATACGATTCCGTAAAAAAACAAAAAAACCTTTTTCATTCTCCTTTCTTTTAATTTGTCTTATTGATAATTAAATGAAGCTATTTCCATCGTAAAACATTTTTTTTTTTTTGCAACGCTTTATTAATTTATGCAGTAAAGGGTTAAAAATTAAAATTAAAAATAGAAATGAAAAAAGAATAAGAATAAACAAAAAGAAGAAAAATGGAAATAAAAATAAAACTTGGATTAAAAAAAGGAATAAAAACAAAAACAAAAAATTGGAAATAAAATTAAAAATAAAAGTAACAATAAAAATAAAAATGAAAATAAAAACAACAATAAAAGTAAAAATAAAAATTAATGAAAATAACAGTACAAATAAAAATTAAAATTAAAAAGGGGAAAAACCAAAACATTATATAAAACTTTTTCATTATTTTTCCTTCAATATGTCTTTAATTATTATTTTATAACTAAACAAAGCTATTTGCATCGTGAAACAATTTTAATTTTAATCAATTTATGCATTAAAGCGTTAAAAATAAAATTAAAAATTACAATGGAAATTAAAACTAATATTAAAAATAAGCATAAAAGTAAAAACAGAAATGAAAATTAAATTAAAAATTAATTTGAGGAGTAGATCACTAAGAACATTTACCAAAATTGTTTGCCTTATAATCAACATTCATAAAACTTGATTTCCTTATTCAGCTCCCGGAATTCTTAAAAATGTATGCATATAAGTAAATGCATATGAATGCATACATACATATATACATGTAGAAACTATTTAGAGTAAATTAGTAGTGTCGTAAGGTAACTATCAAGTCAATTAATTCAAAATACAAAGTAAGTGCATACATACGAGTATATATTTTCCTTTAAGAATGAAAATCATATTGTAGTCTAGTACAGTAAATATGTATTTAGAAATCTACTTATAGTTAGCAAGTACGGAAAATACGTTTTCTTACCACATTTGCATGCACATTTATGCGCGGCAAGAATCCTATACTCCATTAAATACGATGAACAACGGTAAAACGATTTAGAAATAAAAACAAAAAACGGCAGCATGCAAATTTGGTAAGAAAAAAGTGAGCAGCACAGCAATGGTATTTATGTTTTGGATTTCATTAAAGTTTAAAGCAAACACAATTTATTGCATTTTTATTCAAGCCCCTTAAATTTGCAATAAATTGTTATAAAATAGGAAATTATTTATATATACCTGCGTGCATATGTACATATGTAGACATTCAAGGGTTAACAAACAAAAACCAATGAAACGCAAACACATACATACAAATGTGGTATGTATGTGCATATGTGCAAGTATATGTATGTTTACATATAAATTTATACAAATTTAAAGAACCGTTAATTTGAAAATTACTTAAGAAACTTGGTGAATAGAAAAAGGAGTTAAGTATTGTATTAATTAAAGAAAAAATATACTTCTAACGTAAAATAAATAAAAAAATGAAAAAAGAAGAAATACTGAAAAGCAACTGACAATCTACACTACTAATACAGACATAATTGCTATACACGTTAAGTCTTCGAATACATGCACGATTTTCTTTTAGTAAGTATATTAAAAAATAAAAATATATAAAAATTAAAAATATATAAAATATATATATGTACTAAATAGTACATATATTTTGTAGTAGTAATATTTATTAAAAATAATATTCAATTAATTGCAAAAAAAATCGTAAATTCAAAATAAATATTTTTTTCACACTTACTATAAATTTCGCAAACAAAAAATACTAAATAAATATAAATTGTATAAAATAAAAACCAAACTACAGTGCGCTCGGGAAAACGTCAACTAATTAAAACCACGAGTGTTGACGTTTAACAAATTGTTGACGTTTATAAATGTAGAAACTTTTAATAAAAAAACATATTGATAGTGTGCTTTAAACGTTTTTATTGACTATAAACTTAAACTAAACATAAACAAATACAAAAAAAGAACAAAAAAGGCTTTCAGCCTAACTAAAACTAAAGGAACGCATTTCAAAAGAGATCACATTTCACATACATACTTATGCATCTAAAAAAAATCGGTTATTTTTTTCTGTTGTTTTTTCCTTTCCAATACTTGGAGGAGAGCTTTCTCTCGTAAACGTCTTAATACATTTAGGTCATTTTGCTCAACATTCTCGCATTGAGCCCAATCTAAAGCCCGGTCAAATATTTCGACAGCTTCGTTTGGTTTTATTGTCTGTACATTTGTACTCGTATCTAAATCGTTGTCATCATCATCGGTCACTTCTAACTCCTCAGCTTCACACGAATTAGAAACATTACCCAGTAGAAAATCTTCATTCCACTTTTGAATGGATGGTACTGTATAGTCAACCTTAAAAAATGTATAAAGTTACTGGTCGTGTCGTTAAAATAATTTTATAAAGCGACAAACCTGAGGGTTTATTTCATAAAGCAGATCAACTGCGAGCTCCATTAGTTGTTGCAGTTCCGAGTTTATTTTTTCTTTCAATATGCTTAACGGAATATCTTCCTCCGGATCTGTCTCATTTTCCGTGAAACGCTAAACATTTTGCCAGCATTTTGCCATTGTATCTTTGCTAACTTTATTCCATGCGGCTTCTAAAAGCATAACACAATCCCTTAATGTAACAGCTTTCATAGAATCTACTAGATCTGATTTTTTGCTGTTACCATGGCTAGAAGACTGTTTCTATAATACAGCTTCGTTATTTTAATTGCGTTTTGATCCATTGGTTGGATAAGTGGGGTTACATTCGGAGGAAAGAACATTGCAACTATGTTTCGATCTTCTGTTTTAAGTTCTAATTCACTTGGATGAGATGGAGCATTGTCTATCAGAAGGAGCGCTTTAACTGGCAAGTCCGTTTTTAAAAGAAAATCTGTTACCTAAAATTAGAAAATCTTAGCTATTAAAAGCGATATTTTTTCTATAGCAGAACAAATATTAACCTGTGGCACAAAGGATTTATGAAACCAATCGTAGAAAATAGCTGATGTCATCCATGAGGATTTGGATCTCTTGTACTCAGTTGGGCAGTTAAAGTTTTTGAAAATGCGTGGATTTTTTGCCTTCCCAATCACCAACAATTTAAGCTTATGATTTCCGGAAGCATTAGCACAACATAAAAAAGTAACGCGTTGTTTTTCTGTCTTTACGCCCGGAGCAGTTTTTTCGGCACTTGATACGTAAGACTTTTCTGGCAAAATTTTCCAAAATAAGCCAGACTCATCAGCATTGTACAATTGATCATCGCAAAGACCCATTTCTTCAATTTTTTGATTAAGTTTGATTTTAAATGGTTCGACCAGCAAAGGCTGTGAAGATAGCTTTTCTCCAGTTATTTTAAGCAGGCGAACTCCATATCTTTTTTTAAAACCTTGCAACCATCCATCATTTGCGTTAAAAGAACATTCCTTTTCTTTTATTTTTAGATGAATCTCTTTAACCTTTTGTTTGAGCGCTAATGCATTAACCGGATAATGCCTTTCTCTCTGCTTTACAAACCATTTATACAGGCGCTTTTCCATTTTCGGCAACTCTGATGCTCTTAATGTCTTTCTTTTTCCCGGGCCGGAAAGCGTATTATTGACACAGTCCAAAATTTTTTTTTTTTTTCATTTTTATCTTGCTAATTGTTGATTTTGAGATACCATATTGTTTTGCTAAAGCTACCGCACTTGCACCCTTTTCTAATAAATCCAAAATATTTGCCTTTTCTTGTAATTTAAGCACTTTCGGTTGTTTTGAACACATTTTGGTAATGTGGCACTTACGAGAACAAAAAATCAACTGAACATAAAAAAGACAACACATTGAGACGGAATTTTTTTTCTATTCGACATACATAAATATGTGTGTACTTAAATATAAGGGGAATACCCGATTTCTGAACTAATTTCATGAAATAAATGTGTGTGTGTTCAAAACTGTGTATTTTAACTGTTGCTTAATTCAAAATTTTTATTTATTTAAAGTTGACGTTTTAGAGCTTTGTGGTTTGGTTGACGTTTTAGAGTAGACAATGTAAAAAATTAAGGGTTGACGTTTTGGGATGTTGACGTAAACTAGTGTTGACGTAAACTAGTGTTGGCGTTTTCCCGAGTGCACTGTATAATAAAAAAAAAAACTTTGAAGCAAAAAGCAATGATAATATTCTTATACTTACGAAAAAAAGAACAAGAACAAACAAAATGTAAAACTCGAGTGTAACGCATTAACAATTAAGATTAACCCATTAAAAGCGCCTTTTTAAAATTTCTGATTTTGTGTGATTTAGCGCTAACTAATTTCAAATGCGTGCAGCAGAGATTATTCTCCACGCAAACTACACACACTCACATGCGTATGCATAAAAATGCATGTACTCAAAAATTACGTGTAAATAAAAACAAAACAAAAAACTAAAGACTAATCCAAGCTGTAAGGAAAAAAGTGCTGCAAGCATGAGAAATATGTTTAAAGGCATGTTTGTATATGCATGCCCATATACTACATACACCGTAACCGTTATGCAGCGTTGATAAAGCAATTACTTTAAAACAACACCTGAGTCCATAGGTATGCGAGAATAATGCTCACCGACGGACAAAGAGCTGAATATTTGAGTATTGAGAGTTGTTTTATTCGGCATGCCGAAGTAAAATATACCGAAAGCCCTAACTTACTTATGAAACATGTATTAGTATGTATGTATATCCGAAGCAAGGTTTGGAGGAACCGAAGCGCATGAGTACTTAAGCGGATATGTAACTTGCAATCGAAGAACAGAATTAATCTATTATTATTATTATTATAATTGCACATAGGAGAATCCACAAAGCTAATGAAAAACTTGAAACGAAAGTCTTATGATTCCTAGTTATATAAGACTTAACCTTAAAATATATGTATATTAATATAGCAACTTTCACATTTACTCGCTCGTTTACAATATTTGTTTGTGTAAAATAGAATACTTGTATGAGAAATTCATTTTTTTCAATCGTAAACTTTAATAAGTAATTCTCGTAGGCATTCAAATGTAGTGAAGAAAATTCATTATTTGTACATAAACAACAGTTTAATAGTTCTTTGTATATATTAAACCGTAAATACAAATACAAATACATATAGTATATATGTACATATACGAGTACATAGTATAAATTAAAATTAAACTTATTTATAGTTCTTAGCAATTTACTAATAATATAATATTTACATATTGCATACATACATACACACAGCATAATTTGAAGTTAAAATCTGCGATAACATCTCCAAAGGTGCAGGCCCAAATGCGGCTGGCTTGGCTTCGATAACTTTCAAAAATAAATAGAGCAATACTAAAATACTTATATGAAATGAGACCGAATGCAGCTTTGTTCGAAACGCTTGAAGTACGACGAAGTTTCAAGTAGCTGTGTTCTATTTGCAGCGTTCTTGATATTAATCTTGAACACCCCTGTCTTTCATTTTATTTGATTTCGTTTAGCTTCATTTGTGAATTTTACAGAGAACGTTAATGTACATAATGTACGTTCTCTGCAAATGTACATTAACGTTCTCTGAGTTTTATGTTGCAGACAGAATTTACAGAGCACGTTAATGTACATTCATGCTCTCTGAATTTTATGTTGCAGACAGAAACAAAGCGAAGCCGAAGACGAAGGTAAATACGTTTCGTTACTGCTAGTAGCTCAGGGCAGTAGTCAAAAAGTATTTTAAGTGCCCTCTGTAGTTGGAGTAGTAGTAAAGAACTTGGTATAGGCCGAAGCGCTACTTGCGAAATCATTGATGTGTACGAATTTTAGCATGTAGGCGCGTTTTAATGCGAAAACAACAAAGTATTGAAACTCCTGAATATTCAGAATTAAGACACTGGAAAAGTCTAAAGAAATGCTTGATTTTTACAAATAACGAGGTAATTAGTGCAGCTGTTACCTGCTCCAAATAGTATATATAAAAATGGAGAAAAGTTTAAAACCACTGTATAATCGGTGAGCGCAACCTAACAGTAAAAATTTGGATGTATGTTGTCTCTGTATTTTCATGTGTTATCTTGTACATTTTTACTATTGAAAGAAAAATTCGCAATATTTCTTCACTGCTTCTAGTTAGCATCACGATTCAAAAATGTTAATATAATATTATATTAGGAATTATTGAATATGGTTAAAATCCCCGTTTCCTTTTTTATTTTATTAATCATCTGATTCTTATGACAGCGTTCAAAGCGTCCATTTGGCCCTACAAGTTTTCGAAGTCAAGCAAAACAAATACAGCAAACAAAGTCAGCCTGCACCTTAAATGTCCACCTGTCGCCTCAGGTGCGAGCTCCCATATATTTCCCAACTTGAAAACATTGACATTATTTTTCCAAAAAAATTGTTCTTATTGTATTTATAATAGTATTTTGTCCCTAAAATGATAGTTTATCCCATATATCCTACTGGCTACCACAGTTAGGTGGGATTGATACCGCCTACATGAAGTTGTGCAGTGTTAAGTGATCAGCACTAGACTGGTGCTTGTAATAATTGTAATTTTTTTGGACACTATCCGAATTGAAGCTGGAATGAGTGAGCACAATGTTGCCACGGCGATTAATAAAAATAATTCTCTGTGATATGTCTCGTAGCTCAGCGGGACCATCATAAAAACACATTCCCTCGTCATAAAGGGTTTTCGTTAATATCATATTATGAGACATTCCACACTACGCGTATATTTTGAAGAATCGAGCTGGAACAACGTTCATTGGCGCGAAATAAACCTTTGTGGTTGGCTCCTATTGCAACGGAAAGTGTTGTTGTTGTAGTTCTTCCAACGTCATTGCTAAGCTCTGCTTAAGTAGGTGAAGGCCCAACATAATGGGAATCTTTAGTATGGTGTTCAAGGCGAATTTATAATAATAATTCCACCTTGATGGTGTTGTAACAGGTCGATGATTTGTTAGTCCCCCTCGGGCGATTTCGCAATACATACCTACATAGTGTGGAAAGTACGGTTTTAGGTTAAAGTGAACGATAGGTCACACTGTGGAAAACACCTAAAATCTTGGAATTGGTTTTATAAAATGCAAATGCTTTGAATTTGAACAGCAAGGCAATGCATGCCTCGTATGTTACGTACCATCAGAGTATCTAAGTATGTAAAATATTTGAAGAAAGCATCGTAATAAAACCCTAAGCGAATTGGTTTTATAAAATGCAAATGCTTTGAATTTGAACAGCAAGGCAATGCATGCCTCGTATGTTACGTACCATCAGAGTATCTAAGTATGTAAAATATTTGAAGAAAGCATCGTAATAAAACCCTAAGCGAAATATTAAAACATAAAATCACGACCACTTTACTGTCGTTCCCAGTCGGTTCTACGTAACCGGAACGACCAAGGACTGTCACTTCAGCAGCATTCCCCGTATATGTATGGGGAATGTTTATGCTGCCACAACAACAACAACAACCACTTTACTGTTAATACATACATAGTTCAAATAAGCAACTATTGAAAGAGTCCCAAGAGCAATGCTCCACAGACCCCAGTCAACGAACCACTTAATTTAGGTGTTGGCTTTTTAAAAAATGTAAAAATAAATCAAGTCAATCAATGACACTTTTGATGATTATCCGTAGTATTATAAATGAATACAAGCATGGCAATTAATGCTAGATACTATCAGTTAGGCGCTACGGCGTAAATGACACCGCAGAATAACACTCTAGTTAACATTTGTGAAAATAAAGTCAGTAAAACAGATTGCACGGAAATATTAGATTTGCTTCAAAATTAAAGAAAATCGCGGCATTTGAGAATCTTCATTTGGAGCGATTTTTTCACTTATTCTTCTTTAAATACCCCGACTCACTAGCATATAAATATGTATGTATGTATATAATTAAGTTAAAAGTTGATAATTAAGAGAAAAAAACTAAGTCAGCGTTTTCGATATTCAGCACCTTTTTTACTAAAAAGCAACTCAAGTCTGACAGCTGAAATTGAGAAAATTTTCAAAATACTAATATATATAAAAATATGAACGAAGAAGCTAAACGAATTAGAAACTAGGCACTACCAAGAAAATGAAGTTGCTGTTTGTACATAAATATATTGCATTGCTAAAGGATATTTAAGGAAAAAACTAAATTACCTAAATTACAGAGAAAACTTACAAAAACAAAGTAGAAAAAATCAAAAAGCAAAACAACTTTAACAACGCACTGCAAGCACTGAGGAATTTGATTCAATTTTAATGTTAGTATTTAAATTGTAATGAGGGAAAAATCGGGAAGCAACACTTCAAAAAAGAAAAATTAACAGTAACAATTACTTTCATTTCCATTAAGTACACAAAATTTTGTATTTAGAATTTGTATTGTAGTATATTCCACGTGCCTCTTCACCCCTTCTCGATTCAACAATCGCGCGATGGGCTCGCTCATGCATTGGCTCCGCATGCTAGTTCCCCGTGTAGCGCGCAACCAATAGCTATTATTTCATATAAATTATGTGTGTATTTAATTGTTGTTCAATTTAACTATAAGCTTACAAAAGACTTATTCTTATCAAAAAATACTCATAAAATTAACGTAAGAAAACTTAATTTTGGCAGCGATGAAATTTAAAAATTAACTGCAACACAATGTAAATATATATACTAAATTTGTGGATTTGACACTAATCTCATTGACAAAATTAAATAAAAAATAGAAAAAACTTTTTTTGGAAAAATTAAACTTTGCGTGTTTTTTTTCTGAGCTCACTGAAACAGGTAAGTAAGATTGGCCACTACTTCCACCAGTAGGTTTATTAAGGTTTCAGCAGTTATCATTAAATAGAAAAATGATTTCAAAAAGTGTTGGTTGTTATATTCAAAAGAAATCGTTTTATTCAAACATTTGGCACTTATGATTTATTAAAATTTTGTAGAAGCTGAAACTTTTACATAATTACGACATTCAAACATAATTGGCATTTGCATTTGTATTACCCACACATTTCATATGCGGCTTTGCGAGACGTAATCGTTAAATAATAAAATTTAATACATAATTCATATTATATAATAAATAAATGTTTCACGCGCTTTAAGTAAAAAATTAACTTCACTTTCAATACAAATAAATACAATAATTGAAAGCTGAAAAAATATCTACTTGAAAATCGTTTTTTGATATGATTGGCCTGCAATCCAAATTGGCGAAACATTGATTCGCTGATCGCGATGGTAAAATTCACGATTTTCTAGCTGATCCAAATCCACGTAGCGCAAAGTGTAACCGTCAGCATTTCGTACACGTTGTGATTTCAGCAACAGGCAGTGCTGTTTTCTCCCGGTGTACTGTTGCATATCTGTGCCTTCGGCAGGGCACGCATGATGATCGCTTTCAAACGTAACATTGGAAACAATAAGCGTTATTTCGATGTCGTTGAAACCGTGGTTAAGTGGCGGATTGTTGCGAAATTTCGGAAAAATGCCGTAAAAATTCGCTATGCTGCCATCCCGTTTAAGTGATATGCAGCCTTGCAACACCAGGAAACTTCTTTTATAAATATTCAAAATTAATTCTGTCGAGCACTGAGCCAATACTTGCAAGGCGGCTGCTAACTCGGCTATAGAAGCCAAACTATCAAAGTGTGCAGCACAACGCGCTAAATGAGCCGAAAGATTCGTATTGTTGCAGCAGCTATACACTGAAATTCAAGTTTTTGTTAAGCCACGTCTCAATTCAGTTAATATCGGTTTTACCTATTGCTGCTTGAAATCCACTTAACAATCGAACGACATAGTGGTTTTTCGGGAACCCAGCATTTTCTTCAATCAGTTGCATTGCAACTTCGCACATTGCAACGTGAACGTCTTGAATTTCGCGCTCTACCGCCACCTCCATTAAAATGCAACTGAACTCGGCACTCATCGCATCTTTCAGTAATATCTAAATACGTCAACATTTAAAGTAACAAAAACCAAAACTGTCAACCAGAAATTGTATCCGAAATTTTGGACGATTTAACACTAAACCTACCATAACGGATCAAATTACCCATTTTAAACTATTTGTCAGAAGTTCTTAGAAATAACATTATTAAATCGCCGTTTGCCTTCACGACTTTTATTAAAAAATACATCGAATGTATTTTTCAAGATTTACTCCTCTCTTGCTAATTTTTTTACCGAGAAATATATGTGATCTTAGTAATATATATAACATTTTAAAGACGGGTCATTTGAACCACTTTCGTAGGAATAGGAATACATAAAGTATCGGTAGGTTTAGTGTTAAAGAATACTTGAGCATAATTTATACAGAATCTGATGTGTTTACGTCTACATTGCATAAGTTATTTTCTTATGTATATATATTTATATCTTTGATATATGTATATAATTTTTTTTTTTTTGCATACTTGTAGTTAGAAGTGTCTACTTACGCTGCCATACTGAATGCCTTTTTCGCGCAAGCAACGCCCATAAACCACCAACGGTATGCACCAGTTATTAGCCAAACAGAACAGGCGTAATTTGGCACAGTAATCATTTTGTCCACTGAAATAATAGAAGAAATAAAACAACCAAATTCAAGATGACATTCATAGGACACAAATTAACTAAGTGAACATACCTCACGAGCTGTCCCATTGAACGCCTTTTCTATGGTATGAAAAAATTCAGGCATAAAAAAACCATATCGACTACTCCAATGACAGTTACCTTCTGTTCCTCACTGCTGCTAGAATTTAGCTCCAACGATTTCGGTTTCGCCCACTGTACTTTCAAGTCGTATCCCCACATACGCATGCGTCCTGGCGTTGTACGCTTCTTTGCCTGAAGCGCCGTTTCGTGATCATAAAACTCAATAAACGCAAATCCACGATTTAGCTCACCCCTTATGGAATCAGCAGCTGATGACGCATGTGCTGTGCAACGTTCCATGTCACGGAATGTGTTTTTGAAGCCAGCTTCCAGTGATGGCAATGGCAAGTGTTTCGGAATATTGCTTACGTAGAGACGATTTTTACCTTGAGAGCGATAGACACTAAGTCGTTCACCGTCAACATATACAAATTTCAATAATTCGTATGCGGCTAACGATTCATGCTCCTGGGTGTAACGTACAAATGCATAGCCACGCGACATACTAAATGATTCCATCATCAAACGCACTTCATACAACTCACCGCAACGATAGAGCCAGGCTAGGAAGCGCACTTCGTCCAGTGACTTGGGTAAATTCGCTACGTATAGCTCACATAGGTAAGAAGGACGCTGACCGACAAAACCTAATGGCGGTCCGAATACTTTACGTCCATTCTCCAGTATGGCTGGCAATGAGGCTGCCTTTTCAAGAAGTTCCTCTGCAGTAAAAACATTACGACTGGGCGAGCATGACGACAAAGATGAAGAAAGAGTTCCTGGAGAACTGCAGCTGCCCGAAGAAGCACAACTTGATAATTCTGATAGGGCAGACATTTCTTTGTAATTTAAATGTGCTCAATGTTTCAAAAACTACAAAGCCATTAACATTTCTATAAAGCAAGCCATCAAAATGATCAAAACTTCGAAATCAATGGACTTTCCAGCCTTTTCTTTTATTTTTCTATTGAAATTCGCGTTTACTATGAAAAATTACGCACTTTGATCTTCTAACGCAGACCGAAAGATAGAGTTGTTAAAATACTTTTACCTACCGTATTTGAACAGCAATAAATTTAGGTAAGCTTGCATGTAATCAGTACCGTAATTTATTAGAAGTAACAGGTATCATCTTTGTTACATTATGAGAATTTTGTAATGTCATCAAAAATTGTATTCAATTTCCCAAAAATTTTAATCAATTTTATAACTTTCAATCATGCCTTCTAAAAGTCGCTTAATTTCTTTCTATCGTCTGTGTATCGTTACGATAAATGCAAATGGTTTTATTTATACCATCAATGCAAAAAACACTGCATTTATATTTGCCTGCACAAACAAGCTTTCGACTGGCAATACCCTAAAGTAACGGGAAATTCTTAAGTAAAGTTGTGAATTCAAATAGTAATCCTAACTTGGCAGCATTGTCTCAACGGAAAGCCGCCTGTAAAAAGATTCGTTTTCTCTCCATTGTTCCAGATTTTTCTTGTCGTGTAAGTTAAAAATAGTTGAATAACTTTTAAATTCACACTCTCGTACCGAGTGATTTATGATTTAGTGCAAATGGAGTACACTACAGGCAATGGAGTAAATCAACTATCGAGTGCCACAATGTGCACGCCACTACATTTTGCGCATCCTTTGTCGTCGCCGACTTCTTCGTCTGAATCTGCAAGTGGAAGCAATTTTACCCCTTCTCCACCACAAAGGATGCTTTCTAGTCCACAATTGCAACGCCAGCAACAGCAGCAATTTACAATCATGCAAATGAATGGCCGCAAAGTTCTTGGTCCTCCTGAGGGTTGGCAAGGTCCACCACCTCCTAGTACATGTGAGTTATTCGTGCGTCGCATTCCACGAGATTTAAATGAACAAAAGTTAGTCCAACCATTTTTACGCTTTGGACGCATTTATGAAATACGTTTACCGATGGATTTCAATCAGGTGGGGATTGTAAAGAAGGATGCATTTGTTTGAATTTTAGTAATAGAAGAATACTTTAGGCAAATCGCGGTTACGCGTACGTCAAGTACACCACTGAAGAGGAAGCGGCGTGTGCAATGGAGGTGCTGAGCCATTTCTATGTGGCTCCTAAGCGCAAGCTAGAGATTCTGCATTCATATGAAAAGTGCTGCCTGTTTGTGAGTAATATTCCTAAACATTTAGATGAAGTCGAGATTGCAGAAAAGTTGCGCAACGTTTTCCCCACACTGCAACATATATATTCTCGTGGAGCCAGTCAATCTCAACGAAGCAATGGTGAATATAACAGCGAAAATGATGGAAACGACAAAGCCAACCAAATATTCAATGGATCACATCAAGCTATAACGAGTGCTACATGCACCGAGCAGAAGAACCGCGGACACGTCTTTATACAGTTTCCATCTCACTTAGATGCATTAGAAGCAAAGAAGAGCACAACACCTGGAGTGATTCGTATGTGGGACCGCGACTTGAAAGTTGTTTGGGCAAACACAGAACGCGATACGGATATGTCAAAATCGGTAAATTTATATAAACTCCTGGGAAGATGAAATATGAAAAGAATTTATAATTGGTTTTCTTTTCACAGAATAAAACACTTTTCGTGCGTAATGTAGATTTTTGCGTAAATAATCGAGATATAATAGGGCTGCTTGTGAATTGTGTTCCGCGCCAGGACATACGAAAAATTACAAAAGTAAGGACGACAGCCTTCTTTGATTTCACAACACGCGAAGCAGCCGAGAAATGCTTACAGCAGTTACAGGGCACTGTGTTGCATGGCCAGCGACTTGGTCTAGAATGGGCTAAGCCATCGGAACAGTAAGTAAATTCACCTGAATATTATTTTCTTAATTTTGAGTCTTAATGCCCGTAAATTGATTTTATATATCTTACCTCTCCTAAAAAGGCAATCGCTACATCGCATGTGTAGAACGGACTTCGATGCGATGCTTCGTCTGAAATGCATTGCCAACAGTTGGCAAATACCAGTCATCATTTTTGGCACTTACTATGAGTACGAAAGTTTACAGTATGGCGCCGTGATGCTGCGCAATGCAAATGGCTTAGCGCGCGCTGTTTTTTGTGCCTTGCAGTGCCATGAAATTGTTGACATTCATTCACGGATGTGTGAAGTAGTCTGTGTTCTTTTGGAGACTATTGGTACTTTTCCAGACCACAACTATGTGTTCTTCGTAGAAAAAGACAATGCACATCTCTGTAAGTAACCGTACCATATCCAGCCACAACAAAATTAGCAGCTGTATGCAATGTTTTGTGCTTTCAGTGGGAATAGTAACACACGATACCCAATCTGTGAGTTTCGTCGCCTCTCATCAAGTTCCTAAATACTTATGTTTCGATTTAAACGAAATGATCGATCTGAGCTGGGCCGTGGCAACTTTGGCCGCCATTAACGAAGAGACTCTACTACAAGCTTATCAAGATAGCTTTCAAGCGAATACGGTGGCCACCTATTTACAAAATCTGGTTGTTTCCGGGCATCGTGTTTTTGGTACCATAATGCCAAAGTACCGCAATAAGCCGCCACTAAAACACAATCTAAATGACACCCAAATAGTATTGGCTTTGTGCTACGTAGCAACAGGTACAAACACAGTCTTGCAAAGCCGTCCATATCTCGCCTATCCCGTGTGCATATTCGATAGTGGTTACGAAGTACTGCGCTTCGTTTCGCTTAAGTTGTTGCCGATAGCCGTCACACAATCACGATTTTTCGTGCAATATGTGCTCAACCAAGTGCAGTTTGGCAACGTACAATATTTTCATCCAGCACAACGTTTCCAATGTCCACCTTTGCGCATCACGGGCTGTTCATATGCCAAATCAATAAAACAACCGGCACCGACACGCATAACGCCTGCTCTTCAGCATGCCACACAAGGACAACAACAATACAACTGTATAACAAGTGGCCCTTATGTGCCTGCGACCCTTGTCACTTCCAGTGTTGTAGCACCGTTACATGGAGGGGCATCACTCGGCACAAATTAATTTTATCTTTTTTGTTTTTTTTATCCTGATATTTTCGTAGCCGCATATCCTGCTAACATTATTGAATTTCGTCCGTATATGTTTTAAGTTGTATTTGATGTATTTACATAGTTATGTGCGTAAAGGGTTCTGATGTTAATTCGCTTTGTTGATCTTCTATTTTAAGAGCGTATGTTTTTGGGTTATTATTGATCTACTTTATTTTAAGATTTCGCAAATGAAAAGTTTATATATGTTTGAAAGCATTGAAAATTACTTTTTGCTGGCTGTACTAATACTATAATTTTTAACCTTTGGTTTGCTCTTTTATAGTACTTCAGTTTTTTTTTTTTTGCTTATTCCAATCTTTGTGTAATGAATTTTAATAAAATATTTTATTTATTTGGAAAGGTGAATGCGGTTGTGTTATTAATTGAGCCTAATTTTTCTAGATATGCGGGCTGCATATCTGCTTCCGATGTTTTGTTGAAACGGATTATTTTATCACTACAAATTTATTTTGTTTTTATATACAACACCGTGGGCTATTATGATTACACATATGTCAACATTCTTGTTTTAGCGACTCCCCACACAAGTACGGGGAATGCTGCTGGAGTGACAGTCCTTGACTAGAAATAAATCCGGGTCGTTCCGGTAGCCTAGAACAGACTGTCCTGGGAACGTCAATATTCTCATGATGCTCGTTTCTGCGTTAAGGGAACGAGCCAGATCTCTGAAATATCAAGGACTGTTAATACTGTAGCATCCTACGTTCCCACGACAATCGCAATCCCAATCCCAAAAATGTAAGGGGAATGTTTTATGAATGGGTGAATTGATTTGAAATTCAGCACTGCGCTGCTTTGCATCGTAAATCCATGTGATAAGTAATTTACGTTTGTGATTCGTAAATAAAAATAATAAAATTTTCTATAAATATTTTCCTTGATAATTTAAATATACCGTCATTTATTTTAGTTATTCTTGAAAATGGCAAAGAAAAGAATGAAGGAATCGTGTCGATTTAAAGAACTTTTTGTTTTGAATTTTAATTGAAATGGAATGAAAATCCAACCCACAAATGTAAAACTGTAATTTGCAGACTACCGTTATTACGGCAGCTTTTAGTTTTTTATATCTGTCTTATTTATTTTTTAAATTGTGTTGAATCATTTTTGTTTTGAATCGATGGTTTTATATTTCTATTAGTGTATTTTGTTTTCATTTGTGAAAGGGCTAGGGCAGGTCAGAATTTTCAAAAAATTGAATTTGTTTTGCATTTTCTTAAAGTATAATATCTTAAAAATATTATGTGAAAATTTGAAGTGAATCCAACAAATACTTTTGGAGTTATTCAGCAATGAACAAAGGGCGCTCCGGAACATTCGAGAGAACTTTAAATGCGTTTTTCTCAAAACTATGTTTTTTGAACTGGTGATCACTGTAACTTAAAAACCGCTTGGTAGATTTCATTTCATTTATACTGCTTTTGAAAAACATAAAAAACTCGAAGGATTTTTTTTTCAAAATTTCGATTTTTTTTTTAACAGTTATTTTTGAAAAATAATTTTCAAGCACAAGATTATCTATTAATAAAACTAATTTCTCTTTTCCGATTGATTTTAGATGAATCTCCAAGGACTTGCGATGATCACCACAAGGGACTTCTGGAGAAACGGGCTCCACACAAACAGCGATAACTTTTACAGTTATTAATTTTTTTTATGGAATTTTGCTAAAGTCAAGTCGAACATAAAGTATTAATGCTACATTTTTATTTTTGTAAAATAAAGCAATTGACCAGCAAAAAAAATATTGAAAATCATCATTTTTTCGGGCCTCTGTGAGCCTTTAATTAAAATTCGTTTGATTTTGCGTATGTTTTTATGTTAATTTCAGAGGAATTTTCTTGCTATTTTTTTATTCGTTGCATTTTCTTTAAATAGATTGGCTTGTATGTATATGTAGTTGTTTATTTTATTACCCGATAGATCTACGCGACCTTCTATCGGGCAGCCATTTTGTGACTTTGCGCGCGAAAATGGCCGAATTCATGACAGTTAGAAAGCTATGCTTTAGCCAAAGCTGCCAGAATTTCACATCAAACGTGATACAGAGAACGTTAAATATAGAGAAGTCTCAATGACTGAAATGGCAGCACTTTTCAGGGGTACTCGTTTTGCGCGCGAGTTACATATTCAATTTCAAATATAAATTCACATTGTAAAACAGACGAAATTGATGAGTTTGTAAATAAAATAATGAACAATAAGTAAAAGTAATTGGAAACGCATTTCCTGTTTTGCAACAGTTGACTTACCTGAAAAAGCGTGGGACAGGAAATGCGGAATAAGGTATTGACAACAATTTGTAAAATTAAATATTAAATGCAGAATAAGCAAATACATATGTACGTTAGTTTAAGTCTAAATGTAATAATTGAAATTATAATAAATCAGTTGTTGAGAAGCCCTTCAAGCAAAAAGTTGTCTTTGTTCTTTCATTTATTTTTTTTCTCAGCCGCTTGAGCAAAATACAAAATTGGCGCAGTCGGTAGGATCCTTTAAAAAGTAAAAGGATCCAGTGAACGAATTACGTGCGGTGAATAAACAAAATTTTTATAACACCCAAACCCTAATCCTGCGAATCCGTAGCCAACTCAGGAGTTGACCGGACCCTCCAGGGTATAACTTAATATACGTATAATTTAAAAAACATAAAAAGTGCAGTGCAGTGAACACTTATTAAAGTAGACACCACTAACATAAAAAGGTGCAGTGCAGTGAACACTTATTAAAGTAGACACCACTAACATAAAAAGTGCAGTGCAGTGAACACTTATTAAAGTAGACACCACCAACATAAAAACAAAGGGAACCATCAGCTTAGCAAACAAGCTAGCTGATAAACCAACAATCAAAAATTAGGCAAGCCAGGCAGAAGGAATTCGATAAGAGAAGGATGGAGCAGGCCCAACAGGAAATGGCACCAGCAGATCTAGTAGAGCAGCTCGCACGAAGGGAGCAACAACTCGAGCAGCTTAGATTGGCCTATCTAGATCTTCAACAAATACAGCAACAACACCAATTACAACTTCAACAAAAACAACAGCAGCAAGCACAACAACAACCGCAAGAAAATGCAGCTTCAAATTTGGTTCTACAACAACAGATAGAGCACATCTGTAGAAATATATCACATCTACCAACGTTTACTGGAGTAGGTCAGGTGACCATTAATCCATTCATGAGTAATGTGGAATATCTTCTTTAGCCTTACTGTAAGTTTTAGTTAAGCGAAAAATAAGTAAGAAATCTTGTAGAAATAATTAAAGACATTTTTTTTTGTGCATAAATTCAGAAAAATCTTAAATCTCCTGCATAAATTGAGAAAAATCTAAGTGTGTGAAAATAATTGAAAAAAGTAGAGTCAAATTTCAAAAGCTCGATTGTTAAATTTAGTAGCGAAGTAGAAAAAAATTTTTATGAGCCAAGCAACATCCATGAGAGAATAATTAAATTGAATAAATTAATATTGAAATAATAAATTATGAAATTAAATTGAAAAAATAATAGTGAGTAAGAGCTAAATATTTCGTAAACTATTTTTTTTGAGCCAATTAAAAGAAGGAAAAATCCATGAAAGAGTAATTAAATTGAATAAATTAATAGTGAGATAATAAATTAAGAAATTAAATTGAAAAAAAAATAATAGTGAATAAGAGCTAAATATTCTGTAAACTATTTTTTATAAGCCAATTAAAAGAAGGAAATTTCCAGAGGCCTCCACAGGTAGGAAATCCCAGGGCAAATTCCGGCCATTATCGCTGGAATCAAACCGGGCAAAACCGGAGCGAGCCGATGGAAATAGATAATATCGAGGTAAAT
Organism: Anastrepha ludens; assembly: GCF_028408465.1. Classification (NCBI taxonomy): domain Eukaryota; kingdom Metazoa; phylum Arthropoda; class Insecta; order Diptera; family Tephritidae; genus Anastrepha; species Anastrepha ludens. Next base: position 6,317,859 of record NC_071499.1, on the reverse strand, counting down.
CATTTTCAAAGAATCCCACAGATGGGAAACCCCAGGCCAAATGTCAGCCAAAATCGCTTGACTCAACCTGGGCAATATCTAAGGGAAACTATCAACGAAATTATGTAGGACAAAGTTATTTTAGACAGAATACTGAACAGGCACGAAATAATAATAATAATAATGATAATTATAATAATTCAGGACGATTTAGAATTCAAAATAATAGGGATAATAACCCATCAGGCAACTTCCAGCGTTTCGGGCAGGTAGGACACCCTAGGCCAAATTTCAATCAAAATAGATGGAATCAACCTAGGCAAAACCTAAACGAACCCATGGACGTTGATAATATAGAACGTTATGGTATACACAATATCCAGAGGGTCGGGCAGGTAGGACACCCTAGGCCATGTTTCAGCCAAAATCGCTTGGAACAACCTAGGCAAAACCTAAACGCACCCATGGAATCCAGAAATGATGTACAAAATACAAAGGAAAGGATATATCGCCAAGACACCAACGATGGATATTAAAATTAGGTGAATACCAATTTGAGATAGAATACCTAAAAGGAAAAGAAAATAAAGTGGCAGATTTTTTAAGTAGACTAGAAAATAGTGAGGACACTATTTCAGAAAAAGAGGGGAGTGAAAATACCATGGTAGAAAATACCAATATTTTAAATTTTTTTTCAGTTAACAATATAGAAGATGATGTTACAATGGCAACAGTACATTCAGCCGAGGAAGAATTGGGTAATCATTTTTTTATAAAAGAAGAAATTGTGAATAAGTACAAAACCCAAATAATATTAACAAATAATAAAACGGAAGAATTTAAGGAAATACATGGGAAAAGAATTATTTTTATTGCAGAAAGTGACTTTAACCTAATGGGAGACATTTTTAGAAGATACATTTCAAAAGGGAAAATAGGGATATTTTCGGAACTATCCGAACACAACTATAATATAGTACAAGAGAAGCTTATAGATATGTATTCAAACGATAGCCAGATTAATTTTACTAAGTGCACCATGAGAGCACAGGACATTGAAACTGAAGTGGAAGCAGTAAAACAAATATCACTGTATCATGTAAGAGAGAGTATGCACTCTGGCATACAAGAAACTTATAATAAAATCAAAAATATAATATATTTTCCAAAACTCATGGAACTCATCCAAGTGGTAATTAATCAATGTGACATTTGCCAACAAGTAAAGTATGAACGACATCCGATTAAAAATAAATTTCATTACACAGAAACTCCTTCAGATAAAAACCAAATCATACATATGGATACATACGTAATCAAAGGATTTACCTTTTTGACGACCATAGATAAATTTTCGAAATTTGGCGCAGCGTATCCATTGAATGACAGAAATCATATGACTATAATAGAAAAACTAGAAGAGCATATCACTAAAATAGGAAAACCAGATAAAATAATAGCAGACAATGAATTTAAGACAATAAGGATAAGGGAATTTCTAACAGAACAAGGAATCGAATTACATTTATCTAAGCCCAACAGCCATACAGGAAATGCCGATATAGAAAGATTTCATAATACGATGGCAGAAAAGTTTAGGATTTTGTACCAAACTAATAAAAATTTACCTATCCAACAATTAATTCAACGAACAATCAGAAATTATAACGAAAGGTATCATTCAAGTATTAAATGTGCACCAAAAGACGTTCAGGAAGGACGTTTAGATCTAGGAAAAATTAAACAAAATTTAGAAGAATGCAAAAGAAAGAAAATTGATAAACTTAATTTAAAAAGAGAGGACTATAAAGAAAAAAGACGTGAGGGATTCATAAAGAACTACAAAGCGGTTAGGCACAAAGAACAACCTAAATATAAAAAAGGACTGTTAAAAAATATTCATCCATGCAACATTAAACGGCCTTTAAAATTTACAGACATGGATCATGATGATAGCAATAATACTAACGATACGACAATGTAAAGGTATAATGACTTGGACGGAACTAACGGAACAAACCGGATTTATAGATTTACAAATTAGAAACCAAGAAATACCCAAAGATAGTGACATAGTACTACACATGATTGACGTTTACAAACTAGAAACTATTATCAACGAAATGACGGACAATATAATATTAATGAAATTAGAAAATAAAGAGACACTACAACGAGAGTTGTTAGACATAAGGAATAAGTTACTAACACTCATGCCAGTAAAAACTAGAAATAAACGCGGACTAATTAATGCAATAGGTAGTATGTCAAAATGGTTTTTTGGTACAATGGACGAAGACGATAGACAAAATATACAAACGCACTTTTTACAGACGAATGACACAATGAACCAACAAATCAAAATAAACAATTATTTCAGTTCAGCTATAGAGCATCTCAAAGAAATCGTTAAAAGTGATAGAGTAAAAATTGAAAAAGAACTTAATTCTATTAATAAATTTATGTATGACGAATATAAACAAAATTTATACTTAGACCAGTATACAAAGATTCAGTTATTAAAAAGTAAAATTGAGCAAATACAAGAAAATGTTGTATCAGCCAAATATGGAATATTACACCCAAATATTTTAACTAGTGAAGAAATAGTTAAATATAATATTGATTATAATAAGCTTAAGTATCTACAATTAGGCACAGCCATTTTAAATAACACCTATCTAATATTCGGCATTAAAATACCTAAAAACTTTGAATATGTAAAAATAAGAAAGGTTATTCCAATACCTAATAAAGAAAATAATGAAATAGAAGCAAAAATAGAAGAAATATTCATTTATGCAAATAAAACTTTATTATTTGAAGAAAATAAATCTTTGAAAAGATTGAAACCAAGTAAACACTGCATATTAAAACAAAACTGTCACCTCACCAGAAATAAGGATCTTGAAATTCTAGCCATAGACGTAAAAACGATTATTGTTAAAAATGCTGTAAATTTACAAATGAATCAAACATGTAATAAAGAGAAACCAATTATGAACGGAAACTATATCATAAGATATAATAATTGTTCAATTAAAATTAGTGACTACTATTTTTCAAATTATATCGAAAACATAGAAGAAAATATTGAAAGTGTAAAATATGAAGGCATTCGGAACTTTACAAAAAAAATTACATTCGATGAAATATTGGAGGAAAATAGATCAAATGTAGAAAACATTTTTAAATTGAAAATTCATAGTAAAATCTCACATATCTGCAATGTACTAAGCATTATTATAATTCTAATAACTGTCATTGTTGTCATCAATAAACACAAACGTATAACTATTAAATTAAATAAAAGAATTCAGGAGAATTCTAATCTAAAGGGGGGAGAAGTTACATATTCAATTTCAAATATAAATTCACATTGTAAAACAGACGAAATTGATGAGTTTGTAAATAAAATAATGAACAATAAGTAAAAGTAATTGGAAACGCATTTCCTGTTTTGCAACAGTTGACTTACCTGAAAAAGCGTGGGACAGGAAATGCGGAATAAGGTATTGACAACAATTTGTAAAATTAAATATTAAATGCAGAATAAGCAAATACATATGTACGTTAGTTTAAGTCTAAATGTAATAATTGAAATTATAATAAATCAGTTGTTGAGAAGCCCTTCAAGCAAAAAGTTGTCTTTGTTCTTTCATTTATTTTTTTTCTCAGCCGCTTGAGCAAAATACAAAATTCGCGTGGTACACAACAGCGACATTTTTCACAGAACGTTAACAGAAATATGCTCAACTGCAGAAATTTAACAGCTTTTGAGAATTAAGAGCTTTTTTTTTGGAAACTTTCCGTTTTGTGCCAAAGTTAGGTTACAGGTGCTTTTTGTCTCTTTATTTGCATGAAAATTCATTTTTGAATTTGAATTGATTTTGCGTAATTTGCGCCAAAATTTCCATGTCAAACCAAAAGAGTCTAATGAACTTTAGTTTGAGAAAAACTTTTGATTGACGTCGCGCAATTTTCAAACGCTTTCGATTTTCCGAATTTTTTAAAACTTTTTCGATTTAAAAATGAGCAGAACGTGTCGTGTGCGCGGGTGTTATTTAAAAAACAGTGAAGTGAAATTATTTTCTTTCCCACAGGACCCCATATTAGCAGACAAATGGAGGGAGAATTTACATATTGCCAGGACGGAACATCTTCCATCCCACAACTCATTTGTGTGTGTAAAACACTTTGAGGCATGTGTTGTGGGGGGACAATGTTTGAAAAAGGGTGCCATCCCCACCCTTCGTTTAGGTAAGTTTTTGCGCAATACATAAGTAGGTATGTGTGTTTTTATATTTCGCTAAAGCGAACCTACAAGAATATCAAACACACATACCTACATATGTATTGCATGCATTTGATATAATATTAGGGTGGATAGGTTTTATTGCATACATTTGATATAATATTAGGGTGGATAGGTTTTATTGAGGGTGAGGTTTGCTAACTGGTAGCATTAGAGTTTTGAGGCAGGAAAGTGGAGGAAGGTAAGAAATTTAAATTATTTTTGAATGTGTATGTGCATATATTTCATAGAAAATAATTTTTTATTAATAACCATAATATTACAATACCCGGCACCCGTTACTATGCCTTGTTGAATAAAATCAATACAACCAATCAGAAAAATATCAAGCAAAATTATTTTTATTAATTTTCTATCTCAAACCGTTTTTGAACTTTGCATTTGAACAGCTTATGCGGATTGTGAAGTCTAGAGTGTGCTATAAATAGTGGGAAATAGGGAAAACTAAGAGTTTTTAGATTAAATTTAAGCAAATATTATTTATTTATTATTATTTATTATTACTAAGTCAAAACATACAACCATAGGTTATTTTTACAATGATTGACCTTAAGAATAGTTTACATAAAAAGATAAACAGTAAAATCAAAATTAAAATTAAAATTACAGATAGTAGTAAAGATAAAGTATTAAAAGGAAAGTAAGGTAAAAATAGTAGTAGTAGGAGTAGGGACTAATAGGAAGAGATTTAAAGTACATTCAGCAATATTCGATTATTAGTGATGAATGAGAGTGGTGGCGCGGCCTGGGGGCTGTGGGAAGGGAGTTCCATCATAAAAACATGCCTATAACCTTCTTTGAATTATTATACGTTTATATTATATTATAAAATAAATTTTCTTAATAGGGCACGACGATGACCCTACATACAGCTGTACAATTCCAAAAAAGCAACGGAGCTTTTTAAGCACTACAATTTTTTCTTAATCATGATGGATTGAGAGTAGTGTTTTAAAAATCAGGTAAATCGCAATGACTTAATCGATGTCAATATCGAAGTCGTGTGAGAAATTGTTATAGTATGAGAACAATTTCGTAATTCGTGCTTTCTCAATTTTATATTTTTTTTTTCATTTCAGGAAATGTAAATACCTATTATTTATAGCATTGTAATATATATACATGTATATATAAGATTACTTAAATTACTTGTGAATAAAAATAAAAAATTAAAATTAAAAAAAATAGTATTTCATTTTCTTAAGGATAACAATATTTATTTGGTAAGAGGATCTTAAAGAAACATATACCAATAATATAATTGACAGGATTTCATTACAATATCAATATATTCGTTCAGCTCAATAAAATAAATATCTGCATATGAAAAATCGTTCCTATGGACATGCAAAAGCAAACGCGCATATATAGTACATAAATACATGCATACAAACTGCCATAGCCATACATACATATGAAGCTGCGAGCACTTGCGACAGAAAAAATATTTCGATTTGCTATTGCTGTCGAGAATTTAGAACACATATTTACATACATATATTGATGCATACATATGTACGGAGCCGCGGCCACTCGACTTGACAAAAATTGAAGATTTACCAAATATTGCCAAATAATTCAACGCGAAATATTCCAATATTGACTATTTTCGAATTGGCGAGAAAATTGGCATATGGGCATATGAGCTCGAACTTAGTGTTATAGAATATTTTGGATTTTTCAGCGTCGTTGCGACTAAAAAAATCTGACCGCTGCGACTGCGCCTATGAATGTATTTTGTTCTTGCAGTCGCTCGGCTTATAATTTTAGCTTTGGAAACATACGCGTGCAGAGGCATAAAGCCAGTGCTTTGTGTGTGCTGTTGTATGTACATACATATGTATGTATATACTAATAAGCATAGTTTTGCTGGGAGTCGAGAATGTATGTATATGTATGTACGGACATACATACAATAGGGCATCAATATGCCAATACGTGAGGTAGGTCATGGTTGCTTCAGTACATTGAACTTTTGCTTAATTGTTTCTTACATGTGTATGCATACATGTACATACATATGTTTGTAGTAAGAAACAGTTTAAACAGATTTTGTTACTAATCCAAATATACATACTTACGGTAACATACGAATATGCTTTTTTATCCTATAAAATATGTAAATATGGAGGATATCTTGGGTTTGTTAAAATTATTCTTTTATTTATTTTGAATATCAAAACTTGTATACAAACCATGCTTGTATACCTCCTGCAATAGGATGTGGATGAAAAATTACAGAACAGAAATAAAAACGTAATGCCTCAAATGCCTTGCAAAATGCTGTCGGTCAATTTTATTTCAAACAAATGTATGTATAACAATGCCCAATTTCTTTTTGTATATGCAAATACATACGTTTCTTTGAAGTTTTCTTTTATTTATTTTAAATTTCAAAGTTTTATACTATCTATAAAATGCATACATATATTATTCCAAGTAATAAATCTAAATTGAAAAAAATTTCGTTTGCAACGGAACAAATGAATGCATATTCAAATGTAAATATGATATGTACATACATATGTAATACTATAAGAATTGAAGATCCAATTGAACTTTTGCACAAACATAGCTAACATAATACATATACATATGTATGTATATATTGATATACATATATTTACATACATATGTCAAAATACCAAAGCACTTGTATGTAAAAATTTTCATCAAATTTGTATAGTTTTCAATTTACTAAAATGCACATACCAAGATGTGAGAGGTCGTTTTATAGTGCATTTTTTTAAATTAAATCAAAATATTAAAGTTACTTTGATTTGAAATGTTGGCGCATATAATAAATATTCAAATTATTCATCAATAATCATTTAGTTGAATAAATTTTCATTCATCAAGGGAACATATGTAGAAATGAACAAGCAAATTCTTTGCAAAATGCCGTCGGCTAATCGTCAATTTGATTTTCTACAGAAGCAAAAGCAGAGAACGTTATGATATACAGAGAACGTTCTCTGTGTGCAGAGCCAATATAGGAAGAGAGAATTCACTGCAATCAGCTCTGTTAAACCCCGGCCGCGGTTAGACTTCATTTTTGACAATTCACACCATTCCAAGGCGAATTTATTACAGGTGACAGCAAACACATATAAGTAAAACCCTACATGTATTTGTTGTTGCGTTTGGTGCAAGCATCATGTCAAAATCAGCAAGCAAATGTAAACATACGAATGTAAACATACCAATACATACAAACAAAGCATATCATTTTGACGTAAGCCATACCTACGGCGAAAACTTCAGCTGGGTGAATGCTGTCACCTTATTAAATCCACCTTGCACCATTCGTAGCATAGATGACTAGATGTGAAACTCTTTTTCTCGTGAGAGCGCTGAAAAATGTGCATTTTTTATAACATTTTCCAATATTGCCACACCGGTAGAAACATGAATTGGGTATTTTTGAACCAAAGGTCTGGAATTTTTAGTTTCCTTACCACCATTGAGGTTAGTATTTGGTGTGCGGTTGCCCAATAGCCTTATATCACTCGTAACCCCCAACATATACTAAAAATAAGCACAATCCGTATGAAATATGTACATAAATAAGCAAAAAATTTAAAAGTTTATATGTAAATGAAATTATTTAAAACTGATATTCATAAGTAATTTAATAATAATAAAGTTATGAACCCGAAAAACATAAGTTATAATTAAAAACATGACTTATTGCGATTTTTTATTATAACACAGAAAGGGGGTAACAAAAAACAAAAATTCTCAAACAACGAACAGATTAAGTTAAAGCAGATTACTTTTAATCTTCGTAAAATATCTCAAACTCAAATTAAATTCCCTTACCTACGCTTTTCACTCATAGAATATTTACGTATATACCAATTTACAGACATAAACCAACATACAGATTTCAATAAAAGTACATGTATGTATGAGTAAAATGTATTCATATGCATATGTGCATAAGACTAATTAAAGTAGAAGTTGAAAAGGATATAAAAGGCTTCGAAAAATTCTAAAACTCCCTTCAATTTAAATTATTACGTTTCAATTGAATTAATTTTAAGACAAATAATTATAAACATTTCAACACGTCATTTCTCCATTAAGCAAAAACGAACTGTTTTCGTCAGTTATTTTCGGCGCGTTTCTTCTGGCAGTCTGCCATTTCGCCTATCAGCTGTTCAAAATCCCATAATGTGTGAGTGCTGCCAAGTTTTGAAACGTCCTCATGGGCGCGCTCTCTCTCAAAATGAATAAGTTTCACATCTAGTTATCTATGATTCGTAGCTCGTGAGACTTCTCTATATTTAACGTTCTCTGCGTGATACGTTCAAAAATTTTGCAACACAGCGGTAGTGAATGCAACTCAACCAAGCCCTATCCAGCGGAAATGACGTTTAGAAAAACGGGCATTCTATTATGACAGTAATGTCTAAAAGTTTCACTTTCAACGAATTATAGGAAAATCTTAACTCAAATAAATTGCTTTATTTGGCAGCACTCATACAAAATGCCTAGACAAGGTACTGCGTGATTTTAACGGCCATCAAGTTCGTCATCTCAGTCTTTCGACTGTGACAATTGTTACAAATTATGTGGTTGTGGTGTTCATGTATCCAAAAAACTGGCAAAGTAGGGGAAAGTGAGAGAACAAAATGGCATTTCATTTTGAGTAGAAGTTGCAAGTTTTTGCTGGACAAATTTTTACTTGTAAGAATTTGCAAGTGAGAAAAACAGCTGACAGCAAAGAAAAAATAAGCACGAATTCAAATTTGCGAATTGAGTCAAAGTTCTAAATTGAAATAAAAATGGTGACTATAATGGTTATATTCTTCTGAATATATTTTAGATAAAATGTTTACAGTTTATTTGAAGTCATATTAAATAGAAATCGACCAGTCATATAGAGGTACATATGTACGTACTTCTAACTATAGCCTCCGGTCACAGTTGCGGCAGACTCATCTTATAAAATTACCTATACAATCTATGGCGAAGTTTGCGGAGGAAATGAAGAGAGAGCGAAATTTATAAATGATAAAATCAAAAATTTCGAAAAATCATTTAATATGAAAAATGTATTAAAAAAAGTCACCATATATCTTGAGTAACATACATACATACGTATGTATCCAAAGACTGTCTGAATCCCATTACAAAAATAATATTTGAATAAGGAAATAAGAAAAACTACTGCTATTAATAACAAGAATAAATGAAATTCAAAATTTTCTTAATTCAATTAAACTTAACTAGGTGCACATATACAGTTAGAATTTTCAAAAAATGTTTTTTTTATTATATTTTCCTAATGTACATATATTTAATAATACACACAGAAAATTGAATATCGTTCCGGTGAATATTTTCGAAGTTACATGCAAATATGAAAAGACGTTTCAGAGTTCTGGAAAGTAGAAGGCAAACTTTAAACGGGTTTTTCTCCAAATGGTGTTTTCAAAGTCGTTACTCGAAAACAGCTAAACCGATTAGTCTCAAATTTTAATACTAGTTTCTTAAATATATTTTTTTGTAATTAATCGAAGATTTTTTTTACTGATAAATATTTTTTTATAAATACATTTTTTAGAAATTAGTCGAAGATTTTTTTTGACTGATAAATATTTTTTTATAAACTATTTAAGGCCGAAATTTTGGTCAAAAATCGATTTTTTTTTTTAGAAACCGTCGTTTTGTCGAAAAAAATTTATTTAACTTACTCCTTCGATTAATTACTAGATTTAACATTACTTTAACGAAATCTGTTTGGATTTTTAATTTCAGAGGATCCAATTCAGAGCTATAGTGGCCACCTCAAAACGAGTGTTTTTATAGAAGCTCCCGGAGATCAGCTGCAGCTCCTTTCCAAATAAATAGTTTTACTGATACTAAGTCTTCAAATAGAGTTAAAAGATAACATAATATGTGTACAAATTTTTAGATCAATAAATTTAAAAGTTATCTCAGAAAAAAATCTGGAAAATTCGCTTTTTTCGGCCTTCTAACTGTAGATAACCCTTAAGTAATTCTCAGTCATTCATTTCATTGTCGTAGTACAAGGCGAATTGAGTACTGAATTCTCTATCATTCTTACTTCAAATACGTGGTATGTACATATTTGTATTTGATGAAATCGATAGCAACTTTAAAAGATTGAATTACTCCCTTTTCCGCCAAGAATTTAATCAGCTGTTCGTAAAACTTGCAAATTGTTACTGGTTTGCGCGTTCATGTACATTTTTATTATTTTTCTCTTTGAGAGAAAATTTTCGGAAATTAATTTACTGGCAGAAATTCCCAATATTATGGATTCTATAGCAGATTAACTAGGTAAAGAGCAGTCCGCGCGTTCCTGTACCGCAAACTTTAAACTCGTTTTACTCGAAACTACTTTTTCCGGCACGGTCTGCATGATAACTCATACAGTTTTTAGTATTTTTTGATGCGGTTATTTTGAAAATATTCGAAAGTGTTTTCTCCATACATTTGATTTTTAATATTTTTATTAAAAAATTTTAAAACACTTACTTTTTTTTAAAATGCCGTATATTGCAAAATTTTTCGAAATGCAAAAATCCGGCTCGACAGACTATAACTAGAACTTTAGTTTGCACGAATTTTTTTACAGATCCGCCAACATTTCAAGGAGAAATAATGCAGACCGTGGAGCAACTTTTTTTTCATTGCACTTTGCGTCACGTGATTTTTTATATACTAATTTTTGTAAAGAAAAACTAAATATAATTTTTTTATAAAGTTTAAGTACTAATAAACAATATATAAATTTTTTTTATATTTATTTCTATTGGTATCCCTTCCAAAAACAGTTTTTCTTTTAGCGCATTTTTGGCGCTGCTGGACGTATGTAACCCCTTAACATTAAATTAGAGAGTCGATGGCCTAAGCTGCTTGTATGTACTCTATTAAGCGTTGTATTTTATACTTTGTTTAATAAATAATAATAAAAATAATGTAATAACCTATTGTTGAAAATAATGTGAATATATATTTTTATCACTAAATTTCGATTCAAAAGATTTAAATTTATTTTAGTCATGCATTAGATTAAGAGGATAGGTGAACACAGCTTTCTTCAATCACTCGTTACTCACTCCAACTACTTATGGAGAGCAAAGTTATTCAAAATGCATGAGAGGGAATAGGAAGATCTCTCTTTTAAATTATTAATGTCTCTTAACCAGTGAGAGTGCTAAGGAATATACTCTTGTAGCACAGCACGTGTAAACTTTACGCTCCCTTCCCATTTCATTTGTAAACAAATTATTAGCGCGTAAACAATAAACCTCTCACGCCCAAAAACCACTATGTGAATAACAAAATTAAAATTTCAAAAATGCGTTTTCGACACCGTACACTCTTGTGGTCAGTCTCTTTTGAAATTTCAAATCGAACGCTACTTAGCTGCCAGCAAAAGTGTGCGCCCCGACACGACGTCGTGGTCATCAGTACAACAGACTGAATTTGTGCATATTTTTAGAAAATTTTGCCAGCAAAGAATAACATAAAAATAACATAAATAAACTGCCTTTGTTCCTGGGGTATAATAAATTCGATTTTTGGCTAATTTCAAACGAAGAAACACAAAGGATTCAGATTTAGATTCGAAATTAGTGCAGTGCTTTCCACCAACTCTTAAACTTTCCACCAACTTAGGACTGTAATTATTGGAGCGACGAAACGAAAACGAAACGAAAGTGAAAATTTGGAATTTTCACTATTGCCAAAACTTGCATACGTATGTACATACATATGTACATTCATTTATATATGTAGGTATATGCGGCTATAGGAGCAGACACAATATACAGGCGTTAGGAGGAGTTCCCGACGCATTACCGTTTGGCAAATGTTTATATCAAAGCCACAATTAAGTGATATTACGTGGATACATCAGCATGTCTGACCGCAGCGGAAGTGATAGCAGTCCATCGCAACCACCTTTGATCGCAGCAACGTTTAATGTAAAAAAATTATTGCTCTGTGCACTTTTGGTGTTCTTTGTATTTCCGCACACTTCATATGAATTCTTTCAATTCGGCGGCGAAGCTAAGGGTGGCAGTGTTGGACATGTTGTGGATGCCATAAAACCAATTGCGAAGCGCCCATTTGAAAAGAAATTTAAATTTCATAAAATTGAACGCGTATACATCGACGATGAGGACGATAAAGATGACGAGGGCAGCGAAGATGATGGCGATGACAAAAACGATGATGTTAGCGACGATATTAAAAAAGAAGCCGATGATACTAGCCAACATATGGACGTGAGCGCGCAGGCGACTGAGTCAGATGAAATGCCATTCAAACGGGCACGCATGGCACACAAAGAGCGACGTGATGCCACCTCCGCAGTGAAAGAGGAGAAAAAACGGTCAACACCTAAAAAACAGAGAGTCACTACAGCTGGTGATCGAGATAAAAGCGAAGAGACAAAAACATTCTTCGGCTCATTATTTAGCAGTTTCTTTGGTGGGGGTGGTGGTGGGCGTAGCGTAGGTGGTAGTGCTGAGCGGGTTGGGGATAAAAAGCAAAAGTCAACAAGCGAAGAAGAGAAATCTGTGGAGAAAACAGAGCCAACAAACGGCATCATTGACTGGCTGAAATGGTTGAGTGAGCGTGGTGAGCCCGCTGAGCAGCAGGAGAGTGTGCCTGCAGCGTCGACTGAAGATGCGGAATCTTGGCTCTCTTACTTCGACCGTTGGCCATTCAATAGCTTCTTTCCCATTGGCAAGCCAGCTAAGCCAATACGGATGCCGCGAAACAATCATGAATCAAAGCAAGCTGGTTCCCAGGAGAATGGCGATTCGAACGAATCGTTGCCGGCAATGTCGCAGGAAAACTTCGAAACTGTATTGCAAAAACTACCCAGCTTTGTGGTGAATCCAACGCAAGCTACTAATGCCGAATGCAGACAACAATTGCAGATATTTCATCGCCAATTGCGTGGCAATAAGTTTTGGACCTTACAGAGTGCGTTTACCTTTTACGTTTTTGTCATGGAGACCTTAAGACTATATTTTTATTATTCTAGTGTTGGACGCTTCAGGAAAAATATCTTCAGGTCTACTGCGCGGCAACCTCAACCAATTCGGAGACTTTGATCAGTGCATGCAGATAAAAACTGTAATAAAGGTCACACCGGAAAATCCGGTACGCATTCGGGGAAAATATTGTTTGGCGCACATTGAAATGCAAACTTCAGCAAAAGAGCTGAAGTTGCCTCTTCATTACGCCCAAGGACGTGGTCTCTGGAGAAGTCATTTCGGAAATGTGAGTACAAGTGGGAACAGTTAAACTGGCAAGTTTTGCGAAAAAAGCGAAATGGGTTAACGTCATTCGGAAACTTCATCTTAGCTATTGCATCAGGTACCTCAACTAGGCAGCCATTGTAGCCGAATGGGTTGGTGAGTGGCTAGCATTCGAAAATGCACGGGTTGAAAACCTCGAACATGAAACACCAATTAACAAAAAAAAAAAGTTTTTCCTAATAGTGCTCGCTTTTCTCCAGGCCAGTATGTACTCCAGCATCCGAGTGTGTTTCTGCCATGAAAAAAGCTCCTCCTTAAAAACAATCTGCCGTTGGGCGGCAGCGGAAAACTTTAGGTCCCGTTTGTAGAAAATATTTAAATAGGCAATAATATTGACACGTCATTTCGAGGCTACAACTTTTCAGAAACCTTTCAGGTGACAGACACTTCCTACTGACCCTGGAAATCGTATAGATATCGAGATAAATGAAAGATTTGAAAGAGTAGGGCGGAAGTAAAGGTAATTGAACACTGATTAAGGCTTAAGAAAAAAGCGAAAAACATTCTTGACGTAGCAGAATACTTGAAGTATGGCACAGTAAGGTTACAAGTATGGTCTGACCATGCAAATATTAGGTACATGAATCTAATCTAATCGCCCAACAGGAATCGAATAAACGGAAAATAAACCAACTTTTCCAATTTGATTATCATTTTAGAAATACAGTTCGCTTCAATCGCTTTCTACAAACAAACCAACGTAAATGGCAGCTTCTGATGAAATGTTGAGCAGTGTATTTGTATTTATCCTGCAGACATAAGAGGTAAAACCGAATCTATATTCTGTTTTTATCGACTGCAGTTGAGTGAACAGATGAATGCTGAAGATTTATTATCAATATCATTTAGAGAAGGTAGCCTTAGAGTGTCTGCAACAGGCAGTGCCTCGCCGTAGTTTGTCCTGCTGGGTATAGGGCCATTTTGCATATTAAGCATTGCAAACAGTTATGCTTGAAAGACTGTAGTGTACCTCCCTACGGTATAGAAAAGTTTGACGTTGTCCTGTTCAACAAATATCCCCCGTTCCGTAGCCAAGCTCTGATTTTGATCCATCCGTTGAGATTCTAGGTTATTCTAGACCTAGTTCCAATGAAACATTGATTTCCAAAATTAAGAAATGACTCTCCTGCTGTCTCCAAGCAAACAATGCCGAAAGCTTTCCTTGCTATGGGACAATACACCAGCAAGAAGAAGCTTAGGAGTGAAGAGCTAAGGGTAAGGAAGGTTAGTTGGCATCCAGCTATGGCGCCACAGATTTCGCCTGGATCTTTACCGCGGGGGTACAACCAAGAGAGGTTTAGAAAACTCATAACCCTCCGCAAGGATGAACTGAGAGTACTCAGGGGCATTCCCACAGACTATTGCAGACTGTGCAGTCATCTGCATATGATCGGAATATGGTCCACTGATTCTTTGGGTATCTGCGGCCAATCCCAGGACACTCCAATGCACCGTTTCCTTGAATACAGCGCTGTAGTTTGAGACATCTCGGCCATTTGCAGTCAAAGGAAAGGCGCATATGCTCAGTCCACCCCAGCCCTATCTTACGTTTAATAAAGGGGCTGGGTCTGGATGACGTACTGTGATGAGTAGAGGGCACACAAAAAAACTATGAGGTCGAAGTGCAAACCTCAAATCAAGCTAATCTAATCCCTTTAACATGCATTTTGCGGAGCGCTCCTGGAGGTACGTGTGATAGACAGTGTGCCAAGACCTTTGCCTTCCGATATATTTTAGTAATGCAACTATCTCGTATTCAGCCAGTTAGAGCGTTTGAGCATAAACCAAGAAAGGAATCCATAGATCCCTTCGCTCTACACACTTCAAACCTGAATATGAACGTATCGAACTCGTCATGATCAAGGAGGTTCTCTATTTGTATATGAAGACTGACGAATTGTGAGTTAATTGAATGCGTATTTATTTCCAAATAGCCCAGTCATTTTGTTCCACGCTATGACGTTGCCAACTGGGGCATTTGCATACCACACCTCTGCAGCGGCGAAGTGGTGCAGCAAATGATCGAAGCGAACTTGCGATCCTACAATGCAACAGGTGTGGAATTTCATGTGGAAGTCAACGATGACGATTGTTATACGCGATCGAATGTTAAGCTCATGAAACTAATCAAAAAGGATCAGAAACTCGCACTGGCAATGTATGCAACTCTTTCAAGGATCGTTAACATATTTTAATACAGATTTTCTATTTCCAAAAACACACAAATCTGTGTGTACGTAGTGCTGGCGTTTGTGGACTTGTGCTATTGTGTGTCGGTTCTTTACTTAATGCAAACTACTCCAAAATGAAAACGTGGCTGCTTAGCAAACTACCGAACAGTGAAGCCGAATCAGATGGCAAACGCAAAGGCAGCGAGAGTACAGTAGAAGCACAGGAGGCTGGTAACGAGAACGAAGTTAATGTAGAAGCGAACACCGAAGACGAACAACACAATTCAACTGATAGCGGTGAAATTACTCTGGTTATATATTTTGTAAAATAACACTAATAATTACTTATATTTCCAGTGTTTCAGTCACTCACTGCCATGCTACGAGACGTCATCGGTGCTTTCTCACCACAGCGCACATTTGCCGCACTGCTCGCCAGTGATGACTCCGGAGCCCAATTTCCCATCTTCAATGTGCTCAAACTGGGTGCTACATTCGCACTCTATATAAGTCTCAAATATCTCATGATTGGACATTTGCCCCTCATCAATCGTGATAAACTAGTGCGAGCACTGGAACAACCGCAAAGCATCCTATTCCGTACGCCAATGATCTACATGGATGTGCTTCTGATGATAAGTGGTTTCTTGATTGCTTACCAATTGGCCGAAGAAATGGAGCAAAAAACGCATATTCAGCTACTAAAACGTTTGACCTTGAAAATATCGAGGTACATATAAGTATATAAATATTAAGTTGGGGGAAAAGAAATCCATTATTTTCTCGGTAGATGGATGTAGTGATCGATATCTCGTAAAGTGTCGATCAACCAACTTAAAGTTTATGCTCGTTGTCGAGGTGACATTCTACACTAAAAAATTCGTTTGCTGTTTTTTGTTTGTTCCATTCCGTTGTGAGTTACAGGATGTTAACAATGGAATTCAGTAAAGAGAGAATTCGGCAAATTTTACAGTATTTCTTTGATAAAACGGAAAATGCATGAATTAATTACGTGCAATTTTGGTTTCCTTGATTCTGTGCAGATATTTTTGTTGCTAAAGATCCACCTCGCACAGGCAGGCCCGTCATCGAAAGTGTCGATAAAATCACAGAAATAATCGAAGTGGACCGGTATGTTAGTATTCGTAGCATCACGCAGAGCTAAAGATTGACCATCTCTCTTAATTCCTGTGCTCCCCGATGGGACATAGTGCCTCAATTTGCGCGTTCTAGAGGTTTCAATTGTAGAACCAATTCCATTTTCGTTTGTACATAAAGCTTGCACTTCTAAATCCCATGTGCATGCTGCCGAAGTAGGTGCATTTTCCACAAAAATGTGGGTTTCCCTTGGGGTTTACATTCATGTTTTATCTAAAACTCAGATTAGCTCGAGCAAGGCGGAGAGGTTCAATAGGATACAAGCCTAAGGAAGATCTGATAAGCACCACCTGTAAGGTAACCAGATAACCTATAAAAGGAGGCCTCCTCTAACCTGCGGATCAGACGCCTTTTGCGACCGCACGTTCCGAGACAGACGCTGCAAAACTTCGGGGGTTCTTTAAATCATATATGACGAAGTAACTCCCCCGAAGATCCCTCCTTCGTTAGCCCTGACCGTACCTCCCATGCGGATTGGTTACCTCATCTCCAGCATGGTTGCTCAGGTTACCAGGATGTACCACGTGGATGTGAGAGTAGGAATTGAGGAGTTAGATTACAGATAACGGCTACTTCAGCATTTCTAAAACCCGCGTTTATACCCCAGATCACCCAAAGAACGACCATAAAATAAGCCATTTGCGCAAAATAAAAAATAAAAATAATGGATTTCTTTTTCCCCAAACTAATATTTTAAGTGTATCACCCTAACACATCTCTTGTTTGGCCTATGTAACGCAACACTCTCTTAGATACCTGCCTACTTTGTATGTCGTACTGTTCTTCCAAACCTATATTCTTCCACTAATTGGCGCCGGCCCGCTTTGGACTAATTTGATTGGTCAAAATACGCGCTTGTGTGAGCAACAAATGTGGCGAAACTTTTTCAGCGTACAGAATGCAATCGATTTTGAGGAAACTGTAAGTGAAAATTAAACCCAATTCACCTCTACTCATAGTTTAAAAAATTAAAAAACTTGATGGTTTGCAGTGTTCGCCAATGACCATACAATTAGCACTTGAAGTGCAACTCTACTTGCTGGGTCCTTTGATTGTGTGGCTCTACTACACCGATGCGGATGCGGCATTCTTCATCTATGGCGCTCTACATGCAATGTCTGTGGCCGCACGTTACTCGCGCACACAACGCGAATACCTATCGATAACCTTGTTTCATGGCATGAAGTGAGTGCCGTGTTGCTTACTGGTCCACTTATAATCCAAGTATACTTACTATTCACCTTTTCCATACACATAGCGTTAGCAAATTCTATCGCACGGCCAATCTACTCTTCTCATCGCCGATAAGTCGCGCAACGTCCTATCTACTTGGCATCGGTACTGGCCTGATACATCGCTCTCAAGCTGGTACGTTGGAAATCGCTAGCGAACTTGTACCCGTTGGCTGGTTATGTGCCACACTGAGCTTGATCTGGTGCTTCTGGTCACCCTCGACGGGCATGCGCACCGATTTCGTTTACACAGCTGGTGAAGCTGCCTCTTATGCCGCTTGGTGTCCACTTATTCTGGGCTTAGCATTGGCTTGGTGTATTTTCATGTTTCCAAAGGGCGAAAACTCGGTGCTGCAGTTGCTTACCACAATGAGACCTGTGCTATTTCTTTCCCGCATTACGTTTCCCATACAATTGATGACGTATGTAGTGGTGCTGTACAACACTGCTAGTGTAAGTGAGCCACGCAAATATCACTTGACTGACTTGGTAAGTTTGCGTGCACATTCAATTGCCCAAGTTTAATATTTTATTTTATTACAACAATGCGCGCTAAATACAATTTACAGATCAACTATAATGAGATAGCAGTCATTTTGGCAAGTGGCATCACGTTGGCTTTTCTAATCGATGTTCCAGCGCAATACATCCGGAAGGTTATAATAAACCGGCTATTTGTAGAGCGTTTAGCGCGCGAGCATGACCAAGAGAACGAACCCAGTTCGGGTGCGGAGGTCTCCGAAGCAGAAGCTGAAGCGGAAGCGGAAGCAGAAGCAGAAGAGAACAATGAAGAACATGAGGATCAGGCTGAGGATAATGTGGCCAATATTTCGGTTACCGCAGAAAATACTGAAGATTTGGAAGGCAACAACAATGTCGAAGTGTCAGGGGATGAGGAGACAGTGACCGCAGTAGAGGAAGATGATGTTACCGATAAAGAAACCGAAATAACAGAAGAAGATGAAGTTAAAAAACGACCAGCAGAGATTGAGAACGAGGAGGGCACAATGAGTTATACAAGAAGGCGACGACGAATCAGTGATGATTAGAGGGCGTAGGGAGTCCAACAAGAGATGCTAGTACAGTAGCAGCAAAAGACAACTGCCATATAGGCAAAATTTAGAGTATGAGAAAAGATTAACCCTCCGTTGAGTATCCAGGTCCATGTTTTCACTGTGGAGTAGTTGGCTTTTTCATTTTTAACATATTTCTGAATTGAATTTAACATATTTCTATTATAGCTAACGACTAAAGCTTCCGGGTAGCCTTCTTAAAATTTAATTTACTATCGATTTATGGATACAACAGTTTAAAAAGGATGCTCGCACAGGACGAAAAAAGGGCAGACCCGGGTGCCCAACCGAAGGTTTTATAAAAGGTGTCTAACGGAGAGTTAAATGAAGTGGTCATAAGCAAATATTGTTTTTTTTACGTCACTCGTTACTTCTGTACTCTTAGATAGAGACGTCCTTATTGTTTATTTGTATTTGTAATATTTCCGCAATTGAATTGAATATCTTTTTGTGTACACACGAGCGAGCACGCTTGAATTGGCACGTTACTTAGCGACAAAAAACCGAAACAATTGGTAACACGAACCTCAAAACGAACCCGAAATTAATTGAAGTTTTTTTAAACTTTTTATATTTTTACAATTTACATACATATTTCTGTATTCTTAATTAAACAAATTTTTCATACAATATTTATGTAGCGAAACCTACCCTACCGGAAAGTATTCACATACACTTATTTGTAACTATATACATACATTCCCATATGTATGTATAAAGTTTATTCTAAATTATTCCTCCCAATATTGTAATATGCAACGGCATAAGGAAGTATTGGCTTGTAAAACGGCAAGTGTCATTAATATTTATGTACAAAATTACAAGAACAAAAATATGTATAAAACTCTACTTCACACATATTTATATACCCATATTCAACAATACATATATACATATGCGTAGATATGTAAATATGTACGTACATTATATCCTTATGTATGCGCGTATAAAATCCTACAGCTAAAACTTAAAGGCTATGCAATCATCACAAAATATTAATTAAAAATATATTTTAGTACATACAAATGTACAAATACTACAAACTAATTAAAAAACAATTTAGAAACAAAATCGTTCATTTTGATGTTTGGAGTATTGAGCTAAGCCACCTGCTCTTCAGAAGTACTGGGGCTTTGGTTTTCTGTAGATGGGGTGCGCTTTTCAGATGGGCGGCCCGCCTTTCGTAGCAGAATCCGCTCCAAGGCATGTATGGGCGATTCGAAGAGGAGACAAAGCACGAAGGCTAAAGCGAATGTGTCCACCGTGTGGCTGATCATCTTGTTTTCCTAAAATAATTAGACATAATAAATCAATATACAAACATATATAGCAGTGATGATTCTTATAACTTTGGAGAGAACGTAAATTATGGTGCTTCTTGAAAGGTATTGAACGTAAATCTAATTGCGAGTCTCAATTAAGATAAGAAATTCAAATTAAACAATTAATTCAGTTTGATTTTATCAATTAATTCAATTTCATTTGTTGGTTCAATTAACGTACAGGTGGCGCAAAATTAATTACCCGGTCAGAGAATTTATAGTAGGTTTGTTCATGAAGCAAATAGTTGTAACAATTGTTAGAGATTATTATTATTATATTATATTACAAACTCTGAAATTTTGGTGTTCATGTACCCAAAAAACTTTGAAAGTAGGAGAAAATGAGAGGGGGAGTTGCAAGTTTTTGCTGCATAAATTTTGACTTGTAAGAATTTGCAAGTGAGAAAAACAGCTGATTGCAAAGTAAACATAAACACGAATTCAAATTTGCGAATTGAGTCAAAGTTTTAAATTTTAATAAAAATGGTGACTAAAATGGTTACATTCTTCTGAATATATTTTAGATAAAATTTATACAGTTTATTTGAAGTCATATTAAATAGAAATCGGCCAATGATATTGAGGTATGTACTTCTGAAACATAGCTTCCAGTCACTGTTGCTGCAGCTTACAAAACACAAGTGGAAAGCATTGGAAGTATATTTTATTTTGTTTTATGCTCGTCCAAGCTAGATGATAAGGTGGACTATGAAGTTTTCTCGAAGGAATAAGGACTGGAACTATCCGTTCGACTACCAGACTACTGCAGCGTCTATCAGGCAGAGGTTCTAGCTATAAAAGAAGTGGCTACATATCTAAATACGCACACCGTAACAAAAACTACTATAAATATATTCTCGAATAGCCAGGCGGCCATCAAATCAATGAATGAGATTATACTAAGATCGAAGGTTGCACAGGAATGCCGGGCAGCCCTAAATGATATTAGTGACGTATTCAAGAACAGCTTTATTTGGGTTCCGGGGCATAGAGATATTGAGGGAAACTGTAAAGCTGATGAGCTAGCCAGGAAAGGTACTGCTCTTCAACTGCTCAGTGATAAAAGTACCATTGGAATACGCATGGCCACGAGTAAACTAATAATAAAAAACAGCATTATCTAAGAAGCCAATAGGTCATGGAGAAATGAAGATACGTGTCTGTTAAAGGCTCTAGGGGACATCAGAATCCGTTTTAGAGGTATGGTTCCTTCGGCAAAGTTTCTTATTTTGATCCCTAGAATATGATTTTTACAGAGCAATGGGCGATTTTTTTGCCTCCCCACAAATCGACCCGGCGTAACAAATATATATACAGGGTGTTAAGAAATGTGTAGTATTTAAGGGCCTAAAGAAGCAAAATAATGGTTTTGGAGATATGGCAGGTTATTATTTTCTGAATCACTTGCTTCCAATCACCTATTTATTTACACCTAGTAACCACCCAGTATTCCATTTGTGGAACAACATCAAGACGCACACCACAAATAGCAGGAGGAGCTCGGCCAAATACCTAAAACGCGCCAATTATATATATATATATTTGCCCAGTGGTTGTGGTTCAACCAGTTTTATCTTTATCTTTGACCTCTTGTATTTATCCCCATCACTTTCTCTATCTCTATTTTTGTATCTACTTCTATCCCTTTGTATTTTGCTTTATCTCCATAATTATCTTTATCTTTATTTTTATTCTTCATCTATATCTTTAACTTTATCTTCATCACTACTTCTATCTCTACCTCTACCCTCTCGCTATCTCTACCTCTATCTTTATCCTATCTTCATCTTTATTTTTATATTTATCTTTATCTGTAGTATTCTCCTTATCTGCATATTCAACTTCTCGCTATATTAAATATTTAATTTCACCTTCATCTTTGTCTTTGTTTTTGTCTTTACGTTTCTTTATTTATATTTTTATGTTCCCCTTTATCCTTTTCTTCATTTACATATTCGCCTTCTCTTCATCCTTGCATTAATCTTAATTTATATCTTATTCTTAAACCACTTCTATTAAAAATACTTACAATTAAAAAGTGCTTTTAATACTTTTACAAAAATTTCATATACTTTTTATGCGTATTTTTAACAGCTCTGCTCTGCTGACCTTTTCTCAACACGAAAACCAATAATCATGAAATATTTTAGAACTAGAAAAATCCACGATGGAGAGAATTTAAAATATATGTTAAGAGAATTTCTTTAAAAAAACGAAAAACACTTTTTGCTATATTTGAGGTTATGTTACATATTAAGGTACTCCTTTTTCTTCAGTATTATCTGGTATTTTCTGTGTGTATAATTACACCTCTTTAGCTTTAATTCGTATACAGTAAATTCATAAAAAGGATTTTAAATGTTAAGAAGAATTGAAAGAAGTAGATCCAATATTCTTGCATAACCCCAAAAGGAGCAAAAATGAGATTTTCACTTTCAAAACATCTTTATAAGAAGCAACAAATTTTCAAAAGTACTCAAATCTTCTCAGAGTGGTGTTTTTTAGTCTTTTTCAATTGTACAATTTGTTTTTACAATTTTTGGTTTAGCATCAATTTGGTTTTAGCATCAAATTAAATACAGAAATAAAAACTAAACTCAAAAATTTTCGCATTTTAGATATAAAAAAGCACTAAATTTATTGCGAAGAGCAAAGGGTTCGCAAAACTACAGAACTAGACTACTGTGACTTCATGTACTCTCTGGTGGGTGCAATCTTATTTCTATCGTTCTATCTACACAACTACTTTCAAGAAGCTCCAAATACTGTAATGTAATGTAATGCATTTCAAATAAAAAATAGTTTTCTCAATTCGTTGGCTTTTTCTACATTTTATCTCTTGCCGTCTAATACAAGTCACGCTTACCAAATTCACGTAAGACTGATAGCTGCCATAACGTAAGGTCGACGAATGATACAATTCAACTATGCCGTTCGACAGATAGGCGCAATAGGTGAGTCTGCTGATGGGCACAAAAAAGCGGCTACTCAGAAAGTTTTGCAGCCACCCAGCATGGCCCGTTGTTGCTGCCATCACTAGCCACGCCACAGACAAATTCCAAGCTACTTTATGAAAGCCCGCATAAAGGAAACTCTCGACAAATGTAAACGGACTTCTGTAGAAGCGACAAACTGAGAATATGGACGCAATGCCGATTACAGTGGAGACCAACCAGGTAAGACGTACGAACACAGTGTGAAGTTTTGTGCTGAAATTAAGCAAATATAGTACATACACACATACATATACAGACATATATTAATAAAACATTGCATATAATTATATATAATTGTTCTCATATTTCTAGCTTAGTTCTAATATAAATATTTACCCCCGCTCTTGCATGGCATGCACCAGAAAACCAGTCAGCAAACCAATAAAATAGGACGAGGCGCGCATGTGGGTCTTCACGTAGTAGCCAATGTAATAGTTATTGCTAGCCAAGTCGATTAATTCACTGTAAAAGAAAGTTCTTTAAATTACCACAAAGCAAAAAATATCTAAGTAACCATTTGGGGATTCTTTACTTACTCCGCAAAGACCAGCAAAGTGGGGTCCAAATGGCGCACAAATGTCACCACGAATGGAATGATTGTAGTGCAAACGACTGCGGCGATTAGCAAGCGCTTGCCACATTTTCGCACTTTGTAGAGCAAATAGATGAAAATCGGTGCAATGAAGAACAACTGTGTGTCCACGGACAGATACCACGACTGAAACATGCACTGCGAAGTGAGAGAGAATATAAGAAAAATATTTGTAGTATAGATAATATTTAGATCAATTATTTAATTTAGTATTCAGAAAGTGACTCCTCTGCCAAGTCAGTCGTTGTTTTCGTGAATACCGAAACATAAATGTTGAATTCACTATCATTTGTGGGGGGGCGAAACTGCTTCAAATTGAAATTTGAAAAAGGCGAGCCAAGATCGCATACCGAAACAAATGAGCATCGACTTGATTTTTGACTTCTCCGAACGCGATTTTTTGGGTGGAGGCTCGTCTGGGCTCTTCTATTCTACGTTTCATCACCAGTTACAATGTCGTAAAGGAAGTTCTCGTCTTTTCTCTACTCTTATATATATATCTATAGTATTATGTTTAGGAAATATTGCATTGGCAGTTCCTGAAATATTAAGTTTTAAAGATTTCTTCCTAAAAAAGGGGCTGTCAACTGGCTTTCAATTTATTTAACAGAATATCTAATTTTTCTCTTTGAACTCCAAATGGTAATACCAAACTGGCATATGTATGTACGTACATATTCTATTGAATAAACAGACAGGACTTATAAAAACCTCAGCCTGATCAGTTTCCTTTACCTACATTTATAAGCTGCGACAACCTATTGATGACCCACGATTCATTATTTAGGTTTATATTCGTAAAATGTACCCACTTACACACATAAAGTGAACTTACAAATTTGTCCGTATTGAAGTAGTTATTCACATAGAGAATGTTAAGCCACCACGATGCCTGGCAACGCTCCTGTTCGCGCGTGATGCGTTCCCGCCATAGGGGACCACTTCCAATGCTCGGAAACCAGGTCATATAGAAACCGATTATCGCCATATAGGCCGGTGTCAGGCGGATGTAGCGGCCAACGTACAAAATCAACGGGTTTATGTGGCCGCGACGACGGTCGAGCTCGACCAACATAATGCGACAGAACAGAAAGCCGCTCAACAGCAGAAAAGTGTCCACGAATAGCAGCGAGTTGTAGAGGAATGCAAATGTGGGGAATTTCGTTTGCTAAATTGTGATTTGAGTTACAAATAGAAAAGCGGTTAATATGGCAATAAAAACAAATGTCAACCATTCCTTGAACAAAACAAATAAAAACAATTACGAAATAGAAGTTAAAGTAACGGTTTAAAGTGAAAAACCAGTTTTTTTAAATGTTATTCACATGCACCGTTATTACCTCAGCCACGAACGCTACATTATAACTGGGACTGCTGTAGATGAACGACAGCGCATGGCCGGCAAGTATCAGCAACATTGCAATAGCTTTAATGCCGTTAATCGAATTGAGGCCCATGTGATCTTTGCTCGCTTGAAACAGTTTTTTTGTATTCTCTGCAAATGCAATAGGAAAACACAAATTCTTAGATGAAGATATGTAAATAATTGCACATATTTCCGTCAACACCCACCGATAACGGAGAATGAGAGCAATGCGATTGTCAACGTTTCTTGTTGTAATGCGCGCTTTGACACATCATCGGCGTTCCTAGACACATAAATCAAGTAGCAGTGGAAGGCAGTGCTCAGCGTGGCCAACAATACAAACACAAATAGCACAACACTGCAAAAATTAAAAAACAAAAAAATAATAAAAACATTATTAATGTTTTACAAAAGCCATTTGGCCATTAAGCCATTAACTAGCATACAGGCAGTGCATATATTTACAATTATTAACCGACTTACGCATAAGTGAACATTCCACCATCGACGTGCAGTCCATTGCCTGCTCCAATGCTGCTCAGCTGGCACGCCGTTTCGTTGGCACTTAGCACAGGGCGTTGCAAGTAGTTTTGCAAAAACAACACTATATCTGTGGATGCGCAAGACGCGGGCACGCATGCGCCCCAAAACGCCACCACCAGTGCATCACCATTGCGGTTCAAGGCCTGCAATTAAAAGCAATAACGTTGACATTAATTCGATTTTTTCTATCTTTAATTTTTTTGTTTGGTCAGTTATGAGTGATACCTACTCATACTTATTTGTTTGTTTATTCTCTATTGCACATAAATAACGGGTATAGGTAAGTACAATAACAATAAATACACATTAAGACATAAACTACTTCTATTAGCCATTAGTACCGGTGCTTTAAAATTAGTTAATAATATGTAACGGTAATAAACGCATTAATAATATAGCAGTAATAAATCGTAAACGCGAATTTTTATCTCCTTATGAATTTGTATTCGTTTAATGGCATAGAACAATACGTATAAACAAATCAGTATAGCCATAATCTTTTTTCGAGGAGAGTTGCTCGAAGGTGAGGTGCTTTCGGAGGTGATAATATACGTAACTAAAGATAAATATATTAAATAACATCATAAGAACCTTTATAATTGGAAAGCTCAGGCTGTGACCAAGTACATGCGTATTGGGTCAAAAAACTAACATACACGCATGGAAAAATTGCCGAACTATTCTCAAAAATGGTGAGGTAGGCAGCAGCACGGTAAAACGCTCTGTCAACAGGGGAACCCCTCAGGGAGGAGTCTTATCGCCTCTGCTGTGGTTACTAGTCGCTAACAACATCCTTACCAATTTCAACCGGGCCGAAGCCGCTCAACCTATCCCAGTCGATTCGTCTTCCTGACTATGCCAGCGTGCTCCAGGCAGAACTGTTAGCGATCAGTGAAGCATGCAAATCACTAAAACTCTACAAGGAAGTTGGTGCAAGAGTAGCTATCTTCTCAGACAGTCAAGCAGCTATAAAGGCCTTGGACTCCAACTCCATTTCATCCAAACTAGTCTTACAGTGTAGAGAGGTGCTGGAATTGCTTAGTCATTGGCTCGAATCACTCTGATATGGGTTCCCGGTCACAGAAACATACGGGGTAATGAGATAGCGGATGAGCTAGCAAGAAAAGGTCATAGCGACACTAGAAATAGCAGAGGCAGTGACAGTCTCCACCCCACTCAACTCATTAAAAGCATCCATTGCTTCACACTATCATGCTTTAGCCGAAAAAAGATAGAAGCAAATAACTATATGTATTACAACAAAAAAACACATGGCCGTCATACAAAATCCAGAGGACGAATGATCTGTTCGGATGCTCTCGGCCAAACATCTCACGCATCACTGTCACCCTTACAGGCCATTGGAAAGTAGGGGATCATGCAGCTAGACTCAATCTACCCTTCAATCCTATCTGCAGGAGCTGTCAAGCGGAAAGGACGAGGGAAAGTCTTTCCACTACTTATGTGAATATCCAGGGCTAGCTAGGACACGACTCCGCTCCTTTGGTAAGCCTTTCCTGCAGCAAATTAATGAGATCTCAGACATCGAGATAAAGAATTTGCTGCTATTCTTGGACCTCACTAAATGGATTTAACTTAGAACAACAAAAAAAAGCACATCATTATACGAGGACGGTGGTAGTAAAACGGTACTGGTCACAAATTAAGATTATTTCAGTGGAAATACTCAACCACTTCAACAACATTCTCAAAAATAATCACCGGCGCAGAAGAATCCCCCAATTTTATCACACTAGGCACCACGATTTTGTTTCATATGGGCGGAGAAACTAGTGATCTGGCAGCATATACGAGGTGTGGTAATGTTGCAGGTAATATTTCTTATTTACCGTTTTACCCTGGCAAGAACTCATGATGCACAATGCCCCTGCAATCGAAGAAAACGGTAAGCAAAACTTTTACATTTGACCGAATTTGACGCGCTTTTTTCGGTCCTGGTTCGTGCGGCAGCTTCCATTGATATGATTGAGCTTTGGTTTCCACGCAATAACCATAAACTCACGATTTGTCACCAGTAATGACCCTCTGGAGCAAATAAGGGTCGTCGCGGACAGAAGCCAACATCTCATTAGCAATGTTGATGCGATGCTAATTTTGGTCGAAATTGTATAATTTTGGTACGAATTTTTCGGGGACCCGTCCCATGTCTAAATCATCAGCAACTTCTCTAACGGCTATTCGACGATTGGCCAATACCATTTTTTCACTTCCTCAATTTTTTCATCTGTTGTTGAAGTGCTCTGCACGCTTTCCGTCGTTCACATTTTCTCGGCCTTCTGAGAACATTTTGTACCACCGATAAACGTTGCTTTGGTCCAAAGTAGATTCTCCATATGACACAGTCAACATTCGGAATGCATCCGCGCACTTAATTTCGTTTTTCATACGAAATTGGATACAGGTTCTTTGATCCATCTTTTTGAATAGGTAAAAATCGAAGACGAGCTGAAACACGTGCAAGCAAAGCAGTTGTCAACAATTAACTGAACATTCAAAATGGCCGTACTCGCCGGCATGAGTGAGAGACATGAGTATAAAAAAATCGCCACAAATCGAAATTCGAATAACGTAAACTGCGAAAATTCAAAATTCGCGATACTTTTTGAACACACCTCGTAGACTTATCACTTGTCCACCCGTAATCTATAAGATCCTTACATGGTGCATATCAAACATGATATATGACCATGCTCAACTGGATTAAAATATGCAGGAATGTGATGCGGGAATGTTGTCAATCAATAATCTCTTTTATGTGAACGACGTGCAGTTATATGCTGGCAAAGAAAAACACTTGGAAAAATTGATAGAATGCATAATTCGCTTCTCTAAAGATATTCGGATGCCCATACGATTTGATAAATGCCGAGAAATAAAAATTGGAAAGGGCAAAGTCATAAATGTTGAACTGGTTGCAGATGACATCACCACAGCGAACATTAAGGAAATGGAAAAGGTAAAGTTTATAAGTACCTTGGTATATTACAAAACAACAATGTTTAAACAATGCAAATGAGAAAAAAGCTTATAGCCGAGTACAAAAGACGCCTCCTCGTATTTTGCAAGACAAACCTGAATGGCAATAACCAGATCAAAGACATCAACTCGTTTATAGTAAATGGTCAACAACTGAAATGATCAACTTGGAACGCACGATGTGGACAATAATGACGAAACATAAATGTCATCATCCTAAAAGCTCTGTGCTGAGATTTGCACTGCCTAGGAAAGAAGGAGGTAGAGGTGCAATTGACGTTGGAGCACTGCACGACAAGCTGATCCTGAAACTTAGAAATTACTTCTATGGAAAGGTCCGAAACTCTGAACTTCACCATGCAGTCAGTTCAGCTGATGACAAATTTACACCTCTCAGAATGATGCACGAGTTGAACAGCAGGAACACTACAACAAAAATTGGCAAAGTTTAACTATGGTCACGAATGCCCATACATGGCGTATATTACAACGAATTGAAGAGCCTGCATGTCAGCGCGAAACTGTCGCACTCATTGCTAATCAATAAAAGAATTTTCGCGGAAACAGAAAGAGCTCTATTGGCTATGCAAGATGGAGTAGTACCCATGCGAAATTATGTAAAAAAAAAATATATTCTTAAAACGTACACAGAGAAAATCATATTTGGGGATTGGCATCAAGCGGCAGTGGAAACTCAGAAAACTCTTTATATTGCCACTGATCATATCTGTCCACGGATTCGTTACGTAATTCTGGCGGAACACCTCAAGAAACTCAAACTGGAGAAGCACCTTATCTATGACCTTCAAATAGCGGCAGCAAGTCAATTGGCATCGCTTTTGTACGCGTCAGCGAGACAGTTGGTATTAAAAGTTATATCAAAATGTACAAGGGTTTTTTAAAGGGATTTTTTAAAAACTTTGTTTGTCTGCTGGACTGTTGAAACGTGATCATCTACGGAACAGAACCGGACCGAACCGAATTTTACGTTACTTTCACTATCAGGTGAAGGAATTTTCTGAGTAGGTTATAGACAATTTTTAATTCTTAGACTATTACACCCCTGAGGGCGCTGGTGTCTAAAAGTCCTTATTATATACAGGCCATAGGTTTTTTGACAAATACCAACCAGCAGATGGTTTTTTATGAAGAGCTTTTTCATGGAAAGCCTTTTTCATATTTTATGTCCCTGCATTAATAAAATTTGTGTGAGTTTATTTTCTCTATCGTCCATTAGGCCAGAAAGTTTCTTACTTTGAGCCTATCGCACCAACGAAGCGCAGGTTGGGAACCTCTGCTTTGAGTTTATCTTAGGCTATGCATACAGGTATGTGTTTACGTACATATTTAATAGCAATAAAGTAGATAACGTACGTACATAATAAGCCAGCTGAATATCGCTTGCCAAAATTATTCGCTACGTGACAACAGATGCGATCTTTCGAAAATTAAAGTTCACACAAAAAAACATACGAAGTACTCATTCTTCATAGCAAAATGTAATAATTTTTGCTATTCTTATAATAATTCTTAATATAAAAAAAACTCATACAAAATTATAGAATCAGAAACACAACTCGAGTAAAGAACGTCCATTTGTGCGACGTTCATTTACAATTTTCTAGGCAAATAAAGAAGTCTGCATACATATGAACATAGAAATATGTGTACAAATGTGTGTGCAAATTTATTATTCTACATGTTTGATATGTTCACCATACGTACATACATATGTATTAATATTCTAGAAAATATTTATAGAGAATCTTAACAGGCTCGACACCACTTCGCGCGCTTCTGTAATAAATTTTGTATTTTTATGTATTTTGATATACATTTATACGTGCTCTAATTCAATCATTTTAATTGTAGAGTAGATATGTGCGTTTAGCATTTACCTGAAATCTTCCTAAATAATAATAATAATAGGATATACGAGTACTTACGTACATATACAGTACTGCCATAAGTTCTGTTACAAGTTAAGAAACGTTATAGGTATGAAATTATAAAACTTTTAATGAAGTTAGTTTTATTTAATCATGTATATATTCAACAAAAAAATTTTAATTTTATTCGAAATGGTCGCCATTTGCTTTTACGCAAGCCTTCAAACGATTAGGCCATTCACCTGTTGCAGCACGCACAGTTTTTATGGATATTCACGACGCTGGTCGAACCAAAGATTGTTTGAGACTCTGCAAATTTCTGTGAGGCCTTCGACAGGCCAGATGAGGTTAGGTTAACCTGGCTGGCTTAAAGCTATCACATAGACCTATTGGTCCTTGGTACTACTAGATGAAGCTTGACCAGGCCAAGAACAAAGAAGGCGCTCTAGAGTTTCCCTCTCTTCTAGTTCATTGCAAAATCTGCACTATCATTGTTTGTAATTCCCATTTTGTATGCGTGTGCTGCTAACAAATTGTGGCCTGTCAGTATACCTACGATAGTTCTGCTCTCCTTTCTAGACAGGGCTAGTACGAATCTGCATCCTGTGTACACTTGATTTTTGCGGTTTTGCAAGTGACTGGATTATTTCATCTCCAGTCTATCCATGCTTTCATGTCCGCAGCGATATCACTGTATACCGTATTTAAGGGTTTCAGTATGTCGTTTCCTTGTTCGAACTGTATGTGAACAGCCCTTTGGCAATCTCATCTACAAATTTGTTTCCTGCAATGCCCTTATGTCCGGGTACCCAATAGATGTGAAACCGTATGTCTGCGTCTAGTCTCTTTATGGCTTCCCTGGCCCTAAGAACGTTTTTAGATGAAATTTCATATGAGTTAGTTGCCTTTATTGCCGCTTGACTGTCAACGTATATTTTTAATATGTTGGAGTTGCTAGTGCTATTTCTGCAGCCTTTCCTACCTCAAAGACTTTTGCTTGAAAAATACTGCAATGGTCAGGGAGCTTAATTGGCCGCCTGATACCCAGTGCTGCGGAATAAATCCCTGCACCTACTCCATGCATCATTTTCGAGCCGTCAGTAAATATATTAAGCGTTTTGGGTTTGGTTTCATACCTCTTTTCCACCCCTCTTCTTCTATTGTTATTCGGAATCTCTTCACCCAATTGTATTTCGGAGACATATAGTCCGTATTGGTCCGATAACTCATACCTATTGAGCTATGTCCGAATATTTTACAGGCAAATTCACGCGTTGCGATAAGTCTTGCGGCAGATCTAGCTGCTTCTGACGCAATGTCAATCGGTGGTAGGTTGAGTATTCTTTCAAGTGCTGCCGTAGGAGTAGTTTTAATTGCATCTTCTGGCACAATTTTGCTCCGGTCGTTACCCCTTTTTCGGTATTTACCCTTTAGGACGCGTCTACCTGGATAACAAGTATTGTACAAGGTGGCGCAAAATTAATCATCCAATTTTGTTTTCGCAGATTTATTCCTTTTGCAAATGGCTTCATATGCCAAGCATATTTAGCACTTGCGAACTAGATAGCTGCAGTTTACAAACAGGCAAGCAATGAAGGGCCTAAAGTTCAAAATAAAATAACACTCAAAACCATTTTTTGTTTTTATGAAAAAGGTTATTAAAAAACAAAATTAGCTCATTAATTTTGCGCCGCCTTGTATGGCTCTATTTATCTGTAAAAGTTGATCTATTAGTTGGCACCCTCAATAAACTACCAGCAATATACGCATACACCCACAAACAATTTCCCTCATGTGAAAGCTAAAGGGTGGTTAAGTTTCAAGGGCCGGTGTTGATTTTAAATAAAATACAATTTTTTTAGGAAATTATTATCATTTCTCTTTATTATGATAATATTGGTATGACTCAATTACGTATGGAACAAAATATTGGCCTCTGCCGCACACCTCCATCCGATGACGCTGAGACATAATTGAGGTTCTATCCCGTTAATGTGCCGAATTATCTCATCCTTTAGCTCTTGAATTGTTGCTGGCTTATCGACGTACACCTTTTCTTTCGAATAACCCCAAAGAAAGAAGTCCAACGGTGTCGTTGACGTTTAGGAGTGGTTCACATTCAACATCGGTCCTTGAAATTTAACCACCCTTTACAACACAATTCGAAAAACTAGTCGGAAAAAAGTAGGCTTTGATATGATAACTAACAACAAAAGCTGAAAAACTGGTTCGAAAAAAGTACTTAAGCTGGACAGTTTTCTAATAAATTTAGAAAGTTTTAATAAAATGTGATTTCAAAAATTAAAAAAGTGGTTAATTTAAAAACTTAAAAATCAAGTCACAAATACAAGGAGATCACGGATTTGACTTGATATTAACTGACGCAAACGTGCGCGGGTTTAAGACACGGAACATAAATTTCTGGGATAAATTCAAAATGCAGAATGCCGCCCTTTTAGAAATTAAAAAATATCTGATAAATGTCTATCTGGTGGTCTCGGCGTTTCCGGAGAAATTTTCGATTGCATTTCAGCAATAGTTTCTTTAACATTAGTATGTAGTACAAGTGGTTACCTCTTAGCCTTAATTGGACCATTTGAAGGTGCCTAGGCTACATAACGCACCCTTGAAAAATATTAGTAATTTACATTTAGAGGAATCATACGTAGGTTACACTTTTGTACTGGCTTCACTATTTTCCTACCAGACGCCCATGAATAAATTGAATGAGAAACCAATTAAGTTTTTCTTTATCAACCATCGATATGAAATACGTCAAACCGAAAGCTATTCACACATCCATTTGTATGTGCGTGTGTATGTGCAATTATGCACATTCGCTTACTCTCAAGAACTTTACAGCACTTACCTTCATGTCATCATAAATGTGCGTCAAATAAGACCTGTGCAGCATATCGAATACACTTTGAGCAGCCAAATCGGCCCATTAGTATTCCGCAGCCATAGCGTGTCGCCCAATGCTTTCAAGCTCGAGCAACACAAAAAACAGAAAAAGACTAAAAAAACCGAGTAGTACGAAGAACTCATTGAAAATTAAGCTAGCAACGGTTTCTACGCGCAATTTTGGTAATAAACTCGACATTTTGGCCATAAATGAGACCAAGCCGATCACCAAACTTTAGCCATTTGTCAATTATATATCGACACATACAAAAGTTACCTATAGAGCGCCGGTTCTTTTGTGGTATGCAGCGACTAATAAATGCATACTTACTTAAATTTAGGCAGTTGTTTATAAGAAATTTTTTTATAATAAATGGAATTACGTAACTACTTGATAGCAATACCGTTAGCACACAATTACAAACATAGTTTGCATTCTTCCAAAAATACTTTAAATTACAGTTATACTCAAGCATAATTACGATAATGTATGTATGTACTGTAGCAATGCTTACCTCTTTTTGTCGACTGCCCGCAGTTTGCATCGCAAATCCATCCATTTGTACATCCACCAAACAATATTTTGAGCGCACCACAAATTCAGTCGATTGATTTTCGATCGTATTCGAATGAAATCGTTGCTGATCTAGGCATTCATCGAAATGTCCGAATTGGTGCAATGCGCCACTATCAATACCAGCTGCTGATTTGGCCATTGCATCGTACACTGAAAATAAATAGAATAGAATAGAAGATACATTTTTGAGTAAATCAATACAAATAATATAAAAAAAGGTGCATTGGCACCTACCAAAAATAAATAAGGCACCTAAAACAAGGGGTCACGCTTTTTCTGTATTAGGTGCATAAATACCTATGAAACCGGAGCGTTTTCCGCTAGACTTTTTAAGTAAGATAAATGCACCGCATCGGGTAGTTATTCCATGGCCTAAGAATGAATGATTAGTCGAAACAAAAATTGTATCTAAATCAGCTAATGCTAATCATGACACAAAAAGGAATATAGTTTCATTGTCACTTTTCGGGAGCCATCTTAACTACCTGGCTGTTCATATTTGCCTCTTTCCGTACGAAAGGCAAGAGATAAACTGAAGGCAAAGATAAGAAAAAAACTTAACAAGCAGTGGAAAAAGTGTACTCCGATTTTAAATTTCCGTACTAGTGTATGTATATATGTATGTATAAGCATTGGATCAAACAATTTGTGCGGCCTAAGAAGGTGATTTTCTCTTCTATAATAAAAAGGAAAACTGATTAAGTCAACTTAAGCCTAAATTGAGACAAACACGCCACCGCGATCATCGATTACGAATTTTCAGAAAGCCATGACGAGGGAAAGTTCTATTATCACATTTAAACGTTTCGCCTTATTTAGAATAACAACTTGAAAGCCAATTTAGCTGTCAGATAAGATCCACGGTTGAGAAATCTTAGAGGATATTTGTATGTCAGTAGCATCTCCATAACTGAGATTTGCCCCAGATTCTTTCAGACTTCATAATCAATACAAAAATATTCTAAGTAGTCAAATGCTTTACGATTATGTGGACTATGTGGGGTTTGAAGTATTTCATTCTATGTTGTACCATGACCAGACATTTACGTACACCAAATTTGTTCAGACGTTTCAACGCCCACAAGGCTGCATTCCGCTTCGAATTCGATTGGCACCAGTTAGATAGCCCAGAAGTAAAATAATATAATATCAGCCTTACCTAACAATTTCATATCAATTCTGCTTCGCATGTGTGAAGCACCTTACTGAGCCTCAGTTCAATCAGTTATCTACCCCGATACCTGACACACCTTTGACTTATTCGTGTATTCCATTATTCCAAAAATCTCGGCCAATAATGTTATATAGGCCCTGTTTGGTGAAGCTGATTTTTCTACTCATTGAGTTAGGAGTTCGGCAGGTCAACGTGAAATCATCTTTTATCGACGCAAAAAAATGTTTCCAAAGATTACCGGAATAGCAAGAAGCAGGCGAGCCCCCTATGCTTTCATACGCAGGTGAAATATAGTAAAATGCGTTATCATATTTTCTATTGAGCGTAAATGATTTTTACGTGTATTGATACATTTTCTAAATCTACAATCTATGTACATCTACCCACAAACAATAATGGGAAGTCATTGAATTCCTAAACCATAACAGCCTTGTTGCGAAATCAATTTAATAGGGAAGTATTTAACGCATATGCTCTTCATTAGTACTGCAAATAGGGAAGTTGAAAAACTTCAAAGTCCTCTATTGGAAATCGCAAGCTGCTTAAAATTACTAAAGATTATAGACGATATTACTGATTCAATCCTATTGGCAACAAAACGGAAGTCGCAGCTGATTGGTATAACTACTTGCTTATGACAAACTTTAAAAAAATCTTTTTGATGTTTTGTTTGATGTTTTTGATCAACCAAGACTGAATTCTCGTTTGCAAAAAGTGAATAGAGTAGAGCATATCACTTTTTTTCGTGAATACTAAACAGCCTGCATTGTCGTCGCTATTCTCAGCAATGGTACCACTATTATGATATTTTTCCAGTATTTTGTTTTACAATAAAAGTTTTTTTATATCCTGTCCAGCGAACTCTAGGCATACGTATACTCGTACAGATAAAACACAAATCATCTACTCCGGTAATCGAATCATGATAGGTATGATATCTGATAGGTATTTTAGAGTAAAACAGATTCAGCCTTACTCGAACATTAAAAAAGCGGGTGTACCTCAAGGCAGCATTCGTTCATTTAAAAAACGCGCGTTACACATATGTCTAAATTTTTTGGCTGGAATGTTGGTACAACTGTCCTCTATAGTGACGCAGAGTTTGAGCGTGATCTGTCAATTAGCTTGTTTTTGTCATTTAATTATATCAGTCAACCGCAGGTGTGCTCTGCGATTTTCACTTTGGAATTTGTCTTTCATGTGCCGAATCGTTGAAAATTGTTGCCCATCAACGAAACCCAAAAAACTACGTCGAAGTCGGTCAAAAGTGAAAGTCATGCTACTCGTTTTCTTTGATTAGCATGGTGTTGTACCTTCGGAATCTCGGACCTCATTCCAAATGGTTCTACAGTAAATAAAGAATATTATTTGGAAGTTATGAGGAGGAACGTAGGGAACAGCCCAATTTGAGGAAAGAAAACTCATAGATCTTGCACCCTGATAATGCACCGTCTCACAAGGCTCATATTGTGAACACTTTTTGAACAAAAACTCGACAAATATCATCGAACAACCACCGATTCACCGGATTTAGCCCCCTGTGACTTTTTCCGTTTCCCAAAACTTAAATTGCCACTCCGCGTACGCCGCTTTGAATCTATAGAGTCCATTCAGGAGAATTCGCTGAAGGAGCTGAAGAAGATCTCTTCAAACGCGTTTAAAAGGTGCCTTGATGACTGGACTAATCGTTGGAAAATCTGTATTTCTTCGAATGGAGCCTATTTTGAAGGCGACAAAATAAGTTTTGATAATTAAAACATTATATATATACAACGAAATGGACGACCACATGAAAAGGCAAGTGGAAGCTAGGTGGACTAACCTATGTGGTCAGGCAAACAAAAACAGCAAAAGACATGTGTAGAACTAACGACAAAAAACTGACTCAATTCGTACTTACGATCTCACGAAAGGAATGCAGAACTATCATAGGTATGCTAACAGGTCACAATCTATTGGTTGCACATGCGTGAGGATGTTGAGGACACTTTAGAACACCTTCTGTGCGTTTGTCCGGCATTATCAAAATCGCGACTAAGATGTCTGGGAGCCCCACTGTTTGAGGGTCTGGAAGACGTCTCAAAAGCGGAGCTCCCAGCCCTACTTAGATTCGCCAAAAGCGCTGACATCCTACATGATGTCTACTTTAGGTATTCATAGAGGTCGGTCTCCATCTGGTATCGCTAGGGACCAAAAGGTCTATGCGTGGCTTATTGCCAACCAGGCTAACCTAACCTAATAATTGGCGCGTACACCCTTTTTGGGTTTTAGCCGAGCTCCTCCTCCTATTTGTAATGTGCGTCTTGATGTCGTTCCACAAATGGAAGGACCTACAGTTTCGAGCCGACTACGAACGGCAGATATTTTTTATGAGGAGCTTTTTTCATGGTAGAAATACAGCTATTGTATAACGCCAACAGAAGATTTAAAAAAATGTATAAGGTATCTTCTAAGCTTTAACTAAACATATACGAAGATATTTTTTCAAAATTTTTATTTTAATAATATTTCATCATAAACAAATGACATGAAACATGCACCGTGCAGTAGTTTGATAAAAAATTTATGATTTCCCAACGAATTCGCCGGACACGAAAGACCCATCAACATGAGATTAGGGTTAATTTATCACAAGTGTTATAAAAAGAAAAGCCAAAAACCTGGATTTTTTGCGAATAATTGAATACAGTAGTCACACAGTTACGTGTATAGGTATGTCTGAGTGCTTGCTCAAGTGAAAATTCGCAAAAAATTAGCAGCAAAATTCAAATAAATCAGGTTCCAAAAATGCTAAAGTGTGAACAGACAGACCATTCTTCAAAGATTTCTCTTAAGCTTAATTGCCTTTAAATATTCTCTTCGCCTATTAAAAATACGCGAAGCTTGAAATGTATTTTTCCCTAGAATTTTTTATTCCTTGATGATGACATTCTCAACTGAAAATAAAATCTATTTAAGAATAATGCAAATTAATAGTAGATATTATATCGCCACTAGACGGAACGTAGCGCGGGCCTAGAATTAATAAGCCAAAATATGTTATGGATCTCAAATAGTCAAGCGCTGAAGCAAAATGTATCACCTCTTTTTGGGGAAAATGTCAATAAAATCAAGGAAATCATCGGGTAAGGTCAGCAGATGAGCAGAAACTGAAATTTAACTGGAAAACCGTTCGACCCCATTTGCCTAAGGCTGATCTCAAGAAAAAGCACAAGGTGCAGGAATTGGCGCAAAAGAACTCTTTAAACCGAATTGATGACTGCGATTCTTAGCTGAAGCGTAAAAAAAATCGTTCTTACTTTGATTTATGTAATTATTTTTGTAATTGTTGTTCTCAGTTCACATAATCGAGTCGCTACTGCATTCATAATTTGTCAATCGCTTGACGTCTTTTCCATTGCATTATAATAATAAAAATGTCTCCGTTCCATCGTAATCACACCTGTCATATATACTAATTAAATCCGTTACTAAACGCATGCAATACTAGCAATTAAAATATCACTTCGAATACAATGCAAATTTTACGCTATTAATACGAGTGTAAGTACTTATGTATGTATGTATATTAAATGCAAATCAATTTAATTTCATTTATATTATAAATTTATAGGTGTTTATAGCAAAATAATTATTCGATTAATGAAAAATTAAAATAGAATTTTCCATTAGTACAAAAGGTGTCACATACATTCATACATATGTATGTAAGAATGTTTATGCATAGACATTTATATATGTAAGTGTGTATAATTGCATACAAACGTGCATATTTAGCACGTTTTGGTTTGATTTCAGCATCTCATACTGTATGTATGTGCGTGTTAGAGTGTACATATATTTGCATTTGATATGCGCCGCTGTTCAGCTTGTCTGGCAGCCACGCGAAATGGTGTACCAGACGTATTACTATGTAGAGTAACTGGTGTCGCGCATGCGCACACATAGGCGTCTATAAAATGATTCAATCCTAATGCATGCCACGTAAAAAATAAGCGCGAATCACCACGTTGATAACAACAACGCATACCAACAGCTATGCTCATAAATAGTTAACATTAACATAGTTTCTAGTTTCATCATTCTTTCGAGCAGTCAAACACTTGTTTAAGAAATAATGGAACCGACTCAAAAAAAATTGGCATAGGTTCGGTAAACAATAGACATGCAAAATAAAAAAAATCATCAAACCAAATATTAAAAAAATACCTTCCAAAAACAGTTGTTTTAACAGCATTTCATTTCAATCAAATAGTAAGATATATAGGATTTTCTAAACAGAGGTGTTATTTTTTTATATAAATGATCGGATATTTATTTCATTATAAAGAGGAAGGTATGCCGTTATTAGTGGAAAATAACATCAGGCAAATGACCACCACGACCACGCTTACAGGACAATATCCTTTTCATCAAATTTTCCATAACCGAATTGCAAAGTGGCTGCCCTATATCCTCGATAGCCTCACGAATTCCATCTTTGAGGTCTTGAATCGTCCCTGGGCTGTGGCGTCTTTCACGTGGCCCCAAAGAAAAAGTCACAGGGTGTTAAATCACAAGATCTCGGTGGGCAATTGTGATAACCTCTTCGAGAGATAACACGGTCCGGAAACGTTTCCCGTAAAAGATCAATGGTTTCGTTGCTTGTGTGACACGTAGCGCCGTCTTGTTGAAAATAAACGTTGTCCAGATCAATACCATCCAATTCCGGCCATAAAAAATTGTTATTCATCTCTCGATAGCGCAATCCATTCACCAATAACCCCTGTTATTGGAAACCCCTTTATATAGGAATTGGCTGCCGAATGAGTTGTTTCGTGAACGAGGTTTCAAACCCGAACTTAAAGACGTACACCACGAATTGGAGAAGGATTTCAGCCAAAACAACCAACAAAGGTTGTAGCTTGGGAAAAAATAAATATGTTGGAAACTGTTTGAAAAAGTCGATCTTTAGCTCCGCGGCGATACTACGACTACTAACATGCCGGTCTACTTCGATTACATATTTTTGTGATTTTATCGAAATTCTTTAAATTATCGACATTTTCTTTAAAAATACCGAACGTATTCGACGGAACCAAAATTGTACGTAATTAGGTGTTACAGTACCAGCGCCATGCACACCATTCACAATTTCAGCGGCCTAGCTTGCATTTTCGCTTTTATCAAAGAAAAACTGTAAAATATACCGCATTTTCTCTTTTTTTCTCTTTTTCTCCATTGCTAACACCCTGTAACTCACAACTGAGTGGAACAAACAAAAAACAGCAAAATAATATTTTTAGTGTGAAATGTCACCTTGACAACGGGCTTAAATTTTAATTGTTTCATCGAAAATTTATGAGATATCGATCACTACAGCCATCTACCGAGAAAGTAATGGATTTCTTTTTCCTCAACCTAATATTTTATCCAGATATTCATTAAGCAATTCTGGCGTCTTTCTACTTGTTACAGAGCTAGCTGGTGTGTTTAGAGCTAAAATTTATCTAGAAATTATAATTCTCACTCTTATAATTCAACTCTTATTTTCTATTTAATTTATCCAAATATATATATTCTACGTTAATGGCAGCGAGAAACAGGTCTACAGACACATCTTTTTTATTTTCAAATTCGTCAAAAGTTGCATAGTTGTTTCTCCTTTTCGAGTTAGAAGCAATGTCATCATCAAGAATTAAAAAAAAATTTAGCTCGC
The DNA here is from genome assembly GCF_028408465.1 of Anastrepha ludens. Lineage (NCBI taxonomy): Eukaryota > Metazoa > Arthropoda > Insecta > Diptera > Tephritidae > Anastrepha > Anastrepha ludens. Next base: position 6,276,562 of record NC_071499.1, on the reverse strand, counting down.
ACTTATTTACGCCTGCAAAAATGTTAATACCTCGCGAGCACAGAGCTAACATGATTTTCTCTCAAACCCATTCCCGTTCACACTTGGGAAAGCATGTCACGGCACGCCACTTAAAAAATCACCTTTTGTCCAACTCTAGTCTAAACCACAAGGCCAACAATTTTCAACGTGTGGCAAATGGACGGAAAAATATCAGAGAAAAAGATCTGTCAAACGAATTGCTAACCTCCTCGTTTTAAAAGTCGCGTAAAATAATAGCGAATACGGTAGACAATGTCATGCAATAGAATTTACATTTGTCAACTTGCGCAACTTGAGAAAGTCGCTTCTGTACAAAAAAAGTGTTTTGAATGCAAACATGTTTTATAACCTTTTTTTAAATAGTAATGAGTAAAATGAGAGAAATATCCCATAGTGGAAACTTTTGCGTTATTCAAATGCGTCAAGTGACTAAATTACGACAATTTTTTACGTAATCTAGCATTTGTTTCTTTGTCATTAAGCCGGTAATTACGAGATTCATATATTATATTGGAGGATTTTATTGTATTCGTCACAATTAGCACTTCATTTCGATTACCCTCTTCCAGCAGCTTTAGACAATTCCATTCCAGCTAAATCCATTTTTTATAGTAACCTAACACTTTGGGGACGAGTGTCGGCATATTGCCGCCCAAATTAGTTCGTAACTGCAAGGCTCGCGACGTCTGTCATTCTGAGCGATAAGATACGCATAGTCACGTTTTCATTCAAAGATATTAGAGGCCATTAGCGGTGAAGTCTTATCTTCCTTATAATGTAAACTTGCGATGGGAGACTACGGTAGAGTCAGAACGAATTTTATTACTTCGATTCAGTCTCTCAGTGTCACTGCCAGAGGAACCAGCAGGTTTTTTATATATAATATTGTATGTATCCTACTCATGATGGCTAAGTGATCTAGAGATGAACAGTTCTGACCAATTGTACTTTGAATCTGATAAGACGGAAGATGACGGCATTACTTCGTCAAGTGAAAGTGAATCCGTGCAATAAGGAATGCACTCAGGCATTTCAACATTAGCAGTTTGCTTATACTTATTTTTTGCTTTTACGAAAAATATTTCTTGTGTTAAATAAAGTTTTTATAATGTTCAGCGTATTTATTTTCTTTACTGCGCTCTCCAATACCTCTCGTCCTCAGCGACGCTAGCCCGTCGAGCGGCCCCGTCCACAAAGGGTTAATACGCAGCCGCCGTAGCCGCATGGATTGGTGCATGACTACGATTCGGAAGTGCACTGGTTTGATGTACCGGACACGAAATAGCAATTGATGGAAAAAGTTTTTTCAAATAGCGGTTGGTCCTCGGCAGAAAATGCCAAACCTCTAAGTGTATTTCTGCCATGAAAAGACTCCTTATAAGAAACCATCTGCCGCTCGAAGACAACGGACTATCAAATTTACCAAATTTGAATTGGAAGCGCTTCGAATTTGGAAGCACTTTTGAAATTTTTTAAATTAATTTAGGACAGACAATTTTATACGGTTTTTTGACACTAAAGGAGCATTCCTCTTCCTCCATGGGACCAAAGTATCTCGCGAAGGCAAATTTTTCATGGTATACATATCCTGACTGTCCCATGAGCTTATAGTACAAATAGCCTGGTTATTTCCCTAAATCATGTTCATTGAGTGATCTACCTTCAAAGATCGCTGTCAACACTAATCGTTCTTGAGACATGAAGTCAAACACATTCAAGTCATATTATTTAAATGTATTCACGAACTACTCGATGAAAGATGAGTGAATCAATTAAAACAACTCATGTAAAAAAACGAGTTGCAATTTTGTTTTTAATTTGAATAATCAATATTTAATTTCCTTATTTCATTTTCCTGCTTACTAAAACCATTCTTATATTGTTGTATGTGATGGTGCCCAGGTGAAACGCAACTTCATCCGGCATGCATTCTAAAGCGTAGCATCTCTCACACAGCCCCTGCAGGGAAAAGCCAAACTAGTATGTAAATATTCTAGTTGAGGTACTGGTATTTAATAGAAAAAATCATACATTTCGTTTGTGTTAGCCGCTTCAGGCTACTGATGAATTTCACCAAATGTTTAATATTTACACCTGCAGTATCCGCCGGCGTAGCGAAAAAGCGAGCGGCCAGATATCTAAACCTTTGCCCGACAAGAGCAGGGCAGCTGAGAAGAAAGTGTTGAGATGGTACCACCTGGCCCTTCATACAGCTTCTGCAAAAAGGACTTGAAACAATCCCAAGCCTCACCGCATGGACACCAAACGGACAATTTCCAGTAAGGATGCATACCAAATTCGATAGCTGCGGCTTTGTTAGTCTTAAAAGTTCTCTCAAGCGCCCCTCGATTACACACTAGCAGAGCGCTCGTTGACATGAGGAACATCTTTCCAGTAGCAATCCACAGGTTCTCCAACGAACTCCAATCCTCTCGTGTTGTGATGAAGTCGTCTCCAAGTTCCCCTGTCTTGCCAGCTCATCGGCCCAGCAGTTTTCCTCTATGCCGCTGTGACCGGGAACCCAAATGAGTCTAATATCGAAGTATTCCGATGCAATCGAGAGAGAAGTCAGGCATTCCCCGGCTAATTTCGAACGTACAAACAACGAGCCCAAGGCCCTAATTACTGCTTGGCTGTCGAAGTAGATTCTACGACTGGTACTGGAAAAACAAAATTTTCTATGTCGTTTTTTTTGTTTGTTCTCTATAGCGTATTTCATGCTAAAATTCTAGCTATTAATTAGGTAGCTGAGTAAATGAAGTTAGGCAAAAATATGACTACCTATAGAGAAATCTATATGGATTCTGATAGCCAGGCGGCGATTAAATCTCTTGGTGTGGTTGTCATTAATTCCATCATTGATATGGGGGCCAGGGTATAGTGCCCAGGGTTGGGCTTAGTGCACTAAATACTTAATGCATTAAGTGGATAGTTAAAATACCGAAAAACTGAGTTAGTGATAATGAAGCCCCTATTTTAACTACCACTTAAAAATTAGTACAATTTAGTGGTAGTGCAAAATGCCAAACTCTGATAGTGACATACCAGGGAGTTGTAAGGCAGACAAGTTAGCGAGAGCGGGCACTACCACTCGCCCCTCTCTTCGTATGGAGATTGTAGGAATACCCCTCTCAACCTACAAATTGCGTGGTACAAGTAGCGTTGTCACTTTAACCAACACGAGATGGGTTGATAGTTTGGCATGTACCGCTACAAAAAGAATTTGGCCAAAATAGAACGCTAGTCGCTCAAGGCCGCTACTTAATCGGTCAATGAAAAACGTTTCTATGTTAGTTGCTTTAATCGTAGGCCACTGTCTCATAGGTCGACATGTTCAAAGATTGAACGTACCTCATTTCGACTAATGCAGAAGCTGTTAGATCGTCGTTCTTGATTGATACTGATGACCCTAGGGATATAAATGGCAGCGAGATCAATGGGTTTGCTCTTAAAACAAAATAGTTTAACGAAGAGTAGCAGGTAAACTACTATTGCGGTATCACAATCGGCAACGATCTAAGTGAACTGGTTTAGAGACCGACTGCCGCTACTACCTACCTATATGGGTAATTAACTGTTACATATTACCAAGATAAATGAGAATATGTATTTTAATTACTATATTTTAGTTCAGAACCTGTAATAAACTTTACCAGCGCCGATGAACTAGAAATGCAACTAGGAAAGGCACTTTAATTGTCTAAAAAGTGGTTTTACCAAAAAAAGCCAAAGTGGTTTTACCAAAGGCTCATCCAAGAGATGCTACCAACTAAACATAACCTCAATATGCGCCAGGAGTAGCATTTCTCTGACTTTTCGCGGACTTTTCAAACGATCATCGTATGTTCCTAAATACCTTGAATTTATTTCTTTACAAGGTTTTTAAAGAATTTGTTCAAATTCTTTTAGGATTTACTTAAAGTCTGTGCCAGAAGAACAGAACCGGTTTTTTCTTGTAGCTTCAAGATATATTTCGCTCTGCTTTTCGCTACAAAATATTCCCACTCAAGGGCTATGACGCCAGTGCTAACTCAGGTCGTTCGAAACTTTCCCGTGAACGCAACCAAACAAAAATGAGTGAGAAGTACGCTAATCGTTTCGAGGGAATATTTTTATGCACGCATTTGAAAGAGCCCAAATTATCTTACACCGCGGCTACAAAAGTGATTAAAAAATCAAAAAAGCTTGGTGTGATGTGGAGTCAGCGGTATAAGGTGTACAAAAATGTTGATGACCTTTCCGAGCGCGGCTTGAAGGGAATGATGAAAAAAAACAGAATAGAGTGATCGTCCAACTTTTTAAGCGGGACCCTTCTTTGTGACTACGCCAAGCACGATCAGTTCTTGCTAAAAAGAGAATAGATGTGAATATCAACACCATCGAACGTCGATTAAAGGAGGCGGCATATCATACCGTCCCACATCATCAAAACCACTGCTCTCGGAAAACCACATTGAGAAACAACAAAACAAGAAAATGGCGTCACAGTAATGGACTGGCCTTCCCAATCTCCATAACGCCAAGTCCATTTCGATTAATTCAAAACAAGTTACTACTAAATTTGTTTTCCCAGTTGAATTTTGTAAATAAATAAGTTTTTGCGATACTTTAATTTATGTACCTATTTCTATTGAGGTGCGGCATTGCACTTTGAAATGTTTACATTGGCACTTTTACCCAGCATACAAAATTATCGACTTATCGAAATTTCGTAAACACATAACATATGGGGAAGAAATCTCTCGGAGATGTTTTTCAAATTTCTCAGTAAGGTAGTAGGATGAATGTAGGGGGAGGTTAGGTTAGGTTGGAATGGTTGTCCAAGGAATGCGCGCACTTGGGCGAAGATAAACGGATTCGTACTTTGTTATCCCATTATGAAGGAGGTGAGGTGAAAGAGAAAACCGACAGGAAGAAAGAAGAGGTGGTGATGGGATGGTTAGGAGGGTTTAGAGTGTGTAGATTATAAACGATGACTGTGCTGCGTTGGCGTCAACCGCTTTGTGCTGCTGATGAAATTCATTAGATTTTTAATGTCAACGCCAGCTATATCAACAGGCGTAGCAAAGAAGTAAGAGCCAAGATGCTTGGATCTTAACCCTGCCAGAGCAGGGCAGCTAAGGAGAAGGCGCTGAAATGATTCCATCGCATCCTCCATACATCCAACGCAAAAAGGACTCGAGGTAATTCCAAGTTTCACAGCATGCATTCCTCGCGCATAGTGCCCTGTAAGAAAACCCACGAGATTGGAGAGCCCACCCGAGCGCCCCCGATCCACACTTGGCCAGAAGGATTTCGCGACCTTACAAGTTGTGTACTTGCCCAATGCTTTCCAGGAGCATACCACAGGTAGTCAGGAGGATCCCATTTATTTATTGAATTAGACTGTATCTGTAGGACTTTTTGATACCTTATCTTGGTATCTACATCATCTGTTGGAAGTTACAAAATTCGAAATCAATTATTGCAATTACAGTAGGTTCTGTTTTTATGCGGTAGATACGTTCCGCAAGAAACAGCATAAAAAAAAACAGCATAAAAAAAGCTACTAGTTCTATAGTAAAACTATAGATACGTTTCAAATGCTAAAACCGCATAAATCTGAAATAATGTAATAAAATCGCATAAAAAAGGGCACTAGTCCCATATTATAACTATAGATACGTTCCATAGACCGCATGAATCTGTGATGAGTTTTTGCTTAGCTGGTTTAGAATCTTGTTTATATGTACAATTCCCGATAGGTCGACATTTTTTAATTTAAAAAAAAAAACCGCACTATTTCAAAACCGCATAAAAGAAAGCCGCATAAAAACAGAACCTACTGTATATGCAATTCAGACTTAAGACTAACAATTTAGAAAATGTTATTATAAATACGCAGGCGTATAAAAATTTTTATTATTGAAAAAAGAAATTTCAAAAAAATCTATAAGAATGCAATCCCAACAGTTTTCTCAGAAAAAAAAATTATTTTTCAGAAAAGGATTAAAAGAATGTAAACAAATATTTTCCATTTCATTGACTTCAGCTTAATGGGTGTGTTGGTATTCTCTAATACGTAACCGAATTCTATTGACTACCAAAGCTGTGAAAAAGTTCAGAAATTGCACATCAATCCCAAGATCATTAGTAAATATTCATATGTATGCGTGTATAGTATCATTGAAATACATGAAAAAGTAGTTTTATATAAATGTATGCAAGCGTGGTCTGTGTGAATTCCCAGGTGTGCGTATGAATGTGTGCACTTGCTTTTCACTGCCTATAAACATGCCGACCGATGCAATGCATTTCTTTGAAAACTGACCACAGCCATAGTAAATATTAATGAATCGTATTTGTACACTTCATTTTAACGTGAACGTTACTTGAATTACAGCCTTTCAATGCATAAAAACAAGCGCTTGAAACAACAACAGTGACGAGGACTTAACGCACCGCTTCCATGTGAGAGGCACTTCGGCGCAGTTCTGAATGGTGAATACCCAATACAAGTGCTTGCACACATGTGTCTCTACGTACGTCATTAACATTAGCACAGGAAATGCATGAATATGTATTACGATGTAAATATTGCACTTGCATTCATACATTCGAGTATACGAGTATTTACAGGTACAAGTTTTTACAAAACCAATATTGAATAATATTTCAGCAATTTCATCTGTGCTGCAGAGTAGCGTATTGTTACATACCAGATATGTACATATGTCATTGTTCGGGATTTTACTGATTCTGCGGTTTTCGGGATCCTATTTTGTCATTTCGCGATCCCAAGGCTATGCCGAAACGACGAGGTCCTCCTCCTGTTTGTGGTATGCGTCTTGATGTTGTTCCGCAAATGGAGGTGCCTACAGTTTCAAGCCGACTCCGAACGGCAGATATTTTTTTTTACGAGGAGCTTTATCATGGCTGAAATACACTCGGAGGTTTGCCATTGCCTGCCGAGGGACGGCCACTAGTAGAAAAAACTTTTTCTTAATTTTGATGTTTCACGGAGATTCGAACCTACGTTCTCCCGCTGTGATTTATTGGTTCATTTAAAGGTGCGTACTAAAAATCGCTGGAGTTTTACCGAGCCATTTTGTTGCTACGTCAGGTGTCAATGACATAAGCAAATGTTTTTACTTTTCGAATTTCATTCTGTTCGCGGATGATTTAAGACTTTTATCATACTAAGCAACGACAGGTGGGCACATTCCCACTATTTAGGACTGGTAGCGCCAGGCTAATCACCTACCCTGCCAGAAAGCAAAATAGATTAACGAAACCAACACACGAATGAGTCTTGTCGAGGCCCTATGCTCCCAAGTGCAGTGAACAAGGAAAAAAAGTACTCAGTGGATGCTCAGAAGCTTCAACTCGACTTGAACAATCTTCACCGATGGTCATTTCTAATAATATACCACAAAGTGTAACACAGTTTAGGGATCTTGGTTTATTTGATAGAAAATTTTTCTTCAGTGGTCACATTAATTGTAATCGTAATACATCCGTATACCTAACCGCAGTTTAGTTCGCAGCTCTTGTTCGTTCTCACTTTCGATAAATTGCATAGAGCGCGTTCAAAAAATATTTCTTAAGCAGCCATTATGTTACCTACGTTCTAAGTCTCCTGCTCCATCCTACAATTCTGGGCTAAAGCTATTTAATTTAGAATCTCTAGGAAAGAGAAGGGCAGTCCTTTCACATTCGTTTATTTCCAGTATTGTTAATGGCATCGTCGACTGTCCAGATCTTCTTGAGCGGATTAGCTTTAATGTTCCACAAAGAAGTATTCGCAATTTTTACCCTTTTTATGAGGAAAACTTTAAAAATAAATTTGCGAGTTCTGCACCCATTGCTCAGACACTTAGAGACTAAAATTCATTATTAAACTCTAACCTGCTTGATTTGGCTTTACCTAGATCTAATTTTGTAAAAAATTTAAACTTAGTTGCTTAATATTGTATAATTTGCAGCACAACAACCAGCAATTAAATAACAACACCCTGCCTCAACCTAGCGGAAATTAAGGATGCAATTAAGAAGCTGAAGCTCAACAAAGCTGCTGCCGCAGATGGCATACAGCCTGAACTAATAATTGCCGACCCGCAAACATCAGGATCAACTATATCGAACGCTCCTTAATAGACGAGCAAGCTGGTTTTCGCCCTCACCGAAGCTGTGTTGACTAAGCCAATACTCTTCGGATTATAGTAGAACAATCAGTTGAGTGGCCCCTCGCGCTCTACATGCTGTTCGTAGACTTTAAGAAGGCGTTCGACACTATTAAACGAGACGCAATATGTCTGACACTGAGTAGAAAAGAAGTTCCCATCAAGATAATCCGCCTCATCGAGCAATCCCTCTACGAGAACTCCGAACTGGCAGCGCTTCACAAAGGCGATATCAGTGATCCATTCACTGCCAACGCAGGCGTAAGGCAAGGTTGTCCCCTGTCACCCCTCCTCTTCGCCATCGTTATGAGCCAACTAACCCTGCACAAAAAAAACATGGTATGGAGTTTCACCAGACATCTTGAGAACCTGGACTTCGCCGATGACATCTGCCTCCTCTCTCACAAACTCTTTGACATGCAAGCGAAGGCGGACAAACTAGTCGCGCTGGCACGCACCGTCGGACTTGAGGTTAACATCACCAAGAGCAAGGTCATGAGAGTTAGCCATAATAACGCAAGACAGATATTGGTTGACGGATGCCCGGTGAAATTCGTCGAAAGCTTCTGCTACCTCGGCAACATCATCATGGCAGATGGTGGAGTAGATGAAGATGTCAACTGTAGGCTAAACAAAGCAAAGGCGGCATTCGGGCGAATGCATACAGTATGGGGGAGTTCGCAAATTTCCAGGCGCACTAAGCTACGAATATTCGGCTCATGCGCAAATGCAGTATTGTTGTACGGAAGCGAAACATGGCTGGTCTTTAACACCATCTAACAGAGGCTACACAGTCTTTTGTCAATAAATACATCCGCATCATCATCAGAATATTCTGGCCAAACACCATCAGTAATGACGCACTGTGAAGATTAACGTATGAGGAGCACATCCTTAGGCAAATCAAACGCAGAAAGTAGCGATGGATAGGTCACACGTTGAGAAAACCACCAGATAGCATCACGAGAATGGTACTGGACTGGAACCGGCAAGAGAGCAGAGGTCGCAGTCGACCAAAAACACTTGGAGAAGGTCGATGTTGCGCAAACTAGCAGATGCCGACATCTCATGGGACGGTGCAAAATAGGAGTGGGATTATTTTCGAATAATATTCGAATAAACATTATTCGAATAAAACGAATAATACTATTCGTTTCAAATAATTCGAATAGTTCATTATTCGAATACCTTACTATTCGAATACCTCACTATATATTCATTTATATCAGGGAGAAAATGCTTTTAAAAATATAAAAATTACATTGGCCCTTCTCATGGTGCATGCACTTGTACATAAACCGATTAGTAGTCCGCTAATCTAAATAAATATTTACCAAAAATATTCGAATAGTGAAGTATTCGAATAGTGATGTATTCGAATAGTAAGGTATTCGAATAGCATTATTCGAATAAACGAATAAAAAATTCGAATAAATATTATTCGAATTACGAGTACCTCTCGAATAAAAGATTTTATTATTCGAATAATTTTTATTCGAATAGTCCCACCACTAGTGCAAAAACAACTGAACAGAACCGTGCACGATGGAAGAGTCTTGTCGAGACCCTATGCTCCCGCCCGAGAGGAGTGAACAAGGACAAAAATTGTATTTATTTTGTTTGCTAATATTTTAGTTGTAAGCCGTAAGGTAATTTGTACTGTAGATTATGAAAATAAATAAATAAAAATAGTATTTCTTGATTGGCCCATCATTAAATGGCTAAGTTTCTACATATGCAATAAGTTACTTATAAACCATTGTTGTCTTAATAATTGGGCACATCTTTCCTCTCTGCGAAATGCCACTGCCATTGCGTACAATGACTTTTAAAGCATACTCGTACATACATGCATACGTACCATATGTATGTGCGTTTCATTGCGCTCTAGTTGTCAAAAACGTGAATAATATACACATACATACCTATGGACAAGCCTATTTATTAGTGTAATTGACCGATAAATTTAGGTTTAGTATGTAGGCAGAAATAATTAGATCAAGATGAAAATTAATGTACGGAGCTATTTGTAATGTTTGAGTCGACCTTCAAAGGTGAAACGTAACCTAGCAAATCCGTATGGCAAGTACTTGCAGACAATAGTTGAGGTTATGTAAATTCATATGGATTTATATATTTATACAAGTATTTATGTATGAATGTATGTGTGCTTGTATTTGTATATTGTGGTCGGATCTAAGTACAAGTACACTATAAGTTAACGTGACACGTTGTTACGCTCTGCTTCAAATGAGCCATTTCTTTAAATGTTGATGCCACGCTCAGATAAATCTACATACATACATAAGTTCGTACATACATATCATCGTATTTAATTACAGCTTTAAAACTTTTATGACTTTTAATGCGATCAATCTGTGTATTAGCATACATATTTACATATAAATATACATATACGTACATATGTATGCATGTATTGGAGACTCGTTTAATAAATTTGCAGCCTAAAGTAGTTAATGACAGAAATAGTCTTCCTAGATACATTTTACTGCTCGTAAAATATTATTTATTTTGCTCTTCTAAATTCATACCTACAGTCACCTTCATCGCTTTGTCGTTGGAAAATCTACGGTTCTCTTTAAGCGTAGCATCTCAGTCACTTTAAAGTATGCAGTTCTCAACTGCTAACTATTTTTATTCAGTTATTTAAAAGTATAATAATTATTGTAAAAGGTGCATTTTAAGAGTTTGAAAAGTGAAAAAGATAACACAAAACAGAAATATTTTTGTGAAGAATTTTTTTTTATTTTTATTTGATAGATAATTTCATATATTCACTGTGGCTACGAGCTTCATGATTCGATCAGTCTAATTTTTGACTACTTTTTCCAATAAATCTGAATAATAAATCTAAATCAGCCAAATCAGCAAAAATGTGACACAAACGATAGCCATTTGGTTCAATTCTTGCACGAGCTGTATTTTATAGGCACGTAAGTCAAGATCATTACGTAAAATTTTCCACTTAGTTGAGGGACAAAGGCCAACAAGTTGAGAACGGCGACAAATCAACATTTCGGCGGTCTCTTCAACACTTCGCTCTGTATACTGATTTATTATTATTTTTTTTTTTCAAAGTAAATTTACACAATTCGGAATGCTGTTCTGTTGCTAAATGATTCATGATGAATTGCCCAACTTGACTGAACAGAAATGTCAACACAGTTTGCCATTCTCAGCTGTCAAGCCATAGATACCGTTATTGATAACTCTCATATAGCTAAAAAACATCCTATACTTAATATTGGGTATGGGACTAAGTTTCTGTCCTCTCTTAGCCAAAGTTACAAATTATTTAAATAATTAAATAATGCATGATATTATGTGAAGTATGTGCCATTAGAAGCAGCATACGGAGTCCTTTTGCGATCTCTCGTAGGAAGTGAACCGCTCTGCAATAAAGGCTGACTACATTGATCGGAACAGATGGTAATTCGAAGGTGCAATGTCTGGGGAATACGGCGGGTGGGGCTAGATTTTCCAATTCAGTCCCTCTAAATATTTCTGGAACGATTTAGCAACGTGTGGCCTGGCGTTGTCATGCAGCAAAATCAGTTTCGAAATTTCGAAAAAAACAATGGGGCTTCCAGGCATTTTAAACGCGTTTTTAATAATGCCGGACAGACGCACAGAAGGTCTTCTAAAGTTTCCTCAGCATCCTCTCTGCATTTCCTGCATTTGTCCGTGTTAGCAATCCCTATCTTGTACGCATGTGCAGCCAATAGATTATGACCTGTTAGCATACCTATGATAGTTCTGCAGTCTTTTCCTTTAAGAATATGTCAAAAAAATTTTAGAACGCAAATTAAAGTATTTTTTATATTAAGATCATCAACCGTGACGACTCTATTCTTTGCGCTCATGGGCTGAGAGGTGTAGTTACGTTGTATTCAAACTTTAGACGCGTTTTTCTCAAAACTATATTTTTCGAATTGGCGTACCCAATATGATATTATTTTCTATGTGAATTTACAAGAAAATATAATTTTTTCGAAGCGAAAATAGTAGGAAAATTCGTACCAAAATTCATTTTTTTAAGCATTTTGTTCCGCACATTTTTTCCCCCAATTTTTTTTAATTCATATAGAAATTTTGACATTAATAAACAAAAAAATGTTTGGTTTTTTGTATTCAGGTCACTGACGCCAATGCTACAACGCCCGCCGATTGAGAAGCCCCGCTGCGACCTTCCTGGAAGAATTGAGTGTACATGCGCCATTTTAAATGATTAAAATAAAAAATATTATTTTAATGTATAAATAAACTATATGCCAATTTTGAAAAAAATATATTCACTTCTTCATTTTAAATACTTTTAATGAAAATCATGGAAAATATGGCCGTTTACAGGTATCTGTCCCCTTAAGCGGATTAGGGTAATTTTCGATGGCAACATTGCCAAAAAATAGCAGTTAATATCTATTCTGAATCAAAAATAATGAAAATTTTGAAGAGAGGAACGAAAAACACTGGATGCAAAGCTAGTTTACACTAACACATTCGAAATTACATTTATTGTATTGATGTTTCGGAGCAGTTTGAGAAGCTACAATTGAAGATTTTTTCAAATAAATCACTATTTCTTAGTATCAGTGCAGCTAATATCTGTATTTGTTGCCTGCGGTCCACCTTTTACGGACAAAAGTATCCAATAAGCAAATCAGCTGTTCACTAATCCGCGTAACAACCGTCTGTCACACTAAGATTTTAATCAGAATTAACTGCGCCGGTAATCCCGTTCAACGTCGCCCTCTGTTTAGACTATAACGGGTATTTTAAATTCAGAACGAGATAGTGGCCATTTGTAAAAGAAAACCAAATTTCAATAATAGCTTTACATTTTTCCGAGCGGCCCAAGGGAGGTGATAGACAACGCAGTGTTCCTATTTTAATGACCATATGTGTGTATATGTAGGTATTTATAAGTAGACATCAGGCCAGAGGATGCTTGTTAATTTCCTATAAATAAACTCGTACTTGCCTGTTTTTATTTGTGTGACTACTTCCCTTATTCCCCTCGTTGAAAGCAAAGATTTTTCAATTTATGTACTTTTTGTAAGTAAACAATTTTAATGTGCATAAGACTCTCTTCAAATATTTGTTCACAAAAATAGACAGCCGTATTCCCTATATGCGCTTGCATACACACACACACGCACATACTATACAAGCTTACTAACTTCAAGTAATAACTTTAAACGCTGCAAAATCACTTGATTATTATTTTGGTGCGTGTTATTGGTCAAGAAGTAGAAGGAAAGCATATAAAGAACTTATATACATACATACAGTGCAGTTCACTTGATTAGAAGCAATACTTTTTATGGAAGAAAATGCTTATTAAAGCAACCGTATTTGATCTAGTAATCCAAGGGTTTCTGATAATTCAAGTGAAGACTGAACTGAAATAAGAAAAAAATGTAAATAAATATAGGACATTTTGTATTTTTTACATTTTTTATTTAAAGCTTAATAGTTTGTGCTGCCCCCTTGTTTATAAATTACTTCGTAAATACGAGATTTGTACAAATTCTCTAGATAGCCTAATGAAATTTCAGACCAGGCCGTTTAAATAATTCGAATAAAAGCATTTTTATCTTCAAATTGTTACCCATTCTCATTCTCACATTGCGAGCAAGCCATTGTCAGAGATTTTCAATAATGTTCAGATCTAGGGAATACGGTGGCCATACTAAAGTTTCAACGTTTTGGGACGCAATCCAAGTTTTGACCACCCTTGTAGTGTGTATAATCCTGTTAAAACATCCACTTAATATAGTAGATCCAAATATTTCACGAATCTCGGCAAATGATGAGTCCAACAGAGCTTTATAGCTGTTTCCCGTCACTTTGTAGTCTACAATTTTCAATTCGAACGCGCCAAAGTACGCGCCATATTGCTTCTGCGGCTTAAGTACCTTTCTTAAGTCATGGAAATAGTAATTATGTCCATCCGGCTCATCCAGATTGAACTTCTTTTCTTCACTAAATACTACCTTTTTCCCATTCACCAGGATCGTTATTTGTAACAGAGCTCGAAGCCATGTAGTTCCTTCCAAAATCGAGGCGTCGTTCTTTGTAAATTTTATGCAAAGGTGCCTTGTTTTGGAATTTCTTCTGCTTCATGTGGTGCTTTTTGAATAGCCCTTCGAACGGAGGATTTGCTGGATGCAATATTTGAAAGTCCCTTGGAGGTCAACATACCGATTTGTCCTTTTTTGCGATCTTTTAAACCTTTTCGGTTTCTCATTTTATTAAAACTAAGAAGTTTTCGACCAAGTCCAATGAAAGCTTAAAGAAACGGTCCCCATTCACAGAAAAGAAAAAGCGCAAGTCAATAGCTAAATAAGCGGACATTTTTAGCGACTTCAAACTTGCACAAAATTTAATGCGTTGCAAAACTGCACATCCAGAATTTTACTAAAATGTTCGAAACTTTGATACAAATTTGTAGAATTTTTTTAATTTGGTACAAAATTTGAAACTTTGAGTTATGAAAATGGGATCTATACTGTATTAAAAAAAATTAAAAATAAATAAAAAGTAAAAACAAATTAACAAAAAAATAAAATAAAAAACAGAAATATCAAAAAAAAATCAAAAATTTTTCTAAAATGCTAGAAAATTTTGGTGAAAATTTTTAGATTTTTTTTAATTTAGTACAAAATATGTAACTTAAACTTACATATATGGTATGAACTATATTTTTATAAAAAGAATCAAAAGAAAAATTAAAAAAAAAGATATAAAAAATTTTAAAAAATACTACAAAAAATTAAAAAAAAAAAAATTTAAAAAGAAACTAAAAAAATTAAAAAATTAAATTATGCCTAGCTTGCCTTTTCGCGAAAAAATACTGGATTTCTAAACTAATATTTTGATTTTTTTTCGAGCAAAGTACAGTCTTCACTTGAATTATCTTCGCCAAAAATGCTTGCCTCTAATCAAGTGAACCGGATTGTATGAGTGTGTGTGTACACCTTACAAGATCTAAGCAAAGGTATTGTTAAATATTTACCACAATCGGGATTTTCCTAGACAAATAAAAATTTGCTAATGGATACATTACTTGCATGTATGTTTGTATGTAAGTATGTACGAATAAAAGTACTCCATTTCGATTGTACAGTTTGCTCAAAGCCAAAAAAGAATATGCACGTGCGTCGAAATCCAAAATTATGCAAATAAGTTATTTGGCAAATGTAGGTATGTAGCTAAGCACGCACAGGTGTATACACTTATGCATAGACGCCCAAGAATTATTCATTCATTTCACAAGCTTAACTACATATACACATACATACAATATGTATTACAGAAGCTTTTTGGTAGAGGATCATAGATACATTTCTAGCTTCGCCTGCCTTTGTTAGCCACTTACTTGCAATAGCCCATCGTTGGCCGCTCAAAATGCCCCATAGCGTAGCATTCAGATCGTCTCGGCATTGCTTCCCTTCCACTTTCGTGAGACTATAGGCGAACAATTGTCGTTCGTTTGGCGTCAACGGCGCACTGCCATCCTCGAAAGGAAGTTTTGCTGCGTTGACCACATACTCGAAATCCTCATATTTCTCAGTTGACCAATCCAAGCGCGCATCCACACCAACTTTATTTGTCGCAGGATCGCCTGTGCCCGCTGCGCAAACGCTTACGAGTGCGTAAAGCACAGCTACGAATGACAACATTCGCGACATCTTCATTACTTTCTGATAAATTAATGACAATTCAAAAATTTGCGTAGAATAATGTTGAGTAATAGTTTCTTTTTAACAATTAATTTTTTCTCTTTATTTTCACAAGAAATTTACACTTAGTTTTGTTTAACTACCTAATTGTTCTTTTTTTTCTTGTTGTTGGTAGAAAACTTTTGGATCATTCAGTCGTCGTCAATTCAAATGAGTCTATTGGTTTATTTAATTATTCTATGAAGGCAAATTAGCAATCCGGCGGTTATTTGCCGTGCAAGTATTACCAATTTGTTGGTCTTCTGCACTACCGACCGTTCGAACCGCAAATTCAAATTCAACTAAAGTTACATTTCTTCGCAACAAACGGTTTAAGCCAAGTTTACTGCAATCGGCGAATGAATCGAGTCGTCTCGCCGTACTGCTCGGTTTGCGTAGTCTTCCGATTCCGCACTCAACGCCGCACAACTACATAGGCATATAAAAGCATGCAAGTCTTGTCATGCATCAGCCAAGTTGAAGAAGCTGCTAGTTTCTTTTCTTGCCACTTGAAAGAGATTTTAGGTTCGGATATTTAAGTACTTAAGTGTTGGTATCATTCGCCTTCTAATTGGCAACGTAAAGCCGATCCGATACATCATTTGCAGATGCTATGGTTTTTGTTTTTTGAATGCTACGTGAGATTGACGCACATAAAACACATTTATAGTCCTGAAAGCACAAAAACTGTGGCCCTAAAAGCACTCATCATGTGAGAATGAAATAAATTAAAAGTAAAAGTATCCCCTCCAATCCAGAGACTACGAACATTTTTTTATTCTAATAATTTTTTCATTCTACGAGTATCGGGTTCGGCTTTGGTCGACAATTTTGCACCAAGTTATCAAAAGAGATATATATTCAGTAAATTACGTAACAAAATAGTTTGCCTTTTTATCAGAAATTCACTCACAGCCGTTGACGGATGAGATTGTAAAATTTTCTACCTACATTTTTTTAGGAAACCCTTAAGTTGCGCTCCACTAATCGGAGAGCTATTTAAAAAGTCTGTGCAAAGTCAGAGAAATTACGCTACTGGTGCGTACCGAGCTTATGTTTAGTTAGTAGCGTCTCTTGGAAGAACACACCAAGTTTCAGCCCGATCGGTCTATTTCTTTGTGTTTGGCATTCGCTTTCCTCGAGGAAGTTGAGTGATTTTCCTTTTTTATCATGACAACGCGCCAAATCGCGCCTCAGCAGTTGTAGGCGCAAAATTAATGGAAATAGATTTCTAACAGGGACTTGGATGCCTCGGATCCCTCGGACTACTATTTGTTCCCCATTTTGAAAAATTCCCTCCAAAGGCTGGCGGGAGAAATATTTTATTCAAACGAGGAGGTGATTGCAGAAACCGATGGCTATTTTTCACACTTGGACAAACAAAAAGGTTACCCCGGAGAATTATGTAGTTTTTATTGTTGCACAGAGGACCCTCGTATACTGATAAAAACGATAGGAAAATAAAAATTAAATAACACAACAAAGGTGTGAGATTTCTAGTTAATTTTAGCTTTTTTTTTGAAGTTTCATTCGTACCATCATTTAAATGACCACCTCGGCTTCGTGAGCAGTGCTTCAAGCGGTCGGCCCAATCTTTGATGACTCGGTCCATTATTCTAGCAATTCTTGAATTTTGTCAGCTTGTTCAAAATGGTTGGCTTGAAAGTAATCGAGAAGATATTTTATCATTAATTGCCGAACACACGTCTTGAATTAACCCAGACTTCAAATTTCTCCATCACAAATTCGAGCGTTGCGCCGCTTACTTCGCAAGTAGTGCCGCCTTGTTGAAACCACAGTTAGAATACATCGAAGTTGTGGAGATTTAAAACAAATACCATTAACGATAACGGTGTTAATGGTGCGTCCTTCTCCATTTGGAAAGAAATAACAACCGATGATGCCGCCACGCGACATATGTAGACATAGCGCAGCGAATAAAGGTTCAGCAGCTTCGTTGGCTGGGTCATGTCGGCCGAATGGGTACAAACGCTCCGGCACTGAAAGTATTCGATGAGGTACCAGCTGGTGGTAGCAGAAGAAGATTAAGACCTACTGTGCGCTGGAAAGATCAGGTGAAGAAGGACTTGGTTTCACTTGGTGTGTCCAACTGACGCCGATTAGCCCGAGAAAGAAGCGACTAGCGCGGTTTGTTAAGCTCGGTCAAAAACGCGTAAGCCAATCAAGAAGAAGAAGATGCTATGGATTGTATTCGCTCCATTTTTTCCAAATTTGCTGGTATAGCCACTGAGCAGAAAATGGGTTTTGTTCGAGATTTTGCGCCATATCTACGTAATGAGCCTGAATCGCGATAATAGTTTCAATAATTTACATTATATTTTGAAAGCGCTGGATATCATTGGTAACTTTGTCATCTGCTGAAACATAAAAATTGAAGAAAAACTATAGTTAGATACTAGCTATTTATCACCCTATATCTATTCTTGATTAATAGTTCCGTTAGCTTAGACTTACTTAATTTAATAAAATTAGACTTAACTTAAGAAATTGGTAAAGATTAGTTCGAATTTCCAGAAATTTAAATTGAAATTTGAATTGGTCGAGCCAAGGAGCACCAAGAGATTTGGTGGCTCCTAAAACACTTAGGCTAAAAAGCCCATTGTATTTAGAGCTCCGGAAAGAGGGTAGATAGTCAAGGGGAAAGGAGAAAAGTATCAGAGAAAGAGATAGGAAAGAATAGAGGCAGAGACAGAGACTGCGACAAAGACAGAGACAAAGACAGAGTCAAAGACAGAGACAGAGACAGAGGCAGAGGTAGCTAATCCTGTAAGAAGTTTCCAGATTCTCTGGCAAATCTGTAAACATCCTCCACTTTTAAAGAACGAATATTTCTCATTCTCACGACATCGGAACCCACAACTCGTAGTATTGCTCTAGCAAAGGCAGGACACTCACAGAAAAAGTGATCAGTGCTATCCGCCTCCTCTACGACATTAGTTCGTTATTGTATGGTATATTCTTTAAATCTGTTCAACAGTTCACCCCAAAATAAACAAATAAACGTTTTTCAAAGTTAATTTGTACACTCTTGTGTACAGTTACTTTAAAGAATTATAAAATCGAAGACATTATCAGTCCGATTCTCTAACTTCACTCACTTTAGGTAAGACCGAAATTTAGAATCTAAAATATACAGCTTCTTAAGTCTAAAAGTAAATTTTTAACACAGCTTTCCATATAACAGATTGGGTAAAGTTTTAAGTTAATTTAAGTTATGCAAATTATATCTGAACTAGCTGAGCTTTAAGAAAATAAAAGTTAGCTCTTGCAAGCATCTTACATAACACATTGGCTAAAAAGCCCTGGACCTAACAAAGAAAATACTTATTTTTGCTCTAAATTAGATTTATTCATCAAGGTAATTTCGATCAAGAATAATGCAATCATTCCAGCGCCGCTCTAGCACTTCAATACCACTTTTGTAGAACGATTTATTTTTTGTCTAAAAAAGTGCTCCATTCAGCGGTAACCTCTACATTGGGGCAAAAATTTTACCAGCAAGAATTTTTGGAGGTCTGCGAACAGCCAGTAGTCGCTGAGAACCAAGTCTGGCGAATACGGTGGATGTGGGAGTCATTCGAAATTCAATACATGTAGTTTTGCACGGTGCATTGTCCTGATGAACCAAACATTTTTTCTTTACCATATGCAGACGTTTCTGTGCAATTTCGGCCTTCAGATGCTTCAATAACTGTATGTAATATTCACTGTTGATAGAATTTGCCTTCTCAAGATAGTCGGTGAATATTACACCACGCACATCCCAAAATACCGAGGCTATAACTTTTCCAGCCTATTGCTGTGCTTTCGGGCGCTTTGGACGAGGTTTACCAGTTGCTGTCCATTCAGAAGACGATCGTTTTGATGCCGTAGTCATAGTAATGTCACATATCGACGCAAAAATTCCGGTTTATTAAAAATGGCTAAACACTACTCAGAATCATCAAGACGTTATTGTTTATGGTCAACAGTGCGTAAACGGGGCAACCACTTTGAACAGAGCTTTCTCATAGTCAAATATACATGTAACATAAAGCCAATGGTTCCTTCGATATCTTTACGATGTCAGCTAACTCATGTAACTTCACTTTTCGATTATTCAAAACGCTTTTGCGGATTTTTTTATTTTTTCTGGTGTTACCACTTCATTTGGACATCCAATGCGTTGGCCATCACGGGTGTCTCTACGACCACGTTTGAAGTCAGCAAACCATTGTTTTATTGTTGTTTCTGATGGAGCAGAGTTCTCATAACATTTTTCAAGCCATTGTTTCGCTTGAGCGATATTTTTCCCCATCAAGAATCGGTGTAAAATTAAAACACGAAATTCATTTTGATCCATTGTTTTGAAAAACACAAAAGTAGCGGCACTCTTAGCTCAATAACTCACGAACTAATGAATAGAATATCATGCAATTTTAACAGCTCTCTTTTTAAGGTTAGTAAATGATTTTCCAATAACAGGTGTTATTGGTGAATGGATTGCGCTATCGAGAGATGACTGAACAACGTTTATTTTCAACAAGACGGCGCTACGTGCCACACAAGCAACGAAACCATTGATCTGTTATGGGAAAAGTTTCCAGGCCGTGTTATCTCTCGAAGAGGTGATCACAATTGGCCACCGAGATCTTGTGATTTAACACCTTGTGATTTTTTCTTTGGGACCACGTCAAACTAACGTCAAAGAGAAGGTCTACACCACCAGCTCAGGGTCGATTCAAGACCTCAAAGATGGAATTCGTGAGGCTATTGGAGACATAGGGCAGCCACTTTGCAATTCGGTTATGGAAAATTTTATGAAAAGGATATTGTCCGGTAAGCGTGGTCGTGGTGGTCATTTGCCTGATGTTATTTTCCACTATTAATGGCATACCTTCCTCTTTATAATGAAATAAACATCGGATCATTTATATTAAAAAATAGCATGTTTCTTTAAATATCAAAATAACACCTCTTTTGGAAAATCATATACTAACTGAGAAAGAGGTGAATGCAATAAAACTAGTGGCATCTATGTGTTAGGCCCGGGACTTTTCAGCCCATGTGTTATTATTTAAAAGTACGGACGCTACATTTCAAGGGGTTGAATGACGTATGAAATATTATTGTAAAAAAATATTTTTGACCACACGCGTGAGGGTCCTACTCATCGCAAAATGTATATATGTGCATATGTAAATATATGTAAAATAAAGGCACTTCGAATGGACAACGTGCAAGTACTTTCGACACACGAGCGTACACAATGAGTCAAAAGTGTCTGCCTTCTTGAAATTTGGTTGCCATATTTACCAAGCCACTAGGCGATTTCGTACCGTCATTCCAATAGTTACATCTTCAGCAAAACAGCTCGAGCTGTGTTCTAACTATATTTAATGTAAGCCTAAGTGCACTTACCTATGCGCGTGCATACCAGATACTCGTAGTAACAAATTTGCGCCAGTGCTTGGAAATTTAATCGGTGCTAAAACTTACTTTCAACCACTTTATCCAAAGGCAAATTTACGAGTATAAAACTCAATGCGCAGTATTATTATTTTGAAAATGCAATCTAACGTTTTTGATTACCAAAGTTGAATAGCACGATTTCTTAATTTGTTTAATTATTTGCGCGAAAATTTCGTTTGGCAGTAGAAGTGAAACTTTAACCTTGGCATTGCACGTCTTCGCACAATCGACTGCGTCTACTTAGCAGTGATTAAAGCTTGATTCGAAATAAGTGGAAAAACAAAAACACAACTAATTATATGAAGGCACATACATGCATACATACGTACATATGCACATAGCAAATTTTAAATTGCCATATTTGATGCTGAATGCTTTCAACCTGTTGTAAACAAGCTTGCCTCTACATACATACATACACATGTATGCACATAAATTCATGTAAGCATAAAGTAGAATTTCAAATAAAAAATTCTGGTTATTTTTTCGGAAATCTGTCACTAAACAACGGGACAGATAATTACCCACCCGCGACTTGTCGGGATGCATTTATTTTTTCTTTATGAACATCGCCTAATAACTTGTTTTACTAAAATTGCTCTAAGAAATCATTTTAATTTGTCAGCGCAAAATATTAAAAAGCGTCTCGGTTGATTTCAAATCACACCTTTTTCGCGCTATTCGCTTGAATACACCGCGCGAAAAAATTATAAGACCAAGACGATTATGATGACATCTACTAAAGCAGTAATAGAAAAATATTCCAATATCATTCCGTGGATTGTATGTTTTAAACGGTATCTAATAACGGAAGTTATTCCGTATTTATTGCTGGTATTTCAGTAAAGCGGAATTCTTGTTCCGGGCTAAACGAAATAATTATATGACCAAAAGCGTTTGCTTCTAATTTAAAATTGTATGTACAGTGCAAGTTGTAACGTTAAACTTATTATACGATTATTATAACTGCTTTTGATCGCTTTATCTCATTCTCACATTTACGTGGTTGTTTTGGTTTAGAAACAAAAAATATGCCCCGCGAAAAAGCTCTGTTTGAATTTGAACAGGAACAAATTTTAGCATGAGGAGAGAGGCGCCTTATAATACAATAGTTTGCTTCAAAATTATAAAGAGGCAAAGCTGTGGTTTTGCATTACTTCCATTTGAAAGAAAAGTACAGATGTGCCAAGAGAAGTAGTAGAAAAGAGCTGTGCGGGAAATCAAACGTTTAGCTATAAATAAATAATGGTATCAAAACCGCGCTTTAGTGCTACTTGAGGAGTGCCAGACCGGCACTTCAACCATTTCACCTACCTACCTGCCTGGCATGATAAACGAAAGAAAAAGGAGGAGCAAATGGCTCGCAGCTTCGGAGGGGGCCCTGTCATGATTTGGGCAGTCATCAGTGCTAAAGGGAAAACGCCTACTTGTTTCATATCCACAAAAATGAATAGTAGAGTAGTAAAAGTATATAGAACTTCTAGACGAAGTACTTATTACTTTTTTTTTTACGTGATAACGTCTTATAATTCGATGTAACAGGCTGCACGCACGAAAAAATGTGTCGTTACCTTGCTCATTAGTGTTACCTTGCTCATATGTAGTTACCTTGCTCATTTGTCGTTACCTTGCTCATTGCATTGCATGAACTGCAAGCGAAAGCGCGGAACGAACGACAAAGTAAACAAAGCAAACGAACGGCAACGTTCGACATCTTGCTCTCTCCTACTTAAGTGAGCGTATATATGTATGTATATGCGCATATGTACATATATAAATTCACGTATTTGTATTTGCATATGCCTTCTTATTGATTATTATTAATTTGATTCACATGAAGAATTAAAAATAAAACCAAGTTTGTTAATAATACCTGTTGTTTTAATGTTATAATTATTAATTTTTTTATTATATATGAAGGAAAAAATGTATTTTAATATTTACCATATACCTTATAAGATATGTTGTCTATACTAATATTATAAAGAGGAAAACTTTGTTTGTTTGTAATGAATAGGCTCAAAACTACTGGACCGATTTTAAAAATTCTTTCACCATTCGAAAGCTACATCATCCACGAGTAACATGGATTATATTTTATTTTGGAAATAGGGCTCGAGATATAGGTCAAAACGTGGACCCGGGTAACCTTCGGATGTGTATGTACAATATGGGTATCAAATGGAAGCTGTTGGTGAATGCTTTAGTCCAGAGTATTTTTCATGCCGCTCCGTGACTAGGGTCTCGAGATAGAGACCAAAACGTGGACCCTAGAATGTGTTTGTACAATATGGATATCAAATTGAAGCTGTTGGTGAATGCTTTAGTACAGAGTATTTTTCATGCCGCTCCGTGACTGGGGTCTCGAGATATAGGACAAAACGTGGACCCGGGTAACCTTTGGTTGTGTATGTACAATATGGGTATCAAATGAAAGCTGTTGATAAGTGCTTTAATACGGGGTAATTTTCATACCTATTGATGACTAGGGTCTGGAAATATATGCTAAAACGTGGACCCGCCGTGTCTTTGAACCGAATTAAACCAAACTTACACACATTGTTAAGGAGGTATTGAAGATGGTTTCCGTATAGTTTGGATACCTATTGGTAGACAGGGTCTCGAGATATAGGTCAAAACGTGGACCCGGGTAACCTTCGGATGTGTATGTACAATATGGGTATCAAATGGAAGCTGTTGGTGAATGCTTTAGCTCAGAGTACTTCCATCCGCTCCGTGACTAGGGTCTCGAGATAGAGACCAAAACGTGGACCCTAGAATGTGTTTGTACAATATGGATATCAAATGAAAGATGTTGATAAGTGCTTTAATACGGGGTAATTTTCATACCTATTGATGACTAGGGTCTCGAAATATATGCCAAAACGTGGACCCGCCGTGTCTTTGAACCGAATTAAACCAAACTTACACACATTGTTAAGTAGGTATTGAAGATGATTTCCGTATAGTTTGAATACCTATTGGTAGAAAGGGTCTCGAGATATAGGTCAAAACGTGGACCCGGGTAACCTTCGGACGTGTATGTACAATATGGGTATCAAATGAAAGCTGTTGGTGAATGCTTTATGATATGTTATGTTATGTTATGTTATGTTATGTTATGTTATGTTATGTTATGTTATGTTATGTTATGTTATGTTATGTTATGTTATGTTATGTTATGTTATGTTATGTTATGTTATGTTATGTTATGTTACGTTATGTTATGTTATGTTATGTTATGTTATGTTGTGTTGTGTTGTGTTGTGTTGTGTTGTGTTGTGTTGTGTTGTGTTGTGTTGTGTTGTGTTGTGTTGTGTTGTGTTGTGTTGTGTTGTGTTGTGTTGTGTTGTGTTGTGTTGTGTTGTGTTGTGTTGTGTTGTGTTGTGTTGTGTTGTGTTGTGTTGTGTTGTGTTGTGTTGTGTTGTGTTGTGTTGTGTTGTGTTGTGTTGTGTTGTGTTGTGTTGTGTTGTGTTGTGTTGTGTTGTGTTGTGTTGTGTTGTGTTGTGTTGTGTTGTGTTGTGTTGTGTTGTGTTGTGTTGTGTTGTGTTGTGTTGTGTTGTGTTGTGTTGTGTTGTGTTGTGTTGTGTTGTGTTGTGTTGTGTTGTGTTGTGTTGTGTTGTGTTGTGTTGTGTTGTGTTGTGTTGTGTTGTGTTGTGTTATGTTATATTATGTTATGTTAATGTTAACTCATTCTCTATATCCATACAAAATATCTATCAAACAAATAAAATTAAAATTTTCTTTTGAAAAATGCAACCATTCAATCAGTATTTTCTTATGACGTTATCACGTTAAACTATCGTCAGTAAACCGACTTTACAGACAACCTCTTTTTTTTGTGATAATTTCGATGAGGAGTGGATCTTCCAGCATGACAGCGCAGCCGTTCATACTTCCAAAGCAACAAAAGAATTTTTGGCAGCGAAAAAAATACCGTTTTTACCATGGCCTGGCTGCAGCATTGACCTTAACCCAAACGAAAATATATTGGCAATAGTTTCTAAATCGGTTTTCAAAATTGGAAGAGAGTTTTAAAAGCCTTGGAAGTATGATTAATGTCGAATGATCAAAAATGTATCAAAATATTATAAAGCACTTAATCAAATCGATGCCTCAACGACTTCAATAAGTTATAATCAAAGGAGGATCCCACACAAATTACTAAGCTCCAAATTATAAACCCCTCGAATTATCTTCGTTTATTTTAAATATTGTAACATTGGTCTTATACTTTTTTCAGTCTATAGCTTTTACTTTTCTTAGTAATTAGTTTACGTTTCGTAAAATGGGTGCTTCTTTCTGGTTATTTTTAAAATATTTATCATTAAAAGTTAAATATGAAAAACAATATTTTTTAACCTCAAACACCCGATGTACCTGTCTTGCTTGGAGGAGGCGGATAGCACTGAGCACTTTTTGTGTGAGTGTGCTACCTTTGCTAGAGCAAGGCTACGAATTTTGGGTTCCGATGTCGTAAGAATGAGTTATATTCGTTCTTTAAAACTAGAGGATATTTACAGATTTGCCAAAGAATTTGGAAAGTTCTCACAAGGTTAACTACCTTTTTCTCTGTCTCTATTCTTTCCTATATCTTTCTCTGATACTTTTCTCCTTCCCTCTTTGACTACCTACCCTCTTTCCAGAACTATAAATACAATAGGCTTTTTGACCTAAGCGTTTTAGAAGCCACCAAATCTCTTGGTGCTCCTTGGCTCAACCTATTCAAATTTCAATTTCAACCTCAAACTGTAATAAAAGTATAAGGAATTTAGTTGGTCTTATATTTTTTTCGTATGGTGTAGAATGCATTTTCAACATTGGCACCAACGCCCATATCCGAGATTTTAACCGTACCTTTTTGGCTATTCTGCAAATCATTTCAATTTGAAAATTCTAGAAATACTAAAAATACTGCGAAATGTGATTTCTTTACCTTGACCAACCTTGACGAAATGCATATAAAGTAGACAGACATACAGTCTGTTTAATAGAAGCGTGACAACCATAACTTGGAAACTCTTTGGCCAATTAAATTCTAACAAACTGCATTCTATGGGCTAGAATATTTCTAACACGCAATATATCCAATAAAATGTATAGTCACCACCATTAGCTATATTGGCGGCACATCTTCGAGTCAAGAAAGGGTAGATAGTCAAGGAGGAAAGGAGAGAAGTAACAGAAGGAAAAGACAGGATAGAATAGAGAAATAGATGTAGTTAGACCTGTGACTCTGAAAATACCCCCCAGTTTGAGAGAACGAGTTTTGCTCGTTCTCATGACAGCGGAACCCAAAATTCGCAGCTTAGGAAATGCAGGGCACTCACAGAGAAAATGCTCAGTGCTATCCGCCTCTTCTAAGGAAGACAGACAAATCGAGTCCTCAATGATTCTAATATTAAGTATGGTGTCTCCATGGATTGTGTCCTGTAATAATACCGACCATCAACCGAACGTCTTTTCTTCCAAGTTTTAGAAGAAAGTCCGACATTTTTCTACTCAGGCTTGTCACAAAACACTTTGCAGTTCTGCAGCGTTCTAGGCCGGATCATCGCTCTTTATGTATAACTGATTCCAATTATTGGCTCTGGTCCCTGTGGAGGAAGCTCGAGTCATACTTTGTGTTAATTTCTGCGCAAATTGTAGAAGTAATTGGCTCCAAATTAGCCGAATTTGCTTTGACAGCTGCTTTCCTTCGAGTTTTTGCTTAACTATCGTCCAAACATTTTCCACAGGGTTGGCATCGGGCGACAGTGAAAGCCAATCCAACATTTCAATTCTATTTTACTATTTCCACTCCGCACACCTTCAGCTTCAATGCTTGAAAGCCGAGTACTACCAAACATCTTCGCAGCTGACAGTAATAATGTTTTTTGATAAATTTTATTCATGAAATCTGCATTCAAATAAACGGCCAAATTCTTTTTCGGTGAAGCAGCCCCAAAAATGAACTTTAACTGGATGTTTAACAGTTCGTTGAAGTTGTCGATTATCAGCAGGATACCAAGACCGGCGTATGCAACTATTCGCCCAAGAAGAAGTTTTATCCGTGAATATTACGTTTGCCCATGCTTAGCCCATGCAAGTCCTTTTTCAACGTGTGATAATGAGCAGTGGTTTTTTTCAATGTGCACAGGAATTTGCACGTAAACGTCCTCGAATCGTGTCTTTGGATACATTAACACCACTTTTCCTTAAAACTGATTCAGCTTAACGCAACGATAAGCTCGGCTTTGTCACAAACAAACCAAAGATCTTCGGATCTTGCTGGGAAGAGGTATATTTTTTTAGCCTCGTACGGGGAAGTCGTCAACGTTTTGAACGTCGGTATGCCGTTGCAACCATATCTTTATGAACGTCTTCGACTGTTTCAAATATTTTGCTGCAGATGTGGTGACATTTTTGGACCTTTAGGGTGTGTACATAAGGAAGTACTAAAAGAAGTATTACAAGCACTGCAAATAAAAGCAAAATTTGTTGGATTAAAGATCAATGAAAGCAAAACGAGATACCTCGCAAGACTTAACCCATTGAGATAAGCGCCTGACCTTACAATTGGTGATCATAAATTTGAAAGCGTGGATCAAATTAAATGTCTAGGACTGCTTCTCAAGAGAACGGATGGTACAACAATTTCTATCCGAGACAGTGTGCAGGCTGCAAACAGAGCACATTTTGCAGATGTTAAACTGTTAAAAAGCAAGCTCTTGAGGAGAAAAACGAAAATCAAAATATATAAAACACTGATTCGACCAGTGGTAATCTATCAAGCATATTGCGAAGAAGAATACAGGGTCCAGTACGACAAGAAAATGGTATCTCATCGCATAGTAATAACGTGGTAGAGGAACTCCTAAGAGGTGAAAACGTCGTGCGGTTTGTTAAATCGCAGCGCATCCTATGGCTAGGACACATTCACAAAATGCCAGATTAAAGAGCACACGCACGCATGTATGGTGAAGGGTTGAGAGGACAACCGCGAAAAAGATGGTTAGACGACGTTGAGGACGATCTAAGAAGCATAGGAGCGACCAACTACCGTGGTATGGCTTTGGATCGAGATGCATGGGGAAAAACTGTAGAGGAAGCTAAGGCTCATGATAAGGGTTTGCGCATAACACTGCTTCAAATCGTTTTTCATAACCAGAATTCATTTTGTAAAAAAAAACGTGCGCTTGCTAAGTTTCTCACGAAACTAACAAAATGTGCAACGACGAAAAGGAGCAGCATTTCAATTTTTATAACGAAACTCTAAGTTTGAATTTTGCCGGTCACGCTTCCATTAGACAGACTGTATATGTACTTACATATATGTGTGTGCATATGCATATTCGCGAATTTTTTTGCGATTGCTGTTTGCTAACCACTTAGTTAAATAGGAAAACCGCTTTGCCTTTTAGTCATATTTTCTATAAAGAACACAACACCTTTTTTTTGTACACTTTTGATTTTTATTAATTTTTTCTCTTCAAATACAACATTTCTTAAACGATATTCGGTATTCTTTTGCGTTTTTTGTGTTGTGTTGTGTTTTGTTTTTGTTTTTGTTTTCGTTTTTTATTGTTTGTTTATTTTTATCAATGCAATTATAATTTCATATATTTATATATATATATAATTTATTAATTTAATATTTGTATGCTAAATGTACTCCATCTTCAACACCATTAAATATATTCATATTACTTTTAAACCTATTTTTAGATTATTTCACTTTACGGGGTTAAGATTTTGTTTACATTGCGATTATAAATTTTATAACATTTGCGAAATTTTTGTATATTTTTACTTCGTTTTTTTTAATTATTTTAATATTTGTATTATTTTAAATTAGAAATTTAATTTTAAACATATTTATATTTAGACAATAGTATTGTGTGCTTATTATTAGAATAATAATAAATATTTTATATTCAATTAGCATACTTAGAGAAATTAAATTAGACTCACGACCGCAATGCGTTTCGTATTCACTTTCATATAACTTTAGGAGGTACGTTGAAGAAAAGGTTCTACGTACTAAAGCTTGAAATACTTAAACAGTTTAAATTAATGAGCCAGCGCGGGGAACTAATTGCCAAACCTGAATAGGTTATTATTGTAAATATGTAAATATATATGTGTGTGCATGCATGCATGTGTATGAAGGTAAAAATGAGAATGGAAATAGTCAGTGGTTTCATCAGCACAAGAAATGTGAGGCCTTTCGTTTTACTTGCCACTTTTTTCTTCAAAACATAAAAAAACACTATAAAAATCATTAAAAATTATTTATAGCCATTTTCCAATTCATTTAACCTTAAAAAGTAAATAAATAAATAAATGGCGCGCGCATGCGTGCACTTCTGTTAGGTGTTTGGCCGAGCTCTTCCTGCTATTTTTGACGTGCACCTTGTTGTTGTCCCACAATTGGAGGGACCTACAGTTTTAAGCCGACTCTGAACGACAAATGTTTTTTTTATGAGGAGCTTTTTCATGGCAGGAATACCCATTTATCCATTCATTTTTAAATTTATCAAATATATTTACGTTAAAAATTCGGATTTTAAATCGGAAGATTTTTCAACTAAATAAAGTATTACATTTTTTCTTGAAAATTTTAGACTGACTCGAGTGCATTTCCGTATTTAAAAAGTGTCTTATAAAACCGTTCAGAGGCGACATAAAACTGCAGAGCACTCGATTTATGTGCACTGACTTACTATTAATTAATATTAGTTTGGGGAAAAAGAAATCCATTATTTTCTCGGTAGATGGCTGTAGTGATCGATATCTCATAAAGTATGGATCAAACTATTTAAATTCGATACTCGTTGTGAAGGAGACATTTCACACTAAACAAATTCTTTTGCTGGTTTTTGTTTGTTCCATTCAGTTGCGAGTTACAGGGTATTAACAATGGGAAAAAAGAGAAACAAAGAGAGAGTTCGGTACATTTAAGAGTTTTTCTTTGATAAAGCGTAAATGCGAAAATGCAAGTCAGGTGCAATGCCGCTGAAATTGTGAATGGTGTTTATGGTGCCGATACTGTAACACCAAATTACGTGAAATTTTTGATTTCGTCGATTCCGTTGAGGCATTTTTGATGTTAAAGATCCACCTCGCACAGGCAGACCCGTCATCGAAAGTGTCGATAAAATCACAGAAATAATGGAGGTAGTAGCATAGCCTAGGAGCTAAAGATCGACCATAAAGCAGTTTCACAAAATTTGCGCAAAAATTTGGGTTAAAATATATAGATTATTAATTATGGATTCCAAATAATGGATTTCTTTTTCCCCAAAATAATATTTTTTCCTGAAAATTATAGACTGGAAAATTATACACTTTGTACCTCGATGTGCATTTTCGTATTTAAATCCGTTCAGAGGCGGCATAAATCTGTAGAGCCAACTATTAATTAATATTTTAGACACACAAATGCGGCATTTTAACTTCATAAATACATAGTAAACAAATGTAATATCGAGATTCAGTCACTATGGGGGATAACTAAAAACTAAGCACCTGCTGGCTACTATTTGAATGCCGACCCAAATATTCATAAACCATAAATATATAGGAAAAAGTTTGATATCGTTGTTGTTGTAGCAGCATAAACATTTCCCACACATTTACGGGTAATGCTGCTGAAGTGACAGTACTTGGACGAATATAAATCCGAGTCGTTCCGGTTACATAGAACCAACCGTCGTAGGAAAAAATTGTTAGTATTATTTAGTGAAACATAAAAACAAAAAAAAAAAAATTTGTTGCAACATCAATTGAAAATATTCTGATAATAAAATATTCTTTAATGAAATTAAATCTATATATCTATATATATAAAAAGAAGTTACATTTCCTTGGTAATCTTATAACTCAAGAACCGCGGAACCGATTGACACAAAAATTTTAGAGTTCTTTTCTATCTTTGAGGAGGTGGTTTGTGTGAAGTTTGATTGAAATCGGTGCAGCCGTTCCTAAGTTATGACATTTTGCCTGTATGGGAAAAACAACAACAAATACACAGCCGCTTATGAGCGTTTCTGTTGTACTGTTGTGGTTGTAAGTGTATTATGTTAATATTAATTTTGGACGAAAATATAATAAAAACTGGAGCATTCAAGGAACTGGAAAAACATTTTTAACTTTATTTATTTTAGCACAATTTATTTAGCGTAAAAAATTGAAATGGAAATTAAAGAATCAAAGTTTAATTACAAGTTTTTATCGGCTCTTCCACCTTACCTGTATATACATAGGTGACCACCACAATCAAATTTTAAAAAAGTACAGAAAAGGCTATTGTGACATCTTTAGAAAGTATGTTGAATGAAAAAAATTAACTAATTGAACTGTTTAAACATTTTACGAGTTATATAAAGAAAACTTAATATGAAAAATTTCTTGCGATATAAAAAAAAACATTTTATGTATGGTGGTGCGAAGCCCACTGGGAAATGCTAGTATTTCTAATAAACATTTAACACTTATTTTCTATTTATGAAGTTTTCATACTAATACATTGCGGCAATCTTTTCCATACCCATTTATGGTCTAATGAAATGAAGTGATGAATTAAAAATGCGACCGGAAGGACACAAAACAATGTTCACCTTGCCTTTGACTTTTTAAAATTAAAAATATATATAACGGGTGATTTTTTAGCTATTGTATTGCCTTTTTAAAAAGTTTGTTTAAACAGCTAACGCACGTTTCGTGTTTTGTTTCACTGTCAAACATCTTCAGTTTGGTCTCATATTCAACCATGAATCGTCTTACAAACGAACAACGCTTGCAAATCATTGAATTTTATTATAAAAATGCGTGTTCTGTTAAGAAAGTTTATCGCGCGCTTCTTCCATTTTATGGGCAGTTTAATCGACCCACTGAAGCGGCTATTCGAGCTATTGTGACTAAATTTAGAACCAAATTTACATTATTGGACATCAAACTACCAACCCGTTAACGTAGAGTGCGAACTGAAGAAAATATCGCAGCTGTATCGGTCAGTGTTAATGATGACCATCAATTATCGATTCGTCGCCGTTCGCAGCAATTTTGCCTCTATTACTCAACAACGTGGAAAATTTTGCGAAAGGATTTAGGTGTGAAGCCTTTCAAAATACAGCTGGTGCAAGAATTGAAGCCGAACGAGCTACCGCAACGCAGAACTTTTGTTGAATGGGCTCATGGAAAGTTGGCTGAAGATCCACTTTTTTATCGAAAAATTGTGTTCAGCAACGAAGCTCATTTTTGGATCAATGGGTAAGTAAATAAGCAGAATTGTCGATTTTGGAGTGAAGATCAGGCAGAAGAATTGCAAGAGCTACCAATGTATCCAGAAAGTCACAGTTTGGTGCGGTTTATAGGCTGGAGGTATCATTGGACCGTACTTCTTCAAAGATGCTGCGAATCGTAACGTAACTGTGAATGGTGAGCGCTACCGTGAAATGATATCCAACTTTTTTTTTGCCCAAAATGCAAGAGCTTGACTTGCATGACATGTGGTTTCAGCAAGACGGTGCCACATGCCACACAGCACGCGTAACAATGGACTTGTTGAGAGGCGAGTTCGGTGAACATTTTATTTCACGTTCGAGACCTGTCAATTGGCCACCCAGATTGTGCGATATAACGCCTTTAGATTATTTTTTGTGAGGCTTTGTTAAAGCTCATGTCTATTCAGACAAGCCTGCTTCAATTAACGCATTGGAAGACAATATTAAAGCATTTATATGTGAGATACCGGCC
Organism: Anastrepha ludens; assembly: GCF_028408465.1. Classification (NCBI taxonomy): domain Eukaryota; kingdom Metazoa; phylum Arthropoda; class Insecta; order Diptera; family Tephritidae; genus Anastrepha; species Anastrepha ludens. The sequence continues at coordinate 6,243,423 of NC_071499.1, read as the reverse complement.
GAAACATTGGAAAGAGTATGCCAAAACTGGACTAAGCGGGTGGGCCATTTGAAGCGCAGTCGCGGTTAACATTTGCATGAAATAATCTTCAAACATTAAATTATATGGACTGTACTAACGATTTAAATAAAAATTGCATGCATTTTTCTGAATTTTACGTCTGTTTTTTTGAAAAACTTTCCTATAGCTCTTAAAAAATCACCCTTTATATAAAGCGAGTGCACTACTTTAAACAGATAAAGAAAATGAGCTCTTAAATGTCATGCATTGCGCAAGTATGGGTACGTATGAGAGTATGAGATGGGAAAAAAATCGAAATGCGTTCTAGCGAATGTGATGAGCGCCTTTGCTTGCGTTTCCACGACAGTCGGTTCTGCGTTACCGAAACGATCCGGATTTATATCCGGCCATGACCGTATGTAAATATGGGAAATGTTTATGCTGCTTGAACAAAACAAAAAAAAAGAACTTAAGTAAATAAAATTAAGCATTACACAACCTTTTTAGAATTTAGAAAATATTTTTTTCTTTTTTTGTTTTTTGATAGAAGTTAACTTCCTAAATGTATTTTTACTAAATTAAACCTCAAAACTCAAGCAAACTTTTCCGCTCCGAAGTGTATAACTGTTAATGGCGAAGCACAACTAGTTTATCTGGCAAACAGGTTCATAAACAGAAATACTTAACGTTGTAAGGCATATTTTTACAATAGGGGTACTCGGACCCCAGCGCGTTCTGCTCGCAGTTCGTTATGCAGTAGTTTTAGCTGAGTATTTTGTTTTTATATTTATTTAACACGAATTAATTAACACGAACAAACTATCTGACATGCACTTTATGAATACAGCATTGATAATATGTCAACCACTGTAAGCAGACAATTGGAATGTTAGCCGCACATGAACTATATAAATGTATGTATGTATATTCGATAAATTATTCGAAATCGAGATGAGTGATTGAAATGAAAAAAGGCTTTCGATTTAATGTAGTTATCGAGTTGATATTGATTGAGAGATCATACAAAAAGCTAGAATCAATGCAGATTAACCTCAGTGGAAGATGCGTGAATTAAATTTAGTTCCACATATTTTTTGGATTCTTTTTTCTAGTCAGCTTTAGGTTTTGGTAGAAAAATTAACGTAATGTATCTTAAATTTGTTCAATCTATTGGATTTCTACTGTATTTGAGTGTACATTTTTCATCCCATAATATTTTCGAATAATTTTAAAACGTTTTAAATAGTTTTCTCAAAATCTGAAAATATTTGTATCTAACTGCTTTCGTGTGTATATCCATATGCACATACGTTATTGTAATCAATAATATATAACTAAATAATTTATGTGTGTATATACGCAAGTGTAGATAATATTTATAACTATATACATATGTTCACAAATTATTTGATTTTTTTTTTTTTTGCTTTTTTCAATTAGTTGCTTCTGCAATTATATATTTTCGTTTGGTTGTTATTTTCACTGAACTCTTTTTTTATAAATCCGCATTACATTACATTAGTTTACAATAGAAGGTTATAAAGCATCTTACCGCTGCTTGCTTCCACCTTCTGCCGCTTGCTTCTTAAGCTAAAAATTAACTTAATTTATTATTTTAATATATGTGCGAGTGTTTCGTTTAAACTTTTGCTTGCCATTAATTTTTTTTTATCGTGCCCCTTATTTTAGCTTTTATTTGAATTTTGAGTGCAATAACAAATATGCCCCATCCCCATTTACATTTTAGCTGGGGTTTGGCCTGGGTGTCTGCTTGGCTTCGTGCCAGCAACGTAATTTTGGTTTAATTTGCATTATTTATTCCTCAAAAAGGCATGCTAAAATAAAGGCCCTGATCGGGGGCCACTCGCAAACTCTATAAGAATCTGGGCGGCCCGGAATTGTAGGTCCCAGGTGGTGGATGTGGTGCTGGCGAATGTTGACCTTGGCGCAATATGTCAAATGGTGAGTTTGAACGCTGCATGAAGTGGTGATAATTGCTGGGTGGCATTTGGTGCTAAAAATATTAACAAATGTGTAAACAATATCTTAAAATCCTTCAACCGTCACTTCATCACTTCATAGACATTACCTGCAAAGCGCGCAATCCCATTGGCCCAGCAGCGCTGGGTGCGCCACCTCCCATTATGTGACTCGGACCATCGCCCAAATCAAGCTGCAGACTTTCATGTATATCACCACTGTTACCGTTATTGGCGTTGTTTGCTAAATGCAGCTGGCCTAATGATGCCGTTGCCATTGCCACATCGGGCATCATGTCCGACAAATGGCCACCGTTGCCGCCTTCGGCACATCCAACCGCAACGCCACCGCCCTCAGCACCGAGGTCAATGCCCAGCGCGCTGCCACGCGGAAAGCGGTAATCGCCTTCAGTGATCAATGCTGGTAAATCGCTGCGATGATGTACCGAGGCTGAAAGGCGGGCATAATTCGCTTGTAGAGCACCACTGCCGCCGCCACCAACACTTGTTGGCATGCCACCCCCCACGCTACCACCCAAACCCAATAAGCCACCTGGATGTTGTCGCGGAAATGTCAAATTTCGACTATAACAGGCTTGTATGCCCTCGCCGCCACAAGTGGATGATGCAGCCGACGATCCTATAGACGTTGAAAGAAAGCTACCACCCGTAGTGAGTCGTGGCACAGATCCTGCAGCCGCGGGGGATGGTGGAGGCGTTTGGTCATCGTCTTCGATGAGATTCTGATCGGTTTGAGTGGTGGACGTGATGCCACTCTCCTCAGTTACCGCAGTTCCAGCTGATGCAGCTGCTGCATTTTGATTGCTAAGCAATGATGTCTCAAGCAGATCCGATACTGCATCGGGCAGATTGAATTCGCGCACCACTCGCAAGCGTATCTGCCTATCAATTTCGTGCTTCGATGAAAGTGGCAACAGCAATGCCCGCTGACACATCGGTGACTGGTGCAATTTATGCTCGCGTTTCAGCAATGCTGCCAACGTTTGCGTATCGGGAGGTGGTATAGCAGCCGCCGCTGCCAATATGTTCACACTCTCTTTTCCAGTTACTGCAGCGGCTGTAGGTACACTAGGTTTGATAGCTGCACTTATACGAGATACCATGTACAGAGTGTCGGGGATGTCGGGCAAATGACGTGATCGCCGCATGCGCATCAGCTCTGCTTGGTGATGAGATGACGCCATTCGATCTTCCAGCAGTACTTTCACTTCTTCGAAATACGGCATGAAAAGGCGAGGCCGCACAAACAATCCTTGGTTCTTTCCTCCGCGTATCCAAGCGTTAACGCGCAAATTCTCTCGGTCGTCACTGATCATGTGGGAAGGAGGCGTGCTCACAAGGCCGCGACGAATAGCTTGGGCGAGTACTTCACTATTGGGCGGTAAAACGTGGTCCATACGAACTAATGGCAGCAGCTCGGAGAGAATCTCTCGCAACTCCACGTCACTTAAATCGCGTTTTTTCACACCTTTTCTCGTAACTGAGTGAGCCGTGTGAGACAAAATATTTGGTTCACGATCCTCCATACGTCTTATAAGTTCTTGCTCTCCCCATTTAAGCACAGCCTGCAGCACCTCCAACTCCGATGCTTGCAAAAAATTACTCTGTAGCACATGTATCAGCTGGGATTTGTCTAGTTGATGTAGCACCGGTGAAGAAATTACAGCAGAAAACTCTTCCCTAAGATACTGACACGCTTGCCGATACACCCAAGCCGAGCCGTGTGGCTGTAAAATAAAACTTTGTAAAAATTTTAAGATATTCAAATTACATTTACACACCTGTGAACCCCACTTGAGCACCGTCGGGAGTGTATCCAACGTCAGCCACTCAAGTATCAGGTCTTCGCAGCCTTGTGCTAGAATGTCCAATTCGAGAAACCTGCCAATCTGGTAAAGCTCCATAGCCTCCTCTAGAGGGGTGGGTCGCGCCCGTCCTGTATTCGTCAACGCATGCACCTCACCCAATGACCCCGCCGAATTTCCGGACCCTGCACCGCGTAGTATTAGCGTCAAATCGACTGTGTCCAGGTATATAGCATGCAACAGCACCCGCGCATATCGTTTTGGTATCACTGTCTCATCAAGCACGATTCGCGTTGGTACATGCAATGCACGCTCGGTGTACTCGTCAACGTTGCGCGTACGGCGTGCAATGAGATTCCGAAAGAACGGCGAACGGGCACTGAGGATTGCTTTGTGGCAAGGCAATTCGAGTTTCGGTCGAAAGCCATACTCAGAACTACCTGAATCTGGCCGATAATAATCGTTGCCTTCCGCTGTAAACACCAATGCAGCATCGGCATAGTCGCCTGTCTCGAGCAAATAACGCAAATCATGCTCGAGGGGATTCGGCGTGCCAAAGTCATCTCCCAGCTGACGCAGTAAACTAATATCAATAGAGGGGTCATGTGGACATAGATCGCCCGTGTACAGGTAGCGCAATAAAGATGAGAACATCTGAACATCGATGGGCGAAGTTGGCAATTCAAGACAAATGCGCGCACCGAAGCCCGGACAACCCGCCAGCAAATCCCTGAAGTACGAGCAGCGGGAAGACAGTATCGAACGATGCACCGGAAAAATAGAACCGCGAAACACAAGATCACAGTCAGTGCAAGTTTTCATATCGTATAGTGCAGCTAAATCTTGCTTAAACGTTGTTGCAGGTGGACGCGCTAGTTCCGCTTGAACCTGGAAAGAAGTTGTATTTAATTAGCATTGCATAAAATCAATTTTCCAAGCTACTTCATATTACCGATAGATCTCTAAGTGCGGCCAACGCTTCATATTCCTCACACAACGCTGCCAATTCGAGAGGGGTCCAGTCGGATACGAAATCGCGCAAAACGCGCGCATGATCACAGGCTTTTGAAGAACGTCGTCGACGTATGAATTTCCGTTTCAGTGTTGCAAAACCGGTCACCCGCTTTCGACGCTGTTCTCGAAAATGTGGCACACCAGCACCTGCCACGCCCATCATTGAGGAGCTGCCACCTGGACCACCGCCGCTCCCAGAAGCACTGGTTATCAACGAGGCTGAAGAAGGCAGCAAAAGGCCAGAACTACCTCCACTATTGCTGGTTGTGGCTGGCATTGGATACCCGCTAGTCGAAGCAGTGGCACCCATTTTTATCAGCAATTAAGTGGAGTAAAAAAATTGGACTATAATCAGGTTTCCATGAACCAAGTGTACCGTTAATGGGACCTTAAATAAAGCACAGTAATGTTTTACAATAATCGCTTTTTAACTCCTTCTGTTCATATGAATGATTCCGTGTAAATATGTGCGTATATTCCCACTTTGGAGGGCAAAGCATCCAGTTGCACCCGGTGAGGATTCTCTAAATATTAGATCAGCATTTTGAGCAGTCAGTCGATTGAATTCGTGTGAATCTGAAAATAAAGCAATGGAGAAATAACGAATCATAGGAAAAATACAATTTTATTTGGGAAAAAGTGGAAGTTGTAAAACAATTTGCATGCCCTTATTACGAGAACAAGGTGGCGCAATATTAATTAGCCTATCGTAAGATATATAAATTTTGCAAATGGCGAGGTATGGCAATCATATTCGACACTTGTAAACTAGACTGCTGCAATATGTAAATAGACAAGCAATGAAACGCGTAAAGGTCAATATAAAGATTGTCATCACTCAAAAGAAAGGGTTTTCCAATAGTAGGTGTTATTTTGATAAAAGATCAATGGTTTCGTTGCTTGTTCGGCACGTAGCGCCGTCTTGTTGAAAATAAACGTTGAAATAAACGAAAATGGGCCTCATTACTCAAAATGATTTTTCGATGGAATTCCGGATCATTTTCATGCATTTCAACGACCCAATCAGCATCACGACGTTACTGTTGATCGGCCGGATTGAGTTCTTGTATTAACTGGACTTAATAAGCCTTAAGACCCAAATCTTTATGCAAAATACGGTGTAATGACATTTGTGGAATACCTAATTCCAAAGAACGACGAGGAATGGACAAACCTGGGTTTTCTCCAACACTTTCGCCTACAACAGCAATATTTTCGGCTGTTCTTGAGCGACGTGCACGGGTTTTATTCTTCATATCACTAACTTGTCCCAACAGCTCGAATTTTTTCACCAATTTCTGTATTGCGGTCCGACAAGGTGCTTCAATATAAAGTGTTCGAGTTTTACGAACCGTCTCTGCCAAATTTTCACCATTTTTATAGTGAATTTTAATAATTTCAATGCGTTTTTTACGCGGGTATCGTTCCATTTTTATTAATGGCGTAGTTTCTACTTGTCAAATATCAAAAAATGACAGCTTCAAAGTGACATCTACCGAAATAGTAGACTATTCAAAATAATACCTGTTATTGGAAAACCCTTTATTTTTTTATTTAGTAAAAAAGTTATTCAAAAACAAAATTACGCCACCTTGTATAATCCACTTATTTATTTTTTCACTTAATAATCTAAAAATGCATTATTTCCTACAGACTATGAGAAAATGATTCATACTAAACAATTCACTCAAAATTAAATTGAAAATATAATTTACTTACTTCATTTTAATAAAGAAAGTTTAACATTTCTTAAAGTTCCCAAAGAAATAATTTTAGAGAATACTTAGGAACTGGTTAAACAATTCATTTAGTAACACTTCGAAGCAGTACTTTGTGGAAGAAAAGTCTAGGCCAATATGATTTAAAAGCATGTTAAATTATCTTAAAGTTCTACAAATGGGACCATTGGAAACATAATTAGTTCTAATCATCCTAACCAGAAAATATCACGACTCGTAAGCTTCGCTGAGAAATATTGAAATTAATTTTCTCGAGTAGCGTGAATTGAATTTGAAGAGGTCGAGCCAAGGAGCACCAGGAGATTTGGTGGCTCCTAAAACACTCAGGCTAAAAGCCCATTGTATTTAAAGCTCTGGAAAGAGGGTAGATAGTCAAGGAGGGAGGGAGAAAAGTATCAGAGAAAGAGATAGGAAAGAGTAGAGACAGAGATAGAGATAGTTAGTCCTGTGAGAATTTTCCAGATTCTTTGGCAAATCTGTAAATATCCTCCAGTTTTAGAGAACGAATATTACTCATTCCCATGACATCGGAACCCAATACTCGTAGTCGCGCTCTAGCAAAGGCAGGACACTCACAGAGAAAGTGCTCAGTGCTATCCGCCTCCTCCAAGCACGACAGGCATACCGGGTCCTCGATGATTCCAATGGTGGTCATATGCTGACCCCATGGGTTGTGTCCTGTAATGATGCCGACCATCAACCGAATTTCTTTCCTTCTAAGTTTTAGTAGAAAGTTTGACAGTTTTCTGTTCGGACTTGCCACAAAACACTTTGCAGTTCTGCAGCGTTCTAGACCGGACCGTCGCTCTTTATGTAGATTGCCTACATAATCGTTGATCCAATTCTTGATTCCTGCGGGACTGATTCCGATTATTGGCTCTGGCCCCTGTGGGGGCACCGCTGATCCACGGTTGGCCAATTCGTCGGCAATTTCGTTTCCTTGAACACCGGAGTGCCCCGGAACCCATATAAGTACAAGCTTCTTCTTACATTCTTGAACAATCTTTGAGGTTTGCTTCGCGTTCTCCAGGGCCTTCAATGCAGCCTGACTGTCACTGAAGACTCCAATCTGTTTCCGCTCCATCTCCTCTCGATTATCCATTCGGCTACTTTTAGGATGGCAAAAACTTCTGTTTGGAAAACAGTTTTCATTCCCCCCATAGCATAGTGATACTTATTACTATCGTTTAAGTACCATCCGGCTCCAGACCCTATTTCATTCTTGGACCCATCGGTAAAGAAAATATCCGTCAAACCTCCCTGCATGCATTCTGGATTGCTCCATTGCTCACGCAATGGAAATCTGACGTCAAATTTCCTTCCGAATGAAACTGTGGGTATCAGGTCATCTTTAGGTGCCAAAAACAGTGGATACTGCTCCGACAGCAACTTAAAGATTTCTCTGTGTCCCGAAATTCCATCTTCGTGCCAGAAACCATATTTATGGAGTCTACACATTGCTTTTATTGCTTCCTATTGTATCTTAAGATCCAGGGGGAGCAAATCAAGCCTAGCATTTAGGGCATCACCAGAGGTTGTACTCATGGCACCCGTGATGCCTGTATAGTTCCCGGATTGTGGACTTAACCATGCTCCGTCGCCACCAGACCACAGAAGCGTAAGTGATGATTGGTCTGATAAGTGCCGTGTATATCCATAGGACCACAGCAGGTTTCAGACCCCAAGTTTTGCCAAAGGCTCTACGGCATTGCTGAAAAATCTTCAATGCACGATTCACCTTCAGTGAAACGTGTGTCTCCCAGGTCAGCTTCTTATCCAAGATTACTCCTAGATATTTAACTTCGTTGGAAACACCAAGTGTCACACCTTTCAGAGTTTGAAGACTGAGTCCATCCAATTTCCGTTTTCTCGTAAACAAGACTATGGTTGTTTTGTTCGGATTAACGGAAAGACCTTGTCTCGAGTAGCAATGAGGAGTCAATCACCCCACTTACCAAATCAAAAAACGAAAGTTAGGGAAAGAATAGTCCATCGAATATCTACTGATTTTAGATTAATGAGCAAGCACCGACTTTTATTGGATGGAATTGGAACAGTGAAATGCTAAGAACACAAAGCATAACGGACAAAGGCTTTCTGGACACTTTCAATCTTACTAACAGGACAAGCATAATATGGATTCTAAATAAAGACGGCATATACCGACTTCGAACGCACAGGAGAGTTATATAGTAGCTTTAGAGTACATGGATCACCAAAGTACGAACTAAAACGTCGAATAAAAGCAAGTACGGTATATGACTTTGAAATGGTGTAATTTAAATGCCTTTAAAACAGAATTTAGAGAAAACCCCACATTAAGATCAATAATTGCACACGGATTAGATAATATAGAACCACCAAGTGGTAAGAAGTGTTATATGAGAACAAGATTTAGAATAAGAGACATAAAAACCCTTACATATATTTGGTATGGGAATAAGTTTCCGTCCTTTCTTAGCCAAAGTTACAAATTATTTAAACAATTGATGATATTATGAGAAGTATGTGCTATTGGTAGCTACAACTTTACTCCATCCTTCAGGCAGCATACGAATTCCTCTGACGAAAAATTCGAGTTCTTTTGACTCGATCCATTCATTGAGCCAGTTTGCGATGCGCTCATAAGAAATGAGCCGCTCTCCTATAAGGACTGACTGCATTGATCGAAACAGATGGTAATCCGAGGGTGCAATGTATGGGTATACGGCGGGTGGGACACGATTTCCCAATTCAGTCCCTCTACATATTTCTAGACCGATTTGTCATGCAGCAAAATCAGTTTATCATGTCTACCGTCGCATTCCGGCCGCTTTTCTTTGAGAGCTTGATTAGCTTATTAGCTGCAGTCGGTAACGATCGCCAGTGATTTTTTCAGACGGTTTAAGGAGTTCGTAATAGATAACACCCTTCTGATTCCACCATATGCAGAACATAACCTTTGAAGCATGAATATGTTTTGTGCTGTTGTTGTTGTTGTTCAATGCAGAAAACCTTTTATTTTCTGCCGTTCAGGGACCATCTCACCCGTCACCAAACGTCCCTCGATATTCCTCTCCTTCAATTCAACTGGCGCCCAGTTACCTGCTTTCAAACGAATGACAACTACTGCGGTCGAGACCTCGCATATATACCTTCGAATCACCAGTATATTATTATATTTATATATATTTAAATTTAACTTATTTCTTTTACACCAAGCAACGAAGTTATCAAAATCAGATTGAAGACTTACTAAGTCTGCAATGGTATGCCGATGAACACCATCCAGTGGTACCCACTGTTAAGCATGGGGGAGGCAGCATAATGATCTGGGGCTGAATGGCTGCTGATGGTGTCGGCGAAATGTTCATTTGCGAGAGTCGCATCGGCAGTCAAAAGTACATAAATTTATAAGAAACTGTACTTCTGCCTTCACTAACGCGCATTTTCGGCGACGTTAATTTAGATAGAGTTCAATTCCAATACCTTGTCACAAACCAGCGACTACAACAAGTTAATTTGGACGCGGACGAGTTCCAGGACACCGATCCAGACCGACAATTACTGGATCGGACACTGTACAGACAGACAATTAACGACATTCATTGGGATACTCTTACCACCTTCTTAAGCTCCCGACCCCCGAATGTCGTCATCGAAGTCCAACCACCACCCATTGCAGACGAAGAGCTCCAACTTCCCCGAGAGTCCCGCGTAACATTGGCACAATTACGTTCTGAATACTGTAGCAGGTTTACCTCCTACCTATCCAGAATCGATCCCGACATACTAAACATATGTCCGGCATGTTAAGGCACCTCGCACGACACTAACCATCTCGTTTCCAGGACAGTCGGTTCTACGTTACCGAAACGAGCGGACAAGGGCTGTCACTCCACCAACATTCCCCCTACATAAGTATGGGGACTGTTTATGCTACTACAACAACAACAACTACACTAACAGGGCAAAGTTACTGCTACATCAACAACACGTTGGTTTGGAGACAATAGCCTTGTTTTGTTAGATTGGCCAGCACATTCTTCGGATCTAAGCCACATAGAGCACATGTAGGCTATTTTAAAACGTAAGATAAAAGAACGCAACATAACATCGCAAACAGCCCTGAAAAAGGACAGGTCTGTCAACAAAGACGTATTAAACGCGACACAGCATATGTTCTTGCCCGAGTTTCCATCCCGAGATGATGCTCCAACTTCGTAAACACTTTCCTTCTCTCTTCTTCCATTCAGGTAGTCGAGTTTTATTTTTAATCCTATGTAAAAACTTATTATTGGCATTTTATTACTAATTTATGTATAAGGTAAGTTTTTCGTTTGGAGACCTAAGTTACCCCACTTCGTACTGCACGCCACAGATTCCCTTTTTTTAGGGCCAAAAATGGAAAACCGAACAAAAAATGTAGCGCAGCAACAGATAGAAGACTATTTGGATGACAGAAGTGTCAGTGAGGAAGATCCTTGTGATTCAGACGCAGATTACAACAGTGACAAATGTAATTTTAAGCGAGTGAAGCCAGCGAAACGGAAGATGAGATTGAGGAACTTGAACAACAAGCAGAAGATGCTCTTTCGGATATTGATGTAAGCGAAAATGGTATTACCTTTCCTTTGGATACAAAATATTACACTCAACCAGTCTGAGTTTGGTCTGCGAAGCCATTTCCACATACACGGAGGTTAGCATGCAATATTGTGAGGAGTAACTAAGTAGTTACATGAGTACTACAACCGAAATTGATGTAATACCAATGATGGAAGAGAAAATCTGTTTTCATATTGACGAAGAAGCCAGGAGAGTATTGATAAGTACAATGAAAAATATCCCCAGAGACAAAACAAAAATTGGAAAGTATGATAGTAACTGAAGATGAACTGGATGGCTTTCTCCAAGTAATTAAAACAGCTGGAGCGCTGCATTGTAGAGGAGAAAATGTGAAAGATATGTGGAGTACTGATGAATCCATTCGAAAAAAAATATTTACTACATCCATGCTTCGTGTTAGATTTATTGCATTGTCTAAGTATACAGGGTCCGGCACTCGAAGTGTAACCAACTTCAGACCGCTCGCGCAGCTAATGCACGGGCATGGAGGTGGTCTTCAAAAGACTGCAAGATCACGTTAAATGGTTTAAAAAGTGAAGAAGCGACTTGAGCTCCCCGAACGAAGTGCCAATCAAATGGCGACAGAACTGAAAATATCTGACCGTAGCATCCGCCGCATACTGAAAAATGATCTCAAATTTTTAGAGTTTATTTGTCCGACCGTTCGTACGAGAATTTGAGTCATCGATTGGACACCTGGAGGCAGCACCCGCCACAGGTAATGGTCTGCGCGGGCAGACAAACATTTCGGTGGCGCACCATGGATGTTTCAACAGGACTCAGTCCCGTCTCACAAAGCTCGCGTGAACCAAGAATGACTGAAAACCAAAGTTCCGAACTTCATAACGTCCACACAATGGCTCTCAAATTCACCAGACGCGAATCCGATGGCTCATTCTCTTTGGACCATTTTGGAGGTCGAGGCGCTGAAACAAGCCACTGTCCGCGAGTGAGCCAAAATACGTGCAAGTCACATTCAGGCAGCTTGCGACTCGTTTCTGGACCGTCTCAAGGCCATAACAGTCAAGGCAAAAGGTGGTTATATCGAGCAAAAGTAAATTGATTGTTTAATTTGAATTATTTTCACATTTTTTACTTTGAAGTGAATAAAAGTAATTTTCCAAACTAAATGTTTGCCCTTTTTAATTGGTGGCACTTCGAAAATATTGATAAAAAAAACTACCGGAAAAACTCGAAAAGATACTGACAAGTTGGACAATTGTTTTCATTCAAAATGTCTGTTTCGGCAATACACAAGGCGCATTCATTAAAGGTGTTGACACTAGACCAACCAAGAAATAATGAATTCGTCTTGTTTCATTCTGAACTGACAGCCACATGGACTTCGCTGTGTCAAATGAGCTGATTTATCAATACATATGGCGAAAACGCCATATTTGTACAATCTGCAGGTGCATATGGGAAAGCTTCTTCGTGGAAGTGTGGAAAAAAATCAGGGCGACAAGGTAGTTAAAGTAACTCACTGCGACTTTGTTTGGAATAGTTTCCACGACAGTCGGTTCTACGTTACCGGAACGACCCGGATTTATATCCGGGCCAAGGACTGTCACTTCAGCAGCATTCCTCATAATACTTGTATTTATGGGGAATGTTTATGCTGCTACAATAATAATAACTTTGTTTGAATCTGGCATGGGCATAACTACTGATAATCTTTTTACAAGTTATGATATAATAATTTTCGATATTTTATTTCACAAAGACTATATCTATGGTTCATATAATGTATTCCTAAAGAATAAAAAAGAACCGGATGGTACATATTTTATCTCCCCAACATGCAGGCAATTCTTTTTCTAATGAAGTTCGTTTCAAGCCAATTATAAATTCGAACTAAAGAAGCAGTAGACAAAAGTGACAAACATGTAAGAGAAAACTAATCTGGCAGACGAACTGCATAAAGGTAAAAAGTCTAAATTGAAATGAGGCACACGCTCTCACTTTGCTTGAAATATATGTACATAGAACTGAATAAAGAGAATCGTTTGCCATGCCATGTTATGAATTCTAGCGGCACTGTATAAATAATTTAGTGATAAGATAGACCCCGTACTCTAATGGTTAAGCTTGTGTTTGCGCGCATAACCACAATTTACAATAATTTCATGACCATACAATGGCCATATAGTTGCGAACACGAAAATAGCAGTACCTAAAAATATGTTATACATTTATTTTTTTTTTTTAATTTTAATAAGGGTTTTCCAACAACAGGTGTTACGAATGAATGGATTGCGCTATCGAGAGATGATTAAAGATTTTTTATGGCCGGAATTGGATGGTATTGATTCGGACAACGTTTATTTTCAATAAGACGACGCTACGTGCCACACAAGCAACGAATTCATTGATCTTTTACGGGAAATGTTTCCGCACCGTGTTATCTCTCGAAGAGGTGATCACAATTGGCCACCAAGATCTTGTGATTTAACACCTTGTGACTTTTTTCTTTGGGACCACGTGAAAGAAAAGGTCTACGCCAACAGCCCAGGGTCAATTCAAGACCTCAAAGATGGAATTCGTGAGGCTATCGAGGGCATAGGGCAGCCACTTTGCAATTCGGTTATGGAAAATTTCATGAAAAGGATATTGTCCTGTAAGCGTGGTCGTGATGGTCATGATGTTATTTTCCTCTATTAACGGTATACCCCCCTCTTTATAATGAAATAAACATCCGATCATTTATATTAAAAAATAGCATTTTTCTTTGAATATCAAAATAACACCTCTGTTTTTAAAACCCTTTAGTGGTTTGTGCATCTGTACATACATTCGTGTACATATATTTACGTACATCTTACATGCATGCAATGCATTCATACGTAAATCTGCAGATGAGGTGAAAGACCGCAAAATTGTGCCTGTGCAGCTCAGCCGGTGATAAGCACTTGTAGATAGACAAAAACCACCGATAACAAAGGAGATAGAAAATAGCCACATATAGACTTAAATCTGTAGGCTGATTTAAGTTAGAGTAAAAATGGATGACGCATCGCAGTTCATATGAAAAACTTTGGTGCACCCCAAATAACTTTATTAAACATTCTTTGCTTATAAATGTCAAAAACATTCATTCTATATTATTCGATTATGATATTCCATATTTTCGCTCTTTCATATACAGGTAGTCAAATGATCGGTGGGCATATTCATCCTTTTCAAAATATGAAATGGCCTTGGCCTGCAACCAGACTTTGCGAAATTATTGATGTTCACGTGCTGTCTTGTCCCAGTTCCTGACTCCAATTTTTAGATTTATATTAATTAATATTTTTATAGAGTTTCTCTACTCTGCTACTTCGTCTTTCCACCGTAGTCCTTGGCTTCGTACGCTTGTAACGTTCGTCTCAAGTAATCTTTTCTGCACTCTATGCGCTTCCACGTGCCCTTTCAGACTAGACAAGTCTCACTATGACCTCCCTTGTATTGTATCATTAATTTCGTTGTTGTTGTTGTTGTAGCAGTATCTTCGCCCCGTCAGTGTAGTGTAATTACCGGTCGTCTTCGTCTAGCTCATCTAACGGTGGGCCCAGGAAACTGCCAGTTTCGACGGGTTGGGTCCAGAGGGAGAGAGGTGTTAGATGAGTGGGTTTGATGGGGCATGTGAAGAGGTGGTTAGTGTCGTGCGGGGTACCTTCGCATGCTGGACATATGTTTAGTATGTCGGGGTCGATTCTGGATAGGTAGGAGTTTAACCTGCTACAGTATTCAGAACGTAATTGTGCCAATGTTACGCGGGACTCTCGGGGAAGTTGGAGCTCTTCATCTGCGATGGGTGGCGGTTGGACTCCGATAACGGCATTCGGGGGTCGGGAGCTTAGGAAGGTGGTAAGGGTCTCCCGATGGATGTCGTTAATGGTCTGTCTGTATACTGTCTGACCCTGGAGTGGTCTGTCCGTTTTGTCCTGGATCTCGTCCACGTAATTGAGGAAGTGTCTCCTGATGTGCCTGGGAGGTGGCTCAGGCTCGAGCAGGTGTCTGCATGGGTGAGGCCTACGGTGACACCCAAGCAGAAACTGCTTGCCGAGCATTTTGTTATGCTCCTTAACCGGGAGCATGTGCGCCTCGTCGTGCAAGTGTTGGATAGGGGACATCAGGAGACATCCTGTCGCGGTCCTGATGGCAGTATTCTGGCAGGTCTGAAGCTTCGTCCACTGCGTATCACTGGTTCCAGGCGACCAGACAGGCGCGGCATAGTTCAGAACCGGTCGGCCTATTGCTTTGAAAGTCGACAGCAACATTTCTTTGTCTTTGCCCCAAGTGCTGCCGGCAAGCGACTGTACTCTCGTTGCAATAGCGGTTGTGTGCGCCGAGAAGGAGAGCAAGCTGTCAAAGGTGACTCCCAAAATTCTGGGGTTGTTTATCGTCGGTATTGGGGTGTCGTCGACGTGTACCTGAAGTGGCAGCTTGACCTCCTTTGTCCAGGTGGTAAAAAGGGTCGCCGTGGATTTAGTGGGAGAAAGTTTTAAGTTTCTCGCAGTGAAGAAGCGAGAAAGGCGGGCGAGGTAGTCGTTTACTTTTGAGCATAGGCCATCAATGTCATTGCCCGACGCCATTATCGTGCAGTCGTCGGCATATGAGACCAGTGAGACTCCCTCTGGTGGCTGGGGGAGTTTCGAAATATAGAAATTGAAAAGCAAGGGTGAAAGGACACCACCCTGCGGTACTCCTTGCTTTATTTTTCTCTGTTTTGAGGTTTGGTCTCGAAATACTACCGACGAGTGACGACCACTCAGGTAGTTCGCGGTCCACCTCTTCAGCCCTGGCGGGAGTGTCGACTGTAAAATGTCATCTAGTAGCGTGGCGTGGCTGACTGTGTCGAAAGCCTTTTGTAGGTCCAACGCTACTAGGACAGTCCTCTCGCAGGGGCGGTTTTGGTTTAGTCCGCGGTTTACCTGGGTGTTTATGACGGTGAGTGCCGTGGTGGTACTGTGCACCCTACGGAAACCATGCTGGTGTGGGGCTGGAGTCAGGTGTTGTGTGAGGAGTGGGAGTAGAAGGGCTTCAAGTGTCTTCACTACTGGGGAAAGGAGAGTTATCGGACGATAAGACTCCCCTTGGTTGGCGGGTTTCCCAGGCTTCAGCAGTGGGACCACTCTCCCTAATTTCCACTTATCAGGAATAATGAGAGTGGCCATGGACAGGTTGAAGACCTTTGTGAGATATTCTACTCCCAGTGGACCCAGCTTTTTCAGCATCAGCATGTTTAGTCCGTCGGGGCCAATGGCTTTTGATGGTTTCATGTGTTTGATGGCCCCCTGAACCTCGTCGCTGGTGAAAGTAAGCGGTGCACTGTTGTAGGGCAGTTTGTGCAGCCGTCTGGTGGCACAACGTTTGGATCTGTCGACCGGAGGATGCAATATAAATTGCCGGCTAAAATAGCTCGCGCATCTCTTCGGGTCCGACGAAGTACGACCGTTGAAGGTGATATCCACCTTGTCGTTGTGCTTCGTCGGGTTCGACAGGGACCTTACGGTGGACCAGAGCTTGCTCACACCAGAGGTGAAGTTACAGGACTTCAGATGCTCTACCCATTTGGTCCGCTTATGTTGGGTGACCAGTTGCCGGATCTCCAAATTGAGATCCTTTATACGAGGATCCCCGGGATCGGCCTGGCGTAGGCGGTCGCGCTCGTTTGCCATAACGGCTGGGAAATTGGGACGTAATTCCCGGATCCGTCCAGCAGGTATGAAGCGAGCCGCGGCGGCTGTAATCGCCTTGCGGAATGCGCGTTCGCCTGCGCGCACATCGGTGGGAGTGGGTAGGGCTGCGAAGATGTTCTCAGTAAATTCCGCGAATCTGGTCCAATCAGCTTTGTTGAAGTTGATGTATGACCGGTGATCCGCGGAAACAAAGTCGGCGGGTCTCTCGATCGAGATGATAATGAGCAAGTGGTCTGATGCAAGCGATAGCATAGGTCGCCAGGTTATGCTATTTATCAGTCCAGCGCTAGCAATTGTTATATCAGGCGAGCTGATACAATTGCCCACTACCCTAGTGGGGGCGTCGTCGTTTACAGTGCTGAACGTCTAATCGTCTATCTGCTCTGCCAATAGCTGTCCCCTACGATCATTTGGCAGGCTTGAATGCCAAAGATCGTGATGCGCGTTAAAGTCACCTACTACCAATCGGTTTTCTCCCCTGATGAGCGCACCAATATCGGGGAGATATCCTGCCGGGCAGCAGGTGACAGGGGGTATGTAAATATTGTAAATTTCGAGCTCGGCATCGCCTGACCGGACAGCTATACCTTGACGTTCTAAGGTGCTGTCCCTGCGGTCGATGCCTTCATCAATAAGACGATACTGCACTGAATGGTGTACTATGAACGCTAGGCCACCACCGTTGTCTCGCTCGCGGTCCTTTCGGTGCACATTGTAGCCGTCCCTGGTAATCAGGGGGGAGCTAGCGTGCAGTTTTGTCTCCTGGACCGCAGCTATCTTGATTCCGAACCGACTCATGAAGTCGACTATCTCGTCAATCTTGCTCGTGAGTCCGTTGCAGTTCATTAATTTCGTCATTGTTTCTTGTTCTTTACGCCTCTGCGGCTCTTTCTGATCCGTGTATTTTTTTTATTTTTTATTTTAGTTTTAGTTTTCTTAGTTTCTCCTCTTCCTCCTTTTAAACCCGCATCAGCCAAGGGAAAAGTCGAGGGAAGTATTTTTAGTTAAGGTTATTTAATTAAATTAGAGCCCAAATATATACATATAAATAATTGGCACCTACACCTCTAATGGAGTTTCAACCCGATCAACCCCGAGCAGCAGATGTAATATTTTTTATAAGTAGATTTTTCATGGCAGAAATACACTTGGAGGTTTGCCATTGCCTGCCGAAGGCGACCACTACTCGTATTATAAAAAACTTTTTCTATCATTTTGGTGTTTCATGAACGGGGATTCGAACCTATGCACTTCCGAATGGTAGCCATGCACCAACACATTCGACTACAGCGGCCGCCCGAATAATTGATTCATGCATATTTCGTCTTTTATTGGTTGATTCTTAGGCTAATCTTGGTTGTAGCTGTGTCGATAATATTAAGACGCTGTTCAGGTCGTCATAGATTTCTGCAGGCAAGGGCGACGTCATCTGCATATGCAAAGAACTGAACTGTCGTGTTCATCAAATGTCCTTTAAAATTAATGTGTAGCTCGTTTTGTCGTAAAAAATGTCGTTATCAGCACAGTTCTTCGACCGCAAACTATTCGGATGACACACCTTGAATACGGATGATGCAAGTTGTGTGCTTCAACGGCATCATCACCACTCTAGGTACTTTTTCCGGAACACTTTGCTCCCTATTTACATTGTCAAAAGTTTGTTTAAAGTCGATAAATTGCAAGTGGAGGTTCAGATTAGAAACCGCATTGGTAGTAAGGTCAGCTTCTGTACGTCACATTTAGAAAGGATATGCGCCCTTAATTGGTGCAATTTGTTTTTTCACCTTTGTTAAGGATCGAGATTTTCACAACAATGACTTCATGAAAAACAGAGGAAATCAGATACGATTTAGTGTCTTCAAGATTTTTGAGTTCTCATTTACCTTTTATGTGCTTGTTACTTCTTCTTCTTAATCGGCGTATCCATGCTGTATGTTCGCGATTACATACAAACATCATTGTGATCTTAGTCGTACGGTTGTCAGGTCATATTATTATTGATGTCATTATATTTTTGTCTGTTTTTCGCTGCTGCTGTTAGTTCGCCGATTGTTTTGAGGCCTGTCCACTCTTTGATGTTGTCTAGCCATGTCATTTTCTTCCTACCAATTCCTCTTTGTCCTTCAATTTTTCCTTCCTCTTGTTATGTGTCCGAAATAAGCGACTTTCCTCCTTTTTATGTCCGTAAGCATGTTCCTAGCGGTTTGCATTGTATTTAGCACTACGTCATTTGATATTTTGTCATTCCAGCTTATTTTCAACATTTTTCTGTAACACCACATTTCGAAAGATTCTAGTCGGTGTATGCTTACGGTTTTCAATGTCCAGGCCTCGCATCCATATAAGAGTGTTGACCATACATAACATTTTAAAAATCTTGTCTTTAACCCGATTGGTATGTCCCGGCGTGTCAATATCGTTTTGATCTTCGTGAAGGCCACTCTAGCCTAGAACTGACGTTACAGTGTAGTCACCGGTCGGCTTGCCTATCTCATCTAACGGTAGGCTCAAGAAACATGCTGTTTCCACAGGGTAGGGCCAAAGGGATAGGGGTATTAGGTGAATGGATTTAAAGGGGCATGTGAAAGTCGGGGTCGAGTCCGGAGAGGTAATAATTTAGCCTGTTACAATATCTCTAACACAATTGTAACAAAATAGAGTTGATCTGAAGCTCTTCGTCTGCCATGAGAGATAATTGGACTCCGGTGACGATATTCGAGGATTGGGAGATTGGGATAATGGTAAAAGACTTCGGACGAATGCCTATATACTGTTTCGTGCAGGTGGTATGTTTGGTCCTGTTTTTGTTGTTGTAGCAGCATAAACGTTCTCTATACATAGACGGGGAATGCTGCTGAAGGGAATGCAGTTACTTGCATACTGTCAAAGGCAACACCCAAAATTTTAGGTTTGACAAACAACAAACAATTTTCTCAATAGACCCTTCAAATTCTTATTTTGACAAAATCAAAATTGTATTACTGAGAACGCAATGAATTATTAAGTAGTTTTTTAGTGAGCTAATTTAGATTTTCGAATGTTTAAGTTTTCTGGAAGAACAATATTCATATACAAAAGATAACACTGTGGAACAAATTCGGGTTAGCAAAAATTAGGTCCATTCTGAGAGTGGCGGGTGAAAATAGAGGCGAAATTAGAAGACCCGTATCGCGCCGTTTTTTTATGTTAGTTCGAATTTTTTTTAATCGGCCTTCGAAGTTCGAAATCGGAGCAAAATTGTTTATATGCTTTTTTGGCTATAACTCGTCGACTAATTGATATTTTTTCAATCTGTAAAAGCCAAATTATTGCTAGAGACCTGAGCAACAATTACAATTTTTGAAAAAATTGATTTCGAAAATGTTTGTGGTACTTATGAAACAATATACTGAAAATCGGCATTTGACTGCAAACTTCGAAGGCCGATTAAAAAAAATTCGAACTAACATAAAAAAACGGCGCGATACGGGTCTTCTAATTTCGCCTCTATTTTCACCCGCCACTCTCAGAATGGACCTAATTTTTGCTAACCTGAATTTGTTCCACAGTGTAATCCTACATAAATTTTGCATTTAAAAGTAATTTCAAATCAACGATCAATGAAAATTATTGACATAAGTACGCACTTGTTCAGACACGCACTTGATGGAAATAAAAAATTAAAAAAAAAAAATCAGAAACTTGCTTCAGTTTTCGGAAAACTTTCTGAACTTAAGAATTTTGAGATAATGAATTAAACCGGTTCAAAAATATTTGATCAATTATAAGTTAAATGATGATTAGAATAATGATATTATAATATAAAAACGATTTTGATTTCTACAACTCTCAAAGATATTAAACTTAAAAAATAACTCAGAAACATTCGATATACTTAAGCTTTTGAAATAACTTTTGGAGGTTTGAGTCAAGTTAAGGTTGTGCTCTTTTTTTTCATGTCCAATATTTGCTGCTCTTCGAACGAGAGAGAGATGGGACTCTAAAACTCCGTGCCTTGCAATCACTTCAGCACTTAGTAAAAACAGGCAAATATGGAATGATTAAACAAACCATAGACCTCATTTCCTGCCTAACATAAGACTGTCCCACTCGCCAAATAATCACGTCACTATTACCCATAAAAATATCCGTAAATTTCCACTCCTTAGATTGTCGTGTTTGAGGATATCAAGTGAACTCACACACACTTTAAGCTTCAGTTAACCAACGATTAAAAAAATAAAAACGAAAATGTTGCATACTAAGTTCTTAGTATTACTACCAGGCATGAACAGAATCAAAATGTTTACGGTTTTATTTCAAGGGGTTAATGTAACATATTTACGATAAAATGTTTGTTTGTTTAAAATGCGACTTTTAAAAAAAGAAAGTTTGCACTTTTTTAAGCTACCTTCCAAAACGGATCAACAGTAAATATATATATATATATATATATATATGTATATATATTATATAAAACAGATATGGCTATTTCATACCGCATCACTTTGTTTATGCAAACACTCTTAAAAGGGGAAATACAAATTCATGAAAATAAATTTGTTTATGAACTACGGGGGCACATCAGTGCGTTATGTGCATGTATGTATGTAGGCCGAAAATCGTTGTTGTTAGCGCCTTATCCAAGTTTAATATATAATTTATTACACAAATAAACATAATAATAATGTGCGTGTATGTATGTACGAATAGCTTTCACTTAGTTGTCAGCCAACATATGTGTGTGCTTGTACATAACCATTTATAATCAGTTTCAGATTCGTTTGATACTGATGCCACTTCAAACATGTTGAGCTATCCGAACGTTTACAATTAAAATGCAAGTTAATGCATTAAATTTAAAAACATTTCAATTATTTCCAAATCTTCGCATATGCATTAAACTCACCAAACTACAAATAAATACACACACATTATTTTCCCATTACCCGCAGCCCAACAATACTTGCACTCTTTTACACTTTACCTGTCCTCCGTAGCTTCTTTTAACGCTGCTTTAAATGCCTTCGTACTCTGGTACTACTGCTTCACACGCAGTCTGCGGATGCAGCTGTTACCTCTACTTTAGATATCTACGCCTTTTTCGCTGTGATCATGAAATGCAAATGGACAATTCAACACAATCATCAAAAATTTGTCAGCATCATTTTCTATCTGCTACCGTAGCAACAAAAACAACGACAAATGCACAGATTCATTTCATTTTACAAACAATGGCATTTTGGAAATTTACTTCACTTAACACATTTTTATGTTTATAATGTGATGTTCCAATTTTTCATCACGAAGTATTCAAGATATAATAATGAAAATTTCATTTGCGACAGTGACGAAAAAATATCTGGTACAGAGCAGACATAGACAACGAAGAAGACGCGAGCAGGACTGTAGAAACCACGACGAGATTCGGAATTATTTGATCTTATTACGACTTTTCACATCACACAAAAAGTCTATTTAAATTCGCACATAATTATTTCCTTTTGAAAATTCGTTTTCACTCTTTTTATACGTGCTTTTTATAATTTTCCAATCGAATTTCCTTTTTTTCTTCTATCAATTTTCGTTACCAATGAAAGCAAAGCAGAGCAAAGAACTTATAAACACCCTCAAAAAGATGTGACAGAACAGGTGTATTGAGCATTCTATTACAATTTCAGTACATTTCGAAATTACACATAGCCTAGACTAGCCTTCAATAACTTGACTGTACTCAAAAATGGTATACGTATTTGACGTTTAATATTCATTTACTCTTGTTGAAGCAGTCGTAAATTTGATAATTATTTACTTGCTGGTGCGAATGGAAATTCCTTTTGAAAAGAGAGTGTCTATAATGCTAGGCTTCCCTCGAAAATCAAACTTTATATATATATATATATATTTTAGCTATATTGTTACATTATCTTATCTATGCTTACAGTTAACTACAGCCTTATTTTACACTTACACCCTAACATTATGTGTGCTTATTATTTCAACTATATTTGGAAGACTCTCACTTTACTCATATCTCTTGTAATGCTATTTATGACTTTTATACATACATTCATCTGTTAATTGAATTCTGTCTAAAATTAGACAGATTTTTCCCACAGCGTTGTTATATACTTAAATTATTGTCAATACTTTCAAATACTTTTCAAAGATATTAGTGTTTTTGTTTTCGTACAATTAGTGATAGATGAAGGAGTAATTTAAAAGTGGTAGTAGAAACATTGAAATGGTTTAGATACGCAGTTCATAGTGATCTGGGCAGAGATTATTTATTTAGTTATATTTTTTGTTCCGGATGACTAGTTTCTTCTACCAGTCTTAATCGTATTGTGTGAAGCACTACGGTTTGGGACACCTCATAAGACACATCTGCTATACAGCTCATAGATCCCCAACATCTCTCAGATCCCCAACATCAGAGAGGAAGATACATATTAGCAGAGATTTGAATGAGTAAATCCTCTCATCGAAGGTCAAAACCACTTCAGCAATGATGAGAGTCTTCGATGAATTGCACCTGTAACCAACGCGTTTAAGCGAAATAAATAATGTTATTTGAAACAAAAAACAATAACATATAATTATTTTAGAAGTGATATTTTAAATGATTTGTTAGTTTATTTAGAATGTAAGTAATTTCGCAGGTATTGCACTCACTTAATTTTAACCCAGAAGGGGCTTTACATTGCTTAAATGAATTAAAGAATACTGAATTATATATATTGAGCATATATTTGAGTACTTTTTAAAATTTTTGGGCTACCTTCAATAGACCACAAACAAAAGAAACGTTAACTGTTTTTTGTTTACGAATGGTGGTGGCAAAGTGTTGTGATCTCTTATAATTCGTTCATGGTGGAACTCGATGTCGTCTAGCTGCACAAAAGTGATTGATCTTTACGTGGTTATCGTCTGATTGGGATTTTCCAACACGATTGCAATATGAAAGAGAAACGATTACTCATAGAAGCAGAGGAAAGGTTATTGTATACGGTATATAAAGTATATAAGCAAATGTTTAATTTTATAGTTATGGTGATGTTATGAATACATTCGTATTTAAAATAAAATTTATTATATATACTTAGTGTCATTATATGTATGCTATAACATAAAATACTTCTCGGTTGTAATATACATGCTGATTTTTGTCTCCTGATGACCAGTAATCAAGATGTGTAGCTTCAACACAGTCATTTATACCAGATATTCCATATTTTTCGCAAACAAAATATTTTTTGACTGCATTCATCCTTTAATTATATTGACGTCATTGACTAGCCCATTGATGAATGTTTGCGTTGCGAACAGATTTTTGATAACTAGAATTAGGTCGCGGAATATGGAATTGAGTATTCGTTTTAATTTTATTGTTTACACGCAATACTTTTTTGTGGCGCACACACACAGAAATAGGTTAAGAAAGGCATTAGCGAAGGAGTTCATCCAAGGCTCAGAATGAAACAAGGCGAATTAATTATTTGTTTTCTAGTTCTTTTTCAATACTTTGCTTTGACAATCAAACGTACAGAACAGTGTTGTTGGTCTAGTGCCAACACCTTCAATGAATGCGCCTTGAGTTCATAATATTACGCCGTTCCTCCTTTTGTTGTCAATTGTTATGTCACAGCAAAATTTTCTGTAATGTCGTTCCCACGACAGTCGGTTCTACGTTATCGAAACGACCCGGATTTATATCCGGCCAAGGACTGTCACTTCAGCAGCATTCCTCATATATATATGGGGAATGTTTATGCTGCTACAACAACAACAACTCTGTAATGGGTCATTTTAAGAGCCATCTGACAAGGGAACTGGCAGTCTGGCATCATTATTGTCACATCTTTGAACTGGCAACTAGAAGTTACATATGTCACGTCGAAAATGTTAAATAAACGAATTCCTTTTAGGGGCATTTCTTATATATCTTTCTAATGGCCAATAATGGCAATTCTGGAATAATACAATTTAAGACATAAACGAATATTTTGGATTGGATTTTGTTTGTTTATTGTTAAAAATTGCGAACTCTTCAATTTAAAGACCCTCAAAGCAACCCTGCTTAGATTGTCATCGTATGTATGTACATAATTATGAAAGGAATAAAAGTCTTGATGGAAGTATTGTGATTTTCTGGAGCATTATTTATTATTCTGAAGAAGGCAATAACATTCACAGAAGTACACAAAAAAAGTTGTGAATATAAAAACGAGTGCTCCGCAACCATAGTATATTAAAGCTTTAAAGTCTTACATACACAATTCATTATAATAAATCTAATACTTAAGGTTAGTTAGTCTAGATGCTAACAATCCTTCTTCGCAACAGTGTCGTGTGCATACGACAACCCAACTGTTCCAATGTTAGAGGTGCGGTGCGTCAATTCCGAATCACAATTAGGCAAGAGGCGCAGCTGCCAAATCTATCACCATACGATGTAACTTATACCCTGTTAGACAGATTACCAAAAGTGTACGTACACGAGTTTTTGTATATTTGTTATTGCAGGTCAATTTGATATTGCGTGAAAATGAGTATATACAGACGTTTGCGGAAAACGACAGCATTGTGCGCAGCTATGAATCCAACCAGTTGAGTTCAAATAGACCTTGTGAAGATTCCCGTACAGAAGCCACGTTTTTACATAAAAGTGGTGAGTGATTTATGTAACTTAATTGTTTGATAACTTTCTTTTAAAATTAAATTAACAATTAATAGTTTTATCTACTAAAGGTTTCATTTGTGGAGTGTTCGATGGTCACGGCGGACCCGCCTGCTCGCAAGTTATATCCAAACGTTTACTGCGATACGTAGCTGCAGGAGTTATAGATCGTACAACACTGAAAGAAGTAGTAGCCAAAGAATACAATAGCCAATCGTTCTTAAAATGTCATAATGATAAGGTAAAATCAGAAGTCTGCATGATCTAAAAAACCTAAACAAAATAAAGTATTATCAACAGGCCGACTTCGTAAATGAAATAAAAACTATTTACGAGGACAGCTTTAGAGACTATGTGCAAATAATTTCTAGTCAAACGGTTGAGAAAATATCAATTGAAATAACGAACGCTTTTATGCGGTTAGATGACGATTTGTCGAAAGAGGCCTTAAAACACACAAACATGCGCACTATGTCGGTGGCAATGTCAGGTAATGATAAACTAAAAATGAAGTGAAACGTACCTATAGTTATTATTCCAAAGTATAGGCGCTGTGGCATGTGTTGCTCACATTGATCACTTAGATTTGCATGTTGCTAGCACCGGTGATTGCGGAGCAGTTCTTGGCACACAATGCCCTGAAACTGGTCAGTGGCATGCGAAAAAATTGAACAACGAACACAATGCCGATAATCTCAAAGAAGTGCAACGCATCTTAGAGGAGCATCCCAAGGAGGAGCAGGATACCGCAATACGAAATGAGCGGCTGTTGGGACAATTGGCGCCATTGCGAGCGCTTGGCGACTTTCGTTACAAATGGAGTAACGAAATTATGGCTAAATATGTCGTACCTACATTTGGAGAACATTCTGTTCCACCGCATTACTATACACCACCTTACCTAACGGCGCAGCCAGAAGTACAACATCATGTTTTAGGACCCAGCGATAAGTTTTTAGTTATTGCCAGCGATGGTTTGTGGGATTTTTTAACACCGTCGCAGGTCATAAGCTTAGTTGGCGAGCATTTTAATTCCAAGAAGGTGATGGAGCCGATGAAAATACCTTCGGGAGATGTTACATTATTGGAAGTATCCAAATTACTTGCCGAACGAAAGTAAGTGGCAAAACCATTTTTTTTTGTTTTGTGTTTTGATCATATTTTCTTGTTATAATATATTCCCAGAGCTGGGCGCGCACGTAAGCCCTTGGATCAGAACTCTGCCACACATTTAATACGCAATGCGTTAGGTGGCACCGACTACGGGATCGAGCACTCAAAAATAGCATATTATCTTACATTGCCGCAGGATGTGGTGCGTTTGTATCGTGATGATATAACGATTACTGTAATCTACTTCAATACAGAATACATTACAAGGCTTAATGGGGACTCATAGACTACAACACAAAACACTGCTGTAAACTAAAATTACCTCAGTGCAGTCTGTAAAACTAAATACCTACCCAATCTTCTGACTTCAAATCTCAATAATTAGCGCAATTTTTAGTTACGTTTGTAAATAGCTAATCACGTTCGTTTTTTTTAATTAACTGTTAACTGTGGACAGTTTAATAGCAAAACTGATTGTTCCTTTTATTATTATATTTTTTTTAATTTTTAGACAGTTATAGAATTGCTCTCCTACTTTTTCCGCAGGTTGTTGTTACGAATCTGTTGCAGAGGATTTGTAATTTGTTTTCCAATTGTTAACTTCATTGTATTAGTTTTTAAGTTCAATTGTGAAAATAGAGCGGCCACTTAAATTACCTTTCCGTTTTATTAATTACTTTAAATGGGCACCCTTAAAACTATTCATCGAAAACTTGTAAAAGTTGTCATAAACCCAAAGTTCTACCACTTGGCGACAACACGCTAGAAATTAGAGAAGGTCTCCTAAATACATAAATGACTGTGGGCCCGTGCCTAGGGAATCGGTAGCGTAGTGTGATGCCGATTTGGTGTTGGCGATTTTAGTTACGTAGAAAACGGCCTTTTTGTGGCCGATCTTGACAATATGATCTTTAATTTCAGCACGACGGCGCACCATATCATCCAGCTGGGCTGATGAATCAAACAGTCGATTTTTCGGCACTATACTTGGCATTCGTACTATTAAATGTCTTGGCGATGTCAATTAACCACATCCGGGCCGTACTTAGAATCTGTCAAACATCGATATTGGTCAGATAATCTATAAACGATTCAGGATGAAATGCAGTCATTTGAATGAAACTATGTTTCACTAATACTTATCGGTTTTTATAATATTATTGAAAAGAAAGCAGTCGGTGGACCAGTTTTTATAAGTTGCAGTTGCAAAGTTTTTACTATTTTTTTATTTTATTAATAAAAATGAAAGGGTTTTCCAATAAGAGGTGTTATTTTGATATTCAAAGAAAAATTATATTTTTTAATATAAATGATCGGATGTTTATTTCATTATAAAGAGGAAGGTATACCGTTAATAGAGGAAAATAACATCATGACCATCACGACCACGCTTACAGGACAATCTCCTTTTCATGAAATTTTCCATAACCAAATTGTAAAGTGGCTGCCCTATGCCCTCGTTAGCCTCACGAATTCCATCTTTGAGGTCTTGAATTGACCCTGGACTGTTGGCGTAGACCTTCTCTTTCTCGTGGCCTCAAAGAAAAAAGTCACAAGGTGTTAAATCACAAAATCTCGGTGGCCAATTGTGATCACCTTTTCGAGAGATAACACTGTTCGGAAGCTTTTCCCGTAAAAGATCAATGGTTTCGTTGCGTGTGTGGCACGTAGCGTCGTCTTATTGAAAATAAACGTTGTCCGAATCAATACCATCCAATTGCGGCCATAAAAAATCGTTAATCATCTCTCGATAGCGCAATCCTATTCAAAATAACACCTGTTATTGGAAAACCCTTTAGTTCATACTACGATAAAAATCATATTTCTTTTTTTTCAGTACAAAATAAATAAGTATTCAAAACTTCGCAAAATGTGGTGCTGCTGTCGTGAAGACGTACGTTATTAATCCTGCCATAAGTTCTGTTACAAGTTAAGGGTGCGGCCAGAGTGAACGCTGATGCCGAGCCGAGCTTATTGACGCTTATTTTCATGCGAGAAGAAAATTTGTATATAAGGGTGCGGCCAGAGTGAACGCTGATGCCGAGCCGAGCTTATTGACGCTTATTTTCATGCGAGAAGAAAATTTGTATATAACACAGTGAATGCGAGAATCAGCGCTGAAATTCTGTTTATTCCATGTGTTTTGCTCTTATGTCACTTAGTTTTGTTGTTCATTTGTGTTTATAAAATTGCTGTACACGGTAATGGATTCATCTGATGAAGAGTATTTTGCTTCTCCGAGTGTGATTAATGCAATTATTAACACAAAAGAGTTTGGAAAACATCCAATTACACTAAAAAGGAATGAATTTGGTGAATTTCATCATTTATATTATGATTTAAGAAAATAACCATTAAAAAACACAACTGCACTCTAAAAAGTAAACATCAACAACCAAAAAAAGCGAGCAAAACGCTTTGAAACTGTTTTCTCGCACTCATCGGCTTTGCTCTCTGCTCTTGTCGGCGCTCACTGTGTTATACACAAGCTTATTTTTATTGACTTGTATGTAACCAGTTTTATCGCACTGACAATCTTTATCGCACTGACAATCTCGGCTCGGCTTTCAGCGTTCACTCTGGCCGCACCCTAAGTCTGTTATAGATATGAAATTATAATACTTCATTTGAATGAAATTGGTTTTATTTAATTATGAATATTAAAAAAAAAATATTTTTTATCATTTAAAATGGTCACCATTTGCTTTTACACAAGCCTTCAAACGAATAGGCCATTCGGCTATTGAGCTATTGCAGCACGCGCGGTTTCCATGGATATTCACGTCGCTTGAACCGAAGATTATTTGAGACGTTACAAATTTCTGTGAGGTCTTCGGCAGGCCATGTTCTCCAACTCTTACAACAAACTGTAGTCCAATGGATTCAGGTGTGGTCTTCGTTCCCACGACTGTCGGTTCTACATAACCACAACGACCCGGAGTTATACCCAGCCAAGGACTGTCACTTCAGCAGCATTCCTCATAATACTTGTATTTATGGGGAATGTTTATGCTGCTACAACAACAACAACAAAGTCTGGACTTCCAAATGGCCAATCTTCTGCGGCTATGAATAAGAAAATTGTTTTTGGCCACTGCTCGGTAGTTTTGCCTTATAGGATGAAAGGGAATCGGAAGATCCAATGCTCTCCATTGAAGAGAACTGCTCAACTGCTTCACCACGCCTTCTAAGACATCTGCCTCTTACACTTTTGGCCCGGTCTTAACCCCTTTTTTTGCCGGAATGAAGAGATATTCCTCCTTTATAACACACTTCCTACCAAAGCATTACGTAGGCTAGATGGTGGCCACGCTGAACCCTTGGAACAAAATTTTTTGTGTCTTTAAAAGTTTTAGCATAGGTTTTTGTCGTTTTGCTTATTAAAAACTTCGTCTCATCTGTGAAAATAATATTTTCATGGCCATTGACCGCGCGCCACTGAAGAAGCTGCTTGCATCTGTCGAGTCTATTTTTCTTCAAGCGCATTGTCAAAAGATTACCACTTGAGAGACGAAAGGCTGTCATGTGTAGATCATCTCTAATTAGTCTTGGCATAGATCCGGTCGATACATTCATGCTTTTCTGCTTTCCAAGGGGATTTCTGTGAATTCTTTCTCGAACAGCTTTTATGGCTGCACTGGTTCGAACTACTCGAGGGCGATCACTTCTTTTTCTGCCTGTCACTTCAGGCCTTTGGAAAAAACGGTTGTTCATGCGGAAATATTAAGTTCTTTTAGCAATTCGCAAATCTCACTTGCACTTTTACTACACTTTGCAATGCAATCACTGCAATGTGATTTTCCTTAGCTCCCCACTCCATTGTAAACAAACGAAATAGGCCACGAAACCGAGTATAATTTATGAGTAAACAATGCATACGAGCAAAAGCAAAAATAACGTACCTTTTTTCTGCGAATATGTTCCCGCCGTATGCATTGTGATAAAATTTGTCACAGAATTTATGCCAAAACTAAGTATGTATTTATCATGGACCATATTTATAGCACACTTTTTTTCTGGCTGTAACTTGTCAGTGGAAGAAGTTGAAATGTTCATAATAAATTTGTTATAAATTAATTTCCATCGACGAATTGTATAAAAAAACGAATGTTTTCCACACACCAGTAGAATGCATTCAGTGATTTCAGTGATATGCACGGTGTGAAAATGATCTCTTTTAAGTAAGTGGTACCTTTCTTTCTATATACACCTACCTACTTGACCAGAGAACAAGTAATGATGAGTGCTCCCCATGCACTACAATGGAGAAAGCTCACTATTTAATTTAAATTTTAATATTATTCAGAAGCATTATAATGCGCATTAAATACACAAACATTTACATTTCTTAATTACATTCAAGTTTGGATTATTAATATAGATTTCCAATATAAACCCTTTAATTAAAATTTATGCTTATTGGTGTAGTATTGTTGCATCGCCAACGCCACCTCCGTTGTATTTTCGTTCAGCTTCGTGTTTTTGCACACAATTAAGAAACTCCACCTGCATCAGTGTTATTTCTTCCTTTGAAAAGCGTTGCATTTTTTGCTTGAGGAAGGCAAAAAACAAATCCAACTCTTCACGTGCTTGTCCATTATACACCACCGAAGTAGGTGACTGCAGTTGTAATATGGATGAAGTTGCCGTTTGTTGTGCTACATTCGGATTATTAGAGCTACTGCTCACCACTACAGGAGTTGTTACAATTGTCGATGTAGTCAAATTCTTTAACTTGGTTCCGCCAATTACACTACTGTTGCTACTACCGCCGCCACTTTCGCCCCCACCACCACTTTCTCCTGGTAAATGTGGTATAGAGTCGATGCAGAAGCCATTCATCGAATAAGTGAACGAGTCGGCAGTGGAGTGCGTGTGATGGTGATGGTGTGCACTAAAAAAATAGAAAAAGTTTAACACATGAAATATAAATAAACAATTCAATTGCATACCCAAAATTTTTAGAATCCGTCGACGCGCTTCGTACGACTCCACCTGCACCAATTATGGTTTCACAATCGACACTTGGTCCATTGCCAGTCTCTTCATACATGCAAACTTCTTCATAGTGTACTTCAGTTCCAGTTGCATCATCCAGTGATGAGCCATGTTCATTCTTAACGATTTCTTGCACATCTTCGACATCGTCATCGTCATGTGTCAATTCCATATGGGAGGATATGCTTGGATCCTCATGTCCAACATGGTCGATGGTGGCAACGTCATCTGCGACACTCTCTTCATATGTAGTAAGTATAAATGTCTCATCGTCGTTCACCAAAGTAATGCTGGAATTCGGATGATGTACAATACCGCCATTTGTGTGGTCTTCCTTCAATCGTGTGGCCATTGTCGATGCGGCGCTTCCAAGATCGTGTAAGTCAGAGCGTTGCGTGTCCATCATATAATTTTGGTGACGCTGTGATTTTAGTTTTGGCTGATATACACCCGAAAGAAATTCTAATTCTTTTGCGTAACGCCATTTGGATAAACCGTCCCCAAGTTTTGGTTTACGCAGCCGGTATTGGTGGTAGGTATCTCTTAAGTTTTTCCACTTACGTCGGCACTCCTCCACTGTATATTTGTCTGAAATATAAAACAATTGAGTTAATGACTAAAGCACTGTAAAAATAATGTTTTGTCAATAGACAATAAACAGTTTTCTCTTCACGGTAACAGTTTGCTGTTGTAGTTGTTGTCTATTTTCGCGTATGTGAACACAACTTATGCTAAGTGTTTATATTTTCAAATCTAATAAACTTGATATTGCCGTTGTTTTTAGACCTGCTAACGGCACACTAATTAGTAATAATAGCCCTTGGTTTGTGTTTATGAAATGTCTTCAGCAGATATCTAAAACTCTGTTGAGTCACCACGGCACCTCTCCTATTGTTTCGGTTGGGTCAGCGTTGCAGGCGAAAAAACATCTGTCACTAATAAAAAGCCAACGTTGTTGTTGTTAGTCCCCATACATATGCAGGGAATGCTGCTGAAGTGATAGTCCTTGATCGGAAAATGCGTTGGTTACATAGAACCGAGTGTCGTGAAAACGAAAAAAAGAAGCCAGTAAATAAAATAGAGGGAAGCCAACGTTTTCTTTTGCAGTTGGTGTTGCTGTACCTACATACTTCAACGATGTCATGCGTTAGTTTTCCTTTGCTAGCTCTGTTATCCTCCCTACGACTGTTGGGTCGATTGCTATTGCTCAGGCATATATGGCTACTGTTTATCCAAATGACTGCAATACATATGTATGTATGTGTTGAGAATATTTATGACGCTACGGTAAGAAAGAACCGAATATCGAGAGCGAGCACCTCGTGTTGAATGCGCGCTTATTTTTATCCTCAACACCTGGCACAATAATGATTTCTTCGTTGAAGAGTTTTTTTTTAAACCAATCTTGTTTCAAATTTATCTGGAATATCTGGTCATTTTATTAACAAAACGAGGTTATCTTCGCGATCAATTTAGGTATTTTGGTAAATTATTTATTTGTGTATCCTATATTGAAGTCGTAATATTTCTAGTCTCTGCGAAAATAATCAGAAGTGCAATAACTATTGTTGTTGTTTTTGTAGCAGCATAAACATTCCCCATACTTACATACGGGGAATGCTGCTGAAGTGACCGTACTTGGGCGAATATAAATCCGGGTCGTTCCGGTTACATAGAACCGACTGTCGTGGAATAACTGTATTCTTTCCTGCATTTAATCTAATATATTTTGATCTATGTGACAGTCGTTGGTCTGAGTTTTAAAAGGGATTTTTCGGTTGACTCTTTTTATGCTCATTTATCAAAAGCATTTGACAAAATTTGTCATTCAATTTTAGTACGCAAACTGCAGAGTATTTGTTTTTATTCTTTCAAACCATATATTTCCATCAGGGATTTGGCTGTAGAAACTGTAAACTATAAATATATCTGGTTGCAATGTCAGGTGTAATACAGGGTAGCATCCTGCGTTCCGTTTTGTTTATTCATCTGTCAATGATTTCGGAGGCTGTATTAAATATTTTGGTCTTTACTTAATTTTTGCCGATGACATTAAATTGTTTCTCACATCTTCCACTAGCAGCATTGCTTGCACAATCGTTTTTTTTTTTTTTTTAATTTCAATATTTTATTACATCAACTCGCTACTTTAAATGCTATGCATATTATTTTTTTTCTGAAGGCATTCAACAACTAAGCTTTCTTGCGCAAAAATTTCCTGTATGTCTAATTTATTTACAACTCAATTTATAGTTTGCATGATAGTAGAATTTAACGAGTTCGAAAAAACTATTCCACTTTGCCCTTTAACCACTTCAAATTTCTGACCCACTTCCATCTTATGCTGTTCGTTGCTTGCAGAATAATTATCCAGTCGCTTTTATTTATTTTAATTTTATTTGTTGATATACCGATTGCCCTCATCTACTTGAGCGCTTTCTAACGCCTTTTATGCATTAATCTTCAGAGCGCTTACAGAATTTAATAACGCCCTGATGCGGATAATTACTGAATTATTTTTATCAAGGTCCTTGATTAAAGCCACGTTGAAGTTGTTTACTCTTTGGCTAAATTAATGCATCTGTTAGTTTTATATTTAAATGCAATATGTAATCTAGTCTGTAAGGTTGTAAGTCGTGCCCTGAATAAAGTATGTCATCACTTACTTCCTATTTGCGCTGCAATTTCGGCCCAACCATTTAGTACATCAATCCGGCGCCTCTGGTTTGGTTGCAATTTGTAATTGTATAGTGCGGGATTCTGACGGACCAAGTGTATTAGTGTTATTATATCATCTGCTGGCGCGGTATCCTTTTGGTAGCGTTTACGCTCACGTTCTACATTAGACATACACATTTAGAATTGATGGATGCATTTGGGAAAGCTCGGTTGTTTGTGCTATATTGGACTCACTCATTGTTTGCATTTTGGATCCGGTTTTTATTTAAAGTTTCCTCGTTTATCAGTTTTAAATTCTCCTCGTCAGTGCAATGTTTCCACTCGGTACTCGCTAACTTTGTTGCGAGTTGGTCACTACACAACTTCCGTTCGTTTTCATTCAAATTGCAGCAAAGTAGAAATTGCACCTACCTCTTTACTTTTAATTACTTTAAATAGTTATAAAAAACAATTTTTTACAAATGAACAAATTTTCAACAAATTCTAGGATCTCTTAAGTGATCCACAATTTGTCAAATGTGCATATGCTCAAAAATGGAAATAAAGCAGTGTATGTGGATAAAGAAGTGCATTTGACAGCTTCAATCAGCTGTTAATAGGCAGAATTACACGGCAAAAGCAACAAACCAGAAAATGTAAACAAAAAATAAAAATTGTTATACACGAATAAAATATAATTAAATATAAAGAAAAAGCAATATTACGGATTTTTAGTTAGATACAGAAAACTTAACTTAATTATAACACATAATTTTGATATTCCCTGGAACTTATAAAATATGACATTTATGGTAGATAGAGCCTTGGTTCCCAAGGCACATCGAAAAAAAAATTCAGAGAATCCGTCAACCCTATACACAGAGAACGTTAATGGTAAACGATATACCATATATCAATGGTATACCATTAACGTTCTCTGGAAAATACGCGTACGAAAGTCGTGTAAAAGTAATTGATAACAGAGGAAAAGTCAAGACCGGCAATAAACAAAGAGGGGGAAATAGAATAGCCAAAGAAGAGATTATCAAAATTAGCAATGAAAGAGCAGAGATAAGCACGACGCGAGTAGACAAAGTACATATTTATTACTATTAAACAAAAATACCAAACTAAACAAAAACTAAGTAATCTTAGACCATTTAAAAAAAACCTATCGGCATTAATGAAACTTTTAAAACCAAGTTGGGTGCATCATGATGGTAAGTACTTGTGTTACCGCGACCACATGGTTACTGATCGAGATGAAATTTGAATAATATCTATGCTGAAAATTATTCTCATTATTGATAAAGATAAGCCAATCTTTTCCGTGGATGTGCACCAGGAATGTCTTAAATTTGCAACTGGTGGTCAAGGCTTGGATTCCGGTCGGGTAGTAATATGGAACCTACTCCCGGTGTTATCAGAAAAAGTAGAACAGGATGAAAGCATACCGAAGATGCTGTGCCAATTGGACAACCATTTAGCTTGTGTAAATTGCGTGCGTTGGTCACCCAATGGGCAAATGTTAGCATCGGGATCGGATGATAAATTAGTTATGATTTGGAGAATGTCGAAGGTACTGTAAAAGCAAAGTATTTTGTTAAATTATTTAATGGAAATTCAAATCATATAGGGACCAAGTGGAGTTTTTGGAACGGGTGGTCTTCAAAAAAATGCCGAATCGTGGAAATGTGCAGCTACTCTTCGGGGACACTCTGGAGATGTACTAGACCTTGCATGGTCGCCAAATGAACGTTGGCTAGCCAGTTGCAGTATTGACAATACTATTATAATCTGGGATGTGCAAGCTTTCCCCAATATGGTCACCACATTACGGGGACATTCTGGGCTGGTCAAAGGAGTGGCTTGGGATCCCTTGGGCAAGTTTTTGGCATCCCAAAGTGATGATCGAAGTGTCAAAATGTGGAAGACGAGCGATTGGAGTTGTAGCAGCACTATCACTGAGCCTTTCAAAGGGTGCGGAGGTACAACACATATACTACGTTTATCTTGGTCGCCAGACGGTCTATACCTAGTGTCAGCTCATGCTATGAATGGTGGTGGCCCAACGGCGCGAATTATAGAACGAGAGGGGTGGAAGTGTGACAAAGACTTTGTAGGACACAGAAAAGCTGTAACATGTGTACGCTTCCATGACACGGTCCTGACACGCCAAGCATCTAACGCAGATAGGAAACTACAGTATTGCTGTATGGCGATGGGCTCAAGGGATCGATCTTTATCAGTTTGGATGACAGCTTTAAATCGCCCATTGGTTGTAATACACGATCTATTTCGTGACAGTATTTTGGACCTTTCTTGGGGTCCAGCTAAATGCATTCTGATGGCATGTAGTGGCGATGGAACAGTTGCTTGCTTGCAATTCTCTGAAAGCGAACTGGGAACTCCAGTGTCGGACGAAGAAAAGGTTTGTGAGGTGTTGTTTTCGAATAGTTTAGACTTTTAATAATTCAATCAGTAGAATTCATTGTTTCAAAAAACGTATGGGAAAAGTGTAACTCTCGAAAATGGAACCGGCGGTGCCGCTGACATTCTAATTGAAAACCCCGAACTGCTGGCAGATGCATATGAGAAGCCTAAGGCGCCAACACTACCCACATCAAGCACAACCAGCCTTAAACCCTACGCAGCTCAGCCAACGGTGTCTGCAGGGGAATCAAACGGACAACTCGACTCGGCAGCTGCCACTTTGTATTTAAAGGGAAACGAAGAGAAAACCCATATTAACGCATTTAGAAAACAAACAGAAACAAGAACTGCTGACGGAAAACGGAGGATTACGCCGGTCTTTGTGGCGCCTAATGAGGATGTGTGGTAAGAGTAATTTTTATTAAAATGAGTTTGTCAAGTTTTGGTCAACATATTTAAAAATCAAATATTTTCAAGTGAGTCGAAGAGCACACTGAGCATAGTTTCGCATCCTTCTACCGCCGCACCACCAACTATATCCGCAGCAACCGAAACTTCGGAAGTAAATTCAACAGAAACGATCGCATTTGAAAAACCGATGATAACTGAGGCACAAGAGATGTATGAGCATATTTTGATAAAAGAAATTTCATTATTATCGACTTACCGCTGATTTATGTAACCTCATTTCTAGTTGCTTAGATGCTCGACTTATAAAAACTACAACATCTGCTGCCAAACTACAGCCACGAAAAGAAGACAACAGCTCTGTAAAGTCATTTCCGTTTATTGTCACTCCAAAGTCATCTAAAAACACTACTACGGGATCCGCGACATCAGTAACTGATCCGTTACTTGCAGTTCTTAAGCCATATCAAGCCTCTACTACTGGTCCCAAGTTGGTTATTAACCAAAACACAAAGTGTGAATTCCAGAAAACTGCTCTAGATCATAGAGTTCATGTTCACAATGGGTATTTAAGTACTGGTAGTGGGTTTTTAGCCAAGGTGACTGGTTATAACATACAAAAGCCAGCTCAAATAGAAAAACTTTGGGAAATTTTAGTAGGTGCGTTTGAATTATATTTCTTAAAATTATAGAAAATGACCAACTTGTTTTCGCTTCCAGGTTCACCAATTGTTAATTTGAATTTTTGCCATAAATGCGTTATGTTGTGTAGTTTGGATGGTACACTGCGCTTATTGGATATGAATACAGGCAGAGCTAAAATGCCAGTCATAAGTATAAGTTCAGCTGCCGTGCAGTGTGCATTTGTAAGTAAAGTTTGTGAAATTTACATTATGTGATATGAAATTCGAGTAAGTTTTAATATCTCCCAAAGTGTCCCAGTGGTCGTTTGGTAGGCGTGGTGGCAGATTGTGGCACTTTGCGCATTTGGCATATTGAGGAACGACGCATTTTTTTAGCTACAACTTGTAACGAAATTGGCGGAAAACTCGGCCCAGTTGTACAATTTAATATAACGGAAGATGGCATACCCATGCTCCTATTTGCCAATGGCAATGCATATTCATATTCCGCGCAACTGCAATCATGGCTTGTGCTCAATAATAAGGACCCCTTAATACGACATGGGCTTCAAACAACAATTCCTAAGGACTTTCAGAAAAACTATTCCTCTTATCCCCTGATCTCCACACAAGCCGCATCTAATACATTCGCTGCGATGAGCACATCAGTGGACATGTAAGATTTGAGCTATAATAGAATAATGAGCTCAAGAAAATATGCAACACTGAGTGGTTAATCTTATTAACATGTCGCGCTTTTTTAATATGTTTGCTTTCAGGAATATGCATGACTGGCAATCAAGCGCTAAATTAAGCTTTATAGAGAATCAGATTATGCTGGCAGAAACCATAAACTCCGCAGAAGAGTTACTATTCTGGTACAATATGTATGCTTATCAGCTGGCTCTAAGCGGCACCGAACAACGTTTAAGGTTACTATTGGATGATTTACTTGGTCCATCAGCACCTAAAATCAGTCCAGAACACAAAATACTGGTAATATTCAATTCCTTAAAGCAATCGGACAAGTTCCGTAATTCACTTCTGAGTGAAGTTCAATGCAATTACCAGAAAAATACAATTACGAAAACTACTCTGAAGTGTTTTACAGCACCTGCCCGATTATCATCTAATATATATTAATTTGTATTTTTATTCCAATAGACTGTGCCAAAGCATCAATTACTGGCAAACGTACTCAATATACTTAAAACACACGCAAAATGGCAGCGTTTGTATATGGAATACAATGAGCTCTTTGCGTTTTGCTCCAAAGCGGATTCAAACGTTAACATGGACACCGATATGACGACGGTGCATACGAATGCGGAAGCAAAGGCATCTGTAGCGAAATCAGAAGGCGAAAGTGAATTAGTATAGCCATTACAATGCCTGTTTTGTATATGTAACTGTTAATACAAGTAAAGTAAAGTAAAAAAGAAACGACTGCCAAACTTAAAATCATGCTAAAATTGCTTTTCCACGAATACGTCGTGTACACAGTTTTATTGTATGTAGGTTTTTAAAAATATTTATAATATAAAAGGGATTACAAACGCAAACAATAAATGCGCATTATATCTGTTTTTCTCATTTTGTATTCACTACTGCATATACGCTGGACCAGGAGTGGGTACGCTTTTTAGTGGTGAATCAAAATCTATTTCTTGTTGCTCTGGCATGGGACCTTCATGTATAGTCGCGCCGATTCGTTCCTGCAGTGTCTCATACAATTTGTGAACTGTCTCGTTATGGCCAGTTGTGGGTTGTATAGCCTTCATAAGGGTGGCCAATCTCCCCGGCGGCAATTTATTGTGCACATACCACAGTAACTTTAGCATATGCCTCGTGACATTATCACGAGTTAGCCCGGCGAAAAGGAACTCATCGAAGAGTGTAGTACAAAAATCTTCAGTTGAAAATTCATCTGCCATTGGAATTAGCAAAGCGATCTATAAAAGTAAATTAATTTTAATACAGTGCCATGAGTGCCTACTATTTAGGTATATGCATGTATGTGAATCATATACTTACAAGTGAATGTAGAAATGGATCCTCGTATGCGCGATCGTCCTTGCAAGCCGACAATATCGCCAAAACACGTAATACTCCAACTCGATCCTTCAAGCGCGCCGTGTGTAAGGTATAGTACATGGCCAAAATACTGGCAACTGAGCTTTCCTGGATATATGCCTCGACAGCATCTGGTGCTGGTCCAGAGTGCTCAATCGTACAAAGCGCTGATTCGCGTTCGTCTGGAGGTAGCTTCGAATGCAAACTGCGACATTGATCGTCCACCATAAGTGACATTAGGGCCGGCAGAAATTTCGTTACAACCTGGCAATCAAGTTTTGGTTCTTTGAAATCTTGCGAATCGATCATCACCCACGCACTCAAGCCCAACGCGAGCATACGTAATAATAAAATTAGAATGGTATTATCTCGAGGTAGTCCCTCGTTGTTGATCAAATGTTGTAAAATCTTTATTGCTGATGTAGCGAGGAAATTTATAGCGTATGGGTCGCATAAAGTCATAGATAAATCACCCAAAACTTGTTCTTGCCCACGCTTTATGTTATCTAGAAATCCCTGCAGTTCACGAGATCTTTTTATGTCTACATTCTTTTCACGAATACAAGCGTCCAAACACCAAGTAAATTTATGACATGGATCAACTGAAATTATTTCCTGCACTTCCAAATCGTGCAACGCCATCAACAATTCGGCGCGAAGTGTACAATAGTGAACGTTGCGGGTGCGCAAAAATAGAGTACGTAAAAACTGCAGCACCATGTCGTACAGCTTGACACTTTGACCTATCATATTCGCCAACTTTTGAACCACCTCTCCCTGACGCCGCACTTTTGGTGATGGATGAAAAAAGAGGTTGTTTAGATTTGTATGATCGAATAGCACATGCTCCTTTTCACGGATGTACTGTGATAAAAGTGGTGAAACTTCGTCACCAAACAGCGACTGATTATCGCGCCAAATTTGTCTTTTCACTTCCGTATCAGTATCTGAATACAATTCTCGATCGCGTACCAAAATACGCAAATATTTGTCATCAATGTGTTGAGTATTGCGTAAAATGGCCATAACTACTGGTCGAAGCGCTTTAACTCGAACAACTGGAAAACTTTTTACCAGTAGTTCCTTCAGTTTTTTATCACGTTCCCGTGGGTCTTTCTGACCTAACTCGTTTATGTGTGCAATTAGTTTTTCACGCAACTCCTATGAATTAAAACATTTCGTCTGAAAATAATTGTCAAAATTAACACTGCATTTACCTCCATAAGCGATGTATGAAAGTCTAAGCGACGCACGCCATGCAAGTCCAGCAACGGCAACATCGGGCGCAAAGACGGCAATAGTACCCCATTTTCCAGCTACAATACAGAAAACTTTATGTGATATTAATATCACATACATACACACATACCTGAAAACTTTCAATCGCCTTCAGAGGATCGGTGCATGATGTGAGCGCCTCCCTGAGGTATGCCTGTCCTGGAATATTCACTTCTTCTAGTCCAGTGCCTGCAAACTTCGGTGGCACTGACATTTTTAATACGCTTTAATAGATAAAATTTCTTAATTTATGCGTGAATTTAGTAAAATCTGAGGTTGAACATTTATTTATTTTATTTGCATGATACAAAAACTCACTGTACCTATAAGGCCGTCGTACGCTGAAATTTTGTTTGTCAAACACCGTGTAATTGTTGTCATAGATGATTTTGTTGTTGCACCGAACACGAAGAGAGAGACAGTTCGCCCACTCTCACGGCGAATAAAAGTTTGTGCTGCCAAACAGACATAAAATGTGGTGCTACCATTGTTATTGAAGATTGCATCTCGACAAACAATTTTTAATTAAATTCAATGGTCAATTTCATTGAAAATGCCAATCGAGACAGAAAATTGATTGTCTTTGGCAATTCATGTGAGGAAATATATTAAGACATATATTGTCATCATCTGTAAAGAAATCGTATATTTTGTGACGCTCACATTGGAAGCGTTTTTGATAATTTTAGTTTTCCAAAATGTGCATATATATCCCTTCTTTACAAAAAAGGATACAACCAGAATCTGAGTGCCTTTCTTTCCTCTTTATCGTAAAAATCAAGCAATGCTTTCAAACAGTCAAGAGCGCAGGCACAACTATTAGCTTATATACATATATATAATTGGCGCGTACACCCTTTTTTGGGTGTTTCGCCGAGCTCCTCCTCCTATTTGTGGTGTGCGTCTTGATGTTGTTCCACAAATGGAGGGACTTGCAGTTTTAAGGCGACTCCGAACGGCAGATATTTTTTATGAGGAGCTTTTTCATGGCAGAAATACACTCGGAGGTTTGCCATTACCTGCCAAGGGGCGACCGCTATTAGAAAAATGTTTTTCTTAATTTTGGTGTTTCACCGAGATTCGAACCTACGTTCTCTCTGTGGGTTCCGAATGGTAGTCACGTACCAACCCATTCGGCTACGGCGGCCACTATTAGTTTAGTTGACGATATTTCCGAAATGCTTATAATATAACATGACAATGTAAGTAAAGTACTGCCACCTTCTAAGGCGAATTGAATACTGAAGGTGGCGTCTTCCCAGAACAGTTAATTTATTTTTCCCGATTTTACAAGCCTGACGTTATGCTTTTCTCCAAAACACCAAAAACGAACAAAACAAACGAAAGGAAGAGAAATTACATGTTTGTGAAAATTCGGTGAATGGCTTGGCCATATTGTGATATATTAGATTTAAATTAAACAAAGTAATGAAAACGAAGTGCCGCGTAATATTCGCGAAACCACGAATTATAAAAACACCCCCAATGCAGGTTTTGCGTTTTAATGCCTAAAATTCCGTGACAAGACAGTGTGTGCGTGTGCGTATACTTTCTTGTGTTTGGTTATTTTCATTGCTTTCGCCTACTATTCTCTTTCCCCACACAAGTAATTTCCGTCCTTTTATTTGATTATTCATCGACTCTTACGACACAGCGAATCCGGAACGCACAATAACATTCTCCATCATTCAAGGCGAATCTATCGAAGGTGGTATCGGTAAATCAGCTGATTTATGTTTTTTCTTTCGATGTGTCCACGTGGAAGACGAGGCGAATTCATTTTTTGTTCTCTACTTTATCAATACGTTTCTTTGATAATCAATAGTACAAAATATTGGTGTTGGTCTAAGGGCACCATCTTTAATAAAGCGCCTTGTTGTCATTCATTTGGCCTCTGGTGACGCTCCAGCATGCTTGTCCAGCAGGCTTATATGTGTGCGTGTCGGGTGCTTGACGCTAATATCTAAAATTTTTGATTTTCATCATTTAAAAGCCGACAACAAGTATGTGTGACACGAAGCAAGTACGAGTGTCACCCGACACGCACACATATAAGCCTGCTGGACAAGCATGCTGGAGCGTCGCCAGAGGCCAATTGATATGTTTGAACAATCGATACAATCGTCTAAAACATCTCGGACTCGCCCATCACTATCGTGAAGAAAGAATGACATTCTTGGTAGAAGAGTACATTTGCGTGCGCAGGCATTTTTAAAATTATTTCCATACTGAATTTCAACGTGAATAGTTTC
This sequence comes from Anastrepha ludens, assembly GCF_028408465.1. NCBI lineage: Eukaryota > Metazoa > Arthropoda > Insecta > Diptera > Tephritidae > Anastrepha > Anastrepha ludens. Next base: position 6,200,078 of record NC_071499.1, on the reverse strand, counting down.
TATTCTTTAACGCGCGTGAAATTTGTGAATGTAATTTTTAAATTTTAGTGACGAAAAGTGAATTTTCAATGTTTTATTGACAGTGAGTGAATTAAATAAACCGAAAAATTACGGCATTTAAAACATAACATAAACATAAAGTCCAAGTAGGAAAAGGATCCAATTTTTGTGTTACAGCTGAATTTATATTTTATTGCAAATTTGAATGTCGTGTTGAAATTTATGAAGAATACAATAATACACTGCACAAACGTTTTTAAGTTGTGTTTATCATAGCCTTACGGTATTAAAGCCCGGCCATAATTCATATCTACAATAAAAAAAAAATAATTTGGTGAGGCGATGTTGGCGACCCAAACATGTATACGCATTATTTTCTAGGTAAGTATGTATGTGTTATTCTTCGTATTTCTCAGGGAACATAAACTTCTCTACTTTTAGAAATCTTTATTGTTATGCTTAGTTGTAGATGTGTGTATGCACGACATACATAGATACATATATTAATATTTACTGATTTGTATTTCACTTCTTTCGTATACAAACGTTGATCAAGGTTTCGTTACTGACTACTTTTATTAGATTAGCTGTAGTTTGATTCCTTTTTGAAACTACAAAAATGCAAGCCTCATGAACATTTAATTCAACAAATATGCAGACTTTTAATAAACTGACATTCGTCCATTTTACGAAAACAGTGGGAGAATACGGGACGACAGCACAGCTTTTTATTTGCGTATGTACCAACTAGTTGGTTGCGTTCTCAACGCGCATACATACAAACGTGATTTGTTTTTTATTTTGATGCCTTTAAACTACCAGTCAACAGTTCTCCGTTTTCATTGTGTGCATTATTATTTGACGGCTCCATTATTTGCTTCTAAGAGCCGGCTCTCAGTATAGTTTTAGTATATGTATCAGTAGATGTTAATATGACATTCCCAAATGTGCATACATACATATGTATGTATGTATATGTATTTAAATACGAATTTCGGCATACTTTTTTATTCAGTTGCATATTATTTTTATTGGATCAATACTAGTTGCCGATGAAGCAACTTACGAACTTTTTTAGTTATACGTTGTGGTGTATGCTTCCTGCCAACTGACTCGTTTGTTGAGCTTGTATTTTGTTGTTTATACTCAATACAAGTTTCGTTTTGCACTCACACATTTTTTAGTTTTGATTATATTTCAAACAAATACATGCATATACATATATCTATACTAATATTATAAAGAGGAAAACTTTGTTTGTTTGTTTGTAACGAATACATTATCCAACAGTAACATGGATTACATTTTATTTTGGAAAAAAATAGGGTTCCGTAAGATATTTGGATTTTTCGGACACAAACTGAAAAAAATCTTATATATAAAATAAAGTCAACTTTTTGTGTGTGTTCGCTAACCGGCCGTGTCTGCACCGAATTAAACCAAACTTACACACATTGTTAAGAAGGTATTGAAGATGGTTTCCGTATAGTTTGGATACCTATTGGTGGATAGGGCTCGAGATATAGGTCAAAACGTGGACCCGGGTAACCTTCGGATGTGTATGTACAATATGGGTATCAAATGGAAGCTGTTGGTGAATGCTTTAGTTCAGAGTATTTTTCGTGCCGCTCCGTGACTAGGGTCTCGAGATAGAGACCAAAACGTGGACCCTAGAATGTGTTTGTACAATATGGATATCAAATTGAAGCTGTTGGTGAATGCCTTAGTACAGAGTATTTTTCATGCCGCTACGTGACTGGGGTCTCGAGATATAGGTCAAAACGTGGACCCGGGTAACCTTTGGTTGTGTATGTACAATATGGGTATCAAATGAAAGCTGTTGATAAGTGCTTTGATACGGGGTAATTTTCATACCTATTGATGAAATATCTCGAAATATATGCCAAAACGTGGACCCGCCGTGTCTTTGCACCGAATTAAACCAAACTTATGCACATTGTTAAGTAAGTATTGAAAATGGGTTTCGTAAAGTTTGGTTGTAATTCGGAGCAGTGGCAACGGGTACAGCGTTCTTTTGAGCCAGCCATAATGTCGCTTACTTTTTTAACGCTTGGGGCGGAACTGAACTATCAAATTGACAGTGTGAGTTACAATGTGTCAATATTTCTTTCTGATTTGGATGCCATAAGGAAAAAACGTAAGTGCAACATGTAAAAATTGTTTGTGAATTTTTTTGGAGTGGATTTTGGAACAGTGAATAATTTCTTACGAAATTTCAGAATTTAATGTGAAATCCGAATGAAATTATGTGTTCGTGGAAAAAACAATTTTTTTCGTTTTTTTTTTTTTTTTTTGAAAAATATAAATGGATAATGGTTAAAAAAGCTCCAATGCTTAATAAAACATATAAATTGAAACGAAAAATTCATGGATGATCAGGAAAAAAGACGATTGTTTATTCATATGCGTTGATTTGAAATTTAAAAACAATCTTCTTTTTGCCTGATTTTCAATTTATATTTTATATTTACTCAAAAATAAATAGAAAAACAAAAAATATTGTTTATGCCAAAGCGCTTGAATAAAGAATAAAGAAATAAATAATATGAAAACCATATATTTTCTGTTCTAAACCATATCTATTCTATTTTAGTGTGCCCAGCGAAGGGGGCCGGGTTTGCTAGTATATATATATATGTATATATGATTATATACATATGTTTATGTGTACTAACATGGAGTTTTTCACAACTATTTCGTGTATTATTTTTTTTCTAAGAAAATCTGTAAAATTTTGTATTTAAGTTACATTTTTAAAAAACTTAAATGTACATTCAATATGTATATACATACGAAATGTCACAGCGAAACTTAATGCGTCTTGACGGCCCTCCTATTCTTAACCCTAGATAGATAAACTACCCTTTGCAGATGCTCCAGCTCGATGAACATATTGCTATTATTCATGCGCTCTTGTAATTTATGTTTAAAAGTATTTTAAATTGCATTTTAAAGGTGGCAATCTCACAGAACAATGATCGTTCAGTGTGAAGAAATAATGAAATATCTTCTACAGGGCGGACAGGTGTGGTTTACTGATATACTTAAGAAGTTAAAGTGGAAATGTGTATTTGTATCCTTTATTGACAAGTGTACATTGAAAAAGATATCATAAGTTTTCATTACAAATCACATTAGTTGCTGTCCTTCCTGAGACCACTGCTACTATATTAAAATTAGTTAGCAAGAAATGGTCTGAACATAGAGTGACTACATGCTCATAGTTTTGTGCTCATATAAAGCCATGTTCTTTCGAGGTGCTATACCAACACCTCCAACTACGTTTAGTCTTGCACTTGACATATCTGCATTTTTTCTTCTCTTATTCCACTTGTCTGATATGCAGAGAATGTTCTCTGGATATGTGCGTAAATTGCCGAGGCTAACGGCTAACAACAATAATATCACAACAAAACACAATCGGCCAACCCCCAACAAACGAACTCAAACGAACTATACATTGCTGCAAAGCTCAGTGTTTGTTTCACCTCGCGTTGCGCGCAATACTCAATCAAAGCATCGCAAAGTACAGTTTTTGCATTTCTGTTGTAGAGAATGGCACGATTCTTATAATGTATAACGAAGTGATAAAAATGAATGGGGGAATGACAAAACAAAAGTAAGCAGAACTAATTACGGTAGAGCGGAATGTGTACAAATGATATCAAAAGCTAATGCAAAAAGGCACCGCGAAATATCAACAAAAACGAGAGCGAAAAGCGGCATTAGAAAGGGAAACGAGTAAAAGCAGAGAACGTTTATTATACTAGCATTGGAGAGAATGGGTGTTATATCATTCATAGTTGCCAATTTAGTGCTTTAAACGCTATATTTGGTGCTTTTTGAGAATTAAAACGCCACAAAATGGTTTAAGGCCTAGTGATTTTTTTTCTGAGACAAAATGCAGTGTACATGAATTTCTCATAGTTCAAAACAATAAATTATTTGAAATATTTCGAGCCTGAGCCGAAATATTAATTTAATAGAAGGATATACACCGGGTGTACTTCAAAATATGTTGGTCTATTTCGGCCGCCGTACCCGATGAATGGGTTGGTGCGTGATTACCATATATATGTATATATTTTGAAAATGTGAATACTTTAAAAGCAAAATTCAGTAAATGCATTTCTTCAGATAAAAAACGGATTAAAAAGATACAATTGTTGCGACAATTATAAAATACGGGGTGATGTAAACTGTTTACTATCTCGGTTATAAAAAGTGAAAATATTGCTTGAAGTAGCTTTTAGTTTGGTAAAACGTTTTTTTCCAAGTTTTGATGCTTTCTGGAATCAAAAGGTGACAGCACTGAATACATTTTCTTTATTACAATATGTTAACGTTCTCCGGCAGAAGTGTAACGGAATGAAGTGCGCAAAGAATAGCAAATATCAAAGCCAAGCGAGTGTGCATGGCGTAATGAAAACAAAATGCAGGGTTGGGAGTATATGGGTAGCAGAGAACGTTAATGGTGGGCAGCTTAAAAGGATGAAAAGTGAAAAGAGAACATGAATATCAACAAACTGTGTTATCGACTAATCAATAGTCGGTTTCCACAACAGTTGAGGCTACATTACTGAAACGTCCCAAATTTATATACTGCCAAGGACTGTCACTTCAATGGGATTGTGGATGTTTTATATACATGTGTATGTAAGTATGTGTGTATATAATAGATATCACAAAAGTTATACCCAGAGGGGCATTGTTTTTGAAATATTTCCTATTTGGAATGGAGTCAAATAATATTTTTAAATAAAATAAAGTTACCCAAACCTTATATATTAATATACTTCTTAATACGTTGTAGTGCACATATTTGTGTATGCGGATGCAATGTAACAAAAGCACATTAAAATACCGAATCGCGTATAATTTACTATTAATCGTATATACAAACAGACATACATACTACGTACTATGTATCTTATTCGGAAAATGTAAGAATTATGAATGGTGTGCATATTTGAGATGGCAAGAAAATCATAAGCCACTGAACACAAAATAAGTGTCAACTAGCTACATATATACTATGAAATTCTTCGAAAGTTGCCGCTTAAATAAATAGGCAAAGAAAATAAATGTTAAGGTGATACCCGCGTAATAAACATAGAAGGGAAAACAAGCATATGTACGGCCAAAAGAGAAAATTGATAACGCGTTTCGGAGAATAACTACTAAGGCCATGGTTATGCTATTATTGTTCGGCGAACACGAAATGTCTCTGCTTTGTTGTGGGGTGGTTATACTGAGTTTGTTGCAGAGTTGCATTCTGGTAAGCTGAAATCTAGTTATATAATTGTCTTTTTTTTCTATTGGCAATACTAATTCAAGTACGTATATTTACTATCTACGCACGGTAAACGAATGTACAAAAAATTTAATAAATTGGCCAGAAGATCACAGAGGTTTTATAAGAAAATCCGTAAAACGCTAGACCATAATGTTTATTTAATTGCGTTTTGGTTTAATAATAAAGTATGGCAACATCACATTTTACGTCTGTTTGGCCGGACAAATTCTTTTCGCTGTGTCGTCGAACTCTCTTTCTCTTCATGTTCGGTGCAACAACAATTGCAATTGTTGGCCAAACAAAATTTCAGCATAACTATGGCCAAAAGCATATCTTGTTTTTGCGTCATCGCAAGCTTCGCTTTTGTTCACTTTTCGCAACGAAACCTTCATCGATTGCAAGGCTTTTGTGCAAGTTTCCTATGTTACAAGAAATCGTGCTATAGAAATGCTCTTTGGACATGTGGATTTGTGTGTATGTGTGCGTGCATAGATGTCCATCATCCTTGAGCGCCCAGAGCTGGATTTTAAACGGCGGTTGAACGCGGTAAAGTTGTGAATGGCAAACGACGAGTAGAGTTTTGGTACGACTTTGCCGTCACGTACACACAAACGTATTGGTGTATTCGGAATTCTATGCCTATTGCGTTTGTATTGGGCCGTGGTTATGCTGAAATTTTGTTTGGAGAACACCATGCAATAGTTGCACCGAACACTAAGAGAAACAGTTCACCGACTCTCACTGCGAACACAATCTGTCAGGCCGACCGACGCAGGTTGTGGTATTGCCATACAAAAAAATTTGTGAAGATTGCATCATAAATAAAAGACAGCAAAGTAAATATCGTGATCTAGCGCGTCTACGGGTTTTAAACCCCGATAATGTTTCAATAATGTTATGTCATTATGCCAATTTCTCATATTCGTTTATCATGCGTGTAATGATGTACATATATTTCGTTATCCATTTTTACCGTATTTTATGACTAGTACATACAGAGAACGTTGATACGTGGACTGAAGCTTCTCTATAAATATACGTTCTCTGGTATGTATGCGTATTTCCATAAGTGTTGTCAATAGAAAAGAAAAACAATGCTCAAACTATATTTCAGTTTTATAGAACAAATTTTAATCAACATAATCACGGCCTTACTTTGAGGTAAGAATGATGATCGTGTTACATTGTGATTTTGCGGTGCATATTTTTTACTGTTGTGTTTTTGTTATGTTTATTATTTTCCATTTTTTCGCTACTTCACTGAACAGCTGCTTATCAGTTCCTCTCCTGTGTGTATCGTTGTGCCCATTTTCATTCATATATTTAAGAAACTGTTGTCGAACGCGCTCTCTGCTTTACATGTAAGCGCGTGCTAGAATACATCCGAATCAGACGATGCTAAAGTATTAAATGTCAAAATGTCGCCGAAAACATTTCTGCCCGTGTGCCCGCGAATGAGACATGAAAAGAGAATTTCCAGTGTTTCCCTTCCAGTGGAGACATCGTGTAAATGGGGTGTTACACGATGTCTCCTCTGGAAGGGAAACATTTTGTTCGAGGGTGAAGGACGGCCGCGGAAGAGGGAAGGGAATTTGTCTCCTGTACTGGCGACACGCTTTGCTCTTCTTATTCGTATTTCCAATCTTAAAGCAATTTTTGACAGTTGCTTCATTTGTTTTCTTACTTTGTGGGAGAAGGTTCTGAGTTATGTGTTGGTTTTCAAGCAAACGGAAGATAACAAAGATGACAAACATCCGAACACTGCTTGGGAAATGCACGATTATTTTTGCTAGTAAAGTAGGTATAATTTAAAATATATTATCGGGCATGTTTATGTTGAATTCTAATTTTTCCCTGCATTTCTAGATACTTAGTTTAATTTTAAGTTAATTATTTACATATGAAGTATTTTTAATTTAATTTTTTTTATTCAAGTATAAGAATTTATAAATATATTTCAATAAAAAAAACAACAAATTATTTATTATTTAACCAGTTTGCATTTTTCATTCATATATTTAAGAAACTGTTGTCGAACGCTCTCTGCTTTACATGTAAGCGCGTGCTAGAATACATCCGAACCAGACGATGCTAAAGTATTAAATGTCAAAATGTCGCCGAAAACAATTTTGCCCGTGTGTCCGCGAATGAGACATGAAAAGATAATTTCCAGTGTCTCCATTCCAGATGTCTCCGTGTGTAAATGGGGTGTTTGCTATTTGCTTTACTGTGCATTCGTAGCTCTTCATTTGCCTTGGCCAATAAGTGAAAAGCGCGAACATAACGAGTTTGATAAAGGAAAATGCGAATAGTGTAAAAAGGCAGAAGATAAAAATGTATATGAGAAGAGCATGAGTATAGTATACTTGTTTAGGTTTCTTCTCTCACGATTCTTACGAGTCGTATTTAATTTTACCTTTATTATTTGTATGCGATACATAAAATTGAGTTTTAGCCGCGCATGTTTTCACTTGCATTGACAATGATGCCAACTCACTATATAAGTAACCTTATACACTGCTATAAGTATATAGTATTTCGGGTGTAATTCAAATAAAAAAAACACCTTAATTTAAATATGCAACCATCCTCATCACAAATACAAGAATGGCAAAATTGTCAGTTTTCTTACGACTTCGCTAATATATAATTTTTGTTTTACTTCGAGTTTTCATTGTTTTGTCTATACATACATATGCACGTATGTATGGAAGTGTATAGCCGATTAATTTTTGTTTTCCTTTTTACTCTGCTTACGGATGTTTGCATGCACTTACCTGGGTCGCGTAGAGGTATGTAGTATGCTTGCACGTGTGTGGGTAAGTGTATACTCACATTTCTTTTATTCTTTTTCTTGCTTTCCAGTCACACATTCCTCTTTGTTCAGTTTTCAAATTTTGTGTATTTCATATTTCATCAACTCACAACAGTGTGAGACAGAGGTAGTAAAATGGCGAATAGCGAGTAGCGAGTGGCGAGTGGCTGGACATACGGACGTGCCGAAGCAGAAGGTAGACTTGTGTATAGAGGCAGATTAGCTAGCAGACTCAGTTTATATTTGTGCTTGGAGTTTTATAGGCATAAATTTCAGTGCTGGCTTGAAAAATATTAGTTTTTATTGTTAAGTGAAATTTGTGGTAATACCCTAAAAGTATAAAGACTTTTCAAAGCAAAGACGTTAATTACAGTTAATAAACAATATGTAATTAAATAATTTGGTACGTAGAAAATGTGTGTTTTTGCATTGAACTGAAAAATGTTCGACTTTCGCTTATTGTACATATGTACGTTATTGGTAGATCTATGGTCAAGTATGCCAAATAAAAGAAAACTATATTTGTTCTTAACCGGGTGTGCATATGTATGTACTACAACTTGAACAAGTTTTTCTTGAGAATTCGCGATGTCATTTGAACCTACTTTTGAGATTATATTTCCGTGTTTCAATTAGATGACCAAAGCTGTATTGTATGTTTGCTGTGTTGTAATTTTCTACATTTACGTCGCCTCAGTCGTGTTTTTCGGTCGTTAATATCTACTTGATTATGTATTATATTAAAACTAGCTTTTTTTCCTTTCTCAGCGGTAAACCTAACGTGTCAATCCTGCATTGCACCGTTTTATTGGCTAATTTTTTATTATTAACATCTCGCATTAGGCGTTGTTATTGCATTGTAACTAAAATTAAACGTCTTAACTTCAGCACTGACGGTTACAAAAAGTCAGGCAACAAAAGAGCAAAATTACACTAAATACACAATTTAATGACCGTTGGTGTGTGTATATACCGCGAAACAGAAAGCAACAAGAGAATATAACAACCACCGTGAGTGATCTACCATAGTCTGGGAATGATTGAATCTACATAGTAGTATATGTATGTATGTAGAAGGAAACTATTTTGAGAAAATGTGTGAACGATGTACTAATTTATAAAAAATCGAGGAATCGGAAACGAATTAATTATTCTGAATATTCAAAAGTAAAATTTGGACAAATTAGTTTTAGCTGGTTGAACAAAAAATAAAAGCGTAGGAAGAAATATATACTTACGTATGTGTGTATTATAAAATTTTCTGGTTCCCGGCTGGTTCAATGCAAAGTAGAAATATTGTAAGGTTGTACAAGGGGCCGTATTTTGTAGGTGTATTTGAATGCTTTAATTTACTAGCAAACAACAAAAACGTCATTGCCAATTTTTTGATGTCATGGCTTGGCAAAAGAGAGAAAGAGACAACGAGTTCCGCACCTCATAAAGTTGGAAACAAGAATAAATATAAATGGGGGAGAAAACAAGTGTTGCCATATGTTTTGCGATTATTCTCTCGCGCTTAAACATTTTAGGCGTATAAACAAAGTGATGGCATTCGAGCAACGACCATATTTTTTAAATTAGAAAATGGAATGGAAAGAGAATAGAGGAATGGAATGAATGACAAATAGATACAATTAGATTCACGCGCTGGCATTTCTAAAGTAAAGGCGAATTGAAGAAGAATTGATATGCCTTGATTTTGGTCGGTTCGAGATGGAATACAAAATTGCGCTTTCCAAATTCGCCTTGATGTCAGTGCTGCGAATAAATAAACAAAGGAAGAGAAATTACTTGTTTGTGAAGAGGGAAATAATGCGAAAGCACTTGTTAATCAAGGCTAATCTTCTTATGGTGGTGTCAAGAACATTTGTACATTAGTGACATTTGTACATTATATGATCAACAAACCAGGGATTTACAAAGTTGGAATGTTTGCTAAAGAAACTACAGCGATGATAAATAAATGAAGTGAAAACAGAATTATTTTCATGTCCCCGCATTGAGGCCTTACGTTTTGTATTGCATAAGTACTATGTCCCCGTAGCGGGGCCTTTCGGCCGTTAAGGGTTAAAGTAATTTGCCTATTTTCATCAGCCGACTTTCACTCTTGTGTACCAAACAAAACAGAAACAAAATACATGTAACTTTTCTCTTTTGTACTTGTAATCATTCGCCCGACGCGACACTCACTACACATTTTAACAAATATTCATTGAGACCTGCGCAAACGGGCATCACGATATACAGGTTAGGTACGATATTCGGTAGCAAACTATGGCGGTACATGAGAGCACTCAAACAGAAGCGGTACTACTGGTATAAGCAGAGTTGAAATTTAGTGCTACAGATCTAACACATATTTTATTTAAAAAAAAATTCCTTATAAATTTTACGACAAAATTTACCATTTTTCTTCTCAAATTTATTTCGTAAACTCATTCATTTTGTATATTTAGAACTTTGCTAGTTAAAACGAAGATATAAGTATGTGTTTACATAATGTTTGCTATATCGCTGCCGCTTGAAAATATTTAAGAAGCTCACTTTAAGACATTTGCAGACAAAGAAATTTTTCTGTCACTATGTCGTTGAATGTGTTTATACTATCATATCTTTTGTTTTCTTCATCGAAAAGTGCTGTTACTATAGATAGCATTAGTTCGTCTTCAGAACTTCAGGTGCTATCACAAAAATTAGATTAACAAATATAATTTTAGAAACATGTATGCGTTTCAAAATGGTATAAATTGCCGTTAATTTGAGTTTTGTTCACTTTGCACGATAACAATGTTTATTTTCTGTACCTCGGCTGTTTGAGTGCCTTTCCGCATATCGTTTTCTCATATCGTACGTTATTATACTACCCTGCACCTGTTTGCACAGCCATTAACACTGTTTTAAGGCGAATTATTTTCAAGTACTCACACATTCCGTAAGAGATTATGCAACACACAAATTATAAGGATGGCGTAATAAATTCTAAATTTCTGGCTTAAAGTACCGAACGCATTTTCCGAAACTCTTTGAGCTTTGGGTTCAATGCTAGCCCATCTGTTTTCATACGGCAAGAGCAAGACGGTTTTAGTAGTAATTTTGAAAGCTCTGCATTGGTTAATGATAGCTTGTCAAGTTTGGATCTTTCTTCACTGCGTATCCACTGTGCTAAGCGACCAAATGCGCTCGTTCCAAGTGTTATTGGCTAGCGATTTGACAACCTACCTTGATGCGGTTTTGGACTTTAATAGCAATTAGGGTTGTTGACTTCGATTTTTAGCTGTAGTTTGGATTTAGTAGGGGAAGTAGGAAATTCCTTGGAGCGAAGAAGCGGGAAAAGCTGGAGAGATAGTCATTCATTTTGAAACCAAAGGCAAGCAATCGAACAATCGTCTTCATATGAAATGAGGGCAACTCTCTCTGGTTGTTGAGTAAGCTTCGAGATGTAGGAGTTGAAAAGCAAGGGTGAAAGGCACTCCTTGTTTCTGCTGCTCTAGTGTGAGATTTGATCTCGAAATATTGTTGACGAGACGCCGCGCTGTTTAGTGCGGTCTTACCTTTCATGGTGCAAATTATTGCATGAGGCTTTATAAAAGGAGCTACAGCTGATCTCCAGGAGCTTCTATCAAAACACTCGTTTTGCGGTGACCACTATATCACAAAACTGGGTTCTTTGAAATTAGAAAACCAAACAGATTTCGTTAAAGTAATGTTAAATCGAGAAATTAATCGAAGTATTAAGCAAAATACATTTTTTTTACAAAATGGCGGTTTCTAAAAAAAAAAAAATCGATTTTTGACCAAAATTTCGACTTTAAATTGTTTATAAAAAAAAAAAATATTTATCGGTGAGAAAAAATCTTCGATTAATTTCTAAAAAATATATGTATTTAAGAAGCTTGAGTTAAAATTTGAGACTAATCGGTTTAGCTGTTTTCGAGTAATGTTGGTCACTGACTTTGAAAACAGGGGTCGAATCGTAACAGTCGTGAACGAGCAATTCGTCACGTAAAAGAACGCAAATCGGATTATAACTATCGTGAACGTGTCATCGCTATCGTTATTCGGTATGATGACAAACGTAATCGAATAACTCGTTCGTTCGAATTGTCATTCGATCGGTTATTTATAAACGTAATTGCGCAGAATTTCAAAGCACTAACGAAAAATGTAAGAATAACTAAAATATATGTAAATTGTGTAACTTTAAATGAAGTTTTATAATTTCAGGACAAACTGTAATAAATTAAACAGCAAGCAGAAGGATATAATGGCTCATTTCATGAGTGAGCACACAGATTTGGCCAAAAATTCCTTGCCGAATTGTGCACAAGGAAGGTCGACTGCCAACCGACTTTGGGAAGAGCTCAGCAAGCAGTTAAATGCGGAAGGACCGCCAATAAAAAATGCGAAGTTGTGGAAAAAAAGTTAGTACATATATTATAATCATGTTATCAAAATGAAACTTATTAGTTTCGTTCTAGGTGTACGCAGATCAGAAGTATAATGCGAAAAGAAAGTTGTCCTTCAACAAAAGTTCAAAAAGGCAGACAGGCGGAGGACCTTACCAGCAGAGGGCTTTAACTCCAGCTGAGGAGCTAATAGTTGAAGCTGCTGGTCTTGAAGCATCTGTTTCAGGAAACCGCATGGTGCAAACATACGGTAGTTCACAACCTGCACCAGTCGCAGTTGCTTCAAGACCAGCATCAAGTGCTTCGGCCTCAAGCAGGAGCAGTGGACGTAATTGGAACCATTCAATTAGGAGTGTTCCAAGTCGTTCCTCCTCCAACAGCCCTGCTTCCTGTACGCCTTCTCGTCTAGTCGTTCCAACTCCACGAAGAAGAACAACAAATAAAGCTTCGCTGCTGGAAGAAAATATTAAATTGACAGCAGATCACCATAAAGCTATGGGGCAGAAAATAGATAGGCTGCTTCAAATTAAGGAGAGGCAACTAGAGATTGACGAGAGGCAGCTTGAAATAAGTGAACGACAGCTAGCTGTCTCTAGCAGGATTTTGGCGATGAAGGAGGAGAAGCACCGAGCTATAATAGCTGTAAAAGAAATTGATTTAAAAATCAAGAGTATTGAATTAAACCAATTGAAGGTCAATGAAAAAGAAAAAAAATAGTGTCCCTCCTGAATTAAAATCCTCTTTGTAAATATGTATATATTCTAGGTTGTACTTAAGTTTTATGTATATATATATTTGAAGTTTTATTTAAGTTTTTGTAAATATGTATATATGCATTTGAATATTTATTTCAGTTCTTTTTAAATAACTATACCTGAAGTTTTGTTCAAGTTTAAATTAACTAAATTTTGCGTTTTTAAATGGAGTAAAAAAAAGCAATAAATGAAATTGATTTTGAATAAGTATCGATTAGTGTTTCGAGTTATTTTATTTTATTTTATGTCGAGTTCATCAACGACATTTTAATTTGATCTCTGATTGTTTGGCCGATTCTAGTATACTGGCCTTCTTCAGACACTATGTCAAATCCTCTTTGTAAATATGTATATATTCTAGGTTGTACTTAAGTTTTATGTATATATATATTTGAAGTTTTATTTAAGTTTTTGGAAATATGTATATATGCATTTGAATATTTATTTCAGTTCTTTTTAAATAACTATACCTGAAGTTTTGTTCAAGTTTAAATTAACTAAATTTTGCGTTTTTAAATGGAGTAAAAAAAAGCAATAAATGAAATTGATTTTGAATAAGTATCGATTAGTGTTTCGAGTTATTTTATTTTATTTTATGTCGAGTTCATCAACGACATTTTAATTTGATCTCTGATTGTTTGGCCGATTCTAGTATACTGGCCTTCTTCAGACACTATGTCAGATGCGGTTTGACTCTCTGAATTTGTTGCTGTAAAGCTCACATTATATTGTATACAAATGTTGTGAAGCGCTGCACACACATTCGCAAACCTAGCCAATTTTATAGGATCATATCTTCCTCTTTTGTTGTACTCTAGGATTCTCCACCGACCTTTCAGTACACCATTAGTTCGTTCAATGATGCACCGTGCCTTGGAATGAATTTCATTGAACCTTGCTTCACCTGATCCGTCCGATGGATTTCTGTACGGTGTTATGCACCACGGCTCAAGTGGATATCCAGAGTCCCCTATTAAAAACAAACAACACGTAATTTAGCACAATCTAAATCAATTGTAATTATATATGTATAACACATACCTAGCAGCCAGGCATTGTCACTCCTATTGTGCAAAAAACGATGTTCCATAACCATTCGTTCGTTTGAATGCTTCCATATGAATGAGTCGTGGGCTGCACCCCCATATTGGCAGTTTATTGCGAGAATTTTCGTAGTGTGGTCGCAAATCTAACAGAAACAACCTTAAAGTAACATTCCATCTCTTTTTTAAAAAACTCACCAACATCGCATTTATGCTATGAAAACCCTTCCTGTTGAAATACATATGCTCGTTGACCGTGGGCTTTTGTAGTCCAATGTGGGTGCCATCAATGCATCCAACCACTATTATTAAAAAACGAACATTAAATAAATTTTTCACAGCTAAAACATGGATTGAATTTACCTCCTGGAATTTTATAGTTCTCAACAAACCACTCTTTGCACCTCCTCGAATCATCTGGCTCAAATTTAATATGTTTAGGACACAATTTGGCTTCAATTTCTTCCAAAACATTGCCCGTTAATTTCGAGACAGTGCTCTGGCACATTCCTATCAAATAGTCATTGCCTATTGCATGCTGATAGCCACCACTTGCGAGTAGGCTGAGACACGCAGCCAGTTGGAGCACCGCCGGAACAGCTTTTGTGTCTTGGCAATTTATATTTATGTTATTTAAAACATAATTAAATGCTTCTTTGCTTAAGCGAAACCTTTTGATAAACCTGTAAGCGAAGGATATTTTATTACCTATTTTTCGTCATATATAAAGTACTTACGCATTGTTTGATAATGCTAGCGGATTGCTTTTGTCTCGAAGTTGTTTTCGCACAACTCTTTCATTATTTTCTTCATCGCTGGAACTTAAATAAAAGAAAATACTCGGATCCATTTAAACTTTTTATATTTTCGTTACTTTCTGCGGTTTATTTTGACACTTCAAATTCTATTGTGACTTAAAAAAACGAAGAAGATGAGAAAAATAATCGATAAACAAAATTACAATTACGATACATGACTGTTATTCCGACTGTTATGATCTCAACTCGTTCATTCGATTATCGACTCACGTTATTTGTGTTCGAACGATTGTCGTTTCGTTAACGACTGTCACGATTCGACCCCAGCATTTTGAGAAAAACTCGTTTAAAGTTTGCCTTGTAGTTTCAAGCCCTCTGAAACGCCTTTTCATATATATTTGCGTGTAACTTCGAACGATATAATAAAAACAAAATCGATTTTTTGAAAAATATAACTGTATATAACCCCATAATGCATTCAGCCTCAACAAAGTATAAATACAACTGTCTTTCAAGTATTCAATATTACCACTAAAAAGTTATACAATTTGTGTAGTTAAAATATAGGCACGGTTATGTAAATACGAAAAGTGTTGCATTGAGTAGCCCGTGCTTATGTATCATCTGTATAATATATATATTTTTATTTATTTATTTATTATTAATGAAATATAATTATAAATAACTATATTATATTATATTTTTATTATATTAGATGATTTTAGAAATAAAAAATTCATTATTGTATTTATTTTATCTAGGAAAATCTGCCAGGAAAATGCAAGTTAAAAGAAGCGTAAACTTTTTTGGAAACTAACTTTGAAAAGTACGTTCCATTTGTTTGAAGAGTCTGGAAACGAATTTCAGACAAGTGAATTGGAAATAATTTCCATTGAAAAAGAGAAAAAAGTTCGGAAAAGAGAAAAACTGAAAGTAGAAAACAGAGGCGCTTTGAGATGTTTGCGTTCCACAAGCCCCGAGTGTATCGCTCGGCCGAAGGATGTTGTATTTGTCGTGCCAAGTCCAGCAGTTCGCGGTTCACTGATTCGCGCAAATACGAGCAGGATTCCATGAAATGCTTCGACCTAAAGTATCCTCGTCACGGCGAGATTTGTAATGCATGCGTGTTGTTAGTGAAGCGTTTTAAGCGTCTTCCGGTGGGCAGTACTCGACATTGGGGACATGTAAGTTGAAATCAAGAATAATGGATTATTATAAGTTGCGCCATCCCAGGGCCGTGACGTAAGTACTGAAAATAAACCAACGAAAAGAGGAAAGTAGGAAAGAGGCGAAAGTAGAAAGCCAATAATAATATAATAAATCGTGCACAAATTTGCGCAATAAGGTTTGTTTACTTTCTGTACTGACGTCACTCAGTTGTCAAATTCACAAACGTGAGTTGAAATTCTTACGTATTTTCGGTTTAATTAAAATTGTATTTAAAGTATTTCTCCGGTTAACCTAAGTTTTATTCAATTACTTTATTAAAATACATACACAGACATACATATGTGAACTTATTAAAAATTTTTTTTCCTGTTTTTGTTTTTTCCCTATTATTATATGGTAGGTCGTCGACGCTCGGGCAGGCCCTGGAACGAAGTCCATATCGAAATACAAGAAGAGTCGGGACGATGCAGAAAATACAAGCAACAATTTAACAAGTCGATGCACACAGAATTCCAAGTCGGCTTTAGCGGAGAAATATTCTAAAATTTATAAAAAAAATAAACATAAAATAGCTACTGGTGGAGAGCTACATTCGATACACAACACACTTGAAACTATGGATAGCGATTATGAAGATGTTGCTGAGGTCGGAGAAACTTGCGAAGTCAGGGAAAGTAACCCACATAGCAATAGCTCATCTGTGCAATTTCAAACCCAAACTCGCGCCTCTCGCAAAAGGACGAACAGCATTCATTGTCGGAAGGACCCTTTAAAGACAGGCAGTAAGCGACGAAAAAGTATGCCACCAAAGAGAAATCGGTCTACGTTAAAGCTTTTCAATGATCACGCCCAATTCTTCGATGAATCAGAGTGGCAAGAGCGTAAGTCTTGCTGTGGCTTAATTCTTTTATGCCCAAAATTGTTTGGAACAATATTATTCGATACGGAAAACTTTAAGGCCTGCTCAGAACACCAATGTTCTCAAGTTGTTGAGATTAAAGATAATGTGAAAACACAAAATCAGTCTTCAATAAGACTTCAAAGGGCAATCAACGCTACAAGGCCAACGGTAGAGCAAACATCAGCGCCATCAACATCAGTGCATAGCATTTACGAAACTTCATTACCCACTCCGGTGCCTGTTATTAATACGAATTCTACTCCAGTATTGAAGAAACATCATTTGTTTTTCAAAAGGCAGTCTGAATCTTTCCCCCAAGTGGATCTCGCTGTCAATAACAGCATAATAAATTCATCAAATAAGACTGAGTTTCTTGGAGCAATAACAACAGCTCCGGTTATCATTAAAAACAGTACTAACACCACCAACCCCAAAAGTACAACACCGACCGTACCACATCCATCTGAAATATCAAATGGAAACAGCTCATCTACTCTAGTTTCCACACCACTACCACTACCACTAGCAATTAACACTACAAACATATCTGCCATATCGAGCATTTCCCCTTCTAGTGCCACATCTGTGAGTGCGCACATGCCGCGACATTCTACAGCCAAAGTTACAACAATTTCCCCGCCTTTGTCAACAACAAATATGACTGGTGGCAATAGACTTTTACATAAAATTAAGACAGGAAAAATATTAAAGAATTCTCAGGAGAAAATAGGTGCCACCACGCCAGGGATTGGACGAGTCTCACCAGCGGCTGTTGAGCGGATTAAAGGTGGTGATTTGCAGGAGTTGAAACCAGTAATTCGCAGTGTGCCAAAATCGTACATACTAACGAAGCCAACGATAAATGGGCAAAAGTGCAAGCAATACAACCCAACCGGGTCGCCACCAACATCGGCATGCGCTAACTCCGCGGCTAATTCATCATCCACGGTGGCACCCAAGTTTAGCGACAATTCTTCCGATTCGGGTTTCGATGAAAATCTGCTAGATCGGAAATCAGCAAGTCCGTTGGTAAGTTGGAATTCATCGTCCTTTTTTGAATTCCTTAAGATTCTACATTTTTATTATTTTATTAATGAAATTATCTATTTAGAGGGAGGATATTGGTAATGTGAAACCGGTCATAAGCCTGTCAACCGGCTTTTCCTCAACGGGCCCAAACCAGACTTTGTTGCTGGCATGCAATGAGAGTGCAACCAGAACGCCACATATGCAAAATATGTCGCGAATGGTAACATCGAATTCCGGTGTAATGCACCAGAACTACCAACATCAATCGGCGGCAAACAAGGTATGAAAGCGACCTCTTTTGTAGACTAAATAATGAAATGATTAATATATTTGAATATTTTTATAGACTGGTGGCCGTGTTGGTTCAGCTAAAAAATCATTGAAAATTTCACAAGTCAAGCCTACAACAATATCGGTGGGTAGTACAAATAATAGCATTTTGGGAGCTCACATTAACACGACAGCGACAGCGACAGCAACAGCAACACCATCTATTCGTGCAATCTACAACAATAATACAATACAACATGAAAACGGCGTGACAACGATCGTACCGGCTTCTTCGTTAGCTGCCACCACACAAACGGCTGCTATGAATGCACTTGCCCCCAGCACCGTTACCATAACACCAGCTCCGATCCATCATTTAGGGGGCGCGGCAGTGAGCCTAACAAAAAAATTAACCACATCAGGTCTAGGAGTGAATTTAATTGCCACAAATGGCAATAGCCAGAGCAATATTCTGCACACGGTCACGAATACTGCGTCACATTTGATCAATCATGCTAACAGTGCACTGATGCAGCAACATCACAATACAACCACTAATATGAATCAGAAGATAATTCTCTTGAAGACTGCCGGTCCCACAAAATACAATAATTTTGGGAGTATCGGCAGTAATGGCAACGTTAACAATGTAAAGACAACTATTGGCATGGGCATTTGTAAAAATTGACCAAATGGAGGTCGACCGAGGTTGAAGCAGCAGCGGGTAACTTAAACGCTATTTTGTCAGTAGGGATTCTGAGGCATTTTACATACACTGATATTAATTGCTTTTACGTTGCTACATAAACATATATAGTGCATATAAATAGTATATAGTGGAATAGTGGAATACTGAATGCTGACTGTGCGCCTCTCGTGACCCATCTCTTATTAAACTATTTAGTATGTAACGTTAATATGAACATTTTAAATTAGTTGAGCAAGTGTGACTACATTTTTTAAGTGCTTTTTGGCCTTATTTGTGCTAAGCATTTTAAAGTTGTCGTTGCGGTAAAGAATAGAAAATACTCTTTTAAACATATTTTTTAGTGATGAGATTCAGAGCATAATAAACACCACCATTTTCGAAATGAGGGAAGAAACACTTTTTATCGCTGCCATGGGAGCAATAATTTCGACAGCTTTGAGAGGGTCTATATATATTTACTATATGTTTTAGTTTTATGCGCATATTGCCGGTTACAACTATGTTTAATTTCATTCTTAATTTATAAACTTTTAAATATTATCTTGTCTACCACATACATATGTATAAATACTTGCATAATTCATAACAATGGGCACACGCACATTACTTTTTAAAGTTTATTTGCGAAATATTAAGTTTACGGCGAGGATAATAGGTATAAAGAAATATAAATGCCTTTCTGCTCTATTTTTGTATTTTGTACATTTTTTCTATATACATCTATAGATAATATAATAAACTCGTAAATCTTTGCTATACAACCAGAATGTTTGGCATTTCATAGCATTTTTAAAGTATTTTATTAAGTTAAGAGGCAAAACTGTTCACGAAAATACAGAAATTTCTGTTTATGTGCAAATATTTTGTTGTTGTATTGACGGTCTCCATCTGGTATCGCTAGGGACCAAAAGGTCTATGCGTGGCTTAATGCCAACCAGGCTAACCTAACCTAAAGGTTTATGAGTGTACTAGCAAAATCAATAAATAAAATCAAACATATTTAATTAATAAAACTAAATTAAAAAAGTGGGCTAGTGTGCACAAGGGACAAGTCTTAAGAGCTGAGTCTCAGACGCATTCATATTTTGTAAGACCGCCACAATATTTTCCTACTGCCTCGATCCTTTTTGGCACAGAGCTTGTTCGAGTTTCTTTCAGACTCGCTGTGTTGCACGATTAAAATTACGATAATTAAAGTATCACGTTCGATGTGAAATTATGGCAGCTTTGGCAAAAGTACAACATTCTAACCAACAAACTTCTTCTCTTTGTTATATTCAATCGTAAATTACCGCCAATATCCAAGTTGTGAAGGAAAATATTTATAGGAAACTGCTTTATTTTTATTTAAATATCCACCTTCACTTATCTATGCAAAATAAATGCCGGGCGGACATGAGAAAAATATCAGCTGTGTTACAAGCC
Organism: Anastrepha ludens; assembly: GCF_028408465.1. Classification (NCBI taxonomy): domain Eukaryota; kingdom Metazoa; phylum Arthropoda; class Insecta; order Diptera; family Tephritidae; genus Anastrepha; species Anastrepha ludens. The sequence continues at coordinate 6,179,480 of NC_071499.1, read as the reverse complement.
TCCAATAAGTCCATACACCATCAACAAAACACAAATAAAAATGTTTGGGAGTATACCTGGGCATGCCGAAAGGGCTCACGCCCATAATTTAAAAATTTGTATTGAATAGTCATCAATGGTCTTTCGGCAAAAATCGCTCAAAGACACTCGAGTTGTCTAATCCCATTCTCTACAAACCACGTTTTTTGTTATTTTTACTGTATATTTCGGCTATTATCCGGCATAAAAACGGGCTTGTTTCAATATTTCCCTGGCCACGTTGAAGTATGTAGACTTGGAATTATTCTCATTTCCGCGAAGGCATCCCCAAACCATAAGTGACCCGTTTCCAAATTTCAGCGTTGGGATGTTGTGGTGCTGTACACCCACTTCTTTATTAATTCATTTCCATATGTCGCCATCTGATCCTACTCAATTGACCTTAGTTTCATTGGACCAAGCAGCTTTCTCTTAATTATGATGAATAGTGAAATATTCACACGTTTTAGCAAAGTTTAAGTGTGTTTAGAAAAATATTACCTTGCCGTTGTTGTTATGTGAATGAAATAACATGGGAATGCACATCTCCTATATTTGTGAGCAGTTGTGTCCTTTACTGTATATGCCAATAGTTTTATTTTATAATAATGCCTGCTCGCAGAATGCAATACTATGTATCGAATAAAAAGTGGACAACAACAATGAACGTTTTAATTTACTGTGAACCCTATGTAATATTGAAAAAAATTATTGAATAAGCAATCATCTAAATACATACATACTTACATACAACAAAAACATACTTGCATATATTCTTGAAGAAATGAACTATGTGAACACTGTAATTCATCAATTTTCGATTACCCACTTCTTGATTAGTGAGGGTAAGATTAGTTAAGACAAATGAAAAAGGCAGCGCACAGATCCTAATTCGCCCAGATAGAGGGGAAAATGTCAACCCACTTGAAAATAAGAAAATAAATCAAACGCGAGAGATTTTATAAAATCCGCAGAAACCGGGTGTTATCATAAAAATTAAACGAAAAAAATAATAATTCCATTTTGTAGACATGTTAGCATAGTGTTTTCGTAGTTTAGTAGCATATAGTTGGCCTACTAATCTAATTTGTTGGACAGTAATATTTAAGCGTCATACGCAGACTATAAACAAAAATTAATATAAAAAAACTATGAAAGCTAAAAAATGAGCAATGATTTTCTAAATAAAGTTTTATTAAATATAAGATTATTATGAAACTAGATCAATTATATATTTTCTTAAAATTAAAGAAACTAATTTATTTCAAAAAGTGTGAATTTCGTTAAAAATTTTAAATTATTTTTTCATTGCAAATAAAGTCTGAGGGTGCACGCACGTCGAACGCACTTTGATTATTTTAATAAAATTTAATATTGGATTATTAAATCAAGACTATTTGAAACGTATTTTTTATTTTTATTAGTAACGGGTGTTTTTTTAGCTGCATAAGAACTATCGATTTGACAGCTGAGAATAGCAAACTATTGATATTTCTGTTCAGTAAGGTTTGCCAAGTTATCATAAATCGTTTGTCAAAATTTACTTTGAAAAAATAAAATTTTTCGCGCGTTCATAGAGCACTGGCGGCATCGTCGGTGCTTATTTCTTTCGAAATGAGAAAGGAGCTGCTGCCGTTTTGGTGAGTGGCGAGCGCTATCGAGCCATTCTGACTGAATTTTTCTTACCAAAAAATTTGTCAGCTAAACATGGATGGCATTTGACTGCGCGTTAAGACGGCGCAACTTGCCATACAGCTCGTTTAATAATTGATTTATAACATTTTCATGGCAGCCTGCTCTACGTTAGCGGAATGATTCGGCGGGATTTTCCCGTCCAAGGGCTCCGCCCCAGTAAATTAAACCTGTCTAGTACACCGTACTATAGATTTATTACAATATTCAAGCCAGCATTGGCGCCATGCGATTAGATTAATTGGAGAAACTAGACGAAAATTGTAGCAGCGAGCTCGTAGCCGCAGCGGCCATATGCTGTATATTATATTAAAAAAAAAATTATAATAATAAAAAAAAATCATTGCATCAATATTTCTGTTTTTTATTATGATTTCAAGTTCTCAAGCTGTTAAAAAAACACCCGATACAAAAAAAAAAACGTGAATAGCGATTCAGCTTCGAAAAAATCGAAACAAAAAAAAAATTGTTTTGTGCGCTATTCAGAAAATACCCATATTTGCGAGGAATTCAGTAATATTGAGCCTACCAGTTTTATGAGGAATTTCGTAATATTGAGCCTAACTGCGTCATATTATATTTTGCAGACGACGTATACTTTTAGGCGCTCAAAATGGGTTGGCAGGTCAACCAATGTCGATTTTCGAAAACTTGCTGCTGTGTGTGAATGGCCTGCATCGATTTGATCTCAACATAAAGAATTTTGTTCGTAAATGCAGTATTTTATCTGCGCTGCATGATTGACTCGTAGATTTGGGTTTCGGTTTCCCGCAACAGAGCAATTTATGGTATTTACTGCAGTAGCTTTAGAAATCTGTCGTAGTACTTGCCACTGCTTGTATTAAAAAGCTCTTGAATACAACCAGAATGCTGCGTTTACGACCAAACCAAAGGTTTTCCAATTACCCGTTCGTAAATAATGCATTTAATTATTTTCGGAAATAATTTCTACGATAAAACTGTACATACGGTACGGTGCTGTAACCATAGATACCTTAATTTGACTTACACGTCAAGCGAATATGACAAGTATTTTAACTTTACTAAAACACCAATAAAGATAGAGATAAATACCATATAAAGAAAAGAATCGAAAAAAAAAAACGATTATAGTTTAAGATTTCTAATATATAGAAGGGCTTAGGATTCTTCCAATTTAATTGGAAAACGAACCCACATATGCAAGTTTTGTATATTATATAATCATAAGATAGAATAAAGTAGTCGAATTCACGGTTTGTAGAGTTGTTAATGAGATCCGTAGTAGTTATTCAATCATTTAGTGTTAATGCCGACATTCGGAAAATATGCAAATAAATGATGAGAAAACAATATGGCGCAAATAAGTCAGCCTCTATGTTTACTATGTTGTGCGAGTAGATTTTACTATATAACGGAATATTGCTTGAGTAGTAGGTATTTTTATGCGAAATGTTACCCCTCTTGTGGTGCCATTCTATGAAAGTGGGGAAAAGACAGGTTCCTAACACCGAACACAAGCTGGGATAATTAGTTTGCTTCAAATGCGCACTAATGCAACCATAATCGTCTACACAAAACCCATTCAATTATTGGTAACATTTATTTTTAAGCAATTGCAAGTTGTGGTAATGTTAGTAATGATAACGAAGAGACTAATATCAAATCATGTACTCTATTGCTATCAAAACTCTACAATCTAAATATACAAATAAGCGACTTTTCTACTTGTGCACTACAAAAAAGCGTTCGTTCACACAACCTACCACTTAAAGACATACATATGTATATCTGTGTGTATACAAATAAGAATTGCGCAAACGACATCTCTTTTTATAAATAATGTTTTTATTATAAGTATAACATTTTACTTTCGAGTGTTTATATATATTATAATATACTATTTTTTACATAGCATTTATTGTATTATGGTTTTTATACACAAAATCAATCGAGAAATTGAATTTAAGACATTCAAATAAAATTTTAAATGATTGAAGTGGTTTATTTAAAGAATCCACAAATGCGTATGTAATGTTTGAATGAAGAACACATATAAATATATCTATATAAAAAGGGAAAATAAATATTCAAAATATTTGCATAAATAGTAAATACAATATTTTCGAGAGTTGTAGAATTTTATTTGCTGCATGTAAAATGGTAAGAAGTGTACGCCGTGGAATACTGAAAAAATATGTTTACTTAAAAATTAGTTTAATTAGTTGCGAATTGCAATATAGTTAATGTTAAATGCACTGATTTAATGATTACACCGTTGAATAGCAAAAGTATACAATTGACACTTACACCCTTTTCTTGGATGTTTGATCGAACTCCCCCCTCTAAATATTTTTCCGCAAATGGAAGGACCTACAGTTTTATGACGCCTCCGACCGGTAGATGTTTTTTATGAGTCGTTTCTGCCAGTGCCTACTGAGCAGCTATTGGAAAAAACTTTTGCTATCACTTGGTGTTTCGTGCCCCGAAGTTTTGAATCCTTGCACTTCCGCATGGTAGTCGCGCCCCATCTCATTCGTCTTATATAGTAAGGCTGCATATTTAGTTTTTCATTTTCTCATCTAAATTGAGAACTTTAAAATTTTAATGGGCTAAATTTTCAAAAAATGGTTTTAATACTTATACTCAGTCTGGAATATTAATAAGGGCATCAAAGGAAGCAGGATGTATCTAGCGATTAAAAAATTGTTTTCGTTTTCTTTTAAACTTCGTTTATAAACAAATATTTGATACTATGAAAGTCTAAAGTAAAAACAAAAAACATTTTTTAATAGCTCTCTTGCGTTTGATATTCATATTAATATCATAGAGTGAGCATAAGCATTTACTTTCTTATTTTTTTTTTTTGAAAATTCAGTACTTGGATATTTTGCAGTCCGTTAAAAGATTAAATATCTGAGAAGAAAAGAAAAACTGAGTATTCATGGATAACAAAAAAAAAAAAAAAGTTGACCGCACGCTTTTATATTTCGTGTTTGCTCTTCTTATTTGCTACCACTTCTTCTTTTTTTGCAACACTTTTAATATTTAGCAACTTTCGCTGCATTTTATGGTTCTTTAATTTATCACTGTATTCTTTCTCTAACTTCTTAATCGCTGCAGCTGGAATAGTCCAATCGGAATTTTCGGCAGTTGATACTTTTGTGGGGTCCCCCGTTGCATCATAAACCGGTATTTCAATGCCCAACCGTTTACATACTTTTTCCAATACATCATCCACATAGGTTGATATAATTAAATCTGCTTTTTTGTCCTAAAATACGAAATTTCAGTATTTTCAAATTTAATTAGAATAAATTAAATAAATACATGTTTTGTTGGTTGCAGATTACAAACAATCAACTTTCCTCCGAATTTCTTATTTTTCAGCGGTAAATTCCCACTTGGTATGATTTGAAGAGTGGTGCCCATCGATATATTAACATCCGCTAAACTACAATATATAGGTATCATAGAGCATTGTGTATACATACAATACGTGCTTAAGGAGTTTACCTGGAATGTAAGAAAGCTATATCTAAATCTCGCTCTGGTAGATCAGCCTCCCAGTCAAGGATATTGTCTAAAAGCAAGCCTCCACGACATGCGCGCACGTTTCCATTTTCAGCAGAACGACACATACCGCCACAAGGCTTTTGTCCCACGGTCTCTGCTGCTTTGACCCGCACGAATTGTCGTTTACACTTGTTACATTGCTCTACGAACATATTTCCGTGCAGCTCGGCTAAGTAATGACGTGACAAACCTGACTTTAAATGTAGTCCATCGATATTTTGACTTACAATGTATCGCACAAATCCTCCTTCTACCAAAGCACGCAATGCCATATGTGTTTTAGTGGGTTTTGCTTCATCGAAGGATACATTTATGGTGGGTTTTTTACCTTTCTGCTCCAGTGTCCACACACCTTTCGGACCACTGTAAGAACGTAAATGTTATACACATATGTACATATGTATATGGAAGAAATACTCAATTTATTATGCTTACCGAAAATCAGGTATACCAGCACTGGTGCTTATGCCAGCGCCTGTATGTATCACAATGCGTCCCCGTGCGGCCAACATCCAGTCTACCAGTTCGGCGCATTTCTTCTCCACTGTCTCAGCGCTATCGAACCTCTATGTCAACAAATGTGGGCTTAGGCTTAGCAAATCGTTTAAAACTAGAACCAAGCTTACCTCTGGTAATCCTAAAATCCCTTTATTTTCATATGGTGACAAACCGTCTGCATAATTGCAGCTCATGTTTTGACCAAGAAAAGTAAATATTATGCGGCAAGCAAAATAATAAAAACTACAAATAACACAACAAATGCCCTCCAATGGAGAGTGGATAGAATCGAGTTTGTAAATAATGGCAATCGTGTAGTGTTGCCAGAACCATTTTTGTTTGGTCTTTAAAAGGTCCAAATGACGTTAACAAAACAAAAATCGCAATGAAAAGCTAGAAATGCACTGTAAACAAAATATGTAAATCATATGATAGAGGCACAAATAGAATAAATATTGTACAAAGCAAATGAAAAGAATACGCTCTATGGCAGATTAGTTTGTGGAAGTGTACGGCCGGATAAAATTGCCAATAATTATTACGGGAAGTGAACAAGTGAATAAGTGGAATAATAATTTGGCAATTTCTGGCGCTGGGGAATTATATTATATACTACATGTGCACACATAAGGAATGCTAAGAGAATTTTGGGAAGGTGTATTAAATAATATAGAGATACCGTTGTGCCGAAAATTGACGAAAATGAGATTTTAAGGTTTGCCTTAATTACATGTAGGTTTTTCGTATTGTGAATTTTTAATGCAAACGAGCAATGTTAAAAATAATAAGTTTTATGGCAGTTTTTGCTTAAAAAATCATTGAGGTCTGCTTAACAGATAGTGGACATTATGCACTTCTATCAACGAAATATCTGCTTTGTAAATATAATCAACGGGCATTTGTTTTTGTTTTTTGTTTTTTTTTTTTCAATAGACAAAATCATAAATGTGTGCATACATACATACATAGGTGCCTGCAAAATTGGTTATTCGAATGTCATTTAAAATTTTGAATTAAATAAAAATAGTATTAGCTATACTAGCCGCTGTTGGCATTGTGTTTTACATAGTTGCGAAAGTCATTGGTGAGCATTTGAAAATTTCTCAGACTATTTTGGTTTTAAAAAAATGTAAATATGTGCATACATATGTACGCTATATTTATGTGCATTACATACTTACATATATTATATTTTGGTGGTATTTACGTTTGGTTAGGCACGGAGTGGACGATATCGCTAAATTGGCTCCACTTAGCAATTAGTCGACAATTACAGTTTTACATTTAGGATATTTTAACAATTTTCCATACAAACTTTAGTATTTATATGAGTTGAACCATTCGTAATCTTTTAATGACAGAGGGGGCGAAAATACGCCTAAGACTACGAGCATCCTTAAAGCACCACAATCTAACAAAGGCATTGTACTGAGCACAATTGAAGTAGTCGATGCAATAATTGTGCTCGAAATGTTTGATTTTACACCGTTTACCTACTTTTGTTGTGCACATATGTAGTGCATCCACTGGCGTCTCCTATGGGGAGCTGCATTGCTTATTTATTCTGTAGACGAAATAAGCGCTTCAGTCTTATTGATTAGTTCAGTTGGACTCAATTGTCTGCTTCCCATGCAAGTTGTTTCTCTTTAAGCATTGGGATCTGCAAAGGAACATCTACATGGTGTATTTTATCATTAATTTACCTTGATGCCTGAATGTGCACAGTATAGTACTAAATGTAGTTATATAAAGATGAACGTGTGGATTCGTATGCGAGTACATCATGTTTACTGACCACTGTCAACACAAATTGATGCCCAGGCGAACCGTTTTTAGAGCTCATCAGACTTGTTTGTTTTGATTTAGGGGTTTGATTTGCTGGTTGCCCTGAATGTGTGTGGCATTCGTATGCGTGTATGTAAATATCTGTAAATAATGAAAAATAAGTGCATATGCACAAACAATTTTATCAGGTAATATATATATATCAGTATAATATATACATATATATATACAGGCTATACGTTTTTTTTTTCAAATGTTATTGTTATTAGCAGCAATATCGAATATGTGAGTAATTACATATATACATACATATGAAAATGAAACATGTATGTATATAACCAAGCCATAAACCCTCATCTTGCTTGTTTGCAATTCATTATATTTGCCCATGGGTGGTAAAATCGTACTTAAAAATATCTTTGATAAAAAAAAATTACTATGCTCATGCTTCTTTGTTTTCATATTTCAGGCCACTAATTTTTTCCAACGACGCATTGATTCGTATTAACTGAACAAATGAAAAATGAAGCAAATAAATAAGAAATAATTTAAATAAAAAGGTAATAAACAGAAACACATTATTTCTGAGTTGGTCAATTATATATTTTAAATGTTGATGTTAAACATAAAAGTAGCTATTAGAAGTCTATGTTTTGTACAAAAACGTACTGTTGGGCATTATAAAGTATGAGTCAAATTGAATTACTGAATTGCCAAACTAATTTTAATTTGCAATGCTATACTGCAATAATTAATGGTATTCTGATGTCAAGTAGCGAGGGTGTTTCTTGCATACAGCAGTCTATTATCTTTGTATTCACCTTTTACGTACATACATATGCGCATATGTATATGTATCTACAATGCACATATGTAAGTAAGTACGTTCTGCTTCATGAATTGTTTTATAGCCCACAAAGATAAGGAATTGGTCTGAAATTTGCAGTCATTTAGTTTAGATTGCATAGTTGTACGTTATTTTCATCGTCCCAGCATTGCGCCTGCATGTCTGTGTGGCATTGATTGTCCAAAAACATCTATCAGGTTCTGACGTCGCTTAGATTATATGTATGTTGGTAGTAGCTCTGTTCATGAAGCAAAAAATTTGTAACGATGATGAAATGGAACAAATTATTGATTTAATTACTGATTTTTGAAATAAACTCATCTGATGCTGAAGCTCGTTATTTTGCATTTTATTTGCTTTATTTTTTTTTTTTATTAAATATGAGGTAGCTCAACTGAAAAAAAATTAAATTTTTGTGATTTTTCTGCCAACAATTTTATCATCTTTTCGTAAAACTCGCAAATTGTAACTGGTTTTGCGTTCCTTTTGAGAGCGAATTCTCGGAAATTAAGTTACTGGATAATTTTTACATGAACAAACCTATTGTGGCAATCAAAGCTTTCTTCATATTTTCCTTGCTTCCTATTGCCAAATTAGTTAATAGCCAAAAAGTATTAGCATAAAACACGAAAAATGCCTTGAATGATTTTGATTTGTATTTCGGAAACTTCAGCAGCGGTACTGTAAGCTGTGGTTCAGAAGTACATACATATATGTATGATTGGCTGATTCCTATTTAATATACATATGTATGTCTTCAAACAAACTTTATAAATTTTATCTAAAATATATTTGCTTACATTCTCCATTTTAATCACCATTTTTATTTAAATTTAGAACTTTCACTCAATTCGCAAATATTAATTCGTGTTTATTTTTACTTTCCGATGAGCTGTTTTACTCAGTTGCAAATTCTTACAAGTCAAAATTTATCCAGTAAAAATTTGCAACTTCCCCTCAAAATGAAATGTAATTTTTCTCTTTCACTTCCCCTACTTTGCAAGTTATTTGGGTATATGAACACTATAACTTGATTGTTACCAATTGTTACAAATTATTTGCTTCATAAACGGACTTAATATATTAGTGAATAATACTCAAGGCGACTCTTGAGTAAATAGTGATAGCAATGTGCATCGGCCAATAAATTAGCAATAAACCCATATCAGCCTATTTAAATTATCGATTTATACACTCATTTTGTACTAGTTTGTAAACTCAATTCCAAAACTAACTGAAAAACTAGACCTTAGACTGGGAGATTTCAGAACTATTACTGCTACTGTTTTTTAGTATGTGGTAATTTCTATGCGAATAGCATATAACGTGTTTACTTTAGGTTATCAACACATCACACAGTATTCTTACTTGCCATTTCACTTTTACTATTTATTATTTTTGTTACACTCAATAGAATTCAGCAAGCCTTGCTTCCTGCCCTCTTTGGACTGACTACTTCGTAAGTTAAATAGTAAGAAAGTTTCAAGTATTGACTCTGCATAGAATGTCGCGCGAGCAGTTTAAAAGGGAAAGCGTCTTTAGAAGCATATACAATCAAAGTTTGCATTCAGCTCGGGCTGCCTCACAAAACTATATTGCCAGTACAAAAGGTATCATACAAAAACCTCACATCGATAACATAATCAAATGTACTTACATATCTTGATCTTACAGATTCACTTGATTATGTACAGCGTTTGGGATTGATGAGCCGGTTGCATGTACATTCAGGCTGTGTAAATACTGTTTGCTGGAACCGCACCGGCGAATACCTGTTATCGGGAAGTGACGATCAGTGTATTGCCATAACGAATCCTCATAATCAAGAAGTTCTGCTAAAGTATAAAACAGCGCATCGCGCGAATATTTTCAGTGCACGGTTTATGCCCCGATCGGATGGTCACTCAATCGTTTCGTGTTCCGGTGATGGCATAGTATTGCATACAGAGTTGCTGGCACCGTATGTTCGCCGACAAGGAACATCGCTCGTTAACAGTGTCAGTGCTGGTGCTGGTGCTGGTTCCATTCGGGACGCAGCTTTTATGCTGCCTATCTATGAGCATAATGAGAACGAAGCAAAATTGAGTTTCTTCAATTGTCATAAAAGCGGTACAACGTACGAAGTGTTGACGGTACCTTCAGAACCACGTTCATTCATGAGCTGCGGGGAGGATGGCACGGTGCGACTCTTTGATTTGCGTCAAATATCGAGCTGTCATAAGACTTGCTGTAAGGATAATATACTTATATTCAGTCCATCAGCAGTCAATGCCATGGATCTCTCTCCCATCAGCAACTATTATGTGGCAGTGGGTAGTTCTGATGCCATTGTGCGCGTATATGATCGTCGTTATTTATCGGTGATCGATTTCAGCGACAGCTCTATACCTACAACCGAGAGGCATACGCGACCAATTAAGGCCTATCCCATTCCTATGACAACGAATCGACAATATCGCATCACTTGTGTTAAATACAGCCCCGAAGAGTCTGAGTTGCTGGTAAGCTACTCTTCAGAGTACTTGTATCTGTTTGACCTCCGACGAGATGGCGTTGACGTAAATGATCTGTATGAGAAAGGACGAGTATCTGATGCGGGCAGTTCATCTCCTCCTCCCGCACTAACAGCCGAACAAGTTACACGGAGATTACGTTTACGTGGCGATTGGTCCGACACTGGACCGGATGCGCGTCCAGAAAACTACCCTCGTGGGCGGGTCGAGATTGGACAAGTGCGACCGCAATTGCAAGCCAACATAATGAGTCGCATGACGGAGGTTATCTCCCGCATGCTCAACGATCCGCGTACTCGTATGGGCTTATCAGGTCAAGCACAAGAACTGAACCGTGAAAACCAAGCATCGTTGCTGGCGGCAGTGGCAAGGGAAACAGCGGAAGGTGCGTAGTGTGAAAAATTGAAGTTGTTAAAATATAAAATAATTTTTTTCTCAGACTCAGCACCCTCAACATCAGGTGCATATTGGCGAAGAGTTGCCAGTCGTTTGCATACCTCACGCACGATTACCGTAAATGCTCCTCAATCAGATGCTATACCTGCTCAAACAGAATCCACATCTACTGTAGACAACGGTACTAGTAGGACAGCTGATGAAAATAATTCTGAGCCATCTACAGCAGCGGCGAGTACGCCTAGTAGCAGTGAAAGCCCACAAAGTATTCAATTTCGAGATGATGAAGCAGACACATTGAACGAAGAACTTGCGGAGCTAGATATGCAAGCTAAGGAAGTGGTTTTCGATTATCTGCGAATGAAATATGTTGGCCATAGAAATGCACGCACGATGATCAAGGAAGCGAACTTTTGGGGCAATAACTATGTGATGTCGGGATCTGATTGCGGGCACATTTTCACATGGGACCGGCGCACCGGAAAACTAGTGATGCTCATGCAGGGTGACCAACATGTAGTGAACTGTTTACAACCTCACCCTGAGCTACCGTATTTAGCGAGCTCGGGCATAGACTACGACGTTAAGATATGGGCACCCACTTTGGAGCACACCAACTTTGATGAAGAAATAGCTGAAGATGTACGTATATATGAATTATATCAAGGCACTTACTATACATATATCGCATTAATTCATATATTTTTCGATATTTAGCTCATGAAACGCAATGCCATAATGTTGGAGCAAACTAAAGACACTATCACAGTGCCAGCGGCTTTTATGATTCGTTTATTGGCATGCATTCACTCACTGCGAAATCGAGAACGTATTCTAAATCCCGAGGAGAGCAATAATCCTTCCAATCAAATAGACAATGAAGCTAGAAATCATTCAAATGAAACGGGAAGTATAGCGTTGAATGAAGACAGTGGCGAGGATCCAGAGGCTAGAAACAGGAACAGTAACGAAGAAACAGAAACGTCTGGACAAGAGTAACTAAAAAAAATAAATAATAGTGATAAATTAAATATTAGTACGTACATTTGCGAGATGGCATAATTTAAGCGAGTATCTGAAAGGCTTTTGAAATGTACTCTACAGTGTGATTTTTACCTGGATAAAAAATTTAGAATTTCTATTTAAATTAAAAACAAAATAATAAAAGGCACTTAAATACAACTATTCTCATATGTGTAAGATGATTTTTTGTTGTTGTTGTTGTAGTAAATTGTGTTTTTGTTTAGAGGTTAGGTTTTTAAGTTGGCACTACTTTTTTCGTAGATGGTCTTTTTGACAGCTGTCACTTGATTTATGCTCAGTTTGGTTTGCCATTTCATAATGAATAGACTTACACCTGAACAACGTTTGCAAATCGTGCATATTTATTACGAAAATAATGGTTCGGTTCGCGCGACGCATCGCGCGCTGCGCCCAATATTCGGTCGACATAATCGTCCATCAGAGTCACTAATTCGATTAACCATGGATCGGTTTCGCACCACGTTTGCTTTAGTGGATAATACGCATCCTCAGAGACGTCGTACAGTGCGCACCGAAGACGCTATTGCTGCTGTGGAGCAGAGTATCGAAGAAGACCCGAATGAGTCCATCCGCCATCGCGCGCAGCAATTGGAGATGTGCCCATCCACTTTATGGAAGATTTTGCGGAAGGATCTTGGTTTGCGGGCTTACAAAATCCAACTCGTGCAAGAATTGAAGCCGAACGACCATCAAGCGCGTCGCACGTTCGGTGAATGGGCCCAAAACGAGATGGCCACCGATCCCGATTTTCACAAGAAAATTTTGTTCAGCGATGAAGCTCACTTTTGGTTGAATGGGTATGTCAATAAGCAAAATTGTCGCATTTGGAGTGAACATAATCCACAAGCAATTACTGAGACGCCGTTGCATCCTCAAAAAGTCACTGTTTGGTGTGCTCTATGGGCAGAGGGAATCATTGGTCCATATTTCTTTAAAAATGAAGCCGGCCATAATGTTACAGTCAATGGAGAGCGCTACAGAGCCATGATTAATGACTTTTTCGTGCCTGAATTGGACGATGCTGATGTGGACGACCTTTGGTTCCAACAAGACGGCGCTACATGCCATACAGTCAACGCAACAATCGATTTATTGAAGGAAACTTTTGGTGAGCGCATTATCTCGCGCCGTGGACCTGTGGCGTGGCCTCCAAGATCGTGCGATATAACACCGCTGGACTATTTCTTGTGGGGCTATGTGCAATCGCTTGCCTACGCAGATAAGCCCGAGACGATTGACGTCTTGGAAGAGAATATTCGGCGCGTTATTGCTGACATACGGCCCCAATTGCTGCAAAAAGTGGTCGAAAATTGGGCCTCTCGGCTGGAATTTATTCGAGCCAGCCGCGGCGGCCACTTGCCCGAAATCATTTTTAAAACATAATGGCAAACCCTTATCTTTATAATAAAGCTAAATTCTTGGCCATAACATTAAATTATATACGTTTTATTTCATCTTGAAAACCTAACCTCTAAAAAAAACACCTTTAGTTTATCAAGCCCTGCCAGTCCGATCTACTCACCGGTCATCGTCGTCTATCTCAACTAACGCTAGGCCTAGGAAATAAGCTGTTTCGATGGGTTGGGTCCAAAGGGAAACGAGCATCGTGTGCGATATCTTAACATATCAGACATAAATTCAGTATGTCGGGGCCGATTCTGGATAGGTAGGAGTTTAACCTGCTTCGATGCTCAGAAAGTATGAGTAATTGTGTCAAAGTAAGACAGGTTGTTGCTGTTGTAACAATATAAGCATTCCACATACATGTACAGAGAATGCTGCTGGACTGACAGTCCTTGGCCGAATATAAATCCGGGACATTCTGGTGACGACAGTCGGTGCGTGGGAACTAACGCTCATCTCACGAAGCAGCTGAACCAATATCTGGTGGGTGGTCGGACTCCGATGACGGCGTTTGGGGTTTGGGACTTTTTTTGATGAATTTTTCCAATTTACTTTTGAAAAGTAAGCACTGTGTTTTACATGTAGTTATAAATATCATCTACATCTCAGGAATACCAACTATTTCTTGGACATTCCAATTTTTCCCCTTATACCCCTTTATGAATCACCCTTCTTAGTTTAGGTGCGACCATTACATCATAATTAACATAGACTAAAAAATTACCATATCCACAATATTTATATATATTTATGCCTAATTATACATGCTCATATCTGTATAATATTTATAATTATGTATTTCTACTTCTATTGCCTAATGTCTATTTAAACATTAACTGCATTTTGCAAAGTTGTCTTGTCATCAACTATGATGTTGGCTGCTGTTGCCACCGGATTCGAGCTTAATAACTGTTTAGTTGATGAACTCGACGAATAGCTGTCACTAGAGCTGCGTGTAGATGCAGTGTTTCCACTTATTGGATTGTCCAACATATCTGTTAAAAAAAAAAATAATTTAGTTCTGCAAAGCTGTTTGTACGGTAAGGTATGCAAGTTTTTACCTGGTAGAGAGCACACGTTGTTTTTCATTTCACATACTACATTACTAGGTAGCCCACCGCTTCCCGTAGAGCTGCTGCCAGGCCCAACTATATTACCTACTGAAGTTGACTTCTTATGTAAATTCTTTTTGACTAAGCTATTGGCCCCCTTAAAACTACCGGCATTTCCTTTCAGACTACCCAACTTGTCTCCACTCTTCGGGCGTTCCCGTTCTGGACATAAGGGACTCAAAATAGAATTCTGCGTATCTTCGGGTGTATAATAATCCGAGTCGTCAGCATTTACGGCGGTTGTCTCAACATTACCACTTGATGTATTGTCAGTACTTGCGCTCAAATCTGGGCGTTTATTTTTTTTCAATGACACAGTAGTTTTCATTTCTAGTCCTTCGTCGGTCTCATTATCACTATCGTGATTGATGCCAACTTCTTTGCTTCGTGGAATAGTTGCCGCATTTTGTTTACTATTGAGAGAAAGTAGTGGCGATAACTTTTCATTTTCACTATCATCGTCTTCTATATCATTTTGCGATGAGGATGAATTTGCGCTATTTGTATTTGAAGTGCGCTTTATTTTTGGCACCTTTAAACTGTGACGCTCATTAACAATTTGCAATTTATCCTGTGAAGGGTTAGACTTCATTTGTTTTTCCGATTTCTCTGCTGGAAAGGACTTTTTATGAGCAGGCCCGCTAGCAGCAACAGCAGTTCCTGTAGCTGTTGAGTTGCTTGCATTAATTTCATTTGTTATTTCCACTACAGAGAGTGCTTGATTGTTCGCGTTATTGGCAGCGGTTATGGTTCCCACTTCACTAGTGTTCGTTGATGTGGAGGCATTTTTTTTAATTTTAGGTCGCCGTTGGTTCGGTTTTAATGGCGAAGTTGCCTTATGATTATCTGCTGCCAATGCAGCGGTATGAGCAACACCATCAATCATATCGCCATCATTTGCTCGAGGTCGGCCCACAAATTGTGGCGGACCATTAAGCGCTTCTATTAAGGATATTGGAATGTATCCTGGTGGTATGTGTTGATCGCATGGGGCTGAGTCACCTGGTGCTGAGGTGGGGGTATTTTGATGTAATGC
Organism: Anastrepha ludens; assembly: GCF_028408465.1. Classification (NCBI taxonomy): domain Eukaryota; kingdom Metazoa; phylum Arthropoda; class Insecta; order Diptera; family Tephritidae; genus Anastrepha; species Anastrepha ludens. The sequence goes on along the minus strand of NC_071499.1, from coordinate 6,163,580 downwards.
TTGAGAACTTACGCCTTTTTGTACGGCACGAATTTGTAAAAGTGCGCGGAAAGGCGCACGACAAATAGGACAATTATTTGCCTGGTACCGCAAAGAATCCGCGCAAGAATTACAAAGACACAGATGTCTGCAAGGTAGTATGAGCGTGTCTCGGGTTTCACTCATACAAATAACGCATTCACTGCCGTGATCATCGATTTCCTCATCGATAGAACTTTTGTTGACAGCCTATAAGAAAAAAACATTTTAAATTACAGCTTTATTTTATATATTAAGTATATGGAGTTACTTTGTTCTCGATGCCGTAGATTTCTTGCAGCAGATAGCAGAGACCATCGACAAAGATTTTTTGTTTAAGCGCACGCAATACATAGCTGCTGGTTTCTGGATGGTGATCAATCACGCATATGGTGGTATGTGACTGGCGGCAGTCTTCGTTGCCCTCTTCGACGACACAATGTATCGCAACCGGGTACTGTTCCTTTGTCGGATTGTAGATGAAATCATCTTCAGGGATTAATTGCGGATTAAATACATGACCCGACTGTGAAAAGAATTGGTTTATGCCTTTTTCGTAGTGATACGTTTCAGATGTTAGTCCATCTCGAGGCGTAAGCGTCACTCCACTTGGACTTACTTCCTCTGTACAGAAGTAATAAATGGTGATCGCGCACTTGGCGTCCGAATCAAAAGTGAATTCGACGTTGTATGAGTACGGGCCGTGTTGCCCATTTACATCCCCGCCCCCACCCAAATCATTGGTGATCACGTTGCCCTCGATGTTATCTGTGTTTGTGTTTGCAGTCGCTATTTCGTGTTTTTCGGGAGAGACTCGAACGAAACGCACTGATTCCTTGCGTATATTTACTAGACTTTTTAGTGTTTTTGTAGGCTCACTAGCCTGAGGAGGAGGATATGGAAATGCTGTTGGTCGGCAACCGAGAAAATTCAAATCGGCATTTTCTCCAAATAGGTATGACTCCGGTTGGGGCGTGTCAAAGCGTTCGCCACCCATGATAAAGTGACTGCCAAAAAAATTTCCCGACCGTGGAGGATATTTGTAAGCGTGAGTTGAATTGCGTTGCTCAGCTTCTTCCACTGCACCATTCTGCCTACTCGTGAATGCACCCATGGATTGAATTATATGAGTAAAATTTGATCAATGGGGGTCCAGATAGTTATTAGGCACTACCGACCGAACAAACGAACAAAGCGAAATCAAGTTCAGATTTCTCCAACAAAACAAGCCTGAATCTCATATATTTATTAAAACTTTACACCTTATTTGCAATGAAAAGTCAACGCTGTGCAAAAGTTTCTGTAATTCTTAATGACTTTCTTTTGTATCGATTGAAAAATATTGATAAGTGTATACAAGGTGTGTTCAAAACTGGTCAAAACTGGCAGAGCTCGTTCACAATAAATTTTTGAAGCCATTACACCCTGCATCACAATATAAATAAAGGGGAATTCGCCAAATAAAAGTACTTAGAAAAGCTAAAAATTGAAAAAAATTAAATACAATGACTACCGACGAAAATATTATGGAAGAAATGTTAGGTGAGTTATTAAAACAAAAATATTCTACATGCAATTAAGCCATTCAATAGCGGCTTATTGTAATTGCATATTTTTTGCACTTTGTGCATTCTTAATCTACATACATATGACTAACAGAACGAGCGACCAATCCTAGTCGGGGAACGGTAGACGAGCTAAGTTGGCAAATGTTTTGTATGGTGGTACGAAGTAACCCAAAACTTGTAGACAGAGCCCAGGAAATGATTATGCAGAAAATCCGATCCAATAACATCACCGAATCGACAAGATCCATCGACGTTTGTTAGCATGCAATGATTTCGCGCACAGGCACTAATTTTACATTTTGTTTTAGTTGCTTGAGGAATGCATGACCACTTGTGGACCAGAATTTCAGGATGAAGCCTCTAAATTTCGATTTCTCAATCAACTCATACGTCTGGTTTCAAAGAAACACCAAGGGCCAGATACACCGGCACCAATCAAGAAACGTATTATGGAGTGCCTGCTGCTGTGGACAACAGAGTTTCCTCAAAGAACAAAGATACGAGACGTGTACGAAATGCTATGTAAGGAGGGTGGAGTAGACCATGGAACTACACCAGCTATTGAAGCAAAGCGCGCCAGTGTACTCGGTATTGACGAAGAAGTGCTGGCGAAGCTCATCAAGAGTAATGATCCAGAAAATTTTAAACGTGCGAATTTGTTAATTCAAAATCGCGTAAAGCAGGTGAGTATCGATATTACCTACTTCTTAACTTGGTAATAAATAGTTTTTTTTCTTACTAATTTTAAACAGGATGCGCGACGCATGGACTTGATGATAGAGCATAAAAATATCTTACAGGAAGTCACAACCACTGTTAGTGTATTGGACCAAATGCTTAATATATATGAAAGTGAAGGAAAGAAATCTGATGCCGAAAGTGACACCATGTGTTTAATGCGTGAATTATACCAAGCCTGCAAAAAACATAAATCGATTATGGAGCGATTGCCAGCGCTGATGGGGAATTTGGATGAAACTTTAATAGGTATACAGACTCTTCTCAATCAGTTAGAACTTATTGTAGTTTTTATGAGTTTTCTTGTTAGCCGAAACAGTGGAAAAGAATGATTCTTTACAAGCTGTCATAAAGCGATACAAAAACTTGGTTGGTTCGCCAACAAAGAAACCAACTACAAATGATATATCTGAACCCAGCCCTAAAAGTGCTGCTGTGGAGCCTATACGAAATAGTAATGCAGACCTACTATCGGATTTACTTGGTAACGAATCAAATATAACGCCGACCACGGAGTCGGCTAATGCTGCGTCGTCCATTGATGAAGTGGAGTTACTGGGTGCAACTGCTAATTTGCCTACCAGTAAAGTAGAAGGAACCAGTTTGAGTCCACTCGAAGAATTGCAATCGTTATTTGATGCCGGGGCTACAGGAAATACTGGCGCGCCAATTACAGCTAAAAATATGACTGACGTTTATAGTTTGAATATTTTAGAACCAATAAATGTGTTTTCCACATCTACCGCGGCTACTAGTACGGTTTGGTCAAATGCAATGGGTAAGGAGGAAAATTCAACAGAGAAAGGAGCCTATCGAAAACTTCCTGCAATAGACAAATTAAGTGAGGACCTTTTGAAAGCATCGTTGCAAGATGTAGAACGAGCGTATAGTTTCAAAAAGTAAGCAAAGAACACATGTATGCACCTGCACACATAAATAAATATGTACCTACAGTTACATTTCTTTAAGATCAAACTCGCATTGTATAAACCTATGCCTTATTTAATTTTCTAGGGGTTCGGAGAAACTAACGTTAAATAATTTAGCAAAAGAAAAAACAGTACCGACACCCCCTTTCGCTTCACCATCGAAGACTGTGCCAAAAATGAGTGAACACCAAGTTCATCAGGAAATGGATGACGAAAATATGCTTAACGAGAGCTCTCATAAAAATGCTTATGATTTGGAAGTCTCCACAAAAAGTGACGACACCGGGAGCTCTCAAAAAAATGCTTGCGATTTGGAAGTCTCAACAAAAAGTGAAGACACTGACGCTGTGGTTGAAAATGACCAAGTTGTGGAAGAAAATCCGCCAATAAGGCATTTAGCTGATATTGAGATCGATCTGGATGAAGTAGATCCAGCACCTGGAGACCCGCTATTGCTAGGCAACGATGATATACAACTAATGTTGAACTTCACCAAGAATCGCCCTAGTAAGCAAGTATCGGTGATTGTAATCTCCGCAATGAACAAAAGCAAATTGCCAGTACATGATTTCCAATTTGAGGCCAGTGTGCGCAAGGTAACTTCACATATACATTTTTATGAAACATTGAGTTAAGTTATAAGAATTACTCTCTTGCCCCTTAGCCTTGCAAATTGCGCCTGTTGCAGCCAACAGCAATAACGATGCTACCATGTAAGCCTTTTCGCCCAGCAGCTCCAATCAATCAAGTAATGCTATTGCTCAATCCTACTGGCCAGCCAATCGACGTTACTTGCATTTTCGGATATAAACTGGGTGATGACCCTGATCCTATAAAGGAATCCAATGTAGCAAAAGACATTCCATATGTTGAATAAATTGGCTGAACTGATTCCTGGTTGTATATCTTAAGCGCATTATCTTAGTTAGGGCGAACATTGTATTGCTTTTAATTTTAATATGCTAGCAAAAAAAAAAGCTTGCGTAATTATATTTGCGAGTTTATTTATGTCGATAAAAAAAAACAAATTCCCAACTTGTATTAAAATGGTATTAAACATTTATTTCTATGTGTTGGCGTCTATTATAGGTATACTCTTTTAATGGAAACTTTAATCTTGATACACTTTCGCATCCGCATACTTTGTGCACTATTGTTTGTTGTAATTTGAATTAAATAGGAGAAAATAATGCTAAATATAAAAATATATATTGTATACAGAATAAAGCTGCGATAGAAACATGTTGGCGTTAGAAAACAGGAATCTCACAAGAAATTGTTACTCTAATATATCAGCGCTTTGCGAACACATACACCAGCTCCAAGTTCGTGCTCCTTGCATTTCAGGCACCTTTTACGTATGCGGTAAATAAGCAGCATATTCCACCACTGGTTTTTCTTTTGCTTTCTTTGCGACGATTACATGAATTTCGTGTTGCACACCACAACGCGCCGCCCGTTTCACTCCCTGAAGCTTCATGTTATTCTGACACGATCTCATCTTTAAACGACAATGCAGTAATTGCTTTAGTATGGCCAGTGTATTTACGTTCCGGGTTCTTTGTTTGCAGTTTCCATAGCCGCGCTATCCCGTCCGATGAAGCGGTGAATACATATTTAGAATCAGCACTGAACGCCGCATCCCAAACCCAATAGTTTTCCACGCATAATTCACGCCACATTGTGAAATGTTCAGTCTCCCAGATGCGCGCTGTTCCATCACCTGAGGTAGTTATCAGTAGCCTTGAGTCGGGACTAAATTTGCAGCGCAATACGTAGCGCTTGTGTGCTGCTATTTTCTTTTTGGGACTAAGTGTACTCAATTGTTGGTTTGGCGATGAACTAAGTGACCAAATGTAACAATTGCCTTTATTGTTTACAGCGGCCATATACTGTCCATCGGGTGAGATGGCCACATCCTGTATGGAAGCATCTACTTCCGGTACGAGCTGATCATGCACCTCAGATTTAACGTCCCACAAATAGACTCCACCGTTTTGAGAACCCATTGCAATTTCAACTTGATTTGGATGTAAACAGGCGGCATTCACAGGTGCCTGACAGTCGAATACACGTGAACAATGTGGCTGCGGTGACAACATATCCCATATGCGAACACGGTGGTCTTCACCAGCAGTGAACATCCAGTTGCCATCTTCTTGAAAACCTAAGCGCGTCACATTCTTTTGAACACCTTCGAAATTTATAACTGGAGCGGAGCAGCTGGATTCTATATCGTACAAGCGTATGCATTGGTAGCCGCAAGCTGCCAAACGTGTTTTGTCTGGAGTGCGATCGAGGGCGTTTACTTGCTGTAAAAAAGGGAATTTTTGAATTCATTTGGTATGTTATCCTGTCACCCTGTTCGCAACAACGGCGGTTGGGAATGGCGACCTCATTCTTATCACTAATCAACTTACTGAAGTCTCAACAAAGCGCATTACTCGTATACAGTTGCCGGTGTGCGCCTGCCACAGTTTGATTGTGTGGTCATAGCCACCTGTCGCCAAAATTAATTGATCTCCGGTTGCTTCCATTATATGTCGGCTTGCTATTTAACTTTTAAAAGTTCATATTATGCACCATTTCCGAGTCCGAGATATAGTAAAAATTATACAAAACAATATACGCTGAAAGTTTTACAAGCACAAAATGTTATTACTTTTACTAGGTCTGATTACTGTCACTTTTTTGACGTTTCTTTTCAACTACTTCTAAGTCGAATCTATGCAAGGTGACTACGGTAGAGTAAGAACAAATTTATAGTATTTTGATTTTGCAATTTGGTTGTTTGAATGTGAAAACTTCAACAACAGGGGCAGGAATTGAATTGGGAAGCAGCGACTCGCAAGATATATTGGGGGAAGCATTGGTGAGTTTGAATCTTGGCCAACTGATTTAATTGAAAAGCCTGCAGGAGATTGGGAAATGAGCGAAAAGCAGTGACCTGAATCAGGAACCGAAGCACAGTCCATTCCAAAAACTATAAATAAGAAAACGCAAAAATGTAAATGTTGCAGTAAACGAAGAGAGGAAAGCGTTATTAGATTTGCAAAATACAAGCAGAACACTTAAAATATTTCAAAGTAAGAAAAAGCAAACCAAATTCCGTAAAAATGTTAACAAAGGGACTCACCATTCACAATAGAGTAAATTTCTGTAAACTGGTTTCTCGAAAATGTTTCATTAACTTTTGAATTGTCGACTCATAAAAAAAAATTCCGAAGTTTGCGATATGTTGTTCTTAAGGATCGACCATTTTCGTTTCAATAGCTTTAATCCGTTGTTCTATCGTGTAAAATTATATATCTGCCCACTTGAAAAATGTGAAAGATGGCATAAAAAAGGGCACCGCTGGGGAATTGTTCATTACTGACAGCTAAGTATAAGAGTAAGTATAAAGTATTGAAAGACCCTTTATATACCAAAATATTCACAATAATGACAGGAGTCGATTTAGCCATGTCCGTGCTCACGATAACCTGAGAAAAAAAATCTATTTTGACCCCAAAATTTTGCAACTAAAATTGCTTATAAATTTTAAGAGTTAATGTGAAAGTATGTGTAGAATCCCTACTTTTTAAAAAATCAGTTTGAAAAGTATGCGGGTTTTGAAGTGTGTTGTGAGCTGCAGATCTCACGTTTCGACTTGGGTGATCCTTTAGCCCATTTTAAGCGATTTTTCCATTTTTTCGTCTGATTACTGAGTTTTTCTTCACGAATTTTGTTCTTCAGCTGGTCTAAAAGGTTACAATAATATTCAGAATTTATGTTTTACCAGTGCATTTAGCCTCTTGTTTTGACTTAGAATCATGGTGATAGGTCCAAGTCTAATCCATAGTGCAGAATCGACGCACAGAATCCACTTTATCCATTCGTAAACGCTCAAAATTTTTTCTGAGAAAGTCGCATTCGAATGTGTTTTTGTTCCATGGTTAGCGAATGCGGCAACCATTGTGCACACAGCTTTCTGGAACCCAATACTTCAGTCAAAATATTGGTTTCACTGCCTAATGAGATGCCTAGGGCTTCCACTAAATCTCTTTCAATCCCTCGACGATTTTCAAACACGATGACCTGTCGTTTTTCTAGTTGTTTGAAACGTTCTGGACGTGGATCGTCTTTACGGCTTGTCTGACCACGTCTACAACACATCTACTCCTCTAATTGATGGGGAAAAGTCTTTATACACTTTCAACCTTCGCTCATAAATTTGCTTTAAATCTAAAATAAAGCAAAATTAAAAATTCAACCCCTGCGCAATACTTAATTTTCCTCATTGTAAAAAATACTGTAACACGTCGATACTAAATGGTTTGTAAACAAAGAATGAATTAACAGATTGAAATGAAACTTCACCTACGTTCATATGAAGAGTGCACCGACATGACAAAAAAAAAAAATAATAAAAAAAAAAGAATGTAGGCAAGTAGCAACGCCCTCTCTTATTGGACGGCAAAACTTATTGCACAACCTAGTAAATAAGCTTTCTAAACATTTGAAATTGTTGTTATTGGTTTTGCGAGTAAATTTGTCATTCGAGTCCGAATCGGATTGAACCAATATTACGTTTTTTGACACCCTAATAAACATATGTACATACGTACATACATACATTCATTAACTGATATAAGTTTTGTTCTATAACGCTGTTGCCGTCGTGCTAAGCCGACAAAGGCGTGCATATGTATGCATGTAGTAATAAAGCAGCAAGATATATTAGACTTTCAGTCGCCATTAGAGATGAGCATAGGACAAATCCCGATCCCGATGTACATAACTATTTTTCTTTTTTAAGCATTTCATTTTTAATTAAACATTCATTTTCAAATATATTGTACATACATTCATACATACAAACACATATGGCAGCAAAGAAAGTCGTGTTTAGACTGAGACAGCAGGAAGATAAGTAAAATTACCCAGACAAATATCACCAACCAACTTAAACTTTCTACTAAGTCCAGTTAATACCAGGCGTTTTATAAAAATGAAGGCTTATATAATAAAGCTAAGTATAAAAGTAGGACTTGAGGAAACTTATCTATATACACCAATACTTTTTCGCTAATATTCGCTATGGAAGTTATTTTACTAACGCAAAACTACCTCCCCGTTTTTTAATTACCTTTTATATAATAATTTAACTTACTTATATGTATATATTACATTGTTTTCCAAATTTATTCCAATTAAATTAAGACAAAATTACAGGTATAATAAATTCTCATTAGATAAAATTCATAATAATGACGAAATTTTTAAACATACTCTCTCTTAAGCGGACTCCTAAGGGACTGAAAAATTTGTCCGTTTATGAGAAAAATGAAAAAAAAAATTAATAATATGTTATGGGAGAGTCCAGGTGGTACAGGAGGGTTGTCCGCTCAAGAGAAAAAAGTTTAAAAAAATTCTTAAGGATTTGTGGTATGTACTGAAAAAAGTGCCCGGTTAAGAGAGATGTCCGTTAGGAGAGAGTATACTGTATACGTTGTACAGATCCCTCAGTAAAAACAGTCTCAAAAAATACCCACAGCTGAGATCACCTGATTTCGAAACGCTCTTTTATGTAACATGGTTGACTAAATTTCACAGAAAATCGTACCAAAAAGTTTAAAAAATGACGTAAAAACTCAGATATTTCTCAATAAAAACCATTATTAAAACTATGAAATATATTAAAAATATTTGTTATTGAGGAAGAAAAAGAGTATTTTTACTTGTATTTTTGTACATTCTTTCTCCCTTGAAATTACAAAAATCATTTAGCGGAGACTGGCGTTTGGTACTTTTAAATATTTTTTAAGTTTTTGGTTTCTATTCATTTGTTAATTAGTTAGTTTTTTAATCGCAAAGTACTATGTGGCTAAGTACCATGTCCCGAAGCCCTGTGCTATCTCTAGTTGATATTCATCAAGTTGTGCGGCCCGACAAATTAATGAATAGCAAGGAAGAGAGGAGCAAAGTAGCCACGGATATGGCGTGTTTGGTCATTTAGTTGCAATAAATCGTTTAATTTTCATTCACCATTTGAATATGTAAGAATTTTATTCGCTTTCACACATACATACAATATCATGAAATAAAAAGTACATAGTGTGTATATAAGTATGTATGTATGCACACACCTACCGTAAATTGCTACTAGCACTCTTACTCAGAACTATTGGGATAAGTGAGCATTTTATTTATTCAGAAGCATACTTGTATTCATGTATGATATGTACATACCTATGTACATATGTGCGTAAACATTCAGCGTAGATCTACTTGGCAAGGCATTTATGTCAACTCATTGCGATGAATCATCAGCTGATGTCGAACAAAATTAATTGAAATAATTCCATACATTTTGGTGTCTAGGAAATGACCAGAACTGCCTGACGCAATTTACATATACAAATAAACAATGGAATAACTTACATTAGGGGTGTTCGTTTGATCGATTAAGTTTACGAATCGCATATAAAGGGCCTGTTATAATATAAAATAAAACATGCAAAAATTTCGATTTTTAGTAAATATTTTTGACCTACGCAAACTGCTCGGGCTACCAGCTTCGCCGATTGACTGCGAAGAATGTTCCATTGCATCAGATAATATATTTCAGCTGGTATCGTTAAACAATCTAATAGTTCAGGAAGCAGTCAAAGTCGTATGGTAGGTATATTCATTTTTAAATACAAGTAACCTTAAGGCAAGTGCAAAATAATTCTTTTATTTATTATACGATCTAACTAATATTAATAATAAAAATAGTTCAAGAAATATTTGGATACTAATACATTTGGCTTTTTTTTTTGAAATTTTATAGGTACGAGTAAGATGCCAAAGTATGGAACAATTAGATTTAATAAAAATTACTCCTGATGGAAAACGTGCAGACCAAATAAATGCTCAAGACGAAAAACATAATCAAAAGGGAGTTGCTTCGAAAGCCAAAGTGCAGGATGAAGATTTCTTTGAATTTTTATCCCGTTCTCAGTCTAAACGTATGGATGACCAACGTTGCTCTATTAAAATTGCTAAAAATCCACCAAATACGACATTATCATTAGGAGAGGTATCATCATTTGTCATATCAAGTTCGGGTTTTACACGTAAGACACTGGTGCAGCAAAACTCCTTGGTCAGCGGCAGTAGCACCGATTGAGACTACTTCTGGTATTAAAACGTCTAATAATTCTAATACCGCCTCTGGCCCTAACTCAGGCAGTAATCTTGGGTATGGCCAGCTGGCACGTAGTGCTACAACTACTCAACAATCAGGTGATGCCTTTTTGGAAATGTTAATGCGCTGTCAGGGTTCACGCTTGGAGGAACAGCGCTCTGAACTAATATTCATTAGGGGTGTTCGTTTAATCAGCTAAGTTTACGAATCACATATAAAGGGCCGGTTATAAAATAAAACATGTACAAATTGAGATTTTTTCAGGTTTCTCTATTTTTATTCAAATTACTTGTTAGTGTTGGTAAGAGAACAAATTGTACTCATATTTTAATAGATTCCTCATCTTGTGCTACTCTAAAAGAACAGTTCCAATTTATGACAGTTAGTGAGGTAGATGTCCTGAAAGCTCTATCCAAAATAAAGTCTAATGCTGTAGGCGATGATGGCATCTCGCTAGAATTCGTTCGTATAGTCATCCAATATATAATAGGACCGATTAGCCATATAATAAACCATTGCTTGACTAGTTCATGTTTGCCAGCAGTATGGAAAAAGGCTATAGTTTTCCCAGTCGCAAAAAAGACAAATGCTATTTATGCTGGTGACTATAGACCTATCAGCATACTGCCCACATTTTCCAAAGTTTGCGAAAACTTGATGGCCTCGCAAATTTCATCATTTGTACACGACAATAGTCTACTCGCCCCACTACAATCTGGCTTCAAATAAAGTCACAGTTGCTCGACAGCAATGGTTAAAATACTAGACGATATTAGAACTAGTTTTGACAACGGTGACTTGACTCTATTTTGTTAACTTAATTTTTCTAAAGCATTTGACACAGTGGATCACAAATTTTTATGTTTGAAGCTTATAAACACTATTTCGGCTTGAAAGACAGTGCGGTGACGCTCATGGCCAGCTACCTTGGTAACAGAACGGAGAAGGTTAAGACTAGAAAATTAACATCTCAGCCTATATATGCACACACTGGTGTTCCGCAGCGGTCTATCCTTGGTCCACTTCTACTTAGTCTTTTTGTCAATGATGTTTTTAGCGTTCTTCAGTATGTGAATGCCCATGCGTATGCTGATGATACACAATTGAACTTGTCCAGTCGCATTGGTCGCGTTGAAGATTATGGGCTAATGACAACTTTTTGTGTATGAACGCGTCAAAGTTATATGTCTTACCTACATATATGTAATAGTGTGGTGCATGTTGACAATATCCCTAAATTGTGGATAGGTACTAGTTCCCTTACCTTTACGGATAAGGAAAACAATTTGGGGTTTACTCTTAACACAACACTTACTTGTGTTGTCCATATAAATAGGGTTGTGAGGAATATTTATGCTACATTGAGCAAGCTGAGAGTCTCTGCAACACTCACGCCAGAGAAAACGAGGCGAAAATTAGTCCTCCAGCAAAATTGACTCCACATCTTGCCATAAACTTAATGTGGCATTTAATAATGCCACGCGGTATGTATATGGGATTGGTATATATGATCATATCTCTGTCTGGCGATCAAGGTTACTAGGCTGTTGCTTTGTCTGCTGGAAATTGCATATATATGTGTAAACTTACATTATTGAAATCACCTCCCTATCTGACAGAGAAGTTGATACCAGTGAGGTCTCGCAGACACAACAAATTCAACGTTTCAACATTTAATTGCCTAGCATCATCTAGATTATTTTTCATTAACGCTGTTAATGTGTGGAACTCATTACCCGACCCTGTGAAGGCTGGACTAAACAGATTTAACTACAGGGTACAAGTCAATAATTACTTTAAAACTGTTTGCTTGCGTTGAATTAGAGCATTAAATTTCTCTCTATATTCTCTAATTACTCCTTTTTTTCTTTTCTAAATCCTTATTTTCTTTTCCTACTACCAAAGCCTTATCTTCTTGTTATTATAGTTAAGTTAAATATATTGGATTGATTTGTTAATGAACTGGAGTAAAAATTTAGATTAAGAATGAATAGTACATCATATAAATAAATAAAAAAATAAAAAATACGGTCTTAACAGTTGATGCTTTCCATTTCAATTCAACCGGGCTATTCGGGTCATGTTCTTCGATTTCGATGTAACTCAAATACGTTGCTCTCTGATCAAAATAATGAGACACGTATTTTTTTGTTCGCCCGAAAACATTTTTTTCCAAGATTTATCGGCACTTTTGTATTTCGGCTCAAAATCGATTTTTTTTAATTATAAAATACATTTTTTTTTTAAATGCTCATAACTTAGTCAAAAATGAACCGATTTTAATGATTCTGGATTCAAAATGATTGTCATTACTTACACGAACGACTTCATGTAGAAACAATTGCAAAAAAGTAGTTGAAAATTTTTTATTTTCCAAAAAACAAAAAGTGTGAAACAGGTTTTTTACTCAAAAATTCATTACTCAAAAACAACTCATTTTAGCTACTGGGCATTCAACTGAATTGAAGATTGAGGTGTCCTCTTGATTTGGAAAAAGATATAAAAAAAAAAATACACTTTTTGAAATACCTATTGAATTTCGAAAAAATTTCTATTTTTTGTTTTTTTGCTAAATAAAAAATTTTCAACTACTTTTTTGCAATGTTTTCTACATTAAGTCGCTCGTGTAAGTAATGACGATCATTTTGAACCCAGAATTATTAAAATCGGCTCATTTTGGAGTAAGTTATGGGCATTTAAAAAAAAATGTTTCTTATATAATTAAAAAAAATCGATTTTGAGCCGAGAAACAAAATTGCCGATAACTCTTGAAAAAAAATTTTTTCGGGCGAACAAAAAAATACGTGTCTCATTATTTTGACCAGAGAGCAACATATTTGAGTTACATCGAAATCGAAGAACATGACCCGAATAGGCCGGTTGAATTGAAATGGAAAGCATCAGTTATAGGTATGTGAAAAATGACATAACTGGAATGTCCACCATGAGCACGTCCACAGGGATTGTAAAAAAGGTCTAGGAATTATTCACTACTGACATCTTGGCGTAGGTAGGTAGGGTGGTTGTCGCAAGACACACTTAGACCTTCGGCAGGTCCATTGTGATACCACTGGAGCTTATCCTTACTCTACGTGTTCCTTTTCAAACCATCCGGTTGCTTTAATAAACGAGCAGAGCTTCGTTAGTTTTAGATGGGCTATGTCCGCTACATCGGTTAGAAATGCTGTATCGAGAGTGCGCAGCCTTCTCATAGCTAGGCTTTCACACTCACATAAAAGGTGTCTGACTGTTTCCTCTTCTTCTGTATTAAGACAGCTTCTACAGAAATCGAAGTAAGGGAGTCCTTGTTTGGTAACAGGCTCATCGCTTACGAACATCTGCAGGAAAGTGCAGAAAACTCTGGATCGGATTGACACTTGGTGCTGTGCGAACGGGCTGTCGGCAAATCCCGCCAAGACTGGTATTGTCCTCTTTACCAGAAGGAGGAAGCTTGATGGACTCGTTCTGCTAAAGCTAAAAGGAGTCACAATCCAGCTATCCAAGGAAATCAAATATCTTGGAGTAATCCTCGATAGCAAGCTCCTATGGAAATCACACGTTGAAACAAAGGCATCAAAAGCGCTGACAGCTTTCTGGCAGTGCAAAGGTGTCTTTGGGAAAACGTGGGGTCTCTCTCCTAGCAAGGCCCTATGGATCTACACGGCTATGATAAGACCCATTATCACCTATGCATCAGTGGTCTGGATGAGCAGACTCTCCCTAGTGGGAGTCAGGAGGACCTTATCGAGACTACAACGCACTGTGGCCATCTGTTGCACCGGAGCTTTTCCGACTACTTCAGGCCCGGCACTAGATGCTCTGATTGGTTTACCACCACTTGATGCTTTCATCCGAGGAGAGGCCTTGAAGGCCATCTGCAGACTGAAACACAGTGGGAACTGGTACGGCCCTTGTCCGGCATTGGAACACAGAGAAGGCATGGACATCGATCCAACGATTCTCTCCGTGGCCCTTGACTCCATGCCATCAAGGGTCGTACTTGAAAAGAGATACAGTGTAGTGCTACCAGAGGCTCAGTTGTGGGGAGACTCAGAAAATGAGCCCGGCAAACACTGTTTTCGCATTTTTACGGATGGCTCCAGGACCGAGCATGGCTCCGGCTCTGGGGTCTACGTGGAATCCAGAGGACAGAACTGCACTTTGCTCTTGGAATGCATGCATCTGTGTTTCAAGCGGAGGTGTATGCAGTTCAAGAAGCGATGAACTTTGTTGTGGAAAAACGATGGAGAGGCAGATCTATATGTGTCTGCAGCGACAGCCAAGCAGCGCTTATGGCCTTAGACAACCCTCAAACCACATCAGGGGTAGTGAAGTCCTGTAAATCCAGGCTGAACTATGTCGGCAGACATAATAGCCTGATGCTAACATGGGTCCCGGGACACGTGGGTATCGCGGGTAAGGCGCGGGTATCTGAGGCCAACTTCTTTGGCCCAGAGCCCGCTTTGCCACTCCCCTCTGCGGCCATCACGGCCACGGTTAGCAAATGGGTAACTACTACCCACAAGCGAGCTTGGCAGGCTGAGAGAGGCTGCAGATGGACAAAACTGGTGTTACCTGTCATGTCCGATCGACTGTCGCAAACCCTTCTGTCATTAAGCAGAGGGGAGTGCAGACGGCTGGTAGGACTGATGACGGGCCACTTTCTGTGGGCAAAGCACATGGAAAGGTTGAGCATCTCAGACAGTGTACTCTGCCCAGCTTGTGAAGAGGAGGATGAGACGGCGGACCACTTCCTGTGTGTCTGCCCCGCCTTCGTTCGAATCAGGTTTGAGGTCTTTGGCACTGATGTGTTAAGAAGCGACCATCTTGGCTCCTTGGCACCACAAGATCTACTCAGATTTCTTCGGAGATCGGGTAGATTTAAAGAAAATTAAAAGGGAATCCAAGTGTAGTACAATGGACTCAATTAATGTCTGAGTGCTGCACTTGCTAGTTGTCCCGACAAAAAAAAAAAAAAAAAAAAAAAGGGAGTCCTAACCTTCTAGCGTGGCTGCCTATTAAGCAATGACCAGTTAAAACACCTATCATTTTTCTTATAGATTCTCTGTTGAATCGTAGCAAGATCTTCGATCGACCGCTGTTCTAGTTCGGCCATGTCTGTCTGCTTAGTTCGCATGTTGTGAGGTTTTGCCAGATTGTATTTACCTTTTTGATGGTTTCCCTGTCTATAAGTAATTTAGAAGTGGCTATGGGCATGGGTATCAGCGCCTTATCCGGTTCGAGACCGAGCGTTGTACCGGTTCTTGCAAGTTCATCCGCCTTACAATTTCCTGCAATGTTTCTGTGGCCTGGTACCCAGATAAGGTGCACCTTGTAGCACTTAGATACGTCATCTAGTAGTTTAAAACATTCTAGAACTGTTTTTGACGAGTGTGTTTTTGATTCCAGCGCTTTTATTGCTGCTTGACTGTCCGAGTAAATGAAGACTTCATTTGCGGATAATACTCTCGTTTTTATCTCTTTAAGTCCCTCTTTTATGGCAGTGACTTCCGCTTGAAATACACTGCAATGATCAGGCAAGCGAAATGATTGGCATACTCCGAGTTTGTCGGCGTCACTTTTGTTTATTTTGCCAAATAAGATTAAATTGGAGTCAAGAAATATAACCTCAAATTGTTAGCAACAGCTGCTTCGCGCTGGAATTACCAAGTGTGATTTTGCAGTTTATATCAATTCTTCGATTAATAATATTTCCACACGCGGACTCATATAAAAAAAATTGGAAGATACTGTGATTTAAAAATTCGTGTCGAGAATCGTCTATAGGGGGTAGCACTCCTGTTATGTTAAGTAAATTAGTATTCGTTATAGCATTCGATTAATGTTATAAGGATAGATTGCAAATAAAATATATGAAGAAAACAAAAATTCAAAAGAAGAAGAGTTTAAACGCAAATATAACTCATACGTCCCACTCACCCCTGCAATATTAGAATTGGAGGCAGAATCAATCTAGATGAAGATAGTGGGTAACTGAACTTAACCTTTCCAGAGATATAAACGGCTTTTACAGTTTTAAAATGTACACTATCCATTCACGTATTTATGTCTATTTATACATATTTGTACATGTAAATATGTATATAAATTTTATAATTTTTAGATGAAAATTGATTGGAGAAAATGCTATTAGATATTTGCTAAGGCACTTTTACGAGTGCAATTAATCTTCATCAAATATTGCAATAAATGCAAATACAACAACACACAACTACAACAAAAACAACTCAGATTGAGATTCAAATTCAAATGGAATTAAATTGTATGTATATATGTATGCAAGTACAAAAAGTGTGCAAATGTGTAAATCTACATATCCAGCTTCAAGTAAATATACCCATAACGAAATGAAAATAATTTGATATTAAAAGAAACTACAACACAGAAACCATTCCCACGACAGCCAGTTCTACGTAACCGGAACGACTGGGTTTAAAACCGGCCAAGGACTGTCACTTCAGTAACATTCCCCGTATATGTATGGGGAATGTTTATGCTGCTACAACAACAACAAACACAACACACAAACCATCGGATCCCTGTGTTCTGAGTTATTTGCGTATTCGGATGAGTAGCAGTAAATTAGTTATTACCTTAATTTTGTTTCAAGTAAGCATTGTTGAAAGTTAGGAAACATGAAAAGTTATGTCATAAATGTTTAGAATTTTAGGAAAAATAGTATATGTACATATAAGTAAGTACGCAGTTACATATGTATGTTTATGCAGAACTGTGGCAAAATACTTTCGAAAAGTGTTAGTTATAAAATACAAAATACATTTTAGAAACATATTTCAAATATAAATACAAAATAATTTAAAAAACGTATGTCGAATACAAAGTACAAATATAGTTTGTCAAGAAAATGTTTTGACATACCAAAATATTCAAATCACTTGCACTTCTACAACTAAAGCCATCGCTTCTTATTGAATTTGAGAGCCTATCAAAATTATTTCATTAACTTACTTAGTAACAATACATCATAACGGTAAACTTTTTGGAGCCGCAAAGCAAAGCAAACAAAAACAAAAATACAAAACTAAAACAAATGTTTCTCTTAGCTGTCAAGAAAGTGTTTTTACGTATACCGAACGTTTGTTAAGATGATTTGATATACCGTTATCTCATTGAGTTGCTACACACGCGTTAAATTAGGTTAAGTTATGGTGGTAGTTGGTCTGTACGACCTACTGACTTAGATCTTCAGGTCCGTTGTGATACCACTGTGCGACACGGAAACCTCATTTATTTTTCTTCGCAGAACCAAGTATTCAAGAGAAAAATTTTGAGGCAAATATTCGGTGCAGTCAAAGACAACGGCGAATGGAGTATAAGATGGAACCATGAACTGCGCCAATTTATAAGAGGGGAAAATGCTGTGCGGTTCATCAAAGCTCAAAGACTAAGATGGCTAGGCCATACCATGAGAATGGGCCCCACGGGAACTCAACGAAAAGTAATTGGCGCTAAAACATTTGCAACGAAAGCAAGAAGCAGAGTATGATCAGGATGGATTGACGAACTAGAAGACGACAAGAGGAAACTCAAGGTCCCCAAATGGAGGGAAGCAACCTAGAATCGAGTTAAATGGAGACATTTTGTGCAGCAGGCCAAAGCTCACGCAGAGCTGCAGCGCCAAATGAGGATGCTGATGATGAGCACCATTTTATGGCTCTTAGCGTAGGATTGGTCCCATCCCAACGCTAGTCAGTTTCGTAAGAGAATTGAAAAAATATTTATCTAGAAAACCTGCTGTGGTTTTAGCTAAGGCTGGACAATTGAATGGGAGGAAACTGTTAGTCTCAATGAATCCCTGCCAAATAGCCAATGACCGTTTATACAAGCCACGACCTTCGAAATATCCTCTCTTGTAAGACTAAGCAGTTCCTTTGTCTTTTTCTTAATTATTTGAGGCCACAGTAGTCTAGCTCTTAGGCATGTGGTTTCATTTCTCCATGCTCTATGGGCCTTTTGCCTTTATACTTAATTATTAATTTGCTCGTGGCTATAGTCATGCCTTAGTAGTACCTTTCCTGGCTAGCTCATCGGCTTTACAATTTCCCTCAATGTCTCTGTTCTCCGGAACCCAACTCCTGCGCCAGCTTTGATCTTGGTATATCCGCATTCATTGATTTAATGGACGCCTGGGTATCCGAGAATATATTTCTAATAGTTTTTGTTACGACATCCGTATTTACATTCTGTCAAAAAAGTACCGAGAATTGTTCAATAAAACGCAAAATAATTTTTTTATCATCAAAATTTATTTTGGCGCCTTCAAAATAGGCTCCATTCGAAGCAATACACATATGCTAACGATTAGTCCAGTCATCAAAGCACCAGCGTCAGCGGAGTGGCAATTTAAGTTTTGGGAAAAGAAAAAAGTCACAGGGTGCTAAATCCGGTGAATACGGCGGTTGCTCGATGATATTTGTCCAGTTTTTGATCAAAATAGTGTTCACAATATGGGCCTTGTGCGATGGTGTGTTATCATGGTGCAAGATCCATGAGTTTTCTTTTCACAAATTGGCCCGTTTCCTACACACATTCTGTCTCAAACGTCGCATAACTTCCAAATAATATTCTTTATTTACCGTAGAACCATTTGGAATGAATTCCGAGTGCACAACACCATGATAATCAAACAAAACGAGTAGCATGACTTTCACTTTTGACCGAATTAGACGTGGTTTTTTGGGGTTTGGCTCATGTGGATAGCGCCATTCAGCCGCCTGTGGTAAGCAGATCTCGATCACTTCGTAGTAGGTAGTTAATTTTTTTAAATATGTTACTTACATAAAAGTAATCCAATCAGTAATTCTAAAAAGCCTTCGGCGGTCGGATTACTATGTAACTGCGAACCTCGATCTGGAGTAGGCAAGTATATAGCGAATTCTCCCCAGACCTTGGCCAGGGCTCATTTTGGGGAAGCTTAGAGCCTAGAAAACTCAGCATAACATGTCCGTTTCAAAGGCAACAACGTACGAGTGGCTGAACTATTCACATTTTACGTCTTAGCAGCGGGGTTACTAAGCCCATCGCAGATCTTTTCAATTCAGTAGGCCTTACCTCGGTTCAAGGAGGTATTGAAATGTATTCGGTAGTGCTGATCTTATTACTTAAAATAGTTTTAAAACAACTTATTGTATGTGTGTGTGGGGTATATTTTAAGTGAAGCTTATTTTTGATCTTTTTATAAATTCACGTTGCTTACATTTGCATGTAAAATGCACCCGGCAAGAAAGTTCCCCACTAGTGAGACATAATTCTGAGGCACAACTAGAGCTATTTTAACAAATAAAAACCAGCAGATTAATGAAACTAGTCTGATACTTATAAACTGAAAAGGTATTTGAAATATGTATATAGATAGAGTGACCAGATAGTAATGATGTTTTTTCCAATTTTTACTTTTCGTGTCAAAGTTACCAATGAGACCCAGCAGCCAAAATGTTCAGTAAGGTTTACAATTTCATCAAGTATCGTTTCATGCTTGCGGATCATTTGGAAATTATTAAAAAAATATTACCGGAATTCTGACTTAGTAGTCCCATTAGTAGAGGTAGATTTTTCGCTATGTTAACAAGTAAAATTGCAATTATTGCAGCAGGAGCATACAAAATCCATAAGAGTTCAATCAGGCATCGATGTACCCACAAAAACTGACTGTTTGTTGCGGTTTATGGCGTAGCGACATCATCGGATCTTATTTATTATTTCTTTCGAAAAGGGAGTTATAGTCAATGGCGGTCGGTAAAGAGCGAAGTTAGACTTTCCCTGCCGGGTTGTTATTGTTACGATCGTTGTAACTGTCATGTGCGAATGTAGCGAATGTTCGAGTGTTTTGATGAAAATGTTGAAAAAACAATAATTTATGAGTGCGCGAAATTGATAGACGAGAGCTTCAAACGCGCTGACGTTAGAGGCGAACGGTATGAAGTTCTGTTTGATGCAGTAGCGGTGTTTGGCAGATGATAATTAGTAAGCGCAACAGTGGCATCCCCCACGCAAAGTTGTTGATATTGTTCGAATGTGGGAGTGCTTGAGGGCGGTGCTGAAGGCGTTTCCAGTTGTCGCTAATCTAAATTGCGGTGTTTTAAAATATTGACGCCGTTAAAACGGCTCTCTGTTGGTTCACCCACATTTTTGGCAAAAGTGCTGCCATAATAGATGTCTAACTGCCATTATTTGGGCTTTAAATTGTGTTTGAACACACTTCACACATACCGCACATTCAAACTATACCTACTATACTTGTACCGTTACCAGATACATTTAGTTGGATGTTTGAAATTAATGATGTTGCTTCGATGCAGGCATCACTGCTTCTATTGCTCCCGCCATATAATATTTGCATTGTCTAGACATTGAAACGCTCCAAGTCTTTTGATGCGGCAGATTTCGACTGAGTGTGGGAGTGGCTTTGAGGCTTTAGGCGGTAGTAAAATAAGACGAAAGCAATGCAAAATCGTGTAAGCGGTTATCGCGCCAATCAAGAAGAGGAAGAACGCAAATAATACAGATAATATACATAAACATATGTAGGTATGTATTATAAAATGATTTAGCTCTAAGCAAAATTTTGCTCCTTAGTCAAGTTGCCGAAAAAATAACATACGAGTATGACAAATTTAGATTTTGTCTCCAGTAATTCTTCAACAGTAACTAGTGCGAGGAGACAACTGGCGGGGAACGTTAATGATACAGAGTGAATATAGTGAATTATTAAAAATGAAGTCTATTTTTAATTTTTTAATAGATAATCTTGTGCCTCATCGAAGCTTTTCTCCAAAATCACAATATGGCGGCCTCAGGAAATATTTTTCAGATTTTCGAGAAAAAAAACCGACAATTAATCGTTTAAAAAAAATCGAAAAATCATTTTTAATTTTTTCAATTTTATTGAGATCTACCATGCGGTTTTTAAATTATAGTGATCACCAGTTCCAAAAACATAGTTTTGAGAAAAACGCATTTAAAGTTTTGCTACCGACTTCCGGAGCGTCCTTTGTTAATTGTTGATTAACTCGAAAAGTATTTTTCGGATTCACTTCAAATTTTCACATACATTTTTTAAGATATTATACTTTAAGAAAATGCAAAAGAAATCTGATTTTTTTAAATTCTGACTACCCCTAACCCCTTAAAGTGGCATCAATCAACCGGTTGCTAGATAGTCTAGCAAACACAGAATACTCGTTGAAGTAATATGTATTGAGAATTGAGTTACAAAGCATCATGTAAAGGGAGCTTGAGAACTTAAAATGGTTATACAGAAATATTGTTGGAATGCAATTTTTTTATTGTAATTTGGTAGATAATTTCGTGACATTTACTTTTTGAATATGATATCCCGATATGTCCACTGCGGCTACGAGTTACATGATCCATTCGATCATTCCAATTATTTACTACTGTTTTCAATAAATATGAATAAGTACAATTAGCGAAAATACGACGCAAAAATTTGGTAAGATCCCAGATCCTTACGTAAAATTTGCCACGTAGTCGAAGGACAAAGGCCAACAAATAGAGAACGACGACGAATCGACATTTCGGCGTCTTCTTATACATTTACTCTATGAACTTCGCGATTTTCATTCAATATTCGTAAAAAATAATTTCACAATTTGGAAGCGTTGTTCTGGTATTAAACGATTCATGATGACTAGCCAAATCTTTCTGAACAGTAATGTCAACACTGTTTGCCATTCTCAGCTGTCAAACCATACTTATCGATATCGATAGTTCCTATGTAACTGAAAAAAAATACTCAACACTACGAGGGCGGATCAATAAGTCCGTGACTTTTTGTATTTCTGACCTCTTTACTGAAAAAGAAATACTGCTCCTGTCAACAGGCATCTGTCAGTTGACTCCTGTCAAAATTTGAACGTGCTGCGTCAGTTAGTTTGTGTTTTACAGCTACCTATATCAGACTACCCAGTAATTCACAGTCGACGACAAACGCAATCGTGTAACAATTTCACAGGAAGGTTTGGCGTTGTTTGATCGCAATATGGAGGAGCTTTTGCGCCGTTTTGTAATCGTGGACGAAACATGGATCCATCACCACACACCAGAGACCAAACAACAGTCGAAACAGTGGGTTTCTAAGGGTGAATCGGCTTAATAAGCACACGCAATTCAGTTTCTTCCATTTTCTCCTCAAATTACTGGGTAGTCTGATAAAGGTAGCTGTAATACACAAAATAACTGACGCATCACGTTCAAATTTTGACAGGAGTCAACTGACAGATGCCTGTTGACAGGAGCAGTATTTCTTTTTCAGTAAAGAGGTCAGAAATACAAAAAGTCACGGACTTATTGACGCGCCCTCGTACTTATTTTACTTTTTTCATAAAATTAGCCCAGCAAATTACTTAACATCTTAAATACATCTTTTTAATGCTTCCCATTTTAAACCAAATTTGAAACACAGTCATCTAATCCGGCTTTTGGTTTTTACAAGTTGTGCCTTCTTGTACTTTTTTAATATTTTTTCTGCTAAGAGTAAAAGCGTTTAAATTCTAAAATATTTTTATTGGAAAAGAACCAAAGCAAGAAGTAGATTTCTTAAGACTGGACTGGACTAAGACCTGGGCTGTTAATTGTATTCATGAACTTTGTGCATTTTTGATGTTTCTTACTCTAAAATTTCCTTTAAATTCAACATCATCTGTCTGTGATCAGTTGTTCGGCATGGACATTATTTCGCAGCAACTAAAATTTACGGTTTTTCCTTGAAAACTAATTGAAGCCATATTCTTTTGTCCACAAGTTGCAAATGTCAACTTACATATAAAGCAAGAACACAACTCGTATTTCTGAACTGTCATGAGTTGGTGCCAAGTTCAGTTATGACACTTTTGTTATTTGTCAGGGAAAGAACTTGGAAAATTGACGAAATAAGGATAAAACCTATTTTGAAAAGTATATAACGAAAAGCCATCACCTCATAAAAATACATTTGTGCGGCATGTGATGGAATTAGTGATAACATCGTTAAGAGGTTGGCTATCAGAATAAAAATAGATTTCTCAAAAGGTAGTCACATGTTTGCCTACCTCATTGATGGCGAGAATTTTATCCTGAAATATGCTTAAGTGATTAGGAAGATGAGCCGAACTGCTTACTTTCGACTTCTTTTAAAAAAACTTGTCGGACGCAGTTCAGGGCTTGAAATTGAAACTGAAATTTGAAAAGGTCGACGCAAGGAGCACCAGGAGATTTGGTGGCTCCTAAAACACTCAGGCTAAAAAGCCCATTGTATTTAAAGCTCTGGAAAGGGGGTAAATAGTCAAGGAGAGAAGGAGAAAAGTTTTAGAGAAAGAGATAGGAAAGAATAGAGACCAAGATCAAGATAGTTAGTCCTGTCAGAATTTTCCAGATTCTTTGGTAAATTCGTAAATATCCTTCAGTTTTAGAGAACGAATATTACTCATTCTCAAGACATCGGAACCCAAAACTCGTAGCCGTACTCTAGAATAGGCAGGACACTCACAGAGAAAGTGCTCAGTGCTATCCGCCTCCTCCAAGCACGACCAAATGTGCCTTGGTTCTCAATGATTCCAATGGTGATCATATGCTGACCCCATGGATTGTGTCCTGTAATAATACCGACCATCAACCGAACGTCTTTCCTTCCAAGCTTTAGTAGAAAGTTTGACAGTTTTCTGTTCGGACTTGTCACAAAACACTTTGCAGTTTAGCAGCGTTCTAGACCATCGCTCTTTATGTAGATTGCATACATAATCGCTGATCCAATTCTTGATTCCTGCGGAACTGATTCCGATTATTGGTTCTGGCCCTTGTGGGGGAACCGCTGATCCACGGTTGGCCAATTCATCGGCAATATCGTGTCCTGAAACCCATATAAGTACAAGCCTGTTTTGTCTTGCAACAGAATTGAGCTTCTTCTTACATTCTAGAACAATCTTTGAGGTTTGTTTCGCGTTCTTCAGTGCAGCCTGACTGTCGCTGAAAACTCTAATGTTTCCCGCTCCATCTCCTCTCGATTATCCATTCGGCTACATTCAGGATGGCAAAACTTCTGTTTGGAAAACAGTTGCCATTTCCCCCATAGCATAGTGATACTTATTACTATCGTTTAAGTACCATCCGGCTCCAGACCCTATTTCATTCTTGGACCCACCGGTAAAGGAAATATCCATCAAACCTCCCTGCATGCATTCTAGATTGCTCCATTGCTCACGCAGTGGAAGTCTGACATCAAATTTCCATCTTAAAGATTTCTCTGTGTCCCGAAGTTCCATCTTCGTGCCAGAAACCATATTTATGGAGTATACACATTGCTTTTATTGCTTCCTGTTGTATCTTAAAATCCAGGGGGAGCAAATCAAGCATAGCATTTAGGGCATCACCAGAGGTTGTACTCATGGCACCCGTGATGCATAAACATACACTTCTTTGCAGCCTGTATAGTTCCCGGATTGTGGACATAATCATGCTCCGTCGCCACCAGACCACTGAGGCGTAAGTGATGATTGGTCTGATAAGTGCTGTGTATATCCATAAGATCACAGCAGGTTTCAAACCCCAGGTTTTACCAAAGGCTCTGCGGCATTGCCTTATCCTTAATGCGCGATTCACCTTCAGTGAAACGTGTGTCTCCCAAGTCAGCTTCTTATCCAAGATTACTCCTAGATATTTAACTTCATCGGAAAGACCAAGTGTCACACCAAGGCTGAGTCCATCCAATTTCCGTTTTCTCGTAAACAAGACTTAGGTTGTTCGGATTAACGGAAAGACCTTGTCTCTTGCACCAGCCATCGATTTTGTCTAAAATCCTCTGCACTTTCGTGCAAAGCCTCCTTAGGAATTTATCCGATCTTGGCGCACAGACATCGTCCGCATATGCTTGGAAGTTCAGGGTTTACGAGGTGATTTGTCTTACTCGTGGCTACAACGTCCCACTCACTGTAGAGGACACAGTACTATAGTCAAAAGGTATACATACGAACTATAACATAATTGAGGGTTCAGCTCATGTTGTTCCACAAATGGAGGGACCTACAGTTTCAAGCCGACTCCGACGGGATATATTTTTTATGAGAAGTGTATTTCTGCCATGAATACACTCGGAGGTTTGCCATTGCCTGCCGAGGGGCGATCGCTATTGGAAAAACACTTTTCCTTTATTTTGGTGTTGCACCGAGATGCGAACCCACGATCTCTCTGAATTTCGAATGGTAGTCACGCACCAATCCATTCGGCTATGGCGGCCGCCTACACAAATGGGGAAATAACCATTTACTTCTTTGTTAAATCCCTGCTAAAAAAGAATTTTTAAAAATATTTCTATGAAAAAATTAATGAAATGCAAATTAATATAATTAAATGTTTTTAGTTACTGTATCCCCGCATGTATGTGGCGATATTCGATGGAATTAACGAACCACGAACTAAGTGTAATGCAGTGGCGGTGATTGTTTTCTACGTGCGTTTTGCTATCTACTTGTAATCCGCCGGACGGTAGCACAGTGCCTGCGGTCTGCAAATATTAAATTCGTATATCGAAAGCAGTGCGAGCAGATTGGCGTGAGTTGGCGAGTATTTCTGAAGCAGAAATTTGTTTCATTAGTTCTGCAATTTCCTGCAGGGTAACTGCGTGCAGTTGTTGGCTTTTACTTTGTTACACGGTTTTTGGTTGCATTCGGTCTTCGCTCATACATACATACATATGCTAATTTTTCCATTTTTTAGTACGCCAATTGACATTCGCTGCAATTAATCATCATCATTGTTGATTGACAATCAAATCAGAAATAAATCACCATGAAAATGTAATCTATTTTCACCTGATGACATAGCGCGACACTATCGCTATTTGCATATTTTAGCGTGTCGTGCGGCGACCAGACCCCTTTTTGTGAAATGTGGCATGGAACCGTGTCGAGGGCGAAGTAAGAGATGATGGTTAGTGTATTCGATAGATTAGTGAAAAGATTAACGAGACAGTGCGAGGGTGTGGGCGATGTGATAATTGTGCTTGACATGTGCACATTAACTGACTTACGTGTGTATGTATGCATGTATATTAAATAAACACACACACACATGTGCACATGTGAACTTATAGAAAATCATATATGAATGCATGCATATCAAGGGACGTATATTCAGGAGTACTTTAATAGTTGCTGGAAGGAAAGTGATTAGATCTTCCTTGGCGTCATCGTTTTGCAAATAGGGTCATGATTAATTACTTCAAATATGTTATGGTATTATGATGTGTATATTTATTTGCGAAATTCTCATCACGAACGAGATGAGGAATATTAAATGAATTTTATATGAAAATTATTTGAAAATAGCTAATTTGTTATTAGAATAATAAAAATTTAAATTCTAAGTGACATAAATACCACCTTGATCAAAAAGTTCCCGGAACAACCGCCAGGTGATGCGCTAAGTCAATTGACTTGAGTTCTTTTTTTTGTTAGGTTGCTACAGCTGTGATTAAGATTCCTTCCAAAATTGTTTCGCCATTGCTTGACACTTGTAAAAGTTACGTCGCCTTGAGCAAATCTACCTATGCACGTCTATTCGTTTTTTACAGTTTAAAATGCATTTGAATTTGCAATAACGAGTTTGTATAAAATTTTGCGTTAAAAATGGAAACCTTTAAAATGTTGGGAAACTGTTTCGGTAATGAGACTATAAAGAAAACAGCTGTTTACAAGTGAAGAGATCGTATGCCGTACGTACAGCTGTCCACAAAATAATAGGAGTGCCGACATGAAAAATGTTCAAAGTTAATTTTTTTAGAATAAAATGGTTTTATTTCAAAACTTTTAGCGTAACATTAATCACATGAGCTATATATATCTATTCGTAGTTAAAACATTTCAATTAAATGTATACATAAACTTAAAATTTAATTCAGGTAAGGATATATAAAAAATTGCTTCCACATATAAATAGGAGTGATTTGTATAATACTTAGTTTCTCTAAACTTTTAACACTAAATGGTCTTAAAGATCTTCAAAACTATTTAAAGACATTAATACTTCGTGGTATATCCTCGATTTCTTAACACTGCTTTGCACCTTCGTGGCATTGAGTCGATGAGATCCTGACAACGCTTAATTGGCATTCCTTCCCATACCTCTTTTACCACCTTCCATAAATCTTTCGAATTGGTGGGTTTTTGTTGATCAACACATTTTTTAATATCGGTCCATAGATTTTCTATTGGGTTGAGGCCGGGAGACTGAGCAGGCCAGCGCATAAGCTCAATCCCATTGACTCTGAACCATTCTTTCGCTGACTTACTCGTGTGCTTAGGATCATTATCCTGTTGAAATATCAATTTTAGAGGCATATTCCATGTGGCATATGGTAGCATAACTTATTCTAATATCCTCACATAAAGCTTTTGATCCATCATGCCTTCAATTAAATATATTGGATCTACGGCGCCATACGAAAAGCTACCCCATACCATGACCTTAGCGCCACCATGCTTCACTGTTTTTGTTGTGAATCGAGGATTATATTCCATATTGGGTGGGCGTCGAACATACTTTCTGGAGCCTGAACTGCCAAACAACTCGATTTTACTTTCATCTGACCACCAAATATTTCGCCATTTACTAGCCGGCCAAGATTTATGCTCCTGTGCAAACTCTATACGGGCTTGCACATGCTTCTTTTTTAGAAGGGGCACTTTCCGGGGACTTCTTGCGTATAAATTATGATTGACCAAATGTCTGTGTACAGTTTCAGCACTAACTGGTAAATCAAGATCGTCGCGTATTTTCCTTGCGGAAACAAATGGGTTACCTTTCCAGGTGCGTATGATGTTGCGATCGTCCATAGAGGAAAGTTTTTGTTTTCGCCCGCGTTTTTCAGCTTTTGTTTTATAATACAAGGCGTTTGCTATCATTTGTGCAGAACATGCAAGTATATTTTGAATTTCCTTTTACGTTTTTCCGCTGTTCTTGAGACTTTTGATTAAAGCTCGCTTCTCTTCCGTACAATGCTTTCCTCTACCCACTAAGACAAAATGAATCAACCCAAATATTAACAATAATTCTTCGAAATTACTAGTAACCTTCTTACTTTTCGATTTTTGTAAACATGTTTGCTAGTTTATCGATATTTTAAGAAACAAAGTTCGCACTCCTATTATTTTGTGTGGCGCAATAACAACATTCTACAACAAAATGTGTTACAGTTTTAAAATAGGGAAAGCAATTATAAATTTCGATTCACATTTCAATACTAGTGACCCGTTAGGTGTACCGTTATTCATCGGTGTCACTTGCGTTAGCGATAAAAAAAATTGTGCACTCACTTATATTTTTCATATCGGCACTCCTATTATTTTGTGGACAGCTGTAGTGGCAGGCATGGAAAACTGATGAAATATTCTATAAAGTAAAGGAAATGGCGGCGGCCGGAATTCAGAGAGAAAGTAGGTTCGAATCTCGGTGAAATACCAAAAAGTTTTTTCTTCATAGCGACCGCCCCTCGCCAGGCAATGGCACTCTTCCGAGTGTATTTCTGCCATGAAAAAGTTCCTCATAAAAAATATCTGCCTTTCGGAGTCGGCTTGAAACTGTATGTACCTCCATTTGTGGAACAACATTCAGACGCATACCACAAATAGGAGGAGGTGCTCGGCCAAACACCCAGAAAGGGTGTACGCGTCAATTATATATGCATATATATATGTATAAAGGAAAAGTTGATCAATAACCGCAAATTAATTTTCAGAAAGCACACGGAGGACTTAAACAATACTTATGGATCCATTCAGCGCAATGTAGTTAATGATTTGGGTTTGCGCCGTGTTGCTGCAAAGTTGTGAATTTCATGCAAAAAAGGGACCGCGTTGGTATCGCCAAAGACACGATTTCTAAAGCTGAATCCAGGGCCAACATTCAACATGCGCATATTTACTGGAGGCGAGATGTAGACTTATGAGTACGACACGCAATTCAGACATCAGGCGAGTGAGTGAAGTACTCCGAATGAACCAAGACAGAAAAAAACACTTTTTTTCAGTCAGAAAAGAAAACGATGCTCACGGCTCTTACATATTGCAATGCTATTGCACACCACTAATATTTTTCAGACAGCTCGGACAGTTAATAAGGAAGTTGAGCGTTATGACACATTTACCAAAACCAATCCACCAAGAAAGAAAGGATTTATGAGAAAACAACTCGTGGAGTGCCATCCATGAATGTTTTAACCGAAAACGAAGCAAATACCTTCCAAAAGCCATCGAATTCACCTGATATGGCGATTTTTTTCTGTATGATTGAGTCAAAAAACCACTACGGGGAATGCGTTTTAACAGCCGAAATGAAGTAATAGAAAAATCTAAGAGGCTTTGATGGTTATGCCGAAAAAAAGTGCCAGAAATATTTCGAGAGCGGGATCAAACGCTGACATAAGTGAGTTGCAGTTTATGGGGGAATAAACATTTATTTTGAATTTTCTGATTAATGTGGTTCAGAAAATTGAGAGAGATTGAAGTTTTTTGGAACAGGTTAAAATAAGCCAATTTTAGCAGTCACTAGGGAATGAGAATAGTAATACAGGGGGATACGGTAGTTGAGAGCATAAAAATATGTGGCTATAACTTCCCGAAACCATTATTTTTTTTTTCAGATAAGGTATGGAGGACTACAATCGTCTCAAGCCCAAATTGAAAAAAAAAATTGACTGGCACAATACCATTTTCTTCACTTCATCAATTTTTTGGTTTGTTGTTGAAGTGCTCGGGCGTCCGGCACGCTTTTCGTCGTTCTCATCTTCTCGGCCTTCTGAGAACATTTTGTACCACCGATAAACGTTGCTGTGGTCCAAAGTAGCTTCTCTGTGCGACGCAGTTAACATTCGGAATGCATCCGTGCATTTAGTTTCGTTTTTCACACAAAATTTGATAGAGGTTCTTTGATCCATCTTTCTGAATGGGTAAAAATCGCAGACGAGCCGAACTCGTCGGCATGAGTGAGAGACATGAGTACCAACATATCGCCACAAAAAAAAATCGAAATTCGAATATACGTAACCTACGAAAATTCGCGATACTTTTTGAACATCGAACATTTTTGAACATTTTGAGAATCGATTATATACAAATAAATCGATACACAAATATTGAGAATTAACTTAAGACATTTTTCTTACTTGTTCTCCAGATGTCTTCTTTTGAAATATATAGAAATGTGTCGGCGATACGGGATTTGGCTTGATAAAATGGTCATTGATGATAAAATGCCTATTACCGGATCGTCTCGAAACCGCATTTTTTGGAGGGCTTCAAAAAATTGGAGAAACGTAAGATAGTATCGAGCCAATGGAGGACTACGCTAAAAAATAGAATATTTTTTTGTCGAATAGCATTATTGAGCTTCAAAAGTATCTGCATTACAAATGACGAACGAATATACGGAATGCGACATTTTTAAGGAATGAATTAATGTTTGAAGCAGCGGCAGAATGAAATACATTAACAGTAAAGAGAAAATACATAAAAAGGAATCATTAAAAATTATGATGGTAATAAAAGGACCACATGGCAACTAATTGAAACGATCTTTTAGATTCAACTAGTTGAGCTTCGGATTCAGGCAGAAATTACTGGCGCCTTGCTTCATCAATCCCAGGGCAATCAATAGTCATTAAATCTACCAAAATATAATTTCAATTTACTACAAAAATTTGGATGCTGGTTATGCGACTTATCAGACGTTGCTGGTTTGTGCCGGAAGAGTGTAAACTTGAACCTTTTGCATTTGCATGCTAGAATTAATAAAATGAAATCTCCGGAAATGTACCGAAACCTAAAGGCTTACGGCCATCCATGTATGCACAGATAACTCAAAGCTTGAGAGCAGGGTGGACAGTGTGATACGAGTACGATACCTGAAGATGATATCTACATATTCACTGATGGACCGGTGGCGATTAAATCTCTCACAAAGCAGTCGACAACCTCTAAGGTAGCCATGTAATGTCTCGCATATCTTAACGAGATGGCTGAGTAAGGTGATGACCTAAAGGTAAGATGGGCTCCTCACCACTTTGACATTGAGCGTAACTGTAGAGCCGATGAACTAGCGAGATTGGGCACCAAATTGACCGATGAGTGCACAGAGAATGACATAGGCATACCCTTACAAATATGGATGTGAGCTACCTATCTTTGAGGAAGTTGCAAGAGCAGTGAGTGAAAGATGGTGCTATGAAACCACGTGCAGAATCGCCCGACAATTGGGGCCGACTCGCAATGCTAAACACACAGAATTTCTGCTGCAGTCTTAGCACACTGATTTCAGTTATAACGGGGTACTGCCTAATAGGCGGACATGAGCGGGGGATGGGTGTGCAAACACATGACTTCTGCAGAAGTTGTCTAGATGTTGCGCTGCTCTATCCCGACGTAGATTTACCATTTAAGGTAGACAATTTTTTAATGAATTGGAAGATCTCAGTACAGTGGAAATCAGGGATATTCTAAAATTTTTGAAAAGTACACATTGGTTTAGGGGTGATAAGGGCAAGTTTCCCTCGCGGCATCACAATGCGCTATGAGCCTGAGTGTGTCCCACAGTAGACAACCGCTTCAATCTAACCTAACCAACAATAATATCCGCGCATACGCATCGGCGCTTAGAGCAAAAAACAAAAAAAAAAACAAAAAACGCCCATCGACAATTCTATAATCCAAAAAAACATTCGGCACCACCGTTCAAAAAAATATCGAATTAAAATATGGTACAAATGAAATGTTTTCAGAATTCTGAAAGGGTGTTGTACTCTATCAGCGTACGTCTCTTCTGTTCTGACATTTCGTTTAGTATTAATGATCGATAAAGCAAACAGGTGCTATTTGGGTATTGGTCTGCAAATTAACCTTTTTTCTGAAACTTGGGGCATTCAAAATTTACATGGACATCAAGCAAAAATTATTTAAAAAAACATTTTGACTAATGAAAGTAAGAGTCTCTCAAAAAAAGCAACATGAAATAGAAAAAAACTATTTGTCAAAATTTAAAACCAAGTCCATGAACAGTTTTTATATCTACATATGAGCGCTTATACGAGTATGTATCTCATGCAAAAATTCAAAATTGGGTAGTAAATAATTATTGCCAGAAATTGAGCGTGTTGATTAGTGAGTTAGTGTCAAAAAAGGCTAACACAAATTGCTGATTTAATTAGCATAATTCCAGTGCGAAAAAGTATGGACGAGTAAAAATAGCTGAGGCTATAAATTCTCACAGGCATCTGGCAATGCGCTGGTTAAAGCGTTGAACGGATCTCGTGCTTGTTTTATTTTTAATTGAGTTAATGGTCGAATAAAAATCTAATTAATTGAGCTGTGATGAAAGGGAACGAAGCGAAATGCCGCGAAAGCATTCGAAATTTGATGTGTAATATGGGATCACCGGATGTATATGGTTGAAGGCGGAAAAGACCGGTGGCGATTTATTTCAAAGCAGAGTTAGTTGATACAACTGTTTGTCTCACCATTCATCAGCAACGTTCGCTGCCACAGATGTGCGTAATTGATAATAACCAGCAATGAAGCAATGACTTTCTGAGTTTATATGCACTTCGGGATGTATTATAACACATAAGTATGTACACATGTATGCATACATTTTGGTGATTATAAAATTATAAGTTTCTAATACATATTCAGTATTTTTAAGTGCAGTGACGTTAGGTTTGCATATAATATTTTTTAACAAGTGAATATTTGCTTTAGACATTCATCTAAGAAATTCACGAACCGAATTTAAATCAAACTCCTTTGACAGTGCGCACTAGTGTGCCAGGACAACATAATGAAGCCAGGATCGATGCATCCTTGAAACGTTGATGGATCCGTAAAAAGTAAAAAAAAATCTTGTAAAATAAAATTGTAGTTATAGTCCGACGAGTCGGATTTTTGAATTTCGAAAAATGTAGCAATTATGGCAATTATGTTTATAAAAATGTTTTTAATAAAAATATCAAAAATCAAATCTATAGAGAAAACTCTTTGTAATATAGAAAAAAACTGCATCAAAAATATTAAAGATTATATGAGTTATCGAGGTTAAAGTTTTAGGTACAGGAGCCCGCGGACCGCTCTCTACCTAGTTAATGGGCTGTAGTAGCTAGAATTTTTTGAATTTCCGCATGAAAATTTCACAGTATATTCTTAAGATACTATAGGTACTTGTTTTTTTGAAAATTCTGGACGTATGTAACGCCTTAAATTAGACAATAATCACGATCAATTTACATGTAACGGTAATTAACTATTTTAATAACAAACTGAAATAAATTACTGAATATTGAAAGATGATATATAAAAACGAAATGAAAAAATTTAAATTTGGAAAATGATCAAGTTACCCAACCCATTTGTGTGCACTAAGATGACCAAAAAAATATTTTTTCTTGATGGCACGACTTAATTTGTTATATGACTAAAAAAATTAAAAATATATATATATATAATCATAGAATTCTCTTCTTCTTCTTAATAAAGTGCGCCAGTCGTTTCTTTCTCGTGCTAACCGGCACCAGTTGGACACACCAAGTGAAGCCAAGTCCTTCTCCACCTCATTTTTCCAACGCAGAGGGGGCCTTCCTCTGCTACCACCACCTGGTACCGCATCGAATACTTTCAAAGCCGGAGCGTTTGTATCGATTCGGATGATATGGCCCAGTCAGCTTAGCCACTGGATCATAGAATTAGAATTGAACAATCTGTGCTTCTTCTTAATGCTTGAGTGTTTCCAGGTGGAAGTACTGGCAAAAGAGGAAGTTTTTTGGCTACTAATCCTAGACAACTCTTATAAGTGCAATATCGCTTTTCTTTCAGATAGCCAAGCTGCAACACTAGATTCAGTTATAACAACCTCTAAGCCGGTGGAAACAAGCGGGCATAGCCTTACCAACTTGAGTGTAAGCCATAAAGATACCTTAATCTGCGTCCCAGGACAGCGGAACATTGAAAGAAACGAAAAAGCGGACGAACTGGAAAGAGGGGGATCCGACCTGATTAACGTTCTTGCAGAATTGGTATTCCTACCACTGGGTGCAATCAAGAATGCAATTTCCTTAAAGTATTTACACATTGCGGATTGTAGATGGAGGGACTAGACAGCCTGCAAAGGTAGTAGAACGTTATGGCCCACCTATAATCAAACACAAATGTCAACGTTAACGAAGAGATGGCTGGAGACTCACGGCAGTCATAACAGGCTTCTGAACCATACGAGGACAGGCAGCCAAAATGGGCATCCCACTGTTCGAGAGTCTCGAAGAACTGTCTGAATAGATCTCAACAGCCTAATGAGGTTCCTCAATCGCACAGATTGGATATAGTCATGCTGTAAATAACCATTAAACAGGTTGGTAACGAGTATGTGACAATAAAAGGATGTGGAAGCACTAATTGAATTCTTGGTGAATCACCACTTCAACCAACCAACCAAAAAAATGAGGCACCGTTTTTTTTTTCTTTTGATTTCTTTATTTAATATTTAGCCATGCCCACAACGCTTTGAAAATTACGATTGAATTACCTTGGAAAAAATTTACTTTTTCCATAAATTTGGTACAAAATGCTTAAGAAACGATATTGTTTAATTTATTATTTTAATTTCTCGTCAAATATGACCAAAAAGTTGTACCAAAAATGAAAAAAATCAACGCTTTTTTGTTTTTAATTTTAAAATTTTGTTTTTGAATTTTTGGGGTTTCAGGGTCTCTATAAAAAGTGGTTAAAATTGCTTACCAGAGCTTTGCGGACTCCGGTAATAAGTTTTTTTTTTTTCAAAAAAAAAAAAGAAGCTAAATCAAGTTGCGAAAATGGTAATCTGCCCATACTGGTGCTAAAACCACGTAACTCGTTGTCAAATTCGCTGAGAGCAAAGTAACGGTACCACGATAGGCGGCATTTCATTATTCTCTCCATCATGCAATGTACCGTCTGAGCTTTTTGTTTCAGTACAATTTTCAAATAAGTGCTATGAAAATAAACTTTAAATCAAAATATTAAAAATAATAATCTCGAATCTCGGTGAAACACCAAAATTAAGGAAAAGTTTTTTCTAATAGCTGTCGCCCCTCGACAGGCAATGGCAAACCTCCGAGTGTATTTCTGTCATCAAAAAGCTCCTCATAAAAATACCTGCCGTTCGGAATTGGCTTGAAACTGTAGGTCCCTCCATTGTCACGCTCGGCCAAATACCCAAAAATGGGGCACGCGCCAATCGTAATACTAAATAATAAAATACATCCCTGATGTAAACTTTTCTTTAATTTGAATTAAATTTTTTAACTTAAAAACCTAAAGATAACTAAAACTTACAAATTTAACATACGGACATCCTTAATGTAAAATTTTCGTTTGAATTTTGAGGTAAAAAACTATTCTTAAATTTATGGGTCCATTTCAATGTAAAGTAGTGGATCTCCTCTACTTTTCTTATATATAATAATAATAATAATAAATTTATGGGCTTCAAATAAGTGCGATGATACCAAATTTTAAATTAAAATATTACAAATAAGGACATCCCTAATTTAAATTTTTCGTTAGAGTTTTGAATTGAAAAACCATTCTTTAATTTATAAATTTCAAATAAGTGCAATGATACCAAAATTTAATTAATACATTAGAAACAAGGGCAATTTTTCGTTTGAATTTTTAATTGAAAAACTATTCTTTAATTTAAGCGTTTCAAATAACCATAAATTACAGTTTAACATTAATGAATAAATATAATATAATTTTTAAGCACTGGCGCCAATTTTAATGTAAACAAAATTTTTTAAACTGTAAAAATTAACAACACATATAGAAATTGAAAAATAGCCATCTATTTATAAGCACTTCGGTGCATGCCGGCATACATACATGCCATTATATTATACATAAGTGCATGTGCACCTACATCTGTACTGCGGGTACATACATACATCCATTTAATAATAAATCGAAGCAGCACGATTAAAACAAAAAAGTCAAAAACAAGAAAGGCGCTTGCTAAGTAAACAAAATACAAAAATGTATTTAAGTGGCCTATTAGAATATTAGTACATAAAATGGCGATGTGTTGACATCAGCGCTAATTATGCTAATAAGTGGGTGCATAGCTAATTAAAGATTCATTAAACACTAGAAACGGGGAGTAAGAGAGGAGGCGGTGAAGGCAATTATGACGCGACATGCACAAACACATACATACATACATATTTCTGCTTAACATGAACAACATATTTTGTGCATTTGCGCATACCGACATGCATACATATAAACAATTACATATACATATGCATATACAAATACACAATTATTTAGTGCAATTGACGTCCGTCTAGACCGTGAACGGCCCGCCGCCGACAAATCAAGTGGATCCACTTCAGATTTCAAGAATTAGGCGTCGAGCAATACTGGCGCCAAGGAAAAAAGCGTTTGGCAAGCGCCTCTTAGAAATTTCTGTTAAGGAAACTTTTTTATTGCAAAAATTTACATATATGTATGTATGTACGTACGAGTACCTACATGTGTGTGTGTAAAATAGTTGATCAAGATTTATAGGAGTGTGGGTGGTTTTTGAAAATGATGCAATAATTTCCCCTTCAATCGATACAACGAAGGGATTCTGCTGATTCGAATTTGTATACTTGTATATACCATCGCCATCACTTTTAATCTATCTGCACTTTTTTTTGTTGTCACGTGTCTCAACATTAGTAAGTCTTCAGTATCCAAAACGCATTTATACGCCTTCGTTTCGACATAGGTTAGCAAGTGGCGATTACATGAAGCAATTAGCATAAATAAACTTATGTTGGTAGTTCTGGAAAGGAACTGCCGAAATTATATTAGTTTGGGAGCACTTAATGAGTATTAGTATGACCGCTTGTCATACAGGAAAGCATTCGATGCTGCAACTAGTTACTTGTGATGGTCGTGCTCCGTCAACACCCTTTGTGTTCTCATTCTTCTCATGACTATTGTAGACTGTAGGCTAAAACCTTACAAATGCTAGAAGTGTGAACAGCGCGGGGACATCGACAAGAGAGTTCGCAAAGTTGATGCAACAAAAGTTTCTCTGTATGAATGTGGCCTAATGAAACCCGTCTAATATCAGAGAAGAGAGTTGGCAGCATTGCAAATAGTGAGTTATACCAGTTTTAGGAGACATAACCAAGGCGAATTGAGTACTGAAGGTGGCGTCTTCTCAAAACAGTTACACTATTTCTCGTGATTTTGAGAAGGCTGACGTCAGGCTCCTTTCCAATACAAAACAAACAAACAAAAGGAGGAGAAATCGTAAGTAAATACAATATATGGTTGTGAAAATTCAGTGATGGGTTGGTAATGTTGTGATTTGTGAAATTTAAACTAAACAAACTAATGAAAACATACTGCCGCGTCATAAATTGCTAAAGCACGAATTACAAAAATAGCTCCAAATGCAGGTTTTTGAGCGTTTTTATGGGGATGACCCCGTGTGTGCGTATAGTTTCGTGTTTTTGGACAGGACAGGAAAACGCCTTCAAGGGACTGTAACGTTTCTGTGGCCTCAGATGATCATCTTTAAGATCTACATTTACGGAGTGGATAAATAAAGACGGCTTTGTCTTGGGAATAATTCGACGTCCGAGCATATTTTGTTTAAATGTTCCGTTATGGCCAGACAGCGATTGAAATACTTTAATCCCTCTATAGACGAACTCCCAAGAGTTAGGAATTCTTCGGCCCTTTATATTATATCCTTTCTATGCATTCGTTCCAAGCACTTAAAAATAAACCAGTCGATGATCTACCCTTTACTGTTTATACATTCGACCCAAACATTTGTAAAAATTAACCAGTCTACGACCTACCCTCTATATTAAATCCTTTTTAAGTAATTGCTCCAAGAATTTTTAAACATAATGCAGCCTACGACCTACCTTTACATTACATCCTTTTTTAGGTACACGTTCCTAAATTTTTTAAAAACAAACCAGTAGCCGACCTACGCTACATATAATATTTTTTTAAGTATTCGCTCTAAACATTTTTAAGGATAAACCAGCCTACCTTTTATATTATGTCCTTTTTAAGTATTCGTTCCAAACATTTTTTGGAATTTTGGGAATTTCTTTAGAATTCATTTTGAGTCA
Source organism: Anastrepha ludens (assembly GCF_028408465.1). Lineage (NCBI taxonomy): Eukaryota > Metazoa > Arthropoda > Insecta > Diptera > Tephritidae > Anastrepha > Anastrepha ludens. The sequence continues at coordinate 6,124,964 of NC_071499.1, read as the reverse complement.
AACTTTTTACAACGTATTTTTGTTGTATTTAGATGGTATATCATTTTTCTTTTTAAATATGCATTCAATCTTTAGATAAATGCGCAACTGCTCATCAAAAAATAAAAAAGTGTTTAATTCGTAATTTATTAGACTCAAGTTGATCTAGGATTTTTGAGAAATTTTCAAAATGAAATTTTAGAAGACTTGTTGAAATTTTTGTATTTCGTTTTACAACTATTTTCTTATGAGAAACCGATCTTAAAAAACTTTGTTATCCTAACTCGTTCCGTACCTATATAACATAACATGTTACATAAATTTGGTTGCCTTTTGTTGTCTAGTTTTGAAATTATCATTTCAACCAATTTAAAAAATGTTGTTGTCGAGAAAAAGATATTTAAACGTTTTTGAACTGCACGCATGAGATGACTCAGTCAAGAAACTCAAATGTTGGTATATAAATAATTTTTCTGGGATATTGATGTAGCCTGATTTATACAAAATTTAGGCATGCAAGTACATAATATTTCCAGGTAAATACATTAAGGTGGCCACAATTTGCATGAGAAAAAACGCACGCTCTAGGCTGAAAGTGTCCTTGGCGTAAAGAAATGATAAAATATCCATTGTTGTTCGCACATCAACATTTGATGCTAAATTTCCATCCAAATGAAACTTTTGGCGTAAGACCGTCCTTAGGTGCTAGTAACAGTGGATATTCTCAGATATCATCTTAAAGATTCCTCTGTGTCCAGAAATTCCTTCTTCGTACCAGAAACCATATTTATGGAGTCTACACATTGCTTTTATTGCTTCTTGCTGTATCTTAAGATCCAAGGAGTGCAAATCAAACATAACATTTGACATTGCCGGAGGTTGTACTCATAGCATCATCAACATTTGATGTGAAACTTCCATTGCGGAGTCGTCCAAAGCGCATTCAAATAAATTTGACGGACATTTTCTTTACCGATGGGTTCTAGAGCCGGATGGTACTTAAACTATAGCAATAATTATCATTACGCTATGGAAGAAATGGCAACTGTTTTCAAACGGTAATTTTCGCCATTCTGAAAGTAGCGGAATCGATAATTGAGAAGAGACGGAGTGGGAAACAGATTGGCGTCTTTATTGACAGTCAGTCGGCATTGAAGGCCCTGCCTTATATGGGTTCCAGGACACTACGGCATTCAAGGAATTGAAATTGCGTAACCTCTCCAAGCTATAGACATCATCGGAGAAACCAGCCGCGGTGTATGCTCGACATACTCCAATTTAAAGAGAGAAGCGAGCAATGTGGGTTTTGAGGGGAAAGAGGGCAAAACAAAGTAGCTGCTGTCAACACATAAGGAGTCTTCGCGTCTTGGACAATATGTCAGTGTTTACAACCAGCAATTCGTAGTTGTGAAGGAAAGGCATCATCAACAAAACTGATGCCAGCCTGGAGATCAAGTGGAGAATAACTCTGGCCAACAGGTGTCACTTTGAGCTCAGTAGGCAATTGTGAAGTAGAGCTCACTCTCGAAGGATCAAACAGACACTCTACAAAATGTGCATCATTCCAGTTCTGCTATATGGTGCAGAAACATGGACGATGTCAAAAACAGACGAGATAGTTTTGGGAGCTTTCGAGAGAAGATTCTCTGTAAGATCTTTGGTTCCCTCATTGTTGGTGAGGAGTATTGTATACGGTGGAACAGCGAGTAGCTGTATGAGCTACATATATAGGGACATAGACATGGTTAAATGTGTAAAAATATAGCGTCTACCATATGAATGAAAACGCTCCAACAAAGCGAACCTTGACATGGTACGTCAAAAAGAAAGACAAGGAAAGAGAAGGCCACAGCTTCGTGTTTCCAAGTGCTGCAGAACCTGTAGGTGTGCTTGGGATTTCTAATTGGCACCAGCGATTTGAATTCGGCCATAATAACGCCACATAACTAAGTAAGTAGTCATATTTCAAGATATCAATAATTTTAGGAATAGCGGCCACCCTGATGTATGATACATAAATTTATAGTATTTTCAGTCGTGGTATTTTCGAGACGTCTTGGATTAATTCTTTTCCAAAAATTCAAATATCACTTACAATTACATTTTTATAAACATCGTTACCTGAATAATAGAAGGGGCGTTATTCACAGTTAACGAGTAAATGCGAAGGTAACCAAACAACAAAAGTGTCATTTTGTTCCAGTCGTTTCGGTGAATGATATTCCACATTTTGTTGGTTTGTTCCGTGCTCGGAGGACCAACACTATACAGCATCTGTTAGCAAAATTAAAGTCAACAATATGAACCACTACCAACTTCCACAGAAGCCGTTATTGTACGACCTATTGATCCATTCCCAATAATCGCACTGTACTTATGTGCAGCACAACAAACTCAAGCATATAACCATTTTAATGCGTGTACACAAACCTACTTAAACAAAATTACATATTTGCGCTCCTTTCATAAGCAATGCGTGAGGTCGCATTTGGGATTTTGAATTTCCGGTTTCTCGCGAAAATGACTTTGTAAGTGTAAAAGAAAGCGTGGCGAATAAGGAGCAAACGCATTCTCCACAACTCCCGTTAGAATGTTAGGTAAAGGCAATATATCAACAACTTCCCGAGTCGTTGACTACGTGGCTGCCTCTTTGTTTCATCTCTTTAGCCGAATAATCAAAATGACCACGCTGTCTGGCGCGGCGTTCGCTGCACGACCACTGGTCGATGAACGTGTCATCATCAATGCGTTAGAACAGAATATGCGTGTGGGAATGTGTGAGCACGTTAACATAATATTTACATATATACATGTATAGTGGTGTGGTTGTATGTTGGAAGGTAAACGGCTATTTATAATTCATTCAAGTTAAGTAGAAATGTGTTACACGGCAATTTGCTGCTCTGCTTCCTTCTCACCTTCAAACGTAGCCGGTTAGCCGAAGTCTTATGACTTCCGCTTTTCACGCATACTCACACGCACACCTGGTCAATACGGTGCCATCCTGTCTGGTGCATTTTTTTTATTTGTTATCGCCGCCGACAACAACGCCATATACACACAAATGTGCATAGGTATGCGTGTACCTAAACACATTGGACGTAAGTGAAAAGAAGGTGAAATGTGTTAATACTATTTTTCAACGATTTCACCCTGCTGCGGAGGGGAATCTGCGAGGTTAATTGCTACTTAAGCACGCATGAAAGAAAAGAAGATTATGCCCTGAGACTTCCTGGCGTTGTCACTAAATCAGAACGAATAGGAGATGAAATCACACGCAAAGATAAAGAATAAGAAGTAATAAACAAATTTGCGCACATTTTTGTAAAATTGTAAATAAATAATATTTATTAGTTTACTATGAAAAAAAAATGTTAGGTGAAACATATAAATTAATGTACATAAAAAAATGATACAATAATGCTGAAAACAATGGCTTTGAGGTAGTTGAGGGCAGCCAAATATGTGGTTATAACTATCCCGGAACCATCATTTTTCTTTTTGCTCTTTTTCAGACAAAACATGGAGGACTGCAACTTAACTGAAGAAATGAAGAGTCATGCGGTTATCGTCGCTATATGTGCAAATCACGCCGTATTAATTAATAATATAAATTAAAATCTCTAATTTTCTCAAGTGCGAACGTTCATTCGTTTATAAGGTTCGCCGTAAATTGGAAGCATAAGGCGGCGATGCAGAATCTGTTGCAAAAAGTAAAAAACACGAGGAACTTTCTGAACCATTGATCTGCAAAATTTATTCCACAAGGACAAGCGATCATTGAGCTTAAGGGGTTAGGGGTAGTCAGAATTTTCAAAAAATTGGATTTATTTTTTTAGCATTTTCTGAAAGTATAATATTTTAAAAATAATGTGTGAAAATTTGAAGAGAATCCGACGAATATTTTTCGAGTTATTCAACAATTAACAAAGGGTGCTCGGACAAAAACAAACAAAAACACAAACTTTAAATGCGTTTTTCTCAAAACTATATTTTTAACTGGTGATCACTGTATCTTAAAAACCACTTGGTAGATTTCAATAAAATGTATACTTCTTTTGAAAAACATAAAAAACTCGTGTCTGATCGAAGGATTTTTTTTAAATTTCGATTTTTTTTAATTATTAATTGTTGGTTCTCGAAAATCTGAAAAATACTTCCTGAGGCCGCCATATTGTTTTTGAAAAAAAAGCTTCGATCAGGCACAAGATTATGAATTTCCAAAGACTTGTGATGATCACCGCAAGGGACTTCTGGAGAAATGGGCTCCACACAAACAGCGATAACTTTTACAATTATTAATTTTTCTTTGTTTTGAAATTTTGCTTAAGTCAAGTCGAAACGTGATGTATAAATGCTGTGTTTTTATTTTTGTAAAACAAAGCAATTGACTATCAAAATAAATTTATTGAAAATCACCATTTTTCCGCACCTCTCACTACCCCTAATCCCTTAATCTTTCTGAGGGTCCTATCCGCCGAGATGTCTATAAAGAACTCTGGTATAAATCCTACGTTGTGCGCAGAAGACATTTTATGCCACGAGAACACCGAGTTGACCGATCGAAACGTCTTCTAAACAAAATCAAATACCCTGAAGCAACTAAGATGTTATAGTTTAACCAAGACCAAAAGAGCAGCCGCAGAAATGGAAAAAGCTATGTTCGAATCCTACAGAGGTACCTCTTGTCATGCATATGAAGTTTTAGCCACTGTTATGGTTTTAGGTGTTGTGAACATTAAAGGACATTCCATGCCACTATACTTCTTTACTCAAGAATTTCGAGTGAATTCGCACATATTGAGGGCCTAGTGACAGTAGACAGCAGTGAGACCCTGGATTGATAGTGTACGCAGTGGCAGCTCATATATCTTTCAACAAAACTCTGCTCCTTCACCCCAAGCGATGGCGTCACAATTTTCATGACCGTATTTACGCCCGCCTAACCTCTGAGACCTTATTATTCCCTTGGATTACTACGTACGGGCCGTTGTTGACTCTTAATAATATTCATTAATATATTAATTTTACTGAATTTAGAATTGTAACAGTTGGCAACCATATTCAAAAATATTTTCTGAAATAAGCTTTCGTAAGTTTCTTTCAATTGGGGTCCATACTCTATTATTTTATATAAATATATATATATATATATACAGGGTGGGCCAAATAAGACCTACTAATGTTAGGCACAAATAACTTTTTTATTTTTTGACATATTTATTTTTCTCTTTTTGTAGGTTATAACTGAATTGTTCAGTAGGACAATTGAATTGTTCAGTAGAACGTTATGGTCCACCTACAATCAAAAACAAACGTCAACGTCGAATATGGAACGAAAAGATGACTGGAAACTCATGGCAGTCATAACAAGCTTCTGACCCATTGGAGAGCAACAGCCAAAATGGGCATCCCTCACAAAACACCTGCCACAGGTGTAAAGAACCGGAGAAAAAGCAAACGATTTTCTATTTCCTTTGTGAACGCCCTGCCCTATGGAAGAAAGAGAAAACCAACCGTGGGCAATCCACTGTTCGAGAGTCTCGAAGAACTGTCTGACCAGATCTCAACATCCTAATAAGGTTCCTAAACCGCACAGACTGGATATAGTCATGCGCGGAAGCGTTATTTGGAATCTTAATGAATCACCACTTTAACCAACGAACCAGCATTTTATTTATTATTATTTAATAGGCATTCCTGTAAAGGAATTTATCATAATTTGTTATTATAACAAAAATACGGAAAAAATGCTTTGAGTTTGAGAAAATGCTTAGAATTATTCACAGCACTCTATGTCGTTATCTCTTTTTTATTTTTTCCTTTGTATCTACTTAGTTTGGGTACTAACTTTGTTTCATGGACCCGAAGAGTTGGAAAACTGCTTAACGCTTGGCATATTACCACACCAAAAACAGCCAGAGCACTCCATGACGAATCAATTGAAAGTAAGACCGGTAATTACATTCATACATACATACATAGTATGTACATAGTATGTATAGTAATTTCATGCAGAGGCCAGGAAGTTGAACTATTAATTTTGATTTAATTCACTGTTCCTTTCAGGCATATAAATTGTCAGCGTGAAATGTTTTGAGCATTACATGCAACATAAACTTAATTAAGACAAAATATTCATACGTACCTTAAATTATTATTGCCAGCGGCTATAAAATGCAATTAACAGCAACACCTTCAAACAATCAATATAATCCACACGCTAATAACAACAACTAAGCCATGCGGATCATAAACGCAAGCTCCGACACTTCGAATGAAACTTCATTAAGAAATGCTTATTGAACATTGGCGGCCCATAACGGCACACTGATTTGCATAAGCGGAAATAATTCACGCGTCCGATGGCGCCACAATCACAATAAGAAATAATAAAACAGCTATTTGCCAAGAGTGAAATATATGCACATACATAGTTGCCATTGCAACTGCCACACACTCATGACTGCAGCGAATGTCATTGTCACGCATACTCGTGCATAGTTGCAATAAATTTAAATCAAGAAATTAAAAATTACTTAGCTAATAGAAAAGTGCAGACATTTTTGTTCGCTCTATAGTATGCGAGCAGTCATGTGCACCTACACAACTATATGTATGTATGTGTATACAAAGTGTGCGCATGCGCAGCATTTTTCAATTTTGATTTCGTATACCATATTTTTCTCTATAGCTGGGTATTTTATGAATTCGACATACTATATTTGTATGTTTTCAGGTATGTACGCACATACTTACATATGTTTATGGATATCATTGGCTTTGGGTAGTAAATACCCGGCAGAAAAACTAGGGAAAGTCCAAGCATGAAAGATTATCAGGTTTGGCCTTTAGCTATGGTGAAAGGCGAAATTCAGCGATATCTTCGGCTGCCATGTCGAAAAGTGACAAACAAACCGATTCATAAATCCTGGTACGTCAGCCAATCAGCTGATTATTTCAAATTTGCTGAAAGCCGTTTAAAGGTCTGATATTGGCCACACCTTCTGAATTTTTTGCACCATGAAAAAGAGAGAGAATAGAATAAAGTCGTGTATTGTGGGCACCATTTTACCTTCATATTAATTTCTGCCGAAACAATCGTAATGGAAAAGCGATATTTTTTCTTTCTAACAGATATTGAATTATCTTTACATTTTATTGCTAAATATGCCCTAATATAGTTACTACTAAGCCAATAAATTTATTTATTCATTTTTTTTATTTTAATTAATGACCTTCTTGGTTGACTATTTCAAAAAAAATTATTAAACTTAGGTTAATATAAATCCACATCCACATGTATAACAAATGGTGGAAATTTGTGTTTCTCATACTCTTGCTCAAGTAAATCGAAAAACATCTTTACATTTTCTTTTGTGAATCCCATTGCTAAATTAAAAGACGTTCCCGTTGGAGAGCGAAAACTCAGATCTTTGTTTGTGTCTGCGCAGGAATCCATGCAGCCAACCTTTCCCTGCAAATTGCGTAGGGACCGAAAATTTGTTTGGCACTTTGGCAATTCTATCAACTGAAACGCCAGGGCACGAATATCGTGTCTTATGAGGCCTCAAAGTCTTGATTCCATTTCGAATGTATATTTTACAAGGTCTTTTTCTGTGGCTTCATCCAGTATTAGCTTACGTCCAAGTGGGGTTTTTAAAAGCAGGCTAGGGGACGCATACTCCTTGCCATTCTTTGCAATGTAAAATGCGGCACATCAAAAGTCTTTGATGCAAAAAGTGTGCCCATCTCCTCATTTCTAACAGCTACAATGGCTTTTTTCATCATACCGGGGTCCCATTTCTTCATTTCTCCATTTTTGGCATGTTTAAATATGTATAATTGGAAAATACAAAACAGGAAAATTAACGAGAATTAGGAAAATACTAAGGGAGTAATGTGGGCTACTAGTTCACAATACCCGACGCTGACTAGCCCACATTAGCCACTGTACCACTTGCAAGAAAAAAGTATTCCAAACTTTTGTGTAAATAATTTAAAAAGAGTTTCTTACCGCATTAAAAAATGCAGAATCAGTACATATTATAAAACAAAGTCGCTTTTTCTGTCCCTATGTCCCCTTATACGCTTAAATCTTTAAAACTACGCAACGGATTTTGATGCGGTTTTTTTTTAAAGATAGATTGATTGAAGAGGAAGGTTTATATCTATATAATGTGAAGAAATATATAAAGGGGGCGTGGCAATCGGTCAAAATGTGGCAAAAAAACATAATTTTTTTGTTTTCACGGCCATAAATCATAAACGAATCAACCAATTAAAATGAAACTTTCTTGAAGTTTAACTTTGAAATATTTACTTTCGTTCTGCATCAAAAAAAATAATTGATTTATTTGTTATTTAACCAAAATTGTTTAAACAAAAGCAGCTCTTTTTCCAAAAAAAGCTGTTTGTGTGTGTGTTCGCTGTCAACCGAATGAAGCAATAGGCGTTAAGCGATAATCTCACCACACCTCATTACATCGTATGGTGACGTATGTATGTATGTATTTACGAATCGCTCGCATTATTTCATTTCGGACATATGTACATATGTATGTACTGAATTCCATGTAATTATATGTACATACAATTTTACAGCGAAATAAAACGCTATTTTCAGGTTCTATATTAGTAAATCGCACATAATTAAAATACAGTTTTTGAATAGTTTTTATTGATTCGGAGCGCGTTTAGTTTGCTATCAATTCCATACAATAACATTTTTTGTCATTTACTTTTTACGACAACTAATAGCTTATTTTCGAAGCGATTTCAACAAATGGGTACAACATTAATCCTTATCCAATTAAATACCTTAAATACATTGTTGTTTCCATATAGATCTATGTATATGGCTCTTTACAGCATATAATTAAAAACAATATTTTTCAAGATATTACAACAGTAATTAGTAATTGAGATCTACCGGAAAAATTGCGTTAGCTGTTGCGTCATCCGGCATTGCCGCTACTCTTTTGGAAAGAGGCCGAACCACACACTCTACAATGAAGCACCCGCTGAAAATCGCCACCGATGATGATAACAGCGTCTGTAGTGTTTCTAGACAGAGCAATACAGGAAAATTGATGCGTGACTGCTCTTTAATAGTCTGGGACGAAGCTACCATGTCAAAGAAGACGTCTGTGGAAGCACTGGATAGGACAATGCGCGATTTGCGCAACAAAAATGCACCTATGGGTGGATGTACAATTCTGTTCTCAGGAGATTTCCGTCAAATCCTACCAGTTGTGACTCGAGGAACACGTGCTGACGAAATAAATGCTTCGCTAAAAAGATCCCACCTTTAGTCGTATGTCAATAAATTAGAGCTTAAAACTAATATGAGGATTTCGTCATCTTCACGTGAGAACAGGCTATTTCCAGAGATGCTGCTAAAAGTTGGCAATGGAGAATTAACACAAAGTGAGGGAAGGATTAACCTAGAAAACCTTTGTGTTTTGATAGACAACATCCAAGAGTTAGTCAACAATGTCTATCCAGACATTGATAACATAAGTTATAAGACAATATCTTGGTTTAAAGAAAGAGCTATTCTGTCACCAACTAACGAACAAGTAGATAAAGTAAATAACTTGATTATTTCAAAGATTGATGCGCCGACGAAAATATACTACTCGGTCCATACTGTTCTCGATTTGGAAGAAGCTGTTCAATTTCCTACAGAATTTCTAAATTCTTTGAAACCGTCTGGACTCCCTCCTCACAAAATGGAGCTGAAAATAATAGGACTATGAATAAGTTCGTGCGGTTTTACAACAGATGGCGTAACTTGATTATTATTCCATCGATCCACATTTCCAAACATTCATTGGAGAGCTACTGTCGTAAGGCACAAACGTCAGTATAAGTTTTTTATTTGAAGCGTAAACAACAATATTTTTATATTACCACACTTGAAAATGTCGAATTTCGTGCCAAATAATGTGTTTTTGCGGGGAATTCTTCTTCATTATTTTAATATGAAGAAAAAAGCAGCCGAAAGTCATCGTATCTTGGTGGAAGTTTATGGTGAGCATGCTCTATCTGAGCGAACGTGCCAGAAGTGGTTTGCACGCTTTAAAAGTGGTGATTTTGGCTTGGAAGACGAAGAACGCGAGGGTGCGCCGCCAAAGTTCATGGATACCGAATTGGAGGAATTGCTCGATCAAGATCCGGCTCAAACGCAAGAAGAGGTTGCAAAAACTTTGGGAGTTGATCAATCAACCATTTCCAAACGTTTAAAAGCCATGGGAATGATCCGAAAGGTAGGCCATTGGGTGCCGTATGAATTGAAGCCAAGAGACGTTGAACGCCGTTTTATGGCATGCGAACAACTGCTTCAACGGCACAAAAGAAAGGGTTTTTTGCATCGAATTGTGACTGGCGATGAAAAGTGGGTCCATTACGACAATCCAAAACGTCGGGCAACGTATGGATACCCTGGCCATGCTTCAACATCGACGTCGGCGCAGAATATTCATGGCCTGAAGGTTATGCTGTGTATCTGGTGGGACCAGCTGGGTGTTGTGTATTATGAGCTACTGAAACCGAATGAAACGATTACGGGGGATGTCTACCGACGACAATTGATGCGTTTGAGCCGAGCACTGCGAGAAAAACGGCCGCAATACGCCGATAGACACGACAAAGTTATTTTGCAACATGACAATGCTCGGCCACATGTTGCACAAGTGGTCAAAACATACTTAGAAACGCTCAAATGGGATGTCCTACCCCACCCGCCGTATAGTCCAGACCTTGCGCCATCCGATTACTATCTCTTCCGATCGATGCAACATGGCCTGGCTGACCAGCACTTCCGTAATTACGATGAAGTCAAAAAATGGATCGATTCGTGGATTGCGGCAAAACCGACCGAATTTTTCACAAAGGGAATCCGTGAATTGCCAGAAAGATGGGAAAAAGTAGTAGTAAGCGATGGACAATATTTTGAATATTAAATTTGTAACCATTTTACGTCAATAAAGTTTCAAATTTCGAAAAAAAACCGCACGAACTTATTCATAGTCCTATTAGGTTGTCCTGTTATTTTATTAAGAAACCTAAGTCCACCTAAACTTTGCAATGGCACGCGTTTGCTGGTAAAATCACTGAAAACTTTCATAATAGAGTGCACAATACTCACAGGATGTGGTACCGGAGAAGATGTATTGATTCCCCGAATCCCTCTGATACCATCGGATCTACCATTCCAATTTAAACGCTTACAATTTCCGGTAAAGACATCTTTTGCAATGACCATTAATAAATCTCAGGGTCAAACCTTCAACGTTGCAGGCTTAGATTTGAGTGTTGACTGTTTTTCACATGGCCAACTGTATGTCGCTCTTTCAAGAGTAACCTCTAGAGAAAACATGTTTGTATTGTCTAATGACAAGAAGGCTATGAACGTTGTATATAAAGACATTCTGTAATATAGTAATTGTTGTAAAAATAAAATAAATACATATGTAAAAATGCAAAAAGTTAATATGCAAAAATGTAGGGTATGAATTTAGATATCCCAAAGATAGCAGGAAATCTTCATGCTATAAAGAAAGGGGAATTGTTTTACTCCAAATTTAACGCGTGCGGGCCACGGGCAATAATGAATAAGCCAAAACTACTGGATCGATTTTAATCATTTTTTCAGTGAGTGACATAGGGTATATATTTTATACCCGTGCGAAGCTGGGCTAGTAGTTGCTAGTAGTTTAATAATTCTATCTGACCCTTCACACTCTAAAAATAATCACTTGCTAAAAAATACCATTAATATTACACGAAAAACAAATCGACTGCACTTCACAAAATATATTGTTCAACTACTCATCAGTAAAGAGTCCAATTCAAAAGGCGAGCAGCGTAAAACATCCGTTATATCAATTTTGAAGTTCATAAGCCATCTTTCTAGTGCATGTTCGTTATTATGAAAAATACAGACGTTGACCACATTACCCGAATAGCCCACAATACCCAATCTTACTCTACTAAAAAACCAGTTCAAAGAACTATGTTCGGCAAAAAATTGAGACTCAGGCCACAGGCTGTGCTGTGGAGCAACCACGCAGTGGTTCTGCCACTTTTAACGTATGGATGCCTGGTTTGGTGGGAAGCTCTTCGGAAGGACTATAATATTATTAAATTGGGGACGGTGCAAAAGATGGAACGTATTAGCATCGTACTATTCCCAGTGTTGCTCCGAATGTCGTTTTGCAATTACTTTCCATCGACTTTAACGTTATTTCCATCGCTTCTCAAGGTGCAATCAGGTTAAAGGAGTTTGTCCACTGGAAGCAAACTTTCAAGGGACATGATATCATTTTTAGATAACTAACATCGTACTTCTATGAACCTCGGACAGATCTTTCTATTCGCAAACTGGTGCTTGAGGGTTGTGCCAGGGTAGCATTGGAAAGAGTGGAAAATTGCACCGAAGTTGGTACCTCTGTCTTCACTGAGGGCTACAAGATGGAATCGGGAGTCGGATCAGGTATTATCTCTTAATCAATCTATCAACTAGTCCAATTTATCTATTTCTTTAAAATTGACGAATACTATTAGTGTTTTACAACAGGCATGCATTAGTGTTTGCAGGCATGCAAAATACTTAGGGAACGTGGGAGCGAAGGAGATAATAACATTCAGATCAAGACTCTGACCACATCATGGTGCAGATCCAAGCTCATGTAAAGGGAAGATCATATCTCTTGGGTGTGCAGGAAACATTTCTTTCATCTGGGTTCCAGGAACATAGGAACATAGAGGGAAATGAAATTGCTGATGCGCTTGTCAGGAAGGGGACTGAATTCGTCTCAAAGATCTCCTACTCGGTCATCGGCATCCTACTGACTGTTGCGAATTGCACAACTTATTTCTTAAGAAAGCGCAGAAAAGATGGAGCTCTTTCGAAAACCCTTTGCTTCAGTATAATAAACATTTTATTTAAGCTTTCAAGTCGACAAAGATTGGATCTTCATGCTATTCACGGTTTATTCTTGAAATATCTGGAGAAAAGATTTTATTTTATATAAACAGACGTATGCATACCTGAAATGGCGTCCATGTACTGCGGACTACCAGCCGATGTGCTACTTTTAAGCACTTTGCTCCTTTGGTCTGATGATGATGACTGACTAGTTTCATCTTTTTTGCTCTAGTTAGTCATGAAACCGTTGGATTTATTGCATGGTAGACACTGCCTTCGGAGCATCTCACACCCAAGTGCACATTTTCTTTAACGCGTTTCCATACCACTAATGATCACTTTCATTTCCACATTCATTTCAATTTAGCAATTGCAGATTGCTTTTAAGTGCTTCTATGCCCATGCCCGCATGCATGCATACATACATACATACTCGTAAATGCACATTTTTATGCATCTAAGTAATGCGAAAATGAAAAGTGGGGATCAATGTTATCGGTTGGCCAGACAATCAGTGGTTTTGCCTCAACTGCTTGGGCTGTAACGGTTAGTCGAAGTTCATTGTTTCATTTTATGTCTCTTCCCTTTTGTTGATTTTCAGACCATTTGGCTGCACTCATTCAATTGGGTTTTGACAGCGGAGAAAATAGCGTGAATAGGGAATAGGCGGAAATGCTTTTTACTGACTACTTAGATGCTATTGATAATCATGTTTTTGTTTTGTTTTACGAGCAGGTAACTAAATTTATGGACTTTGGTCTTCCGATGGCGCATTGGGTCGAATATAGCTTTTTTAATATCTTGACTATATTTAAAACGACTGTGAAAGGAGTTCAATGTGCCTTCGCTCGTTACTTAGATTAAATTTAGAATACACATTAATTGGTTGAAGCCCAAGATATCCCACGCACTGTGATAGTTGTGTGATAGACACATAGCCCATTGTGATGCCACGTGGGGAACTTTTCCTTATCTTTCCTAAAACCAGTGTAAAGTTTTCAAAAATTTTAGAAGACCTCTGATTTCCACAATACCTACATATATCAAAATTGAATACCTTAAATGGTAAACCTAAATCGGAATAGAGCAGCGCAATGACGCTGAAGGAATAAAATCATCTCTTCCTCTTCCTCATCTAGAAAATTCTGCAAGAGTCATTTGTTTGCACACCCATTTTCTGGGCATATCTGCCTATTAGGTAGTGTACCGTTATAACTGAAATCAGTGTGCTAAGACTGTGCTTATTTTGGCTTAGCAGAGTTTCTGTGCGTTTAGCATTGAGAGTCGCCAACAATTGTCTGGCGATTCTGCATGTGGTTTCATTACGCCATCTTTCATTCGCTGATCTTACAATTTCCTTAAAGATAAGTAGCTTATATGTTTGTAATGGTATGTCTGTCAGTGTCTGTGCACTCATCAGCCAATTGAGTGCAGAATCTCGCTAGTTCATCGGCTCTGCTACTACCCTCAATGTCACAATGGCCAGGAAATGTCATAATAGCCTTTAGGTGAAATGACTCGTTAAGAAATGTGTGGTGTTTCATGGCTACCTAGGATTTTGTCGACTGCTTTGTGGGAGATTTTAGCGCCGCCTGGCTATAAGTAAAAATGTAGATATCATCTTCAGTTATCGCGTCGCACTGCACCAGAGTCACGGTTTTTATTATTGCGATCAGTTCAGCCTGAAAGACACTACATTAGTGGGAAAGTCGAAAACTGAAGGAGATCCCCAGATGTTCGGAATATACACTTCCTCCCACCCTCGAGGATTTTACCATGACCGTAGTCCGTGTTTGACCACTTACTTAAACCTTATTATCGCACTGCGCGTGACATATCTTGCCTACAGATCTACAGGAAGGAAGTTTAATGTCGAATATAATGTTTTCGATGGTATGGTTAATTATATATGGTCCTATGGCTCCTTCATGTTCTTGCCCTGCGCTAGCTAGAACCAGATTGAAATGCTTAGGAGCTCTACAATATGAGAAGCTATAATGTCTCGCGGGGTTAGACCTTCAGAGTTTATTTACGGTTTTGTTGGTTTTGAATACGTCAGCTTCCAGATTCTTCCTCCAGGTCAGTTCTGGTCTGCTTCTACGACGGCTGCCTTGAGGGTTGCGCCTGATTGCGCTGCGGGTGATCTCGGTTTGGTCTCATTGCACCTGGTTGACTTTGCACCGGCTATAAGAACGGATGCGAGTCTTTGAACCTTGTTAACTCTTTTAATGTTCTCAAGGGCATTCCGCTATATGCACAATGCCATAGTAGCGAATTGGCCTAAATACTGCTCGGTGGAGCCAATGTATCATTCTGGGTTCCAACCCTCATTTTGTCGCAATTAGCCTTCTGCAGGAGTACAACGCCGCCATAGTTTTGCGTGCTCCATCTGAGACTTTGAGCTCCCAATTTAGCTTCCTGTCCAGTACAAGTCCTAGATATTTAGTCCTTTCTGTTACTCTAGGTGGTCATCCCCCTTGGAATAATTGTTTAAGAGCAAGTGTTTTATGTCTCCTGCTAAACAGTATCAGATCCGTTTTTTTCCGGATTTACTTCTAAAAGTCGAGAGTTACACCAAAGTTATAGAACGTTGAGATAGTCTGTTGATTGCATAAAAAATTTATCTTAGGCAGGGTGAAGAAATTTTCCACTATAAAATAGGTACTGTCTCTCTGATGCTAGTATTTTGTATCTAGCAGCGAGAAGATTAGAGTTTCTTACTGACTTTGCGGCAGTTTTGCTTAGGGCGAGGTACCCAAGAACTTTCGAGTAGTAGGTTTTGAGCTAAAGTAAGAGGGATCTGAACTGAAGAAACTTTTCCAAGAATAAGGAGTAGATTCTGCTAGTGGGAGAAGATTAGAGTTTCTTACTGACTTTGCGGCAGTTTTGCTTAGGGCGAGGTACCCAAGAACTTTCGAGTAGTAGGTTTTGAGCTAAAGTATGAGGGATCTGAACTGAATAAACTTTTCCAAGAATAAGGAGTAGATTCTGCTAGAAAGATGAGATGTATTAGATGTTAAGATTTAGCTTATGTTTACACGCATAACCACAATTTACAAAGATTTCACAACTACACAATAACGATGGCATGTCATATGCTTTACCAATTAGAGTACGAATGAGTAAAGTGTTGCGTAGTCCAAAGCAAATGAAGCATTCCGTACACCTTAAATACGACCAAATTTAATATTGACTATCCCAAGTTAATCTTTGGTTGAAAATGGTTCCGAAATTTTTAGCCGCATGCACATAATTGATAGCATTGCCGTCAAGTAAGATTTGTGGAAAAGTTGAAGAGTCGAGAGGCGTTTTGGGAATAACAAGTGCTTAAGACTTCTTGGGGTTTAGAGTTAGTGCATTGTCGGATGTCCATTTGTTAATGCATATAAGTGGGAATGCATTGCTGGTAGGTCGTTGATGTACAAAGAAAAGAGAAGAAGAGGTCCCAAAACAGATCCTCGCGACGGACCTCTGTGTAATTTTTAATATAATTTTTTTAGCTTATTTTTTATTTTATTGCATAAATATTTGCGCATAAATTATTTAACAAATAATTATCATACTTAGCCTTTGTTGCTAGGCCTTCGGCTACCGGCTTATGTAGAGCATCCTTAGACTATTCTCTCTTCCTCAAATAGGCCACTTATGTATGTATGTATCTATACACGTTTATAATCTATGATATCGAAGCTTGACTAGTCGTTTTCCACCGCAATAAAGCAAGAACAAATCATTTAAGTAAGAATGCGACTGTTGCATGCTTTTGCAATTTTTATATTAGCAAAGAAATTCCAATTCATTGTTCGATTAGTGTTCTCACAACTCTTGCGCATTCTCATAATGCCCGTACTCGTCAGCCTCTCCCATCTCAACCGCTGCCACACTTCGTGCATGAATTGTTATGTCTTTTTCGCGACTTCTTTTTCCTTGGAGAAATTACATAACATATCTCGATACTCATCGCGAAGGAGCAGTGACATCGTTTCAACTATGTGTGAATGTGTGAGCGAATGGTCAGTGGTGGGAACTAACTTTGATGGAATGAGATTGATGAAGTTACATTAAGTAGATAACATATGAATGTTTGTATGCGATTTGTGGCATGCGTCTGTTTATTCAACTAAAGGGTTGTTTAGGTGGTAAGTTTCTTTTTAAAAATAAAATAAAATTTTAGAAATTTATTTTCTAGGTAATTTCGTTTTGATAATAATGGAAAAGGGAATAAAGAGTATGAGTAAACATTATTTGGTGGCCCTAAGACCCATTGTGTTTCCTGCGTTTGATTTATATCTCCTAACTAGGTTGAAAGTAACTATTATATTTCCTGCAGTGAGATATTTTGGATACTTCCCAGGCCTTGCAGTGACTCGTTATCACTCCTGTGAGGACACTGGTAGCTGATCTGTTAAATCCAAGCAGACATTTTGCCCTTTAAAGATTCAGTTTTGGCCAGAGCGTTTCGGAGACTCTGCAATTAGTAGTCAGAGACCTCCTTCTTTCCGCGTATACGCTCAAGTCAATCGCTATGTACAGTTCGTTTAGAGGAATGCTTATGTCCTCTACCACTCGCTGACGGTTAAGCTCAGAGCCTTTCTTTGCACACTCATCCGCTCTTTTATTTCTTTCCAGTTTAGAGTGGCCGGGATCCCAACAAGGGACCTCCTGCATTCTTTAGCACATCTTGAATCGGTGTGCGCTGAGACCACTGCCGTGATCGCGGCTTGACTATCAACAAAAATAGTAGGGTTTGTCGGAGGTAACTCTGTAAGTCTTATCGCTTTTGCTGCTTTATCTATCGCGTACATCTCAGCTTGAAAGACGCTACACCGGTTTGAGAGTGTAAAGGATAAATTTAATAATAATTGTTCCGAGTACACTGCCGATCCAGTGCTATTGTCTGTCTTTGAGCCGTCAGTATAAATATGGTGACCACTATCCTTTGATTTGACTCTGGTCTGCAAATTCTTTCTGTCGGGTATTCGTATTTTATAGTCTTTGTTCAGATCTATCTTGGGAGCCAGATGACCTTTTTTCGATGTGTCCTACTAGTGTTCCACAGATAGTAGTGCGTGTTTTTTTAGCACGCCTGCTGCCTTAATCCTGTAAGCAGTTTTGGCCGCTATCCCTTTAACATATATATGTTAAGGCGTTGATCGGAGTGCATCTGTTATTGCTACACAAGCTAATCGTTGGACTTTTATGAGATTCTTTAAGTAGGATTGCGTCAGCCCCGCCTTGCACGACACGAAAGCTGCATAAGTCGAAATTGGTCTGATGATCGTATTGCACGTCCAGTGGTTTATATACGGCTTTAGACCACCAAACGGCCTCTTACAGATACTGAGGACATTACGAGCTTTCTTCATCCTTTTCTCAGTGTTCCTTTTCCAAGAAAGCTTTGACTCCAGAATTATGCCATATGCCAGACACTTGGCTTCATATGACCGGGTTAGTGTTAATCCATCTGTGGACGGTAACTGAAAACTCGGTATCTTATATCTTCTAGAGAACAGTTCGGTTTGGCTGGCCATTTCAGGTCGCCCACTTAAAGAGTATTGCCCACCAGTTCATACCATTCAAAGCCAATCGTTTCGGGTTTTTGAGGTACTGCACAACTTGATTGGCGCGATAACCGCTCACGTGATTCGCACAACTAGGAGCAATTTATTACAATAAAAGCAAGCAACAATTTTTTTTATTAGTTTATTAGCTATTTTCTTAGTCTATATGATACGTGATTTTGAGGTTGAAAGAGCTATAAGTGTTAAAAGAATATAGCATTCTTCCCTAACTCTGTCTTGATTAAATTTTCAAAGCAATTATTGGCAATTCTTTCTGAGATAAATATTATTGGAATTCTCGGAAGGATCCTAAGCCTAGAAGTTACCTTGACTTTTATTTTAACTCTAATAAATACTTTAGAAAATTATACTACATATTTGAAGTCGGCAGTTTTTCGAAAACAGTCATGGCGTTGTGCACGAATTTACCTCGAACGCTCACAGTATGAAACCCTGGCGTAAGCCGCAAAATTCTTCTACACTCTACTTACACGCATAACCACGTAGGCCAACAGCTGAGCCCAGCTCATAAGTCACAGTGCCGCATAACATTTCCTACATTGTTTCCATGAATTCCTTTTTACTATAGTATTTCTGCCCGGCTTATTCACACATCAATCAATTAATTTCTCACTCGCATTCACAGGCACTTTTGCCATCGTAGCCGCCTTAGCCACCTTTAGACACCTTAGCCACCTCAACCGCATTTGTACTGGTGTGCAACGTCCACCTTTTTCGCTGCGTCC
Source organism: Anastrepha ludens (assembly GCF_028408465.1). Taxonomy (NCBI): domain Eukaryota; kingdom Metazoa; phylum Arthropoda; class Insecta; order Diptera; family Tephritidae; genus Anastrepha; species Anastrepha ludens. The sequence continues at coordinate 6,105,744 of NC_071499.1, read as the reverse complement.
GATTGTCTGCCATGTTGCCCCAGCCGGTCTGCATTTGAGTTGTGATCGTTAGTTGCTGTGGTTGTGTGCTACGCATAAACGTGATTATCGATCACATCACGTAACTGAATTCCGCTGCAAAAAGTCGGCAGAAGAATAAAAGCAACAATATACCTTCAAATATTCATACAAGTACAAAAGCATAAAAGAAGAAGAAGAAAAAAGAAAACAGTCGTTAAATAAGAATTAAAGGCTACAAGGAAATTCTTGCGAATATTGTTGCACTGTTGTCGGTTGGCATGCCCGGCATGTTTGTTGGCGCGTATGTGCATGTGTGAGTAACTATACGCACGTCTGCATGTATGTATGTTGTTTTTAACAGACATGGGAATGACGCACTATTCATCAAGTAGCCCATACCTTGGCAAGTGGCCCCCACCTCCCTGTGACCGCTCTGGCATTCTATCTTGGGCTCCTCCAAGGCCATTTCCATAATTCGCCCTTATCACTGATTTGGTGATCACTGATATCGGTGATTTGGCGCTCAGGGCCGTTCCGCTGAGAGTTGTTCGTTAAATGCGAAGTAATGCGAAAGTATTGTAAAAAAAGTGAATTAAAGTGAAATAATTACTAACTAAATATTCCCATTTTATAAGTGACAGCTATGTTGTCTTATTCTAAGCTTTGCCATTTTCGAAACGGAAGTTGCACTGAATAAATTCGCATTTAGCTCTACCGCGGAGTTATTAAATAAAAACCAATCGACCAACGTAAAGTGATTGTGAAAATGATAAGAAGAAAACACCGATTACTGATTACAAAGTGCAAGACAAGAGAATTATAATAAATGTTGCAAAGCGTGAAAAGGTTGCCAAGTGGATCGAGGAAATGCCTAATGATTTCAGACTACCCAGTCGAGATATCTTCGTTCATCTATAGAGAGATTAGCCAAGCGTTATAGATTTATGTTCCCCATGAACAAAGGTTTTCTTGAAGCCGCTCACTTTTACTTGCTTTCAGCAAATTCCATAGCCAGTCCCACATCTCCCAACCATTTTCAGAATATGACATTCTGCTGCCTTTAAATAGTAGCTGTTCCTTCTAACTACTTTATAATCTTGCGGTCGCGTTCGCTAAAAAGTTTCTTCGAATTGTCGTCATCTCAAAACCCATAGCTGCATAGTGCTCATTAGGATCCTATTCAAACATTTTTCTCAGCTTATCATGACTCAATTATAGAAGGTTTGGTAAGTAAGCAGCTTTCTCGCTTCCTCTTGACAAATGGGCTCCCTTATTTGAAAACATGTTGCTTCTTTACATGTTTTATAAAAAAAACTTTTTAATTGTAATAAAATTTAAACTTTTGGTGCAAATTATTATTATAATAAAATCGAATTAATTTCCAAATTAATAAGGTTTTTAATTATTTAGGTCGATGGTGGTCGTGTTTCTGAAATAGTGGGATAGACAAGCAGTTAGCAAGGTCACCTCGGATATATGGGAAATTTTCAAGATGAATGAGCTGGCGGGTACAACTACTACAATACAGTAGGTTCTGTTTTTATGCGGTAGATACGTTCCGCAAGAAACAGCATAAAAAAAAAACAGCAAAAAAAAAGCTACTAGTTCTATAGTAAAACTATAGATACGTTTCAAAAGTGCTAAAACCGCATAAATCTGAAATAATGTAATAAACTGTATTACAATTGTGTGGGTGCCGCGAAAGAACGGAAAAAATAAAGAAATATTTAAAAGAACTACTTGGTGGAGAAATTCATTGATCCGTAGCCGGAAGTACGGTGCAGTTCAGTCACGCTCAAGACTGTGACAAACCGACTTAGGCAACATAAGCACTATGACTACTGTCATAGTTTCAAAACCTTCAGCAGTTTAAAATGTTTCTTGACATCCCACATACTTTAAATTTCTGTTTACTTTTGACGAACTGTTTTAACACTTGCTCTCTAGATCCTAGAAGCTGAAGTGGAACTTAACCTAGAGGCATTTGGGGCTATTGTTGATATAAGCAATTATGCTTCGGTAAGACAATCTTCATGAGGGTGGTCCTATCGAGTACAGCCCTAAGAAACTTATTCGATATACTAATGCGATGGTCCACCTACTTGAGCTTCAGTGACAGTTTTTCTTTCATTTTTTATTACATTACTGATTGCTACTTTGCGTACTTTTTTACTACTCTTAGGCAAGAAGGGGATCACTTTTCCCTCTCTTTCTCAATTCTTCGTAAATGCAACCCAATATAAGGGAGTGTCAAAATTCCCTTGTTATTACTTACCTAACCTTCCATAATTTAATCATGTCAGCTTATCATAACACTTCGAAAATAACCATTTTGTCTTATTTAAAAACAAATGCGTGATGTCAAAAAATAATTTAATAAAATTTCATTGACATGAAAGAATATTTAGGTTCTAATTTGTTTTAAAAACTTCATTGCCAAAGCTTGGAATTACTTGTTGAGGAATTATTAAAACGAATTTCAGCACGTAAAGGTCAAATTAAAGATTTCAGACACTCAAACTCTGTTTTTTTGTATTTAGTAAGTAAAGAAGTTATGAAAAAACAAAATTATTTAATTTTAAGTCCCCTTGTATTAGAATGATTGAGCAGATAAAACCAAAGCCGAATTGGGTTTTAGGGGTCTAGCATTCGAACGGCCCTGATTTGATGCCGACTGTGCACTTAAATGCTGATGTATAGAGAACACTTTGAATAGCTGTTGTTGTTTTCTCATTTTGTCATTTCTATTTTGTCAAATAAGATCGAAAAGGACACCTTATATTGTGGGAGAAGCTCTGCCTGACATCTCATAAAGAATTTGTATAATAAATATCTCAGATAAAGTATCACACCCTTCTGGTTTTAACTCAACATTCTTGTTCCGAGTTAATTTCGCTGCTTTGTAGCGAGGTAGTATATTCGGGCCACTATTTTTTTTCTTTTCATCAATGTTATTAGATCATGCTTCAAATTTGCCAATTTCTTGCTTTATGCTGACGACCTTAAAAAATTTGCAACCATCCATCCGACATAAATAGAGTTAATGAGTGGTGTTGCATAAATCACGCCGTAACCCAGCCAACGAAGCCGCTGGATCTTTATTCGCTGCACTATGTCTATGACGTCGTAAAGCTCATATAGCTTATTATTCTACTCGACATGACTAATGTGCAAAAATCTTTCGCAGATCTTTTTCTCAAACACTCCAACTGACGTCTCATCGGGTGTTGTCATCGCCCAAGCTTTTGCGCTATACTTTAGGTCGGGCATGAAGAGATCCTTATAAAGTGTTATTTTTGTTCGTCAAGATTCGTATTAATTTTGTGTGGATAGGCAGGTAGGTGAAATGGTTGAAGTGCAACTCTGGCACTCCTCATGTAGCTTTAAAGCGCCGTTTTGATACCACTATGAGACCTCCAACAGGCAGATATCTACAGCCAGCCAGAGCTGTTGATATAATGGAGAATATTGATGGGATTTAGGTTCGCGCACTACCCTAGGCTGCCGAAGAAAGGAACATCCGTCTAGTTAACTAGTCTAGTTGCTAAGCCCGGACATTTACGGAGAAAGTGCTCAACAGTGTCCTTCTCGGAAAGGTCCCCATAGCTTCTGCAATGTGCATTAAATGTTAACCCTAGCTCTTTCACGTGTGTGACGATCGTCCAGTGACCGGTAAACATAGCTACGGGTTTGGAAATTGAATGTCGAGGAGTCCAAAGAACTTTCTGAGTTCTTCGTATATCGTATTGGGGCCAAAGGAACTCCATCTTTTCTGCGCTTTCCTGAGAAATAATTTCTGCAGGTCTCCTTTAACAACTGTCAGGGGGATGCCGATGATCGGGTAGGAGGGCTCTGAGGCCAATTCAGTTCCCTTCCTGGCAAGCTCATCAGCAATTTCATTTCCCTCTATGTTCCTATATCCTGGACCCCAGATCAGATAAATGCTACCTGCACATCCAAGAGGTTTGATCTCCTCCTTACAGGAGTTTACTAATTTCGTTCTGCACGATGGCGTCGTCAGAGCCTTAATCGCGGTTTAACTATCGGAGAAAATGTTAATATCTCCCTCGCTCCCGCGTTCCCTAAGCATTTTGCATGCTTGCAAGATCGCAAAGACTTCTGCTTGAAAAACACTAGCAGTATTCGGCCGCCGTGGCCGACTGGGTTGGTGCGTGACTTCCATACGGAATTCACAGAGAGAATGTTCGAATCTCGGTGAAAACACTAAAATTAAGAAAAACATTTTTCTAATAGCGGTCGCCTCTCGGCAGGCAATGGCAAACCTCCGAGTGTATTCTTGCCATGAAAAAGCTCCTCATAAAAAATATCTGCCGTTCGGAGTCGGCTTGAAACTGTAGGTCCCTCCATTTGTAGAACAGCATCAAGACGTACGCCACAAATAGGAGGAGGAGCTCGGCCAAACACCCAAAAAGGGTGTACGCGCCAATTATATACATATACATTGTATATATTCGGCAGTTTCAAGGAGATAGATAAATTGGCTGATTTAAAAAAAAACCCCTGTTCGGACTCACGATCCCATCTGGGAACCGTCAGTGAAGACAGAGGTGCAAGCTTCGGTTGCAGATTTGTGGGGATAGCAAATAAAAATACCTCTCTTGCTCGCTAATATGTAAATAAAAGTGTCGCTTTTGTATCCCCATAGAAGTGAATAGTCAATTTAATCCTCTCATTTCATCTCAAATACAAAGCCTCTACTTGCTTTGATGGCGCTATTATTTATGTCCAACAATATTTTACTTGGCATCTTAGCGTGATGGCAACGAAAACATAGATACCAAAAAATAACAAAGCATGTTTCCTCAGCCACACAGAGAACACAAATACAAACAAAATATGTAGATACAAATAGAAAATAGCAGAAATGTTTCAAAAGAAATCAAGCAGATTAGGAACATTTTATAAGAGCGACAGACGGCATCTACACCGCCTCTGCACAGTGAATGAGTTTCCCCACAAACTGTCCAAAAAGTTTGAATAAAACAGTAGAACGAACGTATTACGAAATAAGTTTTAGATGAAAATGTTAATATGTACGCTACGATTGTGTGACATTCTGAAGAGATACCACTGGCCACAGCTGCTTAGTTGCTTTCACTTTTATCATTTTGAATTTGCTTTAAATATCTTTAGAGCTGATAGCTCTGGTAACTATCGATTAATTCATAATTTTTTACATATTTTAGCAAATAAATATATTGTTGTTTTTCTCCAACAAAACGTCTCTCTATAATTCCACTGAGTTCGATCACTGGATTGCTAAATAAAAGTCATAATTTAATGGCAACCTAACTTGCTTGTTTTAATCCCTTTATCCCGTTTACACGTTCACACGTTCAACTTACGACTCAATACTTTGTGCAAAAAACGTTCTCATATCTAGCCGGAAAGAAGGAGAGGTGGCAACTACACAAGTTGGCAATCACAGTATCACAACACAGCCAGCAGCAAAATACCTGGCAATAATGATACGAAGGCGATGGAGCGATGAGCTGTATGAGCTTTACGACGTCATAGACAAAGCAAAGCAAAAAAAGTCCAGCGGCTTCGTTGGCTGGGTCATTTGTCCGAATGGATAAAATGTTCCGGCTCTGAAAATATTCGATGCGGTACCAGATGGTGATAGCAGAGGAAGAGGAAGGCCTTCTCTGTGCTGGAAAGACCAGGTGGAGAAGGGCTTGGATCCCTTGGTGTGACCAACTGACGCCGGTTAGCACGAGAAAGAAACAACTGGCACGCTTTGTTAAAACTCGGCCAAAATCGCGTAAGCGGTTATCGCGCCAATTAAGAAGAAGAGCATTCATTCAGATAGGAGTATGCGACCGAAAAGCATCAGCGGCTGTAGCGGCATTAGCGCGGGCCAAAGCAAGGGCACGCCGTTTTCCAGCAGGTGTTGTGGAGAAACAAATTTTATATTATGCTCCTGTGGGGCATCAGGCTCCGCAATATTCGCCTTATCTCCGCGGTATAAAGGTTTATGTGCGCTTCCGCTATACTCTGCCTTCAAAACTGTTACAGAAGAAGCAGGGGTAGTAATTGCTGGAATGCATGCAGTGCACATACTGGTAAACGAAGCTGCAATGTTAGTTGGGAGTGAAACGCAACACTTCGTTGCACTTGAAACTAGCAACCAAACTTGCCAACATAGATGAAACATCACGACCAAGGGCAGCTGGACACATCGCTCCATTCCAGATATGTGAAGCTGGGTTGAAAGAAAATACGGAGAAGTGGATTTTTACCTGACTCAGTTTTTAACCGGGCATGGATGCTTCAAACCTCCATCGGTTCAAACACGAATCGGATCACAGCTGCGAATACAGTGGAGAAAACGCGGTAAAATATGTTCACCATGTATTCTTCGAATGTAGGCGATTCAATGGCTCTAGATTGAAGCTTTTCAGAACATTTGCCGGAATTTACGACCCTGAGTTATTCGTGCAATCCATGCTAAAAAGCAGAGAAAAATGGATGGCAGCATGCGGTGTCTGAGCAGCCCTTATACCCTGAAATTGTTGTTAACCATATTCCTTCGCACTTGGTTTGAATATGTCGCGTTGATTTGGAGGCCATACCATATATTTTTAATTGACCCTTTCAAAAGTGTGCAAAAGGTGTCTCTGAAATTTGTTCTAAGATCAGTAAAATTTTCTGATCAATCGTCCCATCCATCTGCCACATCACGTTTACTATTGATCAAGTTGAAGTCTTTAGAAAGATCGATTCTTGTGCTCTTGTTTGTTTTTAATGTTATTAATGGTGACATTGATTGCCTATTTTTGGTTCAACATATTAATTTTCCTACACCTCCGAGATTTCTTCTGATGCTTTTTCTTTCTATTTAAATAAGTTTAGTACAAAATATACTCCCATTAAAAGGTCTCTTCGTGACTTGAATAAGTTCTCCAATTCTTAGTTTACAAGAAGATATTTTTGTACTACATATTGAACTCTATCTTTGAGTTAGTTAGAGGTGATTTGTAATTGAATTATGTCATTATTTTTTAGTTTTAGTAGTCAGTTTGAAATCATGACTTCTTGAAATAAATATAACAGAAATGATATTCGGATTACTTTTTCAAAGTACTCGTTTGTCTCCTCACATTTCGCTATCTAAATTAAAAAAGAAAACGATCAAGTGCAGCCCTACACTGATTTTTTTCTCCCGAAAGTGCAAAGTAGGTATTTTCCATATGTTTTGGAATTTCGCCACGTTTTCTTGCAAATCGACCACTGTGCGCGTTACTGGTGTGTTGTTGCATGTGTGTGCGCTAATGATGGCGACCGCGGTTTTAGTTTTGATATGGGATGCAGTGGCGTGGCGACGAAACGTGTGATCTCAACAGATCACACAACAGAAGACGCCGTCAACCGACGTACCCACCAAGCAAGGCAATCAACCAATCAGAAGTAGCAGCGGCCGCCGCTTTAAAGTAGACGATGCGACCGCAAGGCGGCGATGGTGTGGTGGTGTTAGCGACGTCGAGGGCAACGGCAATGGCTCATTGACAATATGCAACAAAAAAAAAAAAAACAATACTAGCAGAGAGCGGCATAGAATCGGCGACAAGGCCCCAAAGTGCACGGTAATCTCATGAGAATTTAAGGAATTTATAAATAAACTTTAACAAAAATAAATGTTAATAAAAAATGAATACAAAACGTTAATACAACCGATCAACTTTTCGATGGCGTGGCCTCAGACAACAGTTGTCTGACATTGTTGGTGTTGGTGTAGCTTTTGGGCTTGTGTGTGTGCTACCAAGTTTTAGTTGTTGTCCCAACTTACTTTGCGATTATGATGTTGGCAATGAGCGTGATTGTATGCGCTTGCCGCCAGTGCTGGAAATATAAAAATGTATATGTGTATGTATGTACATACATTTTGTATGTGGATAAGTACGCATGTTTATGCAAATTTCGAAGTGGATGCGCACAAAGATGACACTGGTTTACAAATAGCTAATGATTTTATTACACAAGAACCAAACCAGCGCATACTTTTTTCAGCCATGCAGTTCTCAAGAAAAAATTAAAAGTTTTGGATTAAAGAAAAAAGAAACGTAAATCATAAAAACCTCCTTTCTTTTGTATTGACACAATAAACAATTTGGTTTCGATGGTTTCTCATTTCATTTATGCCGGAAAGCTATCATTAAATAGACGCCATTTCTTTTGCATTGAGAATTCTCAAGTGCTTTTATGTTGAGCAAATGTCTTGAATTTTTCACCCAGCATTAACTTGTTCTCTGTAAAATCATTTAATAATACCAAAACGGTATTAATTGCAGTCTTCGGAGAAGAAATGGTGTTATGAGGATGCTTCTTGGTGTCACGGTCAACAACACCCTTACGTAGTAATCCAGGTGTTTAAGGTCTGGGGTTAGACGACCAGAAGTGCGTTGCGTGTGCGTGTTACGTGGTCATGGAATTTTTTAGCCATCCAATCTTGTGTCGCCAGGCAAGGAGTTTATTTTTGTTTCGGCTATGTTTTTAGTTTACCGGTCGTCACTTGACGTAAACGTTAGTAACCTTGAGTCACTGAGGAATTAGGTGCTGCCGTTGACTCCAGAAGAGTTCCACCGCCCCACACTATATCACCAGAGTAACATGCCGTTAACTATGGAATATAGTTCATTTGCCTTTGGTAGAGATTTTACTTTACCAGGGTAATATTGTACCCTATGCCAAACTTGTTGTTTGGTTTTGTTGCTTATACCGGTAACGACTCGGTCCCCCTTTTCTGCGTTTGCCATTCTTAGGATCTTGCCCGCTCTCTACCGTGGGGAGGTGCAGATTGCGATTTTTCCTTTATCGAGATCTCATTTGGATGGCATCTAGAAAGATCTTGATTCCGAAAATCATCATTAAACACGCCTTGGACACCTATCATCAAGTAATTACCCACGTAAAATGAGCGAGTGGGCTTCCCCAAAGCTTTAACGTTAATGTAGGTGATGCACTCCTAGCTCAGCTTTAAGTCTTCTTGTCTTTAATCTGGTCATTCACTTACATACGCCTGAAATCCAAGACAACCTCCCTTGGACACTGTTGTACGCTGACGATGCGGTCCTTCTTGCACGCGACAAAGCCATTCTCCAAAAAATCTAAACCGGTGGGTTGCTGTCTTTGAATCGAATGAGCTACGAGTAAGCCACACAAAGGCCGAGGCAATCGACTATAATTTTGGCAATAGCGAATTGTGAGAGTTCAATTCCCGCAATAAATAACGCACCCCTCAACGTTCTTGATAGCTTTAATTACTTGGCCTCGCATGTCAACGCAGATGGCACCTTAGAACGGGAAATTGCTCACCGAATTCACTGTGGATGGCAAAGCTGGGGAGCAGACTCCGTTATCCTGAGCGATAAGAAAATTCCGGAAAAACTCAAAAGTAAAATCTACAATACAAAAGCATGATCAGGCCGGCAATGACATATGCATCCGAGTGCTGGGCTGTACCATGTGAACTAGAACGGAAACTGGACGCGGCGGAAATGCGGATGTTGAGTTGGGCCAATGGCGTTACACTGCTGGATAAGATTCAAAACTCTTTTGTTATTGACAGCAATAAAGTTGCTCCTATCAGCACTAAGCTCCAGGAAAACCGCTTACGCTAGTATGGTCATGTAATGAGAAGACTAGAGGATCACGCAGAGACAAATTATAAAGATGAAGGTAACGAAAAAGGGCCAGGCAGACCACCAAAAACCTGAAAAAACCCCATTGAAAACGACATGCGATGCAGAAACGTCAGCGAAGAGACAAGCGAGAATCGACCCGAAACAGGATAGAGATAGCTTAAAGATTAAGAAAATCTTGAGTCGATACCACTTTGTGTGAAGAAGCAGAGTCTTGCTCTAAGATGTATGGGCTATCACCGAGTAGACTATCAGTCTTGGGTTGCACTATTGCCTCTAGAACCACGATGTGTGCAGCAGAATTCACAATATAACATTGGCTAGAAGCTTCCTGTGCATGACGAGAGGAACCTTTGTAGCATTGGAATATAGCTTTCCGTCATTTCTGCGGAACCGTAACATCTTAGGCGCTTCAGGCTGTTTAATTTAAATTAAATTAAATTTAATGTAAATGTGAAGAAGGCGTTTTGATTGGATAACTCGCTCTTCTTGTGTTTGCTTCGACATAAACTATCTCCTGCGCATAACGTAGGACTTATACCGCAGATCTTCATGGACAACACGATGCATAAAACCCTCAAAAACAATAATCTCCCTCGTAAGAGCTCTCATTGAATTTGAAGGGCCCTCGTCAATGAACGCTTGCACTTGTTGAATAAATTCTGCAGATCAGTGTTTCAGAAAGTTTCTCGCGTTTTTGAGTTTTGCAACAGATTGCTTCCAATTCACAAAATAACGAAACGTTCGCATTTAAGAAAATTCGAGATTTCTAAATCGGTGTAATCTCTTCAAATACTGAGTTAGGTTGTAGTCCTCCAGCCCTTATATGAAAAAAGAGCAAAAAGAAAAATAGTACCGTATGCTCCCCTTGTATCTATTGGCGCCTTTTTTCTAGGTAAGTTTTAAGAAGGGAGTGGGAAAAATGTCGCAAACTTTCTTTTTCTTCTGGAGGGTCTGGGCTTTTTGGCTTTAGGATGGTCTGGTTCTTGGGTCTTTAAATGCTGTTAACTAGTGTAATCGGAGTGCTGTTTATATACCACGCATGCAATTATAAACATAAATAGTCATAAATAACGTTGCGCAGTTGAGCAGAAAGTGAAAATAGGAATTAAATCCTCCTTAACTTACTAAAATTCTTTTTATCATTGAAAACTTAAAGTAGTGCGAAACATTTCTCGGAAAGTGAACTAATTTGATATCGAATTGTCTCTTAAGTAGCAGAAGAGAGACTAGCATGAGGATTAAAAGTTAAAAAAGTTAAACAATTTTTAATGAAAATGTAGAATTTTTGAAGTAAAACTTCTTGGGCGTCGATGGATGAGCGAGAATGGAGGTAAAATTTCAAGGCCATGCAACGATTAGGGCATTTTCGTTCCACGAGAGAGAAAAAAGATATAACGTAAAGGAAAAGGAGAGAGAGAGAGCTATACCTTATATATATCTTAAATACACTTTAGGTTATTTTTCCCGAGTTTTTCCTTGTGGTTGCTAATTTCTAGTGAGAAATAACACTGCCTACTTTTTGGCGCTTGTTTGTTGGTGCAAACTTGTAGGAAATCTATTTTTGGTTCCAATTTTTTTGGCTTTTTTTCTTGGTGCCTACTTTTTGGCGCTTATTTCTCTTTCCTGGCTAGTGGATTTATTGATATTGCCTTGCCGTAATTTGTGCCCTTGCTGCAGTCCTGGAATCGCTGCGTTTGCGCGGGTGATAAACGCTCGGAGTAGTGCGCGTTGTTGCCACGGTTTACCTACACCGGTCGAACCTTCTCCGTTTTATGTAAATTTTGTCTAATTGTATTCTCCGCAATTGTGAATTTATTTAGATATATATTCTTTCTCTCTTTCTCTCTCTCTCATTCTCCCTTGGGTCTCTCCCTCTTTCTTTGTCTGCCTTGAAAGTTTCACTTCTGTTATGTGTACTACGCTTCACGCACTTTTTAATTTTTTTTATTAAAAAAAAATAAATAATTGGCGCGTACACTTCTGTTAGGTGTTTGGCCGAGCTCCTCCTCCTATTTGTGGTGTGCGTCTTGGTGTTGTTCCACAAATGGAGGGACCTACAGTTTCAAGCCGACTCCGAACGGCAGATATTTTTATGAGGAGCTTTTTCATGGCAGAAATACACTCGGAGGTTTGCCATTGCCTGCCGAGGGGCGACCGCTATTAGAAAAATGTTTTTATTAATTTTCCTTTCACCGAGATTCGAACCAACGACCTCTCTGTCAATTCGGCTACGGCGGCCACAATTTTTTTTATTGGTAGTACGAAAATAAATGACAGGCTTTGTATTTTGAACTCCTATGGCTTTTACTTTCACTTTCCTCTAAAATAGGTAGTAAAAAATACGTAATACTACGTCTAAAGTTATTGAAACAGAAAGAGGCCAACTTATTGGAAAAAATAGTGGGCCAACGTTTAGTTTCTTCAATGTCTTTCAATTTTCTTAAATGATTATTGAAGTCAAACGTATTCCCTTAATTCAACGTTTTTCATTGATTATTTTGATTTTACAATGATTTTGCAATGAAATATTTTTCAAAAACTTTAGATTGCCTTTGCTTATTTATAGACATACCTACATATGTATTCATATACTCATATTGAATTTTGCGCCGGCACAAATAGTCACATTCACAAACATAAGTAACACATACATACATATGTACATAAATCAGTCGCATGGATGCGTCTGTCGGATGGATGGATGCGATGGTCGCGTCGATAAAATTTATAGCGTCGCGCAGAGGAATCTCTCGATCATTTTGCCGACAAGCCAAATTACGATAATTATTTTCGAAATTTATTGCAACATTTATTTCTGTGCAAAAAACAATATAAACAAATATTAAAGTGAAATGAGAGCATAAAGAAATTTCGCAATTATTTCAGCGGAGATTGAATTAGAATAGGAAAATGCATTTCTTCATCAAATTTGTATTTTATTATTATTATTATAGTATTGTATGTATGTCTATTCATAAATTCGCATTTTGAACACTCAATTTAAAAATTCTAATTTCAAAAAATTCAATGTTCAAAACAACTGACTTGACGACAACCGGAAGTGAAGCTGGGTGATAAAGTATTAAAGGCTGGAAGATACAGCCGGACGAGGCCCGGAAAGTTATTTTTTTTTTATTTATTTCGGAAAGTCAAGAAAATATAATTTCAGAATCTCAAACAATATATAGATAATTCAATTATGAGCTTTCATCTAACTAAAATATTTTTATTGAACTTATTTAAATAAAGGGTGATCAATTTAGAGGTATTGGAGTTTAAATTGAAATAAAACAACGAAAATTCAAATTGACTGGGCAATCTCTATTATTTTTGTGTAAAACCATTCATAGCGTTTATTTTTTTAAGGTAATCCCTTTCAAATGTTGGCAGCAACTGCGCCGTAATTCGGCCGTATGTAAACTGAATTGACTTGACTTGAATGACTCGCTGGAGTATTTCGGGCGTCGACTCGTGAATAATTTTAGTAATGTTGTCTTCCAATGCCTCAATCGAAGCTGGTTTATCCACAAAGTATTTGGACTTTACCCACCTCTAGAAATAAAAGTCCAAAGCTGTGATATCACACGATCTTGGTGGCCAATTCACTGGTCCGAGGCGGGAGAAAAATTGCTCACCGAAGCTACGACGCAGTAAATCTATTGTTTCACAGGATGCATGGAGTAGCGCCATCTTGTTGGAACCAAATGTTCCGGAGACCACGGGCTTTAATTTTCGGTATCAAAAAGATGTTTGTCATGGCGCGATAGCGTTCGCCATTCACTGTTGGCGCCAGCCTCGTCTTGGAAGAAAAATGAACGATTCTTCCTTCTGCCCCCCAGACGGTTGTTTTCAATGGATTTAATGGCTACTCTTGAATATCTGCGGGATGCTCTTTAGCCCAAATACGTATATTGAGCTATTGATCTAAAAATGGGTCTCCATAAGTTGGCCTGAGCCCGCGATGAACACTTTTCACAGGGCGTCGATTTTTGTAATACAATTTATGATTTGTAAAAGTTGTTGAGACGTAAGTCTTTACATAATGAAATCACAACTGAAAAAAATTATGTCAAACTAAAGACAGTAGTCACGCGTGATATGTCAAGAAAACCCAATTGGAAAAAGTATTTTCAATCTAATCACCTTTTACATTCCTCCTGCATCTCAATAACGCTTCATGCAAATCCTCCATTGTTTAAAGCAGTGCTGGAAGTATTCTTCTGTGAGTTTATTCAGAACGCCTTTTCCTTCCTTGTTCTCTTTCAATACTTCCACGGTCCCAAATCTTGTTCTTTTGAATACAGATTTCACCGCCAAATTAGGCAAATAAGTTAGGTGCTCTAACACTGGGCCGCTTTATTTGGCCGAAAACCTCCTGAGCTGGCATATTGTTTTGCTCCATTGTTACGCCTAACATTTTTACAGCGAAAAAAACAAAACAAAAAAACTTTAAAGTGAATGAAGAATATGGCTATACTGCCATAACTGCATCCTCATTTAATCTGCATCAACATTAGTATTTCACACCACTCCACGTGCCTAATACGCGAGGCCATCTCCCCCCAACACCAAATAAGAGGGTGGCTCGCATCTCACAAAATCAGACATTTACTTCAGCAAGGGCAAGGACAATGTCGAGCCTGGCCAAGCAAACAAGTGACCCATTGATTTGTTTGCCATCGGTGTGTTTATCTGTCAATAAATTTGTATTTCGAGTTCCTACGCATTTTTTCATTTGTCTTCTATTTAATGGCAGTCAACACATTATTGCTAAACTGGCCAACAAAGTTCGATAGGGTACCATAGTGGCCACCTGCTTGTTTAGCGCACACGATCTTACTATATTTGCGGCGACACTCCCCACTTCTACAAACGCAAACGCAGCGCGTGCGCAATAGCCAAACCCGCCAACAACAACCCATAACATAACAGTCATTCAGCACAGTTAAGTCAACAAAATACGACTACGTAAAAAGTGACTGCTAATGGAAAACTGAATTGCGACAAGGAGGTGATCAGCCGAGCCGCACACCGTGCGCCGGCACAGTCACTTTAATTATGATGTATTATAATTGCGAGATAATTGAATGTTTTAAATAGGAATAAAATTAGATTAGTCTGTGCCGTAGATTGCATTTAATTTATGCGCAACTTCAATGTTGCCTCTGCAGTGGATTTTCCTGCATATAAATGTGCACATACACACACACACACAAAGGTGTGTTTATAGAGCACATGACAATATTTTAATGAGAGCACTCAGCCGCTAGTTCGCAAATCTTCGCAGCGTAAAATTATGATTATTTTTATAAAGTGTTGCCCACATTTGCGCACTTGTAATTAATGCAATAATAAATAACATAAATGTGCAATAAAAGTTTATTAAACACTAAATCTCACAGACACACACGTGGAGCTGTTACAATTCCAAAGATCAAAGCAAGTCTGCCTGGCTATAGATCTTCCTGCTGTGTTGCAGGTGTTTGCAGAATTTTTCGCAACATAATTTAGCTAATTAGATATTTTTGGAAAGGTGCTCATTCTACACAATTCGGTACTAAACATAATTTTTATGAATTTTGCAACAATTTCGCCAATCTTGTTATAATTAACGACTATTCTTTCTAATTCGCAACCTCTGAATTTATGTTATGAATGTCGTGAATTATGAGCACTAACTAAAGACTACAAATAGGAAGATTTCTTTTATGAAATATTTCTAAATGCTTGACAGATTATTTGATCCACTTTTCCTATTATAAAAAAGAAATCATACGATTTCGAATGAATAAATAAGAAAAAATGTGAGTAGAAGTGAATTTTCTGTATGGTTCGTGCACCTAAAATTTAATAACAAAGGCACTTGTAGCGGTAAATGTCGTGAAAACCGAGGACCTCCAAATCACTATTTCACAAGTTAAGTGTGTTTGTGCATGAAATACCGGCAGTAGCTCTTGGACTCCAGCCCCACTGTAAACATAAACGATTAAAATACTTAGTAGCAAAATCAATAAAGTGCCAATGATAAGGGTATAAATATCATGTAGACTCCAAAGCTACAAAGACAATTTTTCCAATATTTGGACACAATTTTTATATTTATATTTCGTGGCCGTAGCCGAAATAATTAGGTCCTCATGAATCGACTGTTTGGCGGCTTTTACCTGTAGACATAGACGTTGCTCATGGTGGACATTTAACTAAGGAAATTTTATGAGCCTCACCGGCCAACATAAATAGTTTGAAAGGTTGAAACGCAGATGCACGGGCATTAACTGTCTGTTAGTTGGCTAAATGACAGTCCAGAGAATTGTTTACAAGCGCGCGGAAGCATTTTGCCGACAGTAAACGCGAAAAAAAATCAGTAATGGATTTCAAAGCAATAGTGTGATTACTTTATATTTGGCTGGAAAATCACAACCAGCGATTGTTCGTGAGCTCGAGCACCTTAAAGTAAAGAAAGATTTTGTTTATCGCACCATTACTCGTTATAATGATACTGGTAGCATCCCGAAACGTCATGGAGGTGGTCATTAAAAGACTGCAACGTCACGAGAAATGGTGCAAAAAGTGAAGAAGCGACTTGAGCGAAATCGCCGACGAAGTGGCAATCAAATGGCGAAAGAACTGAAAATATTATATCTGACCGTAGCATTCGCCGCATACTGAACTAAAAGGTTCACCAGTCTGGAGGCGCAGAAAAAAGCCATTGTCCGCGAGTGGGCCAAATTACCCGCAAGTCACATTCGGGCAACTTGCGATTCGCTTCTGAACCATCTGAAGTCCAAAGTCTAGGCAAAATGTGGTCATATCGAGCAAAAGTAAATTGATTCTTAATTTTGTATTATTTTCACACATTTCTTACTTTGAGTTGAATTAAAGTAATTTTCCAAATTAAATTTATGGCCTTTTTAATTGGTTATACTCGAGTGCCGGACCCTGTAGATGGCGCCATGAATTTCATACACGGCATAAAAGAAGAACTGATGGTCTCATCTGGGTATTTAGCTACAAAAAAGATTGCTTGTGTTTTGACATTCTTTCAGAAAACTAGCGACGTGTAAATGCATATTTTAAATAACACCAATCAAGGGAAGAAGAAGAGATCGCATTTAAGGCTTTCTGTATTTCCAAAATTGACTAAACTACCCAGCAAAAGGTTGAACTAAAATTTCTCAGCACTCTATATTTGTGTGGAGCGTGTTGAAAATGTTTAAATTAACGTGCTTAACGACATTTAAATATCTCGCCGTAACAGTCAAACAAATTTTTTATGATGTAATTAAAATCAACAGGCCATAGTTGGTAAATTTATGCATGTGGATCATATCCAATTGTGGTCACTGGTCGAAAACGGTGGTGATGGTGTTGAAAATGAGTTGCCGTTTTTGGCCGTAATAAAATAAATCTTAATTGCACTAGAAAACCAAAAACACAACAAACCAAATCAACATGAATAACTACTCACACCCCACACATACACACATAATGCGCGTATCCTCAGAAGATTAAGATAGATAAATAAAAAGTTAAATTAAAAGCGACAAAAAGCAGAGCAACAATAAAATCATTGCATTGAATTTTTATTTGCCTAATTTCCATGTTCGGCGAATTTGATAGCAATTTTATGACTTCTTTGTTGATTGCTTACGAGAGGCGCAACAACAATTAGATTAGAAATGGAACTGATTGTGAATAAAAGCCGCTTAATATTTTAGTACTCTATTTGAGTAGCCAGAAGATAACCAGATTATGAGAGGAGGAGGAGATACGTTAATATTCTATATGCTTACGAATGCTTCCAAGTATGCAAATCTAGCAAAATGGTATAGAATTAATGGGTTGTTAATTAGCGATAGAAAATGCGATTTTGCTATGTTTTGTTTGTTTTGCAAAAATGAAATCGATTTAATTCAAAGATAGGTTTCCGAAGATGTGCGTAAGGTATTGCAAAATTCTGTTAACTTCCAAATCCTTGTTAATTTCTGGTAATTTCTACTACTCGCAACACTTACTATAGTGGCTGAACCGGCAATGCCTTGAATTTACGCCACTATTACACAAATTCACAAATTAAATTTTTTTCCGCTCCGTATGCCACTATCCAATCCCAATGTAGAGTCGCCCGCTGATTCCGAAAATCTAGTTTTTTTAAGAAGAAGTTTTTGAGTTATTTGCAATTTACTGTTATTCAGCCAAAAAACGAAATTGGTTCTACTTAATTACAAATGTCTTACGAATCAGTTAAACAATCTTAATACTCAAGGAAAGATATTGAAACTCTCCACAAAAAGCGTACGTCACTTTTCCGATAGAGGATTCACTTCTGCTTCTTAGAATTTTTAGTAAATTCTTCCTCCTCAATTAAAGTTTGTTTTTTGAGGAAAAAATCGACCTGTTTAAAAAGAAAGTTGCGAAAGATTAAATGAGAATATCCAAGTCACGAGTCGCTAATGTACAAAAGCAGTACTAAGAAATATTAGATTAAATAAAAATGTTTCTATGGTGTGATGAGAAAGTTTTTATTATATTATCCTTTAATTGAACGGAGTAGCCGAATGGGTTGGGGCGTGACTACCATTCGGGAGTGCGTAGGTTCAAATATTCGTGCATGAAACAGCAAAATGAAAGAGTTGTTTCTAATAGCAGCCGTCCCTTGGAAGGGACCATGAAAAAAGTTCCCAATAAAAATAACTGCCGTTCGGAGTCGCCTTAAAACTGTAGGTTCCTCCATTTGTGGAACAACAACAAGACGCGGGCCACAAAGAGGCCACCTAGCAGTAGTCTACGGGCAAATTATTGATTTTCTTTTTAACTGAACATACCTATATTTAAATCTATTCTAGAAAAACTAAAGTTTTTATAAAAAAGTAGAAATTCAGGGTCAACATTAAAATAGCAGTGGTCATATAAGTAATGCATTCTGAAAAGGTTTTTAAAAAATTAAAGAAAAGCTGCATTGACGCAGTTTGCAGATACAAAGTTGTAGCTAATATTTAGTTAAATTTCGGAAATTTTTTTATAACGGCAGCACAACGGCTGAGTTCACTTGCTCACATCTCTGCTTGGGTAGCGTCAGCAAAAATAGGTGTCGATGTATGCAGCTCTTTTTAAGGGGGGGAAACCAGTTTAGACTGATGAAAAAATCGGTTTTTTATCGTATAAATTGTTAGTATAACTACTCAAGAATATGTGGTAAAAATTTTAGAGCGAAATTCGCATTATTCCCGATTTCACTTAAGTGACCAACCGTCGGTTCGACACCGATATGTTTTTCTCGAAACGACTTTTTTCCACTGGTGGGCACTCAAAAAGTTATCGACCAATCGTTATGACATTTTTTCGTAGTATTCTTTATTCAATTCTCATTCATATGAACCTAATTCTGGGATTATACAATCATTCAAATATTTTTTTTTTAAACAAAAATAGATGAAAAAATATGGTATGAAAAAATTACATTGTGTTCAAGCGTCACATAAACCTTTTACGATTAATATAAAAAAAGTTATTCTATTTTGAATTGGAGACTTTTAGATATGCAAATTCAACCTTTCTACCTCTCTAACGCCCCTGTAAAGGGCGAATTCAAAATAGTATAACCTTTTTTATATTAATCGCAAAAATATTTAAAAAAATGGACCTTAAAGCTAAAGAGTAGTACTTTGCGATGCCGTTGTGGAAAATGAAAAAAAAACTTTACCTTGCTAAAAAAAAAATTGAAAAAATGGCCAAAATCTGCATTTTTTGACTATTTAACCTCAAATTGCCAAAAATCCTGACGTGCTGGAAAAAGTTTTTTGGTTGTTGCCTGTGTTATTTTTTACATTTTCACTTTTCATTTAAATTAAAATTCATTTTTTCTATTTTTATTTTTAATTTTCTTGTTGTTTTTATTATTCTATTTCAATTAGTTTTTTTTTTTTAATTTAATTTTTTTTGTTTAATTTTTTTTTGTACTTTTTCGTAAATTTTTGTTATATTATAATTTTTCAATAACATTTATTTATTTTTTATTTTAATATAGTTAATTTAATTTTACTGATTGACACCATTTCAGTATTACTCTGAAATTTAAACAAATTCCTTGCAAAAGATGTCCATTATTTTTTAATTTAATTATATAATTACTTCTTAAATATTTATGCTTCAACCCTCTAATTGAACGTTCACCTTTGAGATTCTGTTGGTGTCTCTTCATCGATCGAAAGTTATAAATAAGTCAGAGGTAACGATTCTTTTAAGTGGACTTCTTCTTCTTAATTGGTGGACACTTTGGTAAAAATTAAAATGAGCATTCAAAAAGATTCAATCTCATTACCGACAAGCAACAAGTTTCTCATTAAAATTAGACTCAAATTAAATCTATAAATCTTTGTTTTATTATCGAGAAACAAGTCTAAGTCAGCTTGAGCCTGTTCGCTTTGGAATATTTTTCATTATTTACATTGCAATCAGTTCTTCTTTATTTATAATTATAGTACAATTTTCTTGGTTTGTTTTTCAAGAACGAGCACAATTGTCCATTCCAAAACACCGCCGTTCTGTTTATCAATACAAATTTTTTTACTAGATACTAAAAATTCGTCAGTGTTATGCCCTGTGTCTCAGTGATAGATTCGGTGAATAAATACAGAATTTCTCACACTTAACTAACACCAAATTAAGCTACTACGTGTCCAGGTGGGCCTTTAAATCTTTGGGATTTCCAAATGGTGTCATTTTGATATATTTTCTTTAATTGAAGCACGACGGTGTGTGCAAAAGATATCAAATTATTGTTCTCACATTTAAGAAAGGTTAAGTGTTTTTTGTATTATTTTTCCTTTGAACTACGTTCTTAACACAATTGGGTAAAGACTTACGCAGGTATTGGCACCTTTTCTTAAAAGACAAAATAGAGATTTGTTCATAGAACTTGACCTTAGAGGGAGCCTTGATATTTCGTTTTTGATGTTTCACATCTATTACTTGGAAACATCTCTTTTACTATCGATATATAAAGTAATAGAAAGAAAATACGTGCCAGCTCACGTTCACCTTGCCTCGTAGGTAACGTTTCATGTATATATTTCGTTCGAAGTCGGCACGAGTTTCCGTGGTTGTGTGTTCACGAAATTCTAGTTTTTATACTTTGGCATCGTATGAAAAAAGCAGGGGGGCATATGCTAAAAAAGAAACAAAATTTTAGGTGACCCTAGGCTATGATACAAAAGTGAGTCATAATAATAATTTTTTTTCATAGTTTTCAAATTTCACTTAGGCTTGTTGATGTAGTAATATGACTACAACACACACTTTTTTATATTTTTTTTATTATTCCTTTTGTTTGAGGTGGGTGTATAACAAATGAGCGATAGCCGTTTGGGTCACAGCCGGCAAAAATTACGAAAGCGTATAGATATATGAATATATCTACATATACATACATACATATACACACAGATTTGTGTATTGTTGGGAACGTTGGCACGAAATTGGCTAGTCTGTTAAAAATGTTCATTAGCATAAGCGAAAAAGCAGCAGCAGCAGCAGCGGTAAACACTTTGTGCATTTTAAAAACAAAATTTCAGATAATAGAAATATATATAAGCGCGTATGTTGTCATTCGAAAGTGGCCAGTGAGTAATGTTATACCCTACGCACTGAGCTTTGGCATTTCTGTTCTAGCATAAAATAGTAGAAAGCATAAAATGGTAGTTCAGAAATAGGTAACTATACAGTCCGGGTCACTTAATAGAGGCATTATTTTTTATGGAAGAAAATGTTTATGAAAGCAACCGTATTTGATCTAGTAAGTTTTCAATGATGTGTGGGGAATACCGTGGCCACACTAAAGTTTCAACGTTTTGGGATGGAGTCTAGGTTTGGACCCCACTTGAAGTGTGTACAGGTGCATTATCCTGTTGAAACATCCAATTAATAGGTCCAAATGTTTCACGAATCTTGGGAAAAGATGATTCCAACAGAGTCGTATAACTGTTTCCTGCCATTTTGTGATCTACAATTTTCAATTCAAACGCGCCATAGTATATTGCTTCCCATACCATAAAACCACCTTCAAGGCTGTGATCCCGACTCAAGTACCTTTCCTACTTTCTTAAGTCATGAAAATCCATGTATCCATCCGGACTTCTTTTCGTCACTAAACACTACTTTTTCCCAATCACTATTATTTGTAACAGAAATCGTAACCATGCGGTCCCTTGCAAAATCGAGGCCGCGTTCTTTGCGAAACTTACTCAAAGATTGTTTTTTTTTTGTAATTTTTTATGTGGCGCTTTTAGAAAAGCCTTTCGAACGGTGGATTCGCTGGCTGCAACATTAAACATATCTTTAAGTTTTGCTGTTGGAAAGGCGGAGTTTGATGCTATCCTAAGGAAAGAGGTTTCCTTCGTTGTTAAAGCCATCGCAGTTCTGCCCTTGTAGTACTTACCATAGGAGGCACGTTGTTACACATAAAGATGGATGGATGGATGGACTTCGACCAATCTTTTAGGTAATTTGGCGATTTGAAAGTCCCTCTGAGGTTGAAATATCGATTTGTCCTTTTTCGCGGTCTGTTTAAACTTTTCTGCATTCCCATTTTATTAAAATTAAGCAGTTTCCGACCAAATGATCCAATAACCAACAAAATGATCCCTTTATGCGCAAATAATGTAAGCTAAGTGAGCGCCTATTTTCACGTGAACCAATAAATCAAGCACAATATTAAAGTTTTATTGCTACGAAATATCGTTAGGTTTATTAATTTTGATACATGAGAACTATCGATATCGATAACTAAACTAAAGAGTTTAGTTCCGTTTGACGCCGGAACAACGCTTCCAAATTGTGGAAATTTACTCTGAAAAAAAAAGAAAAAAAATCTGTTTGCGAAATTCATAGAGCATTCCAAACTTGTCGGCCTTTATCCTTCGACTACCATGAAAATTTTACAAAAGAATTGATGGCAAATTACCACAGTTTTCGTTGCCTGTTTTGCTAATTGGTTTATTGGAAAAAGTAGTAAAAATTGGGCTGATCGAATGGACCATGTAACTTGTAGCGGAGGCGCACATATGCCGGATATTTTATTAAAAAAATAAATGCCATGAAAATGTCTACCAGATTATAATACAAAAATTCATTCCAATATTTGCGCTTTGTAGGACTATGAATAAGTTCGTGCGGTTTTTTTTCGAAATTTGAAACTTTATTGGCGTAAAATGGTTACAAATTTAATATTCAAAATATTGTCCATCGCTTACTACTACTTTTTCCCATCTTTCTGGCAATTCACGGATTCCCTTTGTGAAAAATTCGGTCGGTTTTGCCGCAATCCACGAATCGATCCATTTTTTGACTTCATCGTAATTACGGAAGTGCTGGCCAGCCAGGCCATGTTGCATCGATCGGAAGAGATAGTAATCGGATGGCGCAAGGTCTGGACTATACGGCGGGTGGGGTAGGACATCCCATTTGAGCGTTTCTAAGTATGTTTTGACCACTTGTGCAACATGTGGCCGAGCATTGTCATGTTGCAAAATAACTTTGTCGTGTCTATCGGCGTATTGCGGCCGTTTTTCTCGCAGTGCTCGGCTCAAACGCATCAATTGTCGTCGGTAGACATCCCCCGTAATCGTTTCATTCGGTTTCAGTAGCTCATAATACACAACACCCAGCTGGTCCCACCAGATACACAGCATAACCTTCAGGCCATGAATATTCTGCGCCGACGTCGATGTTGAAGCATGGCCAGGGTATCCATACGTTGCCCGACGTTTTGGATTGTCGTAATGGACCCACTTTTCATCGCCAGTCACAATTCGATGCAAAAAACCCTTTCTTTTGTGCCGTTGAAGCAGTTGTTCGCATGCCATAAAACGGCGTTCAACGTCTCTTGGCTTCAATTCATACGGCACCCAATGGCCTACCTTTCGGATCATTCCCATGGCTTTTAAACGTTTGGAAATGGTTGATTGATCAACTCCCAAAGTTTTTGCAACCTCTTCTTGCGTTTGAGCCGGATCTTGATCGAGCAATTCCTCCAATTCGGTATCCATGAACTTTGGCGGCGCACCCTCGCGTTCTTCGTCTTCCAAGCCAAAATCACCACTTTTAAAGCGTGCAAACCACTTCTGGCACGTTCGCTCAGATAGAGCATGCTCACCATAAACTTCCACCAAGATACGATGACTTTCGGCTGCTTTTTTCTTCATATTAAAATAATGAAGAAGAATTCCCCGCAAAAACACATTATTTGGCACGAAATTCGACATTTTCAAGTGTGGTAAAAATATTGTTGTTTACGCTTCAAATAAAAAACTTATACTGACGTTTGTGCCTTACGACAGTAGCTCTCCAATGAATGTTTGGAAATGTGGATCGATGGAATAATAACCAAGTTACGCCATCTGTTGTAAAACCGCACGAACTTATTCATAGTCCTATTATTATTTTAAGCTCTCAAGCTCTTGAAAAAATACCCAATATACTCGTATATACAGTGTACTCTCTCTTAACCGTTGCCGGTTACAAATTCGTCCGTTATGAGAGATGCCCGTTTAAGAGAAGTGTCCGTTAGGAGAGAGTACACTGTATATGCAACAAACTGTTTGAAATTTGGGTGAGAGAACACATAAAGCGACAAAAAGTTTAAAGTTTTAAAAGCATTGGTCGTGGATTAAAGGATTAATTTATTTTGGTTGTAAATAGGTTCAGCTCCCTTTCTTTTACTATAGTGGTTTTTTTTGTACAGCTCTCATAGTTTCTGACTGAAGCTGTCATATAACAGTTTGGCTTCAGGAAACCCCGCTCAACAGTGGATGCTATCAAATGCGTGGTAGATTTAGCAACAGAAGCCATTCAAGACAAAAGATGGCGCGGCGGGGGAAAAGAGTATGCGTTGTGGTTACTCTGGGGTAGAAACGCTTTTAACACAGCTAGCTGGCAGCGTATACTGGAAACCCTCGCAAAAATAGGGTCGCCTAGTTATATTATCAGAATAATTGCAAGCTATAGTATTTCACGGACTGTAAACTACGGTTAAGAAGCCACAAAGGCGCTGAGGAGTATATCGTGACAGCAGGAGTTCCTCAGGGATCAGTTCTTAGTCCACTGCTATGGAACTTAATGTATGACGGAGTTCTAAGACTGGATATGCCCCCTAGAACTAAAGTCATTGGATTCGCGGATGACATCGCGGTGGTAATGGTGGCAAAGCAAATCCGCGAAATTGAGAGGATCGCCAGCGAATCAGTAAGCAGGATCAAGGCTAAGGTCTATGCAGTTGGAATTAGCTGAGTATAAGACCGATGTAGTCCTAATAAGCAGCAGAAAGATAGTAGAAGCTATAAATGTAAATGTTGGGTCTGTAACTACTAATTCAAAACCCGCTATTAAATACCTAGGAGTGATGATTGATTACCGTTTAAACATCAAAACGCACCTGAAATATGCTGCGAAGAAGGCATCGAGTGTGCAGTCCTGTCTGTCGCGAATAATGCCAAACAATAGCGGACCTAGCCATAGCAAAAGAATACTATATAGCAGGGTAGTCAGCTCGGTTCTCTTATATGCCGCACCGATCAAGGCTGATGCACTGAACATAAATAGCTACACAAAACAACTGATAGTCGTCTATCGGCTTAGCGCTTCGCGGACTATCTGCGGCTTCGGTACAATTTCGGACAGTGTTTCCTTCGTTATAGCCGGTCTAGTCCCCGTAGACATTTTGGCGAAAGAAATGCAAAGAATGTGTTTAAGGCTATCCGAGCCCGACGGTAGAGCAAGTCGTAAAAATATTGCAGAAGAAGAAAAGCGTAGTTACATCGCCCACTGGCAAGACCGGTGGAACAGATCGCCATAAAGCAGATGGACACATGGGCTAATACCCAGTCTTACGATCTACCCAATTCCTTTCAGGGCTCGGGATCTTTCGAAACATTTAAATTAATTAATTGAACATTAATGCAATGCGCAAAAGCTGGCCAGTGCGCTCGAATAGTTCCGCACTGATAATATCGGCTGATGAATGTGATGGTTTCATGATAATTGTACATCCATTTGTATGTGCCGGCAATGCTTGTGCGGGTGTTCAATCAGAGCATGGACGTACAAAAATTGCGTTCTCTATGAGACGAATAAAAATATAAATAAATGTCGCACCGCTACGCTCACAGCGGTGTACCGCACGAGTTGGGCGAGCTTAGCGCGAATCATTGATGCTGTCACCGCTGCTGCTTCTAACGAAAAGTACGCATGACTCTAGGAAAGAAATGCTAGTTGTTACATACATATTTACGTCAAACTAAATCAAATCGACCAAGCTAAAATATACTAAATGAGCAGCTAAGTATTTATACTTTTTGTTTTGATATTCTGAGAGTTGTCGCAGTCACGTTACAGTCGCAGCGACCGCTTCTGCTAGATATGTATGTACATGCACACATACAAAATACCTCTTTACGGATTGTGTTGCTTTGTTTTGTGCTGGCGCCACTCAAGCGAAACGATATGAATTGAAATACGACAACGGTTGGCGTGCGAGTGTTGGTGAGCGCGTTGCGCGTTGTGCGACGAAGCGGTCTATCACACGCGAGTGATCGCACGCGTTCTATGATGCCGCACCGAGCCGTGCGATCACCTCGACTGGACAGCAGAGCAGCTGGCTGGCCGCTTAGCTTGCTGACAACTGTGTCTCGCCACAACTTCAGTTTGTCCAAGACCGTGCTTACCAACGTTAGTAGTGCCGTAAGTGCGCCAATTTGCTGTGGTGCCTGTTCGCTTTGTCTTGTGCATTTGTTGTATATTCTTAGTGCGAAATTATTTCTGTATCATTTACGAGCACAAATCAAGAACTTGCCAATTCGCGCTGTATCGAATTAATGTTTACGGATTGGTAGCCGGAGATTGT
This sequence comes from Anastrepha ludens, assembly GCF_028408465.1. NCBI lineage: Eukaryota > Metazoa > Arthropoda > Insecta > Diptera > Tephritidae > Anastrepha > Anastrepha ludens. The sequence goes on along the minus strand of NC_071499.1, from coordinate 6,079,182 downwards.
TTCTGTTTTTTTGTTTTGTTTGAGCTATCCCACTGTGTTGCGAACAGAACTTTTGCATTAGCGGTTGAGGCTACGAGTGTGTGGGTCGAAAAGTCACACGCGTTACTTATCCGTGTATTCAAAGTGCAACGCATCGTTAAGGAGAAATATTAAAGAGCGTAGGTTGTAAAATCATAACAACCCACTTATTGCAAAAAGAAGTGAGCGTACAAAGCGAACGACCGATTGGCAAGAATCAAAGTAAACGAAACAAAGCGAAATAGACTAACGAAGTTAAACATAAGCACCGACGACGCAGGCGCTTACGACGACGTTGTCGTTGGTTAGTGCGGCGACAGTGCTTTGCACGGTGTATCGCGTCGCGGCGTTCGGGAAACGAGCAACCACTGAGTATTATTCTTGTTCACAGAGCGTATGCGAAAAATGCGCGCGCGCGATATATGCAAAGCAAACAAAAACAGCAACAATAGCGAAATCGAACTCAAAGGCCAACGCAGCAATTGCAACTACAGTGTCAATTTTATCGATAACCCAAGCCGAAGTCGAAAGCGTTTGCAAGCAAACAATCGCAGTAAGCAAAAGGTGTTTAAGCAACAACAACAAATTTTCTACGAGTTACAGCAAAGTAAAGTTGTACGACTGCGACTTCCACACCGACGACGGCTAGGCTAACGTAAGCTAATGCGTATGCTATGCAAGGTGTGCAGTTAAAGAATTCATCGAAGTTTTCACTGAAAAAGAAAAAAGAGTAATAATAATACGAATACAAACACAGTAACAAAGGAGCGAATTATTTACGAATTTTGGCGCTATAAAATTGTTCAGAATAAATCGAAACGAAATCAGGTCGAAAAATCGAAAAAAAATACAAGAAAAAATTAATATAATAAAAAAATTGTGCATACACCATTAGCTACATAAAATTATATTACGGCGTTACTTAAGAAATTTGAAATCAGCATCTATAAGAAAAAGGTTTGTATTGGATCCACTACAACTTCCAATGTTACCCTCACTCGGTGTGCCTCTCAATTGCGTATACGCAACGCGGAGCAGCTGTGAGGGTAGTGTAATTAATTGTTCAATAAAAGCGACTTAGCGACAATTTTCTATGCCCGCGACTGACACTGAGTTTGAATAATAACAATTTTGTTGTTTCTTCGTTGGTGTGTGTTGGTGAATTGTAAGCTATTACGTCAAAAGTTTTTTTAATTCAACCAAAATTAAATGAATAAGAAGAATTCAGAGACTTGAGATAAATGGATACCTGCTTAGATTTAATATTACTTTTTTTTATTTTTTATTTTTTTTTTTATCCTGTGCCTCAGGTGCATTATACGAGTATATGCAGTAAAACAGTTTTAAACAATTTGCGCAAATAATGGATTTCTTTTTCGCTAAATTAATATATTAATTTCTAATAACGACGTTATGTTGAAATTTTGGAACTCTTTTGCTTGGCGTCTACCGCTTTCAAGTATAAAGCTGCAATTAGTGTTGCCGCAGCCATAATACCATGTAATATTGGATGCAGCATTTCTAATGTTAAAATTTGTATCGCAAATATCAAAACAAATATAATGCATTTCATAGCGGCTTACGGTTACGGGGAAAAAATTAACTAGAATAAATAGATTATAATTAAATATATTATTGTGGGCCACCTATAATCGTTTACCATAATGCCCATCAGTTTGATCAGCTGATTGCTTTGGCTACGGTTATGGCTAAAGTACGGCAGCACTAATTGCAGCTTAAGTTAGTATAAAGTTATGAAAAGCGTTGAATACTTGGCATGGTCATCGAGTTTTAGGCTTTTCTCAAAGAACATTTATTTGCCAATTATGCTTACATTTGGGATCCAAAAAATTATTTCACTACTCGAATCTTCTATACCGATTATCTATTCTTTAGATGGTAGGTGGTCTACTACCTATACCAGCCAGACATTACGATTATAGAGCCTATTAAACTTGCATTTTGCTGCAAGTGACCACTTCTTTGGTATCAATTGCGTTTTTTCCCCAGTTCTCAATACACTTTGTTAATTCAAGTGTTTCTGCCCCGGGGTGTAAAATTTTAGAGCCCCTTTTCCATTCCGAACTACCAAATATTAACGCACTATTTATTCAGGTGAGGAATAATCGCAGAGGTTAACCCGGTCGAATGTGCAATGATGAAGTCTCGCCAAGGAGGAACCGCCTCAATGATCACGGTTCTCCTCTACGTGAGGTAATTGCTCGAAAAATCAAACATGGAGCCGCTAGATATTTTGATTAGAAGACAGAAATGGAAGTGAATTGGTCACGCTCTACGCAAAGAAGCCGGTAACATAGCGAAGAAGGCAATGGAATGGAACCCACTCACAGCGAGAGGAAGAGCGCCTGGCAAGCCAAGGAACAAGGAAAACCTGGAAAAAAACTGTGAATCGCGAGACGGCTCAACTCAGGTTAAGCTGGAAGCAGGTGAAGGTGTTATCTAGTAATTGGATAAGATGGTGCGTATGTGTTGCTCGTGTTCCATTCTATGTCCCGTTAATGATTCCCGGAAACAATGATGATGATGTGTAACACGAAACAAGAGCCCAGCTGTGTGTATTTTTTCTCTGACATATTTACGGATAGCTGGCAAAAAAATTGTGTATGTGAGAACACGTAAAACATTTCTAAAGTTTGTTGATCGGCTAATGATGCTTTTAGCGTAAAGATTAAAAAATAAAGGGTTCGCCCCCTCGTTGAGTCTGTTAAAAAACTCTGAGCAGCAGCGGAAACTCTAGGGTCTGATAATTCATGTGACAAAATTATATTTAAAGTACTAATGCTGCAAGCAGTTGTCAAGTGTTTGAAAATGTACGACAAACGGAGTCATACAATATTTATTTATGTACATACAAAGCGGTCCCCAGAAGCTTCTTTTTAAAAATGAAAAAAGAAAAAAAAAAATGAAAAAAGTTAAATTTTTCATTATAATCTTTATTTATGCGAAAGAGCAAACATTTCCAGTTTTTATGGAACACGATTTCATTCATCATGGGCTGGCTTCGTATTCATCTTAAGAACATGAATCGCTTATGAATTGCTCTCACGACATCGGACAAACAAGTTTTTATCATGTCCCTGTAGCGAGTTTAGGCTTTAAGCCCCAGCTTCCCGCAGTAGTTTTAAAGAAAAATAGATCAATGATGCTAGCAATGATGCACTTCCGAACCCATACCAAACTGTCACTTTCAGAAGATGCATTTGATGCTCGACGATCACTTGCGGGTTTTTCTATCTACATACAGCAGTTTTGCTTGTAACATAGCCGTCCAGATGAAAATACGCTGCATCAGAAAAGATGGTTTTGATTTAGGAAATAGGTAGGTAGGTAGGTAAGATGGCAAGAGTACCCCAGGTACACTACAAGTAGCACTTACGTACCGTTTTGATACCATAATGTGGACCACTACCTGTGATAGGATTTAGGGAGGAGATAAACCGTCTACAGCCATCCAGTGCTGTTGATGTAGCGGAGGAGAGAAAAGGGATCTAGGCTGGAGAATTTCATCAAGTCATCCCCAAAGGGGACGCTGAGGAATCTCAAGCGCCTAGCCGCCAGAGCCGGACATTTGCAGAGAAAGTGTTCCACAGTCTCTTTCTCTGCTGGATCCCCACAGCTTCTGCAATGGGGGTTGTACGGAATTCCAAGCTTCTCCGCATGAGTGCCGATCACCCAGTGACCCGTGATCACCGCAATGAGTTTGGAAATTGAATGGCGGGGGGTTCCCATCACCTTAAGCGTTCTGTTTATATCGTATTGAGGCCACAGTGCTTTTGAAATGGCGCACGATGAAACAGATCTCCATCTGTCTTGCGCTTTCTTTAGAAAGAAGTTGTGTAGTTTCCCTTTAACGACGGCCAAGGGGATAACGATGTCTGAGAAGGGGGCAGCTGGATCCGGTTCTGCCGCCCCCTTCCTGGCAAGCTCATCGGCAATTTCATTTCCCTCTATATTCCTGTGCCCAGGAACCCAGATGAGGGAAATGTTTCCTGCACGTCCGAGACGTTTAAGTTCCTCCTTGCAGGAGTTCACGAGAAGAGAGCTGCAATATGGCGACGACAGTGCCTTGATTGCAGCTTGACTATCGGAAAAAATATTAATGTCTCCCTCCCAACAGCGATCCCGAAGCATTTTGCATGCCTGCAGGATCGCGAAGACCTCTGCTTGAAAGACGCTGCTTGTCTCCGGCAGTTTAAAGGAGACCGAGATGCAGGCTGATTGAGAGTAGACCCCCGCTCCCACTCCAGACTCCATTTTGGATCCGTCAGTGAAAACAGAGGCATCTATATACGCACCAACTCTCCCCTCTTTCCAGTCTTGCCTGCTCGGAAAGATAGCCCTAGCACAACCCTCAAAGCACAGTTTGCGGATGGAGAAGTTGGTGTGAATATCAGAGAAGGAAGGGGAGATCTGCTTCAAAATGTTGCTATGTCCTACAGGAAGTTGTTTCCAAAGGCCAAACTCCTTCAGCCTAATAGCACTCTGAGCAGCAATGTATTTAACCTGCAGATCCACAGGAATTAAGTGGAGAATAACGTTGAGCGCAGCGGTGGGCCATGTTCTACAGGCCCCAGTGATGCCCACATATGCAGTTCTCTGCACTCTCTCTAATTTAGTGGAGTTGTAGCCCTTCCGAAGAGCTACCCATCAAACTAGGCAACCGTATGTCAAAATTGGCAGAACCACTAAGTTGTACATCCAAAGTACGACACGAGGCTTGAGACCCCATTTTTTGCCGAACATAGATTTACAGGCGTAGAAGGCTATATTGGCCTTCTTAACTCGATTTTCTATGTGCAGCTTCCAGTGGAGCTTGGGGTCAAGTATTACACCAAGATACTTGACTTCCGATGAAAGTGTAAGACATTGGTTGTTAAGTCTAGGAAGCTTAAAAGGTGGGGGCTTATATTTTCTGGTGAATAGCATCAACTCCGTTTTGTCAGAGTTGACTCTGAGACCGCAACTGGCGGCCCATTTGCTGAGTGTAGCCAGTGCACCTTCCAAAATTTCAGCCATTACTGATGGGAAGGGACCTGAGACCATTAGGACCAAGTCATCGGCATATGTTACCACCTTTACCCCACCCCTGTTTAAGCGAATTAAGGCTTCATCTACAGCTACTAGCCAAAGGAGAGGCGAGAGGACGCCGCCCTGCGGTGTGCAGAGCTGGCATGCCGTTGGTTGGTTAAAGTGGTGATTCTTCCAGAATCCAACTAGCGCTTTCGCGCCATTTTGTTGCCACATCCTCGTTGCCAACTAGTTTAACGGTTTTTTACAGCATAACTATATCCAGTCTGTGCGGTTAAGGAACCTTATTAGGTTGTTAACGTCTAAGCCAGATAGTTGTTCGAGATTCTCGAACAGCGGTTGGCCCAGAGTTAACAGTCTGTCCTTCCACCGCCACCGCTTTTACCCCACCTCTATTAAGTTTTATTAAGATTTTGCTAATAACGCATAACCAGAGAAGTGGAGACAGTACTCCCCCCTGTGGGGTGCCTCTGTGGACCTTCTTGGTTATACTGATATTACCCATATTAGCTTTGATGATCCTGGTTTCTAGCATAGAGATGACCCAATTACTGATGCAATTGTCCACCTCTAAGTCTATCAACGCCCGTTGGATCGCATCTGTACTAACATTGTTAAAGGCGCCTTCTATATCCAAGAATGCCGCCATGGTATAATGTTTGTTCTCTAGAGAGCCCTCTATTGTTCGGATTACCTCATGAAGCGCTGTCTCCGTAGATTTGCCTTTAAGGTACGCATGTTGTGCAGTAGATATACCAGAGCTCTCCAAAGAGCTTCTAAGATATATATCCAAAAGTCTTTCAAAGGTTTTTAACAGGAAAGACGAAAGACTGATTGGCCTATAGTCCTTCGCTGATTCATGTCCCCTCCTGCCTATTTTTGGAATGAAGACGACCTTGACTAGTTTCCAACTATCTGGAATATGACCTAGGTTTAAACACGCTGTAAAAATTTCCTCTAGCCATGGTAGGATACAGTCCAAGGTTTCCTGTAACATCTTTGGGATGATCCCATCTGGCCCCGGAGATTTAAAAGGTGAAAAAGATTGCCCATGCAACTTTCTCCTTTGTAATTATTTCTTTTGCAAGGTGCTGTGGATTATATTGGCTCCGCCTGATACTTCCCCTCCCACTTTCGTGGACGCTGCACCCCGGGAAATGCGTGTTTAGCAGAAGTTCTAGCGATTCCTCTGTCGTAGCTGTCCAAGTACCATCAGGTTTCTTGACCCAAGAAGCCATTGAATGATCTTTGGACAGAACACGGCTAAGCCTGGCAGAATCCCTGGTGGATTCGATTGACGAACAGAATTCGCTCCAGCTCCAGAGAAGGAAGGGGAGATCTGCTTCAAAATGCTCTCTTTCTTGGCGGCCCTAATTGCCTTCTTGTACTGTCTCCGACTCTCTTTGTACAATTGCCAATTTCCTGTCGAGTAGCTGAGGTTAAACGTTCATCTAGATTTTTCCCTTAGTTTTGAGAGCTCACTGCTCCACCAAGGGGGATGGGATTTTTTACTAAATTTTATGGGGCAGGACGTTTTGTAGGCCCTACTAAATGCCTTCTCCAGTGTTGTGACCCTACTCTCAAGGTTTTCGGTGTGAGTGATTTTGTGGATGGGAATCTCTCCTATCCTTTTATTGACTATGTTTCTGAACCTTTTCCAGTTGGTTCTTAGTGGATTTCTATACGGTAAGGGCGGATCAACATTAAGATCCAGATCGTACAGGATCCAGCTGTGATCCGAAAAAGACCTTTTATCAGAGACCCTCCAATTGTCTAACCTTACTGAGCTGTTTTCAGACATTAGGGTAACATCGATCACTTCCTCCCATCCCCTGAAGTACTCCGTACTTGGAAAGGTAAAAGTGGGAGTGTTACCCCTGTTACATACCGACAAGTTAGTGTTAATTATGAAATCATAAAGAGACTCACCTCGGTCGTTTGTTTCGGAGCTTCCCCATAGAGCATGCCTTGCATTGGCATCGCATCCGAGAAGCAGGGTTTTGTTCGGGTTTTCCTGCCCAAGTTTACAAGCCTCCTCAGGCGGTGCTGGTCTTTCATGTGCCATGTATATAGAGGCAAGCGTAATTCTGACTCCGTCAGTGGCTTCCACCTCAACAGCCGTCACATCCTGTGAACTATACAATGGAATTAAAAATGTGTTTAAATGTTTTTTAGCTACAATACATGTTCTGGGATTACCTTCTATCCGTTTATAGTAGATATTGTAGGTTTTCCCAGTGAACCCTTTCACCTCGGTGCTCCGCACTCAGGGTTCCTGAATTAGTGCGATGTCCACGTCCTCCTCCACCAGGAGAACGGTTAGGTTGTCCGTTGCACACCGTGAATGCTGCAGATTGATTTGGACAACCTTTAAACCCATGTTTACTGGTTTCCTTTTTCGGACTCGGTGTCATCTAGCTGCATGCCAGTCAGCAGTTCGTTGGCACCATCGACCTCATCCCGCTCCTCTTCCGGGTTTGCAGAACGGAATATCTTCAGCTGGGTCTTCCTGATCCCAAACTGAAGTTTGTTTCCCACTTTCTCCAGTGGTTCCAGACTCTCTTCTGTAATTAGAAGGAATGACCTGCTGTGCCTTTGCGGAGCCTCCGCTTTGATGATCGACCAATCGGTCATCGGCACCGAGCGATTATGCGCCTGAAGGTAGGGGATGTTTGATACTCAGATGCGAGCCCTCGGCCTTCGTGGAATCTCGCTAGCCGGAATTAGCTTGAGTTTCAAGCCTTCCCAGCTGTGCTGGATTTTACCAATCACATTTGTCAAGAAATGCAGTGAGAATTGGTCATCGCATTTAATGACACGGTAGCCGCGGACTACCTCCACCGAGTCGAAACCTGGTGTTTGGCCCTCCGGGTTCGCCATGACATGGTCAACGACTATGCGAGACAACCGTGCCTCAATCTCTGACCATTTGTCAAGCACTGGTTTTCCGCGGTTAGAGGTTTCGTCTACCAATGTCATTTGGAGATGGTCCCGTGCCACCTCACTAAATCGCTTGATAGGTTTGGAGGCAACTGCACCCTGATCCGATATCTTGTGCTTCTTTGTTACCTTCCCAGTTTCGTCATGCGAGCGGTTTCGTTTTTTGGCATCTGTCCTGTTGGCGGCTTGGAATGCCAAGTATTCATCAACCACCTTTTGGCATCTTGCCTTGTCGGTCTCATCTTTGGGATGAACTTTACCTTCGGTCTCGTTTTTCCGAATCCTGCCAAGGATAGCGAGATAGCTCTGGTAAAGTTTATACCTCGAGGGACCTTTATTGCCACGCTTTTGCCCCATGGCTTTAGCGGATGTTGTTGGTTCATTTATAGTTGTTGGCGTACTGTGGCCCACAGCTTTGCCCTCAACTGTTTCTTGGCTGGAGGCCAAGAGCTCATCCACTGAGGGTGACCCCGTCAGTTGGTATTAAAATAGTACTCACTTTCCTTTCCGTATTTACAATATATTGGTATTCACATACATACACATTCGTATCTTTTATTCATACTAGTATTCATATATCGCTACCCACATTCGTTTTCGTATTTGTATTCGTATTCGCAAGCAAAACAACAGCTGGCACAGTAACGAACATTGCCTTTACGTTCGGTCGGCTTTGCAGCTTAATGGCGTTAGATGATAGTTCAATCTGGTTCTCAATGAAGCCAGAGATGTCTCACATCAAAAATTTCGCTCACCAGTTGATGTTTCATATCCACACGGAGTATTGAACCCCGAACAAACTGAAACTCGAAAGTGCATAGAAATTCACTCTGTTACAGCGGCCAGCTAAAAATAGTTAAATTTGAGTTGAGGGTTCACGAGTATGTATGTATGTACACATGTCCATAAGCAATCCCATACATTTGTGTACCTAAGGATATAAAGGTAATATTTACATTAAAATCGTGAAATGGTTTTGTCTTCTTACCCATTTTATTTAACTTCAACGACTAAACGAGTTCAATTGCCATCATTTATTTATTTGCTTTTTAATTACCTAAGCCTTCCATGTGACAATATTTGCTTTTATATACAATTACACTTATAAGTATAATTTTATGTGAATGCGTGTATGTATTTGTAAAAGATTGTTTGTTTGCATACATGTTTATTTATTTGCAATAGTTTGAGTCAATATTTGTATGGTTATCGGATAATTTCGCAGCCCTTGCTCCATGCCACATTAGTACACACCCTAACGCACCGCAATAGGTGTACACCCCATAGGAAAGACTCGAAGTGATTCCGTTTTTTTATTGCGACTAGTTGACAAATATTTACAAATGACTAACAAACAACTCGTACTGCTGAAAGAAATTACACATCTAGTATGAATAAGAAATCTTAACAGAGTGCCCTAGCCTATTCTTCCGTACTGTACTTATGTACCGACTAAGTGTTGGGAACACCAACTAAATTTAAATTCTTCTCCATTTGGGCCACAAAAATTAAAAAATATGCGAGATGTACGATTAGAACTCAAGACGTTATGAATTGCACGCCATTGCTTTAAATTTTGGTGTATTAAGACAGTTGTAAAGGTCTTTCCAAAGACTCACCTATATGCTGGGGTAAGGGGTTAGGGGTAGTCAGAATTTTGTTTGTTTTTTTGCACTTTCTTAAAGTATAATATCTTAAAAATATTGTGTGAAAATTTGAAGTTAATACAACAAATACTTTGGATTATTCAGCAATTAACAAAAGGCGCTCGTGTGCTACGGAGCGTTCGAGAGCAAATAGCCAGCAGCAGCTGCAAGCAACCGATTGCAAAACTTTAAATGCGTTTTTCTCAAAACTATGTTTTTTGAACTGGTGATCACTGTAACTTAAAAACCGCTTGGTAGGTTTCAATAAAATTGAAATTTATTTATTGAAAAACATAAAAAACTCGTGCTTGATCAAAGGTTTTTTTTCAAAAATTTTGATTTTTTCTGAACAATTATTTGACGGTTTTTTTTTATCGAAAATCTGAAAAATATTTCCTGAGGCCTCCATATTGTTAATTTTGAAAAAAAAGATTCGATAAGGCACAAGATTATCTACTAATAAAACTAATTTCTCTTGTCCGATTGATTTCAGAGTAATCTCCAAGGACTTGTGATGATCACCGTAAGGGACTTCTGGAGACACGGGCTCCACAAAAACAGCGATAACTTTTATAATTATACATTTTTTTATTTCAAATTTTGCTAAAGTCAAATCGGGACATGATTTACTAATGTTGTGTTTTTATTTTTGTAAAATAAAGCACTTGATTATTGAAATTCACCATTTTTTCGGGCCTCGACTACCCCTAAGCCCTTAAAGCAAAACAAGTCAAAATGTAACATCTTTCAGACCCTTACATCATTTAAATGTCTACTACGAGTACGCCTACGTCTATATATAAAATGCGCCAAGCAGTCGATTCATGAAAGTCTAATTGTATCGATGTTGAAGGTTGTTCAGCAACACTACCGCAACTCTACAGCAGCAATATTCTCAACAGAACGTCCAGTTTGTGGTCTGCCAGTCTTTTTCCCATTATCGAAAAAAACAATTTCTAGAATGATAGAACATTTTTTCAGCAACCTTTGTACTGCTGACTCATTTCGGTGCTTATTATCGTGTAAAATTGTGAATTTGTTTACTTGACAAGCGTGAAAGATGAAATTATTTTTTGTTCACTGGAGGGACCGAAGGTGGTAAATCGCAGCCCTTTTGGGCTAGGTTATACAATGCTTCGTTTCCCCTTTACCAGTAACTGTAGGAATAACTAAATATCCATTAGCGTTCGTACAGGATATTGTTCGTTTTGACGGAATAGCCTACGAAAGGACTGCCAGGACCACTCGTGATAAGCAATTCCTCTCCCCATGGGTGGGTAAGGATATGCTGAGTCAGTGCTCGTTGTAGGTAGGTAGGTGAAATGGTTAAAGTGCCGGTTTGGCACTTCTCAAGTAGCACTAAAGGGCATTATGAGACCTCTAACAGGCAGATATCTACAGCTGGTTAGAGCTGTTGATATAATGGAGGAGATTGATTGGACCCAGTGACCTTAGTCGTCTAGCTGCCCAACCCGAACATTTACAGAGAAACTGCTCTACAGTCTCCTTCTCTGAAAGATCTCCACAGCTTCTGCAATGGGGGTTAAATGGTAACCCTAGCTTTTCCGATAATCCAGTGACCGGTAAACCCAGCTACGAGTTTGGAAATTGAATGGCGAGGAGTCCAAAGGACTTTCTGAGTTCTTCGTATATCGTATTGGGGCCAAAGGGTTTTCGAAATATCACATGAAGAAATGGAGCTCCATCTTTTCTGCGCTTTCCTGTGAAATATTTGTGCAGTTTCCCTTTAACAACTCTCCGGGGGTGATCGATGACCTGGTAGGAGGTCTCTAAGACCAATTCAGTCCTCTTTCTGGCAAGCTCATCAGCAATTTCATTTCGCTCTATTTTTCTATGTTTAATTTTACCTGCACACGAAATAGATTTGATCTCCTTCTTACAGGATTTTACTAATTTCGTTCTGCACTATGGTGTGGTCAGAGCCTTAATCGCGGCTTGACTAACGGAGAAAATGTTAATACCTTCCCTCGCTCCCGCGTTCCCTAAGTATTCTGCTTGAAAAACACACTGCTAGTGTCGGCAGTTTAAAGGAGATAGATTAATTGGCAAAGGTGCAAGCTTCGGTGAAGATTTTCCTCACGATCCAATCCTGAAAGATTGCCCTAGCACGACCCTCAAACTCTAGTTTGCGGATAGAGAGATCTGTTCGAAGTTCGGAGAAATACGGTGTTAACTGCCCGAAACTGCTACCATGTCCTGCTCGTTGTGCTCGACCGAATTTTTCTGCAGACTGTGACTTACTGATTAAATTCGCTAACTGAATTGGAAATTGAAGTCGTTTGAACATGTGATAGCAGAAGGATTTCTCCCTTAAACTCTCCGTTAAAATTGGAATCTGAGTGGGTTTTGATTACTAAGCAAAATTATCGGGGAACCAATCGTCTATCGCGGATTGTGTGGTGGCATTCCAGGTATATTAATTAAATATAAAAATTTAGTTTACAGAATTTACTGCCAAGTTTTCATTCACGACATTGTCGATTAAATTGAAAGAAATCAGTCCGCCTGGTAACGACTATTGTATCTGAAAGTTGATTTCTTAAACATCAAAATTTTTGCTGCAAAAATAGTACGTTCTTCACCGAGCTAATTTAGTTTCAAGCATTGAGTAAGTAATAACAAAGCACAAAATAGGATACCGTCTGGGAATTATTCACTACTAACACCTGAACGTCACTTTTGAAATACTCTCTATTTAACGCTCGTAAGCAGGTAATTTGTCGAATTTAACTAATTCAGTACTATCCCAAAATCGTAACACACTTTTGTTGCAGTTTGTGATAGCTCCGAGCTTTCGAATAAGGGATGCGGTAGGGATAACGCCATGTAAAATTAACTCACTAGTTCCTTATATGGAAAAAATATGAAAAGTGCCCTAACCGTTGTTACGCACCAAATCGAATTTCCTTGCAGGGAATGTTTATTCGTGTAAAGCTACATACATGCATGCATAAGTACACAAGTTCATATCTAACTATTATGTGTGTATGTTTGCACGCATATTGTATATGCAAGCGTAGTGAGCGAATTCCATGACAAATTGCAGCAATTACTGTTAAAAAAGTCGCTACTCCACCTTCGAATCGATGATTGATCGTTGAACAGTAGATCAGAGGATCAGTTTGGTCGTTCGATTGAGTTGGCACGCGTGTCTGATCAGTGATTACGTGTATATGTACATATCTACAATTCGCTGACGCACAAAAATACTATACAAATTTATTAATGCTTGCATATAAGAGGTACAAATTTGTTCAAGAGCATGAATGTGTACATACATACATCAAAGAAATCAAAATATCAAAAAACCAGCTTAAAAGTCTTCTATTAATTATTTAAAATAAAGTAAAAATAAATACATTCATTTCTGCTGCCAATGGCAGCGCTCGGAGTCTCTTACACATCACAATAGAGTACCTGGCGATCACATCTTTACCACATCTTATATAAAAAATAGTTTTTGCGCTATTGGACTCTTCTAGAAATCGAGCGATAAGTTCTAGTTGGGTACCTAGGAAACCAGTATTATTTTTAGTATTTGAAATTGTAAAAAATATTTTAATCAAGGTAATGCTCATTGTTCAAAGAACCTGCGTTATGGATCAGAGACTCGCTCGGTACTCCGCAATCGATCACTAACTTTATTTACTATACCAGTACAGATTGCATCCGAATACTTCGATATTAGGCTCATTTGAGTTTCCGGTCACAGTCGCATAGCGGGGAACTGCCGGCCCTTTTTTCTACTCTCTAATTAAAATCTCCTCTTATCCGAACGGTTGCTTCTCTTGGAACCTTGATGTTGAGTAATACGTCTGGAGGCAAACCAGTCAATCTCTGTTAGTACTAGAATCTGTCCGGTGTCCGTTACATAACGACTCTTCAGCATTTCCATCAACCTGGAGATCAAGCTGTTGATAGCGTAGCTTCGATTTGCAACATCACGATATCTTCGCCATTTTGCAAGTTTATCGCTGCCCAGCTTGTGAAGAGGAGGATGAGACGGCGGACCACTTCCTGTGCGTCTGCCCCGCCTTCGCTCGAATCAGGCTTGAGGTCTTTGGCACGCATGTGTTAAGAAGCGACCACCTTGGCTCCTTGGCAGCACAAGTTCTACTCAGATTTCTTCGGAGGTCGGGAAGATTTAAAAAAAATTATAAGGGAGTCCGAGTGCAGCACAATGGACTTAATGGTGTCTGAGTGCTGTTCTTACTAGTTCTTCCGACAAAAAAAAAAAAACCAAATTTCACAGTCACTTAATCAGTTTTTTGTTAAGAAATTTTTCTTCTACTGATACTTTCCAAGTAGTTTTTCTATAATTTTATTAAGTAGCTTTTATTATTATTATTGTTTTTTTTTAGTAATCACCTGCCTTTGATATAAAATATACTCTAACCAAAATTCATCAGAGACTTCTGTTCTCTTCCGCTTGTGTGACCCAGATTACCTTATCATATCAATTTTTAATTACTTCTCCCAATCAAGGCAGCTAACTTTTTATCAATTTAGTCGACCGACTCACTGTGTGGGTATCTCATGTAAATTTGTAACAAAAATTTAGTTAGAAATTTGGCTGTAGTGGGTCTGAATGCTCATGCTCGTAAGTACAAACTCCGGCGAGGGTGGTCCACAAGTTTTTACTCCTTGGCAACGCCAGAAGATAAAACGAAGTAGGTAAGCCGGCCGGGCAGGCATTTATCAGGTACGCCTCAGTTTACATAGTTTACCGCAAATAATTCGAGTGGAGATAAAGCAAAAGCACTCGGGAGAGATGGGGCAAGCAGCACAGGTCATTCATGTATCAAATTTTCATGGTGAATATAAGCCATGCAAGTAAAATTAAAAAAAGACTTAATTCTTTTAGAAATATGTCCAAATGGTACCAAAAAAAAGAAACAAATTAGTCCCAGGCCTGTGTGGCTTAAAGGTGGATGGCGAGACCGCCTTCTAGCGGTTGAAATTCTTATCGTACATGCCCGCAAAAGTATCAACATAGCTTATGGTATTGTGTAGAGATTAAGCGTAAGTAAATAAAAACTAAATACATAAACGCACACACAAACATATCTGCACAAATGCATAAAAATGTGTAAGAAGGCGCTAAACAGCGACGTGGCGACACCCAACACTTAGTAGTGTTATATATCACTTCTTCATATTGGATGTATGTTGTTGTTGGTATTGTTAGTCGGTTTTGTTCTTATTACTAAAATTTTAATGTAGGTATCGAATGACTTTAACCGAGTCGTACTCTTTATTTAATTTTTCTCTCATATTTTTATTCCATTTTATTGCTTTCTTTTCACCAATAAGTCGCCAACACAAAACATAGCACACATATCTATGCACTTCTACATATGTTTGTGTGTATGTTCACAATACGCCACTGATAAAATGTAATAACCGAATAAGAGATAATAAATAGATATTTGTTGCATTCAATGTTCGAAGACGAATTGTCTGTGTCGTCTGAAATGCCGCACTTCCTGGCGTTCAACTTAGGTGCTGATGATACAGTGTGACCGGTGGCAGAGTTGGGAATAAAAAAAGAATTTTAAGGGGTAAATAATAATTTCAATAACTACCACAAAGAAGATAAGTGTAAATTCTATTTCAAAAAAGAAATTATTTTACTTATTTATTTATTTAAAACGAGGCTGAACAGCAATTATTTTTACATCAAATAAGGAGCACTGGCTGCCAGGGCCTTCGGCTTAAAAATTGTTTTTTATATTCTTATTCACTCCGCTCAGAAGCAAAGTGCCTCGACAAGACTCTTCCACCGTACACGGTTCTGGGCTGTTGTTTTCCCGTCGACATCACATGTCGGCATGTGCTTGCTCGCGCAACATTCACCTTCACGAAGTATTACTTGGCGGACCGCGACTTCTGCTCCCTTGCGGGTTCCAGTCCAATGCCATTCTCGTGATGCTATCTGGTAGCTTTCTAAGCATGTGACCTATTCATCGCCATCCTGCGTTTGATTTGCCATAGGATGAGTTTCTTATTCGTTGATCTCTTCAGTGCGTCGTTGCTGATGGTGTTTGGCCAGAATATTCTACAGATAATGCGGAGGCATTCGTTGACGAAAGATTTTAGCCTCAGTGTGTTGGTGTTAGATACCAGCCATGTTTCACTTCCGTACAAAAATACTGACTTCACACATGAGCTGAATGTTCGTAGTTTAGAGCGACTGGAGATTTGCGAACTCGCCCACTCTCTATACATTCGCCTGAATGCCGTCCTTGCTTTCTTTACCCTGCAGTTGACATCTTTATCAGCTCCGCCATCTGTCGTGATAGTACAGCCGAGGTAGCAGAAGCTTTCGTCAAAATTATTTCTATAAATGTTGATCAATATGTCGCTGGAGAAGTAACGTCGGTATGCCATTAACCTCGCGAACGATATTTTCTTTTAGTGCTGAAATAGTCGCTTGGTTTGTTTCATGGACTTTATTTCTGAGGTATCCTTACAGAAAAAAGTCCATAGAAGTTAGATCGGGCGAGTGGAAGGAAATGAGAAAGCGGATGAATGTGCAAGGAAAGGAGCGTAATCGCGGAAACCCAGAGAAGGTGGTCTCTGAACACTAATTGCAGGGTCTCCAACAGGCTCTGGCCAAGAGGACAAAATGTCTGCCTGAATTCAACAGGTCAACTCGAAGGGCAAGTTACCTTCTTAAAAAAAAAACTAGGAAAAACTACCGCTGCACACGCCGAAATCAGACTAAGGTGTTCGGGCCATAAGCTAGACTTAAGTAACGGACACTCTAGCATTCTTAAAAATTTTGAGTTCATCCCGATGGTGCTGGATCACTGTACACTCACGCTAGGTCCGAGCGGACCGTTTTCTACTCATATTTCCTCAAGGGAAGATCCTTCTGGCCACGGGTAGATCGGGGACGCTCGAGGGAACTCCCAGGGCTAACAAAGCCCCTGCTCTCGAATTTGGTGGGTATCCTTACCGGACATTGTCCGTTAGGTGTTCACGCGGAGAGACTTGGGATTGCCTCAAGTCCATTCTGCAGAAGTTGTCTTGAGGACAAGGTGGAATCATCTCAACACCTTCTTCTCAGCTGCCCTGCTCTCGTCTGGCAAAGATTTAGACATCTGGGCTCTAATTTTTTTGCTACGCCTGCGGATATAGCAGGTCTAAATATCACAAATTTGGTGAAGTTCATCAGTAGCTTGTTGCGGCTAATTTGGAACGTAAATCAGCCACCGTCGGCGTCATCGTAAGATGCATGGTCATCATCGTCTCTAATCCCAAGGCTCTTTCTTCCTTCCCTTCTCCTTTCTCCTCTCCCCTGTATGGCATCACAACGGACGAATTTTCAATATTTGTCTAAATGTACCCTAAGCTAGGGCAGCAATTTAACCGAACCTAACCTAAATAAGATCTCGAGTTTTATATGAATTGATTTATTTTTAGCGAAATATGTATGAATTTGCTAAAACTTTAAAGTCTTATATTTAATCTTTTACTTTCCTAAGTTTTTGTAATTTGTTTTTTTTAGTGCTTTAAGTAAGAAACTTTTATTTTCATAGACTAAATATATATACATGAATAACTGAATAAATACATAGCCATCGAAAGGGGTAATTTCAAGTCCTTCCATTTGGCAAAATTTGACTATTTCAACTTCCAACGACTGTTCGAGCTTAACATCTCCGTTCGTTGCTTGAGGCACTCCGATTCAGATTAGTACAAAATATTCGCTGCAATGTTGCCTTTTATCTTGAGTAACGCTAATGATTTTTCAACATTTCACTACATTTCAGAGTACTCATGCACGTACAGAGCTATTCTAGCGCGCTGTTAACAAGTTAACCACATTACCACATTCGCTATTTACACGTACGGCGTGCGTATGCACCTACATACAAGTATGTTCATATGTACGAATGTGTGTACGTTCGTTACTTTAGATTTTATTAATTCGTGTTGTTTTTTCTCAGCCACTATTCACCTCTTCTCTTGTTCTCGATGTGCTCACTGAAACATTTTGACACGTCGCCGGGGCCGAGATGGTGCCGGAACACCGGTTGGCAATTAGTGTTACCAATTAACCGTGTATTGTAAAACCAAATATAAATAAAACTAACAATTACAATTACAGCGTAGAACTAAATACTAAAAATGAAGCGAAAAATAAAAGTAAGAAGAAAGTGGGGAAGTATCCAATCACATGCTTCCCCGTTCATTAGGTTGAGTGTGTTTTTGTTGTCATTAAAAATGGTATGTGCAAAAAATCGCGTATCTTTAAAATTTATGTACATATGTATGTAGATTAGGGTGGGTCAATTTTTTAAATTTTAAAAGAAACTAACTTTAATTAATACGAATTTAAAATTGAATTTAATATTTATTTAATTTTTTTAATACAATATTTACTTGGAATTTTTTGGTACGAAGAAATTTATTTTTAAACCGAGATTTTATTTAAGTAATATAGTTCTTTGTTGAATTGAATTTGATTTTTTTTATAAATTTTGTTAAACTTTGTTCATGCCTTATATGTATGTACATATATTTGGATCTTTCTGGAGTTGTGATTTTGCACTACTTGCCTTTAGAAATCAAATATAATAAATTTAAGGAACAAACACCTTCTTCTTCTTCTTGATTGGCACGATACCCACTTAAGCGATCTTGGCCGAGTTTAACAAAGTTGGGCACACCAAGTGAAACCAAGTCCTTCTTCACCTGATCTTTCTAACGCAGAGGAGACGTTCTTCTTCCTCTGCTACCATCAGCTGGTACCTTGTCGAATATTTTGCAACGAAACCGCTGGATCTTTATTCGCTGCGCTATGTCTATGTCGTCGCAGCTCATCGATCCATCGTCTACGAAACTTGCCATCATCAACATGTAAAGGTCCAAAAATCTTACGAGAATGTTTTTCTCAAAGGGACGTCTCATCGGATACAAGGCATGATGAGTATCTTTTAAAGTGTAAGTTTTGCTCGTTGGGGGAGGACTTTACTACTAAATTGTCTACTTAGTCCAAAATAGCACTTGTTGGCAAGAGATATTCTCCGTTGAATTTATCGGTATTAATGCTGGATTCTAAATAAACGAAGTTTCGACCTCGAAATCAGAACTGTCAACAGTGAGCCAATACGCGAGTGCATCGACTGTTGGTTTGATGACTGGAGGTACTCCGTTTTGTCCTCGTTCACCAGCAGATAAATAAAATTGATGTTGTTGCAAATTATTATTTATTAGATGTATTCAAAATGCTTATATCTAAATTTAAAAAATAGTATTCGCTATAATTGTTTATAAAAGCTTCGGGTATTGTGGTATGGAAGACCACATTGAACTCCCAGTAGTTGCTTATTCTCAAATCTAGCAAGTCTACAATGTCTGTTATCACCTTAAAATGTGATGACCTAAAAAACATGAGTTGTTATACAGGGTTGTTCTATCAATTTGTGATTACTTTTAATCTAAATGCCAAAAAGAGAATAAATCCGAAAGTTGACCCAAGACAACATGGGGGGATGTGGGGTAGTTAGTTAGGAATACTGTCTGCAGCAGCCGCCGTAGCCGCATAGGTTGGTGCGCGACTACAATTCGGAAGAACACAGGTTCCAATCTCCGTATGTGCGGCCGCCCCTCGACAGGCAATGACAAACACCCGAGCTTATTTTTGACATCTGTCAGACATTTTGTTTTCACTGTCCCTTGTGGCATGCCAGTAGGCTTATGCTAGATGATTTGGCTCCTCGTTCTTGAATGATACTGATGCCCTTAGGGATGTAAAAGCCACCCAGATCATTGGGCCTGCACTTAAAACAAAATGGTTTCACGAGGTGGTATCACAATGGATCAGCAACGGTCTAAGTGAGTTTGTTAAAAGATCGACTGCCACTTCTACCTACCTACCTAAAACCAACATATCACATAATTCGTGTTTTTTTGTCGGAAATAATCGTCCGAATGAGTTGACAATTCAAAGTTTGGTGAAAAAATGTTCTATCATTCAAGAAACTCTTTCTGTGGAGGATAGAAAAACGACTGGCATACCAACAACTGGACGCTCTGTTGAGAATATTGATCATCATCATAAATTCCTAGAGCTCCAGTATCAAACAGAGGGCCAGAACGAATTTTTTCATTCGGGTCTGTTTTGCGCCAAACTCTTAACTTCATTCCAGCTAATCCAGCTAAGCTGCATGGCGCGGGTCTCTGACTCCAGCAGTCGTCTCTTGGTATTTGCTGATCTGCGGCTTTCTTGGGGATTCCAGTCAATGGCGGCCCTTGTTAAGCCACTAATTCCACTATGTAGAACATGGCAAATCAAGCTCCATTTTCTCTTTCAGATCTCTAATAGTATTGGTTTCTGCTGAATCTGCCTAAATAGCAGAAAGATTGTTCATCTTCGAGATCGATACCACAAATTGAGAAATTTTGCGTATTTGCTGTGTTTATATGCATCACTTTGGCTTTCTCGATATTAATCTTCAGGCCGGCTTTCTCAGCTGCTTCTCGCACGGCTTGAATGTTCGCTGCCGTGTCAAGATAGTTGTGGGACAGAAGACAGATGTCATCTACATCGTCGAGATCCGCTAGGCGCCCTTGCAGCCCACAGGTGATACCGCCCCTAGATGACGAGACATTTATCATGACAACGTTCAAAACGATGTTAAAGAGAAGTGGCGAAGGAACACATCCTTGTCGTACACCTGCTAATATTTTGATTTTGTCGCTCAGAAGTTTTTCATGCATTATCCGACAGCTTGCGTCCGTGTAAAGTGCTCCGAGGAGAATATTGATGCTGTAGCGCAGAATTGCTGAACAACATTTAATATCGATATCTTGAAGTTCTCAATAATTAGGCATTCATGAATCGACTGTTTGGCTGTTATTACCTGTAGACGTAGACGTTGCTTATGGTGGACACTTAAATGACGCAATTTTCACATATAATTCTTAAAACCGTATTTTGAATAAAAATAATGAAACCTGAAAGAGTGTAAATTTTTACATGTTTTATTTTAATTAACATCTAGGCACGTCTTTTGAAAGACCCTATATGTATATAATTATGTTCTAAATGATAGGTCTAAAACAAAATTTTATATGAAACGTACAAATATTTTCAATGGTTTCTTCTAATAGTGTAATTGTCTGAGGGTTTTCCTGATAACTGCTCCTGTGCTGTTCCCTCCGGAACGACTTGCCTTCTAACCTACCTCGCAAATTCTTAAGCTCAAATATTGTATACGAAATGTTCCGATTATTCAAGTATTTTGTGATTTTTTATTATGATTAATTTTTTAACAAATAAAATTTATGTTTAACAACAACAACAAATCGAGTTTATGATGTGTTATCATGCCGGTGTACCCAATCCACTCATATGAGTACATTGTTTTATAACAGGGTGTGCCTACCGTACATAAATATCCACCTGTATGTCTGTTCGGCAGCTGTAGTCGAATAGGCTCGAGCATGACTACCATTCGGGAGTGCGTAGGTTCGAATCTCCGTGCATGAAATATCAAAATAAAAGGAAACGTTGTTTCTAATAGCGCTCGCCCCTCAGCAGGAAATGGCAAACCTCCGAGTGTATTTCTGCCATGAGAAAAGCTCCTAATAAAAAACCATTTGCCGTGAGGAGTCGGGTTAAAACTGTAGGGCCCTGCATTTGAGGAACAACATCAAGACGCACGCCAAAAATAGGAGGAGGAGCTCGGCCAAACACCTGACCGAAGTGTACGCGCCAATTATTTATTTTCTATTTATGTACATGTGAGCGTACATATGTACTTATGCGCTATTTTTTCTCAGCTCGTTTCGTTTTATTGTTTACTTAAGAAATTGTTACCTAATTTCAGAATCATTCTATTTTTAGATAACATGCAAGGCAAGCAAATACACGTGCAGACACACACATACGCACACGAGGGCGTTGTATTCCAGAAAGGCAGCTGATAAGATGGTTGTTGGCTTATTGCCTTTGTTGTGATAATTATTTAGCAAATATGTTACATTATTTTCCCACGAATTTTTTTGCGAATAATCGAATTTGTGTGAATAATGCCAAATTTTATGAGCAGCTAATTACGGCACGTTTTACTAAATGGCACAATTTTATTTTGATATAGAGAAGAAAATAGCCTTCGCAATAGTATCACGCATAGGACATTTCTTTTAATCAAATAAAAGCATATTTGAAGGAAATATAATGGCATGCGAGTGTCAACTATTTAGGCTTCGGCAAGTAGAATCTATTAAAAGTGGTATCGGTAAATTAGCTTTTTTTTTTCGTCGTGTCCATGTGGCTGTCAGCCCAGAGTGAAGCAAGGCGAATTCATTCTGTGTTCTCCACATTGTCTATCACTTCTTTGACAATCAAACTCACAAAATATTGTTGTTGGTCTAGTGCCACCTCCTTTAATGAATGCGCCTTGGGCTTGGGAGACGACGGCCAGTGGCTAAGGATACGATGAGGCGTTTAGAGGCCAATAATTCGAGCCTCTTTCTATTATTGAGAAGAGCTTTTTTATCCTTTTGAAGCACATAAATAAATATGTTTATAAATTATCTTATAACTCTGTTGATAATGTTGCCGTTGTGCTAGGCGAAGGAAAAATTTGATCAGTTAGTACAGCTGGCTGAAACATTAACTTTTATTGAAAGTGGACGGTGCTGTGCCGCTGCCGAAATGTTTTTAATAATTTTTTTTTATCATTGAGCTCTTCCACTGTTTTAATTTTGTACAATTCAGTTTCATTTCGCCCATTTAATATACTAACCTGTCTTAAATAAATATCATTCGCGCCTATAGCCTTTGGAAGGAAGTGTAGTCTTATGGGGTGAGGGGTAGTTAGGGCCCGAAAATATGATGATTT
Source organism: Anastrepha ludens (assembly GCF_028408465.1). NCBI lineage: Eukaryota > Metazoa > Arthropoda > Insecta > Diptera > Tephritidae > Anastrepha > Anastrepha ludens. The sequence goes on along the minus strand of NC_071499.1, from coordinate 6,056,648 downwards.
TCAATAATTTTTTTTTGCCAGTCATTTGCTTTATTTTACAAAAATAAACTTTAACACATCATGTTTGGCCTTGACTTCAGCAAAATTTAAAAAAAAAGATAAATTAATAATTGTAAAAGTTATCGCTGTTTGTGTGGAGCCCGTTTCTCCAGAAGGCGCTTGCGGTGATCATCACAAGTCCTTGGATATTCATCTAAAACCAATCGGGCAAGAGAAATTAATTTTATTAATAGAAAATCTTGTACCTGATCGAAGCTTGTTGTTTTAATTACCAATACGGCGGCTTCAGGAATTATTTTTCAGATTATCGAGAAAAAAACTGAGAGATATTGTTTAAAAAAATCCAAATTTTTGAAAAAAAATCCTTTGATCAGGCACGAGTTTTTCATATTTTTTTAAAAGCAGTATACATTTTATTGAAATCTACCAAGCGATTTTTAAGTTTCAGTGATCACCAGTTCAAAAAACATAGTTTTGAGAAAAACGCAGTTAAAGTTTTGCTAGCGATTTATGTAGAGTTATACGAAGTATTTAATTACTTACTATGTGTCATCTATTCCAGGTCCATATAATAGTTCTTCATCTGTCATAGCAGCTTCCAAAATATAGATTTGCTGTTGCCTATGTAGCATTCAACCTTCTCGAGTGTTATCGTTAGCGCGCTTATCTGCGCTTGTTAATTGTTAAATAACTCGAAAAGTATTTGTCGGAGTCACTTCAAATTTTCACAAAATATTTTTAAGATATCATATATTATATACATTATATTAAGAAAATGCAAAAAAAATCCAATTCTGACTACCCCTAACCTCTTATATCGCCTCGGCGTTTCGCCTTTGCCTCTTACGGACAGGGTTGGGCATTTTTCACTATCACTAAATTGCACTACCACTAATTTTTTAGTGGTAGTTAAGATAAGGATTTCATTATCACTAAATCGTCAGTTTTTTTAGTGTTTTAACGATCCGCTTATTGCATTAATTGCAATGCCCAATGGTTACAGAGCAAACGCCATTGAAAAACACTTTTTGGATCCTTTGATGTTTCGCGTCGTAGAACAGAATGAGCTCGATGGTAAATCTATGGATACTGCTTGTATTAAACCGACGGAGGGCTTTAGTGGACTGGCGCTTTGTTTTCCATGTAGTGTTACTAATGGTGGTTCCTTTGTAAGCGAATATTGAACATTTTATATGAGTACAGAGCTGAAGACTTTTCAAAGACTTTTTCAAGTTTGTAAATGAGCAGTACATTTTTCTTTCTTTAGCCCTCAATTAAACTAAACATTCAAAAGCGAAGCTGTCACCGGTAGGTGGGGTTAGATAGTGCTGGCTGATCTGTAAAAAGATCTCACATAGCCGGCTTGGGTCCGGTGTTACCAATTCTCTGTATTTGGAGTCAAATCATTATTTTATGTAATTCTTAATGTACGTCGTCGCGAGTTTTAACAAGAAGGTCAACCTTTTGTCTGCAACATCCTTAAAGCATGGAAAATATGCTGATCCTAGGCACATGTGTTGAGTCCGCCAAAGAGCGGGGCAGTGGCAAAGTAGGTGTTTCAAGCTGCTATCGGTAACTGTCGCTTGGAAAAAAGTGTTGAAGAACCATCTTATTACTCGTAAGTCCTCTTAGTTACGACGCTGCTAAGTCGGAAGCTACAACTTTCTTTCACTTGATCTTATTTTCTACCACAAACTGCTGTTTGCTGTCTGCTTTATTCTACTTCTGTCTATCTCTCAGCTGTCATCAATGCGGTGTAATGATTTGTACGGTTGTCACATGCCAGCACCTTCACTAATTACTCTGTATTACTCTCAAGCTACTTAATGTTATATAAAGATGTATACAAATGCATGCATACGTATGTGCATATGTACATATATCGCACCCTAAATACAAAAGGGTCACAACTCAAAATGTACTTCTGCTCAAATATGAACGAGACGTTATCAATAAAACGGTCCGCGGATGACATATGGCAAAAATAAATTTTTTGTTTTTTGGTAGGACTGTTATAAGCTTACATGGCAAATTTCAGCGTGATATGTCACATAGTTTGTTTTCTGTGCTACTGTAAGCAAGTCAAGCCCGAGTGTAGAAAATTTTGAGTTGTGCCCCTTTTGTATTTAGGGTGCGATATGTATCAATGAAAAAAGATTACTAATCAACATCGGCGCATTTAAATGCATATGCGCACAAATAGGCTGATTTATAGCGACGTACTTACATACGGCATATATACTCGTATGTATGTCATATGAGAGGCTTTTTATTCTATTAAGCCGTTCTTAATTGATCTACCTCCGTACAGTCTCTGTAAATCAATCGATGAGCTGCTTGTACTCACATTTGCCCATTTAATCTCAAGGAAATGTCAAAGCAAAAGCAATGCCGCGTCAGAGAACTTTCAAAGATCAGCTCAAATTTCAACTAGAATTATATGTATGGTTGTAAAAATGAAAATAAAGTAAAATAAATATATCGGGTGTTTTTTAAGAGTTTGAGAATTTAAAATGATAATACAAAACAGAAATATTTTTGTAAGCAATTTTTTTTATTATAATCTGGTAGATAATTTCATGGTATTTATTTTTTTAATGTGATATCCGGCTTACCCTACGATCAAAAAGTACCGTGAAGGTGATGTTGACTGTTTTCCTCGATGGCCAAGGCGTAGTGGACCATGAGTACCCTCCATCGGGCCAGACAGTCGATAAAGAATATTATTTATCCGTTTTGATGCGTTTGAGATATGTTGAACGTCACAAATGGTCGGAAATGTGGGCAAACAATTCTTGGATTCTGAAGGCCATCTCTTCGTCGGCCTACCAGGGGTTAAACGTGGCACATGTTTGTTGCTTCAGACGGGTCATATTTTGAAGGAGATAAAATAAATTTGCCTGAAATTTAACTCTGTTTTGTTTTATTTAAACATTGCCGGTACTTTCTGATCATAGCGTATATACGCCGCGGCTACCTGTTATATGGTCCATCCGATCAGTTGTATTTGTGTATTTTTTCCAATAAATCTGGCCGATTGGCGTCAATGGTGGCTTGAGTATTTCAATAAATCGATTGTTAAGCGCACTGTATGGCAAGTTGCGCCGTATTGCTCGAACCAAGATCTTATTGTCGTCGATGTTCAGCTGATTAACTTGACAGTGCTCGCCATTCGGCGAAACGCCAGCTCCTTCCCCATTTCGAAAGAAATATGAACCGATGATGTCACCAGTGCTCTATGAACTTCACGAAGGAGTTTATTTTTTCAAAGTAAGTTTCCACAATTCGGAATATAAGCAATTTGAAGGGGGTAGAAACACTTTTGATGCACTGGAAGATGAAAGCTCTTTGAAATGCCATTTTCTACTGAGTTTTTTTCTGCTCGTTTGTGCCACTTAATTGTGAGCGCAATAAAAAAATGAATAATCGGCACGTAATCTGTTAGGTGTTTGGCCGAGCTTCTCCTCCCTTGTGGTATGCGACTTCACAAGTGGAATATATTCCACAAATTGGATTGGAAATAGGTATGAAATAATGAAACGAAACTATGATATTCTAAATTTGCCTCAAATTGGTTATTAATTGCCCTTCGACCGTCTGGAAGGTGATTTTGTGCGTGAATTTAACATATTTCTATTATAGCTAGCGAGTTGAGCTTCCAGGTGGCTTCCTAAAATTTAATTTTCTATCGATTTATGGATATAACCTTTTAAAAATGATCATCGAAGAGTACGAAAAAAGGGCACACCCGGGTGCTCAACCGAAGGTTTTAAAAAAGGTGTCTAACGAAAGGTTAAGGTCTTAGTCTTAGTCGGGTCAAATACTCATTTTTTATAGATATTTTTTGGGATTTCTTTTTAAGAAAATAAAATGCGATCGTTTCGATTTTATAGTATGTTATTATTGACATCAAATAGTATACAAAAATATGTTTGTAGCGTGGCACCAAAGTAAGCGTCTTAAAAAAAAGATAGGTGGCTTGTCAATAGGATTTTGGCTCTTCAGGACATCTGAAACGAAAAAGTTAAACTGATTATTATTCTTTAGGCTTATCATACTGGCAGGTGCTACAATGGGAAATTTTTTTTGAAAAATAACAAAATGGCAGACTTTTGAAAAAAGGTATGTTTTTCGGGTGGAAATCAGACTGTAGTATGGAAAGTTAGGGCTGAAAAGAAACGAAAGTTTATTTTCATAAAAAAAAAATCCTGAAAAATATCTATAAAAAAAGAGTAGTTTATCATACTACTACCTTAAGCCAATGGTAACCTACCAAAGTACTACAATACCCGCAACCATACCCGGGTAGGTAAGTGCATTAAACTATTCCGTTTCTCCCGAGTTCAACGGCTATAGTAGCCATAAAACATCGAATGATGGAAATATTTGTTTCTAATGGCGGTCATTTCATGTTTTTTTAATTTTTAAATAAATGCATAATATCCCAGAAAATATGTATATATATACAGGGTCCGCCATATAACTTTACGGAGATAAAAATGCTATAAAAAAGAAACTACTCAATATTTTTCCAAACTGTTTTTTTTATTTTGAAGTACAATCCTTCCGGTTAATGATGGAACACAACTTCATTCATATGGCTGCCTCGGCTGGTCTTTACGCAAAATTCGTCTCAATGATGTTTCCGAAATGTCCAATTGTTGAGAACGACGGTGAACTGATGTTCCTGGTGATTCACGAACACTCTCGGCCACAGCAGCAATATTTTCGGGTTTTTGGTCGGTCACGCGTTGGTTTGTCAATAAGCAACCGAGTTTCTCTTACTTTTTTCGCAAAGTAACGCACATACGCTTCATTCGGTGCTTTTCTTCTTCCCATTGCCGTACGTATTTTTCGTACACATTCTGCAACATTGCCATGATTTTCAAATAATGTCGCAATATTTCCCAGCGTTCTTTGAGCGTATATTGAGCGTATAACCATTTTCGTTCAGCGGAAGAATAAAACGAATTTTCTGTCAAATCAGATGACGCTAAGTGTTACCATTCCTCAAATAATACCTAGTTCAAATCCGTAACCATAGATGGCGGGCCCTATATAATTGGCGCGTACACCGTTTTATTGGGTTTTTGGGTGAGCTGCTCCCCCTTTTTGTGGTGTGCGTCTTGATGTTGTCCACAAATGTTCCAGAATATTGTTTCAAAATTTCAAATCGATTGGAGCAAAATTTACGAAGTTATAGTATTTGAGCGTTCGTTGCTACAGGACGGGTTTCTATACCTTCTCGACCTTTTATTCGTTTAAACATTTGAAGTCCTTATACTCTATGCCGCAAATTTATCCATTCTCTTTAACTTTTTTATTTCAGATGATTCTGTTGCAAGTTTAATATCAACCGCAAATCAAGTTTTTTCAAAGCGTTTCAATTTGCAATATTTTGTAATGAAAATTTAGATTGATTGATAGAATTGATCAAATTTTGCTTCATTAATTGTAGTGGTACGGTAGCACAAAATCCATAAACTTCGGCTGTCAAATTGTGCGAGACCCTGCAAAACTCATTTGAAATCAATTTGTATATTTATATGCTGAAAAAACATGATTCTGATTCTGATTCTATGTACAAAGACTACTTCATAATTATAAGTTATCACCTGCATTACCACCCCAACGTAAGTCATATAGACTACAAAGCAAAGTTCAGAGAAGAGTCGATAATGGTTTGTAAGCACACGCTAACTGTTAATCACCTCATAAGCCACATGATTACATACAATTAACTCAAACTATCTTTATCTTCATAGTATAATGACTAGAATTTAACAATCTACTAATTGGCTCATTTTGAGCTTAATTGGTATTGCAAAAATCAGGCGAAAGTAGATTATTTTGACGTAAGGAATTCATTGTTACGTTAAGTTTTACGAATTGTAGTGAGGAGGAACAACCAATGGCTTCAGTTGGGATATCAAATATGAACACTCGCATCAGCCAGGATATCATTCCTCTACACGCAAACCATGTAAATTAATCAATCAACTTGCGAAAGGAGTTATAAGATGAGATTGCCAAGTAATTGGAGGCAAAACGATAAAATTCGCTCTTTTGAAGACGTTCTACTTCCTTAGAATGAGTATCATAATATGGATTCCAGATTATGCAAGGTGTACTCTAGATCTCTCCACCCGCAAACTGGATTTTGAGAGTTGTGCTAGGGCTATCTTATCAAGCTGGCTGGATTGGAAGAAGAGTCTGCACGTACAGTACCTCTATTTTCATGCATAGATGTAAGAAGGAATTTGAACTTAGAGCGCGGATTTTCTCTAGATCAGTCAATATTTCAGTCTCCTTTGTACTGCCGAAAACTAGTAGAGTTTTTCAAGCAGAGGTATTCACGATTCTGCAGGTATATAAAATGCTTAGGGACCGCTTTTGGGATGGATATATAAATATCTTTTCCGATAGTCAAGCTGCGATCAAGGCCATGTCGTGGACATATTGCAACTCTCTTCTTTTAAAACGTCTCGAATGTGCAGGAAACATTCCTCTTATTTGGGTTCCAGGGCATTGCAACATAGAGGAAATGAAATTGCCGATGAGCTTGTCAGGAAAGAGTCGACCGAACTGGTTTCAGTTGTCTTCATCTCAGACATCGGTGTCCTTTTGACCGTTGTTAAAGGGAAACTGCACAAAGAGAATCTTTTCTAAAATGACGCATGACAGATGACACAAAACGACAGAAGCAGGGCACTTAAAGTGCTGGGGATCCTATGCCACTCAATGTCAAAATTCATAACGGTGTTCATCGGTCACAGGGTGATCGGAACTCATGTGGAAAAGGTTGGACTTTCGTACAACCCCCACTGCTGAAGCTGTGGGGATTCGGCAGAGACAGAGATCGTTGAACACTTTCTGTGCAAATGGCCGGCTCTGGCGGCTAGGCTGTAGATGGTATTTCTTCCTTTAAGCTTTTGAAATTTTTCGCAGGTAGTGACCTCCATTATGGTACTAAAGGGCACTCTGGTGCTACTTCTAGTGAACTTGTGGTACTCTTGCCATCTAACTTATCTACCTACTTACTCAAATATGGACTTAAAAACCGGTATAAAGAGGTTGTTTTTGTAGTGGCCTTTAAATTCAAAGCTCTTCCTATTTATGAAGGCAAGTGAAGGCATAAGTTTGTTGAGAATCTGAGACATGAGCGTTCGGCAAATGAAATAAGGGCACACATCGCTCGGCCTTTATTCAGTAGCTTGAAAAGTATCGCAGGAAAAAACATGAAACCGGGTTGATAGCCTCCCTTTTGAGGTCGGTTAAAAATTTAATAAGAAAAATGTGTACGAATAAGAAGATGTGTATGTAAGGGTGTAATACATACTCGTAAATCGTTCTTTCGCTGCAATAGCGTCAGGAATCTTCTGATCAGTTGATAAGTTTATCAATCAATGTTGCTAAACCACAGAAGTGTTGCCACAAAAACAGCACCGATTACAACAAAAGCGGTTTTGACAGCAACATCAAGCGAACATTAACGATGATGTGAAATTTAATATTGCGATGCGAGTACACTCGGATACCCGTACATGTATGTATATGTGTACATGTATGCTCTCATAAATACACAAATATGTGGACAATCAACGGCGTGCTGATGATGCGAGGGCGGCGTTCGATGCATCACCACATTGTATCTGAATGCATTCATTAACCAACCATTGTTGCTATTGATGTTGCAGTGCATTTTTGCATTTCATAAGCCAAGCATTGAGTTGAGTTTCGTTGGATTTAGCAACTCTACCCAGCTTTGTTCGGCATCACAATCATCTTCAACATTGTCAGCATAACAAATGCTTCGGGCAACAACAACGACCTGTCAATTCAACGCGATCTGTTGTGGTTACATTGTCATTGAAGAGGCACATGAAATGTCAAAATGTGCTGCAGCAGCTGCAGAAGCAGAGGCAGCAGCAGTGACTGTGAACATCATTGCGAACATCTCGGCTCAAGTGATCTGCATATACAGGGTGTTAAAAAGGTTTTAAAAATAGTCTGGACCAAAAGAAGCCAACAAGTCTTAATAAACATGGGTTCGTAACTTAACAGATTTGGGGATGTGGAAATTCATTTCTTTTTTAGCTCCTTTGTTACTTGCACGTTGTTGTTGGTAAAAGGTGCTACTTCTTCTTTATTGGCGCTAACCGCTTACGCGATTTTGGCGAAGTTTAACAAAGCGCGCCAGTCGTTTTTTTCTTGTGCTAACCGGTGCCAGTTGGACAACCAAGTGAATCCAAGTCCTGCTCCACCTGATCTTTCCAACGCAGAGGAGGCCTTTCTCTTCCTCTGCTATCACCAGCTAGTACTGCACCAAATACTTTCAGAGTCGGAGCGTTTGTATACATTCGGACCCATTAAACGAAGTCGCTGGACTTTCTTGTCGATGTCGTCGTAAGGCTCAATCAGTTTATTGTTCCATCGCACCGACTCACCGTCACCAATGCGCAAAGGTCCAAAAATCTTGCGCATAATCTTACTCTCAAACACTCCAAGGGACATCTCATGGGGTATTGTCACAGTTCTAGTTTCTGCACCAATACGTTAGAATGGACATGATGATATCCTTATAGGGTTTAGTTTTGTTAATCGAGAGAGAACTTTACTATTCAGTTGTCTACTTAGTCCAAGGTTGCACTTCTTGGCAAGAGAAATTCCCTGTTGGTTTTGAAGACTGGGATTATTATGGGTGTTTATATACATACATACATAAATTGCGCGTACACCCTTTTTGGGTGTTTGGCTGAGCTACTCCTCCTATTTTTAATGTGCGTCTGAAGAACTTTTTCATGGCAGAAATACACTCGGAGGTTTGCCATTGCCTCCCGAGGGGCGACCGCTATTAGAAAAATGTTTTCCTCATATTGATGTTTCACCGAGATTCGAACCTACGTTCTCTCTGAATTCCGGTGTTTATGTTGGCTCCTAAATAAACGATGTCTCATACAACCTCGAAATCACAATTATCAGTGACGTCGATGCTGACGCGATTGCGCCGGCTGTTTGTTTGATGACAGGAGGTACTTCGTTTTGTTCTCGTTCAGTAAACAGGAGAATGGAAATTCATAAATGTTTCAGAAAAGAAGAAGTTGTCTTACCTCCCAAACTGATAGTTTGCGGACCCTTGTTTAATAAGACTCTTTGCTTCTTTTGGTCCATATTATTACCTCCCCAAATATTATATTTTTCTCATTCTTTTTTAAACACCCTGTATGAGTGAATACTTGTCACTAACAATAATTTTCCACAGATTGTTGTCGTTCTTTATTACTTCTGCTATTTTTTTCTTTTTGTTTTTGTTATTTCTTCGTTAATTGATGATGTGATAGTCTTTCATTCCGTCTTACATAATGTCCGCCTTTCTGATCACCTACAATTTGACGCAATGTCTATACCTTTTAACACTTTGCATTCAAGCGAATTCTAAAAAAGTAACTACGAGTAGAAGAATAGTTTTACTCAAAAATAGGCGTTTCGTTTCGTTTTTTTTCACTTAAAATAAAACCTTTGCACGCCCGGGTTTCAATCGAATTCAATCGAATCGGCGCGCTTTTCAACAACTCGACCTACGCCTTCCCTTTTTGTGGGGATTAAAGATTGAACTGGCGCAAGAATGTAAGTAAGATTGTAAGGACATCATCTTTAGCATCTATAACTTCATGGGAACGACCTTTCGATGCTCACTCATTGTTTTGACTGCTGTGGACTACTTCTTGTGTGAATATTTCAAGTCACTAGTCACTGATAAACTAACTACGGTTCATGGCTTGAAAGCCTACATTCCGCGCGCTATGAGCAATACATACACCAGATACCATAATTCTACGCTCTTCGTATTTCTAAATCTGTCTGTCAATGAAATTCAAACAAAAACTTATCACCATATGCATCACCACCGATTTTAACGGTACTTAACCGATTACTCGTTCCAAAACTCAGGCTAAGAAAATCTTCTCCCTTACTAGACAAATTCCCTTTTCTACCCTATACAACCGACTCTTGTAACTCAACAGAGCTACACTTAAATATATCCTTTACTACAACTCTTTCAACGAGAGAAGATTGGTGAAATGGAGTAATGACAATAGAAGTGGAGTCAGTATATACACCGATAGTTCCAAGCTCAATGAACCAGCAGGCGGAGCTTTAACTCTGAGGAGATCAGTGCTAGTATTTCCTTCTGGCTACTGGAACATTGTAGCGTATTTCAAGCTGAAATTCTGGCTGTCAGGGAAAACCTGTTGGTCTTAAAGAAAAGTGGCTTCACCACAAGAGAAATAAATATAGACTCAGTCAGCCAATCGGCCCTCAAAGTCAGTAAAAGAATGTGTCGGCTTTTTGACAGAACTAACACAATACTTTACAATATCTGCTCAGATAAACTAGCGAGATTGGGTACCATATTACCGATCCAACCAGATAAAGCGAACTTACCTATATCTCAAGCAACTTGTAAGCTACTAATAGATAGACGCACAATAAATCTGCCAACTTGCTTGGTCAGAATGGAATGTGGGTCGCACAAACTGACCGTTGAAACCTAATTGGTAGGGCGTTGGAAATCTTATTGGGGCTTTTAACAGGGTATTGCCTTATAAGCCGGCATGCCAACTGATTGGGCGGTCCCTATAACCACAGAAGCTCTAGCGAGATTGAAGAAGAAAAAGAACACTTTTTATGCGCGTGCATGGCTCTGTGCAGAAAAGGGTTCAATATTCTAGGAAAACGTTTTTGAAAAATTTGGCAGAGGTAACCATTTAAAAACTAACAAAGATTGTTGGATACATTAAAGCCACAGGCTGGTTCAATGAGGACAGTGAAAAGTGAGGAAGGGGAACAGCCCTGGTGGTGTCACAAAGGGCCTACAGCAGGACTAGGTGTGCCGATTGGAAACCGCTTTACCTGTCTCCCTACTTAGCTTTTTATTATTGTAATATTATTAAATAAATCAAAAGAATAGTCGTTATATTTCTTCACAGCACATCTTAGCCAGTGCTCTTTACTGAGTCACTTTAGTTTTTTTTTTCGTGCGCACGTGCGCTCTGAGTAAGCTTTTGGTAAGATTTATAGCCAGATCCAGATATCTAATAGGCGCATCTGTTCAACCTCTAATTGGGTACTTCACGGTTAGCTTCAATTCCATTATTGCATTATTTGTTTGGTCGTTTTGTAACAATTTACTGTAGTTTAATGTAATCTTGATTTTCAAAAGTGAGTGATGCACGTACGCCCTTTCATGGAATTCTCAATGCAACAGTGTAACTACTACTCAATTCAGCTCAAAACTTTCCATATAAAAGAGATTAAGATCAGTTCAGCTGTTTCACAGGCGTTTTCTGTCTTCTTATTTGAAAGATTTAAATCAAGCCAGGATTGATTAGTCATTTCAAATTTTGTAAAAAAGCAGCCCAAAGTGTTTTTCCACACTTACATGGAATATTTATATGACTCCGCAGCCACATTTTATCCATATGAATATGGAAATATGCGCGAAGTGTTCGACTCAGCGCGACAGATCTTGTTCGTGTTTACAACACAAATTCATTGGCACTTGTATTCGTATTCACATTCATTCATCAATTGCACTCCATATATCATTCGATATCAATAAGAAACGGCAATTAAAATTGCAGCAACAACAATAATGGCAATCACTATTGCTGTAAGACAGTAGCAACAACGTGCATACGTATACACACACACACATAAATTGTATTATACGAGTATTTATTGTAACACAGTAGTTGAGTTATTTAGCGGTTCTAAGCGCGCTTTGTTGATGTTGTTCTTACGTACATACATACATACATACATATGCACATGCGCTTGGACACGAGTATGTACGAGTGTGTCGTTAATGGGTGCTCTGAAGATATATTAATTTCATTTGATTCCAATTCCACTTGGAACTGGGCAGCAACGTGAGCAGTGCTGGAAATAAAAATGACTTCATACTTCCCCAAGTCAAAGTGGCACCGGCAAAATGACCAACGGCGACGTCGTCGACAACAGCAATGGCCAGCTAATCAACCAACATTGCGAACGGCCTGCCAGCCGCTAACGAGTTACATAGTTAATGGCGAAGCGGGCAGAGGGGCATGCTTATGCGGGTGTTGCGTTGTCGAACGCTGGTGATAGAGGTTGTAGTTGGAAGTGTCAGTAGCAGTGCTGCTTGTGGCAAAACAAATGTTATGCAAATTTTAAATCACTAAACTTTCCGATAAATAAGTTTAATAAAAAATTTAATGTCCAAGTGAATGTAAATTAACTGCTGTTTAAGCGGTTCCGCTTATTTGCATATTAGTTTATTTGTTAAGCATGCGTTTGCAATTCTCAAATGGCTTGTGAAATAATTTATAGCCGTGATCTTCACAACAGCAGTCAGAGCTACGCCGCCAGGCAGCTCCTCAGCTCGTCGGTTCGTCGGTTCTGGTTCGGCCGTTTTTCAATTATTTATTGTAATTTTTTTATATATTTTCTAATCTAAAAAATATATAACAATTTTCTTACATACCATTTACAATTAACGGAAAACTATGTGCAAGGTGGCGCAAAATTAATTTTTAACTTTTGCAAATGCGTCCGTCGTACGTCCATCATATTTGACGCTTGTGAGCTAGACAGCTGCAGTATACAAACAGACAAGCAATGGAGTGCGTAAAGGTCAAAATAAAGATTTCAATCACTGAAAAGAATTTTTTTATTTAGTAAAAAAGTTATTCCACAAACAAAATTGCGCCACCTTGTATTTAATAGTTAAAGAAATTCATTCAAGAGCAACTGGAACTTAGGTTTCGGCAGAGAAAATATAAATAGCGAAATAATTTAAGAACGAAATAATTTAAGTCCTGCAAGGCCTTAGTTTTCGGAGAATTACCTATGTAGATGGATAAAATGTTCTTGCACTCATATTAAAGCAAATATGCTCGAGTAAGAATAGCAAGCCACATATAACGTCAATGAAAAGTTATTTGTTCTACAAATCCTAGACTACAAATTAAATTAAGCATCTTGCATCTTAAGAAGGTAACGGATCCTGAAAACGGCAGATGCTTGAGTGTTAAGCGAACAAACGTCTTTTGAACAAAATTGTAATTCTTAATTCAGCTCTTTTGATATATCGGACCCGCCTTTTGCTATCAAGAAACATCTTCTCACAATAAAAGATTAACGATGGCATATCTCTAGCTTTAGCATCTCCATCATTTTATGGAGTTGATGAATATTTCTGGAGCGGAGTATTTTTAGATTTCAATACTTACCTAACACCTGATTTTCTTGGCCGAACGCGAAAGAAAAGTATAGAGGCAAAGAGGAGGAGGGTTTAATAATAATAACACTCTTAAGCCGTTTTATATGACAAACGTAGAAGGGTCTCCAGAAAGCAGGTAGGTAGGTAGGTGAAATGGTTGAAGTCCCACTCTGGCACTCCCCAAGTAGCACTAAAACGCCGTTTTGATACCATTATGAGACCTCCAAGAGGCAGATATCTACAGCCAGCCAGAGATGTTGACGCAATGGAGAAGTTTGATGGGATTTAGGTTGGCGGACTGCCTCAGACTGTTGAAGAAAGGAGCACCAAGTTATATAATCGTCTTGCTGCCAAATCCGGACATTCACAGAGAAAGTGCTCAACAGTCTCTTTCTCTGAAAGGTCCCTACAGCTTTTGCAATGGGGGTAAAATGGTAAACCAAGCGTAAACCTAAATCGGCATGTGAGCCGATCGTCCAATGATCGCTTTAAGCATGAAAATCCATTTTAAAGTGCTATCACAGCTCATTCAGTTCTGAAACTGTGAATGAAGGCAAGCATTTAGCATCAAAACCCACACCAAGATGCATCCGTGATCGGTCACTCATATGAGTTAGATACTAAATATTATATAAGGCTAGGCCTTTTCGTGTAAAGAAACTTGGCGTTGTCCACAAAAGAGTGTAAAGGTTTTACAGCTGTTTGACTGTCCGGGTCTCCACCCAACTTTAGCCTTTGATATAGCTGATGCAGCCTTCTGTCCGTGGTCAGGTAATCGAAAAATATTTATATCCCAAAGCATAGTGGGAAAACTCCGCCTAAATACTTGTGTCAGGTGCATACGCTTGTATATGTTCAATCCATTCTGAGTGCATAAGATGTGATTTGTTGGGCCAATCAGTGAAGTCAAAAGTGAAGATTTATTTTCGCACTGAATGATTTTTTTTACTCTGCATAAAAAGAGCATAAACATTTTCAAAAATGAGTTTTCTGCCAGCAGCCTGCAGCATTACTGTCAAGCCATCCTCAATCTGAACCAGGAAGAGAACGATTTTGTGCCAAAAATCAACATGAGTGACGAAGTGCAGGGGCACTGAAAATCCGCCTGAGATGCATGAATGCCATTGCAATCACTCAAAGCCATTGTGTGGTGCTGCGTTCAGGCGGGAGGAGTGATTGACCCGTATTTTTGTGAGTTCGTCATCGGCAATAGGTCACTTTTACTGGTGAAGGCTATAGGGCCATGATAAATGGGTTCTTACTACGGAATATGATGAGCGGAGCTTGATGAACTTGTAGTTTCAACAAGACAGTGCAACCGCTCACACAGCATGGGCCACAATGGATGTTAGGAAGTAAGCGTTTCCTGATCGGCTAATCTCCGTTTCGACAATTTGTCAGGACCAGTAAGATCGGCCGGTTTAACCATCTCAATAGTTCACAGGAATTCGTACAGCTATCATCGAAGATCTTGTGGAAAGTCATGGAAAAAGCGATAAAACTGCCGCAAATGTGTATCAACAGTGGCAGCGAGTTGATGGGTATCATCTATTTTACTTGACAGAGAAAATTGAACTTGTAAAGAATAATTGGACGATTATTTTTGCGCCTTGTATATGTATACTTATGTTTTCTTGCAAACTTAGCAGCGGGTTAAAAGTAATTGATTTCCACTCTTGATTAGAGCTTATTTCCAGCGGAATATCATAGATGAAAAACTCCAATATACGCCCGTCAGTTATTTTTTAATTGAAGAACTCCGTTGTGGCTTTCTTTATACGTTCCAGCAACTTATCATTCCGGAGCACCTTACTATCAGATATTTTGAATAATTTTTAAGCTAAGGCTTGTACCACCAAATTGGAGGATACTTTGTATCGCCCGTTTAAAGGACAAATACCGGGCTTGGGAGATATGAAGTGGGGTTCTAGCCTTTATAAAGAGGGAGAGGTCCGCCCGCGTACGTGTATTATTGTGTTGAACCCATAGGACTATATCTAATTTTGAAATGTGACGCAAATTCACAGAACGCACTCTGGGGTAGCACGAAATTTAACTTCAGGGGCATAAACTCAGTTGGGAAGGGGATTGGACTGCCTACCGTAAACTGAGGAAGGAATATAAAAAGAAAATTAGATAATCTAAATTGGACTCTTATAGAACCTTCTGCAGTGAACTGGAGGAACGGAAGAGTTCAGCGAGGTTATACAAGGTCCTCCAAAAAACCAAATAACGACCTTTCTCTTAAACCTCAGCAGAAAGGGTTTGAGAGTACTGGTTGGTGTAATCACAGAGCACCACGCCTGTGGTCAGCATATGGCTGCCATAGAGATTGTCGACATCCCGATATGCCTATCCTGCCTTGAAGTTGACGACTCTATTGAGCATTTCCTTTGTAGCTGTCCGGCGTTTTCCAGAATCAGACTTAGGATATTGGGTTGCGATACACTGATTATGGATAAAGTTCATACTCTTCCTCTTCCGAATCTCTTAAGATTCATCAATGAATGCAAGAGATTTGTGGAAGAGTGACCTCAAACTAATTTTTCCCATCTTATCACCCACATTTTATCTTTCTTATCTGTGTATTATTTTTACTGAAATCTATCCGGGTGTAGTACAATGGTCTCCTGACTGAGTGCTTGGACTTGTCCAACCCCTCACCAATCTAATCTTGTACCACCACATTGGAGGTAGGTACTTTGTATCGTCTGGTAAAACGAAACGGCTCAATTTTGCCGAGTTAACATCAAGGGAACTATTACTCGACCAGGTAACTAGTAAGCAAAACGAGCTTTTCTTGAGATTATGTAAATTCTGAGAAAACGTGTACTGAACGATTACCCCGCTCCTGACACAGAAAGATAGAAATGCCGACCTATAGTTTGCTCTACGAGTATGCAGAATAGTGCTATAAAATCTGAAAAAAAGGCAGGGATTGAATCATTTTCACTTTTGCTAATTTTTTACTTAAAATCAAGTAAAATTTAATGACCCATAGAAGTTAATATTTGAAAAACAAATATATGTGCATACATTTGCATAAAATTTGAAAATGGAATAAATAAAAGCTATAACTGGGACACACTTCCAGCGTAAATACTGTGAGTTGGAAACACAGCCGTAACATTTGGCTGTAATGAAATATGGAGCATTTAAAACGCATGTCGATGTACGAGATGTGTTCAAAAAGTATGGCAAATTTAGTACTTTTTCAAAAATTATTTATTTATTTATTAATATCTATTTTGTCCCCTTCCAGGTAATCCCCATGAGATATTATTCTTGTGCCAACGTTTTTCCCAATCTTCGAAGCACTTCACAAAATAATTTTTTTATCTTGTTCAGCTCTTCCTTCGATGCCGTCTTTATCTCGTCAATCGTAGCGTAGCATTATTCAAAAGTCAGATCTGGGGAATACGGTGGCTGTGGCACCATTAGTGTGTTGTTTTTGTCCAAAAAGTCGCGCACAAGCAACGATGTGTGAGCAGGGGTGTTATCGTGATGCAAGAGCCAATTTTTGTTCTTCCACAAATCCGGGCGTTTCTGACGGATTGCTTCGCGCGAATTGCGCATAACTTGCAGGTAATATTCCTTATTGACCGTTTTACCCTGTGGCAAGAACTCATGAGGCACAAAGCCCCTGCATAGAGATGATTGAGGTTTGGTTTCCAGCTATGACCCTCTGGATCAAATTTGGGTCGTCGCTGACAGAGTCCAACATCTCATTAGCAATGTTGTTGTTGTTCTTGTAGCAGCATAAAAATTCTCCATACATACGGGGAATGCTGCTGGAGTGACAGTCCTTGGATATAAATCCGGGTCGTTTCGGTAACGTAAAACCGACTGTCCTGGAATGCAATGTTCATGCGATGCTGCTTTTGCTCGAAATTGAGCAATTTTGGTACAAATTTTGCGGCGACCCGTCCATGCCCAAATCATTGGAAAAAAATCGAATGGCACTAGCCAATCGATATGTCTAGGTCCTCAGCAACTTCTTTAATGGTGATTCGACGATTGGCCAATACCATTTTGTTGAAGTGCTCGGGCGTCCGGCACGCTTTTCGTCGTTCACATCTTGTACCACCGATAAACGTTGCTTTGGTCCAAAGTAGCTTCTCCGTATGACACAGTCAACATTCGGAATGCATCCGCGCACTTAATTTAATTTTCACACAAAATTTGATTCAGGTTCTTTGATCCATCTTTTTGAATAAGTAAAAATCGAAGGCGAGCCGAAACACGTGCAAGCAAAGCAGCTGTCAACAATTAACTGAACATTCAAAATGGCCGAACTCGTCGGCATGAGTGAGAGACATGAGTACCAGCATATATGTATATATATATACACGTATATATATATATATACGTAAATTGCGAAAATTCAAAATTCGCGATACTTTTTGAACACACCTCGTATGCGCCTACACAAGAGATATGTATATAAATATTTCTTACTACTTGAAATGTTCAACAATTCTATTGTCTATTTAGTTTTGCATGTTACGATTATTGAAACTGAACATTAAAATTTATATTTCTAAAATAAAAAAAAAATGCATGCAACTTTCATATAGTAAACAAATAGCATTAGAACTTATTTCTATAAAATTTTAAAAGTTATTCCTTACATGCATATGTATATACATACATACATATTTATGTATATACATTAATAATTTAATTTCCTGTGTAATTTGTGCCAACATGAATGACCCAACGGTCACGCTGACTGGCCACTTGATGGACAGTTGTTGCCAGAAGTAGACGCAATAAATCGCCTTGATGTGGATATGGAGTGGAATGGAATGAAATGATCGATGGCAATGTAAAATCTCACAAATCACGAGAAGTCGTGTTCACTTTTAATTTAATTTGCAAAATTATTAACTTCATTACAATACATTCACGCGTACGTACGTATGTATGTGTATGCACATACGACGATTGTTTCACTTCTCTGTCAACATTTGTTGATATTCTCTAGTGTGTCATTTCTTGTTTGGGGGTGGTGTCGGGTTGAGGCCGTAGGAGAAATTGATTTCTCAAGTATGTAGGTCGTGATTCGAAAATGACACTTTACATGGTCGAGTTCTCGGACAAATGGCAGCACCTGGAAGTGCTTTCGTAAATTTCTATTTTGGGACATTTCGTAATAGAGGAAGAATTCATTCTAGCCTTGGAATGGGTGAATTTAATGACATTCTAGGATGCTAATTAGAGGTTGGATGCACACTTCCCCGCAACGTGTGTTTGTATATGTTGACTATTCAACTGTGGTTCTGATCATGAAGCAAATAACTTGTAACAATGTTGTTGTCCGTGTATACAAAAAACTTGCAAAGTAGGGGAAAGTGAGAGAGCAAAATTACATTTCATTTTGAGGGGAAGTTGCAAGTTTTTACGGTATAAATTTTTACTTGTAAGAATTTGCAAGTGAGAAAAACAGTTGATCGCAAAGTAAAAGTAAACACGAATTAAAATTTGTGAATTGCGTCAAAATTCTAAATATAAATAAAAATGGTGATTAAAATGGAAAATATAAGTAAATATATTTTAGATAAAAACTAATGATTTTATTTGAAGTCATAAATTAAATGGAAATCGGCCAATGATACAGAGGTACATACATACTCGTACGTACTTCTAAACTACAGCCTTCAGTCACCATTGCTGCAGTTTCCGAAATACCAACTGAAAGCGTTGAAGGTATCTGTTTTGCCTTTTATGCTTGTACTTCTTGGTTATTAACTAATTTGACAATAGGAAGCAAGAAAAATATGAAGAAAGCTGAACAAATTATTGTGGACAAAATAAAACAGTGTGATGCTATCTTATCGAGACTACAACGAACTGTGGCCATCTGTTGCACCGGAGCTTTTCCGACAACTTTAGGCCCGGCATTGAATGCTCTGATAGGTTTGCCACCACTTGATGCTTTCATCCAAAGAGAGGCCTTGAAGGCCATCTGCAGGCTGAAACACAATGGGAACTGGTACGGCCCCTGTCTGGCATTGGAGAACAGAGAAGGCATGGACTTCGATCCAACGATTCTCTTCATGCCCCTTGACTCCATGCCATCAAGAGTCGTACTTGAAAAGAGATACAGTGTAGTGCTGCCAGAGGCTCAGTCGTGGCAAAACTCTGAAAATGAGGCCAGCAAATACTGTTTTCGCATTTCCGGGCCAGAGCCCGTTTTGGCACTCCCTTCTGCGGCCATCAAAGCCACGGTTAGCAAATGGGTTACTACAACCCACAAGCGAGCTTGGCAGGCTGAGAGAGGCTGCAGATGGACGAAACTGATGTTACCTGTCATGTCCGATCGACTGTCGCAAACCCTCCTGTCATTAAGCAGAAGGGAGTGCAGACAGCTGGTTGGACTGATGACGGGCCACGTTTTGTGGACGAAGCACATGGAAAGGGTGGGCATCTCAGATAATGTACTCTGCCCAGCTTGTGAAGAGGAGGATGAGACGGCGGACCACTTCATGGGCGTCTGCCCCGCCTTCGCCCGAATCAGGTTTGAGGTCTTTGGCACTGATGTGTTAAGAAGCGACCACCTTGGCTCGTTGGCAGGACAAGATCTACTCAGGAGATCGGGTAGATTTATAGAAAATTAAAAGGGAATCTAAGTGTAGTACAATGGACTTAATTAATGTCTGAGTGCTGTTGTCCCGACAAAAAAAAAAAACTCGATATTTTGCTCAACTGAAATTTTTTAACTTTCTGTAATTTTTCTCCCCAACAATTTAATCAGGGGTTCATTAAACAGGCAAATTGTTACTGGTTTTGCGTTCATGCATTTTTTTTATTGTTTTCTGTGTGTGAGCGAAATCTCGGAAATTAAGTTACTGGATAATTTTTACATGAACAGACCTTTTTTTACAAGTTTGTAATGACTTTATCACTTAAGATATCAGCATCAGTTATCAGCTACATACGGTGTAGTGATCCAAAATCGCCTTGTATGTATGTATGTTTGTAGTGTGATGCTATTTTTAACATTTTCTGCATCTTCACTAATGCTGATAGCGCAAATTATGTGTGAATTCTTAATATGCTGTAAATTTATTAACTTAGTATTTAAAAATTCAGTGTGCACGAAATAATCATTAACTCGTACATATACATACATATGCATGTTTGTATGTACGCACATAAAACTTTCGCTAACAGACAGAAAATGAAAAACAAAATAAATAAATCGTACATAATTTGGCTGTAGTGAACAAAGCCAACCCACACAACATATTTCCGCCGTTTGCTTTCATTTTATTAGCTGCTTTATTTTGTTTATGAAAAACGACCGTAATACATATAGACATAAACGGGATGCAGGTATTTTTTCAATCCAGATACTAATAGTTCTGAATGATTTTTCGACAATATGAAATATCGCTGCCTAGTAACCGAACGTCGATTCTTCGAGCGTCCTGCCCGTCTTTGAAACACCCTACAGCCAGAAAAAATTTCAATAATTAGAAGCATACTGGATCCTATGCTGCATCTTACGCTGTTGACAGAGAACAATAGTGTGTCCATGGAGAACTGGATGGTATCAGATAGAATATTAATGTCTGATCATTGTTTTATACTATTCAACCCCCAAGCCACATCCTACACTTCCTCTATGTTTAGAAATCCAAGAAGAACGTATTGGGATGAGAATATGGAATCGCTAAATATGAGGTTGAAAACCTTGGGAGGGATCATTTTTTTTGTCTGGTCAACTAGCAAGTACAGCACTCAGACACAATTAAGTCCATTGTACTGCACTCGGATTCCCTTTTAATTTTCTTTAAATCTACCCGACCTCTGAAGAAATCTGAGTAGATTTTGTGATACCAAGGAGCCAAGGTGGTCGCTTCTTAACAAATCAGTGCCAAAGACCTCAAACCTGATTCGATCGAAGGCGGGGCAGACGCACAGGAAGGGCTCCGCCGTCTCATCCTCCTGTTCACAAGCTGGGCAGCGTACACTGCCTAACTTTTCCATCTGCTTCGCCAACAGAATCTGCTTTCGCTCACTGTACTCTTATAACAGTATATAAGTATTAGGTGAGAAACTAAGTTATCGCTGTTTTTTTGATGAAAATACAACTTTATTCTGAACAAATGGTTACAAGTGAATCATTGAAAGTATTGCCCATCGCTGGCTACTACTTTTTCCCATATTCATCTTTTGAGGCTATCCACGGATCACACCATTTTTTGATGCCTTCATATGAATGGAACTGCTGGTCAGCTAGACCATGTGCCATCGATCGGAACAGATGATAATCGGGCGGCGTAATATCTGGAGAATTCGCAGCGTGAATATTCGGCCGAGGCGACGACGTAGAAGCATGCCCGGGCAGTCCCCATGACTTTCTTTTCTTTGGATTCCTGTAATAAATCCATTTTTCATCACCCGTCACAAAGCGATGAAGAAAACCCTTCCTTTTTTGCCGCTGGAGCAGTTGTTCACAGGCGAAAACACGACATTCAACATCCCTTGGTCTTAACTCATAAGGAATTCCCTGTTTCTGAATCATTGCCAAAGCATGCAATCACTGGGAAATGGATTGGCAGGTAACTCTCAATACTAAAGCAAGCTCTTCTTGCGTTTGACACGGATCCTCATTGAGCAATGCCTCCAATTCAGCGTCTTCGAATGATTTTGGCCTTCCTTCACGCGGACGGTCATCAACATTAAAATCACCGTCTGTGAAGCGACGGTACCAATCTCGGCACGTTGTTTCACTTAAAGCAGCATCTCCATAAACTTTTTGTAGCTCTCGATGCGCCGTTTTTTTAATGAAAGAGGAAAATCAACACTTCCCGCAAATGACGATTATTCGGCACAAAATCAGACATTTTCACAAAATCAAAAGTTTATGATACCAAAACACAATCACTTATGTGTGGAATCAGTTTGTTTACCATACCGGTTTATGACGTTTAGGTTATGTTAGAATCGACTAGCACACACTGCTGGTGGCATCTATTGACAAACAACGGGAGCTTAGTTGAGTATAATATAAAAAATCGACCAAAGTTAGGGAGATAAGAGATCAGATATGAGTGTAAGTACTACAACCAGGTCCTTGAAGTCAATGAACTTTGAAGCAAAAAAATGTTCTTAAGACAATAATATGTAATATATATCATAAGATCCGACCAAAAATAAACGAAGGTATAACGAAACAAGCAAAAAGGTGACCCCTACGTTCGGCAAAAAAAAAAATTTAAATTAAAAATTTTGCGCACTTTTTTTCGATACGATCTAATGTGTAACAGTATAAAAAACATAATTTTTTTCTTAAATAATAAAAACGAAGATCTTTCTAGTATCTCCACCCGCCTGAACTAGTGAAAAACTAGTTATCACTCAGCTGGTTGGCAAATAACAAAATAACTTTGATGACGAACTTTAAATTTATTGCACTAGATAACCAGTTTCCTAGGGGGCACACACCACCTCGACAATCCTATAACAAAAAATGTCATTGAGTGAAGAAGCAGGCACAGCAAGGGAATCTCAAAGCATTACAATGAAATTGAGAGCGTTGGAAGTGTAGCAAGTGCCAACAGCATGTTCCATACTGGCTCCGACACCGGCAGCAGCATCACCATCACCCTCACCAGCACCATCGCGATCATCATTGGCAGCAGCATCCGTAGCTATGTACACTTGTCTGTTCTTTAGTGGCAGCAGGGTGAGTACGCTTCTGCATTGAAACCAGCAGCATCCATCGTTTGCTTATGCAGGAATTCTGGTGCTGGCCTCTGTTTAAGCATTTTCTTGGATTTGCGCTGGCAACCCAGTCCTTTGCGGCAAATTAGTCAATTGACAACATGCACCAGCATTACACCATTGCCAGTGCCACTGACTTTGCGTCAGGTTTAGTTGAACAACAACAACAGCAACGAGTGGGAAACGTGTTACAATTCGCGAATGAGCGGCAATCGAATGTACATACAAACATACATCCACACGTACAACAACTACAATAACGGCAAAAGCAACTGAAAATCTACAATAAGTGCACGAACAACAATGATAACAGAGTCTGCATGAGTTGTTGCTGCTGCCCATTTGTTGCTGTTTTCATTTTTGTTGTCACTCGATTAACGCGAGTATTTTGTGTGTATAGTTTTGTTGCTTTGTTTTATTGTTTTTCTTTTGTTTGTAGTATTTCGAGTGCTATGTGTGTTGTTATTGTTGCTGCTTCTTGGCTGCGTTGCGATTGTGTGCCTGTGCGACTGTCGCTCTCTGTTGCTTCTTGCTCTTACTCTTCTTCTCCTTGCTCTTCATCTTCATACTGCTGTTGCTGTGATCAATTTGTGTTTACATGCAAATTAATTGGTGGTGCAATTAAAAATTGTCGTTGTGGTCGTGTTGTTGTCGTGGGCTTGCGATGCCAAACAGCGGAGCGAATTGACTCTTGATGTTGCTGCCCGATAGTGATAATAATGATGTTAGTTAACACAATAAGGACGCTTATAATCACGTTGCCAATGGTGGTCATGGTTTTTGTATAAATATTTACACACGTACATATCTACATACATACACACATACACACATATGCGCACATCTAATAAATGTCTCAGAAATGTTTTAGAACTGAAATTTATGTGCTCGTATATGAGATTTTTCTCAATTGGCTCAAATAGGCAAGATTTTCACCATCAAAAATATCTTGAAATAAGAAATAAGCATTCGATTACATCAATTGAGCTCATCTTGTGGCTGCTATATCTTCCATTGGGTGTAAAATTTATAAAATAATAGATTTTCTATAATCGATGTGAAATACCATGCATACATACATACAGCGGGCATACTAAGATGAGATCACATAAGGGGTTAGGGGTAGTCAGAGGTCCGAAAGAATGATGATTTTCAAAATTTTTGCTTTGCTAGTCAATTGCTTTATTTTACAAAAATAAAATCATAGCATTAAAACATCATCTTTCGACTTGACTTTAATGGAATTTAAAAAAAAATTAATAATTGTAAAAGTTATCGCTGTTTGTGTGGATCCCGTTTCTCCAGAAGTACCTTGCGGTGATCATCACAAGTCTTTGGAGATTCATCTAAAATCAATCGGACAAGAGAAGTTAGCTTTATTAACAGAGAATCTTGCGCCTGATCGAAGCTTTTTTCAAAAGTAACAATATGGCAGCCTCCGGAAATATTTTTCAGATTTTCGAAAAGAAACCCGACAAATAATTGTTAAAACAAAATCCAAATTAAAAAAAATCTTTCGATCAGGTACGAGTTTTTTATGTTTTTCAAAACCAGTATAAATTTTATTGAAATCTACCAAACGGTTTCTAAGTTACAGTGATCACCAGTTCAAATTAAAGTTGTGCTATCGATTGCCGATTTGCTCGAGCGCCCTTTATTAATTGTTGAATAATTCGAAAAGTATTTGTTGGATTCACTTCAAATTTTCACACAATATTTTTAAGATATTATACTTTAAGAAAATTCCATTTTTTGAAAATTCTGACTACTCCCAACCCTTTAAATTTACCATTTTATCGTTACTAACTATAATCTGCATATTTCACCGGTGCAAGGGCAGAAGCGCACTAAATAAATATAAATAAATGTATAACATTAAGTCGGTTTTTTTTGTTAAAGAGATTTTAATTTTTGTTTTTCTTTGTAAAACTGGGAAAATATTATTGATCATGTTTCATCACGACTTTGTTTTATAGAAGCGAAGGACTTTAAATTGTCAGCATAAAAATTATAGAGTATTACATTGATTTTTCGATGCTCGTTGATCGTTCATCAGAGCTATTAATTCGAGAAACTCTGGATCGTTTTCCCAATATAATACCAGCTATTGTTGAGACACTATTACACTTATTAGAAGAAATCATTGTTTTTGGCGCGTTTTATGGGGCGATGAGTCATTGGTCCAATGCATATTTTCGGACACTTAATTTCTTTAGTATATTTTCACTGGCCAACAACAATTGAGCATTTAAAATCCAACATTTGATGTTTTATTGCCTAAATACAGCCTGATTTAAAACGAAGGGTGTGTCAGAATTGAACCTCTAGATCATGTCATATATGCCCCAGTTGTGCCGGCCGCATGTCCGTTAATTTAAAGCAGACAGGAGTAAGCCAGGGATGCGTACTATCCCCGCTCCTGTTCAACTTGGTACTGGACCCAGTAAAGCGAAAAATATCCATGACTAACAGAGGTGTATCCTGGAATCCGGGCAGCTACCTTGAAGATCTTCGCAACGTCGACGACACATGTCTGCTGTCGAACAAATACTCACATATACAATCAAAGATCGCAGCGGGAAGCGAATGTGCAACGAAAGTGGGCTTTGCAAATCAACATTGCGAAGACAAAGATGTTGTGCGGAAACACTGCGGGTTCGCAAACCTTTCAGTTAAACGGCACTAAGCTCGAAGTAGTAGATAAGATCTGCTACATATCTCGGAAGCCTCATCAACAAAATCGGCGGCTAAGCAGCCTCATTCGCAGTCGAATATTGAAGAGTCGTACTGTGTTTGGTCTTTTGGACAAAGTGTGGAGATCATCGCATACATCCAGGCGCACGAAATTGAAGATCTTTGAATCTAATGTAAATTTTGTTGTTCGTATGGGTGTGAGACATGGAACACAACAATGCGTGATATACAAGCACTCCAGGCATTTAGCAATCACAGCCTTTGCAAAATTGTGCGCATTTTCTGACCTGATACCATCACTAACGCCGACCTCTGGACATTAACGAAGCAGATACGCGTTCATCAGGCGGCGAAGGTGGAAATGGATCGATCACACACTGCGAAAGCCACATGGAGATATCAAAAAAACACCCCTACACTGAAACCCGCAAGGCAGTCGGAGATGTGGTAGGCCATCTAACCCGTGGAGGCGACTAGTGAAAGCAGAAGCGCTACAAAGAGGTTGCACTTGTCGACAAAACAAATTCTTAGCTTTAAATAAAGATGGTTTTAACTTGTTTATTGAGGCCCTTTGTTCCATCTAGGAACTACGGGAAAATACTCGTATATATGAAAATATTTAATTAAAGCTTATCACCTCTGAAAAATACGCATTAAGAATTATTTAAAGGTCGCCTTTGGTCTTTTGCATAAAAGGATTAATACTTTCCGCATCACCTTATTATGGAAGGGACAGACCATAGACACAGACAATCTTCCGTATGGAGGTAACTGCGAAGTTTCATAAATTTCTTTGTCCCGGAATCTTGACTAGACTAGAGACTAAAGACTAGACTTTCTTCCACCACAAATCCGCTACTACTTGTAAATTTGGAGTCTTTTTTATAGAATTGTAGTTGTAGTTGCAATGCCCAACGGTTTGCTGATCTCGGCCCAATAAGGGACTCAGCATTTTAAGTATTGCGTGTAAGGAAAAATAATTTAAAGTCCGTTTAAAAAAGTTTCTTATTAAAAACAACACTTAAGATGTTTTGGATGCCTAAAAGAACTCTATGAAGGTTCTCTGTCACAGTTATTAAAATTAAATAAGGGAACAATAAATAAAAAATAATAATATAATAATAAACTAAATATGTAAAATGATAATTGGAAGGTATTATTTTTACAACTTTTATTTTCATATTTCCAATTTTTTTGTTTTTAATTATTTTTAAAATTTTAGAACTAACAAAGAACTTAGCTATTGTCTATTGTCACTTAAAACTATTGTAAATAACTATACGTTAGCTCTTGCATGCCGTAATTCCTTTCAGTTCTTCGACTAATGCATCACGTATTTTTTTTTCTTTTTCTTTTCTGAATATCTCGTTAAGTATGAATTTGATTAGTTATCTATTTGTATGATAGCTTCTTTGCTTGCAACAAAGTAATGCATTGCTGCCAATGGTCGTCAGGATTATACTGCAAATGCACCAATTAAGCAGCAGCACCTCCAGCAAATCTCATTTGCCGCGCATTTCTACTTATAAATTGATAATTGCTTAAATCTCCGAAACACAACAACATGGCAGTCAATTCAATAATAAGTTGTTAAAACCCTCTGCAACATATCTAGAATGCATGCAACATGAATGACATATGTATAAGCGCAACATTGTGTATAGCAATATGTTGCTCTGATTTAAAAATGTTGACAAACAAAACGCTGCGTTTGTTTGAACAGCGACGCAAGCTGCGTCTTCTACGCTAGCGTCGTAACAGTACGATTTTCGCCTCTTGGCCAACTTAACAGTTCTTGGACTTGATTATTGAAAGAGAGAGAGTGAATGAGAGAATAAAGGCGCGTTTCGGCGGCTACTTGACAGCATGTAGCAGAACTGTGCACCAGTAGTTTTGTGAACATGGTACATATGCCCTATAGCATGACGGGTATTTTTGTTAACCGGTATGGATCAATGTTAGTATTTTCGAACCAACGTTTTATGCAGCAATCTTTTTTAGAATATATGTATTACTACAAAAAATAGATGTAAATTGAAATTTTTTTTATAAATATTTAATTGTTTTTAAGTGAATGTTTTGCACTCTGCGCCTAATTATATTTTTTATGCTATTCCTCTCAGCCCAAGGACAACATATTTTTTAAAACGAAAACTTAAATAGATTGTCTTGTAAAAATTTAAGTTTTTCTGGAGTTTTCACACTAAATGTGTTACATTTGCAAAGGATGCTTTCTTTTAAACGTGTAGTATAACAAGCGCGTAGATACCAGTTGTTCAGGTAAACACATGTTTATGCCATTTCTGTAAAGTATACCCGGGAAATTACCATGCAAAGTAAATGTTTACATATTGTGGCAACTTACGCAGAAATTTTTCCACTTTACAATGCGCATAGTTGTCCATATTAGCAGTTTATATTCGTTCATATTCAAAACGATGGATTAATTTATGTCTAAAGTTACTACGAGGAAGAATATCCATTCAAAACGAACTCAGATTGAGTGCATCGAAGAAGCTATTAGCTCTGTAGAAATGTATATGGAAAATTTTGAGGAGAAGTCTTGGTCTACATCCAAATAAAATTCGACGATGAAGCAAATGCATTATCATCTGCTACGTACGTTCGGTAAATGCGTTGAAAATCAACTGAATATTTAGCAATTATGTTTATTGATAAATATTTCGTGCAACATACTACGACACGTCATACATACATTACTCATTTGGGACGAACTTTTATTGACCTAACATCTCAGAAATCAGTCTTTGCATTAGTCTTATAGGTCGACTAATTTCGACTAATTTCTGTGGTATGCGTCAGACCACACCCCAATGACTAATTGATAAAACAACTAGGATTGACGACTTGGAAGCCAAAATTCATAACCTCCGGTTATGCTCGAAAAGATGGTATAAAGTAGAGCCCAACGATTGCTTCCTTACATAAAGGTGACAAAATGCCTGACATTTCTATAAACTCTAAATATACAAAAAATAAAATGCAAATAATATTTGCAGGCTGATAAAAACAAATTTCATTGATATTTTTTCCCTGAACATTTTTTAAATCTATTTTTCAAATTTACTTACTAAATTTTATTCTGAAAGGCATTTAAAACCCTTAGTGAAATTCTTCAACACGTCTCTTCTCAGTGAATGCATGCAACTGCTTGCATTTGTATGTTGACCGCAATGTTTAAAATGATCTCGTTGGCAACACTACTCCTAGCATTTATTATTGGATCGGGTCTGGTTTCTCATTCGTTACAATTGCTTGTGGGCTTGTTGTATTATGCGATGACAAACGCGAACGTAAACGGGAGCGCGAGCACAGCCAGCTCAAGCAGTACGAGCCACAAATTCTTCGTTTATCTACGGCATTCGTGGTGAACTGTTCCAACATTGCGATCATATTGTAGTTGACGACCAAAGCTGTCGCTGTCGCAGTCGAAGTCGATGCTAACTCAGATGCCACCGTCAACGTCAACCGCCAGCATAGGAAGTAGTTATGCAGTAGCAGCATTGAGCTGCGCAATAACATCAAACATTTATGCATCGAATCAGCAAACGCAAAAACGCGCTATAGAAACGAGACAAACCGAACTAAACCATACCGGACGAACTCCGAAACGACCAATGCCAACATCAACTGCACAACTGCGCCAACAAAATTATTGACTACGGCCAAAACGGCAACGTTGTTGTGGGGCTTGCGTACAGAGTGCTTTAATTTACTACTAGCATAGGGAACTCAATTCGACGGCAAGTAGAGCCGAACAGAGCAGCGTAGAATAGCAGACGCAGACACAACGCAACATCGTGTCTCCCTCTGTATCTGTGTTTGTGTGTGTATATTATATGAACTCTCGTAGTATCTTAATATCTTGCTCGCTTTCGAGCAGAGTGGGCAGACACCGACCGATCGACCGCGTAAGCGACCAAACAAGTAGCCGACAGACAACCAACTCAAGCAGCAGCGGCAATAGCAACAGCAAAGGCAACGGCAACGGCAACAACAACTATAACGACTACATGAAAAAAAGAGTTTTTCATATGAGCGCGCTCGCTGAGGGGTTTATTTATTCAACGACCGATCCCGTGTGCGGACATTATTTTCCGAAACGTTCGCAAAGGAGCACACGACGAACAAAACGCGATACAATATCAAAAGAAACAAATCGATTCGATTGTGGTCCGTGCATACGTTATTAAGTCGAAAAGTTATGCGCTGCATTATTTTGCATGAAAGTCAAATATCTTGGCGCAGGTTTTTCAAATGTTTCGCGAGCAACGCGGATTTTTTGCATGCGGATAAATAAAAGTGAAGTGTAAATTGTTATCAGATAGCCGTGAGACGAATATGGATATTTTTGAATAATGAACGCGTAACTACATAAGTTATCAGTCGAGGGTTTGAGTAAAAAAACACTTAGACGAGCGCAAAAATAAAAAAATAAAAATTATTAAAAATAGGCAGGTATTTTAGCGAGCTGTAGCTATCAAGCGCATGCCGCGCAGCCCAGTACAACAATACAAAAACAACGGTCATGTTTTGTATGCCAACAGCCGCCTCCAGCCCAAGGTTTTAGGGTCACTGTTAGTCTATGAGTATTGACTTCCGTGTATTTAGGAGCTTCCACTTCCAGCATAAATTGAAACATTTTCTGAGCGCTTTTCTGATAATTTGTTTTTTTATTTTGCGTTTGCTTTTGCCAAAGTGTAAGATATTCGAACGACAAAAACAAGCATAAGAACAGCAGTGCTTAATTAAAGAGAATATTTAAAAATAAACTGTGTAAATCAGAAAATTGTGTGAACGAAAGCGCGAGGGAGAAAAAAGCGGCAAAACGCAAATTTCATTTCATTTACAAAACGCCGAAATAGCGACGGCATATCGCTGAAGAGGAAGCAAAAAATAAAGATAGGCGGAAAAACACTCGGCCAAAAAACCACTCTACTTAATATAAAATAATATAAAATTCAGACGCACATATGTATGTGTGTGTTACTAAAACCTATTACTGCACCAAATCGATTACAGTGAATAGCCATCCACTTAAACTATAGGAAACGGAAAAACCCACACCATCGACGTAAAGGTCCTAAATTAACGACTACCTGGTTCTAGTAATATTTCATTGATAAACTGAAGGCGCTAAGCAGCTGACAGTGAGTCAATCCGCCACAAAGCACGCCAGACAGCACCGCCAGTGGGCAACGCTGAATGCCAGCAAAAGCGCATAGCGAAAAGTAATAACAGAAATTTAATAATTAAATTATTTGGCAAAAGTGTTATCTAATCTGAGTGTACGCTTTTCACACTACCCACCCATCCACCTATCGAACGACCGAACAACCAACATACCAACAAAAATAACAACAAAAAACAAAGCATCGACAAAGCAAACAACCTGCTGCCATCCGCGCGCGATACGCAACAAAGTGTGTCGCAGAGTCACTCACTCAGTCAGTTAGTCAGTGTCAGAACGCGAGCGTGTTTGTTTGTCATCACTATAACAGCACAATTTCATTTTTTTTTTTGTATTTCTAATTTAGTTTGCGGATATTACTTGTATATCGCCAAGAAGCGTGGATCTTCTGCATACTTCGTACACCGAAAGGCGTGAAATCAACGGTGAAAGAGTACAAAAAAACGTTCTTTGACAGTCACAGGTTAAACGAGTGTTTTAACCGACGAATACATAATTTTCAATAATTAATTTTCATACATCCATACGAGTGTGTGTGCATAGATTTCAAGAGCAATTAATTTTCAACGTTCAAAAAAGCAAAAAATATAAATAAGTGAAGTGCAAAGTGTTAAGAGAAGAAGTGCAATCTACACAATTGCCGCGCAGCAATAGCAGCCATAAAGAAATTAAGTGTAAAATAATAAAATTTAGCTGGAAAATAGTGGCAGCGACAAGTAAAGCAAAACTAGTATAAAGCACTAATATTTATTATATTACTAATACAATAAGAGTAAAGTAAGAAACGAACCACATAAAATGGCCATCATTAGCAGTACAAAAACGACGAGCGCGTCGACGTCAACCAACTATTACACATGCAATGCAACCAGCGCAACGAGCGCGGAGTGCAGCTCCACGATAGACACACCTGCAGATATGCTAAAATCAAGAAAGACGACAAAAGCATCCACATCTTCTGTCAGAACGTCTTGCGCAGCATTATTCACATCACCGGCAGCCGCAACGGCAGTTACAGGAAAATCAGCGCGACGAACACTGTCATTATCTGCAGCAGCAACGAGAGCGGCAAGCTCCACAACGCTGTTCAATCTCCTCTCCAAATTCATCATATTTGCCATCTTGATTTGCACAGCGCCATCGTCGGTTAGCGGCCGGCGGCATACGCCACTTTTGGTAGATGAATCGGAGGGCACACGTAGAAATAACAGACCAGTTGGTAAGTGAACTATTCAATACTATAAATAAAATTTTATTTAGGAATTTATAAAAGATTATTTAGGAAATTAAGGTTGACTGTGGGTGGATTGTAATTCAGTCAAAGATATGGATAAAGCAGCGCAAGATACAATATAAAACAATTTTAAAATTCTCAAAGCAACTTTTTGGAAAAACTTTAAATACCAGTGTTGTGAACCCCTGATTAGTTGTAAAAATATTGGGAACCCCTGATTACTTGTAAAACGTTGGGAACCCTTGATTAGTTGTAAAAATATTTGGTGTACTATATACTTTATGTATTTGATTCCCGCTAATTCTGTGTATGCGTGTTTGTACACAACTAGTATGTC
Source organism: Anastrepha ludens (assembly GCF_028408465.1). Taxonomy (NCBI): domain Eukaryota; kingdom Metazoa; phylum Arthropoda; class Insecta; order Diptera; family Tephritidae; genus Anastrepha; species Anastrepha ludens. The sequence goes on along the minus strand of NC_071499.1, from coordinate 6,024,172 downwards.
CGCACAATAGGTAACGGTCAATGCAGAGTTCCTATTTCGTTGTTTCTTGTTCGCGTACATATGTACAAACGCGCATATATAGAATTAGCGCTAATTTGTATGTGTCCTTCGCCGAATTTGCCGCTGCGTTAATGACTGGTTCGATTTCAGAAATCAGTCGTTAGCCAGCGGAGGGAGGACACACTGCGAAATAAACGCTACAACGCACGGAAAGTTAAATTCGCAATTCCCTCTTTTTTTTCACAAAAACTTTATTTCGCACGTCCGTTCGAAGTCATTTGTTCGCCACTTGTTCCAGCCAGGACCTAGGTAAGCATGGCGACACCAGTTTCAAAGGCCACTACACCTGCATCAGTAGCCGACCAGCAAAGGGTGTCGGATACTGGCACTGCCGTCGGTGTAGTGGATTTGCCAAGTGCTCCCGTTGCCGAGGGAGTCACCACTCGTGCTTCATCTGCCGCCCGCCAAGAAGTGATGTTCCAGGCTATGCAAAAACGCATCGCCGCGCTTGAACGTAGCCTGAAAGTTGCCCAAGACAAAATAAGGGAACACGAGTTAACCAACGAAGCCCAGCGCGCTGATGCGCAAAGCATAGCCAGTGCACCCAGCGACAGTTCCGCCAACGAATCTGCCTTGCCGTCATCAAGCCTGCCGATGACACAGATCCAGTTGCTTCAGCCGCAATCGCCGTTAATAACATGTGCTGCTACCTGTGTGCATACGGTGCAGCCGCCGCCGCCCTCAGAACGCTACACGTTATCAGATGTACACCGCTACTCGTTCCTCACCGCTTATTTACACATCCTCAACAAATGGGACGTACAGCAGCTCGACTTTGCCTCCGGGCGACACATTTGTTAGCAGTCTTCCGTCAACGGTGCCAATTTCCGCTAATGTGGGCTCCTTACCCTTGCAGTTTTCAACCCAGCCAAGGAAATTGCAAGATTTGCCGGAGTTTAGCGGGAAACCAGAGGACTGGCCGATATTTTTTACTGCCTACACCGAGTCAACCACTGTCTATGGGTACAGTCGCTTTGAGAACAACTTACGCCTGCAGAAGTGCTTAAAGGGTGAAGCCCGAGAAGCTGTTAAATCGCTACTAATCCATCCAAACAACGTGGCCAATATCATAGAGCAACTTAAGTTCCGATTCGGTCGCCCAGAGCAATTAATTCGAAGCCAGCTAGCCCATGTTCGAGAAATTGCCCCGATATCGGAAAGCTCAGTGGTAAAGTTGATACCATTTGCGACGAAGATTAGCAACGTCTGTGCATTTTTACGTTCTGCATGTGGCGGAGAGCAGTATTTAGTGAATCCAACACTCCTCGATGAGCTCGTCGGAAAGTTACCCATGAGCAAGCGTATCGAATGGGCAGTCTTTGCGTCATCTTTACAGCCTTACGCAACTGTTCAGCATTTTAGCGATTGGCTCACTCAACTTGCCAACGTCATCTGCACGGTTTACGATGGAGAAGCAGCGAAAGATTCGAAGCGTCGGGTTGTGTTGCACGCTGCCGAATCTCAACGTCATTCAGCCTGCCCTATTTGCCAGGGCCAACATAAGCCAGCCGATTGTACGCAGTTTAGTCAACTTACAGTGCCGGAAAGGTGGGAGGAAGTGAAGCGACGTCACCTTTGTTTTTCTTGTCTCAACGTTGGACATGGGTCGCGCAATTGCCAACGGCGCAAACTATGTTCAACTGACGGGTGCAAACGGTGGCATCATAAATTGTTGCACGATATTGGGAAAATAATCGATGGGTCATCAAACCAGTCACCGCGGCCTCGAGATCGCCAACGACGTACTTCCATTGCCGATACACATACAGGTATTAGTACGAGGACGCAGCCAGCGTCTCGTATTGAACAGCAAGGTGATGCGGGTGCAGCGGTCCTTAGTTGCAGTACAGATAACAATAGTAAGTTATTATTTCGGATTCTGCCGGTCGTGCTGTATGGGAACCAAAAGCGCGTTGAGACGTACGCACTTTTAGATGAAGGTTCGTCAATAACAATGATTGATAGCACACTAATTGAAGAGCTCGGCTTACGTGGCCGGACTGAACGCTTGAACCTACAGTGGTTCGGAGGACGTGCCGCTCAGGAGTCGGCCATGGTGGTAGATCTACTCGTGAGTGGTGCCGGTATGCAAAAGAGACATAAGTTACGAAGGGTTTATGGTGTTTCAAACTTGCAGCTGCCTTCTCAGAGTCTGAATAAATCCGGTTTGCGTTGCCATGAAAGCCAATTGAATAAGCTGGCAGTTGAACCATACGCACAAGTCAAGCCAAAGCTGCTAATCGGACTCGACCACTGCCACCTCGGTTTGCCGTCAACTACAATGCAGCTAAACAAGTGTGGGCCATTCGCTGCGAATACTGAGCTAGGATGGGTTGTATTTGGGCCAACAATGAACTCCGATCCATCATTGCCATCATGCTTATTCGTTAACTGCCACACTGATCAATCTCTACATAATATGGTTGCTGAATACTTCGAGACGGAAAGCTTTGGGGTTCGAGCTGCACCTATCATGGAGAGTGAAGCTGACGTCCGTGCTCGGGAAATCTTGAAGTCTACTACATGCCGTGTTGAAGGAAGGTACCAGACTGGTCTGCTCTGGAAACGTTCCGACATACAGCTACCTGCCAGCTATTCTATGGCTTTGAAAAGATTAGCGGGTGTTGAAGCAAAAATGAGGCGCGATACAGACTTTGCCGCTGAATATAACCGCATCATAAGTTCTTACGTCATGAAGGACTACGCACGAAAGCTGTCGCCAGAAGAAGCCGCTTTAACTTGCAATAGAACATGGTACCTGCCTCATTTTGCCGTGAAGAATCCAAATAAGCCAGGCAAGTTACGCATGGTGTTCGACGCAGCTGCTGAGGTGGACGGTGTGTCCCTTAATTCACAGCTTATGAAGGGTCCGCAAGAGTATCGGTCTTTGCCTGCTATACTATTCCACTTTCGGGAAGGAGCAACGGGCGTGTGTGGGGACATCAAAGAGATGTTTCACCAGGTGCTGGTTCAACGTGACGACAGATGTGCGCAACGATTTCTTTGGCGCCAAGGTGATACTACCAGACAGCCCGAGGTACATGAGATGCGCGTAATGACCTTTGGAGCAGCATGTTCGCCTTGCGCCGCCAATTATGTGAAGACGATCAATGCGTTGGAGTATGGCAACAAAGTCAAGGGTGCTACCCGAGCCGTGAAATCGATACTGGACTACCATTATGTCGATGACTATGTCGATAGCTTTGACACAGAGGAAGAAGCAGCTGACATAACGAAACAAGTTCGCGCAATACATAAGATGGCCGGTTTCGATCTTTGTAATTTCGCGTCAAACTCATTAAGAGTGACAGAAGCACTTAGTGGTGACGGGAATATCCGTCAAATAGCAAATAAAGAAGGAGTACTGGTGGACAGAGTCCTCGGTTTGTTTTGGCAGGCATCAACCGACACTTTTGGGTTTAAACTGAGATTCAACAACGTAGATTCCAACGTTTTGGACGGAGGGCGCCGTCCGACGAAGCGAGAACTTCTCAGTGTGGTCATGTCGATCTTCGACCCGCTGGGCTTTCTTAGCAACTTTGTAGTGAGCGCTAAGATCCTCATGCGGGAAGTGTGGAAGAATGACATCCGGTGGGACGAGCCACTGCCAAACAACGTAAACACCGCATGGGAAGGATGGCGTAAACAACTGCCAATGGTCGCCGAATATACCGTCCCTCGATACTATTATCGAAATGGGAAACCTGAAGTTTTGCAGCTCCATGTTTTCGTCGACGCCAGCGAGGATGCCTTTGTCGCGGTAGCCTACTGGAGGTCAACTAATGCCGCCGGTGAGGTTGAAGTCGCATTTATATCTGCAAAAACTAAATGCGCGCCGATGAAGTCATTGACGGTCCCTCGATTGGAGCTTCAGGCAGCTGTATTGGGTACGCGTTTGCTGAATTGCCTACGAGAGGAGCACTCCTTGCACATCGATGACTGCGTCATTTGGAGTGACTCCAAAACAGTGATCCAGTGGCTTCGAAGTGAACATCGACGCTATAAGCCATTTGTGCAGCATCGGATCGCCGAGATATTAGCCACAACTACTACTGCAAACTGGAGATGGCTACCTACCGAGCACAATGTCGCTGATGAGGCTACTCGAGCTAATAACTTTGTCGACTTCAGCTCTTCCGCCCGTTGGTCCTGCGGCCCACCATTTTTGTTACGAGAAGAGCAGTATTGGCCGACAGAGAGCTCTACATGCAATCATCATGAGGAAGCTGACAAGGAACTACGTCCTAAATTCGCCCTTGCAATCGTAAGCTGTACGTTTCTAGACTATAACCGATTCTCTACATTCAGTAAACTGGTGAGAACGACAGCATGGGTCCTGCGATTCATTGACGTTTGCCGCCGCCGTAAACCGCCAGACCGAGGCTATGGGTTGACTGCCAAAGAAGTTGAGACTGCTAAGCTTTGTTTGTACCGCCTCGTTCAACGCGGTGAATACGCCGAAGAGTTTCAGCACATCGAAAGCGGTCGCAACCTGCCACGCACCAGTTCGCTCATTCAACTTTCGCCGTATATAGACGAAGATGGTGTTCTTCGTGTACGAGGACGCATAGAAGCTGCCAGCTGGCTCCCAATAAGCGCGAGACGCCCTATCATACTACCGCCAAAGCATTGTTTCTCAAATCTGGTCGCCATGCACTACCACGTCAAAATGCATCATCAAAATCTAGAAGCCACTATTTGTGAGATACGTCGCCTTTATTGGGTACCACGCCTCAGGAGTTTGCTGCGCAGTATAGTCGCCAATTGCGCCATTTGTCGCTTAAGAAAAATCCATGCCGTATCGCCATTGATGGGCCCTCTTCCGATTGATAGACTCACTCCTTATGTCAGGCCATTCAGCTATACGGGCCTTGATTACTTGGGACCGATAACAGTACCTGTTCGCCGCGCCAACGAAAAAAGATGGGTGGCGTTATTTACGTGCCTGACAGTCAGGGCTGTGCATCTGGAGTTGGCTCATGACCTCAGCACTGACTCATGTATAATCGTATTGCGCAACTTTATAAATCGTCGCGGCGTTCCCGTACGTGTGAGGTCCGATAATGGGAAGAACTTCGTCGGTGCTGACATGGAAGCAAAGTGCTTCAGTGAAGTCTTCGATTGGCAGTTCTGGACGTTGATGATGGTGAATCGGGTTGATTCACGGAGGCGGGAATGTTGTGAACCCCTGATTAGTTGTAAAAATATTGGGAACCCCTGATTACTTGTAAAACGTTGGGAACCCTTGATTAGTTGTAAAAATATTTGGTGTACTATATACTTTATGTATTTGATTCCCGCTAATTCTGTGTATGCGTGTTTGTACACAACTAGTATGTCCGCACAATAGGTAACGGTCAATGCAGAGTTCCTATTTCGTTGTTTCTTGTTCGCGTACATATGTACAAACGCGCATATATAGAATTAGCGCTAATTTGTATGTGTCCTTCGCCAAATTTGCCGCTGCGTTAATGACTGGTTCGATTTCAGAAATCAGTCGTTAGCCAGCGGAGGGAGGACACACTGCGAAATAAACGCTACAACGCACGGAAAGTTAAATTCGCAATTCCCTCTTTTTTTTCACAACCAGCTGAACTAAGTTCAGATGTGCAAGGTGATTGACACAGCCTTTGGAAATTTTATTTGGTTATGGTTAGATTTGGTTGCCAGGTTGCTTGTCTCGGTGGCCCTAAGGCCACCTAATACCTGCATTTGATTTCCATCCCCTAACTAAGTTGCTTAAACCACTTAGATCTTTTTAAGAAGGTAACTAATCTCTCCAGTGCGGCATTTGGCTAATTTCCAGGTCTTCAAAGAAATAATCGTCAAGATATTTAGCACGACTTCTTTGAAATTCAGGATATCACAGAGGAGGTGTTGTACCGACTCATTTTCTTCTTCATCTCCAAAACTCCTGCAGAAGTCATTATGAGGGTCTTCCATTCAACTGGCTAGGGTGCCAATGGTGCAGTGACCGGTTATCACATCTGTGAGAACGCTGGTAGTTGATCTGTTGCAGGCAGGCATTTTGTCCTTTTAAGATTCAGTTTGGGCCACAGCCAAACAACCTTCTATTGGTTTCCGCGATTACGCTCAAGTCAATCAGTTCGTTTAGAGAAATTCTTATGTTCCCTACCACTCGCTGAAGCTCCTGCTTAGAGCCTTTCTTGCACACTCATCCGCTCTTTCATTTCCCTCCACTCCAGAGTGCCCGGGGACCCAACAAGCGAGAACGGTCTCTTGCATTCTTTAACACATCTTGAACTGATGCACGCTGAGCCCAGTGTCTTGATCGCTGATTGACTACCAACAAAAATTGTAAGCTTTGTCGGAGGTATGTAAGCAATTTAAGAATAATTGTTCCAGGTGCACTCCCGATCCATTACCCATCTTTGAGTCGTCAGTATAAATATGCTGACCACTATCATCTGATCTGACTCTAGTCTATACTTTCTGTCAGTTAAGTAAAGTAAAGTTGGCTATAAGTAAAGTCGGCTATAAATGAATATATTTTCCAATGATTTTTTTTTTTTTTGCTGATATTAATAAATTTTGCTATTAAACAATTTCATTGAAATGATTTCCTGCCTGGCTTTCCAGCAGCCCTTTTGGCGTCACGGCGACTTCTTCTTAATTTGCGAAAAAAGGTTGGCCTATATTGCTTTCGGCTGTCAATTTGTGCGGTTGCTACACGTGAAATTTTCATAGAAATTTACAATTTTTGCCAATAAGCAAGCAAATTTGTTCATTATTTCTTCGATAAAGTTCCCATTTCCAACTCCATTTGAAACCATAACTTTGCCTTTGTCGCTGTGCTTTATTGTGCCTCGCAAGTTTTCTTGTTTGAGCTCCGTATTGGCCTTGCGCCGTATAAAAGGTCTGCCATCTGGTCCAAATAAGTTTATTTTTACCTCGTCTACAAAAAATACGGTGGACTTATTTATTACGAGCTATTCTACCATTTAAATTTGCTTCTCTCATTATTTTTCGAACAGTTTCTGGAGGGCAAGTCTTACCTAAATTCTTGTTGGCCCTTTCTGTTAACTTTGGAACACTTTTTGTTGGATTTTTCTTCGCATGTCGCACTAACCCTTGACAGTCTTGCTCTGTGAAAGCTTTATTTGTAGCTTGTCGCCCCTTATTTACCATACAAGTTTCATACATATGGCGTTAGACAATGTGCTTAACTGTTGACGAACTTCCCGGTCCCATGTTAAAAAAAAAAACAAGCATACATAAAATTTAGTATTGATTGTTTCATGTCAAATTCACTCTACAAACTCTCGCATAATAAAAATACAATTTCGTTTGTTGAAACTTGCTCCGGTAATAGCGGTACTTTTAACAGTATCATTTAAGCTGCGGCGTGAATTCTCTCAAGGATAAAAAATCTGTTCAACATGGAATTCTTTGTTGGGTTTGCATTAGAATAAAATGGGTGGACACGTTTTTGTATTTATGTTAAGAAATGAAATAAAACAAAATAAATAAAATATCTGCATACTCGGTTTTTCCATTGCATACTCGGTTTTTCCATTTTCGCAAATTATTATGAAATATAGAGCAACTTTACAAAAAAATCGTACCTGTGTCAGTTGTGAGTGACCGTATGTAAACGGCTGAAGTTTTTGACACAATTTGTGATCTGCGCCTTGCAATGGGTCTATAAATACCTGCCGAGCTGGAATATCATTATTCCAAAAATGATCGAAAATTTTTTGTTTCATGTGCATAATGGGACCGAATACCAGGGTTGGCCAGGGCGTTACCCTAAATAATCAATGCAATAACAGAATTAGAGATTTGAAGATTTAGTGATAATGAAACCCTGAAAACCAAAAAATTAGTGGCAGTGTAAAATGCCCAACCCTGCCGAATACCAAACGAACGTTGGACAATCACAGGCCCATGCAGTCGCTAATCTGTCTTAAAAATGCAATTTTGCATGATAAAATTGAGTTAAAAATTCACGAACAGTTAAAAACTGGTGTAAAATGTTGACTACTCATACCTTTTTAATTTTTTCATGTTAATTTCAAAATTTTCTCCATAAACTCAGTGTCAGTTCCAAATACTGTCGATTCGGTGCATTAACAACGTCAGTACGTCACTCGAAAATGAAAGAAAAAATGCCTGTGTCAACCTTGTCCTTCTAGTGGTAACATATGAAGGACATGAATCATCTCGGGTTATCCCAAATCAATCGAAGTCGTAAAGTTTTACCATTAAGTCAAAACGCCCTAACAACAAACTAGTCGCATATGGATGGTCATACCCCGAAGGTACATAGATAATCAAACGTCTTCCATGCGTAGTATTTCTGGTGATTTTTGTTTCACGCGAATTATTGCTGTTATACCGATGTTTATCCACAGATGCTAACGTACCAATTATCTGAGAGTTTTCGGGCTACATACCCTTACACAGAATACATATATGTATATGGTATATAGAAACGCCCTGTATTAATTTCCACAAAAATCTGTATGTTTGTTGTAGTTTCATTGACAAAACGCTCTTCCAATGCCTCTGCGTACATACAAACCTGATGACCTGTGTTAACGCCAGGTCACACTAGCTCAGCACAAAGCATTGGCGTTTGTGTGGCATTAACAAAGCGGAAAATTGGGAATTCCCTAACGCATTGCTGCGTGCTCAGCGAGAAGTCGACTAACAAAGCACTCTTATTTAACTGAGTCGCTTCAGGTCCATTAACATACCTACGATTGGTGTGCAGCTATATTTGCTGTTGTTATTGTTGCTAGTGTCGTACTTGACAGACAGTTAGACGTCAGCAAGACAGGATGGCTAGCGCATGCCGGCTCGATAGTAGGCAACATACAAGGCAACTTTTTTGGTGTTGGCTTTCATGGCTAGACATTTTTAAGGCACTACTGCGGGCGCTTTGAAATATAATTTAATTTCTTATTAATTTCATTTCCGTGGGGCAGCGCGCATATGTATGTTGCCATACTGTCTCCGATGTGCATGCTGCTCCATTAGGACAGTATCTTCGATGTCTTGACCAACACTTGTCCTCGGGTATGTGGAGATTAGATGCCGCATAGCTCCACCAGCTGGGCAATTAAACGGGTATTTAAGTATCTTTCACGACAGCGCGCATAGTCACTTTTTTACATTCACGCAGACGCCTTTTGGTGCGTACGAGTATAAGCGTGGATGTGTGCATTCCTTCAAGACTTTATTATAACTGCATTGTGTGGCGATTGTGTTGTTGTACGTGTACATATGTATGTATACATAATAGTTGTTAGCCGCGCACAAGCACCATAAAATACTCACCTATATGGGTTTTTTCATTCTCCATTTCATCTACATTCCTTGTGATGTTTTTACTGCATTTTTTTATACTTCATTTATTCAATGGTGCCAATTTGTCTATTTACTATTGTATTATCTATAAGCTTTCCATGAGCTCCACACGCTCTCCACCATATATTCGTATGCACTTCTGTAATTCCATTCTTCTCCCATTTTTCTTTCACATAGAAGAATTCTTTTGTTTTGGGTTTTTGATTTAATGCTGCTGTGAAAGATGTTCAAATGAAGGTATGCGCATAGGTGTGTGGTATGTACGTGAGTGCGTGCATAGATTAGTTGTATACTTAAGCCGCTTTTCGAGCAGATTTCTGTGTTTGTTTATACTTACTTACATACCTTGTAATGTGTGCGAAGGTTTATCTCCAACAAAATTATGCGCTTCCTGTGAAAACTCGAGCTAAAACCTGAGAAAACCCGAAGCAGCGCGGCTGCAGCATCTGAGCTGTGTAGGAATTGAATTGCGATCACGTTTTTTTTTTTTTTTTTTTTTTTTTTTTTTTTTTTTTTTTGTTTTTTTTATGAGGAGGAAGCATCGAAAGCCTTACCCCGTCAGTGTGGGACTTTAACCCGAACTAAACCTCCTACCGTCAAAGTACCGATCCCCCCGGTACTACCGTCAAGTATTTCGTCGGGAGGCGGTTTGAGCGTTGCACTCAACGTCAGTTACTGTTCTGATGCAATATGTCACAAGCTGCATCTGCCTATTACCACCACTGTTAGGTCATATCAGAAGACAACCACCCCTGTCGGATCTATACGCCCCCTCCCCCCATGTCCCTGTTCGTTACCATAGAAAAGCTAGTTTCTAATAGTGGTATCGTCAGTTTACCTGTGTTTTCATCTCTGGATAGGTGTGCTGCTTCACGTTCTTATTTGACGTTCGCGCATCCTCCTTGCCTGCTCGCTATTTCGAAGTTGCTGCATTATTTCAGCAGCCATGTTTTGGACTTTGCTCCAATTGTCCTGGCTCATCAACATCAGTGGCACTAAATTCTCGGGCGTGATGCTGCTGCCAAGGTTGCCTTCTAGTTTAGCCCTTACTCTTCTGAAGCGGGGACACGTGAGAAGCACATGTTCTGCGTCCTCCTCAACTGCTGGTGTGCACTGCTCGCAGTATGGACTTTCTTCGTGTCCAAAGCGGTGAAGGTACGCTTTAAAGCAACCATGGCCACTTAGGATTTGGCAGACATAGAAGTCTACTTCTCCGTGCTTTCTCTGGAGCCAAGCTTCAACGTTGGGGATGAGACGGTGGGTCCACCTGCCTTTATTTGCACTTTAATTGCGATCACGTGGACGCTCTTATTTGTGCACATTTCATGCGTTCTTTGGTTACATTTGTATTTAGTTTTCGCTGGCAATTTACTTGCTTTTTGGCGCTTTTGACGAGGTTCGAGATATACATGAGTGTTTACATATACATATACAGATATGATATACTCGTATGCCCCTCATACAAATCACTCGTACAAACCATGAGTGCAATTAGAGCAGCTGTCACTCAGCAGTTCTCAATGGTTGGAGTTCGAAGAAATCATTGATATGCGCCTTGTTGTATATCTATCCGTGTGTGCGTTTGTTAGTGTGTACGAGTGTGTACCAATATCTGTTTGTCTATATTACGTTTATTGAGTTGATCTGGTAATTGCACCGAGTTGGGAACAATTAGTGTTTAATAGAAATTTGTAATCTCTTTCGGCCGGTTTCACCACAGCAAATTAAGTTAAAATTTATTTTTTTAAGTTTTAAGTTTGGATTTAATCTTCACTTAAATGGCCACTGCAGCCCACTTAAGTTGGAATTAAATATGATCAATTGCAAATTTGTATACTTTGTATACTAATCGGCAGTTTTGACAGTAACAAATTTTATTTTATTTTAAAATGGATTCTAATGATGCAAGTGACGTGTAGCACAAAGTTTTGATAAATGTAGTGAGGCAGCGCCGAAATTTTCTAACGCATTCTAACGATGTGGCCCTTCGCTGTAGATTTTGTTTAACCCTCCATTGGGCACCCGGATCTGGTCAAACTTTTCTGGACTTTCTGACGACTTTAGCTTCCAGGTAGCTTCCTAAAATTTAATTTTATATCGATTTATGAATTTAAACTTTTAAAAAGAGATATACATGAGTATTTACATATATACAGATATGATATATTCGTATACCCCTCATACAAAAAATCCCAAAAAATTTTAGAACGATTGGTCGATAACTTTTTAAGCTAGAATGCCCACCAGTTGAAAAAAAGTAGTTTCGAGAAAAACGTCGTTCTAACTAACACGCGCTACGGTGCAGACCCTGGCCATGGCTATTGTGGCCAGTTGGTTGGGATCGTCACAAGACGCACTTATATTAAGAAACTCGTGAATATTTAGCAAATTGAGGCAAGCGAATTCGGCAATGGCTGGCACTTGACGACAGTTGTTACGCTTGCAAACAGTGGATAGTGACTCTCTTGTTAGAGGTAGAAACTCGAGGCGCATCATTGTACAATAAGTCTCAAATAAGGGCACTCAATTGTATTGAATGTAAGGATGGCGTATGCAAACGACGATTTCCAATACTCGCTTTGGAAATACGAATGCACGTCAAAGAAGTTTAAGGTATCATCGTAGTAACTGGAGTATTGCAGAACATTTGCAACATAAATATAATCTGTGCTTGTTGTGTTAGATTAAATAAATAAATAACGACGTGACTGCTCCCCCAGTATATGGAGATGATATAAATGTCGGATTATATTCCCCGCCGTGCAAATAAAAGTCGAGTTTACTTGTTAAAAATCTTTCTTCACTTTTTTTAATTTTATGTTAAAACTAAACTCGTAAAGTCATGTGCTTCTTATTCGAATGTATGTCCGTTTTTCTAATGATCAGTTCAGAGCTCTTGTCGTTCGGTCAGTGATGTCCATTTTCATTAAGTTCGTTAAAAATGCAAAGATGCCTTGCATATTATTGCTTATTATGCCCATTTCTAAGAGTCCTTCGTTCGTCTGTCAATCCCAAATAAATGAAATTATCGACACCGTAGTTGATGCACTCACAGTCCCAGCTCCAGGTCGAAGTGATAATATATACAGAAGAATTTTGAATGCTTGTAACATTTACTTAATTTCAACCATAAGAACTTTTGTATTCCTTTTAAATATTAAGTAAAAAGAAAATTAAGGTACTTTAAAGTCAAGTACTTTAAACTAAATAAATAAAAATTACTTAAAGCTGCTGCAACATTGCAATTTACAAAATCAATTAGTTATGTATATCGGGTGTTTTTAAGAGCTTTTAAACTTTAAATGATAATACAAATCAGAAATATCGTTGAAATGATTATTTTTTTATTATATCGTAAATAATTCTATGGCTTTTAGTTTTTGAATATGATTACAATTATTTGTCCGACTAGTTCTTTCCATTTTACAAGTTTTGATAACTATTTATTTCAAACAGCTGTTATTACTTACTAACATGCCTGAGTTTGAACTTGTCATGTATCAAATATTGATGAAACTGAGAAAATTTAAGTGAAAATTATATATAAATATGTATATGTATATAGATTTACATATATTGCTAATATATTGCTATATCGCTCACACCCGTTTTGGGTGTTTGCCCGAGCATTTGCATACAAATAATATCGAGATGTACATTTTCCAATTACGTTTCATATTGGAGCTACGTCGCCCAATGGCGTCACACCGATGATCTCCTCTTTAATACAAATGGCCACCTAAATAATATTCACATACAACTGCCTTCATTGACACACACATATATATAGTATGTATGTATGTGCGATTCAATAGTAAAATAAATAGGAACGGTTTATTGATTAAACTGCAATTGAAACTGTTTCTGAACGTGCTCTTCTTCACGAGCGCCGCTCAAAAAATATGTTTGCTCCGCCATACTCTTCATACTCTCCACACTCTACCCCTTAAAATTGATTTTGATTGGCCTATGCTGCTATCGTTGCTTTGTAGTACTCATCGTATGCTATCCTCTGCGGCGCTGCACAGCTCCACTCTGTTAATTTGACATAAGTAGTATTTCTTTTTCGGTTGTAGGCGAACTGATTCGCCAAGCGATAACTTATTTCCTCTAGCATTAGCTTCCTTTGCAGGTTTATTCAAAAAATTTGAAATGTATGAATGAATGGATCAATCAATGAAATCGCGCTGCCGTGCAACAACAAGCGTACGCACACACAAACAAGTCGTTCGACCGACTAACCGATCGTCCCACTATGCATTTGATTTAATTTCGTTTGGACAAACCAGATTTAATAAATGAAATCAAATAAGACAAAGCAACGAAAAATAATCGTAGTAATATATCAAGCTTTAAAATGCCAAGCAACGGCTACGCACTTTTGCCAATAGTTTTTTTTTCTTTTGTTATTTTGTTGCTGCTTTAATGTTTTGGATATGGATGTTGGTGTTGGTGTTAAATTAATGAATTGATTTTCGATTTTTTGTGAATGTTTTGTATTTGGAATTTGATTTGTTGCTCGGTGCTTACCACGCACCTTTGATTCATTCATTCATATATTTGAGCGCCTAATCATTCAAGCAGAAAGGCTTTTGAGTGGTCGTGCAGACAGGTAGACACACACATATGCACGTTAACTACAAGTGAATTGCGCCGGAAGGGCAGACTGATAGGCAGCATAGCACTCAATTGCACACCCCACTTATATGTAGGTATAAATATGTAAGCTTTGCAGCGGTCTAACTGTCCGGCCGGACGGATGTTGAGACGGCCGACTGCTTGCCGCCAATCAGCAATCGTCGGTGGTCGGTCGTCTGTCGCCAATTGCAATTGAGGAGGTGTTAAAATGTTGTTAACTGATTTTTAATAAATGCGCCGGCAACGGCAACACGACAACAACAGCAAGGCAACAAAGCGACGATAAGCAATAAAAATTACACTTAGACGTTCACATGATGACGTGTTTTACATTATACCTACAGCCTTTAAATGTATTTATTCGATTTTTTATTAATGTTTCGCAATCAATGATAAAACTTTCAATGCAACAACAGCAACAGCCACTGCAAGAGTTGATATTAGCTGTTGTTGGCCTGCAATAAAGGCATTCGAGTGGCGAGTGCGCGTCATCGCCAAGTGTTGCCTACTGTCCGCCTCTATGGCGCTGGTGAGCGGCTGATGCATCTGTCTGGTTGTTTGACGCCACTTTTCGCTTTTGGCTTTTTGGTTTGGTTGTTGGCGCAATTCGGCCACTTGTGAATGCACACTCACAGCGCGCCTCCGACTTCACGCCAACCCAACCATTGGGTCGCCACAAAATGTCAGTTGGCTTACCGACGTTTATCTGCTGGCTGTTGGCTGCCGCCTTCTCCACTTTTGTTGCAAATTCATTTATTTAATTAGTGTTTCCTTGTTGTCAATTTTTTGGCGTTTCATTTTTCCTTTTATTTCATTTTTAATTTTCGATTTTTTGCTTTTGGTTCGGTCACTTGGTGCTACTTTATTTGCTTTTGTGCATATTTGGGAAGCGCACACTGGTGCGCGCGTGTGTGTTTATGTGTGCAGCTAAACGTTTAAATCCATTTATAGCACAAAGTTAGCCAGTGAGTCTGTTGGCGCGACGTAGTGCTCATTCGACTTGGGAGTTGCCTGTTTGCGCGCCTCCACGGCTAACTGACACATCGCACTTTGTCGCCTGCCTGCCTGCCTACCTACCTGTTTGGTTGTGGACTGGCTTTGTAGGTCGTGCTGGCTGCCTTAGCTGCCTTGTCTGCCTAGTTTGTCATCTCACGGCTGCCAATATGCTTGCGCCTGTCTCGCCGTACGACTTTATGTCTGCCTTCTTGTGCGACTGCCAGTCTTCCCCTACATCCGCCGAACTTCTAGGTAGCGTTTGCCCTCCGCACGCCTGCCCGTCCGTTCATGCTGTCTTCGATCTGTTTGTTTATTTGTTTATGTTGTTGTGTGGTTTTGTTTGCCATTTGCCGCCACGTATGTGTGGGCAGAGGAAACACTAAATGCCCACAAGGTGTCAAATTGCAACAGACTTTGTTGCTCTCGGTTGGTTGTTGCATTCTTGTTGTTGCTTTTATGGTTCTTTTGTTTGTTATTTGTTATTTTTTATTTCTTTTGTTTTTTGTTTGTTTTCCTTTTTGTCTCTAAATCTTCATTTTCTCTCCTTAATTCATTCTTTACCTTGTTGTTGCTGTTGATTTGCATCCAAATCAGTATATTTTGAATGGTGACTTAATCATTTTGTCGCCACGCAGTTGCATTTTAAATTAATTTATGTTAAAATTTCTGCGACAAGTTGACATTTTGGCTCGGCTCAAATTTGTTGTTTATTGCTTCACGGCTTCATTGTTAAGAATTCAAATAGTGGTGAAAAAGGCAATTTGGCAATTAAATGTATTTTTGATTTTTCCTTGAATACTCGAAATTATTGGTAGTGTCGCAAAATTTATTCTAAAAATACACAGCTTGTCAAGAATGACTTTACACATGGAAAATAAATACAATAACTCAACTAAAGGTTTCAAAACCACAGCTTTTAATATTTGGACCGCGTCTTTTTTAATCAAATATGGCGAAAAGATGGTTAATGGTGTGACCAATATTAGGCCGTTAGCTGGTTCTCAGCGGATGGGCTGACGTAGCAGAAGTTACGAATCTTTACGAAAAAAACTAAGAATGTGTTAGTTATATACGAAAAAATTAACACAATGTCACTTCGTCTGAACAACGACTGATTGGATGAGTGTGTGAATACATGTGAAATGATCGTGCTAATCTTGGCTGACGAATCACCCTCATTACGTGGCAGCCGAAGTTCCCCTCACGATTTTTGTTTTCCACCTCAGTTGCTGGCCAAACCTAGTCAAGGATGATAAATTACCGGGTTTGCTCGTTAGGTATGGAGAAACACAATTTTTGAGGGAAACTACATCAGGGAATGGATTCTACATCACTTGCGCCCGTGTCTCACGAAATTTAGCTTGTGGCAATGACATAAAAGAGAAATCATCACAGCCAATGCTTATATATAATATATGATTCAACCGTTGTCATGACATTAACACAAGCTAAATTTTATTAAATACATACCAAGTGACGTCAGCCCATCAGCTGATTCTGTCGAATGCGCTCAGAACCTCTAAAACTCTTTTCACCATTGTTACTGTCAAGAAACTGCTTCCACAATTCCTCTCTTTAATTATTAGGCCTCTTCTTTTCGCCAAGCGTTAGCAAGTGCCGAATAGATGAAGCAACTGGTATAAACATATATTGGCAGCTGCCTAAAATGACATGTGTTTGTAAAATAGTGAGTTGAACCAGTTTTATGAGATATGTATAACCACAACTTTGTTTTTGCCTATTATAGCAAATATTCAGCGTTGAACGGTACTTTACCGTTACCTATTCTCTGTCAGACACTTTTCTACGATTTTATTTGCTAGTTGATGATTGATTTTTGCTTTATATGCATCGAATTTTAAAATATATAGTGTTTTTAAAATGCCGGGCAAGAGTGGAAGCCAATATAAAATTTCATAAATCGCGCTGAAAACGAAGGTAGACTCGAGCTAAAGTGTGGAAGTAGCCATAAACCTAAGATAACCGAATGTGGAGAGCGCTTATTGATATGGAAACCTCAGATTTCGACCACAACTCTTGCGAGAGAACTCAAGGAGTGCGGTCATGTTGTTTCTCATGAAATGCAGAGATATTGGTTTTTGTTGCATTTTATGTTTATTTTTCTGATAAGTTGTCGATTTTATTTATAAAATTGTCTTAAAATTCTTATAATTGATACTAAAAAAAGTTTAAAAGAAGAAAATATTTGGATACTAAAGTTGAAACACTGAGTTAATTTTCAATGCCTGACAAACTGTATATAATTTTATTTATTTATTTTTTTATAAAAATTGACTTAAAGAGTAAATTTTATAAGCAAATTGTAACATAAAGCGAGAGCGTCGAGGCCTTACGCTTAAATTGTGTATATGGAGTACTTTTGTATTGTGTCTTAAATTTTATGGTATAGGTTGGTTATTTTAAGGAATTTGGTTATTACAGATATTGAATCGTAGGTTGGGGAAGATAGATGCGTCATTGGATTTGAGTTGCTGAAGATTTGTCTTCTGCGGGCGGTGTATAATGGGCAATGAAGGAGGATATGGGGTATGGTACATCTTACGTCCGGGCTACACGTACATGTAGTTGGGTTGGTGTTGGCCATTAAGTGTCCATTTTTAGCCTTTGTATGCCCTAGACGAAGACGCCGAACTTTATGTCATCTAGTCGGGTCACCCTATTTTTATTCTTTTTTATAAAGCCCGGTATGTGGGTTTTTGTGTGGTTTACCTCTTGGTACCAGTCATTAGTTGAGTTCCATGCATGGTACTGTTTGTTATCGAAATGTTTTTTTATATGTTTTTTAATGTCGGTTAAGTTGAAGTTGTCTGTCATTAGTGTTGGTGTTTGATGTGCTTGTTTGGCGGTGCAGTCAGCGAATTCATTTGGTTATGTTGGCGTGCCCCGGCACCCAAATTAGTTTGATTTGAGGGTGTTTCGCTATCATAGTGTTTCTAATGGTGGTTGGATATTGATCGCAGTTGTATATGTTTGCTATTGAGTTGATAGGCGAAAGGGAATCAGAACATATTAATTTATTTTATCCATCACATATTAAAGCATGCTAAACATACATACAAACAAATATGAGAGTGTAGTTTGCGTTTTCACATTCCTAAATCGCGTATGCAGTTCGACAGCGTCGTTCCAATTTCATGCCCTTGACCTTAAATTTGATCCCTTATACGCGGCTATCCGTACGTCCATTTGGTGCGGATGCATTCTCCACATTACTAAGCATACACATAGCCATACATTTGGACACTTCCATTCCAAGTGAAAGTTGCCACCATCTCAAGCCTTTCCTAGCTCAGCTAGCCACCAGAGAGCCTTGAGACTTGCAGCTTTATTTCAAATTTGTATTTTATCACTCGCAGCTATGCATGCGTGTGTGTATGTACGTGTATACTCATCCTTGCCATTATTTCTGTGGGCCTCTTCTTCTAAAAATGCAACGATTAGTATGTATGTATGCATTCCGCGCCATAAATTGGCATCCAATTGCCATAAATGCCCCGCAATTCACTACCAATCAGCGCAGTGGCCCAACAAAATACGTCACCCTGCCTCCCTGACACACCGCTGCACACCACCATACATACTAGTCTGTTTGCCGGCCAACATGATGTTGTGGCAACATTGACGACAATGTTGGTGCGTTCCACTCGTGTTGCATGAGCGAGTGCTGCAATGGCAGTTCAATGACTTGTGCGCTTCTAACTAAGAAAGCTGACTGCCTAACAAACTAACAGTGTGGGCCGGCCGGCCAGTGGAATGGCTACTAGCTACACATACATACAAACTAACTATGTATACAAACTTTGATTTTCCTTTTATTTTTATACATTTTTTTCGTTTTTGTTCGTGTCTACTTGTTCCGCTGTTTGACTAGTCGATCGATCGCTCGCTGGCTCACTATAAAGGTTGCTTAGTTAGTTTGGTGGGTCGTTAGCGTTGTCAGCAAAGCCACCTACGACGTCGTCAGTGCACACACCAAAGACAGGATGTGCTGCTCACTGCTGCGTACTGCGGAGGCGCGCACAACACCAACAACATTTGCTTAGAATGGTCGCTCCAAAAGGAGGACATTCGCATATTGAGTGCATGTTTGCATTCATGCCTTGGTGTGTGTGCGCGTGTGTAAGTGCGAAAATATTGATTTTAATGGCCAAGTTAATGTTGCATATATGGCAAATGGTAATGGCTAAATGTTAAAATGGCAAATGGCAAATAGCGAAAAGGCGAAAAAGCGAAAAAGTGCAAAAATACCAAAGTGATGAAGGCACTTAAATGCCATATTCACTCAAGCCGCTGCCTCTGCACACACATGCACTTATGTGTTGTATGTAAGTGTGCAGTATTTTAGCATACATATACACACATACATACGTACTTGTATATATTTGCACGCATCAATTTGCAGTTGTGTGTGTGTGTGTGGAACCTGGTTGCATCTAAGTAAAAGAATCTTTGGCTAGCCTGCTGTTGCTTTTGTTGCCGCCACTTTCGACTGGCGGATGATGTCGTTGTTTTTCCGATTCGCTGTAGTTATTGTTGTTGGCGGTTGTGCATTTCGCTTTTGTGTATATGCCACATTCTTGTTCTGCATTAATTATCAAAGTGCAACAATCTTTTTTAATTTAAATTCCTCAAAACGCAGCCAACACAGAATATGCCAACACAACAAAAGTAACAACAACAGCAGCAACAGGGCAACCGCAAAATTAGCAGGGCATTGCAAATTTAGTGCGGCATAGAAAAATAGCGGTGTTTCATTTGTGCTTCGTCAAAAAATGAAAACTCTTTGATTTGTGAGCGGTTCCTTAATGTGACTTTGTTTTCTTACTGCATACATACACACACATACGCATACATACGTACATACTTGCATACATTATTTCCCCCAGATTTTGTTGACGCTGCTGTGTGGCTACGCTTCCCCAAAATGATACGAATCTCACAGACAGTACGGCACATTTAATGGATTTTGCTGTTGGCGTGGCGATGCGGTGATGCGGCAGTGCGGCCACTCGCCACATGTGACTTGTGCCGCACAAGTACCAACTAAGTCAACATGCGGCATGTCACAAGCAATAAGTAAATGCGCCCAGCAATGATGCATACGATGTGCTTGTTGTTGTTGTTGTTGTTGTTGTTGTTCTTACTTTTATTAACCAAAATATATCAAATTTTGTATATGTGTGTGCGTGTGTGCATATGAGAGCGCTTGGCAGTCTGAAAATGCGATTTGTGCGCGGCAACAATCGTTGCTGCTGTTTATATCCGCGGTGCTATTTTCGCATCTGGCAGGGTGGGGTGTTCACTGAGTTGTGGCGAGGAGTGAGTGGGCTGAAAAGTGAAAGAACGCGACGCAATGCAATGAGTCACAGCAATTACACATAAGTATGTTTGTGTGTAGTTCTCTTGACGCACTATTTCCGACAATATTGGAGTTTTTTTTTTTTTGTTTTTGGTTTTAGCCTTACGTCTCCACTTGCTCGAGTGCTAGAGCAGATATTACCAAATTTTTATTCTGTTAAGTTTCGGACAAGCAATTAGTTAAGGTGTTTGTATGAAAAAGTGCTCAATTAAAATATTCCTTACACGGCTGGCCGAGAATAGAAATTTCATGTTCTTGGAAAGAAAATCTTTAAATTTTTTTACCTATTTTGTATAGGTTTCATATTCACGTGCATTAGCGCATTAAGATGTTATAACTTCATTCATACAAAGGGTTGCTTGCAACAGTCTAACGGAATCACGATAGGTGTAAAGGGTATTTCAAAAGACGCGCCTCGATATTAATAGCCCTGGAATAGGTGAACACTGTTTCTGAAATTGTTCATATTGGTCGAGTAATATGAGGCTCGGGAAATATAAAGTAACCCAAAAAATTACCAAATATGAAATAAAGAGTCCAGCTTAAATGTTGTTTTAAAATAAAACATGTAAACATTTAGATTCTTTCAGTTCTTTCTAACAATTATTTTTGAAAAATTACATCACTTAAAAGCCCACCATGAGCTCGCCTACAGGTAAACATCGCCAAACAATCTGTTATGAACGCCTAATTGTTGGTAGCCGTAGCCGAATAGTTTGTAAATGACTGCCAATCGGTAGTGCATAGGCATGAAACATCTGAAGAAAAAGTGTTTTTTTTTAACTGTCGCCTCTCGGCAGGCAACGGCAAACCTCCGAGTGTAGTTCTGTCATGAAAAAAGCTACTCATAAAAAATCATTTCCCATTCGGCGTCGGCTTAAAACTATAGGTCCTTCCATTTGTATCTTGCTCCACAAGGCACATGCCACTATTGCGATTAGAAAAGCTCGACCAAACACCTAACAGTAGTGTTCGGGCTAATTTATTTATTTTTATTTGTATCGAGACATCGATGTTGAAGGTTTTTCAGCAACACTTTGCGCCACAGCAGCAATATCCTCAGCAGAAATCCGGTTTTTGGACTGTCAGTCCTTTTTCTATCCTCAACAGAATTGCTTGAATGATAGAAAGTCTTTTCACCATCTTTTGAAATGTCGACTCATTTGGACGAATATTTCCATGTATATAGTAAAAAGGGGGCAACATTATCCGTCGTTCAATAATCAGTAGTTGTTCAATCATCCCAAAGAAGTCATCAAGTAGTCGAAGTTGTCGGAAGAAGGCGTCGCAGAAGTTGAAAGTTTTAAAGTAGCCGCCAGAAGAAATCGTTTAAGCCGAGCCATTTACGCTTAATATTGAATACGCATAATACCTTTTGAAATATTGAATTGTGGGAACACGCATCGAAAACTTGTGTACAGCGAATATTGTTCATTAATTTTACAAACGAGGAACGCATATTAAAGTGTTCCGAATGACGAAATTAATCGATTTTGCGAAGTCTGCATCAACCAAGTCTGATTGCCCGTTTATCCGTTCGTACATGTGCCTGTCTGTGAGGCGGATAACTTAATGAACCAAAGGAATTTCACGCCTGCTGGCCAATGGTAGGTTGGCATTAAAACTTGCCAATAATCACGTCCACTTTCCGTATATCAGTTTTTTTTTTGGTTCCCATTCAAAACATGCGATACTTTATGAAAATTTGTGACTGAATATATTTAGGATGAAAATAAAATGTGGTAAATTTAGTAAAAGGAAGGTAGGAAGATTGAATAAATTTATTAAGTTCAAAAATATCACCCCAAACTCTATGCCTCTACACATACAGTGCATTTGTTTTTACCTTAGTATGTGTCCCAAAAAATAACGGGGAAACCATCCAGTTGTTGATGTTGTTGTGGCAGCATAAACATTCCGCATACAAGCACAGGGAATGGTGCTGGAGAGACAAGTCCTTGGCCGGGTATAAATCCGGTTCATTACGGTAACATATAAATGACTGTAAGTAAGTGAATGTAAGTCCGGTATATAAAGTTCGATTCCACCAGAACTAAAACTCGTCTTTACTTTTTATCTTTATGACGATTGAAATGTTAATGGTAGAAAAACTGTGCCTCATGCATTTTAGATGGATCAATTGGTTGCCCTCCCTTCTTATTAAAATGTTTCTTATGTTACCTTCTCATAAACTTAGACCATTAGCTGGATCGTTATCTGAACTAAATCACCCTGCTAGATAGCTTCTCATTGTACTTAATTACTATATAAAAAAATTGCTCTAATAGAAAAAGATTCTTATAGACTCTGTAAAGAAACACAAGAAACAGACTTAATTACCTGGCACACAGGATTCCATAATTTGTTTTAACTTACCCATTAACAAACATACATTTACTTTACTTATCATTCATTACTTCCGTATTTGGCTACACTTAAAAAAGAATCAAATCAAGTCAAATCCTCTAAATTCTTCACAGCATGTGATGTTGCATGATTCACGCCTGAAAGACAATAAAAATAGCGACTAAAAATAATTTACCTACTTATTCATTGCAATTAAGTGCATACATACATACATACATACACACACACATACATATGCACATGCATTGCTTATTTTAATTGCAAAAACAATGCCTCTCAAGAAAAGTGGGCGTGCGCTGCAAGTCACTTGACCAAGCGATGATTTGCTGCAACCCGGGGGACAACACACAACCAGCCACCTACTCACATGGCATACAAACGTACAACCAACCCACCTACCCAGAAAAGGGCACGTCCGCTATACAACAACGTATGTAATACAGCATTGTGATCTGGTCACAACAGACAGCTGGTCTCCTCATTGTCAGCAGATTTGAAACAATGCAACGCGTCACAGCGTCAGCAGCTCTCGAAGAAGATGCAGCACGCCCGGTGTCTCGTGCTAGCCAAGCCAAAAATATACAAATCGGTCAAAAATTGATATATGTAAATGAAAATAAGAAATAAAACAACAACAAAAGCAATAAAAGAAGAACCCAAAAACGAAAGGGAAAATCGAACAAAAAAATTCCGGCAACATGTGATTGCAACAACAGCAATCAAATGAGTCTTGCAAATTTTTCAAATAACTTTGACGCATCGTTGGGTTAATGCATTTTAATATCGTGTTGCTTCTGTTGTTGTTGTTGTTGCTGTAGTTGCACATGTAACAATGTGCGATTTGTTGCTAATGCTGTTATTTAATGGCTGTTTGTGGCAATTAAAAATGTAATCAAAAAAATGTGCCGGGTATTTTGGGTGTACATTAGCAGCGATTTTCTTGCCATTAAACGTTTTACTCACAACTCTTAGCATTGTTTGGTTTGTTTTTGTCGGATTCATAGCTGTGTAAATAAATGCGTGTGTGTGTGTGTGTGTATGCGGGGCTAATATGAGACAATAAATATTAAATAAGCTATGAAATAAAATATAAATGCACATACACATACGCACATACCAATACATACAAAGCCCATTGCTCAAAGTAATGACTAAAGTGGCAATGAGTTGGCATCGGCGAAAAATTATGGTTTTGATGACCAGCTGATTTGCAGAGGCTCAGGAAGCGGGTAGGAGCGGCAGACGGGGGAGAGCATTAATTGATTACTCTTTTAATTGGAGGTGCTTATTCAGCATTTGAAGAAATTGTGTAAGTTGCATCCACAAAAAATACTCAGCAGACGGCATACGCAGTAAATGTTTTACAGTCAGAAGATCTGCCTCCGACGACTTTGCCCCGATTGTGTTGGCATTCAACACGCATTCTCTATTATTGTTAACTGGCTCGTGTGTAAGTGGGCATACCATTTCATATTTATCACGTGTAATACTGTGCGAAAAAACTGCAGATATTTTGATGAAGTCTGGCTGGCCCTCTGACGCTCTCATCACCGAAAATTCGGTTACAATATGTTAAATAATTGGCGCCCACACTTCTATTAAATGTATGTCCCAGCTCCTCCTCATATTTGTGGCGTGCGTCTTGTTGGTGTTCCACAAATGGAGGGACCTACAGCTTTAAAACGATTCCGACTTGAATGCATCACTGAAGCTAAAATGCTGCGTTTTCCCTCAACTACGATTTCCTCGTTATTTCTGCTTAAAAGTAATTTCGCAGACTTCGTTCACAAATTTTTTTGCGAAAAATATACCGCTACTTAAAAACTATTTGTAGATAACATACATACATACATATAATATATGTATGTGTCTGAACTGTAGTACGCCTCCAATTTTTGGTTTTGCCAACGAGTTTCAGTTACTTTCAATTCCATCACAACTGCAATAAAATCTCTGCATGAGGCCAACAAATTGAATCTCGGCCTACGAAGATGTATTAATTGAATTTTAATTGCAGCAAAAACTGTTTGGCAACAATAACATCATGCAACTGTATGTATGCAAAAAATGCATTGCATACAGGCAGAAGCTGTCTTTTTTGCACCAACGCAATGCCGGCAAAATTTAGTTGTAAACAAATTCAACTTTAAACTAGCAGATAAATGCATGGTAAATATGAAATTCGACTATAAGTGTACGCATGCACTTTAGTATTAGGATGGCCCAAAAACAACAAAACACAAACAAAAACAACAAAAAATCCGTAATGCTACTTAGTAAATCAAATAGTTTCCGGAACACCCACCAGGTGACGCTCTAAGTCAACTGATTTGAGTTCTGTTCATTTTTTAGGTTGCAACATCTATGATTAACATTCCTACCAACATCTTATTGCCATAGTTTCACATTTGTAAAAATTACGCCGTCCTGAGTAAATCTACCTCTGCACGTCTTTTCAATTTTTGACAGTTTTCAAATGGATTTGAATTTGGAACAACGAATTTGTGTTAAATTTTGCGTTAAAAATGGTGCGAACACCTTAGAAATTTTGGGAAACTGTTTCGGTAGTGATACAATACAGAAAACAACCGCTTACGAGACGCTTCAGAAGAGATCGTGAGCCCATCGAGGACGACGAACGTAGTGGCAGGCCGACGACATCGAAAACTGATGAAAATATCAATAAAGTGAAACAAAAGTTGATCAATAACCACAAATCAAGCAACAAAGAGCTGGGACCTGGCAGAGGACTTGAACATTGCTTATGGATCCATTCAGGGCATTGTAGCTAATGATTCGGGTTTGCGTAGTGTTGCTGCAAAGCTGGTCCCAAAAGAGCTGAATTTCATGCAAAAAAGAGGCCGCATTGATATCGCTAAAGACATGATTTCCAGGGCTGAATCCGACCCAACATTCATCAAACGCATCATTACTGGAGACGAGACGTGGGTTTAGTAGTACAACACACAATTATCCAGACCTCAGGCGATTGAGTGAAGAGTGAAAGATCACTCTGCTTTCTGAAAACAGAACTGAATGAGAAACTAGCGCTGGAAATGCAATCGATATGGGAACACTCAACGTCATACAAAACTGCCAAAAATATACTAAGGACTTGGAATTCGAAAAATTACAAACTTTATTTTATCACTCTATATAGAAGACTGCAAAATATTTGTTGGAGTACTGACGGGACACTGCCTCACCCCACATCATGCAGCCAAAATGGTAGTATTGCACACTTGCAACTAAGCGAAGGCTAGAAGTATTTTGGATCACCTACTTTGTCACTGTCCTGTAAGACTCGACAAATGTGCCTAGGATCAATATATATTTCATCCTTGAAGGATATTGCTGACAAAAGGCTGAATAATAATTCGACTCCAAATACATAGCACTGACAACACAATGGACCCTAGAGGTCTAAGTGAGATATTTTTACAAATCAGCCAGCACTACCTAATCTAACCTAACTTTGATTAAGTGTAGGCATGTCCATATATAGCATAACTTCTCCTAACGGACACCTCTATTAGCCGGATAACTTCCTTGAGCGCACTTTTTTTCTATACTAAATCTAATGTCTCGCTGAACCTCTTACAATTATATTTAATAAATCGTTATCCTCCGGTATCTTTGTTGACGATTGGAAATTTACTTCCGTTACGCCTATATTTAAGAGTGGAAATAAAAACGATGTTAGCAATTACAGACCGATTTCGAAGCTTTCGTCTGTCTCAAAACTTTTTGAGATAACAGTAAATGATAAGTTATATTTTGCTGTCAAAGGCCTAATATCTACCAACCAGCATGGTTTCGTTGCAAGTCGCTCCACTGTCACTAATTTATCTATTTTCAATGGTTACTGCATTTCAGCCATCCAGAACAGATCCCAAGTTGATACAATTTATACAGACTTCTCTAAAGCGTTTGACAAAGTATCGCACCGAATACTCTTGTCGAAGCTTGCATCATTGGGTATACACTCCACGTTTTTGTCGTGGATCAAATCATATTTGTCCAACAGGCACTGCGTTGTAGCCGTTGATAATACGACATCTCGTGCATTTATTGCGTCCTCTGGTGTCCCACAGGGAAGTATTCTAGGACCCCTTCTCTTCATACTTTTTATTAACGATATTGGTTCTTGCTTTTCGTTTGCAGAACACTTGTTGTATGCTGATGATCTAAAAATATTTGCGGTAATTAACAGTCTTAGTGACTCTGAAAAGTTGCAAGCTGACTTGCACAATGTTCGGAATTGGTGCTATTTAAACCGTTTGTCACTAAATATTAGCAAATGCTTTCACGTAAAATATGCTAAATCAAACAATACTTTGCATACTTCGTATACTTCGTATAGTATTGCTGGCTTCCCTTTGCAATCCGTTGAGGAAATTAAAGACTTAGGCGTTATTTTCGACTCTAAGCTGAATTTCACCAGCCATGTTAACCACGTCATAAGACGACCATATGCGATGCTAGCATTCGTACGCCGAAATTGTTCTGCATTTACTAACCCATACACTCTCAAAACATTGTATTGTGCTTTTGTTAGATCAAGATTAGAGTATGCCGCTATTATTTGGAGACCGTACCAAATAGGACTGTCTAATCGGATTGAGAGAGTTCAGAAAGTATTTCTTCGTTTTGCGCTCCGATCTTTAAACTTTTCTGAACCTGTACCATCGTACCGCTCTCGATGTTTATTGATTGACTTAAAACCTCTTGATAGCAGACGATCTATTCTATCGTGCTCATTTATTATTCGTATCATTTCTGGATCTATTGATTGTCCTTCTCTTTTAAGTAAAATTCAATTTAATATACCCAATATGAGGCTCCGACAGTACGAAACCTTTAAAATTGGCTTCTCGAGAACCAACGATGGGGTGAATGCTCCGATTCCTAGGGCATGTGCAGATTTAAATATGTTTTTCAATTCTTCCGATGCTGATTTTACGTGGCCGTATGGGATCTTAGTCAATCTTCTTAAATCGTTCTTTTCTTAGTAACCACTAAACTATTGTACATTAGCTTAATATAGTCTGTAAGAATGTATCCATTTAAAGACAATAAATATATAAATAAATAAATAAATAAATAAATAATGTATCGGAAGAAGTTACCGTCTTTTGAGGAGACACCTCTCTTGGACGGATAAAATATGACTGATGGTGGGTGGGTGTCCGCCCAAAACAGATTTCACTGTAGTATTAGGATGGCCCAAAAAAAGCAAAAAAAAGTTTCTGAATGCTACTTCCTACATTTTCTATGGCCAAAAAAATTAAGCATAGATATTTTTTACATTTTTTTATTTTTAATATTTACCCGTGCCACTTACGCCCCGAAAATTACCATTGAATTGCCATGGGAAAAATGCGCTTTTCCGTAAATTTGGCTAAAAATATTTACATTCATCGATACAAATGAAACTCCTATCTTATTTTCTCTTCACAAATGTCGAGAAAACACTTTTTTGTACCGTCCTACTAAGCATAGATGTGTATACATTTGCCAATATATGTACATGTAAGTGTGTGCAAGTAAGTAAACCTTGTCTGCACATACATAAACACTTATGCATGCACAGATTATTTTTTCATTTGTGTGTTAATTGTTGTTGTGTTTTTTTTGCTCACATAAATTGCATCATCAGCAATAACAAAAGTAAAACGGCAGACTTAACAGCCGGCCGACATTTTTTATATTCGAATAAGCAACATACTTGCATGTGGTGAGTTTTCTGCAAAGGTAGACTTTAATAGTTTTACTAATGTGACAGACACTTCTGTATGTATGAGTAATTGACAAAAAAAACAAAAAGCATCACCTACTACAGCATGGAGGTCGTACCAATTGAAAATGATGAGATGCGAAAGTTTTTATCTCTTTGCGATTAGTAATACATCTCAGCAATGAAAGTGTGTAAATAGGAATGCACTTAAATTTATTAACAAGCTGAATTACAAACAATAGCAATAAAAATGCGAAAATCGGTAACTGTTAAAAGTAGAAATAATTACAAATGTGGAAGAAGCAAAAAAAAAAACAGAAAATACAACGAGAGTCACCCACCGACCAAGACGAAATCGTTGCTCACTCGTGCGTTCGCGAAAGCGGTTCGTCATTGACATGTGAGTATTACGCGCGATTGCTTACTATATATAGGGTTTTTCGTAAGAGCGCTTCAACTTTTGAACTCTTTTGAATAAAGCACAAACGGTTTGACTTTTTTAACTAATTTTTTTTTATTATCGAGTTTGAACATATACATTTAAGTATGAAATTCGATTTCTTTCGCATGACCACCGCGTGCTCGTTTTACGAAGTCCAATCGTTGAACCCATTTTTCGACCACTCTTTTGCATAAATCGGCCGAAATTCCAGCAATTTCGCGTTCAATATTGGCTCTGAGCTCACAAATCGTCGCCGGCTTGTTACTGTAGACCAATGACTTCACATAACCCCAAAACGGGACGGCTTGTTAAATGGACCGTAAAATGGCCGTAATGCTCTTAAAGTAGCAGCAACAGGACGATTATTTTCATAAAAAATTTGCACGATTTGCAATCGTTGCTCAAGTGTGTAGCGTTCCATGATGAAATGTATACTAATGAAGTTTACAAATGACAAGCGAAAAATAAAAAATATTGCGTCGTTCGCCCTCCCCATCGGAAAAAAGTTGAAGCGCACCTATTGAATAACCTATTACATACAACAAATAAAAAGAGCAACAGCAACAACTTCTACCGGTGGACTATATTCAAGTGTGTGTGCGGCTCTGTGTGCACTACAACCAAACGCCTACTATTAAACAGTCAACATGTGAACCCTTTTGCTGAAAGCTAAAAGCGATTTCGTTTTCATTTTTTTTCTTGCTTTTGTGCAAAATCTGATTAAAAATATTTCTGTGCTTCATTGACGGTAAAAATTCTTAAAATTCATACAAAATCAAATCCTATACACACCCGCATATATACATATGTACAACAGCATTTGAAATTGCTCCGCTTCCTGCAATTGGAACAGAGTTGGCAAATTTTCGAAATTTACTCAACTGCAGCTGCAGTGGATCTGTATGTACTCGTACTCGTACATGTGTCCAAAAGCGGTCAAACGATCCGCTATGTGCAGTTAGTTGTGTGTATCGCCATGTCAGCTGAGCATTGAGCACTTAAGTCAAACACTGAAATTAACAACAACAATTCGATGGACTCACAATCAGTACATAAGTCACCTGTGTTGCTTGCTAGAAAAGCTTTAAAGTGCAGGTGTGTATGTAAATTCATATTCATATGTATGCGAACCGTCTAGCTGGCGGCAAATTTTTAATTGCTTTTCGCAAGCGACTTGCAAATTTCTGGCCAAAATATGAATTGATATGCCAACGCGCATTTGAATGTGTTTGTTGTTGTTTTTGTTCATTATTTTGCATTTCTTTTTTAAAGCTATCGTTTTGACTTTCAAAAGGTTTATGAATGAATGTTTTCTAATTCTTTCATATATCCAAGCGGAAATGAGTGCACGTGAAATTAGAAATGTGAAATTTTGTATGTAGCAGCGACAGGTGACAGGTGACAGGTGAAAAAATAATACTACATCATTATCATCACGAGCAATTATAGTTCGGGTTGAGCCAGTGCTTCCTTCACAAGCGCGCTCCATACGAGTCAGTTCATTGCGTCGCTTCATCTCGCGTTTAAAGGGTGATCAATTTTGAGGTATAGAATTTTAATGGAAATAAATGAACGGAAATTAAAATTGATTGGGCAATCTTTATTATTTTTGTGTAGAACTACTCATGACATTTATTTTTTAAAGATAGTCCCTTTCAAATGTTGAACACAACTTCGCCATAATTCCTATTGACGTAGCCATTAAGCCAAAAATGGGCCTCATCCCTGAACAAAACTCCTGGCCTGTGAGCGTATGCACACTAACGATTTGTAAACGTTGTTGAGGCATAAGTCTTTCCATGCTGAAATGTCAATGAATACTGAAAAAAATTGTGTATTTAGTTTCACAGTAGTCACGCATGATCTGTCAAAACAACCCCATTGGAAAAGGTACTGCATCAACATCGTCTACCCATCTTCTTGACGCTCTTCCACGCTTTTTACTGCTCCACACGAAGAGAGTCTTTTTCATAATTCTGCTGTCGTCCATCCGGAGTAGGTATCCAAACCAACTCAGCTGCTAAGCCTTAGCGAAACGCACAATGTTTTGACCTGTAATAGTTATTCGATCTCATCATTGTACCTGATTCCACATGATCCATCAACTTCCCTTATCGGTGCAAATATATTTCTGAGGATTTTATGCTCCAAGGTAGGCGAATGTAGATGTCAGATGTGTCAGACATGCTTCGCAGCCATATGTTGCTACTAGTCTTATTTGTGCCCTGTAGATTTCTAGCTTACACGACCTCGCTGGAAATTAATTTTTGAGAAGTTTCAGGTGAGCAAAATAACTTCTATTAGCAGCTTTTGGTCTATCATTCACGCCGATTAGGGGGTCTGCAGCGCTGCTAGTGTTTCCACCCAGGTATTTAAAACTCTCCACTTTGTGAAAAATATATGGGTTGACTCCCAGGTTGACATAGCGCGTGGCGCTTAAAGACCGAAGTATTTTGTCCTATCGACATTAACTTTAAGGCCGACTAACTTTGCTTTAGTTATCAGTTAAAGCATTCAGTCAGCAGGTGTGCGTTGGTTTCTCGCAACGATAGCAAGAAGATCTGGATGGTTTTCGTGAGAATGGTAGCTCCATACATACATATATTATATGTGCACGATGTGTAGGAAGCTTATAAATCTGAATGAACTCGTTCAGCAGTCTAAAATACGTCCACGGCCTTGGGAAATTTTATCATTTACACTTTTCATATTCAAATATCTTAACTTTGCCGGGAAATTCTCCATCATATATCACCTAGAAATCAAAACAAAAAAAAACAAAATCTCATAAGCACTCTAACAGTAATTAAATGCAAAAAGTGGCGCAAACCTCTAGTAGTTAATTATACTTGCAAGTATCATATGTGTGGTCGTGTGTATGCGTGTGTGTGCATGTATAATTGCGCAGTCATCACTTTTATTGCCGCACTAGCGGTTCACTACAAAGGTTTTAGATGTCATAAATTTTCATAAAATTTCACCCTAATCACGACAATTGATCTGACACGAACTCTTCACATAGAGTAGTTCATAAATAACTTCACTTCATATTTACACAGCCTTCATTTTATGTCTAAAAATATTTTTATATAATTTAATTCAACGTACATACATACGCTCATAGATATGACTGCAACGCTTCCTATATACTATACAATATCTACATACGTACACACACACAATCACACACATGCGCACTTAAAGGAACTTGTGTTATGAATTGCTACGCTTTCAATTATTTATTCGATTTATATTCCTTCGCTCAAAAATGGTACCGACAGTAATGCAAACTGAATATTTTTATTTCATAAGTATTTGCTTTGGAGGTGAGTGTAACCAAAATTGGTGCCTGCAACATGCATTCCATAAATCAACAATGTATGCGCACCCGAAGTGTATGTCACTTTCCGATCATTCGATCATCGCTTTTGTCAATACAAACACTTGTACGGAGACGATGACGTTACCTGGACAAGACCGACTAAATAACTCAGCAATCAAATCAATCAGCTAATCAACTATCCATTCAAAGTATTGTACATAAGCGCGGTAGCGATCACGCCACCGACGTCATCACTGCCACCGCCGCTGATCTCATCTGATCACCACCACCGATCGCGCCACGAGTTCAAATATCTGGCTGTGTGTGTGTGTGTGCGTGTGCATGTCTTGTTTTCCCCCTAAATTTTCCAAAGCCATTTTTATTTTCACATTTTTTCCTACTCGTTTTTTGGTCAGTTGACATATATGGGATTGGTTATGTTGAATCGTTTGCGTTTTTTTTATGGCGTATACAAGTAGCGCCAGCGTTTCTTAATGTCCATTTTGGTTTTCGGTTTTCAATTTTACGTTAAATTTTTCCATTCAATTTGGTAGATGCTCGCCTCTAAAGGTGGTGCAATTAAATGATGACCGTTTTAGAGTTATTGATTAAATGTTGTAAAGTTGTTTTTCTCTAATGTGCTGTAAAATGTGTGCAAATATTTGTTTTGAATGTTGTCTAATAAATAGCATTGCTTGCATTAAAGAGTTATTTGTGTTTGACAAAGGTGAGGCGGGCGCACTCTTAGGCAATTGTACTCACTTTTATTAACTAAAAAAAAATAAATCCAAATGCGTTACATATAGATTTTTACCGTTAATAGTATGTAGAGAATTTATTTTAATTATGTATCCGGAATTATTGCTGTAGCAACATAAAATATTCCCCACAATTTTTTGGGGAATGCTGCTGAAATTACAGTTCTTAGTCAGGCGACTGTCAAGCGAACGATGCATCGAGAGTTTCTTAATATGCTTCATTTACTATCTATTTAAACTTGCTCTAGAATCATTTGAACTCACAGCGGGTGTGCCACTTAACCACCTGTTGAACACCTTTTTTAAAACCTTCGGTTGGGCGCCCGGGTATGTCCTTTTTTCGTGCTGTTCGAGGATCCCTTTCAAAAAGTTATATCCATAAATTGATAGAAAATTAAATTTTAGGAAGCTACTTGGAAGCTCAAGTCGTTAGCTATAATAGAATTATGTTAAATTCACGTCCAAAGTCGAAAAAGCCAGCCTTCCATAGCGTAATGATACTTATTACTATCGTTTAAGTACCATGCGGCTCCAGAATCTATATCATTCTTGGACACATCGGTAAAGAAAATAAAAATTTCTTTGACTGCACTTCGTTGCTTACTAATAAATCTCATGTCCTTAGAGTTTAGGCGTGTTCTATTGTCGATGTGTTTTGTCTTTGATATCTGTGCGGGCTCAATAGATTGTTCGTATCTGCTCAAAAATTCATTTTTAAGTACCCTCACGCATTTTTCGTTGTAATGAATTATATTTTGTGGGTATTGCTAAAACTGTTTATGGGACAAATGCTTCTTCTCAAAGGATACTTAATTTAATACTTATTCTTCTTCCTTGGACTTTAATTTCTAATACTCTAAGTCTACTTTTAAGAAGTTACTTATAAGACTCTTGTCATAAGGTCTTCCTATCTCGGTCTCTAAGGTCTCGTATCTATCTATCTTATAGTCTGTAAGCATCCTGTTTGTTAATTAATTCATATATTAATAAGTAAATAATGTCGGGAACACAGTATCCCATAAGTGGGACGTAGGTTCGTTGAGATGAAATGTTGGCATAATGCTATCACAATTTCCTCGATAGCTCCTTACACGTCTTTTGTACTACGACTAAATTGCACAGCTACTAATTTTTTAGTTGTAGTTAAAATACGCGTTTCATTATGACTAAATCTTCAGTTTTTCAATGTTTTAACTATTCGCTTATTGCATTAATTATCATATTTAGTGCACTATGCCCAACCCTTCTATGCCATTCAAGTGCAATCCGATGGCCAATTTGCATCGCCACGGCTCGATGTAACGCTAGTTTCGAGCTATCTCCGCAAAACTATCATAATTTCGTTAGTAGATTATCACAATTTCTATGCCTTGTCCATATAATTATTCTCTATGGCTTAACCTTAATGTTCAGAAATATTTGTATGCATGACAGGTGTCAAACAAAACGCTGCAGAACGAACAAACAAAAAGATGGCGCTAGGCTCGCAGTGGGTTATGAATGCCGGATATTTGCCGGTGCTTAACTGGAGGCCATCAATTGTGTGATATTTGCTGATTGACAGCTCAACACTTCAAGCTGTCAGATTTATCTCACAACAAACAACTTTGTAATCGCGCACACTACCACTTTAACCGAAGCATATATATACGTACACACATACATAAGTCTACTTTTAGGCTTTTATGATTTGTTTGTTCAACGGAAATGTTTGCTTAGCCAAATATTTATTTTGGAAAAAATTTAGAAAACATAGAAAATGCAGTCAAAATGCATCTGCATTTCA
The DNA here is from genome assembly GCF_028408465.1 of Anastrepha ludens. Taxonomy (NCBI): domain Eukaryota; kingdom Metazoa; phylum Arthropoda; class Insecta; order Diptera; family Tephritidae; genus Anastrepha; species Anastrepha ludens. The sequence continues at coordinate 5,989,353 of NC_071499.1, read as the reverse complement.
ACGAACGATTTGAAAAGGAAGTCAACTGACAAAATATGAAAAATTCTATGTGGAAAAAGCAGCTCGTCCGCTATGCGCCAGATTATTTATATGTTGTGCTGCCAATTTGAAATAATTAAAAAAAAAAAAAAATCAGTTGTGTGCTATTTTCGATGTCATCGCTATAATAGATCGATCAGATGCGATCAACTGCAAAATGCTGTGACTCAGCAGCGCGAAAATTATGAATTTCAGAAGTCACTTGTGTAGCAAAACACCTAAACAAAGTTAATAGAGGAAAAAGTTTATGTAGGCGAAATTTATTTTTGGTGATTGCGGGGAGTGTGAATACAGTTCGAAATAGTGGCCGCTGGGGTGAGAGTATTGGAGCAATTATTTTTGGAAAAGTCATAAATTCAGTGTAAAGAAATTAAAACAAGGCATAGGTGGTAGGAAAAATCCAAAACGAGTGTTGCATGTAGAAAGTGAAGTGAAATGAGGCTTTCGTTTTTTTTTTAAATAAAGTATTATTAATATAAGAAATAAATCATAAGCAAACAAGCGCGTTTTACACATTTCAGCTGGATTGCAAGGAAAAAAGTTATGCTAAATTTAGTTTCTTAATAAATTAAAAGACGCATGAATAATGAATGAAAAAATATTGTGGAAAACAGCGACTGCATACATACATATGTATATACACGAGTATGTAGCGAATAAATTTTAGAGAATTGAAAATACTTTCGAGTTTTTCACACAGAAATGAAAGTGTTTAGTGATCGCCCATAAATATTGCAAGTATATGGCCAAACTTGGCCCCGCATCTTAACCTCCAAATCCATTGTAAGCGTTAATGGGCACTTTGGTGCCAGCCCAACATAGTTCGTGCGTCGCAAGCCTGCTGTGGCGCAGCAGCGACGACGCCTTTGGTCTACAATTATTGGTCCTATATAAATTTTTTTGTGCTGCGGCTCTTTTAGCGTTTATTGATAGCGTTTTTTGGCACTCTCGATTTATGTTTAGTGATTTCTCGTTAGTTTTGTGTGTTTTTAAAAATCATGGTTTATATACGTATATACATATATGTAGTTAGGCAAACATATGTACACTTATTTGTGCATTTTTTAACTGGCTCGTGTTTCTATATACGATATATTTTAATTAATACCAACATTTTTTCTTACGGCACCTAAAAAAATTCTATTCTTGTAGTTTTATTTTTTATTCTGATATTTGTTTTTTTGTGCTTGCATGGTAATTATTTCCGACAATTAATTACTTTTTAGCTGACCTAAGCAATTTTATTTTAATTAATTTTAACATAGTTTAGCTTTTATTGGCCCAAAGCTGTCGCCGATACCGCTAATTGCTTTTGTTGACAGAGGCGGCAGCGCCAGCATCGGCGCCGAGTGGACGCCAAAACGTGGCAGGCAAAAAAGGTGCCTAGCTGTTTGTGTTTTTTTTGTTTTTTTTGTTTTTGTAATGTTTTGTTTTTACTTTTGTGTGCGAATTACACTTTTAACCAAATTACTATAGCAGTACGATGATGATGAGTCAGTGCGGGGTAAACCGCTGCTGTTTTCCCTTTCCCTGCTTGCATTCTTGCACTATATACTAATTTTGCGCATATTGCTATAGTTTTTAAATACTAGTATGAACAAGCATATATTTATATATCATTCTTTTTAATTACGAATTTTTTTTCAAAATTATGAATTTTTTTAATTTTATTTTTTTTAATTCAATTTTTTTTATTATTTAATTTTTTTCAAACTATACCATTTTTTAAGTTACTAATTTTTTTTAAAAACATGAAATTTGTTCAATTTTTATCAAAATTTTACCAAAAGTCAAAATTATTAATTTTTTTCACAAATTTAAGATCTTTTTTTTACTTTAATTTACAAAATAATTAGTTTTTCCAAAATTATTAAAAAATTATTAAAATTTTTTCAAAATTAATAAATTACGTTTTAATTATTTACTTTTTTCCAAGCTACTAAATGTTTTTTAAGTTACAAAATTTTTTTTTTAAAGTATGAAATTTGTTTAGATATTTTTTTCCAAAACTATTAAATTTTTATAAAAATTTTACTAAAACTCAAAATTAATAATTTGTTTTTTCACAATAATTAAATCTTTTTTTTTTTAATTGGAATAAATCTCAAAATTATTATTTTTCAAAATTACTACAATTTTTTCAAAATTAATAAATTTTGTTTTACATATTTAATTTTTTCAAACTACCTAATTTTTTTAATTACTAGATTTTTTTTCAAATGTAAGAAATTTTTTTTTAGATATTTTTTTTTTAATTATTAAATTTATAACAACGTTTAATAGCACTGAAAATTATTAACTTTGTTTTAAAATTATGAACTTTTTTTAAGTATTAAATTCTTTTTAAATTATGAAATTTATTTAAGTATTAAATTTTTTTCAAAGTTATGACATTTTTTTTAAATAATAATTTTTTATTCAAAATTACTAAATTTTTTCAAGTTGAAAAAAATCTCAAAATTATTAAATTTTTTCACAATTATTAAAATTTTTTCAAAATTATTAAATTTTGTTTTTTATTATTTAATTTTTTCAAACTATCAATTTTTCTAAGTTATAAATTTTGTTTTTCATTATTATACAATTTTTTTTTACAATAATTTTTTTTTAAATTTATCAAATTTTATTAATTCTCAAAATTATAAAAATTATAATTTTTTTTGTTTAACTACTAAACTTTTTTCACAACTGTAAAATTTTTTTCATTGTAAATTATTAAATTTTTTTCAAAACTATTAATTTTTCTCAAAATTATAAATGTTTCTTTTTAAATTATTAATTTTTTTCCAGATTTTTAAGTTTTTATCAAAATTTTAATAGATCTAAAAATTATTAAATTATAATATATATTTTTTTAATCATATATTGCAATTTTTGAAACATCTAAAAATTCCAGCCAAATATTAAGCGGTTTTAGCGAATTGTAACTCACGTCACTTTGGCAGAAATGCAGCCAAGTAAATAGTTTTTTAGAATTTTGTTTTTCACCTTCAAACACTTATTAGGTATTTATTTTCCATTAAAGACTGACAAATACTCTCTGCAAAACTCCACTTAATAACATATAAAATATTTGTGATATTTGCCACCAGCTGCAATTATGTAGCTTCCATGGCTCCGATTTCGCAGCTATTTATTTGTCACACCTTGAGTGTTTGTCCATTTTAGCGGCAACGAAAAATACCCACAAATATTTTTTACCTTCAGAAGACATTGAAACACAAGAAAAGTCAACCGCTTTTTCTCCAACGACCATTTGGTATTCACCGCGAAATGCGAAAAACGTTAATTGCTAAATACATACATACATCCATACATACATATGTATATATATATATATATCTTCTTACTCGGCGTGAAAACCGAGGTGTTGGTCTGTGTCGGCAAAGGCGAGAAAAATGCTGCCGTTGCGTGCGTAAGACGCGAGCAGTAAATGCCAGCAATGTTGCAAAGACAACAACGTTTTTGCTTATTGTGACACCACCCCAAACACACCGCCACACAGCAGTTTGCATACGTAAATAAATTTTGAATAAATAAACTTTTTTTATTCATTTTTTTTTTTTTATTAATTTTTTTATTGTTATACATATTTCTTTACACTTTGAGCATTGCATTCGCTTCAGCCACACAGGTATTTTCCACACCTTGCCATATTCTGTATCCAAAAATTACGTCGTCCACTTACAGCAGCTTGTTCGGCAATTTCAGGCGTTTATAACCAAAATAAATTTTATTAATCAACATCTACGAGTATATACATATGTCGATATGTATGTGTGTATGAGCACTGCCCACACTTTCAATTTCCATGTGGACACCGCCGCGGCACGAGTGCCTAAGTTGGAGATGCCAAGATCAGCGGCAATTATTGATCTCGGGATTTCGATGAATAGACGTAGAATAGAAAAACCAACTCCTAGAGCATTTTTGAATTGTATATCAGTGGCTGTTTTCTTCGCATTTCTAATGTTGGTAATGCTAACAAATGCTAACTTTTATATGCAGGCAAACTACAAGGCCAATGAAGGAAATAAATGTCAAATGTAGTGAAACGTTTCTGAACCTTTTCAATTCTTTAAAATGGACCCATTTAGAATGGGCCCCAAATAATTCTGCAATATTCGAGATTAGATTTAACAAGAGAAAACACCAAATTCTTCAGCGTAAAAAGATTCTGGAGCTCCTTTGAATTCGTTACCGCAAAGCCGAGGATAGATCTATGTAGATTTGGCATTCATAAAGTTTATATGCTTAGAAAACGACATTTTCGATGTGCATACGCTCGCCAAGTCTTTCTTTTCATACATGTTTGTGAGGGTGGTGTGCCCAATTTGTAATCGAAATCAATCGCAACTTTGCGTATACTGATGGACAAGTGCAGACATTTACCAGCATCAAGAGGTAAGGAGTAATCATCACACCAATCTTCCAATCTTGTTAAGTCCTCTTGAAGTGTCATACAGTCAGACACGTCCTCTATACGACTGTAAATTTTCAAGTCATCTGCATACATCAGACAACGCGACGCCCCAAAAACATCATTAACATCATTAACAAAGATTAAGAAAGCACCCGAGATGGCTACTTTGAAACACACCTGAGGTAACTTTGATGGCATCAGATTTTATGTTATTTGAACGAATTGAGTTCTATCTGTGAGATAAGATGCAAGCCACTTAAGTAAGCTAGGATGAAGACCAATTGAACCCAGCTTTTTAAGTAGGATACTCTGGCTGACCCTATCGAATGTTTTCAAAAATTCGGTGAGTGTGACATCGCATTGTTGGCCTGTTTCAAATTGTTTTAAAACAAAATTTGCGAATAAATCTCAACTTAGAGCATCAATTTTTTAGCTCGTTAACAAAAACAAAAATAAAAACAAAAAAAAACAATTCATAGCTCATAACTGAATATATTTTTGAAACATTAGGAACACCGATAAGAAGAAAAAATAGTCACTTATTTCTTTAAATTTCCCTTTTGCATAAGAGCAAAAAAATCGTGTGAGTCTGCTTTATTGGAATTTATAGTTTATTACATTTAAAATATGTTTGCAAAAATAACCAAAAGTCAAGTATTCAAGCTGTGAACTAAATTTATTGCAATAAAGGCTGCAAACAAAAATTCCACTTGCAAGTAAAGTAAAAAAAAAAAATTTTTTGTAATTTGGATTACCATTCTTTAAATAATATTTATTTATTATATCGGTACTCATATCAACTAATCCTGTGATTTTCCATCCCCAATCGACTAATTCCGGGATTACGGGTTCCCAAATATTGATGTATCTAGTCTGAATGCGTGTGCGCCCACACACACCAGCATACTTGAATGTTGAGATTGATGATGCCGATGTCGCTATGTAGGCGGTTGGCGGTTGGCGGTTGGCGGTCGGCGGTTGGTGGACGGCGTTGCAGCTCGTAAACAAAATGACAATTCAATTAAAACATCAAATTTAAGTGGCTGCGATTTCCGAAGCAAAAAATGTATTTTTGATAATTGGAAAAAAATCAATATTATATTTCTGCTATGTATGTGTGTGTGTTTGTGCATTTCTATTATTTGGCTGCACCATATCGAGTACTTTGGCACAGCTGCGCTACATTCTGCCGATCAACATGCAAATTGCATAGCATCCCGTTCCATACGATGCCTGGCAAGTGGCGGCATGTGGCATGTGGCATGCAACAACTGAACACCAGAGCCGCATGACCAGCTAGCCGGACGTGCATTCCAACGCTGGCTGTGGCGGCCTCTGGGTTTGCTGCCTTCACACGGCCGTTGGCCAGTGTTGCATGTCTATTTTTAGCGAATCGTGCCCACATTTCGTGTGACTCCACATACATATGTATGTATGTAATGTATATGTATTGCATTTCTTGGTGCGCCGTGTTGCACCAAAAGTGACTTAAAGTGCGCCACTTGGCCAATACATTGAGAAATTTGTAAATTTGAATATTGCAATTGCCACTGACGCACATCCAACATTTCCAGTTGCTGCCATTTTAGTCACTTGCGGACGACGAGCCATTTGTGGTGGTGCGAAGTGGTGCAGCGCTGTCGCATTAGTCATTTCTGCTGGCTGTTCGAGCGCGTATTTTCGCTCACTTTACGACGTGCTAAGATTTTATTAGACTCATTGCGGGCAAAGAAAAAAACCGAACACACGAAATAGCATCATAAGACCATCATCTACAAGTATTTGTTTCACTTTTAAACCCTACTTTCATCACTTTTATTGCATTTGCAAATTTGTTAGTGCGTTTGTAGCGTCATACCACCATCGTTGTCGCCACCACTGCGGATGCTGTTGCTTATTTTAATGTTACGACCCAGTAAATCTATGCTAAATTAAGTCGGCCAACTACTGCAGTGCGGCCAAATATCGTCTAGACTTGCCTTAGAGTCAGTCGAAAATTTTCGCCCATTCGCCTATGACTGTGACAGTGGCACTAAGTACTTTACTATAATTTACTTTAATTGCGGAAATGCAATAAATACGCAATATCAAGAATGTATACACCTATTCATGTATGTGTGTACGTATGTGTGTAGATATGCTTGTGCATGCATAGGTTTGTGCTCGTGAGCAGTAAAGTGAAACGTAAACCGCATAGAGCACGCCCAAAATGCCTCCGCACTTGCGGCACACCACCACCTTGCTGACCAACCTTTCTATGGCTTTCTATTGCACATTATTTTGCGTTCACTCATTCAGTCACCCATTTACTGCTCGCATTCATACTCGCATTATGGCGGGTATTTTTAATTAAAATGCCTCACATGTTCCATATTTTCATTTTCGCAATTAATTTGTTATTACGTAGTTTTTTAGTTTTTGTAGTTGTTGTTCATTACGCTTGTGTTAGTTATGCAGCTATAAATTTATACATTTATTGCGTATTAATTGATGATGTATGAGCATTACCAGAATGGCAGGCTGTAAAACCGAATGCCTTCGACGTTGGAAAACAGAGGTGGGGAAATGGAATAGGCGGAATAGGCCTTTACTACGACATTCATTGTATTCTGTGGTATTCTGGTCTAGACGCCTTAATTTTAGGTATTTTTAAAACTAAGATAAAAAACAATGAAAAACATTTTTACTATCCATTTTTTTATGGTTCTTATTAATATTGGAAAAGTATAAAAAAAAAATTAATAAAAAATAAAATATAAAAAATTCGTGAAATTACAGGCCGGCGAAGTGGGGGCTACATAAAAAACGGTGCTCCATGGTTGGCATGATTCAAACCCTTGTAGTGGTCTAAAACAAACAAATTGAAAAAGTTCTTCATTAGTTAGGATGTCGCTATCGGATTACGCAAAACCAAAGAAAAAAAAATCACAAAATGGCGTCAATTTAAACAAAACAATTTGTTAACCTCTTTTTCTTAACTTTTCAAATTTCTTATAAAAATACTTCAAACTTAAATTTTTCAAAATCTGAGGCAGGCGCGATAGACAAATGTATAATAAAAAATTCTTATTAAACTTCAAAGCGATCGGTCAAGTAGAACTTGAGATATCATGACGACCATCTCAAAAAAAGTAGTTTTAAGAAAATCGCGTTTGAAGTTTGAGCAACAATTCCAATAGAATAACTTCATCAACTTAATACTCACCCACTCTGGATATACATATATATATATATTTTCCGCTTAGACGCCACCCCGAATTTTGAAGGTCTAAACTTTGAAAATATGCAAAAACAAAAGAATCAATTTTTTCAAATTTCTAGACCAGAATACCTCCTCAAGAAAAGAATTTTGCATTGAGTATGATGGGCCCTCGTCAATGATCATTGGATAAATTTTGTAAATCGGACAAGGTCGGAACATTCCTCGTATTTTTGTGCTTTACAACAGATTCTGCATCGCCGCCTGATGCTTCCAATTCACAGCGAAACTTTGGCTTTTGGCTACCTTATTTTTTACTTTATCAAAAGCTGCTCTATTCTTTTTGTTTTTATTAGCACATTTAGTTATTTTTATATGCAATACATTTATTCGCTTTCTAGGTAATTATTTTCGACAATTAATTACTTATTTTCTTTAGTAAGCTGAGCGCTACAGTCGTCTTTGGTGCCACATGAAAGGTTGCACACTAAAAGGCCTTCAATTTTTTTCCGGTCATGAAGCTTGAAATAGTCCGCTGCTTTTTCACCTCTGCAACTCTATGTAGGCTTGCATATTTTATCTAAATACGCAAGGGTGTTGCAATAATAAACAGGGGCAACGCCCACAACAAAGGTTCTCCATAGTCCAAAGCCATACACACACACTTATGTGCACCCTTAGTACTTTCATGCCTGTTAACCTTTTCTGGGTTTATGCGCATCTTGCGAGGCAGCTTATTTAACGATGCGCTTCCTGCGCCTTCCATACCCATTACACATTTCCTGCAAGCACACAGATGATGTTGCAGATTTTTACAGACGAACAGTCGACGAACAGCTCCAACACCGCACACGCCATCAACAACACACGCGCGTTGTTAATGAGTTTCTTATGTAGCGCGCGTGGAGTCGACTAGTCGGTCTAGTGGCGGTTGGTACGTGGGTCAAGCAGTTATTGTTGGTGTTTAATCACATAACAAGTTAAAGCCGCCCATAAAGCCAACCAGCGCCTGACACAGCAGCGGGCACACCTCTTTTCACGCATTTGGTGCGGTTGGTTATACTTGAAGAGTGATATGGATTTGTTGCTAAAGGATGTGTCATTTAGATATTTATTGCGTTGCAGGCACTACCTGTAAGGCTGACAGCCGAAACAGTTTAAAATGGAAACTAAACGAAACATGCAACAGTTGGGTAGCCTGCTCATTGTCGAGTGTCAGCAAATCGTTGCTCGTTTGCGCATCAAGAGGCGTTGTTGATGAGTGCAGTGGAAATGTTTGCCGCTGCACAGAATGGGTGGCCAATTGGCGAGATAATGGATGATTCTTTAAAAAGAATTTCCAATCGAATAATCTATTAAGTTTTAACACATTTCAAAGCCTTGCTTATGATTATTTTCTTGAATGGGCTTTAGGCGCATTTCTTTTGTACCTTTCGCACTGGACGCATTTCTCTTGGGCCTTTTACGCTGCTGCTCTCTACCTACTACTTTTCAGGTGCTGCACCAAGTTATCACCTTTGTATGCACTTAATCTTTAACTGCATCATACTAATCCGCTTAAGTTTATGCTCGGCTGAACGAAATGATCATTTCACTTTATCGGGCGCATACAAAAACATTCCGAGCAACATGTTTTACACCCAAATAACAACATAGAGATTTTGCTGCTGTAGATAATCAAAAGAGTTCAACCTTAACAGATGCCGGATGGATGGCGTCCTGATGGAAGTTGCAAGGGCTATATTACAATGGCAACACAATTGAATGCCTTATTGAAAGCGGAGCGTTCGAACCAATAGTCAGTTTCTACGAAAACTCCAATCAGCAAGCAACAACAAGTTTAAGTAGGCTATATACGGATGTACATACAAAGAAGATATGCCTGCCTTGAAGAACAGCCAGGCAAGACAAACGATTGAGAATGGCAACAAAGCAGACTCAAATAATGGTGGAGGCAAGATGACAAGATTCCCAGTAAGGAGCTAAGAAAAAGAATCCACCAGAAGGTGTTGCGAGAAATTCCTTTATGAAGTGCGGTTTTTGGCGCGTCTACCTTTGCAGTCAAACTGATTTGCATGTTCCTGTGCAAGAAAACGAAGGCAAATACTTAGTGCGCAATGCGCCATTAAATATTTGTATGTAATGATATTGTGGGAAATAAAGGGTGTGTCAATAAGGGCATAACGTATCTTTTGCAGAGCCCAATCAGAGCAGTTTCGGCCTTACAATGACTAGAAGGCTTCACTGCATGAATTAATTTGGCTTTGCAGGCAAATAGCCTACGCCACGATGTCGGCTGAGAACCGCGTGGACGCGATTAATTTGAGTCATTTCGAGCAATGCACTTGTTTTCACTACCTCGACGAAGTGTATCGTCTTTTACCAGCACAAGAACTTTCAGTGGAGGAAATATTATTTTGTATTTATCCGCTATAGAATGCACAGCCTGCCTGTTGAAATGATTATTAGATACGTTTTGAACGAATTAAATTTGCAACCACCGACTCAGAATTCCCTTGTTTATCGACACATCAAGATAAAAATGTATGCCTTGAATGAAATTCTGACAATGGCAGATTAAACAAAAATAATTAATGATAAGATTATGTTTAAATACAAAATTGTTGTGTTCCTATTCAAACCCCTATTAATGGCACACAAAAAAGTTGAATAGCAAAGAATTTTGCCAAAAACAGATTGCTGAAAGTGCAAGAATGGAATACCAGGTGTGCTTAGCTGTGTTCAAAGATAATGTGGGCACATCGCATACATCCACTACAAGGCACAGACCGTCGCATAGAGAACGGACAGAAAAGTGCGTAAGTAGCAAAAATACTAAACTAAAAAACATCAAAGTGGTTTTAAATTGAACGGTGATGCATTTGGAGGGACGATATTTCATATATACGAGGGACGATTGGTAAGTATCCGGCCTAGGGTACTTAATGAATAAAAAGTATGAAAAAAATGAATGACAAATATTAACCTGCTCAAGCGATATCCACGTTTCATATCGTGAAATAGCCTCGTGAACAGCCTTTATGCTATAGAACGAATATTCTTTAGATTTTTCTTCAAAATGTTTTTCTACGGCGGCCTTAATTCCTCTGTCATTGGCGCATTTTTAATCCAGTAACTTATTTTTTTAATTCGAAAACAAAGTCACTGGAAGCCAGGGTGCCGGTGAATTTCTGGCAATCTCGCAGCTTTTCAGGCATCCCTTACACCAAGAGCGGTCTTGCAGAAGCTACACGCCACGCGCCAACTTGACTCATTCCCTGATATTCCTGCGCCTGACTCACGTGCCAGCCTCAGTGAATTGGAGTAGTACTGGCCGGTCATTGTGATCGCTTTAGGCCAATAATCAATTAATAAAACTGCCTCACTATTCCTATAAATGGCAGCCATAATCTTCAACTTTCGACTTTCACTTTCTTTGGTGGATTTTTTAACCACTTAGCCACAGCTTCGGCTCTTGCTTGGACTCCGAATCATATGAACATGTACCAATTTTCACAATGCGATGCCGGAGAATTTAGTTGAGAGTATTTCTACTTAACTTGGATATGGTCTCGTTGCTTAACAGGGATAATGCGCAATTGTTGTTATCAGTGACGAGATGATGAATAATCGCTAAGACGTAGTATTATTAGCCGCCTCCGTAAACGGCAACACAAAATTATAAATAACAAAATGTATTTTTCAACTAGGAATTGTTGCAAAACAATTTTCTCAAATTGCAGTTCCCAGAAACAACACGATCAACATTTCATGTTACTCCAATTTTCATTTTAATTTCTTTTGATTTTTTTGTCAAAACATACGCCAATTTTAAACGCTCGCCGCACGCCGCTCGCTGTCAACACTTCAAAAACATTAAGCAAGTGGATATTGGTCTCATTTTATTTCCATTGTTATTGTGATTGTTTTTGTTGTGTGTTTCATCTGCTCCAATTGCAAAATTCATTATAGAAAGCAAAGATAATGAAAATACGAGTGAAACAGCATGCCGGCGCCCGTTCGTAGAATTCCAGTGGATTCTAGTTTGTGGCAGAAATGGTTGAGACTCACCACTCAGACCTCAGATATTCACAAAAGGGAATAAATAACCCATATGGCTATAAAAAAACCACGCAAGTCAAAATAAAAACAATGAAACATGGTAAGGCAACGCCAAGAATATTAGGCACAATACTAATATCAACACAAAAATATCAACAACAGCAGTAAGTCGAAATGAATAGAAGATCGTCTTGCCATTTTTGGTTGGTTGCTTGGCCGACCATACAGCGACCGGCAACGGCCAGTCATGTGACCCGTGTGTCGACACTTCAAGGCAACTAATGTCGCGCTTCCGTTTGCACATAGTACAACAACTCAAGCAACAACCACGTTAGCAACTTATCAACGCAGTAGTTGTGCCGCACCAAAGCAATAAACAATTGCCTGCCAAAAAAATATAAATCGGCAATGGAGAAAAATTGCAGCAACAAAAACACGTAAAGTAAAATTGCATTTGTATAAACATACTACTTTTATGTGTATGTGCATGTGCACGTCACAATGTACCGAGCAAAAAAGTGCGGCTATGTTGTGCATGTGGAATGTGGATGCCTGCTATGTGGTCCTATATAATGCCCTCATGGACCAGTTTCGGACGAGTGTTCATGGGCGTGTGTTGTACCGATTGTATTTACGCCTCTCTCGAGATGGGAACTCTATAAAGTAGGATTAGGGATCTACATACAAGTCTGAAATAAGGAAAGGTAAGCGGAACTCATTATATGATTCTTTAGATACGTGAAAGGTTGCCAAGAGTTAGCGAAGTTCAAACGCATATACTCAAGGAAATCCACGCCCATGAGGTACCTGAGGGAGCTAAAGTTACCTCTCAACGTCCATTTTTAGACAAATTGGAACTCTTTAATACAAGCTGAGTTAGCATGCCAAACATTCCTCACACCCATAACGTCGCTTCGGCTATCAACTCTTTCAACCACTTCGAGTCTCCTGGACCCGATGGCATCATACCTTGCAGAAATCTGCGAAGCTGTCTTGTTTTGCCACTTATGCGAGCTACATAGATTGTGGAGGGCTGTGTAAGTTACATTTATACCCCTGTAAGAGCTCACACGTATCCCCTAAGAATTTCAGCCCAATTAGTATTTCATCATTCGTGCTAAAGGTACTTGAAAGGCTGATTGATTGATCTACACGAAAGGTGGAAATTTCCTTAATGTAAAGACGAATCGGTGAGTTACCCGTGGACATGGCAAGCAAAATTACCGCTGTACGTGCCGCAATCCGATTGATGTATTCGGACTACAAGCTAAACTTAAGGTACGAGCACTCCAGTATCCCTAGAAGCTTTTCGCTCAAGGAAGGAGTGGGTAACGAGAAGTTGGACGGAAGATTGGTAGAGAAGTATTCTGCGAGGAATTTTCCATTAAGCCCAAATGTAAACTACGGAACTACTGCAGCGTAAAACTGCCATGCGGATGAACGAGCTAGACAGACCTCCTTTAAAAACCTGTGATCGGTTCCCAAAAATGTGAGCTTCATGTCAACTCAGCGAGCCTGGATTAGTGGACAAACATGCAAAGTAGCGAAAACTTTCGAGATACGGGAAGATCGAAGGCGTTTGAGAAAGCTTCTACAGCTACAACTCTTGAAATTTTGAGGATGTCCTTTCCGGACTTGCTAGCACAATGGACTAAATTTGTGTTTCGCGTCCAAGTGGCCCTTATATGGGCAATCATTGAACATAACCTAACCTAGTTGCCAAAGAAGAACAAAAAATACTATTACTCCAACTGATTAGAATATTCTAGGCAAACAGAAGGAAATGTTCTATTATTTTCTTGTATTATACTTAAATTAACCTAACCTAACCTAACCTAACCCACTTAAATTTCAAAAAAAAAGTCCGCATATTGAATGTATTGCAGACAAAAGAAATAACATATTTTATAGCAAGATTTATGTATAGAAGGATGGACTTTGCACGGATCCGTTATCCCTCTCTCACACAGTTTTACAGCGGATTACAGTTTTTTAGTATCTTTGTTGTTATTTTAACAGAGGTCTCAATGCAGATGAACACATAATGAAAGATTTAAGAGAGCGCACAGACATTGAATCCATTAATGGACCTAAAAGAAAATTCCATAAGTGGGTTTAAGGTTTTCCATAGTGCATCTGCGCACCTTTTTTTGAGCATTTCTCATGAAGCGCTTTGTTCTGGCACGTAAAAACCATGGAGGGGTAAAAACCTTGATTGCATTTGTAGGAAGAAAATTTTCTTACACAAACCTAGTAACGTGCACGCACCTTATGCCTGTCGTGGTTGTAACCCTATAGTGTATGTGTACATTACATGCGCTATTGTCAAATTTTGCGGGGAAATTGAGTTACACATAAATAATAAATAGTGGAGAACGGCCCGGGGAAACTGAGAAGGTGAAATGCCTTAATGGGCAGCGAATTTTCAAATTGTGCATATAAAATAATAATCAGTTAATTTAATTTATGAATCGGACTATTAATGTTTGGTTTTCCCTAGATCGTGCATCAAAGACACCACCAGGTTATTTATAAAAATCGTACTGCACAAAAGCAATTATGGTATACCTAGTCTTGCCATAAATTCTGTGACAAATTTTACAATGCATACGGCCAGAAGAAATTCGCAGAAAAAAGTTCCGTTATTTTTGTTTTTCTTCGTATGCATTCTCTACTCATAAATTATACTTAGAGTCGTGGCAAGTTTCGCTTGTTAACAATGGAGTGCGGAGCTAAGGAAAATCGCATTGCTGTGATGGCTTTACTAAGTTGCCTAATCGTTTGAAGACTTGTGTAAAAGCAAAAGGTGATCATTTCGAATTTTTTTTTTTAATATTTGCATGATTAAATAAAGCCAATTTCATTAAAAAACGTATTATAATTTCATATCTATAACGGACTTAACTTGTAACAGAACTTATGGCTGGACTAAGTATATTTATTTCATGGAAATGATCGCCAAACTAAATAAATTAACTATCGAAGGGTTGGCGATGAAAATTTTTTAAAATAGCCTTTTAATGGATCAATTGACAAGGTAAAGTTTACTGTGCGCTTCTAAGCTTAAGCAAAACTTTATTATTATTCAATCTTTCAATCCTTACAAGTGCTAGCATTAAAAATTTTAAATAATTATGCTAAAATTTGATGAATATAAGAAATATAAATTAATAATATGAGTAATATAAATGCAATTAAATAGATCTGAAGTATTTTTATTATTACTTTTTGGGTATACATTTCTTATTGAACGCGCACTCCGAATTTTTTTTTTTTGTACCTGTGGTGGGTCATGGAGTGGACCATATAATACAGAGTTGGAGTACTGGTCTAGGACAACGCAATGTTAATTGTACCACGCTTTCATTCTTGGTACACTACTCATCTCTTATGGACTACTCCTTGCACTTAGGGTATATCTACTACTGCGTATGCAAATGTAGGTATGTGTTTTGGAAGCGTAAAACTAGTAGTAAATTTGCGTAGTCGTCATTAACGCTCAACAGCAGCAGCAGCGCCAACTGTAATGGTAACCCCAAGCGGCAGCAACAAAACATTAAAACGATAAAGTCAACAACGACAACACAAAATAGCAAAGCGAGATCAGTTGCAAAAATAAACTATTGTATAAACAATTTTTAGCTTTGAGTAATGCTTTATTTATTTTTATGGCTATTTTGGTTGGATATCCTCATACATACAAATACGTACGTGAATGAAAAGTTTCGCATAGTGCTGTTGGTGTAAAATGCTTTTGCAATCCTAGCGTGTAAATAAAAAAAACAGTGAAATTCAGTACAAATCTACATAAGGCAGCCAAAGAAAAACAGCGATAGAGTCAAGCTAGAAACTAGTGTGTGTGAATGTATTTATAAATGTATGCAGGAGAATGGAATTCGCCGAACATCTCGGTCGGCGACCCCAAAGACGCCTACAAAGGCACCGCTGCCATCGAATACCCCCGAAGGTATGTGAGTAATTGTAGGACAGTTTGCATACCATGAGGGGTGAAAGAAGTGTAAAGAATGCTAGGGGATGCACTTACACATACATATGCACATACATGCAAATGCATATTACCAGCTCTCGTTACTTCCTTTTTGCGCAATTGATGAATTTTAAACGATGATGCCCTAGAAAGCGGCAAATGTTTCGCAATGCACCACTTTCCGTTACTTCTGAACCACTTCCGAATCAAATTCGACAAGTCATCTCTTTAAGGGTCAATTTTTCCATACTAAATAAGTTTTTCAGTTAAACTAAGTTTAAACACCCACTTTTTCAGGTTAAAAAATTCGCATTTAACAGTTTAAAAAATTCGCCACATTTAAACTGCGGCGCAAAATGACAATCAGGTTATCAGTTGATGAACGCTCAAGGCCTCTTGTGGCCACTTTCGCTACTTTATCTGCATTTACCATACATGCGAGGTCCTTTGCAGTCTCGTAGTTGCTTCTCCGGCAACTTCTCCTCCCACAAGTCTAGAAGAAGTTCAACTGCTTCTTTGTGCCGTTGCATAATTAATAATATTTAATAAAAATTGTATTAGAATTATGTTTACAAACCTCTTTTCTTTTTGCCGTCGTCCATTTCTACTTTGACATTTCTCCTTACTTCTTCTTCTCGTTTTTCATTCATTCAATAGTCACATTAACTTTGTTGCATCCACTTTTTACTCAATCTTAGATTTTATATTGCGTAGAAGCTCGACATTTGTGCTTCTTTTACTAGAGAAAGCGTTGATGGAACGAGTAAACAATAAAAAACAAAAGTAAAATGCCTCATTTTTATGCTCCTAGAACAAATTTAGGAAGTAGCAGCATCTAGAAAAACATTTTTTTAGCTATCTGAACCATCCATACATACATAACAAACTTAGTACATCAGACCCCATAAACATTGCATGGTACCACGTGAGTAAAACGGAGACAGGCAATTGCTTCGGGTTGGACACTGTCATTTACCAGAGATTTGTTAAGCTAGTTTAGATTATTTTTTCATAATGTGAGCAATAGAAAGATCTAAGCCCACAAATTTTACATACATATATACATACATACATAGGCGATTAAGTACTAAACTAACCTTTAACATGTCAGCTAAAATTGTTTCGCCGATAAAACCATGTTCTTTCTCTCAAAATCTTGTTACACTCTCGAACCGAACCATTAGTTTATGTACCAGCCTTCGGTATACATATGTACATATGTAGTTGAAAGAAAGAGCGAGTGAAAAAGCACTTTAATGTTAAGAACAGTTATGGGCTTAGTAAAATTCATTTTATTGCTTAAATGAAAAGAGGGCCTATGAAATGAAATGTTAATAAAAATCTTGCATCATAATTATAATTACATGCAAAAATATGTAAACAGCAACAACACCGTTTACCTTCTCAGTCAATTCAATGGAATGAAAGTACACACATCTGTATGTAACAAAAACAACTTTGAGCGCATTTACAATAGTTATACATACATACGAGTTCATACCTACTCGATTTACTTGAATGAATGGCAATGCGAACGTTGGGCCATCCCTATAATTTGTACTGCACGCCAGTGACATGGAGCACATGAGACGCGTAGAAGGGGATCGCTGGAATGCGAGTACAAATGCAGTATTTATTTTGAACACATTACGCCATGCAATAACAACAAGAACAACTACAACAACAATTATGCATTAATGATTGGGAGAGCAAAGCGTAAATCGATCGAAAGGGGAAAAAGGGTGACGGGCGTGGCGCGATGATAAAGCAATCGTAATGCGAAGTAAAACGGCGTAAAAAATGTGGGCGTGTAGCAATAATATACAAATAAAAAAAAAAAACAACAACAACAATAGCCGAAGAAGAATGAATGAATAATAAGCAAATATGCGCAGAAATGCGCAAAACAAAAAGGTCGACATTTTTAAGCCCTCCATTAAGTTGAACTATCTTTGCGAGTAGTGCTGAATTAAGGCATTTTGTGGCATTACTAGTCCACTTTAAATCAATTAAATGCAAATGCTTTCAACTGACTACTTCAACGTTGATTTGGGACTAGATAATGCCAGTGCATGCTTAGTCAATCAATAGTAAATGCCTTCAATTGACTACTTTTATGATACTTTTGGTCTAGTTTAGATTCAACAATTGCTCATAACTTAAGGACAAATACAGTTTTGTGCAAAAATTACACCAGTTCGATAAGCGCTACCAAAATGGAACTGGTATTGAACTAGTTCCTTTTTAAGCTATCGCAGCTATCGTTGGCGTTGTTGTTGTTAAAATAAAATACGCAACAAATTTATTACAACTGGCCGCCTATTGAATGTCTTTAAGTATCGTGCAAATGAACTAATGGAATTGGAAATAAAAACTGATTTATAAATAAAGCGGTGATTTGTACAAATAAGTAATGTTTCTAACAACAAATACACCAACACCCGTACATACATGTATGTACGTGCATTTAAAGAATGTAAAAAAAATGCAAAATAGCGTAAAGCTAAATATCTGTACTTATAATATAAGCAATTGTGTGCGACTGGCGCCACAACAAGCCAAATACAATAATAAAAACAACAACAATAAAATTCAATACAAAACCAAAGCTGAAACGCCAGCGTTAAATAGCAATCGTAAACAATGCGACAATAATAAAATTTAGCAAAAAATTTATTTTACTGCTAAATTGTTGATTAAACACAACAACAAAATCAGCAAGAACGTGCAGTGGAAATGGGCGTGAATGGAGTCTATATATATTTGCATACATACATACATGCATATATGGGGACATGTGTGTAAAATAGTGAAAATATTGTGGCTACTCGCACAGCGAATTCAATTGTTGCGGGTGGCAGGTGCCATTTCCCCTGTCTGCATAAACGAAGCAGCGAGCTGAGCAACGCTCCCGCAAGCGCTGGCAAGTTGAATAAAATGCATCTTCATATGTATGTGTGTATGTATAAGCATCTAACATTAGTATGGCGTACGCTACATACACCTACGTACGTGCATATATATGTAGGTAACTAAAGTTTAGTACAGTAGCACTTTGGGAATTTGCATTTTTACCTGCACATAAATGAATGAAATTCAAATATTGGGTAACCAGCAACTAGTCTCACCCCGCTCCCCGCTCATGTCGCATTGTTAAGTTGTACTCACCTAATTGATTTTCTATTGCTTATTAATTAAAATAAAAACAAATCATTATTCAATTAAATTTCATACACCTATGCAGTTGCTAAGCGAGTATGTAACTACTTACAGTACGTAAACAACCAGTCAATTTGCATAGCGACTACAGTTTTCCAAGGGCGTTTTTTAATAGTTCAGATTTAGTTTATTCAAATTGGAGATCGATTTTTAATTTTCAACTTAAATGGTCAACTCACACACACATGTGCCTGTCGTTAAACGCGCTGCAATGGATAACTAATATAGCGACTGCACTTGACACTAAATAACTAATTACAAATATTAAATGTGTGTGACTAGCATTCGTTTGGCATTGGGTTCGATACCCACTATGCGTATAAAATATCAAACGAGAATAAGTTGTAAACAGTGGTGAGCCCAGTGAGTGGGCTCTCGCCATGAAAAAGCAGAGCTCATAATAACTATTTACACTTTGAAGGCGTCGCAAAACTATGCGTGCCTCTATTTTTGAGCGGAAACATTAATTACTATCCGGGAGTGCGTAGGGTCGAATCTCCGAAACAGCATGAAACAGCAACATGATGGAAAAATTGCATCTAATAGAGGTCGATCTTCGGCAGGCAACGACATAACTCAATAAAAACCATTTGAGTTTCGGAGTCGACTTAAAACTGTAGGCCCCTTCATTTCTGGAACAACATCAACACGCACGTCTCAAATAAGAGGAAGAGCTCGGCCAAACATAGCTAACACATGTGTACGCCCCAATTATTATTTTTTTAATGCCTTTGTGAGGCCTTTGGCCGAGCTTCTACCCTCTATTAGAACCAACTTTTTCTTTAACTTATTTCATTGAATGCTATTCATGGAGTATCCACTTACGCGTAAAATACTAAGAATTTTAAAATTACATCAATAATGATTTATATTAAATTATGTGAATCACCGAGCATTTTCAAGTAAATCTAAAGTTTTTTTTTCAACATTTACACGTATCAACTAATTAATCACTATTTGCAGTTCGTTGCATTGCGAATACAAATCTGATTGTGATTGAATTTGAAGCGCGCATACTTGTTTGGGAAATTCCTATCAAATAAATAAAAAAGTGAAAAAATTCCACGAAAAATAGCGAATTATGCTTTCGGTACGATACATACTAGGTTGTTGATTAAGTTTTGCGGTTCGATAAGAAACACACTATTTTATGGTTTAAAATAAACTTTATTATTCAGTACAGTCTCCCTGAACATCCCTGAATTGAGAATCTGGAAAGGCAGCAAAATACGTTGCCACAGCTGTTATGACCTCATCATTCGCGCATGAATTTTTTTAGGCCTGGAAACAGACGGAAATCGCTGGGGCCCACATTAGGGGAATACGGTGGATGATCCAAAAAATTCGAACTTTAATTCATGGATTTTAGCCACTGTCAAAATGCTCTTGTGACACTGTGCATTGTTCTGATGAAATTTAATTTTTTTTCTTTTGCAAACTGGATATTTTTTCACGAATTTTATACTTCAGTTGGCCTAAAAGGTTAAAATAATATGCATAATTTATTGTTTTACCAGTTTGCAAGTGATCCACAAACAAAATTCCTTCGCATTCCAAAAAATTGATGCTGACACCTTCTTGGCCGATTTCTGGATATGAACTTGTGTCGGAGCATAAGCACCAGATTCAGACCACACTTGAGTCTCTTATTTTAGTTTAGGATCATGGTTAAAGACCCAAGTCTCATCCATGGTGATGAATCGATGCACAAAATCCACTTTATCCTTTCGCGAATTCTCTAAATGTTGCCGAGAAAGACGCATTCGAATGTGTTTCGCTATTTATTTATCTACTTTTTAATATGAATTATTCCTTTATAAAAACGCAATACTATATACTATATACAACAAAATTAATATAAAGCAAAGTATCAAAGTTTGTATAGACTTGTAAGAATTCAGCAAATGCTCATGAAAATATGCAACTTTTTACTCAGAATTTCTGAAATCATTTGAAGCATGTGATTCTATAGCCCATAGAATTTCGGTATAATAAAGTGTAAGTGTCAAGTAGGTCAAAAATCACACTGATTTTTGCGAATTTTTTTTGGTCGTGGTCATTTGCATTTTCTCCATTTATCGCCTTGTCCACTTTTTTTATATGGAATAAAACACCCCACAGAGTTGGCAGAAAAATTTAAAAAAAATCAACGCAATTTTTAAACCACTGCGAACTTGCCCTTTCATATACCAAATTGAATGATCTATAAAAATTTTCCTACAAATTCTAAGTAAATAGTTTGAAATTTTGATGAAAATTAGCCGAATTTTTAGAAATTTTATACAAAGTTTGAAACTTTGGTTTATATGGTTATTGTTGTAGTATGAACTACATTTTTATAAAAAAAATAATTGAAATTATAAAATATATAAATAAATAGTCAAAATAGTGAATCGTCTATTTCTTAATATTTCAAAATCCCATAAAATTACGTTTTCTAAGCTTCAAACGCCCCTTAATACTTCATATCATATAGATTAGTCATATCTTGCATCGTCTGATATGATTAAAGATTTTGAGATTTTCTTTGATTGTAAGCGCAATTTTATCACGCTCTTAATTTATGCCGTTTCCAATTCACTTGCTATGATCGCTTTGGTATGACGTCATTCATCGCACTTCACTGACCCATATGCTCTGCGTTTGTTCGGTCCAAATTAGATGAAACTGTTTTTATTTGGAGAACTTAAGGACCGCATAATATAATATATGTAT
This sequence comes from Anastrepha ludens, assembly GCF_028408465.1. Classification (NCBI taxonomy): domain Eukaryota; kingdom Metazoa; phylum Arthropoda; class Insecta; order Diptera; family Tephritidae; genus Anastrepha; species Anastrepha ludens. The sequence continues at coordinate 5,967,708 of NC_071499.1, read as the reverse complement.
ATAAATCGAGTGGAGAGAGTTAAACAAATTCAACATTTACTTAGACCCGAAATCATCATCCAAATCTCGCAACAAAATATACAAATACTTGTATTTTTAGTTTCAAATTAATATCTTAAATTTCTGTTTTCAATTTTGTTAGACATTAATGAATAAATAAATGTGCGATGCATACATACATACATATATGGAGAATAAGCGCATTACTTATATATAATCAGCACTAATCTATAATTACCAATTTATTTCACACTTCCATGCGCGACTATGTGGCAATATTACATATTAAATTTTGTTATTATTGTTATTATTATTACAATTAATTCGCCACCTTCACGCTTGGCTATATTTTTCGCAAGCTTTCCGTGTGTATTTATTTTAGTTTGGCGACATTTTACGGTTCCGTTTATATTTACAAATATACCTACATTTTAATGTGCACTGCGATTTTTCACGCTGTCACGCACACACACGCTTGCTGGCCGGCACATTAACCATCTCTACGCCGTTCAGTCTAATTATTCGCATGCAACAATCGCCCATTTGCCGACATTGTATTGAAAATTGCCAACATTTCATGCATCTGTGCGGCTGTGTGCCTGAGCTTTATATGGTGAATTAATTTTACACAGGTTTCTATCAAATATTTGTTTTTGTTTTTTTTTTTTGTTTTTGACTTTATTTGCGCTGCAAGTTTTGTGCCCAAGTTTTCATTTGCTTTCCTTTTTGCTTTTGTTTTCCTTGTCTATCTCTGAATTGGTGTCTTTATGGCTCATTACCGCGCCTTCTTCGCATTCAACAGCTACTGATTAAATTATCAAGTGGCATGGAGTGCACTGTTTGTTAGTGCACAAATACATTTCGAGTATTTGCGTCCATTTAATGGTTAGCGCATTCGTAGAATTACACACACAGATATGTATGTGTGTGTGTGTACATTTACTTATACATACATAGTACTTTTGCAATGTGTTAAGAGAAATGTTGTTCCCACATTTTTGTCATTGCTACATACTTGTCTGCTTTTTTTTGATTTTGTTTGCTTCTTGCTTTTTGTTTTTTGTTATTGCGCTGTCATCTATGGCGTTAAATACGGTTGATAATGCGTTAATTATATTGAAAATGGGAAATAACAAAATGCAATGTGCAAATTCACGGAGCTGCCGCACATACACACACACACACACTCACATGTATGTATTTATGTATGAATGCACATGCATAGTTATTGAAGTTACCGTTATAAGGAAATTAAATTCAGGAACAATTCAAGTTGGTTATCTTAACAAACAAGTACAAGCCATTTCTGAGTGGCTGACGTGCGCTGTCTCAAGTCGTAATAGAGGAATTAAGTTGTATGCGCAACCAAGCGCGTAATTAAGAAACAGGAAAATTTTCAAATTCCCGGAGATGGAATGATTTCAAATCATGCTACTATGTACTGTACTTATATTTGTATATACATACATACATATGTAGGAAACTATTTTTGGGCAATTTTGCATAGAGTGAAATTCGCACTAATTTTGGACGTATTAAAATGTGTGTATCTATACAAATGCAGTGAAACCTCCCTTGGCAACTTTCGTACCATATGCCGCGCTTATTCCAAAAATATTTTTTATAGCGTTGCCACCTAAATATTATTTCAAAAACTGCAAATTATCACAGACCTCACTCCAATATTAAGATATTCATAGATATTAAACTAAACGAGCTTCAATAAAAAAAAATGTAACTGGTATTGCCACATAATTTTGCGGAAATTAAGAAATTTGTGGCAGACAGGTGTTGACTTTAAACCGTGTAAAATACGTACATATATTAATGTAAAAGTTAAAAAAAGTTGAAGACTAAAACGGTGTTGCCATATAACTTAAATGCCATATAACTAAAAATGTAATTAATATCAGAACTTAATTGGAGATTAGAACACGGCAATCAAACAAATGTGGTCAAAAGATGGAACAACTCTTTAATAAATGTTATTTGTGCATAGCGCTGCCACCCAACTCTTAAAAGAAAAATTTATTATAAAGGGTTTGCCAATAAGAGGTGTTATTTTGATATTCAAAGAAAAATGCCATTTTCAATATAAATGATCGGATATTTATTTCATTATAAAGAGGAAGGTATGCCGTTAGTAGTGGAAAATAACATCAGGCAAATAACCACCACGACCACGCTTACAGAAGAATATACTTTTCATGAAATTTTCCATAACCGAATTGCAAAATGGCCGCCCTATGTCCTCGATAGTCTCACGAATTCCATCTTTCAGGTATTTAATCGTTCCTGGGCTGTTGGCGTAGACCTTCTTTTTCACATGGCTCCAAAGAAACAAGTCACAAGGTGTTAAATCACAAGATCTCGGTGGCCGGAAACTATCCCCATAAAAGATCAATGGCTTCGTTGCTTGTGTGGCACGTAGCGTTGAAAATAAACGTTGTCCAGATCAATACCATCCAAATCCGGCCATAAAGAAATGTTAATCATCTCTCGATAGCCTTTTTTATATTTAAATGGCACCTGTTATTGGAAACCCCTTTATCACAGCACAGATGAATTAATGAATAAATGAATAGGATGAATAGGATGAAAGGGAGAATCTGTTTTACTGCTCCTAATTTCAAGATTTCCTAAGATTAACCCAATTACGCATTCAAATTAGTTCGGGATTTTCAATGATAACTAATAAGGCTGCCCTTTTCCCTTTTAAAAAGCCAAATATTGATCTACGTACTCACTGCTTTCCCTACAGTCGTTTTTTGTTAAATTGGTTTTTTATAAAAAATAATTTTTTTTTTTGCAATAATTTTTTTCTTGTTAAAATTTTTATTTTTTAAAATGTTTTTTTTGGAAATTTTTATATTAAAATTTTTAGTTATGCATATCAAGGGAAAGAGCGTTCAATCCTTTACAACAACATCAATATTTTGAAAATCGGTTTTTAAAATATGCGGGTTTTAATTTTACGAAAATCTGGTCTTTGACCTTAATAGCTCATGTGCTGTGCTATGTAAATAGATGCAACAAGCGGACCACGATCGTCTTTTTCCTTTTTCTGTTATTTACACACCTTAAGGGGTTATATACAGTTAGAATTTTCAAAAAATCCATTTAATATTTTTTTTTTAACTTTAACTATTTTTTTACTAAAGCCCCTATTTCGACCTTCGCCCCCTATGGCTTATATCTCGAAATTTATTTATTTATTATGATTTATTTCTAAAAAATTGTTTATTATCAAAGTTTCATAAAAATTGTGATTGTTTAATTTCCAAATAGATTTATTTACTTCTGTATTTTTTAAGAAGAAAAATCGAACGCGTTTTACAATAATTTTGCGAAATTTTAGTTTAAATAAGATTTCTGGGTTTTATATATTATTAAAATAGAAGATGTGGATTTGCTTTGATTTTTAATCGCTGAGTTATTTCCGACTTGACCTTATTTCCGACATTCAAGTCAGTTTGGGCGCCTGAATTTAGAAACAATCAGAATCGCCTGTACAGGGCATACGGCTTCTGAATTCTAGAAACTATAATCCGCAATATAAAGAAAGATTGGTGTAGAGCTCAAGTTTAGAAGGTTTGCTTCCTAGAGATTCCAGAAGTTTTATGCTGCCTCAGAGGAACAGCATTAACGCACTCAGAACCAAGCAAGTAGAGAAACGACTATTGCCTGTATTAAAAATCCATTCTTACCATCGCTACGCTACGCTCTGCAGAATACATTTAACAAGAAGTATATGCGCGAGAGAGATGAATGAATGGCTTATCCATTTTTATTAACTTCATTTACATTTTTACTGTTTTTCATATACCACCTCAGTAAAGTTAGTGAGGTAAGCAACTAATTAGGCGTATAATAACATAAATTAAATGTTCCATTAGCAAATTAATTTATAACTAATAAATAAAAATAAATATAAATATAAATAATTAGCCCACTAAATATGCAAAAAAAAAAAATAATAAATAAAGAATGAAACCAAACGTATCGAATGGAAAATATCTGCCTCCTATCAACAAATTGCCCAATAATTTACGTGATTTTACTAATTTATCTCATTCCTTTGCGGTTGTTGTGGAGGTCTCGCTTATTCTTGAGTGATTATTTATAACAAAAGTTTAGCAGATATGTGACTGTTACTCGAGCACTGTGCCGTTGGCAGAGGATGCGGATGGTGACAAACGAGAATCGTTGTTTCACATGTAAAATCAGCCCATTGTTGTCAACAAAAGGCAGAGCCAACGGCTAAAGGTAACAACAATATACAGTTAGAGTAATGAATAGAAAAAAAATTGACCGGCGCAACGTTTTGGATTTGCTGATTGGTTACTGGATGTTGTTGTTATTATTAGTTAGGCCATAACAAGTTAATTTGAGACTTTCTGGTTTATCATCGCTTTCTTAACTTTTTTGACATAATTAGCTTTTATTTTCGGTTTTATTTTATTTTAGTTTTGGTGTCACTTCTTTAATTTTAATTAATTTATTTTATTCATTTTATTTTATTTTGCTTTATTATTATATTTTATTTTAGTTTGACTTTTTTTCTTTTTTTGCTTGATGCATATTTTATGGATTTTTTTCTGCATTTCTTGCTTTCAAATTCGTGCCGCACAAGTTTTTTGATTGTATTTTTTATACATTCTGAATTTTTTACTTTGTGACAGCTGAACTTCTTGATATTTGTCAATTTAATTATAAAAAATAAACTAAAAAAATTATTTATACTTTGCTTATTTTGCCGGCTCGTAGATTTCCAAATATGTAGCATTGAATATTTTCTAACATTCATCACTTTAGGTTTTGTGGGCGGTCACATTTGGTGTTTGCGAATTGGGCGTAATTAATTTATAGCTCAAAAACAACTTTGCTTTTGTCAAGTTTCAATTTAAGAAACTACAATATTGGAATATAGATATGAGTTAGGTTAACTTAGCTGATCAATAGTGATCTCACAGGGACCAGAACTGGTCGGTAATGTTACCAAGAAATTTATTGGAATTGCTGGTGAGACAAGTTTTCACTGGTTTTACTGGATTGTCGATCTGATGCGCAATAACTCTCAGTTCAAGAGATAATGAGGAATAAAGTTGGTAGTATCTGTGTTGTATGAGCGAAGCATGGAGAATGAAATTAGAGTTTAACGACATACGGGAAGTTTCATCACTCAAAGATCTACGGACGTTTTGAAGATTTAAATGTCGCACGAAGCGTTCAAATTACTGTTATTTTTTGCCTATAGGCAGAGAGATAGATTGGCTAGATACAAAAAACTTGGATGTAGTACAATTGAAAAAGTCTCCAATTGCACCTAAACTGCTCTAAAGGCCTTAGAAACCGCTCACACCTTTTCAAAAATTGTTCAGTAGTGTAAATTGAGACTAAACTGCATTGGAAGGTAGAATGAACTTGAACTTATGCGTGTGCCGAAACACAGAGCTGTACAAGGCAACGGACTAGCTGATGAATTGGCGAATTGAGGTTCTTTGTGCTGTTCAATTGTGCCAGAGCCAATTTTCGGGCCAAACATAGCGAAAACAGTCGGGTAAATCAAGATTTGTATTAATGAAACTCATGATAACCGTTGTCTGGAAATACCTAACAGACGAGAAGTGAGCTACGAGCGCAACACCTTTCTTAAAACCTTCGGTTGGGCAGCCGAGTCTGGCCTTTTTTCGTCCTGTTCGAGGATCCTTTTTAAAAGGTGATATACAAAAATCGATAGAAAATTAAATTTTAGGAAGCTTCCAGGTAGCTCAAGTCGTTAGCTATAACTGAAATATTGAAGAGAAATAAAAATAATAATATATCCTCTCTCTCTGCCTTAAATGCAATGAGCGATTGCGCCTGAAAGCTTAAAACATTTACAGCCATTCACAACTGCGTTCCTCAATATATTTTAAGAAAGTTCAACCATGCAATAAGCGGAGACTTCTGGTACTTAGTCTGCTCATCTTTTGCTAGTGGTAAGTGCACTTCTGGTAATTTAAAAAAGAAATCTGCTATACTAATTCAAAAAACCCTTAAGCCATTATAAAGCCTAATTCGAAACAGAGTTGCGTGTGGGGCCTTGACTTTTTTACGGGAAATACTTATTTATTTTGCATTTTGATAGTCCTAGCTGAAGGTTGTATCAAATATGACATATTTCAGAGGAATATAAAAAACAACGCATACATCCAAACTTAAATAGACACGCACAGCAACGCATGTCACAAATCATGGATTTTATGTTATTACTTGCAGCATTTGCTCAAAGAATTTGTTTAATTAAAAATTCGTTCACTTCTGAACGAAAATTGATTAGCCACATTTTGACAAATTTTTATTGCATTCCCAAACTTAATGCGCCTGGCGGCTGCTCGTAAAAACAAAGTTGACGTCACTTAAACTTAAATGCCGATCGAAATGAGCAACAGAAGTGAACCAAAAACAATCAACAACATCGTACCAAAATATAATTATAAAATAAATTCGCTTAATCTGCGCATGCACACTTTTGAGCTTCAACAGTTTCTAAACGCTGATATGTTGATATGTTAATTTCATTTATTTCGCGCAAATCCACACACACACCGACGAGCAGCGGGCGCATAAATAGAACTGGCGCCAACGCTTTCAAAACTGAAATGCTAAATTTTTATTTTTAATTTAATTTTTGCGTGCTAGTCAAGCGTTTTATCGCTTCGACGCCTCGGCGTCACTTGTTGTCTGCCTACCTGTGAAGCGCTCGCCTGTTTGCCTGTTACCAATTAACACTATCAGTCACCATTAAGTTCGCTGCCTGCTTGGCTCCTCTTCTCTGCTGCGCCACAACTGCCGCTGGTTTTGCGTTAATCTGATAATAATACGTCGCCAACGCCATTAGCGCCAACAACGACAACAGCTTTAAAGTAGATAGCGTTGGCAACGTCAGAGCCAACAATTACGCCTGACTTATCAGCTTTTCGCGACTTACTAACTAGTCTACAAGTATGCATGATGTGTGTGTGTGTGCGTGCGTGTACGCTATCCAACAGACAGCCAGACATACGTACGCATAAAGCATTTGGCTGGATTAGGATCCATCTCAATTGTGGGCTGCTCAGTTGATGTCCAGCTAATCTGAAGCAACAGGTCGTTGCAATCTTTTTAAGCTGGCGTCACAGTGAAAGCTCAAGTGTGCGAAAGTGCGGAAGCTTGGGCTTAAGTGTGTGTGTGACTGTTATCAGAAAGTAGCACGTGAACATCGGTTTATACAAATTTTAAGTAGAAGTGCAAAAAGTGTTCAAGCCATTTTTTTTAGTCACGAGTAGCTTCAGCTACTACTGTGCGCCTCGGTGCCCTTGCGTCACTTTAAATCTAACCATTTTTTCTGTCATTCGAATTATTTGAAATTTGCTTTTATCGGCACTTATGCAAATGTTCGGTCTTTGGTACTTAATTTATGTGCCCGCTCGCCTCCTCAGACTACTCCATCCGCTCCAACAGCTTGTTCGGGTATGTTTGCGTTTGCTTCAAAGCTTTTTCGCGCTGCTGAAGATCAGTGGAAGCCGCGCTTCAAATTGTCATTAAATAATCATTTGTTTGGAATTTTAGTGGCGTCAAAAGCGATTTCGATTATTCGCCTTTCAAATTTGATTTTGATTTGGCTTTAGTCTCTGCCAAAAATTTAAATCGAAAAAATAAGATTTTTTATTTCATGTCATTTCCAAGCATGCGATATTTTGCCTTGTATGCATATATAAATAAATACTAGATATTCGAATGTAGATTTTAGGGAAACAAATAAAAATAGGAGAATTCTATGATTGTGATTAATTTGCGCTACCTTGACGCCCAATGCCCCAAATAGGAGGATTCATATAGAGTTTGTGGAAAAATACATTTATACAGATTTAGCTTTGCAAAATGAGAGACTCCCTTGACCTACATATACATGCACGTGAGAGCGTACGGCAATACAGGCTTATCAGTTTTTTATATTTTTCATTATCGTATTAACGCATTCGTTCTTTTTTTTTGAAAATTTTGCTAGCAAGAGTAGAGTCATATTTATTATTTGGAGGAGCACTTCAATATATTATTTATACATTTTACGCATGTATGTATGTATGAATGTAAATAATTAAGCAAACAAAATATTTGCTGTAGTCGAATAAAATAAAAAATTAAATTAAAAACAAAAAAACAAAATTAATGCACTTTTATTATTTCGTTGGCAATATGTCAGAAAGCACAGCATACCAGTATGTCATTCGCATTCGCGCTTGCACACACGCATGAATTGCGATCGATCACCCGGCAATCGCATTGAAACGCGCCTATATGTATGACATTCAGCCGCTGTCAAACATCGCACGTCAGTCAGTCAGTCAGTTAGTCAGTCTCTCATATAAACGACATTGCGTGGCAGAAGAAGAGAAGAAGCAGCAATAATCCTGCACAGTGGCGCTAAAGCTGTCACAACATCACAACCAAGAATGCCAACAAAAAATTTCGAAAACTGCAGCAGCACCAACAACAGCAAACAGTAGTGCATGCATACATACAATATATGAACATCCATATATACTCGTACATATGCGTATGTGTGTATATAGACTGACATTTAATTTTTATTTGCGTAATTATTTTGCAGCTGTCATTGATGGGTGCTTGACACTTGTTGGCGCCGCCGCTGCCACCGTTACTGTCGCAGCAACAGCTAGACATTCACACACGCCTGCTCGCATTGCTGCTGTCAACGTCGATGGCAAAACAGCAACACCAGGGCGAATTGCCACCACCTCACTTTCCCCGCCTGCAGCTAGCTGGGTGCTCATTAAAGGCCGTAAATGAACACATTTGTATAGAAAAGTAGCAGAGAGCAGCAGCAGGAGCAGCAGCACTAACGGCAGCGGCAGCGGTAGCGGCAATGAGCACAGTGAGAGCAAGCCTACATGCATACTTTTACACAAACATACCTACATGCATGCAGTGGCAGAAACCGACAATTGTGCTTAATACGTAATTTGTTTATTTATTTAGCAGCTTGTGCGCACGTATGTGTGCGTCTGTGCCTTAGATAGGCGCACTCACCGTGTATGTAGGCCATTTCATTCAACTTTTTGTGATGATCGACAATGAATTGAGGAGAGGCTCGGTGTACACTTGTACCAGTGTGCGCGTATGCGTGTTCGCATGTAAAGCGAATGAAATGAATCGAATGCGTCTAGCCGTAGGCCCGATGAGCGTGTTGTGGGAAAAGTTTGGAAATTTGTCAATGTCGAATCGATTAATTTAGAACGAATAGTTGACATGCGCAATCATTTCAATATATGTATGGCAAAGGATTTTGCAATAAAATTAATAAATTAGCATGCGCACATATATATACATACCTATTGAAGAGTTGAATTTAAAGAAAGAATAATCGGCAAAAACTATATATAAAAGCAAAGTGCACGCTCTTTTAAAATAAGTTTCACTTCAAAATACATAAGTTTCCGGCTTAAGTGCCGGAAGTACGACTGGCTGCCAATCGCTGCTCAAATTGTGGTGCGTTGAGCGAAAGTTGGGCGTAATTTTGTATTCGCCGCAAGTAGTCTGTAAACGCAGCCACTTCCTACACTGATTTTCCCAACAAATAATGATTTTAGCACGGCATATAGCTGCCGGCGTCAGACCAGCAAGCAACACCGAAGCAACTGTAAGTGGGCACGCAAGTGAAGACTCTTCATTAGAGCAAAAATCTTAGTTTCCAAAGGTAATTTTTTTCTGAAAAACTAAGCACATTTTAATTAAAATAAAATGCGGCTACTTCGAACTCATTACGGAATTTTCTTATTATTCAATTAACTGTTTTTCTGAGTGTATAAATTTGAAAGGCTTGAATATCGGCGAGAGCGGCGGACAGATGTTTTATTTACTTAAGTGAAACAAAACGCAAATTCAGCCGCACAGCAACTGTCAATTTATGTACAATGCAAAATTGCAAAATCCTACGCATACACACACACGCACATATAAGTACATAGTATAAATGACAGCAATCCACAAACGGCAATGATAACAATAACAACCAAAGCAAACTAGCCTCACAAACACACACAAAGATTATAAGCAAAAAAATATGGCTAGAATAGAGTAAAGTTGCATGCAACTTGCGTTTTATTGCGTGTGCGTCAATGTGACTAAGCGTCAGTGCGCGCTAGCTTGGCGGCTGCTAGACGCCACTTTTGCAATTTTGTTGCTCACATTCTGCCTACCTAAATAGTCTAGCGCTCATTGGTGTTGTTGGTCGTGTGGTAAGTTGGGTTGTGATGCGCCAGCAACAATTGCGCCCACTTTGGCCTGGCAGCTTATCTGTCTGCCAATTTGGTTGTCGTTGCCGTTGTCGTTGCTGCTGCTGTTGCTTTTGCATTTGCTCTGACTATTTTTGTCTTCATATGACTTTGCATTGCTTTATTTTTCGTGTTTTGTTCTGTGTGTGTGTGTCTTTTTTTTGTTTTTTGTTTTTCTTTTTTATTGCTGCCCCATCAGACAACTTCCTACATTCTCTAATTCAATTCAATCGACATTTACCCGCTTTGCCTGTCATTTGCTTGCGTTTTATTGTGGTTGTTGCAGCGCCGTTGGCCGACAACTCTGACGTCCGACAGTCGACAGCCGATTTGGCCGATACGTCGCGCACACTTTTGATTTATTGCTGTTGCGTGGTAATTGAAGTTGCACGTTAATGTTTTGCTTCACCATAGCCGCGAAAAAGGAGTTCTTTTTTTTTTGATATTTGCGCTGCATCTTTTTTGGCGTGGTTGGGTGAGCAGGCATTAGAACGTTTCAACTTTGGCGCCACTTGAGATTTTCGCAGCAAATTTAATGTAGGCGAGCCATTTCCAAATAAACAAAAGTAGTTGCAAATAGGCGCACATTACACAATGGCGTTTTCCCTACTTTGATTTCTAGTTAGGCAAACAAAAAAAAACAAAAAAACAACTCAAGTGATCCCGCGAGCGTTCAATTTCTTCGCACTCTGCTGATTCCATTGCTTTATGCTCAGCTTGCATTCTAACACCTTCCTTACTTTGCGCCACAATTAATCATCATCAGCTTTCTCACCTCAAATTCTTTCGGTTTATAAAAAAACAAAACTCACACCCATACAAACAAACAACAAATTCACTTCATCGAACAGCAACAATGCGCGCCAACCGGCGTTCGACAACAATCTTAAATGATTTTCACACCACTTTTAGATTAACTGTTGAAATTTAACCTCGAGGCAAACAACAAATCAGTGCTACGTGAAAAATGTGAATGAGTAAGAAGACAAATGATTTAATTTCAAACATTTCGTCGTTTCCGTAGCACCTTTCAACTCACTACTCAGCTCTGCTTAATGCTCCACTCGATGTGCCTAATTCTGCCTTTTGTTTACATACAAACACCTCTTCCCATTCAGATAACTTCCCCAGCATATGGCGCGCTGTCGTTCCGTCGTTTATGACCGACCGCAGGTTGCTTTTCATTTATTCGACAATCATTTTTTCATAATAGCCCGCTGCCCTCTTTGAAGCCATCTCATTTTTCCAGTGAAATGCCCGATTTCTACTTGTTTTATTTTTTATTACTACTTTTCGTGTTCTTGTTTTTATTCTGTTTTTTACATCGGCCCGTCATGTTTCATGTGTGGCATATGCAGCTCGTTTCTGGAATTTCCATAACACCCACACTTCACTTAAATAATTTTATCACTCTGTTTTGGTTTTATTGCGGGTCATTTAGTGTAAATAAATGATTTCATTTCTTTCCCAGCTTTGTGATTGTTGACAGCAAAACAATTATAAAATTTAATCGATTAATCATTGATCGTGGATTTGTAGAAATCTGGGCCACTGCTGAGTAAGTAGTGGGCTAATACTGGATTTATAAAGTTGCAAGCGCAGAGCGATTAGATTTACATTGATTTATTTATTTTGAAGATTTTCTCAAAATACTACTAACACTGGAGGATGGTTCCATGTGTAGAAGTCCACGCAAGTGGGGAAAGTTACTGATCGCCATTCACTTGGGAGTGGCCAGGACGATTCTTCTACATATGGTTCAAGCAGCTCACAACGGCCGGGATTAGCCCACGTATCCTCTGGGTAGCTCCCGAACACCCGTTCGGGAGTGAGCTAACGTGAGAAGGCGAAGCATTCCAAGATAGCTGGTTGTGCGCTGAGTTTGGGACCCGCCACTTACAAAACCCCCCCAATGAAAAGAATTACAAAGCCTCGGATGAGAACTGCCTTTACTGATGACGACCCCTGCAAACGAAATAAGGAATATGATTTGAGGGCATGCACCTGGAATGTCCGGTCCCTTAATGGGGAAGGTGCCTCTGCCCGGCTGGTTGATGTCCTCGTGAGAGTAAAGGCTGACATCACTGCCATCCAAGAGATGCGATGGACGGGGCAAGGTAAGAAAACCATAGGACCTTGCGACGTCTACTACAGCTGCCATGTAAAGGAGCGCAAATTCGGTGTCGGATTTGTTGTGGGAGAGAGACTTCGTCGCCAAGTACTGTCGTTCACTCCGGTGGACGAGCGTCTCGCAATAATCCGCATCAAAGCGCGATTTTTTAACATCTCGCTACTTTGCGCCCACGCCCCGACGGAAGAGAAGGACGATGCGACCAAAGATTCCTTCTATGAGCGCTTGGAACGTTCCTATGAGCGCTGCCCCCGCCACGACATAAAAATCGTGCTTGGCGACTTCAACGCCAGGGTGGGCAAGGAGGGAATTTTTGGTCCCACAGTCGGAAAATTCAGCCTGCACAACGAAACATCCGGTAACGGACAGAGGCTGATCGACTTCGCCGGGGCCCGAAACATGGTAGTCTGCAGCACCAGATTCCAGCATAAAAAGATACACCAAGCTACCTGGCTGTCTCCTGATCGAAAAACGCGAAACCAGATCGATCATGTTGTGATAGATGGAAGACACGCTTCTAGTGTATTAGATGTACGTACGATCCGAGGGCCCAACATCGACTCGGATCATTACCTTGTTGCAGCCAAGCTGCGCACCCGCCTCTGTGCAGCAAAAAACGTACATCTACCTACGCAAAGAATGTTCGTCATCGAAAAGCTGCAATCACAACAGACAGCCAGAAGATTCGCCACTCGACTCTCACTCCTGCTCTCGGAGAGCACTGCCCAACACACCGGCATGCGCGAGCAATGGAGCAACATTTCTCGTTCCCTACGTACCGCCGCCGAAGAAGAAATCGGATTCCGGCGAGCCCGAAAAAACAATTGGTACGACGAGGAATGTCATGCTGCCGCAGAAAGAAAGGATGCCGCCTATAGAGCCACGCTGCGATCGGGCGCAACGCGAGCCATGTGGGATCGCTACAGAGAGCTGAAAAAGGAAGAGAGACGTATTATCCGACAGAAGAAACGAGAGGCCGAAATACGTGAGTGCGAGGAGCTTGAGATGCTGGCCAACAGGAACAACGCCCGAAAATTTTACCAGAAAGTTCGGCGGCTTACAGAAGGTTTTAAGACCGGGGCGTTTTCCTGTAAGAACAAAGACGGCGATCTGGTGACTGACGTACAGAGCAATCTTAAATTATGGAGGGAACACTTCTCGAACCTGTTAAACGGTGACAGCTGCGCATGTCATAGAGAATGTGAAGATCCCGATACCCCAATCGTTGACGACGGAATTGTCGTTCCGTTACCCGACCATGACGAGGTGAGAATAGCAATATCACGGCTAAAAAATAACAAAGCCGCGGGCGCCGACGGACTGCCGGCTGAGCTATTCAAACATGGCGGCGAGGAGCTGGTAAGGTGCATGCATCAGCTCCTATGCAAAATATGGTCGGATGAAAGCATGCCTGCCGATTGGAATTTAAGTGTGCTCTGCCCAATCCATAAGAAGGGCGATCCTGCAATTTGTGCCAATTACCGCGGGATTAGTCTTCTAAATATCGCCTATAAGGTTCTAGCGAGCGTATTGTGTGAAAGGCTGAAGCCCACCGTCAACCAACTGATTGGACCTTATCACTGTGGCTTCAGACCTGGAAAGTCCACCATTGACCAAATATTCTCAATACGCCAAATCTTGGAAAAGACCCATGAAAGGAGAATCGACACACACCACCTTTTCGTCGACTTCAAAGCTGCATTCGACAGTACGGAAAGGAGTTACCTGTATGCCGCGATGTCTGAATTTGGTATCCCCGCAAAACTAATACGGCTATGTAAGATGACGTTGCTCAACACCAGCAGCGCCGTCAGAATTGGGAAGGACCTCTCCGAGCCGTTTGATACCAAACGAGGTTTCAGACAGGGTGACTCGCTGTCGTGTGACTTCTTTAACCTGATGTTGGAGAGCATCGTACGAGCCGCAGAACTTAATCGCTCAGGCACAATTTTTTATAAGAGCGTACAATTGCTGGCGTATGCCGATGATATTGACATCATCGGCCTTAACAACCGCGCTGTTAATTCTGCCTTCTCCAAACTGGATAAAGAGGCAAAGCGAATGGGTTTGGTGGTGAACGAGGACAAAACGAAGTACCTCCTATCTTCAAACAAACAGTCGGCGCACTCGCGTATCGGCACCCACGTCACTGTTGACAGTTATAATTTTGAGGTTGTAAAAGACTTCGTGTATTTAGGAACCAGCATTAACACCGATAACAATGTCAGCCTTGAAATCCAACGTAGAATCTCTCTTGCCAACAAGTGCTACTTTGGACTAAGTAGGCAATTGAGCAGTAAAGTCCTCTCTCGACGAACAAAACTAACACTCTACAAGACTCTCATCATGCCCGTCCTAACGTATGGCGCAGAAGCTTGGACGATGACAACATCCGATGAAGCGACGCTTGGAGTGTTCGAGAGAAAGATTCTGCGTAAGATTTTTGGACCTTTGCACGTTGGCAATGGCGAATATCGTAGACGATGGAACGATGAGCTGTATGAGCTTTACGACGACATAGACATAGCGCAGCGAATAAAGATCCAGTGGCTTCGTTGGCTGGGTCATGTCGTCCGAATGGATACAAACGCTCCGGCTTTGAAAGTATTCGATGCGGTACCAGCTGGTGGTAGCAGAGGAAGAGGAAGGCCTCCTCTGCGTTGGAAAGATCAGGTGGAGAAGGACTTGGCTTCACTTGGTGTGTCCAATTGGCGCCAGTTAGCACGAGAGAGAAACGACTGGCGCGCTTTGTTAATCTCGGCCAAAATCGCGTAAGCGGTTATCGCGCCAATTAAGAAGAAGACTACTAACACATGCAAACAATGAATGAATGAAGGCTTTGAATCATAAAAGTGAAGGAAGGCTTTGAACCATAAAAATGAAATGTTTCATGCCTAGAGATCTGGCGTATGAAATGTGAAAATATTAGTTTGGGGGTAAAATAAATTCATTATTTTTGCGTAAAATTTTTGCGTCAATGGTTTAAATCTTATGGTCGATATTTAGCTCCTGAGCGATGCTACGACTACTAACAAGCCGGTAAACTTCGATCATTTCTGTGGTTTTATCGGCATTATCGGCATTTCTTTAACATCAAAAATGCCTGAACGGAATCAACGAAACCAAAATTTCACGTATTTAACTATTACAGCATCGACACCACAAACACCATTTACAATTTCAGCGGTCTGGATTTGCATTTTGTCCAGTAACTCACAACTGAATGGAACGAAACAAAAACAGCAAAATATGTTTGTAGTGTGAAATGTCATCTTAAATTGTTTAATCAATACTTTACGAGATATCGATCATTACAGCCACCTACTGAGAAAATAATGGATTTCCTTTCCCCCCAGCTAAAATTAAAATATCTGGCGCAACTTTTTGCCGCTTTATACGCCATCTTTTTTAAGACGCCTCTGAAGGGCACATGGAACTTTAAGAGGAACTTTTTTATGAAAAAAAAATACGCTCGGCAGGTTGCCATTGCCTGCCCAGGGGTGACCGCTATTTAAAAAACTTTTTCTACCATTTGATGTCTCATGCCGAGTACTTCGAATGGTAGTTACGCACCAATCCCTGCGGCTAGGGCGGGTTGTAAAAAGGTAGGGCTTGTCAAACTCGCAGCGTTACTTTTTAGTAATTTAACTCTGGATGACTTCTTTGACTTACTTTTAGTGGGAAGCAACTGCTTTCTTTTTCTTCTGTTTTTTTCTTTTCCTCTTGGACCTGCTTTCTTTTTTTAATCATAATTTTAGTGTTTCTATTAGTTTGACTAATTTAATCAATAACTAATTAAAATAAAGTTTAACTAATTAAAATATTTAAACTTCTTTAGAAATTAATCAGCGCAAACTTCATTCATTAAAATATTAGGTTCATCTTCGTATAAACTTTTTGTTTGAGTATTCGCTTAATAATAATTTTGAATAAGCAAAATCTTGGGTAATGGAATGACTGATTACTTGAGTTGAACGAATAAGCGCACACATCTGCTCAAACAGCCACGAGTAAGTGATATGGTTTCCTTAAAAAAAAAACTTTACTTAAATACACTAAAAGATTGAAAAATTGAGACTAGCGCGTTTTTTCGCGTCCAGCCTTTGTTCGGCTTTAATGCCTTGCTGGGCTTCAGCCGTGAACTGTTTGCCACCAACCTTGTTGCTCGGAACTTTCACATCCATGAACGAATCAAATCTTCCTTTTGGGGGCATCACGTAAATGTCGAATATTGTAACGTGAATAGAATCTACGACGAGCAGTTGCCCTTGAATAATTGAAATACGCTGCAAGTGCGAGCGCACCTTGTTCACCCATGCACTGCGGCATCATGATATCCGCACGCATCAACTAACCCGCACGAATAATGAAGCTAACGCGGACCCCTTCCCGCTCGTTCAGCGGTTCAAACTTTAAATTTCAAACCCAATTCTGCCACTACACATCCTGTAGAAATAGACTTTTGAATACTGACTCATGACTCCGTATTAATAAAGGGAAATTGCCTATTACTCTACTTCTTGGACATGAAACAATCCAAACAGGGAACTCATAAGTAGAACAGCATTGCTTTGGAACCCTCAAGGGCACAGACGACCCGGTCGTCCACGAAAGACCTGAAGGGATTCTAACCTTTGTGATTTAGAAGCAGTTAACCGAACGTGGGACCTCGCAAAGAGAACAGCAGTTAATAGAATAAGATATAAATATTTTGTGGAATAATAAAGGAATAAAAAAAATTTTTTTAAAACTAATATTATCACACATGTCGATTGCGCATGCATACCAAATTTTGAACACAGATTTTTTTAAATATTAAAAACAAGTTAATAAAAATGTTTGGCCTCCATTGCTGTCTCGCGCTCAGCATGATTTGACGTGAATCTGTCAAATTATAGATTTTATGCTAACGCGATAGCTACTTGCCATCATAATAAACATTTCTTGCACTACCCCAACAACAACACCGATATAGCCAACTTATTCATTACTTGGCTAAAATATTCGGTTCGTTCGCCATGCCGTCTATTTACATATTAAGGCATTGTTGTTGTTGCCGTGCATTACATTTCTGATAGTTATTTCTCTGCTATAGGCTGTTGCCTTTTGTTGTTATTGGTTTCAGATAAACCCGAAACCGTTATAGCCCGTTGGATGCATGGAAAAAAATGTGGGAAGCCATACAAAGCAGCCTCAACAACTTTGCGTATTTTATTCGCTTGGCGACTTGAATTTTACTCAAGCATGCGCTTGTATATGTTTGTGCATGTAGTGAGGTACATATAGTATTTTTTGCGCCTTTAATTGAATAATATTTTTTATTACTTTGACATCTACTATTTTCACTATATGGCGAATTATAAGCAGCTAATGGCGATAATTTCGTAGTGATGTGCGGTGGTTGTTGGTGTTGAAAATTGTTGGGCAGTGTTTAATATGTGAATATTTTATGCAATTTTCTGTTCGCAAAACAAATGTATTTGAATGCACGAGATTTGAATATTTTATTGTTTAAAATTATTTGTTCATTAACTAATTAAGCAATTAATTTTTTGAGCTCTTAGCGTTTAAACATTTCGATTCCATTACCAGAAACATGCACATAATAAAGTCGCACATTGCGAAACATTAAAATCAATTAAATATTGTGATTGACTTGGCTGCATCGCAAATCAGTAAAAATAGCAAAATAATAAAAATCAAAGTATTAAATTTGAAAAATTCGAATTTCACTTTGCTTATTTTTGCGCATGATTTCATATTTGCCCTAACGCTTTCGTATTCTAGCTGTCATGCATCCACCCTTCCATTTAGCTCGTCTTCAAACCAGCCAGCAGTCGAGCGTCCCTGAAAATTTGTATTCATTTTATTTCGCTTTTCTTTGTTTTTGTTTTATTTGGCTCTGCTTTTCCATGTCTTGGTGCCTCAGTCTTATTTATTTTTCCAACAGTTTCTTTATATGTATTTTTTTAAATTATACATCGCTGATTAAATTTAAACTTTTAAGATAATTTTTTTTCTTTGCTTTTCTCAACGCCCGGAAAGTTGTTGTTTCTATTTTTTTTTATTTTCACTTTTCGTGAGAATAAAAACACACAAGAAAGTTCTTTAATTAAATTTAAAAGATTTTCTTATTTATAAGTTTCGCGTGGTTGTCTGCTGGTTGCAGCGCTTCCCATTAATTTATGTGCGCGAAATGGGGTTTACAGCTAAGTGAAAATCTCAAAACAAAACAATAAAGAATATAATAAAAAATAGGCCAACAAACATCTTTGCGAGAAATCAGTGGAGCGGCGAGTTGTAATGGCAGACGACGACGATACAAAAGGTGGCATTGATGACAAGTCGCTCGTTGGTTGACGCTTGGCTGGCTCGACTGGCCGTTCGCCGCTTCCTGTACATTATTAGATATCGAATTGTGCAAAATTGAATTGAACTGAATTTAATGCCGCCGTAAACGAAATTAAATTAAGTTCTCAATTGAAAATTAAAAGCTACTCTAAAATCAATCAAATCGAGAGGAAATTAAACGAAAATAAAATAGTTGCGCATCGTATGTAGATAAGTGGGTGGACGCTTTCAGAGCGCCGGCAGCAGGGGGAGATGCTTATTTTTCTAGGCCACAATGCCACCAAAGAGAACTCATCATCAATGAAAATCAATAATTGCAATTCTATATTGATTGGCTGGCGCCAGTAATTTTGAAAAATTCATTTGGCTTTGTCAAATTAGGGTTGAACGCAGCGTTGCCAGACTAAATTAAAAAACAAAAACTGCACAATAAAAGCAAGTAAAACGATATGGAAAGGCAAGCGGCAGCAATTGACCACCGCCACATTGGCAATAAAGCAAAGGAAACTATTAATTTGAAGCAAATTTCGAACACGGGCGCAAAAAAAAATAAATAAGAGAAAACAAGACACATTGCTAATGAGAAAAGAGTCGAACATACTTGAGTGTACTTGTATGTTTGTATGCTTTCAAATTTACAGAAATCATTTGAAAGCTACAAAAGTAAAACAATATTGGCCATGTGAACCGCCGAGTTGACTCAGCCTTGTGCGGCAATTTGTGTGTGGCGCAGATACGATTTGGGTTAATTGCGGCTTATTGGCTTAAATTGAAATTGTTTGCTGATCACTTGCGAACTTAAGAACAAATTTGATCAGCGTATAGATAGGCGGATTTTGAGTAAACTCTACTGGCAGCAGCTGAGAAATAATGGCACATTTTTTTCTTTTTTTTTTAATTTTTTCATATGCAAACCGGCTTACATAACAGTGGTTTTTTAGTGCTTTGTTTGAAAAAATTAAGTAATAAGCAGATTTTGGTATTCCCAACTAAACAATTTTTACGTTGGATATTTATACAACAAATTGAGGAGCATAGACTATCAGCTGACCTTTGCTGAGGAACTTTTTACTGCAGTTGCTTTGCCATTCGCGCAGTTGGTTTTATGGCAAACGATGATCCATTCTTAAAGGATGATCCATTTGTTGAAAAGACGCACACCATACATAATTAGGAGGAGGAGCTCGGCTAAATACCCACAGGTGTAAGAGCCAATTAAATATATAAATAAACGATGAGGAACAAGAAAACCAACGCTCCACCCTCTAAAAATATTCTTGTAAAACATATAAAAAAATTTTTTAGGAATTTTAATTTTTTTTAATTTATTTTTTTTTTATTATAATTTTTTTTTATACATTTTTTTTTATTATTTTTTTCATTTTAAAATTTGTATTAAAAAAATTTCTTTTTTCTTGTGTATTTACAGTTTCGGAATGCCAGTTTGGAAAAACGGTACGAGAGATCGGTTCCACCTGGTTTGCGGACCTCGGGCCGCCATTCGGCGTCATGTACTGTATCAAGTGCGAATGTGTAGCGGTAGGTAAATCAAACTAATATTAATTCAAAGCTATAATATGACTTTAAGCTTTCTAACTGAGTAACCACCTGTTTTGCATTCCCACGAGCTGTCTGTAGTAGCACCCTGTGCTTTTTCATTTTCAAATTATATCCAAGCAAATTGGCAGCATCATTACGCTATGAGAGGAGAGTCCCAGACAACAGCCGACAACGTCACAGCATAATTTGGAAACACAAATCTCAGCCGCCGCCAAATCGTTACTTAACTTCCAATTACTCAATATTCAAATATTCAATAAAGTATTAGGCCCCAAAAGCATTAACACAAAGCATTAATTGCACATCAGTAAAATTTATATTTTTACTTTTAAATAATATTATAAATTAATATTCTTAATCCATTAATACATGCCTTTTAACATGTGTGGTTTTATAGTTGGTTCGGTTGTGATTTCTCTGCGTCTGCGTAAGCAATATCTCGATGTACCAGAGCGTATGAGTAACATTCAGCAGAATTTCACTAAAATTTAGTCCTTAGTTGTTTTGTTGTAATTTATTCGTTTTTTTATGTTATCTTATTTTTTTTGTTTTTTTTTGTTTCTGTTTTTTGGTAAAATTTATAACCAATGCCGACATGATTGATACGCATTTTAAAGGTCCTTTCACGATGAAAAATGTTTGCAAATTGCTGCGACAAAATGTGACACAGTCAGTAGTCAACACAAAAAAAAACAACAAATACGAACAAGCGAGCTGGCATAGAGTGATATTAAGAACACACAGAAAAGTGTTCAGCTGAGACAGCAACAAGAAGCGAGCGACAGACAGAAAATGTTGAACAGCTAAGAAAAATCGCGTGCCAAATATAAAACATTCTAATACACACACACACGCGCCCAAAGTCTTCACGTCGCACGGTTGCTCATTGTACTTAATGCATTTGTCTACTACTTTTGATTTGTGGAACGCGTAGCTCAGAACTTTCTTTCCACGAATTTCAATTCGCATTTTCTAAATTTCCAACTTGGCAGCATTTTGACTGGCCCGTAAGTCGAATAGTTTCCTTACTGGTTCCGAATTCGCCAGTAACCATGACTATCTTGTCGATTGCGTATGTGCACTGTCTTGGGGGGATTATGCGGTGTTTTTTTTTATTTTTGTTGAATCCAAAAAAATAAGGAAAAGAACCGAACATTTGGAAAAAGGGAAAAATGGGTTTGGAGAATGGCGACCAACAGTGGCTAATTACGTTCGTATTAGCCACTTCAACCTCCTGATGAATTTCACAAGATGTGTCATATATTAAGGCGCTGAGATGATTCCACGTCGACCTCCCGACACCTTCTGCAGAAAGGACTTGAAGCAGTCCCAAGTGTCACCGCATGGACACCTAACGGGCAATATCCGATAAAGGGGCCTACCTAGTTCGAGAGCTACGGCTTTGTTAGCCTTATAAGTTCCCTCGAGCGCCCCCCGATTTACCTTTGGCCAGAAGGATCTCACGACTTTGCATGTTTGCGCTCTAACCCAGCGCTCACTGAGTTGAAGCGAGTCCCATCTTACCAGGAGAAGATCGCAGGTTCTCAAGAGAACCCCAATCCTCTCGTTTTGCAATGAATCCGTCTCCAGGTCCCCTTGTCTAGCCAGTTTATCAGCTCAGCAGTTTCCCTCTATGCTGCTGTCACCCGGGAACCTGGTCAGCCTGATATCGAAGTATTCGGATGCAATTGAAAGAGAAGTCAAGCATTCCCTGACTAATTTCGAACGTACAAACAACGAGCTCAAGGCCCTAATTTCCGCTTGATTGTCGGAGTAGTAATTACAGAAGAACATAGCACCAATGTTTTTGCCAAAAAAACTGGCTTTGTACGAACTGATCGACATTTTTCTTTGATTGAAGGACGTCTGAGATTGAACTCCATATAACGGTGCTTCAGTGGAAAATAAATCTTTCCAGAGAACCCAATTCTTTTTTCTTTATTTTTTTGTGAAAGTTAAGAGAAATATTAAAAATTTACTTGCTTCTGAATCACCTGCTGAAACTGCAAGATAATTACGTTCTAATTACGTTCGATTTTTGAAAAGTGTACATGAAACTATATCTCTGTTGGATACTACGACATGTGCTCGTGCTCGTAGAGTGCGCATAGCCGAAAAAATTGCTGCCGTTACAGAAAGTGTGCTCATTTTAGATGCAAAATTTATACAGAGACCTTATATGACACCACTGCAAGGCTAGCCGTGAAAGTCATTTGAATGAAGTATCTTCTTCTTTTTTTTGCCTAGCCTTATCCTCTTTCGGGTTGGCTCTCCATGTGCGATATCTCCAGGTAACACAATCCTGAGTCATCTCTTCATTCGTGTCATCATTTCTAGTGTTCTAAAGTATTTTTCTATGATTTTCTTTGTCTGTCTGGTCCTCTTTTTACTCCTCCATCTGCAACACTTGGCTCACTGCATGGTCCACTGGTGTTCTCATAACATGGCCATACCAGCCGAAGATAGTTTCTTGAAGTTTTGCGCTAATTGGAGGAGCTTTACTGCTATTAAGAATAAAGTTGTTCTCTATCTTGCCCAACAGTGTTACGTAGCTGCCAAACCACCGAACTGAAACCACTATGGGACGAAGACGATGCCGAAACTCAGGAACAACTTGCAGAAACCGTAAACATAACTCGCCAAGCTGTTTCTAAAAGTTTTTAACTTTTTTGCAGAAATTTCGACTCTTTTTATAAAAGTCCCATGAACTTACGTATGAAACATTTATTTAACTCATCAAGAGAATTAGTTGAGACAAGCGCAGCCACAAATGTAATGCAATGATGCGGCTTACAAGGGAATCAAAAGCACTTTCAGGTTTAATTCCAAACTCAAATGTCTTTTCTGTTCAACATAATGACAACTACCTAACATTGAACACAGAGAACCTTACTTTTTTTGTTTCCCGTAACACAACCCCTCTCTAACCACAACTCATCTACAAGTAGAATATCTGAATAACTGCTTATTAATAAGATTTGCTAACAAAACAAAAAACATAAATAGCATCCAATGCAGGCAATCATTTTGATGGAAAATGTTTCGTGAAAACTACCGAACCCCTTTGCAATCTTCAAACTCATAAACATGTCAAAATATTAAAAACATAAAAATGATGCTAACCCAGACTGGGATGCAGACATGGCGACGGACATTTTATATTGACACGCAAACTGACTAGCACACCTACACCTACATAAAGCCATACATGCATACATTATTATATATATAAATATATTTACAAGTTGCCATCATAATGGCGGCCAATTCGACATGAATGAAGTCGACACTAAATAAATTGGCTTGTGGCTGGCGGTTGGCGGTTGGCAGCTGACGTTTTGTCGGCGACCTCGTTCAAGTTCTGCAAAACTAAATTGCTGCCATAAAATCTTCGTTTAATTATTAAGCGTGCGGTTGTTCTTGTTCTGCGCTGTCTTCACACGATTATGCAGCATCCATTGTGAATAAGAATAAATGCACAAAAATGAATTGCTTCTGGTGTTCTGATGTAAACTTTAGCCTCAACCCTGGACATATTTATATATGTACAGTCAACGCCAAAAGAAAGTGTACCATATATTGACAAGTTTTGACTATTTATTTATTTACTTTTTAATTGCAACTATTTTTTTGTAAGAGCACCACAGTTCGTACTACAACAACCATATAAAGTAAAGTTTCAAACTTTGTATAAAATTTGTAAGATTTCGGCAAATTTTCATCAAAATTTCAAACTTTCTACTCAAAATTTCTGAAAAAGTTTCAAGCTTACAAATTCGTAGCTCATTTAATTTTGAAGTTTGTGTAAAATCTTTAAGATTTCGGCAAATTTTCATCAAAGTTTCAAACTTTTTACTGCAGAATATCTTAAAAAGCAAATGCAAGTATGCAATTTTATTGCACATTAAATTCTGGTAAAGTATAAGTTTCAAGTAGGTAAAAAATTACACTGGCTTTTGAGAATTTTTTTCGTTCGCGGTGTTGTGCATTTTCTCCATTAAGGGGGGGGGGTAGGGTTAATTCCACTAAAAATATGCACTTATTTACGAATTTGTTTTGGAAAGATGATTCATGTAAATTTATTTATCCAATTAGTATACTGTAAACTCACATTTCAAAAATATTTTCAAAAATTTTCACAAGAAAATATACAAAATTGAGCCGTTGACAGCAGATCTACGCAGACGTCTCAAAAAAAGGCAATTTGCCGTGGACAGTTTTTCTCAGCATTGGATCATCTGAAATCAAAAAATCAAAGAGTTTTCATTAGGTAATCAATTGTCCGAGGTAACCCTGTCGAGTTTTTATTAAAAAAAATTTTTTTTTCAATTTTTTTTAACATTTGAAGTAGAAGTGCGATTTTTAGACGATAAATCGCATAATATTGTTTATTGTAAAATAAATAAAAATTGAAAGAAAAAAAAAACCTCCCAGGGTTACCTCGGTAATTATATAGAGTAAGTGTGTACAAAATTTCAGGAAGATCGGTCGAGTAGATTCAGAGAAAAAGTGTCCACCGACTTGGAAAACGTCGTTTTCCAGAAAATCGATTTAAAGTTGTCTATAGCAGGTAGCCGAGTCGGAGCGGCCAACGGTTATAATGCTCTAACTTTGTGAGTTTTGCACCGATTGACTTAAAATTTGGACACAACATTCTTGAGGTTATGTACATTCATTTTCTCAAATAAACCAAAATCGATTTTGTTTACCCTAAAAACCCTACCCCCCCCCCTTAAACGGCTACTCAGCATTTTTTTATATGGAAGAAAACACCCAACCCCGGCGGCAGAAAAAATTGTCAAAAATCAACACAATTTTTTAGCCACTTAAAACTTGCAATTTATTATAACAAAATTCAATGGTCTATAAAATTGCGTACCCTAAATTCTTTTTTAAATTCTGAGTAAAAAGTTTGATATCTTGATGAAAATTTAACGAAGTTTTACAAATTTTATACGTACAAAGTTCCATACTTTGTTTTATATGGATTTTGCTGTAGTACCTATAAACTATATTTTTTAGAAAAAATAATTCAAATTAAAAAATAAATAGTCAAAACTTGTCAATACGACATTGTGGTGTACACTTTCTTTTGACGTTGACTCATAAGAATTTTCGCCATTGAGTGATCGTTTTTTATGCGCGCAACTGGCCGCTTTGCCTTTTTATCCACATTTTTAAGTAACTGTTTACTTTTGATAAGCGATAAACAAAGCACATTCGCCCAGCTTAAGTGCAAAATCAATCATAACAAAAGCACTGAAATCTAGAGCAACTTAAATTTGTGACAACAGCCATATCCACACCCCAAATGCGAAAACAAAAGCAAAAAAAAAAAATTAAAATGTGAAATAAAGATAAAAAAGAAGTCGTCAACGCGTGAATACAACAATTCTTTTCTTCGTAATTTGCTGCAGTCACACTCCCTGCCTCATTTCGCTGAGAAACAAAACAAAAAAAGTTATTATAAAATGCGCCGCAAAAACAATGCGCGCAGTTGTAAGGCCAAATAGTTTTTGAAATGGTAACGGGCCAACAACAAAATCAGTGAAACCAAGCAAGCGCCATGATCCGAGTTGAGGAGTTGCTGTTAGGCGCCGGCGGCCAGTCATGATTTTTTTTTTTAATTTTTATTTATTTTTTTCATTTTTACACCACTCAGCTTGTCTTGTTGGCACGATTGCAAGCGCGAACGCGTGCGCATGCGCACACGCCTAAACGGACCTAACAACATGCTATGGCAATAACAACAACAACAACAACAATCACTTGAACAGAAAACTGTGAATTGTGAACAAATTAAAAAATTAAAGCGCAACGAATTCGAGGTGGGGAATTTGTCAACCGCAAATTGGTAGCAAAAAATGTTTAAAAGATAATTAGCGCAGATATTAGGAATTGTGAATAAAGTATGCAACGTTGCTATCCAGCCGTAAATAATATGTAAATATTTCTTAAATATGTACATTAATTATGTCGGCTTATTTTTTAATATTTGAACATAATTTTAAATTAATTTAGGTAAAGCTAATACAGCTACTTGACGCGCTATCCCTGCGAGAAAGTCCACTAGTATGCAAGTGATGTGGTTCTACAGAATGGCAAAACATGAAAAGTTCACTTTGCTTCTCCATCTTTCAATTGACCCTTTTGCAACACCGCTCGAAATGCGCGATGTACTCAAAATGCCTTGCGTCGGCAAGACTTTTACTGTTTGTTCTAATGAACACGATTACCAAATTTATTTATTTTCCACAAACTTGAACAAAAAAATAGTTCATTGCGGATTATTCCGTTCTTGGTGATAAGGGAGAGATTTTGTTCGCGGACTATTCCGTCGAATGATGGAAAAGGGATAAGTGTTGAGCTTTACATTTTGATGTCCTGAGAAGTGCCACTCATCGCCCATTGCTACACTATTAACTGGTCGGAACTACACTAAATAATAAAAGACGCAACATTTGACCTCCTCCCGCCCAACTAATACATGAGGTGCAGTCCGCGTAACAAACGGATTGTATTGGTTTTGGCGTCGAACTATAAAAGGCAGGCGTTTATTAAGCATCGAGATCAGCTACTGAAAAAAAGGAATAAGTTGAGTAAAAAATTGGAGGTGAAAATCATCAATCATTTATTAAGAGAGGACCTCTTATTGGAAAACCCTTTACTATAAGGATTTCTCTGAACTTCGGACAGATCACTCTATACGCGAAGCCAGGCCAGGACAATCTTTCCCAGTAGATAGTATTGAAATTAGGAGAAAATCTGCACCGAGGTACCAGGTCAGAGAAGCCAGTTCCTCACTGACGGCTCCAAGATGGAATCGGGAGGCGGAACAGGAGTTGTCTCTAAATCAGGAAATTACCGAATACTGCTAGTGGTTTTCAGGCAGAAATCTTTGCGATCCTGCAGACATACCAAATCCTTAGGGTACGTGGGAGTGAGAGAGATATAAACACTTTTTTCACTGAGGACGCCATGGTGCAGATCAAAACGAGTCAGCTCCTGTAAGGAGGAAATTAAATGCTTTGGTTTGCAAGCAAAATTTCTCTGATCTGGGTTCCAGCACATAAGAACATAGAGGCAAATGAAGTTGCTGATGAGCTTGCCTCGAAGATGACTGATTTGCTCTCAGAGCCCTCCTACCCGGTGACCGGCATCCCACTGACTGTTGTTAAAGGGGAATTACACATCTTATTTCTCAGAAAAGCGCAAAAAAGGTGGAGCTCCATTCCTTCCTGTGCTATTTCGGAGCCGTTTAACCCCACCAGATATGACCAAGCTTTTCCTGCGGGGTTCGTGTTAGTTCCACTCACACTTTCAAATTTATTTAGTGGTATTTTTCAACTAAACCATAAAATTAACTCACAAAAGTCAACGTTATAGTTAATTAACAGTAATTTATGTTCTGCACGAAGAAGCTGAAAGTAGCAGTAATAACAGCAAAAACGTGCATACATATATTAGTAATCAACCACCAATAAAAGACATAACAAATTAGAACTACACAAAGAAAAAGACAAAGCAGCGCAGCACAAAGTTAGTACTGGAAATTGAACAACAAAAATAAAACAAAACAAAACATGTATAATAAAATCTATTTTTGCTCTAAAATACGCTTTACTTTACGCTATCAGACAACCCCGATTTTCCAATTCACGCAACTGCAGTGGTGGCGCGTTAACAATTCCATTAACTACAATAAAGCTGGCAAGCAACTCATTGACTAGCTACCAGCACGCAACGACGGAGCAACATAAAAATTAGTAATGCAAAAATTAAATTAAAAAAACTTAAAAGTGAATGTGAAATTTAAACGAAATTGATACACAACGCAAAGCAATAAAACTCCAGCAGCATAAACAAGACAGCGACGAAGACAACATTAACATAGTAGTAATGGCAAGCGCACAGCGTCCGCTGACAGACTGCAATGGATGGCGACGCTCCTCGCTAATCGTAGCCACCAACCAAACAGTACCATTTCATGTGTGTGCGTGTGTGCGTGTGTGTGTGTGTTTGTACATAACCTGTCGCTGCGTACGAGCAGAAGCGCTCTGGGTCTGCTGGCTGGCAACGGCATCGTAAACTTTTCAGCGCAACGGGGCATTTAAAATTCAAGTTTACAAAAAACTGTGTATTAAATTATGATAACAGCAAAAGGGTTAAAGTGCCGACAAAAGCCAACGCCGGTCGCATGCGAACGACTCCAACTATGTGTGGTTGTTTGTGTGCAAAACCCCGCTTGGCGCCTATTGGCGCCGCCATTAAAGCCGAGCTCTGCAACAAATTGACGATTCTCTACTGAACTGCGATGCGACTTGATGAGGCAAACCACTGGCATTTTAATTTCGTATTTTGATTATGCATCCTGTACTCATATGAAATTAATTGGCTGGGAACTACAGTGACCGCAACTGTTTTGGATACAAATAGGCAGATGTATGAATATGTACACACACATAGACTCTCACACATGCATACATGAATATTTTCTTATTGAGATTCGATATTTGGTGACCGACAGTAGCAAATATAAATTCCTTTATTCAGCTAATTCTTTCATATGTTTATATGTATTTTTTTTCTTGTGTAAATTTTTAGCTCATTTCAACTTCTTTCGTTTTTTCCAGGTGCCTAAAAAGCGTCGAATCGTTGTACGCGTGCAATGCAAAAACATTAAACACGACTGTCCGATAGCAACATGCAATGACCCAGTCCAACTGCCTGGAAAATGTTGTAAAACATGTCCCGGCGATAAAAATGGTAAGTGCAAGATTTTGTATATTCTTAACAATTTAGTCTACTTACCTCAATAAAAAGGTAAAGAAATTAACCAAGTGAATGATCACAAAAAACTGTCACCTTGGCCTATGGCATAAATACATTTGTAGAATGGAGGCCATGTTGGTTTAAGATAAAACTCATAAAACACATACAACTTTCATAAAGTCAATCATAAAAAATGTTAGATGTGTTTTATGATAGACGCATACGAGTGATGCCTTTTATATGAGGGTCGTTGGAAGAGTCCGTGGAAAGCCACAGAGATGGCACTACTAGCGCATATCGAACTTATGTTTCGTTAGTAGCATCTCTTGGAAGAACACACACCGAGTTTCAGGCATAGCGGTATATTTCTTTGTGTTTTCCATCACAAGAACGCACCAGCTCACGCCTCAGCAGTTGTGGTCGCAAAATGTATGGAAATAGGGTTCCAGCTCGTTTCACATCACCGCTATTCCTCAAACTGGGCGCCCTCGGTCTACTATTTATTCCCTAATTTGAAGAAAATGCTGGGAGGAAGTAGACTTTATTCAAACGAGAAGGTGATTGCAGAAACGAATGGCAATTTTTCAGACTTGGACAAATCATATTATTCGGAAGGGACCAACAAACTAGAACAGCGTTAGTCGAAGTGTATAAGCCTAAAGGATACTATGTCGAAAAATAAGAAAAGTTTACCCCAAATAATTAAGTAGTTTTTTTTATTTTTGCACGAACTTTTGAAACAACCCTCGTATTTAGCGCCTAATAAGAAAGAGACTGTAACTTAAGAACGAAAATCCCTTTATTGTTTTTCAAAATATACGCCTTGGTTTTGTGAATAATATTTTCGGAATAAAGAAAGGACCGAAACATTTTTTTCAGGCGTATTGGAGATTAGCCCGTATAACAAGACAAACAAAAAGGCAGACAGCCAGAAATTAAAAAAAAACCCACGCGTGTTTAGACCTTTTGGGTACTAGCCGGCAAAAGCCAAATAGAACCTAGCACCAAATACTTTGATATTTTTGACTTACAAATATACATATAGATCTGTTGTTGATGAGTCGACTACTTGGAACTCGATATGTATAGTAGTATACAGGCCAGTAGCGTGGAAGCACACACGCAACATTCTGATGAGCCACTCTCACACATGCATTCTACGCATTGTTTGATTTTTTTTTCTTTTCGAAAAAAGAACCTTCTGTTTTCAGGGTCCTTCCGTTCATAACGAAATACAATTTTCTTTTTAATAAAATCGAAAAAACATTTGATGTGGACCTTCTCATTACTTGGCATTGCTTTCCGCGTCATTGCTGGCTCTTAATAATTGGTGACCTTGACGGATTTGTTGCCTTTCATTTTCATTTTCAATTCCAATTCCATTTTCACTTGTCGCCCAAATTGCTGACGTAAGATGATTCACAGTGAACGCTCGCGCGAGCGAAAAGAAAACTGTCTGACGAACGTTTTGTCTGGCATCACATAAATGAATAATAATTTTGGACAACAGCAACGTAACCGAAAACAACTCATTTAACACGCGTTCGCAGCGAAAGAAACACTTGTAGCTCTTTCTTTATTGTTGATTGCTGCCCTTATCCTTTGACCATTTTCAATTTTATTTATTTTCTTCTTCTGCTGTCTAATTCGATTTATTACTTCAGCAATAAAAATACACCGTCGAGTCAATATTTTGACAATCTCAATTGGCAACTGCTTTCATCTAAATCACATGGGAATTCGAGAGTTGGTACAAAGTAGCCGCCGCAACAACACTTATGCTAAATTAAGCGTTTCTTCCGCTTTAACTCCCCGCAACATTATTAATTATTTTTTATACTTTGGAATTGATGGCTGTGCAAATATGCGTAGTACGAGAGAAAAAGTGAACAAATTAAAAATATAAAAATAGTATAAAGCCTTCAGCAGTGACAGCAAAATTTAAAGCGGATGAGTATACGTATGTGTGTGTTTGTTTGTGTTGATATAAAAAATGTTTGCAAAAATCTGCATACACACTATGTACGTATGTATGTGTATGAGTTATATGAAAGAATATTTCGGTAGCGCAAAAAATGCGAGAAATTACCGCAAAACAAAATGGATGTCATTAATGGCGAAGAATCAATGACAGAGTGCGGCGCGCCGAGACGACAGCAACAGCGACTAATAAATTGAATTGCCAATTGTTGTTAGCTGTTAGCTGTTCGCTGTTATTAGTTTGTGTGTGTCTCCTTTTATTTTACGCCATTTCATTATTTTAAAAAATTAAGTTGAATAGTGTTAGTTAATAAATTGAGATCGTTTTTTCTTACGCTCGCGATTGTCAAATACTTTCCCAGCAACTGTGCGACCATTTGTTTCAATGCGAAAATATGCGTCGTAATTTTTAAATGGCTTTCACGGCACGTGGAAATATACTTTGAAAGTAAAATTAAGTAGCGAAAATCGCAAAAAAACTCTAAGTATTAAAGCATTTGTATATGCTTTAATAGAAGGTACGTATGCATCAGATCTGGGCGATAGGCTGGGCAGGCAAGCGACGATTACAACTTCTGTTCTGTTCTGATTCTTCATAAATGCCTAGAATTGTCTGCGTCTGCCATTCGCGTCTGCGTTGCGCCAATCTCTTAAACTCATTCCAGCTAAGGCGCATGGCGTGGGTTTTTGACTCCAGTAAAAAAAACCATTGCTTGTTTGGTATAGCTGTAGTGATCGATATCTCCTAAAGTATCGATCACACAATTCAAAGTTTATGCTAATTAAAGTTTATGCCAAGATGAAATTTGGCACTAAAAAAAAATATTTTGCTGTTTTCTATTTGTTTCATTCAGTTGCGAGTTACAAGGTGTCAAAATGGAAGTCAACAAAGAGAAAATTCAGTCATTTTAGAGTTAAAGGCGAAAATGCAAGACAGGCCGCTGAAATTGTGAAGGGTGT
The DNA here is from genome assembly GCF_028408465.1 of Anastrepha ludens. Taxonomy (NCBI): domain Eukaryota; kingdom Metazoa; phylum Arthropoda; class Insecta; order Diptera; family Tephritidae; genus Anastrepha; species Anastrepha ludens. Next base: position 5,935,635 of record NC_071499.1, on the reverse strand, counting down.
TAATGGTGCCGATGCTACAACAGCTAATTATGTGCCAATTTGGTTTCGTCGACTCCGTTCAGGCATTTTTGATGTTAAAGATGCACCTCGCAAGGGCAGACCCGTCATCGAAACTGTCAACGAAATCACCGAAATAATCGAAGTATTAGTAGTCGTAGCATCTCCCAGGAGCTAAAGATCGACCAAAGTTTTAAGCCATTTGCCCAAAGCTGGATTCAAAAACATGCTCGATGTTTGGATGCCACACCATTCAACACCAAAAAACATGATGGAAATTCCATCCGAAATTTGATGCGAAGCCTTAGCCAAACGAAATGAAATCGACCCATTTCTTAAACGAATGCTGACTGGGGATGAGAAATCGGTCACATACGACAATATTGTGCGAAAACAATTGTAGTGAAAGCGTGATGCAGCAGCTCAAACGGTGGTCAACTGTGTATTTGGTGGGACATGAAAGGAATAATTTATCAGTTGCTTCGGTATGGCCAAACACTAAATTCAGATCTTTACTCTCAACAATTGGACCGTTTGAAGCTAGCGCTTGACCAGAATTAGGCAGAATTGGCCAACAGAAGAAGTGTTGTGTTCCATCAGTATAACGCAAGGCCACACACGTCTGTAGTACTCGCCAAAAACTCCGGAAGCTTGGCTGGAAAGTTTTAATGCATGCACTATATAGTCCGAACCTGGTCCGCACTAAGCGATTACCACCTTTTTCTCGCATTGCAAAACTTGCTGAACTTCCTTCGGAAGCGAGTACTTTTGTGAGAGAGGCATTATGAAGCCACCTTTAAAATGACAAAAATGTATGCAAAATAGTGCATATTTCACCCAAGTGGGACAATCCGAGACATTTTAAATAAAATTTTCCGTTTTACGCAAAAATAATGGATTTCTTTTCCCACAAACTAATATACGAAATTTGAGCAAATTTATTTATTATTTTTTCATTGTAAGGGCGGTGGGTGTGGTTATTAATCCATACCATTACCAAGCGACATTGGCATATCCCGTTTTTTACGGGAGTTATTATAAGCACGCGGACAAACAGACGGACATAGCTAAACCGATTTATCTCCTCGCGCATTTTAGAATGCACAGACGTTGCCGCTAGGATTTTATAAGCAACCGCAATGTGGAAAAAGTTGAAATGTTGTGAATGCCACGGGTGTAAATATATAAATATATGTATACAGTTATGTACTTATTTACCCACACATGTACATACATATATGTGGACTTTTCTTAATATCTATCAAAATTGTAGTGGCAGTTTTTTATTACACACATACAAACATACATATAAGTATTGAAAATTTCTTTCGGTCAGTTTTACTTCTAAAGCTTTTATTGGAATCACGCTGAATATTTTATTTTAAATATTGTAGTTTTTATGTGTATTACGCCTGATATAAAACTTAATGGCTATTTTGCGCATCTGTTCGTTTTGATTTTCGAATATTTTTAAAACCAAAATACACACAACTACCCCTGCCAAAAGTATTAAAAAAGTATCATGGAAAGCCAAAGCGCACGTTTTTCCTGCTAATTCTACTCATAACGCTTACGTACAAACGCTGCTTGCTGTTGTTGCTTGTCGCCTTCGAATACTGCGATAGTTTCATGTTGTTGTGCCTTTTAGTGTTTGGCGTCAGTCGTTTTGTTTTTAGGTGGCGCTCACATATATATTACAAAGGCAACAGCACTCATATAAAATTATGAACCCTTGTGACACGTACAGCGACATTTTTGCGCAAAGAATTTGAGCTGATTCACAAAAGACCATAAAACGCAAAAAGACAAACAGAGACACAACAAATAATAGTTTACAAGCAACCAGTGAAAATGAACAAACAGCCACCGAACGTTTGAAGCAGCTTTTGCTGTTGCTAGCGCTCAGTTAGCCACCTTTCGTGCCACACACCCCACAGCCATGCGACAACATAAAAAACAGCTAACCAACAGCGTAAACCGCTCACCGCTGAAGTCGAGTCACCCACTTGGCTGCCATTCGCACGGTCCATTTGTTATGCCATGCTTAGCTCAAGTCAATTTTTTTTTTAATTTTTTAAATTTTGCTTTTTGACATTTCTATACCCGCGCGCACTTGTGTCTAAGGGTATTATACATTTTTTTCACATAACGCTTGTATGTAACGGCATAAAGGAATCGAGCTAAATATAAACTTTAATATAGTCGATTCAGTCAAGTCAGTCCGTCCGCCCGTCTATCGTGCGCATGGTAACTCGAGCAAAACACTATATATTTAATGGAACTTGGTACTTTGATCCAGAAAATGGACGAATGTGGCTAATAACCACGCCCACCACATACAATATAAAGATAATTTCCACAATTTATATTTATATATTTTTCCCTTTTATATTTTTTTCATTTATTTTTTTATTAAATCGCTTATAAGTAAACCTCATCCTAATTGTAAATTTTTAACTCTTAATCTAAGCATAACTGCTTTTTGGCCATATTTATGTTATAAAGTTTGTTCGATTCCAAAAATGAACAACCTGCCCAAATTAAATTTTACCAAAATGTACGCGGGTATATTATATAATATACTGTTCGATCGGGACCGGATTTGTTCTTCCTTACTTGTTTGCTATTATCTTTGTTCTTGTGTCTTTCTGACTTTAAATAATTGTACAATGTAGCTTTTTATCTGTGTGACACCAAAGCTAAGCATCGAACAGATATACAGGAGATTAGCAGTGGCAACAACAGCAGCGAACAAGAATACCAATTTCATTGAAACGATGATTCAGTTCGACTAATTTTCTGCATGAATTGAATTCATAATTTGAATTTGAAGGCGTGTTCGAAATAGCTGCTCTGAAATAGCTGAGTAGCGAGCGGGCGTCTGAATACATGGCGTGAAAGAATGCGAAAAAACACCAATGAAGTGCGGCCGAAGCTAATGAACTGTCGAAAGATGGAAAGGATTGCTCATCCAAGTAGTTGCGCTCGAATTAGTTTTCTTCGTCTTCTACATTCCAATACACGATACACTCATGTGAATAAGAATTGCTATGAATAATCAAATGGAATGAGAAAAGTTTAAAATGAAATGGAAAAATAAATTAAAACGAAAATAATCATATGATCGTAATGAAATGATCGCATGATAGGGATTAATCGAGTCACGCAGCTGATGAGTGTAGCGGTGTGTTTTTGAAGATGTCTAAGAATAATTTAAAAGACATTTTACATTTCGAGTATATAGCTTACTGTCATATACTATCTATAGCATCTTGCATCTGTGTGATCTTGCCAAGAAGTGATCCAGCGCACCTGCTAAAGTAAAAGATCTTAGACCCTTGAATTGTGAAGAGATCACTTCTCCACTCTGCAAAATGGTAAAAAAAAGGCAAATCATGAGCATAGTAAAGCATCTGAACTGGACAATGGAATCGCCGTGTCATTGTCGTCCGATCAGTTATAAGTACAAATAGCGCTAAAGCTAACTAGAGAACAACAAAGTCGCGGAAGCCGATGAAGCCCTCAGCAGCTACTCAAATACGACGGTAAGGAGCTAGTCAGGAGCGCGCATCAACAACTTTGAAATTTAAGCATGCCCTGCGCAATAAGGCTAACTCTAAGCCATTAACCAAGTTGCCCTGGGAAAGAAATTGCGCATAAGGTTCTCTCAATCGAATTTTATGAGAAACTAAAGCATGTACTTGGATGCGCACTAGTACATCTACCATCGCCCAACTACTTATATACTTAATATAAATAATATAATATTCAAAAAACGACTATTAAAAAAATTGACACTTTCCGTTCCACATCCGTTTAACGACTTCAAAACCACTTTTGGCAGCATGAAGAAGAGCTGCCTGCAAGCCGTTATGTTTAATTCGAAACCTTATATGGCACGGCACTTCGATAGAATTTGGGAGCATTTCTCCGAGGCATTTGATACCAAAATGATGTTAATGTTGCAGAAAAGTGAGAGGCGCACAACTACAACTATACTGATTTGCAAATAATTTATGATTTTTTACCCAAGAAATAGATCGTGCGATTTCTGTGTAAAATTGGTCGCTGAGTCCGAAAATCCACATAATTTTTTCTGTCATTTAGTTTTCGAAATATCGCCGAAATGGAATGAATATTCAGAATTTGTTTTTATTCATTTCTGAATCCTAATATATCTGAAAAAGATTTAAGATATCTATAAGTCTTCTTTAATCTATTTTTAACAGTTCCTTCATCACATAGTAAGGAAGCTTCTGTTTTAATGTATGTTTTAATCCTTTCACCATGTTTCATAGCAAAGAAAATGACCGGATCTGATACAGTTTTTATGGCTAAATCCTTGTGCAGATCTGTACACCAAGCAGCTGTAACGGTTCCCCGGAAACGCTGTATAACAGCAATGTTGGCCTTTACGGAACATCCCCATAATTGAAGTCTATAGGTCCACACCAGTTTTAGCACTTGGTAGTAAATGGAAGCTTATTTTGAGTTTACAACTTAGAATTTCTGCCAATTTTATTTTTATGTGCTCTTTCCACTTAAGCTTTGCAACCAATGTTATGCCTATACAAGGATGATAGATTACTAGGTTTGCTATTTAGCTATGATGAAAAAGAAAAATGTGACGAAAAAGAAAATTTGACTGCCACGTCACTTGTGAATTCGGCAGCCGAATTCTGCACGATCATTTCTCTCGGCAAACCAGTCCTTATTCAGACAGCAACAAAGTGTTATTGGTTGATTTTTTTCGTACAACAATTTCAGTTTTTTTGTACACCCACCTCAAGTGACGTCAGCTCATCAGCTGATTCTGTCGAATTCGCTCAGAGCCGTATGACGGTCTGTTAAAGAGCTCGCCTTTGAAATCTTATCACCATGATGCCTAGATACTTAGCACTATTGGCATATGACTCTAACGCTGACAGAATATATACAGGTTGAACTACAACTTTCTTGTTCGTAAATCCACGTCAACTGATTTAACTTCATTCAATTTTACTTATATATTCCAATTTTCAGTCCATGTAACAACTTCGTCAAAGAATTTCTGCAATTTCATGATTGATAAGCTTCCGCTTAATCCAGCAGCTAAGATGCAAGTATCGTCGGCAAATGTAGCTACATACTTTGCAGTACCGGCAGGTCTGAGATATAGAGTAAGTATAGTATCGGTCGAGTGTATACTGCGTTAGTACTACGGCCGATATTTCTCTCATTTCTGAATGTGCCCGTTTTTGCTTTACTCTGAAGTAACTATTTGATACATACGTTTTCAGAATGTCCGTGAACTGTAATGGAAGTAGAGATTTTAGTTTATAAAGCAGTCTTTCGTGCCAAACGTGATCAAGTGCCTGGGCATGGGTTATTCTATGCATTTGATCGATTATAAAATACTTTTCCCCGAATCCAAATTGATGGAATGGTATAAGTCTCTGCATGTGATTATTGATTTCAAGCGTTTTGAGACCAGCTTTTGGAAAAGTTTGTTTCATTTACAACAGATTTTTTCCTGGTTTAGATATCATTCTTATTTCCGATCTTTTATATTTTATATTTAAGATTTGGGCAGTTTTCCTTGAAAAGGGAGAAAAGGCTTCACTTAGAAAAGGAGAAAAGGCTTCACAAAATAGGAAAGGGGAAGCCCAGAACTCAGCATTTTATATCGTAAATTAGCCACTTTGCTGTGAAAGAAAGCTAATACTTCCTCATTTCGGTCTTTCAGGCGTGCACTTTGGGAATTCATTAGAGTCTTTTGTGTATTGAGACGTTCTATCCTGCAGTCGCGCCACACAATTCATTGGCAACAAGTCATTTGCAACACAATTACAAACACCAAGCCAAGCGGCAAGCAGCAGCAAATGCAACTATGTATTGTTTTGTTTTTGGACTTTTTGGTGTTTGGTGCATCACAACTATTTGCCGTATACGCTCGCAAATGATGCGTAAATTTCGCACAAATTGACGGCGGCATAAAGTCACAACAAATTTGCCATCAAATGTCTTCCACATTCGAAAATATACATATGTATGTGCGTGTGTGTGTGTGTGTGTGGAGTGCGCTGTTGCGTGCATGTTTGGCATCTTCGCATAATGAACTGCTAAATTCCAAAGTAGCGCGCTGTTAAAAATAAATATAAGGCAACGGCAACGACAACGGCAACGGCAATAGCAATAGCAACAAGAATCACAAGCAAAGTGACAGCAACAACGACAGCCGGCAGCCACTTGTGTGGCATAAAATGCAGCAGTTAGTGGCGCAGTTTGCCGCACAGGCCATCGCTAACGCCACCACCCCTCCCACCATAAATTGGCAATTTCTTTGTACGTTGCTGCTGCTTTTGCTGCTGTTGCAATGCGTTGCTTTCATGTTTCAACTATGCGGCATCCGCCGTAACCTGAACATCATCATCGCAAACACCAACCGCAATCGTTGGCAGCAACAACAATGACTACAATAACAACGACAACATCATCATCACGCTCATAATTAAACTGGTTGGCTGCGCCCAATCGCTGGTTGACTGCCTGCCCGCCGGTCCATTCACTTGCCTACATGGCTGCCTGCTTGCGCTGTTGTGGCATGCAACATGCTGCGCACTCATTGTAACACATCATTAGTTTGCGTTCTGTGGTAATTTTTCTTGCTTTCGGTAAGCGGCAATGATCCAGTGATTTGCGTCCGACGGTGCACGGCAGTGGCCATTCCGGCGGTAACATCGACTGCAATTTTTATGTAATAATTATAAAACAGGGAAAGCGTTCATAGCAATAGACAGAGAAGCATAGGCAGGAGAAAGAGAGCGAATGAGAACGTGCGCACATGCGCGCACATACACACGCATTTCGAAAAGAAAGATGAGATGCCGTAGTGGCAGCAAAGCTGTGAAGATTAACTTGAACGACCTCCCGAGCTGTGTGTAGTTGCCACAACAAGCAAAATCAACCATCAACCATCAACAATAACAACAACAACAACAGAGGTTGTTGATGGCAGTTGTGCTGCCGCTCCTGCTGCTGTTGAAGCATGTCGCGGCGCAATCTGCCTATGCCACTTTTGTGGTAACCACAAAACCGAACCCACCCACCTTTGCTGTTGGTCGTTGATATTCCTGTTGCCAACTCTTGTCTTGTTTTTTTGTTCGTTTTGTGGTTTACTACATTTGTTGTGATTGCTGCTCACTTTGCGGATGCTTTGATGACACTTTGGCAGCGTTAAATAATTTTTCATTACGCAAAAACGTGTTTTCAATAAAATACCTTCGCTTCTTTGTATGTATAAATGTACTTATATATGTGTGTACAATATTGCAATACTATTGTAGCTTTCCAACTGGTGGCAACGTAACAGTTTATTTTATCAGATGAAATTGGAAATTATATATTTCCACTCCTAATTCTACAGACAATTTCAGTAACGGAACAGAACTGAGCTTAGAAGTTCATAATAGGCCTCTTCTATTCGACCAAGCCTTAGCAAGTGGCGGATAACTGAAGCAACTGGCATAAATAAACATATGTTGGTTGCACTGGAAGGGAGCTGCCAAAAATTAAATTTGTTGGGAAGCACTTACAGACTATTAGTAAGACCGCGTTCATACAGGGAAACTTTTGATGCTTCAACTCGTTGCTTGTGATGCTCTTCCTCTGTCGCACCCCTTGAGTTCTCGCTCTTCTCAATATTGTTGTTGGTTGTGGTTTAAAAACTAACCATTTGCAAGTTGTGTGAGCATGACACACACAAGAGAATTTGCAAAGTTGAAGCAACAAAATTTGATCTGTATGAACGCGGTCTTACTAATAAATGAAACTTGCCTAGTAGCAGAAAAGAGAGTTGACAGCATTGAATATACATAGTGAGTTATATCGTTTTATGAGGTATAACCAAGGACGATAGAATACAAGGTTGTGCCTTTTCGCTGTGTTGTCTCCCCATCCGCCAATGAATAGCGTCTCCTACACCTTTCCTATAGAGTTTCCACGTTCCATTTCCACACTTTCCTTTTACTCCCGTGTAATTCGCTTGATAAAATTCTCGCCGATTTTTGCCGTTAGCTCTGTCATTTATTATTATTGCCCTGTTGTTACTTGAAGTATTTTTTCTTTGCTACAATTTCACCGGCACGCCTTTTATACTATACACATGTGTATGTGTAGGTATTTGCATCGTACAAACAATCATCTACGAGCAGAACTCAAACGGCGTGGCAACGTTGCAACGTGCAACGCGCACTGGGTGTGTTAGAATAGCTGCACCCAGATAAATTAAATGGTGCATTTATACACACATACATATCCATGTATATAATATACACATGTATATATGCATGTGTGTATATGTGTTACTGGAATAGATTAGCACCGCAATGTTTAGTGCTCGCCACTCCACCGTTATTTCGACGTGAACGCAGGCACCCGTTACAAGCCTGCACCAAATTTTTGCACGTAGGAGGCCTACTTGAATATAATAAAATGATGCGATGTTGTTTACCAATCCGTGGCACCTCTCATTTTACTTACGTCCGTCGAGTAGCGCTTGGAATCTGCAACAACGAAGGAAGAAAGTAACAGTCAGAAAATGTTTGCAAATTACAATAAAGAAATTTATATTTTCTAATCTGCTGCTTCATTATCTGGTACGCGTCGAGCTTTTTGTGAAATTTTCACTTTTATGGTGCCACTTCGCTGTTCCCATCTTGCCACATTGCCGCTGCCATCGAACTTGCTTCCATAAAAATTACTGTCACTGCATCCTTCTTCTTCTCCTTTTTTTATTTTCTACTATTCATTTGGCAATTTTTTCTCGCATCTCGTTTTGAGTCAAAGTATGATACTGAAGCGATTTCGCCTAGCAACACACGTCGGCGTAAGTGGCTATAACAATAACCCTAAGCCACTGGTTTGTCTTGTTGTTGTTGCCACCCCGTTAAACGCTTGCTGCTTATTTGTTGTTTATTGCACGTCCTTGTTGGCCAAAGTTGGCAGTGGCACAACAACAGCGAAAATAACGACCACAGCATACAGCGAAGATGAATTGCAGATTTAAGTGCAGCAATGATGTTGCATGTTTTGCACCACCACAACAACAACAACAACAGCAGCAAGCAGTTAGGAGCAGCAGCAGCAGCAGCAGTTAACTTTAATAGCATTAGCAGCAATTACACCAACACCGCACGCTTTGGTGGAAGGCAACTTGGGGCAAGCAACTACATATAGCCATCGCTGCCACGAAAACGGCTCGTATTTAACTAGCATGCGAGGCCGCAGTGGCGAGATCACTAAGTTCATTTTTTTTTGTGTACAATATTTTTTGTATGTATAGTTTGCTATTTCTATGAAAATTCCACTATGGTCAGTCATTTTTCATTGCGCTTGCTGCTCTCGCTATGTTTCTCCACTACATTTTTCTTATTCTCCTATCGCCCAGTTACAGGCTGTCTGCTCGTCTGAGTTTCGCTTAGCATTACTTTCATATGCGTGATTTTTGCTGTCGCTGCTGCATCGATAGACTAGGCTAGTTGTTTTTTGTTTTTTTTTTTTGTTTTTGGTTATTCGTCCTGAATATAATTAACTGCATTGTATTTTATTTGCCATACCATAATTGTGGTTGCTACTGCTCCTACTGCCGCAACACTTGATCATCAACACAATTGCTTCGTTAAAGTCGCCCATCTTTGGTTAGAAGGAATGTCAGGCCTCTGCGAAATACCAAGCGGAGCAAGCTGGAATGCAAGCTGAGAGCAACGGAGAAAATACCCTTTCATACCAGATCTAGTTGCATAAATGCGACACAAATAGCAAAAGCAAAACTAAATTATAACAACAACTACATACAAAGGGCGAAGAGAATAGTGAGTCGCAACAATGTAATCAACCACAATATCAGCAAAAGTGAGGGGAAAAGCAGGGAGCTATATTTTTTAATGTTTTCTCTCTTAATTTTTGGACTTTATTACATGCGTACACATATACCACACTTTAATTTATATGTCAATATGTGTGTGGACACACATACATATAAAATTCTATGTGTATTTTTATTGCCGACATGGCTGCGACAACCACAAAATTATTGTGAGCATCCTATTTGTGGGCCATATTGTGCTGGTATGCATACCAACACAGCAAATACCATTTAAAGCAACAATAGCAATGTTCGCAACATCGCAACACGCCAACCAGTCCATCAACCACCTTACCATCTTCAGCAACACGCCATGCGCTATGATTGTCCGTTCTCGCACAGTGTACTAACAAAATTAGTTATTGCAACTAAAAAAAAAATAAAATAATCACAACAAGCAAATATAAAATAAAAGAGCCAACACAGCAGCTGCACTCCTTCTTTAGACGTAGCACAGCCAACATTGCCTATTTCTCCATTTGTTCTTCAAATGCATAGATGCGTGTGTTGGCTTGTTCCAGCGCTCGCACTTGCTGCTGACCATTTCGACTGCAACTCTTACTTGAACGGCATATCCACATTTTTATCAACGTCATCATCAGCAGCATAGAACCTTAAACAGCGCCAATGTCGCACAAACTCCAACTCATTGTCATCGTTCTCGTCGTAGCCGTCGTTGCCGTCGTCATCGCTATTGCCGCCTTCACCTTATACATAGCTGTTGTCTTCGCTCACGTCCCATTGTTAATTTATGCAGTTTAATGGTATTTTTATAATGACATAACTCGAGCATTTTAACGCTTATTAAATTATCTCATTTAACTGAGCGCTGCAATGCGCTGCCATACGCTGCTTAACATCATCACCAACCGACCAACCGACAACAGCCAACCACGTTTGCGAGGATGCTCTACGAAAAAGGCTCTGCTGTGACGGACGTCTCTTTAGCGCACTTAGTGGCTCAAGTTGTTGCTTTTGTTTTTTCCCCTTTTTTCTGTTTTTCCCCTTTTTTTCGTATGTGATACGCAGTTCGGCCAGCGATCGGAGCGATAAAAAGCAAATGCAGCACAGCGGGCGGTAAGACAATTTTCGATCGGCTGGTAGATAAATTAACACTAAAAAGTGATACAACAAAAAATAAAATTAACCAAAAAAGTAAGCAAAAGAGAAGGAAATCGAGCGAAGATGGAGTGTATAAGTAATCGTTGCATGGACTGTGGAGCGACAAAGTATGCATATGCATGTGTGCATGAGAAGCACCAAGAAGAAGTTCGTCATGAAACATTTCCATGAGAAAGCGCGCAGCAATAAATTTGAAATAGCTTTTTACAAACATAACAGAACAAAAAAGTTGACGGCAGTCTTGCGCTAATATGCTGCTGGACCGAACATTTGTTCGAAGAAAGTGAGAAAGTAGAAGAATCGAATGCAAAAGGCTCTGATGCTAAAGTGAAGAGCATCCATCCCAACCAACTACGAAAAAGCTCGAATTCAATGTAAAAATCATATAAAATTAAAGGAGTTGTAAAATAGCCACACCGCAAAATAGTCAAAGGGATCTATTTTTTTCACAATTTGGAAGAGTTGTTTCGGTATTAAATGATTCAAGACAACTTGCCAAACTTTACTGAACAGAAATGTTAACGTTATTAACATTCTCAGTTAGTTCCCTCTTTCAGGCTGAACTGATGGCAATAATGAAAGCCGTGGCACTGGTACAATGTGATGCGATACCTGGAGTTGATATCCACATTTTCACTGTTAGCCAGGCGGCGATGAAATCCCTCACAAAACAGTCGACAACGACGACTCTTAACGAGATGGCAGAGTCATTTCATCTAATAATAACATGGGTTCCTGGCCATTGTGATATTGCAGAGCCGATGAACTAGCGGTACCAAATTGACAGATTAGTACATACAATACAATACAATACTATAGTTATACCCTTGCAAACATGTAAACTACGTGTCCGCGAGGAAATTGTAAGAGTAGCGAATGAAAGATGGCGTAACGAAGCCACTTGCAAAATCGCCCGACAGCTGTGGCCGACTCTCAATGCTAAACGCTCGGAACTTCTACTAAGAGGAGATAAGCACAGTCTTAACACACCAATTTCAGTTATTACGGGACACTGCCTAACCGGTAGGCTCTGTCGAAATTAAGGATCTTACAAAATTTTTGAAAAGTACACATTGGTTTTAGGAAGTATAAGGGCTAGTTCCCCACGCGGCATCACAATGGGCCATGAGCCTCAGTGTGTCCTACAGAGCACAACCGCTTCAACCTAACCTAACCTAGTTCTTTCAAATTCCATAGTTATCGATATCGATAGTTCTCTTGCAGCTAAAAAAAAACCCCGATACATCCAAGTTTGACATGCAGGATGTCGAAAAACATCACTGCATAGAAAATGTCTGTGTTTTATTTCGATGTATCGAGTTTTTTCTAATCGTGCCATAAACGGTCGATCGATCGATAATTTTTTCTTGGCCTACATTGACATTAGTTTTACATAATAAAAAAATTAAAATGGAAGCTGTGTACAATAAAATTTGATGGGTCACTTAAGTTATGTGCACAAGACAACGTTTTTATCTCCTTATAAAAATGATCTTTAACAAATTGCAATGCATTGAAGTTCGATAAAAACCGGGCGTGTGCATCGATGCTTAAAGTATAAAAAAATTGTAATAATTGGCGCGTACACTTCGTACACTTAGGTGTTTGGCCGAGCTCCTCCTCCTTTTTGTGACGTGCGTCTTGAGGTTGTTGCACAAATGGAGGAACCTACAGTTTTAAGCCCACTCTGAACGGTAAATATTTTTTATGAAGAGAATTTGTATCCGCTCAAATATTGGCACTCCAGCATGAATCTTTTAAGATGTTACAACAATAACAAAGTTATTCAGAACGCAATCAATTTGCATACGCAAGTCAAGTTCGTTTCACAACACGCATGAGAATTGTAAAGATTAGGGCAGACAAATGAAAGGAAAGCGTATAATGCGCTTAACTGAAACGATAAGAGACAAACTTTAAATAGCTTGCAGCGCGTACTTTCTATTAAATATTTCATAAACTTGCTGAAAATTTAGCTCATGTGCGCGAATGAAATAAGTAAGAGAATAGTGCAGCAATCTTCAGAGTTGGGCAATTTGGACTATCACTAAATTGCACTACCAATAATTTTTAGTGGTAGTTAAATAAGGCTTTCATTATCGGTAAATAAAGCCGCGGGCGCCGACGGTTGGATGAAAGCATGCCTCCCGATTGGAATTTATGTGTGCTCTGCCCAATCCATAAGAAGGGTAATCCTGCAATCTGTGCCAATTACCGCGGGATTAGTCTTCTAAATATCGCCTATAAGGTTCTAGCGAGCGTTGAGGTAGATGAAAAATTTGAAAAGAGAAAATTAGTAAAATTAGAGTAGTGGTCGTCGATTCGATGAAAATGAGTACTCTCTAGCGGTTCATGACATTTCACTAAACTCTTTGCACTTTTTGGCCACTGTACGCCCAATAGTCTGCGCACATTCCAAAACATAGTCCTGTTGGTATAATAGCTGTTGCTTGCCGTAAGTGTAAGAATCAAAATGGAAATCAGGCTCACACACATACATACACACATTTGTATGTGCCTGCATGCACTGAAAGCAAAGGCTATAATAATCATAAAATCAGGATAAAAACGCTGCGCTTGCGTGGGAAATTGTAAAAAAGGAACAAACCTAAATTGTTCAAAAATAGAACGCAAAGATAGAGTGTGGCTGCGTGCACAAAGATGTACGGGCATGCGCAAGAGCAAGCGTTGAGGCTGCGGAGGTTGCAATCACCGGCTTTAATTTGGCGCTGATGCTCTCAATGTTTATGAATTACATAAATTTGAGCTGCGTTGTCTGATCGCTTGATCAGCAAGCGCCACATTTAGATACAAATAAAAAACAGCAAATTATGGAGAACCAACAGCGACCTACACACACACACACACACACATTGGTGCAAGAAATTGTTGCCTTTACAAAAAAGTCTACCTACTTAAAAAATTCCGATTATTATACCCCACGCCAGCAGTCGTAGCTTGTCCTTAGCCATGATAAGTTGCGGTTACAGCGGAATGAAAGGGCACCAGGAGCGGTAAATCTTTACAAACTTCTTCCTTGGTAGCCGGTTTATTTGTGGTGTATGTCTTGACGTTTTTCCAGATATAGAGGGGCCTACAGTTTAAAGCCGCCTGCGAATGGCAGATGGTTCTTTATGGGGAGCTGTTTCATGACAGAAATACACTCGGAGGTTGGTCATTGCCTGCCGAGGGGCGACCGCTTTTAGAAACGCTTTTTCTCTCATTTCGTGTTTCATGCCCGGAGTTTCGAGCCTGGGCACAACCGAATGGTAGTCATGCACCAACCCATTCAACTACGGCGGCCGCCCTTAGTATTCATACAAATATTTATGTAGAAAGAATCAGCAGCTAATACTAAAGAGCTTTGATTCACAGTAGAAGTGTAATTGACATAAAAATGTTCAAAAAAAAATTAAACTCTTCTAACTGCCTTAATCGCCTCTCGATTCCAATGAACTGCGGCAGCATAAAACATGCAACTATTGAGATGAAATATGTAAAACCCGTGTCATTCATATTTATTGTTACGTACCATACATACCGGACTTGCCTTTCCGCATCAACTATTTCAAACATTCCAAAGAACGGGAATTTCAAATAGTGGGAATTTTTTTATTCCCGTTTCCATTCATTTTAATTTATTTAGGTTTATTTTTTTTAGTTGGGCAGCAGTGACATTCCATTCCCCTTTCAATTCACATAAATTTATACAATACACACATACATACACAGATCCAAGTAAACATTCCAAACACTTGAATGAATTATAGTAAATTGCCTGGTCAATCTTTAAAGGAATTCGATTTTTAGCCGGCGATATTCAAAAACGTACGGAAATATCTACGAATAACCGAAAGAGCAAAAAACCGACACCAAATCCCTGACAACGCTTCATTAATCTGAAGGAATGAAAAAACTTAATTCATTTTTTAGTTTGTATGAGTACAGCATAAGCCGAAAAATGCAAGACAAAAAATGTCTATAAGTACATAATAAAGGCACTAAAATTCCCAAAGAAATGGCTTAGCAACAGTCAGTCCGAAGCTCAGCACGAACTCGAAAATCAAAAGAAATGGCAAAAGCAATAAGCACAGCAACAAAAAGGCGGCAGTGACATGACCAGTGACAGTAACACTCGCAACGACACCGGCTTTGACACGGTCACAGAAATGTCTTTGATCCCATCAAAAAAGTCATGAATTTTCGCCGTCCGATCTTTGGTTTGACGGGTTGCTCCTTGTATTCTGGTTGGCTGGGGCTGCCGCTACTCTGCCGTGGTAGCGCCATCGACACTACAAAAATAAGCAACACCTTCGACAATCAGCCGGACCAACGAGCAACGGGCTGCAATAGCAGCGCCAAAAACGTGTTTGTCTGTCTGTCGGTGTGCCGTCCTCCAGCCGCCTGTCAAATTCAAAAGAAAAAGGTATTAAGATCAAACGATAAGATCAATGTTGCTACGGAGCGAAGCGCTATTAACAGCGACAGTCAGAGTAACAAAAGGAACAACAACAATATGTGAACACCAACGAGGG
The DNA here is from genome assembly GCF_028408465.1 of Anastrepha ludens. Taxonomy (NCBI): domain Eukaryota; kingdom Metazoa; phylum Arthropoda; class Insecta; order Diptera; family Tephritidae; genus Anastrepha; species Anastrepha ludens. The sequence goes on along the minus strand of NC_071499.1, from coordinate 5,920,077 downwards.
CAGTCAGTCCCGAAAAATGGAAGTAAACAAAATTCAAGACCGATGCAAAGGTATACTTAAACGGACATAACAACAAGCAGTAATGTTCCTTAAAAAAAGAAACAAAAAGGGAATTGAGGTTTTAAGAATGGAGAACGAAAAATGAGGTATAAAATCAAACAAAAACACAACGGGTATTCCTTCCTGTTCAACGTTCAGCATGCTCAATAAAATGCTATACAAGGTGTCAGATTTGTCGCCCTTCATTACCACTGCCGACTACAATAACAACAACAACAACAACGCAAACACGAATAAAGATAACAATGCTCACAACTGGCATACAATCAGCACCAGCACCAACAGCAGCAGCAGCACAGCTTAAAATGAAAAAAACGTGGTAACTGCAAACCGCCACCGACAAAAAAATTCTTCAGAATTGACGCAGTTAAATGGATGGAACAACATGCCGCCATGTAGACTTAAGGCTGAGCGAGGCAAAGCGGCGTTATCGCCGTCGCAACAAAGCTGGAGCCACCGCCAAGGTTGTTTGCGCGACTGACTGGCCGCGGTCGTCGGCGGCACGCAAGGGAGTGCGTTTAATCAGGCGTATACGATCGCGCGCGCCCAGCCACGTCGTTGGAATGCATAAAAATTGGACGTTGGTAGAATTCTTGTGGCTCAGTGCCCCTCGCGCGCATAAGCAACAACGAAATTGCCGCATTGCCGCATTGCCTTGCCAGTCCAGTCGCGATTGGAATTGACTTTTTTGGCCTTTGTCGCGGCGGTGGTGGCGACGACGACCAGTTGCCTTATTGGCACCCACTGCAATGCCGTTCTCAACTCAACTCATTGTCAGATCGACGCGAGCGATCACAAATGACCTGCAGCTTATTTTAATCATGGTACGCCTGATACTTTACTGTAAAATATGCAACAGCGACTACACGAAAAAAAACACGAAAAAAATTGAACGATTTCAGAAAATATACGATACTAAAAATTGCATTACTGCGGCCAAGTATAGAATGCTGAATGCGTTAACGGCCCATCGTTAGGACCAACCTCAATACCGAGTGTCAGTCAATCTCTCAACTAGACAGCCAGTCAAACCATTCAGTGGGCTACCAGCGACCTAAAGGACCTCAAATGCCAGAGGCAACGACGTTAAGGTTTGCTGCGACCAACGTAGAGGTTGTTTGGCGGCGTGATTTGCAATCAGCGATAAGCCCCACAATGGGTGCTATGTAGCATTTTATTTTGCCTCGTACTCGTACTCGTACTAAATATGCGTCACGATCAGTTATTTACCTATCAGTGCAATTCATCCAACACCGAAACACTTCTTACGGCGGACATGGCACGGCAACAAGCGCGTCCAGCCTGCGTGGCAGACGAGGTGGCAGACAAAGCGGCGTGCCAGTAATCGTTTGGATGGAATTTGGTTAATGCTGCAATTGTTGTGATGTCTGTTGTTGTTGTTCTTCGCACTATCATACAACGTCATTAAGTCTACGATGCGTTCATTCAAGCATTTCCACGTACTGTCCCTCACCGGTTTCCTGCTGTTGCATTTCTTTTTTGGAAGCCGCTGGGCCTCACGTAGCGCACCAAATTACACACAATAACCACACTAATTTCCTTCACTTGTTTACCTGCCTTTATCCACTTCCTTCCTCGCCACTGCGAGCCGGGATGGGAACAGCCAGTGAGCAGAAAATAAGAAAATAATTGGAAGAATTTCCACACACACACACGCAATTGATTAGTATTGCAATACTCAAATAAGCGCCCTAACAAATATGTACATACATACCCATATGCATGCATACATACACACATACATACAACCTCACATGCATACATACATACACATACATAGACACATTAAAGCGGATTTATATGAATTTTCTTAGTTTTTACGTGCGGATGCGCCTTGTGTATGTATGCTTGTGTGTGTGTGTGTGTTTATTTGAATTGGGCGCAACTGTTTCCTATTGTTTTGGCTCTTTCGTTGATCACTGTGCTGTTGTTTACTGTCAATAGCAATCTGCAAATTCATTTTTGTAATGTTGGCTTCCTACGTCTTCTCACCTACAACAGGCTGCGTGTTATGCCATTTGAATGCAAGTGGTTGAGCGCAAATGGGTGCTACTTAGCCAACTCTATTCCTCTGTACAGCTGTTTGCCCAATTGTGTCTGGTTGCATACTTACGTTAATTCCCAGAGTTACGATTCTTCCAACCTTGCCGTTACGCACACACACACATACGTAGGTGTAGCACGCATGCATATTCATGAATGCACGACAACACAAATCTCTTTCTAAATGTCCTCTTCTACTCATATGCGCGCATACTAAGCGATAAATATTCGACTTAAGCTTCGGACGTGACATGGGTTTGTGATCATTGTTTTTCGACATGCGCATATAGGCGTACATAAATACTTATGCATACAAGCAGAATTGCCACGCCGACGCATCGCACACCCAACGCACAATCCCAACGCTTACGCATTATTTATCCGATTTACGTTTCATTCATAATTTTACTTTTTGCATTTGGTTGCCGTCACGCAGCGGTCCTCAGACTAGTTAGCCAATTTTACGATTTCCAATTTGGTGTAAACCCAAATTCTATTTAACTGCTGACAGTTTCGTAATTTGTCTAATCTTTTAATACCTTTTGTTAATTTATCTGTCTCATATTTCATTATTTTCTTAATTCTCATTGCAGATACGGACGTATCCTTGGATGTACCTGCCCCGGTTAATATTGAAGAGGAGGAGCGCAATATGAAACGTAATTATTGTTTTCTTTTATTCTTATTTGGTTAACATGAGTTTGGGCGAAAAAAATCCATTTTTGCGCAAATGGCTTGAAACTGTTTTATGATCGATCTTTAGCTCCTGGGCGATGCTACGACTAAACCAAAATTGCACGTAATTTGCTGTTACAATATGGGCACCATAAACACCTATTCAATTTCAGCGGCATTGTACCTGGCTTGCATTTTCGCCTTTATCAAAGAAAACAGTACCGAATTTTCTCTTGTTTTTTTTTGTCGGCACAACTAGTAAGTACAGAACTCAGACACAATTACTCGGGTTTCCTTTTTTAATTTTCTTTAAATCTACCGACCTCCGAAGAAATCTGAGTAGGTCATGTGGTACCAAGGAACCAAGGTGGTCGCTTCTTAGCACATCAGCGCCAAAGACCTCAAGCCTGATTCGAGCGAAGGCCGTCTCATCCTCCTCTCCGCGTGCTAGGCAGATCGCACTATCTCAGGTGCCTACATTTTCCATGTGATTCTATGGGCGGAAAGTGGCCCGTCATCAGTCCAACCAGTCCCTTCTGCTTAATGACAGGAGGATCTGCGACAGTCGGTCGGAAGTGCAGGCAACATAAGTTTTGTGCATCTGCAGCCTCTGTCAGCCTGCCAACTTTGCTTGTGGGTTGAAGTAACCCATTTGCCAACCGTGGTTTTAATCGTTGCAGAAGGGAGTGACAGAACTTGATACGGGCCAAAGAAGTTGGCCTCAGAGCCCATCCTAGCTAAAGAGTCAGAGCTGTCGTTAGCCGCGATACCCACGTGTCCCGGCAACCATGTGAGCATCAGGATATTATGTCTACCGACATAGTTCAGCCTGAATTTACAGAACTCAACTACTCTTAAAGTGGTTTTTAGGGCTGTCTAAGGCCATAAGAGCAGCTTTGCTGTCGCTGCAGCCACATACAGATCGGCCTCTCCACCTGTTTTCCACAACAAAGTTCATTGCTACTTGAATAGCATACACCTCTTGAATAACAATGTGTAGTTTTTCCCGCTGGATTCCTCGTAGACCCCAGAGCCGGAGCCGTGCTCGGTCCTGAAGCCATCCGTTAAAATGCGAAAACAGTGTTTGCCGGGCTTATTTTTAGAGTTTGACCACAATTGAGCCTCTGGCAGCACCACACTGTATCTTTTTTCAAGTACGACTTCTGATGGCATGGAGCCAAGGGGCATGGAGAGGATCGTTGGACCGAAGTCCATGATTTCTCTGTTGTACAATACCGGACAGGAGTCGTATCAATACCCATTGTGTTTCAGCCTACAGGTGGTCGTCAAGGCCTTTCCAGTGCAACAGATGGCCACAGTGCATTGTAGTCTCGATAAGGTCCTCCTGACTCCCACGAGAGAGAGTCATCCAGACCACCATGCATAGGTGATAATAGGTCTTATCATAGCTGTATAGATCCATAGGATCTTACTAGGAGGAAGTCTTTGTTTACTCCTATTGTTAACTCCCTGTAACTCACAACTGAGAGGAACAAACAAAAACAGCATACCAATTTTTTTTAATGTGAAATATCACCTTGACAACGATCATAAACTTTACATTATTTGATCGTTACTTTACGAAATATCGTTCACTACAGCCATCTACCAAGAAAACAATGGATTTCTTTTTCCGCAAACTAATTTTGCTAATTCGCTTACTAACGAATATTCTAAACGGTTTATTCATTGCTTATAGATTTCGCGGCTCTACTCACCGGCAGAACATCACTTTTCTTGAAAGGAGAAGAGATGAAGGCTATGTATGCGACAAGCACCTACAATCCGCAAAATATCGTTGCCACAGGCCGTTTCTTGTTCCATAAGAAAAACCTCTATTACTCTTTCTACATCTCGTCGAAAACTAATCGCCCACGTACCATTCAATTTGTCAATGATGGTGGCACCATACTGGAGGAGCATCAGCTGCAGACCCCACTCTCCGATACACAGAGCGTGTATCAGAATGCGACTGGTAAGATCTGTGGCGTTTGGCGTCGTGTTCCTCGTGACTATAAACGACTGCTGCGTGACGAACGCTTGCACGTTGTTTTGCTGTGGGGTAAGAAGGATCAGATTGACCTCGCGCTTGGTGGAAACATTGCCAAATATACCGCTTTGCAAACGGAGTTATTCAGTTCACTATTAGAGCCTGCACCCGGCCCGAAACCCGCTCTTTTAAACGGCGCTGGTGGCACAGCTATCATCTCGACAAGCAGCGGTGCCGCTGCCTCCGTTCATTTCACACTCGTCTTTAATGGCGTATTTGGTTCTGACGAATATTTAGATAGTCCGATTAATGTGCGCGTTGAGTCACCCGACCGCAAAGAAATCGTTTTAGATGAAGTGCAAAAGGTGCGCAAACCTTCGGCTGAGATCAATATTTTGGAAATTTCTTCACCCATCTCCATACCAATGCTGCGTTTGATGTCACGTGGCAAGCTGCTATTGACAATAGAATCGAAGAAGAACCCTCACCTACGTATACAGGGTCACATTGTTACACGCGCCACCTGTGAACTCTTCCAGACTTTGCTTACACCACACAACGCGGAGTCTAGAACAAAGAGTAGCGGCTTATCTTGGGTCTTTCTCAATAACGACGGCTCGCTTTCATACAACATAGAAACGGATCACATCAGCATCAAGGACCGTCCCGAAATCAATCTAATGGAAGACTTGGGTAAGCGCAGAACTATGCTGGACAACCTTACACCAACATTCAATTTCAATCAAGCCATTGGCACCATCGATAAATTGAGTCCAAAAGCAATTGAATCTTTGTATGCCGGTGACTTAGGGGTCAATATTGCGATCGAGAAGGAACCAAGTCTCATACGCGGTCACTTTGTACCCCGCCCCGTTGCAGATGCGCGCGATTCTGCTGAGCCAATTCTACTAAAACGCGTCGAGAATTCTACAAGTGCACCGGCACACGCTATGGGCATGGCTTGGTTGGCCATCGATAACGAATGTAGCCTTCATTACGAGATCACCGTGAATGGGTTCCAGTACAATCCACAGGATTTGCAAATATATCTCGAAGAAAAGCCAATTGAAGCCATCGGCGCTCCAGTGACACGCAAATTACTTGAAGAATTCTCCGGCTCCTACGTGGAGGGTTATGTGCTAGGCATGCCTTCACTTGACCTCGTTAAATTAGAAAATAACGTATGCTACCTGGAGATCCATTCAAAAGAGAATAGTGAGCTCTTATTGCGTGGCAAATTAAAATCTACAAAGGTTCCCTCTCACTGTCTTCCCCTTCACACGGATAACAATGTGCCGAATTCAGCCGTGCCAGGAGACCACGGTGACAACAATCTGATTGGGCCAGATGCCAAGTGCTTCCATTCAGGTCGCTTCTATGACGAGTCCGAGCAATGGCGTAACGCAAATGATGTTTGCCAAATGTGCGCCTGCCAAAGCGGTCAACCCACTTGTGAGCCAATCAAATGCCCAGCAATGCAGTGTAAACCTAGCGAAGAGCTAATACGGCGAGAGGGCGAATGTTGCTCCATGTGCGTGGCGAAAAATGTCGTCGATGAAACGGCGAGTACAGCTGAACAAACCGCACGCGGTTGTCGCTTGGGTGATCAATTCCACTTGGCCGGCACCGTTTGGCACCCGTTCTTGCCACCGAACGGCTTTGACACGTGCACCACCTGCACCTGCGATGTGCTTACTCTGGAAGTGCGTTGCCCACGCATTGTTTGCCCGATGCTACGCTGTTCAGACAAAGTCGCCTACCGCCCAGACAAAAAGGCTTGTTGCAAAGTGTGCCCCGAAAGCAAGCCATCGCGTGTCGACAAAGTCTTAAACCCCAACATATTACAAGATCAAGGCATACGTGTGACATACCCGGCAGAAGACATCATCAGCCAGGGCGGCTGTAAGGTATTGAATAAGGTCTACGAGAACGGACAGGAATGGCATCCCATTTTGGCATCACACGGAGAACAGAAATGCATTAAATGCCGCTGCAAGGTAAATTAAGAAACTATTTATTAATAATTTAAATACTTTAATTTTTCATTATTTTTTCTTTGTAGGATTCGAAAGTGAATTGCGATCGCAAACGTTGTTCTCGTTCCATCTGCCAGCAGACGCGCATTTCGGCGAAGCGAAAATTGTATGAGAAATCCGGCATTGGCGAGCCGAACATCGACGAGTGCTGCTCCACGCAGTGCCGACGCTCGCGCCGCCACCACAGACGCGTGCACCAGGACCACACAAGCGCCGCTGACGACCGGCAGCAGAGGCAGCAATCGAAGCGAGCGCAACAACAAGCCAATTTGAACCGCAGCGGCAGCAACAGCCATAGCAGCTGAACACCAAACTCGAGTCGCTTGCTTACACATATACCTATATATATACACTTAATCGCGCTAGTATCACAGAAAAGAAATGAATAACAAAACCACGATTTTCTTCTAAAGAAAATATACGCTTTTTGTAACTTTATTGAAAACAGAACTGAAAACGAATGTAGCGAAGCAATGAAAACCATGAATAGTAGCACTGAAAAAGAAAAACGAAAAGGAGAACGAATGTTTGCAAACTAAGCCGCTAGTGAGAGTATTTACTAAAAAATTGGAGAAAAACAATTTTTTGTATTGTATTAAAGTAAAGTTAACACAATATAGTCCAGCAGTGAAAATGAAAATGCAAATGGAAAAATGTTATAGTGCGCCAGTTGGAGAGGCCAAAGTTATACGTGTATAATTATTTTGGGGAAGCGTTTGTGGCAGCTATTAAAAAATATATAAGTACCAGTGCAGTTGCTTCAGGCTTTCAATTCTAACGAATGCTGAATTTGAGCAAAAAACAAACAAAAAATACTTCAAAAATCTGTAGCTTTTGAAAACTCGCTTCCAAATGTCGTGAAAAGCTGCGCTGAATTTTAAAGTGAAATTCTCTTAAAATAGATTAAGAACGATGAATCGAATAATTATTGAGGATTTTATGCAATGCGAAAGCAGCTAGTTAGAGACAGAGAGCACAAGAGCGGCAGAGAGGTAAAGAGAGAGACAGTGCAAGAATGAGAAACACATCCCAATTGTTTCGACTGATTGACTGAATGGCATAGAATAAGTAAAAGAACTTACAAAAATATTACAAAAAAAAAATAAAATATATATATATTTGTTTTTTATATTCATTAAATATGTACTAATATTAAACGCATAAACTGATGCAAGGACATACGTGCATATGTTCGTATACACACACATACACATGCATATATGTACATATATATTTGGAGACCCCCACTGCTCGTGCCTTTAAACAATTTTCCAATTTACACTGAAATCGTTTGCTAACATTTATCGCCAATACAAATGTTTCATAGCACTTTGTAGTATTTTTATTGCAGTGTTGCTTGGAGTTTTCACGTTTTAACTTCTCGCGAGAATAACGGCTCACATTAGGCACTCATTGACGGGTTGTGGACAACTGGTTGGAGTTGGTTGGAGAAGGCAACTATTGAGTAACTTCATTCAACAATACGTGCATATGTATGTGTGTCCCTTATAAATGCAGCGGAATATGCAGCGTGGACGCTTAATGAAGCACTTCGCACACAACGACACACGCCCACTCACATACACATTACATACAACACATGCGCACACACGCACACACACACAAAAGCTCACTCATTATTATTATTTACTCGTACAACTGACCATTAGCGCATTTTCACCTTATAACTGTATTAATATTTTATTATAATGTTTATTATTATTACCATAATTGTATATTATTTTTAAAAATCTTTATTTAAAAAAAATGTGTTTAGTATCATTATTTTTGTGTAAAAGCGAAACGAAAAAAAATCAAATGCAAATTTTTACCTAAAATTAGGTTTAGCTGTTTTGCCTTAGGTTATAGTTTATTTTTGGTTGACTTTTTTATCATAAAAACAATTGCAAATATGCCTAAAGCAAAGTCTATAAATGTAAAAAACGTGAAACTAATCCTTTATGTTGAGTGAACATTTTCCCTGCTTTGCCTTTGCCAAAGTTTTGTTGAAAATTTTCATTCAAATTTACGAATTGTCTACACACATGTACACATTTTTACATAAAATTGAATCTGCATATGTAATTCTTATATAAAAAAATCGCTGTTTTATGCCTCTAATTTTACAAACGCATAAAGTGTGCAAATGTTCTTTCTACTGTTGTATTATAATTTGAGCCTATAGATAGTTGCAACTGAAAAATCGATTATTATTTATTTACAAAATGACTTTACAAAATTACACATAGTATACTGAAAACAAAAATTAAAAAAATACACAAAAAAATAAAATAAAGAAAATAATTTATAAAAATAAATATTGCAAAATAAAATTTCTAAACAAAACAAACAAAAAACAGGAACCCTGAAAAAATCCACAAATAACGACTTTTTCTTTTATCAATGAAAGAGTTTTTAGATTAGAATTATCTTCTTCTTGCTTAGCATGACAACTCTGGGTGGACTGCTTCCGCAAAAATTGTCCTTATATTCCACGTTGAAAGTCTGAAATCATTGGCCTTTAACTTTTGCGTTGATCTGCATTGTTGAGTTCGATTATCAATCCGAGGCTATTTTTCCGGTTTCGCGACAATTAGTTTCGGGTAGGATGTTGTTGGCTTCGAGACCCCGGACGTTGTTCACCTTGCTTTGTTTTTTCCCCTTATTCTCCACGCGATGATGGTCTACCCCATCTCGAGTAAAGCTTAACAGCACCACCAACGTGAAGAAAAAGCAAGGAGATCGATAGTGAGACGTGAGAAGCATCCCTTCGTAGGATTAGCTATCAAGTTGCACATCACCACCCTTTCACTTCCGTGGATTAGAATTATATCGGGTGTTTTTTAGCTGCATGAGAACTGTCGATATCGATAACTATGGTTTGCCAGCTGAGAATAGCGAACTGTGTTGACATTTCCAATTAGTAAAGGTGATGGCTTTATGCAGGCTGTGATAACTGTCAAAAATGAATAGAATATCTCTGAAATATAGTATATGAGAGGTAACCAAATGGCACTTTGCTTGAAGCGCTTGAAGTACGGCGTAGTTTCAAAAAGCTCAATGTTCTATTTGCATAGGAGTTGAACACCACTGCCAATGTTTTTGCCGATCTAAATATAATTCGCGCATACGAAGCTTTTGCCATTGGCGTGATAGGCGTCTTGTCTTGTACGGGAAGAGCAAGAAGAGCAAGCAAAGCCAGCAGCTTAAGGTTTGGCAAAATTGTGAAAATTTATTTTTTGTTTCCAAAAATTAATCAGCTAAACAGCGAAATTTGATTCCAGCAATACGGTGAAACTTGCCATACAGCGCGCTAGCTAACTAACTAACTTATTGGACTAATAGAATGGACCATATAATTCGTAGCCATGGCGAAAAAAATGCCGTGAAATTATCTGCCAGATTATAATAAAAAAATGCATTCCAATAATTTTTCTGTTTTGTATTATCATTTTAAGTTCTAAAGCTCTTAAAAACACCCGATAACAAATGAACTTCAGGTGATTTAAAGCGCTCATAGACAAAGGCAAAGGTTGGGATCTTCGAAGTTTTTGTGGCTCTGAAATGGATGAAGTCAAACCGGCCCAGGCTATCTCATCGATCAGGGTAATACTAAGCTGACGACTAACTCATACTATTTGGCAAAGTTCCCATCAACAACTACTGAAGCAGGGGCTTTTATTGCTACCTGGGTATACGAAAAAATATCAATGTTTGCTCCAAACTAAAACCCCAAGGTTAGAACTAATTTACCAACCTGCCCGATGGGAAAAGCTTCCAACTGAAAAATAGTCTTTGAATTTGGCAATCCCATAAAACGGTTCGGTAATAGATTTGAACACCTACTCCACAGTCCATTTTAGAGTAATCGGTAATCAGATTAGCATTTTGTCATGAACTAGCAACTGATACATGAAAAACCCTATTGACGGTGTTACCAGAGATCTAGAATAGCGGCGTTTGTAAAAAGAATACTGAATAAAGAAGATCTGCTCTTCTCTTGTATTTAAACCTTGATGTTGGTGGTTGGGTTTGCGCACATAAAAAAAGAGCTGGGCTGCACCATCGGTTTGCTTAGGCATACCATCAGGTTATCCTGGAGGATGGATGTGGGTACATGATTGCAAGTTTTAATCTCACTCAACTTTCCGCCCCCAATCTGGGATAGCACATGCTAATCGAACTTCTTTGCAGTCAGAGTTAACATCCTGCATTTTAGCTTTGGACCTCACTGTTATCTGTGAGTAACTGTAGGTTTACTATGCTGCTGGCGTTATGGTCTTCTTCCCCCTCATACTCGTAGGACTCAGTTTTGAACCAATGTAGTGGAGCCATGTAGAAGGCACACATAAAAGAGACTAGACTAGAGAGAGGAAAGCTGTTATAGTATTAATGACGTGTAAATTGATTGCAGATGGGAGGAAGCGTGCAGATAACTCTCGAGAGAAATTGAGATATCTTTACGAAACTTGGTAGGTAAATATTGAAAATCGGCAATCAGAGAACTTTTTGCATATGCTACTTTTGGCTTCAAGTACCTTAACGGTGATACGAAAGTAGTCAGAAATGAAATTGAGTTATAAAGGGTGGTTCAGCTTCAAGGGCCGGTGTAGATCTTGATTAAAATACCATTTTTTTAAGAAATTATTGTCATTTATCTTTATTGTGATAATATTGGTGTGACTCAATTACGTATAGAACGAAATATCGGTCAAATAGCCGCCACGGCCTCGGCGGCACACCTCCATCCGATGGTCCAAATTTTCGATGACTCTGAGGCATAATTGAGGTTCTATGCCGTTAATGTGCCGGATTATCTCATCCTTTAGCTCTTGAATTCTTGCTGGCTTATCCACGTACACCTTTTCTTTCAAATAACCCCAAAGATAGAAGTCCAACGGTTTCGTTGACGTTTAGGTGTGGTTCACATTCAGCATCGGCCCTTGAAATTTAACTACCCTTTATTTACTTACAGTATACGAAATATGCAGGCGGCCGCCGTAGCCGAATGGGTTGGTGCGTGACTACCATTCGGAATTCACAGAGAGAACGTCGGTTCGAATCTCGGTGAAACACCAAATTAAGAAAAACATTTTTCTAATAGCGTCCGCCCCTCGGCAGGCAATGGCAAACCTCCGAGTGTATTTTTGCCATGAAAAAGCTCCTCATAAAAATATCTGTCGTTCGGAGTCGGCTTGAAACTGTAGGTCCCTCCATTTGTGGAACAACATCAAGACGCACACCACAAATAGGAGGAGGAGCTCGGCCAAACACCCAAAAAGGATGATCATGGTTCAAAAAAAATTGTGGTCATGAAATACCAAATGATAGAAAAGATTTTTTCTACCAGCGGCCGACCCACAGCAAGCAATGGCAGAGTTACATAGCCTTATTATGTATCGGAAATGATCAAGAGTACTGACAGATCTTTACAACTCTATCGTAGATTTATTAAGGAAACTAGGCAGAGATGAGGTACTGTAATAAGTAGAGGGCACAAAAGACCATGAAATGGAAGTGCAAAACCTCATTTTCATTCATTCATTCATTCAACATAGCAATAGCCACTTTTTAATACATAAATAAATTTTTAAATAAAAATTGTTTTATTATATTATAACATTTTTCAAAGCAATCTGATAAGATTATTACCTTCTGACAGTCACTGCTGAAGATACGATCAACAACAACGGTTGTTTCTTTCAGGCTCCAATAATGGCAACATATTATTTTCTCAGTCATTGTCAACAGCGAACAACAAAAATGCTACTAGCAGGCACTCTCATGCAGTTGTTTACTCACCATTTCATTTTAGAGGAGCGGTTCATTGATCAAACTTACATAGCCGAGATTATGGTTTATTTAGCCAGATCACTACTTCTGCTTATTGACTGCGAAAGTGAGGGAGGCGTCGATCCAGCTACTCGAGCGGGCAAACTACTTATTCACAATGGAAGTGCGAGGGTAAGAAGTTGGTTGCCATTAATAAAACAAACTGCTGAGCTATTTCGTTGCGAAGTGGAAGCTAAGACATTGCCAAACATGAGTGCATCTGTATATATATGTACACATATGCCCATACCTACATATGTAAATATGGGGTTTCAGTTGTACAAGCGTGTAAACAAGGTGTGACAATGTCAATATTTGCGATAATATATTTTATTTTATGTCATATAATTTTTTATCTCCATTCCATGATTTTATTTTTATTTATGTTTGCTTATATATTTTTCTTTGTTTTTGTATTCTTTTTACGACCACTGACTTCATTACCACGCTTTCCTGTTTTAGCCTTAGCATCAACATCAGCAATGAGCCCCTGGCTGCATCGAGCCGCTCATACAGAAGTGATCGCGCTTAATAGTAATAATTTTGCTTGTTGTCATTATTTTCTACGAGCTGTGTTTAGCTAAATGGCATTTTAAGATAAAAATGTCAATTTACGGACGATATTAATTTATTTACCAAATCGGTAGTTTGCAGGCGAGGAGCGCAAATGAGTTTGTTGAAATTAAAAATTTTATTTGATTCAGAATGAAGTTGAACACCCTTTTCAATATTGCTTGCACTAAAGTTTTTGGAAGTCCCGGGGCAGTCGCTCTCTTGCGCACGGAATGGCACGGATTATCGAGCAAACTTATAGCGGCGGGCTCAATATTTTCATTAGCGGTCGATATTTGGCTGAGCTCCGGCGGTAAACTGTGTCCCACGAAACTTGTTGCCCGGAGCCTTCGCACCCATGAACGCATCAAATCTTCTCGTCGGGCATCACGTAAAAGTCGAATATTGTAACTTGAATAAAATCTACGACGAGCAGTTGCACACGTCTTGAAATACACTTCGTTTGCGGACACACGTTGTTCACCCGCCCACTGCGACATCGTGACTAAATAACCCCCACGAATAACGAAGCAAACGCGGACCCCTTTCGTTTCAATTTAAAACCAAAATCTGCAACCGGATAGTTAATGGTACACAGATTAGGTTAGGTGAGGTAGTGATGGTTGCCCATAGAGTGGACCCACTTGGACGAAAAAAGTTTGGTTCATCCTTTGTGATACCATTGCAAGAGGGGAAAAAGAGGTGAAGGAAAAAAGGACGAAAGGGAAAGGGATGGGGAGGGTGGAGTGTTTGTGGACTATGAACGGTGACTGGTCTGCGGTTGTGTTAACCTCCTTATGCTGCTAATGAATGAATGAATATTTTTGTTATCAAACCTGCTATATCAGTAGACGCATAAAAGAGGTGAGAACCAAGATGCTTGAATCTTAGTCCCGCGAGAGCTGGGCAGCTGAGGAGCAGGTGCTGAGACGATTCCACCTCATCCTCCATGCGCGGCCAGTGCTCCGTGAGGATGCCCACGAAATTTGAGAGATGAGATTTTGTCATCCTCAGAATATCCCTCGAACGCCTCCTATTCAAACGTGGCCAGAAGGACTTCGCGACCTTAGACGTTCGTGTACTTGCCCAGCACTCGCTGCTTTGGTGCAAAGCCCATCCTTCCAGGAGTAGAGAGCAGGTTGTCAAGGGGATCGCGATCCTCTCCTTTCGCGGACACACTACCTCACAGGTCCCTTGTCTGGCCAGCTCGTCGGCTTCGCAGTTTCCAGAAATATCACTGTGACCAGGTACCCAAATTATCTTTATATCGAAGAATTCTGATGCAATCGAGAGAGAGACCAGAGATTCCCTGACCAGTTTCGAATGCACCATAATAGAGCCTAGAGCCCTAATTGTCGCTTGGCTATCGGAGTAAATATTTACCTTCTCAACAGTTATTACGCAAGTAAGTAGCCAGGCAGCTGCTTCTTTAATGGTACACAAAAACTTAGTAATGTAATTCGCTTAGGCAATGAGATACGCAATTCAGTGTTTTTCGCGTCGCCTGTATAAAATGAAGCTGAAATTATAACGGAAAAAGTATTGCAAATAAATCTAGGGTTTTCCAATAAGAGGTGTTATTGGAGGTCTTTTCCCGTAAAAGATCAATGGTTTCGTTGCTTGTGCGGTACGTAGCGCCGTTTTGTTGAAAATAAACGTTGTCCATATCAATACCACCCACTTCCAGCCATAAAACATCGTTAATCATCTCTCGATAGCGGAATCCATTCACCGTAACTGTTGCTCCAGCTTCATTTTCGAAAAAGTAAGGTCCAATGACCACGCCGGACCATAAACCGCTCCAAACAGTCACACGTTGAAGATAGAGATACTTTTCAACAATAACTCTTGGATTTTCTGTGACCCAGATCCGACAATTTTACTTGTTGACGAAGCCACCGAGGTGGAAATGGGCCTCATCACACACGATGATTTTTTGATGCAATTCCGGATCATTTTCATGCATTTCAACGACCCAATCAGCAAAGACGCGACGTTGGTGATGATTGGCCGGCTTGAGTTCTTGTGTTAACTGGACTTTATAAGCCTTAAGACCCAAATCTTTATGTAAAATACGATGTAATAACGTTTGTGGTATGCCTAGTTCCAAAGAACGACGAGGAATAGTCAAACCTGGGTTTTCTTCAACACTTTCGGCTGTTCTTGAGCGACGTGCACGGGTTTTATTCTTCACATCACTAACTTGTCCCAACAACCCGATGTTTCAGCGTGTATCGTTCCATTTTTATTAATGGCGTAGTTTCTACTTGTCAAATATCAAAAAATGACAGCTTCAAAAGTGACATCTACCGAAATAGCGGGCTATTCAAAATAATACCTGTTATTGGAAAGCCCTTTATAATACTCCAATAAAAGAACCAATCAACATAATTTTTTAAGTTTAGAATCAAAAGTTTTACTCGAATGTTTATATATTATTACAAGCAGTTTTTCAATAAAAATGTTTTAGTATCTCTAGTTATCATGGCGGCCGCCGTAGCCGAATGGGTTGGTGCGTGACTACCACTCGGAATTCGGAGAACATAGGTTCAAATCTCCGTGAAATACCACAATGAAGAAAAAGTTTTTTTCTAATAGCGGTCGCCCCTCGGTAGGAAATGTCAAACCTCCGAGAGTATTTCTGCCCTGAAAAAGTTTCTCATAAAAGAAATATCTGACGTTCGGAGTCGGCTTAAAACTGAAGGTCCCTCCATTTGTGGAACAATATCAAGACGCACGTCAGAAATAGGAGGATGAACTCGGCCAAACACCCAAAAATGATGTAAGCGCCAATTAAAAAAAAAAATTATCATAAATAATTATATACCATATACAGTCACACAGGAACGTACCCGCATAAAAATCTAGTTTTAGGCAAACTGTTTATTTGTAATCGATGTTATCTTTGTCCAATTGTCCCGTTATGTTCACCTAAATTATGCCAAAAAATCTTTATGAGGCTGATTCAGGCTGCAATTTTGTTTCGATTGACAAAAATTGCGATTATCTAAAAACATACAGTGTCTCACAAAAGTGTTCGAAAATCTAATTTTCCTAGTACAAAACCCAAAAAAATATTATTTTATTCCGGGTTCACACATAAACACTTAGCTTTCTCTTGAAAGAAATAATTCAACATCTCAAAACAAAATACGTATATAAGTGTAAACCGCTATAAACATGAACTGACCTGAATTCACATCACATAAGTATTCGGAATTCCAAATCGTAATAGACTTTGCAAAGGCACCGTATCCACACAAAAGTGCGTCGCTGTTGACAGAATTTAACATTCATGCTGTTAGTAAAATTCGATGGTTTCGGTAGTTTTCCCTTAATGTGAAATAAAATACGAGAGGTTGTTTAAAATATGGGTAAAAAGTCGAAAGAAACTACTTTGGAAAAAAAGTTATATTTAATTTCCGAAATGAAGAAAAAACATTAAAAGAGATATCATATTCCTCACAACGAAAAATTTAACCATCCACAGACTTTTTCAGAAGAATTCGTTAAACTTCGGACACCGATCAGGAAAATCTGAATTTAAGTCTCGCGATTAGGCCGTTATTTAAAAAAAAATCAAGCGGAAGCCAAGCACTTCTGCCCCACTAATTAATACGAATCTCGCCGAGATTAGCAAAATACACGTTAGGGATGAAACTGTGATTTCCGTGATTAAACGAAGTTATTTAAATGAAAAGATACGCTCCTAGATATATTTTTAGAAAAATACGATGAATTAATTTTATGTCTGGAATTGTTTTTCCGAGCACTTTTGTGACATGAGCGTACTTTTCAAGTTAATAATTATTTACTTACGCTTTTGCTTAAAAAAAAAATGTATCATATATAAATAAATTTATATTTATATTAAAGCTTAGACCACCATGAAATGACTGCATTAGTTTTAGAGCAATAAATAAAAACTGAAAGGACTTTCTGATTATTTATAATCTAGACAAACTATTTCCAAATACTTCTGTGAGGCACTGTATTATTAGTGAAAATTAGTCTGAAAACGAAGGAAATTTGCGTTGAACTGCGAGAGCAAATCATAAAATTAAAAGAGTTTTCCAATAACAGGTATTAGGTGTTAAACAGGAGAGATGAGTAACGATCCGGAATTGGATGGTATTGATCTGGACAACGTTTATTTTCAACAAGACAAAATAACACTTCTTACTGGAAAACCCTTTATTTTAAGGAAAAACGAATGTAAGCCGCGTACCGAGAAAAACCCATTTATAAATGAAATTTGCAAAAGCGAGCCGCTCGAATTCGCATTAGAACACGCCGACAAATCGACTGATTGCTGGATGAATGTGTTGTTGTGTGTGATGAAAGTAAACTCAATTTATTCGACTGTGATTGCAAACAGAAAATATGGCTAAAGCGAATGAAGAGCTGTAAATTAAAAACCTTATCCCAATTGTAAAGCATGGTATAGGTTCGGTTAGGAGAAGTATGTCAGCGAATGGAGTCGGTAAATTGAAGTTAGCTATTTTGCAAAATAAAGAAAAAAATGTTTCTGATAGCGGTCGCTCCTCTCGGCAGGCAATGGCAATCCTCCGAGTGCATAAAAAAGCTCTTCATAAAAAATATCTGTCATTCGAAGTCGGCTTGAAACTGTAGGTCTCTCCATTTGTCGAACAACATCAAGACGTACGCCACAAATAGGAGGAGGAGCTCAGCCAAATACCCAAAAAGGATGTAAGCGCCAATTATATACATACAGGGTGTACGATATGAAGTGTTACCTATTCAAAACACCATAACTTTTTTGTGTGAAATTAGTTTTTATTGATTTCAAAGACAAAATTGTTCAAAAATGATTACAATTTTAACATATATTCATTTTAGCTCGATATGACCACCTTTTGCCTTGACTGTAGCCTTCAAACGGTCAAAAAATGAGTTGCATGCTGCACGAATGTGATTCTCGTATAATCGCTTTTTTCAGCGTATCCATACTGGCATATTTTTTAGTCCTCACCTTGCTCTCCAAAATGGACCAGATGGAATAGTCCATCGGATTTGCATCTGGCGAATTCTAAAGCCATTGAGTGGACGAAATGAAGTGTAGAACATGATTTTTTAACCATTCTTGGTTCACACGAGCTTTATGAGACGGTGCCGAGTCCTGTTGGAACGTCCATGGTCTACGACCGAAATGTTTGCGTGTCCACGGTTCTAAAGCAGCTTCTAAAACATTTTCCCGATAATAAGTCGCACTCACTTTGACACCCGGCTCGATAGAAACGATTGGAGAGCGTCCATCAGCGATCACTGCGGCCCAAACCATTACTTACGATGGGAAATTGCTTCGAGTGGACATACGTAAACTCAAATTATCGGTCAAGTAAACACGATCGTTTTGAGTGTTTATGAACTGCTCAAATGGGAAATTTTTTTCACCAGAAAACACAATGCTAGGAAATTCGCCACGTTCGTGCAAGCGCAACAACTCCTTTACTCTTTCGCACCGAACTTTTTTTTGCTGGGGTGAACGATCGTGTGCTTTTTGGAACTTGTAAGCCTTGACCTTGAGCTCATTTTTCAATACACGTCGAATGCTGTCTTGCGATATTTTCAGTTCTTTGGCCATTTTTCTTCCACTTTGACGTTTATTTCGTTCAAGTCGAGCAACCGAGCACTTTCCGAAGCATTCTGGCGATACACAAACATTTTATTCACTTTGAGGTGGCTGAGCTCACGAACAATGGCTGGTTATGATTTTCCAGCCAAATATAACACAATCACATTATTACGTTTGAATTCCATCACAGAAAAAAAAAAATCAACAAAACTGAGATGCTCATGCTTTTGATGGCTTATAAATAATATATTGAACTGTCATTAGAACAATTTCGACGTTGATGTCATGAGCTTTGTTACAGATACAAGCAATGTGAAGTTGGTAACCCTTCACATCGTTCACCCTATATATATAATTACATATATACATATATATTTGAAAAGCAATTTGAGAGAATCAGCAAACAAATTGTGTCTGAGTGGCGGATGGTATTTCATATAGGACTCAAAAAATGGCACATGAGAACATTTCTTAATATTTTGTTGCAGTAGATTATTCTCACACCATGCCACCACGTTGTTGGGGGTCAATTGAAGATTGTAAGAATCAGATTGTATGTAGTTTTAAAAGTTTTTAAGTCGTCTGCATGTAAAAGAAACTCAGAAAAATGGAAACATTCAGATGTGGTATGACTCTAATAAAAATTACAAAGAATAAAGGCCTAAAATACTGCCCTAAGAAAAACCAGAAGAGCCAATAAAAGAATAAGAAGCTACCTTCTCGACAACGAGTACACATTCACGATTATTGCTAATTGTATACTAATTTTTTCACAATTTCGCGTACACACCTAGGCGTATGATGAACATACAGGCAAAGCTGTTTAAGAGGCGTTTTCACAACCTCCAGCTACTACTTAATATTCAAATAAAATGCAACACAGCGACACAGCGGCGCAGCCATTACTTGTAATTTATATGTAAATAAATAAACGACAACAATTATTAATTGATATATTAATGGCTTTAAATGGTACTAATAAAAATGATGATGTAAATATGATAAATTGATTAACACCTTTGGCAGAAGTGGAATTTCTATGCAGCATTTATTCATAGCACATACACACTCACACATATATACATGCATGTGTCTGCGATAACGAAGTCAGTATGAATGTTAAAATATTTCATGATATGTAAATAACATTTGGATAATTAACTTAACTAATTCATTTGAGTATTGTAATCGTTTAGGAACACTTATCGTCAAGAATATTTACAGCAAAAGATTTCATTGAATTGAAACGCAGCGCAGCGCAACAACAAAAAATGTACATTGGTGTGTAACTGAAACTGAAAATAGGAGTGACAAATGTTCGGCGCATATTTGTAAGTTTACCAATTAGCATTAATCAAATACATACATACATATATATATGCGTGTAACAACATTACAATGGCATAGGTAAGTAAAAATTGCGCTAAATTGTGCAAAAATATTCGTGCACACGTACAGGTTGGTTGAAAAGTATTGAAAGCGAGTCCTAAGTATAAATCAATGGAGGAATATCAAAATATATAGACCGTTTTAATGCTAAATATTTCATTTGAACACACACAAAATTTTATTTCGATCTGCCAATTCATTCTTTGTTTACAAGCCATTTCGAGTTGGCGCGTCAGTGTATTTTCTTTTGCAGTCAAAAGAACCCAATATCGTTCGATAATAAAATTAATTATTTTTTTGGGTGGTCGATGATGTTTTTCCCCCTTGTTCACTCCTCTTGGGAGCATAGGGCCTCGACAACACATTTGTCTTGCGTTGGTTACGTTAATCTATATGATTTCTGACAGGGTAGGTGATTAGTCTACCAGTCTTAAACTTAGGAATAACGCCTTCTTACTGCTTGGAGCGCCATCTGTGTTTTACGTTTTTCTGCCAGAAGAATCGCACAGATGGTTGAGGACTTCGCTAAAGTTGCGGTTGTCCGCTTCCTCTTGCTAGCGACACTGATGCAACTATGTATTTGCAAATAATGCGCTGACTATTGTGCGAGAGTGAGGATGGAAAGGATAAGTTTGGCTTGAGGAGTGAGTTTTAAAATGTTTTTGCGAGAAAAATTATTAGAAAAAGGGAAAGTAGGTAAATTTGATAAAGTGCGGAGACCATGCTTCACGTGGGATTCGAACTCACAACCTCTGGGATGGCATGAGGGATGGTGGGTGAGGTAGGTTTCAAAATACATTCGCACTTACAACGACCGTCGTCTACTGCGTGAAGTCGTGTGGCCACTAAAGCAATGCCTCTTCCTCTTCTGGGAGACTCCCTTACCGGGACTAATCTCTGCATTATTTCGGGAGGGCGCAGAATGACGTCCATGAAATGCATCAGTTCTATTCGCTCACGGCTGAGTCAACCATGCTTGTAGCCAGCTTGATGCTATGGATCGTATCTTTTGACCACATTCCAGTTATCCTCGATCACAATGGTCAGAGCGATGTCGCCAATCTGCTCCCTCAGGGCATCTCTTTCCACGAGCCATCTGTCGCAGCTCAAGAACGTAAGTTCGGTGTCAACGATTGGTGTTTCGCAGTGTATGCACTTAGAGTCGCTTGCCCTACTCATGCGGGATAGCAATTTTCGGAAGTAACCGTGGCCCGAGAGGAACTGAGTCATGGAATAGTCCACATCCCCGAAGTTCCGTTCAACCCTGTGATAAAATTCTTTGTTTTAAGTGTTTATAGATAACAGAAATTCATTAAAAAAATGTTAAAGAAAACCGCTACCTCGATTCCTACTGTACACCGCTGGGTTTTAAAGTTTAAACTTGGCCATACAAGCGTTGAATATGAACCACGTAGAGTTTTAATTAGGCTTGCCCCCAACCAATCTGCTTTGCCACGAAATGTTCTATGTCTTCCCCAAAGACTAAAAAATTCACCTCAAAAGCTATACTCTCTTTTTTGTATATTTTTAATTCACATCTTTAATTGCTTTTCATGGTGGAAACACTGAACTGCGTATTTGAGCTCGAAAACCATTGGCCCCAGTACAATATACGGAGGACTCAGAAAGTCCCTTGGATTCCTCGCTATTCAGTTTCCAAACTCATAGCTGTGCGTACCGGTCACTGGACGATCGGCACACACGCGGAAAAATCAGGGTTACCATTTAACCCCCATTGCAGAAGCTTTGGGGACCTTTCAGGAAGGAGTCTGTAGTGCACTTTCTCTGTAAATGCCCGGGTTTGGCAGCTAGACGATTAAGAGCACTGGGTGCTCCTTTCTTTGACACCCTGGGGCAGTGCGCCAACCTAAATCCCATCAATCTTCTTCATTATATCAACAGCACTGGCTGACTGTAGATATCTGCCTGTTGGAGGTCTCATAATGATATCAAAACGGCGCTTTAGTGCTACTTGAGGAATGCCAGACCGGCACTTCAACCATTTCACCTACCTACCTACCTACCTCATCCGTCTAGATTAATTTTTTTCATCGGGAAAAACACTCTTTCCCATTTTTCTTTTCCTATGAGTGTGTTTAATTTCAGCAGGGCTATTTGATTTATTTATGGTATAGCTAAACATTTCCCGAACATCTCCATCGCTAAGTTTTGGTTATCTACCACTTCTCCTGGTACGTCCGTATTTTTCTTTGAAATGGTAGTAATGCAAAACCTCAGTATTTCCCCTTTTTAATTTTAAAGTAATCTCTCGCATTTAAGGTCTCTCTCTCTCTCCATGCTAAAATTGATCCCTCCTCGAATTCAGACAAAGCATTTCCGCGCGGCCTTTTTTGTGTTTAAACCAAAACAACCACATAAATATGAGATCGAGATAAAGCGATAAAAAGCACTTATTGTATAATCAACCAAAGCGCATTGTCGAGTTTGCCATGTAGATTTTTCAATTACACACAAAGGTTACTCGGCTTTTCGAAATCATCAAACCAAAAAGGCTTTTTGCCCTACTTTTTTCTAGGAAATGTGTGTCCTCCAAAAGAAACGACTGCTTCATACAAAGTTCTCCTTAACAATTATTTTCCCTTCCCTTAGGCGTTTTAAAAGTTGGCAAGCCTAGTCCGAATAAATTTCGAGCCTCCTTAAACTTAAATTCAACTGTCACTGTAGCATTGCCCAAAGAATTCCCCAAAAGAATTTGTGGGAATGTTCTGCGCTGGTACAATAACAAAAGCAACCACGTAGTGAACGTCCGCTCGAACGTATGATTTTGTTTGTGAAAATACAAGTTTAACTAAGCATGATTTTTTTGCTATCAAAAGGCAGTTTAGATCACTGAGTTCTATATTTTATATATAGAAAAACTGTTCGAAAAGTTATTTCAAAGAGCTTCCAAAAAATCATTACAGAGATGGTATAAAATTATTGAATTATATTATATTGAATAAAAAATGTAACTTTATTAAACAATGCATATTATTTTATTTTAGCTTCCGTCTTACTTTTCAACCAACCTGTATGTTGGAAAAATCCCACTGCTACTGTGTACATAGCCTGCTGAGAATAAACACATTTGCAATGTCTTAACAACAGCGACTGCTAGAAAGGAACGATAACAGTAAGTCACCAAGCCAAGCCCCTTTTGCTCGCAATCAATCAACGTAAAACATCGAACAGAACTTAACTTAACTGCAGTGGGCGCGAGGCGAACACGTTCTTTGAATTGCTTGCATGTATAAAAAAGGTTTGATTATTTTGTTTTCAGACAAATAGAGCTGACTTTTTAATATGAAAAAAATCCTACTTAATAACTGAACGATTTGAAAAATTAGTTTTGACTAAATAAGACATAATGCAATCAAGCCTTTTTAATTAAAATTTGCGTTAAATTATAATAAACCGATTATTAAGATTATAAAGAAGTAGTCGAGGGAATTGGGACGGAAAATTTTACATAGGCATTGCATAATCACATTCAGACAAATGACAAATTATACGAATTAAGAAATATTTTGATATTTCCAATGTACTAGAAATGTACTCATATAGGGCTGAGAAGCATGGTCTGTTGCAGTTTCAATAACAAAAAAAGCTTCAGATCTTGATGGTGGCCCGACAGCTGAGTGGCTCAAATGATGAGCTCCTCACCCGAGATAGGCTAAAGTCAGTTGAAATTGCGATGCTCAAGCGGAAATGGAGATGGATTGGTCATAGTTTGCGGAAATTTGCGACTGACATCAGCAGAATGGCCTTAGACTGGAATCTACAAGGCTCACGCGTTAGAGATCAACACAAGAGATCTTGGAGTCTAACCCTGTACGATAAATTTAGGACAGATGACGATTCGTGGCATGGCGGCAAATAAAACTTAAAATCAAGAATCGATCTTAATGGAATTTATTTGTTTCGACACTTTGCGCCTGCAGTCGGCGCAATAACTTAGAAAACCAAAAATGAAGCGATTTGAAGATTTTTTTTGGCTGAGGAAAAAGTCATTATTTTCGGAACTTTTTCAACACTTTAATAAATAAAATGACTTATTATTAAAAAAAAATTATTTACTAATATTTGCCCTTTTTTCTACTTTACTTTAAAACTGTAGAATTGTATTGAAAACAAAACTTAAAAGTAAAGCGCCCCGTCTCACTTGAGATGTCAATTTGACAAACACAATTTTCGGAAAAACATACTTTAAGGAGGGTCACGCTCAAAGACTACTGTTCAAACAAGCCTTTGAATTTCGATATAAGTGGTTAGGGGTAGTCAGAGGCCCAAAAAATGGTGATTTTCAATAAATGATCAGGCACGAGTTTTTTATGTTTTTTTCAAAAGCAGTATAAATTTTATTGAAATCTACCAAGCGGTTTTTAAGTTACAGTGATCTAGAGTTCAAAAAACATAGTTTTGAAAAAAACGCATTTGTTAATTGTTGAATAACTAGAAAAGTATTTGTCGGATTCACTTCAAATTTTCACACAATATTTTTTAAGATATTATACTTAAATACTTAAAATTCTTACTACCGCTAACCCCTTAAAATTTGTGCACAATATTATGAAAATACACATTAGTTAATTGTGCAAAAAAAATTGCGTTTTTTAGGGATTTCTCGGCTTAAGCACATAAAATACAATAGTATAAAAAAAAATTGATCATACTATCGACTATATTTTTTGCTAAACAGAAAAGTAATAGAGCGTATAAAGGTCAAAATAAATATTTCCATCACTCAAAATCTTTTTTTTTCATTTTTTTTATTTAGTAAAAAAATAATAAATTAGCGCAGCAATAACTAAATTAAAAAACAACAAGGCAGAGGAGCTCTTAAAGGATGGAGGGCAAGCCTTGTACGAACAGATATGTACACTATCTATTGGGTTGGTAACTAAGTAATTGCGGATTTCACTCATAGATGGCTTCAGTTGAATTTTTAGGTTGCAGACGTAGGACAAATGTAAAACACACTTTGTTATTTGATAGTTGGCAATTGAGCTGTCAATCAGTAAAAAAAGTGTTTCGATAGGTTGCGTAGTTTTCGTTGGCGTTCGTTGAAAAATGGAAACTCAGGAACATTTTCGACATATTTTGCTTTTTTTATTTCCACAAAGGGAAAACGCATCACAACCGCATCGTTCTGGTGATTTTTCACTCAAAGATGAAAAACGCTCTGATCGTCCAGTTGAAGTTGATGGCGCCCTAATCAAAGCAATAATCGATTCGGATCATCACAGAGATTGCAGAGAAGCTTCATGTAACACATACATGCATTGAAAATCACTTAAAGCATCTTGGCTATGTTTAAAAACTCGATACTTGGTTTCTCACGAACTGAAAGAAACTCATTTAACGTATCGCATTAACAGCTGCGATTTGCTAAAAAAACTTAATGAAAATGATCCATTTTTAAAACCACTGATAATTGGCGATGAAAAATGGGTTGTTTACATATCAGGCAGAAAAGATCGTGAAGCAGGCCAGGTGAACCAACTCAAACAACATCAACTGCTGATATTCATTAAAAGAAGGTTTTGTTATCAGTTTGGTGGGATTACAAAGGAATTGTCTACTTTGAACTCTTACCATCGAACCGAACGATCAATTCTGATGTCTGCATTGAACAACTAACGAAATTAAACAATGCAGTTGAAGAAAAGCGGCCCGAATTGACAAATCGAAAAAGTATTTTATTCCATCATGACAATGCAGGGCCACACATATCTTTGATCACTCGGCAAAAATTATTTAAGCTTGGTTGGGATGTGTTCCCACATCCACTATATACCTATAGTCCTGACCTTGCACCATCTGATTACTTTTTGTTTCGACCTTTACAAAACTCCTTGAATGGTAAAAATTTCAATAATGATGATGATGTCAAATTGTATATTACCTAATTCAGTTTTTTGCTAATAAAAACCAGAAGTTTTATGAACGTGGGATTATGATGCTGCCTGAAAGATGACAAAAGGTCATTGATCAAATGGGCAATGCATTACAGAATAAAGTTATTTAGTTTCATGAAAAAATTGTCTTTGATTTTCTAAAAAACAAAACCCCATTACTTCGCAGCCAACCCAATAGTAAAAATTATATGCGAAAATAATAAAAATTTAGGAACAATTGATCGAGATTTCTGATAAACCAAATATTTGAAACATTTTTCGAGCACAACATTGAAATCCTCTGCCTGTTTACATGCTTCCAAAAACTTGGCATTCTCTGCACGTTAAAGAATACTATCTACTTGCAAGGTACTAGTACAAGCCGAAATATCTGAACCCTCCTAGGTCCTGCCTGGTGTAGAGCAAGGAGACGCATGGTTTCCTATGATTTTCAACCTAACACTGCACATAGTTATAAAGGATATTAACTTGCACGGAACAATATTTGACAAGGATTTTGAAATATGTACACATGCTGCTGACGTTCTCATCATGCCAAGCAAAAAAAACAAGCTAATTTGCAAATTTAAGCAACTGAAAACAAAAGCAATATATCTAGGACTGAATGTCAATGCTGAAATAACTAAGTTAGCACCGATCTAGTTATGGATAATTTTGTTTTTGAAAGCATTAATAAATTCAAATACTTCAGACTTGTTCTATTGGCGAATAAAGACTCATCAATTGATATATATAAAATTACTAAAGCGGCCAAAAAGGCGTATTGTGCAAATATTAAATTTTTCAGACCAAAGGTTTTATCACGAACACAGAAAATCAAAATTTATAAAATTTTGATGCGTCCGGTTCATATTCTGGTTCTGAATTATGGGCATTGGAAGTTAGTGGTATATATAAGCCAGCTATTAAGATTTGAAAGAATTATTATGAGAAAAATATTCGGTCATATTCGGTTTGAAGACGGCACGTCTCGTATCCGTTACAACCACGAAATTGAAAACCTTATTGGTGGCACGAATGTAATAAGTTTTGTTAAAGCGCAGCGGATTAGATGGATTGGCCACATTATAATAATGCAAAATGAAAGGATTAAAAAAGTGTTTGCTTTACATCCAACAGAAGGGAGAAAATTGGCCGACCAAGACTTACATTTGAGAAGTCACAAAGAAAATTTAATATCGTTCCGGTGAATATTTTCGAAGTTACACGCAAATTTGAAAAGGCGTTTTCGAGTGCTTGTAAAGTGCTTCTCAAACTTTAACCGCGTTTTTTTCAAAGTCGGTGACCAACATTACTCAAAAACGGCTAAACTGATTAGTCTCAAACTTTAACACGAGCTTCTTAAATATATTTTTTAGTAATTAATCGAAGATTTTTTCTCACTGATAAATATTTTTTTTATAAACAATTTAAGGCCGAAATTTCGCTCAAAATCGATTTTTTTTTTTTTTTTTTTGAGATTCCGCCATTTTGTCAAAAAATGTATTTTCCTTATTCCTTCGATTAGTTACTAGATTTAACATTACTTTAACAAAATCTGTTTGGCTTTTTAATTTCAGAGGATCCCAGCTTAGAGATAAGTGGTCATCGCAAAACGTCTTTTTTGAGAGGAGCTCCCGGGCATCAGCTGTAGCTCTTTTCCAAATAAATATCTTTACTAATACTAAGTCTTAGAATACAGATAAAAGATAACATAATATGTGTACAAATTCTGGAAAATTCGCTTTTTTTGGCCTTTTAACTGTATATAACCCCTTAAGCTAAGAAGAAAAATAGGCAAAATTATTCAAAAACAAAATTCTACGATTAATTTTAAATTCGATTTAATTAAATAAAGTTTAAAAACTGATATTATCGCCCAGATTAAGTTAAAGTAATTAGAAGTTGACGTTAAAGTATTTAGAGTTTAAAACTTTACTTATATTAAGGGGTTAGGGGTGGTCAGAATTTTCAAAAAATTTGATTTTTTTTGTTGCATTCTTTTTGAATATAATATCTTCAAAATATTATGTGAAAATTTGAAATAAATTCGACAAATATTGTACTTTTCGAGTTATTCAACAATAAACAAAGCGCACTCGGGCGCTCCGGAGCGGATAGCAAATCTTTAAATGCGTTTTTCTCAAAACTATGTTTTTTGAACTGGTGTTCACTGTAACTTAAAAATCGCTTTGTAGATTTCAATAAAATGTATACTGCTTTTGAAAAACATAAAAAACTCGTGCCTGATCGAAGGGTTTTTTTTTTGTTTCAAAAATTTCGATTTTTTTTTAAACAATTAATTGTCGGTTTTTTTTCTCGAAAATCTGAAAAATATTTAATAAGGCTGAGAATATTGTTAATTTTGAAAACAAAGCTTCGATCAGGCACAAGATTATTTATTAAAAAACTAATTTCTCTTGTCCGATTGATTTTAGATGAATCTCCAAGGAGTTGTGATGATCACCGCAAGGGCCTTCTGGAGAAACGGGCTCCACACAAACAGCGATAACTTTTACAATTATTAATATTGAAAATTTTCTAAAGTCAAGTCGAAATATGATGTATTAGTGCTATGTTTTTATTTTTTTTTTTTAAATTAAACAATTGACTAGCAAAAAAAAATTGCTCATTATTGAAAATCATAATTTTTTCCGGGCTCTGACCCCCCTCTGACCCCTCACCCCCTGAAAAACGAGCTGTATAATGAAAATAACTTTTTTGTTTTTTGGTTTTTTGCCACTTTATTTGCTTTGTTCGTTCTTTTCCTGTTCTTAACTAAAAACAACTGTAGTTTTGTCTGTTATTAAACGCATAGTTTTATGCCCTTTAAAAGCATTTTTATGATTACCTAGTGACCTAACCTAAGTGTGTGACACAAAAGCTTACTCTTGACACTTTCATAGGCATATACGCCTACTTTTGTGGCATTAAAAAAGCTACTTCCAAATAATCAAAGTAAGCTATTTTCGCAAGAACTCGTCAAGACTCTTTTAAGAATTCGGTTTTTGCACTTGGAACTATCCATGAGCTGTTAGTAAGATGCCATTTAATATACTACATATAAATAATATATAATATAATATATATTTTTTTCATGTTTTATTTTTTTATTAATTCTATTCGGCTACCAACATTCAGTAAACAGGATATTTAGAGCATTCGGATTAGGAGACCATTGACTTTAGTTTAGCTTTTTAATCTAGCGATAAAATTGTGAAAGTTTAGACTCTTACCCATGGCGAGACAGAGTTAAAAAATTAAGTTCAACTCGAAATGGCAGCCTCCACTTTTCTACGCTATACAATAGCGGCAATCCAAAAGCGAGTTCTTACTCATTTGCAACATGACACAGTCAGCCGATATTTTCATAAATTACTCGAACAAACAACTACGGCTACTGCAACGGCTGCTCGACAAGCCGGCGAAAACATAATAAAATACAAATTTAATGCAATCTTATCGTACGACAAGCATTTTTTCTGTTCAAAAATATCTATACACACAACATTGTAAAGAGGCGCGCTCTTGACAAATTACTGCACTATGGAGCTACAGCTGCAAGCAAAATACTCGTTTACAAAAGCGCAAATAAAAAAGCCTAAGCCAAACAATGAAAGCAAATGGAAAAAGCGCAAAAATTAAACAATGGAAACAATACCAAGGTTAGCATAAAATGTTGCAGCAGCAATGTTTATAAATACCTGCGTACAAACAACTGGGCAGGGAAACGAGCGCCCAAAACAAATAACTATTGCACATACGAGTACGTACACACGTACAGCAACTTCAGGCTTGCACTTTGTTGCACTTGAATTAAACGGACCATAAAACTGAGTAGCAGAAAACAATTTAAAATTTTGAGTAAAAAGTTCGAAAGTTTGCTGAACTTTCTTGTGTGTTTTAAAGGATTTTCCAATAACAGGTGTTATTTTGAATATTCATCTGGACAACGTTTATTTTCAACAAGACGGCGCTACGTGTCACACAAGCAACGAAACCATTGATCTTTTACGGGAAAAGTTTCCGGATCGTGTTATCTCTCGAAGAAGTGATCACAATTGGCCACCGGGTTCTTGTGATTTAACACCTTGTGACTTTTTTCTTTGGGGCCACGTCAAAGAGAAGGTCTACGCCAACAGCCAACAGCCCAGGGTCGATTCAAGACCTCAAAGATGGAATTCGAGAGGCTATCGAGGACATAGGGCAACCACTTTGCTATTCAGTTATGGAAAATTTCATGAAAAGGATATTGTCCTGCAAGCGTGGTCATGGTGGTCATTTGGCTGATGTTATTTTCCACTCCGTTGAATCCGATGAATTATATTAAAAAATAGAATTTTTCTTTGAATATCAAAATAGCACCTCTTATTGGAAAACCCTTTATTCAACCGAATCGTCGGAAATTTCAATATGTTGTTCACAACATCAAAGGCTATCGCCCGTTCTGGAATCATATTATTATTTCAATTATTTTGTATATTTTTGATTAGAGTGTCAATTCAAAATCGCGCCATTTTGTCAAATGTTTTTTTTTTATTCCAGTAGCGGGGCATAACTACAATCATACTGATTAATAAGTTTTTTGGCTTTTGTGTTTTAGATAAATAGAAGAGCCAAAATAGACAACGCCGTGCAGGTCCAATTTTGCGGGAGAGTCAGCTTCAGCGCCATTTTTTTAAATATTAAAGTTAAAAAAAAAGTTTTTGTTTTCATTTTCGTATGTAAAAGAAGTTGAACAAAAAGCCTAAAAAATTTAAATATCGTTTTTCATTTTTTTTTATTGTAAAAAGAAAATAAATAATTGTACGTAATTTCAAAATTTTGACACGCTCTGGGCCCTGTGCTACGTATAGGAAGCTACGCCTAAAAGTATGTAAAAATTAACGAAATACAAGCAATACGCGGATTAACTACATATATATTTTCCATTCCTAGCTAAATCGAATGCATTGGGTTCGTAAAACACAAATGAATATACACATGCATAAATATATGGGGATGCGTATATGTATATTGTATATATATGTATATGTATATATATATATATTTGTTACAAGTCGTGTGCAATAAACTGTCAAAAACAAACTAGTTTAAATGTCTTCGTTCCATACTAGTATGTGAAAGACCACAAGTTTGATACTTCTAGCTACGAGTGGCCAGAAGCAAATATTGTGCATACGGCTAAAATAATTCACAGCTGGCAGCAGAAAGAGGGAACGGCGCTCTTTATTGAATTGTTGAGGAGTTTGCTGCACTAATCATGAATGAATAAGAAATGAATGGTCCTGTAAAAGTAGAGAGTTGAAAGTATAGAGCGGGCGAATGAGGCACTTGACACTACACAGTTTTATTTAGTAATGTTTTCTTTTTAAAACCAAAATCGCTTAAGTTATTTCGATTTCCTCACATTTAACTCTCATTTATTACGTACCTGAGTAATTGTGTTTTTTTCCTAGTAATCAGAAATTGCGATAAGAACTTATCAGCAACATAAACTTTGATAAAAACAGCGTCAATTCAGAGGTAAATCACAACCAGTGATGGTGTGAAAATTAAATTCTACAGTGCATATATGTACATCTACACTATGTCTGTAGTGCAGTAGAAGCGGTAAATTCAAGTTTGCACATTAAGCAATTTAATTAAAAACAAAATTATTTTTTATAAAATATGCAGTTAATTGAATCAAATTAATTTTAATTTTGTATAAAGACATTCTATAGGTAACAAGAAATATGAATAAACTAGCGTACCCTCGCCCGCTACGCTACGCGATAAATTCAATGATTTGCTGAAAGAGAATAAAATTAATACGAAACAAAGCAAATTCTTTGATAGATTTTCATTCGAACTTTATTGTAACACTTTTTGGTAGACAACGTTTTTGGTTTTTCCATCTTTTGCGTAAATGAATAATGTCGATGGTTTGCCTACTCGTGAGCAAGCTACATACGTTTGTCTATGAGAAAAAATTGGGTATTTTAAATTAATACCGCACATTTCCTTGCGCCTTATTAATTGTCATAGCGAAGGCAAGGCGAATATGGAACTGCAAACGTTTGAAATCCAATGGTAAATCCGTCGGAATCAGTGGAATTCTGGGTATCAAAACGTCTTCTCCTTTGTACTTCCCTTTCAAAATTGTTGCTTCGATAACGTTACCCATTAGCTTTTTCACAGCGAGCCTGGTACCGTTGCAAAGTCGTGGCACATTAATGTTGCGCAGCATAATAATCGGTGCTCCAATTTTTAATCGTAAATTATGAGGTGGTAGGCCTGGCAAATCGAGTGAGTTTAAGAATTCAGTTGCATAATTTACGACAGCATCTTGATCAGTAATAGTGTCCATTGACTTACTTATATGCAACTATGTCACCAGGTATTTGATCCAAAATAGCTGCATTTATATCATTGACGTCCTTATTTTTCCCAGCTAAAATAGCTCTTTCGCTGTGCCAATCATGGTTTTTGTAATGTTGAACTATGTTTGGAAATACACTCTGTATCAATGCCCCTTTAGACTGTGCAAAAGTGCAGAAATTGTTAGGCAATGTAATCATTCCTGTTGGATCGACAGACATTTGGACATTTCCGATTCTCAGTAATTGGTGTGAAAATTCAGCTGCTGACGGATCGTTCTGTAGTTGAACACGTACGTTTGTAGCAAGTGTAAGCGTGTTTACAAGTCTTCATAAATACGATGATTTTAAGCATGCATTGATTTCATCTGCAGCCGTAGATTTTGGGATCACAGGTAATGTTTGCCTGAAATCTCCAGCCAATAAAATCATGGCACCTCCAAAGACTGTTTGGCTTCCTCGTAGATCTTTCAAAGTTCTATCAAGTGCTTCCAATGGTTTCTTGTGTGCCATAGTACACTCGCCGCATACGATGAGCTTACATACTTTAAGAACTTTTGCCATTCCAGATGTTTTCGAAATATTACATGTTGGTGTTTCATTTACCTGCATATTCAAAGGCAACTTTAATGCAAAATGTGCTGTGCGACCGCCTTCCAGTAATGTAGCCGCAATTCCGGAAGAAGCGAGTGCCAATGCAACGTTATTATCTGATCGAATTGTTGCTAATATCAATGAAATCAAAAAGGTCTTTCCTGTTCCCCCAGGAGCATCCAAGAAAAACAATCCACCAGTTCCATGGCTAACATTATTCATGATTGTATCATAAACATGTTGTTTTTTATGTTTACTCTCCGTCGAAAAAAATTTGCAACTTAGCAACACGACACAAATCGTTTCACAATAACGAAAAATTCGCATATTTATTCAAAAAACGTTGTACATATAAATAAAATGAATGTTAATTCGAAACTTAATCTGCGGCAATTTTCACTAAAAACACAATTTGTACAATATTTTGATTTTTTCTTTTTTTATATGAAGAAAATATTAAAAAAAAAAATTTTTTTTGCTAAAAACCTTCCCCTAGTGGATCCCTATAATATGAAAAAAGAACGAATAAAATTGGCCTCGTATCGGCCCAAAAAAATGCGTACAAACGAACGTCATTTCATTTTTATATATATAGATATATATATAGATAAATATTTTCACTTAAACACTTGCAAGTACAACCCTGGTAGATTGACAACAGACAAACTACATACTTAACCCACGAGAACTCGCGTCTCGCAGAATGGCAAGGATTGTTATGTGTGAGCATTTAAATTTTTATATCACATGGGCTGAAAAGACCCGGGTCTAACATACAGATGGTAGTAGTAGTATTGCGTTCACCTCTTTTGCAGTTAGTACTGAACTTAAAAAGGCAGCTGTTAAAATTTCATTTAAAAAATCAGAATATTCTATTAGTTCGTGAGTTATTGAGCTAAGAGTCACGCTACTTTTGTTATTTTCGAATCATCGGTGGTAATTTTACACTGCTTCTTGATGCTCTGAGGCAATGGCTTGAAAAGTGTAATGGGGACTCTGCTCCATCAGTTATAAAACGATGGTTTGCTGACTTCAAACGTGGTCGTAGAGACACCCGTGATGGCCAACGCATTGGATGTCCAAATGAAGTGGTAACACCAAAAAACATCAAATAAATCCACAAAATCGTTTTGAATGATCAAAAAGTGAAGTTGCGGGAGTTAGCTGACATCGTAAAGATATCAAAAGACTGTCTTGAACTATATTGCATCTGCATTTGACTATGAGAAAGCTCTTTTCTACGTGGGTGCAGCGTTTGCTCACTGTTAATCAAAAACAAGACAACTCACCGTGTCACAAGTCAACCAAAACAATGGCAAAACTACATGAATTGAGCTTGGAATTGCTCCCACATCCACCGTATTCACCAGATTTGGCTCCCAGCGACTACTGGCTGTTCGCAGACCTAAAAAAATATCCGCCGGTAAAAAATTTTGTTCGAATGAAGAGATTATCGCTGAAACTGACGCCTATTTTAAAAAAATAATGTGTTTTCTTTGTTAGGCCGGCCATGGACTTTTCAGTGTTTGTCAAAAGTGAAACAAAACCCTATACAAAAATTACAAGCATTGAACAATAAGTACAAGCGGCAACCAAGTAAACAAAACACTTCGAATTGTCGTTCCCATGACAGTAGGGTCTACGTTACCGGAACAACCCAAGGGCTGTCACTCCAGCAGCATTCCCTGTACATGTATACCTAGGTAATGTTTAAGCTGCTACAAACCAACTGGTAGTAAAATTTGCTTTGTAGCTGAAGTATCCAATGCTCGCAATCAAAGCGAATTTGCAGCAGGTGACTTCCCTAGAACAACGACAATATTTGACTGAAATCGAACTAGTCCGAAAAAGATATGATTTGTTCCTGTTAAAAAAATATTTATGCATGCCTATTTTATTTGGATTCAACGTTTTAATTAACTTTATTTGGCTATGTTGTAAGCCATTGAAACAAGTACATATTCAATTATATATTAAGTCTTTCCACTAAAAAAACGTATTTAATATTGGGAAGGGTGAAAAAAATATTTTTTACATATATTGTAATATTATGCTTTAAATCTTCTTCTTCACTTCACTGACTTTATAGGGACTTGTTACACTTTCTATTAAGCTAAAAACATTGAAAAGATATTATTTAGATTGTAAATGAATTTTTAAAGCAAAAAAATGGAAAATTTGAAAGTGCTGGATTAGCTGCCCCCTTAATTCATTATTATTCATTGCTCCAAATGGAAACCCCTATTTAATTACTTGTAAGAAATTATCTAAATCGAAATGAGACTAAGGAGAGAATTGAGAGAACGATATTCGGCTTTCGCCGACCAGAGTCTTACCGAATACACCGAATTTCCTGTTATGTTGATCGCTTTGACCAAAACGCGAGGATTAGTGTTGCTGAAATTGACTGGAAATGTAAAAAATAAAGAATTCATAAGTAAAACAAGAGTAATTTATTTAAAAAAATTTAAGAATTTTTTAATCTCTGCGCTCATTGATTATGGAATTTAATTTTTTAAATTTATTGAAACGAGTTCTCAAACTTTAGCTTGAAGAGAATACAATTTGTATGTAATTGTAACTGTATTAGCTTTGCCATTTTATGTTATTATAAAAATTTTATAAAAAATATTATTGTATATTACTAAAATAATACTTTTTCATTTAATAAAACAAATCAAAAATTAAAAAAAACTATTTTTTTTTTTTTTTTGTTAATTTCCTTTTGTTTATTTCTTAAAAAAAACTACAAATATTCCGCTTTTGCAAAATATATTACTCTTAGAGAGGGAGAATTTGTAGACATAAACGAAAGCGAGAATGCGAGTATCTCAGTGACCGATAAAGGCCGGCAGACCACATATCTCTCAGTAGCCTACTGCTCGCAATATCTCTTACACTATTTTAATTGTCTGCCTTATGACAGATACCTTTCTATACATGCATTTATGTAGATGTGTGTGTGTATGTGTGATATGAGCCACCGGCTTCTACTGAGCGATAGATACTCTGCGTATTCTGGTTATACGACTGCGCATCTCTTTACTAATGGGGGCTGTTTGCTTTGGTTGATCGTCTCAGCAAGTCAGTGCGGCGACGATTTTCAACGACTTTTAACGTTTCATTTCTTCGGTGAGTGGTGCTAGACACATACATATATGTACATATAATTGTGCATGTGTGCATACATACATGTGTAGATACCGAATCCTATGTCTGTGGTGTTGTTTGCAGTACACCGCGTGCGTCTATTGCAAATCTTTGTAATTATTTTGTATGATCGTCAAATGGACGACGACTAGCCCCCCACCGTCAATATTGTGGACACTTTTCACATCTGTCTGCCCATCTAAGCTGCCTTAGTAATGAACTTTAGCGTGCCTTAGTGTTGCGTGTGTGAAGAAATCAACTATATGTATGTATGTAAGAACGTGAATACAGACATGAACTTTTTGCTACCGAGTGATAGCAACTCACTTTTATTTATGTCTCGAAAATTGAATATGAAAAAATGTGTAAAGAAATGTGCTCCGGTGTTATTTTAATCCGTGCATATCTTCAAATAAACGTAACAAAACCTAACCGGTTGCAATTGTCCAATGTTAAAAGTCCAAATCCAGTGTAAAAGAAAAACATAAAAATAAGTAAATGTTCAACCTCACAGCTGTGTTGGAGAAAATTTGTGAATATGAAACTATTTCATTTGTGAATAAGTTATAAATCGTCTGATCTCATTGTTCCAGCCACAAAAAATAAACAGAAAATGCAGTGGAATCAGAATCGCTATCAAAAATAAAGGCTACAGTAAATTAAAGCCAAAAAAACGGGCGCAATTCAGCACATACATACATACATATTTATAATTTATACAACTAAGCTAATTAATTTTCAGTTCGAATTTCTGCACAGCGCGCAAAATAAACAAATTATCTAAATACAGCGCCGGTCTACTAATTAGCAACCAAGCAAATTTTCGCTGTCAATATTAAATTGTCGTATGTATACAGAGCAATCCTATTTTATTTTTGCTGCAAATATATAACTTCAATTTCTTAAGTGAAAGAGTTCATAGCGACCTCGATTTTTAATTCTGCATTTCCTAAGTCTTCTTCAAGCAACTCCTGCAGTATTGAACTAAGCCGTTGTCTAAGTTTTGTTGGGTCTTCCATAACGTAGAACCGACTGTCGTGGGAACGGTCATTGTCCGAGTTGTTGTTGTGGCAGCTACACCCTATCTGTGCGATGAGTCACCTGTCGTCTTCGTCTAACCCAGAAAGCGTGCTGTTGTGACAGGATGGGTCCAAAAACAGAGGGGTATTAAGTGAGTAGGTTTGATAGGGCGTGTAAAAGATGTTTAGTGTCGTGCGGCGTGCCTTCACATGCTGGACATATGTACTTTTATATTGGCTATCGACCCCGACGATCTGGAAAGGCAGGAGTTTAACCTGCTACAAAATCTAGAACGCAATTGGGCCAAAGTTACGTGGATCTCGCGAGGTAGCTACAGCTCTTCTACTGCAATAGGTGATAGTTGGACTCCGATAAGGAAGAGGTCGGAAGTTTAGGAAGTTAGTAAGGGTTTCCCGAGAATTGCCGTTTGCCTGTATACTGTCCGATGCAGTAGTTGTAATTGTATTTTGTCCTGGATCTCGTTAGTGTAGTTAAAGATATGTCTCCTGACGTTCCTGGGAGGTGGCTCAGGCCCAAGCAAATGTCTGCACAGGTGACACGTACCCTAAATGTATTATCGTATATTTTTCATGTATTGTAAAGACCCGTTTTTTTTGTATTTTTCCATATTTTTTCAATGTAAGCAAATCACTGATCTCTTGTTATAGAATACGAATGAACTGCCACTACAACTTACTATAGAAGGTAATTGCACACTTTGAGTGAATTTGGGGACACCGAACTACGTTTTTTACAGACATTTTGTGCTGAAGAAACTGTTTGTACGTTACCAACTGCAAAACCTAACTTGACTAAGTTCATGAAGAGGTCTCTATAGGATTGCCGAAATTAAAAAAAATGTATTAAATCCACAGGCTGGTTCAGAGAAAACTCAGGAGTGTAAATGATGAGCTCCAGTGGTATCACAATGGAACTATTCAGGCCTAAGTGTATCGGATGACAGCGACTCAACCTAACCTAACCTAACGTAGTTCATGAAAATTCCGGTTATAGACAAAATTGCAAATTGCAATAAGCTTGGTTCATAATAACCGAGTCTATTTTTAGCGACCTCCGCTTAAGTTCACTCCCGCCTGTAAGTATTCAGCGCGATAGGCGCGCCGGGCGCGTCAAAGCGTCGCATCAAGAAACAAGCCATAGTTGTCAACTTGCTTGTTTAAGCACTAGATTTAGTGTTTTTTTTAACTAAAACTTCAAAAAAAGGTTTAGTGTTTGTCCCTCCCCCCAAAAAAACAGATTGCGCTTTCTCCCAAAAATCAATTTGTCCCAGTTTGTCAATCCATAGTGAATTCACACAAAAAAAGCGGTTGAAAGAGAAAAAAAAATTGTGACTGTCATAATGTGCTAAATGATCGTCACATCGTTAGAAAACACGTTTATTGAAATTTGGCATATGACTTGAAGTACATAAATTTTATGACCACAAGTGAAAATGATTAAGTAGAAAGTAGATTATGAAATAATTTTTTGTGATATAACTCATACATTTTAATTGCATAGAAGCTCATTTTTTTAAAGAATCGATATAAACGAATAAATTTTATGTTTTTTAATTATATGAGCTTCGAAGTATAAATAAATAAAGCAGCAAACGAAAATCTAATCCAATCTAATCAATCCAAAAATCTGTATATGTTGAACCACCCTAATGTTAATAGCAGCTGCCGTTCCGACTGTTGGAAAAGTTTTGCTCGCCAACCCTTCCTCACCGTTGCAACGTTAAGACCGTCAACCAATTTCCACACCGAATAGTTAAAACTTTGTTGACTTTGCTGAAACGCTGCTCGGCGAGCTTACTTTCTTTTTAAACTAACCGTCTTACTTTCTTTCTTAACCGTTATTTGAAAATCAGACTTGCGATCAAAAGGACGTTGCTTCAGCCATTGGCAGTCGCACCATTAAAAAGGTAAAAAACTTACATATACCATAACACAGAATAACACATATACATATACAGGGTGCGCCATCTTTTATGTCGGTATGTAAACGCTGAATAACTTTGTCATTTACCAACCGATCGACTTCAACATACATGTTTTCGATATTTCGGCAGATATTTTTATCAGGAGCTTTTTGATGGCAGAAATGCACTCGGCGGATCTTCTGCAAAAGCTATCTAAATGGGGAAGAGACGTTCTCGCACCTGCTGGGCCGCTTTTCTGCTCTATCCAGACGTAGATTCACCACTTTAGGTAGACAATTGTTATGAGTTGGAAGATCTCAGTACTGTGGAAATCAGTAATCTAAAATTTTTGGAAATCTTACACACACAAGTTAGGAGAGATAAGGACAAGTTCCCTAAGCGACATACTAATGAGCTATAAGCCTAAAGGTGTTCAATAGCGCACAACCACTACAACTTAACCTAGTCTACTGGGAGTGGAACGTCGCTTGTTCGATCTGCGGGCATAAGACATAGAGCATTTTTTTATATTGGTCGCCTTTCAACAGGTAAAAACAAGCCTCTGGATGCATTTCTGATAAAAAGAAAACTTTGTATAAAATCCTCTCATAAATATAAACACATAAAATAAGTAAATAATGTTGTAATAATTTATTGATAAAAAGTGAGTCAAGCATGAAAATAAACATACACTTGCGCTCACATAAATGAGTCACAATATCTTTTTACAAAATTCATAATAGTTTTCATGCTAAATTTGTTTAACAAAAACCTTATAGATCAAAGTTCCAAGCATTGTACAAAATTCAAAAAAAATTAAACAAATTTTGTCAAACTGTCATTAAATTTAATTTTTTATTTTAATTTTACAATATTAAATTGTAAGTTTGAAGTCACTCAAAAATCGAACTGATTTTTGACAACTTTTTTTTGCATCAAATGTGGAGCACTTTTTTCCATACTTCGTTAGATGGATTTCTTTAAGGCTATAAATAGTTTGTAAGTTATATTGCGCTTCCTCGTTACATATTTCAATTATAGCTCAACATCACTAAAGTGCTTTTCAATTACTAAAATAGTACTTGAGCAAGCACTTATACACACACACATTTCCTTTCCGACAAATCCCTGCAGGAAAATAAACTAGTAACGGTGAATTTACAGTCATAGCTACTTTGCATTGCTTACCTAACACAATACAAATATATTACAAAAATTGTACCTAACTCTCATCGGTGCCACATTATCTCCATCCCGATTCAAACTAGTCATTGCGCCGCAGATAACTCACGTCTCCACGATCGAAATATAAGAAAAGGGCAATATTCTGTATTTCTTTTCATCATTAACTCTTTAAAATTCTAAGAGAAAGGATTTGCTTTTGCATCTCGTTTTATTACGTTAGAGTTTCCTTACAGGGATGCCCAGCATTGCATACGTTTATGGATCTCAAATTCTGGCATGCAGGCATAGATACGACAAGAATTTGAAATGCATCGAGCAGATGTTAACAAATAGAAGGCAGACATGGATGTGCTTACTATCTGTTTAAATCGTAGTCGTAATTTCTTATTTAAACGAACAGAGCTTGGAATATTCCAAAAATTATTAATTTACTCGTATTATTTCCTACGTTGGTGAATGATGTCCGTAGAGCTGTTTTTACTGCAATTTTCGCAAGTTCGGTAAACTCATTTCAGAATGATGACAACTTTACTTGTTTTCCTAAACCTTTAACTCCTCTCTCCCTATTATAAACTCCATTTAAGCAGCATGTGCTTGATAGCACTGTTACATCGTTCGTCCTTTTTATAGATTTTGGGTGAAAAGCAGGATGAGCTTAATTCTTTGCGCCAAATAAATACTTTATATACATTTCTTTTTCCTTTCGAATAGAGGTGAAAGGTTGTTTACAACCAACTTCACTTGCTCTGAATCGTATTGGAAATTTCGCTTTCAAAGTGACACATGGACGGGAAAGTCCCAGGCCTAATACACAGATGGCAGTAGTTTTACTGCGTTCACCTCTTTTTCAGTTAGTACGAAACTTAAAAAGGCAGCTGTTAAAATTTCATTCAGAAAATCAGAATATTATATTAGTTCGTGAGTTATTGTGCTAAGAGTGACGTTACTTTTGTTATTTTCAAAATAATGGATCAAAAAGAATTTCGCGTTTTAGTTTTACTCTGCTTCCTGATGGGGAAAAATACCGTTCAAGCAAGCAATGGCGACTCCGCTCTTCGTTAAATAAGAAGCAATAATAACCGATGATGCACAACGCAGTGGACGTCCAAATGAGGCGGTAACACCAGGAAACATCAAAAAATATCCACAAAATCGTTTTGAATGATCGAAAAGTGAAGTTGCGTGAGTTAGCTGACATCGTAGAGATATCAAAAGAACTTTTTGGCTTTATATTGCATGAGCATTTGACTATGAGAAAGCTCTCTTCAAAGTGGGTGCCGCGTTTGCTCACTTTCAAGACAATGCACCGTGTCACAAGTCAATCAAAACAATGGCAAAACTACATAAATTGAACTCCAAATTGCTCTCACATCCCTGTGGACTGTTCGCAGACCTAAAAAAAAATGCTCGCCGGTAAGAAATTTCGCTCGAATGAAGGTATTATCACTGAAACTGACGCCTATTTTGAGGCAAAAGGTAAATCGTTCTACAAAAGTGGTATTGAAATGTTAGTGCGGCGCTGGAATGTTTGCGTTGTTCTTGATGGAAATTACGTTCATGAATAAAGCTAATTTTGAACAAAAAAACGTGTTTCTTTGTTAGGGCCAGGACTTTTCAGCCCATATGTTATATATAACATGCTGGCAGGAGGGATTGAATCCCTCTTGCAGGTATAAAACTTTTGGAAAAAATACTTCTAAGCTCGGTCACCTCTCGTCAAAATGCCCAACCTCAAAATGTGAAAGCTTAAAATTAAAAATTATCTGCCGTTACGAGACTAAATTAAAAATTGTATTCAATTTCTTTTTTCTTATAGTATTTTCAGTTTCGATGACACTGTGGAGCAGCAGCCTCAGAGTATAACGAAAATGATGATACAAAATTCAGTTACCAAACGTAAAACGTTGATCTTTGCCATTTTTGGCATCGCTTTGGGACTTTGCATTGGCACTGTTCTTAAGAATTATCGCGCACTTGAGATCGTCAAGCGTTGCAGCATGAAACCCAGTAATCAGCAGTCTCCATTTGAAATCATCGGCATGAATCCAGAGGAGGAAACGATAAAAACCTCTCAGCGGAATCTTGTATTTGTCGGCGTAATGACGGCGAAAAATTTCATCGAAGGACGTGCCCGTGCTGTTTACGACACTTGGGGCAAAGAGGTGCCTGGTCGAATAGCGTTCTTCAGTTCGGAAAATTCTTACTCGAAAGAAATGCCAGTGATCGGGTTGAAAAATGTAGACGATCGATATCCGCCACAAAAGAAATCATTTATGATGCTCTATTATATGTATGAACATTTCATCGATAAATTTGAGTGGTTCATACGCGCC
Source organism: Anastrepha ludens (assembly GCF_028408465.1). Classification (NCBI taxonomy): domain Eukaryota; kingdom Metazoa; phylum Arthropoda; class Insecta; order Diptera; family Tephritidae; genus Anastrepha; species Anastrepha ludens. The sequence goes on along the minus strand of NC_071499.1, from coordinate 5,877,418 downwards.
GACGATGATGTATATATCGAACCAGAGAAATTGGAACGCTTTCTACGTTCAATCGATAGTTCGAAACCACAATTTATAGGTGCGAAAATACTGATAATAATTAAGAATGACGTAATTAATTTGTAAATTCTCAATGATTTCACAGGTCAAGCTGGTAAGGGCAATAGCGAAGAGTTCGGGCTGCTATCGCTGGAGTTTGATGAAAATTTTTGTATGGGAGGCCCTGGTGTCATATTGAGTAGTGAGACACTGCGTAGAGGTAAGCTGACCACAAATGTATTTATCTTACAAAATGAAGAAGAAGAACATTTATCGACTTTATAGTGGCACCACATATACCGACTTGCTTAAAAAATCTGTATAGCACACACGAAGATGTTGAGGTGGGGCGTTGTGTTCAAAAATTTGCTGGCATACCATGCACTTGGAATTATGAGGTAAATATTATGGATTTATTTAACTGTTATATTTTTTGAATGAGTTGGACTAAATATTTTCCGCGCCTGTAAGTATGCAACAATTTGTGCTTTTTGTTTACCATTTCATTTGCTTAGCAGTTGCCTGCACCTTTCAAATAACTTGTAAAGTGGAATGTTGAAAGCATTTACGTCATTACCTTTCCCACAAAAGCAGGACTCCTCCCATAGAGTTGTCGAGTCGAAATCCCTACTGGTAATTAGCTCCCAAGCTCAAACAAATAAACCCGTAACGAAAGTCTAGTAGTTTATATACCCTTCTCTCTCTCTCACACACTTTGAAAAATGCGCTTAAGATTTCTGAATGCAACTTCATGTGAATCCTTCTTTCATTGGCATTTCAATTGGTATCTGTGGTTGCAGATAGAACTCCTTATGTGCGGATCGTCTAATCTAACTTTGCTAGGAGCCAATCGGTTGCTCTCCGAATCGAAAGCAACATTTATTTCTATAATGAATGACCTCCTTTATTTTATTTCCCAGATGCAGTATATTTTAAGGCACAACTCAAGCGGTCCATACGCATTCACTGGTAAATTGAAACGCAAAGAAATTCACAACGCTATATCCCTTCATCCGATCAAGCAAGCTCCACTGATGTATCGTCTGCATTCGTTCGTCCAGGTTCTTTTGTTATGAGATATTGAAAGAAATACGAATAAACGAATATTCTCTAATTTAAGGGTCTTAAAGCTGAAGAAATGCGACAAGAGTCCCTCGAGCTACATCGTGATATTAAACGCATGGCCAGCTTTTTGGAGATACCCAATGATAGTAAATATTTAGTGCCAGGTATCGAATTGATACCCGAAAAAACAAACAGCGATCAACACTACGAAGATCACAACATTTTAGGTGAATTACATAATTTTCTAAAATAAAAATATTGTGGGAATTTTAGTAGTTCAATTGTGTCCTAATTAACTGTTCATTTTGGTGCATAGGCATTACACCGGATCTGAAAAAGTTCACGCCTTCATCAACTGCCGATCTACTTGAATGGTCGTTCATTGCGCGAAGTCTCTACTCCAGTGAAAATGCAAATCCAAAGCACAAAATCGATTCAGCGTTGCGCGAAGGTCTCGAAGATGTCATCACAGAAGTAATGGAGAATATAAACAATTATTCCCGACAAAGGGGACGTGTTATCGAATTCCGGGAACTCCTCTACGGCTACAATAGGTTGAATCCCTTGCATGGGCAGGATTTAATACTAGACTTATTGTTGATTTATAAACGATATCGAGGCAAAAAGATGACTGTACCGGTGCGTCGCCATTTGTATGTGCAGCGGGCTTTCACGGGTACTTTTGTAAAGGAATTCAGCGAGGACTTTTACAATGTCACCCTACAGAAAAGTAAGTGGATACAATTTTTAGATAATTTTTTTTAGTTGAATTCTGAACGTTGACGTAAGTAAGTAGCTTTCATGTGTTTACTGGCTAAAATTATGCACAAGATCTAATAAACAGGTGGAGTAAGCAATTAGAGCTTTCTTCTTCCCTGGCATTTCGACTGTCTTAGAACAATATTTATTATACATAGAAGTTATTACTGAGCTGTGTTGCTTTTTCGATGAATTTAGTTACAAGTATATCCAGGAAACTTTCTGGAAATTCCGCATATATAATATATTTAAATTATTTACACTTTGCAACGTTGGCAATTTTTTATATTAAAGATAGAAATTTATTTATTCACATATTTATTTTAATACTCTTCAGTACAAATTTCCTTACAGACTACACAAAAATGTAAAAAAACAAGCCAAATTTGGCAACTAAAATATTAGCAATCCATATAAATACAAAATAGAAAATAGGTAACTAAATTTAAATTTTTTACAAAATTAGATCGAGATAAAGCGAAGTCAAGCAGGCTGGAATTGGATAATTAGTGTCTGTAGTCACTAAGTGCGCGAGCAATAGGTGAATTAGTCTTAAAGTTTTCCCCATAGAAGGGTAAAAATTGCGAAGACTTCTTTGTACGAGTAGAACATTAAAGCTTATCCACTCAAGTAGATCTGGACAGTCGATGATGCCTTTAACAATACTGAAATGACTGTCCTTCTCTTTTCTAGAGATTCTAAATTACTTACTTTAGCGGGAAATATAGGATCAACAGGGCATTCAAATCATAGGGAACGTAATGCTTACTTAAATATGTTTATTTTTTCTAACCGCTTTTACACCTTTGGACTGGTGCGACAAACCACTTTTTATCTTTGAACCAGAATTTCGGTTCAGTGTAACGATTCGGAAATTTAAAAAAATGCTTACACAAAAAAATATGTACAATATATACATATGTATCGGGTGTTTTTAAGAGCTTGAGAACTTAAAATTATAATAGAAAACAGAATGGAATGTTTTTTTTTCTCTGATAGATAATTTCATGGCATTTATTTTTTGAATATGATACGTATACGTCGGAGATGTCCACCGTGGCTACGAGTTAAACTGTCAATTCGGTTAGTCTAATTTTTGGCAATTTTTTCCCATAAATCTGGTGGTGGTATGGTGTCCAATGGTGGCTTGAATATTGCTATAAACCGATATTTAAGCTCGCTGTGTGGCAAGTTGCGCCGTCTTGTTGGAACTAAAAGTCGTCGAGGTTTGGATCATTAATTTTTGAAACCAAAAATTCAGTCAGAATGGCTCGATAGCGCTCGCCATTCACCGCAACGGCAGCTCATTTATTTCTTTTAAAGTAAATTTCCACTATTTGGAACCGTTATTCTGGCGTTAAATGATTCGTTTAGCCTGTGATCTCCACAACATTTGGTTCAAACAAGATGGCGGTACTTACCACATAGCCCGTGAAACAATGGATTTATTGCGTTGTCGTCTCGGTAAGCAATTTATCTCCCGTCTCGAACCAGTGGATTGGCCACCAAGACACATCTTTGGACTTTTATTTGTGGTGTATGTAAAGTCTAAATGCTTTGTGGATAAACCAGCTTCGATTGAGGCATTGGAGGCCAACAATACTAAATTTATTCACGAGATACCGACCGAAATCCTCCAGCGACTCATTCAAAATTGGTGTTTACAAATAGCCGAACTGCAACTGCGCTGTAACAGTTTCTGAATTATCAATTTCATTTTTCTTAAAAAAGGACGAAATAACTCGGTATGCAGATGAAAATTTTTCGCAATAAAAGATTTGCCAGGGTTTCATGATTTTTTTTTCCTGAGCATTGAGTTTCAATAGTTTCAAAATCTCCGTGGAAGCACTTTTTTCAACATAATGTTTTTTATATTGTATTTTTTCACATAAAATAATTATGATTATCAATGCTTTTACATTTCTACATAAACTTTATTACTTCAACTCAGTATGAAACGATTCGGTCTGGTTGACTGGTCCCAGAATCATATCCATGATGAGAAAACTTCTTAGTTTTTGAATTCTGAGCACTAAGAAAATTGGTTAAAGTGTTTTAAAACACTTTTTGCAATACTTCGTATGTAACGGGTTTTCCAATAACAGGTGTTATTTTGAATAGCCCGCTATTTCAGTAGATGTCACTTTTAAAGCTGTCGTTTTTTGATATTTGACTAGTGGAAACTACGCCATTGATAAAAATCGAACGATACACGCTTGAACATTTTTGGGATATCGTGAAGCACCTTGTCGGACAGCAATACAGAAATTGGTGAAAAAATTCGAGCTGTGATGTAGGACAAGTTAGTAATGTGAAAAATAAAACCCGTGCACGTCGCTCAAGAACAGCCGAAAATATTGAAGAAAACTCAGGTTTGTCCATTCCTCGTCGTTCTTTGGAATTAGGCATTCCACGAACGACATTACACCGTATTTTGCATAAAGATTTGGGTCTTAAGGCGTATAAAGTCCAGTTAACACAAGAACTCAAGCCGGCCAATCATCACCAACGTCGCGTCTTTGCTGATTGGGTCGTTGAAATGCATGAAAATGATCCGGAATTCCATCGAAAAATTATCTTGAGTGACAACGTTTATTTTCAACAAGACGGCGTTGTGGCGCTACGTGCCACACAAGCAACGAAACCATTGATATTTTTCGGGAAAAGACCTCCAAAAACACCTCATATTGGAAAACCCTATATATGTCTATATATACATTCATGCATATATGTATGTACATATGGGCATTTTCACAAAAAGATCAACCACGAGTGCAAAACTCAAACTGTTCCTGAAAACTTTTTGTTGATGAATAATAAATCTCAAATGTGTTTACTTTATAAATATAAAAGAATTTTTCTTTTCTTTTAATTTTGAGCCGAAATATACAACGAATATACAAAATTTACAAAAATCGAACTCTTTTGACCAAATATACCAACTTTTTTCCTTGTAGTATTCCCTTATTCAAAGCAATACTATGATGTTTTTATAATTTAAAAATCTTCTACTGATAGTAACATAATGTTTAACAAGCAGGGAGACTTAGTGGAGATCGAATAACGGTAGTTTTTTTTTGATTACTTCTGCTTATATTCGTATGTCGCGTCCGTTACCGAAAAATAGCATTTATTGTTCTCATTAGTGCAAAAAGTGTTGAAGTATAAATTGCTTTCAGACTTTAAGCAAATAACTTATTTCACTTAAGAAAAGTAGCCATTGACTCTCGACAAAAACGATTAATAAAATTTATTGGTGTTTGAAATTCGTCGCGTCCGTTACCGCGAACCTTAAATTTTAAATAAAGTCGTAGAGATTGCACAAGATTAAAATTGAAATTAAAAAGAAAAATTTAGCAGCTAATGAAATTGTTATTCAAGTTGATTTTGCTGAAAATTATCGCTTGACATGCCAAAACAAAATTCAAGATGCCCACTTTAATTATAACCAAGTAACAGTGTTTACGTGCGTAGCTTAGGTTCTTGGTGAAACCAAGTCCAATGCTGTTAGGTGCCGTAGTTAAACGAAAAGTCTGGCAAATCGTTAAAGCAAGAAATATCATTCTCGGTGATGCCTTATGCTTCTATGAATGTGCTAAGAACAACATTGATGGAGTTAAAATTTTGTAATATATATCTCTGGAACACAAATTGATAGTTTTTCTAATCAACTGTCAGAGTTATGGCTAAATGTTCCATATATCAAAGGAGTTAAAAGTATGCATTGGTTTTCATATTTCGACAGTAAATGTATTGAAGTTGCTCGGACGGCCTATTCATTAAAGAAAATAATTAAAGTAGACCATCATAAAAACTAATAACTTTCTTCTTAATTTTTTAAGTCGTTTTTACTGTAATATTACTTGAGTTTTTATTTTCAATAAAATTGAAGTGTTATAATGAAAAAAATTCTATTTCCTAGCTCATGGAAAATTTTGTCGCGTCCGCTATGTCGCGTCCGTATTTCTTCTATACTCAATTAAAAAAAACGAAGAGAAAATTATCATATTTCATAAACCTACGAATAACAGTCATCTGTTCGCATTTATTAACATATGCATATATTGTATATATATAAAAATTCTTAATTTGCTGAATTTTGTATATTTCTGAATGCGCCTCAAAAAAACTTCTATTTTTTGTCGCGTCCGTATCACTTTATAATTGCTTATAACTACGTACTTATTTGTAAGAGATCTTTCCCGTATATATTAAAATCTAGCACTCCGTCAGCCATTTAAAACAATATCAATATATATAAACTTTTACTTTGTCTTCATTGTTTTGGACGCACTTAAAAGCGTACAAATGTCGCGTCTGTTACCGTGAAAATGCCCATATGTACATATACAGTATTTTGATATCAGACAAATATAGATATCTACTTATGTACCATTTTTTTCAGACTATCTGAATGACATGCTGAAGTCTGGCATGGAGCGAATTTCAAAGCACTTTACCCTACCTGGTTTGCCGATCGCTCCCGAAACTTCGAAAATCGTATTTGTACTACCCATCGCCGGACGTTATGCCACATTCAAGCGCTTTTTAGACTCCTACGAGCGTGTAGCAATAGAGCAGGACACCAATTGCGACTTACTGGTAGTTATTTTTGGCAACAACACTAGCGTGCAAGGTCACTTGCAACTCTTGCTTAATCTGCGCCAGCGTCACGTTTACGAACACATAAACTATATACAAAGGAATGAAGAATTTTCTCGGGGCGTGGCCTTGGATGTGGCCGCGCGTTCATCTTACATACAAGACAACGACATAATGCTCTTCATCGATGTGGATATGGTATTTCAATTGGAAACATTGCAGCGAATACGGCTTAACACTGTGCAAGGGCGGCAAGTATATTTACCAATCGTGTTCAGTCAATACGATCCCAAAAGGCGTTGGAGTGGCGAAAACGTAGAGAATGCATTTACACCTGCTGAGCAAATTTCTAATGCATCTGGGTACTTTCGGCAATTTGGTTACGGCATTTGCGCTATCTATAAATCGGACATACTCGACAAGGACATAAATGGCTTGGATAAAGATATTACCGGATGGGGATTGGAGGATGTAAAATTCTTAGATAAAATCGTTAAAGTTGGTAACCGGCGAAATGACTTCCTTGTCAACACTGCCGAGGTACCAACTCAATACAATGAAGCAGCGCAAAAAATGCGGCGACTTAGTATATTCCGAGCTCCAGACCCCTCATTAGTACATATATTCCACGATATCAGTTGTGATGTCAAACTTGATGCTCCACAATACAATATGTGCCTAGGAACGAAGGCAAACTCACTGGGCAGCACCCAATTTATGGAGCAATTATTTTACAGCAATAAAGAAAATATAAACTTCATTTTAGAAATTAATCGCAGGAAAGAGCAAAGATGAAATGCTACATGTGTACATTTATATATTCCACTGCAGATTACATGTTCGGAACAACACCGTACAAAACATTCAACAATTTATAGGGTAGGTTAAGTTTTTGTGGCAGTCGGCTTAGAGTAGCCTACTCACTTAGACGATGTAGGTCCGTTGTGGTACCACGGTGTAACACGGGAACCTTACTGCTTACTTTCACGGAACCAGTTAGACTCTCTTATGTAGCGTAGGATAGGTTTAGCATTTAAAAAGCATTAATGCCAACGTAATAAAACAATTTCAACAACTTTGGCAGTTTTTGCTTTTACCATAGATCTTTCCTACACAATTTTAATACTTTGCCGAAAAATCTTTATTTATGTCCTCATTTTATTTATCACAAAAGATGTATCATATAAAAGTAACAAATTGTTTGAGTGTTTACGATTTATGTATGTACGCGAGTTGTTTGGCAATGAAGCCAAAGTGAGAAATCATAGCCGAATATACTCGTAAATAAATCCGACTCGTTCCTGTAACATTAACTAGATCGCGTAGGGAACGGTGTGTATTTGTTGTAGTTTTTAAGGTATACTATGCTTTAGATATTATATCAATTTTGTATAAATCTGTGTATGTATGTACATATTTTAGTATTTCAGAGCTTTAATTAAATATAAAATAGGAAAATTCAAGTGTTGTTAAATATAACTGGGGGTTCAAGGGTTGTTGTTGTATTTAAGGCTGATTACATGAATTGAACAGGCTCTATATCGAGCAGAGCTAATGTTTGATTAAGAATCTCACGCACCGCTTTCACCAGATAAACGCGTGCATAGACACATGGCATTAAGTGTTCGCGTGTTTCTTGCTGCAAAATTAAATATTAATAATAAAAAAATATAATTTTGTTTACCAAATTTCACTTACAGTTAGAATGCGTATGCGTCGATAATAGACACTGAAGAGTGAAGCTAAATCTCCAAGATATCTCACGATTGTGTGGATGGCACATACACCCTTCTCTATCTGTTCCAAACAGCTTTCAATAAGATTCGGGAATGCGAATATGTAGCCGAACACTAGTTGCCACTCTTCCTATATGCAAAAGTCACATTTTTGTACAAACTTGATGGGACTAAATGAAATAAGGTGATATACTAATGCACTTTGGAACTCACTTCTTCATCGAGTAAAGTGAAGTTAATATTCTCCAATGGCGGTAAATTTTCGTAAGCACCATTTTCTACCTTTTCATCAAATTTTCGCAGCAATGACTCAAGACGAGCGGAATTGTACAAAATAAAAGCAGCGCCTAACGTATAAAAAAAATTATATTTTAAAGGTTAAATTAGTTTGCCGCATAATACCTTTAGTGCTTCCTTTTCCACTACGAGTTATTTGTACTGGACTTGAAAAACGCACTTCCATTAAATCAACCGTTACTGCAGCTGAACCTAAGCGACTCATCAATGCATTAAACTTTGCATCATCTTTGACTCGTACGCCATACTTATGCATAGCCATTAAACACATGTCATTAGAACGGCAACTAAAATAAAACCATTAAAAATTGTTTTTACCATTGTATAAATACCTCAACTACAATGTACCTGAGGTACTCACTGGTTTTCAATTTTGTTAATTTTCCAGTAAGCGGATCAATGACTAGACCACAACGAATTGTTGAGTAGCTTAGCTTACTAGGAGGAATAACCGGTGAATTTAACGAAGGTTTGCCAGCAACACTTGTTACATCTAATTGCAAAACGTTAGCCCCGTTACCTTTTTTGGCTTGGATTACCTCCTCCTCGTTTACCACAGTCCACTTAGAGTATTCCAAAACACGGCCCAAAATGTCTTCCACAAGTTTGGCTCGGTAAGATGACAGTTCACTGGCTTCCTTTTCGTTTTGTTTAGTACAACTGAGACAGATTCGAAGATTTGCTTCCTTTTTTAATTTGCCATATCCTCGCGTATTGGTATCTTTTTTTAACACCTCCTGGAGCAACACTCCCATGACTATATGTCGATGCAGATACAAAAAACAACGCTCATTTTCAATTCGTATCCGTTCTATTGGGAATTTCCAACAAGCGGCCGATTCAAGAAACTTTTTCTTCGCTGTGTTAGATATATCTTTTTCTTCTTTGAAGATTGCAAATGCTATTTCCCGGAGCTTATGGCCGGTCTCTTTACAGCTTTTCCTCCAGAGATCCGTACAACCAGGAAAGCTGAATTCGCCATGTGTTTTCAACTTCTCTCTGTGTACTCGAATAAAACTGATTGAGGTTTTTGGAAAATCTACTCCAGGAAATAGACTTGGCTTTTCTAATAAATATGAACACAAATCTTCAATTATTATCGTCGTAGGATTAATCATTTTCCTATCCACAGTTTTGTTTTGGTTCCTGGTTTTACACGATTCGTTCATTGTCAAACTTAGACTCACTCGCTGGTTGCAAGCCAGAGTTGCATAAATATTTACTTTTAGCACAAAAGGAGTGATGGAGATATTTTTACCGGTCCAGTATTTTCGAAAGATTTTAGAATGTCTATAGTAGAAAAAATCAATTTAATTTAAATTTAAAAGGTACATGAAAGTTAATTTTTTATTTCTATTTTAATATCAAACCAAACGAAAAGTTGGTTCAACTTGTGTTTTGACTGTCATCTTCAAAGTTCTGTTACAATATAATTGGTTTCCCGACTGTCGTTTTGATATTATGATGCTTTTTATGAGTAATTTACCTCAGTACTTGAAATTCATTTGTTTTCTGAAAGTTCTTTTTCTGAACGTGTAAATAATGTAACGAGTTAAAGTACTCGTTGCGCAACATGCGAATATCACTAGACATAAACTGTCAAATTTCACATTATTTGTGGCATTTGTTTTGATAAAGGATGTAAGTTAAAAGTATAAAAAATTTGTTCCTGTACAGCATTGGATAAATAGTCATGGCAGTTGTAATCGACTTAAATTTGGTTTGCATTGTTTGCCTTCAAGATGATGGCGGTGAATTGAAGTCTGTATTCTCGGATGCCCTGCCAGTAACGACTGCGCCACAGTCAGACGCCAGCATGACCATTGCCGAAAGGATCACATTTTGTTCGGAGTTGAACTTATCAGATATAAACATTAAAATTTCAAACAAAATATGTGATCGTTGCTTGAATGACCTCGCTGCAACATGGCGCTTCCGAAAAAATTGCGAAACTGCTAATTCTCTCTATCGCTCCATACAACAAGAAGAGGAGGACGTTGTATCATTGGCTAATTATGAGCTTGAGTCTCAGAAAACCAAAGAACCTGCAGGTTTGAAAATTCGGCGAGTTCACCCCGAAGTCAAGTCATATCTTAGCACGTCACAAATAGATGAAGAACAATCTGATGACATCATTAATGAAACTGACGGAGAAAAATCTCAAGATGAACTAGATTCCTTTTCCGGATTTAGCATAGTCGAATATATTGATGAGGATGATCAAAAGGATACTGCAAGTACAGATTACTTTGATTATGTTAGGGAAGAACGGTTAGAAGAGGCAAAAGACAATCTTAAGGATATTGGAAAACAAAACGGTCTAGAAGAAGTAAGTTATGCCAGGAGCCCCAAAGCAAATGAACCAACAATAACAAATCCGAAAATTGAGTTCGAGGACCACGAGAATTCTCAGTTACAAATAAAGCGAGAATTATCAGAAGATTCGGTCGATGAAGTTAGCACGGATTCACTAAGTACGCTGCCAGAAAATAATGCGTTTTCCATACATCAAAAGGAACTAATTTCGACAATATTTGAATCAGAATGTCTGCGAGGCCGTGTTCGACAAAATCTAAATGAAAAAGAAAATAGCAACAAAATTCAAAGTAACACTAAGCTAAATTTTAATGTACAAGGAGTAGCAGCTAAACGAAAATATAATCCTAATAAAGTTACAGCCCCTGCAGAAAAGATACCTCAAGGGGGGTTGAAAACGCCTTCACATAAAAGCAAACCATTCCATTCATCAATGAAGATTTGCGAGATTTGCGGAAATATTTACAAATACCAGCATGCACTGAGTGCTCACATGCGGCGGCACAATAACGACCGTCAATTTGGCTGTGAACTTTGCGATAAGGCATTTGTTTCGAACGTGGAATTACGCCGTCACATGCGCGTGCATACGGGTCACAAACCATACCCTTGTTCATTTTGTGACCGCCGCTTTTCCGATTTTGGATCACGTAGTAAACACGAAAGAACTCACACTGGGGAACGACCGTATCATTGTACAACATGCAAAAAGTCATTTGCATACCCACATGTTTTAACGGTACATTTGCGGACACATACCGGTGAAAAGAAATTCCAATGTACACGGTGTGGTAGAGGCTTTACAAAGAAAGCATATCTCTTGGCCCACTTAGAAAATCATACACGCTGCGAAAACATATCATTAATGGGGCGACTGAGTGATGAGGGTTCCCTCGTTAATAGTAAACCGGAAGCCCATATAACGCACCAACAAGAGATTACAGCAATAAAGACAGTGGCCGTCGAGGAATGCATCTTCACCACAGAACTAATTACCGAGGGTGAGGAGAATATATCTAATGAGATACAACACATTGTTGAGCAAGCCGACATCGGGCATTGTGCTATGGAACTGGAGGAAGCCATCGACGAAGAACATTTAGATGAAGAAAATGATGTTGAATATATTTTAGGTGTACAATCATAGTAATTTTGATATAGCTTGCTATAATTTTCCTTTAATAAGATAAAAATATCATACTCGTAAAGCAAAGTTTTATATTTATTAAAAAAATATGTACAAGTACTTGTAGATGTAAATTCATGACGACTAGCTTACTAGGTTGTTCCGGAAAGAAAAACCACTACACAAAACTAAACAGTTTTACCAATGGGTCAACTCTTAGTTGGAAGACTGCTCTGAATCGTATTCCTAGGATCTGGAATCCTACCACATTTGTCAACAGTCGATTCTACGTTACCGAGACCAGCTAAGAGCTGTCAAAACTGGAGAATGTTTCATGATCTTTAAAACAACAACATACGGCAGAGTCAACTTATATAGAGCAGAATTACATCCTGACATCGGAAAACCTGTCCAATTTGCGAAGACAAGAAGCACGTCATGCTTAATGCGTTATTATGTATTTTCGAACACGACAAATATAGAAGTAGTGAAATATAACAAATAAAATAAGTACATACCACATTTTATCATAACATTCTTTTGAGTTGAAAGAGTTCTCGCAGTAAGTAGTTCGTTCAATATATCCGAATACCTATTCCATAAAAAAAACGACACATATTTAAGAACAAAAATTTTATCTGTATAGCTTATTTCGCAACTAAAAACCACAAATATCTTAATTTTATATTCTTAGTATTTTTCTACTAAGCAGGTTAATTAAATATTTAGACAACAGTTGATTTCGTCAGTTAAGTTCTATATACAGCTGTTTAAATTTTTACCAACCTTGCCAAATTTCAAATTACCATTTGTCTCTTAAAACAAATGTATCAATATATGTATGTATGTATGTATATACACAAGTGCACTTTCATCTCACTACATAAAATGATCTTTCGAACTAAATAAGCATACAACCAGCACACATAAACCTGTTTCCGAAGAAAAGCTCCATGTGCAAGATATCGAGTCTGCAGAGAATTCTATGGTGTGAATGATGCTACAAGTGGCCACTTACAGCAGCAAGTTTATTTTATTTTACATAAATATACATTATAGCAACAAACTCTGTATTTAAAGATACACTGTGTAAGGTTTATGTAGAAAAGAAATCAATAAAACTTGATCGGCTTAATTCGATGGTATTGTATTGGCGGTTTTTGCATAATTCATAATTCAGCATCACATATGTACGGTCACATGCTTAAACATTATCTGTACCATGTTTGATTGCAACTTTATTTTTATGAACTCAAAATAAATGTCTAGTTTCTTAGTCCTCAAATGTCAACCTCCCAGGTCCGTGATTTTTCATGTATCGACGGTACGACTTATAGCGTGGGTTCGCTGCCAATTTCTTCTTCATTTCCTCCTCCTGTTCCTCTTGCCATATTTCAAATTTATCTTTTTGCCATAACTCCAATCGCAAGTACTCTTCGATCTGATGGTCTTCTAACCCATTGAATTGGTTCTCACCCATTTTCATGTAACGACGTATCAAATAGAGTTTTTCCTCACGTCCGTAGGGGTGTTTATTAACTGTGAAATACCAAAACCACTTCGCATGCCATACTAGAAAACGAAGCAGTGTGTAAGGAAATATCAGCAATTGTACCCACAATACGTCCCATATTGAAGGTTTAGCATAGCCACCTCTAACGTCCATTTTTTCTTCGATGACTTTTCGCACAATTCGTTCGATTTCATCACGTTGTTCCACCTTTGACATACGATTCTTTCCTTTGCGATTACTAATTTTGTCGATGTCTTCTTTGGCAATTTCTAATGCCTGATTGCGATACTTTGGCACAGTAGCCAAATACTTAATTGCGCTATCATAACGCTGCAATCCCGAGTAATATTGAATAATAGAAACAATTGTTAGAGTTACAACTATGACAATGCGTACATCGACTTTAGGTGCAACTCGACGTCGATAGTAGCGATAGTAATGTGAGTAGTATTCCTCTGGATGATCCAACATGTAATCGTAATCCCGACGGGACTCATCATCTCGCAATATTTCATATGCAGTCGCAACCAATTTGAACTTGGTTTCAGCTTCCGCTTTCGCTTCAGCACCGCGATGCATGTCGGGATGGTGTTTCCGTGCTAACAAACGATACGCCTTGCCTATTTCCGATTTTGTAGACTGTCGTGTTACACCCAAAACATCGTAACAATCCTCCCTGCCGCAGTAGATACCATCTAAGAGCCCCAAACACGCCGGTAGCATTGCAACAGCAACTCCGAAAAAGCAAACATATTGTGCGAAATGCATTTTTATCCAGTAACTCCTTTAATATTTTACCAATTGATGATCGTATGTGACCTCAATAAACACCTGTGGCTGCATGTGCTGTGACGCTCTTCTGCCACGTTCAAAGCAATTTTTTCACCTTTAACGAATTTCGTCGCTTTACTTGCGCCCGTATTGATGGAATAACGATGCCGCAGCGAATGTTCCGCTGAGCTTTTTTGACTGCTGTGGACAGATTTAATACTCCGCTATAAGAGCAGCAAATCCGGCTTGAGTACTCAAGAAATCTTCTTAGTTTTAGTTTTTCTTCTACCAGAACCACCACAGGTCTAACCACACAGCTTCAATAATTCAATTTCTAAAATTTTCGTACTCTCTCTTTCAGATCAAATTTGGCAAATACAGCAACAGAGAACATTTTAATTCTCTGGCAACAGACGGCTTTTTTACGTCTTTTAAACAGCTGATTAAACAGCTTTTTGTTCTTTACATATCGTGAAAACAAAAAAAAATATCTGTCACTCGACTATTTTGACATTTCTTCATTTATGTTTTTGACACATTTTTGCCACACGTGTTTATGTGCATTTATCTGAATTTCAACTAAATTGCATTTGCAAACGAAAAATATGTCCGTGGTAAAGAAAAAACGTATTTCGAAAAAGAATAAGTCAGCATGGCGTAAAACAGATATAAAAGATGTAGAAGAATTTTTGGAGGAGCAGCGACAGGAGGAGCGCGTTGGGTAAGAGATAACCACTAGCCATATATGAAGATATATACATATTGTCTGCGGTTGGTAAGATATGGGGACATCCATTTGTTGGCCATCAAATCCAACACCAAACTCCAAGCAAAGGATGTAAAAAGTTTAACGTTTTGTTTGTAGCTCCTTCACAGAAAAAAAAGACGATGAACTGTTTATTGTAGATGCGACACCTCTGAAGCCCAAGCAGACTTTCTTAACAGCGAAGCAAAAACGCAAATTGAACGCTAAAAAACCATTGCGCTCTTTGGAAGCTCTTAACAATACCTCAAAAGTTCAGGATCCAATTGCGAAAAGGTATGTTTTCTACAAAAAAAGAAGAACTAGACTAAAAATATATTTTTTAATTTTGCAGAAATCGTGTTCGACAAAAACGGAATGGTCGTAATATTGAAGAAGAGGTCCGCAATCCTACTAAACCACGACACTTTCAAGCAAATAAAGATAGGGAAGAATACTACAAAGCTCTTGAAAAGAAGTTAAGCAAAGACCGAAAGAGTGATATAGCAGCAAGAGACGTTTGGGCCGAGGAAGATTTCCGTGACAAAATGCCTGGTTTGAAAGATGAAAAAGGGTGGATAAGCAAGGAGTTAGCATTGTATGTGACAATGAATGTGGGCAAGCCAGCAGTAAAAGTACACGACAGCATACGCCACCGCACAACAAAAGCAAAGTGGGTAATAAATTTATGGATCTTCAACATATATGTAAATTAATAATTTTTATAGGAATTTTGAAGCTCCTCATCCGGGTATGAGCTATAACCCATCATTAGAGGATCATCAAGATCTGCTAAAAAAAGTGGTTGATCGCGAAGAAGGAATTATAAAGACGGAAAACCATTTAAAACGCGTTACTACTCAAATGTTTTCGAAAGTTACCCCAGAAGAACGCGATAGACGCCGACTGGAAGAAATGCGTTCTGGATTAGATGAGGAAGCTGATGAGGGCGATAGCGCTGACGATGACGACGAAAAAAACAACAAAGCAGATGGCGAAGCGTATAAAAGCATCAATCCACCGGTTGAGAACAAAAAAAAGAGTAAACAGTCACGCCGCAAAGAATTGCGACAGAAAGAGTTAAAGAAGAAGCATGAGGAAAAGAAAGCTCTTAAAAAGCAAACAGCAGACTTAAACAGGTGCATATTGTACGACTTAGCTGAAAGTAGATATACTTCACATTTATTTCTTCTTTTAGGATAAAGTCAATAAAAGCTGAAGTTGTTGCCGAAGAAGAACAGCTAAATATTTTGAAAAAGCATCGTAAAAAGGTTGCGTTGAAGAAAAAATTCGAACCGAAACGTTTAGGACGCCTTAAATACGTGGACCCAGATATAGATGTCAACATGCCTGATGAAATTCCTGGAAATCTGCGAAATGCCAAACCCGAGTCAAGTTTATTGATTGATCGATTTAAGAATTTCCAGAAACGTAATATATTACCAGTCAGTGTTGCTGCAGGAAAACAAAAATCAAAGAAGATTAAACGCTTCCCACGTAGTTCCCACAAGGATCCTGGTGTGTCATTCCAAATGCTCCGGGAACAGCGGAAAGCAGCACAAGCATAACCGTGGTTGCGATTGCTTCAAGCTATTTTTAAGTTTTTGTGAATTTTTCAATTAAGAGGAAAATAAATTTCGATTTATTTAATTACAAAATCAAATGTGTTTGTGAGGTTTTATACAACAAAAATGCTTAACATGATTCCTTAATTTTAATATGGCAAACTGTTATTCGATTTAGCCAAATGTTACGTTTCCTAGTTGACTGGTTTTTGAGATCTCTTAATTTAAATAGCATTTCCATTGTATGAACCTTTTGAGTATTCTACATTTCATAAGTGGTTTTCTTAAAAATTTATTAAAATGTATCTTTGGTTTTAGATGTTGAGACTTATCTTGGCAGGGAGGTGTGTTTATAGCACAGCAACCTATTCGCCTCTTCAGCTGACTGAGTTTTAATGCGTATCACAATCCCAATTTTTTCCAGAATGTACTCATACGAGTATTTGTATCGAAGATACTTCGCACCATGAATACCTGTATAAGTCCTACCGAAATCATAGCACAAATCTGGAACAGTGACCACATATTTACTTTAGAATAATTTGCCTCTGCCAAGTTGCGATCGCGTGCTTCATTAGATCGCAACATATTTAGTATCTGATGAGCCCTCGCTATGTGCATGTGTACGCGTCCAACATATTCCATAATTTCGTGAACTTGGATGTCATACAGTTCCTCCAATTTCTTGCCAGCAGCGTCCGCATCCCAATTATTATCAAAAGCTGATTGTCCTTCTTGTTCAATGATTAGCTCGAAGAACACAGTTTTGCGATTATACGAACTGAATGTATTATCGAAACAAAAGCGGTAATCACCTGACTTACCCGCTTCGTGGCGATGTATATTCTCGGGTTTTTTATAGTCACTAACTATTACTAATCCAATAGGATCAAGCAATGAGAAGCTTATATCTAAGTCCCCATGTCCACCGTCAATTACTTGATATTCTATATCGATGGTTTCACCATTACGTACTGGATGATAAAAGCACTCATTTTTGCCAGCTTCTATATAGACCGTCATTTCATTTTCGTACCCATACACAATATTAAAAATGGCAACTGTTATCAGCAAGAATCCCAGCTGAATGCGTATCATCTTCACAAAAATGGAGAGACATACATACATCTATTAATATAATAAAAATAACGTTCGAAGAAAAAATTACCATATCAAGTTTAAACAGAGCAAATCAACTATCAATTAGAGTACTCTCTGTTGATAACAGCTGTTCGAAAAAATTCAAAGTTGCAAATAATTCGTAGTATTCTTCTGGTATTCTACCCCATCATTCATAAATTCAAGACAATCGCTTCTATTCATTTCTCTTATCTGGTTGTCAAAGGAGATTATAATGCGTTGAGTCCCTTCAATTTTAATAGAGATCTTCATATCGAGCTCGTGGCTTCTTTACTTGGCAGTTTTACGCATGTTTTGTTTTTGTAAATCCCACGAATGCACCTAAGCACCACGGTGGTAAGCTTGGCAATTTGATCGACAATTGGCAAAATAATAATCAGCTGTTTAACAATTGGCATTTGATGATCAGACGCGATGCTTCTGTTCAAAATATCAAAAATTCAATAAAAAAGTATGTGACTAATTTTTACAATCTTGTTTTCTTCCAGTGGATAAAACAAAGCAAATTTGCATGTGATTCCACTAGTGCGAAAAAACAATACCAAATCAAAAGAACAGGCCACTCACAGCAAAACACATTGCTGAACTGCCAACTGACAAACCATTAAAGTAATGAAATTGATGTGAGTACGCCTAATATTTAATAAATATTTTCGGGCTTAATGCGGAGTACTCGTGATGCATATATACGTTTTATCATTGAGGGTCACAATGATTTAATAACATGGGGTCACAATACCTATATTTTTGGCTCAGTACTTAGGTTATGGTTAAACAAACTACATACATTTTTCAGGTTCAGCGTACTCTAGTCTATTTAGAAGCCTTCTTTTACAACATTTTTTTTTTTTTCTTTATTCAACTTTTCTTTGAACCAATATAATCGTTTTTTTTCTGGAAAAGCCCATGATACGGATACGTTTTCCTCCAAATGAAATGTGCCTCTGTAATTTTTCTAAGTTGAAACACTGGATGGCAAATTAAAGGCAACACAACTTGCTAATATCAATACGTAAACAATTTACTGTACGTTTACATATGCACACGGTTAACTTAAGACTAATACTTTGTGGACATACACCTCTGCTTTTATAGATGTGGCAGCTCGTATTTTCTGGCAACTTCTATCTTGTCATCTGGCATTAATGTTTTTTATTTTGTATCTCATTCGCTTTATATTGTTACCAGTTGTTTCGAATATTCGTGATTTGTTCGATTGCCCTCCACTTAAGTCTATCTCCCCAGGTGAACTACTTTGACATTCTCCTATCTAGTTTTGCATTGCTGTATACAATACAACAAATCGTTTAATCTTTTAATTACCTTGTGTAGGCCCTCCCAGGGTGCTTTTAGTTTTGGAAAAGCTCCTTTCTTTCTTTGCTGGTTAGAAATAAGTACAAAGAAGCTCATTTATCTATAATTAACATTATTAAACATCTGCCATCAGCTGAGATGGTTTCACGGTAAAAATCAAAACTTCTCGCATTACATACGTATTCCTTACGTGTAACCTTCATACGTTTAGGTGGGTGAGCTTTCATTTGCATTGTCCTCTCATTAGTTTGATCGTGTTAGCTGACACTTAATAACGTTTGCCGTACACACTACCCACAGCGCATATCGTCCCGATTCGTAAAAGTAGAAACAAGGCGAATCTATTAAAGTGATGGAAATAATTTATTTTCAGAGTATTGCTGATTGAAAAATGCAAAAAAAATCCTACATAATTTTCAAATTGATATGTAAATAAACATCTCATTTTGGCAATCTGGCAAAGCAATCCCATGGGAAATTCTGCGTTTTCGTCTTAGGCGCATCATTGTTTCTACGTGCGATGCGGCTGCCAAACCAAAAAACCTACGTACGAATTCGCTGTTCGTGACTAATTGCAGCACAAGTTTGTTTACCAATAGTTTGCTTCTGGACTGCAATATCTACATAATCTGTTTATTTATTATAAACATTTTTCCTTCGGTATCCTGTAACAAGACTTTCACCACATGACTGCCGAAGATAATTCCGTAGAGTGTTTTAACTCAAATAACGAAGAGTTTTTTATACCGGGGGCTGAAGAATTGGAAAACCTCTATGTGATGCTAGAGAAGGGTACAATACCGGAGTTGCAGTGGCAATTTCCAGGTCGTCAACAAATATGTACGGAAACGACTGGATCAACCCCTAAAATTGAACCAACAGCAACAGCGAATGCTGAATCAGAGTAAGTTGATATAAAATATCTAAATATATTCAAAATATTCATATACTAGTAGTAGTAGCTACACTGAATTATCTCCTTTACTTTCAGACCGGCAGCTAAAAACGACTTTGACTTTAGTGACGATGTAGCTCAACCTCAAATGCGAGTGAGGAGTCAAAACTCAACACCAAAATCTACGAAAAAGAAAATTGCAAATTTTGCGGGTGTCATGGAAGTACTAAAAAAGAAAAACGCAGAGGGATCTTCATAACAAATAGCCGTGGCCCAGTGTGCCTATAACCAATAAGCAGTTAGTCCGAAGTGTGTGGTTAAAAGTACCGCTTGCCTGTTTTAATAATATTTCTGTAGATTAAAAGTGGAAGCCTTGGTAAAGACGGCTTTCCGGCAATTCAATTATTTGTTTTATTTTTTATTATTATTCAGACAAATTTCACTTAAAATTATTTCTTTAGTGACAAGAACACGCATGTAGAGTGTTACCCCTATGTGCTTGTGGTTCGATTGCCAGGCTGCTGGTGCAATGTTAGAACGAGTTTGATATTTTTTGCGATTGTACCAGTATGACTGGTATCACAAATTGTGAATTTCCCATTGGAGAGGAAGTGTTCAAGCTGTTTTTGTTATAGCAGCATAAATATTCCCCATTATGTATTGGAATACTTGTGGAGTGACAGGCGCTGGTTGGATATAAATCCGGGTCGTTCAGGTGACTTGGAACCGATAGTGTAAAGACGTAAACTTCGTTCTACAAAGCAAACCCGTTTTTTTCTGTCTATCTTTTTGCTTTCTATTCAAAACAATAGCAATAAGAATTGCAGCGCCAATTTTGGCTTTATTTACAACGATCTTGTCTGCGCCTTTTTTAATAAATTTAATGTTGACCGGTCTCCGTAGCCGAATGGGTCGGTGCGTGACTACCATCCGGGGTACGTATGTTCGAACTTCCGTGAAACACCAAAATGAAGAAAGTTTTTTCCAATAGCGGTCGCCCCTCGGCAGGCAATGGCAAACCTCCGAGTACATTTCTGCCATGAAATGCTCCACATAAAAACGGCAGATATGTTCGGAGTCGGCTTAAAGCTGTCGGCCCTGCCATTTGAAGAACAAAATCAAGACGCACGCCACAAATAGGAGGAGCGGTTTTAAAAAAGAGCACCAGCCGTTTCTTTCTTGTGCTAACCGGCGCCAGTTAAACACACCAAGTAAAGCCAAGTCCTTCTCCACCTGATCTTTCCAACGCAGATGATACTTTCACCTTCCTCTGCTACCACCAGCTGGTACCGCATGGAATACTTTCAGAGAAGAAACGTTTGTATCCATTCGGATACAGCCGCTGGATCTTTACTCGCTGCGCTATGTCTAAATATTCGTAAACTTCATTCAGCTCAACTTCCGCAGTATCTTTATCTGAAACACTACGAGGGATGCGTCATCGGATATTGTCATCGTCCAAGCTCCTTCGCCATACGTTAGGACGGGCATGATGAGATCCCTATAAAGTGTTTGTTTTGTTCGTTGAGAGAGGTAAGTAGATCCTCCAAAGTAGCACTTGTTGGCAAGAGAGGTTCTACGTTGGATTTCACGGATATAAAAATAATAAACACTTCCGTTACACTACAGTTTTAAGCCGACTCCGAACGGCAAATGTTTTTTTACAAGGATCTTTTTCATGGCAGAAATACACTCGTGGGTTCACCATTGCCTGCTGAACGACGACCGCTATTAGAAACAATTTTTTCTATTATATTGGTGTTTCATGCACTGACTGAGATTCGACTTACGCACTCCCAAATGGTAGTCACTCACCAACTCATTCGGCTACGGCTGCCGCCTGATATACTACTTGTATTATTTCATAAATCCAATGATATCACAGAGTTTTTGATTTATGTGACAATTTTATTCCAAACATTTTTAAATTTATTCGAAGAAAAATTTCACAAAAGCTTAGATATGGCGTCCTTATAATGTATTTATGTATGTATGTATATCATACGAGTGTTATACTAAAACAATTTTCTGGTAAAATTGAACGTAAATAAACCAAACTAATTCTAAGGAAACTAAGACACAACATTGCAAATATATTCTTACACTTCAATAAAAATGCAAATCTTAACTACATATACATACATATATAAGCTATAGGCCTAGACTTAGTTGGACTTAAAAACTTACAAATGAAAATATACGAATATGTGTATATATGTACATACATTTGTGTATATAAATTGGCTAAGCGGAAGTGAATAGTAATAGCAACTTTACTACCTGAAAAGCTAATACACATTTCGATTTTCAGTTCAAATTATGAAAAAGGACTCGAACATATAATATGTTCATAGTAACTTTTATAGCAAAGCAATTAACGAATTTATTTTTCAAAGTTGGAAGAAATTATGGCAGCTCTTCATAGGTCATATCGTGTTATCTGGTCAAATCAGCGTATGGCTAAAACAAAAAAAAATAATAAAATAAGTAAAGGGGACGTATTACTAACGTAGGAGGAGAGCTGGCAGTTATATGTGATGAAAAATATTTGAACTGTCCACCGTGGAGTAGGAGCCACATACTTAGTAGATATGTAAGCTCGAATTTTTTATCAAATGATCTAAATACACACATGCAGTTGTTGGCAGCTGAGCTAAATACTCGCTTTTTTATGGGATCACTTCCATTAATATATACTGTTCAAATTTTCGATGGAGCGAATAGAAGGGACGTGTTTAAATGTTTACTTTTAACGTAAAGCTTTTACATGCAGTAAAACTCGCCGCGGCGTACCATTGCAAGTAAACCTTGATACTAATCACAAGTAGAATGCATAAATTAAACTATCTGTCGCCGAAACGTGAATAGAAGATGCTCGAAAAGGTGTTGACATAGATAAATAGCTCAGAGGTTATTCATTTTAAACGACTTCTCTTTCTTCGATTGTCTGTATAGCGTTGAGCAGCATGGCGAAGGTTGGTCGCGCTTTCGGATCAGCTTGCCAGCAAGGTAGCATTAGTTTGTTGTACACAATTTGTGGGCATAAATCTGGTTTTTGAAGCCTATAAAGTAAAAATATATTACATTAACATAGTAGGTATTTATAACGGTGTTTTCTGTGTTCCTTCACTGTTGCAAGGCAAATCAAATTAGAGTTTGGTTTTGATTATCCCCTAAATATAAGAGTGTACTTACCTTTCACCCTGCTGCAGTCGCTGCAAAAACTCCTCTTGAGCTATTTCCCGCTTAGGATCAAGATTCGGCATTTCCCCACGTGAAAACATTTCAAACAACGTCACGCCATAGGACCAAACATCTGACTTCAGTGAGAATTTATTGTATGCTATAGACTCCGGCGAATACCTGCAAATCATGTCGTTCGTAAAAGTTACTTCTATTTTTTTTTCATCTAAAATACCATTTTATGGGTATATCCCGCTGGCTCGCTACGAGATAGTAACCATCTGCATTCGCGAATTGTGCCAATCCAAAATCTGATATTTTGACACGATCCTTATCCACTAAAATGTTTCGCGTTGCCAAGTCTCTATGTATAATCTTTTTACTCGCTAAATAGTCCATACCCTTCATGTTCGAGCAATTGAAAAGCGGAGAAAAGAATATTGAAATAAAGGACTAATAAAAAATACTAAATTAACAAACCTTAGCAATATCACTGGCAAAACGCAACAGCCTTTCATTGGTCAAATTAGGCCTCTGAGATCTTAGATACACATGGAAAGAACCTCCAGATACGTATTCCATTATAATAGAAATAGGCTCGTTGACCGAATATTTAATTTTAACAACATTCGGATGATTCAGGGACTGCAAAAATTCAAAATTATTCAAATAGTTTGGTTAAGCTATGCTTGATGGACTAGCAGACAAATATAAATGCATCAACATTAAAGTACCTGCATTATCTTTATTTCCCGTAAGAAATCTTTTGGGTTCGCCGTAGGTCCGGTCTTTAATGATTTAACTGCCACTTCCTCTGGCGCTGTATTTGGTTCGTTGTAACGTAATTCGCCCAAATGCACAGTACCGTAATGTCCCTCGCCAATTTGTTCATGAATGATCACTTTTCCCACTGGCAAGGTTATAACCCATTGTGTGTCATCATAGGGTCGATTATGGCGCATACCAAAAGGTTGAAATCGTTGACTGACGGGAATAAATGGTGTGGTTGAGTGATCTGACAAAGTGTCACCGCCCCCACTATTTCCATTATCTAAAGCATTTGATGAGCACATATCGCTATCATACAGAAAACAATCATCAGATACTTCGGTGACAACTGTTTCATAGTTAGACGTGCCCTTCTCTTTGATGGCGCATATTCTCGCAAAGATTTCTTGATAATGAAAACGACTGTGAGCGTCTAAGCTCCAACCATCCAACATGGTGAAATAAATAACGTCTGGGCAACTTTCACTTGGTTTGTCTAGTATGCCACCAGTTTGGGAACGATTAATTAATAGCTTTTCGGCAACCATGTTTGATTTTCCAACACATTCGAGTTCTTCCAATGGGGGCTTACCATATGCAAATATTTCCCAAATAGTCGTTGCGAAAGCCCACTCATCTGCGCACATATCACCATGCACGCCATTGAGATTATTATAATACTCCTGGGGTATCCACGGCAAACTAAATCAAAAACACAGCAAATTTGAAGCAAATATACACATGCACATAGGTATAATGCCGGATTCTACATACTCTTCGTAAGAATAGGAACGATGAATTCCAGGATCGCCAATTTTCGCCTCAATCAAGTTCGACTTTGGATCGAATTTCGTCACGAACATATTAGAGCATCTAATAAATCCATGATAGAATCCTTTCTCTTTCTATAATGTGAAATTTGATATAATATATTTACAGTCACTGATGACGTATATTCTATTTTAAATGCAAATATTTCATACCAAGTATACGATTCCTCTAACCAAATCATACACTATAGATATTAGCATCTTTAGAGAAATTTTGTCTTTATGATTTCGCAGGAACTCATCAAGCGGCCCGTAAGGTGTGTACTCCATTACCATGGTGTACGGAGTAGTTAATGTCAAACCGTGCAGCTTAAGAAATTGTGCAGAAAAAATTTGACTGCAAACGCTCGCTAAATCTGTGAATTCCTATAACGAGAAAAATGTTGCTGAATGAAATAGCGAATCAATACGTTAGTAAAAAACAAAAACGTAAGAACATTGGCTTGTTCGAGGCGCGCAATAAAAGCGGCAGTATTACAGCTTTAGACAGGATCGATTACTTCGAGGTTGGCACTTCGACCTCATGGGTTTTTGCGCTCTCTGCACATCACAGTTCCTCATCCAAACCCAGTTCCCTTATTAAAGTCAGGATGGAGCTGGGCTGGATTGAGCGTATGTGCCTTTATTCTGGCTGCAGTTGGCCGAGATGTCTCAACCTTCTACGCGCTATAGCGCTACATTCCAGAAGAAGATGCATTGGAGTTTCCTGGGATTGGTCGCAGAAACGACAAAAATCAGTGGAAATGACTACGCAGCAATCTGCAGAGTCCTGGGGGAATGCCCGTAAGCATTCCCAGTTTATCCTTGGGGTTTTAAACCTCTTTTGGCTGTACAGCATTTATGAACGTTTCTAATACCATTGCAGATGCTAAGCTGATTATTTTCTCGCGTTCGGCGCTTATTCTACAGAAATAGGTAAAGGTGAATACGTAAATAGAAATAATGGAGTTTAGTATAAATATTTTCCTTAATAATTGCGATATTGACTGTAGTTTACTATTGGAAATTACAGAGAAAAGAATGAAGCAATCATGCAAACAAAATTTGTATGACTTCGTTTTAAAACACATTGCGCGCGATACTTGAATGAATCGTACAACAAAGCGGATGTGATTGCAGCTCGAACAAGCCCGGTGAATATAAAATTGTTGAAACCCTTAGTGTAAAATACATTTGAGTGGCTAGAAGATCAGTTACCTTAGGGTCACTTTCCGACAAAAAGATTTTTAGCATGACACTAACGTCTTTACAACCACCGTCTTGGACCCAGTCTCCGCGAACTGTCATAATCTTTCCATTGTCACAAATACGTTGTGTATCTAAGTTAAAAATAAAAGTCATTTGACGTTTGAAAACATAAACGCTTTGCCTCACTTACTTTTATACCATCGTAAATCATGTTTCCGATCAAATATTTGAACTTTTCTTTTGCGGAGCTCAGCTTCACTTAGCTCCGTATCAGTCTTCTTTGGTTGTAAATTTTTTGGCAAACAAATGAGCAGAAGTGGTGCCTTATCTGAATAAACATGAGAAAATCATAACTGTATGAATTATATCTATGAGCGCAAAGGTGTTGTTAAATACCATATTCCGATGGTGGAAGCCACAGCATTTGTGGCGAAATAGAATTCTTCAAATCCTTCAAAGTTTCAAATGCTTTTAAGCCTTCGTTTGAATGTAGTAGCCATTTGTTGTTTTCTCTGGTTATTTTAGTGGTGATTATGTTCTCCCCTAACCTGCCTTTTAGTGATCTGTGCATATGGAAATAGAATAAAAAATGTCAAGTAGAAATTCAGTATAAATTCCAAAAGCAATTTACTCACGTCTGTGTATTCTTGTCGATATAATATACATCATATTCTTTTTCGCATTGTCGGATTATGCAGCTGACACCTTTTTTCGATTTTTCCCGCAATTTGGCAAAAGAAAAAGCACCACTGTAATAAAATGTAAACCATTCAGTGCAAACGATTTTCAGTTATCAAATTAATAAAGATTTGCTTGTAAGAGTGCGAATGGCATACCCGATTGGCCCATGGCATTTGAGATCCTTTAGTTTTTGCAAAGATGGAGTTGGATAGTTGGCACACAAATCAGTCATCCACTTCGCAGTTACTCTTTAAATATTGGTGAATAAAAGCATGTCCATTAAGTATGCATAATACATACATATTGAGGCTGAGAAAGGTTCTTTATGGTTGTTGACTTACCTTAAATAACCTCCTATATATGTAATAAAAGATTCTAGTTCAACTTGCGACTCGAATCGCATGCGATAGCCCTGGGGTAATCCGGTTATTTCCAAATAAGCGCACACACTACCCTCAATGCAAATTGCAAAAATATCCTCGACCTTTGCCAAAAGCGTCCACTACAACAACACATAAAAATAAATATATATCTTCATATTAGTCTATGTTTATATTAAGGAGGAACACCACAGTGATTTAAAAAAAAAGACGATTTTTTTTTGCATTTTCTTAAAGTAGATATGTTCAAAAATATGCAAAAAGAATTTTAACATAAAATCTTGAAAATTTACCAAGTTATAACCAATACAATAAGTGCAGATAGTGAGTTACAACGGCCAATGAAAACTTTAAACACGTTTTTCTCAAAACGACTTTTCTGAACACGGTGACCTTGATTTCTCGAAGACTTATGAACCGATTTTATTTTAATTTTTTTAATTTTTGTTCACGTATCGGCTATTGTCGTACATAGCCGTTTTTTTTTAAATTACAAAAATTAATATTTTTCAAGCCTTTCGAAAACAAAAAAAGGGTAAAACCCCAAACTCATTTTTCAAACCTGGACCATTTTCTCAAAACATAAAAAAAAAATTGATGTATAGATTAAGAATTTTTTTTGATTTTTTGCTCTCAGGTGATTTTTTACTGTTGAACACATGTTAAATAAGTTATAATTCGTCCGATCCTCAAATAATCATCCCTACTTATAAAAGAAAATCATGAAAATTACTTAATTTTCTCGCATTCTCAGTGGTGTTCCCCCTTAAAGTACAAGCGGAATAGATTTTATTTAATATAGATTATATTTTTCGTTAATTTCACAATATTAGCTATGTCAGATTTTTTTTTCCAAGGCCTTTACTAAGATCGTCGATTAAATATTTTTACTCTCAGCTTTGATTATTGTATGATATTTGAACTAAGATTTGTTGTATGTAATGAAAAGACTTAAAAATAAAAATATCTTCTTTTTATAATTTGACTAACGTTTTTTCATCGCTTATCGTTGGTTAAAGCAGAAGCAATTTTATGGAAAATGGGTGTTAATGTATCCAATGACACGGTTCGAGCTCGTTTACGTGCAGAAGATCTAAAATTCTGGAGCTATATTAATTAAAAAAAAATTGCGTCGACTGAAGCAAATTTTCAGTTTTTATTTTCTGGTTCGTTCGTACAAAATAACATAACAAATTATTTTCTCTTATTATTTAATGCAAATTCTACAATAAATATCATCCTAGCAGGGAGAGTCACCAACGCCTCTACTTGTCTATAACCACTTTGAGAAGTGGAAAGCAAGATTTGTGAGCTAAAACCTTAGTTATCCAATAACCAGGGTAAGTAATATCGCCTAATATATCTTACTTCACCACAGTAGTGAAGAAGCGTGGAGCCCTGCTAATGCTGCACAATAGCAAAATTTCTTTTAAGTGCACAGCATCATCACAGCAACTGGCCTCATAAACAAATTGATAAGATAACAGGGTTGGTGTTTGTTTTGAAAAAAAAACAGCACCTTAAGCGAGGTGACAGACAGGCTCTATGCCGAAGTAAAGTTGTTTAACAATTTTTCTTTTTTGGTTATAATCTAGAAAAAAAAGCTGAGCTGCAACAAGACAGCGGGCTTGGAAACTTATGTACACTCGAACATATTAGAAATGTATGTAATGCGTACTCTATATAGATTAGCTTGCATGCATGTTTTCTTACCTTTACTTTCTCCCGTGAAATTTTCAAGCCAGGCTCTGGGTGGTCATGAGTGTCTAATTTTACAAAAACTCTCGTGCCACCATTTTCGCTGTAATCGTTCCCAACCGCCAGTGAGCGGTCCGATAACAGATCATCATTTGGGATATAATTTACAGTAGCAACATACATTTCCATTAAATAATTGGAAGCCAACTTACACACTTCAGAGATATAATAAAATTTGAATTCTGTAAAACCAATCTTCTTTTCCCGTACATTTCTGAAAAATCCACATATTTTAGATTTCACAAAATATTTGTGCTGTTTTAAGAGTGTGTGAGGCAGATAACGTTTATAATTGTTTTCTATTTGTTCAATTATTTCACGCTTATAATTTTTCTCCAATCTTTCGGCTGCTGTACTGTTTGCTTCCAAATCGATGGACATATCCATAACGGCAAAACCCATCACACTATCTTTTTTCTCTGGATGCCGTATTTCGGGAATTTTCTCGTTTACTATATCGTAACGAATTTGCCAATATAGATACTCATAGGCCTCTTTATCCAAGTTTTTTAGTTGGGTATCAATATTCGGAACTTTAATCCGCATACGGAAACAGTAGCGAACACCACGCTTCAAACTATTGCCGGGAATTGCCCATTCATTTTCTGAGTCCAAGACTCGTAATCCAAACAATAACCGAGTCGTAGGTAATATTTTAAGCTGGCGACACAATGATAAGCAGATGTCCTCACAAGTGAGAGAATTGGCGAATTCATAATCCTTTAGGTCTTCGTAGTTGAAGATCTTGTTTGTAGTTTGTGGCGACATCCTCGTGGAAGAAGCTGGCGACTGAGATGGCGTTGTAGAGCTGGACACATCGCCATGGTCGCCATTACTAATGTTCCCATTACTACGTAGCGAATTGACGCATCCCATGGAAAATGAGGCACTACTGGTGTCCAACAAAGTAATAGTAGTATGTGTTGTACCAGATGCGTTGGAAGCTTGGTTCATAATCCACTGATATATTTCAAACTTTTCACCCAATGAGCGTATCATTAAAAAGTGGAGAAACACTAAAAACAGATGCCTTCAGATTGTAGTACTCGCTTCAAATTCCTTTCCTTTTTCGCATTGTACGATGTATTTTTCACCTATTTTCGTGTTTTTCCTGCTTCATCTTTATGACGTATTTAATAAACAGAACATACAGTCGGCGTAATTTAATGATTTTTTTTTTAATTATTGAAACGTTTAATACCGATAGCAATTGCCGTACAAAATATATATTTTGCTTGTAAATCGTAGCAACTTTTATATCATTTCTGAATTCTTCTCTTTTTTATCAGATGTACGCCATTTTGAAACAACAACTTTCATACATTCAGGGTTGCATTTAAAGTTAATGGAAAGTGTACATATTCGTGTAAGTTAATTAAATTCAACAAACGTCAATACGTACTTAAATGAAAGATACACGTACTTAGTTTGTTGCCTAAAATATAAAATATAGCATAAATCACACCAGTGATTATTCCAAGATGTGTAGTAATTTTACAGTAACTGTTATAAAATGTTCAAAGGAGCATAACAATTGGTCTCAAGAGTCGTACATATGTAAGTCCATTGATGCATCCCTGCATTACCTGCTGTTTCTACCACAAACAAAAACAGAAATCGGAAATCATAAATCAACTTTAAAGAACAAAATAGGAGAATTAATCCGCAATATATTTAAGAATATTAAGAAGGCTTATGTATGTAGTTTGTACTCATGATTTTATATTGTATTCACAGGTTAATTTAGTTCTGCTGTGCATAATCATGCGAATTCTCATCTCGAATGCTTCTAAATGCTATTACACTAGTAAAGCATTAATATTTACAGCCGGGGTTGGCTTCCACCATTCGACCCGGTAAATGTATACTTAAAAAAATCATCTATTTAATGTGTATTTTTACTTTTCCAGGCCAAATCATTTATTAATACAAAACCAAAAGATGTCTCATTGTAAAAACTCACAAAAAATGAAATTTTTGACACAAGACGAAGCAATTAATATTGATGTAGAGTTATTTAACGAATATAAGTTTAGTGTCGATCAACTTATGGAACTGGCTGGTTTGAGCTGCGCCCAAGCCATAGCAAAATGTTACCCAGCCGAACGATATAAGCGGGTTCTTATATGCTGTGGGCCTGGTAACAACGGCGGTGATGGATTAGTGTGCGCTCGACATTTATCCCTGATGCGTTATCAACCAACCATTTACTACCCAAAACCAACACCAAAAGAACTATATGAAAATCTAACCCATCAGTGCATGCGTCAATCTATACCATTTCTTAATACAAGCCCAACTCTTGAAACAACAAATGAATGCTTCGAATTAATTGTTGATGCACTTTTCGGATTCAGCTTTAAACCACCAGTTCGAGAGGCATTTATACCTATAATGGAAATACTTCAAAAGACGAACATACCGATCGCAAGGTGAGTTGCACAAACTTAAAAACTCAAGTTTAAAAAAACAAAAATTCGAATAGCATTGATATACCAAGCGGCTGGGATGTCGAAAAAGGAAAATTAAATGAAGATTTCGAACCGGAACTGTTAATATCGCTAACAGCTCCAAAACTGTGCGCCAGTTCATTTAAAGGAAAATACCATTATTTGGGAGGACGTTTCGTCCCACCAGCCCTCCAAGAAAAGTACCAGCTACATTTGCCCGAGTATCCAAACTGTGACCTGTGTGTGAAATTGTAAATTTGTAAATGATTTACCTATGTACATATGTTAGTAAATACATATTTATTAAAGCAACACTTATTTGTACACTCTATTGTAATGTTTTTTACGGCGATCCTCTTCGAAAGTATTATTTCGTGCCCATTCCTTGAGATTGCCTTTTGAACGCAGTATTGCAGACTTCGAATCGACGTCGCGCATAACGAATGGTGAAAATCCAGCTATGTAATCATCATCTAGAGCATTTGTTTTAGTTTTTGCCACACGTGAAGGCATTTGCCTTGGTATCGGTTGATCTTCAAAAAGTATTGGATTGCGCGAATGTTTTCCTCCCTGGAATCTTGGTAAGCTCTGATTCTTATATTTGGCCGTCAGGGGCCGACGTGTATTTATGTGAATCTAAAGCAGAACGAACTTATATTTAACACATATCTGTTATACTGCAATGAAAACATGCATACTTACAACTTGCTTCCCATTTTCATCTAAACTAACAGCCACGCGTTTAAGACTTTTGTTGCCGCAATTTGGACAAAAAACTTTTGTCATTATACTTGTTGTTTTAAAACATGCATAGCAGCGCAAAATATATGTACGCAGGTTTTTAATAACGCGCCCATCTAGCGCACATATTTGCAAATTCATTTGTTTTAATACATTTTGAAGAGCATAATCTGTCGACATGCACGCAACATGGGGAACAACCATTGATTCCACTTTACCTTCTAGTGATTTTTTCACCTTTTTAATGTTAGCTGGAGTAATCCAACCACCATCAATGTTGTCTTCATTATCTATGGTAGATTCAGATTGAGTTATTGTTGTTTCCTGATTACCATCGACATCTAATTCATCAGAATCTTGATCTTGTTCGTTATCTTCAGTCCTTTGAGGAACAAGTATATCGCAAGCGTCATCATTCTCATCGCATCTCAATTTTTCAAAGAATTTATCAAGCTCTTCTTGTGTTATCTCATTGTCATTATTATGACTTTCGGTTGGGTTATTTGTTTGCAAATCAATTGCATTCTTCACAACATCAAGTTCCTTGTTATCCCCAGCGTCTTCTACGTAGCCGTTAGGTTCAGAGTCGTCTTCACTATCGTCACTACTTGATCCACCACTTGGATTATACCATCCTGCTAACTTCGTGTTTTCTTGTAATTCCTCAGGCTTCTCTTTAGATGCCACCACTTTCGAGAGAACAGGTTCACTTCGTAAATGTTCAGAGCCTAAATTGTCCACCTCAAGTTCGTATGTTAAAGAAATCACTTTAATGTCGATGCCCGAGAGACTAGCATAGTCACCGGTCTTTTTGGCAAATTCCACACAGTGCTTCACACTCTCCGTTCGGGGCTCACGCACTTGCAAGTCAAAAGGCAGTACACATAGCCGACGAATCTGTCTCTTGTTGCGCACCTCTTTAATAACATCTGGTACTGTTAATACATTTTTCGCGTAATCCTTTAATGAACATCATATTAAGTTGAGGCAAAATATAATAAATACACACTTACATTTAGCTGAACTGCATTGATAAAGGCTGTGGTATCAGCCACCAAGAATTCAATTTTTCTTTCCACTTCAGTCATAGTAAATATTTAGTTTCATATATTATATTTTCGCTTTCTTACACACGTGGAAGAACAAGGGCTGCTGTAAGTAGTACTGACAAATATACCGCGTTCACACAAGCCAAATTTCGTAGTCGTGGGTATTTAAATTTTAATGTTTCCCAATAACCATTAGCAGCTTTGAAATATTTGGGGTGTTCACAGTTCGTTCCAAATTGTGTCGGGAAAATATAGAGGTCTACATATTGAGACATTTTAGCATCAATATATTGGTGACGTTTCTTCTTTGCGTCAATTCGGCAGTTTAGTTTATAATTCACATTAGACTTTGAATGCTCTTTGAAAATTGTCATCCGGTGATAACATGCTGATTATGGATTTGCACTAGATTTGTTAATGAATTATTCAAGTAAGCATTGCTTTCATACTAAACATAATTTCTAAGGGTGCTCATTGAAAGGTGACGATAAAGAAAATTATGTATTCTAAATTCTTCTACTAAACGTAAATATTTAGTTTTTGAAATTATAAAACATTGAAATTTTGTTGATTAAAATTTTTTGTAATTAAAATTTGTTACCTCCATTTCTTTTTTAATTTCTAATTCTTTCATTGCGATTCTTTCTCGCATTGCCAGTTGGTTATCGGTTTGAGTCGGTCGTTACTTTTAAATTCTTGTTTTTAAGTTTCTGTTTTCAGTTCAACTTCTTTAGCTTTTAAAGCCTACTCATTTTTTAGCCATAACTCCATTTCATTGTGAATTGAGCCCAAGTATTTGACATAGTGTAGTTCTGGAATATATGGTTTTCCAACCACTTGTTACAGGAATGGACAGTGACGGTACTTAATTTTCTACTTCGTGATTACCAACGTGGGGCGATTCTTCCGAGACACTTTCAATACGCTCCTTATCACCAATTATATAAAACGTTCGTGACTACCTGTCCAGTGGAGTTTTCTGTTCCCTTTTCTTGTAAGCAGGTTCTACATGTTCCATTGTAGAAGTTCACACAAGTGGGACTGATCAACATTCACTTGGGAGTGCCCACGACGATTCTTCTGCGTATGGTCCAAGCAGCTCACAACATCCAGGCTTCACCTAAGTATCCTCTGGGTAGCTTCCAACCATCCATTCGAGAGCGAGCTAATGTAAGAAGGCGAAGCAACCCTGGAGAGCTGGTTGCACGCTGATTTTGGGATTCATGATCCGTTACCCTACCCTCCGCTTAAGTCTGATCGCTTCAATTACCTTGGGTCAGACATAATATCGGCTGAAACTTGCGTCATTTTTATTGCTTTCCTGTTCGTTTACAAGTTTTATTATATGTATTCCTCTTTCAGAGAGATAGATGGCAGTTCCGCAGAATAATATCTCACCTCATAGAAGGTTCAGCAGCAGAATGTGCCAACTCTTTTCACACGTATTCTTACGCCTTAACCAGATCATAGATAACGATCAGACGGCAACTTTTTTATATCATCAACACAGTCTCGGTTTTGTCGTAAACCGACCTGATGCTGGGTACATGTTCTGTAATCTCTCCACCATGGATATATGCTGCATTTTGCTTACTTCGCGGTAGCTTGCTTTGAACAGTTGTTTTTGTAGTTTGAAAATTATTTTTTTCATTTCGCAACATCTGTATTTGTGGTTACATCGTGTATTTTTGCATCACCACATACCGTAATAGCGTCTGGTTAGACGATATAGAACAAATGAAAAAGTATGCTTTCAAATGTCTGCAAACAAAGTTCCATATCGCTTTAGAGAAATATTGTACAGCGCCAACGATATTTTATAGTACGTGAAGACGGCTAGTTACTTAAAGCCATATTGTACAAAGTCGATTGCATAGTCGAGTTTAAATATCTATATCAAGATAATATATCGCCAGTTTACCATTCTTAATTTTTTCGTGAAGAAAAATGGCGACTGTTTTAGAATATCATTGGTGAAGAGTTGTTAAAAATACACTTAAGCACATTGCATGTTTGCATTAGTATACAAGCAAAGAAAATAGCGAATTCATAGTTATTGGAAAATATAACGTAAAAGTGGTTATTAATATTTAGAAATTCTATCTATTTGGGATTAAGCTTCAAGTTAAAGGCGAACCGATATTACATTTGCTATGTGGAACCAATGGGCCGGGGTTGCTGCAGCTACTCCAATGCCACCTATACCGGCACCTCAATGTCCGCCGCCGCAACCACCACCACCAACAGCAGCACCGCCACCACCATCAACTGCACCTCCGCCAGCTCCAGCAGAGCCATCAACTGGCAATACGGCAGCCCCAATAATAGGACCAATGCTTCCTTCTACCTCCACTGCAACAACCCCTTCTGCCCCACCAGCTTCAAGTGGTCCGTATGGACAGTATACTGAAGCGCAATATGCGGCGCTGACTCCGGAGCAGCAGTATGCCTTGCAACAACACTGGCAGCAATGGCAAGCTTATCAACAAGAATATGCTAAATGGCATGCTCAGTACGGTGAGCAGGTAAGTAGAATCGTGTAGTGAAAAAAAATTGTCAAGCGTGTTTACAAATATAGTTTCTAACGTAATTTGCATATTTCCAACATAGTATAAAAGAGAAATGGCAGCTGCCGCCGCGACCGGACAAACTATGAATTTAAATAATTACTATCAGCAGGCTCCACCGCAGCCACAAATACAAACTCCAACTCAACCGCAACAGCAACAACCACCACCACCGCCGCCACCTGATTCACAACAAGTAACTGCAAAATTTACTGGTACGCCTCAGTTATATACACAACCGCCACCTCCACAGCTTCAGCCACAGGCACTTGTTCAGCCACAACCTCAAACTATTCCTGTCAATCAAGCTCCTCCTAATATGCATCAACCGCCCCTTGGTGGACCGTTTCCAAATATGGGTTACCCACAATGGCAACAATCTTATTCGCAGTCGCAACAACCGCAGCCATTTAATTACAATCAACCACCCCCTACTTTTGCACAACAACCTCCGAATTTTGGTCAAATTCCAAATTTTCAGCAACCACCACCAATGGTTCAACCCCAAGCACCTCCACCATCTCAACCACAACCAATGCCGATTGCACCACCACCTGTGCAACAACAACCTATACCTCCTTACGGTAATCCAAACCAGCAAAATCGTAGTGGTAGCAATCAAAACACCAGCAACAACAACAAAAGTCAACCTAATATCGATCGTAATTTTAACGATTCTACGGGACCGAATCCAAATAATTGGGCCCCTCCTTCCCTTAACCAAGACAATGATGTCAACAAAAATCTTAGTGGAAATACTAGCCAATGGAATCCCAAACAAAATAAATTTGATGGGAATTTTAGTAATAATAGAGCCGGAAATCAATCCGGTCCAAATGAAATGGGCCCTAACAATTGGCCTTCGCGAAAAGACGATGGAGGGGATGCAAATGATTACAATGACGTGTCGAATGATGGGGACATGAATACTGCATTCGAGGGCAACCGAAAAAGCCGAGACGGTTTTGAAAGCAAAGGAAATTCAAATAATCGATGGGGTTGCGAAAATTCTGACACGGGAGAACATCGCAATGAAAACTTTCCCCAAACTCGCCAAGGACCTCCTGGGATGGGTAATCAATGGAATAATAATAATCGCAATCAAGGTGGTATGAATAACGCCTGGAATAATAGCCCTTTTGATTCACAAAATAATTTCGAAAATGATCGTAGAAATGTGGGAAACTTCATCGACCAGAGGAACTTTTCTGGCCCTAATGATCAAAGTGGAGGAAATCGCTGGGGTAATAATAGTGGACAGTGGGGTAATAACAACAGGGATCCCGGGAGCAACAATTTCAACCCAGGACCAGGCGAAAGTGGTAGAAATTTCGGTGGAAATAACTTTATGCATGGGCCGAACAACAATTTTCATCAGAGATTTGGTCAAAATGATCGGAACTTTGGGGGAAATTTTAACCAAAGGCCGGGAGGAAATGGCCGCGGTTATGGACCAAATAACAATTCGAATCAACAATTTGGAAATAATGAAAGAAATATGGGCCCAAATAATCCTTTCAATGATGATTCTAGAGACAATTTTGCCGAAAATAAAGATTCCAATGATAGACGCGGTTCAAATAATCCTAATTTCGGTAACAGAAATAATTTTAACAGATGGTCGGACAACAATGACCCCAATTTCAGTCCAGGAAACAGTTTAAACACAGGCCCAGAAGGCAGTGGTAAAAATAGTTCGTTTAATCCCTTTAATTCCAGATCTCACTCGAATGACCGAAACTTTGTACCAGGAGGCGATGGGGATAATTTTGGACCTAATAATTTCAATCAAGCAAATCGTGGAAATGGACGAAACCTCGATCGCAATGACAACTTTAATCCGAGGTTTGGTTCTAACGAGCGTAATTTTGGTCCAAATAATTTTAATCGCAGATCCGATTCGAACGAACGAAACTTGGGGCCAAATAATATGAAAGAAAGATCAAATTCAAATGAGCGCAATTTTAATAATAATAATTTTGATAGAAGATCAAACTCGAACGAACGAGTTCGTGACTCTTTACCAACAAGTAGCGTAGGACGTCAAGAGGATCGCGAAGAACTTCAAAGAGGCAGTGTAAATCAAGGCAATCGCGAACCGGAAATACAAAATCAAGGTCAAAGCCGATTAGAAACAGACAACGGAAACAAAGCACAACGACCTGATTTGGATGAAAAGAGTTTCGATCTTCAGTTTCAACGTTGGGAAGAACAATTTCAACAATGGAAGCGTGCAAACGCTAATCACCCAGATCGTGAGATGTACAGGCGCTATGAACAAGAATTTGAAAAACAACGTCAACGAATAATGGAACGTCGTGAACAAATGCGACAAAGAAAATTGCAGCAAATGGGTAACGAAGCTGAACCAGATGATAGTGAATCTTGTGATAAGGATGAAAGGATGGATAATAATCCTCCTATTGAAACAAAAAAAGACCCAGATGACGAAGAAGAAGATGTTCGTAGTGAACATGTTGGGGAAGATGAGGGTTCAAATCAGGCTTTGACAAAAGAGGAAAGAACAACAATTATGGCCGCAGAGATTAATGCTGTTGAAGAAAGAGTTGATGAGAAGGAAGAGGAGCAGAAACAGTTAGACGACGTACAGGAAGATGTAAAAGAAGTGCCAGCAAAAGTTGATTGCCCAGAAATAGGTAATGCAAGCTCTAAAAACAACGATTTGCCAATTGCTGAGAAAAAAACGAATAGCTCTGTTAGCAGCATAGGCAAGCGAAAAAGTCGTTTTAGTGCTCCTACCGAAAGTGAAAAAAAGCCTAAACTACAAGACACTGCTCCCTCTGAAGTAATTTCCCTTGTTGATGAGGACGATAACACGGCCGCCGAAGTTCCTGGTCCCATGTGTAGTATTTTTGGCAAAACTGAGGGAATACCAGGTCTAGATTTGGTTGAAGGTTCTGGTAAAAGCGACATTGGTTCCGTAGATAAACCACCTTCGAATACGGCGGATGAGAGTGTTGAAATTGAATTGAATGAGGCTCCAAAAGAGAAGAAGAAAGAAGTACAAAATCCGTGCAACAAAATACCTTCATTATTTGATGTTGTAATAGAGAAGCCAGCTGACTTCCCAATACGATCACCTATTGGGGACAATGACGAAGATGAGAATGATGACAATGATAACGACAATGGCGAAGAAAATATGCAGAAAGAAAACCCATCAGGACAACAATTAATACATCCGAATATTTCCAACGCCATTCCTAATTTGGGTGATGCTCTTAGAGATCCCGCTTTTATGCAGAAAATTTCACAGGCATTAGCTAAAGCTCAGGGTAGAGAAAGTGCAGATCCAAGTTGTGCGCCGCCTCCAAAGTTTCTTCAACAATTGCCCATGTTACTTGAACAATTACAGCAACAAAAGTCTAACTCCGATGGGCAGCGGTCTAGTTTTGGAGGGAATGGTCCGAACAACTTTGGTGGAAATGGCCCTAACTTTGGAGGAATTGGTCCAAACTTTGGAGGGATTGGTCCCAACTTTGGAGGATGCGGTCCCAACTTTGGAGGAAATGGGCCAAACTATGGAGGTAATGACAATGGGCCTAATCGAATAAATTTCGGAGGGAACGGTCCCAATTTCGGAGATAATGGGCAAAATCGAATGAATTTCGGAGGGAACGGTCGCAATTTTGGAGATAATGGGCCAAATCGCCAGAATTTCGGAGGGAACGGTCCGAACTTTCGCGGTTATGATCCTAATTTTGGAGGTAATGAGCCTAATTTCGGCTTTAATGGGCCGAATGGGGGAAATGGTCCGAATGGACCAAATTTCAACAGAAATGGACCAAATTTCAACAGAAACGGACCAAATTTCAACAGGTTTGGTCCAAACGGTTCAAATTTCGGCGGTGGTGACGGACCGAATTTCCGAGGAGACGGACCAAACTTTAGAGGAGGCAATGGGCCAAACATGGCTGGTGGCGGTAATGGTCCAAATTTTGGTAGAAACGGACCCAACGATGATCGACGTAATTTTGGCAGAAATAATAACAATATGGGAGATAGAGATAGCGGAGGGCAAAATTTATTCCGACACGGTGGCGGCAATGGTAATACTGGCCCCGAGGACAAAAGGAAACAAAGTGCAGGCAGTGGAGCCGATGCTACAGGAACGGATAACTCCAACTCCTCATGGGTTGAAGGGTATGTACAAAATTTATAAAGAGTCTTGGTTATTTAATTTATATTTCTTATAATATGCTAATATAAAAGAGATGTGAGATCCGAAAGAGTTAAATTTATTAAAGGCAGATTAGTTTCACATGAGAATTTCTAGTTTAACAAATGCGCACCTCGTGCTGCAGTCATGCGTATACTTGGATGTACAGTGCACGCATTTGTAATCTTGTCTTGTCTGTGTGGCATTTAGCCTGGATTCTGTTAGCTGGCCCATGACTGTAGGGCTACTGATGATTTCCACTTTGATTTGATTTCTGAAATATTAGAGTTACAAAAAAAATGGATTTATTTGTGTCTTATATTGAACTTCTCAATCCGTTATTATCATTTGAAGTGGCTTAAGCGGCCACTGAGGAGGACTCTCTAGACCAAAATCTTTTAAAATAACACAAAAACGACCGCTTACCCTTCTACACTATCTTCCGCATAGAAGCACCGGTGTTTATAAATGACAGTAAAAAAGCTTCATACATAAGCTAAAAAACAAATGTGTTTAGATCTAAATTTACTTGTAAGAGGTAAGGGAAATATTCAAACGGATTTATTGTGTGTAGGAAACTGTCACAAATTGCTCGTTTGCTGGAAGAGTAACATAACCTAAAAAAAATGTAAATTTGCAGAAATTATCCTCAGTTTTTCTTTTAGGCTGTGTAGAAGCAGTATCCACTAAAACTATTTTATTAGAAGAAAATTAGTTTTTATTTCTACTTAAGGAGGCATAGTATATTGAAAATTTCAAAGCCAGGCATCTCAATGTTTTTAGTTGACGTATGAGGTTCTTCTCCGGCAAACGCGCGATATGCAGCAATATTTAGCAATACCTTTTATAGCTAAACACCTTGATTAACATTATGAAGAGCTGCTCTAAGGATAGTTCAGATAGACTTAATATCCTTTCTATTGAAACATGAATGTGTTGCTCGCCTTTAGAAGTTCGTACGATAATTTATGAGACGTTATATATTAAAAATTGTGAAAAGAATATATGTATGACTATATTTTTTTCATATATGTATAATTTTATTGGCTTGTAATCAATTCAATTCAATTTGAATTTATTTGTTATGTAATTTTTCTACATAGTAGGGCTGAGTCTTTTAACAGTACATCTTATATTTATAAGAATCAAACTCAGCACAGTAACTTATAAACTAATTTTCCTTAAAATATCCGATAATCTAGAATAATCCGATAATCTAGAGAAATCCGAGTCCGAAATAGAATATCTCATTGAAAGAGACTCATTGAAAGCCTAAGAGAAGTTAAAGTTAATTAAAGACTGTCATTTATGTGTTTAATTTCAGGTGACAACAAAGAATTTTAGTTTAATATACTTAGTTTATTGTATTTATAAAGGTAAGATGGTTTTTGGGAATACACTAGCTTATACACAAATCCAAGAGTACGCAGTTTGAAGTACAAGTTTAGGTCACTGCTAAAAATCTGTTTCTAGAAGTACGAGATATGGCCATACTTTCTCACATACGAACCGCGCTGCGTTGTTTACGAGTGATTCAACCTTTATCAAGGTTGAAGTACTAGGCTGTTCAATAAGTTTTGCGGTTCAATAAGAAATGCATAAGTTTATTGTGTGAAATTCACCTCATTATTTGGTATAGTCTCCCTGACGTGAGGATCTGGAAGAGCTGCAAAATACGTTTCCACAGCTGTTATGACCAAATCATTTGATGAAAAACGCTTTCCATGCATGCACTTTTTTAAGTGTGGAAACAGAAGGAAGTCGCTAGATGCCAAATGTGGAGGATGCTCCAAAAATTCGAACTTTAATTCATGGATTTTAGCCATTGTCGAAATGCTCTTGTTACACTGTGCATTGTTCTGATGGAAAATAGCCATTGTCGAAATGCTCTTGTTACACTGTGCATTGTTCTGATGAAAAATATTTTATTTTCTTTGCAAAAGTCTTTTTTCAAGAATTTTTTCCCTCAGTTGGTCTAAAATGTTACAATAATATTCAGAATTTATTGTTTCCCAGTTCGCAAGTGATCCACAAACAAAATTGCTTTCGCACCCCAAAAAACTGATATTAACACCTTCTTGGCCGATTTCTGGCAAACGAACTCTTTTCGGAGCCGAAGAACCATTTTCAGACCACTCTTTAGTCTATTGTTTTGATTTAGGATTATGGTGATAGACCCAAGTTTCATCCATAGTGATGAATCGATGCGCAAATACCCACTTTATCGTTTCGAAAACGCTCTAAATGTTACTGAGAAAGTCGCATTCGAATGTGTTTTTGATCCATTGTTAGCGAATGCGGCGGCACCCATTCTGTTTACAGCTTTCTGAAACCCAATACTTCAGTCAAAATATTGCTTACACTGCCAATGAGATGCTTTTTCTACCACTAAATGGGTTGTAAACAATGAATGAATTGGCAGATTGAAATGTGATAAACGTTGATATGAAAAAAAATTTTGGCTAGTACCCTCTCTTATCGCAAAACTTATTGAACAACCTAGTATAATAATGTTCAACTTAGTCTGCTGTGTTAATTGGTAGGCATTTATGATGTACATTTTTCAGAATATTGTGAATCTTACCAACTATGTAGTGTATTAATAAAGCTTACTTGTTACTTATAGGAATAGAAAGGTTAAAATGTCACAATTTTTATTCTTCAAACTTCTGAAATTTCATTTTGGCCATTCTCATCGTCTTTGCAAAGTTCTGCTGCATGTAGTTTTGTTATTAATTTGTTTTCAAAATTGACCAATTTTGCTTAATAGACCGAGGATGTCAGTAGTTTGTAACCAAATTGATGTTATTTTATTTTTTAATACCCTGATTCTCGTAAGAACGGCGCTTATAAAATGGGTTTCTTGCAGCAGCAAAAGCATTCCCAATAAAAGTTAAGGTAATTTTACTGAAAGGACAGCGTCCGGTGTGCTTACTTGGAGGCCTGTACGATGCTCAAAAGCACTGCGAATCAAATCAATGCATTAATAATTGCACACTGGGGAAATCAAAACCTGCCAAGAGACATAATTTCCACCTACAATCCTAAAAGGCCTAGGAAGCCTTAAGCCAGGCAGCGCATGTGTATGTCGTGTGGCTGCTCTGTACATCTACCCTACTTTGGTTTTGTGGATGTAAATAAAGCCCCCCGGGGCCGTTGCTACGAACTGCTTGGAGTGAATTGCAAGATATCCTTTTTCCGCGGTTCCAGTAGTAAGCCTCTGGTCAGGCTTCGTAGCCGAAGCTACTCCCAATTGAGCTTCCTTACTGCTCTGGACTGGTAACCTGGATTGAACCTCGTACACACATTCCGTTACACAACTCATTGATACAAAAAAATAGTGGTGTTTTTTTTCTCGCAATAATGTCGCAGTTGCGCCCTGTGCCAGTGCTCTCAGCATATTCATAGGGTAGTCTTTTCTTTTTTCAAACTGTCAAACTCGCACCAGGTGAGTGTGTTACCCTTTACAAAAAGCTTTGTTCAGCTAATTTTGTATCTGTATGCCAAAGGTCATCCAAATATGTAGTTGAGCGGAAACTTTCAAAAACAAAAAATAAATAAAAAATGCAGGAAATATTTAATATATAAATTTTTTATAATATTAAAAATACAATTTGTGGAAGTGTTGAATTCTGCTTGTTCTATTCTCTTGAAATACATTTTCGCTGGGCGTATGTCAATATTTACGTAAAGACGGCTTATGGTATAATGAGAATACATTTATGGGTTATGCTCATAAATGGGGTGCTTATATCCGGGAGAGACTGTACATGTTTAAATAATAATAATAACAAAACAGAAAATAATTATTATAAGCAGATGAACTTTCACTTTTTTAAGAAGGTCATTATTTTCAAGAGAACTAAATAATTGACAATTTACGAAGCACTACTGCAGTTATATGAAATTTCTGTGAATAATTATTATTATTTTTTCATGCTAAGAGAATATTGCTTATTGTCATACTTTTTCTGTCCATATTATCCATAAAATCACAAAAAGTGATTTCAAATGAAGGCCAGTTAAAGGCGAAACTAATAAAGGTCCATGACTTAGATGAATATTGGTTAGATAGTTTTTCGATTATTTAGAGAATTTAGGGGATAAAAATAATTCAATAGAAACATTACATACGGTCCTATTTTTTTACATATGGAGCAAAGGTGAACACGAAAATTGGTATATATGGACATACATATATGGGTTTTCCAATAAGGCTGAAGTTGAGGGAGGATGGAATAAAACAAGCTGTTTCTGTGAGGTATTAAGTTTTTTTTTTAATTCCATTTTGTGTTGAATATGACATCGTTCAAATGTCAACTGCGGATGCGCATGGTAAAAGGGATCCGTGAATAGAAGCACTGATCTGAAAGAGGGAAACAAGATTGCTGAAATAAACATGTTTAATTAGAAATAGTCTCAAACCAGTCTCAAATTGTACAAAAATATCAAAATTTGAATGGTGCTCATGGTGTTTCAAAAGATATATACAAGAAAGATATTTTATTGATCGGTTCAAAACATTTTATTACGAAATATCATAATAAGGGGGCGTCCATAAATTACGTGAGGTGTTTTTTTCAATTTTCTGAACCTCCCTCCCCCCCT
The DNA here is from genome assembly GCF_028408465.1 of Anastrepha ludens. NCBI lineage: Eukaryota > Metazoa > Arthropoda > Insecta > Diptera > Tephritidae > Anastrepha > Anastrepha ludens. The sequence goes on along the minus strand of NC_071499.1, from coordinate 5,833,155 downwards.
GGTGAGATGTCGTGAGATTTTATTCAACCCCCTCCCCCATCCCCCAATCTCACGTGAGATTTTTCAAAATGTGGGTTTCTTATGTAAACGCGTTGAATTGTTATTGTAAAAAGAAAAAAAATTTGCTTCGTGCTTTTATTTACGACTAGTTAAGACTAGTAATCAATATTGCTGAGAGTTATAAGTGTAATAAAAATTTAACAATAGAAGACTTAAATCGTAACTACTGCGATTAAAAAAAGAATATCTACTCTAATTCAGTCCATGGAGAATCATGCGCGGTTTCAAGAGAGACTATTGGGACCAACATGTCCATATGATTTTCAGTAAAATCATGTGCTCCTTCAACTTCGTACTAATCTAGCCACTCTAAGCCGTTGACGCTTGCGCACAGTAACTCATTAGCTCGTCTTGTGACAATCCGTGAGGGTCGCACTTTGCGGAACATACGCGCTTGCTTAGCTGGTGCAATGTGAGCTGCTCTCCTGTGCTCTGCAGCTCTTGTGATAGATGCGAAGTAAATACCGCATGTACTGCAGCATATTTTCTCTAAATCATCACGTATACTGGGGCAATAGAGATCAATAGGCGTGCTGATGAAGGCATTCAGCGGTTGAATCGGTACGTGTATTAGAAATGGAGCAAATGATTTTCCGTCATGTTCTTTAAAGTCCGGAATTGTCAAACGTCAACCTGAGTGATAGGGCGTTCGGCTCATAGTGGCGCGAAAACAACCGACGGGCTACACTGTACCGCAAATTCAGATTAAATTGAGCTATTTGGTATAAAACAAATAAGTTGGTTTGACAGTAGTAATGTATAACGTCGAAGTATGAATGAAATTATTTTCTTTCGGACGAATTAGTGAATGATCTTAATCATACTACGATTACGCTTGAGATTAAATCTTAAGCATGTACAATTTTTTTGTTTCAATCAGAAAAAAAATTGCGTGATATTTGCCGAGACCCCCCCTCTCTCCAACGTAAGATTAGATGAGATTTGACTCGACCCCCTCCCCCCCCTTAAACATCTCACGTAATTTATGGACGCCCCCTAACATGAATAAAAACATACCTTTTTATATGGTAGTAGTAGTAGTAGTAGTAGTAGTTGTTGTACTGTAAGTAATTGCATTCACTCAAATTCGGTTCCTGCGTTATTTTTGAACTGATATGATGATTGACTCATCAATGGTTTTGATGGAAAATGACCTTATCCTTCCGTAAATCGATTTCACCTACTACGATTTCACACTACTAGCAAATTTTCGTAAAGACTTTTTTATTGGCTTTCTTCATCTATCACATACTAGTGGCAGAAACTCCCCAACCTTAAGCAAGCCGTCATTACTTGATGACTGAGTTGCTTTGCCAATATTTATATATCTATTTTTTTATATACTAGGTTGTTCAATAAGTTTTGCGGTTCGATAAGATGGTTTTGAATACACTTTATTATTCAGTATAGTCTCCCTGAACATCAATTCACTTGTTCCAACGAGATTCCAATTTATGAATTCCATCCCTGAAGTGAGAATTTGGAAGAGCTACAAAATACGCTTCCACAGCTGTTATGACCTCATCATTTGATGAAAAACGCCTGCCATGTATGAATTTTTTTAAATCTGGAAGCAAATGGTGAATGCTCCAAAAAATTCGAACTTTAATTCCTGGATTTTAGCTATTGTCAAAATGTACATTGTGCTGATGAAAAATAATTGTTTTTCTTTTGTAAACTGGGTATTTTTTTACGTTTTTTTCTTATCCCAAAAATCTGATGTTAACATCCTTTTGGCCGATTTCTGGGTACGAACTCGTTTCGGAGCCGAAGAACCATTTTCAGACCACTCTTTAGTCTCTTGTTTTGATTTAGGATTATGGTGATAGACCCAAGTCTCATCCATAGTGATGAATCGACGCACAAAACCCACTTTATCCTTTCGAAAATGCTCTAAATGTTGGTGATAAAGTCGCATTCGAAAGTGCCTTTTCTACGATTTCTGGTGTTGTTGCTGTTTTTGGGCGTCTTTGATGTGGATCGTCTTCAAGGCTTGTACCACCACGTTTAAATTCAGCAAGCCATCTTTATGCCGTAATGACAAATTGAAATGAAACTTCACATGTGTGCATATGAAGAGTGTACCAACACAACAAAAAAATTTAGGTTAGTAGCAACGCTCTCTATTGAACAACGTAGTAGATCCTATTCCATACCAAGAGAAGCATCCCCAAATCCTTATGTTGCAGCCGCCGCACTTGACTACGTTTTGTTTTGCTAACAGGTAACAGCGCTGAGAACTTCCGTCCCTTAGGACGTATTTATGTTCAAATAAATTTATGATCGCTCCAAAGTATGTTACACCATTTTTTAAAACCCTCGGTTCGAAACCATGACTTGTGCTCTTGAGCAAAACTTTTCCTGTTTTTTATATTTGCATATTTCAACAGAGGAACTTTACGTGCTATTCTGCCTGGTAGGATCATGTTTTACACTCGATGCCGTACAGTGCTCAGTGATACTACTTTCTTGATTTCGGTTGCAATGACCTTTGGCGACTTAAAAGGACCCTTTTCAGCAAGAGTCACAATTAAATTATCAGTAGCGCAAGTCGTTTTCTTTTTGCCACCACCCACCGTTCTGTGGATTTTTTGGGATTGTGGACATTTACAACATTTACAAAAATGTTGGAATGAGTTGTGAACAATATTTACCCCGTGGTTTTCATACCAGTTCATGGCAAACCGGCTATAATGATACGACGGGCCAGAACAGAACTGAGTCTGTCTGTATGTTGTTTTATTAATGATAGCGAACGTTTTTGCAAACACTTCTTCATAAATTTCTTGATTTATAGTGCTCGTGGTAATGCACGTTTTGTATTTAATACCACACTGGCAGATGGCTTGCCAAACAAAATATTTTTTAAGGCACCTGTCCAACTTTAGCTTAAAGGCACCCGGAACTCTTCCTCTCTTCGTTGCAGTATAAAACTCTGCTTAAAGCCTGCTTTGACGTATGTTTCATCGTCCATAAACACACAGCCATATTTATGGATGTCTTGACTGTATAATTCCCACGCACGTGCTTTAGCACTCTTATTTGGTTTATCATTTCGGTTGCGTGCTACGATCAATTTACTTTCTGCTCAAATATGAACGAGACGTTATCAATAAAACGGTCCGCGGATGACATATGGCAAAAATAATTTTTTTGTTTTTTGGTAGGACTGTTATAAGCTTACATGGCAAATTTCAGCGTGATGCGATATGTCACATAGTTTGTTTTCTGTGCTACTGTAAACAAGTCAAGCTCGAGTGTGTTCTTCGAATTTAACGATGGAAATTCAAGTTGAACAAAGAATTTGTTTGAAATTTTGTTATTCCAACAAAATTTCGGCTTCAGACGCCTTAAAAATGTTGCAGACAACCTATGGGAACTCTGCTCTATCGCGTGCACGTGTTTTCCAGTGGTACAAATCGTTCAGAGAGGGCCGTACATCAGTTGAAAACTTGCCTCATGAACGTCGTTCAGCAACATCAGTAAACGACGAAAACATCGGAAAAGTAAAGGAAATTGTGCTTGAAAATCGCACAAATCGCAAAATCGGTTAACGCTGAATATTATTTAGACGTTTTAAAGCGTTTGCGCGAGAACATTCGTCTTAAAAGGAAGGAATTGTGGGACAACAAGTCATGGTTCTTGCATCACGATAATGCACCAGCTCACACATCACGTCTTGTTCGCGATTATTTGAACAAAAATAATGTTAATATCGTTCCGCAAGCACCGTATTCGCCTGATATGGCTCCATGTGACTTTTTCCTGTTTCCCAAGCTCAAGTTGCCGCTCCGTGGAAAAAAATTTGAGACAATTGAAGTCATAAAAGAGAATTCGAAGAACACACTCGAGCTTGACTTGTTTACAGTAGCACAGAAAACAAACTATGTGACATATCACGCTGAAATTTGCCATGTAAGCTTATAACAGTCCTACCAAAAAACAAAAAATTTATTTTTGCCATATGTCATCCGCACAGACTGGATATAGTCCTGCTGTAAATAACTGTTAAGCAATTGGGTAACGAGGATGTGGCAACAAAATGGTGCGGAAGCGCTAGTTGGATTCTGGATGAATCACCACTCTAACCAACCAACCAACCAACCATCCGGGGACCGTTTTATTGATAACGTCTCGTTCATATTTGAGCAGAAGGTATATGATCGTAAACCTTCACTTTTGCGCATTTTTGGACGCAATCTTTCAACATATTGACCTGTTTTGCAGCATCTACAAGTGAAAGGCAAGGTTTTTTTTCGAAATAATGACACCACTATTTTGGCTTGTAACTGTGACACAAATCCTTTGTTTTTCCACTTCCAGGCCTTTGATCAACCGACATGGTTTCATTATACTTTTTTAACACAAAAGTTCTGTACTTTTAGGACTATTTAAAGTTTTTGCTATAGTATTGTGCGACAAATTACCATTTTCTTGCTTTTTGCGCACAATTTCTCAGCTCACACTTAACCGAAGCAATTTTGAAGAATACGTAGAAGTTATGAAAAGTGTATACGTCACTTAAGGACAACAAACACTATGAATATGTGTATTATTTTTTTATTTATAGCTAGTTTTGCGCACTTGACAAGTGAATACAATCGACTAGTTTTTTGCGTGCCCATTCTTTAGCTTTAAATATTTCCGAATCGATGGATGAAGGCAGCGTACCTATTTTAATGACCATATGTGTACATATATGATTTGTTTTTTATACCTTGCAATATTTTGGTGTTCACTTTTGCTCTATAGTGTATGTAGATATGTAAAAGTAGCTTACATTTTCAAACTGATTTATGGGCTATCTGGTAGTGATGTGCTGACTGTAGGTAATATTGAAGTTTCAATTTAAAACCTGATTGCTCATCGAGATACATGAGAGCAATAACTTGTTCTTAATCTTGCTATGTTGCAGTGCGACAAATATGTTTTAAGGAAATACTAGGCTGTTTAAATATTTAATAGTAGCCTTTCATTAATAGTCGCCATTTATAAAGTAAGTGTACGAGTATAATATACAGATGTAGTTACAATAATAGTATAGCGACATTTTGCCAAGTTTTGACTATTTATTATTATTATTTTTTTAAAAAGGAGTTATAAAAATATATAAATAATTGGCGCGCACACTTATGTTATGTGTTTGGCCGAGCTCCTCCTATTTGTGTGCGTGCGTCTTGTTGTTGTGGGGAGGGAGGGACCTACAGTTTTAAGTGGACTACGAAACGGAAAATTATTTCTTTATGAGGATCCTTTCTCATGGCAGAAATACACTCGGAGGAAGGAATATGTATCCAAGTTTCACAATTTTAAAACTTCAACAAATTAACGTAAACATTTCTTCTAGCCAAACATTTAACAGAGGTGTGCTGTATAGAGTCTCACCGATTTAACACCTGTCAAGACATAATTCTTTCTATAGTTCTTCTTCTTAACAAACTACTGATTACTAACATTTTTTTTTTTAAAGTTGTTACTAAATAGCGATTGCGTACCGTAATTATAAGTCTGATATATTCCTGCTTTCCTTCTTTGCATGCGAGTAGTCGCAGTAAGAGTTTGTGTTTAAATGGAAGTAGGTAAGAGCAAATTATAGAGCAGAGTACAGTTTCTCTTGGGGTATTGCGTTCCAGGCATTTGTGCGCGAAAGCCATTCAAATTGCTACATTTAACAGCTTCAATCTGGGCCTTAATATCACACCAAAAGTGCTCAATGGATTTGGGATCCGCAGAAATCCTTTTAGAACACCAATATTTTGTTCTTCCAATTCTTCCAAGCGTGGAGTGTGTTTCGAATAATTTTCAAGCATGAACAATCAGCGTAGAACCAAATGGGGTGGCCGTACAACAATAGATATAGAAGCTGCAATCCAAAGAAAAATCTAAGGAAACAGTCTTTTACTACCGCTGTGAGTGAACAAGTCAGGGCATCTTTTGTGCTAATTTTGGGTCTGGGCTATGTCACTCAGACCACGCACACCACTACCACCACCAGGATCAAATATTCTTTTGCATATGGTAAAAAATTGTCTATACCACAAGATTGCCAACGCCATGCTCTGAATCTGAACCGAACAGGTAACGGTTGACGCCATACATAGCTTTTTCCAGCGGATCGGAAACGGCAGATCTTTGATTCATCACCCCACACAATTTTTTCCCCAAAAACGGTTTTGATGTGCGCTCTTTGGCGAACAAATGTCTGGATTCTCATTATTTTTTGTAATAAGTGGTTTTCGATGTGATATGTACCCACGCACATTTTTTTTCAAATCGTCTTCTAACTGTTTTGGAGAGTTTGGAGAGAACGTAGGTTCGGCTCTCCGTGAAACTCCAAAGTGTATTTCAAGTGTATTTCTGCCATGAAAAAGCTCCTTATAAAAAACCATTTGCCGTTCGGAGTCGGCTTAAAACTGTAGGTCCCTTCATTTGTGAAACAACGTCAAGAGGCACGCCACAAATAGGAGGATGAGCTCGGTCAAACACCCAAAACGGGTGTGAGCGCCAATTATGTGTATATATATATTAGGGCGGGTCGATTTAAAAATCGCTCATTGCTCTATGAAAATCGTATTCTAGGGATCAAAATAAGAAACTTTGCCGAAGGAACCATACCTCTAAAACGAATTCTGATGTCCCCCAATTTGGGTCGAACGAAAAATCTCACTTTGACCCATTTAGAGTGCTCCAATCGAGTCCAAATGTATGACCGACCCCCACTAACTTTGGACGGTCGATCCACCCATGCCAGCGGCACACCCCCTGAAACTCCCCTGGGGGGTTCCCCATACAATCATCTCAAAATATCACCATATTTGGCCTTTACATGAGAAAAGAAACTAAAAAGTTCGACCCAAATTGGAGGACATCAGAATTCGTTTTAGAGGTATGGTTCCTTCGGCAAAGTTTCTTATTTTCATCCCTAGAATATGATTTTCACAGAGCAATGGGCAATTTTTTTGCCTCCCCACAAATCGACCCGGCCTAATATATATATAATTGTTTTGGGATATATCGCTCACTAAATACGAAAGAGTCACAACTAAAAATTTTTGCAAATCGATTTCTCCCCCATAAACTAACTCAGAGTACACATCCCTAACTACCCAAGAACTTTTTTGCCGTCACTATCTTCTTAACTAAAAAGTGCTGTTATGTACTCAAGGACCATGGTGCAAAGAGTTTTATAGATATGGCCAAGATCAAATCGTTAACCGGCTCTCAATGAATTTGAAAGAATCAGCTGATTGGCTGTCGTGGATCATGACAGCGGTTTGTTTACTAAAAAAAGGAGATTGTATCCGCTCATGGAGCTCTGTTGCCATCTGAAAAAGGTCTGATTGTTAAGTGTGTGAATACGTGTGAATTGAGTGTTCAGAATTCCGCTGCCGAGACCCCGGTAACGTGACAACCGAAGTTATTCTCACAATTTTGTTTTTCACCATAGCTGACAAGGCGAATCTATTCAAGGTCGTGGTATTCAAGCAACAACAAATTTTTAAAGTGGAACTGCCAAGGAAAAGAGAATAGAAGAATTGAATGAATGACAAATAGATAAAATTAGTTTGTCCCGCATTCACAACACAACAACTTTCTGTCAATCCGTTTTACTGACATTTTTAAAATAAAGGCGAATGAAAGAAGAGGAAACCAACTACTCTAATCACACCACCTTCTATAGATACACCTTGAAATTTATGCGATGACTTTTCACCCTGAGTTTTTTGCACATTCTCTTTTAAATAAGTCTTCGAAAATCTTCGTGCATTTACACGATGACTGTTTGTTTGCGGGTTTCCTTGTGTATTTTTCACGTTTAAGTGGATAATTTTCTATGGTCATTCGTTCGTTGAGCGGGATCCCAAAGTGCATTTGAATAAAAATACGAAAATGTGAAAAAAATGTCAAAAAAACCCCTCTTTTTCGCTGACCGTGCATGCATACCTACCCCGTTGACTTTTTTACACTTTTTGCCACCAAGCTCGACACGCATTTTTTATTCCAAATTTTCCTCTGCGGCTAAAGAAAACTTTTATGTATTCATTTGCCTGCATATTCTCTGATCAAATTTAATTTGATAGTGAAAAATTGAAACAAAAAAAAGTTCGTCTGCTGAGCGTTTTTATAAAAAATATTTTAATATATTGTCTCAAATAAGTCTCCTTTCCAAATGTCACCGCCAATACATTAGTAAATCCTGCTATATTCAGTAGTTGACCCTCTAACGTCTTAAAAAAATTCACTTATCGCTACTTTTCAATAGAGTGGCAATACCAAGCATCATTCAGTTATCTTTTCGTTCGTCGCGCAAAAATTGTATACATTTTTATTAACAATATATTATATTTAAGTTAATGTTAATATTTACCGAATTTTTGTATAGAATATAGTTTAAATATATTTCCTTGTGTAAAGAGAAAGTGAAGTTTGAGTGTATTAACTTTCGTGTATTTAGTGATTGAAAAGAGTAATAATATCAACGTGTTTTTTGTTAAGAACTTTTAAAAGGAGAAAAAGTTGATTTTTCTTTCTTTTTTCAATCATAAAATACACGAAAATTAATACACTCAAACTTCACTTTCTTCATATTATTAGTACGCATCAATTGGCACCCCCCTTGACTTTTGTTTGATCAATTTTTTCATATTCATTAATAAAGTGGATAATGGCCGAAAAAAAGTAAATAGTCAAAACTTAGCAAAATATTGCTGTGCTATTATTGTGATCATGGCTGTATATAGTATGCGGGAGTATTATTATGTACCGAATAATTGATTATATTATATATCCTGTTTTGAGGGATTGGGAAGCCTGTGTGACGTAATGTAATACCCAAAATTTATTTCCAACAGGTTTAATTGAATCCAAGTACATATATGGAGCCTATAATTTACCATCTCGCTTACTAAATTACATCTATACTATATATTTACATAAATATAGATTTAAAAGGTACACACATTTAGGAGTGGGGTAAAAAGTTTCAAGCGAAGACTTTAACAAGAATCTTTCTGTTTAGAGGCTTTCGCTTGGTTTTTTTGTTACAAATGAGGGGATCAATTCTATAATGGAGCGTGTGGATGCTAGATCAGTATATTTGAATAAATATTTTTTTATGTTTTTAGGAGCGATTGGAGTGCTTATGATTAAGCAACGAAATACCATTTTACCTTTATAAATTATAAATCCGAATACTTAAAAAATAAAATTGCAATTATAGGTGATTTGAATTATGAAGACCTTACTGTATTTAAAACAAGCTTTTGTGATAGAAGTCCACTTGAAAAATCCAATTGCCGTATTCTCTAATTACATATATAAGTAAATATCCTGAATTCATGAAGTATGAAATTCAGATGCAATCTTAAATATGAAATGCTTAGGCACCTTTAGTCATTGAAATGAAATATTTATATTTGAAGTGGTTCCTGCGCGTAAAAAGAAGTAATTTGTTGTATGGTGTAAGTATTCGAGTGCAATGCCGTTGTAATTTTATCGTCAGTAAGGGATAATAGGCCTCTTCTTTTCGCCACGCGTTAGCAAGTGACAACTGAAAATGAATCAACTTGTATAAATGAACTTATCTTGGCAACGTTGAAATACAGCTGCCTCAAATTACATTTATCTATAAAATGGTGAGTTGTACCAGTTCGCTAGTGGCAATTCTGCTCGATAACTTTGTTGTTGGTTTGACATGCAAATTTTTCGTTAAGTTAGCCGAGCAAAGAGATAGCGAGCATAGAAGTGGTGAATAGAAGAGGCCTAAAATGTTGAATACTCGCTGGTATTGCCATTCATATTACACTTATACCTACAACGGATGCAATTTAAATGGGGATTTGAAATACATACATACATATCGCAGATTTGCTGGAAGAACGTCACAAGTTAAAAAATCAATAATTTGAGAAAAAGGACTTTAAAGTTTGCCAACTAGTATGCCTCCCTAAGTAGAAGTAAGTACATACACATATTTTATGATTACTCTTAAAAGATATCGTTATAATAAAAAAAATTTTAATTAGAAAAAAAAATTTTACACATATTTTATGATTACTCTTAAAAGATATCGTTATAATAAAAAAAAACTTTTTAATTAAAAACAAATTTTTATTAAAAAAAAAAATTTTAGTTAAATTAAAAAAAAAATTTTATTAAAAAAATTTTTTTAGTGTTTTTTTAATATGACACTCTTTTAGCAAATGAGCGATATGTGCGCACCGCATATAGTTTGAACAAATTATTTAAAAAAAGTCCAAAATTTATTTTTATCACCACCTCAAATATAATTACTCCATTACAATGCCCCAATATACATATTTTAAAATCCGCCTTCCCAGCCCCATTATAAATCGTTGTCTTTCAAAGCAACGTTCTCTTCGGTCTCACAAATCTAAGTGTAGCGTGTCAATGCACATTTTCAATTTAGTAAAATAGTGTGTAATCACCTTTATAAAACTGTTAATACTGGAATATCTATTCCATTCCTTCTCTTTTCATTGCCCCTTGCAAACACGAATTACATATCGTATGCGAAACGAAAATGTGAACAATCTGCAAATCGTATGCATTATCAAATAATAATCCACAATTGAAATGCAATTAGTGGTGGTAATAAGAAGCCAGTTTTTAATAAAAGACAGAGGAGTTCCAAGTCTGGCAACCGCAATTAGAGCAGAAAATCTACATAAATATAAAAAAAAAATCAGTTGAAACTAGTTGTTCGCAGACCTCTACTATATAATCGCCTAAAACCGCTGGTTTTATATGATAAAAACGAAGAGTAAAAAACAAAAACAAATATATACATACTTACTTGTATACTCGTATTTATGAATTACATACATATTTCGAAATGATAGTTGTTAGCTAAGCAACTTTGGTTTTTTAAATGTAATGTGTCGGAGTTTTCAAAATACAGTGAATTAGTTGCCATCTTTACAACTTTAATTTATGCACCGGTATGTGTACATGTAGCTGTTGTTGTTGCAGAACATTGTGCAGCAAGTCAGCATGATGTGACAGCCGAGTATGTAGATAAGTTGCTGAGGCCGAAATTCGAATGTATGGTGGAACTTTTGACGACCTCACCGCTATTTAATTAAATAAAAGTTTATAAAATTAACCTTCATACATACATACTACATACCCTATTAAAAAGGTATAGAATAAAAGTTTAAATTTTATCAACCTAAATGCTTTAATTTATTTACAAATACAATACAAAAGGGTTAAAACTGGGTGAAACTGTGCGTAAATACTTCTAGTGCTCTACGGTATAATGACTGTCCATTTAATAGTACAACGGAATCGAAATGGATATGGTATATGGTGTAAATATGTATATGGTTGAGCCCCTATGTACCGCCTAGGAATCACGGGAAAATATATATATATATGTATATGTGTACCAGATTGTATGTCTGCGCTTTTCTCCTTCTTTCTATGTAACAACTGTGGATAGCTCGGGTAAAAGTTTGATACACGCTTTGCATAATGATCGGAGATATTTTAATTAACTATTATCACGCCCATCTTCAGTATAAGAGGAAGATACGTGAAATGTAATAACGAGCCTATTAGCAATTTAGCATAATTTTTTGTGTGAAAGCTGTTCAAATGGTGAAAATGTTCCCTTTCGCTGCAGGCAGAGTAAATTACCTTTGTCGTTGTTAGATATCTTTCTTCTTCTGTTTGAAAAGAAAAATATAGGTACTATGCCAATAATCAGAGAACAATTCATTGAATCGTCAATAGCATCAAAGTCATGCTTACACTCTCTATTACAGTAAAATCGTCATACAGGTATAAATGTTAATATGAGTGACTAATAAAGTTAAGGAAAGAAATATGAGTAATAAAAAGTTTTGAGACGTGGTATAGCCCGTTTTTCCTACTTTGAACCAAACAATCTTGAAAACCTCTGTAAAAAAACCTTCTTGAGCATATTTGATAGGTGGTTTTGAAAACTTTATTTCAGATACACTTATACGAGTACCCATGGTAAAAAGTATTTACAAGAAAGTATTCACAATGTTTACTAGAAAGTCCTTGGTTGAAAAATTGAAAAATGTTGTTGTTGTTGTTGTTGAAATATTTAGAGTATACAAAGATTACTAGTGCAAATTCAAAGACAACAACGGTATATTTCCCATTAAAGCAAGCGCTTGAATTTATGCGAAATTTCAGCTTTTGTACTCGTATAAACACTTTTGACTATGGGTGTATATATGTATACCTATATATTAACATATATGCTTACATACACATTAAATTCGAAATTTGAATCAATTAATCGTGTTGCCACATACCCTAGACCATTAACCCACATTTTTCTCAATATATAAGCACATTTCTTACTATTTCTGGATAGTCATCAAAACTAAAGGCTTTATAACTAACTCAAAATTTGCTTTGGTTTAATCAAAATTCTTGTTTGTAAAAAGTTCACATACAACTAGATTATCTACTTTTTCGGGGTGAACTTCCAATCCGTAAGTAAAAAGCGAAATTACCCAATACAAAATCTGTCTCCCGGAATCCGAAATATATTAATAAAATAATCTTCGATATAAAGATACCTTTTTCCATACAACCCGGTGTTTTAAAACAACGCAAAAAAACAAAAACAATAAAAAAAAATTTATTACGAATGTAAGGAGAAACGTCAAAGTAAAGACTAAATAAAATGGACGCCGTCAAAGAAAAGTGGTTTGTAGACTTAATTGTAATAAATTTTGTGTGAGATATTATTAATTATGCATTCGCATTGCAGAAAAACGCGTGTGCCCATAGACGCTTTGGCCTGTTATTGCTTATTATAAAATGGATCTCGCAAGAGTATTGTTGCCTTAATTTTTTGTTATTTATATTTAACTATTGCTTCTATTTGTAATAGTAATAATTAAATAAATCCCTCAAAACAGTCTTGACAGCTGATTGTCAATTTTGCCGCTAATCTGCCCCTATGTGAAAGCGTAGATACATTTTTGTGGATTTATTGCTAATCACTGCATATGTGAACGTACTTTTAGGGTATACGTGAACTGTGGTAAAGATATTTTAGTTTGATTTCATAATATTTTGTACTCATTTTATATTTATAAAAATAAAAAATTTTATCTGTATGTACCCTAATCATAGTTTACGCCCCAAAAACTGAAATGAGATCGAAAGAAATTTCTTAAAATCGCATAAAACTAAAATAAAGACGCCACGGCTATTTATTCATTGACTAGTTCCCCTAAACAATATTTCAGTTATTCTCATTTGGAATAATAAAATATGTTCATTTATCACTCAGAGTTTTTGAAAAATTGTTTAAGAGTTTAAATTAACATAAATTATTTTATCAAATCGAAATAACTTGTTTCATACCAGTCGTATAATCATATGTTTGTATATATTTTTTCCACGGTGCAGTTAATTTAGCACACACATAATTTCTCCTTTGAATGCGTTTATTATTTTTTTTTTTGTTGGGAGGCTGAACATATGATTTGTGTATTTATTGGAGTTGTTGGAAAAGCTATTGAAAATTTCGTATGTTTAGTTGGTTTGTGGAAGTAAGGTGTCTAGAAGAAAGAATTGCATATAGATACCACGGCCTATAGCTGACTACAAGTCATATGAACTGCTTATTTTGATATCAGAGTAAGGCCATTAAAAAATAAAAATGCCAATCGTACAATTTATACAGCTCTAATTCTAACAAATTCCTTGTTTTTTTAAGTTGGTACGCTATCTTATTGTTATCAGATTCCCTGACCTGTATTAGAAAATTTATTAAAAGAGAAAATAAGAAAACTTATTTAATTACCGAATATAGGTTTAGATACGCTTTACTGTATGTGTCATAACCCAAAAAAAAAAAAATACTTGGCTAATTTTCTAGATGTCCTATTATGAAGTTCCTAAATGCATTCATCAAGTTATCGATACCCACCATACACACAAATCCAAGAAACGAGGCCTATGTAATATAACTGCAATAGCCATATAAATATTGTATATAAACCTGTATCGAACTTCCGGCAAAAGCTGCTACTGCGGACAACAAATATGATGGTTATATAACCAGTTTTTTTGACAGTACTTAACTTTAGTAAGATTAAAAATCTTTACAAAGCTGGTACACTTATTGCTTTTTTATCTCTTTCAGCGAATTTTGATTTAGTAGATGAAGCGGATCTGGGAAACATACAGTTAGTCAAAAAAAGTTTTGGCGCAGTGATTTTTTTTTAATATTCACAATGGGTTTCATGTTAGATTTTTTCGTAAATTTTGTAGAATTAGTTTTTAGAATTTTCTTCCATAAAAAGCGCATGTTCGAAAATCTTAATATGGAAGTAAGTGTTCAACATCGTATGCGAAAAAATTGTTAAGAATCAACTCGATTTTTGAGCGACATTCGAACTTACACTACAAGTCAAAAAATGGCTTCTCGATCGGTTAAAAAAGAATAATAAGAAAATGTTTAATAAATCAACTCAATTCTAAATATAACACTAAAAATAAAAATAAGGAGGTACCGTAGTCACGGTACAGACAAGTACAGTTCCATGTCGAAATACACTGTTACGCTGGAATGAATTCCGTAATAACAGAATACGAATGCCGTAATAACAGAACATACAAGTACAGTTTCATGATGAAAAAATTAAAAAAAGTGTAATACCCTGGCATTTTGTAGATTTTTCAATAGTTAAAAAAAAATTAATGAGGTAAAATCAGCTTACCCTACCCAGAAGTTCTCTAGAAATTTTAATTAAAAAATTTGAATTTAAAAATTAGGCATTTTGTTGATAACTTTTAATTTTGTTACATTTTTGTGTATTTTGTACAGAGTTTGCAACTTTGATTGATAAAGTCTTTGTTATACAAAAACTAACGAAAAAATTGAGCATGCAATATTTTTCGAGTATTGTGAACAGATCAAGTGACTTAATTATGTGACCACAAGTGCATGTACATTACATATGTCGTGTCCATCTCGATTCCATTATGCAGTTACAAGTAACTGTTGTGCAAACATATTTAATATACCTTAGATACACTCGTCGTACGTTGGGGATAAAACTGGGGGATGGGATATAGTACTTATAAGATGAAAAGCTGTTTATAACACCTGGAAGAAAATGAGATAAACCCAAGGTACATTAAATAGTTAGCAGCAGTTGGTTGCCATTTTTATTTTTGTATTTATTTAGTCTCTAAATTGTGAAATTTTGCTTAAGCTACTGTAAACTGTCAATCTTTGTTTGCAGATTTTGGCATTCTATGGACCAAAAGCAAAAACAAAATACATTACTCCTTTGGTTTGCTTTACTGCTGCTGCGTGTTTAATGTGCCTTAGTAAAACCCAAACAAATCTGTGGACTTTTAACAAAACAACTTATTTCTCTTCAGCGGCTTTTGGCTTTAGAACAGTAATCCATGGGTTTATTAATTTAAATATTGCATTAAAATCGATAAATTGAATGCTTAACAGGACCAAAGAGCTAAGCTGTCTTCAGTTGTTTTGTCAAAAGCTCACTAAAATCTGTCTGATTGATGAGCTCAGATGAAGTGGCAAAACTGTTGTGCTAATTAGATGATGAATGAGTCGTAGTTACTTAACCCCTTGGGTACGGATTTATTAGAGAAAATATTTGCTTGTGGAACGGATTTAATTTTTGGTTGCTTGGAGTAGTGTGTAAAAGCAGTGCATTTTACGTAAGAATTCATTTATTTCTAAAATATTGCTGACATCTGTATACTACCTACTACTAAGATGACTTGAGGTAAATAGAATCGCAACACAAAAATAAATAAATAAAAACAAAACAAAACGAAATGGAATAAATTCAAGTTATAACAAAAAAACCAATTACTAATAATTATGAAGAGTGTGGTATTTTCCAAGATTTCTTCAATCCATATACAGATTTCTCAAAGTCACTTTCATTAAAAATTTCGTTATACCCATTATTATAATTATATATAAATTTTATATTTATATATTAAAATAAACACACCAGAACTTATTATTTAAGTTTGTCCTTATGGCCGGCGGGCCAATTAGATGTCCTAAATTCAGTAGTTTTCGCGAAGCGTTGTAGGATGAGAAAAAAAAACAATTAGCCAAATGAAGTTTTGGGGATAGTTTAATATATATTTGAACTAAAAAAAAAAATTTGTACAATCTCCAACAATATATTGTAAGCCGAGTTATCAATAGATTCCCAGAGCGCCTTGCCACTGAAGTATCCAACTTCTGTACAAGATACAACTTGCAATTTTCATCTGAAAACAAAAAAAAAAAAAGATTATTAATTTTGATGTAATTATCCTCGATGTGAACTAAGAAAATTGGGAGAAACACGTAAAATTTTTGGGGAAGGTAGAAAAAAAAGTGGTTTTTCAAGGAAAAAAAAACTCTTCAACTGGGTAAAAAAGTCGCTTAAACGCATTTTGAATGAAATGGATAGCTCGTTTAGTTTTTTTGCAATCGTGTACATAAATTAGGTAAAATCGTGAAAATGAAAAGCCGAGAAAACGCGCTTCAAAGTACAACAATAAGCGCACGGTTGCTCGACGCCGCACTACGCTCGGCTCTGTAGCTCTGCAAATACTTGGAATTTAACTCTGAAAATTTGTGTCTCATGTTCTTGAATATCTAAGCTATTGATTTCAGGAAAAAAAAAATCGATTTTTTTGACCTTTTAATTGGCCCGCCGGCCTTATTGCGCGTCCCCCTACACCGTTCATTCTTTAACATCAAATAACTCTAACTATACCTCACTCACTTACTCTTAATTCTGACTCTCTGTTGCTGTTCTCCACAATCGCTATCATAAAATATATTTCTTTTTTCTGACATAATAAGTTGGAGTATCACAAATAATGTTCACCGAAATACTCTACCTGCCTCCTCTATTAGGACTGATTGAAGCTACGATGAAATGAATAGAATTTTGTGTGCTAAATATTGTCTAAACTCAAATTACGTCTTAGACACGTCAACCGCTCCCAGGCAAACAAGTGCATGATGTGTCTCAGACGTCAAATGTACCCAAGGGGTTAATAAACTCAACTTTCACTTGATCACATTCGCAGATAGTAAAAGTTCCAGTGTTTATTTTGTAAATGAATTGCGAAATGAAATGCGAAATCGTGTTGGCTTTCCATTACTACCACGAAAGGTTTGCATATAATGTCCAAGTGCGCGGACATAATTTAAAAATTATCACCTACAAATGTAGCCGATATCTCAGCCTTTTGATTTATAGTACTTCTTATTTTATTTTTAAATTACCGTTAAGAATTAATAGCAATATTTAACGTTAAAAATAAATGCTTATTTTTTGCGTAAGCTTGAAAAAATGCCCTATTACACACCCTTTTTTTTTACTTAAATACAAACACCGAAAAGCAACGATATTCATTTATAAACACTCATTATTGGTTGAGCATTTCATTTAAAGCTTGTTTTTTACGAAATAATATAATAATATAATAAAATTTATTAAATAAAGTCCTGTCAAAAGAACGATTTTCCTGAATGTTCTATAGCGACCCTAGGAGGTTAGAACTTTCATAGTTATAATGGTGGGTCTTTACTCCTTCTAACGGCCCTCATCCAAATACATTGTGGTAGTAATGGAAAGTTTAGCCGAATATATGAGGGAAAATAGATTATTTATGCATTATCCTCAATCATTATGAACGCACTTGAAAAAAAAAAATATTTATGAGTTTAAATATGCAGAGTTTTCCAATAATGGTGGGTAGAAATGTAATGAAGCAAGTTGTGTGTTAGTTATTAATAAAATTATTATTTTTTATTTGAAAGAGCCAATTACGCCATTATGTATGGAATATGTCTTCGAAGATGAAGATAACTGTAAAAAGGTAAAGTAAAAGGGTGGATGATTTCATAAACGTATTAATGCAAAGCATCATCTCACGGCGGAATGCTAATTCCACGTCTGAAGAAGTGTTAATATGTTTTGAGTTAAATAATATTTTTGGATTTTAATTTTCAATAAATACAACATTTAAACCCGATTATAATACAAATGCTTAATGTACTCTCAAAAAGTATTATATCACCAAGACCAAACTATTTCGAATCATAGCTGAAAAAGTGAACCCTATGCAATTTATCGATAGATAAGTTTGTGAAGAAATAGGTGGCGCTCTTAATTTTTCATGTTTGCTCCGTGAGCCAGAAACAGATATTGATTGTGTCAAACATATTTTTGTACCATTTTCCAGCTGATTCTTCTCCCTATCACAACGGATATTTATGTATTCCTTTGCCATATTTTTATACAAATGGTCCGAACTTATATGAAATAGAATAAACCTGCTTATATTAATCTCTAATTAATTATATGTAACATCAAATATATGATTTAACTGATTTTAAAATCTCCGTGCATGGAATTATGTGCCTAATTAAAATTTCTTTTTTTGTATTTATATACATACGCACCATAGAAAAAGTTATTAATTATTCAGCTCCACATTGGATGAGGCTGTAAATTAGTTAGTGAAATGTCTGCTCCTAAGTTTCCCTTCCATACTCAAGTACATCAATTATAAACGATGGCATTATTCTGTAATAGTGTTCTTGGATTTATACCCTGGAAATTCAAACAAATAAAGGGATGACTTTGGGACTTTGTGGATATAGGGCTTTGCCGTCAGTATCGATACACAGTATGTCAAGAATAAGTTTTGACATTGAAAATAAATTAAATTTTTCGATTTCAATAGCAAAAAATTGGCCTCTTTATTTATCTTTGATTTCTTTTTTGTATTGTTTCATATTTATTCACAGCATTTAAAGGAAATTAAAAAAAAAAGCTTTAATTTATTTTCAATGTCAAAACTCATTCTTGACATACTATATGTTTTTATATATGTGCATTTTAACCCACCCTTTATGTACCCCTCTAACATGTGAAATCTTTAGATGAGGGCAAACTATTTTCCAGCCTTAGTCTACCCAATTTTGTGAAAAAACCGTAAAAGGTGCATGAATGATAAAACATTCATTAGGTCCATTTTTGCAGTGGCAAGTTAACTCACATTCGCCAGTTAATTATCGATTTTGATTTTCGCACCAGCGAGTTAACTTAAGATTTACTGCTCAACATGCATGAGCTAACCTTTGGTTAACTAATCGTGATTAATGATTGTTGGAATTAAAATGCAATTGTAAAGATTCAATAAAAAAATAATTAGTTTCGTGTTCCCATTTCTAGAGAAAAAAAGTTGCACGTCTTTTTCAGATATTTAGTTATTTGGTTCTAATTACACTGTGGAACAAATTCAGGTTAGCAAAAATTAGGTCCATTCTGAGAGTGGCGGGTGAAAATAGAGGCGAAATTAGAAGACCCGTATCGCGCCGTTTTTTTATGTTAGTTCGAATTTTTTTTTTAATCGGCCTTCGAAGTTCGAAATCGGAGTAAAATTGTTTATATGGTATTTTGGCTATAACTCGTCGACTAATTGATATTTTTTCAATCTGTAAAAGCCAAATTATTGCTAGAGACCTGTGCAACAATTACAATTTTTGAAAAAATTGATTTCGAAAATTTTTGTGATACTTATGAAACAATATACTGAAAATCGGCATTTGACTGCAAACTTCGAAGGCCGATTAAAAAAAAAATCGAACTAACATAAAAAAACGGCGCGATACGGGTCTTCTAATTTCGCCTCTATTTTCACCCGCCACTCTCAGAATGGACCTAATTTTTGCTAACCTGAATTTGTTTCACAGTGTTATTTGACTTTTTTACATTCAGTTTCATGTTCGGAAAATGAATTTTTAGTAAAAATAAGCAAAATAAACTATGAAAAGAAGCTATTTTTCTTGTTTCGGTTACACTGTGGAACAAATTCAGGTTAGCAAAAATTAGGTCCATTCTGAGAGTGGCGGGTGAAAATAGAGGCGAAATTAGAAGACCCGTATCGCGCCGTTTTTTATGTTAGTTCGAATTTTTTTTTAATCGGCCTTCGAAGTTCGAAATCGGAGCAAAATTGTTTAAATGGTTTTTTGGCTATAACTCGTCGAATAATTGATATTTTTTCAATCTGTAAAAGCCAAATTATTGCTAGAGACCTGTACAACAATTACAATTTTTGAAAAAATTGATTTCGAAAATTTTTGTGGTACTTATGAAACAATATACTGAAAATCGGCATTTGACTGCAAACTTCGAAGGCCGATTAAAAAAAAATTCGAACTAACATAAAAAAACGGCGCCGATGTGAACCGATATGTAGGTTAACTCACTTACGTGTATCTGAGTTAAAGTTATCCACAGGTTAATTCGTCACTGTGAAAATGGCTCTGAGTGGTTTTTTAGATTAGATTTTCCAAGCAAATGGAAAAAATGTAATAATGAATATTTGTATGCGGCCCAAAATACCCGTACTTTAAAGTCCATTGGAGAATTAAAGTGTTATGTACAAGCAGCTGTTTCTCAGCGGTAATTGAGTCATGCATATATTGCATTACATACTTATATTTAATACTGAAAGATAATCGCGCAACTGCAACGCCTATGAATGGAAATTGTTGCATTAAGCCAATTCGTCGATTTAAAGACAGTTTCATTCAGACATGGCGCTTGACAGTTCGTATTTTGGTTCGTGTGTTGGCAATGTTTCAAGTTATACTGTAAAAATAAAGAAGAAATTATAAAAAAAAAATATTGCAAGTTAAGCTGGAAATGACGATAGTGTTTGCAAGCCTACATTAATGATTTTTAAAATTTTCAAAATACGAAATTAATTGAACAGCCCCGGAAATAGCAGAGATTATGGAGATGACTTCTTTCGACCTGTCCAAGTAATAGATTATCAAAATAGCACAGTCTCCCGACCGAAAGTAATAGATTACGGGCATAAGGGATCTAGTGCTAGTGGTTCGCTTTCCAATCCCTTTAATACGAACGCCTTCAGTTTTACGGATGAATTTAAACCAGTAAAAACTTTTGACTACGGACATTTGTCCAATCCCGGGATTAATAGATATGGCAACAAGCCCTCGATTGTCAATCCTAAGAAAAAAAATAAGAAAAAGAAGAAGAATTTTACGGCTCAACAAAATCGCAATGCACCTCAAGATGATTGTGCAAATGGAACGGCAGCGCCTATTCCGGAGTATCAGCAAGAAAACACTGAAACTGAGAATAAGGTAATAAAAGAGTACCAATTGTTTTTTATTTGGATGAAACATACAAAAAACAAAAACTACATAATCAAAAAATATAGCAAACAAATAAAGCTGAATAAGATTTCGATAAAGTAAACGATTAATCCCTAACAGAGTGAGGACGATAATTCACATCAAACTGCAAATCCAACTGAAAGAATCAATTCCAATGTAAGTTCCCCGAAAGGAACTAACGAAGAACTCGAAGAAATATCTGACAATGAAGAGTAAGTCAGCCTCTAGAAAGGATCCCATTAGAGCTCAATGTTATTTGTTTAGTAAATCGTTCGGCAAATGGTATATGATGGAAGATCTCGTCTCTATACAGCAGCCAGAGTACATATTCACGAAAAAAGAAAATATTGGCTCCAATTCGAACGATTAACACGAACAAATGAATCGGGCTCAAATTTATATTTTAAAATTTTTCAGTTCCCCTGATGTATAATTTGATTCCGTTTAATATTGTAGCAATTTGGAAAACAATCGTGACAATGACTCCCCGGCACCACCACCACCACCTATGCTCACATCGAATAAACCATTTATATGCTCAGTACAACACAATGCAACTGAGCCGACTCATTCGCTTTTCCCTTCAACGGCGGCTGCTAATGAGAACATTCCGAATATTCCAAGTGGACATGTGCAAATGTCATTTCCCAGTATAGAAAACAAAAATACCATAACCGTCGACGAAATACTGCTCAACCCGGGCCGTTTAACGCGACCCAAAAAGGTTTGTGTAATATTGCGTGGTCCTCCCGGCAGCGGAAAGTCACATGTCGCGAAGTTGATTAAAGAAAAGGAAATAGAAATGGGTGGTAGTAACCCACGCGTTTTGAGTATCGATGATTATTTTCTAATTGAAAACGATTATGAAGAGCGCTGCCCGAAAACTGGCAAAAAGGTGAGTCGCAAGAAAAAGCTAAGCTGCCTTGAGCGGGCATAAATTCATTTCAGATATCTCTGTATACCAATGCTTAATAAATGTTTAATTGTTATATTTGCTAGAAAATGTTATTGTTGTGCTTTTAATTTATTTAGATACCGAAAAAAGAAGTTCTGTATGAATATGACGCCGATATGGAGGAGACATACATGCAATATTTGATAAAATCTTTTAAGAAAACAATTTCAGATAATTTATACGATTTTATCATAATCGACTGCAATAACAATTCGTTGCGCACTTTAAATGAGTTTTATTGTCACTCGAAAGATTCTGGTTTTATGGTAAGCATTTTTTGGCATATTGGCATAAATTGGGAATGAAATTACCTAACAATGTTGCATATTCTGCTTTGCTTTGCTCTTTTTTATCTTTAATTAATTGCACTATAGCCTTATATTGTTGACTTGCTGTGTGATTTGGAGACCTGCTTGGATCGCAACACACACGACAGATCTGAAAAGGATATTAAGGCAATCATTAACACTTGGAAGCCAACACCGTTTCACTACATTAAACTGGACGTGGCATCCTTGCTGGAGAACCTGGTTGAAATGGAGGATGCAGAGGATATGGTGATGGTAAATAGTTACAACTCCTTATATTTCATCTGATCCCTATAAACTTTTTCATTCTGCAAATCTACATACATTTATGGACTTAAGATTTTTCTATAAGATGCAACAGTTTCGTAAAACGAGATTAGTTATTCATATTTGAAAGCAAATGCAAATGCATTGCTCTATGTAAACAAGTATTTATGAATATGCAGAAATTATTGTAAAATAATTAATTAACTTTAAAACTCTTCATCAATTCAGCGGGTCAGTATATGTCCCCACCCTCACCTGTACAGTAAAAAGCTTTCGAATATTCAATTACCTAAAAACACTCAGTCCTGAAATACTTGATGTACAATAAAATTCTATATAAAACACATGAACTTTGCCCCCTTTGACCTTTGTAAAACGCGCCCACTATTGTAGGCTCCCAAACTTCTTTGTAAAGACATGCGAAAAATTATACTTCTTCTATTCATCTTTCTATTGATTTTTAAGAAGAAATATAATTACATGTGCTTGAGGACTCGCTCTCCGCACTAAGCAGCTAATGGTTAGATCGATCGTGTTTACATTTGACTTAATATATAATCTCTGGCAGGCCTTTAAAAATCAATAGAAATATAAAGCAGCTGAAATAATGCAAACAGCCATAGCAGTAGCTGCTGTCATAGTCAACTTGAGTCAGCTATCACTACAGCAGCATTCCCCCCCAACTTGTATGGGAAGCATTGTATGCTGTTACAATAACAACAAACGTTTATCTGTAAACAAGTTCATTTTGAAGTACTATTCATTTGTACGTTTACGCTGAGAATTTCAGCCGGTTTACATATGAATGGTTGGAAAATAAATATTAACAAAGGAAAGAATAATTTGGATTAAATATTGTGAAATAAAGTCTGTACCGTTTCATCGATTGGAATTGCTTACCGTTTAATAAAACGTAAACAGTAATCTGAGCTAAGGTAATAGGAGCTACTTTCCCGAAAAAGTGAAGTGGCCAGCCCCAGTCCCTTAGTACACTTCACAACTTCCTACCCTCTCCATAACTGAAATGAATAGCAAAAAGCTTTTGATTACTAGTATTAAGTGCTCTGTGTAATTTTAGTTATTTAGTGTAATTAAATCTTTGATTTTTACCCTCCATATGACCCCTTTAGAAAAATTTAAATATGCTAGAGTATTAATGTATTCTGACATACTATCAACATATGTACAACTATATATTAATTAATGTATTGGTCGAAACTGATTTTATAATCATGAACAACTTGAAAACTGCTGCATTCTCTTGAAAAAAAAAAATCAAATTTTACAGAAGCATAAACGCTTTCCTACTATGTGCAAACAAAGAAAAACTAATGTTTATGAAATAAGAACACTATGCAACTTGTTTATTAAATGCGTTTATACCACAATTATATTTTGTATTAGAGGAATAAGTTCTACGACTTGATGAATATACAACCATTGATTTAAGGTATCCGAATTAAGCGTATTTAGAAACGCAAATGGAATTGCATTATTTCATGGCCCCGAATGTTTTCATTGCAGGATAATAACAGCAATGGCGATGTGCCGGATGATAGTAATTTAACGCAGCCGCAGGCGGATAATGAAACTGAAGATAGCAATGAAGCTGCTGATACTATGGCTAGTGTAAGTTGATAACGAGCGATTTGATTTAAAAATATGTACCTACATACCTACATCGACAGCATTGTAAATACGCTACATGAAATTGCGAACGATTCTCAATAGCTCAGGGCCCATATTTTATAACTCTTCCTTACTATTATTGCCGTCACTATCCATTTATGACTATTGACTCCCCTCGATATTTTTGGTGTACTTTACTAAACGTAACACCGCAGATTGTATGCCAATTTTTATTGCTGTTTCTAAATGCTTTTTATTTTATTGCTTCTTTTATACATAAGATAAAAGCGAAAACAGCTTTGTTAAAAGTTGTTCCAGTGATATTTATCCTCTTTTCAAAGAGTTCGTATCTAAATTAACTATTTTTGATTTTAACATTATTTTATACATACCAACATTTTCAAAACAGTTTGGATTCTTAAAGAGCAAATGGGAAAATGATACCTCATCTGAGAACTTAGGTAAGTGTTTACTAGATAAAAAATAAAATAATAAGTTAATCCATATATGCATATAGAATATATTAAGTTGGCCAAAAGTACAAACATTTCTAAAAATATATATGAATCTAAACCCTCGTGCAGAAAGGTGTATCCATTAATGTTTGCCGAATGGCAAAGTTGTTTCTAATAGCGGTTGCCCCTCGGCAGGTAATGGCAAACCTCCGAGTGTATTTCTGTCATGAAAAAGCTTCTCATAAAAAATATCTACCGTTCGGAATCGGCTCGAAAGTGTAGGTCCCTCCATTTGTGGAACAACATCAAGACTCACGCCACAAATAGGAGAAGGAGTTCGGCCAAACACCCAAAAAGGGTTTACGCTTCAATTATATATATATAAGATATATATATAAAACTGAACATGTCGGCAACATTACAATTTCGCATGATTTAGGAAGTAATTGAGTTGTGACATATAAACGTGAAAGAAATTTTAATTTGTCAGCCTTGCGAGAGTTTGAGTGCAAACCTGAATCACTCTATCAACTTATTGGGTATGTACAGTTGTGTTCAAAATAATAGGAATGACACCGGTTTCTAGTGGAAGGGGAACTCCCAACGATCATTTTCCCCCATCAGCCGATTCGGTTGATCACTTGGCAGACGCTCCGCGCGGGAAGGATCATTACTTTTCAATCAAACCCTGTAAGAAAAATAGGAAAAACATATATTTGAATACAAAAACTCAATAATCCACTTTTCAAAATAACAGGAGTGTAACACAAAACTCCATAAATCAAATAATAAAACAATATTAAACTAATTTTTATTAGTTATTTGCGTCGGGCGGCCGCCGTACCCGAATCGTTGTTGCATGATTACCATTACTTCATGCATGAAAATCAAATAATATTAGAAAAGGTGTTTCTAAAGTTGACGCCCCCCGCCAGGCAATGGCAAACCTCCGAGTGTATTTTAGCCATGAAAAAGCTCCTCATAGAAACCATTTGGTGTTCGGAGTCGGCTTAAAACTGCACGTCTCTCCATTTGTGGAACAACATTAAGACGCACATTACAAATAGGAGGAGTAGCTCGGCCAAACACCTAACAGAAATGTACGCGCCAATTATTTATTTTATTTTTATTCGCGTTAGTTTTCCTAATATTTCGTTGAAAAACCACGATTTTTTATTACTGCTCCGCATCTGCGTGGCATGGCATCGCTGAGATCACGACACCCTTTCTGTAGAATTCTCTTCCATGTCTCCAAGACTGTGTTCCATAGATCTGTGAAGTTTGATGATCTACGATCGGCAACACTCTTTTTTTTTCTATCCGTACATAGATTTTCAATAGGGTAGAGGTCAGGTGGCTAAGTAGGCCACGCCATGTCCTCAACTCCAAATGGCATATTCCTCAGTGTATGGCTGCGTTACATTTTTTTTAAATTTCCCTTATATAATATATCTGCCGAACGATTCTTTGTTTTATCAAGTGAATTAGTCCAACGTCGCTACTTCGTCCTGCCATAAACTTTGTGACAAATTTTACAATGCATACGGCAAGAACAAATTCGCGGAAAAAAGTTCCGTTATTTTTGCTTTTGTTCGTATGCATTGTCTACTCATAAATTATGGTAGTGGTAATGGTTGCACGGGTTAGGCTAAGGCCTTTATGCACTGCGACCAGGATACGCGCCTAATTACTTAATTATAATTATGTAGTATACCGAGGAATCGAACCAGCTCCTTAGGAGGGGTCTTCCTCCTCTAGTGGGTAAGAGCCCAGGATTCTGTGTCTCCTGTGGCTCTGTTGGAACTTACTGTTTCGAGAATGCTTGTTTACCACACGATCAGTGTCTTTTCCAAATGTCTGAAGTGTCAGACAGAAAAAGAAGTAGTCATCCTCGGGTGGTTCAAACTAGTGCAGTCCTAAAAGCCGTTCGCGAAAAAATGCGCAGAAATGCTTAGACAGCAGAAAACCATGTCCAGTGCAATGAATGTGTCGACCAGTTCCATGTCAACTGGTCATCTTTTGACAATGCGCTTGAAGAAAATTAGACTCAACAGATGCAAGCAACTTCTTCCGTGGCACGCGGTCAACGGACATGAAATTATTATTTTCATAGATGGGACAATTTTTACTGTTGAAGACGTTTTCGATAAACAAAACGTCAAAATCTATGCTAAAACTTGAATCCATTGGACTACAGTTTGTGGTCAGAATTGGAGAACATACCCTGTTGAAGATCTCACAGCAATTTGGAGAGTCTCAAACAATCTTTGGTTCGAGCAGCGACGTCAACATCCATGGAAACCGTGCGTGCTGCAATAGCTAAAGATTTGAAGGCTTGTGTAAAAGCAAATGGTGACCATTTCTAATGAAACGAAAGTCTTCAAACTTTTTACTCAGAATTTTTGGAAAAATTTTGTACAGTCCAATCGTGATAGTCCGACACATACGGAACCGACTCGTTGTCGGATTATCAGATATTCCGGACTACCGAAGGTTCCATTTAATGACACGAAAAGACAGAAAAAAAAATCACATCAACACCGTCAGAAATCGCGAGAGAACTGGCGTCGTTCAAATTCAATGACAAATACGTTGTGACCGGGAAACAAAACACAATCCCCCTCTGCTGCTCTGCTACGACTGATCAAAATAAAATAATGCCAATTGCATCCATAGACGTTATGAGGTTGTCGGATTACCGAACGTGTCGGATTAAGAAATGTCGGACTATCACGATTCTACTGTATATGCAGTTTTATAGATGATTGCATTTTAGTGCAAGTTGAATAAATTGCAAGTTTCAAGTGGTTCAAATATTGCGTGGATTTTTGGCAGTTTTTTCTGCGAACGGTGTTGGGTGTTTTCTTCCATTTAAAAAAATATGGAGTGGCTTTAAATAAAGAAAATATTCAAGACCGCCACAAAAAAAAAATTCTCGAAAATAAGTGTGATTTACTGTACGAAAATTCAATGATCTATAAAACTGCATAACCAAAATTTTTCTAAAAATTGTGAGTAGAAAGATGGAAATTTTGATGAAAATTTGCCGAATTTTTACAAATTTTATACAAAGTTCGAAACTTTGCTTTATAAGGTTTTTGTTGTAGTATATATTTGTATAAAAGAATAATTGAAATTAAAAAGTAAATAAATAAAAGGTCAAAACTGATCAAAAACCGTTACTTTCTGTTGACGTTGACTGTATTTATAAGGTAGGGGAAAATCCATTATTTTTGCGTAATATTTTTTGCAAATGGTTTGAAACAGTTTTATGGTAGATCTTTAGCTCCTAGGTAATGCTACGACTACTAACTTTCCGGTCAACTTGGACTATTTCTCTGTTTTTATTGACATTATCGATATTTTCTTTTACATGAAAATGAATGAACGAAATCGACGAAACCAAAATTGCACGAAATTAGCTGTTGCAGTATCGGCGCTATAAACACCCTTCACAATTTCAGCGCCCTGGGTTGCGTTCTCGCCTTTATCAAAGAAAAACTTTAAAATGTACCTAAAAAGCAAAATAATTTTTTTAGTGTGAAATGACACCTTGACAACGAGCATCAACTTTTAAATTGTTTAATCGATACTTTATGAGACTTCGGTCACTACAGCCATCTACCGAGAAAATAATGGATTTATTTTTCCCCAAACTAATATATAAATTGACGCTTACACCGTTTTTGGGTGTTTGCCCGAGCTCCTCCTTTTCATAACAGAAATACACTTGGAGGTTTGCCATAGGCTACCGCGGGCCGAGCACTATTATCATACAAGAAACTTTTTCTTTCATTTGGTGTTTCATGCACGGAGTCTCGAATCTACGCACTTTCGAATGGTAGTGACGCACTAGCCAACCCATTCAACTACGGCGGGCGGACACCCACAAAGTTGGATGATTAATTTTGTGTCACCCTGTATATATATATGTTTAATTATAACTGTTGTTGTTGTAGCATCATAAACATTCCACTTACATCTATGGGGAATGCAGCTGAAGTTACAGTCCTTCGCCGGATATAAATCCAGGTCGTTCCGGTTACGTAGAACCGAGTGTCTGCCCACCTTTTAGCTGAAAAGGTTGTCCACAGTTGTCAATTGCGGAAAATATAACCGTAATTGGCATTTAATCGATGATATAATATTTAGCTAAACTAAGCGAAAACTGATTTCTAATTCTAACTGTAAAACTCTATGATGCAATTAACCCCAAAATTTCCATACATATGGGCCAACTTAATTCAACTAATTTTGCTACTTTTGTGCTTAACTCTTTACAAATGGATTTCCAATAAGAAACGGATAGGTTTGTGGATCTGAATTAATTACCTTTGCCTTTTATCTTAATACAGCCCGTTTGGATGGTACAAATAAATTGATGCAAAAGCGTAAGGCGGCAACAATGGAAGATTACCTGCAGATAGACGATTGGGAGCCCCCAAAAACTAATGCAAACGGAAAGAAACGCGTACGTATATTAATTATTTTTCTTGTAAAATGTATGTATGTATCGTAATGTATCGTAAACTGATTTGACAAAAATTATTTTATTTATCCAGGTACGATGGGCGGATATCGAGGAGAAGCGTGCACAGGAAAAGATGCGTGCGATCGGTTTTGTTGTTGGTCAAACAGATTGGAAGCGCATGATGGATCCAAATGCCGGAAATCGTGCGTTAAATAAAACGAAATACATTGAACGAGTCAATAAGAGGCGATAGTTTGTGCGCGTAAAAGATATGCGAAAATAATGAGGAAGAGGAATTATGCATTACGTACACACAATTGAATGTGTATTTTTCAGAATGTGCTTTTCACTCAATAATCCTTAAATGTTTACTGTAGTGTAGTACAATATAGTAGAGTATTTTTAGAAATGGTACATGTAATCGAACTATATCCATTCATATGATATACACTCGCGGTCAAAATAATAAATACACGACTACTTTTTTTTTTTGCGCCTCCATAATAAAAAATTTCATGCATTCGGTATATGAAGAAAATGCACTACATCGTCAAGGGGGAATTTTTTCCTGAAATCAATGAGAATTTCAAGCCAAATCAAATTTGCACTCTATTAAAATTTTATGTGCTATAAAACTTGGTTGCCTTTTAGTTTGAAATCTAGTTGAAATCTTCATGAAAATTTGTCAATTTTTTATAGATCTTTTACAAAGTTTTAAACTTTTGTTTATTGTAAAATGAACAATATTTTTATAAAAAGTTAAACAAAAAAATAATAATAATAGTAAGCAAAACTATTCAAAACATCGTGTATTTATTATTTTGACCATGGGTCTATGTCATATAAGGTAAAATCAGCATTATAAAGCATTTTAAATTTAATTTTAGTATTTTAATTCAGCAGTGCTCAACAAATTTAACTTACTGAGCTAAACGACAAGAACTTCAGTAAAAAATATAACATATTCCGAGAATGATAAAAAATTGATTTTTGAACCGCATGCATTTTGGTACAGAGCAATGATGAAAATCTTATTAAGCGCCTTTGCACCGCAATATAAAAATACCTGCGTGCAATACCTTATGTTAGAGAATACTGTTAAAAAAGAAAAAGAAAATAAATAAATTAAATGCGAAATTCAAAGTTACAAAGCTCATTTTTTTATTAAAAAAGCCAGCGGACTAAAAAATAATAATATTGTACGTAATGCTAAAACAAGATTAATTGCCAAATTCAAGTTTTAGAAAAAAAAAAGCATTCAGGTAATTAAAATTTTGATTTTTGTTCAGTAAAAAACTGTAACTTAGTTTTGTTAGCCAATAAATCGATATCGACTGCTTCGGAGGTAAGCGCAATTCAACAAATTATGTATTTGGCATTGACTTTCGTACATCGCTTACTCGGAGAGTGCAAAAGATCCTGGCATTGACCTGGCTTGAACTGGGTTTTTATATTGGGTATGGGAATAAGGCGGCCGCCGTGGCCGAATGAGTTGGTGCGTGACTGCCATTCGGAATTCAGAGAGAGAACGTCGGTTCGAATCTCGGCGAAAGATCAAAATTAAGAAAAAGTTTTTTTTTTTTGGCGGTCGCCCCTCGGCAGGCAATGGCAAACCTCCGAGTGTATTTCTGCCATGAAAAAGCTACTCATAAAAAATATCTGCCGTTCGGAGTCGGCTTAAAACTGTAGGTCCCTCCATTTGTGGAACAACATCAAGACGCACACCACAAATAGGAGGAGGAGCTCGGTCAAACACACAAAAAGGGTGTACGCGCCAATTATATATATATATATATATATATGGGGAATATATATATGTATGGGAATAAGTTTCCGCCCTCGGAAAAGAGGTATCACTGCTGATACTCCTTTTGTGTTCGCTCTAGTAATATACTGGTGATTTGAAGGTGTATGTGGAAGGTCTCGATCGCAGTAGTTGACATTCGTTTGAAGCGTAAATATACTTTTTTATCTGACATCAAGAATGTCTACATACGTCCCGAAGAAACAGAATTTGCGGGAAGTCATGCTTCATTATTACATTTTAAAGAAAAGAGCAGCTAAGACATGTAGTATATTGATCAATATCTACGGTAATCACGCTCCATCAAATACAACTTGTTAAGAGTGGTTTCGACACTTCCAAAGTGGCAATATCGACGTGAGTGATAAAGATCGCGAAGGGGCACCGAAATTTCGAAAATTCGAAGATACTGAACTACAAAATTATTGGATGAAGACGCATGTCGAACCCTTGATGCTATGTCTAAAGAGTTGGATGTTGGCAGATAAACCGTCGGTAAACGTTTGCACACGATGGAAATGGTCCAGAAAACAGGCAACTGGGTGCCAGTTCAATTGAAGGAGAAGGATATCGAGAGACGTTTGGTGACGTGTGAGATGCTTCTTGAACGGTAGAGAAGAAAAGGTTTTCTGCATCGCATCGTCACTGGCGATAAAAATGGATCTATTATGATAACTCTAAGCATCGAAAATGTTGGAGCCTGCCAGGTGAACCAGGTCCATCGACAGCGAAAATAAAAATATTCGTGTTTCAAAGGTTATGTTGTGCATCTGGTGAGATCAGAAGGGTATCATTTATTATGAACTCCTTAAACCGTCTGGAACTATCACTGGCGATCGTTACCGACTGCAGCTAATACGTTAGTATCGAGCTCTCAAAGAAAAACGGCCGGAATGGGCTGGTAGACATGACAAACTGATTTTGCTGCATGACAACGCCAATCCACACGTTGCTAAATCGGTCCAGAAATATTTAGAGGGACTGAATTGGGAAATCTTGCCCCACCCGCCGTATTCGCTAACGCAAACTGGCTCAATGAATGGACCAAGTCAAAAGAACTCGAATGCCTGAAAGATGGAGTAAAGTTGTAGCTTCCAATGGCACATACTTTAATATCATTTATTATTTAATTGTTTAAATAATTTGTAACTTTGGCTAAGAAAGGACGGAAACTAATTCCCATACCCAATATAATTGAGAATAATCCGCTATTTTAGTGTTTAACGCACAAAGTTCCTGCTGAGCTAAACTAAGTAAAATCTTAGCACATTCATTTCTGTTAATAGACACTCACGGCCCGAGGCTAGGCGTGCATACACATGAATTATGCAGAAGCTGTCAAGTTGAGGAAGAGACGATTTTGAACCTTAAGTGCCGCAGTGCTGCTCTATCTAGTCGGAGATGAATGGAAAATCTCTGGAGGTAAGCAATCCTGCAATGAGTGGAAATCAGAGATCTTCTAAAGTTTTTGATGAGTTAACATACAGTCACAGTCCAGACGCCACATCACAATGTGATGCGACTTGGATATTTGAGTATGCAAGATCAGGGATGGAGTATGGATAATGAAAGCGAGGATGTCCAAGTCGCGTAGGTAATGTTGACAAGATTAAGGTTAAGTAAATGTAAATTTGAATTAAAATAAAATAAAGATTTTTTTTAATGTAATATAACTCGCATTGCTATTTATTCGAATTGGGAAATAATAATTGCTATATGGGACGCTGAACAAAAACGTGTGTTGTAATAAAATAATCAGAGGTTAAATCTGTTTACCTTTCGACATAAGGGAAGAAAACAAACGTAAGAATAAAACATGCTAAAGGATTTACTTTGGCCTTTTTTTGCAAAAATTTAATAATTTTCAAGGGCGTAAAACGGAGATAGATACATATATCGGACAAAACTAATATTAAATTAAAAAATAATATTTATGTTGTATGTTTTATATTTGTATGCCCTCCGTTATTTATGATAACTGATACTAGCCGTCGTGGTTTCGAATTTACGAGTGACAGAAACTAAAATCAATTTTTGCCCATTTCTCTTGAATAGCTTTTTTAAGGTGCAATAGGCTATTAAACTGGAGTCCGCCTTTATGAACTTTCTTGCTAAGAATACTACAGAGGTTCTTCATTGCATTTACGTCTGGACCAACTGCGGGCCACTTCAATATTATTTCGGAATATTTTTCGACGCGAAAAACTCCTTTGTACGCTTGGCGTTGTGGATTGGAGCATTGTCCTGTTGATACCTCCAAGACTCACAGTGAAATTCCTCGCCAAAATTCAATAAAGCATTCAAGACGTAATTTTCTGCGTTCATCTTATCCGAAAGAAAGCAAAATGGGGTCTTGCTACGATAGCTAAAAGCACTTAAGGTTATAAGAGAGTCACCGTGGATGTTTCTGGAGTGACGCGTTTGTCGTGGCTCGCGAATATCTCTCCAATACTTCTGACAACCATAAGGCCTATCCGGATAAACTTTTTTCATCGCTAAAAATGAAGGATTGCCATTCAACATCCTAGAACTTATGATTATCGACGAACTCGGTTTAAGCAGTCAATTTTGATATTTTAAATTCGAATCTTCACTCAAAATTTGCTGTATTCTTCTCTTCGTAGCATTGAGAGAAAGGTCCATCTAATTTTATTTTTCCCGTCTGAAACTACTCAACTGACCTTGGGGTAGATATGAATCACGTAACTTACGCTCACTAGATTCCATCATCTGAAAAGTGAGAATATTAACACCACCTGCCTAATGGAAGCGTGACTGGCGAAATTCAAACTTAAAGTTCCGATATATTATACAATATAATAAAAAAATTTAAATGCTGCTAAAATAGGTGTATTCTTTTCGCAACTCTCGTTGTGGAGCTTTTTAGTTTTGTGAGAAATTTAGAGCCTTCTAAATTTCTTGTTCCCTGTACAGTGTTCCTTTTAAACTCCTCTAAGGAGGAGATCAAATCTCTTGGGTGTGCAGGTAACATTTCTCTGATCTAGGTCCAGGGCATAAGAACATAGAGGGAACATGAAATTGCTCATGAGCTTGTCAGGAAGGGGACTGAATTGGCCTCTGAGACCTCCTACCCGGTCATCGGCATCCCCTGACAGTTGTTAAAGAGGAACTGCCCAATTTATTTCTCAGGAGAGCGCAGAAAAGATAGAGCTCTATTTCTTCATGTGCTATTTCGAAAACCCTTTGACCCCACTACAACGGGGGACTCAGAATGTCCTTTGGACTCCTCGCCATTCAATTTCCAAACTCCCATGGGGACCTTTCAGAGAAGGAGACTGTTGAGCACTTTATCTGTAAATGACTGTGTTTGGCAGCGAGACGATAAAGATCACGGTTATCCTTTCTTCGACGGCCTGGGGTAGTGCGCCAACCTAAATCCCATCAATCTTCTCCATTATATCAACAGCTCTGGCTGGCTGTAGAGATATACCTGTTGGAGGTCTCATATTGATATCAAAACGGCGCTTTAGTGCTACTTGACGAGTGCCAGACCTACAGTGTTCCTGTATACGCACGCACTGCAACGGTATACCGAAGTTAAAAACGTTGAAGATTTCCACTAGGCTAAAAAAATACATCTTCAAAGGAAGATCAAATTATCATCGATTTCTTTATGACAAAGCTGAAGCAGTTTGAAGGAAAAGTGGTGTTACTATATACAAAGACGCGACTCGTGGACGTGGACGTACAGAAGACCTCAAATTCCGGAGTACATTGAAAAAAGACTTGCCTGGACTTAGACAAATTTAGAACGGAATTGAAAGGTAATATTCGCGCATGAATCTTTCTTTTCGGCGAAGAATTTACAATTTTAAATTTGCGATTTCATTGCGACTGTATTACTTCTTAATATGCGCAAAAATTTTAGCTATCAACGAAATTTGAAAAATCACAAAAATTTTGTGTGAAAAAAGTAAGAATTGGGAAGAACCTAGTTGCTGGATAAGAGTTGCTCGCAGTATGCGAACGCAAAAGTATGCGGACAAAGCTATTAACAAGCCGATGACAACTGTGGATTTTGAAGGCAGGCTGTTGTACTAAATGCTTGTTATGTGGAGAATGTCAGAAGTAACAAAATGTTGAATATTCTCAAAAGAATGTAAACAAAATATATTCACCATCAGAATTCCACCACTTGCCAGGAAAAAAGAATAAACAAAATATATCAACACTCACACATACACATGCGTATGTTACTGTGTGGGTGAAGCCAATGGCAAACTCTATAAGTGCCGACGTCAAAGGAAACCGTTGACCATAGCGAAGAGCTTGATTTATGTTTACCATCCGGAGAGATCCCCATTTCAGTCGAGTGTGAATTGTCAAATGCAACGTACGAAATCTACTCGGCAACGGCAGCGGCACTCAACCGTACCAAAAACGAAACGCCTCGATGGGGTTGTGCTAATAAATAACAACAATACTAATAAAATTTACTAGCTTAACTAAAAAAAAGTCACGCATGGCGTAATAACGATTAAGAAATAATAATCGAACTCGTACAATTAAAGAAAATTAAATAGTAATTTTGTGTTCTCGAAAATCAATTCGCCATTCGCAACACAACACAACACGCGTTAGTGTAAACAATAATAAAATAGTATTAAAAAAGGAGCGAGCATCAAATAGCTTTAGCATTGACTTGACAGTATTTGATAAGGCGGTGCCGTTTGTACATGTTTGGAATCTATAAGGGATTGGCAAGTGCACGTCTCGGATGTGAAAGGATAATGTGGAAGCATGTCTTCCAACTCCGTTGTGTCACTTTCATCTTTTAATATATTATTTTTTACACAGGGTATGTCTACACTGACTCATGCATTTTATATAACTCCCGCACAGCCAGCCTGTGCGTGTGCCTTAAGATATACATCATAAGTAACTGTGTAAGTGTGTGACCGCATGTGTGGATAAAATTTGCGAAAAAAATATTCAATACACCTACATACATACGCATGTATGTGCACAATATTGATGGTGTTATCCGCTGCGAACCGCCGAATCGCGCTGCTTATGCAAGTTGTTGGTACAAGGAAATGCAATTTGTGTTAGGAAGGACATTGATTTTTTAAGGTTAAATCTTGCTTAAATTATATATTAGGCGCAAGTTGCATTGTCCTTTGTGTTTTTGGGTAAACTACTCATTATGTGTGCGGACTGGCGTATACGTAACGCACAATCAGTAGGAAGCACCGAGAAAGTAAAAAGAGTATTAGCCGAAGCACTAAACGTTTGGCAAACGCCGAAAAGGGTACAAGGGCAGTGTACGATCAGTGCAGATATAGCAAATAAATTGTGTATGACATTTGATATATTAAATATGTATGTATGCGTACGAGTATGCCTCTGAACTGTAGACGCTTTGTCTGTAAAGCAATACCAAAGGGTTTAAATAAAAAAAATCACAGCCTAAGTTGGAGTATTCATTCCAATAAATACTTCATTAAATATGCAATAACATAAACAACAAAACTTATCCAGCAGTTTCCTTAATCGCTTCATATTTTTAAAATATATTTAACTGACTTACATATTTTTTTACTATTTTATTATTTTAGTCATTCTGCATACAGCCAGGAAAAATACTGTTTTCCTAATTTTTTTCCTTGTTCACTCCTTTCGGGAGCATAGGGCCTCGACAATACTTGTCTTGCGTTGGTTTCGTTAATCTATTTGATTTCTGATAGGGTAGGTGAGTAGCCTGGTGGGCGCTTGAGTAATGTTCATAAATGGTGCGTCTTATTTTAGTCACTCTTCATGCAACAAGCAAAAGCCGGGTTTTTTACTTAAAACTTAATATTAGAGCTCTAATTTATTACAGCAAAGTACAGAAAGAAATACCTGGTGGGCGTTTTGAATAATATTTTTGAAAATTGGTATCTCTTAGATACAAACTTCTGAATTGTTTTCAACTGTTTTATTCTCAAGGTTGTACCTTAAGACGGCCTTTTTTAATATGGCGCCGTTATTTGTGTCAGTCGTACAGCGAGAGCAGTTGCTCTTAACTTAACTCGGACGTGTAAAATTTGTACATGGGTGTTGTACTGGTCGGAATTAAATTCCGTCGAAAGAGCAGTGATACATAACTTGTAAGATTATGAAGGATGAACAAGTCCTCTTTAATTCTATAAATAAATACAGTATAAAATTATTATTGGAGCTTTGCTGTGGTGGCTGAGAGTAGACATACGACCGGAATGGCAAAAAACTTTGGTAACTGAGAGTAGACATGCGACCGCAAAGGGTTAATATTTCAAATATAAAGAATTGCAATGATTTTCCTTCGTTTTTATTTTTTTTAATTTCCAAAATGCGTTCCAGATGCTGATCTGGTCGTGGTTATCTTTAAAGTTTCCCAATAGTCTTAGTTACTAGTGCCTTCTCGCAACATAGTATAATTATTTATAATCGCCATTCTACGAAATAGATCAAATAAAATCGTTCACACTTAAAACTCAGTTTGTTGTTTTTGTAGTTCTACCAGCATAAACATTCCACATACATCTACGGGAAATACGGCTGTAGTAACAAGTCCTTGGCCCGTATTAGTCCCGGACATTCCGGTAACTTAGAACCGACTATCTTGGGAATGTAAAATAATACTCAGTTTGTCTAGTCTACTGGTTTTTATGTTAATTTAAGGTTTAGCTAGCCACTAGCACAGCTTTCCATATAAGAGGATGGGCAAAATATGAACTTAAGTTACGTAAGTTAAGTCTAAACTAACGGAGCTTTTATTCATCGCGCGTTTACGCGGACGCCGAACTCACAACCCCCACTACTGATACGGTCAATGTTTTGGCGAGTTGTGCAAATTATTTTCTTGCCTGTAAGTATGCAATTAATTTTGCCGAGCACATGCCTGCACCTCTCAAATCGCAAATGGAACAACATATTGAGAGGTTACTTTGCTTGCGTGTTATAACCATTAACGCAACTTAATGAATTCGGTTCCTCCCACATGAGATCAATACGATTCACAGAGTCGTCAAGCCCTCAAACTTATTCTAATATTTTTGGATAAAATGTAGTTAGTCGCTCCATATTAGTAAGCGCTAACAAACTACGTAAATTTTCAATTTCAAAAATATCATTCACTCTCTCGTCTCTACAACGGTTTCCCACTCTCCATATATTAATCCAACCATTTCGTGGTGATATTATATGTAATGGCTCCAAGATAATGCAAAATTTAAAGTTTTAATTTTTTCGTAGGATATATTTACATAATATACGTCGTGCTACTAATGAAAGTTATCGGGCATTGTGTCGAAACGTCATCGAAAATTCAAACAGATTAACAGGAACAGTCTATAATAACTAATAACCTTCATTGGAGAAGAGAATATCCCAAGAAATATAACTTATTTATAAGTTATTAAATTTTTATTTTTTATTTTTTTTTTGCCAGGTATAGCCGTTGGTCCTGGAGTTGACTTCAGTCAACGAAACAATCTAAAATAAAAATAAAAAAATCAGCTAATAAAATTCGTTAATACGTTTAATATTCTTCAAAATTGTTGAAATTTTCGTTTTGAAAACTTCTATTGCCTGAATCGGTTTTTGCGTTTGCATTTTGCAAATTGCTATTTTAAATCATCAATAATTTTACCAAATTCAATGTAGACAAAATCCTGAAACATATTTCAAAACAGTATCGAAACCGCAATATGACCTTTTTGACTATTAAACAGCTATTGTTGTTACTTCTAGAAATAACTGAATTCATAAAGTCATATTTAAGGTTGGGAAAACAACTTTGCGGAGAAGAATACGGAAGAAACAACAAAACTTTACATCCATTTTTTTCTTACACCAAGCGCTTTTATTCGTATTTTACATTTAAAAACATTGGCCTATGAGTTTATTTTTCTTTACTCTTGTTACAATGTGTATTTTTTCATGTTATTTTTAGGGCACAAAATCTTCATTATTTTTATGTTTTTGGTTTTTCTTCTCTGTTTTGTTTGTACAAAAGAAACGAAAATAAGTGGCTTGTCAAGGTGAAACCCTTTAAGTATCCCCTAAAGGCAGATGTAAGTTTTTTTACTGTTGTTTTGTCCACAGGCTTTGTTTTCTCATTTTTACGCTAAAGAACGTACAATCATCTAAACGTAAAGACATATTTCCCGCCTTGCGAATAATTTGGAGCTCACCTGCCATTGCTGACTTGTTTACATCTGCACGAGGGGCATCTGATAAATGCGTGACGTAAGATACTTAATGAAGGAAATTAGTTGGTTTTATAGTTTTCAACTTTCACCCGAGTGAGACACCCTTTTCCTATACATAGATGTGCAAATAATGGTTTTAATTGGTTGAACAAAATATTCTTTATTTTACCCTTTTAAATGACTGCCTAGGGTGGGCCCCATTCATCTCTTCGTCGTTGGAATTTTTTTTTCTCCTATATAGGAAAATTAATACGGATACAGCATATAGTGTTCGGATTGAAATTTTCGTTAATAAAATAACAGAATTTTTGTATGGAAAAATACTTTTCTTTATGTTTAGCCTATATATGTAAATTTTCATTTTTATTTTTCGAATAACTGAACTATTAAACCAAATATTTGTACATAACAAATGCTACAAAAATAAGCTAAATACATGCAACTTGTAGATGCAGATAGCTCGGTTCAATGTGAATTCATATAAGTATCTACATTTGTGTGCTGAGTAATGACGGCAGGCAATATATATCGGGTGTTTTTTTTAAGAGCTGGAGAACTGAAAATGATAATAAAACCAGAAATATTGGTGGAATGATTCTTTTATTAAAATCGGGTAGATAATTTCATGGCATTCCACCGCTGCTATGAGTTGCATAGTCCATTCGATCAGTTCAATTTTTGACCGTTTTTTCACAATAAATCTGGCCGTATGGCTTAAATCAACCAAATGTCGTCGATGTTTAACTGATTAATTTTTGGTAACAATTTCAATCAGCATGGCTCGATAACGTTCGCCATTCACTGTAGGAAGGAAGAAATAAAAAATAAAACCTGTGGATAAAACCACAGTAAAAAACTTACGTCTGCCTGTAGGGGATACTTAAAGGGTTTCATCTTGTCGAGCCACTTATATTCGTTTCTTTTGAAATGAGGACCGCTGGCGCCGCCAGTGTTCTATGAACTTCGAGAATAGATTTTTTTTTTTCAAAGTAAATTTGCACCATTTAGTCTTGCCAAAAAGTCAGAAAACTGAACACAAATCTCAACACAGTTTACCATTCTCCGTTGTCTAACCTTAGTTATCGATAACAGTAGTTCTCATGCAGCTATAAAAACACCCGCTATATGTCAAAACGGCAACGTCAAAAAGTTGTTTACATTGATTTAACCCATAAATGCATATCAGAACGAAAAAGTTCCTATGAGACTCCTAAAGAAGACGCGAAGTTCTGTGGAAACGCGTAGGAGAATAAATAAACGCTAAATACCCAAAAAGTACACATTCGCACTTGATCAAGAGAACAAAAAATTAACACAAGTAATAACTTCAAGCATTTTATTATAATATTTTGCTACACAATATTTCTTTCGAACTGTTTAGTCTTCAAATGTTTGATACTAAAGTGAATGCTGCGTCTGGAATATATTACTTTGTTAGGTGACACATATTTTTTGTTAATTCAAATGTTTCCATTCCATTCTCTAATATAAAAATGTTTGACGTCAATCAAAAACTGAATGTAGGTTCTTTACCGCTGCCCCGATACTCAACGCCCATGTGTTTTCGTTAGAAATTTCTCTTCGTAGACTTAACTTACTAATTAAAAACCCCGTCCGTCATCTCCATGTACGAATGATTTCATGAATTTTGTTTGAACTTGAAGACTAGTTTAGTTTGGGCTTACACTACTATTCTTACTCCTCCACTAAATTGTCTTCTGATGCGGTATCTATGTTTAGCTCTAAGAATATCTATGTCGAGCCATCAGTTGTAACATTTAGCGTCTTATCAAGAAGTTCTATGCTTCATGTTTGAAATTTTCGAAATCAATTTATTTATTAAAAAATAAAATAAAACAATTAGACGCCTTAATGTTACAAAAAAAATATTTAAATGCACCTTCATTTTTTGAATACTTTTTGCGTTAATGACTTTCATACATATTGACATAATATTTATACTTGCCGAATGCTGGCGTTGTCAGTGCGTAGCACACTTGTTTAAATACACTTTGATTCTGGCTTAGCTATCTAAATGATCTAAAAGATGTAAACCAGAAACATCTGTTGGAGTTGACTCTATTGCGGTGCATGCAAGGCGCATTCATTAAAGTTGATGACACTAGACCAAAAACAATGTTTCGTGCGTTTGAATGTCACAGCAAAGAATTGGCAAAGCAGAAAATAAAGAATGAATTCGCCTTGTTTCGTTCTGTGCTGACAGCCACATGGACGCGGCGAAAGAAAAATAGCAAATCAGCTGATTTACCGACATCACCTTTAATCGATTCTCCTTTTGTGCAAGTACTTGATAATTCTGGAACTTAATATACACACCTCTTAACTGCCCAAGTTCTTTGTAGAAATAGACTATTATATGAAAATGGGAGTGAATGTTTGGTAAATAGACTGCAAAAATGAAAAGGCAAAATGTATCAGTTCAGATAGATTGAATCAAATATTTTGCGACCCCGAAGTTCCCACTTAGATGTGCTGAAATCTTTTATTAGTTAAACGAATCTCTTATTTAATTCATACTTCTGGATTCTGGACGAAGTAAACATTTCAAACGAAGAGTTTTGCTTCCGGAAAGCACAATAAATCCATTTTTATCAAAATATTCCATAAAAGTTAGGCCACTGACTGGTTTAATTTTAAATTGGCATGTTACTTTGATACTGATAGTAATTTCGGGCTCAACAAAAAGCAGAGTAACTCAGTACCGTATACAAGGTGGCACAAAATTAATCACCCTAACGAAAGTTTTATAATTTTTGGAAATGGCGTCATACGCAAATCATATTCGTGTGAACTAAACAGCTGCAGTATACAAACAGACCAGTAATGATGAAAATAAAAATAAAGATTGAAAATAAAAATGAAATAAAGATTTCCATCACTCAAAATTATTTTTTTTCCTTTAATAAAGAATTTATTCAAAAACAAAAGTGCAGTATAGAAGCATACAAGCAATGGAGCGCATAAAGGTTAAAATAAAGATTTCCAAATAAAAAGAAAGAAAGTAAGAAAGTTACTTAAAACCAAAATTGGATGATTAATTTTGCGCCGCCTTGTATATGCTGATCGTGAGCTGGCAAATAAGTCCACTTCAAGTAAAAGCGGTTCGGAGGAGAAACAAGCCCTGGAAATGGCAAAAGATCGCAGTTTTTCTCGGACTTATATTTACGAGGTCTCTTCTTTTCGCCAAGCGTGGCGAATAAATGAAGCAACTGGTATAAATAAACATATCTTGGCAGCGCTGGAATAGAGCTGCCTAAAATTACATTTGTTTGTAAGATAGCGAATTATACCAGTTTAATGAGGTATAACTCGTATGCTCGTTAGCTTCGAGGCTTTCTCGATGACTATGCTCTCGCTTTCATATGCAAATTTTTGGTCAAGTGAGCTGAGCAGAGAAATGGCGAATAGAAGAGGTCTACAATTATATTCTTGGCCGCCGTGGCCGAATGGGTGGGTAAGAGGCAACCGATAGCCTAATAACCTAATAGCCCCTCAGTAGGCATTGACAAACCTCTGAGTGCATTTCTGTCATGCGGGGTATACAACTGTACGACAATTTCAAGACGTTAGCCATAAATTGCAGGTGGAGTTCAACCAAATAACTAAAGAAGGATGTTATGTGCATATCTGTGTTTCTTTGGTAGAACAACTTATGGGACTTCAACAGGTTTTGCTTTATAATCAATAAATTCTGATCTACTATAAACCAATTTAGTATTATAAGTATATTCTACTTTTATTAAGATGGCTACTAAAGCTACAGCTATGAATGATGAACTGATTTAGTGCTTCACAGAATAAAAGTGCTAAGTCTACTTAAGTTGTTTTATCAAAAGTACATACATATTTATGTACATATAAGGTAGTCGTTTATTGTTGAGTATTTCTATTTAGTTTGACATCCGCACACTTTAAGATGCTGTTAACCTTCCACTTCAGTTGTGGCCACTCGCTCGAATATATTTATTACAGTTAGCTAAATGGTTCATATTTACTGCATTACTGACAATTTTTCTAAATTTGAATATTTCATTGTTTAGGTAGTGATTTATCTGCACTTGCACAAATCTTTAATAGCTACAAAAGATTTACTCACGCGAATAAGTACACTAAAGGCGCTTTCAGACATTTACCTTGCCATGCTTACTTTCAGCAAGTCTAAGCATGTAATGCACTTTATATAAAAAACGTATATATAAAATAGCACATTATATACATCCACAATTTCATTAATAATAATATTCTTTTAAATTCTTTTTAAAATTCCAAAAATTAACAAAAATCAATTGTTTCAGTATTCGGTTTTTATTCAAAACGATGCCATTCTTGTGGCTGTCCCGGCTGGCTTCGCAGTAGCGCAATCTGTTAACTTAGTGTTCAAAGACCATAAAAACTCTAACGGCGTCAAAACGTAACTCAAAGGTGGTCTATTGACATCGTTAACACGATTACCAAACTCGGAGCGCAAATAATCGAATAGGGGCATAGGCTATATGGAATGAGGCCAAAGATCGTTCAAGTCGATGTCTTCAATGTCCGATCACAAAAAATCGTTATATCTCTGTAGCGCCCACCGTTGACCGAAATGCAGCATTTCCACAAAAAAAAGCAAAAAAAAAGAGCCAATGGTGCCACTGCTGCAACATCCATACTAAACTGTCACTCTCTGAGGATGCATTGGCTTCTCGACTATGACTTTGCGCTTCATCAGAAAAGATGATTTTACTTTCTTTTCAATAAACGCACTATTCGTGTTACACAACAGTTTCTTTGAAATAAGTGCGCAGTATTTGACAGCGTAGTTCAAGCGTAGAGCGTACCACGGAGATATGATATCGATTTGCTGATGATTTTGATGTGTTTAAAAAAATACACTATATGGACCACCCTGTATTTTAATATTTTACCCTATAAACCCCACTCCCTAACACTCCATACTTTGAAAGAATATGATTTGAAACAAACTCATTAGAAATTATGTAACATCCTGCCCATACCAGGGACCGGCCATGGACCGAAAAATCGTCAACCAGATGGTTTATATCCAAGGATGATACATTACCAGATTTGCTATTTAGCTGTGATGAAAAAGGAAATTGTGAGGGGAACTTTGGCTGACACATCACTTCGGAGATTCATCCGAATTCTTCACGATCATTTCACATGTCCAATCAGTCTTTGTTCAGATAGCAACCAAGCAACATGAGTGAAGGTTGGATTGATTTGTTGTTCGTATATCACTAACACAATCTTATTGCTAGTCGAATTCTTCACGATCATTTCACATGTATTCACACACCCGTCCAATCAGTCGTTATTCAGATAGCAATGAAGTGTCATTGGTTGGTTTTTTTTGTGTATCGTCCATGTTCATCCTATCGTATGACGCAGAAGCTTGAACAATGACAACATCCGATGAGGTGTTACTTAGAGTGTTTGAGGGAAAGATTCTGAGGAAGATTTTTGGACCTTTGCACGTTGGTGACAACGAGTATCGTAGGCGAT
Organism: Anastrepha ludens; assembly: GCF_028408465.1. NCBI lineage: Eukaryota > Metazoa > Arthropoda > Insecta > Diptera > Tephritidae > Anastrepha > Anastrepha ludens. Next base: position 5,788,256 of record NC_071499.1, on the reverse strand, counting down.
GGAACGTCAAGCTGTATGAACTTTACGACGACATAAACAGTGCAGCGAATAAAGATCCAGTGGATCCAGACCCAACTAAAGAAAGTCACTTTATCCGAATCGATACAAGCGGTCCGGCTCTGAAAGTATTCGATGCGGTACCAGCTGGTGGTATAAAAGGAAGTGATAGTCCTTCTCTGCGTTGAAACGATCAGGTGGGGAAGGTATTGACTAGGTGTTTCCAACTGGCACCGAAAATTTCTTGGTATTCCGTGGCAAATTATAATATGTTCTTTCAAAAAAAAAAAAAAAAAAAAAAATAATAGTAATAATAAAAAAAGACGTGTAATAAACACCCAGCATAAAGCTAGGAAATTAAAAGTAACTTTTCAAATCTGTAGGCTTTCTTATAATTGCAGTCTGATTATGCAATTTTCATTTCGAGTTTGATTGGCGAAAAACCGATGCATATCAAACTACTTTTCGGGTGTAGACAGCAAATAATTTCACAATTCACTTTCTTTGCCATGTTTGATCACACCTTTAGGGACACACACAACCAAACACACAAGCATTTTAGTGCACATCTTACATCTCCTCAGTGCCAATGTCATGCAACAAATTTTGTTCACTTCCTTTTTCTGCCAACTTCCGCAACCATCATACACTTTGCACATTTTGCTTATGACCTTTACATGCTTTTCCATCCCTAAATATTTGCACTTCTGTTTGTATGTTTGCACGACTACGAGTATGTGCATAAGTGTTGATCTTTCCTGCTTATGTGTTTTGTTCTTTTATTAACTTTCGTCCAAGTACGAGTATTGGCCATACACAGGCGCACACAATGATCGGGCTAACACTTTAAGTTCGCACACTGAATGCGGACAATGTACAATACGGCCTTCTAATGCATACACACACACATATATGTACATATATTTGTTTAGCTGTCGTTCGCCATGCTCATTTTATTGATAGGGCAGCAAAGGACTTACACAAATACAAATGTATATATGGATGTCTGAATGTATGCATGCACAAATCAACGCAAGCATACAACTGCACAAGTGCATGCATACATATATTATATGAGTGGGTAAGCGCCTGTGCATACATGTAAATGTGTCTATTGTGTTAGTGGTGTTTACTTGTGTGTCTTAAGTATTTGCATGCAAATAGAAATGCGTGCATATGAAACGTTGTAATGTCAAGGGCATACGAGTATACAGTTGTTGCTATTTGCTGTTACTGACTTGCCTTTCTCGGACACTTGAAGCATAAGTAAACGAAAGGGTTGAAGTTGTACGTTGCCATGAAATCTTGAGTGTTTGCAGAAAAACAAAACGAACATTTAGTTCATTCTTGAATTAAAGCCAAAATTAACGAAAATTAAAGAAATAATTTTAAATTTGAATTTTGGTTTTGAATAACGCTTTGGTTATGAGATATAATTTTGTTTTTTTTCAACTGTAAATTATCAAAATCCATTAGGTCTCGCCTAGGACATTTTACTCCTTTATTTCATCATAAAAAATCAGTCACCCAAGAAAATGTTTAGAAAGTCGAGAACTTAGTCGGAAATCGAAAACTGGCCGGTCGAATAATTAAATTGTGGCAAATAGTAAAAGATTAACAGAATGGCAAAATAATAAATTGGAGAGGCTTTACATGAATATTTGCACATATGTAACATGAAAAATACCATTAAGGAGAGACAGACTCTGTTTGGTCAATTGGTTAGTCAATTTCTGTGAGCTGATAATCACGGCTTTTATGTTCACCGCTGGACCTACTCATTGCCTTTATTTGTCGCTCGCAGCCTATTATATGACCGTAGCCTTAGGGCGCTCTTAGTGAATGATAATTAGTCTTCTTCATGAAACATCAAAAGCTGCAATTGCAAAAAGCATTTGGTTACGTATACGCAGTGGAGGCTGAGAGAAGGCGTACTAAAAGCATTCTATCAATTTGGAATTCTAACTTATTTTAAATAGCCAAGATCAACCTTTAATTTCTGATAGCAAAACAAGATTCAGCACGAAAATATTTCTTTTTAACTTAAATCTTTAGGTAAGTGATAAGATTTTGCTATTAATTAAAGTATATTCGGAAAATATGCTAGTTTTCTAAGCACGAGACATCTTCATAGTTTGTAGAATCCGGTCTTACCAGGAGAACCATTATGTTCTTCTTAGAAAATTTGACAATCAAACGTAATATATAAAAATTTAACAACAATACTGCACTTGTGTCATAGTAGATAATTGTTTTTTTGAGTCAGCGTGTAATGATCTTAATGCACGTTAATCTTACAAGAAAAGCGTTTCAATGGTTAACTCGAGTGTCATCCAACAGATGAGTATATGCACGCATACATAAGTACATACAAACATGCCACTTGTGAGAAGCATACCGCAATATTAGCAGCAGTGAAAGCAAAATAAGCACATAAGCGACAAGAAAAGTAGTTGAAACAAATTGACCCCAAACATGTGTATGTACAATAATGACACTGCCGCGCACTCTGGCTGTAGGAAAACGAATTTTACGAGAAATACATATTTCTGAGAACTTTTTTTGGGGTCCGGTTTACTTTGCGTCATTTATAAACGATCAAATGCGCTAACAACTATTTACAACGGGACACACACTCATGTGTCCATCATCTAAAATCTGTAGTAGCTGCTATTTCGGTAGTTGCTATATTCCGTCATTAGCCTCCTTCCTACTTTTCCACTTACGCTTGTCCTATCTTATATAATATTTACCGCACTCGACCTTTTCAGATGTCCTAGGTGTGGGACATATCAATCTTCAAACAGTGCTGGAAATATATACAAGTTGATCAGCAAAAAATCCGGCGGCAAATAAAGCGGATTGTCTAACACTGAGATGCTTCACTAGGCTAGAAACCTCTTCACAAAGTATGTACTATAAGCCGGTGCAATGTCTGGGTGGTGAATCCATGATTTGTTCTTCCATATATATTCTCGCCTTTTTTGACGCGTGGTTTATCATTTTATTTGCCGAGCAGATCGCAGCATCTCTCAACCGGCTAAAGTTAGGTTAGCTTTTTGTGGCAGTTGGCAACACCAGAGTAGCCAACTCACTTACATCGTGTAGTATAGAAGCGTGACCGACTCGCCGAGTTTGCCATAGCGCCATACTATTAAGTCCAAGCGCTGAAGCGACGGCCACGTGTAAGCGGGTAAGTTGACTAGCATCTCGGGTAAGTTGACTAGTACCTCGACTGCTTAATTTGGGTGCTTCCTCAGCAGTTTCGTACAACTTGCCTTTTGAGGTGACGGACACCTCACACGTATTCCATATCGTAAAATGGGGCGAACTACCGAAGTGTAAAGCCAGTGTGTAATATGAGGTGTTAATCCGCTTTTGATTCCGACCGTTTTTTTCCATGTGTGCAATGCAATGTTGGCCCTTTGAACCCTATTCTCAATATTAGGTTTCGATCTAAGTTTCCTGTCTAATATCAGTCCTAAGTATTTAACATTCTCTTTCAAAGGAATTTCCACACCCTTGAGAATTAGCGGGGAGACTGTAGGCAGGCTATGTTTCGTTGTAAAAAGAATTAGTTCAGTTTTATCAGGGTTCATTCCGACGCCCCTACTTTCTATCCAATTACTAAGCGTGGCCATGTTAAAGCGCAGAATATCCATGAGTGCCAAATCGTCAGCGTTAGCTGGGACGTGGCAACCCCCTCTCCCTAGGGCCAGTAGTAAGGAGTTCACTGCCAAAATCCAGAGGAGAAGAGAGAGGACTCCTCCCTGAGGAGTACCTCTATAAACCTGTCTGTTTATTATTGTGTTGCCTAATCAGTTACCTTTCTTTTGACAAGGATAGTCTCGATCAGAGTAGCAACATTAGGTTCGACTCCAAAATCTTCTAGAGCAACCGTTATGGTGCTTGTATTAATATTGTTAAAGGCTCATTCAATGTGAACACAAGCTACCAGAGCAAACTCTTTTTCTGCCAGCTCTACTCGCAATCTCTGGGCTCTGCTGACTTGATGAAAAATTTGCATGTGAAAGCAACAACAAGGTTATCGAACAAGCCTCGCAGCTAGCGAGTATGGTTATACCTTATTAAACTGGTATAATTCGCTATCTTACAGACAAATGTAATTTTAGGCAGCTCGATTCCAGCGCTGCCAAGATATGTCCATTTATACCAGTTGCTTCATCTATTAGCTATTTGTTAACGCTTGGCCTAATATAAAATGATTGTGAAGGTGAAAATGTAGAGGGGGTTAAAGTTGAATATAAGAATGAAAATAAAGCGAAAAAAATAATAATAATAAGATAAAGAGCAGGATAGAAATATAGAAAAAGATGGAGATAAAGAGAGGATAGAGAAAAATGTAAAGGCAGTTCTGCTCTATGCCTATGAAACATGGTGTCTCTCAGCGGAAATTGAACAAAAGCTTCAAGTATTTGTGAGCCGCTGCCTAAGACGCATTCTACGTACTTGGTGGCCAGACAAGTGGATATCTAAAGCTGAATTGCATAGGCGATTCCATTAAAAATCTATTGTAAATGAAATCTAAGAACGCAAATGGAGATGGACTGGCTATACCTTGCGGAATATAGATTCCGAGTATACATAGATAGACGTCGAGATTTGCACTTCGACCTCATGGTCTTTTGTGCCCTCTGCTCATCACAGTATCTCATTCAGAGCCAGCCCCTTATTAAAGTCAGGATAGAGCTGGGAAGACGGCACTGAAGGCAGCAGACAAGCAATGGACTGGACACCGCAGGAGAGATAGACCTAGATGTGCTTGGCGACTCTGCATAGAGGAGGAATTTATAATCGTGGATAAACCCCGAACTTGGCAGGAGGTGAAAATTGAAATCAAGAACCGTACAGAATGGAAAAATTTTACTTTGGCCCTATGCTTCGATCAAGGAATGAAGAAGATGATAAAAAATACCACTAAAAAAGAACACTAGTAATTAATAAAATTAAATTTTTGTAAGAGTTCCTAAGCCTAATATGACTTAATATATTGAAATATTTTATGCTTTCCATACAGTAGGTAATAACATTAGCCAAATTCGGAATAAAAACATCTTTCAAAAATACTTGAAATTATTCGTTGTTTCTGTTATTATTCACATGACTGTATATCCGACTCAGAAGGATATGCAACTCGCCTGGTGCTAGTGCTGAGACATTAATTTGTTTCGCTAAATCTGAGATTCTCTGTCTTATGTGTAAATATATTTATGCTTAGGAACACATTCGTATTTGCTCATGGGCACCACATCCATATATGAAAGTAAATATGATAATCAGCTAAATACACACGCGCATACTCACATATATTAATGTGGTGTAAACCCAGCTGTACAGCAATAAGTGTGTATTAGGAAATAAATAGGAAATGACATACGGCTGCCACACTTCCACCTCCACCTACAATTATGGGCAGAAGCATGAAAAATGCAACAAATTGTCAACGCCAGAATAAACCAAAAGGACGACGGAGGACTCGTATGTAGGCACAATTTCTGCAGACGTATTCACTTTGTCAGCTGACAAAAGTGAGAAGAGAAAGATTGAATGGAATTTTTAATGCGCGCACATACTGCACACGTCCCGCACACGTTTTAGACCTTACGTGCGCCTCAACGCTGTGCTCCTCACATTCTTCACAAAGATTTGCATACTTTGGATTGAGATGCGCATACAAATGCTACGAATTTGGGCTATGGCAAAAAGTTGAATTTTGTGATGGCGTTATTATTGTTGCTGTAGAGGTTGAAGTCATTATTATTGTTTCAATTGTCTTCTCTGGGCTGTTGTTTTCTAGGCAGCCTTGCGCGCCAAGTGCATGGTCAAGTGCATATCGTTTGGGAGACGTTGTATATTTGCATACATTTAATTTAATCCCGAGTGTATGTTTCTTCTAAATCAAACACCATCAGTATTGCATTAGAAACGGGAATTAATATGTTAGCTAATATTAAATTGTAAATGAGCTATAAAGCGGCAATAAAAAAACTCATTAGAATTACAATTGCCAATGAATTAATTCTCGCATAGTATCATAGTATCTACTCTTCACAGTTGAGTTACTGTTTGCGGGATGGCATATACGAGTATGAGCCGTTTTCTTTGAAAGTAGTGTAAGTCCATTTTCACAAAAAAAAAAAAGTTAATGCTAAAAATTAATACAATTTCTATGAACTTTTTATTTATAAACTTTTTCCAAAAAAGTCTGTTGAAATTTTCATTGTTTATATCATTACAAATTTTCGTAGTTAATGAAGTTACAAATATAATTACGTTGAAAATGGTGTAAGTCCAGTTTCCTCAAAGACAGAAAGCAGAAAGAGAAAGAAGCAGGCAGGTGGAAAAAGGAAGAAGGGGCTTTGGATTAGAGGTTGACGGCCAACAGTGGCTAATTACTTTCGTATTAATCGCTTCAAGCTACTGAAGAATTTCACAAGTTGATTGATATTTACGCTCGCAATATCCGCTAGTGTAGCAAAAAAGTGAGAGCCCAATGTCAAAATCTTTGCCCGACGAGAGCAGGGCAATGAAGAAGAATGTGCTGAGATGATTCCACTTCGTCCTCCAGACAGCTTCTGCAGAAAGACCTTTAAGCAATCCCAGGTCTCACAAGAGGTTAACGAGTGGTGTGAAATTGGCTCTCCGCTCCGAAACGAGTTCGTGTCCAGAAATCGGCCAAGAAGGTGTTAGCATCAGATGCGAAAGGAACTTTGTTTGTGGATTACTTGCAAACTAGTAAAACAATAAATTCTGAATATTATTGTAACCTTTTAGACCAACTGAAGCAAACAATTCTTGAAAAAATACGCAATTTGCAAAAGAAAAAATTCTTTTTCATCAGAGCAATGCATTGTGTCACAGGAGTAGTTTGACAATGGCTAAAATACATGAATTAAAGTGCGAAGCATCCACCGTATTCCCAAGAAATGGTCCCTATCGACATCAATCTGTTATCAGTCCTAAAAGAATTCATGCTTGGAAAGCATTTTTCATCAAATGATAAGGCGGTAACAATTGTGGAAGCGTATTTTGCAGCCCTTCCAAATTCTAACTTGAGGAAGAGGAAGAATGCAAGATGAAGTCCAAAATAAACAAGACTGAGCTAGAATAGAAACGACAGGATCTTTGTTCTGATAACTTCTAGTTTATTTATTCAAAATAGCCCCCTTTAGCCTCGATACTCTGTTTTGCACGATCTAAAAACTTTTCGAAAGAGTGTTTCAGGTCATTGACGGGAATGTCCTTCAGGATGTTGGTACAAGCCTTTTGGATGGCATCTACGGACGCAAAATGTTTTCCTTTCATGGTCAAATGCAATTTTCCGAATAGGTAGAAGCCACAGGGAGCCAAATCAGTTGAATACGGTGAGTGATTGATGGATAAAATGCGATTTCTAGTCAAAAAAGCAGTCACAAGAGTGGATCGATGAGATCGATGTGCATTATCATGCAATAAGCGCCAACTTCCCTTTTTGCGGTATTCAGAGCGAATTCGACGAATGCGATGCAACAAACGCTTCAAAACGCCCAGATAGAAAATTGCATTTACGGTTTTCCCCGCTGGCACGAACTCATTGTGAACAATTCCCTTGGAATCGAAAAAAAACAAATGAACACCGCCTTGTTATTGTTCCACAAGTGGTGGGTCCCAGTTTTAAGCCGACTCCGAAGGGCAGATATTTTTTATAAAGAGCGTTTTCATGGCAAAAGTACACTCGGATGTTTGCCATTGCCTGCCGAGGGGCAACCACTACTAAAAAAAAAACCGTGGTTGGTGTTTCATGCCTCCAGTGGGTTTCGAAACGGGCTCTACTGAAAGAAAGTACCACACGAACCTATTCGGACACTGCGGCCTAATTATTCCATGATTTACCTTCAGATTAATCAAAAGTTGTATTCACTTAATTAATTTGGTAATTCAAATTATTTTAGTTACTAACTGAAACTACTTGAATTGCTCAGCTATCACATAATTCCACGTAAAAGGGTTTTGATGGAAAAACAAAAATAATAATAATTTGATAAAGTGTTGTAATTTATAAAGGTCTTATGTGCACTTAAGTGCGTACGTAAGTATCATCTTCCTACTTAGCGCCAATGGGCCACATGCATTGCTGCCTGCTTGATTACTTGCATATGCTCATAATGTGGAGCATATCTACATACATATACACACGTATACTTCCTGCAACAAGCAGAGATGCAAAACATTTATAATTAACATACGAATGCACTTTTGCAGAGAGCTTTGCTTTTCATATACGCAAAAGTACTGCAAGTATTATTCCACTTTGTTTCTTCCGTGCTAATGTAGTAAATTGTGAAAGTGTTCTCTTTTTGTTGTAATTGTACATAATTTGTCTATTCAAGCTCATTTCTCGTATCCCTAAGCACATTTAATCTGAGCTCATTGCTCATTTTTCCGCTCTTTTAAATATCACAAAGCCGCAAATTACCTTTGTTTAACGCTTGCGTTGTGTCTGCGGCTACATTATGATGGAAGCGAAGCGCAAAATAAGTATGAATGGATAAGTAAATACGCAAACATATTAAAGGCATAACCATGGAGAAGACGTGATTCTTTGGAAACTAGCGTAGGACTAGTCCAGCTTGAATCAGTGCCGACTTGTGCCGGCTAATCTCAAACAAATGTAACACAAGAGATGGGACTATTTTTATGCCGGTGCTACTAGATGAGCTTTTTTGGCAAAGTTGAACGGGAAAATGTCCAATAAAGGTGATAATGCTTTGGGAGCATTTGAGAGATCTTCGCAAGTTTTATGACCCTGCTTGCGTAGGCATGAGTAGCAATGAACTCTACGAACTTTGTATAAAATTGGCGCTTACATCCTTTATAGGGTGTTTGGCCGAGCTCCTCCTCCTATTTGGGGTGTCAGTCTTCATGTTTTTCTACAAATGGAGGGTCCTACAATTTTAAGCCGACTCCGAATGGCAAATGGTTTCTTATGAGGAGCTTTTTGATGGCAGAAATACACTCGGAGGTTTGTCATTGCCTGTCGAAGGGTGACCGCTATTTGAAAAAACTTTGTCTATCATTTAGTGTTTCATACACTGAGATTCGAGCCTGTGGATTTCCGAATGATAATCATGGACTAATCCTTTCGCTTATGGCCTTGAGCCTTCAGTTCGGATATGTTGAACATATTCATCGCTCCTATGAAAATATCCTTCGTTTCGACACCTATGTGTAAGGAAAGAAAGTACGAATGCCCACGAATACGATGGAATGGGCAGATATAGAAGTACCTGCCCGCACTTGGTACGAGTAACGGCGAAGTTTTTCGGTCTCGGCTCAAAACTTACAGACGGTTGTAGAGTCTAATAAAAAGAAAAATAAGCTGGACTGCTCATAAAGCTGTAGGTCCCTCCATTGGCACGTTAAAGCACGCACCACAAATTATAGAACTTGGTCTAGACACTTTTTACAGAAATTCAAATGGCCAGTCAATTATTATCGTGCAGTGTAAATATTTGTTTTCAAATTCAGTAAATATTGATGGAAAAATCTTTCACTTTAACACATGGGCTGATAAGTCCTGGGCCTAATAAAGAAAACGCATTTTTTATTTTGTTCAAAATTAGTTAATATTTCCATCAAGAACAGCGCAAATTCCAGCGCACCTCTAACATTTCAATGTCTCTTTTATAGAATGATTTGCCTATTGCCTCAAAATAGGCCTCAGTTTCAGCGATAACCTCTTCATTTGAGCGAAATTTCTTACCGGCGAGCATTTTTTAAGGTCTGTGAACAGCCAGTAGTCGCTGGGAGCCAAAGCCGGCGAATACCGTGGATGTGGGAGTAAAGAGAAGCCAATGTTTCGATTGGCTTGTGACATGGCGCGTTGTATTGAAAGTGAGCAAACGCCGCACCCACTTTGAAGAGAGCTTTCTCATAGTCAAATGCTCATGCAATATAAAGTCAAGGCATATCTTTACGATGTCAGCTAACTCACGCCCCTTCACTTTTCGATCATTCAAAACGATTTTGTGGATTTTTTGATGTTTTTTGTCCTCATTTGGACGAAATTATTTTTGATCTATTATTTTGAAAATAACAAAAGGGGTGTCACTCTTAGCACAATAACTCTCGAACTAATGAATAGGATATCATGATTTTGCGATGGGATTTCCAAATCGGCGTGATTTGTATAATTTTTTATATATAGCGACGATAACTGCATGCGTCTTCATTTCTTGAGTTCAGTTGTAGTCCTTCATGTCTTATCTGAAAGAGAGCACATTTTGGTCTGTATTTCAGATGCCATGTGCTCTATATCCGGGGTTAACATTTCTGCACTAAAGGAAGTTATGTGCTTCAAATCAATGCCCCAAAAAGGGGGTTTAAATATTTTAGTGGGGTGTATTTATATAATGACGACATTATATTGTACAATATTTTTAACCCATTCAGAAGCCACATCTACATTTTGTTGCTAACCCACCAAAGCAGAGTATTGCTGTGCTCAGGAAAACATTTTTTTGCCAGTGTCATATCGAAAATTCGAAATTAATTTAATTTTTAATTTATCTCCAACATTTCCAAAAAACACATCATTCATGCGCTTAAATTACGTTGGCGTGCGACGTTAGCTAGGAAATGTTTTGCTCCAGTTTACGTGACGAATATAACGGATTACAATTTCCGCTCTAAATTAATTGCTGCGAGATTCATTGTCGATACGTTGTAATTGTTGGTACGAGTATAGTTAATAGTAATAGTTAGACTGTGAGTCCGGTTTCTTTTTTGAAACTCTTTAATTAAATGCATGTAAGTTTTTTGTACATCCGATCTGTGCTAACACCCAGCGCCAATGAATTGCATACTACATACTTATATACATACATACATGCATAGCTATGTTTATCTACACTTGTGGACACAGGTAGTCAGACACGCATATGTATTAACCAAATGTAACAGAATTTGCGTGATCCAAATTGTAAAGCTGTCCAATAACGAACCATTGTAATTACACACAACTGGACCCACATAGGAATATACATATGTATGTATATGTATACATACAAACACTTACGGTGGGATGTTACGTTTTTGTCACACAAATTGGCAACAGTGACATGCTGAGTGGTACACAGAATAATGTTGTTATAAAATTTCGTTGCATTATTGTTGTTGGTATTTGTTTGTTACCGGCATGTAAGATAATGAAATGTGTTATTTGCATTCATTCACTTTTATACTCGTGCAATAGTTAGTCTCGCATTCCTATAATTTCATTGTCACCAATCAGCATGGGCTTATGTGGAACACCAGTTTGGCATTCAATTTCAGTTCAGTTAGTCCGACTGTCGTCGATGTCAAAAGAAGAAGTGAGATGAGCTGATATATTTGCCGGTTCAAGTTATCAAATTTCTGTCCTGCAACTCGCTTGTTAGATAACATCAAGAAGTCAACCACTTATTGGACGAGAAGCCCGGCCAATACAATTATTATATTTACTATACTTATGCATATGTACAATATACTTGCTCTTATATGTGCCCATTATTATTTAGTGAATTGCATTTGCATAAATTAAAAAATATTTTTACATTATGCGCCCTCTTATTTAGAAATTTTGTGTGAATTTGGAATTGACTTAGGCCATTTTCAAAATTAACTGAATGTCCTATAAATGACTTAAAACAATAAAGAACTTACTTACTTACTTATGTGGCGCTACATCCGTGTGTCGGTTTTGGCCGAATCCAAAAGGGCACGCCAGCTGCTTCTGTCTTGGGATCGTTGGTGCCAGCTGGAAATCTCGAGTGAAGACAGGTCCTGCAGCACTTGGTCTTTCCAACGGAGGTGTGGACTCCCTGCTCCATGCCTTCATTTTTGGGAAGCGTAGCCGCTGTATTTTTACACGCTTAACTATGTTCATGTCCCTATATAGCTCTTACAACTCGCTGTCCACCGTACGCAGTACTCCTCACTAACGCGGCGGGGGCCAAAGATCTTTCGCAAAATTTTTCTCTCGAAGGCTCCCAAAACTTTTTCATCCACTGTTGACATAGGCATTCTTCTGCGCCACATTAGGATAGGAATAATGAGCGTTTTGTAGAGTGTCAGTTTAGTCCTTCGAGAGAGGTTGCTACTTCTCAGTTGCCTACTGAGCCCAAAGTAACACCTGTTGGCAAGAGCTATTCTCCGTTTGATCTCCAGGCTGACGTCATTTCTGTTATTAATACTGGTCTCAAGGGAGACAAAGTCCTTCACAACTTTGAATTGTTGGTTGTCAACACTGACATATTATCCAAGACTCGAATACTCCCTGTGTGTTGATAGCAGGTACTTTGTCTTACCCCCATTCACCGCAAGACCCACTTTTCTCGCCTCTCTCTTTAAACCGGAGCATGCCGAGTGACAGCGCCATCGGCATATCCTAGTAGCATGGTACTCTTAAGAAAAATAATACCAGTGCGGTTCAGCTCGGCAGCGCGAAAGATTTTTTCCAGCAAGAGGTTGAAAAAGTTACAAAATAGAGAATCGCCTTGTGTGAAACCCCGCTTGTTATCGAACGGCTCGGAGAGGTTACTTCCAATTCTGACGGCGCTTGTGGTAGCGCGCAACTTCATCTTTCACAGCCGTATTACTTTTGTGAGGATGCCAAACTCCGACATAGCGGCATAGAGGTGATTTCTATCCGTGCTATCAAAGGCGGCTTTGAAATCGACGAAGAAGTGGTGCGTGTCGAGTTGTTTTTCGTGGGTTTTCTCCAGGATTTGGCGTGGTGTGAAGATTTGGTCTATGGTGGACTCACCAGGCCTGAAGCCGCATTGATAGGGTTCAATCAGTTTGTTGACTATGGGATTCATTCTCTCACACAATACGCTCGACAGGACCTTGTATGCGATGTTAAGCAGGCTTATCCCGTGGTAATTTGCACGGATTGCAGGATCACCCTTCTTATGTATTGGGCACAGCACAAGGAACTGATGCATGCGGTTTGTCACCCTCCAGCTTTGTATAGCTCGGCGGGAAGTCCGTCTGCTCCAGCGGCTTTGTTGTTCTGATTCGCCTAATGGATGTTCGCACCTCATCTAAGTCGGGTGAGGCACGATGATTCCATAGTCAGCGACTGGTGTATCGGTATCTACTTCCCTATCTACGCTGCTACATCAACTATTAAGCAACTGAGAGAAGTGATTCCTTCATAACCTAGGTGTACCTTGGTCATCCGTCACCAGATCGTTGTTTTCGTTTTTGCAGGAGCTGGCCCCGGTCTTAAAACCTTTGGTCTGGCTCTTGACATTTGATAAAATTTTCGGGCCATGTTATTGTCGCCGAGCATCTCAAGCTCCTCGGGCTCACGTCTTTCCACATCCCCTTTTTTGCGCCTGAAAAGACGCCTCTCTTCCTTCCGCAGCTCGCGATATCGCTCCATCGTGGCTACGCGTTGCGGCCGACCGCAGTGTGGTTTTGTATGTTGCGTCTTTTACTGCAGTGGTGTGGCGGCACTCGGCGTCGTATCAGGTGCTGCGTTGCTGTTGGTGTAATCCAACCACCGTTTCAGCAGCGGTACGCATGCCGCGAGCGATTATTGTCCACCGCTCATTTATGTCGTTGGGCTGGTGAGTGCTCTGATTGTGCTGGAGTGAGAGTTGAGCTGCGAAGTTCCTGGCTATCTCTTATGATCGCAGCTGGCTGCGACAAGGTAATGATCGGAATCGATGTTGGCTCCTCGGATTGTGCGCACGTCTAGAAAACGGTGGTCAATCTGCGACCGCGTCGATTGATCTGGAGATAGCCAGATTGCTTTGTGGATGTCTTGATGCTGTAAGCTGCAGTGAAATCGATCAGCCTCATACAGTTGTCAGTAGTTTCGTCGTGAAGGCTAAATTTTCCGACGGTTGAGACAAACACATCTTCCTTGCCCACTCTGGCATTAAAATCGCCAAGTACGATTTTGATATCGGGTCGTTGGCTTCTTCCAGACTTTCGTAGTAATAAAGAACTATGAGAACCATTTTTTATCATTTCGAGTTTTTAAGATTCTTTAAATGCTCCTAAAAAAATAAAGGGGTGTATGGTAGTAAGCACGTAATATCTATGTTTCCCTTCCGTTACTGATCTAGTGGTAGTGTATAAAGGAAGAAGCTTAATATTTCCATATATTTTTGGTCGTTCCCCTTTAAATGAAAGATCCAAAAATGGAATTTAGAATCATCTAAAGAAGTTTTATAGAACATTTTATAAGGTTCATTTTTCAAGAATCTCATCCGCTGTATTTGCAGCCAAGAGTCAGATTACCCCGCGTTATTTTTTACTCTTCTTCTTGTTGACTCTTCTAGTGATTTTGTTGAAATAAAATCCGGCGACATTCGTTTTATGTATTCGAAAATGTTTTTCTACTTCTACACATTTCTTTCTATTCTTAATAATGCCCACGGTTGTATGGGTGATTTGATTTTTTATTTTCATTTCTATCAACCCAAAATCACAGTCATTCGGTAGAAACGAATGACCAGACATCAAAAACGCGTCAAAGAGGGCCAAGCGCCGTTTTCAAGTTATGTTTATAAATTTTTTTAAATAAAAATTTCACTTTCATAATTAACACTGACTATTGAATGTAGAATGTTGAAATTTCAACCATCATCTAATGGTTCATTTTTGACAATACCGTAAAAATTACATTAAATAAATTTATTTCAAAATAATCTATATATATAAAAATTAAGCCGAAAAAAAGTGTGCATTTGTCTCCGGTAATCTCACCAACGCGTGTAAGAAAAACAATGAAAGTTTCACACATTGTTGGTGTTTCTTTGGCAAAGGTTTCTGTGAAGTTTGGTTGAAATCCGATAACGCGTGTGTGTGCGGTGCGTCGGTTAAGTGAGTGTGTTTTTGCTATTTGCCGCACGTATTTTTTGTGCCGCACATAGCATTCATTAGAATTGAATACATTTTGGTCGTGTGTATCTGGGCCGATTATTATGAAATTTGGTATATATAGGTGGCGATGCCGAAGGCCAAAACGAGGACCCGGGAAACCCTAGGATGTGTTTTTACAATGTGGGTATCAAATCAAAGCTACTGATGAGTGCTTTAACACAGAGTATTTTTTAGATCTCTGAGTTACCAGGGTCTCGAGATATAGCCGAAAAGGTAGACCAAGGTACCCTTGGATGTGTTTGTACAATATGGGTATCAGATGGAAGCTGTTGATGAAAGCTTTTAAGTGAAGTAATTTTTACTGCCTGTTTCCGGGATAAAGAAAGGAGATGGAGCTGGAGATGGAAGAGGAAAAGGAATAGCTACAGGAAGAGGAAGACCTCTTATTATTAAAAATTAAAAAAAAAAATTATGAAACAATTTTAAAATGTTACATATACGCTTATTATATAAACGTTAATCTGAATTCAGTTATAGTGAAAAATTCAAGTCCAGAACAAACATATCGATCCGTTGACACTGTTACAAATCAAGATGATATTGTAAATTATCCCACTGAATTTTTGAATTCCCTTGATTTACCTGGATTACCGCCACACATGCTAAACTTGAAAATAGGAGCACCGATTATTATGTTGAGAAACATAAATCAACCACGACTATGTAATGGCACTGGATTAACAGTTAAGAGATTGATGAATAACGTCATTGAAGCAACAATTTTGAATGGAAAATACTCTGGTGAAGACGTTTGAATTCAAACGGCATATCCGATGGTATCATTGGTATTCGCGGTATTAATTTCCTGTTCGCTTTGCATTCGCGATTACTATTAATAAGTCACAAGGCCAAACTTTATCAATTTGTGGTATTGATTTAGAATAGCCATGTTTTTTCATGGCCAACTTTATGTTTCATGCTCAAGAGTTGGTAAGCCATCGGTATTGTTCACTTATTCAACAACGCATGGAAAAACGAAGAATATTGTATACCAAAGAGCATTACAATAAAAAAGTAATAAAGTAAATCACATCAAACATTTTTTAATTGCTACTACTATTCAAAACTTCTTTCATTACTATTCATGCGCGAGAATTTTTATAAAAAACACACAGTATTTTTCGGCTTAATTTAATTAATTAATCTAGGTTTTTTTAAAGACGACCAGCGGAACGGGCGGGTTTTCGCTAGTTATATAATAAATTTTTTTTTATAATAAACATTTTTTTTTTGTTTTTTTTTTTTACTTAAACCGCTTTCATAATTATGGGCACATATACACAGCGCACAGTGGAGCGACTCAATCAAGTTAGCCGAACAAAATTTGTTTGTATTGCTATCGATATTGACTCGATCTAACTATAGTTTGACAGCTGATAATGGCAAACTGTGTTGACATTTCTATTCGGTAAGGTTTGGCAAGTCAACATGAATATTCTAACGCCAGAACAAAGCTTCTGAATTGAGGTAATTTACTTGGAAAAAAATAAATCAGCACTGGCATAGAGAGCAGTGTAATTCAACTAAAGAAAACAGCTTTTATGATTTCTTTATCTACCACTAGAATATGTTTATTTAAATACATCTTTGTATGAAGAATACCTTAATTAATTTGAGGATAATGAAAAAGACTTCTCTTATTCCTAAAACTGTGTTTTATAAGGGCATTATTGGTTCTTCTGTTTGTGATGCAGCAACCTTATTTGTTGATTTCTTCTCATCCAGCTCCGTGCGGCCGCCGTAGCCGAATGGGTTGGTGCGTGATTACCATTCGGAATTCACAGAAAGGTCGTTGGTTCGAATCTCGGTGAAAGCAAAATTAATAAAAACATTTTTCTAATAGCGGTCGCCCCTCGGCAGGCAATGGCAAACCTCCGAGTGTATTTCTGCCATGAAAAAGCTCCTCATAAAAATATCTGCCGTTCGGAGTCGGCTTGAAACTGTAGGTCCCTCCATTTGTGGAACAACATCAAGACGCACACCACAAATAGGAGGAGGAGCTCGGCCAAACACCTAACAGAAGTGTACGCGCCAATTATTTATTTTTTTTTTTTTAACTCCGTGTATGATGAGGCAGCCATTCGCCAAATTTCTCGAGAAAATTGTTTTCTACTGTTGACTTCGGTTCACTAAAAAGCAGATGATGATGCCATTGAGGGCTTGTTAAGGATTAAAAACTTTTCTCAAGCTGATGTCGATGGTCTTTCTGTAATATTGATTAAAAATTGTGGCTTTATAGTGCAACTTTGAAAACTAGTTTTTATTAAATCCTTGGCTGAAGGAATATTTATCGATGATCGGAAGTCAGTCACCTCAATTTACAAAAAAAGCAATAAGAACGATATTGCGAATTTCAGGCCAATTTCTAAATTATCTGTAGCCTCAAAACTCTTGAAATGTGTTGTTGAAGACAAGTTATATTTTAAGGTAAAACGTGTGATTAGTCCTAGCCAGCATGGTTTTGTAGTTGCAAAATCTACGTTACCTAAGTTGTCAGTTTTTTCTGAAGATTGACTCGTAGGCTTTGAAAGTGGATTTCAAATTGACTCGATCTACACGGACTTCTCTAAAGCCTTTGCTAAAGTTTCCCTCGATCTTAATTAATAAAGAGGAGCAGTAGTTATCGAAACAGGATATGGCCACATCCGGTGTACCTCAAGGTAGTATTTTTGGACATTTATTATTTGTTTTGTTTATTAATGATACCTGTCCATGTTTTTCTTTTGCTAATTGTCTTCTCTATGCTGATGATCTAAAAGTTTATGGTGAAATAAGAAATCCTATAGACCCTGGCGTCCTGCATTATGAGCTGAATAATTTATTTTCTGGTGGCTTATGAATTGTCTATTTTTTAATATTTGAAAAAAAAGCCATAAAAACATATTTTCTAAGCTTCAAAAACCCATTTTTCTTTATCATATTAATAATATATATCGCCTTCACCTTTTGTGATTAAAGATTTAAGGTTTTTTTATTCAAGGCTAAATTTTCTCACGCACTTAAATTGTGTCGCTTCAAATTTACTTGCTATGCCCGTTTTTGTAATACACATTTCCTCGAATAAGATACTGGGAAAAAAGAAGAGCTGGTAGTGATTTCTGCATACTTGTTTGATATATATAATATGTAATTCTTTTTTTTTAAATTATAACACTCTTGCAGCGATTGAGCGAAATATATAAGTATCAGTATGCAGTATCAAGTATGTCCTCGCTTCTTTTTATAGATTTACATTTTCTATTTTTTTGGCCATTTAGAGGCGTCACAAACATTGCGTGCAATTTTAAAAGTAAATAAATAATCGATAACTTGTGCTACCAATATCTGGCGTCTTTCAGTAGGCCGCAGAGTTAATGATGGACATATGTACAAACATATATCTTTGAGCAACGAGAGTAAGGAGTTATAGCTAAGTTTTGGGTTAGCAACTACTTCATGTTTTACGCAGACAATAGTGATGAAATAGGGAGAAATTGGAAAGCCAAACAAGACAAGCCTTTACGGCGTTAGCACGAGGCCTAGAAATGACCGCTACAAAAATATAATACTTGTATATAAGAAATCTACACAGCTCCGCCTTAAATAATTTATAGTAGAGCTAGAAGTGATCCCCCTGAAACATGTTGCGAAACCAATTTTTTAATCGCCACATACGTATGGATGTATGCACTTTATCGCTCCGTAAACCTCTCCACGATCTAAAGGCAAGTTAAGCTTTATATATTTATTCCTTCCGCTTCATAGTGAAGCATAGAGCCCCAACAAAACTCTTAAATCTACCTTTTTATGTCATTCCAGTTCAATTCACTTAAACTTCATTACGGCATATTTTCTTTCTTGTGACATGCAACACTTTTTCCGATTGGTGCATATAAATTCCCACTTGAAATACACATAAATATGTGCATTTTTTATAAATATTACTCCTGGTCAGTAGCTCAACTTAATTTCACACAAATAACCTGTTTAATGCATCAAAAGCCAAAGGCCCCAGCCGCCAGTGCATTACAGCATCAATGGAGCAGCTATTAATAATTAATAAATAAATATTTTTTTGTACATGTATATGTGTATTTACTTAATAATAATAAAGAGTTTTTCAATTGGCGCGGGTCGATTTTGGCGCCCTGTGGCAGCCATTTGGTTTTGGTGACATCTGTCAAATCTTTTGTTTATTATTCAGTTGTTTATGCCAAATAATCATGGCAAGTTACACGATTGAACAGCACGTTCAAATGATAAAACTTTATTATCAAAATGAGTGTTCATTAACGCAAACGTTGCACGCATTGCGCCCATTTTTCGGTAGACGTGGTGGCCCTTCCAATTTCTTATGGCCCATATTGAACCATATGGACCTAGACGACATGTGGTTCCAGCAGGACGGCGCTACGTGCCACACAGCAAACGCCATTTTATTTCATTTCAACATCTACCCGCCCTTATGGAAAACCCCTTTTATGGCACAACCTGGGCTGCTCTAAATATATATATGGTGTGCCATATTTAAACCCCCAATATCCGCAGGTGTGGCAAAAACGGGAGAGCGACAAGAGCAGAGCAGCTGAGAAGAAGGTGCTGAGATGATTCCACCCCGACCTCCAGACACCTTCTGCAGAAAGGACTTGAAAGTGCCCACTAGCGAAACCGATCTACCTGTAGTCAGAAGGATCTCGCGACTTTGCATGTTTGCGCACTAACCCAGCACTCGCTGAGTTGATACGAGGCCCATCTTTCCAGGAGTAGGCCATACGTTCTTAAGGGAACCCCAATCCTTTTGTTTTGCGATGAAACCTTCTCCAGGGTTCCCTGTCTAGCCAGATTATCAGCCCAGCAGTTTCCCTATTGTGACCGGGAACCCAAATAAGCTTTATATCGAAGTATTCGCATACAATCGAGAAAGAAGTCAGGCGGCGCGTGCAGCGGCAGTTTTTCCTGCGATGTCCACGGGTACCACATTCAGTATAAGCGCCCCACTAATTCCTTGAGGGCAGACCTTTGGACTCTCTCTCTCTTTGGTGTCGTCCTTTCCAGCGAGTTCCCCTAATAACAACTTTAGTTTTCAAATCTAATGAAGAAAAGCGATTTTATGACTTTATTTTCCTCCTGTACTTGCGTTCAAGGTTAAAGTGACCACGTTCTAGTGCATAGACTTGCATATATTTGTATTTTTGCCTAGCGCCAATCTTTTCTTCGATACGCAGACACCTCGATGAGGTATGCGTCCGTGTAACATGTTATCAACGTCTTCAATGTCTATTAAGCTGTCTCGGGATGGAGGGAAAAATCCAAGAGAAGAGGAATCACCACACACGTAGTAGGGACGGTTGGTATATGGTGCGAAGGCATTTTTAACCCAACCTCAAAATATCTTGGTTTATTTTGTAGGTTTTAGATAACCCTTCCCCAGTCTTCTTATCAACCAGTGAAGTTTTGAAACTGAACATCGTAGCAATCTAGTCCCATGCCTGCGATTCTTCACATACATATTTAGTACATACAAGTTCAGCAATAGCAAATGGTGTTGATATGCCGCATTTTGCTCTCTTTTTCACCAGTTCAAAAACAATCAGCGGACATGTAGTTCAGTACTACATGTCCCTATCGCATTTTTACTGCAGGGTACAAATTCGTGTACGAATGAGCAAAGCCGGCAAATCCATGGTCGCAAATACAAAATAAACACTGATAGCGAATTCCTTCCTTTCAATGACTTTTATTTAAGAAACTTATTAAGCAACAACAAAAAGGAGGAAAATCAATTGATCAATTTACGTAATTCAAGGTCACTTATTGTGTGGCATTTGTTTTTGCTTTTGCTCCAGTTTTGCTAAAAGCAATACTATATGGGATTATTATTTGTACAAGTGAATGTTTGTCGTATGGTCGCTGAGTACTGGTGACGCGTTGCACCGATGGCCTTTCAGCCTAGTGGCTAGTCGGTGGACGGAAGTGGCGAAACTCGACAATGAATTCACTATAGTCTACAGAAATAGGTTGGAAAAAGTGAAAAGTAAAAATAAAGCACGACGACACAACAAATAAACAACAAAACAAGGGGTTCGCTTTGCGTGTGGCGAAATTGTATATCCAAATGGAAATTAATACTAAAAACTTAGTGGGAGGTGAGTGAAGGTGAGGCGAGTTGTTCGTTATGGCTTTTATTGCTAAATTTCAGTATTTGTTGTGGACAAACTTAGACGTCGAAATGGTGGAAGGAGATGTACTCGCAAATATAATGCTAAAAATAATTCAAAATTTCCTTTTTAGCTCTCTCCTTTGCTTCAGTTTTAGTGAATAGGAGCTTTGCGAAAAATGATTTTTGCTTGCCTACATTCTTGAAAACTTGTACATGTAATGTAATTACATTTAATTAGGCGATTCAAAAGGGCTTCTGCCATGTCCTACTACGTATAGTTTTATGATAGCTTCAGTCTTGTAGTTGCGTACATCCTTTTGCGTTTTGATGTTATTCTACAAATAAAGGGCTTAGAGGTATAACAGGCTAAAGGTATACTCTGGCTCCGTCTGTATTCCCGTAAGGGTTCCTGGAATTTTTGTGAATATGCCATAGCTCTCCATAGAGACAAAATCCAATAGAGTTTCCAGAGTCTTGATGGTCCTGGAAGGCAGTAGTAGTTCGCTGTAGGCTAGAATAATCCCGAGGTACATACTTCACATCGGTAGCAAATGTAATTCTCACACACGTTGAAAGCAGGTATTATACATACTTTATATTTGTTTGTGAATATCACCATTTGGGTGTTGGTGGGGATGGTATTTAGTCTACGCTGCCTGAAGCAACTATCCACAATGTAAAAAGCGTTTTACAACAGTTCGCTCAGAACTTGGAGATGCTTCCCTGAGGCTGTTAATACAATATCGTGCACTTAAGTTATGACATTAGACACAGCCCGTATTCTACAATCTAAAAAGTAGCGTATTTACAGTAAGACTAAAGTAGGGCGAAAAATACCCCTAGTAGAAGTCGTTCACCTCATCTTCGAGATGATAATACTTTTCTCAACCGGCAGCCAAACGAACTCTAACACAAGCCGATCCAGACCAGCCTTAAGTAGCTCCTTGATAACAACAAGATAAGGGTGCTCCTGAAACCAATTAAAGACATTTTTTTTTTTTTAATTCTAAACGAGTTACAAAAAATGTTCCATAACTTTATGTTTCTTGCCATCGAATGGTAATCACCCACAACCCCATTTGGCTACAGCGGCCGGCCAAAATACTTCCCAAATATTTAGCAGATTCTACTCATTACTGGCAAATGCTGTTAAAACTTTTTAGTGAAATTGAAAACTTTTAACTAGTGAAAATTAATATTTTTGCTTAGACGCAAAAAAGTTCGTAGGAGAACAAAAAGTATTTGATTACCTTCAAATTTACACACAAATTTTAATTCATATGGAAAGTAGGAAAAAACAATGCACAAAGCATCTTCTATTATAGAATTAAACAAAGAATGCAAAAATAAATATTTTTAAGTGTTTATAAAACATATAGTAAAAAGAATTTTCGAAATGAAAATTCTTCTCTTCTTCTTGATTGGCACGATTACCTTCTTCTTCTTTAATTGGCGCTATAACCGCTTACGCGATTTTGGCCGCATTTAACAAAGCGCGCCAGTCATTTCTTTCTCGTGCTAACCGGCGCCAGTTGGACACTCCAAGTCAAGGTAAGTCCTTCTCCCCCTGATCTTTCCTACACAGATGAGGTCTTCCTCTTCTTCCGCATCGAATACTTTCAGTGCCGGAGCGTTTGTTTTCATTCGGACGAAATGGCCCAGTCAACGAAGCCACTGGATCTCTATTCGCTGCGCTACGTCTATGTCGTCGTAAAGTTCATACAGCTCATTGTTTCATCGTCTACGATACTCGCCAACTCGTCACCAAAAGTCCAAAAACCTCCAGCATCTCTCTCTCTCTTTCTCTCTCTATTAAGCTCTCTAAGCGACGCCTCATCGGATATTGTCATCTTCCAAGCTTCTACGTCATACGTTAGGACGGGCATAATGGGAGCCTTGTAGAGTGTTAGTTTGTTTTACTATTCAATTGCCTACTTAGCCCAAAGTAGCGCTTGCTGGAAAGAGAAATTCTCTTTTGGGTTTAAAGGCTGACATTGTTATCGGTGTTAATGCTGGTTCCTTACAACCTCGAAATCATAACTGTCAACAGTGACGTGGGTACCGATACGCGAGTGCGCCGACGATTTGTTTGAAGACAAGAGGTACTTCGTTTTGTCCTCGTTCACCACCAGACCCATTCGCTTTGCCTCTTTGGAAAAGGCAGAACTAACAGCGCGGTTATTAAGGCCGATGATGTCAATATCGTCATGATACGCCAAAAATTGTACGCTCTTATAAAAAATTGTGCCTGAGCCACTAAGTTAAGCGACTCGCACGATCTTTTCCAGCATCAGGTAAAAGAAATCACACGACAACGATTCACCTTATCGAAACCTCATTTGATATCAAACGGCTCAGAGAGGTCTTTCCCAATTCTGACGGCGCTGCTGGTATTGAACAACGCCAGTTTGCATAGCCGTACTCGTTTTTCGGGCATACCAAATTCAGACACTGTAGAATATATTATACCTAGATAACACCTTTTCAATCGGCAAATTATTTTAACGGCGTGTTGACTAATATAGTATAATTTACCAAACATAAGATAGTATTTTTTAAAAAGTATGTATGTATGTGAAGTAAGTATAACTATTTATTTATTTATTGAAAAAAACGTCTACAGACTTTTTGATATCGACTTGTAGGAGACGACTGGGCAGAGGTTTCTTGTTTACGCTTACCTGAAAACAATCAACCGAGCACATATTTAAGTGCATCTGTATGTTATTTTTTCATTTCCTCTCTAATTGATTTTGTTTTCACATAAGTAAAATTGGTTCATCTACTAGCCGGTGCCCTTATTGTGCCATTTCCTTTCATATCCGCCTCGGCAAAAATTATATTGAATCTTATTTCAAGAATTGCATGAATATGCAGCTTGGTACATACACACATACACACATATCTGAAATTTGCAGGAGGTTTTGTTTTTTAGTAGTGTACAACAGCTTAATTCACTACCACGACTTCATTGCGAATATCACTTCAAAGAAATCCTGGCCCAAGAGAATTCACACAGTCGATACATACAAATAAAAAACTATTTATGTCACTATTGTCCGATCACAATTACTGTTAGTTATTTCTCCGCCAAATTGAATATTTATACATTTAAATATTGCACAAGAAACTCTAAATAAAGCACAACTTGATTTCTTACAGTCAGGCAAGTGATAAATAAAATTTTTTTTTTTCTATTCATTGCAGTGCTTACGGTTCTGACGTCATCCATAAAGTACAACGAATACGTGACGGATAAAGGCAAAAATATCTCCATACCCTGCACAGCGGAGGGCAACGTTATGTGGGTAAAGGAAAGCGGTAGCAATAGCACCATAATACAGGTGAGAGAGTGGAAACTTATGCAATATACACACATACATATGTACGTACATGCGATGTAATTATATGCACTTTAAGCACTTGTTGTGTTTTTGTGCGCTTGCACACTTTCATATTCCAAAAATTGAGGTCTCACGCTGCTTAAAAGTATAAATCTACCCACCAATGTATCTGAAATGGAATCAACGAAATTCGAGCAGGCGTAAAGCCTTGCGGTTAAAAATATAGTATATTTGCATATTATGGGTATCAGCACAACGATAAGAGGTAGAAATCATTTCCATTCGAGAAAACACGAAATTCCACATCGCATTAGTTCACTAGCCACAAGCGCAAAACGTATGTATACTTGTATAGATGCTGGTTGTGTTCTGCATACTGAAATATTGTGTATTTATTCTAGTAGGCCTTGCCTGAAAAGCTGGAACAAAAATAAAGACTTAATTTAAATTTTTGTGAATTATTTGTAAATAAGAAACTTTATTATTATGATTGCAATACTGTTATTAGTGTTTTTTATTATTATTACCAATGTATTCGATATAGGAATTACAACTACTAAAAAAATACTCAAGAGAATGTTTATTTACATATTTCTAGCAAAAATTAATCAACCAAAACAAAATGGTTTACAGACTTCCAAGGCACATTTATTGAAGGTGGTGACAAAAAATTAATTCGACTTGTTTTATTCTATGCTGACAGTCACATGGACACAGCGAAAGAAAAAAAAACAAATCAACTAATTTACCACCACCACCTTCAATCGATTCGCTTTTACTTGTTTGCATAGCTTCAGAAAAATTATCTTAATGAATAAGAAAAGTTTGATTGAATTAAAGATGCCATAGTTTAAATTCCTTGAATGCAATACCGCTAAATTTTGGACTACTACTGTAATATAAAGTGTATATTTATCTATCATGGCAGCCGCCGTAGCCGAATGGAAATTTCGAAATGGAAATGTTTTCATAAAACATTCGAACCCATTATTGTCTACCATAGTAGGTCTTTTAAGGGGTCATTTGTTGAGTACCTAAAATGTCCTGTTAAAAAACTTAGATCGTGAGCAAATATGATATATTCTCATGCGAGTAGTGTAAATCCAAATCAAGAAAATTAAAAACAGTATCTAAATGTTTATGATTCTTACTCGTAAATGCAGATTAGGGAGCATCACTCTCGATACAACAAAAAAAACACATACGAACTGTTTTTTCATCGAAGGAATATTAAGATTTATGTGAGCTGGATCAGTTTGAAAGTACCTCCGAAAATCTCATTATTTTGATTCCGTGACAAAAATATGGAACAGTCATTTTAAGCGTGCACTATTCTATCATGTGATAAATATTTTCCAGAACTAATTTTATTCTTAAAAAATCGAATTTTTGTGGTACTTCCAAGTATAATACGTTTTATAATTCCGGTGGCACGCTAATATATTATATAATAGATGACTTGGTTTTATAAGAAGGAATAGCTCGAACTTTGCAGACCCTTATACAATGTGAAGCCCAAAATAAACAAGACTGAGCAAGGAGCTTTGTTCTGATAACTTCGAGTTTATTTATTCAAAATAGTCCCCTCTGGCCTCGATACACTGTTTTGCGGGATATAAAAGCTTTTCGAAAGAGTGTTGCAGGTCATTGACCGGAAAGTCCTTCAGGATGTCGGTACAAGCCTTTTGAATGGCCCCTACGGGCGCAAAACGTTTTCCTTTCATGGCCAAATGTAATTTTTCAAATAGGTAAAAGTCACAGGGAGACATATCAGGTGAATACGGTGAGTGATTGATGGTTAAAATGCGTATTCTAATCAAAAAATCAGTCACAAGAGTGAATCGATGAGATGGTCCATTATCATGTCAGCTTGCTCCTTCGCGGTATTCAGGGCGAATTCGACGAATGCGATGCAACAAATGCTTCAAAACGCTAAGATAGAAAATTGCATTGACAATTTGGCCCGTTGGCACGAACTCCTTGTGGACAATTCCCTTGGTGTAGCCGCTCGACTCGGGCCTTCCATTCCACTATTTATCACCAGTTACAATGTTGTAAAGGAAGTTCTCGTCTTTTCTCGCCTCTTTAATGAGGTCTTTCGAATGTTGAATTCTGAGCAATTTTTGTTCCTCAGTTAACTTGTGCGGAATGAAACGTGCACAGACCTTTCGTAAGCCCAAATGATCAGCTAAAATGCGATAAATCGATGTTTTGGAGCTATTCAACTCCGATTCCATGAATTTCAACGATTAGTTCGGTTCATTTTTGATAAATTTACGAACAATTTCGATGGAGTTTTCGTTTTTCAAATGTTTTTCATCAATTCAAATGTTTCAGAAAACGTTTTACCGATTTTAAAACAAAATATGATATTTTCTTTCTTTCACTCTTTGTTCGAAACTCATTTTTGTACGGATGACACAAAAACACTGACACTTTAGGCGCAATAACTTCGCTTCCACTGTACCGAATGTCACCAAGCTTTCACTGGAAGTCAGTTAGAGATTAAACTTCCAACGCACTAACTCATTGAAAATATAGCATCAAAAACATTTTTATGACGCCAGTCTTGTTTATTTTGGACTTCACCTTGTACTTTAAGTTACAATTTACAGCATTTCGTCGTTGAACGAGTTAAAAAGTTTTTCTTAAGTATGCCCTCTCTTCTCTGAATTTCTCTCATCCTGCCCCGTCATTATAAATCTCGCCTACTTCGATTTAATCTCAAACTAGCTGTAGAAGTAGAAGATCGATATTTTTTCGTTCTCTTTTTTGTTTAATATTATCAGGGGAGGGATTAACTGTTCCTCTCTTCTAGAAATTGGTAACTCTCTTCTGGAAATGGTAATATTGGTAACGTTATAAATATCCATTCCAGAATAAATATCCATGCAGAACAAATTATTCCTTCAATGCTCCTGTTGCTCGCTCTCTTCATAAACTCATTGAGATCTCGAATACTATTGAATTTTATTTTACTTTATCTACAGGGTCCGGCACTCGAAGTGTAATAAATTAAAATGGCAATAAATTTAGTTTCGAAAATTACTTTTATTCAATTCAAAGTAAAAAATGTGTGAAAATAATGCAAAATTAAGAACCCATTTACTTTTGCGAGATATGACCACCTTTTGCCTTGACTATGTCCTTGAGACGGTCTAGAAACGAATTGCAAGCTGCCCGAATGTGACTTGCAGGTATTTTGGCCCACTCGCAGACAATGGCTTTTTTCAGTGTCTCCAGACTCGTGAATCTTTCAGTCCGAACCTTGCCCTCCAAAATGGCCTAAAGAGAATAATCCATCGGATTTGCGTCTGATGAATTTGTGGACGTTATGAAGTTCTGAACGTTGTTTTTGGCCATTCTTGATGAAAACGCGGTTACAGTGGGTCAAACCTGTGACGGGTGCTGCCTCCTGGTGGCCAGTCGATGACTCAAATTCTGGTATAAACGGTCGGCCAAATAAACCACATTGTTTTGGGAGTTTATGAATTGCTCAATTTGAAAAATTTTCTGGTTAGAAAACACAATGTTTGGAAATTGACCACTTTCGGCCAAACGAAGCAACTCCTGCGCTCTCTAAAGTCTGACTTGTTGCTGCTTTGGTGTGAGATCATGCGCCTTTTGGATCTTGTAAGGCTTGACTTTGAAATAATTTTTCCGTATGCGATGGATTCTACGGTCAGATATTTTCAACTCTTTCGCTATTTGATTGGCACTTCGTCGGGGATTTCGTTCAAGTCGCCTCTTCACTTTTTGAACCATTTCAGGTGAAGATGCAGTCCATGACGTTTCGCGATGCTACCAGTATCATTGTAACGAGTAATGGTGCGATAGGTAAAAACATTATTTACTTTAAGGTGCTCGAGCTCACGAACAATCGTTGGTTGTGATTTTCCAGCCAAATACAGTGCACTCGCGATAACTCGAACTAATTAAAACAGGCGCTGTTCGATTTATCGAATTTGTTCGACTTATCAATTGAGTGTGCTATGTTAAAAAAACAGTCATCGATATCGATTTTTCGATCGATTGTTGAAAATGGAAGCCAGTAGAAAATTTCTGTAGTATAGTTTCGTTATACGAATTACATTTTGGTCCATTGGCTGGATCAATGGTGTCACATTCGGCGGCATAAACATAGTTAAAATTAAACCATCCTCGGACTTTAATTCGATTTCGTTGGGATGTGATGGGGCATTATCAATTAGAAGAAGAGCCTTCTCAGGTAGTCCCCATCTTTCAAATTTTTTCTTACCTAAATATTAAAGTCATTTAACTTGGTTAAAAAAATTGTTTTAATGAATCTGGATTTTACCTGCGGCACGAACGAATTATGAAACCAGTCTTTGAAAATCGCCGAAGTCATCCAGGCTGATTTGGAATTTTTGTACTCCACCGGACAGTTAAAATTTTTGAAAACACGAGGATTTCTTGCTTTGTCAATAACGAGAAGTTTAAGCTTTTGGTTGCCGGTAGCGTTAGTGCAAGCCATAAATTGCCTTATCTTTATTTTTTATAAGACTTATGGTGGACTTGGCTACCCCATATTCCTTCGCTAGAGAAGTAACACTACGTCCACGTTTAATTTTGTTAAGGACTTCAGCCCTCTCTTTTAATGTTAAACACTTCAACCTTTTACGATCCATTACTCACGTGCACTGATATACTACAAATGACAAATTTAAAGCAATTTGGTCAATGCAAGATGTTGTTCCCAGAAAACTAACGGGATATTAACGCCGAAATATTCATATGGACAATACACTAGTATACATATAATTTATATACATATACTATTACATATGTATCTATGTACAAAATGTACATGTTTGAAAAGAATGTGTGTACAAATAAATTTGTTTTTTTGTTCGAGTTATAGCGCTTTTTTATTGTTCGAGTTACAAAGAAGTCAATAGGGGAAAAAATGTGTTCGAGTTAGCACGTCGTTCGACTTAGCGGCTATTCGAGTTACCGCGAGTGCACTGTATAATACAATCACACTATTACGCTTGAAATCCATTACTGATTTTCTTTCTTTGTGTTTACTCTCGCAAAATGCTACCACGCGCTTGTAAACAATCCAACTAACAGACAGCTGATGCTTCTACATCCGCTGCGCGAGCGGTCTGAAGTTGGTTACACTTCAAGTGCCGGACCCTGTAAGCTATATTTTTCTGCTCAGTTAACCCGTTTATTGCAATTTAACTTTTTGATAACTACATATGTAGAGAGTAAGAGTAATAACAGCGACGACAATTGGTTCCAACAACACGGCGCAGCTTGCCATAGAGTGCTTTTAACAATCGATTTATTGCAATATTCAAGCCACCATTGATGCCATACCGCCAGATTTATTGGAAAATGCAGTAGAAAATTGGGCTCATCGAATGGATCTGCAACTCCTAACCACGGTGAACATACGCCGGATATCAAAAATAAGAACCAATAAATTATCTGCCAGATTATGATAAAAAAATACACTCCAGCAATATTTCTGTTTTGTATTAACTTTTTAGTTCTCAAGCTCTTAAAAAACACCCGTTGTTTCAATGAATTGAAAACGATTTTGAACAAAATCACCCGAGGCCTTCGCTCCACAAAAGACACAAAAGAATTTCCCGCCTCTGCTTATTTAATAAGCGAAGTCTTATAAAGGGAGAGTAATGGCGTTGCCTATTTTCATTGAAAGGAGTAAAATTTTGCTTTCATTTCTGGCAGAAAAGTAGGTAGATACTCGTATCGTCAAAAGTCATATCAATGAAAATTAAATAAGCGCGAATCTCATAGATGGATAGAGTGAGCAAGAATCGATAAGCGGAATCCCCTGAGTATGTTTATAAATTTTAGTGAGGTGTATTTGCTTCCAGAAATTGTAAGAAAATGGTTGGTTATGGGTTTAGTACATTTTGGTATTGATATTCATATAAATATGTATATAAGTGCATATATATGTATATATTTACCCACTGTTGTGCATTTTCATTGACAAAACATTATTTTACAGACGGGAAAATTTTTGCTGCTCACCAATATTTCAGCCGACGAACGAGGTGTGTATGTGTGCTTTGCTGCTGTTCCGCCTCGACATTCTTCCACCCTCAATACCGCCGACTCCAATGCAGAAACAATAAATGAAGAGAAAAAATCAATATCAGCATCTTTGCCAGCATCAGGCTCGTCATCATCGGCGTCATCATCCATATTGACATCAACGTCATTATCATCTTCGTCGTCAGAAGATGTAAAAATAGAAACAATTGTGAATGCAAGTGCAACAAATGCTTCAACTACCTCATCGCTTCCAATGCCAGTGCCCACAATAGCTATAGCCGTCGCCGCTGCCGCTGCCGCCGTCACCACAGACCCAGACTCATCCAACATATCGTCAGTGAAGCAAATTGCAATTGCCAACAAAGCCACCACGTCAGCAAATGATGCCCAAACAATGGGTGTATTGCCTACACAGCTTAGTCAAAGTCATGCACCGAACACAAGCTCAGACGTAACAGATATAATGTTAATTCTTGAGCAGCAGCAGCTGAAAGAAGACAAAGGCGAAGAAGAGGAAGCAGTGGAATATCAAGCAGTCGAAAAAGTAAATTTGACCGTACGCACACCCCCAGGGCCTGTTACACAACTTTACTTCAAAGCGTCAACAATTTTGGGTTTTCTTATCTGGCGTTTTAATAAAAATAATTCCGGTGGTTACCCGGTGCGCAGCTTTACTGCCGAATTTCGCAATCTATCGTACAATGAAACACCCTACAACCATACATTTGAGCACGAATGGAGTCGCATGGACCCTATTAATATTGCACCAAATGTTGTAAGTGTCGAAATGTGAAATCCACTGATTATATAAAGCATGACGAAATATCAGCCTTGAGTAAAATGAGTCACAATTAATTTAAGACTAAGACTTTTATGGACTAAACTTAAAATAATGACAGTTTCATAATTTCGAGGGAGATATTTTTCCGATAGTCAATCCGAAAGTGCAGATCCTGTAAGGAGGAGATCAAATCTCTTTCTCTGATCGGGGCTCCGCGACATAGGAACGTAGAAGGAAACTAAATTGATGATGAGCTTGCCAGAAAGGGGTCGAATAAATTGGTTTCAGAGGTCTCCTACCCGGTCACCGGCATTCCCGTGACTGTTGTTAAAGGGGAATTGCACAATTTATTTTTTAGAAAAGCTCAGAGTAAATGGAGCTCCATATCTTCGGGTGCTATTTCGAAAACCCTTTGGCTCCAGTACAATAAACGCAGAACGCAGAAAGTTCTATGGTCTCCACGTCATTCAATTTCCAAACTCGTAGCTGTGTTTATTTAAAGATTTAGTTCCCATTGTAGAAGCTGGACCTTTCTGAGAAGGAGACTGTTCACTACTTTCTCTATACATGTCCGGGTTTAGCAGCTGGAAGATTAAAGTCACTAGGTACTCCTTTCTCCGACAGCCTGCAGCAGTGCTCTAACCTAAATCCCATCAACCTTCTCCAATACATCAAAAGCTCTGATTGGCTGCAGATATCTGCCCGTTGGATGTCTCATAATGGTATTAAAACGGCGCTTTATTGCTACTTGAGGAGTGCCAGACTGATACTTCAACCATTTCACCCACTAATCTAATTATCTTTGGTAAAGAGTGGTGACTAGGACTCCTGGCTATTTATTGGATGTACATATATAGGAGTTGTACATCATTAATCCTTAGCCTATTGCATTTTGCTGGCTCCCATCTGCTCAATGTGATTATGGCGCAACGACTGGCATATCTATATACTAGAGGACTTAGATCACCTCTATTTCCAGATCACGGAGATAGACTTTTGCCACCACGTCAGCGTTCACTTTCTCGGCAGGTGTGACTGAGAATTCGATAACGCTTAAAGTATTACCTAGATTCCAATCTCACAGAAGACTCTAACATCTTCTCCCAACAACTCTTATTAAGAGTCACTTACAATCTTCCACGCAAAATTAGTAGACAGTTGCCCTCATTTCGGTAATAATAAACTCGAAATGCATTTAAGAATATCAAAGATCTCTACAATCTCTTCGACAGAGTGTGAATCTAGATTCCCGGATGTAGTGATAGTTCGAGAAAAGAGGAAGTGAACAAGAATGTGGCTAAGGGATCTGGAATGGGACTTGCGAATCGAGTACAAACATACCTGCTAAGTTTCCTGTTTTTTTTGCAACAATCGCAAAAATAAGAGCAGGAACCTAATGGTGCTCTCAAAAGGGAACCTACGGCTTCTCCCGATAATACTAATAGAGCACTGGAGAGAGCCATATGGCCAACCGGAGTTAGGCATAAACATTTTTGGTGAGCGATAGAAACCGCTCTTTCTTCAGCACTCTATATTGACGCAACCAATGCAGGGACACAGAATTTAATAACCCTACTTAGTTCCTTCCATATTCGCTCTAGTAGATATGTGCATTGACCAGCAATTACTATGGTACACGCATATGTACTTATATCTATGTGCATACTCGTATCAGTTGCATATTGCAACCAACTATTTAAAATATTTCCATTACAAATAACAATTACCGGCTTATAAATGCATGCATCTCATTGACTATGAGGTTTGCGTGCAATTGGTAACCTTGCTACTCCCCTGCTCAAATTTATATTTGCATTCATTTCATTATTTGCCGCCACCCACTCGATAAGAGTTGATCTGATTTATTTGACTCAAAAATATTGTAATATTACGGACTTCACTATATTTATATCGAGCATTTTGTTCCATTGCCATATTACCGAACATCATTGCTATTTCAGCGACAAATGGAAGTGTATCGACTGGAGCCTAACACCACGTACGAGTTTCGAATATGGGCCAACAACCAATTGGGTAGTGGCGAGGTAGTTACCACCAATGTGACAACACTTCCCGAAACCAAAGAGGAGGGTGAGTACTCGTCGAATTGATAAAAGCATATACTTGACTTTTAGGTAATGGTATAGTAAATATTGCCTGTGTGTGTAGTTGTATAGGTGTTACTCTACTCTACTTCTTTAATGTGATTGAAGAATGTGTGCGTGAGTGTGCGTGATTGTCCTTACTAGTTATACAAGATAAATAATACAAATTTTCAAAGGGCCTTTTCCGTCATTTGTACCACTAAAATTCGTAATACCTTTTAATTTTGTATTTTGTTTATTTTAATATAGTTAATTTAACCGTAAAAATATTAGGTCCTTCGAATATGAATGTTTAAAATTCAATGTTGTGCTTTTAGGAGCAGTCCATTATATTCGATCTTCTTTAAATATGTATCAGTATTTATGTATATGTATAAGTATACTTTTTATTATTTTTCCATGTCGCTGGTTGAGGTATTTCCCCTATTTCTCATCTTGTGAAATAATTTACTGTTTTAGGCAGACCGTCTACAAAATTAAGAGTCTCGTATAATTTTCAAATGTGCAATAAGAATTTATTCTCCTCTAGTAGTACTTGAAAAAACAAAAATGATTCCGTTTTTAATTCGTTCTAATCACCCTTATTAAAGCAGAAAAGGGAATAAAAAGACGTATTATTATTCCTTCGGGAAATAAACAGTAAATTCTAATCGAAGCGAATCGAAGCCATGTAGCGTATCTCTTTGTTTTTAAGGAGACTGGATATACATACTTATAGAAAACTGCATTGCAAAGGAAGAAAAATTATTCTGAAAGAAACAAATAATTTGAACAAATCCCTAAGCAGAATTAAAAGGCAGGTAATTTTTTGTAGCTGCAGGCTAATCACCTACCCTGTCAGAAATCAAATAGATTAACGAAACCAACGCAAGATGAGTCTTGTCGAGGCCCTATGCTCCCGAGGGGAGTGAACAAGGACAAAAAAAAATTTGTAAAAGCACCAAGGATTAGAAGAATAATAAAAAATATGTATTTAAATTTAAGCCATTAAATGACTGTGAATACATACCTCGACAGGTCTTATACAATCCATCTTCCATCAAAAGAGGGCTAGGAAAATGGTGTGATAAATAATGAGTATATATACTGATGACTCAGAACTCAATGATCAACTGGAAGGTGATGTATATTCCGAAACTATTGTATATGCACCAATATATCCTTTCGCTTGCTTGATCATTGCAGCGTATTCCAAGCCGAAATCTTGACAATCTCAGAAAGCCTTTAGTGCTAAATAAAAGCGCAGTCACACCTTCTGCTGCTCCAATAGCCAGGCAGTTCTGAAATCCCTCTTAACATGTAAACAATCGTCTAAAAGTACGTTCACGTATGCGATAATTAGCAATAAATCCACAAAATTAATCTACCCGTTCACATATGGCAGATTACCTGCAAAATTGACAATCAGCTGTGAAAGGTTTTTCTTCATAGAAATTGCTTGGGTGGAAAATTTTGGTTTGTTTAATTATTATTCTCGACGTGAAGAAAAGACAATGAGAAGGAATAGCTAATTAAATTGCGCAACTTGGAGATAATCCATAAACGACGTTTACTGAGGTTTCAAAAAATTAATAATGTTTAAAAAATATTTTATTAGAATTATGTCTACAAACTGGTTTTCCTTGCCGGCGTCCACTTATTTAGTATTTACTTTGACGTTTCTCAGTTTTGTATTTAAAAAAGTGTCGTAATAATCTATGATTATTTTATAACCTCAGATTTCGTTTTCTCGCTTTTTAATTACGGATTGTGAGTTAAGCACGAAATAGTAGATAATCTACATATATGTGAACGTATCATAAGACAGTAAAAGAGTGATTAAAGACAAATCATTAAAAATACGTATACACTATTTTTCTATTAATCTACTCTGGGTGCCAGGACATAGTATCATTAAAGGTAACTAATTGTAAGGTGGATGAGTTAGCTAGATTGGGCTCATCGCTGCAAATTAGTCAGGAAAAGGTCGACATACCCATGCCTTTGGCCACATGTAAACTTTTAATAAACAGACACATCATTACTATTCCTAATTCCAACTGGAAACAGTTAAACACTTGCGCTAGCAATAGACAAACGTGGCCCGAATGGAACATGGGTCGTACTAAGAGTCTACTTAAATTAAGTAGGAGGGATCTAAGAATCGTAGGAGGTGTCGTATCTGGGCACTGGCATGTAAGTAGATTACGGGCACCATCCAATGACTATGGCAGTAGCTGGCAGGATATAGAAGAGGAAGAGACAGTCGAACACCTTCTATGCGTGTGCATGACTCTGTGTAGAGGACGGTTGAGATTACGCGGTCTCGCTTTTCTGGACAACATTGCGGATTTGAGAATCTCAAACTAGTCGGCACAACCAGCTTTTTAAAGGCCAGACTATGGTTTAGAGAGGACCAAGTAAAATTTAGATGGGATAGTTCCGGTGGTATCACGAGAGGCCTCTAACTGGCCTAGGTGCGTCGAAGGAAAGCTACTTCACCTAACCTAACCTAAAAATACAGACATACAGTTGCGGTCAAAATTATAGAAAGAACCCAATATACCAAATACAAAGAGGAAATAATGCCTTTTAAGGCAGAAATGAGGTGCATGCGCAAAACAGCGCAGTTGCTACATGGTGTCTAGTTCACAACTTATTACATCTGTCAAATTTCGACAATTAGTACTGTTGATAACATTAAATCATTATTTAAAGTACATTTCTTTTTACGACATAAAAGGGAGTCATATCTATTTTAATGATAGATATGAGCTATAATTCTTATGTGAACTCCTCTAACTCCCTTTTGTATTGTATGTATTAGTATTGGCTAGGGCAGTCGGAGTTATTCCTTTTAGTCTTTGACAGATGGCGGTTGGTGAAAAAAAGCAATGTTGCATAATGCTTTAGGCACTGCCTTTCTTTTGACCGCAACTGTAAGCTAGTCAGATTACAACATAATAGAATTTAGTCCAAAATAAATGAAATCGTAACCAAGTTTTAAGATAAACTAAAGCGATTAATTTCTATATTTCTATTTCATTTCTCTGTTAGTATACTAGAGGTACCTCCTTGACTCTTTACTGAGAAAAATTCTTTCAAAAGCTTTGTTTTGCAGCAAATTATTGCAACCATCCATACCAGTAGAGCGACAAAAGAGTGATGCGGATATTGATATTTTTTCAGATTATGGTATATTAGTTTGAGGAAAAGGAAATCCATTATTTATGCATCAAATTCAAGACTTTATTTAAGATGTTTCCATTTGGAAGCAACTCATAATAAGTGATTCCATTCAAATCCCACCAAGTACACATTAGACCCTTGCTGCCCGTTAGTCCTGGTTTGGCCTCCGTTTGAGCTGCTTCATCACGCTTTGACCACGATCATTTTCGCACAACATTGGCGTATGTGAACCACTTCTCATCCCCAGTTGTCATCTGTTTAAGAAATAAGTCGATTTCATTCCGTTTGACCAAGGCTTCGCAGATGAAAATTTAACCTATTATTTTTTTGGTGCTAATTGGTGGGACACGCAAACATCGAACTTCTTTTTGAACCCATCTTGGCGCAAATGGTTTTATGGTCGATATTTAGCTCCTGTACGATGCCACGACTACTAACATGCCAGCCAGTTTTGATTATTTCTGTGATTTTACCTAGATTTTCGACATTATTGACATTTTCTTTAACATCAAAAACGGCTGAATGGAATCGACAAACCGAAATTGCACGTAATTAGCTGTTACAGTATCGGCACCTTGCTTTCTTGCCTTTATCAAAGGCAAACTGCAAAATGTACAGAATTCTTTAGTGTGAAATTTCACCTTGACAACGAGCATAAACTTGAAATTGTTGGATCGATACTTTACGAGATATCGATCACTACAGCCATCTGCCGAGAAAATAATGGATTTCTTTTTCCCCTAACTAATATATTTTATCGTTTTAAGTTGTCAAGCTCTTAAAAATACGCGCTATACTGTGCAGAGCTTCCAAAAAATCCTCACAGAAATGGTGCAAAATTATTGTTGAGGGACATTATGTTGGAAAAATATTTTATTTTTGCCTTCTAAATGTTCAAACAACCTGCATTTGCGATAGAACTTTCAGCTGTGTTGTGATTTTCGTTACATATTTCGAAAGAATAACAGTCGAAAAGGTCTGTAGAACAAAAGGCAGCTAGGCCAGCGACTATTATTGCCTAAATATCAACTGACTTTTACCCCGAGGAACCCAGTTTTTTTTGTTGAATTTTTGTCGTACTATAAAAACTACATGACTGCAATTAGTTCTCCTCCAATTGATATTTTTACAGTATTATTCTATTATTATATAATCCATTAATAAAATGTAATTTCAGGTTTTGAATGTGTATAGTTCTTAAGTGTATTTCATACTATAAACATACAAACATGCGACATACTTATTTATACTAACCTGTATATGTACTCGTACTAACTATATATGAATATGTATTTTGGTTTTTATTTCTCGTAGCTCTTGTTAATTTTGTTGTTTTATTGTTTGTAAATCGTCTTTCCACGTATCTTTCTTTTTTATATCTTTTCCTTTCTTATTTAGATTTAATACGCCTTATACAACCCGACTTAGATAATTTCGATCCGCGCATTTGGATAATCGCCGTCAGTGTTGTGCTTGGAACTCTTGTGATATTAGCAATTGGACTTTGTATAGTTTTATCGAAAGAATGTTATCAATCATCGCAATCGGGTACTGACCATGAAACAGATACTACAAACACTATCACTAGCAACACAAATTACACCACCACCAATGCAATAGCTACTCGCAATAGTACAGATGCTAAACGCAGTTTGGATGTTGTTGTAATGGCTTAAAATTACTTAATTAAAGCGTGTGTGTTTATTCTTTTACTTTTGTTTTATTTATTTCTTTTTTCTTTTCAATTTTTTTTACGCTTATAAGTATATATGTATATGTGTAGGTATATTTTTGTTTCAATGTAACATACACATACATATGTAGGTACATCTTTTGCAGTAATTGGAATGCTTACATGTATGGATTTATTTATATATCATATTTTATTTATGCACAGTTGTTGAAAATTTATTTATATACTTTTATTTTTGCTAAATCTGATATTCCAATATCTATGTGAAAATGTCCATCTGATAATTGTTTTGATTCGATTTATGCTAAAACGTTTAATATATGTATGTATGTATGTATTTGCATACATATGCTCGTTTAATGGAAAAACGTCATAACTAACAAAATAGAAAATTCAGGAAAAATAATCAAAAATCAAAATTTCAAAATTTTTAATTTACTTCTCCTTCAGTAAAAGTAAGGACCTTTTTCATTCAGAATCGCCACAGTTTTTACCCAACAAAGAGCTGATGGTAGTTTCTACGCACTTATTTACACAAAAATTGTTTTTGGGTTATGACGTTCGTCCAGCAAGCGAACAATATAACATTTAGTAAAGATAATTTACTGCACATGAAGCCTGGCACGCCAAATAGCACAGGTTGGAAAACCGAAATGAATAAATTTTATTTGTTTTCAAAAACTTAGGAACAGAACCCTAAAACTATTTAGCTTTATGGAAGCCTGTGTAAACTGTTGGTGAAAGCTATGAAACGTGCCGTATATGTATATAAATGCACATATATATAAATACATACATATATAGATACATACATATATATAAGTAGATACATATGCAAATTTCTTTATAACAGATAGTGATTTCGCAGCAAGTATAGAAGTATTCGATTCACCACTTCTCTGCTCGCTTGCGCTCCGCTCGCTTAACGAAAAATTTGCACGTGAAAGTATCAACAAAGTTAACGTGCAAGATTTGCTACTTGCGTGTATTACCAGGTTTGCTTTTTAGCTATGGTTTAAAAGAAAATTGTGAGGCGAACTTTGGCTGTCACGTCACTCGTGGATTCGGCAGCCAATCTGCACGATCATTTCACACATATTCACACACTCGTCCAATCAGTTGTTGTTCAGATAGCAACCAAGGTGGATTTATTAAGGTGACAGCATTCACCCAGCTGAATTTTTCACCGTAGGTATGGCTTACGTCAAAATGATATGCTTTGTTTGTATGTATTGGTATGATTACATTCGTATGTTTACATTTGATATTAGGTATGCTTCACTAGACCGCGTGCATACAGAACGCGATAACGAAAGGTGAATCGAAGTTGAAATAAATAAACCAACAAACGAGCTTACATCGAATCTCAAGTATCTCTTGCTCTCCCCAATTTTCTCGGTCTTTGACTCCCTTTAAACTTATAATCCTTCAATCATTACTTTGTACTTTATATTTGTTGGGAGCTGTAAATGCTTAGGTTGAAGACATAATTTAATAGTTTTGTCGAATATTTGTCGGAATATTTGTACTACTCTGTCATATGTATGTATCTAAAATTATTCCTTATTCTTATCTTAAAAGTGTTATTGTCACAAATGTTTGAGAAAACAAAATTTAGTAGACATATTTTTCAGTTTTCATTTCTAATTTCCGCTTAATTTACATTTACAGCTTATGGTATGATATGCCAATCATAAATTTTCATTCTACGGGTGTTTTTTAGGGGTATATAACTTTTTTCCAATAAACCAGAAAAAGTATTAAAATGGGCTTTAATTACTCGCTAATTTTATGGCACTAAACGGTTATGAATAATTTCGATCATTCATAAAATATACGTAGATTACTATTAAATGCCATTTTTCGGCAATGCTTCAATCGTAAATTCCCCTAATCCGCTTAAATTATGAGAATTAAGTCTAGTGGTCAATCCGCAGAAGTTGCACTTAATTCCTGAGGCAATTCTGAATTAAATCCTTAATCCCGATTAACGCCACCGTCTGTCTAGGCTATAAAGGTCTGATTATGCATACTTCGCATAACTTCTTAGAGCTGCGCACAGAAAACTTAAGGCTGATTATGATTCGCATAAAGTCATATGTATGTAGGTACAAATCAATATTTCTTAAAAAAACAATCGCATTACCTATATTCCAAATTTTTTATATTAATCAATAAATTTATATTATATTGGTTTGACAACTAAGTAATTGCGGATTTTTTTCATGGAATTAAATAACTTTATTCTGTAATGTATTCCCCATTTTGATCAATGACCTTTTGCCATCCTTCAGGCAGCATCATAATCCCACGTTCGTAAAACTTCTGGTTTTTAGTAGCAAAAAACTGAATCGGTTACGATTTGACATCATCATCATTATTGAAACTTTTACCATTCAAGGACTTTTGTAAAGATCGAAACAAAAAGTAATCAGATGGTGCAAAGTCAGGACTATATAGTGGATGTGGGAAAACATCCCCACCAAGCTGCAATAATTTTTGCCAAGTGGCCAAAGATGTGTGTGGCCTTACAATACCATGATGGAATACAATACTTTTTCGATTTTTCAATTCGGGCCGCTTTTCTTCAACTGCATTGTTTAATTTCGTTAGTTGTTCAATGTAGACATCAGAACTGATCGTTCGGTTGGGTGGTAAGAGTTCAAAGTAGATAATTCCTTTGTAATCCTACCAAACTTTCTTTTGATGAATATCAGCTGTTGATGTTGTTTGAGTTGGTTCACCTGGCCTACTCCACGACATTTTCTGCTTGATATTGTTGTAAACAATCCATTTTTCATCGCCAGTTATTAGTCGTTTTAAAAATGGATCATTTTCATTACGTTTCTTTATTATGTGTATGTGTATGTGTTATTGCTTTGATTAGGGCGTCATCAGCTTCAACTGGACGGCCAGACTGAAAAATCACCAGAACGAAATTTTGCAAACCAATTTTGAGACTGCCGTTCTTTTAAGGCTTCGTCACCATAAACAGCACATAACTTTTTATGAGCTTGTGATGCGGTTTTCCATTTGTGGAAATAAAGAAACAAAATATGACGAAAATGTTCCTTTTGATTTTCCATTTTTTCAACGAACAATAAACGAAAACTACGCAACCGATCAAAAACTTTTTTTACTGATTGACAACTGAATTGCCAACTATCAAATAACAAAATGTGTTTTACATTTGTACGTCGTTTCTTTCTCGTGTTTTCTCCACCTGATCTTTCCAACGCAAAGGGGGCCTTCCTCTTCCTCTGCTACCACCAGCTGGTACCGCATCGAATACTTTCAGAGCCGGAGCGTTTGTATCCATTCGAACGACATGACCCAGCCAACGTATATATGTCGTCGTAAAGCTCGTGCAGCTCATCGTTCCATCGCCTGCGATATTCGCCGTTGCGAACGTGCAAAGGTCCAAAAATCTTCCGCAGAATCTTTCTCTCAAACACTCCAAGCGTCGCTTCATCGGATGTTGCCATCGTCCACGCTTCTACGCCATACGTTAGGATGGGCATGATGAGAGCCTTGTAGAGTGTTATTTTCGTTCGTCGAGAGAGGACTTTACTACTCAATTGTCTACTTAGTCCAAAGTAGCACTTGTTGGAAAGAGACATTCTCCGTTGGATTTGTACTACGTCTGCAAACCTAAAAATTCAACTGAAGCTATCTATGAGTGAAATCCGCAATTACTTAGTTCCCAACCCAGTAATAATACGATTTTAAGTTGTGCCAATTTCCGGGCAATCAGCCATCTACGAAATGCGTTCTACGGATTTTTAACTGACAGTGTAAAATTTATACCAAGTGGTATGGAGCATTAATCAGATCTTAAGTCTTTGCATGGTTATTTGCCCGAGCAGCTGAACAAAAAAGCCATAATTATTTGTTTATCTCAACAGCTGACTTGACAGACAACTTTGGAAAATTGCTATATGTCTAAAAAACCATCCTTTATTTGTTATGGCTTCATCGATAGGAACGTAAGAAGTTGTTGTTAACAACATTACAAAAAATACATAAAAAAAATATTAATATAATGTCATTTTTGAAACACAAATTAACAGCATAGAAGAAACTTAAAATTTCCAACAGACAA
Source organism: Anastrepha ludens (assembly GCF_028408465.1). Taxonomy (NCBI): domain Eukaryota; kingdom Metazoa; phylum Arthropoda; class Insecta; order Diptera; family Tephritidae; genus Anastrepha; species Anastrepha ludens. The sequence goes on along the minus strand of NC_071499.1, from coordinate 5,745,933 downwards.
TCAAAACTTAATAATAAAAACAATCAATTAATATACATATGTATTTTGAAATTAATAGGCACTGCAAAATATTGTATTTTACATTACACAAGTATACACTTTTTCACTTTTCACACAATTAGTTTTAAGTTTTAAGGATTAAAAGAAAATAAAAATGCGAATTATGAAAAATATTATACTTTATATCTGTAAATACGTTGATGGAATCAATAGACGTGCGTTATTGTCATTGTCGTTGTTGTTCTATTGTTGTTGTCGTTATTGTTGTTGTTGTTGATGTAAGTTAAATTTACAATAAAATTAAATATTTCATTTGCACAAAATGCAATAGTTAACAAAATCAATACTGCTTATTTAATCGTGTGTGTGTATTTTTTAAATTTTTTTTTTTATATTTCGGTTATTTGCTTGAAAAAAAAGGTTAACATTAAAGCTCAAAACACAACATTGCAGTGGTGGTGGCAGTGGCAGTGACTGTACCTGCCGCAGCAAACAAAACACGGCGTCATCAGTGAGTGGATTATTGGGCAGTTCATTAATCTGTGCGCTGGGGGAAAATTGCGTAAAAATTTGGTATACTTACATTCTTTTTAAAATGGTTTCATTGAGACCAAAGGAACTAAATATTGCTTTAAGATTTAGTACAATTTTGCGATGAGTACATATAAAAAGTACAAAGCACAGCCAAGAAGCGCATGGAATTAATAAATAAAATTAGTATCTCAGTATTTGTAAAACAATCGTTCACAAAAAAACAACACGAAAAAACGCATTACACAAAAATATTCGTGTCAAATCATGTTTTAAACTTAACACTCGAAGTTTGCTGCAACAGGAGCAGCTGCTGTATTGCGTGTCACTCCATTCAACAGCCACTGCGTTGTTGTGTTTTGAACTTAACTCTCATTACGTACTCAGCCCTTTACGCACACGCCCATCATCCATATTAACTTCAACATATAAAAATAAACAGGCTTACAGTTATCGAATGAAACTAACTGAATATTCAAAACGCGCTCTTGTTTCTTCTCTCTTTCTTTCTATTCTGTATATCCCTCTCTCTCTCTTTCTCTCCGTTAATACTTTTTCCTATACAAATCGAACTGAATTTTAATTGTGCAATTAAAAACAAAAACAAATCAATTAACATACCCCTGTCATACAATTCATTTGGAAATTAACATTAAATCGACTCATTGAACAATTTCTCTATCATTGAACTATATATCGGCGGATTATTGAACAAACTTATCGGAAATACCATACATGACACAGACTTTGAAGATGGTTGGGAGAGCATAGAGCTGATACCGAATATTATATTGAATCCGGGCTTCTGTGAATCGGATGGATCAGAGCCGGTGCAACCATATACACGTACCATTATCTTTGGCGAGGACGACGATAGTGATGGCTACGAGAGTGAAGAGTCCGATCATGAGCCAAAAATGGAGAAATTCAAACGAAAGGTATCTGTATTCTTTACAGGTCCTACAATACGGCGCATTTGAGTTAAATCGGATAGAGGATTTGGCGAACGCGGTGAAGGAGGAAGAAGCATTTATACAGGTGTTCCGCGTGCTTTTCTATATATGTATAAGTGTAGAAAACTTCAGCTGTTTTATATGTAGATTTGTGAGATTTTTACAAAGCGCTTGCGCGCTTGTACTGGTTACATTTATGTATTTAAAGCAGCGTAAAAGAAACTAATTTATTTTAAGACCGTTATATATTTAAGTAGAAGATCACTTAAATTAACTCACAATTTTGATTTGATTTAACAATGGCGGCCGTACTTTCAACACACTACACATTTTTTTAAATTAAGGCGCTATTTTAAAATATTGGATTTCGCTGCTTCCTTATGGACACATATAAATCCGTACATAGTTGCTAATTCATCGAAAAAATAAATAAATATAATATGTAATTAAGACCAAGGTCGTAAACGGAATAAATAGAAAAAATATAAAAATATTAAAATAAGAAAAAAAGCGAGCTTTTGTTACAAATAAAATTTTATAAATTAACGCCTAAGCAAATTGTTACTAAATATACGCATATACACCTACATTTATGAACATTAGGGTGTATTACCTTTATTGGTGATTGCGATTTTTCCACCGGAATTATAAAATTTAATATATTTAAAAATGGCCAATTTTAAAATACATCCAAAAATCAAGCATTTTGTAAGAACAGTTGTTTCTAGAAGAGTTAAAGCTTAAAAGGTCTGCATACAATTTTTTAGAAATTTTATCAATAGAATCAAAATAATCAGATGTTTCGTATTATTTTTCCGAAATATTTTTTCTCAGAGATTAAAAAGAAAGAAAATTAGGGAATGCTTAGAAACTAAACATTGGGTAGTTTGTGGAAGAATAGATTTTCCAAGAATTTAATTAGCGCTTCCGCACCATTTGGTTCCCACATTGTCGCTCCCAACAAGTTATACTGGTTTTTCCTTATTTACTCTATACCAGCCAGCTCTTCTGGGTTTTCAAAAAGCGGTTTGCCAAGGGTTGACATCCTCGCCTTCCATAGGACAGGGCATTCACCGAGGAAGTGGAAGTTAGTTTCTTTTTCTCCGTTTGATTACAACTATGACAGTACATATTGTGAGGGATACCTGTTTCCTATGAACCATAAGCCAGTTATCACTGTTGTGAATTTGCCGGCATCCCTTCGTTTCATATTTATCAATTTTGACGTTTGTTTGCAGTTGTAGGTGGGCCATTAAGGTAACGTTATGATTTTTCGTTCAAGGTGGTAAGACTATGCCTGCTTTGTTTCACCAGTTTAGAGGTTGTTGTAGCCGAATCTAGTGACTGCTACAATACGCTTGGCTATCCGAAAGAATAGTAATATTGCACTTAAAAGGGAGGTCTACGAATATTAGCCTACAAGCTTCCCATATTGCCAATACTTCCACCTGGAAGACACTGCAAGTACTAGAAAGACGCACAGATTTTCAATTCTATGTAAGTCTATGAGAATATATACCTGCTTCAACTCAACAATTCATTTTTGAACCATCTGTAGATACTGTGGTGTCAGAGTTGTTTAGTGAAAGTATCTTACTCCATTCTTCCCGTGATGGAAAGAGAGTGGCAAAATTCCTATTGAATCCAATTGGGGCGAGGTGTACCAAGTTTTTCGCAATTAATTTAGTACCATTTCGAAATAGTACTTTGTTGGCGAAAAATCATGTCCAATAGGACATGAGAGCGAATTAAATTCTCTCACAATTCCAAAAATCGAAGCATGAGAAGCATAATTAGTTCTAACCGTGCCCAGCCAGAAAATATCACGATTTCGTAAGCTACAGAAAACTTATCAAATCGAAAACGAAAGTGAGGGGAAGAATAGGCCTTTTACTATCTAACGATGTTCGTTTAATAAGCAAGCACTGACCTCTGTACTTATATAGGATGGTATAGGATAAGTAAAATACAAAGAATGCAAAGCAAAGCGAGCAAAGACTTTCGGGACACGTTCAAGTCTACTAATATGACATGCTTACTTTAATAAGGTATCCAAATAAAAACTGTTTGTTCTAGTTTCCTAGCGATCGCCGTTACCAAATGCGTTGGTGCGTGACTACCATTTGGAAGAGCAAAGGTTCGAATCACCGTACGTTAAAGACCAATTGATAGAAAACGTTTTTCAAATGGCGGTCGCTCCTCGGTCTATATCACCTTTGAGTATACGGATCAGTAAAATCTGAACGGACAAGTCGAATAAAAGCAAGTGCAGAATATGGTTTTAGTAAAAGGCTTAGATTGGTAGGTAGGTCTGTTGACTGCCAATATGACACACTTAGACCTGTCGTAGGTCCGTTGAGATACCACTGGAGCTTCTTACACTATGGGATCTCTTTTAAACCATCCAGCACTTTTATAAACGAGCTTAACTACGTTAATTTAAGATGCGCTGTATCTGCTACATCTGCTAAAAATTCACTAACAAGCGCATAAAGTATTCTTCTAGCTAATTCTTCCCACTCACAAAGGGGGGTTCTTATAAAGGGTATTCCAATAAGAGGTGTTATTTTGATATCCAAAGAAAAATGCTATGTTTTATTATAAATGATCGGATGTTTATTTCATTATAAAGAGGAAGAGGAGGTATGCCGTTAATAGTGGAAAATAACATCTGGCAAATGATCACCACGACCACGCTTACAGGACAAATTTTCCATAACTGAATTGCTAAGTGGCTGCCTTATGTCCGCGATAGCCTCACGAACTCCGTCTTTGAGGTCTTGAATCGACCCTGAGCTGTTGGCGTAGACCTTCTCTTTCACGTGGCCCCAAAGAAAAAAGTCACAAGGTGTTAAATCACAAGATCCCGGTGGCCAATTGTGATCACCTCTTCGAGAGAGAACACGATCCGGAAACTTTCCCCGTAAAAGATCAATGGTTTCGTTGCTTGTGTGGCACGTAGCGTGTGGCACTGTATTAAAGCAGCTTTTGTAATAATCGTAGTATGGAACTCCAAGCCTTCTCGTACGGTTACCAATTAGGCAATGGCCGTTTAATACACCTATCAAAGTTCTTGTATTCTCTCTGTTGAATTTTAGCAGGCATTTTGAACAACCAATGGGTATCAACTAAGCGTTAAGGCTTGAAATGTAATAAATTTTACAATTCCGTTGAAAAAAAAGAAAACCATTTATGCATTCATGGAGAGTGGTGCACCTTAATGGGCATTCATTAAATTAGTTACAAAAAAAGCTAAATATCAAATACACTGCAAACATGCATATGTACATATGTAAATGTGGACAAATATATGTAGGTACAGAACGATATCGAATTACAAAAATATTTAAAATAATTGAAATTAAACACATACACAAATATTTATGTGGTATATAATAAATATTATATTAAGCTAAGCAAAGCTGCAAACGCAATCACAGCAATCCGAAACCTCCAGAAAAACTATTCTTGGATCAAATGACGACTTTTAATTAGCGTCGCAAAATTGGACTATCAGCACTAAATTTAGTCTTTATTGTGACAACTATTTTGAATTCAATTTATTTATAATATTTTTTTATGAATACGACAGCAGATGGCACACAAGCACATGTGTCTGAAATCAATACATAGTAAATTGAGATTACCCGAAAAACTACAGGTAAATTTAAATTCCGATTAGCATATATCATTTATTTTTTCATGCTATAATCACGTGTCACATGATTTTTTTTTTGTTTAATTATCATACGTCTAAAGGAAAATAGGATTTGAAATTTTCATGAATTACCAACAAATATTTTGTTTTGTTTTTTTGTGTAGGACACTGAAGGTCCTAGTAGGCAGTGTGCTAATTAAGTTAGGGTTATAGGTATTGTATATATCTCCTATAAATACTAATAATAATAAAGTTTTTTTTTTATTAATTTTCTGGAACTACATGTGCATGTCATATAAATTTTTTTTAAGAATTGTTACATCACCAGAGTATATACCATATGCAGCTACCGTTCTATTTTACGATTTGGTTTGAGAAGCAAATCGATATACGTACCACATGCCTTTGACAGTTAAAGGCAATTCTTATGAAATATGCGCTAATTTCAATGATAAAATAGATTTCTAGCTTCGCAATTTTTTTTTTTTTTTACAAATACAATTATTTTATCGAAGTAAGACACAATTGACTTAAAAAAAACGGCAGCTCGGCATCTGGCGGCTATGTAACTTAAAGATTGTTTCATTGGACGGCGCTGTTGTAACCCTAATTGCATATTGCTCCGTGAGAGCTGTCGACTATGCCTGCCTTTTGGCTCAGAAAACCGTTACCAGCATTCTCAGAAAACCGCCTCATGAGACTATTGCGTATGTACCACCAATGGTACAAGCCGTCCAATGGGACAGACCTCAATGTACCACTAGTGGTACATGCCGGGGGAACGTGTTAAACATCAAAATGAGTGAATAAAACTTAAAGAATATCAAAGGAAACCTCACCTTTGCGCGAAACATTCAACTATTGATTGCATCTGCTACACAATGTATGCTACGGCTAACGGACCACTGGCTCAAGGATATTCTCATTGCCCATCTATGGGTCGTTAATAACATCCAGTTGCGAAAAATTGCAATCTAGACAGAACCTTGTAATGCGAAAGCAGAATTTAGAATTAAATAAGCTTAAATATTACAAGATTTACCTGTTTTTCAATCAAATCGCTTCTATTCTGGAACCTCTAAGTTGACTCTCAAGCTGAGCAATTTGATCCTCAGCCAAGTCTGGAGTTAACCGAAACTTCCCTGCAGCCAAATGGCGAGGATTCTCCTCATTCCGGAGCAAACGTCGACCCACTTTTTGAGAGCTCACTACCTCCTCTTCACGCGAAAAGTCACCATCCAAGTACTCGGAAGACATATTCGCGCTATTTTAATATTCCGCTAGAGACTCGCAATCAACGACCGCAAGAATGAGTCTAATCACTTGTTTTTTTGGAATTTTACCGCCATTTTGAATTTAAAAATAAAAAGGTGCGTTCACATATAGCCTTCAGACACATATAGTTCCTCATTTTTCAGTTGTTTGAAATCCGTGTTAGGTCGAATCAATGCGTTTCAATCCGACGGCGCTGTTACAGTGTATCAGAAACACATTCTTCAGTTCTATTGGACTGTTTCGATGACTGGTTTATATAAACGCGATATTTTCATGTTTATTCTTTATTATTCATTTACACAATTAATCTGAGTTGCTCTTCAAAATCTTTCAAATAAACTCTAAAATATTTTCTGATATATTATATCGTGTGTAAAGACGGATCATGCTCTAGAAATTATGATAAAATTCGTTCTTTGGATAGTATAGTTTGATATCACCGCTTTAAAGGCGATAGATTTACAAAAAAACGTCAATGCATATGTAACTAATGGCAGGACCTGAAGCATCAATTTTTTTCGATATATCGAATAGAAAACAACGATTTTGAGCAGTGATTTTGTATTGATTTATTAAATTTATTTATGTTTTAGGAGTAGTTCAATCATGTGTTATTGAGCGTAATTGAATGCAAGCAATATAATTTGTGGTTAGGATGAATAGCTTGTGGCTCAATCTTGTGATTGAAAATAATATTCAAAATAGTTCACAGTGTAGTGATTTTGAGCTCTCTACTGAGTTTACCTGTGCATTGAGTTTTAGTAGCCAGCGTTTATGAAAGTGAAACCAACCAATTATCACGCTATAACATCATCATGACCTCAAAATAAATGATCTAAATTTATTCTGTACAACATTTTAAATATTTTTACAAATTATGATTTCATATTTATTAAATTAGGTACCATTACCTTATTACAAAACGGCGCTTCAGTACTACTAGAGGAGTGCCAGAGTGGCACTTAAACCGACCAATTTCAAGTTTAAATAACTTGTATTAGAAATTTTGAAATTTCACCTTCCTTTCACGTTCAAAATTAAACTGCGCAGTCTTGGGACACTCTGTATAAGTGTTACACAATAATATAATTATTATATTAGCAAGTGAGAAATTAGTGGTAGTGAGTAATAGTAGGTAGTCCATTAGGGGTACCCTGTATAATTATTACACAATGATACATTAACGAGTGAGAAATTTAGTGGTTAGCCAGTCCACTTCTAAATATCGCTTAGAATGTTGATACTGGAATATGGTTCGATAGTCTGGAACCCGCATTACCAAATTTTGCATAGAAATAAAGGGTTTTCCAATAAGAGGTGTTATTCCCGTAAAAGATCAATGGTTTCGTTGCTTGTGTGGCACGTAGCGCCGTCTTGGGGAAAATAAACGTTGTCCAGATCAATACCATCCAATTCCGGCCATAAAAAATTGTTAATCATCTCTCGATAGCGCAATCCATTCACCGTAACTGTTGCTCCAGTTTCATTTAAAGGTAAGGAGTACGGTGTAATGACGTTTGTGGAATGCCTAATTCCAAGGAACGACGAGGAATGGACAAGCCTGGGTTTTCTTCAATACTTTCGGCTACAACAGCAATATTTTCGGCTGTTCTTGAGTGACGTGCACGGGTTTTATTCATCACATCACTAACTTGTCCAACAGCTCGAATTTTTTCACCAAAGTCTGTATTGCGGTCCGACAAGGTGCTTCACGATGACCCAAAACAGTTCGAGTTTTACGAACCAGCTCTGTATGGTTTTATAGTAAATTTTAATAATTTCAATGCGTTGTTTACGCGTGCATAGTTTCTACTTGTCAAATATCAAAAAATAACAACTTCAAAAGTAACATTTATCGAAATAGCGGCTATTCAAAATAACACCTGTTATAGGAAAACCCTTTACTAAAATCAATTACAATTGAGTTTTACTTTTTGCCTTAGAGATTTTCAATGGCACTCGCTATGTGATCTTCCCTTATACAAAAGTCGTCTAAAATGTATCAATCTTCCCACTCTATGTACATAGATATTCGTACAAAAATTTTTGGAGTGATATTTAAAGTCAAATTATTCACAGGGTCTTTTAATTCTGGTGAAATTCAATACTTCCTCGGGTATGAAGGACTTAATGAATCACGAATCTCGACCTTAATAAATAATTTCGATCCTTTTGGCAAGACTTCAACACTCATTCCAGCACTTTTCATATGGTGGACTTACTTTGAAACGGTAATATTCTCGCTCAACAAATGATTGACAGTGATTTATAATTTATAGGTATATTTTTATTCATTTGATGCATTTTTTCTGGTGCTGAATAGTTTTAGATATCGACGTTTACCAAATTCTTACCTTTCTTGACCCGTTGCCAAAACAAAACAAAAAATTCAATACGTCGCGCTGACTGCGCCCCTCGTGTCGGTAAACAAATGAAGTTGATATTCTATTATTAGGATCATATTTTTACAATAAACAGTTTAAGTTAAAATTATTTTAGTTAGACGTTAGACGTTAAATATTGCTCCCATATTCAATACAAGTAAGTGAGATTTTTGCTTATGTAAATTGCAATTAACTGGGATCAAATATGTGTAAGTAAAAAAATTAATGCAATGAATCGAGCGAATTTTACTAAAGAAAGGTAAAACAAATTGAGTAAGGAATTATTTATTTGAGCAAGGAATGCATGTATATTGCATAATTAATGTGTACTCGTATACATATATACACACTTACATATGTATGCATATGTACCTATATTGAGTTCCTTCTTGATTTCATTTGATTTTGTTGTAAATTTCATTTTCTCATTAGGGTGATTGTCTATATCCAATACCATTGCAAAATAGCATGAAATATAAAAACCTATACTGAAATATACACAGTACACGGAGCAAACTTACAATAAAAGAATAACAACAAACAACTGGCAACGGACCGAAGTTATCATGACAATTCACAGCCTGAAAATATACATGGATTTCGTACTTCGCGAATATCTTTTCGCTTGTATTTTGTTACTGTGTCATTTCTGGAAATGCAAAACGAGCATTGGTGTTAAATATGAGTTTTTATTCTAGCACTTATGTATATAAAAATAGAAAAAAAGGTGGTTTGGGTAGTTATTACCAGGCAACGTATTAATTGATATACATACATACATAAAAATTATTGCTGTGATAAAATCTCAATTGAAAAATGTGCTATGGAAATTGTTATAATCGAAAGAAAATATATTAAAGCAATCGCTAACTTTTTAATAAAGCTTGAATAAGTATTACTATTGTTACTGTTATTATTGTTCTTATTTTTATTATTAGAAAATATTGTTTGTGATTTTTGTATAATTTTATAGATATTGCAAGTGTGTGAGCAAAACTTCTTCATATGCAATAAATAGTGAATAAATTGGCATGTATAACGGTAAAATTAGCTATGACAAAGGAATAGACAGAATACTTCGTAAAACAAAGTATAAAAATAATTCTGCGTAAGACGTGGCAATTAATTTTAAGAACGATTTTTACTAGCAATGATTTTTTCGAATTATAAAAAGAGTATGCCGGTGAAATATTATCTAAACCATGTAAGTATACTTGTATCATACATGTAAGTGTGGTCCGTACATGCTTGACAAATTAGATATGTGTAAATAAACGATGCGAATGCGTATATAAACGAAATTCACAATGCTTTTGAGCCGGCGCACAATGGGGGAAAAGGTGGAATTTACTGTTCCAAACCAGGGATTGATCCGCTATTACTACTATTTTTCATTTTTACTCTCATTACTACTATGAACTTGAACAGATGAATAGTGGAACAGGTTCTATTGTTCTACTCCGCTCCAATCCACGTTTCGTTACTGCTAGTAAAAAAAAATGTTCAGTAGATACTCTCTGTAATTGGATTAGAATTTGGCAGAGAATTTGGAATCGGCCGGAGCTCTACTTGCGAAATTATTCATGTGTGCCCAGCTACTCTCACTTCTGTTGCACTACTACTACTCCCATAGCTGATACTGGAGCAGTGTTCGTTTTTGTTGTGTTACACTGAAAATATAACCGACAATATGTCCGTATTCTGCAAGCAGCAGGTATAGTTGAATACAACTTAAAATTATATTTATTATAGTTCCTTAACCCTATAACTTTTCGTATTAAAAAAAAATCCATAAATGTATGATATCTTGGCTATTTTTTAAACGGCATCTGAATTCTGTACGATCATTTCACATATATTCGCACGCTCGTCCAATCGCCGATGTTCCGACGGCAATGAAGTGACATTTTGTCAATTTTTTTCGCGATCCCAGTTACGTCAGCCTATCAGCTGATTCTGTGAAATTCGCTGAGAGCCGGATAACGGTTTGTTATTGGCCACACCTTCTCAATTCTTTCCACCATGTGTATATACAATTATTATTATTATTATTTTTTTTAATTTATTTTGTTTTTTTTTTTGAGAAATTTTTTAAGGGTATAACTTTAAAACATTCGTTTACCTCTCTGAGCCCGTCATACAATTGAATAATTAACGCGAATAACGTTGTAAACGACAGTTTTCTCTATGCACTTCACGGTTAAAAAAAACTCTCGTGAATCATGAGACGACAAATTTCTCAATATCCATCAGCTTTTGGCCATTGACCTATGTACGCTCCAAAGTCAGTAGTGAGTGGAGAAATATTTTACGTGCAGTTGATCATGGCCAATTTAAAGTTATGCAAAAGTGCAATAACGGTATAAATCATACAGTATATTTTTAAAATAGGAAAAATATGGAAAAGAAGAGGCTAAAAAATAGTGGGGGTAAGTGTTCAGGAAAAAATCAGTATGTGGTATTTAAGACAAATTTCAAAATCGTGGCAACTGTGGAAAACCTTGTAAGTGAAGGAGCTGCGCTAATATCAATTTTGTTTTTGTACTCATTAAAGTTTCAACTGTACTTGCTCTCTCATTGCTCAAGCTTCAAGTTAGACACAATTCAGAAGTATATATCAAATTTCAGTAAACGGGAATATAATCAGCAATCAAATTTCTTATACACTTAGAAATACCGGAAGTAACCACATTGGCTCACCTTTGTTGTGTATAAGTCAATGAATATTATTTTCATTTTCAATATTAAAAACAAAGAAATAAATAAATAAATATGCAAGTTAATTAACGCTTTCATTTGCCGAATAAATTGTAAGCACCTTCAGCAGGGTGTTAGTGGAAAAATGCATTAAAATCCATCGATCCCTCCGTCAGCGTCAGAGTAAAGTGTGCACCACCTATTGATATGTTTTGACTATTTATTTATTTATTTTGTGATTTCAGTTATTTGTTTATAAAAATATAGTTTTTACTTTTTATTAAAATATAGTACAACTACCATATAAAGCAAATTTTCCAACTTTGTATAAAATTTGTAAAAATTCGGAAAACTTTCATCAAAATTTCAAACTTTTCACTCAGGAACTTTTCACTTTTAGGAAAATTTCGGGTATGCGATTTTATAGATCATTGAATTTGGCACAATAAAGTACACGTTTCAAGTGCTTCAAAAATCGTGTTGATTTTTCACAATTTTTTCTGCGGACGGTGTTGGGTGTTTTCTGCCATATAAAAAAGTGGAGTAGACGTTAAATGGAGAAAATGCACAAGACCGCGATTTTTGAACTACTTGGAACTTGCATTTTATTATATCAAAACTCAATGATCTTTAAAACTGCATACAAGAAATTATTCTACAAATTCTGAGTAAAAAGTTTGAAACTTTTTATTGACCGTCTACAATACTAATTACATTTTGTTTTCGAAAACACAGGTAAACAACTTACAATACATACCAATTTTCACAGTGGCTAAGAACTTTGTATGGCATTTTGTACTAGTTCGATGGTACAGCTCACTCAAATCCAACTCACAACTAAGGGGGCGTCCATAAATTACGTGAGATGTTTAAGGGGGGGGGAGGGGGTCGAGTCAAATCTCTTCTAATCTTACGTTGGAGAGTGGGGGGTCTCGGCAAATATCACGCAATTTTTTTTCTGATTGAAACAAAAAAATTGTACATGCTTAAGATTTAATCTCAAACGTAATCGTAGTATGATTAAGATCATTCTCTAATTCGTTCGAAAGAAAATAATTTCATTCATACTTCGACGTTATACATTACTACTGTCAAACCACCATATTTGTTTTATACCAAATAGCTCAATTTAATCTGAATTTGCGGAACAGTGGAGCCCGTCGGTTGTTTTCGCGCCACTATGAGCCGAACGCCCTATCACTCAGGTTGACGTTTGACAATTCCGGACTTTAAAGAACATGACGGAAAATCATTTGCTCCATTTCTAATACGCGTACCGATTCAACCCCTGAATGCCTTCATCAGCACGGCTATTGATCTCTATTGCCCCAGTATACGTGATGATTTAGAGAAAATATGCTGCAGTACATGCGGTATTTACTTCGCATCTATCACAAGAGCTGCAGAGCACAGGAGAGCAGCTCACATTGCACCAGCTAAGCAAGCGCGTATGTTCCGCAAAGTGCGACCCTCACGGATTGTCACAAGACGAGCTAATGAGTTACTGTGCGCAAGCGTCAACGGCTTAGAGTGGCTAGATTAGTACGAAGTTGAAGGAGCAGATGATTTTACTGAAAATCATATGGACATGTTGGTCCCAATAGTCTCTCTTGAAACCGCGCATGATTCTCCATGGACTGAATTAGAGTAGATATTCTTTTTTTAATCGCAGTAGTTACGATTTAAGTCTTCTATTGTTGAATTTTTATTACACTTATAACTCTCAGCAATATTGATTACTAGTCTTAACTAGTCGTAAATGAAAGCACGAAGCAAATATTTTTCTTTTTACAATAACAATCCAACGCGTTTACATAAGAAATCCACATTTTGAAAAATCTCACGTGAGATTGGGGGATGGGGGAGGGGGTTGAATAAAATCTCACGACATCTCACCAGGGGGGAAGGGAGGGTCAGAAAATTGAAAAAAACACCTCACGTAATTTATGGACGCCCCCTAACTGCAAATTGTGAAATGCCGATATTTTTTTACTTATAGGCTTAAACACTTTCCTCAAAAAGCGACTTCGATTTTCAACTTTATATGATCTAGAAGCAATATATTTAAAGAATCAGGAGCAAGAACATTTTATTTGATTTTGTTCAAACGCACCGTAGTGTGTTATTAAAAACTCATTTTTCAGTATGCGGCGGATGCTACGATCAGATATTTTCAATTATTTCGCCATTTGATTGGCACTTCGTCGAGGATTTCGCTCAAGTCGCCTCTTCACTTTTTGAACCATTTCACGTGACGTTGCAGTCTTTTGATGTCCACCTCCATGATGTTTCGCGATGCTACCAGTATCATTGTAACGAGTAATGGTGCGATAGGTAAAAACTTCATTTACTTTAACGTGCTCGAGCTCACAAACAATCGTTGGTTGTGATTTTCAAGCCAAATATAAAGCAACCACACTATTACATTTGAAATCCATTACTGATTTTGTTTCTTCGCGTTTACTCTCGGCAAAATGCTACCACGCGCTTGTAAACAATACTCTGAGCCATGTGGAGGAGAAAATCGGCAAAACACCCAATAAAAGATGTTTAATACAATTACATATTCCCATGTATTAAAAGAATCAAAAGTAGTGAAATTTGGAGAATTGAATATAATTTAATTTCGTGGCACATTTTATTATATAAAAATCGTTAAACGTATCCTTGACAGCGGCTTGGCTAAAAATTAAAATCCGGTTACTTAAAACAAAATTTATTGATACTTCTTTATGAAATAGAAAACAAAAGGGACTCTGCGTTTAATAGTCGATATTTTAGCAAAATTTATTTTAGTAAAATTATATTAACAAAATTATTTTAGCTCATAATATTAATAAAGACTGTAGTGGATTTTGTTATGTAAAAAACCAAAAAAATATGTATATATAAGAAGATAACGAAGTTGTCTCTAGTAAATTATATAAAGAAATGTTTATAAATTTAGAAAAAGCGCTTATTTTATTTCAACTACAATTATTATGAAATAAACGTTTATATGTAGTTATTAAAACGACACATAGCACAACAACCACAAATGTGAAAACTAAAGCAAACACATAAAAAATGAGAGCCGCATTAAATTTAGTGATCGAAACGCCTTTAAAATGCAATTATACATAAGAGAATAAATTATTAAAAAGAAAATTATGCGAAAATCAAATGCAAAAACTGCTAATCGTTTAGATAACGAGTTATTGCTTTTATATTACCCGTGAAAAGCAATTTTATATTAAACTACGACCACAATGCCACGCACACACACAAGCATAAGTGCATACAACTGTAATATTTCTGCATACATATGTACATGCGTCACACACATATTATGTACATATATGGAAATAGAGATGAAGCATTAAATGACTTTTAGTTCGATTTTGAAGCAATCGTTGAACCAGTAGCACAATAAAATTACTAAGGAAATATAACAATTATGTATCTATGTATGTATTATGAATTGGTTCAAGTCCCCAAATGCTTCGAAGCTTTAAAGCTTTTAGGTATTTCTGTACATGTCGCAAAATAATTGTAATTAAATGAATTTATACAAATAAAAATGAAGCGAAGATTCTAAGTAGTTTTCCATTTTTAAATTCCTCTTTTGTTTCAAGAACAAGAATTCACAATACTCGGTATGTAGTGAGCAGCAGTGCGAAGGTAAGTTCATGGAAAGGTAAGTTTTCCCCCGGGGGCCGGTGAATACAAATCGTCTTTTAACGTGCAAAGGCGCAAAGATAATGGAAAGCCGCGTATGTGAGGTTATAATCCGTTCACATATGCATTAATCACCCCTAAATCCACCAAATTAATCTACCCGTTCACATATGGCAGATTACCTGCAAAATTGTCAATCAGCTGTCAATACTGCAGGTTTTCCTTCATAGAAATTGCTTTGGTAAGTATTTCAGTATTTTTGGTTTCTTTAATTACACTGTGTGACAAAAAACAAAAATTAAATAAACTTTTATGGAGACCTAGCACAACTTGTAGCTATAGAAAAACTAAACAAAATGGTATAGGAGAAATTTCCAATACACCCCCAAAATCTCATTTTATGGCCATAAAACCGTTTTTCAGTAGGTTGATGTGAAGAATCACTCCTAACTTCACCAATTTCCATCCGATTTCGAATTTGTTTTTTAGTTCGAAAGAACAAAAACAAGCCTTTTTGACAGTGTGTTGACAATTTTTCTGAAATTACAACTGACGAGACTGTAGGCGGAAGTATTTGGAATTTTTTTCATTTTTTCTCTATTTTTTCAACTTTGACATAATTTTTACGATATCCGATATTGAGGATTTTTTTTAGTACACTACTGTTATATATTAGTAAATTTAATTTTGCGTCGAATGAGCTATATTTGACTGTAATTAAATTAAAATTAATAGAGTTGTGTGAGTTTTAAGATTTTTTTTTTTTTTTACTAATTTGGTATGTAGGCATCGAAGCATGAAAATGGTAACAAGTGCCATTATAAACACATAATATTTATTGGAGTATTGTGCAGTGCAGCATTGTACGGTATGGTACGGTGCGGTACGGTGCAGTACACAACGGAACTGGTTCCGAACTTAAAAATGCATTGGAAACGGCAATTTGGTGTTTAGTATGGGACGGTACATTTGTCATTCTCTTCATCAGTTTTGAATACTTCTCTGTAAGAAATTCGCTCATCATCATTCATCTGAAGTCGTCATCAACTAAATTCCATTGCTTAAATCGAGAAGCGAGCGTTTCAGATTGTCTTCCCGATAGAAGTAAATCACGAGAAAGATCCTGAAAATCTGAATTTGATACAATGTGTCGTTCTGAAGACTTAGAACCAGACGGAAACTACTCTTCATCATCAGGTTTATTGTTATCAGTTTGCTCATCATCAGCAATGAGTTGAACTTCGTTCAGTTCCTGCAGTTGAGTCAATCATATCGTCCAAGACTACGGGGTTCTTACCAGTTGCAACATCAGCATACTTTATGTGCTTTCGAGCTTTATAATGATGACCGTTTACGTCCGTTTTATAAAAATAACAATCATATGGTTTATGATAAGGCTGATGATGCCACATCATCCGAGAATATTGAGAAATTCGACTTTTCTGGCAACGTTTTGATTTATATCTCTTGAATTTCAATGAAACAAACAATAAAACTTTGACGTTTTAATAAGGTTAAATTATAATAACAAACTTCTTTTGTTAATCAATGTACAGTGTGAACTTTGGTACACTTGGGAGCTTTTCCATATTTCTATTGAAAAAAAAATGTGCTATAATATGTCAGATATTTTCGTAAGTTCTAACCAGCTCTGTTGTATGCAGTACAGTGTACTCTTATGTATACATATATACTCCAATAAATATTACGGATCTATAATAGCGCATGAAAACACGTCCTTATTCCCATTTAGCGTAAGTTATACCTACATACCAAATTAGTAAAAAAAAAAAAAAAAATCTTAAAACTCACACAACTCTATTAATTTTAATTCAATTACAGTCAAGTATAGCTCATTCGACGCAAAATTAATTTACTATTACAGTAGTGTACTAAAAAAAATCCTCAATATCGGATAATATCGTAAAAATTATGTCAAAGTTGAAAAAATTGAGAAAAAATAAAAAAATTCCAAATACTTCCGTCTACAGTCTCGGCAGTTGTTATTTCAGAAAAATTGTCAACACACTGTCAAAAAGGCTTGTTTTTGTTCTTTCGAACTAAAAAAACAAGTTCGAAATCGGATGGAAATTGGCGAAGTTAGGAGTGATTCTTCACATCAACCTACTGAAAAACGGTTTTATGGCCATAAAATGAGATTTTGGGGGTGTATTGGAAATTTCTCCTATACCATTTTGTTTAGTTTTTCTGTAGCCATAAGTTGTGCTAGGTCTCCATAAAAGTTTATTTAATTTTTTTTTTTTTGTCACACAGTGTTATTACTAACGATATGAAGAAAATACAAGAAGAAGGAATAGCTAATTTAATTACGCAATTGGCTGCTAATAATAAACAGTTGGAGGAAATCCGTATGCGACGTTTACTGAGATTGCAAAAAATTACGGCAGTAATACGCATTCGAAATTCGATATTACATTTTATATTAAGTAAAAGGAGGACAAAACGTTTATGAACGCACGATTTTTTCTGTAAAATGAATCCCTAATTAATAATATTTAACAACCATTTTATTAGAATTATGTTTAAAGACCTGTTTTCTTTGCCGGCATCCATTTCATTTAGTTTTGATTTTGATGTTTCTCCTTACCTGCATAATAATACTTATCACAGAAAACACAGGGTTGTATATCAAAAAGTATCGTTATTATCTAGGATTATTTTATACTCTCAGATTTTGGGAGAGAAATTTTGTATGGGAAATCGCGTTTTTTAATTACGGATTTTGAGTTAAGCGCAAAAATTTGTCTTATTTCAAAACCTAGTTTTAAACACTATTTCTTATAAATGAATGACCAGGTACTTCCGGTGAGCAAATCTCACTTATGGGACCAATGGCTGTTACGAAATTTTGCAGAATTTTCAAAATTTGAAAAATCACCTCTCACTGCAACCATTCGCGAGACTAAGATTTAGATGTCAGCCGCCAAAAGTGTTAAGAAAGGCAATCAGTCACATTCATTGAATAACACTTTTAGCTTCAGTCTTTTAGTAATTTTTTTGAATAAAAGCCGCAGAATTGTAGTCACTAGTCTTTCATCTTTTTTCTGTTTGGTAAGTCGTTTTGCAGTCATGGGTGAATAACGATATTTCTAAGCAGTCATTTGGTGCCCTTGCTCAAAAAATGTTGTATTTATTTTATAAAGAATAAAAAGGCTCATAAAATTACATTATAACTAAAGCGTAAAGCAACATATTTTATATAGATATATTGAAAACACTTTTTCTCATAGTGGTCGACCCTCGACAGGCAATGACAAACCTGGGAGTGTATTTGCCGTTCCGAGTCGACTTAAAACTGTAAGTCCCTCCATTTGTAGAACAACAACAAGAAAAATAAGAGGAGATTTGGACGTGCTAAACACCCAATAAAGGGTGTAAGCGCCAATATATATATTAGTTTGGAGAAAAATAAATCCGTTATTTTCTAGGTAGATGGCTGTAGTGATCGATATCTCGTAAAGTATCGATCACACAACTTAAAGTTTCTGCTCGTTGTCAAGGTGACATTTCACTGTTTTTTGTTGTTCCATGCAGTTGCGAGTCGGTACATTTTACAGTTTAACTTTGATAAAGCCGAAAATGTAAGCCAGGCCGCTAAAATTGCGAATGGTGTTTATAATGCTAATAGTGTAACAGCTAATTACGTGCAATTTTGGTTTCATTCCGTTTCGATTCCGTTCAGGCAATTTTGATGTTCAAGATGCATCTCGCACATGCAGGTCCGCTGTCGAAAATGTCGATAAAATCACAAACATAATCGAAGTTGACCGACATTTTAGTAGTCGTAGTATTGCCCAGGAGCTAATGATCGACAACAAAAGAGTTTTAAACCATTTGCGCGAAATAAAAAATGAAAATATGGGTTTTCCCCTCAAACTAATATATATATAGTCCGGTTCAGCTACTTGGAAGCAATCATTTTTATAGAAGAAATTGGTTAGTAAAGCCACCGTATTTCATCTAGTAACACAATAGTTTCTAATAATTCAAGTGAAGACTGTACTTTGCTCGAAAATAAACATACCCAATGATCAGAATGTTTAAATAAAACAAAACAGAATTAAATTTCAGGCAAATTTATTGTATCTCCTTCAAAATGTGACCCGTCTGAAACAACACACATGTGCCAACATTTAACCCAGTCCTCCATGCATCCCTGGTAGGCCGACGAAGGGATGGCCTTCAGCTCCTTCATCGCATTCTCTTTGATCTCCTCTGTCGACTGAAATCTCCTTCCACGAAGTGGTAACTTCAATTTGGAAAGCAAAAAGAAGTCGCACGGGGCCATATCAGGTGAATTCGGTGCTTGCACGATGGTATTTACTTGGTTTTTGGTCAAAATAATCCATCACAATTTGGGCTCGGTGCGATGGCGCTTTATCATCATGAAAAATCCAAGAATTGTTAGCCCTCATTTCCAGCTGTTTGCGACATACAGCATCTCTGAAACTCTTCAAAACGGATAAATAATATTCTTTATTGACTGTCTGGCCGGATGCAAGGTACTCACTCATATGCCTTGGCAATCGAAGAAAATAGTCAACATCACCTTCCCGGTACTTTTTGATCATAGGGTACATCAAAATATTATTATATGGTAATGCTACCGGTTGTTGAGAAAATAAGAGAAACGTTTTAATCGAAAGAAACGAGTGGCTGATAAGAAAAACGTCTGTCAATTTATTTACAGAAAGTTTCAAGACCAGGGCGTTTTTCAGTACGAACAGAGACGGCGGCCTGTCCTATTCTACGACAGTCGGTTCTAGGTTTCCGAAACGACACGGATTTATATCCGGCCAAGGACTGTCACTCCCGCAGCATTCCCCGTATGTAAGTATGGGGAATGTTTATGCTGCTACAACAACAACGGCGGCCTGGGGACCTACGTACAGAGCATACTTAAGTTATGAAAGGAAAACTTCTCCCATCTGCAGAATGGTGACAAAAGTAGACAGCATTTACGGTGGGACTGTCCTTCCGCTACTCGACCATGACAAAATGCGAAAAGCAATAGCGCGCCTATAGCTACTAAACCCGACGCACTGTCAGCTGAGCTATGGTGGTGGCGTCTTGATAAGATGCATTCATTAGTTTTTTTTTGCAAAATATGGTGGGATGCATGCATACTTGCGGATTGAAATTTAAATCTGCTTAGTCTACGAAGATTTTGTGCGAAATTCTGAACCAACTGATTAGACCTTATCAGTGTGGCTTTAGATCTAGAAAATCAACTATTGAACAGAAATTCACAATACGACAAGTCTTGGAAAAGAACCCATTTCCTTGTCGATTTTAAAGTGGCATTCGAGATCACGTAAAAGAGTTGCCTATATGCCGCGATGTATGAATTTGGAATCCGCATCACAACAATATATATATAACTGGCGCGTACACCATTTTTGGGTGTTTTGCCGAGCTCCTCCTCCTATTTGTGGTGTGCGCCTTGATGTTGTTCCACAAATGGAGGGACCTACCCCCATTCATTACATTTTCATTATGATCAAATTCGCACAGGAGCAACGTGTTTTGAAAGGGCAAGGCTTCTCATATTAGACTCTGGCACAGTTATGTTATGTACATAGTGCCCCTGGAAACCCCTATATAACTATCATGTGTGATACTACTAGAGTAAAGTCGTGTATTGTGGGCACCATTTTACCTTGGTATTAATTTCTGCCGAAATAATGGTAATGAAAAAGCGATCTTTTTTTATGTCTTAACAGATATTGAGTTATCTTTACATTTTATTGCAAAATATACCCTAATATTATATAATCGTTTTCGTCTGATAATATAGAAAAACTGAAACCACCTTAAAAGTTGGTGAAAAGAAAAATGGTGGGTAGTGTGGCCCAGGGTGTATATGTATATATTGACTATTTCAAAAAAAATATTAATCTTAGGTAAATATAAATTCGCATTCCGTATAGCAGATGGTGGAAATTTGTGTTTCTCATACTCTTGCTCAAGTAAATCGAAAAACATCTTTACACTTTCTTTTGTCAAACCCATTGCCATATTAAAAGATGTTCCCGTTGGAGAGCGAAAACTAAATTCATTTTTTGCTTAAGGACCGAAAATTTGTTTGGCACTTTATTTCTTTCCGCCCCATGAAACGCCAGGGAACGAATATCGTGTCTTGTGAGGCCGCAAAGTCTTGATTCCATTTCTAGTGAACTTGTATATTTTACAAGGTCTTTTTCTGTGGCTCCGCCCAGTATTGGATTACGTCAAAGTGGGGTTTTTAAAAGCAGGCTAGGGGATGCATTACTCCTTTCCATTCTTTGCAATGTAAAACGGGGCACATCGAAAGTCTTTCGATGCAAAAAATGTGCCCATCTCATCTCCTCATTCCTAATACGCCAATGGCTTTTTACGGGAGCGTGTCATTATTCTGTTTTACAAAATTCTGGATGACAAAATTCTGTAAATTGCAAAAAAATTCTGCTTTTTAAAATTCTGCTTTTTTAAAATTCTGCTTTTTAAAATTCTGCTTTCTAAAATTCTGCTTTTTAAAATTCTGCTTTCTAAAATTCTGCTTTTTCAAAATTCTGCATGTTTAATGCGAAAAATTCTGCTTTATTCAAGTTTTGTGATTTTCGTCATACAAGAAGTAACAAAATAAACATTTAATTCATAAATATACATATAGGTATGTTTAAGCGATAACAATATTTTAGTTTAGCCAATTACAATATTTTTTGCAATTCTTTTTAAATATGTAGTGTGACTTAATTCATTTCTTTTTTTAATAATTCTTCGCAGCTGTTCGTTTTTTTTAGCAGAGTTCTACGCAAAAATACTGTGGATTGCGTAGCAGGAGTTGGACTGATGAGGGTTATTTTTTTG
This sequence comes from Anastrepha ludens, assembly GCF_028408465.1. Lineage (NCBI taxonomy): Eukaryota > Metazoa > Arthropoda > Insecta > Diptera > Tephritidae > Anastrepha > Anastrepha ludens. The sequence continues at coordinate 5,723,908 of NC_071499.1, read as the reverse complement.
AAGCGCGGCCGAAGGCCGCCCACGCGAAAAGCAGTTCTACGCAAAAATACGGTGGATTGCATAGCCGGAGTTGGACTGATGAGGGTTAATTTTTTGAAGCGCGGCCGAAGGCCGCCCACGCGAAAAGGAGTTCTACGCAAAAATACGGTGGATTGCATAGCAGGAGTTGGACTGATGAGTATTATTTTTTTGAAGCGCCGCCGAAGGCCGCCCACGCGAAAAGGAGTTCTACCCAAAAATACTGTGGATTCTATCGAAACTGAAGAAAAAATGATTATTATTATTTTTTATTTAATGTCTCGAATAATATTTTATTTTTATATTTTATATATATTTTATTTATAATATTTTAATACAGAATTTTGTAATACAGAATTCTGAAAGCAGAATTTTAGAAAGCAGAATTTTAAAAAAGCAGAATTTTAAAAAGCAGAATTTTGTTTTTAGAATTTTGTACAGACAGAATTTCGACACCAACCCGCTTTTTACATCATACCGGGGTCCCATTTCCATATGTCTCCATTTTTGGCGTGTCTAAATATGTATAGAAAATTAACGAGAATTAGGAAAATACTAAGGAAGTAATGTGGGCTACTAGTTCACGATACCCGACGCTAACTAGGCCACTTTAGCCACTGTACCACTTACAAGAAAAAGGTATTACAAACTTTTGTTTAAATAATTGAAAAAGAGTTTCTTACCACATTAAAAAATTTAGAACAGTTTTAATATATAATTATATCTGAGCTTTCACCCTCTAAACATAATCACTTGCTAAAAAATACCATTAATATTACATGTCACTGAAAAACAAATCGACTGCACTTCACAAAATATTTCGATCAGCTACTCATCAGTAAAGAGTCCAATTCAAAAAACGAGCAGCGTAAAACGTCCGTTATATGAATTTTTAAGTTCATAAGAAATCTTTCTAGTGCAGTGCATGTTCGTTATTATGAAAAATACAGACGTTGACCACATTACCCGAATAGCCCACAATACCCGATCTTACTCTACCACTGATACAAACTACTACTGAAATATTCAAAGAGGCCTTCGCTCAACACTATTACAATAACAAACCATTACAAGGCATTCTTCGAAAAATTAATCTTTTATGTCTACTTATTAAAATGCAGCATTTCAAAAGTGTTTTAAGAAATTTAAACCTCTTATTTATTGGCATTTATTTCATCATCTCGAATTTCACTTACAAACAAAACATTTAGAATATTTATTAATAATTTTAACAAAATTTCTTCAACGTGCAACGCTCAACACACTTTTTTCATCATACTTAGCTCTTTTCTAAATAATTTTTATACACGCATTTCTACATATAAACGAACACTGTGCGACTCCCAAGCTATTACTTAATTGAATAAAATGTATAAATTTAATTGAATAAATTATTCCAGTAAAACTTGAGTATATCGAGTTGTTGGGAAAGTTTTCAATTTGCTTTCTAATGTCACTGCCAATTTATTTGCTCGGAAAGTATATTTAAAAACTTCGAGGAAACATGAAAACGTATTTAAAAATAGACTTTAGAAAATATTTGCAATCAGCTCTTAGAGTAGTTTTGTAGTACGTCACCTTCCTCCTAAGCACAGAAATTGTGGATGTGGACTTGATTTAAATATGAGTTTTGTTGCAGCGTAATAAGGATTGACTTTTTTCCAAATTAGCTTTATTTTAAAATCCGTTATTTATGGGCAGTGCACAAAATTACCAAGCATATATGATTACTACATAAAAGTCTCCGAAAATAAAATGATTTATGAACAGTTTGTTATTGCCAAATTGTCTTAGATATCAAAGCAACGAACAGCTCACTTGACTGCTATTTTCATTTCACTTATTAGATTTATATTTCTTGTTAAGCATTATCTATAGCCTGAATTGGAATGCAAGAGGGCAGTCTAATAAAAAATGCAGATAAGCATTTGACGTGAAAAATATATCAGAAATTTTAAATCGTTTAGAAGCAGGGCAAAAGCAATGCTTACTTCAAGGAACACTTAGACTTTAAGCTCGAAAGTGTCATTATGAATCAGAGCATTAATAGTTTCACACTAATAACACACCGATCTTCAATTTATAATTGGATTAAACAAATTTATGTATTTACGTTTCAAGTTTCGTGTTTCATGTCCATTTACACGGTAAAAAATTTAAAGTAAATGTGCATATTTAAACTTCAAAGCGGGATGAAAACCATCACAAAATTTTCAATTTATTCATTAGGAATAAGAAACGTGGCATTCAATTTTATTTGTCTTAAAAAGATTTTGGCTTTTTATATACATAACCACAGCAATTGTTTATACGATACTATTTTTCATTAAAGTAAATAAAAGCTTAAAAAGTCTCACGTCAAAATTATCATAAATATAAAATATGAATAGAACTAGTTTTATGGTTTTATGTAAAAATAAAATAACTTAATTGACATTATCCATTTTTACCCGCTACCCTACATTCAAAGCCCACTCACCCACATGGCTACATTACTTTTTCGGGCATCTTACTGTGCTTCAAATTAATCTGTACACTCTGCGAAAACATCTTAATAATACCATAGTAATCATTTGAGAATACTTTCAAGAAACTCGGTATGTTCTTGCTCGCCAATTCGGAACAAAACTGCGGATACTTGCGATATGACGGCTGTATATCATCCCATATGGACAGCAAGTCGCATTCATCACTTAAACAATATAGACATATAATATTTAGGGTAATATAATAATAATTATAATTCAAAATTTTTAAATAGTTTTACGTACCGAATCTCATTGCTACAGTCATGAATGGATATAATCAAATATTGCACTTTCAGTTGTGAGCATTGATTATAAATATCAGATGACTGTTGACGACTAAACACCGAGTAGACATGCTCAGTTCGTTCACTGCAAAATACAAGAACAACATGTGATAAGAAAGTTTCAATCAAAAATATAGTGTAAAAATATTAGTCATACTGTGTAATTGAAACCCGCGAATGCAAACCTCGGACGATGACAAAGCTTTTTTAAGTATGAATTATAATACATAAAAGCCGATCATGTTAGAGGTACTTTTTCAAAAGAGTTTTCCCGACAGATCACGCGTGACTACTCTCAAACACATACATAATTTTTTTAAGTAATCATTGACGTTTCATAATGGAAAGACTTGCGCCTAAACAACGTTTACGAATCACACAATTTTATTACGAAAATCGACGCTCTGAGAAAAATGGCCAGGTGTTCTACAATGATTACATCCATTGAAAACAACCGTTTGGTGCGGCTTATGGGCTGTAAGGATCATCGACCCATATTTCTTCAAAGACGAGGCTGACGCCTATGTAACAGTAAATGATGAACGCTGTCGCACCATGATAACCGACTTTTTGATGCCGGAAAGTGCATTTGAAAGGGATTATCTTTAAAACACAAGTGCCATGAATGGTTCTAACCAAAAATAATAAAGATTGTCCAATCAACTTGAATTTTCGTTGTATTATTTCAATTTAAAATCCGATACCTTTAAATTGATCACTCTTTAGATGTGGTCAGTGAGTGTCATTCCCATGTCACCCAATTCTGCGCACCAAATTGGCTCGGGTTTTCCCCGAACACGGGCTGTCAGCTTAGTGATCTAACCTTGTTTGGATTTATAAAGCTGCTACAACAACAACAACGAAAGTTTACTCAACTTTCGTCAGCTGTGTGTAGCATTGGTGGGCTATTACAAACCCTAACATACAATACATGTAAACTCATGTGTATTCGCGCTTGCACTCGCTTTTTTTTGTTCTATATATGAAAATTTCCAAAAATCTAGAATATTAAATAAATTTTTAATTACTTGATATGCCTCATCTCCAAATGCGCGTGGTTTACAATCGGTCTTCTAGTAACTAAGTGCACCGTGCCTATAATGTCAACAGGACCTAGGTTGGTAAAAAAGAAATAAATATCATTACATTCCTGAAAGCTTTGATCCAAAAAATTACCAAGAATTATAATTATGTTATACCTGCAAAAACAGCATCTCGTTCTGTGTTCATTGTAATCCACTCTAACATGCTGTCCAAATCATCGTTAGCGTAACCCTGTCGGGTAGGAAAGTATTCCTCGCGTATATTCTGTCAATGTCATACAGATATAAAAAAATAAATAGTTAAAAGGCAAAATATTTTGAATATATTTGTAATTTGACTAATTGTAATTGAAATAATAACCAACTCACCAGTAAACCTGGATTCACCATACTGGCTAAAAAAACTGTCAACGATACTGTCCAAAACATATTGCGTTGCTTGCGATACCAAAACTTGGAGCATATTGTCGGCGCAATAACACAACCTTGAGTGAAACATAGGAAGAATAATTTTTTAATACTAAGGCCAAGTGCTGTAAACACGAGCATTTGTATGAAGCTATATAAATAGTGGAAGCTGAATATATCGCTCTGATAATCAGCTCTGGAAGCTCCGCAGTTCGAAATTTTAGAGCGCGTCCGACGAGTGCTCTTCACACCCTCGCCGATTTTATCACTTGCAACTGCATCATCGCCGTCACCAGTGCCTGCTGATGCACGGTCTTCGGAGGCTTTTGGATCACTATTCGTTTCAATAGTATCTTTTGCTTTTGTTGTATCTTTATTTATGGACGGATCTTTATTAATACTATGTCGCTCTCCGGAGTTTTCTGTTTTAGCATTTGGAATTTGCAGATTTTCAAGTTCTCTTTGCAGATTTCGCTCTTTTATCTGCTCCTTCAGTAACTTAATATTGTTTATAAACTCCTCGTGCTCATCATTTTTGCTGCTTTTCCATTTAGTTTTCTCCAATTTGTAGCGGTCATAATCGTAATCACAGTCTTCCAGCAGTTTTAAACATTCATTTAAATCGTTCTCAGTCTCTTTATTAGACATATCTCGCATGGAAACGTGATTTTCTTCCAAAAAATCTTCAAGTATATATTTTTTTGCTCGCTCTACATTATCTTTACTTGGGGTTTTCTTTTCACTGCCTTTGCGCCATTTGCGAAAGAACTTTGCTAACATCACCACACCGTACATGCAATACGGCTTTACAATAAGAGTTTTTATAAGCTCCCACAAATCGGCAACGTTCAATCGTTGGTAAGATGAATTGCATGCCGCAAGACTGGTGGTAAAATTTACTTTTGCCTGTAAACCCCAATGCACTATTAAATCACGGTACAAAGCAAACCCGTTGTCTACAGATCGTGCTAAACCTGTTTTTTCCAACAGATCAATTAAGGTTCCCTGTGCGCTGAATGCCATTAACAAACCGGGCCAGATGGTTTTAAGTGAAAAGCCGCTGTTGGGTGTTTGAGGTTTTAGTCTGCGTCCGATACTGATGAACAAGAGTCCAATTGCCGGGCCGATTTGCCAAGCAAATATGTATTTTTTATTGCAAAATGAGCAGTAGTAAGCTAAAATATTGGCAACAAGCTGCGACGTCGCATAATCAATAGTGAATGCACTAGAAACCGCTTCCGACACTGAACTTAATGTCCAAGGAGTCATCATAATGAGAACTTGCGTAGCAAATATGATGGAAGAGAACTGCCAACAAATAAGAGCGAGAGTTGTCAATAGCGTCAATTTGATGTTCTGTAAAATATATCAATTAAAAAAATTATGAAAGGTTAGAATAGAAAAGGTTTAGCAAAACTCTCGGCAGTATTGCAACGGTTAAAGACACAAAAATATATATTTGTCTTACAATGAAAACTCGCATGTGATATTCTCTGCGTTCCGTCACTCTATCAATACATAAGCAAAGGTAGAACATTTGCATGAAAATAATTGGAAATGCAAAGTTTTCACGTGCCATAGGAGAATCGTAGATTTTCGACGCAAAACTGTGAAACATAATGTACGAAACCACTGCATAAATGCCACCAAAAATATTTTCACTGAAATTAACAATTTTGTAATTAAATGATTTGCAAAGAATATTATTTTAAAACGGTTATACCTGAGTAACGTCCCATACATGTATATGACTAGTACAGTGAGCCCACCCAGAAGCCATACACATTCTAAGTAGAATTGCATTGGTTGTCCAAAGCCATCACAGTGTTGATGCTCCAAAGGCAACCGGATGTCGTTGCCACGCCAACAGCTAAAAATCGGGAAATTTTCGTTGAATGCGTAGCGCCTTAGCAGGTGGTATAGGTAACTAAAAAATTAAATTTATGAATGTGTAATATATTACGATGATGCTGATTTTATTCATATTTTACATACCCTATTGCCAGTTCGGGAAGGACATGGAATCGCTGCAGTACATTTACGCTTTGTGGGTATTCAATGCCAGTTACATTTTTTAGTTTATGGTAGCCACTCCAGAAGTCTGTTTCTTCCGTGAGTGTCTTATAAAATGAATAGTACAGAGAATCCTCCCGACGCAGCAATGACTCTCGCTCTAATTGTGTTAAATGTGCAATGTTGGTACGGGACTCAAATATTGAACGCACATGCTGCACGTACAGAAAGAAAAAGCCGGTGCCTATTCAAAAACATTCGAAATATATTTTTACAAACATTTACAAACTATTGCTGTATATATGAGTATATATATATATACATATATATTACTATTATATATATGTTGTGTGTGTATGTAAGGACATATATATAAGAACTTAGGCAGATTCTCAGGCATTTTGGACCCGGAGCTCTAGCTTGATGTAAGCCGTTATTAAAAGATCCATTGATAAAGAATAACAGGTGAAGAAAAAATTAACTCACCAATTAGTGACTGTGAGAGTATTAGCAACAGTTTTTGTTCTTTCATTCTGATGATAAAGTTTTGGTAACCGACTATCAGGCTTAAAATCTTTATTTGCAAATCATTATAAGTTTATGTTTCGCTTTTGGACATGCAGTTGTCGTCCTGTCACTTCACACCCTACGATTTTGTAATTTGTCAGATTTTAATAAATTTTTTTAGTTCTCATCCGGCACAATCACTAAACTCCTTTCGCCTGTGTATGTTTAGTTTTCTACACACCGAAGAAACAGAAATCAGCTGGTCAAGTTGAATGACGTCTAATCATAAAAGTCACTACATAGCGCCCTTGTAGTGAATATCGCAACCCTATGTTACTGCACAAGTGAATGTAAACACACTTATAAATTGAAGATTTGCATATAAGCTCAATGCGAACTGCCAACTGTGTATTTTATACATACTTGTAAAAAGGTTACAAAATAATATTTCAATTTCAGAAAATAACACAATTCTAAAATTACAAATTACTAAATTTCTCAAAATAACACTCCATGATTTATTTAAAATTATTAATAAAAATAGAATTTATGTATCTACAGCAATCAATATGTATATATTTGTAAATAAATTTATTAAACAAATATTTTTACTTTCAGTTAGTCTCGATATAAAATCAAATTAAAAAAACTTTTTAAAATTCAAATGAAATGTATATAATGGATATATCGCTATGAAATTATATAATCCAAATTTTCCAGTTTTAACTGATAAACAATGAAAATCAAACGACATAAGGCAATACAAGTGAAAACTAAGCCCTTCTTATAAAATCAAATTGAAATAACGGGCAAAGTAATGCTACGTCTAAACAATAGTTCACCAATTACTCTACTTTTCAAATTATTTTCTACCCTTGATTTTATTATTATTTTAATAACTACTTTTTATATTGCCCTTATTAGTACCTCCTCATTCTTTTAAGTTCGGTGTATAAACACAGGTTTAATCTAATAATATAGAATCCAATTAAAAACATCTGAAAGTCTGGCCGTTTTATATGTGGAACGTAAAGTGTTTGAGGTTATATAAATTTTTGATTTAGCAATTAGAGAAGGGAGTTGTTGGGATTAAGCCTGTAGTTTTGGTAATAACTTGTAAATTAAAATATCCAACATGTCAGATTTTGAGTCACTTTCGTCGGTTTCCAGCGATAAAGAATTGCAAGAATTCTTGATGATTGAAAAACAAAAAGCGCAAGTGAACGCACAGGTTCGTAATTTTAACCTACATTTTGATGCCCGTCACATCCCAATATCACTATAAAAAAATAAATTTTAATTCTATAAACTTTATTGCTATTATAGATACATGAGTTCAATGACATCTGTTGGGAAAAGTGTATCGGAAAACCAGGATCAAAACTCGACAGTTCTACAGAAACGTGCTTAAGCAATTGCGTTGATCGTTTTATTGACACATCCTTGCTGGTCACGCAACGTTTCGCTCAACTTTTGCAAAAACGTTCGGGAGGCCTGTAATAGATGCTTATAGTCGCTTTCAAACTTGGTGAAAAAGACTTTGAACAAAAAATACTACTCCGTACCGAATGTAATAAAATAAAAAATAACTTAAAAACCATCTGACACACTACAGCTAACGACAAATCGCCAATGACATTTTTGTGGTTATAACAATAAACTACTTGTAACTACCATAGAATTAGAGCAATAATGGCCATTCAAAGACAAACATTTAGCTTAATGAACAGGGTAGTTTTTATTTGAAACGTTTTTCGTTACCTTTTAGTTTAAAAATAAAAATTACAATGTATGTATGTTATAGGCATGAACTTCAAGATACATTTACTTTTGTTTTCTTCATGGCTCTGTAAATTTCAATGAATTTACTTTGCTCGTCTTCAAGCATTTTTCTTGTAGCCATTGGAAGATTCTTCCGTTTACCGCTAAGCGTTTTCTTTTCCACTTTGCCAGTAACGGCTTTAACTTTTCTCTCGGGCGTGTTTTCGCTGTTGGTTTTAGTATCTGATAATAGCGATTTAAGCAGCAAATTGGACTTTTTACCAGGCTGAAAGTTTAACGAAATTGATGTAACTTTTAACATGTATATAATACAAGTTTTCTTACTCTCGGTACGGTCTCAGACTTTTGAGCTCTACGTGGCAATGTTGAAAGCGTTGGAGGGGCGTGCACAACTTCGCCGAATCTAACAATATCTTGCTTGTATTCTTCCACCTCTGATTTAGCTTTTACTTTCTGCAATTGAAATAGACATTTAAATCAAAAGAATTTTTTATATCAAAACACTACCTCTTCTTTATCTTCTTTAATAGCTTGTTTAATTAATTCTCTAGCTATTTCGGGGTTCAGAGGTTTTACTGGTTTGTCCTGTTCCTTATTTGAAGCAGATTTTCGTTTACCACGTTTCTTTTGTTTTTCTTTAAGTAGTTCATCAATTTCATTTTTCGGTTTTTTGCTTATTGAAATTTCTCCGGTTTTCGGATTTCGAATGACATTAACCCCATATTTAGCTTCGTACTGAGCCTCACGCAAAGATTGTGCAGTTATTCGATTTACCCGCTTTAGGTAATCTTCATCAGTTTCCTCTCTTAACTGCTGTATGTAACCAATTTTATTTATAGATCTATCTTTCGGCTTATCTTCCTGGCCCTTGTGTATTCGTTTGATTTTCTTTCCAGCTTTGGTGTCATCAATTAGTTTCTTAAATTGGGCGAATTTGAAGGAAACTTGCTGATTATCGCGTTCGGGAGGATTGTTTGTAATTTTTCTCAGTCTACAATAAAATTAATTTAAGAGATTAATTTATTCCTTAAATTATGCATATAAATACTTTTTTTCCTTGACTTCAATTTGTTTTAGTGGATCTCGAACTCCATGATGTTTGCGAGCAGGGATTTTTCTTTTACGTGCCATTTTAGTAATAATTTATCGGTGTCTATTAAAAAATATTAAATCACATGTATTTGTTTAGATTCTTCTTCTTGCATTGCAGTGGAACTAACATTCACTTTAAGTGGAACTAACATCATGGATGATAGAATACATGGTTGCGTCTTCCGAGCTCGCTGTGTCGCCAGAGCCCAGGAATAAACGGACAAAAGGACGGGGAATTACTTTTTTGTGAAGAGGAAGAGTGGGCGAAAGCAATGGAAACAACAAAACTTATTATTATAAAAAGTATACACTTACAGACACACCTTCTTGCCACGCAAAAAACTGCATTTGTGCTTTCACTCGATACTCGTTTTCATTACTTTGATTAGGTTAAATCTCACAAATCATCACAAACCAAGTCATTCACTGAATTTCTACAAAAATGTAATATCTTCTCCTTTTGTTTATTTTGTATTAGTAAGGGACCTGACGTCAGACTTGTCAAAATAACGAAAAATAAAGTAACTGATTTGCAAGGCGCCACCTTCAGTAATCAATGCGCCTTGTACTAACACTATGACATCCTTTCTATAACAAATTTTCTAATTAATGGATGTACAATAGTTTGACTCCGGAAAGCATTTTATTTTTACATAATGAAATATATATTTTAATGTTAGAATTTTAATTGTCTAGATTTGCATGTTAACTGTGAATTGAATTGAACTGAACTGTTATACAACTTGTTTCTTATCTTTCGTTCTATTGTCAAAATATTTGACATTTTGAATGCTAACCAATTTTTATCACCCTCACACTTAATTATCTGATTCAATTTTCACTAGTGAACGCGATGAAATGAGTAACAAAAACAAAAATTATATTCACTAAATTTTATAAACAAAGTGCCAGTTCTACCAAATAAAACACGATTAATCGTGTAGTTACATTTGCAACGTAGTATTACTTTGAATAAACCGACTCTGAATTGTAATATCACTATACGAAAATGCATACAGCGCAATAGTGGTGCGAATCGGGATAGACAAGAAATTAACTAATTGTCGTAAACAGAATTGTAAAAACATACATATATGCGTTAAAAAACATATTTTCAAGTTACCTTGAAAGTGAAAATCCTTTGAAAGAGACGTAAATTCCAGGAAGTGACTAAGAAAAGTATACGCCCGTTACCCTGAATAAAGGGTGGGAAAAATCTTAGCAGTTGAGTACAAGTGGCAGTCGCATTACACATTTTGATACAAAAGAGATTCAGGATGGTTGAACCCATTTTCGATTACCAATTTCGGCTTATACTTATTGGTGACAGTACAGTGGGCAAGAGTTCATTACTAAAATTCTTTACAGATGGCAAATTTGCTGAGGTAAGGGTCAATCGCATTCAATTTCTACGTTCAACGAAAACAAACAAAAAACGTAATAACAAAAACATTGATATGTAAATTACATAATTTAACTAGAAATGGTGGCACACAGATACTGTAATCTGTAATCTGAAGCGTCAAAATATTACATGGTTAATAAAACGCTCACCCATCACCCTGATAGCGTAGAATATATGCATATGTGGTGCGATAGAAAATTTAGTGTATAAATACACAAATTAAGTGAATGAGCATACATATGTATACATAAGGCAAACCATTTTTGTTATTGTGTTTTTCTTATTTAGTATTTATGTACATATGTATGTATTTTAGTTACTTAACTATTCTTATTATTTGCAGCTATCCGACCCTACTGTGGGTGTAGATTTTTTTGCCCGCTTGATCGAAATGAAGGATGGAACGCAGATAAAACTCCAACTATGGGATACGGCTGGCCAAGAACGCTTTCGATCAATTACAAAATCATACTATAGAAACTCTGTTGGGGTATTGCTAGTTTATGATATCACCAACTACGCTAGCTTTGAACATATACCTCTCTGGATGATGGAAGCCCAGCGTCACATTGAACCACATCGTCCTGTGTTTGCATTAGTTGGTTGTAAGCTTGACCTGGTAAATGCAGGTGGCTGTCGAGAAGTTAGCACTGACGAAGCACAAACATTTGCTAAGCAAAATGGGCTGCATTTTGTAGAAACTTCAGCCAGAAATGGCGTCAATGTCGAAGAAGCTTTTCGTATGGTCACGCAGGAGGTATATGCGCGAATACGTTCGGGCGAATACAAAGTTGAAGATGGTTGGGATGGTATAAAAACAGGATTTGCACGACCAAACAGTTTAGATTTCAATTTGGTTATGGCAGAACCTGAAAAATCATCTTGTTGTTGATATGTTTGTATTCGGTGTTTTCGCTAGTTTTTACGTTTTCAAGATTACAGAAGACTTAATTTTATTTTAAAAGCAAAATTCAAATTTTATTATAATTGTTTTATATACATATATACATACATATATTTGGTTTTATTTTAACTCGAGGAGGTATAGTCATAACAACTGGACATTTATGCACTGTTTGGAGGTAGAGGCAAAAATAGCTTATGTGTGTATATTTGTTATGAATTGAAAAAAATGCAAACGAGACTATTCTTACCAAATAAATAAACCAAAACGAAAAATAAGTAAATAATGGATAAACGGTCAAATTAAAGGAACTCATACATAAGTACACATATGTGTGTATCTATTTTAATCAAATTGGAGTCTACAAACAATTTGTGGGTTCGCCCTTGGGTAAATGTTTTTTATATTTAAACAAAACTCTCTTGTAACACTAAATAGTAAGCGTCTTAGTTTAATATTTTCCATTCTTTAAGAAAATAAATAATTATAATTTTACGTTATACTTGCCCTTACAAACAAATTAATACCTGAATAAATTTATATGGCATATGTAGCTGTTATATAACATGATTATTTCCTATATAAACTTTTTGTGTTGCGTTATTGAAAAATGTAAACCTATTTGTTTAGTATCAACATTGCGAAATATAAAATATTTATTAATTTAATGTTTTCTATCACCGTTATAAACAAATCCCGAAAATCTTTTGTCGCCATGTTGTTGCTGTTGTAGCAGTTTATTATGGTGCCTATGTGGCATAACGGTTTGAAAATGCAAATCTTAGGGGTTTTTAACCTTTTTTGATAGAGTGATAGAGTGCAAGCACCAGCCAAAACTCTGGTCAAATCCCATAGAAATATCGTTGCCCAAACCCGTTTTTCACAGCGTTTGTTGGATTTGTGAGCATTTTACATAATATTAAATTCTTGGAATAGTGTTCATTTACGTGGGTTTTTCTCGTTTTTTATTACATTATTATCGAAACAATGCTTGGCGCCTTGATAATAAAAACGTGACCTGTCTAATAAAAGCAGGATCGCCAATTTTAAATTTAGAGTTCCGTTATATGACAATTTTTAACAAGTGTGCGTATTCTTTCCGCAATTCGCGTTGCGCAATTTGTTGATTTTGTGAGAAATTTAGAAAGCAGATTTGAAGCAGTGTTCTTAAGTACACACCCAAAAGGTCCAAAATTGTCACGTGCATCTACAACAAAATATTTGAAGAAGTCGAAGATAAATGGGTGGAATTGTATACCGAAGTAAAAAGCGTCGACGCCTTACCCGGGCCAGGTCCAAAAAAACCTCTCCAAAACAGGATCAGAAGATCATTGACTTATTTGTGTAAACCCGAACTAGAAGTAGTTTTAAGAAAAACTAGTGTTAATGTATATATCTCAAGACAAATTTCGAGTACGTTAACGTTCAGTAGACGTCAAATTTCGAAGCGCATCGAAAAAAAACGCTGCTCTCATTATCACACAATGAAAAAGGACTTGCATGGACTAAGGCAAATTCAGAACTGAATTGGACAAATGTAATATTCACGTATGAATCTTTCTTTTGGGCGGATAGTTGCATACATCGGCCCTGATGTACTGTTGTTAAGTGAAACTTCAACGAACTGTTGAGCATACAATCAGGGTTCATGTTGTTGTTGTTGTTTTAACAGCATAGGTTAAATCAGGGTTCATGTTTGAGTCTGCTTCTCCGACTTTATTTGGTCATTTATTTGTGTTTACCACATATTTGAATGCAGTTCTGATTAATAAAATTTACCAAAAAGCATTACTACCGTCAGCTGCCAAGATGTTTAGAAAAATTAGCCAACCTTGAATTTTCCAAGAGGATAACGATCTCAAGCAACGAAGCCGAAGGTGTGTAGAATGGAAGGAACAAAATAGGATTGAAATGTAGATTAGCCTTCACAGTCGCCTGATGACACCCTTATTGAAAATGTTTGAGCAATTGTCAAGCAAAAACTCAAAGGTAAACCTATATGGACGGTAAAAAAGTTATCAAGGCCTCTACAAGGTCAATTACCTCTACAACTTGCGTAGTAATTAACACAAAGTTTGATTCGAAGATGTAAAGCTATACATCGCATATAATAAATATTATAGACTCATGGGTATATTCAGAAACGCATTATAATGCGCAACGTACTTTTGTAGTGTTGACAATGCGTTCAGAAATGCAAATATGGCAGTACTGCAAATGCATCGCGTTCCAAAACGCCATTTTTGTATCAAACGTCACGCATTATTTGCAGGAAAAATTTTAATACTGCCGCTGATTACGCTAATATGATGTCTGATGAAAAGTGAGTATACAACTAATTTTTTTAGCTTTTAATGCAAAGATATATTAAATATACGTTAATAAAACAATATTTTATTACATTTTTCTTGATTTTAGCGATTATCTAAGTACATCGGAAGTAAAGTTGTTTCTCAGAGTCCGACTGAGCATGGAAAGTGAATTTGCTTCAGGGAGGAGGAAAAAGAGTGTTTTGTGGAATAAGGTGGCGGAAGAAATAAAAACAGTGAATAAAGATTTGAAAATAGACGGGCAAATCGCGCAGCGAAAATTTTCTAATTGTTTCAAAAAAAGATTTTTTTTTTTTGTTTTTTGAAAATTGGAAAAGTAATGAATTACAATCACAATAAATTAAAAAGCATTAGCGTCTAGGAAAAAAAGATTTATTTTTGGGAATTTTTCGTGATCTTCTTTTTAGCTTTACACGTCTTTTTTTCTTAAATTTAGCAAAAAACTATCACTTTTTACTTCAAATATATCGTCAACAACTAAACTCAATAATACTTCCATTTTAGTGTAAAACGCGTTCATAAATGCAACAAATCTTTTTGCAAATCGTCAACAAATCTATCAATTGCATCACTTGTCACATTGGCAGTGTTGCCAGCGCTGCAATTACTGCGCATTTATAATGCGTTTCTGAATATACCCCACGCAATGCAGTTTCTTAGATTCGAATTGGTCAAATAGTTTATATGGTTCCAAATTTGGCTCAGCTTCCACGAGTTCGAGCAAGGCGTCGGAGTTAAAGATTTCAGAGCGCGGGGCATCCCCCACGTCGTAGTTACCACTTCGAAATTTTGAAAACCAGTTTCGCGCACTCCTTACACTTACGGTACCCTCTCCGTGAACAGAGTTTATTTCTGCAGCAGCAGTTGTTGCATTTTTACCACTTTTATAAAAAAAAAATACAAAATATCCATCTTAAACGCAAGAAAAATATAACAAAAAAAATATAAATAGTTCCGTTATATTCCGCGATAAATTTTTTGTATGCAAAAATCGTACAAAATTGAAGTTATCGTTAAAATCGGTAATCGAACTAGTCGAATAAAATTAATCGCTGGGCGATACTCAAATAACCGAGTACTATCGACTATTCCGTTAACCGCTCATTCTAGTATTCGGTAACCATTCAGTTTTAGTTATTCGAGTACCTCAAACTTTTGAAACCAAGTTCCAAGTTGTCATTTCCTCTTGCCGCTTCTTCTTGTTCCTATTTAGGCAGGAAGTATATGCACTAAAATTAGATATTGTCCTTGCTATTTCAACCATCCAATCTTGTGTCGTCATCGCTTTGTGTAAAGGAGACAAGACTCTGAAATACGATGATTTGGAAACCACAGATGATCTAAAGGAATGTAGATGGACACACTAGAAGTGCTATCGTTAAAATAAAAGATCGGGTGTTTATTAGACATGTAGCAAAAAAGGATGAGGTTCTTTAAAATCTGAGAAGATTTAACTGGGGGAAGAGTTGAGGCAAACATTGCAAACTCTACGGTTCAAAGTAAAATAATTTTTATTTAAATTTAAGAATATTTGACTCGTTTCAAAAAACGATATTATTTCTCAGGGCGAATCTTTTAAAGGTAATAGTAGACCAGCTGATTTGCCATGTACATTAGGATGTCAATGAAACGACGACAAGCCGTTCTATTCGCTACATAATACTAAAGGTCGAATCATTTGAAAACCGCTATTTTAATTTTCACGATTTTTAAATCCAGCTCACGTAGTGCACCATAATAATACAAAACATATAAAAAAACAAAAACAACTTATTTTTTTACAGTCAAAAATGTCAGAAATAAATCAAACAGATCGTTCCCAGCAAAGTATAATTGCTGAATTATCTACTAACACACAGCCAAAGTGACAAAATTCGTGTGAGTCTAATCTCTGAAGTGAAATTCCACAGCGGAAATTGAGCATGAAATTGAGTGATTTTCTTAGTTTCTCATCTTTTGTGTCAGATGAAAAATATTTTGATATGCTATAAAGGGGGCGACAGCCGTAGTCAAATGAATGCGTTATATAGGAAATACCTAATAGGGCGCCTTATGTATACAAGTTATTTCAAGAGATTTTTGTTACAGCCGAGTTTTTTTTTTTGTCGCTTTTAAAACCATGTGGCTACACTGATCTACATCCAGGTTTGCAGTTTCTCTTCGATTCACTTATCGGTGTGCGATTGCTGAAGACAAATTTCGTTAGAAAAGTTGTTCCGTATTTGTTTTCATTTAATTTAATGCTTAAATTTTTATTAGATGAGTGATTGAAATATTGTTTATCAATACTTATGAAAATGAAGTGGTAGCACAAATTATTTGACAACTGCTGAATTGCTCTTACAAAGTGAAAAATCAATCAGAAAAAGTGGGGAAAATTTTGTCGACATCATCAAATATGAATGTGAATGCCATCGAAAAAAAAATAAAACAATAATTTTATAGATTATCAGCCTTCAAGGAACACTAAGCTGACCACGTCGGTGCATAGGTTCTATATGTAATTAAAAAAGTCTGAAAAGCTAATTATTGCATATCTGAGTTTGGGTGGAAAGGTGTTGGGTTTGCGAAATGGCACTAAAAAAGGTGAAAGGCAATTTCGAGCGTATGTTTGATAAGAATCTTACGGATTTGGTGCGTGGCATAAGAAATAATAAGGATAATGAGGTAAGGCATTCATATACAATTTAGTGTTAGAATTATATTAAAACAAAAATATTTAATTTAGATATGTACTAAACATGACTACTATATATTAAACCATTTAGCATATACAAACATATATATAGTTGAACAGGAATCTGTAGATATACATATGAGCATATGTGTACACACAAATATCAGGTAGTTTACGAAAACCTGTACTTACGTATGCCAATACATGTAATTTGTATTCCTACTCGTTATCAGTTAAATAATTTAGATGTAATATTAAAAACATTTGCTTTTTGCAAAAAAAAAGCAGTCCCGCTTGTATTGTTTTAAGTAGAATATTGGCCGCTTCACATCATAGTCAAATAACCGAGTTCGTTCTCGGTAAGGTAAAATATTATCAAGTAAGAATCAGTGTGGTTAAGTCGAGGTTCTATCCGATCCCGTTCCAATAACGATCAGTCGGCATGCAACGGCATGTCCGAGTGTGAATGTTATTACACTAACACAGAACGGAATCGTGAGCTAAGCCAGGACATATAGTATGTAATGTAAACATAATGAAATTGTACCCGAGAAAGAATTGTGATCGCCACTATGTTGTAGAGCGGCCGTAAATATATTGGACTTGAAGTAGAGGATATTTCTGCAGGAGGAGAAGGAAATTGTTTGATGTTTTTTTGTCATTAAACTTTACTACTCCTTTTACAAATTTACTTATTTTTTTCAATCCTTGAGTTCATAGATCAAGCGTTATTAGAAAGTCGACTTGCATGACTTAAAAAATGTGGGTTTTCTGCTAAATTTGTAAGTCAATAGCTCATTGTTGAAAAATTTCACGCGATATTCTGCAGCTGCTAGTAGTTCCAAGTAGCCCGAGTTCTCTCATCTGCGCAATTTTCGAAATATGGCTAATACCCAGTACAGACAGATGCAATGATTTCGAGTCATTGTAAGATTTATAGATTTTCCTGACCACTTTTCGTGTGTCGTTACCGACCGATGGACCTTGAATGTGTGTATAAATCTCCACTTTTTGTGATATGCGGCTCATTTGCGGGACCTTTCTGCCCAAGATCTTTGCGGCTAATCCTATTTAATTTAAAATGTATCAAATAATTGTGGCTAGATAAGACAGATAATATTAAACTTACCATTATATTGTAAAATATTCTTAAAATATTGGTTTAGTTTGTAAGTAAGAAAATGTGTATTAGTGCAGGAATGAAGTTAACTACTACGTATGAGTTTATTAAAAAAATATTAAGTTATATATAAGATTGATTTTAGATGTAAAAAATCTATTTGTTCTTCTGCCAGACACATTTTTAATTTTGATTTTTATAAATTTTAGGCCAAGTACATCGCACAATGCATTGAGGAAATCAAGCAAGAATTGCGCCAGGATAACATCAATGTCAAGTGCAATGCGGTGGCCAAATTAACATATGTGAGTACAAATAAGTTCACAAATATTGATTCGTTATACAATTACTATAAAAGCAAAAGGTACTTTATTTGAACTCGTCAAAGTGCCGACCATGTCCAAGCTGCACCATGCACAGCGTACCCCTCTTGACTCTTGTTCCATATTCATGCTGCATCACACGCGGCGTCATACTCAAATTAAAATTATGATCTAATAACGTCTTTTAATTTGGTATGCTCTACTTTTACTTGCTGATAATATGTATCTGCAAATGTGTTTATGCACACATGTACATACATACATACCTACAAACGTATTTACATATATGTATGTGCGCTAAGTGACTATTGATTTTCTCTTATATGCATCAATTAAGACATTTGAACGCAAGACAAAGTATTAATTATATACATACCATACTTTACAGATTCAGATGCTCGGCTACGATATCTCCTGGGCCGGCTTCAACATAATCGAGGTAATGAGCTCCTCGCGATTCACATGCAAACGCATAGGGTATTTGGCGGCAAGTCAATGCTTTCATCCCGAAAGTGAAGTAAGTGAATTGTAGGCAAACGAAAAAGAAGAATAATAAAAATATAAAATATTTACATTGTTTTGAACTAGTTGCTAATGCTAACGACAAATATGATACGTAAGGATTTGAATTCACAAAATCAATATGATGCCGGTGTGGCCTTAAGCGGCCTTAGCTGTTTTATCTCACCAGATTTATCACGAGATCTTGCAAATGATATTATGACACTGGTAAGTTATTCAACTTTCAGAAAGAATACAAAATTAATCGATTACTTGATTGTAGATGAGTTCCACAAAACCATATTTGCGTATGAAAGCCGTCCTTATGATGTATAAAGTGTTCTTACGCTACCCAGAAGCATTAAGGCCTGCATTTCCTAAATTGAAGGAAAAACTAGAAGATCCTGATCCAGGTATGTGCCAGAATATTATAGAAACTGGGAAAACAGTACAACATAAATGTACAGAGGCTTTTTTAAACATAAACAGGGTAATTTTTATAATTATAAATATTAAAATATCAAAGTTTCTACTTAATTTTGTGTTGTTTAACCCTCCGTTGGGCAGCCGGGTCTAGTCAGACTGGCTTTTTCGACTTTGGACGTGGATTTAATATATTTATATTCCAGCTCACATCTTGGCTTCCAGGTGGCTTCTTAAAATTGAACCTTTTAAAAAGGATGCTCGAAAGAACGAAAAAAGGTCCAACCCGGGTGCACAATCGAAGTTTTTAAAAAAGGTTTTCAACGGAGAGTTAAATTTTAATGAATTGAACAAAATAGTTTTTAGTTGCACCAGTTACGCGTATTTTCATTTATGTGAAATGTTATACATTCCTTTCCTGTTCAATACCCGTGGGAGCGTAATGATTTTCATCTAAAAAAAAAAAAAAATCTCTTAGATATGAATAGAGAAGCACTTCGGCCTTGAGATCTTTTGTGCTCACTGACAATATTCTCTTAGTTGATAACGAATTTTCCTTCAAAAGTTAAAACGTTTTCTTCAATGCAAAATTCATTCAAACCGCTAAAGTCGCGATAATATAGATACATATATGCGCATATATAAGAATAGCATAGCTAAAAATATGTATTTGATTTATATTTTAAAGGTGTACAGTCCGCTGCAGTCAATGTGATTTGTGAATTGGCTCGCAAAAATCCCAAGAACTATCTGCCGTTAGCACCTATATTTTTCAAGCTCATGACAACGTCTACTAACAACTGGATGTTAATTAAAATAATAAAACTGGTGAGTATAACTTTGGACTGTTCCATATTCAATTCAATATCTATGTATGTATGTACTACGTATAAGCTACGCTCTATGCTAAGTTAGCACGTTTAGGTTTCATTTGTACGATATTAATTTTTATGGAACGAGTAAAGAACTGCACCGTTTCGCTAGAAAAAAAAATGCGTTCGATAGAACTTTTTATTGCAACGAGGGTAAAATGCAGAAACTATTAATGGAGGAGTATTGAAGGTCAAAGGTAAATTTTACGTATTTTAAAAACCACAATATCTCGAATATTACCTGACCGGTACAAAATTAAGTCCATCATTAGAAAGGTAATTAAAATTCCTTTCTTCCATAAAAGTTTCATAAAACGTTTTTTTTTCGAAAATTTTTCCCAATTAACAATTGGCGGCGGCCGCCGTAGCCAAAGGGTTGCTGCGTTATTATCATTCGGGAGCACGTAGGTTCTAATCACCGTGCATGAAGTTTTTTCTAATAGCGGTCGCCCCTCGGCAGGCAATACCAAACCTTCGAGAGTGTTTCTGCCATGAAAAAGTGCCTCATAAAAAGCAATTTGCCGTTCGGAGTCGGCTTAAAACTGTAGGTCTCTACGTTGGTGGAACAACATCATGACGCATGCCACAAATATGAGGAGGAGCTCAGCCAAACACCTAACAAAAGAGTACACGCCGATTATTTATTTATTTTTAAAATTGCTTCCATTTTTGTAACAATTAAAGTTTTCGCGCAATTATTTTGGCGTGCACAGATACACTAAAACCGGCTGGGCAATGTTCACCCTTACTTTTTGTAAAGGGTAGAAAATGCCACGCATTTGATTGATTAAAAAAGAAAGTTTGAGAAAAAAATGGCAACCCTATGAATATGCTGAGAAAAGAATGCTAAAATTTGGTAGCACTGGCTCAGAGCAGAATAAATGCGAGAAAAGAAAACACCATAAAATAAGTTAGAAAGTTTGGATTTTTCCTAGATAATAAAGATTATATAAGTATGCTGATACGACCTTAATGAACTACCTTGCTCATTTCAGTAAATTTAATTTATCGGACTCGATTTTCACCGCTTAGCAAAGTACACTATCCTCTTAACAAATGTTCTGTGTTGGTATGCCTTACTTTTTTCAGCTGATGAGTATTTTCTGTAGATATCAGCGCTAAACAAATTTCTGCCTTTTTCGACTCAGAGCGGAAACCAAAATGATCCTTACATATGAGTCTCGCGTCGGTTGGGCGGGAGGAGGACTATCGTTGCTTTCATGCTTTCTCTCTTTTTAATTGTTAAATCTGTAATATTTGATTTACAAGAATCGTAAGCATCCGAGGTTCTGTCACGAGTGTATTGCAACTTAATTAAACAAAAATTGTCGTGAAAATGTAGGACGCCACATAAAAATATTTTTATAAAATATATAATTATTATAGTAAATTTTTATTAAATTGTATACATACATAAATTATTGCTACGAATAAGTTTTACTTAAGCGAAGTTCTTTCCTAATTATTTTTACGCGTGTTTTAGCGAAAATTTATTTTTAATTTGTTCTATAAATTATTTCTCTTTTTCTCTCTTACAACCGATTGACTCGATTACTTTTATGTGGTTTATCTGAAATAATGCTGAATCTTCGTATTCCAATAAGTTTTCCAGCCTCACGACAATCGAGCCAGCTTTAGGACGCAAATTAACTCAACCCTTGATTGAAATCATTTCCAGGTTTATATTAAATCACTATTTCGATTAATTTTTTATGTCTGATTTCATGTTTTTTTTCTTTTTACAAGTACACTATTTAATAATCTTACATTTCAAGTGGCATCGTAACTTTAACGATTGTTTTAATGTACAAGTATTGTTTGGCTGAATCAATTTTATGCACAAAAGCTAGGTTTCATATTTAATTTTACTCTTTTGTTGCCTTATTATGCCCAAATAATTTGTTTATAATTTTTCGATTGAAGTGTTTGGTTCATGCAGAAGACTCAATAAAGGATTAGCTCTTAATTTTTATTCGAATGAATATTACCAGATTCTTATTGTCAGTTGCCAGGAATTCCGATTGTCTTGCTTGATATCGAAACAAACCTCTAAAATTTGCTGTTCATCTGCTAGTCGCTAGTTCATTGTATTTGTACTGGCGATTGGCATTTAGGCTAATACGAATTCTCTATAAATTTCATTCAACTTAGCGCAAAGCGAATCCAGTATCTTTCTTACTATCGCATTTCCATTTGCGTTAAAGTTTTTGAGCAGATAATCTTGTAAACTTCCGTACAACAAAATCACATTTGATGAAATTATAAATTGTGAAGGCAATTACAAGGGAATTCGTTTTATATTATCTACTATTTATAACAGTTTATTTGACGAGTAACGTTTAACAGTTTATGAAATTTGTGAATATCGTAATTGTGAAACAATCGAAATCAAAGAAACAAAAAACTGTTTGATTAGTTTATGTAAGTTTTATGTATGTGATTATGTATTTATAATTTCTTTGCTTGTTTCTTTTCTCTTGCATTTGCAGTTTGGCGCTTTAACTCCTTTAGAACCCCGGCTAGGAAAGAAATTAATAGAACCTCTCACAAACCTTATTCATAGGCAAGTTTCATTGTCGTGTTAATGTTATTGTCATTTTAATTTAATGCTCATACATGACTGTATGTACGTACATATGTATGTATATGCAAGTGCATGCATACATATGCACAAACATTAAATGTATGTGAAAAATTTGTTTTTATTTTCAATTTTAACAAAAATTCGATGAATTCAACACGAACTCATGAATAAAATTTCTTTTAATTACTTGTCACTTTTCAAAAGCAAATCGTTATGCACTTTTTCTACAAAATTTTTTTATATTAAAGAATGCACTCATTCACACATTCAGCTTTTTTATGCAATTAAAATATTCATACGCATATAACCAGTTTTATCCTAAAACCTTTGAAACTTGCAACATATGAAAATAAGTAACTATTGTTCATCTCCCATTATCCTTAATAGTACGTCTGCTATGAGCTTGCTCTATGAATGCATAAATACCGTGATCGCCGTACTCATCAGTATCAGCAGCGGAATGCCAAATCACAGTGCCTCAATACAACTTTGTGTGCAAAAACTGCGTATTCTTATCGAGGATTCCGATCAGAATTGTAAGTATGGAATATATATCAAAACATAATACATAAATAAATAAATATGTAAAGGGTGGCGCCTAGATGTGAGTAGTGAATAATTCCTAGACGGTACCTTTTATTATGTGGCCTTTGACATAAGTTGGGGAGCGTAGAATATTACACAATAGAACACCGCGCTCAAACTATTAAAATTTATTATAAAAATCGTCGATCTTTAAACACAACATATCGCAAAATTTTCGTGATTTTTTCGTTCAAATGAGTCGACAATTCAAAGGTTGGCGAAAAAATTTCAAGGAACTGGTTCTGTCGGGGATAGGAAAAGGACTGGCAGACCAAAAACTGGGCGTTTTTTTGAGAATATTGCTGCTGTAGCGAAAAGTGTTGCTAAACAAACTTCAACATCGATATCTCGACGTCCTCAACAATTAGGTTTTCATAAATCGACTGTTTGGCGGACTTTACTTGTAGATACATATGCTCTTTGCGGGCATTTAAATTATGTAATTTTTCACATATCACTGTTAAGAGCCTGAAAGATGCTCAATTTTTACTTGTTTTATTTTAAAACAACATCTAGGTGCATTTTTTGAAGTAACCCTAATATACAGTGATGGCCACTAATTTAGCAGTCTAATGTAGCAAACAAAATGTTTGTAATCATACATTTTTCTCAGAAGGTGGTTTACTAAGTAAGGATTATGTACCACGACAATGATGTTATTTAAATCGTGGAAAAACTTTAGTATAATGTATATCGCTTTGGAAAAAACGGTAAAAAGGGGGTGATAGAGGGGTGTATCCCCATCTTAAAACTGAAAACAGAACCTGCCGGAGGCTTATAGTTTTTAAGTAATTTAATGTTAAAGTTCTCTAATTTAGCGAAAAGTTGGTGTTGCCATACACCTGAAATGAAAACGAAGTTCGCACGCAGGGATGTTCAGTGGAAGGTTCATTGTAAAACTCCAGTATTTTTTGCTGTAATTTAAAGTTGAGAAATAGTTTTGAAAATAAAAACATACAACCCATTTAAACTTAAAAACAATAATATTAAGCGTATCACAAAAAATAATAAAGTAATTAAAATTAAATTAAATTAATTAACACAGTATTTTTGCGTGGAACTTCTTATCGCGTGGGCGGCCTTCGGCCGCGCTTCAAAAAAATAACCCTCATCAGTCCAACTCCAGCTACGCAATCCACAGTATTTTTGCGTAGAACTCCTTTTCGGGTGGGCGGCCTTCGGCCGCGCTTCAAAAAAATAACCCTCATCAGTCCAACTCCGGCTACGCAATCCATAGTATTTTTGCGTAGAACTGCTTTTCGCGTGGGCGGCCTTCGGCCGCGCTTCAAAAAAATAACCCTCATCAGTCCAACACCGGCTACGCAATCCACAGTATTTTTGCGTAGAACTCCTTTTCGCGTGGGCGGCCTTCGGCCGCGCTTCAAAAAAAGAATCCTCATCAGTCCAACTCCGGCTACGCAATCCACAGTATTTTTGCGTAGAACTCCTTTTCGCGTGGGCGGCCTTCGGCCGCGCTTCAAAAAAATAACCCTCATCAGTCCAACTCCTGCTACGCAACCCACAGTATTTTTGCGTAAAACTCCTTTCCGTGTTAAAACTATTGAACCCAAAATTAAAACGTCATATGCGTGTATGTAGTAAGGAGGCATTTTTTGTTTTCATTTGCAGGCATCCGGCAACACCATACTGTTGGCATTCCAATCTTCTTCTTATTCGCGCTTAAAATTGAAATGTGATTGCATAGGCAAATGAATTTGCATTTAATTTTAATAGATATAATTAGAATATTAGCATACAAATCGGTAAAAACACGCGTGTGAGTGTATATTTGGTGAATTTTAGTGAAATGTTAAAAAATATAGAGTGTAATGTGGCAAATTATAGTGAAGTTCCCGAGGGCATTTTGAATGTAAATAATTAAAAAATTATTATTTCCCGAATAATTTAGAGTTATAAAGAGTGTTCCTTAACACCTCACTAACATCTACACCAAGTTTCATTAAAAAAAACATTATAGTTTGCCAGAAATTCCAAAATATACATTGTTCTAAATTCCAGCCTAAATCGTTACTTTTATTTACAAAAAAAACCCTTGCAAACTCGCAAAACGAAAATTTTGGATTTTCTGTGGCATCCACTACCGGTTTTTTATTTAGGTTGACATTTTACCGGTTGTTCTTGTTGTAGCAGTAACATTTTACCGGTATCTCATCTTTCGGTAAACTTTAGGCCTGTTCATACAAAAAATTATCCAGTAACTTAACTTCCGAGAATTCGCTCTCAAAGAGAAAAATATCGAAAAAAGTACGTGAGCGCAAAATCAGTAACAATTTGCAAGTTTTATGAACAGCTGATTAATTGTTGGTGGGGAAAATCACAAAAATTAAAAAAATTTTCAGTTCAACTACTTCGTATTAAATTGAGGAAAAACAGCTTTGGAAGCCTCACCACGTCAGACTTATTGAAACCATTATTAAATTTTTGAAATTAACAAAGTTAAGTAAGTTAATCTAAGCCATGATTTTAAGACTAGACAAAGTTAAGAAACCATCATATTAGCAACAAAACAATTTTACCAAGCGAGCCGAAGGTCTTAGTTACTCGAGTTCCTAATTTGTAGTTAGGCGATTTATCGCTTAATTCCTGTATTATAAATAAATAAATAAATAAAAAAGAAAAAATCATGCAAATAAAATGCAAAATAACGGGCTTAGTATCACATTTTTTATTTTGTTCACAATAATGTGTTCCATTTCATCATTGCTGTCAGTATTGTTGTGCAAACACAGCTTTCTACCTGGCAATGTAGACGGCCAAATTAGTTAATAATCAAGAAGTACAAACATAAAACACAAAGGATATCTTCAATGCTTTCGATTTGTATTTCAGAAACTGCAGCAACGGTGACTGGAGGTTGTGGTTAAAAAGTACATACAGCTATATCATTGACCGATTTCTATTTAATATATGATTCCAGATGAGCTTTATAAATTTTATCTAAAATAAATTTACTTACATTCTCCATTTCAATCACCATTTTTATTTAAATCTAAAAATTTGACTCAATTCAAATTGTTTTTATTTTGCGATCAGCTTGTTTTTCTCACTTGCAAATTCTTACAAGTTAAAGTTTTTCCAGTAAAAACTTGCAGATTTCAAAATGAAATGTCATTTTGCTGTCTCACTTTCCCCTACTTTGCCAGTTTTTTTGATACATGAACACCAAAACTTGATAATTTGTAAAACAATTGCTACAAATTATTTGCTTCATGAACAGACCTTTTATCAGAAGTTCATTTTTTAACGATCTACCGATTTTGTTCTGATTAAGTGCTTGGAAACATCGAGCAAACGGCCGTAAGAGCATAGCTGTCGAGAGAAAATTTAGAGCGTTAACTCATGCTTAACTTCACAAAATCTTTTCATGGTTGATGTATAAACAAATAATCAATTATTGCTTTGAGGTTAAAGAGGTTCATTGGTTTTCAGATTTTTCTATAATTCAATATTTTTACCTTTCCTTTCTTAGTGAAATACTTGGGACTTTTGGCTATGTCGAAGATCTTAAAAACTCACCCGAAAAGTGTACAAGAGCACAAGGATTTAATTTTGGCATGTTTAGACGATAAGGACGAATCGATACGTCTTCGTGCACTTGATTTGCTGTACGGCATGGTATCAAAGAAGAATCTCATGGAAATAGTCAAGCGTCTATTGGGACACATGGAGCGCGCTGAGGGATCATTATATCGCGATGAATTGCTCTACAAAGTAATTGAGATTTGCGCACAGAGTTCGTATTTGTACGTCACGAATTTCGAATGGTATTTAACTGTACTAGTGGAATTGATTCAACTGGAGGCAGGTTCCAAGCACGGTATGCTCCATAGTGAATGAGTACTTTAAATTTAACTAAATATTTTTCATATCTTCTTTAAGGACGTTTAATCGCTGAGCAACTCCTCGATGTTGCCATACGCGTGCCAATTGTGCGACAATTCGCGGTGAATGAAATGACCAATTTGCTGGACACATTTTCGGTGTCATCGCAAAGCAATTCAATGTATGAAGTGTTATACGCTGCAGCGTGGATTGTTGGTGAATTTTCAAAGTGCGTGAACTGCATCAAAATTGACTAATTTTATAAGTCACTAATTTTTGTCTTTATATCTACAAGCAGTGACTTAGAAGATGCGGAAAAGACGTTGAATATTTTGTTGCGCCCACGTCAAGTGCCCGGTCATATACAGGGTGTGTTTGTGCAAAACGTTACTAAATTATTTACAAGACTGGCGACGACATGCT
Source organism: Anastrepha ludens (assembly GCF_028408465.1). Classification (NCBI taxonomy): domain Eukaryota; kingdom Metazoa; phylum Arthropoda; class Insecta; order Diptera; family Tephritidae; genus Anastrepha; species Anastrepha ludens. Next base: position 5,696,243 of record NC_071499.1, on the reverse strand, counting down.
TGGAAAATGAAGATGTGAACGGTCTCATCAAGGTGAGTTTCAAAGTTCATCGCTGTTGTTTGTTTGAAAGTATTTAAGCCTTAACAAATTCGCTCTTTTATAGCTTTGCGATCATGTCCTAGAGAAATTGCAAAATTTTATTAGTTCAAATGACATTGAGGTACAAGAGCGTGCAAATTCCGCATGTATCCTAATTGAAATGCTGCGCTCGCAATTCAACAAGCCTGCGCCTAGTTCTGAATTGAATTACAATCACGACGCCAGCGCCACATTGAATATGCTTTCCACGGATGACAATGAAAACTTGGCCCTGCATGTCCAATCGGTTACACCTGCCACTATACCAACACATGCTATTGAAATCGTTCAAGAGATGGCATTACTGTTTGAAGGCGAACTTATTCCAGTAGCACCAAAGGCGCAACGCAAAGTTCCTCTACCGGATGGATTGGATTTAGATGAGTGGATAAACGCGCCACCTGAAGACGAAAGCAGTACCTCGTCCCAGGAGGATAAAGATGAACTGTTTGTATCATCAGTGCATAATGAGGACGGAACGTTGGGAAAGCGTCGTAAGAGTGAGGAGCTGACGCCTGAGCAGATCGAACGTAATCGCACGGCGCGACTAATAGAACAATCACACAATCCACACTATCTTAAATCATCGCCTTCAGCAACGGATGTAAACAAGCCGAAAACAGCTAGTACAAACAATTCGGGTTACAATGCAGATCAATATGATAATATTGATGACATTCCGATTTCGGAGCTGTCCCTGGATGTACCGCTGCAAATAGGAGGTTAGTCGTTTACTCCCAACTGCGCATTTGTGTTGTTCTTAAAACTATTTATTAATATGATTTCCCCAATAGTTATGAAACGCTCTGATCGCTATCTCTTACAAGAGAAAACAATAAGCAAAGAGAAGAAAAAACATAAGAAGTCGAAAAAAAACAAAAAATCAAAAAATAAAGTGGCATACAGCAGCTCAGAATCGGAGGATGGTATGTTGCTGATATTGAAAAGAAATGAATTTACTTGCTTATATAAAAATATAAAATTACACTTTAAATTTTCAGATTCCAAACCACTTCATATAGTGAACACCACTATGGACATGCCTGAGGGAGTGGCTCTGTCGGATAGTGAAGATAAAGATTCTAAATTCGATCCAAATGACCCACATCGCGCACTGAATATAGAATTGGATATGTAAGTCATAACAATGCTTGATTTTGTCACTGTAATTATTGTATTAATGAATTATTTTTGTAGTCCTGATTTGGAAGAATCAAAAGGCCGGATCCGAGAGGTTAGCTCTGCGGCTAATAACATAAACAATAATAAACGCACTTTAGGTAGCGAAGTTGAGTCTGATAAGAAAGCCAGCAGCAAGAAACGTGAAAAGAAAAAGACAAAACGCAAAGAAAAGGATGTCGACGAAATCAAAGTTCGAAACAAAGAAGAAAGTGTCACTTCAAAATCGCATTCCAAATCAAGATCAAGGAAAAAATCGAAAAATGATGAAAATACAAACAATGCTAATTTGTTGGATATTCCGTCAGAAGTGAATAAAAGTTTAGCGCCTTTAACGGTGGCAAGTAGCAACAGCCCTTTGGAAAAACGTAAGAAAGAGAAAACGCATAAATCAAAAGATGTGACCGACGAAAGTGTTAGTGGAAAGAAGGAGAAAAAATCCAAACATCATCATCACCACCATAGCCAGAGTAAGGAAAAGAAAGAGTGCCATGGATCGTCAAAAGGAGGTTATGAAGAAGCCATTGGCATTTCAACACCAAGTAAAGAGGTCATTTAATTTGCGATACACATACATATACATACATATTGCCTGTATAACCGTCCTCCGCTATTTGAATTTTTGTCTAGCTACAAGAGCAGATAGATTAACCAGAACTTAGTATAACAATACGCAGAGTCAATTCTACTTTGCAAAGTAAACTTTCAGAAGAAATACGTTGTTGAAGCTTGTTTTTCTCGAACATAAACTCATATTTGTTATATAAATACGTATGTATAAATAATATAGTTTCAGAAAGTTGAAAATTGTTGCATAGAAATGTGTTCAAGTGCATCCAAACATTTTTAGAAATTGTAGGTGCATGAAGCACTTTGTATAGATGCTAATGCTAAAGTTGTACATCAAAACTCATTCGAACATATGCTAATTACACGTGTATATTGAAATTGTTTCCAAACAAATCAATGCGTATCCTCACACACATAAAACATTATTAATAAACATGTACTAAAATAACAACACAGCTTCTCTAGCTTTAAAGACTTCAAAGAGATAAGCAAATTAAAACTTTTATATAAAAATTGTACAATGAGAAACGATGGCCAAGTAGTGGTATGTGAATTGGATAGAGCATATTCATATATAAATGCAACTACAATCGTATATATATATATATCCTACTAATAGACTAAAGGAAAAATCATAAATTTGCATTCTTAATCTCCTAGTTAAGGTATGAACTCTAATAAAATATTACTCTATTGTAAAATACATAGTAAGTTTGTAAAGTAATGTATAACGATCGAACAAATAAAATTATATAATAATCAACGTAATACAATTTAATTAGTGAGGAAGCTATTCCCATCTCATCTCCAAACCAGAGTTTAAATCAAGACGTTTATGCTCTTTTTTACGAAGATTTCTTTCAATTCAACTCTGTGAAAAGAAAGAATACACTTTATACCATATATAATTTTACTATATTTAATTATGGGAGTGTACGACCAAAATATGTTTAAAATATTCATATCCCTCCTCAAAGATAAACTGAGAATGCCCGTGAGCAGGTCAGATCATCTGCACATGATCGGGATATGGTCCACTGATTCTTGTCGTTTCTGCGACCAATCTTGTCGTTGAATGTGGCGCTATAGCTCGGAGGAGGTTGAGACATCACGGCCAAGTGCAGCCGGAAAAAAGGCACATACGCTCTATCCTGAGTTTAATAAGGGAACTGGGTCTGTATCAGGAGCTGTGATGAGCAGAGATATAAAAGACCATGAGGTCCTCGTAGAAAATCTATCTATCTATCAAATTATGGATGTATTCGTCGCGCTCAATATGTAATTAGAACATTAGCCTGTTGCTGATACTCAGCGGATTTGCCGCCGCAATATTGCAGACGTTATTTCGCACCGAACGTGTTTTGTCAAAGACAATGGGAACACGGACCAATAGGTTCGTTTCATTTGAACTTGATTTTACGCTAAAAACAATAATAAACTTGACAGAATTATTTATTAAACAAAAACTTATTTTTCTCTTCCAGTGAAAACTTTTATATTGCGCTTGATGATGGCTATCAGATTGTCAATATTCTACAGACAGAACTCCCGCTTCTAATTGCTTAACAAAAAGAAATCAAGTGTACATTTTACCCAACCACTTCTTTTTTTATCGCGTTGCTGAGTTTTGTAAATGGGTCAGTACTGCTATAAAAAAATAGTTCAATAGCTCGTACAATATCTAACAAAACGTTCCAACGGGATTAAAACGCAGCTCTGGTTACCCCATTATAAAAAGTGGTCAGATTGGAGATACTTTTTCCAATAAGGTTTTTTTTTGACAGATCACGCGTTACCTTTTCAGTATTCATTGACATTTTATCATGAAGAGTCTTACGCCTCCACAATGTTTATAAGTCGTACAATTTAATGCGAAAATCGACGCTCTGTGAAAAGTGTTCCTCGTGCGCTCAGGGCAGGTGTTCAGCGAGGAGGCCCATTTCGGGCTTAATATTTACGTCAATTACCAAAATTGTCGTATTTGGACTGAAGAGCAGCCCGAAGCCATTCAAGAACAGTCTGTACATCCACTGAAAACAACCGTTGGGAGCGGCCTATGGGCTGGTGGAATCATCGGCACATATTTCTTCAAAGACAAGGCTGGCGCCAACGTAACAGTGAATGATAATCGCTGTTACGCCATGGTAAACGGCTTTTTGATACCTGAAATTGAAGCCCATGAGCACCACAACACTTGAGTCCAACAAGACGGCGCTACTTGCAATACAGCCCGTGAAACAATGGATATACTACGTCGTCGTTTCGGTAAGCAATTTATCTCTCGTCTCGGACCATTGGATTGGCCACCAAGATTCTGATATCACACCTTTGGACTTTTATTTGTGGGGTATAAACCACGAAGCCAACATTACTAAAGTTATTCACGAGATACCGGCCGAAGTCTTCCAACGAGTCAATCAAAATTGGTGTTTGCGGATGGCCGAATTAGGGCACAGTCGCGGCCAACATTTTTATTTAAAAAATAAATGTCATGAATGGTTCTACACAAAAATAATAAAGATCTCTAAATTGATCACCCTATATGTTATATATGTACCTTAGTGCGTAAATATGTTACTGGACATCACAATAGGCTGCTTGATAAGGGGAAAAGTCGATTGCAACACATAACAGAGCAGCAGATTTTTCACTTCAAAAGAAAAATAAAACGGTTAATATGAGTCTGTAACACTCTCAGTTGACCGCAACGCAATGCCGTCGCCGAATACAAGTATCATATACAACAATTTTACTTGTTTACTTAGAATTGCTTGAGCCATTTTGAGAATCGATATCAAAGCGAATGGCGGTTTGCACAAAGTTAATCAATTGCATATAATTTTTCAGTTAATTTAACCTTATTAACGAATATGCCGACACGTCGATGCTGCGTTGTCGGAACGACCTAGATTTATGTGCTACATTGGACTGCCACTACCAATTGATTCGAACTTTTGTGTCTACAACAACAACAGCAATGGGTTTATGTAGAACTATCGAACTTATATAAGGCGCTATGATGCATTATGTCAACCAAACGAACAGATTCTGGAACTCACTTCCGAGTAGAGTCCTTGATTTTGTTCGCACATTTTCGAACAGCCGGATCGTATAGTGACGATCACTACTTACACTATGCTACTATGCTTCGCCTGTCTCGACGCTTGGAACTAGTGACACGCAGTGGATAAAGCTACAGACATGCCAAAATACTGTCATTCGGACAGCGACCGGTTGCTTCCTGATGCTCCCTATTCAACACCTTCACAATGAGGCACAAATTCTCCCTGTAATGGAGCACAACAAACTGCCCAGCAAACAGTTCCTGCTAGGGTGCTACCGCAGGTATCTTCCTTGCAGACACCTGCTTGAGCCAGAGCCACCTCCTAGGCACGTCAGGAGACACCTTTTAAGCAACGCCGACGAGATCCAGGACAAACGTTCCCACGACGGTCGGTTCTACGTAACCGGAACTACTCGGATTTATATCCGGCCAAGGACTGTCACTTCAGCATTCCTCGTAAATGCACGGGAAATGTTATGCTGCTACAACAACAACAACAAGATCCAGGACAAAACTGACAGAAATCTACTGGACCAGACAGTGTTTAGACAGTCAATAAACGACATTCACCGGGAGACCCTCACCACCTTCTTAAGCTCCCGTCCTGTGAATGCCACCACCTATAGCAGATGAAGAAACACGTGTAACACTGGCACAATTACGTTCTGGATACTATAGCAGGTTAAATTCCTACTTATCCAGAATTGAATACTAAACATATGTCCGGCATGTGAAGGTACCCCGCACGACACTAACCACCATTTCACATGTCCTTTAAAACCTACTCATCTAACACCCCTCTCCCTCTGGACCCAACCCGTCGAAACAGCATTTTTCCTGGGCCTACCTTTAGATGAGCCAGACGATGACGACCGGTGATATACCCTACACCGACGGGCTTCTATTACTGTTAAAACAACAACAACAATGATCACTACTTGAAAATTTTCGATTATGAACTTAAGTAAATCAAGTAATTTTGAATAATTTGAGCGGTGCTTGTTTTTATTATCTTGGTTTCTTTGTCCTCTCTCTTTTTTAAGTTTTACAAATCATACATACGCAGTACTAACGTCGTTGGACAGCTCACACTGCTCGATCACCATGTATCTAGAGTTTTACTTCCGAATGAGTTTAATTGAAATCTTCAGATAATTGCATTGAAATTCACTCGGAAGTGAATTACAGAACTTGCCAAATAATTCATTTTTCATTCAAGTTTCTTTTTTTCGAAACTTTCAATCGTGAGCCATTCATTTTTATATCGTTGAGATATAATAAAGAATTTCTGGCACTTTCTTTAATGCAAATTATCTACATCCGTCAGTGTCAAATTAAGATGTAATTTAAAAGGAAATCAGCCAATTGAAAATTTGAATTTGCTCTGAAGCGAATATGGCTACACAAATTACACCTTTCAGTCTATCGCATCACCAGAAATATTGCGCATACTTATCGCATATATACCGTCACTCCGAAAATCATATGAAAATTAAAAAAAAAAAATTAGTAAAGAACTGAAGGACAATTCCAATCAAACATTCACTCATTTCAAGTTCATAAAGCTAAAAAAATTAATGATTGCTTCCTACTAAACTTGAAATAATCTGTCTTCAACTACATCATTGCAAATTTAAAATTTTATTGATTCAATTTATTTTTTTAGTTGGCAAGTTTGGACCATTTCAGGTAACAACTATATATATACATATAACACACTTTTCTTCCATGAGTACTATTTGAAAATATGGTGTATTTATTAAAAATTTCAATTTAAATGTGCTCAAGCATTTCTTGTGCTATTAATATGTCAAAGTTGTTTTCTCTTCTAATAACAGTATTTATAGGTATGCTTGACAATTAGTGAAATTATTAAAGTTCCACAAATTAATATTATAAATTTATGTATATATTTATTTAGGTCTTAAAATTTCAAAGTTCTGGTACGTTGTGGTATAAACTTTTACCATTAACAAAATTGAGAATCATTGATTTAAGAAAAGTACAGAACAAAACTTTAAAATGTATTCATTTAAATGTTGGAATTTAACAAAAACGTTACAAAGAATTTATTACATTCCACCATTTCTCTTCTTTTCTTTTTTTTATATTCTTCCTACCACATGCATAGATAAAATATTGCATTTTCTACAAGTTTTCGCATATTTTTCATATTATTCGATTAAATTTTACGAGCGAATGCTTACAAGATCTCACAACACGCCACATAGATGCAATCTTTTTGTTCAGCTAAAAGTATAGGACGTATTGAAGTTGCAACAGAAGTACATGGCAAAATTTGGTTGGCACTAATCTGGTGGTTACTAATATCCTTTCGCAATTTTCCTCCCTTCTTTGTCAACACTAATTTACGTTTTACCTGGTCATGCAACAATTTATTTTTGGCATACTGGCAATTAATTTTTGCCTTAGCCCAGAACATCAATTCTGCTGTTTCAGCATCGTGAATAGACGAGGGGAGGTTGAAATTGAAGTTGTATTTTGTATTTTTAATGTTAACATTGTGCTGCTGTTTGTGAACTGCCTGGCACCGCGGTGACATTGGTAAATGTCAATTTACAGTAGAGTATCGACTGCCTGCCAAACTTTTATTCCCATTAAACATAATACTCATTCGCATATGCTCGAACGTCAGCGGCACACACAGCCGCTGATCTCGTTTCTTGTAATACTCATTGAAATCCAGTCGTATGCCGAATAGTTGAAGATTATGGTCGTTATGGGAATTTAGCGTCAACAAGAAACAACGTACTGCCTTTTCATAATCGGCGCAAATGTTATCCAGTGATTTCGTGTAGCTCCCAATGAATTGATCGAATAACTTATGTTCCTGATCTCGCTCCAATTGACGCTCTGCAGTTACTCCAAATTCTCCCGCCTTTTCGGATGATATAATGTAATTTTCAAAATCCTTGCGTGCCGATAGCTCTTTAAAACAGACTTCGTAGAATTTTTCCTGCCACAATTCTAACCGTATTATACCATCGTAAACATTTTCCATATTTTGGCATAACTGCCCGGAATTGGAGTCAAGGAACGCCCCACATTTAATAGCATTAAGGAAATCATCATGAGCGTCGAGTATATCATCTAACGCTTTTGCTTGCTGCACACGATCCTGTAGTTCGGCCCAAGAGCATTCGATCACTTCAAAAAGTATGTAATACTGCATTTGGTGTATGAAATGTATCATTTCAGATGTGAACAGATGTAAACGATAGAGCACCTGATTCAGTTCACTCGCCATGGAACGGAGCGGCTGTAATGGAAAATTATAGTTTTAATAACGGCATAAATAATGGAACAAATCCGGACATATTTATGTATAGTCAAATACCCTGAAAATTCAAATTCAAATTTAAATTTCACAAATTCGGCCATTGTTGCGCGCCATCACCAACATTTTGTTTGCCGGTTGCTTCAATCTTTTCTTAGTCATTTTAAATAATAAATGGCAATCCTGCTGTTTCCGTGGCGCCGCAATTTAATGGCGGATTCTTATAGAACTCGACAAAAGAAAACGAAATGAAGGAGTAAAATTTTTGATATCTCGCTTAGTTTTTAAGTAATTTAATGTTAAAGTTCTCTAATTTAGCGAAAAGTTGGTGTTGCCATACACCTGAAATAAAAACGAAGTTCGTATGCAGAGATGTTCAGTAGAAGGTTCATTGTAAAACTACAGTATTTTTTGCTGTAATTTCAAGTTGAGAAATAATTTTGAAAATAAAAACATACAACTCATTCAAACTTAAAAACAATGATATTAAGCGTATCTAAAAAAATAATAAAGTAATTAAAATTAAATTAACACAGTATTTTTGTGTAGAACTCCGTTTCGCGCTTCAAAAAAATAACCCTCATCAGTCCAACTCCGGCTACGCAATCCACAGTATTTTTGCGTAGAACTTCTTTCTGTGTTAAAACCATTGAACCCAAAATTAAAACATCATATGCGTGTATGTAGTAAGGAGGCACAATAGCCCCCATCCCCACCATTAACACTAAACTTAAATACTTAATTTTTGTTTCATTTGCAGGCATCCGGCAACACCATACTGTTGTCATTCCAATCTTCTTCTTATTCGCGTTTAAAATTGGAAAGTGACTGTATGGACAAATGCATTTGCATTTTATTTTAATAAAAATAATTCGAATATAAGGATAAAAATAAGTAAAGAAGGCTTTTGAAGGCCTTTTTTATTCAATATCTCGAAAACTAAGCGAGATATCAAAAAATTTTGCTCTTTCATTTCGTTTTCTTTTGTCGAGTTCTATAAGAATCCGCCATAAGATTGCGGCGCCACGGAAACAGCAGAATCCCCTAGTAAATTAACGTTAATATAAGAATTGTCAAGGAAAATATTATATTTAATGAAAACTATATTATTTTTATTTACTTGTTCTCTTCACCTATCTATGCAAAATAAGCGGCGAACATCAGAAAAGTATCAGCATAGTATTTGCAACAGGGTTGCATATGTTTATAAGTGCTCAAATACTGCCGTTTTATTACGTATCAAGATCTCAAAAAAAAACCATGATAATTAAAAACAAAAAAATAATAGAGATAAGGTATAAAAAGTGTGAATTAATAGACGACTTAAATCGAAATAGCGACAATGAAAAATCAATGTTTAAACACTTTGATGTCTTATTAAATTCTATAAGAGCTCGAAATAGTAATAGCTAGATTTAGAAGCACTCAAGTAGAATGGCAAGAAGCAAGAAGTTGTGAAAAATCTAAAAAAAACCAGCTGCGAGATCAAAGGCAAATGTAAGCAACTAAACAGTTCTTCTAGTTTCTATAATTTGTAAGTTGGTAAGCTGCTAACGAGAATGGTAGAAGAACGATATTTTTTTTTTTTTGCATTTGATAAAACATTAATCCTACGAAAAAGTATGGGGTTATGGTATGAAACAAGACCCTGGAATATTTACATTCAAACCACCAAATTATAAAAACAAAATACAAGAATGTAAATGTTTTTGCCCCACTAAAGTCACTTTGTATGAATTCGCCCTGGTGTTTTTTCTTGATAAACTAGTCCTCTCACAATTATATTAGGAAAATATTGTCATACGCACTGCCAAAATGTTGCATACTTCATATGAAAAAAAAAACAAAAAAAACTGTAACACTTCTTCAAGTTATATACTAAATATAAAGAAATGAATACGGCTAGGACTCCTTACGATGCCCCGCCACTTGTTTTGAGAGAAATATTACGAATTTTCCAATGAAATTCACAGGAGATGTTGATTTAGTGCTTATTTTGCTAAAACTAGCACCAACACTATTCAGTTAATAATAGTTTTTAAGTTATTTGTTAATAAAATTTGTCGTTTACCTTCACCAAATTTATTTTAATAATTATTAAAACTGTGTAACATACACACACGTTTCTAACACTTTTTATTGATATATACCATAAATTAACAATTTAAAATGCATTTTTGAGTTGCAAACTGCCAGAAGCAAAAAAAAAAAAACAATGTGAAAAACGAGGCAACATAGGAACATAATTTCTACGCACTCTTCTCTTAGAATAATGAGATGATTTTCGCCTGCAGCGCTTGGTTTTTATTTTTAAATTATTTATATATATATATTTATATATATGTATATGTATCAAATATTAATAATATAATGAAAATCGCGCGACATCTATTCCGAATTTTTACCATCAGCGCTTTTTTGTTAAATAAAACATAGATATATGTATATAGATAAATATCAAATAATAATACAGTGAAAATTTGGAATAAAAAATCGCGGCGCTATTTTTTTAAATAAAACATATATGTATGTATTAACAAGTATATCAAATAATAATAATAATAGTGAAATTATGGAAATGTTCCCGAATTCAACAGTTTTGTGAGTAGAACACGAAAATATGACTACCCCAGCACTTTGCATTGTTTCAAGAAAAAAACGCTATTATATAGTTACTGGTTAATTCTTAGTGGAAAGGAGCAAAATATTGTTTTCTAATATTGGTAACCCTAATGCATATGCTTATGCGCTCATGTCGATAACGTTGTTCATGTTGCCAAGCTTGACGGCAGCATGTGTATAAACATTGTGAAGTGTTTTAAATGGAGCATTCGTCATAAAATCCACATGCGCAGCAATTTTTTTATTTACTTGACATTTGATTTTTCGGCTGTCGGCGTTGTGTGGACTTTGATTCTGGTGCAATAAAAGCCTAATAATTTCAAGTTTTGTAAAAATTTATTAAACATGTCGCTTGCTTCCGACGCCGTTTTTCAAAAAATTATCGATGGTCTGAAAGGAAATGAAGCCAAGGCAAAGGCTATTAATGGTGTCTTCCTATATAAAATTACTAAAGATGGGAAACTGGCAAAAGAATGGAGTAAGTAGTGATTTCGTTTAATTACTAAAAGGTGTGACTTTGCTTTTCGTTTAAAATATATAAACTCAAACAACAAAAGTCGCATAACAAGATTAAGCATGATAGGGTTCAATGTTCATCAATTACCAAGCTATTATTTTTTGCATATGTTTACAAAAGCGAATTTGTAAATTACATGCGTTTAACAATTACTCATTTTGAGCAGATATTTACCTATAACTAATATTTTCTATATTTCATAGCCTTGGACTGCAAGAATGCAAAAGCATACGAGGGCCCTGCCAAAGATATTAAAGTCGATACTACGCTGACTGTGTCCGACGATGACATGGTGGACATTGCTCTGGGAAAACTCAATCCACAGGCTGCTTTCATGAAGGGAAAACTCAAAATTTCCGGAAACATTATGTTAACCCAAAAGTTGGCCCCTCTGCTTAAGACAGATGCTAAATTGTAAGGATTTGCATATGCACTATGTGCAAAATAGTCTATAAAACATTCAATGCAACTGGGAGATGTAGAAATGTTGATTCCGTTGGAATTCTACTCTTGGTGTATAAGTTCAATATTTGGGAGATAAGTTCAAAAGTTATATTTTATTCAATGCAAAGGGCATAATAAGCATTGTTTTATGAGCATAATTTAACTAAATAATTGTAATTGTATTGTGTAAAATATATACATACTGTATGTAATATTGGATGTACTGGTTCAGTAAAACAAAGTTTAAATCATTTTGTACTTTAGCATTTGTTTCTTCTTCTCTACTTGTCTTATCAAACGTTTTTTTTTATTTGGGATTAGATTACCTACTAATCACTGTGTATTAAAAGTGTATACGTAGAAACCCTTCATTGTAGATTATCATGCCATGAATAATTAATGCCTTTTTATGTTGTTTCTTGCAATTGAATTTTGCACGTAAGGCAACGAATACTAGACTCATTAATTTCATTGCTAAGGTTCAGATTTCAACGATTACGAGTCACTAGAGGTATTTCACCTTTCGAAAAGCTGTATTTTTTTATCGACTTAGTAATAATTAGCTCCTTTAGAAGTGAACATTTTATGCATTTTCGCAGTAATTAATCCTCTAATACTTCATTTTAGTTTCGATTTTAGAAAAAATAAAATATTCACTGTAATGGCTGTAGTAATCCCCGCCAAAAATTGCATTCGAAATTTTTGACGTAAACCAATACATACTGCCAAATATTCATTTAATAAATGCGTCACCTAACCGATTGGGCAGGGCGATGTAACATTCAATTTATGAACGAGCGAACGAGCCATTATTTGTGAATCTTAAAGATAGCACAGCCAGTTTGTGTTGGAAACTCAGGAAAAAAATATTATTTTAGTCTTACCTTGGCATTGCACTTTTGATCCTTCCAGATTTTTGATGAAAGCACAAATTCCATGTGTTTCATACGCCATAACGGTTTAAACAGTATTTGATAAATGCCCATACATGGTTCAAGCATAGTTGCTAAGGGACCGCGCACGGTATACTGCAATGATAGTATATCCCAACCGACGTCGCCATCACATGGAGTCAACAATCGTACATCTAAATGATTGAGAATTTCCGGATCATCATATTGTGCGTTTGTAGAACGTATTGCGGCATCCATTATCGATGAAAGATCGTATGAGTAAAGCTCCTTAGCCGGTTTATCCAGCTCACATCTATAATCAAAAAAGAAAATTAATATATATATGACATCTTTCCAAATATGTAGTATTATCATTGGCGTACTTCAAATTTTCCATAAGAATTCCAATGAAGTCTCCCTGTCCTAGCAATAGATAACGACGCATTGCTTGTAGGTGTTCAAGAAGTTTATGAGGACCCATGACTATATCTAGGACGCGTTTTGAAGTATTCAAGTAAATAGCATCGATGGTTGAATGCAATTTTGTATCGGCAACATGTGAAAATATATGATCCGCTAAAATACAACAATTAACTTTATACTTGTAAACAAAGCCCATAAGTCATTACTATTCAACCCCTTACCATTTTCTTCAATGCATTGGCGTAGTTCATCGCGACCCTTTACCGCTCTATTATCTTCACATATTTCACAAAGGAAATTTATGCTTTTTCCTGTAACCAGAATTTTGTGTGCCATTTCCGTGGAGACAAAATTTGGTAGCATAGCTGTGCGAACACGATACTTATCATGCCACAGACGATCGGGTCCAACTTCTGCTAAACATTCAATAAAGAACTCACCATGCGGATCGTTGATTTCTCCTTCTAGCAGCCAATGTGAAAGCATTTGATATAGTGGACCACAAATGGCGAGCAACAGTTCACGAACTAAGGACTTTACTGAAGGGTTGCCGTTATTCAGAAAACTGTGTACCGTCGAAGCAAGCGCTCCACCTTTTTTCTCCTGGCACGCCTCGGCAATGGTAGCCAACCACTTAAGCCTCTTTAGTGCATCAACCGACCATACGAGAATTTTCATCAATGTAAGACGTTCTTGACGCATTGGTACGATACTATTACCTTTTAAAATAGTATTGTGCTCAAAATCTCTTTGTCTATTCAACTGGAAAGAGGATAAGTTATTGTTTTTGGTATACTATTTTGAGTGAATAAGAACAATTTTTAAGGAATACCTGTTCCTGAAGAGTAGCGACCATGCCATAATATCTGGTCAGCTCATTTTTCAACGCAGATATAAATCCTTGACCCATGAGGCCTAAGGGGCACAAACCACTCTTGGTATCTGTATATGACTGTACTAGGTCGTGGTAATAACTGGAATAAAAACATATTAAGTCATATTTCCATTACATCTCTTCTTAAAATATACCCCAACTCGGAGAGTCTCAGCAACATGCCAGCCTGCACTACATTTAAAGTCTTCGCCTTTGAATCCAATTTAAAACGACCTGAAATTACGTCCTTTTTAAGGTATTTGCCTTGTATACCCATGAATGCATATATGATATTTTGTACAATGTCGTCGTTGAGATTATGCTGAATTTCAAGTGATTTACCACCGTCGGCACGCAGAGGTAAAATTTTTAATCGCGGCCCGCCACTGCCGCCTGCCGAATCACTTTCAGGGGTCATTCGGCGAATAGCATTTCGTCCAGATAACATTGGCGTGTGTTGATATAAAGAACTTGCCTAAAAAAAACGTATCTTAAATATTTGAATGCTGCGTGTAAATTCTAGCTTACATGTGTTGATTTCATGGCCGACGGAAGCACGGATTGCTGCAAATGCGCTTGTGCAGCAGATTTATGTAACAAATGTGAACGTATCGATTGGAGCGCAGAATTAGCTGTAGTCACTAAATTGCTGCGGTGGTTGTCACCGATACAACTATTGTATCCATTCTCGGGAGGATATTTGGAGTCAGCCATGAAGTATAAGAAAGTCAGCAAAGCGGTACGTTTTTGTTCATCCGGAAGCTTTCGAAAAGGAAAAATAAACATGAACCCTTTTTTATAAATACTCTGTCAATATATCGAGACTTTGAATTTTATTTGGTTTGAGTATTGAGCAAAAAAACAAAAAAAAAGGTTTGGGGAAAATATTCAAAAAATACTAATTGAATTAATTTATCAAAACTCCTGGATAGTTTGGTGAAATATTGTATTATTTATGCGTACCGATGCTTTTAGCTGCTCGTGAAATTTTAAAAACATTGCGCTATTGTTTCCAATTCCTGTTGTATCCTCCGAAGAGCTTTCGCTATCGACTCTTGCTGTTCCAGTGGGCAAGACATTCGATGTCGCGTTTCTTGAGGCTGTGGCATCAAGATTGCGTGTGATTTTCGTCAGTAAAGAGGTTTCGTCGTAAGGCAATGTTGAGCTCAAAGCTGTCGGACAGTTGGATATGTACTGTGTTACGTGCCGCAAAATTTCTTCTGCAAAAAAAAAAACAAAATAAATAACAAAGACAAAACATGAATGGATTACTTTCAAATAGCATAATTTATTTACACGCACGTAAATAATTCATGAACGATTTTTGAGCAACATGAACTTGATTATGGATTTAGCTATGAACAGAGAAATAACGCACTTCTTTCAAAAAAATGTTTTTTGAATAAATGTCAACGTTGCTTTGAAATATGTTTTTACTCAGTCTACAGACACATAACGGCAAATCAAATACCGTTACCAACTTTATCCATTTACAATTGTAAGACTAAACAATTTTTAATATTTTTTAACGAAATGGACGAATTCTCTGCGCGAAGCTGTGTACACCTATATACATATGTATATTCAAGTTTTTTTTATAAATTGCTTTCAGAAGAGTGTCAGTACAAAGAAACAAAGTGCTTATAAAGAAATCAATAATATAAAAAGCTACTTACTGTGATTATCAGAAGGGCCGGCTAAAGTTTTGCATAATTCCTCTAACAATTCATAGATATTCTTAAAACTACTACCACTCCCATCTCCACAGCCACCGCTATCCAAAACATTCGTCGACATTATTTATACATATACAGAAACCAAGCTGTGGCCAGACCTTGTGCAGTTTTTTATACACAAAACGACCTCAAATTGCACTGACTACACTACTTTCCTATTTAGAGTATTTCAATGTGTACGTTCTTATTTTTTAGCTCCAAATAGTGCGTTGTATACAATTGGCTCCAGTCACACTCAATAAATTTTCGCAAACAACTGCCAGCGCTTTTCTTTTTCTGACGGATGCCTTTGGTCTCAGCTTGTTTTCATTTACTGCAAACATATATAATTCCACAAAATATTTCAGAACTAAAAAAATTACACCTTTTCATATATAATTTATTTATGCATTTTTTCTATAATATTCAAATCCACCAAATAGCAAAATTTGCGCTTAAATATTGTGCGAAAAGGAGAAAGATAAAACTAATAAAAGTTGTCAAATTATTTTGAATGAGTGTTTAGAATCCACTTGGAATGTAAGTGGTAAATTGTGAATGAGAGATGCATTTAGAATTAGTAGAGAACTTTAAAGTATGATATTAGTATTGGTCCATTTGATTGAAAATTTATTACCATAATATATAAAAATAAATTGTTTAAGGAGATGGACGTCTTAAAATGGTATTTCCATTGAATGTAATATTTCATTCGACACATTTTATTTCTAAAATCCTCACAGATACCTCACCCTAGAGGTATTTTTACCAATCAGCTGATTGATGCAATGATTACTTTGACATTGATGTGACATTTTTGTAAGGCGTGAGTGCTGCAGCAATCATCTGGCAATATTTCTATATTTTGTGGTATTTATATTCGTTCGAATAGTAAGTTTTGGTAAATTTTTCTGCATAAATAAAATGAAAATAAATTGTAATGTGTGCAAATTAAAGAACATGAAAAATTACAATATTTCAGGGTGAAATCCGTGCAATAAATAAAAGCTTACATAAGGATATTGCAGTGAGGGCTGCATGAGTAGCCAGAAGCACCCCAGATATTGCTCTTAAAATAGTTTGATCTCACTTGCACTTACAAAAGAATTAATATTTAGAAAAAATGCGTTCCCGAAGTAATTCAGGCGTCCGCCTGGACTATTACCAGCGAATTGTGCATCGTCTCATCATGGCACATCAAGAGCCAGTAACTGGATTATTCCCAGCTTCCAATATTAATTCTCATGCTTGGATTCGTGACAACGTCTACTGTATTCTAGCTGTATGGGGTCTTTCAATGGCGTATAAAAAAATTGCCGATCAAGATGAGGATCGTGCAAAGTGCTATGAATTGGAGCAAAGTTGCGTAAAGTTAATGCGGGGTCTGCTGATGGCAATGATGAATCAGAAAGATAAAGTAGAACGATTTAAAATGACACAAAATCCACTGGACTCTTTACATGCAAAATATTCGAGTAAAAATGGACAGCCTGTTGTCGGTGATGGGGAATGGGGTCATTTACAAATTGACGCAGTTTCTCTGTATCTATTAATTTTAGCACAGATGACTGCATCTGGATTGCAGATTGTATTTTCTCTGGACGAAGTATCCTTTATACAAAATTTGGTATTTTATATAGAATCTGCATACTGCATTCCAGATTAT
This sequence comes from Anastrepha ludens, assembly GCF_028408465.1. Classification (NCBI taxonomy): domain Eukaryota; kingdom Metazoa; phylum Arthropoda; class Insecta; order Diptera; family Tephritidae; genus Anastrepha; species Anastrepha ludens. Next base: position 5,678,900 of record NC_071499.1, on the reverse strand, counting down.
GGCATATGGGAACGGGGCGATAAAACAAATCACGGTAGAACATTTATTTAAAAACGAAAAGCCTTTGGTAACTGAATATTTCCCCACAGGTGAGCCGGAACTAAATGCTAGTTCAATTGGCATGGCCAAGGCAGCCCTAGAAGCAATGAACGAGTTGGATTTATTTGGCGCTCGAGGTGGCCCGGCAAGTGTTATACATGTTTTAGCTGATGAAGCTCACAAATGTCAGGCTGTTTTGCAATCCATGTTGCCACGTGAGTCAAACAGTAAAGAGCTTGATTCGGGTTTACTTTGTGTAATAGGATTCCCGGCGTTTGCGGCTGATGACCCGCAATTGATTCGTAACACAAAGGATGCCATTTTGTCTCGACTTCAAGGAAAGTACGGCTGCAAACGCTTTTTGCGCGATGGTTATCGTACTCCCAAGGAGGACCCATCTCGATTGTATTACGAACGTTGGGAACTGCGCATGTTTGAAAACATCGAATGCGAGTGGCCTTTGTTTTACTGTTACCTAATACTTTTCCACGCTTTTCAAAGTGACAAATTGGCAGTCAAAGAATACGCTGATCGCCTTGAGGTAAAAATTGAAGACTAGATGGCTAAAGTTTATCGAGTGTACTAGCGTTATGAAATTATAGAAAATCATGGTCCGAGCAGATGATGGAACTTTACTTATACCAGAAAGCTACGCTGTCCCGCATGATTTGGTTTCGAACGAGTATCAACATCCCGGTTCGCAACAACGTGAAGTTGTCGGCAGATGCCCATTCCTTTGGGGTCAATCTCTATTTATATTAGGTCGACTGCTGCAGGAGGTATTGAAAAATACAAATTTTCATGAGATTGTAATGTATGTTTACATGTACTTGCGTTTATATATGTTTGTTCACAGGGCTTCTTGGCGGTTGGAGAATTAGATCCACTTAATCGACGTTTAGGTGCTCAAAAAAAACCCGACGTTGTTGTACAGGTGGTAATCATAGCCGAAGATAACGAAATACGTGACAAATTGACTGAACATGACTTGCATGTACAAACGATAGCGGAAGTAGCTCCAATCGAAGTACAACCGGCACGAGTACTTAGCCACTTGTACACCTATTTGGGCCGTAATCGCAAATTAGGATTAACTGGACGTAAGTCTCGAGATGTGGGTATTTTGAGCACAAGCAAATTATACTCACTCAAGGACCGTATATTTGCGTTTACGCCACAAGTAAGTTGATTGTTTTTTATTTCTTGCAATATATAAAAGTTACATAGAGAATTTGAACCATGAATCGTCATTTGTATAATATATATGTATGTACATACATACATTTATATATTGTATAATATAAAAATGCCGATTCATTATTTACTTATAAAATATTATATTTTAATAACAATTTATTGCATTATTGTTTACGTTAGTTTGTTGACTTGAGTCGTTTTTATATCGCATCTGATAATGAATTAATGATTGACATCCTGAAAGGAGAGATAAATTTCCTAAAGTCCGCTTGGGATCTACTGGGTCGTCCCTTAGTGACCCTAGTATTGAGAAAAATTCACTTAGGTCGGTTAATTACTATTTTTATATTTTGTTTAAAATGGTTTATGCTGTTAGAAACTCTTTTTTATGTATCACATACATATTTGTTTATACTCTACTTTCCTCAACATACATCTGTACTTTTATTGTATTACACCATTGCCACAATGTGTAGGGATATATTAACATGTTTACGTTTTTTAGAACAATACCGCGTAGATCCTCATAAATACATGTAAAAGCAAGATTTCACTTAAAGCTCTAGCTGTTAATGAGACATACAAGTTTTGATTGGGTTTTGACATTTTTTAATCATTTCGTTTCGCATATTCTAATTGTATTCATATTATGTTGTAACACTATAACCTTAAACACAGTTCCTAACAAAATTTTAAAGCTTGCTTTTACATACATAAATATTGTAATTTTTCCCCCCACATTTAGATAGTATCTTATGATACTTAGTTTGCTAACATTTGCATAAAATAAGGATTCCATATTTTTGGAAAAGTAGTTACTGCATTCAGCATATACGATACACCCGAAACATGCATTCGCAAATCCCACTAAAAAGAGCATCTCTCGTTTAGACTTTCAGAAAAACAAAAAACAATTAAGCAAGTGATACATTTAGTCAGCACCGAACTTTGAATACCCGCGCACATTTTAGTAAAATTTAGTAGATGGATGGATGGAAAATTAGTCTAACATATTAGTTTGAGGAAAAGGAAATTTCTCGGCTGTAGTGATCGATATCTCGTAAAGTGTCGATCAGACAATTTAAAGTTTCTGCTCGTTGTCATGGTGACATTTCACACTAAAAAATTCGTTTGCTGTTTTTTGTTTGTTCCTTGCAGTTGTGAATTACAGGGTGTTAACAATGGAAATCGACAAAGAGAAAATTCGGTACATTTTACAGTTTTTCTTTGATAGAGGTAAACATGCCAGACGAATACCAGGCCACCGAAATTGTGGATGGTGTTTCAGATGCCGATACTGTAACAGCTAATTACGTGCAATTTTGGTTGCGCCTTAATTCAGGCATTTTTGATGTTAAAGAAAATGTCGATAATGCCGATAAAATCACAGAATTACTCGAAATTGACCGGCATGTTAGAAGTAATAGCATCGCCCAGAAGCTAAAGATCGATCATAAAACAGTTTTAAACCATTTGCGCTAAAACAATGGATTTCAATAATATTTATGTCAAATCTAAATGAAGTTTTTTTTTACTTATAAATGTTTTGTGTTCATAATTTGTATCTTTTTTAATGTTAAATGGGTTATTGACCGATTTCGCCCGTTTTCCATACCAAACTACCTTGGACAAAGGGCAGTCTGTGCACCAAGTTACAATGAAACATATCGTTTTTGCTCGAGTGTGTGCACGATCACAGACATGGTCCCAGCACTTCTCTCATTGTGCTGTTACATATGACCGTTATGTAAATTAAATTATGCACAAGTCCAGGTAGAACAAGCGTAAAGATTTTGATTACATAAATTATATTTGTTTAGTCTTTTAACGTCCGGTAATAATTTTTTTACAACATTTCATCACAAAACATACATTTGAAATTAATTTACTCGTCTTTCATCAACTAAATGCTATCAAATCAAATTGGAATGAACATGATCGCAGAATATCGACTTTGAAGAGTACTACACCACTCGTGATCCCGACCTGCTTGCTAGCAATTTTACAACAAATTTAGCTTTCTTAACAAACAATTGGCGGCACATGTTAGGAAGACCTACCATAACTCTAATGGCCACACATTACATGCTAGGTAACTACATAATATCTTTCGTACAAACATAAGCAACCATTTAATTACAGATATGTACATATTTATGCACATCTCAATAGTATATTTGTATTCGCTTGCACGAAACCGCATAACCGTATATCAATATTCACACTTCAAAAGCATTGCTTTATAATAATATATGCCTTTTAACATATTTAGTTTTTTTGAATTTAAAAAATTTTTAATGTACATATCTATGTATGAATATTTATCGTCCGGTAAGGGAACTATATTTTTTTATAAAGTGTTTCCGTTATCTAAAGACTCTAGTATTCCATGCATGCTATCTTAAATTAGCGATGATATTTTTTATATACGTATGTTGAGTTAATTCTCCGCTCTTAAGGGGGGGGGGGGTAGGGTCACAAAATCGAAATTTTTTTTCTTCACTCATCTTATAGTAAATCATTTCAAGAATGTTGTGTCAAAATTTTAAGTGGATCGGAGCAGAACTCTCAAAGTTATAGCCTTTGTAGGCACTCTACCTCGAATGCGGAGCATCGATAATTTCTCAGAGTCATTTTTTCAAACGCGTTTTTCCCGAAACGACTTCTTAAAAGTCGGTGCCAATCACAACTCCGAAACTATTCAACCGATTCTTTTCAAATTTGGCACACGTTTTCTAAATCAAAAATACCTCCCCCCTACACTGTTTTTTTTATTTTTTTAGGTTATTTTTCACTTACAAATATGGCGAAATTGTTCGCCAAAAATGCTCGTTTTACGTTTTTTTTGCCACCAAAACTACAAAAATGAAAAAAAAAAAAATTTTATTAATGTAGGGGGGAGCATTACGTCATAATTTAACTGAAAAATTCGACTTTTTGACTATGAATAAGTTCGTGCGGTTTTTTTCGAAATTTGAAACTTTATTGACGTAAAATGGTTACAAATTTAATATTCAAAATATTGTCCATCGCTTACTACTACTTTTTCCCATCTTTCTGGCAATTCACGGATTCCCTTTGTGAAAAATTCGGTCGGTTTTGCCGCAATCCACGAATCGATCCATTTTTTGACTTCATCGTAATTACGGAAGTGCTGGTCAGCCAGGCCATGTTGCATCGATCGGAAGAGATAGTAATCGGATGGCGCAAGGTCTGGACTATACGGCGGGTGGGGTAGGACATCCCATTTGAGCGTTTCTAAGTATGTTTTGACCACTTGTGCAACATGTGGCCGAGCATTGTCATGTTGCAAAATAACTTTGTCGTGTCTATCGGCGTATTGCGGCCGTTTTTCTCGCAGTGCTCGGCTCAAACGCATCAATTGTCGTCGGTAGACATCCCCCGTAATCGTTTCATTCGGTTTCAGTAGCTCATAATACACAACACCCAGCTGGTCCCACCAGATACACAGCATAACCTTCAGGCCATGAATATTCTGCGCCGACGTCGATGTTGAAGCATGGCCAGGGTATCCATACGTTGCCCGACGTTTTGGATTGTCGTAATGGACCCACTTTTCATCGCCAGTCACAATTCGATGCAAAAAACCCTTTCTTTTGTGCCGTTGAAGCAGTTGTTCGCATGCCATAAAACGGCGTTCAACGTCTCTTGGCTTCAATTCATACGGCACCCAATGGTCTACCTTTCGGATCATTCCCATGGCTTTTAAACGTTTGGAAATGGTTGATTGATCAACTCCCAAAGTTTTTGCAACCTCTTCTTGCGTTTGAGCCGGATCTTGATCGAGCAATTCCTCCAATTCGGTATCCATGAACTTTGGCGGCGCACCCTCGCGTTCTTCGTCTTCCAAGCCAAAATCACCACTTTTAAAGCGTGCAAACCACTTCTGGCACGTTCGCTCAGATAGAGCATGCTCACCATAAACTTCCACCAAGATACGATGACTTTCGGCTGCTTTTTTCTTCATATTAAAATAATGAAGAAGAATTCCCCGCAAAAACACATTATTTGGCACGAAATTCGACATTTTCAAGTGTGGTAAAAATATTGTTGTTTACGCTTCAAATAAAAAACTTATACTGACGTTTGTGCCTTACGACAGTAGCTCTCCAATGAATGTTTGGAAATGTGGATCGATGGAATAATAATCAAGTTACGCCATCTGTTGTAAAACCGCACGAACTTATTCATAGTCCTATTAGTTTCAGATGATTCTACGACGAATGCCGATTGGCACCGCAGAGCACCTCTCGAAAAACATATCTCCAAAAAAACTCTGTCATGGGCTTATTTGTCAATATTTTATTATTAATATTTTTTAAAAACTTATTGAAAAGATGTACAATAACATGCAACCGATTTTATTAAAGTATCTTAAGCCATATTTCTGTAAAAAATTCAAAAAAAAAAGTGTTTTTTTTTAGACGCTCTAGCTTAATTAGTTTGATAAGCATGGGTCTGTGTTGCTATTCATGTAATAGAGAGACCTTGCTACAACATAAAAATCACCATTCATGTACGGTGAAAGCTACTCGAGTGACAATCCTTGGCCGAATATAAATTCAAGTCGTTCCGGTAGCGTAGAACCGACTGTCGTGGGAACGCCTTGCTAAGATCTTCGCACCCTTTTCGAAACAATATAATATTTTGAAGATTTACTTAATACAGCAACAACGGTTTTCTATGTATTTAACTGTATTTATTCAACAGCACTTAACTATAGAAACGAGGCTCTAACTAGTACATCTAGGCAACGTATGTATGTACATATGTACATACAATTGCCAGGAAAAGTATCCAAAAACTATACACAAAGAATTGGAAGCAACATATTAAGAAATTCATTGTAACAATAACTAAAACATTTTAAACCTTTATGAGAAATGTTTAGTCAGTAATTTTTCTACAATTTCTATACATTTTTCCAAAGTATATCTTTAAAAATTAAATTTCACAAAAAGTTAACAAAAACTTCACTTCAACGAAGCAGAAAAAGTATTCGTACATTGCAATATATGGTTAAAATATTCATATTTAACAAAAACAAAAAAAGGTGTTAGTAACTTGTGGGATAACCTTTCCGCTTGAGGACTTCCGCAAGTCGTTGTGGCATGGAATGGACCAATTTAGAAGTATCCTCTTTGGTAATTTTGCCTATTCATTAATTGTTACGTTTAAATCCCACAAATGCTCAATGGCATTGAGGACTGGAGATTAGAGCGGGGTTCGCAATTGATGATTTGTGTTACGCACATTATATGCCGAATGCTTGGGATAATTATCATGCGTAAACCAGAAATAATCACCAAGCTCCAACTGTTGGACTTTGCATCATACTAGTCTTTAAAATATTTAAATAAGAAAATGTATCCATTATGGTCTCTATAAAAACAAGTTTTCCAACTCCTTGCGCTGCCATACACCCCCAGACCATCACACCTCCCCCGCCATACTTCATAGTTCGTACAAGATTTTCTTTTTCGAGCGCAGTCCCGCTCTTACGCCACACTTGGTTTCTTCCTTTTTCTTCCACGTTCCCAAAATTCTGGGGGCTTGTTAACATACTCGTTTGCAAATTCATGCATTTTTTCTGCTGATTTCGAAGTTGTACGGTTTTCTATGTGCTACACGTCCGCGATACCCATTCTTTTTTAAGTATTTTACATACAGTATCGTCGTGCACATGCTTGACAAAGGAATTTGAAATTTTTTTACTTATTTGAGAAGCCGTAATTCGAGAAATATTTTTCACTGATTGCAATATGGTTCGCTTTTCACGTACGGTCAGCTTACTAGGTCGACCAGAACGTGAGTTTGACACAATTGAACCAGTTGTATTGTATGTTTGCACGACATACAGCACAGAAGAGTGACTTCTTCCTATGATTTGCCCAAGTTCGCGGAAAGATTTGCCTTCATTTCTAAGTCTCAGGATAATCTTTCTCTCGCCAACACTAGTTTCCTTAGTTTTGAGGCCCACCGCTATTTCTTGTACACAAAAATTTTGAAATAACTCCAAAGTAATGTAGTCACAGCAAACTCAATTGCAAACTTAAATGAAACCGTTATTGGGTATGAATATGCCACTGCATACTGTGGCATATAGAAATTGTATTATAGAAAAATTACTGACTAAACATGAATTTTTAATATGATGCTTTCATTTCTTTGTGCACGCCAAGGGTATGTATAGGTATATTGCATGCATCATATAAGGGTTAAGATTTCTGTAGAGGTTTGCACATGTAGAGATGCGCATATACTCGTATTAAAAGCATCTACATACATACATATATGATGCATATATGAACATCTCCGTAATAGTATATTAATAGTAATGGTATATTAATGGGTGAAACGAAGGATTATGGAAAAATTATTCAAAGACAGAACGGTAACTCTACGAAATATTTTCGTGCAATGCTTCCATCCTGATAGAATATTCAGTAGAGTGTAGAATGATAGAATTATGTGCTAACTTCTTCCTGGTTCTCTATCAGGTTCCATGTGCAGGCACAAAGTTTATGTTTACTCAACATCCCAATGCCTCTACTTAGCTAACATAACTACTTCATCTAGTTTCGACAAAAACTTAGTACATACTCATTTACACAGTATTGTATAATAATTAAAGAGCATTTTCCACACAACAAACAAGTACTTGATTTAACATTAAACAAATTTGCATTCCATGTTTTGCTTTATTTCACGTATATTGACTAATACTTATGTTTGTAGTCTAATAGTGTGTCTAAATAAATGTTTGCCTTCTATGCATATGCAGTTTGTATGTATATATTGCGCATTTGCTGCAAGAGTGTCATAACTCAAAAACAGATAAAAATATCGAGAAAAACGACTTCGAAATTCTCAATTTACTACTAAGTTAAAGTAAAGACGTATTCTCTTCTAGTGGAATGCTTGTATAGATATTGTCATTAATTTTTTACACAGCACAAAACGAGAGCTGCTTTTTGGCTTATGATATTCTTGCGGCAAATGAGCGATATGTGTATAATCGGACAAATAAATATATCTTCCTTCGTAAATATCCACATTTATGTAGTTAATATAATAAGATCGGACTAGTTATTTTGAATTTTGTATAAAACTAAATAGGTGCCCACCACGTTCATACGGAAAATGCAAGTTTTTTAAATTATTAATAACAGATATTCATTCGCCGTAGCCGAATGGGTTGGTGCGTGATTACTATTCGGAATTCACAGAGAGAACGTTGGTTCGAATCTCGGTGAAACACCAAAATTAAGAAAAACAATTGTCTAATAGCGGTCGTCCCTCGGCAAACCTCCGAATGTATTTCTGCCATGAAAAAGCTCCTCATAAAAATATCTGCCGTTCGGAGTCGGCTTGAAACTGTAGGCCCCTCCATTTGTGGAACAACATCAAGACGCACACCACAAATAGAAGGAGGAGCTCGGCCAAACATCCAAAAAGGGTGTACGCGCCATATGGTTCTTCCCTATTCGCTTCTTTAAATCTCCTCAAAGGTTTTCAATGGAGTGTAGTTTGGGTGACTGGCTTGGCCCATCTAAACCTAGGCATAATTTTGTAAAAACCATTCACGTACTAACATTGAGGAGTATTTTGGGTCATTTCTTTCATAAAAACCTCTTCAGTGAAGACAGAAGTGCAAGCTTCGGTACAGATTTGTCCCTCTATCCAATCCTGCCTATTTGGAAAGATTTCCCTAGCACGCACCCTCAAACTCTAGTTTGCGGATAGAGAGATCTGTTCGAAGTTCGGAAAAATGCTACCATGTCCCTTGAGAGATTGCCTCCAGAGGCCAACCTCCTTTAAACTAATTGCACTTTGAGCTGGAAATAACGTAAAAGTCATTAGGAAGTAAGTGCAAAACGACATTCATGGCAGCACTGGGCCAAGTTTTACATGCTCCGGTGATGCCAATGCATGCAATCCTTTGCTCCCTCCCAAGTTTAGTGCCCACCAAACCAGGCATCCATACATTAGAATTGGCAAAACCACTGCGTTGAACATCCACAACGCGATCTGTAGCTTGAGACCCCATTTTTTACCGTTCATAGATTTGCAGGAGTAAAGGCTATACTGGTCTTCTTTCCCCGATTTTCAATGTGTAGCTTCCAATGGAGTTTGGAGTCAAGTATCACTCCAAAATACCTAACTTCCGATGAAAACAGGAGAACGTGGTTGTTTAATTTGGGAAGTCGAAAGGGTGGAGGTTTATATTTTCTGGTAAATATCACCAGCTCCGTTTTGTCAGAATTGATTTGGCGCACTCTCCTACCTTAACCCCACACTCATTTAGCATTATCAGAACTTCGTCAATAGCAACTAGCCAAAGTAGGGGTGAAAGGACACCAAAAGGGCTTAAGGGCATTTACAAGAAAATTTTTGGACCGTCCGACTTAGTAAAAATACAAGATTACAAAATTATACTTTATGAAAATAACCGAATCTGTAGATCTGTAGAATCGATTGTTAAAGCAGGAAGTTTGTTATCATAAAAAATAGAGTAAAAAGACAAAGATTTTTCAGCTTTAAGCTCAAAGTAGAGGTGCCAGAAACTAAAGAAAAGATAACGACATAAATACCACAACGCAGCAAATCAGAATGCAACAAAAGGCAACTGCTTATGGTTACGGCGAAAATCCTAAATTCAATTGGTCTCTACGGCTATGGTTATGACTACGGAATTATGCCATGGCACCTGTAATCGATTGCAGTATTGCCCATATGTTGGTTCGACCAGCAAATTTATGGCGTTATGCTAATAGCACCACTACTTTGAGCTTTAATTTGAAATCACTTTACTCATCAAATCCATTTCTATGTTGATTGGTAAAAAAAAATTATCATTTCGATGAATATTCTCAATTATTTAAGTAAGTACTAATAAGATGTCAAAAAACTTTAAATTTTATTCTTGTTTGAAGTAAAGTCCTAGAATTAAACTTGAATATACATATACATACATACATCCCCGGTCCTAAAACTCTAAATCGCTATTTCCCACATATTTCAATGCATGCATACACTCACACTCACATAGATGCTTACTTAGTGGTGTTTTCTTTTCTCGAATTTTTCTTGTTTCATTCTCGTATGAAATGCGCAGCATTTTCTTAATGTCATCATATAATGAGGGGACATTTTTTTGAAGAAAAGAAAACACTGTACATAATATTTACTAATACTACTAAATACATATGTATGTATATATAAACCATTTCACTAACCACCACATTTTCACTAACTTAATTTCGTTTTCCATTAAAAATATAAGTTCTAATTCAACTGAAATGTTTCATACAGATCAAGATAAAATACCATTGGCCATGATTCAGACAATGCGTAAGCTCAAGTCAGGATACATTAATGGCACGCGGGTTATGTTGGGCAATCTCAAAGATTTTTTGAACACTTCGGCCATCACAGATTTAAGTTTTTTGGGAAGCACCGAAGATGGTTACCCCGATCGGTTGCATCCCGATGTGCAGGCATATTTAGACGAACACTTGTTACGCTCGTTCAGTCACCGCGGCATGATGAAGCTCCACGGTGCACACTTGCGGCCGCGCCAATTGCGCAGGCGTATGTCTTGCAAGGGCGCCATTAAGAAGACACGCTCGATCAATGTTGACTGTAAGTATAAACTGATTAAACGTAGGTATATAAATTTTATTTATCAATTTGTCTATTACTATAGCCGACAATCTGGGGATGGAAGGTCCAACGCCATTATCCGAAAGACGTCTTTCTTCTATAGTGCCACCACCATGGCTTCAAACAAATGCAGCGAGCAATGTCAGTGTTTTTGCCACCACACCAGAGGAAGGTCCTAATACAGCAGTAGACCCGTTGATTCGTGAAAATATCTATCCCATTGACCCACATCATAATCGGTCGGCTATCGAACGTCGCAGTGAGTTTACAAGACAACAAGAAAGTTAGTAGTGTTTTTAGTTGTATTAGTTGAAGAGTGTTTCCGAGAAAGCAATGATTTTTACATATTGGACCATAAATTCAAAAGTTACTTTTTCTCATTTACAGTATGTCTAACAAAAGCGTGATCTGCAAAATTCAAACTTAGATTTCCCTTAAAAAAAATTTTAAATGCTGCGGAATACGTATTGCGTAATTTGTAAGTTTCGTGAGAAATTTAAAAGGCACATGTTGTTTTTACAAAATGAATTCCGCGCATGAAAAACGATTTGAAGCAATGTTCCTATGTACACACCCCATATGTCCAAAAATGTCAGGTGTATCCGCAACAAAATATTTGAGAAAGTCAAACACGTTCATAAATAAATAGGTGTAACGGTACATATATATAATTGGGGCTTGGTGTTGTTCCCCAAATGGAGGGACCTACAGTTTCAAGCCGACTCCAAACGGCAGAATTTTTTTATGAGGAGCTTTTTCATGGCAGAAGTACACTCGGAAGTTTACCATTGCCTGCCGAGGGTCAACCACTTTTTTAATTTGATGTTCACGCACGGAGATTCGAACCTACGTACTCCGAATTCCGAATCGTAGTAGGTGCAACGGTATACCAAAGTTAAAAACGTTGATGATGTCCGCGGACGAGGCCCAAAACAAAGTACCAAAGCAAGATCACAAGATCATTGATTTGTTTGTGTTTAAGCTGATCTTATCGCTGCGTGAAACAGAAGTAGTTTTAATGAAAAGTGGTGTTAATGTATCCAAACACACGGTGCGATGACGTTTACGTGTAGAAAGACGTCACTTTCAGAGCATATTGAAAAAAACAGCTACTCTCACTATCACATATTAAAAAAGACTTGCATGGGTTACCCGAAATCCCGCACGGAATTGGGCAAACGTAATATTCACGAATGAAACTTCCTTTTGGGCGAATAATTGCATACGTCGATCCTGGTATACTGCTGATAGCACAGGCCGACAAAATTTAACCAACATTCAGACCCAGAAACCAGACTATATATTTCCGAAGGTTTATGATGCGCTGAATCCAAATCTGGCCTCAGAATTGCTCTATTAGTTTGAGTTTTCGGGATATCCTAACCTAAAAGTGCAAAAAACCCCATTTTTGTCCATATTTGAGGTTATGTAGCCTTGCAGATGTTTTCTTTCACCAAAATTAAAGGATGGCATCTTTAAATACAATCCTTCTTTTTTCAAATGGCGTTTTGTTTGCTCAAATATCATTTTTTTCGCAGAGATATCGCATTTTGAAATTTTCATGTTTCGAAATTTTCCTACACCTGAAAATCGATTAAGATAACATAGACATGATATAGTCGATTACTAATTTTCTTGAATTGAGTCTTATTTTTCTTAAAATTTTGTCTCACACCATAAGTGGCTGACTCACCACACCCCTACACTATCTAACCTTTGGGTTAGCCCTAACCCCTAGAAACCACCCCTATCATACCGCGAGCAGGCTAACCCACATAACCGCAAGCAGGCTTTCCCACAAACTCCAAATTTACATACTATTAATCCATATATTTCAGGCCCTCAAACCCAAGAAAATTAGTAAGCGACTATATCATGTCTATGTTATCTTAATCGATTTTCAGGTGTAGGAAAATTTCGAAACATGAAAATTTCAAAATGCGATATCTCTGCGAAAAAAAATGATATTTGAGCAAACAAAACGCCATTTGAAAAAAGAAGGATTGTATTTAAAGATGCCATCCTTTAATTTTGGTGAAAGAAAACATGTGCAAGGCTACATAACCTCAAATATGGGCAAAAATGGGGTTTTTTGCACTTTTAGGTTAGGATATCTCGAAAACTCAAACTAATAAATTAATTTTAGTTATCAATCCGAATTTTGCATGGACAGAGAAGCAGATATTAGTTTAAATTATTTCGGATACTTTTCCTTGTAGACTAGTGTAGTCGACAACTTCAACGAATTGTTAAACTTCCAATTTAGTTTCATGCTTGTGGCTGCTTCTCCGAAAAATGATTTGGCCATTTATTTACGTTTACCGCCAATTTGAATGTAACTTTGATGAATAAAATTTACCAAAAAAGCATCATTGCCATCCGCTGCGAAGATATTTGGATAAACTCGCTAACCTTGGATTTTGCAAAGGGCAATGATTCCAAGCATCGAAGTCAAAGGTGTGTAGAGTGGAAACAGCAAAAAGGAAATGAAGTGTTGTATTGGCCTTAAAAGCCGCCTAATGCCAACCCTATTGAAAATGTTTGTATAAGAGTTAAGCAAAAACTCAAAGGAAAAGAAATACCATATGGACGCTCAAACAGTTATCAAGGCAAATTCAACTGAAAGTAACGTAAAGTACAACCCCGAGATGTGCAGCCATTACAGCTGTGGGGGTGAATATATTGCGTATTATAAATATAAGCCCATACAACGCAGTCTGTTTGAATCGAATCTGTCAAATAGTTTCCAATTTATGGCGGTCACGCTTTTGTTAGATAGACTATCATTTTATAGTTCAAAACACGGTAATTGGTTTTACTATCCATTTCCATTTGAGATATTGTTATTGTTATATTACATCAGCAGAAAATATTTCCCATACATTGGGGAATGCTGAAGTGACTGGTGGCAAACAACAAAACTGAATGTCTACAAATGGGTTGAGCTATATTTTAAATTAAATATCACGGTTCGGTTTAAAGAGCTTTAACTGTAACTTATATATTTATTTAATTATTGTGTATTATTCTAATTTATTTAGTTATTATACATATATTTCGTGAATGTTGCCATACCTTGGGGTCCATCGAGAAAGTTAGTGTTTTTTCGGGACCCAGTTTTTAGTTAAGATTTCAAATAGTAAATATTTCCTTAATTTCTATAGCTTTTTAACTGTTTTATTTATATTTTGAGTTTAATTTTTGAATTAATTTTTGTTTTTGATTTGTTGTCGTGGTTTTGTGTTCTGATTTGTCGCTATGATCCTTGTATGTACATCAGTACAAGCTATACCAAAAATTCTCGTTCAACGCCATCGCACGGACACAAATTTCGCTGACACAGAAGTAGAAGAATTAATAGCAATGCTGCGGGAGACGGAAAATCTTGAAGAACAAGGTGATATTTTGCAATATCTTGTGGACACTCAGGGTTTGGACTTTAATACGGGTAAGTTAACGTAACGTATACTAATTAAATATTGTGCTTTATTCAATGTATGCACTGCAATCGATACAAATTATTCCCGCCCACGAGCACCAACATACTTAAATACATATACATATATTTTTGCATACTTGCACACGAAAAAGGTATGGGAAAATGGGAAATAAAGACGCTGCAAGTGCAGTTTAAGAGCGCACATACATATTTTTGTACATACATACATGGAGCATTACCGCATACGAACTTCATTTAACTTCTTCCCAGTTTCACAATAAACATCTGACCCAATTTCCTCCTACCAATTATTTTAAATTCGGTTATTGCTTATTTGAAATCCATTACTGTTTATCTGTATCTATAAATCTTTTTATATTAATTTGAACTTCTTCAATTTTTTTCTCTGTGAAAACTTTAATCACTAGCTGGCTTAGGTTTGAAAAATAAGGATTCTGGTAAGTGGTAATAATTCCTATTTTTATGATAAACATTATTTGAACACAGCTATTCCTTTGTTCCGGCACCTTCTAAATGCATACACTCACACTTATGTGTTAATATGTATATAAATGTACATACGGAAGTAGATTAACTCACTATTTTAGAAAGATACTTAATCAATCAAAGTAATTCAATTTATTAAGACTCCCTCCTTTCCCCATTCCTTATACACAGTGGCTTTTTTCTGTAAATAAAAAAGGCGTAGGTTAATCCAAATCACTGCTACTTCTGTTTTGGGATAGAGGTGCATCCGTTCAAATATTATTTACATACATATGTATATATAATCTGCATAGAAGGTGAGCTCCTTTCATTGACCTTTATTCGCATGAGCCTCACAAATACTATTGAGCTGGATTTTAGAAAAAAAAATAAAGCGGAGCAAGTGCCATTCTGCTATTTCTCTAAAGAAGCTATGGCTATGCACTAGGGCGTTTGTTTGTAAATGCGTGAATTTTCATATGTACATACACACATACATATATACTGTACTGTAGATACCTTAGCTTTGCTCAGAGGCTAAACATTTTGAAAAATAAAAATGTAACTATATGTCCATCACCTGCATGCACACAGACGCGTCTATGTGCAAGTAAATATATTTTTTTTATTTTACGACTTCATATAACCATGTACAGCCGTTGAAAAATACTTAAGAACGATGCGTCGGCAACCATATACATACATATGCGCATCTTTTATCGAGTACGGTGCCGTAACGGTACTTTTTGCGCTTCAATATATTTGCTTGTATCAAATTCATTGAAATGCCTGTTATTTATTTATTTCTCTTGAACCCTTCATTTTTGCGTTTTAGTAGGAGCACTGATATTTTTGTGAAAATATATTTAAGAACGATTCGGTCTTCGTCCAAAATTTGTTGAATTGTTTTCTGTTTTATATTGTAACTGGTAAGTAAATAAAAAATAAAGTATCTGGAGTATTCCTACAGCACTTTACTTTAGTTGAAACGATTTCGGGTTTCCGGATTATCCTACAGAGCCATTTCAATTAAACGTTTAAAAAACGATGGGTTTTAATGCTTTCAAATATTTTTTTGAGTAGAAAACGTTCGCAAACAATGATCCGAATCACACTTCTCGTGTTGCAAAAAAGTTTCTCGCAGGCAATTTGATCACTGTTTTGGGTTGGGCATCTTCGAGTGCCGATTTAAATCCAATAGAGCATGTTTTGAAGGACGTAAAAAATGCACTCAGTACACAGAATATCACAAATTGGTTTAGTTATTTTGAAAAGGCTAAGGCAACTCGGGAATACACATTGTAGAGGTTTAATAATGTCAATGCAAAGGCGCTATGTAACAGGAATAAAGCAAAAAGGATTTTCTACAAAATATTGTATACTTTTCTCTTTCGCCTGCATTTTTTATTTTGCTTCATTCTTAAGTATTTTTCTCGAAGGATTTTCGAATTGATTAACTTTTCTACATTGAAAACTTTTAACTTTTTAACTTTTCTACAAGTGAACAATATGTTTTTTCTTAGGTAAAAAGACTGATAAAAGCATTTTAAATTTATCAGATAAAACCTACTATGCAAATATTAATAATATTTTATTAAAGAGTTTTAAATTGAGAGAGCTGCGTATCGCTGTTTAGTATTTTTCAACGGCTGTAAAACCAAAACTACATCAGGTACATGCCTTTTGAGTTTATACATAAATTAAGTAGACTTTTAACAAAAACTAGCAGTATTTAATACTAAATAACAATTAAGCTGCGATTGATTTATCATTGCGTGAGTGACTAGTTTTCGAAACAATTTCAATAAATAACAAATTTTCCAAATTTAGATAAAAATAAATACTTTCCATAATTGGGCTCTGTTGTAGCCTGTTTCTGTAAGAAATCGACAAAATTGTCTATTGTAATAATGTCAAATCGACTCGATCCAAATTCTCGATTGGTCGAGAAAAAGTGGTTCTGTGAGCGTTATAGTGCTCACACTCACCGACATAATTGATAGCTGATTTCATTTGTTTACATATTTACAAAATACATCGGTTTGTGCAAGGATGATAGATTACCAGGATTAGTCATGGCCCATGGTGAATAACAAAATTGTGAGAGTAATGGTATTGACACCAACGTAAACGTATTGGCACGATGACACAACGATCTACGATGCTACGGAACGGAACGGTGGTGAGAATCCTTATATGGGGCTCTCAATAGTTTATACGAATCAGCTGACACGGAACGTTCGTTTCCGTTGGTGAGTGTGATCACCATAACTTCGGCTTGGGCTTGTATCGACGCAATGTTAGCTTTTGTTACAAAGATTCACATATAATATACATATGTACATATAACAAACAGAAACCCTTTCAATCGAGTATTCGTACTGAAATAGAATGGACAGTTGACTAATGCGGCTGTCGATCAATTCGACCCATTTTTTTTTTTTTTTTTTTAAGAAACACAAGTGAGAGTGACGTCAACTCCACTATTTAATCGACAAAGTTACAGGAACGGGCTACGCTTAAACTTTCGATTGTCTCTTGAAATACTCTAACTCGCCTTCGAAGAGCAAAGTGTTTGCTTTCTTACATACATAATTATACACATATAGTATATATGCATACCTCTTAAAAGTAACAGATTTAACATCATTCAATTATGTCAATAGTCAGGGCAACCCAATATATTATATGTTTCAGAATTTTTTTTGTTTTTTTTTTTAGAACTAATAATAAAAAATTCTGTAATGATACCAAAATATGGTAGCACCATCGTAAATGAAATTAATATCAAAATGCACATTCACGGTTTATTTTTCGTTTCGATTTTTGAGCCACTTCAAACTTACACTTCATTGTAGAAAAATTCAGTCGGTTATAAGCAAGCACTTCCGCACATTTGACGTTTCCTTATTTTCATTTTTGTTTTCAACCCATTGTAGCTCTAGAAGTTGATTTGTTATAATATTTTTGATGTATGTATAAAAAAATCATATTTAAAAAGCAGTTTTGTAATTTTCTTTATTTATTTTGCATTAATTGATCTAAGTGCATTCCAAATGGTTTCTGATAATTTGAACTTTTCAACTTAGCATTTTGAATAAAATATCAATCACTTAATTTTAAATTTTAATAAAATATTCACCAAACGGGTTAAATAATGAAAATGATATGAAGAATGAAGCTAAATGCTATATAACTGCTAAGTTTGCGTACTGAAAACGAATATCATAATTACCTAGCACACTTTTATCATTCCACTGTGAATTTTAAATTTAAAAATATAAACCAATTTTCTTTAAAATAAGTGGTTTGCTCTTTCTGTTATGACAGTCAATAATGTTTCTTGTTCATTCATGCTTCCCAATACCAAATTCACACTTCTCGTTTTAACCGCTATTGTGGTTGTTGCAGCAACAAAAACATTGCCCATACATGTACAGGAAGTGCTGCTGGAGTGACAGTGATATATAGTAAATCCGGGTCGTTGCTTTCAAAAAATTTAAATTTATTTAAAAACGACCTACGGGCGCATTTATCAAAACTATTTTACTACAATATATTAGTTTGGGAAACAAGAAATACATTATTTATACGGTAGATGGCTTTAGTAATCGATATCTCGTAAATTATCGATGAAACAAGTTAAAGTTTATGTTTGTTGACAAGGTGACATTTCACACTAAAAAATTCTGTTATTGTTTTTCGTTATTCCATGCAGTTGTGAATTACAGGGTCCTACCAATGGAAATCAATAATGAGAAAATTCGGGACATTTTACTATTTTTCTTTGATAAAGCCGAGACATTTTGAACGGTGTTTATTGTGCCGATACTGCAACAGCTAATTACGTGTAATTTTTGCTTCGCCGATTCTGTTCAGGCATATTTGATGTTAAATAAAATGTCGATAACGCCGATGAAATCACAGAAATAATCGAAATTGACCGTCATTTTAGTAGTCCTAGCATCGCCCAGGAACTAAAGATCGCGGAAAAAAAAAAAAATAATAGTTCCTTTTTCCCCAAACTAATATGTATTTATTTACTTTTAAATTTCTTTTATAAGAACTCAGTTCATACCTCGACAAAACCATATAAAGCAAAGTTTCGAACTTTGTATAGAATTTGTAAAAATCTGCATAGTATCCAATTTTGTAGCTCATTGAATTTTGGTGCAAGTTTCAAGTAGGTAAAAAATCACACTAATTTTTGAGAATTTTTCTCGGTCGCGGTCTTGTGCATTTTCTCCATTCAACGCCTACTGCAGCACATTTTTTTATATGGCAGAAAATACCCAATACCCATCGTCTGCAGAAAAACTTGCAAAAGTCAACGCGATTTTTGAGCCACTTGAAACTTGCACTTTACTACACCGAAATTCGATGATCAATAATACTGACTACGCGAAAATTTTCTAAAAATTCTGTGAAAGTTTGAAATTTTGTTTAAAATTTGCCGAATTCTTACACATTTTATACAAAGTTAGAAACTTATAACGAAATAATAATTAAAATGTAAATAAATAAATAGTCAAAACTTGTAAAAACTGTATATGGTTCGTATATGTATATAAAATGTATCAATATGTGGCGTACACTTTATTTTAACGCTGACTGTTCATGGTTCATTTATGACATACTATACCTACACAAACACTTATGTATTTGTAAAATATCTTCTAACTTAACCAATTTTAATTTAGCACCAATCATACATCTCGTTGTTAGTTATTAAACTTCTTCATTACTATTAGAGTTTCAACAACGTTCGAAAGCTGTATCCGCAGTTGTTGCTTCGAAAGCAAAATCATCTAAACCTTCACATACAAATAATGCACACAATTATGTTGAATTATTTTTCATGCCGTATAAATCTAATAAATATTTTCTCTATCTCTTCTCTTTTGCTTGCAATGTTTTACTTACTTATGTGCGCACCTGCTCCTTAATTATGTAAATGTATGCATTTATGGCATGTGACATCCTATGATCGCTGCGATGTGACCCAAATGCTTTTACTTTTTCTTAACATGAACCCACCAATATCTACATATGTATGTATTTAACTCCCGAAACGAGCGTCCTCGTGTTTGCATATATGTATGTATGTATGTATAATTATATGCATGTGTGTATGATCTCCTTATTGGCACTGAACAATGAAATGGGCATACGCGCCTATGCTCCTCTTTGTATTTGCGTACATGTATGTGTTTGCGTATGTATGTAAATGTGTCAACATGTAATGACTAAAAAAAAAGATGTTGAGCCCGAGGACGCGGACGAAGGTATTGCAATTGCCTCAGTAGCTAAAGACGAATTAGGTGAAAATGCTGAACTCCTGCCAACTGTTATCATTGAGGCAACTCACACTAATTCTTCACTTCTTCCATCCGAAGGGATGCTGGAGGAGGGTCGCGTCGTTACGGTGCGTGATCTGCTCAAAGGCCTCTACGAAAAGGCATGTCAACAAAAGCTGTGGGGTCTCGTGCGTCACACTGCCGGTATGTTGGGCAAACGTGTGGAGGATCTAGCCAAGGCTGTAACCGATTTGCTTGTGCGACAGAAACAGGTATGGTCAAACAAATTTTGATAATAAAATAAAATTTTTCAAAGGAAAATGCAAACTCGTTTAATGCTTTACCAAATCTTCAAATGTATTCAAGTTTATAGATATACATATTTACTCCGAATTCTTCCATTTTTTTAAATATATAGGTGACCGTAGGAATGCCACCAAACAATGAGTACACAATTACCGCACCTTTGCCAGAGGTTGAGTTGCGTCAGCTGATTCATGACGTAAGTTTCAAAACCTGCGTATGTAACTATGTGTGCTTTTTCTTTTAAAACTGCACAAATCTTTTGCCATAGACTTACGGCGACGATGAGAGTACAGCTATGTTGACTCAGGAACTAATGGTGTACCTGGCTATGTTTATACGCACCGAACCGCAACTTTTTCACGAAATGTTGCGCCTGCGTGTCGGTCTCATTATTCAGGTAATGGCTAAGGAATTGTCGCGCACACTTAACTGTGACGGTGAAGCAGCCTCCGAGCATCTACTTAATCTGTCTCCATTTGAAATGAAAAACTTACTCTACCATATACTTAGTGGAAAAGAGTTTGCTGTTAGCAGTGGTGAGTCATCCCCTTGGCTATATTCTTTCCATTGAGCATTTTTTTTTTGTTTTTAGTCGCACGTGGTAACCTTTCAATTGTAAGCTGTAAGTCAAGTCGCGTCAGCAAGAAAAGTCAAATTGGTTTGGGCGAACAAGAGGGTGATGATGCGCTTATAGCCACGATCGATGATCGCCAGGGTCAATGGTTGCGACGTCGCCGTTTGGATGGTGCTCTTAATCGTGTGCCGCGTGATTTTTATTCTCGAGTTTGGAGTGTTCTTGAAAAGTGTCAAGGTCTGGCAATTGAAGGACGTATACTACAGCAAAGTTTGACACAGGAGATGACACCGGGCGAACTGAAATTCGCTCTAGAAGTAGAAACCGCACTTAACCAAATACCACAACCAGAATACAGACAGTTGGTGGTGGAAGCTCTTATGGTTCTCACATTGATGACAGAACATAATATGGTTCCTTCTTTGGGCGGCATAATCTACGTAGAGCACCTGGTACACAAGGCCAATCAACTCTTCCTAGAGGATCAACGCAAAGTTCAAGGGGATGCCATGCTGTGCTGCGCCAAATCCAAGGAGGGCAAAGACCAACAGGCAGCTTCTGGTATGCTATTGTGTGGCGGCGCTGCTTACATCTGTCAACATTTATATGACAGGTAAAGTTGACAAAATATCCAATATCTAACGCTACACTACATTAATTGTTCTATTCCATTTTTATATAGTGCACCCAGTGGTAGCTACGGTACCATGACATATATGGCCCGTGCTGTTGCACTTGTTCTGGACTGCGTCCCCAAACATGGAGAAATGGAATGTGTAATAGCTTAAGTTGCTTCGCCGATATTTGGGAACAGAACGCGTATCATCCAATATTTTGCTCCTTAGAAGCCAATTATTATTAGTCAGACTTACTGCACCGCAGTTGTTTTTTATTTTCCGATACGTTTCTGCTAATACCTTCGAGTTTAAGAGTTAAAAGATTTTTAACTAATTATATATTACACGTATTCGAAAACTACTTATAATGCTCGTAAAACCGTAGGATATTTCAAATGGAGTCAATTGTTATCGACAATTTTCTGACAGGGAGGAGCATTCTTATGACACCATAAATGTATTGATATTTTCACTGTTTTAGAGGAATTATTGAAATAAAGTTTATTTGCAAATGTATTCCAACCCGGTCTTTCCAAGTGTTAACAGATTTATTGCAAAAATCAGTATTTTTAATATAGTGGGAAGTGATTAGGTTTATAAACTTCGTGCTCGACAATTTGGACTGTCGGATTGCCTAATGTATAAATTGGAACTGGAAGCTATAAGCAATAAGTGGTTAATTCGGTATTATAATTTTTTTCTTTTTTTTCTGTTAAATACATTTTGGAAACAAATAAAGAGAACTTACGTAGGTTAACGTCATAGAGTTGTTTTTTTCTTTGACAACATAATACAATCAATAAGATCTTAAATCTAGCAATAACCACGGTCAGGTACACGGCGTCGTGGTGCACATTTTATGATATCATCAACACGTAGTATCATCTCGGCGGCCTCTGAAGCAGACATCAATACCTGGCGTTTAACAGCAAATGATTCCGTGATTCCGAGTTCCTTCATATCGCCCACTTTGCCCTTTTCCATATCTAAACCAATACTAGATTTACCCTGCGCGTGCGCCGCACGTAACTCCGACACCAGTTGTGCTGAATCATAGCCAGCATTGTCAGCTATGGCTGTAGGCAATGCCAGTAAAGCCCCTGCAAAGTATATAGTATGAATACGACGGAAGCTATAAAGGCGTTAATATTAACTTACTGGCAAATGCTTCCATTGCGATGGCTTCTTTGCCTGCGGTTTCACCTGCTTTTTTTAGCACAGCATTAGCCATAAGCGCTTCAGAACAACCGCCCCCATAAACAATACGGGATTCCTTAACAGTAGCGGCCAACACGCATAGCGCATCGTGCAACGAACGATCAGCTTCATCTATGATTTGCTGTGTTGCACCACGTATCACAACTGTACAGGCTTCGCCCAATTTTACACCGCTGAATCGTAAAAGTGTGTCCTCACCGATCATTACCTGCTCGATAAGATCACATTCGCCCAATTTGACCAGCGCTGGATTTTCAAAAGTCGAAACAATTTCACCGCCTGTAACTAACGCTAACCGTTCGATTCCATCAAAGTCTGCATGTTCAATTGCCATAACGCCTGCGTCCGCGAACAATTGCTCCGGGTAATTGTAAATGAGTTGGCGATTGATGAACACGTTACAATTGTGGTTAAGGATCTTCTGTACCTTATCTTTCATTTTTTCCTTTTCAGCTAGTTCAAGATCCGCTATCTTTGCTAAGGAATCAACTTTGATCGTACTTCCGAACACTTTGATTTTGTCTGTGTCCATAGGTGTATTCGCAATGAGAATTTTCGCTTTTTCAATCTGAGAGTTTCAACCAATAAATTATTTATTAATTCAAACGTAATAAAAAGTGTTACGGGACATTCATGGAGTCATGTAATTGTACGAGTCTTACATATAATTGATGGTATTGTTTCAGCATCAAACTCGTCAAAATGGCTGTGATATGGCTTACTTATGCTACATAATTCACAACCATCTCGACGCGTTGATACAAAACATATTTTTAATAACTTTGAAAATTATTCTAATACATATAAAAGTAAAACTTACCCGCTGAGGTTGATGCACCCCTGGCTTTTTGTCTAAGAGGAATCCGTCATCTAAAAATGAGTCATCTAATGTACCTCCCCTCTTTTTTATTATTTGTATTGCATGCAATTCTCCAGAGCCTTTAAGTCTCAAAACAGCATCCACAGCCAATTTTGCAAAAAACTCTTTGTGTTGATGCAAAATTTTTGATGATAATGTTGTTCTGGCAATGTTCATTAAATCTTCTTTAAATTTGTCATCATTTGCAGAGTTATCTTGGGAAGCTTCTATAAGTGCTTCACGTGCCACTTGAGTAGCCAAACGCCAGCCAGCGATAATAATTTGTGGGTGAAGTTTTTGTTCGACCAATTTCTCAGCTTCACGTAAAAGTTCAGCTGCAAGTACTGTCACTGAAGTAGTTCCATCTCCAACTTCTTCATCTTGTACACGTGACATGTCCACTAATATTTTCGCCGCAGGATTATCTACACCAACTGCGCGTAATATGGTGGCGCCATCATTTGTGACCTCAACCTGGCCAGCATTGCGACCATGAGCTACTAGGATTTTGTCCATACCTTTAGGTCCCAAAGTGCTTTTCACGAGATCACCAATAGCAATAGCACCTATAAAAGACGACAAGCGGGCCATTTCCGCTTTCTCCTCTTGAGCCTCGCTCTTCAAGACACGCACAGGATTTAATGACATTTCCTGCAAATAAATATTTCGTAATTATAGAATTGCCTGCGAAATACTTTGTGGATATAGAATACTAAAATTTCAAGATAACCTTACTTTTTTTTAAGGTTGGATTGGTATAAAGCAAATAATTAACGAGAAAATCGGTATCTTTATTTTAATACAAAGTTTATGAAAACCTATTAAGTATAATTGTTTTTTCCTAACGTCGCGTAACTCTTCCAGTACACAACTTTAACAAAATTTACATATATGTATTTCCAGAAGTTTCCTAATTGCCAATTATTACATTATTTCAAAACAATGACAATATTATATTTTTAAGGTTTTTATTAACACGACCATGACATATGGTCAATACAATCTGCACGTGGATTCATAGAGTACGTTAAATGATAGGCCTCATGTTTTAGATCTCCAGCGATGCGTCTGCTAGGGAAACACCCGGCATTATTTACAAGGTTTTTCTCTAAAGCGCTCTGACAGAATATAATAACTTTAACACACATTTACTCTCAACACCATAAAAGACAGTTTTTAATTAACTTTTCATAATATTTAAGCCTATTCTCACCATTTTTGCGACTTTTTAAATTTCCGTCTGCAGCAACACCCAAAAAAGACAAATGGAAAAAATAAAAATGGCGAATGAGTCAATGCTCCTCACGCGCGATACATACAAACAATCATTACTGGAAGTGTTGCATTTCAAAGAATCTTTCTACTTTGGGTTCATTCCTATCGCATATGGTTTGAATAAATTTTAATGCACACGATGCATGTTGATATAGAAAGTTTACTTGAGTGTTATTTTATTATTTATATTATTCAACACACAAACACATATACTATCAGAGTATCTTCATATATAAAAATATAATACTTCTTCATGCTTTTACAGTTCTTTATAAAATGGGTTTCAAAATTTTCACGCAAACATTTATCAAAAATTGAGTGAGAACTCGGCCGATAGAATGTGTTGAAATCGAAGAGTTTATCTATCGCTACAGGATAATATAAAGGCAAGGTCTTCGCGAAAAAATTATGTTCGATAGATCCCTATGCAGTGGAGAGAATGCATCCTTTCGAAGAATTACCACTGTTTAACATAATACAAAATTATATTTAACAAATTTAAGCCTCACCTAGTTGTGTTCAATTAAATTTATAGTGGCTACTATTACTCTTACATATAAATAAATAAATAAAATAAATAAATTCATAGTTTTGAAAACGTCTCCAGAAAAGTAAAAATGTAATTCTAATGGGTGTTACCATAATGAAACTCTGCCATGTTTCAATTATCAATTTTCTTTGGCATGCAACAGCACCACAGATATTTTGGTTACAAAACTTTTACGAGAACATTTGGAACTCATTTTTTACGATGTGTGAAGACCTCAATTGTTCAATGCTTTTATTTTCACAGATAAAAATGCACCATTGTATTAAGGTATTGCCACCTGCCACATTATTGTCGAATAGCAAAGCTTTCATAATTCAACTAGTCGTAATGCGTTTATTAAAAGAAGTGATAAATCTAGAATCTAAATCTAATTTAATTCATATCTTCACTTGAAAATAGGACGTTTTCCAAAACGGCTGTTGCTTTGTATTCGAACAAAGTTTCATGTTCCTAAACGCAACCCTGAAATCTTTGACGATGTACCGTGTTCCTAAAAGTATCGTTGATGTTCTCAATACGCAACAAAGAGCAACCAAGCCATCATTAAAAAAGTTGATGCAATGTGTGTACATGTACAACAGAAATAATAGCGGAAACGAAGAAAGGTAATTTTTAATGAAATTATTTTATCATTCTAAGATAATTTTATATAATATTCAAAGTAAATAAAATGTTCCAAAACGTCAACAGGGCTGCAAAACATAACAATTTATCAATATTTTACTGATGCAATGTATAGATACGGTATTTATTCTTTTACATTGTATACATACGTTTTAGAAAACGCCCAATATTTTCTGAAAAAATAAAAAAAAATAAAAACAACCAAATGAGATTTGTCTAAATTCTTTATTTATGTAATTCTGTACACATTCATTTTAACTCTCCCTCCATTTGCGCACATTGTAGAGCAGATACCAGCATGTTTCATAGTGTAATTTGTTTATAATTTTACTTTGCAATCATATTTACATGTAGATGAAAGCATATTGTGAATATATATGAGGACGACTTTTTTATTATTCACATATTATGTGGTACACTCCCTTGATTTTAGTTATCCTTAATGTGCGAAACGTTCATTAATCTTCATTATTAGTTCCTGTAAAATACACATTTCGTAGTCATGCCCACATATGCATCAATGAAATCAGAGATTAGAAAAAATTGGAAAATAACGCAACTATTTTTCTATTCCTTAAGTCATCCTTCCTTCGATGAATGCTGACTCCGCAACACAACACTAGATTTTAAACCGCTCATACATAAGCATATATACGAAAAATTGGTTCTGAAACATTTTTATAATTACCAAGCTATGGCATTCAACAATACCAGAAGTTTTGAACGCTGAATTGCGAACATGATAAAATATCTCTTATTGATATAATTTTCAACTTAAACCAGGAGTCGTACAAAAAACACTTATTTCTAACGGTGTTGCAGTAATACAAATTATTCGATATTAATTAAAGTTTTGAGATGTATGCCTGAAAGCTCCCCTTAACGTTTCACAAGCGCAATGTGAACAAAAATAAAGCCGATGTAATCAATTTGCTTATATGTATGTACATTAATTTATTGTGTAATTGTGAAATTTTAACGTTTTCCGGGTTAAAGTTGATTTTTAATCTATTACAAAACAAACTTCAAATATTTCAATTAGACTACGATTTATAATTTTATGTTAACACACTTCAAGTTGAAACGAATATTTTTCTTATAAAAATAACAAAATATAATATATGTAAATAGGCGTTAAAAGCAATATTTAAAATTTTAATTGCAGGTCGGTAAGCAACCATATCCTTTATTGTAATAACGCCAATTTCCCTGCTGCGCACTTTACATATTATTTTTGATCAAATAAAGATTAACATAAGCACAAGAATTGAGATGTAGTCGCTTTCATTATACTTTGCGAAGATAGTGACTTAACAGACGATATTATCAAAACGGATGTATAAAATCTCGCAAACCGAATTTAACGTATTGCTCCCCGTTCCACGCAAAACGTATTTAGTTCCAACCTCCTTCGCGGATTAGACCCCTCCCCTCCCCCTCCCTCTTCCCCTTTCGTTCTTACTAGTTATACAGTAATAGTACAATAGTTTTACCATTTATGTATGTGTGTTCATTTTACATTTCTTGTTTTTTATGTTGCAAAATTCATTTTTTCTCAATTTTGATGTTCTTTATATTCTATATTTCTTCTTTTACCTATTATATCCTGGTTATTATCTGTTAATCTTTTGTTTTTCTGTTTGTTAATTCTTTTTTATACAATAGTAGATTTCTTAAAAATACTAAATTGGTTAAATTAACCCTTAGAAATCAATAATAATAGAACCTGTCACGTTTAATTCTGTCATATACTCGCATTTTAAAAGTTGTTATTCTAATGCCCGTAGCAATATAGCTTCGCATCCGTGCTCACATCATTCATTCGTGCAGCACAGCTCTGGCAGCCGCAGAAGAACTGGGAAATTTTTCAATAGCATCTGTCGCAATAGGAGCCCTATTGGTGTTGGTAATAACAAACGAGTTACACGCCTTCCGATCAATTTTTGTTCGTTCACTTTCCTTTGGCAAGGATTCTACTGACTTACTATACAACGTATTCAGCTTCGAGTTATCTAGCTTGCAACGCATTAAACGATACTGATTGGTCACTTCTGACGGCGATAGCGAGACCAACTGCAACGTACTACCTGACTTTTCCGTTGGAGTTGCTGAAGCGATTAAACTTGCTGCTGATTCAACACTTTTAAAATTCACTTTACGATATTGGTTCGGAGTGAGTAGAGACTGCGTTTTGACGAATACAGTTTGGGGCTCTCCACATTCCACTTTGCTTAGATTAAACTTCGATTGTACGCGAATGCTCCGCTTCACTGACCGCGTTCCAAATATCTGATCACTCAAACTTCGGTTTTTACACAAATTTTCGGATTTCCCTGTAATCATCGTATTGCTTGTCCCAGTAACTGATACAATATTGCAGGAATTTTGAGTGGAGTTGCCGTGAGGCATTCGAATGTATTTGTATTTGTTTAGTGTCATTTGGGGTTTTATGGCCCTGGTAATGCCACATTTGGCTCTGTCAACGCCAACCATTTCTACGCTATTTATAAGTGATTTTCTTGATGCTTTATTATTATTGCTTCTGCTGTTAGTGATGCTGCTGTTTCCACTACAATCGGTATAGATTGGTTTTGCTGCGTTACACTCGTCGTTCTGCGCGTTTGCAGAAATGATGCTATTGCTGTTATTGCTGTCTTGGATGTTCCTCTGTCTTGACCATCGTAGTTGTCCCGTCAGTTGTTTTTGTTGTTGGTCCACGCCTTTAGAGGCGTCCGCGGCTGTAAATTGCTCTACCGTGGTGTGAGACGTCTTGTCGGTTGACGGATCTTTCGTCGAGCCTGCATGGCGCCCGGCGCGTTGGGCGCTGAAGGAGTTGGTCTACAGATTTGGGAATAAAAATTATTTGGTTTTGATAAATGCATTTCCAGTCTACAAAAGTAAGTATTCAACTTCTGCTCAAGGAATTCAGCTTCGTGTAAAATTGTGTTTGTCGAACACCATTCAGTATTTATGATACTCTCGTGGATTTCGATTGTGTTTTTATGGACAAAAAATGATCGCTTTTTAGTACGAATTATTCAAAATTAATAGTTTGGGAATTAATTAACCAACTTAAGCAGGCCCGCCAGGAGGAATATTGTTGTAAACACTATGTGACCCGTTTAGTACAAAACAACATCACAACAACGATGGGATTAGTACAAATCTGTAGTTTCCCCATTTATCTTTGAAATGATGTTTGCAAACAACTTTCCTTGCGTACGGGCCGCTTGCTTGTCATTTTCCGAAGTAAATTTGCAAATATAAAGAAACGAAACATAACAAAGAAATGTCAAATTATTTACACACCGCCAAACCGACAAAAATGTACACAAATGAACGCATGAACAAAACGTCAAGGCATAATTATTTCCAATTAAGTTCAAATGCACGGGACAAAACAAAATTAGTAAAGAGTTAGTGAATGCAAGTGGATGAATGTTATATAGCATGATTGAATATTCTTTGCCGTGCAAACGCTTCCTTTCCTGTAGAGCAGTAGTTAATATTTTTCTATTATTCTCGAATTCAGTACAATCTTTTTTGAAAATATTTTCACTGCTATACTTACGCAAATATATTGCTAGGGGCAGGCGCAGTACCTGCATTAAATTGGAAAGGTGCATTCGGAGTGGCCTGCAAAAGAAGTTAAATCAATTTTTACTCACTCTTTTTTATTTTTCTTTACTATATACACAGCTTCAATATGAAAAAATATTAATTTGGAAGAAATTAAAAATACAGCAAATGTTGTTTGTGAGTAAATAGTGTTCTAATGAAGACTTAATGATCAATAGCTAGGTATGATGGAGGGTCTTTGTATTCAATGGTTTAATAAAGATTTAAATTAATGCACGATTATTTACAAATAGACGCACATTTACATATGTGTATGTATGCCCTACACCGCTCATGAGATTCAAATGTATATGATGGTGCACGAAACGTAAAAAAATTCTAGGTATATTGTAAGAGCAACCCCGTTGTTTTAGTTTAACAGATACGGTACACTAGACAGGGCTAGTTTACTGGGGCGGCAGCCCTTGGTCGAGAAAAAACCGAGTCATTCCGATAACGTAGAACTGGCTGTCATGGTTTTGTAAGAAATTGTCGATCGCAATGACGTCACATCATTTCGATCCAAATTGCTCGATTAGTTGAGAAAATGTTTCTTTAAGGGGGGAAGCTGGTCTAGAGCGCAAAAAATGGGCATATTTTATGAATTTATTTTGACTCAACAAAGGAATCAATCGAAAATCTGTGAAATAGGTTTAATAATATAGCTTTCATGGTACAAATACAAAATTTTTCGTCTGCATTAATTTCAAAATGGCCGCTGTCCAGCAGTTCTCCTAAGGCGCCTTTTTTTCTAGTGGGTCCATTGCCGAAGACGTAAACTCCTTAATTTTTGTCCTGGATCAAAAAATAAAATTTTTTTAGTTTCTATATAACAGAAAGAGACGTACGTAGGATTTTTTCGATATTTTGTTTTTTCGCAAAATGGTGCACGTTTGAACAAAAAGTTACAATTTTCACTATAAAGAACGACATAAAATTGTTGATTAAAAAAAAAACTATGTAATATAAATAAAATATCCTACGTACGTCTCCGGAGAAAGGTATTTCGAATGTATTGTCAAAATTTCGTAAGAATCGGTAAAGATTTGTTCGAGTTATGTCTTCGGCCAGTTTAAAAAAAGTGATTTCGAGAAAAACGCGTTTAAAGTTGTAAGTAGCGTTCGGGGCATACCTGCGAGGCACTGCCGTCGAATGAAAAATTTGGGCATTTAGACATTTTTGCTGGCATCCCTCATTTGGTATATTATTTCTAAGACCCTAAAGCACCTTTTAAGACAAAAAAAAATTTTTCGATTTTTTCAAAATTCTAGACCAGCTTCCCCCCTTAAGCATTAATCGACAAAATGTGGAACAGTGAGAGAAATGGGATGTCAAGGAATGTGTCAGATGGAATCAACAATTCTTTGTGGCGGCTTCGAGAAAACCAAAATGCGTTTTCAGTAATTTTAATATGGATAAATAACTATTTTTAAATGAAGAAGAGCTGTGCGGAATGCTACTTTAAGAAACCACTTCTGTGGTTAATTATTGAACACATTTTCGATTTAAAAAATATGAAATTAAATTCATGGCGTTGCCACTACCTCAAAGCCAATTGAGAACAATCGAAAATATTTCATTTCATTCGGTTACAGAAACCTTTTTAATAGAGTATTCGTACTGAAACGGAATGAAACACGTCAGTTTATTGCCATGATTGTCGATCAATTCAACTCATTATTTTAAAGAAACGAAACAATTGAGAGTGACGTCAAATCGACGATTTCAATTGATCTAGAATTGTTACAGAAGCGGACTATAGATAATAACTTTCGAATCTACTGCTTCTCGTTTTCAAAGTTATGCATTTAACCATGGTTTTTCTATTTGTTTTAGCACCGATTTCACACAAACTTTATTAATGTGAGAATTAAAATCGGGTTACCTAAGGGTTTAGACATCTGTAGAAATTTCACAAAATTGATTTTCTTTTTTGTTCAGAAAAATACTCTAAAAAAATAATTAACTAAAAGTATTGAGGTACGAAAACTACTTCTATTTTGAATTTTAGATCAGCAGCTATCAGTCCGAAACATAGCACCGTATAAAAAATGTTAAACCCGTTTTTCTCGAAACTATATTTTGTGAAGTCGGACGATGTTTATATATGTTTGGTCCATACAGTGGTTTGTTTTTAAAAATAGTAAAAAAATTAAAAATTTTAAACCAGAAAGGTCAAACAATTCTATTATTCACGTGTCTCCCTTGGCTGGCGTATACTGATAGCCTTATTTTCCAACAACTTGGTGAAGGTTTCTGGCACTATCTCACGAATGGCTTGCTTGATATTCGCCATAAGGGTCTGAAATCGTTAATGAATTATTGAACATCGTTCGAATTCACTTCCTCACTTGAACCCATTTACTTGCTTAATAGTAATACTCATAATATCGGACATGGCGAATTTTAAAAGCGTTTACAACTATTAGACCAAGGTTTAAGAACATAATAACAATATTACGAATCTCCTTATTTAGCCAATAATACAGAGAAAAAATCATATTTCACATGCTAAAAACTAAGCAAAGAGATGATCAGCTTTAAAGTAAAATTTTTGATTTTTGCAACTGTGGCACTCAAACTGTGAATGAGGCTCTCACATAACGATCGATCAACCTGTTTATGAGTACATACAAAGTGACATCGGTATAGCATTACTTGTTTACAAGCCACCTTTTATAAATTCGCTTTTGATTAAAATAAACTATTTTTTGTTAATTTATCTCGTTTTAACGTTAACGATTACATTTTTTCTGTTAATTTTACTATGGAACAAAACGAAATTATTTGGAAGTTATTTTTGTTCGTTAACAAATCGAAATCGATTAAATGTATAATCGAAAAATGCAAATCGCGTTGATTTTTAATAATTATTACATAAAAAAAATCAAAAACCCTTCACCAAAATTAAGTTTATTTCTATATATGGGTGAGTTTAGGTCAGGTTACGGTGACTGTCGCTAAAGTTAGTGCACTAAGATTTTTAAAGCGGATTCACCATTCGTGTCCGTACCAACTTTTGTCTTATAAAAAAGATGTAATATAGCCTGGTTCGAATCAGAGCGGTGGCGGATTATATGTCAACATATACATAATGTACCTGATTTGGGCATCAAAGCAAAATTATTTAGAAAAAATAGCTCTTCTGAAAATTAGAAGTTAACGCTAATGTTTTAATTTACTTGAACAAAAATAATTCTCATTCTCATTAATCTGATATGTTTAGCTTAGAAATGTAAAGCATTTGCCACTATAAAATCGGTTAAAAATATATTATGTAACACAAAATTAAGAGTAATAACACAAAGGTATCGTGCAGCATGCCAGTAAAAACTAATAAACAAAAACAGCCAAAGCACAAAATATACAAAATACTATACAGATCAATTCAACTTTTGTATTTGATTATTTATTTGCGCTACAGAATCTTTAATGGATTCAAGAAATATGTTAAAAAAAATTCTTGTCCGCAAAAAGCTATTTTAGGATCATATTTCGAATGGATCGAATGAAACAATCACTGCAGACCAAAATGCAGCAGAATTATAGAAATAACTTGACTTCGTAAACACGTCAAGAGTTTGAGAAAAATCTCTGATATGCACAAGGGTGCACAAGGAAAACGGTCGAAATTTCGTTAAATATAATATAAAGTTAGAAGATAGGACTAGACAATAGGAGTGAAATGCCTAAAACCAATCGGATGAAACAAACGCAATTTTATTTTACCGCAGCCAAAGCAATTATGTGAATAGACCTCCAAAAATTTATATCGGAAGCCATGCTAGACCCTGTTCAATATATAAACTTTTTAACCTGGATTGTTCTTCAAATGCGATTCTACAAAAAATATAAATTTATTTAAAACAAGTAAGAAACTGTAAAATTCGACCCACACCCGAGCGCATTTTTGTAAAATTTATTTCGGACCGGCTGTTAATTTCTGGAATCAAAAAACTCATAGACATGAGATTTATAGCTTGTAACATCCTTTGGCAGGCAATGGCAAACCTCCGAGTGTATTTCTGCCATGAAAAAGCTCCTCATAAAAAACCAATTGCCATTCGGGGTCGGATTAAAACTGTAGGTCCTTCCATTTGTGGAACAACATCAAGACGCACGCCAAACACTTAACAGAAGTGTACGCGCCAATTTTTTTTTTTTTTTTTTTAACATCGGACGAACGGAAATTCAGCCTTGACATATCAAAAGTGGGCATGGTTTTCGAAAAATGACATGGCATTGACGGTTTTCCGACTTGCCCATATTTCATTTTATTCACTCATCGCAAAATTTCAGTAAATTTTCTTAATTTATAACAGTTTGCTTTTTTCTTTTTTGAATATTACAGTTAAAGTGGGTGTTGGGCGTGGTTATTTGCCAATTTTGCCGATTTTCAACACCAAACCACTTCGGATAAAGAGTAATATTTGTACCAAGCTTCATTGAAATAAATTAAATTTTTGCTAGAATTGTGTACGCACGAATAGACATGGCAAAATAGACTCATCTCATCATTCTGAGCATTTTGGTATATATATGTTTATATCTATCTCGTTGTTGTTGTTGTTGTTGTAGCAGCATAAACATTCCCCATGCATATGTATGTATGTATGTGGGGAATGCTGCTGAAGTGACAGTCCTTGGCCGGATATAAATCCGGGTCTTTCCGGTAACGTAGAACCAACTGTCGTGGGAACGATCTATCTCGTTTTACCTATGCCGTTGCATACAACCGTTATATGAACGCAATTATTACACCCTTAAGTACAAGTGCGCGGGTATAAGATGCGCCTGTTTTAGGACAAAATATGTTTATACTCCACATTCATGCCTCATATGGTCTGGCCAGACTCCAGTATGTTTTCATAAATTTATCCACAAAACTTACGTTATTTTAGTTATAATTATTAGCTTCCTTTTAACTTTATTATTTCATATTTTTCCCTAGGGTCAGGGAAGGCCATATGAGGCAGGTGCGAATTGGTTTATATGTGCAAGATGGTGCCAGCAGGTAACAGAATGGTTTCAAATGAATAATATCAAGGTTATGGTTAACCGCCACAGTGACCAGACTTAAATTCTATGGAGAACTTGCAGCGGGAATAAGCACAAGCTATGGGCATTGAAAGATCGCATAAGAGAATATTCCACTCCACTAAGAATTAAGATCAAGCTAACACAAGACTCTACTGAAATTAATTCGTGATGTTTAGCTAAAGTGTATTTAACAGAAAAAAATTAGATAATAACGCAATTTCTATACTTTTTTATACATCAAAAACTACATTTACAAAAATTCTACTCTTAAAATTTTGTTTAAGGGAAGTTATTTTGTGACGCATACACTGTATTTAAATATATTTATATGTATACAGCTGGCGTGTACATATTTCATTAGGCCCGATTGAAAGGGACAAAAGGCAGGTGGTTTTATGAGAAGCTTTTTCTTGGCAGAAATTTGCCATTAAGACCATTGTAAGTCCTATGTAGTACAATTTTAAAGTTTAAGCCATAATTTCTAACCACTCTTTGAATATGTTAGTTTAGTAACAGTGGTTAATTCTTAACAGTTATCTACAAGTTTTGCCTCGTATTTTAGGCTTTTTTTTGTATTAAACTAAACTGTGTTGTTATGCTTTGTTCTTGAATTGAAAAGAGTGAAACAGTGGTGAGAAAAATTAATCAAGACAGACCAAGATCATGAAAATGGGAGGCGGTTGTTGTTGTAGTAGTAACATTGGCCTGTCAGTGTAGTGTAATCAGCGGACGTTTTCGTCTAGCTCACCTAACGGTGGGCTCAGGAAACTTGCAGTTTCGACAGGTAATGTATTGTTAGGTGATAATGATTTACAAATAAAAGCTCCAGCAGAATTGGACAATGTGGCAAAGGCTGAGTGAATGTTCTCACACCGGACGTTCCCTCGACAGTCGGATCTAAGTTACGGGAATATCCTAGATTGAAGTCCGACCAAAGACTTAACGTCAGCAGTTTTCCCCCAAAAATTTACCGGGAAGGTTTTATGCTGCTGCTGCTACAACAACAACAACAACTCAATAACAAGTAGCATTCGGGCAACACCTAAAACAAGCATCTATGGTGGTATTGCCTGTTACAATGTGTTACAATGCAAAGAACTTAGGTTATGCGCAAGACTACAAATGGATTTTATTAGGGTGCTGGGCAATGACATTTTATGTGTGAATATGTTTCTTCCTTGCTAATGCAATTGATAATGAAGATCTAAAAACTTTGTAATAGTGTATTGTAAACGATTCCGAAATTTCATTTCAACGCTTTTAAAACGGTTTTTAAAAAGTTTCAGTTATGTCGGGTTTATCACAAATAAGCGGTGTAAGCAATATGAACATTAAAAAAGCATGGGAAGTATTTACAAAAATTAAATTGATTTACAAAAATTAAAATCATCTGAACCGTGCTGCTCTGTTAAACAAAAAAGCATTCCACAAACATATTTCACATAAAATGTTCGTTTAATTTGGTCAAATGTGTAGATGAACTAGATGGTGTAACTCGAAAGTAATTTTGTAGCTTAAACATGGAACATTATATTAATCTAGGTGTGATATACCAAATCTCATTTACTACTTTACCTCCACAGCCCCACCACTAAAATTGAAAACCGGCGCTGATTGTGTTGCTCCAAATTGGAAGGGTTTCGCCGCCTGTTATTCATGCCATAGTTATATTGAAGCCCGAAATATTAAGTTAATATCAACAAAGCACACAACAACCATTCATACAGTTCAATTTGAAGGCATCCGTTATAGCAGATGATAGTTGAAGTACAAATCAATAATAATGCATTATCATGTTGTCATACGCAGATGCGAATATGAATTCAAAGACCACAGTTCAATACGAGAATGCAAGTATTACATTAAAAATTGGATTAGAAAAGAATAAAGAATAATTAAAGTATTTCTACTGGTAATATATATAAAAAGACTACAAAATGCTAATAAATATATCTACACATACACATCAAGTATATATGCATATAGCCATGTTGGTATTGAAATAAAAAACTAAACACCTTTTAGGTATATTACGAGGTACAAATTACTACAAAAACCAAATTACTTAAGAAGAATAGTGTAAATTATATATATTACGCCTCAAATTACACTTACATCACTGTTCGAACCGGTGAAGTTAAATGTCGGCCCACTTGGTGCGGTAAAATTGAATGCAGATTTAGCAGTAGTGTTCGCTTGCATTCCAAAGTTGAATCCTCCCTACAAAATCAAGTACATGACAATTGTTCCAAAAGGAAATAGACATAAAATAACTTACAGTCGATTTGATTTGTGAAGTGTTTCCTCCAAAATTGAAAGCTGGTTCGGCCTTCTTTGGTGCCGATGCACCATCGCTACTTGTACTCGATGCCGCTGTGCCGAAACTACCGAAAGTCGCAGAACTGACGGTTCCAAAGGTCGGTGTGTTGTTGGTAGTGCTACTGCCGAACGATGGTGGTGCACCGAAAGAAGATGTTGCTGCCGACACACTTCCGAATAGATTTTGCGTTGTTTGTGCAGCCGTTGTGGATGTCGAAGCGCTAGCCCCGAACAATGTGGTTGGGTTCACTGCTGCAGCATTAACTGCTACACTACCAAATGTAGCGCTTGGTCCTGAGGTTTTGCTGCTAGCGGCTAAGCTTCCAAACACTGAACCACCAGCATTCATAGCAGGAGAAGCTACAGAAGCGGCTGCAGTAGGGGCAGCAGCAGTGGTAAAGGAGCCAAATACAGTTTTCGGAGCTTCATTTGTATTCGATGTTCCACCGCTGGCAGGGGAGGTACCGAATGCGAATCCACTTTTAGGCCAGCTTGTTGCGGGGGCAACTATGTTGCCACTTAGAACAGTGTTGGTCGCTGTTCCCGCTGTAGAGGCAATGGACGACGATGACCCGAAAACAAATGGCGCTGGTGTAGTTGAAACAATGGCGGCTGATTTGCTGCCAGCACTTCCGAAAATCATTGTTGCCGACGCAGTGGGTTTAGACTCGACACTGACAGACGAGCCGAAGATTTGTGTGTTAGTCGTGGGCAGGGCAGCAGTGGATGTTAAAGTCGGTGTAGCTGAGGTAGTAGTTGTTTTGGCCGAAGAAGTGCTTCCACCAAAAGTGCCGAAAACATTGGTAGGCGCAGCTGCTAATGTTGGGATGGTTGAACCAGGCGCAGAGGCAATTGCAGACGGAGCCACTGAAACGGCAGTGGGTGCGATAAAGCTGCCAATAAACGGTTTGGCGCTTGGAGAAGCAGTGGCACTACCTGTGATACTGCTACCGAAACTGAAGCCGCCTGCCGTATTTGTAAAGGCCGAAGCAGATGTGCTACTGCTTGTCGTATACGAAGACGCTAACGTAGATGATGTTGCTTGGGTAGTCGACGTGGTAGTACCCCCAAAGCTAAACATGGGCTTAACTGTGGCAGTCGACGTGGCTGTAGATGTCGCTAAAGATTGACCTGGCTGGGCAGACGCAGAAGAGCCGAAAGAAAATGTGTTTGTTGTTGTCGTAGGAGTGCTCGTCTCTGGACTGACTGACTTAGTTGGTACACCGAATGTAAAACTACTTGCAGATGGTTGCAAATTTGCATTTGTAATGCTATTACCAAATTTAAAGCCTCCAGTTGTAGATTCTCCGAATGACGCATTAGGTTCGGATGATTTTGCCGGAACGTCTTTAGCTGCAAAGTCAGACTTTGTTAAACTGAATTTGACTGCAGGCGCTCCAGTGGTCGTCGTCGTTGCAGTGTCACAGCTGGGTGGTACGCCAAACTTAAAATTTACAGTGGTGTTGGTAGTAACCACATCTTTACCAACAGAAGTGGTACTTGTACTGAGCTTACTTGCACTAGGCGTTGCTTCAGATACTGCTGGATTGGAACTATTTACACTATCTGCGACATCTTTACTCTCGCTGCCTTTGCTAGTAACTTCATTTTTAGGTGAGACAGAAGTCGGTTTTATACCGAAGCTAAAGCCACTACTTCCGGATGGTAATGTAGTTGCCTTGGTGGTGCTGCCAAAAACAAAACCCGTAATGTTTTCTGTATCAGTCTTTTGATTAGGTGCGATTACTGAGGTCGTCCCAACGCCTGAATCTGTTGCCGACGTTCCATTGGCGTTGGTACCGAAACCAAAGGTGAATTTAGATGATGCGGCTGAGCCAAACATGAACTTTGGCCCATTGGCAGGAACGTCAGGCGTTGTGGTGCCAGGTTTTGCTTGTTCACAACAAATGCATTTGTTGCGAGCTGCATCGTTCCGTGTCATACATGCATCGCATTCCCACTTGGCAGACATTTGAGCAGCAGCCAATGATTTGAAACCAATATCTGAAGATGCATTTGACTGAGCCGAACACGGGTAAGCAACACTATCGAAACCAAATGTATGTGTGCTTTTTGTATTGGCTTTGGGGCAAGTGCTACTACTATCACTCCCTGGATTTTTCGTCTGACACGCAACACATTCGGTGCAATCGCTTTTGTTATTGATAAGGCAAGTAGGGCAGTCCCAGGTGTTTGCTTTTTTCTTAAAAGAGTCACCGAATGAGTTAGACTGCCAAGTTCTTGCTCCCAATACCGAAGTAGTGGCGGCACCTTTACGTGATGTCTCGCAGGCGACACATTTATCGGCTTGCTGCTTATTGCGTATCAAACAACTGTCACATTCCCACTCATCGGAGGATTTTTTAAATTGAGCACCAAATTGTGAAGAAGTGGTGGCTAGAAGTGTTGTTGAAGGGGATTTTTCAGTCGGTGGTATAGATGATGATTTCATGCGTGGTGTTTCGCAAGCAACACATTTGTCGGCATCACTAGCATTATAAATTAAACATGTTTCGCATTCCCACTTGTTGCTTGTACTCTTTTTGAACTTATCGCCAAATCCACTTTTCATCTCAGTACTTTCCGAATTCGTTGCATTCTCTTTTGGAGTAGCAGGTAATGCGAAGGGTTTCTTCAGGGCATCCAGCACACTACCGCTTTTTAGTTGGGGCGTTACAGTGCCATCACTTTGTACTTTTCGGTTTGTAGATGATTCATTTGTTCCAACAGCTCCAAAGCATACCGCAGTTGGTGGACTAAATTTGTAATTATTGCTAAGTGCACTGATATTTTGGCCCGGTGAAGCTTTATCTTCAACGTATTCAAAAGTCAATGGTGCAGAAAATTTGAAGCTGAAATTTGCAGAGATTGATTTTTTATCACTTCCATTAGAGTTGAAATCCTCTGTATCTTTGGATCGTTCAGTGATGGCGATTTTCTTACTATCTGTAATCAAATTGCTTGCAGTTTTATTAGCGAAAACGTTTTTGTTGTTACTGCTGCCGATGGTCTGGAGTTCCACAACTGCAGATTTTGAATTGGGCAAGTTATCGAGTTTGGGGAAGTCAGGTTTAATAGTCCCAGCCGGCGCTACAATTGGAGGTTTAGGTAGAGCTATGTCGAATTTTGGCACAGATTGCATGAGTGGAAATGCAATATTAGGCAAATTGACTGGTGGCGGTGATTCATCAATCTCCAGATTGTTAACATTCTTCGAAGCGGTTATTCGAGCAGAAGCTCTGCCCTTGCTCTTTATTTTATTTGTATGTGGCTGTTGTTGTTGTCGAGTTTGTGAATCTTCCTTATCGATTACATTGTTTTCGTTTGTTATGGGTAGCACATATTCGCTGCCTCCAATAATTGGCCGCGTGGTACTACCACTGTTTTGCATTGTTATTTGCCGGGAACGTTCTGTGGTGCTTTGCATCTTTTTCATTTGTAGTAGCTGCGTCATCGATGGTACTTGCAGTTCTCTTACAGGTGGTGGTAATGTCGAGTTCCTGATTGTGGGTTGTAAGGTTACGGCCGGACGGGCGTAAGGTGTGCGCACCTGCGAAAGACGTATCATGCGCGATGCTTGTAACTCCGTTTCATTTAAACGTGATTTGGCCTGTGGAAGAAGTTGAGGATTTGCCTTAACGCTTGTGTTAGCCATTTTCTTAGCTTCGCTTAAAGGCGTAGCAAAGCCGTTTATTAAATCGAGTATTCGCTTGGCAGTACTAGAAATAGCAGAGGTATTTTCTGTGCCATTGCTACCTACACCACCAGATGCATTAGTTCCCCCGATATTTGCTGTAATCGAGTTATTTGATGAGGAAAGTGTCGACAAGCTCGATGTTGGACGTATAATTGTTGGTGCAAGGTTACAAATTTTGCTCGCTCCGGAACCTGCACTAAATTTTTTGTATGCTGCTGCACCACCATATGTGGTTTTCCCCTTGTAGAAAGGAGAGAATGTATTTAACAATCGACTATCGCTCAATGCCGATGTACTGCCATAGATGGAAGCGTTAAATTGACGCCTGTTAAGAGACGTCAAAGACAGGGTTGAGTTATTAAGAGCATTTGCCGATTCTGCAATATTCGCTCCACCAGAAAAAAGTGATTTACGTCCTTCTAAATGCGAATAAAAATTTATGCCATTTCCAAAAGATGAAGTTCGGCTTTTATTGCCATTATGACAATTTAAATGTGACATATTAAATAGACCAGTTTTACGTTGGGTAAGATTATTGGGTAAATCCATGCAGCCATCACTGCTATCGGAAGCGGAATCGGCATCCACATTACTGACCTCAGGTTCATCTGTGCCGTTTAATTTTTGTTTCTTACTTCCGACAAATGGCAAAGTGCTTCCATTCACCTTACGGCGTGATTTTGCATCTGACTGAACTTCAGCTTGTTTGTCTTGGCGTCTGAATTCATCCCCTTCTTCTTTTCCAAACGCTTCTTCAATTATGGTTGTCGATGTATTTATTGTCGGCGATACTGCGTTCTGATTATTGGTATCTCTTACACCGCTCAGCGTTTGCCTTTTAAAACTTGGAAAACTCATTGACACAGATCGTTCCTTAGCGGCCTGAGATGTCGAGGGTAGATGCAATGTTCGCCTTGAGCTAAAAATATACAACGAACTTTTTTACATAAAAGTATGACGTATAAAATTATAAAATAACAAAGTTTCATAAGAGCGTGTAAAAAACTAAATTAATATTCCCAGGCAGTAAAAAAAAGGAATGTTTTGGAGTTTATTTTGGATTCCAATTAATCTCAAATAAACAAATTAATAAATCTCGTCTTAATTTTTCGAAAATTTTTACGTAGAAATTAGTTTTTCACCAATATTACATTTATTATTTTTAATACATGGCAATTTTATTGGAGCATAAGATTTGAATCAATTGTTCAGACTAGTCACTGAAATGTTGATATAAAAATTTCGATTTCTTGAACAATGAAATTTCATTTGAGTTAGAAAATATCCCGACTTAATGTTAATTACCTTATTGCAGTGACGCTTTCCAATTGTTGTTCGTTAGTGTTTAGTCTGTTCGCAAATTTTTCTTGTGAATTTGCATCTGTGTCAGGGGCTGGAAGGAAGGCATAGGTTGCTGCTTGTTCCATTTTCTTTTGATTATATACATTCGTTTCAATGAAGTAGCTTAATGAGGGCGAAGTTGAAGGTTTGGATAACGCGTCTTCTACTAAAGGGTAGGAATGACTGTTGATGTTTCGACGACAGACTCCAACCGCGGGAGTAGAAGCTATTAAAGGCTGATGATGAGTACTTGTTGCCTATAATATTTGTGAAAATAAGAAATTATTACAGAAATAGTGCTAAACGGATTTGTCTTACATCAAAACTGATCCGAGACCGTTTGCTGGGTGGTTGATTAACAGAGCTCGAAGACTTGGTCGTACGATGAGTCCTTTGCGTTGACACTACTGGCTCGTTTGGTGAATCGTCGTCACTGTTGTTATCACTATCATCTTCATCTGAGTCTTTATTTGCGTTATCGCTACGACTCACTAAGTTTTCTTTATACTCGCTACGTGAAAGAACTCCGTCCTCATTAGTGTCACCATCATCAACATATTCTTCATCGTCTTCAATCTCTAAGCGACGACGGCGGCGTGCTGTGCCTACACTAAAGCTTCCATTTAAAGAATCATTGTTTCGCGTTGAAGGTGAGAACCATTTTGAGAAACTGGTAGGAATTATGCTAGACACTCGCGATTTTACTTTTCCTATAATAGACTGAAAGGCCAATGCAAACATTTGTGAGTTTTAATAGAATGTAAAATGTTTCAAATTTATGTTTGAAAGAAAATTCTACAGTAATAAGTCAAATGCAATTTATAGACGGATAACATTTGGCCAAATTTATCTATGACGTAAAATTATAACTAAAAATATTCTAGAGGTATTAGTTTTATAATCGTCAATAGTGTACTGTACTTACATTGTTTGCTGAGCCCGCCAGATCTTCTAAGGTGTCATCGTCATCGTTGCTGCTGTCAGTTTTCATAGTCTTTTGTACTATATCGCTCCTTCGCGCTGCGTTGCGACTGGCTTCGTACTCTGCTGACATAGCTAGGACACTTACGACAGCGGGGGACCACTATTTTTGATTAAAAAATATACTTGCAGAAGCCACGATTCCAACGTATTAACTTACACATGCATTCAATTCGATTCACACAACCACACACACGTCTCGAAGTTGACAAATTTTCTCCGCCTTATTGCATAGATCACCACTAAGATCAATTTATTGGATTGGATTTTATTTTCCCGCTCACTTTTTCGTAACAAACAAAGGTCCCCAATTTTCAGAAAGAAAATTTTATTAAAGTCGCTAATAAGCATCTAAAAGCAAGGCTTTCATGGCCTCGAGTCGTCACCGCCGACTGCGCTGCTCTTGCGGCACGTTACTTCCACTTATTCCTCAACTAGCAGCAACTTTTTTCTCCCTCGCTCACAATTGCAATTTATAAAACTTCAACTATTGTTCTCTTTCCCTCAAGCACATTCAAACTTCTTTCTGCCTTTTCAACGTTGTAGCAGACCTGTCTTCGACTTTTGCCACTTCTTCAAGTCAATCACTGCGAAATTTGCTTTTACTTTTGTTCATAATTTTCCCCAATTACACATTCAACAAATCATTCACTAATTGGTAAAGTTATCTTATAAATTTTACATTAAGTTTTAACCCAGAACAATCACTGAAAAATATATTTTTTACACTTTTCGCAGAACCACGATGAAAGAAACAACGATGTGAAGAAACGCGTGAGTACGAACGAGAATAAACGAACAAGCAACGAGCTTTCATAGCTCAAGTCGTTTAAATAAAACGAATCGGCAAGTTATTTAACGAAAACAAATGGCGGTACCGATACAGAGTTGCAGTAAAACTCTAAAATAAAAATAATATGAATCGGACACATCTATTTGTTGACATGATTATATGAAAGAAGGAAATTAATTTAAAGCCCTTGCCTTGGGTGTACACATTACAATGCTCTGCAAACAATTGAAAATACGTTCTAGTCAATAATCATGTTAGTTTATTTTGCACTAAAAAATGAGACCTAAAAGTTTAAACTTCGTTTAGCTGAAAAGTATATTCAACTTGCACTGAAAAACTGACCCTCCTGTCCTATACTCTCCACAATATCTCTTTCAGGTCCAATTTTTTTTTTTAAATCTAAGACGGTCGGACGGTTGGATCGGAGAACGTAAAAAAGATGAGGAGGTACACAAATGTGAAACGAAAGAAAGCAAATTTGAAAGGATTGAACTATACAATTTAGTAGTGATCCACATGCAATTCAATATACGGTATTTCTCGCTTTTAATCACCCCAGTTAAGAGCGGCAGATGATATAGTCAGATATTTTCAGTTCTTTCGCCATTTGATTGGCGTTTCATCGGGGATTTGGCTAAAGTCGCTTCTTTACTTTTTGAATCATTTCACGTCACATTGCAGTCTTTTGATAACCACCTCCAACACGTTTCGCGATGCTATCAGTATCATTGTAATGAGTAATGGTGCGATAAACAAAAACTATATTTACTATAAGGTGCTCGAACTCACGAACAATCGCTGGTTGTGATTTTCCAGCCAAATATAATGCAATCATACTATTACGTTTGAAATCCATTACTGATTTTCTTTTTTCGCGT
Organism: Anastrepha ludens; assembly: GCF_028408465.1. Taxonomy (NCBI): domain Eukaryota; kingdom Metazoa; phylum Arthropoda; class Insecta; order Diptera; family Tephritidae; genus Anastrepha; species Anastrepha ludens. The sequence goes on along the minus strand of NC_071499.1, from coordinate 5,634,065 downwards.
TTTTGACGAGAAATACTTACGCCCGCTTGTAAACAATACTCTGGACTGTCATTAAGCCAACTACGAGATAGCTGCGCGAGGGGTCTGAAATTGGTTATATAGTACTTCGAGTGCCGGACCCCGTATGTAAAAAAGTATGGTAATAATCTAGGGTTATTGCATAATCTCAGATTTCGGGAGAGAAATTTTGTATGGTTAATCTCGCTTTTTAATTACGGATTGGGAGTTAAGCACGAAAAAGTAGATAATCTACTTACATATATGTGAACGTATTATTAGACTATTGTATACTGCTGGTCTTTTCTTGTAGAATACAATGTCGTTCATCGCCCATTGCATTGCTCAGGGTGTGCCCGTGGGGTCTTTTAGGAGGCAGAGAGTAGGATTTACAACCTAACAACCCCAGCAACAACAATTTAAAAGTTAGCACGAATGATATAATACAAGTTGCACCTTTCGAATTCGCCGTGACGTCAACGCTGCGAATATGCAAACAAAAGGAAGAGAAATTAGTTGTTTGTGAAGAGAAACATTAAGCGAAAGAATATGAATATATGGGGTAAGCAATTGGGTTTCATTTAAGTTAAAAACGAAAAGATAACTATTTTGATAATAGTCTAGACGTATTCTTGACTAAAACTACTATAGAAATAGACGAGTTTTTTTTTATATTTTTACAGTTATTGACAAATTGGTAAAGAGTAGTTTGACGCACAAATATAGCGGAAGAACGAGAAAGTAAAGAAACGAGTAGTAGACGAAATTTGGAAACGGAAATTAACCAAAATATGGCGTTATAAATAATTGGCGCCAATTGTTGCTCAAAACAAGGATCAGAAAAGTTGTAAATTATTTCCATTTTTTATTTTAATTACTTGGAAGCAACACTGCCGGTAAAGTGTGCACCGAAATCTCGTTTGCTAATTGGTAAGTATATTTAACCTTCCTATACCCGCGTTTATTTTTGTAACACATATACCCGCGCAAAGTCTCACAGACCGAAAGTTCAAACTACATAAAATATTAGTTTTTTCGAACAAAACTAAAAACAAATTATTATTTTTCAATCCCGTAGATGTAATAAAAAAATAAAACTACGCATTAAATTTGTATTCACTTATTATATTGATTTTAAGTGATTAACAAAAAAGCCATCAAAATCGATAATTTTTTCTTAAGTACTACAAAAACAAAACAATAACATTTTTTTTATTCACATAAATAAAAATAAGTTATAATATATTAACTTAAAAAAACCTCTTCTTGGACAATACATAAATTATAAATTATATTAGTTTTTAGTCTTGAAATAAAAAATCATGGCATATCGCAATTCATGTAAAAATCTGCCTTAAAAAGAAAACTTACGCTTTTACCTCTACAAAAAATGCCTTTTCTAGCTTAAAAAATATTTATTTGCAATAAAAACGTCAAACTAAACTGGGACGCACTGTAGTATTTTTGAAACGCGGCTACAACTTCTTCAAATAATTCCCTTATTGGAGCTAGTTTATCTACGGCAGTCCTTTTAGCTCACGTGAATTTATTGTCAAATTTTAGACAACGCATTAATAAATAAAATATTTTCCAGCTCATAGTTAATCGAAATATCTCCGGAAAGGAACCATCTGTTTTGAATAAATCTTTAGCATTCAAGCAACTATTTCTCCTAACTCCAGCAAAGATTAAAAGGCCTAAAAGGGCTTCGATTTCTATGTTGTCTGTATAGGTACAGTCGCTTTCTCTTGAAAAATTAGGTTTTATGAGATCAATATGTTCATTAGTATACTTTACAATACGATTTATAACAACTTCAGTAAAAAATAATCTCCAAACCTCGCCTATTTCCTTCAAGTTTTTTGCTTCTTTTCTAGGCCCTGGCAGTTGAGTGACTACATTCCTAGCGAGACGTCTTACACGATTTGACGGAGCATCATTATTCCACCTAGTGTGCCCATCTTTACCAAGATAAAATTCTCTATCATCTATCTCATTCAACTCTTCGTCGTATTCTTCATCATCTTCTTGCTCGGTATCATAACTTTCTACATCTCCTGCAACAAAGTTGTTGTTGTTGTTGTAGCAGTATCTTTGCCCTGTCAGTGTTATGTAAATTACCGGTCGTCTTCGTCTAGCTCATCTAACGGTAGGCCCAGGAAACTGGCTGTTTCGACGGGTTGGGTCCAGAGGGAGAGGGGTGTTAGATGAGTGGGTTTGTTGGGGCATGTGAAAAGGTGGTTAGTGTCGTGCGGGGTGCCTTCACATGCTGGACATATGTTTAGTATGTCGGGGTCGATTCTGGATAGGTAGGAGTTTAACCTGCTACAGTATCCAGAACGTAATTGTGCCAGGATTACGCGGGACTCTCGGGGAAGCTGGAGCTCTTCATCTGCGATGGGTGGCGGTTGGACTCCGATAACGGCATTCGGGGGTCGGGAGCTTAGGAAGGTGGTAAGGGTCTCCCGATGGATGTCGTTAATGGTCTGTCTGTATACTGTCTGATCCTGGAGTGGTCTGTCTGTTTTGTCCAGGATCTCGTCCACGTAGTTGAGGAAGTGTTTCCTGATGTGCCTAGGAGGTGGCTCGGGCTCGAGCAGGTGTCTGCATGGGTGAGGCCTGCAGTGACACCCTAGCAGAAACTGCTTGCCGAGCATTTTGTTGTGCTCCTTAACCGGGAGCATGTTAGCCTCATCGTGTAGGTGTTGAATTGGGGACATCAGGAGACATCCTGTCGCGGTCCTAATGGCAGTATTCTGGCAGGTCTGTAGCTTCGTCCACTGCGTATCACTGGTTCCAGGCGACCAGACAGGCGCGGCATAGTTGAGAACCGGTCGGCCTATTGCTTTGAAAGTCGACAGCAACATTTCTTTGTCTTTGTCCCAAGTGCTGCCGGCAAGCGACTTGAGGACCTTGTTGCGATTCTGTACTTTCGTTGCAATAGCGGTTGTGTGCGCTGAGAAGGAGAGCAAGCTGTCGAAGGTGACTCCCAAAATTCTGGGGTTATTAACCGTCGGTATTGGTGTGTCGTCGACGTGCACCTGAAGTGGCAGCTTGACCTCCTTTGTCCAGGTGGTAAAAAGGGTCGCCGTGGATTTAGTGGGAGAAAGTTTTAAGTTTCTCGCAGTGAAGAAGCGAGAAAGGCGGGCGAGGTAGTCGTTTATCTTAGAGCATAGGCCATCAATGTCATTGCCCGACGCCATTATCGAGCAGTCGTCGGCGTATGGGACCAGTGAGACTCCCTCTGGTGGCTGGGGGAGTTTCGAAATATAGAAATTAAAAAGCAAGGGTGAGAGGACACCACCCTGCGGTACTCCTTGCTTTATTTTTCTCTGTTTAGAGGTTTGGTCTCGAAATATCACCGACGAGTGACGACCACTCAGGTAGTTCGCGGTCCACCTCTTCAGCCCTAGCGGGAGTGTCGACTGTGAAATGTCATCTAGTAGCGTGGCGTGGCTGACTGTATCGAAAGCCTTTTGTAAGTCCAACGCTACTAGGACAGTCCTCTCGCAGGGGCGGTTTTGGTTAAGTCCGCGGTTTACCTGGGTGTTTATGACGGTGAGTGCCGTGGTGGTACTGTGCACTCTACGGAAACCATGCTGGTGTGGGGCTGGAGTCAGGTGTTGTGTGAGGAGTGGGAGTAGAAGGGCTTCAAGTGTCTTCACTACTGGGGAAAGGAGAGTTATCGGACGATAAGACTCCCCTTGGTTGGCGGGTTTCCCAGGCTTCAGTAGTGGGACCACTCTCCCTAATTTCCACTTATCAGGAATAATGAGAGTGGCCAAGGACAGATTGAAGACCTTTGTGAGGTATTCTACTCCCAATGGACCCAGTTTTTTCAGCATCAGCATGTTTAGTTCGTCGGGGCCAATGGCTTTTGATGGTTTCATTCGTTTGATGGCCCCCTGAACCTCGTCGCTGGTGAAAGTAAGCGGTGCACTGTTGTAGGGCAGTTTGTGCAACCGTCTGGTGACACAACGTTTGGATCTGTCGACCGGAGGATGCAGTATAAATTGCCGGCTAAAATAGCTCGCGCATCTCTTCGGGTCCGACGAAGTACGACCGTTGAAGGTGATATCCACCTTGTCGTTGTGCTTCGTCGGGTTCGACAGGGACCTTACGGTGGACCAGAGCTTGCTCACACCAGAGGTGAAGTTACAGGACTTCAGATGCTCTACCCATTTGGTCCGCTTATGTTGGGTGACCAGTTGCCGGATCTCCGAATTGAGATCCTTTATTCGAGGATCCCCGGGATCGGCCTGGCGTAGACGGTCACGCTCGTTTGCCATAACGGCTGCTTCGGCTGGGAAATTGGGACGTAACTCCCGGATCCGTCCAGCGGGTATGAAGCGAGCCGCGGCGGCTGTGATCGCCTTGCGGAGTGCGCGTTCGCCTGCGCGCACATCGGTGGGAGCGGGTAGGGCTGCGAAGATGTCCTCGGTAAATTCCGCGAATCTGGTCCAATCAGCTTTGTTAAAGTTGATGTATGACCGGTGATCCGCGGAAACAAAGTCGGCAGGTCTCTCGATCGAGATGATAATGGGCAAGTGGTCTGATGCAAGCGATAGCATAGGTCGCCAGGTTATGCTATTTATCAGACCTGCGCTAGCTATTGTTATGTCAGGCGAGCTGCTGCAATTGCCCACTACCCTAGTGGGGGCGTCGTCGTTTACAGTGCTGAACGTCGAATCGTCTATCTGCTCTGCCAATAGCTGTCCCCTACGATCATTTGGCAGGCTTGAATGCCAAAGATCGTGATGCGCGTTAAAGTCACCTACTACCAATCGGTTTTCTCCCCTGATGAGCGCACCAATATCGGGGAGATATCCTCCCGGGCAGCAGGTGAGAGGGGGTATGTAAATATTATATATTTCGAGCTCAGCATCGCCTGACCGGACAGCTATACCTTGACGTTCTAAGGTGCTGTCCCTGCGGTCGATGCCTTCATCAATAAGACGATACTGCACTGAATGGTGTACTATGAACGCTAGGCCACCACCGTTGTCTCGCTCGCGGTCCTTTCGGTGCACGTTATAGCCGTCCCTGGTAATCAGGGGAGAGCTAGCGTGCAGTTTTGTCTCCTGGACCGCAGCTATCTTAATTCCGAACCGACTCATGAAGTCGACTATCTCGTCAATCTTACTCGTTAGTCCGTTGCAGTTCAGTTGCAAAAGCTTGAAGCTTCGCGGGAGCGTCGTCGTAATTCGGGGGATGAGGGATGCGTGATGTTGTCTGCATTGGTCCTGCTGTGCATTCCGCAAAATAGGTAATGGCCTGATGTTGTCTGGTGGCCGCGCCTCTGGGGGCGGTTGCGGGTGCAGAGCTCTGCAGCAGGGGGCAACGTAGTCACGTGTCCACTCACGGGTGGTGTGCAGGCCGGAGCACCTCCGAAAATGGCACCAGCCACTGCAAGAATTGCATTGAACTGTTGACAAGTTCCGAGGCACTACGGTCTGACACACGGAGCAGACTGTGCGGGGGACCAAGAGCTGCTGGTTTGTCCCCGCACTGGGGTAGGAGCAGGAGGGTTGTGGGTTTGAAAGGGAGTTGTGTTGCTCTTGGGGGCTCCTTACCGTGGAGGTGTTATTAGTGGCGGCGGTGTGAAGTGCCGGCACTGAGGGCAGTGTAGCCGTAGAGGCGGGGGCCGCCTGTGAGCGGGAGCAACACGTGGCCACATACCTTGTGGACCACTCCCTGTGTGTCTTAAGGCCTGAGCAGGTCTTAAGATGGCACCACCCGTTGCACTGGTTACACCTAACCGAGGTGGAGTTCGGGTGGAGCCGTTTGTGGCAAATGCAGCAGTAGAATACTTCAGGTCCGGGGTTGGGTTCGACGCCAGCCCGGAAGAGAAGTATTTGGAGCAAACTGGCTGCTATGAGTTGCTCCTGTGACGTGAGATTTACGGTAAAATACTGTACACTAGACAGGGCTAGTATACTGGGGCGGCAGCCCTTGGTCGGGAAAGAAAACCCGAGTCATTCTGGTAACGTAGAACCGGCTGCCATGGGAATTCCTGCAACAAAGTCTTCAACGTCGCTGTCATTTTCATCCTCATAATCAGAAGTTGAATTTTTTTCCTCTAAAAGTAGTCTGATTTGCTCTTCATTCATTATAATATTAAAAAGTACCTGCAAAATAGTAAAACGTAAAAAAATAAGAAAGAAACAAAAAACAAAATAACTGCTTTAACTTCACAAAAAATTACACATATACCCGCGTCGGTCTCACAGACCAATTTTTATAAAATTCACCAACACGCCTGTCTAGTGCAAACGCCAAATCAACACTAATATAGAGCTTGCAAGAAAAGCGGAAGCTAGCAGTAAATTCAACTTTGTAGAGTTTCTGGAAAAACAAAAATTTACGTAAAATCATTTTCTCGGTCTCACAGACCAACGCGCGGGTATAGGAAGGTTAAATGGCAACGAAATAGCAAACTACAGTAAGTGGATGATAGAAAGTATTGGCAGAACAAGTTATCAGAAGTGATGAAGGAGCAGAATGAGAGCTGATAAGCATCGTTACCCGCTTACTTATTCGGGAAAGTGTAACTGTCACCAACGTCTGGACGAATACATGCTTCGTGACCAGCAAACCATAACAAAACGTAAAGAAAAAAACGAGAAGAGATGAAAAGAAACGTTTCCACGACAGTGTAAAGAGATATATTTATTTAAAGAAAGTATTGTTTGTTATTTGAAATATATTTATTTTATTTTATCATTTCAAGCTAGACATCCAGCTTGTAAAACGATTGTTTTCTTTCTTCTTTCTTACATACTACGTACAAGCGTTTTTATAGCAATTTTTGTCAATGCAAGCCAATAACAATTTTTCGGTGTTTACTTGTGTAATATGATTCTAGCATTCACGCGCCGCACATAAAACAATACGTTAGCTATGTTTGCGTTTAGTTTCAAGTGTAATGAACCTTTGAAGAAATATGATACTCTATTTAAACGGCACAGCAAAGTGAATGCATAAGTGGACAATAAAATAAAAACCAAAACAAAATGTTTATGAATATTAATGTTAAGGCATATCCGACTTATAATCATACTACAACAGTCGGTTTACGTTACCGAAACGACCCGGATTTATATCCGGCCAAGGACTGTCACTCCAGCAGCATTCCCCGTATGTAAGTATGGGGAATGTTTATGCTGCTACAGCAACAACAAAAACAAAACGTAAAGAAACGAGGGGACAGGTTCAGCACACTAGGCAGGGTTAGTTTACTGGGGCGGCAGTTCTTTGGTCGCGGAAAACCCATTAAGGTTGTTGTTGCTAAAGCATCATGAACATGTACGGGGAAAGTTGCTGAAGTGTTAGTCCTTGGCCGGACATAAATCCGGGTAGTTCCGGTAACGTAGAAGCGACTGTCGGGGGTGTTACGTGATCAGCGCACTATGCAGGGTTAGTTTCCTGGGGTGCCAGTCCCTGGCCGGGGAAACCCCATTCAGGTACATAGAACCGCTTGCCATGGCGACCTCATTAACACCTGGACGATGGAGGTCAAACTGCAGTTAAAAGTGAAAGTCGATGACATACCAATATTAACCGTTAACAACCCTAAATTTTGGCTGGTTTGACCTCTTCGGCGCATACAACCGGAATTAAAAATAAGGTCCAAAACCGCAACAAGATCATAAATTACGCAGCTTCTGTCTGCTTATGCAATGTAAAGTATTATTAATACTAATAAATGAATATAAAAAAAACTGAAAATAAAATAAAATTCAGAATTTTTCCGTTAGTTCAAAAGACCCATATAACCGCTGGTGTCAACCGGTGAATATCGCAGAACTCTTTGCATGTATGAAGTTCTTGATATATCCCACCATGTTGTTGTTGTTGTTGTTGTAGCAGCATAAACATTCCCCATACATTTACGGGGAATGCTGCTGAAGTGACAGTCCTTGGCCGGATATAAATCCGGGTCGTTCCGGTAACGTAGAACCGACTGTCGTGGGAACGGTCGGAACCATGTATACTGCTTGGCTTGTTAGTATGACAATTCAAATTGGCTGGTTTTTTTCCTCCTTTCACCTTGGCAACTTGTTTCTTCCTGTGAATCGGAAAGTTGAAGGTTTCCTTTAATAGTTTCAAACGTCTTATTTATTTCACTTTCAGTAGTAGATTTCCTATTTTCTATACTCATATGAAAACCATTATCCGCATTTTCTTCATTCTCCTCCTCTGACAAGATATCTTGAACTTACTTTACACTGGACATTTACCGGAATGTCACAAAATACTAAACTTGCTCAAACCTCCTCTGGAATAAAAATTAACTAGTTGCGATGTTTTGCAAGATAAAATATTAAACACGATCAAAATCATAATTGTAATTACTGAAGCTGCGACGCGTTTGACTCTTAGGGTACTCTTATGTTACTGTTAATGTGTGCTAACGTGCCGCCATACGAGAAATTGACGGAATTTCTCTCTAATTTCGAATTTCATCAAATTAAGTGAATTTTTTAATCCTAAATTAATATTTTACCATTATGTGTAAAAATTAATTGTAGGCTAATAGGAGCCATATTTCCCGGTTGTTTGGACCCAGTCAACCTGTTAAGTAGTAGGAATCCAACCATGCACTTTCTATTTAGTCAAATTATATCACTACGTTGTTGGACCCAATTGAATTGGCCACAAGTGAGTCTTACAATTTCGTCACCTTTATTTTTGCCATTTTCTAACATTTCTTGGTTTAAAAAATAACTCAGCTTTCCATGTAAACTACTTAATCTTTCCGAACTTTTTCAGCACGTGGATCATCGGGACGCATTACAACATATCCCGTTTTGTAACGTCGATTATCACCGTCCTTAGAATAATACCCGGCAACACCGACAGTAGCCAATCCTAATCCTAAGAGCGCTAACACCGACCCAGCAACAATGTCGGGAATCTCGTTCCACGCACGTTTAAGGAGACCATGGGAATTGCGCGCCGCTGAAGCAGACATATTATAAACCTTGAAGAAAAAATAAAATGGAATAAGCGTTTTCCTTAAATTATAAATGCAATAAAACCCACAATATTTAATATAGATCACCAAAGTTACACAACAAGACTGGATGAGAGCTACCAAACAGCTGGCACTGACAAACAATAAAGCTGCCACATTGCTTAAAACTAATTAACTTTTCCATTATTACAAGAATGATAGTATCTACACATCTTACCATTGTTAACTTTGTTCCCTAAATTTTCTGGTAAAAACTGACACTGTAATTGTAAAACTATCAAATGGAAAAATAGCTCGCATAGAAAGAGAGAAACCCGTATTTCTCGAACAAAACGTCTCTCTATAGCTAAATAAAAGTCAAAAACTAATGGCAACACTACTTACTTGATTTATTTGATTTTAATGCTTGATCACTTAATATTACTTTGTACGTTTACACGTTCAACATAAATCATAGTACTAACTTCGCGTTTCACGTGTAATAGCTGTGAAAATCCATACAAATGCATTGCCGTAAAATATGCGTGAAATTTCGTATGCTTCTCACGGCAAAGTAGTACTCAATTCACGCCATGAGTACACAGCGCAACATGGCTGTGACATGATGCCAGAAACATTTTTTTACAGCTATTTAGTGATTACCATTCGGAATTCAGAGAGAACGTAGGTTCGAATCTCGGTGAAAGACCAAAATAAAGAAACAGTTTTTTCTAATAGCGGTCGCTCCTCGGCAGACAATGGCAAACATCCGAATGTATTTCTGTCATGAAAAAGCTCCTCAAAAAAAATATCTGCCGCTCGGAGTCGGCTTGAAATTGTAGGTCTCTCCATTTGTGAAACAACATCAAGACGTACACTACAAATAGGAGGAGGCGCTCGGCCAAACACGTAAAAGGGTATGCGCTGCAATTATATAGATATATATATGTATATATTTAAAATACACATGTCATTTAAAATTGAACGATAACCCACTGTTCGGTTAAGCGAAACGCCTTCGCAACGAGTATAAGTAAATCTTCTTTATATTTTTTGTCCCAATATATGTATATGTGTGCTAATTTAAAAACACTTCTTACCAAAATTTGCCAATTGCTACTGGAGCAATGATCATAAATTTAACGTTTCTTCTCATTTGACAACCAGAGTTGCTAGCAACATTTCACGGCAAGCGGAATGAATGTTGCTTTCACGGTTGTGAAGTTAGTACTAGCCTTAAGACTGAATACCTCGTGTGCATAGACCTGTGCAAGGCGAATTTATTACAGGTGACAGCAAACACATATAAGTAAAACCCTACATGTATTTGTTGTTGCGTTTGGTGCAAGCATCATGTCAAAATCAGCAAGCAAATGTAAACATACGAATGTAAACATACCAATACATACAAACAAAGCATATCATTTTGACGTAAGCCATACCTACGGCGAAAAATTCAGCTGGGTGAATGCTGTCACCTTATTAAATCCACCTTGGACCTGTGCTTATAAACATATGCTTAACAACTATCCAAGGCGAATTTATTACAGGTGACAGCAAACACATATAAGTAAAACCCTACATGTATTTGTTGTTGCGTTTGGTGCAAGCATCATGTCAAAATTAGCAAGCAAATGTAAACATACGAATGGAAACATACCAATACATACAAACAAAGCATATCATTTTGACGTAAGCCATACCTACGGCGAAAAATTCAGCTGGGTGAATGCTGTCACCTTATTAAATCCACCTTGCAACTATCTTAATTTCTAGATGTGAAAACTCGTACTATCTGGTAACTTCTGTCTTGTCGTCTGGTATTAATTTTTTGTTTTAGTCAAGGCATGTCTATAGTCGACTCCGAACGAAAGCATGTCTATAGAGTTATGGTGAAAAGGCGTTCTACGTAGCAAAATTTTATTCGGTTCTGAGCGAATTTGGCAGATGTGTTGCCGTCACTTGGGATATGTTTCACAAAATCTAGCTTGTGGTAGTGATAAAAATCAACACAGCCAATACTCATGCCACTGCTTTGTTTACGAATACGGTGAACACAAATGTGCAAAGTTCTGATTTTTATCGTATGCCAGTACCCCAAGCTAAATTTTGTGACGTCAGCACAAATGTCAAATCCGCTCAGAGCCGAATAACAGTCTGCTACGTAACTTCAAAAATCTTTTCACCATGTGTAATTTTTGTTAGAGATTGTGACCCCAATGATGAAACTACAGTACTATCTCGATAATCCGGACACGCGGTAGTCCGGTCACATCTATAATCCGGACAACTGCTATAATTCGGACAGTTTAACATTTTTTACTCTATAATCCGGACATTTTTCAAATTTGATTCGCAATATGTACATACATATGTATTTTAATTTTTAGTTTGCTTTGTGAGTTTTTCGTAAAATAGCGGTACTTTAACAACAATATATGTATACGAAATGCAACAGCATAAATCACGCGTTGTGTTTATTCTTTAGTGACAAACTGAATTGAGTGGACATTATTATTATGAGCAGTGGAAAATTTAATAAAAGGGCTCATAAAACCCTTACTCTTCAGAAAAAATGTGAGATTTTAGATCTCCTTGATAAAGGAAAATCATTAAGATGGTTTGAAACAGAATTTGGTGTCAACAAATCTACTGTTTTTGACATAAAAAAGAAACGTGATGCCATTAGAAAATTCGCGACTAAATGTGAACAGAAACCTGGTTAGTGAACATTTAATTAAATTTAGTTTACAATTAATTAACTTAGTGACACTTTTCAGAAAAAAGGCAGACTATGAAGCTTAGAGAACATGCTGATATGGAGGAGGCCTTAATGTCTTGGTTTATCCAACAGAGGCACCAGCATATTCCTATATCAACCGAAATGATTCAAACCAAAGCAAAATATTTCTACAATCAAATAACTGGCAAAAACGATTTTACAGCAAGTCTAGGTTGGATCGAAAAGTTTAAAGCACGACATGGCATAAGAAAATTAAGAATTTGTGGTGAAAAAGTTAGCAGTGATGTCTCTGCAGTAGAACCGTTTAGGCAGAAACTTAAAAATATCATTGAAGAAATGGAGCTAGACAATGAGCAGATTTATAATGCAGATGAATCTGCAGCTTTTTGGAAAGTTATTCCTACAACAACAATGGTGCACTCGCACGAAAAATCCGCATCCGGTAGAAAAATTTCGAAAGATCGTATAACTTTTATGCCTTGTTGTAACGCTTCTGGCACACATAAGTTACCATTGTTGGTAATAGGCAAATCAGTTAATCCACGATCATTTAAAAATTTTGATCTGCCTGTAATTTATAATGCAAGTAATTGCATTAAAAAACTTTACGCTGCGAAATGCTGTTACATTTTTAAACAATGCGTGGTTAGGTATATCACAACAAAATATTGTACACAGTTGGAAGGAGTTGTTGGGGAGTCACAGCGAAGAATGGACCGAGGAAGATTCGATACCTCTGGCTCAACTTACAGTCAATAATCCAGATTTGAATGAAATTCAAACTATCATCGCATCAATTAATCCAGACTCACAGAATGACATTGAATTCATAAATAATTGGGCGAAAGGAATAGATGAATTCGACTACGATTTTTCTGATCAGGAAATTGTACAGTCTGTGGTGGAAAATAATAATATAGAAGAAGCTGATTCTGATTGCACCATAGTTGAAGCGGTAAATACTATAAGTAGCGGTGAAGCAAAAAATATTTTTTCCTAGGCTATACAATGGGCAGAACAAATTGACGCTTCGGCTATGGATATTTTAGTTTTAAGACGATTTAAAGAAACTGCAGATAAAATGTTGCTGGCGAACTCGCAGCAGACCAAAATTAATAATTTTTTTGAAATAGTACATACTGCAGTGGGTTCGAAGCAGACGTGGAACAAAATACGTGCGATCGGGATTGGGAACAAAAATCAACCTATGCTAGATCTAGGTGATGTTAATGTAAATGTACTAAATGAGAATTTTGTGCGCTTGCCCTGCTCTGTTAATAATATATGTTACGACAATTACAATTCTAATCTTAACGTTGTGATGTCCAGTTTTTGTTTTGAATGTGTCGATGATTGTGAGGTAGTACAGTCCATACTTAGTGTCAAGTCGAATGCGGCCGGTCTGGATGGAATTCATCCAAAATTTATAAAATGCCTGTTACCAAAGATCTTAAAATATCTTACCTATGCTCTGAATACCGTCTTAACCACGTCAATCTTTCCCAACTCTTGGAAGAAAGCCAAAATCATACCTATTAAGAAAGCGAATGGAGACTACCGCCCGATTGCAATACTGCCGTTCTTATCCAAAGTTCTTGAGCGTATTATGCATCGCCAAATAAACACGTTTTTGAATAGCAACGCCTTGGTGAACACATTGCAGTCGGGGTTTAGATGTAGTAGGAGCTGCACCACAGCACTCCTAAAAGTGTCTGATGATATAAGGCTCAACATTGACAAAAGGCATGTGACCTTTCTAACTCTACTTGACCATTCAAAGGCATTTGACTCCGTAGACCATAAGCTCTTAATTCTGAAGCTTAAAAACTTATTTAGCTTTTCAACGTCGGCCTTGACTCTTATAGAAACGTTTCTTAGTGACCGATTACAAGCCGTATGTAGTGATAATACCATGTCAAACTTTCTCCCTGTAACCAGAGGTGTACCTCAAGGCTCTATCCTTGGCCCTCTTTTATTTGTCTTGTACATTAACGATTTGTTCGGTGTGATTAAATATAGTGATGTCCATGTATATGCTGATGACGTTCAATTATATGTTAGTTGTCCCATTAGCTGCATTGATATTTGCATAAGCAATATGAATTCTGACTTGAGCCTCACAAGCAAGTGGGCTTCTGAAAATGGGTTAATTCTTAATCCTGATAAGTCCCAATGCATCGTTATTTACAAAAAATATATCAAGCTCGATGGCTATACACAAGTCAAACTAAATGGCGCTGAGATTAAATATGTGGACAATGTTAAAAATCTAGGGGTTACATTTAATAGAACTTTGACATGGAGCAACCACATTTTTACTGTCATAGGCAAAGTTTATGGTATGCTCCGAAATTTATGGACAACTCAATATTTTACACCAGTAAACACTCGACTGCTACTAGCTAAAACGTATTTGTTACCAACGTTACTGTATGGTTGCGAGTTATATACTCCTTGTGATAGTGTGTGTCGTAGTAAGCTTAATGTTTTGTATAACAACATTGCTAGGTACGTGTACTGTAAAAAACGTTATGACCAAATTTCAGTATTTGCGAAAAAAATTGCTTCCGTATCCTTTAACGACTTGCTTAGGTTTAAATGTTTAGTTTTACTCCACAAGATCATAAACACTCAAAAACCCAGATACCTCAAAGATCGACTTATGCCTTCAAAGTCCTGCCGCTCGTTAAACATAGTCCCGATGAAATACAGTTGTTTGGTGACTGAACGTCAATACTTTGTGTTCTCTGTCCGTCTTTGGAATACCTTACCTTACAAAATTAAACGTATAAAAGAAAGCTCGTGTTTCAAAAATAAATTGCTTCGCTATCTTGCCGAAAATTGCTGAATGTACTTTAAATCTCTTCCCATTAATCCCTACTCCTGCTACCACTATTTTTTACCTTACTTTCCTTTTAATACTTTCTCCAACTTATACTTCTTTACTACTATCTGTAATTTTAATTTTAATTTTGATTTTACTGTTAATCCTTTTATGTCAACTATTCTTAAGGTCAATCATTGTAAAAATAACCTATGGTTGTATGTTTTGACTTTAATAATAAATAAATAAAATAAATAAATAAAAAAAATGTTTGATTATGTACAGATGTACATATTATTATGTAAGTATGATTGTACTGTATTTAATAAAACTATTTATGTACATACATATATCTGAATTGCGTTATGTTCATTTCAAAAAACAACGTTTAGTCGAAAAAAAAAAAAAAAATCATCTATAATCCGGGCACCCCCATAATCCGGACGACCCCTAACATTAAGGGTGTCCGGATTATCGAGATAGTACTGTATTAAATTTTGTAGTTTTGTTGTATGTTATCCGTGCTATTTGTATTCGTATTTCATCATAATCAGATAACGGTTTGTACGCTTCGTTGTCAACGACTGAGGCTGGCTCATGTGTTGATATTTATAAAAAAAATCGTGCACTTTTTGTTTCTTTACATAAGTTATTTTATTTTAGTTACTCGGTTTTAAACTTAGTAATCTTCTGTTTTTATATCGTTAAGTCCCAGCTCTTCGTTTTGGTCAAAACTACGTTCGTATTTTTCTATTATCAAATTGCTATCTATCTCGTCACATTCTGCCAAGGATTGAACATAACTATTACCAGCTGGATCATCCAAAATTAAAGTTACGGGTAATTTCGATGCCAGTATTTGATCAAACTTATCAATGACACTCTCAAGCCGGTTCTTAATCTCATCATCAGCTGAATCTCTAAACAGGCAACCTTCGTTTTGCAGTTGGTCTTTCATTGCTACCAAAATACCTTCAACTGTGGTGAAACGTCCGCCAAGAGCTGATGGTCCAACTTCACAGTCCAGTTCTGAAATTTTAAGGCTGCACGTTTCAGATTTTAGTACATCGCGACTAAAATCTTCCTTATTTTCCACTCGGACTTCAAAACGAATACCCATTTCCTCAATTCCTCCGCCACATTTCACTTCATTCGTTTTACAACCACACGTTTCACATACTGTCGCCATTATAACAACTTCTTTGAAATGTGGAATTTTGGTTAGTTTCATATTCGTCTCACAAGATGAGCCACATAATTGGCATAATGTTTGAAACTGTAAAACCTCGCCATTTAGATCATCTATTCCCCAAGCATCCTCAGCAATAGGTTTAAGTAGATTTTTCTTTTGCGCCTCACTGCTCTCATCATCATGATCATTTTCATCAGCATTAGGTGAATCTTCTGGAGAATAAAGACCTGACGCAGAAGATAAAAGAGACAATTGTTTAATATAAGTATACATGTTTTTACAGAGGACTATATCTGTTTTGATAAAATTATTATTTATTTCATTACGGAGAAAGGCTCACATACCAAGAATTCGGTCTTGGTCCTTTTGTCTTTCAAAGTGGATTATTTTACAATTAGGGTCCGAAGACGGTGCAAAAGGATTCTCAACGAAGATATTTCCGCTTATATCTTCCAAAATAAGAGTGAAATGACTTTTCAATTCCCTTAAAGAGTTTAATTTATGAATATAGGCATCAATAGATGCCGCCGCTTCGGGATGCTCTATTTTTCTAACTTCTTGATCTTGAGTTAGACCTCTTATTGTTCTCGCAATTATGCCTTCCACCGTGGTTATTTCACCCTTTTGACTTTGAGACGGTATTTCCAGCTCTACTTCTGGTATACTAACAGATGTATAATCTGACCGTACCACTCTTCGATTCAAGTCTTCTGCATTTTTTACGCTTAGTTCGATACGCACACCTTTTTTTTGTATTTCCGAAGCAGATTGGATTTCATTACTTTCAAAGCCACAATGTTCACATTTAAAGGACATGAGCACCACCTCTTTGAAAAAGGGTATTTTAGTAAGAAGCAAACGAGTTTGACCAGAGCGAAAACAATTCATGCATGCTGACTCAATTTCCGTAGTTTCTGGATCAGCATCATCGGCGTCAATGTTTCGGAATATAGGCTTCTTGTTCTCTGTCGTATTCGTCAAATCTTCTGACGACATTTTCGCTGTTTCAACAATTTATCAAATAAAATTAAATTCTTTGGAATAAACAAGACAATGTTGGACAATGTGCTATTCGTAAACCAGTGTTGCTTAGCATTCAATTATATTGCTGAAAAATTTTCGACGGTGGCGATTGATTATTATTTACGAAAGACACAATCGATACCATGAATGTCTTCTCTATATACCCGCGCGCACTTGTGCAAATGTATTCTAATATTCACATAACATATAGAAGCATAAAGGAATCGATGTATATATAGAAAAAATATGTAATCTCGCAAGCCTTATAAATTACGTGCAAATCTGTCCTATATAATTTTTATCGGAAACTTATCGAAATGAGCTATCAAAAAGAAATTAACAACATCAAAGAAAAAGAAAATAAATCCATAACAAAAAGCAGCTACAGCCCTGCAGTTCTAACAATACTTGAATTGCTACAAAAAATACATATAACTGATTTAATTATAAAATTTAATGAAGCGAAATTTTTCGGACTTGGCACTACTTGTACCAGAGAACGTAACGTCATATGAATTTACGTTCTCTGCTTGTACCACTACAGCATGGTTAAAAATTTTCAAAACGAAAATTCTTGAATGTGAATTAAGTAAATACTTTAACCGTATACCGATACCTACCTGAGTACTTGCATGAAGGGCACGAGTACAAAAAGTACTCAGTACATTAACAAAATATCGAGTATTTACCCGTATCGGCACACTACACATTCACCATCCACCGAATTATATTTTGGTGTAAATGTAAGAGATATTAAGCATATAAAGTCATTGAAGGGAATGCAAAACAAATATTGAAAATATCAAATAAAATAAAAGATTGAGGGATGACAGCTTTTCGGCTGTTGTCGCGTTTAGCGCAAACTTCCTTTTGGCAACAACGCCAACGCATGACGTTGACTGTTCTGGCCGGCACCGAGGTGAGATCATGGTCTTTACTGAATTCGCATGGCCCAATACAGTGCACGTCACTTGCTCCATTTGTAAGCAGTCGGCATTCATTCAGTACAAAGAAATCACCTGACTTAGCGGGTAAAACCGACACAAAATCATCTCCCGTTCTAGCGGACGAGGAGATTTTTGGTGAAGCATCTAAGCTTGGCCTATTCGCAAAATTCAAATTGATGTATAAAAAATATTGGTATGTGTTAATACCAGTTCACGTTGTTACCTCAATTGGTTGGTTTGGAGGTTTCTATTATTTGTCTAAAAGGTAAGAATGCAATTCAATAGATATTACAAATTTGTGCTCATTAACATCTTTCTATTTAGTGGTGTAGATATTCCATTGTTATTGCAGCATATGCATGTTGGTGAGAGTATTGTGGAACGTTTTCAAAATTCGAGCATGGGTCACTATGCAATTGCCTATCTCTGTTACAAGGTGGCGACACCCTTACGTTATGCGGTCACATTAGGTAGGTAAAATTATCTATTTCATAATTTAACTTGTTATATAAAAACAAAACACGCATTTGTGGCAATGAGTTGTGCAGCCGATAAGTTTAGTAATTTAGTAAATAGTATGAGGAAGGTATTGTAAATTGGTTTAACTTTAGGTTCTTAAAGAATACCGTACAGAGGGACCAGATAGTAAAACGAACAAAGTTGTAGTTAATATAATATTAGTTAAATTTAGCAGCTTGCTAAAGATACTAACAAATTTCGCATTTTGGCTGATTCTGTATTGATAGAGATAGTACTCGTATTTATATATCACATATTTGAGAATTATTTTTAATCTTAGTCATTAGTTTAATAGAAACGATTTTATTAGAGTTTAATTTACTTGTAGTACCTCATTTCTTTTATGCTTAAATACATATTTTAAATTAATTTTACAGGTGGTACAACGGTGTCAATAAAATATCTTGTACAAGCTGGACATATTAAACCAATTCCCAGCAAACGAGAATTAATGCAGATGTATGAAAAAAATAAAGCCGACCGTGCAGCTGCTAAACTGGAAGAAGCTGACGTAACACAAAAAACTAAAGAAAAGCAATGATACAAACTGAGCAGCTTTAGATGTACATTTGTATAACATGAGACTATGTAAAGCCGATTTAGAAATCAATTTGATATTTTCAGTTCTGTTGTGAAGATTACTAAGAGTAAATTATCACCTTCAGAATGAAATTTATTTATTTTATGTTAGATTAAAAAATGATTGCATCATATAGTTGGTAGTTATCATTGCAACGGACGAATTGCTCAAAGCGAAGTCTTGATGGAATCGACAATCTATGGCTGTTTTTGTTGAGCTGCCCCAGGCATTATGCTCTTATTTCTATTCTTCCATAGAAGTAAAATATTAATTTGCGCTCAATGGACATTGTGGTCTCAAATAAAAAAAAACTGATGCGTAGCATCAATATCTTTATGAAGCCATTATTTTTTAATACTGATGCAGCAAACATATGTATGTATATATATTATGCTGTTAAAATAGCCACTAATAAAATCTATAATACGAGCCTACGTTATCGGGCGTATGTCACTTAAGGGACGTAAGCTCTATAGCAACGATAAACCAAACAATATTAACTAGGTGCTTGCTGTCAGAAAAATTTGATGGAAAACCGTTAATAAATAATTTTTGTAACAAAAATTTAGAAAAAAAAGGGAAAATATATTTTGTTAAGTTAAAATTAATTACTTTATTTGAATGGAAGCAACGTTACCGGACGAGTCTATTGATATTATCGGCAAATCGCAGGGAAGCAAATTTTTCGACGATGTCATTGGCCACATCGAAGACATTGTGCTTGGCGAAGCTTTCCAGGTTTTTATAAAATAAAATACAAAATGTTTATTGGACTTAGACTAAGGCCTGGCTTTTTGTATTTAATAAACTATACCATAAAATACCGAATACAGGAACTTCACAATAATTTTCTCGAGAAATATTGGAATCGCATGGAAAATACCGAAGAAAATAAACTAGAGTACATGGATATATTTCAAGAGTACGCAAATACCTTTGAGACTTTCTTTGTTGATGAATTATGTGCTCGCATGGCTGATTTTAATATAAGCCGTTTTGCAGAGGAACTTGAGTATTTTAAAAAATCAAATCAAAAATTCGCCTAATAATATTCTTAATATTAGGAAAAACAAGGTCTTTGATGATATTTTAAGCAACGGCGAAATATTTGAACTTTTACATTCATTCAGCAGTTTTGAGACATTCAAAGAACTCATGTTGGACTATCGCAACAAGAAAGAGGGCCATATGGAACACCTCGATTTCAATATTCTTGTTACAACTCCCTATTCAGTTGCAGAATCAACAAAACAAATCGGTGCAATGGACGACGAAGGCAGTACTCTTCCCTAAGTTTTATTTTCGTACGCAATATATATATTTATCTGTATATATGTACAACCATTTCCATTTCCTTAAATACAAAAACATGTGTATTGTGTCTGCTATATTACCAAAAAAATTTCGTGGGACTTATTTTAATGGTGTGTAAAACAATTAACTAATAAACTAAATTCATCTTAAAAATTCACCTTATTACTTTTTTAGTTTAAATATTTGAATGCCAGAGCCATAGACAAAACATCGTTTGCAATCATCTACGACTAGACCTTTAATATCCGATACGCATGTATAACAAATCAGTTCAACCTCTTGGGTTTGTATGTCAACCATGTTGATAGTCTGGTTTAAGCCAGAGGTGTAGGCACATACGGTTTTCCCATCGGACGAAAGCTGAACAGCGGTAACTTGAGCCGAGTGTGCATTCGCCAGATGGAATTTATTTTTGATTTTAAAACTTTTGGCATCTTGTAATTGTAAGCAGCTATAGGAAACCGACTGATCATCACCACCGGTGAGTATATGCAGTATATTGCTGCCTACCTCGAACAGAATGTCCATCGCGTTCACTCCACTGGCATGATGCGACAATTGAATGGGAAACTCGGTCAAATCTAAGTCAAAAAACCGTAAATTTCCATCTGTGCCCGCGGTTATCAAGTATGAATTCGCGATTGCCCTTACTTGGAGTAAACAACAGCCATAATATACGGAATGCTCAGAAACCACTTGAAAGGACGCGTTAACTAGCACTCTACGCAGATATCCATCTGAGCAACATAGGAATATAAGGTACCCCATACCCACACCTGAGTTTTCAGTGTTCGCTTTGACAACATCGCATGCCATTATGCGGGTTTCCGGATCTGGTCGGTAACAATTTATTTGTCCTTTCATTTGTCCACTTTTGTTTAGGGTGTAACTTACAAGTTCTTGGTTACGAAAACTTTTTAGATTTAATCGTGTTATACACAATTGGGCACGTCCGCCACCTGAAAATATTAAGACTTCATCCGCATATACTTGTAGTACTTTCAAAGCTCTCACATTGGAAATATGTGAATGTACTTCTGCACATTGTACTAGACGACCTCGGGGCATTAGTTTGGATATTTTTACAATGTTATCGTCGCCGGCACTTATAAGTATCGGGTGCGGTTCCCCATGGTTAGCTGCCTCAACCAACTCCAGAACGTTACATGAACGCGTGTGCCATCGATTTTGGAATACCTTTAAACTGGTTGCAGGATTATTGAACAACTTAAGTTTATGCAGTCGTAACGCTTTATTTTTTATAAAGAGCAGCTGCAAAAACTTTGTACTATGGACATCTGTAGTAATATTATAATGCCAACTACGATGACCACCTCCGCATGGTACTTGCACAGAGAAGTCATGCTGTTGGGACCACACCACAAAATGGTTATCGTTAAATCCTAAAAGAAATTCAGAGTTTTCCATGGCAATTAAATGTTCGACCCACGCTACCGGTACAGGCGTGCGCTGATGCGATGTAATAGTGCCCGATTTGATTTCAATGGACAGCAGCCACAGTGAGCCATCATGACCAGCACTCTGTATAAAAACTTCCTCATTGCACACTTCCTGCACGCTAAGCATTGTTGCGCCCAATGCGCCATGTAGTTGCCGAAGAGTGGACGTAAGTATACAACTGGTAGTAGCAACTTCTAGGTTAAACAGCAGTATATTTCCCATACGATTACTCATCACTAGGAATTCTTTTTTTTCTTGTGCTTGAATTCGCAGAGCGGTTGTCGTCCATGGTTCTTTGCAATGCGGCAGTGGTACAGCAATGCGTAACTGTAGACTTTCACCTTCGAGAAGTAAACATTTGCCCGTCTCGTCAGAAATTAAAAACGTACTATTGCTCAAGAAATGAAATGCTCGTATTACTCCATCCATAATGTCACCATCAAATAGTTTTTCGAATATTCCTTGATTACAATATTTAAAGAGTGCTAGTCTTTTGTAGCCACAAAACGCTATATAATTGTCGTGTACCTCAAGCACTGTACATTTAAATAGTTTATTCATCTGCAAAACTTGCCACGCTCCGCATTCAAGTCCATCATTCTCCTCGTTGCATTTGAGGCTAGTGTAAATGAGGCGACTTTTATTGGTCACACCGACGAGCATGTCAAATTTAATGAGTTTCGCTTTGCCCACATATTCTTTTGGTTCCAAATCAGTCAATACTGTTGTGGCTGAAGACTGGTTTGCTTCCTGTATGACATCTTTAAGATTAAGCGTAAATAGATTGCCTGTGGAGCCGACGGTGTACAGTGTGTGGGTGTGTTGATCATATTCAAAGTTCCAAATCACAGCACCGAATTGAACACGTTTTTTGAATACTAACTCAGCATTACTTTTCCAAACGCAAACATGCGAATCTTCTGCTACGGTCACGGCAAATTGTTGGCCACCTGCATTGAAAGAGACAAAATAGTTACTGTATTTAAGGTTTGCGCTATTATTAAAATAACAAATATAGACTATTTATATTTGAAAAAATTTGCCATATCCTATTTTAACAATCTGCACTGGATGCTAACTCACAACAATGTATAATTTTTCCTTGAAACACGCGCGCAACATGGCCATAACCGCTAGCTATTGCGTTGAGGTTGAATTTATCCCAATCATCAGTTGACGGCTTTTCAAGCTTCCAGAAACGTATCGAGCGATCGTCCGATGTAGTAGTCAGTAAACCAAATGCATCATCGAAGTCAATGGAAAAGATAACTCCCTTATGTGCTGGTTGCCTTCGCTTTAGTTCTACTTGAAACTGGGCGCAGTCAATATTGTTTGAAATGTTATCTCCCGAAAATGGTTTCCATATTAGAAGTTCACCAAATGCATTACCTTTTTATATGCAATAGAAGCAAATTAATGTATTTTCTAATTCAACAGGGACTCGTACTTGCCTCCAAAAATTACCAGTTCCTCCAAAGTCTTTCCATGAATACGAGAACAATACAGGGTAGATTTATCGTTAGAAGATGATTTCGCTACAACCTTACAAACATCTCCTTTTTCTGCGTTCTCATTGTACAAAATGTGTAGAACCACGCTATGCGACGTAAGAAGAATAAACTCATTTGGATCTTGCAGGAAACCAGCTGAGCTTATCCAATCAGTAAGTTGAAAATGCCAAAGGTCGTTAAAGGTGTACTACAAAAATAGAGACTTGTTTAAAAATAAAATTTTAATTCAATTTATCAATTTCCCACCTTTTCTTCGACACAGTCATATTGCAACAACAAACACTCCTTTTCTCCGTGTACAATTAGCCTTCCCTGATACCGACATGCGATTTTCATCGGCACATCGACAATACCATGCACTTTAGCGCGCAATCTCTGAGAAAGCACGAGGCGTTCGCTTGTTTTCGGTGTATGGAGATGTAATTCATTGCCCACACCTTGAAATAAAGCTGTATTTATTCGTATTTCATAAAATATATATTTTTTTATAATTACCAGTAATTAATGCACCTCCTCGCAATAATTTGATTGCTATGGAGTCAGCTATTGTCAGTTCTGTTTCCATAATTTTTCCTAATTGGAATACATGCAACAGCTGATTTTGAATGAACACAATATCGAAGAACGATCCAAGACGAGAACGTTTTCTGCAAGAATGATAGAATACAAGATTGCGCCTTCCAAATACGCTGTGAAATCATCACTTCAAACAATAAAGCATTTGGCGGAATTTTTGTAATTCAGGGATTCACAATTTCTTCATGTTTATTAGCTTGTTCAATTTAGAAATCGTAAAATTACAATATTATCAAGCCATTCACTGAATTTTTACAAACCCGTAACTTCTCCTTGTGTTTGGTTATTTGAAGAGTTGACGCCATCGGTTGTCAAAATGGCGAAAAATAAAGTAGAGGTTTTTGAAAGACGTAACATTCTGTATTTTGCACACCGTGATGAAAAAGCAGTCCACTTTGACATTCGGAACACCAAATCATAGAATCCGCTGTTCTAGTACCATTACCATGAAATAATTCGCCTTGATAACAGCCTACGAATGAACTCGAGGCGGATTTAATAAGGTGGTCTTACTCGAACAACTGAAATATTTGACTCGGTAATTCTTATTATCAAAATTATGTTTGCCTACGCGAAATCGATATGGGGGAAAATCACGAATGATAGAATACAAGAATACAGACGGCGAAGTTAGGTTAGGTTGACCTGGCTGGCTGAAAGCCATCACATAGACCTATTGATCCTTAATTTTACCAGATGGAGGCAGACCTTTACGTTAATTCTGATTAAAACTTTAGTGGTAAAAAAATCTTAAATTTCAATTTATCAAACTGCTACGAAATATCAAAACAATCAAAGTTTATTCGAACGTGTTAGTGCAAACGAACTTTGCATCTAGTCTTTTTTGTTCTTCTCTTTAAAAGTTTCATTATTTTTCATTCACAATGGGTATTAACTGTCATTTTTCGGCAATATTGTAATCGAAAATTGCCTTAATCCGTTTAAATAATGAGAATTTACAATTAACTCTTTAAACAAAGTTCTAGGTGGAGACCGTGAAATATCACTGTTAAAACATGTCTGTCTTACCAAATTTCTTGCCATCAGTGTCTTAAAATCAGCTGTCATTTTGTGGAGCAAAGTCTAAACACAAATTTTACAGATATTAAAACACATGGGTTTATGACAACCACATTATAAACATTAAGCGCGCGGTGTAAAACATTGCACTAGGCTTAATACCAACTCAGATACTTTTTAGTGCCCATATGTGCAGCCCTGATGTTGGCTCCAGTGGAAATGGGAGCTTCTTGCATTCGTCGATTGCAAATGTTGAGTTGTCGTGTTATGGTGTTGTTGTTTTTCGTAGCGGATAAATTTGTTTTCATTTTTGCCGTTGCCTTCGTGTTTTTTTGTTTATACGGTGACTCAATTACATTAAAAATGTAGTGAATTTTTAGAACACAAATCTTTAGTTGGACTTTGTTTAATTTCATATTTTCATTATGATCGAAAACTGCAAAATATGTGTGATAAACCGTGGGATAACTCAGAAAACTAAATATACGAAGCCATTGAAAGAAAATCGGAAAGCCAGTTTCGAGGCTCCAATTACGCGCCAGCACTAGAAATAGAGTGTGTATAACCAGTTTGTTTTTAATTTTGTTTTTGCTTGATATGTGAGAAGGAATTAATTGCATGTGCTCATAAGAAGTATGCAAAAAGAAAGCAGAGCTGTGTCTTAAATTGCAAATATTTATGTGACAAAATTTATCCACCAATGCGAAAATATTAGAAAGCAATACAAATTGCTACCGAAGCTGTGCAAAGGATTAGCATAAACTATTTACATAGTATCTACTTATATATGTACGTATTAATCACGTCTGCCAAATTTATTAGCAATATAAGATTTATACACGAATGATTTGCCACATTTATATAGCAAGACATGTACCGGGTTTGGGCAAGTTTTGTTAAGTCGGTATAGAGACACACACGGTGGGCGTGGAATTGCCCATTTTTTTAAATTTTACTGGCGTCGTATTTTTTTTTGGGATCATCTTTGTACCAAAAATCGGATTGCTTTAACAAGAGCAGAGCTATCCAAGGATTAGGTTAGGTTGGACTTAGCTGATCCTGTAGATCGCACATAGATCAGAAATTGATCTTTAGGGGGCGTCCATAAATTACGTGAGATGTTTTAGGGGGGGAGGGGGTCGAGAGAGGGGGGGTCTCGGCAAATATCACGCAATTTTTTTTCTGATTGAAACAAAAAAATTGTACATGCTTAAGATTTAATCTCAAGCGTAATCGTAGTATGATTAAGATCATTCACTAATTCGTTCGAAAGAAAATAATTTCATTCATACTTCGACGTTATACATTACTACTGTCAAACCACCATATTTGTTTTATACCAAATAGCTCAATTTAATCTGAATTTGCGGTACAGTGTAGCCCGTCGGTTGTTTTCGCGCCACTATGAGCCGAACGCCCTATCACTCAGGTTG
Organism: Anastrepha ludens; assembly: GCF_028408465.1. Classification (NCBI taxonomy): domain Eukaryota; kingdom Metazoa; phylum Arthropoda; class Insecta; order Diptera; family Tephritidae; genus Anastrepha; species Anastrepha ludens. The sequence goes on along the minus strand of NC_071499.1, from coordinate 5,607,969 downwards.
ACGTTTGACAATTCCGGACTTTAAAGAACATGACGGAAAATCATTTGCTCCATTTCTAATACGCGTACCGATTCAACCGCTGAATGCCTTCATCAGCACGCCTATTGATCTCTATTGCCCAAGTATACGTGATGATTTAGAGAAAATATGCTGCAGTACATGCGGTATTTACTTCGCATCTATCACAAGAGCTGCAGAGCACAGGAGAGCAGCTCACATTGCACCAGCTAAGCAAGCGCGTATGTTCCGCAAAGTGCGACCCTCACGGATTGTCACAAGACGAGCTAATGAGTTACTGTGCGCAAGCGTCAACGGCTTAGAGTGGCTAGATTAGAACGAAGTTGAAGGAGCACATGATTTTACTGAAAATCATATGGACATGTTGGTCCCAATAGTCTCTCTTGAAACCGCGCATGATTCTCCATGAACTGAATTAGAGTAGATATTCTTTTTTTAATCGCAGTAGTTACGATTTAAGTCTTCTATTGTTAAATTTTTATTACACTTATAACTCTCAGCAATATTGATTACTAGTCTTAACTAGTCGTAAATAAAAGCACGAAGCAAATTTTTTTTCTTTTTACAATAACAATCCAACGCGTTTACATAAGAAACCCACATTTTGAAAAATCTCACGTGAGATTGGGGGATGGGGGAGGGGGTTGAATAAAATCTCACGACATCTCACCAGGGGGGGAGGGAGGGTCAGAAAATTGAAAAAAAACACCTCACGTAATTTATGGACGCCCCCTTAGTGATACCAAGTGTTTAGTATCGTTTAGTTTAAGAACTTTATATTTTATCTTTAAACTGTCTAAACTGTGTAATTAATTTGAGCAGGGTGGTAATTTTTTTGATCTGCCACGCTTCCTAAGACAGTGAGACAGTGCCTCGTAGGTATTCCCACTACAAGTTTACACTGTTTCAGAGTCCTTTACCACCTTCACGAACTCTCGCTCCCCGAATGCCATTATATGAGTCCAACCAGCACCCATTGCAGACGTAGAGTTGGTAGAATCACGTTCTGTCATACTCAAAATGTTTCCGACATTTTAAAGTGCCCCACATGACACTAATCACCTCTTCACATGACCCCGTCGAAACAGCCTCTTTTCTTGGCCTGCCGGTTGATAAGATAGACGACGGCGGCTAATGACTTTACTGCGCTTAACAGTTTTGTGAACTCGTAAAACAAAAGCACAACCAATAAAATCCGTAACAAACAACAACAATCGAGTTAGTTTATATCTATTGCCTTTCAAAATTGCTGAAATTCTTATATTTATTCGCTATTTCAAAACATCTACTCACCCGAATTTTTAAGAAAGTCCAAATAAAGTCCACCTGTACTCAATCATTTGTCAGAGTTCATTTTGTTTTTTCTTGATTTGTTCCCACATAAAAGTAAAATCTCAGATGCTTTGACAATATCGTGTAACTACTACTCTCCAATAGTAGCTAAATATCACATTTTGGCACCTTGGCGTAAATTTTCTGAAGCTCCAGGTGTGAAAGAAAATTTATGAGCTCGTATTGGCATATGCGTGTATGTGCGTAGATGCCACAAACAATGCAAGTGCATACGAAAAGCTAATAAAATCTTTATTGCTAAATAAAATCTTTACTATCGATTTTATTATTTTGTGAATGGAAAACTTCAATTGAAATACGTAAATTTTGAATTGAAATTATCTTTTGTCATTTATCGCACTAAAACTGCATTTTGCAAATTTCGTACTATGTATATATGTATATTATACTTTTGTAAAAATTTAATTAAGTATAATATAAAGCCAAAATTTGTAGTGAGTGCCGACAAGTTACATATGTGCATGTTTACATATTGATGGATGTATATATATCTTTGTTCGAAATAATAGCAGTGGCATATAACTCAAATTTCTCTACCCAAGAAAAAATATTTCAGAACGAGGCTTCGTCTACGATTTTTATTTAGTTTTATTTGCTGATTTTTAAATTTATCAGTTATAAACATCTGATTTGGCTCATTTCTAAACTTTTTGCGGGTTTCACGCGGCAAAGCCAGTAATTTTTTTTTTGCTCTTTGGCATCCATTTTCTTAGCACATTTCATAGCACAACCAATCAAATACTGGATAAATTCTTAAGTGTTCCCCTCCGACATCAATTCCTTAATTCGCTTTCCTCTTTCATACGATTAATACTGAAAAAAATGTACTAATGTTTTGCAATCAATTTATCCGTATAAAAAACTATACGGAACTAAAAAAAAATTCCAATTTCCCTCGAATTCGTCAAAATGCTGCGATTACTTCTCTTGCATTGCTATTTTTGAGCACAGTATCGAATCTCGGTGAAACACCAAAATTAAGAAAAACATTTTTCTAATAGCGGTCGCCCCTCGGCAGGCAATGGCAAACCTCCGAGTGTATTTCTGCCATGAAAATATCTGCCGTTCGGAGTCGGCTGGAAACTGTAGGTCCCTCCATTTGTGGAACAACATCAAGACGCACACCACAAATAGGAGGAGGAGCTCGGCCAAACACCCAAAAAGGGTGTACGTGCCAATTATATATATAGGTATATGAGGGGAGTGCGAAGCACAATGATTAACGTCACTTTTTGAACATGGCGACTTGAAGTCAGCGGCCCTTTGTTCCTCGCTGGATCCACAGGAAATATTTAGATTATTAATTTGATCAGAAACTAATAGTTGTGTTCGATAAAAAAATAGCCATCACCAGCCATCAATTCAAATCGAGAGCGTGGGCGAAAATTCTCTCCGAAAAAGCAAAAAGTTAACGAACGCAAAATTTGCACTTGCAAAAACCGGTACAAGAAGACATATTAGCTGAGTTTGTTTAACAAGATTTGTGTTGTCTAAAAAATTACCATAAATGTACTCTATATATGTATTTACGTTTTTGCGTGCTAAAGTTTCCATTTTATCGTATCTGACTATAAAAAGCAAATTTCAAACCGGCGTAGGGGCCGAAGTGCACGAAAGACCAGATTCCACAAAAATTAATTTGTTTGTTTGTTTACAAAAAGTTCATTCAGTCAGTGCTTTCAGATCATCGCTAAAATTTCTTCAAAAAATGAACGTTGCTCTTGCATCTAACTGTCATTTTGCTCTCTCAATTTTTTCGTGATGGACAATTCTTGGGTGTTAACGAGCACCTGCTTGCAAAAAATAAAAACTAATTTTATAAATATTATTATGCAATATTAATATTAATTAATATAAATTCGGTGGCGTGGTGTTTAGTTTTACCATCTGGCATAAAAAGTTGTATTAATAGTTGTTCTTTGAATTGTTAAATATTCACAACACACTGCAATTTTTTCAATCAAAGTTGTGTGTACATATGCATTTGCAAAAGTGTAGTTGTTTAATTTATTATTCGGGCTAATGCCTAACAAGAATCTAGGACAAGGGACAGTGTCAGTTTATTGCATTTCCCTAGCCGTCGACTGTTTGTTGTGCTTGCTGTTGCTATTTTAATTCAATAATTTGTTGGCCTAAAAGCTGTTTGCTTGAGCCAGCTATATTTTCATTATCATGTGAAGCATTTTAGATTTAATGAAATGACATGGTGCCAATTTGCACTTGTAAAATTTTCAAAACAATTTTATTCGGTGTATTTGGCAGATAATTTAAACTGAAGCATCAAATATGTCTTTTTTTGTAAATGTTTTCACTTGCGATACTCGTATACATACTAACTTATACGAAGACTATACTGTAGCCGGATTCCAGCATTTGCCGTAGCCAAAACTCTAAAAATCTCAAAAATTCGTTCGGCGATTTTTCTTAAATGCGGTTGAAGCTTTTTTATCGCTAAAAATCTCCCAGCAAAATTTTAATACAGGGTTTTCCAATAACAGGTGTTATCTATCGCTATCGAGAGATGATTAACGATTTTTTATGGCCGGAATTGGATGGTATTGATCTGAACAATGTTTATTTTCAACAAGACGGCGCTGTTATCTCTCGAAGAGGTGACCACAATTGACCACCGGGATCTTGTGATTTAACACCTTGTGACTTTTTTGTTTGAGGCCACGTGAAAGAGAAGGTCTACGCCAACAGCCCAGGGTCGATTCAAGACCTCAAAGATGGAATTCGTGAGGCTATCGAGGACATATGGCAGCCACTTTGCAATTCGGTTATGGAAAATTTCATGAAAAGGATATTGTCCTGTAAGCGTGGTCGTAGTGGTCATATGCCTGTTGTTATTTTCCACTATTAATGGCATACCTTCCTCTTTATAATGAAATAAACATCCGATCATTTATATTAAAAAATAGCATTTTTCTTTGAATATCAAAATAACACCTCTTATTGGAAAACCCTTTACTTTTACCTACCCCAGGCGACTCTAGTGTAGTTGAAAAGAAATGGCACATTTTTTTACATTTATGGCACGCGGGATTTTACAATAGTTGAAATTCGTTGTAAATGAAAAATTAAAAACTGTACTGCAATCTTGATCTGTTTGCAAAAATTACATTATCATATTAAGAAGCAACATTGCGAAGAAAACACTTTTGCGAAGTAAAACGAAATTGTTGCAGGAATCCACGAACCCCTTTAAAAGCGTTAGCATAAGACACACCCACACTGTTTTCTCTCTGTTTTTTGTAGCTTTCAAAACTTCACTTATAAGTTTATTTTTTTGAGCAAAGCTCGCTACTTGAATTATCTATTCTGGTTATTTGTTCTCTATTAACATTGCACAGGCTCTCTACTATTTTTATAATTTCTAACTACTCTTGGTTTGTTTTTTGTTGTTGTAGAAATGTATCAAATTATACCAAAAATATTTTATATATGTACGAAAACTGTAGTTTCCTGAATGTTTTATAGATTACAAGTCCTGTAAATAAATTTAAAAAATTCAAAGGAACGATTCACTGAAATTGTCCTTCTTTTTAAAGAAAAGCGTAAGAATTGTGGTTTGATAAATTGCGTTTGTTTTTAAATATTGTACAGAATCATGAACATTCACGAAAAATCTTACAACAATACCGAACGAATGAGGAACTAAAACTGTGCCAGACAAGACTTAGACAATTTCGCATAGCATAGGCCAACCTACCATACCAGCATAGCACGATTGCTCAATAACATGAAATGTAAAAATTCTATACTAAAATATGCAAGAGCACGAGTGTACCCACATTGCATGCCATATAGCTACAATAAAAGAATAACAACAAACAACTGGCAGAAGATTGATTTTGCTATTGTATAATTCATACATACATACATAATTGGCCCTTATGGAGGGACCTATAGTTTTATGTCGCCTCCGAACTTCAGATGGTTTTTATGAGAAGCTTTTTTATTTTCAGTTTACCATTGCCAAGCGATACCCGCTATATAGCAAGAAAAACCTTTTCTATCATTTTGCTGCTTCGTGCAGATTTTGAACACGCGTACTACGGGAAAGGTTGTCACGAACAAAGCATTCAATAAAAATTTACCCTTTTTTTGAAAAGAAGTTTAAAAATTTTAAGTCCGCCATTTTGAATTTTTATTTTTCGGATTTCAACCAAGGTACAGTAGAAGCCCGATAAGTGCAATACCGATAACTGCAATTTCGCGGAAAGTACAATTCGATTTTGAGTCCATAGAAAACTCGAAAAGAGCAATAAAAAATTGCAATTTTCGGGCGCAAAAGAATTCTTGTTCGAAGAAATTTTTTACTTAATACGGCAATGTATTTGCGTTCATCACGCGCGAAGACACAGCTTTATAGCTATGCACAGTTATGGTTCTCGAAATTATTGCGACCAAAAACACTGTTCTCACGCTTTGTGATTTTTGATTTTTACAAATAACTGAAAAATTGTAGCGCAGATATCATAAAATATGGCATCGAATCGTTTGTGACATTCAACACGCGTTAGTTTCAAGCTGGTTCTTGAGAGTAAAACAATCGTTCGGAGTTTGAATCATTTGTTTTTGCTTTCCTCAAATAAAATCATGGGAAAAGTGAAAAAGAATCTACATTTTCTTACATTGAAAGAAAGAGATGAGATTCTCCAAAAACTTGAAAAAGGCGTTAAAAGTTGATTGCGCAACGATTTACCGAATAAAAAAACAATCCCGTTCATTAAAAGAAAATGCATACAATTCATTTTCACTTGGAAATAAACGGAAAACTTTGCGGTTTGGCAATCATCCAGAGTTCGAGAAGCTTTTGTACCAGTTTTTCATGAATCAGCGGCGACGAAATGCTCCTGTTTCTAGCTTGATATTGAAAAGCAAAGCATTAAAAATATTTGATGAAATAAAAAAGGATGGAGAACAATTCAATGCAAGTGATGGATGATTTTCGCGATTCAAGAAACGCTTCGGACTTCGCTATTTGACTGTGACTGGTGAATCATTATCTTGTGATCCAGAAGCCATTGGGCCATTTAAGGAAAAATTGACGGCGAAAATCGCTGAAAAAGGATATGTAACATCACAAATATATAATGCTGATGAAACGGGGCTCTTTTGGAAACTTTTGCCAAATAAAACCTACGTTTCGAAAGATGAAAAGAGTGCTCCAGGCAACAAAGTTTAAAAAAAATCGAATCAGTGTTCTTTTGTGTGCAAATGGTGATGGCAGCCACAAAATAAAACCATTAACGATCGGCAAATCTATGAATCCGCTTTGTTTTCAAAATTTTCGTCTACCGGTGAATTATGCTAGCAACAAGACTGCTTGGATGACGCGGGATATTTTCAAAAAGTGGTTCTTTGATAATTTTGTCGAAGAAGTGAAAAAAATTCGCCAAAGAAAATGATGTTCCACCCAAAGCATTACTCTTGCTGGATCAAGCCCCATCTCATTCGCCCGAAGAGGAATTACTTTGTGGTGAGATCGAAGTGATGTATTTTCCGGCCAATTGCAGCGATTTTACAGCCAATGGATCAAAGTGTTATTAACTTGACAAAAATTCAATACAAAACATTGCTAATGGAAACCATAATTAGTGAAAAAGATTCTTCATTACATGAACTATTGAAGAAAATTGATTTGAAAACCGCCGTGATCATGTTGAGCCAAGCATGGGGGAAATTGCTCCCTGAAACGATCGCTAAATGCTGGAAAAGCGTATTGGGTACAAGCCCAACAGTTGACGCGATTATTGAATCTAATCCAGACGATATGCCATTGGATATCGAAATTGACGACCCCCTTCTTGTTGGAGGATTACAACGGTTAAATGAGATGGTCGAAAACTATGTGGGTGAAGCAGACACAGATGAAATCCGCAATTGGGTTTTGGAATTAGGAATAGATGAAGGTGATAGTGAAGCCAATGAACCCGAAGATACTACTCAAGAAGAAACAACCGAAAAAGTCCAGCATGAATCGATTTTTGGCTATGTCTATACAATTTTGAAATGGGGTGAACAGAACGATGTACTGTCATTCAATCAGATCGCTTGTTTGCATGATATCCCATCAAAAGCACTTGAAAAGTGTTACGAGAAAACGCAATCGAAAATAACAAAGTTTTTCCAAAATAAAAAATAATTGAATTTTGGAGCACACACTCATATGTCCTTCCGCATTGATCTCTTTGTATTAATTTCAATAAATATGTGTTAATTTTTCTTGAATATCGACATTTTGAGCTCATTAATTGCATTGAATAGAGTTAAAATATTTTTCCCTAGGTGCAATTTTTCGCTAAGTGCAATCATTGCTGAAATTTTCCAATTGTACTTATCGGGCTTCTACTGTAATTCATGCTTTTTTGCCAGAGAGATAACATCCGTGTTTTTTATGGGTAACCAGCCATTAAATTATGATAAAGTAAAATAAATAGTAATAAAAATAAAAAATAAATAATAAATAGCTATAAAAGTAAAATTATTAAAAAGGAAAAGTAATAAAAAGAAAATTATTAAAAAGTTATAAAATTATTAAAAAGTTATAATAATAAAAATAATTATAATATAATAATAATTACTTACTTACTCTTACGTTATTTTATTTCTCTTATTCTTAATGAAAATAAAATTTTTTCTGAAGAAAGTTAAAACTTTGGTTCTAACCGTACACATGTATATGAGCTTAAGTATGATTTAAGATAATGTTTGAAACTTTATTCCTAAAGTCACAACCTCTGTCTATTTGTGAATCAGATTTAAATTAATGTATTTAAAGCATCATTAATGTGTTTGCCTTAACCACTCGTATGAATTAATAATGACACCATTTATGAAAATTAATAATAAAAAACAAAGTTAAAAGTGATGCCTAGATGTCAATAGTGAATAATTCCTGGGCGGTGTGGTTTTTAAAATCAGTTTATTTTACGTTTTAAATGGTTTTATTTTACCTTAAATAAGTTATGTCCCAAAAATACTCCGAACAATTTTCTGCTAATATAATAAGAGTATTGACATACCTAGGACAAACATACACATGTATGCATATATAAAATGTATAAAATATTTCCCCATTTGAAAGGCGGGGGTATTCTACCATAGAAAGACAGCCTAGCGGAAAAGAATATTTCATGGATTCTTAGAAATCTTTCAACTTGAACGCTTAACACAAAAAGGTGCGCGCACAAATCGTTTACATACAATTACCACAAACATAGAAATATGCATTATGTTGTCATCAGCATTATCTCCATACCTCAGACCAAAGTCGTCTCGAGTATGCAAAGTAAGTTTTCATATTAGACTACTAGAATAAGTGAATGTAAAATACTCGTAAGATATCAGACTCAGAATGCACAACACACTGTTCCGCTGCATATGCGGTAGATGACGCAGTGTCACTTAATCATCACCCTATTGCTAGCGAAGCATCAAAATAGCGTTGTGTCCACTGTGTTCATTGTGCGCTGCATATGTTGTCAGGCGGAAGATTGAGGTGTTAAATTACATACGTTTTCGTGAAGATGCCTCAGTACAAATGAAAGTGCCTTTGTGTTTGTGTGAGAACTTGCTATCGATTGACCAATTTTTAAAAGACTACGTCTGAGGTGCAAAAATCTTAGTTTATTTTTTATTATATTCGTAATTAGAATATTTTTTAGATAGCCCAAAGAGAAGTATGCAGGGACATTTTATGTACATTATTACAGCAGCTTTTTTCGAATTATTTCACGTTGCAAAAATATTTACATACCTACACTACCATGTCTAAAGTGTCATTGTGCCATTGTTGTTACGCAGTGGCCGGGATTTCACTTATGTGCACTTATGCTTGAATATGATTGTTTGTATGTATGTGTGCATATCAGAAGTTGTTGCAATACCTTATATTTGTTTTGAAGTGTAAAAGGGAGTGGACATGGAGTTGTACACATATACCTACCTACAATACATATGTACATATTTAGATAATTTATACTTGTTTGCAACTGGGCTTGGTCAGATTTTTTTCCTTACCGCCGTCGTTCTCCATTATTCCTATGTGTTGCGATTATTCACCACATTTGTTTGCGTGTGTTGCATATTTCTTAATTCAAATCAACTCATATATAAATACATATGTATGTATGCATGAATCCATTTAAGAACTGTTTTGAGCGTACTTTTTTCTCTCGTTTCCCACTTTTCTGCGGCTGACGATATCCAAAATATGCCTATGTAATATTAATGTGGCGCCTTGTTAGCATTCTTGTCAGTTGATTATTCAATACGTATCGAGGTCGCTCATGCATTGTTATTGTATAGAGTGATTTCACTAAAATATCATAAAATATCAAAAACTGTGGATGATACTTAGGTTCTGGTGTAATTTTTTGCTCGTGACTATACTTATACAAAACTCATAGCATTTAAGGTTATCCATCATGTTGCCATTTTATTCTTTCTAGCTTGTTTTAACCTAAAGAGCTCAGATATTCGTTTATCAATACATCAAAATCCTCAGCTATTCTTAATAAATGCAAGACACTCAGACAGAAAGTGTTTCTCGAGGCAGGAAGGTCAAATGGAGTTTTCATGTGGGCTGGCAACGTTGAGATATTTGAACCATGCAAAGTGACAAAACAGATATGTACCACGGTAAACCTTCTGATATTGAGGGCACCAGCATGAACTCAGTTCTCCTATATCGAAGTCATAACTGATTTAAATATTCATCCATTTTTTGGAAAAAGATTCGAAGCTCGACGGTGGGAGTACTTTAACTGGTTGCCGTCCAAGCAAAGCCTGGATGGTTTGCTGACTGGTTGTATAGACACCGATGATGCACACCGCAGTGGAGGTCCAAATGAGGCGGCAACGCCAGAAAACATCAAATAAATCCACAAACTCGTTTTGAATGATCGAAAAGTGAAGTTGCCTGAGTAACTTGCATCGTAAAATTATCAAAAGAACGTCTTGGCTTTATATTGCATGAGCATGTGACTATGAGAAAGCTCTGTTCAGGGTGGGTGCCGCGTTCGCTCACAGTTTTGTTTCATCAAGACAATGTTCCCACGACTGTCGGTTCTACGTTACCGGAACGACCTGGATTTATATCCGGCCAAGGACTGTCACTTCAGCAGCATTCCCCATATATGTATGGGGAATGTTTCTGCTGCTACAACAACAACAACAACAAGACAACGCACTGTCTCACAAGTCAATAAAAACAATGGTAAAACTACATGAATTGAACTTCGAATTTTGGTTCCCAGCGATTACTAGTTGTTCGCCGAGCTAAAAAATTGCTCGCCGGTAAGAAATTTCGCTCAAATGAAAAGGTTATCGCTGAAACTGAGGCCTATTTTAAGGCAAAGGATAAATTGTGCTACAAAAGTGGTATTTAAATGTTAGAGCGGCGCTGAAATCATTGCGTTGTTCTTGATGGAAATTATGTTGTTGAATAAAGCTAATTTTGAACAAAAAAACGTGTTTTCTTTGTTAGGCCCGGGACTTTTCAGCCCATGTTTTTATATATATAATTGGCGCCTACACCCTCCTCCTCCTATTTGTAGTGTTCACCTTGATGTTGTTCCAAAAATGGAGCTACCTACAATTTTAAACCTACTCCGAACGGCCGATGTTCTTTTGTGAGCAGCTTTTTCATTTATTTATTTATTTGGCAGCAACACTCGCAGGTTTGCTATTGCTTGCCGAGGCGCGACCGCTATTCAAAAAAACATTTTCTATCAAAGACAAGATTTCGTGCAAGACGGTTTTTCCTGGTCACTTTAGAAATTCCTTCTTATTTTCAAGTTAGTTAAAAAATGTGTAGAAATGTTTTAAATTAATCAATTGAAAATGCTCCTTGCACTCTCTTGCAGCGTTGTCATCAAATAATCAACTTTTCTAATTTTTTAGATATTTTTGAAGAAAAAAAAATCGTAAGAATATCTTCTAAACTAAGCAAAAAAATCTATTTTTTTTATCTCAGGAAGTTTTTACCCTTTAAAGCATTTAAGTACCTATGTATTTGCTGGTTCAAATTTATTTATCACAAACTTTAATCCATCTAACCATTTGAAGACGCATTCGTTTAGCCACCACATCAAACAGTCATTTATCATTAATTGATTTTGTGGTTGATATGCGTGCACGGTTACGGTTCGTCAAAGCTTGAAGTAGCAATGCTTTTCAGTTTTCTTTATTTTTGTAATTTTTTTCTTGTTTTTTAATGTTTCACAGTAAAAAGTTGTATTTTTTGTTTTCTTTACACGAGCATTTCGAAATAACATAAAAGCTTTGTTTCGTCTCGCTTCGATATGTTTTTTTTTGTCTGTTTTCGTTAATCCCGCGTTTATTACTCATCAGACAATCCATGAAAGGTATGCATTTTTTCCAACCTTCTGTGCGCTTATTATTCCCTGATGAAAAATGTTGAAAAAAAAAAATGGGTTATTGGGTGCTTTTATATGTCTACATACATAATCCACCGCCAGGGTCAAAAGAAAGAAATATGTGAAATATGGCTATTTATTTATTTTTTTATATAAAAATATAGTTCAACAAAAACTATTTAATGCACCGTTTCAAACTTTGTACAAAATTTAAAAAAATTCCGGTAGTTTTAATCAAAATTTCCAACTTTTTAGTTTATTTTTTATTTAGAAAACTTCCGGGTATGTAGTTTTATAGTCCATTCAATTTGAGTACAGCAAAGTGCAAATTTCAAAGTGCTCAAAATTCGTGTTGATTATTGCCAAATTTTTTGGGAGCAAAAACTCTTTAAACGCCATCCGATGGAAATACCGACAAAATAATTAAAATGATTACTTTGGGAGCAAAGGCTCCTCAAGCGCCAGCCGATCGATAAACGTCAGTCGACAATGAAATTAAACATCTAAACAAAAATTACTTTTAAGGAAAAATGCTTTGATTAAAAACATAACTCAAAGTGAACTTATATCATACGATTGACCGTAACTGATTTAATCGACATATGTATGTATTTTTTATATTACAAAATATAGATGTAGTCGACATTTATTTGTTAATTTATTTATTTAAGTCAAACATACAACCATAGGTTATTTTACAATGATTGATCTTAAGCCGTAAGAATTGGGAAGGGACTCTCCGAGCAGTTTGATACTAAACGAGGTTTCAGACACGGTGAATCGCTGAATGTGTGCGACTATTTTAAGCTCATGCTGGAAAATATCGTACGAGCCGTGCGGCGAATAGAGATCCAGTGGCTTCGTTGGCTGGGTCATGTCGCCCGAATGGATACAAACGCTTCGGCTCTAAAAGCATTCGGTGCTGTAACAGTTGGTGGTAGCAGAGGAAGAGGAAAGCCTCCTCTGCGTTGGAAAGATCAGGTGGAGAAGGACTTGGCTTCATTTTGTGGTCCAACGAGTGCCGGTTAGCACGAGAAAGGAACGACTGGCACGCTTTGTTAAATGCGGCCAAAATCACTTAAGTGGTTATCACGTCAATCAAGAAGAAGAAGACCTTAGTTGAAGTTGAAGTTGTAGAAGGTATTAAAGAAAAAGATAAAGAATTAGTAACGAGGGAAATACATAAATATTCGAGGAAAAAAAAAAAGAAATAGATGAAAGTAGAAACGATTTTAATTTCAGGAAATCACTCAATTGGCAATCACTCGTAAATCGAGTTTATCTTATGTTACTTTTGAAAATTATACAAATATAGATTATACAATATATGAGAATATTAATCAAAAATTATATATATACAATTAGAAAAATTATAAAAATTATATATATATAACACAGGCCTGCGAAATTTAACTTTTTTCAGTTGCTAGAATGGCTGTACTTGTTTCTTGTAGTTTTTTATGCGCTGAAAACGAATCTGACCTTCAAAATGCTCCATCACGTCAGGATTTTTGGTAAATGAAGCCTAAAAGGTCAAAAAATGGCCATTTTAGCCATTTTTGATAATTTTTTTTGGGATAGAAAATTTTTTTTTTTTCAATTTTCGACGAAAAGGTCGCATAGTACAAATCTTTAGCTTTAAAACCCATTTTTTTTAATTATTGTACGATTTAAAAAAAAAAAGTTATGACATTTTGAAATTAACAGTTTCAGTTACGCCAATAGACGTTATACCCAACGTATACGTAACTGAAACTGTTAATTTCAAAATGCTTCATTTACCAAAAATCCTGACGTGATGGAGCATTTTGAAGGTCAGATTCGTTTTCAGCGCATAAAAAACTACAAGAAACAAGTACAGCCATTCTAGAAACTCACCCTCGCAGGACTGTGTAATTAAAAAAAAATAAGAGGTGTTATTTTGATATTTAAAGAAAAATTCTATTTTTTAATATAAATGATCGGATGTTTATTTCATTATAAAGAGGAAGGTATGCCGTTAATAGCGGAAAATAACATCAGGCAAATGATCACCACGACCACGCTTACAGGATAATATCCTTTTCATGAAATTTTCCATAACCGAATTGCAAAGTGGCTGCCCTATGTCCTCGACAGCCTCACGAATTCCGTCTTTGAGGTCTTGAATCGACCCTGGGCTGTTGGCGTAGACCTTCTCTTTCACGTGGCCCCCAAGAAAAAAGTCACAAGGTGTTAAATCACAAGACCTCGGTGGCCAATTGTGATCACCTCTTCGAGAGATAACACGGTTTGGAAACTTTTCCTGTAAAAGATCAGTGGTTTCGTTGCTTGTGTGGCACGTAGCTCCGTCTTGTTGAAAATAAGCGTTGTCCAGATCAATACCATCCAGTTCCGGCCATAAAAAATCGTTAGATATCTCTAATCTAACCTGACACCTGTTATTGGAAACCCCTTTAGTTTGAATAATTTTGAAATTATTCAATATATTAAATCAAATGATTAAAATTTAAAATTTCAAAATTTGTACCTAATTAATTCTATAAAAAAACGCAATAAAGTCACACCCTGTAAAAATATGTTTTTATGCAGACTACATATAAACATATACACATACTTACCTACAAATAATGCAATGTCTGTCGGGTAGGTTGGTGTAGGCAGAAAAGCTTTCTTTCGTCAAAATAAAAATATAACCAGAACGGATATCAAAGAGAAAAAATCACTAGGGCTAGAAAATCACTAAAACAAAAGAAGGCCATAGGGAAAACCCTTATTCCATGCACAAATACAATACACAACTAAACATCGAAACGGCACGAACAAGAAAATTTATTCTGCTGCATCAAATACCAGCGAAAGGCGGAAAATACAAAAAATAAAAATAACAAAATATTATTCGATTTGTGGCACCAGGAAATTCGTTACAAACATACGTACATACATACATATTTATACTGAAACATTCCGTGGAAAGAACTGTTGAATGGTGTCATTGATGTAATAAAAATTGAAGCCGTTATTGCATTACAGCGTCAGAAGTTCATATGCGCGAGAATATTGTGGAGAACCAATGAAGAATAATTAAAGTTTCATAATTTCTTTGCTACCGCAATTTGAATTCAGCACCATATAAATAACTAATTAAAATTCCTTCAATAAATTAATAAAAAAATAATTTAATTAAAGCCATATTTGTTGCCTTTATCGACAGACGTTTATTAAATGGATTTTTCAGCACTTATCGCTTATCGCTCACCTGTATTTTTTAACATGAAATTAGTAAAATGAGAGTGCATATTAACTATTATCAAACGTTAATCATGACCTAAAAAACTTAAATTTTTTATTTAGTAAAAAAGAGGATTAGCGACCGCCGTAGTCGATGGAAAATGGTTTTTCTAATAGCGGTCACTACTACGCAGTCAATGGCAAACATCCGAGTGTATTTCTGCCTTGAAAAAACTGTTCATAAAGAACCATCTGCCGTTTGGTGGCGTCATAAGTCTGTACGTCTCTCAATTTGTCGAAAAATATAAAGACGCATACAAAAAACAAGGATCGAGTACTTGTTTCTAACTCAACACCACCATCTTTCTCTTCTGCTCCATCTACCTCTTATGCTGCCGCTGCTGCAGCCGCTGCCAACTCTCCATGCAATACCGTACGAAATGCTAAGGTTTGTAATAAGCTCTTTCTCGCTGCTCCGCCTAATGCCAAACAATCTAAAACAGTAGAATCACAAAAACATGCTACGCACTCTCCTGCGCTGCTTACGTCGTTGCTATCACAAAGCAATCAAGCAGTGCCGTCGGATAACCCTTCTCTTGCTGATTCGCAGCAGCAGTCGGTTAATGATGAAATGTTTACAACTGTTGGTGCTAAGAACAAAAATCCAAAACGTAAACCGAAAAACACTGTTGTTGGCTGCAATGCAAACCGTGAACTGGATGTAATTGTAGCTATGAAGTGGGTACATTTGTCATATTTCAACCCCACAGTGACCGCTGAAAGCATAATCGAATATGTACACAACCACGCAGCGATCGATAAGAGCGAACTTTCTTGTTATATGCTAGTAAAGAAAGACGTCGAACTTAAAGGACTAAAGAGAGTATCATTTAAGCTTGGTGTGTCTGAAAAAAATTATAACAAGATTTTCGACGCTTCTCTCTGGCAAGAGAATATAAAAGTGCGTCCGTTTAAAAATTTTCAAAGAGAAGAGACGAAACCGCCGCACACCTAACGTGTACCGACGTTAAGTTATCAAATACGGCAGACTTTCTACTGTATTATCAGAATGCTGGCGGCATAAGAACTAAAATGCTACCATTGTTGTTTTTCTCCTCTTCATCTGTCTATGATATCATAGTTTTAACAGAGACTTGGCTTTCTGAATGCCATTATACAGCAGAAATATTTGACTGTCAACTGTATAATGTATTTCGTAAAGACAGATGCTCCCGCACTACTGGTCTCTCTAAAGGTGGTGGCGTACTTGTTGCTGTAAGTTCGAGGATACCCAGTACACAAATCACTTTGTCACCAAGTATGAGTTCCGACAACGGATATTTTGATGTTGATCAAATAATAATTAAAATTAATTTAGGAAAATCGAATGAATTATACATTAGTGTAAGTTATATACCGCCTTCAAGCCCAATTGAATTATATAAAAAGCATGTAATTAATTGTTGTACAATACTGGATAGTCTAACTGGCGGTCAACACATAATTATTTTGGGTGACTTCAACTTACCCAATGTTAATTGGTGTTTCGACGATGATGCTAAGAAATTAGTACCATATGGGGTATCAAGCGAGAGTGAATGTGAGGTGCTCGACACTTTTGCGGAATATAACCTCTGCCAGATTAACAGAGTACACAATGATATGAATCGCTTACTTGATTTAGTATTCATAAGCAATGATCTAAAGTCCGATGTCGAGTCCCTCTCTTCACCCCCTCTTCCTAACTCCATACACCATAAAGCGTTATGTGTACGTTTTAAACATATAAACTATATCAAATCAGTTATTAATAATTGCATAAATTATAACTTCTATAAAGCCAATTTCAACCAGATATCGCGGTCATTGGATTTGGTAGATTGGGAAACTGTCTTAAACAAACCCGTACTATCACAGATGTATGATGATTTCGTAGGAAGACTAGAAAGTGCAATTCATATGTTTGTTCCAATAGTGTCTGCAAAAAATCAGTCCAAACCGGCCTGGTACAATTCTAGGCTCATTAATCTTAACAATAAAAAAACCAAAGCATACAAATTATACCGCAAATCTAAAAATAACGCAAAACTTTATGAAGCGTACAATCGTTTGCAAAAAGAATTCGATGTTCTGAACAAATTTTTATATCAGAACTACATTTCTAAAGTAGAGAGTGGTATCAAAGAAAATTGTAAATCTTTTTGGCAGTTCATTAACGGTAAGAAGAAAACCACTGGAATTCCAGAAAAAATGCATTATTTGGGGGAAACGTCGTCGGACATTCAAAAAATTAGTAATCTTTTTGCAGATTTTTTTCGATCTGTTTATGTTCGTCAATCCGACACCGGAATAGAAGATACCTCTTTTAACAGCTCACGAACAAATAAAGGTTTCCAGCTCTCATCTAATGATGTACTCAGGAGCCTATCGGCCTTGGCAAATGACCCAACTCCTGGAGAAGACGGTTTCCCTCCTATATTACTAAAAAACTGTGCTACATCGCTAGCAAAACCATTAACAATTATATTCAATAAATCACTAGCTTCTGGTGAGTTTTTCCATAATTGGAAAAAATCGTTTATCATACCGATACATAAGTCTGGAAGTAAGTCGGAAGTCCAAAATTATCGCCCTATCTGCAAAATCTCTTGCATACCTAAACTCTTTGAAAAGCTAGTTTATGATTTGATTTTCTTCCAAATTTCAAATCTCATATCGCCTAATCAGCACGGCTTTGTTAAGAGTAGATCTACTGTTACGAATTTAGGGTTATTTACAAATTATGTCTTAAACCAATTTGAAACAGGCCAACAATGCGATGTCATATTCACTGATTTTTCGAAAGCGTTTGATCGAGTCAGCCATAGTATCCTACTTAAAAAGCTGGGTTCATTTGGTCTTCATCCTAGCTTACTCAAGTGGCTTGCATCTTATCTAACAGATAGAACTCAATTCGTTCGTATAAATAACATAAAATCTGATGCCATCAAAGTTACCTCAGGCGTACCTCAAGGTAGCCATCTTGGGCCACTATTGTTCTTAATGTTTGTTAATGACATTCCAGACGTTTTCGAGACATCACGTTGTCTGATGTATGCAGATGACCTGAAAATTTACAGTCGGGTAGAGAAAGTAACTGACTGCATAAGACTTCAGGAAGACTTAGCCAGATTGGAAGCTTGGTGTGATAATAACTCCTTACCTCTTAATGCTGGTAAATGCCAGCACATGCCATTCAGTAGACGAAAAGTTACGATTGATTTCGATTACAAGTTGGGCACTACCACCCTCACAAAAATTTACGAAAAGAAAGACTTGGGGGTCATATTTACATCAAAAATGTCATTTTCCAAACATATAGACTTTATGATTGCCAAGTCTAGATCTATGCTTGGATTTGTAATAAGGAATTCGAGGGAGTTCCAGGATATCTCTACGCTGAAAAATTTGTATTTTTCTCTTGTGAGATCAAACCTCGAATATTGCAGCATCATTTGGGATCCATTCTATATGGGTTCATCTTTAAGAATTGAGAAGGTTCAAAAACGTTTCACTCGATTTGCTATTTATTCACTTCGTTGGCCTTGCAGTTTGCCTGCATATAAAAGTAGATGTCTTTTGTTAGCACTGCCAACTTTAGAAATGCGGAGAAAAACTTCATCGGTAATGTTTATAAGAGACATAGTTACGAATCATATCAAATGTCACTTCTTGCTGGAGCTAATACTCTTTAATTGTCCCACTCGTAACCTAAGACTCAGCAATATGTTCCATTTACCTTATCACAAGACCAATTTTAGTCGAAATGAACCGCTCACACGTTGTATAAGACAGTCTAACCAATTATGCAAACATTTGGATATATTCTCTAACTCACGAGAGACTTTCAAATCAAGACTTAATCTGGAGATACACTTTTTGAATTGTGACTAATGTATCTCACAGTATTGTTTACCATAAATTATATTTAAGCTTTAATATTAGTAATCTATTTAAGTTATACTTTAATTGATGAATAAATAAATAAATAAATAAATAAATAAATAAACAAATAGGCTAAACACTCAACAAAGGGAGTAAGCGCCAATTACATATATCTTTCACTCACTGGTGGCAGGATGGCATCAAGCGATTGGGCTGAGCCCTTCGTGCTTTCAGTCTCAGAAGCCCTAGCTTTAGTGACTGCCTCGCTGAATAAATGGAACTAGTTTGGTTTAAAAACCAGAATGTAATCGGCATTCATAACAACTTGACTTGAGCAGCGTCAGATTATAGAGGGTCTTCCAAAAGACACGCCCAGATGTTTTAGAATAAAACATGTAAAAAGTTATTTTCTTCAAACTTCACTATTTTTTATTCAAAATACGGCTTTTAACAATTATATGTGGCAGCCGCCGTACCCAACTGGATTGGTGCGTGACCACCATTCAAGAGTGTGCAAATTCGAATCATCGTACGCGAAGCACCATAATGATAGAAAAAAGATTTTTCTAATAGCCGTCGCACTCGGGAGGCAATGGCAAGCATCCGAATATATTTCTGTAATGAAACAGCTCTTCATAAAAATATCTGCCGTTCGGAATTAAAAACTGTAGGTTCCTCCATTTGCGCCAATTATAGATACATATAAAATTATTTATGAAAAATTACATCTTTTATTGCCCACCATGAGCGCGTCTACAGGTAGAATGCGCCGAACAGTCGATTCGTGAATGTCTAATTGTTTGTCTAATTGTGATGCAGCAGCTCTATTCTCAATAGAACGACCAGTTTTTGGTCTTCCAGTCCTTTTTCTATCCTCGAAAGAACCAGTTTTTTGAAATTTTTTCACCAACCTTTGAATTATCGACTCATTTGGACGAAAAAATTACGAATTTTGCGATTAGTTATTTATAAAGATCGACCATTTCCATAACAAATTTCAACAATTTAACACATTGTTCTATCGTGAAAATTGTACATCTGTCTACTTGACTAACGTCAAAGATGACATAAAAGAGGTACCGCCTAGGTATTATTCACTACCGATATGTAGGCGTCACTTTTAAAAGATCCCCGTATTTTCCATGTTCAGTTCAGTTCTGTTAAACTATGGTGAGAGAGAGATTTACATCTGTGCTTCTATACCGATTTATTCGTGTTGGCAGTTCTTCTTCTTCTTAATTGGCCCGATAACCGCTTACTCGATTTTGCCCAAGTTTAACAAAGCGCGCCAGTCGTTTCTTTCCGGCGCCAATTGTACACATCAAGTAAAACCAAGTCCTTCTCTTCTTCACCTTATCTTTTCAACGCAGAGGAGGTCTTCCGCATCTTTGGATCTGGATCTTTATTCGCTGCGCTAAGTCTATGTCGCAAAAAAGCTCATGTAACTTATCACCTGCGATACTCCTGTTGGTAGTTAGTATCAGTTTTTCTCAGATGACCCTTACGCATCGAACGCTGGCTTAAAAATTATAGAGATAATTTGTTAATAGTTGATTTATGACGGGATTATCGGAGTAGAGGCCATATATTTTTGCCAATTCAGCGGAAAAATCATGAATGCTGTTTTTCTGGGCGTATTTGTTGTGTTTAATTCCTATCGATTTAAATATAGTAAACGGTCAAAAATTAAAAAAAAAAAAATATTTCTAGTTGCGGCACACTGAATTTAGCGTTTTCCCTCTCTTTGGGAGTGATGTAAGTCGACCACAGTTTTATTTATATGCAGCGAAAATCATAATATTTTTCTGTTCCAACGTTAGGAATGTATCTCAATTCCCTTACGCAGGTAAAAAACTCACTTTTAACGCCTCATTTCCATGTCATTTTACAGGCAATAATCGAATGTTCCTTGCACTTGTGCAGCAGCCATGCAGTCATGAATGGCAGTGCTATTTTGGGAGCTCTCATTTCGTATCGTACAACCCGTACTTTGTTAACATATTTTCATTTCACAATCGTTCATTTTACAAGCAATTATTCGGAGTAAAATTATAGCTGGTGTGAAAGAGTTGATGAGCAGACGTGACGCATGATTTCAGTGTTACTTCCCTTTCATATATGCATGTGTGTTTATGTATGTATGTCTGTATGTATGTATAAAATGTGAGCAAACAAAATTTAATTTAAGCTCGTAAAGAAATGTCTAAATTCGGGACTAAATGAACTGTATTCGCCTACAAGTACTAAATGAATAAAAAGAGTTCTCAGCGTTTTTTTTGCTTTATTTTGACGGTGTCAAACAGTCTTCCCACTCCACGATTTTATCGACGTGTGTAACGATTAGCTTTCCAGAGCGTTCCTTATCTTCGATGCCCCTTTTACCTGAAGAATCACTGCTTTGTTGTTACATTCTATACTCTATTGGGCCAATAAAGAGCACAAATTTTTTAGCCGCCTGCTTCAACTTTTCTCCTTGGTGATGTTGTAGAATGTATCGAATTTTCTCTTTTTTTTATCTTTTTTCTGGAACGCTGCAACGAGAGTAAAAAATGAATCACCAGAATGGCGAAGAAATGTACATTTTTTCAGTTTTTCCGACTCATTATGTTTTTTTATTTTCAAGTTTTATTTTTTTAACCAAAACCAAAGGATTTAAGGGAGTATTATGTAATTTATGGCTTGCCTAATTATCATAATTTCGTAGCGGTTTGTGGGACAACACATACACCTACATATATTTGCTTAAAAATACAATATACATACAGGCCACGTAGGAAAATCGACTTTACCACTGCTACTGGATATATTTAAAATAATGCCAAAAATCTTACAACTGAATTCATATTGAATACTTTCCACTCAGTTTTGAGTTGGTTCTAAAATACGCACTATAAAATTCAAGTTGCAATCTTTGCTCATCATGTAAGTTTTCATTTTTACCTGCAGGGCGTCTGTAAAACCGGACGCACTTTCTCAATATCACTGAACTGTGACGACAAAATGACGTTGCTGTTTGTTTCAAATAATTTATTTCTATTATTATAACTTTTCTGTATTCATGCCACCGCGCCGTGAGATGTATGTGTGCATCATTTGTTTTGATTGTAATTCGGAGCAGCATTGGTGTTGCATCCGATGGCGTCACAGTGGGCGACATTTGACTGACAGCCAAATAGATTATGGGTTTTTGGGTAGAGAGCGCAACGCACGTGCCGTATGTCACGCCGGAATGCACAAAAGCTGGACATTTCTAGTTGTTCGGCGCAAATCACAACCGTTTAAAAAATTACAATTTCGTATCGTGCACATTTTTATTCAAATACAACTTAAAGCTCGCAAGAGTTTAGAAACAGGCCAGTTGCAAGTCGGGATTCTCACTAATCAACTTCGACAGTACAGTCTATACAGATGGACTGTGGTGTTGGAGCCGGCATATATTATCATAGACTTAAAATTGAAAAATCTGTACGTCTTCCTAATGTCTGTAGTGTCTTCCAGGCGGAAGTACTGACAATTGAGGAAGCTTGTAGGCTACTAATCGTAGACCTCTATTTTAAGTACAATATTGCTATTCTTTCGGTTAGCCGAGCGGATTGCTGCAGTCACTGGATTCGGGTACAAAAACCTCTAAACTGGTGGCCCAAGGTAGGAATAGCCTTACCACCTTGAGTGAAAACCATAAAGTTACTTTAATCTGAGTCCCGGGACATAAGAACACTGAAGGTAACGAAAAAGCAGATGAGCGGGATCTACCATGAAGAATTGGTATTCACACCACTGGGTGCAATCAAGAATACAATTTCCTCAAAATACCCCCGAATCACGGATTGAAGATGGAGAGACCAGACGACATGCAAAATTAGCAGAACGTAATGGGTCAACTACAACCACAAAAAAAATCAACATTGGTAAACATGAAGCGACGGAACATTGGAGACTCACGGCAGTCATAACTGGCTTTTGGTCTGTCGGAGAACAAGCAGCCAAAATGGGCAACCCTCACAAAACACATTGTCTCAGTTTTAAACAATCGGAGAAAAAGCAAACGATTTTCTATTTCCTCTGTGAATGCCTTCCATAGGAGAAGGAGAGAAAGTCCACTCTGGGCAAACTACTGTTCGAGAGTCTCGAAAAACTGTCTGACTAGATCTCAACAACCTAATAAGGTTCTTAAACCGCACAGATTGAATATAGTCACGCTGTAAGTAACCGTTAAATAAGTTGGTATCGAAGATGTGGCAACAAAATGGTGCGGAAGCGTTAGTTGTATTCTGGATGAATCTCCATTTCAACCAACCAACCCAATCTTGAAGTTGTGGTCACTCCTACCATGTACGACTACCATCAGAACTACCATCTACGACTACTATCAGAACCTCTTCAAAAAACACTCAAATTATTATTATTTTAATAGTTTCCATTTTTAGTAACGCTTTTCTAATGCTAATTATCTAATATATTTCACTACCAACAAAATCTATTTCACGAAGTTCTTCGGTTTTTTTTGTCTCGTTAGTCAACGGCTTTGCCGCAACGGGTCCATCGCGACAGGCTTATTAAATACATGCATGTGATTTTTCTTTATTCCGTCTATAATCACCATCCACACGTGCAACATCATACCATCATACATCAGCATCACATTTCAATTTCACAGCGTGCCAATCGTTAGTTGAGCTTGCAGCTGTGACTTCGTGTGAACTGCGCTGTAGTCAGTTTTGCTTGTGACGTGCAACTATATTTTTCATTATCGATTCAAACAGATTTCACTTACGGAGGAATTTGCGTCAGAACCACTGGATAATATTTCACTGCACGCTACCAGTTGGTATCTTCTTTCAAATTCTACAAATTCCATGCTGCAGTAAAATCCCAGTTGTAGACACATATGACGACCGAATTTTTCAAAAGTTAAAAATCAATTTATGTACATGGCATTAAATTTTTTTTAAAGAATTCACCAGTAATTGATTCTATACACAACTCTTATTATACATATCAAATAGCCTCGAAATTCGAATGTTTTTTTTCATTCTCAATTGTATCTGGAGAGCGCAACATTCAAGATTAATAGGGCAAACTCTTCCGATTGGCAAGCAGCAAAAAGCTAAAATGTCAGACTAGTTCCTTCAGGTGTTTTGGCTTTCGAATTTCTTCGCGTCTTACGTCGTTGAATTACGTAGTCGGACCTTCCGTTTGAATCCAGAATGTTGCTGTGATCAGAAAGCCTCTGTGCGAATTGCCCTGACATCTGCGGTCTTCAAACAGATCTTTTGGCTGAGTTTTTTACTACTAGCTTGACCGCATGCCAGTTGAGAATTCCTTCTATTGCCGCTAGTGTGCTCATAGCGCCGGTTACACATATTCCTGCAATCCTTTGCATGCATTCCAATCTTTTAACGTACGTCTCTTTATCGCACGCCGTCCAATAAACTAGTGAACCATAGAGCACTAGAGGTAATGAACTATCAGTATTTAGTGCAGAATATTTTGTAACCATTGTAGTTACCAAAGCATGTGCAGTGTTAGTGTAAATCACCAACGCAACCGTGACAAAAGTCAATTGACTTTGACTTGCATTTCAGACAAGTAAACTCGGAAGAAAGCACTTGTTCATACTTGAAGAAACACAAGTATAAGTCCTCAAAGTTGATATGTACATACATACATACGAACAAATGGACCACACTTCCAATCCTTCTTGCTTTTAGTGGATGCTTCCACAGCCATATACACATACTTGTACATATATGCTCGGTACTATAACTTATAGAGCTGAACAAGCGTTTTATGTGAATCGTTTGCAGTTGGCAACTTTGCGCCTAATGAATTGCTGAATCGCTTAACTGTTGTTTGTGTCGGTTTTTGCTGTTAAGAAGCGCAAGTCTTCAAGTGCTCAGTTGTCGCTAGAATCATACTTGACACCTCGACTGCAAGCGCTTTAATGGTGACTTGGTGGCTTGGTGACCATCATGACTCCCGCATTGAGTCATGCATGTGCAGCACTTGAGCTGACACTTATGGCAGCCAACGTAATCGCTTCTTGTAAGTAATTTCCCACTTGCTTTGATGACTTCTTGTTCTGATGGGTGCTGTTCTGCTGTCTTTAAACTCTGCCTATGATGCGATCACTTGGCTGCTTGTCTGGATGCGCTCTTTCTAGTGAAGTGAAACACATGTGGCAGTTGGTCGGTTGGTGGTGAGGGTGCCGTTGCGTACGTATTCTCGTCACACATACAAAGCCTACATGGATAGAACTATTTACCCTATAGGGAAAAGAGAAGTGCTGAGCGTTCAAAATTGCGTGTGAACGCATTGGCCTTGCGAGCTGACTACCACTTCTGATGTTGCAAGCATCATCATGGAAATTTAGAAAGAGGCTACTTTGCTGGAATCATACCATAAAAGTGGGATATATAGTGAAAAAGTTGGCAAGTAGATGCGTCGTCATGAAGAATCTATAAGTCTTTTTAGATGTCACACTAATTTGCCACCCTCTCTGCCGTTGCAATAACAATGCTAATGCTAATAACTTCAGTTAGAGACAAATGCGAACTAGTACCGTGACTACTTCCGGGTTTGTAGTCAGACAATCCAATTTACAGTTGGTGTTTATGCGCTGCACATAGTGTAAAATACTAAACTACATACAGACAGTTATTCTTTTATTCTGTAATGAAAAAAAAAAATTCTGAAATAAACAATAGAGTAAAAAAAAGTTTTTAAAATTTTTTTATATTTTTTTGTTTAATATTTCTTTTAATATTATTATTTTGTTAAAATGTTTTTGATATTTGATTTACTAATACTTTTTTAATTTTTTTTTTTAATTATTTTTTTTTATGTTTTTTCTAATATGTTTTTTTTTAATAATATATTTTTTTTTTAAATATTTTTTTTTAATATTTTGTTTTTAATATTTTTAATATATGTTTAATTTTTTTTTAATATTATTTTGTTAATAGTTTTTTGATATTTGGTTTTTTAATAATTTTTAAATATTTTTTTTAATGTTTGTTTTTTAAATATGTTTTTAAATATTTTGTTTTCAATATTTTTTTTTATATATTTTATATTGTTTTAAAACAACAACAACACCTCTTATGTCACGTTCTGGCACTGATCCAATTTAGTAAAATTTTAGTTTTAAATTTAATATTTTAATTAAATAAAAATTAAAAATGTTTCACATATTGCCGGATATTTTGCTCAAAATTTACTAACAATTATTTATCGGATTTCAATCCCCTCGAAGAGTGGATTTGCAGGGTGAGCCATCTTTTATGTTGGTATGAAAACATTGAATAACTTTGAAAAAAAAAAAAACAATTGATTTGTATAAGTGAGGTATTTTTATTTGGTTTGCGTATTTACAATTTATTAAAACTATTTTTTGAATACAGTATCAATAAAGTGGCCACCTTTATTAGCAATCACAAACTGCGAATTTTTTTCTACGTTTGTCATCACCTTGTCAAGCATTTCCGGTTTTATAGCGTAGATTTCGGTTGTTTCCATGTACAACGATCCCTGATTGAAATTGTACTGAATTGACGTATCGAAAACATGTATGTTGAAGTCGATCGGTTGGTAAATGACAAAGTTATTCAACGTTTACATATTGACATAAAATATGGCGCACCCTGTAGTTAACTGATTTTACAAGAATACAATTTTTTAAGTGTGCTTGGGAATGGAAAATGCGAGTTTCTTCGAGGACCAGATGGTTTTAATTATTATTTTTTTATTTTTAATATTGTTTTAAATATTTTTTTTAGATATTTTTAAAATTTTTTTTAATATTTGTTGTTTTTAATATATTACTTTTTTTAATATTTTATTTTTTAATGTTTTGTTTTTAATATGTTTTTTTATATTTGGTTTCTTTAATATTTTTTTTGTATTTTTTAAATATATTTTAAATATTTAAACTGGTCCACTCTGCATTTTTGGAACATCTCGGGTTTATATCCGAAAAAGGGGATGGCCACTATAGCAGCTTACGTCGAAGATGTATGCGAAATGCTTTATGCTGCTAAAACAATAACAACTCTTAATAAACACCTTAATAAATTCCGTTTTTCCAACTTTAGTTTCCCGGTTTTAATGCCACCCAAATCATAGAACCCTTGACCAGAAATCCATTCGTTTATTAATATGAGAAAACTTATATAGATTTAAGCAGATGAAGAAAATGAGCGGTTTTTCCTGAAGGTTTTACGGTTGCTATTTATATTTCTGGTCTTGGGCATTTCCAGCATTGTCAGGCGCCACCTGACGGTTCCATTGAAAAGTTTGACATGTTTTACCATAAACGCAATCAGAACATTTGATGCTTGAGCCATATTAGTGCTGTGTACAGTGAATTAACAAGACAAAAATTAATTATTGATCTATCCGGCAAGCACCATCATTTAACACCGCGAAAAATGTGTACCATAATTTTCTCGTGTACGCCTTGGATCCCACTAGATTTAAAAAACGCCCAGGAAAGGTGTCTGGACAAAGTGCTTTGAAATTTGATTGAAACGAATGCAAAGGGGGTTTGTTTTGAAAAACAGTGAAACTGTTTTTAGCCACCAAAGTTAATTTTTCCATTGATAGGCCAGAAATGTGAATAGCAACTCTCGCATCTGTCACTCTTGGAAATCTTTTTTGACCGGTTGGATCGCAGCTACAATTCGAGTGAAGTATTCTCATTGAAATTTCTAAGAATCGGTGTAGGTATGTTTCACTTTAATTTTCTAACATTAGAAGATATGTGCATATTTCTTTTCTTCATGTGGGTTTTAATCTATTTCTATGGAGAAAACCAAATAATTCCTCTTCGGTTCTTTATTAAAAAATATAAGTTTGGAAAGCTGCGCCATTTGATTTTGCCTAATTGTAAGATTATTAGAAATTGAGAAAATATGCATGTGCAGGGAATTCCACCAGTACCGAATTGGTTTGCTTCTAGTGAATTTAGCATCATGACTAGTTCGCATATTTCCTCTTTTCCATATAAACAAATTGTAAGCCAGGGAGTACCACTGCCTCCACGATAGTCAGTTTACGCTACTGGAACGACCCGGATTGATATCCGTCCAAGGACAGTCACTTCATCAACATTCCCCCTAGATGTATGGGGAATTTTTATGCTGCTACAAGAACAACAATCAACAGCCACTGTCGCCGAGTTACCAACAAACTTGCAGTCGTAATTTATTTTTAGTTATTTGACTTCAATTTATTATTTATAAATTTAATAATTAACATTTTATTAACCATCCTTTTCTTTGTATTTGAAAAGCACAGAAACCGCAGCCATCTCATAATCACCTCCCCAACCTACAGCATCAGATATTAGTTTCAGTAGTTCATGTTTTCCCTGCAGGGATA
Source organism: Anastrepha ludens (assembly GCF_028408465.1). Classification (NCBI taxonomy): domain Eukaryota; kingdom Metazoa; phylum Arthropoda; class Insecta; order Diptera; family Tephritidae; genus Anastrepha; species Anastrepha ludens. The sequence goes on along the minus strand of NC_071499.1, from coordinate 5,579,695 downwards.
CAATATTTTTGCTCCATCAACATTATTTAGCATGTTATTTTTCAACTAGCCAAATCATTAGCTGCCTTCGAGACGCTGCCGATGTGCTCCGCCGTGTGACGTACATATCTTCTTCACAATTTCATTTGGCAAGTTGCAGCTGGAGTGCAGTTCTTCAGAAATACTTCAATTCCACAACAGTTGCTGGTGTACAAGTATTCAGTGAACTTGTGTGGCATGTTGTTGTGGCGGCTATGTGCATCCGGCTTCATCGTTCCCGAATATGCAAAGCAGGAAAATCGTTTTATGTTTGGTTGAAAGTGACGCATTTCGCGGATGCAGAAGTCTGTTATTCACCATCATTAACACTGGGGAGTTTAATTGCAGTCAAAATGTGGGCGGACGTTTGCACATTTCCTTTTAAAGTCATATTGGCCTCTAAAGAAAATAACAACTTTGGAGATAGTGCAATCATTCATTCTCTTAAGAATTCTCGTACCGGCATGAAAGCACAGTGAAACTTGTCTAAGCGAAATTTTTCTAATTCAAAATATTTGATTATAATTTTTGGTCTCGAGGAAGTTTTAGAAATATCTACATATCTACTACATAGCATATTTTGTGTTCGACTTAGAATAAAGATCCAGCTGTTTCGTTGGCTAGGTTATGTCGTCCGAATTGATAGAAACGCTCCGGCTCTCAAAGTATTCGATGCGGTACCAGCTGATGGTAGAAGAGGAAGGCCACTTCTGTGTTGTAAAGAAGGACTTGGGTTCACCTGGTGTGTCCAAGTGGCGTCGGTTAGCACGAGAAAGAAACGACTGGCGCGCTTTGTTAAACTTGGCCAAAATTGTGTAAGCGGTTATCTCGCCAATTAAGAAGAAGAAGAAGAACTATGTATATGTATTCTACACACAAATATTTTTCTACAAATGTTTCGCGATGTTGCGATCGCTGTAGCATCATCGGAAATAGCAGCAACTTTACTAGCAGGTGGTTGAAAAGTTTATTCCACATTCAAGTTGTCACTAAATAGAGATTTGCAGGTACTCGAGCCGACATCATGAAAGCATGTCTTAAAAGATTGGCTTTATGGCATGAGATCAAAAACATTTTTTTATGTCTGCGAACAGCCAGTAGTCGCTGAGAGCCAAATCTGGCGAACACGGCGGATGTGAGAGCAATTCGAAGTTTAATTCGTGTAGTTTTGCCATTACTTTGTCATCATCAAGACGTTCTTGTTCTTTGTCAACAGTGAGCAAAGCTTTCTCATAGTCAAATGCTCATGCAATATAAAGCCAATACAGTCTCTTGATATCTTTACAATGTCAGCTAATTCTCGCAACTTCACTTTGCGATCATTCAAAACGATTTTGTGGATTTGTTTGATGTTTCCTAGTGTTACCGCCTCGTTGTGCATCATCGGTGTTTTTAAGACCACGCTTGAAGTCAGCGAGCCATCGTTTTATTGTTGTATCTGATGGAGCGGAGTCCCCATAATACTTTTCAAGCACTTTCTTCACGGTATTTTTTCCTATCAAGAAGCAGTGTAGAATTAAAACACGAAATTCTTTTTGATCCATTATTTTGAAAATAAAAAAGTAGTGTCATTCTCGACACAACAACTCACGAACTAATGGATAGGATACCATGAAATTTTAATAGCTGTCTTTTTAAGGTTAGTACTAACTGAAAAAGAGGTGAATGCAAGAAAACTAGTGCCATCTATGTGTTAGGGTCTCTTCAGCCCATGTGTTATGTACATGGGTTTTTGAAAAATCACTTACAAGTTCATTTTGCCCGTAAAGTGGTATCCAGATTGATATGATAGTAACAGGTGGCGCTAAAGTAATCCTCCTATCAGAAAATGCTATACATTTTGCGATTGGCCCCTAATTCAGTTCTGTTTTGACATTTGTGTAGTAAACTCATGCGAAATACACGTTAATAAACAATGCTACGCTACACTGCTCCAGAACGCGAAATATTGCTGACTATTTATTTGACCAATAATCGGTCGGTGACTTTGACACAACGTCAATTTCGTCGCAGATTTCCTCGCCGTCCAACGCCTACTGGTGAAACACTGCGACGTTTAGCCGCTCGCCTTGAAGAGACTGACACAACAAGAGATGCTGCCACGCGTGGCAGACCCCGGAGTAACCGTTCTGCGGAGAATATTGCTGCTGTAGCCGAGGATGTCATGGAAGCGCCGTCGACATCGACCAGACGACGTGCCACGCAAATGGGTATCGGTCGACGGTCTTTACAGCGAATTTTGGTACAAAATTTGAAGATGTTTCCGTACAAAGTCCAGACGGTGCATCAGCTGTTAGCTGCTGACCGCCAATCGCGTCGAACATACGCTCAAGCCATCCTTAATCACCACCAAGAGGAAGATGATTTTTCATCAAAAATAATCATGAGTGATGAGGCCCATTTCCATCTTAGCGGGTACGTAAATAAGCAAAATTTACTCTTCTGGGGCACTGAAAATCCGCGTGTAACCTACGAAGAGCCATTACACCCGCTCAAAGTCACTGTATGGTGTGCTGTTTTCGCTGGAGGAGTCATCGGACCTTTTTTCTTCGAAGACGTCGTGGGCCAAACGGTTACTGTGAATGGTGAGCGCTACAGAGCAATGATCAACGAGTTCTTTTTGCCGCAACTTGATGAATTGGGATTGGAAAACATGTGGTTCCAACAGGACGGTGCAACGGCACACACTGCACGTGCCACAACCGATATGCTGAAGGATGCATTTCCCGGGCGCCTAATCTTCCGTTTTGGCGATTTACACTGGCCAGCAAGATCGCCTGATTTGACCGCTCCAGACTTCTTTTTGTGGGGCTTTTTGAAGTCGCGGGTTTATGTCAACAAGCCTCAGACTCTTGCAGCTCTTAAAGACAATATCCGTCAAGAATGTGAGGACCTATCGCCGGAAGTTTTGGCCAAAGTGATGGAAAATGTCATAAAAAGGGCTCACAGGGCAATCAACTGTGGCGGCGGCCATTTACATGACATCATATTCTCGACTCTATGTAAAAAAAATTAAAAGACCAAATAAAAATAGTTCACAAGAAGAATCAAAGTTTTTTCTTTTTTAAATTACAGCCAAAAAACATCGCAAGGTTACTTTTGCGCCACCTTGTATATAGTGATCGCCATAACCAGAACGGTTAGCCCGCTAAAGGAGATGTCAGCATTTTCACCTGAAAAATTAAATAAAAAAATTCTATGACTAATATTAATATATAAAGCCGAATGGGTTGGTGCGTGACTACCATTCGGTGGTGCGTAGGTTCGCATCTCCGTACATGAAACACCAAATTGATAGAAAAAATTATTTCTAAAAGCGGTCGCCCCTCGGCAATCAATGGTCCGAGTGTATTTCTGCGATGAAAAAAGCTCCTGTAGGTCTGTAAAAATCATTATTTTTTATTCAGTAAACCAATCATTCAAACAAAAAATGGATGATTAATTTTGCGCCACCTTGTATAATATCAATTTGTCTCAAATATTAAATTAATTTAGTTTAGAAATTTATTTAGTTTAAACTTTCTCGAACAATAAGTACTAAAAATTGTAAACAAATTTCTAAAAAAATGTCTAATGTCGATTTCTCTTTCCATTCTAGATTATGCGACCTCTTTGATTTCCAACCAAAAACATCAATCAATGTAAGTTGACTATTTTACTATGCAAATACGACACTAAGAATAATTCTTTTCCTGTTCCATAAAAGTATTATTTATAGAAAATTTTGAAATCAGACGTTGTTGTCCTTTTCGAATGGCCACCAAACAATACATCAATCAATTTTTAAACGAATATGGAAAACGCTTCCGCTGTTGTAACTGAAGTAGGCTTTTGTACTCTCGTATCTGCCAGTGTGTGCTAAAAAACACATTATAAGCAGTTGGACAGTGTTTCGGTTTCTCTCCAGGTTGTTGACTTCAATAATACATACAGTGAGTGCCAGGCGAAAACGTACATCTAATTTTGTTTAAGTTATTACATGTTCATATTTGACAAAAAAAAAAAAACAGTACAAATCAAAGACTTCCCAAATAAAAAATAAAAATATAGAAAAAAAAGATTCGAACATACGCACTCCTGAATGGTAGTCCTACACTGGTTATAAAATCAACAAAAATGGTTCAAAATTAAAAAAAATTTAATCAAATTTTTTTAACTTTTTCGCGGCTTAACAGCTTTATAGCGCATGCAAGTTTAAAAAATGTTGTTGCTAATACATTTTAACAATTTAGCGGTTATATGAGTTCTGCAAAGACATAAAATTACGTTCTATGAAAAGATTTCGTAAGATTTTCAGCCAAAAGCCTCACCATTTCTTAACTACGAGAAGTCATCATATTGGCATTACAGTCCGGGGTGGACCATTGCCTTGCTTTAAGAGGTTAGGGGTAGTCAGAGGCCCGAAAAAATGATGATTTTCACGAATTTTTTTTGGTACTTAATTAATTTATTTAACAAAAATAAAAACATAGCATAAAAACATCATGTTTTAACTTGACTTCTTCAAAATTTAAAAAAAAAAAAATTAATAATTGCAAAAGTTATCGCTGTTTGTGTGAAGCCCGTTTCTCCAGAAGTCCCTTGCGGTGAACATCACAAGTCCTTGCAGATTCATCTAAAACCAATCGGATGAGAAAAATTATTTTTATTGATAGATAATCTCGAGCCGGATCGAAGCTTTTTTTTTTTTTTCAAAATGAACAAAATGGCGGCCTCAGAAAAGTTTTTCCAGATTTTAGAAAAAAAAACCAACAGTTAATTGTTAAAAAAAAATCGAAATTTTTGAAAAAAAAAAAAATCCTTCGATCAGGCACAAGTTTTTTTTGTTTTTCAAAAGCTGTATAAATTTTATTGAAATCTACGTAGCGGTTTTTAAGTTACAGTGTTCACCAGTTCAAAAAACATAGTTGTGAGAAAAACGCATTTAAAATTTTGCTATCTGCTCCGGAGCGCCCGAGCGCCCTTTATTAGTTGTTGAATATCTCGAAGAGTATTTGTCGGATTCACTTCAAATTTTTACACAATATTTTTAAAACATTATACTTTAAGAAAATGCAAAAAAAAATCGATTTTTTGAAAATTCTGACTACCCCTAACCCCTTAAAAACTTTTTTGGTCGTTCTTTCGCTGCTCATTCTTAAGACGTGTCCATATCACCGTAATCTTTGCATCATAAAGGGAATGGATGTGCAATTTATTGGCCGATCCTGCGGCATGATGCCTCTAACTTATCACTTCTAATCTCGTCATTACGCCTGCGTGCGGTGGTGCTGCTAACCTTGACTGGTGACTGAATACCTCTCAAAGAGTGAATCTTCAGTGGGAAGGAAGGGAACGAAAGAAATGAGGTGAGAAAATCGCGGTTTGATGCTGGCGACCCCTTAAAACCAGTAATAAATCATATTGCCACGAATCCAACTATGAAAAGTAGCGAATTCAAATTTATTGAAATTAAGAATTGCAGAGACACATTTTTGAAATTTTGGCGAAGTTTTGTCGTTGAAAATTTTTTTTTTTAAGTTTCGAATTATGATTTAAATAATTTTTGTTATGTGTATTGTATTTTTATAAGAAAGGAACAAAAAAGTTAGCGATCAAAACATTGCAAAAATAGCTGCACGCTTTTAAGCGACACTGTATATTTATTTTTTGCGCATGAGTAAATATTGTACTTTTGTTTTGACTTTGCAAAGCGTTCGCAATGCGGTTACATTCATTAATGACAACAACAATAGCAGCCAGATACAAAAACACAAGAAGGAAAATGTTGAACCAAAAGTGGCACTTCCGCTTCGCGTCTACTTCGTTGATGGCAATGGGTCTGTGTACTTGTAAAGTTAATAAACGCGCGCACACGCATACGCACACAAAGCTAACTGCTGCCAGTTGGAAAAGTGTCTCCGCTTTTAGTAAATCATTTTTATTCCGAGATTTGTATCAATTTCCAAATGGGTAACTCTTTCGAAATCCTCTGAGGGTTTCGCTTGTGCAATAATCATTTATGTACGCAAATATCATAATTTCAGTTTGTATTGCCGTACAATAATTAAGTCATACGCCGTTAATGGAGTATACACGCAGCTGATTTTATGGTTAAATGAGGTATTGAGCAGAAGTAACTGATGCCACATACCGCTTTACTGGAGGTCGGTGTTACAATATTGTTTTTTGCTGTAATACTATCATATCCAGTGTAAAGTTTCCTTGAAATGTACATACAAATGTTCATATTTTGATTGAAAAAATGTTATATTCCAAAAGAAATAGTTTACTTTTATTTAGTTTTTTGTTTTCCTCTATGAAACACGAATTTTCTGTAGGCTATTATCATAGGTTAGGTTAGGCTCGATGATATTTGCGCAGAAGCGTGGACGATGACAACTCCCAATGAAGCGACGCTTGGAGTGTTTGAGAGAAAGATTCTGCGCAAGATTTTTTGGACCATTGCACGTTGGCAACGGCGAATATCGCAGGCGGTGGAACGATGAGCTGTATAAGCTTTACGATGTCATAGACATAGCGCAGCGAATAAAGATCCAGCGGCTACGCTTGCTGGGTCAAGTCGACCAAATGGATACAAACGCTCCGGCTCTGAAAGTATTTGATGCGGTACCAGCTGGTGGTAGCAAAGGAAGAGGAAGGCCTCCATTGCATTGGAAAGATCAGCTGAAGAAGGACTTGACTTCGCTTGGTGTGCCCAACTGGCGCCGGTTAACACAAGAAAGTAACGACTAGCGCGCTTTGTTAAACTCGGCCAAATTCGCGTAAGCGGTTATCGCGCCAATTACGAAGAAGAAGGTTAGGCTCGAATTGCCAGTTATGTACAAAATCTTTTTTTAGTACATTGAACAGTAATCTCCGCCAACTGTCCTTTTATGGTGTGTAACAAATTTATGAAATTATTTCATTAGAAACAAATTTATAGTATTTTCGTTTTCATGGGGGTCCCTTGAAAAGTCCGTGCAAAGTCAGAGAGATGGCATTACTGGCGCCTATCGAGGTTATGTTTAGTTAGTAGCATCTTTTTGAAGAACACACACCAAGTTTCAGCTAGATCGGTCATTATGCAGTTTTATGCTTATTAAATGTTGCATAATACAGCGTAAGTTTGAAGTTTTGTTTTTGCTTGCGGTCTTATGCATTTTCTCTACATAAAAAAATTCGATCATTCATTATATTGGAGAAAATGCTTTACACCATCAGCAAGCAAAAGTACCAAAAATCAACTACAATTTTGAGCCACCGTAACTCTTAAATTATTACACCAAAATGGAATGGGCTAAAAAGTTTGAGATTTTAATGAATTTAATGAATTTATTGAATTTTTGATATTTTTATGTACAGTTTGAAACTCTGTTTTCTGTTGATGAAGGGACTTACAGTTTTTTATGAGGAGCTTTTTTTATGTGTTTGGCATTCGGTTGAGTGATTTCCCCTTTTTCATCACCACTCGCACCAGTTCACGCCTCAGCAGTTGTGGTCGCAAGCTTATTAGAAATAGGGTTCCAACTTGTTTCATATGCGCCCTATTATCCAAACCTGGTCCGTCGGTCTACTATTTATTCGTCCATTTTAAAGAAATTACTGGCGGGGGAAAAATTTATTCAAACGAGGAGCTGATTGCAGAAACGAATTGCTATTTTTCAGTCGTGGAAAAATTCTATTTTTCGGGGATCAGGCATCAAATAAGGGTGGGATCAGCGAATATTTAATACGGGGAACGTGTGATTTGAATATTTGGTTAAGTTGCCATTCCTTGCCTATTGAAGGCACCCTGATCTCCGAAAAAAGAATATCCCAAACTTGCTTAAGATTTTGATGCATAATTTTGCATAAATTTTCGTCATAATAGGTCTATAGTTTTTACCATATTGAGTCAAACAAAAAAATCCAAAATTAAGGATTTTGAAGAATTTTTCCCTCCGTTAATTATCTTTTTCTTTTTTGAAGTATAAGTGTTTTGAAGTTCATTACATATACTGAATCTATACGAATGTCAAAAAATACGCCCATACGGGAAAAAAACTTTTTTTTTCAAGTTGACGCCATTTTGTGAATTTTTTTTTCTTTGATTTGGCGTAATCCGATAGCGACATCCTAACTAATGAAGAATTTTTTTAATTTGTTTGTTTTAGATCACTACAAGGGTTGGAATTATTTCAACCATGGAGCACCGTTTTTTATGTAGCCCCACTCCACCGGCCTGTAATTCCACGATTTTTTAATTTGTTTTTACTAATTTTTTATACTTTTCAAATATTAATAAAAAGCATAAAAAATGGATAGTAAAAATATTTTTCATTTTTTTTATCTTAGTTTTAAAAATACCTAAAATTAAGGCGTCTAGACCAGAATACCCCCTTAATTCGACAAGCTGAGTTTTTAATTCAGCATTCTGCGATTCTCGACTTATATTTGAATTGTAGAGTTTGATGTTCTTACATCTCTATTAATTCTAATTCTCCAAATGCTTTTTGGGTCATAATTATATCGGAAAATGAAAACTCACCTTGAATTATGTTAATTTCAAATAGATGGAGGAAAAAATCAAGAGACGGTTTAAAATATTTCAAGCCTTGAAATCTATTTTGGAATTCCGTCAATATTCCCTCTATTTATTTTATATACTCGTTGAGTTTTTCTTTTTTTAATATTGGAACCATTTTTTGTATTCGAGGAAAATGGCAAAATGTTTTATTTTTATTGTTCTTTTGAAAATGTTGTAATTTAGTTTGAAAATTAAATATACACTGTGAGAGGTCAGGTATTATATTATCTTTCCTCTGCAAACAAGTTGTGTTGCCATTAATTTGTAACTTTTATTTAGCAATTCACTGCTCAGATGATTCAGATGATTTATTGTGAGACATTTTATTTGGATAAAAACGTATCAAATTTGTAACAATATAATAGCACAACAATTAAAAGGGAGCTCGGGAACATTTATCGAGAGCCATAAATATTTATTCTAAGAACCGCATTTTGGCCTCCCTTGTTATATTGTATACTCGTACACCTGTGTTCACAACAATGGCTATTTACTATTTTATTTTTTTAATAAAAATATAGCTTATTGTACAAAAAAACCCAATCATATAACTTTAAGTTCCAAACTTTGTACAAAATTTAAAATGTTATGAAATGTTACGAAATTTAAAACGGTTTAATTCTAGTTTTCTTTCGAGGTCGAGCGCTGCCTAATGGTAGTCACGCACAAACCCATTCGGCTACAGCGGGTAGCGGAATAAAAAGCAAGATAATTAGATATTAATTCAAATTGGTCAAAAGCAGGTGATGATCAGCCCCAATGATATAAGAACAGCCCTTTTGAAACGATAAAAATTGCTGCATTTCATTTATTAAAAAATCACTTCCATTTGTAAGTACTATTATTTAAGAGGCACTTGCCGTTTAGAAATTTTAGCAAGTAGAAAGCGTAGATATTGTACCGCATTCTCCAGCAAAACAGGCTTTATCTTGCTACTAACGTGTCTAATGTTGACTTTCAAGTCGTCAATCGTAGCTGATTTTTCAACAAAGGCCAGTAATTTGGCTTGCTGCAACAATGCTAGACCAGAAGAGTCAACCCACATGGCCTAGGTGACAAATTGGTGGCCTAATAAAGTGGCCTGAAAGTTGAAGGGCAATTAAAAGTCTTTAACTAAACATAAACTGAGCATATAAAGTGTCACTACGCGCCCGTTGTTGTTGTACTTGTTTTTTTACCTTTCAGTCACTTTTGTGATTATTTTCTCAGATCAGCAGATAAAAAAACAAACGGTTGCAAAAGGTCACAGAATGTTATAATTTCGATTTGACCGAAGTTGGTAGGGGTCTTTTTCATTAAACTCTCTGCAATGGTTTATAATTTGAGTTTTAAGAAAGCAACTTAAACTGCTTGAGACATTAATTAAATTCCTGCGCAGTGTGCACAGCTGCACGCAAAAAAGACATACCAATACGAGTATACCTCTATAAAACTTGTGTATATTTGTGTAGTTCTCTGTACGTACAACAGTATAGGGTATCCCATTAAGATTGTGTTATTTTCTCTAATTTGACAAAAACAAAAAACAGTGGTGCGCAGCTGAACAGTTTTAAGGCTTTTACTAAAATGAGCAATATAAATACAAAAACAATATGAATGAAGGTTATGGTGGACAAGTCCATTATCACTTCATGACGTTGGTTGTTTTGTTGACATTTTCGCATAGCGCCAAGTCAATTTAATCAACGTTGCGCCGAATTTTGTATTGTATTTTAATAACGACGCTCTTGGGGTATTCGAGAGAAAGCTACTTCGGAGAATCTTCGGTCCTCTTCGAGTTTGCTATAACTACTACCTCCGAATGAACCACGTGCTATATGAGCTCTACGACGATGTTAACATAGTTGGCCACGCTGGCTGGGCCACGTAGTGCGTATGGATGCAAAAGCTCCAGCAAAGAAGGCATTCAGATGGAAAGTTAGAGTATAACGACGTAGGAGAAGACCATGCCTCCAATGGAAGGACCAAGTGGAGGTAACCCTGTCATCGATTGGCGTAACAAATTGGAAAAGGTGCGCGCAAAGCAGAGACACCTGGCGAGTCTTAAACGCCGTGTCGGCGAAATTCCAAATTTTCCTAGTGGCTTTTCACATTTCCTAAGCGTTATGTCCATGTAGTATTTTCAATGCTCATAGGTACATAACAGCTATCGAATAATGTTGTGCGACTCACACGATTACAGTCGAATCGACGTTATTGGAACGATACGCTTTAATTTTCGACCAAACGCTGTTACTCCATCAGTATTCGCTAACAAATTTATGGGCGATCTTACAACAACAAAGCTGTACGATAGACACAAAATATGGCGCTAAGTTCCAAAGAGGCGGTCTTAATAGCACACCCACTATGTGCGCATATGGGTAAAGTGAATTTAATTTTTGCTCTTCCTATGGTAAGCCATTGTATGAACAAAGTTTGTTGACTTTTCATGGCAAAGTACTGCAAATGATTCCCTCTTTTTGGACTACAACTGGTAGGGTACTAGAGAGTGTACTACACACATACATAGATACATACTATAGATATATAGCAGTTAGCTAGTCCGTAGTTTTGTTGCGGCAGTCCCACATGTCTGGAGCACCCCCCACTTAACTGACCCGTATTTACTTACTTATGTACGTCTGTATGTATGCACGTTTATCGGCATGCCTACACAAAGTTTTACTCACTTGTCTGCCTTCAAGCTGCCTACGCCGTACATACATATGTACATATGTACACCCATCCATACAAGCACTAGTATTAATTTGTAAATTTTTATTTTTTATTTGTTTTTTTTTTGGACTCGTTCGTTTTGCATATCATTGTTAACTGTTAATTTATTTCCATTATGACTTCATTTATTTATTTACTGTCTCGTTGCTTTTTTGCATTTTTAATTAATGCTTGAAGTATGACGACAGTCTTTGCATTCGTAAAATACATAAATTGCAACCATAAATGTTTTTTTCTTTTTGTTCACTTATTTGAGTGCAGTAAAAATGCATGCAATAGCAAATGACATCATTACCCATCGAACGAATTGAAATTTCAATTACAGGATAGAGAAATGTTCTTTGTTGTACGTATCTTAGATGTAGAATGTCGTTCGAACACTAAACGCTTATCAGGGTTATAGGTGTTCTATAACAAACACCCATGCACTTGTAAGTAAGCACTAATTCGCTTAAAAATGCTTGTAATTTTTTAAATTGAACTGCCCAGGTTGACAAACACAAACAATTTTTGTACTGCATACCTGAGTGGCGAATTAGTTGAAAAAGATCTCTGATACTTCTACTATTTGATGAGCCTCTTGTCTAAAAAAATGGAAACTTACGCTCTCATACATTTTTTTACATCGTGAATTTCTGCTACGAATTATTGCCTTACCTAATTTCACAATTTTCAGCGAATTTTACAATTTCGAACACCTAAGCTCTCCACTTAACAATAAATTATTTGAGATTATGTAGTTATGAGTACATTTCTTTGTACAGGTTGGTTGAAAAGTATTGAAAACGATGCCATTGCTCAGCAGTGGATTCAAAATTTATACGCCATTCCATGTTTCATTTAACACACAAAATTTTATCTCGATCCATCAGTTTATTCTTTTGTTCAAGCCACTTGAAGTTAACGTGCGGTGTATTTTTGCAATGGAAAGTACCTTAATTGTGCGTGGATAAAATGCTTTGTTTTAGAAGGTTTGCCAATGAAAACTCGTAAAAGAAATGGTTAAAATGTTAAAGGAATTCTTTACCTCAATGTCAGCTGTGCATCGATAGGTTTTAGAAGACCGTAAAAGAGGACAAGCCGAACCAGTTAGTGGATTTTCAAAAATCGCAAGTACATCTGAAATCATTGAGCACGTTTTTGTTATTGTTTGTGACTTAGCTGAAATTGCTAATACTACAAGTACAGGCATCTCAGATAAAGAGTCTTTCAAAAGATGTTGTTCCTAGATCCTGTTTTAAAACAAAAAAAGTAAATTTTTAGATTCTTTCAGGATAGAACTCTTAATAATTATATGTGAAAAATAACATGATTTGAATGCCCCCCATAAAAAAAGCAGCCACAGCACTCTATACATGCAAAAGAATTGTGGGGGAAAATGGGGCCTCACCCCAAAAATAGTACACTGGCTATACCCAGCAGTGGTACGGCCTATCATGACATACGGTGTCTTAGTCTGGTTGCCAACACTTGAGAGAAGAACAACAGTAAAACGCCTAGAAAGTATTCAAAGGGGTGCTAGTCTCTGCATAGGTGGGGCACTAAAGCCTACGCCCACGGCCGCGTCGAATATCATGCTGCATTTATTACCGATTGAGGCCTACAGCAAACAGTTGGCGGCGAAATCGACACTTAGGTTAAGAGAATCTTCTAACTTAGCCACTAGCAGAAGGAGTCGCGCAAGAATACTAGACGAATACCCCTTCCTACATCAAACGAGAGACTTTTGTAGCTCAGTAGAGTTGCATTTAAACACATCCTTTACCACAACTTTCCCAACGAGAGAAGATTGGGACAATGGGGTAATGGACAATAGAAGCGGAATCAGCATCCATACTGATGGTTCCAAGCTAAATGATCAAGTAGTCGGATGCCTTCATTCTAAAGGAGATGCCTTCATTCAGAGAAGGCCTGCTAGCCCTAAATAAAAGAGTCCTCACAACAAGAGATATAAACATATATTCAGAAAGTCAATCGGCCCTGAAAGCTTTAAAATCGTCTAATATTAACTCGAAGAAGTAAAAGAATGTATCGACGTTTTGACAGAACTATCACAGTACTTTGTAATAAACCTGCCAACAGGCTATGGTCTCAGTCCCTGACCTGTGCAACTAGTAGAATGAAGTGGCCGGAATGGAACATGGGCCGCACAAACCGACTGTTGAAATAAACAGGAAAAACATGAGAAATCTTCTCGGGGTAGGGCATTGTCTGATTGGCAGGCATGCCAGTAGACTGGGAGCGCCCTATAATGACTATTGCAGAAGCTGTAACGACATTGAAGAAGAAGAGACTATAGAACACTTTCTATGCGGGTGCATGGCTCCCTGAGTCTTGTTAGATATATTAAAGCCACAGGTTGGTTCAATGAGGACAATGTAGAGTGAGGAGAGGGGACAGCCTTGGTGGTATCACTATGTGCCTACAGCAGGCCTAGGTGTGTCAACCGACAACCACTATACCTACCTACCTACCACCATAATCACGTAAAATCCGCCAAACAGTCGATTCTTGAATGCTTAACTGTGGAAAACGTCAAAATATCGATGTCGAAAAAGCTATAGCAGCTGGGGAACAGTATTTGTAGAGCTTCCGTATTAGCATTATATAGAAAATCTAAAATGATTGGAGGATCTTTGAAATAAGTGTATTGAAGTTGAGGGAGAGTATATTGAACCAAAAAATACGTATTTCATTTAATAATTCACATTCATTTAATTTTGCTTTCAATACTTTTCAACAGACCTGTAGGCACACGTTGTGTTAAATATAGAAACTTTTGTAGGTATTTGAAGATATTTATTTTCTGGGCTAATATCAAACTCAACGAACGCAATTTCTATTCTAGCACGACCAAAGTATCTGTTGTAATTGAACGAACATCCAGCAGGTGGTAATTTCTATGCCTCGCCAAGGATTGTGGAAGTTTGTTTAAAATAATTTTATTAAAGTTTATTGGAGTGGTGGCGATGCATTCATTGCAACAGGAAATTTTCGACATACTGAGGTTGGGTCGTTGTGTTACTACTTTGTGTTGTCCCTTTCACAATCTGATGCGTCCATTGTGCGGGTCGGTTGAAATTGCCATACACAACAGTCCCTCGATTTGCCCCGTACTTGAATTACACGAATTCGCTTTTACACGATTTTTAAACAACAACAAAAAAATTTGTTTTGGCCTCATTCTGATAGTTTTGCATTATGTCATTTAGCCCAATATTCCAGATATTGAAGTGTTATTTGAGGTTGAGGGAATTTCAGATGCGAATCTCGTGGAATTAGTATTACAAAAAATTCCCGAAGATATGAAGAGAATAATGAGGCTGAAGAATTTGCAGCAGAAGTAATTGGAGAAGGGCTACGACGAGGTGGATAACTGCAAACTTACAGAGAACTGCAAAATAGATCCTGATACTGAGAAAGCATTGAATTTTCAAAGAACAATAAGTAGTGCACTAAGTCAATATCATTTATAGAAACACGGCAAAGTAAGCAAATATTAATCTCTGGTTTCGTGCCATCCACAAGTAAATAAACTTTTAGTAACCAAGTGGAAAATGTAGCTAACATCCAATTAGTGAAGCAGAACCTATGGAAAACGTCTGTTAGTGACTTAGATAGTGATGTTACACCACCCTTACCAAAGAAATGAAGAAATCTAGCTTTACAAAACTCAGAAGAAGAGTAAAGGCTGATTTTGATTTCCGATTTTTAAGTTGTAGTTGTTAATTTTTGAATTCTTTTATTGTTTACACGATTTACACGGTCTTCAGGTTTATTGAACATATCCGTCTACTTTGTAAGAATTCTGTGTCTCGTTTTACACGGTTTCGTTTTGCACGATTTTTCCAAGAATCCATTCTAGCGTATAAATCGAGGGATGAGTTGAATACATTTCTTTGTGATGTATTAACGAAGGCAAATGTGACCAATACGAATCGATTGACGCTTGTATCGCTAACCATTGAAAAAGTTTGGACCAATGATGCATTCGGCACACAAACCACACCAAACGATGCATTTGTCGGTGTGAATATTTAGTTGATGAGTCACCTCTAAATTAGTACTTCTGTAAGTGCTACTTGCTGAGCCGGGATTGGCGAAGCACTGAGACTAATTTTGAAAATACATTTGCTGATTCCATTTGCGAACTTTTTTGGGGTGTAAGTTTTTGTAAGGTAATTTGCCAGTATACACAAAAAATTCGTTTAAGAAGAGAATTAGGTGAAAACTATATTAAACAATTATTTTTAGAATTCACTTAAGAATTTATTTCGTGCTTACAAATTTCAATTCATCAGCTGCAACGCACATATTCCAGCGTTTGATTGATCCAGCTCTCGAAATATTCCTGGAACTCTTATTTTCGGTACAACATCAGAGCCGTCTTCGATTGTTCTATTAATCTCTTGCGGCTATTAAAAAGCGTTCGCCGTAATGGGTATTCGTTTCATTCTGATAAAAAATTTACGGATAATGAGGGTTCTGTGCGACGGTGCGTTAGCATGGTGCAAAATCAACGAATTGATTCACGTAAACGTTTCATAACGCCCAAATAAGATTTCTTATTAACTGTCTGATCTGGTAAAAATTCGTTGTGTACATTATCGTTGTAATCCATAAAGATAGTGAGGGTCGCTTTCGTTTTAGATTGAAAACGGTTTGTTTAGTTTTGGTTCATGGCTTTAGTGATATCAACGCGGTCCCTTCACTTCAACGTCGTGAATGTATTCATAACTTATGTTCAAGTCTTCAGCGTTCAATGTTCAAGTCCTAATCGGCTGGTTTCTATAGAATATCATTCTTCTTCTTCTTAGTATCACAGTTCTAGCAATGGTTCAGTGCTTCATTCACAACCTTGCGCCATCTATCTCTATCTAAGGCTACTTCCATTCACCGCCGAACGTTTAGCTTTTCAAGGTCAACTTCCACGTCTTCCAGCCATCTCTGTCTGGGGCGCCCAATTCTTCGGCCACCAACAGGCCGTAATTCAACTGCCTATCGAGCTGTTCTCTCCTTGGGCATTCAAACGCGTGCCCGAGCCTTCTTATCCTCTGAGATTTTATAAATCTTATCTCAGTTTCGGTTTTTGCTAATAGTTTTAGCCCATGATTATATCTAATTCGATAGGTACCGTCTTGCAGACTTACGGGTCCATATATTTTTCTTTCAAATACTATTAACTGATTAATGTCAGTAGTTTTTAGCGTCCGTAGTTCGCATGAATATCATTACCGAAACTATTTCCCAGTTCTACGGTTTTCGCACCATTGCACCCATTTTTAACGCAGAATTTAATACAAACGCGTTGTTGCAAATTTAAATCCATTTTCAAAGTTGGAAAGGTAGATTTACTCAAGACGGAGTCACTTTTACAAATGTCAAGAAATGGCGATAAAATTCGGTAGGAATGTAATTCACAGATGTGGCAACCAAATGAGCTAGCGTCACCTGGCGGTTGTTTCGGTAACTTTTTGATCAAGGCGTTGCAGAGGGATCTGATGTATTCTTATATATGTACGCACATGATTTATTTCTGGGCGCCGCGTTCATATGTGTACATATGTTCTTATATATGCACTCTGCTAAGTACAGTGAGCATTTATTTATTATTTTTCGCACTTCGAGAAAATGACGGCTGTTCGCATTATTTTGTGCATTTCGCGCGAAACGTGCTAATCGATTATATTTGCATGTACGTAGATGTGTACGTATGTATGAGTTTGAATACCTGTGTAAATGGCAAAAATATTTTCGTGTGTGAATGCAAAAATAGTCAGAGCTCACATAAAACAAAAAAACAAAAAAAAAAAAAATTGGGTGGAATGAACGACCCTGCTGGGCGCTACGTAGACACCCCTAAATGCATGTTGACGGTTGGACAGTAAGGGCACTTTTAAAAATATGTATAGAAATGCAGCTCATTTGCACTGGGTCGCGTGACTTATGGCATTTTCTTAAAATTAGAAATAAATACTTTTTTAAGCCAAGTTGCTAACAGGTTTAAACGCTTATATGGTACACATGCACGCCTTGCTTCACACATACACGCATATGTAGGCATGTACTTCTAAAAATGGGCTTACAGAGCGCTCATGAAAAAATATTTACGTATTGGATGGAGAAATCTCTGAATGCATTTTCTCTAAACCAGTTTTTGCCTTAGTAACGAGATATGCACACATTGCACATTATTTCTCTTCCAATTATCGTTGGCTTGCCTGCCCATGTGCGTGTGTACTTCTGGCCAAATTGTCTTATCACACTAATTAACAAATATCGTTTAATTACTTGGCGAAGCTTAAGAACTCATTTTTCAACTTTGCGTCAATTAGCCGGCTACTTTTAATTGCTGGATCACACCGCAATGCTAGACAACATTTGTTATGCGCGCACACACTTACATATATATGTACTTATGTGCCTACACACATCCATGCACACGCATGTATGTGAGTAGAAATATCGCGTTTGACTTTCACTCATTTATGATGCATGACCGCCATTCAATTATCATTTTCAGAACCAAACAACAGCGAATAATTTTCAAAATCTCTGTAAATGAATTAAATGAATTATAAATAACACTTTCGTTTTATATTTCAACTTTTATGTAAAGATGTATGCATATGTACGAGGGACGGCTGATAACTTCACGTCCTATGGTGCTTAAGTAATGAAAAGTATGGTTTTTTATTTTTAGTTTTCAATATAATCCCGCTCAACATCCTGAATATAATTTCTTATATCTAATATAGAATGTAAATTTTTTGTCGCTGGTTTTCTCAAAATAATGAAATCAGAAACAGAACTTTTTTGTATTTTATTTTTTTTTTTATATTCACTTTTAATATACATACTATAAAAGCATACTTGTGACCTTTTCTCTTTTCAAAGTTTAACATAAAATAGTTCGTGGTAGTCAAAAAATCAAAGGAAAGAACTAAAGACCCCCCTATATTGGGGTACATGGATACGTTTCAATGCTAATATTTAGTATAAAATGTTTTATTTTGGATGACTGCAACGCATCTTTTAGGCATTGCAGATTGTAAGTTATCAATAACATCTTGCGATATGCCTTCCCATGCTCCTTTTACAACTTCCAACAGTTCGTCCTTGGTCCTATAATTTTCTCTATTAATTTTTATATTGGCGATCGTTCATAAGAGTTGAGGTCAGCTGCGTCGCAACCAAGTTTTACAATGGTTGAACGTGTGTTTAGGATCGTTGTCCTGTTGAAACCTCCAGCTTAATCGCATCTCCTCTTCAGCGTGTGGCAGCAACTCTTTTGTAAAATCTCGGTGTACGTGAATGGGTCCGTTTTTCCTTTTATTCGATGAACTGATCCGATCCCTTGTCCAGAAAACAAGAACCCCATACCATTATATTATCACCCCGTTTTTGGCAGTTGCAATGCAATACTTAGGGTTGAGCCTATGCCCTTTCGCTCCTCTCACATGTCTTATACCATCGAATCTTTTATAATGCATTTCGATTCATCCGAGAATAAAACAGTCTTCTATTTTTGGGCCGTCCAATCAAGGTGAGCTTTCGCAATTTCTAGTCTGGCCTTTATATTTTTTGTTGAAATGAATGGCTTCTCAGCCAGCCGATGACTGAACAACCAGCCTGCAATTTGTTGCGCCACAAGTTGGCATTTTGTCAGTCATCACTTGTGACCAATATTTTTTACCAAAAATCGTTATTTAACTTTCCATCACTTTCACGCCATATTCGCCCGATTTTGCACTTTTTCTTTTCTTAAAACTGCATTTCCTGATGAAAGGGAAAAGATTTGTTGATGCTGAAGCCTTCAAGAGGCTTAATTAATCCGATATCTTGAGGAACGTGCCGGCTGACGATCTAAGTCATCTTTCGATATGCTATTAGATCGTGCAAATTATTGGGTTGAGTCCGAACACGTTTTTTCTGTATCCATTTTAAAATAGTCCTGTTTACCTTGGAACACACCTACTTTACTTTGTAACACACCTTGTACGTATGTATGTATTTGTAAATGTAGAGCATTTATATTTGCATTTACATATGTCTCAAATATACCTACTACGAGTACTTTGTTCTTTATTTTTTTACGTTTTCACTGCGCGTTATTTGGTTGTTATAGTGCAAGGTAAGTTGGCAGCCATTTGTTGCCAAAAAAGTGTCTTGCCAATAATTCATAAATAGTTTCAATTTTTCTTATGTTTATGTGCCAAAATATGCAATTTCATATGGCGCAGTGATTAAAAATACGCTCAGCAGCAAAACTATGTATACTGGGACCAAACACCCGTCGCTTTTCTTAATATTCGGAGACTCTTACCACTTTGCTAAACTTCCAAACCCTGAAAGCCGTTATCGGAGGCCAATAACCACCTATTGCAGGCGAAGAGGTTCAGCTGCTTCGTGAGATCCAATTAACTTTAGCTCAATTACGTTCAGGATATTGTAGCAGTTTAAACTCCTACCTCTTCAGAATCGACTCCAACATATTCAGTATATGTCTGACATCTGGTACCTTCACGCACGATACTAACCACCTTTTAACATTCCCTCTTAAACCCACTTACTTAACACCCCTTTCTCTTTGGTCTCAAACCGTCGAAACAGCATGCTTCCTGGGTCTATCGTTACATGAAACAGACGATGACGTCAGGACATACACCATAATGTCAGGGCTTGATGAACTGCTACAACAACCACACCCCTGTGCCTATGTTTGAAAGTTCTCCTGGGACTACTAAGCGTAGATGGACGGATTGGGAATCAGCATAACCTTTAAGCTTGCCGGATCTCTGCAACACCTTTCAATTTCTAAGGATTGCGAAGTTTAAACCTTTACATCACTTCACTGGCCAGTTGGCCATAAAGGCTTTGTTCACTCATAGCAGTGATTCAAGGATTTTGAAGATTACAAGGAAGCGAACAAAGGTTGATTTTTTCCAAAATTGTACATTGCATTTTATTGGATTTCGGGAGGCGAAAGGCATATGTAGATGGTTGGCGATCTATCCAAAGGAGCTTTTGAACGACGAACTTGCGTTGAAATTGTTCTTTCCTCTGCATTTAAATACAGGATAACATGAATTGTACATCTACCAATCAACGGGCAAGGCGTGGAATTGAATGCAAATCTAAACGATACAAACCGTTTGCCAGTTTTCTAGTTGAACCACACACGCTTCGGGCTCAACTGAAAACACAAAGTGCAGGAAATGGGAACTAGAGAACTACTATGGGGATTCCCGGCACTCGGAAGGCTCAAATCCAGGCTACTCGGTGAAGGACTCCTGCAAGTTTTGTAGTCGGAGGGCAATAAAGAGTGAGAAAAGATCGTTTTCTCTTTGACATTGCGGCTGGTTCGGGAAATTAGGTTTAACGATCGTGAATGTCTCTGATAGAAATATCGAGGCATTCGGTCTATGTGAGGCCATCTCTTGCTCTACCAGCTCACCAAACAAAACCGAAGTAAAAAATATTTATTGGCGCGAAACTGTTCATTTTTTGGCTTCATTTTCGAAATTTTACCTCAGTTTTGTGAAATCTAATTTTTATATGGTTATGATGCTTTATACTAAGTTGCTAAAAGTTTTTGTTTGGATTTTTTTATTTTCTTTTATGTATTTATTTTGCTTTTGTCACCCATGTTTGTCGAGTGACTTTTTCTATTTTAAGTCATGAAGTGGCAATGCGCTTTTAAGGCACAATAACTACGACTTTTAGTTCGTAAATGTGTTTTTGATTCAAACTTTCATTTACATAAATTATACATACATACGTACATAAATCGTTTTTTGTGGGCTGAGCCTGTTTTTGTGGAGCGACAATTAAAATGGTTTTTATCTTCTTTTTGTAGTCTGGGTAAGCGTAAAATGTCTATAAATTCGACACATTCTACAACTGTACAGGCGCTACGACCTAAAATTCTACACTTTATCATGGATTATTAGTATTAATATTACTCGCATTAACAGCAAATCAGGTAATAAAATGGAAAATACCATTTTTTACGTACAGGGTGGTCCATCAATTTAATGAGACTATAAATATGATAATTCAGCCGCCGTAGTCGACTGTGTTAGTGCGTGACTATCATTCGGGAGTGCAAGCAATGGCAAACCTCCGAGTGTATTTCTGCCATGAAAATGCTCCTCATAAAACATATCTGCCATTCGGAGTCGGCTTGAAACTGTAGGACCCTCCATTTGTGGAACAACATCATGACGCATGCCACAAATAGAAGGAGGAGCTCGGCCAAACACTTAACAGAGGTGTACGCACCAATTAAGGGGTTATCTAATAAAAGCGGTTATTTTGATATACAAAGAAAAATGCTATTTTTTAATATAAATAATCGGATGTTTATTTCATTATAAAGACGAAGGTATGCCGTTAATAGTGGAAAATAACATCAGGCAAATGACCACCACGATCACACTTTCATAAAATTTTCCATAACCGAATTGGAAAGTAGCTGCCCTATATTCTCGATAGCTTCATGAATTGCATCTTTGAGGTCTTGAATCTACCCTGGGCTGTTGGGGTAGACCTTCTCTTTCACGTGGCCCCCAAAAAAAAAAGTCACAAGGTGTTAAATCACAAGATCTCAGTGGCCAATTGTGATCACCTCTTCGAGAGATAACACGATCCGGAAACTTTTCCCGTAAAAGATCAATGTTTTTGTTGCTTGTGTGGCACGTAGCACCGTCTTGTTGAAAATAAACGTTGTCCAGATCAATACCATACAATTCCGGACATAAAAAATCGTTAATCATCTCTCGATAGCGAAAACCTTATATTATTCTTTTTATAAATAAAAGACGTATGACTATTTTTGAATTCATGCTTTTTATTCAACTGACTTCCACGCCTGGCTTATAGTCCACAACTCAAAACAGAGGATAAAGTAAGGTGCGCCGCAGGGTGGAGTCCTTTCACCTTCGCTTTTCAACTTTTATGTCTCGAATCTCCTCCCACCACCAGATGGCAAAGACAAAAAAATGTTGCTAGCGACAATTGGCCGGTTGGTACTGAATTACATTGCGCCCCTCTAGTCGATACTAGGTTCTAGGGATTCGCAGTGGACAAAGCTCCAGACTTGCCAAAATATTGCTTCAAAATAACTACGGGATGCCTCCTCCAACACCTTCATACTCCCGGTTGAGGAGTACAGTGAAATGTTCAGCAAGCAATTCCAGCTTGGCTGTTATCGTAGGAATCATCCTTGTAGACATTTGTTAGAGCCTGAGCCACCACCCAGGCGAGTCAGGAGGCATCTCTCCGACTACACCGGGGAGATCCAGAACAAAACACGACTACACGACTACAAAACACGTTTCCACGACAGTCGGTTCTATGTTACCGAAACGACTCGGCCAAGGACTGTCACTCCAGCAGCATTCCCCGTATGTTAGTGTGAGGAATGTTTGTGCTGCTACAACAACAACAACGACTACAACTACTGGATCGGATAGTATACAGAGAGACATCTAACGGCATTCATCGGGATACTCTCACCGCCTTCCTAAATTCCCGACCCCTGAATGCCGTTATCGAGTCCAACCACATCCAATGGCAGACGAATAACTTCTGCTGCCTCGTGAGATCCGCGTAACTTTGGCTCAACTAAGGACGAGATATTTTAGCAGCTTAAACTCCTGCCTCTACAGAATCGATCCCGACATACTCAATAAGTGTCTGGCATGTGAAGGTACCACGCACGATACTAACCACCTATTCGGATACCCTCTCAAACCCACTCACTCTCTGGACCCAGCCTGTCGAAGCAGCTTGTTTCCTGGCCCTGGACGATCGGTGATTACACCGCAATAGCTGGGCTTTATGAACTGCAACAACTGGCTTTATAGTAGCCCATTCTGCCAATCCAATTTTTCATATATATTCAATGAAGTCAAATCGTGACTGCTGAACAACCAATTGACAACTCAGTAGCGGCTGATTATGCGATTTTCGAATACTTTTAATATTTTCCTCATTTGTTCCCAATTAAAAACTCAATTAGAATTAATTTCAAAAATCAGTTTGTATGTATGTGAGTAAAAAGTAAAATTAAGTTTTGGAATTAACTTACATACGTACATACATACAAATATAAGTGCTGATCACTGAGCACCGCCCAACTGAGTCACCCTTTCATTTTTGTTAATTTCGTAGGCTTTTGGGCAAGAGCATAAAAATTAAGTTTTTATTATTGAAGCTATTTTTTGTTATTGAAGTTATTTTTATCTTATCATTTACCTATGTTCCACATTTTTTAAAGTGCGTAGATATCATAAGCGTGCATTAAATGTACATAAGTGCTTATATATGTTCATATGTATGTATGTATATGTACATAGCGGAAAAAAAGTTTAATAATAAAAGCTAGAAATGTTTGCTTAACCGAAAAGTGTTGCCGTGTGACAAAAATATGCTATGCGTTGCGTGGAGCATTTTGAATTATGCTTATGAGAGGTTGCGGCGTAGGTGTGTTTTCGAAAACTTTTGAAGATATATTGAAAGTGTGTTTGTTTTTATTGCTTTTAATTGATTCAAAACTACTCGAATGTTGATAAAAGATACGGCGTTGAACAATTTAGCACAAAAATATCACAAGCCATTTGTGTCCCTTAAATTAGATGAAAATATCAACTCACTGAACAAATGATTTCCAAAAGTGAATCGGCCGAATCCGCAACTGTTTGTATTTTACATAATTCATAAAGTACTCAATGCAATTGCATACAAAGTATTCATCACTTAATTATGCAATGAAAATTTTAAGTTTTCAGTGCACCTTTATTGTTATTATTACTTTTTAACGAGGATTTGTCTATTATGCTTCACTCACACAATCATATTTAATTGTTAATGCTTTGCGCCGCCTACAAGCTTTAATGTGCAGCTTACCGCCTACCACACCCCAACCATTTTCGTTTTTATAAATGCCACCACTTAAAGAGCTTAACCCAAATTTTCCATAACTCTGCATGTGGCGCTCAAATGAATAGTCTAAGAGGAGCAATGGAAAAACGAAACTGGTAAAAGTAGATATGCACGAGAAATCGTGCATTAAGTATTGTAAATAAAAAAGAATGCAGTATTAATAGGAAAGTAGTAATGGCCTAGTCGCCACTCTGTGCGCTTGCAACGCATGTAGATTTCGTAACTGAACCTGTAGCGTCGCCCTGCATGATTAATGGGACCAAAGTCGCATCAATGCACGCACTCACACACACGTTCCATAGCTTCCGCAACCATTACTCACTTGTCTACACCCAAACAACATAAAATTGAGAAAAAAAGAATAAGCGAAAATAAAATATGTTTATTGTTGGAAAAATGTATAATAACACAGTGCAACAAGTTTCGACGTATTTATTTGATGAAACCGAAAGTAAATGAGAGCTTACACCTCCCATAACAAAGTCCCAAAAGAATTTGTTGGTCATAGATCAGTTTTTTTTGCCCGCGTATATTTAAAGTTGCCTTTTTTGAACTACTCTGCAGGTAAGAAAAGTTGAGTAAAATTCGTTTAAACAATGCATTTTGTAATGAAAAATATTATTTTATTGTAATGAACACTAGACTTACGGACTGAGTCAATGTGACTCATTTAAAATTCTATTGCTATATATGTACGAACATACAGTCTGTGTCAGAAAAAAGGAACCGCGATTATTCATGAAGTATAAAAGATATATATTTTACATTTTTTTACATGAAAGTATGTACAAAACTACGAGTCGCAATTACTCAATAAACCGTGTAGTCTTCATTGTTGTCGAGTATAGCCTGGCATCTTCTTCATGATTTGAACCAGCTTTTCTGCGTAGTTCGTCGACAAACAGGACTAGATTTTGCGAAGTTGTCGCACGAGTTGCTTTAAATCATGGACTGGCCTTCCGGCAAGATTCGTTTTCATAGTTCCCCACACATTTTCAATGGGGTTAGCGTCTGGGGGCTGGGAAGGACATTTTCTTGTTTTGTTGTTTCTCAATGTGTTTTTCTGAGAGCAGTGGCTTTGATCATGTCCGATGGTAGGATATGTTCGCCTCCTTCACTCGACGCTCGATGATGTTGATACTTTTTAAATTACATTTTTTTACACCTTATACCGCTGATTCCACATTACAACAAACCCTTTTGATTTTTAAATTACTTTTGCAGCCGCGGCGAAAGATAATTTCGGCCCTTTCGAATATATATAAATATGATTGGCTCGTACACCCTTTCTGGGTATTTGGCCGAGCTCCTCCTCCTATTTGTGGCGTGCGTCTTGATGTTGTTCCACAAATGGAGGGACCTACAGTTTCAAGCCGACTCCGAACGGCTGATATTTTTATGAGGAGCTTTTTCATGGCAGAAATACACTCGGAGGGTTGCCATTGCCTGCCGAGGGGCGACCGCTATTAAAAAAATGTTTTTCTAAAAGTGCATCCGTTGGGCACACCAAGTACAAATCACTCATTTGCTGCACGAGTAAAGTAATAAAAAAAATAATAATTTTGGGGATTACCGTTCGTGTATTTCATATTTTTATTTATTTATTTTTTATTCTGATATCATATATGCTACGACTTTCTATTAAATGAAGTTTACAAACTGTTAGTTAAAACCCTATACAATCGGCAATTTTTGGCTGTTATTTTTTCGCACTCTAAAAACATAATTTCCCGCCAAATATTAATTTGGGGGAAAATAAATCCATTATTTTCGCGGTAGATAGCTCGATATCTCGTAAAGTATCGATCAAACAATTTAAAATTTATGGTCGTTGTCAAAACTAATAAATTCGTTTGCTGTTTTTGTTTGTTCCATTCAGTTGTGAGTTACAGGGTGTTAACAATGAAGAAAATTCGGTACATTTTACAATTTTTCTTTGTAGAGGCGAAAATGCAAGCCAGGCTGCTGAAATTGTGAATTGTGATTTATATGTATATAAATGTTTATAAAATCACTGAAATAATCCAAGTTGACCGGCATGTCAGTAGTCGTAGCATCGCCCAGGAGCAAAAGATCGACCATGTTACACCATTTGCGCAAACATTTTTTTCCCTACCTAATACAATCTAAGCTGTATTATAAAAAAATTTTGCAAACACTTGAAGTCCAAAAAAGGTGAATTTTTGTAATGAAAAGTTTGTGACTCGAATCGATTAGTCCCGGGGTTTTCAAAATTCAAAAAAGGCCGGGATTCCGGGCTCACGGAATTGACGTACCTAATACCAACGTTGGTCTCACGTTCAAGTTTTCCCTGAGGTGTCGCGTTATATGCACATACAAACATAAATGCTTATAACTGTTTGCATCAAAGCTACGAGTAGCGCAAATGCAAGCGTAACCACATTCGGTTACCCGTTTGCTGAAAGTGAAATTACTTCCTGTTTTGTATGTACGTTTAGTAGCCTGGCTTGTTTACCTACATACTTGCCATCCATTTGGTCCGGCGTGTTATCAATACAAAGTGGCCCACGTCTCCAACTATACTCGGTAGCATTGCCGGCTATTTGCACCATATTTGACCGGTATCAATTGAATTTTCACATCCATAATAGACTGGTTATGGTGCGTTGGAAAATGCGTGTCAATGTGATAGGTGTTTTATGTTGGCATGAGTAGTTTAATCGAAGAAAGTCAATCACATTTCATTGCCCAAGTGCCAAAGAAATCGCCATATAGTCAGCTTTAATTTCTTGCCTTAGATGTAACTACCAGTAAAACAGCATTCACTTATTCGAAAGTTAGTTTGCGGCAGACGCGAGCTTTGTGTGGCACATAATACGTATTTTGTACTTGGTAAATACATTTTTAAATATTTCTGAACTTTTGACAAACTTATTTGAATAAATAGGAAATACAGAAGGTTTTTCGATTGATTTATGTATTTTTTTTTTGCATATATTATAGGTTACTGGCCCATTGCAGGCCGGCGTTACTTGGCTTTGAAAACTTGTATGGCCAAATGGGCGCTTTGAACGCTGTCAAAACAATCAGATGATTCGTAAATGAAAGAAGCAAACAGAGATGTTAGCCATATTCAATACTAGGTTGTTCAATAAATTTTGCGGTTCGATAAGAAAAACACAATTTTATGGTTTGAAATACACTTTATTACTCTGTATAGCTCCCTGAACATCAATACACTTCTTCTAACGAGATTCCAATTTATGAACTCCATTATTGAAGGGAGAAACTGGAAGGTCTGCAAAATACGCTTCTACAGCTGTTATCACCTCGTCATTTGATGAAAAATGATTTCCACGTAT
This sequence comes from Anastrepha ludens, assembly GCF_028408465.1. NCBI lineage: Eukaryota > Metazoa > Arthropoda > Insecta > Diptera > Tephritidae > Anastrepha > Anastrepha ludens. The sequence continues at coordinate 5,552,140 of NC_071499.1, read as the reverse complement.
TTTTTTAGGTCTGGAAACCGAAGGAAGTCGCTAGGGGACAAATATGTTGAATACGGTCTTTCAAATTTTAAACCACTCTCTTCAAGGTCAATTTTTTATAGATATTTTTTAGGATTTTTTTTTTTAAGAAAATAAAGGTTAAACTGATTATTATTCTGTAAGCTTGTCATTCTGGCTATAAAATCAAAACCATCGCATTTTATTAAAAAAAAACTTCCTAAAAAATATCTATAAAAATGAGTATTTGACCAGACTACTACCTCAAGCTCTTATCGGTCGTATCATAAACGAACCGTCAGACGTAGAAAGGAACACGCTTTCAGCAAGTTTTTCAAAGTGAATAATTTTAGAAAAATAATACAATAAATAAATGATTGGCGCGTACACTTCTGTTAGCTGTAGGAGCAATAATTGCGAAAGGAACTATTTATTTCTCCAAAGAAATTGCAGATAAACCTTTTGAGATTATTTTTTGACAGTTCACACTGCGACAGCACAAACACTTTGCGGTAGCACCATATTTTTTGAAATTTAATTGGCATCACTGCATTTCAAAATCGATTCCCAACAGGTTGAGTAATGCGTTTTCCAAACAATCCATCGCTTTGCGCATGACGTCACAATGCTTCAAAATGACTGATCTCGCCGATTCTACCACATCATCAGTCATTCAATCAATTCAGCTTGTGTGGATGTATGTATGTACATCAAAATAATTGACGCCCGTCGCAATGACTACAACGGGCTCGCTAGTAATTTTATAAAAAACATTACTAGTTACTCGTAGATTTGCATTTCTAAGTTAAATAAAATCAATGTTATTTATTGCCTTAACCTTAGGCATTTAAAATAAATGAATTTTTTTTTTTTCATGAAAAATATGAAAATAAATGTTAAAGCTATTACCGCTTTATGCGAAAATGGCGTCAGCTTTGTAAACTATATGTTAACAATTTTAATTAAAAAACATAGTAATATGTGTGTGCATACATAAGTATGTATGTTTGATATGTATTTAGAAGATAATATGGAATTGATTCATATATCGATTTCTAGTAATCATGAGTAAGAATTATATGCGACCTCAATAGTTATCGAACCGAGTGGTGCGCTTTTGCTGAGTGCAAATATTGATTTTGAATGGTAGCGAACAAAAGAAAGAGCAGATGGCACCTTATTCTTTACATTTGGAGTGCATGTGGGTGAATATATACATACACATGTGCGCTGCATGCATGCGTTGCATATGTGTATCGCACACTTTTGCCAATTCACCATTCGCTACTTCTGCATCTGCTCCCTTGTGTAAACAAGCGGGCACAGCTTAGGGGCTGATATGCGTGACAGGAAGCATCAGCAGATCCGAAGGCGGCACGTGCCGTTCTGAAACGTGTTGCTGCTGCTCCACAAATCATTTCTATCAATAAGCGCGTAGAATAATTTTCTGCAACAATGATTGCTTCCGCCAGACGCACGTATACGAGTACAAGTATGAATGTTTATACATACATATGGATGCATGAAATATTGATAGCCTTTATACTTGGCAAGAGATGAACATTTATTAGAGCTACTTTTCAGATGTTTGCCGAATGTTTGTTTGCTTGGGTTTTGGGTTACTCCAGGCCATTGCCTTCGCGTGCTTGCCTGCATACAAATGAACTAATGTATGTGTGTATGTATGGTACTGAATTCTAGCTCTTAGCCTTACGACATTTGTGTATTTAACTACTTACCTTTTGGATTAGATATACCATAGTTTGCTTGTTTGGGAATTGCAGTATATCTACCTGTATTTTTTGTTTGTCTCCATACCTTTGAGTATGAGTCATCAGCATGAGGGATGATGCCATTGGCGCTTACGCAAGCGCTCTTATCGAGATAAATGTTTGTACAGTTTTTATTAGCTGCCGCGATGCCGCATTAAATATGCTACACAAATATGTACAGTGGTCCACAAAATAATAGGAGTGCCGGCATGAAAAATATGCAATGTTAAATTTTCAACGGTTTAATTTTTTTGGCATAAGTTCACATATTTCAATCGAAAGTAAACAAAAAATAAAATTTCAATTTAAGTAAAAGAAATTAAAAATTAGTTCCACATAAAAATAGGAGCAATTTACATAATAAAATATTATTATAAACTGTTAGGCCAAAAAAGGCCTTCAAAGGTTTACAATACAAAAAAAAGACTAATACTATACTTCGTTGAATAGCCTCGGTTTTTCAGCACTGCATCACGTTTTGTGGCATAAAGTCTATGAGATCCTTATAGCCTAGACAACCGGCGGCGATAATCGGGATTACCGGCGCAATTGATTCTGATTAAAATTTTAGGGTGACCGACGGTTGTTACGCGGATTAGTGAACAGCTAATTTGCTTATTGGATAGTTTTGTCAGTAAAATATGGACCGCAGGCAACAAATACAGGTATCAGCTGCCCTGATACTAAAAAAATCTTAAATTGCAATTTTTCCAATTGGTTCGAAATATCAAAACAATTAATGTAATTTCGAACGTGTTAGTGCAAACTAGCATTGCATCCAGTTTTTCTTATTCTTTTCTTCAAAAGCTTCATTATTTTTCATTCTCAATAGATTTTAAGTTTAACTGTCAATTCCGAATTAAATCGGGGATCCCGATTAACGCCACTAGCAAAATTTTGCTTCATATTTTATTATTAGCGTCCAGTTAGGTGTACCGCTATGGTGCGGCGTCACTTACATGTATTATTTACAAAAAATTATACATACATTCATGTACATTCTTCGTGCCGGCACTCCTACTATTTTGTGGACAACTGTATGTGTTTGCTTTTCATAAAACAAATTAGGTACATTTCACGTGTTCTGTATGTGTTACTCAATTGGTAATATCAGGATTTATTGACCTAACATACATATATACAAGGTGGCGCAAAATTAATTTACCTAACGGAAGATGTATAATTTTCGCAATGGTAATTTTTTTATTTAGTAAAAAAGTTATTTGAAAATAAAATTGCTAAAGCAGAACGAAAGGGGTTTATTGGAGTATTTGTAATTTTCAACCAAAGTGCAGAAATGGTTGGTAAACATAACCTAAAATAAAATTTAAATAAGTATGCAGAAGTGGCTAACAGTTCTTTTTTAATGCTGCGTAAAAAATTCATGGCGTAAGGTTAATTTGCGATCCAGATTTTTTTTGTTATTCAGTCAATTTCAAACAATAATGTCACATTTGAATTTTCATGTATTGTATTCATTGGACAGATCCATACCTAAAAACACTCTCAGCTGATCGTAAAAAAATGCCCACAGTTGTGATCATCTGATTTCAAAACCCTCTTTTATGCAACATTGTTGTATAAAAAATGATTAAATTTTGATATTTCTCAATAAAAAAACATTATTATAGCTGAGAAATATATTTGTTATTGTAAATTTTCCAAATCAAAGATATTATTTTGTATTAATTTTTTTGTCGATATTCTATTGTTTTTAATGTTACCATAAAAATTCTAATTTGGCATATCAACCCCGCCAGTAAGCTCAAGTAAAAAGACCAAGCACTCACACAATTACACACTGAGGAGCCTATCAAACTCGCAGCTAGAGTGCTTGTCAAAAAATAGGGAGAAGGAGAGTGTTTTAACTTGTATATCTGTACAAATATTGTATCTGACCTTGACCTTAATAAGCGAAATTTCTAATAATTTAACATAATTCTTTCTCAAAGAGGAAATTACAAAAAACAAAAATACGAAAATTGGTAAGCTCACCACGTTTCGTCAAAATAGTCGTTAGTTTTATCGATGACTTCTTCGTTCGACCCAAATCTCTTCTTCATATTTTACTAAATTTTGTATGCTTTTTGTTTTTAACTTCTTTTACATACAAAAATGAAAAAAAAAAAAAATTGTTAAAGCACCTTTCTGGTCTAGAGGCGTGAAAATTGAAGGCGTTTGGAATTGAAGAAAAACAATCGGTATCAATTGAAAATCGTTTTTATTCATTAGCTCAGTTCTTTATTTACAAAAAAAATATTTTTTTCAATGACGATAATAAAAAAAAATTGCTTCCCCTGACGTAACACATGCCACTGGCGTAACTGATTGGGCTGCTGAGGTACGTCTGAAGAAAAAAAATGAGGTCGATTATTCATTAGGATATATGTATGTCGGTATAAAATTATAATTCTGCTACCCGCAAGAGCCACAAGTCTACTCAATAACATATTAAAAATTCAAATCAATCGGTTCAGTACTTTTTGAGAAATTACCAACGTCAACTCGGAACAAATAGTTAACGCGCTTATACCTAGGCGTCGTACTCCAAACCCGTCTCGTTTTAAGGGACTGTAACGTCTAAACTACAACGAATTTCAATATAAAAATTTGCAGGTATATTTTTGAAAGTATAAACTGTCATAACATGAAAAGAAAAATCGATTTTTTCGAAATTCTAGACCAGAAAAGTGCCTTAAGTTTAATATTTAAAAAATGGCGCTAAAGTTGACCCTCCCGAAAAATTGGATCTGAACGGTGTTGTTCATTTTGGCTCTTCTATTTATCTGAAACACAAAAATAAAAAAAGTATTAATCAGTATGACTGTAGCTATGTCCCATACTAGAATAAAAAAAGGACAATTTGACAAATTTGAATTTGACACTCTAAAAATCGGTTTTTGTTTTAGGTTTTTAATAAAAAAATACGAAATTAATGAAATAATAATATGATTCTAGTTTGACCGTTGATGTTGTGAACAACATATTAAAATTCAGACGAATCGGTTGAATAGTTTTTTTTTTGACAGCACTAGACCGAAAAAAGTCGTTTCGAGGTAAATGAGTTTAAAGATTGAGGTATAGGAGTGCGTGGACCGCTCTCTACATAGTTAATAGGCTGTAGAAGCTATAATATTGGGAATTTCCGCATGAAAATTTCACAGTATGTTCTTAAGATACTATACTTTTGAAATATCGAAAAAACAAAAAAACTGTTTTTTGAAATTTCCCCCCCTTGTCCCCTTGAAGAGAAATCTTCCTTGCCAAATTTTTTAAATTGGCGCCGAATCGATTAAGCAGCTCTAAATAATTTTCACTAGTGATGATTTTATACTTTTCAAAACTTTCCTTGTGTATTAAGTCGCATGCTTAGTAAAATATTCTTGTCACCAATTTTTCATATAAACGCGTTAAATCAAGTATTTAAGCTGAAATATGTATATGTATATAATTTTTTATATTGTCTGCAGGTAGTAATTTTATAATTTTACATTGTGCTTCCTCCTAATACGCGTCTTCTCTCCACTGTTGTATTGCCACTCTGCGTTTTTGACTGCACCATTCCATGTTCGCGTTGTCATTCATTCTTTAATCTCTTAGCATTTTTATGTGAGCAGGGAGTATTTTGAAACTATTGCGCAACTGGATAGTGGCTTCATGGCTGAACTTCTTTCTGCAGTGCGTTTCTTTTTAATTTTTTCCCCTTTCGAATAGGTCTATCTGAAACCGCGTTGCGTTTGCGCTTTGCGCCAGACCAGTAAACAATTGGCGGGATTGTCACTAAGTCAGCTGTGGCTCTCCTATGTATGTACGGGTATGTATGTATACTTGTAATGCATATTCAACCCCGTTTTCTCTTGTGCGTACCTTCCCTTCGCTGTAGCTTGTTTTCCGTGTTTTGCACCTTCGTATTTATTTCAATTTAGAGTTTACATCGGAATGGTTCTAAAGTACACCGGAGCAAATTTGATATCTCAACTGAATCAAAATTAATAAAACGTAAAATTGCGAGCAACTTTGAAACTTTTCTCTAATTAAAATCAAAACGTTGGATATGTGGACAGTTTGCTTACTGCCCCATAGCCTTTTTTATGCATAATAACTTTTGTTGTTGTTGTAAGTTTGATACTTTGTGTGCTAGAATAAAATGGTGCATTAAAAAAAATCCAAAATGTTGGCAAAATAGTTTTCTTATTCGATGAAAATTTGTTGTGCGGTTTTTATGTACGTTCGTTGTTGTTGTTATTTTTACAGTGAAAAAAGCTATGTTCAAGTCGCATTGAGTGTTAAAAATGAAGCAAATATACTTGTATATGTCCATATATACAGATATAAATAAATAATATATATAAATCTTTGTGAATTCTACTAAACAATTTAAATCGCCGTAGTATTTATTTTCTATCAATTATCACTAAGTTGCTGGGTTCTATGAAATCATCTAATTAAGTTGATTAATGTTACTAAATTACTCTTTATAAGATCAGGATTTATTGGCCTTAAATCAAAACATGCTAAATTTGCTAAAGTGATTGGGTAAAAGTCCACAGAAATATGTCTCTGTATCTTATTTCTCATTAAGTCCGTTTATTGGGAAACGTAAAAAACGGCAATGTTTACTTGGAGAAGTGTGAAATTTTCTGATTGTAATAAAGAGCGCAGACGATAATACAAATATCGGGTGCTTTTTTTAGCTGCACGGGAACTATCGATATCGATAACTATGATTTGACAGCTGAGAATGGCCAACTGTGTTAACATTTCTGTTTAGTAATGGTTGGTTGGCAAGTCACCCTAATCTTTTAACGCCAGAACAATGCTTACGAATTGTGAAAATATGTTATGAAGAAAATAAATCTTTTAGTAAGTTCATATAGCACTTCGTCTATTTTACGTGCGTTTTACACGCTGGCTGACCAATGAAGCGGTCCTTATTTCTTGCGAAATGAAGAAGCATCGGCCGTTGCGGTGAATGGTGATCGAGTGATACTAACTGCATTTTTGTTTCCAAAAATTAATCAGCTAAACATAGCCAATCATATTAAAAAAACAATGCCAAGAAATTATCTGCCAGATTTTTTTTTCTTATTCACTCCTCTCGGGAGCAAAGGGCCTCGACAAGACTCTTCCATCTTACACGATTCTGTGCTGTTGTTTTTGCACCGTCCCATGAGATGTCGGTATCTGCTAGTTTGCGCAGCATCGACCTTCTCCAAGTGTTTTTTGGTCGACCGCGACCGCGACCTCTGCTCCCTTGCGGGTTCCAGTCAAGTGCCATCCTCGTGATGCTATCTGGTGGTTTTCTCAGTGTGCGACCTATCCGTCGCCACTTTCTGCGTTTGATTTGCCTAAGAATGGGTTCCTCGTTCGTTAATCTCCACAGTGCATCGTTACTGATGGTGTTTGGCCAAAATATTCTGCAGATGATGCGGAGGCATTTGTTGATGAGGGATTGTAGCCTCTGTGTGATGGTGTTAGAGACCAGCCATGTTTCGCTTCCGTACAACAATACTGCCTTTACACATGAGCCGAATATTTGTAGTTTAGTGCGCCTGGAGATTTGCGAACTACCCCATACCGTATGCATTCGCTCGAATGCCGCCCTTGCTTTGTTTAGCCTGCAGTTGACATCTTCATCTGCTCCACCATCTGCCGTGATGATGCAGAAGCTTTCAACGAGAGCCACCGGGCATCCGTCAACCAATATCTGCCTTGCGTTGTTGTGGTTAACTCTCATGGCCTTGGTCTTAGCGATGTTGACCTCCAGTCCGACAGTGTGTGCCAGCGCGCCTAGTTTGTCCGCCTTCGCTGGCATATCAGAGAGCTTGTGAGAGAGGAAGCAGATGTAATCTTCCAGATTACAATAAAAGAAATCATTTCAACAATATTTCATTTTAAGTTCCCAAGCAAAAAAACACCTGATATGCATGGCATATGATTTCCGATAATTGGCCGTTGGTCCTATAGATAAAGTTTTCATTACATTTTGTTATAGTACCGACTCAATTTTATCACTGGAGCCTTGCGCTTCAGTTCCATTCGAAAAATCACAAACGGTAAATTCAACGGTATGATCACGCGGATAATGAGATTTTCGGACCATCTGACTAAACTTTTCTAAATCTATCTGTCAAAGTTGTTCATTTATTCCATTTTTTCACATACAATTCTTAAAGCATATTTGTAAACAAGAAATGTTAAGGAGACGCTTTAGAGTGTTGCGAAATTGTACGCTGAATGCGGGTACGTTGTGAATTACTAATGCGATGACAAAAAGTGGAGAGAGGATAACATTTAAGTTCCAAATCGCAGAAATATTTAAACATTAGGATGATGAAAACAGTGTTTACACTTGGGTAGCCAGTTTAGTTGATTTTTTTTGTATTTGCCGGGGACTAGCGCTTCAGTGGAACGAATATTTTCAAGCGTTCACAAAAAGGTTGGCAGAAAAAAAGTAAAAAAAAAAATTAAATTATAGTGAAATGCAATTTCACATATTAGTGAGTAGAGTTTGACGGCCTTTTGAACACAGATCCATAACTACTCAGCAATGCTTAGTATTTTAAATGGGATCTCTAATTCTATAGAGCTTAATATTTCAGTGTTGAAATTGAGTTTTTCATCACAATCAAAGTCCATATCATAGATGAACGTAATTTTAACAATGTTTTTTGTTTGCTGACTTTTTTAATAACAAAAAGAATCAATTCCTTAAGAGCTCTGAAGAAATTTTCGACAGAAAATTAATTCGCTTAGACAACATCAACATAAAAGGGAGTATAGAAACGCAAGACTCTGTGAGGAATGTTGAAACCTTATTTCTGAAGAAAATGAAGAAGGCAGTTAATGCTCACAGGGATCAGATCGAAAAAAAAAAATTAATCACTGAACAATTCTTCTACTTTCTAGCGCGTCCAAACTAATAAGGCTGCATATCGAGAATCGTAAGGTTGAAACGGTTCAAGTGAGCGAATAGTTTGAAGAGTAAATCGAATGATACTTTTTTTCCGTAGGGCAGGTTAAAACGTACAACTTCTGTTTCCGCGCTTACGATCCGATTTTTAATATTGTCAATACTTATTTTATGCTTTATTTTCGTTACAATAATTAATTAATCGTTACAATAATTAATTAGCATTAATAATTTTATTTTTTATTTTCGTTACAGATGTCGTTAACGAAAAAAGACCCCACCCTGCGCGTTGCTGCCAATGATCCGCACTTGGTCAGTTTAGGAGGTGGACGTTTGAGCACAGCTGTTACCATTCATTACATACCCATAGGTAAGAAAAACTGCGTTGGAAAAGATCTGCATACAAACCTATGTATTTGAAGATTAAAAACTATGAATTTTCCAACTGAAAGGATTTTTAAGTGCCACAATACTTTTTAATGTATTAATGTAATGTAATTAATACATATTTCGATTGTTTGAATTTTGAAAATTTTTCTTCGCAATGTTTGCGCACGCATACAGAATTTCATAAAGAATTTAATTATTTGTATCCATCTCCGCATAAACGTACATACATATTTACAACAATGTTAGCTATTATGCGAGTTAGAAAACCGGTAAAGATAACTAACACATTTATGTCGACATATTCTTATGCGAGGGTATATTCCAGTGTAGGTGCATAGAAGTTATTGTGTAAGTACATATTCATTTACGTGCATTTATATATAATACAATCACGCATGTCTGCAAACGCATACATATCGGATGTTTTTTTCGATGCATGAGAACTATCGATATCGATAACTATGGTTTGACAGTTGAGAATGGCAAACTGTGTTGACATTTCTGTTCAGCAAGGGTTGGTTGGCAAGCCATCATGAATTGTTAAACGCCAGAACAACGCTTCCAAATTGTGGAGATTCGCTTTGAAAAAAATAAAACTGTTTGCGAAGTTCATAGACCACTTCGTTCATTTAACGATCGGTTTACACGCTGGCGGCATCATCCAGAAATTAATCAGCTAAACATTGACGACATTTCTTCCAACAAGACGGCGTAACTTGCCATACAGCGCGCCCAACAATCAATTCAGCATTAAAACCGATGACAATGTCAGCCTTGAATTCCAACGTAGAATCTCTCTTGCCAACAAGTGCTACTTTGGACTAAGTAGAGAGAGAGAATGATGCTAAAATGTAAGTCTATATTTGGCTGGGTCGGTACGGTAACTTAGCTTCGATCGGATCGCAACCGGATCTAAATCTAAACGCATATAAGATGCAACTCTGGTGCAGGCATTGAAGCAATTGGGCTATTGTTTGCCTCATACGTTCGTTGAGTTGTCTGAAAATCAGCAGTACGGATATATACCCTGAAATTATCTTCAGCTTTGGCAGTCAAAGCTCCTCATAAAAAACCATTTGCCGTTCGGAGTTGGTTTAAACTGTAGGTCCCTCCAATTGTGGAACAATATCAATACACACGCCGCAAATAGGAGGAGGAAATCGGCCAAACACCTAACAGAAGTGTACGCGCCAATTTCTTTTTTGTTTTTTATGGCCGTCATTTCCGGCTTAATGGGTATGTGGATAAGTAATGTGCCGTTTTTAATGTGCAGAGTTTCCTGAGACATTTTATTGCGACGGAGTTTAGATGTGTCATGCATCATTTCGAAAAGAGAGGCCCACCAATCGGCTTAGACAGCCGTCATGTTATATGTTTCCTTTAAACTACGAGGTACATCCAGAAAGTAATTGTACTCAATTTGTGTAGGTTCTAAAAAAGTTATTAAAAACAAAAATTACATGGTTACTTTTGTACAGGTGTAAGTTAACTCGCTCACTTCTTCCTTCATTTTCTCATCTGCTGAAAACCTCTTTCAACTCATGTACGCCTTCAGGGATATGAAAAGATGATCCGAAGCCACCAGGTTCGGTGAAATTCGGGGTATGGTTCGAAACGGTGTATGATCCAGAAGATACTTCCTGGCGTCTACCATGTGAGGTCTTGCATAGTTGTGCAGCAGACAGACTAGACTACCTTTGTCAGCATGAACCTCATTTTATTCTCAGGGTAGCAGATGACGTTGCGAATTTCCCACTTGGCGGGAATTGGATCGACACTGTTAGCAAGAGATGCTTCTGGATCAAACGTTTTCAACATAAAACACGTATTAACCCCGAGTTTGTCTCATTTGGAAGGGGAGAAAACAAACTATGCGGCAGTGTTTCCACCATGCCGAGCAAACCGTTCTATGGTCGTGAGAGCCCCTGTACAAAAGTATTTTCTAGACGTGGAATTGGAAAGCGTAGATCAAATTAAATATCTAGGACCGCTTCTCAGTAGAACGGATGGTATAACGATTGATAGGGGGCGGCCGCGGAAAAGGTACTTAGACGACGTTGAGGACATTCTAAGAAGCATAGGAGCGACCAACTACCGTAATATGTTTATGGACCGAGATGCATGGAGAAATATTGTGGAGGAAGATAAGAATGTGAGCTAATAGAACTAAAGTATTGGTTATTGTGTTTTATTTGAAAAAGTTCTATGCCTCGAAAAATAATGAGTTACTAAAGTTTTTTCCAATAAGAGGTGTTATTTTGATATTGAAAGAAAAATGCAATTTTTTAATATAAATGATCGGATGTTTATTTCATTATAAAGAGGAAGGTATGCCGTTAATAGTGGAAAATAACATCAGGCAAATGATCACCACGACCACGCTTACAGGACAAGATCCTTTTCATGAAATTTTCCATAACCGAATTGCAAAGTAGCTGCCCTATGTCCTCGATATTCTCACGAATTCCATTTTTGAGGTCTTGAATCGACCCTGGCCCCAAAGAAAAAAGTCACACGGTGTTAAATCACAAGATCCCGGTGGTCAATTGTGATCACCTCTTCGAGAGATAACACGGTTTGGAAACTTTTCCCGTAAAAGATCAATGGTTTCGTTGCTTGTGCGGCACGTAGCGCCGTCTTGTTGAAAATAAACGTTGTCCAGATCAATACCATCCAATTCCGAACATAAAAAAATCGTTAATCATCTCTCGATAGCGCAATCAATTCACCTGTAACACCTATTATTGGAAAACCCTTTACATGCAACCGGTCGCTGAGATGCAAATGCAGTTTTCCATCGACGAAGAGTACTAAACGATATAGTAAATATAATAAAATTGTTCAATGTTATGAAACAGAAGGAGGACTAAAAATAGATTTGAACTATTATCAATTATGTTCTGATAAGAGGACGAATAGGCCGATGACAAAAGCTTAATTATTATACTCTGTTGCTAACTATTTATACGAATATACCTACGTGCTACAATTCGCATACTGTTATGCTTCTCATTTTCAAAGCTTATGCTTATGCACGGTGTTTGTTCATTAGCCTTGTCAGCTGTTGGGCGAGTACGAGTATATACCTATGTGTATGTGTGTATGTATGTGTTTAAATGCCGAATATTTAATTAGTAAAGCTATCATAAAAATGAGTATGTATTTTGTGTATAGATATGTATGCATGTATGTGTGTATGTATGTTGGTATTTGTCACTTATTTGTTTATAATTTGAGCAGAAGAACATAACAATGAATATCAGCATTGTAGCACACGGTAATAAAACTGGCGTGTCTGCCCTGTATTTTCCACTATTTAATTATTTTACTCCTGACGGGTTGCTCTACAAGGCATGGCTTTTAAATAGCGAGCACCGGAACGATTCGGATTTAAATCTGGCCAAGTATTGTCACTTCAGCAGTATTCCTTAATAAATTTCGGGGAATGTGTTATGTTTTTACAACAAAAACAAAAATGACGAGATTGGGGCTGAATCCAGAAGTAGAGGAGGCCTAAGTGGCCACACCAGTCAACGCAGTAGACGACGGTCGCTGTAAGTGCAAAGGCATTTTGAACCCTACCTCACCCACAACAAAAAAATACACTTGCGCAAAAGTGCGACTACCAGCTACGGCAATTCAATCACTTGAGATGTATTTTTGGTTTCTTTCTTTGTTTCGAGTATATCAAATGTTTTGATCCACGTATCGGTCGGCTTACCACATCAAAAACGGTTTACAATATGGCCTGAAAATACAAATCTCCACCTTTTAGACCTTCTAAATTAAACAACCAGTTACTTACGCTGTCGTCAGAAGTCAAGTATCTTGGTTAATACTTGACCCGAAGCTCTATTAGAACCTGCACATCGAAAATCGAGTTAAGAAGGCCAGTTTCTTACGCTGTGGTCAGAAGTCAAGTATCTTGGTATAATACTTGACTCGAAGCTCTATTGGAACCTGCACATCAAAAATCGAGTGAAGAAGGCCAGTTTCTTACGCTGTCGGCAGAAGTCAAGTATCTTGGTATAATACTTGACCCGAAGCTCTATTGGAACCTGCACATCGAAAATCGAGTTAAGAAGGCCAGTATAGGTTTGTATAGGTTTGGTATTGGCATCACTGTCGCCATTAATGTCATTTTGCACTTACACCCCGTTACATTACTTCAAGTTCAATCCATTGCCACTCAGACCGCTATTAGGTTGACCTCTCTCCATCCGCAAGCTACGTTTTGAGGGCTGTGCTAGGGCTATCTTTCCAAGCAGGCTGGAATGGAAGGAGAGTGGTATCTGCACGGACATAGGTACTTTTGTTTTCAACGACGGCTTCAAGATGGAATCTGGAATTGGAGCGTAGTGTAGTCTTGGAAAATGCTTGGAAATCCCTGTTGGCAGGCAGACATAAATATCTTTTCTGTTAGTCAAACTGCGATCAAGGCCCTGCGGGGATCCGGCATCGAAAGAGCCTGTTGAACACTTTCTCTGCAAATGTTCGCGTCTGGCGGCTAGGCGCTTGAGGTTCCTTAGTGTGCCTTTCGGGGATAGCCTGAAGCACCTCTCTAGCCTAGATCCCGTTTCTCACCCCCACTACGGTCAACTCTACTAAAATTTCCATTCTCGCTAAACTCCCTGAATGAATAAGAAAAAAAAAAAAACAATCAGACTTGTTGAACGACCAGACATGCGAAGCATGAAAACGGCAATAAAAGCAAGATATGTGTTCGTTGAGGCTATGAAAGGGAAAACGATACGCGTTCTTAACCCTAGACCATCATTTTTCGTCAAACGTATAGGGTGTTTTTAATATAGAATTTGTCTGTAAGATCATTTTCTGTAGACTGAAATAAAATAAGTCATCCTCAAAACGGCGAAGGAACTGTTCAGCACTATTTTGAACAATGGAAGATTCGCACGGTGTGAAGTGTTAAGTAAATATGTCTGAAATGGAATATGTGGATAAATATGTACGAAATATGGACAGACTTCCTATGGTTCTATGCTCCCGAGTAGAGTGAACAAGAAAAAAATGTATGAAATCAAAATAAAATGTTTTATAGCGTCCGTATCGTTATTTAATGGCCACACCTTGTTTATTTCCTCTTTTATTTTGTGTGCTTTTTGCGACATGTGTACATAATAAGCATTGTAGACATGCACATACATACCTATCCAATTAAAAGCAATATTTACGAAATACTTATATATGAATGTAGTTGGTTTGTTTGGGCAAACTTATGACTTCACTTTTGACACTGTTACTGCGAGCGAAGGTCACTCATCATTTCCCAAATCAGTTTCTCCGAAGACACATCTTAAAGAGAAGCGTAATTTTTCAACATTTATCTGCGGGGTTTGTTTGCTTTATTTGAAACAAAGTTGGTTAAATTTTAAGCTGCAATTATTTACTTTTTAAGAAACACATTTTACATTTATACATTTATATTAGATACTCAACTCTGTATCTGTTTATCTACTTTAGGTGATATGACTATTGGCTCGGCTTCCACTTGCAGCATATCTCTGAATGGTAGCGGCGTCCGACCGATTCATTGCACCATCTATCGTAGCGAGGAGAACGAAGTGACAATCGTACCAGAGCATGACGCCCGCATATTGATTGACGGTACGAAGATCACACAGGAGACGAACCTCACGCAGGGTGCTATGATCACCATTGGAAACTCGAATTATTTACGTTTCAACAATCCAGCCGAGGCCCAAATGATGCGCTCAGCGATGGGTTCCAACGAACGTATCTCAATGCCACAGATAGACTTTACCCAAGTGTCACGACGTGATTCCACCAAAAGCCTTAGCTCGAGCAATGGCAGCGCAGATGCACGGCAATCGCTGGCCATTGATTCTTTTTATGAGGAACATATCAGTCCTATGTCAAATGTACAAATGTCAATGTCAATGGGCAGAGAGTCCATGAAGAATATATTGGGTAGCAACAAATCGTTATATAACAACGTCGCTGCGGCGCCAATCGACATTAACGGTTTGCACTGTCCAAAGGTCTTCACAGCCGACTTGGTGACTGTGAATATGCCCGCCAAGGATGTGTTGGGTCAGAAGTATGCGAACTTCGCAAAAAATTTAGCTGAAAATCATCGTGCAGATAAGAATGTCACTCCTTTGCGTAACAATCAACTGAATAACATTATAAAGGGCAATGCCCAAAATGTACCAGGAAATTATGTTAATATTCCGAGCACATCGAATTTCATACAGAACACAAACACAAATGGAGGTGGTGAGTTTTTGGCAAAGGTGAATAATACGACACTGTTACGAAGCGCGAGCAGTGCGAATCATCACAATGTGCCCGCTTATGATCGCTACCCGAAACCAGGTACTTATGGCGGTCTGCAAATCTATCCCATGAACGGTGTGAATACGGAAATTAATAGCAGCTCAACAAACTCCTCGCCGCTGCATCGGTCGCAATACGAGAGTTCACCGAGTATGCAACGGAGGAATCTGTCAAATCTTAGCAACTCAGAGAATGAACGCCTTGAAGACATGCTGAAAATATGCACCGAATATTCCGATCGCCAAAATCAGAGTTGTGCCGCTTCACTTACTTCCTCGCCTATAGTTCAAAACCGGATCAAGACGAACGGTTCACTGCCACGTGACAAGAAGTCACCCTTCTACCATGACCTATCCGGTACGCAGCTTCAACAGTCCTTCTCGGGCAGCAATAGCAATCTCAGCGTCAAGGCTCATAACGGTCCAGTATCAAGCTCATCTGGTTACGAGAATGTTCGCTTGGTTGGGCAGAATAGAGTAGAAATCGGTGGTCAATCTCAAGGCCCAAGTTCACCAAAGACTGGCTACGAAAATGTGGTGATGGGTAAATATGTGCCTCAAAGTCCACGTACCAAAATACGTACCACTTGTATGTCGCCGAAGAAAGAGCATTCGTTTGTTAGTGTATACGGTCAAGCGCCTATCTCAGCAGTGCCACCACCTATCGCACCTAAGCCGTCTAAACATAGTGAATATGAGCAACTTATCAAGACTTTTGAGGAGAAACTGAAATTAGAAATGCAGGCCATCGAAGAGAGCAGTCGTTATCAGCCGACTAGTGCTGCCGCCAAAACCGCGCCGTCGTCTGCTGAACACTCGCCAGCAAAGCGTGCAAACAAAAATATTAACAATCTCACGCTGAACTTGTACGAGTCGAATTCGTTGCAGAATTCACCTAAGCTGCAGAAGAAACCAGCGCCAGCACCGCGAATGTTTTCAAAAACAGCTCTGATGAGCTTTAACAATAGTGGCGCCGCCAAAAATGTCGTCATTGCTGGTAGCGGTGCTTCTTTGCAAAAAACATCTGCCTCTGCCAGAAGCGAAGTGGAGGCATCGAAAACAAAGCAGATTTTGGCTGACACTGAAGACATTGAGCAACTTAAGCAAACCAGAAAGCAGTTGGTTGTAAGAGTGCAGGAGTTGAAGAATGAAATATCGGAACTGCAAAAACAGGAAGCAGAGGAACTGAGAGAGGTGAGAACTCAAAATTGTACATTTGTGAATATGTGTAAGTGTTTTTGATGTTAATGGGCTTTTGTATTATTACAGTTGGATATGGAAAAGGCACTAGTAACTGCCGAAGTAAATTCGGTGGGTGATTCCGTTGGTGAGCTGGAAACGCAGCTTGAGCTTTTGCAGAACAAAATTCATCGTTTCGAGGCACAAAGAAATGCTACTCGTGTCATGGAGGAGAATCAGCAAGCCAAGCTGAAGCAGTCAATTGAAATGAAGCAGGATCAAGTGAAGAAGTGAGTAGAAAATGTGCAATTTAGCCTGAGTACAAACATATTTTTTTACATATTTTATAATTTCCGTTACACAGATTGAAGTCGATGTTGCAGCAGAAACCAAGTAATGACTGCCTGAAAGAGGAACTACACAATGTAAGTGAATCACTGGAAAATGATCGCAAAACATTTGAGGATCTGGAATTCCAGTACTTGGAAGAAGAATCCGAGTGGCACGCCTACCGCGAGGAGTTGCATAATGAGGAAGCGAACTTGTCGGCGAAAATAAAGGAAAAGCGCATAGAATTGCAACATTTGGAACGTCAGGATTGGGGCAATACTTCAGTGCACGCGAAAACACTAAAGTCCAAATTAGTGGCGGCATGTAATGCACTGAAAATAGAGCAAGAGCACCTAAAAGCGGTTGAGAGCAGCATTTGTGACATTACCGGTGAATTAAAAGTGGACTCGTCCGACGAAGATATCAGCACCGCATCTTCAGCTTCACCAATACTACACAACAATCTTGCCGCAGGTGTTATGTCCCAGTCACTTTTCGGTTCAGCCGAACTGCTTTGCCCCAAACGCAGCAGTGACGATATAATGTCAAAGAGTGTGAATGAGAATATGTTCTTCAATAATAAAATTGAATTACCAGCTCAAGCGCCAGTCACAAGTACCCCTAAACGTAAACAACTTTATGTCGTCGATATTGACGATGCGAATTTGTCATTTAATCATGTTGATGCAGCGCCTAGCAGCGAAGGTGGAAAACACGGCACACAAAATAATGAGCAAAATGCTGAACGGGTTAAATTTAATCTTACGCTGGGTAATGATGACTTCGAAGTGAATCCACTGGAACGTCGGGTGCCATCGCAGGACGACATTGATCGTATATGCAAGGTGACCAGTAGCGCACCCATTTCAACAAAAGGCGCCAGTACGAGAATATTTGACAGTATCAAAGAAATCGAACGGAATCGCCAATTGCTGCTTGCTCAACAAGGTAAATACATTTATTTTATGAATTCCACATATTTCTTACTGTAAAATTTTAATTTTTTTAAGGTCATCACGTGATTGAGCATGAGCGTCAAAAAATAATTGATTTGAAGAAGAAGTGCCACGATGAAGCACGCGCTCAATATCTGCTAAAAATGAATAACGGCGAAATCGAGTAAGTACTGATCTGTGAGTTAAAACGTTTAGCTTTTCAAAAGTGTACACTTGCTGTAGATTTCGAAGACATTTTTTTATACTGCCTGCTGAAAACGATGAAACAGTTTTTAATGATTACTACTAGCAGAGGTCGGCGCTATAGCCTAGTAGATTTGCACTCTGCTACCATTGGATTTGCCTCGAATTCAATGCCCATTCTGAACATGAAATATTAAATGATGGTAAAATCTTTTCTAATTGAAGTCCTCCTCAGGAAACGTTAGCAATTAGCGAATACATGAAGCAACTGGTATTAATAAACATATGCTTCTGTTGGTAGCGCTGGAAAAGAGCTGCTAAAAAATGATATTTGTCTGAAAGCAAATGTCTTACAGAGAAACATTCGATTCTTCAATTCGTTATTTGTGGTGCTCGTACTCACTAACACCCTTTGTGTTCTCGTTTTTCTCAATGTTGTTGTTGAGTTTAGACTAAAAACTAACAATTAAAGGGTGATCAATTTAGAGCCATCGGATTTTAAATTGTAATAAAACAAAGAAAATTCAAATTGAATGTGCAATCTTTATTATTTTTGTGTAGAACCATTCATGACATTTGTTTTTTAAAGATAATCGCTTTCAAATGCAGGCCGCAACTGCACCGAAACTCGGCCATGATGCCAGTGATTCCTCCAGCCCATAGGCCGCACCAAACGGTTTTTTCCAATGAATCGTAATTGCTGTTCTTGAATGCTTCGGGTTGCTCTTCAGCCCAAATGCGGCAATTTTGCTTATTGACGTAAC
Source organism: Anastrepha ludens (assembly GCF_028408465.1). Lineage (NCBI taxonomy): Eukaryota > Metazoa > Arthropoda > Insecta > Diptera > Tephritidae > Anastrepha > Anastrepha ludens. The sequence goes on along the minus strand of NC_071499.1, from coordinate 5,533,339 downwards.
CATTAAGCCAAAAATAGGCCTCATCGCTGAACAACATTGGTCTGAGCGCGCGATTACGGCTTTTCCTAGAGCGTCGAGGCGTAAGTCTTTCCATGTTGAAATGTCAATGAATATAGAAAAAAATTATGGATTTAGTTTGACAGTAGTCACGCGTGATCTGTCAAAAAACCCTGTTGGAAAAAGTAACTCCAATCTGATCACCCTTTACAAGTTGTGTGATCACGATGGTCAACACCAAAAGAGAATTCGCAAAGTTGAAGCAACTAAAGTCTCGCTATATGAACGCGGTCTAATGAAACACTCTTGAAAGAGAGTTGGCAGCATTGCGCTGCAGCTGCTTGGAGGCGACATTAAACAGCAGATCCCTCTATTTGTAGGACAAGTTCAAGACGCTTCCACAAATTGGTATGATGCTGTGTCTAACCACATACATACTTATGTATAGTAATGGCGGCTTAGTTACTGTTGCTTTCCACATTCGTTAGAAGAAAAAGTTTAACGGTAAGCAGTAAATAGATTTGAACACATTTGAAAGCAGTTTTTTTCTATATAGTATACCATGCAGTCGTTATTACTTTTGCTTTATGAAAAAAAACTTGTAATTTTCCGGCTTTCGAACATGTAGGAATTCATTGGGTGACGACAGTGCTGCTGCATTGTCTTCAATTAAAGCAACGTTTGTGTGAGTCTGCATGCGAACTATAGAAGTGGTGTACTACTCCATTTCGAAGTAAAGTTGCGTTGATTAAATTCAATTAGCTCGGCATTTATGCGAATAATGCAGAGACTCCACTTGTTAACCTCGCATGACATTTTTAGTTGCAGGGAGTAATAATTTTTAGATACCCATGAATGATAGTTACATCAAATGAGTGATCGCGATTGCATGTCTCCGTATCTCACAGTAATAACTAAAAAAATATATTATTTGTTTAAGTAATGTGTTGTTGTGCTTGTTTCTGTAATTTAATAAAAATAATTGCCAAATATTTTTGGTGGGTGCTGCAGGAGTGATCGTTTTGTATGGATCTAATTTCGGGCATCTTCCCTTATGTATACTCGACCATCGTTCACAAATTTCCTTAACTCAATTCTGCGTAAAATATATTGTAATGAAAATACGACCTGCTTTGTGGGCGCATAACTTGAGAGTAATGAACTTTGTTATTCAAAAATTAGAGCTGGTAAAGTATAGTAAAATCTGCTTAGGAGCAAACAGTCGACAAAGTGGAAACTTTGTGCAAATCAGCCTTAAATTTAGATTTATTGGAGGTTAGCACTTCGACCTCATAGTCTTTCCTTCCCACGGTAGTCGGATCTATGTTAATGGAACGAGCCGGATGTACATCCGGTCAAGGACTGTCACTCCAGAAGCATTCCTCGTAATTGTATTGGAAATGTTTATGCTGCTACAACAACAAACTCATGGTCTTTTGTGCCCTCTATTCATCACAGTATCTCATCCTGACCCAGTTCGCTTACTAAATGTAAGATAGAGCTGTGTTGGACTCAGCGTATGTGCCTTCTTCTTCCGGCTGCAAATGACCGATATGTCTCAACCTTCTCCGTGCTATAGCACTGCATTCAAGGAGAAAGTGTATTGGAGTCTCCTGGGATTGGTTACAGATTTGACAAGAGTCAGCAAATACATATATATTTATTATTATTTTTTAATTAGTTTTAGTCTTAAGGGGGGATTCTACTGTAAAAATCAAATTTTCATGGATTTTGTTTTCATACTTGTATTAATTTAATTAGTAAAAAAAAGTTTAGGGTTACATAAACACAGGTCTTGAGTGTACAAAAACAATTTTTAAATTTATTTTCATTTCAAAATGGCAGCTGTACAGCCGCTCCCCCGAAACGCCTTTTGAAATCTGCCCACACTATCGCGCATTTAAAAAAAATCTGAAATGAAAAAAACCAATTTTTTTTTATTATATATCATTATTTTTAGTTGTTAAGCCTATTACTTGCAAAAAAAAAATTTTTTGGTAAAATTTTTGAAGTTTTTTAAAAAATCGACATTTTTTTGTTGTCATTTTGTTATTAAAAAAGGGGTTATAAATAATAAATTTTTTCCCACCATAGCTTTAAAAACTAGTAAATATTGTTAAAAAGATACTATCAAAGTTTGAGCTTGATATGTTAATTTTTCACGGAGCTGTGATGTGGGCAATTTTGAAAACGTGGTTTCGAGAAAAACACGCTTAAACAAGCGCATTATCAAGCGCATATGACCGTAAACCGCTCGAGCCCTCAGTTTATACCTGCTTTACTAAAACTTTTATAACTTGAAAACTATTCAAGATTTCTTTTTAAGATTTTCATGGAACATTCTGGAGTTGTTTCTGAGTATGTTTCAACAAAAAGTAAAAAATCGATTTTTTTTAAATTTTACAGTAGAGGGGGGCCCTTAAATGAATTATGTAAAAATAGAATCGAACATTTGCGTTTCGTAATTCTTGTACTGCAACTTCATAAATGTTAAATAAATTTCTTCATACATATGTATGCATGTACAGATGTATATATAAGGCTTTGCAAATACATATGTATGTACTTATACCTATATATAGGCCCCCATTTTCCAGCGAAATCGAAAGTGGGTTTAAAAATTTGCTTCTTTGCACTATGCAAGTTTGATCGCCGCTCTCGCGTATTCACCAGCTACTGGCGATTTTTCTATCAACTGACTGACTCATGATTTAAGAAAAAAAGCACTTACTTAAACGTTGCCTCACCCACCTTAACTCTCTCAAAAATGTCAACAAATGTTCGTATCTTAAATTTTTTGCTTTAGCGATAACGTCTTTGATTGTATTGGCGTGTCCGCATAAACATATACTTGCATATCTATTCCATATGTACGTGACATATACATACGCTACACAAGCTTAATTCATACACTAACAATAAATGGCAAGCAAATAAAATAAGACATTTGATATTTACTTTAAAAATCAAATATGTGAGCCCGGAAGAGATAGACATACCAGTAAGGAACCGGTTATTAACACAAACATTTTGAATATTACAAACAAACCATTTTTATTTGCCGGCTGCTTGCTGCCTTAACTTTTTTACTTATTCTTTTAAGCACACGCGCATTTCAGTAGGTCACAACTGGGCTAAGTTAATCGCTGCATAGTGTACTTTGTCACAAGACGCACTGCTTCATCGACTGGAACACTTCAGTCAGACGTAGCCGCATACATAAATATGCACATATATAATAACATATAAATGTATACAACATGTAGATACAGGCTTGGCCAAAAGTATTAGGCACCCTTTAATTACTGAATTTTTCGTTTTAAAAAGTGATGTTTATGATCTTTTATTAATAAATCAGTACAAATAAAAGGAATTAGTGATAAAAACATTAACAATTAGTGGGGCCAACCTCTGCTTTGATAACATCCTATGTGGTATGCTGCGTACAAACATTGCACAATCAGCTGTACTTATGACGCTCCACTCGTGAATTAAACCATTTTCAGCGGTGTTTGCGATGTTATGTTGTGTTCCTTTATCTAGCCCACATGTGCTTTATCGGGTTTAGATCTGGATATTGTGCTGGCCACAATGTTATTGTCTTTAAACCAAGGCATCGTAGTCGCTGATTTGTGACAAGGAGCATTGTTTTGAACTCCTGAATTGAACTCTATCTAAATTAGTGTTGCCGAAAATGTGCGTTAACGAAGGTAAAAGTATGCTTAACAGAGGGTTCCAAGCAATCTGGATGGTATTCCTCGGCAACCCGTCGCCTCGCGAAAGTGTTCCAAGTAGGAAAGAAAAAAATCGTTTTATAAGATTTGTATTAGAGAAGTTATGGTTTGGTCTTTTAAAATGATGTAAACTAAGCCTCTCTAGAAGTTCGATTCATCAGACCACAAACCACAGACCATTCGACCAATGCTCCGTTGGTATCGGAGAGTCCGTTTTTTTTTTTTTTTTTTGAAAACCACGGCTCTTTTCGGGCTTTGCATCCTTTTAAAACAACTTCCAGAAGCTTTCTTTTAGCTGTTAGAGCACTAACGGATTTTCCAATTTCTTCCGAGAGGGCAGCTGCAAGGTCAGAAGAGAATTTTTTACGATCCTTGAGAGACTCGCATACGTTTTCGGACTTTCCATGCACTAGTGAAGCGTTTTCTGCCACTATGATTTATTATGTTCGGATTTAGTCTCCGCAAATCGCTTAATAGCAAATTTCGACTGCACAGCGCAAACATCCCACCAACCTCAACCTGAGACTTCCCTTCCTCACTTAAAACTACTTAAGTAAAGTATTTACATATATCCGCTTGATAATTTAGCATTAAAGATTATTCAAACATTGGCTATGAAATTTAAAAATATTTTAAGTATACCTTTAAAAATGCAACTTTTTAGACTTTACGCACCATATAATTTATTGTTGTAATCAAAGGTTAAATACACTATGCTGACACATTTGTAAAAACAGCGATCACTTTGGGGTGCCTAATATTTCGGGCGCAGGCTGTATATGCACAGGCATTGAATACAAGTAAAAACAGCTGTGCAACCAAAGCAGGCCCTGAATTGGCCCACCAACTACATGCATATATACCAGTGTATGTCTCCACGCCTTATGGCAGTGGAATGGAATGTGTGCACATTCGTGCAGTGACAAAAGTTCGACTAATTGAGAGCGGATAGGATAGTGCGAAATTTGGACTCAATCAGTTAACCGCTTATATATAAATCAGTGTTCAACTTCGGTCTCACTGGACCTGCGGTGCGATCCGGCGCTCAGTTTTAAATGCTGCAGTGAATTATCATTTAGTCGACTCGAATATGAATTTGTATGACTGCATATATTTATTTGATGTGTATCAGAAACCCCCAAGCAGTAAACGAGGTTATATTCGCAAGTGTAAACAAAAGCCATTATGTGCACGATGATGAGAGCGCATCTAAAAATGTAATAAAATTATGTCATACCTAGACGACAACAACAAAATAGTTTGTTTTGAAACCGCAAGGTCGCTTCGCGTACATTTGGTTCAATTTGCGAGTGCTCGATTTCAATGCACGGTAAACATTTCTAATAAAGCGCAGGGCAAGAGCGTAAAGAGCTTAGACTGATCATAAGCTACATACTTTAAACAAAGAATGTATATTTGTGTTGTGTATGAGTGCGTGAATTAAATTTTTGGCACGAAACACCGCGCTACCGGACTTCTGCGCTTTTGTGCTTTTTTGTGCACTTTTTTCGTGCCGACTAATGTTAATTTTTTTTGATAAAACTTCTTATCATTGAATTTTTTTATTGCACTTGTTTCTATGCGCGTGTGTGTGTGCTTTTATACTTTATCATTCACTCCAAAATCAACAAGACCGCTACAATCACATAGTCACTAAAACAAAACAGCCAAAATGTATACACACTTACACATACATACATATGTGGGCATGTGCAAATGTGCTGTTGCTCTATATTTTATTAGTCCCAAAAGGTTCTAATCGAAAGGTGCTCACAGGAAACGCTTAGTGCCGACGGTGGCTTTCGACGGTGCATCTAACGTTTGCTTCTGCTTGCAGTTAGGAATTGTTTTTATAGCCTAACGGTTTGGATACTTTTGTCTTACATATATTCTTTTATCAGATATGGACAAATTTTGTGGGTTGATTTGTTGGTAAGATATCTGTCATAACTTTTATGAATATTATGAGTTTCTTACACATTCGTATAATTGTATTAAATCATACATTTTCACTGTTTTCATACTGTTTTTTTTTTTCTTCTTTTAACAGCAATAACGACAGCAACTCTCCGAGCAACGCAAATCAATCTGAAATGCGAGAGCTACAACGTTTGGAGAGCGGTGAGGCGACTGTGTGCTTGACTAAAGATAGCAAAAGAGATGCAAATTCATTGCAAAAGAGAAATTCGTCAATTGGAAATGGAAAAGTATTATGTGCGCAGAGCTCCGCTGTTGAGAGTGTAAATAATATGCCAATGGACAAACCTAGTCAGGTGAGGATCAATTGTTATCATTTGTCGTACGTATGTACTGACGTAATAATATCGCCCGTTTGCTGGAAGAGTGCCATAATCAAAAAAGGAAAACAATATTTATTGGAGATAAGTTTGTAGAAATGACAGCCGGCTATAAAAGAATAAAAACTGTCTAAAAAAAAAAATTAAAAAAAGTGTGTTTGAACTAAAATTCACAACTTTATGCTGGTTTCTAATATTTTGGTTTTAATGGATTAAGGCGTTCTTCCAGTAAATGCGCAATATTTACATACCATACGCAAATATCTAAAAATAAGTTCAAGCTATTAGCAAGTACTCTTAGCACTTTTTGTGAAACATATTTATTCGTATTTCGGCTTATCAAGTGTAGACTCTCGCAATGCTTTCTGTAATCGTCTAAATCGTTTTTGATAGCAAAGGATTTAGATGAGATTATGAGATTTATTTTAAAACTACATTTAACCACAAGTCTGCAAATCTCAACCGGCTTATAATACAGTTTGTCAAGAAAATATTTTTAAAACCAAAAACATTCGCTTTATCATTTTTATGTTGCTTTTTTTATGTTTTAATTATGATTTTTGAAAAACCACTTCAATATAATTAATTTTTTGCGTGTCTGTAGTCTGCTTTTCCTTGACTTAATTAGTTTAACTAAGTCATACACGCCAATAACTTTCTCCCATTTTTCATTTATATGTAGCAACTCATTTCGGTTCGTCGTATTTCGCTTTCCTATCTTTCAAGCGTATCCACAAATTCTCAAAAAGATTAAGATCTAGGCTCGGGAGCGGTGTATTAGTACTCTGTCGCAGTTATGAATTAGCCAAGTTCTTACGTTAAGTTCCTTATGATTCGATTCGGTTTATACGCCGTATTGTGTAAGTGGAACCACAAAATAGTAAGATATTGCGCTGCATTCATGTGTCAATCAATAAAAACGAAGTGTCTAACTTCTTTGCAAGAAATACAGGCCCATACCATCACCGAAAGTTTACTTAACTTTGTGGTTGGTGTAATATTTTTTTTTGTTCAAGGCTATTAAGGTTTGACGCCACACACTATTAGGCATCTCGTCCCCACAGCAGTCGGTTCTACGTTACCGAAACGACCCAGACTTATATCCAAGGATTTTCACTCCAGAAGCATTCTCCGTACATGTATGGGAATTGTTTATGCTGCTACAACAACAACAGCAGGCACCTCATTATAGTAAGGCATAATATCTTAACGTGAAATATGACTTATGGCGTTTTTCTATGTTTACTTGCGAGAGCAATGGTTTTTTTTGCGCAACTTTTATATTTTAGAAGCACTCGCGAACAGTTTCTTGCGATATATCAACTCCACACTCCGACTTACTTTCATTTGCAATAATAGGTCTTGTTGGTATTTAGTGATAATTATAATTTTTTTCGGTTATTTAGCGCGCATTTTGGTCACGTTATCTTTCTTCGCCCCACTAATTATATTTAAAGAGTTTGTCTGGTCAAGGAACGTGTTTTTGATATACCATGAACTTGTTTCTCTATTAAAAACTATAATAATAAAAAAATTAAAAATATTCAAAATTTCAAAATTAAACAATATTTTTGAAAAGCACAACTAAATTCTTCATTTCTACAATAAAAACTAGTTTGTAAACACATTTTATTGATTTTAGTGGTTTATTCTGTATTTTTGTTATTTTTAAAATTTCTTTACATAATTTGCGACGAGGATTCTGTCGTATGATAGCTCAACGGTAAAATAAATGATGTGAAATGAAAAGGAAGATTGAAAAAGAACATTTCCTCGTTTGTGAAAACATTCTTTTGACAAACTGTTTATATGTACATATATAGGTCATTATCACAGTTGTGCCCTGGTAGTCCACTACTCTCCACCCTTAAAGCCAAAGAAATTTACTAGCAGTTCATAATATCATCCATGCGCCTCCGGACTTTCCTTGATTTAAGCAATTCTTGCAGTAGCGTAGATTTTTATAAATAAATTTCAAACTGATATATGTATTTATTTGAACATGAGCTGCATCGATAATTCGGCACTTTATATATACATATTGTATAATATATATGTATAATTCGCGCGTACACCTTTTTGGGTGTTTGGCCGAGCTCCTCCTATTTGTGGTGTGCAACGTGACGTTGTTCCACAAATGGAGGTACCTACAGTTTCAAGCCGACTTCGAATGGCAGATATTTTTCATGAGGAACTTTTTCATGGCAGAAATACACTTGGAGTTTTGCCATTGCCTGCCGAGGGCCGACTGCTATTAGAAAAAACTTTTTCTTCATTTTTGGTCTTTCACCGAGATTCAAACCTACGTTCTCTCTGAATTCCGAATAGTAGTCACTCACCAACTCATTCGACTACGGCGGCCATTTCCACGACAGTCGGTTCTACGTTATCGAAACGTCCCGGATTTATATCCGGCCAAAGACTGTCACTCCAGCAGCATTCCCCGTATGTAAGTATGGGGAATGTTTATGGTGCTAAAACAACAACTACGGCGGCCACTTTATAGGGTGCTAAAAAAGCGAACAAAGTAGCAATTGGATTCATAGATTTGGAGATTTCAGATTTTAATACTTTTTCTTTTCGTAACTCTTTAACAATTCCGGGATAAGAACCGAGAGATGTTTTCCTGTTTTGCTGAAAGTTGGTGTACTTTTTATTTGAGTTTTTTTAAATGTTCTTATACGTAAATATGTACGTACATGTTTGTTCTGGCCTCTGCATTTGAAGGCATTTTCTACTATTTTCAAATACAGATTAATTAATTTTTCTACGAAATATTTTATTTACGCTGTACGTACAAAATGCTATTTGTTTACACTAAAAATGCGTAAACAAAAAAAACACCCGTACTACACCTATGCACATTCTTACATGCAAACAAACATAAATGTACGTATGATACGACATATGTGCACAGATATGCCATTTCGTAAAAATAAAACGCTGATCGCGGGCTATCCCACATACGATTCATCATCGCATTTAAGTGAGAAAATACATTTTTCAAATACACACATACACAGTGACGTAAATAAATGCCTGTACCTTTGCATGCGCTAAAAATACGAAAATGGAAAACACTTTTCGCCAAAATATGGTAATAAAAATTACTACGCATCCATTCATTCATAACAAGCAGTGGGCAAAGAAACAGAACCAGCGCAAATTGAGCGCACGGTAAATATTTACTTCCGTCAGGCGGTCGTTAAACGGATTCTGCCAAATTACATTTCATTCGCGTCTTCGGAAGTTGAATTATTATTTTATTATTGAAAAGTATTACTGCATGCGATCGTAATTGTTATATTTATGAAACCGTTAACAAATATTAGATGGCAATAATAACACTTTGTTTAATGTTTAATACATTTTATAGAGGCCCCTATTATGAGTTGCATTCGATCTTCGATATTCGTTGGTTGTCGAAGATCGAAAATCGAATGTCAATTTGGTATTATGAGCGGTGCAACGCTGTCGAAATTTTCGTTGTATACCGAATTTAGAGTCGAATGCAATTTTGCTTTCGATTGTGTAGCGTATTGTGGGAAAACTTGTTAAAATGTAAGTTGTTTGCGATTATTTATTGTTTTATAGTAACCAAATAATAAATATATACTAATTTTGTTAATATTATGCAGGAATATGTTAATATATGTGAATATTTTGCGAGGAATTTACAACGGAGCTGAATTGCTTGGGACCACCAGTTAGAACGGCAGCAAAATGGATTAAGGTTAATAATGTTTTTTTTTTTGTGATGTTTATAGAAATACATTTTTATTTTTTTATTATTTTCCCTTGGCAGGTATGGGCTGAAATACGTAGAGGAACTGAAATACATATTTTTTTCGAATGACGAATAATTGAATAAAGAAAATTTATAACAAAAATAAAACAGAAACTGTGGCGTAAAGGTTTCTATTTAATACTTTTTAGATTTTTCTATAATATTCTAAGAATTTCATTTCTTATGTTTTCTGCTTCTCCGTTATTTGGCTCCACTTCAATATCTTCAGCATCATCGTTGAGGGTCTCATCGGATAACTCTTCATCCGGAAGTTGAACATTATAAAACAAGCAAATGTTGTGCAAAGCTGCACACACATTAATAATTTGTGTTGCTTTTTTTGGAGAATAGTGAAGAGCTCTTGGCTCGGGTGCACTGCTGCAAATGGTTTTTTGTACTGGACAGTAGGTTCATAAACGGCTCTTTAGATAATCTAAAGTTCTTTAAAAAACTGTAAGGAAATTTCTGTAATATTATGTACGTCAACACATTTTGAAAATACTAAACTTACTCAGTGGAAGCCATTTCAAGGGGGTTGGATGCGCCCCTCAGCTGTTTTCTACATCTAGCTAGTTCCACTAATCTTTCATCGAGCGTTGAATCGTCGAACCACAACTCCGTTGTACTCCATTTTCACAAAAAATACTTTTTTATAACTTTTAAAATTGTTGTTAGCAAAGAATTTCAACACAATCGGTTTTTCTTTTATTTTAATTTGCTGTATCAGCTGAGAAAAAATTATCTATTGTAAATGCGTCGAACGATCGAAATTCACAATAGTCCTATTCTTCAACGAATGAGCACCATAATACCAAATGAAAATTCGTTCGATCAGCACTTTCGACTATAGTCGAAGATCGAATGTTGCTCATAATAAGGGCCAGAGATAGGTTAAGTGGGATGGAAGTGTGTGCTATATTCTCTGTACTATAATAGTATTTATAAAATGAGCAAAAATGCCTCAATTACTTTTCGGTTGCATCACACTGCGCTGTGAATTTAATAACCTCTTCAATATCTTGGAATTTTAAAATTTAAAATTTAAATTTGTTTTTTTAAACCATGTAAAAAATTATGTGTTAAATTAACTACCTTTGATATCTATCACTTTCCTATACATGGGAATGCTGCTGGAGAGACAGTCCTTAGCCGGATATATAGTAAATCCGGGTCATTCCGATATCGTAGAACCGACTGTCCGGTTTATTATAATACTTAATAGTCGATTAAGGCATGATTCGAAAAGTTAATCCGTAATTGTAACTGTATGTATTTATTTACTTGAAATATAATTATAAATAATCATATGATAGATCAAGGCAATCACTACATAATAGCAGAGACTAAACTATATTTTGCTTTACCTTTTCTAAAAATCGTGAAAATCATTGATTCTACCCGTTTTAAGCCGAGTTTCTCTTGGATTTTTTTCTGTACGTTGCCATCTTTTCTTCTCATGGCACAAGTATAAGTAGCTAGAAACTCCTTTTCCATGAAACATTAGATTCGCTTGATAAGTACCACTTGACGTTTCCCTATTCCAGATCTCTGGTAAAATAAAATGTGAAAATTATAAATTCATAAGCCAGTTTTTTTCACTTATTAAATTGCTTACTAAGGTTCTGTTTTCGAACCAATTTGAGGTTATTAAGTGAAGGTGAATTGAGTCACAAACTTAACTCTTTCATTACTATGTATTACTCTTTCACAACTATGAAATGATTGCATTTCAAAGAATCAAACTGTGTGTTTCCAAACGGCCCCAATTTGACTCTTTACTTCTCGAAAGTACTGCAGGTAATTGCCCACCGCTTTACTACTTCAAAAGCATTTGCTAATTTTCGTTTCCATGCCTCACATCAAGTGCAATTGGAGAGGGACGTGAATTATGAATTTATTTGACCTTCAACTGGCAGCTAACTTACGAAATTGTTAATTAGCTTCCAATGGTTTTTAGCATTATTTACTATTTAATTAATGCGAAATACCTTACTATCTAAATTTTAATAGCTATTTTAAGTAAACATTTTTGTTAAAATTGAAAATGCTGTAACTTTTACTAATAGTGCCTTTATATTGCGCTAACAAATTTAACACTTTCACGCTGCAGTTTTAGTGGGTCTCGCTAAACACTTCTCACGGCATACATATGTACGTATACATATATATCTTCTTTGCCATGTTGAGCGTAAAATGGTTTAGTGAAATTCTCCTAAATGATGGCATTTTGTTAAAAGTGCCCCCTTCTTTCATAAAAACATAAATATTACATAATATACTCAGTTTTACGTAAGCATACAACTACGTACTATACTTACATATGCATGTATGTATTTAATTGCATGGAAAGATGTGAACGTCAGGTATTTGGTGGGCGATATCGCACGTTTCAAAAGTAGGGGATGGTCATGATATCTATGAAACTAAAACAAAACTCGCACATATGTTGCATACTGTCAGCGTCAAAAGAAAGTGGACACTACATATTGATAAGTTTTGACTATTTATTTATTAATTTTGTAATTTCAATATTTTTTGTATTAAAATATAGTTCATGCCACAACAGGAACCATATAAAGAAAAGTTTCGAACTTTGTATAAAATTTGTAAAAATTCGGCAAAACTTAAAAAAACTTATTACTTAACATTTTTAGAACAATTTCGGGTAATGTAATTTTATAGTTCATTAAATTTTGGTGCAAATTAAAGTGCAAGTTTCAAGTAGTTCAAAAATCGCATTGATTTTTGACAATTTTTTCTAGATGTTTTCTTGCATATAAAAAAAATTGTAGAGTAGGCGTTAAATGAACAAGTTCACAAGAAGCAACTAAAAAAATTCTCAAAAAACAAAATTTTTACCTCCTTGAAGCTTTAATTTGTACCAAAATTGAACATTTTTCAGAAATTCTGAGTAAGAAGTTTGAAATTGCGTTGAAAATTTGCCGAATTTTTACAAATTTTATACAAGCTTGAAACGTTGCTTTTGTTGTTGTAGCAGCAAAAACATTCCCCATACCTGTACGGGGAGTGCTGCAGGAGTGGCAGTCCTTGGCCGGATATATAGTAAATCCGGGTCGTTCCGGTAACGTAGAACCGACTGTCGGGGGAATGAAACTTTGCTTTATATGGTTTTTGCTGCTATAAGAACTGTGCTTTTATGAAAGAACATTGAAATTAAAAAGTAAATAAATAGTCAAAACCTGTCAATAAATAGTGTACACTTTCTTTTGACGTTTACTTATAACATATGTATGTACCGCATCAGGGCGGTTGACTTGTGGGAGAGTAACATCGCATATGAAGTATAGTAAAAATTCTAAACGTGGTATAAGAAATTATGTAAATTTTATAATTGACGCTTACCCCCTTTTTTGGAGGTGTTTGACCGAGGCTTCTTATTTGTGGTGTGCATCTTGACGTTTTCCACAATTGGGACTTACAATTTTACGCCGCCTCCGAACTATATATGGTTTTGTTTTTATGAGCTTTTTTGAGCCTGCCGAGGGGCGACCGCATCAGAAAAATCCTTTTTCTATAAATTGGTGCTTCGTGCACGGAGATTCGAAACTACCCCTCCTCTAAATGGTAGTCACGCACCAGTCCATTCGGCTACGGCGGCCGAAAACAGGAAATAACCTAAAAAAATAAAGTATGCAAAACGTACAAATTTGTCTAAATTCATTTAAACTGAAACATAATTTGAAGGTGCTGAATTCAAAAATTAAATCTTTGATTTCCAGATTTTGTGGGAAAAGGGTTTCAAGATTCAGGCTATTTTGCAAACAAATACTCTTAAAACTTTTAACTATCATCAAACTAACTTGTAGAATCCAATGTTTCGAAAATGAACGATTTGTTTCTATTTTTAAAATGTCGGTTGAATTAATTTAAAAAAAGTGTACCCTAATGCGAAACTATTTACTTTTTTCAAAACATTTTACGTGTTAGTCATGAGTGCGAAAAGTATAAAAATTGAAATGGAAAATTGGCCAAATCCGAACGTAATATTTTATATAGATATACATATATATGTATATGTATGTATGGTAAGCATATGTATGTGTGAATGAATGAGAAAGCGCGCCATTTCCATTTCTCAGATAATTCACATGCTGTTACTCATCAGAGAATAATTTTAAATAATACGCCAATTTATCTCAAAGGTATGCGAATGCCCAGCAGTGATGGAAAAGTTGGCACTGCACATGCAGCGCTCTACCCAATATTTCACACCTAATCGGTACTTCAGACACATATTATCTATTTTAGATACAATTCGTAAGGTGATTGTTTATTTTGCAGGTATGCAAAGTATTTCATTCTAACGCTTTATGTTGCACTATAAAAATTCTCATTTGACATAGCAATCTCGCCACTACGCTCAAGCAAAAAGGCCTAACACTCACACTACTGCATACCTAGGTGCCTGTCAAAAAAATTGGAAGAAGAGGAGTGTTTTCAGGAGTTGTAACGCTACCGGAAAAGGGAAGCTTTTGTTGATCTTAAGTAATTATTTCTTGTTTTCAGGATAAAATATAATGAATTAATTGCTATACCTATTCATGCGCCTAACCAGGAGTCAGAAGAGACTGAAATTATCGTTTTTCATTACTTCTTTGGAATAATTTGCATAGTATTATATAATGTTCTAATAAATAAATTTATACACTAAGATTGAAAGTAAAAAGGGTATTTATATTGTAATAATCTATGGCAAAAACGTAAAATGAAAATATTTTATTATTTATATACCTTGATTTTATATAATTAGATACGAGTATAATTGTTTCGAATCGAAATTAAGTGAATTGTTAACGTTTATTCTTCATCACTGATGCTCAGATGAGTACATAAAGGGGAGTGCTGGCGGAGGCGAATTGTTCTGTTGCAAAATTTGTAGTTGTTGTCTCCTGCGTTTGGCTCACACTTCTCTGGACAGTGTCCGAGATCTCCGGCATTGTTGAGATTTCGTTACTGCATAAATACTTACATATGTATGTACATTTTTGTACAACTTATTTTAAATACTCTTGAATTTGCGCTGAGGAAATGATTCTCATTTCAAATAGCTAAATGATCGCACAAAAATCCGAATTTCAGTCGTTCCAAAGTTTTCAACGCGAGCCCTATGTACGCAGCGCGCAAAAGTGAATCAATTTAATTAATATTCAAAAGACATAAATGACCACTACAAACCGTATAGCTGGACGTTCACATAAATAATTAAAAATTTAAATTCTAAGGCAAAAAATTAAAAAAAAAATATTGTACATTTTGTATATATATAAGAATATACAACAAAAATCAATTATGTCAGTGTGGATGAATTACGTGAAGCATCGACATGCGGACTCAAATAAACGCTATAAAACAGAATGTTATTTCCAAGTAAGTGTGAAATATGAAATAATAATAAAATGATGAAATTGGAAAGACAATTAAATTTATCGCTACTTGTACAAATAAATATTTGGCGGTAGAATTTGTGGTAAATACTATAGGGGTCGACCCTCCGTGCGCGTTTCTGTCATGAAAATTTTTCGTGAAAACCATTTGACATTCGGAGTCGTGATAAAAGTGTAGGCTCGGCTATTTGTAGAAATATTTGATGGTAAAATTCATAATAAATACTATAGGGGTCATCCCTCGGCAGGCAGGCGATCCTCCGACCGTGTGTATGTCATGAAAATTTTTCGTAAATCGCAATTGCCATCCGAATACGGGATAAATCCGACCAGGGACTGTCAATTCAGCAGTATTTCCAAACAATTTTTTGGAGAATATTACTTATATATGCTATTAAACAACAAAACAACGAATGCCCACACCCAATTACTTGTTCATATACCGCTCATTTACTTTGTGTTTCTACTCATTCAATAGTGCCATAATCCAAAAAACCAAAATATTAAGAAAAACGGATTCAAAGCACAATTATCAAATACACGAGCAAACCTTTTCAAAATATGTATGATATCCCAATATTAATTATAATATCCTTAATCTAATTAAGGCATGTGATTCCCTATTCACACAGGTGAAACGATTTATAACACAGAGCTTTAGACAAAAATTACTCACATTCCCACGGCAGTCGAGTCTAAGTTACCGGAATGAGCCGGTACTCAGTCTGTTAGCGCCATTCTCCGTACATGTATGGGGATTGTTTAAGCTGCTACAACAACAACAACATCATATTTTAGCTGGTGATAACTTCAAAATTCTAACGGATATGAAGCGAGAATGCAAAACAAGCATGAATTCCGAACTTTAGAATCTGACAAAATATGTCAAAAACATTTCACTCAATACTTTCAAGAATTATGGCTGCTGCATACCTACAATTGCAAAGTTTTCACAATTAAAAATAATTTTGAAATATGCATAACTATAAACATAAGCGAGGTGTGGCTATTGTGTGGCGAGAGTGACGCTATAAAACATTTTATTTTGAAGTCACATGACGCAAAATTCGGAAAATTTGGCGGATGGTCTAACACTGGGGTGTTGTACGATTCTTTGGTAGAGAAACCTCTTCATGGGAAATACGGAATTGATACGGCACATTGTTTTGTTTTATTCTTACGCAGCTTTCCGGTTATATTAATCTGATTGGTACATTTTTCATAGAGGATATTAACTGCATTTGGAAGAGAAGTTTCACTTTAAATAGCAGACAGACGTTGGCGTTTGGTGCATGCACACTTTTTCTACATATAGCAGAGCTAATCCCATTACTTAATAGTCCTACCTCGTATATATAAACGTTGTTATAGTTTGCATTGGATCTAAACTGCACAAATTAACCCTTTCGCGACAGCGCACCTGCACCACACTTTGCCACTTTCCGCGACGTCAACCTCTGTGGACCAAAAAATGGCTGCCATATATACACGACACCCGTCGCGAAAGGGTTAAGGAAGTGTATTTGTATTATCAATGTATTATTTATTTCTGCCATAAAAAAGCTCCCCATAAAAGAGCATTCAAAGGCGTCGTAAAGCATTAAGCCCCTCGATTTGTGGGTCAACATATGTCTAATCGCTCTTTGAAATGCTCATACAAACACATACGCATGTATGTAAGACTGTGGTCACATGAGTAAGTCACTTAATTTTTTTACGTTTTTCGTTAATTTATTTTTATAACAAAAACCATTTTAGTCATAGTTTCAAATTTGGTATAAACTTCAACAAACTTCAAAAAATTATCAATTTCCAACTTTTTAATCAGAACGTATGTTTGATATGGCGAAAAATTCTCAAGATCGTATGCTAAAAAAAAAAATTGCCAAAAATTAACGTGAGTTGTGAGCGACGTCAAACTTTCACTTAGACTAAAATTTAATGGGCTATATAACCAGCCGCCGTAGCCGAATGGGTTGGTGCGTGATTACCATTCGGAATTCACAGAGAGACGTCGGTTCGAATCTCGGTGAAAGCAAAATTAATAAAAAAACATTTTTCTAATAGCGGTCGCCCCTCGGCAGGCAATGGCAAACCTCCGAGTGTATTTCTGCCATGAAAAAGCTCCTCATAAAAATATCTGCCGTTCGGAGTCGGCTTGAAACTGTAGGCCCCTCCATTTGTGGAACAACATCTACACGCACACCACAAATAGGAGGAGGAGCTCGGCCAAACGCCTAACAGAAGTGTACGCGCCAATTATTATTATTATATAACCAGAAGAAGTTAGAACCATCGCTAAAGATGATTTCAGACTGTTGAACTTACCGCTGCTAGCTAGTCGATTCACCGAAAGTGCTACGCAAATGATGATCCAATGTCTTCAATTCCGGCACCAGTGGGATCTTGTCTATATGTACTTATATTAGACGGCACTGTAAGAGTTTGCATCCATATGAATGCATGTACATAGATGACTTATATCGACTCCTCCACAAAAATTAATTTATAAGTTTTTCGGTTGTAACTACGGCATTGCATGGCAGTTAGCCGTTAAAGGAAACTATTAAAAACGATAATATAATGTCCCCACAAACTATTTATCGAAAGATCTATACGTTTGAAAAACAATGCGATTCGGCAATATATTGTTGTAGTAGCATAACATTTCCTATAAATGTACAGATATAAATGTACGGATATCAATCCGGAACGATCCGGTAACGTAGAACCGACTGTCGTGGGAACGGACTGACGTTGTCGCTGGGAACGATGATAATTTGTATTTTAAATATTTTGGTATTCTTATGAAAAAATTCAGTACCTATGCCCGAGCCTGAGTATAGAAACCGGTGATTTAGTTAAAAATTAGTTTTTATTATCTTCTTCTTCTTAATCGGCGTATCCATGCTTGATGTTCGAGATTACATACAAACGTCATTATGATCTTAGCCGAACGGTTGTCAGATCATATTATTAATGATGTCTTTATATTTTTGTCTCTTTCTCGCTGCCACTGTTAGTTCGCCGATTGTTTTGAGACCAGTCCACTCTTTGTTGTGGTCTAGCCACGTCATTTTCTTCCTACCAATTCGTCTTTGTCCTTAAATTTTTCCTTGCATTAGCACTTTTAAAATATCATACTTGTCACCTCTTGTTATGTGTCCGAAATAAGCGATTTTTCTTCTTTTTATGCCCGTAAGCATGTTCCTAGAGGTTTGCATTCTATTTAGCACTACGTCATTTGATATTTTGTCATTCCAGTTAAGAATAAACATTTTTCTATAGCACTACATTTCTAAAGATTCTAGTCGGTGTATGCTTACGGATTTCAATGTCCAGGCCTCGCATCCATATAAGAGCGTTGACCATACATAATATTATAAAAATCTTGTCTTTAACCCGATTGGTATGCCCCGGCGTGTCAGTATCTTTTTAATCTTCATGAAGGCCGCTCTAGCCATTTCTATTCTGCCTCTTATCTCATGATCATAGTCCCATTAGTCGTTCAGCCATACTCCCAGATACCTGAAACTTTTTACTCTATCTATTGCTTTGCCCCCTATGGTTAGTATCACATAGGAATAGTCTCTGCTGCTTTTATTTACAATAATAAATTTGGTTTTATCAATCTTTATATTTAGCCCGAAGTCTTTGCTGTGTTTTTCCACTTTGTTTACTATAGTTTGAAGATCCTGGAAATTGTTTGTTACTAACGTTGTATCGTCTGCGTAGCGAATGTTATTTATGTTATCCTATTAACTTTAATACCTATTTCTGTTTCATTTATTGCTTCTTCAAATATTTTTTCTGCGTACACATTAAATAATAGTGGCGATAGTATGCAACCTTGTCTCACTTCTCTGTAGATTTTTGTCTCTCTTGTGGTGCTGTCTCCGAATCTAATTTCTGCAGTTTGATTCCAATATTAGTTTTTATTATATTATTACTAAAATATTATTTTCCATATTCTTATTATTTATATTTAATATTTTTCATTATTATTTCGTTTCTAGTTTGGTTTTCTATTCATATCATTCCAATATTTTTATGCAGAGTGTACCTTAACCTTCACTTCACTTAGTTTTTCTTTAATAATCAATCAAGCAACAGGAGGGGCAGGGCCAACCGTACAGTTTTGGTTGTTGTTGTTGCACCATTTTTGTGGCGAGTCACTTGGAAATCACAAACCAATGGCTACTCTATAAAAGAACCAGTTTCACCAGAACTTTAGTAAACGTTGGAAAAGTACCTAGCAAATTTGAAAGAAGCAGTTTGAGTTGTTGTAACAACATAAAACATTCCTGTTCTTTCAATTCCAGTGCTTAAAGGATTTAAATCAGGGTCGTTCCGATAAGGTAGAACAGACTTAGGGCTAAACTAAAACTAAGAACTCTGAGTAAAAGCTTTATGGTCTCACGCACGTGGTTATGGCTAACGTTGTTACAATAAAAAAAATTAAAAAAATTTCTTCAGGACCCACACTAATAAATGTCTCTAAACTTTTAATAAAATGACTTGACTTTAGCAAATTTTGCTCCTAGATAAATTAAAGTTTTTTATTCCAATTCATTAAGATGGACACTAACCTACAGCTGTGAAAGATTAATTGCAAATATTTCGAATTTTTTTAAGGTCCTCACATATCTTTTCATCCCCAAACTGTGTGTTTGTATGTAGGTGTTTATGACATTCATAAAAGTTGCCCATTTGTTAGTGCAGTCATTCTTATCCTGCCATCTATTTAGTATAATGCGTTGGCTGCAAGCCAAAAAAAAAAACTATAGTGATTAAAATTATCAAGTGGCTGTGTATAGCTAAGTTGTATATTAATAGCTCGCCGAAAAGTGTGTGAAGAGCAAAAAGGCATATCGCTCCCTACCTGTTAGTCAGCACGTTTGCGATTCTCAACTGAGTATTTGTAGTTTACTTGTAACAGCTTTGTATGTGCCTACACACATTCATACATAAGTATTTATTAATATATTTAGTATATAAGTATGTAGGTGTATTTTTCTGTTTTTGAATGAAATCATCTATAAATAGCGCTAAAGTGAAAACCCTAAACATATTGACATTTGCTATTTTCTCTTTCTTTTAACAAATTGCAGCAACGTCACTCACAGCCCGAGTTCGTAGACACACAAGTGCGCCATTCGCGTTCCAGTCCGCGCCCACTATCGGAAGCCAACTCGGAATTGAGCTGCGACCTATTGGACAACGACCACAAAGGCACCTGCAAGTCGAATTTCGAATTGTCCACAGCGTCGGCAAATGCAGCAGCCACAGGCAACCTTATCTGCTCAAGTGAGCGTGTGGCCAGTGCCGATGAGGTGGCCAACAAGCGTTCGAGCATCAACTCTAACGAAACGACGTCGGGCGGCAGTGCCAGTGGAAGCGGCAGCGGTAGTGCGCAAGGCGAACGGAAACGTGCACTGCCCAAGCATCAGCGTCCATTGACACGTTACCTGCCAATATTTTCACCGGATCTGAACCTGCGCCATCACATCGAGTCAGCTGGACACCAGATTGCATTATGCCCGCACGTCTTTGTCGATGCTTTCAGTTGTCGAGGGTGAGTGATCGCGCGCGAATTTTGCAATAACTTTATTTGATTTGTTTATACGAATTTGTCTAAAACTGCGCGAAATGTAAATATTTACAGTTATTTGCATAAACTGGGTGCAACATTTCATGGCTGGGCGCGACGATGGTTCGTGCTTGATCGTCAACGCAGCGCATTCATCTACTACGCAGACAAGTCGGAACGGAAACCCAGAGGAGGCGCATATTTTTCGGTGAGTTTCGAATAAATCAGCAAAATATTGATTTTCGATTTTGATATTCACAAAATATGGTAAATATGCTTAAAAAATAAACATTTGGCGAGAAGTGTTACAAACTAGCAAATGGGACAAATAATGTTGCGTTGCTGGTAGTTTCGATTTGGTAGCAGACGGCGATTGCTAACGGCCATATTTCTGATAATCCCATTCCTTGTTGTCCAATGGGCACACCTGGCGCGTTTTGAGCCAACGTGAAATGCAATGGAAGTGAAAAGCATGATTACAAGCGCCCCAAGCTACTGTACATTCCTCCTTGGTGTTGGAGCAAAGCGGATTTCCCTGGCAATCAATGCAAAGATCCATAATTTGATTGCGGCAAATGGCGCAATTGTCGACGGCTACGTCCCAGGACCAGAGCGCCTGCGCCTGCCAGTTTTTTACGACGAAACGCTTTGCTTGTGGCTGCGTGTTGCTGCAGGACGGCACCTCATCGGAGAACTCTTCGATGTCTTGAAATTCCTCGGCATCGGTTTCATCCACTTCCATTTTGTTATTGGACATATTGAAGGATTTTTGGACAACAACGTTTTAGCGAAATACGATTTCCAATGAAATACAAATGGAAAGGTTATTTAATGGAAATGAAAATTTTGATGAGAAACATTTTGATGTAAAACATTTCATTTCGGCACAATTGACAAGTTGTTGCCTGATTTTTCTACAGATATGCCAGAGTTGTTAAGGAATATACTTCGTTTCTTGAGTACATTTTATTTTGTGTGGGTGTAGGCGGTCGCCGTAGCGGAATGGTTGGTGTATGACTACCATTCGGTATTCAGAGAGAACGTAGGTTCGAACCTCGGTGAAAGACCAAAATGAAGAAAAACTTTTTCTAAAAGCAGTCGCTCCTCGGCAGGCAATGCCAAACCTCCGAGTGTATTTGTGCCATGAAAAAGCTCCTCATAAAAAATATCTGCCGTTCGAAGTCGGCTTGAAACTGTAGGTCCCTCCATTTGTGGAACAACATCAAGACGCACACCATAAATAGGAGGAGGAGCTCGGCCAAGCACCCAAAAAGCATGTACGCGCCAATTATATTTATAATAGCATAATCAATCGAAAGGGGAGTTCAGTTTTTGTTGTTGTAGCAGCTTACTTTAAACCCAGTCTGTGTGGTGTGGTCGCCGGTGGTCTTCGTCTAACTCATCTAACGGTAGATCAGAAATACAGTCTGAATTTTTTTTTTTATTGGTGATTGAACCCCGATAATGGTATTCGGGGGTGGGGCGTTTAAGAAGGTAGTAAGGTTCACCCGATGAATGCCGTTCACTGTTTGTCTGTATACTGTCCGTCCCAGTATTCGAAAATGTATTCTGTCCTAGATCTCACCAGTGTCTTCACGACTACTTGTTTGAACATTATACGTTTAGAATTGAATCAAATTGGGATTTTATCAACAATAAATGACAGACCAACGGTTTCCTACTTGTTTAAACTAAAGCTTTTTAAACCAAAAGCTATTTTTATGATTGGATTTTTACGTCGTCATATTCTGATGCCTTGACTTTGAAACCACTCTACGTCTTCTTAACATGGAACCCATTCTGCCATTGCCATATATATAAGATTAAAAGAGTCTAAATAGCTTTTGCTAAATTTGCGTTGTATAAGCTGCGCTGGCCCAAAGGTCTTCCTATTTATATAGGCAGACGAAAATTGATTGGACTGCAAGTTCTTGAAGATAGGCGAATCTATTGGGTTGGCAACTAAGTAATTGCGGATTTCACGCGTAGATGGCTTCAGTTCAATTTTTAGGTTTGCAGACGTTTTACAAATGTAAAACACATTTTGTTATTTGATAGTTGGCAATTGAACTGTCAATCAGTAAAAAAAAGTTTTTCGATCGGTTGCGTAGTTTTCGTTGGCGTTCTTTGAAAAATGGAAAACCAAAAGGAACATTTTCGTCATATTTTGCTTTTTTATTTCCACAAAGGGAAAACCGCATCGCAAGCTAATAAAAAGTTATGTGCTGTTTATGGTGAAGAAGCCTTAAAAGAACGGCAGTGTCAAAATTGATTTGCCAAATTTCGTTCTAGTGATTTTTCACTCCACGATGAAAAGCACTCTGGTCGTCCAATTGATGTTGCTGACGCCCCAATCAAAGCAATAATCGATCCGGATCGTCACAGTACAACACGTGAGATTGCAGAGAAGCTCACATACATGCATTGAAAATCACTTTAAACAACTTGGCTATGTGCAATTATTGGAGCTTGGTTGGTATGTTTTGCCACATCCACCATATAGTCCTGACATTTCACCATCTGATTACTGTTTGTTTCGATCTTTACAAAACTCCTTGAATGGTAAAAATTTCAATAATGATGATGATGTCAAATCGTTCCTGATTCAGTTTTTTGCTAATACAAACCAGAAGTTTTAAGAACGTGGGATTATGATGCTGCCTGAAAGATGGCAAAAGGTCATTGATCAAAATGGGCATCACAGAATAAAGTTATTTAGTTCCATGAAAAAATTGTTGTTGACTTATCAAAAGCATTCGACCGAGTCAAACTGCAAGATGTTTTGAACAACTTGGCCAAACAAGGTGTACCAGCAGACATTCTTACCGTCATTGAAAACCTGAACTGTGATTGCAAAACAAAAATAAGAGTAGATGGAAAATATATCATCGAAGTTCCATGCGCAAGCGGAATACGACAAGGAGACTCGCTGAGCCCAATACTCTTCAATACAATAATGGACCAAATAAGCCATTCAATCAAGCCATTAGATGGGTATCGTCTTAATAACATGAGCATACCAATTTTATGTTATGCAGATGATGCCATATTAAGTGCGGACTCTGAAGACAATTTCCAAAGATTACTACATAAGTTTGTAGTTACAACCAAACAGTTTAATATGGAGGTCTTCAGAGAGAAAACAAAAAGTTTAGTAGTTGCCAAGAATGCGATCAGATTCAAACTTGAAATAGAAAGGACGATGATAGAGCAAGTTATGAAATTTAAATACCTGGGGATAGAAATATCCAGTAACCGCGACATTATTAAGGAAGTCAGAGAGAGATGTATGCAGGGCGCACGTATTGCAGGTGAAATTAGGGATGTTGTATGGTGGAACAAATATATGACCACTGAAAGCAAGACGCGTATGTACCTACAATACTGTAATAAGACCAATCCTGACCTATGGAGCCGAAGCACGAGCTGAAAACGCTAAAACAAAACAGCTACTGCGAACAGCTGAAATGCAAGTTCTACGATCCATCGTAGGAAAAACACGTCTTGACTGCATTAGAAACGAGGTCATTCGTGACGGATCTGACGTTAATGACGTAGTGAAGTTTATACGAACAAGAAGACGAGCTTGGAATGATCACGTTTCTAGAACTAGTGACGACAGAATTATCCGAATAGCGAGGGACTATATACCATATGGAAAGCGCGGACCTGGAAGACCACCAAAGAGATGGCGCGAAAGCTTTATTTCGACATCAGGACAATAACATTTCGTCATTTTGAATTTTAAGAATACTTTGTAATTTATAACTATGTAATTGTGTGAAGAAAAACAGGTGAAAACCTATAATAAAATAAGAAGAAGAAGAAGAAATTGTCTTTGATTTTCTAAAAAAAATCTGCAATTACTTAGTTGCCAACCCAATACTTTTCGGGTTTCTTCGTGTATAATAAGAAATTAAATTCCAAAATAAATTTCAGTGAGCTACTGAGTTTAATTAAACTTCGAAAAAAAGCACAATTTTTTAAGGCAAGTTCATTTATTTGTAGATCAACAGTATAGAAAAATAACTATGCCTTCAATTCTGCAAAAACAATTCTAACCTCGACTTTAGACAAAATTTGAATAATTTTAAGCATCAATTATGTGCAATCTTTAACTAATTACTCGAAAACATTTTTAATATAGGCTGCAAGATTTATTTGTAGAATAAATAAATAAAGTCTCTTTTTCTTTATCTTTCCAGACAATCGACGAAGTATATTTGGATCATTTAAATGCCTCGAAGAGTGGACGCCCTCACTGCACCTTCATTGTGAAGACGAAAAAGCGCAGCTACCATCTACAGGCGGCATCGGATGCGGCAGCCAGAATATGGATTGATGCCATTATTACCGGAGCTCAAGGAAATTTAGACTACTAAGTTAGGATACTTGTACCATGATTTATAAGCACTTGAATAATTATTGTAAAATAGTAAGGTTAGGCTAGCGAGAGTTATTACACTAATATTATATAGTATAAAAATATCTTACGTAGGACCAAAGCCAATTATATTCGAAATTATCCGAGTAACTGCTGAAGAGTGAATTTTTGCTCAGACATACATATATATATATATACATATATGAATATTTTATATTGATTCAAGGAAACCAGTTTACATTTTTAATGTATACACGACCCCTAGTTTAAAAGAGATTTAAGTTATGCTTAAGTGTTGAAGAATTGGAACTATTGCTCAAACTTTTTAAAAGAGAACTGGAGCCGAAATCTAAATCAAATACCACTATTTTGCATGTAATGAATGTTCTGAGCATCCGATCATAACTAACTGAATATAAATATGTTTCTACATATGTGTGCCTTTTCAATAATTTGCATTAAATACTTCCGTTGCTTTTTTTTTGTGAACTATTTTTATTTTTGAAATTTATTTATATGAAACTGAACTAAAGCCTTATGTGTATTGACATTTTGTATTGACGCAAGTATTTTTTATACATTTCGTTGAATCGGAAGTTTTTAAACTACATACATATGTATACTTAAGCATATTTATTGATACATACATATGTTTATGTAAATCTGTAACCTATTTGAAAACGTTTAACTTAAAGTATGATTCTAAAATAAAATGTAATTTTGTAAGAAAACATTAATTATGTACATTTGTTCTCATTTACCTAAGTCATTTATCGTCAAATTTTTTTATGTAAGCTTTCAGCCATTCTTGGAATTTTAGCATATGCGCATCCACAGAACCCACAAAATTGTGTGATTCAAATGCAGGCGGAGAGTCTTCGGTTACACCAAAAATGCCACGTATGAAACGTTCGCACATGAAACAAGCTGCAACGGCATCGCAAACCAATACTTCGTGGCGGAAGCATAACTTCGCAAAGGACTCGGCAAATTGTTTCAATACCACAAAAGCTTGTTTAGTTAGGCATTCTGGGGATGAATAGATGTGTAGGCATTAAAAATTTTATTTTTCACGTTGTGCTCAATTTTGTTTTTACCAGGGCGCGCAAAGCGAGATGTTACAAAGTATTTTTGCAAAAGGTGCGACGCTTCCGGTGTCAGATCTACAGAACGCCTTGAAATTGTCCTTAAATAGCGACGCATGTCCTCACTGCTAATTGACAAATGATCCACAGTCGATTCGAAGACGCTCACCGACGACTGTTCTAGAATGTAATCCACGAGCACCTCATGTTTATCGTCGTCGTCCATGCAAATGGGAATGCCGAAAATTCTGTGAAGAAAAAATCACAAAAATTTAGAACTACACAGTGTAACAAAAAAAAAAAAAGAAAGTTTTATCCCTGGGGTATCATAGAATTTTTCAGATAGGTTATGGAAAATAAGAATTCCGCCGTAGCCGAATGGGTTGGTGCGTGATTACCATTTGGAATTCGCAGAGAGAACGTTGGTTCGAATCTCGGTGAAAGCAAAATTATTAAAAACATTTTTCTAATAGCGGTCGCCCCTCGGCAGGTAATGGCAAACCTCCGAGTGTATTTCTGCCATGAAAAACCTCCTCATAAAAATATCTGCCGTTCTGAGTCGGCTTGAAACTGTAGGTCCCTCCATTAGTGGAACAACATCAAGACGCACACCACAAATAGGAGGAGGAGCTCGGCCAAACACCCAAAAAGGGTGTACGCGCCAATTATATATATATAATATATATATATATACAATATATATTCTTCTTAAAAAGAATCCAGGGTCTCCACACACTTGTTTGGATGCGGGATGATTTCAATCCCGCGTCAAACTGATAAGATGCGCAGATCAAAGGTCCCTGGATGTTTACACCCAGGCCATCAATCGTTTAGGAAAGCTCTGGCCAGGGCTCGTCTCGACGTGGTCCTCCGGGAAGACATCCCCAAACAAGGTCCAGAGTTTGGGTTTCAGACTTCCGTATGGATCCTGAGGAAGCTCTGGAGTTGAGTTACTGGAAGATTGGCGAGAACGATGGCAAACGAAGACTAGCGGTGATCATTCTGAATGAGAAATCACTGACCCTATTCGCCAACCAGAATTGGAGGCTTAGAATATAGAACAATAATTGCAGGTTTGCACTTCGACCTAAAGGTCTATTGCGCGCTCCACTCATAACGATACCTCATTCAAACCCAGCCTCCTGAGTAAAACTAAGATGGTACCCTCCCAATAAGAATTAGCTGGTAATGTGTTGTCTCATGGCAAGGAATGACTCTCTTCTCATTAATCGTGAGGCTTCAGCAATTTCATAAAAAAGGATAGCAATTGGACAACCAACAGTGAAAAAACATTAGAGCTATTATTGCAAATGCATTTCCCCTGACTTCTTTGTAACAGAGACAGCAGCACACGCCCAATGGACTACAATATCTTCAATAGATATTACAATAAAGGAAAGCATAAAAACCGGCAATAGCAGCGTCCAACCGGAAAATTCAGTAAAAACTAGTAGAGCCTTTATGTATTTATACCGCTACCGGCATGCTTTCACGACATAAACGTTAATTTGGATTTCACATTACAAAACCAAATTTTGAATGAATACATCGAATATGGGAATACATAGTTGCATACACATACATAAGAACATACTTACTTAACGACTTTGTTAAATGTTTGTTGATCCTTAGCATCACCTTTGGATGAGCGCCAATGTGTCCAAAGGGCGCACTCCAATGGACACGTTTTTGATGAGCGATTAAGAGGAACTCGTGAGCACTCGATGATGCGAAAAATTTGATCGGCTCGCGTTAGCTTCAAACGCGACCAGTCACCGACGAAATAAACACCTCCCTTCGCCAATATGATCGGATCGGCTACTAACCAATTACAGTTGCGATAGGTACTGTTGGATATCGGTTTTACGTCGTCGGCTGGTCCAACAAAGCGCGCTGCCAGTTGCGCTACGTTGGTGAGCAAGAAGTTGGCCATATAAGTGTCGCTGCCAAACGCAATTATCGGTACAGGTGGACGATCTGGGTTTGACTGTGAACATAATTAGTGCAGGTATAAAAAAATTCCTGAAGTACCTACGCTAATGGATGCTAAGCTGAGCAATAGGCCCATTTTTAAGTTGACGAAGCAATCCATTGGCACACGATCTTGGCACAGCTGTGCGCTTAACGAGTAAACAAAGGCGAAATCAGAGTATTGGGCGCGCACAATATCGTACAGTTGCTTCACTGAAGCAGGCACCATAGTGGCGTCGACCGTTGAATTGTAATCCGGGGAATTCGTTATCACGCTAGTGTGCGAAGTCGCAGCATGCGTTGCGTTTTTATGGCATTGAGCTGAGGGATTCGATTTGTTAATGGTATTGACTCTATAATCTATGGCATCAGTTTGGGTGGTTATTTGCGAATCCGTCAAGTTCATTTGATTACCAGGCGAAATAGTACTGGGCAAAGCCGGACTTTGCTCGACGCGAATCGGTGCTGGGCATGATGTGTGTATTTGTATTGGAAAGTGCTCTTGCTTTGGAGATTCCATCTGAGTTAGGCACTAAAAATTAAAAATTTACAAATAACATTTTAATTTGCTTTTTTGTAATTTCAGAATGCATTATACATATAACAATTTACAATGTTGTTGTTGTATTAGCATAAACATTTCCCATACATATACATACATATATGGAGAATGCTGCTGAAGTGACAGTCCTTAACCAAATATAGATCCGGGTCGTTCCGGTTACATAGAACCGACTGTCGTGGGAACGCAATTTACAATATTTATATATAATTGGAGTTGGTGCTTGGCCGAGCTTATCCCCCCATTTGGGGTGTGCGTTTTAATGCTGTTTCACAAATTCGGGGACCTACAGTTTTATGCTACGTCCGAATGACAGTTAGATTTTTATGAGAAACTTTAACATGTCGAAAATCTACTCGGAAGTTTCGCATTGTCCGCCGAGGGGCGACCACTGTTAGAAAAAAAAACCTTTTCTATCATTTGGTGTTTCATGCCCACAAGGAGTTTCGAACCCAGACCCTAACGTACGGCAGTTACACACAAATCCATTAGACTACGGCCCGCACGCTCCCACGACAGTCGGTTCTACATAACCGGAACGACGATTGATATCCGAACAAGGACTGTCACTTCAGGACATTCGCCGTACATGAATGCGAATTGTTTATGCTGTTTCAACAATAACATCAAGGCACATTCAACTAGGGAACCCACGTGTAAATAAAAGGGACAGGCTTACTTACAATTTCTAATTTTAAGAAATGAACGTAAAATGACCTTATTTGGAATAGTTTGTTTTAAATTTTAGAAATGGAGCAATAAATTACTTCTTTAGAAAGTGATTAATCAGAGTCGTTCAAGTGAAGTAGATCCTAAATTACTTTACTTATTTCTTACCATTCGCTTTAATTTCGCTTCTCCGATACATTCAAGTCCGTGTTCGGAAGATGAACCTAACTCAACATCCTTAAAAGCAGCAAAATCATCATCGCTGGAAAAATTTTCAAATACAGTTATATCCAGAAGTTCTTTTTTGATCACTTCATCTACAGATTCTCTCCGCTCTGCATTACTTTGATCGCACGTAGATATGTTCTTTGAATATGAGACCTCGGTGTCAACTAAATCTCGATTTCTTGGTGTTGCAGCATTAATTTGCGGAAATTCATTCAATTCGGTATTACTCAAATCAATACTTTCTAATTCCAGCGAATTTATTATAACAGAGTGAGATCTCTCTGCAGCTTCTTGAGAAAAATTAAGAGTAAAATCTAAATCGTCTGGGAAATAATTTATGCCCCCATCTTGTGAACTCATTTGTGAGGGAAGCTCTTCCCGGTTAAATTCCAAAATACTAAAAGTCGCATCTGCTTCTCTATGAGCATCATTCATTTGCTGCTGTTGAGAGCTGTGTGAGAATCGAAGGGTCGGCGGTGGACTATCGAAGTGCAATAAGGCGTCTAATTCATGATCGGTTATATTGCGCAGACTCATCGCAAATGTGCTTTCTAATGTGTCGTTACGCTCCATGCTTGAAACAGTTGACCAGCGCGTGTGTAATCGTAGTAGCCTATAACAATATATCTGTTACCCAGACGCAGATCGCAATCGTGAACGTGCTCTGAAATGATGAGACACCTAAAATTTACTAATTCCAGTTGATTTTGATAATTGCACTTTTTACCTCGGGCCTGCACAGTGAGTGCACGAAAAATCTTATTCACAACTCTGGGGGTTTCGATGCCGCAAGCTGGGAGTATGCGCAGAAGATGATAATTTTCAGTTACACGTAATTTTGTATACTCGTTCATCTGACGTCCACAAATGTTGCAAGTAGGCGCTAAATTTATAACAATTTAATACTTAGCAGTAATTTTAATATTTACTTTACCATCTGTTGAGTCGGATTTGATTCTATTCCGGTTACATCCGGTCGCACAAAACCATGTCGATTGTAAACTGTAATCAAGATATGTTTAGTTGCAATAATACTTTCCACTTATTGTTAATAAGGAGCAATCCAATACAATATCTAAATTGAGATTCTTAATACAGCTAGCACCTGTATACAATGGCGAGTGGTACGCAGTAACTGAGGCAGCCTTTGACTACTATCAAGTGCAATAAAAAAAAATTGTATCGCCGTTCTAAACCTATAACTATTAAAAATGGTTTTCTGGTAATCTATATTCCACAAATAAAGGCTTTTTAAAAATAAAAAAAAAACTTGCACCTAATTTGAGATTTTACACATTGAAAAATTAATAACCGTATTGAAGTAGTTAAAGATAACTCACATTGCCGACTGAGGTTCAGAAATTGCCGACAAAATTCCCGTTGCCCACGAAAGCCCTGGCAGCCAGCGATTTCTAAAGTGTGCAAAGTGCAAATCTTCCTGAAGCGGCAAACCGACGAAACGAAGCTGAAGATGCACCTGATCAATATCTATGGATTTAAGTGCGCCACGCTCTTCTGTACTTCCAGATAGTTTAATAAGATCTCGAACAAGTGCGTATACGCAATATTTAGCGGCGTTTAAAAATTGTAGTGGTTCTTCCACAGCCAAATGCAGCAGATCAATATTGCCACTATTGTGTATGAAATCGGCGTATTCAAGGCATAGGGGCACCAGTAAAGTGCCTAGAGCATCTTCCGGTTTCTTGCCCTCGCTATACTTTTTCGTAAATTGTTCGACTGCGCCTTCAATTATTTTGATAAAATGTTTTCGTCGAATAAATGCCTCGATTTGTTTCTGATCGCGAAATCTGTGAAAATTGGTTTACTAATATTGAATACACATGAATCTGCTAATCCACTAGACATTTCTTACGATTGGGAAATTTGAGAGGAGTCACTATCCTTTCGAGTTGATGAGGTTACTGCATTAGACATATTCAAAATTGCATTATTCGGAGGAACAAATTACCCGCGAGAAAAAAAATGTTTAAGGTTTTGAACATAATTTTGACAACCCCACAGGCATACAGGGTTGCAAAACAAATATGTGCAGAGATGTATGAATGAGTTCTAAGTTAATAGGCAGACAAATTCAGTAAATTGGACCAAGACGCATTCATTAATTAATATATTATGATAGAATATAGATTAGATTATAATAGAATTATTAATAGATTGGTCTTAAGTAGAATTATATATAAACACACAACCAAAACTTCCTTAGACCATGTCATGAACTAACCAACGGCATTCCTCGTATATGCACGGGGAATGTTTATGCTGCTACAACAACATCACGTACTCGGATAACTGATTATTGAAATTGAAAAAAAAGTTGGTGCCGTATTGCTTTTGTATTTTTTCGATTTTTCTCCCTGTTTAAATGTAGGTATCATAAGACTACGTAGTCTTCAAATTTGTATTTATAATGCTCTTTATAAAGTTTCTATTTGTTCGCAAAAATTAGATATTGACGCTTAAATTAAAGAGCAATTCAGAAAGTCACGGAACCAAATAAACGTAATTTGCAGCCAGGTGAAAGCGGTACACTCCATATTTACATGCATGCGGACAAACCGTAACCTTAGTGGTATTCTTTTTATATTTGACGCCATAAACTACTTGATGCTACTGCACCAATAACAAAAATTAAAAAAAAAACCCATTCATAAACAAATTTCTTTGAATATTTTCTTTTTATTCAATATATCATCTTTGTAATTCAATAAGTTTATAAAATGTACACAAAAATGAGCGTGGAATTGAAGAGCTTATCGGTTGGACTTGGCAACACGTTCCAACTCATCCTTCTTCTTGATAGCATAGGAGTTAGAGGATCCCTGAAAATAAGAAATATTGTATTATTATTTTTTGTCTGAATCATATTTGTCAATTTTGTTTGAATCATATCGCAACGAAAATGTAGTTTTACGTTTCTCAAGCACATTTAAAAACTCTTGGCTACTTAAAGTGCTAGGATATTAAAACCATTGATTTTTAATCTTGTCCACAAGCGAGGCAACGCAATTTGGTTGAAAACATTGCTTTGCATTAGAGAGGACGTACTATATAACTAACTGTATTTTTGTATTTCTACGTTTCTCGAGCATCAAAATATGCATGAAAGCTAATTTAGATGCTAGGATAATAGAAGTATTAATCTTGTCCACAAGCGAGGCAAAGCAATTTAGTTGAAAACAATGCTTTGCATTAGAGGAGACGTACTATATAACGGAGTTATATTATTGTTTAATCACCTTAAATTATATTATAAACATAAAACTTACCTTAGCAGCATTAATTAATTCATCAGCCAAGCATTCGGCAATGGTCTTGATGTTTCTGAATGCAGCTTCACGTGCACCAGTGCACAACAACCAAATTGCCTAAAATAAAAAAAAATATGTATAAATTTGCATTTTCTTTTACATTAGTATTAGTACTTATAATGTGTCTATGCATTGTTTTAAGATGGTATTAAAGCAAACCGAAATGTGAAGTTGGCCTTTTTAATAATCTTAAATTTTGTTATAGTCCAGACGCATACCTCAAATTTTACAACAACCAAAAATGAGTAATGATCTGGACAAGAAATTTATTAATTGCGTTGTACCTTTAGTTCATACGACAAAAGAATGTAAACTACTTGTTGCCGTTATGGATATTTTAAAGGTAGTTCCCTATTGCCCAGAGTTATAGCCTTCCAAATATTTTTGTTTATTTTGCAAGGTATTGTTCTAGGCTTCTGATTCGAACACATATATAATACTTACTTGGTTTACACGACGCAAAGGTGAAACATCGACGGCTTGGCGACGCACAGTACCAGCACGTCCAATACGGGTCGAATCTTCGCGGGGTCCAGAGTTGATGATGGCGCTAACAAGAATCTAAAAATAATAATATTAGCCGTGCATAACACGCGTATGTAGCGAAATAAATGTTAAATACTCTTGAATATAAATATTCTATGAAATATTTACAATATTTAAGAGTAAAATTTTGCTTTAAGTCCTCATTCTACCTGATTGTAGAGTTATTCGGTTTCTCTACAACAGTTTAGCATGGGACATGTGGGATATTGAAGGCCATTAATATTTAACCATATATTTACCTGAAGTGGGTTCTCGCCTGTCAACAGGTGTATGATTTCGAAGGAGTGTTTCACAATACGACAAGCCATCAGTTTTTTACCGTTGTTGCGACCCTTCATCATAAGTGAATTGGTCAGACGCTCTACAATAGGGCACTGAGCCTTGCGGAAACGTTTGGCAGCATAGCGACCAGCAGAGTGGGGCAAATAGCGTGCAAACTTCTCTTTGACGGAAATGTAATCCTGTAGAGAGATATCATTTACGGTGACATCGTCGCATGACCAGCGACCGAAAAGCTTAATTTCAGGCAATTCGGTTGTGGCAACAACGTTTGTCTCTAATAGTGTCTCGGCGTCCTCGGTTTCAATTGGAGGTTGCTCCTCGAAGCTCTCAACAACATTCTCTTCAACTTCAGCCATTCTGAAAGTAAATAAATAAAATGTAGTAAAAATGTATAAGGAGTTTCATTGTAATTACACATCAGTGTTGAATTATGTTGGTATAGAACTTTATTAAGGAGTTTATCTTTTAGACGATATCCTTAAGAGGAATAGTTAATCATAGGTTTTATATAGTCCAATTGAATACCACACAAGCTATCGAATTAAACCGGCACGGTTTTAGTTATGGACGGAATAATACAATTTGACTGAAACAAATATTACTCTTGTTGGTATTACTTTATTAAGGAGTTATCTTTTAGCCGATATCCTTAAGAGGAATAGTTAATCATAAGTTTTATATAGTCCAATTGAATACCACACAAGCTATCGATTTAAACGGGTGCAGTTTTAGTTATGGACGCAAGATTTCGTTTTGACTGTAACAAATATTAAACTCTTGTAGGTATTTCTTTATTAAGGAGTTATCTTTTAGCCGATATCCTTAAGAGGAATAGTTAATCATAAGTTTTATGTAGTCCAGTTGAATACCACACAAGCTATCGATTTAAACGGGTGCAGTTTTAGTTATGGACGGAATAATACGCTTCGACTGTAACAAATATTAGACTTTTGTTGGTATTACTTTATTAAGGAGTTATCTTTTAGCCGATATCCTTAAGAGGAATAGTTAACCAAAGCTTAATGTAGTCCAGTTGAATACCGCAAATGCCTAATTGTAGCATATACGGTTTTAGTTATGGACTTATTTGCACGATATGTTGTAAACATCACATTCCACTTCGTATTTATTTCTCTAGCACTGTGCATATCAACCATTGCGTTTTTATAAATATTGAGGCAATGCTCCAATGCACACGTGGAGCAATCCAATTTACATGGTAAACTATCAGTAATTTTGCCAAGCAGTTTAACCTAAAAATTCCAATGACACATTTTGAAGCAAAATCGTTAAAAATATCACTTTTTATTTCCACAGCAATTGTGCTATAGTTTAATGATTTGTTTTGCCTGTTGAGTTGTATAATTTAGCTGCATTTTAAAAGAAAATTTCTTACTTTTAAGCTTAGAAAATTCGCCTTTGCTCCACACAGTAATGGCGTTTGCCAGAAAAAGAACATGTTCGATCAGTGGTGCCAAATTCGCCCATTTTTATGCTTCCGGTTGTCAAACAAGTTTGTGAATGTTTGGTGGCGGTCGCATCACGTTATGCTGGTAATGCTAACCTGAGTAGAAAAACAAACAGTTCACAATGTAAATAACATAACGTTTGAATTTTGAGTATTTTTTAATATTTAATTTATTACACTTTTGCATCTAAATAGTTTATTTCTATGAACAGTAAAAACATCAAAGTGACAGGTATTGTGAATGTTATACTTTTAATATTCAGGTGTTCACATAATTCTGTCCTAATATGAGTCATGCTATTTTCCTTGTTAATGCTTTAAGAAAATATACATAGTTCATACTCATGACAAAAATCTTATAAGTAAAAATTCTAAATTTTATACCAAATTCACAAAAATTTAACACATTTGAAAAATTATCAACGTCTTATTAAGATTTTAAAGCAAACTTCTGGGTATGCAGTTTAATTTTTTCATAACAGAAAATTTAAGTTAAAAATGTTGAATAATTTCTTCTACATATATGAAAGGCTTCTGAGTAAACCTCTGGGTATGCAGATTAGTTTAATACCCCATTTAAGTTTATCAGTAAAATGAAAGTTTGAATTTGCTTAAAAATATCGTACTTTCTACTACTTTTTTCAAATTGCTTTAAGAATACAAAGGAAAATAATTTACATGCTTGTAAATATTGACATTAAACCGAATATATTGTGATTTAAAGATTTGTGACTTTTAAATTAAAGAAACTAATGAAAATGAACAACAGCGTGTTAAATTTTGGGAGCACGAATTAAACAAATAACTCTAAATGCAGATTTTCCTCTCTTTTATATGTTTATGCATGTAGCCTGACGACACAATGTATTTTAAAGGGAAGAAATATAAGCGTGTGTAGTAAGGTATTTCTTTAAACTTATGCAAGAAGCATTTCTAACTTTAAATATTACTATTCTTCCAACGTAAAACTTTTGTTTGCTTTTATTGTTATAACCCGTGAAGTCAGCTGGTTGTCAAAATCGCGAAAAATAAAGCAGCAATTTTAGGAAAGCGCCACCTTTAATATTCTTGTTCTCTGAGCAAACCACTTTGACAAAAAATAATGTGCCAAATTGCAAAATCAGCTGCTGTATTGCTATTACTAAGGCGAATAGATTCGCCTTGACCACTACCTTGAATGAATTCGCCTTGGCTGAGATCAAATTAAATTGCCGGCTGATTTAGAAAATATATGCACTGAAACTTCATTGAAACATATTACGTTATTGTTGGTTTCGACTTTGTATTGTATTCAAATGCAACAACTGGACAATAAGTTAACGCGATATGAGAAAATTGCGTTTCTCGGCGAGGGTCAGGTAAGTAACAAAGAAAGTATTTAAATTCTTATACATTAATTCTTATATTCCAGTTTGCGACAGTATATAAAGCGCGCGACGTGCTCACCGAGCAGATAGTCGCAGTAAAAAAGATTAAAATTGGAAGTCGGGAAGAGGCTCAGGACGGTATAAATCGTACGGCGCTGAGGGAAATCAAACTACTGCATGAGCTGCAGCATGAGAATGTAATAGGTTTAGTGGATGTTTTTGGACATAAGTCCAACGTTTCCCTAGTGTTTGACTTTATGGATACTGATTTGGAAGTTATCATAAAGGATCCCAAGATTATACTCACACAAGCCAATATCAAAGCTTATATGATTATGACATTAAGCGGCTTAGAGTACCTGCACTTGAATTGGATACTCCACCGAGATTTAAAGCCAAACAATCTACTGGTGAATACAGAAGGCATACTTAAGATTGGTGATTTTGGTTTGGCCAAGTTCTTTGGCTCACCGAATCGAATTTACACACATCAAGTTGTAACGAGGTGGTATCGTGCACCTGAATTACTCTTTGGCGCCCGCCAGTACAGCACTGGGATAGACATCTGGGCTGTTGGTTGTATACTAGCAGAGCTTTTATTACGTGTTCCCTTCTTACCGGGCGATTCCGATCTTAATCAGCTCACAAAAATTTTCCAAGCGCTCGGCACACCAACGGAAGAAACGTGGCCTGGCTTAAACAAATTACCTGATTATATGCAATTCAAACAGTTTCCTGCCATTCCCTTGCAACATATTTTTACAGCTGCGCCTGATGACCTTATTGTTTTGGCGGAAAAGTTGCTGGCACTAAATCCATCACAGCGTTGCACCTGCTCGGAAGCATTGAGTATGAAATACTTTTCGAATAAACCAGCGCCATCAGTGGGCCATAAGCTGCCGATGCCCTCTGGTAACAAGCAGGCGGCTGAAGAACGGCCCAACCTAAAGCGGAAACTCATCGACGCTTTGGAAGGTGGCACAGTGCCAAAGAAATTATTTTGATTGAAATTGCAAGAGGGTTTAAAATATTCCAAATAAAATGAGTACGACTTAATCTCAAGTAAGGGAATATGCTACTTTTTTGTAGGCTTGTTATTTGAAGTTTGTGAACTTTTTCACATGTTAAACTATAATAAAAATGCATTTGTAAATGAAAGAAAACAATTTTTTTTATAAAAAATACAATATTCTTTATTTTAAACAATGACCAGCGTCATAAAGTTTTGCTTTTAGTGCCTAGACTAATAAACTAAACTATAAGCGCCTTACAAATATTAAATAGAGTAAATTAAAATTAGAGGTGCGCATGAGTCACTACAGTAATCGCCGCAAAGAGTACAATGTGTACTACTTAGTTCTATGAAATACTACCATTTAAAAAACATTTATTTAGCGTTGCTTACAGGCAACTATGATATACTCCTACTTAAAGCACTGCCTTACGTAAGTACACTTGCTAGTTGGAAACGAATCAGATGTCACTGAACTATGCCGTTCGATAAAACGAACCGGCCAGCGTTAACATTACTCTTAAGTTGTTTTGGCTTTGTATAAAAATGTTGTAGCTAATCACAATACATATCTAGAGAACCACACACCGCGGCTAATTTGAATACTTTTAGTACACCTCAGTTTATTTTGCTTCAAACATTTTACACCAATGACTAAGCTATGCATTTACTGATGACTATCTTAAGGCAAAGGTAACACCTAAAACATCTAGTTGAGGCACCGTGAGTTTCAATACTAATATTAAGCTATAAGCACTAAAATAGCAGTACTTTGGAAATACAAATTTATGCACAAGGTATTTGTTAATGATTTTAAAATTGTGTCATCTGACAACTATGGAAAACGAACTGTACCCACGACAAACAAACAAACCCACGACAGTCAGTTCTACGTAACCGGAACGACTCGGATCTATATCCGACCAAAGACTGTCACTTCAGCAGCATTCTGCGTATATGTATGGGGAATGTTTATGCTGCTACAACAACAGCAAACTGCTTGTATGTTTTGAGGATTTTATTGAAAAATGGGCTTATATACCAGACCGAATGAGAAAAGTTTGGATCTGTTGGTTTGTTTACAACGGAGTAGTTATATTAATTATTCAGAGTTTAAAACTTTTGAAGTTTTAAAATAATCTTCAATATTGTAAATTTTATCACATAGTTAATTTATGTATTTCCATGGTGGTATTCATGCCAAGAACAATAACAATAAAAATGAATGCCAATTAAAAATACTTCTTAAAATTTTTTTTAAATCTCAAAACCTCAATAAATATGAAGCAATTTTACAGTTATTTTAGTACTTATAAAGCTTTTTATTTCTATTGTTTAAATCATTAAATAAAGATTTACACCTTGAAATCAAAATTCCTTTGGTACTGCTACTTTTGCTACTGCTACACAGCTGTATGTTTAAAAACATTCTTTTAAGTCTCTATCGTGTGTATGAAAGGAATTTCAGCTTAAAACCAAGGTAAACCATTCTTTGGCAAACCTCTAATGGTATAGTTTTATACTACGGTAATATATTAAGTGTTAGTCATATGAGAAATATATGTATGTATAGTTAAACTAAATACCTACATAAAACAATACAAATTATGCACCAATAAAAAATAAATAAAAAAATTTTACTTATAGAATATGGGTTTATGAATACAGCAACATACATACTAATGCAGACATTATGAATTTGACTTTTTAAGGAATTTTATGTAGTATAGAATCAGGACGAAACCGTAATTATTTATGTACATATAATAGTTGCTGTTAAATAGTGGGACTTATATTGTAAATCACATGATTTTCAAAAAGTCAAGCAGTCTAGGCATACGCGCGCGCAAACTAATAGAATATGTCCATATGTATTCAATGTGCATCTACTGGCGCATCCAGGTATTCGTGAAGGGCGACGATACTCAGATCGGAGTCTTTGAAATACAAAGCGTAGAAGTGTAAGGCCCTTCGCAGACGAGTCGTTTCGTCATCGGCACTGCATTGGCAACACATTATTACGCTTGCTTGTCCGTACACAGTGCACCTACCTATCGTTAAAGAGCGAGTTGTCAATATGTCGAGCGAGAGAAGAGGAATTTATTTTATTGTATTATATTCTCCAAAGGTAGGAGAAATACAAGAAAAATGAGACACTGGGTGCATCCGTACATTAGGAAAAAAAGTACAACATCTCTGGGCGTACTAAAATACACCTCCACTAAAAAATTAATAATAATGCTTTTATTTAATTTTGTAATGTTTTTAGAGCCTTCGTACATTTTGCTAAAGAGCGGGGTGTTCCATCTATACTTGACGCATGAGAACTTTGAATAACTTTGAAAGTTGTTGCTCGATTAGCCATTGAGTTGAGCGATACATGAAGTGGTACATAGGTAGATGCAGAATGCGCAGAAATCGAGAAGTTTTATGTTATATTTATTTTATTTTAAAATAACTATCAACATCATATAGGAGGAGCAGCTCGGCCAACAATCTAGCAGAAGTGTACGCACCAATTATTTATTTTATTTTATTTTTATATTTATATGAATATCTTACCTCGGCGTGTGAAAATTTTGCTCTTAACGGAGGGGTAAATAAACGAAACTGGCAATTGTGGGGCAATGAAAATCCTCGAATTGTGCACGAACAGCATCTATGTGATGTTATAGTCACTGTTTGGTGTGATGTGTGCGCTATGAATATTAGCGGGCATTTTTTTCGAGGATGACAAATGCCTTACCGTAACTGTCATGATGAACGATATCACGGAATATTTGCAGCTATTTATCGAGGAAAATCAGTAGGTGAATTATTGGTTCCAGCAGGGAACAAACAATAAGACAATATTCCCCCGGCGTCTCACCTCCATTAATGGCAATTTCGACTGAAATCCTCACTCGCTCTGAACTTTTTCGTGCTTTTCCTGTGAGGCTACTTAAAGGGAAAGGTGTGCGCTAAAAAACTTCAAACATACGACTCTTTGAAAGCCAATATTTGTAAAGAAATCGACGTCATAACTGCAGAAATGCTTCAAAATGTTATGAAAATGCAGGAAACTGTGCATCGTAACCAAATTCTTGATATTGTTTGCGGTTATTGATCCAATTAATTTTATTATAAAAAATGAAGTTTTAATTGAAGGAAATCGAAATTCGTGAATTTTTGAGTTTAGGTACATATTTATGTATATGGTGATTTTTTGTTTGCGGCGTTCCTTGTGTGTTTTTGATATTCATCATGAAGTGTCATCATGGAAATTAGTTCTTTCACTGAACTATTCTAGTTGTCATATGTCAAGTATAGATCCTGTACTTTAAAATTTTAGAATCATACCTTTTTATAGGTGTACAATTGAAATATTAAGGGTTTTTCAATAAGGGCGGGTAGATGTTGAAATGGAATAAAATGGCGTTTGCTGTGTGGCACGTAGCGCCGTCCTGCTGGAACCACATGTCGTCTAGGTCCATATGGTTCAATATCGGCCATAAGAAATTGGAAGGGCCACCACGTCTACCGAAAAATGGGCGCAATGCGCGCAACGTTTGCGTTAATAAACACTCAATTTGATAATAAAGTTTTATCATTTGAACCTGCTGTTCAATCGTGTAACTTGCTGTGATGATTTGGCTTAAACAACTGAATAATAAACAAAAGATTTGACAGACCACCAAAACAAAATGGCTGCCACAGGGCGCCAAAATCGACCCGCGCCAATTGAAAAACCCTTTATTTAAAAACCAAATGCCATTTTTTATTTTTATGTTAAATCTTTTTCTTTACCACATTTGTTTGTAAAATAGTGAGTTATACCAGTTTTATAAGGTATAAACATACTCGCTAGCGGCGAATCTTGCTCGATATCTTTGTTGTTGCTTTCACATGCAAATTTTTCGTCAAGTTAGCCGAGCTGAAAGTGGCGAATAGAAGAGTCCTTAAGATTAATGACCGGTCACTGTGTGATATCTATACAATTTTTTGGGAAATAACAGAAAACCAGTTCCATGAAAATGCAATTTTATAAATAGTTCCTCGAATCGTCCTTCGCAACTTTGCACCCTTCGCAGATTCGCCAGCGCATACACATACTTATATGTATATGTATATAGTACACATGATCATATAGCTCGCACGCATTTTCTTCATTTACATACATACACACATTTCCTAATGCTAAAATGTATGTTTTTGTGACAGGAGTAGCGTTCTACATACATATGTATGTATGCATGTTTTTTCATAACGCCCTTGATTTTTGAGATTTGTAGACATAACAAACACTTTCATAGAGGAGCGGGTTATGTATATGTTTTTGCGACTTAAAGCTTAACTCGAACGAGCATAAATACGTATTTACTTATATAGGTACATACTTGGGAAATTTTCCTTTTAAAAAACCGAAATTTACGTAATATTTTCATATTTGAGGGATAGACCGAAATTCGTGTTTAACCTTTTCCGGTTTAGCTAAAAAAGAAACTAAAGACTAGCTTATACACACATACATATGCACTTATATATATATGTATAATATTATATAACTGTTGTATAAATATAGTACTTAGTTCGCGTTAAGGCTATTCACTAAAGTTTAAAGCTATACTTTCACTTATATTTTAGTTTTTCTTTATCTCT
This sequence comes from Anastrepha ludens, assembly GCF_028408465.1. Classification (NCBI taxonomy): domain Eukaryota; kingdom Metazoa; phylum Arthropoda; class Insecta; order Diptera; family Tephritidae; genus Anastrepha; species Anastrepha ludens. The sequence continues at coordinate 5,490,988 of NC_071499.1, read as the reverse complement.
GCGTCACATACATACATATTTCTTGATTTTGTATCGGCTGTCACTTGTGTATTTATCAAAACTATTAACAGTAATTCAACAATCACTTAAGCATTAAATGCTACACTATAATCCTTTGACTATAAACACATTTTTTCTCTTTGATTGCAGATTTTTAAAGAAATTAATTGCTACATATTTTAAAAACTTTCTCTCTTCGGTCTTAACGATCTTACATAAAATTTGCTTTCATAATTGATTATTTTTTTCTATGCTTACTATCCTTCGCAACTAAAATTTTGCTTTTTTGGTTTATTTGTTTGGTGGCTGTTCGATTGAAGTAATTCCGCTTAGCCGATCATTTGGTTTCACTTTCTATACGTTACACATACATACATATAAACTTAAAGATTAATTGTATCTAAGTCTTGGCAAGGTGCACGCGGGCTTACGTTTTCGTCGCTCCGTGCGCCGTTGCTGCCTCTGCCTCCGGTCGCGCTCTCAGGGTCGTTATCGTTCAGATAGCCCGTCGACGAATTTTTGTTGCTCCGCGTGCTGTTATTATTATTTTGGTTATTCTTTCCATCGCTGCCATCCGTAGTTTGTGGCTGCAGCTTTTTGCTGCCCAATCCCAACGGAAACGCGAATTCTTGAGGTAATTTACGCATAATCTTACCCGATGTGATGAGGCGACCAAAGCCCTCCTGTACAGTGAGAAAAAAATTGTTATTGTGTGTGTAAAGTAGTTAATGGTGCATATTTTCGTTTTCGTTTGCGATTATTTCAAGTCTAAAAAAAATTCTAGTTTTTACAGACCACTTAGAGCTGATATGAGTTTAAATTGCTACAGCTAATTAAACAAATATTTTTAATTTATTTTATTTATAAATTTATAAAATTCTTTCTTTGACGTGGAATAGAACTCGAGATCTCTTAGAGCCCGGAAATCGGCACCAATTGGGCACCCAGACTTTTTACGATTTTGGACGTGAATTTAACATGTTCCTATTATAGCTAACGACTTAAGTTTCCAGGCAGCTTTCTAAAATTAAATTTTCTACCGATTTATGGATATAACCTTCTAAAAAGCATCCTCAAAAAGGACGAAAAAAGGCCAGACCCGGGTGTCCAACTGAGTGTTCTAAAAAAGGTGTCCAACGGAGGGTTAATAGGGATGAACAATCAATTTCTCCTCTAATTGGACTAAAAACAAAACCCAGTGAGAGTATAAACCTTCTACTCTCGCTCCCACGACGAGAATTATGGAAAGGGATAGGATTTGAGAACTTTAACGACCTGGGAGAATATTTAAAGGACACGTTCGATTCTCTCAATTGTAAATAGGTGGCAAGGTCTGCAGAAAAATGTTGCATACTTTAATATAGAGCAAATAAAGAAAGTAAAAAGTAATTTGAGAGTGTAACAGTCCGAGAACTTCGAGCAATTACGCCGTATAAAATCTAAGATTAAGAAGTGGATACAACAAATTTAATGTGACTATTGAATGAAAAATGGTAACCAGAGGTAACAGGGTCAAGTTAAGTATAAGAGGACTAAAAACATTTTGAGTTTTAGGGAAAGTGAAACTTGAAAACATTTCTTGATATTTAGAGAGATACCAGAGTTACTGCACCAGCGAATGAGCGCATTAATTTCCGATTGTCACATAGGAATGCCCTCAGTTTTTCTAAGCGCAGAAATATTTTCAAATCATCAGCATATAGAAGAAAATTGGCAAACGAAAAAGGTACTAATAACATTAATAAATAGAGTGAAGAGTAGAGGCTCGAAAAAACTGCCTTGTGGCACCCCTGAAGATACAATGGAAAATTCCGAACATTCACCCTCAATCGTTACCACACATCGTCTATCGGATTATTAAGGTTTCAGAATGAAAACCAATGGAGGGCAATTTACGTAATAGAATTGTATGTATTTACATACACTAAGGTTTTATTGATTAGTACAAAAACGACTGAAATTTTTCGTGTGAGTGTGATCGTTGGAGCAACTCGTCGAAAAACTATTCGAGGAACATATATACTTATATACATACTAGGGTCTCGAAATATATGCCAAAACGTGGACCCGCCGTGTCTTTGCACCGAATCAAACCAAACTTACGCACTTTGTTAAGTAAGTATTGAAAATGGGTTTCGTAAAGTTTGGTTGTAATTCGGAGCACTGGCAACGGGTACAGCGTTCTTTTGAACCAGCCATAATGTCGCTTACTTTTTTAATGCTTGGGGCGGAACTGAACTGTCAAATTGACAGTGTGAGTTACAATGTGTCAATATTTCTTTCTGATTTGGATGCCATAAGGAAAAAACGTAAGGGCAACATGTAAAAATTGTTTGTGAATATTTTTGGAGTGGATTTTGGAACAGTGAATAATTTCTTACGAAATTTGAGAATTTAATGTGAAATCCGAATGAAATTATGTGTTCGTGGAAAAAAAATTTTTTTTCGTTTTTTTTTTTGAAAAATATAAATGGATAATGGTTAAAAAAGCTCCAATGCTTAATAAAACATATAAATTGAAACGAAAAACTCATGGATGATCAGGAAAAAAGACGATTGTTTATTCATATGCGTTGATTTGAAATTTAAAAACAATCTTCTTTTTTCCTGATTTTCAATTTATATTTTATATTTACTCAAAAACAAAAAGAAAACAAAAAATATTGTTTATGCCAAAGCGCTTGAATAAAGAATAAAGAAATAAATAATATGAAAACCATATATTTTCTGTTCTAAACCATATCTATTCTATTTTAGTGTGCCCAGCGAAGGGGGCCGGGTTTGCTAGTAAAAATATAAAAATAACAGAAGAATACCAAATATCAGATCATCAACAAATAAATAAACTGGGCAAGCTAAATAAAACTGTTTAATAAAAAAACAATAAATATAGAAAAATTTCAAACAGCTGAAATTTTGAAAATTTTTGACAAACAATTTTTTTATCATTCAAAAAAAATAATTTTTTTTTAATAAGAAGTATCCTATGTTACTTCTAACACCTCAAAAAACATGTGTACAAAGTTTCATAATAATTGGTTAAGTAGTTTTGCCGTGAAAGCGTAACAAACAAACTTACATTCACATTTATAATATTAGTAGGGATATACTTATGTATCGGGTGCTTTTTAGCTGCTTAAGAACTATCGATATCGATAACTCTAGTTTGACAGCTGAGAATGCCAAACTGTGTTGTTTGGTAAGTCATCGTTAATCGTTTAACACCATAATAAAGCTTCCAAATTGTGAAAATTTACTTCGAAAAAAAAATTCACTTCGTCCATTTTACGTGCGGAAAGAGTTCATACATTTACGGTGGTCGTAGATGGTGGCTGCGACCATAACTTCGGGATCGGGATCGGGATGCACATTAATTTTTCAGGACAAATTGTGTAAGATTAGCATTTTCTCTCCTCTTTCAAGCTTTATCGAAAAGATAAGGGTGCATTTGAATTGATTCAATTAATTTAAATTCTCTTAGTCAAATTCGTTGGCGCAATAGACAGAACGGGCCGTTGTGACGGACCTAGAAATAAGGAAGGAGCTGCTATCTGGTGAACGTCGAGCGCTATCGAGCCACTATGACGTTTCCAAAAATTAATGAACTAAAAGTCGACGATATTTGGTTCCAGCAAGACGGCACTACTTGCCATTGAGCGCGCTTAACAATCGATTCATTGCAACATTCGAGCCACCATTGACTCCATACAACCAGCTATTAATTATCGTCGCCTCTACGGATATATGCCGGATATCATCTTCAAAAACTAAATGCCATGAAATTATCTACCAGCTTATAATAAAATTGTTTTGAATTATCATTTTGAGTTCTCAAGCTCTTAAAAAAGCAATAATAGCTTACTTAAACTAATTAAATAATTTGCTTTGTTAAATATTAAATGTAGCTCTTAGTTTTTGATTTTTTGCCTATCGATGCATGCAAGAACGTGGACCTAAAGTGAATTACCACATACATCATAGACGGAAAATTATTTTATTTTGTTGTCGCTCCGATACTGGAACTTAACTGTAGAGAAACTGCGGATTTGCTTGTATTAAATTGCAATCTACATTTCCTCAGATATAAAATTAAATCCAAATTTTCAAAGGAACTCGTTTTACACACAGTTGTTGGTAATCAACGAACTCCTAGCGGTATCTAAGGTCGATAAACGTTAATTTGAATAGAGAGCCTATACCAAATTATCATTTAGATAGTTTGCACAATTGGGGACTGTTTCTAAGACTTATATGGCTGAATAGACCTAGTTTGTGATTCCGATAATTGTGATATGTCCACTGAATCGAATATTATTATGTGGGTATGTATATGTTATCATTTTATTCATGTCTCAACCCACCTGATGTGCAAATGCATAACCGGAGCGTAATGATCGCCGCGCCTTTCTTGCCGATGGTGTGCGCATTACCATGTTGCTCTGGCGCGAACGTGTGCTGACGCGGCACTTAAGACGAATCTAGCAGAAGAAAATATCGATGAGATTTTGTTTTTTTTTTTTGGATTTTGATGAATAATGAAATAAAAGCTGAATATATGTATGTATGCATGTATGTATGTACAGGTAAAGTTGCCTACCTTATCAGCAAGACTGGGATGCACATCGATTAGGTAGAATTTGTAGGCTAATACCGGTGCCATTATCATAATTACCGTTATCACCATTGTTGTCCAGAATGTCAAATCCTTCATTGCCATCGCGAGTGAACCGACATAGGGACCACCGAAGACGTAGTTGTAAAAATAATCCAACACGAAAAAGCATACCAAACTACCCCAGATGGTGATGTGATTGAATATTGTCCAATACGAAGTATACAAAGCAATCTGAGAAAATTGGGAGAATATATATACATATATATATTATATATGTATGTATGTATGTACATATTTGATTAAATTATGTATTTCTGTATACCAGGGCTGTGGACTAACGTTAATTTTGTCAATCAACAAAACAACATTTTTTAAAAGCGTTTTTCTGATTATCAAAAAAAAAAATTATTCTTTGATACTATTATATAATATATACTATTGATGAAATTTTTACGCAAACAGAGTAAATCCTTTTTACTTAAAAAGTGTAAAATCACGTATCAAGAAGAAGAAGAGTTTTATTTAAATAAATTTTGCCATACGTACTGATTGCCATCTTAAGGAACGAGTTGTGAAACTGGATAAATTTAAATCCAACGTCAGCAAAATACTTTCTGAGGGACGGACTACTAAGTTGGAAGACCCATCTAAAACAATTCATTGGGCTTAGGACGATATGGCACAGGTCTTCTGAGAATGGGAAAAATATCTTTTTTGTGGGAGGCTTATAGTTTTTAAGATATAAGTAGGTCGTCAAAGCGTTTTTGAAACGTAAACGGGAATGGTTAAGTTAAAAAAGTAAATAATTAAGTACCATTTATGAAATAATACAAAATTATTCATGACCCTTTTTCCCTTACATTTAAATTGCATCAATTGATTAAGTAGCATCCGAAATCAGCTGTCAGACTTTACAAAACCTTTTATTTTAGGCTTCTTTTATTCTCTGCTCAACTCACTTGACCGAAAATTTTACATATAAAAGCAAGTTTTACATGTGCGTGCTGCCAAGATATGTTTATTTATACCTGTTGCTTCATCTATGCGTCACTTGCTAACGCTTGGCGGAAAGAAGAGGCTTATTGAATCATGGTCATCAACAAAAAAAAATTGATTTTTGATAATTATTTCCTATGATTATTGAAGCAATTATTTGTTGCTTATTTCGTTGTGCACCCCTGATTTATACATTACATTTACGTTCACCGGATACGTACCTGTGCTGTATTGTCGATAATGAGAATGGTGGCCACAACTGCGCCCAGAGTCATGTGGTCGCTAAGTATGAGCCCATTTGGCGAAACACCGTCCTTGTATGTACCTACAGGCATACATAAAACCCAAAATAATACATTTTATTCATTTGAAATTAGATAAAAAATGAAGTAGGAATATTAAAAACATAAAAATGGAATTAATACAATATATTTTCCTACCGTATGGTATTAAGAAGAGTATTAGCGAACTGAAGGCCCCATGGAGTACACTGTAAACAAATTCGCGCGTGTTGAACAATTGACTCTTCAGTCCGGGCGTATATAATTTTGGGTACTCCACGCTGTGCTTGTCGGAGACATCCTGCTCGAATACACCCAACGCTAGCACTGGCAGTGAGGTATAGAATAGATTGTATACTGATATGAACATTGGGTCGAAGACCGTCTGCACCGCCGCCAATTTGAAATGTAGCAGTGAAAAGAAAAATAAAAATATTAAACATTTACAAATAAATAGTTTTATAAATTAATTATGAATAATAAAAATATAAAAATATTTTCATACCTGCGCGCTGAAACCGCAAAAAAATGAATACCAACAGTGGCACAGGGTAAATGCAAAATTCTTATAGAAAAAATATCGCAAAAATTTACACATGCGATAGTACGACCAGCGGCCATGCACGAGCAGGAGGCGTTCCAGGTAGCGGAACTGAGCTATCGAATAATCGCTCGCCAGTACTGCTTGCAAACCTTCCTGACCAGAGATGCCAACACCTATGTGGGCAGCTGTGAAAGAAATTGTTGATTAATAATAGCAGATATATGAAAATTATAAATACGAGGAGTGTGCAAAAAGTAAGGGGGAGTGTGTGGGGACCCATTTTATATATACTTATACTTTTTACATGTGATTTACCAGTCAACAAAAATTACGTTACAGCCACATTTGCCGATGAAACAGCGGTGCTTTCTGTGAGTAACACAGACACCGAGGCGAATGCACAACTTCGAAGGGCTCTAAATGATATTATTGGGTAGACAAAAACATGGCGAACTAAGCCCAACGAATTATCTTCCATTGCATCTAAATGGCGTCCAAATACCATATCCTAACATTTAGGTATGACTCTAGATGCTATGCTTAAGTGGAGCGAGTACATTAAGAAAAAAAAGAGAAATCAAATATAAAAATCTCTATAGACTCGTGGGCAAAACTTTCAAGTTATCAATATTTAACAAAGTCCTGTTGTACAACCAAATTCTGAAACCTGTATGGACATATGGGATACAACTTTGGGATTGCTCAAGTTCCAGCAATGTAATGCCGACTCAAAGATTTCAGAATAAAGTATTAAAGGTGTGTCGTAAATGCTCCTTGGTATACTTGTTATAACAGCCTTAAACGCGATCTTGTCATCGAATCAGTCGACTCCACAATGCAAAAGTATGCTAAGTCTTAGACTTCAACAGCGACTGTACCGAAAGTCTGACCTAAGCAATTGGAAGACAAGGCTTAAAAGAAAGAAGCCACATAATCTCTGGAATAAACAACATCTCTGCAACTCTGCAGAACATTCATAAAATTATTTGCATTAGACTAAACTCAACGCATTTGCTCGTTAGTTAAAACATGTAGAATGATTACAATGTTGAGAACGACTAAAAAAATTAAAATGAAATATTTTTTTTTTAATTAATATTTATGTGCAATCACTTAAAGCTTAAATTTTTTTTGCTTTTACCTTTAATCATTGAGACATCATTGGCACCATCACCGATTGCTAGAGTAACCGCATTTTTTGCGCGCTTAATTAATTCCACAACTAATGCCTTTTGGAGCGGAGTAACTCGACAACATATGACTGCTTTGCACTGTGAGGCGACGTCCAAGAATCTTGAAATGAATTGATTGCGAAAATTTCAAAATAAATATGTTTACATATAATGCAAAATATTAATTTGGCTTATTCAAAAGAACTTACCTTGACTCCAATTCAGGTGAGAGGCAGTAAACTAGCGAATGCCCATTGATAACAATAGCGAAGCCGGTATTCTCTTCGATTATTTCATCTGGATGTAAAGTGGTAGCACCGTCACCCCCCTTCTCAATATTGTCGTACAGTTCATTACATTCGGCACTGCATTGAAATTGGAAAAGGTTTTTATTAATATAGAAATGACGAATGCTACTCAAAGTTACAGAGAGAGAAAATAAACAAAATTTATAAAACGCATAGATGGCAATTTGTGCTGGAACGGTACAAATGAGGGGATGCTGCATACATGCATGTACATATGTATGTGTGCGGGAGTGAATTGTATGTCTATTTCTCTTTTAAGAGCTATTGGAGTTTATGTATAAGTGTTTGCGTGTATTTATGAAGTTGGGGAACACACACATATGTACATATACATGACTTACATTAATAATAGTTACAAAGGAGGAAAAACGTTCAACAAAACAATGCAACACACTTTCTGATAGCATTTCAAAAGCTTTCATTAAATACTTCTTGAGTTCAACTCGGCAGCACAAACATCTACTGGCAAAGCACTGACTCAATGTCAATTTGTTTTAAATGAAAGTAACGTGTGTTCTAAGCATAAACGAAATCAGCAGCCATTGATGTTGTAACAACAATAAAAATAACAACATAAATTCAAAGTTATGTATGACGGATGTTGTATGAGATTCAAAATTTATGTACAAAAATGCTCCTATTTCAATTTACACACACATACATATATGCAGATATATGCAAGTATAAACTATTATTAGAGTTATTTGATGTGTTTTGCAACGATATTTGAACAAATAGTAATTATGAAAAACGAACGAACAAACGATGCGTGAGTAGTTAGGATTATTAAATGTGTTAAAATATTTTCTATGTAGAAATAAGTATTTACTTTCCGGGCGGAACAAGTACCAATAGAGGGGATCATCCTTGTATAATATAACCAAATGATTAATGTAGGAATTGCACTGCCTTGATTGCTATTATTAAAAACTGATTTCTTACGTTTTTTAAATGTATGATTTTGTATGTAAGAGTTTGTGTTCCAGGAAGAAATTTATTTGGTGGAAACTAAAAATATTGAATGTGCGTTACAAACTTTGCTTATGACAAAAAATTCTACACTACTTTCGTTACAACTTAAATTCCTTCTACTTTATCTGGGTATTTCGGGAAAAGGTATCGAAAATTTCGGTTATACAATTTTTGTATCTTAGTTGAACAAGATAATGTAATATATCCACATTAAAATGATGAATATAATGCTTACTAATAACACATGTTTTAGCGCAGAGGCGCCAATACTGTCGGTACACAATTTCAAGAAAAGGCGAAATTCCAATTATGAACGTTCTCGTGGGAGACCAATAAAAATATTTGCTATAGAACACGGTGCGAGGAAAATCGACGTTATATTTTTTACGCTGCATGCTCAGCTTTTCATTTTCTTATGAATTTGATTTTTTAAAGGACTTTACAATTTCAAAAGGGTATCCATTGCATATTATTCGACTATTTTATTTCATAGGAGGAAAGTTCAATAATATTTTTAATGTTTTTAAAACAGCAAAGAGAGGAAGGAAGTTGCAGTATGCATTACTACAAATACATATACATATATCTTTACAATATATATATTTTTTCAAAATAACATTTTTCAAAAGACGTTATTGTTCTCCATAGTAAACAAAAGTTTATTTTAATAGCTGTATATATCCTCCTCCGCCGTAGCTAAATGAGTTGGTGCATGACTACCTTTCTGTAATGTGCAGGTTCGAAGTGGTTCAGAGTGTATTTCTGCCATGAAAAAGCTCCTCATAAAAAACCATCTGATTTTCAAAGGCGGCATAAAACTACTGGTTCCACCATTTGTGGAAAAACATCAAGATGCACACGAAAATTAGAAGGAGCAGCTCGGCCAGTCACCCAGTGACACAGAGTGTATATACTATACATTCCCATGTCAGCCGGTTATACGTTACCGAAATGATTCGAGTTTCTCCCGACCAAGGGCTACCGCCCCAGTAAACTAGCCTCGTCTATATCAATATAAATATCATAGAGTGAGTATTAGTATTTACGATTTTTTTTTAATTTCGTTCTGTGAAAATTTAAAATCCTTTAAAAATTGAATTGATGAGAAAATGAAAACTAAGTATTCAGTATTTGTATATAAAATCTAGAGTTTCACGTCCATATGCAATTTTTCCTGTACACCCTTTATCGTCACACGGCGTTTACCTTTCATAAGCAACACATCACTCATACGGACCGTAGCCCAGATGGTGGCCCTGGCTATAAGTGATGCATGTTGTCTACGTATGTATATACAAGCTGATTTCATTTTAACTACATATATGAAATGCAGACGAACACATCTAGAGAGTCGTGAGCTTACTTAAGATTCAACTTTTTTGTGAAAATTGGTTGTTTGAAGGAAATTATGGTACATAACCATGAAACAACTGAAAAGGCTAGATTCAGACGATCACCTTGTAAACTATTTGGGGCTTCTCCAGACCGATTATGTAAGGAAGTTTACTCTGTGAACGATGTTTGTCCAAAACATCACAGATTAAGAAATATGTTTAAAACTTGTGACGGCACTATGTTGGCTAATTCGGTAATGATGGGAAAGCCGATGACTACGAGGCCACCCTGTCGCCTTCCTAAAAGCTGGAATGAGTGTTGGACATCCAGCTCTATCCATAACTTATATTTTTTTTTACATATAATATAATCCATACAAATCGTATATCTAGTACAAAAATTGTTAAAGAATGGAAATAAGCGACCAAAACTGATGCATGCTAAGCATCTGCTAACACAAATTTAACCCTCGTACTGAGTTGGACACATCAACGGCACCAAAGGTAATTCCTTGTGGGTTGTATTCGTATTATCTAACATGACTGATAATAATAATGCTTCAGTCCTACACCATTTATCTTCTGTTGGTTTTAAAAGCAGATTTCAAACTACTAGTTGGCCTACTTACAGAACATTGCCTTACTGTTATTGATCAAAAAGGAAGAGTTTTGAAACATTTGCGCAGCTAATTTAAGGTCTCATTGACAAAAAAAAAACAGTTTGACTAGTTTGTTTCTCCTACGAAATTTGTCGTATGAACTCAGCGCCCTTGTTTCTGAAGCTAGCGATCATCGATTGAAACAACTTAAATTAAGCACAAAAAACCACACACATTTTGGTGAAATTCCTCAATTTCAACTATTTCTAAGCTAGTTTTTGCTTTTCAAAGTACTCATCTAATCACCAAATATTACAATAGCCATGGTGATTGAACAAACGGAGAGAAATATAAAAAAACACATCCTAGCCACAATTAATTCTACTTATACGAAAAATACCTAAGAACATGGATTATTTACGTATGCACATTTCAGTGAAGCTCAGTGAATTTTTACTATAAATAAAAAAAATTAGAAATTAAAAATGAAATTTAAATCAATATTAGGTATTTCAGTTTAAGAATCATTAGCGAAAGTATAAGAGACAGAAAAAAAATTCTTATATAAAATCATCGACTATAGTCTTTTCTCGAAACAAAAGTAATAATAGAAGTAGCAAAGATATATAAAGTATAGAGAGGGATAGAGAGAATTTGTGTGTGTTTGTGTTAGAGTGCGGCGTTTGTTTTGGAGTTCCCTCTACCTGTCCGGTTCGCCCTTATTATGCTTAATTTTGTCATCATCCCACCTAAAGGTAACCACCGATATCGCTGGCGCTGGCGGCGGTGAGGTCTGCGTACGAAACCCAGTTCCATACATCACAGATGTGCTATTGCGGTCGGCACTATTCGCGCCATTTAAGTTGAGATTCAAATTTACGTTCGGCTCTAGCTCTGTAAGTAGATATGCAAGTGAGAAAATATAAGTGGATTCATTTTATATTTATTTGATGATTCTCTGTGCGATCTTACGTGTAGGTCTAAATCGATTTAGGATTCGCACCGATTCACGGAATTGGCGCAGCTGCTTGTCGACTTCTTCCAACGAACTACCATCCACGATGAATACATCGGCCAATTCATCGGTCAATAATTGACATGAATATCCAATATTTATAGCAGTTTCTAAAATAAGTAAAATTTTTGACACTAAACATTCGCCTGCGGTCTTATAAACTACTTCTGTAAATACCTTGTTTATCGCCAGTCAGAACCCAAATTTTCAAGCCAGCCATTTGTAGGTTGGCTATCGTCTGTGGCACACCATCCTGTAACTTGTCTTCGATGGCGGTCACACCTACGAGGATCAATTCACTCTCGATCTCCTCATACATGGCACTCAATTTCTCTTCGCGTGCATCTAACGAAACTGCTGCTATTTGCTGTCGTTCCAACCACTCCATATAGTAGTCTTCATCCAGCCGTCGTTCGGCGAGTACCAGCGTCCTTAAACCTTCGCCAGCGAATTTCTAGATGATTTATTTTCGTAATATCAACTTTAAATTTAGTATTGGTTGCAGTTACGCAAAATCTTCAACTTACATTCAAATGATCCTGAGTACGCGCCTTAATATCATTTTGACTAGTACTTAACCTATCGTAAATCACATTATCAGCACCCTTGCAATACAATATAATGTTATCGCCTCGTCTCAATATCACCGACATACGTTTGCGCACATTATTGAAGTCTAGAATATTCAGAAGCACATAATCCTATGAGTGAAAGAGAAAACTCAGTTAAATAAAGGAATTTTCGTTTCGTGAATAAAAATTTTTGTTTTTGTAAATCGTGCAAAACTTTTATTTACCTCTCGATTTCCCATCACCTCTATCGTTATGCTATTCGGCGTTCGTGAACGAAAAACGAAGCCAAAGTTGCGGGCTGCTGACACTAGAGCAGCCTCGTCAGGGCTTTGCGCCTGATACTCAAGTCGTCCCTCTACATACTCGGGCATCACGGTGTGGCACAGCGCCAATAGGCGAAAGAAATTTTGTGTATGCTCCTCGTCAGAGCGCACTGCATCCAGCAGCGTCTTGTCATACCAGCGGAATTCGGGTTCGAATTCGGGATTCGCCGAAAAGTCCACCGGTTCGAGAGCCTTGAAAATACGTTAAAAAGGTATAAATTTTAGCAAACACTTAACACTTTAAACAATGTGGAAATTTACTATGTAGAAATGTTTGTATGGATGATTCATAAGCGTAACGCTTGGCAGACGCCAGTTTTCCAATTCATTTATTAGGTGTACAAATAGAAAACCGCATTTTAGTGAGGCTTCAGTGGAAGGAACGAATCTTCCAGGCATTTTTGTCTTTTCAACAGTGGCATATCTTTTGTGACCCAATTCGAGTCAGTTAAGTGTAATTTGTCTTTAGCTCAAAAAAAAAAAAAAAAATCAAACTGTGGCTAAGACGCATGGAATGATGATTATAAAAACTTATATTGAGCTTTCTGTTCGTGACAAAACTGTGGTCGAAGGAAAGGTTTCAATGCTACAAAAGTTGTGATTTCAAAGCGGCAAGCAAGAAGAGTGCGGACAGTTGAAAAAGTTTGAAAAATTAGAGACATTAGGTTAGGTTAGGTAAAGTGGCTGTCCTTCGACGCACCTAGGCCAGTCAATTAGAGGTCCCTTGTGATACTCCCTTGATACTACTACCTTCCTCTGCTTGATCCTCCCTGAATCATTGTGTGGCCTTTTAAAAAAAGCTGGCTATACTAGCAATGTTGTCCAGAAAAGCGAGACCAAGTAATCTCATCTGTCTTCTACACAGAGCCATGCACCCGCATAGAAGGTGTTGGATTTCTCTTCTATATACTGATAGCTCCGCAATAGTCATTGGATAGTGCCCCTAATCTACTGGCATGTCTTCCTATTAGACAGTTATTACATGAAGATTCATGTCCGACTCTAAGAGAGTTTGAAAATTAATTTTGCATAACCCAGTAATCTATTTACCATCGTTAAGAAGTATTGGCACGGATTCATAAGCAAAGAAATTGGTCGTTGGACCAAATGATGCTGGAAATCGAAAATTTAGCTGCTTTGTAGAACGTCCCAAAAAAATAAAAATAAGAATGACATCCTAACCGAATTAGGGATTTGAAGAACCTTAAACAAAAATGGCGCTTTCCTAATTGTACACCCATAGTTTAAAAAATTGTTGATGAATACAAATTTATATATTTATGTATTATATATATGTATGTATTCAGTTTTCCATAGCGTTATCGTATTGAAGCGAATGTTTGTTTATAATTGTTAGCGGCGATGAAAGCGGAAGCAGCATGCAACATCAGGCCAGATATTAACTGAATAGAGGAGGCCGGAAGATTTTAGAAAAATCACTTTCTTTAGCAGTTAGTTCGTCAATAGGTACTCAAGGAGACACAAGGGATAATCCAATATAATGCACACTTAGTTTTAGGGTATTAGTCATAAGTTGAGTTATATATGTACACACATACATATTCAGTATTATATATAACACATGCAAAAAATAAAATAAGCAAATATAAAAAAATTAAAAGAAAGTTTGGAAACTAAACAATTTTAACATTCCTGGGAACGACACAGCTACATCGAACTTGAAACTTCAATTATACAGGTGGGAGTACAGGGTGCGTGAAGCGTTTAAGCAAAACATAAAAAGTAAAACAATTATAATCAGTGACACATTGTATGCAACTTAAGGCTTCGACTGCATGGCTGGACAATTTTTAAATCGAGCGCACAAATTACTGTTAGCCATTTAAAAATTACATGCATACGTGCACTTTTTGGTGGGACGAACTCCAGGCTGCGCTATAAAGGTCAAATACATTGTCGGCGGTGCTTGTGGTGGTGCCATTGGTTTTGTTCTTATTGTTGGCATTAATTGCGATGCTGACTTTTTTGGTGTGATTTTGATGAGCGCATTTTGCGCAATTTTCACATGTTTGCTTTAGCATATTTTTCGATTGTGATTTCAAATTCGTCTTTAATTTCGATTTTGCGCTTCCTTTCGGTTGCGTTGCTTGCTGTGGCTGCCGGCTACTGCAGCCGCAACATGACACACAATGCTGTTTTGCGTCTGTTTTACCAATTGGATCTGATGGTGATTGAGGTTTTGTGTTTGCGTTTGTGTTAGTGTTTGGGTTTGTGGCTTTTTGTGAGCTTCTTGCTGCGGTGGCGTGAGATTGCTGTTGTTGTTGCGGCTCGCCCAAAAGTGTCGTAATTTGTGGCGGCGCATCTGAGTGCATTGTTGTTGTAATTTGTGATTGTGGCGACGATGACGATGATGATGATGATGATAATATTGTTGATGTGGTCGGTGCAGGTCTTTTTTGTGTCAGAGAGGGTGTTATTGATGGTGCAGTCACCGTGGTCAGAGGTAGTGGTGGTGTGTTTGACGGCGGCGACTCGATGGTGCTTGTGCAGACATTTGTAATGGATGTAGATGTGCTATTGTTGTTGTTAAACGACACTATCAGTGCTCTAGACGATAGTGTAGAATCATCGAATATTATTACTTTATCGCTCGCATTGGATAGCGTGGACACTTGTCGTCGCATGCGTCGGCTTGGTGACTGGGATACGGAGCGTTGACGCCAAGTTATATGCTGCGCTGTTGCTTCCGTTGCCTTTGAGCTGTCAATGGGAGATTCTTCATATTGAAGCTGACGTTTACTGACTGAAGGGGAAGGAGATGATTCAGGTGTTGGGCTACCCATTGCAGTTTGCATTGTCATATCGGCTGTCATAGGCAATGTGACGTCTTTTGTTGTTATCGAATTCGTTGAAGCTATGGAGACGTCGGTAGCGCCACCTTCTTCAGGACTAGATACCATAACTGTGCTCTTCGGATGAACCTCAGCGGTGTGCAATAAAATAGTTGGTGCCGGTGTGCTTTTATTGGCGCTATTGCTGCCGCTCAAGTTAAAGTTGCTATTCTGTACATATTTTTGCTTCTACAACGAGGAATATGTTTTAAGGATTTTCTTTTACTAAATGCAAAAAATAATTTACTATTCAAAAAACAAACAAAAAGTCATTTGTCACAAAGCGGACAAAGAGTGAAGTGGTGCAAAGAGAGGGAGAAAACAAGGTGTGGAAAGCAGTATAAGGATGCACAAAACTCAACTGCTTGGGAGGTAAGTGGTGTGTGAGTGTCAGTGTAGAACCAATGTGGCTAAATTTTTACTCACATTCAATACTCTCTACGATTTAGGTTATAAGTTTGTGCACAAACACAAAATATCGTGATATTTACAAAAAATGTGCATTTAAAGAAATATTCTCAATATTTCTAATGTAATCAAATTAATATATTACTATGAAAAAACTTTTGGATTGCTTAATATTTTACTACGAATTTTTAGAACTAACCAAAAAGAAAAAAACGTTTGAAATAATTTGATTTAGAAATTTTATAACAGATATTTTCCGCCAACGATTCTAAAATTGAAAATTGGGTGCGTATTTTGAGTATGAATTTCATTGAGATTCAATTGAAAGATAATATCAGAAATATTAAATTTTTGGTAGATTCATACTAATGCCTTACATGAATATACTTAAGTACATGCAAAACTTTCGGTACGGAATAATTTTGAATTCTACTTTCAATGAAAACCACCTAATATATTGAAATTATTTTTGAAATGAAATAAATCAAGGTGCATGTATTGTGTGTAATTGTATAGTGGCACCAGACCAACGACAAAGTTTTGTACGTTTGATTGTCAAAACAAAGTATTGGCAAAGTAGGAAATAAAAAAGGAATTCGCTTTGTTTCATTCTGGGCTGACAGTCACATATACACGGCGAAAGAAAAAAAAAACAAATCAGCTGATTTACCAACTTTAATGGACTCGCCTTGAAATTAATATTATTGAATGATGCAATAATAAAAGGTTGTGTAATGAATGAAAACTGATTTCGGATGCTACTTAATCCATTGATGCAATTTGGAAGTAAAGGGAAAACGGGCATAAGTTTATTCCTTTTAAGAGAAGATAGTAAAAAAATTTTAAAAGTAGGGGAAAAGGGGCATACGTTTTTCTCCTTTCTCAAAAGGTAGTAAAAAATTGAGCCATAGAATAATTTCATGTTATTTTATGAATGGTACTTAATCTTTTATATTTTTAACTTAACCATTGCTGTGGATTTGTCACATACTATACATTGACAATACGTGTGAATGGCATTTATTTTAAGAATTTCTGCAACTTTCGACGTGTTTTACAAAAGTTTTGACGACCTATATCTTAAAAACTCTAAATCTCTTGTCTTCGTTTTTTAAATTTTTAGATTTGATACTCAAAAGAGTTGTGAAAACAGAAAAAGTTAAAAGTTGGTACCATAAAAGAGTTGTGAAACAAGAAAAAGTTAAAGTGGAACACATTTTGTGATTTCAGTTGTAGATAAATTTATATTCTGCATTTGCTGTTTGACTTCTTTTGTAAAAAAGAGAATTTCAAGACATTTGTTCGATGAAAAAATCAGTGACGAGTATTGACGTGATAAGGACCAGATACACAATAGATCTCCTTTGGTTGCAGTGCGTAGTAGCCCAATAATACAGGACCAGTTTTGCAGTGATTCCAATCTCAATGCGCCCATGTAAGTATTTGCACTATTATTGAAAACAAAAAAATGGGAGGCAAGTTCACGATCCACAAAATAAATTTGATGTCAACATTTGATTTGAAGAACAAACTTGGAAGTAAATTTAATAACCGACAATGGTTTCCATTTGGAGACCCAATTATAGTTTTATTGAGAAAGCTGCAATTCTCAAATCAGTATCAAATAGTTATAAAATGTTTGATATTCGAGAAGGAGTTTTAATTTGAAATCTAGCTAAGATGTTTTGACATACAAACATATCAAACAAAACAGTCAACCTCATAAAAAATAAAAATTGATCTTCAATGTTTTAATGCCAGTATAGACCTCTCCAAAAATGCTTAAGAAAAATGTCGGAATAGTTTTCGAGTTTCTTAAATTCTACGTGCGGGCGATAATTTTAGAAAAAAAATTGATTGGACTGTAGTGCCATAAAGTACTTCTAAGCTATTTTATTTTTCTTATATTTTGAATATGAATTACCTATCCTCTTGTTATCTCTTATCTTAACTGAATATGATTGTCTATAGAATTCAATTATTAACAAATGAAGTAAAAGGCAAATGATTTTTGATAACCCATTTTTTGTGTTCACTACGAACTTCATGCAATGCCTTTGTCACTACCAATAAAGTGTTGTGTAATTAAAAAGTAAAAGGGTCAGTTAGTTTTATAATTGTCGCTTTAATGCTTTAATTTGTTATGTTTCAGCAGTGAAAGTTAGAGGGGTGTGTAGTTAGTTTTGTCCTAATTATTATGAGTGTTAGCTGAGCTGCGTTTTGTAAGCCTCAAGAAAAAAGACTATCTATATAATTAGTGAATATTTTCTTAGGGGCATTCATCTGCTTTAATACAAAATTCCGTAAGTGATTACTCAGGTAGGCTACTTACATCTGTGACTTCGATAACTTCACCCGTACGCAGATCGAATACATCGCCATAGGTACGCCCGTTAATACTGCATTTGTTGAAGGTCATTATATTTTGTGTTAGTGTGCCGGTTTTATCCGAAAATATATATTGAATTTGTCCCAACTCCTCGTTGAGTGTGGTGGTACGTGCTTTGGCATGAGTTTTCGAGCGTTCATAGTACATTTCTTCATCCCAATTGATTAGAAATGATTGGGCGAAACGTATAACCTGTTTGTTGACGAAAAGATAAGATTAGATCCGTAAATGATGATAGTTACAGTTTTTAGCGAAATATATGGTGCAAGCGCTTTTAAATCAGATTGGCTCATATTTACCTCTACTGAAACGTAGAGAGATATTGGCACAACAGTATTTAAGACGATTGCATAGGAAAAGAACACCAACAGGCCGATAACTGTGGAGCCTTGCGCAACATTCTTCGGGATGATATTTTCCCAAGGTAAGTACACCTGTCAGAAAAAAAGAGAAAATCGAGCTTGGGTTAGGTTTAATAAAAAATTCTTTATAAAAAAACATTCACTAAAGAGTTCCTTCTACATTCACTAAAATCAGTCTTTTGAATTTATTAATATCAAATAGGCTCTTGTCGAAAAAATCATAGGTTACACGCGCCTAAGATGTGGATTACGATATCAAGCCCTAGTCAATAACGTGGATAGTCAAATTACATTTCAGTTACTTCAAATTATGTCCAAAGCCACGCTAATAAATATAAGTTAAAGCGCCGAATGTTAACAACGACGTTCACACACGTCGCGCACTTTCTGCTGACACCATCACTACAAAATTTGGATATCATATTGCCTAAATTCACAGACTGTGAGAAACAGGCAAGGCACGCGTTACATAACGTTGGTTGAATCCTAGCTTGAGAAATATGTTTTAGCTAAAGTTCAGTTCTGAGTTGAATTCAATAAAGAAACGAAGTCCTCTGTTTTTTTTTTGCTAAATTCATTTCAAATTAAAAATTAAAAGTTCATTCATTTCAAACTAAATATTGCGCATGGAGTGCATGCAGTGGAACCCTCATATTTTATGTACAGTTATACAATATTACAGATCTAATATTGATTTCCTCTTAAGCCGCTGAAAATACACTGTATGAGAAGTGAGTGTAGGAATAAGAGGATTTGGGTGATCAAGATTTTTTGTTGGTGAGCAAGACCATACTTGTTAATTTCAGAAGAGGCAGTAGGAATTTCAAGATCATTTGATTCTTTGTGACGTAGAATGGAGCGTTCACAATCATTCTAGCAGTCTTCGATTGGAATCTTTGGATAATTTCTACATTTGAGGCTACCACGCAATTGTGTTTCGTAGTTCCAGATTGGTTACAAAACAACTGAATAGAGAAGAGCTTACTCTCATGTGAAACTTAGAGTTTTGAGTAACCAGTGTAGGTTTCTGAGCTTTATTCCTAGCGCTTTGCATTTTGGAAAGATATGAGTTTGCTGTCGAGGTGCATGCCGGAGTATTAGTCTCATTACACTGTGGCATATCTATTGAGTTTAACAGGAGAGCAGGTTCTACTTTTGAGGGAGAACGTAATTAGGGCAGACTTTGTCTCGTTTGGCTTAATTCGCCATTTTTTAAGCAATTGGCTTATTTCATCAAGAGCGTTTTGGAGTTTGAGTAAGGCTAATTATGGAAATGTGCCCATTGCGAGAATCGCCGTATCGTCTACAAATGTGCCAACAATTGCTTCCACGAAGGCTGGTCAGTCATGGGTATAAAGCAGATATAGATTGGGGCCCATCATACCGCCTTCAGGAACACTAGCTGAACTTTTGCAGAGTTAAAATTGTTCTTTTCCTTGCTGAACAAAGAAGAATCGGTTTTTGAGATAAGATTCAATTAAAATGTAATAGTTCATCGGATGGATATTTTACTCTATAAGGCAAGCCATCGTGCCATGCTCGATCGCATGTTTGAGATATATCGAAGAATGCAGTAGTACAGTACTTTTTGTGTTCAAAAGCAGAGTGAATGCAATCTACAATCCTGTGAATTTGTTCGATTGTTCTGCGTTTTTTTCTGAACCCGAATTGGTGATTTGAAATTATCAACCCTTTCTTATTACTGGTGTCAATCTTTTGAGGAAGAGAGTTTCCATTATTTTAGAGGCGATGGACGTAGGGCACTAAAAATATTTTTTTTTTAGTATTTTAAATTGAAATAAATTAACTTGTACAAGTAAAAAATATTTTTTGTTAAAAAGATATTGAATTTGAAATTGTGTATTAATTTTAAACAAAAACAAAAAAAAAAAAGATTTAATCATGAAAAAATTATTAATCCTGAGCAAATAAAGGGTTTTTCAATAAGGGCGGGTAGATGTTGAAATGGAATAAAATGGCGTTTGCTGTGTGGCACGTAGCGCCGTCCTGCTGAAACCACATGTCGTCTAGGTCCATATGGTTCAATATGGGCCATAAGAAATTGAAAGGGCCACCACATCGAAAATGGGCGCAATACGCGCAACGTTTGCGTAAATGAACACTCATTTTGATAATAAAGTTTTATCATTTGAACGTGCTGTTCAATCGTGTAACTTCGATTATTTCTGTGATTTTATCGACATTTTCGATATTTTCTTTAATATGAAAAATGCCTGAACGGCAGCATGAACGCCATTCATAGTTTCCACTGCCTAGCTTGCATGTTCGCCTTTATCAAAGAAAAACTACAAAATGTACTGAATTTTCTCTTTGTTGACTTCCTTTGTTAACACTCAGTTACTCACAACTGAATGGAAAAAACAAAAAACAGCAAACGAAAGTTTTCAGTGAAAAATGTCACCAAATGTGTTGACAACACTACAGCCAGCTACCGAGAAAATAATGGATTTTTTTCCAAACTAATACATATATTTCACTTCTAGTTTTGAATAAAGTAATAATAAATTTCTGGAATATAAACTTAAAATAAATATCCACTACAACTCTAATAACCTATTTCAACTAGAAACTTAACTCAGTTACAAGCTTTGTTAAATTTCGGAAAACGCATGTGTTTACAATGCAATCATCAATCCAGATCTGTTTGTGTTTTTATGCACATTTCCTGTTCTAGCATTTGTTATTCCTAAATATACCGCCAACTATATATTTGTGATAAAATGGTCTATTAAATAAATAAAAATAATGAAAAATAGTTCGCGTGTATGCTTACGGTTCTGGTTGCGCTGGAAATATTTTATTTAAAAACCCCTACATTTACCTTACAGATATCACTGTTAACATAACATTTTCTGTTTTAGAATTACATGGGAATTTGAGCAATCGCAGATAAATGCAAGTCTTAACCAGATAATGTTAATTTCATCTGATTTAACTCTATACATTTGAAGCCAACGAGCTATTGTAACTACATACATAAGTATATAATATTAAGTAAGTATATATTGTATATAAGCACATTGTAAGTATTATGAGTTTAAGTATTATAAGTATATTACTATGCCTTCATCTCTAGTTCAATTAAAAAAAAGAGAAATAAATGAATAAAGATGTTTCCAAATCGCACATTTAACCCCTCACCTGAAAATGTTGTCCAATAAAGCTTTCCCAAATGGCACAGGCCAACGTAAAAAACGCACATATGGAAAGTAGAAAAAGTACGATCTAAAAAACAAAAAAGGAAAAGAAAAACATGTTTACATTCCTCCACATTCACCATTAAACTGTTCAAAACCATCAAATAACTCACCCCAATTATAATAAAATTTAACAGTCTATCAACGCCGGTGCTTTTGAATTGAGTTTTGCCCGAATTCTGCATAAGTTTGGTGTCTTTGCCCGCAAATACAACAACTCCGTAGCACCATTGTGTATTGCGTAAAACACAGCCTCTTAGTAGGATTTTCTCGTTATCGAGCGCATATCTTTGATTGCGCCATATGAGTGTTCCCTCGAACTTGTTTAGTAAATTATTTGGTCGTTCGCAAATAATTTCACCATTGAAATTCCACAAAAGGTCGTGCCGCTGGCCCAGCTCTGTGATCTCTGGCAGGCATTGCTTACATTTCAAATTTGTTTCACCATCCAACTCTGCGGTTTCGATGAAGCACAAGCCATTTGGTTCGGATGTGGTCAGCAATAGGATGTCGGCTGCCACAAACTGATTATTCTCCAAACGTATCACATCACCAACCTATAGTGCAGTAAATAAATAAAAATATGTATGAATACAATTAGCGAAATCTAAAATCAAAGTACGAACTTGAAACGAAGCACATTCCAGAAATATGTGCATAAATATGTGTGTATGTAAGTACAGACAGCGTGCAATATGTTTGCATGTACAGATTGCTGCGATCGACGCAAATTAATTTTTACACCCGCATACTTGGGTATTATAATTTTGTTCATATAACGGTTGTATGTAAAGAAATCTAGATGGATGTATACATAAATATACCAAAATGCTCAGAATGATGAGAGGATTCGATTTAGCCATGTATGTCCGTCCGTCTGTGCGCACGATAACTCGAGCAAAAATTTATATATACAGTCTATGCCAAACGGTTTTTTTCTTGTAACTTCAAGATATATTTCGTTCTGCTTTTTGCTGCATAATAGTCCCACTCAAGGGCTACGACGCCAGAGCTAACTCAGGTTAGTGTCGTTCGAGAATTTCCCGTAAACGCAACCAAACAAAAATGAGTGAGAAGTACGTAAACGTTTTGAAGGGTATTTTTATACATGCACTCGAAAGGGCAGAAATTATCTTACGCCGCGGCTGCAAAAGTGATTAAAAAATCAAAAAGGTTTGTTGTGATGTGGAATCAGTGGTATAAGCTGTACAAAAATTTTGATGACTTTTCCGAGCGCGACTTGAAGCGAGTGTTGACAAAAAAGCAGGATAAGGTGATCGTCTAACTTTTTAAGCGGGACCCTTTTTTGTGACTACACCAAGGACGCAGCACAATCCTTGCCAAAAAGGGAATAGATGTGAGTATCAACACCATCGAACGGCGACTGAAGGAGGCAAATATGTCCTACCGCCCCACATCATCAAAGGCACTGCTCTCAGAAAAACACATTGAGAAATAACAAAACAAAAAAGGGCGTCACAGTATTGGACTGGCCTTCCAAGTTCACAGACGCCAACCCCATTGAAAATGTGTGGGGAACTATGAAAACGAATCTTGCCGGAAGGCCAGTCCATGATTTAAAGCAACTCATGCGCCAAGTTCGCAAAATCTAATCCTGTTTGTCGACGAGTTACGCAGAAAAGGTGGTTTAAAGCATGAAGAAGATGCCAGGCTGTACTTGACAACGATGGAGACTGCACGGCTTATTGAGTAATTTTATATTTTATGAATAATCGCCTTTCTTTTTTTCTGACACAGACTGTAAGTTGGGGAAAAAATCCATTATTTTTGCGCAAATGGTTTACAACTGTATTACGGTGAATCTTTAGCTCCTGGGAGATGCCACGACTACTAACAATTTGTATTATTTCTGTGATTTTATCGGCAGTTTTCACATTATCGACATTTTCTTTAATATCAAAAATGCCTAACGGAAAATAATGGTTTTTTTCCAGAGCCTAATATTTCAATGAAACTTGGAACACATACAAGGTGGCGCAAAATGATTCATCCCATTTGGTTTTTGAATAACTCTTTACTAAATAAAAAAAAAATTTGGAAACCTGTATTTTAACATTCAAGCGCTTTATTACAATACATGTCCGTTTATATTTTGCAGCAGTCTAGTTCCCAAATGTCAAATATGATTGACGCACGACGCCATCTGAAAAAGTTATAAACCTTCCGATAGGGTGATTAATTTTGAGCCACCTTGCATTACTATTTATCCAAGATTGTTTTGTATTGAAAATGGGTGAAATCGGTTAATAGCCAGATTCACTTTTTTGTAAAGGTAATTTTCAAAAATAGACTTTATACGTGGTTTAAAGGCAAGGCAAATGCTGAAAACCGAAGCGATTTTAAAACATTTGCGAAGAGATAGTCTCATAGTCCACAAACATAAATTGTTCGCCCTAAGCTGGCAATAAAAATATAAGGAATGTATTTGGTTTAAAATATTTTGATGTGGTATGGACCTAAATATGTACACCAATTTGTTTAAAAATATTATAAATTTTAAGAATTGGATTTCTTACCTGTACTCCTGACCATTTTGCATCGATCAATTGACCATTTCTTAACGTTTTCGATCGTCTATTATTCACCTGAGAATCCGACAGGTGGCGTTGCTGCAAAGTACAAAGTACAGAGATGTTGTAAAGTACATATAAGGTTCTTATAGATCAAGTTTACAATATTGTAGAAGTTAAAAAAAATAAATTATACACTAATATTGCTCCTTTTTTTGTACCTAAGATGCGAATTTCTACCCACTTTAAAATTGCAAAATATTGAATGGGCTGCAAAACTGCACACCCAGAATTTATCTAAAAAATGTCGAATTTGGATGAAAATTTTGTATCAAGAGACAATTATATCTAATAATGTTTAGACATGTCAAGTGATTTGCTCTTCTTTAGCTAAAACCAGCGTTTCTGATTAAATTTGAAGAGCCTTTCAAAAATATTTCAATAACTTTAATAGTTGCCAGTATTTCGTAATGGTGAACTTTTTGATTCTACCGAAGCAAGCGTTTTTACTTATCTATTTTCAGCATCGTTTGCTAAGATGATTTGATATACCGTTATCTCACTGAGATGATACACACGCGTTAGTCATCAATCAGTCATAAAATTATGGTAAGAGTGATTTGTTGATCAAAATATCAAATCCTACGTAAATTATAAAGAATGCAAAAATGTCTGTAAAACGGAAATCGTTTGAGGTGATTCAGTGTCTATTATATAATAGTTATACAATAGGCGGCCGCCTTGGCCGAATGAGTTGGTGCGTGACTACCATTGGGAATTCAGAGAGAGAACGTCGGTTCGAGGCTCAGTGAAACACCCAAATTAAGAAAACGTTTTTTTCTAATAGCGGTCACCCCTCCGCAGACAATGGCAAACCTCCGAGTGTATTTCTGCCATGGAAAAAAGCTCCTCATACAAAATATCTGCCGTTCGGGGTCGGCTTGAAACTGAAGGTAACTCTATTTGTGGAACAAAATCACGACGCACACCACAATTAGAAGGAGCAACTCGTCCTCTATACGACAAGTCCTCTACATACAACAGACAAAAAACGTCTGGAATGTCATTAATAAAGATTAAGAACAATAGTGGCCCGAGATGGCTAGCTTGAGCTACAGATGAGGTAAGTTTGATGGCATCAGATAGATTTGATATTGTTTATACGAACGAATTGAGTTCTATCAGTGAGATAAGATGCAAACCCCTTAAGTAAGATAGGGTAAATAAATACCAATTGACCATTCCCACGACAGTCGGTTGTACCTAACCGAAACGACCCGGATTTATATCCGGCCAAGGACTTCACTTCAGCAGCATTCCTCGTATATGCACGGGGAATGTTTATGCTGCTACAACAACAACAACAACAATCGCATTTGTCCTGTTTCAAATTGTTCATATGGTCAGAAGATGGTTCCTTTTTATTGCAGGAAAGTATTAGATACATCAGCCCAAAGCCCGGATATTAATCCAATAGAAAATTTGTGGGCATATCTAAAGAAAAAAGTTGCAAAAATCATTCAAAGCATCGAGCAGAACTCAAAATGATGTCCAAAAATGTATTCACTCTATTCGTAGCTGACTAAACTGTGTTATAGAGGCTCGGGGTAGTCTGTCAAAGTACTGATTCAGATTAATTTTTTTACATATTAACTTAAAGCTATTAATGCAAAGGTAAAAAACCTTTTTTGACTGCTGTGTTTGAAGTATATATTGTTTTTGCTTTTTATTTGTGTGATATAAATTATTTATTGATTGAAAGAAAACCATAAAAAATACATTTTTTTCTTAATTAATTTCGCTAAATTAGTATATGTCAAAACACTTTCCTGACAAACTGTACACCATATTTATTTAACTGTATACTCACAATGTCATCATAGGCATCTTTAACCGCTGTCAATGTCAACACGCCAATTAACGGTATAGCCGTGGTTACGGGCGTCAACGACGATATCGCTGGTATCAGCTGTAGCACCAACAAGCACAGGAAATAAAAATTGGCAAGACGTTGAAATTGCTCGAGCAGATTGAATGGCAAAAATGTCAGCAATGTGTATTTGGACGTTTTAATGAAGTTATCCTGGGGGAAATAAAAAAATGTTAGAAAATGGCAAAATTATTTAATTGGAATACTTTAAATTCGAAAAATGTACTTCCACAGAGAAATCGGTTTTTGTGCGGTAAATAGGGGTTAAAAAAATGCCTTCAAAAACTAGAAAAATAGCTACAAATGAAAGATTTTCACAAGATTTTGAAGAATTTTTTTTTTCATGCGATGGTGAGGATCGCAGAAAACAGGCTGTCTTAGGAAATATGTAAATGCGTTATGCAAACACATTGAAACTTTAAAGAAAAGCAAAATTTCTTATTTTAGATACGATTTTAAGATAAAACTTTTACTTATAAAATTATTACAAAAAAACCGATATGCTCAAAAACATAAAAAGATATTTGTGCCTCATTTTAAACATAACATACATAAACAATAATATAAACATACTACAGTAGAAACTTGATACTTGCACAACTGAATACTTGCCACAGAATGTTTTTTTTTTCGTTGCGTACTCAGTACTTGCGACAGAAAATGTTTACCTCGATACTTGCAACATTTTTTGTTTTGCCTTTTTGCTATTTTTACATTGTAAAGCTCGGGGAAGTACCGTCGATGTCATTCTAGTATTGACATTTTTTGAGTTGAATTAGTTGAATGAATTTAGGGGAAGTACCGCCCAATTCATTTGCTGAGGAAATGATAGTACAGTAGGTTCTGTTTTTATGCGGCTTTTTTTTATGCGGTTTTGAAATAGTGCGGTTTTTTTTTTAATTACAAAATGCATGTCGACCTATCGGGAATTGTACATATAAACAAGATTCTAAACCAGCTAAGCAAAAACTCATCACAGATTACATCAGAAATGCTAACCCTACAAGTATGGAAGATATATAAAGATATAATTTTCAATGATACAATATTTTGTTTATGCGATTTTATTTAATTATTTCAGATTCATGCGGTCTATGGAACGTATCTATAGTAATAATATGGGACTAGTGCCCTTTTTTATGCGATTTTATTACATTATTTCAGATTTATGCGGTTTTAGCATTTGAAACGTATCTATAGTTTTACTATAGAACTAGTAGCTTTTTTTATGCTGTTTTTTTTATGCTGTTTCTTGCGGAACGTATCTACCGCATAAAAACAGAACCTACTGTATTGCGTTAGCTTTAGCATGGATTGGTCTTATAATGCCAAAGAAAAAATTTACTTTGTTTACAATAAAAGAAAAAGCTGACATTCTGAACAAATTAAATATCCATTAATGCATAAGCTAAAAACTTTCAAGTGCATAGAGCAGCAATAGCTCGTATTAAAAAAAAAGAACAGTCCATTATTAAGAAGTTTTTACGCGATTTGAATCCGGTCCAGGTAAAAGGGAAACTGTTAAGATTTCTGAGTTTCTAAAAATGGAAAGAGCTTTGTTTAATTGGTTTGCGGACCAAAAGGCCAAGAACTTCCAAATAATTACAAGTGATATGCTAAAAAAGGAAGCCAAATTATTACATGCCAAAATTCAGGAAATGCCTTGAGGTTTTCATGGATGGTTGGGTTGCAAACTTAAAAAAGGGCCGTGGAATACGATGTCTAAAGATTTGCGAAGAAAAATTATTCTGACTCCAACAACCCATTTTTGGGCAAATTTAACAAAACAATGATGGATTTAAGTTTGGCGAAAGAGCAGATATACAATGCCGATGACTCTGGCTTATTTGGAAATTCTTAACCGACAAAGCTCTTGTGCGGTCAAAAGAAATCCCGGCTCCGGGACATAAGATCAGCAGGAAGAGCAAAACGTTTCTTACTTGTACAAATGTTGCTGGAAATCATAAAGTAAAAATTATGATTATGGGAAGTTTGGTGAATCCGCGTTCATTACAAAATTTTACTAATGAGCCTGTCGTCTGCAAAGGAAATAAAAATGCTTGAATGACTTTAGCTTAATTTGAAGAGATATGTTCGTTTTTTGCCAAAACAAAGAATTCTGTTTTAATCGAAACGAGCTTAAATAAATATGTAAAAAGTTCCTTCGTGCGCAAAATCTTCCGGAAAAATCACTTCGCGTCTTATTGAAAATGCCCCATGTCATCCGAAAGAAGACGAGTTAAAGTGCTAGGAGGACCAAATATCGGTTTTTGTTGTTGTAGCAGCATACATGTGCGGGAAGTGCTGCTGGAGTGACTGTCTTTGGCCGAATGTATAGTAAGTCCGTAACGTAGAACCGAATGTCGGGGCAACGAATATTGGTAATGTGCTTTCCGCCAAACTGTACTGCTCTAATACAGCCCATGGATTAAAACGCTATAAGGCTTACTAAATTCAACTACCAAAAATATCTCTTAAGTCACATTGATGCTCATGGAGAAAATATTTATGAGTCATTACGAAATGTCGATCTAAAAAATAAAGGGTGGTTAAATTTTAAGGGCCGATGTTAAATGTAAACTACATCTAAACGTCAAGTTTTTTCTGCATTTCGTTTGATATTTTTCAATTTCAGACTAACTCAATTTGAACCATGGAAAGATACATAATCAAGTAATGGTCAGATTGGTGGCAGGAAATGGCAACAGTGAATGACCAATTTTCGAAGAAAATCTTCTTCAGTGATGAGGCGCATTTTCACCTTAGTGGATTCGTCAATAAGCAGAATTGCCGCATTTGGGCGAATGATAATCCATGAGTGATTGCCGAAAAACCAATGCACCCACAAAGAGTGACTGTTTGGTGCGGTTTATGGGCCGGCGGCATCATTAGGCCGTATTTGTTCCAAAATGAGGCCGGTCAGGCAGTTACTGTGAATAGTGTTCGCTATCGTGAGATGATAAGGAGCTTTTTATGGCCCAAATCGGAAGATATGAAGAATAATCTCACGTCACGGCGATGTCAATTGGCCGCCAAAATCATGTGATTTGACACCGTTGGACTTCTTTCTTTGGGGTTGTTTGAAAGAAAAGGTGTTCGTCGATAAGCCAGCAACAATTCAAGAGCTAAAGGATGAGATAATTCGGCACATTAACGGCAGAGAACCTCAATTATGCCTCAGCGTCATCGAAAATTTGGGCCAAAATTTGGGATCGAGAAGGTGTGCCGTCGAGGCCGCGGCGGCCATTTGGCCGATATTTTGTTCCATACGTAATTGAGCAATACCAATATTATCATAATAAAGAGAAATGACAATAAGATAAAAAAATTTGTATTTTATTCAAAATCAACACCGGCCCTTGAAACTTAACCACCCTTTACAAAATGCTTTTTAGATAGTGCATGGGATGCTCTTACTGCAACTTCAATTCAGTCATCGTTTCAAAAACTGCTTGAGCAAGCGTCTGACTGGGATTGTGACGATGTCACTGCTCTTTCGGAGTTACGATTACAGGTGGCTTATGATGCAGCCAATATTTAATTCATTGCAACTTTGCTTCGGGAAGTGGAACCATTGCAGCAAGTCTCTGAATGTGTACACGGTGAAAGAACTAACGACGAGATGCTAAATACGAATAAAAATACATCGGAGGGGGCAATATCAGCATTCAATTTATGCTTGGATTGCGCAGAGCAAAAGAATGCTTGCTTAAATGATGTTATGACGCTGCAGAGGCTCAGAATCAGTGTGGAACAAGCGAGTGCGTACAAAACAAACCAAAATAGAAAATTGTTTAATTTCAAATAAAATGCATCGCTTTAAAGTGTATATAATTACATAATATAATAAAAACAAATAAACTTGGATTAAAATAAAATAAATAATTGGCGCGTACACTTCTGTTGGTGTTTGGCCGAGCTCCTCCTATTTATGGCGTGTGCCTCGATGTTGTTGCACAAATGAAAGAACTTACATTTTTCAAGCCGACTCCGAACGGCAAAAGGTTTTTTATTAGCTTACTTTACACTCGGAGGTATTGCCCGCCGAGGGCGACTGCTATTAGAAAAAACACGTTTTTTTTCATTTTGCTGCTTCATGCACGGAGACTGAATTGCTATCAGTAAAGCAAAACTATTTTAATTTGTGTGGAAAAAACCTCAGTACTTGAGAAAGTTGCACTGAGCCCGGTTTTCATTACGTGCGGGAATCGAGTTTCTACTGTATTTTTTGAAAAAAATCACTCACAAAAGGTAAATGAGAAAATATAGAACGTCGTTTATTTTGGTTCTGATTATTCATTTTAAGGGAGTATTTATGTCTAAAATTAAGCTAAAATTCATAGGCAACTGTCATATATTTATCAGCATGTAAACAAACAAAGTCAAATCCATTGACCTAGAACAGGTACACTTTTATGCACATATTTGTTTATCTTTGAGTTGATATATTTATATGTCTATATATGTTATGTATATGTAAGTGTATGTGTAGAAATATTCTATACGTGGTGAGCGCATACTTGGTAACTGTGTATGCATTTTTTTAACTCAGTATTGCAAAATGCCGGAACACTTAACCAAGAAGACAATGCGAACGAATGCTCGTTAAATTCATTATTTACGTGATCCAAAGCCATACAAACTTATTACTTTACACACTGTGTGGGCGCACATAAATACACACGTGCCTCATAAGTATAGTATGTATTTATGCTCATGTCGATCGAATACAATCACACAAAAGTACTGTATCAATATTAATTGTTTTAATTGAATTGATTAAAAGCTGGTATTTATGAGGCATGAATGGCTACTCAGTGTTACCTATCGTATCATCAGAGCGGATAACCTACCCCTCGCTTGAAATGCACCCCACGCTTGAAATGCACTTCGGTAAATGTCATACAACAAATATTTCTAATTGATACCTATATCAAAGCTATGTTAAATCTGCTGTTAGCTCTTTCCCGCTTTTGATGTACCAAATAAGCGTGAGGAGTAAATGCTTAGTCACTTCTTTCCACACGATTATTCATTAATACGAATTCATCTGTTATTTTCTCCTCATATAAATATTCCAGAACCTTAGTTTCAATTAACAATAAGGCAAATTTTTTTAGTTTTTCGAGCATAGAGTGCGGCAATGTGTCATTTATGTATTCTAATGGTGAAAAGTTAGTTACTTAGCGGACATATTTAATACGGTTTCCAAAAACAAAATTTGTTTTTTTAATTAATTCAAATTAATTTTTAATAAATTTTTTGAATAAGTGAATATTGGGACATTACATTGAGCTATAACTCGATATGTTTATGGAAAAGGGGGTAGTCTGTAACATAAACTTGCTAGCGTTTTCTCTTACGAATTTTATTTGGTCTTTTTTCAGTGAGTTAAATAATTCATCTCGCCAAAAACATTTGTACATTTCATGATGCAATAGATGAAAACAAACCCCTTACTATTATTGATTCGTCTCAGTATTTTATTTTTTTCGGATTTAGTATTCAGGGTCGAGTTTACGAATACATGTCGAAAAGTCGCCATCGAAGCCGCATAAAACTATTTGGTTCCATCAGGCATCCCGGATAGGAAATAGGACCAATTGATAGAAAAAGTTGTTTCTACTGGCGGTAGCCCCTCCATTTATGGAAAAGGTCAAGACGCACCCCACAGTAAGAGGAGAAGCTCGACCAGCGCCAAATATTTATTTATATATATTTTTTTTTAATTATATAATAAAAAAATATTGACAGTAAAAATATTCATATTTTCATCATATCATTAAAAATATGTGCTTCTTCTTATTCCCACGACAGTCGGTCTACGTAACCGGAACGACCCGGATTTATATCCGGCCAAGGACTGTCACTTCAGCTGCATTCGCAGTAAACATATGTATAGGGATTGTTTATACGGCTACAACAACAACAATGTGCTTTTACTTAGACACAACTTAGCGCTCAGTTGGTCCGGACTTAATTTACTTAACTTTACTTCACAAAATATTTTGCTCAACCTGTTATATGCTAGCAACTAAGTAAAATTAAGTTTTTCGTTAAAACACTAAAGCAGCTGTAGATTTTAGATTGCTACGTTTCAGCCTTACGTGAATTGAAAGCGCTAAGAAATCGGTTCTGTCATATCTTCGATTTTATAAATCTCAAAAATAAGTGTAGAGAAATATAGTAGAAATAATTTTGGAAAAGAGTTTATATGATGTGGCATTATAGGAGGCTAACTGCTAAACAAATACCACAGAAAATACAAAAAAAAAAAAAAAGATTGTGTTGAGTAATCGTTGCGAACTTCTTAAATTAAGTTAAATTGAGTTAAGCGTAAACTAACTCAGCTTTTAATTGTGGGCCATCGTACACTCTCTCCTCTCCCTTTCCACATACTCGTATACATATTTTTTACTTTTTTATTTTTTATTTTGTTATATTTTCGTGTAAACCGCTTTATTTTGTCTATATATGGGCACTTTCGTGTGTGTGTGTGCTTGAAAGTGCGTGTGATTGTATGTCTTTCAATGCCAATGCGTCAATCAGTCCAACAAATTGCTGCCCTTCGGCGTCGGCGGTCGCAAAGATCAATGGCAAGCCAGTATTAGCGGCGTACGACCCGTTTTCATGGTATATGTAAAATACATTTGTACATCCATTTACATGAGCATAAACTTATATACATATGTATATACTATACTATGTAAGAAGTACGCACCTAAAGGTCAGAATGAATGAGTGGCTGAATGGAAATGTGACAACGCAAATCGCAAATGCACTCACATAAACCAAATTTAAAAAGTTCGATATTTGCGTGCATAATATACTACAGTGTGTATGTACATATGTAAGTATTACTAGACGATTAATCTTTCGTTAGACTGGAAGTATGTACATACACAATTCCATACGCAGATGAATATGTGAGTGAGTGCCTACCGCCATCCAGCTCAACACACAATTCAAAAGTCATATAAACTGCGAATATCTGCAGTGGCTGTAATTTTGCCAAAGTAAACAGTACTTTTCCCCTTTTATGAGTATTTACACTGAGCGCCCATTAATATTTTTGATGTACAAGCAAATATAATTTCAGTATGTTCACCCACTATCTGTGGCGCTAAAATGCACTTTATTTTCAAAGCGAAGGCGCTTTCTGGAGCGATTACAGAGCAAACAGATTTATTGATTGCTTTCGCATGAATTCATGAATGTTTTGCAGAATATATGTATACATACATACATACATATAATTAGATGCTGGAAGTGGTGAAATGTTAGTTTCTGAGAAGTGCATACATATTTATTGTCATAAAAACACTTACGGCGTATTTGAATTGCGCATTAAATTCTCGGTCGTTGGCTCGAATTCTTCGTTCATTCTCTGAAAGAAATTTGAAGAAAAAAAATATTAAAAATAATTTTTCCATATATTCTAAGCTTTTTTCAAATTACCAAATGTACGTAAATAAAGAAATTCAATATTTTTGCGTAAAATTTTCGCGCAAATGCTACAACTGCTAACATGCCGGTCAACTTAGATTACTTCTGCGATTTTATTGACATTTTCGACGGTTTTCGGAATCGATGAAACCAAAATTACACTTAATATAAACTCCATTCATAATTTCAGCGGCCTGGCTTGCATTTTCGCATTTATCAAAGAAAAAATTTAAAATCTACCGAATTTTCTCTTAGTTGACTTGCATTGTTAACACCCTGTAACTCATAACTGAATGGAACAAACAAAAAACAGCAAACGAATTTTTTAGTGTTGAATGTCACCAAATGTTTTGACAACGAGCATAAACTTCAAATTGTTTGATCGATACTTTAGGAGATGTCGATCACTACAACCATCTACTGAGAAAACAATGGATTTCTTTTGCGCCAGACTAATATAAAAAAACGTTTGTGAGAACATTTTACTCTAGAAATAATTATAAAATTATGAAATAGAAATAAAATTTGTTTTTTGCTTAGCAGTCAACCCAATATACAATTCACATCGTAAGATACAATTAAATGATGATAATGACTAACAAATAGGTCAATCTACAGAATAATACCAACCTTAATCAGGCCTTTAAAATACATACATATTTCCTTCATATCAATAGTTTAAGTGCAAGTGACGATTAAATTTTATGATTGTTTTTGTAAAAAAAAAATATTAGGGGACCCTTATTCATATAGGCTAAGTTTTTGTGTAGACCCTAAGCGCTCACTCAAGAAAACCCACCCAACTGTAATAAAATTATTTGGTAAATTAGTCCTTATGTTCTGAGAGAAAATGGAGAAATAGTTAAGACAGTCTTTAAGGAATCGAGTTGAAGCATTGAGCTCTCTACGGATGCATGTAGATTATCGCCAGCACTTGGCAAACAAGGAACGCAGATCTTGCTGAGGCTTTCAACAGCGAGTATGTACACAATTTCTCACGGAAATACTGGCGGCACACTGGGAAATTGCATCTATGGCCACCAGACTTGCAGCCTCTAAACGGTTTCTGCACGCTAGCTGTGCATATGTGTTGCTCCTCGAAGAAACGTTTCTCAGATTTGTGGGAACATGTTTCTTGAGAACTTTAACAATTTGTGCTCCCTAGTAGTGCTGATTAGATTCGCTAAGATATGGAGATGATTTAAAGACATGTTTGGTAGTTGTGCGGAAGTAACGAAAAAAGAAATTTCGTTCTTGACCCCCACAACTGGCTTCCACAGCCGTCGAGTAAACTATTTATGTGTAATCATCCTAAACTAACTTAACATAGTGCGTGCCAGAAGAAATGGTGATGCTTTTCTTATTACCGGCTTCTTATTACCAAATTCATAATTGAACTGGATGACAAGGTAAACTAGAGTATATCTGCATTTGACAGGAAACTCCTCGTGTACCAAGACACTGAATCTGCTAGGTATGCAGAATCGCATTCGGCTAATTTGTATCCTGGACACATGGGCATAACTAGCAAGAGGGTTAGCTGACACCAAACTATTGGGCTACGCCAGGCGAAGTCCTTACTGGGAGGTACAACCAAAAGAGGTTTAAAATCTCATATCTCTCTCCAATGATGCTCACGGGCATTCTCACGACTCTTGTCGTTTCTATGACCAATCCCAGGAAACTCCAATGCAACTTCTCCTTGAATGCAGCGATATAGCGCGGAGAAGGTTGAGACATCTCGGCCATTTACAGCTGGAAGAAATTCACATACGCTCAGTCCAACCTAGCTTTAACTTAAGTTTAATAACGGAACTAGGTCTGGATAAGGTACTGCGATGAGTAGAGGGCATAAAAGACCATGAGGACGAAGTGAAAACCTCAAGTTAACTTATAAGTATATCTATTACCTGTAGAATTATGGAACCATTAAAAAAATAATTACACAAAATTCTGATTCTCAATCCATCATTTTGGAAGTAGTATTCTTTTGAAACCTATGGGGAAAAATATACATACATACACATATGTTTGCCATTTAATTACCAGAAAAGTAATAAGAGCTGCGTCGCCGTCGCATTTGTGACAGTCTTCGTACTCCCATATCCTTAGCGCTAGCGAATACACTATTTCCACTACCAGCCCCGTTTACCGCCGTCGTCGAAAACTGTTCAAAGTCGGCACTAACGCTGAGGCCTTTAAGCCCACTAATGCCTTCCGCGCCACCGTTACCCCCCAATGCTCCCTCTCCAGTCGTCGTCGCGTTGATTGTACTGCGTGTTGAACGAGATCGTCGGCGCACGCACTCATTACTCTTCCAACTAGACAAATTTCCAAAAACAGACTTTAACCTGGCCTGAAAACCATGCACAGGTGGCGGCAAGGCACCATCGGCCACGTCCTCTGCTGAAGCCAACTCAGGAGTAAGCAACATATGTTCGGGCGCGCTACGCTCTCGAAATGCATGCGTCGTCTGCGGGGTGATCGTTTTATCGTTCAAATAAATTTTCGATTCTGCTTCTTTGTGTGCTACATTTGATTGCTCTGTGCAACATGACCATGGTAGATGATCGCTCTCACTTTTGCCAATTGCTCTGGGCACTTGCGGTTCGGAGTGTGGTTGTGCTTGGATTTCGCCTGTTTGTGCAAGCGTCGCTAGACTATAAAGACTGTCGGTTTGTGTGCGGCTCCGCCGTTTCTTGGAGTCACTGCGCGGGAGTACAGCTGCAACATTTGGTATCGTCAGACTTGTAGGCAACGTTGTAGTGCTGGTGGTGGTCGCATTGGCATGGGCTGATGTCTCGGGCTTGCCCAGCGTTGCGGTGGCAGTATTCACAGTACCAATGCCTTTGGCACTGATTTCTCGTACAGGTAGCTGAGAGAGCACAACATTTTCGGCAGGCGCAGCTAAAGGTTTGCGACGTAGATGAAACCAACCATGGCGCGTCTTATGAGTTGATATCGGTTGTATATGGTGCTGCTCTTGTAGCGGAGGGGACGATTTCTCGTTGCCATCGGATATGCATTGTGATTTGGCTGCTTTGGAGGATTGTGGCTTTGGCGCCTGCTTCCTCTGTTCCGGTTGCAGCTGGTAGTGCTTCTGATGCGATTTTGGCAGCACACGCGTGGTAATCCCACACTCCTCATCTTCGGAAGACTCTACTTGGCGCGCGCCTAGCACTTCTAATTCCAGCGTATCCGGGCGCTTTCTAGTTCCGCTTGGCATCTCACACTACCGTCCAATTCCATATACGTACATGCACTATGCATGTATGTGTGGGTGAGATTATGGAGCCGAAATTTAAATGCAATTAACAGGCTGTAGCGATAAAGGCTGCGATAACACAAATCTGCTGCGAATCTAAATTTTATAGATGAGTGCATAACAGGACATTCCATTCCATTTTCACTTCAACGGCACTCTTTGCTTTTCTTAAAGCTAATTTTCAACGTTTATGAATTTACACACGAAACACTGGCGTAGTTTTTGGTTTTACTCCTTTAATTTATTTTTTATTTTTATTTATTTTATATAAAACTATTTACTTTATGTATTGTAAAAGTAACTGAGTTTAATAAACAATTTGCGTTTTTTGCTCCATTACACTATTTAACTTTTATTATTCCTTTTTTTAGTTATTCTCCAAGTACGAACCACCTACTGCGATCCACTCGTACAAACTGAGGCCAAATACCTGGCGTCCCCTGCTTCTGGCTGTTCAGATACATTTTTGGAAACATATATACAAACGTGCATTTATTGATACATACATACATTCATACATACATATGCATAATGAAGAAAATTCATTTGGCTTTCTCGATTTCAAATGCATACCGATTTGATTGATTACTTCGGAGTTTTTCAACAATACTTCTTGCTTCTAGCTTTAATTTCGATAGAAATGTTCCACCCACCCAAGAATTCGCATTCGTACAATTATTTGAGTGAAATTCACACCATTTAAGCATTCCTATAAGAGTTGTACCATTTGGTTTTCAGTTTGTTTGTTTGATACTAAGGCCAAACTTCTCTTCCAATTTGAGCGCATTTGTGTTTAGTTGATTTCTTACAAGTTTTTGCTGTCTTCAAGTGACAGTTGGTTTGACTATGAAAATGTACTCGCTGGCTTTGCATTAGTAGTGGTGAGGTGTCACCGCTATTAGAAAAGAATTTTTACTAAAGACAAATTGCTGTTCTTATTTCCTACAATGGGAATTCAACTCGGAAGCTATTAAAATATAGAAATATTTCCTAAGCACCAGCACATTAAGTTACGGTGACCGTACATAATTTCCGTTAAATACAGGGCGCATTTGGTATGTGAGGACATTTACATATGTGGCCAAAACTTCCCGAAGCAATTATTTTACTTTTTTCTCTTTTTCAGATAAGTCATGCAGGAGTACAACTTAACTCAAGAAATGAAGAGACACGCAGTTATCGTCGCCATATGTGAGTGCCCTTGCGAAGGAGCTGAATGCTTTTGAGGGTCCGTCGAATTGCCTTCGCGGTGACAGCGAATACAACTTTCAGCAAGAGTCTGCTCATTCACACAAAGCGATGGTGACACAAGATTGGGTGGCTAGAAATTTCCACGACCACATAACACCGAACTTATGGCCGCCTAATTCCTGATACTTTAATCCCGTGGAATACTAAGTATAGTACGCAGTTGAGCGTGAAATCTATTAACATCCTCATAACACCATTTCTTCTCTGAAGGCTTCAATTAATACCGTTATGACCAATATGAGTAAGGAGCATTTGATTCGAGCATGCAATCGTTTCCGGACCCGGATCAAGGACGATATTCCAGTTTATGGAAATATTATTGAATGGTTTTATAGATATATAACAAGCAAATGTTTTGTAAAAAATTCGTGAAGTTCCATTAAGTTTTTGTCAATATAAGATAATACAAGCTAATTCATTTTACTCTCAAGCTGTACTCAAACACCGTACGCACCCTGTATGTATTCCAATGTCTTGAAAATCAATCAATCATCGAAACATGCAAATCACTTCATATTAACGACATTTTGCGTTTATTTGTGGACATATTTAAAATATTCTTGCAGAACGGTAAAATATTAACTGACTTTTACGAATTGATAAAATAATTGAAATTATACGCCGCAATGGTTAAAACTTACGAAAATATCTGACATATTATCACACATTTTTTTTTTTCAATAGAAATATGAAAAAGCTCTCAAGTGTTCCAAAGTTCATACTGTACATTGATTAACAAAAGAAGTTTGTTATTATAATTTAAACTTATTAAAACGTCAAAGTTTTATTGTTTGTTTCATTGAAATTCAAGAGATATAAATCAAAATGTTGCCAGAAAAGTCGAATTTCTCAATATTCTCCGATGATGTGGCATCATCAGCCTAATCATAAACCAGGTGATTGTTATTTTTATAAAACGGGCGTAAACGGTCATCATTATAAAGCTCAAAAGCACATAAAGTATGCTGATGTTGCAACTGTTAAGAACCCCGTGGTCTTGGACGATATGATTGACTCAACTGCAGGTTATGAACTGAAGGAAGTTCAACTCATTGCTGATGATGATCAAACTGATAACAATAAACCTGACGATGAAGAGTACTTTCCGTCTGGTTCTAAGTCTTCAGAACGACACATTGTATCAAATTCAGATTTTCAGGATCTTTCTCGTGATTTATTTCTATCGGGAAGACAATCTGAAACGCTCGCTTCTCGATTTAAACAATGGAATTTAGTTGATGACGACTTCAAATGAATGATGATGATCGAATTTCTTTCAGAGAAGTATTCAAAACTGATGAAGAGAATGACAAATGTACCGTACCATACTAAACTCCAAAGGGCCGTTTCCAATGCATTTTTAAGTTTGGAACCAGTTCCGTTGTGTACTGCACCGTACCATATCGTACTATACCGTACAGTGCTGCACTGCACAATACTCCAATAAATATTATGTGTTTATAATGACACTTGTTATCATTTTCATGCTTCGATGCTTACATACCAAATTAGTAAAAAAAAAAAAAAAAATCTTAAAACTCACACAACTCTATTAATTTTAATTTAATTACAGTCAAATATAGCTCATTCGACGCAAAATTAAATTTACTATAACAGTAGTGTACTAAAAAAAATCCTCAATATCGGATATCGTAAAAATTATGTCAAAGTTGAAAAAATAGAGAAAAAATGAAAAAAATTCCAAATACTTCCGCCTACAGTCTCGTCAGTTGTAATTTCAGAAAAATTGTCAACACACTGTCAAAAAGGCTTGTTTTTGTTCTTTCGAACTAAAAAACAAATTCGAAATCGGATGGAAATTGGTGAAGTTAGGAGTGATTCTTCACATCAACCTACTGAAAAACGGTTTTATGGCCATAAAATGAGATTTTGGGGGTGTATTGGAAATTTCTCCTATACCATTTTGTTTAGTTTTTCTATAGCTACAAGTTGTGCTAGGTCTCCATAAAAGTATATTTAATTTTTTTTTTGTCACACAGTGTAATACATAGCTGCACAGCTTATTCTCATCAGCACTGATTGAAATATTCATCATATCTGAGCTTTATGTAGTAAACGCTTTGTCAACCTGGCGTAAGAAAGTTTTTTTTGTAATAGCGTTTATTTATGCTTTT
The DNA here is from genome assembly GCF_028408465.1 of Anastrepha ludens. Taxonomy (NCBI): domain Eukaryota; kingdom Metazoa; phylum Arthropoda; class Insecta; order Diptera; family Tephritidae; genus Anastrepha; species Anastrepha ludens. The sequence goes on along the minus strand of NC_071499.1, from coordinate 5,450,470 downwards.
CTGCATAAATTTTCATTGCGGAAGACATGACCTCTTTTAGCGATGATTTCAATCGCACAGATCCATCATGTTTTTTAAACGCGGAAGACTCGTTACTTTTAACAGTCTGGGCTACTCTGACACGAGTTTATACGCGGCTCGCTGTAAAGAGTCTTTCGCGTCTGCTCGAGAAAATTCAGAAGAACGCCAAAGACGATTATTAAGTTCTTTAAATATTATTTTTCTGGATTCCAAATTTTTAATGAAATTCAATAATTTCATATACACTTTATTTAAAATTATTTGAAAAATACATTTAGATGCAATTTTCAAAAGACGTCTGCAGTTTGTAAATTAAAAAACTTATTTTCTTATAAATGCTGCTTCTTTTCCTATGAAAGAGGGAATTTTGTCAGTTCTTTTAAAATCTGACTTAAGAAACTGAAATACTCGATTAGATACAAGAAAAACTCATTTCCAAACATATTGGATATATATGTATAAGTACATGTAAGTATAAACATAAAAGTCGGTACAGCAAATGAAGTAACTAATTTGTTTCATTTTGAATTTGGGTCATAGTTGAACAGCTTATGCGGATTATGAAGTCTATAGTGTGCTATAAATAGTGGGAAATAGGAAAAACTAAGATTTTTTAGATTAAATAGATTAAAATAATCGAATATTTAGATTATTAGTGACGAATGGGAGTGGTGGCGCGGCCTGGGGGCTGTGGGAAGGGAGTTCCATCATAAAAACATGCCTATAACCTTCATTGGCTGAAAATATGAATGCATAAAAATTTTTACGTCATTTGGTGTTGTCGTTTCGTAGTGATGCGCGGACAACATACAGACATTCACCTTTATAGTATAGATTTCTGGTTTTTATTATCAAAACGAATAATTTTTTTCTAAACTCGAAAATACACGCATTTTTCGAATAATTGAGATAAAATCCGTTTCTAGCCTTCAGTTTTATGTCACCTCTAAGCGGCAGACGGTTTCCATCGTTTTAATGATTCACGAGCATTGCACATCCGAATGGTAACCACGCTCACTCCGTGACGGCGGTCCGCGGTAGTAGTAAACAATAGTTATTTATAATTAAAATTATTTAAAATTTGTGCATTACCATAACACAAGGAGCCTGAAATATTTCTTGCATTTTCTCTTTATTTAAGTAGTTTACAAATAAATAAATATGGGATTACTTTTAAGATAAGTTAAATGATAAAAAAGGGGCTCGGTCGCGTTGTCATTACCTGTACGAAAAATGCTTAAGAAATTTGTTTGCAGAGTTATAAACGAATCTGACCTACAAAAGGAAGGTGTTTACTTTGAAGGCTGAAATATAATTTATTTTATAAAATATGTGGGCACAAATTTCTTTTTACAAACTTGAACGTTCTTCAAATGTATCACAATTTCTCTTTCGAAATTTAAATGAACAAAAAATGGGTGTTATGTCGATCGGATATGGGAGAATATATAAAATTCCAGCCAAATACTTACAATACTCTTATTTACGTTTGTACTTAAGTGAATTTAAGTTTAATAAAAAAATCTTTTTATTTTTCACGGGCACGAACTTTGCAATCGATCTTAAATTAACCTCTCGATAAGTTGAAATTTTCAGGCCTCAATGGCGATACAAAATAAGAATAAATCGATCGGTGCCATGGGAGTCACAATATGTATTTGTAAAAAACTGCGTCATGGAGAGCCATTCTGCTAACAACAATGACCAACAAAAAGTCCTGATAACTATTTCCATATCCTTGATCGGATATAAATTCGGGTCATTCCGACATGGGAATGTCCATATTTCTATGAAATCCCCTGCACTTGTGAGTTAAGTATGTACACGCAAATATTTTTAAAAATTGATTACGATTCATACACAAAATTACAATATTAAGAACAATTGTCTAGAGACGATAATATAAATTTTATATACTGCACAGTGCCTACACATGTCAGCTATTTGTTGACAAGATCCTGTTGAGATAAAATGTTAGCCCTAGTCTAAGCGCAGCAATATAATTTAATACTCCGTTCAAAGTTAAACACTTTCAGCCTCGATGAGTTTATTCAGGCATGCATAAGAGTATTTAGTTAAGGTGATAAGATACATTTTGATCTTAGCCATAAGACCGAGAAGCATCCCCATGGCAGTCGGTTCTACGTTACCGGAATGACTCGGGTTTTTCCCCACCAAGGGCTGCCGTCCCAGTAAACTAGCCCCGGCTAGTGAACTGTTTATCATCATCATGAGTATTTAGCACATGTAGAAAGTTTTTTTTTGCTGGCATAAATTTCTTACTAAATGAAGGTATTCCTATTATTGCTGTCTATTATTGATGCGCTGAAATGTTTATTTGGCAAGTGGCCAACTAATTCATAGGTCAACAAACGGCATTTGTTGCACAGGGCGTATGAGTAATCAAAATATCTTGTTGAAAAGGTGTGAATGCATTTGCATATATACGAACAAGTGCAAAAACTCATATGAACGTAAGCACAATTTTTCATACCTCTAGATATATGTATATGTATATTTTTATGCATAACAAAGCCATATGAGTAAAAAACAAATAAACAAGTAGAACGTTTTCCTTTATTTAATATTAAAGCAGAGTGCAAAATGATTGCAAACCATTTAGTTTTAGGTACTTATGTACACACATACAAGCGTCTGCCTTATAGTCCTTACACATAAAACTTTCTCGATTTTCCCGCACTTTATAAAGAGCGCATTTTCAATTTAAAAAATTTTTTAAATTTATTTTAAACTCTATGAATTTAGAGGTAAGTTCATCTGCAGCAAATTTCTCACTTAAGAAATCCTCTTAAAATTATTACAAACACCTATATCCAGTTAACACACTTTAAAAATTGTTTTTGTTTTGCAAACAAATGAATTTGCAACGTTCTGTATTTATTAGACGCTTGCATGCAAATAATGGCATACAAATTCATTTGACTCGAACCGTTTCGAAGTGCTTAAAGTGTTGAAAACATTTTACACATTTATATTTATATTTTGCCACATTTCACGTATACATATCGGGTTGTGTATGCCTGAACCCTGTTGGCAAAAATTTGTGTACTCTTTCATTTTAAGAGTTAGAAAGTTTTATTTGTTTTTGATGGCCTAAGTAATAAAAATGGCAAAAAATTGCATTAGCCATTAGTCAAGAAACTCCTTTTTTTAATGATTCATGTATATGTGTATAAAGGGTGGCCCATATTGCCAGATTTTAGAAGGTGCCATGAAGTAATCCATTAACGGTTCAGCCCCTTAAGATGAATATCCAGCAAGCCATTCGTGAGATAGAGCCATAAACGATTATCAAGGTTCTATGAGAACTGGGTTAACCGAGCGCGCTACTTCGCATACACTTCATTGTGGGCTATAAATAATAGGATTGTTTACTTTTTCGAGTAAACCAATAATGTATCGAAAAAAAATTGTTTTTGTTAATTTTTTTTTTTTTTTTTGAATTTGTAGAAAGAATTTGTATATGGACTACCCTGAACATAAAACCGATTTTATTTGGTTTAACGAACAGAACATAGTGACGTACCAGGGAATTGTAAGGCACACAAATTAGCGAGAGAGGGCACTACCACTCGCCTCCTTCTTGATATGGAGACTGGAGGTATACCCCTCTCAACGTACAAACTGCGTGGTGTAAGAAGCATTTCCACTTCAGCCAACACGAGATGGGCTGATAGTCTGACATGAAGTGCTACAAAAAGAATTTGGCCAAAATTAGACGCTAGGCGCTCAAAGACGCTACTTAATTGGCCATGGAAAAATGTCTCTATCTTGGTTGTTTTCATCACAGGCTTTCATCACTGTCTCATAGGTAATCATGCTCAAAAATTGGATGTACCTTATTTTGATTATTGAAAAGGCTGCAAGAATTTGGAGGAGGAAGAGTCTGTCAGACATCTTCTCTGTTACTATCCCGCGTGGCATGCCACTAGGTTTAGATACTATGGCTCATCATTCTTAAATGATACTGATGACCTTGGGGATATACATAAGTGTCAGCCAGATCAATGGGTTTGCCCTTAAAACAAAATGGTTTACCGAGGTGCAACAGATAAATTGCTACTGTGGTATCACAATGGGTCGGCAACCGTCTAAGTGAGTTACTTCAGAGACCAACTGCCTCTTCTACCTACCTACCTTCTATAATAAAAAATATACCAATAATAGTCAAGGAGGCACCTAAACTAAAAGGACTTCAATTACGAACATTACATTTCTCTGCAGGGCACAAATTCACATTTCGCATTTTAGTGCACACACATTTTCAATTTCACGGTCGGTTGTTTTTGTTTCAGTAATAACAAAAAAAAAAACACAATAAGGTCAGAGCAATTATGAAAATATTTCATTTGTTTTTCGAACCCATTAAAAATCTGGATTACGAAAAATAAAAATGTTGAGGCGAAGGTTTAGATTTATTTAGATATTTAAATGCTCGCTTAATTTCAAAATCATAAGAATAATAAAGCCTTTAAATACAGGGTGTAAAAATATGGTTTACTTTTCGGATTATAGCTTTCGCAGAACTTTTCCAGTCAAAAAAGGTGAAGTGCAGGACATTCACGGAGGAGGTGCTGTATCGACTCAATATTTTCTTCATCTTCACAACTGCTACAGAAGTCATTGTGAGGTACACATATTCTACTGGCTAGGGCGAATATGCAGTGACCCGTTACAACACCTGTGAGGACGCTGGTAGTTGATCTGTTGAATCCAAGCAGACATTTTGTGCTTTTAGGATTCAATTTTGGCCAGAGCGCTTTGGATACCTTGCAGTTAGTAGTCAGAGACCACCTTCTATTGGTTTCTGCGATTACGCTCAAGTCAATCGCAGTGTACAGTTCGTTTAAAGGTATGCTTATATCCTTTACCACTCGCTGAAGGTCGAGCTCAGAGCTTTTCCTTGCCCACTCATCTGCTTTTTTATTTCCCTCCACTCAGAGTGGCCGGGGACCCAACAACACATCTTGAATTGATCCGCGCTGAGGCCAGTGCCTTGGTCGTGGATTGACTATCAACAAAAATGGTAAGGTTTGCCGGAGGTAAGTCCATTAGTCTTATCGCATTTTCTGCCTTGTCTATAGCGTAGGTCTCAGCTTGGAAGACACTAAAGCGGTCTGAGAGTCTAAAGGAGCAATTTAAGGATAATTTTTTTGAGAACACTCCCGGTCCCGCGCCATTGTCCATCCTTGAACCCTTAGGATTGTATCTGCACCGCTTACCACCACATGAAAGCTCCATAAGTCAAAATGGGTCCTATGAGCATATTCTTTGCTCAGTGGTTTATATACGGGTTCAGACACCACTTTTTGCCGAATGTCCTCTTACAGATAAAGAGGGAATTACTCAAGACTATAGCAGGGGAATTTTTTTTTTTTAATTGAAAGAAAAAGGCCAACGCCTATTGGGCTCAAATGTGGAAATTTACAAAGGCAACGCTTCTGCTATGGCATTTTCCACAAGCATTTACCGCTGGCACCGACTATTAAGATAGTGATGATTTTTTATTGGTTCATGCAATTTTAAGTTTTTCTTTTGAAAATTTTATATTGGACCAATAAAATTTTTTAATTTTTTGCTAACCTACGCCCTACAATATTAATCCCTATAATTGTGTTCAAAAATGTATACAACATTATCACGGAACCCTAGCCTTTACATAAATAACGCCCTTGAAATTTAGGTCACCATAAATTAACCTAATTGAATGGCTATAGGCGACAAATAATATCAAAAATGGCAAAAGTTAATCGCAACTTCCACAAATATTTATACATATGTATGTATGTATATAGAGGACAACACGGCGCCAAAAGTTCACTGCGTTAAGCCACCTCGCCATTATTAGTTTACCCGTAGGAAGAGGCGGTCTGTAATTTCTGTCACAACAAGGGCGGCAAATAATAGGCGAACACGCGTCAGGTTTCAATTTATTACTGGACTGTAGTTTCGGTGAGAAAAGGAGATCAAAATTCGGCATATAAACGAACGAACGCGTCTATTCGATTGTTTCGTGCGTAAAAATTTGTACTTAAAGAAACATACATACAGGCATATATATGCAGAAAATTTGTGTTTACTAAATTTAAATGAGAAGGTAATTTTTGTACATAATTATATGTAGAATAAATATTTCTTATTTCCAAACCTTATTATTGGTTTGAATTGTGATTATTTGCTTCTTTCAAACGATTGTTCAAATTTATTTTGAATGGGAAAACACGGCAACAGATTTGTTAATCTGAGAAAAAAAAATACTACATATGAAAAAAAGCATATCCATTTATGTTAGGTTAGGTTAGATTGGTATGGTTGCCCAAGGAATGAGCACACTTTAACGAGGAAAAACGGATTCCTCCTTTGTGATGCAGTTATGAAGGAGGTGAGGTGAGAGAGGAAGACCGATGGGATGAGGGGAGAGGGCGGGGAGTGGTGGTGCTGGGATGGTTAGGAGGGTGGGTTAGAGTGTGCTTTGTGCTACTGATGAAATTCATCAGATTTCTAATGTCAGCCTCAGCTATATCAGCAGGCGTAGCAAAGAATTAAGGGCCAAGATGCCTGGATCTTAGCCCCGCCAGAGCAGGGCAGCTAAGGAGTAGGTGCTGAGATGATTCCACCTCGTCTTCCATACATCCATCTCAAAAGGGACTTGAGGTAATCCCAATCCTCACAGCATGCATTCCTGTGAAAAACCCACGAGATTTGAGAGCTGATATTTTGTCAACCTCAGAAGCTCGCCCGAGGCATTTATGTGATTTTAAACTAATTTGGTGACCGGCAACAATCCAAACTCAACATCTCGGGTCAACGTTGGATATACATACATATATGTACATATATACATATATATACACATACAAATGCACAGACATGCATATATAAATATGCAGTTGCGTTATCGCCGAAATTGAATAAAAATTTAAATATGCATTTGTTTCTTTAGTCTTAATTTTTTTAGATTCTTAGAATACCAGGGTAATTTATGAATGCGAATAAGGAAAAGAGTGTACGTATATACATACGTACATATGTGGCATTAATTTAGACAGCCATTTCTTCAAGCATTGTTTTTCTCTATTTGTCATAAATGTTAAACAGCCAAAGACTGCTAATAAAATAAGCTTTAAATTACTGAATGAATGCCAAATATTTTTACACTTTCTTTCCGTGGTGCTCACGTGGCGGTTTAAGCGATTCATGTTACCACTGAGCCCACACGTGCAATTTCTTTTGAACGCCATTCTCCCCAAACGAGCCCGACATCGATGAGACGAACGGGTTGTTAACTGCGATGTAGTGCAAAGAGAGATACTCTCCATTAAGCGCTAAGGGCTTTTGTATATATGTATGTATGTATGTAGGCACAACTTATTTTACGCGTCTCAACACGTTTTTACATGCAATCGTACAAACAACATATGTATGTATGTGTATTAGTATATATGCATATGTATGCAAGTGCATATACAGGGTCCAAATACTTTATTTTTGAGGGTGTAAAGAGAATGAAATTGGGAGTGGAAGATTCAATTTCAACTTTGCTATATGATGTCCTTCGTTTCGTTCTAAGTTATTGAACTTTCCAGTTCACCAATAACCATTTTGCTCTGTCGAAGTTTTCAGTGGCTCTCAAATGAACTGTTTACAAATGAGAAAAAATACAAGTTTGTATTTTTGGATTAATTTCGTTTTCCTCCCATAAAGAATATCAAAAGAACGTGTTGGCTTTATATTGCATGGGCATTTAACTATGAAAAAGCTCTGTTCAAAGTGGGTGCCGCTTTTGCTCACAGTTTTGTTTCATCAAGACAACGCACAGTGTCACAAGTCAATGAATGAATTGAACTTCGAATTTCTCCCACCTCCCCGTATTCGCCAGGTTTGGCTCCCAGCAACTACTGGCTGTTTGAAAACCAAAAACAAACGTTTTTTTTTGTTAGGCCTGGGACTTTTGAGCTCATGTGTTATGTAGATATGTATTTATATCACCACCTGGATAACGCTTTCACGGATTGTTGAACCATGCTAAATCGTGGTAAAAATGTATGTGCCTCTAATTATTTTGAGGTCAAAAAGTAAATGGACCATAACACCGATTGGTGCCCACTGACATAATTTTTTTGCGAAAACACCATCGACTATTGGATCAGAGCTTTGATATAATCTTAAACTCCTACAGAATTATGGCAAACAGCATAAAAAGCTCCTGCTCAACTAAATATCGTTGTGTGGGTCGGTAAATTGTCGTGGTGAATATACCGCAATAGTTTGGGTATGTGCGAGCGAGGGAGATATTAACATTTTTCCCGATAGTCCAGCCGCGTTCTTCTGCTGACACGAGATTCTGATGACGTCATGGTGCAATTCCAAACTTAGCAGCTTCTATAAGGAAGAGATCAAACTTATTGGGTGTGCAGATAACACTTCTCTGATCTGGCTTCCAGGACATAAAAACATTGAGGGAAATGAAATTGCTGATGAGTTTGCTAAAAACGGTCAACAGTCACAGAGACGCGATTATCGGTATCCCCCGCACGGTTGTAAAAGTGGAATTGCACAACTTATTTCTCAGGAAAGCGCAGAAGGGAAGGAGCTCCATTTCTTCATGTGCTATTTCAAAAACCCTTTCCCAGTACAATAGATGCAGGACTCATAAAGTTCAGGGAAATCTACGCCATTCAATTTCCATACTCGTAGCTGTGTTTACCGGTCATTGGATGACACCTGTTGTGATGCCTTCGATAAAATTTTGAACCAAATAACAAACAACAGCAATGAGATGTTACTTTTTTAAGAAACATGAAAAATCCTTCAGGCATAAGTCGACATTTTCACTCGACCCATCCGAAAGGCAATATGCAAAACGCTCTGGATCGATCCCAGCAAGACCCTGTTGTTGTTGTTGTAGCAGCATAAACATTCGCCATACTTACATATGGCGAATGCTGCTGGAGTGACAGTCCTTGGCCGGATATAAATCCGGGTCATTTCGGTAACGTAGAACTGACTGTCGTGGAAACGCTAATGATGTCCGCTGACACGACGATCTTCGAGTACAATTTTCTTAACTTTTCCAATATTTTCGTCAATCACAGTGGGGCTTCTGCACATGACATTTTGTTTGAAACACAGAATTTCAAACATACTTTTTGTTCAACTAAACTCGACAAGATAAATTTGCAGAATACAAAAAAAACTGGCTTGTTTACAAGGCTATTGCGCCAGATAGTAGACAGATTTCGTTCAAGCCAAAAAAAAACACAAAACACTGTTCGTTTATGTCAGCAATTCCGGGTACTTTTTAAACTGAAGTTATGGACCGTGTATAATACGTACATATATGCGTGAATGTAAATGCGTACTCATATACATAAACCTATAACACATAAACATTCGCGAATTTCTCCTAACCAAAATGTTCGTTACTATACACGCATACATATGCAAATGTATGGTACATGCAAGTTTTTTATGACACACGCTTATTCGAGCATATAAAACTTAAACAAAATTACATAAGCGTGATTCGCACAAGCGTGAGTTTTATCGCGCACAAAGCAACTGCCGTCTTATCGTTGCTCACTAATTCGAAGTACATAGTTTGTGGTGCAGAAAAGGCAGGAGAAATATGAAAGAGGGGCGCCGTTTAGTAAAGTTATTTACAGCAAAGTTAGATATTGGCAACTGTATTACATCCATTTCTGGCACATGTCTATCAACTAGACGTTCAGACACATGAGTTCTGCAAACACTAAGTGAATTCAAACGATTAATAGAAGAGGCGGCTTTGACCTCCTTTTTTCTGCGGTGATTTGGAGAACTTCCGATGCTAGAAAAATTACGGTTCTTCGCTGATATCAGCTAAGTTCAAACTGGTTTTGGGAGATATTCGAACGTACATACGTATTCCTCATGCGGGTCATGAGCATTAGTCGGTCGTGAGCAATTATTTACCTACATAAGTATGTATGTATGTATTGTATATCTGGCTCATGTTGCGAGAGCTTCAATATAAAAACATGAGAAGTATAATAAAAAAGCTGATTTATTAAGAAATAAAAAATAATTGAAAAAGTACTGCGGTATATGCTTCTGTTGCGACAGGAAGACAATGCGGCACATGTTATTATGAATGCTTGGAGGGTGGCTGACCTAAGCATGTACGAGTATTGTCCGTTGTTGCTGGTTAAGAAGAGAGTAATGAGTCACATTTTCCCCTACTTCACTGAAACATTAAATTGTGTTGATATGCATAGTGCGTTTAACAACCAACCTAGCGCAATGCCAATATGTATATGAGTAGGCTGTAGAGAAGCTATAAAAACAACAACACGATCGGTATAGGCATTAGAAAAAATACACGCATCACTTAGTAGGGTTTTAATAAAAATCGATGAAAACTCAATAAAAATGCAAACCAGAAGCAAAGAAATAATTGCAAAATGGAACGCCTTGCATTTGTTTTCACATGCATATGTACATACATATCTATGTCTGTCACCTGTGCACTTTTTCAACGCGAACATTCAAAAGCGGTGTTGAGCGCACTTACATACATATATACATACGCAGATGACAACGAAGCACTGACACTGACGTCTACTCGAAGGGCGGTCCGCATAAGGGTTGGCCGGTAGAGGGTCATGCTAATGGCAGTGTACACTTAAGCACGTTCATATGTAGATGTGCTGTTTTCATGGATGTATGCGTAGCACTCGGCCAAGATCACCCGCAGAAAGCCACCAACCAAACAACTTGCAACTACCTAACCAAAAAGCCAAGAAGCAGCCCCAAGGCGCAGCCTGCTGACGTAGTCGTGGTTGTATTTTTAGCAACACATTGTAATACATCAGCGAATTGTCGCCAATTTGTAATTGTGGTGATTAAGTTTTCTAGGAAATGTTTGCTTTCCTAATGCATTGCGTTTTTTGCTAACCGTAAATTTTTTTGGTGCACTTTTTCTCATTTTAAGCAAATTAAACTTTTTTAACTTATTATTCTGCCCATTTGTTGATTTGTGAAGCACGAATAATCATTACTAACGAGCAATAAAACAATATTCTTTTCACAGTTGCTGTAAATTTGAGACTTTGCGTGCGTGTATATACATATTTATATATATATATATATAAATGCTCAAACACCACAGTTGATTACATTTTTTTAATAAATTTTTAATTTTTCACTAATTCCACACTTATTCTCGATACCCGTTTGGATTTTAGTTTTCCCGATGAGTTTCCAGCAGTAAAAACACAATTTAAAATTTGTATCTTTTTTCTGTAAGAATCACCACGACAACCGCTGGCTCAACATCTAATTTTTCGCCCAACAAACGCCACGAACGACTACGAAATCGAGACTAAAATGAAAAGTCGGAAAAGCGCTTCGGACTCAATTCAATTTCACTCACATGACGCAGAAGCTTGAAAAGCGTAGAAATGAAATAGTAAACAATAAGGAAAACACTCATTTTCAGTTGCGTCAGCTCCTGTTATTCGGCCGTGTGGCAAGTATGCATACGTACAATGCGGGAGGTCTCACCTCGTCGTGTGCTTGAACTCACTCGCAAATTGGGTAGTGCGGCACTTGAGCACTGAAACTGTGCCAGTGGTGCCACTGTCAAAGGCTGTCGGCATCAGCGTCATCAACGACTTCAAGCACCCAATATTGCCGCCAACCCACCTATGTATGTATGTATGCATGGACTCGCACAATATGTGAATAAGTTACTTGTACGGCGCTTGTTGTGACGGTGAGACGTCGTAACCTACAGCTGACTGTATTCGGGAAAACCCGATGGAAGCAGATGAAAAACAAATGATTTAATGTTATTATTTACTTTTCACATACACATACATACATACATTTAATTATATATTGTACAAACAATCGAAAACGAAACTATCGGTATTGTATCCGATATTCTCGTATTATTCTACATAATTCATAGCTTTAATTAGCCTTTTAGAAAATTATTGAGACAAGTAACTTTTTAATTCTATTCTTGACCTGGAGGCTTTAATTAAAATTATTAATATTTTTGTATATGTGTTATGCCCAATGAACGATACTTCGACCTAAGAGATCTTTGACACTTCGACCATAGGATGTTTGTCCTACTACATATTTTAGAAATACTTAATACTCGTCCTATTGACTGGCACTACTACCTTAAATGTATTACATCAGGTTCTACTTCACCTAGATGTCGATGCTTCCGATGGGGAATTGGTTGAAAGCCACATTTTTCAATAAACTTTCCGCCTTTTGGACAAATTTCAAAATATCTGGAATATGAGCATTGACAGAGTGCTTATGTGACTTCCCGATGGGTAATTCTTTGAGTATTTTCCCATCTATTTGCCCTGCATTTACATAGCTTTTGCCCAATTGATACAACTGTATAGTTGTTCTTGCTGTTGTTGTAGCAGCATAAACATTCCCCATACATATATAACGAGTTCATCAGCAATTTCATTGCCTTTTATTCTATAGTGACCCGGAACCCAGCAAAGCACAATTTTGCAGTAAGTTCAAATGATAGAAAAATATTTTTCCAAGAATGGTTCCACCTGTTTTCTTGCCATGAAAAAAGCTTCTCGTTGATATACCTCTCAGCACTTTTTGGTAAACGGTTTTGTAAGAGCTAAAGAACTTAAAATGATAATAAAATAAGATAAATATTTGGCGCGAATACTTCTGTAAGGTGTTAGGCCAAGCTCTTTCTCCCATATGCAATGTGTGCGTCTTGATGTTGTTCCACAAATTGAGGGGCCTACAGTTTTAAGCCGACTCGGAACAGCAGATATTTTTTATGAGAAGCTTTTTCTTGGCAGAAATACACTCGGAGGGCGCCGAGGGGCGATCGCTATTAGAAAAAACGTTTTCTCTCAATTGGTGTTTCATGCACGAAGATTATATTGAGAATATATTTCCATACCCACCATTTTATTTGCTATATTTGACAAGGAGTTGAAGCTTTTTTTTATTGAAATTAAAAAATAAATTATGTTTTTTGATGAAATAAATATATTTCAATTTCTTAATTTTTTAGGCTTAAAAATTGAATTATTTAGAATACTTTCCAGTATAAGTTTTCATTTGCTCCGATTTGAACACCGCGTGGCTGCGCGTAGAGTCTTTGAAGAAAAAGCTTCAAGCCTTCATACCTACATAAAAGCTGAAAGTTGTCATACATGCACACACACGTATACATACATATATGCACCATATTAAAATAACAATCGCCAATTAAAACCTAAAATGATTCCCTTCACACTGATTTCTATTGTTTGCAACATTTTGTAGCGCCATTCGCTTTGATTTTGTGATTTTGCGCACTGAAGTGAAAACAGCGCACAGCTGATTGTCATGTTAAAGCAATGCAGATTGATGCAAAATGTAAAGGAAAATTACAATAAATTAATTAAAAATAACCGGATTGTGTATACAAACGGGCAAATAGTTTTGAGCAAAAAGTTTCACTAGTGCAATTTGACAGAAAAATTTGAGCTTAATTTTATTCAATCTGTTCTCCTCCGTTGAATCATTTTTGCGTACCACAAAGCAGTTGGAGTACTCACACTTTACGACTCTTGCAGCACAGCTAAGGGGAAATCTCATTATTTATGCACACATGCATGTATGCATGTCTATATGTATGTATGTATGTATGTAAATATGTATGTATAATTTGTGTAAACATTGCAGAGACAATTTTTTACGCGCGAAAAGTTAACGAATTGACATTGAAACTACTCGTCTATGTGTGCATGTACGTACTCGTATGCATGTAAGCGGATGACTTATTAAAAAAATTAACATGTTCGCCTGTGTGTTTGACAATTCCCAATGAGAATTTGAAACACGGATGTATGTATATTAGGGATTTCAATTTCGGGAGACAAGCTTAAGTACCGAAAATTCCGGGATTGTAAATTTAATATGAAATGGATACAGAATAAACCACACTTATGGCAAAACAGGCAGCATTTCTCTTTAACTTCTTAGCCAATATGTTCGTTTTTGTTTTAATTTTAATATAAAAAGCCATACATATGATTTTATGTATGTGTATATTCCTGTGTTGTAGAAAGTTGCATTGAGTTGTTGAATTTTTCATTTTTACATAAATGAATACTGCCTTCCGCTTAGTCCACTTGAAATGTGGGAGATGAAAAAAATATATGAAAAATATGTATCTAAAACCCATATATTTATTATTTATTATATGGCAGAAGAGTTTCTCAAACAATATTAATGAATTATTTTTCGGGTTAAGGCAATCCAAACCTACCATCAGTATATCGGCCATTATGTATGCCCGACACTATGGGAAAGCTCCATGAAAAACTGATGAAGCCTCAACTGGCTGCAGCCGTAGATAACGCCGCAGGACTATCCATAAGACACCACGAAAAGTATACAAAAGGAGCAATCGAAACTGTCATAAACAGTGTAGGAGTGGATGGGCGAATTAGCCACCTTAGAGGAAAGGTTCAAAATTTCGGTATACATATCTACAACACATAACGAGGAATTACTTGCGCGATCGCAAACTCATTTATAAACCTCAGAGGGTTCTCGCTGCATAGACGTCAAATTCGAAGCGACACTAAGATCAATTCTCGGTCCCGATTTGTGGAATATTAGTTAAATATAAGTAGATATATAGCGCGATATCCAATATAGAAATGCCTGATAGAACCTTTCTAATCCGATACATTTTCTGCGGCCGCGGTCCTCACAGCACAAAACCTTGAAGAAGCTTGTAGAACACTTAATCAAGACATGACACGAACACAAACGTAGTTAGGTTCTCGTAGAAAACTTAATCAAGACATGGCACGAACACAAACGTAGGTAGATTCACGTTGCCCCACAGAAAAATCCACAGAGAAAATGGAGTTAATACTTCTAACCACGAAGCACACCCCACTAGGAGGTAGCATGCAAACATGCTCCAATACGCTAACCCCAAAAAAGCTTTTAAAGTACGTAGGCATAAAACTGGTCCCAAGACTAACTTTCTGGGCTTAAATAAAGCACACAGCAGAGAAAGTCGCTAAGATGGTATTTCCCACTAAGTAGACTGACGGCAAGCATTGGGAGACCAACCCAAATGAAACGGGAAATAATGATGGCTGCCACGATGTCCGTTCTCTTATAAGGAGCTAAGGGGTAAGCTCCTTGCATCGGTACAACGAACAGCGGCTCTGATAGTTGGGTCAGCCTACCGCACAGTATCAGGGCCAGATAGACTTACTGGCCTTCGAAAGGAAAAAGTTGTGGGTATTACAGAACGGGGGGACGGGTGTAAGAGATATCAAAACTGCAGATCTCGAAATAAATGACGAAACGCTAAGGCATAACACGCGCTACAGATGAACGGCTGGTCTAATAAAAGATGTCGCTACATGGTACAGCAGGAACTTAGGTGAAGTCAAATTTCATGCAATTTAAATGCACGGGGTAATGGTATTTCCAGAAATACTTGTGCCGAAGATGACACTGAACACACCTTTTTCCAATGTACGCGTTAGGAACAAGGACGTGGAACGTTGGAGATTGCAGTCGGTCATTTAAAAATAAAAAAAATATAAATTGGCTTGTACACTTCCGTTAGGTGTTTGACCGAGCTCCTCTTCTTATTTGTGGCATGCGTCTTGTGTTATTCCACAAATAGAGGGTCCTAGAGTTTTAAGCCGATTCCATACAGCAAATGGTTTTTTATGGGGAAAAGATGCTAAGCAGCGAGGAAATCATCACGGAAAATATACTCCGCATGGAAAAGCGGGACCTGCACGCAAGCGCACAAGCAGAAGATGGAACGCTACTCTGAAGTAATGCGAAAACAGCTCCAGGGTGGGCGACGGTTCCAAACGAGGGGGAGTTTTTTAGTACCTGATATACCACTGTTGCGGCGGCAGGCGTACTGGGATTTTACTAACGAGATCCCGAAAATCCCGAAGTCGTAAAAACCAAAAATTGTGCATCCCTAATGTATATAAATGTATACATACATACATATTTTTTTCCTTACATGCATGCATACATACATATGTATGTACATATACTCCTACTATCATAAAGCTGTAATCTGTTTATTAGCAAAATAATTTCTATAGGATTTGAATAACTGAATTGCTATGCATGGGTATATATGAATGCACCTACACATGCTTGCATGTATGTGTGTACGTACAATATATACTTTCATGGCCCGTTTCATTCATGTTACATACCAAGCAATTAAGGGTCAAGAGAATTTGTTGCAGCAAATTCGTGTTTGTGTGGTGTTTCCAACTACATATAGCCATACATATATGTATGTATACAACGTATGACATTATAATTTATCCGACTCACTATAATTTCAATCGTGTCACACAAAATAAACAGAGCGCAGTCTGGTCAATGTGAGGTAAAGAGCTTTCAAGCGGCTAATGAGCAAATGTTTTCCCAATCAGGGGAATTATTATACTATATTATCTTACATAAAAACTTATTGAAATCGCATTCGTAACTATCGCACACACACAAGCCCATATGTGTGTATTTCTGCACACATAATTTTATAAAGATGCGGCATGAAAACAATTAACCTCAAAACTAAAATCGTATTTGAAAAGAAATTTGTTCAACACAGATTGGTTCATTCATATGGTAATGTGCTTGGTATACATGCATACATACATATATACACACATACATACCTATACAATTTGTTATGTTAGTTTTTTCAATTTCTTTTGCCGACTTTAAGCTCTAAATGTCGAGGCAACCAATTCAAAGTCGATAGCGCACAAATATACAAACATACGCATATACATACATACACAAGCTTACGTTCACCGGAAATCCGCGAATGCATACCCCGCAGGAAAAGTACGCTTTCGCAAGAATTCGAAACTAACGCACAACAACAACAACTGACACTTGTTATTAGAGACACCCTATTGGTGGGTGGTAACAAATTAATTGATCGCCTTCATTTGATTTCAGCTTCCAGACTTTGTAACCGTATGTGAGCGTAGGTCTTATGGCGGTTTTCTATATTCGAAGTTTCAGGTTTGTGGAAAGTAGTCTCGACTTCATCAGTTGTGTATGCGTAAAGTAAGATTTATTTGCAGCTTATATCCTGTCTGCTATGGCAATTGATGACTTTCTGTGCACTCAGCAAAACTCCAAGATACTTAAATTCATTGACTTTCAATGGCTAAAGCTATGACATAATCCGCATCGTCACAAATGTGTAGAGAAAAAATATGGTGTCTTCAAATATCAGTTATAACAGTGCGAAGTGCTAGGTTGAAAAGTAGGAGTGAGAGCGCATCTCCTTGTTTTGCACCTGGGATCACTTCGAAACGATTGGTGACAATATTTTTATTTTCACTTTTGCCCAAGTGTTGTAGATGTACTAGTTTAGCACTACATTTAAGAGATCAATCAAAATGAGTGGTCTTGCAATTTAAATTCAAAATTCTTGCTGCATGTAAATCGTGATCAGATTGGAGGTACTTTTTCCAATACGGTTGTTTGAACGATGACGCGTAACTACTGTCAGACTAATACATTTTTTTTTGTTTTCATTATTCGTTGACATTGCATCGTTTACAAATCGTAAAATTGTCATACGAAAATCGACGCTTTGTGAAAAGTATTCATCGCGCACTAAGGACGTGTTCAGCGATGAGGTCCATTTTTGCCATATATAAGCAAAATTGCCGCATTAGGAAGAGCCATTACATCCATTGAAAAGTATCGTTTGGTGCGACCTATGGGCTGAAGGAATCATCGGCCCATTTTTCTTCAAAGGCAAGGCTGGCGCCAATGGAGCAGTGAATGGCGAACGCTATCGAGCCACGATAAACGACACTTTTCGAATTTATCTCTCAGTGCCTAGACGGCACTGAAATTGAGTTATGCATATGTAAAATGCGCGCTGTCACAACTGAATGAAATAAACAAAAAATATCAGAGAAATTTTTTTAGTATGAAATATCATCTTGAGACCGTGCGTAAACTTTAGACTGTTTGATCGATACTTTACGAGATATCGATCACTACAGCCATCTACCGAGAAAATAATGCATTTTCCCCAACCTGATATAATTGGCCCGACCATTCTTTGCAGGTTGTTTGGCCGAGCTCCTTTTCCAATTTCTAGTGTGTCTCCTGGTGTTGTTCCACAAATGGAAAGGCCTAAAGTTTTATGCCGCCTTCGAACGCCAGATGAGTTTTTATGAGAAGCTTTTTCATAGTAGAAATAGTGAGGGACGACTTCAACAAAGAAAATCCTTTTATACCACTTAGTGTTTCACACCCACATTACATGCCGAGCCCGGGCCCTATCGTATAGTAGTCACGTACAAACCGTGCGTTTATGAGGCACCTACATATACAGTCAGCATTAAATGAAAGTGGTGTACACAAATTAACAAGTTTTCACTATTTATTTTATTTTTTAGTTTAAATTATTTTTTATAAAAACACAGTTCATACAACAATAAAACCATATAACGCATATTTTCAAATTTTGTACAAAATATATAAAAACTCATAAAAATCTCAAACTTTTTATTAGAATTTCTTGAAAAATTTCTAGTATGCAATTTTGTAGTCAATTGAATTTTAATAAAATAAAGCGCATGTTTCCAGTGGGTCGAAAATCGCACAGATTTTTTTATTTCCTTTTTTGTTTTGCGGCGATCTTGAGTATTTTCTGCATTTAACGCATGCTGAACATTTTTTTGTGGAAGAAAACACACAACACCGTCAGCAAAGAAAAATTGTCAAAAAGCTACGCGATCTTTGCGCCACCTGAAGCTTACACTTTATTATACCACAATTCAATGATCTATAGAATTGTGTACCCGGATTTTATGTAAATATTCTTAGCAATGAGTTTGAATTTAATTTGCCAAATTTTTATAAATTTTGGTCATAGTTTGAAGCTTTGCGTTACATAGTTTTTGTTGTAATATAAACTATATTTTTATGAAAACATAAATGAAATTAAAAAATAAGTAAATAAATAGTGAAAATTTGCCAATATATGCGTACACTTTCTTTTGACGCTGGCTGTATTTATGTTCAATAGAAAAACTGCTGGCTGGTTGTTTGAGTGCTCCCTACCTAATTTACCAATTTCGCTCAAGCTTTCGTGGCATTTGCTATTCGTCCCATTATCTATAGTATTAAGCCATAAAGTTGTCCTCTTTTCTTGGGAAGTACTATACATGCAAACCTTAGACAACTACTGTAAGTGTGTGCGTGTACCCAAATACGCCTATTGTCTATTGTAGTATTTAACTCGACCATCGAATATAAAAATTGAATTTTCTTTAAGCAAGAAGTACCGATTATTTACACGTGTATCGCTCATCGATCCAGGCAAGGCATTTCTCACACTGATCAGATTCCTATGGCCAACTGCGTAGGTCATTGCTTCGCACAATACAATTAATATCTCTTTATTTTGTCTCGCTCGAGGTAATGAGGCTACTTTATTCCTTATTTGTCAACGATTTTTTGCTGTAAATACAAGCACTTGAATTCTCTGAAGGGTGTATACTTGATTGAAATCGCACACAATTAAATGCTTAATATGACTTCTAGTAGACGTATAGCAAATTTGATAGACTTTTGAGGATAAGTTTATTCGTCAGAATGAGTGTATTCGCCGGGACAATTGAATTTTCGTTGTTTTTGTAGAAACACGTTTGTAATTAATTAACAAACACGGTAAAATTCTGCAATAGTGGGATCTTAATACCCTCTTCAGGCATGTATTTCAGTATTAAAGGTGCATTTTTGCATTTTCCGGCAAGTTGCGGGCAAGTGAGCTTAATGAGTGCAAACAGTCCATACAACAGTCGAAAACATTACTTTTCACAGGCGAAACTAAAATTAATATGATGGATAAGGTTTTTTTGGGCTTGAGGAATGATATTTTTTTTTTATTCAGAAGCAGGGAAAGTAGGAAAGTGCTCAACGTGGGATTCGAACCCACAACCTCTAAGATGGCAGACTAGTGCTCCTGATAGCTAGTGGTCCTGATAGGTAGGTGAAATGGTTGGGGTACCACTCTGACACTACAACAGAACAACAACGAGATCTCTACAGCCAGCCAGAGCTGTTAATGTAATGGAGAATATTGATGGCATTTAGGTTGGTTGGTTGGATCAGGGTAAACACAGCTTACGAGTTTGGAAATTGAATGACATGGAGTTCCCAGGACTTTCTGAGTCCTGCGTCTATTGTACGAGGGGCCAAAGGGTTTTCGGAATAGCACACGAGAAGTGGAGCTCCATCTGATCGGTGCTTTTCTGAGAAATAAGTTGTCCAATTCCTCTTTAACAACAGTCAGGATGATGCCTCTGACCGGGCAGTAGATCTCTGAGATCAATTCAGTCGACGCCTTCCTGGGAACCTCATCAGCAATTTCATTTCCCTCTATGTTTTTATGTCCTGGAATCCAGATCGAAGAAATGTTACCTACACACCCAAGAGATTTAATTTCCTCCTTACAAGATTTGGTTCGTTTGGATCTGCACCACGGTGGCGTCAGAGCCTTGAACGCGACTGACCATCGGAAAAAAAATGCTAATATCTCCCTAGTCCCAACGTTCCCCAAGCATATAGCTGATTTAGAAAAGGTCCCTGCTCTGACTCCCGATTCCATCTTGAAGGCAGAGGTACCAGCCTACTTGGAAAGATTGCATTGGCACGACCCTCAAACTCCAGTGTGCAGGTAGAGAGATCTGTGCGAAATTCAGTGAAACACGGTGTTAACTGCCTGAAAATGCTACCATATCTCTTGAGGAATTGCCTCCAGAGTCCACCCTCCTTCAACCTTCCTGATAGAAAGACTTTTGCTCATCATGAAAATAACCAAAAGTTCGATTCCCGGTACAAAACATAGACCGTAAAGCACGATGGGGATAAAAAATTGGGGATCACTTTCTCGGAATGTTGTTGAACTAATAGTGAGAATAAATGGCAATATGGATGAGTTTACTTATCTTAAAATTCTCAAAAATACGATGACGCCATATCCCTTCGAGTCCATGCCACTAACCTGCGTATTCATTCATGATAACGGCCCCAAGCATGCAGCTAATGTGGTGAAAAATTGACATTCCAAAAAAAATTGCAGTTCTGGAGTGGTTCCAATCGAAAATCTGTGGAACGATGTTAAGGTTGGGCAAAAAAATATAAAAATGGCAAATTAATTATGACAAGGTGTACTGCAAAAAATCTGTTTTCTAGGTTTCAGTTATTGCCAAACAAAAGTTCAGAAAAAGAAATATTTTTTAAGTTTGTTCCGAAAAACCCCTAATATCTGATTTAAAAAGTGTATCAACAAATCTGTCCAGCTCACGAAAATCTTAATATTTTTCCCAAATGGGAAATGAAATATACAGGGGCGGCACTCGAAGTGTAACCAATTAAAAATGTCATAAATTAAGTTTGGAAAATTACTTTTATTTAATTCAATCAATTTACTTTTCTCGATATGACCATCTTTTGCCTTGACTATGGACGAAACGAATTGCAAGCAGCCGGATGTGACTTGCAGCTATTGTGGCCCACTCGCGGACAATGGATTTTTTTGGTTCACTCGAGCTTAGTGAGACGGTGCTGAGTCCTGTTGAAACATCCATGGTCAGCCACCGAAATGTTTGTCTGCCCACGGCTTCAAAGCAACCTCCAGAATAGTTTCCCAATAATATTTGCCATTTACCTTGACGCCAGGCTTGATAAAAACAATTGGAGAGTATCCATCTGCAGTTACAGCGGCCCAAACCATTGCCTATGGCGGGTGCTGCCTCCTGGTGGCCAATCGATGACTCAAATTCTCGTATGAATGGTTTGTCAAATAAACCATATCGTTTTGGGAGTTTGCGAATTGCTCAATTTGAAAAGTTGTCTCGTCAGAAAACACAATGTTCGGAAATTGACCGCCTTCGGCCAAGCGAAGCAACTCCTTCGCTCTTTCAAGTCTGACTTGTTGCTGCTTTGTTATGAGATCATGCGCCTTTTGGATTTTGTAAGGCTTGACTTTGAGATCATTCTTCAGTATGCAGCGGGTTCTGCGGTCAGATATTTTCAGTTCTTTCGCCATTTGACTGGCACTCCGTCGGCACTTGGCACTTGAGCGAAATAAGTCGCTTCTTCAATTTTTAACCATTTCACGTGACCGTGCAGTCTTTTGATGACCATCTCCATGACGTTTCGTGATGCTACCTGCGTCATTGTAACGAGTAATGCTGCGATAAACAAAAACTTGATTTACAGGGTTGCCCATATTCGACGGACTCTTTGGGCACATTCCAATCGATGAGGCTTGTCCGCAGGCAACAATCTTTGCGTCAATTGAATCTCATACGGGAATAAATGCAAATCAATGCTCATAATTCATTGCAAAGTGGTCCCAGCAATGTCCAACTGCTGAGAATGGCGATTTTGGGATGTCCTTGGCGACGCCTTGGTCGGTTTTGATTTGGCCTCTTTGGATTACGAAGAGCATCACCAGTCGAAAACCTTTCGTGCAAACGTTTAGCGGTGTTCTTAGAAGGCGCACTTTTCACATTATTCAATTTTTTATACGCTCGTTGAGTTTTCACAATTTACTTCTTTTGTTTAATGTAAATTTCAACAATTTGGGAGCGCTCGCGTGGCGTGTACTGTTCCATGTTAAAAATCTGCTTGGACTGGCGCTTCCAACGTGGTATGTCATTAAGCGATCTGACGTCTCTGTCAAAAGATACAGGGTTGCCAGATGGGTCCGTCGAATATTGGCAACCCTGTACTTTAAGGCTTGCTCGGCTCACGAACAATCCCTGCTTGTGATTTTCCAAATATACCTAATGCAATCACACTATTACGTTTGAAATCCTACTGGTTTTCTTTTTTCGCGTTTACTCTCGCTTGTAAACAATACTCTGGACTGCCATTTAGCCTACTAAAATACAGCTGATGCCCGTGCGCGGTCTGAAGTTGGATACACTTCGAGTGCCGGACCCTGTAATAGATTTAGTGATTTCGTTGGGAAAAAAGTACCGATTTATTTTGATGGAGAAGGATGCACCCTAATGTATTGCACTTACATGCCATATGCACATACTTACATATCTATAAAAATGCATTCAGGTTATTTATAAAAATATCAGTATAGCACTAATTTACACAACAGCAACAGTTTACTTACTTTGTACTTCAATGCAATCACGATTATATGCTTGAGTATTAAGGAATATTGATCAATTGTGACATTCACTGTAAATCGCATGATTATTATTTTATTTATGAACAATAAAGTTATTTCTGTTTAATCATGTGTGCATTTTAAGATATACAAACATTTTGGTTTAAGCCTTTAATTACATTTATATTTTCTTGCCCTTGTAAAGTGCATACAGCTATGGACAGACAGATGGGCACTTCCCCACAATAACATACATATGTATGTATAGTGATGATTATTGCTACTGGATGACCTAGCAATACTTTTATATCAGCATTATCAAAAAACAAAAAAAAAAACGAAAATAAATACATAATAATTCAATATCTTCAATTATAAGAGTTCGAAAAATCAGAATTTTTCACATTTTGAACTGGACACTGAAAAAGCGCACATTTACTGATGTGCAAAAAATAAATATATATATATATATATACAAGGTGAAGTACAAAATAAACAAGGCTGAGCTAAAATAGAAATGTTCGGAAATTGATAGAAACGACAGGAGCTTTGTTCTGATAACTTCGAGTTTATTTATTCAAAATTGTCCCCTCTGCCCTCAATACACTATTTGGCGGGATCTTAAAGCTTTTCGAAAGAGTGTTTCAGGTCATTGACCAGAATGTCCTTCAAGATGTTGGTACAAGCCTTTTAGATGGCCTTTATGTACGCAAAACTTTTTCCTTTCATGGCCAAATTCATGGGAGCCATATCAGGTGAATTCGGTGAGTGAGTGATGGTTAAAATGCGATTTCTAGTCAGAAAATCAGTCACAAGAGTCGAAAGAGTGGATCGATGAGATGGTGCATTATCATGCAAATAAGCGCCAACTTCCTCCTTCGCGGTATTCAGGGCGACTTCGATGAATGCGATGCAACAAACGCTTCGAAACGCCAAGATAGAAAATTGCATTGACGGTTTGGCCCGTTGGCACGAACTCCTTGTGGACAATTCCCTTGGTGTGGTGGCTCGACTCGGGCCTTCCATTCCACTATTTATCACCCGTTAAAATGTTGTACGAGTAAAGGAAGTTTTCGTCTTTACTCGTCTCTTTAATGAGGTCTTTCGAATGTTGAATTCTGAGCAATTTTTGGTCCTCAGTTAACTTGTGCGGAATGAAACGTGCACAGACCTTTCGTAAGCCCAAATGATCAGTTAAAATGCGATAAACCGATGTTTTAGAGATATTCAACTACGATTCCATGAATTTCAACGATGATTTCGGTTCATTTTTGATAAATTTGGGATTGTTCGAAGCACGTAATAAAAGCAGCAATACTGCTGCACTGATGTCAATTTGCAACACTGTTGCAATTGCTCAACTGATACTTTTCTGATGTTCGACAAACAAAAAATTTTTTTAAAACCGAACTGAACCGAATATTTTCAAGTGCCGTACCCAAGTAGTAAACAAACAATAACTTTTCCTAAATCCAGTATTTTTATTCATAAAAAACCAAAAAATCTATATAAGTTTCAATCGCATTAATATCAGCTCATAACGTACACAGTCACTCAATCACTCCTTATTTGATACGTATACGATTTTTTTTTCGGCCGCCGTAGCCGAATGGGTTGGTGCGTGATTACCATTCGGAATTCACCGAGAGGTCGTTAGTTCGAATCTCGGTGAAGGCAAAATTAATAAAAACATTTTTCTAATAGCGGTCGCCCCTCGGCAGGCAATGGCAAACCTCCAAGTGTATTTCTGCCATGAAAAAGCTCCTCATAAAAATATCTGCCGTTCGGAGTCGGCTTGAAACTGTAGGTCCCTCCATTTGTGGAACAACATCAAGACGCACACCACAAATAGGAGGAGGAGCTCGGCCAAACACCTAACAGAAGTGTACGCGCCAATTATTTATTTTTTTTTTTATTCTATATTTCACAATACAGGAGTGTGCAGATATTTTATATATTTTATTTTATTTCATTTCTCAACATAAAATAAAAATATTTCAGAAGACGAATCCGAGGTTCGGTCGTTCTCTTCTTATTTATAATGAATTATCTTATTGTTGTTGTTGTTGTAACAGCATACAAATTCCTGTTCAAATAACTGATTTCAGCAAAATCTAACTATTCCAGTTAAAATATTCGCCCAGTTATTTTCCATCTATATATTTCGATAGGTCAATCCCTAAACAGAGGCTGGCACTAAGGTGCGAAGCTTCTGGGCAACAAGTTCGATGGCAAATAGCCCACGATCGGGGCGCAGCCGGACATCGAGAACAAATGAAAATTATGATAGAGAAACGGCGTCAAGCAGTGCGTAATAGAGCGGATATCAGGGACTTCCAACAAAA
Organism: Anastrepha ludens; assembly: GCF_028408465.1. Lineage (NCBI taxonomy): Eukaryota > Metazoa > Arthropoda > Insecta > Diptera > Tephritidae > Anastrepha > Anastrepha ludens. The sequence goes on along the minus strand of NC_071499.1, from coordinate 5,424,868 downwards.
AGCGCTAAGCACAAGCCTAACAATTTCCTAAACATTTCTGAGAGATAATGTGGGAGCGATTTCGTGTGGTAAACACCCTCTTTTAGGGTGATAATGCCAATTTTAATTCAAATGTGCGCCAGCACTTTGTAATATGCATACATAGTTTGTAAGAAATAAAGAGTGACAAGATAGCAATAACAGTTTTTCCAATAGTTATTTTTCAGCAGCTGTGCAAAAAATTCTGGCTGAACTCTCGCAACACGAGGGCTCGACACCTAGGTGGTGCGACCCTAAATAGGACCCATTACACTAGGCATTAGAAGCCTTCAATTTTAAGCTTGCGGTCAGGCACAGCAGACTACATGCATCACAGGTCAAAGTGTATTATGGCCCAACAATAATAACAAATTACGTGTATAAGGAAATGCCGCTCGAAGTTGTGAACGAGAGAAAAATTTGAGGACTGATTCAACTCATGGCGAGTGTTCATTTTTTGGCTGCACTCCTCGATTATTTTATCTGGAGCTACGTAAAGTTTTTAGTTTATGCTAACCAGTCAATCACTGTGAGCTCATTTTTGAGCTCGAGACTAACATTCGAGACGTTATTGCCGGTTATATTGAACCGAGTTATTAAAAATTGGACTAACCGCTTGAAGACTGCCAAGAGATCTGGAAGGGCCATTTAAACGATGTGTTCCATATATTGTTTGGGGAAAAGGAAATCCATTATTTTTACGGTAGAAGTCTGTAGTGATCGATATTTCGTAAAGTATCAAACAATTTAAGCTTTATGCTTCCGTTCAGGGATTTTTGATGTTAAAGAAAATGTCGATAATACCGATAAAATCATAGAAATAATCCAAGTTGACCAGCGAGTTAGTAGTCATAGCATCGCTCAGGAGCTAAAAATTAACCATAAAACAGTTTTGAACCATTTTTGCAAAAATTATACACAAAAATAATGGAATTCTTCTTCTCCAAACTAATATAATGGCATGAATGTAGCTTCAATATAAAGTCACAATCATTTAGATATCCCACACCGTTGTTGTTCTTTACTTATTACTTATCTGATCACTCTTTATAACTCTTAGTTGAAAACAGAAATATGGTTGACATTTTGCAGAAGAAACTGACTGGGAATGAGGAACATCGTGTTTAAATTTAAATGCGAGCGCATGTCTGTAAATCAATAAATTTACTAACTAAAAAAGCTTTTTTTGGACTATTAATGATTCTTAGATGAAACTCACCTTTTTGTGGCTGTGGTTGTGTTTTTGTTCCCATTATGAATGCACTCGCCTGTAGGAGTGCCTAATCCAAATTAAAGTTGTATACTTAAGCGCAGACTCAATAGATATAACGCGCTTTAAAAGTTTGTATAAATATATTTTAGTCGTAAAAATAAGTGCACTTTTTCGTCAGAACAATTGTTGCCGTTGTCAATAAATATAAACTTGTAAGCTACCGTTACTTTTTCAAGCGTTACTATTTTTATCTTAAATATTAATTTAGCACTTTTATTATTCTAGTAAAATATATATAACTTTTTTTTTTAATTAATTGCAGGTAGAATGTTTCCTTTGTTTTTGTTGTAATTAACGAATGCCATTTTTGTTTGTGACTAACAGTGTAACTAATCAATCTTTCCCGGTGGTCTGGACTTGAACGGTGGTGCTCTTCTGCGTTTTCGTATGATCGGTGGAGCCCCAAGTTGCGGCCACACGAAGTGGATATCCATGTGATTGGCTAAAGGACGAACGCCGTCTGAAAATGAAGTGAGAATGGAAAAAACGATGAGGCTCGAATCAATAATGAAACCAAAGGGAACTAAGCAAACTGAGTACAATTGTTTTAAAGTTATACTAAATATAATTATAATATATATTGGTACGCAATGTATGTATGTATGTATGTATGTACAATGAATTTAATTATTAATAAGTTGTGAGAATTTCATGCCTCTCCTCGGTGATGATGAGATTAAACACTTGGCATGCGGCGAGGGCATGTGACTCAAATTGGTGTTGGGTAGGGAAAAATATGAAAAAAACCAACTGTAGCAGCTGCCCTGCCACAAAAGTAATTTCATATGCAAGTGGAGCTTGAAAAATTGTGGAAAATGAAAATATGTACTAATAAAAATTTAAATAGCAAATAGCTTACAGTGAGTCAAAAAAGTGTTGGCACACTAGAAAAATCAAAGTTCTCAGTGCTAAAACTTTTCTTCTAATGAAAGTATATAACGCGCTTTAAAAGTTTGTATAAATATATTTTAGTCGTAAAAATAAGTGCACTTTTTCGTCAGAACAATTGTTGCCGTTGTCAATAAATATAAACAAGCTCAATCTTGAAAGGTAAAATAAGGCACAAATTCACAACAAAAAAGTATTGGCACATTATTTATGTTAGCTTATGCTTTTGGCGTTGTAACGGTAAACTCCCGTTATTTTCACTCTTGCTTTTTACTTATTCGTACGTTTTAGGAATTGCATACGGTCGTAATCACTTTTGATCGCGATTTCAACGGACATAGACCAAAATGGGCCGTGGTGCTGAAATTCCCCTAGAACTACGTCAATTAATGATAAAACTGTATTTAGAAAAAAAAAATCCTATCGCGAATTGGCAAACTTGTCGATAAATCATGGTCCAGCGTTCGAAGCACCGTTATGCATTATTGTAATACTGGCAAAATAGCTCCGAAGAGCAGATCTGGTCGCCCAAAAAATTAACCGAACGACAGAAGCGAATTGTGGTGTCCACGGTGGCACAAAATCCAAAAACTTCGGCTGTCAAATTGTGCGAGACCCTGCAAAATTCATTTGAAATCAATTTCAACCCCCAAACTGTTCGGAATACCCTATATAAGGATGGGTGTCGTGGCCGAGTTCCTCGAGGCAAACTCTTCATTTCGAAGGTAAATAAGAAAAAGAGGCTAGAATTAGCTAAAGAGCATTTAAGCCCGACCCTTTTTGAAACACCACTAAATTCAGTGATGAATCAAAATTCAATTTATTTGGGTCAGATGGAGCACAAAAGATTTGGCGACAGCCAAATAAAGAGCATCAATAGAACAATCTGCTCAAAACAGTTAAACACGATGAGAGTAATATGATGGTTTGGGGGTGTTTCGCGGCATCTGGTGTCGGAAAGCTCGTGTTCATAGATGAGACAAGTCCAAGTGTCGAAAAACTGGGCCTTAATGGGACAACCTGATAATGACCCAAAACATTCGTCTTGTGCAGGAGTGGCCTCCTATTTGTGGCGTGCGCCTTGATGTTGTTCCACAAAGGGAGGGACCTACAGTTTCAAGCCGACTCCGAACGGCAGATATTTTTTATGAGGAGCTTTTTCATGGCAGAAATACACTCGGAGGTTTCCCATTGCCTGCCGAGGTGCGACCGCTATTAGAAAAAACTTTTTCTTAATTTTTTGATCTTTCACCGAGATTCGAACCGACGTTCACTCTCTGAATTCCGAATGGTAGTCACGCACCAACACATTCAGCCACATCGTTTGCAGGCCGTTATTCAGTCTAAAGGAGGACCCATAAAGTATTAGCGTGTTACAGCTGCAATGGAGCAAGCTGATTACGCTACCTGTGCCAATACTTTTTTGATGTGAATTTGTGCCTTATTTTACCTTTCAAGGTTGAGCTTGTAAGCCTAAGTCGAAATTAATTTTTTTTTTTGTTCAGATACGTAATAAATAAATACATTTAGAAAATACCGTTTTCTATTTTTTTATACTTTCATTAGAAGAAAAGTTATAGCACTGAGAACTTTGATTTTTCGAGTGTGCCAATACTTTTTAGACTCACTGTAGGTAGGTAGGCAGGTAGCAAGAGTGCCAAGAAAGGAAGTGCCATACATTGAGTTGTTCCAACCCTGACAGTAATAAAACCAAAAAATACTAGAATTTTTCAATTCTTCAAAGGAAGAAGTCACGCAAAATCTGAAGATACATTGTGCTCTTCGAAAAATAGAATGTTTGTTCAGAATTTTTTGAATTAGAAATCCTACTCAATGCATTGTTAACAACTTTTACTCAATCTGCATAATGCAATAAACATTTGTTTATGGGGAATGCATAATTTAACAACTTTGATTCAATTAAACTTAATTTATTTCACATTTGCATTTTTGACTACACCTCGGCGTTGTGTTGTAAGCAAATTTCCCGCCGGAAATCATTCAATAAATATTACACATTGAACATTTAGAACATCTATTTATAAAGGGTTTTCCAATAGGGGTGTTGCGAATGTGTTCGAATGGAAAAGAGTTAAATTGAAACAAAAAATTATGAGGGAATTAGGGGCAAATACCTAAAATTCCAAAACATTCATTTTAGAGTCTTAGGTAAATAGGTAGAAGTGGCAGCCGGTCTCTAAACCAATTCACTTAGACAATTGACTCTTCCTCCTCCTCATTCTTGCAGTTTCTGCAATAGTCGAAATGGGATACGTTCAATCTTTGAGCATGTCGACCTAGGATACAGTGGCCTATGTTCAAAACAAATAACATAGAGACGTTTTTCCATGGCCGATTAAGTAGCGGCTTTGAGCGCCTTGCGATAATTTTTAAAGCTTGGTGCCCATCCAGCTCCACAAATATTCATCCTTCATTAGGTTTGAGTCTCATGGTTATCTCTTGCGGAGGTGACCTGAATTGACCATCAAGACGCAGTGCACTTTGCTAAGCCTTATAAGAATAATAAAGGGTGATCAGATTGGAGGTACTTTTTTCAACAGGGTTTTTTCCGACAGATCACGAGTGACTACTGTGAGGCCCATTGTTTGCTAATGACTACGTCAATAGCAGAATTGCCGTATTTTAGCTGAAGAACAACCCAAAGCCATTCAAGAACAGCCATTAAGTCCATTGAAAACAACCGTTTGGTGCGGCCTATGGGCTGGAGAAATCATCGGCTGATATTTCTTCAAAGACGAGGCTCGCTCTAATGTAACAGTGAATGTTAACCATGATAAACGACTTTTTGATGCCGGAAATCGAAGTCCGTGATCTCCACAACATTTGTTTCCAAGAAGACGGCGCTACTTGCCATAAAGCCCGTGAAACAATGGATTTACTGCGTCGTCGTCTCGGTGAGCAGTTTGTGTCTCGGACCGGACCAGTGGATTGGCCACCGAGATCGTGTGATATCACACCTTTGGACTTCTATTTGTGGGGGTATGTAAAGTCCTAATGCTTTTTGGATAAACCAGCTTGGATAGAGGCATGGCAAGCCAAAATTACTAAAGTTATTCCCGAGATACCTACCAAAGTCCTCCAGCGAGTTATTCAAAATTGGTCTTTATGAATGGCCGAATTACGGTGCAATTGCGACCTGCATTTGAAAGAGATTATCTTTAAAAAACAAATGTCATGAATGGTTCTACACAAAAATAATAAAGATTGCCAATCAATGAGAATTTTCGTTGTTTTATTTCAATTGAAAATCCGATGCCTCTGAATTTTCACCCTTTACTTTATCTCAAAATTTAATGAATTGTTCATTGAAACTAAAATAAAAGTGTAAAAGGCGAACAGCTGCTCTCTACTCATGCATTAACTTTTCGATCATAGCGTGTGGTTTTTCCGATACTCAGCTCTGAGCTGCAGTAATCTTGTTTATTAACGTATCCATCCATTAGCTTCACAGTCATTACCAGACCGTAGCTTCCGCATCTGCATTCCTCCGTTTAACTCAATCATTAGTCAGCTCCTTCCAATTGGCCCTAAGATCATTTACGACAGAATCCATCCACCTCTTTCGCGGTCTTTCTCTCATTCTTTTCCCCACCGGTGTTCTGCGATACGCTATGCTCCTAGCTCTATTTTTGTTATTTTGCTAATATGGCCCACCCATCCTATTCGTTGACTCTTTATCATTCAGGGAGGGCAATCTCCTGTAAGGGCAGCCACAAAATTCGAAACCTGAGCTTTTGTTAACCTTAGAAGATCCATCGAACGCTTCCGATCTACACGTGGCCAGAAATATTGCACAACCTTACACGTTTGTGTACTTGCCCAGCGCTCGCTGAGTTGACGTGGCCCACCTATCCAGGAGCAGCCCGCAAGTAGTCAACGGGATCTCAATCCTCTCATTTCGCAGGGAACCTACCTTACAGGTCCCCTACTCTAGCCAGCTCATCCGCCTCGCAGTTTCCTACAATGTCGCTATGACCAGGAAGCCAGATGAGCCTTATGTAAAAAAATTCGGAAGCGATCGAAGGTGAAGTCAGCCCCTCCCCAACCAGCTTCGAGTGGACCATCATCGAGCGCAGGACACTGATTGCCGCTTGACTGGTGGAGTAGATATTTACTTCCGTGGCAGTTATTACACAAGCGAGTAGCCAAAAAAAAACTAAAAGTAGTAAGTATTAGCAGTCTTCGGCATGGCATTAGAGCGTGCTTAATTCCCAGCAATTGATTTCAACGGCCTAATTTAGCGCTACTTAGCTATGCTTCCCATATTAGTTCTGGCTTTCACTTTGCGTTAGTTTTGAGGTGGTTCTTGTTGGATACACGCAATTAAACTTATTTATTTATTATTAAAAAAAATTTTGTCACGGTTTTTTTGAGTGCACATTAGCCACCGATTGTCACACTGTGTAATCGTTTTGCAACAATTTATTGCGGTTACCGCCAAAGTCATTTGGCTTTATGCGTGACAACCATTCGGTTGGTTCCTGGTTATATGCCCCCTATGGATTCGAAAAACACTAAGCGATGAAAAAACAAAGCTTTCCTTAATGGCAGCCCGTGTTGTCAAACAGCTAAAAAAGATTTATGCGTCAAATATATAAAATATTTGCATATACACCTGTGTTCACAATATTAGCAGCACACGACATATTGAAAAGTTTTAATTATTTATTTACTTAACTGAAAGGAGTCCGATTTCGCTGTAGAACTTTGTAAGAATAATTAAATTTCACTAAAAAAATTGACAGCGTGCGAAAATTCGTAATTTCGCAAAATTGTTTATATATCCGTTAGTTATAATGGGAAATAAATTTTTTCGTTAAAACAACTTTTGAGTGTTTCGCACTCATTCGCTTAATTTCTCAGACCCGAAATCATCATAAGAATTTCGCTGTCGATTGACTCGTCTTTTCCTATTAAGTGACAGAGGTACTCTTCAGGCAGAGTCATTTATGTTATCTTTAATCTCATTAATGGCGAAATTGCCTCCTCTAGAAAGAAGCCAGTTTAATGTTCCTTCCAGAAATTTTCGCCGTTTTAAGATTTTTTTGGCGTTGACTTTAGTAGAACATTTTATAGTGCTAATGGCCCTTAGGCGCCGCAACATTAAGTTCGGTTCATTCCACAGCGCCAGTAAGCTGCTACAATAACATCAACAACAACATATTGCTAATGCGCCACTCGTTAAAACGTTGACTGAATTTAATTATCTCTCAAACTTTTTGGATTTGGACCTTTCTGGGGCCAAACAGGTATTTCAATGCAAGTAAAAAGTTACTTTCTATTTAAAAAATCAAAATAATACTTTGTAAATATTTGTTATTTTAGTTTCATAATTATTAATTTTGTTAAAATTCAATTTTAACTTAGATTTAGTGGTTTCTCATATTGATAATTTAGTTGTACTAGACTTTTTAATCTTAAATATTCTAAAATATTTGTATTGTCGTTTTGAATTAATCTCTTAAATGTCTGTTCTGAATTTTGTTAGGCATTAATGAATAAATAAAAAAATTAACAAATAAAAAAGATAATTGATAGATTTGAATTGTCTGTCTCGTTGCAAGGACACCAGCGCACTTTCGTTCTGACCGTTCAATTCTAAATAACGCTGCTGTTAGGGGAGGCATTGAAGATGAAAATGCAACTGGAAATGACCTCGCGCGGATACGTTAACAAAGGTTTTTTGAACTATTCTTGCTGGTACAGAAATTGACTATATTTGACATGCAAGATTGCACATAGCCAACGAAGCAATGAATTTATGCAAACGACATTCCCGGGAAGAGACATTTTATGATATTCCAAGCAATTCAACCAACAAGATCGCTGGATTTAAGGCCCTAAAACTATTTTCTGTGTTTGTGTAAATAAAGGCAGCTGCCGCAGCCGAATGGATTGGCGCGTGATTACTATTCCGTAGTGTACCACAGGTTAGCGGTCGCCCAGGTAATGGAAAACCTTCAAGTTTATTTCTGCCATTGAAAAATCTCTCAATAAAGGATGCAAGCGTCAATTATATAAAAATATAATGCTGATTGAGCGGCCGCCGTAGCCGAATGGGTTGGTGCGTGACTACCATTCGGAATTCACCGAGAGAACGTCGGTTCGAATCTCGGAGAAACACCAAAATTAAGAAAAACATTATTTTTTCACACATTTTTCTAATAGCGGTCGCACCTCGGCAGGCAATGGGAAACCTCCGAGTGTATTTCTGCCATGGAAAAGCTCCTCATAAAAATATTTGCCGTTCGGAGTCGGCTTGAAACTGTAGGTCCCTCCATTTGTGGAACAACATCAAGACGCACACCACAAATAGGAGGAGGAGCTCGGCCAAACACACAAAAAGGGTGTACGCGCCAATTATATATATATATATTATATAATGCTGATTGGGATCAACCTTGCAAAATATGAGGTAGTTGCAGCACGGATTTGAGAAATTAAAACTTGTTTGTTAAGAATTTTGGCGTAACAAATTTAATTCCAACTAGCATGACATCACGATATAGGTGTGTATGTATGCACACTTACGTTTACATTTATGAAACTTTGTTGTACGTCTTAAACCTCGCCTATTTCGCCCGTTTTAAATACCAACCGACCTTGAACAAAGAGTAATACGAGTCTGTGTCCTAAGTTTCAATGGAATGTATTAATATGACTGGAGTAATCGGGCGCAGGGATGGACATGGTAAATTTACTTTTCTCCTCATTCTTAACATTTTGGTATATGAATGAAAAATACTGTTCAATGGATGTGTACTATAAACATTGTAATCCCCGGAAACGATACACAATCAGTGCAGCAGTGACATTTCATGTGGATAACCCAACTGAAACGCTCGTGCGCACGCACACACGCACATCGGCCTCGTAAAGGAATTGAAGAACGAAAGTTTATTTGTCGATTAAATGCGACGCATACGAGTACGTAACGGTGGAGGAGTCTTAAGCGAGCCACAAACACGCTTTAGTCTCGTGCTCCAACAAAATCAGTGCGTTCTCTTTGACTTTTTATATTAGATGGCGCAGTAAGTTACACTAAGTCCATGTGAAATAAAAACAAAATGAAACGATTTAATACGCAATAACTTACACCAGCAACAGTCCATCCGAAGCAATCCTAAGCCAAACGTACTCATTACGAGTAATGCCTATTGTACACGAAATTTTAGGTTTTGTGGTAAATGTATGTATGTATGTGTGCACACATTAATGGCAAAATGCGTGTTTAATGCTCATGAGTAATTATCCCTGTGAGATTATCAGAGAAAAAGAGAATTATTTTGTCATTTACAAAATTATTTCTGAAATAAAGCGAAATATGTGCAATGTATTTGTTACATAAAATACTTCACATTACCTCAACTAATATTATTTTCAAGAGTGACCTTTACCTAAATTGTAATAATGAAAACAAAAACCTTCAACAAAACATACTTTTTCATTGGACATATTGGCATACAACCTTGATCAAAAAGTTCCCGTAACTGTATTACGAAAACTTAAAATACAAATTTAGTATTCCCCATCAACTGCAATGCACTTATGCCAGCGTGTGATCCAAATCTCGAAACATTTTCGTATAGTCATCAGAGCCGTCTACGATTCTTTCATTACTTCCTTTCGGTTATAAAAACGCTTTCTCCGTTCTCCGTAGTGTTTTTTAATCGATTAAACAGAAATAAATCGCAGTGAGCAAAATGAGGTGAAATTGAAATTGAAATTTGAAAAGTTCGAGCCAAGGAGCACCAGGAGATTTGGTGGCTCCTAAAACACTCAGGCTAAAAAGCCCATTGTATTTAAATCTCTGGAAAGAGGGTAGATAGTCAAGGAGGGAAGGAGAAAAGTAGCAGAGAAAGAGATAGGAAAGATTAGAGACAGAGATAGAGATAATTCGTCCTGTGAGAATTTTCAAGATTCTTTGGCAAATCTGTAAATATACTCCAGTTTTAGAGAAAGAATATTACTCATTCTTACGACATCGGTACCCAAAACTCGTAGCCGTGCTCTAACAAAGGCAGGGCACTCACAGAGAAAGTGCTCAGTGTCCTATAATAATACCGACCATCAACCGAACGTCTTTCCTTCTAAGTTTTAGTAGAAAGTTTGACAGTTTTCTGTTCGGACTTTTCACAAAATACTTTGCAGTTCTGCAGCGTTCTAGACCTACATAATCGCTGATCCAAGTCATGATTTCTACGGAACTGATTCCGATTATTGGCTCTGGCCCTTGTGGGGGAGCTGCTAATCCACGGTTGGCCAATTCATCTTTAATTTCGTTTCCTTGATCACCGGAGTGTCCTGCAACCAATATAAGTACAAACCTGTTTCATCTTGCGACAGAATTAAGTTTCTTCTTACATTCTTGAACAATCTTTGAGGTTTGCTTCGCGTTCTCCAGGGCCTTCAGTGCAGCCTGACTGTCACTGAAATTTCCAATCTGTATTCCGCTCCATCTCCTCTCGATTATCCATTCGGCTTCTTTCAGGATAGCAAAAACTTCCGTTTGGAAAACAGTTGCCACTTCCCCCATAGCATAGTGATACTTATTACTATCGTTTAAGTACCATCCGGCTCTAGACCCTATTTCATTCTTGGACCCATCGGTAAAGAAAATATCCGTCAATCCTCCCTGCATGAAGTTTGTTTGAGGTGAATTCGATGGCTATTGGATGATATTCGTTTCGTTCGAAACAGTTTCCCAACATTTCTAAGTTTTTCCCACAATTGAAGCCATTGTTAACGCAAAGTTTAATACAAACTCGTTGCAAAATCAAATCCATTTTTAAAATCGAAAACACGTACAGAGCTAGATTTACTCAAGACTCCGTAACTCTTACAAATGTCCAGTAATCGCATTCAAATCTTGGTAGGATTATTACACACCGTCCCCTGGTAGTTGTTCCGCTCCAAGCAGCAAGAAGGCGTTGTTTCTAAGAAACGAGAGGTGGGCATTCCCACTACTTAGGACTGGTAGCGGCAGGCTAATCACCTACCCTGCCAGAAATCAAAATAGATTAACGAAACCAACGCAGGACTGGGTCTTGTTGAGGCTCTATGCTCCCGAGAGGAGTGAATAAGGGGAAAAAAATCTCGGCATCGAGCTCATGGTCTGTCACACAGCCGAATTATTTATAACAGTAAAAATACTAATCGATATTCCAAACGAATTGGTGTCCGCACCCATTCGATTTACAATTCATTAACTTTAAATTGAAAAAGTATACCTTTGCTGGTACTAGTAGATATTTTTACTTGCGGCGGAAATAATCATCCTTAATACAGTGAGCTAATGAATAAAATATTTACATATAATTACATACAAATCTAAAAAATTATAATATGAAATGTAAAGTTTTTAATTGTAATACAAAACAATGATAAAACTGCTATTAGCCACCTTGGAAGTGAGAGGTGTTTAAACAAAAGCAATCTGTATACAGTCAATAAATACATATACATACACACATATACTCCTATTTTAGGCATTTTTAATCAACACACAAATAAACTTATGAATTTCACGCAAACTTTCCTAAGTTATAGCATTCGTTGGGCACACCAAAGCAGATACTTGAGAGGGCAATAGAACTATAGTCTCCAAATGATGGCTGAACAGCCTTGTATTGTAATTAAAAATACAAAAATCGTGCTAACTATTCGTGTGTTATTTACTGCAATTAATAGCTTTCATTAATCCGATAGTTGCTGGTTGTTAGCATACTTATGCAATCATAAATATCAGCATATAAGCTCATACTCGTATACATGCAGGTGATACAAAGTACATAGACAATGGTGCATACGTACACACGTACAAGTACACGGAACTTTAATTTTATTAGAAAGCTAATTTATTTTTATAATGACAGTCAACCACCTCCCTATCAGCTAATTATTATCACTTTTCTAAATAAAGCCCCTTTCTATTGATCTTATTGTTATCCTCATTAAAGCATTATAAAAGTGACGTGCTAGACCGGTTTTCGGGACCGCATATCGCCTCTTACGGTCTGAGGATTTGAAAACTTTTTGGTAAAGCTTAGTAAAGATTCACTTATTAACAGAAAACAGTTTCGGTTGCCGTTGCTAGTTTCCCTAGATATTTCACCCTCATTCCATCGATATTTCTCTACTAGCAAGGAGAATTTCACACAGAAATGTCGTATGTTCGTTGCTGAGCTCATCAGTAATATGAGACAAATCACTTTTCGCTTGGCTTCTCCGATCGAGTCATAGAGAGCGAGCAGCACGAATATGACGTCGAATTCACTGAAAGATCACTTCACGGCGAACTTTCGTTTCGGTGGCCATGCTAATAAAGAAATTTGTGACATTTTTTGTGTGGATATTGGCGAAGTCGCTTACAAGATTGCCTTGGTTTTCGATTAGGGTATTACCAGCAGTTTTGGTGATGCTAACTAAACAGCAAACAACTAACGGCAAAATTGGCCCTCAGGTTAAGATAATCTTCTCACTTAGCCACTAAAAGAAAGATACACGCAAAAATATTTGGCGATTCGCCTTCATACCCCATACAACAGACTTTTGTAAGTTAACAGAACTTCACTTCAATACATCCTCTTCCACCACTTTCCCAACGAGAGAAGAATGGGACAATGGGGTAATGGACAATAGAAGTGGAGTCAGTATCTAAGTATACTGATGGCTCCAAGCTCAATAAACTCATAGACGTAGGCTTTCACTCGGAGGAGATGAGTGCCAGTCTTTCCTTCCAGTTAGCGGATCATTGACGCGTATTTCAAGCTGAAATTATGGCAATTAATAGTTGTTGCTGTTGGTTTTAAAGAAAAGTGCCCTCACCACAAGAAATATGTAAATATATACTCAGATAGCCAATCGACTCTGAAATCACTACAATCACCTAATATTGCCTCGAAGACAATAAAAGATTGTATCGACATTTTGACAGAACTAACTCAATACTTTACAATAAATCTGCACTGGGTACCGGGGCACGGAGATGAAGCAGCGAGATTGGGTACCTCATTACCATATTTTTAAAAGTATAAAATATTCCGAAGAACCAAATTATGTAGGTATTTTGTGTGAGTATTTGGATCAGCCCACATTTTTCTTTTCCATAGCGCTTTCTATGGTGCGTACGACTCTGAGTATTTGATCGGGTGTTGAATGATTTTTTCTGAAACCAAATTGGTGAATGGGAATCAGACGCTTATTTTCAATGACTGGCTGTAGACGTTTTAAAAGTTTTTTTTTTTTAAAAAGCTACGACATTAGTGGTAACGGAGAAACTATTTTGGCACAGTGGAGACAGAAAAATAAATTCGTGGAAAATTGAGTTCGCAAGAGGCGCAAAATATTCAGGTGTTTATTGTTAATTACATTTATTGTTTTTAAAACACCAGTTCTTCTAATAAAGCTTTCTTGGCAGGATTTTTTATAGCAACTTGTACATTGTGACAAAAAAATTATAACATCGTAAGACAAAACTCACTTTTGATTTCGAGTTTCCGAATATTTAAAAAAGAGAAACTTTCAAAGCGACAACGTCCAATAAAAACATCTTAAATTGAATTATGGATATGAATTTCGAAGGCATTGCAAAAAATAATTGTTTGCTTCTTTGTTCCGCTTTATCTATGATAAATAAACGCACTGACTCAAAATTGTAGTTTACCCCTAGTTTTTTTCTTTTTTTTTTTTTGGATCGCTGCTCATAATGAACTTTTCAGTTTTTCATTTTTATTAAAGCGATTTTTTATTTAAAATACATGTAATTTATTTTTTGCGTTTTCTCGTTTCATAGAAACACCTACGAGTATTTGCGATGACCTTTTTCGCAGAAACAAAATAACTGCCAAACCAAAATAGACAGCAAACATTAGGTGCGTGCGAATGGACGGCTAGACAGACTAAGGCTAAATATGCGTACTCAACTGGTAATTGTTAACCCTAAAGCAAATGAATAGAGCACATGTGCGTTGGTGTGTGTGAGCGAGTGCGTGCACTAAACCCCAACCCACCTTGAACTTTTCTACGGAGCGGCATTGCCGAGCCTCTGCGTATGAAATTAAAAATTACAAGTAATTACGCACACACAGACCGCGACAAACGATAGCACCTCAACATTTTGGCCAGCTTCGACTATTTTTGTTTTGTGTTAATGCTCATAATTTTTTGTGTGAAAGTATAGCTTCGGCCATAGCTGAATGGGTTGATGTATGACTACCATTCGGTAGTGCCCGGGCTCGAAACCCATTGTGGGCATGAAATAGCAAATAATACAAAAAATGTTTCCAAAAGCTTTCGCCCCTCGGCTGGAAATGGCAAACCTCCGGGTGCATTTCTGCCATGAAAAAGGCCTTCATAAAAAGCCAACTGCCGTTCGAAGCCGGTGCAAAATTGTAGGTCCTTCCATTTCTGGAAAAACACCCAGCCGCACACCACAAATAGAAGGAGAAGTTAGCTCAAATACCTAACTATAAATCCAAATCGCAAACTTTATGGAGATATTAAAAAAATTCCACAAAGTTTTCAACACAATTTACGGTTTTTAATTGGAAGTTCTAGAAAAAATTATTGAAGGATAAAATGCGCAATAGCTTGAATAAAAGAAAATAACGAAAATCCACTAAAAAATATTTCAAATATTTCGTAAATATGATCACCCTAAACGAGTAGTAGACAAGTACTATAATAGAAGCAGATAAAATACGATAGCAAAACTTGTCTCATATTTACCCATGAGCTTTAAGAGTCCGCAAAGTTACGAACTTTTATTTAAAGATAATAAAAAAAAACGATTTTCGCTACGCGGTCATCCAATAATCTTCGTACTCCAATAAAGCTCAACTATATTTTTTACAAATAACTGCAGCAGCAAAGTTGCTGTGTCTGACTGTAAAGTGTTTGATTTATGCACAAAAACTTGATGCCAGTATACATATGTATGTAGGTGCTTGTATTAGTTTGTATGGATGTGCGTATGTGCACATATGTTTGCTGGATACACACATCCGATTTGCTTAATGAGTTTGATTCATAAATGACGCCGCTGTGCTTTTGCATATGTATGTGTGTATGTATGTATATGAATCATGGGTTTTCCACACTAGCAACTATAACAATATGTTTGCATGCATGCATGTGTGCATATAAGATTATACACTTGTTTTTGCAATTAATTGTGCATTTAAATTTTTTCTGAATAGTTTCAAAAAAGTGCAGCACAAGAAAGACCTGAAGTGATTCAGGCAATTGATTCGGCAGTACATTTTTTTTTTTTTTGCAAATAACTCAAATTGCCGTCATTGCAAAAATTTCAGAGTATGTAACATAGTTAGTGTTTATACATAATTTTGGGCATATACAGTCGAATCCAATTTTCTACCACATTTCGCCATAACCGAAATAGAATTAATCAAGTGTACATGTCGACGCTTAACAAACTCATGCCGTTCATACTGACTACGCCCCTGTTGGTGTTGTTGTAAGAGCATTAACATTCCCCATAAAAACTTGTGGAATACTACTGGATTGTATTGTCGTTCAATGGAAGGGGAATGTGGCTACTGTTCGACTTCAATAATTATAAACAAAGTTATTCTCAGTGAGGGTTCTAGGATCGGTAGAGTTTCTCAAAAACTAGAAAATTAACGTTTTGTGAATGGTTGATGTGGTATTTATTTAGTTTTCCCCACTTTCAAGTTTCGATCTCTTTCGCGATGCTAAACATTTTAGTATCGCCACCGTTATGCATGGTAGAAAAGTTGTAAAGCCGAATGCGCAGGGCATATATGTATGTATGTGTGTATGTATATACATATATTTTAATAACGATTGATGACATTTGTTTGTTTAGTCAAGTGTAGGCTTCATATGAATCATACAATTTCCTGTAGTGCGTACAGAATATCAATATTCAAATTTCACTCTGCGCGACAAATATTTCTGAAATAGTATAGAATATTCGATATTTGAATCTTTTCCATAGTAAATATGAATTTTGAGCGGCGCCATTACTTATAAATTTAGATAATCGATCTCTCCTCAATGGGATTTTAGCAAACTAAAATTTTTCATCAATTATTAATCCAACTGGAAATATGTACTCGTATGTCATTCGGCAAGCCAGAAGTTACCTCTACACTTTTCCAATATGTTTTACGAATTTAATGAGACGAAATAATTGACAAAAATTATTAGCTGACGAGATCCTCTTTTTCTTCTACTTGATTGCCGTAATTACCGCTTAAGCGATTTTGGCCGAATTTAACCCTCATCTGGGCACGCGGGTCTGGCCTTTTTTGTCCTGTTTAAGGATTCCTTTTAAAAGGTTATATCTATAAATCGATAGAAAATTAAATTTTAGACAGCTACCTTGAAGCTCAAGTCGTTAGCTATAATAGAAATAAGTTAAATTCGCATCCAAAGTCGGAAAACGCTGGCCTAGCGTCAGGTGCCTAAGGGAGTGTTAACAAAGCGCGCCAGTTGAACACGCCAAGTGAAGCCAAGTCCTTTTCCACCTGATCTTTCCAACGCAGATGAGGGCTTACTCTTCCTCGTTCCCTCGACAGTCGGTATCGCATCGAATACTTTCAGAGCCGAAGCATTTAGATCCATTCGGACGACGTGACCTAGCCAGCAGAGCCGCTGAATCTTTATTCACTGCACTATGTCTATGTCCAAGGAACACTCCAAGGAACGCCTCATTGCATGTTGTCGTCGTCCAAGCCTCTGCACCATACGACGGGCATAATGAGAGCCTTAAAAGTATTAGTTTTGTTTATCGAGAGAGGACTTTACTACCTACTTAGCCCAAAGTAGCACTTGTTGGCAAGAGAGATTCTCTGTTAGATTTCGAAGTTGTGGTTGTAGCAGCATAAACATTCCCCATACATACATATATGGGGAATGCTGCTGAAGTGACAGTCCTTGGTCGGATATAAGTCCGGGTCGTTCCGGTAACGTAGAACCGACTGTCGTGGGAACGACATTCAAGGTTGTCATTATTGTCGGTGTTAAAACAAGACTAAATAAACGAAGTCTCTTACAACTACAAAATCATAACTATCAACAGTGACGTGAGGGACGTGGGCGCCGGTACGCGAATGCGCCGACTCTTTTTTGATGACAGGAAGTACTTCGCCTTGTCCTCAGCGATAGCAAGAGCAAAATTTTCGCTATACAAAATTGTATGTTTTTTTATCTATACAGTTCAATTATCAATAAATATTCATTCACAAAGAGTGACCAAAAAAGATATCGCATTGGTATTCGGAAACAAGCGTGTATTGATTGTCAAATGGGTATTGTGTACCAACCCAGTTAAATGGAAGTGCCAAATTGATTAAAGTTGTCATTAAAGCAATCAAGAAAATTGATTTGAGTTTGGCATAGTGTCAAGTCGCCGTTGTTCCAATATCAACATGAAGAATTATATTCTGCCCTACTTTTCGTGCAATTCTTATATTACGAAAAAATTTCAAAGAAATTTGAGATTGGCTATGGAGTAATTGCATTTTCGAAAATAAAAATAAAAACCAAACATTTTTTTACAAATCAGTTAAAAAGAAAAAAGGTTCATTTGCGGACTATTAACAGCTTTATTTGATTAACGTGAACATATTAATGTAATGGATATGAATCTGAGCGGAAAATATTATAAAAAAAAATATTTTAGTATTTATGCAGGTGCATTTTATATATGGATCTATTGAACAGAATACAGTTTCCGATAACAAAACTTTCCACGCAAATGACACATTAGCCATTGAATGATAAATTCTTAAAAAAATATTAAGCTAATTTGCACACATTTGAAAATCCATTTAACAGTGAAGCAACGTTGACAAGTGGCGATAATAGCAGAAAGTGCAACTTAATTAGCCAAAGAAATCACTGCGGCAATAGCAGCGGATGGGGTTATTTTGCTCCTACATTGTGTATGTGGATGTTGAAGCGATCGCTTCCGTTGCATGCAATAGTCATACATATGTATACCATATACATACATACATACACACCCTGTGTCAAATGTACTTGTTGTAAGCTACCTCACAATTAGTATGAGTCGCAGACCCAACTAGCCAAGCAAATGCCTTTTTCCCATACAAGCAACTGGTATTTTTTGCATGGCGAGCTGTCAATTGTCAGATTTCAATCAGAAATATACCAGTCTTATCCCAGTTCAAAATAGACGAAAACATATTAGTCCAATTATGGACCAAAAGCACTAATTTGAGATTAAAAGGGGCGATTGAAAGATAAAACAATTTCATGAATAAACAATAAAAACCTTTTTATTAAGTAGTTAGCTAGTTTTATTCTCTATTTTAAAAAGATAATTAAATATAAGTTCCAGGTGGCACAAAATTAATCATCCAATTCTGTTTTTGAATCATTTTCTCACTGGATAAAAAAATAATTTTGAGTGTTGGGAATCTTTATTTGACCTAAACGCGCTCCGTTACTTATCTGTATGTATACCGCAGCTGTTTAGTTCACAAGTGTCAAACATGACTGACACTAGTTGCTAAAATTATAAGTTTTCCCTTAGGATGACTGATTTTGTGCCACCTTGCATAAACAACGCGAGAAAGGTAAAAGCGGCCAAAAACAGCCGACGAAAAATCAACAGAAGCCATTAATAAGTCGAATAAAACCCGATAGATGTACTGAATATATCTGACATATCTACAAATTATGGCATTTTTGGTCAAGTCCGCAATAAACGTACACACTAAATTTGAATTTTTATATGTTTGGTCTTTATGGATAGAATTTTCTCTGATTTTCATTAATTTTATTTTTTTGTAATAAAAATAAGTTGTTTTTGTTTTATAAATACTTATGTAACATTGGTTTCATTATTATTTTTTTCCGGGTTTTATGCGAAAATATTTGATGTACTTTCATCTTACACGATTTTTTAAAGTTGTGGAGTTGTTTTTAAAGCTATGAATATCGCCAAATTTACCATATGTCGCGTGTTTTCTTTTTTTAATGATTTGTTTGCACCGTTTTCTAAGGATCGTACCTACCTGCGTAAAAAGAGAGTTGGGTTTATATGTATAAATATATAATGGCTTACAAGATACCGAAATAAAAGGTTGAAGTAAATTGAAATGTCATGCCTATTTTATTTTATTTAAATAGTATTCTGGTATCTGCACAAATCTTGTATTTTTGGGACTAGTTCGATTTCAGTCAGGGAATTCTAGTTGCAAACTAGTACATATTTTTTCTGACTAATTTGGTGTTTCACATTTATGTATGTACATACCCGTACTTATGTAGCTATCGAACTTGTACAAAGGCGCTATTTATTCACATACGAACAATAGTGATATTCTGTACGCCGTGTTATATGAGCACAGATTGTGCATGTATGTGTGTATATTTACATATGCAATAGTTAAATTTCGAGCACGTGATTGCGTAAATATAAACACGTCACCAATCAGCTTGCCATTATTTCAACATTTACAAAAGCAACAAAGTACCGAAACTTCATGAAAGGAATATGAGAAGTAAATAAAACCGTTGGTGTGATCAGTCCCACTTGCCAATTGACATCATTCATCATAAATCAGTTATAGTGTTTTTTTTAGTCGAAAGAAATGCCACGTCATTATAAGGAAACATTACGAAGGTATAGCCATACCGCTTGGGAAAATGTTGTATATTTCATATGATAATAGAAAAAAGAAAAATTCAACACTTCCACAAATTGGATTTTTATTATAATAAAATATATGTATGTATGTATGAAGGATCTTTCAAAAGTGACGCCTAGTGACGGTTGAAAAGCGGAAAAATTACTATCCGTCAAGAAGAATGGCTATATCGACTCCATGAAATTTTTTGTTTTTGTAAAAAAGTACTTACACTTTACTCTGTTATCGATACTTGAAAATAAATCACTCACACTTCAATTCTGCTGTTTCACCTACTTGCATGAAAGCAATGTTTCGAAATATCATAAAATCAGACACTACATTTTTTTGCGTTCTTTTATTGCTAAATATATATTTGATGGATTATAATAGTTTGATTTATTCAACTTAATTTGGAAATAAAATTTAATCAAAACTGCAATACCATACATGGGTTTATATGCGGTAAAGGATTATGAAGAGCATATCGCAAAACTCCTGCCTTTTTTTTTTGGTTGAAATAATCATCCGACATTTTTCTAATAGCGGTCGCCCCTCGGCGGGCAATGGCAAACCTCCGAGTGTATTTCTGCCATGAAAAAGCTCCTCATAAAATTATCTGCCGTCCGGAGTCGGATTGAAACTGTAGGTCCCTCCATTTGTGGAACAACATCAAGACGCACACCACAAATAGGAGGAGGAGCTCGGTCAAACACCTAACTGAAGTGTACGCGCCAATTATTATTATTTTTTTTAATCATCCGAATGGGCCGACAATTCAAAGGTTGGTGGCAGACCAAAAACTGGACATTATGTTGGGGAGGTCTGCTACTGCTGCAGAGTATTGCTGAGCAGCCTTAAACATACATATGTATATAATTCGATATTCTCCATAATTAGGCATTCATGACTCGCTTGTTTGGCGGATTTGACCTGTAGAGTCCTCGTGGTGGACATTTTAATGATGTCATTTTTCAAATATTTATAATTGTTAAGAGCAGCATTTTGAATAATAAACCTGAAAGATCTAAATTTTTACCTGTTTTATCAACATCTAGGGCGTCTTTAGAAAGGGCGTCTATATTGAATATAATTTTTTACATCCTTGTTCACTCCGCTCGGGAGCAGAGAGTCTCGTCCATAGTACACGGTTTTGGGTCGTTGTTTTTGTGCCGTCCCATGTGATGTCGGCATCTACTAGTTCGCGCAACATCGACCTTCGCCAAGTGATCTTTGGCCGACTGCGGCCTCCACTGCCTTCCGGGTTCCAGTCGTCCAGTGCCACTCTCCTGATGCTATCTGGTGGTTTTCAAGGCGTGGGACCTATACATCGCCACCTTCTCCGGGCTTGCGAATTATTCGCCGCAGATATGGATAGCTTTATAATAACCAAACAAATTATTACGATAATTAATAATAACTTCAATGTAGCCTAAGGGGCCAATTGGAACAGAGGGAAGTTTCAGTGGTTTTAAATCCAATACAGAACCAGAACTGAAATGTTTCACTAGTTAACAGTCGTCAAGATTTATTATTGTATTACTAGCTATATGGCACTTGACTGTGGGCTTAATTGGACTATTACTAACATTATATTGTTGGCATATAATAAATTTATGTCTGCTTCCTCTCACACCGATTAACTGACTTTACGAAGAAAAGTTGTAGGCTAAGCGATGAGGGTAATAAGGTAACTGAGGTTAGGTTAGGTTGAGGTGGCTGAGTACGCACGTAGACATTCTAAAGTAACATTCCGTTATGATATTGCTAGACAAAGCCAAAGACAAAGGCAAATAACAAAGAGAAAATAAAATAAAGGAAAAAACTAATAAAAAAGTAAAATAAATTGTAAACGCTAACAAGGTAGAACCGCAAGAGTGTTAATGAAATAAAAATCAAGTATTCTGAAAATTAGCCACACGAAAGCAAAACAATTGAGAAGAATAACGCCTCATTTACAAGATTGGCGATCAACTGATGCCAAGAAGTACTCTGCCACTTTACGTTACTCGGCCTCGATTAGCAATGTCAAACCTTCGAGAGCATTGTGCCATGAGAATTTTCTTCTCGTTAAAATTATCTACAGTAGAGAGTCGGCATACAACTGTCGATCCTTCGAACAGCATCAAAACGCACATTATAAATTGAGAAAGGAGAAATTTTGTCCAATACCTAAAAAAGGATGTATAGTACGCGCAAATTTTCGAGTCATTCAAAGTTGGTGTTTACAGATGGCCGAATTATGGCGCAGTTGCGGCCTGCATTTGAAAGGAATTATCTTTAAAAAACAAATGTCATGAATGGTTCTACACAAAAATAATAAAGATTGCCCAATCAATTTGAATTTTCGTTGATTTATTTCAATTTGAAATCCCATACCTCTAAATTTATCACCCTTTATAATGTAAGTGTATGAAGAAAAATTCGAATATGAACGATTTTTATTGAAATCTAGCTAGGGAAGATACTTGAGTGGGGGAACTGAAAAGTAATGTGGAATATTTTGGCATAAAAACCTTAAATCGAAGTGCGCTAACTAGCAGAAGAAGGCCCCGACCTACTTCATTATCATTAATGCAAAATAAGTATATATGTATGTATGTATGTGCATACACAAGCTGAAGTCCAAAATAAACAAGACTAAGCTAGAATAGAAACAACAGGAGCTTTGGTCTGATAACTTCGAGTTCATTTATTCAAAATAGTCCCCCCTCTGGCCTCGATGCACTATTTTTCGCGATCTAAGATCTTTTCGAAAGAGTGTTTCAGGTCATTGACCGGAATGTCCTTCAAGATGTCGGTATAAACCTTTTGGAGAGTCTACGTACCACTTTTTCGCGGTATTCAGGGTGAATCCGACGAATGCGATGCAACAAACGCTTCAAAACGACAAGATAGAAAATTGTATTGACGATTTGGCCCGTTGGCACGAACTCCTTGGGGACAATTCCCTTGGAATCGTAAAAACAAATGAGTATCGACTTCTCCAAATGCGATTTTTTGAGTGGTGGCTCGTCTGGGGCCTTCGTCTTTTCTTTTCTCGTATCTTTAATGAGCATTTTTTGGTCCTCAGTTAACTTGTGCGGAATGAAACGTGCACAGACCTTCCGTAAGCCCAAATGATCAGTTAAAATGCGATAAATCGATGTTTTGGAGATATTCAACTACGATTTCATGAATTTCAACGATGATTTCGGTTCATTTTTGATAAATTTGGGCTTGTTCGAGGCACGTAGTAAAAGCGGCAATACTGCTGCACTGGATGACAATTTGCAACACTGTTGCAATTGCTCAACTGATACTTTTCTGATGTTCGACAAACAAAAAATTTTTAATTGCCGGATTTTTGACACTTCGAACGTGATGCTTTTGACAATGTTGCCAGAATTTTACATCGAACGTGATACTTTGTTACGTTGTGATTGAAGCTTACGAACAATTTCGATGGAGTTTTTGGTGATTACTGATTTTGAGCGGCCCGTATGTTCATTGTCACTTATGTCCGCACAACCATCTCTGAAGCGTGTAAACCACTCATGAACTCTGGCACGAGATAGACAATCATCGCCATCAACTTTTTACTTCAATTTAATGTTTCGGTAAAAGTTTTACCCATTTTAAAACAAAATTTGATATTAGCTTTTTGTTCGATACTCATCTTTGTACCGATGACACAAACGTACTGACACTTTAGACGCAATAACTTCGCTTCCACTGAACCGAATGTCACCAAGCTTTCACTGGAAGTCAGCTAGGGATGTAACATCCAACGCACTAACTCACTAAAAAGATGGCGCCATCAAAAACATTTTTATTACGCCAGTCTTGTTTATTTTGGACTTCACCTTGTAGTTGCAAAAACTCGCTGAAGATATGTAAGCAATATAACCTTGCGTTTTAGATGTAGCGCATGGAAAAAAATACTGTAATAATTCCTTCACAGGAGTCGATGTAATTGCAACGGTATGTATCGGCGCAACAATTTTCTATTCGCATTAGGCGGCCAATCGTATTCACGTTCATGTTCATTGCCCGTCTACGAATGAACAAAACAGTTAAAATTACAACAAAAAAATAATAATGGAAAAGGATATAATACGTGTGCAATAATGAAACCAGTGTCAACAAAACCAATTTACCACACGAACACAACATTCCATCAATCCTAACCCGCCGGGTAGGCCGAGTTTAGGGGAACTGAGGAAGACCGTTTGCTACAAACGATATTAAATTTTTTGCTTTAATGCAAGGTTGGCCGTGGTTTTGAATTTTCATTACCAATAATTGAGAGGGAAAATCGAGCGGAGCATTGAATTTCAACAGCAGGCGCCTATTGTTGTGATATGTGCCACTGCAACAGGCCGGCATGGCAATGGCGTGGGCGTTGAGAGGCAATTGCGAATGACGTATGTATGTATGTAGGTGTGTATAAATATGACAAATCGAGTGACCGCTAACTTCACTTGATATCTTAAGCGTGTTTGTTGCTATGCATGTGAACATGAAGGAGTATCAGTAGGCGAGTAGGTCAAACAAAAACGAACCCTGCTAATCCGAGTAAATGGAAATATATATACATATTTACTTGTACGAGTATGCTTGTATGTGAAGCACTGCGGCTCATAAAAATTCTCTGTTCATTATAAAATATTGCAGCTATGAAAATGTTACTCTTTTACCGTTTTAGTATGCAGGACTTTTTGTATTTGATTTCGTGAAAACCAGCGTTAAAAAGCAGCGATTTTGTAGGTTTACAGAAAAAGTATAGAAATGGTTTATGACACGAAAGCCCCAACAGATGCTGGTTATTAGCGCCTTTTCCTGCCTTCAGTTGTCACCATCCGCAATTACCTTCAACCCCTTGGACTTTTGTATAACTCTCATGGAGCACTTGGAAGTCGACAATGGCTATGTAGGAAGAAGCAGCGGGTCGCGCAAGTAAATAAAATAAGTAAAGCTGGCTGGCTTTGTTCGTGTTTACACTTTTGGTAGTCATTGCGAAATGAAAAAGAGTCTTTGAAGCCGAGTCTTTGAAGCCAAAGGTGTAACTGATGATCTAACTATCTGATCAAGAAGGGATATCTGTCACAAAGGATTTCGGCTTTATATCTGTTCAAGTTCTGCCCTGCGATTCTATAGATTCGTATCCTAATCCATCTGGTTTCAGCCATCTGTTTTCTCTTAATTATACCGAATGGACAAGCCTGGATTAAGTGAGTATTGCTCAACATTTTCGACAAAAAGCTGCCGAAGCAGTCCGCAGTAGAATTCGATGAAGAACGTCTCGAGTCACTTTTGAAGGAGAAAGGTCGCCAAACCAGTCGTGAATTGACGAAAAAAATTAATTGCGATCATAAAACGATTCTCAATCTCTTTCATTCAATGGGATTTACCAAAAAATTAGGAGCCTGTGTGCCTCACGAGCTCAACGAATAAAATAAAGAAAGTTGCCTTATATTTGCTTCTCAGCATCTCGCCTTCAATCAACACGCGGATGTAAACAGCGCTTTTTGCAACGAATCGTCACGGGAGATGAGAAATGATGCCTATATATCAATATGAAGCAAAGGTCTTTGGGATGGGCTCCAGGAAACATGCCAAAACCGAGAGCCCAGCCGGAGCTTTATCCAAAGAAGATCATGTAATGTTTTTGATGGGACTGGGAGGGCATGGAACACTGGGAAATGCTCGAAAAGAATGCCATGGTCAACAAGAAGCTCTAAATTTCCTAGCTGCACCGCGTAAATGAGGCTATTGACTAAAAAGACCTGATCGCCATGGTCAAACCATACTCCTTCACGACAACGCAGGCCCCATATTGCACAAGTCATCAAAGCCGCACTCCAAGAGCTCGAATGGGAGGTCCTTCAGCTTTCACCATATTCTCCGGACCTTGCACCGACCGATTACCATCTTTTCTGCTCTCTGTGAAACCATATGAAGGGCGTTACCCTCGATAAAAAATAAGTTCTTGAAAACTGGGTCAACAACTCCTTTGACACCAGACCAGACGATTTTTTGGCGGAACGGCATCAACAAATTGGTTTAGAGGTGGGAAGAAGTTGTAAACAGCAACGGCGAATATATAATTGATTAACTTATTGATATAATCATTGTTTTTTGTTTAAATAAAAGACTTTGATAAAAACGCTACGAACTTATTCCTCAACCTAATGCTTACTTTTTTCCGCCTGGAAGAAGAAATCCCAGCTTTTTGTTCCTGGAAGGTACTATGCTTCGCGCCAGTCGTTTTTTTCTCGTGCTAACCGGCTGCAGCAGCGAACATCAAATGAAGCCAAGTTCTTCTCCACCTGATCTTTTCACCGCAGAGGATACCTTCCTCTTCCTCTGCTACCACCAGCTGGTACCGCGTCGAATGCTTTCAGAGCCGGAGCGTTTGTATCTATTTGGACGACTTGACCCAGCTAATGAAGCCGCTGGATTTTTATTCGCTGCGCTATGTCTATGTCGTCGTAAAGCTCATACAGTTCATTGTTCCATTGGCTACGATACTCGCCGTCGCCAACGTGAAAAAGTCCAAAAATCTTCTGCAGAATTTTTTTCTCAAACACTATAAGAGACGCTTCATCGGATATTGTCATCGCCCAAACTTCTGCGTCATACGATAGGACGTGCATGATGACAGCCTTATAAAAAGTGTTAGTTTTGTTCATCGAGAGAGGACTTTACTACTCGATTGCCTTCTTAGTAGCACTTATTGGCAAGAGATATTCTCCGTTAAATTTCAAGGCTGGCATTTTTATTGGTGTTAATGCTGGTTCCTAGATAAACGTAGTCTCTTACAATCTGGAAGTAACTATTCGCAAAGTAGTAAAATACTTCTAACCACGGATGGTTCGTAACTCTAAGTCACTTCGGAGGTTTGTTTCTGGACTATGATGAGATGGAATCATATCAGCATTTACTCCTCAGTGTGGTATCTTACATTTAACTTCGCCTTGAAATCTTTGAATATTAGTAGCGCCAAATTGTTCCTATTAGCACTTCACATTGCTCAATCCGAAACTGCTAAACGTTGTAGTTCGAACATATTTTTAGAGGCTTTTAATTTCCCTCCACTTTAACGAAGTGATTGATTTTGATGATTCATTACAGATTTCCCTTCCTTCGCGGAAAATCATCTAACTTAACCTAAATGCTAGGCGAATTAGATGCTCGAGAATATCCCTTCACCTAAAACGCTAATCAGACGAAATTCTCCGCAGTTACTTTCACTCACTTTGAGTGTAATTTCACGAATGTGGTGTTCTGTGGGCAGCCAATTCAGGATCATTTTCATCTTAAAAAACACTCCACTCGCCACCAGGTGGTGCTGCAGAGTAGCAACTTCTGCCCCGTTGAACCGATTTTTTCGAAATAAACAAAATCAATAAAACGGTTTAGAATGAATTGAATATTTGTGTACTGATATTTCTTTAAAGTTATTTTTCTTAAATTTATTTAATGGTTGGCGTAGCAACGCGCGCCGGGTGCAGCTAGTTAATGTATAAAAAATATTATTCCTAATGTTAAATATTAAACGTTAATTATTTTTTTATTTCCAAAAGAAAACTGCTTACATACCTACACATCCAAACGAATGTTATATTCATATATTCATAGCCTTGTGTTTAATCTTCAATATCGACTGTTCTAGGTGAGGTCAAAGCATATGCACATATACAAATTTTACACATGTGCACCTTCCGACAGGTAATTTTAATTTCATTTCATTGATTTATTTCTAGAAGTTTGAGCGCGTACATATGTATGTATGTACATAAAATTTTAATGTGTGGTAATTATGGGATGTGCACCAGTTCCCAAGCAATGAGCACCAATAAAGATATACAAAAGGACATGCATATATACATATCCTTAAATACATACAGTTCTGGCCAAAAAAATAGTAATGCTACATATAGTCTTTTAGCAATGAATATGGCCTTTTCAATACCGGTTTTGTTGGATTTTCAATTCGGAATGTAATCCAAAAATTTAGGTTCCCTGCCTTCACAAGCTGAGAAGAATATAAGTGCAGCTATAAACAGCAGGTGGGTTAATCTGAATACCTTCACAGTTTAACGTTCACTTTAGTCAACACTTCATGGACGAGGAAAATGAAATTTGCGGACTATCCGGACGAACGATTACATGGCCTCTCACGGGAATACTAATGAGGCACTGAACTATAAGCATGGTAGAGATGAAGAAGAGACAGAGTTCATTTAATACTTAAAAATATAAATATTGAAAATATAAAAAATACTAAAAATCCTTTACTTGCCCTAGACACATGACTTACCAGTCATTTAGGAAACTATCGTCGAAACTTTTGGAGATGACACCGCTGTTCTCCAACCTGACTCTAACCCCCAGAAACCTTCATTAAAACTCCAAAAAGGACTGATTATTTCAACTCAACGGTTAAAAGATTGGAGAATAAAATCCAATGAGACAAAATCAGTTCAAGTAACTTTTACACTCAATTGAACCACTTGCCCTCCCGTGAAACTCAATACGACAGCAAGCTTACATGGAAAACACATACATATTTTCACTAAACGTAAGGCGCTTTGAATTAAGCTTCGAAATCTATACTAAATAGTTACTTAATCGAAATTCTCATGTTTCTCTCAAAAGCAAGCTCTCACTCTACACAGCCATATTAAAACCGATATAGACCTACTACGACATATAGCTCAGGGGCCCTGCAGCTAATTCTAACATCGAAATACTCCAAAAATTCTAATCAAAACACTTAGAATGATTACAAATGCCCAAATCCGTCGTGAGCTCAAATTTCAATTTTCCGCAATGTTGAAGCAACAAAAATCTCCCTGTATGAACGCGGTCAAATGAGAATCTCTTGAAATGTATTTGGCAGCTTTGAAAGTAGTGAGTTATACCAGTTTTATGAGGTATAACCATACTCCCTAGCGGTGGATCTTGTTCGATAACTTTGTTGATCCTTTCACATGCAAATTTTTCGCCAAGTGAGCAGAGCCCAGAAATAGCGAGCAGAGAAGTGGCGAATCCAAAGCGCGTCCTATAAGAATCCGTTGTCTAAAGTTGTAAAGTCTTACTGCTAATATAGTACATATTTATTTTTTCATCTTTAACTTATATTTTATTGTTATGTATTGTGTGTTTTATATTAAAAAAAAAAACATAAAAATTGTATCCCACCTTTCTTTATTTGACTCTTGAAAAAAATATTAACCAAAAATCTATAGGACTTATATACATAAGTATATCGGTTGTTTAGTTTTCCTCTGCTCTACTATTATTTCGGTCACAGCTGTATGTACACGCATAACCTTTTGTATATATAAGTTGACCAAGAATATTGACTTGTCGTATGTTTAAATACGCGTAAGGATGAGAACTGACCTTGGAAGAACACCTGTTAAGAGTCACAGATTTTCAATTGTTAATAAATGCTTGGGAATAAAACAATGTGTTGTTGTTTAACATGAAGACAATTTCTAATGAAACGCTTAACAGAAATGAGCTTTTCAATTTAAGAAATTACTTACTTCGCTTCAGCTATCTTTGGACCATTTCTGAGAAGACCTGAACAATGTAAGCGAACCTATTGCTGGTGATTTAACTGTAGATGATTTTTAAAATAATGTTTTTCTCCCTAGGTGCCGCTGGAGTCTATATATTTTCCAACATCTTATTTATGGTCCGAATTTCTTTATATTCAAAATATATAAGTATGTTAATTACATGAGACAGAAATGAGCCCACTGGGTAATTTGCCTTTTAATAAACTCAAAAGACAAGTGGCAGAGAAGCTTTGATGGCAAACTCTCTTTTTTGGAAATCTTTCGGCTGAGATTTAGTACATTCAACTTTCAATACCGTAGATATACACTATAGATACATATATGGTATACAGGACACACATATATGTGACTACAACTTCACGAAACCATTACTTTCCTTTCTTTTTTTTGCTCATTTTCAGATAAGACACGGAAGACTATAACTTAAGAAATGAATATACACGCAGTTATCGTCGCCATATGTGAAATCACACCGATTTAGAAATATCTAATTTTCTTAAGTGCGCCCGCTCATTCAGCATTAGGCGGCAATGCAGCATCTGTTGCAAAACCCGGGGAACGTTCTGACACTGTCCGATCTGCATAATTTATTTAAAAAGTACAAGCGATCATTGACGTGGACCCTTCACAATCAATGAGGGCCTTTGCAGCTTAATGTTTATGAGGGTCTTATCCGTCGAGTTGTCCATGAAGGTCTTCGGTATAAATCCTACATTATGTCGAAGTAGAAACAGAAGAACAGCGGTCAACTCGCTTAAACCTTGTAAACAAAATTAAACACCCTGAAGCGTCTGAGAGGTTATGGCCTTTTTCCTGACGAAACAAATTTTGACCAAGACTAAAAGGCCAACCGCAGAAAGTGCCACAATAACAGATGGTTATGTTCTAATCCTACAGAGGTTCCTGTTGTCATGCACTCGAAGCTTCCAGCCACTATTATGGCTTTAGGTGTTGTGAACTAGAAAGGACATGTCATGCCACCACACTTCTTTACTCAAGGATTTCGAGTGAGTTCTGCTGCATAACTCTTGTGAATACACGTAAGCCCAAGCTCATTCCACCTCGCAACGATAGAAAGCAGAGTAGAAAGATGGGTTGCTGAATTTTAACATGCTCATACAGGCCTTAAAGACGATCCATGTCAAGGGCATCCAAAAACAGTAACAACACCAGAAATCGTAGGAAAAATAAGGGATGTCGTATTGGAAAATTGTCGTGTGACTAAAATAGATTTAGTAGAAGCCCTAGGCGTCTCATTGGGCAGTGTAAGCAATTCGCTAACAATGGAACAAAAACACATTCGAGTGCGACTTCCTGAGCAACATTTAAAGAGTTTTTGAAAGGATAAAATGGATTTTGTGCACCGATTCATTCCCATGGATGAGACTTGAGTCTGTCACCATGATCCCAAATCAAAACCAGAGGCTAAAGAGTGGTGTGAACCTGGTTTTTCGGCTTCGAAAGGAGTTTGTGTCTAGAAATCGGCCAAGAAAGTGTTAGAATCAGTTTTTGGGATGCGAAAGGAATTTTGCTTGTGGATTACTAGCCAAGTGGTAAAACAAGAAATTCTGAATATTATTGTAACCTTTTAAATCAGCTGAAGGAAAAAATTCCTGAAATAAGACCCAGTTTGAAAAGAAAAAAATTATTTTTCATAATGACAATGCACCGAGCCACAAGAGCATTTTGACAATGGCTAAAGTCCATGAATTAA
Source organism: Anastrepha ludens (assembly GCF_028408465.1). Classification (NCBI taxonomy): domain Eukaryota; kingdom Metazoa; phylum Arthropoda; class Insecta; order Diptera; family Tephritidae; genus Anastrepha; species Anastrepha ludens. Next base: position 5,393,734 of record NC_071499.1, on the reverse strand, counting down.
TGTTCGAATTGCTGGAGCATCCACCGTTTCATCAGATTGGGCCCCTAGCGTCTTCCATCTGTTTCCAGACGTAAAAAAATGCATGCGTGGAAAGCGTTTTTCATCAAATGATGAGGTCATAACAGCTGTGGAGGCGTATTTTGCAGGCATTCCAGATTCTCACTTCAGGGATGGAATTCATAAATTGGAATCTCGTTGGAACAAGTGTATTGATGTTCAGGGAGACTATACTGAATAATGAAGTGTATTTAGAACTATAAAATTGGGTTTTTCTCATCGAACCGCAAAACTTATTGAACCACCTAGGACAAGTCTTGACTCCACTTTCGATGCGTAAAATTTTTATTTTGTTAATATTAAAAATAAAAAAGCCTCAAGCGAGACGCATCCCTAAACTTCTTTTCCCATCCAACTCAACCATCGACAAAGACATCTTAAATATAAACCGATCCAAAAGCCCACAAAAAGTTACTTCTGTTATGCATCAAATATTTAGAATAGCCAATAAGCTAGAGTTATCCAATCTGATTGTAAACTACCAAGCAAAAAACACACAATGGGATATAACGAAAGTATCCTGTGACCTCAACCTATCCAAATTTGCAAAAAAACTACATCACGCGAAGCATTCCTTTTTATATTCCAAGAGCGCAAGACATACTATGAAGATGACAATTGGACTTTGTGGTTCACAGATGGCTCAAAATCTGATAACGTACCAGCCAGCGTTGCAGTGGTTGACACAAACGAAGACACTCTATAGGAGCAAACGATATCTCAACACCAGAATGAAAATGGAGTGGCTAAACTATGCCCGCAACCACTACACTACCATAAACCGAGAGCATATACCACCACAATACCTCACCGGCGTAGGGAAAACAGAAATAAAACACTTCTCCCGGCTACGTCTTGGCCACGCCATTGACACACATCAACACATCCTGACTGGGGAGCCACCTCCAGTCTGCGCACACTGCGGAGAAGCTCTCTCTTTAAACCATATATTCCAGGATTGCCTCGCTTTCGTAGTCGCCAGATATCATTACCTGAGGAAGAACTGGATTACATTGTTAAAAAACCTTCTTCTTCTTAATTGGCGCTATAACCGCTTACGCGATTTTGGCCGAGTTTAACAAAGCGCGCCAGTCGTTTCTTTCTCGTGCTAATCGGCGCCAAGTCCTTCTCCACCTGATCTTTCTAACGCAGAGGAGGCCGCCCTCTTCCTCTGCTACCACCAGCTGGTACCGCATCGAATACTTTCAAAGCCGGAGCGTTTGTATCCATTCGGACGACATGACCCAGCCAACGTAGCCGCTGGATCTTTATTCGCTGCGCTATGTCTATGTCGTCGTAAAGCTCATACAGCTCATCGTTCCATCGTCTGCGATATTCGCCGTTGCCAACGTGCAAAGGTCCAAAAATCTTACGCAGAATCTTTCTCTCGAACACTCCAAGCGTCGCTTCATTGGATGTTGTCATCGTCCAAGCTTCTGCGCCATACGTTAGGACGTGCATGATGAGAGTCTTGTAGAGTGTTAGTTTTGTTCGTCGAGAGAGGACTTTACTGCTCAGTTGCCTACTTAGTCCAAAGTAGCACTTGTTGGCAAGAGAGATTCTACGTTGGATTTCAAGGCTGACATTGTTATCGGTGTTAATGCTGGTTCCTAAATAGACGAAGTCTTTTACAACCTCGAAATTATAACTGTCTACATCCGAGCCCGAATTTGAATTAAGTATAAATTTCCCCTATTTAGTTTTTAGTACATATGCATATAAGTATATAAGTATAAACATATTTCATTTTATTTCTACACAAACATTCTAGTCTTACTGTTTGTAAATATTTTTGTAGATCTGATAGCCCTGGCAGCTAGTGCTCTTTTTTTTAATATTAACGTAATTAATTTAGTTTAATTTGTTAATAAATAATAATAATATATTAATAATAAAGCCTCTTATGTTTGAGAAATTAGAATTGATGTGCCTTTTATATATTTATCTCATCTTACGGAATGGTAAAACTTCATGACTCACTTTTGATGTTGATTGTATGTACAGGTATATATGTATGAATGGATGTGTCTGCGCGCTCTATATAATATTAATTTAACTGATTCATGACATTGGTTTTTAGAGAAAAGGCAAATTCGATGTTCGAGTTTTATTAATTAAGCAGTCACTTTTTATCTAAAACTCTTAGCAACAATTTAAGTATTAGTTAAAATAGTACTGCGCATGTGAGAAAAAGGTATGAAAATATCAGCTTCAACTGGTGTAATGAAACTGCTTATTCACTTCTAAGAATTGCAGAAAGTGCAACCAAAGCATTAAATTAATAATAGATATATTTAACAACAATAAAAAATATACATAAATGTACAATAAATAATATATGTATGTATGCATGTAGAATATACGTATAACCCGAGACTATGCAAACGAAGAAGAGGTTTGTGAATTTGTTTCAAAACATATAATAATATAGAAAACTGAAATGTCATCAGTTTTGCAGTTACATTCAATGTGTAACAGAGATTTCTCTGTTTTTCAGCAAAAGTTTCATGAGCTACAATTTTCTCGTACCAATGTAATCGTATGTTGTGTTGAAATGCCTGTTCTCTATTTTGAGATAAAGTCAGCAGATAAGATTTTAATGCCCTACAGAAAAATCGTATTGCACATACAGTCCGGTTCACTTGATTAGAGGCAATAATTTTTATGGAAGAAAATGGTTATTACAGCAACCGTATTTGATTAAGTGACACAAGGGCTTCTTATATTCCAAATGAACACTGCACTCTGCTCCAAAATAAACATGCATCAAAATATTCTTCCATCTAAAGGTATTTCGCACCAGTAAAACTTCAACAGCTGTAATACTGTGCTTGATTTATTGGTTCACGAGAATAGCGGCACTAAGCAAATAAGAAAAAATAATAATTTTTTTTTAAATTTTAATTTAAAAAATGGCGCTGAAGTTGACCCTCACGAAAAATTGCACCTGGGTCGTGTTGTCCATTTTGGCTCTGTTTAACTGAAACGCAAAAACCAAAAATATTATTAATGAGTATGACTGTCGCTAGGTCCCGTACTAGAATAAAAAAAAATTGACAAAATGGCGCGGTTTTGAATTTGACACATTTTTCAGTTTTTTAGTTAAAAAATACGAAATAATTGAAATAATAAAATGATTCTAGTACGGGCAATAGCAATTGAAAATGCGAAAAAAATGATTAAAATTTCAGACCACTCAGTTGAATATTTTTTTTTTTTGACAACTCCATGCCGAAAAAAGTAGTTTCGAGATGAATGAGTTTAAAGTTTGAGGTACAGGAGCGCGCTACGCAGTTAATGGGCTGTAAAAGCTATAATATTGGGAATTTCCGCATGAAAATTTCACAGTATATTCTTAAGATACTATACTTTTGAAATATCGAAAAAACAAAAAATCAATTTTTTTGAAATTTCTAGACTACCGGGTCTCCTTAGTTATGGAAATAGTAATTGTATCCACTCGGCCCATCCAGATTGGACTTCTTTTCGTCACTAAATACTACTTTTTTACATTTACCGGAATCGAAAACAGAAAATTTATTCAAAGGTGTATTTTTTTTTGTGATTTTTTATGCTTCAGATGTCGCGCATTTAAAACAGTTCTTCGAACAGTGGATTTGCTGGCTGCAACATTTGCCATTTCTTTAGAACATTTTGTTGTTGAAGGAGCGGAATTTGATGCAATCCTAAGGATTTTACGGGTTTCCATCGATGTCAAAGCCTTCTCAATTCTGCATTTATAGTTCTTACCATAGGAGGCACCTTGTTTTATTTAAAGACCCACAACATTTTGACTTCGACCAATCTTTTTGGCAATTTGGCGATTTGAAAGTCCCTCTGAGGTTAAGATATCGGTTTGTCCCTCTTCGCGATCTGTTAAACCTTTCTGCTTTCCCATTTTATTAGAATTACGAAGTTTTCGACCAAAAACAATGAATGCTTAAAAAACGATTTCTTTTTACAGCGTAATGCGCAAATAATCTAGGCTGAGTGCCTATTCAAGTGAACCAATAAATCAAGCACAATATTACAGCTGCTCAAGTGAACCGCACTGTACTTCACTCGCTTGCTTGCTGGAAGAGTCTCTTCGCACAAAAAACAGTCACAAGAAGTGATCATCAGTTCGTATTTTGCGCTGTGTAAAAAAATTAATACGATATCTCTTAACGATATTTCATTAGTAGAGAATATGTGTTATTTTTCTTAGAAAATAATTGTAAATTGAAAATTTTAAGGCCATTTTTCTTGATATTTTAGTTTTTGGGTTGTGAAACGCTTCCAGCAAACACGCGACATTGAGTGACTAGCACTTTTTCGTTTTTTTACAACTTAAATACTTGTAAATATTAGCATTGTCAACATAAAGGTGCACATGCACATACACACAAGTGCAAATATGTATTTATATAGGAAACTCTCCCTCTCTCTGAATGCTTCCGTCATAACAAATGGTAGTAAAAACACAGATTTTTTTATGCATCCAATGAAACAGTTTAACTAATTTGTTGCAGAAATAGGAATGAGGATACTATGTATGTGTGCATGTTTTTGGTAAAATTGTGTTACGGACTAATTCATTCATTAATTCATTCGATCCCCAATATTTAGCTGATAGTATCCAATTCACGGACTACTTTTAATTTCATGTTTCTTCCGCTTGCTTATTCATATATACCATATATAGATACATACATAAATATAATGAAATCTTTACATTCGCACGCTGAGACGTAGAAAGGGGAAAAGAAAAAAGATCGCAGAAGTTCGGCTTGGTTGTGGAAAGAATGACATCATTTCTTCGCTGCCTCAGTACGAAAAAGAAAGAATTTATGAGAAGTGATGCTAAATTCCCATATACACATACATATTATATAAGGTGGCGCAAAATTTATTGGTCTATCGCAAGAACTCAACTGATGCGGTATAAAAACAGAAAAACAGTGGAGCGCGTAAAAAAGAAAATAAAGATGTACATCAAACAATATTGGATGATTAATTTCGTATCACCTTATATGTACTTGTGTGAACTTAGTGCATCCATAATTCACACACATGATAGAGGTTTTTCAATACAAACCCCAATCGGAGAAGTTTCTGTACCTTAAATGAGGCAAGAGGCTTCACTTCTTCATTTGATTTGATTTTGTAAGGTTGTAGAGCAAATGTTTACTCAAAGTTCCCCACAATGTGGCTCCCAATAACTGAAGGGGTTTTCAATAACAGGTGTTATCTATCGGAATTTATGGTCGGAATTGGATGGTATTAATCTGGAGAACGTTTATTTTCAACAAGACGACGCTGCTTGCCACACAAGCAACGAAACCATTGACCTTTTACGGGAAAACCAACCAACCAAGCGGTGTCGTGGTGGTCATTTGCCTGATGGTATTTTCCACTATTAACGGCATACCTTCCTCTTTATAATGAAATAAACATCCGATCATTTATATTAAAAAATAACATTTTTCTTTCAATATCAAAATAACGCCTCTTATTCGAAAACCCTTGGTAAGCGTCGAGGGTTCCTTTGATTTGGCTCCTTCTAAATGGAAGTTGCAAAAGACGTGCCTAGGTGCTGTTTTAAAATAAAAGACGTAAATTGTTAGATTCTTTCAGATTTCACTATTTTTATTCAAGATGCGGCCCTTAGCAATTATATTCGAAAATTGACATCATTCAAATGTCCACCACGAACGCATCTACAGGTAAAATCCCACAAATAAGCGAGTTTATGGGTTGGTCAATCCCTAACCACCACCAACCTTAACAGAACCAGTTTCTAGAAATTTTGTTCACCAACCTTTGAATTGTCGAAAAAAATCACGAATTTTGCGTTATGTTGTTCTTAAAGATCGACCATTTTCGTAAGGTTCAACAATTTTCAGATATCTACAGCCAACCAGAGCCGCTGGTGTAATGAAGCAGATTGGTGGAAATTCGGTTGGCGCACTGCGCCGGGCTGTCAAAGAAAGGAGCACCCAGTGACCTTAATCATCTAACTGCCAAACCCTTGAGAGAAAGTGCTCAATAGAAAATGCTCCCTGAAAGGTCCTCACAGCTTCTGCAATAAGGATTAAATGGTAAATCTAACTCTTCCGCGTGTGTGTCGATCGTCCAAAGACCGGTAAACACTGCTACGGAAATTGAATAGCGTGGAGTCGTCAGGACTTTCCGAGACCTGTCCCTATTGTACTGGAGCCAGAGGTTTTTCGAAAGAGTGCATGAAAAAAGGTACAGCTTAGGAATTATTCACTACTGACATCTAGGCGTCACTTTTGCAAGGCCCTTTATTTTCAGAACTACGCCGCAATGTTGTCTCACTGGAACAGAAACATTTTATAATTTTTTTACATATTTTGACTGGAACTAATCTACGCATAGCCTATATGTTGGAACGATTATTATGACCGATTTAAACTACCGGCTCACAATTTCTGTATACATTTTTAGTCATTTCCAAATGTTGCTCCTTCGTGCACTTCTCCATGATCAAAATGTTAACGTTGAATGGCATTTGGAAATGGTTAAATAAGGCTAAAAATTGAAGGGTGCGTTTGTATTCAAATCATCATCAATTCCTTTTACTCCGAATGGAACAGGCCCTAAGTTCCGTGTATTCTAGACACCCCCGTTATGCATTTAAATACAAAATTATTATACTCCAATTATATGTATGTGTACATTTAACTCAAAATATATGTATTTATGTATGTAAAGATAAGATGCGCGGCAGATAGTCCATATCTGATCCGGGTAGCGTGTTTTAGCATAACTTAAGCTGAATAAGTCGGTAATACTAATACTCTGTGACGATGCTTAACGCCAAACTAAACAAAATTTGCGACAGACATTGACTGTCTCCTCGACATTGACTTTATATCCCCCATATCGGAATTTGTAATAGGCCTAAATTTAATTAGTTATAAATAAATCAAAAATAAAATAAATGCTTACATTTGAACCGGATTGCTGCTCTTATGGGCCTGTACAAATATTTTTTTAAGAATTTACAACAGATAGTCCATGAAAATTCGCTGTAATTAGCTTTAGAAGACTATTAAAATGTATATTTATGTATATAAGTGTGTACAATTTCTGCATATGTATTAGGAAAAATAATTTGCGAAACGAAAATACATTTTTTCTGTAAAATTCATTTCCTCTCCACGCCTGTTTAATGATTGATAATAGGTCTGTACATGCAAAAATTATACACTTAAAGCAAATTTGTATTTCGGAAACTGCAGCGGTGACTGGAGGATGTGGTTCATAAGCACATAACTCTATATCGATGGCCGATTCCTATTTAATATATGACTTGAAATAAACTTTATAAATTGTATCTAAAACACATTTAGTTACACTCTCCATTTTAATCACCATTTTTATTTCAATTTAGAACTTTGACTCAATTCACTAATTTCAATTTGCGTTTATTTTTACTTTTCGATCAGCTGTTTTTCTCACTTGCAAATTCTTACAAGTATACATTTATCCAGCAAAAACTTGCAACTTCTCCTCAATTTTGATCTCTCACTTTCCTTTCAATTTTGTTCTCTCACTTTCCTTTCAACCTTGTTCTCTCACTTTCTCCTACTTTGCAAGTTTTTTGAATACATGAACATCAAAATTTGATAATTTGTAATAATTTTAACAAATTATTTGCTTCATGAAGAGAACTAATAAAGAATTGAATTAACTGCCAAAACATAAGAAATCAGATTGTAAATCTGCTGAATCTAATACTCGTAATTCTGAACCCAAGAATTTCTTCTCTTCCAAAGTGCTGCGTATTCGCAAAGTAGATGCTTTATTATTTCTGAACTTTCTTCACTTATACAACTGTTATAGAAGTCAATAAGGGGAACCTTAGATTTTCAACGGCTGTGGCTCATGACACAGTTTTAAAGTTGTTTGTGATGGAATTAATCCTTTCAAAGTAGTTTGACTGTGAAAATATGTATCTAAATATTGCTTGGAATACCTGCAATAGTCTGGCAGTGGAAAGCACATCTATATTCCAAGTTGATCCGAATAAACGAAAGTGTATTACCCGTTATATTTCAACAATCCGTCAAAGCATATTTGACGATATCCAATGTAATAGATTTACTTACTACTGGGCTTCTGTTGATCAGCTCAGTCTCACATATGTGGGCAAAAAAAGTTTACATAAGGATACACTTTCAATAATTTCTATTTAAACTCAGGCTAATTTATTTCTCATATAAAACAGGACAGAAAAAATTAACCTGTTATTAAATTAAGTAACAAAGTTTCGAGATGAGGAGGTGAGTTCTCATTTTAGAGATATTTTAAAACTTCTTCCGTCTGTTATATTCTGAAAAAAGATTGCAGAACACAACAACAAAGCGTTACATGTACATGTGCACAAATGCATAGGGTGTTTTTTTAGCGGCATGAAAACTAACGATATTGTTAATTATGGTTTGCCAGCTGAGAATGGCATTGACATTTCTGGTCAGTAAGAGTTGATTGGCAAGTCATCATGAATCGTTGATCGCAAGAACAACGTTTTCAAATTGTGGAAATTTACTTTGAAAAAAAAATATATATATATATATATTCGCAAAGTTCATAGGTCACTGGTTTCTACCGAAATGAGGAAGAAGCTGCCGTTACGGAGAATGACAAACACTATCGATCCATGCTGACTAAATCCTTGTTACCAAAAATTAATCAGCTAAAAATCGAGGGCATTTGGATGACGATCCAACAAGACGGCGCAATTTGCCATACAACGCACTTAACAATAGATTTATTGCAATATTCCAGCCCGCATTGACGCCATACAGCCAGATTTTTCGGAAAAAGTAGTCGAAAATTGGAATGAACGAAAGGACCAAGTAACTCGTTGCCACGGCGGGTATGTGGCGAATATCAAATTCAAAAAATAAATGCCATGAAATTATCTATTAGAATATAATAAAACAACACATTCCAATTATATTTCGGTTTTGTATTACCATTTTAAGTGCTCAAGCTATTAAAAAAACACCCGATGTAGGCACGAGTTATATCAAAAATTACTTACTAATTTTATATACTAATTACTATTTTTAAGCAAAAGCGGATTTCATTTTTCTGATTTCATTTTTCTTGAGAAAAAATTAATATCATAAATAAAACATAAAAATTATTATTTGTTTCTTTCTATTCAGCTTCAAGAATCTTTGCCAGTTTTGATTTTTATTGGTTCTGCCTTTTTGAAGCCTTAGTTTTTAAGAAATGTTTGAACTTTTTACTTATAAAAATTTTTTAAGCTTGCACAATTTTTCAAATACAAATCATTTACAATCAGCTTCAAAAGCATGCACTTTTAAGTTGAAAATTAGTTAATATTGAACGAGTTCATCACTAAGAAGTGCTCAGGCGATTGAGCTTATTTATATGCATACACACATACATATAGACAAGAATTGCTTGTTTAAAATAATAAAGTATATGTAATTTATTATGTGCGAACGCACAAGCCGTTCACGCCTTAGTTATTCAATTTAAACCATGTTTTGCTGAAAGCTCCGATAGCTATTTTTTCTAATGAAAATACCTTTCGTACACTTGTAAAATAATATTGCATTGGCGCTTCATACCAAGCAGATCGTCTTACTCATAATTTTCGCATAGAAATTGCATTTGTCAAAACTCTAGTCACAGACCCGATATTAAAACCTGTCTAGCGCTCAACCAGCGCCACGTTTTCTTTTGCTAAGATTGCTGATGCAATTTTTTTCGCTCACTCCAGTAAGCCACCGAAAATTATGAATGGCATCGATTATCTTGGCGATGTTGCGTTTCATGATTTCAATTAGTTATAGGGAGCGCAACCTCAATTGGATATTACAAGCGCTGCGGCATGGTACTTTGAGTTCATTTTGAATTTATTCGAAAACTATCGGAATATATCCCTACTTGTAGATACATTTGAATTTTTTAAGCACTACTGTACGCCCATAATAGCTTAATAACTGTGTTTAATCCTGAGCACTGTTTCCCATTTTTCCCTGCGGCTTTGATTAGCAATTGACAGTTATAAATTGTAATATTTATATAAAAAGGAAATGACAAATATTAAAAGCATCACATTAATACGTACATAGAATATACACAAATATGCAGTTGCGGTGAAATGCTGCTGCTCATCATTTATTTGCAATTATAATAATAATTATGTGTTTGATTTACAATTATTCTTTTTTTTTACTTCGCTTGTGAATCTTTTAATCTTTGCACTAATTCTTTTCACAACCAATTTTGTAGTTACTATGTATGCTTTGTTTTAAGGTCGATGTCGCGTTTCGTATTAATTGTTGACAAGTATCCAAAAACTAAAAAATTAAGAAATTAGGAGACGAACCACAAGTCGCGAACCGCGCACCGGGAACAAAACTATGTCCGAGCTCCAACACATCCAAACGCTTTGAAACTTCGGCGGCAACTGAAACTTCTTCCAATTCGTAAAAATAAGTCAAAACAGAGAATAAATGCAAAATATTGTATACATATCCAAGTGTGTGTGTGTGATTGTGCTAGCTATTCAAGCGCAGTGTACAAAAGCCACAAATAAATAAATACATAAAAACAAAACCAACACTAGGCTGAGTAGAAAACAATAAAGGTAACTCATGCAATTCGAAGTGTGACACATACAGGGTGCGAAAGCGTGTAAAGCAAGTAAATAATTGCGTGTAAAATTTTACGCGGATAAGGAAATTACTGGTTAAAAATGTAATTTTCGAAAATCAAAAAACTATGCGTTCAAATTAATAAACTCGTATGTACATATGTATGTAAAAGATTTTTAAAATAACTCGTTGTTTAATAAAAGGCGGTCGCCGTATCCAAATGGTTGGTGCGTGACTGCCATTCGGAAGTGCCTAGGTTCGAATAACCGTGCATGAAACAGAAAAATGCTGTTTTCTTGTTGCTGTTGTAGCAGCATAAACATTTCCCATACTTACATCCGGGGCATGCTGCTGGAGTGACAGCCCTTGGCCGGATATAAATCCGAGTCGTTTCGGTATCGTAAAACCGACTGTCGTGGAAACGAAAAAAATAAAAGTTTTTTCTAATAGCGGTCGGCAATGGCAAAGCTCCGAGTGTATTTCTGGTATGATAAAGCTCCTCATAAAAAACCATTTGCCGCTCGGAGTCGACTTAAAACTGTGGATCCGCCCATTTGTGGATTAACACGCCACAAATAGGAGGAGCAGCACGGCCAAACACCTAATAGAAGTGTACCCGCCAAATATTTATTTTTATTTAAGTTATTCAATTAGCTTCCGTACGTAATATTATATAAAAGAATGTTTACACAATTTATCTTTACAAAATGTGTTGTTAAGTTTAAAAGGATCAAAATTCTGAAATGCAATACTTAAGATAAGAAATTATGCAGGACCAAGTGCCCAACAGCTGGACTCTCGAGGTATAAATCTGTATAATTTAGTACGCGTCGAGTATATTTGCGTTATATGCGGGTGTAGGTACATGGCAGCTTAGTGGCTCAGTTGCTATCCAAATTAATAAAAATGCTAGCAATATTTATAGTTACACGCCTCACAGTCACACTGATCAATTTTTAGTCCATTTACTCCACCGCCAGCAAATTTCTTGAGTTTAGATGCACTTTACACCTCTTTTTTGAAACTATGTAAACTAATTACGACCCTATGCCCGACACTAAATTGCTGCGGGACAGCGGATAACGGATGGTGATCAGGTGATCAAACTTCCGTCGGAAATTTCGGTTGGTTAAACACGATTGCGACGGGAAAACATTTTTGCGTCGGGACGGTTTTCAGCTGACGTTTTGTGCTTGCAATAAAATTTATTTTGTAGTGAAATCTTTTCGTTTGCTTTATTTGTGAAGCTACTCGTTGAAGCTTATTATTGAAAAAAAAAACATTTCTAAATTATTAAATATTATTTGCTTGTTATTTGCCAGCTGTTGCTTGTAAAGAAACATATTGTCATCAAGTGATCTTCAACCCGTCGGAAACACTAGAAATAAGTCTTATTATTTTGCTACCGCAAAGACGACAAAAATTCCGTCCCCGCCACAATTCTGTGCAATTGCATGCAATTAAATACTTATGGATGTTCTTAACCCGGGTAACGGGTTGAACGATACCCGCTCTCCGCTGCAATTCTGTTCAAGGGGACAATGAACCATTTCGGTCCTAATGTCCAGATTTTAACTCTCCTTCGCGCTCTTTGGAGGCATCGGACGTGCCTTTCATTGTTAAGAAAATGACGTTATCCTCTCTCAATAAGTGATTGACGATGCTATAGCTGTACCCAAAACGAGTTCACACAAGGTGACTTCACTATAGCAGCTGATTTGATTTTTTTTTTTTTTCTTACGAGTTGTTGGCTTGAATGTCAAAGTGTCCTGCCTCTTTGTTGTTGTTATTGGAAAAATATATGCACTAACATTGTTAACCAAGCATAATTTCTTTGGCCTTGGAGAAACTCAAAGAATGCAAAGGTAAATTCTCTGATATTTGATGGCTGAAGTAGATCTTTCCCTCAGAAAATGTCGGTGAGAAAGCTTCTCATAACAACCATCTCCTATTCTGTAGGTGCCTTAAAAGTGTAGATTTAACGCTTGGGGAAATAATATGAAGTTTCTAAACTTGTATACACTGTGCTCGCTTTAGAATTTTTTTTTTCAACAATCAGAGAACCAAGCGAATATACGAGAACATAAATTGTATGAATATGCTAAATCGAATAGTGAATATAGATTTAAAGTTATTCGAAAAAAGATTACACAGATTGTTATAAATTATTAAGGTTTTTCATAGACATGCAACAAAGACTGGATTTAGTTTCAATAATTTATTAAAAATAATAAAAATTAGTTTGATTTTTTATTATCATAGAAAATTAGTTTAAACTTTTACTTTCATAGAAGTTTTCGGTATTCTACTTATGTATTTAAAAAAATAAGTTTTCTAAATTTTAATTTATTTACTTTTTATTCTCATTTATCATTTCGACGCCCATTTTTCATGAAAAGTAAATAAACTTTTAAAGTTTCAATAAAAAAATGTCTAATCATCTGGTATATTTAATTTTAATCGAATCTCGGAGAACGACCAAAATGAAGAAAATTTTTTTCTAATAGCAAGTTTTTCTAATAGGCAAGGGCAAACCTTCGAGTGTATTTCTGCTATGGAAAAGCTCCTCATAAATAATATCTGCCGTTCGGAGTAGGCTTGAAACTGCAGGCCCCTCCATTTGTGGAACAACATCAAGACGCGCGCCACAAATAGGAGGAGGAGCTCAGCTAAACACCCAAAAAGGGTGTACGCGCCAATTATATATATATACTTTCATAACATGCATATATGTACCATATCTGAATGTAAAACCAGTATCAAACACAATCCCAAATTTAATGAAATCTTTTACTGAAACAAATTGAAAATAAGTTTTATTTAAATAAGTATAGCACGATTGCCGAACCTCGGTAAGTTTAGAAATAGATAAACAAATAAAACGAAATAAAAAAGGACATTTTTAATATTCAATGATTCAATGATAGTTTATTCCTGCTGTTCCAATAATTTAAGACGTGTTGCAAAAGTTGAATATCAGCTCACAGGTAATATACAAACGTACTTATTCCGAAAAAGCTTCAAATTATTCTGCATAAACTAAACAAAGTAAAATCAAAACCAACGCTGCTAGTAAGCCTCTAAGCATGAGAAATTTCAATCAGGAATTTTCCAAAATACACCGGCACCCCATTAAAATCCTCACATAGAACTTTTTAGAAACAAATAAAAAAGCATGCGTGTATCCCTTCAAATAAGCTTTTCTTGAATTCAGTATGCAATTTAGCATTCAACCACTTCAAAGTACAATAATTACCCTGTATTCCACATACAATTACAAAACCCCAAGTTTTAGCTGAACCACTTCCCCATGCGGGGAGTTGTGTCGCAAGTAAACGACGAAAGCGACTGCGATTTATACATATATTTGTTGTATGTATGTGCATAACTACTTCGGCAAGCTACTGTTGCGTTTGGAGGTGGACGAAGTGCTTCGATCCAATGATGCGAGAGGCAATCTGAGGAGCATGCTGCCGGTTGAGAACGCGAGTACACTAGTACTCGCCTACTGAATCGCAACTTCGTTCAAAGCAAAGAAAAGGCAATACTCTATAAGTATGGAAATCGGTGTCTTGACTAGTAGTGATTTTCCCCACATATTTACATGCATATGTTTTCATTTTACTTTGTACTTGCTGTTATATTTACCTTTGAATGTGTCACTGCAGCCGGGTTTTTTCTATTATTTTAATTATGTTTAATTAGTTACTATACTATATTTGTACTTATGTATATAGGGTGCTTTTTAGGTGGTATGGAATTGTTGAAAAAATCTACCGAAGTAAATAAATGTTTCTAGTAATTTCTGTTCCGTCTATCCTGAGAAAATTTTTAAATTAAAGACTTACGTCCAAATCTACATATCTAGAACTTTTATAACTAAAATACTAGCTCTGCGCGTCAAACTTATATATTTTTAACACAAAATCGTTCATTCATCTAGGGATGAAAATAGTAATAAGGCGTTTTACTCATAAAAGCACTTTCTAGATATTATAGCAACACCAAAGGAAAAGTCCGAGTGCAACAGTCTCCTCGGAGCACTTTGTCAACGAAGGTGTTTTCAAACAAGGCGACACCTTATCAACTATCATTTTCAAGGACAATGTGAAATCCGATCATCTATTCAGCCGCTCCGGCCTAAAAGAAACTTTGGTTCGACGGCGTCATCAAAGAAAACGAGAAACTGAAAATACAAGTACATAACTGGTGCTTTGCTACCTTGAATCGCGTAACTTGGCGAAAATTGGAGAGTTAATGAAGCTACAGCTCACCCGGAGCTGTAACGCTGCCTGATTATGATGAGATATTTATGCACATTATAAATTACGTACAAATAGTTAGCTATGATATGAAAATTACACTAAATTATGTAAAGTACTATTTTGGAAATTATTTCTTACAAACTTTTTAAACAATTTTGTTGTATATTTCTAAAAGGCGACACGGAATGTGGTAATGTGGCAAGTATTTATTTAAGTATTTGTTATTTATAAAAGAAATCTTTGTTATACGAGTACTAAGATCAGTCCCCACTTCTTCCTGAGTAACCCTTGAATGATGTTTTGGCATTAATAGGTTTGTGTTGCGTTTGTATTTAAATACGAATTGGTGATGCCCCTATCGAGAAACCCGTTATCTTATATGTAAGTATGTAGGCATGTATTTTACTTTATGGTTTAATTTGTTTTGTTGCTACAATTTTTTGGTATTGCAGTAAATTCGTTTGCAATTTATTTTAAATCAATAGATATGCGGATTTACTACAAGATTTTGCGCTTTTATTAATGCAATAGTGATAACGTATCAATATTAAAGATTTAAAAGCTCGATTTTTATCTTAATTATCGAATCTTAAAAAAATATGTATACAGTTGTGGTCAAAAAAATAGTAGTGCTAATGCCGCACATAGTTCAATATTTTTATTTTTTCTCATTGTCTTCTTTGTGCTGTATTCTCCTTAAGGGGACCCGGTGGTCTAGAAATTTCAAAAAAATCGGTTTTTTGTTTTTTCGATATTTCGAAAGTGTAGTATCTTAAGAATATGCTGAGAAATGTTCATGCGGATATTCCAAATATAGCTTCTGCAGCCCATTAACTAGGTAGAGAGCGGTCAGCGCGCTCTCATCCCTCAAACTTTAAACGCATTTGACTTTTTTCGGCCTGGAGCTATTGCCCGTACTAGAATCATTTTATTATTTCAAAACCGCGCCATTTTATCAATTTTTTTATATTTTTTATTCTAGTACGGGACCCAGTCATACTGATTAATAATGTTTTTGGTTTTTGTGTTTCAGATAAACAGAAGGGCCAAAATAGACAACACCGTCCAGGCCCAATTTTTCGGCAGGATCAACTTCAGCGCCATTTTTAAAATTATTAAAATAAAAAAAAAATTTCATTTTTGTATGTGAAAGAAGTTAAATAAAAAGTCTAAAAAATTCCTGAAAATACCCTACATTTTTGAGCTCTAGACCAGCGGGACCCCTTAAGGTACTGTTGTATAGACAGAGTTCAATAAAAAAGTGCCGTTATAACTGTATACGTTAGCACTTGGTATCGTAATTTCACTTATTTTCAAGTGCATTGGCTACTGAGGCCGTCAAAATAATGGTAGTGCAAAGAATGAGCTGCGAAAAAACTTATATAAAACATTTATTTGTGTAAAAAATTTATAAAAAGGCAAGTACTGCATTTTCTGATGTATTTCCATATCATTTTGTGAAAATCTGGTTAAAAATGTTGAAAATTTTTCTGCTACGGGGCGAGCTACTAAGCATTAAAAGTGAGCTGGAGTTGGAGGCAAGCATGGAAATTATTCGTTAGCCTTTACGGGAACACAAGTTGACTGCTCATAGCCCAAGAAAAGTGCCATTACTAACTAAAAGGCATGTGGCACAAAGGCTAAAGCTGGCAAATGAGTACTTCGATTGGTCTACCGAAAAATGGAGAACTATTTTGTGGACATATGCTATGCTACCAGAGGGTCTCGCCAATACGTTAGACGTCTCCGAATTCCGATAATTCAGAGTAAAATCCTGTGTACCAACCCAAAACTATTAAACTTGGAGCACCAGTTATTATGATGTAGGCATGTTTTCATTTTATGGTGTAGCACCGATATACTATATAAAGGAAACCATCGTTCCCACGACAGTCGGTTCTACGTTATCGGAACGACCCGGATTTATATCCAGCCAAGGACTGTCACTTCAGCAGCATATATGTACATATGTATGGGGAATGTTTATGCTGCTAAAACAACAACATAAAGGAAACCATGGATCGTACTGCGTTCGAATTATGGAGGAAATCATGCTACCATATTCTCGCGAAGAAATGCCACTGCTTTTGGTGTTCCAGTAGGACAACGACCCAAAAGCATACAAGCAAGTTGGCGTAATAGTCGTTTCAGAGAAATAGAGTTGAGGTTATGAAATGGCCTGCATAGTCTCCAGACCTCAATCTAAGCGAGAGTAGAGCGGTTTCCAGTACAGCGGGCATGGAAAGCGATACCTAAGGAACGATGTGAAAATCTCGTTAATTCGATGCATCGGCGATGTGTTGTGGTAATATAGGAAAGGATACGCTACTAAATACTGATTATTTTAAAATTTTTTATTTAAATCTGATGAAAAGAAAAGAAAAAGTATTTTTATTCAAGAAAATCATACTACTATTTTTTGGACCGCCCATGTGCAAAATTTAATAGTATGAAATTTTATTTTAATAACGTTATGGATTTTTTTTTAAGTTAAATTTCATGATTTTATAGTTATCAGTCAGAATTCCTTAAAATAAAAACAACTTAAATATTTAATTTAAAAAAAAAAAACTTCTTCACTTTTCCCCCACTGTGTGGGTACTACTAATATATTATTTTGACCGCAGCTGTATATACATACATATGCTACCATTTTCAGTTTATCAGCCAATTTTACCGTCCTTATATTGCTTATATGAATGCGTATGTATGTGTATGCATCTATAACATAATGAATAATTCAATCGAGACGAGCACTGCTGATTCAGTTTCCCGGTAAATGTAAGTAAGTGTCAAGATATTCAAAGGTATGTACATAGGTATATTTACAATGTTGTCGAATGCAGATGTTTATTCTTGCACTTTTGCAAACACATAAAATGCATACCACCTAGCAATCACGAGAAAAATGTTCGCCAACGTTTGATAAACCTTTAGTTCTCAAGGTGAGTTTCAGCTTTCTTATCAGTTCCCATTTTCTCAAATCGTATTCCTCAGCTTGCGCTGCAGTTGAGGAAATTCATTAACTACTTTCTGGCAGGACTTACATTTTCCTTGCAATTTAATTTTATTACAAAACTTTTGTGTAAAAAAGTTGATCAATTATAAAGTGACTGTTATTTTGAATTCGGAACGTACGCTACTTGTTAAATTTTTACTTCTTGTTTTTTCATTTGTTGTTTGTAATTATATGCACTTTTCGATTGAGTTGTAAGTTTTCTAGCACTAGTCGAAAATGGAACTAATTTAATTTAATTTTTGCCATTCCTCCAAACAAATTCGCGCTTCCTTTTGATTAAATTCAACTCCCTCGAAAACAGAAAGACTATTCTTTCCTTGTCTTTTGTGTATGGCTCAGTACGAATTCCGCATTAATGGGGCTATGCCTTCACTTCGAGAACTCAACGAGATTTCGAATTCTATTTTGCTTTTTTGCTTGAATTTTTATTGAATTCAATTTTATTTTAGTGCTTTCTGCTCTTTAATACTAAGTTATCGTTTTAGTCTGTGAGCACCTTTGTAGCTTATTGGCTTATATGAAGTAAATAAATCAATTAATAAATTATATTAACTTTATTTAAATATTTCATAGAATTTACTTCGATACCAATTGGATAAAATCTTTAAAGGTCGAGTGGATATGTACTAATTTCCCAACTTGACATCTAAGAAAACCTCAACGTAAAAAATAATAATATATTTTTATATTATATATAAACATGTGGTCATTAAAACAGGTACGCCACCTTTATCTATGGAAAAAATTTAAAAATAAATTTGTTTGGAAATGATGTTGGGCGGACGTCCTAAATGACAAGAGTTCTCACCGCGGCTCAGAAAAAAACAGACAACCAACAACATGGCTCTAACATAATGATTTGAAGATGCTTTTCTTGGCATGGGGTAGGAGCTATTCACCCCATAACCAATAAAATTTACAAAGACATACTTCAAGAAGTAATGCTACCATTTGCTGAGGAGAATACGCCACTTCGATGACTTTTTATGCAAGATAATGAGCCAAAACACTCCACAATGTTAGTACGTGAATGGTTTTTAGAAAATGATGTTAAAAACATTCAACATTAAGAAGAAGAAGTGTGTTAAAAAATCAAAGAGCTATAGTATTCCGCTCCCACAGAAATACAAGCATAAAACACAAAAGATAACTTCAATGCTTTCGATTTGAATTTCGGAAACTGCAGCAACGGTGACTGGAGGCTGTCGTTCAAAAGTACATATGCACCTATGTACATATATATCATTGGCCAATTCATATTTCATAAATGACTTCAAGTAATCTTTATAAATTTTTTCTACACTATATTTACTTGCATTCTCCAGTTTAATTACCATTTTCATTTAAATTTAGAACTTTTACTCAATGCGCTAATTTCTATTTCCGTTTATTTTTACTTTGCGAATAGCTGTTTTTCTCACTTGCAAATTCTTATAAGTAAAAATGTATCCAGTGAATATATACAACTTCCCCTCAAACTGAAATGTCTTTTTGCTCTCTCCCTTTCCCCTACTTTGTAAGTTTTTTGGAGATATGAACACCAAACGCGAAAATTTGTAACAATTTTTAAAAATTATTTGCTTCATGAACAGACCTAATCTTAGTTTATAGATTTTAGCATTTTAAGGACTACAAGCAAAACCAAAACGCATTACACTTGCTGTTTTTGCTCTACTGCTACTACTTGTTCAATAAGCCTGACTATTGGTATCAAAGCCCAATTTTTTTGAATTGTTTTGAAATATCTATCTGCGAGTATAGTTAGTGGGTAAAATGGGTGTGTACCGAACACCAAGTCAACGAAAGGCAGTGCCGCTTGCAATGCGAAAATACCGATAAGCTGTTGTTTTTATTGCGTTACAATAGAAAATGAGTCAACTATGAGAATTAACGTAATTTTTTTTTTTTTGTTATTTTTGAAAACACAAGTATACGTTATGCGCTGAAATTAATATGATTAATACGATTGGCGTTCCCACGATCTACGTAACGACCCGGATATATATCCGGCCAAGGACTCTCACTTTAGCAGCATTCCCCGTATGGCCAGAATTCCTGAAATTGGCCGAAGGTTCAATTCGGTTCGGTTTGTTTGTTTGTTAACAGTAATAGAAGCCATGCTGTTTCGACTGGTTGGGTCCAGAGGGGGAGGGGTGTTAGATGAGTCGGTTTTAGAGGGCATGTGAAAAGGTGGTTAGTGTCGTGCGGGGTGCCTTCACATGTCGGGCATGTGTTTGGTATGTCGGAGTCGATTCTGGATAAGTAGGAGTTTAACCTGCTACAGTATCCAGAACGTAATTGTGCCAGAATTTCGGGTTTTTTCCCGACCAAGGGCTGCCGCCCCAGTAAACCAGCTCTTGTCTAGTGAACAGCAATTCGGTTCGGTCTTAAACATTGATGTTTGGTAGTTCTCTACTTATATTAGAAAATATAATAAGTAGTGTCTTTCTCATCAGATTTAACTCTAACTAAGTGTAAACTTGAAATTGAGCCAAATATGTGAAACTTCATTGCATTGATAAATATCTACTTATAGTTAAATTATTAATGACAACAATAGTCTTTGATATTGCAATGTTTTGCACGTTGCTAATCGTTGTTAATTAACTATAAATTTTACATAGAAAAATACATACGGTACGCATACATAAATTGGCAGAATCAAGTGCGTAGAAACTGTAATTGCTTTATAATTTATTTCCATTAATATAATTGGATTCGTATTTTTTAACACTATCGTTTTTTAAAGTGTGTCCTTTTAAATTTACTAATTGAAAATCAACACGCAACTTGTACTTGCATGTAATTTCTTTCTTCTTCAAGATGTTCATGCGTGTATTTTTGGTAACAGAACACTGCCCATGTAATAACTGTAAAAAGATGTGAGCATAGATAACAAATTAAGGTGTGGAAATAAGATAAAAGGCACGTGGCTGTTTATTGTCTTGAACTTGTTACAAATGGAAAATCTTCAAGGTGACCTTTCCAGTTCATGCAATATTAATAATTAAAAAAAAACATTCTTAAAACTCATAGAACTTTCTTGAACCATAAATTCACATACTTATGTACATGCATTTATACAGAGCAAAGCCACCAACGTACCGTCAAGCCTATTAAAGCTGCAATTAGTGGTACCGTAGCCATAACGTCATAGATGTTACCATAACCATAGTCGCAACCTTACAGAATTTGTCGATTACGACATGCCGTAACCATAAACAGCTGATATGAAGGAAAATCAATGACAACATTTGCATTTTGTCATAAAAACACGTATAATTGTCACCTAAAACTATTCATTTTTCGTCGTTCATTTCTAATATTGAAATTTTTATTGCAAATATCAAAACAAATGTAAAGTATTTCACAGCTGCTTACGATTACGTGGAGAAAATAAAATTCAATGTTGTTGTTGTTGTTGTGGTTGGACTCCGATTACGACATTCGGTGGACGGGAGCTTAAGAAGGTGGTGATGGTCTCCCGGCATTCCCATGGCAGCCGGTTCTTCGTTACTGGAATGGCTCGGGTTTTCCCCGACTAAGGACTTCCGCTCCAGTAACATAACCCGGTACGGTTATGCTTACGGTATTATGGTGCAGCATCCATAATCGTTTACAGTGATGCCCATATGTTTGATCAGAACAGTTGATTGCCAAGGTTACGGTGATGGCTAAAGTACGGCACCACTAATCGCAGCTTAAAGTCAAAGTCTATTAATTACTGTTATTTTTAAATTGTAGAAAAGAGGTTGCGAAAACATGTCGTGCGTTAACCTGCGGAAGTAACTCCCTTATATTTGTACGAAAAATCATTTGTGGTATCAACGAGCTTTCAAGCCTCAATACAAATCTTTACTTATATTACAAAAGTATTTGATTCTTAATACATTTTCATGGCAATTTAGTTCGTCATCATAATTACCGACAATTCGATCATAACAAAAATTATATCTCGTCATATGAGCAGACGTATGTAGTGATTGCATCCTATAGGTACATTCAACATATTTACCGCAAAATTTGTGTTAATTGCAAAAATTCAAGTTTTTTGCTTAGCACACATTTGAGCTTATTTAAGTTAAGTTATTCATACTAACCTTTATGAAATACATAATTAAAACATCAAATTTAGATTTTTTTCTAAATTGCACTTCGACGATAAATGCGTGGTTGCAACAGTTCACAAAACTCTGCCCAGTGCAGTGAAGTAATCGGTCGTCAACGTCCAGCTTATCTAACGGTTACTAGAATATTGCCAGGAAAAAGGCTGTTGCGACAGGGTGGTAGCAAAGGGAAAGGGGTGTTAGATGAGTGTGTTTAAGCGGGCATTTGAAGAGGTGCATAATATCAGCGGAGTGCTTTCACACGAGGCATCTGAAGCTTTTCGCCTGCGATGGGTGGTGGTCAGACTCCGGCGATAATTGCGTAATCTTACTTATTTATGATTGGTGTGCAATTAAGTACAGTAGGTTCTGTTTTTATGCGGCTTTTTTATGCGGTTTTGAAATAGTGCGGTTTTTCTTTAAATTAAAAAATGCATGTCGACCTATCGGGAATTGTACATAAATATAAACAAGATTTTAAACCAGTTAAGCAAAAACTCATCACAGATTATATCAGAAATGATAACCCTACAGTATGGAACCGCCTGCATCACCATCCAGATCAGACTGTACATTTCCTCAAGTGACGAAAGTGATTTTACGCCAAATCCTAAACGAATGCGCAACATGTGGGTATTGTCTGATTCTATTTCTGACGTAAATTTATTTTTCGATTCTGACGTTTCTTAAATAAAGATATAATTTTCAAAAATACAATATTTTGTTTGTGCGATTTTATTTAATTATTTCAGATTCATGCGGTCTATGGAACGTATCTATAGTAATAATATGGGACTAGTGCCCTTTTTTATGCGATTTTATTACATTATTTCAGATTTATGCGGTTCTTAGCACTTTTGAAACGTAGCTATAGTTTTACTATAGAACTGGTAGCTTTTTTTATGCTGTTTCTTGCGGAACGTATCTACCGCATAAAAATAGAATCTACTGTACATTATACTGTACTTGGGTATGTGATGCGGTTCCCTTTATTCTTACGTTATTTCTCCATTGAGAAAAATATGGCAGAGACGGAGATCCCACGTTTCCGCGATAGTCAGATCTCTGGTACCGAAACTGGTCGGATTTATGAGAAAGTAAGAAATAACTTATAGGATGTTATATAAATTACTCTAGAATCACATGTTTTTAAGTTCGGCTTAAAACACTAAATCACTAATATCTTTTTTGAGAAGTGCTTGCTTTTTAACAGTTTTAGCCATACTTAAGAAAAATAAATCGATATCATCATTTTTGTCCAATTCCACTGTGAGCCGTGCTCGTTTTTGTTTCTTTGAAGCAAAACTATCAAGCAGGGGATTATTAAGATATTTTTTTGTTTTTTCGGGCACAGAAATAAAGGAGATTTTCGTAGACACATCTTCGCTAATCTGGCCAATGCAAATGCAATTTCCATCATCCTTACTCTGAATTCCGATGCTACTATTATTGCACTGTGAATCGGAACACTTTACGATGTTGTCTTATTCTTTCGGGGCACTAAAAGGGACATGTCATCGCTAAATTACCCTTTTTGTTCTGGTGTCCAGCTTTCATTGCATTCATTACCTTGAAAATATTTTTAAAACTGTTAGTTTTAAAAAAAATTCCTTATGGTCATATCCAAACTCATAGATCCTGAATGTATTCCATAAGTAAATAAATAAATAAAAGGCTTTATCTGTTGGATGATAAAATTATTTGTTTTTACTACCAAATTAGATTTCAAGCAAGATATTTTGCCTAGAGCTCCTTGATTTTTCAATCTAAATTCGAAGTCCAAAAAAACTATATGAAACTATGATAGCTTTGAAAGGAGATTATTTACCAGAGATTACTAATTCAGAAATTCTCTACATAAATTTTGTTGCTTTTTTTAATATTTACCTAATCACCGATCAAATACTTACTGATTTGACTTAATTGGATTTTAAAGTCGATCTTTTAATAGTATGGACAATAAATAAGAAGCTGTAATTATCAAAAATTATGTATAATTTTTAGAAAAAGAATTAAAAAGTTGTAAAATTTATTTTTATTTAATATTTTTTAGGTAATTCCGTTTTTCTTCAGCGTAACGGTTTGAAAATTCTTTTAGTGCAACCTAACTCACACAACAGTCGAGTTTACGTTATAACCTGATTCAAAGCGAATGAATGCGTTTTGCCCTGACCCATGTCATAGAATGCCAACCCTATCCCAACTACTTCCCTGAAGATGTTACAAATAACTCAATGATTTTTTATCTTAGCGTCACGAATGTTCCTATATAATTCTTTTTTCTAACTTAGAAATCCCTTAAAAGCTCAGGGTTGTAACAGTTAAACATTTGTACTTTCTTTCATGGCTTTCGTTGTTTTATCGAATATTTCGAGCAACTATACCGTTTGATTTGTCATTTCCAGTTGTTTCGCGTTGGTCACCCTAACTTAAGGCATCCGTCTCAGCACAACGGTCCCAATCCGAAATTATTCCTGTTTCCCTGACCTGAACTCGTTCTATTCTATAAATATCGAAATTTAAATTCACAAGGAAAGCGAAGCGCAAGAAAATACTTACCGGTACCGGGAAGTCTTGTTATGCATTTTTGTCTTTATATCTTTCATATTGTACTTAAAGTCTTGTAATTCCGTCTCTATCACAATCTCCATAACAATTTTGAATGAAAAATGAATTAACGTTTACTTATATTTCGTAATTTACTCGTATTTCAGTATTTGCGTGTAAACACAATATTAACTTGTTTTATTATAGATTTCAGTAGTGGCAATTTCTTTTTCGATACTGAGAAATCGATTAGTAAAGTCGATAGTTGCAGAGCATTATATCTTGCCTTCTTTATATCACTATGTAGAGAATAAAAAAGTGGCGCTTTCCGAAAACCCCTACTTTCTAAATGTGTGTATTAATACAGGGTGCATCATCTTTTATGTCGGTATGAAAACATTGAATAACTTTGAAAAAAAAAGCTGATTTGTTTGAGTGGGGTATTTTTATTTGGTTTGGTTACTTACTATTTATTAAAACTATTTTTTGAATTCAATATCAATCAAGTGGCCACCTTTATTAGTAATCACAAACTGCGATCTTTTTTCTACGTTTGTCATCACCTTCTCAAGCATTTCCGGTTTTATAGCGTAGATTTCGGTTGTTTCCATGTAAAACGATCCATGATTGAAATTGTACTGAATTGACGTATCGAAAGCATGTATGTTGAAGTCGATCGGTTGGTAAATGACAAGGTTATTCAGCGTTTACATACCGACATAAAAGGTGGCGACAACAATAACAATCATTCTTCCAGTACAAAGGAAACAAAAGAAAGAGATAATGCATGTTTGTTCAAATTCTGCGAATAGGTTGATAATATTATGACTATTTACTAACCAAATAATTCCGCCTCATTTTGTTTGTATATTCTCGGAGCCTGATGCGCAACCTCTTATTCTTCTGCGAAAAGCGGAGAGTTGTACCAAAGCGAATTTATGTAAGGTGGAATCAAGGCAAGGCGAATTTATTATAGGTGACAGCAACCACATATAAGTAAAATCCTACATGTATTTGTTGTTGCCTTTGGTCCAAGAATCAAGTCAGAATCAGCTGTTCATTTGCAGTGTGATTTGCTTGTGAAACGTACGCTGGAAATAGTCACAAAATAAAAAGTCGCCAAATTTCCCACAGTTCATTGAAGATTTCGTATGTAGCTTATGTGCAAGGTGGATTTATTATGTGTGAATTGTAAGTTCTTGTGGATATGAAAGAAATCATTTGAGCTTGCGGTATTTTAATTATTAATACATACATATTTCAGAATTGCCACGGGCATGTATAAGGTGAAATTGAATGTAGAGAGTGATGTTTGGACGCGGAAAAGTTTAAAATAGAGAAACATAACGCAAAAAAAACTTCGAAATAATGACAAAATTAAAGTCTCACTGCGTACAGAAAGTAATGTATGTAATATTGAGCTAATTGTATTTGTATCACATTTTTAATTAAAACATTTAAATTGAATTGGATTAGAAAACATGTTTAAACACATTACTTTAATAGGGTCTGCTTACTATTCAAAGATTAATTTTAATGAACTTTTTGTAGCCCATTATCCTCTGTTTCGCTTTCTTAATTTTCAACCGCTTGTTGAGATTGCGTATGAGGAAGAAAATCCTACATTTGAGAAAAGCCGTTTCACATCTTCTGGGAAGTTCAACCTCCACGTACAAATGTAAACATACGAATGTAAACATACCAATACATACAAACAAAGCATATCATTTTGACGTAAGCCATATCTACGGCGAAAAATTCAGCTGGGTGAATGCCAAGGCGAATTTATTACAGGTGGCAGCAAACACATATAAGTAAAACCCTACATGTATTTGTTGTTGCGTTTGGTGCAAGCATCATGTCAAAATCAGCAAGCAAATGTAAACATACGAATGTAAACATACCAAAACATACAAACAAAGCATATCATTTTGACGTAAGCTATACCTACGGCGAAAAATTCAGCTGGCTGAATGCTGTCACCTTATTAAATCCACCTTGGTGAATGCTGTCACCTATAATAAATCCACCTTGAATCAAGGCGATTTGAGTACCTAAGGTGACGCCATTAAGGAACAGTTACCTTATTTTTCGCACTTTTGACAAGTTCACAATACAAAACAATCGAAAACAACAAACAAAAGTAGGAGAAATTATATAATTGTGAAAATTCAGTGAATGGCTTGGTAGCATTATTAAGTGGCGTATGTTAAGTTGTGAAAGCACATATTAATATAAAACCTCCAAATGCACTTTGTTCGCGTTTTTATGCGGAAGACGCCGTGGCAAGAAATTATGTGTGTGTACGTATAATGTCTTGTGTTGGATAGTTTCCATTGCTTTCGTCTACTCTTCTTCTTCACAAGAAAGTAATTCCCCTTCCTTTACTCTTTTTTCATGGGCTCTTACGACACGGCGAATTCGAAAGGCGCAATCGTGTTTCATCAGCTGATGGGTATCTGATTGTTAAAGTGGGAGTATTTGTATTTCGTTTCCCTCTTCTTCCTTCAGCGGAAATTTCACAAAAGCCCCATGCATTGGTTTTTTTTTTGTCGAATCGATAACCCCTTGTATGAATTCATCTTTATCTATACTTGAATAACTCGAGTTGTCACATATTGCTAGTTATCAAATGACAGGAAAATATACATGACATCTGGTTCTGGGTATACGGGGAATTTGAGACGGCAAAAATTGTGAAATTTCCGTAGTTGTTTAATTGACAAACAGTTAATCATTACTTCTTTCAGTATATTTGTATTAAATAATCATTAAGCTCTCTGGTTTTCTGCCATATTTTTATATCCATATGCTCATCTTATGTTCGTTTTGCTAGCTAGTGAAAACCATCAGTTAGGGTCTATATTTGGTTTAAATTTGTATATTAAGTACATGAAAGGAACATTGCACTGGCAACAATTTATCATACATAATAAAATGCTGCCGGATGTTAAGTTCGCTTTGGATATATTATTTTGTTAAAAGTTCTCGAATATTTATTAATTTATATACATAAATAAGAACGAACTAAATAATAAAATTTTTTTTTTATCAATTTAGTTATACTCGTATTAGAACAATTACTGTAGTAATAGTTTTTTTAGCTTAAACATAATTGAAGGATCTGGCAATACCGTAAGAAAATGTGGAAATGTTGGAGAATTTCTCGTACCGCTTATTCTGACTTTTTTAAGGAATAAAGACAGAGAAATCTACTGCGAAACGGAAAGAAGTAAAAATTTGTGCATAAATACAGTCATAAAAAATTTACGGAGGTTCCTAGGCCGATTAAAATAAATAGGGCCATAGCAATAGACTTCAGAAATTTTACATCGAAGAGATTTATCGTTAGTAGATTTGGAAACAGAAGGTACATTTTGAGCAAAAGAAAAACTGAAAATAAGTGATCTGAACAAAGCAAAAGCGTGACAACGACGAAATAGCAGCCGTAAAAAACGACGAAATCGCTACAACAACAGCAACATCTTCGCTGCTCGCCTCCACGACAACGAGACATTGATAGGGTAGGGTATAGGTCGGGAAAAAAGTATCGACGTGGTTTCTGTTTTGCGCAAGAGAAATAACCAAAAGCACAAGTCAAACGTGTAGTGACCACTAAACAACAAGCAAATTTGTAGTCATCGACAGGTTAAATTATTCTCGTTTTACCATGAGTGTGGATGCCTACGGCCCTGGTTCGCAGACTTTGACGTTCCTGGACACGGAGGAAAATGACTTGATTGGCGCCGATACGCAGGCATCGGATTTTGATTTTCGTGATTTTACGCTGCCTTCGCAATCCCAAACGCAGGCATCTCAACTTGAGGGTATTAGTGGCGGCGGAACAACACATGTAAATAATTCCCTATCATACATATAGCTTCTAATTGTTATTTACAAAGGTGCATGCTTTGCTATGTTTTAGAGTAAATTAAATGCCCTGGCAAATAATTTGGCTGAGCTGCAATTTGAGGAAGAGGATGATGATACATCATTAGCCGTAAAAGAATTGCCTACGCATGCTTGCAAGTATTGTGGCATTCACGACCCTGGTACTGTTGTCATGTGCAATAACTGCAAAAAATGGTTTTGTAATGGACGTGGTAGTACATCCGGGTCGCATATTGTTAATCACCTTGTGCGTGCTAAACATCGTGAGGTTACGCTTCATTCTGAGGGCCCTCTTGGAGAAACTATTCTGGAGTGTTATTCTTGTGGTGTTCGTAATGTCTTTGTATTAGGATTTATTCCGGCAAAAGCTGATTCTGTAGTGGTGTTGTTGTGTCGGTAAGTAGAGGAAAAAAATTTGAAACCAAATCAGATAATAATTTTTATTGCACAGCCAACCATGCGCGGCTCAAAATTCTTTGAAAGATATGAATTGGGATCAGGAACAATGGAAACCGCTTATAACTGATCGTTCATTCTTGCCATGGTTGGTGAAGATACCCACCGAACAAGAACAATTGCGTGCGCGCCAAATATCGGCAGCTCAGATAAACAAACTGGAGGAGTTGTGGAAAGAGAATATTGATGCGACATTTCAAGACTTAGAAAAACCTGGTATCGACACGGAGCCCTCACAAGTACTTTTACGATACGAAGATGGTTATCAATATGAAAAAGTGTTTGGTCCTTTGGTGCGGCTTGAAGCGGAATACGATAAAAAATTGAAAGAATCGCAAACACAGGAAGGTATAGAAGTGCGTTGGGACGTTGGCCTCAACAAAAAAACCATAGCATATTTTACGCTGGCTAAAACCGATTCGGACATGAAACTTATGCATGGTGATGAATTAAGACTGCGCTACGTGGGAGAGCTTCATAAACCATGGAGTGAAATTGGTCACGTTATTAAAGTGCCTGATAATTACGGCGAAGATGTGGGGCTGGAACTAAAATGCTCAGCGGGAGCGCCAGTCAAATGTACTTCCAACTTTGCCGTGGATTTTATTTGGAAGTGCACTTCTTTTGATCGGATGACCCGGGCACTAAAAGTTTTCGCTATGGACCGCAGCTCCGTCTCTAACTACATATACGCAAGACTTCTGGGGCATGGTCGACACGATGGCAGCGATGAACTATTATTTCGAGGTCCAATACCAAAACTTTTTAGTGCGCCGAATTTGCCTGACTTAAATCGATCGCAGGTTTATGCTGTAAAACATGCTTTGCAACGACCGTTGAGCTTGATTCAAGGTACAAATATTTTGATAATACAAAATTAAGATTCACCAAAATGTTTTTTGTTTTTGCAATTCCCAGGTCCGCCAGGTACCGGAAAAACTGTAACCTCTGCAACAATAGTTTATCAATTGGTGAAGCAACATGGCGGCACCGTGCTTGTATGCGCGCCCAGCAATACTGCCGTAGACCAGCTAACAGAAAAAATCCATCGCACGAACTTGAAAGTGGTGCGTCTTTGCGCCAAGTCTCGTGAAGCTATCGATAGTCCTGTGAGCTTCTTAGCCTTACATAATCAGATCCGTAATATGGACACAAATATTGAGTTGAAAAAATTGCAACAGCTCAAAGACGAGACTGGTGAATTAAGTTCGGCAGATGAGAAGCGATATCGCACATTGAAACGCGCCGCTGAGCATCAACTGCTCGAGGCTGCTGATGTTATTTGCTGCACATGTGTTAGCGCCGGTGACGTTCGTCTTGCACGCATAAAATTTACTTCAATCCTGATAGATGAATCTATGCAGTCTACCGAACCAGAGTGCATGGTCCCGGTGGTGTTGGGCGCTAAGCAATTGATTCTTGTGGGTGACCACTGCCAATTGGGACCGGTAGTCATGTGCAAAAAGGCAGCCAGGGCTGGTCTTTCGCAAAGTTTGTTTGAACGTCTGGTAGTATTAGGTATTCGCCCTTTTCGCCTCGAAGTTCAGTATCGAATGCATCCAGAATTGTCACAATTTCCTTCGAACTTCTTTTATGAGGGATCATTGCAGAACGGTGTTTGCGCTGAAGATCGTAAATTAAAAATTGACTTCCCGTGGCCACAACCAGATAGGCCAATGTTCTTCCTTGTGACTCAAGGACAAGAAGAAATCGCGGGCTCAGGAACTTCTTATTTGAATCGAACTGAAGCGGCTAATGTAGAAAAAATAACAACACGATTCCTAAAAGCCGGTGTTAAACCAGAACAGATTGGCATAATTACGCCGTACGAAGGCCAGCGCGCGTACTTAGTACAATACATGCAGTACCAAGGCAGTTTGCACTCAAGATTGTATCAGGAAATCGAGATTGCCAGCGTCGATGCTTTCCAAGGAAGAGAAAAAGACATTATTATTATGTCCTGCGTACGTTCAAACGAGCGCCAAGGTAAGCGAATCTAGCGAAGTGATTATTCACCATATTAAAATTGTTTATGTTTTAAAATAGGTATCGGCTTCCTTAATGACCCTCGTCGGTTGAACGTTGCATTAACGCGCTCAAAATATGGTACAATCATTGTGGGCAATCCCAAGGTGTTGTCCAAGCAGCCCCTTTGGAATCATTTGCTTAATTTCTACAAGGATCGCAAAGTTTTGGTGGAAGGTTCATTAAATAATTTGAAAGAATCGTTAATACAATTCCAAAAGCCCAAAAAAATTGTCAATACCTTGAATATGGGTGCCCACTTTATGACCACAATGATGGCCGATGCTAAAGAAGCCATGATTCCTGGTTCCATTTACGACCGTTCTGGTCAATATGGATATTCATCGGGCGCTATGAATACGTCGAACTATAACAATAGTGGTCTGGGCCTAGGCTTGGGATTTGGGGGCAGCAACAATTTAGGTTACGGCGGTGGATCAGCAGCAGCACAAATGCAAGCGGCGGCAGCAGCTGCAGCACATAATTTGAACAATTTCATGAGTGGAAACTTCGGCGCGATTGGGGCCCGCAACAGCGGCCCTACTTCAACTGCAGCGCCTGCTAATGCACACCAATGGAATCATCATCATGACTCGATCAGTTACATTTCACCTGAGCGTGCTCAAGCAGCAATGAACAACATGCCAGTGCCTGTGGGCATGTTTATGAACATGAGCAATATTCCGCCACGTTTCTACAATCAACATCAGCAGGCGATTCAGGCAGCGGCAAAACAGGGCCGACGTACCGGCACTGGTCTGGGTGCTACCGGACTGGTTAGTAACAACAGCAGCAGTGGAATAAGCAAACTATTTAATAACTACAATGCATCCACCAATGAGGTGGCAAATAAAATTCAAAATTTAAAACCACGCACCAGCATACCAGCTCCTCCAAGCACAACATCAGTAACAACAAGTGCCAACGACATTGCTAGTGTGCTCATTGGAACAGGTGCAACCTCGTCTCAGCATAATGTCTTGCCGCTCACCCAGCAAAATATGTCGCAACAAATGAGCCAGCCTGGTGGCTTCACGTTGTCACAACAGCCTGAGCTATCACAGGACTTTGGCCAAATCTCGCAAATAGATAATATTCTTTCACAGGACGTAAATTTTAACGCGGTACGTATTTACAAAATGTTTGATTACCTTGGAATAAATTATTACGGAAATTACATTTTAAGAAATGTATTGTAAATTATATTTTTAAACTCTTCTCTGTAGGACAATCTTAACACGAATCGGCTAAACTTGGGCCTGAATAGCCAGAGTCAATTCTCGCAGCCCTATTGATATAACGGTTGATTCCAACTACAAAAGCAAAAGCAGCAGCAGTCAGTTAAACCAACAATTCATATCAAACAACTACAAACTTTTTGATGTAACGAAAGAGAACAAAGAAGACAAGAAGCGTGCACACAAAAAACTGCAGAAACAGCAGCCACAGATCTCTGATCGCATGGATAGAATCGAACTGGATCGGAATGAGGGTTAAAAAAAAGAAAATTCCGCTTAAAATTACCCAGATTTTATAGAAATTTGGGTGATGCTGATAAAGGAGGCAATTCCGATGTGCTAATCAGCGATCATATAAAAATGCGACTACGCAGCGATGAAGTAGTCTGTGCGTTATCTGCGCAAACGTGTGCTTAAATGGGTTAATTAGGAGAAAGTGGAAGCGACGACAAGGATAAAAGGAAATACAAAGAATTAACAAAATCCAAAATAAGGTGTATCGAGAGCGAAAAGTACGCCGCATAAAAAAGTTAGGGTAAATAGGATTGAAATATGATTCGGACAAAAAATATGTTAACAAAATGGATGCGAATGGAAACCACAATCAGTTCATCGTACTTTTTTCATATGAGCATTTTGTTGGAACCTGTGGGGTAAATGAAAAAGTCGGTTAATACTCGATGACGTTCCCATCGAGCACTGAAAACATTTTCAAATTCAAAAGCGCTTTTAGGCATGGTTCACATACTTTATCGCCTTGAGGGCAATTAACAGCCAATTGGCGCAAGTGATCGATACTTTGTATGAGCCACTTTTTGTGCAGTAACAGCAAAACACTTGCAAGTTGATGCCATTTTCACGGAAAAATGTTCGTCATTCCAATCAAGTTGAAATTCATCACTGGTGTTTATGTGCATTGTGCTGAAGCATAGCGGACTGTATTTTCCAGTTCCATTGCTCTTGGATTTTCCCACATACAATTAATATTTTTATCTTAAAATTTTGTGATTAAGTTCATTTTTCTGACAAGTGATTTCTAAATTTGCGACTAAATTAAAAAAAAAAAACTAAGACCTTTCTAATATTTTTATATTCATTCAAACATGCAATAATGTGTGTCTTTCAATATATTTCAATAAAATGCTTCCGCATCATCTATAGAGGCAGAATGGAGATCGGGTTGATGATGAAGTGAGGAGGCTGCAATCGATGGGTGATGAAGAAGTTTACTTTCGACGTATTTCCTTTCGAAGAAACGCTTTGCTTTGCAATCCTTTGCATGTGGAATCGTCTTGATTTCTCGGGAAAAATAAATCTCTGTTTTTATTATTTGCGTTAAAAAAGAAATTTTTTAAATAATATAAAAATAAAAACAAAAATAAAACGGTTTGTTTTATAAAAAAAATCGCATTTTAAATGATTTGTGCGTTATATGACGTTCATTGAGGATCTCGGCTTAGGATAAATGGGTGTCCATATTCAAAATTTGTCCGTTGTGATACCATACAGCGGGAGCGGAGGGGAAAGGAGAAGGGAAGGAACCAGACTGGTGGAAAAAAGGAAGAAAAGGCTTTTGATTAGAGGAAGGCGCCCACAATGATCTCTTTCTGAGAGAGGTATACCTCAATATCGGGTTGAAAAGGTGAATTAAATACATAATTGGCCATATAGCGTTTGCTTTTTGAACCACCTATTTTTTTGAGAATGGTAACACAAATGACATGTCAAATGTGTTCATAATTTACTTAAAGGTTTGACATTTACGAGATGGGACGCAATACGCTTGAACAAAATTGGGAAATATTGAAAACCTATTTCCAAAATGGTGAGTCTTCTTTTCTGATTTTCGCATCGGTGGCTACGTCAATAAGCAAAATTGTCGGATTTGGGGCTCAGAAAATCCACACGTTACTGTAGAGAAGCAAATGCATCCACAACAAGTCACTGTTTGGTGCGGCTTTTGGTCTGGTGGTATCATCGGGCCATTTTTTTTTCGAAAATGAGCGAGGAGCCGCGGTTACAGTAAATGGCGAGCGTTACCGTGACATGCTCAACGAGTTGTTTCCAAAAATTGAAGAGGATGACATGGACGACATTTGGTTTCAACAGGACGGTGCAACTTGTCACACTGCCAAAGTTACACTCGAACTTTTGGCTACCGTTTTTAAAACCGAATAATCAGCCGAAATTCCGATATCAATTGGCCGCCTCGGAGCTGTGACTTAAGCCCGTTGGACTATTTTTTGTGGGGAGCCGTTAAGGACAAATGCTATGCGAACCATCCAGAGACGATTGATGCTTTAAAACACGAAATCGAAGTTGCCATTCATGAAATTGGAGCCCAAACAATCGAAAATGTGCTTAAAAATTGGGTTGATTTAACGGCCTATTGTAAAGCCAGTCGTGGCAGTCATTTGAACGATATTATTTTTCATTCATAAATGACAACGTTCAATTTTCAAAATAAAAAAAAGAGTTTGAAAAAATATTGATTAGTTTTTTTTTATAACCGATTCAAAAAGAAAATTTTACATGGCCCACCTTTTATTTAAATTTAATATTTTTATTCAGATTTGATTAAGATGGAGCCGCAGTTATGGCTATGAAAGAATGCAAGTTTAATCATCAATAAATAGGAAATCACAAGTAATAAATTGAATCAATATTTTATTGACTTAGAGTTGATTTTTCATAAGTAAAAAATGGGCATGCGCAGCGAATAAAGATACAACGGCTACGCTCGCTGGGTCATGTCGTCGGAATGGATACAATCGCTTCGGCTTTGGAAGTATTCGATGCGGTACCAGCTGGTGGTA
The DNA here is from genome assembly GCF_028408465.1 of Anastrepha ludens. Taxonomy (NCBI): domain Eukaryota; kingdom Metazoa; phylum Arthropoda; class Insecta; order Diptera; family Tephritidae; genus Anastrepha; species Anastrepha ludens. Next base: position 5,358,668 of record NC_071499.1, on the reverse strand, counting down.
GCAGAGGATGAGGAGGGCCTCCTCTGCGTTGGAACGATCAGGTGGTTAAGGACTTGGCTTTACTGGCGCCGGTTAGTACGAGAAAGAAACGACTGGCGCACTTTGTTAAACTCGGCCAAAATGGCGTAAGCGGTTATCGCGCCAATTAAGAAGAGGAGAAAGAATGAGCATGAAAAATATTGGATCGTTGTAACATCAAATTTATATAAGCTATCAAACCAATTTTTATTTTATTTTCTTCTTCATTAAACAAAAAACTCGTATCAATTATCGTTGTTATAAACAAAAGGGCGCAATTTAGTTTTGACTTCGCTCATTAGCCGATGGACACCAGATTTTGTTATGGTATCTGCAGCTGTCCGCCAATGCATTTTAAACTGCTGGTCATTTTTAATATATTTTTTCGTTTTCAGCAATTTTTACCAATTACCCAGTATTTTTGAATGTGTCACATTTGCATGAAATTTGGTGGGTTGTGGTCCTTTTGAACAATATTTATCTCTCAACTCATGGCTAGACGGCTATAATGGCACGATGCTAAATTGAGCCAGAACAGAACTCAGCCTTTATGTTGTCTTATGAATGGCAGCAAACGTTTTTGCAAACACTCCGCCATATAAATTCCTTGATTTATAGTGCCCGTGGTAATGAACGTTTTGCTTTTCATTCCACACTAGCAGATGGCTTGGCGCACCAAATATTTTTTGGGAACTTGTCCAATATTTTTAGCTTAGAGACACCTGGGACTCCTCCTCTCGTTCGAGGAGTGTAATACTCAGCGCCCCGAGACTGCTTAAAGTCTGCTTTGACGTATGGGTATATTCAATAACGCATTATAATGCGCAACGTACTTTTGCAGTGTTGGCAATGCGTTCAGAAATGCAAATATGGCAGTACTGCAAATGCATCGCGTTCCAAAACGCCATTTTTGTATCAAACGTCGCGCATTATTTGCAGGAAAAATTTTAATACTGCCAATCTATCAATTGCAACACTTGTCACATTGGCAGTGCTGCCAGCGCTGCAATTACTGCGCATTTATAATGCGTTTCTGAATATACCCTATGTTTCATAACCACAGAACCATATTTATGGATGTCTTGGCTGTATAATTTTCGCACACGAGTTTTAGCACTCTTATTTTGTTTATCGTTTCGATTGGGTGCAACAATTTTTTTATATGATCGTAAACGATCACTTTTGCGCACCAGGGCAAACTATGTAGATACATACATAAGGCCTCTTCTATTCGGCATTTCCCCGCTCGCTGTCTTTATGCTCGACTAACTTGACGAGAAATTTGCATGCGAAAGCAACAACAAAAATATCGAGTAAGATTCGCTGCTAGAGAGTATGGCTATAGCGCATTAGACTGGTTTATCGCACTGCCTTACCAACACATGTAAAAGAAGAGGCCTTAAGCCTTTAGCTCTATTCCCGATTACCGACATACATATGTATGCTCATTAGTAGCAGTTGCTTCATCTATTCACCACTTGCTAAGACCCGATTTACACGAGGAGACATCTGGAAGGGAGACACTGGAAATTCTCTTTTGATGTTTCATTCGCGTACACACGGGCAAAAATGTTTCCGCGACATTTTGACATTTAATACTTTAGCATCGTCTGGTTCGGATGTATTCTAGCACGCGCTTACATGTAAAGCAGAGAGCGTTCGACAACAGTTTCTTAAATATATGAATGAAAAATGCAAACTGGTTAAATAATAAATAATTTGTTTATACTTGAATAAAAAAAATTAAATTAAAAATACTTCATATGTAAATTATTAACTTAAAATTAACTTGAGTATCTAGAAATGCAGGGAAAAATTAGAAATCAACATAAACATGTCCCATAACTATTTTAAATTATACCTACTTTACTAGCAAACATAATCGTGCATTTCCCAAGCAGCGTTCGGATGTTTGTCAGTGTTGTTATCTTCCGTTTGATTGAAAACCAACACATAACTTAGAACTTTCTTCCACAAAAGAAGAAAACGAATGAAGCAACTGTCAAAAATTGCTTTAAGATAAGAAATACGAATAAGAAGAGCAAAGCGTGTCGCCGAGTACGGGAGAAAAAATCCCTTCTCTCTTCCCCGACCGTCCTTCGCCCTTGAACAAAATGTTTCCCTTCCAGATGTCTCCTCGTGTAAATCGGGTCTAACTCTTGGCGAAAAGAATAGGCCTAATATACAGTGGCCACACAATTTATTCGTACACTCACACTTTATAAACAGATACACCTGATACTTGGCGCGATGTAAACAAACGAACAAAATTTTGATATATTCGTAAAGAATAAGATGTTTATTCAATATTTAAGGAACAACAACTTTCAATTTCATTTTTTTATTTATTTTATTTATTTATTGTCTTTGAATGGATACATTCTTACAGACTATATTAAGCTAATGTACAATAGTTTATTAGTTACTAAGAAAAGAACGATTTAAGATGATTGACTAAGATGCCATACGGCCATGTAAAATCAGCACCAGAAGAATTGAAAAACATATTTAAATCTGAACATGCCCTAGGAATCGGAGCATTCATCCCATAGTTGGTTCTCGAGAAGCCAATTTTAAAGGTTTCGTACTGTCGGAGCCTCATATTGGGTATATTAAATTGAATTTTACTTAAGAGGGAAGGACAATCAATAGATCCAGAAATAATACGAATAATAAATGAGCACGATAGAATAGATCGTCTGCTATCAAGAGGTTTTAAGTCAATCAATAAACATCGAGAGCGGTACGATGGTACAGGTTCAGAAAAGTTTAAAGATCGGAGCGCAAAACGAAGAAATACTTTCTGAACTCTCTCAATCCGATTAGACAGTCCTATTTGGTACGGTCTCCAAATAATAGCGGCATACTCTAATCTTGATCTAACAAAAGCACAATACAATGTTTTGAGAGTGTGTGGGTTGGTAAATGCAGAACAATTTCGGCGAACGAATGCTAGCATCGCATATGATCGTCTTATGACGTGGTTAACATGGCTGGTGAAATTCAGCTTAGAGTCGAAAATAACGCCTAAGTCTTTAATTTCCTCAACGGATTGCAAAGGTAAACCAGCAATATTATACGAAGTATGCAAAGTGTTGTTTGATTTAGCATATTTTACGTGAAAGCATTTGCTAATATTTAGTGACGGATGGTTTAAATAGCACCAGTTCCGGACATTGTGCAAGTCGGTTTGCAACTTTTCAGAGTCCCTAACACTGTTAATCACCGCAAATATTTTAAGATCATCAGCATACAACAAGTGTTCTGCAAATGAAAAGCAAGAACCAATATCGTTAATAAAGAGTATAAAGAGGAGGGGTCCTAGAATACTTCCCTGTGGGACACCGGAGGATGCAATAAATGCACGGGATGTCGTATTATCGACGGCTACAACGCAGTGTCTGGTGGACAAATATGATTTGATCCAAGACAAAAAAGTGGAGTGTATACCCAATGATGCAAGCTTCGACAAGAGTATTCGGTGCGATACTTTGTCAAACGCTTTAGAGAAGTCTGTATAAATTGCATCAACTTGAGATCTGTTCTGGAAGGCTGAAATGCAGTAATCATTGAAAATAGACAAGTTAGTGACAGTGGAGCGACTTGCAACGAAACCATGTTGGTTGGTAGATATTAGGCCTTTGACAGCAAAATATAACTTATCATTTACTGTTATCTCAAAAAGTTTTGAGACAGACGAAAGCTTCGAAATCGGTCTGTAATTGCTAACATCGTTTTTATTTCCACTCTTAAATATAGGCGTAATGGAAGTAAATTTCCAGTCGTCAACAAAGATACCAGAGGACAACGATTTATTGAATATAATTGTAAGAGGCTCAGCGAGACACAAGCAATTCTTCAGCAAAATGCCCGAAAGGCCATCCGAGTCAGTTTTCGTTGTAGACTTAAGCTTCGTAATACCCTTGACGACATCAGTAACAGATAGGTACAAAGTCCCAAAATTTAGAGGTGAAAAACTATTAGAGGGCAAACTAGAATCGGAGTCTAGGTCGGGTTCAAAATTAGAGCAAAAAAAGTCAGCAAATAAATTGGCAGATTCTATGGCAGAATTTGCATATTTACCATTATAAAAAACATTGTTTGGCACCATTGAGCAAGACTTTTTTGATTTGATGAATTGCCAAAAGGCCTTCGAATCCGAAATAATATTGTTTTCGAAATTCAAGATGTAATTTCTATATAAGAACTTGTTCAAACAGTTAAACTCTTTTAAATGGCATTGAAATTTTGAGAAGTGCATTGGGTCTCCAGACCTTTTATACAGTTTAGAGAATTTGTTTTTTAGATTCTTTAGGTGCCTAAGCCGTTTGGTATGCCAAGGTGACTTATATACTTTCTTATGATAAATAGGAATGTACTTCAAACAGAGCTCAGAAACCTTAGTCTTAAAAAAATGAAAACAAGAGGTAACATCATTGTCGTGGAAGGCATTACCCCAGTCAATACTTAATAAAATTTCGTTAAAAATTGAGAAGTCGCATAAGTTGTAGTTAAATTTGATGTTAGGCTCATCGGATACCTCAGAAAACTCATAAAATTCCAACTCAAGAGAAAGAGGAACATGATGTTTATCAGTTAAAGATATGGGAGCAATGCCTTCAGACAATGTGTAGTTGATGTTTTGGAATTAGAGAACTTAAGGGGGGGAGTCTGGTTTATAAGGTCAAAAAAATCAAATTTTTTTTTTCGTTTTAAGCGATTCCTAATATATTTCAGAATATTCACACAAAGTTACAGAGCCTAATTCTCAATATTTCCGTAGATACAAAGCCAAAGGTAGGCGAGCGTTAGGTAGTTACGCTGTGACCTCACCGCAAACTTTATCTTCTTTTCTCGACTTTTCATTTTTATGATTTCTTTGAATTGGCGTACATGAATGAAAAAAAACTAATGAACCTTTTGAAATGAATCATAGCTTGTTCCCTTCAGTATTAAATTCTCTTCTATTTGAACTAACAAAATAGATAAAAAAAATTTTTTCAAGATTTTTATACCAAGTTGAAGTGAATTTTTTTTTTATAGAAAGGCATTTTTTCTTTAAAACCTCCAAAAAGTTGAAATTTTGGAATTTCTCTCAGTTTTCTTAGTTCATCTAGAATAAAAAATCATGATAATTAGAAATCCATTTGAATTTTTTGGTTTAGATAATAATTACGAGCTGTATCTTGTACGTCAGTTGGAAGCTCCAGCGTTGTAGCGCTCTACTAATTTCTATGTTAAACATTTTTTTCAACGTTTTTTAACCAGTACACAAATTTTTTATACTTTTTAAATGTTCATTAAAAGATTGAAAAAACTTTGCAGTGCTAAATTAATTTTTTCCTTAAAAAAAATCGCAAAGAGATGCAGAGATGCAATTTTTAGACCTCATAAACCAGGCTCCCCCCTTAAGGCAATAACGAAATAAGGCACAATTTTATGCAAAAATATTAGTCGTACATTGCCAAATAAAGAATATTTTATTAAAAAAATAATAGAAAAAACGAGTATTCAGTACTTTATTGGACCGCCTTAAGGTTTAATAACTGCTTCCAAACGTCGTTGCATACTTTTTACCAATAACTTGGTTTCATTAGCTGCAATTTTCTCCCATTCAACACTTAAAACTGTCTTTAATGACGCCTTTGATGTTATTTTGTGCTTTCTGATTCTCTTTTCTAAGAGCTCCTAGACGTGCTCAATTGGGTTCAGATCCGGTGATTGAGGTGCATATTTTAGCTGCTTACAATGGTAAATAAGCTATTCATACCAGAGATAAGATGAGTGTTTTGGGTCATTGTCTTGTTGGAACAAGAACCCTCTAGCATTCAGTCTAAGTTTAACGGCACTATCATGCAAAATTAGCAGGACGTTATGGCCCACCTACAACCTCAAACACTCCTCAATATTGTTAAACATGAAAAGACGGGACGCCTGGAGACTAACGGTAGTCATAACTGACTTTTGGTCTGTGGGAGAAAAAGCAGCCAAAATGGGCATCCCTCACAACACATACTGTCACAGTTGTAAACAAGCGAAGAAAAAGGAAACAATCTTCCATTTCCTCTGCGAATGCCCTGCCCTATGGAAGGACAGAATGTTAACCCTGGGTAAACCGCTGTTCGAGAGTCTGGAACAGCTGTCTGGCTTAGATGTCAACAACCTGATAAGTTTCCTGAACCGCACAGACTGGATATAGTCATGCTGTAAATAACTGGTAAACAAGTTGGTAACGAGGATGTGGCAACAAAATGTTTAAATACAGATGTTTGTCCATTTTATCATCAATAAAAACCATTTTTCCTACTCCAGATGCAACTTTGCACCCCCAAACCATTGCATTTCCTCCTCCATGCTTAAAGAATCTGGCTCATTTACAGTGGCCGACATAACTGTGAATACCCATTGAAGAAATATTTTGTTATGGAAATAAGTCCGTAAGCTGCTCCTCGAATTTAAGATTGTACACATTATTTTTCTAAGTGTGAGCTAGCAAACCAGCGCCGTTAAAAATGTGCCGTTATCTTTTCACATGGCAGAACAATTTTCACTAATTGCGTCTCAGTTGCTTTTCGGATTCGACAAAAGTGTGCATACCACTAAAATATCCGCGTGTGTTGTCCTTCGATTTAAATATTTCCCAAATTCGTAGTGAAAAGGTAATGGAAACAATCTTTTGGAATTCATTTTACCTTGTATTTTACAACAAATATACTTTTAGCATATTGTTATGCCTAAGTCGAAGGAAATAAGCATTGATTTAAGAAAAGTAATTGTTCAGGACCACAAAAATGGAATGGGGTATGGCAAAATTGTTAAAAAATATAATACATAGGTGCAAGTCAACAATCCAGAGAGATATAAAAAGTTTCAAAAAAAAAAAATGGCGGCTTTGCGAGCGCTCCAAGAACAGGTCGGCCAAGGGTAACCAATTCTCACGACGAAACGCAAATAGTAAGGGAAATTAAGAAACACCCGACAACTTCGGCAAGGTTTATTAAAGAAAGACTTCAAATTAATGTAAGCGAGCGAAGAATTCAGCGGAGAATTCGTGAAGAGGGGTTTTCTAGTCATTACAAGATCAGGAAACCTTTTATCAGCAATAAAACCAAGAAAGCGCGACTAGCATTTGCCAAAAAGTACTTCAATATGCCATTGAGTTTCTGGAAGAGGGTTATAAGGAGCGATGAGAGTAAGTTTGAGTTTAAAAATACAAAAAGAAGAGAAAAAGTGTGGCGAAAAAGTGATGAGAGGCTCCAATCAAAGTGCGTGCAAAGCACAATTAAGTTTGGCGGGGAAAGTGTGCTTATCTGGGGCTGTTTTTCCTATAGCTGTATATCAGATCTGATACATACGAGTATTGAAGGAAAAATGACTGGAGAGTCCTACGTCAATATGCTAAGCACATTGTTAGAGCCCTCGGCACGAAAAATGGGTCTTGGACACAATTTCATCTATCAACAAGACAACGACCCCAAACATACCAGTCGCGTAGCAAAGGAATACTTTAGACAAAACTCAATAGAGCTTTTAGAATGGCCCGCTCAAAGCCCCGACTTAAATCCTATCGAGCACTTATGGCAATATTTAGACGAAAAAATTGATCGATCAAGTTGCCGCTCAAAGAAAGCAGAATTTTTCCAGAAACTGCAAGAGACCTGGAATAAAATACCTGAAGAGCTTCTTAAGAGATTAGTTCACAGTATGCCACGCCGCCTTTTGGCTGTAATTAACGCAAAAGGCGGCAACACTAAGTATTCGAGTCATTTGCATAACGTTATTACTTTTACTATTACTAGTAGGGTACAAGGGTACGCAAATTTTGTCGCTACAAGTTTCTGGGCATTTATAAAAAAAATATGAAAATAATATTTTGTTTTTGGAATTGAAATATTTTGATTTGTGTTTTTATAATACTTCTATATTATAAATAAATTAATAAGTTAATCGAAATGTGAATGAAATAATAAACAAAAAATATTTGTGTTTGAATTTTCCCTTAGGTAGGGTATGCATAGTTATGTCGGCCACCACGAATTCGGACATAATTTTTTATTAAAAAAACACTTCTCTTTCTTGTACTCATTCATTAAGGGGGGGTAACGTTTTTAAATTTTTTTTTTGCATTTTTTTTTATTTGATTTTTTAAATGAAGAACCTTTCAAGAATATTCTGTGAAAATTTTAGATGAATCGGAGCAAAACTTACAAAGATACAGCCATGTAAGTGTTGCTACCTACTCTGATTTTTTTTGTATTTAAAACTTTAAAGCGTTTTTCCCACAACTTACGTTTTCAAAGTCGGTGCCCCTCATAACTTTGAAACTACTGCACCGATCCTTTTGAAATTTTTAACACTTTTTCTGTAGATGTTTTACAAAGTAACGCCGAAGAGTTTTTTTCGAATTTGTTGATAGTTTTGTTTTTACGGTAACTAATTCGCCGATTTTTTACGCGAAAATCGTGTTTTTGACTTTAACGTGTTCCCAAAAATCGAAAAATGTTTAATTTCAAAAAACCCTCGCCGTTACCCGGAGAAAACGATTATCTAAAGAAATAACTTTGGTTTTTTGATTTCAGATGATTTAACACCGAGTTATGAGGGGCACCGCAAAACTACTTTTTTTTGAGATGCGTCCGCATAATTTCTGCCATTGCCGTATTTTTAAATATTTTTGGATGAAAATTTCACAAAATATACTTCAAATGCTATAGTTTCATGTAGTAAAAGATTTGACGAATAAATTTTAACTGTGTCACCAAAAAAAAAAAATCATAAAAATGTGCCTTTTTTTCCATGAATTAACGTTACCTCCCCCTTAACTGTTTATTGACGTACGTATTGAACGTTGCACGTCCGCACCGTGCACGCTCACAGATGTTGATTCTTTTTGATTTGATTTTTCGATGAGATTTCGGCGCAATTGGAATCCTATTTCGTTTATCTTGAAGATAACCTCGCGGAGAATAGTATACATTAGTAGAATCTATTGTAAAATTAGATATATTGGGAGAAACTAGATCCTACACTGACTTACCTTAATTCTCTTCCCGACATTTGCAATGTGTAGCATATCGCAGCACCGTCCTGTTGCAACTTTTCTATTATAAGGTGAAACTCTTAATAACTACAGTGGTTCCATAAAGAACTCGGACACCCAAGTGATATGGTTTTAAATAAAAAAATACATATTAAAATCCAAATCTAATGCGTTTATGCGTTACATTTATTTTCGTTCCTCAAGCGTATTTTTCAAACCTATAAAAAACTAAAGCAAACCTCAACTCATTCGTACATACAGTCTTTTTCCGAAAATAAGACATCCCCCGAAAATAAGCCCTAGTTAAAATGTGACAAAAAGAATTCGTTAAAAAATGCTGTTGATTTATTAAGTATAAGTAATAATAACGGGTGATTTTTTAGCTATTATCTTTTTAAACAGTTGGTTTAAACAGCTGACGCACATTTCAGGTTTTGTTTCACTGTCAAACATCTTCAATTTGGTCTATAATTTAACCATGAATCGTCTTACAAACGAACAACAATTGCAAATCATTGAATTTTATTATAAAAATGCGTGTTCTGTTAAGAAAGTTTATCGCGCGCTTCTTCCATTTTATGGTCGGTTTAATCGACCCACTGAAGCGGCTATTCGAGCTATTGTCACTAAATTTAGAACCAAATTTACATTATAGGACATCAAACCACCAACACGCTTACGTAGAGTGCAAACTGAAAAAAATATCGCAGCTGTATCGGCCAGTGTTGTGATGACACTCAATTATCGATTCGTAGCCGTTCGCAGCAATTGGGCCTCAGTTACTCAACAACGTGGAAAATTTAGCGAAAGGATTTAGGTGTGAAGACTTTCAAAATACAGCTGGTGCAAGAATTGAAGCCGAACGACCCACCGCAACGCAGAAATTTTGGTGAATGGGTTCTTGGAAAGTTGGCCGAAGATCCACTTTTTTATCGAAAAATTGTGTTCAGCGACGAAGCTCATTTTTGGATCAATGGGTACGTAAATAAGCAGAATTGTCGATTGTGGAATGAAGCTCAGCCTACCAATGTATCCAGAAAAGGTCACAGTTTGGTGCGGTTTATGGGCTGGAGGTATCATTGGACCGTACTTCTTCAAAGATGCTGCGAATCGTAACGTAACTGTGAATGGTGAGCGCTACCGTGAAATGATATCCAACTTTTTTTTGCCCAAAATGCAAGAGTTTGACTTGCATGTCATGTGGTTTCAGCAAGACGATGCCACATGCCACACAGCACGCATAACAATGGACTTGTTGAGAGGCGAGTTCGGTGAACATTTTATTTCACGTTCGGGACCTGTCAATTGGCCACCCAGATCGTGCGATATATCGCCTTTAGATTATTTTTTGTGAGGCTATGTTAAAGCTCAAGACTATTCAGACAAGCCTGCTTCAATTAATGCATAGGAAGACAACATTAAAGCATTTGTATGTGGGATACCAGCCGAAACATTGGAAAGAGTATGCCAAAATTGGACTAAGCGGAGGGACCATTTGAAGCGCAGTCGCGGTCAACATTTGCATGAAATAATCTTCAAACATTAAATTATATGGAGTGTGCTATCGATTTAAATAAAAATTTCATGCAGTTTTCTGAATTTTACGTGTTTTTTTTGAAAAACTTTCGATAGCTCTTAAAAAATCACCGCTTATAATAAAGCGTTTTCGAACAAACCCCATAAGTGTATCTCACATTGGTACTTTACACTGCACCGGCTGTCTTTTTACACATACAATGGGGCATGACCCGGAGAAACCCAAAGGCAACAACTCAGAACTGCAAAGATCTCTCTTTTTGACTGATTAGTTTCCAATAAATTACTTATACTTACATTAAAAAGATATCTTACCTTTCGTTCTCCTTCTCAGTAAATGAAATTCCTGTTTGTTTTTTGTTTGCTCCTTTTGAATTGGAATAATGCATTTATTGTTCTCTATTTATTGTTTTCTTTTCGTTCTTTGTTGGCTCTACATCAATAGTTACATCGACAATTAGCTTACATTACAAATAGCAGAGCAGTTTTCAGAGTTTTAAGCATTTTCCCTTTTTTTGGTTTGGCAAAGAGTGGTGTATTTGGTATATTTGTGTTGGAAAAAAATAATTAATTTGGATAAATGAAGATACATGGATTTTGTGGGGAAATTTTAGGTGGGTGTTTTTTTTTTGGTTAAATTTTTTACTATTTTTAATTTACATTATATGCGTTTTTTGTTAATTTGTGTGCGCTGAAGATTAACTCAGCAATTTTGCCCGATCTTAAATTTTTCTATCTACCATGATCTTTTGGAAAAGTGACAATAATAAGTAAATAATGGCAGATGCAAAATACAAAATTGCATATTCAAACTAGGTGTATAATTATTTAAAAGATGTGCAACAAAATATATACGTTACGATCGGTTTTCCGCAAATATGTAAACAAAAAACGAAAAAAAAAACGGTGTGCAAGGTTGATGGGTATTAAGAGATTTGAGCCTAACAAATACATACAATTACAATTAATCACATCCGGCTTTTCTGAGTTCATTTTCATTCACGAAAGTATAAATTTTTTACTGTATAAATGTAGCTCTTTACTTTGAAGTTTTACACGATACTTAAAGAATTTTATACAATCTTCTAGGATTCGTTTCATTTTGCTTCTTAAGTCTTTCATGTATTTGTTAAATTTATCAATATGTGTATTTAGAGCCCGTTATGAAAGCCTGCTCGCATTGCTTTTTTTTAATAACATTACCGTCCGGCGCGTCTCTGTTATTTAACACCTGACGTTTTTAGTGCTTTATCTGTTATTTGATTTCTTTCTTTTTGATTCCGGGTGCGCTTCATTTTGAAGGGAATTTATTTAAGGCTACTTGGTGTAATGTGTTTATAAATTAACCTAAGACCTTCATGGAAGGTGTACATCGTATAAGAAACGGTTCAATTGTACTCGCTTCTTGTCAAAGCATAGTGGTTTCTTGTTATGGTAGCAGCGTGGTCTTTCAGCCTTACTCAACTAACAAATTTTAAATACTTCAGATTTCGGAAAATCACCGTGTTTTAAATTAATATTTTTTTCTTTACTTCGAACCATTTTTATTGAGCGGATTTGGCTTCGTTACATCGTTGAGTAAGAATACAATTCCCCACTATGCAATGACATTACAAATTATTATTATAAACTATTATTTCGATTTTTTTTAGCTTTGCTTTAATTTAAAGTTGTACAATACATTGTGTAAATATTTTTTTTTTATTTTACAGTTTTGGTACAAAAATTCTTCAAATTACTTATTTTTACTTTCCTTTTTTCAACTTTTTTAATCTTTTTTTTACATTTTTCTTTTTCGCTTTATAAATTATTAGATACTTAACATTAGACAGATACAAATACAATAATATTGGAACATCATTTCTTCTTCCAGGTAATTTGTAACAAATTCGATTCATCGACATTATTTGATTTATTTGGGCGCTCTTTTATTATATTTATTGCAAATTACCTTGCCCTTTATTATATTGTAGTATGTATGTGTGTGTGCGTGAGTGTTTAGGACCACAAATGATACACAGATGAAAGTTTTTAATAAAATTGCATTGTTCCTTGCATGCGTTTAACGAGACATATTCTCAATAAATTGTGCTTTTTATCTTAAGTTTGGACTTCACTCTCTTTTTGCACTGTGATTTGTTGATATATTTCAATTAAAAATTGAATAAACATAAGCGCCAATATGCAACACGGAATCTCAAATAGTTTTTTGTTTTGGTTTATTCTTTTTTTAATGTATTGTTTGTTGTTGCTGCGATGTTTCCTTAGGCATAGAATATTTTAAAATTACGTTTATTTAATTCTGTAAAAAATATACATACACACATTTGTAAAGCCTTATCTTAAGGATTTTCATTTACGGTTCCCTGAGTTTATTTCTTTTTTTAGTAAATCTAAAGCCTATATATTTTCACTTCTAATGTCTCACATTATTTACTGTAGAAAGTTTTATACGAAAGCAATGCTGGAGTCAGCTAGCAATAAAATTTAGTTTAATTTATTTGGAGAAAATCTATATATATAAAGCGTTTTTCAGTAAGAGCGCTTCAACTTTTTTTTTAATAAAACACAAACGGTTTGACTCATTTTTTTTATTATCGAGTTTGAACATATACATTTAAGTATGAAATTCGAGTTCTTTTGCATGACCACCGCGTGCACGTTTTACGAAGTCCAATCGTTGAACCCACTCTTTTGCATAAATCGGCCGAAATTCCAGCAATTTCGCGTTCAATATTGACTCTGAGCTCACAAATCGTCGCCGGCTTGTTACTGTAGACCAATGACTTCACATAACCCCAAAGAAAATAGTCTAGAAGCGTCAAATCACACGAGCGCGGCGGCCATTCGACCGGTCCATTTCTGGAAATAATGCGCTCATCGAACTTACTCTTCAACAAATCAATTGTAGCGTGTGCTGTGTGGCTTGTGGCCCCGTCCTGTTGAAACCACATGTCGTCTAAGTCCATACCATTCAATTGCGGCCAAAAATAATCGTTTATCATGTCGTGCTATCGATTTCCATTCACAGTAACGTGGCGATCGTTCTCGTCAACGAAAAAATATGGGCCGCCGGCATGTAAACCGCACCAAACAGTGATTTTTTCGGGATGCAACGGTGCCTCATGAATCACGTGTGAATTGCTTTCTGCCCAGTAACGCATATTTTGCTTGTTGACAAAGCCATTGAGCCAAAAGTAAGCTTCATCGCTAAAGATGATTTTTTGGAATTATTTGGATTTAAAGTAGCCGCAACAGAACGATTATTTTCATAAAAAATTTGCACGATTTGCAATCGTTGCTCAAGTGTGTAGCATTCCATGATGAAATGTATACTAATGAAGTTTACAAATGACAAGCGAAAAATAAAAAATATTGCGTCGTTCGCCCTCCCTATCGGAAAAAAATTGAAGCGCACCTATTGAAAAACGCCTTAAAAAGAAGTTACATTTGCTTGGTAATCTTATAACTCAAGAACCGCCGAACCGATTGACACAAAAATTAGAGTTCTTATCTATCTTTGAGGTGGTGGTTTGTGTGAAGTTTGATTGAAATCGGTGCAGCCGTTCCTGAGTTATGACATTTTATATGAGTAACGCTTATGAGCGTTTCTGTTGTACTGTTGTGGTTGTAAGTGTATTATGTTAATAATAATTTGCTGTCGTTGGAATTCAGTTGACAGTTCTCATATGTGCTTTGAGTTCTTTTATATCGTGCTCTCATTGCGAACAGACATAGGCCCATTTCCTAAATGCAAGTTGCAATGCATATTTACAACTCATATAGTTCCTAAATGCATTCGTGAATTTTATGGCAACGCCTCATGTTCCTAATCGGTTGGCAACTCATTTAGATGCGCATAAAATGTCAAAATCGTGCATCAGTTTTGTTTGGTATGCAAAACGTGTTCAAAGAAACTACAATGGCAGAGTAAGTCGCTTTATTTATTATAAATATACTATTAATTTGTTTATTTATGTTTGAATCTTTACAAATAATTGAAAACGTTTATTTATATCTATGTTACAGAGAAAAGAAGTGGACACATGAACGCAAAAAGTTATTAATTACGACAAGACTTCGCCATGAAGCTGATTTTAGCGGCAAAAAAAAGAAACGAAATACCATTTGGGAAACTATATTGCGAGAAATTAAAGATGTGGAAAGCTCTTTTCCCTTTTCCAGAGACGATATAACTAGATGTTTCTTAAACATCATGGGAACCTATAAACGCATCAAAAAAAGAAACAATACATCTACTTTTGACATATGTTTTATGTTCCTAAACGCCGTTTTCATGCAAAGCTATTTTATGCAAAGCATGGTTGCAATTAAAATCTGCTTTGCATTGCATACACATTTTTTAGAGTTATGCATTGCAAACTTGAGTTTAGGAAGTCGGTCATACTTTTGATGAGTGTTAACCATGTGTTTGTTTTAACCACGTACACACATTGAACTTTGAATTAAATTTGTTTTTATATATTTTCGTCCAAAATGACTTGAAATAATTTTCAATGTTTTGCTTTTACATTCAATTAGTAATATACTGTACTAAAAGAATGCCACGTACAAGACGAGCAAACATTGGCAGACGTTCACGCCAATCAAATGCTACAGCGTTAAATCGAAGATCACAAAGTGAAGAAGAAAGTCAAATTGCCGGTGCTAGAACTTCCGCCAGAACCTTTGCATTCATTGGTTTTTGGCAATTCACCAACATCGAAGCATTTCCTCTTAAACATTAAAAAATACAATTCATGCTTTCAAATGACATCTTTTGGAGCTACAAATATTATAAGAGATGGATTTATGCCGACGTTTAAGGTTATTACTTCGTTTGGAATAAACAATATCATATTTAATTTATGTGCCGTCCCTGTGTTCGATGTTTTTAAAAATTCAGATCCGTTATCTACATATATTTCTCGAACTTTACAGATTCAAGGTCAAATATACCATATAGCTGGGTCTTTGTTACCATTCCCAGATGGTGACAATCAATTTTTGCAAATATATTTTATTGGTGATGAGAATCGTGAATTAGATCAGCGCTGTGCAATTTCGACGAATACGAGAAGATCAATCGTGAATGAATTGCAAACAATGTTCCATCAACACAATGAATTGGTGAAATTGTTCAAAGTGGCACTCGATCTGATGGCACCGATGACCACAAAATCAT
This sequence comes from Anastrepha ludens, assembly GCF_028408465.1. Classification (NCBI taxonomy): domain Eukaryota; kingdom Metazoa; phylum Arthropoda; class Insecta; order Diptera; family Tephritidae; genus Anastrepha; species Anastrepha ludens. The sequence continues at coordinate 5,342,889 of NC_071499.1, read as the reverse complement.
AATAAAAGCCGATAAAACACCAATTGGGGAGCACGCCAGACGATTCAATGTACCAACGATTGATGAAGTAGCCATTGTTGTGGTTGGTGAACAGTTTCGGCTACGAGATATTGTTTTGTATCGTAGAAATGAGCAATTACAACGTATTTCAGAACTCCATCGCTGTTATGATGCATTGCAATACCCCATTTTGTTTTGGAGAGGGGACGATGGCTATCATATCAACATACCAATGATAAATCCAACAACTGGTACATACACATTTTATTTTTGTTTAAATATGATTTTTAAATAATTTTCATACGCTAATTAATTTTTGCATTGCAGGTCAAAAATCAACGAAAACCGTCAGTGAAAGAAAACAATTTGTGTAACAGTGGCAACAGTGGTTGACTGAGCGTGTACGAGTACAGCATAGAGTTAGTTGTCAAAAAGCCGCGTGGTTAAGCAGCCGTTAAGTCGTCGCGTCGTGAAGCAGTTGAGTGTTAAAAACATAAAATAAATGAACTTAAATCTTTTTGAATTGTACCCATACAGTTAAATACAAATACTAAGTGCTACATTGTTAACAAACATAAAATAAACGAACTTAAATCTTTTTATTATAACATACATATATAAGTTAGCACCAATTAAGCTACAACCAATAATGCAATTGGGACATGAACCAGACGCTGAATAAGCAAACCCAATAATATTGGGAATAACATCCGGCATGCGCCGATTTAAACCAATAGCCAAATCTGCTGACACCTCGATCAGCAAAATTAGTTTAAGCAATAAACATCCGGCATGCGCCGATGTAAATCAGTAGTCAAAAATACTGACACAGGTAGAAATAAGTTATATTAAGGAGAGATTTAGTAATTAAGCATTGAGTTGTAAGTTGGAATTTATCGAATAAAGGTCTTTCGACCAATAAAAATTTATTCTTTTCCATCGTCCAATTTTTCGGACGATAATTTATATGTCGGAGCGTGCTGTATGCGTGCACTGTATGCGCGTGTTTCTGCGTACTGTATGTGTGAGTGTAAGAGTATTCTGTTTTGGGTATTTCGCCAGAATCATAATTTCATCACATTAGTAATATTGCATCAGCCACTAATTGTGCTGTGATTGGTTATTTTTCATTTTGTCGCTTGAAGAAGGACCGTTATAGCGCGACTACAGCGTTGTAGAGAAAAAGAAAAGAGTCAGTCGATTTTGGAATCGCAGGGTTACGCAGCGAAACTTGCTGCGCTTTGAAAGGGAAATGGAGGACGAGCCTTCCTTGACATATACATACATAATCAATGACAAACAACAATATGCACTTTAACCTTCTGTGATAACAATGTATATAATACCAAAACAACAAGACTTATCTCAACATGATTTCCCACGAATGCAACCGACAAACAATATAATAATAGAAATACACTATCACTAAAACAAACAACAATAACCTTAACTATTATCTACTACTAAACAGATAACGTCCTACGCATATCAATGGTATAAGTAGTGCCTAGATTGATGCAAACGAGTTAGTCTAAGATTATGAATAAAGAATGCACGTCTTGGTGCAACAAAAATAGTCTTACACTCGAATATAGATGTTAGATATTAACTGGGGGCTCAACCGCCTTTAAGCCATTTCTATACCTAAATATAAAAGGATAGAAAAAATAAATTCCACGGGACATAAGACGTCCAACACTATATATTTGAAAAAAGTGTATAAATGATCAATAAGAAAAAAATGTCTAAAAATTTTAGAAAAAAGTGAAGTTACAAGAAACTGGATACCTTACGGAAGCTCCGGTTAGCAAACAAGCATACAACTCACGACGCTCTCAGAGAATTAAGTAAAGTTACAATGGAGCAACAAATGGCCCAACTAACTGCGCAAATTACTATGCTGAAGGACCAGATACAGCAACAATTAACAGACTTCACGGGGAGAATAGCTATGCTAGAACAACAAAATGCTCCGTAAGAATTAGTTTTATATGATGAAGTAAAACTAAACGGTGACAGGTAATAATGTCAATGGAAATAGTGTCAAAACAAAAATTTTGAAATAAAGTAAAGGAAACTGTGCTTGAAAATCGCCGTGTGACCGAAAGAGGGATAGCTAGTGAGCTGAGCATATCAAATGGATCCGTTCATACTATTATTCATGATGACGTCTTGTTCCAAAATTGTTAAATTTTCTTCAAAAAGAACAACGCAAAAAAAACCTTTCTATAGGGAAACAATTATAGAAAAGTATTTCTCTTACTCCGTATTTATGTCACCAACAATATGTGAAATTATTGAAAACGTCCAAGGAGAATGACACTATTTGGTAGATGGCACATTCAAATCGGTGCCAAAATGCGGATATAATCAATTATTGATTATTTCTTATCGAAATCGGGATCACGTAAGTGGTTTGGTTGGTTTTAGACTTGTATAAGGCCAATTATATGCTTTTTTCTTTAATTTCAGGTATTCCCATTCGCGTACGTATTGTTAATGAAGAATTGGGTATGAAAAAGCTTTCAGCAAGATGGGTGCCGCGTTTGCTAACTCCTCTGCAAAAAATGAACCGAATGTCGACTTCAAAAGTTGGTTTAGACATGTTTAACAGAAATCCATCGGAATTTTTGAGTCGTTTCATAACGATGGATGAAATGTGGATCCACCACTATACACCAGAGTCTAAAGAACAGTCCAAACAATGGGTAGAACGTGGCTCAAGTGCTCCAAAGAAGGCAAAGGTCGCTGCATCAGCTGGTAAGGTTATGGCATCTATTTTTTATGATGCACAAGGTATAATTTTCATAGATTATCTCGAAAAGGGCAAAACCAACACAGCTGAATATTATTCATCTTTGTTGGATACATTGGACCAAAATATTAAGCAAAAGCGGCCACATTTAAAGAAGAAGAAAATCCTCTTTCATCATGATAACGCTCCTTCGCATTCATCTTGGAAAACGCAGGAAAAAAAAGACAGGCTTCGTTGTAAGACAGAGTATACAGATATATCACATAGAGAGAAAGAGAAGAAGAGCTATACATCTATACATCAGTTTAGGCTATCCGCGTCTCCCTTTTGTGCGGCCCTAGTCCAGAGTCTATCTTGCTTGAAGGGGGAATAGTTTAGGAAGCATCGTACGAGCAAGATAGAGACAGCCACGTATTCATTGAATACTAGGCACTGGAAAAAAATAAAGTATGACGCGCTTGCGCGCGAGTACGTACAGCTCTGACACCATACGACAGTGGAGCAAGGGAGAGAGATATATACACTCAGTACAAAGCAATAGAATAGGATGGCTACATTAACGCGCATGCGCGTAGTATAGGTGTACGCGTCAGACGCTATATATTAGCAGTTGAAACAGCACGTGTGTATACTTGATATATATATGTGGCGTACCTACAAACTATTATTGAATTTATATTAATTTTGCTATTGAATTTATATTAATTTTGTTATGGCAACGCCGTGCTACTGGCATGAGCTATGGCAACGCCGTGCTACTGGCTTGAGCTGTCATTTTGTCTTACTTCAATTTCAATGTTCTTACTTTTTGGATCGGGCACGTGTCGGTAAATGTAAATTTAGTTTCTTAACAATAAATCACAGTAAAATCCAAATATATCATTGTATTTTGTTGTGATTATTTACGTTATTTACATCTGTATTCTGTGATTATTTGATAATATCCTTGAACCGCTATAATGTAAGTATATTTAAATTATTTAAACATTATTATAAATAATATTTCTAAGCCTATATTGGGCTAAAAAAATAAAAATAGTTGATTTACGACACGTGTTTCATCACAGATAACTATAACGCATAACTTCCATCAGTACGTGAGAGAGGCATTACTTCTGTGCAATCAAGAAATATATCTATACATCGCTGTAATACATGTAAGTAATATTATATATACCAATTGATATATATATCGCAAAGCTGTTTAAAGGTTCAAGAGAAATTGAGAGCGCGAACGCACACTGACGTATGTAACTATGTGTGCATACGCGCTCGGCGTGCACGCGCCAACATACACACTTATGTGCGTCAGTGAGCATTTACATTTTATACCTGAACCTTAGCATTACATTATGACTGCCGAATCCACTTGAAATTATTATAACATTCAAAAACGCTATTTTTGAAAAAAAATTCTCACCACATACAATATATTATCAAAAAACAAGTATGCTTTACATGAATTTTTCTATTTCACAGATTTCACCATGCCAAAAAAAAATGACGAACGTTCACAAGGTACAGAAGAAGAAAAAATAAAAAACGATAACGAGGATATTAGTTTACCAAATTTCAATTGCGTCATCAAATATAAGCGACTAAATGTTAGAGCTGGCGGTGTGGCAATCTACCACAATCAAGATGATAGCGTAAATATCGTCACACCAAACATGGAAATGACTGCAAAGCAGTCTCAGTCATATTCATCAACAGTCACACCAGTTGGCGATGTTTGCATTGCAGAATGTCAAATGCTGAATGGAAAAACTATTGTCATAGCCGCCATCTATATCTCACCGAACCAAAATCTTGATGGCATAATATATTTCATTCACCGCTCACTACTGGTTTACAGCCACGCAGGTGCAAATGCACTTGGAAGAGGCGAAGACAAAATTCCATTGATTCTCGGGGAAGATTTCAACGTAAATTTCGGATCCAATGATTCTTTGCGATGATTCAATTTCTTCGAGAAACATTCGGTTTGCAGATAAACAATAACCCTAAAGAATTAACAACAAAATCCGGAACTACACTAGATGCAATTTTCACACGTTATCTAGAAAATATTGAATCACGTACATATATTTCATATTTCAGCTATCACAAACCAATTATTTCAGTACTACCAATTGAACCACCAACAGATGATAGCATAATGCATATACATATAGTTAATAAAATCGAATTTTGGTTACACAAATTGTATACTGTTGTATTTCTTTTGAAATTATCCCTGTCTCCTTCTCTTCCTCTCTCGCTCTTTCTCTCTCTCTCTCATTCACACTCATTCACACACAGAAGTTTCACTTCTACCACGTGTACGATGCTGCACATAATTTTTATTTTTTTATAATAAATATACTGTATATATATTTAATTATATAACAAAATATTGGCGCCGGTTAGCACGATAAAGAAACGACTGGCGCGCTTTTTTACACTCGGCCAAAATCGCATAAGCGGTTATCGCGCCAATTAAGAAGAATAAGAAGAGGTAGTCGCTGGGGTAGATAATTACCCCACGAATGTAGTTACATACGTAATTTTTTGACTTTTTTTAATCTATTTAGTGAAAATGAAAGGTTTTTTCGCGGAAGAAGAAATAGCACAAATTTGTGAAGTATAAGAGTTTTCCGAAGATGACGAAATCAATAATTTTGTAGAAGATATGTAGTGATATCAGCGACTACGAAATTGAAAGTAGCAAACATGATACAGAAAGTGAGAACAGCAGTTATAGCATCACAAGTAAACTGGATCGACAAACGCACGAGAAATGGGAAGAGAATTTATCAGCACACAAATTACCTACATGGATTGATATGTCAACGTTTTTGGAAAGAAGATGCCGCATGCCAATTGTGGCATCGCATATAACAAATAGCCAGGTTACAACATCGCAATCAACCCTATTAACATCATTAGTTGCAAGCCCCAAACCTTTAGCCTCGAACAATATGTCTAATAATTGTGTGCTGGCCATTATTTTAGTGAAAAATAGTGCTGGTACATTATTTCCTTGTCGCGCTATTTTACACTCTGCGTCTCAATTAAATTTCGTTACAACCCAGTTAGCAAATCAACTTATATTACGTTTCCACCGCAGCCGGAGTTTGGGTTCTCTGCCGCTATCGTGTTTTTAGCGCAAACACCAAACAAAACACCTGTCAAATCCCATACAAAATTAAAACACAACTCCATACCTAAACCCATTTTTCAAAGTGTGTTTTGTTGGGTTTGCATCTAATTTAATTATTAAGTGGTGGCAATGTTGTTCATTTTCCTCATTTATTATTGCATTCTTATCGAAACATGGCAACAATGATTGCAATTTGTCAATATGACATTTGATTGACGTTTAATATTTTTCGTGTGGTAAGCGTTTGTGCGCGCAAAAAAGAAAATTAAAGTTATTGATTTTAATGGAAAACCATAAAAATCAAAAACTATTTGGCTTCCTTCTGCGGACGAAGCATTTCGGATATATGGGGTGAGAATGCAGCTGAATTGCGAGGTCCACGAAAGAACTCACATATATATGCGGAGCTGGCTCAGTCGCTGGGAGTTCTTGGACATGAGGTCCGTCCAATTGACATAAAATACAAAATACACAATTTCAAAATGAAATATAGGTAAGGCATATAATATATTATTTCATTAACCTTCCTACGGTCTTCGGGTCATTTTTGACCCATTTCAGGAAAAAAATTAAGTTTTTTCAAGAACCAAATTTTTTCAGGACTTGATGTTTCGTGACTTTTTCTAATTTATTATATTTTATATAATAAGCGTAAAATTAAAAAAAAAAAATAATTTAGGCTCTGTCGCGTAGAAATTTTTATACATCTACGACATCGAGTCAAATTTGACCCAACGTATAAATCAGAAGTTATTTGAATTAAATTTATTTGCTAATTGCAAATTTTCGGCTCAGCGGTTGCATTGTATTATTTAATCTGCTTTTATTGAGTTCACAGTAAACATAAATTTAAAAGCACGTGCTTTGTTTGGTTATTCGACTATTTATTTCGTAACGATGAGTGAAAGTGAATTCTCTTTGGCCGCGTTTTCGGATGATGAGGAATCATGTTCTGAAGTCGAAGATCATGTTGAGGTTGCAGATTCTTCCGACAGTGATTTTAGTGATGACGAAAATTCTCTTGTGCCTTCTGAAATGATGTCGTCGAAAAATGGTCAAATAAACATTTCAAAAACCCCTCTTGTAACAAGTGCCGGAAGAGCTTCAAGAGAAAATATTATCAGCTCGATTCCTGGACTAACGCGTTACTCGTGCTCACGAATTACCGAAAAAGAAATTTCTAGCTTTGAACTATTTTTTCCACCTCCTTTGATACGTACGATATTGACCTACACAAACATTGAGGGAACACGAATATACGGTGAAGAATGACTGGATATTGAAAACATCGAACTATTTGCATTTATTGGATTGCTAATATTAGCTGGCGTTTTTCGATCAAATAACGAAAGCTGTGAAAGTCTTTGGAACCCTGAAACCGGAAGTCCAATATTCGCTGCAACTATGCCTTTGAAGACTTTCAAAAAAATATCGAGAGTGATTAGGTTCGACAACAGGGAAACTCAAAGTGAACGAAGATCGTTGGATAAATTTGCTCCTATACGTGATTTGTGGAATCAATGGGTTGAGATATTACCTAAGCTTTACAATCCAACGGAAAACGTGACCATCGATGAACAATTAGTAGCTTTCAGAGGAAGATGTCCATTCTGCCAGTACATGCCAGCAAAGCTTGCAAAGTATGGAATCAAGCTATGTTTGGAACATCCAACCTTACACTGGCAAGGCAATCGGAAGAACCCCCGAAAAAAATCAAGGCATGCGTGTTGTTCTTGATTTGATTGAAGGCCTAAAAGGGCATAACCTCACAACGGACAATTTTTTCACGTCTTATCAATTGGCACAAACATTATTGGAGAAACGTATTACGATAGTAGGAACAATACGCAAAAACAAGCCCGAACTACCACCAGACTTAGTGAACATAAAACGAAGACCACTAAATTCATCAATCTTCGCTTTTACCGAACAAACAACTCTCGTTTCGTACATACCTAAGAAGAATAAAGCTGTGATTCTACTTAGCACTCTACACCATGATTCAAAAATTAGTAATCGTCGGGATAAAAAGCCAGAAATAATACTGGACTACAATAAATGTAAAGGTGGTGTAGACACATTGGACAAAGCTGTAAGCGGTTACACTTGCAAACGAATGACAAAACGGTGGCCTCAAGTAGTGTTTAGTAACATAATTGACATTTCAGCTTATAACGCTTTCGTTTTATTCAAATCTGCCAACCACACCTGGAAAGAGGGCTGTCTTACAAAGCGCCGTTTTTACTTGGAAAACCTTTGTATGCAGCTCGTAATACCCTATATAAAAAAGCGACAAACTTTACCACGAGCACATTTTTCACTTGAAATTGCCAAAAAAATACGAAAGGATTCTCAACTGGATGCACAACCATCATCATCAGGTCAATTTGGAAACACGTCGGAAAAGAAAATAACTAAAAGAAGTCGATGTCAACTATGCCCAAAAACTGATAACAAAACAGGATTAGTTTGCGACATTTGTAATAAATATATATGTAAACAACATTCTAAAACTATTATTTTGTATACAAACTGTCTGAAATAATTTATTTATTTTTTCTTTCATTATTAAATACACTTTTTATTTAAAGTTTTCGTAATTCATGAATATCTTTTTGTTATTGAATAAACGTTTTTGTTAAAGTTTGTGTTATTCACATAAAAGTAAAATAAAAATTTTCATAAATATATTAATAAAAAAATATGATAATGGAATAAATATGTTTGGATTTTCATTTTTATTTAAGATACCCATTTAATGGAAAAAAACCTAACAGTAAAAATAATCAAAAACCAAGTATAAACCTTGAAAATATAGTATTGGGTCAAATTTGACCCGAAGTCCGTCCGCGTCAGTTAATTTGAAGACCGTAGGAAGGTTAAAGTAAGTATTTCACAATGTCAACAAAAGACAGTTCAAACACAATTTCTCCCAAACTTCCGGTGGAAACAGTTGACAGTTCTCCCAAACACAACTCCTGCAAACACGGTGTTCGCTTTTGGTGGAAACATAATTGTTGAAAATGTACATACATATGTACTAGCAAAAGTCACATGTACTTATATGTATATTTTCGACATCAATATTGACAACGGGACTTTTCCCGTTAATGCTCGCCTGCTACTTTGTCGCTCGTGTGAGCGTCAGTAGAAGTTCGGTTAATCAGTTGAGTTTTGACTGCGAGTGCGTGTGGTGTTATTTTCAAAAGACTTGTGGTGTATTATTTTCAAAAGTATTATTTCAAAGAGTATTATTTTCAAAAGGTTATGGGCACAGTTAGCGCAAGATAAATCTCATTGTTCATATATGAATTGATAATGTTATAAACAATCATAATTAAAGTTTTATTTGTTTCAGCATTGTGAAATTTTATTGATGTACGTACATTATGTATGTATGTACATCAAGTGTTTATGTGTATATGTGTGTGTGCATTGAATCCCGTTTTTTAGTTTTCTCTTCTTTTGCCTAAATGCGTGTGTACGTCGCAATTTGCTTAAAAGTTTTTTTCCGTGATTGTGATATTCTTTATTCTTGCATCCATGCATACGTACATACATGCATAACGCAAACTTCAAATTATATGTGCATACATGTGTGAATAATAATTTTTGGTGTATATAAATTTTCAGAGAAAAAATGGATAAAGGGAAGAGAAACATAAAACCGTTTGACGGCGAGAGGTATTCTATATGGAAATTAAGAGTAAGGGGACTATTGTAGTATGTTGTATGCCTAATAAGCATATGCCCACAGTATTGTAGAGTATACAATACATCAAGTGGTCATATGCCATACTCACAACATAGCGACACTTTGTTGCTATGTTTATACAATCAAATATATAAGTGCAGCAATATGATCCGTCACTTATGCGGACTGGCCTGCAGCGTGGGATCTGCAGTGCAAGCACTTTGACGCTTCGACCGTTCGGTCCCAGCGCATTATATATATGCCTTCTGCATGTATATACAATAACATACATACATACATGCATACTACGCTCTCCCGTTCTGTCGCTCTCTCGCTGTATAAGCAGCATGTATTTAGCCTAAGTAATTTTTGAAATAAAAGATTGGATTCAGTTCCATATCAAAAGACAAAGAGAAAACGTGTTTAAAGATAACGAACCACCTTTTTTCCTACATGGCGACCGTGACAAGTTTTTAGTTTTCGTTTAAAACGTTCGCGCGCCAACATACAACAAAATTAAATTTCAACCAAATGATTTGGCCAAAATACTTAAAGTGCCCAAAGTCGTAGTGGGAGGTGTGAAGCAAAGTGGACAACAACAGCTACAACAACAACAACACACAAAAAAAAAAAAAGGGGAACCTAACCAGCGACAGACGACGGCGATGGAGGGATAGCTGTGGATGTCAAAATTAGTATCTGAGTGAGTAGAGTGTAGATGGATAGGAATAAGAAACAATAAAAGCGCGGCGGAATAAAACAAAAACTGAGGTCGGAAATTGACCGTCTCAGCAAAGAGTTGAGCAATCAAGCCAACCCGCCAGCATGGAACGATTCTGTTTCCATGCATGAAAAGCGCTCGTTTCACGAAGCACAACTAGTGCAATTGATAAATAAAAACAAAAATCCATCTATCACCTACCACCAGATTAAAAATTTGAAAAAGAAAATAATACCTCCATTACCAACAGCTATCCCAGAATACAAGCGACAGTGCCCGGATGACTGCGAGGGACCGCTGGACAGCCCATTCTGCAACTACACTACACTATTAGAAGAACAAGATTTATTAAGAGTAGTTGATGAGGAACCAGAAGAGGTGACAGATAAAATAATAAAGGCACAGAGAAATGCAAAGAATATTGTAATAGAATATTTAAGCGATTCGTTTGTTGTTCTTGCGAGCAGAGAAAATACTGCCAGACAGATTTTTGCAAATTTAGATGCACTATATGAGAGGAAAAGTTTAGCTTCTCAGCTATCTTTGCGCAAACAGTTGTTTGCTTTAAAATTAAAGGGTGATACTTCACTTCTAAATCATTTTAAGATTTTTGATGACCTTATAACTGAACTCATTTCGTCAGGAGGCAGGTTGGATGAAATGGATAAAATTGCACAGTTACTTTTAAGCCTTCCACCAAGTTACGAAGGAGTAATCACGGCAATTGAAACCCTGTCAGAGGAAAACCTGACATTAGAATTTGTAAAAACACGACTTTTAGACCAGGAAATTAAATTAAAAAGTGTCAGCAAGGATACAAGTGCTAAGGTGTTGCAGGCCATTGGAAATAACGTTTTTAAATTCAATAAATACAAAAATAAACATAATAATAATCAATTTAAGAAGCCTTTTAAAAACAAGTTTAAATCACCTCTAAAATGTTTTCACTGTGGCAAATTGGGGCATTTAAAGAAAGATTGTTTCATTTTGAAAAGGCAGGCAGGGAATCAGACTAACGAAAATAATGGCAAAGAGAGACAAGCTCAAATAGCTACAACTACACAGTTAGATCGCGGATTTGCATTCATGATAAGAAATACACAAAATAATGCAATTGCAAGTGAGGTAGATTTTATTCTTGACTCTGGGGCTTCGGACCATCTAATCAAAGACATAGCGTTGTTTTCGGAGTATGAACACTTGGAGTCCAATATTGCAATTGAGATTGCAAAGCGTGGAGAATATATCAATGCTACCGCCAAAGGAGTGGTCAACCTAAGCAATGCTGGAAACAAAATCTCACTGAAAGATGTGCTATATAGCAAGGAAATTCCACACAATCTTTTATCAGTAAAGAGGATGCACGATGCTGGCCTAACAACTGAATTTAGTCCTGAAGGCATAAAAGTCACTAAAAACGGTAAATTAGTGCTTAAAGGGAAGCGTGAGTATAATATACCAATTATAACATTTCAATTAAATGCAAAGGTATACACGTCTAATAAATTAAAGAGTGCAGAGTATCTCTTGTGGCATAGAAGATTAGGTCATATAAGTTTAGGAAAATTTTCGGAAATAAAACGAAATAACTTGTTTGAAGATATCAATCTTTTAAGTCGTATTGAGTCAAACAGTGATATATGTGAGGCTTGTATTAGCGGCAAACAATCTAGATTAAAATTTGAAAAAAGTAAAAATAAAGAGCATATCCAGCGACCATTGTTTGTAGTCCATTCTGATGTCTGTGGTCCAATCACACCACTTCAATTGATAACAAAAACTATTATGTGGTTTTTATTGACCAGTTCACACATTATTGTGTTACATACCTAATAACTTATAAGTCGGATGTATTTTCTGTTTTTAAAGATTTCATTGCAAAAAGTGAAGCTCACTTTAATTTGAAAATAGTGAATCTATATATCGATAATGGCAGGGAATATCTATCTAATGAAATGCGTGAGTTTTGTGTCGAAAAAGGCATCAGTTATCATCTTACAGTTCCTCATACTCCACAATTGAATGGTGTTTCAGAACGGATGATTAGAACAATCACCGAGAAGGCTCGTTCCATGATTTGTTGTGCTAAACTTAGCAAACAATTTTGAGGTGAAGCTGTTCTAACAGCAACATATTTAATTAATAGGTCCCCAAGTAGAGCCTTGAAAGATATAAAGAAAACACCTTATGAGATTTGGCATAATAAAAAGCCTGTTTTAAAATATCTCAGGATATTTGGCTCGACAGTATATGCACTTAATAAAGTTCAAAAAAGGAAGTTTGACGATAAGTCAATTAAAACTATACTTGTCGGTTATGAGCCAAATGGGTATAAATTGTGGAACATGAACTCGAGGAAGTTTATGATAGCAAGGGATGTTGTGGTGGATGAAGTTAACATCATAGAAAATAGTGATGTTCATAAAGAAGACTCTAATGTTAAACTAGATAAAGTTGATTCTAGTAATGATTCTGTAATTACAGTTGGAAGAGTTGGTTGTTCCATTGATGGAAAATTATGAATCTGTTCATAAAGGATCAGATGTGCACCCTAAAGAAAATTCCACATGTCTCGAGAATGCCGATCCAGTTATTGAAATTGATAAATTAAAAGAGGTTGCAATTGAAAAGAAAACTAGATGCAGTGAAAGAATTAAAGATAAACCCAAATTGTCATATCGATTTTTAGAAAAATGTCTTATGAATGCTCAAATATATTTGAATGACGTCCCGAATACTTATGACGAAATTCAATTTCGTGAAGATAGAGTTCAATGGAAAAAAGCCGTTCAAGATGAACTTAACTCTCATTCCCAAAACAATACTTGGTGTTTAGTGCAAAGGCCTGACGGGAAAAACATAGTTGATTGCAAGTGGGTATTTAGTATAAAACAAGATGAATTTGGCAATTTAAAAAGTTATAAAGCAAGACTCGTAGCAAGAGGTTTTACTCAGGAATATATGACAGATTATGATGAGACATTTGCACCAGTTGCACGAATTTCAAGCTTCAGATTTCTTTTAGCACTCTCAAATCAATATAACCTACAAATAATTCATCACATGGATGTAAAAACCGCATTTTTAAACGGAACTCTAAAAGATGAAATTTACATGACGATTCCAAAAGGCTTAGTCCATGGAGATGAGGAGAAAGTATGTAAACTCAATAAAGCAATTTATGGCCTTAAGCAAGCTGCAAGATGTTGGTTTGAAGTTTTTGAATTGGTATTAAAGGAGGCTGGATTTGAAAATTTAGGAGCTGAGTATTGTATATATATTTTAGATAAAGGAGATATTTCTAAAAATATTTATATCCTTCTATATGTCGATGATGTAGTAATTGCTACAAATGACTCTTGTACAATGTCTAAATTTAAATCTTACCTACTAAGTAAATTTCAAATGACTGACTTACAGGAAATTCGATTCTTTATTGGTATAAAAATTGACAGGAAGAACGATAGGTTATGTCTCAGTCAGTCAGCATATATTAGCAATGTTTTAAGAAAATTTAACATGGAAGATTGTCATGCAGTTAGTACACCTCTCCCAAGCAAACTAAACTATGAGGCATTACAATCAGAAGAATCATATGATGCACCTTGTAGAAACTTGATTGGTTGTTTAATGTACATTATGTTATGTACACGTCCCGACTTGAGTACATCGATAAGCATTTTAAGTCGATATACAAATAACAACAATAAGGAACTCTGGCAATGTCTTAAACGGGTCTTAAGGTATCTGAAAGGCACTATTAATTTGAAATTGACATTTCATAAAAATATAAATATTAATAGTATTCTGATGGGATATGTTGATTCTGATTGGGCTGGAAACGAGACTGACAGAAAAAGCACTACTGGATTCGTGTTTAAAATGTTTGAAAATTGTTTAATTTCATGGAGCACTATGAAACAAAATTCTGTTGCTGCTTCGTCAACTGAAGCGGAATACATGGCTCTATTTGAAGGTGTCAGAGAAGCATTATGGTTTAAGTCATTAATAAATGAAGTTAAACTAGAATTAAATGGTCCAATAGATATATTTGAAGGCAACCAAGGTTGTATTAGTATTGCTAATAATCCTACTTCCCACAAGAGAACAAAGCACATAGATATTAAATATCATTTCAGTAGGGAACAAGTTCAGAAGAAATTAATTTGTATTAAGTATATTCCAACAGATTCTCAATTGGCTGATATAATGACGAAACCGTTACCAGCAGCACGATTCATCACCTTGAGAAACCAACTGGGGCTGACAGAATAAATTAATGAGACAATTTATTCATACCAAACCTAATTAAACTAAAAGAAGGACAAATTTATTTCTGATTACACTCTGAACTTAATCTAAAAGGCTTATGAAGCTTTTTATATATAATTGATTTCATATTACTATTCAAACTTAATCTAAAACTTTTGAAACTGAAAATTGAATAATGATATTAATTTCATATTACTTACTTATTCTAAAAGCTTATGAAAGTGAAAAACTGAATTATTGTATTAATTCCTTTATGTTTTTGTTAATTGAAAATGAATTTTGTTAACTATAAATATTAATTGATCCGGATTAAGTTTTACTGGGTTTCCTTAATCCCATGAGCGAATGCTGGATCAAAATTGTTATCCCCAGAAATAGAAAAATTAAAAAAAAAAGAAAAAATAAATAAAAAGAATCGCACAAGCTCGTCAGTGAATATATTAATATTTTAAAAATTTGTTGATGTAACTTTTGAGGTGGCGTGTTGAAAATGTACATACATATGTACTAGCAAAAGTCACATGTACTTATATGTATATTTTCGACATCAATATTGACAACGGGACTTTTCCCGTTAATGCTCGCCTGCTACTTTGTCGCTCGTGTGAGCGTCAGTAGAAGTTCGGTTAATCAGTTGAGTTTTAACTGCGAGTGCGTGTGGTGTTATTTTCAAAAGACTTGTGGTGTATTATTTTCAAAAGTATTATTTCAAAGAGTATTATTTTCAAAAGTAATATTAAACTTCGATCTCACCATTCACCAGTTTCAGTATCTGGCATTGGAGAATCGAGTCTCAATGCAGACAGATGCGTCGACATATTTGCCCAAGCGAAGATGGTCGGTTTTCAACATCGTTTACAGCTTTCATAACACATAGCATAATAGACTATCAGCGGAATTTTGATATCAGCATTGAGGGCTGGAACATACCGAATAACATTAACTTAGCTGACCCATCATTCTTTAAAGCAAATCGTATTGATATTTCGATCGGTGCGGAATTGTTCTATGTTCATTTTCACGATTTTACTTAATTTATGTACACGATTGCAAAAAAACTAAACGAGCTATCCATTTCATTCAAAATGCGTTATCTTCAGTATTGTTTTCTCTTCTATGTGAACTAAAAAAACATCCAAACACATTTTTTAAGCGACTTTTTTACCCAGTTGAAGAGTTTTTTTTTCCTTGAAAAACCACTTTTTTTTTCTACCTTCCCCAAAAATTCGAATTTTACGTGTTTCTCCCAATTTTCTTAGTTCACATCGAAGATAATTACATCAAAATTAATAATCTTTTTTTTTTTTGTTTTCAGATGAAAATTGCAAGTTGTATCTTGTACAGAAGTTGGATACTTCAGTGGCAAGGCGCTCTGGGAATCTATTGATAACTCGGCTTACAATATATTGTTGGAGATTGTACAAATTTTTTTTTTAGTTCAATTATATATTAAACTATCCCCAAAACTTCATTTGGCTAATTGTTTTTTTTCTCATCCTACAACGCTTCGCGAAAACTACTGAATTTAGGACATCTAATTGGCCCGCCGGCCTTAAGCGACTTTTTTACCCAGTTGAAGAGTTTTTTTTCCTTGAAAAACCACTTTTTTTTTCTACCTCCCCCAAAAATTCGAATTTTACGTGTTTCTCCCAATTTTCTTAGTTCACATCGAAGATAATTACATCAAAATTAATAATCTTTTTTTTTTTTTGTTTTCAGATGAAAATTGCAAGTTGTATCTTGTACAGAAGTTGGATACTTCAGTGGCAAGGCGCTCTGGGAATCTATTGATGACCCGGCTTACAATATATTGTTGGAGATTGTACACATTTTTTTTTTTAGTTCAAATATATATTAAACTATCCCCAAAACTTCATTTGGCTAATTGTTTTTTTTCTCATCCTACAACGCTTCGCGAAAACTACTGCATTTAGGACATCTAATTGGCCCGCCGGCCTTAAGCGACTTTTTTTACCCAGTTGAAGAGTTTTTTTTTCCTTGAAAAACCACTTTTTTTTCTACCTTCCCCAAAAATTCGAATTTTACGTGTTTCTCCCAATTTTCTTAGTTCACATCGAAGATAATTACATCAAAATTAATAACCTTTTTTTTTTTTTGTTTTCAGATGAAAATTGCAAGTTGTATCTTGTACAGAAGTTGGATACTTCAGTGGCAAGGCGCTCTGGGAATCTATTGATAACTCGGCTTACAATATATTGTTGGAGATTGTAAAAATTTTTTTTTTTAGTTCAAATATATATTAAACTATCCCCAAAACTTCATTTGGCTAATTGTTTTTTTTCTCATCCTACAACGCTTCGCGAAAACTACTGCATTTAGGACATCTAATTGGCCCGCCGGCCTTAAGCGACTTTTTTTACCCAGTTGAAGAGTTTTTTTTTCCTTGAAAAACCACTTTTTTTTTCTACCTTCCCCAAAAATTCGAATTTTACGTGTTTCTCCCAATTTTCTTAGTTCACATCGAAGATAATTACATCAAAATTAATAACCTTTTTTTCTTTGTTTTCAGATGAAAATTGCAAGTTGTATCTTGTACAGAAGTTGGATACTTCAGTGGCAAGGCGCTCTGGGAATCTATTGATAACTCGGCTTACAATATATTGTTGGAGATTGTACAAATTTTTTTTTTTAGTTCAAATATATCTTAAACTATCCCCAAAACTTGATTTGGCTAATTGTTTTTTTTCTCATCCTACAACGCTTCGCGAAAACTACTGAATTTAGGACTTCTAATTGGCCCGCCGGCCTTAACTGGCGCCCAACTTACGGGAACGAATTCCAAAAGCAAAAATCGTTATAAAACGAGAAAAAATCGTGCCGAGAAAAAACTTAATAACACAGTGCGACATCAAAAATCAAACCGCACCGGACCTTTTTTTTCTGAAAATATACCTATTCAATAGCAAAACCCTCGCTGGGTTTTTAAAAGTTAGCTCGATTTTTTTTTTTATTGCGTTTTGAAGTTTTCTATTTTCATGAGATTAATTTGATGTGAAATATTTTTTTGTGAACAATACGGGTTTTGTTAACATATTTGAATTTATTAATTTCATTTACGTGAATTTTTTATGAATTAAGAAAATAAAAAATGTACAATTGTCCTGCAAATATTAACGTTTTCTGCTATTTTCTTCACCAACATTTGGACTATTTTAGTCAACAATTGTCGACAGAATCAGATGAGCAAGGAGAGCGCTACCATCAAACTGCGATGCCATTTGAGTCAAGATACCGAGGAAAACGAGCTCCAGGTGCCATACTAGCCGAAATATGTTGGTGGAGTAAACATATTTTTCAATACGACCAGGAAGAAAATGAAGGAAAATGGAGTAGCCAGGAGGAAAAAGAATATGAGGTAGAAGAAGAAGAGACAGGCATGGAATTCTTTACTGATGAATCTGATTACTCTGATAATGATGATGTTGAAATTCAATCATTGTCGAAAAGAGCTCGTCTCTAAGGTTTTAGTACGTAAAAATTCTTTATTTTAATAAAAAAAAAAAAATTATAAGAATTCAAGTCTATATTCTTTTTACTTAATCTATTTAATATTTTTACCTACAGAGTTTTTAGATATTTAAAAAAAAATTTAAAGCAGAGTATAAAAAAATTATTTTTATGAAGAAAAATCTTGTTAAAAATTTATTTTTTTAGAAAATAACAAACTTAAAGTTCAGTTTTATGTTTTTATCTTATAAATGACTTTTTTAGTACATTTTGCAACATTTTTGCTAGAAGAAATAGTGAGAAATTTTAATTATTTTCATAATTACAGTAAAAAATGGTAAAAACATACAATTTTTCGAAATTTTGGTATTCAAAATTGCGTATTGAGATATAGGTTCTTCTCAAAATAAGTTTATTTGTACATGTATATTACGAAATTTCTGCATCAAGCTATGACAAAATAAATCGATTAAATCAAACAAAGGTCGATTTATAAGTCAAATTTAGCGTACAGGTAAAACTCCAAAATCTCATGAAAGTAGAAAATTTCAAAACGCTATAAAAAAAAAAATCGAGCTAACTTTTAAAAACACAGCGAGGGTTTTGCTATTGAATAGGTATATTTTCAGAAAAAAAAGGTCCGGTGTGGTTTGATTTTGATGACCCCAAAATTGTCGCACAGTGTAATGAACCGTTTTTTCTGGTTCATGCGATAATGACATTCATATTAATTAAGAATTTGTATTTTTTTTTTTTTTTCAGATGACCACAAGGGTAGAAATCGTGACGACGGGGACACTGCCTTTTTTTCCCCCCTTCCACTGCAAGGACGCATAACTCCATGAAAATTCATTTTTTTTTTTTCAAATTTATTTTGTGTGCTCCTAATACATATATGAATAAATAAATGATAAAAAAATGTATCGCAAAAATATCAATAGCTTTTTTTTTATTCATCGTCAAAAAATGCTCGAAATTCGGGCCTCTAGACTAGAATACCCCCTTAAGGTGGCAGCTTAGAATAAGAAGTTAGTTATTTGATTTATTGATTGACAGCGATAAGTCGTGGTCGGGACTAAATAAATATATGTAAAAAAAGTAAAACAGTGTTTTAATATAAAGTGAAAAACTTAACTTGTACAAACACCTTTGTTTTGACTCGTAATAAATGACAAGAATAAACGAAATAAAAAAAGGTTTTTTCTGCGTCCCGAATTTTTTTTCAGGTATATTTTTTTTTCTTTCAGAGGTAGCTAATTCTCTATGTCAAAATGAAATACAAAGATAAGGAAACAAAAACATTTACTTCATTGAACTAAAAGTTCAACGAAATACAAGTCAAATTCCCACACAAATGCAAGTTAAGATATCAGATATCATTTCCGCTCTCGCAAAATATTTTGCGCTCCCACGAATTTTTGCTAACGTAGCAACCAGTCAAATTTTCGTTCCCACAATGTAACTGCATTCCTTTCTTGAGTGCAACGTGACTTTATGCTATAATTATGATTTTTGATAACAGATGAAGGGCAGTGCTAAACGGACTATTGTAACCTGCAGACGAATTGAATTAATAAAGGTGAACAAATCTTAATAATGTGTTTTTTTTAATAAACAAACAAATAAAACAATTAACTGGGGGCTCAACCGGGATCCGTGAGTCATAATTGTTTTATTAATAAGTGAAGTCAGTTTTTTATTGACTTCATTGTAATAATCGATTATGGAAAGCGACCCCTGCCTCATTACACTTAATTCCTGTTCTATTATATGCAATGGTCTTTTGTCCGCATAGGCAAAGTCCAATCTGCTGAGGATAGCGTCAAAGTTAAGGACTGTCCCATGGTTAGTCAGCATGTCATTAGCGTCTGCTATAATCTTATTCCTCAAGATTGTTAATGCGGCATAATATTTCCGACTTCCTTTATTATATAATAGCATACTGCTGTTAGCAGCTTCGCGCCAACTGACATAAGAATTTTTTCCATCAAATATAGGTAGTGATTTAATCACATCTAATCGAATCGTCAATCGATTGTGTTTAATATTCGCAAACAGTGTTTATGCTGGTTAACTTCTCTAGTTCCCTAGTTAGCTCGTCTATCTTATTTTGCAAGGGACCTAACTGGCTTTCTATTAGCCTACCTATGACTTCATGAGTAGCCATTCTTCCTTTGATTAAAAGTTAAACTTCGTCTGGTGGCAAATCTAATTCTTCTTCTAATAAATAGTGAACTTACTTAAATAGTCTTATACTTATTTTCTCCAGGCTCCTGCGATGTTCGTCCCGTCTATTTCACTCGTTGCTAGTGTCTTGGCCACACTAGGTCATCCTTCTATGGCTTTTCAATTGGCTTTCACTGACACACAGTGTTATTTAGATTAGTGCAGTTTTTTGTTAATTTCTGTTTCTGTGTTGTTTTTTTTCTGGTTTGCCAAAAATTCCAAAATTCCAGTTTCCAAATCACTGCAAAATAACTTTATTCTTGCTGTTGTGGTTTTATTGTATTTTTGTTGATAATCCAAATGTACGTTAGTCGCCCGTAATCCGTTTTGGCGTGGCGCGATAAGTTGGCACACACACACACACTTTGAATCTTTAACTTTTAATTTTTTTCTTAAGTGGCGCTGAGATTTATTATTCTCAGCCAAAGTAATATTTTTTTTTTTTTTTTTTTTTTTTTTTTTTTTTTTTTTTTCTTCACTGATCGGGATACTTATTTTTTTTTTTTTTTTTTTTTTTTTTTTTTTTTTTTTTTTTTTGGCGTCTCTACCGAATCCTTACTTTTTTGTTTTCAGGATATTACACGGTAGGGCATCCCGGTTGAGCCCCCAGTTAATTGTTTTATTTGTTTGCTTATTAAAAAAAAACACATTATTAAGATTTGTTCACCTTTATTATTGACGACATAGAACTTGAAATTCAAGAAAAAGTACTGGGAAACAGCACCGTATTGCCTTTTCTTTTATATGACATAAAGCAGCTTAGAGATGCTCTAAAAAGGATTACTCCAAGGAAGAAACGTTCAATTGACATCCTTGGAACAGCGTGGAAATGGATAGCTGGCACCCCTGATCGCGAAGATCACACTGTGGTTGTCAAAAAAATTAAAGGTTTATTAGGTAACAACGAACGACAGAAAGTAATTAACAAGGACACCATCGACAGAATTAATTTACTAACTAACAGAACTAACAATATACTGAAGACATTACAATCACTTCAAGAAGTTAGAAGAACAATAGAGGAATCAATTGCCAATAAGATAAAAACTGTTAAAGACGAAATAGTCAACATCGAATACGCTCTACAGTGGGCTAAAGTAGGAGTTATTAATTCTTTTTTATTATCAGAAAAGGAAATGGGAGAAGCAAACACGTTTCTAGATTTCGAAAAATTCCCCTATAATAATTTAGAAGAAGCATTAGGTTTCGCTAGTATAAGAATAGCTACGAATGAAAACATGTTAATATATATTATAAATTTGCCAGCAATAGAGCAATTAATTTGTGCAAAATTGTTAATTAAGCCTGTAAAACGAAATAATACAATATTGAAAATTGATTCAGAATATTTTTTAAAATGCAATAATGATTTATATGAAATCAAAAAAACAATGTAATAAAGTTAATGAATTGACTATTTGTAATAGGGATAATTTACTAGAAGTAAGTAATTCTAATTGTGTGAAACGGATTCTGAATAGCAAAAATCATAATTGCACTATAATAAACAACCAACACGTACCTTTAGTACAAGAGCTTTTTCAAGGAACGATCTTTTTGAACCAATTCGAAGGGTTCGTAGAAATTTCAAGGAATAAATCGTACCAACTTTCGGGAACGTATCTACTTCAATTTCACAATGAAACCGTAACAATAGATAACAGAACTTACATTTCAAGAGAAATTTCATCTTTGAAACCACTCCCAGCCGTATTGCAATTGACAGCAAATAAATCTAATATTGAAGAAGTCCTCTCTTTGGGGATGATGAAAGAACTTCACTTAAATAATATAGAAGAAATAAACTCAATATCCACTAAAGAAAATTTAACACTGTCATTTAATTTGATCATGTCAGTAATACTACTTTCCTGTGTGTCTGCAATGTTCTACAAGTTGAGGACCAAACCAAAGTCAAAAGTTGAAATAACAAATATAGTTAACGAAGGATCAGAGCCGAAGGCATTGAATCCTGATGAACCCTCTTGTCACAAGACCAAATGCGGATTCCGCAGCATTAATGATTTACCGGTCTACTAACAATCGGGACGATTGATCTTACGGGGGGAGGAGTTAAGATATCAGATATCATTTCCGCTCTCGCAAAATATTTTGCGCTCCCACGAATTTTTGCTAACGTAGCAACCAGTCAAATTTTCGTTCCCACAATGTGACTGCATTCCTTTCTTGAATGCAACGTGACTTTATGCTATAATTATGATTTTTGATAACAGATGAAGGGCAGTGCTAAACGGACTATTGTAACCTGCAGACGAATTGAATTAATAAAGGTGAACAAATCTTAATAATGTGTTTTTTTTAATAAACAAACAAATAAAACAATTAACTTGCATGTAAATATATAGGGGTCTGGCCAGGCACCATGTGCGTGAACGAGGGTTAAAAAACGCACGAACTTATGGACTGACCTGATACTTAAAGGAGCCAACCATTTGCAAAACTGTGATTCTAATCACATATTTGAGGTAGTCGGTTACTTCAGCACGCCGAAGCCGCATTAGTAGAAATAAACGAAATAAAAAGAAAAAATGCGTTTTCGCAAAGATCAGAAGTGTGATAACAAGTTAAATTTTTTGGCTAAAAATAACACGTTGACAACAACGCCGAACGAGAGAGTCACAATTAATTAATTCCTTAGTAAAAACTTACCTTGTTAATACTTATATTTTAATAAAAGTACAAACCTATATTTTGGGGGCTCAACACGGAAAAAAGAATGGCATGCCTCAACGATTTGATTAAAATTAGCCTGCGCAGTGGCAGTAAGGACAAAATAACGACGCTGCATAAATATATTTTTGAAAGCGAAGGCGACAGAGGTAACCGCCAACGACTCGGAGAGTTCTGTGGCTTCCCCTACAACGAAAGCAGCGCAGAATTCGAACTTAAAACTCAATCCCCTTATCGGGAAGTTCGCCCGGAAAAAATTTCGCCCCAAATATTTTTGTTCGCCTATCGCAAATTTCGCCCGAACAAAATTTCACTTCGAATCAGCTGATATACTCTATTGTGAATTGATTGCGAACAAATTATTTACTTTCTATTGTGCTAATTTCGTAAGCAAGCGTATATTTCCTTAAAATAAAATTAAAATATACCTCAAAATTTTCTACAAATATGTATAGTATTGCGCTTAGGTTATTATTGAGCGAGCGTGAGGAAAATTTGAACGTGAAAGTGCTCAGGAGGCGATTATGGGACAATTCCAACCCTTTGGAGCTAAGTGATTCAGTGTGAGATAACAAAAAATGCTAATGGGAATTTGCAATACTAACTTAATTTCTTATTTTTTAGGTTTCGGCAATATTACAGGCTAAACAAGCCGGCATTTAAGTACTTACTAGATGTCCTTACTAACCCCTTGCCACCATTGAAGCAGAAACTCGGAATTCCACCTATTGTAAAATTGAGCGCATGTTTGCGATTTTTCGCAGAAGGAGGACATCAAAAAGGCGTTGGGAAGGACCATGAAGTGGGCCTAGCTCAATCTTCTTTCAGTGAAGTACTGGCAGAAGTGCTGAGTATTTTCGAGCTACTACTTTGTCCACAATGGATAAGTTGGCCCACTTTAGTTGAACAACGCCAAATAGCACACGATTTTTTTACAAAATACATACGTACAAATAAAAGTACTCAAAAGCGTAGAAATTAAAACTTTTGCTGAAAAAGTTAGCAGGCAATACTGTTTTGCCTATTCCATTTTGTTTAGAGTTTCGCATCTTTCAATTCTATTGAAAGTTCTGTGAAAATCATTGTGAAAATTACATTGCATTAATTGCATTTGAAGTTTTGATAAATAGCTGCCACATAGCCAAATTTAGGTACGTCTTTCGTTGCAGATTATCAATCTGATTTTTTGTTAATAACTGCTTAAAAATTATATACACAGTTGTGATTAGAGCCCGTTGCTGCCACCAATACTTTGCGTTTCATCAAAAAAAAAAGAACCCAGTTTTAAATAACACGTATTTATCCACGTAAGCATGATTTCTGTGACAAAAAATAACACTGACACTTAGCATCTTTTGACCACAGAAACATACGAGGGTTGCTATTAATATTTCTGGTCTACAAAGTTTTTAGCAGTTTGACATTTCAAAAACAAAAAAATTGCTTTATCGGCTTAGTATATTTAGTAATCATTTAAGTAAATTATAAGAAAAAGAAATTCCAAAGAATAAGAAAATAAACGGGAAAAAAGATTTCTTGAAGTGCTTTATTTTTATAGCTTGAGATTTTTCGTGAAATAACATTTTAAGTAAATTAATAAAACTGAGATTTTTAGAATACTTTGTTTATATTTAAAGTACAATAAAGGAAAACACTCAAAACACTACATTTTTCTTAACAATTTTCGGGGAAGATTTTATCAAAAATGCCTGTGTTTTCTTTACTACTAATTTTTGGATTGAATCTTTTAACAGACGAAATATGCCAAAACTAAGCTGTGTTTTGTGCCACAAAACGTGGACAAAAGAGAAAGTTAAGTTTGTTCATGTTCCCAAAGACGAAGTGAAAAGAAAAAATTGGGTAAAATCATGCAGCACTTCGTTGAAGCCAGGCGAAAAAGTTTGCATGTATCACTTTTCGGCAGAGGATTTCGAGATCGGACCAGATCGGAAAAGGGCTAAATTGTATAGTGATGCTCTTCCGATGCCTATCGAAATTTTGCATTGTTGGAATGAGCCTGAGACAGCCCCCCATTTAGTTGACGCTTCTACGCAAACAGAGTAAATTTTTATTTGAAAAGTGTCGTTTTATTTAAACGAATTTTGATTTAGATCATTTACCGATTTTCGTGTGTCTCAACTGGAAAAACAATTGGCCCATCTTAAGGAACGACTAGTGAAACTGGATGAATTCAAATCAAATGTCAAGTCAAATACTATTAAAAAGTTAGAAGACCCGACCAAAACAATTCATTGGGCTTGGGACGATATGGCATAGGCTATATCCTTGCATTCTATATATATTATATTATATATATATGCATATAATTATTTATACAACAAAGGATTACCGTTGCCTTGTGAGTCGACTGTCTCAAAATGGCTGCAAAAACTAAAATTTGAGGACGGTATTTTATGTTTTTCATTGAGCATGATGCGCAGCGTAAACGATGCCCCGTTAGAAGATAGGCTGTGTATAATAAGCTTCGATGAAATGAGAGTGGAATCGGTATTTGAACACGATTCTTTAACTAATACGGTGCGCAAACCATGTAAGAACGTGCAAGTAATGATTGTGCGAGGGTTAAGGTCTTCACGGATGCAGCCGGTATTTTGCGATTATGATTGCAAAGTTTCTAAAAGCATTTTAGAAAAGGCAATCAGCAAATTATATGACGTTGGCTATACGGTTGTTGGAATTGTTTCGGATATGGGTTCCGCAAATCAAGCCCTATGGAAGGACCTAAATATTTCATGTGGTACGTGAAGGTCGTTTAAAAACTAGGATTGATATTTTATAGATACTTATTTATATTTAGATCAAACATGGTTTGCCCACCCAGCGACAGACGGAAAGGTTTTCGTGTTCGCAGATGTTCCACATTTGCTGAAACTGTTAAGAAATCATTTCATCGACACCGGGTATTTATACAAAGGCACGCTCTTAACGGCAAGAGCTATCGCTCAGATTCTTGCGTATACGTCATTGTCCGATGCTCGAATAACGCACAAGCTAACGGAGCTGCATCTAACCGTGCATCACCGTGGCCGCCAGAAGGTGAAGCACAGTTGTTTTCGCACACCACAGCAAGTGCAATCCGAAGGTGTTATGCGTTTGGGCTCGATATGTATCAGCCCATGGAAACAGCAGAGTTCATTGATACGGTGAATGATTGGTTCGATATTTTCAATACAAAGTTTTCGAATTTTCAAATTGCTGCTGCAAAAAAGCCCTATGGGATGGACTTGGGCCAGCAGGATGAAATAATAAGTAAGATGGACGCCTTGAACGATGAAACATGCGCTTATGGACGAATTTCAATGTTGCCTTTTCAAAGAGGCATACAACTAAGCAACAAGTCCCTCAGGGTCTTATATCGTTATGTTCAGGAAAAGTATCTACTGATTTCAGTACATTCTGACTTATCGATTAAATCAGGATGTACTGGGGCGATGCGTGGCAAAGGCGGGTTGTATGACAATCCTAGTCCTATGGAATTTAAATATAGATTACGAAGATATTTATTAGGTGAATGAAAGCATATATTACTCATTTCTGAATAACTTAACTCTTTCTAATATATTAACAGCACGAAATACTTCAATATTAGTTGATCGTGGCAATGTTGAGGCCGATGAAACTAACTGGCTTCGTCTCAATGATACTTCTTTAGAAACTTTACAAAGTTTGCTTACAGAGGTTGAGATAGTTTCAGACGACTCTCTCTTTGCCAACGATTCATTAAATGAGGACGCTGACTTTGATAGCTTACACGAAGATGCCCTTGAATATATTGCCGGTTACATAATACGCAAATTAAAGTTGACCGATTGTTCATGCAATGAGCCTACATTTACTTGTGTTGACACTTTATCTAAGGGCGGATTAGTTAAACCAAGCACCGAGTTCTTGGACAAAATTAAAATGCTGGAATCAGCGTTTAACCAGTGCGACGGCAGGGAGCTTAACGGTGGGATATTATTTTTACAAAAATTGTTCACATTAAGTGAAAACGTGAGTTTACGCGATGATGTTAAACGATTTTTTTTTAAATGCCGGATGCACTTTCGAATAAAGCATCTTAACCGGTGCAATAAACAAAAGAAGAGAACAATGAGCATTCGATAAGATAATTGTAAGTAAAGTATGGAATGCTCTTGGCGTCTATTTGTGTTTCTGCGCATATATAAATTTATCTTTTTTTAACACAGATTTTATACTTGTAACTTTGCAGGTAATCTCGTTAAAAAATCAAATGTATGATTAGCGGACGTGACGAAATAAAAGTGGTTTTTCCTCGTTAAGAGTTTCCACTATTCTCAAGTTGTTTTATTTATTACTTCAGTGTAGGTTTACAAGTGGCACATATACATAGATTCCAATCCGATGCATGGTCAAAATACATATATATGTGACACAAATCTATGGGAATAGTTAAGTTAAAAATATAAATAATTAAGTACCACTTATAAAATAACATAAAATTATTCTATGGCTTACAACGGCCTTTTTCAATTTTTTACTACATTTTCAGAAAGGGGATAAACGTATGCCCTTTTTCCCCTTGCTTCCAAATTGCATCAATGAATTAAGTAGCATGCGAAATCAGTTGTCAAACTTTACTTAACCTTGTAGAATTGAATCATGGTTTTGACTCGTAATAAATGACAGAAATAAACGAAATAAAAAATGTTTTTTTCTGCGTCCCGAAATTTTTTTCAGGTATATTTTTTTTTCTTTCAGAGGTAGCTGATTCTATGTCAAAACGAAATAGAAAGGTAAGGAAACAAAAACATTTACTTCATTGAACTAAAAATTCAACGAAATACAAGTCGAATTCCCACACAAATGCATGTAAATATATGGGGGTCTGGCCAGGCACCATGTGCGTGAACGAGGGTTAAAAAACGCACGAACTTATGGACTGACCTGATACTTAGCCCTAGAACACACACCCAGAAAATACCACGTACACACACACCCGGGATACGTTTGTACCCGGGACCTTATTTGCGGTTTTTTTATTGCTTATTCAACCGATTTCTATGATTTTTTTTTGAAATGTATATTTTAATATATAACAAGTATTTTGTCTTTTGTTTCATTCGAATATTCCTACTGGTTCTAGCGATATGGGCAAATAAAGTCAGGACATGCAACAGTGGATTTTTGTTTTTGTTGTTGTCCTGATAAATGCAAAACAAAATAATACAATTTATAATAGGACTATGAATAAGTTCGTGCGGTTTTTTTTCGAAATTTGAAACTTTATTGACGTAAAATGGTTACAAATTTAATATTCAAAATATTGTCCATCGCTTACTACTACTTTTTCCCATCTTTCTGGCAATTCACGGATTCCCTTTGTGAAAAATTCGGTCGGTTTTGCCGCAATCCACGAATCGATCCATTTTTTGACTTCATCGTAATTACGGAAGTGCTGGTCAGCCAGGCCATGTTGCATCGATCGGAAGAGATAGTAATCGGATGGCGCAAGGTCTGGACTATACGGCGGGTGGGGTAGGACATCCCATTTGAGCGTTTCTAAGTATGTTTTGACCACTTGTGCAACATGTGGCCGAGCATTGTCATGTTGCAAAATAACTTTGTCGTGTCTATCGGCGTATTGCGGCCGTTTTTCTCGCAGTGCTCGGCTCAAACGCATCAATTGTCGTCGGTAGACATCCCCCGTAATCGTTTCATTCGGTTTCAGTAGCTCATAATACACAACACCCAGCTGGTCCCACCAGATACACAGCATAACCTTCAGGCCATGAATATTCTGCGCCGACGTCGATGTTGAAGCATGGCCAGGGTATCCATACGTTGCCCGACGTTTTGGATTGTCGTAATGGACCCACTTTTCATCGCCAGTCACAATTCGATGCAAAAAACCCTTTCTTTTGTGCCGTTGAAGCAGTTGTTCGCATGCCATAAAACGGCGTTCAACGTCTCTTGGCTTCAATTCATACGGCACCCAATGGCCTACCTTTCGGATCATTCCCATGGCTTTTAAACGTTTGGAAATGGTTGATTGATCAACTCCCAAAGTTTTTGCAACCTCTTCTTGCGTTTGAGCCGGATCTTGATCGAGCAATTCCTCCAATTCGGTATCCATGAACTTTGGCGGCGCACCCTCGCGTTCTTCGTCTTCCAAGCCAAAATCACCACTTTTAAAGCGTGCAAACCACTTCTGGCACGTTCGCTCAGATAGAGCATGCTCACCATAAACTTCCACCAAGATACGATGACTTTCGGCTGCTTTTTTCTTCATATTAAAATAATGAAGAAGAATTCCCCGCAAAAACACATTATTTGGCACGAAATTCGACATTTTCAAGTGTGGTAAAAATATTGTTGTTTACGCTTCAAATAAAAAACTTATACTGACGTTTGTGCCTTACGACAGTAGCTCTCCAATGAATGTTTGGAAATGTGGATCGATGGAATAATAATCAAGTTACGCCATCTGTTGTAAAACCGAAACGAACTTATTCATAGTCCTATTAATAATATACTTGTAGAGTAACAACGAATACACATTTTGGTTTTTATTTCATTGAAATATTCCACCTGGTTCAAAAGATTGTTTTCACACGAGGTGTTGTTATAAATGCTGCCTGTTGATATTTTCATTATTGTTTTGGTGCTCAAAATTGTAAGAAGTGAAAATATAAGTGAAAATAAATATAACTGAAACTATTCTAATAACTGGATACGAAATGACTTCAAGAAGAAACGAATATTTATCAAGTGCAGCATATAGAAGGTAAAAAATGTAAAATAAGCAACAATGTAAACATATACTAATTTTTTTTATTATGCAGGCTAACTGAGGAACAGCGAGAATCATATATACAATCTTTATTTGATGAAATTTGTGACGATGACGCTCCCTATGACTTTGACTCAGAAGATGAAGAAGAAATTCAATTCAATGACATTGAAATTGCTGACGACGATGCTGAAGTTTCGCAAAGTGCCGCAGAAGTATTACCTGATTATGCGGACTATAAGGATGATGAAGAAGAAGAAGTAGAAGAAAATAATGAATTACCTGCTAGTAGCGAAAAATTTCTTGCACGTGATGGTACTGAGTGGATGAAAGAACCAAATGTAAGTCGTCAGGTACTCAGACAAACTATTATAAGAGAACGTTCTGGACCAGCTAGATGCGCTGAAATGTTGTCAATAGAGCAAACATTCAAATGTTTCATGAACGTTGAAATGGCTGATATAATTATGCGCCACACAAATAAGTTAGCAAAAGAAACTTATAATGCTTACAACAATGCGCATCCAAACACAACTCCTAAGTCATGGACGCCTGTGTCAATAACAGAGCTGTATGCATTTTTTGGCATACTTATTATGACTGGTGCGAACCATAGCAATGGAGAACATGTTCGAGATTTATGGAGCGCCAAAAACTATCCTTTATATAACGCGCCACAATGGGAGTCAACCGTTTCTGTTCGATATTGCGGTTCCTAAGATTTGACGATAAAAACACACGTGCAACACGCTTACTAACTGATAAAGCAGCACCGATCAGTGAGTTGTGGACGATGATGAACAATAATCTTGCTGCACATTACAAGCCCAGCTCATGCTTGACGATTGATGAACAATTATTTACTTACCGTGGACGCACACGGTTTACGCAGTACATACCGTCAAAACCTGCTAAATATGGTGTCAAGGTTTGGTGGATTTGCGATGCCACAAATGCATATCCATGCATGGACAAATATATACTGGCCAAGCAGAAACTGGTAGGGAAACGAACCAAGGCGAACGAGTGGTGAAGGATTTGTCTGCCAAATACTAAGGAAGTGGCCGAAACATTACAATGGACATTTTTTTTACGACCTTGCTAGTTGCAGAACTGCTTCTCACCTGGAAACTCACGATCGTTGGAACTTTGCGCAAAAACAAATCATATATTCCTCAAGAAATGAAGCAGAACAAAAACAGGACAATTGGTTCAACGACATTTGGCTTTAAAAATAATGTGACAATGTGCTCTTATGTTCCCAAAAAAAATAAAGCAGTCATTTTGCTTTCGACCATGCATAATGATGCTGAAATAGCTGACAGTGGGAAACCTGAAATAATTGAATATTATAATCGTACCAAAGGTGGTGTTGATCGAATGGACCAAATGTTTGCGGAATATCCAACACAAAGACAAACAAAACGATGGCCACTAGCGATGTTCTTCAACATGTTGGACGTTACAGCTCTTGCAGCCTACATTGTCTACGATTTGAATAACCCTATGTTGCCTTGGAGAACAAACAACAAGCGTAAGCAGATCCTCCGCAGCTTGGCTGAAGCATTGTGTATGCCCATTATTGAAGTCAGAGCCATAAATCGTCAAGTGGCGCGAAATTTTTCGACTAAAATTGCTATTGAAGCATATTTCAACCGACCGCTGGAATCAATGGTGTCAACAGCAGCATCAACATCTTCCGCAGCGCGCACGCCAAAACCTGTGTCCGGATCTTGCTATTTATGTTACGCACAAGAGGAAAAACGCCGTAGAAAAACCAGAAAGCTGTGCGCCAAATGTAAGAAGCCAATGTGCCTTGAACATTCGGTCACATCAACAAATTGCTCTATTTGCCATGATTTTCCTTAGATATAAGATGCATTTTTATAATTTTTATAATAAAAGTCAATAATATAATGTGTGAAATGAATATTTTTAATTTTTCAAATAAAAAAATAATATAAAAAATGTTTTTTTTTTTGATTATTATGAGGATTTTTACTATTGGGGTACAAACGTATCCCGGGTATGTGTTTACGTATATAATGTGTTTGGAAGGCTGTAGCTCCTGAACCAATGGTCCGATCTGGTTCAAATTTTGAAATTGAACTCAAAACTAAATAATCTTCCTAGATCCGAAGTTAGCGGTATAGAGGTATAGCGGTTCAAAAGTTACAACACTTCAAAGTTGAAAGTGGATACATTTGTACCCGGGTGTGTGTTCTAGGGTTAAAGGAGCCAACCATTTGCAAAACTGTGATTCTAATCACATATTTGAGGTAGTCGGTTACTTCAGCACGCCGAAGCCGCATTAGTAGAAATAAACGAAATAAAAAGAAAAAATGCGTTTTCGCAAAGATCAGAAATGTGATAACAAGTTAAATTTTTTGGCTAAAAATAACACTCAAACGTATTCATAATATAGTGAGCAATATGAGTAAGTAATATAAGGTGCGTTTCATAACTATAGGGCACATAACATGAATATTTAATCTTTACTCCAAAAATATGTAGGTACTCTGTAAAAATAAATGAATATATGGAATAATACCGTTATTCTTCTTAGTATCAATAAACAACAACTTTTCATCGTGGTGTTTTTGTGTTTGTTTGTACCGTTACTTTGAGCACGAGTCAGAGCAATTCGTTACTACTTTTCCCGTTTCATAACTATAGAACGCATTAGGAATTGCAGCTTTAAAGTGCATACACGTGTTCGCTGAGTACTACTTTTAATTAAAATAGTTTTTAAAGACAATAAATGTCAATATGCCACGTGGTTCAAAACTTTCCGAATTCGAGAGAGGTAAAATTACTGCGTTGGATGAGGAGGGTTTCTGCGTCACAGAAATCGCGAAAAAATTAAGTCGCAGCCGACACGTGGTGACACATTTTTTATCAAATCCGGCAGAATATGACACAAAACGACGCGGAGGACCGAAACCGAAGCTTTCTGATCGGGACCGTCGCGTAATAATAAAAAATGCCAGTAATAAATCTACAAGTTGTTCGCAACTGGTGAATTTAACTTCAAAAAAGGTGTCAAAATCAACGATTTGGAGGGTGCTCCATCAAGCCCCAAACATATGCCGCCAAAAACTTAAGTTGGCACCGCATTTGACTGCTCGTCACAAAGCTGCTCGAATGGAATTCGCCAAACAACACATGGCCACGGACTGGTCTCAGGTACGTAATACCACACTCAAAAAATGGTAATTGTAAAAAAATTTCTATCACTTTAGATAATTTTTTCAGATGAGAAAAAATGGAATCTTGATGGCCCTGATGGCAACCGTGGCTATTGGAGAGATTTAAGAAAGGAGCCCCAAATTTTTTCTAAGAGAAATTTTGGTGGTGGATCGGCTATGGTTTGGGGAGCTTTTTCGATGGATTCGAAGTTGGAGCTGCAATTCGTTTCCTCCAAAATGAAAAGCCGGGACTACACAAACGTGCTCCAATGCAGTCTGCTGCCTTTTTTAAATGCAAACAGGCAGAAGTCATGGATTTTCCAGCAGGACAATGCTGCAATCCACACTAGTCGGGAAACGAAAGGGTGGTTTTCAGACAAAAACATCCCTCTTTTGGGCTGGCCAGCATGCTCTCCGGATCTCAATCCAATAGAGAATATTTGGGGCCTGCTAGCCAGGAAGGTTTATGCTGAAAATCAGCAGTATAATAAAGTTGACGATTTAAAAGCTGCCATTCTACGAGAATGGGATGCTTTAGATGGAAACCTCCTTAAAAATTTAATTAATTCTATGCCAAAAAGAATATTCAAATGTATTCAAACGAATGGAAACACAATTTAATAAACAAATAATTTTAAACCGTTTTTCTTTTGTTATTTTGTTATATGTCCTATAGTCATGAAACGAATAATATAGGGCCAAAACATTATACTCTTAATTTAAAGCAATATTACATTCACAAACGGGTCGGTCAGATAATAAAAGTACCTATTATAGATGCAAGCTTAGAAGCGTTTGCTACGTTTTCATATTTTTATTTGTTTTTTACAAGTACGACATAATTATTTCACGCCGAAATCTATGAGGGTAAGCTATGTCCTATAGTTGTGAAACGTACCTTAGTAAGCATGGATTACTTTCAACTATCACAGAACTCTGTAAAACACATTCCTATAAAGAATAAATTAAATGTAAAATCGTCAAATCTGGCAGCGGAATGGAAAATTTGGAGTACGCAGTTCAAGATATTTCTGGGACCATCCACTTTGAGCAGTCAGAAGAGTTGCACTTCACATCAAATTTATTTCGCTCAATGTCGACACAGCGTGAAATATGACAACTTATGGAGCAAACTGGAAATGTATTTCACTACGAACATTATAATAGAGCAAGTTTTTTTACAAAACGTCAATAATTAGTGGAGCAATTAGCCAGTATGTTGCCACTTTACAAAACTTACGCCTTCGAATATTTGCGTGAAGCTTGGACGGGAAAGAGTTCGCATACAAGAATACATACCAAACCCAATGAGATGTCGATACCAACCCATTTCCTTACTCCCTGTACTACCGAAAATTTTTGACAAAATAGTGACAAGAGGCATATGATGAAAATATACTAAAATTCAACATGCATACATGGCAAACTACGGAGCACACACACTTTGTCATCTATTAGAAACAAAAATAAAAAACAACTTAAATCAGCAAAAACTCTGCAGACTCGTGTCTGAAGACCTCGAAAAAGCATTCAACAGTTTTGATAAAGGAGCTACACGATTGGGGCATACCCAAAGTATTTTTGAAATTAGCATCATCCTTTTTCTCGTACAGAAGAATCTCCGTGAAATTAGATGGCTACCTATCTCAGAATCATGCACTAGATAATGGAATTGCACCAGGTTCCCCATGTTCAGGGGCCGAATCGTAACAGTCGTGAACGAGCAATTCGTCACGTAAAAGAACGCAAATCGGATTATAACTATCGTGATTCGGTATGATGACAAACGTCATCGAGTAATCGAACAACTCGTTCGTTCGAATTGTCATTCGATCGGTTATTTATAAACGTAATTCCGCAGAATTTCAAAGTATTAACGAAAAATGTAAGAATAACTAAAATATATGTAAATTGTGTAACTTTAAATGAAGTTTTATAATTTCAGGACAAACTGTAATAAATTAAACAACAAGCAGAAGGATTTAATGGCACATTTCATGAGTGAGCACACAGATTTGGCCAAAAATTCCTTGCCGAATTGTGCACAAGGAAGGTCGACTGCCAACCGACTTTGGGAAGAGCTCAGCAAGCAGTTAAATGCGGAAGGACCGCCAATAAAAAATGCGAAGTTATGGATAAAAGTTAGTACATATATTATAATCATGTTATCAAAATGAAACTTATTAGTTTCTTTCTAGGTATACGCAGATCAGAAGTACAATGCGAAAAGTTGTCCTTCAACAAAATTTCAAAAAGGCAAACAGGCGGAGGACCTTACCAGCAGAGGGCTTTAACTCCAGCTGGGCTTTTGTAGTCCAATGTGGGTGCCATCAATGCATCCAACCACTATTATTAAAAAACGAACATTAAATAAATTTTTCACAGCTAAAACATGGATTGAATTTACCTCCTGGAATTTGATAGTTCTCAACAAACCACTCTTTGCGCCTTCTCGAATCATCTGGCTCAAATTTAATATGTTTAGGACACAATTTGGCTTCAATTTCTTCCAAAACATTGCCCGTTAATTTCGAGACAGTGCTCTGGCACGTTCCTATCAAATAGTCATTGCCTATTGCATGCTGATAGCCACCACTTGCGAGTAGGCTGAGACACGCAGCCAGTTGGAGCACCGCCGGAACAGCTTTTGTGTCTTGGCAATTTATATTTATGTTATTTAAAACACAATTAAATGCTTCTTTGCTTAAGCGAAACCTTTTGATAAACCTGTAAGCGAAGGATATTTTATTACCTATTTTTCGTCATATATAAAGTACTTACGCATTGTTTGATAATGCTAGCGGATTGCTTTTGTCTCGAAGTTGTTTTCGCACAACTCTTTCATTATTTTCTTCATCGCTGGAACTTAAATAAAAGAAAATACTCGGATCCATTTAAACTTTTTATATTTTCGTTACTTTCTGCGGTTCATTTTGACACTTCAAATTCTATTGTGACTTAAAAAAACGAAGAAGATGAGAAAAATAATCGATAAACAAAATTACAATTACGATACGTCTTCTTTCGACTGTTATGATCCCAACTCGTTCATTCGATTATCGATTCACGTAATTTGTGTTCGAACGATTGTCGTTTCGTTAACGACTGTCACCATTCGACCCCAGTATTTCCTTTCAATGCTTACACGAATACAGTGTCAAAGGAATGAACGGAATTGACTTCATTGGCATCTATGCAGATTGCTTCGCATTGTCTTCAGGTGCTCAAGAAAACGTATCGCAAAGCCTCAACGCCATGGATAAAAAAAATATACGAATGGTCGAAGAAAAAAAAAATTCAAATTGATAAAAAAAATATACGAAAAAGAAAACAGGAGCTGCATTTCTAATGGCAACAGCAACAGAATATGTAAGAGTCGAAGCGCGCTACAACGACTTTCAATGGCTACTCCGAAGTCGATCTGCAAAGCTGGCGGCAAAATCAATCACAACGGTGTCCCATCCTCTACATAATGACTTTTGGAAACACATAACTAGCCGAAACCCGGTCAGTCAAAGCTGAAGCATTTGCAGCATTGCGGCTATATCTAAATACCTACTGGACACACTGGACACGCATACGCCAATACCACCAAACACATTTAGGATAAACAAAAACATTTCAATAGAAATGGCACTGAATTCTTTCCATAAAAATAACACCTTACGAAAAGTTTACAACAAAATATTCCTAACATATAAAGCAAACTGTAAAGCTGATATTTTTTATAATACCGATGGCTCTTTACTCGAGCACCCTGAAGTAAATAAAATTTTTGTTTATCGCACCATTACTCGTTGCAACGATACTGGTAGCATCGCACATCGATGTGCGTTGTCATCATATTCGCGAGCTTATAAATGATGAGAGAATCTCATTATCGTACGGTGCCCCAGATTAGATGATATTTTTACCAAGAATTTGTATAAAGTCAAGCACGAAAAAATTATAAAGCGAATTAATTAACACAATAAAGGCGTAAGTCGTAGTAATACGATTTAACTCGAATGTGTAGCGTATTGTGGGAAAATTCTTTAAAATGTACATAAGTTGTTTGCGATTATTTATTGTTTTATAGTAACCAAATAATAAACATATACCAATTTTGTTAATTTTATGCAGGTCGAAAGTTCAGACTACCAAATAGCAATTAGAAAGGCTCGTTGCATTAATGGAAGAGAATCCACAATTCGCAAAAGGGATTTGCACCAATGTTCAAGCAGCAAAAAAATGGGAGGAGTTTACAACGGAGCTGAATTGAATAGAACCACCAGTTAGAACGGCAGCAAAACGGATTAAGGTTAATGTTTTTTTGTGATGTTTGTAGAAATACATTTTTATTTTCCCTTGGCAGGTATAGGCTGACATGAAGTCAAAAGCGAAGAAAAACATGCCCAGAACTTCTGGTCCAAAACTCTGAGGAAAGTCAAGCGGAATTAAATTTAAAGGCCACTAGGAGCCAGCAGGAAAAACGAGGACAAATAAAAAGTCTCAAAAAGCAGAGAGATTGAGGTTACTGGAGTTGCAGACTGATGGTCAAACACGATTCTATGAAGAAATGATTTCTACCTTGCACGAAATAAAGCAATGTGCTGCAGAAACAGCGGAATATATGAAAAAAAGTTACGAATTAAAAAAAAAACGCAACCGATGAACTCTTGCAATTGAGACGAGAGGCATTGCAAACAATACTTCTTAAAGCTAGCATAAGCACTAATTGGATGATGAAATAAGCTCATCCAATAGTGAAATATTTACTGTAAACATAAACAATTATTTGTTAAGGATAGAGTAAGCAAAAATTTTGTATAAAAGAAATAACGTAGGAATAAAAGAATCACTTCAAGTTTGACTTTGGAAGCAAGCGTTTTATTTTTTTAACGCTCACCCGCGTTAGAACTTTAATTGGCGATCCTGCCAGGAGCATCAACCGTAAGCAAATACCTCGTGCGAGAGGGCATACGGTCGGTGATAATAAAATAAGTACCCCACGAATCGGGCGAAAAAACAAATAACACAATATATTTTGAAAAAAAGTACCCCATGAATTGGGCGAAAAAAATAAAAATGTTCGAGAATTTTTTTTTAAAAACAAAGTTGAACCAGTAGGAAATTCTCGCTGGACCACAAAGCAGAAGAAAATTCTCGCAGAACCACAAAGCAGTAGAAAAATCTCGCAGGACCACAAAGCAGAAGAAAATTCTCGCAGGACCACAAAGCAGTAGAAAAATCTCGCAGGACCACTAAGCAGTAGAAAATTCTCACAGGACTACAAAGCATTAAGAAGTAAAAATATAAAAGAAATGTCAATGAGTGATATTGATTTGACGATTCAGAATATCACCGATATGTATTCGAAGACGGGACGTTTCGATTTAGAGGAGGGGGAGTTAATACCCTACTCTGGTAAGCCGCATAACGGCAAATATATACAAAAAGTTAGAGTAAACAATACTTCTTAAAGCTAGCATAAGCACTAATTGGATGATGAAATAAGCTCATCCAATAGTGAAATATTTACTGTAAACATAAACAATTATTTGTTAAGGATAGAATTACAATAAGCAATACTTTTTAAAGCTAGCATAAGCACAAATTAGAGGATGATGAAATAAGCTCATCCAGTAGTGAAAGATTTATTGTAAACATAAACAATTATTTGTTAAGTATAGAGTAAGCAAAAATTTTGTATAAAAGAAATAACGTAGGAATAAAAGAATCACTTCAAGTTTGACTTTGGAAGCAAGCGTTTTATTTTTTTAACGCTCACCCGCGTTAGAACTTTAATTTACACGATTACAAACATTAAGGGGGTATTCTAGTCTAGAAATTGGAAAAAATCGAAATTTTTTTTTTCAAAATTCGATAGTTTAGGTATTCAAAAATATCTCCCTAAAAGGCTTTTGCGAAATTCGAAATTACAACTATTTTAGTGACGCGACAGCTAGACTGGTTTGAGCGGACTGTTTCTCGAAACTACTTCGTTCGATACGGTCGGCACGATATCTCAAGTTCTAATCAACCGATTTGCTTGAAATTTGTCATGAATATTCCTTAAATATATCTCTATCGTATGAAGCTCGAAAAACTGGAAATTTCAATTTTTTAATATGTGTAAACAATTCGAGAAAGCTAAAAATAAGAGAAAAATCGACCTCAATTTTTTGAGTAGCCGCCATTTTATGGAAAAATTTTTTTTTCCCGTTTTTTCTGGTTCATACGATAATGACATTCATATTAATTAAGAATTTGTATTTTTTTTTTTCAGATGACCACAAGGGTAGAAATCGTGACGACGGGGACACTGCCTTTTTTCCCCCCCTTCCACTTCAAGGACGCATAACTCCATGAAAATTCATTTTTTTTTTTCAAATTTATTTTGTGTGCTCTTAATATATGAATAAATAAATAATAAAAAAAAATGTATCGTAAAAATATCAATAGTTTTTTTTTATTCATCGTCAAAAAATGCTCGAAATTCGGGCCTCTAGACTAAAATACCCCCCTTTAAAAAAAAGATAACTCCGTTTTTAGTTTTTTTTAATTCAAAAAAGTACATGCACCAAACGATTTTAAAATTTATATGCGCATATTAGGGTGTCCCAAAAAAATTAAAGTGTTTTTTTTTTAACGCACACCCTCTTTTTTTATTCGAATGGTCTCAAAACATCTAAAAATAAAGTTTCGTCTATTTAGAATCACGGCAACTCGTGCCGAGTTGCGCGGAAACCTAACGGTACTTGTATAGTACGGCGCGCGAGTTAACGACGTTGACACATACACTACACTACATACATACACTGCAAACATACATTATCATTGTTTCCAAACAATAATGATAAACAATATAAACATGGTCTTTGCCCCTTCATACAATAAACACATGTAAGCATTAAAATACAAATATATGCAGAGACTAAACAATACCATGATAACAGCTAAATATAAAAACATGTAAACATATCTCAAACCAAATTGTATTTAGAAATAGTATAAATAGATCTAAGCATTAAAATATAAGATTAGTTCTGAAAATAAATGAATTC
Source organism: Anastrepha ludens (assembly GCF_028408465.1). Taxonomy (NCBI): domain Eukaryota; kingdom Metazoa; phylum Arthropoda; class Insecta; order Diptera; family Tephritidae; genus Anastrepha; species Anastrepha ludens. The sequence goes on along the minus strand of NC_071499.1, from coordinate 5,302,911 downwards.
AAAAAGGAGCTCCGCTCAGAAAAAGATATATTTTTATTATTTTCTCCACGCGGACACTTAACTCGCGCGAACTGTCGGATTGATTGCGTGTAATTACTTGTTTGTTTTATTAGTAATCGCGGGTTTTTCGTGTAGTCAACATGTCAGTGGAGTTACGAAGTTCCAAAAAGGAAATATTTTTAATAGGGGACGTAAAACATCAAATTACCGGTTCTAAACTTCCCTCTAACGGGCAAGTACTGGCAGTTTTGTTCTATAATATTCGTGAAGTGAACTTGAGTGTCAATGAAAGTGCAAATCTCACAATTCGTGAGTGTATTATTTATTGGGAAAAGGCACGTATACCGACCAGATCAATATCTCACTGTGTTAAGAAACTAGTTACTTAGCCGGAGTGGACAAAAAATAATAAAAATATGAATAAGTTCGTGCGGTTTTTTTTCGAAATTTGAAACTGTATTGACGTAAAATGGTTACAAATTTAATATTCAAAATATTGTCCATCGCTTACTACTACTTCTTCCCATCTTTCTGGCAATTCACGGATTCCCTTTGTGAAAAATTCGGTCGGTTTTGCCGCAATCCACGAATCGATCCATTTTTTGACTTCATCGTAATTACGGAAGTGCTGGTCAGCCAGGCCATGTTGCATCGATCGGAAGAGATAGTAATCGGATGGCGCAAGGTCTGGACTATACGGCGGGTGGGGTAGGACATCCCATTTGAGCGTTTCTAAGTATGTTTTGACCACTTGTGCAACATGTGGCCGAGCATTGTCATGTTGCAAAATAACTTTGTCGTGTCTATCGGCGTATTGCGGCCGTTTTTCTCGCAGTGCTCGGCTCAAACGCATCAATTGTCGTCGGTAGACATCCCCCGTAATCGTTTCATTCGGTTTCAGTAGCTCATAATACACAACACCCAGCTGGTCCCACCAGATACACAGCATAACCTTCAGGCCATGAATATTCTGCGCCGACGTCGATGTTGAAGCATGGCCAGGGTATCCATACGTTGCCCGACGTTTTGGATTGTCGTAATGGACCCACTTTTCATCGCCAGTCACAATTCGATGCAAAAAACCCTTTCTTTTGTGCCGTTGAAGCAGTTGTTCGCATGCCATAAAACGGCGTTCAACGTCTCTTGGCTTCAATTCATACGGCACCCAATGGCCCACCTTTCGGATCATTCCCATGGCTTTTAAACGTTTGGAAATGGTTGATTGATCAACTCCCAAAGTTTTTGCAACCTCTTCTTGCGTTTGAGCCGGATCTTGATCGAGCAATTCCTCCAATTCGGTATCCATGAACTTTGGCGGCGCACCCTCGCGTTCTTCGTCTTCCAAGCCAAAATCACCACTTTTAAAGCGTGCAAACCACTTCTGGCACGTTCGCTCAGATAGAGCATGCTCACCATAAACTTCCACCAAGATACGATGACTTTCGGCTGCTTTTTTCTTCATATTAAAATAATGAAGAAGAATTCCCCGCAAAAACACATTATTTGGCACGAAATTCGACATTTTCAAGTGTGGTAAAAATATTGTTGTTTACGCTTCAAATAAAAAACGTATACTGACGTTTGTGCCTTACGACAGTAGCTCTCCAATGAATGTTTGGAAATGTGGATCGATGGAATAATAATCAAGTTACGCCATCTGTTGTAAAACCGCACGAACTTATTCATAGTCCTATTATCAAAAAAAAGAGGAAAGGACGCGCCTTAGAATCATCGAGGAGGAAAAGCGACATGCTAAAAATTTTTCATCCTTAGCACCATCAACATCATCTTGCGAACCACCACTAGAAAAGTCATCTTCTGACTCTGAAATAATAGAATTAGAAGAAAATAGGCCCAGCGCAAGAGAAGCCTCCTCTCAGCCCGATAAAACTTCTATGCGGAAAAATATTATAACTCCCAAGTTAGTTGCCGCATTAGACAGGTGTCAATTAAGTGTGAGGGATTCTGTCTTTATAATTGAAGCTACTATTGAGGCTCTGGGTCACAATACGGATGAATTCCCTATAAGCAAGTCCTCCATCCATAGAGTTCGTACGGAAATGCGAAAAGAACGGGCTGAAGCTATACAAATTGATTTTCAAAACAAGGTCCCGGACACGGTAACTGTCCACTGGGACGGAAAACTGTTGCCAGCTCTAGATTCACGTAAAAGTAAAGAAGAACGCCTACCGGTAGTTATTACGTACGATAATAAAGAACAAATTATTGCTGTTCCTAAATTGGATAGCTCGACAGGAAGGGAACAGGCAGACGCAGTTTGGGATGCTATTATGAACTGGAACCTTGAAGACAAAGTGCAGATTCTCTGTTGTGATACTACTGCTTCTAACACAGGCCGCATAAATGGATCATGTGTGCTTCTCGAACAAAAACTGGGTAGAGAAGTGCTTATTTTTGCTTGCCGTCATCACGTTTACGAATTAGTACTTAAAGGCGTGTTTGAAGCGAAAATCAGTCAAATAACTACAAGCCCAGACATCCCATTATTTAAGAAATTCCGAGAAAACTGGAAAAATATCGATCCTGAGAAAAAACAAAGCTGTACAGAAAAGCTATCTTGTTTTAATGTTTCGGAAATTGACAAGCTGCTAGAATTCTACAAAACTGAATTAACCAAAGAAATCGTTAGAGATGACCATCGCGAATTAATTGAGCTTTCAATTATATTTCTTGGCGGAGATTCAGAAAAGAAATATAAGATTCGGCCTCCAGGTGCTATGCACCAGGCTCGATGGATGGCGAGAGCCATTTATTCATTGAAAATATCGTTACTTAGCTCTCAATTCAGAATTTCAAACAAGGATAAGGCAGCTCTGTTGGACGTATGTCTGTTCATCGTGACATCCTACGTAAAAGCCTGGCTCCAATGTATTTTAGCAGTAAAGGCGCCGTATCAGGATTTGTATTTTTTGAAGGCCATGAAAAATTACGAAACAATAGACAAAAGCATTTCAAAAGCAGCTTTGCAGAAGTTTTGCCAGCATTTGTGGTATTTGACAGATGAAGTATCTATTCTGGCTTTATTTGATGATGATGTCGATCTAGAAACTAAAGTAAGAATGATTGCTAACTTAACTAGAGAAAACCCAACAGCCCACAATAAACGCTACATTGCATCGAAAGAAGAACTCTGTGGCCCACTTTTTGGTACGTTAATTAAGGTTTGATTTTGTTCTATGACTAAGTTTGCTAATAGGTATAATTGATAACTGATCTATCTGTTTTAATTTCAGAGAGAAACATTGATGACTTCGTCTCTGTCAAAAGCAAGTTCCTGTTTAATCGACTCCAGATTGCCGACAGTTTTCTGAACAAGTGCCCCTCTTCGTGGTCAAATGATGATTCGTTTCTACAGGCTAAAAAGAAGCTGCTAGGACTGAAAGCAGTTAATGATACGGCAGAAAGAGCGGTTAAGTTAATGCAAGACTTCCATGGTTTGATCACTGTTCAAGAGGAGCAAAAGCAATTTTTATTACGTTTTATTTTATATTTATATATATATTTTTATTTTATATTTAAGTTTTTAGAGTCAAATGGAAAAAAATAAAGGGTGTGCATATTGAAATTCCGAAAAAAAAAATTCCCCCTTGTAGCCTGGGACACCCTAGCACATATACACACAAACATGTACAAACACATTGGATACATATGTACAGCTGTTGACCGCTTTGCATTTGTTTTCGTTTGCTTTCTAGTTCTTATTCTTATTTTGTTTTGGTGTTTTATAATTTTTGTTTTTTTGAATGCAGTGGTAAATATTTACCGCTATTTTGAAGGTAGAACTGAGTACTTCTCTGCCTTTATTTTCTTTCGGAAATGATTCAAGCAGTTTACTTTTTTTGTGCTCTCTGATCATAAACAATTAACATTTTTAAACAGTGGAAAAAAATGAGTTTCAAGAAAAGTTCTAATGCAATTTCAAGAAATTCGTAACGATGGGAAAACTCTTTGATTCGCTTCGAGAAAAGCAGAAATAGGCGGCAAGAAATAAAACATCGCTTTACTTAAACCAGTGACCGTACAAAAGAAAAGTGTTATAAATAAACGCAAGTGAATCTGATACAACACCTACAAAAAGACTTAGAAAAGTCAAGTGTCAAACAAAGATCGCAGTAGACATGATAGAGAAAATAAGTTTGAGTAGCAAAAAAGCAACTAAAGTATATGAAGAATTAGTGAAATCAGGCATTGATATTCCTCTGCACCCTCACAATCTGCCATATATAAAGCCTCAAGAATTGGTGTCTTCATTTTGACGGCAAAAAATTTGGAAAAAAGGAAGCGCAGGTAGTGGTATTGTGAATGAAATTAAAGAAGTGCGAGTAGCGGTAATTGTGCTTGAGAATGGGAAAAGTGTCACAATATTTGAAGGTAAGAAATAAAAATTAAGATTTTATAATCCCATGAATTTTTTATTTCCCATGAACAAAAGATTCGTATCGTTAATTTCATGTGAATCAATCCTTATATTTGAATTTCGAATATGCTATTGTGAACATCACTCATGTTTTGTTTACAAATTTTTGCAGAAAAAATTGCTGTTGTGTAGTCAAACATTTTTATTTTTGCGTTAAATATTATATTAAAATTGTAATGATTAGTGCTTACTTGCGCCTTTGTTTAATTGAAGAAGAAACTAATGCCAGTCAGCAATTGGCTGATCGAGTGTCCAGGAGGATATTACGCGACAAGTGTAATCTCCTTGAATTATCCAATGCAAGGTAAACATGCAAATAATTATACTCGTAAACCAAATAAATAATCGCGTTTTAACTATTTATACATAGCTTTCACCAATTGTATAGAATAAATAAGCCGGCGTTCAAATATTTGTTGGATGTATTGCACAGTGGTCTGCCAGTGGCACGTAAACGTTTTGCAATAGACACAGTCGTAAAGCATTCAGCTGCTCTAATAAGATTTTTTGGTGAAGGAGCATACCAAAAAGGAGTAGGGAGGCAAGTGGATGTTGGCTTATCGCAGTCAAGTTTTAGCCACATCTTGTCTGAAGTATTGAATGTTTTTGAGGAGTGCCTTTGCAATCAGTGGATAAAATGGCCTACTAAAGAAAATGCGTGAAATTGCTTTGGATTTTCATCAACAATTTAATATCCCAGGCATTATTGACTGCATAGATGGCACACACGTTAGAATTATAGGCCCTAGGAATAATAAACACTTATATTATAACAGAAAGGGGTACTATAGTATGAATGTTTTGCTGGTAGATTGGTAAAATTTGTGTATGCTTTTACGCATGTTAATAATTTTATCTGCAGGTATGTCATAACAAAATGGCAATAAGATATGTCGATGCTACACACGCTGGATCCTGCCATGACTCATTAATTTGGAATCAAAGTGAATTGAGGGTTTCAATGGAGCAGGACTACTTGCTAGGCACTAGAAATGTTTGGCTGCTATGTAAAATTTTAATGAAATCTGTAAGTCCAAAATCAAATTTTGTTCATAGGCGACGCTGGATATCCACTGGAGCCGTGGTTGCTAACACCCCACAGATCAGCGGAAGAGGGCTCCACAGAAAGCAAATTTAATGAGGTTCATGCACGTGGACGTAACATTGTGGAAAGGACCAATGGCGTCTTAAAAAATAGATGGAGGTGTGTACTAGGAGCCAGGGAGCTACATTATTCGCCTAAGAAAGCAGCTCAAAAGTAGTGACTTTGCGAATAACAGACTCTCTATGCTTACTAAAACATGGAAATAAAGTTATAGCAAGAATTGATGTTAGCAATATGTACACCAATGAAATTCTTGACTTAGGTCAGTTCTTTCAAAGGCTTGAAACAGAAGCCGGTATACTTAATATTAGCCAACTCAAAGTGGCACCGAGCGAAAAGATCTTTGAATTAATTTCAATAGATACTTTTAAAAAAATAGGCAATGAAATATTGAAATCATTAAGAGTAGCGCTACTCCAGCCGGTGACCCTAATACAAAAAGATAAAGAAAAAGAAGCAATACTGTTTACATTCCATGATGATCCAATACAAGGAGGTCATACAGGAATAGCTAGAACAATAGCTAAAATAAAAAGGCACTACTATTGGAAAAATATGACTCGTCATATCAAAGAGTACATACGTAGATGTCCAAAATGCCAAATGTCAAAGACGACATTACACACAAAGACCCCAATGACTTTAACTGAAACTCCAATATATGCTTTCGACAGAGTGATAGTAGATACAATTGGTCCACTACCACGCACGGAAAATGGAAATGAATACGCAGTCACTTTAATATGTGATCTGACAAAGTATTTAGTAGCAATTCCAGTTGCAAACAAAAGTGCAACAACTGTCGCAAAAGCTATATTCGAATCTTTTATTCTGAAGTACGGTCCAATGAAGACGTTCATTACGGACATGGGAACAGAATATAAAAATTCAATTATATCTGACTTGTGCAAATACTTAAAGATAGACAACATAACGTCTACTGCACACCACCATCAGACCGTTGGAATAGTAGAAAGAAGCCACAGAACATTCAATGAATATATCCGTTCTTACATATCTGTTGACAAAACAGATTGGGACGTATGGCTACAATATTTCGTATACTGTTTCAACACGACACCCTCTATGGCACATAATTATTGTCCATATGAGCTAGTTTTCGGCAAACAGAGTAACTTGCCAAAATATTTTACAAATATAGATAAAATAGAACCTATTTATAATATAGATGATTACTCTAAAGAAGTTAAGTTTAGATTAGAATCAGCCTATAAAAGGGCTAGATTACTATTAGAAAAACATAAAAATAGAAATAAAGAATATTACGATAGGAATATTATAGATAGTAACATAAAAATAGATGACCTAGTTTTATTAAAAAATTAAACAGGTCATAAGCTAGATAAAACATATTTAGGCCCTTATACTGTAGTAAAAATAGAAGATAACGATAATATAATAATTAAAGACAGTAAAAATAAGAAACAAAAAGTACATAAAGATAGGTTAAAGATTTTCATTTCTTGATATATTAAATACATGTTACTTCATAATCAGTTGACTACTATTATAAAGTAAAGTATGGCCATACCTATAATAAGTAATTAATACCATTTATATATATATCATCAAATCTATTAATTAATTAGTATTAAAATTCATAAAATCAAAAAAATAAATATATATAAATTTTAAACATATATAAGTAATAACACTAAGAAAATAACTTCATGTAATTACGTTATTTTTCTAAAGGAGAGAGATGTAGTATGTTCACTTATCGAATGCTCACTGTACTCAGTTGAATGCATAAATATTATTACAAACACATTGTAGCACTTGACTACAATATTCATATAAACAATGTGCAAGCACTTGTGGTAATACGATCCCTTGGGCATTGCCCTGCATGGACATTGCCGCGTAGGCATATTTGACATGCGCCGACGGTTCAACAACCAAGTGAACATATTACCTCCTCCCCGCCGTTGCGACCCGCGTCAGCCCTTAGACGTTCTTATGTAAACAATACATAAAGAATTATACATAAGCTGACCGCGCCTCTGCCGGCGTCCCTGACAGCGCAGCCACGCTGTCTTTAGCTGTAAGAACCAAATGGTAACAACTGAAGAGCATTCAATAAAACACACTCGTAGCAACGAGTCGATTACGATTAATACAAACAGAATTTCTTTGATTATGATCAATACATTACTAATCTCTGTTGATGGTGGGCCCATGCTATTGAGGAAATTGTTCAATTTCTTCCAAAAAGCCAGCACTTTATCTTTATTTTTTTGTTTTTTTTTGGAAGCCCTTTCCTATTTCAGGATTTTCGGCCATAGTGCTTACCAAGAAAGTCAACTGAGTTTTGTTTATAGACCTAATGTGATATAAAATAATTCTTAACTAAGTTTAACCCTTTGCACTCGTATGTCACACTGGAGGTGACAATACTAATTTACTCTACAACTCGTATGTCACACTGGAGGTGACAATACTAATGTATGCCTGTAACCAATAGCACTAAATAACTGTAAAATACATACGGTATTCGAGATCTTACACAGTTATAATTTGTCAAGTTTTGTTAATCGAGTGCAAGTCGTGCACGGAATCAACATCAGATGTAGAGAATCGACTTGATGGAAAACTCCACATTTTAGTACCTCATCCGGGAAAAAAACATAATGATTGTATGGTCTGTTCTAACAGAAAAGCTAAGGGCGAAAGGAAGACAACTGTTTATTTCTGCGAAACATGCGAAAGACATCCTTTTCTTCACGTTGGAAATTGTTTTAAAAAGTATCACACTGTAAAAGATTACAAAAAATAAAACATTTTATATTAATAATTAATGAAATAAATATAATACGTTGAATTCTACGACTGTAAATTACTTTAATTCATTTAGCTAAAAATAATAACAAGTTGACACGCAACAACTTTGAAAATAAATCGAGTGCAAAGGGTTAATAAGCAATAAACAATCCTTACATTTTATCGAGTGTTGTTCCCCACTTTCAGTTTTGCGAACAAATTCTATACATTCACGTGGAAAACATTTGCTGACGGTTAGAGTAATTTTTCGAAAATGGGAAATTTTTCACATGTGAAGTTCACAATGAGATCAGAAAAAATGTGGGAATTTTTCCCTTGGGAATTGCATTCACGCGAAGTTTACAATAAGGCTGAATATAAATTTATATATAAAAATATACATTTCTAACTCTACTTAAATTTACAGGCATAAAGGAAATTCTAGACCGATTTTATTTGTGGAAATCAGTGAAAATGATTGTATGTAATACAACAAATGTGAATACGGGGGGAAAAAATGTTTGACACCGAGCATCCAGCCGATTTATTTGCAATGGAAGTAAGGTATCATAAACACTGTTATCGTGATCACCTACGACTACCAAGAAACTCAGCAACTCCAGCAGGTAGACCTCCAAATAAAATACCACATAACATTCTGAGCGAAGATGGCGATTACTGTGGATGGTGGGAAAGATCCACCTGATATATAAGTTAACACAGGTAAACACCCATCCGGCCAAAATACCTTTCCCAACGATTTCGCTGACAACGCGTCTATAGCTTTACGCGTGGAGACAAATAACAACTTCACTTACCATATACCAATAATGCTGATTGAATATTTTCAGTCTTGCTCGTGACAACAACAAAACGAGCACAACATAATAAGCGGAAATATTGCAGCATTGTAGTGTTAGTGGTAGAAATGCAGATATTTAGACGCTAACGTCGCCTTCAAGTAATTTAGTTGTAACAACTCTTCCGCTGATACCGGCTGCCCTTGTACTAACAAGGGAAATAAAATAAACATAACTATAAAACCGTGTTTAACTGACCCTTATAAAGGGGATAAATTTAAGCGATCGTATCAAAGTGTATTGATCGCAAACTTATATGTAGGTAAAATAGGTGCATTGTATACGGAAATTACATGTGATAATAATATAAAAATTGCATTTGCTTCTATATATAGATCTCCGAGTACTGATAAAAAAGAGTTTATAAATGATCTTTTAAAAAATTAAAAATTAAAAAATCATTTTATTATTGGGGACATAAATATTGATATTAGCCAAAAAAATGTATTACTAAGCAATAAAGACAATTTGGAATCCTTCGATTTATATATAAATTCCATGTACGCTAATGAATTTAAGCCATATATTAACGGTATAACAAGAGCAAACAAGAACGGGGGCACTTGCATAGATCATATTTTCGATAAAATCAGTAGTAAAGTAAATGATATTTTAACCATCATATATAAAAACAATCGCCCTTATCGGCAAGTTCGCCCGGAAAAAATTTCGCCCGAACAAAGTTTCACTTCGAATCAGCTGATCTACTCTATTGTGAATTGATTGCGAACAAATTATTTACTTTCTATTGTGCTAATTTCGTAAGCAAGCGCATATTTCCTTAAAATAAAGTAAAAATATACTCAAAATTTTCTAGAAATATGTATAGTATTGCGCTTAGGTTATTATTGAGCGAGCGAGTTAACGACGTTAGTCATATACATATATACATTTATAATCAATGATTACTCATCATTGTCTATACCGACAAACAACTATACTCGTATGCACTTTAACCTTGTGTAATAACGATGTACAAAACAACAAAACTTATCTCAACATGATTCACTACCGAACTACAACGGACAAACAATATAACAATAGAAATACACTATCCCTAAGACAAACAATAATAACCTCTACTAGCAAACAGATAACGACCTATGTACGCATATCAATGGTATAAATAGTTCTAAGATTCATGTAAACGGGTCAGTCTAAGATTATGAATAAAGAATGCACATCTTAGTGTAACAACATATTCTTTTACTCAATTATCGATACAAGATAATAACTAGCGTGAGGAAAATTTGAACGTGAAAGTGCTCAGGAGGCGATTAAGGGACAATTCCAACCCTTTGGAGCTAAGTGATTCAGTATGAGATAACAAAAAATGCTAATGGGAATTTGCAATACTAACTTAATTTCTTATTTTTTAGGTTTCGGCAATATTACAGGCTAAACAAGCCGGCATTTAAGTCCTTGCTAGATGTCCTTACTAACTCCTTGCCAACATGGAAGCAGAAATTCGGAATTCCACCTATTGTAAAATTGAGCGCATGTTTGCGATTTTTCGCAGAAGGAGGACATCAAAAACGTTGGGAAGGACCATGAAGTGGGCCTAGCTCAATCTTCTTTCAATAAATTACTGGCAGAAGTGCTGAGTATTTTCGAGCTACTACTTTGTCCACAATGGATAAGTTGGCCCACTTTAGTTGAACAACGCCAAATAGCACACGATTTTTTTTACAAAATACGCAATGCCAGGAGTTATAGGATGTGTTGACGGAACACACATTAACATAATCGCCCTTATCGCGAGTTATATTTTCACCCGAAAAATTTCACCTTTTTTGTTCGCCTTATCGGCATGGTATTTTTCATGTTCATTTCGCCTTATTGGCAACTCTTTATTCGGGCGAAATGAACGAGCAGGAAACAGAAATTTATTCACTTTTCAGGGGGGGTTCAATTTCTAATTTTGCCGACGACAACTCACAAAGCAAGTGTTGCTACTTAAGTAGGAACTGTGACATTTTATAAATTTCGTTATAAATCTCATAGTACTTAATCACAGAAGCATTAAATAATAATTTATGCTCAAAATAATGCAAAAGTTATAAATAACATTAAAATCAGCTGTTGTCGTTGCCGCTTTCAAAATATTTTTGAAGCTGGATTTGCGACGACATTTGCTGTCGCGCAACATTTCACCGTCGCTACGGCGTGAAGTGCTGGTGTCTATGTAGATGCAGTATTACGCGTATTCTATCAGGCTATAAGAATGTTTGACAATTCTTTGCTTCATTTTATTCATTGACCAAAGAAAACTGGTGAGGCATACACTACGGAGCTGAATATTTTTAAAGAATTTGCATTATTATTAAATAATTTGCATTATTAATAAATAGCTTGTACAAGTCCTATCCTAATATTTTTTACCATAGATATTCGCTGTTTTTTGTGCAAAAAAAGGCGAATCGAGAACGAAGATGTATGTTTAACATAATATTAAATACAGCATAAATTCGGATTTGTATTAAGTGCATAATATTCACTAGGGCGTTGGCGAATTTAGTCGTACTGAGCTTCAAACTCAGACAAATATTGCTGAAAATGTCACAGGTAAGAAACAAATGGGGGTTGGCACTGACTCCTACAGAAGTGGAATGTGATTTGGAGGTACCGGAAAGCTCGTCTTTGCCAGTTTGCTCTTTGAAAAATGATCTCAGTTCCTATGATATTCGATTGTTTGTTCAAAAATCACCAGCTGACGGAATAAACTCAATTCCTGGATTGCAAAAGAAGATTTGGAGTCCCCCTGATGGCTACAGTTTCCCTGCATCGGGCCCTAGAAGTTTGAAGTTTCAACGTTCTTGGCTCCAAAAACACCAATGGCTAGCGTATTCGGCAATAGAAGACGGTGCATATTGCAAATACTGCGTCTTATTTTGTGCCACATTAAGAGGAGTCGGTAATCAAACTCTGGGCCAGTTAGTTACCGCCCCATTAAAAAACTGGAAAAAAGCACTGGAAACTCTTGGAAGGCACATTTCATTAGAATAGCATAAAAAAATGTCTGTTGCAATGGTCCTCGAGATTAGAATTCGAAGAAAAAATGCTTTATCCATTGATTTGCAACTGTCGAAACAAAAATTAGACTTTTTGAATGAAAGCAAACTACGCATGATTCCAATCATTGAAACAGTTATCCTGTGTGGCCGACAAGACTTGCTCTCAGAGGTTCCAATGATACGGGAAGAATTTCTGAAGACGAACAGTTGACGAATGATGGAAACTTTAGAGCTCTCTTAAGATATCGAGCCAAAACTGATGAGCGGTTGAAAAAACACCTGAGTGATACACCAAAGAATGCAATGTACATAAGCAACCGTGTCCAGAATGAAATAATAAACATTTGTCACCACCTCATCATGAGTTACAACATCGATCGAGTGAACAAATCGAAGGGCTTTTCTTTTCTTGGAGATGATACGCCAGACATTGCAGGAGTAGAACAAAGTTCAATTTGCATTCGCTACTTAGCTAAATGCGGCAAAAAGTTCACCATTCAGGAAGATTTTTTGTGTTTTATTCCTATTACCGATTTTACTGGAAAGGGAATAGGAAGTGCTTACCTTGATTTCCTCAAATCTTCCGGACTAGATTGCAAGTATTTCTTGGGGCAAGGATATGACGGTGCGAGAGCGGTTAGCGGAGAGTTCCAAGGGGCCCAAGCTGTTGTCAGAAATACTTTTGCCCTCGCGCTCTACTCTCATTGTGCTGCAAATAGCTTCAATTTGGCGGTAAGCTCTGCGTGCAATATAACAGGAATCAAAAATTGTCTGGGAGTTCTAGAGAATATCCATTCCTTCTTCATTTATCCGAAACGCCAAAATGCTCTTCAGGGTGTGATAAATGAAAACGAACATCTATCGGAATCTCGAGTAAAGAAATTGAAACAATTTTGTAAAACCAGATGGGTAGAGCAGCACGAGTCCGCCGCAGCATATCTTCATTTGCAACCAGCAGTGATTCGCGCTCTTGAAGTGATTTCTACTACCTGGAAAGACCAAACGACATCGTCTGGAGCTTTTCAACTGCTTTCAGCTATAAAAACCGCAAATTTCCAGATATCCATGCATATTTTGAGCTCGGTGCATTCTCTCACATTGTCCCTGAGTCGAGTACTTCAAGGAGAAAATCAAAATCTGGGAGAGGCTATCAAATTGGCTGATGCAGCGAAACAAATTTTGATGGAAAGAAGAGAAAACGCTGAGGGTGAATTTAGACAAATTTTCAAAAGCGAGAGCGAACAATATGAAATTGAATTGCGAAAGCCAAAGATTGCGTCGAAACAGACCCAACGTTCCAACGTACAAACTGATTCAGCTGAAGATTATTTCCGCATAACAATCTACATACCGTATATTGATTCGTTTCTGGTACAATTGCAATCTCGATTCTTAAATCACCGCAATATTTCATCAAATTTCGCTTGCCTTTTTCCCCAACAAAATGCAAATTTTCGAGGAAGAGTCCTGCGCTCAACTATTCCAACCATACTGTTCAATTTTGCACGACGATTCCCGTGAAATCTGGGTGAACGAAGTACAACTTTGGCGGAAGCTCATTGCCGGAAAGGAAATAAAAAACTCACTTGAAGCACTCGATATTTGTAATGAAGATGCGTTTCCAAATGTTAACCAGATGCTTCGCGTGATGGCAGTTTTGCCTGTGACAACAGCGACGAATGAACGATCCTTCTCAACTTTGCGACGACTGAAAACGTATTTGAGATCAACAATGTCTGAAGATCGCCTGAACGGCTTAGCCTCACTCAATGTACATCGCGATGTCAAAATCGATCCGCAAATAATTTTGAAAGAGTTTTTTTCAGTACCTCGAAGAGTTGATTTATTACATACCTAAATGTAGCTCATTATTACTTTTGACAATAAAATTTCTGTACTCTAAATTTTTTTTTTCTTTTTTCATTGATTACGTAACTTGAGTTAAATCCACCCCCTCGGAAATTTTCTGCGCACGGGCCTGGTACTTATAATATGTTTGAATATACAAATGTGTACTACGTTATTATACGAGTATTTCTCAAAATTGCGATTCTAACCGCAGACTATGAGTAAAAATAAAAGAAATAAAAAGAAAAAATGCGTTTTCGCACAAATCAGAAGTGGGATAACATATTAAGTTTCAGAGTTATAAAATGGGTGCACTAAGTCTTTTTATTTTTCAAATTTACGATTCTAATCGCATATTTCACCACACCGCAGAGTATGAGTAAAAATAAAAGAAATAAAAAGAAAAAATGCGTTTTCGCACAAATCAGAAGTGGGATAACATATTAAGTTTCAGAGTTATAAAATGGGTGCACTAAGTCTTTTTATTTTTCAAATTTACGATTCTAATCGCATATTTCACCACACCGCAGAGTATGAGTAAAAATAAAAGAAAAAAAAAGAAAAAATGCGTTTTCGCACAAATCAGAAGTGGGATAACATATTAAGTTTCAGAGTTATAAAATGGGTGCACTAAGTCTTTTTATTTTTCAAAATTACGATTCTAATCGCATATTTCACCACACCGCAGATTTCTGAGAAAAAATTAAAGAAATAAAAAGAAAAAATGCGTTTTCGCACAAATCAGAAGTGGGATAACATATTAAGTTTCAGAGTTACAGTGGTGGAAAAAAAATAGACTCTTACCTTTGATATGCATTTCATCGTTCATATCTTAAATATTATTGCAATATTAAATACCGATCTTGCACACGTTTGTTTGTTTCAATATACTGCTCTCAACAATAACACAATTATTTACCTTCCCAACATAAAAAAAGAGAAAACACCATCCATGCTCGTAGAGTACCTAAATAGGTTGGCAAATAAAATAGACTCATAACAGTTTAAATGGGAAAAGCTCCGTTAATTTCCACTTAAAATTTTTCAAATCAAAGAAATCAGCTTATCCAGTATTGTATTGTCATGAATAATTATTCACTAGCGTGCTTTTGAATTGAAAGTTTGTAAAATGGGTCGCCGCGTTTATTGTACCGAAAGTGAAAAAAAAATCATAGAAAATCTTCGGGAAAAAGGTTATACCATCAAAAATATTGCCGAAATTGTTAAAAGATCCGATCATTTAGTGAGAAATGCGCTTAAAAGCAAAAATAGAACCGACGAAAAACGGGGAAGACCACGGAAGACGACCATACTAGAAGACCGCGAGCTATGATCCGAATATCGAAGTCGCAGCCCTTTGCCACATCCAATGATATTAAAAACACTTTGAACCTGCCTATCAGTTCGCGAACCGTTCGTTATCGTTTGGAATTAGCAAATTTACCCGGGCGCATAGCGAAAAATGTTCCACTTTTAAGTAAAAACAATATCCAAAAGAGAATGTCTTTTGCCAAAGAGCATTTAAATGAGCCTAGCAAAAATTGGAGAAATATACTATGGTCTGATGAAAGCAAAATGAATCTTTTTAGCAGCGATGGTCGCACTTATGTCCACAGACCTCCAGGCAAAGAACTGACAGCACGGTATACAAAAAAAAACGGTGAAACACGGAGGCGGAAGTATAATGGTATGGGGCTGTTTCTCATACTATGGTGTTGGGCCATTGTACCGAATCGATGGTATAATGGATTCGGCAAAATACTTGGATATTTTACAAAATGTTATGATGCCTTATGCTTCAGAGGAGATGCCGATAATTTGGCGCTTTCCACAAGACAATGATCCGAAGCACTCTGCAACTGTAACAAAAACTTGGCTGCGTAATGAAGGTATTCGGGTACTGGAATGGCCCTCGCAGAGCCCAGATCTCAACCCAATTGAGAATTTATGGGGAATAGTGAAGCGAGAGCTCTCTAAAATGCCAAAAGCTACGAATAAAATGGATCTATGGAGAAAAGTGTTACAGATTTGGCAAACAATTCCAAAGGAACAGTGTGAGCGGCTCGTGGACTCGATGCCCCGAAGGTGCGATGCTGTAGTCCAAAATCGAGGTTCAACCATTAATTATTAATGCGTATTTAAAGTTTTGTATCCTTTTTTTAGTGAAATAGCTGTTATTTGAAAAAAATTTGAAATAAAATGAAAAAAAGTCTATTTTTTTTGCCAGCCTGTTTAGGTACTCTATGAGCAAGAGTCGTGTTTTCTCTTATTTTTTAATGGAAAGGTTAATATTTTTGTTGTTGTTGAGAGCACTAGATTTGAACGAAGAAACGAGTACAAAATTATTAAACAATTGTGGAACAATATTGGGGATATGAACGATCAAATGCATTTCAAGGCTAAGAGTCTATTTTTTTTCCACCACTGTATAAAATGGGTGCACTAAGTCTTTTTATTTTTCAAAATTACGATTCTAATCACATATTTCACCACACCGCAGATTATGAGTAAAAATAAAAGAAATAAAAAGAAAAAATGCGTTTTCGCAAAATTCAGAAGTGGGATAACAAATTAAGTTTTTATAATTAAAAAGTAGGTGTACTAGTTTATGTTATTTCTCAAAATTGTGATTCTAATCAGATGGTTCTTCACATCGCACAGTAGTTACGAGTGTGTTCGAGCCGCTAAATAATTACTGCAATATTGCAACCCTGTTACTTTACTAATGCTCTGTAGCTGATATTCAACTGATACTGTGCAGCAATACTGCAATGTTTATTTTTCGTCGAACGTGTTGCTTAAAAAAATGGAAATTTTAACTTATTTGATAGCAGATGAGATGATGGAAAGGAGTCGTGATAATTTTTTAATAAACATGGACAAAAACAGGAGGAGAAGACATATGATAAAAGGCTTATTGTGTAACCATTGTTCCAAACAAAGAAAAGTGAGGAAAATGAAATACTTTTTTGAAACTATTGCACTATACCCTGAAGATATCTAAAACCATCAAGACAATATGCTGCCTCAAAAACGAAATTTCTTGGCCGAGCATTATTCAACAGCAGAACATAATGGAAAGTTTTCAAACAATTAGAACAAACTGTTTTCCATTCGTTATTAGATGCATGGACGGGATTCACTTTCAGATTAACACACCAAGGAATGACGCTATAAGCTATTATGACCGCAAGGGAAATCATTCAATAATCATGCAGGTTGGTGGCATTTTCCATGGATGTCAGAAATGCATATGTATATAATAATACAAATTTTTCTCTATTGTGATATTTTAGGCTATTTGCGATAGTAAGCTTCGTTTCTTAGACGTATTTTTCGGGTTTCCAGGAAGCTGCCACGACGCTAACGTTTGGAGCAATAGTCCAATTTACAAAGGCATTACAACTGGTCAGGTTGAAATTGCAAGTGGAGCTATAATATTAGCTGATTCCGCTTATCCACTGCCGAAATATTTAATGGTACCATATAGATAACGGGCATCTCACTACTGCTGACAAAAAGTTTAATTATCACCTTTCCACTACCCGAGTTTTAATAGAGCAAGCATTTGGCACTTTAAGGCAAAAATGCAAAATACTTAATCATATTGATATATTTTCTCTAAAGAGCATCTCACAAGTGGTATTAGCGTGAGCTATATTGCATAATTTTATAATAAATAATTGCGAAGATGAAAACAGTTTCGAAATATTGGAACGACACGAAATTCTAATGGCGTTTGCGAGAATAATCCTGAAACGGAAATTACAGACAATATTAATGACTCCAATGAAGGAATTTCTAGACGAAATGAGTTGAAAATGTTGTTTAATTCATAACAACTCATTTAAAAAACTTTATTTCATGTAAATAAAATACTTAATACTAAAACAAAAAACATTACTTCATTCAAAAAAATAAGTATTCAATACTAATACATACTAAATACAATACATCGTTCTTTTTTTCATTATTTAGAGATCTGTGAGCAGTTTTCCCATCAGAGTCAATGTCGGATTGATGATTGTTGCCTGGACATTCATGAACTTCTCCATCATCTTGTGTAATTTCGTTGCAAGGAATCTCCAGGGAACTCTGCAGATTTTGAGATGGAAGAGAAATCGAATATCTACTGTCATAAACTTCGTCGAATTCATTAAAAAATTCCCAAGTTGTAACATCTCGTCCTGTACACTTGTTCCTCTTTTTAATTCTTTTGTAGGTTGCGATCATATTTAAAAATTTCCTCTGTGATTGATTCTTGTAGGGCTGAGATTGGAGCATCAGTTTTCATTTTATCCAGAATTTTGCCACAAAGACCATATTTCTTAAAATGCAACACTATATTCACAGTTAGAACACACCCTTCCTTAGATATTATTCTTAAATGCCTCAATAATGTGGTCACATTTTGTTTTAAGATATGTTTTTAAGGCGTTGATCGATTATAAATTCGAAAAAAACATGAACTATTGAGTTAAAACGTGGGAGGCCAAGATCTGCAGGTTTTGCAGAATGTCAGCGAAGTGCAAAGAATAGAAAATTATTGTGCTGATGAAATTAATTTTTTTTTTAACTTTGACTTTAGACAAAAAACAAATGATCCCGTGATATTCACAATTTGTTACAAGAACACCAAAAGACCAAAAACTGGTTTTTACTGAGATGAAAGCTTAGCTCTTATAGAGGATTTAAAGCTATCAGAATGTAACATGAGACATTAAGAAAACTCACTGAGCCAAAGAAAGTTTACATATTTCCGCAGTATAAATATTTATATTCAAAATGTGGCTTTATTCTTTTTTCTATATATTGGGTTGCCAACTAAGTAATTGCGGATTTCACTCATAGATTTCTTCAGTTAAATTTTAAGGTCTGCAGACGAAGTACAAATGTGAAACACCTTTCTTTTTTGATAGTTGGCAATCCAGCTGTCGATCAGTAAAAACAAGTTTTTTGATCGGTTGCGTTGTTTCCGTTTGGCGTTCTTTGAAATGGAATGGAAAATCAAAAGGAACATTTTCATCATATTTTGCTTTTTTATTTCCGCAAAGGGAAAACCGCATCGCAAGTTCCTAAACAGTTATGTGCTGGTTATGGTGACGAAGCCTTAAAAGAACGGCAGTGTCAAAATTGGTTTGTCAAATTTCGTTCTGGTGATTTTTCACTCAAAGATGAAAAACGCTCTGGACGTCCAGTTGAAGTTGATGATGCCCTAATCAAAGCAATAATCGATTCGCATCGTCACAGTACAACACGTGAGATTGCAGAGAAGCTTCATGTATCACATACATGCATTGCAAGAGCGAAAGAGTAGTTGTATTTCGGCCGCCAAACTAACAAGACGTAAGCGAGGAGTGGTGCATCGATCAATACACAATTTTTTTCTAAAAATTAAAACTAAACTTTGTTTTTTACTTCTATTTTTACCTTTATAATTGTCTTTGAAAAAATATCTTTATACAAAAACTAGTGATACATCGCTACAGGGTGGCCCATATAGCTCAAGCTAGACAACCTTTCAACGTTAATGAGGAGATTGCTGCTGCAGTCGCTACTAGAGCTTCAACATTCGACATTGGCACTCTGGATTCTGAAAACCCTATAACAGACCCGTTCATCTCTCAAATGATTGCTTACTTATCGGAGGAAGACACTATGCATAACATCATCAACGCTGTGTCATATCAAGGTTTTGATCCAA
This sequence comes from Anastrepha ludens, assembly GCF_028408465.1. Taxonomy (NCBI): domain Eukaryota; kingdom Metazoa; phylum Arthropoda; class Insecta; order Diptera; family Tephritidae; genus Anastrepha; species Anastrepha ludens. The sequence continues at coordinate 5,283,161 of NC_071499.1, read as the reverse complement.
TTTTCATACGCAAACTCATGTTTAAGCTACAGCCAGATGTGGATGTTCGCAAAAAACAAATTTCATTTCTAATAGTGCTAATGCTTTCTCGAGGATCGTCAATTATCTCGAAGACTGGAAAAGTAAAACAAGAAACGCAGCGTTATATATCTGAGCTTGTAAAACTGTATAGAATCTCCAAGAATGTCATTGCCTCACAATCGAATCGCGAAAAATTACTCTTCCCAGGATTTTGAATAGCTTCCCAGAAGTTGGCTTCGCAGTGCTGAAGAAGTTCCCTAATGTAAATAGGCCTGTAACTGTGAAGCATATGATATCAATTGGATATGACGACTTTGAAAGTTGTTTCAGGGGAGGCTTTGTCTTCTCCATGTTGCCTACTAAACAGGAAGTAATGTCGGATGATATCAAGGAAGCAATTATCAAGGCAATCCTGGCTTATCAAGTTGAGGAGACGATGATATTATCAAAAAACAAAAATGGTAATAATAAAAAAAATAAAAAATAAATAATTGGCGCGTACACTTCTGTTAGGTGTTTGGCCGAGCTCCTCCTCCTATTTGTGGTGTGCGTCTTGATGTTGTTCCACAAATGGAGGGACCTACAGTTTCAAGCCGACTCCGAACGGCAGATGTTTTTATGAGGAGCTTTTTCATGGCAGAAATACACTCGGTGGTTTGCCATTGCCTGCCGAGGGGCGACCGCTATTAGAAAAATGTTTTTATTAATTTTGCCTTCACCGAGATTCGAACTAACGACCTCTCGGTGAATTCCGAATGGTAATCACGCACCAACCCATTCGGCTACGGCGGCCGCCAATAATAAAGAACAAATATTATCGGACATTTTAGTGTATTCACTTGCATCTTATATGAGTGATGTGGTATCGGATAAGTTCCGAGAAGATAAGAATAATTTCATAGAAATAAGAAAAGCAAGTTGTTCAAAATGGAAGGCGGTTTTTAACTCTGCTTTTCCGAATAATACGGACATCCATACTAATTTTGGAATCTAATATCTTAAATCATCGATACATCGATGTTTTAGTGCCCGATGTTTTTTACAGAAACATCGATACATCGAACCACCGATGTTTTATATAACGATGTTTGCATCCCTAATGAAGAAAAACTGTCTTCAACAAGCAATACTACTTCAGCTCTATCGACAGTGCACGAATTGCACGACGCTGCTTATATGCTTGCATGGCAATGGTAGAAAAACATTCTCATACAAGCTTTGCCGAAAGACATCAAGTACATTGTGTGAATTGGTGTCATATGTATGTATGTACGTAGTGTGTTTTAGCACACCTTCGAGATGTATGAAAATTGTAAGCATACACATTTCTTCGCTCCCCGCGCACTTTTGCGTATTAAGGGGAGAATATCAATAAATAACGGTAAACTTTCGATGAATAATTTTTAAAGCATTGAAGTTATGAAATAAGACAGCTTTTAGTAAATTTAAAAGCCAATAAGGTGCGCAGAAGAATATTTGCAGGCAAAGTGTAAGTTAAATTCAAATATTAATCAGAATTTAATTTTTATTCTACAAAAATGGAAGTTACTGAAGTAAGTAGTTTTATTCTTAAATATTTACGCTTTTTATTGATTTTCATAATTTTCATAGTCAATTGGTTCTGTTGCAATGAATGTTAGCGCAAGTTTAAGCCATGCTGCTGTTAAAGAAAAAATCTTAAAAGAAGAACTGACCATAAGAGACAAAAAAGGGAGGAGTAAAGTATGGAACATTTTTGGAATTATTGTCGATGGTAATGGGACAGAAATGGAAGGAATGGTTGCGTGCAAAAAATGCCTTAATGTCTACAAAAACAATGTTAACTGCACTTCAAATTTAATCAGACATAAATGTTACGTAGCAGAAATAAAAGAAGTTCGAGGGCCGAAAATTGATATCAACTCCGAAGAAAACAAAAGGTTGTGGAAATTTGCACCTAGTGGGCCGTTAGGAGTTGCAGATCCTTTAGAATAGTAGAAGACAGTGGGCTGGCATATTTGGCGGAGTATTTGATCTATATTGGCTCTAAGTATGCTGCGAATGTTGACGTACAGAAGTTATTGCCAAATCATACAACTATTTCGAGAAACATCGGTCAATTGTACTCTACCGTATTCCACGCTTATATGCACCCCGGTTATAAGCATTTCCCGGTTATGAGCACTAAGAAAATTGTAAGAAACATTCCCCTATTTCAATGTACACAAAAAATCACGATATAAACACCCCGCTTATAAGCATTTCCCCCTTAAAAGCACCTAGTTCTTTCTCAACTTTTGTAATTTTACCGTTTATAAGCACTGAATAAAAAAAAAATAATATTGTAAACCCCCTACTACACGTTTTGAATTTATTTGGCTTTTAACTCTAATTAAAAGCACTGTGCCAATCATTTTACCAATCATACTTTTATCGATTTTATTCATAAATTTAACTAGCGCACACATCCCTAGTTTCTTGTTGAAGTATGTACAATGTAAACAATGAGCACGCGAACAAGTTTAACGTATGGGCAAAAAAGGCAATTTTTCAGAACTGCAAAACACAAATAAAAATGAACTTTGTGTAAAATATAAATGTTCACGATCAACTATTAACCGAATAATTCGCGAAAAAGACAGTTTGGCCGTAAAATGTAACTCGGGAAATATACGTAGGAAGCGGAATAGGTGCAGCAATTCGTCCGAGATAGATAGAGCGGTAACAATTTGGTTCAACCAAATGCGTGCGTCTGGCGTTGTCATATCTGGGAACATGGTGAAATAAAAGGCAACGCTATTGTCTATTAAAATGAATAAGAATTGCAATGCCTCCACCGGATGGTTATGGCGCTGGCAAAAACGGAACGGAATTTCAGTCAAACACCTTCACGGAGAAAGTGCATCAGCAAATGTTGAGGGTGCAAATGATTTTTTTAAAATGCCTCCCGATTTAATAAAAAATTACAGAATGAGAACACATTCAACGCCGACGAAAGTGGTTTATTGTTCAAGGCACTGCCCAACTCAACTCTAAGCATGCATAACGATCGACCGAAAGATACAAATCAAGCAAAGAACGGTTGACGGTTTGCTTCCTATGCAATGCATCTGGGGACTACAAAAAAGCTTTCGTTATTGATAAACCCAAAAATCCACGATGTTTTAAAAATGTAACTTTACCAGTTCATTACTTTTCGCAAAGTAACGCTTGGATGACTAAAGACATATGGACATCGATACTGAAATCTTTTGACAATGAAATGACACTGCAGAAAAGAAAGGTTATTTTATTCGTCGACAATGCCGCGCCCCATAATTTAGTGCCTTTACAAAATGTAGATCTCCAGTACCTTCCAGCTAACACGACATCAATTTTACAACCGCCCGATCAAGGCATTATCCACGCATTCAAAGCTTATTATCATCAAATTATTGTAAGAAAGCAGATACTTTCTGTGGAGAGTAGAAGAAGTATTGAAGAGTTTAAGAAATCGATTAACTTGTTGACAGCAATTCAAATGATACATCGTGCTTTGTGGTTGGTAAAGCCCGAGACCATATCTAACACTTTTAAAAAGGTATGGCCATCCTTATTTTTTTACACAATATTTATTTTTTATTTATTTATACATAGTGGAAATTTTTCACCGAAAATTCCGAGATCGTGGAAGGCGACGACGAACTGGATCAGGAAAACATAATAATATTTAGTGAGCTACAACAAGAAGAGTTCAGAAATTTCGTTAGGATTGATAACAACCTTGCCTGCTACGGGGAATCTACCGACGAGCATATAATCGCAGAGGCCATACAAGGAGAAAATTCAATAATGGAAGACCCGTCCGATGATGAACCTCCTAATAGTGTTGCAGATAGCATTCCAAACCATAAGGAAGTCATTGATTCCATTAATACTATCCGTAGAGCACTTATGCCTACAAATAAATTTATGCTCGAGATCGATAATATTGAACAGTATTATTTCGAGCTCTCTAAATTAAACATTCAGTCGAAAATTACAGACAGTGCATATATGTATGCAAGTTAATACCCTACTCTGGTAAGCCGCATAACGGCAAATATTATATACAAAAAGTTAGAGTAAACAATACTTCTTAAAGCTAGCATAAGCACTAATTGGATGATGAAATAAGCTGATCCAATAGTGAAATATTTACTGTAAACATAAACAATTATTTGTTAAGTATAGAGTAAGCAAAAATGTTGTATAAAAGAAATAACGTAGGAATAAAAGAATCACTTCAAGTTTGACTTTGGAAGCAAGCGTTTTATTTTATTTTTTTTAACGCTCACCCGCGAACCCAATAAGTGATACAAAATTCAGTAAAACTGTTAATGTATTGATCTCTGTACACTTGCAATTATTTATTTTAAATAAATGAATTCTCAGTAGTTCCGTTGTTCTGTTAGGGGCACTAGTGATTGGGGATTTCAATATGAGCACAGACAATGCTTATAAGCGGGATTTCAATATAAGCACAATCAGTGCTTATAAGAGAGATTTCTATAAAGGCACTCCCCGCTTATAAGCACGGAAACTGGTGAATTTTCCTCGGTGCTTATATCCGGGAAATACTGTATATGCAAAGCAAATACAATTAATGAAATATCCCATATAAAAAAAAATGGTTTTGGCTTGACGTCGGATATATGGACAGACAATTACGTAAAAAGATCGTATATTTCATTGACCATTCATTACATAAAAAATGGAAGATTAATAAATCGGCTATTGGGATTAAAATCAATGGAAGGAGAAAGATGCACGGGTATGTACATTTTAAAAACTAAGATACCTTGTAAGAAATCAAACTACCTTAAAATTAATTTTAAAGTACGTATTGATATATATATGTATATTTTAAAGTACGTTATTATGAACAGTCGCACGCTGCATTTGTTTCAGAGTAGTTTTCAAAGTAGTTGATTTCCAACCACTTTTAAAACAGGTAAATTTTTCAGGGTTTTGAATCATTAAATGTTTTTGAATTTTAAACTAATATAAACACATTACTGAATAGCTGAACTGTGGCACAATGATTTTCTAGACTGTCTGCTTTTTTCTTACAGGGCATTAACAACCCTGGTAAAAAAATCGAAACTTTTTTTGGTTTAATTAAAAAACTTACTTTTTTTATGTTCACAATATGCACAGGTCATAACATTAACAGAAAAGTTTCGGAACTGCTCCAAGAGTTTGAGTGCGCTTTCGATGAAAAAGTTGCTATGGTAAATGATAGGGGTCCCAACATGGTGCTTTCAGGTCATACAAGTACATATTTTGCATCAACCATTTAATTCATAATGTATTAGAAAAGGCTATGAACTCAGTTCCGGAAGTAGAAGACTTGTGTGATTCTGCTAAGAAGTTAGTCAAGTTTTTTAAAAAATCAGGCGATAATTCCGCCCTAACCACAACCTTGAAAAGGTTTTGCCCAACACGTTGGAATACTGTTTTTTATCTCTTGGAATCAATAGAAAAAAACTGGGGAGATATTATAAACATTTTGCAAGGGAAAAATCAGTTGTATAGAATTAATAATATTAATTTAAATCACATATCGAAAATATTAAAAGTTTTAAAACCATTTGAGGAAGCGTCACGACAGTTAGAAGGTGAACGTTTTCCAACTATACATCTATACATGCCATTGCTTTTCTTGCTATCTTGCCGAAATATGTGTGTAGTGATAATGCTGAGAGAGAAACAAGTCATACAAAAGCATGATTTGGTTTCCTCTCTAGCTGCTATTGCCTGACCTGTTAGTTGAGAACAAAACACTGCATTGTTGTGTGAATTTAGCAAATGACTTGAAAGCACATATATGTCGACTTGTGCACCACTTTAATAAAGACAAAAAGATGAACCACGTGGATATTCAACGGAATTTATTGGTAGTGCATATGGAGTGGATATCTCAACTGTGTTGTGGAAAGATAACAAGACGGTTCGTTTAGTATTAACTTATGTTGGCGTAAATGATTTTCAACCATGTACAACCAGCAAAAGCTGCACGATATGATCGATCAAAAAAAAAAATTCATCGAAGTTGACAGTCCGAAAATTATTCGTGAGTATAATAGCCACATGGGTGGTGTTGATTTAATGGATGGCTTAATGGGCCGCTACCACATTCGAATTAAATCGCGTGATGCAATAGTCCGCTTGTTCTATCACTTCCTCGATATGGCTTTAACAAATTCATACGTGCTTTATCGTCGTATTAATGCTGAAAAAAAAGGATTCAAATTATGATGTGGAAAAAAAATTGTTGAATTTGCCAGAATTTCGTGAAGAAATTGCTGATAAACTGGTAAAATTTACCGAGAAAAAATCGTTCGGACGACCAAAAACGTCAGGTAAGCGCACATCGGTAGATGAACCACTATCACCACCACCAGGTAGTTCGGCTCATGGTAGAAAGCCGAAACATCCAACTGAAGATTTACGATATGATGGACAGGATCATTTCCCATGGTGGTTGCCGAAGAGCGGTATAAAAAAAGCAATGTAAAAACTCGGGTCGCAAATCAAAAACTCAATTTGTTTGCACAAAATGCAGTTTGCATTTGTGTTGTTCAACCAACAAAAATTGTTTTACCGAATATCACCAACAAGAATAATCATATTGTTTGATTTTATAATTTTTTTCATTTATGACTATCATTATAAATATTGAAAACCTATTTCCAAAGTGGTGAGTCTTTTTCTTCTTCTGTAAGAAATTTGAAAAAAAAAATTCCAAAAAAAAAAAGATTTGCCAACAAGACAGTTTGTGGATCAATTTGTTAATCGTGCTGTTGTACCGAAAATGTGCGTGAACATCCAACAACCTCAACTCGTCATCGTTCTCAAGAATTGAACATTTCACGCACTTCTTTGAGGAGAATTTTGCATAAAGATCTCGGTATGAAGGCTCACAAAGTTCAACTGGTGCAAGAACTGAAGCGTAATGACGATCCAATGCGTTTACACTCGAACTTTTGGCTACCGTTTCTCTGTGAAATCTCTGTTGAATTAGGCTTTTTTCTGTAGCAAGAGGGCGCCTGTGTCTATGTAAACACACATAAAAAGTAAAATAGGTGAGATCAGATGTTCTAAAGATCCTAGAGTAGACTCTTCATCCTGTTTCTGTAGCAAGAGGGCACCTGTGTCTATGTAAACACATATAAAAAGTAAAATAGATGAGATGAGATGTTCTAAAGATCCTAGAGTAGACTCTTCATCCTGTTTCTGTAGCAAGAAGGCACCTGTGTCTATGTAAACACACATAAAAAGTAAAATAGGTGAGATCAGATGTTCTAAAGATCCTAGAGTAGACTCTTCATCCTGTTTCTGTAGCAAGAAGGCACCTGTGTCTATGTAAACACACATAAAAAGTAAAATAGGTGAAATCAGATGTTCTAAAGATCCTAGAGTAGACTCTTCATCCTGTTTCTGTAGCAAGAGGGCGCCTGTGCCTATGTAAACACACATAAAAAGTAAAATAGGTGAGATCAGATGTTCTAAAGATCCTAGAGTAGACTCTTCATCCTGTTTCTGTAGCAAGAAGGCACCTGTGTCTATGTAAACACACATAAAAAGTAAAATAGGTGAGATCAGATGTTCTAAAGATCCTAGAGTAGACTCTTCATCCTGTTTCTGTAGCAAGAAGGCACCTGTGTCTATGTAAACACACATAAAAAGTAAAATAGGTGAGATCAGATGTTCTAAAGATCCTAGAGTAGACTCTTCATCCTGTTTCTGTAGCAAGAGGGCGCCTGTGTCTATGTAAACACACATAAAAAGTAAAATAGGTGAGATCAGATGTTCTAAAGATCCTAGAGTAGACTCTTCATCCTGTTTCTGTAGCAAGAAGGCACCTGTGTCTATGTAAACACACATAAAAAGTAAAATAGGTGAGATCAGATGTTCTAAAGATCCTAGAGTAGACTCTTCATTCTGTTTCTGTAGCAAGAGGGCGCCTGTGTCTATGTAAACACACATAAAAAGTGAAATAGGTGAGATCAGATGTTCTAAAGATCCTAGAGTAGACTCTTCATCCTGTTTCTGTAGCAAGAAGGCACCTGTGTCTATGTAAACACACATAAAAAGTAAAATAGGTGAGATCAGATGTTCTAAAGATCCTAGAGTAGACTCTTCATCCTGTTTCTGTAGCAAGAAGGCACCTGTGTCTATGTAAACACACATAAAAAGTAAAATAGGTGAGATCAGATGTTCTAAAGATCCTAGAGTAGACTCTTCATTCTGTTTCTGTAGCAAGAAGGCACCTGTGTCTATGTAAACACACATAAAAAGTAAAATAGGTGAAATCAGATGTTCTAAAGATCCTAGAGTAGACTCTTCATCCTGTTTCTGTAGCAAGAGGGCGCCTGTGTCTATGTAAACACATATAAAAAGTAAAATAGATGAGATCAGATGTTCTAAAGATCCTAGAGTAGACTCTTCATCCTGTTTCTGTAGCAAGAAGGCACCTGTGTCTATGTAAACACACATAAAAAGTAAAATAGGTGAGATCAGATGTTCTAATGATCCTAGAGTAGACTCTTCATCCTGTTTCTGTAGCAAGAAGGCACCTGTGTCTATGTAAACACACATAAAAAGTAAAATAGGTGAGATCAGATGTTCTAAAGATCCTAGAGTAGACTCTTCATTCTGTTTCTGTAGCAAGAGGGCGCCTGTGTCTATGTAAACACACATAAAAAGTGAAATAGGTGAGATCAGATGTTCTAAAGATCCTAGAGTAGACTCTTCATCCTGTTTCTGTAGCAAGAAGGCGCCTGTGTCTATGTAAACACACATAAAAAGTAAAATAGGTGAGATTAGATGTTCTAAAGATCCTAGAGTAGACTCTTCACCCTGTTTACTCTCGCATGATCTAATTAGTTCAGACATACATGGACTTAATCTAATATTGGATGCAGAATTGTTAGATTTGACAACAATTCACAATCAAAACATGATTCCGATTTCAAAATTAGGATACGAATTCAATCTAGATAATAAGGATTCTATTTTAACAACGCTAAATAACGGGTGATCAATTAAGAGGAGTTTTTTTCATTTGCGTTTTTTTTACAGATCGCGCGAGTTACGTCAACTACCCATTCCAATAACTCAACACACTCCCTACCCATTAATTGGGAACAATAATTTAATGAACCCAAATGTCAACAAACTGCATTTTCTTTATTTAACAATATTTCGCAATAGTAGCAATTTAATGTCAACAAACTGCATTTTCAACATTTAACAATATTTCGCAATAGTAGCAATTTAATGAACTCAAATGTCAATAAACTGCAAAGTTCGACAAACTGTTTTTTTTTTCACAAATAATTCTCAAATGTCAATAAACTGCAAAGTTTGACAAACTGTTTTTTTTTTTTTCACTTAACAATATTTCCGCAATAATAACAATTTAATAAATTATTATTTTTTTTGCAATACTTATTTCAACAGACGTCAGCTGAACTTCTAAATAATATTTTAGCTTATAAGTATTACATTTGTAACTTTAGCTTCAGTTTTTACTGGGCTCTAGAACAGGTTGGATTCATTTTGTAAAATGGACTGATAAATAAAAGTAATTTTTTTTGCTTACGGAACCCTCGGACTCGTTAGTGGCGCAGTCGACGTAAAAGAACCTAATATCGGAAAAATAAGTGATTATCCTGAAGGACACTATTAAATCCGGCAACACAAAAAAAAAATATCCTTGCGAAAAAGTGAAAAGTGACATTAAAAGTCAAAAGACTTAATTTAAATAATTTTTCCAGACTTCATTTAAATAACCTTTTCAACGTCTAAAGACAATATAGCACCAAAGAGCTATAACGAAAAAGGGAGCTAAAACCCACAAAAAAAAAAAAAAAAAAAAAAAAAAAAAAAAAAAAAAAAAAAAAACGTTACATTGTGAAGTGTCTAAAGACAATATTTTTACAAAGAAAAAACAAATCATTACAAAAATGTCCACACAACAAAGCACCAACTCACCAGCACCAGCCGTACTATCTGGATCTGACTTGATGAAGGAAGCTGCCCGGATCAAAGAATTCCATGGTACGAAAGACTATGATCTATCATCTTTTATAAGAGAAGTGGAGCTGATATTGCCATTATTCCAAGAGAATGCCATCCTACAGCAGTTTGTATTCGAGAGGTACATTAGAAATAAGATCCAAGGACCGGCTCTACAAGTGGTAAGGGCCCTAGGACCAGAATCAACATGGGAAAGAATAAAGGAAGAGCTAATAAAAAACTTTGGCATCAAGGAAGGGTATCACAACCTTTACCATCAGGCGATTAATATAAAAAACTACAATAATGTAAGCGAATATTTTAAAAATCTTAAAAATATATTAGACAAATTAAATACTAAATATGAATTTGACATCAATAAACCCATAGAGTTTTCACCTCCTACAAACGAATCAATTGTACTAAAAACATTTTTGAACGGTATACATCCAAATTTGGCTAGCATTATTTATAGTAGGAATATATCCACCCTTAGGGAAGCTTACTACGTCTTGGAAGAAACAGGGATACTAAGACAATATAACAATAGGTTTCAGAAATACACATATAATACACATCAGCGATTCCAACAACAGGGAAACCATAACGAAAACGGACAGAACAAGACATACCAACAGAAACAAACTTTTACACACCAATCACCCCAAAATTCACATAATAGTCCTTCTCAAGTTCGTCAAAATAACAATCCTGCTCAATTTCGACAAACTTTCTTTAACACAAATAATTCTCAGCAATCAAGACGAACCCAATACTCGAACAGAACTCTTGGACATAATAATAATGGGCCTACCCCAATGGAAGTAGACCACATCGAGAATAATAATACAGGAGAGGTAAATTTTCAGTGTCAAGCCCAAAGATTCATTTACCGATAGTAGAATTAAGTATAGGAAACACGAACATTAAATGTTTACTTGATACAGGATCAACGACCTCATTGCTTAACGGAAAATTATTACCAACATTCGAAAGGACAAAACTAGAAAAACCCATATTCTTTAATACAATAAATGGTAAATTTTTTATTGACGAGGAAATTATCACACCCCTTCCTAGGGAATTTAAAGAAGACAATCTTATGTGCTGGAAATTAACCAACTTTAATGGTAAAAATTTCGATGCTTTAATAGGACAGAATATATTGAAAGCTTTTTCAGCAATCATAAACCTTGAGGAAGACTTCTTACAAATAAACGGCAATAAAATTAAATTTATAGATTCTTGTCCAATGGAACATTGCGGAGTACGTGCAAGGCAAATGTTTTGACACAACTTCAAGTAATACCGGCACAGAAAAAGGAGCTAGTGTACTCTTGGAAAAGAAACTAAAGCGTCAGTTGTTAGATTTATCGTGTCGACATCATGTTTACGAGATTCTTCTGTCGAGCGTTTTTGAGGTCAAATTATCACCTAGCTCGGCACCAGAAGTTCTAATTTTTGAAAGATTTGCCAAGTCTTGGACAAGTTACGATTTGGATTCGTTTTGCAGTGGTCTCAACGAAAAAATGGTTCTTTTGCAAATTGATCCAAGTTGAACAAGAGAACATCAAAAAATTTTGTTTTGATCAGTTGACAAAGAATCAAATTCGAGACGATTATAAAGAGTTTCTCGAATTGGTTCTTACATTTCTTGGAGCAGGACCGTTCAACTTCCGTACACCAGGACCAACGAGTAACGCTCGATGGATGGCAAAAGCTATTTATTGCTTGAAGATTTTCTTATTTCGACAACAATTTCAGCTTACAAAAAGAGAAGCGAATGGTTTGCGCGATATTTGCATTTTTCTCATCAAACTTTATATCAAGCCATGGTTCAGATGTACGAATGCTATAGCTGCTCCTCTCCAAGATTTGAACTTCGTTAAGGCTGCTGTTCAATACGATCAAACTGATTCTGCAATCTCAAAGGCAGTTACAAAAAAATTGACTCATCATTTATGGTATTTGTCGGAAGAATTGGTAGCCCTAGCCTTCTTCGATTCAGATGTGTCTCACGAAGAGAAACGCCAAATGGTTGAAAAATTACAATCCAAAGAGCCAGTTGTGAAATTAAAAAACGGTCGAACATATACTAATTTATCAACATTTGAAAATTACACTTTGAAAGATTTCGTTTCAGAAAATACGAAGAAATTTTTCAACCGCTTTGGTTTGTCAACAACGTTTTTAGAGTTTGACCCATCGACTTGGGAAACGGCATTTGATTACGAAGAAGGTTGGACTTTTTGTCAAAATTTGTTTGTTGTTAATGATACAGCTGAAAGAGGCATCAAATTTATAAAAGATTTTAACAGAATTTTGACGAACGACGAAGAAGAACTCCAATTAGTGTTGCAGTTTGTGCAATCATATCGCGAAAAATTCCGTTCCTATAAGAAATCTGACTTGACACTCTGAACTTTAGTGAGTTTATTTAACACCCTTACTAGAAAATGTAAAAAAAAGCAACAACCATGAGCAAAAAAATACAGAATAAAGTAAAAAAGTGAAAAAATCGTCTTTTTTACACCTATTAGTGGATCTTTCAGATATAAGCGATTTCCGGGTCCATCAAATGAAGCCCGATCGGCTTCAAACTTTGCAGTTATTTTTTTTATACCAAAAGGAAAAAAATTAGACCCGGTGAACGATGATCTAGTAACTTTCCCAAAATAAGGACACCCCTATTGTCCATACAATTTAGAAGAAATTCAAACCTTAGAAATACAATCAGATAACATTTTAGATAGATTAAAACGTGATGATATGAACAAAGAAGAAGAACCATTTTTAACGGAACTTATTCAAAAAAATTCCGATCTATTTTTCCAAGAGGGTAACTTACTTACTCACACTCATGAAGTACGACACGAAATTACGACAACGATTGACAAACCGGTATATTCGAAGATATATAGGTACCCTCAGATCCACGAGGAAGAAATCAATAAACAAATGCGGGAAATGTTAGAACAAGGGATAATTAGGGAAAGTATATCTCCATACAATTCTCCTTTATGGATTGTGCCCAAGAAGTCGGACAATTCAATGAAAAAAAAATGGAGAATAGTAATAGACTACAGGGCTTTAAATGAAATAACTGTCAGTGATAAATTTCCCATCCCAAATATTGTGTAAAACCCTTAAGGTCGCCTATTGATGGAATGTATGTTAATGTAAGTGTAGGCATAGTATAAGATACACCCAATAATGTAAACGTAGAGTAATGCTAAGAAGAGATGTAGTATTAAGTAAAATAAGGCAACCCTAAATGACAAATGGAAGAAAGAATAAAATGGAAGTCACTTCCGCTTGGATCGTAAAAATAGCCAGTCGTTTTATTTCTATCAGAATTTAATCGTGAGCCATCCGGCTTTAAAATATCTGGAAGTACCCTCAATTTACAACTCAGGTGTGGGGTTGTGCAAACGCAACCCAATAAACTACACATTTTAAAGATAACTTTAATATTTTGCGAGATAATGGCAAATATTCGCCAAGAACTAACTAACGTGCTGACTGAGGCTGGTGTGGAATTTCCAACTACAGCAACGACAACCCAATTGCGCCGATTGCTGCGGGATGTGGTAGGAGCCACTCGGAGCACGGAAATTTCAAGAAATGACGATAATTTAAATTCTGCCGCTACTGCTGGTACTGCCGCTGTTGATGCCACTGCTACTGCCGACGTTTTCACCTCTGCTGACGACACTGCCGGTACTGACACTAATGCTGCTATTAGTGCTACTGCCGCTACTAATGCTACTGCCGCTATTGATACTACTGCCGCTATTGATATTATTGCCGCTTCTGATGTTTTTGACTCTGCCGCTACTGATGTACGTGCCGCTGCTGACGTACGTGCCGCTGCTGACGCTACCAATATTAGAAACTGTGGACGGACTAGTATGTTTATTGGTCTAGATGAAGAGATCGCAGCTTTGCAAAAGCGGGTAGAAATTCTCAAGCTGGCCAAACAAATCGAAGAACTCGAAGGCCGTCCGAAAAATCAGAGTATACGGCGTCTGGAATTTGGGGACCTTGAACATGCCATCCCCAAATTCAGTGGAGATGATGTCACTTTAACGGTGAACCAATTCCTAAAAGATTTTGAGGATCTAATGGAATCGACTGGAGCTGACGACCGATCTAAACTGCTTGCACTTCGTCGTTCGCTGACGGGCACGGCGAAAGTTTTCCTGACGACAACAGTAGCGTTGAACTATGGTGCGCTAAGGAAAGCGCTAAAAGACGAATTCGACATATCCGTCACACGGCATGAGATATATAAGATGTTGGCACAACGTCGCTGGAAGCGGAAAGATGAGTCGCTGCACTGTTATGTGCTGACAATGCAAGCCTTAGGAAAACGAGCCAATGTCAGCGATCTTGAGGTTATTGATTTTATTATTGATGGAATCGGGAATGTCCCAAACTCGCATATCCTTATGACGGCCCGAACCTTAGACGAATTCAAGACGCTGGTGATCCGTTTCCAAAACAAATATTTTGCAGTTGGCACGGCACAGACAGCAGCTCCCAAAACAACAAAACCAGCAGCCGAACAAAAAATAAAGTGCTACAATTGTTCGAAGGATGGCCACATCAAACCCAACTGCCCTTACCCTATGCGACCAAATGACGCCTGTTTCCGATGTTGGAAGATGGGGCACGATCACCGATCCTGCCCGAACCCACCAAAAGTTTTGAAGCCCCGAGAAGTTGCTGCCGTACAAGTGGATACAGACCATGACGTGGTTGGCGCATTTAATTATGTAAGTATAGTATTAAAAACCGATGTTGAACCTTTAGTTATAGATTTAATGGCTTTATTTGATACCGGTAGTCCGACTAGCCTTATCCAGGAGTCACTGGTTCCTAAAGGGGTCCAAAAGGAATGTGTAAAGAGACCAGTTCAAAAATACAAAGGCATTGGTGGGAAATATATTGAAATACTTTATGTTTTAAAAACTTTTGTTAAATACTGTGGAAAAATTGAAGAAATTGAATTAAATGTAATTTCCAATAGAAATATGACTATGCCAATTATTTTGGGCCGTGACTTCCTGGGGTTGTTTAACATTAAATTATCAAAGGCACTGAAGAAATATAGTAAGCATAAGTTGTTTCAAATACGGTCCCTTATGGAGCCAAAAAGCTTAAATTCTGTAACCGACTCGAATGCATTTATCGCAGTTGCGGAACAGCATGAGTTAGGAAGAAACCATGCTAGTAAAATCATTCTAAATGATTCCTTGTCTTTGGGTGAGTTCACTGCCGTTGACGTACCTGACATTTTCCATATTGATTTTTCATCTGACGAATGTAATGTTGACGTGTGTCCTAACATGACTAAAATCTGTCGTGATAAATTAAAGCAGCTTATTAATGATAATTATTTAAAGTCAAAAATAAAGCCCGAACCATACAAATATGAGATGAAGATTCATTTGACAACTGACGTTCCTTTTCATTCCGCCCCCCGCCGATTGTCATATTTGGAGCGCAGCCAAGTGCAATCCATCATTGAGGAACTTCGTGAAGAGGGGATCATAAGACCGAGTGACTCGCCGTATGCCTCAGCCGTAGTATTAGTGAAAAAGAAGAGCGGTAAAATCCGTATGTGCATAGACTATAGGGCCCTTAACAAACTTACCATCAGGGATAATTACCCGTTACCTCTGATTGATGACTGTATCGAATATTTACAAAATAAAAGGCATTTTTCAGTATTAGACTTGAAAAGCGGTTTCCATCAGGTGCATATGGCCCCTGAATCCATACCATTAACTTCTTTTGTGACTCCAAATGGACAGTTTGAATTTCTGAAAATGCCATTCGGACTGAAGAATGCACCTGCGGTATTCCAACGATTTATCAATCATGTCTTTCGAGATATGGTTGATAATAGGAAAATTATTATTTATATGGACGATATTATTATCGCTACTGAAACATTTGACGAACATGTAGACCTGCTGAAGACCGTATTAACCAGACTTACCTTGCGCGCACTAAAACTCAATCTGGAAAAGTGTAAATTTGGATATGACGAAATCGAATATCTGGGGTACTCAGTAACCAGGACAGGAATACTGCCGAACAACTCCCATATTAAGAGTATACAAAATTTCCCTATACCTACTAACTCAAAACAACTGCAGTCATGCATAGGTCTGTTTTCTTATTTCCGCCGATTTGTACCTTCCTTTTCCCAGATAGCCAAACCTTTGCAGAACTTGCTTAAGAGAGACGCGCGATTCGAGTTTGATCAGGAGTGTATTGACGCATTTAACGAGTTAAAATTTAGGCTGACGCGGAGCCCAGTTTTGGCCATATATAGTCCCAAAAGGGAAACCGAATTGCATTGTGATGCAAGCAGCATAGGTTTTGGAGCAGTGCTATTGCAGCGGCAGGACGATGAAAGGTTTCACCCAATATCATATTTCTCCAAAACAGCAACAAGTGCAGAATCAAAATACCACAGTTTTGAGCTGGAGACGCTAGCAATCATATATGCATTGAGACGGTTTAGGACTTACTTAGAGGGTATTCCCTTCACAATAGTAACTGATTGCAACTCACTAACCTTAACTCTTGATAGGAGGCAGCTTAATCCCAGAATAGCTAGGTGGGCCCTTGAATTAGAGAACTTTAATTATAAAATAAGACATAAGCGAGGTGCTGCGATGGGCCACGTCGATGCATTAAGCAGGAGACAGATAGGTTTAATCATAGATGTGGATGATATCCAATTCCAAATACAAGTCGCACAAGAGCGAGATAACCATGTTAAGACTATACGAGACCGTTTGGAACGCGAAAATGTCACTGACTATGATCTAATGGACGGGGTTGTTTACAAAAGAAATCAAGACGGGAAGATGGCCCTATACGTACCTCATGAGATGGAGTCTAATGTCATACGCGTGATACATGAAAAAATGGGTCATTTAGCAACTGAAAAGACACATGAGAAGCTAAAATTGTACTACTGGTTTCCCAATATGAGATTAAAAGTGGAAAGGTTTGTAAGAAATTGTCTGAAGTGCATAATGTATGCCACACCCCCACAGAATAAGGAAAGAACTTTGTATCCCATCTCCAAAACTGCTTTGCCATTTGATACGATCCACTTGGATCATTTTGGACCATTACCATCGATTAGATCTAAACGTAAACACATTTTAGTTGTTGTTGATGGTTTCACAAAATTCGTAAAACTTTATCCGTGTAATACAACAAGCGCTAAGGAAGTTATTAATGCTCTTGACAAGTACTTTAGTTATTATAGTAGACCAAGGAGAATTGTGACTGACCGAGGAACCTGTTTCACCTCTTTAGAATTTAGTTCATTTTTAACGAAACGAAATGTAAGTCATATAAAAGTCGCGGTAGCTTCTCCACAGGCAAATGGTCAGGTAGAAAGAGTAAATAGAGTTCTAAAGACGATGCTGGGTAAACTGACGGATGAAATTAAGCATGACGACTGGGTTAGTAAATTACTTGAGGTGGAATATGCCATGAATAACTCAATTCACAGTACCTGTAGGGATACTCCCAGTCGACTCTTGTTTGGCGTGGAACAAAGGGGAGTAATAGTGGATGAGTTTACCGAATACTTTCAGGATATGTTGTGTCCTGATTACGAACGAGATCTTACCCAGATACGAGACAGAGCATCTAAGGCTATTACAGCTAGGCAGGAGTATGACGTTAAGCGGGCTTCAAAGGGTAGCCCTAGTACCCAGTACATCCCAGGTGATTATGTGGTCATAAGGAATGTAGACACCACGGCTGGTAGTAACAAGAAATTTATACCCCGATATCGAGGTCCTTATGTCATTCACAAAAGTTTAGGAAACGACAGGTATGTTGTCCGCGACATTGGCGGTTGTCAGCTCACCCAGCTTCCGTATGATGGGGTTATCGAGGCTCACCGCATAAAAAGGTGGGTTCAGCAACCCGATGAATGCATAGAGTTGGAAAGTGATCCCCTAGGAGATTATTCTGAGTTTGATGAACCGCGAATGATCGAGGGCGATCACTTATCAGGTTTGGCCGAGTTGTAAAACCCTTAAGGTCGCCTATTGATGGAATGTATGTTAATGTAAGTGTAGGCATAGTATAAGATACACCCAATAATGTAAACGTAGAGTAATGCTAAGAAGAGATGTAGTATTAAGTAAAATAAGGCAACCCTAAATGACAAATGGAAGAAAGAATAAAATGGAAGTCACTTCCGCTTGGATCGTAAAAATAGCCAGTCGTTTTATTTCTATCAGAATTTAATCGTGAGCCATCCGGATTTAAAATATCTGGAAGTACCCTCAATTTACAATTGATACAATTTTAGAAAAGCTTGGTCGAGCACAATACTTCACGACTCTCGACTTAGCCAAAGGCTTTCATCAAATCCTTATTAAAGAGGAAGATAGGAAGAAAACAGCATTTTCTACTCCATTAGGTCATTATGAATTCGTTCGTATGCCTTTTGGACTAAAAAACGCTCCTGCTACTTTTCAAAGATTGATTAATTCAGTACTAAGGGAGTATATCAACAAAATATGTGTTGTATATCTTGACGATATTCTAATTTTCAGTAGCACAATACAAGAACATAAGGATAGTATACAGAAAATTTTCAATGCTCTTAGAAAACATAATCTTAAGATTCGAGTTGATAAGTGCAATTTTTTCGCAAAATCTACCGAATATCTAGGACACATTCTTACCACTGAAGGAATCAAACCTAATCCGAACAAAATCGGGGCTATCCAAAAACTAAAACTTCCAGAAAATCAGAAACAGATAAAATCATTCCTAGGTATAACAGGATATTATAGAAAATTCATAAAAGACTATGCTAAAATTGCCCATGGTTTGACAAAATATTTAAAAAAGAATACCAAGATTAATAAAAATGACCCTCAATATACGGATGCATTCTACAAACTTAAGAGACTACTAATCGATACACCCATCCTTAAATACCCAGATTTTAAACGGAAATTTAAATTAGCAACAGATGCCAGCGAATTCGCAATAGGCGCAGTAATAACACAGGATAATCATCCTATCAGTTACGCAAGTAGAACCCTAAATGAACACGAAAGAAGATACTCAACAACAGAAAAGGAGTTGTTGGCTATCGTTTGGGGAGTAAATTACTTCAGGCCATACATATATGGAAGAAACTTTGACCTTATGACAGACCACCAACCACTAAAATGGCTACAAACAAAATATAAAGGAAAAGACATAAATCCTAGGCTTCAACGTTGGTTACTCAAACTTGGTGAATACGATATTAACATCGGGTATATCAAAGGCAAGGAGAATACTCTAGCCGATTTTCTCAGTATAACCTTGGGATAACTATTATAATTCCGACAATAACAACTCAAATGTCGATGACTCGTCAAATGTATCTGATGACAATGACTTTGATGCATTTTGCGAGTACCTGCCAGTACACCATGTGGCTAGTGAGTTTGGAAGATTAACGCAGATACTGGTGAAATTTGTGCAGTAGATGAAAATACAAGGGAAATTGACTTAGACAATATAAGTACAACCGCTACTATTCACTCTCAAGAAGAGGAACTGAACGATCATTTTCCCATATTAGACTCAGTCGTTAACCGTTTTTATACCCAAATAATCTTGACAGAAAGTAAGACGGAAGAAATTAGAATAGTTGACAATAAAAGAAAAATTTTTGTAAGTCTAGACGATATTAGGAGTGGATTCATGTCGGACATTTTCAGAAGATTTATAAAAACGGGGAAAGTAGGAATTTATTCAGGAATTTCAGATTCAGACTACAACATAGTTCAACAGAAGCTAATAGAATTATTTAATGGTAGTGTAAAATTCTACAGATGCTCATATCATGCTAAAGATATGAGAAACGAGGAAGAAGCTTACAGATATATTCAAAAATATCATAAAGAAGAAACTGGACATGCGGGGATAAATGAAAATTATCAGGGTTTAAAAAATACAATATACTTTAAAAATTTGAAACTACTTATCCAAAAATATATTAACAATTGTGATATTTGTTGTAGAGGTAAATACGACAGAAAACCATATAAACCGAAATTCTTTATAACGGAAACACCCACAGATACGAATGAGATAATACACATGGACACTTACGTAATTAAGAAACATAGTTTTCTAACCATCATAGACAAATTTTCGAAACAAGCTACTACTATTTACTTAGAAGACAGAAACAGTATAACACTTATAGAAAAACTTCGTTTATATTTCTCTCTCACCTCAAAACCGAAACGCATAGTAGCTGACAACGAATTCAACTCAACAAATGTAAAAGATTTTCTTAGGCAAGAACAAGTGGAAATTCATTTTACAAAGCCAAATTCTCATACCGGAAACGCGGATATCGACAGGTTTCACAGCACCTTAGCAGAAAGATTTCGAATGTTAGAAATGGAAAATTCAAGTTTAACAGTCCAGGAAAAAATATACAAATGTACTGAATGGTACAACAGATCCATCCATTCCGTAACCAAGACAAGACCAATAGATATAGCAAATGGAAAAATAGAAAAGAACAAAATTTATAATTTACTACGGACCACAAAAGAGAGAAAAATTACAAAGTTGAATATTGACAGGGAGGAATATCAAAACACAAATCAGGAAGGGTACGTGAAAAACTATAAGGCTGTTCGACATAAACAAGAACCTAGATACAAAAAAACGAATTTATCAAATATTCACCCAACTAACATAAAAAGGACTACTAAATTTTCAGGTACACATGACACTGCTAATAACCATAATAATGACGCTCTTCACTGTAAACAACACCACATTAGTTGTCGAAAACATCAATAGTACAAATGGCTTCGCTGAAATAGCACTAGAAGACGCAGACATAACTTACAACTACGACACTATTCTACACATCATTGACCCCAAGGAAATTCAATATGTCATAGAAGGACTCGAAGAAAATACAAAAGTAATAGCAAATATCAACGACAGACACTTCCTTAATACAGAACTGGAAAAAGCAAAATCAAAACTCAAGACAATCATTCCTACTAGACATCCGAGAGGACTAATAAACTTTATTGGAACAGGCATGAAATGGCTATATGGCACAATGGACGATTTTGACAGGACAGAAATAGAAAGACATTTACTAGCAATTGACAACAACAATCATGCAATAATAAAAACCCTTAACGGAAACATAGAGATAAACCATGTATTTAACAAAACAATTTCAAAACTAAAAGACGCAATAGAAAGTGACAGAACGCAGATTACCTCAAAATTAAATCAAATATCCAAGAATGACAAAGAATTAGAAAATAAGCTCCTATATCTGGATATATTGCTAAAAATTAAAATTCTGCTAGACAATATTGAACACATACAAAATAATCTTGTAGCCACAAAGACAAATACTATGAATAATAATGTATTAACAAGTGAAGAAATAATTCGTTACAACATCGATCTCTACAAAATGCAAAATACAAGATTAAGTGCAGGACATTATAAAGAAAATAAAATAATTTTTATAATACAAATACCTAAAGATATAAGAAAAGTAATGTATTATAATTCTAGTAAAAGTGTATTATAATTCTGAAGATAAGTTTGAACAACACTTTTTAATAAATAATAATTTTAATTTAAATAATATTACATCTCAGCTAACGTTTGATGAATTAGTATCGAATCAGATCGAAAACATTCAAAAGATCGAAGAAATCAGATTTCACAAAAAACTAAACTACATTTTTAATAGCCTAGCGTTGACATTCAGTTTAATAGCCCTAGGTACAGTAGTCATATTTTACATATATAAAAAATCAAAACATAACGAAATAGAGATAACTAGAAAAACTCAGGAGAGTTTTCAGTCAAAGGGGGGAGGAGTTACGTCAACTACCCATTCCAATAACTCAACACACTCCCTACCCATTAATTGGGAACAATAATTTAATGAACCCAAATGTCAACAAACTGCATTTTCTTTATTTAACAATATTTCGCAATAGTAGCAATTTAATGTCAACAAACTGCATTTTCAACATTTAACAATATTTCGCAATAGTAGCAATTTAATGAACTCAAATGTCAATAAACTGCAAAGTTCGACAAACTGTTTTTTTTTTCACAAATAATTCTCAAATGTCAATAAACTGCAAAGTTTGACAAACTGTTTTTTTTTTCACTTAACAATATTTCCGCAATAATAACAATTTAATAAATTATTATTTTTTTTGCAATACTTATTTCAACAGACGTCAGCTGAACTTCTAAATAATATTTTAGCTTATAAGTATTACATTTGTAACTTTAGCTTCAGTTTTTACTGGGCTCTAGAACAGGTTGGATTCATTTTGTAAAATGGACTGATAAATAAAAGTAATTTTTTTTGCTTACGGAACCCTCGGACTCGTTAGTCGCGCGAGTTGTGGCAAACTGTCAACGTGGATTTGTTGAACAGAATTTGGCATTTCATCATGGAAAGACTCACACCGCAACAACGTCTACAAATTGTTCAACTGTATTATGAAAATCAGCGTTCTGTGACAAATGTGACGGAGCCACTTGCCATACAGCTCGTGAAACAATGACTTTATTGAGAAGTCATTTCGGAGAGCAGCTGATTTCACGTTTAGGACCTGTGAGTTGGCCACCAAGATCTTGTGATATCACACCTTTGGACTTTTTTCTTTGGGGATTCGTGAAGTCCAAGGTCTATGCTGATAAACCAGCTACGATTGAAGCTCTGGAAGCCAACATTACGCGTGTTATTCACGACATACCAGTCGAAATGCTCGAACGAGTGATTGAAAATTGGACCTTCAGAATGGACCACCTTAAGCGTAGTTAGAGTTGGGTTTCGGGAATTTCCCGACGGGAATTCTCGAGAAATTCTCGATATTTTTCCATCCCGAATCTCGAGAATTGAAATTTTTAGCATTTCAGGAAATCCCGAATCTCGAGAATGTTTCAAGATTTCTCGAGAAATCCATTTTTTTTTATATTTTTTGTTGTCAAATATTAAGAGAAAAAACAATTCTTTCAAAAGTAAAAGAATACACATACATATGATTAATACCTGGAAACACCAAACTGTAACGGCCATTATGTTACAAAGAATCGCACACTACATACTGTTTCGCAGAATCACATACAATTCACACCATAGTTTCAATTGCTATGCGAAAAGCCACAACAGTATAACTGTTCCATTTGTTTGTTTGTTTGTTTTTTTTTTGTTTTAGGGTGTGGTCCAAATATTACTTATTTTTAAGTTTTGAATCGACGTATCGTTGACTGTGAGTACCGGTTAGTTACTTCCTTTAAAAAACAAAATTTAAAACAGATTTTAAATTTTTAGCATAAAAAATCATGAGTTCAGAATACGAATACGACCAAGTGTGGCAGCTTTTCAAGCGATTTGACGACGAAGCAACATGTTTGAAATGCAATAAAATCATTAAATGCAAGTCATCGTCAACATCTGGACTTCACCGTCGCATGGGGAGGATACACAACATGAAGCGAAGGGAACATGAGGCTCCAAAAGAACAGCCACCAGCCAAGAAGACCCGAACTCTTCATAACTTTTTCAATACTTCTTCCTCGCCTGAATCGCTTGAACAAATTGTTGCAAAATTGGCTGCAAAAGATGGAATTCCAATAAACGCGATAACAAAAAGTGAGTTCATTCGTAATAGTATCAGCCGCTTAGGATTTCATCTTCCAAAGTGTCACAAAGCTGTTCTGGGTTTGGTTATGAAGTACTGCACGAAAGTAAAAAGCGATTTGAAGATCAAAATTGAAAATTTTAAATCTGCACAGCGTAAGTTCAGCTTGAGCATCGACGAGTGGACAAGCGTGCGAAACCGACGTTACATGAACATCCATATATATTATGACGATGGACAATCTGACAACCTTGGCCTGGTTCGCATTCAGGAATCATGTCCCGCTGAAAAAGTATATGAGCTCGTAAATGCAAAGCTTTCAGACTTCAATATAAAACTACAGTCCGACATCGTGGCTATTACAAGTGATGGTGCCAGTGTCATGATCAAATTTGGGAGACTATCACCAGCGCATCAACAGATTTGCTACAATCACGGCATACATTTGGCGGTCATGGAGGTAATGTACCAGAAACGAAAAGTCGCAAACAGGATATACGATAGTGACGTAAGCGATGGAGACGATTCGGATGATAGAGGCTCCGATGAAAATGAAAACAATGCAGCCAGTACTTCATTTTCCGACATTAATGCGGAAAACGCTTCCGAAAGCGAGGACGACAATATCGTGTTTGTTGCTGACAAGACGGTCACTATAAAGTCTGCATTTGAAATCGTAAAAAAGGTTCGCAAGATAGTTTTGAAATTCAAGATCTCGCCTGTACGGAATGCCATCTTGCAGAATTATGTTAAAGAGGTCGAGAAGAAAGAGCTTTTCTTGCTGTTGGATTGTAAAACACGTAGGAATAGCCTGAAAACTATGCTGGCCAGATACATTTGCATCAGCAAGCATGTTCGTAAGGCGCTCGACACTCTTAATTTAAATTTTATGGCCACTACTGACGCAGAAGAAAAGTATTGCGAGGATATCATAAATGCTCTTAAACCTATACGTGTTGCTGTAGAAGCACTTAGTCGCCAAAATGTGAACTTACTTGCTGCGGATTCTATTCTCAAATTTTTGTTCACAAAATTGGAGAATCAACACACCGAATTGGGCAATGAATTCTTATCCAGCCTAAAAAAAAACTTAACAGCTCGTAGATCTAGCCGTTTGTTATCGGCCTTTAAATATTTACACGATCCAGTTAACAGCTCTGACAGACAAATCTGAATTTTTCCACACCTGTTCTAAAACAGAATTGATAAAAGAAGCCGAAAACTACTTGGTTCGTCTATTTTCTACGAGCATTCAAGAAGACCAAGCAGTGTCTAGTTCTGACTAGAGGTGGGAAACTATCGATGGCACTATCGACACTATCGATGGTTGAGCACTATCGAGTCGACTCACTATCGATGGTCATGCAGTACCGATAGTGTATCGATAGTGCCTCGAAAGTGTCACCAATAGTTGTGAAATAAATTCCGCGTTTTGAAAAAGTGGCGTCGCTTGGCTGGTGAAAAATTTTCTTGCTTTCAATTACAAAACAAAAACATAATTTTAAAGAAATGGATCACTTTCTCCAAATGGGTAAGAAAAATAAGAGTAGTTGAAGCAATTTCAAAGCAACTATTAATATGTGTGTTTTATAATAGGCAAACGCCGCAATTCGAAAGAAACATGCGATTGCAGCTCATCGGAATCGGAAAAGAGCTCTGCGGCTACAACATCTAGCCATAAATTGAAAAAGAAAACAAAAATATCTGATGTGTGGAATTACTTTAAAAGATCAGATGATAAAAAATTTGCGAAGTGCTTAAATTGTGAAAAGGAGTACAAGACAAGCGGAAATACGTCCAACTTGCGGGATCACCTGAAACGGTTTCATCCTAGTTTAAGGGACGATGAAAGGAACTCCGCTAATTATGGAGATCAGGGCGACAGCATATTATCCACCAGCAGCAGCTGCCGATCAAGTATGAGATCTTTAGATTCATACATTAAAAACTCTGTCCTGTACGATTCCAACTCATCGCGAAAAAAAATTATTGATAAAACTTTAGCGGAGATGGTTGCCTTGGACGTACAACCGTATAGCATAGTAGAGGATCGTGGATTCATCAAGTACAGCAAAATTATGGATGCCAGGTACAAGCTGCCAAGTCGCCGTCATTTACAAAGTGTGCTGATGATGGATTTATTTAAAAAAACTTCGGCAAAGCTTTCAACCATTCTAGAAGAAGTTTCTAGTGTTGCTGTTACGTGTGACATATGGTCGTCACGTGCCAACATAAGTTTTTTAACAGTGACTAGCCACTTTATTCATGAGTTCACTCTTAAAACAGCTTCATTGGCAACAAGAAAGCTATTGGATGCCACGAACCATTCAGCTCAAAATATTGCGAATACTTTGCAAGAAGTTTTAAATTCTTGGGGTTTGTTTGACAAAACTGAGTGTATTGTCACGGACAATGCCAGCTCCATGATCAAAGCTTGCGAGCTGTTAAAGATTCGTAACATTCCCTGCTTTGCTCACACGTTAAATTTGGTTGTTCAAGACGGTCTAAATTTCGACGATGACGAAAAAACAATGGCAATAATTTCAAAATGTAAAGTAATTGTAAAATTTTTCAAAAAAAGCACTATTGCTAATGAAAAGTTTAATATGGCGCAAGAAAAGTTTGGGTATTCACTTTTACAAGAAACTCCAACTAGATGGAATAGTTTCTTTTATATGATTCAACGAATACTGGCGACCCATGATGAAATTGCAGTAGTACTATTGTCTACATCCAATGCACCACTCCCATTTCAAGCGGAGGAAATTGATGTTTTGAAGGACATGGAAAAAATTCTTACAGTATTTGAAGAAGTTAGCAAAAGAATATCTGGTGGGAAATATGCTACGATTTCGCTTATAATTCCCTTGACAGATGTACTTATTCGTAAAACGCATACTATTTCTTCGGATGTGCACACTGAAGTTGGACAAAAAATGGTCACTGTTTTATTAGATTCAATCGTAAAACGTTTATCGCCATATGAAAAAAAAACTGCGACGAGAATGGCGACAATTTTAGATCCCCGATTTAAAAAGATTGGGTTTCAACATATGTCAAATGCCGAACAAGCTGCACATTGTTTCGAAAACGAGTTGACGGCTTTAATGAACAAAGATAGTTCAAATGACACAAATGTGGAACCCATCTCAACAAATAAGGACCCGCTTTTCGACTACATTGGGAACAAAGCCCGTTCCATGGCTAGAAACACGCGATCGGATGCTATCATTGCGAAGAGGCAGTATTTGGAAAGGCCCTTAAGCCAACAAGATGTTGATCCCTTATTATGGATGAAAGTAAATTATAAAATTTTAAATATCAATATCCAAAAATTAATTTGTTCTCATTAATATTTTTCTTAGGTTAACCAGACGGACTTTCCTGCAATAAAAACGTTGATGTTAAAATACTTTTGCATTCCGGCCACTTCTGTCCAGTCAGAGCGGGTATTCAGCAAGGCAGGGCAAATAGTATCAGACCGCAGAACACGTCTAAAGGAGGAGAATGTGAACATTTTGTTATTTTTAAACCAAAATCTTTGGCTTACTTCCTCGGAAACCACCGAATAAGCGACGTAAAACATATATATGTACATATAAATAATTAAAAACATTAAACTATGTTTTTGAAAAATTAATTTTAGTTGTTTTATGTAGGTCACTATCGAGGCACTATCGATGGCACTATCGAGGCACTATCGATGGTTTGGTAAAAAACTATCGCCGCTATCGATGGTGCCGACTATCGATAGTTTCCCACCTCTAGTTCTGACGATGATGACGTATTTGCAACCAACAACGTCGATGAAGAAGATATGGCGAAACAGCTTGAAAAATACGTTCAGCAATGCTCAAAACTGAAAGCAGACATTGCGCAACATGCGGCGAACCAGATGTTTTCATCGCTTAGAAACGAGCTAAAACTATATGAAAAAACTGGAGAGAAAACACAAAATGTTGAAAGACTGATCGGGGCTTTTAACACTGTTAAGCCAACATCGACTCAAAATGAGAGGAATTTTTCTACAGCGGGTAATTTTGTGTCCAAAAAGCGTACGCCATTGTCAGACGAAGCCATTGACAGTCTGTGTTTTTTAAAACACCATTTTGGGAAATAATGTTTACAATCACTTTTTTCCCCTATTTTAATAAGTATAATCTTGAATTATTTTTGTTTTGAATTTTTTTGTAATTATTTTTGTTTCACTTTTTTGTTTGCAATAATTGAAATAGTAAGTAATATTTTCAAATATTTTTTTATGTAATTTATACTTTAATAAAAATAAATAAAAATAATATTTTATGAAATTCATTGCTCTTACACTGGTTTTAGATTTTTTTTTTTAATTTTTTGGAATTTTTCCCGAATTTTCGAGAATTCTCGAGAAATCTCAAAAATTATTTTCGGGAAATCCCGCATCTCGAGAATTGAAATTTTCGTTATTTCGGGAAATCCCGATTCTCGAGATTGGGATTTTCTCGGGAAATACCCAACTCTAAGCGTAGTTGCGGCCAACATTTGAATGAAGTCATATTCAAAAAGTAAATGTCAAAGAATGTCCTTTCAAATGATAAATAAAGGTTTTGAACATAATTTACATTTTTGTTTTTTTTAACTATTGAAAAAAGCACCTCATGATTGATCACCCTATATAAGGTATTTAAAATTTCAGTTAAGCTACATCCGACTACCTTTTGTTCCGGTCGATGCAGAACGCATTAACTGGAATACGATTCACTTCAGTTGAGGGTATCAAAAATTGGCTCGATTCCTTCTTGGCAGCCAAGCCGGCGCAATTCTTTTGGGACGGTATCCACAAATTACCAGAAAGATGGGAAAAAGTAGTGGCTAACGATGGACAATACTTTGAATAAAATATATTATACTAGATTTTTATAATAAAGCTTCAAATTCACTCAGAAAATCCTTAAAATTAAGTTATAGAACCAATACAATATTTTTTACGCATGCCTTCTTAGAAGATTCGTAATAACCCTATTTGTCTAGAAAAAAATATTAGCACGATTTATAAACGATAACCCGTGTCGACTTGCGATTTAAACTTGTCCATAAAAGTTGCGGGAGTACTGCGCTGTTACTTTTAACCTGTTTTATTTGTCATTTCATACGTGATTTTTAAGATTATTAGTGCCTCATTTTTTGTGCGCAAGCATTTCGGTGGAATTACGGAGTGGCAAACAAAATATTTTTTTTTTATCTGATCGCCTAGCTATCAAATAAATAGAGCAAAATTACCATCTAATCGACAAATTCTCTGAGTCCTATTTTACAATATTCGACCGAAAGTCAGTAGTGAAAGTGCAAATCTCGTGATTAGGGAGTTTATCATATATTGGGGAAAAAGCAAGTATTCCAACAAGAGCATTTCCTAACTGCGTAAAGATACTTGTTGATTTATATCATGAGTTAAAAAACAATTTTAAGAAAACTCAGGTTACGTTCAAGAGCCGTGAGAACAATTTCAAAATTGATCTTGATATGTTTGATATTGCACATGGTTTTGAGATAATGAAAATAGAGGAAGATAAATTATTTTTAATGAAACAGAGAGAGCCAGGTCGGACGAGATGCTTAGGTGGTGTAGACAAAAACTTGGCGGAAAAAGAAGAAGTATCTAGACGACGGCTATGTTCAGAAACGCATTATAATGCGCAGTACTTGCAGCGCTGGCAGCACTGTCAATGTGACAATTCATGCAACTGATAGATTTGTTGAAAAATTGCAAATAGATTTGTTGCATTTATGAACGCGCTGTGCAGTAAAATGGAATTGTTACTAAGATTGGTCATGGACGATATATGTGAGGAAAAACCGATAGTCTTTTATTAAATTTAAGAAGAAAAAAAACCGTGTAAAGCTTGAAAGAAGGACATATCTTGTCAAAAGTTTAATATCAAAACGGAAAATACCCAAAAATAAGTCTTTTTTTGAAACAATAAAATCGTTTCCCGAGGATATATTTTATTCTCATTTTCGAATGAATTCTCTGAGCAGTAATTTTATCTCCGATCACTAAAACCAAGAAAAGTATAATAAAATAAAGTTTAAATATCGTATTTTTCATCAATTTTTGTATTAAAAGCTAAAATAAATAAATACCCACTTTTTATCAGACATTGTACTAGCGTATTTATTGGCAGTGTGAAAATTTTTGCTGCAAATAATGCACGACTTTTGATACAAAAATGACGTTTAAGAACGCGTTGCATTTGCAGTACTGCCATATTTGCATTTTTGAACGCACTGCTCCCTCTGAAATGGTATGTTGCGCATTATAATGCATTGTTGAACATACCCGACGAAGACTGGAGAAATCCACCTACACTGGAAACTGAATGTACAAGCGGAAAACCCACTACATCAGTAACGAAGAAGTCCGCTTAAGTTGGAATTCCAGCAAAATGAAGTTGGAATTTAAGCAAATTACTAGTAGCCCAGATATTCCGATGTTCAAAAAGTTCAGGAAAAATTGAAATACCATCGACTCTAGTAACACTGAACAGTCTCTTAATTTCATAAACGAACGTGTCGCCGAGACACACATTCAAGCTTTGTCAATATTTTATAAGGCAGAATTAGACAAAGGTTTGGTAAGTTAAATCGACTTTTTGTGATATTTTTCAATTTTTTGTTGTTTTTTTGTTTTGTTTTGTTATTTAACTCCTTTTTCTTTTTTTCAGAGAAAACACTGGATGATTTCATATCGGAGAAGAGCAAACAATTTCTATCACGACTCCGGATCGACGACAGTTTTCTAAAGGAAGATTTTAACGGACTTATCACGGCTGAAGAAGAACAAAAACAGTTCTTGCTGCGCTGTGTCCAGGAACATAGAAAATTGTATCCGGGCTGTAAAAAACAACTCTTAAAAGAAGTAACCCTGACTTTTTGTTATACTTAATGTTTTTATTTAAATTTAATGTTCATCTCATTTAATTTTTACTTTTCTTCACTTAATTTATTGCATTTATAGCAGACCGAAATATCAGGACAACACACGATGTTTACTAAACTTTGAAACTCGGTCGGCACTGGGGGGAAGGCATTTTCAAATATTCTTTCATTATGTGAGATGCAAGTCCTTGTTGAGGACCTCAATAGTAATTTAATCGATATATACGTCGATTAAATTGATCATTATTCACCACCCTACTCACCACACGTCCTGCAACTGGAATCAAACGGGCTTTGACACGCGCGAGCCATCAGCAGTAGTGAGAATCAGTCTTTATTGCGCGCTGATATTCATCAGATCACCTTTAAATTATTGTGGAGTTTGCAAGTCATTGTTAAACCGAATTAAATAAAATTGTGGAATTGTTCTACACAGAGTTGTTTAATCGGACAAATTTACTTACAAATATTTCATTAACTCGCTTAAACTTTTGAAACTATTGCAGAAGGACATCTTAGCCTCAAAACCAAGTGCGAAACAGACTCGTCTTCTGAAAAAAATTTCCAGAAAGAAGGCTGCGATTTAAGCCAGTGCGTTAGTTATGCGCAATCATCTCATTGGATGTCAAGGATACAAAACATTATGCCATCGAGTTGTGCAGAACTTGATGAGGAAGAATTGATAAGACCGTCCATGTCTTTGAAGAATAATGACCAAGCGAAATAACTGAGACGGCTTGTTATTTATTCCAGATCATTGTTGAAGCTCTAGACCAGTGCTGCCCATCCCATACATCAATTGATCACACGTATTCTTACTCTCCATCGTTCAGTCGTTAGCAAACCAGCAACGAATAAATACCAAGTTTGTCCGCGACGCTTAGTGTATGCAATACAATGCCCTGTGAGAACTTTTTTATGCTAGAAAATGCCTTTGGCGACTTGCAATGCCTTTTATGTTACAAGTCGTTCAAAGGAGGCTATAGATGGAATATCAAAAGGCATTTCGATTCCTCCCACAAAAATATACAAATTTTAGACAAAAAAGCTAGTCAGGGATTATAGGTATGAAGAAAAAAAGTTAGACTTTTTGGAAAAATTCAAAGGGTGATTGGCTAAAGTAGAAAATGAGGAAGTTGTTAAGCAATCAAATATAAAAATGAAAGTTGAGCTATCTTCCATGATCAGCTTATATATTGCTAAACAAGGCCGGCCTTTTATAGATGGTGTTTTTGTTAAAAACATTTGTCTAAAAATTTTACAAAAAATGAATCTTCAATCTTGCGATTATGCCCATTTTCCGAAAACTTCGCTTATTATTACGAAACATGAGGGTGTTAAGCCGAGTGATCATATTGCAATTCTCGAACAATTGTTTAACAATTTTGAAGACAGATTTCAGGATTTTGTTTGTTTTCAACCATTTTTGACATCTTTGAAAACCCCTTCAAATGCGATATAAGTAAGTATGAATTTGCAATTCAGTCCGAGCTAATCATCTTGCAAAGCGAAAACGTTCCATCACACGGAGATAATATTGAATTCTGGAAAGATTTAGAAGAATCATCATATCCAATATTGAAAAGAATATCTTATTAGTGCCTTTCACTTTTTCCCACAACATATTTTTGTGAGAAAATTTTTTCGGACTTTAAGTTCATTTGCTCCAAGCAGCGCCACAGTTTAACATCAAGTCATTTATCGAATGTATTTTTATTAAGAAGCTGCCACGAAAGTATTTATATTAAAGATTTTATTAGAGATATAATATAGATTTACAAACCCAAATATATATAAGGAGTTACATAACGTTCCAAAGTTTTTACTCCAATCCAATAGTTATTTATTTTGGTTTAAATTTCCTACTGGGCTTCTCCCATTCTCTCATTCTCACTTATACACTCACATTTTTCATTCTGGACAGCACTGCTCTAGACCAGTGATGTCATTTCAGCTTTTTTCCAGCCAGATCTGGCTGTTTTGGAAATGAGATTGCGGGAAAAATTTCAAAACAGCGGGCGGCGGGAATTCTAGCTTTTTTAGCAAATTGAAATATATATTTTTTTAATTTTACTTTTTCTCAATTTGGTGAGTTGTTTCTATCCCATTTGACGATTGAAATGCTAAAAATGTAAGTCTATCAGTAAATTATCGATATTTACTTCTATCGAAAGAATTCCCACCTATGTAAATTTGCGCGTCTTCCATCGCTAAAATTGTGAAATTCGTTTGCCACACAACATAAAAGTTAGCGATGCCGAAAGAAATTTATAAGCAAAAAGTGCGAGATGTGTGGCTCCAGAGCAAAGAATTTTAGGAGTGGCTGAGGAAGGATTCCACAGACTTAACACGGGCGTATTGTAGCTACTGTAAGTGCAGCATAACTGCAAAACTATGTGATTTGCGCGCACATGGTGCTACAAAAAAGCACATTAGTTCGATGAGCGGCTTTGTGCAGAAAAACAAAATACAATTTAGTCAAAAGGCAACAAAAACAATTGAGCAGGAGGCAGCGCTTTGCCTATTCGTTGCACAGCATAGCGCAATCGCCCCTGTTAATCATTTAAGTGACCTTTGCCAACAAAAGTTCGATGACAGCAGCACCACGTCGAAAATTAAGCTTCACCGCGCGAAATGCACGTATATAATTAAAAATGCATTGGCTCCCCATTTTAACGAGGAACTACATAAGGACATTGGCGGTTCCAAATTTAGTTTGCTTTTGGACGAATCCACAGATGTTAGCGTCACAAAATTACTTGGTGAGATAATAATATATACATATATGTATATCTAATATATATAATATACATATATTATATAGAATTGTATTTAATGGTTTTAAGTGTCATTCCACATAAAACTATAAACTTGTTTTTGTTTACGTAAATTAATGTCTCAACATATTTGTATTATTAAAAATTTATGTTTAGGTGTGGTCATTAACTACTTCTCTGTAGAACGTGGAGTAGTAGTTTCTACGTTTTTAAGTTTAGTCCAGTTAGAAGGTGGGGACGCATTGTCCATAGCAGAAGGCCTGAGACATGAGCTAAAACGATTGAAACTCGACATCACAAAATTAATCGGCATTGGCACAGATAACGCAAGTGTCATGATTGGCAATAAGAATAGCGTATACGTTCAATTAAAGAAGGATGCACCATCTCTTATATTGATCAAATGTGTTTGTCATTCGGTACAATTGGCTGTCAACTACGCTTGTAAGCACTTCTTTCCAGACGATTTGGAATTTTTAATTTACGAAACCTATAACTGGTTTTCCAAAAGCTCGATCCGGCAGTCCATATATAAAAAAATGTATGAGTGTATTAATGACGAAAAGGTATATTTGGTACATATGAATACATATGTCTGTTATGTGTAGTTAATCGTTTTATGTACTAATATTTTTAAATCGTTCCAAATATCTAGTTTCTGCTAATGCCAAGTGATTGTTTTCCCATAGCAAGTGTGTAATGTACAAGTGATTGCCCCAAACATTGATTAATATTAAATAAAATTAATTAGTATATTTTTCACCAAAAGGCTCCCCTGAAAATTCCAAGGGTTTGTGACACCAGATGGTTATCCATTGAAATGGCAGTTACAAGAATTTTGGATCAGTGGCATGACCTAAAAACGCATTTTGGAATAGCTGCTCTGCAGGAAAAATGCAAAACAGCTAAAATTTTGTATGAATCGTTTTGTGACAACAAAATACATTTGTACTTGCTATTTTTGAAACCAATATTGCAAGACATGCAAAAAATAAATAAATGCTTTCAAAGCAATTCAACTAATGCCACGAAGCTGTTAAATGATCTCATATTAGCTATCAGCTCATTAAAACAAAAAATAATTTCTCCTGATAGTGAAATAGACATTATTAATGACGATCAATTTGAGAAACACGTACAAACCGATTTATATCTCGGCTATGATTTTGAGAAAGAAATCAAAGCATTGAGCATAAAAGAAGAAGAAAAAAATCTAAGAGAATGCTGCACGGGTTTTGTAGTGGAGCTGGTCAAACAGTTGAAGCAAAGGTAAATATTTAATTATTTTTATTTAATTGTTATAAATACAATGTTGTCAATTTTAGATTGCCGGACAACTTTAA
Organism: Anastrepha ludens; assembly: GCF_028408465.1. Taxonomy (NCBI): domain Eukaryota; kingdom Metazoa; phylum Arthropoda; class Insecta; order Diptera; family Tephritidae; genus Anastrepha; species Anastrepha ludens. The sequence goes on along the minus strand of NC_071499.1, from coordinate 5,248,364 downwards.
TATATTAAAACAGATTGATGCTTTTTCTGTTGAAAACATCTTGAAAATCAAAAACAAAAGCATCACTCCGATCCTGGAGTATTTTAATACTCCCAATATTGACCAAATTGAACGTCAGTACTATGAAGTTAGGCAAGTACAATGGGAAAATGTCGACGACACGGTTAAGTTCTGGAATGAAGTACTCAAATACCGGGATTCTGGCGGAAACTGCAGATTTCATGAATTGGCTTTAGTTGCTCTTCAAATATTGTCACTGCCTTGGTCGAATGCCGAAGTGGAGAGGGTTTTTAGCCAAGTGAATTTGGTTAAATCCAAAATCCGAAATAGGATGAGCGTTGATACGTTAAACGCTATATTAAGCATAAGGTTTATATTTATATCTATTTTTAAATTAGAAATTAACTTATCTAAAATTTTAGGTCTGGGCTGCACCGAGAAAACAAATGCTGTTTTGATTACCAGCTACCGCCCAGCTGTCTGAATAAAATAGAACAGAGAGAATATTATGCGAGCGATAAGGAAGATATTGAAAATCTAGTACTATTGGATAAATTTTCGACTTTTTTCCCCGTAGATTCAGCTTTTTTTAGCTGTTTTCTTGAGTCGATTCAGCTGTTTTGGCCTAACAAAAAATGACATCACTGCTCTAGACCATCAAGAGAATGGTCATTCTCCCCTTTGCAAAGATTAAAGACTTATCAGTGCAACAAAACAGGAGAAGAACGACTCAATGGATTAGAACTGCTAACTATCCACGGAGATATTGCGCTCAATACCGAAAAAATACTTGATATTTTGGCTAAGAAGAAAGGAGACTCGATATAACTTTGTGTATGCACTGGGTTTTTGATAACTTAAGGGGAGATATACACCTAGAAGGTGTAGTATGTTGTATGCCTAATAAGCATATGCCCACAGTATTGTAGAGTATACAATACATCAAGTGGTCATATGCCATACTCACAACATAGCGACACTTTGTTGCTATGTTTATACAATCAAATATATAAGTGCAGCAATATGATCCGTCACTTATGCGGACTGGCCTGCAGCGTGGGATCTGCAGTGCAAGCACTCTGACGCTTCGACCGTTCGGTCCCAGCGCATTATATATATGCCTTCTGCATGTATATACAATAACATACATACATACATGCATACTACGCTCTCCCGTTCTGTCGCTGCTCTCAGCGGCAGAACTCTATGTATAAGCAGCATGTATTTAGCCTAAATAATTTTTGAAATAAAAGATTGGATTCAGTTCCATATCAAAAGACAAAGAGAAAACGTGTTTAAAGATAACGAACCACCTTTTTTTCCTACATGGCGACCGTGACAAGTTTTTAGTTTTCGTTTAAAACGTTCGCGCGCCAACATACAACAAAATTAAATTTCAACCAAATGATTTGGGCAAAATACTTAAAGTGCCCAAAGTCGTAGTGGGAGGTGTGAAGCAAAGTGGACAACAACAGCTACAACAACAACACAAAAAAAAAAAAAAAACGGGGACGCCAGTCAGCGACAGACGACGGCGATGGAGGGATAGCTGTGGATGTCAAAATTAGTATCTGAGTGAGTAGAGTGTAGATGGATAGGAATAAGAAACAAAAAAAGCGCGGCGGAATAAAACAAAAACTGAGGTCGGAAATTGACCGTCTCAGCAAAGAGTTGAGCAATCAAGCCAACCCGCCAGCATGGAACGATTCTGTTTCCATGCATGAAAAGCGCTCGTTTCACGAAGCACAACTAGTGCAATTGATAAATAAAAACAAAAATCCATCTATCACCTACCACCAGATTAAAAATTTGAAAAAGAAAATAATACCTCCATTACCAACAGCTATCCCAGAATACAAGCGACAGTGCCCGGATGACTGCGAGGGACCGCTGGACAGCCCATTCTGCAACTACACGTGCAAACATTGCACAGCAGCCTGTGCGACCAGCACCGGCACCGCCTAGCGTTACAAGCTAGGCCAAGGACAAGGACACCACCGAGGACCTACAGCGCTCCCAAGTGCGCACACCAATATATTTTAATTTTCATATATTATTATAATAAAAAAAAATACATTGTAAAATTGAGCGAGAACTCGCCCGATTAGAGTACATGTCGGAAGGCTGTACAAAATATAGGCAGGAAACATTGTAAATTCACCTGCGAGTGAATAAAATAATAACAAAAATTTTTTAAAGTAAAAATAATGGACTATGAATAAGTTCGTGCGATTTTTTTTCGAAATTTGAAACTTTATTGACGTAAAATGGTTACAAATTTAATATTCAAAATATTGTCCATCGCTTACTACTACTTTTTCCCATCTTTCTGGCAATTCACGGATTCCCTTTGTGAAAAATTCGGTCGGTTTTGCCGCAATCCACGAATCGATCCATTTTTTGACTTCATCGTAATTACGGAAGTGCTGGTCAGCCAGGCCATGTTGCATCGATCGGAAGAGATAGTAATCGGATGGCGCAAGGTCTGGACTATACGGCGGGTGGGGTAGGACATCCCATTTGAGCGTTTCTAAGTATGTTTTGACCACTTGTGCAACATGTGGCCGAGCATTGTCATGTTGCAAAATAACTTTGTCGTGTCTATCGGCGTATTGCGGCCGTTTTTCTCGCAGTGCTCGGCTCAAACGCATCAATTGTCGTCGGTAGACATCCCCCGTAATCGTTTCATTCGGTTTCAGTAGCTCATAATACACAACACCCAGCTGGTCCCACCAGATACACAGCATAACCTTCAGGCCATGAATATTCTGCGCCGACGTCGATGTTGAAGCATGGCCAGGGTATCCATACGTTGCCCGACGTTTTGGATTGTCGTAATGGACCCACTTTTCATCGCCAGTCACAATTCGATGCAAAAAACCCTTTCTTTTGTGCCGTTGAAGCAGTTGTTCGCATGCCATAAAACGGCGTTCAACGTCTCTTGGCTTCAATTCATACGGCACCCAATGGCCTACCTTTCGGATCATTCCCATGGCTTTTAAACGTTTGGAAATGGTTGATTGATCAACTCCCAAAGTTTTTGCAACCTCTTCTTGCGTTTGAGCCGGATCTTGATCGAGCAATTCCTCCAATTCGGTATCCATGAACTTTGGCGGCGCACCCTCGCGTTCTTCGTCTTCCAAGCCAAAATCACCACTTTTAAAGCGTGCAAACCACTTCTGGCACGTTCGCTCAGATAGAGCATGCTCACCATAAACTTCCACCAAGATACGATGACTTTCGGCTGCTTTTTTCTTCATATTAAAATAATGAAGAAGAATTCCCCGCAAAAACACATTATTTGGCACGAAATTCGACATTTTCAAGTGTGGTAAAAATATTGTTGTTTACGCTTCAAATAAAAAACTTATACTGACGTTTGTGCCTTACGACAGTAGCTCTCCAATGAATGTTTGGAAATGTGGATCGATGGAATAATAATCAAGTTACGCCATCTGTTGTAAAACCGCACGAACTTATTCATATTATATAAAAATATATTTGTAAAAACAGCAAATATAAGTAATGAAAAAAAAAATTGATTGAAAAACAAAAACAAAAGGGATTAATAAATTGTATATATATATATATAGAAGAAACGAAATGACAAATCCATAACTAAAACAAAAAAAAAATTTTAAAGAAGACAAATAGATATTTTAAAAATGGGAGGAAAAACTTCCAAAGTTGAGGATAACACAGCCAATGTGCTGAATGTTATATCAGTTGTCGATACAACCAATCATTTAGACATTCAAATTGTTCTTCTTGCTTTAATAGTAGCAATTTCGGCAGCAAATTTATTAATCAAAATTTACTTAATGTACAAACGTACTTTAAAAAAACGATATCTAAGCCGTGCAAACGACTTAGATAAAGTCTAAAATTCATTTTACTGATTTAATTTTTTTTCCAAATTCAAAATATATTAATTCATTGCTGTCAACAATAGTTTTGGTAAAGTTGTATCGCTAAGAGTGATGGAATGGAAAGAATTAGCAAAACAAATTAATTGAATTAAGGAAAAATTTGAAAAATCTTATAAATGTATTAACAAAGATACAACAATAAGTGATAATACGCTAATCCACCATACAACCATTCTAGTAGCTGAATATAACAATATCAGTCAATTAGCATCCTCTTACAAATACAAGATATCAAGTTTACATGTAGATCAATGTCTTAAAATATTACGCTCATTACAAACAAGATTGGAAAATGTAAGTGTAAGACACAAAATTACCTTACAAATACCAACAAATCCCTACTATCAAATTGAGTTTGACCCAAATCAATTCCAAAATTTGGACAAATCAAAACCAATAATTGAAGTAGAGGGTAAAGCGGAAAGCGACATTGATACACTTGAAGAAAGCGAAACAACAATAGCAATGGCACAAACAATTGTGGAATTCCTTAAGCTAGCCTCATCACTCATACCTGAGTTTGATGGAAAGGCCGAAAACCTACAAAGCTTCATAGATGCGCTGAATCTAGTAGATTCCCTTAAAGGCACACATGAAGCAGCAGCTATAGCGCCTAACTCATTTCAGAGAATGATGACAATAGCATTCTCAGGCCTAGAGCCTTCACAAGCATTCCTTTATATGGATGATTTAATCGTCATTGGCTGTTCTGAACAACATATGATTATAAATTTAACAGATGTTTTTAAACTTTGTAGAAAAAACAATCTAAAATTGCATCCAGAAAAATGTTCATTTTTCATGCACGAGGTGACGTTTTTAGGTCACAGATGCACAGATAAAGGAATCCTACCAGATGACAAAAAATTTGATGTTATCAATAATTATCCTGTCCCTACGGACGCAGATAGCGCTAGAAGATTCGTTGCATTTTGCAATTATTACCGACGTTTCATTAAAAACTTCGCCGATTATTCACGGCACATAACTAGATTATGTAAAAAGAACGTTCCTTTCGAATGGACTGCGGAATGCCAAAATGCATTCCAGTACTTAAAAAATAAACTTGTTCAACCAAATTTATTACAGTACCCAGATTTTAGCAAAGAATTTTGCATAATCACAGATGCAAGCAAACAAGCGTGTGGAGCAGTTTTAACTCAAAACTATAATGGACTCCAACTCCCAGTCGCATATGCATCTAGAGCATTCACTAAAGGTGAAAGCAATAAGAGTACTACAGAACAAGAACTAGCAGCAATACATTGTGCAATAACACATTTTCGACCATATATATATGGCAAACATTTTAAAGTTAGAACTGATCACAGACCTTTAACATATTTATTTTCTATGGTAAATCCAAGTTCAAAGCTAACACGCATGCGACTCGAATTGGAAGAGTATGATTTTACAGTAGAGTATCTGAGAGGGAAAGATAATTTCGTGGCAGACGCCTTATCAAGGATAACAATATCCGAACTAATTGACATGAACCGAAAAGTCCTGAAAGTCACTACCAGGCAACAATATAGACAGAAAAATTCCTGCGCAGGAAATGTACAAGTAGATTTGCCTACGCAAACTCTTGACAACGCTTCTAAGCCCAACGTATATGAAGTCATTTGTAATGACGAAGTACGAAAAGTAGTGGCCTTGCAAATAAAAAATCAGATATGTTTTTTGAAACGTGGAAGAACAATTATAGCAAGAATTGATGTTAGCGATCTGTACACCAATGGAAAACTTGACTTAGGTCAGTTCTTCCAAAGGCTTGAAATGCAAGCCGGTATACTTAAGATTAACCAACTCAAAGTGGCACCGAGCGAAAAGATCTTTGAATTAGTTTCAATTGAATCTTTTAAAAATATGGGCAATAAAATTCTGAATATTTTAAGAGTAGCGCTACTCAAGCCGGTGACCCTAATAGATAAAGAAAAAGATCAAGAAGCGATACTGTCTAAATTTCATGACGATCCAATTCAAGGAGGTCATAATGGCATTACAAGAAAGTTAGCTAAAATAAAAAGACATTACTACTGGAAAAACATGACTCGTTATGTCAAAGAGTACGTACGTAAATGTCCAAAATGCCAAAAATCCAAAACAACAAAACATATAAAGACCCCATTGACATTAACTGAAACACCAATTATAGCTTTTGATAGGGTAATTGTAGATACTATAGGTCCATTACCACTATCAGAGAATGGCAATGAATATGCAGTTACGCTAATATGCGATCTAACAAAGTATTTAGTAACCATTCCAATTTCAAACAAAAGTGCAACAACTGTTGCCAAAGCTATATTTGAAAACTTTATTCTAAAGTACGGTCCAATGAAGACGTTCATTACGGACATGGGAACAGAATATAAGAATTCAATAATAAATGATTTGTGCAAATATTTAAAGATAGATAACATAACGTCTACCGCACATCATCACCAGACTTTAGGAACAGTAGAACGAAGTCATAGAACATTTAATGAATACGTTCGTTCTTACATATCAACAGACAAAACCGATTGGGATGTTTGGATACAATATTTTACATACTGTTTCAACACAACACCCTCGGTAACACACGGCTATTGTCCATACGAACTAGTATTTGGAAGATTACCAAGACAGTTCACAGATTTTAATAATACAACTAGAATAGAACCATTATATAATGAAGAGGATTACGCTAAAGAAATTAAGTTTAGATTAGAAATAGCATATAAAAGAGCAAGAATAGCAATTTTATGACAATAAAATATCAGATGTAAGCATAGAAATAGGAAATAAAGTTTGGTTAAAAAATGAAGCAGGACACAAACTAGATTCTTCATATATAGGACCATTTGAGGTCATAGATATAGATAAAAAGATAATATAACAATAAGAAATAACAAAAATAAAGAACAGAAAGTTCATAAAGATAGGTTAAAATTGTTTAATAAATAAATAAAGACAAGAAAAAGGTCTGATCAACCAAAAAAAAAAAAAAAAAAGAAAATTAAATAAAAAAAAAAAAAAGAAAAAATATATATATACAAATAATATTTCCACTAATTTATAATACTAAATAAAATTAAAAATTTACATACATATATATACAAAAACGTTATATATAAATAAAAAGATTTGAAAAAAAAATAATAATAATAATACATTAAATATATATAATTAACAATACATATAATTATAAAATTAAATAACTCCATAATATTACGTTATTTTTTTAAAAAGGGAGGTGTAGTATGTTGTATGCCTAATAAGCATATGCCCACAGTATTGTAGAGTATACAATACATCAAGTGGTCATATGCCATACTCACAACATAGCGACACTTTGTTGCTATGTTTATACAATCAAATATATAAGTGCAGCAATATGATCCGTCACTTATGCGGACTGGCCTGCAGCGTGGGATCTGCAGTGCAAGCACTTTGACGCTTCGACCGTTCGGTCCCAGCGCATTATATATATGCCTTCTGCATGTATATACAATAACATACATACATACATGCATACTACGCTCTCCCGTTCTGTCGCTCTCTCGCTGTATAAGCAGCATGTATTTAGCCTAAGTAATTTTTGAAATAAAAGATTGGATTCAGTTCCATATCAAAAGACAAAGAGAAAACGTGTTTAAAGATAACGAACCACCTTTTTTTCCTACAAAGGTCGTGAAAAATCGATTTTTTTTGTTTTGCATTTTCTTAAAGTTTGAGGGCTCTAGAATATCTAGTGAAAAGGACAAGGTAATATTTCGATAAATAAGCTAGTTACAGCCGAGAACGTGAAACTTGATTTTATGGGCCGGAGCTGACAGGCAGGTAGAGGCGGTTAGCGACCCTTGTACGAAGCTTCTAAACTTACTCCGGCATTCTATTGTGTTGGGTTTTTGGGCATGCTTGGCTCCAGGTATGAGGGTAAGACACGTTTTGTCAGTACCTTGCCGTTCGTTCAACTAAGCAGTTCAGTGAATTTTCGTTTCCAAATAAATATTGAGAGAAAAATGGATATAAGAAGTAAAGGTTCTCGAAAAGATCATCGAACCGGACTTTTTCGCAAAGATCGAAGCAAAAAGAAAATGCCGCCCAAAAATCGATATTCTGCCGAAAAAATTTCCGACGAAAATATTAGTTCTAGTGCCAAAAAATTAAAGACTGATCGTGATTTACGCAAAATTCAAATGAGAGCTTCAACCAATTGATTTGGAAGATAGCTCCAAAAACGATGAACAGCGGGGCCAAAATCGTCAATATTGCTGTATTTCTGGCATCATGCACATTCAATAATGGTGTCACCTCATTATTAGAAATTATGAACGTGTTGGGAATATCTGTTGGACCAGGAGCGCACTTGTACGCTGCGCAAGAAGACGAAACTCGCATAGCGAAAGCCGAGCTGCGAGCGCAGGAGACTACAAAAGAAGGTCGTATACGGCGAAGACAAGAAAATTTGGAAGCCCTGGACATTCCGTCCACTGTAGAGGACCTGCACTATGGGCCTGGTATCGATGATTGCATGTAAGTTGACAAATTTTATGATTCATTTATTCCCAAATTTTCAAACGTGTTTTTCTCAAAACCACGTTTTTCAAGTTGGTACCCAAAATTTCTCGAAAAGTAATAAACCGATTGCCTTGAGGCTTTTTGTGGTTATTCTATACAACATTATCTAGTAGATGTCATAGGATTTTTTTTTTCCGTTACATAGTTTTTGTTCTATAGGCAAAATAAGAACTCATTTTTAGCCCAATAATCAATACTTATGTTCAAACGTCCGTCATTTTGTTAAAAATCGATATTTTCAAAATCGGCTACGGCAAAGACTAGATTTTAGTATCTGGTTTAATAATCTTTTTGGTTTTCTTATTTCAGATGATTTTTGGAGAAACGCCATTGGGTACCGCGGAGGCTGATTTTTTCAAGGACTTCCAAGGATTCTACATTATCCTTTACAATTCTTATTATTTTAAGCTAAAACAAATTTAACACATTTTTGAATATAGGTACTTTTAGATAAATAAAACCCCAATCATACATTTTAAATAGTTTCCTTTGAAAAAAATTCATAAAAATGACCTTTTTTCCGGCTTTTAGGTGTATATCTCCCCTTAATACACAGTGTTGACAAATGATATTTAAAGTTTGTAATTATTGGAATTAATACGATTTAGTACAACTTTGCTTGTGAACCAAAGTTGCGCGCTCATTCTTCTTCGTATTCCTTTTATTTCTATTTTTCATTTGCATTTGTAAGAATAACGTTCAGTCAAGGAAGAAAGGGTGCAAAACTGCGGTAAGTTTCTATATTAATAAAATATAGAATGTAGAACATTGAATTCATTTTCAGAATAACCCATTCATTGCCATATGCGTTAAAAGCAAACCCCTTCAACTCAGCGCCGAGTCGTAGCCGCGACACACAGAATGCAGAGTACTTATTTCAACACTAAAGTTCAAAGTCGCAAGTAAAAAGTTATATCTTATATCTTTACTGACGAGCAACACTACGAACGAACGGACTAAAATGCCATTGAGCAACACTGGCAAATTACTAGCAAACGCAACACTGCACATTCGCCACTATACGAGTATGTATTCATTTATTTACATATATGTATATAAGATAAATAGTTACAGTTAGGTTAAGAAACGCTTGATATATAAAATGAATATAAATAAGACAGTAAAGGTAATGTTCGGTCCTTTTTTGCGATTAAAGTAGGCGGGAAACATACAAAATATTTTTCAAGCAACGAGTATTGTGTATGCATATACATAAGTGAATATACTTGAAATAAACTAAATCTAAAAAATTTTGGACAGTTGGACTAAGAGGACATTGCGAAAATAACAATAGAAACGAGCTGACGTTATTTACAGCCTGGCGAAAAATTAACGCGAAGAGTTTCGACTTCAATCAAAACCAAAAATCGGCGCATTTCTAACTACTATTTTGTAAATGTTGACAATGACAAGGTAAATGTTTGCAAAGGATGTTTTTTAAGATGCTTTGGTGAAACGAACAGTTTTTTAAGAATGGCGATTGAAAAAAAAAATAAATTATCCAAACTTCCCGTTGGCCGACAATAGAGGCAAATCAGTGCCGAAAAATAAGCTTAATGAGTTCCAAATCGATGCCGTAAAACAGCACATTAAAAGCGTTCCTGAGATGCAGAAATAGCTTTCAAGGCTAAGAATTTCGACAAAGGTATAGCTAAAGCCCACAAAAGTATTAAAACGTATACATTTGATTTACAGTAAGTATTGCCAACTCATTATTTGACGACTTCAGTTTGATACTTCAAAAGGCAGTTGAATACTTATAACCTAACTATCTATGATTGTGAAACAAACAATGTTTTTTGCTATATGTGGCATGAAGGAATACTATAGCGTGGAGCTAACGAGATCTCTTCATGCATATTTGACCACTTAAGTGCGTCATTAACAGATAAGAATGTCGACACAGTTATATTTTATAGTGATTCCTGTGTTGCCCAAAATAAGAACTCTAAGAAATGAATTCTCAATGTTTATAGCATTCCTAGAGAATAATGATAATATTAAAATTATTGAACATAAGTTATTGGAAGCAGGCCATACTCATATGGAGTGTGATGTCGCTCACGCCCTTATTGAGCGAAAGAAAAAGAAAACTACAATGAAAATCCATTATCCACGTGATTGGTACCAATTTGTTCTGTCTGTTGGTAACAAAAACACATTTGATGTGATTGAAATGGAAAACAAATTTTACAACTTTGGGCTCGTTGCTAAAAACAAAAATAAATTGGAGAAAAGTTAATGTTGATGGCGAAAAATTTATTTGGTCCGCCGTAAAGTGGCTCCGCTATACAAAAAATCATTTCAGCTCTGTAGAATACAAAACTTCACTCGAAGAAACCCAGTCATTTAAAATACTTAATGTAGTAAAACGTGGAGTAAGTTCTATAATACTCAATGAAATAGATAAAATTACGACAACTCCTGTAATATCGAAGGCCAAAAAGGAAAACGGTTTGCTTTTTTGGTTTTAAATGGACGAAAATTGTACCTCAAATTTTTTTGTTGATTATAATAAAGTATGAAATTTGATGAATTTTCAGCCCAAAAAAAAAAAGAAATTCTTAGAGCGCTTTTTGAAAAAAGTGAAAAAAACGAAAAAATCGAATAATATAAAATATCCATATAATTAACGTTACATAAAATAAAAATATTGTATTGTGAAAATATTGACTATATTTTTTCATGTAATAATTGATAATATTTTAATATCTATTGAAAATATTGACAATTATATGCAAAAGAAAATATATATCTACGAAAAACAATAATTAAAAGATTGTTTAACTGATCATCTTTCAAAACTTTATACATCTTGCTTATGATTTAGAACTTAATACTTATTCCTAATAACTTTCCTAATAACTTATTCTTATCCTAAAGATTTAAAAAGTTTATATATAAGACATCATGCTCTTTGTTTACTTTCAAAATTCTGCATATGATTGTGATGCGCGTGGAAGCAAAACAATGCAATGCGCTGTTGACACCCGGTTGGTATCTTTAATGTTGTTGAGTGAACCTTCCTTGCATAAGATATTTTATTCTTTTAAGCAGTAAAATTTTATTTTGTTTTTTGCTATGGTGAAAAATACATGTCCTTTAAGTTTTGCAATATTCTTCGTTTGTTAAAAAAGTTGACATTCTTTATTTTATAATGGCGCGGTTATCGTATAAGAAGGCTGGAACTCACGAACAAAATCGTTATAGATTATGTTTAATTTGTTTGAAAAAGGCTCAAGTACTTATTGAAGTTAAAGGAGTGCTAAAAACAAAAATTTTAAATTTGTTGAGTGGTTACAATACAAATGATGAGAGATTACCAGCTGTCGTGTGTGCTAGTTGCAAATTGAAAGTGTATCGTTCATCTAACAATAACTGTGACGAAGAAAAATATAAATTGAAGTTACCTGATTACTGTGAATTTATGCCGCTGCAAAGAAATACTCGAAATTCTGTCATAAAAAAATGCGAATGTCGTTTATGTGAATTAGTGAGAATGCCAACAATTGTCGCAAATTTTTACAAAAATAATACTCTAAAAACAATAAAATCGACAAATAATAACAAAAAATGTGAAAACTGCCTAGGTTATTTACGATCAGGACATAAGTGTACTCCTAGTATTTTAATCGCTAATGTCAAAGAGAAAATTGAAAATAATTGTAATGTAACAGAAAAAGAACAATTAATTAGTTCATTGTTGAAGAGTGTTATAAATGAGAAAAATACCAGCACTAAAAAGAAGACGGAAGATAAAAATCTGGTTGTATTGTCACAAACTCGCGGTAAGCCGTTAATTTTGGATGTTAAACCAAAAATGACAAAAAATTCAAAAATTTCTAATGATGAGCTATATAAATTACAGAGTGATTTAAATTGCAGCAATAATACGATCTATAAGATAGCAAAAGCAGTTCGTAAAGGATCAAACAGTAATCGAATTATTGAACCACATTTGAGAAACAAAATTGTCGAAAAGAATCACAAACTAGATTCATTCTTTGAAGAACGCGATTTTCCATTTATACGTGAGAAGGCTAAAAATGTAACTCAGAAACCAGAGCGAGTTATAATTTGTAAAGATACAAAAGGTTTCATAAATTTCGTATGTGGAGAGCGTGAGCAAAACGCAGATGAACTACATTTTAAATTTGGCATCGATGGAGGAGGTGGATTCTTAAAAATATGTGTCTCATTACAGATTAAAGAAGAATCAAAAACAATGAAAATTCAAAATTCTAATTACGAAAAAATTTAAATCTTCTGGTGTCAAAAAAGTTTTACTTCTATGTGCTGCACCTAACGTTCAAGAGAATTTTACAAATGTTAAACTCATTTGGTCAGCTTTGGACATAAATGATCTTCTCGGCACCGTTGCAACTGATCTTAAATTAGCAAACATCATCACTGGATTAATGACTCATACTAGTACACATCCATGCACATGGTGCGACGCTCAGAGTGGTAAATTAAATCTTTGTGGTAACTCTAGAAGTATTGGAAACTGTGTAAGAAATTATGAATGCTGGATTCACGAAGGTAAAAACTATAAAAAAGCCAAAAATTACAAAAATTGTGTTAATCTTCCAGTTTTTTCCATCGCTTGATTCACGAAAAGAAATTTTAGACATTATTCCGCCTCCCGAGTTGCATTTGATGATTGGAGCACTATATTCAACACTATATTCAATGACATGATGATAAAATTTGAAGAAGTAAGTTTACTGTGGGCCAAAAATTGTCACGTTGAAAGGTCGCTAACTTACGGTTCTCCTGCCTTTGAAGGTAATCAATGCAAAAAACTTTTGGATAGTGTCGATAAACTAAGAGCTATATGTAATTTGGAGTGCCTTAAATTTGTAAAAGCTTTTGAAAATTTAAAGAAAGTTGTTGACAGTTGCTTTTCTTCAGTATTAAAGGACACGTATCAAAATGATATCGACGAATTCCAGAAAAGCTTCCTGGATCTTGGTACTTCAGTAACTCCAAAAATTCACGCTTTGTTTCATCATGTGCCACAATTTTGTTTGAAAAACAAATGCGGATTAGGGTTTTACAGTGAACAAGCTGTAGAATCTTTGCATCATGACTTTAGTGCAAGTTGGAACAATTATAAGGTATTAAACAGTCATCCAAATTATTCTAAGCATTTGCAACGTGCTGTTTGTGAATACAATTGTCATCATATTTGAATTGGTTATGATCAAAAGTTCGTAAAAAAATAATAAAATATCAAATATATTTTATGTTCATGTAAAAATTCATAATAAAAATATCTACAATAACACATTTTTACTTTATTTCATGTTAATTACTTGCTTATTTTATACTATTCCATTATCTTTCGTTTTTTTCACTTTTTACAAAAAGCGCTCTAAGAATTTCTTTTTTTTTGGGCTGAAAATTCATCAAATTTCATACTTTATTATAATCAACAAAAAAATTTGAGGTACAATTTTCGTCCATTTAAAACCAAAAAAGCAAACCGTGGGAAGACTTGCTGAGTGTTGTAAATTACATCAACCCCATGTTTTGTAGTTCAGTCCTTTCGTAATAAAAAAAGCAATAGACGCAATATCAACCCAAATTGAAAACATCAAACAACTCAAAGACGGTTCACTACTTATACTGACATGCAACTCAAAAATAGCAGAGAAATTCTTAAAATTAAAAACGATTGCTAATCTTTTTCCAGGCACAGTAAAATACCAAGACAATTTAAATACAATAAAGGGAGTCATCTATGCGCCTTGCCTAAACGAGGTAAGCGAGGAAGAGATCTTGCAGGAATTCAAAAAAGCCCTAAGTTACAAAAAATTCAAAATCGACATTTTAGTTGATTATCATGTACTGTATCATAATACATGTTCCTTTAAAATTTTATAATCCAACAACCAATAATGAGCTTGGTATGAACAAAATTCGAAAAGCCCTAAGTGCAAGCGTAACAAATTTGCCAACCAAAACTGTAACTTACGCCTTTAGAGAAATAATAAAGAACAAATACAAGAAGGCATAGCATGCCATGCCATTGTGTGTGTTCTTATTTATCAGTTTTTTATTTATCAGTTACTGACGAAAAGTATTGACGATAAGGTTTTTTGCATCTCTGTATTAACAGTTAGTTTTTCTTTTGTATGTTTCTAAGAGGCTTTACTGAGTTGGAGTTTATTTAATTAAAACTAAAAATCTCATTGCTCCCAATATGATGAAAATATACGCCAAGAAATATTTGATGGATTTTGGAGCATGTCGTGGAAAGAAAAAAAGATTTATGTAATAAGTCAAGTACAATTAGAAGAAAAAGCACGAAACCGTAACACATTTTCGAGGCGATCGCTATCTAAACTGCTGTGTGGAGTTTAGCTCCAAAAGCTTATTCTAGTGGCAAAAAGTCTTAAATATTGCAACGGATATCGCCGTATGCAATTTCAATGATGGGCTCCAAAATATATTACGAATTATGAAGGTTTTAGAAATGGAAATTGGGTTACAGTCCTACAATTTTTGTCTTGAAAGCGATGCTAAGCGCATTCAGCACGCTGAGCAGTCACTGATCAAAAATCACTTTTTACTTCAAACGACTACCAAATGGCTGAAAATGAAAATAAATCGTCAAAATAAACGTTGGGGGGAAGTTTAACTCATACTTTAACTAAATTATTCGATTTTTTTGATTTCAGATGATTCTACGCTGAGATATGTTGACTACTGCAAAATGTATTTTTGAAAAGACGTCTACGTAAATGTGCTCTCATTCGCTCATTTTGCAATATTTTTACATGAAAATTTTATCAAATATTCTTGAAATGTTACTTTATAATATGCAATAACTTTTAATAAACTGACTTGAACCGTTTCGCTACAATAAATTCATGAAAAAAGAGTTTTTTTTTTAGCGTTTATCCCTTACCGTTAGATGTTACCGTCGATCAGAACGTCGTAATTGAAGAAAATGATATTATAAGAGTAGAAGCACCTGCCGAGATTTCTGTAGAGACCAATGATGAACCTACTGAGGATGCTAGTGCTTACATGGAAATTAGTGAGTCTTCGAGAATTGTACGTGCATCATGGCATCAAAGCAACGATCTCATATTCACATCAGGATTCGCAGGAGTTCAATGTTGTGCGATGGCATTAGCTAACATTCTCCGGGCTGGCATTCTTTCACCACAACATTGGTCTACAAACATTCTTAATTGAAATATGATAACAGGTGACCAAATCTATAGCAATATAAGATTTCAAACCGAGAGAAATTTTGCGGCTCATCCTATAGAAAATGATGGCTACCTATTAGTAAGAAACTTCACAGTCATCCAAGATGACTTGGTCGCATTCGGCAAAAGATTTCAGATCACTTTCGACGAAGAACCAGGTATATTTGGAAGCTTGAATGACAAATTAAATGAAAGAAATCTTGGAAGTACTCTTCGCCAAGGCTTGAAGGATATGTTCACGGTATATAACGCAGGCATACTAATAACAGAGCGTTATTCATTTGGAGTAATGCATTATGATAACAAATATTACTTCAGCAACTCCCATTAAAATTACAGCATTAGACTACTACCAGTCTAGAATTTTTGGAAGTGACACAAGATTCCAACGTAACGATTATTTTTTTACGCTTTATCGTTCTTTGAATATTATCGAATCAAAAGCACGATATCAACATGTGGCAAGAAAATTGTAAATCAAGAAGGTGCTGTTGAATATGTCCATCTTTATCTCAAGAATTTGAGAGGTTCTGCAGCCTATTGGAGATCAGCTTTAAATGAACCATTTGCCCAAATTAGATGTATAGGAGTCCCAACCTATTTTGTGACATTTAGTTCAAATGATATCCACTGGTTAGACCAACGAAAGGCTTCATTAATAGCCGACGGTAGACTTGATGTTGATCCAAGTACAATTGACATTTATGAGACCCAACGTCTTATCGAAAAGTACCCAGTGATTTTGAGTCGACATTTTATGATCAGAGCAGAGTTCGTAAATACTTATCATTGATGAGTAAAATATCCCTCTTTCAGCTGATAAAAACTCAACTCAATGCATTTTGTTTTGAGTTTTTCATTTCTGCTTAAAACCAAACAAGAGAGCATCAGTTATTTTTTGAAAGGGCGAAAAAATCATTTATTAACATTCCTCTTTCGACAACAAACAAACAATTTTACGTGTTTCTCCCAATTTTCTTAGTTCACATCGAAGATAATTACATCAAAATTAATAACCTTTTTTTTTTTGTTTTCAGATGAAAATTGCAAGTTGTATCTTGTACAGAAGTTGGATACTTCAGTGGCAAGGCACTCTGGGAATCTATTGATAACTCGGCTTACAATATATTGTTGGAGATTGTACAAATTTTTTTTTTTAGTTCAAATATATATTAAACTATCCCCAAAACTTCATTTGGCTAATTGCTTTTTTTTTTCTCATCCTACAACGCTTCGTGAAAACTACTGAATTTTGGACATCTAATTGGCCCGCCGGCTTTAACATGCGCTCTTTGAAAGCATCAACCGAATTGAGTGTTCGCTAGCTTATTCTCTCCTCTCAGATTATTTAAAAATGATAAACTCTCTTCAACAGTAGCAATCATTTTGTATGCTCAATGAGTTTTCTTTGAATAATTTTTTTTTATCACTCTTTTATATTGACACATTTTCCTACTTGAATTTCTATCGCCGTTAGTTTTTATTAAAGCACTTTTGTGGCTAGTTTGCGTTTGCAAGTGTTTCGCGTGTGTAAAAAGTGTAAAAAATGGGCAGATTTTCTAGCATAGATAAAAGCAAATATGTGTCATACAATGGTGATACAAATGAATCGGCATGCCTTGAATGTTCAAAAAAGTTTAAGGGTCAAGTGCTTCATAATATCAAGAGGCATTACAGCACAGTGCACAAACATAATTTCGTAAACAATAACTCCTCAAGAAGTGTAAGCAAAATAAAGATACAACTAAAATTACACGAGTTCATAAAGTGCTGTGTGGGGCTAGTTACTGTAAAGCGATGCCATTTCGAATTTTCAAAAGCTTATAAAACCATATGAAAGTGCTTTTAATATAAAAGTTAATTGACGAAATATTTTAAGTAAGCTGGATTTGTATGCCGAAGTCATGAGAAATCATTTAAAAAAATTATTAAAAAACAAAATGGTGTGCATTAAGTTATATATTGCAACAAAACTTGACAAAAGCATATTAGGAGTGAATATCCAGGTTATTCAAAATCTTGAAATCGAAATTTTCACTCTAGGCATGGTCGAGTTGAAAAAGCGTCATACGGCATCATTTCTAAATTGCTTAAATAAGTTTGACATAAAAGCAACGCAGATCTATCCTTCAACTACGGATAATGGATCTAATGTCTTCAAAACTTCGGAGTTGCTACAAGAGCAGGACAATGTAGAGGGCGACGAATACGAAGAAAATCATAATAGACTTAGCTCGGTTATGTCGGTAGTGAGATGCGCCGTACACACGTTACAACTATCTGCGAAGCGCAACTTGAGAATATCCAGGATAACACGTTCGCGACAGTTTTACTACAATCTATGCAATCAAGAAAAATTAAATTGCTGGAGAATAATGCATTTATTGCTGCTTTGTATATGTATCAGAGATTTAATTACATGGACTCGCCATTTTTAAACGAAATACAAAAAAAACAAGCAGTGGTAAGCGAAAGTTGACACATCGCAGTCCCTTTTTCTAACTTAATTCTACACTTAAAGTCAATGTAATAGACATTTTTCATTATTTGAAATATAATATATATACTCTGTGACCAACCATTTAAATGTGTTTATTTTTAATTACTAAAATTTTAATATATTTACAGACACATATACTTAACACAAGCGCAAATTTAGATATTTTGGAGGGATGCACTCAAATCGGTAGAGATTCAGAAATTGATCTTGGTGAGCAGGCCCAAGTTTTCGATGATAAGTATGATTTACTTGAACACTTGCCACAAAACATACAATCACTTCGACAAAAACTTCAAAGTTTGGCTCATCAAAGTAAAATGCCATTCAACTCTGACATACTAAAGTACTGGATGAATTTGCGAATCGCTGAACCAACTCTTAGTAAGCTTTCACAAATAATTTTGTCTGTACCAAGCAGCCAAACTTCTGTAGAACGATCATTTAGCGCTCTATCTTTGATATTAACCAAACATCGTTCCAGGATGAGCTCTGAAAATCTTAATAATTTGCTGTTTATCAAATTGAATGAAAGTTTTTTCAAAAGTAGAAGAACCGAACGACGATCAGTCTTAAATAATACAATATATTTAATCGACTTTCATTAAATTCAATGAACCTCGACTTTAATGAATTTTTTTTTACTTTCTTTCTTTGAAATTTTTATTTTCATATAAGTTTTATTTATTATTTATATTTAAAAAAAAAATAAATGAAATAAACTTCACTATTCTCGCAAATGTATTGCTTTCATTAAATAAAGCAGAAATTAGTTAGGGTATGCTCGAAATGCATATTTATAATTGAGCAATGCAAAAAGGGACAATATTGAATATCAAATTACTTATCATTGATAAATTCATATAAACTTGAGCTCAAATAAAGAGCGCATCATTTACAAAACTCGGGGGATGAAAACAAAGCGAATGCTCACAGAACGACCAGCACTCTTTGTATATAAACAAATGAGTAATAAAAGTGTTTGAGGAGTTTACGAAAAATAGATCGTCTCAATGATTTACTCAGAGAATATTTTGTATGAGTTTTATTGCTTTTGGAGATAGCTTGAAAGAGTGGGAACGAATTTTGAGCGCTCTACGCACTCTGGATCAGAGTCAATGCTCTAATGAAATTCATTCAAAATAATGATGAAGTATTTGGAGGAAAAGTAAACGACTTCTGGTGGCGCATTGAGTTTCAGAATCGTGATAGTCCTCACCTTCATATGGTAGTTTGGATTGAGAATCATCCAGCATTTGATACAGAAGAAGGAATACTTCTACTTGATCGTAACTGCTGGTGTAAAATTCCAACAGAAGAAGAAGATCCAGAGCTCTTCGAACTTGTGAAAAAATGTCAAATTCATCGACATACACAAACTTGTACAAAGAATATTACCTCTGTAAGATGTCGATTAAATTTTCCACGCCAAGAATGTCATGAGACACGAATAATATCACATTCTTCAGACGATTTTCTCCGTAATGGGGGCAGAATTCGCTTACTTAAGCGTCGAAAAGAAGATGTTTGGGTAAATAATTACCACCCAGAATTATTGAGACTGTGGACTGGTAATATAGCATATTATATTGCAAAGTATGTATCGAAAGCAGAACCAGAGGGGGTCGATGCTGGAATTGCACAGGCAATACAACAAATCCAACGCGAAGAGACTGACCTTTCACGCAAACTCTTCCAGATATGTATGAAAATTCTTCGTGAGGGACAAGTATCAGCTGCCGAATGTGCAAATAGGCTTTGTCATATCCCATTACGAAACAGTTCGCGACATTATGTTTTCCTGAACACAAGAAAACCAGAACAGCGTTACAGAGTATTGCAATTCGATAGAAGCGGACACGCAATTGGTTACTACAGCAATATCTTTGAAAGATATGAAAAACGTCCATTACAACATCCTGACTACGATTTTGCGAACATGAGCCTTACAGAGTTTGCTATGTTGTTTGAACCACATTTTCCGAAAAAGTTAAGCGATACCGAGGAAAGCGTAGACCATGATGCCTATGAGGAACAAAAAAACATGCGTCGCCCACTCATTACTCTGTTGGATAAAAGCAAAATGGTTGTGAGAAATGTTCCTCAGTTGTCAGAGTGCCATATTTTATAGCAGCTTCGGATCCAGAAAACTTTTCCTACAGCTTACTTCTTCAATATATACCCTATCGTTCGGAAACTGAAATACTTGAAGGCTTCGATAATGCCAAAGAAGCTTTTGTAGCTCGAGAGAGTCGTTTAAGGGAAACAAGTAGACATATGTGCCAACATCGAGAGCGAAACCAACAGCTTGAAAATGCATTCAATCAGATACATGCTTTCGAAATTTTGGAGCAGCCAGAGATTATAAATCCTGAACTTGAAGAGGAAGAGTTACCAGAGAAAGAAATGAGCAATGATCAATTCCAAAAAGATCAAAGACAATTAGTTGTTTTTGTCACAGAGAGTATTAAGAATTAACTCAATGGTGATATGAAACGGGAGAAAATTTTCGTAACTGGTGGGGAGCAGGCACCGGAAAAACATTCCTCTTTAATCTATTGAAAAACCATGTCAACCGATGTTATGGAAAACCGGTGGTAAAAGTCGGTGCTCTCACTGGAGTTGCAGCACGGTTAATCGGTGGTACAACGCTACACCGGCTGTTAAAACTACCAGTACAAAAAGATGGAGTAACTGTAAGCATGCCACTTCTTACCGGTAATTATTTGAGAGGAATGCGTCAATTATGGCAAAATATTGAGTTTCTGTTCATAAATGAAATTTCTATGGTACCCTATGAGATGCTTTGTATGGTCGACTCTCGTTTGCGACAACTGAAAATCCCATGCGTCAACAAGGAGACACAACATTTATAGATGTACTTAATGCCCTACGAGTTGGAGAAATGACGTCTAGGCAACTTGAAATCCTTCTTGAAATGTTTCAACGGATGCGACTAATGAATTTTCGATTGAGAAAGCATTAAGAATTTACCCAACGAATGATCAAGTTGCTAGACACAACGAAAAAGTTCTCCAGAGTTTTGAGAATAAAGGCACAGTTATTTATACAATAAAAGCAGAAAACCAACTTATTGATGCCACTCGTAATTTAGGTAACAAGGACTTAAATTCTGTGATACCTAATGATATTAATAAAACACGAGGTCTTCCGAAAGTACTGAAAATATTCGTAGGGGCTAAAGTGATGTTGAGATCGAACATTGACGTGCCAAAAGGTTTAGTGAATGACAATATGGGTTTTATCACTGAAATTATCTGGCCAAATTTTCGCAGAGACCAACTATACGCGGTCTCGACTTCGGTTCTGATGGTGTGCACATGATTAAACCGATATCGATACAGTTCCCAGCGAAATATAGCTATGGAACTGCTGAGAGACGGATGTTGCCCTTAATTCTGTGTTGGGCTTCGACCGTTCACAAGATGCAAGGTTGTACAGTTGATCATGCAGTCATTTATCTAGGCAAGCCAATTCAATATCTTTCAATCTGATGGCCGCCAAACTGTGTGGAGAAAGCCTAACACCGAACTGCAAAAACAGAACCTTGCTGCGACTGTAAAACATGGTGGTGGAGGAGTAATTGTGTGGGGCTCCATGTCCGCTGCAGGTGTTGGTGAGCTGGAATTCATTGACGGCATTATGGACAAAAAATATTATATGGAAATCCTGAAGAGAAACGTCAAAAAATAGTGCAGAAAAGCTGAAATTGCCCGGTTCATTTTCATTTCAATACGACAATGACCCGAAGCATACTGCTCATGATGTGTGTATGTGGCTTGCGCACCACATCAAACATACATTGCCGCATCCGCCTCAGTCGCCTGATCTAAACCCAATCGAACATTTGTGGGAAGAGCTACATAGGCGCGTTAAGAAGCGTGCTATTTCAACAAAAGCAGAGTTGAAGGTGGCACTGGTGGAGGAATGGCAGAATATTGGGGCAGAAACCACCCAAAAATTGGTTTCATCGATGCCAAGACGGCTGGAAGCAGTCATCCAGCAAAAGGGCTTGGCTACAAAATATTAACCCTTTGCACTCCGTTGTCGCCGTATTTGCGACATTAAAAAGCTAACAATAAATCCGCTGTCGCCGTAGCGGCGACATGGTTGTTTTGCTACCTTGGTGCCCTTAACAGTTAGGTAAGCAAAATAGTCTGTGCTTATCTTATAGTGTTTATGATACGTTTATTATGCTTACATTGTAATAAGAGTAAAAAGTGCTCTATTTAAGTTTATTTCGTTACACTCATAACGTTATAACCCTAGTGAAGATGGAAGGCGAAAATTTTGACGATAGTTGTGAAATAAGTGATGTGGAAGATGAACTCGATTTTGCGTTGCTTGCCGACGATTTAAGTGAAATAGAATTAGAAGATCATTTAGAGACAGATAGTGACGATAGTGACGTAATAGTAGTTAGAAAAAAAAGAAGAATTGCAATTATTGAATCAAATTTAGAGGACGAAGATACACCATCTGTAGACGGCGATGTATGGAGTAATATTACGGGAAGCGACATTCCTTTGGAAAAAATCAATTTTTCAACAGGAAATAAAATACCAGGGCCACAAGTTTTCAACATCGAGGAACCATTACAATTTTTTAAACTGTATTTCACGGAAGAGTTAGTGGACGAAATAGTGTCAGAAACAAATAGTTACGCCAAGAACAAATTGAAAAATAAAACTCTTTCCAAAGATTCTATATGGCATACATGGCGCGACACAAGTAAGGAGGAATTTTGGGCCTTTATCGGTGTAATTTTGAATATGGGAACTGTGGTTTTGCCAAATGTTCAAGATTATTGGTCTACTAGTGCAAATACCAAAATACCATTTTTTTCTGATTTGTTCACTAGAAGCAGATTTAACCAATTATTTTGGATGCTACATTTAAAAACAGTTAATCAGCAACAAACAGACATCAGAACACGGATTCAACGGGTCAGTAATTTTATGGAATATATCAATTCAAAATTTGCGGAATATTTTATACCAGGACAAGATATATGTGTCGACGAATCGGTAATAAAATTCAAAGGTAAAATTAGTTTTATAACCTACAATCCAAATAAGCCTACAAAATGGGGCATACGCATATACGTTTTGGCTGACTCAGAAACTGGGTATATGTACAATATTCTCCCATATTATGGTAGTATTACCTCCGATAATCTTATAAAACCTCAATTGCCTGTCAGTACTAGAATTCCATTGCACCTGTATAACAATTTATTGTCGAACGTACCAGATGCACAAGGTTACCATATGTATACAGATAGGTATTACACTAGCATTGTCCTGGCGGAAGAATTATTACAAATGAAATGCCATCTAACAGGTACAATAAAAATCAATCGCAAGGGCATACCTGATCCAATAAAGAAACCCAAATTCGGTGAAAATAAATCGATCGCTTACAAAAAGGGAAGAACGATGATATTGTCTTGGAAAGATAAAAGGGTGGTTACGCTGATAAGCACCAGTGATAGCGCTGGATTCATTACAAAAACCAGATTTGTAAGAGGAGGTGAACAACAAAATGTGGAAAAGCCAAAAATTGTTGTTAACTACACGGCTTCAATGGGTGGTGTTGATCGCGCTGATCAATACGCATCATCATATTGTTTTCTAAGAAAATCTCTTAAGTGGTGGAGGAAGCTGTTCTTTTGGGGAATGGAGATGTCTGCAATAAATGCATACATTTTATATAAGTGTGTAAAAAAAAGTAAGAACGAAAAACCACTGTCCCATTTGAAGTTCGTCAAGAGATTAGTCGATCAACTTGTAGGTGAATTCCGCGAAGATCGATCAAGACCTTCCACTTCAGCAACTGAAACAAGACTGGACAAAAAACTGCACATATTGCGAAAAGGCAAGAAAAGAGATTGTATTGTTTGTTCTAATAGACAGGAAAAAGGACAAAGACGCGAAACTTCGGAATACTGTGATACTTGTCCCGGTAAACCGCGAATGCATATGGGCAATTGTTTCGAAAGATATCACACTTTAAGAAATTTTAAGTCCTAAAATTTATGTTTTTCTTTTATAATATAAGTTAGAATATGTTTTGTTTATAAAATAGCTAAGAAATAAAAATTTTGTTTTATTGAAACGACTCTATTTTTCTTCTACATCATAGGTATGTACTTGGAACTAATATAGTGCTGGAGTTGCTGGTAGCCTCTATGCATTACTAGGCTGGAGTGCAAAGGGTTAATTTGTTTATATTTTACTATTTTGTTATTGTTTTGTTTTATATTTTAATGAAGTGTGCCAATAATTTTGTTCCGTTATAATAAGTACTTTTTTTAATATTATAATTAGTGTTAATTAAATATAACAGATAATAAAATGAATTGAAGAAAATATGATTGGTAATATGTTCTTCTGTCTAGTCCGTTTTTTTTTGCGATTAAAAATCACTTCATAAGTGGACAAAAAGTAATGTTAAAGTGGAAGTATCTTGCTGTGCCAATACTTTTGTTCATCACTGTATCAGTTTCCAAAGCAGTAAATAGTGGATACGTAGTCGAATTTAAAGTTAATGCAGCAACAATCAGAAATAAAAGTGGAGGGATGATTCTACGTGCAAACAAGGCAAGTGATCTATTCATATTTGAGCCAAATAAACACAATTTGATTTTTGCAAGGAAAAACAATGACGAGGCTATGAAATGGCACGCTCGATACGGCCATTTGAATTTTGGAAGTCTTCGTGATTTAAATAATAAACAAATGGTTCGAGGAATGAATTTCAGTATGCTGGCAGACATTAGTTGTAAATTGTGAATGACCAGCAAATGTAACCAGAGGCCGTTTAGTAAATCAGATAGCCGAGCAGCTGATATATTGGGGTTGATTCACACAGACTTGTGCGGTCCTATGAGGCATGAATCTCGTTAAGAATCCCGTGTATCATTCAAGAAGCAAACATATTGATATCAAATGTCACTATGTAAGAGATATATATCGAGGAGGCGAAATCGAATTAAAGTATTGTTGCAGCAGCTACATGGTAGCAGATATATTAACTAAGAATTTAGCTAAACCCATCCATGATAAATTTTGTGAATTGTTAGGTTTAAGCTAAACTGTTTGTGTATTGAATTTGTTTAAATGCACGAATATGACCGTTGAGGAGGCGTGTTAACGTACATGCACCATTGTATAAGTTAACGCTACTTATGTGAAAAGTTCATCCACTACACGCGTTTCCGCTGAAAATTGATCCACCTCAGTTGCTCGATCTTTTCGCTGACGCTATGTCTGCAATAAACCGTGTGAACGGCAACAAGCGAGTTTCCGCGAATATGGTCACGCGGCATAACAGGTGAATGAGGGAATGCATAGATTAAATTAGCTTTAAGAAATTTTGTAAAGTTCAGTTTATAATTTACAGTTGTGAAATAAATACGGAGTTGCTCCCGAAAAAAAATATTGTTTTTTAAGTTATCAATGTGGTGATAATTAATTTATACAACGCACATATTCGTGCAACACTGTTCTTTTTCATTTTCTTTTGTTCATTGTACTAAAACAACATGTTTTGAATAAATGCGTTAGACGAAGAAGTTTATCCAATAAACAAGTCGTAAGACATACATATATAAGTTAAGCAGTAATAACTGCTGGTCACCCACGTAAAAGGTTCTGCTTTCTGATGCCCTCCATCTAGCGAATATGACGAGCATACAACCTTACAGCATTACCAAAAGCTGTTAGGCAAGTGAGCACCGAACGCTGTGAGAGCGATCACTGTAGTTAACAGCGATAACGACATCACACTCATACTACTTTACATCCCAGTTATGTATTATCCTCCTATGGTACTAAACAGCTCATTAGTGTACTTTAAATATACTGGTTTTCAATCTTCTTATTTCATATCGACTCACTCTCAATCTCAATGTAATAAAAATAAATCGATCGCTTAGAGAATGTTAGAGAGTTGCAAGTCGAGTCAGTCTTCGTCTAATATATTGTCGGAATAAGTCGATGTCAACTATTTTCTATGTTAATAAAATATATGTGAAGTTTTGACAAAAAATTAAATGGTTTTATTCCTGATACTCAGGAATGTTTCCAACCACAATCAGTGAGATTATGGAAGGAGCTCTGGTATTACTCAGCAATTGGGCCACGGACTGTGGTTTAAGCGTAAACCCGAGAAAAACTGAACTGATGCTATTCACGAAGAAAACCAAGGTGCCAAACTTTAATCTCCCAAAACTAAACGGCTTCAGCCTCACGCTAACCAAACAGGCCAAATACCTAGGGGTTATCCTGGACCCCAAACTCAGCTGGAAGTCCAACGTAGAGTACAGGGTAAAGAAGGCGAACATAGCACTTTACACATGTAAGAGAATGTTGGGAAAAAAATGGGGTCTCCAACCAAAATTATCCAACTGGTCCTACACAGCCATTGTAAGGCCAATACTAACATATGCGGCACTAGTTTGGTGGCCTGCAACAGAAAGAAAATACAACAAAACTAAGCTGAACAAGATACAAAGAACAGCGTGTATCCTAACTACAGGAGCGCTTAGCACCAGTCCTACTGAAGCGCTCAATGTACTAACACATCTATTACCATTAGATTTACACATTAAAACAATAGCTACTTGCAGCGCGGTGAGACTCAGAGACATAGGAAGCTGGACAACAAGGCCGTACGGTCACAGCAAGATCCTCCTACAGGGACCCCCGCTGCTCAAAAACGGATCAGACTACACAGTCCTCGACCTAAACTTCAAGAAAGGCTTTACGGTACGCTTCCCACCGAGAGCCGAGTGGAGCAAAGGAGAGGTGATTGGAAGACACGATATCGAAATCTATACCGATGGTTCTAAGATGAACTGTGGTGTGGGAGCTGGCTTCCATTCGGAGCCACTCAACCTATCTCAATCAATTCGTCTTCCTGATTATGCCACCGTGTTCCAGGCAGAACTTTTAGCGATCAGAGAAGCATGCAAATCCCTAGAACTCTACAAGGTAGTTGGTGCAAGAGTAGCTATCTTCTCAGACAGTCAAGCAGCTATTAAGGCCTTAGACTCCAACTACATTTCATCCAAACTGGTCCTACAGTGTAGAGAGGAGCTGAAACTGCTCAGCCATTGGCTTGAAATTACCCTGATATGGGTTCCCGGTCATAGGAACATACGAGGCAATGAGATAGCGGATGAGCTAGCAAGAAAGGGCTCAACACTAGACATAACAGAGGCGGTGGCAGTTTCCACCCCACTGAACACACTAAAAGCATCTATTGCTTCACACTATCATGCTTTAGCCGAAAGAAGATGGAAGCAAATACCTACATGTATCACAACAAAAAACACATGGCCGTCATATAAAATCCAAAGGACGAATGACCTGTTAGGATGCTCTCGGTCAAACATTTCACGGATCACTGCAACCCTTACAGGACATTGGAAAGTAGGGGATCATGCAGCTAGACTCAATCTACCCTTCAATCCTATCTGTAGAAGCCGTCAAGCGGAAGGGGCGAAGGAAAGTCTGTTCCACTATTTATGTGAATGTCCGGGACTAGCCAGGACACGACCACGATCCTTCGGTAAGCCTTTCCTACAGCAAATTAAGGAGATCTCAGTCATCGAGATAAAGGATTTGCTCCTATTCTTGGACCTCACTAAATGGATCTGACTTGGAAACAAAAAAAACTTCATCATCATTTCACGAGATAGTGGTATTAAAACGGTGCCGGTCACTAATAAGGAGCATTTCAGCTAAGAAATGTTCAACCACCTCAACAACAACAACAACAATTCCTGATACTAAACCAGGAACCGGAAACCTAAATTCCCAGTAGTTGTAAAGCAAGTGTGAACCAATTGCCGTGACAGCGATCAGTGGATAATAATAGCAAAGACATCATTCGCATAAACCTAATTGTTCGAAAACAAGCGTGGTTGAACTAATGCGAAAGCGATCAGTGCATTTAGCAGCAAACGACTCCAATACTAATATAATAATAATTGTGAGAGCAAACAGAGCAGCTAACAGCGAGATGTGACAGAGAGCGAGGTTCAGCTTGTTCCAACTAGACCATTTGGCAGATCACTCCGGTTGTAAAAAGGGAAATAATATTTTAAGAGATCTTTGTAAAAACGCTTTAATTTAAGAAAGTTTATATTTCAAAAAATAATTGTGTTGAATAAAACTTATAATTTATATATTTTCCAACTGTGTATTCTCAAAACATGTATAAAGATATCCTCAAATTTTTAAAGCGATTGATTCACTAGTTTTTTTTTTCATTCCCAAAAATTGCCTTTTTTTAGGCTGCCACACTAGGTGTGCCCCTTAATAAGCAAAATAAAATTGTTTTTTTGTATTCAGGTCACTGACGCCGATGCTACAATGCCCGCCGATTGAGAAGCCACGCTGCGACCTTCTTGGAAAAATTGAGTGTACAACTGCCATTTTAAATGATTAAAATAAAATAAAAATTATACTATTTTAATGTATAAATAAACCGTATGCCAATTTTGAAAAAAATATATTGACTTCTACATTTTAAATAATTTTAATGAAAATCAGGGTAAATATGGCCGTTTATAGGTATCTGTCCCCTTAATGGGGGAGCCTCATGTAGAATCCTCAAAAAAATATTTTTTTTTTCGATAATCTGAAAATATAGTATTTAAGAATATACCGTGAAATTTTCCGAAATTCTCAATATTATAGCTTCTACAGCCCACTAACTAGGTGGAGAGCGGTTCGCGCGCTCCTGTACATCAAACTTTAAACTCAATTATTTCGAAACGACTTTTTTAAAAACTGCTCGTGTTGTAACTCAAAAAGTTATAGACCGATTTGTTTGAAATTTGGCGAGACCTTTCTGTACATTACTATCGGAAGGATAAACTTAAAATTACAGAAATAGGGCGTTGATAAATTACCTTTTGGGGGTTAAAAATGTCAATAAAATAGCCCTCAATTCTGAATGTTTTTCAAAGGCTTAAATTAATTTTATACTTGTTTTTTAATTTTATAGCTTCATCCTTTCCGTTAAATGTTATATTTTGATTAAAAGCGATTTTAATAACATTTATTTTAATAACATTTATTAAAAAAAAAAGGCTAATCAAAACTTGCCCGAGTTAATAACTGGGCTAGTAGCTATGACCAGGCTTTTGGTCCAGTCGGCTGAACACCAATCAACTAACCTAAAAAGACAAATTGAAAAGGATATGAAACTAAAATAATACTTTATACCGGGTATTAGTTACTTCAAAGATAGATTTTATGTAAGTAAGTAAGAATTGTTCAGCAATTGTCATTATGTAGCTATAATCTGCAAAAAAGCCGCAATGTGTGCTACACAATTAATAAAATTTAAGAATTTTCAAAGTGGTCCCCAAAAAAAAAAAATTCCTGGATCCGTCCCTGGCAGCAGCCAAAAGAGTCGGGATAGGCTGAAATGAAAGGAAATCGAACGTTACATTCTTATGTGTGACTCTAGTTTATTACTTACTCAATGGTTAAACTTAAAATAATTTCTTTACATATATCAACGGCCTTCAGTCCACAATTTTCATTAACGTTAAATGTTCACATTCGACTCATATTTCTTCGAGAGATACTAGGAAGCGTCAGAAACGACCTCTAAGGCTTCTTACAGAATCCCTAATTTGTGGTCCCAACAAGTCGGAGCGACTTCTAGGTAAACTATAGACCTGCTGTGTGAAATTTTTACCGAACGTTCTATTTAAAAAAATTCGGATTACACACGGCCATCAAGTTCACAGCATTTAACTGTGCCTAACTTTTATGGGGATATTAGAACCCTTTGCGACACTCTTGGTACAGCTATACCAAGTGTTATTTTACGTACTCTGTATTTAATTAAGACAAACAAATATATTCGAATTGTTTATGATTTTTTATATAAACAAAACTTTTAAGGAGGCATATCTGTTCATGCGAACAGAATAAAATTAAATAAAAATATCATCTACGCTTACTGTGGCAACACAGATTGAACAGACGACCCGATGGCAACCCTGACAATAACAGGACAAGATAAGAACGCCATTGAACGAAGAGTTTGAGTTTTCATCTAACCGCCGGCGAAGACGGACGTATATACCAACCCGCACATACGACATTAATTTTATACAAATTTATTTTCAATGAAGTTAATTCTTATAATTGTATTTCTTACATACTAGTGTAAATAAATAGATAAAAACGAATCAATTGCCACTATACCCACAGTGGTGACCCCGTTAAAAAGGTGATAGTGAGCAAAAAAGTGACAAAAAATTTCGGTTAAATCGGTGCAGAGCGTAACTGTACATAAAACGGTAAAAAAAAGTGATAGAAAAATTTCGGTTAAATCGGTGCAGAGCGTAACTGTACATAAAACGGTAAAAAAAGTGACAAAAAAAACCTACAAATCCATTCACCGTACTCCAAAGGCAAATCGAAATAAAAGACATTGCCATCGAAAAATTAAGCAACAAATTAAGTATGCTTATGTCACAAAACCGCAGCCGACAACGTGAACGTTCACGGAGCAAGGCCAAACGGCCAAATACACCACATCGCAGTACCAATGTTGAGCAATTACCGACCTGTTGGTACCATCGTGAGTACGGAACTCAGGCCCGTAAATGCCGAAATCCATGCGATTTCCCTACTAAAATCAAAACTTCAACAAAAAACTTAAATCTGCCGTAAGGATAGAGCTCGACAGTCCTGGCAGGGTAACATCGTCGAGCAACAAATCACAATGCGAACTAGAGGTAAAATATTCCGAATTCACCAAATCTAAACGTTTTTTCATTCCTGACAGAAAATCTACTCAATTATTTTTGATCGACACCGGCGCAGAAGTATCGGTCATCCCAGCAACTCGTGCGTGTCGCTTGTCAAAATCTAACGGTTCCACGCTTTACGCAGCAAACGGTACATCCATCAAAACGTATGGCATGATACGTCGCACACTTGACTTCGGCCTTCAGCACAAACTTACTTGGGATTTCGTCATCGCAGAAAAGAAATACGAAATCATCGGTGCAGATTTCCTCCGCCATTTCAATTTAATCGTCGACATTAAAAATTCTACACTAACTGTCAGCACTACAGCACCAAGGCGCGCGAACATATGCGCCTTCGGAAAAACAACAAGCTTCGAAACACAAGGGTACAACACTGAAATCGCAAACCTACTTCTCGAGTTCACTGAGATCTGTAATCCAAACGCATTAGCTCCATCAGCATCACAGACCGGAGTAACTCATTGCATCGAAACGAAAGGCCCGCCTGTTTTCGCACGACCAAGACGCCTTCCTGCAGATAAACTTAACCCTTTGCACTCGAGGGCTCCGGAGCGGAGCCCTTTAAAATTTGTCTTCAAAGTCGAGGGCTCCGCTACGGAGACAATGAAAATAATTTTCAGTTTTTAACATGAAAACAAAAACAAATCGTAAAAATTAGTTATAGGATATTTCGCTGTTGGTGACAAATAACGGTCGCGGCTTGCAGATTGTTATGCTCTCGATAACAGCACACAATCGCGGTTTGAGCAACATTCCGCACTCCGCACTTGGATGCAAGTGAGTTAAGTCGTGTTATTCAGCAGTAGAGTGTATATCAGATTCTAGTTTATCTGTTGTTTTTATATTTTGAATTCATATTTATATCCCCGATATGGCAAATAAAAGAAAAATTTGTGAAAATTATAGTGATATTGAAAGTAGTAGCGACGAATTAGAATTCGAAGTTCATGGTGAACATTACAGAAATAACAAAGACGCTCTTGGCCGTGATGAAGCAGACAATATTGAACTAAGCCATGAATCCGATTCTAATGATAGTGATATATTTCCTGCAGTACGACGACACATACCGAGAACTGAAAGTGATATTGAGGGATTTGAAAGTGATACAGAAGGAAATATAGAAGACACAACAGATTCAACTGGAAATGACGAATGGATGGATGTTTCGGAAGTGGATAATATTCCATCTCCTATGGATTTCGATATTTCACCTCGAATTGCCGGACCACAAATTTCCAACGATATAAAAGAACCGTTAGATTTTTTTCAATTATATTTTACGGATACATTGATTGATTCCATAATAAAAGAGACAAATGATTACGCAAATTCAAGACTGCGTGGAAGGCAATTGTCAAGGAGATCAATATGGAATACATGGAGTGATGTTAATCGGAAAGAATTTCTGGCCTTCATCGGACTGATCTTGAATATGGGAACCATGCCGGTTGCAAATCTCCAGGAATATTGGTGTACCAAGTTCACCAGTAAAATTCCATTCTTTTCAGACGTATTTACCCGAGATAGATTCCAGCAAATATTTTGGATGCTTCATTTACACAAAAATGCACCAGTAGGCAGAAATACGTGCTTAAGGACTCGCATTCAAAAAGCTAATAACTTTTTATAATACATCAACTCAAAATTTTCCGAACATTTTATACCGTATCAGTCGATTTGCGTTGATGAATCCGTTATAAAATTTAAGGGGAAAATATGTTTTATGACATATAATCCAGCTAAACCCACTAAATGGGGAATTAGAATTTACGTTCTGGCCGACTCAACTACCGGTTATGTTTATTCGGTTTTGCCTTATTACGGCAGTATTACTTCTGAAAATCTCATAAGACCTGATCTGCCTGTCAGTTCCAGAATTCCTTTAGACCTGTACAGAAAACTATTGGACAATGTTCCTAATGCTAAAGGCTATCATATGTATACCGACAGGTATTATACAAGCATACCCCTTGCTGAAGAACTGCTAAAAATGAATTGTTTCCTCACCGGCACAATCAAAACAAATAGGAAATATTTACCAACGACAATAAAAAAACCGCAATTTGTAAGAGACAGGAAAACAGTGGCTTACAGAAAAGGCAAAACCCTAGTTCTCGCATGGAAGGACAAAAGGATTGTCACTTTGTTAAGTACTCGTAATGAAGCGGGTTTGACATCGGTTGATAGAAGAGTACGTGGTGGTGAATTGGTCAGAATACAAAAACCTAAAATTGTTAGGTGAAAAAATGTTAAAATATTGATTACAAAATATTTAAAGTAATCTATTCAAAAAAAAAAACAAAAAAGGATACATTTATTTTTTAAAGTACCTTTCAAAAAAAAAACGACGAACTCCACAAAACAAGAGTCTTTGAGTCAGATTTGAACTTGCAACAAAATTATTGTTACAATTCCAACTGCTTAACCAACTCATCTAAACCGTATATTCTGAAGTAATGTAATTATAGTTGAGTAGTATGCAAAGCAAGCAATGTTGATCTTATCAACATTGCTCACAATCTATAAATAGAATAAGCTTTATAAGTATTCACAGAGTGAACTGTTGAACAGAGTTAATATGTTCACTCTGTGAATTGAAAGCTTTTACAAAGCATAAAGTATACTTGCAAGATAAGCATAAGCACAAACCAAAAAATGAAATACTGTTGAATACGAGTCACAAACTGCAAGATAAGCATAATATTTGATCTAGAATATTCAATTAAGCTTTTATGCATCAACACATGGTTACAAGTGCAGTAAGTATTTAGCGTTTGATGGGTGAGTATGTTTTATTTTTTTAATAGTAATTTATTTAAGTTTTTATTAATTAATTTATTTGTTTCAGAAGAAAGTATGGATATTGATGAAAGTATGGATGGATTCGATGATGAAAGGGATGAGTTTTTGGAAGATTTAGTAATCTTCAGTAATTTTATTTTATTAAAAAAAAAATGCTTCTTTTAGCTCATTAAAAGAAGCATATATATTTGAAGACATTAGCCAAAAAATTAAAAATGAAAAATATAAAAAATTTTTGGATGATATGTTTACGGATAAAAAAGATAAAGAAAATGATAAGAAAGATAAAAAAGAATTTGATTTGATAGATCTAGAAAAATTATTGGAATCAAAATATGTAAGCCAATCTAAACCAATTGGTTTAGATTTTAAAATTGATAATGAATTTATTGAAAATTTAAAAAAAGATAGTATTAATGATAATATTACAAAATTATTTAAGATTAATGCATTATTATTACAAAGTAAGAAAAATACTTTTTTTATAAATTGTATAAGAGGATTAATTTTAGAAGAATATGCAAGAAAATTGCAATTAGAAAAAGGTTATAAAAAATTGGTAAAAAATGTAAATATACAACTATGAAAGATATATATAAAAAATTTAAAATAAGCGAAAGCTATGCATGTAAATTACGTTATATAGGCTTTTTGGTATTGTATTACCAAAAATTGCAAAATTTAGATATAACCATTGATGGATTATATAAATATAGAAAAATATTAGATATAGTTTTTGATGAAAAAAATGAAAAATATGAAGATTTCCAAAATAAATGGAAATAATAAAAAATAAAAATCTTATTCAAACAAAAATTCAAACATTTTTTTATACTGTAAAGAAAAATTCAAACATTTTTTTATATCTACCATCATTTGTATCTTGTTCTTTATCTATTACTAAAAATCCAAACTGTTCTTTCCAACATTGAATACACATATTTTTTAAAATATCATAATCAATATCATTACAATGGTCATTAAATATGTGTTTCAGATTAGTCTTATCTTGTTTAAATATAATTATATAGTTTGCATTATCTCTTATCAATTGTTTAGGAATTTTTGAATATGTTTGACATAAATAAAAACAAGAAATGTTATTGTGTCTGCCATTGAGGAGGCCAGTCTGTTATTGTTGAGGCCAGACTCAACAACCACCTACATATTATACGTTCTGGAACCAAGAAAGATTGTGTAGTGTGTTCGAATAGAAAAATTCCAGGCGAAAGACGGCAGACCCATTATTTTTGTGATACCTGTCTAGAGAAGCCAAGATTACATATTGGCAATTGCTTCGAGAGGTATCACACTTTGGAAGATTACAAAATGTAATAATTTTATAATTTTTTTTATATATCCTAACATTTGTATCCATAAACAATTAAAAAAATAATAACATACAACGATGACTTTTCTTTCAATGCGTATATCATGAACTTACATGTGAATATGATCTTTTCACTCAAATGGCTTCGAGTTGCTGGTAATATGACTCAAAAAAAACTTCGAGTGCAAAGGGTTAACGCGGTTAAGGAAGAATTTAAATTTTTAAGCAGACTCGGTATTTGCCGCCCGTCGAAAAGCTCTTACGCCTCCCCATTGCACCTGGTGAGTGGCGTCCTTGTGGCGACTATCGAGCCCTAAACGCGCAGACCATCCCAGATCGTTACCCTTTACCACACATACAAGATTTCACACAATTTTTGTACCAAAAAAACGTTTTCAGTAAAATCGACCTCAATCGAGCCTACCACCAAATTCCAATCGAGCCCAATGACATTCCAAAGACGGCAATAGCAACGCCGTTCGGATTATTCGAATTTACGCATATGACATTCGGCTTGTGCAATGCTGCACAAACCTTCCAGCGGTTTATGCACGAAGTTTTCCGTGGACTCGAATATGTGTTCGTGTACATTGACGATGTGTGTGTCGCCTCAGAAGGTATCGAGCAACATAAAGCGCACTTAAGACAAGTTTTCGAACGACTACAACAATTTCATCTGACAATCAACCTTAATAAATGCAAATTCGCTCAAAAACAAATTTCATTTCTCGGTCATATCGTCACAGCAGAAGGTATTAAGCCAATGCCGGAAAAAGTTAAAGCAATTTCCAATTTCCCTCTGCCAAAGATCGCCAAGGAATTGCGAAGATTTTTGGCAATGATTAATTTTTACCGACGCTTCCTACCTAACGCAGTAGATCATCAAATACCACTGGTCAAATTAATCCCCGGAAATCGAAAGAATGACAAGACCATAATCAAGTGGACCGACGACTCAGTCATTCATTTCAACGAGTGTAAGAAACAACTAGCAAATGCTACACTACTAGTTCATCCAGCACCAAACGCCCAAATATCGTTGAGCACCGACGCCAGCGATACCACTATTGGCGCTGCACTTCACCAAATCGTCCACAACGAGTTTCAACCGTTAGCATTTTTTAGCCAAAAACTCACTGAAGCACAAAAAAGGTACAGCACCTACGACAGAGAGTTACTCGCAGTATATCTGGCAATAAAACATTTTCGCTGCATGTTAGAAGGAAGACCGTTCGAGGTAAGAACTGACCATAAACCACTTATTTACGCATTTCATCAAAAGCTTGATAAAGCATCACCACGACAGCTGCGCTAGCTGAACTTCATCGGTCAATTCACCACGGATATTGTCCACGTTGCCGGCACTGCAAATACGGCAGCCGACACATCCTTGCAACTGAAGTGGATAAGCATACCCAACTCCGATTTTAAAATATGCTGTGATGTAGCTACATCAGAAGTACGACCGTTCATTCCACAATCGCACCGTAGGAACATCATCGAGAGAATGCATAGAATTTCGCATGGGGGTGTGCGCGCAACAACGAAACTTATCAAAACACGTTTCGTTTGGCCGAACATGGGAAAACAAATAGCTAATGTAGTCCAACGCTGTCTAAGCTGCCAACGTACCAAGATCAGTAGACACATGCGATCCCCACTACAACCAATTTCGTTACCATCGAGTAGATTCGAACACATTAATATCGACATTATCGGACCACTACCGCCATCAGACGAATACCAATACTGTCTTACCATCATAGACAGATACACACGTTGGCCTGAAGCAATCCCAATTAGAAATATTACTGCAGAAACAATCGCTAAAAAACTAGTCAGCGTTTGGTTCTCACGATTTGGTATACCCGCACGTATCACTACCGATCAAGGCAGACAATTCGAATCACAGTTATTCAACGAGTTATCACGCATGCTAGGCATATCACACTTACGCACAACGGCATACCATCCACAAGCAAATGGAATCATCGAACGTTGGCACCGCTCTTTGAAAACAGCAATTACCTGTGATGAACGAGATGATTGGATTAATCGCCTACCTATAATCCTACTTGGTCTTCGTACAGCATTCAAGCCTGACATCGGAGCAACAGCTGCACAACTCGTATATGGTGCTAATCTCCGGTTGCCAGGACAATTTTTTCACGATCGCCGTATAAATCAGCCACAATCGGATTTTGCCAAACAGCTCATTGACGTTATGATAAAAATACGACCAACCCAAACCGCAAATCACGACGCCACAAAAACCTTTGTATTCAGCAAACTGGCAGAAGCAACGCACGTATTCCTGCGCAACGACAAAGCACGACCTGCGTTCGTACCAACATACGACGGACCATATCAAGTTATCTCCAAACACCCGAAATATTTCACCATCAAAATCAACAACCACAACAAAAGTAACATTTCCATAGACCGACTAAAACCACCCTTTATCGAAACACTGCAATCGGATATCCAACCACCGAAAATGTCAACGCAACAAAATCCAGACAAATCGCAAACAACAACATCACCATCGAACCAGACATCTACAAGCAATCCGCCTACAAACCGTATCGGACGAGAAATAAGACTTCCCGTACGTTTCAGAACGTGAAGTCTGGGGGGACCTATGTGGCAACACAGATTGAACAGACGACCCGATGGCAACCCTGACAATAACAGGACAAGATAAGAACGCCATTGAACGAAGAGTTTGAGTTTTCATCTAACCGCCGACGAAGACGGACGTATATACCAACCCGCACATACGACATTAATTTTATACAAATTTATTTTCAATGAAGTTAATTCTTATAATTTTATTTCTTACATACTAGTGTAAATAAATAGATAAAAACGAATCAATTGCCACTATACCCACACTTACTTATTAATGACAATTATTCTTTTTCTTGTTAAACATATTCAAGATACTTTCAATTTGTATAATTTATTTTTTGTAACTCACCATACTGTAATTGCAACTCTGTTGTAAGAATGAGAAGTAAGCAATCTAAGTAAGTACTGGAAAAGTACCGTATTTGAGTGCTTTCGCCCTTTTCAAATTGTCGCTTTGCAGTATGTGAGATTCAAATTTAGCTTCCCTTTTCATTTTGGACAGCAGACCGTGTTGTCGATTCATACAAACTCGAGATAAAACAATCTCATATGCAAAATTCTGGTTCATCACGCCGAAGCCGCGCGAGTTACGTACCATCACTCCTCCACCCTATCTATTTATTTATCTTTTTTGAGTTGTGAGAGTATTGTCTTACATTTAATGAAATTGGAATCATACACCAAACTATTTAAATGCTTAAGATTTCACAAGTAAAGGTTCCCACCAAAAGATTTGCTTAGTATGTAATATTACACCGACACGTTTTTCGATCAATGCAGTTACGCTCTCAATAAGCATAAAGTACTGCATAAAGTGAGCGTAAAACAGGTGTTATTAGAATTAAGGAAATTATTTGAAGTCAGTCTGTAGATTCACACCAACCAAGAAGGTTGAATTTGTTTAAAAATAAAAACTGTGTAACAAATTAACTTTTGGTGTTTTAATTTAAGTCCAAAGACTTAAAACTAATTAGTATTCACAACAACCAAGAAGGTTGAATTTGTTTAAAATAAAAATTGTGAAAAAAATTAACTTTGGTGGTTTTAATTTAAGTCCAAAGACTTAAAACTCATTAGTCGCGAGTAAAAATAAAAGAAATAAAAAGAAAAAATGCGTTTTCGCAAAAATCAGAAGTGGGATAACAAGTTAAATTTTTTTGCTAAAAATTACACTCGAACTTATTTCTAAGTCCAAAGTAGACGTTTGAACAAAAAATTGTAGTTGCATTATTTTTATGGTTAACGCTATTGAATTGTTCTCTTTTTGACCGTTCTTGATAGGGCCAAAGCTTGCTCACCGTAGGGTGAGGTCAATGACCAAAAACATATACGAATAGGCTCTCCAAACCGAGTCACTTAGTTCAGCACAAAAACCTCAGCCTCTTGGTTCGGTAGGCCACTTACTGAAGTAGTCTATACCTTTTCAACTACAAATTGGGACTAAACACATTCAAATTGGGACTAAACACATTCAAATTGGGAATAAACAACTTCAAATTGGGAATAAACACATTCAAATTGGGACTAAACAATTTCAAATTGGGAATAAACACATTCAAATTGGGAATAAACAATTTGAATGTCTTTTAAACTTTAGTCATAAGGATTGTAATTAAATAAATAAAGAATGCTGTGCATAAAACCGATATTTTTATTGAATTTTGTTTTTCTTATTTTATTCATATTTTATTAATTAATATGACACCGTGAAATGGCTTACATTAAAAAAATTGAAGCTGATAATATTAAAAAACAAATTCAAGCAATGTACAACAAGAATGAAGATTGGAGAGCACTATCAAACACATTAGGAGTAAAAAAGTCTACTGCATATAGGTGGGTTAAGGAAAACCCACAAAGTGAAAAACAACGTGGAGGAAAAAGGAAAAATAAAATAACAAATGAACATCATTTTTTAATGGAACAATATATTGAACAAAATCCAATAATAACACTAAAACAACTTAAAGAAAAATTCCAGCACCATCATCACGTTAATGCCTCTACAGAATGTTTCCGCAAACATTTAGATAATTTAATCTATACATTGAAAGAGATTCGAAACGAACCTGAAAGAGCAAATAATGAAGAAAATAAAAGAAAAAGATGTGTGTATGTTCAGAAACTTTTAGAATATCAATCGGAGAATAAACCTATTATTTATATGGATGAAACCAATTTTAACTTATTTATATCCAGAAAACGAGGCCGGTCCAAAAAAAGGAAGCCGTTGTACGTTTATTTCAGCTGGAAGTCGTGGAGCTAATATCCACCTAATTAGATGTATAGGAAATCTGGGTTTAATTCATCATGAAGTAAGAAGAGGTGCATTTAAAAAAGCAGAAACTAATGAGTTTATTCGTCGTTGTCTTCGTAATGCTCGAAATATTTACCAATCACCAGTAATATTGGTAATAGATAATGCACCTTGCCATACTTCCATTGAGGATGTCTTTGCAGAAAACGAATTTGTTGATCACCGCCTGCTGAGATTAAGTCCATACAGCCCAATGCTCAACCCAATTGAGCTTGCCTGGTCAACCCTGAAAGCTGGTGTAAAACGTGAGCTGGCAATTGAACTGCCACAAATTTTGGCTGGCGAAAATAGAGTAGATATGACTCAAACTGAGTATCGCCTGCAACGGCTAGAAAATGTAATACAACCGAACATCGCCAAATTAAATGTAGCTACTTGTGCCAAATATGTCGCCCATGTCCAAAGATTTATACCAGATGCGTTAAATATGAATGACATGTCTTTTTAATCATAAGTAATAATTATTTGTATTAATCAATTTAATTTGTTGTGTTATTATATATATATACCTTTTCAATTATTAGTTGTGTTATTTGTTATGATGATTTATAATGTTTAGTATGTTACAATAAATAACTTCAAATTTGCATCAATTTAAAAATGCTTAATTTCTACTTAAAATGCTAAATTCCAACTTAAAATTCTTATTACTAAAGTTGAAATTGTTTATTCCCAATTTGAAATTGTTTAGTCCCAATTTGAAGTTGAAAAGGTATATAACAACAAGTACATATGCTGTATTGAGACCAGAACATTGAACTCCAGTTCAAGTATGCACGGCGGATCGGAAGGCTGAAAAATTACAACCATGTGCCGAAATTGTCGTAAGACCGGGCGCAAACTAAACGCGTATTATAGATTTATTATTTATATGGTGCCGAAACCCGGTAAAGTTACAATTATATAAAATATCAGGCATATTTTGTAAAAATAAGACAAGAATAAGTGAACAGAAAATATGCGTTTTCGCAAAAATCAGAAGTGGGATAACAAAATAAATTTTTTAATAATTAATATGCTCGATAGAAACGAGCAGACGTTAGCTTGCATAAAAGTCACGTAAGATAAGCCAACACCAGCCAAGTCGCCTGTAATACGACTACCCATCATAAATTAGCGGCTTCTACTAGATCTGCACTGGAGCGCTCAAGAACCTACTAGCAAAAGACCAGCTCCGTAACCAAATCAGCTACTTGAAACTAGGCCCCCTACTAGCGAAGACCAGCTCAGCACGTTCGCACCCAACGACCACACGGAATATTGTCGCAGCATGGAAATAGGCTACAACAACAAACGCAGTTGCAGCGCAGGCTTAGTTTTAGTATAAATATTGTAGAAAATGTAAAATCTTCGGTCATTATTATTATTTTTTTTTTTTTTTTTTTTTGAATAAAGGCGGCTATACCAACTGTGACACTAATCACAGATTCAAAATTTTGTTAACGCCGAGATATTTATTTCATTTTCTACCTTAAAACTCCACGTTTTCGCCTAATTCAAAAGTGGAAT
The DNA here is from genome assembly GCF_028408465.1 of Anastrepha ludens. Taxonomy (NCBI): domain Eukaryota; kingdom Metazoa; phylum Arthropoda; class Insecta; order Diptera; family Tephritidae; genus Anastrepha; species Anastrepha ludens. The sequence goes on along the minus strand of NC_071499.1, from coordinate 5,206,722 downwards.
AATATCGTAAGTAAATTCAGTTCATTACTGAAATTGAAAAAAGAAATAACGACACAAGTGATTATAGTGATAAATTTAGAAAAAGGAAAACGACCGTGCTTATAAAACTGTGACACTAATCACAGATTCACTATATTACTTATGTCGAAATATTTATTTCCTTTTACACATTAAAACATTGCGATTTCGCATAATTCGGAGGCGGAATAGCTCTTTATATGGTAAAGTTCATATCTGCAACTAACCTAAAAATGCCTTGTATACCTTAAAGGTATTATTAAATATATAAGGTGTAGCTCTCTCTCTCTCCTTTTCCTCTACGTTATATCTTTTTTCTCTCCCGCGGAACGAGAATGCCCAAAACGTTGCATGACCTTCTCGTCCATTTTCGCTCCTCCATCGACGCCTACGAAGTTTCACTTCAAAAAACATTTCTGATGCCAAGTTTTGTATTACGTAGTTGCCCTTGGATTGTAAGAAAAATGAGCGCAAATCATTCTGTCTAAGGCTGATTTTACAAAAGTGGTTGATATTAATTTTAGTGCAAAAAAAAAGTCGATATTTATAATTAAAATTTTGTGAATCTCATTGTTGTAAAGATATGTGGTTAGGTAAGCATATTTATTTACCTGTTTTCTTTGGGAGTGAGTGAAAAATTGCAAATTTTATGAATTTATTGTTGGATGCAGAAGTGTGACAAAGAACGTTGGGAAACAGATTTTCCAGTTGACTGATTTGGCAACTAACATTAAATACGGCATCAAAATCGTTACCAGATGTTGAAATAGAGAATCTTTTAATGGAATGTCAAGGGGAAGATGGTAAGGATTTATCCAGTGACGATTACAAAAAAAAATCCCCTATATGAGGCAACTGAGCATTTGCCCTCAATTTCTTCGAAACCTAAATTGTCAGATAGAAATATCTCTTGGAAATACTCCGTCAACTAAGGTTGAAGTCCCAAAAAGCTCTCTTTTGGAAAAAACGAGTCTTAAGCCAAATAAGAAACTTCAACACCGGGTCAGTTTTTCAATGAATTTAATTCCTTCAGAATTATTTGAGCTCACTAAAAATGAAACAAACTCCTATATTATGCAAAAAGATCCCAATTTTAGTGGCATATTTACAATATTCTACATTCAAAATTTTGTAGGAGTTATATACTAAATGTCAATCATTAAAGTGCCCAATGTTGCTATGTACTGGGCACAGGGAACTGTTTCCCGAAATATACACAATTAACATACAATTACAAATTTTGCGCGAAGAGAAAAACGTAACTAACTTAAGTTTGGATATGAAAACTTCGTACTTCTTACGCGTACATGAAAGGGAACAGCCAGTACAATACCGACTTTTATTTCAACTGCGACTCCGCAGTCATATCAGAAAGATTGAAAGCGGCGGTGCTCGGTGCTCTCAACTTGCTGGCATATGGGAATTTTATCGATACATAAAATAGGAATAATAGAAGAATATAGTCATATTCAGACACCTGCTTAAAGACATATCACCCACATATATATAAATACCAGAGTCCGAAAATAATCGCGCAATTTATCAATGCCGCAAATTGCTTTTTAAGATTTTTTTGATTTTTATGTAACTAATTTGTAGTTATTTTCCGTTTCGAATTGATCTTCTATTTAATCTAACTTTTTGTTTGAAATGCAACGGCATACATCGGCATACATTTATAAATCGACCTTTTCGAATATTTTAAATTCTATCAAATTAACCTTGGAACTATTTAAGTAGAGTAGTTATTGAAAAAACTAGTATTGAATAACTACAATTGTACTTCCAATTTTTTGTTATTTGCGGGTCTCTGATAAATACATAAAATAGTCACACACATATATATATATGTACATTATAATATACTCAGGTAATTACAAAATCACACACACACATATTTACGTGTTATGCCATTGTCAGTGACAACTCTAAGACGTGACTTTAAAGTGAACAAAACGCAGATGCATCAAACTATAAAATAACTTGTTCACATAAAATATTTAAAAACAAATTGAGAAAAATGTTACTGTATAATTTATCATGTACGAACTACAGTTTTAGAATTTACTCCAACAACACTAACAGTTTTTTTATATGCGTTTTCACATTATTCAGAAATGGGATAATTTAATTTAGCATTCACGGCGCATGGAATTTTTTTTTAGTATTAAATACTGATATAGTTTGCAGTTTTCCCCTAATCATAAAAATAAATAAAGTTTTGCCTTACTTTGCATTACTATCGTATAACCAGTAAAACCGATCGAAACATTAAAAGTGAAAAAATAAACCTATTTTTAATATACTAAGCTAATCAGTCTTTTGGAATGAACTCCCAATTGGGATAATATTTTACCAAGACTTTGGATTGACTAGACGAATTGTTTTTGTACGATGCTGCTCGATAATTAAACTTACATACGTGAAGACATGGAAAGCGAATATCTCTCGTACGTTAGATTATTATGATGCAATACCAGTAGCGAACGGTTTTGTTGATACATCGTTTTCAATCTCAAGACAATGTTCTGACAATGATCCAGCAGCAGTCTTATCATCCCCGTTTGTGTTGTTGTGCATCACTTCTTTCATAACGTGCATACTCGAGTCTTTCGGTAAAGAAATAAACGTAACAGCGGGAGACACGTGAGTAGTAGTAGTATCTTGGCGTAAGAGCATATTGGGCCCATTTACAGTGGCATGGATAGTGCTGTTTTCTCTTGTTGCAGTCTCTGACGACGTTCTATCACAGGAGTCATCATATTGTAAACCAGTGCGATTTAACGTGGAAACAACACTGCCGGATATTGGTATGATAATTGGTGAAAAAATAGAATTTAGATCAAGAGTTTGTTGTAATATTCGCCAGGAAGCCACAAATACTGCTTTGACACGTTCAAAAGTTTCGAAATCATACACCGATCTCGCTGTATTTGTTAAATCAAAAGGTTCTAAAAATTGATTTTCAAGATCATCATTAGGTATACTGGATACGCATTGTTTCATATTCACCTTCAATGCACAGCTCCTTCCAATGGTGGATATCGTTTTTCGATGACTTCGCCAAACGGCATACATTGATAGGCAGGAGACCACCGGTACGAATTGAAATGGCATATTGTGAGTACCTGTAATAGATAAGTGGAATGAATATTTTGAAAAATAGATATGAAAGTTGAAAAATATTTTGTTATTACTATTAAAAGAAATTGTTATCATATTACTTACTCGAAACAACTGTAGTACTCCAGAAAATACAAAAATAGTTCTCCGATAGTTTGCGTGTTTTTCGACTCAAAGGGACCAATCGATTCGCCCATGTCCACGTGCCCAAAGTCATTTGATCGCAACTGAAAATATATTCAACGTTTTCCATATAACTTCAAATAAAACTGAAAAAAATTATTTTCTTGATTTTATAAATTTAAGCCTCGCCTGGATTATTGACATGAAATTAAATAATTTTGCTGTAACTGCTGGCATAAGTTTTCAAGCGGTGCTGAATATATATATATAATTGGCGCGTACACCCTTTTTGCGTGTTTGACCGTTCTCCTCCTCCTCTTTGTGGTGTGCGTCTTGATGTTGTTCCACAAATGGAGGGACCTACAGTTTCAAGCCGACTCCGAACGGCAGATATTTTTATGAGGAGCTTTTTCATGGCAGAAATACACTTGGAGATTTGCCATTACTTGCCGAGGGGCGACCCCTATTAGAAAAAAACTTTTTCTTGATTTTTGATCTTTCACCGAGGTTCGAACCGACGTTCTCTCTCTGAATTCCGAATGGTAGTCACGCACAAACCCATTCGGTCACGGCGGCCGCCTAAATTACGAATCAATAATATGCCAAAAGGTATATTCGAAAAAAAGTTGCTCGTAATTTGAGGTTTGGATTTTTCTGCATTTTTAACATAATTAACAAAAATAAAGGAGAGCTACGCGATTAAAATGAAGCCAACCGAACCTTAAAAATAAAAAAGTGCTAAATTACGATTCCGAAAAACTGAAATATGGAAGCCAATCCTAAAAATGCTTACGCCATAGAGTCTTAAATCCCTTTGTGATTCAAGACTGTACCAAAATAAAATGTTCTGAGAGCTGAGGCATTTTTTTTCTACCTACGTAGGGAATAAATCGCCATCTGCAAGCCACTACACTATTTGTTCTAGGCAAATTTGATAGAATCATTTGCTTTCAGTGACGTCAGCACAAAAAATAAACCATTCTTTGTCTGCAAAGTTATTTGTTTGTGGACCAATCAATGAATATTTGGATTTTTAAATTAAGGAAAATAGTAAAAATGAAGAGCCTCGCTATAAATTGTGAAAACACTAATGAAAATAAAGCCTCCACCACGACCTATGTTGTCAGCTATGTATGCATATGAATATAGTATGTACATATGCGCCGACCTAGGCCGCCAGGTTTTGCCATATAAAATACTTTCTTGTTACGAAGTGGAGAAAAATAATTATTGCTACTTACCAAGTGAAACTTATCGGGGAACAACTCATGCAAGCACGGGAGCACTGCTGGACTGACAGCGTACTGCAAAAAGTGTATTACCATAAGAACCAAAGAATAGCTGGATATAGTCATATTTTTGGCATTGTTAATGTTGTGATATTGCGCCCACAGTTTTGTAACTAACACCATAGGACGTAAACGCCAATCAACTAAAAAACATCACTTTTATTAATTTCGTCCAGTCATGAAAATATGAATAAAATGAATACGCTTTTCGCCGTAATTAATACATTATTTCGGCAAAATTATTAAGGGTTACGGAAGATGCAAAAATATTGTTGCAATACTGTAGACAAGTACATAATTAAGTGGATGTGAATTATAACATTTACATGGAGCACAAATGCGCAATTTGAAATGAAGCATTTAAGTGTTTACACTATCTTAACCCCCTTGAACGATAATGACGAGTCAAACATTCATATAACAATAAATATTCATAAAAATATTAACTAATTATTATTAATAACAAATTATTTGAGCAACAAAACCGTAAATTTCTATATTAATCCCTCCTTTTAAAACTAAGAAAATTAAATCCTCTGCCAGAGCAGTGCTGACTAAAAATAAAATGTCGTTCAAGGGGTTAAGGTGGTAGACCTATGCAAGCTGGCTTACTGGCTTTGCTTTGAGAAGCCATTACAGCTAATGGTGGTGACTATACATTTCGTTGAATATATTGCGTATAATAAATATTATAAACCCATGCAAAACAGTTTGTTAGCATCGAATTGGTCAAATAGTTTTTAAGTCGTGGCGGCCAGGCGACAGACTGCAACAACAAAAAACGTGAGTAATAAAGTATATTGATGGTATTTTTTTAGACAACACAAAAATGGTTAAGCAAACTCAGCTGATGTGTCTTCTGCTACCGGTTTTTGCAAGTGATAGCAAGTTTTCCTTTCGTTAATTTTTTTCACTTACGTTTTTTATTTGGATTGCTGGCTTATTTTGTTATGGAACTATTAATTTCACTTTGCTCAATACATTTCGGTAAATGTCATACTAATAGATCTATTCAAACCGACTTTGCCCTTTTTATTATTGATTTAAGAAATTACGAAGGTATTGCAGTAATCGAATGTTATGAAGATATAGCAAAGAGCAATAGCAATTTCAAGAAAATATTACTTACGCTGCGAATAGCAATACAGTAGATGTGTATTTTTGATACCAACACAGTTGTTGAAATTTAAATCCACTTCCAGTTGATGAATGCGGTGTCTAAAGCGTAATATTGGCACTTTTGCTTCAATCAGATTGAAATTTTCGAACTCAGCTACATTTAATGCATCAAAATCCACAAATTATACAGAAAGAGTAATTTATAATATTAGCACTCGATTATATGAAATATGTATGTACATATATACAAAATTGTTTGCAATTAATGCTTGAATAAATGAACGCACTAGCACAACCGCCAACAGTCAAATGATATTGCTCACTGCGCTTCTGCTCAAGACAAGGTTTTTGGTGAGCACATGACGACAATATATTGCTACACTGATCTTGGGGTTTCGCTACCTGAACAGAATGATTTTTCTACCCTTAAAATGCTACTCCCGTTCATTCCTCTCTTAACCAGTTTTCATACATTCAAGGCGTATCTATATAGATATGCCTTGCATACATTCTTTTGTTAGCAATTTGGCGCGAAGGGCAGACAGCGTTATGTAGAGTATACACGCTCCAACCGTTCTATCAACACGTTGTACAATGAGTTGGACGGCTGTTTGGTTTACACGTTGCAACATGATATACAACACGTTGTACAACTTTATTATTTTCGTTTTCGTGGTGTTGAACATTTCGGAAAATGCAAGAATCAAGTGAAATTTGTTCTATCATAATAATTGATGACATTTTATTTTATTTATTTAATTAAACAAAATGTTTTTTGTTTTTTTTTTCATATTTTTAATTTTTTTTATTAAATTTTTTTTTTTATTTTTATTTTTTAATTTTTTTATATTTGTTAATTCTCCTCAATTTTTCTTCAGTGTAAATAACTAAAAAGAAAAATATAAACAAAGTTGTACAACCGCCAACTCCGCCCACCAAATATTAAAACATTTTAATTTTCACCCAACCGTTGAACCAACATGGAAATCGGTTGTACAATACTATACATGAGACAACCGCTTATCCAACCTGCCCATGTTGATACAATGGTTGGAGCGTTTTTACTTTGCATTAAATATGTAGAATGCATACAAGAAGTTATTCAAGGCGAATTTACAAGGCCTTTTTTTCGCCAAGACTTAGCAAGTGGCGAAAAGATGAAGCAAATGATCATAGCTCGGCATCGGGAGAAGAGAACTGCCTTAAATTACATGTGCTGGTAAGGCCGTGCGGTAAACCAGTCTAATGAGCTACAGCCATACTTGCTGGCGGCGAATCTTACTCGATAACTTTGTTGTGGCTTCCGCATGCAACTTTTTCGTCAAGGTACATAATCGAGTATAGAGGTAGCGAGCGAGGAAATGGAGAATAGAAGAGAGAAGGTCTACACCAACATCCCAGGGTCGATTCAAGACCTCAAAGATGGAATTCGTGAGGCTATCGAAGTCATAGGACAGCCACTTTGCAATTCGGTTATGGAAAATTTCATTAAAAGGATATTATCCTGTAAGCGTGGTCGTGGTGGTAATTTGCCTGATGTTATTTTCCACTATTAACGGCATACCTTCCTCTTTGTAATAAAATAAACATCCGATCATTTATATTAAAAAATAGCATTTTTCTTTGAATATCAAAATAACACCTCTTATTAAAAAACCCTTTATAAAAATGTGATTCGTTTTGGGCATGGTACATGGTTTTAAAAAGTTGTCTCATCCTATTTCAACCTTTGTTACACGGTTTAGGAAACAAATATACATATTACGTCAGTACGGCATTTGAAAGCGAAAATTATAGAAAAAAAAAAAAAAACAAATTTAACAGTCAAAACAGCAAGTTCGATTATTGATAATAGGAAAGAAATTAGGAATTTGAAATAAACACGCCGAACTAAAAATTACAGCTAACACCACTCTACTGACGTAACAGTGTTTTCTTCCAACAAGGTTGCAGGTGAAGAATTTCAGTTTAGTAGCAAGGTTTTAGGGAATACTTTAATACATGTTAATCCTATTTTATCAAAAAATAAATTCCACCTAAACGACAGAAATGATGGAAACGGATAGTAAATTAACTAATCTGCTGGTATTTTCGTTGGAGTTGTCCCATGACAAAATACCCTTGCGGCAAGGTACTCTTAACAGCCTAGACATACGATGGCGTTAATTGGAATTAATTACTTAATTCGGAATTATCAAAGGGGGCGTGGCATCTGAGGTATAGGATAGATATATCTTTAAAACCAAATAAGCAAGGAAACTGAAACCTGGCGCAAATGCATAAATTGTACATTGCGTACTTAATAAGAAAACCGGTAGGTATTGTAAAAAATTGATGGCGCCTATCGTGGTCACGTTACTTTGCCCTAAGCAAATTTGACAATATTAGTAACTCAATTGGTGATCAGTGTAACCAGATTACCATTTTCGAAATTTGGATTAGCATTTTTTTTGTTCCCTAGTCCCGGAGTTTTGGTTTCGGCACATGAGGACAAATGGCAACATTAAGCAAAATGTTTATTGAGGAACTTATAGATTTCTTCAAAAGTCATTGTGGATAAATAAGAGCGATATATATAAGAACAGAAATGTTAAACTAAAATCGTCAACAGGTCCACACGTGTGTGGCGAAATGAGTTTTAACCGACTGTTTCGATTTGTATCTCGTCTGTAGCCTTATTTGTATGTGACATTTGTTAGCTTTATTTACATTTTTGGCAGTTAAATCTCTCCTTCTCGCAAATGCAGTGATGCCTAGTTTTGGTTGTGAAAAAGCAATAAAATGCCCATTTAAAGTAAGGAAAATACCAAATTTGTCAAAATACCAAATTGTCTTCAAAGGGTACGATTTTTTATAATAAATATGTTATGGTTATGTACAATAGGCTGTATTGAAAAAATAGTTTTAAAACCCCACAGCCCTTTTAAATTTTATAAAAAGGTTTTAACTGTTAAGAAGAGTTGAGAGAGGATCAAATATTCTTGCATAGCCTCAAAAAGTTAGATTTGTATTTTCAAAATATCAAATTTTATAAGCATCAAAAATCTTCCCAGAGTGGAATTTTTTAGTATTCCTTTTTTTTTTTAATTATACAAATCATTTTTTTTTTTTTTAACTTACAATTTTGTATATTAGCTTCAAATTAAAAAAAGAAACAAATAACAAACTCAAAAACTTTCGCATAATAAAGCACTAAAATTACTATTATATGCCAAAGGGTTGGCATCACTGCACAACTAGGCTAGTGGAATGTCACGCACTCTTGCTTCATCATTCTTGGTATTAAGTTATTTATTTGCAAAGAGAAAATTTGAAAAAAACAGAACTAAAAACAATTCAAACACGTTTGACATGCTAAACACGTTAAACTGGATTTTCACAAATTTCTTCAAATATTTCCATCAATAAAACCAGATAAAATTACCATGACAGCCAGGCTTTACGTACCAGAGTGAATCGAATTCGTCCCAACCAGTTGCCCCAATAAACTAACCCTGTTTTGTGTGGTGAGCTTCAGCCCTCGTCTTTGTTATTGTATCAACGTCATGGTATACACGCACACACACACTATGTGGCCCAATGCTGCTCTTGTCAAAGGCGCCTTGACCCACCACGGCTCCAACCTTGCTCGATGTGCCAGTTCCTACCGTACACACTTCCATTTAATTGTCCTAAGATTGTCCTCCAATAAAATATTTAAGATAGTTGCCCTAAAGCTCTGTCAAAGGAAATGTCGATAAGGACTATAAATTCTATTCTCTTATCTAAGAAATCGAATTTAACGACCATAAAACCTATATAAACCTACATAAAAATACCTTTGGTAGTGTATTAGTGTGGCAGTACTGTTTGCAGTGGCAGTGCGAATTTGAGTAAATAGTTAGATTTTTATGTTTTATCCATACCTGATTTGCTCAAATAATCTCGTAGAACTGTTAGATTATACAATGCCTCTATGCGGGGTTCGACGCTGGACGCACTTCGTGATACCAAACACATATCAACATCCGAAGTATCGGCACCAAATCCTGAAATTGTTGAGCCCACCAGATATAGACCGAAACGTGGATAAGCGTTCTGAAATTTAGTTTGATAAGACATTTGTTCAGATAGCTGATTCTTCTATAAGGAAATACTACAAAATCAAAAAAAAAAGCTTAATGTACGTCAATAGTTGCACAAGCCTGCTGGGAGTTGGAAGCACAAGATATTTATAGTGGATATTTACCTTGATAATAATATACAGAAAGCGCCAGAGGTGCATCTTCTGTTTGTAAGTCTCCTCGGTTTGCTGCGAACTGATAAATTTATTCCAGACGCCTTGCGACAGATGATCCCATTTGGAGTTATTTAATAATGAGCTTGGTGCTTCTTTGGCTTCTATGAGATGTGCTCTTGCTAAAAAACGATCGGGTGGGGTGTGCGTGAAAAACTCATGCGACGTGTTTGTTAAGGAACGTATATGAGTTTGCGGACCACCATAGAGAAGATTATGTTGCGGATATACATGCGAAATAGAAGTTGGTGCCGGTTGAGGAGCAGCAGTTTGAAGATGCTGCGGCCCCTGCAGTTGAATACGCCCACCACTACGTTGGCGCAAGGAAGCTACAGTACTACCTCCTTGCGAGACAGTGGACTGCGGAAGACGGTGATGTTGATGTGTTTGTTGTGATATGATGGCGCTATGCCCCATTTGTGTGGATGAACTGTAAGACAAGAGGTGAAGCAAAGTTAAACACAAGTGTAGAAGATTAAAAATGTACTTGCAGATGTGAATGACTTAAATGACTCACAATGTACTTCATATAGGTAAAGTTTATAAAATATTATTCTAATTTTCAATTCAGTTTACTTATTGTTTTTCATCCAAAAACCAAGTTCGACTCGACTGTAAACATGAACTGATTTAAAATAGTAATTTCCTCGGGCAAAGTACTGGACAAACATCATGGTGAAAAGATTTTTAGTCTATAATTCTTGGGACAAAATGACTACAACTTCAACAAAAAGTTTAAGATGGTCGCAACAAAGGCGAATTGAATACTGAAGATGGCACCTTCCCAAAACAGTTGCTTTATTTTGCCGCGATTTTCACAAGTCTGACGTCAGGCTCCTTAGAAATGCAAAAGAAGCAAAAGTAAGAGAACTTGCATGTTTGTGAAAATTCAGTGTATGTTGAATGTTGCGCTTGGTGACCTTTACACTAAACGAAGGGCCGCGTGTTAAATTGTGAAAGTACAAATGAATATCAAGCATCCAAATGCAGTTTTTTGGTGGATGACGCCGTGGCAAGAATGTGTGTGTGTTCTAATTCTTTCAATTATCACGTTCTGTAAATGAATTCTGCAATATTGCACGAGATTATCAGTCACAGACTACAGAGTTAAGAATGTTGCAATATTACGGTAATTTTTGTATAGCTCGAACATACCCTTCAGTATTCTCAAAACAAGCTGCTGTTTTCAAACGATTATTAGCAGCTATACACAAGTAATCCACCCCCAAGGGAGTTCTTATAAGCATTTTTAACATACCTGCGCTTTAAATGGCTGACTGGAGGCAACACCTCAGATTGAGTAACGATGTTTAACTGTTGTTGATTATGAATATGGTGGTGGTGATGATAATTGTCGTCGTGATCACTTAAGCATGGTGATAGTGTTGCCGTGGGCGTGAGGCACGGAGTAGACGCCATCAAATTTGCAGGCTGAGGGTACAAAAAGTTCGAGTGCTGCAAAGGGCTCCAGTACCCGCCATTTCCCGTGTGGGCCGATGGTGGAGCAGCACTCAAATGCTCTCCAGATGCAAAGTAGAAATGCCGTTGTTGGTGATGCAGGTGTTGATGTTTCAGTTGCTGTTGTTTAATCGAATTCAAATCATCATCCGTATAGGCATTACTTAATGGTACATTAAACGCTGATATAATTCCATTACCCCTGAATGGTGATTGCTGTTGTTGTTGAGGAGATGGTGCGGGTTGTGTTGTGTAATGCTGTGATGATGCAGGGAAATTTGTACTATAAGCAAAGTCTGATGGGTCCGGACTGTGCAAATGCGGCACGGCAACTACAGCCACTGGCTGTTGCGTTGCATTGAAATTTCGTGCTGCTGATGAAGAGGTTGAGGACGCCGAAGACGACGATGAAAGTGACACTGATTTAACATGTTGATAATTATTCCGACGCTGTGTAAATGCGACTGAGTTCGTTGAAGAGGAGTCAGAATCATCATAATCATTATTTATTGATGTGAGAACACTGATCGTTGGCTGATTAGCATCGCATAATGTGCCAGAATCGTTCAACTGCGTGTAACACAACATATTTCCAACTGTAAGCGGAGATGCTGCATGGGATGATGCCGCATGCGCAGAAGACGTATTCAGGGCAAAGGGCGCAAACATGCACCTACCATGCACAAAACTTTGTTGGTGATGCGGAGATTGAAAGTGGTTCGGAGTATAGGAAAGTACCATTGATGGCGTGATATTTTGTGATTGTGCACCCGGTGTACTAGGTGGAGGCGGCGGCAAAGGACTGCAGCTACGCGATGGGACAGATGTGCTCATGCCTACATTTGGAAGCGATGTGAGGGCTTCCGTATTTACGTAGGTCAAATTATGGATGTTTTGATGAGGTTGCTGAACAGTTGCAGACTGCAACGCCCCCGTTGTCGACGCATATTGCTGAGAATTGTGTTGTTGGCTATGATAAGCAAACTGCTGCAATCTATGATTGGGACGATGTGTAGTTGAATTCATTTTCCTAGGTAGCGTCTCAATGACTAAATTCATTTGGGCAGTTGATTTTACTTTTTGTTGACGGTAAGACGTAGTTGATGCTTGCGAAGAATTGGAAGACGCCGAAGACGATGAGCATGAAGATGTGGCGCTAGATATACCACTAGATTTTTTGGCACTCGACAATTTCTGTTGCGACTGTTTGGAGAGCCGCACATTGTTGGATATAGTTTCGTTAGTTCCATTACTTTCGTTACCTCCGCTGACATTGCCACTCCCACCGCCACTGTCTGTCTCCTCAACAACACCACGATTTTGATAGGAATTCGATGTGGCACCCACGTTATTTTGATGATTCTGATACATGTATTGCTTAGATTGTTGCAGGGGCGTACTACTGCCGTTCCGACTTGTACGTGAAACTCCATTGTTTCCTATTTCGTTGTTATACGAAGATTGCACCGATGCATATTCATGCTGAGCTTTGGATACGCGTTGTTGATAGTGGGATGGGTAGTAGTTACGACGCTGATTATTACGATGCTCACCATTGTTATTATTAACATCGACACTCCCACTGTCCCCACTTCCATTGATGCCATTGTTTCCATTGCTGCTGCTGCTGCCGCTGCCAATAAAGCCTTCATTTAGAAGTTCTTTCTGCATAAAGGAGCCTATTGTCAGCCTCTGTGGATGGTGATGATGTTGCTGGAAACGATGCCCTCGTTGGTCTCTTGTATGAACGCCAGTCGTACTGCTATTACTATTAAATCCAAATCCACTACTATTTGGTACATATCGCTCATGCATTATATGCGGTCTTTGCGGCAAAGAATTTTGATAGTATACGTTTCGCACCGGCGAAACCACGACTGGATTTTGACTATTGAATACTGTTGTGCGCATATCATTTGTATTACTCTTACAATGCGGTGACAAATTTGCGCCACCTGTCATTTGCTCACCTACCGAGTGCAGGAAATCTAATGAGTAGGAATTGGAAAAGGTTGACCCCTGTGTTGATGTTGTCGATGAAGTAGGCGGCGTCGCCAAAGTAACTGTGGAAGAGGTGTTATCTAAAGTTTTAGACGTGACAGTTGATGTGGATGTCGTTGCTGGCGATACCGATGGAGTTTGGAATTCTCCAATAGCATTAATTTCATTTACCGATGTTGAAAAAGGAGTTGTAACTGTTAATGTTTCGGCAGTACTTATGGACTCCTCTGAGTTTTCTGTATCATCTTCGGCAATAGTTGTTTTTACTTTAGGATCAACTGTAGTTGTTATTGCTGTTGGGGAGGAAACTGTGCTCGATGGCAACACAGTTGCCATTGCTGTCTTTTTCGGACTGGCGTCTTCGGCGGAATACGAATTTTTTTGATTGTCAGCACAAGAAGCAATGGAGCACTAAAGAATATAAAATAATACATTATACAAATATTTTAGTGCACTTGCAAAATTTATGATGCCGATTTCCAGGTATGCGAGTTTCTTAGGTTATTTAAACTCAATTTGAATTAAATGCATTACAAAAACGTATGCAATTTGCAGAAAGGATATTAAATCATACTATTGAAACTTACCTTAATGTCTTGTGGATCATTTGCCGTTGTCGACACGTTAAAAGTCCTGCGCTGGTGTGGCCCCTTTATGTGTGGAGATGGACGCTTCTCTGTTTTGGGAACTCTGATGTTGTTGATATTTCCTTTTCTAAATGGCTTTTTCTTTGTGTGAATAATATCGGTTGTGTTATTTGCGTATTTAACGTTGGTATTTTGTAACAATTCAGAGTTACTTGCTGTCGATGATACCGACGTCGACGAAGAGTACGACGAGGTGGAGCTAACTGAAACACTTTTACGTCTACTTACGTGCACCCAAGGCCAGGATAACAATGTTTGAGATTCAGAACACTGGGGAGTCACCAAATTTGTCCAACAACTGTTACAATCAAGATTGATGCTTGTGTTTTCGCCTAGGCAATTGTGTTGACCGGAAGGATTTGCGGCAGTTATTGTGCTCGAAGCTAGTAATATAGGCGCAGCAATCTTTGGGGATGTTGATGGCGTACGTTGTTTGAACTCAGATTTTGCTCTATGCGAAGAAAGAGCAATGGAATTGTCAACGATCAGACCAGCGCAGTTAGCATCGTTATTTGTTGGTTTATAAATGGAGTTAGCGTCTAATTTAGAAGTATTATTATTTACCAAATCTTCGACACTCACTAAATTATTGCTACCAATAATCGGTATCTTTTGGTTTTGCACACATGGAAGTATATCTACTGGACTCGATGTATCGAATTCTAACACATGATTTTTTAATGCATTATTGTTTCTAATATCTTTATTATTTTGCTGCTGTTGATTATAGCGGTGATGTTGCTGATAATATTTCTTGCTACTTAAAACTGATGTAGTGGGAATGTTGTATAACATGTGTGAATGTGATTTTTTACCATTTTTGTTGTTTGAAGCGCAATGTTTTGGTGTTTGCAGCGACTTAACGCTGTCATTGTTGTAGATGTTTCCTTTATAATACCTCATCTTTGGAGACTTATTTGCATTACTTGCTGCTTGTTGAGTTTTGGTAGTATTCGTTATCGAATTTGGGGAGGTAGTCGTTAAAACGTTGTTATTGTGATGTTGAGTTTTAGCAGTTGATACATTTGTAAGTGTTATGATTTTCATATTGCCTGCAACCATTTCAATCTCAAAACAGCACTAATTTTATGTAAAGCTAAACAATTTCATGACGGAAATTTTTCAGATTTTAAAGCAACAAACGTACGTTTATACATTTGAAATTATTTAGACCTATATTAGGTACACCGCCCACGAATACTTTAGCTAAGAATATAACTATGAGTAGTTTGAAAATTAAAAATCCCTAATGCCTCTTTTTGGTTTGTCCTCTGTAGTTTTACGACAGCAATCAGTGCAACGTTTTTTAAATACCTTAACTTCAAAAAATTTTCTTATTCTCTGGGGCCATTTTGCTTTTATTCAGAAAACCACTTTTCCTGAAAAAAAAAAAACAGAAAATAAACATGTATTTTTGTATATGAATAAGAAAATATTTATGTAACTGCGCTAGTTAGGAGAATAAATGCCTATTTAAACAAAGATGTTTCCTATACTTTAATTTAATTCTTACTTTTATTAGTTTTTAAGCATTATTTATTCAACCTCACACGAAGTGGAGCATGACAAAAAAAATTTTGTGATGGTTTTCTTTTTAATCCTGAAACGACATCCTTTTACAAAACGGTATGGTTTTATAGTTTGTTTTGCTCTAATTTTTAAGTTATAAAATCAATGAAATTATATGTATGTATTTCTGCTAATTTTGACCAAAATGCACCAAGTATTAAAAAAAAACAGGATCTGTTTAGTATGGATTTGAAAAATGAAACGTCGAATGGTGACGCTCCGGGTTAAGTAGCAACCAAACCTTGGTTTGGTCTACTATGCAAACTGTGCGATTCATTGGCGATCTGGGGAATCTAGTTTTCTCTGAGATTTGATAATAAATATTTTGAAATGCATCAGCCAATATAAAATAATTTACGTTTTACGCTCAGAACTACTTGAAAAAGTAAATAATTTTAATATGGGTATTCATCTTTCGGCCGTCGAAGCCGAATAGGTTGGTGCGTGATTACCATTCGGAATACTTAGGTTCGAATCTCGTGAAACACCAAAATGAATAAAAAGTTGTCTTCTAATAACGGTCGCTCCTCAGCAGGCAATGGCAAACTTTCTCCTAGTGTACTTCGTCCATGAAAATGCTCCTCTCATTGCCGGCTTGAAACTGTAAGTCCCTCACATTTGTAGAACAACATCAGGTCGCACACCACAAATAGGAGAAGCTCAGCCAAACACCCAAATAGCGCCATTTTTAAATATACATACTCATAAAAAAATCGGATGAACCAATATTGGAAGGTTTTAGAATTGTATAATCGAGGTTCGTTTCCCGTTTGTTTCAGCGAGCTTCAGTCAGATATCACAAGCAAACTGCTTTTACCTTTTTGTAAAAACACACGAACAATAGTTTCAGTTACTTTAAATTTCAATCAATAAACTGTCATCAATTTCAAAGACATGCACTGCAACCTTCCTGCAAATATCAGAAAGAAAATTTTGGAATTATGTTCGGAACTCCTTGAGAGCTTGCACTACCAATTTCTTTAAATCTAGTGATGTACAAACTACTCCTATGTCATCCCACATTCCTTGGATATATGACGTAAAATATGGAAAAAGTGTCCGCTAAAATGTGGTCATCAAGAGCCGTTGCAGCAAAGCTAATAGCAACATGTTGATCTAAAAATTACAGCAGACACGAATACTTGCAGCTTAAAATTTTTATAGTTTGCGTATGAATTGGGCTGATGCATCTTTAGTTTCGCAATACAAAAATGTCACAATTAAATTTAAAAAATTAAATCTTAAAACAAATAAATTTTCACTCCTTCGCTAGACAAATATAACAGAACGTTAACCACTCAGCAACATTCTAACGGCTCTTAAAACTGCTACTTACCGAGAACAATACATATATATATCAACTGAAGTCCCGCTTTTTATTTCGCTGCCGCCGTTTTTCTGAACGTGTGGATGTACGCCCTCATGAAAATGTTTTTGGGCTGTAACTAGAAGTCTTGCTAAGCAGTCTCAATACCTTTAAAAACCAAACAAGATTTATTCATCCAAATCTGCACAACTGTTTTAACCCCAGACTTCTTTGCTACGTAATATGTGCATATTTAAATACGGCATATACAGTTGTGTTCTTCACGCCGGTTCCACTCCGGCTTAAAAGGAAAGCGGTTTCTTAATGTCAGGCGGTAACTAAATAATGCACTTTTGTTAACTTTTATTTTTGGCGTGACGAATATTCTTTCCGCGTAGACGGAAATAGTGCAAAAATATATCTTATGAATTTCCACTAGATTCCGTTTTCCTTCTTTCCGCGTGTGACTTTCCCAATTGTTGTTGGCAGAATATGTTTTATGAAATGTATCGAAAAGCAGAGTTGCATGCTTACGAATATTCAGATAATAATGCTTCGCTTACATTAAGATCCGTTTCGTCAATGTCTTATTAAACGTTTAATCGAACATATTTGATAGATGGCTAAACAAGTGATTTCTCAATGTAAAAATCTGTCAGTTACTTTTCGATAAAGCTTACAGAATGATAAGCTGTCGCTAAATTGCCAATCTAGACAAAATCTGACAAAAGTGCCACGGAGTTTCGTTTGGGGCGAATTCGTATTCTGTATAATTTTAGCTTACAGATTTTTTGATCTAATTTGAATGACATGATAAAATCTTCCTTAATTAGAACTAGTTTCTTTGTGTATATGCCATAGGCGACTTTAACTGTCCCTTCGACAGTGTTATTTTTTTTGATTGTTAAAAAAAAACAGTTTATATTATTTTCGTTGTTGCCCTCTTGTTATAATGAATGGCGATGAAAAATATGAGCGTTTTTTACATTCATACGCTTGAGAAAATGTTTACTATGAGAGAACATTACCAAATTGTCCATTATAATGATGCCTTCGACTCTTTTGAAAGAAGTAAACAGGATAAGCAAAATTTGTAAAGAGACATTTTAACATAGATAAGTAACTATTTTTTTTTTTAATGAAGGAGATCCATGCGAAATGTAATTTCCGGCAACACTTCCGTATTTAATTATTGGAAATATTTCTCATTTATATATAAAATTTAATTAGACCAGAATTTAAATTAACTTAATTTAAATTGTATAATTCATAATAATTTTATAATTCATAATTTAAATTCAGGTTTAATCAACGAGCTGAATATATCCCATAAGTAATCACAGAAGCGGTTTCATAAAATAGGATTTCGCATAGCTCTCCTTTAGTAATAGTCAATTTTTAATATCAAAATTTATCTATACACATTTTGGTTTTCAAGCTGGTGGAATGATGCCCTTAGCATGCCACCAACTTTGTAATATTGATTTTATGCAATTTATTATACCAATATTAATTATAGTCGATAGTAAACAAAGCAACCGTTAAAATTTTGCTTTCAAAGTGGCATGCTGATTTTGACTGGATGGAATTCACAATATTATATGTATGTGTATACATATTTGGAGATGCATCACCTGTTATTAATTCGCAATGCATAATACAGAAACAAAAAAAACTAAGGGTTGCTTGAAGAAAAAGTTGAATGGCTCCAATATTATTATTGCATCATCGCGTGATTGCACCTTGTGTAAGCACCCTACAAGGGAACGAAACATCAGTGTCTGGGAACACTATTTATACTGACAAGTAATCAGCTGTTATTTCATAACCTCTCCAATCAGTTAAGAGATTTGGCCCGTACGAAATTGACTTTATTTTAAAAAAATTAATAAAGGGCTGAATTTTTAAGTGAAGATGTTGAGATTAGGCATAGACAAGCAAATATGTAAGAAGCTGCAAGTTCTTTCTACATGGTATCGCTCGGCATCGAGATCACCGGCTGCAGGGGCCCCTGCGGCCTTGACGAATTCTTCACCCTCTGATGCTGAGTACACAGATGAGCCAATTTATCCAGAAATACATGAGTTATCTTTTAAGGCGCAGAAGAAACGTGAAGCTCAAAGCTGGCATGAGGAAATTCGTAGAGTGCCCACAGTTGAAGAAAAAATGATAAAAATTAACATGCCACGATATTACGGATTCAAAGTAGTTAATTTGAGCGACTCGAAAGTGCCGTATAATTGCCTGCCTGCCATCCAACATTATACTCGTACTATTTATGAAGATATTGACGTCTCTGCCAATCCAGCAGAAGGAAGTCTAGAAACAGGGAGTGAAAAACAGGAGGCTTATGTGGAGTCAGTAAAATCTGATCTGCAAGACGCGCTTGAGCATGCCTACGATTATTTTAGGTAAATTTTTTTGATATAATGCTTGCTGTGATTTATTTACACATCTTTATTAAAGCCATGAATACGCTGATACATCCAACATCGAGCCTAAAGAGCGGGCAAATATCTTTTCCCGGATTGTTGTTGAACAAGTAAACAGAACTCTTATCAACGTATTATCTGGCGATTTTGTTCATCTTCAAGAATCAGAAATAGATTACAGTCCAAGGCACGAAGCCTCTTGGTCCGTCGGTGGAATCAACCCACCAAAAAACGTCATGAAAAGCAAGGAAGGACGCAAATGGCAAAAAGAAATGGCGGGAGACCCTTATGACAGATTTATGCAGTATTCAGGCAGCCCTTACCTCGTAATGCGTCATCGAAATCAACTATCTCCATGGAAAACCGAGGCGGAATCAGTAAATGCCGACTTAGCGAAAACGATACCCCGATATAACTATGACCCGCGCACTCTTGGATACGTATGTGGCCATCAGCATTTGACAAATATACCAGGTACTGCTATTGACTTTCGAATTTGGAAAAAAATATGCTTTGATATAATATTTTCAAGGATTCTGGCCGGGCTGTACACATCTTTTTGGCAATATTTCATATCAGTCACGAGCTTTTCAGCATGCATGGCCTGATACGTATACTGATGAGGACTTCAAAGAAGCTTTACATGCTCACGCTATTCTGAGCAGCTATTCTTGGTTACTAGCTCAATCTAGCTACAATGGCTTCAATACGTTTAATGAGCTCACTTATCCGATGAATACGCAAACGGTAGTGACGAATGGACGTGATTGGTCCTTTTACGAATACCAGTTGAACACATTGCTTGTGCATTCGCATTATGTCGATGATAATCCGCGGGTTAATTTTTGTCGCGGGACACCTGAACTGCAACTTTTTAGTGAAATAAATGATACTGGCAAAGTTGTTGATTTAAACAAGGATGTCTTACGACACCTCGTACGGTTTTATGTGAATGTGCCAACGGTGCAACGTTCAACCGAGGAGCTACAACCCTATTTGGGAACAGATGTAAAGTACATTGCTGATTATAAAAATGTCGAGCAACGTGAATTTCTGGAACGTACATATAAGAACTTGATGTCCAATCGACCCCGCCATTTAGCCCTTCCTGAAATTTACCTTTGGGAAAAGATCTATAAGATTGATAACAAAACTAGACCAATGGAACCTAAACGGCGCTTCTTTGAGTTAGATATTAATCCTTGGGCGCGTAAATTGGATCAACATCAAAAGGAGTATATACCACGCGCAATTCGCCCAGATCGCTCTAAGAGGGAAAAGAGGTGGAAACAGACTTATTATCCGTAGTTAGGTGGTATTTGTACACGCAATGAGTTAAAGTAAAATTTGAGAGTAAATTAAAACAATTCAAATTGTTAAAAAAAATTTTATTCCTTAAATAGATGTATGCATGTATGGGTGTGACCGTCAACCATTTCGGTCAGAGTGGACATCGTCACTGTGGACAGTTTGTCAAGGGACCCAAAATGTTATCAGGGTCTCTGTGTTTTTGCACAATCCTTCATGGGAGATTTTCCGGATGGTAGTCCCCAAATATTATCCGCTAAGCTTGAATGTGAACGAGTGTGGTATTGTTGCTAATAGGGAGTCAACTACCAAGCACCATAAGAGAGGTGGCGACCTTTGACACTTCTACCACATTACAAAGCCCAGTTTTCTACCCTACAGTCAGTAAGCCTTTAGATACCATGAAGTGAATCCACGCTGATACCCGGAAAATGAGTTTTCAAGAGAGTTTTGTAGGTGTCCAGTATCGTCGTGGTAATGGCGCCCTGGGTTAAGGGGCCGATAATCATACATCATGGATATTATTTTCTGTCTATGGGTACAGAACCTACAATTACTGGGCCGGACAGTATACAGACTGTTGCTAAATGACATTCATCGGGAGACACTAACCACCTTCTTAAGCTCCCGACCCCCGAATGCGGAGCCCAACCGTAACTCATTTCAGACGAAGAGCTCCAGCTTCCCCGAGAGTCCCGCGTAACCTTGGCACAATAACGTTCTGGATACTATAGCTGGTTAATCTCCTACTTATCCAGAATCGATTCCGACGTACTCAATATATGTCCGGCATGTGGAGACACATCGCACGATACTAACCTCCCATTCACAGGTCTACTCAAACCCACTCACTTAACACCCCTTTAACTCTGAACCCAACGTGTCGAAACAGCATGTGACGCCATGGCATTGGGTACGAGCAAAATAAAGGCACATATGCTCAGTCCAACCCAGCTGTATCTTAGGTTTATGGTGGCAACTAGGTTTGGATGAGGTATTGTGACTAGTAGATGGAAGAAAAAGCTGCAAAAGGTCAAAATGCAAACCTCATTTTAGTTCTGTTCTATTCTAGGCAACATTAATTCTAAAAGACACTTTGCTTAATCTTCCTTTGCTTGCATCTAGAAATATTACTGGCACCTGACGACCGCACTGATGCTGACCTTTAGTCCTTGTAGGTGAATTGATTTTTCAATGTCAATTAGAATCGTTGTATGTCTGTCAAAAGAATTAGTGAAATCTAACGATACAAGGATGGATTTCTCGCAGAGGCGAGAGCGAATTTTTTGCGTCGATTCATCACTATGGAAGGGTCTTGGGCCTATCACCTATGCTCCTAAATCAAAACGAGAGGCTAAAGAGTGGTGTGAATCTGTTTCTTCCGCTCCGAAACGAGTTCTTGTCCAGAAATCGGCCAAGAAGGTGATGGTAATGGTTGCACCGGTTTGGCTAAGGCCTTTATGCACTGCGACCAAATTGATCTATTGCGCGCACTTAAGTGCTTAATTTTAATTATTTAGTATTGCGAGGGATCAAACCAGCTTTAAGTAGGTACAAACTCAGGATTCTGTGTTTCCTGTGACCTAATGCTTCACAATTGATGATTAAGTGAACTCTTCTTCATCACAGCAGAACCTGCATAAGCTAGTGTTAGATAATCTTATTGTTTGAAATGATTGTTGCAGGCAAAGTGGCCTGTAAGTACTCCACATACTAATCAGAGGCCCTTTTTGTCTAGGGTTCGAACAGATTTTGCTCTGTTGGCATTAAAGTTCAGAAACTTTTTGGAGTGATTAAGGCCGTTTGGGCCGTTCCAGTATTCCTTGGTTTTTATTTGGGTCTATTGTTTGGTTTCCAGTCTTAGGTTGTAGGTCCAATAAATCGCCCTTCCACCCCTTTTTTGGCATACAAATCTGCCTTCTCGTTTCCTTCGAGTCCCTCGTGTCTTGGCAACCAAATCAAGGAAACCTGGTTAAGAGTCGCCCGATTGTTGAGTGCATTGCTAAACTCTATACGGACTTTTGAATTGAACGTAAAGCTATTTAAGGCTTTGCGGACTGATTGACTGTCCGAAAGTGTTTTAATTTTCACTTTTTCGCACCCTTTTTTGGATATGATTTCCCCGGTTTTCATTATGCCGAAAAGCTCCCCATGGCAAATTGTGGTATCTGTAACCAATGTTAAAGATTTGTGTGCTCTAGGCCCCACTATTCCTGCTCCCACACCCTGGGGCATTTTGGATCCTTCTTCTTCTTCTTCTTAGCTTCACAATCCGTGGTGGACCATAGCTTCATCAACAATTTTTCTCCACTTTATTTTGGATCCATCTGTATATTATTTTTGCGAGTGATCATGAAGCCAAATTGGGCCAGTGTTCTACCCTTCTTTAGACGGAAAGATAACCTTGTATCTCATAGTAAAATTTAGTACGCGTTCCGTGTAGTCATTCGTCTCGGCTGCTGGTTCAACTCTGTTTAGGATATTGAGGGGTCCAGTATTGGTTGGGTTTTGTACACCATACCAAGACGGTTTTACCATCAGGTTTTTGGGATGCCAAAGGAAATTTCTTTGTGGATTACTTGCAAACTGGTAAAACAATAATTTCTGAATATTACTGTAACCTTTTAGATCAGCTGAAGGAAAAAATTCCTTAAAAAAGACCCAGTTTGCAAAAGAAAATAATTATTTTTTATCAGGACAATCCACCGTCTCACTAGAGCATTTTGACAATGGCTAAAATCCATGAATTTAGGTTCGAATTGTTGGAGCATCCACTGTATTCACCAGATTTGGCCCCTAACGACTTCCATCTGTTTGCAGAACTAAAGAAATGTTTGCGTGGAAAGCGTTTTTTATCAAATTATGAGGTTTATGGATGGTTCAACCCCAAAATCTACTAAATGTTCTATGTTTACGAAAGCAACCAATGCAAACACTTTGTTTGATAAACTTTTTTCTGCCAACCCGGCGAGCGAATGTAAAGCTGTTTCTGTGGATTGTCTCTTAGTATAGATATGTTGCGCCTATTTATTGGTACAACGCCGCGTATATATTCATTCACTATTCTCTCTGAAATCTTGAGGAGAAAAGACGTAAGACTAATGGATCTAAAGTATATGGGTATCTCTAAAGCCTAGTTGAATCTGGCCCATGTTAGACAACTTCTGATGATAATTTTAATAAACGGTGAGACAATATCCCGTTGTTGCTGCAGCTAAGCAGAATAGATGCCGTCTAGTTCTGGCGATTTATAAGAACTAATAGTGTTAATAGTCCATTCAATCTTTGCGTTTGTCACTAATAGACTACCTAGGTCGGATTGCCTTTCATTATTAGCGGAGTCGTTTCGTTCCACCGGTTTGTGTCTTGGGAGGTGTGTGTCTAGGAGAAGACCTAATTATTCCTCACTTGACGTAGTCCATGTATTCGCTTCATCCTGTAAATAGCATAGGTTGCATGGCGACTTTGAAAGATTTTTTCTTAATCTGGCCGCTTCTGAAGTTTCTTCAATTCCTTTGCAAAAATTTTGCCAAACTTCTCCGTTCGCAGTTCTAACTGCTCTTTTATAACTTTTCAATTCAGCCGTAGGCTTGCCAATTTTCTAACCTTCTCCAGGTTAAATAACGTTCTATGGGATTTTCGTAGCGAGGTTAGGTGCTTGGTCCACCAAGGTTGTTTAGACTTGTCCCTCTGAGTCCGATAACCGGATAACTAGCTTTTAAGGAGCTATTCATTGCTTTCGTTACCTCATCATCATTCCTTCGTCTTCGATGCGGAGCCTAGAGCCAACTTATCAAATATCATAATTTATCCAGCTCCCCACATGTAGCTGGGTCGTTGGGGGGCTATCTTTGGCAAAAGCTCTTTATTTATTATTTTTTCGGTTTTCCGTATATTTCTAAACTTACTAACTTGAGGAGATCTAATGTCGATTTTAAATTCAATATACCAATGGTCTGAGAACGAATTTTCGTTTGAAACCCGCCATCTCTTAAGGTGGTTAGAAAACAAGTCGCAAGTCAGGGTGATATCCAAAACTTTCCCTCCGTTCATTGTAACAAAAGTTGGCTCTGAAACTAACTTCAAAACACTAATTTTGTTAATTAATGACTCACCTCTAGCGTTAGTGTCGCTACTCCCCCATAGGGCGTTGTGAGCATTTGCATCGCAGGAGACAACAAGATGTTTGTTGTTGTTGTAGCAGCATAAACATTCCCCATACTTACATACGGGGAATGCTGCTGGAGTGACAGTAATTGGCCGGATATAAATCCAGGTCGTTTCGGTAAAGTAGAACCGACTGTCGTGAAAACGGTCGTGGAAACTTACAAGATGTTTGTCCTTCCGAGCCGCCTCTCTCACAAGCGTACGAACCTCTCAGGTACACTATACTGAATAATTAAGTGTATTGCAAGCCTTAAAATTGTGTTTTTCTGATCGAACCGTAAAACTGATTGAAAAGCCTAGAATTATTACCATAACCAAATAAAACGAACAAATGTTTTGTTTTCCATTTTTATTGTATTTTTTTCATCGCAATTCAAATTTAATAATTTATTACTTATCCTAAATTCAATAGTACTGCCATTGCAATACCGTAGTTCTTGCCTTCTCTGGGTTTATACAATAGCTTAGCTTGTTTGGTCCGATATTTTAATTTGTTTTTAAATTTCTCCATCAAATTTAAATTTCTAATTTTTACAACCATAATTTGTTTATGTATTTGTTGTTTTTAGTTGATTGTGAAAGTTTTTTGCATTTTTCAATTGAAGACTCTTTAATGTTTTTAGCTTTGAAACTTTTCTTGAGTTTCATCTTTGGGGTTTTTGTTTTTAATGCCAAATGTTTTTATAGTTTCTGCCATTTATCTTTATGGCCGTTTCTGTACGAGTTTTGGTGTTGGTTTGTTTTCTTAAAATTATCACTTAGTTCTAGTTCATAAAAACAGTTTTTGAAGGTTTACATTTTAATGCGGCTGAGCTCTGGTATGGATTAATAACATTTTTTAAATTTTTTTATTTAATTTTTTTTTACATAAATATAATTTAAGTTTTTAAATTAACCTTGGTCTGATATACAATATAATACGCATTTATGGTTGTTGATGTTTCAGGGAGATTGGCTAGTTGGAACACAGATTTTTCAAAATATATTACGAGTTATGAGATCGTAAGCTCCACAAAGCAACTCTTTTCGCACTTCGATAATTTCACATTACATTTGTCTACAGAAATATTCGTAACTGCCTTAAATACATCATCGATTTACATGCGCTCTTCATCGATTTTAAACAGGCTTTTGACAGTATAAAAATACCACACAGAGCAAAAGTAATGGAATAACTCAATATACCAACAAACAAGGCAAGTTTGTCTGGCAATGCTGAAGGCGCTGGCCCAATGCAGACTGGCTTTGCTTGCTTGGCTTCGATAACTGCCAAAAATGAATATAAAAATACTGAAAAATATGAAATGAGTCCCATTGCCAGCTTTGCCTGAAGCGCTTGAAGTACGACGTAAACATCGTGAAACGGATTTCTACCTGACACAAGAGAGTACCTCCATAGATTTGGCCATGATGGCGCAATGGAGTGGTAGTTCTGTAGTAGTTGTAGTGAAAATGCGGAACACATCTTCTTTTCCTGCCAATATATGTGTCGGAAAGGACGACTATAGAAACGATAGTTAAAGAAAGAGTTACACCAGGCGATTTACTAAAGCACATCTTCCAATCGAAGTTGGTGTGGGCCAAAATGAAAGAATGGTCTGCGTAAGCGCTACAAGAGCTGCAGAAGAAAGAATGGCAATGCAGAACAGAAAGGAGTCAACCAAACAATGGAGAGTAGACCAATGTGTATGTGAAGAGACATTAATGGTTCAGCTTAGCCCTGCGAAGCAATGCCTGACGACGGTATGCAGGGCAAAATGCAAGCTACGGAGGTCGGCTTTAATTCGTAGGTGTACTGTTTCGCAAGTCGGGTTTAGGGGTTAAGGGTAGTCAAAATTTTCCGAAAATTGGATTTTGTTTTTGCATTTTCTTAAAGTATAATAGTTAAAAATATTGTGTGAAAATTTGAAGTGAATCCGACAAATACTTTTCGAGTTATTCAACAATTAGCAAAAGGTGCTCGGGCGCTCCGGAGCATTCGAGAGCAAGTAGCAAAACTTTAAATGCGTTTTTCTCAAAACTAATAGGACTATGAATAAGTTCGTGCGGTTTTTTTTCGAAATTTGAAACTTTATTGACGTAAAATGGTTACAAATTTAATATTCAAAATATTGTCCATCGCTTACTACTACTTTTTCCCATCTTTCTGGCAATTCACGGATTCCCTTTGTGAAAAATTCGGTCGGTTTTGCCGCAATCCACGAATCGATCCATTTTTTGACTTCATCGTAATTACGGAAGTGCTGGTCAGCCAGGCCATGTTGCATCGATCGGAAGAGATAGTAATCGGATGGCGCAAGGTCTGGACTATACGGCGGGTGGGGTAGGACATCCCATTTGAGCGTTTCTAAGTATGTTTTGACCACTTGTGCAACATGTGGCCGAGCATTGTCATGTTGCAAAATAACTTTGTCGTGTCTATCGGCGTATTGCGGCCGTTTTTCTCGCAGTGCTCGGCTCAAACGCATCAATTGTCGTCGGTAGACATCCCCCGTAATCGTTTCATTCGGTTTCAGTAGCTCATAATACACAACACCCAGCTGGTCCCACCAGATACACAGCATAACCTTCAGGCCATGAATATTCTGCGCCGACGTCGATGTTGAAGCATGGCCAGGGTATCCATACGTTGCCCGACGTTTTGGGATGTCGTAATGGACCCACTTTTCATCGCCAGTCACAATTCGATGCAAAAAACCCTTTCTTTTGTGCCGTTGAAGCAGTTGTTCGCATGCCATAAAACGGCGTTCAACGTCTCTTGGCTTCAATTCATACGGCACCCAATGGCCTACCTTTCGGATCATTCCCATGGCTTTTAAACGTTTGGAAATGGTTGATTGATCAACTCCCAAAGTTTTTGCAACCTCTTCTTGCGTTTGAGCCGGATCTTGATCGAGCAATTCCTCCAATTCGGTATCCATGAACTTTGGCGGCGCACCCTCGCGTTCTTCGTCTTCCAAGCCAAAATCACCACTTTTAAAGCGTGCAAACCACTTCTGGCACGTTCGCTCAGATAGAGCATGCTCACCATAAACTTCCACCAAGATACGATGACTTTCGGCTGCTTTTTTCTTCATATTAAAATAATGAAGAAGAATTCCCCGCAAAAACACATTATTTGGCACGAAATTCGACATTTTCAAGTGTGGTAAAAATATTGTTGTTTACGCTTCAAATAAAAAACTTATACTGACGTTTGTGCCTTACGACAGTAGCTCTCCAATGAATGTTTGGAAATGTGGATCGATGGAATAATAATCAAGTTACGCCATCTGTTGTAAAACCGCACGAACTTATAAATAGACCTATTATTTTTTTTGAACTGGTGATCACTGTAACTGAAAAACCGCTTGGTAGATTTCTATACATTTTATACTGCTTTTGAAAAACATAAACAACTCATGCCTGATCGAAGGATTTTTTTAAACAATTAGTTCTCGGTTTTTTTCGGGAAATTCTGAAAAATATTTCCTGAGGCCGCCATATTTATAATTTTGAAAAACAGAGCTTCCATCAGGCTCAAGATTATCTATTAATAAAACTAATTACTCTTGCCCGATTGGTTTTAGTTGAATCTCCAAGGACTTGTGATGATCACCACAAGGGACTTCTGGAGACACGGACCCCACACAAACATTAATTTTTTTTTTTATTAGTGTATTAATGCTATGTTATTATTTTTGTAAAATAAAGCGATTGACTAGCAAAAGAATTATTGAAAATCATCGTTTTTTCGGGCCTCTGACTACCCCTAACCCCTTTAGTTAGATAATACTGACGGTTCGTGGTCCCAAATGAAGTGTACATTTAGCGAGGTATACCTATATCGTGTATGCCGTTGTTGTTGTAGCAGCATAAACATTGCCCATATTTACATACGGGGAATGCTGCTGGAGTGACAGTCTTTGGCCGGATATAAATCCGGGTCGTTTCGGTAACGTCGTGTATGCTGTCTACGCTGGCGGTATCTATGTAAGATTCCCGCTTTGGATAAAAAAAACCCTTGTCCTTCCTTCAATTTGATTTGGTTTAACTTCACTTGTGAATTTAAGGCAGATTTAATAAACGCCATTGAAAAACTGTATATACTATTCTTGAATTGCTCCTCGCCTCTTTCCAGTTTGCGCAAAGCAAAAAAAGTTCCCATATTTTTGTCGATCTACGTAAATACAATTCACGCACTCAAAATTTTCGTCGTTGGCCCGATTGGCGTCTTATATCGTACATTTTTACCATTAAAAGAAAAGTTCCTAATATTTTTTCACAGCTTCTAGTTAAGTTTGCAAAGTCAAGTAGAGCAAGAACAGCAAACAAGTTAGCCTGCATTGGATTAGCACCTTTAAAATTGAGGGGACCTCCGAGTGACTAAGGATTTTTGATGAGAAGCGTTTTCATGACAAAATCATTATTAGAAAAAGCTTTTCCATTCATTTTCATTTGATGTTTCATAGTGGGCCCCGAATTCGGAGCAAATCGGGAAAACACTAGAAAAACAGAATAGTTTTGTTGTCATAATGTGAACAAATTCGAGTTGATATTTTTCGTAAATGTTCGGTTATTTCAAGGCGTATTCATTAAAAGTGGGGGCCCTAGGCCAACAACCACATTTTGTACATTAGATTGTAACGTCAAATCAGCTGACTTTTTTTTTTCTTTCGGCGTGTCCATGTGGCTGTCAGCACAGAATGAAACAAGGCGAATTCATTCTTTGTTTTCTACTTTGCCAATAGTTTGCTTTGACAATCAAACGTACAAAACATTGTTGTTGGTCGTGTTTAAATTATTATAACTTTTGCATTTAAACTCATTATATTGTAAAATTTCAATTTTCAAATGACAAATTTGAATGCAAGTAATACGTTTCGTTGAAACAAAGACATCCAAAACACTGACAGCATTCTGGCAGTGCAAAGGTGTCTTTGGGAAAACGTGGGGTCTTTCTCCTAGTAAGGTCCTATGGATCTACACGGCTATGATAAGACCTCTTATGAACCTATGCATCAGTGGTCTGGATGAGTAGAGACTCTCTCTTGGGAGTCAGGAGGACCTTATCGAGACTACAACGCACTGTGGCCATCTGTTGCACCGGAGCTTTTCCGATTACTTCAGGCCCGGCATTAGATGCTCTGATTGGTTTACCACCACTTGATGCTTTCATCCAGGAGAGGCCTTGAAGGCCATCTGCAGGCTACACAATGGGAACTGGTACGGCCCCTGTCCGGCATTGGAAAACATGGCATGGACGTCGATACAACGATTCTCTCCATGTCCCTTGACTCCATGCCATCAAGAGTCGTACTTGAAAAGAGATACAGCGTAGTGCTGCCAGAGGCTCAGTTGTGGTCAAACTCAGAAAATGAGCCCGGCAAACACTGTTTTCGCATTTTTACGGATGGCTCCAGGACCGAGCATGGCTCCTGCTCTGGGGTTTACGTGGAATCCTGCACTTTGCTCTTCGAATGCATGCATCTGTGTTTCAAGCGGAGGTGTATGCAGTTCAAGAAGCGATGAACTTTGTTGTGGAAAACCGATGATCTATATGTGTCTGTAGCGACAGCCAAGCTGCGCTTATGGCCTTAGACAGCCCCCCAACCACATCAGGGTTAGTCAAGTCCTGTAAATCCAGACTGCACAATGTCGGTAGGCATATTAGCCTGATGCTAACATGGGTCCCGGGACACGTGGGTATCGCGAGTAATGAGATCTCTGACTCCTTAGCTAAGATGGGTTCTGAAGCCAACTTCTTTGGTCCAGAGCCCGTTTTGCCACTCCCTTCTGCGGCCATCACAGCCACGGTTAGAAAATGGGTAACTACCACCCACAAGCGAGCTTGGCAGGCTGAGAGAGGCAGCAAATGGACCAAACTGATATTACCCGTCATGTCCGATTGACTGTAGCAAGCCCTTCTGTCATTTAGCAGAGGGGAATGCAGACGGCTGGTTAGACTGATGACGGGCCACTTTCTGTGGGCGAAGCACATGGAAAGGTTGGGCATCTCAGACATTGTACTCTGCCCAGCTTGTGAAGAGGAGGATGAGACGGCGGACCACTTTCTGTGCGTCTGCTCCGCCTTCGCTCGAATCAGGTTTGAGGTCGAATTGTAGTACAATGGACTTAGTTAATGCCTGAGCGCTGCACTTGTTAGTTATCCCGACAAAAAAAAAAATACGCTTCTTAATTCAATTTTGTGTTGACACCCGAATATAGATGGCGAAACAAAAGAACATTCAGCTGGCTTGCTGCTACCACTTTTAACACTTTTGCATCACCGCTCGAAATGTGCAATGCACTCAAAATAGCTTGCGTTCCTAATACCTTGCGTCGACAAGACGTTGACTGTTCGTTCTAATGAAAAAGAATATTACAGGATAACAAAACTGTTTATTTTCCTAAAACTTTAACAAAAAATAATTTATTGTGGATTATGCCGTTCTTGGTGATAAGGGAGAGTGTTTGTTCGCGCGGACTCTTCCGCTCTTTGAGAGAAGAGAGAGTTTTTGTTCGTGGATTATTCCGTCGAATGATGCAAAGGAGTTAATAGATTCGCCTTGGCTTATTTAGGTGATGTTCTGGGAATTTTTAATCTTTTTTGCTCCAGAAACAACTAAAAAACTATTTTCTCTACTTTCTTTCGAGTTCTTCCCGTGCGCGTTGTGTTATTTTTTGTGTTAGAAAAAGCGCGCTCACACACCTATTTCATGCATATGAGTATGTATTGTATGTATGTATTTATGTACTCGCATATAAGATTCTTTGTAGTTGCATATGTACTCGTAATTATATAGAATATTTACTTGAATTTATTATTTTTGGCCTATCTTACAATCGTAAGTAACTGAACAGTTGGTGTGTATGTATTGTGGATTTCGTTTTGCATCGTTTTTTACTTTTTTTTCATTATTACTGGCTTTAATGGCTTTAATTGTTTTTGTTCTTTTTCTCGTTTTTGCTTTTTGCTTTTCGTTTTTCATTTGCTATTATTTGTTAAAATTTGCGCTTACATATTTAATTTAGATATCTGCTTTACACAATTTTGCTGTTGTAGTTTAGTTGTTGGGATTTTATAACCTACATACATACAAGCATATGCGGTTGGTGTTTGTTGAGCTTTGTGATTTTTATTACTTCATTGTGCATTTTTGTGTTCACGCCTTTCTTGTCATTGTTGCCGTTATTTTATTTGTGTATTATGCATTTATTATTGTTTGCTTACAAGTTTTTCATATTATTTGCTTCAAAAAGATGCGTAGATGTTGAAATAGTAAACCATATTAACAATTTTTTCGCATTTCATTAAAAAAAGAATTACCTTACTTACAGTTCTACTCACAAGTTTATGACCTTTAGGTCTATTTGATAAAAAGCGCGCATGATCAAAATTCTAAGAAAATTTTAGGTGCGCAAATCAAGTGTAAAAATTTCGAAAATATTGCGCAGTTGAGAGAATGTCGAGCCAACACTTATAAACGTCATACATATATACATGCATATTGGAGTTGTATGCAGTTTTTGTTAGCGTTAATTATTATTGATTATTATGTAGAAAGTTTGTTCTTAATAGTATGTACATATGTATAGGTATAATACATATGTATGTAGTATGCACGAGCACACAAATAGTATGAATGTACCGGCCAATATTTTTTCGTAGTTGCCAAATGTATTTGAAGAAGAAACCGAATTTAGTTGAGGTTCTTGTTATGTGTTTATATTTATTACTTTTCATCTTTATGTAGTTTTCTCATAAAATAATGTGAAATTCGTAGTTAGCCTGGCAAATATTTTCTTCACTGTAACTCTACAAAAAAAAAATGTACAAATATTTATAAAAAGGGGAAGTAGTTAGTATCAAAACCACAAAACAAGTTGGAAACCTCTATTTGAATTTCAACCAAACGATTGTCGTTAATGCACAAAAATACATTTGCCGCGTATAAGTAGGTGCTTTACTTATATACATATATATGTATGTATGTATGTATGTACTCGTGTGTTCAGTAGTAATTAAAACCGATTCTCAACTGATGAAAATGCAAAGATATTTCTGTGTGGCCGCTGACTTAGTTTTATTTTCAGATTTTTTATAGATATGTTTTTGTAAAATGTCAATTTTGCTGGATGTTTTTCTTACCACACTTTGCGTCTAGATTTTCTACGTTCGGCATCTTTCAACTTCCATGACGTGAAAGTGCTTAAGTGAGGTTACGTTTGCATTAACTTGTACCGAAATTTGCAAGTGAGCGTAGTCGAGTTCGAAATGAATGTTAAAATGAAAAAAAAATTTTTTTCAAAATTCGCTTCAACCTTTTCCATATGTAAATAAAAAAAAATAAATAGTCGGCCCGCACATTTCTCTTAGGTGTTTGGCCGAACTCTTTCTCTTATTTGTGGCGTGCGTCTTGATGTTATTCCACAAATGGAGGGACCTACAGTTTTAAGTCGACTCTGCACGGCAAATAGTTTTTTATGAAATGTATGTAAATATGGCAATAAAATGTCTTAAAGAGATACACTTTTAAAAAGATATCATCTCTCACTGCATACGAGGGTCATTTGAAAAGTCCGTGCAAAAATAAAGATAGCTACTAATTGTTTGGGGGATAACATTGCCAGCTTTGAGATCCAACGGGGAATCTCTATTGCCAACAAGTGCTACTTTGTACTAAGTATGCAATTGAGAGGTAAAGTTCTCTCTCGACGAAAAAACGAACACTCTACAAGGCTCTCATCATACCCGCCCTAACGTGTGGGGCAGAAGCGTGGACGATGACAATATCCGATGAGAGAGAAGCATTTCGCGAAGGTTTTTGGAACTTTGCAAGTGAGCAACGGCGAGCATTGTAAGCGATAGAACGATAAGCTGTATGAGATTTACAACGACATAGGTATAGCGCAGCGAAAAATATCAAGCGGCTACGCTGGTTAAGTCATGTCGCCCTAATGGATACAAACGCCCCGGCTTTGAAAGTATTTGTTGCGGTACTAGCTGGTGGTAGCAGAGGAAGAGGAAGGGAAGATTAGGTGGAGAAGGGCTTGGCTTCATTGGTGTGTCCAACTGGCGCCGGTTAGCACGAGAAAGAAATGATTGACGCGCTTTGTTAAACTCGCCCAAAACCGCTTAAACGGTTATCGCGCCAAACCAAGAAGAAGTAGAAACTTTTTTTATTTTGGAACCCTATTTCCATAAATTTTGCTGCTGAGGCGTGAACTGGTGCGTTGTCGTGATAGAAAAGGAAAACCGCTCGACTTCTTGAATTCAAACGAATGCCAAACACAAAGAAACGGACCGATCTGGCTGAAACTTGTGTATATTCTTCCAAGAGATGCTACTAACTAAACATAGTCTCGCTACGCGCCAGTAGTACCATCTCTCCAACTTTAAATGGACTTTACAAACGACCATTTCCGGTTGAAATTAAATAAATCTTATTTAGACTCGTTTTCTCGACTAACCTCTAGCATTACATTTACATTAGGGTGGAGCGGTATATATATGCACTTATATATATGTATGTATATAATGGCGCTTATACCCTGCTTGGGATGTTTGGCCTCTCCTCTCCTGTTATTTGTTTTGGTCGTTCTTGTTTTGCTGTTCTTCGCAAATGGAGGGTCTTATAGCTTTACGCCGCCTCCGAACGTCAAATGGTTCTTTATAACCAGCTTTTTCATGGCAGAGATACACTCGGAGATTGACCATTGCGTGCCACGGGGCGACCGCAATTAGAAAGAATTTTTTCTATAATTTTATTGTCTCATGTACGGAGATTCAAACCAACGCACTTCTGAATGATGGTCACCTATTTGCCGCCTTAAATAATTTAAGAAAGTCAAAAGTGTTAAAGTGCGCTTTAAAGTTGGCTATAGCTTATGGGCTAGGTTAGTGAAGCTTTGCTGGCTTTATTGGTTAGATGAGAAAATGGCCTTTGCAATCCCGAATTTATTCCATAAGGTTCAAATTCAAGGCATATACATTTCATCGTGCCGTGCTTCACAACGGCAACATCAGCGATCCATTCACCACCAACGTTGGAATAAGGCAAGGTTGTTCCCTGTCGCCGCTTCTCTTCGCTATCGTCCTAAACGACGTTATGAGGCTATTAACCCTGCACAAAAGAGGCATCATATGGAGTTTCACAAGGCTCCTTGAGGACATGGACTGCGCCGATGACGTCTGCCGCCTCTCTCACAAACTCACTGACATGGAAGCGAAGGCGGACAGTCTAGTCACGCTGGCACTTTTTGTTGGACTGGAGGTCAATAAAAAAAACCTATAATGGTTGACGGGTGGAATTTGTCGAAAGGTTCTACTACCGCGGCTGCATTATCACAGCAGATGTCAAAGCAAGTGCGGTTTTTGGGTGAATGCGTGCAGTATGGCCCAGTTCGCAAATTTCCAGGCGTACTAAACTGCGAATATTCGTATTCAGCTCATGTGTTAAGTCAGTATTGTTGTACGGAAGTGAAACATGGCTGGTCTCCAACAGAATGCAGAATATATACAGTAGAATATTCTGACCGAGCACCATCAGAAACGACGCGCTGTGGAGATCAACGAATGAGGAGCCCATTCTATGGCAAATCAAACGCAGAAAGTGGCGTTGGATGGACCACATGCTTAGAAAACCACCAGATAGCATCACGAGAATGGACTGGAACCCGCAAGGGAGCAGAGGACGCGGTCGGCCAAAGATAACTTGGCGAAGGTCGATGTTGCGCGAGCTAACAGATGCCGATATCACATGCGACGGCGCAAAAAAAAAAAACAGCCCAGAACCATGAATGATGGAAGAGTCTTGTCGAGGCCCTATGCTGTCGAGGGAAGTGAACAAGGATATACAAAACATTTCACAATATATTAAGACCTGTTTTGAGATTTACTCAATTGAAAAACACTGCATATCAATACGCTTTTCAGCATGCCAGAAGTCGGTAACTAAATGGGTATTTGTTTATTAACTGAAGACCTTTCCTATTGCATGCAAACATGTTTCAGTTTCAGCTGCTAGCGGTGGTGCGCTAAGCACGTAAAAATATTAATAGATACACACATACATTAGCGCCAAATTACACTGAAACTTCTGAAAAGTGGTATTTTTTTTGTGGTTTTTGTTTTATATTCAAATGCACATATGTATGCATGCTTGCCTGTATGTGTATGTAAGCAAGTGCGAGCTGTGCCATTTTAATATTTAAAAAATTCAGTTTCTTATTTGTCAACTGATGTCGAATTTCGTTAATTTCTAGTTGGTACTATTTATTACTTATACATGTACGTACATATGTATACATACGAGTACAATTCAGTATGCATTTTTATTTGTGGTTTTTTTCTTCTTATTTCGTGCACTAAGCACATTGATTGCATGTCATGCTCTTATTTTTGCTCTATGTTACACTTTATTTTAAGGAAGACCATTGTTTTCTCGCTTTCGAAATTTCCACATTTCTTTGCACTAAGTATAAACGAGTACAATCTTGCTTATTGTTATTGTTATTATTATTAATATTTTTCTTTCAATTAAGTGCGTACGTATGTATGCACATATGACGCTTTTTCGTCTATATACAATTTTCATTTGTGTGTATGTGTGCACTTATACATACAGAAGTATTCGTAGGGGAGTAAGTGATGGGTTCGTGACGTGTGTTAGTATTTACAAAATGGCTTTGGACTTTCTGATCGTGTTTGAAGAGGGGTGGAAAGTTGGCGGATGACCTTAGTGGGAGTTAAGCGGTTGACATTTGGACAAAGGCTATATTCAGGGCGATCCAAATACAGGTACTTGTTTGAATTGGCACCTTCTATCACACTGACAGTTTTTCTTGTTCAAAATCTTGGCTGTGTGTCAAGCTAGTCAAGTGAGTGCTGTGATGCCCAGACTGCGAGTTTATTGAAATGCAGTCTTAGACGAGACACATTTTCAACTCGACGGTGCGGTGTCAAAAAAAAAAAATGGCGTTCACAGTTTTCTTATAATCTTTTTAGAAACTGTAGCAGAATAGTTAATATGCAAACAATCCGTTATGTCTTTGAGCCGAATATCGTTCTTGTTATTCATAAGATAGAGGCGGACATCGGAAAATTGCTGTCTAAAAATGAAGTAAATTATTTGTTCCTTGGCATAAAACCGTCATATCTGCACATTAGGGTGTATCACTTGCCGTACTAAAAAAAAAAAAAAAAAATTGGCACTGGTATTTTTAAATATGTGTATTATATATTTCAAGTGCCTACCAAAATATTTCGGAAAAATATAAAGATTTAGATTAGATTACATTAACTTGCGGTTTGCACTGCGACCTCATGATATTTTGTGCTCTCTACTTATCACTGTACCTCATCCTAACCCAGTTCCCTAATTAAACTTAAGATAGAGCTAGGTTAGAGAGCGCAAGTGCCTTTCTTCCGGCTGCAATTGGCCGAGATGTCTCAACCTTCTATGCATTATAAAGCTTTATTAAAGGAAAAGGTGCACTGAAGTCTCCTGGGATTGGACGCAGGAAAGACAAGAATCAGTGGACCATATCCCGATCATATGCAAATGGCTGCGCGATCTACAATGGTCTTTGGGGGTGACCGTGAGTATTCTCAGTTGATCCTTGGGGAGGATGAGTTTTCTAAACCAGTAAAGATTTTGCCTGGCGTAGCCCCATAGTTTAATGCAAGCTAACCTCTATTTTGCATTAGCTCTTCAATCCTAAGCTTCTCCTTGGCTTCTCCTTAAAACCTTAGCAAGGAAAGGCTTGGACTCCTATTAAAAACGTGACGCCCGCCCCTCTTGACTCTCTTGATTGTGCGTTTCAAACAGATTTAGTTTCTCGATACACTCAAGGACCAGTGAGGACTTAATCTCACAGAATGACAGAGCCATGAGTGCCCCTGGCTGACGCTCAGAATGGCAATTCGCTTACTCCGGAAATTCCTGTCTAAGTTTATCTGCGCAAATAGTCAGATGGCATACACCTCCGCTTGAAAGATGCTTGGAAAACTGAGCATCGTCACAAAATGCTTGGTTCTGTGGCCATATGTTCCAGCGTCTATGCCTTCTGGTGTCTTGAAGCTATCTGCCTACTAGTGCGTGGTACTCTACTGGAGTTGCCTTTCAAATGCAGGTGTACTCCAGTTTACTTTGTCGTCCAGTTCTTTTCGATTTTGGTGACTTTGGTGATATCATTTCTGGATGTATGTGTAAGTGGAAGCTGCAGACTCAGCAATTCCATATTCTTAGATGACATCACTTTTCCTCTACCGAGGACTTCTCTAGTAATATTCAACAGGGTACGCCTGGCTGATTGCTGAATGACTATATGAAGCGAAACCATGGATTTTCCTGCTAAGCGTTTGCAGATCATGGTAACCTCTGTTGCTTTGGACAAGATTGTGTCAGCATGCCTCTTCCAGTTGTGCTTGGCATCCAGGATAAAGCCAAGATACTTAACTTCGCTGACCCATCCAGTAGCAACCCCCGCCATGGTGATTTCACTCATTTCTTGGTTCTCCTTCTATTATAAATTCACGTAAGCTGGACCGCTTTGATAGTGTCTCTAAGAATCGAGTTTTTATAAGCTTATTAGTTTTTTCCGAAAATCGCATCAGATGATAGACGACTTTAAGCTTAAAAAGTTTGCATACATTTTCGTTTTCAATAGAACTAAAAGGTGGTATTTGGGATCTAAACAGAACAGCTTAGAAAATACTTTTCCGATGATACTTTCTAGAAGTCCAAATAAGCGAGGATTTGTCAGAGTTATTCAAGTTTTCCTTAAACCCAAAAACTTCCAAAAGAAAGGAAAAAATACCATAAAAAAATCACATTACTTTGATTCCGTAGATGCTATTTTTAAAAATCTTTAGCTAAATCTTTCAAGTCGTAACTTTTCTATTATCTGAGGTTTTGAAAAACTGTTTTTAAAAATTAATTTCATCCATAAAACACTCGGTTTTTCGAGGCATTTCCAAGCTCATATTTCGCCGAAATATTTTGATCGAACATAAAATATGATAAATTTCATATTCCCATGGAAACACTGGTGAGCCACCTTAATGTACCACACATACATATTTGTGCTCCCAAAGGAATTGTGTTTTGTGCATTTTATTGTGTTTTCAAAAAGATACTTGTATTTGGACCGCCCTGTATACATATGTGCTTTATATTGTCTGTATTCTCAGCGTACTACCTAATGTTTTTTCTTTTCTAATATCATAGTAATAAAAATAATTAGAACTTGCCTAATCTATTAGGTAGGTATATGTATGTATGCATGCATGTGTGTGTGTTACGCTTTTTTCGTTTATGCACTTAATCATACTGGAACTAATTCAACTATGTAAATCGATTTATTTACTGCGACTTGTACAATAATATTTATTACTTACGTATGTTTTATTCATTTATGTGTGTATGCATGTATATACAATTTATAATTATTTTTTATATGCATATATGTGTACGTGACTATTACTATTGTATATGTGAATTTGACTATTTGTTGTTCAATACAAAAGCATGTCAATGTGACACAAATCATTTTTCAAACTGCTCTATATATGGTTTATACGTATTAGTACATATTTATATGCCTGTAACTACGCATGAGTAAATGTATTTTTGCGGCGCCTATAACTATGCTAATGTTCAGTGGCTAAAAAGTTTATTGTTTATGGTTTGTTCAATACATATGCAAGGTTACATTGCTTTCGAGGTAGAGGCCGCATACATTTGGCATACGGCGCTCATACAAATCTGGGAAAAGCTAAGTCACAGTGCTGAAATCAATGGTGTGAACCGTTTTCTAAAGTTAGCTCGCATTTGTGATCAATTTTAAATTGCAAATACAGCAGCGTAAAGGGATCAGAAGTGGGTAAACAGGGTGTTAAAAAAATACTCTTCCACATTTAAGAAGGGATTACTATGGTTTGGTCCACAGAAGCAAAAAAGTAGCTATAGATATGGGCATGCAAACTAACAGTTTTGGAGCTCTGGCAGCTATCACTTTTTGCTGCTTACATGCATTTATTTCTCCTTTTTTAACTGGATATTCTTATCAGAACTGGCTGTTGTTTTGTGAAATGTTTTGTGTTGAATTCGAAGTAAGTGAAATCCATTGCCGAGCTTGCACAGAGAAGTTTTCACGAGCCACCGAGAGTAAAATACGTATCAACCAATAATACGAGTTCTAAGTGTTCTTCAAGTCTTTTACTCAACATCCGAAATATAATTTCATTTGCCACTATTTGACGAGTTTTCGCTTGCTATGATTGTTGATTCTAAAGTAGGATTGGACGAATTCCACTCCTTATATGATCGTTTTAATGGACCCGCTTTTATTGTAGGCGAGGGAACAAAGAGCTGTGTGAGCGTCACGATGATTTAAGTTACTGCAAATTTGTTTAATCTAAAAACGAGTTTGTAACCACAGAATATTGGAAAAAATAAGATCGATAGCGCCCAGCGAGAATTTAGAATTTTGTTCTTGTGAAGCACACAAAAAGTTAGTCAAAATAATTTCAAGGCAACTGGCATTAAGAAATATCCCTGACATTTCATTGAGCTGTGTGATAAAATTGAGAATCTCACTAATGACAGAAAAGTTATTGCATAACGGGTGTAGACGTATGAAACTAGACTTTGCCAGATACAGCGGATACTTTTTTAAGAGATTGAAATATTTTTGGGTTGAAAAATGGAATAAAATTTTCTGCTATAACCTGGTACATAATTTCATTTCAATTTCTTTTAAAAAGACATCCAGTATTTGCCCGTAGCGGCTACGCCATTCATCGTAACGGCAACTTCTTCTATACAGGGTCCAACACTCGAAGTGTAACCAACTTCAGACCGCTCGCGCAGCTGACGCACCGAAATCAGCTGTCTATTAGTTTGCTAAATGACAGTCCAGAGTATTGTTTATAAGCGCGTGGCAGCATTTTACCGAGAGTAAACGCGAAAAAAGAAAATGGGTTTCAAATGTAATAGTGCCTTATATCTGGCTGGAAAATCACAACCAGCGATTGTTCGTGAGGCCGAGCCCCTTAAAGTAAATTAAGTTTTTGGTTATCGCATCATTACTCGTTGCAATGATACTGGTCGCATCACGAAACGTCATGGAGGTGGTCATCAAAAGACTGCAACGTCACGTGAAATGCTTCAAAAAGTGAAGAAACGACTTGAGCGAAATCCCGGACGAAGTGGCAATCAATTGGCGAAAGAACTGAAAATATCTAACCGTAGTATCCGCCGCATATTGAAAATGATCTAAAAGTCAAGCCTTACAATATCCAAAAGGCGCATGAGCTCACACCAAAGCAGAAACAAGTCAGACTTGAGAGAGCGAAGGAGTTGCTTCGCTTGGCCAAAAGCGGTCAATTTCCGAACATTGTGTTTTTTGACGAGAAAATTTTTCAAATTGAGCAAGTCGTAAACTTTCAAAACGGTAGGGTTTATTTGACTGACCGTTCATACGAGAATTTGAGCCATCGATTGGTGACCTGGAGGTTGCTTTGAAGCCGTCAGCAGACAAACATTTCGGTGGTAGACCATGGACATTTCAATAGGACTCGGCATCGTCTCACAAAGCTCGAGTGCACCAAGAATGGCTAAAAACCACGTTGCGAACTTCATAACGTCCACACAATGGCTCTCAAATTCACCAGACTCGAATCCGATGGATTATTCTCTTCGGGCCATTTTGGAGAGCAAGGACCGATCTAAAAGATTAACCAGTCTCGAGGCGCTGAAAAAAGCCATTGTCCGCGAGTGGCCCAAAATACCTGCAAGTCACATTCGGGCAGCTTACGATTCGTTTCGGGACCGTCTCAAGG
Source organism: Anastrepha ludens (assembly GCF_028408465.1). NCBI lineage: Eukaryota > Metazoa > Arthropoda > Insecta > Diptera > Tephritidae > Anastrepha > Anastrepha ludens. Next base: position 5,165,058 of record NC_071499.1, on the reverse strand, counting down.
CCATAGTCAAGGCAAAAGGTGGTCATATGGAGCAAAAGTAAATTGATTCTTAATTTTGTATTGTTTTCACATATTTTTTACTTTGAATTGAATAAACGTAATTTTCCGAAATAAATTTAAGGCCTTTTTAATTGGTTACACTTCAAGTGCCGGACTCTGTATTTCTTTCGAAAAGAGGAAGAACGAACTGCTCTATGAACTTCACGAGCAAATTTGCATTTTTCAAAGTAAATTTCCACCATTTGGAACCACTGTCATTCGCAGCTGCCAAATTATAGCTACCGATATCGATAGTTCATAGGAAGCTAAAGAACACCCGAGATAGACGCACTTCTTTTTCATATCTTAGGCTATTTATGAGTAGACATTTTCACTGCTCTGCATGGGCGTGCCCCATCGATGAAAACAAGTGATACGTGCAAGACTGTGCGAGAATTTATTGAGGTATAGCAATTATGAGAGAGTAAAGCTAGAACTCCATGTCAAGCGTTTCAGGTGCTGTGGCTTTCAGTGTCTTATAAAGGGTCGATTTTGACAGTGTGTGACCTGTGGCAGCCATTTTGTTTTGGTGACATCTGTCAAATCTTTTGTTTATTATTCAGTTGTTTATGCCAAATCACCATGGCAAGTTACACGATTGAACACCATGTTCAAATGATAAAACTTTATTATGAAAATGAGTGTTCATTAACGCAAAGGTTGCGCGCATTGCGCCCATTTTTCGGTAGACGTGGTGGCCCTTCCAATTTCTTATGGCCCATATTGAACTATATGGACCTAGACGACATGTGGTTCCAGCAGGACGGTGCTACGTGCCACACAGCAAACGCCATTTTATTCCATTTCAACATCTACCCGCTCTTATTGAAAAACCCTTTATTTCTCAGTTGAATAAAGCGCTGAAAGCTATTACGCCTGCAACGCTTGGTATGGAGCTCAACCTGAAGAGCTGCAGAATATTGGCCACAAGTCGTTTTGTCTCTAAACGTCTCAATTTCCTTTCACAATGGATTCAAATTTTTCTAACTTGGTCTTTTTTTCTAATTTAGATCAAATATTTGAAAATAATGGTATAAAACTACATTTACCATAAATATTGTTTTAAGGGGCTAGGGCCCGAAAATGATGAATGAAGCTTTTTTTTTTTAAATTAACAATATGGCAATTTTTCAAATTTTCCAGAAAAAAACCGAAACCATTTCAAAAAACATAGTTTTGAGATAAACGCATTTAAAGTTTTGCTATCGATTTAGGAGCGCCCGAGCGGCCTTTGATAATTGTTGAATAACTCGAAAAATATTTGTCGGATTCATTTCAAATTTCCAAACAATATTTTTGAGATATAATACTTTAAGAAATGCAAAAAAAAAACAATCCGATTGCTTGAAAATTCTGACTGCCCCTAACACACTAAAAGGTCTATAATATTTCTGTTGAGCATTTTAGCCCAATATTTTCTACTCATGTGGGCCATTTTGTCTCGTTAAAATATTATGTTTTTGGGGCTGATAGAGGTTCGTATATTTATTTATTTTTTTTTTACCAGAATAACAGTATTTTCTACTAATGGCTCACAAATTTTTTATATTAGTCAAATAATATCGAAGATTGAAAAAAAACCACGAAAAAATACACGTTTTATTAATTAATATCTCCTTGACACCACAAGATCTATTCAGGCTTCTTCGGAGTTTGGGTAGATTAAAAGGGAAACAGAGTGCATTATATATATATATATATAATTGGCGCGTACACCCTTTTTGGGTGTTTGGCCGAGCTCCACCTCCTATTTGTGGTGTGCGCGTCTTGATGTTGTTCCACAAATGGAGGGACCTACAGTTGTAAGCCGACTCCGAACGGCAGATATTTTTATGAGGAGCTTTTTCATGGCAGAAATACACTCGGAGGTTTGCCATTGCTTATTAATTTTGCACCATTAATTTTGGTGTTTCACCGAGATTCGAACCGACGTACTCTCTCTGAATTCCGAATGGTAGTCACTCACCGATCCATTCGGCTACGGCGGCCGCCCCAGTGCATTACGATGGACTTAATTGTGTCTGAGTGCTGTGCTTGCTAGTTGTCCCGATAAAAAAAAAAATGAATATGTCTGAATTGCGCTAGATTAGTGCATATCAAAACACTTTCTTGACAACTGTATGTAAATCTGTGAAAGAAACACTTTGCAGCACCACATTGTCCTTATACATATTTTATAAAATACAACGAATTCCGAAAAACATAAAAGTAAGTTCCAAGTGTGGCCCTTTTTGAAGTACTTTAGGGGAGTTAAATACAGGTTTTTTAAGAGATCTCCAACCAAAAACACTTCTATCGGCACAACGCAGTTTGAAAGCATAAAACTCGCCATAACTGGCATAGGAAAAAATTTTCAGATTGTGCGGAACTTGTATTGCTATTAGTAGTCATCAAATTTCTATAAAAAAATTAATTGGTTGACAGTCAGAAATTTCATAATGTCCAGCTCACTCCATCTTAATTTGAATTCCGGTTCCATACCTTATACACCTGCCATTTATGTTGTGCCATATGTGGGTAGCTATGGAATTAAAAATGATCAACATGTTCGTGTGTTTGTAAAGAAATGTCTGCTTGTTTTCGTTTGTTCTGCTTTGTGGCTTGCTGAAATGTTTAGCAGTTGTTGTGTTTTATTCTGTAAGTATGCACCTGTGTATGTATGCTCCTATATATTCTTGCATAGTTTTTATACTTATTTATAATCTTTTGTGTTGTTGATTTTCTTTACTTTGCCACGCTATCTTTTAAATTTTTATTCAATAGTTTTACATTCTAAAGTCTACGCACGAATTTTGTTAACTTTTTGCTGTTTAAATTGCATCAAAACGTTTGTAATTTACAATTGGCTACGCATGTAATTCAACGACTTATTGCTATTCAATGCATCAATCATAATTAACTATTTTTATAATAATTTTTATTTAATTTAAATTATTTCAAATTCAATTACTTATCGATATCTCGCTTGGTTTTTTTTGTTTTGTTTTTGTTTTTGTTATATATTATTATTGTATATAGAGCATTACTTTTAACAATTAAGTAATACTTATTTCATACCTTTTGGCTACTTTATAAAATAGTTAACTTTATACTTTCTCGATATTAATGACATTTTTTTATCGAATACTAATTTTGTGTCCACGATGGCAACTTGAGTTCGGCTTGAGAATGAATTGCGAGAATTTTGGGAAAGTTAATATAATATTTTAGATGTAGTTATCGTTTCATTGCAGAAGTACAATTTTTTCTTGAAATATAGTTTTATTTTTGTTTTGGTCTTTGAAATTCGTAGACTTTCGAAATAGTTTTGAAGCATTCTATACTATGTTTGCAGTTAGATTCGCTGTTTATTTAACTTTAGTTATTTAGCTATGATATTTTGTAAGCGCTCATACAGCTTTTACATTTCAAAGCCTCACCTCATACCACTAATGTTTCTCCTTTTGCTTTGATTTATCTGTTATCACATTCTCTACTTTTTTCTTAGATACGAGTAAAACTCTTACTTACGTCTCTTACTGCACTCACTCGGCAAGCAAGTAGTTATTTTAATTTTTTCGCTTAAGAACATTTCAAAATCGATTTGATGAATTCACTTTCATGGAAATTTTCCAAATAAAAGCTGTAAATTCCACTTAGCGAAATAAGAAATGAACGCACGGTAAAAAAAAATATGCCCGATGCCACTAGTAAGCATAGCTGAATATCACTAAACAAATGATAAATCCTTTAGAACTCTACGAAAAATATTAGTAATAATCTATACTCATAATCAGTTGTCCAAGTTGTAATTTTATTGAATATCCGACACTCTTGGAGCTCTGATACATACAAAGAGTTTCTTTATAGCTTGAGTTTTCAAGTTGGCAACGCTGTTTGCAAAATATTATTTACCATCATCAGCATTGTTGGTTGGACATAGCTGGGTATTCGTCTGCTGCAGCATGTGCCTCCAATTGCATCCGCCCTCCATGCCTGAAATCCCAAAAAAACCTGGGTCTTCATCTACACCGTCAACCCATCTGAGCGGCGAGCGGCTCCTTCTTCTAAATCTGTAGCTCTTGCCAAAGAGTTTTTGCTGGGTTGGGTAATTGGTATTAGCCCGTAATATGTGACCTGCCCATCTCAGTCTGTTGTCAGTCATTACTGTGGTCATTGCAGACGTGTGTACGTATAATTTTTCGAATTCACGATTGCACCGCTTCCGCCAATGGGGATTTGGGACATGATATTTGTGTATTTTAGGTCGCTGTGTTCCCCGTTTTGTTGCGTCCCCGACTACTCCGGAGTGGAGGGAAATAAAAGAGAGGATGAGTGTTCAGGGAGAGGCTCTGAGCTTGACCTTCAGTGAGTGGAATCGGGCATAAGCATTCCTCTAAACCAACTATAAACAGCAAATTACTTGACCGTAATCGCACAAACCGATAGAAGGGCGCCTTTGACTACTAGCTGCAAGGTTTTCAAGACGCTCTGGTAAAACTGAATCTTAAAAGAACAACATGATTGCTTGGATTCGACTGATCAACTACCAGCGTCCTCACAGGTGTTAAAACGAGTAACTGCATTATCGGCACCCTAGCCAGTAGAATGAGTGTACCTCACAGTGACTTCTGCAGGAGTTGTGAAGATGAAGAAGAAATTGAGTCGGTACAACCATTCCGCTGTGAACGTCCTGCACTTCAAAGACGATTCTATTGGCGATTATTTCTTTGAAAACCTGGGGAATTTGCAAAGTACCTCACTGGAGGGACTAGTTACCTTCTAAAAAGATCTAAGTGGTTTAAACAACTTAGTTAGGGGATGAAAATCAAATGCAGGTATCACAATGGACCTTAGAGCCATCGAGTGTTATGTGTTAAACAAGCAACCTGGCTAACCTAACCTAACGCCTTATTAATTAATAATTAATCCATTACCTTTGAAAGCAAACAATTGTATCTGTAATAGAAATGAAATAAGGAACCTACCATGGCCCGTGTGACTTTTCCCTTTTCTCAAAACTGCAGAATTGAAAACGATATCGGATCGAAATTTTACATACATTAAAAAGAAAAAAAAATATTAGGGGTCTTTTTTTATAGAAGAAATATAAATTTCGATGATGAAAACTGAGGAGCTCAGCAATCAGGTGCCAACATAGGCATCCGTTTTTCGAGGATGAAGACATTAAACGTTTATCCCTTACTCAGTTTTGAAGACGAGACAGAACAAGACGAGGAACTCTAGCATAGTATGGAAGCACAGTCTATATGGGAAGCCTCGACTTGCGAACTTTGCAACACGAAAACAACCAACTTTCTTCTATCACTCCCAAGAAAGGATTGTCAAATATTGGTTGGTGTATTGAGCTAAAACGGGATTGGTCCGGAACGACGCGTGCGACTCCTTTGCCACTGCCCTGCTCTAAGTCGAACTCCTTACAACTGCCTGGGATCGGTATACTTTTCATCTTTGCAGGATATTACTGACAAAAGTTTAAACTGTTTATTAAAAATCGCCAGAAATGTACCACGAATTATGTTTAACACGACTCCAACAGCACTGCTAACAATACGGACCCTTGTGGGCTATGTGAGATCTACTCAGATCAGCCAGGTATACCTAACCTAACCTTCGATGATGAAGTTACATATTTTTACATTGAAAAAGTCGATTATTATGTCAGCTTTGACTATGGTGACGTGGCGAGTTTGATATAGACAATCAGACCAGACATATTGCACAACGTAGAACTCAACATTGCCGCCGATATGCGGCAAGTCTACGATTTAACCCCCAATTTATATCAAGAATAATATTCATTAAATCAACTTGAAAAGGCCATTCAATATCTTATCTATTGTATATTACTTATATATTATTTTGGTTTTAATGCATTTTATTTCATTTTAAAAACCTTTATCTACAAGTAGAGAATTCGCCATTAAAAGGAATAGTACAATAATTTTCAACAAATCGATTTCGCGCCAGTTCTAAGCATTTCATTCGCGTAATTTGCAGCTTTGGTTTTATTCATAACTTTTCGACAAATTTATTAACTTTTGCATTTAAATTCTTACGTTCAGTTATACTCCTCGAAAATTTGACTTATCACAGCGAAATATATTTCACTTTAATTTATTGCATTTTTCTTTTATATCCACCTTGAATTCATACAACAAAGTATACAGCGAAATGAAAGAAAAAATTTATATGCTGAATATTCAACTTTTTCTAGGTAAATAAAAACAAAATTTGTATTAAATACTAATATTATATATGTATGTAGCTAGCGGGTTTGCGTGAATTTATCTATTTTGCGTTTTATTGATTTTTTGTTGTTGTGTAAAAACTAAAATTTTTTTTTGCAATTTTTGGCATAAAATTACGCTTGTTCGTTCATTGACTGAGGCACATTTTGTTTTGTCTTGTATCTTTACATACATACATACATGCGTTGCGATTACTGTTAATATTTAAAATATTTTAGCCGAACTAAAGTTAAGTTTTTGTAACATTTACCATTCGAAATTAAAATAAACAATAATGCATAGCTTTTCTTAAAGTAGTCGAAACTTTCTGGTTTGACGGCTGAAACGAACGATGCTGCTGTAAATTCCAGATCCGCGAAAGCGCTTGCAAAACGAACACCAATTACGGGAACTGTTGAAGAAAATAGTGGAAAATAGAGATTATTTATTACCAGTTATATATTTATAACTATTCTAATTTTAAAGTAAATAAATATTTTTTAGGTGTACACCAAAGTTAGCAGGACCTTTGAAATGATGAAAAATGAAAATTATAATTTATTTTGGTAGTTCATGAATGGAAGCGAAATTATTGCAGTAGTGGTAGAATGAGCATTGAAAGAAGAACAAATATAAACTTTTTTTTGGAAATTTGCTAAATGTTGTAACGATCATCAAATTGTACGTTTTGATGAACCAAGTTTCTGGTGATGAATATTTACTCCCCAGACAGTTCATGAGTGGCATAAGTGTTAGTAAACGTTCATGAAAATATAAATGTTGGCCCACTGAAATCACCTAGTCCTTATAGCCTATGGTCTCATCAAAGTTCAGCCAAAATCTGCGTTCGCCGTATTATAATTGGATAGTTACAATAAAAAACATCAATTTTTCTCATTTAAAGGCTGATCAGATTGGTAGCACTTTTTCTAACAGGGTCTTTTTGACAGATCACGCGTGACTACTGCTAAACTAAATACATAACTTTTTCAGTATTCATTGACATTTCATCATGGAAGGACTTACGCCACAGCAACGTTTACAAATCGTAGAATTGTATTACAAAAATCAAAGCTCTGTAAAAAGTGTTCATCGCGCCCTCGGACCAACTTAGCGATGTTCAGCAATGAGGTCAATTTTCGGCTTAATGGCTACGTCAAAAATTGCCATATTTGCACTGAAGAGCATCAAAATAAAATCCTAAAAACTTCTAAATTGATCCCCCTATACATCGAATATTTAGTAATAATATTTCCCTAAAGGAAGTTGGTGTTTGTTGCACGATGTGGCCTCTTAACGATCGGCAATTGTGACCGATTTTTTGACTAAAAATCGCACTTTAACTGACCACTGCTCCATTTACTCTCCAGATTTTACTCATCACTTTTAATTTAAGCATAAGTCGAAGCTACAACTGTCTAGGGGAAACACTTTGTATAAAATGAAAATAGATTTTCTTCCTTCTTAATTTCAAAAGTCCTGTTTGCTTTGGAAGTCCCACTGTATAAATGAAAATCGCCTGTGTGTACTTACAATGAAATGTGGTGCGGAGAAAAGTACCGCCAAAGTGGCAATTATTGTGAAAAGCGTGAAAATTATAAGGCACAAGCGATCGACTACCATCGCTGCAAATTTCCAATCACGTGTGATATCGCCCGTTTCATCCTCCTTCTTTAACTGAAAGTATAACAAATTTGTGAAAAACGTTAAAAAATACAAATAAAAAGTAATATCTGATTTTCCAAAAAATTATGAAAAAACGTTGAAAATTTCTTCGAAAGAGCATCACTCAAAAGCTGCCCCAAATTTTAATATTTTGTTTTGTGTCGTTGGAGGCCGTGTGTGTTAGGCGTGTGATGGTGGGAGTATAACACTCATTTTAGCTGTGTGTTGCCACCTGCTTGATTTAAAAAAAGCAATATATTAAAAAATATACATCAGCAGGTGTACTCGTATGAAGACAAATATTTTTAAGAAAAATTGCTTCAAAAAACATTTTTTTTTAGTTTTATTGCAAAAATAGTACTTGTTCAAACATTCTACTGAAATATTAGTATATGTAAATAGATATCAAATGAAAAGCGCGTTGAATTAAAAAAAGAAGTTTTAGCGTTGCCACATGATTTTTATGGCAAAATAGCAACTTTAGGCACATTTCATTTTAAAATATGAACACCGTAGTATAAAGTTGCTTAAATGTGATTGCATAAAAAAATTTTTTTGGCTGGTGTTGCCACCTTTTTTTTGAAAATTGCGAAAGTGACTACAAAACACATTAATTGTAAAAAATATATTTATTTACATACCTTTAATGTAAAGGCAATGCTATGCTTAATCCAATAATAGTTTTGAAAGGTGTTGCCATCTACTTATGTAAGTACTTTTAAATAAAATTTTGTACTAGTAATATAATTTATTTTAAGTTAGGATTTTGGTTTAAAAAATGTGTTGGAGAGAATGTACAAAGCTTTAGTTAAAATTAATTGTGTGTGGCGTTGCCACTTAACTCTCAAGGTGCAAATGATAAATAACAATACACATGAATGAAGTATTATAAAATAGTAATCGGGAAAGTAATGATTGAGAACATTTTAATAAAAAAGTTTTTTTTGAATGGCGTTGCCCCTTATTTTTAATTCCAAAAGTTTTAGAATCGCCTTGTGCTATAAAGTACGTTAAGATATGTACATAAATTTATTTATTTATTCCTTGGAACAATCCATTCAATAATTAATTACAATGCGTAGTTCAAAACTGGTGTACAAATTTAAAAATTTTCCGCTTTTAGTCAGAGCATAGGAGACTAGCCGCTACGAACGATTTCTGTCATCTGCATAACTCCTTATTTGACTCCAGGATCAAAACTCTCGCTTTTAGTACCGTTCGCACCCACGTCATCTTTAGTCGCCCACGCGCTCTTTTCCCTTGTGGATTCAACTCGAACGCCATTCTCGCAATCTCGGTGTAGTGTTTTCCAAGCGTATGGCAATCCGCTGTTTTTGAGCGCATAGAGGTCTTCATTTGAAATGGTTTTTGGCCAAAAAACACGAACAAATTATACGTAGGCATCTGTTAATAAAAACGAGCAGTTTATTGCTGATCGTGTCAGTGACTTTCCATGTCTCTGAGCCGTACAGAAGCACTGATTTAATGCTTGTTGTGAAGATCCTTAGTTGAGTATTTCGGGATATACATGTATAACATTGGGCTACTAGATATTTTTCAGCTTGAAGAAGGCTGCGCGAGCTTTGCTAATGCGTGAGTTTACGTCAGAATATGCATTTCCATCAATTACTATAGTGTCGGCAACCGAAGGGATGGTTAGAGGTTCTCCCCCCCGTTGTCTCTATGCGCATGAGTTTTGTCTTGGACATGCTTACTTTCAGCTCCTCCAGTCTTACGTTTTCAACGAGCCTTTCAAACTTTTTGTTTGTACCGTGGATAGACGTTATTTTGTCTGGTACGCCACTGATTTTCGGTGCTTCCCAAAGCGCAAAGTCAACGAAAAGAAGGAATAAAGAGGAATGCCATTCTGCTAACTGCTCGACAGCTTTCCTCTAATTTGTGCACCTTGCACAAGAAATGAAGGGTTCTACAGTTTTACGTCGGCATTCGTGAAAATACTTTTTTGTTTTCGTGTGCTTTTCTTTTTCCTGTGTGGTTCTGTGTACCTGATCGATTGTAAGTCTTTACTTTGAAAACCAAACTGATATGTAGGAATTATTTTTTCTCCTTCTCTTATTTTGTTGAGTCGCTTAAAGCTAACAACATTGATACAGAAGCTCTTACTTCTCTTACTCTGCCGATTTCCGCCAGTTCCAATCGATGACGCATGACTTTGATGAGCTGTTTCTTCTTAGAACGATATGGAAAATTGTGCAAATTTGTGGGTAAGCTCAAAAGGCAAGGAGATTTTTCTGAAATATTTGCCAAGCAATACCTTAAAATTTTGAAAAAAAATCCGGTTTTGTATTTCCAGTTATTGAAGGGTATTTAAATTTGATTCTCGGCGTTAAACTAATCCAATAATCTCATTCGCTTTAAGAGCTTCTGCAAATGTTCTTAAAAATCCTATATTCCATACACATCCCTTGTAGACGTGTATGTGCAGTGCCTTCTTCCACATCGGTTGTTTGACACGAAAAGTGGATTATCTTCAATGTGATGCAATGAAAATTTGAAATATTCATGATTTGACACAGTGATATCGTCAACAAAGCGCGACATCTTCGAATTGAGGCGAGGAAGCACACACAAATGCACATGTATGTGTATGTAGGTACATATACACATAGAAACAAACTTTCGTACGCTTTTCACGTGGGTGTGCTGCCTTGGCGCCCGCATGACATCGCCTAATCGCTATCTCAGCGTCGTCAAACCTAATTCCTATGAATGACATCATTAAAATCGAAAACAATAGACTGCCAATGGAAATCGTTATCTCGCGTAGGGAGTGTGTTTGTTTTTGTCACCATAGTTGCCTTCTACTTGACGCTTTGAGTGTATTCAGAATTTTTGACATACCCATCATGCGGGCGTATGCACACAAGTCCTAACATATGCAGTGTTATCCACACATACATACTCATATGTACCCGTATACACTTACTTATTCACACACATATATGCATGTATATGTATCTATATGTGTGTAATACAAAAAGAAGTGCCGAAGTACCTTTAAGAATGGAAAATTGTTGTCAATTTGTAATGCCTTACCTGATCTGTGATCCATCGCAGCTCTTTGAGGATGAGCGCCAATTCATATTCCGCCGATGAGCTGAGGCAGGTGTGCGACATGGCCTCGTGCATTCGCGCATCACCGACCGGGCCAACAGGACCGACAGGACCCACCGGGCCGACGCTGCCGTCATCGCCTTGCCTGCAATGGGGAATGTGAAATAAGTGAATGTGTGTGTGTGATGTGCGATGTGTATGTAACAGGTGCAGATGCTGTATAATTTCACTCCGCTATGCAAGTGAATTGTGGGTGTGATTGTGCGACACATCAATTGCTCCTAGACATGTCCCATCGACGCGGGCGTGTCAATTCGCTTTCATTTTTTCAACGAAGTGAATTGATGTTTGTTAAAGTGAAATATTTTATTTTCGTATATATGTACGAGCATGTCGCTGAAACAATAACTACGCAATAGTTGGAATTTAGCTACAAAAGTGAATGTTGAAATTAATTTACTAGAATACTTTACATGTTGAGTTAGAATTCGTTTTTTATGGCAAACTATAGGTATATTTTTACTTTAATTTTTATTTGAAATACGAAAATGTCCTGAAGCTGAATGTCTCACTTAAAACAAATTTTAGAGAGTTTCTACCAGCAAGAAGAGTGCCATTTTGAATGAATTTTCGAAATTTGGAATGTCTAATATTCGATAAATGGCGGCCGCCGTAGCCGAATGGGTTTGTGCGTGATTACCATTCGGAATTCACAGAGAGAACGTTGGTTCGAATCTCGGTGAAACCAAAATTAATAAAAACATTTTTCTAATAGCGGTCGCCCCTCAGCAGGCAATGGCAAACCTCCGAGTGTATTTCTGCCATGAAAAAGCTCCTCATAAAAATATCTGCCGTTCAGAGTCGGCTTGAAACTGTAGATCCCTCCAATTCTTTTTTTTTTTTAATATTCGATAAATTACTGCCTCACGATGTTAGCGCTTCTATTGCGATGCTTATTTCAAAGATTCAACTACTATAAAGAGGAGAGCAAAAATAGCTGAAAGGCGTAACTGTTAAGAAAAGCTTCAAATATTTTATTTGCTACCAAAATTTCTATGTTAAAAGACTCGTTTACTCAGATATTTGCTTGATCGTTGGCCGAAGCACTGCCACTTGAATTCTCAAGGCAACTGGAAACCTACGCTTGTGTCCCATTTTTTTTAGAGATTGTTGTTACTTTTTGCAGAATTTGTGTATTAAGCGAATTTTTTGCTTGCTTTTCTTTTTTATATATGGAAGTATATAATTCTGAAGTGAAAACTGGAACTTCTTTAGCTGACCTTGAGTTGGTTTTTTTTTAAGGAAAAATATATTATATCTTTGTTTTTTTTTGAAGGAAATATATATTTTATATATATAAATCCTTTGCTCGTGAAGCAGTTTGACGAAATTTCAATAGAAAAATATTTAAACCTATACAAGTGAGTAATATCCTCATTGTATGTCATTGTTTTCGTAATTGATAATGTAAACAGTAAAAAATACAATATGTATATAAAACAAAAAAAATATATATTTATAAAAATTTGATATTGCTCCAGGATGTGTTACCTCTCGAATCAGTCTTTCTATAAAGGCATCACAAAAGAATGTGTTTGCCGTCTTCAGCCCGAAATTTGTCTACTAGAAAAATTACACAATCCGTTTCGGTAAAAGAATTTCATTATTTATGCGTAAAATTCATAATGCCTCTCTCATAGAAATCTTGGTCTTTAAAACTCTAGTAATCAATTTTCCAGTACGAATTCCTTATCACGCAGAAAGTTTTGCAATGAGAGAAAAAGGTGGTAACCGCTTGGTGGCAGGTCCAAGCTATATGTTGGATGCATTAAAATGTCCCAACCAAGCGGAGTTTTTTTCGAGTCACTACAGACGTGTATGACCTTGCCTTGCCCTGTTGACCTAGACTTTCTGGTCAATCGCTAGCTTCAAACATTTCAGTTTGACGGAAGCAACTCATAATAAATGATTCCTTTCAAGTCCTGCTAAATTCACAGTAGAACCTTCCTGTTCGTTAGTCGTGGTTTGTATATAATATCGTCGTATGCGACCCATTTCTCATCTCCATCCTTAGCCAAGGCTTTGTAAGACAAATTCGAACCATCATATTTTTTGGTGTTAATTGGTGTGGCATCCAAACATCGAGCTTCGTTATGAATCTCTTTTTAACGCAAATGATTTAAAACTGCTTTATGGTTGATTTTTAGCTCCTGGACGATGCTACAACTCTTAACATGCCGGCCAACTTCGATTATTTCTGTGATTTTATCGGCATTCTCGACATTTTCTTCATCTTCATCAAAAATGCCTGAACAGAATCGGCGAAAACAAAATTGCATATAGTTACCCGTTACAGTATCGCCACCATAAACACCATTCACAATTTACGCGGCCTGGCTCGCATTTTCATCTGTAACAAAGAGAAACTGTAAAATCTACCGAATTTTCTCGTTGTTGACTTCCATTGTTGGCACCCTGTAACTCACAACTGAATGGAACAAACAAAAGCAAACGAATCTTTTTAGTGTGAAATGTAACTTTGACAACGAGCTTAAACTTTAAATTGTTTGATCGATACTTTACGTGGTAGGTTGGGTGGTTGTCGTAACGACACACTTAGACCTTTCGCAGGTCCATTGTGATACCACTGGAGCTTATCCTTACTCTACGTGTTCCTTTTCAAACCATCCGCCAGCTTTAATAAACGTGTAGAGCTTTGTTAATTTTAGATACGCTATGTCCATTACATCGGTTAAAAATGCCGTATCAAGAGTGCGCAGCCTCCTCATAGCTAAGCTTTCACACTCACATAAAAGGTGTCTGACTGTTTCCTCTTTCTCTGTATGAGGACAGCTTCTACAGAAATCGAAGTACGGGAGTCCTAACCTTCTAGAGTGGCTGCCTATTAAACAATGACCAGTTAATACCTCTATAAGTGCTCTCATAGCTTCTCTGTTAAATCGTGACAAGATTTTCGATCACCTCTGTTCCATTTCGGCCATGTCTATCTGCTTAGTTCGCATGTTATAAGATTTGACAACTTGTATTTACCTTTTTGATGGTTTCCCTAACTATAAGTATGATAATTTACAAGTGGCTAGAGGCATGGGTATCAGCGTCTTATCCGGTTCGAGCAAAGTCATCTGTCTTGCAGTTCCCTGCTATATGCCTGTGGCCTCGCACCCAAATAAGGTGCACTTTGTAGCACTTAGATACGTCATTTAGAAGTTGAAAAGACACATTTTGACGAGTGTGTTTTAGATTCAAGTGCTTTTATTGCCGCCTACCTACTTTACGAGATATCGGTAATTGCAGCCATCTACCGAGAAAATAATGGATTTATTTTTCCCCAAACTAATATTTGTGTTCTTAACGACCGGGTGAGCTATTTATATGCCTATGGCTGTATGTTGTATGTATTTTTTTACTATGTATATATGAGATGTATGGCATGCATCCTCACTTACCTGTACATGGCACGATAATAGGTTGGCTGGTGTGGCAATGTGGCACTGGCACAGCGATGATTGCAGCGAAAGTCATCATCAATATCCAGCACATTGGCGAGTAATGACTTTGATGATCTGCTTGCGAGGAAATGTTTTAATATATTTTTATTAATTACAGTGGTACGCATAATAAAATACAAGAGTGCGTGTATAAAATAATGTAGCTTAAGGCAAGAGAGAAAAAAGTTCACTGTAACGATGAAAATGATTGCCATAAAAATTTATACACTTTCGGTTCTTCGATAGTAATTACTTTGTTAGATATTAATTCCTCTTTCACCTGACAAGAGTATGGGATTTAATATCAGTTATTGTACGTACTGTACTGTAGTTTATTAAAATTTAGCTAAAATCAAAAATGAGCTACAGTTGTTGTACGCAAAAATTGCCTAAAATAGGTTTGAGTTCTTGTTTTTGGATTTTCCCTATATACAAGGTGGCCCAACTGATATGCCGCAACTTATTTACAGCCTACTAAATGACTTATATTTATATTTCTTGGTAATGAAATTACATAAAATCTTTTCCGTGATGAAATTCACATGAAGAAGTAGGCCATTTTTGATTGGTCTAAGCCATCGAACCCCCAAATGTGAATAGGTATTTTATGCCTCGAAACATACCAGAGAAAATGGCCATTGTTGAATATCGTTTTACTATATCTGATGAAGAAGTCATTTGATAGAGCAATTTGTAAAAAGAAAGCACTTGAGGTGAAGATTTAGACATTTGTATGGTCACAAGGAATTAAATGCTGGTATGATTAGAGTAGACGTGTCCTGTGTCAAACCATGCATGAGCACAATATGGATATTGCGCTGATATCTGAGCTATTTCAAAATTTCAGCAGCCACTCCTGTATACCGGATGGTCTGAACAAGTCGGCGATATGGGAAATGGGTAGTACAGCTCTGCAGGGTAAAATGGCGAGTGTCAGACCCGGATTCAGGTGGGCCAAGATGAGAGGCGTTCATATTTTTAGCTGCTACGTCCCACCAAGTATGAATATAGACAATTTGAACGAATGCTTGCAATAGGAGATTGAAGTAAACACCTACTGTTTTGGGAGGCAAGCACACCAACAGACGTGGAAAATATTACTTTAAAACATGTCATTGCCAAACTTGTGTTGCTGAACATTCCTGCTAATTGCACCTTTCACACAGAAAGAGGCAGCAACATTATGGAGCTGACCTTCGCACAGAGCAACATTGCTCGCAACGCAGAATGGAACATAAGCTCTACATATTTAGGTGCACAGTGACCATAAAGCTATCATCATCATGATTCAAAACGAATGGACGATAGCGATGAGCTCATGGAAGCGAATGCCGTAAGAATGGTAAAGAAAATATGTGATGTAAGCATGCCTAGGCAGCGTAGAAGAACGGACAAGAAGCCAGTCCACTGGTTGAACGAGAAAATCGCGGCTGTTAGAAGTGACTGAAACCATGCTCGAAGAAAGCTAATGAGAGATCAGATAGGTTGCGTACGGAATACAACATCCTAAAAGCAGCGCTGAAGAAAGCAATACGGGACAGCAAAAACCAATGTTTCTAGGAGCTTCGCAAGAGTGTGAATGTTGATCCCGGGGGAATACGTTACAAAACTGTCATTAAAAGTCCGAGAGTACCGCAACCAACGTGCCTCACATTTCTGCGATCCGTGGTAGCCACACTTTTTCCGCAACACCAAGAAGTCACACTTTTGCAAGATCTACCAGTTAGTGGGCGTAACATCCCAGTTGTAACCACAAAGGAAGTGCTTTCGGCTGTTCATCCCATTGCTTATACCAAATATGGCGATGGAACTATCCGTAAAGGCAACACGTGAAGTGTTCACTAGGTTGTACAACGCTTTCTTGAAGGAAAGCGTTTTCTCAACGCCCTGGAAACATCAGAGACTGGGGCATCTGCTCAAACCGGGAAAGCAACCTGACTAACCGTCTTCATACCGCCCTCTATGCAAACTAGATACGCTTGGAACAATCTTAGAGCGAAATATTAGCAAACGATTACAGGAGTATTTAGAAGCACCCGCTGGACTTTCTGAAAATTAGTACGGCTTCAGAAAAGCACGATCTACTGTGGATGCTATGTAAGCAGTCAAGAGTATTGCGCGTAAAGCCACAAGCTGGAGGTTCGGCTCTAACAAGTATTGTGCAGTTATACCACTGGATGTTAAAAACTCATTCAATACGGCAAACTGGATCCAGATTATGGATGCTCTTAGAAGTTTCTATATACCAATATAGGTACCTAAAGCGAATCATTGCAAGTTATTTCAACAGCAGGATACTGTTTTACGATACCGATATTGGCGTAGAGTCATGCAACGCAACTGGTCGGTGCTGGGCCTGATACTACGGAGCGTGATGTATGATGACATACTTAACTCAAGTTAAATTGGGAACTCAAGTCCCAGAAGTAGCAACGCTTATGGGATACGCAGATGAT
Source organism: Anastrepha ludens (assembly GCF_028408465.1). Lineage (NCBI taxonomy): Eukaryota > Metazoa > Arthropoda > Insecta > Diptera > Tephritidae > Anastrepha > Anastrepha ludens. The sequence continues at coordinate 5,148,084 of NC_071499.1, read as the reverse complement.
ACAGCGCTGATGACAGTGGCAAAGATGATACCCTGCACGCATTTTGTAACGATGCTATCTCAAGAGTGCAACTATGGCTGAGAAAAGCAAAGCTCGAGTTGGCGGAATATAAAACCAAATTGGCCCTTCTGAACACATGACGGATGTGTGAGGAATTAACTCAACCCGTTTCAGCCGTATACAAAATACTTGGGAGTGTTCATTAATTCGAGCATGTCATTCAAGCAGCATCTAAAGTCAGTAAGTGACAAGGCTACACGTATAAATGGTGCGCTGTGGAGGCTAATGCCCCCGGCGGCTCTCCAATAAGAGGTGTTATTTTGATACTCAAAGAAAAATGCTATTTTTTAATATAAATGATCGGATGCTTACTTCATTATAAAGAGGAATTTATGCTGTTAATAGTGGAAAATAACACCAGGCAAAATAACCACCACGTAAAAGATCAATCGTTTCGTTGCTTGTGTGACACATAGCGCCGTCTTGTTGAAAATAAACTTTATCCAGATCAATACCATCCAATTCCGGTCATAAAAAATCGTTAATCATCTCTCGATAGCGCAATCACATTCAAAACAACACCTGTTATTGGGAAACCCTTTATTATCAACAGTGACAACCTCTGTGAACCTGCACGCAGCGCCGATTTGGGTTCATAAGGAGAAAACCTATCTCAAAGATGTTTAATTAAGATACAGAATCGGTGCCTTGAGACTTGCTAGTGCACACCGAACTGTATCGAACAACGCGATATGTGTAATTACGAGAAAAGTAAAAAAGAGATTAAATGGCACGGTTGCATAGTGACAGCGCGCATAGGTCATCGAATGCAGCGAAACAAGAAGAAAAAACCAAAACAATTGCTGAATGGCAACGGGGAGGGGAACCGTCCAAGAGGCGTCATTGGACTTTCAAGATTAGGTCAGGTAGTCTAAAACCAAACTATTACCACCTTTTTAAGCATCTGCAAAATTTTCTTGCCCGGTTAAGGAAGGTGTTGTGTTCCATAAAGGCAGCACCAGCCCGCACACATTTTATTGGAGGTTCCCATAAGCACCGAGTACTTAAGCATTTTCATCTTCAAGTAGCTGCGAAATTTTCTTAATGATATTAAATTGCGCTCAAAAGTGGCTTATGAAAATGTACGAGTACTTGCCAAGGTTTTTACGAATAGCAACGATTACTCTACGATTAATTTACGAATTCCAAATGAATCTGCCCTCGCAATGGGCAAAAGTTATCGAAAAAATGCTGCATAGTTTACCTAAATCGAATTATCTTAACTATGCCCGCTTCATCATGAAAATAATTTGAAAATAATACAAAAGGTTCTGAGTTCTTGCGCTAATATATTTGTAAAACAAAAATCGCTTATCTAGTACTGATCATTTTCGTATAAAATTTACCTTTCTTTCAGTTCGACATTCTGCAGTTGATGCTTCTTATCGCCGGCATTAGACGAGCTCGATGACGATGGCGGCGGTGGGCATTCGTATCCGACTTGTCCCGGCCTTTGCATCCGCAATATGCAAGGTAACCAATAAAGGAATATTACTCTTATCTGGGGGTGTGCAAATGGGCGGTAGACAGCGAGTGTGAGAGAACGCGACAGCGAAAGAAAGAGGGAGAGAGTGGTGTGTGGGTATTGACGGTTTAGTACAGTTTCGGTTTTAGTTTCATTTTTTTAGTTTTAAATGCGTTTCGTTTTGATTTGATTTGTTGTTGTTGATGTTATGGCAACGCATAAGTGTTTTAGTTATTTCAATTAGCGGCAGCAAATATTATGAGTGTTTTTGTTGTTGTTATTACAATATTTTTTAGTGTCGCCACCGGTGCATGTAGTTGTTGTTATACATATTTTTATTTTTTGTTTTTGGTCAGCAGAAGCGTCGGTGTTTGGAGTTGTGTTGTTGTTTTTGTGCGAATATTTTCAATATAGAAATAGACGAACGCCGATCAAGTGCACATTCGAGCAGACAAACATTTGGTTAATACAGAGAGAGATAGACAAGGGCAATTGCACGGATGGACCGAGTAGCGAGATCGAGCACGATAACCAAAGAGCGGGATAGCGATAGTGAGCAGTCGACACCAAGCGAAGCAGCCGTTCGAACAGCAACAGATACAGCGGCATTGCCCCGGAAGCAGCGGTGTTGCCGAGAAAGCGCCGAAAATGCATTGAAATAATTAATAACAGTTACGTGGTTTCAAAATTATATTTACACATATGTATGTAGAGATTTAAGTATTAACAGTAAAAATTAAGAAACAAATAAAAATGAGCAAAAGCTGTTGTGAATGCATTGAGAACTTCCTTGCAAGTAAATTTGTCAAAGCGTAGAAATTGAATGGAAAGCTTTATTTATGATTGCAGGCAAAATTTCGATTTGCGATTCCGCATTATTAATTACATCCGGTGGCATGTAGGTACATATGTAATATGTGTGCGTGTGGGTGTGTGTATCACAGGCAAGCTTGTGTAATTGTAATAAGTTTTTAATTGTTTTTTGGCGCATGCAATTTTCGAAAGTAAATTTAAAAAATTATTGATATTCTGCTTTATTAAATTAAATTTATATTAAAATATACACGTTGGTTAACTAAATGCAAATTCGCACTATTTCAAATGCACAAAGAATTTTCCTAGCTCACATACAAATACATATGTGCCGTCAAGCGACGGCACTGCGTATACGTAACTCCAGCTGCGCACTGCCACTAAGAAAGGTAGGCATTAAGCATTCAGGCAAGTATTCAAAATGTTTAAGTAAATATTTTACATATTGTTTGAGCTCTCGAAATGGCAATTGCTTGTTTTGGTGTTTGAATTGTAAAGCGAGTGAAAAAGTTCAAATTCTCATTCAAACGCTCAAATGTGGATACACAAACTGAGTTTATTTTGAGCAGTCGAGTTAAAGCACATTTAATATATGTAGATCTGTATGTCTGCATGTTTGTCCATGTGTGTATTCATGTATGCGTATGTATATGTGAGTGCATAATATACAATTTACTACGTAGTATCGTGTGGTATTTAGCACTATTGTAGTAAATATATAAATGTTAATAAAAAAGTAAGAAATTTAAATAAAAATTGTTTTCTGTTTGAATTGATTGCATATAATATTACCCATTCACTCATTTCATGCGTATCTGGATTTCTATGATGATAATTGAGGATAAGTATGGTTGACACAACTGATGAGGCCACCATAAACATAATGCAATTGAAATAAGTTCCTAGAAGGACACAAAAATTACACAAATATTGTACGTTCGTTTGTATGCTTGTATGGGCACATACTCAAAAGTAGAGAACACCACCACAGATTTGCATATGCACGTGTATACATTTGTGCGTATATGTTGATATGCAAATGTGTAAATAGTTTGGTATGCAGGTAACTCAAATTAATTTCGTTATTATACAAAAATGCAGTTTTGACTAACTTCAATTCACCCGATCATTCGATTCTATATTTGCTTAGATATTTGCTCCACTATATTTGGCCGGCCAAGTGAAATGCAGTACTTTGGTATTTTATTATTGTAAAAAAAAATGTGTATATACAAAGTTTTTAATTGTGCAATAAAATCGTGTTTTTTTTTGTTTTATATATTTTATTTTTCAATTTTACGTTTTTATGTGTACGCCAACTAGGATTTATTGATTGTGCGAAGGGAAACATTTTTTTGTTTTTTTTTTTTTTGTTTTTAAATCCATTTCTTTATTCCGATCTGTTTTTGAAATATTAAGCAATATTTTTACCTTAAGCTATTTAATTAATTTAAGAGAAAAAACATTAATGGTATAACACAAGGGCTGCGCCCAAGGCATAAACTACATCGATGTTGCGAAAATAGCATTCGGGTGGAACCCGCAAGGAAAAGAGCGATTGCTCGACCCAAGAGTTTTGGTACCTGGAGTCAAATAAGGAGTTATGTTTGTGTCAGAAGATTTTGGAAGAGGATGTTTCATTCCCCCAACAACCGCTTTCGAAGACAGTGGGAGGAGTGAATACTATCGATGACGTAAATCTCCATACGCCCACAGGAGCGGAACCTGGACGCAGGAACCTTTTGTGTGAATAGACATAAACGCGGCTCCACCTTGAAGAAATGCTAACGCGGTTCCAGGGTAGAAATCAGCCGAGGAGGAGGAATGTTATAGTGTTACTGGGGGCATGCTCCACATACCATTGCTGTGAACCGCACTTTGATGATGTTTCAGACATTTTGATTTACACCTCCAGACTAAAAAAAGTCTCCGCCGTATAGTTAAAGCATGGGGTGGGTAATCTTGAAATTTGTGCAAAAAATAAAAAAAAAGCTTTTTCTTTGTTTGTTTATTTATTTAAAAAAATCAAGAAAACATGATTTCAAACTGACTACTAAAGCTAAACTAAGATATACAGTCCCCTCTGCAACATTTTCCGATTAAGTGGCACATTAAGATTATCAGCATGCGATTTCTGCTAGGATGTTACCATAGTACGCACTTGCTAGAGCTTAAGCCACCTCCCAGATGAGTCAGGAGGCATCTTTTCGACTACACCGATGAGGTTCAGGACCAAACAGGTCCTTTTTTTACTGTCAACCCAGTGGTAGTGGAACATACTCACACTAACACTAAAACATTTTTCCCTCTCGGCTGACTTCACCATGGGACTGCTAAAAGCATTTCATCAAGCGGGAGCCACGTTTATGCTTTTTAGACATACTAGATACCTGCGCCCCGGTTCCTCTTCAAGTTGTTTTACTATACTACTTTGTGACCAATGGGGCATTGGGAAGTTGCAATATTGTTGCTCGATATCAATTTGTGCTCATTTGAGGCTTACTTCAGGCATTCGTGCTTGTCCTCTGTTTGTAAATATAGACCAAACAGAACTGCTACCACGGGATCGAACAGAGTACAGACAGGCATTAGATGACATTCATTGGGAGTTTCTTACCACTTTCCTAAACTTTCGAGCGCCGAATGCCGTTAACCAGACGAAGAGTTTCAGTTGCTTCGTGAGATCCGCATAATTTTGGTTCAATTAGGTTCTGGTTATTGCAGCAGGTTAAACTTCTACTTATTCAGAATCGACACCGACATATTCAATATATGTCTGGCATGTGAAGTCACTCACCGCGATACTAATCACATGCCAACTCAAATTCATTCACCAAACACTCCGCGCCCAACACGTTTAACTAGTTTGTTCTCTGGGCTTGACGTTATAGCCTAGTCAGACGACGGTATTAATGGAACAGTTAATTCTGATTAAAATTGTAGCGTGACAGACGGTTGTTACGCGGATTGGTGAACAGCTGATTTGCTTATTGGATAGTTTTGTCAGGTGTATGGGTGTTAAAAGATGGAAGGGTGTAAGGAAATAATTACTAACTTATGTTAGTGCAAACTAGCGTTGCATCCAGTATTTCTTGCTCTTCTCTTTAAAAATTTCATTATTTTTTAAATGCATTTCAAGCTCATACGGCTTTGCAGGATGCCCCTATCAAACACCAACTATCGCAGTGAGAATAGGGAAAGATCGTTCAGAGTAATTTGAAACGAAACAGGGTTTCAGACATGTCGATCCCTTATTATGCAATTTTTTCAATTTGATGATGTAGAAAATTATTCGCACTGCCAAAATCGATATTTCCGGCACTATTTTCTATAAAAGTGTCATGCTGCTCGCTTACGCTGGTGATATCGACATTGTTGGCAGTAGTCAGCGGGCAGTCTGTGCAACTTTCTCCAATCTTGAAAAAGAATCACGTCGAGTGGGTCTTGCGGTAAACGAGGGCAAGACAAAGTACCTTGTGTTAACAACCAAAAAGTCTACGGTTATTGGACAGCAGGTTGCGATTAACAATTACGAGCTCGGCGTAGTCAATGACTTTGTTTACCTAGGGTCCAGAATTAACACCAACAACAATATCAGCCAAGAGAGCCCGTGAAAAATAATTCTTGCCAACAGGTGCCACTTTGGGCTGGGTAGGCAATTGAGAAGCAGAGCCTTCTCTTGATGCTCTATCAATCATTCACCCTTCCGGTCTTACTATATGGCGCTGAGTCCTCGATATTGACGAACACCTATGGACGATTATTAGAGACTTTCGCGAGAAAAATTCTTCGCAAGATCTATTGGTCCAATTTGCGTGAGTAATGCATATCGAGTGACATGGAACCACGAGCTGTACGTCGACATCGGCGCATTTGAATTCAGCGGTGACGCTATCTTGGTCACGTTGAGCGGACAATAATACTCCAGAAAAGAAGGTGCTCTTTTCGAAATGCACTGGTGGAACTCGGAAATAAGGATTCTACAATGGAAAGACCAAGTAGACAACAATCTGACCGCCCTCCGACGCCAAAAGGACTCGCGGTAAATCTAAGTCTCACAGTATGCATTCCTCGCGTATAGTGTCTTGTGAGAAAACCCACTTGGTTCGAGCGCTGAGATTTTGTCAACCTCAGAAGCTCGTCTGAACGACCCCGATCCACACGTGGCCAGAAGAATTTCGCGACGGTCTGTACTTGCCCAGCATTAATTGAGTAGGGGCGAAGCTCATCTTTCCAGGAGCAGACCGCATATAGTCAGGGGGATCCCACTTCTCTCCCTTCGCGGGGAAATCACATCACATGTCTCTTGTTCATCTGCCTCACAGTTTCCCGCAATGTCGCTGTGACCAGGAACCCAGACGAGGCTTATGTTAAAGTATTCGGACGCAGTCGAAGGTGAGACCTGGCATTCCCTGACCAGCTTCGAATGCACCGTCACTAACCCGAAGGCCCTTATTGACTTATAGTTGCCATCTCATAAATGATACATATTAATTGTAATTTTTCGGCAATGCTGCTATCGAAAATTCTCCTAATCCGCTTAAACTATGAGAATTAAGACTACTTGTCAGTCCGCATCATTCACACTTAATTCTTGAGATAGTTCCGAATTAAATCGTTAATCCCGATTAACACCACCGTCAGTTAGACGATGACCGTCGATGACTACCCCGCACTGGCATCGCTTAATGAACTGCTACAACAACAACAAAAGAGAAATCTAGCAAGTCTGAAGTGGAGGTCTCATTCGAATCACGAAGTGCACCTTCAGTAGGAGCATTACTAGCATAATTTCTATTGAACTTGTTTACATGGAAAGGAAGCGCGTGACGCAGAGTTCTTGCCTTAAATGAGGCCCTTTAAAAATTGGTTACTAATTTTATATTCTCCTCTCTTAACACAATCAATAAACCACTAAAGCGTTTAGTATTTTTTTCTCTAAATTTATTATTATTTTCTTCATTTATGTAGTTTAGCTGAGCTTTTTATGCAGTTTCATTAGAAAATATTCATAATTTAATACGAAACAAAAGTTCAAATTGTGATGAAAGTATATAAGAGAAAAACACTTCGTGAACAAACTTTAGAAAAAAAACTGATTTATATTATACACACAAACTGTATTGTTGTACGAGTATTCATAGCATACGAGTAAATGTAAAAGAACTTTTAAGTAGTAAAGCAATTAAAAAGTATACAATACATCATATCACATAAATCATTTAATAATATTCTATCTTACAGCACAATAAAGTTATTTGTCGACTCCAAAAAAATATTTGCTAACTCCTTAGTATCAGTTCCGTTTGCGTTGCTAGCAAATACCCTACACAACAGTTATCAATGTCCTAATCTAAGCGAGACAAGTATGTGAGTGTGTGGCTAGCGATCCCAACACCATGAACAACAACTTGAGGCTCAATTCAAGCGGTATGCGTGAAATTGTTGAACTATTCGAGTTTGATTCAACCGACTGCCGGCGGCTCAGTGTTGCTTATTTTGGCAGTGGTAAGATGATCGATCTTAGCTGACATTTGCTTGTGATTGGCGAACAATCTGACGCTATCGTTGACTTGAACCTGGCGTTGTTGTGTACATATTTCAACCCTTTTTATCACCGTTCGTCCGTGATATGTTGAATTAATCTGTGCACAACCAATTATCCGCAATCATCATGCCGTACAATGTATACGATTTTGTTTTTTTATGTAGCTGTGAATTTGAATGCTGTTTTCCTTTTTTGTTTTTGTATTTTTTTCTTTTTCATTACTTAATGGGTACATATTCAACTAGTTTGTCAGTGGGTGGGGCAATGTGGATTGAGTTGTGGTAAGTGGGAAGAACACTAAAGTACTTGTAAAATTAGGTCGTGGAGTTTTCAAGAGAATATTTGTTTGGTTAGTTGTTAGTCTAAATATTGTTGCTCCAAGCAGGAATAAAAGGATTTGTGAAAATGACTTGAAGATTTTGTTGTTTCAGTGATTTTGTTTGTAAAGTTTTTTTCTTTTTTTTGTAAATTAGTTGAAATGGAAAGTCTTAGCATATGGTGTGGCATGTGGGTGGTAAGAATTACGAGGAGGCACTTTGTGCGCGTAAATAGTTTTGGGTTAAGAATGCGGTAGTAATTGTGTGGTTTTGGCTTCTTAACTAAGGTGTTTTTAAACTGTTTTTTAATATCTAATTTAACTATGAAGTGGCGTTGATTTAAAGTTTGGTTTATTTCGCTTAATTGCTGATTGACTAAGCTATGGATAATCGCTACATATGTTTGTATGTACTACGGTTTGTCATTTGTGGGTGATTATGCAATGGCTTGCTTACTAACTAACGTTTAACAGATAATTTACGACTATTTAATGGCTAATTTATTTTTGCTGAAAAATAAAAATGGAAACAAAAGAACTACTAAGCAATTGAAGAGTGTTCCAAAAATGTTACAGATAACTGAGAAAATATGCGAATATGTAAATGTATGTTGGCATACCCAGAAAGTCATTTGAAAAGTATTGAAAACGAAGGGTAGGTTAGTTGACGTTTTATGGCTGCCCTCTGGAGCATTCAAAGAAGCAGCTGATTGACTGCTCACCAGCGTATTAACTCCCTTCAGCTCAATGATGGTGCATACGAACTAGTCAGGAAATGCCTGTTGGAATCTCTCTTTAGCTTCCCTGCTCTCGCGGGACGAGGATTTAGGCATCTTTGCTTTCATTGCTTTGCTACGCCTGCTGATATAGCAGGCCTTGATATTAAAGCCTTGATGAACTTCATCAGCAGTATAAAGCGGTTAATACAACCGCAATGCACTCATCGGACAACACCTCCTCCTTCCTTTTTTAAATCCAGAGAGCACATTAAAGATGTTCGTTTTCTTAGCTGAGTTAGCTGGAGCGTGCAAACGTCTTGCAAAAGATAGTGGCTCGGTATCATTGACTGCTGATTGGCTTCTTAGACGTACTTGAAAATCGAACCTTCATCATTGGGAACTCAAAGCGCTGGTTTCTTCATGCCTCCAAGGCACTGTCAACCTGTGGGATTAAGTCCTCACTGTTCCTTGAGTGTAACGAGAAACGGAATTTGTTAGGAACGCACAATGGCTTCCGGCTAATTTGGGTCTCAGAACGCAGGGGTGTAACTGGGAACAAATTAGCGGACGCATTGGCAAGAGGGGCTGTAGCTTATTTAGTAAAAGAACCCCAGCCCTATGGCCCCACCAAACTATGGGGCTACGCCAGGGGAAATCCTTACTGAGTGGGTATAACCAAAAGAGGTTTACAAAACTCATAACTCTCTCTAAGGAGAAACTGATAGTGCGCATGTCAATTCTTATCTCAGGCCACTGCAGATTGCGCAGTTATCTACACAGGATTGGGATATGGAGAAGGATTCTCAGCCATGAGGGCTAAGTGCAAACCATAAATCAAAAATGATCTAATGTAATCTTTATGGGTCTCGTGGATGATTCCTATATTTTCCGGATAGGAATTCCTTGTGATAATAGAACCACTTCATACACTTTTGCTGACCTTAACATGACTCGTTCTTTGTAGAAAAATTCATTGTTTGGAATTCCCGAAACCATTTCGCAACGATCATAAGCGATGTTGTATTCTTCCATATGCTATAAGGCGCCCATAAAATATTTCCAGCGGCTCGAATTTGCGCGAAGTCAAGAACAACCTCAAACCATCCGCTTCGTTGCCAGTTGGAGATTTTATCTCTGTAGCTCTTCAGTAAACAGACTGAATTTTTCATATTATTCAAACAGTTATTCTACGCAATTCGGAACACTATTCATACTTACTTTGAAGTTTAGATTAACAGAAAAGTAAAAAATTATTTCAGGGAAATTATCCAAAGAGAAATGCGTGGTTAAGCCCTTTGGCTTTTTTGGTTCAATGCAAAGTGCTCGAATGACGGCTACAAATTATAGACATGTGCAGTTTATCATAAATTCCATATAAAAAGAACAATACAAAAACAAAATGAAATGGAAAAATCGGATTTTTCATTAAGGGTGTTTCTAAGTCTTGTATAATTGCAGAACAGCAAGAAATGCGAAGATTCTATACGAAAATGGGGGAGAGTACCATACCACCGCTTCTGCAGTATAGTAGCAAAATGAAAATATGTGTTTTCCTCTAACTTCTAGTGGACCATAAGGCGTCTGATGATGCGATTGTAAATATTAGTATTTGTGGATTACGAACGGTGAATGATTTTCGGTTATGTTAGCCGCTTTATGTTGCTGATGGAGTTTATCCGATTTTTGATATCCAGCGTAGGAAAGAAGTGAGAACCAATATGCTTAGTCCCGTAAGATCGGGGCAGCTAATGAGAAAGTTCAGAGATGATTCCCCCCCATCCTCCACAAAGCTAAAGCAAAAAGGACTCAAAGTAATTCAAAGTCTCACGGCATGTTTACCTCGCGGATAGTCACCCTGTGAGGACACTCAGGATGTTTGAGAGCTGAGATTTTGTTATCTTTATAAGATCTCTCGAACGCCTCCGATCCATATGCGGTCAGAAGGATTTGATGATCTTACAACTTTGTGTAGGCGTCAAGGGGTTCTAATCCTCTCCTTTCGCGGTAAAACTACCTCACGGGTCTCTTTTGTCGGGCCAGCTCGGCCACTACGCAGTTTCCCGCAATGTCGCTGTGCCCAGACACCCAGATGAGCCTCATGTCAAAGAATTCGGATGTAATCGAAAGTGAAACCAGGCATTCCCTGAAAAGTTTCGAATGTACCGTATTTGAGCCGAGGTCTCTAACTGCCGTTTGGCTATCGGATTTAATATTTACTTTCTTATCAGTTATTACGCAAGTGTGTAGCCAATCAACTACTTCTTTGATTGGGGCCCTATATGCTTGGAACACACTGCAGTGATCCGTTAACCTGAATTTGAGTGTGATGGAGAGATTTTCGCAGAATTCTCCTTCCCCAATCCTTCAATCCTGTCTCAAGTCTGAGGGAATGGTGGTAGAGAAAGTTCTGCTTGGACTAAGCGAGTGTATACACTGGCCCGTTGTCAGGGGGATAAACCCAAAGTTTCTAAGGATACTCGAGTGTCCGCAAGTGCAGCAACAGTTTTGCCCACGATGTCTATAGGTAACACATTTAACATTACACTAAGCGCTAGAGGAGGAGTAGTTCAAAGCATTACACTGATTCCAATGAGTGCAGGTCTTTAAACTCTCTCCAGCTTCTTCACCGATCTCATCCTATTTAGTGAGTTCCACCAGACACCAAAATTCCATACAACAAAATTGGCTTTATAATGGTATTATAGAGCGAAGAGCGAAAATACAACTCTAGGTGAGAGGTCTCATCATTTGCCAATAGTGCTATCGCATCCATAGAGAGCTATTGTTGCATGCCTTATCATCTCCTCAATGTTAGGCTTCCACGTAAGCTTACTGGCAAAAATTAGGCCTAGGTACTTTACCTTACCAGAAAGCACTAACGGAGCGGTCTATTGAGGGGAGTTGAATAGGACGAGCTCTGTCTTAAGAGAATTCACTAACAAGCGGCAATCCACTGCCTATCTAATAAATACGTTCAGATATACCTGCAGTAAAGCGTACAGGGTATCAACAAACTTTCCTCTAATAATCAGTGCCACGTCGTCCGCGTAGGCAATCACTCTGCAAGCTCTCCACACCTGCTCCTCTAGCAAGTCTTTGATAACGATAACCCAGAGAAATGGTGAAAGAACAGCGCCTTGCGGAGTGTCCTTACTCACCTGTCAGTGGAGAGACGCCGCCACATTCTGCTACGACCATTCTGTCGCTAAGCATTTTGTAGATAAATCTAGTAAGGTCGTTGGAGCCGATCCAGTTTACTCCACACCTTAAAGGAACACCAACAAATTGCTGGCATAGGGTCGCATTGATCTTCCTACACTTTGCAAGGCATAGGGAATCCCTCTGGCGTATCATAATTTATGGGAATGATTTATTCGCACGGAATTCACGAAGAACCGATTTTGTTAGGCAATTAATGTTACTAATTATAAATAAAAATTTACTAAACAAATTTTGCAGAAGATTTCAAAATTATTTGAATTTAGTATTGTATTTTTTTCATAACTCCTTTTTTTAACTTTTGATGTAATTTTTGTATCACAAAGTTAGCAAATTTTTCAGTAAAGGTACAAGTTAGACATTTTCATTTAAGCCAAGAAGGCAAACAATTTTTTGGAATTTTGTTTCTTATATCGCATTTCTCTTTATCCAATTTCCTCAGTGTATAAATATAAAAGATTTTGCTTTCTTTTTAATGCTAGCTATTTACAGTTGATTGGGAAAATGTTTAGTAAACTTATTTATTGCTGCTATTTTAAACTATTAAATTCAAACGAAATTCGAATATGAAACTATGATATTTCGATTAACGAATGCAATGAATGACATAGAATTATATAAATTTGACGCATCCAGTGATTTAAATGAATTGTGTATGTTACAGCGCAGCAATGCACGTGACAAGTGATGTCAACCGAATGAAATAAAAATCGAAGAAAAAACAACGCAGATATATAGGTAAGTTTATGTATGTATGTACAAAACCAGTAGGGCACAAAGCCCATCCAAAAAACAAAAATATTATATTTTAACTAAATTTTTACAAAGCAGTATTTTGAAATGAAGATCTGATTCTTAGAAGAGTGCAATTTCCAAAATGTACAACAAAAGCACTGAATCGAAGCTCTTTGCACATCGTAAGCTGCTCAAAGGGAGGCGAATGAGTAAAAGAAATCAAGAAAAGCCTAACTAAATAATATGGGCATAAATATTATATTTAGTTGACCAAATAAATTGAAACCAATGCCTATATATGTACATATACGAGTATACATATAGAAGCTTAGCCAGGATATGCACGCGGGCAGATCAATGCACTGATTTGTATGCTAGAGGCTATTTTTAAAGGCTTTGGTTCGATACATAGAGCGCATAAGTACTTTCACATATACAAATGCATATTGAACACCTTTGCCTTTATAGAAAAAACCTTTAGTACAGACTTTATAGGATACACACACACACAAAGAAAGTTTTCACATTAGTGAGTTGGCGAGCAGCTATTTCGAATTATCGAAGCTCTATAGGCATGCCTTTCCAAGGTAATATGAATCTACCTGTTTATCCGCACGACATTTTATAGCACCCTTTGTCTAACATATTAATATAGTTTAATTTTTATTGGATAGCATAATTATTTGCGACAACCACATTGAACCTATTTGAAGTTAGTTCGGAGTTTCTGCAGTGCGCGGTAAGCAAAGTGTTACCCACTTCGATCCTGCTCTAAATCTGATAGGAAAAAAACGTGACCACCGCTTTGTCGCTTAGACGTCAGAGTTCGGCGCTACGGAAGACCCGGCGGCTTGGTCACGCTTCCATACTACATACCATGAATAGTTTTAACCAAGAAATCCGCTACTCTTTCCCTAAACCCACATTTGGCAGGCTCTTCAAGACTAAAATCCTGTCAAGAAAATAGTGGCAAACTCAAAGACCATGGAGGAGAGGGGAAATAAATGTTTGTACGGATGGATCAAAGCTAGAAAATAAAGTATACTATGGAGTTTTTTTTTAAAGAATTAGGACTATAATTATCTGCCCGACTTCCGGACTACTGAAGCGTCTATCAGGCAGAAGTCTTAGCCATATATTAGGTAATTGTGTACCTTAACACACACACCGTAACAAAAACCGCGATAAATATCTTCTCGGACGGCCAGTAGCCATCAAATCAATGGAGGCAGTTATACTAAGATCAAAGGTTACTCAAGAATACCTGGCAGTTCTAAATGGTATTAGCACCGTCTTCAAGGCCACTCTTTTATGGGTTCCGGGACATAGAGATATTGGAGGAAATCGCAAGGCCGATGGGTACTAATCTTACACTGCTTGAAAACAGGGGAATAATATTGGAATTCCTATGACAACTTGCAAATTAGGGATACAAAATAATATTCTCCTGGAGGCTAATAGGTCATGGAGAGAAAAAAAAGTGTGTTATAACGAGACTAATTTAGCCGCAAATAGATAAGAAAAGGTCAGCAGAATTGCTAAATTTCTCAAGCGGGAACATGTCGAAGGTCTTGGCTTGTGTTATCGGTCATTGGCTGTTAGGTAGGCACTCTTCTAGGCTAGGAGGAACTTATGGAACTATCCGGTGTAGGGATATCCTACGCTTCATAAGAGCGTCTAAATGGGGCCAATGATAAATAAACACTGAGGCTTCAGTGTTAACCAGTGATACCACACAGGAGTTACATGGTCTATTTGGGATTAGGGGATACTTGTGATTAAGGAACTAGAATGGCTGCGATTTCTATGCAGCAAATGTAATCCTTTGGAACAGGGTCCATTTGAAACATCCTCCAATATAGACAGTTGCGCCTAGTTAACCTTAAACACTCATTTAAAGTGCTTCGACTCTCAATTGACCTAAAGCAGTTTGTAGTACAACAAGTCAAAGTATAACAAGTTGAAGTATTTGCTCAGGTCTCGCTAAAGTGGCATAGAGCTCATTTGCCGCCAAGCGCTGCAGATAAGTACACAAAGAGCCTCCAAACTCTATTTGTTCTGTAAAGCTACCTCGAGGGTATGCTGCTACTACTAGCCCTAACTTTATATTTCTTTGGGCATTTTTCCATTATATCGTTATGATCTACAGTCTGCTTGTATGTCAGTGGGCGAAGTCAACCAAGAAGAAGAAGTCTTGATGTTGACCCAAAAATGAAGAGACCTACAGTTTTAAGCCGACTCCGAAATGGGTTTTATGAGGAGCTCTTTCATAGCAGAAACACACTCGGAGGTTTGCCAGTGCCTGCCGGGGCGAAAGCTTTTAAAAAAAATGTTTGTATTATTTGGTGTTTCATGCTCACAATGGGTTTCGAGCCCGGGAATTACTGATTGGTAGTCATACCTCAACCCATTCGGCTACGGCGGCCTCTCGAAATATATTGACTTCTGTAAAAGATGTAGCGAACTGATAGAATACAATACATCCTTAATTTGAGGTTAGTTTGAGAACTCATGAAAGAATACGACCTCAAATCAGTTGTGAATAGGTACACTGGACATTATTTCCAAAAGTTACACCCAGTGCTATCATGATTTGAAGATATTAGGTTGCAGAAGAATGACTTCGTAGCAGCCTACGTAGATGCATACTGGTTACTCCCGCTAGGGATAAACTGTAGCTACTAATAAGTTTTTTAATATCTATAGTTTTTCTGCATCCAAAACGAACACTGAAATAACCAATACTGGGGTCTTGGATTTATGTGTAAGTTCCTCATAATCAAGTTACTGGTAAAGAATTTCAGGGCTTCGAACATCTTTTGATGCTACATTTGACCAGTAGCGGCCAGTGGGCGTATCATTCGAAGTCTTATGCTTGACAGTTACCTATTAATAACAGTTATAGCTAATACCGCGCCTGAACAATCTAAGGTTTGTTCTTTATCAATTGCTGAACTGATCAGTACTAAAGGCAGAATCGCCTATAGCTTCCGCCATCTTCAAATAATAATCGATGCCCCTATCACGGAACATTTCCTTGCAACAATGATGGTGTGGCTCAGATGGGCTTTCTTTTCCATTCCATTGGAAATAGTAGACATTTTTTTATTATAAGTAAAATTTCACCAAAGAAATCTTCTTTAACTATCAGAGCTTAAATGAAATTAGGCTCGCAAAGCATTTCGATATGCTTTAGGAAGGAGATACTGCGATTGCAGCGTTGGTAGTCCCCAATAAGACTATAAAGATAAACTCTCTTATATTTGGTTCGATTTTTCTTTGGTTTTTTTGGTTCTAAAACGTTAGTTGCAGCTTACTCTACAGCCACTGGAAGACCATTATCGCCCTATATGAGTACTTTAATCACTTTCCACTTACTCAGTTCCTTGCAATTGTGATTGAAGTGTTCGACCATTACTTCTTAATGATCTCTGTGAAAACTTTTTTGTATGCATGTCTCCATTATGTCGCTTCGTAACGGCTTTTCAGAACAAAACAAAAATATTAAAAAAAAAGAAAAACAAAATGAAATACGCTAAAGCACTTTACTGTTGCAATGAGCAAGTCAAGAGAAGCAAAATAAATACGAAAACCAGCGTAAGGAGAGTCACAGGAAGATGAAGAAGAATAGTGAAAAAAGTAAGCTGACAAAAAGCACGCAAGAAATGCAGATTTAAAGAAATTGTAAGTAAGAAAATAAGCCGGCAAAATGCTGGCAGCTCAGCTTTCCGGTTTGTGGGCACTCTTTCTATTCATTTGCAATTCACTACTATTTTTTCCACACCTTTTGCTTTGATACAATGTTTTCAAAATCTTTGTGAGCTTGTTTTGCTTCTTTTTTTATTCAAATTGTATGTAAATTGTTTGTTGTAAGCGCATTTGTGTTGCTGTGCAGACCAACAAGAACGTTTTTTCTTTCACATTATGTGGTGGTTAGATCGACAAACAAAAGTGGTAAGTCGCGCATTGTTCGGGCTGCCCGAGAGGTGGGCCGCTGAGCACATTGGACAATGCATTGGCGGCCACCCGGCCTGCTGAGGGTATGCCATTGGGCCAAAGGGCCAAGTGGCAAGCGGTAAGCGGGAAGTTGCACGTAGAAAAACAAGTATTTGCGTTTTTGGCAACACATACACATTTATGTTATTTGCTATTTTTTGTTTGAATTTCTTTTTTTTTTTGAGTACATATTTATTTTTCGTTTGTATTTTTAGTAGCAGATTTTGCTTTTAAATGTTGTTACTCATTTTATTTTGGCTTGTTATGTGTTTTATTTGTATTTGGGTTAAGGATTTAAGTACATATTTTGTTTTTTTTATTTGCTCTGTTTGCCATACCAGTCCTCTTTTGTTTTAGATAAATATTTTAGTTGTAGAGAATTTCGGGTAGGTGGGTGTGTGTTTGTTTGTGTGTGCGTGCGTGCAAGTATTTTGTGGAAAATATGTTAGTTCTTATTTAAATTTATTGTATTTATTTTCGGTTTTTGTTGTTGCTGCAGTTTTAGTGTTGTTTATAGCATTCCATAAATAAAACTACTTATTGGTGCTGGCGTGCCGGTACTGCGGGGCGTATGCGCAACATTTGCATAGGGTCACACGCTTAGCACCACGTAGTGTGTGTGTGTATGTGTTTGTGTGTGTGTGTATGTGTTTGTGTGTGTACGCTTGCGTTGGGGGAAAGAGTGAGTTGGTGGGCATAGTTTTCGTGTACTACAGTTGGAGACGCGGGCGGGCGTATATGTGTGTATGTGTGTGAGTATGGGTGAGTGTTAGTGCCACTGTGTTGGTCGGTGCTCTGGGTTATGTTGCAATAATGTTTATTTACATATTTTTTACAGTAAGTATTTACATTTGTATTTTGCTTTTGTAATTTAATAGCCATTTTTTTTGTCTTTTGCTTTTGTAGCACAGCGTAGTAGTAAAAAAGAAGACACTTGTTTTTGTTTTTGCCAAAAAATAAACAATTGCGCAAAATATGTTGTTGAGTTGTTTTTGTGTTGCATTCATTGCATTACATTTGCGCAAATTGCTAAATGTTTGAAAACAAAAACACAGAAAAAATGAACAGTAAACAATAACAACAAATAAAGCACCGCAACATGCACCTAAAAATAGAAATGATCCAAGTCATATGCATGTGTGTGTGAATGTGAATGTGTATGGGCGTGGAAGTATGTTCGGAATATTTAATGTGGCAGCAAAAGAAGCGCCAACACATGAAAATGCAAAAGCAAAAGCAACACTTCAAAACATATTTGGAGCAAATATGTCGGCGACATTGGTTTTATGCGCTTTGAGATTTATTTGAGATTTTACGATTTATACGTTAATGTAAATATATGTACAAATGCACGAATGTGGGGGTATGAACATGAAGCGATGATGTTTTTTATGCTTATTGATTTAGTTAAATGGTTTTGAAGTATTAAATGTTTTAAATATAAAATCGGAAGAATTTGCGTTTGTTAACAGAGAGAGTGAGTGTGAGAGAGAGAGAGAGTACCTATATACTATTTAATGACTGTTTTTTTGAATCTTGTAGAGCAATAAAAAATGCGTATGTACAGTAGCGTATGGAAGTTTTAAATGTTAAATGGAATCTAGTTATGCGAGCAAACGAAAAATGAAACTAAAATATTACTACGGTTAATTTTTGGTTTTTACATGATTTATGCCATATATACAATCTTTTGTTTTTGCCTAGAAACCAATGTATAAGTACATATACATATTAAAGGGACATTACTCTCCACACAAAAGAAAATGGTACCGTTTTGCTGTCGGAATAAAAAATTTATTACATTTTAAGGCTTCCGCCAAATATTTCGGAAAAATTGATTTTATTTTCAGGCTTCACCCAAAATATTTCGGAAAAATATTGAGATTCAAGTGAATTTTATATCTTTGAAACTATCTCCAAATTTTTATATAAATAGAGTAGGTTCTTAAAATAATTGTTTACAAAAACCACCTCAGAAGATAAAAGAGCTAAGTAAAAGAGTTTTAGCTTAAAATGTCTTCATAAGAATACAATTTTCGAATGTATAAATTTTAATTTTGAATATAAAAGCTTCCTTAAAGTAATTAAAATAATGAAATATGAGAAGAAAAAATTGTGGACGTGAATGGGTTAATGTCTGCATAACAAAAAAATTTTGGAATTTAAAAATTTTAATTTTGAATATAAAAGTTTCCTTAAGTTAATCACATGAATGAAACAAATTTGGTCGAGAATGTGTTAAGCTTAAAAGGTTTGCGTAAGAATAAAATTTTTGAATCTAAAAATTGAATTTTTAATTTGAAGTTTCATTAAAGTCATCAAAATAATGATATTTGAGAAGAAGAAATTTGTTGTACGCGAATGGGTTAAATTTAAAACGTCTGCGTAAGAATAAAAATTTTAAATTAAAAAATTGTAATTTTTAATTGAAGTTTCATTAAAGTCATCAAAATAATGATATTTGAGAAGTAGAAAATTGTGGGACGTGAATGGGTTAAGCTTAAAAGGTTTGCGCAAAAATACATATTTTAAATTTAAAGTTTTAATTTAAAAGTTTCATTAAGTAATGATATTTGAAAAAAAAATTTTTGGGCGAGAATGGGTTAAACTTAAAAGGTCTGCGAAGGAATAAAATTTTTAAATTTAAAAATTCTAATATTTAATTGAAGTTTAATTAAAGTCATCAAAATAATGATATTTGAGGAGAAACAATTTTCTGGACGTGAATGGGTTAAGCTTAAAAGGTCTGTGTAGGAATACGTGAATGATTTTACTTTTCAAATCAAGATTTGACTGAGTTGTTCAGGTTTTTCTTAAAATTTTCTTCAAAAAAGTAAAAAATAACGCCAAAAATCGTATTATTTTGATTCCGTTCAATTGCTGAACATTTTTATGTAGATCCTTTAACTATTTGAAGTTGAACTCTTTTATTATTTGAGGATATTTGTTGCAACCATTTTTTATAAACTAATTTGATGCATAAAAAACTTGGAGATACTTTCAAATCGGTACAGCTTCACAAGATCTTAATATTAGTTTGGGAAAAAAGAAGTCCATTAGTTTTGCTTGCATTTTCCCCCTTACCAATGAAAAACGGTAAAATGTACCGAATTTTCTCTTTGTTAGCTTCCATTGTTGACACCCCGTAACACACAACTGAATGGAACAAACAAAAAACGGGAAACAATTTTTTTTAGTGTGAAATGTCACCCTGACAACGAGCATAAACTTTAAATTGTTTGATCGATACTTAACGGGATATGGATCACTGCAGATATTGATCCATCTACGGAGGAAATTATGGGTTTATTTTTCTCTAATATTTTAATATTTTTCCGAAATATTTTAGCAAAAGCCTTAGAATGAAATGAAGTTTATAATGACCACTTTTCTTCGTGAGCCACTTGAACACATATGGACATATTTTATATTATATATGGCTCATTTCCTGGATTTTTTTTTTCACGACAAGTATGCAGAAATGAACGCCAGCTACTTTTTTATGCTGTTCATAAAAAAAAACCAAAAAAATTAAAAAAAAAAAAATAGTGAGGCCAGTTATTACCACTATCTCAGAAGACAACATTCTTATTTTTTTTATTTTTTAGGGAATTCGGAACACTAAAGTAGGAGTTCTCTCTATTTAGTTTTTTTCTTTCAGAAATTCTTCTAGCAAAAAAGTGACTTATAATAAGTAAATTAAATGATTTGTAAAATTGTACTGCTGCACCGCTAAGCTATTATAGAAAACCGTTAGTAGTATAACTAAGCTATCAAGAGTGGTAAATGGGGAAGGGAATATGCGCTTCTGAACTACTTCAACTAAACTATTTTCTGTCTATTTAAATAAAATCAATAAAAAAAATACCTAATTACAAAGGCTAATAATACTTTGCGTTTATTTTTATTTTACTCAGCCTGCTATTCACTTATTTCTTGTGCCAACTCTTCAATTCTTTTTTATTACTATGATAAGTTTCAAAGAACGCATAAGGGCAATGTCATAAAATTAAAAAAAGAACACCGTTTAACCATCTAACTATTGTTCTGGATAAATAAAACCTGTGCTCGTTTACTATTGCACGCTAAATATCTTTCATAACCTTCCCTTTAAATAGCTTTTTTTATATACATATTTCCTTCCTCTCCCGTTCTACTTAGCTGTTTCCTTACAAATACGTGCGCACATAACTTACCCAGCTCGTCGTCAATAAGTTTTTCCCCGCCCATAAATATCCCCCCGCCTGAAGCACAAAACTTTTGCATTACGAATCGTGGGTCAACACCTTTTTGTGCCGACATGTGCACGCATAAAAATTACAAGGCAAAATTCGCTCAAGTTCAGCACGCAGCCAACTTCGGGTACGACAAACTCAATCTCGTCTTATAAATGTTTTTGTAAGTTTCAAAATCTGGCATAACAACGAACAGGTAATTTGGTACGTGTGTTTTGCTACCAACTTCGAAGAGTCAAGACTAAATTTGAAATTAATAGGAAAAGTCTCAAAGGAGCTATTAAAGTGTGGACTTGCACGCACACATATGCATATGTATGTATGTATGATTGCTCCAAAAGTACGGGTGTTTATATGCTTAGGTGCTTTTGTACTTAAAAGCTTGAGGTATTTCATACCCAGAAAACAGAATCAGTGGTAGTTACAGTTATTTTCCAGTTATTACTGGTAGAAAGCTAAAAATGATATCGTATTTTTAGATAACCTAACCATTTAATACCTGGTCTTGTAGTCGGATTTTTTTGCATTTCGAATTGCAATACACTACTGTGATGAAAATAAATGAAATATTGAGAGTAAAAGGAAAGAATTTTAGACAGAAATATGAAATAATTTCGAAGCCATAAGCAGTAGTTGGGAGCACGCGGCGTTTGTAATTTTGGGATGATGTAAATTTGTCAGTTATTTAAGCAGCGTGGGTAATTAAAAACTCGAACGCACATTTCAGTTCTCATTCTACTTGTATACCAAAATGGCTTTGTCTGGTACTAAAATCATTTAATCTGTATGGGTTTTTATACTCAAACGGTTATTTTATTTGACTAAAATGTAGACGCACAATAATTTTACTTTAAAGGAGCCTAGTGAAAAAGGTTTTGTTTCATTTGGCGACTGATAGCCGACGAAGAGTTGAAAGGGAAAAGAAGAAGAAAAATAAAGACAGACCATTTACTGCATCACTTGAAAGCCTTTTTTTTATCACCATAATACGGATAGTCGACAAACTCTTTGTCATGACTAGTAGCCTCGGAATATGAAATATGGAAGAGTTTAGAAAATATATTTTTATTAGAAGTCGCTTTTCGGCAGACCCGAAAGCCCTGATGATCAAGTAGCCACTACCTTTGCAATAGTCAACAATTTATAGGAAAAGTTAGTACTATTATTATTATTTCCACTATAATAGACTAAAGTTTAGGCACATAATTTTGCCAATAGATTGCAGAGGCGGAATTTTCGCTAAATGATCTTTTTTTTCAAATTTAATAGCTCCCGGTAATCACTAATAATGCGCATGCGGAAGGAGTTAATGGCGCCTTAAAATGCTTAATATTCAAAACGAAGACGAAATAGGTGAGTCAAATCGTAAGCCACCGAATTTGCAATACTTAATTTTTCAATAAATGAGAGACAAACTTTGAAATTCTGGTTGGAACATTGAAAACGTTATTCAAGAAGTTTCTGAAGGTACATCTCATTGATCTCTTTACTAAAGAAGAGTGAAAGAGATCTACTTCGTTACAATGAAATAATCAGGAATGATGTCTAAACAGCTTTCGCACTAAATTATTACATGCAGCTTTTTGTTCACGTATGAAATTAAATTATTAGACTAGAATAGAATATAAAGTAATTTTATGAGTAGCCAAAAAGGCATTCGGGTCGGTCGAAAAGCGACAGCTAATAGAAAAAATATTTTCTAAATTCTTCTGTATTTCATATTTCGAGGTTACTAGCCATGGCAAAGGATTTCAAGTAAGGCACTAAAAGTGCTCTTTACAGTCACTCTGGGAAGAATCACTTTGACACACCCACAATCTGGCTTTCAGTCAAAAATCACATATCGATCATATCGCTACTCTCCGTATTATCACCGCAGAAATAAGCGAATTACAAGAATCTCTGTATCCCGTTTTCCTTGAGTATGGGAAAGCATTTGGTCGATTAAAACACAGTAATATATGGTAACCCTTACTACAGAAAGGAGTTCCACACAAGATTGCAGACTTAATCAAGGCGCAATACGAGGTTTTTGAAAGTTGAATTTTGTATGACGGAATCTTATCGGAGCCCATACGAACTGAGCCTGGTGTGAGCCAGGGCTGCATCTTATCACCTCTTCTTTCCCGGCGTCATTGATGAAGTTCTCACTACTTCATTTGATGTTGTAGAAAGAAGGTGATTGCTGTGGCACCCTATTTAAATGCAATAACTTGAAGATGAACGACCTTATGATGCACTCAAACACAAAATATATGGTGATAAATGCGAGTGACGCGCCCTTCTATATTGGCGGGAGCAGCATTGAAAAAGTGAGCGGCTTTCAATATCTTGGAAGCCCATTTACGGCAGGTGGGAGATGCAAAAGTAATGTTTTCACATGCTGCAGAAAGCAAGAAGCGCATTTAATAATTTCCGACCAGTGTGAATGTCCAAAAAGTGTGTATACTAAACTTCGAACCTTTAATTGAAATGCTAAGTCTGTCCTTCTCTATTCTTGTGAAACACGGTGTCTATAAGCAGAAACCGCTCAAAATCTGCAAGTGTTTGTAAACCACAGCTTGAGGTACATCCTGTGCATTTGTTGGGCAAATAATTGGATATCAAACGTCGACCATGCCAACAAAAACCACTTGCGTAAGAAATCAGAGATCACAAGTGGAGGTGGCTTGGTCACACACTAGGCAAGGGAGGCACGGAGATCAGCAGGCAAGCACTAAAATGGAGTCTCCAACGTCAGTGAAACCGAGGCCGACCTAGCACGTAGGGAAAATCTTCCTATCCCTCAGCTGCTACAAGCAGGTGCCCTCACAGTTGTGGCTGCTTCACGTCTAAAATAATGGATCTGCTTTTGAAATATGTGCACTTTCCTACTAAAAATATCATTTGTATTTTCATTTTACAAGAGCTGAAGATTTAAGACCGGGGTCTGCTTTCGTATATTGCCCCCAAAACGTGAGGTATATTCATTTACTTACTAGGGATACCGGAAATCGCAGAATTAGTCGATATGCAAATCGGCATGTTTTATCATTTTTTCGGTGTTTTTTAGTATTTGGATTATAAGCACAGTTAGAGAAAGAGATTAATTGGATTCGATTAGAAATGCTTCCATATTATCGTGTAGATAAAAAGAAATGAGCAAAAATGCTCAAGTGTTTTATAATTTTTACAATAAAAACAAAACAAAAATATTTAGAAATTCAGTGCTTGCTTATTATCGCTACCACAGGTATTCTCTTTCAGATGGTAGCGACTTCTAAATGTTTGTTAGAGAAAATTGGTTGATTTTGTATTTTTAGTGACAGTTCAGCTAAAAAAGCTTCATATACAAGGGAGAAGTGTTAGACCCCTATTTTATTGAACAGCTTTCTCTAAATAGTTTCTAACTCTGTCGGACCTTCTGTGGCGCACTCTGAACTTGAGCATACTAGCGGTTTACCGTAAGGCACGTATGTATGTATTAGGAATGCTTGACTATTTTCTATGTAAAACTTCAAACGAAAAAAGTATATATGCAAGTAAGTACGTTTGAACACCCTCCAACTTACCTAGGAGCGGCACTGCATCTGAGGTCGCTGGCATCGTTTCGGCCACCATATTGAGGAAGACTGTTAGCGATAGTAGAATTGTAACTCCTGCAACACAGTATATTTTGTAGAAAAGAAAACCACATCAGCTAGAAAATGTTTTAAATAATATTGATCGATATATGAACATTATTGAAATGTGGCAGAATTTTATAAGAGCATTGCATTTTTTAACAAACTTCTTTAAAACTTTGGATTATACATTTACGCTAGTAGTTAAATTCATGTGGTACGGATGTTAGCATCTTTTTTTAGATATAGTGTACGAGTGTTGTTATTGTTGTTGTTGTTGCAATTTAGCTGTGCTTGCCCTGGAGTTTTTCTCACGATCGCGTTCTGTGCCCCAATAATGATTTAAAGGGTGGCCAGCCAGCCAGCCAGCTAGCCACCATTTTGTGTTCCCGTTTGTCCCATTTGTCCCATATGGCTGGTGTGCTGCTCGACTCCGCAAGCTTTTGGTGTTGTAGTGGTTGGAGTGGTGTTGTCGCTATTTATTCAGCTGCCCGTCAATGTTGTACAAATAAAAAACTACTACCATATTCTCTGCGCTGAACCTCAATGCACCCTGTCATGCGGTTATCTCGTCACTGTCGTCATCAGTCATTAATAGTGCGTCAATAGTACGTCAATGCTTCGTACATATAAATGTACAGTTGCATATAAATGTAAAGCTTTTACAGTTATTGTAATGTTTCATTGTTGTTGTTATGTTTATGTTAGCATTTCGTCTCAAAATCAAATCAATCATAACTTGGGATATTTGTTGGTGGTTTATCATAAACTTTATCTTTTTTTTTTGAATTCTATTAAATTTTTTCAATTCTATTTACTACAACTTGCAGCTGGATTCTGAAATTTGCATGCGTCGGTTAGGCGGGAAGTGAAGAGACTTAGTGAATGGTAAAGTGGCAAAGTATATTCTGGCATGTTTTTGGTCGCTTTTGCCGAACCATTTGCATAAATTAAAAAAAATAGAAGGAAAATGATACTGCTTTTTAGCATATTTTCATTTTTTATGGAGATTGCAAAGTGTGAAAAGCGAAGGGCGAAGTGCGTGGCGTATTAGCAAATTCGCACTTTCATATGCGCAACATGTTGTAAAAAGTGTGGCGGGGTTACTTTCCGCGTGTGGCGCCTGCTGTTGTACAATATTTCTTTTCGCTTTAGGTCGATTGCGTGTAACTGTTTATAGATGAGTAGGTGTGGATCGCAACTGTGCAATAAATTTTTTATGTTCCATAAGATGTTCTGCGAACTTAAAAAGAAAAGAAATTTCGTTGACGACTTTTAGTTCTTCTTCAGCCGCTACTTTTTCCCACTTAGTGCGCTTTATTATTTTTATTGCAGTGTTACGCGCACTTGTGTATTTATATACATATTTATTTGCGTGTATTCTTTACTTCGTTATGAGTTGCGAGGAGTACGAAATGTAGTTTGTTTACACTTAAATGTAGTAGAAGTCTGCTGATGACACAAAAGTTCCACTCGTTCGTGCTCTACAAGTTTTTCAATTTGGTTTTTTCTATATTTGATTTATTCTTCCTTTTTTCTTTCGTCGTACACGTAGCAATGCAAATTCGAAGGCAGTAAGAGAAGGGTTCTCGTTTCTCGTGTGAAATAAAGCTTGAAAAGCTAACTAAAAGAAAAATAATAATAAAAGTTAAAATAAAAGATGAAAATATATGCAAACGGATATTTTAAACAAAATACCGTATTAATAATATTAAGATTTGGATGTTTAGTAAGGTCAAGAGGGAGGAGCTCAAATCTTTTGGGTGGGCAGGTAACATTTCTCTGATGTGGGTTCCAGGACAGAGACCTCCTAGCCGGTCATCTGCATCTCCCTGACTATTGGTGAAGAGGAGACTATTGTTCTCAAGAAAGCGCAGCAAAGATGGAGCTCCATTTCTTCCTGTCCTCTTTTGAAAGGCCCTAGTACAATAGACGGAGGACCCAGAAAGTCCTGGAGACTCCACGCCATTAAACTTCCAAGCTCCTAGCTGTACTTACCGTTGCACGATCGGCACACACGCAGAAAAGCTAGGATGATAATTTAATCCCCATTGCAGTAGCTGTGGTGATTTTTTAGAGAAGAATACTGTTGAACACTTTTTCTGTAAACGCTCGGCCTTGGCAGCTAGACGCTTAAGGTCACTGGGTGCTCTTTTCTTCGACAGCTTGGGGCAGTGCTTCGACCTAAATCCCATCAACCTTCTCTTTACATCAACAGCTCTGGTTGGCTATAGATATCTGCCTGTTGGCGGCGCTTTAGTGCTACTTGGAGATTGCAAGAGTGGTACTTCCACGTACCTACCCAGGTTAAGAACAGAAACATATGCGTTTAGCTGGGGAATTCATCCTCTATTAAAAAAAAAGAAGAAAAACCAAAAACAAAAAAAAAACTATCTAGAATGCACACCCTCGCTTGGACTAAACATAACATTCTCCTCTCACATTCCTTCAAGGGAAGAGTGAGCGAGGTTCAGCATTTGGAGGTAGGGTCTGATGAGCTTGTTCACGAATGGCTCGAAGTTGGATGGAAGGAGTGGCGGATAAGTATTCTGCGAAGAGCTCTCCTTTAGACTCAATTTCATGTTACTGCAGTGAGTTCCAAACAGAGGTTGCGACAATCAAAGAAGCAGCTGATTGGCTCCTCACTTTGTAATAACTGTCACGGAGGTAAATATTTACTCCGACAGCCAAGCGGCAATCTGGGCAGTGGTCTCGATGATGCTGCACTCATAATAATAATAAAAATATAAAACTCATCTGGACATCTAGTCACAGCGTCATTGCAGGAAGCTGCGAAGAGGATGAGCTGGCTAGACAGGGATCTTGTGAGGTGGTTCTCCGCAAAATAGAAAGTAAGCTGAATATTTGTATGTATATTGAATCGTTAAAAAGATTTCTTGCTCTCCCACCGGAAACCACGCGCCTTAATACTACTAGCAGGGCCCTGGTTGACAATTATGGGTGTTTGCTTTCTTTTCGGCTGATTTTTCTCTCCTTTTATGACTTCGCGCATAGCTTTTCAGTGCTAAAGCAAAATGAGATCATTGTAGAAAACCAACTTGTAATATCTCTTCATCTATTCTGGACAATTCTTTTCAGCTGTACCCCGCACATTAGTCAAAATAATAGCCAGTAAGTGATCATGCAGCCTTACAATGAAAAAAGTTAAGAAATTTTTATTGGACTAGCAGCAGCAAACAACTATCGAATTAACAAGAGTACATTCAATTGTAGCCATGAATTCACTGGTCACTCTGGTAGTAAAAGTAAGCGCCTGGTAATGTGTAAGGTGTGGGAAGTGTGTGCAAGCAAAGCGGAGATGACTTTGGCTCCCCTTTGCCTTGTGTGCTGCTGTTGCTGTTGATATTTCCGTTGCAGTGAAGTTCCACTCATTAAACTCACTTTCATTTGATGCTCTTCGTTCTGTTGTTGCCAGCATAATGCAGCAGTAGCCACATCCCCCGAGGCTCCGCAAACGAAACTGCGCACGTTTACATCCTTACTCTTTTCTTGCTTCCATTTCAAAGCAGCTCTGGCTGCATACTCCTATGAAAAGTATTTAAATATTTGCAGTAGTTTTGTGTTCTTCGCTTTTTGTTTGCTGTTCTTAGCCGCTGGTGTTTTGTGGGTCAAGGTTACTGCTTTCACTTTACGCGCGGGCAGGCGTATGTGTGCCTGCGCGTGGCTCTATGTTTCTATGTGGGCTAGGCTTATGCTGGTAGATTTCTTTTGAAAGCGCACCCATTGTTGCTACTCTTTTTGCATTACTTTGTCAGCTTGACGGTTGCTGGGGCTGTCAGCGATTGTTGCATACTATTTGTTGTTGTTTCTTTTGCTGCTGTTGACATTGATTGCAAGTGATGGCATTTTATGGCGTTCCCATTTGCTGACGTCTACAAGAGCTCGCACCACATTCACTCCAGTTCGTCTTACATCTCGCACTATTTTTTAGTCATTCTACTTATTTTTCTATTTATTTTTTGTTCACTTTTCGCATTGCAAATTCCGCACTATTCATTCCGCCTCTCGTTTTCACTTTCACATAACGCTTGAGGCTCTTAAATTGAATTTCATGTTGCATTTATCATAATTTAGTGACAACTTCGCTTGTGACGCCGGCAGTACATTTTGCTCCCCAACGCTCGCTACACGGGCGCAATAGTTGTGTTTGTGCGTTGCTGCGCATTTCTCTACGTTCGGGATTTTCATGTCACGTAAGCGACGGCAGCAGTTTTCAATTTTTTCTTTCGAGAAAGTAGGAATTTTCATGTTTTTCCAACGAGACGGCCGTGGTTGTTCAATAGTTTGTTTGTTGCTTGCGAGCAAATGCGAAATTGATTATGTTCCAAAATTTTCACTTAGAGGATTTATTTTCGAAGTCTGTGCGTGCGTTGGACTGCCAACAGCTCAAGGTTTGGGCAAATTTCGTGACATCATTAATATGAAATAAAAAATGAAAATAGCCAAAGCTTTGCCAAACGGACCAATACTAATGTCCTATTAATGGCGTCAATGACAGCGGCTGCTGTTCGTAATTTTATAAGAGAAATGAATCCGTTATTCCGTTGAGAACATCAACGTGCAACGCAATATGCTTTACCATTACCTACTAGTTATGGAAATAAATTTAAGAAAAATACCAAAAATACTACGTCCTTTGTTTTTAATGGAAATATTTTATGCAAAGGGAAAGAAGTTTGCGCCACCGATGCCACATCATTTTATCTGCAAAAAGCACATGTTTTTCATTGGAGTTTGATATTCTAATACTGAGTCCTAAACTTTGTGAGAAATGTAGCCTGACCTTACCACTAATAAATATACTATACGTATGTTAGTATGTAAATATGACAGCGGGCGCCGTAGCCGAATTGGTTAGTGCGTAACTACCAACATTCGGAAGTGCACAGGTTCAAATCTCCGGTCATGAAACACCAAATAGTAGAAAAAGTTATTTCTTATAGCGGTCGACCCTCGACAGGCAAAGGCAAACCTCCTAGTGTATTTCTGTCATGAAAAAGCCGCTCATAAAACCATTTGCCATTCGGAGGTGGCATAAAAATGCAAGTCTCTCCATCTGTGGAGGGAGACGCCCGGAACAAATAGGAGGAGGAGGAGTCGGCCAAACCCCCATAAAATGTGCAGCCTTGCGCTGTTAGCCAATAGCAGACAATACTCTGCATGGACTGCTCTGCTAGCTATCTGTTTTCAGCAAACGTCAAATGCAAGCAAACATCTGCTTTTTGAGTCAATCGATCAAGCAGTGATTAAGGCACTGGCCTCAGCGCGCATCAACTCAAGATGTGTTAAAGACTGAGTGTGGAGGGAAAGACTGCGGGCTTAACCTTTAGCGAGTGCTAGAAGACATACGCATAACTCTAAACGAACTATACGCTACAATTGACTTGAGCGTAATCGCGGAAACCAATAGAAGGTGGTCTCTGACTACTAACTGCATGGTCTTCAAAGCGCTCTGGCTAGAACTGGTTAACCTAACCTCACATAAACTAAATCAAAATTCTCAGAATTCGACCTGAACTCTTGCGTGAAAGCTCAAGGAAGAGTATGGTGTTGTTGTTGCTCATGGAACTGTACGCCAGTTCATATTGGCTCAGAAATACTCTTCTACACGTAAGAAATCATTGCCATCTCCACAAAATATTGAAAAGCGCTTATCTTTTTCTGCGATGCTAATATCTGAATCAATTATCTATTGAGATGACGTCATATTCTCTGATGAGACGAAAATGATGTTATAAATGTTAACGACGGACCGACAAGAGTGTGGGTTAAAGCATTAACAACCTTAGAAAGATAACAACACCATACCAACTGGAAAATTTGGAAAATTATCTGTTATGATATTGGGTTGCATCTCAAGCAGAAGAGTAGGAGACTTGGCATTTAAAGAAAACAATATGGACTCGGATTCGCGGCTGCCGTAGCCCATTGGATTGATGCATGAATCAGCAAAATGATAGAAAAAGTTGTTTCTAATAACGGTCGTCCCTCGGCGTGTATTTCTATGTAAACACTGATTGCATTTCTGTCATGGAAAAGTTCCTCATAAGTCGGCTTAAAACTGTAGATCCTTCCATTTCTGGAACAACATCAAGGCGCACACCACAAATAGGAGGTGGAGCTCGAACGACCACCTAATAGAAGTTTACCCACTTACTTATATTACTATGGACTCGGAGCAATATTTGCAAAATTTGAAGATCAGCATACTAAGTATTAGTTATGTCACAAGGTCCAATGCGTTATTTAAAGCCTTGTATATAACATCACTTTGCATTATTTGTAAAAAGAGTTATTTGACATCTATGAAATGCAGAGACTTTTTGTGTTTTATGTTTATCTCCTATTTGTGAGAAAAAAGGTTCGTAAAATTAGAAGAATAAAATATTTGGATACTAAAGTAGAAACACTGGGTTTATTTACAATATATAAACTCATTCTTGACAAACTGTGAATTTTAACAGACAAAATTCTCGTCAGTCCAGATAGGAGAATTAATTTAAGGAGAGAGACCTAGCTGCTCACATCGTGTCAGCAGCATATGCGGCTTCTTCTCAATTTTCTGTGTCCTATAATTATGTTTCAGAATTTTTCCCAGAGATTAAAGATCTTGTTGAATATGCCAAAAAATGGTATATCTAAAGTAGCTCGAAATCAGGCTCAACAAGCTTATCAAAAACAGCTTCAAATGCCGCGCAAAAATTGTTCAACAGATGCTTTATAGCTGCCGTAGAATTCGAAGAGTTAAAGAAGTTTACACTGGATTAGAATTAGAAGAAGTGGAAATTTATCCACGGGTATGAATATTTTGGTTTAGGACCCTAAATCCAAGCTCCAATGTCTTGCGAGGTATTTGCCCCATCAGAGTACCCGTTTATAGCCTAGACAGATGGTGGCGTTAACCGGGACTAACGACTTAATTCTGGATTCTCTCAGGAATTAAGAGCAAATAATCCGGACTGACAACTAGACTTAATTCTCATTATTTAAGCGGATTAAAGAGAAGAACAAGAAAGACTGAGTGCAAGGCTATTTTGCACTAACACATTCGAAATTACATTAATTGTCTTGATATTTCGGCGTCCATCTGTCTAGTCTATAAGAGAGTGTGTGCGGGAGTGCTTTCTTAGAATATATGTAGATGATGATCTTATTGCTGCCATATCGGAAATGCTGGGCTAAAAGGAGCTGTGACAGAAGAAGGAGAGAAATAGCTTTGGTAGAGCAAAATCGTGGGTATGGGCTGTGGACTAAATGTAGAAGGATAAATGATTGACGGTCGTTGTAGGATTCGGCTGAAGTTGTCCAAGTCAAATAAAGATAAATAAATAACTTGATTATCTTCATACAATTTTATGGGATTTCTTGCTCAATTATATTACATAATAATTTACAATATTTTACATCGACAACAATATATTACATGTAGGTACTCAAATTCCATATTCTGGCTATATTATTCTGACATTTAACTTATGGCCTCTGATGTCCTGCGTAAATTTACAGGGAAACTTATCGATTTGTTTTTAGTTTCATCAACAGTTATTCCTCCATACCGATTTATGAAATTTTGAAAACAATCTCAATTAATTGAATGAAAATTCCTGTCTTTCCAAAAACGTGTACACTTTTATTTATGAATTGCAGATAAAGGGTGTTGGCATCAGTAGCGCGCAGTCTATTTAAACTGGTGTAAAAAAGTGTGTCTGGTTTCCAAAATTTAGCTTTAAAAATTAAACGGGGGCCACTATTTCTGTTCGGAATGCGCATGCATTTTTCTAGGAACGCCTACAAAATGTTTGTTTAAAAGCATTTGGTTCACTCTTGAGGGTGGGATTTGCTGCATAGGCAAACGGAAGAAACAAACTCAACTGAAACGACGAATAATTTACTTCACTCCAATTCATAATTTAACTTTTTTTTCAAATCAAGTAATATTTTTTATTTGGAAGGTTAGATAATTCGCTCTTAATTTCAATTGTCTGTTTAGTAGTAATACTGACGCGAACGTAGGAGACTTACCTAGCGAGAGCTTCTCACCAGAATCGGGGGGCAGTGTGAACCCTAGCAGTGCCATTGAAGCTATCAGCACGCACGGCACAATAAGGTTAAAAAAATAGTACAAAGTTTTCCGTCGTATTAAAATGGCGAACGTTATGTCAATATAAGGTTCTGGGCAGCAATTATAGTAGATTTCATTTCGTTTACCGGGTACACCTGCAAAGAGAGTGTACGAGTGTACGTGCGACGGTGACCATACGACGAGAAAGAGAGGATTGTTTTTATGTTTTTTTATGTTTATTTTTCGGCAAAGAGAGGGAAAGAGAGAAAGAGAAAGCAGCGCATTAGATAGGCTCGATAAATCATTACTAAAAAATATTATTTTAATGTTGAAGTACATATATAGGCAAGTAAGTATGTATAGGTATAATAGTTGTTGGTGAAATTTTTGTTGGCATATTTAGAAAAAGACGCTTAGTGATGTTTTGTTGGATGTATGATGAGAATTTGTTAGTAATTCACTATTTATTATGAAGAAATATGTGAAAGCAAAAAAAGAAACTAAGAGATTTGCTTTTTATAAGTTGTGATTTAATTAGTTTGTTAGTTAGTTATTTTAAAATCTTTGATATTTATTTAAAATAAGAATTTTTAAGAAATGTGTTCTTAACTTGCAACAACTCTCTTACCTAGTAGGTCCCATTCGCCGTTCGTTATGAAACTTGAAATGTCACCGCCGGCTTCGTCTTGCAGCTGCAAATCCAACTGGAAAGAAAAATATGCGAGTATTTATTATTGGTACTAAATGAGGGCAAATTTGATAGGATGGATTTTTAAATGAAGTGATAGATTAAGGCATTTGATAATTTTTTGTTTTTTATTTGTTTTGAAAAAGTTATAGTAGAGTAAGAAATTGCAAAGTATTGAGACTTAAAATTAGGTGAAGAATATTTTCTGAATAAGAAAATTCAATTTAAGACAGACGGCATATTGACGAGGGTTACTACTTATATTTCAGACACTAATGGAGCCCAGTGTTAACAGGTGCATCTAACGTTTCTGTTGAAAATGTTGACATATTTTATGATAAACACACTCAGAAGATTTTGATGTGGGAGCCATGTTAGTACTCTTTACAGTGGCTTTAACACTGTTTCCATTATATTAGGGAATTAAATGACGCGTTCAACAAAGAAGAGAATTGATTATTGATAATTAACGACTTAATTCGGAATTATCTCAGGAATTCAGTGCAACTAATCCGTGTCAACTATTAGACCTAATTCCCAAAATTTAAGCGGATTAGGGGAGTTTTCGGTGACAAAACTGCGGAAAAATGACGGTTAATATCAATTGTGATTGAAAAATAATCAAACGAGATGAAAAATAATAAAGAGAAGAGACAAGAAGTGAAAGAAGATAACAGTAATTTCATCGAGTGAGGGTCTGAGAAGTTTGAACTGTTACGACTAAAAAAGATCAAGATCGAGCACGATTTTGAGATAATATAATTGATATGATTTGAGAATGAAAAATTAGAGTTGGAAATTACCCCGAAGTCTTTACTCTCATCCATATATTGGAGGACATTATTTGAGATATAATACGCCGATTGTAGAATCAAACGAGATTTCGAGTAAATGACTTGAAGGCATTTTGTTAAATTTAAAGATATACCAGGAGCCTGTGGGTTTCTTATTGGGGCAACACA
Source organism: Anastrepha ludens (assembly GCF_028408465.1). Lineage (NCBI taxonomy): Eukaryota > Metazoa > Arthropoda > Insecta > Diptera > Tephritidae > Anastrepha > Anastrepha ludens. The sequence goes on along the minus strand of NC_071499.1, from coordinate 5,113,643 downwards.
TTTTAAATGGTTTTCATATAAAGGGTCCCTGGCAAATGAAAAGCATCTGCTAATATTATTTACAAATACGAGTAAAAGTAGCGACCTGAAATACTACCTTGAGGTACCTTAGGATTGGCAATAAATAAATAAATAGTTGGCGCGTACACTTCTATTCGGTATTTGGCCGAGCTACTTCTCCTATTTGTGGTGTGCGCTTTGATGTTGTTCCACCTTAATGGAGGCTCCTACAGTGCTAATCCGACTCCGAGCGTCAAATGGTTTTTATGAGCAGCTTTTTCATAGCAGGAACACACTCGGAGGTTTGCCATTGACCGCTATTAGAAGCAATTCTTTATATCATTTGGTAGAAAGAATGGTAGTAGCAGAATGGGTTGTAGCGTGCATTCTGCTAGGGCGGCCTTTTCTCACTTAAATAAGATTGTAACTATAGAAGAAAAACCGAATGAAAGCCAAGACAGCCCAGTAGACACAAAATAATTCTTGAAGTCCAGACGAAAATTATTTAATACAGTGTTCCGTGAAAACGGCTAGGTTGGAAGAAATAATATTTTTCGTAGGAAATTATTTATAATTAATTAATTATTATTTTTCTTTAATAATAGCTTCGAATAGGAAGTAGTGAACAGTTTTGAAATTAGCCTACAATTACGCACATCTATTTTATTGCCACTTATAAAGATTAGAGTAACTGTTGCCACTTTCCAATCATCGATGAAGATTCTGGCTGCAAGTGATTTATTAAAGATAATTTGTTATGATGGGACATTTCTTAAAAAGATAATTTCAAAACAAATTTTATCAAAACAAAATGCAAAAAATTTAATGCTCGCAAGACCATCCATACTTTTTTTGGGAATGTTTTTTACAATTTTCCTAAACGTGTTGGGGCAGATGTGGGGTAAACATGCCCAAATTTTCTTTCTGACATGGGCCATATTTCCGTTGATGTGCTTATATACATATAAGCCTAGGGTGAAGAAAAACAATTTTGTAAATATTAAATTGATTAAAATAAAACAACGAAAACTCAAATTGATTGGACAGTCTTTATTATTTTTGTGTGGAACCATTCATGACACTCATTTTTTAAATTCAATATAATCCCTTTCAAATGTTTTACGCAACTGCACCTCGCTGGAGGATTTCCGTCGGTATCTCGTGAATAACTCTAATCATGTTGGCTTCCAATACCTCTATCGAAACTGGTTTATCCACAAAATATTTAGATTTTGCATACCCCTACAAATAAAAGTTCAAAGGTGTGATATCACACAATCTTAGTGAACAATCCACTGGTCCGAGACAAGAGATAAATTGCTTACCGAAACCACGATGCTCACTGCCAATATTATCCATTGTTTCAAGGGCTGTATGACAAGTAGCGCTGTCTTGCTGGAACCAAATGTTGTGGAAATCATTGGCTTCAATTTCCGGCATCAAAAAATCAGTTCGCGGTAGCGTTGGCCATTCACTGTTACAGCCTCGACCATGAAGAAATATAGGCCGATGATTCCTCCAGCCCATGGGCCGCACCAAAGGGTTGTTTTCAGTGGTTGCAATGGTTGTTTTTGAATGGTTTGGCGTTGCTTTTCAGTCCAAATACGATAATTTTGCTTATTGACTTAGCCATTAATCCAAAAATGGGCCACATCGCTGAACGAAATTTGTGTTCCAAAATGAGGATCCTCGGCGCATTTTTCAAGAGCCCAACGACTAAAATTATGACGCTTTGGAGAATGGGCCGGCTTTAAATCTTGGACTAGCTGTATTTTATATGCTTTGAAACCAAGATCTTTGCGTAAAATCGCTCGAGTAGCGCTATAAGATAGGCCAAGTTGAAGAGATCGGCGCCGAATCGATTCTTATAGGACTTCGGCAAAACTCTCATTGCTAACCGCAATATTGTCTTCACTTCGGGCTGTATGTGGTCTAATCGGTCGAGTATCATCCAACAACGGTAGAACAGTTATGTACACCATAAGTTGGCCTGAGCGGGCAATGAACACTATTCCCAGAGCGTTGGTTTTTATAATACAATTCTGCGATTTGTAAAATTTGTTGTGGCGTAAGCCTTTCCATGATGAATACTGAAAAAAATTATGTATTTAGTTTGGAAAAAGTACCTCCAATCTGATCACCTTCCATAAGTGGTACTCACTCAGGCATTAACTGACGGCTCGCACGTTGCCTTAAAAGTTCTCAATTGGAATGAATACATTGTTTTTATTTCCTTTATTCTTTTTATTCTGTTCATTTTACTTATAAAATTTAGCAATTTCAGCCACACACAAAAAATAGAAGTTTCGCACGAGTGTTTGTTTTATTTTTCTATTGCCAAAATTTTAGTTTGCATTTGGCACTGCAAAACTCAATTTATCTTTACACCACAGCACATTTTTCCACCTCATTTCCCCAGGGAGTAAACAGTTACCTTATTTTATATTCAATGCTGAAATATGGCCAATAGTTGTTGTATTGGATATTAAATAAATAAATAAGTACACGCAAACATGCAGTTTTACAATACTAATGCGGTGGCTTGTATAGAAGTCGCCAGTTCATAGCATTGCGTGGGGATCAAAAGAGATAGAAATTGGCAAGTCTGCGCTGGTTCGAATTACTTTTGTATTTTTTGAACAAACAAAAATTTATTTAAAAAAGTTTCTCTCTCATTTCTTAGTTTTAGTGTGTCCGCATGTACACACAAATACTTACAAACTTTCGTACATATGCAAATATGTATGTAAATTTGCGAAGCAACATCGCCTTCCCTCACAGATTCAAGGATTTGCATTTTTCATTTTCCACTCGCTGCATTCGTTACAATTAAGCGAGTATTCGAGTGATTTAATTAGCTTGGCAGTATTTTAGCATTTTGCATTTGCGTAAGTACATTTGACTTTTCGCTATTTGGTTGCTGCGAAATTTGTGCCAGCAAAACAAAAGAACTGCTCTATTTTATTTATGTAATTAGAATATATGGAGGCAGCGGCATGCAAGTCGGCGAAGGGTATGCAAATAGAAATTCTAAAGAATTCTACTGTTGCTTTTGTACATTTATTTCACCAGCACGGCCAATGTCATTTGTAGTTTGCTTTTCCGCAGCAAGTATTTTTCAGGAGTATAAGTATTTTCTGAAGGTTTTACATTAACTTAAAATGAAGTAAAGAGTGTTTTCGCAGCTCAAAGCGAATATGCATAGTTAGGTTTTTTCATTGCAACAAAAGCGGCTTTGTTGTATTTTAGTTAGCTTTTTCCTGCATGTAATTCTCGATTTCATAGCGAAAACGCTGACTTGAGTTTGTACGTGCGTATCTTCATAAAGGTGTTTGCGGAAGAAAAATCTTAATGTTGGCAAAAGTCTGCATCCACCCAACTTATAGTTATGACAATTGCACAACTTTACAAACTCTAGGCACCTTTTGGATCTGAGCTGATCTGATGTGATCTTCGACTTAATTAGATGTGAAGGCAAACAGGAGCATCCCACTCTTTTAATGGAAGCTGCCTTGCATTACCGATTGCAAATGATTCGAAAATACCCAAAGGAATGCGCGCTGGGATACATGACACCGAAAAAAAACCGTGCTTCCGAAGTGGAGGTGCGTGTTATATGTATATATGCAGAGACCAATGCAGGAAGAAACCTCCGGAAGAACTAAATAGCTATTCTGGGCGACAGACTGTCAGGCAGCTCTCAAGGCCTTGGCTTGTAAAGTCCTCATTACTCATTCATACGCATTTATTCTTCAGATCAGCGCGAAATAGTTAAGAACGAAGTAGTGAAAGCGTTGACTGGAAAGCTGCAAACTCCTTACTAATAGAGTCGGAGCCCTTCTTTGCCATGAGATGGCATACCATCAAGAAGGAGGTGCTATAAGATGGCCTCCTATGCGTTGACAAATCAGGTGCAGAAGGACTTGGAGTGCCCAAGCTCGCCCAAAATCGCGTAGACGGTTATCACACCAATCAAGAAGAAGACGCTGTCCTAAGAACGCTCACTGCCATTCTCACAGGAAGGTTATGCAGCCATCTGCCCTCGCTGGGTATATGGAGCGCTGAAGAAAGGCACGTACGCTTAGCGCAACCCAGCTCCATACTAGGGAGAGAACGCGGTTTGAATGAGGTACAGGGATGAGTATAGGGAAGCAGAGATGCATTTAGAAACAGAGTTCTAGTAGAGATCGATTAGAGACGAACTGACGATAATTATAGACACCTGAGTTTATCGCTCAACACTAAATCGTACAGTGACAAGACGGCATTGTTCAGGACATAACCGCATTTTCGATGTCTTTTTAGAGCCCACCTACAGTGGAAGCGATTGAGGACTATCTTCGACGTATTACCTTCATCCAGGAACCTGCCGTGAGTAATAGACACAATCACGGCTCCACCTCAATGTAATGTAAATATGCACTCCCGGGTCGAAGAGGAGGGATTTGTATCAGTTAAACTGTTAGTCAGTTAAAATTTTTACATTTTTATCCTCGTCTCTAAACAAAAAAAAAAAAGAAAATAATAATAATAAAGTGAACAAAAAATCTTAAGGTCGAAGCGCAAACCTCATTTTCTTTCATTCATTAATCCAATTAGACACTTGGTTTGTTGGTCAATATTTTTGATAATACTGGTAGCATAGGTAGGTGAAATGGTTGAGGTACCACTCTGGTACTCGCCAAGTAGCACTAAAGCGCCGCTTTAATACCACTATGACAGCTCCAACAGGAAGATATCTTCAGCCAGCCAGAGCTGTTGATATAATGGAGAAGATTGATTGGATTTAAGTTGGCGCACTGCCCCAGGCTGTCGAAGAAAGGAGCACCCGGATATTTACAGAGAAAGTGCTCAACAGCCTGCTTCTCGGCAAGGAGATTAAATGGGGATTTAATGGTTTTAATAGCTGTTTGCTTGCTATTCCATAAATAATGGAATATTTATTCTTTCCAGTGAAGCCAGAATATTTGATATCTCATATCTCGTTGTTGATTTATTTAAATTTCATTTCTCAGCGTTTCTACTCTGCCAGCCTATATATTTGGTTTTACTTTAGCGCTTCCGAAAAACTGACTCTCAAAATATGCATTTATCTTTGATGCCGTCTAAACATTTAGAATTATGAGACGAGTAGGTGAATACGTGTGAAATGAGCGGGCAGAATTCGGTTGCCGAATTCCCCATTACGTGGTAGCCAAAGTTACTCACACAATTTTGCTTCGGATATCCAAAACTTTGTAATCTATCGTCTTCGACTAGATGACCTTACTCTACGATTCTAAATGCGTTGGCGTGGTATAAAATATTTTTTTCAGCGCAAAGTACATTCGCGTTGTTCTCCCAGAGGAATGAGTGCCTCTTTGCTGCAGTTAATAAACGTTAAGGCAGTTTCGAAAATTCTTGCCACATAAATATGTATATGTGCCACGTATTTAACATTTACTCTTGAAAGCCGACGACTGATGACTGACGAATTTTGCCTGTTGGCTGACAGTTGGCCGTCGTCGTCGTGTTGTTTGCAAGTCGCTTTGTTGCTAGTTTAGTTTGTTTGCTGGCAAGGCCGCTGATGGCTGCAGGACAAACGGACAAGGTGCGGTCTGATGTAACGTTAAAGTGAGGTGGACATGTCGCTGCGCAGAGCAGAAGGTTAGTGCCAGAGTGAAAGTATGCACAGGCGCAACAACAAATGTGCGAATATTGTGCAGATTTACTGAGCTTTAATTTTGTTTTATGCGAGTATTTGCTGAGGTTGTTCTTACTGTTGTTTTTGCTGTTACCGTTGTTTTCATTACTGCGACTGTGCGCTGCTTGTAGAATCTGTAATTTTGGTTTTCAGCCTGATTTTTGCGAGGCTGTGTGTTTTGGGAAAAACTATAGTTCGGCATTGAATTGCAAAACTCATTGTGTCTATTTGCTTTCGCTTCAAGTTGTAAATAAAAACTTGTAGATTTTTCTTTTAATGAAATGCTAATAAAAAAGGTAAGGGTGCATATTTTTTGCTTACCAGGAGTCTTCACAAAATAGTCAAACAAGGCACGAAGTTAAACAAAAAACGTAGTAGAAATGTGAAACTAGTTAGTTGGAAAAAATTACAAAAAAAAAAAACAGTAAGACATTAAGGTTTTTTTGACCTATTAATACTTATTGCTTAATAAGACAATATCCTGCAGGACAAGCTAGCAGTTTGAGGCAGATTTTTCCTTCCTTCCCTGTACTTCGTACAGATATTTCCATCCGCAAACTGGGTTTTAAGGGTTGTCTATGGCTATCTTTCCAAGCAGGCTGGATTGGATGGAGGCAGAGTCTGTACGGGCATAGGTACCTCTCACCTCTCTCATAGGTCTCTCTTAACCGATGGATCCAATTTGGAGTGTAGAGCTTGAACGGGGACGTTCTCTAGATCGGCCAATATTTCAATCTCCTTCAAACTGTCGAAAGCTCTTAGTGTTTTTAAAGCAGAGGCCTTCGCGATCCTGGAGGCATGCAAATGCAAGACAGATGGAGTTTAATCTTACCAAGAACGACGTTTAAAGTGCTGGGGATCCCATGCCACTCAATTTCCAAACTCATAGCGGTGGTCACCGATCAATGGGTGATCGAAAATCGGAGAATCTCCCATTTCAGAAGCTGTGAGGATCCGGCAGAGAAAGAGAGGTATGAGGTTCCCTTAGAGTGTCTTTAAGGGATAGCCTGAGGCACTTCTCAGGCAGCCTAGATCCCTTTTCGCTCTTCCACTACATCAACAGCACTAGATGGGTGTAGAGGAGGTTTCTTCCTCTATGCTGTGAAATTTTTTACAGGTATTCTACGGCCGCCGTAGTCGAATGGGTTGGTGCGTGATTACCATTCGGAATTCACAGAGAGGTCGTTGGTTTGAATCTCGGTGAAAGCAAAATTAATAAAAACTTTTTTCTAATAGCGGTCGCCCCTCGGCAGGCAATGGCAAACCTCCGAGTGTATTTCTGCCATGAAAAAGCTCCTCATAAAAATATCTGCCGTTCGGAGTCGGCTTGAAACTGTAGGTCCCTCCATTCCTTCAAGACGCACACCACAAATAGGAGGAGGAGCTCGGCCAAACACCTAACAGAAGTGCACGCGCCAATTATTTATTTATTTTTTTATTCTGGCCATCTAACCTACTTAACGTTTATTTGAAATATTCTGAAATTCTTCGGCGCCCTGGCTATGGTAGTGATGTAAAATTTCGTTTAAAAAGTTGTAATTAAGCCCATTTTCTTCTAAAATTTGGCACCGTACTTAACCTGCTTTACAAATTAAGATGGTTCTTATAGAAAATTATTTTTAAAACCAGATACTGCTGGCGCATACTAAACTATGTATATAACACCGTTCACCCTTTCCATTTCCTTACACATCCTACACGGGTGAAATCAGAAGGGATTTTTCTAACAGCGGTCGCCCCTCAGCAGGCAATGGCAACCGTGCTAGTGTATTTCTGCCATGAAAAGTGGGCCTTATAAAAAATCGTTCGGGGTCGGCTTTAAACTGTAGGCCCCTCTATTTGTTGAACAATATGAAGGCGCACACCACAAATAGGGGGAGAAGTTCGGCCAAACATATTTTATAAATAAAAACCGAACAGAAATGTTAACATACACCAAATTTGTTTCGATTTTTATAACCTTTTACAATTTTCTGTAAACTCGTTTGCCTTAAATAACTCGCTCACTATTCGCTGCATGCTCAAACATCCTTAAAAGTTATTGTAAATTGCGTGGCAACTTTTGCAAGCGAGCGGGCGTTTGAACTGTTTTTGGGCGTTGCCATTAGGAATCGCAAATAATTCATTGTCAGCAGCACTTAAATTCCACTGCACCACATCGCCAGCATGCAGCAACCAAAAGGGGTACTGGGTGTGCGAGAGAGAGAGGGAGGGGGAGAGAAAGGGAGAGAGAGAGAGAGGAAGAATGATTGCTCTTCCTCGCAGTTTGTGCTGGCGTGTGTGCCTGTTTTAAATAGTTTCAAGCGATTAATGGCATTTGTTGTGACTTTGGTGTTTATTGCGTCACCATCACAGTGAGTTATTGGTTTTGAACTATTGCTGTTTTATATAATAATAATCGTAACTTCGTATAAATATTCGCAACTAACTGAAACTGGCTATTACTGGCTATTCGGCTGTCACTTCATTTAGCTTTACCAGCTTGATTAAAATTATTTCTCAAAAGTGATAGTATTGCCTTCAAAGAACTGCAACGCACTTATGCCAGCGTTTGATCCGACTCTGAAAATATTTCTGGAACTCCCTTTCCGGGATTGATTTTCCCTCTTTGATTTTCCATTACTTCCTTTCGGCTGTTCAAACGCGGTTTCTGTAGGGGGTTTTTGACTCAGTAAAAAAAAAAAAAACAAAAAAAAAATAGCTGGGAGCCATACCAACTGAATTCGTTGACTGTTGGATGGTTCTGCGTTCTGCGGCGAAAATTCACAGATAATGATGACAAAATTCACGTCACGGTGCAAAACCGCGAAGAAGTTTTCCCACAAATCTTCTCTTTTTTTGTGAATTACTTCACGTAAACGTCTCCTAATGCCCAAAATAATAGTCCTTATTGACAGTTTAACCTTCCAGAAAAAAATTGTGGTGCACAATACTTTTATAATCCATAAAAATTGTGAGCTTCCCTTTCTTTTTTACTGAAAACGTCGAGTTTTTTGGTCTTGGTTCTTTCGGAACTCTCCACTCATTCCCTTGCTGCAAGACGGTACAAACCCAAACTATTAATTAAAGTGGCCTTAAAGGACCCATAAGCAATGTTTAAGTCCTCAGCCAGCTTTCTGATAGTTAATTTCTTGTTACTGATTAGTTTTTGTTTCACTTTATTAATGCTTGCATCAGTTTTCATTGTCAATGGCCTGCCACCACGCTCTTTTTACTTCATCCTCGATGGACTCACGATCTCTTCTAAAGTATTCGTGCCACTCGTAAGCAGCTGTTTTCATTAGAGAATAATTACCGAAACAGTTTCCCAACAATTGTAAGGTTTTTGCACCATTGAATTCATTTTCAACGCAGACAGTAATGCTAACTCTTCCTTAACCTTCCCTTATACTATTTCGGGTTGACTCTCCTTGTGCGAAATCTCCTGGTCACGCGGTCTTAAGTCGCCTCTTCACTGACGTTTTGGCATCACTTTTCGTTTTCTAAGGTGTTTTTTTAAGGTTTTTTGTGGCCTGCCTGGCCTTTTTTCACAAACCTAGATGGTTTTCCTGGAGCTTAGTACTCACTGGATCAACTTAATTACTACTAGGAATAAAGGTGTTTTGATCTTATCCAGCAGTGTAACGCCGCTGGCTCACCTCAGCATCCGCATTTTTACCGCGTGCAGCTTCAGCTCTATTCTACCAGAAAGTTCGGCGGCTTACAGAAGGTTTTAAGACCGGGGCGTTTTCCTGTAAGAACAAAGACGGTGATCTGGTGACTGACGTACAGAGCAATCTCAAATTATGGAGGGAACACTTCTCGAACCTGTTAAACAGTGACAGCTGCGCATGTCATAGAGAAAGTGAAGATCCCGATACCCCAATCGTTGACGACGGAATTATCGTTCCGTTACCCGACCATGACGAGGTGAGAATAGCAATATCACGGCTAAAGAACAACAAAGCCGCGGGCGCCGACGGACTGCCGGCTGAGCTATTCAAACATGGCGGCGAGGAGCTGGTAAGGTGCATGCATCAGCTCCTATGCAAAATATGGTCGGATGAAAGCATGCCTGCCGATTGGAATTTAAGTGTGCTCTGCCCAATCCATAAGAAGGGCGATCCTGCAATTTGTGCCAATTACCGCGGGATTAGTCTTCTAAATATCGCCTATAAGGTTCTAGCGAGCGTATTGTGTGAAAGGCTGAAGCTTACCGTCAACCAACTGATTGGACCTTATCAGTGTGGCTTCAGACCTGGAAAATCTACCATCGACCAAATATTTACAATACGCCAAATCTTGGAAAAGACCCATGAAAGGAGAATCGACACACATCATCTTTTTGTCGACTTCAAAGCTGCATTCGACAGTACGGAAAGGAGTTACCTGTATGCCGCTATGTCTGAATTTGGTATCCCCGCAAAACTAATACGGCTATGTAAGATGACGTTGCTCAACACCAGCAGCGCCGTCAGAATTGGGAAGGACCTCTCCGAGCCGTTTGATACCAAACGAGGTTTCAGACAGGGTGACTCGCTGTCGTGTGACTTCTTTAACCTGATGTTGGAGAGCATCGTACGAGCCGCAGAACTTAATCGCTCAGGCACAATATTTTATAAGAGCGTACAATTGTTGGCATATGCCGATGATATTGATACATCGGCCTTAACAACCGCGCTGTTAGTTCTGCCTTCTCCAAACTGGATAAAGAGGCAAAGCGAATGGGTTTGGTGGTGAACGAGGACAAAACGAAGTACCTCCTGTCTTCAAACAAACAGTCGGCGCACTCGCGTATCGGCACTCACGTCACTGTAGACAGTTATAATTTCGAGGTTGTAAAAGACTTCGTTTATTTAGGAACCAGCATTAACACCGATAACAATGTCAGCCTTGAAATCCAACGTAGAATCTCTCTTGCCAACAAGTGCTACTTTGGACTAAGTAGGCAACTGAGCAGTAAAGTCCTCTCTCGACGAACAAAACTAACACTCTACAAGACTCTCATCATGCCCGTCCTAACGTATGGCGCAGAAGCGTGGACGATGACAACATCCGATGAAGCGACGCTTGGAGTGTTCGAGAGAAAGATTCTGCGTAAGATTTTTGGACCTTTGCACGTTGGCAACGGCGAATATCGCAGGCGATGGAACGATGAGCTGTATGAGCTTTACGGCGACATAGACATAGCGCAGCGAATAAAGATCCAGCGGCTTCGTTGGCTGGGTCATGTCGTCCGAATGGATACAAACGCTCCGGCTTTGAAAGTATTCGATGCGGTACCAGCTGGTGGTAGCAGAGGAAGAGGGCGGCCTCCTCTGCGTTGGAAAGATCAGGTGGAGAAGGACTTGGCTTCACTTGGTGTGTCCAACTGGCGCCGGTTAGCACGAGAAAGAAACGACTGGCGCGCTTTGTTAAGCTCGGCCAAAATCGCGTAAGCGGTTATCGCGCCAATTAAGAAGAAGAAGCTTCAGCTCTAGTTTACGTGGTATAGCCCAGCCCTCGGATGCATATGTCATTGCCGGCCCGATCGTACTTTTATACAAGGTGTGCCATCTTTTATGTCGGTATGTAAACACTGAATAACTTTGTCATTTACCAACCGATCGACTTCAACATACATGTTTTCGATACGTCAATTCAGTACAATTTCAACCATGGATCGCTTTACACCGAAACAACCGAAATCGACGCTGTAAAACCCGAAATGCTTAACAAGGTGATAACAAACGCAGAAAGATGATCGCAGTTTGTGATTGCTAATAAAATTTGATTGATATTGTATTCAAAAAATATTTGTAATAAATTGTAAATAAGCAAACCAAATAAAAATACCTCACTTATACATACAAATCAGTTGTTTTTTTTCAAAGTTATTCAATGTTTTCATACCGACATAAAAGATGGCGCATCCTGTAGATTTTTTCTTTTATTTTTTGTGGAGTTTTCTTGTCGCACAGGACACTGGAGGCTGCTCTCTAGCTTTGCCATTTACATTGAATTCGGTGAGCAACATGCGAGCCCAGGTATTTAAAGCTAACAGCTAATATTTATTGCATGAGTTGTACTCTCACCACTCGCTATGACAAAAGGGAACTCGATTGCTTCGGTCTTGTGCAGCTTACTCGTAACCCATTCAATTCAAGGACGGTAACCCACCGAATCAGATTTTCTTGGAGGATGGCTTTGTCGTGTTCGAGAAGGGCTATATCGTCAGCATACAGCAGTGTCCAAGGGAGGTTGCTTTGGATTTAACGCGTAAGGAAGTCCATCACCAGATTAAATAGAAGTGGGCTTAAAGCTGTGGCACGTTGTACGCCTACATTAACCTTGAAGCTTTGGGTCAGCCCTCAGGTAAAATACCTGAGTAGTTACTTGATGGAAGGTGTCAATGACGTGTTTAATAATGGTTTCCGGGAGCAGGTGCTTTTTTAATGCCGTGCAAAAGAGATCTCTAGGCACGCGTTCTAGGCCGTTGATGATTCCTCGATATTGGACATTAACAAACTCTCGCCCCTTCTTTACCAACAACGGAGTCCGATCAGCGCCTATTGCAGACGAAGAGGACTTCCGTTCTACATTATGAGTGTCTGCTGGACATAACTCTAAGCTATGCAATACTGATTGATGCCCTAAAGCTGCGTTGTTGATTTCCTGACCGTCAGCGCATTTGCAATCTTTCGATATCTTTACGACATTTAAACGTAGAAAAATTAAGGAGAGACCACCGAAGTGTTGTGCCGTTTCCTTCCGACTCCTCAGAATTCCTGGCTTCATGCTTTGATGATTGCTTGACATGAGTAATAAACACCTGAAAAGAGAAGGGTGAAGTAGGGAGTGACGGAAGATTGTACTCTTTCCGAATCACTTTACCTTGGCATACAATAAATGCGTAATTCCGTTAAAAAAAAAAATTCAAACTGCGGTACTTGCTTAAGGTGATATGTAGTCAACTTTTTTTGGACCACTGGTTGCTTATAACTATAATGTCAAAGAGTTTTATTTCTAAACACTTTGATTCACCATAGCTACTTGCACTCAAAAATCTAGATGTGCCTATCGTTAAACCGGATGGACCTAAATCCACTTTTAATGACTGCCGTAATGAGCCAGTAGGAGCTTCATTAGTTTAGTATTTAGGGTTCAGCTGTCAAACGCCTTTAATTTTCAGTAGTTTCAAACTTTCATATAATTTTTTTTTCCATAATTTGTAGATATACCCAGAGATACCTGACAAAAAAAAAACAAAGATTGTGTTAGTGATTTACGAAGATAATCAGTACAATGAAATTTCTTTGCGGTCTGAACAACGACTATTTGGACGAGTGTGTGAATACCAAATCCCCCGTGACGTGCCACCATAGTTATTGGCCAAACCTAGACTTACAAGGTTTGATAGCTAATGGCCAAACCTGGTAAATTTATCAATTTTGGTATGGATGGTCTGGGTTATGGAAAAATCGTGATGACGAAGAGTGTAAAGGTACTTTGCACCTAGCTCCGAACCTAGTTTACCTGTGGTGAATTTTTTAAACTGAGCAAAGTATAGACTGCACTAAAAAACCGGCCCTAAATTTGCGTTACATTTTTGTCAAACATTTTTCTATGTCGTGATAAGTATTTGTACTTGCGCAAGTAAATATTAATATACCGACTTCGGCCTCATTATTGGCTTGTTCTTAAGTGTCATTCCCAAAACCTCACACTTTTAAAGCCATTGTGGTCCAGTTTTTCAATAGCTAGCAAAAATTTGAGAAAAAATATTCAATATTTTCTTCAATGACGCATCATCTTTTCCTTGGTACATTGGCATCGATTTTAAGCGCATTAAATATCAAGGATTCTGTAGGCAATCGCTCACCTACTTTCTCAATTCAAACGCAATTCATTGCCTGCGGTTAGCTGATGTGGCGAAATGAAATTGGCTTGAACTCACTGGCGCGAAAGTACAGCCTTTTCAGCCACTTAAATGCAGTTGTTCGTATGTATGGATGAGTGTTTCCGTAGTTTCTTTGTAAAGTTAATGCATTTCTCTCAACTGATAACGCCTGATTGCATCTTGAAGTTTCCATTAAAGCTCAAGGAAAGGAAGGAAAGGTGCATAGCTACCGTCTACTAGTTTCTACAGAATCTATAGAAATGCCTGCCTTTGGTTGAATGAATTCAGAAGTTTTAAATCGAATTCTGTACTTTGCTGTATAAGGTACTGCAGTCAAGCTGAAAGTTATCCGAAGGAATTGAATTGGCATTTTCTTGCTTAAATGAAATACGTAAATCTTCAAGTAAATTAGGGGATTGCATTCAAGTGATTGAAACAAGAACTCGAGCTGACAAAGAACTGCTAAAGTGTGTTATCTCAAGTAATTTAATTATGTAAATGAAAAAAAAAAAAAATTAAAATGTATGAGCATACAATAAGATATGCATTTCGTGGCTGGTTCGTATGAAAGTCGAACGAATATTAAATCTTTTAATCCCGAAATGATGTTGAATGTTAAACAAAGCTGAGGGCATTTAAAACAGCTTTCACAAATGCTTGCGAGTGCACACCAAAATATGTAGGAAAGTACATCCCTGCAGGGAAAAATACTATATAGTTGGGAACTAGATCATTGCGAGCTCACTTTTCAGCTCAATCAGTTTGTATTCTAACTTCTGTCAGCTAACTTCAGCCCTACTTTCGTTGGAATACTAAAAATTTATTTGATCTTTCTTTTCATATCTGCAAAGGTGCTACTTAACAAACAGATGTCATCAGAGTTGTTCAATTCCTCTTTAGTCTTTTAGTTAAATTTGATGGCAACCATTTTTTTCTTTTTTTTCTTTAGTGGCTTTTAGCAGCACTCTTTCCAGCACACTATTAAAAAGTAATGGTGGCAGAATTCAGCTTCTTTGGTATCATTTTGCAGGCAACGCTTTCGAGATAGCATTGTGGCTTAAGATTTCTAATTCTCAAAGTAAATAAATACCATGTAAAGGGCAAACCTTCGCTTTACCGACTGTTTTACAATGAAGCGTAAACTGTTGATGTGGTCCACAAGTGATTTCTGCGGGCATAATCTAGGTTTTCCTTTCCTCATACTTTGCATTACCCCTTCGGCTAACCGCTTGTTCAGAATATGGGTTATGATTTTGTTGAACATAGCCAAAAGTGTAATTGGCGTGTACACCCTGTTTTGGTTATTTGGCCGAGCTCCTCCTCCTATTTGTGGTGTGCGTCTTTATGTTGTTACACAAATGGAGGGACCTTCAGTTTCAAGCCGACTCCGAACGGCAGATATTTTTTATGAGGAGCTTTTCCTTGGCAGAAATACCTTCGAAGGTTTGCCATTCCTGCCGAGGGGCGACCGCTATTAGAAAAAAACTCTTTCTTAATTTTGATCTTTCACCGAGATTCGAACCGACGTTCTCTCTCTGAATTCCGAATGGTAGTCACGCACCAACCCATTCGGCCACGGCGGCCGCTGCCAGTCTATATTTGCCTTTATTTCATGAACGTGTAAATGTATTCGTCAGTATCTGCTTATAATCATCACAAATGCATCAGCACGCCCATATACGATTCTTAAACATTTTTATCTAAAAAACCAACTAAAAGCAAATAAAATTGAAAACAAATTGATCATTTCGCAAGTATTATTCTAGTAAATAAGGAAGTTCTAAGATTTCTTCTATTAAATATCAGTATCTGAACTAGAATGCATCTATAAAAGTATGCCCTTTCCCTGCAGGGATGTTGCAATATACGAGCATACGCGCACAGTCACTCAGTGTCGCTCAGTGTAGCTCAGAATAGCAAACATTTTAAGCAAAATATTGTTTTTAATGACAATATTGTTTTTACACTCGTTTTTTGTGTAACCTTTATTCCGAGTACGTGTGTATGTTCATCAGTATGCATAGTCCAGCGGGAAAGTCTCTATGTATGGAGTAGTGAGTAAGTAAGAATCATTATTAGTTGGCGTTCACTTATTTTTCATAAAACGAACTGGTGAGCTTTAAGTGTCGATGACTTGTTGCAACCGTTTTAAAGCGTCGAACCAGCCAAAGTAGGCAATAGCCTTAAAAAGTGATCAGATGGTTTGTGACAGGGATAGCTAATTTCGTAATTTCTATTTTTAGCGATTTTCGAAGTTGACTAAAACGCCAAAAAACTCCATAGAAGGACATTAATGGATGGAAAAAGTAAACACGTAATGCGTAGTACTCATGACCGCCCAGAGAAAATGTGAATCTGACTGTAAACCGTAAAAATGCAATCATAATAAAATAAGACCCTCTTAAAATTTTATGCCATTGTAGTTCAGGTTTTGTTCTGAAATTAATGGAGCATTAGCAACGAACTTGGCAGCCTCATCTGCGAGCTCTTTTCCGCGGCCGGCTACGTCAATCAGATTTGACGCTTATGAACCAGACAGCTGCAGTCTACAAGTAGACAGATCTTCCTCACTTATTTTTTTTATTCAGTAAAAAATTGTTCAAAAACCAATTTGGATAATTAATTTTTAGTGTAATCGTCTAAAGTTGCTTAATGTGTATGTGTGTATATAGGCTCAGATTAGCTAAATAAAACTTAAAATCACTTAAAGATCCTTTAGAAATTTTATGTGCGTCAGTACAGCCATATATTCCCTATTGTCTTTGTTTTAATCTTGGACTCTGTAGCCCTGTCAAGTCCTGAACATGAGTTCTTCCTCATACATTAATAGAATTCTCTTGCCGCAAGGACCTTCAAAATAGTTTTGTTTTATTTATTCTGGAACGTCTTTATTTATTTCTCAATAGCAGGAAGCAAATTCTCGATTTGTACTTGTGCTTATACTTATACTTATACTTATACTTATACTTATACTTATACTTATACTTATACTTATACTTATACTTATACTTATACTTATACTTATACTTATACTTATACTTATACTTATACTTATACTTATACTTATACTTATACTTATACTTATACTTATACTTATACTTATACTTATACTTATACTTATACTTATACTTATACTTATACTTATACTTATACTTATACTTATACTTATACTTATACTTATACTTATACTTATACTTATACTTATACTTATACTTATACTTATACTTATACTTATACTTATACTTATACTTATACTTATACTTATACTTATACTTATACTTATACTTATACTTATACTTATACTTATACTTATACTTATACTTATACTTATACTTATACTTATACTTATACTTATACTTATACTTATACTTATACTTATACTTATACTTATACTTATACTTATACTTATACTTATACTTATACTTATACTTATACTTATACTTATACTTATACTTATACTTATACTTATACTTATACTTATACTTATACTTATACTTATACTTATACTTATACTTATACTTATACTTATACTTATACTTATACTTATACTTATACTTATACTTATACTTATACTTATACTTATACTTATACTTATACTTATACTTATACTTATACTTATACTTATACTTATACTTATACTTATACTTATACTTATACTTATACTTATACTTATACTTATACTTATACTTATACCTCTACTTATACTTATACACATGAATACATATACTTGTTTGGAAAACCATTAATTTTTGAACCAGTGAGAAATATTTAATTCAGAATGCTATTCATATTTTTGACAGTCAGCTCTTGCGAAATTAATTTCGAATTACAGAAAACCATTTAAAGGAAAATATATTCCTACTTTTTGATAGTACGAAGTTGGTTCGAAATTAATCTTAAATCAGAGAGACATATTTAATATAAAATGCAACTCCTACTTTTTATTTTCCAATCAGGGAACAATTAAAAAAAAATGCAACTCTTATTTTTTGACAATCAGCTGTTTATAAATTAATTTCGAATGACAGAGAAGCATTTGAACTCAAAATGCAACTCCAACTTTTTGATAGCAAAAAGATTTCAAATCAGACAAAAATAGCACAAATTTACAAAAGCCTGAGCCCAATTCACACGATTCAAAAATTCCAGGCCGACTTCCAACGATATTCAGCATGTACCTCTAGACACATCATTTTCTTCACTCGAAGTATCCAATTATTTTGTTAGAAAGCGCCAATGAGCGTTTGCACAATTTCTTGACTTTGTTGGACGCATCCTCGCAGTTCACTCAACAACATCAATTAAATTTATAGCAGAACGACTGTAATAATCGAAAACTGCGAAAATGGTACAGTTTCAATTAATTATATTTACACCTACACATACATCTATAAACATATGCACGCATGAATTTATGATTTTCTTTTGCTGGAAATTTCATTTATAATTTTTGTTAAAAACATTGGCGTTGAGTAACAGCTGCTAGCCAAGAGGCTAATTGTTTGCTTGATAAATGTTGAATGTTGACTGTTGAATGCCAAGAGCTGCCGTCAGAATAAATACATTAATAACAAGCACAAAAAACAAAAAGTAGCCGAGGGAAGAAGGGAAGCGATTGGGGTAGAGTAGAAAAGAAAAGAAGCCATGAGTTCTAAAGCTGCTCGCAAGTAAAAATTGTTAATGAAATATAACTTTGCGTTATAAGTTCGTCATATTCCCCAATTGTAACTCAATCACAAAACGTTGCCTTTTTTTGGCTTGTTGGCCACAATCTTTTCTTTTCGAAATAAAACCTTTATCTCAAAGAACAAATATACTTCATGTATTTCTCTCCTTATGGCCAACCATTGCTATTTGTGCAATCATCTAAAGAGTCGCCTTCTAGACAGGAGAACGAGGATTTCACCGCTCAATTATTATTCCAACTCTGCTATGCGGTAGTGAAACCAGGTCACTTAGAGATGTGGATAAACAGAAGCTGCTGATCTTTGAAAAGGAGTTCTCCAAAAAACCCTTGGCATGATGGGAGGGAGTTCTGCGAAAAATCCTGTTCCTGCACCCGTCTGTATTAAGCACAGTAATGACCAACAGACTGAGATGGGCAGGTCACATATTCTGGACTAATACCGACTACCTACACCAACAAATACTCTTTGGAAAGTGCCACAGAGGCTCAGGTTTTTTAAGATTTCGGGCATGGAGGTCGTAGGCGATTGACGGCATATGCTGTAGCAGATGAATACCTAACCGGTTCTGTCCAGTCAACAATGATGATTATATGTTCTTGGCCTTAAATCTTGCCGCCTAATCTTGATGGTCAATTCTCATCACCCCGCTTTTCGTACGATATCCCTAAACCTTTGATTTTTCTTAATTTCTTTACATTGTGGTTCTTTGAATTCTTCCTGACTTACTCCATATTTAAGCATTTTAACTGTCAAGAAATAACTCTCAACAATCGGGAAGTAAATTAAGAAAAAGAGGTTGTCTGTAAAGTCGGTTTACTGACGATAGTTTAACGTGACAACGTCATAAGAAAATATTGATGGGATGGTTGCAATTTTCAAAACAAAATTTTAGTTTTATTTGTTTGATAGATATTTTCTATGGATATAGAGGAGGAGGAGGTAAATGGAATTGCAATGGAATAGGTCAAGTTACATTTACACAAACGTGAAAAATGACGAAACATTTATCAAATTCATGAAAGATATCTTCAATTTCGATTGTGCATAAGACGTTAATAAGTCAACAACACTAAGAGGCATCATCATCGATTTACCTTTTTCAAGACACTTTACACTCGAAACACTCCCTTTCATTTCCTAGTTTTTCTATCATCGTCCTATTCTCAACAGAGAAATGGTTCATTACCATGCACACAGGAAGAAGGCATATGCAAATACAAGTATGTGAATTTATATACCTACATATGCGCATATACATATATATATATATGCTCACTCAAGTAGGACAGAGCCAGATGTCGAACGTTGCCGAACGCGGGGCCGATTGTGCTCTTTGTCGTTCGTTCCGCTCTCTCGCTTGCAGTTCAAGCACATTAGCTTACATTTGCTTGCGTACGGAATAGATTCGTATATTTGATATGTCCATATGATTTGTATGCATCTTTACATATAGATTTATTCTTTTTGAAAATTGCGCGAAATTGTATATGTATATGCATGTTTATATACATATATTAGTATACAACATACCTTATAAGGTATGTGGTAAATATTACCATACATTTTTTCCTTCATATATAATAAAAAAATTAATAATAATAACATTCAAACAACAGGTATTATTACAATAACAAACTTGGTTTTATTTTAAATTCTTCAAGTAAATCAAATTAATAATAATCAATAAGAAGGCATATGCAAATACAAATACGAGAATTTATATATATACATATGCGCATATACATACATATATACGCTCACTTAAGTAGGAGAGAGCAAGATGTCGAACGTTGCCGTTCGTTTGCTTTGTTTGCTTTGTCGTTCGTTCTGCGCTTCCGCTTGCAGTTCATTCAAGGTAACGACAATGAGCAAGGTAACGACAAATGAGCAAGGTAACACTAATGAGCAAGGCAACGACACATTTTTTCGTGCGTGCAGCCGGCTAAATCGAATTATAAGACGTTATAACGTCAAAAAGAGGTTGTCTGTAAAGTCGGTTTACTGACGATAGTTTAACGTGACAACGTCTTAAGAAAATATTGATGGAATGGTTGCAATTTTCAAAACAAAATTTTAATTTTATTTGTTTGATAGATATTTTGTATGGATATAGAGGAGGAGGAGGTAAATGGAATTGCAATGGAATAGGTCAAGTTACATTTACACAAACGTGAAAAATGACGAAACATTTATCAAATTCATGAAAGATATCTTCAATTTCGATTGTACATCAGACGTTAATAAGTCAACAACACTTAGAGGCATCATCATCGATTTGACTTTCTAGAGACACATTACACTTGAAACACTCCCTTTCATTTCCTATTTTTCCTATCATCGTTTATTCTCAACAGAGAATTGGTTCGTTACCATGCACACAGGAAGAAGGCATATGCAAATACAAGTATGTGAATTTATATACAAATGCGCATATACATACATATACATATATATATATATGCTCACTCAAGTAGGACAGAGCCAGATGTCGAACGTTACCGAACGCGGGGACTGATTGTGCTCTTTGTCGTTCGTTCCGCGCTCTCGCTTGCAGTTCAAGCACATTAGCTTACATTTGCTTGCGTACGGAATAGATTCGTATATTTGATATGTCCATATGATTTGTATGCATCTTTACATATAGATTTATTCTTTCTGAAAATTGCGCAAAATTGTATATGTATATGCATGTTTATATACATATATTAGTATACAACATATCTTATAAGGTATGTGGTAAATATTACCATACATTTTGACGTGATAACGTCTTATAATTCGATTTAGCAGGCTGCACGCACGAAAAAATGTGTCGTTACCTTGCTCATTTGCCGTTACCTTGCTCATTTATCGTTACCTTGCTCATTGTCGTTACCTTGCTCATTTGTCGTTACCTTGAATGAACTGCAAGCGAAAGCGCGGAACGAACGACAAAGCAAACAAAGCAAACGAACGGCAACGTTCGACATCTTGCTCTCTCCTACTTAAGTTAGCGTATATATATATGTATATGCGCATATATACATATATAAATTCACATATTTGTATTTGCATATGCCTTCTTCCTGTGTGCATGGTAATGAACCATTTCTCTGTTGAGAATAGGACGATGATAGAAAAAGTAGGAAATGAAAGGGAGTGTTTCGAGTGTAAAGTGTCTTGAAAAAGGCAAATCGATGATGGTGCCTCTTAGGGTCGTTGACTTATTAACGTCTGATGCACAATCGAAATTGAAGATATCTTTCATGAATTTGATAAATGTTTCGTCATTTTTCACGTTTGTGTAAATGTAACTTGACCTACATATTCCATTGCAATTCCATTTACCTCCTCCTCTATATCCATACAAAATATCTATCAAACAAATAAAATTAAAATTTTGTTTTGAAAATTGCAACCATTCCAACAATATTTTCGTATGACGTTGTCACGTTAAACTATCGTCAGTAAACCGACTTTACAGACAACCTCTTTTTTTCCTTCATATATAATAAAAAAATTAATAATAATAACATTAAAACAATAGGTATTATTAACAAACTTGGTTTTATTTTAAATTCTTCAAGTAAATCAAATTAATAATAATCAATAAGAAGGCATATGCAAATACAAATACGTGAATTTATATATGTACATTTGCGCATATACATACATATACACGCTCACTTAAATAGGAGAGAGCAAGATGTCGAACGTTGCCTTTCGTTTGCTTTGTTTGCTTTGTCGTTCGTTCCGCGCTTTCGCTTGCAGTTCATTCAAGGTAACGACAATAAGCAAGGTAACGACAAATGAGCATGGTAACGGCAATGAGCAAGGTAACGACAAATGAGCAAGGTAACACTAATGAGCAAGGTAACGACACATTTTTTCGTGCGTGCAGCCTGTTAAACCGAATTATAAGACGTTATCACGTCAAAAAGTCTCGTTCAGGGTATATAATTCTCCTACTCTGTCTGATTTTTACGAACATTCAATATCTTTTATTCCGCCAGGATAAGGGACTTTCTTTTCAGATCCTTTTCTAGATGCCCTTTTCTAGAATGCACGAAATGTTACTTGGATTTATGAAAGCAAAAAAATCGGATCGGATTAGCTATGAGATGTATAAATTTGCATCAAAAGGTTTCTTATCTGAGATACTAAAAACTGTGGCCCGACCCATAGAAATTTTAAAACGAAGACACTTCAAATCATATTTGGCTCCATGACGAATTTTCTTCCCCCTTTTTAAGCAAATCAATGGGTAAGACAAGATTGCTTGCTAAGCTCAACCTACTACTTACTGACTCTAAATAGAGAGAGTCTAACAGATTTTCTGCTTCTTATAATACGGAATATATATATGGAAGTTTGGCGACGGGAATATCGAGAGTGTCAATAATTAAAACAAGCTCGACGTGCTGCTTACCTACAAACTCTCTTAAATCTGAAGCTTGCGGATTCTAAAACTGATATTAATGCAACTTGGCTTAAATGTATTAATAATCCTCGAATCTGCATTTAAAACAAACTAAAAATTCATGATGCGTGCTCAAGGTCGATCATGTTTTATGAGGCGTTTCTTCGTTTCTGTATTAAAAAAGTAATATTTTTTGTCGCCAAATACTTTGAATTATATGATTCACTTCGAAACAGATTTGCTTCCGCATTATTTGCATACACTCCGAGCAGATATGTACTTTGTCTTTCGGTGTTTGATTCTGCCTAGTCACAGACACTCGCGCATCCTTGCTGAGGAAATTGTACGCCACGGCGCTCATTGTGCAAAAAAGTGAAAGTATATTTTGCTAATGTTAAATATGAGACCTCTTAATGATTTTACTTCTAAGCCCTTTTCTGTGTTCATGTCTTCGTCTTTATATGATCTTAAGAATAAAAAACGTTCGGCTTTTCTGGACTCTGCTGTTAAACCATATTTGTATGCTAACTTAGCACTTCGAGATGTTAAATATTTTAGTGATGATTTTCTTGCTTACGCTATTAGCTAAATTTTTCGTGCAAGAGGAAGCTTCTTAACCTAAATGCGAGACCTTTTAAGAATGCACTTTCTACCCCTGTTTGTAACTTGAATGTCATTAAAAACATCCAACACGTCATAGGCATTTGTTTCGTTGAAAACATCCAACACGTCATAGGCATTTCGTTTAGTGAATTTTGGTGCAAACACGTGAGATCAATCTAATCAAATTAAATACAGGGAAATGATTTTAAATTAATATGCTTTGTGCGTACTAAAGTTTTAGTTATTGGAATTGACGGTACTCCAAGTAATTTAAATGAATATCTAATAACATCCGTAACTAAAACTCAGACGTAGTTAAATAAAACTCTTTTACTAAGAAGAATTTGATTAAATTTTACTAGAATTAAGAAATTCAATGTCTGCTTAAAGATGCAATTGACAAACAAAGCAAACCATTCCCCCATTTGATAAGGCAGACCACAAACTTATATAAAAAGCAATGCAATAATTTGGGAGAATCGTATGAAGTTTCTAGCAAAGGCGATCAAAGCGGGAACTGAGAAATATTTAATAATGAATTTCATTGCCATTACCAGAGGATAGACTGTGTATGAGCATTGTGAAACAATAAATACAAGAAAGTGAACTGAAATTCTTCAATATTTTATTTGAAAAGTTTAAAAATTTAATTTAAGTTTGACGGAATTCTAATGGAAACACATAACACAATACAAATACGCAAACATCCAAGCACACAAGCACGCAAACTACACAAATAATATAAATGCTTTTGTATTGTAAATGAAGTGTTTGCAATTTCCCGATTTTCATCGTACTGCGCCAAAAGGGAGAGTAAGAGTGTGAATGAGGGGTCGCATGGCGTATACGTAACTTGCACACTCGCATGGGTTGAAGTCGTGAAAACAATGTATGCGTACAAATGGCTTACTAAACATAAGGACAATAAAACTATTTTCTACATACATATGTACATACATACATACCCCTTCACAGGCGTTACAAGTATTGTGAGGCGGCTTTGGGGTTTGGGTTCACAAATGATGGAAATGCAAATTTCAAGAAATATATGCAATTTGTATGCAGCGATTGATGTGCAACAAACTGTGCAAGAGGGCAGGATGTTTTCACACACGCCTGTTCATGCACGTACTTATAATGTACAAATACATGTGCATGCATGCAACATCTTGCCTCACAAACTGGAAGTTGTCCTGCAAGTGCGCTAACGAATTGCTTTATTTGACTCAAATTGCTGTAAGCGCGCACACAAGTACATACATAAATGCAGTATAGACTGCAAGTTATTGGCATGATAACGAACAGGTGCGCCACCTAACATGCAAAACGCTACTTTGTGCCTGCGAAAATGTGTGAATATTCATTACTACTTGAAGCTGAGCAGATAGACACGCACACATACACTCGCATATGGCAGTTGCGTTATGGTGAAACGGAAAGCTACTTAGCAGACATTCTAGTTCCTGAACTGGCATTTAGTGGAAGAAATCATACTAGTTCGATAGTGACTAAAATTTTACTAGTTGCAAAATCACTAATAAGTAAGTACAGTAGGTTCTGTTTTTATGCGGCTTTTTTTTATGCGGTTTTGAAATAGTGCGGTTTTTTTTTAAATTACAAAATGCATGTCGACCTATCGGGAATTGTACATATAAACAAGATTCTAAACCAGCTAAGCAAAAACTCATCACAGATTACATCAGAAATGCTAACCCTACAAGTATGGAAGATATATAAAGATATAATTTTCAAAGATACAATATTTTGTTTATGCGATTTTATTTAATTATTTCAGATTCATGCGGTCTATGGAACGTATCTATAGTAATAATATGGGACTAGTGCCCTTTTTTATGCGATTTTATTACATTATTTCAGATTTATGCGGTTTTAGCATTTGAAACGTATCTATAGTTTTACAATAGAACTAGTAGCTTTTTTTATGCTGTTTCTTGCGGAACGTATCTACCGCATAAAAACAGAACCTACTGTACTTATAAAGCAAATATTATTGTTTCATGTTTTTATTTAAGGGGTTAGGGGTAGTCAGAATTGGATTTTTTTTGCATTTTCTTAAAAATATTGTGGGTGAATTTGAAGTGAATCCGACAAATACTTTTTGAGTTATTCAACAACTAGCAAAGGGCGCTTGATAGATTTCAATAATATTTATACTGCTTTTAAAAAACATAAAAAGCTTGTGCCTGATCGAAAGATTTTCTTTTTCAAAAATTTCGATTTTTGTTACACAATTAATTTCCGTGTTTTTTTTTTAAATCTGAAAAATATTTCCTGAGGCCGCCATATTGTTAATTTTGAAAAACAGAGCTTCGATCAGGCACTAGATTATTTATTAATAAAACTAATTTCTCTTGTCCGATTGATTTTAGATGAATCTCCTAGGACTTGTGATGATCACCGCAAGGCACTTCTAGAGAAACGGGCTCCCCACAAACAGCAGCACAAAATAAAGCAATTGACTAGCAAAAAAAAAAAGATTGAAAATCATAATTCTTTCGGGCCTCTGACTACCCTTAACCCCTTGATAATTTTTACTTCAGGTTTCAGTTTGAGAATCAATGAAAATTTCAAAAATGTATGTTTTTAAAGTAAACTCATTTTTATTTTTCATTAATTTTACCTTCATTTATCAAATTATTATTTACTGCTTGAATTTATCTCAAACTGGTGGTTTTCTTCTCAAATAAGAGTAGAATTTTCTGGGTCTATTATGAGCTGGTTCGGTAACTGGCATCATACTTATGCAAAGGCTGACAATTGAATCATAGGACGTCACCATGTTAGAAATGCCAGTTTCTAGCATTAAAAAAAAAAATTGAAGATGGACTATTTCAGCTCCAAGGTTTCGCAGAACTAGGTTTGCTTGCTGGGTACGCATCGAAGCCCCTTTGACGCTTACACTAATCCATGTAAGGGAAATACACTTCTGTGACAACTTTTGCGCAGCAGTTAGACGGCGCGTTGCATGCAAATCGCGAGTTTGTTGCCGAGCTGTATTTTGCAACATTTTCGCACTTAACAGCTTAGGTAATAAGTTTTGTAGCAAAATGTAAGATATTTGGTGTAATGTACGTCTATCACTTGTTTTAAAACTTGTAAAGTGAAGTAAAAGTGTTCTGTGCAAACGCAATCACATTTTTCTATTCAATCAAGATATTTGCTAGTTTTTATTTTATTCCATCAAAATATTTTTTATTTGTTCATAAAATAAAATATTAAAAATATGTATATATGTACGCTAATAACTGTATGTTGAAGGTAGTCTCTACTGAAGGTTTTTCGAAATAACTTTTCTTTCTGACATTTAAAGGGGCATGAAATGTTTACCATTAAGTTGCATTAAATAGTCTATTAGTAGTTTCTTATTACAGCCAACATTTTAAAAACTAAACGAAGGCGTTGAAAAAATGGCTGTGTGCTAAACTTCCTTAATCGGGAATAAGCAGGCAAGGATAGGTTAGGTGAAGTGGCTGTCCTTCAACACACCTAGGAAAGTTAGGGGCCACTTGCGATACCACCGGAACCATCCTTTTTCTACTTGGTCCTCTGTAAACCATTGTGTGCCCTTTAAAAGGCTGGCTGTGCTAGCTAGTTTGAGATTTGCAACATCCGCAATGTTGTCCAGAAAAGCGAGCCAGAGCAATCTCGTCCGCCTTTTGCAAAGAGCCATGTGCTCGCATAGAAGGCGTGTACCACTCTTTTCCTCTTCTATATCCTGACAGCTTCTACAATAGTCATTGGATGTCGCCCCTACATGCCGGTAGATATGTTTTTCTAATAGACAGTGCCCATTAATAGAAAAATACTGTGCCAGTATTTTTAATAATTTATGAGACTCTTTTACTGCTTATGGTGTTCATATGATAGGAGCAATTTTAGAGCTGCCTGACTATTGAAGTAAATGAAGATTTCTTACAGAGCCGAAATGTCAACGCGTTTGTCATTCTCAGCAAAATATTCGAAAAATAAGTGAAGATACTGGACAAAAGCAAGATGTTTCACTTAGACCCATAAACAGTAATTGTCCATACTGACACGACTGCATGGGATGCATCGAAAGTAAAGGGAAAGCGAATGTGAAAGGAAATGTTTTCAAATGGTTAACTGTATAATCTATGCTGATACGTAGTTGTTTAATATACAAATTGCTTCTGTCTTGGCTTCACGAAATCAGACTCTGATGAGTTTAATTTGCCTTTTCGCAAATAGTTATGCCGCGCGTTACATAAACTATATGGAGCTCCTGCGCATGGATTCTTTTCGGAAAAAGCGATCATAACAAATAGTTCCACCATTGCAAAAAGTTACGACTTTGTTCGTCAAAAAAAGAACACTCGATTACCTCAGGTATCCATTTACAGAGTGAGCTGAAGTTCAACTGTTTAAGAGCATCCTGCAGGTTGCTAAAGAAGGCTGAAATATATCACTTGGCCTTTAGCCTGCTTAGCTATAAAGTTCATCATCTAAGTTAGTATCTCTGGCGCTACCATTAATTTGGCACTAATTTAATAAAAGGATAGAAAAAAGGTAGTTTTACTTTTATTTATTTTGATGTTGGCTATTTCCAACTGATATTCTCAGAGCAATATGAAAACGTCTTTGTGTGCTTATTAAGCGCTGGGTCAGGTACGATACCTTCGAGGGCGAAGTACTGTAATATAGGGTTATCCAATGAGAGATGTTATTTTGGTATTAAAAGAAAAATACTATTTTTTAATATAAATGATCGGATGTTTATTTCATTATAAAGAGTCGTTAATAGTGGAAAATAAAATCAGGAAAATGATCACCGCGACCACGCATGCAGGACAATATCCTTTTCATGAAATTTTCCATAACCGAATTACAAGGTGCGCCGTCTTTTTGAAAATAAACGTTGTCCAAATCAATACCATCCAAATCTGGCCATAAAAATCGTTAATCATCTCTCGACAGCGAAAGATAACACCTGTTGTTGGAAAATCCTTTATGATTGCGCGTCACAAGTTGAAGGAAGTATGGGCTAATGGAGTTAAGCGCGTTGATGAAAATTTTGGATGTGAAAGCAACAAAAATTGTCGATTAATTGGCCAACTGCGGATCAGCGGTTACCCCACAGAGACTAGAGCCAATAATCGGAATCAGTTCAACAGGAATCATGAATTGGATCAGCGATTTTGAAAGCAATAAATGGCGATGGTCCTCTCTATAATGTTGCAGAACAGCGAAAATACTTTTACTTTAAAAAACTGATATAACTCACTATTTTCAATGCTGGCAACTCTCTTCATTAGGCCCCGTTCACACAGGGACACTTTTGCTGCCTCAACTTGCTTTGAATTTTCTTTTGATGTTCCCACAACTTGCAATTGAGAGTTCTTAGTCCACAGTTAACAAGAACAACAAAGCGTGTTGACAAAGCAGGATCATCATAAGTAACGATTTGAAGCAACAAAACTTGCTCTGCATGAACGCGGCCTTACTAATACTCATTAAGTACTTCTAAGCC
This sequence comes from Anastrepha ludens, assembly GCF_028408465.1. NCBI lineage: Eukaryota > Metazoa > Arthropoda > Insecta > Diptera > Tephritidae > Anastrepha > Anastrepha ludens. The sequence goes on along the minus strand of NC_071499.1, from coordinate 5,084,903 downwards.
AATGTCATCTTTTGCAGCTCTTTATCAGGACTGATAACAGGCGTAAATGTTTATTTATACCAGGTGCTTCATTCAGTCAGCACTTGCCAACGAGGTTTAGTATTAAGCTCCAAGCTTAACGATTCGCACCATTTCAAATTTTTATGTGGGCCAAGTATAGGAATTTTAAAATTGTCTAATTTTCTTGATTTTGCGTCTTATACTCGTATCTGGTTAAACAGCAGTAACAACATAACTAATATATCCGACATTATACAATAATATAATTAGCAAATAAATATAAAAGTTCACTCCTTTCTTGCCGCTGACCTGCAGCTGCTTAAAGTTGAGTTGAAATATTACCATGGCTTGAGCTGTCGGCGTGTGCCCAGAAGACGATGCAAATGAGAGGATTGGAAACGACAATAAATTCGCAAGTTTCTAAATGAATTATGTTTCCCTGGGCAACAACAAGGAAAACCAGATAAAATCCATACAAAATGAGCTTAGCGCCGTGCCACGTCATGCCAAGGCAAGAAGCAATGCCTCAAGCAAACCGCGTCGCACGCCGGGAATGCGAACTTAAGAAGCAGCACAAAGTGCAGATATTACCTATATTATGAATACTAGCTGCTGATCTACTAGTACGTTGTTATTGTTGCTCCCTATGGATGCGCATAGTTCGAGTAGTAGGAGTCTGTAAGTGCGTGGCAAGCGATGAAGCTAACAGTAACGCACAAGCGGCGTACAAAGGCACCTCAAGGTTGCAATCTTTGTTGAGTTTTTCTTTCACTTACATACTGCGGTCACATTGCCACACCAGAAGTGTGTTTTTGTATAGAAAGTTGATTACAAGACCTCTCACGACACAGTAGCTACATGTGTGAGTGTGTGTGTGCGCGGTACATGCAGATTATTATGTGTGTAGATGCAACGGATCTCACAAAGGTGGCAGCAAACATATAAAAACATGTGCGTTCACACAGCTGCATTGCACCTGTGCCTGAGTTCGTGTGAGAAATTGCAAGCAATATTCAAACTCGAGTAGGTGTAAAAGCTCTTGAATATGCAATTTATTGCTCCCAACTGAAGCGAGGCGGTAGATACTTTAACTTTTCATTTCTGCGGCGGCTTGGGTTTAAATATTTAAAACATTTATCGCATGTGCACGAGTATGAGTGTGGATCCGCGTGTGTGGCTTGACGCTATTTCATAACGAAAGTTGCAAGATATTCTTTGAAAAAAAAAAACGAAATGCAAAAGTTTACGCATTCCCATACAAACATATGTTTAAAAATAGTTTCCACATTTTGTTCGGTTTACAGATTATGGAAAAATACGTATTCAACTTAGGTAGGTGAAATCGTTGAAGTATCAGTCAGATGACTTTGAGACCCCCAACTGGCAGATATCTGCAACCAACCAGAGACGCCCCACTTTGAGAACCCCAACTGGCAGATATCTACAACCAACCAGAGCTGGTTATCTAACAGAGATGGTTGATGGGATTTAGGTTAATAAATCTATCTAGGAGAGTGTTGATCATCCAATGACTCCTAAGCACAGCTTATAGTTGGAAATTGAATGGCGCGGACTCCCCAGAACTTTCTGCGTCCTGCGTTTATTGTACTGGGGTCATAGGAATTTCGAAAAAGCACACGAAGAAATGGAGCTCCATCTGTTCTGCGCTATTCTGAGAAATAAGTTGTGCTATTTCCTTGTAACAATAGTCAGGGGGTTGCCTATGGCCCGGGTGGAGATCTCTGAGATAAATTCTGTCTACCTCTTCCTGGTCAGCTCACCAGCCACTTAATTTTTTATATATTCCAATGTCCTGGAACCCAGATCAGAAAAATTTTACATGCAGACCTAAGATATTAGATCTTCTCCTTACAGGAGTTGATTAGTATGGGTCTGCACCATGGCGTCGTCAGTGCCTTGGTCACAGCTTGACTATTGGAAAAAATGTTAATATCTCCCACGCTATCGCGTTCCCTAAGCATTCTGCATGTCTTCAGCAGCGCCAAGACGTCTGCCTGAAGAACACTAGCAGTGTTCGGCAGTTTTAAGGAAACTGATAAATTGCCTGCTCCAACTGTCGATTCTATATTGAAAAAGTTAGTGAAGACAGACCTCCTGAGCTAGTGATATTACAGCCTTTCCGAAGAGCTTCCCACCAGACCAGGCGTCCATAAGTTAAAATTGGCAGAACAACTACGTTGTACATGCAAAGAACATTCGAAAAGTCTCACGAATCAATTCGCAACATTTTACACCATCAAAGGGCATGAGACGCGTGGCTACTCGACTCGCTCGAAGGGAGTTGAATTTCTCTCAAAAAATTCATCGGAAGAAGATGGCTGAAGTGCTTGAGCAAGTGATTTCCGACCCAACTTTTATCCAGCATAACAGGTGATGGGACGTGGGTATATGAGTTTGACATACAAACCAGTCAACAGGCGACTGAATGCCACTATCCACATGAGCCGAAACCCAAAAAAACACGTCAATGCCGGTCAAAAGTGAATGTTATGCTACTCGTTTTCTTTGATTATCATGGGGTTGCGCACACGGAATTCGCTCCAAATGGTTCTGCGGTAAATAAGGACTATTATTTGGAAGTTATGCGACGTGTGAGAGAGAATGTGCGTAGGAAACGACCCAATTTGTGGAAAGAAAACTCATGGATCTTGCAGCATGGTCACGCACCGTCTCACAAGGCTCATATTGTGAACACTTTTTTGACCAAAAACTCGACAAATATCATTGAACAACCACCAGATTCACCGAATTTAGCCCCTTGTGGCTTTTCCAAAACTTAAATTACCACTCCGCGGACGCCGCTTTGAGTCGATAGAGACCATTAAGCAGAATTCGCCGAAGGAACTGAAGAAGATATTTTCATATGCGCGCGCTTAAAAGGTGCTTTGATGATTGGACTAATCGTTGCTATATGTATATTGCTTCCAATGGTGCCTATTTATTGAACAATTCCCGGTACTTTTTTGACAGAATGTATTTATTAATAGATTCACTAAAAGTAATTATAGGAGTACAAATTCAAATTCTTGAATATCATAGTTGTACTAAATTTTTTCACGGCGGGTGATTTGGATTAATTGACATATTTATGTATCCACTTTCTAAAAGACCGTCAATATTTTTTCCTCATCTGTGGAATGGAATATGACAGCAGCTAGAAAAATATTCTTGTGGTTGTACATCGGTTGCTTTATGTACATCGGTTGCTATTCACTGTAACGGCAGGTCTTTCTTAATGTTGCAAGAAATAATGACCAATGATGCCGCCAGTGCTCTTTGAACTTCGCGAATAGATTTATTTTTCTTTTTTTTTTTCAAAATACATTTTAACGATATGGAAGCGTTGTTTTGGTGTTAAATGATTCATGGTGACTTGCCAAACCTTACTGGGCAGAAATGCCAACATAGCTGTCAAAATCATTCTCAGCTGTCAAATCATAGTTATTGATAGATCTCATGCAACTAACTAATGCTTCATTGCGATTGGTTGAAATGAATAAACGAATTTCATTGAAGAATTTTTAAAAGATGCTCTTGTCAGACCAAAGTTCCATCAAACATTTAACAACCACCAAAAAAAAAAATATTTCAAGTAAATTGTGAGAAGCGTTGAGAGTGCCTGCACATTAAAAAAAAGCACGACTGCTACGTAATTTGTTGTAATAAACTATACAACTTTTTTTTTTATTTTTGTTACTTGCAACATCATAGCACATTTCAACGAGAAATGGCAATTGTATTAAATTTAATAGCTCAATTTTGCCAGCTCTCACCAATGCCTAGATAAATCGCAAAAAGCCAATTAAAAATCCAATAGACCTCTCATGGAAAGCAACGCTACTCGAAAGTGCCATTGCGCATCAATTGTAAATAACGGTAAATTCAACCTTGCCTCTCATCAGCCCCAAGAGTGTGCATAAATTGTTATGCCGGATTTCCGGTGCTAATGCACACATAAAAACGCACACACATACATACACACCAACCATAAATGTTCAATGCACTTTTTGCATCAGCGCGAATAGCTGTGCTCCAATACTTGTGCCCTTTCTGTGCATATATGAGTACGCCTATGCGCAGCATAAAAAAAGCAACAACATGCTATGGAGTTGGTAAGTGAGAAGTGCTCTGTAAAATGGTGTGACACTACAATACATACGTACATACATACATGTGCACTTTTTATACAGTTGACTTTTTGTTGGGCTGCTGTTAATTTTTGTTGCTGTATATTTTATTATTTTCACTATTCGCCAATTTATCGCGCTGTGAAGCACTTGTCAATATACCAGCGAGGTTATCTGCCCAATGGGGTAATATGCATGACCTCCGGCGCTTAAAAACCTAAATTAAAAGGTAAAAGCAAAAAGGTAAAATATTCATGGGGCACATTTTCGCTGGGAGTATAGTGAAACACTCTCGAATACGGAGTAGTCTCACACTAATGATTTCAAGCCGGGTACAAGATGAATGTAAAGGCAGCAGCCAAACTTTAAGTGAAATATTACATTAGTAGGATATCTATATACCAAAAAAAAAAATCGGCAGCACTGTAGCCGTAATTGCTAAGTGTTTATTAGCACTTCACTCCTTTACTTCACTGACATTAAGGTCAACTAATTATTGGTCCCATCAAGTAAACTATACAAAACCCCATATAATAGACTTAAAAAAAAGTTGACTCGACTTGACATCAATAAATTCGGACTACTTCTTATTGGACACACAAAGACTACACGCGGACATCTCATAACCAACGCCAACCCAACTACGTGCATGTGCAACTCAAACCTAAGAAGTCATCATCACCATTTCCTTTATCTCCTACTGGAGCATAGCGCCTCAAGAAGAGTTAACTCCTATCCTAACTCCTAGATTTCCCGCGATAGTTATAAGCACAAAGCGGAAGTTCAATAAGAATTATCGTCCTTTAATGACTAACCACATATTGGTAGTACACTTCCCGGAAATCTGTGGACGCTGCATCAAAACATAGATTATTAGCATGACTGGTTGTTGAATGCCGCCAAAACACTCGCCATGACACTAGGAGAACCATAGGAACTCAGGATTTGTAAAGAGTTTGGCGCAGCCCCAAAACCTCTCTGAGAGTCTCTCTTTCTTTTCCTATTCGCAGCTAACCTTCGTATTGTAGGGCCATTTACTATCCAAAACCTGTGATTCGTTGGGCTGCCTACAGCTCGGTATTTGCGAAACATCCCTAACTCCACAATCTGAAAAAGTGAAAAGTATAGTACCGTACTCCATATCCTCCTCCATTGCCCAATATACTACGCCCGCAGAAGTCAAATCTTCAGCAACTCAAACTCAGTGACCCACCTATTTTCTCCATTTTCCGATTCAATAGCTTCAATAATAAAATTTCTTAAAGTAACCAACCTACAAAAGAGAATTTAATATATGTAAGGCGGAAAGCCTCAATGCTAATGCTCATATTACAATTAGATTATAAGATTTATTCTTTAATTGAATTTTATAAAACAAAATAAAAAATTGCAACTAGTATATTTAAGGTCACTGTGTAACTAGTATCACGATCGCCAATAGTTGCATACTTTGGGTTTTTAGTGTACAACGTACATTATACATACATATATATATGGACATGTGTACTAACACATATGTATATATTCCATCTGCCTGCAAAAGCTACTACTAACATTTTTGCCGGCATTTTGTTTAGGTTTTTTTAGCGAATTTAATTTGATATATTTTTTCACTACATAAAAAGTTTTTACATACGCAGAAATTGATTAACATGCTCCATCGGAAAAACTGCATAATAATAATTATTAAATTACAACAAGCCAAATTAAATTTGAAATTGAATTATTTTTCCGGAAAGTTTTGTGGAATTGATTCCTGAAAAAAAAATTATGCAACTGGCAGTTTTAACATAAATTTGATTATTTATTCACTGAATTCGATTCGTTTTAGTTTAAGAATATTAAGTTGAGTTGCCGAGTGAAAAGGGAAAATCACGTTGAAAAGTGAGGTGAGTATTTTAAAGTTGAGTTGGCGAATGGAGAGTGAAGACTACATTCAACTGTAAGGTGGGAATTTTAAAGATAAGTCATTGACCGAAGAGTGAATATCACGTAGAGCAGTTAGTTTTGCATTTAACTTATTCGCTGCGCTATCGTCATCGTAAAGCTCATACAGCTTATCGTTCTATCACCTCCGATATTCGCCGTCACCAACGTGCAAAGGTCCAAAAATCTTCCGCAGAATCTTTCTTTAAAACACTCTAAAGGACGCCTCATCGAATGTTATCATCGTCCAAGCTTCTAGTCGAGAGAGGACTTTACTACTCAATTATCCTACTTAGCCCAAAAGTAGCAATTCTTGGGAAGAGAGATTCTTGCGGCAGACAACGCGGTATATGGGCAACCTCTTTTCGTGCTGTCGAAAGAAACTTTTTAAGGATGATAAGTGCGAATATCTGGTCAATTGTCAGTTTTCTTGACCTTAAACTACACTGATAAGGCCCAATAAGTTGGTTGATGGTGCGCCTTAGGCTTTCTGCGGTAATCATTCGACCATGTTTGGCATCTGCTCAGTTTCTCGCCATGTTTGAATAGCTCAGCTGGCAGTTCATCGACTCCCGGCGGCTTTGCTGTTCCTTAGCCACGTTATCGCTATTCTCCCCTCGTCATAGTGAGGTAATGGAAAGACAGTCCCATCATCCACGATAGGGGGATCGGGATTTTCACATCCTCCGTGATATGTACAGCTGTCGCTATTTAGTAAATTAGAGAAGTGTTCCCTCCATAATTTAAGTACGATCTGGATGTCAGTCACCAGATCACCGTCTCTGTTCTTACAGGAAAACGCTACGGTCTTGATACCTTCTGTAAGTCGCGGAACTTTCTGGTAGAGTTTTCGACCGTTTTTCTTATCGGCCAGTATCTCAAGCATCTTCTGGTAATACGTCTCTCATACTTTCTCAGCTCCCGGTTGCGAACTGATATGGTTCATGTTGACCATACAGACATCTGAAACACTACAAGCGTGTTTGCTATCTATCACAACATGGACGTTCCCTTCCTTGACCACCTTGGCTTTGAAGCCGCTAATCCTCATTTTTATGTCGCGCCGCGGGTTGCACTTAAAGGAACGTTCCAGGCGTTTATAGAAGTAGTCTTTGGTCACACCGTTCTTCTCTTCTGTAGCGGCGTGAGCGCAAATAAGCGAGATGTAGATAAATTGCACTTGGATGCGGATTATTGCGAGGCGTTTATCCACCGTAGTGAAAGAAAGTACCTGACGTCGAATTTTGTTCCTGCATTGAATTTCCGCTCCCTTACATGGTAACTGTAGTAGACGTTGCAGGGTTTAATGGTTTTCTCGTCTTATCCCGGCCATCGCATCACTTGAATGGCGGCGAAGTCATCCTTTTCTCCTACGAGGATATCAATCAGCCTGGCAGAGGCACCTTCTCCATTCGTTTGCGGTGGTCGTCATAAGAGTAGTGAGTTCTCATCCGAGGCTTTGTTTGTGTTTTCATTGGGGGAGGATTTTTATATGGAGGGTCCTAACCCTAGTCCAGTATCCTGAGCTGTTTCGCCTTTTCACATTAGCTCGCTCACCAACGGTTATTCGGAAGCTATCCGGAGCATACTTGCGTGAGGCCCAGACGTTGTAGGCTGCCTGAACCGTATGTAAAAGGATCGTTCAGGCCACTTCAAGGCGAATTGTGATCAAAGACTTTCCCCGCTTGCGAGTACTTTTGCAGACGGAGCCATCCATCGGTTTTGCTTAAAACCTTACTTCCAGAACCTTATTTTTGTTATAACAAATGTGGGCCGGATTCCATTTACTGTTAGCAAGTGGGTCCAACTAGATGCCTACATGAATATTGTATTAGTGTGAGAGTCAATTGCAGAAGTCTACAAAAAAAAATTATATTTTTAATTTTATTGCACAAAATCTGATGTTAGGTACCGAAAAGCACCAAGTTATCACCAAGCACGACTGCAACCTGAAAATTCTATTGGGATCTTTTTCATAGGCTCGAGGACTATAAATGTCGGTTTCGCACTTTTTCTGGTTAATTTATCTGCTATTTAATTTCCAGTACTTCCAATGTGCCCTGGACGCCATATAATATGTACCTAGCTGTACTGCCTTAAGGTATTCAGCTTATCAAGCCGTTCCACCAACATAACAAACTCAATAGAAATATTCCGTTTTGAACTTATTTTGATTAAATAAAATGTTTATCTAGTTCAATGTTTGGCAAACAATTTTCTTAATGTAATTTGTTTAAGAATTTTTGTTAGATGTTTTTTTTTAATTCGAAAAATTGCTCTGGGTTCTACACCTTGATAAGAAAAGTAACTTTTCCTTCTACTAGTCACGTAAAATAAATCATTTATGAAATCATCATGAAAGAATACATTCAGAAGTCAGACTTAAAATTCCAGTCGACTGGTGTTAGAAAGAGCAAATCCAACGAAAAAGACTGGGCTTGTGAAAAACAATTCGTACCACTACAGCGCACCATTTCGAAAAGCTATCAAGTGAACAAGTCTCCGGCGAAGAGCTCAATGAATATTATTGAACAACCACCACATTCACCGCCTGATACCTCTGGCTGTCTGTTTTGGCTTTCAAGAACTCAAACTAATACTTTAAGGCACCTGTTTCCAGTCTTTAGAAGACATGAAACAGTAAGAACTGAGGTCGATTTGTAGAAAATGCGTTTGAAAACTGTTCTGATGATTGGAAGATTTGTTGGCATATGTGCGTTATTTCGGTAATGGGCCTAAATACGTAGAAAACGATGGAATACATTTGAGCAAATAGTAAATATCGTACTTCTATTGACCAGTTGTCAGTATTTTTGAAGGCATTGGGTGTTTTTTAAGAGCTTGAGAAAAATGGTAGTACAAAACAAAATATTGTTGAAATGTATTATTTTACTATAATTATATAGAAAGCTTCATGACATTTATGTCCGCTGCGGCTACGAGATCCATGGCCCATCCGATCACTCCAATAAATCGATGCGTGTCCTTGTTAGAGAGGACCGATGATGCCGCCAGTAGTCCATGGATTTCGCGAACATATTTCTTTTTTTCAAAGTAAATTTGCACAATTTGGAAGAGTAGTTCTGGCGTTAAACGGTTCATGGTGAATCGTCGAGCCTTATTGAACAAAAATCAAAACACAGTTTGCCATTCTCAGCTGCCAATCCATAGCTATCGGTATCGATAGGTCTCACCTGCAGTTAAAAACCCACCCGATATAATTTAAATTTAATAATTGAGCCACTCGAGTGCATATATCTAAGTGCACTGACTTCCAACTGAAAAATTTATTGAAATACTTCATTTAATTTATTCATTTGCCTTCAGTCGGTTGTGCAAGCAAGCAAATAAGTAATCAATTACTCCCTATGTGATAATGTCATAATTTTCGTTTGGCTCTTTACCAAAAAACGCAAGTCCTTCCTGCGGCGGGGTTTGCCAAACCACATTTCTAATTTCCTTAGCAAAATGCACAAGGTTGCAGCAGAAGGTTTCTCGTAAATGTCAACGATTATCCTTCTGAATTTATAATAAACCAACAAAAAAAAAAAAAAAATTAAACATTCTCATTTGTTTGTTATACTTTTGAAGGCAAATGTTTAAGAAATTGCGACTATTTTCTATTTCTCATGTTGAGATTTTTAAATCACAACCGGATGCCAAGTCGTTTTGTCCCGTGCGCAGCAGGAGCACGTGGCGAACCAAAAAATATCTCACTTGCGTAGCCAACAAATACACTTTGGGCGACACACATTCGCACAGAGAAAGTTTATGCTTAGTTCGTGCCAACGCCAATCCGTACCTACAACAACAATAAAGTAATCTATGATTTTGCGCTTAACATTAATACATGCAAGGGCGTCTAAGCGAAAGCCTTGTTGGGCCGCCCACAGTTTTGTTTCCGTTTTTGTGGCAAAAAGTTTGCACGTGAAATATTACAATGGAATTATTTTGGGTAAAAAAGTGCCAAAAATAAATTGAGAATAGTCACAAGTACCACCATAACAAACTCGCTAGCCGGGAAACTCGTAGCAACCGCAACATATCGCACTTTCAACTTCAGTAACTTTGGCTAAAATGAGGATTTGTATTGCGGCCAGAATCAAATATTTATGCCAAATTCACGCATTACGACTTAGTGGCTGTGTCAGAAGTCGAACCAAGGAAATTGCAAATGCACGGCAGTTTTATTTGTATGCTTGTGTGTATAAGCATTTGCTCATAAGTATGTGTGCATGTCTGTGCCTGCTGGCTTCAAAAGACAAAACTAACTTTTGGCGCGCATTTAAATAATCGAGCTGCTAGCTAACAACTTACGCTCTCATAGTTTGATACCGCATCCCCCTCACCCTAGGAATGTTTTGCTAATTCGTTTGCCATAATTTGCGATTTCGGATTGCCACCAACTATCAATATTTGTCTATCTATAGGCAGCCATCAAAGCGCGTAGGGATGGAACATCTAACGTGCAAGTCAGTAGACCGATTTCCACTCGGGCGCTGCGTTGGAGATTGAAGCCACAAAATTGGTAAATTTACGGAGGCTCTGTGCTGTATGTATGCATGCATATAGTCTTTTGCTGTAGTAGTACGTAAATAAATGCTCGCACGGATTTTTGCCAATGAGTGGGACTTGTCTAAACCGACACTTAGTTACCACAAAGCAGCCAAGAGCTTTCAGCGCGCCACCAAAACGTCAACTTGAGTGCATTTAATGCTTTTGGAAGGGTTTCAAGATTTGCAAAGATATTTGCGAGATTAAAATGGAAATTCTGTGCGTTTGCTGATGCAAATAAACTTTTGCTTTGTTGTAGGGTAGCTGATTTGCTTTGCTGTAGGCACACGCACACACACTCACACACACATACGTATGATTTGATACGTATGAGGATTGAAAATAGTTAGCGGCGTGATAGTGTTTGTGTGAGATATTGCAGCACTTATTCGATCACAGTGTGCTTTTCGAAGTGCTTTAGACACACACATTCACATTCAATCTTTTCGATTGACAGAATATTCACAGTTGGGGCCTTGGCTTATGCCGCTGTCTTCGCCTACCGTTAAGGAAATCAAGTTTCTTAGAACTATTTTCAATCTGAATTTCTGAATAAAAAAAATTTTAAATAAGTTAAGGATACAATTTTCGAATTGAGTAAGTTGGCACATTTCTTTTTGAATTAGGCAAAGAAAACAAATTTACTTGAAGTAAAATAACATTTTGGTTCTCACTTCTTTCCTACGCCTGCTGATATAGCAGACCTTGACATCAAAAATCTAATAAATCTGCTGGTGAAGCAGCATAAAGTGGTTATCACAACCGAAAATAAGCCCCCTTGGGATTAACTTGATTTCTTCGTCCTAGTGGGCCCACTCTCTAGGCAACCATTATAACCTAACCAAAACAGTATCAGACTCAAATAGTATGTCAACCTTTTCATTATTCTTACGATTACTTCAGATCTGCAGGCAAGATATATTTCTAACAGTATGCCAGTAAGTAGGTAGTCAAATGTGGGCTACGGCCACGGCAAGATCATAACTGGAGATCCCGTTTCGGAGCCTCCTATACTGGTAGACTATGCACCCTCGCCTACAATTGCCTTTACAACATTCACCCTCAAGGGAAGAGTGAGAACGAAACGATGCAAGGCAGTGTGAAACCATCCATATATACACAGATGGCTCGAAGCTCGAGGCTAGGGTGGGGGGAAGTATATATTTCGAGCATCTGAGGAGCCCGCTTAGTTTTGGCTTCCCAACTACTGCAGTGTCTTTTAGGCTGCACTGATGGCAATAATATCGCCAGGTAGCGATATCTCTTAATGAGATGGCTGAGTCATTTCACTCAAAGGTAGCATGAGTCCTGGGCGATTACAAAATTCAGGACCGATGAACTAGCAAAACTTGGGGCCAAATTAACTGATGGATACACAGACAATGATATAGGCATAACCTTACTGACTTTCAACCGACTTATTTTTGAGTAAATTGTACGAACAGCGAGTGAACCCAACTGTAGAATCGCCTGACAATTACGACTGACGTTTAATGCTAAACGCACAGAATATCTGCCCAGAAGATGGTCGTGCAAACAAAACTGGACAAACTAAGCAATAAACACACCAGAGGCAGGTGTCATACGGCTCCAATAATTGAGAAATTGAGGAAAAATCGCTTGTGCTGGTAAGGACACAACATGAGAAGACCTGATCAGCATATAGAAAAAAAAATTTGTAGCTCAGCCGCTTCCATAAATGAGACTCTGCCCCGGAGCTTTAAATCCTGGCTGAGCATCATTCAAAATGATATGCAGCGGATGGGAGTCAACGATGGGACAAATTAGGACCGATTAATTTTGAGATTGTGTACCAAGGGGGCCGTTGGGATCGGCTCATGTTGGGGAAAAGAAAAGAAAAAGTAAAAAGCAAATTGCTGTATTTGAGGCTTCAAAACCTCGCACGTTATAGAGAAGCCAATTTATCCTGTTTTAACGATTAAATGGAGAGCGACCAATAATGATGTACGGTTCGGAATGTTAGGCAACGCAAGGTAAGCAAACCGGAAGATGCACGTGGTGAAAGTGAACATGTTTCGCTGGGCAACAGGAATAACGCGCGTGGACAGAGGTACCAAGGTACCACAAAATATGAAAACTTAACCCTTCTCGGAGAAAACGAGAGAAGGCAAGCTGAGACGGTATGGACACGTAATGCGTCGAGACGAAGACCAAATCGTTCAAATCGCCATGAACATATTTTGAGCCAACAAGAACTAGAGGAAGACCACAATCGACCTGGCTTAATGCGATACGAAGTGACATAGGAGAGTAGTATCTTGATGATGTAACGACGCAGTACTGAGGAACCTGACGGATGAGGACAATGAGGACAAGAAATAAAGAGGGGGAGCGATGTGACTGTTTGGTGTCCTTTTAGGAGCGGTGGTAGTCGTATTCAAATTTTGTAATCTTTTTTTTGGCGGCTGTTAAAGAACTGGACGATATTTTGCGCACTGTTCTACTGAAATAATTCTAACTGGCGACTGGCGCCGATTTAGTACCACTGTTTTCGTGAGATATCTGTTACATTTTTGTTTGCTTGAGTCAGATCCATTTCGTGAGATCCACGTATAGCAGCAAACTGGTTATATCTATGTTTGATCGAAAGAGCGAAGCCTTACTCTGGCTAGACCTAGACATTCGAATAAATAGAAAAGGCTTTATTTCATCCCCTTCGCCTGATCCCCCATTTTCCATTGATGCGTGAGAAGCGTGGGCGAGAGCATCCTTAAAGGAAATTCGTCCTCTGGATGTTGTACGACGGCCTTGTTTTTCTTTTTGTAGTGCAGGTAGTTATTTGCTTCTACGTTCTTTCGGCTGCAGCAAAGTAGTGTGAAGCAATGGATGTGTTTATTGTGTTGAACGGGGTAGCAACTGCATCGCCTCTTTTATGTCTAGTGTCGAGTCTTTTCTTGCTAGTTCATCTGCTGTCTCATTACGCTCTATATTCCATTGGCTGGGAACCTCTAACAGAGTAGTTTGAAGTCAATGGCTAAGCAATTCTATCATAGTTGCTCTCTACACTGTAAACCTGGCTTGGATGAAATGGAATTGGAATCTAAGGCCTTAACAGTTGCTTGACTTTCTGAAAAGATAGATACTCTTGCACCAATTTTTTTGTAGTGGTTTAGTGATTTGCAAGCTTCCCTGATTGCTAATGGTTCTGCTTGGAGCACGCTGACATAACCAGCAAGTCGAATGGATTTGGATAAGTTGAGCGGCTGTTTTGTGCACTGAGTTCGATTATCGTTGAATTCTGTGTTTGAATTTTGTACTTTAAAAATCGATAGATTAATTTTTTGTACAAATAGCAGATTTGGCTAAATTAATTGGGCGCAGTTAATTATCCACACCACAGTAATGGAAATTTAGACACTCTGCAGTTATTATAATTTTTGCCAATTTGCAAATAATTAATTGCCAGCGTAATTGAACAAAAGGGCAAACGTTTTTGCCAAAGCCCACTGAACAACACACAAAACAACAACATTAAAGAAAAAAAATCTTAAATGCTGTAACACATAAAATACATACAAATTTACACAATACTGAACATGACAGAATTTTAGAACCGGCAATTATTCGGGCATTGAATACAACAAATATTTTGGCTTGCAGCGAATTGATGACAAAAAGGGATTATTTGTTGCTGCATTGGGCATATTAAAAATCCATTGAATATAATTGCGCAAATTACATCAATGAAAATGTTTTAATGTCAATCGCTTTTGTGGCTTATTTGGCTCGATTATCGGCTATCGCTGGTGCTTTTGTTTTTATCAATGTTTTGTTTTCGCTTTTTTGCTCCTGGCGTTTGCTGATAATTTTGCACTTGTAATGATTATTGTTTTATTGTTTTTGGTTTTCTGCCCAGAGCACTTTTCCAAATTAAAAGCGATGGTATTAATTTGGCGTTAATTAAATTTGTTGAAAAATGGTTGGGCAAGCGTGTCGACGTTGCAATCAACAGTGAAGCAAATGCAGCGGAAGTGAAGGTGGAGCGAAAGACGCTGAGATGAAAAGTGATAAGTGACAAGTCAACATGGCTTCTTTCAATGAATGTGAAGATAAATGTTGGCCACTTTTCAGCTGGGTCTGTAGAAGGAGCATAAAGTTATGGGCTATCACGTGGAGAGAGAGGGAGAGAGATGATGCGCGGTGGGGCAGCGAACGGCATAACGCAACAACACTTGCCAAACGCCATAGCGTTGGCTTTTTGATTTATTGGCCATTCGATTCGTGGCAACCGGCACAAAGAGCTTACATTTAATTACGTACACAAGCATGCACAACTAAATGCAACTGACCAATGATTATTTTTGCTTGTGGCAGGCGGCATTGCTACTTCCGACATATGTACGAGACTTGTTAAAAACAGAGGGTGATTTTTCAGTTTTTCCAAAAATATTTAAGTATTTATCAATAACTAATTTGGCCTCTTCAAAGTATTTTTTCTTCCAGAAATCCCGCAAGCGGCAATTAGGGCCCAAGGCTCTATTATGGTGCATTCGAAACTGGTCAGGTTATACCTGGTCTCTCTCTCGATTGCATCAGAATTCTTCGACATAAGGATAACTTGGGTACCGGGTCATAGTGACATTGCTGGAAACTGCGAAGCCGACGAACTGGCCAGACAAGGGACCTGTGAGGCAGTGTGCCCGCGAAAGGAGAGGACCGGGATCCCCTTGACAACCAGCGCTCTACTTCTGGAAGGATGGGCTTTGCACCAACTCAGCGAGCGCTGGGCAAGTACACGAACATGCAAGGTCGCGAAGTCCTTCTGGCCACGTTTGCATAGATTAGATTAGATTAGATTTGTGGGAGGTAGGACAAGTCCAAGCACTCTGTCAGTAGACCATTGTACTACACCCGCATGGATTTCAGTAGAAAGAATAGAGATAGGAAAGATAAAGAGTGGGTGGTAAGACTGATAAATTAGTTTGAGGTCAGTCTTCCACAAACCTCTTGGATTCATTTATGAATTTTAAGAGATCCGGAAGAGGAAGAGTATGAACTTTGTCCATACTCAGTGTATCGCAACCCAATATCCTACGTCTCATTCTGGAAAATGCAGGACAGCTGCAGAGAAAATGCTCTGCAGTGTCGTCATTCTCAAGACAGGATAGGTATATCGGGCTGTCTACGACCCCCATGATAGCCATATGCTGACCACAGACGTTGTGCCCTGTGATTTAGGAGGAAGGTCGCTGCTTTCCTGTTTGGTTCTTTCACAAAGTACTTGGCTACTCTCCACGAGTTCAACTCAGACCAACGTCCTCTATGGGAAGACCTCATGAGGTCGTCAATCCATAGTTGAACCGATGTGGAAGTGACACCAGAAAGGGTTCAGGGCCTAGTGGCATACTTTCAGGACCTTCATTTGCCAATTTATCAGCTAACTCGTTCCCTGTAATACCACAATGTTCAGGCACCCAAATAAGACTAACTTTATTGTGTTTTGCAACACTGTTCAGTTTTATCTTACATTCACCGACTAACTTCGAAGAGCAGCGTGGGTTAGCAAAGGCTTTCAGTGCAGCTTGACTGTCACTGCAAATTCCAATACTGTTGCCCCGCCACTTTTTCTCAATTAGCCAGTGCGCCACATTCAAGATGGCATAGACTTCCGTAAGGAATACCGTGGCCATCTGTCCTGTGGCATAGGAGTACTTAGTGTCTTCGTCTAAGTACCATCCAGATCCGCTTCCATCACTGGTTTTGGATCCGTCGGTGTAGAAAGTGTGCTGATATCCCGTTAATAGGTTCTCTGGACTTAGCCTTTGATCTCTATCTGGGATCAAAACATAATACTTCCTACCGAAGCTAACGACAGGCACCCGATTGTTCACCGGCATCGAGAACAGTGTGCACCGCTCTGACAACTGGTGGTATATCTGACCGTGGCCAGTGCTTACTTCATTTCCCCATACTCCGTTTAACTTAAGCCTGTATGCCGCCTTCATTGGTTCCTTTCGAGGATAGGAGGCGTTTGGATAGGAGGCGTTCGAGGGATATTCTGAGGATGACAAAATCTCATATCTCAAATTTCGTGGGCATCCTCACGGGGCACTATCCGGGGGGTATACATGCCTTGAGACTCGGAATTATTTCGAGTCCTTTTTGCGTCAGCTGTATGGAGGATGAGGTGGAATCATCCCAGCACCTGCCCCTTAGCTGTCCAGCTCTCGCGGGACTAAGATTCAAGCATCTTGGTTCTCACTTCTTTTCTGCGCCTGCTGATATAGCAGGTCTTGATATCAAAAATGTGATGAACTTCTTCAGTAGCATAAAGAGGCTCACACAACCGCAAATTAGTCACCGTTATAGTCCACAAACGCTCAACCCTCCCCACACCTATCCTTTTCGTCCTATCGTTTTTTTCTCTCACCTCTTTTTTCCCTCTTGCAATGGTAGCATAAAGGATGAACCAAACTTCTTTCGTCCAAGTGGGCCCACTCTCTGGGCAACCATTACTACCTAACCTAATCCCGCGGTTCCAATCCTCCAATTTTTGAAGCGTATATCGGACCGCTTCTTCGTATGGTGTTCAGGTCTTCCGTTCATTATCGGCTTAATGGTGAAAAATCTCTGTACTTTCATAAATTTCTTTCGTTTTTCTAAGTCGAGGAATGGCTGTTATTAATATACTGGAGTTGTGTTTGACCCAGAAAGACAATTTGCAAAATTTATTCAACGAGTGTAGGCGATCATTAACGAGGATCCTTCAACATCAGAGAGGGCACTAGTGAGCGAGTTTAATATTTCTGAGGGTCTAATCCGTCGAGTTGCCCATGAAAATCTTAGATATATATCTTATGTTGTACGCGGAGGACATTTTATGTCGAAGCAAACACGAGAACGGCTAGTTATCCGATCGAATCGCCTTCTGAACAAAATTAAAGCGCCCTGAAGCACCAGAGATGTGGTTTTTTTATTCTAAACACGAAATTTCCAGCCACTGTTATGGTTCTAGGTATTGTAAGCAACAAAGGACATGCCATGCAACCACACTTGGATTGATAGAGCAAGCGGTAGCAGCTAATAGATCTTTCAGCAAGACACTGCACCTTCACAGAAAACGATGGTGGCACAAGATTGGATGGGGAAAAATTTCCAGGACTACATAACACCGAACTAATGAGCATCTAATTCTCCAGACCTTAATTCTGTACATGCAATGTGCTTTGTTATGTTTCACGAAATGAGTCATCAACCAAAGTTTAATAAAAAAAAATCCTCATTTGTTGCCGATTTTAGGCCGATGCCGCTTCTTTCTTATAAACGCTAGGAGTTGCGCCCCCTGTCTGTGGCTGGCATCCAAAAGTGGTCTACTAGTAAGTGCCACCTGCAACGGGCACGAGGCGACCATTTGCCCGTAATTATATTTCAATATTTCTTAAACTGCTTGCTTTATTTAGCTTTTTTAGCCTACCTGAAAGCCATCATATGTCCATGAACCGAACTTCATCTCACAGCGTTGATCATCGAACGGAAACCATGTGATGTCGATTTTGCAGGTGGATTTGAAAATACCGGGCGGCACATAGAGACACGAACCATTGTTACGGACCACAACATTGGTGGCGTAGGTGCCATCGAACCCCTCATCGGCGCTGCAGAAAAATAAAAGAAATATGATTTTGAATGCAAAACGTTGCGAAAAGATCAGATAAATTATTTGAATGCAAAAAATAGTGAGGTATCTGTATTGGAAATAAAGTACTCATATAATTTTTTAAAAGCAGTTTTTTATTTCATGTTCTCAAATTTTTCCAAGCTATCTTTCATATTAATTATACCTTTACCTTGAATAAAATTATTAAGTTTTTGTACTATTAATTTATGTTCAGCTCAAGACCGAAAATGTCAACTAATATTTTTCTTACGAGGGTAGCTGCCAAGAAAGAAAACACGGCAAAATAATAATTAAAATATATTAACTTTATTGTTTTTCAAAATATTCTCCTTACAAGTCAGTACACTTCTGCATTCACTTGAAGCAATTTTCAAAGCACTTTTGCCACTATAAAGTGAATGCCTTCAAAATAAGTTGTTTAAAGGCTTTGAAAGCTTGTGCAGGTGTTGAAAGATGTTCGTGAACAAAAAGAAATCATTAGGTGCCAAAGGCAGATGACTCATTTTTTCGTTCTTTTGAGTGCTCAAAAGTTTTCTGATATGTGATAGTGAGCAGATATGTGATAGGTCGCATTGTGTTGGTGATATATGATTCGTCTTTGGGGGTTAGTTTTCATTAATTCTGCGAAACCTCAAAAAAAAATGGTTCCAAATCACTCAAAACGGACTATTTTTTTATACTGGGGCAATTGCGACATGCCCAGATTTTTCGGAAAAGCGGGCTCCCAAGTGCTTTGCGATGCTATTTCTTTCCGGCTCATGTGCACAGATCGAAGATTCGTCACCCGTTACCTTTCAGAGACGTGTTTTGAACCACCGCGGTTGCATTTCTTCAGCATTTCTTTACACCAATCGACACGAGACCGAGTCCTTTTTTGGGCAATTGCCCTTAACGCGCAAAGGCTCATGCAATATGAAATGTATGCTGATCGCGCTAATGCCTAAGGATGTTTCTATGATATCTCGCGATATGTCATTTGTCGGTTCATCTTTCGATATCAATAGACACACAGCATACATTGTTTCTGGCACAACAATCGTTTTTGGAATAGCTTCATGAAATTCATCCTACAAAGATCGACGACCACGTTAGAATTCATTGTACCACTGGCCAAGTGTGGTACTTTAAAGCCAACCACGTCGAAAATAGTAATAAATCATTGCGCGAAAATTCTCAAATTCACAAATAAGGCTCGTAAGCAAAAATAATACAAGGGGAAGCCCAAAATAAACAATATTTTTGATGGCGCCATCTTTTTAATGAGTTAGTACGTTAGAAGTTACATCCCTAGCTGACTTCCAGTGAAATCTTTGTGACATTCGGTTCAGTGAAAGCGAAGATATTGCGTTTAAAGTGTCAGTATGCCTGTGTCATCGGTACGAAAATGAGTTTCGAACAAAGAGCTAATATCAAGTTTTCTTTTAAAATCGGTAAAACGTTTACCGAAACATTTGAATTGATGAAAAAAGTTTATGGCGATGATTGTCTATATCTGCCAGAGTTCATGTGTGGTTTACACGTTTTAGAGATGGTTGTGAGGACATAAATGACAAGGAAATACGGATCGCACAAAATCAGTTATCACCGAAAACTCCATCAAAATTGTTCGTGAGTTTATCAAAAATGAACCGTAATCATCGTTGAAATTCATGGAATCGGAGTTGAATATCTCCAAAACATCGATTTATCACATTTTAATTGATCATTTGGGCTAACGAAAGGTCTCTGCACGTTTCATTCCACACAATTTAACTGGTTACCAAAAATTGCTTAGAATTCAACATTCGAAAGATCTCATTAAACAGGCGAGAAAAGACGAAAACTTACTTTACAACATTGTAACTGGTGGTGAAACGTGGTGTTTGAAACATGAACCCTAAACTAAGCGTCCAAGTGCCAAATGGAAGGTCCCAGACGAGTCACCACCCAAAAAATCCCGCCAAGCAGTGTATCGTGGCCAGAGGGGACTATTTTGAATAAATAAACTGGAAGTAATCAGAACAGAAATATCGAGTTACAGGTCATCACGCATAGTGTTGCAAAGGCGCAGAGTGTAAAAGGCAACCCTCGTAGTATTTAGTCTTCTTGATAATAAACTGATTTTTGGTATTAAGTATTATTTATGGGAGAAAATACATCGTTTTTTGTTACTTAATCCTCACTATTTCCGCCCGATATTGGGATCGTAAGTAAATCTGCTGGGCCCAATAACTGCACAATTTCAACAAAGTTGGATATTTTCGCGTCATTTTTCAAAACCCAAAAATACTGTTGAATATTCTTACTATATTTTCTTTATTCAAAATGCCATAAAACAGAAATTTAAGTATGTTTTGCACGTTTCCTTTTGTGTTATTTATGCTTCAACACTCACACTTGCTAAATAGTCTTTTTTGTTTTTGATAAGTAAAAGGAAAAATTTACATTGCTGCTGCGAAAGTATTTTTGTAAGCGGAAACTTCTTCCTTCCTGTTGACTGTCGCTTTCGAGTGTTTCGAGTATCTCCTCTTTTTCGGTAATAAACGTACCAGAACTAAAAAAATTAAGCAAAGTACAAGGAGTGCAAAAATGCAAGGGACAAACTGAAAAAAAACAAGAAAAACAACAACAACAATAAAAACTCGAAATTATTTTGCTGTGGTTGAGAACTCTCACTACTCGTAATCTGCAAATAAAACTTCCCGAAAAGATGACAATAGTGGAAAGTATAAGTAGAAAATTACTTGAGGAGCTTCCATTACTTTTACAAAGAAACAAAGGGACTGTGTTGATTGTGTGCATGCACCAGTGTTGCCAAATTTTATCAGCCTTGCATACTCTATGAGGTTTTAAATGCATTTCACAATAGAGGAAAATTGTTCACTGTGCTGATGTACCCAAATAAAGGAAGGCTGGAGCTATTCAATATATTAGGTTGGCACATTAGTTTTGCGTAATATTTTTGCGCAAATAGTTTTAAACTATTTTATGGGCAATCTTTATCTCCTGGGCGATGTTACGACTACTAACATGCCGATCAACTTAGATTAGATCTGCGATTTTATCGGTATTATCGACATTTTCTTCTAAATGGCGTCCAGCAAATTTTGATAAATCACTAAGCCAGTTCACACGATGTTCTATTATTTCGATACATGGGGCGAATTTATTAAACAAATCTTCAGATCCTAAAGCCATTAGCTGATGAGAGTGGATGCATTAAGGTCAATCAATTGCATGTTCTACATTCATACGTTTTTGCGGCATCAACTGCGTCAACTCATTGACAGACATTGCGTCAACATTTAACAGAGTATTGTCTTTAAAATGCAGAGCCTGCTCCAATACTGGACTTCATCTTATGTGAAGGTTGCAACTCTGCCGGGAAATGCATTTAAGTTCAAATTTTGTAGTATTGACTCCATAGGCATTTCCTTTGCTTTTAATTTCTTCTTTGAAACGGTTACAGCAGACTTGTAGTCTAAATTGGCTTGAATGATAATTGGAGTGAGTATCTTTAGTGCTCCACCAGATTTGCCATCTTTTCTTGGTAATTTTCCTTGAGTTAAGTATAGTAATTTGGATCGGCGCGAATTGGAACTTGAGGCTTTTGAGCGAAATTCAGTTTTAAACGTTCAAAAACTAATAACCTCGAGTTTTCTTATCCAGAAATAATTTCCTGGTGATCGGTGCTATGCTGTCAGGATACAGAAATGGCTGGTATAGGAGCAATTACGGTGGCACTGTCTGGTGCTATTTCTGTAGTTAGTTTCGGTTTTATAGGTTTTCCTGCTTTTATGTTTTCTACAGTAGTCAGGTATAAGTGCATTACACTACTGCGTGTTACACTTATTACTTGAAAGTTTCGCTCATTATCCACTTGAGGAGTGAGACAGTGTGCCAGGCCCTCCATAAGTAATGTGCACACGGCACTTGTAGTTTGGTCTTTTTTACCAATCTTCCCTAGACATACTATACGCTTCTTCCGTGATGCACTGAGAACATATTCGAAGCTCTCATCTAATTCCAAAAAGCACTCATCAAATTTATATCAGACGTGTGTCGTGTAAATCTTTCCACTAATTCTTGTGTAGCAGCTGAGAAAACTTTAATTTCACGTCCTCCAACTACTAAACTCTTTGATACTTTTGAACAGACTATGCTTATACTTATGTTTTTCTGTTCCCACGGACCGCAATGCGAGATGATTTTCATCAGCGATTGTAGACTTCGAAAAGGCGTTCGATAGACTTGTCAACGATGTCATATGGAAAGCAATGGCGTGCAAGGCTTATATTGATCATTAAGAGCTTATACCAATAAATCAATTATAGCGTACTACATAACATTTCACTAAGCAATGAAATCCCGGGTACTGGAGTCCGGCAGGGCTGCGTTTTGTCCCTACTACAATTTATTATTGATCTCGACATGGTTATGACAAATACAATGCGCGAAGGAAGAGGTGTCACTTGCGATCTATGCGGCAGTATGAGCGACCTTGACTATGCAGACGATATATGCCGTCTTACACATAGCTTTACTGACATGGCCGCAAAAATTCAATGCCTTCCAGATGTGGCAGCCTGGCATGGCCTCAAAATCACTACTAATAATATTGGAACCCTACGAATCGACGCAACAAACAATAAATGCTTCGCAATAAATAATCAGCCCATCGAAGATGCTAATTCCTTCCTTCTGGGTAGCGTTATTACCACCGATGACAGATCTGGAGCAGATTTTAATGACATACTTCAAAAAGCAAGGGCAGGTCTTTGGGTGACTACAACACGCATTAAAATAAAAATTTTCGACTGTAAAGTCAATGTCAGTCAAATGTAGGCCAGGACGTCCAGCATAGAAGGCAGAACGAGCTCGAAAAAAAAAAAATGTATGTATGGCAATCTTCACTGCTGCTGAGTTAGGCAAGTTACTTTTCCACCACATCCTTCGCCTTTTAAAGTTATTTTAGTCTTGCAATCAAATCATAGCAACTAACGTAAGGTGAATTGCTGCTTCGCGTTTGGTAGAACCGGCATGCAACTTCCGAGCTTTCTTGGACATTTCTTCGGTTGATTCCCCGGATAGAGAACAAGCAATGCACCACGAGAATGCAGTCAATGGCCCAGACAGTTGCCGATTTTGGTGTATGAGTTAACACCAGCAAATGCGCAGCCGTCCAAAACTCCATTCCAACGCGACGCGTCTACAGGGTTTGCGCTTGACAACAACAGCAAATTGAATTCACGAGTGATAATATGCAGGAACTGGTAGGAGCTTAAGAGTTCAGGTAATTAGACAAAGTTGTCGAATTGAATAATTAGTTGTATTAACTCATCGGACTTAATCGGCTCCCCTTGCTTTCGCAAGGGAAATACAATTTTTTTAAATTAAATCTACAGAATTTCACTAACTTATACTCTAGATTTAGTTCGTTTTTGTATCCCATACACGAAGAATTCTGTGATATTAATAAAATCAAATAATTTGGCATCGGGCGAAAAGCTTAGCACGTGGCGTGACTCTAGCGTCATCATGTCCGTTCTTCGAAAAATACAAAATTACAGGAAGAAGAAATGATTTGGAAAAGGCCTGTTAGCGGAGGGTGCAAATGTTTTTTTCAGATTTATTTTTTCTCCTTAAATTGTGGAAGTGATTTCTTGGGTGTGGAAAAATTTTGAAATTCGAGAAAGCTCAAAAATACTGTGAAGGTCGGAGAGTGGTAACACTTCCACTAACACAGGGTAGTTAAATGAAGAGAAACTTATATGTATGTGTGTGTCATAAACGACTGGATTTGAGACTTTTGCGTGTCTATGAAGAAAAACACACGCATATGTACTTATGCATATACATAGTAAATACGGGCACGCGTGTGTGACTGTATGTATTTTGTACTTTGTAAGAAAGTTTTCCTATTGTGAAGATTTTTTGCATTCTTCTGTTCGCTTGGCTAAAGAAGTGAGTGGCAAAAGAGCGTATGAATGTATGAATGAATAAAAGCGAAGCAAAATGAAATGAAATGAAATGACATCGCTCCAAGCAACTTCAGCTGCTTCAACTGACAACAATAACAACAATATCAAATAACAATGAAAGCAACTAACTAGACGCACAATTGTCATACGAACAACAACAAATACTGCACGAAAGACTGGAACAATGCAAGAACAAAAATATAAAAAAAATGTACTGAAAATAAAATAAAAAATATTGCAAAGCTAGTTGAAAACTACAAGTTACGAGCATGTTGACAACACGCAAAAAAACACGTTGAAATAATATTCACGACGAAGGTAGGAAAAAGTGAACATGAAGTGTAGAGACAAGGAAAAAAAGTAATAATAACAGGAAGTTCATTTAATGTGCCCGACGACAGACCAAAACGTGAGTGACATGCAGAAAAGTGAGTAAGTGAAAAATGGCGCTGTGTGTTCCATGCCTATGCGTGTGTATGTGTGCATGTGTGCACACACACATGTCAAGGATATTTGTATAAGAAAGTCAAGGTTTGCAAAACTTGCAGAAAAAAAAACATAGAATTAAACAGCAAATAGTAGAACGTAAAAGGCAGAAATGAGAAGCAAAAAGGCGTAAATTACTTTAGGCATAAAAATGCCGCTGAGGAAGTGTAGCGCGAATTGCACTCGCGTTTGACGAGGCTGTGCAAGACATTTATCAAGGCGCAGTGAGTGCTAATTTGGAGAGTTTTTCATTAAGTATGCCGTGTGCATAAATGAGGAAGGATAAATATTTGTACTATTTTGTACTCATATAAAAATCTAGTTCAGGGGTGCATGAGTCACCAGCAAAATTGCGTGGCCGCTGGCTGTGGATGCGATGTATGGTCTTATTAAACCCATGAGCGAGGTCGAGTGCCATTCATAGGGGCGGTTTTTATGGCTGGGATGCTGATAAATGGCTGCCTTTGTATAAGAAAAACACTGGAATAAATGGATGGCACTTAATACATACATTGTTCCTTTGTGTTTGATAGCATTTTTTCATTTATTTATTTTTTTCTGGCGATATGAAAAATTTCGCATATGGCAATACTGAATAGATTTTCGTTCGAAATCGATGCTTATTGGGAACAAGAAAAAGCAAATGAAGGAAAAAGTTGTCTCCAACAGCCACACGATATGGTTCACTTTTGAGTGTATTTTGTTTAAAAAAATCATTTGGAGATGGAGCAAACCTTTGGTAGTGTACTGTCAGACCGTCTTAGAGTAAGTTTCTGGATCATTGAAATTTAGAACAGCTAGCATTTTCACCTCAAGTCCAAAGTCCTGCTTCGGAAAAACGTCTTCCAAACAATAGAATCTTATTTACTGACTGATTTGGCAAGTGCTTTGAGTGCGATTGCCCGCGGAGAACGATGGGAAATCGTGTAAAAAAGTGGAAATGTGCATCGATCTGAAATAAGACAGCAATGAAACGGGTATGTTTTGAAAAAATGTATGCTAGATTGTTTTTACGAGAAGCTATTTCATGACAGATATATACTTAGTGGTTTGCCATTCTCTGCCGAGAGGTGATCGCTATTAAATTTTTTTTAATTTGGGGTTTAATGCCCGGGCTTTCGAACTCGAGCCCTAGTTTCGTCTACGGTGTCTACCAATCATACTTACGAAAGCTAGCGCAATATTTCAACAAAACTCAACAAAAAGATGATGGTAACCCAATACTTTACAGGCACAATCAAAAAGTTCTTGAAGAAATTCTAGAGCACTGATTGGCGTTTCTCACGTGAAATCAGCAAAATGTCGGTCACACTGCAAACACACGGCTTGGCTTTTAGACTTATATATATAAATATATAATTGGCGCTTACACCTTTTTGGGTGCTTGGCCGAGCTCCTCCTCCTATTTGTGGTGTGCGCCTTGATGTTGTTCCACAAATGGAGGGACCCACAATTTCAAGTCGATTCTGAAAGGTAAATTTCTTTATGAGGAGCTTTTTCATAGCAGAAATACACTCGGAGTTTTGTCATTGCCTGCCGAAGGGCAACAACTGTTAGCAAAAAGTTTTTTTTTCATTTTGGTGTTTCACTGAGATTCGAAACTACGTTCTCTCTTGATTCCGACCAACCCATTCGGCTACGGCGGCCGCTTTTAGACTTACTTTTAGAATTAACATAACTTGTAAATTCAATGACAAAATATTCAGCAACGACTAAAGACCGGCCTTGGCCGGAACGATTTTTTTTGTTGACCTCTGCAGCGGGTTGTTTAATTTGTATAAATCTGACTTTTTCGAAGTGAAAACTTCTTTAGAATCGTTGGGAGTGATTTGAGAAAAAGGGAAACGAAAAAGCGACACCAAAAAGAAGAAGAAAAAAGATATACGTATATATATGTATGTATAGAAAATGCTTCATTACCAGGCACACAGAAGGATGGCATAAGCAAATTTAAATTTGTGAATTTATATATGTATGTATATATGCGGATATATGTATATATGTTGTGTGTATGTAAATATGTGCCTCGCCGCAGCAAAACATACGGTAAAATTTCTCAAGAAATCCAGCGCGCATTCATAGGCACAGCATTGCATGTACAAATTTAAATTTGTGAATTTATATATGTATGTATACATATATGCGGATATATGTATATATGTTGTGTGTATGTACATATGTGCCTCGCCACAGCAAAACATACGGTAAAATTTCTCAAGAAATCCAGCGCGCATTCATAGGCACAGCATTGCATGTACAGTAGGGCGGGTCGATTTAAAAATCGCTCATTGCTCTATGAAAATCGTACTATAGGGATCAAAATAAGAAACTTTGCCGAAGGAACCATACCTCTAAAACGAATTCTGATGTCCCCCAATTTCAAAATATCACCATTTTTGGCCTTTACATGAAAAAATCAGCTAAATGGCTATGTTTTTTTCTTTATTTTTATTTATTTATAATATTATCTATTTTTTCTCTTAAGAAATTTATTTAGTCAGAACATATGTAAATGAATGAATGTGAGTTATAGAAAAGAAACTAAAAAGTTCGACCCATATTGGGGGACATCAGAAATCGTTTTAGAGGTATGATTCCTTCGGCAAAATTTCTTATTCTGATCCCTAGAATATGATTTTCACAGAGCAATGGGCGATTTTTTTGCCTTCAGTAACCTTGAACAGGCAGCTGCGGTTGTCGAGCATTTAGAAACATATATTTACATACATATATGGGTGCAAACATATTTACGGAGCCGCGGGCACTCGACTTGACAAAAATTGAATATTGGCAAATAATTCTACGCGAAATATTCCAATATTAACTATTTTCGAATTGTCGAGAAAATTAGCATATGGGCGGCTCGTTTTATGAATGAAAGTACTTGCTCTTAGAACTATGAGCTCGAATTTATAAATCAATTTTTTGATGATGAGTTTTTGTTGCACAGTACAATAGTTGAAACTGTTCGGCGCCGCCGCGACTGTTCAGCGCTATGGCAACTAGGATGATGGCCGCTACGCCTGCGCCTATTAATGCATTTTGTTCTTGTAGTCGCTAGGCATAGAATTTTAGCTTTGGACGACATACGCATTTACAGGAATAAAGTGAGTGGCCTGTGTGTGCGGTTGTATGTAGATGCATATGTGTATATTAATAAGCATTGTTTTGCTGGAAGTTCAGAACACAAATATGTATGTACGTACATAGGCTAGGCCATAGTATAGCATACATACATAATATATGCAATTTATATTTCACCGAATCAATCAATAAATAGCATCACGGAATTCATTCACGAAAATTTAATAAAGTATACACCAGAAGTATCGCGGATACTTAGAAAAGATTACGATAAAGTTCCAATGATTTTAAGTGGCGATTTTAACGTAAATTTTGCATTGGGCACAGCGGTTCCTTTAATTGATTTTCTCAATACAGCATACAATTTAAAAATGTGTAACAATCGAACTGAATCGACAACACGATCAAGAACAACAATTGACGCGGTATTTCAAAGATATGTTGACAACATCGAAACCAAAGCATTTGTATCATATTTTAGCTATCATAAGCCACTCGTATCATTTGTTGAAATTGAAAACATTGAGGATGAATAACAATAAAATGAAGAAAATAAAATATGAACTTTATAGCAATATTATAATAAACCTATATAATTATCCCGCTCCTAATGCTGCTTTCGTCTCATTCTCTCTCAGTTTGTTTTACGAAGGTTTCACTTCTATCGCGTCTAACCGTTAGACTGGTATTTTTTTTTTTTTTTGAAAAATATTCTCCAAAAATACTTAGAAGCTTTTATTTTGTCCCATCCAAAGAAATTCTTCATCCATTCCCGATACAGTTGTGCCAGCGCTTTTCCTAATCAAAACCATACGGGTTAATCACCTTAATCGAGAAAAACTTTAAATTCTTTCAAAGGCTTTTACCGTTTCGGTAAGAGAGTCAAGCGGGTCAATTCCGATGAATATGCTGGCGTGGCGTGATTATGGTCCCTTTATTTGGCCAAAAAATAATCTAATAACACAAATCGAAAGTGTGAGAAGTCACATATTTTGTTTAACGCAACTTCTATCGGGTGTTTTTTTAACTGCATGAGGACTATCGATATAGATAACCATGTTTTCACAGCTGCGAATGGCAAACTGTAGTGACATTTCTGCTCAGTGAGGTTTCGCAAGTGGATATGGATCGTTTAACGCTTCAAAATTGTGGAAATGTACTTTGAAAAAAATAAATAAATAAATAAATAAATAAAATAAATCTGGTCGCGGAGTTTATAGGGCACTTCGCTTATTTTATAGTTATTATAATCGGCTTAGACAGCAAACAATTCGTGCATTTATTCATCGTTTTTGCACTTATTTTACTCTTCCCGATTCAAAGCCTTCAAAAGGACAAAGAAATGTGCATACCAAGAG
This sequence comes from Anastrepha ludens, assembly GCF_028408465.1. Classification (NCBI taxonomy): domain Eukaryota; kingdom Metazoa; phylum Arthropoda; class Insecta; order Diptera; family Tephritidae; genus Anastrepha; species Anastrepha ludens. The sequence goes on along the minus strand of NC_071499.1, from coordinate 5,055,748 downwards.
AATTTTGCATCTGTAGCGCGAAGTGTTGAAGAAGACTCGAAATGTCGATTCGTCATCGTTCTCAACTTGTTGGCCTTCGTACGGATCTTAGCTTACGTGCCAATGAAATACCACTCATGCAATAACTGAAGCCAAATGACCTTCGTTTGCGTAGAATTTTCGCTGATTGGACTCATTTAGATTTATTATTTAGTTCTGTGGGGAAAATTAGACAAAAATTGGACTCATCGAATGGACTTTGTAACTCGTGGCCGCGGCGGACATATATCGGATATTATATTAAAAATGCGATAAAATTATCTGTCAGATTATAATAAAAAAAAAAAATAAACAATATTTCATTTTAAGTTCTCAACCTCTTAAAAAAGCAAAAGCAACCTCTTAAACATAGGTGTTTATACTCAGTTTCTAAAATTTTACTAGGAAAAATGCTTTATTTTTGCTTCAAAGCTGTGAATTATCCGCACTTGCTTAAAACACAAAAGGGAGGCAAGAATTGAAGTAAAATCGTGTTTTGCGCTTGAAATCATTCATCTTACACTCGCACCGAAATACGTAGCGCAAATACTTTCTAAAGCACTGCATTGCTGATATTGACTTACCTATGAACAGAGCGATGATTTATGAGCACTACCAACAAAGGCAATGTCCTGTGGCCATGCCTACCGCCAAGTGCAAGCGAAACGGGAGTCGAAATGCAAAAATAAAACCGGAATGGCAGTAACGAAAACATAAAATGAAAAAGTAATCGAAAACAGTTCGAAGTACGCTCACACCAGCAAATTACATATACATATAAAGTTGCATATATGCAGAGGGTGTGAACAGCTTTAAAGCGCTGAAGGTGTACATAAATGCGCATAGCGTGGCATGATTTTATGAATGTGTATGGACGAGTGTGTATGTATGGTGGATTAAAGCAATTTATGTCGCTGTAAGTGCTCCAGTGATTTAACAACGAACGCCCTGCTATTTTTCCTTTCCTTCGTATTAAATATGTGGATTAACACGACACAGCAAATCCATGTGTGATAGCGTCACAAGCACACAAGCATCCTGCTGATATTCATACATAAATGCGCAATGTATGTGTGTATGTGTGTGCATGCAAGGGCTGTGAATATAAAAGGTGGTGGCGAGGATGTGTCGCTATTTACAAATATGCGGAAAGAGCGAAACAATATGCGTAATTAATGTCGATGTTGGCTTAAAGTTTTCAATGAAATATTAATTACGATCCGTTCTCATTTTACCCATACGCCCCCACATACATACAAATGCGCTCGCGACAGTCTGTGCGAGTAGCCTGGCAGGAAGTTGGCTGGTATCGAATTGGTCTGCGAGTACTCAATTTATCACCACGACTAGTACCCATTTTCTTAGGTTCCAATATAAGTAGCGAGGGAGGTGGTAGTGAATATAAAGTTATCATATTTTGAAAATCCGGAAATATCGGGTGTTTTTTTAAGAGTTTGAGAACTTAAAATGAATACAAAGAAGAAATATTGTTGCAATGCATTTTTTTATAATAATCTGGTGGATAATTTCATGACATATATTTTTTTGAATAAGAAATCCGGCATATAAGTATTCATCGCTGCTACGAGTTACTTAGCCCATTCGATCAGTCCAATTTTCGACTACTTTTTCCAATAAATCTGGTCGTATGTCGCTTGAATATTGGTTTCCAAAGTTAAGTTGTTGAATAAGAGTTGCTGGTTTGTCTACATAAATCATTGACTTGACATAGCCCCAAGGAAAGTTGTCACCAAATTGATTTTGCAGTAAATTGATTGTTGAGCGCGCTGTTTAGGCAAGTTGTACAAATTCATTGAAACTAAATATCGTCGATATTTAGCTGATTAATTTTTGGAAACAAACACTCAGTCGCCATTCAACGTAACGGTAGCTGCCTCATCATTCTTTGAAAAAATTGCTCATGTTTGTTCACTTTCAAATGAGCCCAACTGGCAAAAATGCGACGTAAACGATGCCCATTTGGTGTTTCAAGTTTGCACGAGCTGTATTTTTTAGGGATACATGAGCCAAGATCCTAACATAAAGTTTTCCACGTACATGAAGGACAACAAATTGAGAACAACGACGGATCGACATTTCGGCGTCTTCTTCAACATTTCGCGCTACAGCAGCAAGTTTCCCTTGGTATGCACATTTCTTTGTCTTGTTGATGGTTTTGAATCGAGAAAAGTAAAATTAGAGCGGAAACCATCATTAACTGGATGAATTACTTACTCACTAGGCCGATTATGTTGACCGTAAAATAGACGAAATGCGTTATGAACTTCGCGATCAGATTTTGTTTTTTAAGTAAATTTCCACAATTTGCCAAGAACTTGCCCAACCTTACTGAACAGAAATTTCAACACAGTTTTTCATTCGGAGCTGTCAAATCATAGCTATCGACATCGATAATTCTCATGCAACTAAAGAAAAACACCCGATACCATTTCATTCTGCGCATTAAAGCTATTGTTCCGTGTATGGAACTCCAGAAGATTAATCCAATAAGCGGAAAAGGAAGGGCGGGCGTTGGATTAGAGGAGGATGATGGTGAAATGGAAGCTAAAAAAGTGAGGGCTAAAACCTTCAAATAATATTTGGAGAAAGGACTTGAACCAATTCCAAATCGCGCCGCAAGGATACCTTACAGAAAATCGACGGGAAGGACACCTACCAAATGCGAGAGCTGCAACTTTGTTAGAAGCTCCTTTGAGCGCCCCCATTTATCCGTAGCCAGAAGGATCGTGCGACTGTGCGAGTTTGCGCACTAACCTAGCGCTCGCTGAGTTGACGCGAGGTCCATTTTTCCAGGAGCAGACCACAGGTGAAGCCGTCTCGAGTGTTCCCTTTCTAGCTAGCACATCAGTGAGGCAGTTTTCTGTTGTGATACTGTGACCTGAAACCCAAATGCGCCGAAGTATTCGGGAGCAGCCGAGAGAGAAATCTGGAATCAGATAATTTCGAATGCAACAGCAATGAGCCTAGAGCTCTATTTGCCGCTTGGCTGTCGGAGTAATTTTTTTCTTCCCGTACAGTAGTTACGAAAGTAAGCAACCAACTGGTTCCTTTATTGTGGCTTCCTTTACTCCGAAAACACTGCAGTCCTCCAGTAGTCTAAATTTGAGTTTCATGGGGTGCTCCCCGCAGAATACTCCTTCACCAATGCATCCGACCAACTTCGAGTCATTCGCAAACATGTTCGCCATGCCCTCGATCTAAATGTTGCACACCGTCTTCTCCTTCTTTGAGGTAGTGCTATATGAATAGAAAAATACAGCTCTGACCTGCTTGGCATCAGCGGAGTAAACTCAAAGTTTTTAAGAGTACTAGAGTGTCCGTAGCTTAAGTCTAGCTTGTGGTCCGAACACGTCAGCCTGAGTGCGGCACGTGTAGCGGCAGTTTTCCCTGCAGAAAAAAATATTTAGGTAGTTACTTACATTTCAGACCAAATATTTAAAAAAAAGCGCAACCAGAAATTTCCTTCTTTTCTAATATGTCTAAATGTATTATAGTGTTTAATTGCACTAATACATATGCAGTTTGGTAAAAGAAAATCACTAAAATAAAAACTGCCTTTTAGAGACTTCGAATTGAGGCCACTTCTAAACCAGTGATGCTCTGGCCTGTACCGACCTATTTTGCATTTGTGGGAGTGGCTTAAGTGCTGATCAGGCGAGTTATTCAAATTTAGTTTTCTGGGTTATTTAAATGTCTGCAATTATCTGCTCTTTGTGTATGTGTGTGTGACTTTTGCCACAGATTATTATTTTGTACGCGAATTTGGTTTCACGTGTAAATGCACGCATGGCGACAATTCAGTGCCACGACTGTCGCTCCATTTGTGCAATTAAAAATGCTTGTTTTTCGTTCATTGCACATTTCGATATTAGCGTTGTGTTTATTTCAATGTTAGCATGCGGTTGTAATAACTGGCATTAGCGGTTAAAATAATATTTTTATATATTCATCAACATTTGCATTGAACACTCATTTGAATGGAGAAATGGATATTTGTGTAAATGTGAGTAGATACAATTTTGAATCACAAACAGGATATGAAATTTAGATACTAAATTAAAAAAGTGGTAATTCCTGTAGTCAAAATGGTCTGGTCAAAATTGCAATTTGTATTCAAATATTATCAATATCACTTCTCCTTGTTATTCGACACGGCGTATGAGTAACGCAGGAAAGCATTTTCTGATTTTTGGCTCAGCCGAAATCTTCCATGCTTGGGCACGTTTTATTATGAGTTTGTGAAATCATTAAACTATTATGTAAGCGTATTCAAAAAAAAAAAAAAAATAGGTTTGCGTTAACGGGCATTCGTGTGATAATCAGTGGCATTTTAAATGACATTTTTCCCTCTTCCTAAGCGCATTTTATTTCGCTACAACTTCAATAAATTTGACCAGCAAGATGATAATTTTATTTATTGCGTATATGATTGTTTCGTTTGTTCAAGGAGATAGTGCTGATCCCAAGGGCAGCATTAAAAAAGCAAGGGCAAAAAGGTGAGAAAATAATCTTGAAGTACTTTTACGCACGAATAGCTGCAAAGAGATAATTATGTAATTAATGCGTAATCTTAGTTCTAATGCTTCAACTTCGTGGGTCAAAATCAGATATAAAAAATAACAGAATAAATGGCATATTTTGGAATGAAGGCTGCATATCTTTTAAGCGGTTCGGGTGGTAAAATTTTCCCGTAATGTTTTGAAAAGTTTTTATAGCTTATTTACCATGTGTTTACTTTCAGATATCAACTTCTCATTTCAGCTCTAAATTTTTCACATTCGAAATATGTCAGTGGGTGACATAAAAAAACTCTCTTATATTGCAGTAAAATCTTCGAGTGAAAACGCGTGTTTGGCTGAGCTCTGCCTTCTATTTGTGGTAAGCGTCTTGGTGTTGTTTCACAAATGCCGAATTAAAAACACAAATTCTGTGATATGGATTTCCTCTAGGGCGTTATTGGCACCTGTTTTACTGCAAAGCGTTATTAGATAGCAGTGCTAGTTTTTTTCCACTTATTTGGTTTCATTCTGTTTTCGAAATATTGAGTAAAGGATTCTATTTAATCATGCATCGTTCTATACCATTGGAATGTATGGAAATATAATTGAAATGGAAGGTAGTGAAAATAATTCATGAGGGTTCGACCAAGTAATCCACAGGCGTTGGAATTTTGGTGCTGTGTATGCCATAACGGCAAATGAGGAAGAGGAAACCGTTTCTCTCAATGTGTAGCGGTGTTTACCGACTTTTGCAGCCAAAACTCGACACAATCGATAAGTCGCAGCAGTTCTAACAAAATTACGCTGCATGCCATATAAGCTGATCCCAAGGGCAGCAAAGCAACGCACCAAGTTAGAAAGGAGAATTTGGAAAACTGGCTCATCTCACGGCGAGCATTCGTCCATTAACCAGCGGTATCTTGTAACACCAAATCCCTAGGCCACGCTAACGGACAAAGTATTTTAGAGAAGCTTGGAATTAACATTGGAGGAGTTATTTGCACAGGAACGGGGCACGTGTTGGACCGAGTCTACAAAAATTGGACGAGTAGCTTGGAGTACTGCTAACGAAACCAAAACCTCTATTTGCATGATTTTCTATGCAATACGTATTGCCGTACATGTGGCCGCAAAATAAAGCAGAATATTTCAAACCACTATTGTTTTATTTAAATATATTTGCCTCACCGCTCATGCTCGTGCTATTGCTGCTTGAGTTACAGTGCTTCCTAAACTGGGAGACGTTTAATAGCCAAGTCCTCTGTTGCTTTGGTGCTTGTCACTTCGTTGTGTTGAGAAAAATAAGAAGATACCTAAAGTCAAGTCTGCAATTTTGTCAATGTTATTGAGAAATGGTTTACCAAAAACTCTTCTTCTGGACAATTATAGAGATAGTAAAAAAGAATATCCTTCATGCCTCGAACTCTCTACAACTGCGGCATAACATATGCTATATGTTAAACCTCCCCTAATTTCCAGTGTTGAAAGTTCGCTTTGACTCCCGAATGACTTTTAAAGAGCAGTTAGCAAAAAGGTGCAACGAGCTCAAAGTGCTCTATCAAGACTTATGCCAAAAATAGGAGGATCACGGAAAAAAACGTCAGTTACGCTCCTTGGTAACCACATCTGTTATAACGTGTGGAGCACTGATATGGGTCGAAATTGAAAAAAAATGTTTACAAAGGAAGTAAAAGTGGCTCACAGACTTAACGCGTTAAGAGTCGCGAGTGCTTATCGCACGATTTCCGATGATGCAGCAGTCGTAGTATCGAGGAAAATGCCGATTGTTCTGCTCATCAAGGAGCTAAAGAAGTTGTACAAACCAACAGGAAAGGATACGTTCTGCAGCATTGAAAAAGAGGAGCAGAAGCGTACCATAAGAGAATGGCAACAGGGCTGGGAGCATTTAACAAAGGATCGCAAGAATAATTTAAACTGGACATTGCGAAATGGCTTGGTACAAAGTACGGAGAGGTTGACTTTTATGTAACGCAATTGCTGGTCAGCCATGGATACTTCAGGGAAAATGCGCGTTATATTTAGTTGTCCATGTTTTAACATGAAAAGATATGAACTCTTGTTGTTGTTGTTGTTGGAGCAGCATAAACATTCAGTGAAATCTCAACAGATAAGCCAGAAAAGTGAGGTGCTTTTCGCATAGCTGCAGCACGTATAACAAAAATGTTGCGTGAGGAGGAATGGGCCCGAAGACGGAGGAGGAACCGTTCGGACAGAGGAGGTCATCTAGGCTTTCGACGCTTTGCTCCTATTGAAAAAACTAAAACCTTTCAGTGTTCTGTGAGAAGCGCGGTGAGTCTTGAGTTGTTGGACCTAGCAGTTGTTTGGGCTTTGATACGTTGTAGTCAGGACATGTCTCCTTGGACTGGGCACAGATTGGTAGTCTCTTCCCTTGCCTTTCATCAGACTGCAGGAAACTTATGCTGGTTCTGTTTCGGTTGAGCTTACTTAGGATCTGAACGTAGCAAGATCATCCGCCCTCTCGTTGCCTTCAACGCTCCGGTGGCCTAGAACTCAAACGAGAAAGATAGCGAGCTATTGACTGAGCTTGTTTACTTTCTCTATACACTGCATTACAAGCTTGGAAGATAGGCGCTAATTTGAGTTTATAGTTTTGATAGCAACCTGACCTCTGGCTGAAATATGCTTTAGACTTTATGTGGAATGCGTATTGCAGCTGGTCCGGTAAATAATTAAATAATTCGGCTGTTATTCCATCTTCTCCACTTGCTTTGCCGCTTTTTATCGTATGTATTGCGGGTTCAGCTTATTTCATAACAGGGGCCCTAATTTTAAATTTCGCTGAGTAGTAAGGCCGCCATAAATTATCGTCTCCATTGCGCCCTACGCTGCTTACGTTGCTTAGTGCAAAGGAGAAGTATGTAATCCTGCCACCTTCGCCGAATTTTCGCGTCCTCAAGTAATATCGAACCATCCGTATCTAGACATACGTTCAGCCTTGGCAGGGAGTTGGAAGGCTGTTCTTTCATATTCCGATCCATCTGCTTTGTTTCTCTAGCTGACGAGCTCAATTCGATTTCACGAATTAGTTCTTCTAAATAGTTTCTCTTCTTTTTCGTATGATTTTTTTTGCTATTCGCCTTTTCTCTTTATATTCGAAACCGTTTGGTCGAGTACGTCGATGGAGCATGTTTTGTCTCGCTATATCTTTCTATCCGATCGTTACCGTGAACACCAATTATTGTATTTCTGCGGTGGCCTTATTTAAAATGTTTTTTTATATTGTTCCACAGATCGTCGGGGCTGTCGATGGACTAAGTTAACCAACATGACTACCATATTTCAATTGAAACACTTTACTAACAAATTATACAGAACTTAGAATACTTAAAATGATAAACGAATTATATCATAACTTAATTAAATTTGCTAATTTGCGCCTCCTAATACATGGCGTAGATATTTTTTTTAAATTCATACTGAAAAACACTTCCACTCTCACATAGATTTTTTTTATTTAAACAGAATTAACAACGACCTATGCCAGGGTGTACATACTCACACAAACCGGCTAAGCCAAAATGACAATGTGTAGCACAGTTTAGGTTCAGAGCGTAGAAGAAGAAGCAAAAGCAAAAATAAATAAGAGCATTAAAAATGTACGAAGAGTTATGGTTGCCAGCCTTGATTGCCGTGGACCTTGAGTATGCCCAGGCCAGCAAACAAAATATGCTTTCAGCATAAGTATGTATAGGTGCTGGTGTGTGTGTGGGGTAATATTATATAATGGTGGAACCCAGCGGATTAGGCGCAAATGCGCCAGAGGGAGTCGACTCTGCAGGAGCTCGTCCTGATGCTGGTCTGCTAAAGCGGCTTTTTATTGGTTGCGGTCAGGGGAAGAAGCTAAATGCAAATTGCTGCAATTAAACTTGTATAACAGTAACGAAGGGGGTTGAAATTGCAGGCGATGCGCATATTCGGGCAAATATTTTAGGGGGTTGCAAGAATAGCTAATCCCAGCAACATTTCCGAGTTTTGCCAAAATACCGAATTTACTTGAGTGCTTGGTTAAACTATTCAGTGAAATTATTCGAAATTTGACAGATATTTTCAAAAATTTGATGAGTGACTTCATTGTTGATGTTTTCTTCACAGAATAGAAAATGTTACAAAATATTTTTAATAAACTTAATGTTTTGTTGCGTCTGTGCAACATGACAAATTGTTCAATATTTTGAGATCTTTGAATGCCGATGACAAACAAATCCAAGCAATTGAGAATTAAAATAAACATCAGGTACGCCACCGATACAACTCTACACAGGTCCTGAATTACAATTTACTTCAGAAGTTCTGAAATAAATACATATGTACTAGGGCGGGTCTATTTAAAAATCGCTCATTGCTCTGTGAAAATCATATTCTAGGGATCAAAATAAGAAACTTTGCCGAAGGAACCATACCTCTAAAACGAATTCTGATGTCCCCCAATTTGGGTCGAACGAAAAATCCCACTTTGACCCATTTACAGTGCTCCAATCGAGTCCAAATGTATGACCGACCCCCACTAACTTTGGACAGCCGATCCACCCACGCCAGTGGCACACCCCCTGGAGCTCCCCTGGGGGGTTCCCCATATAATCATTTCAAAATATCTCCATTTTTTGCCTTTACATGAGAAAAGAAACTAAAAAGTTCGACCCAAATTGGGGGACATCAGAATTCGTTTTAGAGGTATGGTTCCTTTGGCAAAGTTCCTTATTTTTATCCCTAGAATATGATTTTCACAGAGCAATGGGCGATTTTTTTGCCTCCCCACAAATCGACCCGGCCTAATAAGTACATATAAGTAATTGAGGCTTACATCCCTTTTAGTTCTTTGGTTGAGCTTCTCCTCCTGTTTATGGTGTGGTCCTTGATGTTTTCCACAAATGAAGGGACCTACAGTCTTACGAAGGTTCGCCATTGTTTGTCGAGGAGCGACTTTTGTTTCATCAACTCATGTTTGATGGCCCGCGTTTACTGTCGATTTAGCAATCATGCGTCCGAGGTGACTTGTATTGATTACTATAATCGAAGTAAGTATTTTAGCAAAGTAGGCGATTAACCTGCCGTTGTAGATCTTAAGTGATGGGCTGCAATCTATCGCTGCGTAAGAACAGCGCTACTATGTACATGAATTTGTTGTGTCACCCTGTACACTAGCTTTTTTGACTACTTTATCGGCGCGCTGGTGCTATGACGAGGTTATATTACCTTTTTTAGTTATTTTTAGCAGCAGAAGTGCACAGGCTGCGAGTGATGAGTTTTATAGAAAATTATGAACAGGATTTGGATTGTTTGTTCGGAAAGGCAGGTAGGTAGAATAATTAGAAATAAAGATTATCCAAGCAGAAAGAGATACAAGAGGAAAATTGGAAGAGTTCAGGGCCACAACAATGGTGAGATCGAACCCACGAGCCCTGGGATGATCGGCTATTGCGCTCCCGCTAACCTATCGAGGCTAAATATAAGACTTCCTTAAGGTACTTGACCACCTTGGAAAGCTAAAAAGTACAACATATTCAATAATTTTTTTTTCATGTTCTGTATAATATATTAAAATAAATTTTTTTTTTAATTTTTATTTAGAGCTTATATAATACAAAAAAAAATTGATTTATTAAAATTTCTTTTTTTAACATATATCCAGGAGGCGCCAAAGTCGAGGCCTGAAGAAAATCATGTCTTGCGGCGGACAGTTAATCTTAGAAATGGTAATTCTAAAACAAAAGAGAGAAACAAAATTTTCAAAAGGAAGGTTCCTTGCGTGAGAATTTACCACAAACTGACAAAAAAAAAATATAATAAAAAAATGGCGGATGTTTGAAAAAAAGTTAAGAAAACACCCCTGTTTTTCACAATGTTATGCTTAAAAAGCAATACTTTATTAACTTTTTTTTTGCAAAATGTGGTAAATTGGCATACAAAACATCTTAACAAATAAAACAAGACCAAAATCATTAAAATCGGCTAAGCAGTTTCGGAGATAAAGTGTCCGCCATTCGAAAAAAAGTAATTTCTGGAAAAACGCGTTTAAAGTTAAAACTTGCTATTTTCTTTCAGCTGAGTCAGCAAGTAATGAGTGCAGGATGCGCCTGCACATTTTCACTGATTTCACTTTGTTAGAATTCGAATTTAAAAAAACAGTTTCAGGTGATGATTTTTAAAAGTATAAGGATTGAAAAAATGTAAAAAAAAAAAATTTAATTTTTTGAAACTTATAAGGTGGTCAAGTACCTTAAGGCCGGCGGGCCAATTAGATGTCCTAAATTCAGTAGTTTTCGCGAAGCGTTGTAGGATGAGAAAAAAACAATTAACCAAATGAAGTTTTGGGGATAGTTTAATATATATTTGAACTAAAAAAAAAAAGTTTGTACAATCTCCAACAATATATTGTTAGCCGAGTTATCAATAGATTCCCAGAGCGCCTGTATCCAACTTCTGTACAAGATACAACTTGCAATTTTCATCTGAAAACAAAAAAAAAAGATTATTAATTTTGATGTAATTATCTTCTATGTGAACTAAAAAACATCCAAAAACTTTTTTAAGCGACTTTTTTACCCAGTTGAAGAGTTTTTTTTTTCCTTGAAAAACCACTTTTTTTTCTACCTTCCCCAAAAATTCGAATTTTCGTGTTTCTCCCAATTTGCGTAGTTCACATCGAAGATAATTACATCAAAATTAATAATCTTTTTTTTTTTTTTTCAGATGAAAATTGCAAGTTGTATCTTGTACAGAAGTTGGATACTTCAGTGGCAAGGCGCTCTGGGAATCTATTGATAACTCGGCTTACAATATATTGTTGGAGATTGTACAAATTTTGTTTTTAGTTCAAATATATATTAAACTATCCCCAAAACTTCATTTGGCTAATTGTTTTGTTTCTCATCCTACAACGCTTCGCGAAAACTACTGAATTTAGGACATCTAATTGGCCCGCCGGCCTTAAGCCTAATTAGTAAATTTACTTCATTGGTTATTTCCGTTATCCAGGCTACAAATTGCAAATCGCAATTGCTATTGAACTCGGTTTCATTTTAAATGTCACAAAAATTAATAAAAACAAAAATTAATAAAAAATTATGAGTTGTTAAAATTTATAAAAGTTCCACTCACCTGTTGTACATGAGCACATCCGGTTTCCACAGTCTGTGTGGCGGAATTCGTAGATCTCGGACGCCACCATATTCGCTTGAGTTCCAACGCAAATTCATGTCATTCCATTCCTAGGGAGAGATGAAAGATAAAAAAGAATCAAATTAGTTATAGTATGTCTTCTTTATTCTAAATTTCCATTACACGCAAACTATCTGAGTAGTAGAGTTTTGTGAAAAAATTGCGTAAAATCCTCTCCCTACTAAAAAACACAAATAATAATAAAACTAAAAATAAAAATTATTTTTAAAGACATTTAACAGCTTAAAATTAAAAAAACTATAATTTGACTGCCGAGTTTTAGTCTTTAGAGAAATAAAGAGAGGTTTTCACATAAAGTCCTCTTCATATAAAAAAAAGTATTATAAGTAAGAAATAATATTTTTTTAAGACATGAAATTAAAAAAAAAATAAAATTTGATTTTCGAGTTTGAGTCTCTACAGATATAAAGATGAGCTGTCCCATTCAACCGCGCTTGTGATATTATGTCCTATTTCTTTACCTCTTAAATACACTCCCTCAGACTTTTCTTGTTGTTTTGGTGTCAAATTTGGAGTCTGACGAATCTGAAGTCAAAAAAAAAAACCAAAATATTTGTTTTGCTGATCATTTAATTATGTTATAAGAAAAGTGTTTGTTAAAAAAATCTCTTCTTTCGATGGTAGTTGAATATTGAAACCCACTTTGCCTGAGCAAAATTAAAACCTACTTTGCCTGAGCAAGTGATCAGTTTAGATGTACCAGGTTGAGTCTGTAGAGCAAAATGTCAGGTTAAAAATATATTTTTGGCTCTAAGCTTTATCTCTTTTATTTAATATTGTGTATGAGCACCACACCGTATAGTTACTTGAAAAATGTTATTTTGTAGAGTGTCATAAAGTAGCTTAAGGAAGTTGCAAAAATTGGGCATCAGTCTGGCGCTTTGAGTGCATTAAAATAAATAAAGGGCGATGGGCTTTTTGCTTCACCTTCACAATCGTTTGGTATAATGAACGGTGTAAAGTAAATTAACCACTATCGTCTTTTTTGGTACATAGCTGCTGATTTTAACAAGGTTTTGATGAAAACCAAACAATGACTAAAGCACTGGGCGAAAATTGCCCTTTTTCATTTCTGGTGGAATGCAGCGTTTGTTGTGCCGTATGGTGTCAACTAATGCAACGTTTTGTATTTGCGAGGAAGTTGATGGGCTCGGAAAAAGTTATGCCAGACGAAATTTTTTGAATGCATTGATCCTTGCAAATATCGAAATCATATAAATAATTCAGTCGTTATTTCTCAATTTACTACTCGTTTGGCTATGGAATCATATTTACTATCCTTAAGAATATTATAATCCAATCCGTAGCCAAAACACTCCCAGCGAAGTGAGATTGTCGTCTTTGTTTACAAGGGGTCCAAAAACTTCGTCGAAATACTCGTTCCTATTGAATTGTATGCAAAAATCCAGTATGTAAAGGGCACTCAAAAATTTCTTGTTCATGCTTTGCGTGCCTACTACCGAATCCAAAAATAAATTTCACTTCATATTTTACCATAAATTCCATTGTAATCAACACTTTTTCTGCATTCTTCTTCGAAATTAGTCAAAAGGAAGAACAAAACCGATTTTTTTTCACAAACCAAAATATTTTCAATGATTATCTTTACTTCTGTAGGAGAGCTTGCCAAAACCAATGCAAAAGGTAAGAAATTAAAAATATGTACCTGCGATACTTAAAATGAGTAATAAATGTGGCGCATTTGCCACATATTCCCATACAAATGCATGTAAATACATAGACCAGAACCGGATGCCCATTCGAATATTTGTGTCCAACGGGGGATTTAAGTAGGAAATTTTTTTAAAGACTGTTTACTGAAACAAGCTAGCAGAGAAATAAACAGAAATATGTCATAATTTCGCAAATCGACTTGTGCGACTTTGTCGTTCGACTACAGATAGCTGAAAAGTTCCTAGTTTTATTGCATTCTCCTCTTTTTCAGTTAGTACTAATCTTAAAAAGAATGCTGTTAAAATGTCATGATATTCTATGCATTTATTGTTATTATTGATTGGCTATTTGTGCACTGCGACCTGAATAAATCTACATATAGGGTAGCCATGTAGCCTACTCGCACATGTTTAGGCTATTAATAAATTCTAACACTGCTGTAGGCTTAATATCTACCAGGAGGTTTGGATTTATAACCCCATTTCCCAGGTAATTTAATCTGCGTCGTGCCACTGCTGGGCAGTCGCATAGAACGTTTTCTGCTGTTTCTTGTGCCTCTTTGCAGAGTCTACAAGAATCGAGTCCTGTTAGTAGTTCAGTGTAAAGTTTCATGTCCTGTTCCCTCATGAACCTTTTCGATTGTTGCATGCCCGATCGGGCTCTACAGTAATCGATTAGGCCTCGTTGTTCCTGCTCACGTAGAAAGGCACTATTGAAGCTGTTGTTACCCCACAGAAAGGTTCAGGACCTATGAAGGAAGTGTTTGCCCCTTTTTCGCTAGAGTGTCCGCAATTTCATTCCCTTCGTGCCTCTCATGTCCAGGAACCCACATCAAGGTAACAACGATTTTTGATGCTAGGGTGTCAAGGAGTTTAAAACATTCCCAGACCAACCTTGATTGGAATGAGAAGCTATAAAGCGATTTTAGAGCTACTTGACTGTCAGAGAGGATGTCAATATTGGTACTGCGCGTGCCTCTCGGACATTCTGTGGCACACAGCTCTAAGGCGTGCACCTCCCCCTGAAAAATGGAAGTGGTTTTTCCCATTGCAACTGCTTTTTTAAAATGTGGTCCGACAATTCCAGCCCCGGCACTACCGTCTTCCATTTTGGACCCATCAGTAAACCACATCTGTGCGCCCTATTTTAGGAGTGTTTCATTGTTTCTCCACGCTGAGCGGTCACTAATGACCACTTAGAATTTTTTGAGGAATTCTAGTTTCCTTTCCATCTTATCGTGAACTGTCAGGCACGGAGAGTTGCGGTTGGAACCCAGAATACTTACATGTTCTGTAAGGTTGCCTTCTTTAAGATGGAGTAGATTAGCAAGCCTTAGAGCTGCACCGATTGCCATCTTTTTGGCTAAAAGATATAGTGGAATGAGTCCAGTGACTATTCTATGCATTAGTTTGTGAGTTATTGTGCGAAGAGTGACGCTTCTTCTGTTATATGCAACACAATGGATGAAAAATAATTTTGTGTTTTAATTTTACACTGTTTCTTGTTGGGGAAAATACCGTTCAAGCCAAGTAATGGCGTTCTATGGGGACTCCGCTCCATCAGAAACAACAATAAACCGATGGTTTGCTGACTTCAAACGTGGTCGCGTGGTCGTAAAGACACCGCAGATGCACAACGCAGTGGACGTCCAAATGAGAAAATATTAAACAAAAAATCCACAAAATCGTTTTGAATGATCGTTGCGTCGAAGTGAAGTTGCGTGAGTTAGCTGACATCGTAAAGATAGCAAACGGACGAGTTGGCTTTATATTGGATGAGCATTTGACTATGAGAAAGTGGGTGCCGCGTTTGCTCACTGTTTTCTTTCATCAAGACAACGCACCGTGTCACAAGTCAATAAAAACAATGGGAAAACTACATGAATTGAACTTTGAATTGTTCCCACATCCACCGTATTCGCCAGATTTTACTCCCAGCGACTACTGACTGTTCGCAGACCTATGAAGAGGTAATCGCTGAAATTGAGGCTTATTTTGAGGCAAAAGAAAAATCATTCTATGAAATTGGTACTGAAATGTTAGAGCAGCGCTGGAATGTATGCATCGCCATCATCTTTTGCCACTATTGCTCTTTGTGAGCTTTGGCTTGCTGCACGTGGGACCTCCATACCTGTCCGATATATCAAAGAGAGTTAAAATCTAAATGGAGAGTGAAAATCTTGTTAAAAACATCGAAATTATTCATTGGGATCGTAATTTGTTTTACATCATTTTAGAAGGAAGTCTTAAGAGCTCCATACGCGAGAGGAAAAATTAAAGTTAACTTCCACCAGGAGAAATGGGAAAAAATTTACCCGTCTGCACTTTTACTATAAGTATTATTTCCAACAATTTTGAAGGACTAAAAAATGTGGGGAAATTTTTAAGCTGCAAACTACTCTTTTGTAGTTGGAAATTGTATTCGATGGGAAGATGGTGTGGTTCCATTGAAAATATTTTAGGGAAAATTGTATAAACCAATTTGACTCTTCTAGCTCCTTTATGTAAATTTGGTAATGCTGGTTTCTGACTGAAGTTGTTAAAAGCGCTTTCATACCGTATGACTGCATATTGAATTCTGCTGACTAAAATCACATATAGATTAATTAATGAAGGCAACAATACGAAAATTGAAATTAAGTTATGAATATTAGTTGGATTTTTTATCGAAGTGGAGAATGATATGAAAACAGCTCGAGTGGAAAACTTTACAGTAAATTCCATTCATGTCTTCCTATTCTATGCTAAACAGCTGAAGGGGAGATGCCATTTTTTCCCACCGTCGAGATGATCTAATCCGTTCTTTGGCCCAATTTCTGTGAAACTTCACTTAAAACTGCAACGTTTTTTGAATTTATTTAAAACAATTATTTGTTATTAGGCTAGCGCATATATTCCAAATGTGTATAGGCCATGCCTCTTGGCAGAGGTAGAGAATCGCATACCGCCCGCGAACTGGATATGATTTTCTAGAGGTAATTCTTTCGGGAAAGAAATGTACTCGAAAATTTATTATTAGCTTCAGAGTAGCATTCTAGACGTGGTCTCCGTCAAGTTCGGAATATTTTGACTGATTGTCGCGCACAATTTAAAGCAATCATTGTGCAAAAGTTTTTCTATTCGGATGCGGAAAATTTCACTAAATTCGAAAGTAGATTGCGTACGAGCGTTCACTAAGGCTAAAGCTCCTCGCTTCTTTTCCTTTTAACAAAACGTTTATGCCACACTAGTCGAGTTTTCCCACCAATTTCGTGTAAATTCTATTTTTTCCAGTCTATGTTACTCTGCAATTCTTTTCACTTCAAATCTGATCTAAATTGCAACAACTAACACAATTAGTCGTAACACTTCGGTTTTATGCGCCATTACGGCGGCCTAATTTCGACAAATTTTTATTAATAGTTTGTTGCTGCATTCGCTAAAACACAATTTCATAAGTATGTTGCCAGAAGTAATCAAAAGGCATTTGGCGCAACCGCCAAATTATAAACAAATGCAAAATGGGCAAATTGCTACAACCAGCACTTGGAAAATTTCTGTTAAAGCAAGAAGCGAAAATGAACGGGCGCTGTTTGGAAGCGCAGTTTCTCTGCTGTTGTTGTTGTATCCACTAATTTCGATTTCAACTATGGATATTAGTAGTTACCCGCTCGTACAAATATACACAATTGCAATTCTAATGGATGGGTGTGACTAAGGCACTAATGGCACATGAAAGCCAGGCAGCGCGAAAGGGTTTGCTAGCCGGAACTTGGTCGAGGACTAAGTCGATGCCGACTAGTGCAGCACTGAATTATAATCACGAATCTTTTTTGTGATTATTTTCTCAATTTTCAAGTGGCTTTCGGTTTTTTGTGATTAAATGGCGAACCGCGTGCAATCAAGTGGTGAAACGGAAAGCCTTTGCACAGAAGTAGGGCATGGCTGTGAAGAGAGAAGGCGAACATTTTAGGCCTATATTTGATTGAAAATACATTGACGAGTGTTTGTGCACGCCACTTGGCATTTGTGTGTGTGAATTTGTGTGGCAAGCAATTGAAAAACTAAAAAAATCAAATTTACTTTTTATCAAAAAAAAAAAAATCTTAGCGAATATTAAATTCGTATAAACACACAAACTAATAGGACTATGAATAAGTTCGTGCGGTTTTTTTCGAAATTTGAAACTTTATTGACGTAAAATGGTTACAAATTTAATATTCAAAATATTGTCCATCGCTTACTACTACTTTTTCCCATCTTTCTGGCAATTCACGGATTCCCTTTGTGAAAAATTCGGTCGGTTTTGCCGCAATCCACGAATCGATCCATTTTTTGACTTCATCGTAATTACGGAAGTGCTGGTCAGCCAGGCCATGTTGCATCGATCGGAAGAGATAGTAATCGGATGGCGCAAGGTCTGGACTATACGGCGGGTGGGGTAGGACATCCCATTTGAGCGTTTCTAAGTATGTTTTGACCACTTGTGCAACATGTGGCCGAGCATTGTCATGTTGCAAAATAACTTTGTCGTGTCTATCGGCGTATTGCGGCCATTTTTCTCGCAGTGCTCGGCTCAAACGCATCAATTGTCGTCGGTAGACATCCCCCGTAATCGTTTCATTCGGTTTCAGTAGCTCATAATACACAACACCCAGCTGGTCCCACCAGATACACAGCATAACCTTCAGGCCATGAATATTCTGCGCCGACGTCGATGTTGAAGCATGGCCAGGGTATCCATACGTTGCCCGACGTTTTGGATTGTCGTAATGGACCCACTTTTCATCGCCAGTCACAATTCGATGCAAAAAACCCTTTCTTTTGTGCCGTTGAAGCAGTTGTTCGCATGCCATAAAACGGCGTTCAACGTCTCTTGGCTTCAATTCATACGGCACCCAATGGCCTACCTTTCGGATCATTCCCATGGCTTTTAAACGTTTGGAAATGGTTGATTGATCAACTCCCAAAGTTTTTGCAACCTCTTCTTGCGTTTGAGCCGGATCTTGATCGAGCAATTCCTCCAATTCGGTATCCATGAACTTTGGCGGCACACCCTCGCGTTCTTCATCTTCCAAGCCAAAATCACCACTTTTAAAGCGTGCAAACCACTTCTGGCACGTTCGCTCAGATAGAGCATGCTCACCATAAACTTCCACCAAGATACGATGACTTTCGGCTGCTTTTTTCTTCATATTAAAATAATGAAGAAGAATTCCCCGCAAAAACACATTATTTGGCACGAAATTCGACATTTTCAAGTGTGGTAAAAATATTGTTGTTTACGCTTCAAATAAAAAACTTATACTGACGTTTGTGCCTTACGACAGTAGCTCTCCAATGAATGTTTGGAAATGTGGATCGATGGAATAATAATCAAGTTACGCCATCTGTTGTAAAACCGCACGAACTTATTCATAGTCCTATTAGTTTACCTACTTATGACTTTCTGTACTTGCTGGTGGACAAACTGTGTAAGAGATATCAGCATCAGCGGCAAGAAGAAGTTTCCAATTTCCGCAAAAAGCAATTTTGGCAAAGCAAACTAAAATGGAAACCAGCAAACATCGATGAACAATTAAGCAGCACCGCAGAACAAAAGGAAGTCCAAAGAGACAAATTACAAGGCGGCACAGTTGGGTGGCTGGAATGATGGAAAGCATTTCGCCTCAAAATCGCCATAGAGGCCATGTAGGCCGCAGAAATAGAAACAGCATCAACACCGCTTTGTATGGCTTGCAAATGAAACGAGCAAATCGGAGATGAGCTGCCGCAAGACAGAGTAAATTACGAAAATTTCACAAAGTGGGCACAAATGAGCGAAAGATGAGTAATAGCATTGCGCTCAATTCATAGAATAGTTTGTAACAGAAAATGTGTATTATGCGCTCACACCCGCTTATTGGCACATGTGCCACATTTCATTTCACGCCTGTGCGCAATTTGCACGCCATAATTCCTGAATGAATGATCGGTACTTGCTAAACATGCGAAAACAAAAGAAATATGAGAAATCTTGCTGACACATCACCGTTATGCGTTTTATTGTTGTAAAACTAATAAAGTAAATGGCATGTAAATGCAAAGTGTGGCGTAAGCTGCTGGCATAAGAACTAACGAGCAGTTAGACGCCTAAGTGACAAATAATTTATGTTACTCATACGCAACGTCGCGCACAGTTCATCGCTCATAGGTGTGCGCGTGTGTGTGTGTAGGTTTGTATTAGTGCGAGCATATGTGAGCGATTGAGCTTTCAAAAGTAATTGCAATGCCATTTGAAAATTGCTTAAGTAGAGATTTGTGCCACGTTAATGCGTAGAGCTTGGCGCAGCTGGTTGGCGAAAGATGGCAGTGGCTCAGCAAGAAATGAACGTCAATTTGTGTAATTGTCTAGCAATTTGGAATTTTTCATTTCGAAGGCCGTGTAATGAAAGTGGGAGTGTGTAAAAATCCCGAATCATCATCAAATTTCGTTAAAAGCTGCTTAGGTTTCTAAATGAATTGCGGATTTGTAGTTGTTTTGCAATGGTGCTTTTTTTAATTTTTTCCTTTCCTCGGATTCTCATGCAACACTTTCTTGCTTTGGATTTGAATTGTCACTCACTGTGTGACAACTAATATGTACAAGCTTTGCTAAGCAGCAAGTGAATTGGCGCTTTTGATACAAGCATCAAAGCCTTCGTTTTCGCTTGCGCCTTTTCCTTTCTGCCTGCCAACCTTCATCATGGCTTTCTTTCATTTATCTGTCTTTCAGCTGCCAGTTTGGCACTCCAATCGCCCCTTTTCAAAGAAAAAGTGCTTGTTGTAGCTCAGGAATTGTCAGCGCAGAGAAGACTATTACATTTCAACGCTTATTGCTTATGGCTTTGAGTTAATTTTTTGGGCAGCGCCATTGAGCTGAGTCCTTTTTGTTGTGAGTTGAAAAGCGTGTGAAGTTTCATGGTAATCTTGGTGAATCACTTTACTATTTCAAAGCTATTTTTCAGAAGCAGTGATTTTTGAGAAAGTTTGTTATTTCGTAGTTTCTTGTTTTGCTTAGGCAACTAAGCCTGCAAGGGACTTTTGCTGGGTTGCCTTCTTGCTGATGAGTTGTCGTGCTGAGATTCAAAATTTCTGCGCCTTGGAAGATAAGTTACACTGTGATACCAAATAAAAAATGCAATGTAATTTAAGGTTATCTTTAACGTAACTTTTGGATAAACAATTGATCAAGTATTTTATAAACAATAAATTCATAGTGTAATAACACGCGCATCCTTTTTAAGTTTTTTGTTTATAACTTGAAACTAGCTAAAGAAAACTCAAAATTTATTGCCTGATTTGAATATTTGAATGTTTCTCTTTATAAAACTGTCTTGAAATTATAAATCGGTTGAAAAAATTCAAAATTATCAAGAGAAACCGAATTAATTTACGGTGAATACAATTTTTTTGATATATGAAAAATTTGAAAATTGGTTTCGTGTTGTATTTTTACAAGTACTAATGATTCTAGCAGGGAGTTTTAGGCTTTGGCATACCGATTTGATTACTGTGATGTATTTCTTATAGGTGTTTGAACTTGGCCTGTTCATAGTAAATGTAATGTTTGGTGCTCACTGTAGATAGAAAACATCAAAAAACTGATTTCTAACAGCGGCTTAGCTGGCAATGATGAATCTCCAAATGCATCTGTGTCACAGAAATGTCACACATAAAAGGTACCGTTTGGGGACGGCTTTAAACTGTAGGACCTTCATTTGTAAGAGAACACTAATATTAGCCTGAAACATCTTTGAAGGATGTAAACCACAGATATATTTCCACCAAGTACTAAGGCGGGCCTGGGCCAAACTAGGAAAGTAGTACTGGATCAGCGTAATCTTATTATGCGCAGAACTAAACAGCGAGTGACCGCTTGAAAATGCTTTTGAAGGACATGCAAATCCAATTACGACATGCAAAACCAAATTTTAATGATCCCCAGAAGAATTTGTAGTTCAAACTGCAACTTGCGCAGATTAAAGTTGATAATATTAATTGCACTACATTTCGAATTGAAGATAAGGATTTGTGAAATCGTCAATGAATTATCGAAGTAAGCTCTCGCACTGAAGATTTTTGGGTAAAGGGAATAAGAGTTAAATCGCTAACGAAAGCAGCGAAATCAGGGACTTCGGTTTTTCAATGAGTTTTAATTAATTTAAACTCTTCATTTAAAATCTTCGCAACAAAATGTAATTCTAAAAGTAGTAGTTTACGGTATCGTTTCTTGAGTCAGTCTTTGCATACTTGCATGCAATTTTTAGTTCTGACAAGTTTTATAAAAAAATTACTGATTAATTATAAACAGACTTTTAACCGAGCCCGTCAAAACTGTCGAAGTGTAGAAATTATCTTAATACATAATCAGAGACCCAGAATAATAATTATTTGATGGGAGAGATTTAAAAAAGCCATTGGAAAATTATGAAAGCCACGGGAAAATTATAAAAGTCCAAAATGACATCCAAAAATTATAAAAGTAAAAAGAAACATTTTTTAAGACTTCGATAACTATTATTTGGTGACTCAAACTAAAAA
The DNA here is from genome assembly GCF_028408465.1 of Anastrepha ludens. Lineage (NCBI taxonomy): Eukaryota > Metazoa > Arthropoda > Insecta > Diptera > Tephritidae > Anastrepha > Anastrepha ludens. Next base: position 5,033,775 of record NC_071499.1, on the reverse strand, counting down.
GTCTTTGATCTTTATGTTCCTATGTCCTAGAATCCAGATCAGATAAATGTTACCTGCACGGCCAAGAGAGCTGATCTCCGCCTTACAGGAGATGCCCGATTTGAATCTGCACCATGGCATCGTCAGGGCCTTGGTCGCAGCTTGGCTATCGCAAAAAATATTAATATATCCCTCATCCACCAGCGACTGGAAGGTAGCAAAGATTGACGAAGTGGATGGCAAGAGAAGACTAGCCGTGATAATCCTAAACGAGGAATCATTACACCCACTCGCCAACAGCAAAAGGAAGATAAACTTTGGCTTCCAAACTTTCCATGACTACAGACAGGATGTAGCTAGCAAGAGCACCTCCGAAGAAAATACGACCACATCCGCAGAGGCGAAGGAGGTTGTCACAGACAACGATGTGGTGGCATCCAACTCCGGCATGGTTGGTGAACTCTTTGAAAGGGTTAACTTAGAGGATATGGGGGAGCACTCTGATCTCTCCGCTATGGAGGATGAGGAGTCTCTCCCCCCTACATCCGGTGAAGAGAAAAACTTCCTGCCGGTAGATCTGCAGGCAAAATATATCGCGCGTAGCACGGCAATAAGGCTGAAGACTCTAAGTTAGTGGTAAAATAAGAGCTACGGTCACGGCAAAATCCTCGCTGGCACTTCGGAGATTCTCGGATTGGTGGACTATGCATTACCGCCCACACTTGCCAATACAACGTTCACGACCCTCCTACCCTCAAGGGAAGAGTGGGAACGGGACGATGTGAGATAGGGCGAGTCTATCCATGTATAAACAGGTGGCTCAAAGCTCGAGGGTAGGACGGGCGGAGGTGTGTACTCCGAGCATTTGGGGATCCCCTTCAGTTTTCGGCTCCTCTTTCAGTTCGGACTGATGGCAATAATGAAAGCCGCGACACTGGTGTGATGCAATATCCGGAAATGACATCTACATTTTCACTGACAGCCAGGTGGCGATAAAATCCCTCACAAAACAGTCAACAACCTCCAAGGTAGCCATGAAATGCCGCACATCTCTTAACGAGATGGCTGAGTCATTTCGCCTAAGGATAATATGGGTTTCTAGCGAGACTCGGCACCAAGTTGACCGATTAGTACATAGACAATGACATAGGCATAGCCTTACAAACATGTAAGCTACTTAACCTTGAAGAAATTGTAAGAGTAGCGAATGAAAGATGGCGTAATGAAGCCACCTGCAAAATCGTCCATCAACTGTGGCCGACTCTTAGTGCTAAACGCACAGAATCTTTGCTAGGCCAAAATAAACACAGTCTTAGCACACTGATTTCAGTCATAACGGGACATTGTCTAATAGGTAGGCACGCCCAATGGATGGGTGTGTAAGCACATGACTTCTGTAGAAGTTGTCTTGATGAGGAAGAGGAAGATACAATCTTACACCTTCTGTGCCATTGTCCTGATCTATCCAGACGGAGATTTGCTATTCCAGGCAGACAATTTTTTAACGAATTGGAAGATCTCAGTTCCGCGGAAATAGGAGATATTTTAAAAAATTTGAAAAGCACACACTGATTTTAGGAGAAATAGGAAAAGTTCCCACGCGCCGTCACAATGGGCTATGAGCCTGAGTGTGTCCCACAGGACTACCGCTTCAACCTAACTTAACCTAACCGTCAGTTTTAAGGAAATTGATAAGTTGTCTGATTTAGAGAAAACTGATTCCATCTTGGAGGTAACAGAGGTAAAAGCCTCGCTGTGGATTTTCCTTTCCTTCCAATTCTGTTTACTTGCAAAGATTGCCCTGGTACCTTGCCTTTATAACCTTTATAAAATTAAAGATCGACTGCGAAATTGGTCAAGGTCTGTAAAAAATTTTTGAGAGCTCTGTTAAAGAGAAATTTTGATTCCACAAATGGTAGCTGGTTTTCCTCTAACCAACATCGATTTGTCAAAGACAGACAGACAAAGACAGTGGTAAATCTTTCTATTTCGGCTTAGGAATACTCGCTGCTTAAATAGATTTTCGATCAGGCCAGACAAAACTCGCTTTAAGAGAGGCTTGCCTAAATGAGCTGCTTAAGCTTTTTAACATTTAAGTGAGAAATTCATTGATTGCGGAATTATAAAATTGCTTTCAAAATGGAACTCGAACTCAGCGGTGTTTATTTGAAATAAATACGCCAGTTATAACTTAGTTAATTTCATCGTTGAAACAAAGCGAAAAATTGGTTTTCACTTTTTATGTTTTTTTGGCCATATTTCCACATAAAAATAAGTAATTGGCGCGTACGCTTATATGTATTAGAAAAAACCGCTAATAGCAAAAACGTTTTCTTCATTTTAGTGTTTCACGTAGATTCGAACTTACGTTCTCCGAATTCCGAATGGTAGTCACGCACCAACGCATTCGGCTACGGCGGCCGCACATACTAATTAAAAAATATCATTCAACAATAAAAGACATAACTTCAGATAGGAAAATTTTCACTAGCCAAAATCCAGATGCATTTTTTGAGTTTCTATTTCGCCTTATGAGGGCTACTACCATTAAATTCCCATTAAATATGGCTGTTTAGCACAAGGGCAATTAGATTTAAACGTAAAAGCATAATGAAGGAATTCAAGAGAATTTGTGAGCGAAGCAATAATATTAAATCAGCAGAAGCAAGAAAAGCAAAAACCAAAAAAGGGATCGAATGTTATACAAGGTGGCTCAAAATTAATCATCCAATATTGGTTTTGAATAAATTTTTTACAAGAAAACAACAAAAAAAAATTTTTTTGATTTTGATTTTGAGTGATGGTTTCTGATCTTTACTTTGACCTTTATATATTTCATGGCTTGCCCCTTTGAATACAGCAGCTGTCGAGTTAATATGTTTGACGTCCCGGCCATTTACAAATATTATAAACCTTCCAATGGGCTGATTAATTTTGCGCCACCTTGTACTATTGATTCACATCAAATTTCGGCATTGAATGCTGCTACGTGCCAACATTTGTCTTTCTGCTTTCCTTCACAAGTCCTATGGAATTGCTGTTTATTTGCTGTCTGTCCGCAAGTTTGCCTAAAATTGCTGTTGACATTATTCCCTGGACAGACAAATGGTTGGCGCTGAAGATTAATGCGTGCCTAATCGAACTGTGCGATGCTGTTGCCGCAATATTTCTGATTTAAATAAAATTTGTATTCCAAGCGGCAAACGGCATTGCCACTGCCACTCGAGCAACTAATGGGCACTTTCAGTTGGCCCCTGCAGACCGCATCTTTATTATGTTTACTCAATGTCTCGATATTTATTTGATATTTTCTGATTTCATTCCCTACGATTTAGTTATGTTTCCAATGCTGTTTATTTATGTTATTGTTTCTCCCCAAGCCAGTGTTCTGTGTTTATCCATTCGTTATTGCAGTGTGACAATATTTTATTGCATTTGATATTGCTTTTATTTCGATTGCAAACTTACCAATTTGAGCCAAATGTTTGTTATTAGCAATTGATTCTTCTCGTCCTGCAAAGGAAAACAAATAAAAGGGAGAAAAACATTAGTAAGGTATTCGCACACTTGTAGTTTTATTATTTTTGGTGAGTGGTGATACACTGCTAGTTTCTTTTGAAAGGAGAGAAGTGGATGCCATTTCTCAAATAGTTTTGTGTGTATAGATGTTCATGTAATATTAATATTTATTGCAAGAAGCTTTTTGGGCTTCCTAGTTTAGCTTGAGTTTTGTTGCATTTAAAAGTTTAACAATTACGAAATGACTTTATTAGTTTAATTCAGAAGTCAGCCAAATGCTTTGGTTATATTTTAAATTTGTCTAAGATTTATCGTGCCTTCTATTTGGCTTGATTTTCATTTGCCCAGTAATGTGTTTTTTAAGTTATTGAATTTTATTTTACTTTAGTGCTTTCGGCACTTTACTTCTAAGCTATCCTTTAGTTAGAAAAAACTTGGTAGTTAAAATTAAATAAATAAATGCCTAATTCCTCTGAAAATGGTTTCGATTTATTAGTAACACGTTAAGTGGAGTAAAAAGCTTTCTGTTTTTGAGAATGTAATTAATGCGGTTTTAATTGCTATTGCACAGGTGATTCTAAAAAATGTTCTAACTAATCTCCAATTCCTTGGTAATGCAATGAGTGCTCACATGCCGGTATGATATGACGATTCTTAACAACATTTTCGATGATTAAATAAAAATAAAATAAATAAATAATTGGCGCGTACACTTCTGTTAGGTGTTTGGCAGAGCTCCTCCTCCTATTTGTGGTGTGCGTCTTGATGTTGGTTCACAAATGGAGGGACCTACAGTTTCAAGCCGACTCCGAACGGCAGAGATTTTTATGAGGAGCTTTTTCATGGCAGAAATACACTCGGAGTTTTGCCATTGCCTGCCGAGGGGCGACCGCTATTAGAAAAATGTTTTTATTATTAAAGATTCGAACCAACGACCTCTCTGTGAATTCCGAATGGTAATCACGCACCAACCCATTCGGCTACGGCGGCCGCATTTTCGATGATTGCCTACCCAAAATGAAGTTGTTGGAATAATGGCTTTACTATTGCATTTGATTGTATGATATTTCAGCAGTAAAATGCTTTTTGACCGCTGGTCCAAATTTTCACTTTGCTCGCAATGGTGCTGAACACAGTCTCGTAGCACAACCTGCTTCACCAAATATGAAAGCACAATACTGTTTAAGTGTATTTTTCGAAGCGTAATGTCGCCTATAAATCTTCCATGCGGTGCAATAGAGACATCACGAGAAATTGCCCACTAGAGACATCTCTCAGCAAGGAATCCCCAGCACTCAGAACTTTTCACTTCACGTAATAATTCTTTCACTTCATTTATCTCATTTGAAATTTGATGAAATATACACCGATTTCAGTAACAGATGTACGTTGAGCTATTGATATTAGTACGAATGTGATCCACAGAACTTTGCTTGCCACTTATTTTTCATTTCAAAGAAAAATTATATTTTTTAACATAAATGATCGGATCTTTATTTCATTATAAAGAGGAAGCTATGCCGTTAATAGTGGAAAATAACAACAGGCAAATGACCACCACGACCACGCTTACAGGACAATATCCTTTTTATGAAATTTCCTATAACCGAATTGCAAAGTGGCTCCACTATGTCCTCAACAGCCTCACGAATTCCATATTTGAGGTCTTTAATCGAACCTGGGCTGTTGGCGTAGACCACCTCTTTCAAGTGGCCCCAAAGAAAAAGTCACAAGGTGTTAAATCACAAGACCTCGGTGGCCAATTGTGATCATCTCTTCGAGAGATAACACGGTCCGGAAACTTCTCCCGTAAAACATCAATGGTTTCGTTGCTTGTGTGGCACGTAGCGCCGTCTTGTTAAAAATAAACGTTGTTGAGATCAATACCATCCAATTCCGGCCATAAAAAATCGTTAATGGTCTCTCGATAGCGATAGATAACACCTGTTATTAGAAAATCCTTTATATACAACGTAATGTAAGGCCCTCGTAGCCGAATGGGTTGGTGCGTGACTACCATTCAGAATTCAGAGGAACGTAGGTTCGTATCTCAGTGAAAGACTAAAAAAGAAGAAAAATAATTTTTTTCTCGGCAGGCAATGGCAAACCTCCGAGTGTATTTGTATATTGGAAAAGCTCCTCATAAAAAACATTTGCCGTTCGGAATCGGCTTGAAACTGTGGGTCCTCCATTTGTGGAACAACATTAAGACGTACGCCACAAATAGGAGGAGAAGCTCGGCCAAACACCCAAAAAGGGAGCACGCGTCAATTATTGGAGGTTGAATTAGTTTTAAAGGTGACACACAGATGGCGCTATTTATCACTTTATCGCGTTGGCAATACTGAATATATATTCATGACAAAGCCTCATCCCTAGGCTTTGTTTATCAGTATCTGTCATTTCGCTGAAGTATAAACAACGCAGTGTTTTCGTGCTCCGAGTATGTCAACTTTCGTGCCGTCGAAACGCAATTTGCGGGAAGCTTTGCTTTTCTGCTTCAATTTGAAAAAAAATACAGCCCAAGCCCGTGATATGCTGCAGGAGGCCTACCCAGACCATACTCCGTCGATTTCAACATGTGAGTACTGGTTTCGACGATTCAAAAGTGGTGATTTTCACACCGAAGACAAGGAGCGTCTCGGCCAGCCCAAAAAGTTCGAGGACGCGGAATTGGGGGAATTGGTAAACGAGGACTCGTGCCAAACCCAAGAAGAGCTTGCTGAATCATTGGGCGTTGATAAATCAACCGTTTGCAAGCGTCTAAAAGCGATGGGAATGATCCAAAAGCAAGGACATTGGGTCCCGTACGAGTTGAAGCTGCGCGACGTCGAACGGCGACTTTTTACGTGCGAATTGCTGATCGAGCGACAAAATCGGAAGGGTTTTTTGCATCGGGTGGTGACTGGCGACGAAAAATGGATCCACTACGATAACCCAAAACGCAAAAAATCACGGGGTTTGCCCGGCCACGCATCAACGTCGACGGCCAAGCAGAATATTCAGGGCAAGAAAATCATGCTCTGCATTTGGTGGGATCAGGTCGGCGTCGTATATTTTGAGCTGCTCCAACCGGGCGAAACAATCACGGGGGATCGTTACCGACTGCAATTGATGCGTTTAAGCCGGGCATTGAAAGAAAAACGGCCGGAAACGGTAAAAAGGCACGACAAGGTTATTTTGCAACATGATAACGCTCGGCCGCATGTTGCTCAACCTGTCAAAAAATACCTTGGAACGCTTGGCTGGGAAGTGTTACCCCACCCGCCGTATAGTCCAGACATAGCTCCCTCCGATTATCATTTGTTCCGGCATATGAGTCTCGATTTGGCGGACCAGCGGTTCTCCTCGTACGGGGCTACCAAAATATGGGTTGAGTCATGGATAGCCAAGCAGCGGCCAGAATTTTGGAGAAACGGCATCCGGAAATTGCCCGAAAGATGGGCGAAAGTTGTAGCTAGCGATGGCCAATACTTCGAATAAAATATTTTGTACCGTTTTTTCACAATAAAGCCCCAAATCTTCGAAAAAAACCTTTAAAACTAATTCAACCTCCAATATAAAAAAAAAATTTGAGGAAAAATGTTTAGTGAACTACATTGGTCAAAAGATGAATCCGATACGAATTTCAAGTTAGACCTGAATTTGCCATGTAAGTTCATAAAGGTTAAAGCCAAACATAAAAGGGTTTGTAAGTGCTTTTAAATTTCAAGTTTGTATTTATGAAATTATTGTGGAGTACTTCCTTAAGAAAAGGGTGCGGAATTGGTAATTTAAGAAGATTGCCAAATTAAAAAAATAAATATTATTATTATAATTTTCTGAAGCAAACTCTTCGGTAAAATACCACAATCCTGCTGAAAGCTTCAATGGCAAGCAAGTTCAACATAAAATGATCATCTCACAAAACACCAAACATTTAAAAAATTCTTCCAAATCACTTACTCTGAGTCTTACTGTCGCAGTTCTCCCTTCTTTACATTGACAACTTTTGTTTAAGAATCGTAGATCTGGCTGTGACTTCTTATTAAAAATTTTTGTTTCAAAGAAATATAGGCTCACAATAGAAAAATTTTATATCATTTTCGATTTTATTCACCGTTCTAGCTAAGATTTTATCGACCCGTACATCCTAAACCCAGTGCTCCCATTTAATTTATTTAATGCGCTTTCAAACCATATTGGGCCACATTTTGCTTCTACAAAATCCTGCTTCTAAATGTTACTAAATAAATTGTGTAACTAGATTCTCAATATTATTTAACATTTTTCTCTGTAGACTGTAAAAAATGTAAAATTTTCTGCACTAAAACGAAATAAGTAAATTATGACTTAATTTTATTTTTGTTTAAATGGCTTAGCATAAATCTGGATTTCTGTATTTTTCTGATTGTCTGTAGAAAATACTGTATTTCTAGATTATGAATATTTGAATAGATAAATGTTGAATACTTGTACGATGGAGACTAAAATATGCTGTATTCCTCTGGAGAATATATTTTGAATCTTCTGAGAGAAGATTGCGGTTCCAGTTCTCCCCTATAGATTTAGATATTTACTGATAAACTTAAAAATTAGTAAATGAAAATTTTATATAATGATTTAGAATTGTATCTAATAGTCTGCACAAATTTTTAATAAATGTATAAACAAATAAGTAAATAAGTAATTATGAATGGATTTGTTATCAAATATTTAACAAATTTCTTTGACCAACTACCAAACGCTTTTTCTCTTTCCAAACTAAAACTATTACTCCGAGGCACTTATTACCAGTTATTAGAAGATGTGACAGAGAATTTGCGGTGAGAATTTAAGTCGATGCTGCAAAGTGTGCTTGTAAAATATGTTAATGATCGGCCTGAACAATCGCGCGGTTCCACCTTTTGGCAAACTAGATAAAAAGGCAAATTAAATGGCCAACAAGTGCTACTCTGGACAAAATAGGAAATTAGGTAGTAAAATCCTCTCATCATCCCCGTCCTATCATATGGCACAGAAGCGTGGACGATTACAACATTCGATAGGAGTTCTTTGAAATGTTTGAGAAAAAGATTCTGTGAAAAATTTTTGGATCTTTGCAGGTTGGTGACGGCGAGTATCGTAGGCGATGCAACAATGAACTGTGCTTTACGCTGACGAATAAAAAAACCATCTGCCTTTCGGTGTCACTCATCACAAATTAAAGAAAAGGCTTGTCCCTAAAAGAGTGTTAGCGATAATTATATAAATAAATAATAAGTTTTTCTGTGCTTGCTTATCCAAGTAACGGTACCTTTTTGACAGAATATTCATGTGCGGCCGCCGTATCTGCGTACGTGCGTTACTACCATTCGGTAGTGCATAAGTTCGAGTCTCCGTGCATGAAACACCAAAGTTGCTTCTAATAGCCCCTCGGCAGGCAATGGCAAACCTTCGAGTGTATTTCTGCCATAAATAGGTTCCACATAAAAAATATCTGCCGTTCAGAGTCGGCTTGAAACTGTAGGCCCTTCCATTTGTGGAAAACATCAAGAATTTCACCGCAAATAGAGAGAGGAGCTCGGCCAAACGCCCAACAGAAGTGTGAGCGCCAATTATGTATTTTTATAGAAAAAAATAAAAAATTAAAATATTATTTTATTTTTATAGGTACTTACATACAATACATACATACAAATATTGAAATTCTACCAAAACCATTATTTCAATACTCGCTAATGAAATGAACCCTGACGCATTTTCCGTTTCGGCTTATTTCCGGTATTTCAGTTTCATTTTGGGCTTTGGGGTATTAAGGAAGTTATGGTAAAATTTCATGAAACAATTTTTTATGGTACATTTAAATCCGTTATATCCCTCCGTTCTGAATATTTTTTGCCCTCTCCTGCAAGTAATACAAAAAAAACACCCATATATTCAAGGGCCGTGGATTAAAATGTGCTAGAAAAATGCTCCCCGTTTATTTTTAGAAGGAAATGCTAAAAAAGTTATATACCAAAATGTATGGATTACATAGTTTTCTATGTCGATGTACCGTAAGAATGTGCAATAGAGTGAAAACTTGAAAACGTTAAAATATAAAATTCAGATATTAATGTTAAAATCACCAATACACGTATTTTTTTGTCCCCACTACCAAAAAGCATTGACAGAATCTGGTTATTTTGGAAAGTATCAAACCTTCTCGTCCAAATTGTACAGTACAAATTTATTGCAGCAACGCTTATACTTTTCAGGCCTGTCAGTGCGCACTTTTTTCTATATTCCTCTAAATTAAAAGATATTTCATTATAATTTGAATGTGAAAAACTAATTTGTAGTTGCGCATAAAGTTGCTTTTAATGCAAAGTGCAGGTAGCAACGTCCAGTAGGCGTCCAGTAGGCGTCCAGTAAAAGCCCACTCGAATTTCATATCCCACATATCTACTCGTGCATAGGTGTGTGGTTTTCCTATTAAACTAATAACTGGTTTCTTGTGCTAATCACACGGCTTGTCATTTAATTAATTTAACTAATTACTCATTCGTGGGACATTAACGGTAATTCTTCTTTTATCGCGCTTTAATAGTAATGAGTTGTTTAGTCGTTTGCTCATATTGCGAAGAATTAATTAAGCTCATCGCCAATGGGCGTTGTAAGCCGTTATAATGTACATAGTTTACTGTTACACCTGTCTGAGCGCCTGGATTAATATCAGATATCTATGAAAGCAAATATAAACGTTGCATTATTAATTAATTAAAACTCACACTGGACGTGATCGAATTATAGATTAAATAAAAAAGTATATTTATTTGTTGTGGTCTCATTGATAGCATTTGACAGGCATCGTTTACCCACCTAAATTGATTAAATTATTGCATTTCCAAAAGTCGATTATCTAATTGAAAAACTATTTACTAGTGCAAAGGTTCCGGAAATATTCATGGGTTTGGCTTAGTGTAATATTCTGCCTTTATGTATACTAAATATTGAGTTATGTAAAAAGTCCTTAGAATATTACTACATTGCTATACTATAGACGACTTTAGGTGCCATGTCTTACGATGTATACCTTGTATCAGGTTATGCGTCATACTAAACGACGACTTAAAGGTGGCACCAGACTTCAAAGTTCTTTGCCAGTTTTTTGTTTGGTAAATTCAGTTGTGTGTTAGAGCATTCTAAAATATTGGTGAACGAAGAGAAAATTCGACGCATTCTGCAGTATTATTGCGACCAATGTGAAAAGTCAGAGCAATCAACCAACAAAACTTAAGTTATTGAGCTAGAACCCAACGCAGTATCGAATGCAACTGCAAAACGGTATTTCTAAAAATTTCATCCTGGTAATAAAGACATCGAAGATAAGGCACGTTCTTATAAACCAATCGCGAAAATGTCAATTAAATCTGAGAAATCGTCAGAAATCTGGGTCAGATTGGTACATTCTCATCGATCTTCAATAAGAATAACTTTGTGGTATCTTCTTGATACTATGTCTGTCATCTGGACACATCATCAGCCAGCATATACAGTCACCGCTACCACCTGTGGTAGGTTTTGTCTTGCTTCACTATTCCCTTCTCTATCCCTTGCTAGTGATCGCCAGATTCGCACTCCAATTGTGTTGAGATCATCTTCATTTTCTTTTTTTCTTCGATATTGGCGTATAGTCCTCATAGTTTTTTGGGCGCCAGTGCTTTCCATTTTTATGACGTCACTCAGCCATCTTATCCTCTACGATGTAATGAACTTGACTTTATCTTCTATGTTCATTAAACTTAGTTTCAAGTTTTTTCCTCTCTCATTTGCCTTCTGGCCGTAGATTTTGAGCAGTATTTTTCCTTTCGAATACTTTTAGTTACTTTTCTAGTGAAGTCGTCAGGCATCATACCTCGAAGCCATATGTTGCCATTGGCTGGACTATTGTTCTGTACATCTGCGTCTTACTTGCTCTTGATTTAAATAGATTTAAAATATCGCATGAGGTAATAGGCTTTGTCTACTGCGCGTATACGCCCTTTGATTAAGTTCCATTGTAGTGGGATGTATAGGGTATAATGGGAATAGTGGGGTACTTTCTTAAACAACTTTTTCATAAATGCTGCTATCAGCAATTTTATTTCATCTCACTTAGTGTCATATGGGCACCTGCTAGAGCCTTTATGATAATCCGTATAGAAAGAAGTAAAGTGATGTAGTGCAAATGCATCGAAATGACCGCCAGACATTTTTGAGGAAGCTCCAGTACAGCATACTGTGCTGAGTTTGTTTCTGAAGTGCGGAACGTGGCTTTTTAGATGGGGGCTTTACACCACCAAACATAGGTATATTACAAGTGAGGTGGATCTGAGAATAACTACGTTAATAAAGAGGAGCCTCTCCGTGAGGGGCCGAGACGAGGTACTAACATCTGGTTAGTCATTCTGAATCCATTAACGCCAGAACAACACTTCTAAATTGCGGAAAATTACTTTGAAAAAATATATCTGTTCGCAAAGTTCCAAGAGCCCTTCGTCCATTTTACGATCAACATAATCGGCCTAGTAAGCAAGCAATTCGCCCAGTTCAATATAGCTCACGCACTTATTTTTCTCTTCTTGAATCAAAACCAGCAACAAGACAAAGAAATATGCATACCAAGAGAATTTTGCAGCTGTAGCGTGAATTGTTGAAGATGACCCGAAATGTCGATTCGTCATCGTTCTCAACTTGTTGGCCCTTGCACTTCGACTACGTGGAAAATTTTATGTAATATTTCATGAATCTTGGCTTATGTGATCCTAAAAAATACAGCTTGTTTGCGTCGTTTTTTTTGCTGATTGGACCCATTTGAAACTGGCCGAAGATGAGCATTTTTATCGAAGAATTGTATTTGTCGATGAAGTTTATTTCCGTTTAAATGGCTACGTCAATAAGCAAAATTACCATATTTGAAGCGAATACAATCCTCAAGCCGTTAACGAATCACCATTATATCCATTAAAATTGTGTGTTTGGTGCGGTTTACACGCTGGTTGCATCATTGTTTATTTTTTCTTTCGAAATGAGGAAGCAGGTGCCGTTACGGTGAATGACGAGCCATTTTGAGTGAATTCTTCTTTCCAAATATTAAACAGTTAAACATCGACGCCAATTGATTCCAACAAGGTGGCGCAATTTGCCATACAGCAATTTGGTGTCGATTTTTCACCAGAAGTGGTCCTGTTCACTGGCTCCCTAGTTCGCGTAATTTAACGCTATTGGACTACTTTTTATGTAGCTATCTTAAGTCATTGGCTTGTGTCGATAAACCAAAAACTCTTGAAGCATTGGAAGCCACTATTGACGCAATATGGCCAGTTCTATGGGAAAAAGTAGTCAAAAATTGGACTGCTCGAATGGATGAAGTAACTCGTAGTCGCGGCTAGTATATGCCGGGTATCATGATGGAAAAATAAATGCTATGAAATGGTCTGCCAGGTGCTACAGCTGCGTAGTACTTTTGATTGAAACCTTTGAAAGATTTCTATGTTTGATTTTGAGGCGGCGCCCAATACTTCAACTGCATTTGTTCATATTGGCTTAAGTACAGATTTGTAGATCAAAATTTTGTTATCCAGTGAGAGTACAGATTTGATTGAGTAGCCAGTAAAGTGAGCGAAGTTTTAAACCCAGTTGCTTACTTTTCCCGAATATAAGAGGAAGCCAAGTTAGTCTTTTACCGAGTTGAATACCCAGGTATTTTGCCTTATTAGCTTCAGGTTTTTGGTAGTGATTTAAAGTTGCTGGAAGACGCGAGTCTTTGCGGAGTCTATAAGTAATTTGTACTGTTTTGGTTTGGTTGGGTTTTATACGCCACTTGTTCAATCAGGTACTGACTTTGCCGAGGCTGTACTGCAGTAGAGTCACTGTAACAATGAAGCTGTGGAGGCAAGTTAATTTACAAACGTATCGCCCATATATGTAGCCGTGTATGTGCTTTTTGTCAGGGACGGATCGACAGTAAATAAAGTGTAAATGACCAAGAACAATACCTTGGGGTACGCCTGCTTCGATTTCGTTAAGACTATTAACTTCATTGCCAATTTGCACAAGAAGGTGTCTACTCTTCAGGTATCATTTACGCACCTCGTAAATCAAAAAATCTATTCGGATATCTTTAAGCCTAAGTTAGATGAGTCGAAAAGTTGCCAAGTTTTTTAGTTAAAAAATTTATGTGAAATTCTCAGTTGTTTATATAAAATTTTTATTTATTTGACTTGCATTTAAATCGCTTTTATAGGTCACTTATAACGCAAGAGCACACACGCACACGGATTCACCTATCGACAATACTTGCGCCCTATAAATTGCAAACAATTTTAATTATTTTACCACAATTTAATTGCCTCAAATGCACTGCTAAAATTCACAAAAATCTCCAATTGGCTATTTGCCAGAGAAATAGTAGTCATATTTCCAGTTGATCTTAAATTAATTGCTTTTGCACTTTTTTTCTAAATACCAATTCATGTTTACTTGGTTTTGTTGCGCCAACAATTATTTGAAAATAAATTAAATTTCCCATAACAAAAAATATATACATACGTACGTACATCTGTATGTAGAAAATAAACAATGACGCTGGAAATTCACAATCGAAGTAGCCTAAAAGTAATTGCAAATATTTGTGGCAACGATTTGATGAGCGCATTTTCGTTTGACGGCTATAAAATTGAAAATCGCTACATTTAATGAAGCCAAAGAAATAAAAATAATAGATAAAAAAAAAAAATCAGGCGAAAATACGTTTCACAAGCTTGACCACAGAATGGTTGCGCAATTAGTTAGAAAAGTGAAAAACGTGTGAGCCTCAATGGACAACTCATGCCGAAATACAAAACGTACACACACACACACACACACACACACACACGCAATATGCATAGGCACACAGCTGCTCGAAATGTAATAAAACGGCGAAGGACACAATTTGGAATGCACTCACTCACACACACATACACACAAATACAACACAAACCACATATAAACATTAAAAAGCAAGCCATGCCTCGTTGATATTCGCATTCGCAAATGCCATATGGCAACTCGGACATGTTAGCTAATTAGAGTTGCCACAATGATTTTCACAAATAACCGGAAAATTTCGCCAGAAATCGCTTGCGCCTTTTTAATTTGCTGTCAACAGTGCTTGTTGTTGTTGTTGCTGTTGCGTGCCTGAGCTTTATCATCACTTTTGTTTAGTGCATGCTGACATACATACATACGCATATGCATACCCACCGACGTCAGCAAAAGTTCGCAGCACGAAATTTTTAGTGCCAACAAACCAACTGCAGCAACATTTTCACAAATTGCCGCTTGTTGACCGACTGCTAAATAATAGGACTATGAATAAGTTCGTGCGGTTTTTTTTCGAAATTTGAAACTTTATTGACGTAAAATGGTTACAAATTTAATATTCAAAATATTGTCCATCGCTTACTACTACTTTTTCCCATCTTTCTGGCAATTCACGGATTCCCTTTGTGAAAAATTCGGTCGGTTTTGCCGCAATCCACGAATCGATCCATTTTTTGACTTCATCGTAATTACGGAAGTGCTGGTCAGCCAGGCCATGTTGCATCGATCGGAAGAGATAGTAATCGGATGGCGCAAGGTCTGGACTATACGGCGGGTGGGGTAGGACATCCCATTTGAGCGTTTCTAAGTATGTTTTGACCACTTGTGCAACATGTGGCCGAGCATTGTCATGTTGCAAAATAACTTTGTCGTGTCTATCGGCGTATTGCGGCCGTTTTTCTCGCAGTGCTCGGCTCAAACGCATCAATTGTCGTCGGTAGACATCCCCCGTAATCGTTTCATTCGGTTTCAGTAGCTCATAATACACAACACCCAGCTGGTCCCACCAGATACACAGCATAACCTTCAGGCCATGAATATTCTGCGCCGACGTCGATGTTGAAGCATGGCCAGGGTATCCATACGTTGCCCGACGTTTTGGATTGTCGTAATGGACCCACTTTTCATCGCCAGTCACAATTCGATGCAAAAAACCCTTTCTTTTGTGCCGTTGAAGCAGTTGTTCGCATGCCATAAAACGGCGTTCAACGTCTCTTGGCTTCAATTCATACGGCACCCAATGGCCTACCTTTCGGATCATTCCCATGGCTTTTAAACGTTTGGAAATGGTTGATTGATCAACTCCCAAAGTTTTTGCAACCTCTTCTTGCGTTTGAGCCGGATCTTGATCGAGCAATTCCTCCAATTCGGTATCCATGAACTTTGGCGGCGCACCCTCGCGTTCTTCGTCTTCCAAGCCAAAATCACCACTTTTAAAGCGTGCAAACCACTTCTGGCACGTTCGCTCAGATAGAGCATGCTCACCATAAACTTCCACCAAGATACGATGACTTTCGGCTGCTTTTTTCTTCATATTAAAATAATGAAGAAGAATTCCCCGCAAAAACACATTATTTGGCACGAAATTCGACATTTTCAAGTGTGGTAAAAATATTGTTGTTTACGCTTCAAATAAAAACCTTATACTGACGTTTGTGCCTTACGACAGTAGCTCTCCAATGAATGTTTGGAAATGTGGATCGATGGAATAATAATCAAGTTACGCCATCTGTTGTAAAACCGAAACGAACTTATTCATAGTCCTTAAATAAACGCAATGTAACGCTCGCACATTCCATTGTTGGGACGCAGCACTAAAGCTCACTCTGATTAAGAGAATTCGCCTGAGTTTTAGTCAATTGGCCTAACAACATTTAAAAGTGTTGCAAAATTTCATATTTCACGCGTTCGTTGATCGAATTATTGAATTTATTTGCTATATTGCATTTGTAGAATATTAAATTCCTCGCTTTTATTATTGGCATCTATTTACTCAAAAAATATTTCCATTGAATTTGTGGTACGAGTATTAGTCTGGTCACATCAAATGCAACAATTTTTCAAGATAATAAAAAAAAATTGTAGTGGGATAAAAAGTGGGCCCAATCAGTTTCAAGACCGCCACGAAAAGCAAATAGTTTTTATAGAAGGTTTTCCCATGATTTAAATGGGGGCTAGTTAGCTCATTTACTCCACATTATTTGATAGAATAATTTTTCGGGCTATCTCGTGTTTCGGGAAAAAATTATTTCCAATATCTTCCCGAAAGAATCCACTTTTATGTTTCCACTCGTAACTTTCGTGTGCTTGATGTCGGTGCAAAGTTGGCTTAAGTAAAACAGTATAGAGCACAAATGCATCTATAGACAGAACGTCACCCGAGTATAACTATATATATATATAATTGGCGCGTACACCTTTTTTGGATGTTTGGCCGAGCTCCTCCTCCTATTTGTGGCGTGCGCCTTGATATTGTTCCACAAAATGGAGGGAAGGATGTACAGTTTCAAGACGCCGAACGGCAGATATTTTTATGAGGATCTTTTCCATGGCAGAAAGACACTCGGAGGATTGCCATTGCCTGCCGAGGGGCGACCGCTATTAGAAAAATGTTTTTCTTAATTTTGGTGTTTCACCGAGTTTCGAACCTACGTTCTCTCTGTGAATTCGGAATGGTAGTCACGCACCAACCCATTCGACTACGGCGGCCGCGCCGAGTATAACTAATTACAAAATTTGTTAGACTTTGATTTTAACAATCCTGGACTCATTGCTTCAGAACTTGAAAATTCTTTTTTTTTATTTTATTATTTTTATGATTTCTTTATCTAAAGTTCTTTAAGATCAAATCAATCTGTAAGATTTTTATTTTTATGGACTTAGTGAATATATCAATAAATTGATTCGATATCTAAAGTAGTTCGACTGCTTTGGCCCCTTTGATGTACACCTTGATCAAAAAGTTCTCAAAATATATTTTAAAAAATCAAAATGTCATACAAATTTATTCCTAAAAAGTGTTATTATCGCCTGCAAAGTACTCCTCATCAACTGCATCGCACTTATGCCAACGTTGGATCCAGCTCTCGAAACGTTTTACGAACTCTATTTTCGATATAGCCATCGGAGCAGTTTTGGAATTTTCCATTACTTCCTTTCGGCTGTTAAAACGCATTCCCCGTGGTGATTCGATCAAACTGAAAAAATTGCACGAACCCATATCAAGTGAATTCGATAGCTGTTGGATGGTACTCGTTTCGTTCATGGTCAAAAATTCATGAGTGTTTTTCTCACAAATCGTTTCTTTTTTGGCGAATTGCTTCACGTAAACGTCTCATAACGCCCCAATAATAGTCCTTTTTAACTATTGTAATCCATAAAAACCGTGACCTTTGCATTCTTTTTTGACTGAAAATGACGCGAAAACAATTTCGCACGATGTCTGGTTGCATTTCGTATTCATAAATCTACGTCTCGTTTTCGGTAGGGATGCATGTCTTTGGCGATCAGAGATTAACGCAGTTCCTTCTTTGTATGAACCTACCTTGTACCTTCGGATCAATTTTGCAGCAACACGGCGCAAACCGAAATCATTAACTACAATGTCTTGGACGCATCTATTAGCAATGCTCGAGTCCTCTGCCACCTCTCTGATGGTTAATTTGCGATTGTTACTCAACTTTTCTTTACCATTATTGATGTTTTTATCATTTTTCGATGTAAACGAGGTTTCTTATTTTTAAAGCAAAATTTAACAAAAAATCTTTGTTGCAAACTCAAAACCATTTTAAAACTGTAGAAAATCAAAAACACGTGCATTGGTAGATTTACTCAAGACGGCGTAACTTTTACAAATGCCAGCAATGGCGATAATGAAGAGTGTTAATCACAGATGTGGGAACTTAAAAAATCAGTTGACTCAGAGCGTTCCTTGATAGTTGTTGCGGAAACTTTTTGATCAAGGTGATGTTCAGCATTTTACCTCAGAAGGAATTCGATTACTCTTAAGCGAAGGCCATTTGTTCCTGTGTCATTATGTGGCTGTGAATTATTGCCTAGCTGTGATACTGCTTGCAATATAAAACTGAATGTTAATGGATCGTCCATATTCCTGATCTAACCGTCACTGATTTCTTCCTATTCACGCAGATCACATCAAAAATTTTCATGCATCGAAATCACATATGTTTGGAAAACTGTATTCAAACGGTTGTAAAACTGTGCTGATCTTCTTGAAAAAAAGTTTCAAAAATTACAAAGACATTTTCCATTTTATACAGTCTGTCTAATAGAAGCGTGACCGGCAAAATTCAAACTTCGATTTCCGTTAAACAAACAATTTTTTTAAGAAATTATTGTCATTTCTCTTTATTATGATAATATAGGTATGGCTCAATTACGTATGGAACAAAATATTGGCCAAATGGCTGCCGCGGCCTCGGCGGCACACCTCCATCCGATGGCCCAAATTTTCGATGACGCAGAGGCATAATTGAGGTTCTATGCCGTTAATGTGCCGAATTATCTCATCCTTTAGCTCTTGAATTGTTGCTGGCTTATCGACGTACACCTTTTCTTTCAAATAACCCCAAAGATAGAAGTCCAACGGTGGCAAATCACATGATATTGGCGGAGATTTGACATGACATAAAAAGTTCGTTATCATCTCACGATAGCGAACACTATGCACAGTAACTGCCTGACCGGCCTCATTTTGGAAAAAATACGGCCCAATGATGCCGCCGGCCCATAAACCGCACCAAGTCACTCTTTGTGGGTGCACTGATTTTTCGGTAATCACTCTTGGATTATCATTCGCCCAAATGCGGCAATTCTGCTTATTGACGAATCCACTGAGGGAAAAATGTGCCTCATCACTGAAGATGATTTTCTTCAAAAATTGGTCATTAACTGTTGCCATTTTCAGCCACCATTCTGACCATTGACGACGCTTAAAATGGTCAAGAGGCTTTAGTTCTTGAGTTATTTGCACCTTGTAAGTGTGTAAATGCAAGTCTTTATGCCTAATGTTCATCAACGACGAGCGTGAGAGGTGCAATTGCTGGGCACGACGACGAGTTGAGATGGACGGCTCTTCAACCACACTATCGCGAACAGCAGCAATATTTTCTGGAGTACGAGCTGTACGAGCATGCACTGGTGTTTTCACATCTCCTACAGACCCGGTTTGCTCAAACTTTTGCACAATTTTTCCGATTGTACGCACATTTGGACGATTAGATTTACCGAAAAAATCACGAAGTGCACGATATGCATTATGATTTGAACGTACGTTTTCATAATAAGCCTGAATAACTTTAACGCGTTGCTTGATTGTGTTGTTTGGGATAACTAGGCAACCTTGGATTGCATAGGCAGACAGGAAACAACAAAATGGGATTGAAATGTTGAATTCTTCTCCACAGTTGCCTGATGTCAACTGTATTGAAAATGTTTAGCAAGAGGAAAGCAAAACTCAAAGGAAAACAAATATGGACAGTCAAACAGTTATTAAAGCAAATTCGGCTGGTTTGGAGACGGTAATCGGCACAAATTGCGCAGAAATTAATGTGAAATATGACTCGAAGATGTGAAGCCATCACAGCTAATGGTGGTGACTACAGATTGTATTGAATATATTTCTTGCAGTAAATATTATAAGCCCATGCAATACAGTTTGTTAAAATCGTATCGGATAAACAGTTTGTAAGTTATGGCGGTGACGTTTCTATTACACAGACTGTATTTTTAAGAGGCAAAGTGTCGTATTAATCAGAACTATGGAAAAATTATATTCCTTCAATATTTTTTTAAATAATGTAAAACATTAATACAAAAGTCACCTATCAATTGAATCACAGCAGTGAAGCAGATGTAGTTATGTGGGTACGTAAAGTTGTTTAATTTTTTCAAATACTATACTAATACTAATACTGTCTACGCAACCAACTAATTTATGATGCTTTGAGTGATTTGCTGAAATTCCATTCCACTGCTTAATGCGCTTTTCTCTAAGCGCATTTGGGTTTGTCCTTCTATTCGATTGCAGCATCAAACTTTGTGGTTTTGTGCTGTTTGCGCAAATAATTGCATAAAGGCCAAATTGCTGAGTTTCTCGCCAAAAAAGTTGATTTGATTTACATACAGAATTCCATTTTTGACCTTTTATTTTGGAATTGGTTGATTTTCATAGTAATTTGTGGCTTGCACATTTCACAGCGAATCACCGTCATTTCGTAATGCACAAAGCGAAATAATAAGCTGCCAAATACATGAAAGTTGCATAGGAAATCTGCATAGTGCAAAATTCGTTGAAGAAATAAAGTTTTAATTTTTTCAATTTTTTTATGTTTATATTGTTTTTCTTATTGGGACCTTTTTCGTGAATGCAAATGTTATGCAGAAAAATCTTAAATTTCTGCAATTCAAAGAACAAAATGTAGTAGAATGCAGACAACAATTACCGTTGTTGGAGCCGAGTGGCTGAAGAGTCAACAGATTGCATGACTTGATATAGCAGAGGAATTCTGTGAATGTTGCTGTAGAATATACAGAAGTACTATTCAGATATTTGTTGCTATGCACAAGCACACGCGTACACACAGGCCTGCGCTCATAAGTGTGCAACGAGAGAATGCTTTTTGACTCGATAAACGAGATGAACAAGACGATAGCCAAGTTTTTGTGAAAATGCGAAAATTGAAATGCAGAAATACCTACAGATGTAGCCACGTGCAGAAGAGGTGGTGCGGCGCCCAGTAAGTAAAGAATTCATGTGAATATTTTAGGTATATGAGAAAATATGTGCTTTTCCAATGGAACTCGAGCAAAAGTTAAAATTGCTTTACACAAAACACTTGAGCCGCTTTGATGCGATGACGAATAGTTGACGCATTTGCAATTCAATTTGCCCAAAAAGAGGTGCTGAGGCCAAACTAAATATATGTAGAAATTGGCCAGCGCGCAGAAAAAAAAGCAAGACAAAGTAAGAGCAGAATTGAGAGAATTTTTTTTGCTGGTAGTTTTTTTTTGTGTTTTTTTGCTTTTTTTTGCTTTTTTTCTTGCTGTAATGGAAATTTGCTTAGCACTGGCATGCTACCTTTTCTTCCTGTGCGAATTAGGCACGAGAAACCGTTTTAAATTTTTTAGTAGCTAAGAAAAAACGGGTTGTTGTGGTGAAATACAATTAATTTATTAGAGCCTGCGAATATCCTTTTTACACGAAATATGACAGCGCGCCCTTCCGTTTGCCTTTGCGCTTGACGGTTTTTTACCGTTTTCTTTACAGAATTATCAAATTGCAATTAGCCGAAAGCTTTGTTTTAAAGTTTTTTTTTGTTTTTTGTATTTTTAAGGAACATTTCTTTTAAGTTTCGCGTACTCTTTTTATTTGTTTGCTTTGCTTTCCTGTTCTTGTTGCATAACGCAATTATGGCGCACGCCTTTTTTAACGTTCTCACTACCGTTTGCCGTGGGATTTTCGGGATCCATTTGTTGACTTGAGTTGTTGTTTATGTTATGGCATGAAACTGTCCGAAAGTTCCATGACAAGTTTTTCAACACTTTTGTTTTTACTTTTTCTGACTTCTGTGAATATTTATTTTAAATGTAGCCGCGCGATTGCAGATACATAGCGTGAAATTTGAAATATACGCGCGCATTATTTGTTGTACTCAACTCAACTCATTAAGGACTTCACGCTGCAAAAAAAGGAGCCATATAAAAACAGCAAACTAAGTCGCGAAAGTAAGGGAAGGAAATGGAAATGTAAAAAGCAGCATTTAATTAGATTTTGAGCGCCAGGCACCACAATTCAAATGAGATTTTCTTTTAGCGAAGAAATTACTGCAGGCAAAACTCAGCGCGTCGAATGCCAAGTACACAATCTTCACGCCAACTTTGTTTTAATTTATTAGCAATCGCAGAGCGCACATGAAAATAGAGAAAAAACGAAAAGACAAAAAAAAAAAAATAAAAAATTATAAAGGGTACGCTCGCCTTTCACGTCGATCTGCTTGCGTTTATAATTTTTCGCGCTTTTCCACAGATTGTCTGTTTTTTCGTAGACCTTTTGCTAAGTGGCACGCCTGCTGGCGCCCACACTACGCGCACTTTATAGCGATTTTTTTCATTTGACATCCTAAAATGGCTTACTTCGCTTGGCCACATGCACCAACATAGCATTAAACCGCAGCAACACACACACGCGTAAACATACAACCACATACACTCGCATGCGGACTTATCAAAGCGTACTGTTGATCGGTGCAACGGGGCGTATGCGTAACCACTGAAAACGTTGTGTTGGCAGTCAACCCTGCGCCTTCTCAACCAACTGTATATTTGTGTGTGCGTGCACTGCTTCTTTCGTCTACCCATTTGTGCTAGCAGGGGCGCATGCAACTCGCAACTCGCATGAATGGCGCTGAAAAGGTGCAAACGCTGGAAAAGTATATTTTGTATGTAAAAGTTATATTGTTTATGTGTATGTAGCTTTGTGTACAAATGGGCTTGTGTTTGTGTGTGCTCATGTATAATAGATTGCTTTCGCCACTGCGCGTGCCGGACCATTTCCGTTACACTTGGCATTGTGGTGGTATGGAAATACGAGCCTCAGTTGGCTATGGTCGCGGTTTTGTGCAGTCTTGTTTTGATTTTACTGCATTCGTTTTTGTTGGCTGTATGGGTGTTATTTTTCGACTTATTATTGTTAACACTGCACCGCCAACGGTAGTCGCAGTGGCCACAGCGGCAGTAGCAGTTGAGTGGTCCATTGGCCATAGTCAGTGCCATCAGCTGGGTATTGCAGTTTGTTGTAGTCGCAGCGCAAGTGCAGATATGAGTGCCTGTGGATAGCTGTTCATCGCGTACATGTTTTCCCATATGACTTAAAGCTTTAAGCGTACTTGCAGCTATTCGAGTGAATAACTGCGGACCAATGGACCAATTAGAATTTCAGATCAAGAAAGTGATTTGGTGTTAGTAGATCATAAATATTTTTAGAGCTGAATTGTTTGGTTTGGTGCGGCTGTGCTGCCTTACCATGAAGGGTGAAGATTTAGCGTTTTGTGGACCAAACTAAAAAGTGCAACAATATTAGAAGTTGTTGGGTAAATGTATGATGGAAAATAGTTCATGCAAACACCAGCAAAATTTTAATTTAAAAAACCTTTGTGGTTTAGTCAAAGCTGGTGACTTTTGCCCATTCATACTACAACTTTTTTGTTTTAAATATTGACATCACAAAAATATGAAGCACTGAGAGGAACCAGAACCGATTTCATCTCAAAAAAACCAAGCTCCAAGCTTCAGTTTGCTAAAAATTTTCCTTTTGATGGACCACTTCAGTAGCTGAGACGTACCCTGGTGAAATAGGTACCTTAGAAATATTTCTTGAAGTCTTCCTCGGAAAAAAGTTATAGGCCCGTTTTGCACGCCATACTCCAGCCAATATTTTTTGAAGAGTCGCGTATCTTCCAAGCACAAATTTCTTAACACTGAACTAGCCTAGATTGGAAAAGTATTGTAAGTAATAGGTAAAACAAGAGTAAAGCAGAGACGTCCATAAAGTAATAGGACTATGAATAAGTTCGTGCGGTTTTACAACAGATGGCGTAACTTGATTATTATTCCATCGATCCACATTTCCAAACATTCATTGGAGAGCTACTGTCGTAAGGCACAAACGTCAGTATAAGTTTTTTATTTGAAGCGTAAACAACAATATTTTTACCACACTTGAAAATGTCGAATTTCGTGCCAAATAATGTGTTTTTGCGGGGAATTCTTCTTCATTATTTTAATATGAAGAAAAAAGCAGCCGAAAGTCATCGTATCTTGGTGGAAGTTTATGGTGAGCATGCTCTATCTGAGCGAACGTGCCAGAAGTGGTTTGCACGCTTTAAAAGTGGTGATTTTGGCTTGGAAGACGAAGAACGCGAGGGTGCGCCGCCAAAGTTCATGGATACCGAATTGGAGGAATTGCTCGATCAAGATCCGGCTCAAACGCAAGAAGAGGTTGCAAAAACTTTGGGAGTTGATCAATCAACCATTTCCAAACGTTTAAAAGCCATGGGAATGATCCGAAAGGTAGGCCATTGGGTGCCGTATGAATTGAAGCCAAGAGACGTTGAACGCCGTTTTATGGCATGCGAACAACTGCTTCAACGGCACAAAAGAAAGGGTTTTTTGCATCGAATTGTGACTGGCGATGAAAAGTGGGTCCATTACGACAATCCAAAACGTCGGGCAACGTATGGATACCCTGGCCATGCTTCAACATCGACGTCGGCGCAGAATATTCATGGCCTGAAGGTTATGCTGTGTATCTGGTGGGACCAGCTGGGTGTTGTGTATTATGAGCTACTGAAAACGAATGAAACGATTACGGGGGATGTCTACCGACGACAATTGATGCGTTTGAGCCGAGCACTGCGAGAAAAACGGCCGCAATACGCCGATAGACACGACAAAGTTATTTTGCAACATGACAATGCTCGGCCACATGTTGCACAAGTGGTCAAAACATACTTAGAAACGCTCAAATGGGATGTCCTACCCCACCCGCCGTATAGTCCAGACCTTGCGCCATCCGATTACTATCTCTTCCGATCGATGCAACATGGCCTGGCTGACCAGCACTTCCGTAATTACGATGAAGTCAAAAAATGGATCGATTCGTGGATTGCGGCAAAACCGACCGAATTTTTCACAAAGGGAATCCGTGAATTGCCAGAAAGATGGGAAAAAGTAGTAGTAAGCGATGGACAATATTTTGAATATTAAATTTGTAACCATTTTACGTCAATAAAGTTTCAAATTTCGAAAAAAACCGCACGAACTTATTCATAGTCCATTAGTTTCTTCTTAAAAAACCAGAAGAATAAACGAAATAATATTTTCTCGTATGTTACTGATTGGTCGAAAGAACAAACAATTTAATTATTTGTGGAAAAGCAAAAAGTGCTGGCAGGCACTGCTTTATATCCAGAATAATTATAGCTCTTTTATGTATATAATAAATTTAGAAATATTTAGGGAATACGATTTCGTTCATGCCTCAGTTGACTTCCCATCCAGCTAACCCAGTTCTAAAAACTTGGTGAAGGTTTCTGGTTCTATCTCTGCCAATATCAAATAACGATGAAAAGAAAGCCACTATACGAGCCACCCTGTAGGTAATTTAAAATTACTATGCATGCATTCCAACTGCAAGCAGTCGCACCAATGCGATACTTTATAATACATCTTTAGAATACCGATGGAGTTCGTCGTTAGCTTTTACTTAGTTTACACTAAGCGTTCGTTCTATTGGTTCCACTTGTTCTCCAATTTTACGCATGGAACCTCTGCAGAGCAGAAACTAGTTGGTTACGTTGCTGCTATCTTAAAGAAAGTGTGCGAAGTCTTTACAGAGTGTAGCTGAAGCACCAATTATTTTCCTAAGTGAAAAATAAGGAAGTTCGCCATTGCCATGAAATACTTAATTTTCGCTGCAAATATTTCTATGTTCCTTGCCCTCAGCTTTCATAATTTTTCATGCAAACATTTCCTCTGACGGAACTGAACAATAAAATCATTGCCCGAAGTACAGAAATTGTCTGAACCTGGTGTTATAATGGGCTTTACTTCTTCCACTAAATTTTTAGTTCGACTTTTAAAAGAGACTGATCGACATCTTTCTACTTTAAACAAAATATATGAAATTAGAAAACGAGCTACTTTGATAGACATTTGCCCATCCGAGGCCCTTACTTTGTTGAATGATATGATGAGCCGAGTTGAAGTACTATCCATTCAGTACAGTAGTACATACTATCCAGTAAGTAAGATGAATTGTTGGTGGACTTATAGCAAAATGTGCTTTATCAGGCAGAAGTAGAAACAATTGTGCCGAATCAATCTACTGAAAATATTGGAGCTGAACTAATTATTGCTCCTCCTTTGGATGAACAATCTATTGCACCTCTATTGGATACTTCAGCATTGAGTTATGGTTACGTGGGATGTGTAGCTGAAATAGATCTAAAATATTAGGTTAGATAGACATGTTTTCTTTGTGGTTTGCACTTTGACTTCATGGTCTTTTGTGGCCTCTGCTCATCAAAGTACCTCATCCAGACAAAGTTCAGTTATTAAAATGAGGATGGAGCTGGGTTCGATTGAGCGTATGCGATTTGCTTCTGACTACAATTGGCCGAGATGTCTCCTGAGATTAGTCGCAGAAACGACAAGAATCAGTGGCCCATAATCCGATTATTGCAGTCTGCAATGACCTGTGAGAATGCCCGTCAGAATTAGTTTGGTGCCAGCAAACCTCTCTTAGCCTTAGATCTTCATTCCTAAGCCTATCCTTGATGGTGTGTTGTCACATAACAAGGATGAGCTCGGGTTCTATTAATAACGAGACCACAGCCTCTCTTGCCAATGCGTCCCCTACTTTGTTCTCACGTATACACATGTGTCCGGTTCAATCTCACAAGATGACAAATCCTTTAGTGCCGCCTGATTGTCGCTCAAAATGGCTGTTGGCTCATTTCGGAAATTTCTGTCTTAGTTTATCTCTGCATATAGCCAGATAGCATCGGTACAGAACGCTTGTTTCTGGGGCTATATAATCCGGCGCCTATGCCTTCTGGTGTTTTCGAGCCATCTGTGTACCATGGTAGGATACACTCCAGGTTAATATATCGTCCAGTCCAATTCTGAACTTCTTTTCGAATTTGATGACTGTACTGATATCATCTCTGAGTAGTTAAATGGGAACAAAATATTTGGTTACAGTTAAAGAATATTTAAATCGATATACAGTTAATAAACAGTACTATGGCCCAACACTGCTTGAATATTGTCTGGTGAGATTCGAAAACGAGTGGTACAGAGCCCGGGTAGTAAAAGTCATTGATCGCACTCGGTATACTGACGTTTATTTGGATTTTACTAGCGAAAGTCAATATGACTTTCAAAGACATCCGACGCTATCCTATCGATTCAAATGGGCCTTGCCGTACGAACCTCCGCTTAATTGATGGATTGCCCACATCACTAAAAGCTGAGCATATCAACTGCTTTAAAAAAACCTATAGTACAGAAACTGAACTACTTAAGACCAAGATACAACTAAACTAAACCAAGATATAACTAAAGAAATGGTTGACAAGGGGCTAGTTTAATATTTTCACATTTCACCAATATGACTTTCGTACCAGAAACATCATAAGTCAAGGCTGAGCCCAGAGATAGTGTCGCGAGGATTTCAAAGTTATCAGACTTGACCAATGTGCTAAAGTTTTTGCCGGCAATGTTGCCGTTTGACAATAGTGCATTTGTAAACTAGTAAAAAATTCACATATAAATGATAATATTTTTATGTTTTAAAGAAAATCAAAGCAAACATCTCGTTTAGTAGCTCTACACTTTGAGCCATGATTTTTCTAAAACTGAGCATGCATTTTGAAATTGTTAATGAACTAAAATTATTTTTAGGAATTCTGGTTTTCCTATATTCTCCTGCTTATAAGCTTGCATGGATTTACGTGGGCTCATAGGTGAGTATTTGAGTAGTAGTGGCAAGACTGTGGATTCAAATAAAGCCTTTGCTACTCCTGGAAACCTAAACTTTTTTTTTATTTTATTTATTGTCTGTAGAGCTAACATACTTTACACAGTTATATGCGCACATATGTATATATACACACACACACACTCACATTCCATAGCCGCCCAAAAGTGATAGCTCGAAAAATCCCAAGTGTGAATTTGGCACAGGCATTGTGCGCGCCATACAATGACCAAGTGGTGTGGGGCCACATGAATACCGGCACAACTAGACAAGTAAAACTCTTTTTCCGATTGCCGCTCGCTGAGCTGGCGTGATGTCTATCTGCAGAAGGGTATAAAATCTGCCAACTAAAATCCTATTCCCACTTGCCTGGTCAGTCGGCTATGGACGATGGTTGTATTTCGGCAACGAAGTATGTGCTTGGGTATTTTGAGCAGGAAAAGGGAAATATGCGAAGGAAGAATAGGTGTTTTTCGTATTTATTCTGTGCACAAACGCCTGAAAGTATGCTATCAAAGCATTTAAAACTAGCAGTGGTGGGCAGAAAAACTAACTGAGAGGATATGAGAAATTCAAAAAAATAAGGAATAAGGACAATGGCCGCACCATCACACCAAAATAGATACCAAAAATGGTAGTCGACATATTTTTACTAAAATTTACATAAATTCCTTAATGAAAGCATGCAGCACAAGTGGCAGGACGCTACGCCTGAATGAGCGCCGAACAAAGCGAAAAAGAGTTAGTGCTTCTTTTTGTGCGCCATAGCTTAGAGTCCAGCGCATTCCCATTTGTAAATTTTGTGCTGTCATTGCAAAATGGACCGAAATGTCGTTGTTTTTGCTATTTACAACTACTATAAACTACCACATTTCAGCTATTAGCTGGGTTGGGGCATGGTTGAGTGTGAATAAGTACCGAATTCTGGGTATGGTGCCTTAGCAAAGCGAAAAGAGCTTGGCATAAAAGAAAAGGGCGACCATAATGACCAAACCAACAAACAAAAAAAAAAAAACTATTACAAAAACAAGCAAAAAATGTATGTATGTATGTATGTACATATGTATGTATGCATATTCAAATGTGTATGTAGGTGCTAAAATTATGTGTGTATATGTGTGCATATTTTTCTTAGCCTTATGAGCCATCAACTGAATGCCCACTCACATCGACCCAGGCAGCTGTCTAAGCAAATATGAAAATAAATACTGAAGTAAATGCAGACATGCATATATACATCTGTCAGTGTGTGCATGAGCGGGTGTACGTGCGTTTGCGTAAGCACTCAAACAAGGAAACAAATTTGTTGCCGTTGACAGTTGCTGACACATTATGTGTCAAAATCAAAACAATTATGCCACATCGCTGCGCTGAGGCTGCTCTAATGTTGTTGGTATATGAGTGGTTTTTGTTATCGTTGTTGTAAATTCATTAATATTCACACTTGAAGGCTATTTGAATACCGATGCCATATTTACCTATACATACACGTTTTGACAATTTAAAATTATTAATTTGCAATTATTTCATAGAAAATTTCATGCCTGATTACAGGCAAGCAATTTGTCAAATATTGACGTCATAATTATAAGGGATGATTATAAGGGAATTGATGGAAAATGGTTGAAGTACGGTAAAAATAAGACTTTAATGTGTGAGAAAGAGAAGGCATCTATATTATTGGAATCCCTCTATTGTGATGAACTAAGGTACATGCATTTTGATTTTGATTACTTATTTACTATGCCAAAAAACAGCAGTGTAAAGCCAAAAAACAAGTGTTAAGCAAAGGAAATGTACCAAACTATTGTAATCCCTTGACTAACGCAAACAATATTCGTCGTATTCTGTCATTGTAAAAAACCAAATACCAAAAAATTAGTACTCTTATATTTACTTAGAAATATCCGTTATTTAATGAGAGGGACCAGCTCAACACCGTAAAAAACTAAACTCATACCTTGTATTATCTTTTTATAACGATAGTAAGAATCTGACCACCGATACTGTTCGAACTCGGGACGGAAATAGCGTTTGATTTAATATTTTTTAAGATGGTGCCGAAACCAGGGATGACAGTTGTGCGGTTTTCACTCGCGTAAGCGAATATTTAAAATCTTTTCAAAATGCTAAATAAGCAGACCATAGCGATCCTTCAAGTCCAAGCTGAGGTGTTTGTTCTATTAGAGAGGATCAAAAACGCGCATTAAAATCTAAAAGCCGCAGCTGAAGCCATGAAAGTCTTTGTTAGACAAGACGATTTTGCACAGGAATACGTTACCATAATTGAATATGATGATAAAGCGGTAACCATTTTAGCTCAGTTGGAGCATTTTATTCGGGTTAATTTCAAAACACGTACAGAAGCATCAAATATCTCTATGAAGCCGCACGGCAGGTTGTAGCGACAGAGAGAAATAGGGGCTATAGTGGTATAAAACTTAAAGCCTTTGAGTTAAAAAAGTTTGAGGGAAACTTTGAAAATTGGCTTCCTTTCTTCTGGGAGCAGTTTAAAAGAGCAGTGCACGAAAATCCACAATTGTCTACATCTACATCTACAAAATTGAATTTTTTGAGTGAAGCGTTAGTAGGCAAGGCCGCTGCTTCCATAGCTGGTTTTACACCCACCGAAAAGTGTTACAGCGAAGCCATATCTCTCTTGCAAGAAGAATATGGAAACAAAGAAAAAGTCGTTCAGAAATTTGTTCAAAAAGTAATGAATATTAGAATGGTGCAGTTCACAGCAGATATACATGGATTACGGCAACTGTAGAACGAGGTTAGTTCGACTATGCGATCGCTTATATCATATCATAGCATTTCACATATCATTGGCTCAGTGAGGTGCAATGGTAAAATCAGTTTTGTTGAAATCTATATCAACAACATTGCGTGTGAAATTTTACCGTTCATTGGAAAGGAATGCAGCTTGCAATACAATACTAAATTCCAGCATTGATACAGTTAAGGAGAGCACAAGTAACGGAACAGAAAATGACCAGCTAAATAAACTTCTGCAATTTTTAAAAACCGAAATAGAAGCCTTAGAAAAGGCGCAAACGTCTGAGCGAGACACAAAATTCAATGGGAAGGAAAGAAGAGAAACACGAGGTACTGCAGCGGGACTCTTCGTAAGCAACAGCCAGCACTATCAATGTGTTCTTTGCAAAACAAATTCGCATACCACGAAAAGCTGTAAGAGCAATCGGCCTGCATATGTAGCTGATATTAATAGTAAACTAAAGTTGCAAGACTTTTGTGAACATGTTAACACATTCAATATCTTTCTTTTCATTGAGAAACCTTTTTTATGATTATTAGCTTCATTGGGTTGATCCCATTAAAGTTTCTAATGTAGGTGATGCGACTGAAGGTTGTCTTTTTGGCATCAAAATATCCATTGAACGAATTCGTGAGCTGAAGTTTATTACCATTATAGATAACGTTGTTTTATCAGTTACCACAATACATTAATTGTACGAAATGGCAAAGCGACTTCAAAAAATTAGAAGATATGTTTTCCAATCTGCAACCTGACTCATTCTGTGTACTTGGATACTTAAATGCGCTCATGTGAAGTGAACATCGCTAGATACGCCCCTTTTATGTAGGCAGGCATGCTTTGGGTAAAGTAGACACAGCGAAGATTCAGTATTAAAGTAGATCAAAAAAGTTGTTGCTAAATTTTATTGACGAAGTTTGTGGTGTTGTCATGAATGATAGAGCAGCCAGGGATGCTAATGGTGAGCTTACGTTTTGTGCTAGTGTTGATTGCTCGGCCATAGATTATGGCATCTGTTCATTTGATATGATGTATCTAGTAAAATACAGTCGAACTTCGATAACTCGAACTATGACATGCCACAAAAAAAAAAATCGAGCTATCAAGATTTCGAGTTATCAAATATAATATACATATGCACATACATACATAAAAATCCATAAACAAAACAAAACCTGATGGAAAAATAAAACAATCCATAAAACTCAAGGGTTAGCAAACAATTTTATAGATAAAACCGTACATGCTTCAAATTATGTATAGCTGCTATATAATATTGTATTTATGTGTTTATTTTAAAATTATATATACTTAATTAAGAACATTGTATGAATAGATGTATAGCTTTCATTCGTTTAAAGTAAAAAAGTCAGTTATTTGGGATTGACGAGAGGATTTTTCATTATGATCTTCAAAAAAAGCTTCAATATTATTTAAACCATTGTACAGAGAATCGGTTGTATGTTCATTGGTTTTTAAATATGACCGCAAAATCTTGAACGAATTTGCAACTAGCTCGTTTGAAACTGGTTGCGGCATATCATCTTGCAAATCATCTTCTATATCACTTTCGTTATCATGCTCAAATTCGGATTTAGATCCCAATAGCTCCACAATATCTTCATCTGTGGGAAACTCTGAAGTAACAATATCGTCATCCACATGCATAAAATCATTAAAGGTGACACCTTCTGTACTTTTGATATTTTGCCAAGCTTCATATTCATTCTGCAGTTGAATTTCTTCCTTACTCCTTTCTTTTATGCCTTCGCTTATGAAAACCAAAGGAATGCCATCTTCTTCCTTCCATTCAGAATATTGACCGAATCCGGCTTTTCTAAAACAATTAGAGATGGTTTCAGGCTTAGCATCGATATTCCATGCATTAGTTATTTCATCAACACCGACCATTAATGTAATGTTAAGATTTTTGTTTACTTCAAAGCATTTCATAGTATTTTTTAAAATTCTGCGACGATAATGACATTTTAAATTTTGTATGACACCTTGATCGAGTGGTTGTAATTTTGATGTCATATTCGGGGGAAAAAATGCAAGTTTGATAAACTTTAATCTCTCTGTCAATAAAAAGTAGAATATTTCTTGCGGCAAAATTAATAAAAACATTTTTCTAATAGCGGTCGCCCCTCGGCAGGCAATGGCAAACCTCCGAGTGTATTTCTGCCATGAAAAAGCTCCTCATAAAAATATCTGCCGTTCGGAGTCGGCTTGAAACTGTAGGTCCCTCCATTTGTGGAACAACATCGAGACACACACCACAAATAGGAGGAGGAGCTCGGCCAAACACCTAACAGAAGTGTACGCGCCAATTATTTATTTTTTTTTTTTTATTTCTTCCGGCTTTTCCAAATTGTTTGTCTAAGTTAAGAAGCCATTCTTCAAAAAAGGCTCCCGTCATCCACGCCTTTGAATTTGCTTTATAGTCGAGAGGTAACCATTTAACACCTCTAAAACAGCGGGGTTTATTACTTTTACCTATCAAGAGTAATTTCAATTTTTCTGATCAATCCATGATTGCGGCAATCATCAACGTAACTCTCTGTTTACTGTGCTTTCCTCCATGGCATTTCTGGTTTTTAAAAGTTAAGGAGTTATCTGGAAGACATTTAAAGAATAAGCCCGTCTCGTCTGCATTGAATACGTCCCGTGCTTGATAACCTTCTAATAAATGAGGTAAAACATCACGTTGCCACTTCATACAGTCTTCTTCGCTTACATTATTACTCTCACCACACGCCTTTTTGTGACATATACCAGATCTTAGAAAAAAAAAAAAAACTTTAGGTGCCAGCTTGCACATTTATTTTATGAATGTACATACCTTCGTTTCCAATTATAGAGCCAACCAGTGCTTGCCTTGAAATTCGGTTGTTCTAATTTTTGACAAAATTCCAATGCTTTTTCTTTAAGTAATCCTCCGAATATAGGCAAATTCTGTGTTCTTGCCGATTTAAACCATTCTAAAACTGCTTTGTCCACATTTACGTACGAGACTAAAAAACTCTTTGAACTCCCACTTGCACCACCACTTTCACAGTAATAACCGTGGGTTTATTTTTTAAAATAGTTGACACTGTATTTGTCGGAATAGCATACTTTACAGCTACATCTTTTTTCGCGCACCCATTTCTACTTCCTTTATTAGTTTAAATTTTTCATCAATAGATAAAGTTTTTAAACAACATTTTGATGACATGTCAACAGAGTTTATTTTCGCGTAAGAACTACTAATAAAATACGTGTGGACTTAAACAGTGCGGCGACCCAACTGCTGACATCTGTTTTCTATAAAATAAGCAACACGTAATAAGGGGATTCCCCCGGAAATTCGACTTATCAAAGCTGGCGCCAAATATTCTGTTCGAGTTATCAAGATATTCGAGTAATAGAAGTTCGAGTTATCAAGTAAAAATTACACACAATTCTCACTCTAAACGCTATTGCCAAGCAATTTGATTCGAGATATCAAATATTCGAGATATCGAAGTTCGACTTATTGAGGTTCGACTGTAATTCCATATTGGCTCAAATATATTCTTCGATCATATGTCACTTGTCTTGGAACCTATTAGAAACGTCAATTTGCTTTCTTATGCTATTCCGTTCAAAGTTGGTTTGCCTCGAAAAACAATGCAAGACTACATGACCGCTTTATCTAATGGCTCTTATATCACATATGGCTGAGGAATTGACAAAACGGTTGAAACTCTTAGTGAGAAAATCAGGACAGCTGTTTCGCCAAAGGGCAACAGTAAATTTTTCATCAGAAAAAATATATGGTTTGACTGTATGTGCCAAAATGTATGTATGTAATAAAATTACATCTCATCTCAAGCACTATAGGAGGTCAAATGTGGCGGCTGATAGGCAGAATTATGTAAATTACAAAGAAGTTCTTGGAAGCTATGTGATGAAAAGAAAGTGGAATAGGAGTGCTGGAAAAGTGGCCCAAGAATGCAGTGTTTCATATAGATTGTGAAAGCAGATTAATGCTTAGCAATTCAAGCAAAAAATAATTAAAATTATAATTAAAGAATGAAATAGTATTAGATAATACTTAGCATCCACTATAAAACTATTCATTTAGTAAAATTTTGAAGTAGTAACTGTTGTAAAACTGTTTTACAGTCGATATTAACTTCGTGGGCGATGCTGCGACTACTAAAACGCTGATCAACTTCGAATATTTCTGTTTTTTCTCTTTGTTGACGTCCATTGTAACACCCTGTAACTCAAAACGGAATGGGACAAACAAAAAATAGAACAGTAATACTTTAGTATGAAATGTCATCTTCATGACGAGCACAAACTTTAAATTGTTTCATCGATACTTTACGAGACATCGATCACAGCTTTTTCCCCAACCTAAAACTATGTATGGGAGTTTTGCCTGTTAACACAGCCATCATTCAAAAAATGTACCTTATCTGTAAAGACGATTTTCGGCTCACTATAGAAAATTTGCTTCTGCATAGTGTAACTTTCCATGATGATTTGCCACCAATAATTGAATGGGTGCTGTCTTGGTAAAGATACCGCTGTCAAATCAATAATTAACCATAAATTGCTGCACGGTTTTAAAAACGCGTTCATATTATCAAAGTCTGTGCTGTAACAGTCGAGTGTACCTACTGACCAACCCTACAGAAGTAAGTATTTACAAATCTGTGTTCATTGCATATGTAATGAAGGGAAGCAGGTTTCTTAGCAGAGCATAGACCGACCGTTTCCCCTATAGTGTGAGGAAATTCATACTTTAATAAATTCGGAGACAGCTTAAATTTCATAAAATATTACACACACGCGTACGCTGCGACACGTAAAATAAACTGAAGTAAAATATCAAACACAATGAAGAGTGTAAGCACCATGAAATGAAGCATCACATTGAACTAAGCCCAGAAAATCCAAAAGAATGTAAGCCTCCGTAGTTATAATGGAAATGAAATGAATGAAAATATTACAAAGTCACAGATTTCTTTTTGTCTCTTTATTTTGCGTTCTGCTCAGCAGGAAGGCGGCACGTGATATGCATACAAATGCCAATAAGAAGTATAGACGTACGCCACAAACTCACTGAGTAAATGAGTACAGGCACATACGCACACACACGCACACAACTGTAGCAGTTCACTTGTAAGCTTATGTATTCGAGTTAATGATGCACAGCTGGGCTGATGATTCGCCGCAAGACTAATTTATTGAGTTAACATGGGGTAACGATTATGGAAGGTCGATTGCTTGAATAAAAAATGCGCGAACTGCGGTGGACGCTGGTACCGTTGACGCCAGTTGCGATGCTGGTGGTGATTTTATATGTTTTATATGTACGTACATCCACGATGATTGGGGTCATGTATTAGGTGAAGTGAAATGTTCCGAATGCTGCCCGCTAGATGCAATTAGTGACGTATATCTCACGATGTGTGCATTGCATCGGGGCGTACTAGTCTTTCAGCCCTCAATCACTCGCGGGACATAGGGCTTAAAAATGAATGTAAACCACACTCTCGGCCTCTTAAAAGCGCTTACGGACGTAGCTCGTGGGCGATGAACTACTTTGTATTCTGCGAGAGCAGGGCAGCAGTATTAAGTAATAATCTAAAGTTGTAGTTGAAGAGAGAGGTGTATGATCTCTCTGACCAAGCTACGGAATCCAACGGTGAGGCTAGCGTTAGCTCAGAGTGTGAAAATGGTAGTTGGAGGTGGATCGGCTTCCTTTAGTCCTCTTCTGAGCTTCTTTTACAAGTCGAGTTTGAGATAGGTACTAAGGGCTACCCCAGAGTGTTTGGTCATATGGAAATGGTAGCGGATAACACCATTCTGCGTCAACGGTGGCGCTCTAAGCCCCACCAGAGAGTTACCAGCAAAACAAGGCAGTCTGGAGTCTATAAGGAGAGCAAGTTCTGCCACCAGAATTGAGTTAAATATGCTGACGTATTGTTTTCCTCAAAATGTTTGCGCCAACGCAAAATTAACTAAGCCTCAGATAAGATCAGTCTCATCAACGACGTTTGTCGAAGACGGATATCGAGCCATACTATTTTGGCGACTTAAGGGTTATGTTACATGACTAAACAAGTATTTGTGATAGTTTTGTGTTTGGCGAAGCCAGTTGTGTGTTTCAGCGTTGGATGTACGAGGAAATTTGATACATTCCTTGTCCAGATACATCCATAGTCCAGAAGAGCAGAACAGCTAAGAAGAAGCTGCTGAGATGATTCTACCTCATTTTCCATACGCGGACATTATCTTATAAGGGCACTCACAAAATTCATTTATTCATTTAGTAAACCTAGAAATACAAAGAGTGACAATTTTAACTTAAAAAGGGTTTTCCAATAACAGGTTAATGGATTGCGCTATCGAGAGACTATTAACGATTTTTTATGGCCGGAATTGGATGGTATTAATCTGGACAACGTTTAATTTCAACAAGAAGGCGCTTCGAGCCACAAAACCATTGATCTTTTATGGGGAAAGTATCTCTCGAAGAGGTGATCACAATTGGCCACCGAGATCTTGTGATTTAACACCTTGTGACTTTTTTCTTTGGAACCACGTGAAAGAGAAGGTCTACGCCAACAGCTGAGGGTCGAATCAAGACCTCAAAGATGGAATTCGTAAGGCTATCGAGGCCATAGGGCGGCCACTTTGCAATTCGGTTATGGACAATTTTCTGTAAGCGTGGTTGTGGTTGTCATTTGCCTGATGTTATTATCCACTATTAACGGCATACCTCTTTATAATGAAATAAACATCCGATCATATATATCAAAAAATAGCATTTTTCTTTGAATATCGAAATAACACCTCTGTTTGGAAAATAGATATTTAGATAGCGATAAGTCAACAGCCGAAGAGCTTGAAATCTCATTAAACTCATTCAATGTTGTAGTCAAAGTTGATTTCGAAGAATACAGATTTCTAACCCTTGCATTGTATGAAGGAATTGGATCAGTGAAGTTTACAGATCTCAGTGCAAAACGAAGAAATTTTTTTTGAATGCCTCAAGTCAATTAATGAGGCAATGGTGTGACACTGATGATATGGCCTCCTAATAAAGATAGTGGAGTATGCCGATCGGACGAGTGAAGTAAGTAGTAACTTTAAAGTGTATGGATTTGTAAAATTGGAAGCAAAACGCCGAATGAAGTGAAGTTTGGAATACGATTTGGCAATGACAAAATTCAAATGAATTCGACATTGAAAAGTGGAATCAAAGATTAAACCCGAATCAATAACTTCATTATGAGTATTTAGGACGAGTTCCAGTTTCGTGACCTGAAACTTAGTTAACCATAGAAGCTGTTCGATCCAGTTTTGAGCAGAAGGATCTCGCGACCTTAGAAGTTTGTGTATTTGTCCAGCGCACGCTGAGTTGACGCAAAGCCCTCCTTTGCAGGAGCAGATCACAGGTAGTCAAGAGGATGCAATCCTCTCATTTCGCGGAGAAACTACCTCGCATGTCTCATGTCTAACTAGCTTAACCACCCCAGCAGTTTCCCCGTAGCAATTTCCAGCAATGTGAGTGTGACCAGAATTGAAAATTAGCCATTCAATATCCGTTTGAAGCCGTTTGCATATGGATATAATCGAAATAAAGCGTAGAAACGTCGAGCACTTTTTACTTCACCCAATATTTATAAATGATTGTGTAAATTTGCACGTGTGTTGAATACAATAAAAATATAATACACACTAAAGACCCTGTTTGCGTTGATATGAAATAACTTTTTGGCTGCGGGTATAACAACGCAAGTATCACAGTGAATGGCTGACAAAGGATGTGCGTGGCGCGGGAGGTAAATAGGATTAATGTGATATGTAGGCACTTTTTTCTTAGAGGAGCACTTAAGGGAAGGGAAAATACATCTTGCTCTCAGTGTATTTGTATGTTTTATAGCTTGTACTTATTGAAACATCAACGAAATTCGTTTTGGCTCTTCTACGGTCTCATATTCGTCGTTTGCTTTCTGACGTTGTTGTTGTTTTTGTTGTAACAATATAAAATGCTCCCAATAAACGCTGGTAGACTGTCATTGAAGCGACAATCCTCGGATGGTTATAAATCTAATTCCATCTGCTACCGTACCCTTGAATGACTTGAGTGAACGTTCTTGTCGTGCCTTTTCGTTTCATAAAAACATTTGTTAATTAAGTCACTTCTGATAGCATGGAAATAGACTCTTTTTTCGGCACCATGCTTAAATTTGTTAATCCTGCAAAATTCCAACAGTTACACAGAATTTTGCCAAAATACTATCATCAACTCCGTTAAAATCGAGAAAAACATCTCTAAGCCGTACAACACAAAATGACTTACTTTCTTGCAATCTCATCAGCTCCATGTTAAAAACTAAGCCGATTTAGAGAGCAGTGGTACCATACACTAAAGTGGCGAAAATTAGGTTATTTGCTACCGACATTGATTTTAATCTTTGCTCTTGTTGTTTTTGGCTTTACTAAACTTACCATCTCTGCCTAGTTCAGGAAGCGAGACAAAAGTGGTTGGTTCAGCTGTAAAGAGGAGTATCTTTAGACAAGCGACAAGGAGAACAAATCTTTGTTACTAGTTATACCATCCAACATCCGTTTCAT
This sequence comes from Anastrepha ludens, assembly GCF_028408465.1. NCBI lineage: Eukaryota > Metazoa > Arthropoda > Insecta > Diptera > Tephritidae > Anastrepha > Anastrepha ludens. The sequence continues at coordinate 4,994,464 of NC_071499.1, read as the reverse complement.
TTCAAGTGCTCTGGGAAAAGCATAACCCACTTTCGGTACCCACGGTTCCTTTATCATAATCGTTTGAGAAAAAGGGGGCTGAAAAGTGAACGCTGTCACATAAAGATGAGAAGGAACCTTTGAAAGAACTACTATTGCCCGATCTTTGAGTACGGCTAAAATGGCACAGATATGCGACTAATCCTGTATTTTCCATTAACTCCAATCCGGAAAGTTCACTGCCTTCTCTATTCAAATTATTACGTTTGCAGAAGAGTAAGAGTAGGAGTTTTTATAATCATTCGATACATCTCAGCTGTAGATTCTTGAAACAAAACAGGTTTTTGAAGGCAAGTTGTAATGCAAATTGTAACACGTGCGGTGCAATGAATATATTATTCTAGCCTTTGCTTGGTTTTTTCTCTTAGTAGTGAATTACATTAGCAGAAAAGCTAGGTTCATAATTTAAGCCCCATTGCAAAAGCTGTGTGGACCTTTCAGAGAAAGAGACCGTTGAGAACTTTCTCTTAAATGTTTGGGTTTTCTAGTTAGACGATAAAGGTCGACAGCCTGGGACAGTGCTCCAACATAAATCCCATCAACCTTCTCCATTACATCAACAGCTCTGCTCGGCAATAGATATCTACCCGTTGGAGGTTTCAAAATGGTATCAAAACGACGCTTTAGTGCTACTACCGAATTGATAAAGCGTCTTCTGCTTTTCTTCATGATTTGCGCTATAAGCACTTACGCGATTTTGGTTAAGTTTAACAAAACGCGTTAGTCGTTTCTTGCTCGTGCTAACTAGACACACCAAGTGAAGCCAAGTTTTTCTCCACCTGATCTTTCCAACGCAGATGAGACCTTCCTCTTCCTCGGCTAATAACAGCTGGTTCATATCGAATACTTTCAGGGGTGGAGCGTTTGTATCCATTCGGACGACATGACCAAGCCAAATAAGCTGATTGTCGTCGCTATGTCGTCGTAAATCTCATACGATGGTATTAGATCGTCGGCATATGCCAACAATTGTACGCTCTTGTAGAATATTGTGCTTGAACGATTAAGTTCTGCGGCTCGCACGATCCTCCCCATCATCAGGTTAAAGAAGTCACACGACAGCGAGTCACCTTCTCTGAAACCTCGTTTGATACCAAACGGCTCGGAGAGGTCCTTCCCAAATTTTTTTGTATTGAGCAGCGTAATTTTACATAGCCAAATTAGTTTTTGCGGGGATACCAAATTCAGACATCGCAGCATATAGGCAACTCCTGTTCGTGCTATCGAATGCAGCTTTGAAATCGACAAAAAGATGATGTGTGTCGATTCTCCTTTCATGGGTCTTTTCCAAGACTTGGCGTACTGTGAATATCTGTTCGATTGTAGATTTTCCAGGCGTAAAGCCGCATCTATAAGGTCCAATCACTTGGTTGATGGCCTTTCATACAATAAGCTCGCTAGAAAGCGGTAATTGGCACGGTTATACAAATAATTTGTTCAAAATGAAACTCTTGCACTTCTGTATTGTTCCCTAAATCCCGTTCACTATAATATCTTGCTAGCAGCTAAACGGGAGAAGGCATCACACAATATACCAAAGTGTTGAGCAAGGATGATTTAACAAGGCGCCGCCACAACCCTCATGACGTAAACAAATCAGCTGATTCTTTCATAATTGGTGAGAGCCGATTAACGGTTTGATGTTGGTTTGATGTTTTTCCAATGACATTGGTACTGTATGCAAATGAATTGGAAAACTTAAAAAATAGTGGTAGAAAAAGTCAAAATAGTTAGTAGAATTGCTAGAGTAACTCGAAAAAGCTTGATGTGCTCGATCTTACGCTTGAAATTTTTCGAATAATGAGTAACGCACAGGTGTGTGAATACTCGTTGTTCATTTGCTTGGGCTGTTAAAAAACGTGTGAACAAAATCGAGTGTTCTACTCACCAAGAAAGTGTGAGAGTGTCCTGAAGAAGTGAAACTACTAGCATGTGTCCATCAATTATTCATTTTGTAAGTAATTAAATTTTCCCTTTTTAAACAAGAACAGTCTTCATTGAGAGGTGTTCTAAATCTGTTATATTGTTCGATAGAAGGAACCGTAGAGCTTCAGTTGGTGAACTAACAGGGCACCTCCTAGTTCCAGCGCATGCTGCGAACTCCTATAAAAATAAAAACAAAATAATGATGAGTATTTTTTTTTCAAATGCTTGAACTAGTAAATGGACGTCGCTGATTTAACGCTAGTTGGCGCCATCTTTTCCTGTACAGCGCTCGAGTGTTTCCTATACGTTCTCGAATATACAAAATGATTATAATTTTCGCCTCAAGAGGTGACCAGTTTTTCCAATTGAGTTCTCTGTAAAGATTTGCCAACATTTTCAATCACAACACTTTACATATTCGATGTAAATAAACCCGCTTTTATAACCTCATTTGCTGCAGAATCGATGTTGTCTCAATGCACTTAATTTTTTTCACACAGTTTTCCCCTTCACTTCCATGTTGCTTTTAAATTCATTTGCCTAATATTTGGTTAGCAGTGCAGACCTACTTTTGCTGTTAGATTATTTCACTGCATATTTGCTTTGGCACTGATGTAGTTTTGGTTGGCTGACACTCACACAAATAAAAGCCTGCCCTCGCTCGTTTGTTTTGCCAGCTGTTCCACGAGTAAGTAGCTCTTGTGGCGACCAGCTGTTTGCTTGCCTGGCGTTGTGCTCTGACATGTTTGCGTTCCAATAAAGTGGATTTTTATGTAACCGGTTGACGTATTTGCGCAATTTGAATCGCCTAGTGATGCCTTTTATGAGACTACAAATGATTATATGAGTGTGTATGTGTGTAAATATGTGTGTGCGTGGATTTATTGTACGCAAATGTTACTACGAAGAAAAATTGGCTAATAAGAAATTCGCATATGCCCCTTATACCCTACATTTCCTGGGAGGGAAATCAGCGCGTGATCAAATATTGATGCCTTAGTACATGTGTATGTATACACACATGTCTCTATACTTAAATGCACATAAGTGGGCTTTAGCGTAATCGAATTGAATTGTGTGCTGAATATTTTTCCAATTCATTAGAATTTTAAATGGATTAAGCGTAAAGTTTATGAGCCACACTCACTATTTTCATTATAAAACAGATTTTAATATAATCTAAAAAATAATCGAAATAATCTACGTAGGCGTATCGAAACAAATCTGATTTTGGCAATAAAAGTGCGAACGTACATGGAAACACAAGTCAGCTACGCATTTATTTTGAGTGCTTGTTGCCATTAACTAAAAGCGCAAAAAGAAGTGATACAATTTTCTTAGCCACATATTTCACATTTCAAAATATATGCATACTTGTGCATATACATACATACTTCTCCATATGTAACTACATACACATGTGTGATGTGTAGGCATACACTGGTTGATCCAGAGCCCTCCTATAGAGGGTTAATCGAAAAAGTTTTACACAAAATGAGAAATTGAAGCGCAAATGTGCTAATTGAGTTTTCGATTTGTATGGGGTTCTCAGTTTTTCTTGCTGATAAATGGCTTGAAATTGCTTTTCCACTTAGATGAAAGGAATGCGGAGCTCAATCGTTGGGTTATTATATATATCAAAAGAAAAGTTTGCCTTGCTTTTAATAAAAATAAAAGATGTGCAGGAAGGCTAGCGTTTATATTCATTTCAAAGATGGCATCATCCGAAAATATCTACTTTGTTCTTGGTGCTTTTGACAATCGAGTGACTTCAGTACAGAAAACTAATAAAGCTTTGTATGCAGATGTGTGTATGCATGATTTACTCTATCATTCTTGGCGTTTCATCTTCTGCCACTTACACTTCCTCTTCCTTTTCTCCTTACTTATTTTCTTTACCGGCGTCAGGACCCTGGAATGGGGCTAATTCATATTCAAAATTATTTTAAAATTTGAATTACAAATATTTTTCTTTACCAAACGCAACAGTCTAAAATGCCATTGCGGTCGTATAACTCAATAAGCAGTGCGTCAGAAACTAACACAAGGACTTATTTACAAGTTTTGACAATTTATTTGTTTCTTATTGAATTTTAATAATTTTTTCCGAAAGTATAGTTCACTTTCCTACAAAATTAATTTAAATCTAAGTTTTCAACTTTGCGCAATTTACAAAAAATTGAACAAATTTTCATATAAATTTCAAACTGTTTAACCAGAATTTCTAAGAATATTTCAGTAACTAATTGAATTTCAGTAAAATATGAGCCAGTTTGAAGCGGTTCAAAAACCGCGCTTTCTTTAGACATTTTTTCCTTGACAGTGTGTGACAGGTGATTTTTTCCATATAAAAAAAGTATTGAGCTTTCGTTATATGAAGAAAATGCACGACACCGCCAGAAAAAATTTCTTAAAATTAGTGGAAGTATTTTGTTCTGATTAAAGAGGTTGAAATTTTTATGAAAATTTAATTTTGTTTTAATTTACATAAATTGTGATACTTCGAAGGAAATGAACTACGTTTTCTTAAAAACAAAAACAAAAACAAAAAAATTCATAAAACCAACGCAATTTTATTACTTAATTCTGATCAAACAAATCCACATTTTTATGTAGATCTGAAAGTTCTTTTAATTTGCATAAATTTTCAGACTTGGAATTACGTGGTTTTTGTAGGAAAGTGAGCTTTTTTCATAAACAATTATTTAAATTAAATAGAAAATCACTTAGGTCCAATCCTCTACCTAAGTTTTACGCACGGCCTGCCTACCATAAATGGTGTACTAACCGGTACCTTTGCCGATGAGGCTGCTATTATGATGACAGCAGTGGATTCCTCAGAAGCCTCTTCTATGCTCCAAATAAGCATATATAAAATCTGCAAAGGGCTCCGGAGCTCGCGAATGAAAGTGAACGAAAATAAATCTCAACACGTAGACTTTACCACAGAGAGAAGCACCTGCCTACAAATCAGCTTCCCCGCATCTTAATCCCGCAATGTGATACTGCTAAATATCTAGACATTCATTTGGATAAACGGCTTACGTGGAAAATGCATATTTTTGCCAAAAGAAAAAATATAGGACTCTTAGTATTCGAAGTATGTATTGGCTGTAAGGCTATAAAACCACCCTCTCAAAGGACAACAATCTTATACTTTACAGATCTGTGATAAAACCAGTCTGGGCTTTTGGAATCCAACTGTGACGTACAGCATCACATGCAAACTTAGAAATCCTACAGCGTTTACAGTCCAAGAGCCTACGCGCCCTAGTAAATGCTCCATGGTACGTGACAAATCCACAAATTCATTGGAACTTAACATCCCTTGAATAAAATAGTAAATGCAAAATTTAACCTGAAAATGCCGATCGCATCAAATAAACTGGCCTCTACCTACCCTCATGCTAACATCCGATCCAGCTCGACCAAGAACTACTTATAAAATATTGAACTTATTTACTAGAAAGTATATTTGAGAGAAAATATACCTTTAACGCTAAAATCAAAGTCACTTCTAAATGTAATCATATATTTGTAAAACGTCTTCTGTGAATTATAAGTATAAACAGAATGCAAAACAAAGTTTAATAATAAAAAAAATTGTGTTAACTTCTCAATAAGGCACTGTGCTATAGTAGTTTCCAGCTCGGTATAACAATTCAAATTTGCTACCTCGGAAGCAAAATATAAAAAACTGGCGGGTCAGCAGCCGAACACGCTGCTTGGTTTACTAGATGAGGAGAGCGCCTCACATTTCCAGACACACGATGCTAAGGATATTCAACGCTAACAACTACTGAAGTCTTTTATGGGTGCGAAATATGGAATAGAACATCGTGCGCCCTACAACCGTTGTAGTTTTTCCTTAACCGTAGTCTTCGTAAGACTATGCGGATATTCTGGCATGAAGTTATGCGACGTTATTTGGTATGCGACCAAGCAGGTGCCTATTCACATAGAAATTCAGAGACATAAGTGGAAATGGATTGGGCATAGGTTGCGTAAAATCCAAGATTACGTCATTAGAGCAGCGTTAGACTGGAACGCTCAAGAAAGTCGGAGAAGCGAGAGACCAGCCAACACGTGAAAGTCACAAGTCGAAGCAGGAGCGAGAAAAACAAGCCATTTTTGCAGCCTACTTAGAGCGTTAAATAAACGAAATTAATTTGTTGACGGGGGCCCTATGCTCCACTTAAGAACTACAGGAACATTTATACCCTGTATAATAATTTCATTACCCTTGATTTATTTTCTAGGTTTTGGGCACAGCTAACTTGCCTTTGAATGAGTTATGCTATTATTTATCAGTAAGATTTTCTGTATTTTAGGCTGCAGATGGGCTGTATACCCCAATATCCCTCCTAGATCCACTAATGTACTAAACGAACAATTATTTATATACATACTACGTATATATAAAACTTTTACGGTTATGCTTGTACGTATGTATGTGCATACATCTACATATTTGCCATTCATTTATTGCTCATTTTTTGAATGAAGTGAAATATATATTTTGTGTTATGACGACGCATAAGTAGTTGTGTGCAATAAATTTATGTAAATCTGCCCACATATTAACGCTCACAATGTAAAACGCGAAATGAAAAAAAACAAAGAGAAATTCAGTCAGAGAAAATGGCTTTCAAATGACAATAGACGGAAACACTTCATTAGGCGCAGCCAAGTGTGAAAAAACCTGCTCGGAATATTGTCACATATTATTTGAAATTAATTTAAATAAAATATTTATATGTCGACTAGAATAAAGAGTGCAGTGCTTATCCCTCGGCTCAGTTTATGAAGAGTAAAGTGGAGCAGACGAAAGAAAGTAAAAGGAAATGCGCTGCTGGTAATTAGTGGCAATCTGGTAGCTGGTGGCGTTAAAATATAATAAAATATATTAATATTAAACGAAAACTTTATATACTTTTTATTTCCCATGCAGTAAGCCATCAATGAATACTGCATTTAAGGTTATCTTTTGCAGAGCCATTTATTAAGCAAAAAAAAAAAATCATCGAACACCTAAATTTGCGCAATACATACAATTTGTTAAAACCTTCAGATATAATAGTGCTGTGAGTATTTGAATCTTTGTAAAGTTTTGTTGCATTGAGATGCAGTTAGACTATTTTTGACCATTTATGGAAAATTGAACATCTTTTCTGGGCTTTCGGCTCTTACTGCTAAGAATCTAGAGGAAGTTATCGCGTATTTGAAGCCCTTGCCATAAACGGATACAGATGAGCCATCAGTTATTCTGCTTAAGAATTGTCACTCTCTCACGGAACCATTAACTTAATACATTACTGCTGTCTGGAATATTTATTGACGAAGAAGATGATGAGTCCGAATGTCTGTCAATTTATAAACTTATTGCAATGGCAAAGGTTTTTGAGAGCATTGCTAAATCTCTTCGAACCTATTTGGTTTTACCACAGTCCCTAATTTGTTTTTTCACATCAGACTGGCAAGTGGATTCTGTGTATACTGACTTGGCCAAGTCATTTGAAAAGGTGCCACATAAAATACTAATTTTTATAATGGCTTGTGTGGGTTTCTGCTCAAGCTTTCCGAAATGGGAGTCATACCGAAATCTGTTTTTGCAACCTTTGGAGTTCTCCAAGGTAGCATTTTGGGATATTTGTTCTTCGTTCCTTTCATCGATGATGTAAGTTCATGTGTGTCGTCTTCTACTTTTTTCGCCTCTTTTTCTTTGGCTTTGTTAGATAGCAAATTCTCTCTAGATAAAATATAAAATATTAAAGAAAATTTTGTAACAACAGTTTTATGGCTCAGAGAATGTGAGATAACTACTTAAAAAGTAAGCACGTAGTCCACACGATCTCTTCAAGCACAAATTTAACATTTTTGCTAGCCTGGTATAATATCTTCTGCATTCAGTTGTGAAACTGCACATAATTTATGGCACATGTGCCCTGACAAATGTGTAACTAAAAAGAAGAAAATGAATTCACTACTTAATCACACATCTTCAGCATGGGTTGTGAAAATATCAAAAAATCACGTAATTTTCTGAGATAGAAAATTCCAAAAGTGTGCACATTTGGTCAGTCCAATTATTAGCAATAAGTCCCATCATTACGTTTGCTTGCAATTTATGTCTGACTAGTCGATACAAAATGTTGCTCATACGCCATGCGGACCTTGTACACAGCGAGCACGTAGAAAATTGATACATTATCGCCTTGCTGTGTGGAAATAAAATAAAGAAATAAAAATAAAAATGAAATACGCACTTATGTGTAGAGGGAATAAAATATAGGAAAACTACGTGATGAGTACTCTGAGTAACAGATGTAATGAAAATTGTGAGTGTTTTCCACCATTTCGACGTCAAACATTTGTCTTCTTTGGCCTTACATTTTTAATCTCTGTTTGTAAATTTTTGCTTTCAATAAAAAGTACATTTATTTTGGCAACGAGCAATTATTTTTAGTTTGCCAAACTCCTTTTTGCTTGTTGCTTCGGAATTTATTGTTTTAATTTGGCCCAAAGACTCTCTGCAGCATTGAAAATTCATCAATTTATATGCCTTTGCTGCTTGAAAAATGAACGCTGTCGCTGTATTTATTTTCCCACTAGAGTTTGATGCTGTATTGTTGGCTTACAATATAACAAGGCATTGGCATATGCCTTTGACTTCTTCCGAATGCTGAAGTGAAAAGTAAAAAAAAAACGTTTGAGAGGGATACCCGCCGTTTGGCGTGATACCCGCTGCTTCACTTGCTTGTAAAATGAAATGCTTAACAGTTATAAGGTAAAAATAAGTGCTGCCGCCATTTAAAAATAGTTTTTAATTAAAACGTTCCGTATTATAATTTTCGTAATACGTACGCCCAAATACTTAATTCCTCTGTATTGTTAGTTTCGCCTTGAAAGCTAGGTGGCAAAGTCATATAAAAATACATTTGTTTATTATTATATTTTCAGCACATTTTGTTTGGAACCCATATTCTAACCTGTAATTACATTATGTTCATAATTTAATTTTTTTAATTAGCTACGCCATATAACAATATTTCTGGATTAAAGCTATCTTTACCTATACGTGCACATATTTTTTTTCACTAATATATCTTTGTAATAAATTTTTTCGTCTGTAAAAAAAAAACATGTGGCAACACTGAGACAAATCACATTTTTATTTTTTTCTTAAAATAATTTGGTTTTTAAATCTTGTTTCCAATCGTTTCTTATGGTACCTATATTTTAGGATTAGCTACTTTTGCAAATAAAATTATGTGGCAACGCTATCAAACATTTTTTTTTTATTTTTTTTAATATTGCTTTGATATTTGTGATAAATTACTCCTTTTCTTTACTACTTTTTAATTTCTAAGAAGAAAACTGGTGGAAACCCTAAGCCAACTATTTTTTTAAATCTGGTTTTTTGAATATTTGTTTTTAAAATCTTGTTTTAAATCATTTCTTTTGATACCTATATTTTAAAATTGCTACCTTTGCAATAAAATTCAGTTGGCAACGCTATCAAAAGCAAACAAAATTTGTATGGTGTGAGTTTTTGTTTTAAATTGCTTTGATATTTATGATACTGCTATTTTTGCTAACTTTCCCTTTTTAAATAGAAACAGGTGGCAATACGCTGCTAAAATTAATCTTACACACAAATCATGACCGTCAGAAATATTAAAATCTGAGCTGTAGTTTTTGAGTGATGATCTTTTTAACGTTTTTAAAATATGTAGAGGTACTTCTACTTATGTCCTCATCTGTTAGCCACATGATTATTTCCTCAGTAATTTTCTTTAATATTTTTTGCATTCATAGTCCAATCAAGGAGTTGTCTAGTTGTCTCTACTCGGCAGACAAATGTTCATTATGTTGGCAGCACATTGGCAGAATACATTTTTGAAAAATGAAATAACTTCAGACGGTATGGTTATATGGACGATATGGATATAGTCTGCTTATTTTAAGTTCCACTGCAATCAACAAATGCAAAAGTACTAAGAAAGAGTCCCTGCTTTTTACTGCTAATTTAATGGTAGAAGGGGAAGAGCTATTTGCTTTGAACTTTAACGGGCGGTGAAAAATTAATACGGCTCAATGATACGACAAGCCAAAGTTCATAGCTCGGAACTCATGCTTTGTGTACCAGCTTGGCGTAACATATTAAGAGCGATTAAGATTTGGTGAAACCATCATTAGAACTCACTATTGATCACAATTGATGCAAATAAAAAATGGCTTTAGATATATTTCACTAGAATTTAAATTAGCTTTGACGTTTTTCCCCAACCACAAATAACGCACACATTACATTTTTATATTCGGACCAAGTCGCGGCTTACAATGAAGAATAGTTAATATGTATAAACTTGATAGTGATTCAAATATTATGTAAAATATAAAGGCTCGATGACGAAAGTAGTATATTCTAGGGAGGGATATAAGACTCATGCAGTTAGTATAAAACGAAAGGAGGGCTTACAATTTTTGTGTGGTTTTTTCGCACTACATTCACTCGATTTTTTAGTCCCAAAACCTTCATACGCATCTCACTGCCGATTGATTATTCCTTTCCCATTAAGTGACAGAGGCAGTGTCATTTATTTTTGATCTCGTTAATGGCGAAATAGACTCCCGGTTCTTCTAGAAAGAATACAGTTTAATGTTCCTTGCAGAAAGTTTCGGCGTTTTAAGATTTGTAGGTAAGGTACCGTAATATTACGTTTATTCATCACACAGTACCAGTAAGCTGCTACAACAACAACAACATAGTGCTAATACGCCACTCATTAGAACTTTGTGTGTCTTTAATTATCTCTCATCCTATTTGAATTTGGATCTTACTCGGCCCAAACAGGTATTTCAAATGCAAGTAAAACAATACTTCCTATGTAAGAAAGCAATATAGTACTTCGTAAATATTTATTACTTTAGTTTCATAATTATTAACTTCGTTAAAATACATTTTAACTTTTATATGTTTTTAGCAATTTTATGGTTTCTTATATTGATCATCTAATTGTACTCCACTTTTTAATCTTAATTATTGTAAAATACTGGTTTTTGTTCGACATTAATAAATAAATAAATAAATAAAAAAATCAATTAATTAATTATTAAATAAATGAATAAATAAATAAATACAAATTTGTCTAATCTTCAGTTTCTGGGCAGTGAAATGTGCTAATGCCGGCATGAGGATCCGTCCCAAATATTTCTATAGTATGATTGATATTTTCAATAACTGGGCCATCAGAATGAAATCGTTCAAGTCAACACTTTGCTGTTGCATTCAGTAAACAGTTTTTAATCACCTGCTTTCCTTGTTCGTTATCCGACTAGAGAACGTGTAGAGTTTTGTTTCACAACGCTGTAGTAAACAACTACTCTAGTTTACCAAAACTGCCATAGAGTTTTTTGAAGTCACTTTAAATCGCCATATTGTAGGGTATTGCTGGTATTGTTCACTGAAAACATTTGGCGGAAAACGTTCATTTAGGTAAAGTGGAATATATACTTGCATATATATAGCAAATCCTCTAACTCCTAATTGGAGAATAGGGCATCAAGAACTACTCTTCGCCATTGAACCCGGTTTGGTGCAAGCGCTTTTAGTTTATTCCAAATCTTATTTAAAGGCCTCATCTCCGCTTCCGTTGCACGGCGTCAGATGGCTCGTGGTTAGCCTAGATCGGATTGATTAGCCCATTAATTTGATGAAGTAAAAAAGTTTGCCTGATATATCAAAAATGCCATCCAAGTTAATTAACAATTGAAGCAAATGTCGAAGCAAAGAAGGTAATGCAAAAAGAAGCTGCACAACTAAAAAGATGCAATTTTAATTAAAATTTTTGGCCTGTGTCACAAATATGAATATTTAATCCTTTTCGATATTGGACAGAAATTTTAGCAAGTAACTTTGTTCATATTTTCAAAAGTTATGCCTTGTCTCCCTTCATCGATACTAAATATTGCTTTTCGCTCATACATCTCCCTTGTTAGAATACGCGCAGGTATAACTTATAAATATTCATGAAATGACCAAATTAATAAAATTAATAAAGCCACCGCTACTAGATTAGGACAACAATGGGTTTGTTAAATTTTGGTCAGGAAAATTTACTAAAACGTAAAACTAACAGCGTAATGCCAGGTAGTTTTTCCAAAGCAAATATTTTGATGGCTTAAACAAAAGCCAGTGCGATGACATTTCTATGGGAAGCAAGAAAGACGCCACAAAACGAAATGGCAAATTAATCGTTTTAAGCATTTTTACGCTGAACTGTACAATAATTACCAAAAACAATTGTGGTAAATTTCACAATAGTATTTTGGAGAGAGAGACGGGTGGTTGCAGGAGCAGGTGAATGCTGCTATGAAAGTGCTGGGCTTTGGTGATTAGCGAGTGCCGAGACAATGGATGTAGAAACAATGACACCTGGGCGAGCAGTGTATGGGTTCATCGTTGAAAAGACGAGAGAATAATGAAAATAGATAAAAGATGCTATAAAATAAAATGGAGAAAAAGCATAAAAAACAAAAAAAGAAGCACAATGTAATTAGCTTAGGCGCTCCAGAGCGACCTTTTCGAGCACCAGGCAAATTATTTGTACCGTACCGGTGGGGCAGGGATCTACTGCAAACGAAATGGCAAATGTGTTGGAAATGACGTTAATTTCGAAATTAGCTAGGCAAACAGCCACTAGATCTGAAAATTTATGAATGTGTGCATGTGTGTGTGTGAGAACATACAAAAGGCAAGGCCATGCGGTTTGGGAGATAAAGCGTGAAAAAGGCAATGGCAAAGAACCATATCAAACGTAAAGGCGGGGTAAAACCACAAACAAAGCTCACGTATGTGTGAATGAAAGTGTGTTTGGGTTGAATGATGTAATGAATGTTGCAAAAGCCTAAGTGCAAGCATATGTACACATGTAACTGTGTGTAAGAGTACGCATTTGAGTGTAGAGGCCCGTCTTCGCTTAACTAACTAATGCCTTGAGTTTCCTGGTTGTCTCTCGCCTGACTGAGTAGCGGTAGTCGGCGTCGGAGACTGTAGAGAAACCGTTGGCTCGCCTCGCTTTTAGTTAAGTTGGCACGGGGCGAGTTGCGGCGCTGCCTTCTAATTATACTCGTAAATGTCGCGCCAGCTACTCAACTCAAGTAGCAATTCAATGACATACTAGAAGTAATAGTAATAGCGCATATGTATGTATATATGTATGTATGTGAGTCTGTGTGCTAGTGTATGCTTAGTGTATGTCTGTAATTCGCTATGTACCCGCTAGGCAGCCTCAACATACAAACGAATGAGAAGCAGCATCAGAAGATAAACGAGGCACACGTAGCACAACAATAGGCGCAGCAGCAAGGCCCGGCTAATGAAAGCATTCATGCTCGCGGTTGCGGCTGATCTGGGCCTTGCGAGTGTTTGCTTAGCCGTGATTATCTGCCATAATTTTTAGTTCGTAAGCACGAAAACTTTGAGATGCAACGCGTCTGCGGTGACACACTTCCGTTTCTGCTTGGATTTTCCGTTACTCTGCTCGTGTAGTGGTGGAAATTGCCAAGGTTTTTATTTCCTTTTGGAGTTTCCTTTCGTACTAATTTACATATGCAATTTTTTTTGCACAGAATTTTATTCGATGCGGTGTTCATTTAATTAGAAGAAATCGTTTTTTTATTTCGCTTTTAATGTAGTGGTAAAGAACGAATTTGGTATTTCTGTGCGTGTGGGTTCGCTCTTACGTGCTAATTGAAGTAGGCAGACGAAGAAAGTGAGAAAACTCGCTACAGCTTAAACTACGCACAGGTTATGGAATGTCAAGGTCAGTCGTAGGGTCAATTGTGTAGAAGCCATTTTGTGCGCTCCTGCGAGTAAATTTAAAAGGATGGCTTAGAAGGGAATGGCTAATGGAAATCACTAATGTCTGGGAAACTCATTGAGCTGAACGACACAACCGAAAAGTGTCGACGGTTGAAAAGTTTTCAAATGTCGATTTGCAGACGGGCTGCGAGTGCGTTTGCTAGCGCTTCGGTAGTTCAGAATTTCGCACTGGTAGAGCGACGTAAATATTTGAATGAAACTCGGAAAGTTATGGGGATCTCCTTGTGAAGCTTGCAGCCAATACAAAAATTAGAAAAATTTTTATTAGTGAAATGAAGTGACTATGAATAAGTTCGTGCGGTTTTACAACAGATGGCGTAACTTGATTATTATTCCATCGATCCACATTTCCAAACATTCATTGGAGAGCTACTGTCGTAAGGCACAAACGTCAGTATAAGTTTTTTATTTGAAGCGTAAACAACAATATTTTTACCACACTTGAAAATGTCGAATTTCGTGCCAAATAATGTGTTTTTGCGGGGAATTCTTCTTCATTATTTTAATATGAAGAAAAAAGCAGCCGAAAGTCATCGTATCTTGGTGGAAGTTTATGGTGAGCATGCTCTATCTGAGCGAACGTGCCAGAAGTGGTTTGCACGCTTTAAAAGTGGTGATTTTGGCTTGGAAGACGAAGAACGCGAGGGTGCGCCGCCAAAGTTCATGGATACCGAATTGGAGGAATTGCTCGATCAAGATCCGGCTCAAACGCAAGAAGAGGTTGCAAAAACTTTGGGAGTTGATCAATCAACCATTTCCAAACGTTTAAAAGCCATGGGAATGATCCGAAAGGTAGGCCATTGGGTGCCGTATGAATTGAAGCCAAGAGACGTTGAACGCCGTTTTATGGCATGCGAACAACTGCTTCAACGGCACAAAAGAAAGGGTTTTTTGCATCGAATTGTGACTGGCGATGAAAAGTGGGTCCATTACGACAATCCAAAACGTCGGGCAACGTATGGATACCCTGGCCATGCTTCAACATCGACGTCGGCGCAGAATATTCATGGCCTGAAGGTTATGCTGTGTATCTGGTGGGACCAGCTGGGTGTTGTGTATTATGAGCTACTGAAACCGAATGAAACGATTACGGGGGATGTCTACCGACGACAATTGATGCGTTTGAGCCGAGCACTGCGAGAAAAACGGCCGCAATACGCCGATAGACACGACAAAGTTATTTTGCAACATGACAATGCTCGGCCACATGTTGCACAAGTGGTCAAAACATACTTAGAAACGCTCAAATGGGATGTCCTACCCCACCCGCCGTATAGTCCAGACCTTGCGCCATCCGATTACTATCTCTTCCGATCGATGCAACATGGCCTGGCTGACCAGCACTTCCGTAATTACGATGAAGTCAAAAAATGGATCGATTCGTGGATTGCGGCAAAACCGACCGAATTTTTCACAAAGGGAATCCGTGAATTGCCAGAAAGATGGGAAAAAGTAGTAGTAAGCGATGGACAATATTTTGAATATTAAATTTGTAACCATTTTACGTCAATAAAGTTTCAAATTTCGAAAAAAAAACCGCACGAACTTATTCATAGTCCTATTAAATAAAAAATAAAATAAAAAATAAAAAAATTTTGTTGGAAAAAAATTAAAAAAAGTTTATAAAAATGTTGAAAAGGAGAGGGACTACAACTGTGTTCCAAAATTTTCGACATTGAATAAATCTAAAATTATTTAATTTTTTTTAAATATTTTAGTCAATTTTTATTATATTCAAATCTAAGAAGGTAGGTAGGTGAAATGGTTGAAGTACCTTTCTGGCACTCTCCAGGTAACAACAAGGCGTCATTTTGATACCATCATGAGACCTCCAACGAGCAGATATCTATAGCCAACCAGAGTTGTAACAGAGAAGGTTGAAACGATTTATGTTGGAGCACTGTCAAAGGCTCGAAGGAAATACCACCCAGTGACCTTAACCGTCTAGCTGCCAAACCTAGACATTTACAGAGAAAGTGCTCAATAGTCTCCTTCTCTGAAAAGATCCCCATAGCTTCTGCAATGGCGATTAAATGGAAAGTCGAGCTTTTCTGCGTGAGTATCGATTGTCCAATGACCGGAAATTGAATGGCGTCGAGTCCCAGTAGTATCTGCGTACTGGGCCAATCATAGTACTGGGATCATAAGATTTTCGATCTGTAAAATAAGCTGTGTCCTGAGATATAAGTTGTGAAATTTCCCTTTAACTACAGTGAGGGGGATGCCAATGACTGAGGGGGAGACCCCTTCTTGGCAAGCTCGTCGGCAGTTTCATTTCCCTCTATGTTACTATGTCCTGGAACCCAGATAAGAGAAATGTTACCCGCAAGCCTGTACATTCCATTTGAACTTCTCCTTACAGAAGTTGACTAGTTGGAATCTGCATCATGGCATTATCAGAGCTTTGATCGCGGCGTGACTATCGGAAAAAATGTTAATATCTCATTCATCTACATCACTCGCGCATTACCTAAGAATATTGCATGCGTGAAGGATCGCAAAGACTTCTGCCTGAAAAACAGTAGCAGTATTTGGCAATTTCCGTTTGTGGAACAACATCAAGAGGCATGCCACAAATAGGAGGAGGAGATCGGCCAAACAATGAATTAATGAATAAAACAAAAAATCATAGTAAGATTTGAAATATTTTACTATGCTCCGTTCCTCCGTAAGTAGGAAGTACCTCTACATAGAGGACCTAATCAGAAGGATTGAATAAATTTTTCTTCAGAAAGTAAAGATAATTTTTTTAGGGAACACCAATAAGGAAATAGTATTCCATTTCCGCACCCATAAATAACATCTACTAATAATGCAAAAATATAAATCTTGTCGGCAATAACTCTTTTCCAAGCATCCTTCTAAAGCAGGCTAAGACCCGCCTATTAATATTTTATGAGGATTTTGCTTACTATCGCTCGAAAACGTATAAACACAGAAACTGTGGCGGCATTTCACTTGAATTTGCCGCAGACTCGTTTTACTCCCACTTTTTATTAAGCTGCCAATTCTTAATATTTATTAAAATGCCTTATAATACTAACTGGCTTTCCCATGGTGGCCTCTACCACTTACTTTTCCGCTCAAGCTCTCTTCCGGCTCCTCCTCCACCCATAAACAACCAACGAGCTGTGAATCAACGCCATTAGTGGCAGTGATAGTGGCATAAAATTTCCGTTGCACTTGAACTTGCTGAACTATGGCTCGCACACAGACGCACACACATCCACACTAAACTGAACTATAAAAATCTGTCACAAACATAAACTCGTAGCCACAAACTTTCAATGAGTGAATCGGCAACTGCTGCAGTAACCTCTGCGAGGACACCCGGATATATTCGCACTTACTGTTGGCAGCCGTACGCTTTTGTGTGCGAGTGTATGTGCGTGTGTGCATAAATGCATTTAGCTTCAACTACTTAGGCCAGCTGTAAATTACAGGCATAAATCACGTGATAAGTGACACTTTTGCTTTTCACGCTTTTCAATTCGCATTGCGGCAGCTTATTGCGGCGACGCGTCAAGCCATCAGGTTGTCTGTCAGTTTGCTTGTTTGCTTGTAGCAACACTAATTTGCTGCTGCGTTGTCTGTTTGTGTAGCATCTTGCGCATTCAGCGACTTGTAACGCCGTCAACTGCACGTGCTGCAGTTGCCCCCTGGTGACTCACCCCATTTTTATTTGGGGGCTGGGTTCTTTCCTCTTCCGCCTTACGCAAAGTTCAGGCAGTGCAAGTCTGTTGGTGGAGTAGTAAAGGGCATCATTAGTAGTAGAGGTGGTAAGTAGTTCTTTTGTGCATTTAGAGTGCGCATCTTCTTTACTCTATTGGCAGTTTCCATTTCCACGGTGTAGACACTTCAGAAATTTATTCGTTACTGGCTGCAGTCGAAGCCGCAGCAGTTGCAGTTTCTGTAATAATGGCGGAAGCGTGAGAAAATTTTTGTGTGCACGAGTAGCTGTTCGAGAGTGCCGGTGCACTTCAAGTAGTTGAGAATACTCCTCGCACTCAAGCATAGCCATGTGGTATATGTTTATATGCACACACTGTCGAAGGCATAAACTCGCGCAGGAGGGATAAGTGGAATTTGAATCATTTTTTCTTACCTTGTAGGCTTGTCTAAAAACATTTCTTTGAGTGTTGAGATTGTACAATTTTTTCAGTAATATCTTAGACTCAATTAAATTTTAAGCGCAATCAAAATATCTAGGAGTGACACTTGACTCCGAACTCCATTCGAAGCTAAACATTGAAAATTGTGTTCTACTCCTGCAAATCTGTGTTCGGAAAAAAATAGAAACTCAACTCACAGGTCGTTCTTTGGTTGTATAACGTAGTGGTTCTACCAATTTCCACGTGCGAATGCCTGGTTCGGTGGGAAGCTCTTGTGAAGGACAATGATTTCACTAAAATGGGGATTGCGCAAAGGACTGCTTGCATTGGCATCACCGAAGCATGTAAAACTGGCCTCAGTGCTGCGCTTAACGTCGTTTTGCACTTATTTCCCATCAACTTTCATGTCCTACCCATCGCTGCTCAAAGTGCAATCAGGTTAAAAGAGGTTGGCCTCTAGAAGCAATCTCTCAAGAGACAAGGCGATCTTTCCAAGTAGGCAGGATTGGAAGAGGGCTATTACCTCTGTCTTCATTACCGGTTCCGAATTGGAATCGGGAGTCGGAGTAGGTGGAATCGGGGTCTCTAAATCAGCCAATTTATCTATTTCCCTAAAATTGACTTAAAACTGCTTATTGCAGTATTTTTCAGGTAGAAATCTTCGATTCTGCAGGTAAGCAAAATGCTTAGGGAAGGTGGGATCGAGGGAAATAAAGGCTCTGACGATGCCATGGTGCAGATCTCAACTAGTCAAATCTTGTAAGGAGGAGATCAAATCTCGTGTGCAGATTTGCAATTAACATTTCCCTGATCTGGGTTCCAGTACATAGATATATAGATGGAAATTTAGTTGTTGATGAGCTTGCCGGGATGGGATCGACATCCCCTTGACTGTTGTTAAATGGGAAGCGCACAAATTATTTTTTAGGAAAGCACAGATCAGATGGAGCTCCGATTCTTTATGTGCTATTTCAAAAGCTTCAATATCATACACGGAGAACTCAGAAAGAGTTGAAGACTCCACGCCATTCTATTTCTAAACTTGTAGTTGTATTTACCGCGCATTGGATGATCCGTACATACGTGGAAAAGCTCGGTTTAGTCCTCATTGCAGAAGTTGTGAAGAGGCTATTAGCTTTTTCTGTGTAAATGCCTGGATTGCCAGCTAGAAGAATAAGGTCTCTGTGTGCTCCTTTCTTCGACAGTCTGGGGCAGTTATCCAGCCTAGGTCCCATTAACATTCTCAGTTACATCGACATCTCTGGTTGGCTGCATATATCCGCCCATTGCAGGTCGCATTATGGTATTAAAACAGCGCTTTAGATCCAGTCTAGTACTTTAAACAAAGTTTTTGCATTAGTTGTGACAAACTGAAATTGTTTTGTTGTTTTATTAAAAAATACCTAATTAAAAATATCTTCAACACCCCTTAATACTTAGGTTAGTAAATATTTGTCTAAAATGAATTTTAAATTAATTTAAAATGTTTGGCAAACAAAAAAAGCTCATTAATTATGTATTTTGTGTTTGAAGTAGTTTCCTCGCATGTTACCTGAATTTAAGGAGACGATTCCAACTTACTGTTGAGATATCTCCCCACACATCAAACTATGGTGCCCCCAGATATTTTAAGCGTCACGTAGGTTATTCGCCACGAAGATGCTCTACAGCGTCCCTTGAGCCCTGCTCCCTACAATTCCTGCATTCCTCGCTGTCTGATATTTCTATCCTACAAGTCTACGCTGCTACTGGACTATGTTCCATTAATCTCTTGCATAGAGGTAACTTTTTGCCATTGGTTATCAAAGTACCCATGAATTTTGATGAGACATGGCTTGTGATATGACTTAACCTTAAACGAATAAAAAAATTAAAAGTAATATTTTTTATTACAACACTTAAATAATCAAGTAAACCTTTGACGTAGAGAATTTAACCAACGCTGAGTTCTATTTTGGATTTCAAATGACCTCCCCCCTAGATCCGCCTCTGCATGTAAATGTGTAGATATGCACTTGCACATCCATTCTCATAAGCCAAGCAACGACTTATGTAAGTAAAATATTTAGGAGCAAAAGTTGAAAGGAATTAACTATTTTCTTCGCAACCAACGAGGAAGCAAAGTTCGCGCTATTGAAGTACTTGGCATTGCTGAGTTTATGGCTGATAACCTCGGCAATCTTTCACGAACTTTTGGAAATATCTTCGGACTTTTAATATTGAATGGTGGCTGTAGTAGACACTGCTGGCGTAGCAAAAGATAACGAAAGCAATGAATTAACTCGATGTGCAGGAAGGTGTGAATTGGCTAGTTATGCTAATTGGAAGATTTATATTTTTGTTTCTCCAAGTTTTACCATCTTTGCAATTTGCGAGAAAAAATGGGCAATGGTGAGGTGTCAAACTGAGTGGGTCCTTTAATTTCTGGTCATAACTTGAGCTGTCCAAAAAAGTTGTGGTCAAAATGAGGCTAGAAAAGCAAAGTTTACATGCAGATTTGAGATCTATCTGATACGTTTTTATGGGGTATTAGGTCGTAAAAGTGTGTGAGTAGCTTAAAATATATATATTTTTCCATGCCATCAATAAATCTTTGGTTAGAAATTGCAAATTCCTTCTTAGCACATATATTTGCTAAAAAATTTTAACTTTCTTCATGCACTTTTAGAAACAGTTCTGGGGCTTGGACCGAGATCAAAAAATCTCGACTGCTACCGCAGTTCTTGCAAAGTTACGGTAGTTATTCATACCAAGTGTGGATAGGGCTTTTGAAAATTGCACCTTCAATGCCTTCGTGGTTACTTCTGCTTTCTTTGTTCGATCATGTGCACTGAATGGAAGAAACTTTTCGTCAGGGTTTCATCGTTCATATACGAGCACACATCATAACAAATGAAGTTGTTGTAAGTCTTTGTAGTTGGCAAATAATTTTATATTCTTCGGTACCCGTAGAGAACCATGGATTACAGACAATACCCACTTGTCGCCTCTCTCGACATAGAGGGAGCTTTTAACAACGTTAACCTAAACTCCATATGATCGGACATTGGTCTCAATGACTGTATAAACAAATTGCTTAAAACTAGAATAATCATCGTCGAGGTGAGCAGTAAAGAATTAAAGCAGTGGCGCTTGGGGTTGACATAGTTTCAGTAATGTTTCCAGCAGTAATCAGTGAGATCATGGCAGGAGCTCTGGGACTACTCATAAATTGGGTCACAGACAATTTAAGTAAAACTGAACTCATGCTATTCACTAAGAAAACTAAGATATCAAACTTTAACCAAGGCATCAGACCTACATAAGCGCTTAACATGTTCACACATCTGTTACCATTAGACTTACAGACAAAAACAATCGCTACATGCAGCACGGTGAGACTCAGAGACAAAGCAAGATAGACAACAAGATCGTACGGTCACAGTAAAATCCTTCTACAGGGACTCTCACTACTGAAAAACAAATCAGATTTCACAATCACCGAGCTTAACTTCAAAAAAGATGTTAGGGAACGTTTTGCACCGAGAGCTGAATGGAAGGACGGGAAAGTGACGCTGACGGTCTTAAGATGAATTTTGGTGTGGGAGTTGGCTTCTATTCGAAGCCGCTCAACTTATCTAAATCAATTCGACTTCCTGACTATGCCAGAGTGTGCCAGACAGGACTATGTATTAGCAATCGGGCAAGCATGTAAATCACCAAAATACACAAAGAAATTGGTGCAAGAGTATCTTTTCAGACAGTTCAGCAGCTGTCAAGGCCTTTGATTCCCACTCCATTTCATCCAAACCAGTTAGACAGTGTAGAGAGGAACTGGAATTGCTTAGTCGTCGGCTTCAAATTACTCTGATATGGGTTCCCGGTAAATGGAATATTGAGTGTAATGAGACAGCAGATGAGCCAGCAAGAAAAGGTTCGGCACTAGACATAACAGAGGCGGTGGCAGTCGCTGCCCCATTAAACACAATAAACACATCTATTGCTTTACACTACAATGCCTTAGCAGAAAGAAGGTGGAATAACTAAATAGCTACATGTGTTACTGCAAGAAAAACATGGCCGTCGTTCAACACCCGAAGGAATATTTTACTTGTTAGTATGATTGAGAAGCTGTCACGCGAAGGAGGTGAAAGGAAGTCTTTTCAACTATTTATGTGAATGTGCAGGCCTAGCCAGAGCAAAACTTCGCTCTTTCGGTAAGCTTTTGCTAAAGCAAATTAATGAAAGCTCAGACATAGGGATACAAACTTTCGAAGCTTTCACACACTACTATCAGCAGCGACTTAGAGGCGATATTTCGAGTAATTATCACGTTATAGTGTGCGATAACAACAACATAATTATGGTATTCAAAAAGATTGGACTGAGCTTGTTTAGGTTTCTATCATTGGGCATAGATTCTTCAGAACAAATATCGCTTAGTAGCAGGTACAAGCGCTGCTCTCTTCCTCTTGAAATAAACTACTGTTTGCGTATTATTTAGTTAACATTTTGTATTGCCATCTTGCACTTGCTTTACTAAAGACTGTCTCCTTCTACTCTTCAATGGCTACTAATGCAACTCGTTCGAAAATAAGCTTTGTGAACTCTCTGCTGCTAGCCTTGCACAGCCCAGTTGCTAATAGATAGGTAGTTCTACTGCTCTCACCTATTATTGATCGAGTGAGGTCGGGAAACCTAAATATAGGTTTGTTTGCTTCCAAAATTTGCACTGGGGTGATCGTTCAGCGGTGTTTAGAAGTAGTCCCTTCGTATCTCAAGTGAACCGTGGGCCTTTATTACTAGATGTACTTCCCTTATTAACACAACTTGTACTCGCCTCGCAATAACTTGCTTCCGGCCTTAGTTTTTTATATAATCTATGGATGCTGAAGCACAATTCTTATTCAAAAATGATATTCACCGAAAACCAAATCAAGAACAAGACTTCAAAAAATGGTTTTATAATGAGAGAAAAGTTTTATTAAAAAAATGTAGCTCTTGCATAGCAAGTGTCTTTTGAGCTTGTGAGGTAAATTGAAGCTTCTTTCGCTGAAGGAGTTTTGGACAACCAATGTAACTACATATAAATACTACTATTCTCATAGATTAACGAGAAATTGCACTGTTTGTCTAATCGTAAACCATTTTAATCTGAGGTGAGTGAAATTTCGGTGTGTCTTTCAATTCTTTGGGATCCTTCAGTGTGTGGAAAATTGATTGAAACTGCAAGGGTCGTTGAGTATTAACCTCAATGCCTCCATAAAATTCCCAGTTGAATTGAAGTTTTTTTATATTTTAATATCATGTTTTGACATTAAAATTCTCATATATTTCAGTTTATTATCACACAATTTTAAGAAACCGCTGCTTAGTGAAAGCAGAATAACGCATTAAAAACCGCTTGAACGCAGAAAATTGGTTGTCACATTGCCACAGACAGACACTTTTTTGTGGCGCCTCAGTTAATATCAGATAAACCTTTTCGCAAAATTTCAGGTTTCGTTTTTTTCTCCTCCATCCATTCGTTTATATTGCCGCGTTATCTTATTATCCCTTTTGTTAGCGACCTGGAAGGAGCGATAGGAAGCATCGTAGCTTTATTACATCCGTTATTTTCGTATTCCACCTGCTTATATTTTCATGTGAATTCCAGGAAGGATATTTCGAGGAACCAAAATTCAACGAGCCGAAATGACAGGTGCGATTACTTGCATTTTATTTCTGTTCATAGTTCAAGTGGCAATCAACACTGCTTAAGTGTGTGTATGTGTGCCTACAAATTTATACGCGTGTGTGTGCTTCTGATGGAAATTCTGAAAAGCACACTTGCTAGTTGAGTTGTAGACATCGTACCACACAAACACATCCATAATTTTGAACATGAAGATACTGAAGATGTTGATGTTGGTTACCTTTAACGTTGTTTGTATGCGAAAGGACGTATGAGTGCAAGCTCTTAGTTCAGTGTACTGTAAAATTGTGTGATAAACATCACAGAGTGGCGTGAAGTTTTTTCTTATATGTAATTTTATACTTATATATTTATTATCTGTATCTGATTAGGATGAAAGATAGGTCAAAATTGAAGTAATTTGCAAGGGATAAAAAGAGAAACAGAAAAAAAATTGCCAAAAGTTTTTTAAATTGCAAATAACATCCAAAGGCTTGCATGTGCACACGTATAAGTATAACTGACACTGTCTAAATATATAAGTACTTATAAAAAAGGTATTGCTGAAATATTGTAGCTACAAATTTTATGTATTAAAAATGGAATCTTTGCCATATGTGTATCCATGCCCATAAGGAATATAATGACAGGTCACGACAAAGTTGAGTTATTAATTATTTACTTATTGAGGTCTATAATTTCAATAACCTTACAGACTATATAGATACATATACTTATTTATATTTATTTAATGCCGTGAAGTACAAAATACTCTTACGGACTTATGTTAATCTATATGTAGGTCAATCTTAAAATCAGGACAAATATAAAGGCATGACATAAAAATCACTAGTGATGTGGCGCAGAGAAAACCATTGAATTTGAAAAGGTCGAGACAGGGAGCACCAGGAGATTTGGTGGCTCCTAAAACACTCAGGCTAAAGAGCCCATTGTATTTAAAGCTCTGGAAAGGAGGTAGATAGTCAAGGAGGGAAGGAGAGAAGTATCAGAGAAGGAGATTGGAAAGAATAGAGACAGAGATAGAGATAGTTAGCCCTGTGAGAATTCTCCAGATTCTTTGGCAAATCTGTAAATATCCTCCAGTTTAAGAGAACGAATATTACTCATTCTCATGACATCGGAACCCAATACTCGTAGCCTTGCTCTAGCAAAGGCAGGACACTCACAGAGAAAGTGCTCAGTGCTATCCGCCTCCTCCAAGCATGACAGGCATACCGGGTTCTCGATGATTCCAATGGTGGTCATATGCTGACTCCATGGGTTGTGTGCTGTAATGATGCCGACCATCAACCAAATATCTTTCCTTCTAAGTTTTAGTAGCAAGTTTGACAGTTTTCTGTTCGGACTTGTCACAAAACACTTTGCAGTTCTGCAGCGTTCCAGACCAGACCATCGCTCTTTATTTAGATTGCCTACATAATCGTTGATCCAATTCTTGATTCCTGCGGGACTGATTCCGATTATTGGCTCTGGCCCCTGTGGGGGCACCGCTGATCCACGATTGGCCAATTCGTCGGCAATTTCGTTTCCTTGAACACCAGAGTGTCCCGGAACCCATATAAGTACAAGCCTGTTTTGTCTTGCGACAAAATTAAGCTTCATCTTACATTCTTGAACAATCTTTGAGGTTTGCTTCGCGTTCTCCAGGGCCTTCAATGCAGCCTGACTGTCACTGAAGACTCCAATCTCTTTCCCGCTCCATCTCCTCTCGATTATCCATTCGGCTACTTTTAGGATGGCAAAAACTTCTGTTTGGAAAAGAGTTGCCATTCCCCCCATAGCATAGTGATACTTATTACTATCGTTTAAGTACCATCCGGCTCCAGACCCTATTTCAGTCTTGGACCCATTGGTAAAGAAAATATCCGTCAAACCTCCCTGAATGCATTCTGGATTGCTCCATTGCTCACGCAATGGAAATCTGACATCAAATTTCCTTCCGAATGAAACTGTGGGTATCAGGTCATCTTTAGGTGCTAAAAACAGTGGATACTGCTCCGACAGCAACTTAAAGATTTCTCTGTGTCCCGAAGTTCCATCTTCGTGCCAGAAACCATATTTATGGAGTCTACACATTGCTTTTATTGCTTCCTGTTGTATCTTAAGATCCAGGGGGAGCAAATCAAGCATAGCATACACTTCTTTGCAGCCTGTATAGTTCCCGGATTGTGGACTTAACCATGCTCCGTCGCCACCAGACCCCAGAAGCGTAAGTGATGATTGGTCTGATAAGTGCTGTGTATATCCATAGGACCAAAGCAGGTTTCAGACCTCAGGTTTTGCCAAAGGCTCTACGGCATTGCTGAAAAATCTTCAATGCACGATTCACCTTCAGTGAAACGTGTGTCTCCTAAGTCAGCTTCTTATCCAAGATTACTCCTAGATATTTAACTTCGTTGGAAAGACCAAGTGTCACATCTTTCAGTGTTGGAAGACTGAGTCCATCCAATTTCCGTTTTCTCGTAAACAAGACTATGGTTGTTTTGTTCGGATTAACGGAAAGACCTTGTCTCATGCACCAGTCATCGATTTTGTCAAGAATCCTCTGCACTTTCGTGAAAAGCCTCCTTAAGGATTTATCCGATGTTAGTGCACAGACGTCGTCCGCATATGCTTGGACGTGAAAGCCGAGTTCCTGCATCTCCGCTAATAGAGAGTCTACGACGAAGCACCACAGCAGCGGAGAAAGAACACCCCCTTGGGGACATCCTTGCTTGGTCCTGACTGTGATTTGTTCGTCACTGCTCCCACCAGCGGCTAACAGCCTCTCAGAGAGGATGGAATATATCCATTTTATAATGGCTTGATTAACTCCGTGTCGTTCGGCAGAAGAACATTGTCCACGAACACGCCCATTGTGTATTCGTCAGCTTCCAGCCCAGCTTCTATCTTGCTAACAAGATCGTGTAAGGCTGGCTCACATGACTTTCCACTCTGGTAAGCGTCTTGATTTCTACTAAGTGGACTTCTCGGCAATACCCCCACTCGAATATGTTTCTCCACCACTCGTTCTAGACTTTTCTGATTTCTAGACTGATTGGTCTAAAACTTTTTGCTAGGGAATAGTCATCTTTTCCTGGTTTCGGAATAAATACTACTCTACACTACGAGAAAACCATACGTAAATATTTAACTAAAGACAATCTTGAATGCGTAAGCCAAAATCTGAAACATGGAAGACTAAACGCAGTTCAGCACAGATTCTAGATATGGGTGCGTTGTACTGTAACTACCTCTAGAAAAACCAATTTGAATGAACTTCGAATGGCGAAGAATTCTAGAGGGAATATTAAAAGCAATATTTTCTAAAAGAGAATGGCAGTCAATAGAGCCAGTTATGATGTTAATGACAAATGAGCACCCTAAAATTGATATTGTGCCCTCAATTGTAGGAAGACTAATTAGTTAGCAACGAGAATAGTAAGAAGGTAGTGATAGAGAAAAATTTCGTGAGTGGGGAGAAAATTTAGGAAAAATTTTTCGAACCCGCTCAATGCAGTTAGATTGAATTTTTGCGTAAGGCCTCCAAATAAAAGCTGAATACTCCAGCTTGGACCTATGCAATGCACAATACAGAAATTTAAGTCGCGGTTCGTAAACGCTCTCCAGTTTCGGCGGATGAAACCTAACATCGAATACAAGCCCGAAAGATTATAATCACCATGGCTATTATATGTCAGCTTGGATTCAAATACAACACCAAGGTCCTTCATTTGGTTCACAGATTGTAAGACAGAGACCGCAAATACTATCAGAAGTATTTAATGTGTGGGTATGCCTACTATAAGAGACATGAAAGCATTTATTGATTTTGAACGTCAACAGATTTCTGCGGTATTCAATGCGGTACCAGCTGGTGGTAGCAGAGGAAGAAGAAGGCCTCCTCTGCGTTGGAAACATCAGGTGTAGAAGGACTTGGCTTGGTGTGTTCAACTGGCACCTGTTAGCACGAGAAAGAAACAACTGGCGCGCTTTGTTAAATTCGGCCAAAATCGCATAAGCGCTTATCGCGCTAATTAAGAAGAAGATTTTAGATTTAGATTTAGCTTAGGTTGGCTGAGTCGCGCAAATCTGAGATGGTTGCAAATACATATGTTAATGTCATCAGCGAAAAGCAGGAAATTGGCAAGTTGGAATTTCTGAATTCATTGGTCGTGGTCATTGAAAGTTTAGAACAATAGTTTCAAATTCCGTGTCTACCAAAGCAGTCTAACTTAAGACAGGATTCCGAGGTAAAATCTTTCCATGTGGAACAGCTAAACTCGATATCCTATCTCGAACTTAAAAAAGAGGAGGAAAAGGAGAAAAAACTTATCTGTTTGTACTGTTCACTTCTCATAACGGAAATATTGTTAACATAAAGCATAAAAATATTTGCTTAATCAAGTTCCTTAATTAAAATTTATTTCTATTTAAAATTAAAAAGTGCTCTGTTGAATACTTGACGAAATCGAATTTAGTTGTTATTCCTTGTGGGCATTGATATACGAGTATGTATTTGATACGGTGGTCTAGCTTATATAAAAAAGTGGTTGTTGTTTCAACACACAAATATTAAGGAATAATTACTGATAAGGCACTAATTGGAATATGAATGTAGAAGAGAGGGAAGCTATAGTAGCTCTACATATTTTAATGGAGAAGGCCATAGAACACTCACTAACTGTATAGCACCGTTATCAGACCTCTCCTCCTTTACCGGATTATAGTTCGGAGGACGGCTCTCGACAAGACCACGATTACAAACAGGCTTCAGAGTTTAACAGTTCAACGTACGGCGCTTATATGTTAGTTTGGCTTTGACCTCTACTATAAAAAGCAAAAGTAAGTGTTTCGGCTCATTTTTGTTGTTGTTGTAGTAGCAAAAATACTCGTGCAGCAAAAATACTCTTCAGACATGTACCGTGAATACTGCTGGGGTTACAGTTATTGGCCGGATATAAATCAGGGACGTTCCGGTAACGTAGAACCGCTTGTCGTATGTGCGACGACGACGTCTCGTCTTTCTAATCACTGTAGCGTATTTTAGGCTGATATTCTAGCCATTAATGAGGTTGTTTGGTTACGCAGAAATGTGACTACCTTTTGAAAAATTTATATTTACTCCGATAGCCAAGTGACGATTAAATCTCTTGGTGGGGTTGTCATTAATTCTATAGTGGCTCGTAAATGACGGGCATCTACATATTAATGGGAGGGCGAAACATTTCAGCATCTCTTCAATATGGGTGCCAGGACATAGCTAATTAGCGAGAGAGAGCATTATAACTTGAGCCAGCACGAGATGGGTTGATAGTCGGCCATGTAACACTATAAAAAGAATTTGGCTAGAATGGAACATCAGGCGCTCAAAGGCGTTACTTAATAGGCCAAGAAAAAATGCATCTATGCTAGTTGTTTTGATCACTGGCCTTTGTACCTCTTTTTGACTGATGCAGAAGCTGCAAGAATGAGGAGGGGGAAGAATCTGTCAGACATCTTTTCTGTCACTGTCTTGTGTGACATGCCACTAGACGTAGATATTGACGGTCGCTGGCTTTTGGTAAATGCGTAGTTCCCTACTACTATAGGGCAGCTTCCTTTTTAATAGCCTAATGCCTTCTAATAAAGAAAAAATCATTGTTGAGCCGACGATGAAAAAATTCTACTTTGGTTGGGTATTGTGTAAAGTATTAATTCAGTTAGTTTTTAGTTGGACCTTCCGCAAGTTAGTGAGACTAAGGTAACTTTTTTCATAGCAACACTGAGGAAAGTTTTTATCGTCGACCGTCATGTAGAATCTTCGCCTTTTGGAGTATATTTAAGACTAGATTTTCTTGCAGGCGATTAATTGACCACCAGTTGTCTCTTAATTAGTTTGGCTACAATGGGCCTTGAAGGCCTCGCAGGCCTTGTTGCACTGGGCCTAAAGTTAGTTCCCGAAAAGTTTTCGAATATTGTCCTCTTTGGACTACTAATTTTGTGCACAGTAAAAATGGTATTATTATCATAATTGGCGCTTACAACTTTTACTGAACTTTGGACGAGATCCTCCTGTTATTTCTGATGTGCGTCTTTATGTTGCACCACAAATGGAGGGACCTACAGCTTTAAGCCGACTCTGAACGGCAAGTGTCTTGTTTTGTTATGAAAAGCTTTTTCACGGCAGAAATACACTCAGAGATTTGCCATTGCTTGTCGAGGGGCGACCGCTCTTGGAAAAAAAGTTTCATTTTGGTGTTTCATGCACAGAGATTCCAACCTAGGCACTTCACGCACCAACCCATTCGGCTACGGCCGCTCTCTGTGGTATAATCTCTGCAAATTAGTCTTTGACACAAACAAACTCTGATATTAGCTGATTAATTTTAGTTCCCACTTTATTTGCTTTTCCACCTCGGGCTGTATTTCAAAGCTGCTATTTTTGACGTGGTTTGCAGCGTGATTTCAACTAAGCTACTGGCACACCCTGGTATGCCTCAACAGTGAGTATTTTTTTCGCATGCACGATTGAAAGACAAATAGTATTTTTTATACCCTTACACTCGTTTGATTGCCTTTGTTTGCTAATTTAATGCTTTTACTGTTGCATACCTCAGGGCGTATTAAAATGTAATTTGCGCATTTATTTTACGAGGAGCTTTATGCCTGAGTAAGATTGAATGTGCATAATAGGGGCAACACATACTTATGCGCGCATGTGTGTGTGAAAGGAAAGACAAACAACACTTACCACATCAATGATTTGCATTAGCGTCAGCCCAAAGCTCAGCTGTAGTGGATCGGATTCATTCACAACGGGGCGCTCCAAACTGTTGTAGTTGTCGAGCAGGGCGTGCAGTAGGCGTTTCTCATGCGGGCCAGCTGTGCAAACTGCAAGGCGGAAAGAGAAGAAAACGTAAAAAGAGTTGCTGAAGGTTGAGGAACAGCGTAAAATATAAAGGCTGTTTGCCATTGAAAATAAAAACATAAAAACAGTTACCCAAATATTTGAAATGCGTCAAACGCAGCACACGTTTCGTAAAAGTGTTTGTTTTGATTGAGTTATGTAAAGTGTTTGGGTTGATAGCGGCGTGCACTCGTCATTTGGGGTTTGTTATGGAAAAAAATCGAAAATGTTACATTATACACAACACGCGTGCGTCCTTTATCGGCAATAACAACAAACAAACAATGAACGCGGTAAACGCAATAAATCTGTGGCGCCACTTCAAACTCAGCCATGGTGGCTTGTACGTGATTTTGAAAATTGAAAACGGAAAGTCATCAGCGAAATTGTTGACTTCAGCGGAAGTAAGGAGCAGCAAAGCAAGGTAGATAGGTGCGTACGAAGGCAGGAAGGAAGGAAACAAGAAGAGAAGGAGGGTCGCACGATAGGTGGAAACATCAAAATGTGACGAGCAGTCATCAGCTAGGTGCGCTGGTATCCGCCCGCTGCTTCTTTGGGGCGTTTCGGTGACTGCTTAGAAATGTGGCAGTGAGTGGCACAAAACATGCGGTGACTTCACTTCGCTTTACAGTGGTTTAATTTTTGTGTTATTTTGCTATTGTGATATCTTATTTCCCGCAATCGCTGCGGTCTTCGTTCAAAAGATCCTTGAGCAGTGATTCGTTCTAAATTTGAAGCGTTTTTGCGCTACTTTTCCGCAGCGAGCAGCAAATTACAGATATGATGCGTTATTTCAAGTTGCTATTGTTGGTGATGTTCTTTTACAACTTTTTCTTTTTGGTATCAGTGTGGCCGGATTATTTTTATGTTTGTTGTTTTATCACTTTTGTTTTGCTTTATTTGTTTTTTTTTTGTGTCATCAACTTCCTCCAACTACCATTTTTTTCATTTACTTACTCCTAGCCCCTCTATTCTTATGCTCCTGGCACATCCACCGTTATCCTGCTGTTATTATATTTCAAAATTGAATTTGTTCGCCCCAAATATGCTGGGCTGGGCTCTACTTTGACAATAAGATTAGCCTGATAACATAGCGCAGCTAGTGGAGTGGAAAATCACTAACAGCAAATTATTTGTAGCAACATTTCTATTTATTTACCTGTTCACTATTTTGGTGTACAAGCAAGGGCTTTGCTCTGTTGGAAGGATGGCAGAAATAGCGTATCGATTGGGAAATTTGATAAGCTCACAAATGTGTTGGGAAATGAGGTTGTATGAGTGTGTGTGTGTGAGGGCGCGTTTGCTGATGTGCTCATAGTAAATAGGGGAGATTGTCGAATTTAATGTCGCAAATCGCTCATTGATGTTTAAGATACAATAAAATAAAAATGGTTCCCTTAGCAGGAAAAATATATTGATATAATTTTTAATAAATGCGGGAGCAGGTACATATAATGACAAACAGCCAATGACGGATAATGCTGGCGGACTTTGACGGACTATGTTTATAGTGAAAGAATTCCAAAGAATTTTGCAACACTGAGTAACCAACGCCACCATTAAGCATTCACATTTAAATTAAATGAACTGTAAAAATGCAAAACTATCGTAAAGCATTTAGATCCATATCAATAAAAAAAATTTAAAAATCTTGTAGTTTGCTGCATTTCATCATTTCATGGGTGAATTTACACGACATTGGCCGCGAGGTGTACATGCTGCGAGACTATTACTTGGTGTAGTTTTTGCGTTTGCGTTAGTTGTAAGCAGGATGAGGTGGAATCATCTTAGTACCTTCTTCTTAGCTGCTCTACCTTCGCGGAGCTAAGATTAAGGCAAAAAAGTCCTTGTTCGGGTGCCTTCATCAAATATACATCTCCCCTCCTCCTCCTTACTTTTTTCTCAGCCAAAGGACAAATTTTTGATTTTCGTTCAGGGTGCCCTCTCTATGGGCAACCATTTCAACCAAACCTACATATCCTCTAACTAATTT
This sequence comes from Anastrepha ludens, assembly GCF_028408465.1. Taxonomy (NCBI): domain Eukaryota; kingdom Metazoa; phylum Arthropoda; class Insecta; order Diptera; family Tephritidae; genus Anastrepha; species Anastrepha ludens. The sequence continues at coordinate 4,961,965 of NC_071499.1, read as the reverse complement.
ATTTTTGTGAAATATATTTTTTTTCCCGCACAAGTTCACGATTCTCAATAGGGTTTGTATATTTTTGTACACCAATATTTATTTGATGGCGAGAATGACTCTCAGCTCCTTCAAAATTTATGAAGAACTTGTCCGAGTCATTTAAAGCCAAATTCTGTTCAGTAACTACCCAGAAGTTTTCAATAAGAACAAAATATAATCTCTGTGATTATTGGTTCACATATTTCAAGGCATCTTTTAAGTCTAAAGTCCCTTTTAGAGGCTCAATTTCGAGGCTACTGCTGTAAATTCTGCTTTATCCGTGAACTGATTGCCTATGTATTGGCAATAAGAAAGCCGTATAAGCTGCCATACCGGGGAAAGATGACATTTGCAAGGTGGTCTTTGCTTATCTTAGGAATAATGGGGAAACCGATGATTGGGGAGTGTTACCTGAGCTTCTGAGCGAACTCGTGTACGGGCCTGTTTATTTGAGTTTGATAGCTAATAAGATTTGTTAGAGAATATCAGTGTAGTAGAGCTTAATATATTTTGGTACGTTTATTAGGTCTTATAGCTCGGCAATTATTTGAACGAGTCACTTTTATTTAGAAGAGCTTAATGATTTGATGGATTTGTGCATTACATAGCTGTATTATCCACGAAACATAGGTAGGTGGGTAGGTTGGTAAGATGACCAGAGTACCACGGATACACTACAAGTACCGTTTTCATACCATAATGTAGACCACTAGCTTCGAAAAAAATTACAAACTTAAAGGGGGAAACCATCTACTGTTATCCAGTGCTGCCGAAAGAAAATTGATCTAGGCTGGAGAACTACCGCAGGATATTCCCGAAAGGCACCCTAAGGAACATCAAGAAACTAGTCGACAGACCCGGACATTTGCAATGGTCAACAGTCTTGCTCTCTTTACGACCCCTCAGCTTCTGCAAAGGGGCTTGTACGGAAGCCCAGGTTTTCCGCATGAGCTTCGAATATCCAGTGATCGGTGACCACCGCTGTGAATTTGGAAATTGAATGCCGGGGATTCGCAGCACTTTAGGCATCTGGATTCTGTCGTATTGACACCAAGGTGCTTTTGAAATAGCACACAATAAGATCTGTCTTGCGCTTTTTTAAGAAATAGATTGTGCAGTTCCCCTTTAACAACGGTTAGGAGGATGCCGACATCTGAGATGGGGACAACTGAAACGCGTTCTGTCGACCATTTCCTGGCAAGCTTTTTGAGATTTTAATTCCCCTCTATACCCACATAAGACATATGTTTCCTGCATGCTCGAGACGCTTGATCTCCTCTTTACAGGAGTTGACCAGAAAGAGCTCCAACGTGGCGACGACAGGGCCTTGCTCGGACCTTGACAATCGGAAAAGATATTTATGTCCCCCTCCCAACAGCGCTCCTTAAGCATTTCATCCCCGAATCGTACTCTTTAAATTTACTATTTCATAAAGCCTTTGAGAGACTCAACGATCAGCTCGGCGAGTGAAATATTAAACCAAAGCGAAACTAGCTGCATACTCGCAGAGTGGTTAGAAATGAAGTGGTTAGAATTAATAGTATTAATGTCGTTGGCTCCATTCATAAAACCAGTAGTGATGCCTTCAATAAAATTACTATAAAAAAAAGAATTACATTGCTTGCCAGATCAACGATGATTTTGATACCACATCGACAAAAGTTTTGTTTCCTGATATGATACAAATCATTTACACATAACCCTCCGTTGGATACTTTGTCTTAAATCTTCGGTTGGACACCCGTGTCTAGCTTTTTTTCGTCCTGCTCGAGGATCCTTTTTAAAAAGTATCAAAAAATTGATACATTCAGGCCCAAGGTCGGAAAAGTCTAGCCAGACCCGGGTGCCTAACGTAGGGTTAAAATCCTTCAACAGCTTCATCGTTTTTGCAACTCTTTCGGGGTGATCCACTCAATGGTAGCATTTTTTGCAGAATATAATTTTTTTTTTTTGATAAACAACAAATTGGAGGTCTGCTGGCATAGGAAATTGCCTAGTGGCATAAACTAAACTGTATATAAAAACCGCAATAATTCTCTTTTTCCACAAAATTTTTATAAAAGCAGTCTTTAGGAGATCCAGTCAAGGTGACATTGCCTTATAAAATATTTACATAACTTGAAATTAAATTAATTACATCTGATGAAAATACGTGAGAGTTCACATGAAAGAAAGCCGATAAGAGTGGCAATGTGGCAAGTGCTTGGCAAACAAAAATATTACTTCCTTTGAACTTAACAAAAAGCATAAGCAAATATAATATTTCTGTGCATATTAATGCATAAAGCCATATTGGATTCGCAGGGCCATCGCCAACCGTCATTAACAAGTGGAATTACATGGTGAGTAATGGGAAGTAGTTAGCGGTAACTGCTTACGGTAAACGGCAGGGGGGAGATGGGAAGATTACATTATGGGCTGTAGGGTAGTTGGCAGACGTTGGTAAAGATAACGGCTTAATGCATGTAATTTTAGCTGTAATATCAGCAAGGCAAAGGAGCTGAACAGCTGCCAGGCTACTTAATTATAAAGGCTTGAGCACGTCCGGAAAATGATGAATGACTGAAAGCGCGCCGTCTCGTTTCATAATCCGCCGATGTTAAATGAGCCATGCTCCAGCTGTATTGGTGATGAAAGGGTGGAAAAGGAAAGTGAGTAAAGTAAGATAAGAATTACACCCCACAGATACATCCAAATATGTTTCATTTGCCCATAACGCACCAATGGGCAAAAATTAGCAGAGAAAGCTATTAATCGCCTAATTAAATTCAACATTGCCATTGTCTGACGGGTGGCAAATTGTCTGGGTCGGTGAAAAGTCGTAAATATTTGCTAAAGAAATACACTAATCGAGTTAAAAAAAAGCGAGAACAAAAACTAAATACTGTCAATTATAATAATGAGAGCAGACGGCATTTAGATGATGGAATGGCAGGCGAAGTGGTGACTTGCAACACATATTTGATGTGTTTTTGTTACTCTGCTGATAGAAATTCATAGTAAATATATTAAACAAAGTATCTGCATATTTAGATAAAATATTTGGGTAAAAATTGCGAAGACTTCTCTGTGGAACAGTAAAACTTATCAGCTCAAGTAGAACTGGAAAGTCGATGATGCCATTAACCATGCTCGAAATAAACGAAAGCGAAAGAATGCCCCTCTCTTCTCTGCAGATTCTAGAGTAATTAGCTTTGGGCGAGAATTATAGTATGGAGCAGGGGCCTCAAATCGTAGTTAACGTCATGTCTGCTTAAGAAATAGTTTTTGATCGCACTCTGTTCTATTAATCGAAAGTCGTCATAAGGTCTCCAAACGATAACTGAGCAGTCTAAGTGAGAACAAACAAGAGCCGTAAACAAAAGTTTATAAGATTGCGGATCAGAAAATTCGGATGTATTGTGACGAATAAAGTACGAGTACGATTTTGAAAGAATAAAATTTATTGGCCACTTAAGGAAAATTTCGCATCAAATAAAACTCCAAGATCCTTAAACTCTGTTACACTTTGTAGTGCATCATTAGAAATGGTGTAGGATGTGTTGCAAACGTCCTGACGCCTCGAAAGTGTTATACAAGGTGAAGTCCAAAATAAACCAGACTGATCTACAATAGAAACGACAGGAGCTTCGTTCTGATAACTTCGAATTTATTTATTCAAAATAGTCTCCTCGATACACTGTTCTGCGAGACCTAAAAGCTTTTCGAAATAGTGTTTCAGGGCATTGACCGGAATGTCTTTCAGGATGTCGGTATAAGCCTTTTGGAGGGCCTCTACCGACGCAAAACGTTTTCCTTTGCAAAACTTCTTCCTTAGGTAGAGTCACAGGGAGCTATATCAGGCGAATGCGGTGAGTGATCGATGGTTTAAATGCGATTTCTAGTAAAAAATCAGTCACAAGGATGGAAAGAGTGGATCGATGAGAAGGTGCTTTATCATGCAATAAGCGCCAGCTCCTCTTTCGCGGTATTCAGGGCGAATTCGACGAATGCGATGCAACAAACGCTTCGAAAGATTTTTATCTTACATTGACGGTTTGCCCCATTGGCACGAACTCCATGTGGACAATTCCGTTGGAATCGTAAAAACAAATGAGCATCGACTTGATTTTTGACTTCTCCAAACGCGATTTATTGTGTGGTGGCTCGACTGGGGCCTTCTATTCGGAACTTCGACGCTTAGTTTCAGGTTGATGTTGGAAGCACCACATTTCATCACCAGTTACAATGTTGTAAAGGAAGTTCTCGTCTCTTCTCGGCTCTTTAATGAGGTCTTTCGAATGTTGAATTCTGAGCAATTTCTGGTCCTCCGTTAAGATGTGCGGAATGAAACGTGCACAGACCTTTCGTAAGCCCAAATGATCAGTTAAATTGCGATAAATCGATGTTTCGGAGATATTCAACTCCGATTCCATGAATTTCAATGGTGATTAGTGATTTTGGGAGGCCTGTATGTGCGGCCTGTTTATGTCCTCACAATCATCTCTGAAACGTGTAAACCATGAACTCTGGCACGAGATAGGCAATCATCGCCATAAAGGTTTTTCATCAATTGAAATGTTTCGGTAAACGTTTACCGATTTTAAAAGAAAATTTGATACGAGTATCAGCTCATTGTCGAAACTTATTTTTGTACCGATGACACAATTACACTGACACTTTAGACGCAATAACTGCGCTTCTACTGAACCGAATGTCTCCAAGCTTTCACTGAAAGTCAGCTAGGAATGTAACTTCCAACGCACTAGCTTATTAAAAAGGTGACACTAACAAAAACATCACAAAAACTTCAACAGAATTCACTAAAAACAGAAAATTAGTAGCTGTAGAGCGGCCAGTTACAAAACCATGTTGGTTTGGCTTATTTAAAGAGTTATCCGCAAAATTAATCTAGTTCTGCAGAACCTTATAGACTCAGTATATGAAATGAAAATAATATTAGTTTGGGTAAAAATTAATTTATTACTTTTTTGGTAGATGGCTACAGTGGTCGATATATCGTAAAGTATCGATCAAACAATTTAAAGTTTACGCTCGTTGTCAAAGGGAGATTTCACACTAAAAATGTATTTGTTCCATTCAGTTGAGAGTTGCAGGCTGTCGACAATGGAAGTCAATAATGAGGAAATCCGGTAGGTAGTTAGGTGAAATGGGTGAAGTGTAGTCTGACACACAGCTGCGAGTTTGGAAATTGGATGGCGAGGAGTGCAAAGGACTTTCTTAGCACTTCGTGTAATGTACTCAGGTCAAAGGGTTTTTGAAATAGCACATGAAGAAGCGGAGCTCCATCTTTTCTGCGCTTTCCTGAGAAATAATTTGTACAGTTCCCTTTTAAAAACTGTCAGGGGGATGCCGGTAACCGGATAGGAGGTTTCTGAGATCAATTCAGTCCCCTTCCTGACAAGTTCATCAGCGATTTCATTTCCCTCTATGTTCCTATGTCCTGGAGCCGAGATCAGAGAAGTGTTACCTGCACAGCCAAGAGATTTGATCTCCTCCTTACAGGGGTTTAATAATTTCATTCTGCACAATGGCGTCTCTAGAGCCTTAATCGCGGCTTGACTATCGAAGAAAATGTTAATATCTCCCTCGCTCCTGCAGGCATGCAAAATGCTTAGGGACTTAAAGACTTCTCCTTGAAAAAGACTAGCAGGATTCGGCAGTTTAAGGGGTTATACGCAGTTATGACTTTCAAAAAAATCGATTTTTTTTTTATTGCATTTTTGTAATGTACATATATTCAAAAGTATACGCACGAAATTTGAAGTAGATCTAAGCAATACTTTCGGAGTTATACCTAAATATGTAGAGATGCCTCGGCACGTTTTAAGGTAGGTATTAAGACTTTAAACGTGTTTTTTTCAAAAAGGCATTTTTCAAGTCGGTGTACACGATATCTCGAAAATGGCTTGTTTGATCGGTCAACCGTTTTAACTCAATCTTTAAAGATACATTTTCTAGTAATTAATCGTTCCTTTTGTAAATCTGATACTTATTTTCCATTTTATAATCAATTTACGGCCAAATTTTAACGTAAAAATCGAAATCATTTCTTTTAAAAGCTGCCATTTTGTGAAAATTCACTATTTTGATTAGCCGAACGATTAATTACTAGATAATCTAATATATTAACAAAATTTGTTTGGTTTTTTGATTTCAGATAATCCAATCCTGAGTTACGATGTACACCGTAAATCGTCTTTTTTTAAAGGAGGTTCCAGAAATCGCCTGCAGCGCGCTCTATAATCAACATTTTCATAAATAAAAAATTTTGTTACGTTCTTGAAGGATGCTTTTATAACCGCCAAAAATTTTCAAATTAAAATATTCTGAAGTTTCTTCAGGATAAATCCTTGACAACCCGTCTTTTATTTACTTCATAACTGCGTATAACCCCTTAAAGCAGATAGATAAATTCCGGTACCTTTTACAGTTTTTCTTTGATAAAGGCAAAAATATAAGCCAGACTGCTGAAATTGTGGATGGTGTTTATGGTACCGATACTGTAATTACATGCAACTTTGGTCTCGCCGATTCACTTCAGGTATTTGTGATGTTAAAGAAAATGGCGACAATGCAACAAATGTCGATAAAATCACAGAAATAATAGAAGTTGACCGGCATATTAGTAGTCGCAGCATTGCCCAGGAGCTAAATATCGATCATTAAATAATTTAAACCATTTGCGAAAAAATTGTACGCAAAAGTAATGGATTTCTTTTTCATGGTTGAAATACACCCGAAGATATGAATAAAGTCCCAAGCGTTTGCTGGAAGCATTCATGATTTGCAATTATTCCAATACAAAACTTTTTAAAGCTGGCAAAGCTTGCAGAATTTTAATATTGCGGATTTATAAGGAATTTTATATTGTACATCACTGTTATCCTACCCAACTAATATGGCTTTTTCATTTGACCAAAATGATAGTCACTTGCAACATATCTCAGAGATCAAATAAACCAAATAAACCAAAATTACCAAACTAAGCCAAGAAAGCACACAAAAAAAATGAACCGAATAGAAAAAGCCTTTTGGGAACGGCATTGTCTGGAGTTCTGCCTTCCACTGCAGCTTGCATTTCTATTTTGTGGCAGTGCCAAAAGTAAATCTCAAGCGTACCATAAATAACAAACACATATATACAAAAGCACAAAGCGAACAAAAGCTGCGCCGAAAAGTCGAAATCGTAGCAAATGGAAAGAAGGCAGTAAGTATGGCCACATACCCTTACGTACGATTTAAACCACAGAGCTAATGCACTCCAACGATAAGTTCACTCGTGTGGAAATAAATGCGCGACAAATAAATTTGTTTCGCTCGCAACTGAGCAAACTAATATCTTTATGCTCACATTCGGGCTAGCACACACACATACACGTACTTACGAATGTATTAGAATAATTTTAGTGGTACTCTTACTCCACCGTTTCGCTGCTTTTACTCACACACACTGCCTTACGGTTTTGGACTTTTGCGTTCTGCAGGTCGCTCTGTGGTTGTCATTAATTTCTTAGTCTTGGCTCTTAGTGACTTTAATTTTAGATATTCATCTTAATTGCTTGGCATTTAGAATCCGCTGGGGCGAACTGGGACCAACTTGGTGTTGTACGAGCACTGTGAACGAGACGGTAGACAGTAAAGGTCAAAAGGCGCAACATTTGAGAAGACAAATGTAAGCTTCAGAAACAAAGTGACCAACACAGGCGGGGGTTAAAATTCGAGAGACGATGTAATGTAATATATTTAATGAATGCAAATCGAGAAATTAAATGCAGCGCACTCGTCTGACGCCGAGGTGTTCCGAAGCAATTTGTTTGCCTGCTTGTTAAGTGACCAAGAAGTGGGTGTGGTAGCAAGGAATTTAAGTTTGTCTGAGAATTTGCACAGCGTTGACAGGGTGATTAATTGCCAACAGAGTGGATGGAAGCATTGTGTGAGGAGTAGGGTTGATGTGCGAGTTGGGGTTGAATATAAAATTTTTTATTTTGGGCATCCAATTGAAATGTCTGCTGCATGGCTAAAGATAAAATAAGAATTGGAAGAGGTTTTCTGAGAAACTTTACTACACACTAAATTTTTAAGAATTTTTATAGAAAAGGGTATATGCGGCCGCGATAGCCGAATGGGTTTGTGAGCGACTACCATTTGGGAGAGCATAGGTTCGAATCTCCGTGCATGGAGCTATAAAATGATCGAAAAAGTTTTTTCTAATAGCGGTCGCCTTCGAGTGTATTTTTGCCTCATTAAAAAACCATTTGCCGTTCGGTATCGGCTTAAAGCTGTGGGTTAGGCCATTTGTAGAACAACATCAAGACGCGCACCACAAATATGAAGAGGAGCTCGGCCAAATACCTATTAGAAGTGTACGTGCCAATTCTTTATTTTATTGAAAGGTTTTTTATTTTTATGCCCATTTTATTAGGAGCTACATATTTATTTTAAAATGCATACAAATTTAAACATTGCCTGCGTATGGCATAAAATTCATGGGTGGGGAAATTATAGGTTAACAAAAGAGGTTAACCAAACGCCTTTGGCTTAACTGAAAGACCTTCGCAAGTGAAGAAAATCAGTTGACGAATTTTGTTGATCTTTTCTGTAAAAGAAAAAAATAATCACATCATTCGTGAGTAGCTTATTGACTCAACTGTTTCTCAAAGGCTGTGGAATGAAATGGAAAGCAACTGTAGATGGATGGAAATTTTCTAAGCACTTAGGTAGTATTGCTCATTTTACTCAAATAATACGGAGAGACAAGGAGAGTGTGAGTTCTTAGCTGTTTCTCGAATTTCCATAGTTTTATTAAGAATCTTGGCAATTTGTCGATGAAAGTATATTGTAGATCACTCATTCTCAGCAAATCTGGACCAAAAATAAATCATCTCAGTCTGGCAAAAGACGAACAGACTCCTTTATCCTTAAACTGCTCCACTAGACCTGAAACCGGTGTAGCGTCTTCTAAGCTGAGACTTACGCTATATACAAAGCAGCAAAAACGATGAGACTATTGGAATTACCTTCGACAAACCTTATCATTTTTGTTGATAGTCAAGCAGTGAACGAGGCACTGGCCTCAACGCGCATTAATTCAAGACGTGTTAAAGAATGCACGAGGTTACTCCCGCCTATCCAACAACACACCACTTGTTGGATCTCCGGCCATTTTGCAGTGGAGGGAAATGAAAGATCAGATGAGCAGCGATCGGTAGAGAACATAAGTATAGGTACCTCTAAATGAACTCGAAAACCAATAGAAGGGCTGACCACTAACTGCAGGATCTCCGAAGCGCTCTGGCCGAAACTGAATCTAAAAAGGACAAAATGGCTGCTAGGATTCAATAAATCAACTACCAGCATTCTCACAAGTGTTTTACCGATCACTGACCTATTGGCACCCTAGCCAGTAGAATGGCTGTACCTTACAATGACTTCTGCAGGAGTTGTGAAGATGAAGAAGAAATTGTGTCGGTACCACATCCCCGCAAAGAAGCCGTGCCAAATATCTTGTCGATTATTGCTTTGAAAACCTAGGGAATTTGCAAAATGTCTCACTGGAGGGACTAGTTACCTTATTAAAAAGTTTTTAGTGGTTTAAGCAATTTAGAGGATGGAAATCAAATGCAGGTATTACAATGGGTCTTAGGGCCGCCGAGGGTCTTGTCTGAGACAAGCAACCTGGCTTACCTAACCTAACCTGTTCTCATCCTCCAAACGCTTTGTATGCAGTGAATCGTTCTGATGGCCATGGTGACCATGACTCTTACGAGCTTTATTAATAGAAATCTTAATGCACCTGACTGATACGCTTGACTCTAGAATCGACCTCGGTCCCATGGGTGACCCCAAAGATCCGCACTTCGCTGTTTCCTAAGTCAGAAGTTGAAGCTCACTCTTCCTGGTAAATGAGTTTAATCTCAACCTACTTTTTTGGATTATTTTGGAAGAGGTGTAAGTGGATTCTAAAGCCTTTCGAGTCTGGTTTTATATCCCCACCACCTTTTGGCAATTACAATAGTATTCTACTTTAAGCATTGCAAATACTTCCGACTAAAAAATCGGCGTTATCATACGTAGAGCATTATAGTATTTGAATTTACTGTCCAAATGCCATCCCGCTCCAATACTACTTTCAGCCTAGAAGCCGTAGGTGAAAAAAATTCTTACTGACCTTCAAAAGCCTTTCAAAACCAAAGAACCTCGGAATCTTTTTGTATTAATCACCAAGCAAAATTGATATATATTACATACATAAAACATGACATGAAACACCATTTGAAGGATTTTAAAGAACTTGTATAAAATATATATTGTACATATTTTTATATGTACATTACCACGACGAGGAGTGAAATCAAAGAAAACAAGAAAATTTAAAACAGGCAAAAAGGACGTAGCTTATTAAACGTCCACTTAAAAAGCAAAGTAAATACAAGCAAAAATTGTGAAGCATAACAACAAAAAGTGTAGAATTAATTTTAACTCCACTTCACTACCGAGCAATGAAAAGGCAAAGGAAGCCTGTAAATATTTTAATAAGGAGAACAGGAGCTCAGGTGGACATGACGAAGCAGTAAAGTGAAATGGCAAATTGTTGATGCAAAGTTATGTCAAGAGCGTAGACAGAAGAGCTGCTGGGTGCTTGAGTTGCTAGGCATTCTCCGTGTATCCGCGCACACAAAGGTATTATGACGTTCGTCTGGAAGCGTATAGGGGAGTTGTGGTAAATGTGATGAAATTTATTTACCGAAATACCACTTTGATCAAAAAGTTCCTGGAACAAGCGCTAGGTGTTAGGTTGCCACATCTATGATTAACATTCCTACCAAATTGTTGAATAAATCTACCCCTGAACGTGTTTTCGATTTGTTCCTGTTTGAAAAATGGATTTGAATTTGCAATAGCGAGTTTGTATTAAATTTTGCTTTAAAATAGATTGCATGGTGTGAAAGTATAGAAATATTGGGAAACTACTTCGGCAATAATACTTTAACGAAAACAGCCATTTACGAGTGGCATGAATGCTACAGAAGAGATCGTCGAGGATGACGTAACGAGAATGCAGTGACAGGTCGTCAACATCGAAAACTGATGAAAACACCAATAAAGTGAGAAAACAGTTCATCAATAACCGCAAATTAACTATCAAAAAGCACAGGACTTTCATATTGCTTATGGATTTATCCAGGTCATTGTAGTTAAAGATTTGGCTTTGCGCGGTGTTGGTTCCAAAAGATCTGAATTTCACGCAAAAAAAGACCTTCATTGATATAGTCAAATACATGATTTCAAATGCTGATTCCGAACCAACGTTCATTAAACTCATCATTACTGGAGGCGAGATATGGGTTCATGAGTATGATATCAGGCGAATGAGTGGCGAGCTCCGAATTAACGAAGACCAAAAAAACGTGTCAGTTTCAGTCAAAAACGGAAGTGAAGGCCAGGTTTTTGGATATTGTAACGGTACTGTACGCAACAAATTTTTCTCCGAAGCACGAACAGTTAATGAGGACTATTAGTTGGGCGTTATGAGACCTTTGCGTGAAGTAATTCGCCAAGAAAAGAAAGAATTTGTGGGAAAACATTTCTGGATTTTGCACTGCCGCACAGTGCCAACATTATTCGTGAATTTTTGACAAAGAACGAAACGAGTACCATCCAACAGTCATCGAATTCCCTTGATATGGGTTTCTGCTTTTTTTCAGTTTGACCGAATCAAAAAACTACTACGGGGAATGGGTTTTATCAGCCGAAAGGAAGTAATGGAAAAATCGAAAACTTCTCTGATGGCTATTCTGGAAATAGAGTTCGAGAAAGGTTTCGAGAGCTGGATCAAATGCTGCATAAGTGCAATGCAGTTGATGGGGAGTACTTTGAAGGTGATGATATCACTTCTGAGGAATAAATGTCTATTTTAAATTTTCTGAATATATTCCGGGAACTTTTTGATCAGAAGGTTTGCAGAATGATGAGAGCAATCAGCTTAGACTTGTCTGTTTGTTCGTCCGGCTGTCCAGTAAAGGGCACGAAATTTAGAATACTCTCGACATAGCGTCATTAAATAAGCGAGTTCATAAAGAATTTTACCAATTTTCATTGAAATTTTTTTTTTTTTCAAAAATTCAAGGTCTACGATATTTGAGTAAATGCTGAAAAAGAGTATAGAAAATTATGAGAAAAATAAATGCGAAATGAAGCAAGTTTTCAAAAATGTCTCTGGCACCACCCAATTTTAAGAAAATATTTGTTGCTCTAAAACCACCTTAGCAAAATTTACTGACTCTCATTTAACCGGTATGCAATACATTTAAGGATAATAGAGCAATGCGGGTAGTAGTAGAATTTTGTGAAGCATTTTAAAATGTGTTAAAGTTAGAAATATGCTGCTAAGCTGACTAGAAACATGCGCTGAGTACATAAAATTGGGTTGGAACTGAATTTAAATACCTTTTTACGTGTAGTTTCTACATTTCTGCGCGTTCTACCTTCCCAACCATCTCATGGTTTGATTTTATTTAATTTATTTAAAACTGAGTGCGATATGGCACGCAGACCAATAAACAGTTGGCGCAAAGAAGATGAAAATTGCAAGGACGAAAAAGCGAATGTCTGGCGATGAGAGCACGCGCGGATTAAAGGATAGAGATGGCTGTGTATGTATAAAAAATTCTAGCAAAAAAAAAGCAAAAAATCAACATAAATGGATGTTAACAAATCAACTCTATGTGGAGATGCCGCGACTGCCTTATCAGTTGCTGTTATGAAGTGTTCTGCTGCTGATTGTTATGAAGTGTACAGAGCCAACATAACTTAATTTGAACGCAGTTAAAACTTCTTAGTAGTTTCTCTTAAATTGTGAAGTAATAATAAATATTTGACACTACACTGCCTGTTAGTCCGTATCCTTGACAATTTCAAATAAAAAAAATAAAAAAATGAGAAAAAAAAGGAAAAATTTAACGCATTTGAATGCTGAATATAGTTGTAACTATCTACATAAATAGTTAAAATTCAAGCTATTTGGTCGAGGTTTGTACTGAAAAACCCGTGAACCAACACTATTTCCAACTCTGAAGTACTTCCAAGAGTTATTAATGAAAGAGAACTTCTAGGATGCCTACCTGGGCCATATATGCCCTTCAACTTATTCTAAAAGTAAGGGTTGAAGGAAGACGAGGCATCAAAAGAAAGAAGTGGCTGCGGCATATACATCAATGGATTGGATCTGAAAATATCGGTCATCCTTTGAAGGTAGCCAGAAACAAAGATACTAGGTTGCTCAATAAGTTTTGCGGTTCGATGATATAAGCCCAATTTTATGGTTTGAAATACACTTTATTATTCGGTATAGTCTCCCTAAACCTCAATACACTTGTTTCAACGAGATTCCAATTTATGAATTCCATCCCTGAAGTGAGAATCTGGAAGGGCTGCAAAATACGCTTCCAGAGCTGTTATGACCCCATTATTTGATAACGCATGATTTTTTAGTGTCTGGAAATAGATAGAAGTAGCTAGGGGCCAAACTAAATCAAACAATTCGAACTTTGATTCATGGATTTTAGTCATTGTCAAAAGGCTCTTGTTACGCGGTGCATTGACCTGATGAAAAAGATTTTTTTCCTTTGGAAAACTGGGTCTTTCCATACATTTTTTTCTTCAGCTGGTTCAAAAGCTTAAAATAATATTCAGAATTTATTCTTTGACGAATTTATTTACTTTTTTTCCATTGTTATCAAATGCGGCAGCCATTGTGCACTCGGCCTTTTGAAAACCAATACTTCAGTCAATATACTGCCCAATGAAATGCTTAGGACCTCTACTAAATACCTTTCGGTCTCTCGACGACTTTCCAATAGGACATTCTGTATTTTTTATACGATTTCTGGTGTTGTTGCTGTTTTTGGACGTCATTGAGGTAGATCGTCTTCAAGGCTACGACCACGCCTAAATTCAGCAACTCATCTTTCTACTGTACTAATTGATGACGACAGATCCTTAAATATTTTCGGCAGTCGTTTATAAATTTGCTTTTCTTTAAATCTTCCAAAAATAAAAACTCAATCACTGCGCGATATGTGATTTTTTCCATTGTAGAAAATACTGTGACACGCCGATTCGAAATGCGTTTTAAACAAAGAATGAATTGACAGATTGAAATCAAACTTCATATGCGTCCATATGAAAAGTGTACCAATATAACAAAATGAAAAAGAACAACAAAACAAAACCAGCAAAACAAAGCAATGCAAATTTTTGAAATATTTAAATCAATTTTGAAAAAGTTTATCAACAGAATTAAACACAAATCATTCCAAACCATTTCACTAGCCTTTTCAAAGGTGTACGAGTCGCTGATGGCAAGACATCTTTCATAATTTGTTGAGGAAAACAATTTATTTATTTGCACTTCAGTGTTTAGACCTAATAAAAGTTGGCCTACGCCTATGATAGAAACACTTGACGACATAAGGATGCAGTTTGACAACGGTTGTCGTCTGGATTACTCTAGCTCTTTGTCAAGCTTATGATTAGCTACCTTTCAGGAAGAACTCCCCCCGATAGGGGGATAAATTTCTCGGCACTTTGTAGGACAATCAATTTTTATACACTGCAAAAGGTGGCTTACAACGCGATGCTACAACTGAAACCCGTGCGGGGTTATCGGGGTTTTTTAATTGAGTTTGGTTGGTTATTTAACCAGGTTTGGTTGTTATTCCTTCTTGTCATATATTGTTCTTTTCTTGTTTTGAGAATTTTACTTCAGTGACATGACTGTTTTGCTTGTCTGAGAATACGCCTAATAACATTAACCAAAAAATAATTTTAACCCACTAGTGACGCTATAAATGCACAATTCTCCCAAAAAGGCCAAGAAGTTATTTTTTTTAAGGGAGCTTTCTTCATCAATCACCAAACTAGGAGGGCTAGAAACCTACCTACTCGAACCTAATTGCCAACGAAACGTCGCCTGATAACGACCCTAAAACTATCATTGCCATGGATTTAAGTTTCCACAATACTACAATTATTTAAGGGGTTAGGGGTAGTCAGAGGCCCGAAAAAATGAAGATTTTCACGAATTTTTTTTGCTACTTAATTAATTTATTTAACAAAAATAAAAACATAGCATAAAAACATCATGTTTTAACTTGACTTCGCCAAAATTTCAAAAAAAAAAAATTAATAATTGCAAAAGTTATCGCTGTTTGTGTGAAGCCCGTTTCTCCAGAAGTCCCTTGCGGTGAACATCACAAGTCCTTGCAGATTCATCTAAAACCAATCGGATGAGAAAAATTATTTTTATTGATAGATAATCTCGAGCCGGATCGAAGCTTTTTTTTTTGTTTTCAAAATGAACAAAATGGCGGCCTCAGGAAATATTTTTCAGATTTTCGGGAAAAAACCAACAGTTAATTGTTAAAAAAAAATCGAAATTTTTGAAAAAAAAAAAAATCCTTCGATCAGGCACAAGTTTTTTATGTTTTTCAAAAGCTGTATAAATTTTATTGAAATCTACGTAGCGGTTTTTAAGTTACAGTGTTCACCAGTTTGAAAAACATAGTTTTGAGAAAAACGCATTTAAAGTTTTGCTATCGGCTCCGGAGCGGCCGAGCGCCCTTTGTTAATTGTTGAATAACTTGAAAAGTATTTGTCGGATTCACTTCAAATTTTTACACAATATTTTTAAAACATTATACTATAAGAAAATGCAAAAAAAAACAAAATCGATTTTTTGAAAATTCTGACTACCCCTAACCCCTTAACTGCTAACTTCGACCTTTGATCGTTTGTAGATTATATAACAACAAATAAAACTCCAGTCACAGAAATAATGAAAGAAAATACGATGACTTTAAATTTTACCGTGGGAAACAATTTCAGTCTGGTGGGCGTTCAGTGTCTTGCAATTTAATTAAAATATTTACGAGCTGCGAAGAACAAAATTGCACTTTCGAACTTCAAAAGAATTTGTTTGTTATACAATTTGAAGTTAAAAAGTTTGAATAATCCAATTTAAAAGTTGTAAGAATACCTGTGCATAGATGAAGTGAGGGAATTGAAATAACAAAAAAAGAACAAAAATAAAAGCAATTAACAAAAGCTTAGCGAATTTAAGCTGCATTGAATTAAAAAACAAAAAAAAAAAAAGAAAGCGTGCAGCGACAAAAGAACTTGAAATGGTGAATACTGAATGAAAATTAGGAAGATTCTGCGAAAAACACTAATTTCGGATATTTGCACTATGGCCAATTGAGGAGCACAGCAGAGTTATTTTTTTTTATTTTTTTTTTTTTTTTGTTTTTGTTCGGCTAACATGAATTGTGCGCTTTGACGATATTCACAAATTACTTTAACAAGATTTTGGCGCTTCAAGGCAGTTTGAAGTTGCTTTTATTTATTTACTAAGGTTTTGTAAAAAAAAACATTCAAATAAAACTTAGTTATGCAGATTTCGATGAGAAAAGGAGCTGTCACTCTGTCTACACTTTTCTGAGACAGAGATTAGACGGAAAGTACTTTGAGTTTTAGTGAAAAATGAGAAGTGAAAAGGTTGGCCTATAGCCTGACAGGATCTGATTAACTTCAGTAGTGAAATGAAGCTCCTCAAATGAAATAAAGCCCAAAACTTCCCCAGAAATACTCTGAGATGAGTTTGGCTATAAATATAAATATAAATATAAATATAGAAGGCCATCACTTTTAAACATAATTTGATAATGAATCTTTCTACGGCAAGAGAATTATATTTTTAATAAATTTTATATGTAATTCAAGTAAAAACTTTGCACTTTGATGAAAAGCATCCTGCTAAGGAAACTTCGTTCAATAGATTTTGATTTCCCAATATGTCAATTCATTTTACGTGCACTGGATCAATCGCTAAGCAGCTCACCACTCATTAGGACACACAATGTGAAAGTGCGGCCCTGTCGTGCTTAGTTGCTGGCAAACGGATTTAACGCAAAACTTAAGGGGGGAGCCTGGTTTATAAGGTAAAAAAATAAATTTTTTTTTTCATTTTAAGCGATTCCTAATATATTTCAGAATATTCACTCAAAGTTACAGAGCCTAATTCTCAATATTTCCGTAGATACAAAGCCAAAGGTAGGCGAGCGTTAGGTAGTTACGCTGTGACCGGACAGGTACTATAGCTTTATATACTTTATCTTCTTTTCTCGACTTTTCATTTTTATGATTTCTTTGAATTGGCGTACATGAATGAAAAAAACTAATGAAGCTTTTGAAATGAATCACAGCTTGCTCCCTTCAGTATTAAATTCTCTTCTTTTTGAACTAACAAAATAGATAAAAAAAATTTTTCAAGATTTATGTACCAACTTGAATTTTTTTTTTATAGAAAGGCATTTTTTTCTTTAAAACCTCCACAAAGTTGAAATTTTGGAATTTCTCTCAGTTTTCTTAGTTCATCTAGAATAAAAAATCATGATAATTAGAAATCCATTTGAATTTTTTGCTTTAGATAATAATTACGAGCTGTATCTTGTACGCCAGTTGGAAACTCCAGCGTTGCAGCGCTCTACTAATTTCTATGTTAAACATTTTTTTCAACTTATTTTAACCAGTACAAAAATTTTTTATACTTTTTAAATGTTCATTAAAAGATAGAAAAAACTTTGCATTGCTAAATTAATTTTTTCCTTAAACAAAAATCGCGAAGAGATTCAATTTTTAGACCTCATAAGCCAGGCTCCCCCCCTTAAGAGATCCCGGTGGCCTAGAGCTCGAAAATTTTAAGTATTTGCAGCAATATTTTTTTACAATAAAAAAAAAAATTAAAAACGATATTAAAATTTTTTGGGCTTTTTATTTAACTTCTTTTACATTAAAAAATTTTTTTTTTTTAATTTTAATAATTTAAAAAATGGCGCTGAAGTTGACCCTCCCGAAAAATTGGACCTGGAGGGTGTTGTCCATTTTAGCTCTTCTATTTATCTGAAACATAAAAACAAACAAAAAAATGATTAATCCTTATGACTGTAGCTATGTGCCGTACTAGAATCAAAAAAAAAATATGGCGCGGTTTTGAATTTGACACTCTAAAAATCGGGTTCTGTCCAGTTTTTGTTAATAAAATAATAAATGAAATAATAATATAATATGATTCTAGTACGGACGTAACCACACAACAACACATTAAAATTTCAGGCGGCTCGGTTGAATAGTTTGTTTTTTTTTACCAAAATCAGGTCGAGGTAAATTAGTTTAAAGTTTGAGGTACAGGAGCGCGCGGACCGCTGTCTACCTAGTTAATGGGCTGAAGAAGCTAAACATTTTACAGTATATTCTTAAGATACTATACTTTCGAAATTTCGAAAAAACCAAAAATGTATGTTTTGACTACCGGGCCCTCTTAAGTTTTTCTGTCATGAGAAAGGTCCTCATAAAAAACCATTTTCCATTTAGAAGTCGCATAAAATTGAAAGTCCTATCGTTTGTGGAAAAATATCAAGATAATCAAATTGGAAGAGGGGCTCGGCTAAACACCGATTATTAAATATTTTATTATTTATTACTTATTATTTATTATTTATTTAAATTTTTTTATGTTTATTTATTGAAATAAAAATATAGATGTTTTAAAATAACTAACTTAAATAGTTATTACACAAGAAGTTATATAGGAAATGTATTTTTCCACCCTCTTTTCAGGCGAAATTATCCCATTCAAGTGCTTATTTTTTTTAAGAAATATCCGTTCCGTTGAAGGAATTATAAAAATATTTGTGCAGATCTTTTAACCTTAAACTCTTCCATCAATTGAAGCGAAGTAAAAAAAAAGTTCTTATAAATTTTAATTAAGAATTTCAGGTGTTTTCAAATCAATCAGGTTCAAGTACATTTTAATATTTTTTCGAAATATGTTGGCGAAACCATTAAAATATTACAAATATTTTAAATTTTTGGAAAACCTCAAATTTTTCTTTACTAAAATTACTAGTAAACTGGTGCAATGGCCCTTTCGTGAAGCAACGAGCTCACGTCAAACTATATCCCTAATGACTCATTTCTCACTTTTCACTTCCTGTGCCATTAATTAAACCCTTTTTATTAGCAACTTCAACAGTTTGCTATTGTCTTGCCATTAACTTTTTCCCCATCGTCTGCATTGTTTCGCCAGCCATTGTTAAATGAATTTCTTAAGAGGGGTTTTCTGTCTTTTCTGTGCTAAACTTAAACCTGGCTTAGACCTATTTCTTGCACAGACGCACATTGTGTATCCTTGCACTGAATTTCTCTATAACTACACATCTGCATACATATGCACGAATGCATATAGTTAAATATGTCGCTTTGTACACCCATTCATGTTACCCATGAATTGCCATTTTTAATATCTGTCAGCGGCTTTTCAGAGCAATATTTCATTGTACCAGTTAAGTGGGCCTGCGACGTGCTATATTACATGCAGCAGAAGGGGAATGTTGATGGAGAGCAATGCTTGGGGAGTGCATTATTTTTTCAAGTGCATCTTCAACACTTGAAAGGCTATTCACAGTATCTGTGTTGGAGTTAAGAAACTACTGGTGTTTTTAGTTTCAAGAGCAGGCTGCCACAAAAATGTTCTAATATTTCAATGCAACAGCTGCGCGTACATTCACAGTACATTTTGTTGCATGCAACTGAAGCAAGTGCTATGATAATTCATCGTGTACATGGATACCCATTTGACTGCACATCTTTGTAGAGTTGATGGGATTTTATCATTTTTGATGAGTTGTTGTTGTTAAAAATGAAAAGTTTTACTATTTATTAAAGTGTTAAATGATGAATGATTTGTATTGTAGAAATAATAAAAAGTTTTGGAAAAATCGGTTAGTGAGGAATGAGGAATCTGGAACGTTTGATATCAGACGCTCTTCACTCTGAGTGTTTGAAAATTTTTGGACAATCACAGCGATTCAAGTTTTCTTACTTGATTACTTTTCCAATTTCTACGACATATTTTTGTATTTGTTTATATAAACGTAATATAAATGCCATACAGTTGATTAGGTTAACCAGTGAAAACATCCCCTCTTGAATTTATTACAAGCGAAAAAACGATCCTAATTGAAAATGTTGATGAGTTCTTTTACCTCGGTAGCAAAATAACAAAATATGGTGGCACACTGCCGTACAGCGTTCCATAGACTAAACCGACTGTGGCACTCTCGTATCCAATCGTTAAGGACAAAACTTAAAATTCTCAATTTCAGCGATTGATTTTGGATTCTCCTATAGGATGCAGTACCAATGAGGCAGGACGCAGAGAGCACGCAGATGTAGATAAAGGTCTCAGAAGTCTTGGCATTCTACGCCAATGATTTTTCAAGCTTACCGGTTATTCCACGATCGGCACACAAGCAGAAAAGCTGGGTTTACCATTTAATCCCCATTGCAGAAGCTTTGGGGGTCTTTCAGAGAAGGACACTATTGAGCACTTTCTTTAGTGCTCTTGGTGCTCTTTTCTTCAACAGCCTGCGGTAGTGGGCCAACCTAAATTACTTCAATCTTCTCCATTACATCAACAGCTCTTTTTGGGGGTCTCAAAATGGTATCAAAACAGCACTTTAGTGCTACTTGGAAGTGCCCGACTGGTACTTTTACCACTTCACCTATCTACCTATCATACAGATTTGAGACCTGGCTCATCTGTGAGCCCATAAGCAGACGTCTTCAATCGCTTATCAGTAAATGCTTTAGTATTATATGCCACATAAATTGGCCAAGAACAGTCTCCAATGCTGCTCTTCTCTCCCTCACTGATACTGTCCAATCAATTTTGAAATTATTAGACGGAAATGGAACCGGATTGGACATACTCCACGTAGAGAAGGCAATAATAATGCTAAAATGGCTTTTTAATGGAACGCATAAAGAACCCGGCGCAGAGCTTGCCTACGATAAATTTGGTTGTGCTCAATCTTAAATGAGAGATTTTCCAGCGTCACCTGGAATGAAATTAGACGTACAACGGCTGACAGAAATCGTTGGAGATCCTATGTTTTCGCCCTTTGTAGTTCTTTAGTTCTTATTAAGAATGCGATTATCTTTTCTATGCCTACACTAAGTTTTCTTGGCCTATGTTAGCAATGAAATGACTTGCAAACAGCTGAGGCCAAAATCTGAGTAGTCAGATGGTTAGCAAATATTAGATCGTCTCATAAAAAATAGAAACCAATGGATGAAACATTTCAAACGAAGCCCAAGTAGGTTTTTGAAAGATGTCCGAAATAATTTAAGACTTAATTGCTCTCATCAGAGCTTTATGATTTAATACTAGAATGCACAGCCGGGTACCAACATATCCACTTAGTACTAAAAATCTATATATCTGCTATATATCTCAAATTGGTACACCACGAATTCTCATATCGAATAACTTCGTATAAATCGACTTTGTATATTTGAGTCCGTCATTGGAAGATATTGAAAATGGTATTTTAGCTTTAAAACCGTCTACAAAAATGGATGCTGCTGGTCCCCCAGTCATTATTTTCAATAAATCGTTAGTCTCTGGTACCTTTATCGATATAGAGAAAATGACAGTTGTTATGACAAATTTCAAAAGTGGTAGAAAGAATGACGTTAGAGAACATAGGTATAGGTATAAATTTTTGCATAATTGGTTAGACTGCCTTATACATACAATGTGCAAGCGGTTCGTTTCGTTTAAAATTGGTTCTGTGATAAGGTAAATGGAATATATTGCTGAGTCTAAGGTTATGAGTGGGACAATTAAAAAGTATTAGCTCCAGCAAGAAGTGACATTTGATATGGTTCGTAACTATGTCCCTTATACCATAATCATTACCGATGAAATTTTTCTCCGCATTTCTAAATTTGGCAATGCTAACATCTACTTTTATATGCAGGCAAACTGCAAGGCCAACGAAGTGAATGAATAGCAAATCTAGTGAAACGTTCCTGAGCCTTATCAATTCTTAAAGAAAAACCCATATAGAAAGGATCCCAAATAATGCTGCAATATTCTAGGTTTGATCTCACAAGAGAAAAATATAAATTCCTCTGCGTAGAAATATTCAGAAACTCTCTTGAATTTCTTATTATAAAGCCAAGCATATATCTAGACTTGGCATAAAGTCTGTATGTTTAGAAATAGACATTTTCGATGTAAATGTGACACCCAAGACTTTCTTTTCATACACTTTTTGGGGGTGGTAGTGCCCAACCTGTAATCAAAATCAATCGTAACTTTGCGTCTACTGAATGACATGTGGCGGCATTTAGCAGCATTAAGAGGTAAGGAGTTATCATCACATCAAGCTTCCAATCTTCTTGAAGTCTTATGCAGTCAGTTACGTCCTCTATCCGACTGTAAATTTTCAGGTCATCGGCATACATCAGACAACGTGATGTCTCGAAAACGTCTGGAATGTCATTAACAAACATTAAGAACAATAGTGGCCCAAGGTGGCTACCTTGAGGTACGCCTGAGGTAATTTTGATGGCATCAGATTTTATGTTATTTATACGAACGAATTGAGTTCTATCTGTTAGATAAGATGCCATACAGAAAATTGAAGTCCAATTGAACTCAGCTTTTTAAGTATGATACTTTGGCTGACTTTTTCGAACGCTTTTGAAAAATCGGTGCATATGACATCGCATTGTTGGCCTGTTTCAAATTGGCTTAAGACAAAATTGGCAAATAACCCTAAATTCGTAACAGTAGATCTACCCTTAACAAAGCCGTGCTGATTAGGCGATATGAGATCTGGAATTTAAAAGAAAATCAAATCATGAACTAGCTTTTCAAAGAGATTAGGTATGCAAGCGATTTTGCAGATAGGGCAAGATTTCTATTTCTTCCAGTTTTTATTTAAAAGCTTAGAAATATTCTTTGCGTTAATTTAGAATGCATAAAAAGTAGTTTTTTTGTCGCTGCAATATTTAAAGTTTCCTTAGGTGAATAAATCAAAAGAAATTTGTATATTTTTTCCTTCCATTTTGATCAACCAATTTTATGCACTTAAGTTGAAATTTTTATAATGTTAACTACTAAAATTTTGAAGTTAAAATATTTCAGTAACAACTTTAAAATCACCGATATTCATTATAGCAGCCTTCTTATGAGCTTTATTCTGCATTTTTTCTTGCCATACAAATATTTTTTTATTCTTCTTGTATTTTGTATTTTTTAACCGCTCCTGTATTTAAAGGTTCATACCCACATTTGCTACTACTTTCTTTCTGTTGCTGCTCCCAATCATGCTCTTGCCACTCGTGCTATCTGCACACACACACACACGCGCATACACAAGGATACATACATGTTAGTGTAACACAGACACATTATATACATAAATCTTCGCAAATTATGCTGCATGACATTATGCCCCAAATCTCTTCAGCCACGTCGTCGCCAACCGTTAACGGCTTGGGCAATTCATTTCTGTAAAGTCGAAATAGGTTTCCTTGTTGTTTGGGCAAATAAAAAATTCCCTTGCATTGTTTCTGCGACATCTTTTCTGCCAACAATTGTAGGAGCTGCAATCCTGTTAGACTGGCAGTGATGTACCAGCATTTTAGTGCCAGTTGGTACTTTTATCTTTTTTCTTTGCAATCCTTCCTGGCAAGCTGCTCCAGTTCTTATTTGAGCCTGCTTCCTGTCGCTATGATATTTTTATATTCTGCTTATGGGGAGCAGGGAACCGCCTCGCTGGATAAACAATGTGTACCTTTGTTTTAACGTGTTTTTTATGCATGTGTGGAGTTGTATTTGTGTTTTTTTGTTCGTATTTACTGTGCTAATGGCTGTTACTTTTATTACAATAAAGAATGTAAATGAGTTAGTGAGGCTCTTAAGTATGTGGGCATGTGTTGTTTATGTGTTTGTGGTGGCTTCCGATTAATTGTAGTGCTCTCGTTTCGTCAAGTAATTTAAGTTATTTTTTACGTTCCTAGAGTTTTTGGCATTTCCTCTTAGAAAGTCTTATTGAGATTTCCATGTCATTCGCTGCATTTACGAATTACGTTTTTGAATCTGTTTTGTTTACACACTTCCTGTTCCTTTTACATTTATATGTTTACTCTTTCGCAATTATCTCATGATTTTAAATATGCAAAATTACATCGGCTTGTTTTTGCTAAATGGGAAAAATGTTTCGTACTGGACGCATTTTCATCTGCTGATGAGAAAATCTTCCTTCGAGTGTTTGGACAAAAAAAGGCCAGTAGAGATGTATAGTTCGGTTGTTTACTGTATGGTGGCAAGTTTGTCTGTTTTTTGTAGAAATTGCGGCTGAATACGCTATTTTGTTAACGAATCCATAATTATTGGTTGGTGAATCCAGTGCTTTGGCGTGACTTTGATCGTAATGAGTTGTCAAGCCGAGCTAACTTTAAAGAGACCAAAAACTGTCAAATAGGCTGTCACAAAAACAGTAAAGGGCCTTTCAAAAGTGACACCTGGATGCCAGTAGTGCATAATTCCTAGACGATACCTTTTTTAATGCCGTCTTTAACATTTGCCAAGTAACAGGTGTTCAATTTTACATGCTAGAGAGGAAAGGGTAAATCGCTGCGAGAGCCCCCTTGGACATAGAATCAGAATTTGACTTTGGTGATACTAGGGTTGAGTGAATAAAAGAAAAGTAACCAAACAGGTGGGATGGGATTTTGGATTAGAAGATGACGACCAATAGTAGCTAATTACGTTTGTATTAACCGCTTCAGGCCACTATCAAGCTCACGTGGTATTTACACGATACAGCAACGGGTTAAAATTATTGAAACTTATTATGAAAATTGACGATCTTTAAGAACAACATATCGCAGGATTCCTAATTTTTTTGGTAAAAATAACCATCGGGATGAATAGAGAGTCAAAGGTCGGTGGAAAATTTTCAAGAAATTAGTTCTAGCGAAGATAAAAACGAGTGGCAGAGTGGACGCTCTGTTGAGAATATTGCTCCCGTACCGCAAAGTGTTGGTGAACAACCCCCAAATAGCGATATTTCGACGTTCTCAACAATTAGGCATTCCAGAATCAACTGTTTGGTGGATTTTTCTAATAGGCGAGCTAATGGGGGTCATTAAAATGAACAAATATTTAACATATAATTGCCATCAGCCATAATTTGAATAAAAATAGTGAGCCCCGAAGGAATCTAAATTTTACTTGATTTAATAACAACATCTAGGCACATCTTTTGAAATACCTTTTATCATCAATTTTAAGTTCTCCAACTCTATAAAAATACACTTTGTTTGCAATATTAAGGCAGCAGCACCAGCATCAGAATCAAACTGTTTATCAACCTTCCACTTTTTCTGCGACATTTAGAGATCTCCTCGTTTGATTAAGTCATCGTGCAAAGTCGCTTATAATTCCCTAATAATTCAAAGCAAAAGTGAAGTTTAAGAAATAAAGAATTTAAATTTAATAAAACATTCAATAAATTTGCAAGTCAACAAATCAGCCACGCTTTCAAAGCAATCGCTAGTTAAACTTTAAAGCGCGTTTGTCGTCATTCGTCCTTTTCAAATCCAGGAGCTTGTTTGTAGGTCTATTGGGCTGCTCAACTGCAGTCAAACGAATTCAAACCCATAATTGTTAAACTAAGCAGGCTAAGGCATACACGTCTCACATA
Source organism: Anastrepha ludens (assembly GCF_028408465.1). Lineage (NCBI taxonomy): Eukaryota > Metazoa > Arthropoda > Insecta > Diptera > Tephritidae > Anastrepha > Anastrepha ludens. Next base: position 4,936,319 of record NC_071499.1, on the reverse strand, counting down.
TGTGTGCCAACACTAATACCCCTGCAAATGCACTTACAAACTTGGTTGTGTTACAAACGTAAATGCAGACAGATTTGCAAGCTAAGGTTATGCGCACATAAAGGACTTACTTGCAAATATGTCTATGGACACGCACACATGCGAACATGCACTTATATGCATACTCCTATGTGCGTATGTATGAGATCCGCGCTGTGTGCCGCGCTCACCAAACTAATTTCACAGGCAAGGAAAGGCGTAAATGAAGAACGCGCACGCTTGCAAAGCAAGTAAAGCTGAGCCCCGTGCCTTGTGGCCACTTTGAACAGCCACCATCTGATGTAGTGGGAAAGGCGTGTGGGGAAGTAGATATTATCGGCTGGTTTCTGCGCGCTGCCACGTTTACCACAAAGGCTTGAGGCAGATGTTATTAAATGGTTCACTGAACATACCCCGCACGTGTCTGCGACTGCACTTGCACTTTGTGGGATATTGCATGGCATCGTAGGGATTAATAATATTACATTATTACAATAACAATTGCCGCTTACACTGATTTACTGATAATCATCATCAAAGCGGAGATTTTAATAAGAGTTAGTGCTGAATACAAGTGAGGAGTGGACGGTGGGGAGTGGCGCTGGTACTTAATGGATGCTGCTGGTGGAAGCTCAATATGCATTGCTTGGATTTAGCGGCTAATCAGCATTTGCTGCACTTTACGACATCCTTGCTGTTCCAGTGGTAAGCAAATGGGTCGAGGCGCTAACTTCATTACACGAGCATTAGCGTGATTGCCTTTGCACGATGTCAGTTGTGTGTGGAAAGCCTGAAGTGTTGCTTGTTTGTCCCCCTGGGCCTTTGCTGCTTAGGAAGTAGGGAACATTTGTACGGGAGCTGGGAACAAATATGAATACTTAATTGTAAAAAAATATAATTTCATAAAAAAGGTAATTAACTCAAATATTCGTACAATGAAAAATAATGATAATAGACTGGCGCAGGCATATTTGAAAGGCATTTAGGAAATTCCTTGCCTTCCCGACTTGTTGCATTCATCTTGGTAGTCTTACGATGATCTGAAGTTTACCATCGAATGCCGAAAAACGACTAGTCTTAAAAAAACTTTCCGAGTTAGAGTGCCTGTCGACAAAATATTAGAAAGCAAAAAGAAAACTTATTTACTAACCTTTAAGAAAACCAAAAATATATTGAACTTTATTGAAATTAATGAAATCTAATACATTAAGTGCGCGTTACCGATTTGGTGCTTTCTCTACGCTGAACAGAAAAGTATGAAATGCGTGTAGCGTAGATTTGCATGCTGCTGGCTAGCTGACTTTGCACACCCCGGCGAATCTCTGAGGGATTGCAAATTAAGAGTGGCTAGCTTTGATGCCGGTCGCCGTAAGATTCCGTGTTCCGTACGTATGCTAGGAGCTCGGACTTGGTCATCTTTGGTAGTGGTGACATAAACTATGCGGCAAGTTTGCCATTGAATTCTTGGAAGACTCGGGTCAAAATGATTGCTCATGCAAATGGCGACGACACACAGTCTCAACTATATTTTGAATCATATAACAAACAGAAGAAAACTTTTGGACGCTTTATACCTGAATTACATTTCAATAACCATACAATTTTCACCCGTTCCACTTTCTTATGGAAAATCGGCATCTGATCCTAGCGGAGAGTATTAAGCGAATTAAAAAAGAAAATGAACAAAAAATAACCTCTCTTACCTTAAAATCATGTACATAGATTTTCTTCCAAAATAGTCTAACAAAATTAAAAAAAAAATATTGAGGACCATTAACTAACGTAAAAATGAGTAGGTACGGAATCCATTTTAGATCTATGCTTTCAAACACTTTTCTGTTCAAAAATGTTTTTAATCCACTTGTTTACGGATCGCTTGAAGTTGAACGAAAGGGCTGATGGAGGAATATTCTGCGAGGAGCTCCTCCACTGCAGTGCTTTCTAAGCGGAGGTAGCCGCTTAGAGAAGCAAAGTCTTAGTTGCTTATTTCTCCAATAACTGTAAAGAAGGTAAATATTTACTTCGACAGGCAGGCAGCAATTAGGGCCTTGGGCTTATTGTTTGTGCGTTCGAAATTATTCGGGTAATACCTGATTTATCTTGACTGCTTCCGAGTACTTCGATATTACGCTCTTTTGGGTTTCTGGTTCCACTGGCATAGCGCTGGGTTGATGAGCTGGTTACACAAGGAACACTCGAGATGATTTCACTTCGAAATTAGAAGATTGGAGTTCTATTGAGATTCCTTGGTCTGCTACTGGAAAGATGGACTTCTCGTCAACTTAACGAGAGCTGGGTTAATGCGCAAAAGTGCAAAGTCGCGAGATTCTTCTGGCTACGGGGAGAACTTCTCAGGCTAACAAAGCTGCAGCTCTCGAATTTTATGGGCATCCTTCCCATCCATTGTTCGGTAGGTATCTATGCAGTGAACTTGTTATTGCCTCATGCCCTTTCTGTAGAAGCTGTTTGGAGGATGAGCTTGAATTATCTCAGCATCTTCTCCTAGCTGTTCTGCTCTCGTCGGGCTAAGACTCAGACATCTGGACGCTCACTTTTTTGCATACTTGTGTATATAGCAGATTTGAACATTTCACATTTGGTGGATTTCATCAGCAGCTTGAAATGGTTGATGCAATGCAATTAACCGCCGTTTGATCGTCAATTCGAAGACCCTTCTTCCTTTTGTTCCCCCTTGTTTCTCTGTATCTCATCACAATGGACGATTTTTAATCCTTGCCGAAGTAGGCTCTCGCTTGGGCAGCTATTCATCCTCACTTAACTTAAGCTACCCCACCTTTCGTAAAAACCTGACGAAATAGATACTAAACTTATACTCAAAGCTTGAATCCTTGAAGATCCAATAAAGACAGGATACAAAGAAAGTAAAAGTAAAAATTTTAAAATAAATAAAATTTTAAAATAAAAAATAATATAGAATAAACAGTTTCGACTAAAATAGATAGAGAATTTTAAAGACCTGCGCTGTTGAATTTTTATTTCGCTTTAATATAATATTAACAAGTGAAGTTGATAGTGTAGAAGGGCTTAGTAAATTGACAAAGTGAATAAATGTTCATTCAATATTCATATGAAGAAAATCAATAAATTTTTCTTATTGTGAAATTTAATAAAAATGATAAATGAAATTTTAGTTATTACTGATGGTTTTCCGACCAATTTAAATATTAAACTAGTATTAAATAATAGGACTATGAATAAGTTCGTTTCGGTTTTACAACAGATGGCGTAACTTGATTATTATTCCATCGATCCACATTTCCAAACATTCATTGGAGAGCTACTGTCGTAAGGCACAAACGTCAGTATAAGTTTTTTATTTGAAGCGTAAACAACAATATTTTTACCACACTTGAAAATGTCGAATTTCGTGCCAAATAATGTGTTTTTGCGGGGAATTCTTCTTCATTATTTTAATATGAAGAAAAAAGCAGCCGAAAGTCATCGTATCTTGGTGGAAGTTTATGGTGAGCATGCTCTATCTGAGCGAACGTGCCAGAAGTGGTTTGCACGCTTTAAAAGTGGTGATTTTGGCTTGGAAGACGAAGAACGCGAGGGTGCGCCGCCAAAGTTCATGGATACCGAATTGGAGGAATTGCTCGATCAAGATCCGGCTCAAACGCAAGAAGACGTTGCAAAAACTTTGGGAGTTGATCAATCAACCATTTCCAAACGTTTAAAAGCCATGGGAATGATCCGAAAGGTAGGCCATTGGGTGCCGTATGAATTGAAGCCAAGAGACGTTGAACGCCGTTTTATGGCATGCGAACAACTGCTTCAACGGCACAAAAGAAAGGGTTTTTTGCATCGAATTGTGACTGGCGATGAAAAGTGGGTCCATTACGACAATCCAAAACGTCGGGCAACGTATGGATACCCTGGCCATGCTTCAACATCGACGTCGGCGCAGAATATTCATGGCCTGAAGGTTATGCTGTGTATCTGGTGGGACCAGCTGGGTGTTGTGTATTATGAGCTACTGAAACCGAATGAAACGATTACGGGGGATGTCTACCGACGACAATTGATGCGTTTGAGCCGAGCACTGCGAGAAAAACGGCCGCAATACGCCGATAGACACGACAAAGTTATTTTGCAACATGACAATGCTCGGCCACATGTTGCACAAGTGGTCAAAACATACTTAGAAACGCTCAAATGGGATGTCCTACCCCACCCGCTGTATAGTCCAGACCTTGCGCCATCCGATTACTATCTCTTCCGATCGATGCAACATGGCCTGGCTGACCAGCACTTCCGTAATTACGATGAAGTCAAAAAATGGATCGATTCGTGGATTGCGGCAAAACCGACCGAATTTTTCACAAAGGGAATCCGTGAATTGCCAGAAAAATGGGAAAAAGTAGTAGTAAGCGATGGACAATATTTTGAATATTAAATTTGTAACCATTTTACGTCAATAAAGTTTCAAATTTCGAAAAAAAACCGCACGAACTTATTCATAGTCCTATTATTTATATGCAAAGGATGTAAAGGGTTAAACTTTTCAAAAAATATATTCGCAATATTCGATATGAAATAGTTGAAAGTATTTTTGTCAAAATATTGGTGTCTTTTTTATGCGTTGTACAATGAAATAAATCCAACTGACTGAACAAGTATTTTAAAGTTTCTTGATTTAAAATGTGACGCAGCAGGATTTCATAATTTCTGTTGCTCTAATTTTTTGATTTGCTCTCACGGGTTCGGCTGCTTAAATTGTGTCGTGCGACTGTTTCCGCGCTGTTCGTTTATAAAATACTTTTGTGTGTACTCGTATATGTGTACTTGCAGTACGTATGAGTGTGTGTGTGTGTCCACATGAAAGCGTATGTTTGCATCTCCCTGAATATATGGTAACTTTTATATTTATGTTTGCTTGCTGATGTCCTTATAATTTTGCAGGGAGTTCACTGCTACTTGCCAAACCATTTTCAATGTATGCTATTTTTCTAGGACATCTTTGTAAGCAATGCAAGTGTATTTGTGGAGCCAAGTGCATATATAATAAACTGGGATTTATGCACTCAACTCTTTGCAAGTGTTCAGTGCCTTGTGTGTGTGTGTGTGTTTGTGCTTTTGCACTTGTAGTAGCGGAAGTTTTTGCAATCTTGTCAAAAATGATAGAAATGAGCACAAAGAGTTTTTTTTTTGATATGCAAAAGAATTCGTTGAATGAGGAAAATGAAGGGTATTCGATATTCATTATGTTTGTGTTGGTAGCGCAGTTATACACTACCATGAAAACCAATATTTGGATTTGTTGATTGCTGGGTGTTAAAGAGCTCAGAATTGCGCTCCCCCCTCATCTGCTTTCCAAAAGCCACACGGACTTGAAGTGAAGGTGGGCCAGGCGCACAGAAATTGCTCGGCTGGCTTATCCTATTTAAGGCGGAAGGGAAAGTGGGTGCTTTCAAGTACGCCGATCATATTTGAATATTTGGTGATGTAAAATTACTAATAAAAAATTATGGTAGTTGGCAGTAAAGTTTAAATTTTTATTATTATGGAGTTTTTCTTAGAATTCGAAAAATGTTTTCTGTTTTGGTTAATTGATGATTTTGATTCATAATGAGCTGCAGTTGATAAAATTGCAAAATCTTATTACAAAAAAAGTCATGGGGACTGCCCGGTCATGCTTCCACGTAGTCGCCTCGGTCGATTATTTACGCTGCGAAGGTTATGCTATGTATTTGGTGGGACCAAGTTGGTGTTATTTATTATGAACTTTCAAAATCAAGTGAAACCATCACTGGAAATCGGTATCGACTTCAATTGATGCGATTGAGCCGAGCACTGTGCGAATTGGAATTGGGTTGAGTGCATTGCTCTGAACGGAGGATGATCTGAGTACTAAACATTATTTCAGGAAAGAAATTATGTTTTTCTTTCTAGGCTTCAGACGATTAATCCAATTGGGTGTGCCGATTAAGTAAATACAATATGATACATTTTTTACTCCATTTACACCTGATCACATAGCCAAATTCGTTAATAAGAATATTTTGTCAAAACTAAAGCTTCCGAAGCAATGACAAGCAAAGTGCTTAGTTCAAAAAGTTGCACGCGCCAACCAATCTCATCAAGGTCAATGAACATTTCTATATGCACAAAAACATGCAAGTCCAGGCTGTTGTCGTTGTTCTCGTTGTTGGTGCTTCTTCACGCGTTGAATTGCGGATGTTACTTGGCAAACTGATTTATAGCCAACGAAAGCAGTTAAAAACTTTTCCAATTTCTGTGTTGCGTTACAACATAATAATACATACACATACACATACGTATGCCTTTCTCTCTGTGTGGGTGGTGCAAGAAATTTGAGCAAACTTATTGTACGAGGGGGCGTATGAGTAACATTAAATTGAATCAAATATTTGTGAGATTGGCGCGAAAAAAATTAAATATCCATCCATACACAATTACACACATTTACATATAAATTTACATCTGTGGAAGTATCAACTCGATTTTGCAACGCTGTTTCGTATGCATATTTCATTGAAGAAAAACTGTGTTTTCATTCGTTTATTGAAACAGTTTGTGACATACAAGTAAACAATCGTACACACGTGTGCATGTGTGTGTGAGCAGTGCGCTATGCTCCAATAAAACAGCTTTTAAAACCAGTTAACACAATTTAGTTTCTGACTCGCTGCACTCGTCGTCCACCCCGCCCAATATTAAACCAGTCGCATTCATTTTCTTCCCTCGGGTATCGGTTGGAACTTCGAAAATGCAGACATACATATTTTACCATTCCCACGCCGCTTTCCTCCTTTTTTTATTTTTGCTTTATTTCTGGCTCTCTGGCACTCCGCCTGTTTTTCGCTAGCCTTGCACCAGCATCAATCTGCAGTATTCCATTGACCCTTTAATTGACGGCCGTTCAAAGGCATCGAATTTTCGTTGCAATTCTCGTCGCAGAGGCGGTTACAACAGATATTACGAAATGAAATTTCCAACAAATGCACAATTTCACTATGAAGGCAGGCAGTTTCAGAAAGCTTATCGCACAAGCGGAGCAAAAGGCAATGAAAAAGGAGTAAGCGATGGAGAGAGAAGGGTGAGGTCGAGCAACGAACGCCGCAAGAAGACAAAACCTATTTGGGAGAAGTCGAATTGTCGAATAAATTTACCATAATAGCAAAAAAGTGCAATATTGATAAAAGTCCAAGTTAAAATGACAATCAATGTTCGGCCAATGACCACAGGGAAAAGTCAGACAGATGCATAAATACGAATATATTTTGGATGTTTGTTCCATTGGTAGCACAATCCGGCTGGACTAGCTGGACATTGACAGCAGTTCATTCAACCTGTGAGGTGAGGCTCGGAGAAATATTAAATTAAAAAAAATTATGAAAAATTAAAAAATATGTTTTTGTGTGTGGGTGTACATATCTAATGAGTTGTACTGCTTATTAATTTGTCTGTTGGGAATGGCTGATTGATCAACATCTGGGTTAGAAATAGTGTGCTTTGATGTGACATTCTATGGTGCTCCTATAAATCATACTTCAAAGTTTTTTATATAAAGTTTAAGCAACGCTGCGATTTAATAACTCAAAGTGGACCGAAAAACTGTTTCGGATTGGCACGACAAACTACACCAACAAAATATAACAACAAAAAAATCAAGACAGACAATTCAAGGCATGTAAATTTTGAGGGTATAGTTCAGATTGTTTTTACATTGCGCAGCAGATCAAACTGTGGGCCTATACCTTTGTCGTAAGCGTGCCGCAGTGTGTTTTTTGATGGCAACTACCGCAAGGTGCCAAACTTTCTTTGAAAATGTTGCTTGAGTTTTTATTTGAATTAAAGCGCAGAAATTGAAGACCTGCTTAATGGGTTTTGTTTTACAAGAAAAATGTTAAAAATGTTTGTATGGCTATGGATAAAATAGTGATAATGCGAGGTGTGTTCAAAAAGTATCACGAATTTTGAATTTTCGCAGGTTTCGTATATTCGAATTTCGATTTTTTTGTGGCGATACATTGGTACTCATGTCCCTCACTCATGACGACGAGTTCGGCCATTTTAAATGTTAAGTTAATTGTTAACAGCTGCCTTGCTTGCACGTGCTTCGGCTCGCCTTCGATTTTTACCTATTCAAAAAGATGGATCGAAGAACTTGCATTAAATTTTGGGTGAAAGACGAAATTAAGTACGCGGATGCATTCCGAATGTTGAGTGTGTCATACGGAGAAGCTACAGATCAAAAATATGATGAAGTGAAGAAAATGGTATTGGCCAATCGTCGAATTACGTTGCTGAGGTCCTAGACATATCGATTGGCTCGTGCCAAAAATTGGCTCTTGCATCACGATAACGCCCCTGCTCACACAAATTTTTGGCCAAAAACAACAAACTAATGATGCCACAGTCACCGTTTTCCCCAGATCTGACCTCCTGTGATTTTTTCTTGTTCCCGAAACTGAAGAGGCGAGTTAAAGATGGCATCGAAGGAGGAGCTGAACAAGATAAAAAAAAATTATTTTTTGAGGTACTTCGAAGATTGGAAAAAACGTTGGGACAAGTGCATAATATCTCATGGCGATTACTTTGAAGGGGGAAAAATAGATATTAATGACTAAATAAATAATTTTTGAAAAAAATACAAAATTTGCTATACTTTTTGAGCACACCTCGTATATATAGGAGGCCGATCCCATCCCAGTTTTCTTGTATACGCGTTTATATAAAGGCTGTGTTTTAGTACTTAAACTGGTAAGAACTTAAAATGATAAGGCAAAATAGACATGTTATTGGAATGAATTTTTTATTATAATCCGGAAGCTAATTTTATGGTATTTATATTTTGAATGTGATATCCGGTGTATGCCCGCGGTATGGTCCATTCCATCAGTCCAGTTTTTGACTATTTTTTCCAGTAAATCTGACCTCATACCGTCCATGGTGGCTTGAGTATTGCAATGAATCGATTATTAAGCGCGAAGTAAGGCAAGTTGTGCCATTCAGTTGGAACTAAGAGTTTTTGATGCTTATCAATCAAAGATTTGAGTCTCAAAAAATCCCAGATTCACCATCGGACAAATTGTGGGTGTTGTTGGCATATCTCATAAATAAGATTAACAAACTTTGAAACACCACTTGAACTTTAGATGTGTACTGTCTCGTTTGGTTCCAAAAACACTCAATTCGTTTAAAAATGAAGCTATGAGGAGATGATTTCTAACTGTGAGACGCATAATTATTGCAGATGAGTCCTGGATCTATGCGCCTGGATCCGATGACACTGACCAATCGTAATCGAATTTCGTGCCAAAGATGTGCAAATACCAAAAATAAAGGTCAGTCCAAAGTTGCTCAAAACTGTGCTCATTTAAACACATCTCTTCGATCACCTTGAGGTAGTGCAGTGTGAGTACCTTCCACCTGGCCAAACTGCTGAAATGGAAGAGTTACAAAGTGAGTCGCTGTGAGTAATGGAAAGGGCATTTCGGAAATCGAGTTTAAGAAGAATTTCGTGAACTTGAAACGTTTGCATACCCTATTTCGTCGGAGGGAATAAACTTTGAACAGAGCGAAATAAATTTGGAATAATAAATAAAATTTGTAAAATTTATACACAAAGACACTTTACTCTTTGATTTCACTGTAATATCTCGGCGAGAATTCTCAAGTAAGTACAATAAATATTTTTATTGCAAAATGGTGGAGAGGCTACTTCTTGAACTGATATAACTCTTTTGAAGTTTGAAATAATATATATCAATCCTAGTTTTGAGTATACAGAAATGATAGCAGGTTTATTCAACAGGGTTTCCGAATTTTCGTAAAAGTTCCATTTCGGAGTAAGGGAAAATCTCTAGCATTTTATTGCATAGCTAAGTTGTTATAATGGGACATTAAATCCATTACAATTATCACATGACTTCTCATATTTCCGATTTTTAAATTACCAATATTTGCGCTACTTAAAGCAACCAAGAAGGCTCCTATGCATTGCAATATGAAACGAAAGTAATTCCATTTGTTGTTTCTTACTTAACTCGAAGTAAATATAAGGTTGTCAAAAAAATCTTGCGGTATTTCCGCAAGCTTGTCTTTGCAAGCGCGTAGTTCTAGTTGTATTCGTCGCATCGGTTCACGCTAGAGCTTTTTGGAAAGCTCTTTTCACGTGCTAACACGTGTTTGATTAATTGTTGTTTGCTTTTAGTCGTTCGTGAGTTATAGCGTCGCAAACATGGAGCAAAATAAAGAGAAAATGCAGCATATTTTACAGTACTACTACGATAAAGGCAAAAATGCATCTCATGCTGCCAATAAAATTTGTGCAGTTTATGGACCCGATACAGTTTCCATTTCCACCGCACAACGATGGTTTCAACGTTTTCGTTCTGGTGCAGAGGTGATCGAAGATGCGACACGGTCCGGAAGGCCTGTCGTCGAAAATTGCGATAAAATCGCTGAATTGATCGAAAGAGACCGGCATAGTAGCAGCCGTAGCATCGGCCAAGAGCTGGGCATGAGTCATCAAACCGTTATAAACCATTTGAAGAAGCTTGTATTCAAAAAGAAGTTCGATGTATGGGTACCACACGACTTGACGCAAAAAAACATTTTTGCCCGTATGGATGCATGCGAATCGCTTCTGAATCGCAACAAAATCGACCCGTTTTTGAAGCGGATGGTGACTGGCGATGAAAAGTGGGTCACTTACGACAACGTGAAGCGCAAACGGTCGTGGTTGAAAAGCGGTGAAGCTGCCCAGACGGTGGCCAAGCCTGGTTGCCTGAGGAAGGTTCTTCTGTGTGTTTGGTGGGATTGGCAGGGAATCATCCACTATGAGCTGCTCCCCTATGGCCAAACGCTCAATTCGGACCTGTACTGCCAACAACTGGACCGCTTGAATGCAGCACTCATGCAGAAAAGGCCATCTTTGATCAACAGAGGCCGAATTATCTTCCATCAGGACAACGCCAGGCCACACACATCTTTGGTGACGCGCCAGAAGCTCCGGGAGCTCGGATGGGAGGTTCCTTTGCATCCACCGTATAGTCGGGATCTCGCACCAAGTGATTACCAACTATTTCTGTCCATGGCGAACGAGCTTGGTAGTCGGAAGTTGTCCACAAGAGAGTCCTGTGGAAATTGGCTCTCCGAGTTTTTTGACAATAGGGAAGCGAGCTTCTATAAGAGGGGCATTATGAAGCTGTCATCTCGTTGGGAACTCGTCATCGAACAAAACGGCGCATATTTGACTTAAATCGCATTACTATAACCAATTTTATGAACAATTGAAAATTCAATAAAAATACCGCAAGACTTTTTTGACAACCTTATATATTGAAGACACTTAGGAGACTGACTGTCTCTAGGTAACTGTAAATATGACAAAGACGACTCACAAATAAATGGAAAAGGTAATTTTACGACACAAAGGCAAACTGGAAACATGAAAATGGTTCAGATGCTCATACTTGCTTGATAGTCACCGAACTGCCCCTTAACAGTATTTTAATACTTTACAAATGCATATGCAGTATGTATCTTTTCGTCTTTTCCCATCCTTTCTATAAAAATGTCTTCTTCAAAAGTTCGGACAGCAAACGATTGAGTACATTTTTTGATAAAAATTCTAGCAAAAATGTAAAGAAGAGTGCATTGATGTGCATTGATTGAGGCTAAAGCTAGAAGAAATGGAATAACACTTGACCCCTAATGACGCCTAATGACCAGCTGCAGTCGACTACAGAGCCAACTGCTCAAAAGCTCCTTTGCATTGGCTACACACATTTTCGGTTGCCTCAGGCAACTCTAAATAAGTTCACTGCTGCTGTTTTTGAAGGTTGTTGTTGTTGTTTGGTTTGTAATTACTGGCTTTGTTTCTGTTGCTGTTACCTCACCTGGCATTCACTCCAGCAGATGGGTTTGTACTGGTGAGTATTAGCAGGAGCAGTAACTGGGCGAGTTGTGCTAAAGGAAATTGGTGGCGAGGTCGGCTAAGTAGCCACCGGTTTTACAAAAAGCCAACATAAATTAAAGAAAGAATCCGCACAGGTAAGTTGCACTTGCTACTTGCAGGCAGCAGAATTGACTTAAGTGATTTTCGGCTACCTGTGTGTGTGCCATGTGTGGTTAAGTGTTGTTGAGGCGAAAGCTATGCATCAAGGGTAGGTGAGCGAACATAAGAGGATGCCATAATTCAATGGAGGTGTAATTGTATGTAAGATGCTTTCCAAAATGTGCGTGCCACATATCATTTTTCACATATACAATATCTACACATATCTTAATTTGGAGCACGCAAAATACCATGTGAGAGAATCTAATTTTTGCAAATGGTTCTGGTGACCATGAAAGATAATTCAAAAAATGTGAATAAAATTCGAATAGGAATTAATCTTTAATATGAAAATTTAATACAGATCTTAGATTAAAGCTCGCTTATTAAAAGATAGTGAAACTGGAAAGAAGTATACATTTTTGTGGCAATGAAACCTAATTTCGGCATTATCCGACTTTCGGGGATAATGATGCCAATAAATAGTTCTAAGTAATCAGAAAAGGTCCTTTGTTCCACTTAGGATCCACGGCAAAATATATATATATCTAATAAAAAAGAAATATTTTGATATGGTGAGCAAAGATTATTGAATAAATGGACTTTGCTGTCAATCCATTCCTAAAGCTGAAAGAATTTTCTTTGCAGAAAGCAAGACATTTGGATGCTAAATCAAAATTTGGTGGTGTTGAAGAGATTTTGAATTAAATATAAACGTTGTAGTGATTAAGTTAATGAAGCAAATACAAATTTCAAAGCAATTAAAAAATTTTTTATCTGAATTCCTTGGCATTTTTGGTAAACATTTTTGGGGAATTCACTAGGTATCATAGGTGTTTAGCTGTCTTGCACCCTAAAGTTTTTAATGGTAAAATAAATGTTTAGAATATCCGAAACCACAATTCTAAATTCTAGTTTTTGCTCAGTTCTTGAGTTTGAAGCGACGAAAACCTTAACGTATTTGGGTTTAAACTAAGCCACGACAACGCAATGAGAATCACAAACGGCGAGAGAATACAAACAGCATATAGAGCATCCCACTCACTTATTAAGCTTTTTAGATAGAAACTGCTGAACAGATTTTGCAAAATTTCGCTGTAGAAATCTATAGTCTAACCTGTTCTTTGCTACGGATCGGGGTCTTGGACAATAAGTGAAAAATATTGTACAAAAACAAATTCCAAGTACTCGAGAGACAAATTTGTAGGCTAATCTTCGGTGCAGTCAAAGACAATGGCGAGTGACGTATAAGATGGAACCACTTTTAAGAGGGGAAAGAAGTTGTGCGGTTCATCAAAGCTCAAAGACTAAGATGGCTAGGCCATACCGTGAGAATAGACCCCACGAGAGCTCTACGCAAAATAATTGACGCTAAAACATTTGCAACGAAAGCAACAAACAGACCAAGATCAAGATGAATTGACGAACTAGAAGACGACATTGGGAAACTCAAGATCAAGAACTGAAAAGTTTCAACCAAGGATTTGAGCAAATGAAGACATTTTGTGCAGCAGCCCAAAGCTCACACAGAGCTGTAGCACCAGTTGATGATGATAATGAGTCCTTTTTCTTAACCAGTTTCTTGAAATATTTTTCCCAACGTTTCTATTGTTGACTCATTACAACGATTTTTTCTACCAAAAAACTAATTAATTTTGCGATATGTTGTTCTTAAAGATCGACCATTTTCACGATACATTTCAATAATTCTCACGTCTCGTTTTCTCGTGTCAAATTGTACGTCTTTCTACTTTATGTATGTCAAAGATTACATTAAAGGTGACCGTTTTGGAATTATGCGCTATTGGCATCTATGCATCACTTTTGGAAACCCCTATATTATGAGGGTATTTGTCACTGCGATCTGAAAGTTCTTTTGTGCCTTCTAAAATCGTAATTTGTGTCAAATTTTAAACTCAGTGATTTTACTTCCTTTCCATTTCTACCTCAATTCCATCTAAACACATTGATTTAAGATGCTTGAGTTTGCATTTCTTTGTGAATGGTGCGGTGATAATTTTTGCTGGATTTATGTTCAGCCTCACTTTAACACACCACCATCTTGTTAGTCTTAACCCTAATTGAATTGTGCTCACTTCGAATTTTTCTCTACTAATTATGACTATATCGTCAGCATATAGTAGCTTTGGAATGATAAACATTTACTGTCTAATCCCATCAGGAGTTCTTCTATAACTAAGTCCCACATTAGTGGTGATAGCACACCATATAGCAGGTACCCTCTGGAAGTATTTGCTATTATGTTATAAGAGCTGGTTGGTATTTCTACCTTTCTCCTCATAGATTATGCCCCTTCGATTGAGCGAGTGTATTACTAATACCACTTTAACATTTGTATAATTGGCGCTTTTCTTTGGGGCTTCTCCGAGGACCTACAGTTTTGTGCGGCCTCCCAACGGCAGTTGGTTTTTGTGAGGAACTTTTTCATAACAGAAATACACATGGAATTTTGCCTTTGCCTGCTGTGGTACGACCGATTTTTTTCTTTTATTTGAAGTTTCAAGCCGAGAGTTTCGAATCCATTCACGGGTAGTCATTCACCAACCCATTCGGCTACGGCAGCCGTCAACTATGCTAGCTAGAGCCCTATTTATGGCTTCATGCGAGGTATCTATTTCCAATAACGCACTTATTGTAGTTATCTTCTCTTACACTCTTCCTTGCAGCCTCTGCTGATTGCCCAGCTCTATATGAGTGCATTGGTGCATCTGCTAGTACTGTTGTAGTTACCTACTATCCTTTCTATCATTTGTAATATAAATGACGTAAGACGAATGGTTATTGTACTTAAATGTCTTTATTTTATTAAGTTTTTTGCCTTTTTACTTAAGTTTAAAATTTATTAAAAAAACAAAAAAAAAAAGTAGAAAGCATACAACTGAAATAAAAGTGTGTTTTTCCGCTTGAAAAATTCTTCAGAATAGTATGCCATATGTGCGGGTATATCTGTAAGTAAGAGAGCTGCTGCAACAACCCGATTCTTGCTGCCTGAAATTTATTTTGCTGTCTGCGCTTAATGCCAACAAAAACAAATGCATATAAACTTATTGTAATACTGCAATAATTTCTGCTTTATTTATTGCTACAGGATATAGCCGTAATGGAGTTTAATGTTGACGTTGGTGCGGCTGACTTGTTGGCCTTAAATTCCTTCTTGTGACAACCTCCTGCAGTCCATCCGTATCACCGCAACTACCACTGCGTACATAGTGGCTCAGCCATTTCTACTTAACCCACTTTCTGTTTGTGGTTGTTGGATGACGGAGGAAATGTGGAGTTTTGTGAGCAGGATTATTGTTTCAACATTTAAGTGAAACTACTGGGGAAAATAAATTAATTTCGTGCTCATGCCATTTACGGACAACTACTGAGAATGCGAAATATTTTAATGAAGTTTCATGTGAATTCTTTTAGATATCAAGAAAAACTGACGAAATATTTGGAATTATAATAGTTTGGTCACTAGTTTCAGTAACTCTTTTCAGACTACCGCTTTATTACAAAGGGATTTTGAAATTTAGTGTGTTGGCAAGTTTAGACTACCTATTTAATTAGTCTGTCAGCCCCACTCGAAGTGATCTGGGAGTTAAGCAAGGCAATGCCCTGCCATTATTGGTTTTCAAGCTAGTACCGAATGAAATCGTTCCTCTTTTCGATTCACAAAAAGACGTCTTTAACAGCCGTATGCAAATATGTGTGTGCGCATAGTCATCTAAAAAATCAGGCCCTGCAAGTTGGACTGCAAATTAACCACGACAAAACCAAGTACAAGGTGAACGATATGAAGTGTTACCTATTCAAAACACCATAACTTTTTTAAGAAAACACAATGTTAGGAAATTTGCCACGTTCGTGCAACCGCAACAACTCCTTTGCTCTTTCGCACCGAACTTTTTTTGCTGGGGTGAAAGATCGTGTGCTTTTTGGAACTTGTAAGCCTTGACCGTGAGCTCATTTTTCAGTATGCGTCGAATGCTGTCTTGCGATATTTTCAGTTCTTTGGCCATTTTTGCTTCCACCTCAACGTGGATTTCGTTCAAGTCGAGCCTTCACTTTCCGAACTATTCCTGGCGTTGTTGCGGTTTGTTGTGGTCCACCTCCATAGCGTTTTGCAATGCTACCAGTATCATTGTTACGTTTTATAGTGCGATCCACAAACATTTTATTCACTTTGAGGTGACTGAGCTCATGAACAATAGCTGGTTGTGATTCTCCAGCCAAATATAACGCAATCACACTATTACGTTTGAATTCCATCCCAGAAAAAAAATTCAACAAAACTGAGACGCAAATGCTTTTGATGGCTTATAAACAATATATTGAACTATCATTAGAACAATTTTGACATTGATTTCATGAGCTGTTTTACAAATACAAGCAGTGTGAAGTTGGTAGCACTTCATATTGTGCTAACCAAATCAAAAAACAACCCACCTGGTATTGTTGTTGGCAATGCGCGTTTCGAAGCTGTAAACGAATTTAAATATCTTGGAGTGGTGCTTAACGCCAACGAAGACACAGCAATTGCTTATAAGATAGACTTAAAGCAGCAAACAGGGCATCTCCGCACATATACAGTTATTTAAATCCAAGGCGCTGTCGAGAGGCCAAAAATTACGTTTGTGTCATGCGCTCCTATGCCCAATCCTAACATACGGCTGTGAAGTTTAGACGATCAAAATAAACGACGTGATCCAAATAGCAACATTCGAATAGAAATTTTGAGAAAAATATGTGGCCCAATTAAGTTGGCAGATGGCACATATCGTATTCGATACAATCTACAACTTGAATACCTTATAAAGGCTTATAAAGGGGCGAAACATAATAAAATACATAAAAGTCCAACGAATGCGCTGGCTCGGACACGTAGAAAGGATGCCAGAGCAAAGAGCTACAAAACGAGACTTCAAGATGGTTATCGATGACGTCAAAGGGATTAACATACAAAACTTGTGACGATTAACAGCGGATCGAGAAAACTGGAGAAGGATAGTTGCGGAAGCAGTGAGACACCCAGGACTATCATGTTAAGGAGGAAGAAGAAGAGTGACTTAAACGGGGACCTTTGTATCGCAAAATCAAGATCAAGACTTCTAGAAGGCTGATTTTAGTTTTCAAGCCAATATAAAATAGACTATAAGAGCGAAGTACTCCATTAAGAACATTGATACTTATTTAGCCGAGTAGATCTGAACAGTCAATGGTACCGGATATTGCATCGTATATACATAAACATTAGTGTTTGAACAAGTCGTTTAATCTCAAATGATGACTATCAATGTGTACAGGTTGAAGACCAAAATCAACAAACTTGCATTGAATTCTTTCAATTCTAAGAGAATGTAAGGAATACATCGTATTCCAGACGACTGAGGCATACTCCAACTTCAAATAAGATTATTCTAGTGTATGCGCCACCATAGCCGAATGTGTTGGTGCATGACTACCAATCAAGAGTGGGTATGTTCGAATCTCCGTGCATGATTATCAAATAGTATTATTATTCGAATCTCCGTGCATGATTATCAAATAGTATTATTATTTTTATTAGATATACCAAAATGCTTATATCTAAATATAGAGGAGTACTAGCTGCCAGGGCTAACGACTCTTTCTTTAAGTATTAATACCTTAGTTCTAATTATGGAGTTTAAATAATCTTTATTGATTTACATTGTTTCAGAAAGTTATATATTTTATGAATGTTTTCAGGAGAAGGTTTTTCAAGAAGTGCGGAGGGTTTAATGTCGCCAAATATTTTAATCCTGTGGCTTCGGAGATTGGGGCATTCATCTAGTAATTCCAATTCTTATCTTTCTCACTTTGAATATATGCTGCAACGGTCCTAATGGGTTTGCTAAGTTAGCAATTTCAAATTTTTAATCAGAATAAAAAAAAAATTGGGGCTGCAATTTTATAGACTATTAAATTTGCATATAATAAAGTGCAAATAAGAATTGTCGCACAATTCTCGATGATTTCTCTATACACAAAAAGTTTGTGCATTCATTATATGGAGGAAATGCGCAACACAATCAAGGAAAAATTATATAATATCTAACAACTTCAAACTTGCACTTTGTTGTACTCAAATATTAAAGCTATAAAACTATGTTCTTCAAATTTTTAAATAAATTCTGAATAAAAAGTGTGAAAAATATGATAAAAATAGGTGGAATATTAAAAATATTGCGTAGTATTTGAAACTTGGATTTATGTGATTTTATTGGGGAACGAAATATATATTTTTTAATAAAAAAATATCAAAAATTAATGGAAAAAAATCTAGTCGAAAATTTTCCATATGAGTTTGCTTTTATGCCACCACTTTAGTATGTAATTCAAATACTTATGCATTTCCGGTTACTGCAGTGGTTCTACTAGCCATGCGCATGCAACAAACTCTTCGTTTTTTCTCTTGTCCGCAAACCGTCAATAAAGAGTGCTTTATCAGCACACAAAACGATCGCCTTAACTGCTGCACCGAATCGCAAAGTTGCATTGCCGCTAAGCTTTTATAAATCTAAAACAGCTGACGCTCGCCTCCCCTTGCATACAAATTCTGTCATTTAGGCTACAAATCTGTGCCATCATATCCATAAATTCTCCGTTTCCACACCTATGCGCATGTGCGCCTTTGCGTATGCAACACGAAACTGCATATCTATTGCCATCTGCAATTCCAATTTTCAACAAATTCTTTACATGCTCAATTTCACAACACCCGCACCATTTCGTCACTGCATTTGGTGAGTCGGTAACCGCAGCTGCCCCGTAGTTACATTCGCATGCCCGACGCCATTACTGTGCAGAAGTGCATCTGTTGCCCTTACTGTTGCCTTTGATTGTTCAATCGAGTGGAGGAGAGAGGATGTGAAGTATCATTGCAATGAACTATATTTCCACATTCACAATGTATTTGATGTTGCGGTGCTAGCTAAACATGCCACCTTGCCACCTTGCCACATGCCAAATGCATGAAAGCAGCGCAGCACAAGCCAATCAAGTGAATCACACCGATTCGAATAGACAACAATTGCGTTTGTGCGGCAGGGATGAACACGCTTGAGGATTAGTGTGCACGTCCGTGCCTGCCAAATACATGCGTAGATCTGTCCATATAAGGAAGCTCAAGCCGTTGGCCATGTGGGCGTACGTGCAAGGGCAGGACGGGTGCATGATTGATGAGTGGGCGGGAAAGGCCGCCTTTGGTGTGTTAATCTTTCATGCAAATGACTCTTTTGTGCTTCTTCGATTCGATACTCAATTGTATGCGGCTTTAATTGCAGGCAAGTGGCTTAAAGGTTTTTGGAAAATATGCAGTCCGTTTTTTGTTTCCGGTTAGTTAGATGTGCACGGTTGCAGTTCCGAAATGATTTCTTTATTACTGCCTGTGGGGGTTCGATTCTGCAAGTACAAGTCCAGATGGTCGAAAAAAGCTTGTGGTTACCATCTATTGCACACTAGTCTTAAAACAAAAAATGATTGGTTTAAACTCAATTTTCTTTCTAAAATGTTTAGCAAAGGCATTGAACGTGGAATGCGACGTCGGCTAAGATAAGTTTTTGTAAACAGATACCTT
Organism: Anastrepha ludens; assembly: GCF_028408465.1. NCBI lineage: Eukaryota > Metazoa > Arthropoda > Insecta > Diptera > Tephritidae > Anastrepha > Anastrepha ludens. The sequence goes on along the minus strand of NC_071499.1, from coordinate 4,916,646 downwards.
CGAAGAAATCTGAAAATATTCACGCCAAATATTATTTCGAAAACTGAACTACGGGACAGAACCCGGCAGAAGCTAATAGAATCAGAGATCCTAAAGAGAAAATAAGGTTAGATTGGCCACGCAGAGGAAATAGTAACCTAACAGGAGGCGCCATTGACTGGAACCGCCAAGGAAACCGCAGACATCGAAGACCAGCAAATACCTGGAGACAACTGCTGGAGTCAAATACCCGCGCCATGCAGCTTAGCTGGAACGAAATGAAGGGATTGGCGCAAAATATACCCAAATGGAAGAAATTCGTTATGGTCCTATGTTTCACACTGGAAATCCAGTAATTTATGTTGATAAGGTTAAGTTTCCTAAAACTTTCATACTTCAAAATATCTGAAAATTTAAGTTAACAAATTTAATTGGCAACCCTTATTTTTAGAATATATTCGTAATGACTTTTACTATGTTTGCAAGTGTATTGTCTTTCTTATCTAATACTTTTGTGGTTGGTAGTGTAAAAACCATGTATCTTAATGCGGCTGAAATAAATTAGTACTGCTTTGTTATTAACTGGAGCTTTTATAATGGGACGGGTAAAACTTTCTTCTCTCATTTCAGCTCGTTCTTAAGGGGGGAGCCTGGTTTATAAGGTCAAAAAAATCAATTTTTTGTTTTCGCTTTAAACGATTCCTAATATATTTCAGAATATTCACACAAAGTTACAGAGCCGAATTCTCAATATTTCCGTAGATACAAAGCCAAAGGTAGGTGATCGTTAGGTAGTTACGCTGTGACAGCTATAGTACAAACGTTATCTTCTTTTCTCGACTTTTCATTTTTATGATTTCTTTGAATTGGCGTACATGAATGAAAAAAAACTAATGAACCTTTTGAAATGAATCATAGCTTGCTCCCTTCAGTATTAAATTCTCTTCTTTTTGAACTAACAAAATAGATAAACAAATTTTTTTCAAGATTTTTATACCAAGTTGAAGTGAAGTTTTTTTTTATAGAAAGGCATTTTTTTCTTTAAAACCTCCACAAAGTTGAAATTTTGGAATTTCTCTCAGTTTTCTTAGTTCATCTAGAATGATAATAATTACGAGCTGTATCTTGTACGCCAGTTGGAAACTCCAGCGCTGCAGCGCTCTACTAATTTCTATGTTAAACATTATTTTCAACGTATTTTAACCAGTACAACAATTTTTTATACTTTTTAAATGTTCATTAAAAAATAGAAAAAACTTTGCAGTGCTAAATTAATTTTTTCCTTAAAAACAAAAATCGCAAAGAGATGCAATTTTTAGACCTCATAAACCAGGCTGCCCCCTTAAAAACTTTCTTATTCTTTCACTACAGCTGCAATAGTAGTAGTATTTACTACAAATAAAAATAAAATACGCAAAATTGTGATAGTTGCTTATTGTTAGTATTAAATAGTATTAATATTATTAAAAAAAAGAGGTGGTCTGTAAAGTCGGTTTACTGACGATAGTTGAACGTGATAACGTCATAAGAAAATACTTATTGAATGGTTGCATTTTTCAAAAGAAAATTTTAATTTTATTTGTTTGATAGATATTTTGTATGGATATAGAGAATGAGTTAACATTAACATAACATAATATACTTTAACATAACACAACATAACACAACATAACACAACATAACATAACATAACATAACATAACATAACATAACATAACATAACATAACATAACAAAACATAACATAACATAACATAACATAACATAACATAACATAACATAACATAACATAACATAACATAACATAACATAACATAACATAACATAACATAACATAACATAACATAACATAACATAACATAACATAACATAACATAACATAACATAACATAACATAACATAACATAACATAACATAACATAACATAACATAACATAACATAACATAACATAACATAACATAACATAACATAACATAACATAACATAACATAACATAACATAACATAACATAACATAACATAACATAACATAACATAACATAACATAACATAACATAACATAACATAACATAACATAACATAACATAACATAACATAACATAACATAACATAACATAACATAACATAACATAACATAACATAACATAACATAACATAACATAACATAACATAACATAACATAACATAACATAACATAACATAACATAACATAACATAACATAACAAATTACCCCGTATTAAAGCACTTATCAACAGCTTTCATTTGATACCCATATTGTAGGGGAGGGGGCCCAGTTGTGACGCAGGCCCAGTTGTGACGCAGCTAAATATTTTTGACATGCGGTATGAAAATGACAGTTTGAGCCCTGCCAATAATGTTCGTTTGACGTTCAGCAGTTTTTGTGCAGACACCAACGTTAGTAGTCGCATTGTGTATACACGCACCAAACATCGTGTTGAAAATCGTGCGAAAAAGTTATTTTGATTTTTTTCAAAGTACCAAAATTTTGTGAAATTAACAGTGAAAAGGCGAGTGTAATGCATCAAAATATTGTATTTGCCGTATATTTTGTGATTCTATATGGATTTATGTGATTATGTGGTGTCTATAAAAAACTTGCTTGTCATACACAAAATAGCATCGTGACCCGGTTGTGACTCAGCGGGTGGCCCAGTTATGACGCACCTTTTTTTTGCACTACGATCATATAGAACTGCCGAATTCCTACATTTTTGTTGTTGTTTAAAAAAAACCAACTGCCAACTCGATCAATTGCAACGTATGCAAGCGTCCAGTTCATTTGAAGTGCGCCAACATGCAGGCAAGTTATTTCACTTGCAAACACTGCGAAAGTGACGTGGACGACGACTAGGAATATTTAGATGACGATGATGAATAAAAATCGTTGTCATTTATGGCCATTGAAGGACATTTTCTTTTGTATTTTTCATTATTTTTGCCATTGAAAGCCTTCAAAATAAATAAATCATTAAATCACAACAATTGGTGTGACATTCCTTTCATATTTTCTCATTTCCAGTAAATTTCTTGAGGTGCGTCACAACTGGGGCCACTTTTTGTTTGTCCTAAAAAAAGTTATCCTGAAAAAATTTGTTCCAAAATTTTTTGAGTAACTCAAATAAACATACTTTCTTAGGAGAAAAGTTGCGTTTGGTTAATAGTTAAATGTTAAACTTCTTCATTTTTCAATTTGCGGAACTGAGGAAAAAATTTTAATTTTTTTAAAAACCCGCGTCACAACTGGGCCCCCTCCCCTACATACACAACCAAAGGTTACCCGGGACCACGTTTTGACCTATATCGCGAGACCCCAGTCACGGAGCGGCATGAAAAATACTCTGTACTAAAGCATTCACCAACAGCTTTCATTTGATACCCATATTGTACATACACGTCCGAAGGTTACCCGGGTCCACGTTTTGACCTATATCTTGAGACCCTATCTACCAATAGGTATTCAAACTATACGGAAATCATCTTCAATACCTACTTAACAATGTGTGTAAGTTTGGTTTAATTCGGTTCAAAGACACGGCGAGTCCACGTTTTGGCATATATTTCGAGACCCTAGTCATCAATAGGTTTGAAAATTACCCCGTATTAGAGCACTTATCAGCAGCTTTCATTTGATATCCATATTGTACAAACACATTCTAGGGTCCACGTTTTGGTCTCTATCTCGAGACCCTAGTCACGGAGCGGATGGAAATACTCTGAACTAAAGCATTCACCAACAGCTTCCATTTGATACCCATATTGCACATACACATCCGAAGGTTACCCGGGTCCACGTTTTGACCTATATCTCGAGACCCTGTCTACCAATAGGTATCCAAACTATACGAAAACCATCTTCAATACCTCCTTAACAATGTGTGTAAGTTTGGTTTAATTCGGTGCAAAGACACGGCGGGTCCACGTTTTGGCATATATTTCCAGACCCTAGTCATCAATAGGTATGAAAATTACCCCGTATTAAAGCACTTATCAACAGCTTTCATTTGATACCCATATTGTACATACACAGCCAAAGGTTACCCGGGTCCACGTTTTGACCTATATCTCGAGACCCCAGTCACGAAGCGGCATGAAAAATACTCTGTACTAAAGCATTCACCAACAGCTTCAAGTTGATATCCATATTGTACAAACACATTCTAGGTCCACGTTTTGGTCTCTATCTCGAGACCCTAGTCACGGAGCGGCATGAAAAATACTCTGGACTAAAGCATTCACCAACAGCTTTCATTTGATACCCATATTGTACATACACATCCGAAGGTTACCCGGGTCCACGTTTTGACCTATATCTCGAGCCCTATTTCCAAAATAAAATATAATCCATGTTACTCGTGGAGGATGTAGCTTTCGAATGGTGAAAGAATTTGCAGTTCATTCAATGCAATGAGCAAGGTAACTACATATGAGCAAGGTAACACTAAAGAGCAAGGTAACACTAAAGAGCAAGGTAACACTAATGAGCAAGGTAACGACACATTTTTTCGTGCGTGCAGCCTGTTAAATCGAATTATAAGACGTTATCACGTCAAAACATTTAAAATAAATAGACGATAACGTCATGAACTGTCTGTCGACTTATTTCTCCTGCCCAACAATTATCCGGTTTTCGGTTTTTAACACCAGTTATTTGTTTACTTTCATTAAGTAATCTCTGTAGCTAAAGTCATATTTAATAAAATGCAAAAGTTTATCCCGATGACCATTTTCCCCATTGAGAATCTCAATCAGTTTCAAATCATTCAAGATGAATTTTCCGAAAAAGGATTTTTTATATTCTCTTAATATTGGACAGCATGCCACTTTCTGTGCTATGTTTTCACGCTCGCCTAAACTACTGATTGAGCAATTTTTATTTTATAGTGTGTAGTGTCAAATCTGTTGTTATTTAAAATTACCATGTAATTTTATATCATAAATGAACCATACCTTTGATCAGTCAAATTCGTTCCACGACAGTCAGTTTTACATAACCGCAATAACTCGGATTTATATCCGGCCAAGGACTGTCTTTTTAGCAGCATCCCCCGTATATGTGAAAAGTTTATGCTGCTTCAACAACAACAACCACTCAAATTCCATATCCTACTAGTACTTAAGACTTTTTGTATGTACGCATTAACCCTTGCCTGGTTGTGGTTTTTAAAAGCAATTTTGCATCTTCTAGCCTGATTTCTGACTGTAACTTATCTATTCGCCAGATGACATCGTTTAAGTTCTAAATAAGTTCCTTAAGCCTCTAATCCACAAAACTTCTTTCTTTATAACAACTTTTGACAGATGATGTGGCATCCAATTCTCTGAGTACATAAACCAAATTCTGTGCATATATTTAAGGAACAAATCTCATGCCTTTAATATGATTTTCTTGCATGCTGGTTTCTAAGAAAAGTATGTACGTATGCATATGTGTTGGTAGCTTCAGAATTCGCTTTACAAAATAACTTTTGCGGTATATCAACTGCTTCAAACCACCCAAAACCCCACACCTTTGCTGCGCGTGACTGTAAGACTGTATTGAACGACAAAATGCATGAACAAGTTGCCATTTAGCTTAAATTGAAATTTCTTTCTTTTCTAAAGGATAAGTCCACGAAACATTAATACCATTAATACAGCTGTAATATAGCTTAAGCCATTCTGAAACTTAGAAACTAAAACAATGTTAAATCTTATTTTTTTGTAATAGTTTGAAAATATTTTGTATTATCTTTAGATAACGTCCTTTGATCCTATTCCCTAAAGGTGCTATAGTTGGTACTCCAAGTCCTAAGAATTCCCCATACCGTCCATTATTAAATGCTCCCTCAGAAATTTTTTGCATGTGAGCATCTGTTTATAATGAGACTCGCTTCATTGTTTACTCTGTAAAATTAGCGTACTTCCCTGTTTTTTCAGCTTTAATGAACTCCCTTTTTGACAATTTTCGAGTTATTCCGATGCAAGCTCTTGCAATTTTTAAAGCATTTTCGGCTTACTGAAGTGTTTCAAACCTATCGGATTGCTCCGCTGTATTCCGTTGGGAGCTTCTTCCACTTCTTCTACCAGGATGATAGTGATTTCTTGTCTGCCCTGCAAAGGTCTTTGAACCTTTTGCGAGTGCCTCATTCCCTTCAACAATGTCAATGTTACCAACTATTTAGACTATCCAAACTTGGCTGTTCATGCCAAGTGTGTAAAGATTTCTGTGGCATTCCATCCCGTGTTTAGATTTCTAGCTCTAATCCTATTAGCATAAAGTATATAAATTTCGCCATTTGCAATCGAGTTATAATTTTCAATGTGTATTATTATGATTTTTATTTTTAACTCTGCGGATTTCAAATGTTTTACCGATTCTGAGTATCTACGAGTAACTGAAACATCTAATCGACTACAACGACAAATAAAAAGGAGATAATATATATCCTTGCCGGAGTCCAGTGGTGGATGCGCAAACTTCACTGAGCTTTTCGTTTTAGAGAACACAGCAAAACGAGCCATTATAGTTGTCTCTGATTAAGTTTGTTATTTTCCTCGAAATACCCATCCTCGCTTAGGCTTTCCATGTGTGTTCTCTGAAACGCTTTTTCATAATCAATAAATGTCGCATATAGGGGAGTGATTTACTCAATACACATCTCAATCAGAACAAACTTTCGCACAAAATAAAACTGACTTTCCTTCGCTTATCACTTAGTGAAGGCCTTCATTCTCTGCGCACTTCAAATTCATGAATTTTTGATAATGTTTCTTTCATTTCATGACTTATTCCAACTTAAATTAAGAACTCGTTTTTTTTTTTAATTTTTTTAATTTCTCACTGATTCGAACTTATTACCAACAGCGTGCCACATTCACCTGAATACTTTATAATGCAAGTGGAAAAGAGGAAATTTTTATTTAACAATATGAATGAATTTTTAAAGGTTCTCGAAGTTGTCAGCTTAGTGCCACTCAAAATGGTCGCACTCACTTCACTGAAAACGCAATATTCACAACCTGTCGAAGCGTGCAGCAGCATCTAGCGGCACGTGCCATCTTCCGTTTACACTACTTTTACGACGCAGCTTCGAAAGCTGGCTGGTTCGCTTGCTTGTTTGTCGCCACTGGTTGATTGGTGGTGGACAGAGCGACTATTGAGCGCTGATACTGTTGTTTTTGTTGTTCATGTTCTTGTTGTTATAGTGCAATGCGAACGTTTCGCTTCGCTTGATTCTCGGTGAGTAAGTGGTGCGAGTGGTTGAGTGACAAAATTGCCAATTAGTCAGCTGTCAGTGGTGGCGTCAGCTTTTACTGCCAACAACAAAACGTAGCAAGCGCATCCGCCTGAAAACATCAAGAAAAAATTAAAAAAAATAATCTAAGAAAAACGAAAAATAACACTTGTCTCAACACCGCTTAAGTACAGCGAAGAACTGATGGTGCGCACAGCAACCGAAGGGAAGCGTGTGGCATTAGTGTCAGCCAACTGTGACACTGTGTTCACACGCGAGGGCAGCCTGTGGCATGAGAGGTCGAGTGGCGAAAAAAAGCCAGACGTACAGACTGTGATGGCTCTACAGTGGAATGGAACGGATTGAAAAGTTGCTGTTGGCCAACATTTGCGGCTGGAACTTTGTTATCTGCCGGAATGCGGTGGGCAAAGTTATCACGTACACTTAAGTACCTTTGTTTGGGCTTGTGCTGAAGTCTATGTTTGTATTTGTGTTCGTCTGATTGGCTTGTTTGCCAAAAGAGGTCAACGACTTATAGCTGCAGCGCCTCTCACACCTGCGCCGCCACGTTCGCCGTCTGTGTTACATGTGATGCGCCAAACCTGGAGGCGACAGCGCAAATGCAAGTGCACTGATTGTGCTAGATGAGATTAAAACAGCGTGCAGTGGAGCGGAGCTGGAAGGCCAGCCATCAGTTGATACGCGCAATGTTTTTACTTCACATAGTTTGTGAATTTTTATTCGATTTTCATTTTCATTTCTTTTAGATGGACAAGAAAAAAACTTTAAATAAATATTTTGGCATTTGTGCCACGAATTTTCAATTTATTAAATGACTTTACATTTTTTTCCTACCAAACTGTTGCATTGCAAGTTAGAAAAGCAAATGCATGCAAACACGGTAGCCACGAATGCGGCATTAATCCATTATAGGCACTTGCAATAGATGGGACATTTGTGTATTGGTGCCCTTTGCCCATTTGAGTAATATTTAATGCCGACTACAAATCCACAAGCCACAAAACCAGCTTACTACAGAGCCATATAAAGTTTTCCTTCATGTTATTACAGTTTTTACTAGTACTTACAGAATTATCTGGGAAAAGTTTAGTTCAAGTTACTCATACGCCATGGACCACTTTTCGTGCCATATGTTTTTATATTTAACATATATATGCACTTGTCGTTGTGACTCTTGGTTGAGCTTAGCAGGTGCAGCGTTGAACTTTATGTGGTTCCTTTTGTTACATTTCCATTTTTCAAAAAGGCTATTTCTGTCTTTGCAGTGAAAGAAATAAAAAGAATGAAGAAAACTGCTCTTGAACTGGTTACAAACTCATTCACTATCCATTGATTTACTTGCGCTAACATTTTATATATGATAATATATAATACTACAATGTCTTGAGTCTTAGTAGGTGTATAGATTAGGATAACAAACAGTCTTCGGAGTCTGTCTTAGTAGGTGTATAGATTAGGATAACAAACAGTCTTCGGAGTCTGTCTGTGTGCCTCTGCAAGAAAATCGGATTAGATGTGCGCTTACCCAACGGTTTTTTTTTAATTTTATGTAATAATGTTTAGACAATTTTTAAAAACAGTGCACTTGTTCCTTTAGTTCTTTTGTAAAATTTTGATCAATCGGTCCGGAAAAACGGCTTGATGGACCGATTTGAAAATGTACAGGGTTATTAGTAGAATATTAAACTGGCGTTTTTTTGAGCTCACTTCAAACCAGCATTAAGGGTAAAGACAATTTTTTCTCAAAAATTAAACTAGGAAAGAAAACCATAAGCAAAGTTATTCTACTTTCCAGAAGCATTGCCCCATTTCTTATGGGGTTATTAGTTGCTGAGATATCAATAATCAAAGAAAAGAAGGTATTTTTTCGTAAAATGCGGATATCTCAGAGAGAAATGATCGTTGCGAGAATTCAAAAAAAGCAAATTGAAGCTAAATAATCAAGCTAGTTGACTGTAAGGCTAGTTTTAGTCGGAAAAATTTTGCCAAGCCCGTGCAGTCAAAAAAAAAGGAAAAAATTTGGAAAATTTTTGTGTCGCCCTTTAACTGACGACTACAAAATAACCGTTAAATAAAAAAAACTTTTTGCTCAAAGATCTCAAAACTAGAAGTTTAAAGCTTCAAATTGCTTTTTTTCTGACCCTCGTGCGACTAGTTTTCACCGAAACACAGCTTTTCAAAAATCACTAAGAAATTTAAGAAATTTTACTGTTCCCTTAATTTTTGTGAGAAATGTAGTTTATGCTACAATAACTAGCAGCTAAAGCAAAGTTTCAGAGTTTGTATAACATTCACGAAATTTTCATCAACATTTCAAACTTTTTACTTATATTAGAATTTTAAGAAAATTTACGGATATGCGGTGTTAGAGATCATTGATATTTGGCACCTTAATTGAACTTATTCTCGGTTTGTCTGCGAAAGGTATATTTTTAATTACTTCATATTATATATTTAGGTATTTAAATCATGTTCGGTAGTTATTCTACTTTTCGTAGTAATTAGTCTTTATGAAGTTCTGTTCATAGACTAAATAAATAAATAATAAAAGAGTCATTTCTTTTCCTCTGCTTTCGCCAGCAGGCACCTACTCTATGATCAAAAAGTACCGGGAATGTTTAATTTAAACGAACCGCGCCCTTGGGAACCGGTCCATATTTTTACTTATGTTGGTAGGACTGTCCCTCTTTAATATCATGGGATCATTAGTGTCTGCTTGGCCGGCCGAAAATGTGGGCAAACAATTCTTGGACTTTGCATGAGGATAACGCGCCATCGCACCGATCCCAAATTGTGCTGGATTATAATAACTATTTGACACCAAGTAAATACCATCGTGAAAGCACCGTATTCACTTAAGATGACCCCGTGTGAATTCGGTTCGTTACTTAAGTTGAAGTCACCACTTCGTGGAAGGAGATTTCAGTCGGTAGAGGAGATCAAAGGGAAGCTGAAGGCCGTTCCTTCGACGGCTTACCAGCGGTGCATGGAGGACTGGGTTAGGCGTGTTAGGTCAGACGGGTCATATTTTGAAGGAGAAAATAAATTTACTTCTGTTTTGTTTCATTTAAACATTCCTGGTACTTTCTGGTCATATGGTATGTTACCAGGTTGAATTGATTGTATTTGTACAGCTGGATCTTTACTCGCTGTGCTGTGCCTACGTCGTTCCTTTGGATGCAATATTCGCCGCCACCAAAGCGCACAAGTCTAAAAATCTATCATAGCATTTTTCTCACGAATACTCTAAAGGGCCACCTCATCAGTTGTTGTAGTCGCTAAAGTTATGCGCCCAACAATAAGACGGGCAATATTAAAGATTTATTGAGTGTTGGTTTGTTCGTCGACAGAGCACTTTTCTACTTGGTCTAAAGTAGCACTTATTTAAAGGAGAGATTCTCCGTTGGATTTCGAGGCTGACATTGTAGTATTATTGTTATTCATACTGGTTACTAAACAAACCAAATTACTACAATACTTCGAAATTATAACTGTAAATAGTGACATGAGTACTGATGTACTAGTCCACCGATCGCTTATTTGTCGGCAGAAGGTACTTCGTCCCGGTATCCTTCACCCCCAAATTCATCTGTTTCTCTCCTTTAGTTAGTTTATGCAAGACAGAATTAACAGCGCGGTTTATGAGGCTCATGGATGTTAACGTCGTCGGTTTATGTCTGCGATGCTTTTGTAAAAACACACAATTTTGGAACATTCTCCAAAGTACAGGGTGTCTTAGCAGTTATTACACTTATCGGTAAGGCAAAATACGTTTCAGATCGCAGCGTATTATTATTAGTATTAGGCTACTGTCATATTTTTCCATAATTTAATGGCACTAATATAGTGTAGCCCTTTTCTGCTTAATGCAAGACATTTATAAGAAATATGTTCTGAATTTTCACAGTTTTGTATAAGTAAAAAATGGAGAGTTAAAAGTATTGAGTCTACTCTGCTGAGTAAAAGTAACTTATCAGAAATTCCTCCATCCGGCGTCAGGTGGCAGCGTAAGTATTTACTCTATAATTATAGATATATTTTATGGAAATATAGTTTATTCTACGGGAAATGTTATATAAATCAAGGTTTTAAACTTTGTACAAGATTTGAAAAATTCGAAAAATTTTAAACTTTTTGTACTAGAATTAAATACTAGTACAGTGAAGTATGAGTTTGAAGTGGCTAAAAATTCTGTTTGATTTTTACAATTTATTTCCTGACGGTGTTGCGCATATGTATTATCTGTAATGTGATCTATTCGGTCTCAGAAGTTGGTGACAAAATCACCCTCCTTGCTTATTTCGATCTCTTACGCAAAATCGCAGTGAGCCAAGGCAGCTATTTATTAAAAAAGAAAAAACGAATCAAACACAACCTATGGTAATAAACGTAAAAGCAGTTTAAGTCTAAAAGAAGCTTAGAAAATGTACTAAAAGTGTAACTGCGATTAAGTAAAAGGGTTGACTGCTCAAAGAGGTCGATTAGAGCGTTAAATTCAGCAATGGAACTCATAATTATATTCCAAGCGATATTCTACAGCTACACACATACAAATGCTTACAATACCTTTCTAATGCTTGCGTGCCTGCCTGTGCTTCTTTAAGGCAGCTCTACAAAGCTGTAGTACATTTGAGCCAACGCCAACAAACAACAATAAAACCACAAAGCATTTCAAAAACAATCCAACAGAAGAAACACAAGCGTTGAGAGAAGACAAGACAAGACAAGAGCCTCTTGAAGGCAGAAGTGGTTAAGTGGCTTAAGAAGTTCACTACCCCCAGTTAATGCATGTATGTGTGTATATATGTATGCATGTAGTTGTGCATGTTTATATGAGATTTCTTGATGCAAAGCTAGTCGTACTTACAGGGCATATTTTGAGGCAGAAAATTTGTAGATTTCTTGTAGCAGCAACATTTACAACTACCCAAGCACAATAATAACAAATCTTACGCAAGAAGCTTACACTGCCGACCTGCAGTAAAAGACAAACAACTCAGCAATTGTTCTGGTTCATGAACTGGCATTCGATGAAAGAAGTCACACTAGTTCGAAAGTGACTAGAAGAGTACCAGTTGAAAAGTGGCAAATTAGAGATGTGTTTACAAAATAAATATTTCACTATTGAGCAAGAATTCTTCGAATGTAAAGCATGGACGCAATATTAGGATTAGATAAATAGATACATAAATGCTAATGGAGTCAATCCTCAGCACTGGCAATACCATATATCACATTTATCTTTATTTAAAGAATTATTCGTGTAATTTCAAATTCCATGTTATGCACAATTTTAAAAAATTAAATCATATAAAGTCGAACATAAGATTTAATCTCAAATTTTATAAAAAAGATGTAAGTTTCAATTAGTTCGAAACTGGTGAGTTTGGGAAGAAATTCTACTAGTATTTTTCGGTCTTTATGTGAACTAATTTATCTACCGTTATGATGCTGATGAATATGGGAAAAAGTTAGAAGACAAAAGCATTATTTAGCTGCAAAGCGAACTGGTATTAAAATAGTTGAGAACTAACAGGTTTGACTGCTGGGTTACTCTTGTTACGCTTGGTGTGGCGACTAATGCGGAAGTGCAGTAACGCATGCGATGACAAAATGTCTTACACTTTCAAACATTTACGCACACATATACGCATAAAATACGCGCTTGGCTACCCAGTAGGAAAATCGATTGCCCACAGGGAGTTGAAACATTCCTAAGTTTTTCTTGTGGCTTTGATCGACAACACAGTTTCAAGTATACGTCTTTTTCAATTTTGAGTTGATTCTGAATTGTGCAGTTCTTTGAAAATGGTATTTCGTCCTCTAATTTAAAAAAATTCTTTTTCTCAACTTATTTAGCCTGATGCTGAAAAAGACCGTTCGAGTCGCAGAGCTTAGGCTATGTTAGGTCAGGATAAATGGCTGCCCAGACGAGGGCCTACCTAGACAAAGAATCAAATTCGTCCATCGTGATTATATACCGAGAAAAAAATCAGAGGAAAAAACAAAACAACAACTGAAAAAGGTGTAAGAAGGAAGAAGAAAGTAGATGATTGCCCAACTAATGACTAATTGAGATACCTGCTAACTGAGAGATCCGAGTTCTCACTTTTTTACTACACCTGTGCTTATAGCAGCCTTAAGCATTATGCACCTAGTGACTTTCTCCAGCAGATTGAAGTGGTTATCGTAGTAAGTCATCGCAGAACTTTATAGCTGACGCATTATTTATTATAAGAGCATAAAACTGTTGGCGTATGCTGATCATATATATATAATCGGCCTTAGCAACTGCGCTCTTAGTTCTGCCTTTTCTAAACTGGATAAATAAGCAAAGTGAATGGGTCTGCTGGTGAACGAGGACTAAACAAAGTACCTCCTCTCATCAAACAAACAGTTGGCGCACTCGCGTATCGGCACCCACGGCTTCGACTATTTAGGAACCAGCATTAACACCGATATCAATGTCAGTCTTGAAATCCAACGAATAATCTCTCTTGCACACAAGTGGAGTAAGTTGGCAACTGAGTAGTAAAGTCCCCTCTCGACGAACAAAACTTACGCATAACAGGTTCTTATCATGCCTGTTCCATCGTATGGTAAAGAAGCATGGACGATGACAATATCCGATGAGGCGTTACTTGGAGTGTTTGAGAAAAGGATCCTGCGGAAATTTTTTGGACCTTTGCACGTTGGTGACGGCGAGTATCTCAGGTGATGAATCTATAAGAGCTTGAATCGAGAAAGAAGATCCTGCGGTTCGACTGGTTAGGTCATGTCATCCGAATTGACACAAACGCTCTGGCTCTGAAAGCATTCATTGTCGTACCAGCTGGTGGAGCAGCGTTGGAAAGATCAGATGGAGAAGGACTTGGTTTCACCTACTCTTTCCAACTGGCACACTTTGTTATACGCGGCCAAAATCGCGTAGGTGTTATCGCGCCAATCAAGAAGAAGAAGAAGAATATGAAAACTCGAATACTTCATCTGAGATTTTAATACAAATAACATTCATTCAATAAAGCCGGAGTTTGTGAATAAAACCACAAAACCACGTAAAATACAATTAAATTCTATTCTGTATGGTAATTTTTTTATATTCTTCAAAATCGAGTCCCTGCAGATGCAATATGATCATAGTTTTTATATCAACTTTCCAGCTACTCCACCACCCAAAACGCTTATTACAGAGCGCGGTAATTCTATTTTAGAAAGAGGAATATCACAGTTAGTCGGATTTGGCTGGTCAAAGATATTTACAATATAAATGCATCGATTGCAACAAGATTTTCATTAATCCCACAACAAAAATATTTGCTCAACAGCAATGAAAACTAAACACAAATTAAATAAGAATTCGGTGAAATGCTTTTGGAGAAATGCGTCCTTCGAGCAAAATAAACTGTAAAGTAACGATAAATATTCAAATTCAAATAATTGTTTTATTATTCTTTATTCAATTAGCAGCCACATGTGGACAGAGTCTTACCGTTTAGTGTACATACAAAATTCACTTACCGAGGGCGTGCGTGCGTGCAATGGCGTTTCGGTGTAATTAAACTTGTCAAGCTTTGTGGCTCTGCGTGTTGTTGCTGTAGTTGTTTAGAGATGCAAATGTGATAAAGTGAAGTGTTATGCTCTAACATGAGGCACGCATTAGCTTAAAGGATGCGCATACTAACATAACTACTATGCACATAAGTACTTAAGTAAGTAAGTTTGTCATGTAAATGAGTGTAAGAACGAATTTAATGTTGAAAGTTGCTCGAAAAGCATTAAGCGTTTCTTACATAAGTACGGCATTTTCGGTTTTGGTAAAAATAAATACTATTTTAGGAAAAAGGTGTGCGGCAGCTTTGATACTTTGGTATATCAAAAGGATCAAACCCGTCGATTTTACAACAGCGAGACGTACAACACTGATTGAAGGGTATGCTCAGCCGCAACACTATTAAGGACTAAGCAATACTGCTAATTCAAAGATGAAGCTATGGAAGAACCAAATTGAATTGGACATCGGCTAAATATAAAAACTTAATTCAAGATATTATCGTGAAAATGAAATTGTCCTTTAGGTTTGGTTAGGTAGTGTTGGCTGATCTGCAAAAAGATCTCACATAGACCTCTAGGGTCCATTGTGTCACCAGTGCTATGCTATTTGGAGTCGAATATGAACGGGAAGAATAATATCGGGTGAACGATATGAAGTGTTACCTATTCAAAACACCATAACTTTTGAATGAAAAATGAGTTGCATGCTGCACGAATGTGATCTTGAGGTATTTTTACCCATTCTCGTTTAATCGCTTTTTTTTCAGCGCATCCATACTGGCATATTTTTTAGTCCTCACCTTGCTCTCCAAAATGGACCAGATGGAATAGTCCATCGGATTTGCGTCTGGCGAATTCGAGCCATTGTCTGGATGAAATGAAGTGTGGAACATGATTTTTTAACCATTCTTGGTTCACACGAGCTTTATGAGACGGTGCTGAGACCTGTTGGAACGTCCATGGTCTACGACCAAAAGTTTTGCGCGTCCATAGCTCTAAAGCAGCTTCTAAAACATTTTCCCGAGTATAAGTCGCATTCACTTTGACACCAGGCTCGATAAAAACGATTGGAGAGCGTCCATCAGCGGTCACTGCGGCCCAAACCATTATGGGTGATGTAAAATTACTTCGAGTGGCCATACGTAAGCTCAAATTCTCGTATGAGCGTTCGGTCTAGTAAACACGATCGTTTTGAGTGTTTATGAATTGCCCAATTGGGAAATTTTTTTCTTCAGAAAACACAATGTAAGGAAATTCGCCACGTTCGTGCAAGCGCAACAACTCCTTTGCTCTTTCGCACCGAAGTAATTTTTGCTGGGGTGAAAGATCGTGTGCTTTTTGGAACTTGTAAGCCTTGACTTTGAGCTCATTTTTCAATATGCTTCGAATGCTGTCTTGCGATATTTTCAGTTCTTTGGCCATTTTCCTTCCACTTCGACGTGGATTTCGTTCAAGTCTAGCCTTCACTTTCCGAACCATTTCTGGCGTTGTTGCGGTTTTGGTCCACCTCCATAGCGTTTTGGAATGCTACCAGTATCATTGTAATAGTTTTGTAGTGGACTGAGGTGACTGAGCTCACGAACAATGGCTGGTTGTGATTCTCCAGCCAAATATAACGCAATCACACTATTACGTTTGAATTCCATCGCAGAAAAAAAAATTCAACAAAACTGAGACTTGATGGCTTATAAACAATATATTGAACTGTCATTAGAACAATTTTGACATTGATTTCATGAGCTGTTTTACAGATACAAGCAGTGTGGAGTTGGTAACACTTCATATCGTTATGTCATTCCTAATAATAGTCTTCGCGAGTTTTAATCCGTTCAGGCTTTTGTTAGCAATATCCTTCAAGGATGAAAAATACGTTGATTCTACGCACATTTGTCGAGTTGTACAAAGAGCAGGGCAGTGGAAATGTAGGTTCTCCAAAGTACCCCCTGCATGGGTTACGCACATCGCTCTAGACTAATTCCATTTTGGGTATGAGCTGTGCGGTAAGACAGTGTCCCGTCAGTACTCCAACCAATATTTTGCAGTCTTTTCTAGAGAGTAATAAAATAAAGTTTGTAGTTTTCGTATTCCAAGTCCTTAGTATAATTTTGGCAGTTTTGTGCGAGTTGAGTTCAATCTCGACGTGCTCAACCTCGGCAAGTGAATACCTGCCTTAGCCAGTTCATCGGCTCTCTCATTTCTTTCTATTCCTTTGTGTCTTGGTATCGCGTAAATAGGGATGTCTACTATTGAACACAATCCTAGTTAGTCCAAGAAGCCATAGTTGGTTTAATCGCCACTTGACTATCAATGAAATCATTTTATCAAATGAAATCTTGTTCGAAGTATTAAGAGGGGTTAATTCCAAAGCCAAATTTAGCTGTTTTTGTTACGGTTTGAAATATACTACAGTAATTAGGGAGTTTAAAAGACTTCTGGAGATTGGAAATTGTGGTCAAAAGACATCCCCTCCTACTCAGTCTGCCATTGAAGACCCATCTGTAAAGAAATTGTATGAGGAGAATGTGGATTCTAGACCTTTCCGTCATCTATTTTGATTTATAATGACAATAGGCTTTTTGCCAAATTTAACTAGTAGAATTACGAACCCTGACCTTTCGTTTGAATCCAGAATGTTTTTGTAACCAGAAAGCCCCTGTGAGAATTTTCCTGAAGTCTTCAGTTTTAGGGCAGGTCTTTTGGCTGAGTTTCTTACTACTTATTTGATTAGATGCCAGTTGATAATTCTTTCTATTGCCGGTGTTGGAGTTGTGCTCATAGCGCCGGTTACACATTTTCCTGCAATTCTTTACACGCTTTCCATTATTTTAACGTAAGCCACTTTATCGCACGCCTGTCTTTCCACAAAGGATGAAAAAATCCTGAAAGAGTGCATAAACCCGGCAGCTTCAGCACTTAGAGAAGCAGTATACACTATGGACAGCTAAGTCGTTTTCTTTTTTGTTATCTTTTAACTAAAAAAAAATAAATCTGTAAGAATATATTTTGTCATAAACTAAATAGACAAAAAATAAAATTAAAATAATATATAAATATCAATTTTGGATTAATTAATTAATCAGTTAAACGTCTCAAGTTGAACTGGGTTCTTACGACCAAACCAGTTTTTATTAAATTTTTTACATCCAAAAAGAGGAACTGAAAAAATTTCAAATAAATATTTGGCGGGTACACTTTTGTTAGGTGTTTGGCCTCCTATTTGCGATGTCCGTCTTGATGTTGTTCAACAAATGGAAGAACCTACAGTTTTAAGCCGACTCCGACAGGCAGATATTTTTTATTAGGAGCTTTTCATGGCAGAAATGCACTCGGAGGTTTGCCTTTGTCTGCTGAGTGGAGATTACTATTAGAAAAAAGTTTTTTAAAAGATTCTGCTGTTTAAAGCCCGGAGATTCGAACCTAAGCACTTTCGAATGGTAGTCACGCACAAACTCATTCAGCTACGGCGGCTACCAACTGAAAATATAGAGCCCTGTAATATTCACTTCGTTTTAATTTTTTGATTTATTAAACACAACTTCCTACATAATTCATTCATGAACGAGACAGTTGTTAAACTCTTTTGAGTGGCACTTAAATTTTGTTAAATCATATGGAAGAAATCTGAAACACACCACATTCTGATATGAAGAGAAAAATTGCTTTTAAGAGCAAAGTTTTATAGTTTAAAATAAAAATGTAAACTCTGCGCTCAAATAAAACTTCTTTCTTATGTTGGGGGATTTTTATGTGCGAACAGTTAAATTAGAGATTTATGGTCATGTTTGTGGTGTGTTTGTTGTTGTTTTTGCTTTCTTGTTTTGCCATAAAGTTGCTCATGTTACAACTACTCGGCATTTGGACTGAAATCTGCACAAGTGCGGAATTAGGGGTGTGCCCTTTTCGCATGCATTTTATATGGCATACAAACATACATTTACTTGTTGACACAATAATGAAGAGCAGGCGCCTCAACACCTTTGACTCGAGGCATTCGCACGTCTCTGCTGCGCTGCTGCGCTTCGTGCGTGTGTGCGTCTAACCACATAAGTATCCATAATTTTGCAAATTTTACTACCCGCAATAAAACCATATAAAAACAATATACGGGCGCATATAGAAGCGAAGCTACAGCAACCGCAATGCTTTTGGCAATTTTAACCAAACTCACCCATACGCGCACTCACACAACCCCACAAAGATCAGCAGAACTGACATAAACCATAAAACTTACAACTGTTAACATAATTATTGCATGTGTAAGGAGCGAAGAAGCAGATATGTGAGAAGCGCAGAGCGGCCATGAGGCGGGAAACACTTAATTCTGTGAGCTCATTTGGCCAAGAAAAGCTTTAAACAGAGAAACTTGCACATTGAGGAAACTTAAGAGGAGGGCTGGGCATGCGCTTGTACTTCTGAGTTGCCACAATATTTATCTTCACAAATTACTGCTGTGTCAAAGTGTAATAAATGGCCCAATGGCTTGCCGCTTGGGTCAGATTAGTAATAATAATCTTAATTAGTTTAATTATAAGACGAATTAAATTGTCCAAAATTTCAGCTCTAAGCTGCCTTCTTTGAGTCTGTTAGAGGAATTTTTTCGCCAAAAATATGTAAAGCATAGGACTCTCAGAAGTTTCTCCCAAAAAAGCCGACAGCTGACCTGCTCTGCACTTAGTTTTCTTCATTCTAAGTTTGTCTCTAATAATTTAAGCATCTCAAGGGCAGAACAACTTAAACAGCCACCCTATTTATCACTTATTCTAAAATGGTTGTATGTAAGCGCACGTGCTAAAAACTGTACATTCATATGTAAGTGTGTGGGAATTTATGTGAGTTTATGACATGGCGACTAAACTGGTGAAACGTGTGCGCTGCTGTGTTACAAGCTGCGAAACGAAAATAACAGTTGATTTTGATTTGAATGTTTTCTTTTTATAGTTTTGTAATTCGTTGGGTATTCCTTTTACGAATGCTTTATTTAACGGCTAAGTTCAAGTTAAACGATTAGTGCCAATTTTTGCAGACATTGACCATGGGAATAAACGATCGTTTGGAGTGGCACTTTTAGCTCTGTGGCAATCGTTGAAGCCCCATACTAGGATAGAGCGAAAATCTGTCACCGTATGCGGAGAATACATAAATGGACTCAAAATTGGAGAATAGTTCAAGCTAGGGACTCAGCTGGGCATAAGTTGACATTGAAAAGAAAACCAGTTGTCAGGTAGTGATTTGTTGCCAATAAATATTCAGTTTTCACAAGCAATCCGTAGTAATTTAATCTCAAAAAGTAATTCGCTAATATACTTTAAATGTAGCCAATTCTATACTTTGTTTAATTTCGATACCGACCCGGGATTCGGATTACAAAATTACATTTTAACAGTCCCAGAATCAGTCAAACCCCAAAATTTTACACCATGGAAGTAAAATATTGTACCCTAACAGAACTGGAGTTACTGGCAACATTTCACACGGTTGGTCACACCACGGGCCAGTGTATTTTAAGTACCTTAAGTATTTTATATTTTCACATTCTATAAATAAAGTGTAGAAATATAGAAGTACTAAACAGTACAGACAGAATATAAAAATAAGTGGTCAAAGTTATTTTAAGGATGACTTAGAAAAATTTTAAATTTCATGGAAAATTTTAAAATTGATGTATTTATTATACATCTTAAATGAGAAGGAAACCATCAAACATTTTCTTGGACTATTTCCAGTACTAAAACAATACCGCTGTACTTTCTATGGAAGGACCGTCATTAGTAATACCGAAATGGTTCATGTTCAATGGAAAAATTTATAAATTTTATTACTGGTCTTTTAAAGTACAGACAGTTTATTATAGATGAATAGTGTCGTAAACAAACAATTTTTCCTCCACACGACTTTTAAAGGCACTACCGTAGGCTCATTTAAATGAAGTGATAAATATTGTATATATGTAGTTTCTTAAGATTTTGTGTGAAAAAAATTGAATCTATTTATCTATTTATCATACTAGGAGAACCTACGAAAAGAATATACAATAACCTCTTAAAATGTTGGCAAATTTCGACTATTTGTTGTATTTATTTATCATTTAATTTAAGCAATGTTTCTTATAAAAATATAGTTTATTCCATAATTAAGTCCATATGAATTCAGTTTTCATACTTTGTAAAATATTTATAAACATTTTTGTCAAAATTTCGAAATTTTTAATTAGTATTAAAAAATTTGGGTACGTAGTTTTACAGCCCATTAAATTCAAGTACAACAAAGGGACCTTTTGAAATAGCTTAACATTTGTTTTTTTATGTTTGGTATCTTCGGTGTGTTCAAAAAGTATCGCGAATTTTGAATTTTCGCAGGTTTCCTATATTCGAACTTCGATTTTTTTGTGGCGATATGTTGGAACTCATGTTTCTCACTCATGCCGACGAATTTGGCCATTTTGAGTGTTCAGTTAATTGTTGACAGCTGCTTTGCTTGCACGTGTTTCGGCTCGTCTTCGGTTTTTACCTATTCAAAAAGATGGGTCAAAGAAATTAAATGCGCGGATGCATTCCGAATGTTGACTGTGTCATACGGAGAAGCTACTTTTGACCAAAGCAACGTTTATGGGTGGTACAAAATGTTCTCAGAAGGCCGAGAAGATGTGAACGACGAAAAACGTGCTGAACGCCCGAGCACTTCAACAGCAGACCAAAAAATTGATGAAGTGAAGAAAATGGTATTGGCCAATCGTCGAATCAATTTGCTCCAGAGGGTCATAACTGGTGACGAATCGTGAGTTTATGGTTATGACGTCGAAACCAAAGCTCAATCATCTCAATGGAAGCAGCCGCACGAACCAAGACCGAAAAAAGTGCGCCAACTTCGGTCGAATGTAAAAGTTTTGCTTACCGTTTTCTTCGATTGCAGGGGCGTTGTGCATCATGAGTGCTTGCCACATAGTAAAACGGTCAATAAGGATTGGTGGAAGAACAACACATCGTTGCTTGTGCGCGACTTTTTGGTCAAAAACAACACACTAATGATGCCGCAGCCGCTGTATTCCCCAGACCCCCCAGGCCCCTGTGACTTTTTCTTGTTCCCGAAACTGAGGGTTAAAGACGGCATCGAAGGAGGAGCTGAACAAAATAAAAAATAAAATAAATAAAATGATTTTTTGAAGTGCTTCGAAGATTGGAAAAAACGTTGGGGCAAGTGCGTAATATCTCATGGGGATTACCCTGAAGGGGACAAAATAGATATTAATGAATAAATAAATATTGTAATTTTTGAAAAAACACAAAATTCGCGATACTTTTTGAACATACCTCGTATAATAACTTCGATATTTTACGTTAATTATGGTTTTGTATTTATTTCTTTAATTTTTTTCGTGTCCAATGTACATTTCTTAGAAAGGAAATTACCGTTTACATTGTATAAGGACTCATTTTTTTTAATGAAATATCCGTTTTTGTTCCCTGAAGTTTGCGTTCTAGTTTTCCATGTGTGATATTTTTATAATTTAAGCTCGAAAAATCTCTGCCAACACTGACCCATACGAAGTAGCGGCTATACTGAAATAAGCAGATGTGCAAATACGTCTTCTACATTTTCGACTATGAAAGAATTTCACCTCGACTTTTACTCAAATTATTATCTTTTATGTTCCACCGCTTTTTCCTATCTATCTGGTAACATTCGAATACCTCGTAAAAATAACTCTTGATTTGTTTGAACCTATCCATGAATCACCAATTTTTGACATCTCCAAATGACGTTAAGGGCTGCTCCGACAGATTATATGCCGTACAGGTGATAGTCTGGCGCATACAGGGAAATGTCTGTTGAACACAGTGGATGGCGGAAGCCTCCCCAATTCAGTATTTGTAAGTGGGTTTTGACACTAGAAACACGCAGATGTGCATTGCCACGTAAAGAAATAATTTTGTCGCGTGAATAAAACAGAAGTTAAAAATTAAGAAGTAAATTATCATCTCGCGAAAATTCTTTTTGTTTTCAAAAACATTTTTTTTTAAGTGATGCAGAGCCACTAATACTTGAGTGTTGTTTGTTTGATGTCAATTTGATTAAAATTTTAATGTTGCTTTCAGAAGACTTATCTTTTCTTAAATAGCAAAAAAGTAACGAGTACTCTAACAAATACTCTTTTTTCAAATATTGCTAATTTGATTTGTTCCGAATAAACTTTATGAGGTTCAATAAATAAGCAACTAATTTAGTTATAATATGTCGGATAATCCTGTAGTTCGTCTAATTGCACTCAGTGTATTTTGGCTTTGATTTACATTTAGATTACCAGTGTTTTTCACAGCAAATGTTGCTTTATATTGGTTGCCTTTCCAAGATAGATATTATTTATATTAAGTTTTGAATTCAACTTTAACCTCACTTCCGAATAAATAGCAATTAAAAGTTAATTTGAGCTATTGCAACTGCAAATATTAACAAAAATGAAGTTTCAATTTAAAATTTTTTATATTTGACAGCCACCCAAGCACTATGATCCACAAAAATATAACATAAAATGTTCTGTTCTAGAGGGTCTTTCAAAAGACACGCGTAGATGTTGTTTTAAAACAAAATATGTACAATAAAAGTTTAGATTCTTTTATGCCTTAATATTTTGTTTCCAAGTGTTGTGTGTCTTATGGCTCCATCCTGTTAAAAATAAACAGTTGTCTCTTACGATGTTCATAGACAGAAGTAGCTCCTTCATTTTTATTTACGAAGAAAAACGGGCCAATTATTTCTCTAGCCCAAAAACCACACAAAAAAGTACATTTTAGTGGATGTAATTTTTCTGAAATTACTCGATGGCTTTCTTATCCGCAGATGCAACAATTTTGCTACCAGTCTTTGAATTGACGATTTATTCGGACGAAAAATCACGTAGTTTGCGATTTGCTGCTCTTAAAGATCGACCATTCTCGTAATAAGTTTCTAAAACATCTGTCTATTTCGCAACTGCCAAAGATGCCATGAAAAAAGATACTGTGATTATTCTCCACTGACATCTAGGCGCTACTTTTGAAATACCCTTTGCGCATACATTTGTATTGAATTGATAATCATCCTCTTCAGAAGATAGGTGAAAACTCCACATCGTTCCGGCAATTTATCAATCATCATTGAATGGAGTATAAAAGTAGATTCAGCAGCCGCTGTGCCTTATGTTGTTCCCACACCCACACTACCACAAGCTTTTCCAGGCTGATATGTTTACTTAATATGATTGTAAATATGACTGCAACTGCATGAGTGTATGGAAATGAGTAGCAATGATGGGACAACATTTACATACATAGAACGACGTACTCGCAGCCCTGGCCAGGATAGACTCATTGATGAACACACACATGCATATATACATATGCTCACACGCGAGTACTTTCCTTTCACAAATTTTATTATGAATATGAAATGAAAGGTAAATAAAAGTGAAAACTGAAATATTTTATGTAAATAAAAATTGCGAATGATGAATTATGGAAGGTCTAAAGGGACTTATATGCACGCATACATACAGATGTGCACATTTTATCCGAAAATTAAGATGAATTGATCATTAAAAAAGAGTTTTAAAAGGATTTTAGAAGTACAAAAATTTCAGAAAAAAAATATTTTTAAAGGATTTTTAAAGTTCAAAAATTTCGGGAAAAACATATTAACTTGGCGTTATGCAGCATTTGAGGAAGAAAATTAGTCACAAAAAGGCCAGATATCCTTAAAAAACTTACGGCTCTTGCACCGCGATAGTGCAGCATTTCACTTATTTTTTCTGTGAGCAAAACTCGTAGCCAAGAATTCAACATGTATCATCGCACACCACTCTGTTTCCTTGGTGTGGCTTCGGCTGAATCCTTTCCATAATTCAAACTGCTAATTCGAGGCACTCTTTTTCAGTTCATGCAACAGAAGCCATACAGCCTTGGCCAAAAGTGTTACGAACCCCACTAAAATACAAGTAAATTCAAATGTGTCTACCAATGTGACTGCTGCTTTTTGCATATGACTCACTAGTGTGTTTAGCCTTTTGTTACGGCAAAAGCCATGGCACACTTGATGCGTAAAGTCTAAAACGTTGCATTAATATATATATATAAATATTTGGTATAAATATTTATATTTGTGAATAATTTTTAGTGCTAAATTATAAAGCGGATTAAAATAATTCTTTTTTATCGAAAGGCCTAAGAAAGTGAGCTTTGTTACGACAAAAGAGGAATTAAAGTTTTAAATGAGGAAAAGAAATCTCAGGTTAAGACTGCCACTTTGGTGGCATGTTTGCAGTGCTCAGTCGAATGTGCTTTTGAACGATGTGCGGAGACAGAATAAATAAAAAATGCAATAATACGCCTCACTAGTGTACCGGAAGACCGAAAAACTGAGTCACTCAAGGATCGTAAAATATCCTCTTCTGATCTTGCAACTACCCTGTCTGAAGAAATTGGAAAATCCGGTAGTGCTTCTGGAAGCAGGCTTAAAAGGAGGTAAGACCCAAAAGAAGCCGTGACTTTTAGTTCCGTGGTCTGATGAGTCGAACTTTGAGGAAGGCTATGATTGTTAATATTTTAAAATAATGTAGTCTAAATTTTAAAATATCAACAATCATAGCTTCTTACGCTATATCAATTTCAAAGAAATAGCACAAATCTTAGTCTTTAGAATCTATTAAAAATAACTTTCTTTGCTTTTGTTCAATAGAAGTTACGTTTGACTGAATAAAAAAAAAAATTATTCTCTCACAAACTTTAGTTTTTATGCTCTTAAATTCTAAATAATTTTTATTTGGATAGTCTTCATCAAACTCAGGAAATAGAGCAAAGTTTTGGTATATAACAACTAGGATTTTAAAGGATTTATAAAGGATTTTAGTTTTGCTTTCAAATATTTTATATATTTTTTCCTTTGCAACAGGTATTTGGAACTCCTGGTGGGACGTTCGTAAGGAGACAGTTTGCCGATAAATACCATTCAAACTTCGTGGTACCTACTGTTGAGCATGGGGAGGCAGCATTATGATCTAGGACAGTGTGGCTGCTGATGATATCGACGAAATGCTCATTTGTGAAGGTCGCATAAACAGTCAAAAGTACATAAATATAATAAAAAACTATACTTCGGCCTTCATTAATGCACATTTTCGGCGGCACTAATTAAGATGGAGGTGAATTGCAGCAACACAATGCTCCCTGTTACAAATCAGCGCCTACGATGCGTTGGCTTAGAGACAATAACATTGTTTCTGAGATTGACCAGCATAGTCTCTAGATTTAAGTCCCATAGAACGCATGTAGGCTATTTTAAGATGTAAGGATAGGGAACACGGCATAACATCGCAAATGTGCTGAAAAATGCTTCAACTTACGAGTGGAGCGCCTAAAGTACAGTCGAATGTGCAACGCTTGAACGCAGCATGGCACAGTGAATTGCTGTTGCTCCTTTTATTTGCATTGATTTATTTATAATAGACCATTATTTCACTTTTTAGAACGAAAATTCGGTTATTAATGGGGTGACTAATATTTTTAGCTGTAAAAGAGAATCGCCGGTTTGTGCGGAAGTTAAATTGGGGAAAAACGTTTGAAAAATGTTTTGATGGTTTGATTATTCGTTTTGCTTTCGTAAGTGTTTCATTTCGGCAGCGGCTGTCCTAAAGTCAGTGTAATAAATTTTAATGAGTGATACATTTTTTGTGTTTTATTGACCGATCCCCGGTACTTTTTTGACAGAATTTAATATGATGCTGTTAGCGGTAAGAAGCAAATTCCATCAAATAAAGAATATACATTAAATACGCTCACATGTATGTTTATATGTATGTGTGCGTGCTTACTACAGGGCGCTCAATCAGCACTCTAGATGACTAGCGCATGACGGAGCATAAAGTCGCGGCTATTTATGTAGAATGATTGCTTTGCTTTTATGCTTATGCCTTTTAGCGCATGCTAGCAAATCGCAAAATTTGTTTTACATATTTACAACAACATTTATGTGTATATGACAATAAATAAATAATAGCAACATATGCGTTCGTTTATGTTAAGTCCATATCGAATAATTTCTTGCCATAAAAATCACTAGAATGTTGTGCACACTTATTACTTCCCTTTACTGCTGAGCTCGGCTGGGAGCAATATAAGGCAAGTCAAGCACCATTGAGGGTAAATTTAAAACCTGAGTCTATTTGAATTTCAACGGTCTTAACTATTCATAAATGCGAGAAATAAGAAATCGTTTCATCAAAGTAGTAGAAGAAAGTGTGCAAGAAGTAGTAATATGTAAATTGCGTCTCTTTTTCTTATTTGCCAAATCAAACTTAGCAATATAATATAAATGTATTATCAAACCAGCGTCGAAGGTTTTGTGCTAGTCTGTGCACTTTTGGTCGCTTGCCATAGTTCAGTGCTCTCAATGTACCGTTCTTGTTCAAGTGCTTTGGTGTTGGGGAGACCTTTGCGTCGAAAGCCCTGTGAGTTCCCTTTACTCTAAGATTCTGATGTGTGTACTGTATCCAGCACCAATTCCTCCCTCAGGTCTCGCATTTTGACTTAATTCGGCATTGGATATCGCGGCCTGTCAGCAGATATTTGGCATGACACGTATGTGTCTATTTACTTACTTATTTGAAAGTTTGCAGACTGTTACAACTTGGATCATGGTGTGCTTGAACCAAAGATAATTCGAAAGATTTCTATCCCCAGATTTTCTGTATTGCCAAGATGTCAGTTGAGGTCCGTGACCCACTTGTTTGCGATTTCTCCAATGCATCACACGGATGACGAAACGGCTGCTCAATCAAATGTACACAACACAACAATAAATGTAATGAGATTTTTAACTATATTTCGAATGCCCAATTCATTATGCAAAAAAAAAACTAAGATTCTCTGCCAGTTGATTCTGGCCATTGAAGCCATTTTTTGATGCCACTAATGGAACTGCTGGTCAGCTAAACCATGTGCCATCGATCGGAACAGGTGATAATCGGATAGTCGGACGCCGCAATATCTGGAGAATATGGTGGGTGGGGTAGGATTTCCCATTTCAGTGTTTTTAGGTAGGTTTTAACGGGTTTGGTAACGTGAGGTCGAGTGTTGTCATGCTGTAGAATCACCTTTTCATGCCTCTCCGCGTATTGCGGCAGCTTATCGCGCAGAGCTCGGCTCAGTCGCATCAATTGAAGTCGATACCGATTCCAAGTGATGGTTTTGCTTAGTTTTAACAATTTATAATAAATAACACCAACTTGGGCCCACCAAATACATAGCATAATCTTCGCAGCGTGAATATTCGGCCGAGGCGATGACGTAGAAGCACGACCGGGCAGTCCCCTTGACTTTTTTTCGTTGGATTGCTGTAATAAATCCATTTTTCATCACCCGTCGTGGTGCGATGAAGAAAACTCTACTGTTTTTGTCGCTGGTTCGCAGTTTTTCACAGGCGAAAACAACGTTCAACATCCCTTAGTTTTAACTCATAAGGAACCCAAGCCCCAGTTTCTGAATCATTCCCAAAGCATGCAATCGCTTGGAAATGGACTGGCGGGTAACTCCTAATACTGAAGCAAGTTTTTTTCTTTCGATTGACACGGATCCTCATTGAGCAATACCTCCAATTCAGCGTCTTCAAAGGTTTTTGGCCTCCTTCACGCGGACGGTCGTCAACATTAAAATCACCGTTTTTGAAGCGACGGAACCAATCTCGGCACGTTGTTTCACTTAAAGCAGCATCTCCATAAATTTTTCTAGCTCTCGATGTGCTTCAGCCGCCGTTTTTTTCGAATGAAAGAGGAAAATCAGCACTTCCCTCAAATGACGATTATCCGGCACAAAATCAGACATTTTCACAAAACCAAAAATATATGATACCAAAACAAAATCACTAATGTGTTGAAGCACTTTGTTTACCATATGTCTAAGCTTGATTTCTAACGTTTAGGTTATGTTGGAATCGACTAGCACACACTGCTGGCGGCATCTATTGACCGGGAAGTTAGTAGCTTAAATAAAAATAAGATGTATCCGCCCAAATGTACCTTTATTCCTTGAAGGGATGCCATAGCTACGTTTTAAAATTAGCCAAGTCCAACTGGAGTACCTTTGGGCATGCACTAAAATTTCGGTGTGACCTTAGGCCTTGTGAGCTGGATATCAATAATTGTATGAGCAACTTGAGAAACTTAAGAAAAAATTAAACAGTGGCTAATAGCTGATTTCACAACAATGAAAAAATCAGCATCGTTTTCGTTAAAAACGAACAAAATTCTTCGTATCAATCACGTCGACAGATGGACTGGATATATCTGAAATAGTAGCTGATATATCCACAGATGTAATCGTATATTTATGATAATATTTTAGTCCACAACGTAAATAACTTGCACACTTGACTTCAAATATTGACGAATAGTTGCGAAACTGACATTTAATTCTAATTCCAATTAAAACTTTTGTGCGGTGTATGTATGTATGTATTGAATTTTATCTTTCATAAATTTGAATTTGTTTGCAATAAAAATCAATTGTTTTTTTTATAAATAGGATTTAATTGTCGTTTTTATACCCCCAAACAACTACAAAACAAAAAAAAAACAAATAGAAGCAAATATGATAGAAGCTATTACGCCCACCTTAAACAGTTTCAAAAACTAATTATTGTGATGGATGTGTAAGCTACAGATCTATAGGACCTTACAAGTATAAATGGACAAAACATAGCGCGCTTCGTGAAGGAGCAACGTCTTCGATGGCTAGACAATAGATGACAACAGAATTGCAAAAGAGACTTAGACAGCAAAAAGTGCGGACGGCCACCAAGAAGGTGGGTAGATGATGTGGAAGACGACCTGATTGCATGAACCCACGAAGAAGCCATGCAATGAACAGACACGTATGGAGCGCAATAGTAAAGGCAGCATTGGCTCACCCCGAGCTGTGTATACTACAAGGATGATTATGCTTTTTTTGCACATATTTTTGGGAATTTATTTTAAATTCTTTCACCTTATATGATTTTTCAAAGTTGTGAGCATAGTTCCTAATTTATTATAGTATGTTTGCGAACAGGAAACTTCGAGAACGGACTGACAGCAATACTGGAGAATGAATGTCAAAATAAAAACATGAATTCGCCTTGATGGCGACAGCAGATGGCAGGACTGAACTCGCCAGCAGATACAAGTTGCCATATCTAGAAATTACGATAGGAAGGAGAGGATGCGCATAGGGTATTCAGTCGTAAGTTAAACCAGTATACGAAAAGTAATAAAGCAAAAGTAATAAAGTGATTTGTTAATGCTAGCAAGTGTGTTGCCAATAATTTGTGACTTTTATTTCGCAATCTAGTAATCGAACTCAGAGGAGGTATTGTGTGAGATTTATTTAGATTATAACGCAATGTAACTCGTGACAGTATGGAGTGCGTGGCTATATTTTCTAAACGCTTCAAGCAACACTTGGGCACCCCTGGATGTCTTTATATTCTATAATAAACGGGAAAACTGAAATTCCGGGAGACTGTAGAAATTATTCAATAATGCCTCTAAAGAAGATATGCTGTACAATTTTGAATTGCATAGTAGAAGGTCTTTCAGGAAAGTGGACCTACAGCATTTTCAATATAATTATTATATATATCAAGATAATTATACATTACTTCATTAAGCACGGAAATTTGTAGTGATAAAAACATTAAAAATTTTAACAATGTTTTTTCAAAAAAGTTTATAAATAAAAAGTTCATAGTAAGTTGTATTCACTTTCACCATTAACTAATTTCTTGTAAAAATAGACTTACACCGCTTTCAAAGAGAATGGCTCATGTATGCATGTAAATACATAGTTACCACCAAAGTATCAGTTTTAAAGTAAAAAGCTTAGCAGCTGTTTTATAGCAAGTTTACACTTGTAAGTGTTGTAGTGCCTGATAAGGGCTTAGCTATTATTTACAACTCATCACATGAATCATTCATTTTGCTTTTGTGACTCATAACTTTTACAAATGGTTTCAATAAATATTCGATAAGCACAACCAACTCTTCCTACGATTGGTTTCTATAGATTTCTGGTTATGTGTGCATATGTGCCAATTCGCCTTTACATTTTTATAACCACGTCCCCTTGCTCGTAACCTTTGAGGCGTGCAATAAATCTTGTTGCTGGCGTCGACAGTTTAGTAATAATTCCTAACTTTCAATGCCGACAAACGACACTGTGACATTTCCGCGCTCACGCTCAATGGCGATAACAAGCGAAAACCTAAATGTCTGGGCACTTTATGATCTCGCCCACACTTTTCACGCAGTTAAGTATCCATAAATAATACACTTGAAAGGATATCGCCTCAAAGTTGAGGCTGTGGGGTAAACATAAATACATATATCAAAAAAACTCTGATCTTTGAATTGGAATGCCATTAAACCCCACGCATAGCAAGAAATTGTAAGAAGGCTCTAACGAGGTTTTATGCATTAGAGTAGACACGTACTGGTGGTGCTATAAGGAAAATAAAGTAAACAGTTTTTTTTATTAATCTAAAAAGGCTTAGAAAATCATCGCTGGAAAGTATATTAGGTGCTCAACTAACTAAGTATCCAGGCTTGACTGATAGTTGTTATTGTAACCAGGGTTGGCTATAGGGCACTAAATAATTAATACAATAAGAGGATTGTTAAAACCGATACTGAAGACTTACAGGATCCAGCACTCGAAGTGTAACCAATAAAAAAGGCCATAAATTTAGTTTGGAAAATTACTTTTATTCAGTTCAAAGTAAAAAATGTGAGCAAATAATGCAAAATTAAGAATCGATTTACTTTTGCTCGATATGACCACCTTTTGCCTCGACTATGGCCTTGAGACGGCCCAGTAAGGAATCGCAAGCAACCGAATGTGACGCGCAGGTATTTTGGCCTACTATCGGACGCTGGTTTTTTCAGCGCCCCGAGACTGGTGAATCTTTTAGCTCGGATATGGCTCTCCAAAATGGCCCGAAGAGAATAATCCATCGGATTCGCGTCTGGTGAATTTTAGAGGTATTGTGTGGACGTTCTGAAGTTCGAAACGTTGTTTTTTAGCCATTCTTGGTTCAATCGAGCTTTGTGAGACGGTGCCGAGTCCTGTTGAAACGTCCATGGTCTGCCACTGGAATATTTTTCTGCCCACGGCTTCAAAGCAACTTCCAGAATACTTTTCCGATAACATTTCGCATTTACCTTGACGCCAGGCTCGATGAAAATTATTAGAGAGCGCCCGTCTGCGGTTAGAGCGGCCCAAACGATTACCTGTGGCGGGTGCTGTCTCCCGCTGGCCACTAGATGACTCAGATTCTCGTATGAATGGTTGGTTAAATAAACCCTATCGTTTTAGGAGTTTACGAATTGCTCAATTCGGAAATTGAGCGCTTTCGGCCAAGCGAAGCAACTCCTTCGCTCTGTCAAGCCTGACTTGTTGCTGCTTTGGTGTGAGCTCATGCGCCTTTTGGATCTTGTAGAGCTTGCTTTTAGATCATTTTTCAGTATGCGGCGTACAAGTGCTACGATCAGATATGTTTAGTTCATTCGCCATTTGATTGGTACTTCGTCGGGGATTTCACTCAAGTCGTTTCTTCACTTTTTGAAGCATTTCACGTGACGCTGCAGTCTTTTGATGAACTCCTCCATGGCGTTTCGCGATGCTACCAGTATCGTTGTAACGAGTAATGGAGCGATAAAAAAAACTTTATTTAATTTAAGGTTCTCGAGCTCACGAAAAATCGCTGGTTGTGATTACCCAGTAAGGGAAATAAAATTAATAAATTTATAATGCAATCACTCTGCATCACCATGCATCAGTTGCTCGAGCGGTCCGAAGTTGGTTACACTTCGAGTGCCGGACACTGTAGTGATAATGAAACCCTTATCTTAACTACTCTAAAAAATAGTGATATCACAATTTAGTGGAAGTGTACAATTTCCTATACTGCTAGCAACTCGTAAATATCCAACTCTTTTTTCACACGGTAAAAAAATGCAATGCAAAAGAATTGTGTAAGAAATAGATGCGACTTATACTATGTATAATAAATGAATATTAAAAAGAGTTATAATAAAATTATTTCTTATAATATTTCCTAAAAAATTAGAATGTTCGATAGCTGAACTGAAAGCATGCTTGATGAAAACTTTCTAAGTTATTAATAAATGAATATAAAAATACCTCCCCGGGTATATACTATGATATCGAAAGTTAAATGAAGATTTAATTTGTTGAAAGTGGATTCTGCAGTCCTAAGTATGAACTATATTTATGTATTAATCGCTCAATAAAGGCACTTCCACACAGAAGTTTCCATACAAAAGAGCGACTAGACAGTCTTGAAATCTTTTGTAGAATTAAGTTATAGCCCAATCTTGGTTTATTTTAAAAGTGGGTAAAAGCTTATACCTACTGGGAAGGCACGAATATTACACCTAGAATTGTTAGAATACTCGGATACAGATGTTACTTATGTAGAGAAAGTATTGTTGAACTATGGTATACAGGGTCTGGCTGGTCTCGATTGCATCCGAATACTTCGACATCAGGCTTATTTGGGTTCCCGGTCACAGCGGCATAGAGGGTAACTGCTGGGCTGATGAGCTGGCTAGAGAGGGAACTTTGGAGACGGTTTCGTCGCGAAATTAGAGTATTGGGGTTTCCTTAAGAACGTGTGGTCTGCTTCTAGAAAGATGGGCCTCGAGTCAACTCAGCGAGTGTCGGGCTAGTGCGCAAACGTGCAAGGTCGCGAGATCCTTCCCAAGGCTCTTTCTTCCTTCCCTTTTCCTTTCTCCTCTCCCCTGTATGGCATCACAACTGACGAATTTTCAATATTTGTCCAAGTGTGCCCTAAACTAGGGCAGCCATTTATACTAACCTAACCTATGGTATACAGGGTTGCTAGGAAAGTCATCCTAGATACTTAATATTTTATTTAATATATTTTATTAATTAGATAATTTCTTATTAACTTGGTTATTTGACTTGGTGGAGAGTTAAAAATACTTACTAGTTTTAAAAATAATTTGCAGAATAGTTTATATATAAGATTTTTTTTATAAAGCGAAGAAAGTAATACTTACTGATTAAGCAGCCATTTTGAACTGGAAGTTTTTGTTAAAATACATAAAACTTTACACTGAACTATTAACAGGACATTTTAAACTCACTTAGGACATGAAAAATATAGCTGCCACACCTATATTTGAAAATGATTCTTGTGAACTTTGCAAATAGACAGATGAAGCAACAGAACATGTTCTATGTGACCGCCGAGCAGTGGCTCGACGCAGATGAAATTAAAGGCCTAAAACTGTTTGACTAGGCTACAATATAACTTTCCAGATCGCAGTGCACAACTAGTCAGTTATAATAGTAATTAAAATTCTATTATTACAAATGTTCTTCAAATATAATATTGCAAACTAAATAAGCGGGAGAAAATGTCAAAACAACTATAATGAGAAAGGATAAAATGAAACAAAAAAACCCAGTCAACCAAAAGCGAAAAGCTTTAATTTACTATTTACTTTAAATAATAATATAAAAAAGTGTTTTGAAAACGGCATGGAATATCAGTCCTTAATACGGCAAGAGAAATACTGCTGTTCTATTGTAGAGCAGAATTGCTACTAGAATTGCTTGGTCATTGACTTCGAATTACTTTGACATGGTCATAGGCGTATAGAGGCTAATTAGATAGCGGTTGAGCAGGCATGAAAAGGTTCGGCGCTAGATATAACAGAGGCGGTGGCAGTTACTACTCTATTCAAGACAATAAAAACACCCATTGCTTCATAAACAATTAACTACATGCACTACAACAAGAGGTCATGAGTACAACGTCCAGATGACAAGTGACGTGTTAGGATGCTCTCGCCCAAACATCTCACGTATCACTGCAATCCTTATGGATCACTAGGAGGAAAGGGATCATGTAGCCAGACTTAACCTTCCCTTCAAACCCATCTGCAGAAGCTGTCAGGCGGAGGGGGTGAAGTAAAGTCTTTTCCCCTATTTGAATGTCCAAGGCTAGCAAGAGCAAGGCCTCGACCTCGACGACCTCCTGTTTCGGTAAGTCTTTCTTACAGCGAATTCGTGAAATCTGAAACATAGGCTTTATGCCTTGCTGCTATACTTGGAACTTACGAAATATATCTAACTCAAACAATAACAAAAAAAAAAACAACAATCACACGAGAACAGTGGTAGTAAAACCCCGCTATTCTCTATGCAAATTGGATTATTTCATCAGAAATACTCAACCACTTCAACAACAACAATAATAACATACTGCAGTAACAGAAAGAAGAATTCTATTGAGGGCTTTTATCCTGACCGTGTTCATTTCCCGAAGGCCAACACATCCACGCGTACGAGCCCTTTTAAATTTTTCAGAGATGAGGAGCCGCTGTTCTGAATTTTTTTCAAAAAGTTTCGAATACACTTTTTACCTATTATAAATAAAACCCGGGCCAAATGGTGATATTTTGAGGCATAAGTAAGAACATACACCTTTTCGTATAAAGAAACCAAAAATTGAAGTTCGATGGTTTTGACCTTTTGATGGCAGTTGACCTTTTGGTCTTGGATAAAACAATATTTTCATGAATAGTGAATATTTCGCGGAAGTTTTTAGTAGAAAATTCGCACTTTTTGGGAAATATCTATTTATTAATTGTACCACAAAACAAAATTTTCATAAATATCATGAATTATAAAACCTTGGTTAAATGATTGCTGGGTTAAAAATTGTGTTACACATACCTCTTCAGTGATATTTCAATGAGATAAGAAATAGGGTCGGGAGAAAAAAAGTAATTTTTACGCTTTTTCTGGTGGTCATATAGGAAAAAAATTACGAGTAAGCGCTCATATTGACGGTCTTCATATCTGAAGAACTTAAATTTTATGGTAAATATTTTTACAGAATATTTTAGTTCTCAAATGTCCTACTTGAAGGCGCTTTTGGACTTACTTTGACCTGGACTTGCGATAAAAAATATTTCAGTGAAATTCTATTAAAAATTGACTCGTGGGTAGGTAGGCAGGTGAAATGGTTGGTGTACCTGTCGGGCACTCCCCAAGCAGTACTTAAGTGGCGTTTTGATACCAATATGAGACCTCTAACAGGCATACATCTACAGCCAGTTAGAGCTGTTGATGCATTGGAGAAGATTGTAGAACTTTTAGCACGCGTAGAATTCATGCAAATTATAAAGATTACTCCGATCAATATTTGAAAGTTTTGGTGCACAAAAATATGCTCAGCTATAATCTTGTTCTACAAAAATTGTCTACTAATGATTTAATTTCAGGGTTATTCTTGTATACTCACTTGTCACTTTTATTTTCGAACCCAAAAATCTAAATCTTTTGTGCTGTAAAATAACTGTAATTTTATGAATATTACTAAAAAAGAAATCAACAGCACCTCCAAAAATTAATCAGCACCCAACACTTTGGTTTTGTCCACAGCTATGAGAAAAAAAGGTTGAAAAACTCCATTTCATAAATACAAAAATGGGCCCTGCATCCATCCATCTTTATGGAATAAATAATTTTTACTCAAGAAAACCCAACCAATTTGCACTTACTTTGCGCTTAACTTATCTAAGACATGCAATTTTCGTAATTTTCATTGAAGCTGCTTACTCATTTGTTAAATTAAATTTCGTCTCATCACCGGCTTTTGTTTCGTCACACACCTTCCTGTGCACTGCAGTAGTTGCTGCCGCTGTGTTGGCTGACTTGTGGGCCCATATTCAGCTATAAAAGGTGGCTCATATCTTTT
This sequence comes from Anastrepha ludens, assembly GCF_028408465.1. Taxonomy (NCBI): domain Eukaryota; kingdom Metazoa; phylum Arthropoda; class Insecta; order Diptera; family Tephritidae; genus Anastrepha; species Anastrepha ludens. The sequence continues at coordinate 4,880,047 of NC_071499.1, read as the reverse complement.
CCGCTCCTCTGGTTCGTCTTTACTTCTCTTCTCCTTTACTCTTCTCCTATTTTTGGTGGTGACTGCGCTTTTTTGTTCGCATTTTCTCCACATGTCTGCGCGGTAAGTGTGTGCGTGTGTGTATTTGGTGCGATTGTCGTAATTTCATCTGAGTGCGTTTATCTCCGCTTCTGCATAAGCGAGTTTAAGGCATCCGCGTGGATTTGCCGGTTCCGCGTGTACCATTCACAAATTGTTGGCATTGTATAATCGCATAAATCACAACTGGCGGCGTTGCTGTCTCACTTACGCTTTTGTTTTTGGCTTTTTGTGCTTTTCTGTTTTTATACGCCGGCGCTCGGTGCCTTAGGCTTCACGCTCTGGTTTTTGGTTGTGTTGAATTTGCATAATAAATGGCGGACAAGCCAGTGAGTGAGCCAGTGCGACTATGCGGCGCGAACTTTATGCCGCTTACATATTTAATGAAGAAATGTTGCTTTGCTGCAATTCCGGTACGCAGTAATTTGTGCGTCACAGCATTTTGAGCGGCCGGCGGACACAGAATGGCGCTTCAAAAGTTTTTGGTGTTTTTCTTTTCTTTTTTAATTTCTACAGCGTCCACTTATACAGTTAACAGTTGTGAAGCAATTATGAAATTTAAAGGATTAAATAAGTTTTAGATTTTGGACGAGTGGTTTAAAACAATGAAGTGCTCGGGTGGCGCAAAAATGTGTTATTCTTCGAGAGAGTGAATTAAACGAGCACTAATTTGGTTTAGTGGATGGAGCAAAGAGACGAAAAAAAATTAAAAAAAACTATGCACCAAATTAAAACATTTTCAAAGTCGTTTTTATTGACATTCCAACGCAAAAATACTAAATGAAAAATTAATTTCCGCTACTCTGGCATTTCATATAGAAATAATCATCAAGTCTCGCTTGATATCAAACCACAAATCCTTAATTGCTTCCTCTGCTTTGCAGTTTTTTCCCATTTTGTGTGATATTCGTTTGGCTGCAGGCGGTGGCTCTGGTAGTTGCGGCGCAGAATTCATTCAAAGTGCAAATCCCCACATTCACACACTTCAAATAAATATTTGCACAAACTTTGCCAGATATGGGATGCGCAAAAAATAACAAAGACGCTGAGTCTCCAAATACTCACTGCCATAATATTATATTTCTGGTTGGCGTTTTTCCTATCAGCACCACTGCTGCGCCCTTTGCATTTGCGACTGCTTGTTATTACTCTTTTCCGGCATTTGCCTCAGGTTACAATATTTGCAAATGGTGCACCATGGAATCGCGACAACTGAACCAACGCCGAAGTCAGCGAAAGCGAACGCAGTGACAATTGGTTGAAGCTGAGCAGAAATGATACAGGGCGGCTGATGAATTTTGGTGTATTAAGAGACTCAAATACTGTATTTTTTACTTCACAAAACTTACTTTTTTGATTCTAATCCCTTTTTATTATTTCTTAAGATATAATTAAATTCTACTAAGTTTTCTAATGGTGCAGTATCTGTTCAAAAAATAGTTCATCATTGCTTTGATACAGGGTTGCCAATATTCGACCGACCCATCTGGAAACCCTGTACCTTTTGACAGAGACGTCAAATCGTTTAAGGGGTTATACGCAGTTATGAAGCAAATAAAAGACGGGTTGTCAAGGATTTATCCTGAAGAAACTTCGGAATATTTTAATTTGAAAATTTTTGGCGGTTATAAAAGCATCCTTCAAGAATGTAACAAAATTTTTTATTTATGCAAATGTTGATTATAGAGCGCGCTGCAGGCGATTTCTGGAACCTCCTTTAAAAAAAGACGATTTACGGTGTACATCGTAACTCAGGATTGGATTATCTGAAATCAAAAAACCAAACAAATTTTGTTATTGTAATATATTAGATTACCTAGTAATTAATCGTTCGGCTAATCAAAATAGTGAATTTTCACAAAATGGCAGCTTTTAAAAGAAATGATTTCGATTTTTACGTTAAAATTTGGCCGTAAATTGATTATAAAATGGAAAATAAGTATCAGATTTACAAAAGGAACGATTAATTACTAGAAAATGTATCTTTAAAGATTGAGTTAAAACGGTTGACCGATCAAACAAGCCGTTTTCGAGATATCGTGTACACCGACTTGAAAAATGCCGTTTTGAAAAAAGCACGTTTAAAGTTTCAATACCTACCTTAAAACGTGCCGAGGCATCTCTACATATTTAGGTACAACTCCGAAAGTATTGCTTAGATCTACTTCAAATTTCGTGCGTATACTTTTGAATATATGTACATTACAAAAATGCAATAAAAAAATCGATTTTTTTGAAAGTCATAACTGCGTATAACCCCTTAATGACGTACCGCGTTGGAAGCGTCAGTCCAAGCAGATTTGTATCATGGAACAGTGCACGCCACGCGAGCGCTCTCAAATTGTTGAAATTTACATTCAACAAAAGAAGTCAATTGTGAAAACTCAACGTGCGTTAAAAAATTAAATAATGTGAAAAGTGCGCCTTCTTGTGTGTTCTTACCATTAAACATTTGTACGAAAGGTTTTCAACTGGTGATGCTCTTTCTAATCCAAAGAGGCCAAAGCAAAACCGACCAAGGCGTCGCCAAGCACATCCCGAAATCGCCGTTCTCAGCAGTTGGGCATTGCTCGGACCACTTTACAACGAATTATCCGCATTGATTTGCATTTATTGCCGTATAAGATTCAATTGACGCAAAGATTGTTGCCTGCGGACAAGCCTCGTCGATTGGAATGGGCCCAAAGAGTCATCGAAATCCGTCGGGTCCGTCGAATATGGGCAACCCTGTACTTCAAGATGGAAGCGCTTCAATTAATTGCACTGTGCAGCGGCAAAACAAAAACAGTATAACAAATATGTAAGAAGAAGAGTTTTAGGGTATTGGATTCTGCACCATTTTGTCCCTAAGCTTCATAATTTAACTCACATGTATTGCAGTTTTCTTAATTTGGCCTCAATCTTGTTCTAAATTATTTGAAAAAAAAAAATTATAAATTGTATAAAAATGAAAAGTATATACAGTGTATTCTCTCCTAACGGACGTATCTCTTAAGCGGGTATCTCCCATAAGCAACCACTTTTTTCAGTACATCCAACAAATCTTTAAGACTTTTTTAAAGTCTTTTTCTCTTTAATTAAATTTAAAATTAATTTTTTTACACTTTTCTTATAAGCGGACACTTCCCATTAGAAAATTTTTCTGTCCCTTAGGTGCCCTACAGAGAGAGAGAGAGTTCACTATAATAGAATTTAATGGCGCATATTTGTATGAATAATTTTAAGCCATTATCTCTTGTCAGTTTAGTTAATTTTAACGCTATTTTTTTAATATGTAAAAAGTGTTAAGTGTTTACGGCCGATGGAGGGTTAAAATGTAGTACAGAAGTCTACTACAGAAATAAAAAATTCGGTAGGGGTTTCCTCCTTTTAGTATTACCTCATTTCTAGCACAAATAAACCTGTCGTCCGCATTCATCTAATCCAGTAAATTATGATATGAGCATTTCCCCACAAAATAATAGGAGTGCCGGCATGAAAAATATACAATGTTAAATTTTCTAAAACAGAACGATTTTATTTAATGTAATAAATCACATAAGTTGCATTTATGTATCCGGAGTTCACATTTTTCAACTGGTCTCAAAGAAAAATTTAAATTTAAATTGAAGTAAAGCAAATCAAAAACTAGTTCCACATACTGATGTCTACCCCATCGTACGTGACCAAACTGAAGCTAGTGCAGAACGATACATGCACATGAACTCTCGAAAACTACTACCACTCTGCCACTGCCCTGCACTTAGCAAAACACGAACAAACTACTTAGGTTCTTCGTCATATTCAACCTTAGAAAGCGTGACAGATCAAAAAATTTGCAGCCTACTTTAATTGTCTAAACTGCGTATTAAAGAAAAAAATATAAAATAAACTCTACATACAAACACTTGGTATCAACTTCTAGTCTATGTGCACGCTATGCAGAATCAGGCAATTCCTACATAACCTAACCCAGTTATATATTGTATTGTATAATTTTCAGAATGCACCATTATTTTTAACTGTTGGCATAAAATGCGTTCAAAGCTTTATAAAATAAAAAAAAAACACTATTATGTTGTTGAATACCCTCGGCTTTTCAGCACTGCATTACACCTTCTGACCGGGACTCGTTTCCAAGCCTCTTTGAATTCCTTCCGTAAATCTCTAGAATTGGTTGGTTTTCGTTTCGATTTTTGATATCGAATCACAAGTTACACAGGCCGACAGCATCTCAGACCCAGAAACCAGACTATATATTTTCGAAGGATTTTGATGCGATGAATCGAAATCTGGCATCAAAATTGCTCTATCAGCTCTGGTTTCCGATATATCCCAAACTAAAAGTGCAAAAAACACCGTTTTTACCCATATTTGAGGTTATATAGCCTTGCAGATGTTTTCTTTTACCAAAAAATAGGCTGGCATCTTTAAGTACAAGTCTTCTTCTTTCGAATGGCGTTTTGTTTGCTCAAATATCATTTTTTTTCGCAGAGATATCGTATTTTAAAATTTTCATGTTTCTAAATTTTCCTACACCTGAAAATCGATTGAGATAACATAGACATGATATAGTCGATTACTAATTTTCTTGAATTGAGTTGGTTAGCCAACTTGTGTTGTGAGATATCAAGAACTGTTTGTGCGTTTCGCACTTACATTCACACAATTTCTCAGATCCGAAACCATTACACGTAGCTCTCTGTCGATTAATTAGCCTTTTCCCATTAAGTTGCAGAGGTACTCCGGCAGCTTCATTCATCCTTGATCTCATTAACAGCGAAATAGACTCCCGGTTCTTCTAGAAAGAATACAGTTTCATGTTCCTTGCAGAAATTTTCGTCGTTTTAAGATTTTTCACGTGGGCTTTAATAAAACATTTTATAGTGCTAAAGGCAGCTTAGGCACCGTAACATTACGTTTGGTTCATCACACAGCGCCAGAAAGCAGTTACAACAACAACAACATCAGCAGCATAGTGCTAATGCACCACTCGTTAGAACTTTAATTGACTTTAATTATCTCTCAACCTTTTCGGATTTAGATCTTTCTGGGGCCAAACAGGTATTTCAAATGCAAGTAAAGAATTACTTTTTATGTAAAAAATCAAAATAATAATTCGTAAATATTTGTTATTTTAATTTCATTTATTTAATTTTGTTAAAACTTAATTTGTACTTGTAAATATTTTTAACAATTTAATGGATTCTTATGTTGGTAATCTAATTGTGCTATTTGTATTTTAGTTTTGAATAAATCCTTTGAATATCTGTTATGAATTTTGTTAGACATTAATGACAAATTTTGAAAAATATCAAAAATAAATTACACTTGCTTTTGCTTTTTTGAACTCATTTAAATAAATAAATAAAATGGAGAGACCTATAGTTCTAAGCCGACTCCGAACGGCAAACGGTTTTTATGAGGAGATTTTTCTTTGCAGAAATACACTTGCAGTCCCTTATGCATATTGAAAAATTTCAAATTTCTGTTAAATAGTTTTGATTTTATTTGACGAGACAGAATTTTCATTACTACATTTTTGATATTTCATCATCATATTCGTTGTCGTTTTCAATGACCGACATAAGTGCGCATGTCTTTCATGCAAGAAGCCACCAAAAATTCTTTCCTCCTTCCCATTTCAGATTTTTTTAATCGAAATTTAAGTTTTCGGAAAAGAAATCAATAATTTTTCACAGCAGCTTTTAACAGCCACCCTGTAGGAGCAAACAAAAAAAGAAAAGCATGCAATTCGTTAGCTTTTAGTTCATTGGTGGTTAGCGATCGATAGCTGCTGATTTCAACTAACAACATTTCCTGCGCAAACACTACAGTCCTCGACATTGCCATCTTCATCAGCACCAAGCACTCAAACAGCTTCAGCGGATGTAGCACTAAGATTCACAAATCCCCAAAATATACATACATACGTATGTATGTGTGCGTGTATGCACACTAGTTTTCAAATATTATTCCAATCGACGACTGTCAGCAACCAGAAAAACTACAAATTCATTTTGCCTTACGCTGCTTTACGGTGGCGCATTTATCCCAGTATAAGTATTAACACCCTTAGGAGCATACACACACACATGTTGCATAAACGCACGTACGTGCCACATTACACTCGCAAGTACAAATACGTATATTGGTGGCTTTGCGCTCTGCTCATGCTCGCTTCCTGTTGTCTGCACTTGATGCCGTTTCCGGTTTCGCATTCCCAGTGGCAATCATGATTTCTCCGAAATAGGCGAAGGTGAAGTAGCAGCTGCCACTAATGGAAATTGTTTTTGGAACAGAAGTTTACAAAGAATTTACCACAAAATTCCACTGCTTAGCTGGACTTGCAACACTCCATCTTTTACTTTTCTGGCTACCTTCAGCACTCCAGACCCTACACCTTTCACTCTTGAATATTTTTCTGTATCATCCGCTCGACCCGTCTGCAGCTCGTTGCTTTGCTTTCTCAATGCCTAAAGTTCTGCTTTAAATTGAATACAAGTTTTGGCCAGAAAATCACAGACATTACCCGCATGTTTCATTATAGGAATCTACAACAATAATACAGGAAGGCATAAAAGGTATATAAAATTGAGCACTTAATGGCGCAGGTGGTGCAGGAAGTGGCATAGCGGGTGTGAGATATCACATTATGGATTGAGAACGCATCAACTGGGTTTGCCACCCAGCCATCTACATTAAAATCAGCCCATTTCAATTTTGCTGAGCAGCAAACCAAACACAAAGCCAAATCCAAATACTTATGACTCAGCTACTTATTGCATTTTATGGTCTATCGATAGCTGTGTTGGTGCGTGTGTGTCTCACACTTTCAGTGCACTCGTGTGTTCGTAAATGATCCGGTAGGTTATTGTCTTCGTAGGTGTCGATATCAGCTTCCCTGCGGCGCCAAGACTGTCGTCTTTTGTCTGCATTTGCATTTTATGCGCCAAATGAAATAAGTTGCAACGCATTCAAATATCTTGCCGACAAGCAACAATCAGACCTGTAAGCAACAAGAACAAAACGTGCATAACTTTGTAGCTACAGGGTGTTCGGTAGCAGTATTAGAACATGAAAGGTAAATTAAAAAAAATAATTAATTATTTATGAAAAAAAGTTTATTTCAACTATTACAATGAAGTGGCTGTGGAATACGGATTCTATTTTTGAGCAAATATTTCCTCCAAATGTTGGCCGTTACGTCGGAACATCATCATCATCATCTTTCGGCACTACATCTCTTTGTGAGCTTCGGCCAGCTGCACGTGGGACTTCCATACACCTCGCGACTTTTTTCCAATTCTTTATCCCAAGTTCTCCTCCTCTAGTTCGTCGGTCCATCTTGTTCTCGGCCTTCCTCTTGCTCTAGAGCTGATCGCTCTGGCTTCTACAATTTTCTTCTGCATCCATTGTTGTTGTACGACCCAACCATCTTAGCCGGTGTACTTTAATATGATTTGCGTTACGTCGCCAATATTCTTGAAATCTGGTCTCCGTACTTCATGCCACTCGTTAGAGATGTGAAGTCGGAATGACATTAACTTCGCGAAAGATATTTACTTTTAGTACTGAGATAGTCATTGGGTTTGCTCAGAGATTTTACTTTTGAGGTACCCTCATGGAAAAAGTCCATAGGGGTAAGATCCTGCGACTTGGGTGGCTAGAATATACCAAAGAAACCACGTATCACTTTGTTTAGGGATGCCGGAGTATCGCCATCATCGCGATGTGCCACGTAGCGCCTTCTTGCTTAAACCATGGCATGTGTACTGGGGGCAGAATGCTTTCTCTTATTGGTAGAAAACAATCCTTCAGCATGCGCCTATAGGAGACACCGTCAATAGAAAGTGTTTGTCCGCGGCAATTTTCCAAAAGTAGGGTCCAGTTATTCCACTGAAGAGTTATTCACTTTAAGACTATGATGGGGCTACTGATGTTTTAACAGCCAGCTCTGTCCTTTAGGTGACGAATAATGGAAATTTTGCAACTTTGTTACACATCCATTTAAACGAAAATTGGCTTCAACACCCCAAAAGACAGTGCTTACCGTACGAAATATACGAAACATTGCATCGTATAAATTTTTACGCAGATTATAATCCTTAATTTTAATTGCTTAAACACTTGCACGATTTGAATTTTGAAGGGGGGAAGTCTAAAATTCTTCTTCAGTATTTTATTTGCAATAGTTTTTGAAAGTCCCAGGTTAGACGCTCTCTTGCGCACGGACTGATGCGGAGTATCGTGCAAACTTGTAGCGCCGAGTTACATTTTTTCATTTGTTCTGGATATCCGGCTGAGCCCCGGCCCTGGACTACGACGAGCAGTTATACACGAATCGTTGGCCTTGAAATACGACTCAACTGCGAACGCACGTTGTTCTCAACGTCCACCCGCGCGAAGAAACTTTCAATTTAAAACCCAACTCCGCCACCGAACACCCTGCGCTTCTATAGCTCTTACCACGGACTACTTGACATTTTGTGAAAGAGCAGCAATATCGACCGCTTCTTTATTTGAGTTTTGCTTGGCTTGACATAATCTTAATTTTGTTATTTGTTCGCAGAGTTAATTGTTTGATTTGGATAGCCGTTTGGATAAGAGAAACTTTTTGCTAAGTATTAAACATTACATTTAATGAGATTCGGTTTGTGTCTCTTTATAATCAGAAGTAGATAGCTCTGGGCGACACTTCTAACTTTGCACATAACCAAGTAATCTCTTATTTGCACTTTAAGGGGTCCATGAATTCAATGAAAAGAAGAAATGTGGTGACTTGCTTATCACATACCTTACTCGGGACTCATTCTTCCGTGAGGATCTTGTCTAGTGTTGATTCGGGTTGCAATTTACAGTCTGGTCCTTTATACAGACGTTGCTCGGTAAGTGGTAGAGAGTTTGCTTCCCGACAACCAGCACCGCCGAAAAATCTAGCTCAACTACATGAACACTTAGCGATATTTACCAAATGCGTGAACGCACTATGAAGGTCCCGTTGTGGTTCGACAGATCATTAAAGAAAAATAGCTTTTTGGAAAAATGTTCCATTAGTATTTAAGTTGTATGGATAGATTAGAGTGCGGAGTGACACAATAAAGTTAGTTTTAGTTTAGAGTTTAATAAAGAATTTGAGTGCGATATTAAGTATAAAAAGTGCCAAAGTATGTATGTAAGCGAATAACTATACACAGTATTTTCCTATTACTAAACAACTACCTCCCTTCAACGACGAATTTCCAAAAGATGGTTCACCGGACAGTCCATCACCAATTTTACAAAATCTCTCACTTGAATGCCATTATCAGAGACCAATAACTACTTAGTGCATTAGAAAATCTGCCGCTGCCTCTTGAGTCTTGCGTTAATATGGCGTAATTATCTTACTTTCTGTTTATTGTAGCCGTTGAAAATCCTACTTAAACAATTTTTACCTTGACAGATCCAGCAAATATACTACGCAGAATACCACCTCTTCACATCTCAGGCTTACTCTTATTCATCTAAAAGCCCATTTTTCATTAAAACAAATGCATTCAAAAGGTATTATTTAGTAAATATTTGCGCTCACAGACAAATTTTAAATTTCACTCCGAAAAATACACTTTAAGATATACATTTTTTCATTTTATATTTTCAATACATTTAAGATTCGCCCACAAAAATTTTTATATATCTGCATAATAACGACAACTCTGCGACCAACGATAAAACCAAATTTTAAATAGTTTCACATAAATCCAATTTAGTTAGCAGCCAGTTTAGTTAGAGACCAATTTATTTAGGTGTATAAAATAGTCTGGAGATACAAAAATTTTGAGCATAAAAAAAATCGAGCTAACTTTTAAAAGCCCAACTGAGGTTTTGAACTTGGATTTACTTTTCGAAAATATTAATGAAACCTGGTTTCTTTTGGATCTGCGTGAGTGCGATCAACAAGAGCAACAATCCCTAAAATTCAATTGGTATAAAACAGCATAGCAAAAATAATTCTAGAGGTTCTAATTAGCAACCATGAAATCGGGATGAAAAGTTTATGGAATTTTTATAACTTTCACATGAGATTTTGAATTGGATTTTTATGGTTTTTGTTAGTCAGTGACAATGGACAAAAAATATTGATGCTGGGTATAAATGCAGTCCGTGCCCGAAGAATAGAACCGGTTTTTTTCTTTTAACTTCAAGATATAAGTATTTCATTCTGCTTTTTGCTGCGTAATAGTCCCACTCCAGGGCTACGACGTCAGTGCTAACTCAGGTTAGTATCGTTGGAAAGTTTCCCATAAACGCTAATAAACATAAATGACAGAAGTATGTGAAGCGTTTTGAGGCGGATTTTTTATGCACGCATTCGAAGGGTCCGAAATTATTCTACGCCATGGCTGCAAAAGTAATTAAAAATGAAAAAAGTTTATTGTGATGTGGAATCAGCGCTAAAAGGTATAACAAAAATGTTGATGACTTTTCCGAGCGCGGATTGAGGCGAGTGGTAACAAATAAGCAGATCGTCCAATTTTTTAAGCGGAACCGTTCTTTGCGAGTACGCCAAGCACGATCAGTTTTTGCTAAAAAAGGAATAGATATGAGTATCAACACCATCGAACGTCGACTGAAGGAGGCGAACATATCCTACCGTCCCACATCATCAAAACCACTGCTCTCACATTGAAAAACAAGAAAATGGCGTGACAGTATTGGACTGGCTTTCCCTGTCCCCAGACGCCAACCCCATTGAAAACGTGTGGAGAACTATGAAAACGCATCTTGCCGGAAGCCCATTCGATGATTTAAAAGAACTCGTGGGTCAAGTTCGCAAAATCTAGTCTTTTTTGTGGACGAGCTACGCAGAAAATCTGGTTTAAAGCATGAAGAAGTTGCCAGGCTATACTCGCAATAGATGAAGGTACACGGTTTATTGAGTAATTGGGACTCGTTCTTTTGTACATACTTTCATGTAAAAAAAATTTAGATATATATCTTGTATACTTCATGAATAATCGCGGTGTTTATTTTCTGACACAGACTGTAAATATACATATTTGAAATTTCAACTTGTACTTGTAAACAGTTGTCAATAGCTTGTAAAATCTTCACATTGCATTACGAAGGAAATCTTATTTAGAGTTCTAATTCATGATAAATAATGCAAAAATTTACGAACAGTAAATAAAATAACTATTGTGAATTTATTGGGTTGAAAGTTTTGAATAAATAATAGGACTATGAATAAGTTCGTGCGGTTTTACAACAGATGGCGTAACTTGATTATTATTCCATCGATCCACATTTCCAAACATTCATTGGAGAGCTACTGTCGTAAGGCACAAACGTCAGTATAAGTTTTTTATTTGAAGCGTAAACAACAATATTTTTACCACACTTGAAAATGTCGAATTTCGTGCCAAATAATGTGTTTTTGCGGGGAATTCTTCTTCATTATTTTAATATGAAGAAAAAAGCAGCCGAAAGTCATCGTATCTTGGTGGAAGTTTATGGTGAGCATGCTCTATCTGAGCGAACGTGCCAGAAGTGGTTTGCACGCTTTAAAAGTGGTGATTTTGGCTTGGAAGACGAAGAACGCGAGGGTGCGCCGCCAAAGTTCATGGATACCGAATTGGAGGAATTGCTCGATCAAGATCCGGCTCAAACGCAAGAAGAGGTTGCAAAAACTTTGGGAGTTGATCAATCAACCATTTCCAAACGTTTAAAAGCCATGGGAATGATCCGAAAGGTAGGCCATTGGGTGCCGTATGAATTGAAGCCAAGAGACGTTGAACGCCGTTTTATGGCATGCGAACAACTGCTTCAACGGCACAAAAGAAAGGGTTTTTTGCATCGAATTGTGACTGGCGATGAAAAGTGGGTCCATTACGACAATCCAAAACGTCGGGCAACGTATGGATACCCTGGCCATGCTTCAACATCGACGTCGGCGCAGAATATTCATGGCCTGAAGGTTATGCTGTGTATCTGGTGGGACCAGCTGGGTGTTGTGTATTATGAGCTACTGAAACCGAATGAAACGATTACGGGGGATGTCTACCGACGACAATTGATGCGTTTGAGCCGAGCACTGCGAGAAAAACGGCCGCAATACGCCGATAGACACGACAAAGTTATTTTGCAACATGACAATGCTCGGTCACATGTTGCACAAGTGGTCAAAACATACTTAGAAACGCTCAAATGGGATGTCCTACCCCACCCGCCGTATAGTCCAGACCTTGCGCCATCCGATTACTATCTCTTCCGATCGATGCAACATGGCCTGGCTGACCAGCACTTCCGTAATTACGATGAAGTCAAAAAATGGATCGATTCGTGGATTGCGGCAAAACCGACCGAATTTTTCACAAAGGGAATCCGTGAATTGCCAGAAAGATGGGAAAAAGTAGTAGTAAGCGATGGACAATATTTTGAATATTCAATAAAGTTTCAAATTTCGAAAAAAAACCGCACGAACTTATTCATAGTCCTATTAATAAGATGTGTTTTGCAGGAAATCCTAGTTTTGTCTATTTTACCATTATGCAATAGTAAATTTGAAAAAAAAAATTCAAATTGATTTTTAGTTATGTGAATTAACAAAAATAAAAATAAAAATCCAGAAAAATTTAATTGAAAAAGTCAAAAAATATATGACACGTTTTCGCAACATGTAATTCATTCATAAATCTATCGACCATTTATCTTAACAGTTAGGTTCATGTATATGAATGTAGACAATAATTGAAAAATTATCTCTATTAAATGAAAATTATTATATCGGATTATGAAAATTCAAAATTGCAAACTCACCTGGCAATGAGATTAATAATCCAAATCCTAGCGTCAACCACGTGACAACAGTTAGAGTGGAAGCTGCGGCGTGGTGGCTACTCGCTTTTAGGAAACTCATTATTACCACAACCAAATGCATTTGCTGCACACCGAATTCAATTTGCACAATGTAATTAAATTTAATTGGAAATCGTTTGTGATTTTACGTAGTTTGTTATGAATGATTGTTCACAGTGGCGCTACGCCCAGATTATGGATGAGAGTGGCAAAGGAAGCTAAATGCGTTTCTCGTTGGTGAAATCACGTTAAATTCTTGTGGAAATGCCACCTTGTTAGATTTCGAATCTTCAAAAGCTTAATTCTCTAATTTTACGTATACGACCCGACACACACTTACACCTGTCATATTTTGCAATAATTCTATTTAGTCTGCTTTGTGATTTGGTATGTTAACTTTCAAAGCGTTTTTTTAAGATAAGTTAATGTTTCACCATAGAAAGAGTTGTGTAGAATACCGAGTGGCGACGTAGTAAGAGTTCAATTGATGATGCCGATGCTTGTTGAGCGGAGCAGTGCGCGCGCGAATTGTATTCAGATGTAGTGCAACCGCTGTGCTTTACAATTTTTCGTTGCTTCATAGTGCATCATTCACATCTGTAGCAGTCACTATTACAACATTAGTGGGTACATTCTTGAGTACTGCTATTTCAGCCGCCGAATGATTATCTATTTTTGTGCTTGTCGAAATTTTTTTTATCTGCAGTCGTTGACCCTTCACAGTCACAACGGCAGCTGGCAGTTGGTCGTTGCCTCTTATGGTTTTTAAATCTTTTACTCAATTTTTCTTCACTATTACGGAAGCATGTGGAGGTGGTGCTCTGTTGGCAGCACTTGTAGCACTCAAACACTAAGGAATCAAACTTTTTGCGCTGGTTTCCTTTATTACGCCTTGCGCTCACAAGCTCCACTTAAAGTTGTGTTTGTCCTTTTTTAGTGGATAGATGTAGAGTGATATTTGTAAGCAAAAATTCTGAAGTTGGCATGAAAGTTTGTTTTTTATGTTTTTCTAGCGCCACTTTTTCCCTCACTTCGATCAGCCGTTCCTTGGCCCCGCTTTTCCGCTGCAGTTTTTTGGATTGCTTGTCGGCGCCTCTTTTTTGTTGGTCCCTGTTATTATTGATGTTTTTGTGGGCGATATGGCTGTTGGTTGTGTTGTTGATGTTGCAGTTGTTCCGCTACAGTTTTGTTATCGTTCAAGTGTTTGTTGTTGGCGTCGTTGTTATTGCACTTAAACGTCTCTTTGAGTGTTTTCGTCTGTTTTTCTCAATTGCCTGCCTTTTGCTTGTATTCTCTCCGTACTTCACTCTTCTTCTTCTTCTTCCTTTTCTGCTGCTTACTTGCCCTGCTGTAAGGTGTTTGTCCTTTTTGTTTTTCACAACTGTTTACCACTTTGGTTCCGCACTCGTTAGCTCTCTTTTCCTCGCCGTTTACTCTGCTTAATGGTGTTTGTGGTTTTTCTGCTGTTTTGATTTTTTATGCCAATAAACTTTGTAGTGTTGCCGGCTTTTAGGCGCGTTGTGGCTTTAACTGTTGCTTCGGCTGTTGGTGCCTCTTTTTGCCGCTTTCGCTTGTCTGCTTCTCAATGGCAGCAACTCACTCGCTTGAAGAGAAAAACGAACGCATTTGTTTTTGCTGCTCAGTTGCATGTGTGCATTGGCCGTGTGTGTGTGAGTGTATGGCCGGTTGTGTGGCTATGTGGGCGGAATGTTCCACCGTACGTTATTCTCGGATGCAGCTAAGCGACCGACAACAACACGCTTCGTTGAACTGCAGTTCACTTAACAAAGGCTGTTGGGCACTTTGACGTTGAACTCGTCGTCGCTCGTCACAATTGAACATTTTGACTATCTTATGAGAATTTCAACTTCGAAACGCATTAGTGAATTTAATTAAAATGCATACATTTTCATTTGCTTATAATTAAAATTTTACGTTGGCTTTCATTAAATTTCGATACAAATTTTCACTTTCACTCTATAATTAATTTTAATTAAATTTTATTCCTAAATTTTAATGCGTTTAAGCGTTTTAGTGCTGCTAATTGGGTATTTATTTCTTTAGAATATTTTCATATAAATCACTACCGAACCTTCGTATTACAGCGTGTGTGTTTTTTTGGATTTGTTTTTACTTTTAGGAGCTTAAGATTCGATCTAATTAATTCGCCTTCTGTTAGCTGCAATTATTTGTACGCCACGCATACGATTATGCCATTTCAGCTTAACGAGTATGAAATCTGCAAAGAAAAAATGATAATTTATCATCACCATGGCAACAACAAACACATACCTAAACAGAATAAACCAACAATGTTTTGCTGGTAGTGAAATATTAGATAAATTATATTGCGTAATTGTTATTGTTGCACACTGACGCATAAGTCCTTGAGTGGTGTGTCATCATGCATGGTAACTCTAGCTTCTACTTAATAACCACGCGACGCACATACAACAACAACGCAAGAGTTCTTCGATTACACTTGTCGTCCGTTTTGAAGAAGAAGAGTGCCACGCTGGAAATACACCAGTTTTTGCGAGGCAATTATTTATTAAGAATATGAGAACATAAGGGAATAGAAGGTTGTACTTCTGCCTAATATTTACTTGCTTGCGTTAATTAAAATGTCAAGTTTTCGGGCAAAATACTCTTAAGTATTTAACGGCTGTCGTTACTGTTGCTTGATAAATGGAGAGACCTTAAATTTAGTATGTCACAGTATTTTCTACAACAGTAACAATCAAATATATTGCAGTTATTGAGTTTTTATCTGTGGAAGGTTTAAAAGCAAAGGAAATTTATGAACGAATATTGAAAGTGCTCAAGGACTTTTTGCCATCAATTAGTACAGTAGGATGATGGGTTGCTGAATTTAAATATGTTTGAACAAGCCTTGAAGACGATCCACATCAAGGTCGACCAAAACAACAAAAACGACAGAAATCGTAGAAAAAATACAGGATATCGTATTGGAGAATCGTCGAGTGACTCAAAAGATGCCGCAGGCATCTCATTGAACAGGGTGAGCAATATTTTTACTGAAGCATTGGGTTTCAGAAAGCTGTGCTCACAACGGGTGCGGCATTTGCTAATAATGAAAAACAAAAAAACAAAAACACATTCGAGTGTGACTTACTCATCAACATTTAGAGCGTTTTCGAAAGGCTAGTGTGAATTTTGTGCATCGATGCATCAATATGGATGACGCTTGAGTCTTTCACCATCAACCTCAATCGAAACAAGAGGCTAAACTGTGGTGTGAACCTGGTTCTTCGGCTCCGAAACGAAGTCGCGTCCAGAAATTGGCTAAGAAGGTGTTAGCATCAGTTTTTGACGTGATAACGTCTTATAATTCGGTGGGGGGTCATTTTTCCCAGGCTGCACGCACGAAAAAATGTGTCGTTACCTTGCTCATTAGTGTTACCTTGCTCATTGCATTGAATGAACTGCAAGCGAAAGCGCGGAACGAACGACAAAGCAAACAAAGCAAACGAACGGCAACGTTCGACATCTTACTCTCTCCTACTTAAGTGAGCGTATATATGTATGTATATGCGCATATGTACATACATATATAAATTCACGTATTTGTATTTGCATATGCCTTCTTATTGATTATTATTAATTTGATTCACTTGAAGAATTTAAAATAAAACCAAGTTTGTTAATAATACCTGTTGTTTTAATGTTATTATTATTAATTTTTTAATATATATGAAGGAAAAAATGTATGGTAATATTTACCATATCTATACTAATATTATAAAGAGGAAAACTTTGTTTGTTTGGTTGTAATGAATAGGCTCAAAAACTACTGGACCGATTTTAAAAATTCTTTCACCATTCGAAAGCTACATCACGAGTAACATGGATTATATTTTATTTTGGAAATAGGGCTCGAGATATAGGTCAAAACGTGGACCCAGGTAACCTTCGGATGTGTATGTACAATATGGGTATCAAATGGAAGCTGTTGGTGAATGCTTTAGTCCAGAGTATTTTTCATGCCGCTCCGTGACTAGGGTCTCGAGATAGAGACCAAAACGTGGACCCTAGAATGTGTTTGTACAATATGGATATCAAATTGAAGCTGTTGGTGAATGCTTTAGTACAGAGTATTTTTCATGCCGCTCCGTGACTGGGGTCTCGAGATATAGGTCAAAACGTGGACCCGGGTAACCTTTGGTTGTGTATGTACAATATGGGTATCAAATGAAAGCTGTTGATAAGTGCTTTAATACGGGGAAATTTTCATACCTATTGATGACTAGGGTCTGGAAATATATGCCAAAACGTGGACCCGCCGTGTCTTTGAACCGAATTAAACCAAACTTACACACATTGTTAAGGAGGTATTGAAGATGGTTTCCGTATAGTTTGGATACCTATTGGTAAATAGGGTCTCGAGATATAGGTCAAAACGTGGACCCGGGTAACCTTCGGATGTGTATGTACAATATGGGTATCAAATGGAAGCGGTTGGTGAATGCTTTAGTTCAGAGTATTTCCATCCGCTCCGTGATTAGGGTCTCGAGATAGAGACCAAAACGTGGACCCTAGAATGTGTTTGTACAATATGGATATCAAATGAAAGCTGTTGATAAGTGCTTTAATACGGGGTAATTTTCATACCTATTGATGACTAGGGTCTCGAAATATATGCCAAAACGTGGACCCGCCGTGTCTTTGAACCGAATTAAACCATTGTTAAGTAGGTATTGAAGATGATTTCCGTATAGTTTGAATACCTATTGGTAGATAGGGTCTCAAGATATAGGTCAAAACGTGGACCCGGGTAACCTTTGGTTGTGTATGTACAATATGGGTATCAAATGAAAGCTGTTGATAAGTGCTTTAATACGGGGTAATTTTCATACCTATTGATGACTAGGGTCTGGAAATATATGCCAAAACGTGGACCCGCCGTGTCTTTGAACCGAATTAAACCAAACTTACACACATTGTTAAGGAGGTATTGAAGATGATTTCCGTATAGTTTGAATACCTATTGGTAGATAGGGTCTCGAGATATAGGTCAAAACGTGGACCCTGGTAACCTTCGGACGTGTATGTACAATATGGGTATCAAATGAAAGCTGTTGGTGAATGCTTTATGATATGTTATGTTATGTTATGTTATGTTATGTTATGTTATGTTATGTTATGTTATGTTATGTTATGTTATGTTATGTTATGTTATGTTATGTTATGTTATGTTATGTTATGTTATGTTATGTTATGTTATGTTATGTTATGTTATGTTATGTTATGTTATGTTATGTTATGTTATGTTATGTTATGTTATGTTATGTTATGTTATGTTATGTTATGTTATGTTTTGTTATGTTATATTATGTTATGTTATGTTATGTTATGTTATGTTATGTTATGTTATGTTATGTTATGTTATGTTATGTTATGTTATGTTATGTTATGTTATGTTATGCTTTGTTATGTTATGTTATGTTATGTTATGTTATGTTATGTTATGTTATGTTATGTTATGTTATGTTATGTTATGTTATGTTATGTTATGTTATGTTATGTTATGTTATGTTATGTTATGTTATGTTATGTTATGTTATGTTATGTTATGTTATGTTATGTTATGTTATGTTATGTTATGTTATGTTATGTTATGTTATGTTAAAGTTTATTATGTTATGTTAATGTTAACTCATTATCTATATCCATACAAAATATCTATCAAACAAATAAAATTAAAATTTTCTTTTGAAAAATGCAACCATTCAATCAGTATTTTCTTAGACGTTATCACGTTAAATTATCGTCAGTAAACCGACTTTACAGACAACCTCTTTTTTGGGATGCGAAAGGAATTTCGTTTGTGGGTTATGTGGTTGTGGGCAAATAGATAAACCAATAAATTTTGAAAATTATTGAAACCTTTTAGACCAGCCAAAGGAAAAACTTCGTGAAAAATCCCAGTTTGCAAAAGAAAAAAATAAATATTTTTCGTCAGGACAATGCAGCGAGTCACAAAATCATTTTCACAATGGCAAAGTCCATTAATTAGTGTTCGAATTGTTAGAGCATCCACCGTATTTACGATATTCAACCCCTAGCGACATCCATCTTTTTCCACACCTAAAAAAACTCATGCGTGAAAGCGTTTTTCATCGAATGATGCGATCATAACAACTGTGGAAGTGTATTTTTCAGAGCTTACCGATTCTCACTTCAGGGATGGAATTTATAAATTGGAACCTCATTGGAACAAATGTATTGATATTCAGGGATACCATATGGAATAATAAAGTGTATTTTAAATTATAAAATTGTATTTTTTTTTTGTATGGAATCGCAAAATCTTCTGAACAACCTACTATATGGGTGTCGTGACAGTTATTATATCGAGTGTTTGTTAAGACCTGCGGAATTTAAAATGATAATACAAATAATAAATTTTGTTGGAATGAATTTCTATTATTATAATCTGGTAGATAATTACGTGGCATCTATTTTTTTTAATATCTGAGGAATATATCCGGAATATGTTCGCTGCGGCTACGAGTTGCATGATCTATTCAATTCGTCCAGTTTTTGACGTATGTACATATGGTGCCAATGGTGGCTTGCACTAAATTGTGAAAGTAAATGAAAATAAAATGTAAAAAAATAAAGCGAAATTAAGTGAAATAAAGCAAAAAATACAAAAACAAAAAATACAGAGATCTGTATTCATGGTATCTACTCAATTACTCGCCAATTTTTAAACACTTAAGAAACATCAATGGGGGCAGAATTTGGACTGCTTCCACCAAAGCATAATCCCTTGGTAAATTTGCCGGGGATTAATGTAAGTCCCAGCGTCTTAGCTGCTATATCAAATCTCTATAATAAAAATGGAATAAAGTAAAAAAAAAAAATTCACCCAAACCCAAGTGTGTATATAAGTATATTGCGAGGCGAACACATAATTGCCACGCTAGGAGACGAGCACTACGAGTATTTGGACGTATGACGACGGCGTACTTACGTGATCAAATATAGATTTACATAACCTGGATATGAAATAAGAACAACACTAACAAAATGTAAATACCACCACCCAAAAGCGTCAGCTCAAAGAATGAATATCCCAAGGAAACTAGGAGAAAGAGGGATGCTAAACATAAACATTTTATACGACCCTCAGGTACAAAACTTAAGAACCTTACTTACAGAACTCACTTTAAGAACTTACTTTAAGAACGCAGCAGCCAACTCTCAATTTTAAAATAAGATGTTTAACGCAGATGAAAACCTCACGGCATTAAATCTAAAAGAGGGCAGTGACTTAGAAGTAACTACAATAAAAAATCGAATCGATAGATGGAAATCCAGATCAATTCACAGAAAATATAAAACCACAATAGTCCAGCAATTCATAGGCCAACAATTTACATTCAACTGATCTCAAGTGAGATGATACAGCGAGAGATACAGTGTAGTGCTGCCAGAGGCTCAGTTGTGGTCAAACTCTGAAAATGAGCCCGGCAAACACTGTTTTCGCGTTTTAACGGATGGCTCCACGACCGAGCATGGCTCCGGTTCTGGGGTCTACGTGGCGTCCAGCAGGACAAAACTGCACTTTGCTCTTGGAATGCATACATCTGTGCTTCAAGCGGAGGTGTATGTAGTGCAAGAAGCGATGAACTTTGTTGTGGAAAACCGATGGAGAGGCAGACCAGATATGTCTGCAGCGACAGCCAAGCTGCGCTCATGGCCTTAGACAGCCCCCCAACCACATCAATGGTAGTCGAGTCCTGTAAATCTTGGCTGAACTATGTCGGTAGGCATAATAGCCTGATGCTAACAGTGGCCCCGGGACACGTGGGTATAGCGCGGGTAACGATACCTCTGAATAAGATGTTGGCCTCAGAGCCCGTTTTGCTACTCCTTTCTATGGCCATCAAATCAACGGTTAGCAAATGGGTTACTAGAACCCTCAAGCGAGCTTGGCAGACTGAGATGTATTAAACTGATGTTACTTGTCATGCCCGATCGACTGTCGCAGACCCTCCAGTCATTAAGCAGAACGGAGTGCAGATGGCTGGTTGGACTGATGACGTGCCACTTTCTGTGGGCGAAGCACATAGAAAGGTTGGGCATCTCAGTCAATGTACTCTGCCCAGCTTGTGCAGAGGAGGATGAGACGGCGGACCCTTCCTGTGCGTCTGTCCCGCTTTCACTCGAATCAGGTTTGAGGTCTTTGGCACTGATGTGAAGCGACCATTTTGGCTCATTGGCATCACAAGATCTACTCAGATTTCTTCGGAGATCGGGTAGATTTAAAGAAAATTAAAAGGGTAGTACAATGGACTTAATTAATGTCTGAGTGCTGCACTTGCTAGTTGTCCCGACAAAAAAAGGGTAAATCATTGAAAATACTGAATATAAAATATACTGGTATAGATTCATCCTAGTTTCTACTCAAACACAACTATACCAAATAGGGTAGAAATTACTAATAAAATAACAGAAATAATTCGCTTCGCTTTACTCTATTTTTGAAAACAATACTCAGTCTACAGAAAGTTAAAATAATACCAATTGCAAAGAGCTCAACGGAAATAAACAGTGGAAGCTATGACTGAAGTAAATCTAGATCCTAAAATCATCATGCAGCAGCAGATAACATACCTTATAAAAGCAGCATCGATCACAAGAGAGACGCTGGGATAGCAAACTTAATGGCTGAATGATGGAAGAAAATGACTAAATAACAGAGCGCAACCATTGGTCTTCGGACCCGGATACGTGAACTCCAGTAATTAACTGTGAATGTTGGATTTCGATTAAAAAATAAAATAAACTTAAAATAATAGGCGATTTCATTTCACTCCACTCACGCACCACACGAAATAGTTTTCAAATCCTTTTAGAACCATTAGAATGCGTTTAGTGCTCCAGCGAACGATTTAAAAGGCAATAACATGTCCGATAAAAGGCAAACTACATAAATACAAACTTCATTAAAGTCAGGAAAAAAAAATACTAACAACAAATAACAATAAAGTCCTGTGGAAGAAAAAGCAAACAAAAGCGAATATATTTGATTTTTTGTATATTCGCACAGCTGCTTTGTAACAATGGAAGCAAAAACACCTTCTCGACTTTGGTAACCTCAGTACACGTCTGCCCATATAAGTAGGCAGAATACCCGCTTGCTTCCATGCCAGCAGGTCAGTAAACTTCACGGCAGTTCCGAGCTGTAATATTGCTAATATATGTACGTTTATGTGTCCTGGGATGTTTATATATACATTAATGTATGTAGGGAGCCTCACATATGGAAAACCGCACACAAATTTTGAGACACAAAATTAAATATTAGTACTATTTTATATCCACTGAGGGACACGAACAGATGTGTACCGACGCCCATTCATATCAATGTTCATTTAAATTTTGTTTACAAGATGTATACACACGCAGACGTAGACATATTGACACACTTTCAACTTGGCTAAAATACTTGTGGTTCTGTTTTGGGGCACACACGCCTGCTGTGTGGCCAATGATGGTCTCCTGCTCTGATACTGAAAAAGTGTTTTCAAATATATGCCCTTGAAGCAAGAAGATCGGGCTTTTATATGTGTAAGTAGAATATTTCACAAATTCGAGCCACCTAATGAATATAAAAGTGTATTGTTATTTTAAACGCAGGCTTTTTACGTAATTGTTGTCGTAAATTCATTGAATTCGTATACTAACACAGTTACTTAGTTTCTCGGCCAACTCGCTTCTTGAATCTTGTGAGTATTCGTACGGTTCTCACTTTCTCACTGGCCTCCATGGGGAGGTGGTGTGTTGCGTTGTTTTTTGGTGTTATTGCTTGTTTGTTGTACAACACTACGAGACGTGCCGCAATCAAATATTTAATATGCACAGAGGGATACAATCACTGACTTCATGGGGTGGGGTGGGTTTGAAAACGAAATACAATATATTACCAAAACCTTTACGTAAATCTTCAATTTAAGATCGAGGCTTATTGCAGTGGATTTCAGACAGAGGTAGCTTCCATTTAATAAATAGTCAACTAGTTGTCCACTCGTGTTATACCTTTTTAAGGGAGATATTCAATATTTATGCTTGTGGTCAAGCGGCATACAAAGCTTAAGGCCTTAAAAGAGTGTGTGGCCGAAGCTAGTTGCTCATCATACGGAAATGAAACTGAAATTGTACGCCCGAAGAACTAAATATGTAGGCCGTCAAAGTCAGTACAGTGGATGCTGGGCTCAAATCATCACTTTTAACGTTGCAAAGTTTCTTTCATCAAGGGAGTGTCGGAAGTAGCCGTAGGCCAAAAAACGTGAATAGTCAATCTAGCATTGTCGATGCTATCTGGGTACTGTCTGCTGAAAATCCATGTTCTAAGACTCAGCATTGCTTCAACTGCTTTCAGTGGTAGCTAAGTAGAAAACAATGAGGTGAGCTTATCTTAGCATTTTCTTCCAAGCTGCAATGCTTTAACGAAACTAAGGCTCAAAATTTGCATTCTTTCATTCTTAACCCTTTTGCATCTTTCGAAGAAAAACTCTCTCTTATCACCAAGAACGGAATAATTCACAATAGATTATGTTTTTGTTAAAGTTTTAGGAAAATAAATAACTTTTTTCCATTAGAACAAACACTAAAAGTCTTGCCGCCGCAAAGTATTTTGAGAACATCGCACATTTCGAGCGGTAATGCAAAGGGGTTAAACTCTCGCGAAGCCCAAAATGCCATACCCTGGAGTGAAAGAACACAACACAAAGTAATATGCGGTTGAAGGTGCGTGAGAGAAATGTGAAAATTCGACTCAGAATGCAAGACGAAGATGAAATATGAGGTGAATAATTTGCCCAATTTTGACGTCATACATACACTGTTCCTGTGAAAATCATTGGGAATTGAATAGCGCTAAGAGATGGGCGTTACTCTTACGTTTAGTACATTGGGTGCAAACCCCACGCTTTGCAATATTTTTTCCTGTTTCCTTTCTCGTTTCTCGTTTCTCTTTTCCTATTTATATTTATCTTTAATTTTTATTCTTCGGTCTTTTTTATTTTTTCTTTTTATATTTCCTCTTCTCCTTTTTTCTTCTTCTTTCTACCTTTTAATTTCCTTTGCCTTTTTTGGAGTTTTTCTGTTTTTCTTTTCTATATCTTTTTCGACTTTTTTTCTTTTTACTTTCTCTTCACCTTGTTATTTTTCTTTTTTCTTCTTTCTCGTTTCCTTTTTTCTTTTTGTCTTTTTCCCCTAATTCAATTTTTTCCTCACCCTGTTTTCTTTTTTTCTCTTTTTTTCCTTTCTTTTTTATTTGAACTTTTTTACTCTTTCCCTTTTTTCTACTTCCTCTTTCTCTCCATTTTCCTCTTCCCTTTCCTCTTGCTCTTCTTATTTCCTTTTCTTTTTCTGTTTCGCGTGTTTTCTTATGCTTTTTATTTTTTCCTCTTTTTTCACCGTTTTTGTATACTTTTTTTCGCTTTTCCTTTTTATTTGTGTTTTCCTTTCCATTTTGCTTTTCTACTTCCTCTTTCTTCTTCCTTTTCCTTTTCCTTTTCCTTTACTTTTTCCTTTCTCTTTCTCTTTCTCTTTCTCTTTCTCTTTCTCTTTTTCTTTTCCTTTTCCTTTTTCTTTTTCTTTTTCTTTTTCTTTTTCTTTTTCTTTTTATTTTTCTTTTTATTGTTTTATTTTTTTCATTTTCTATTCCGTTCACTTTTTCTTTTCCTTCTTCGTTTTCGTTTTCGTTTTCGTTTTCATTTTCGTTTTTCCTTTCTTTTGTTTCTTTTTTTTCCTCCTCAGAAAACTTGAACATTCTTATACCGCAAATTCAGTTTACACAAAATCGTCTGTGACTATCTAATTTATCCTCGAACGACTGTCCAGATATAATTTGACTTATCTAATGGGTGCCCCATTAGAAACCGACATTTTAAATTTTGCAGTTTCTTGTGACAATCAAAAAAGTTTTTGTTAGACAGAAAAAGGTTGGTAGTGGATTTTTCCTTTGTTGAGAGTTTTGTGAGATTATGTCGTTTTCCCACGACCCAGCGATCTGAATGCTGTCAAGCCATTTGACTTCTGTCCTGAGCGAGTTTTTGAAAAGAACAACAAGGAAAATTCTTCAACTAATACGCGACATCTTGCGCACCGTCAATGAATTTGGGCAGGCATTATGCAAAAATGTTACCAAGTAAAATAACCCACATCTTGAGGTCGCTACTTTGCAGTTATGTGTGTCATACATAAGCTCCTTGCGTACACCCTGTATAACAAAAAAAGGCAAACTATTTAACGCATACTTGATTCCTATAAAATTTCAAAATTTAACACTGAGCATTACTTATGTATACATATTGTACATACATACAAACATGCCAAAAACACTCTTGTAAGTTCCCTGACCCCAAGTGAGAAATCGATGCCTTATCATTTGTAAAACAAGCGATTTCCTTCAACCGGAAGCCATTTATCATCTTTAGCTTGGCACTTGGTCATGAGGTTTGCTTGTGTTGCAAAGATTAGGCACTGACAAGCGAATGAAGTTATAGGCAGACTAATCGTGCAAGGATAGCATTTGTGGGAATATCAAAACTTCTAAACTTGGCCACTGCCTACTAACGTTGCTTATTTCAGCCGTAAATATAAACAACTCAACCAGTTCAAGATACTCACTCGTGCTTAATAGGCTAAGAATTGTTGTTACTGTTAAGAAAACAAATGGTTTAATGAGATTCGATTAGTGTGAGCTGACTGGCACGTGGAGCTACTGCTCGGCAAAAGATAATAAATGATTCCACTTGAGTGGTTCTTTAAGGGGCAATATTTTTGAGTGAATAGGGGCAGAATAGTGCCGGTTTGTATAGAAATGATTTATGTGGAAAATATTTTTTAATATCAAAAAACAGATTAAATCAAAAGTGTGTTCAGAAATGTTTGTTACGCTTAAATTTTTTAACTCATTCTAAAAAATTTGTGTGCTTATAAATTAAAGAAATTAAAATTAAAAATTAACGGAATAAGCAGCTGAGATTGCATTAGTTAATTTCAGCATAAAACATTTATTTAATAGATAATTGAAAAGAAACCAAAGATATATATTTTTTTAATAACAAAATTACATGTGAGTCGAATATGGCATCCACAAATTAACATGCTAATACAACAACAAAATGCATATATTTGCTATCATAATTTATTATAATATCAAATGCCAGTTCTATTGCTTATCAGTTTCATTTGTTTCGTTTAGATCACAAAAGTCTTTGAAGTTTGGAAAGAGCAGCAATAGGCAATATCGAGAACTCAATTGTCCAAGAATATGTTGATGGTTTTTGCCTCTATCTCATGAATAACCTCTGAGTGATTCGTCTTGAAGGCATGGCTCGTTTTCAGATTATTCTCCTATCCTATTCCGCAGTTTTCCAGTTTTTTTATGTTGAGCTTCCAAGTTCTCAAATTGCGAAACTTAGCAAATGTCCAGGTCTAGACTATTAAAAAGATTTGATTAAATATTATTCGTAGAGAGGCCTCGAACTACCGGTGGCTGCTATGTTGGGTCAGATTATAATGGTTACCCATAGGTGGGCCCACTTGGACGAGCAAATCAAGTTCATCCTTTGTAGTGCCATTTCAAGGGAAAGAAGGTGAAGGAAACTGATACGACGAAAGCAGAAAGGGAGGTTTGTGGGGGTTAGGCTGCTGGTGAAGTTCATCAAATTTTTGATATCAACAGGCGTAGGCGTAGTCCCGCGAGAGCATTGCGGCTAAGGAGCAGATGCGGAGATAGTTCCACATCATCCTCCATACAGCTGACGCAAAAAGGACTTGAAGTAATCCCAAGAATTACAGCAGGCATACCTCGCGGGTAGTGACCTGTGAGGACACCCATGAAAGTTGAGAGCTGAGATTTTGTTAACCTCAGAAGATCCCTCGAACGCCTCCGATCCACACGTGGTCAGACCGATTTTGCGACCTCGCAACTTTGTGCACTTGCCTTCAAGAGTAGAGATCAGATAGTCAATAGGCTCCCAATCCTCTGCTTACGCGGGGAAACTACCTCACAAGTCTCGTGTCTGCTTATAAGCAACGAATTTATGTGTACCTCTGCGTCTGCGTATTGAAATTTGAAAGATGTGACAGGGAGTGCATTGCATTTTATTTATTATATTAAACGTTTGTCATTTGTTGGCATTTTTGCATTTAGATGAGCGCAAATACCAGCAGAAAAGACCATATAGAGCAGCGTACATAGAAAAGCCAAAGCCAAAGTACATAAAACAAAGAGAAAAAATGCGAATGGAATAGCAAAAGCACTGCAGCAAATGTTGCAGGCATGCAAATTGTGTACAAAATGCGATTTGTGGTGATTTATGCACGCTTCGAGTTACATTATGGATTCCCACTGTCTAACATACTGCCCCCTCCCCTCTGCGCCAATTGCGAATTGCTTCTCACCCGGAGGGGCTAGTTGTGTGGCAGCTTTGAGGGATTGCGAAATGAAGTAGCGGGCGTGCAGGGCGAGCGGAATACACTCAGCGGTCGCAGTAAAACCAAAAGTCAACCTGAAAGTAGGAATCATGATTGAAGGACATAAACGCATTATGTGACATTTATACGAGCATTTGTCAGAGCTGTTGCATGTTTTTGCTTTTGCTGTCAATTCCCGGCAATCGCTGTTGCTCTGCTGTTGTTGGTGCCACAATCCGTGCAGCGACTTTGCGGCAATGGCAAAGGTGAAATGCTCACAGTAAAACCATAAGCTATGTGATTTGTTACTGCTGCGGATAAAGTGATTGTTGTTGTTTTTGTTGCTTTTATGCATACATAAGTGGCTTCCATTTTAGTTTTATTTAAACTACACATCACACACACAAATCTACATAGTACGTACATACATCGTGTCGATGTTCTTCCCGGGCAACGGTTTATTCGAAGTATTTTCTAATACAAATTCACGTATGTATGCAAGAGCGCATGTGCATGTGGCTGAGTGGCAGTTAAAAATTTCAATTTTATTGTTGTGTCAACTGTGCCAACTGTACGAGTATTGTCATGTTGCTTTTAATATCTGATTTGA
Source organism: Anastrepha ludens (assembly GCF_028408465.1). Lineage (NCBI taxonomy): Eukaryota > Metazoa > Arthropoda > Insecta > Diptera > Tephritidae > Anastrepha > Anastrepha ludens. Next base: position 4,852,077 of record NC_071499.1, on the reverse strand, counting down.
GTAGAAATGAAACAAAACAGCAAATGGAATAGCATTTGTGGACCTTTGAGCATCATTTTCGTGCCATTCGCAGATACGTACTCACACATGCAACTTTGTCTGCGTATAAGTATACACTTACCCTACAGGGAATACCTGACTTGTGAAGCAAATTCGTAGTTAGAAACTAAAGCAGTATTGCCAATTAAAAGTGGAAACATTTTTTTCTTGATCATTTGGATAATAAATATTAGGTTAGGTGAGCCAGGTTGCTTGTCTAAGAGCATAATATAATATAATAATAGTACAATAAATTCATAAGCCACAACATAAAACAACATTTTCAAATTCAAGGCATGAACTCCACAATACATTTTATTTTATCAAATTCCAAAGAGCATCCTTCTACGATTTTAGACGTAAGATCGCTACTATCAGCAAATGTAGAAACAGAACACCATGTTGTCTTAATGAAATTAAGGTTTGCTGTCCAAAAACACAAAAAATTGGTTTCGGGAATGCTGAAAAATGTAACATAGAAAGCTTAAGAGATTTTTCTGTGCAATATCTTTATCAGCAAAGTTTAGGAGGAAAAGTTAAAAATAATCCGATAGGTGGAACAACGATGACCATAAACGAAGCATGGCTCATATTAAAATATAATATTATCAGTGCTGCAAATGAAGCCATAGGTAAGAGTTAAAAGAACTAATGCAAAAAATACAAAACCTTGGTAACCCAGGAGTTAAAACTCTTGCCGCAAAGTTAAAACAAGACTACTTACGGTTTCGACAAAAATCCCTGTTTTATACTGAACACAAAACTGTCCGTAGCACAGTAAATAAAGAAATAAACGCAATAAAAAGGGCACATTGGGAACAGTTCTCAGCTGATATGGAGAACGACTTCTACGGAGCGCAGAAAAAAGTCTGGGGGATGCTACGAAACGGGAAGAAACCAATAAATAAATATTTATCATTCTCAAATATTCCTATATCCAAATGGACCTCTTAGTTTCAACACCTATACAGCAACAGAGAACAACAAAGAAGTACAGAACCGGAAATTAGCAACGTTGATACCGAAGAGTATAGTATAGCATATGATGTGGAAGTGGCAATCACAAAAATTAAGAATAGAAAATCTCCCGGACCGAATAACATACATAATGAGATGATAAAGAACGGTGGAGTTATCTTTGCAGTTGAAATTACACATCTTTTCAACATAATACATATTGGAAACTAAAATGATACCTGACAACAATTCCTACCTATAAACAGGACCCGCATAACTACAGAGGAATAACACTTTTAAATACGACACTTAAGCTCCTAACGAAAATGAGCGCTAATGAGATAAATAAGGCAGGGTTTAATGACGAACAACAGGGATTTCGCCAAAACCGATCAACAACTGATGCTGTGTTTATCATAAGACATTTAGCTGAAAAAGCAATCGAATACAACAAGCCTTTTATATATGAACCCTTGATTTTGAAAGTGGTATAAGTCATATTTTTCTTGTTTCGAGATATTTAGAGTTTTGCATTTTAAAGGATTAAAAAATATTTTTGTATTACGGAATATGATTTTTCGACATTAAAGTAGTGCCAAAAAACAAGTATTTATTATAATTGTGAAATTTAGAACCATGTTTTAAAAGGAAATGTGGTTTTGAAAGTCTGAAATGACTTATACCACTTTCAAAATTAACTGTTTGACTTTATAACTTATACCATCAAAGAAATATTATTGTATTATTAGTAATTACTTATTTTTTTTTTTTTTAGCATTTAAGACACGCCTTAATCTTCCATTAGATATTTTGAAAGTATCCAAAAAAAGTTTTGCAAACAAAAACTTCTGAATTCCGTACATTTAGATGAAACTTAAAACTACATTTTCTAATATATCCTTCGTAATTTCTGGATCGTCTTTGTTTTATTGATTGTTTTCGAACCAAACCATGCAGAAACAAATTCTGTTTTTCGAAACTTGCTAATTTCCAAAAAGAATTAAAATTACGAGGACGGATCAATAAGTCCGTGACTTTTTGTATTTCTGACCTCTTTACTGTAAAAGAAATACTGCTTCTGTCAACAGGCATCTGTCAGTTAAACCCTGTCAAAATTTGAACGTGTTGCGTCAGTTAGTTTGTGTTTTACAGCTACCTTTATCAGACTACCCAGTAATTTGAGGAGAAAATGGGAAAAACTGAGTTTCGTGTGCTTATTAAGCCGATTCACCCTTAAAAACCCACTGCTTCGACTGTTGTTTGGTCTCTGGTGTGTGGTGATGGATCTATGCTTCGTCCACGGTTAAAAAACGGCGCAGAAACTCCTCCATATTGCGATTAAACAACGCCAAACCTTCCTGTGAAGTTGTTACACGATTGCGTTTGTGGTCGACTGTGAATTACTGGGTAGTCTGATAAAGGTAGCTGTAAAACACAAACTAACTGACGCAGCACGTTCAAATTTTGACAGGAGTCAACTGACAGATGGCTGTTGACATAAGCAGTATTTTTTTTTCAGTAAAGAGGTCAAAAATACAAAAAGTCATGGACTTACTGACCCGCTTTCGTGTCTTCATATTCGATTCTATTTATACATTTTTTGGAACAAAGGCAATCTTTATTCTCGAAAAGTTTACCACTCACATGCTTAAACTTTTTTGTTTCATATTCCTCTCCACTATTTCTCTTCATTTTTTCTTATATTTTGTGCATAATTACGATGATTTCGTGTGCTCTTCCTTGATTTCATGTTGCTTTCTTCCATTTGTAAGGGTTTCGAATTCACTTTCGAAGTATGAGCTCATTCATCTGAAGACGATATTAGTCTTATTCGTTTCCATTTCTTGGGAGCATTGCTTCTAATTAGTTACTTCTTCGCCGTATAATGCCCACAATTAACTATAAATGGTAATATACGTTTTTACATTAAAATGATTACTTGATCATACCTAAACCGTTATCTGAAGACATGACTAAATTACTAATTATTTTGCCAAGCTTTGTGAACAGACTGACTTATACCACTATCAAAAGAACAGTAACCGTATTTTGTTTACCAACCAAAAATTAAACACATTTTATCGAGCTAATTTTCATGGCATACTACTAATCTCTTCAGATTATGTTATTTTATTAGGATTTGATATGAAATAGTTGATAAACGAGATTTTGAAAATTTTTGACTTATACCACAAAATCAAGGGCTCATATGTGCTTTATGGATTTATAGAAGCATTGATAATAGAATAATAGAACTTGTTAAGGATATCAGCAGAAATAGTAGCGCCTTCATAAGTACAAATAATTAAATATCAACAAAAATATCTAAATATATCTACTGGCATCAGGCAGGGTGACCGCTTAAGCCTAGTTCTATTTAATATCATTATGGGTGAGATCATCTCCATCGTAAAATTAGCGCCAGTAAATGGATATAAAATGGGCGCAAATGTAATCAAGATTGTCTATTATGCAGATGATGCTGTGATTTTAGCAGAAAGACGGCAGCTAATTTAAAATGCAAATCTGCGACACCAAGGCAAAAGCCTTGACCATGTGGAAACAACTGTTGAGGTGTAAACTGGCCGTGTACGAGCGAAGCATAGAGCAAGTCATGAGTTTTCAATACTTGGAATGGACAATAACATCGCATAGGGATTTGGTGGAGGAGGTCAAAGCGCAAGCAACAAAAGCAGCACGAATTTCCGGGTATTTGAGAGATATAGTGTGGAGAAATAAGAACATGAGTGTTAGGAGTAAAACACCTATATACAAAACATGTGTCCACCCTATCATGACATATACAGTCGAAACCTGCGCGTATACGACCACAACACAGCGTATCCTTACCACCACGGAAATGCAAACACTCAGAGCGGTATGTGGTCGCACAAGGCTTGATCATATCAGAAACGAAGAGATCCGTTCATTATGTGATGTTCAAGACATCTGCAAATGGAGCCGAAGACGTCGGAAAGAGCGGCAAAAATATGTAAAGAAAATGGGACCTGACCGTGTAGCCAGAATCGCAATGGAGAATAAAACAATAGCCAATAGACTACCTGGAAGACCACCGAAACGACGTCATGAGTACTGGGCGTGGGAATCGCAAAATGATTGAATTGTGTGTGTGTATTAAATTGTTTACCATAAAATTGTTTGTGTAATTATTATATAAGAATTGTAAAGGGTGGTAAAATTTCAAGGGCCGATGTTGAATGTGATCCACACCTAAACGTCAACGACACTATTGGACTTCTTTCTTTGGGGTTATTTGAAAGAAAAGATATACGTCGATAAGCCAGCAACAATTCAAGAGCTAAAAGATGAGATAATTCGGCACATTAACGGCATAGAATCTCAATTATGCCTCAGCGTCAGCGAAAATTTGGACCATCGGATGGAGGTGTACCACCGAGGCCGCGGCGGCGATTTAGCCAATATTTTGTTCTATGCGTAATTGAGCTGTGCCAATATTATCATAATAAAGAGGAATTATAATAATTTTGTAAAAAAATTGTATTGTATTTTATTCAAAATCAACACCGGCCCTTAAAACTTAACCACCCTTTATATTGTAATGGATAAATTTTTAACATTAAGAGAAATTTCGTTGTAGATACTTTAAACATCTGTTTTTAATAATTTTAAAACCACCTTTAAAAAACGCACAAACTTATGTTCTGACCGGATAACTTAAATAAAGTGGAAGAAGTATCTTAAATAAAGTGGGAGAAGAAGAAGAGATGCAAAATTATATTTCTAATAAATACAAAATAAATCACTAGGATTAAATAAAATTGTTTTGTTCGTCTTTTAGATATTCATTTACTTTAGTTCAAGGACAAGGTGATATTATGCAAATGAACACCTTTTGCTTTGATAATAGAGAAGATTTTGCATTCTATATTTTTTTTAAAGAATATTTGGCTTGTTGCCGTACACCTCGGCTTTCATATGAACCCACAAATAAATGTCTGGTGGCGTCAAATTGCGTGTAATGAATGCCTTTTTTCGATTATTGTTAAGTAACCCTGTAAACATAGTCAGTTAGGTTTCTTACCATTGAAATAAACAAATAAATATTTAAATAAATAATATTTCCCATGGGCTCAAATAATATTTGCATATGTTCTTGTTAGTAAACAGTTTTTAAAGTGATTTAGCATGACTTGAAAGCTTCTTCTCGATTTTTGGCTGCATGCAGATGATTGTCATGTCCATACGTTAAATCTTAAATTCAAAGCTGTCAAAGCTGTCAAAGTCAATAAATTAATAAGAGAGATTAGAGTAGGTAACTCGTTGTAGACTCCACACAAACCGCTTGTTATCTCTTGGATATAAAAAATAATTACTTTGAGTTTAGTTGCTATACCCACTGGTATTCTGTGCTCTTTCGATATTTCCACAAAACTCAGAAACACCTATTACGAATGTAAAAATAAACACTGCCAGTTATCTGCAATCACTGTTGCTTGCCCTGTGGCCTCTGCTCAACTCTATCGATTCCTGCATATTTTCATTTGTTGGCTAGATTGTATTTATAGTTTATATTGTTAACAATCGCTGGCTTTAAGGTTACATTAGACTGCCACTTACTGGCGACACTCCTAGCTACGATTAAAACACATACATACATACAAACACATTTACAACTACAATTGAAAAGTTCAAGTAAAAGGCCACCATAGGGAGAATAAAACAGAGGCAGTACAAAAAGTCAATCCCTTGGCCATCAAAGTGCTGGCTTAGCATAACAGTAAAACAACAACACACATACATAGCTTCGCATGCTTGTATACGTGTATATGAGCGTGTGACTCAGTGCCGATGTAGTGGCAATAGGTGTGTCATTGTTTGGCTGCAACATCGCATCCGTGTGGCTGTAGGAAAAATCAGTCTTTTGACATTCGCGCGTGACTAGAACCCGACTAGTTTTGAAACAGCTGAATTCTAGCAGCAACAAACAATGCTGCTGTTGCAACTTTCTTTTAGAAAAGTTGCATTGGCAATTCATAACTCAGCTTTGATAGGCCGAATTACTTTAACCAAGTCTGCTATTTCATGGACTAAAAGAGTTAAATTCCAGGCCGCTTAGCACAAAAATTTATTCGATGAGTCGAACTATATTTCGAAATTAGCGAAGCAGCAAGCAACGTGTCCAGGCTCAACTATGTCGGCAGACGTAATAGCCTGATGATAACATGGGTCCCGAGACACGTGGGTATCGCGGGTAACGAGATCTGTGACTATTTAGCCAGAATAGGCTCTGAGGCCAACTTCCTTGGTCCGGAGCCCGTTCTGCCACTCCCTTCTGTAGCCATCAAAGCCACGTTTAGCAAACGGGTTACTCTAACCCACAAGCGAGCTTTGCAGGCTGAGAGAGGCTGCAGATGGAAAAAACTGATGTTACCTGTCATGCCCGACCGACTGTCACAGTTCCTGTTACTAAGCAGAGGGGACTGTAGGCAGCTGGTTGGACTACTGATGATGGGCCACTTTCTATGCGCAAAGCACATGGAAAAGGTGACCATCTCAGACAGTGTACTCTGTCCATCCTTCGCTTGAATCAGTTTTGAGGTCTTAGGCACTGATGTGTTAAGAAGCGCCAAACTTGGCTCCTTGGCACCCCAAAGACTACTCTGATTTCTTCGGAGGTCGAGAAGATTTAAAGAAAATTAAAAAAGGAACCCGAGTGCAGTAAAATGGACTTAATTGTGTCTGAGTGCTGTACTTGCAAATCTGTCCCGACAAAAAAAAACAACATGTTTGAGATTGGGACTTCCTCCTAGAGAAGAGATAAGGAGAATCATCGTGAACCAGTCTAGTATATGAGTTCATTGGAAGTGCACCAATTCGAAGCTAATGGCTTTTACTGCAGGTTATGGCATATTTGCATATGTGGCATGTGGCATGTAGCAAGCACACGTGCAGTTGTAAGCTGGCGATTGTTGCAGCCTGAGGTATTGTCAGCAAAGTTTGCTTCATTCGCTGTAACTATTTTTGCATTATTGTTGTATTTGCAAAAACTACCTCGTACACGTGTATGTGTGTGTGTTTGTGTGGCTTTGTGGATGCTGCAAATTGATGTGTGGCACGTGTGCTTATCGCTGGCGTCTGCACTTTTTCTATTGAATGCGGATGACAGTGTTGATGTGGCTGTGCTTACGAGTGTGTGTGTGTGAGTGGCTGTTGTTGCAAAAATCAATGCAAATTTTTCTTTTTTCATTTGCTGCTGCTCCCACTAGAAAAGTCGTTTGCTCTGAAGGAAAAAAATTTAATTGAATTAAAATGTTGTTGCTGGACTTATGTACTCGTATGCACACTTGCCTAGGCAAGAGTAGAAAAAGGATAACACTTTCGAATTGAATGTCTGACACAGAAAGTTGCAAGCAAAGGGATTCAAAGCAATTCCAAGGATTAGCAGATTAAATAACGATTATTCGAACCAAAAAAGCTCTCGTATGGCTTTAGACAAAAGATCAACGAAATTTGTATTCGTTATGAGAGATTTTGTCTTGTTAAAGTGGCCAGCAATCAAACTTCTCACGTAATTTAATTGGAAATATGTTGCAAGTGAAATTAGTTTTTCAGTTTATTGGGATAAAATAAAGTCTACTAGCTGAATTAATTTATGTTGAAAAAGTTTTGCGATATGCTGTGAAAATATGCGTTAAGTGTGGGGCGCTACAAAATTGGTAAAATAAATATTAGTGGCACAAGGTGGCGCAAAATTAGTCAACCAATTTCGTTTTTGAATAACTTTTTTACTAAAAAACATGGTTATGAGTGATACTTTACGTGCTCCATTGATTGTTTATATGCCGCAGCTGTTTAGTTCACAAGTGTCAAATATAATTGACATACGACGCCATTTGGAATGATTAGGAATTTTCTTATATGGTGATAAATTTTGCTACCTTCTATAGGAAATTTTCTAACTAAGCACCTATATATATTTTCCCATTGTTCCTACAACGAACATGCGGTCGTTATACAAATATTCCAATTTTCTCTATCTAAAGATAGTAATTTTATCTCTCTTCTTCTCTTTTTTTGGGCTGCAATTTCGATCTCGGCAAGTGCTGGGCGTCCAGGAATACGATTGCTTTGCGGATTCCATTTGATGGCCGTTACGACGTCCGTTGGTCTACGCAACACATTTTGCTGGTTCATGATGTCAAAGGGTATGAAACAGGCCTCGGCGGTCATTAAAATTCCCCCTTACACCAACCATTTGAGTCACTTTTGTTTGGCCGTGCTTCAACTGGCGTGGACGGTCAATATGCTTAAGGTTAGGTTAGGTTGAACTGGTTGACTTGTAGTCACGTATAGAAAGGCTCGGTCCATAGCGATACCAGATGGAGCTCATTAGTTATGTATTTGTATTTTGGAACAGTCCAGCCTGTTTCTATTGCGAGTTTAGGGAGTCATTTCCCACTTACTGCTGATATATCTATCGATCCACCAATCCACCAAACTATGGTGATATATATATTTTCAGCGTGTTTTGAATATGGCAGGACATCCGCCAAGGAGATGCTCTACCCAGTTTCTGGCTATATCACCCCCTATTTCGTTTCTTTCAATAACTTTATGACCTGCCGCCTAAACAAATGTAACTAACAATTCACTGCTAACCTTTCTACTGCCTCCTTTCTCTGAAAAACGACCTTTCATATTATACTAAGCGAACTAGTCGCTTTAATGGCTGTCTGACTATCTATGCAAAAGTAAACTTTGGAGTTGGCCCAACTGCCTTCCAACTGCGAAAACCCAGCCTGGAATACATTAGTAGCTTATACGACTTCCGTGGGTCTAACTCTGGCCAGTATATCCGAGCACCTAATCCACTAGTAATTTTAGAACCGTCCGGCGTGTGGAGCTAAAACCCTTACTTTATAATTATTTTTCGATAGTTATCTTAAACCCAAGCAGGAAAACCTTTAAAAACCGGAGCCATAAAGTCCATATTGAATATATTCCGGTTCATTGAGCTATGCCCATAGATCATGTGCGAGAGTTCCATTAATGTTTTTAGTCTTCCTGCAGATTTTGTTGCAAGGTTTTCTGCAAAAAGATCTATCGGTAGTAGATCAAGCATATATTCGAGGACCTCCATTGGAGTCGTTCCTAACGCTCCCGTAATGCATAAAGCAGCTGGTCGCTGAGCTTTAGTCATAGGATTATGTAATGCATCAGAAAAGGGAATATACCCCAGGATGCCCCAAGCATCCTTTTATTTGCATTTTATACGGAACTAAATACAAATTATTCTTCAAAATGCGCCGCAAAGTGTTTCCACTAATACCAAAATGCTGAGCGCATTGACGACGCGGCACATATGAGTTCACATCAACATACGCCCTCACTGCTGAAACCAGTTGAACATAGGAACATCTTAACCATAGTACTGAGCTCGCGGTTCACGTAAAATGGCTGCCAAAATCCATACAAATTGCATTGCCGGGAAATGTGCGTATGTACCTTACGGCAAAGTAGCACTTAGTTCACGCCGTAAAAACACTGGACAACATACCAGCAGTATTTTTATACACCTATTTAAAAGCACGTTTCATTTAAAATTGAGCGAAGACTGACAGTCCGTTTGCGAGTGAAGTGTCTGCGTTCGAATACTCCGAAGATATGGCATTTTTATGCGAAACGTTTTCGCAATGAGTGTAATTAAATTTTATTTTTATTTTTTTGTGTCAATTTATTAATTTTTTTTAATTTTTTTCTTACCAAAATTTACCAATTACATATTTAAAATTGACGTTTACTCTCATTCGACAACCAACTTTCCTAGCAACATTTAACGGTAATTCAAACGCATGTTTATGGCGAAATTTCTCGCTCGTGAAGTTAGTACGAGTCTTTAGAAGTCACTGAACGGCATGTGGCCACCTTACACTGTCCACTTACAAAATTCAACACCAAACGACAAATAGTGCTTTTAGACGGTGCTTGTAGGCCACGCTATTTTCGCCGAGCTGCACGTTGAGAAAATACCACTGAATGACTATTTTCGACACATAATGGCAAAAATTGAACTGAATTGACGTTTCAAAAACATGGCTCGATTTGTTCGATTGCTAAATGTCAAAGTTATTAGAAGATGGGTCACCCGTATGTATATGGAAAGTTAAAAAAAATAAAGAAGCACAATTTCTTAACAGAGCCTTTTTTTCCAACACTATTTTTATATTCCCATAGTGGTATTTTTTTATTTTTATTTATTTTTTTTTACTTACAAGAGTACCAATTATTAGTAACTATAGACTTACGAAGTAAGCACTGGTTGCCAGGGCCTGCAGCTCGTGGCATCTTAATGTAGAGTTATAATACAGATGGTATATTTACGGTGTATAGTTACCATCGGAGTATTTCAAGAGCATGTGAGAGGTTAGCTGAGGAAGTGTTAGAAGGTTAGTGGATAATGTGAGTTCGAGTGGCGTATAACTTTGTATATAATTTTCACAAAGAGGTAAAGTTTTAATTCGGTTCGTTTAATAAATTCACAAATTATGGTAGTGCTATTATCGCTTGTGTTGTTGAATCGATTTGGAAGTTGGTATCAATGAGATATGTTGTCGATTGAGTTGCAGAAAGGCTGTGCAGTTTAGAATGCGAACATGAGTGGCTATAGTGTGACCGATTCGAAGGCATGTAAATATCTTAAGGTTCTGAGAAGGCATGTGTTAGGATAAAGGGTTTGATGCCAGTCGAATTGTGCCTTTTGTAGTGGTGCTAGTAACTAATCCATTGACTATTGTATATTTCGTGAAGAGATTTTTGTATTTTTTCCGAAAATCTTTAATGGAAAAATGTCCACTGATATGTAGGGCTTGCCCCGGAACCCACATGATCTTTATGACATTTTGTTTTAATAATATATTATTTCGGACTTCGGTATTCAGAAGGTTTGATTAGAATGGTTCAATAGGGCGTCCATTACAGAGCAGTAGGATGGTAGAGCACGGACTGAGCTGGTGACACCAAGCTGGTTTGTAACTGAAACCAAGGTACTGGTGTCCGTTTTAGATCCGTCTGCTTGAATTAACTCCCATTTGTTTTTTAAAACAGCAACGGTTTAATTGAAATGTTGCTCGTATTCATTGGAGGAGGTGGATTCTTTGGAAAATCTTAGAAAATCCGTGATAAAAATTTTTTTGGATTCAGGCCTGGTTGGTTGAAGTGGTGATTCATCCGGAATCCAACTAGGGCTTTTGTGCCATTTTGTTGCCACATCCTCGTTACCAACTTGTTTAACAGTTATTTACAGCATTACTTCATCCAGTCTGGGCAGTTGAAGAACTTAATTAGATTGTTGACATTTAAACCAGACAGAGAGACTTTCGAACAGCACTTTGCCCAGGGAAAAATTGTTTCCCGTTTCTCTCTTTGCTGTGGGGAAAGCCGCGGTGCTAGCCTACACAAGAACAAGAAATAATTCAATAATTAATATATACGTGGACAGTCAAGCAGCAATAAGGTCATATTGTATCAAGACCAAAAATGTTCAACGGAGCAGGGAGGCCATAGAAAGGCTAGCCGCAAACAGAAGGATGCACATCTATTGGGTACCTCGTCACAAAGGCATTATGGGAAACGAAATAGTAGATGAGATAGCAAAAAGTGTTGTTAGACTACCATTTGAACAAGAGAACGACATACCGAAACCGCTAAATACAGTATACAACGAAATCGACGATTACATGAAAAAGCGAGTGGAATCTAGCTGGACCACATGCAAAACAGCAAAAGTCATGTGTAGAACAAAGTGCAAAACACTGACTCAATTCGCGCTTAGGCCCTCATGAAAGGACTGCACAGCTGTTATAGTTATGCTGACAGGTTGCCGTTGGCCGCACTTGCTCACAAAATAGGGATTGCTAGCACGGACAAACGCAGGAAATGCAGAGAAGATGTTGAGGAAACTTTAGAACACTTTCAGTGCGTTTGTCTGCCATTATTAAAAACGCGTTTAAAATGCCTGCAAGCCCCATTGTTTGAGGGTCTGGAGGATGTTTCAAAAGCGGATCTCCCAGCTCTGCTTAGATTTGCCAAAATCGTTGACATCCTACACGAGGACTACTTTCAGTATTCATAGACGTGGCTTAATGCCAACCAGGCTAACCTAAACTTCTCTGGTTGTTAACAACTGCGGCAGCATGTGTAGCGAGCAGCCAAAATGCTTGTTCTCCGGTAGACCAGCTGCAGTGAGTCCTGGCGTCCCGTCGTTTCATGTTTATGAATGTTAAAGTTTGTTTAAGGTTGTGGGTGGACCGTAACGTTCTGCTAATTTTGCATTTCTTCTGGTCTCTCCATCTGCAATCCGCGGTTCGAAGGTAATTTAGGGAAATTTTATTCTTGACTGCACCCACTGGTGTTAATACCGATACTGCGAGAGCGTTATTCATGACAGATCCCCTTCTTGCCAGTTCATCTGCTTTTTCGTTACCTTCTATGTTCCGATGCTCCGGGACCCAGATTAAGGTAACGTTATGGTTTTCGTTCAAGGTGGTGAGGCTATTTCTGCTACGTTTTACGAGTTTAGAGGTTTTTGAAGTCGAATTCAGTGCTGTGGAGTCCCTTACTCCATTCTTCTGAGATGGAAAGAGAGTGGAAAATTCCTATTGAATGTCACCGTTGGGACGATGCAATCAGTCCTCGCCAAGGTGGGCCCAGTTTGTCGCAATAATCGACTGGCAGACTATTCGATTTTTTCCTTTCAACGATCCACTTCATTTAACTTATATCTATCGAACTGCCTTTTGTCAGCACCTTAAGAGCCTCCCTAGGAGATGATTTGGAAAAGTAGTAATTTTTCAAGCTGTTTCCTGCATGTTAAGCTTCCAATGATTTTAATTCGTAAAAACCCATTCGTAGTATTTAACTACTTAATAACCTCCGGGCTAACAGTAACGCTTTAAATGAAAATCAAAAACCAGAATTTTTTTTTTTACTTTAATTACTTCTTAAATAATATTTTGATTTTAATTTGTACCCCAAAATGTGAGCTCGAAGCTCTATTGAACTATGTAAGCTACTTTCTGAAACAAACTGAATTTCCAAGTGAAAGAAACTACTCGATAAAAATCGCTTGCGTTTGTTTCCAAATACTTTTCAACCCTTGCCTGTGAATGCAGGAGAACGATTGCGGCTTCTGCTTGGGTTCACCGCACTCATTTTTTTGGGGATTACTAAAAGGAGGAAGTATTAAATGCGATTAAAATTTCCCACCCGCTTAGTTTTCTAGCATTCTTCGACTGCCACTAGGAAGGGAGGACACTTTGCGGCAACTCTCATTATCAAGTTCTGAGTGCGCAATTTGTGAAACACTTAATAAGTGAAGAGCAATTAAAGTTGCACGGGTAAGGCAAATGCTATGCAAAACTATGCTGCCGTATGCTCGCTATGTTAGGGCTGGCAAATGTTACGAAAGAGCAACAAAAAAAAAAATAATATTTGCATTAAAAGCTATGCTTTGAGCAAAAAAAGTGTAGTTGGCATTTTTGCTTTACGCGACATTTTTGATGGGTTTTGCTTTTTTAATATATCTCTGGCTTATGTAGAGAATTTGCACTTAAATTGCTCTCCGAGCGCCATTATGTCAAAAATATGCGCGAGGTCCACATACATACAAAAAAGCGCCAATGGTGCACCAATGCCCCGCTGCAGATTGGAGGCAGGAAACTTGAGCTGGAAGTGTAAGAGCGCAATACTGATTTGCGGAGCCGGAAAGTGGGGCATGAACTGTCGTTATTGTGTGCGAGAAAATGCTATTGTTTCAACACTTGCCTCACCGCCAGCTATGCCGCTGTGACACCAATGCAGCTCCAATGTGCCACTAAAGATAACGCGGAAGCATTTTGCCGCTCCAGTACCGAAATTGTAAAATTATTTAGTTTTGTGGCATCAAACGGCACCCGAACTGGCAATCAAAAAGCGAGCAAAAATAGCAGCGAGTGCACCAATTGCAACGAAGACAATGCAAATTGTGGCACCAACATGGTAAGTGTGACAATATCTAGAAAGAAAAGCAACAACACAAAAAAAAACACAAAAAAGGAGCGGCAAAAGCAACGAAACCACAATAGTTGGGGCAAACGTGTCAAGAACAAGGCGAACAATGCAAAAGGCATGTGAAAGTGAAGTGCAACAAAAGGTGGCAAATTGCGAATTGCCAACAGTTACGCGTGTCGCAAAAGCATTAGCTGGGAAGAGGGAAAAATAGAAAAATAGTGGGCACACAATGCCCGCATTGTTGGCGCATGCAACAATAACATTAGCAATACAACGACAACCGCAAATGAGCATTGGCGCTGCTTTTTTAATTTTTTTTTCGGACTTTTATAAAGTGGCAACAATATGCGCACCACTTTCATGTTGCACCTCGGCATAAGCGAAAGTGGCGAAATTGAAATTATTATACGTTGCATGCATGCTGATGACATGAATGACATAAAAGGCACTTTACATAGAAAAAATGCCATCTTGCCACAAAAATTATAGTTAAACCTTTTTTGTTTTTATTATTTTCTCCACATGGGCAATATCTCCACTTCAGCTGCTTCAATTTTAAAAATAAAAAATAAAATCCTTTATTTCCTCCTTGCAACATGTGTTTGCTTGCTTATGTAGCAGTTTTTTTTTTGGACTCATTTGGTTTTCTGCTTTGATAGCTTTTAGTGTCACATAGTCCTGTTGTTGCTGACGCATGTGAAGTCATTTATTATAAATTATTATACGTTGCATGCATGCTGATGACATGAATGACATAAAAGGCACTTTACATAGAAAAAATGCCATCTTGCCACAAAAATTATAGTTAAACCTTTTTTGTTTTTATTATTTTCTCCACATGGGCAATATCTCCACTTCAGCTGCTTCAATTTTAAAAATAAAAAATAAAATCCTTTATTTCCTCCTTGCAACATGTGTTTGCTTGCTTATGTAGCAGTTTTTTTTTTGGACTCATTTGGTTTTCTGCTTTGATAGCTTTTAGTGTCACATAGTCCTGTTGTTGCTGACGCATGTGACGCTATGCTCTATTTGCAAAAATGTCAAAAAACCCACAGAGTAACTGCATGCAGATAAGAGATGGGGCAATTTTCAATGACTTCTCCAAACCTTATAAAGGGTAGTGAAGTTCAAAGAAATCCCATTCTTCTCATTACTTTAAAAAGTTGGGAAAATAGCGGCCTGACGCCTTAAGATTTACATAGAGGATGGCGTCATCTTTTAACATAATTTTTCGTTTTATGTTTAATTACAGCAGTTTGACAACTGAAATTAAGTTGCATGGTTGAAAAGGTTCCATGCGTAAAAGCAATAGTAACGAAATAAATGCTGACTCATAAAAAGAGGTTGTCTGTAAAGTCGGTTTACTGACGATAGTTTAACGTGATAACGTCATAAGAAAATACTGATTGAATGGTTGCATTTTTCAAAAGAAAATTTAAATTTTATTTGTTTGATAGATATTTTGTATGGATATAGAGAATGAGTTAACATTAACATAACATAATATAACATAACATAACATAACACAACACAACACAACACAACACATCACAACACAACACAACACAACACAACTAACATAACATAACATAACATAACATAACATAACATAACATAACATAACATAACATAACATAACATAACATAACATAACATAACATAACATAACATAACATAACATAACATAACATAACATAACATAACATAACATAACATAACATAACATAACATAACATAACATAACATAACATAACATAACATAACATAACATAACATAACATAACATAACATAACATAACATAACATAACATAACATAACATAACATAACATAACATAACATAACATAACATAACATAACATAACATAACATAACATAACATAACATAACATAACATAACATAACATAACATAACATAACATAACATAACATAACATAACATAACATAACATAACATAACATAACATAACATAACATAACATAACATAACATAACATAACATAACATAACATAACATAACATAACATAACATAACATAACATAACATAACATAACATAACATAACATAACATAACATAACATAACATAACATAACATAACATAACATAACATAACATAACATAACATAACATAACATAACATAACATAACATAACATAACATAACATAACATAACATAACATAACATAACATAACATAACATAACATAACATAACATAACATAACATAACATAACATAACATAACATAACATAACATAACATAACATAACATAACATAACATAACGTAACATAACGTAACATAACATAACATAACATAACATAACATAACATAACATAACATAACATAACATAACATAACATAACATGTTTTATGAGTTTTCTGAGGTATCCGATGAGCCTAACATCAAATTTAACTACAACTTATGCGACTTCTCAATTTTTAACGAAATTTTATTAAGTATTGACTGGGGTAATGCCTTCCACGACAATGATGTTACCTCTTGTTTTCATTTTTTTAAGACTAAGGTTTCTGAGCTCTGTTTGAAGCACATTCCTATTTATCATAAGAAAGTATATAAGTCACCTTGGCATACCAAACGGCTTAGGCACCTAAAGAATCTAAAAAACAAATTCTCTAAACTGTATAAAAGGTCTGGAGACCCAATGCACTTCTCAAAATTTCAATGCCATTTAAAAGAGTTTAACTGTTTGAACAAGTTCTTATATAGAAATTACATCTCGAATTTCGAAAACAATATTATTTCGGATTCGAAGGCCTTTTGGCAATTCATCAAATCAAAAAAGTCTTGCTCAATGGTGCCAAACAATGTTTTTTATAATGGTAAATATGCAAATTCTGCCATAGAATCTGCCAATTTATTTGCTGACTTTTTTTGCTCTAATTTTGAACCCGACCTAGACTCCGATTCTAGTTTGCCCTCTAATAGTTTTTCACCTCTAAATTTTGGGACTTTGTACCTATCTGTTACTGATGTCGTCAAGGGTATTACGAAGCTTAAGTCTACAACGAAAACTGACTCGGATGGCCTTTCGGGCATTTTGCTGAAGAATTGCTTGTGTCTCGCTGAGCCTCTTACAATTATATTCAATAAATCGTTGTCCTCTGGTATTTTTGTTGACGACTGGAAATTTACTTCCATTACGCCTATATTTAAGAGTGGAAATAAAAACGATGTTAGCAATTACAGACCGATTTCGAAGCTTTCGTCTGTCTCAAAACTTTTTGAGATAATAGTAAATGATAAGTTATATTTTGCTGTCAAAGGCCTAATATCTACCAACCAACATGGTTTCGTTGCAAGTCGCTCCACTGTCACTAACTTGTCTATTTTCAATGATTACTGCATTTCAGCCTTCCAGAACAGATCTCAAGTTGATGCAATTTATACAGACTTCTCTAAAGCGTTTGACAAAGTATCGCACCGAATACTCTTGTCGAAGCTTGCATCATTGGGTATACACTCCACTTTTTTGTCTTGGATCAAATCATATTTGTCCAACAGACACTGCGTTGTAGCCGTCGATAATACGACATCCCGTGCATTTATTGCATCCTCCGGTGTCCCACAGGGAAGTATTCTAGGACCCCTCCTCTTTATACTCTTTATTAACGATATTGGTTCTTGCTTTTCATTTGCAGAACACTTGTTGTATGCTGATGATCTTAAAATATTTGCGGTGATTAACAGTGTTAGGGACTCTGAAAAGTTGCAAACCGACTTGCACAATGTCCGGAACTGGTGCTATTTAAACCATCTGTCACTAAATATTAGCAAATGCTTTTACGTAAAATATGCTAAATCAAACAACACTTTGCATACTTCGTATAATATTGCTGGCTTACCTTTGCAATCCGTTGAGGAAATTAAAGACTTAGGCGTTATTTTCGACTCTAAGCTGAATTTCACCAGCCATGTTAACCACGTCATAAGACGATCATATGCGATGCTAGCATTCGTTCGCCGAAATTGTTCTGCATTTACCAACCCACACACTCTCAAAACATTGTATTGTGCTTTTGTTAGATCAAGATTAGAGTATGCCGCTATTATTTGGAGACCGTACCAAATAGGTCTGTCTAATCGGATTGAGAGAGTGCAGAAAGTCTTTCTTCGTTTTGCGCTCCGATCTTTAAACTTTTCTGAACCTGTACCATCGTACCGCTCTCGATGTTTACTAATTGACTTAAAACCACTTGATAGCAGACGGTCTATTCTATCGTGCTCATTTATTATTCGTATTATTTCTGGATCTATTGATTGTCCTTCCCTCTTAAGTAAAATTCAATTTAATATACCCAATATGAGGCTCCGACAGTACGAAACCTTTAAAATTGGCTTCTCGAGAACCAACTATGGGATGAATGCTCCGATTCCTAGGGCATGTTCAGATTTAAATATGTTTTTCAATTCTTCTGGTGCTGATTTTACATGGCCGTATGGCATCTTAGTCAATCATCTTAAATCGTTCTTTTCTTAGTAACTAATAAACTATTGTACATTAGCTTAATATAGTCTGTAAGAATGTATCCATTCAAAGACAATAAATAAATAAATAAATAAATAAATAAATAAATAAATAAACATAACATAACATAACATAACATAACATAACATAACATAACATAACATAACATATCATAAAGCTTTCATTTGATACCCATATTGTACATACAGGCCGAAGGTTACCCGGGTCCACGTTTTGACCTATACCTCGAGACCCTATCTACCAATAGGTATTCAAACTATACGGAAATCATCTTCAATACCTACTTAACAATGGTTTAATTCGGTTCAAAGACACGGCGGGTCCACGTTTTGGCATATATTTCGAGACCCTAGTCATCAATAGGTATGAAAATTACCCCGTATTAAAGCACTTATCAACAGCTTTCATTTGATATCCATATTGTACAAACACATTCTAGGGTCCACGTTTTGGTCTCTATCTCGAGACCCTAGTCACGGAGCGGATGGAATTACTCTGAACTAAAGCATTCACCAACAGCTTCCATTTGATACCCATATTGTACATACACATCCGAAGGTTACTCGGGTCCACGTTTTGACCTATATCTCGAGACCCTATCTACCAATAGGTATCCAAACTATACGGAAACCATCTTCAATACCTCCTTAACAATGTGTGTAAGTTTGGTTTAATTCGGTGCAAAGACACGGCGGGTCCACGTTTTTTCATATATTTCCAGACCCTAGTCATCAATAGGTATGAAAATTACCCCGTATTAAAGCACTTATCAACAGCTTTCATTTGATACCCATATTGTACATACACAACCAAAGGTTACGCGGGCCCACGTTTTGTTCTATATCTCGAGACCCCAGTCACGGAGCGGCATGAAAAATACTCTGTACTAAAGCATTCACCAACAGCTTCAATTTGATATAAATATTGTACAAACACATTCTAGGGTCCACGTTTTGGTCTCTATCTCGAGACCCTAGTCACGGAGCGGCATGAAAAATACTCTGGACTAAAGCATTCACTAACAGCTTCCATTTGATACCCATATTGTACATACACATCCGAAGGTTACCCGGGTCCACGTTTTGACCTATATCTCGAGCCCTATTTCCAAAATAAAATATAATCCATGTTACTCGTGGATGATGTAGCTTTCGAATGGTGAAAGAATTTTTAAAATCGGTCCAGTAGTTTTGAGCCTATTCATTACAAACAAACAAAGTTTTCCTCTTTATAATATTAGTATAGACAACATATCTTATAAGGTATATGGTAAATATTATATTAAAATAAATTTTTTCCTTCATATATAATAAAAAAATTAATAATTATAACATTAAAACAACAGGTATTATTAACAAACTTGGTTTTATTTTAAATTCTTCAAGTGAATCAAATTAATAATAATCAATAAGAAGGCATATGCAAATACAAATACGTGAATTTATATATGTATGTACATATGCGCATATACATACATATATACGCTCACTTAAGTAGGAGAGAGCAAGATGTCGAACGTTGCCGTTCGTTTGCTTTGTTTGCTTTGTCGTTCGTTCCGCGCTTTCACTTGCAGTTCATGCAATGCAATGAGCAAGGTAACGACAAATGAGCAAGGTAACGGCAATGAGCAAGGTAACTACATATGAGCAAGGTAACACTAATGAGCAAGGTAACACTAATGAGCAAGGTAACACTAAAGAGCAAGGTAACACTAAAGAGCAAGGTAACACTAATGAGCAAGGTAACTACATATGAGCAAGGTAACACTAAAGAGCAAGGTAACACTAATGAGCAAGGTAACACTAAAGAGCAAGGTAACGACACATTTTTTCGTGCGTGCAGCCTGTTAAATCGAATTATAAGACGTTATCACGTCAAAAAATAAGCGTTCACGTTGAGAGCCATTTTTTAGAATATCGCTGACAAAGAGGAGTGTAACAATAATTCTGCAGCCATGCGAAACGCTTGATTGATTAGCTAACACTTAGTCGTATGCGATACAATTGGATCCAAAGCATGTAGGGGTGACACGTTTCAATTATTGCAGAAGTTGCAAGAATGAGGAGTAGGAAGAGTCTGTCAGACATCTTCTCTGTCACTATCCTGCGTGTCATGCCACTAGGAGGAGATACTTTGGCTCATCATTCCTGAATGATTTCGATAACTCTAGGGATATAACTGCCAGCCAGATCAATGGGTTAGCACTTAAAATGAAATGATTTAACGAGGAGTAGCAGGTAAACTGCTACTGTGATATCACATCGGATCGGCAACGGTCTGGGTAAGATGGTTTAAAGACCGACTGACTACCTACCTACCGACATCCCGGGTTTTGAATATTGTGAAGTATTTCACATGACTGCCGGTAAAGGCTTTGTGTTCCAGGTTAGACTGCATGCATTACTAATAAAAACTTTAAAATATATGAATTTTTATATGTTAAAACAACAAGTATGTATATGACTTTATTTTGTATTTATTTCATAGGAGGAAAGGTAAAAAAAATGTGTGTGACGTTTTTATACAGCAAGAAGAAAGAAGTTGAGGTACGGTAGCGAGCTTAACGTATTGTATGATTATTTTTTTTTACTATTTTCAATGTTTTTCGGATAAGAATTTTTGTTCGTTTCTTCTTCTGTCAATAACTGTTTGCATACCTTTCACAAAATTTAGGAAAATTCTAAAAATGTTGATCTAAATTTTGAACTTTGTAATCGTCACGCAGTGATGTGACTTATGGGCTGAAATGGGCGATGTAAAGGTTTAAGAAGGGCTATCCGATCCCTTACTGAGGAAGGGAAGGCCCTTTGGCAGGTATCTGCCGGCCAGCGAAAAGATACTCGGAAGTGCTTGGCAAGAATACAAGCGGAAGTCCACGCATTAGAAAGATGCGACCATAACCTCGAACACAACTAAGACAGCGAGAGCATAGATATCCTTACAGATAGCCAGGCAACAATCAAAGCTCTCAACTATTTGTAGGTTACATCGAAACTGGTGCTGGAATGTCTTGGTTAGCTGAATATACAGGCCAGCATTAGGCCAGAATACAAATACGAGGGGGGTTCATTGAAATGAAGAAATGAAGCCACCATTTTTTTTTTTTCTTTTTCAACATAGTCCCCTTTTAGGAAGATACACTGCTCCCAACACTCCGACCGTTTTTTAACCCCTCCAGATAAGAGGATTTGTTGAACTCTTCAAAATACGCCTCTGTCTCGGTGAAGACTTCCTCATTGTTTCATGTAAGTCATGTTAATCAACAGGAAAAAGTCGCAGGGAGCCAGATTGGGTGAATACGGGGGGTATGGGACAGCAATTCATAACGCACTTAATACAGTTTAGCGGCGACAATTCCGGATGAATGTGGTGGTGCGTTATCGTGGAGAAACAGCACCTTCTTCTTCGCCAAATGCGGCCATGTCTCCTTAAATTTTTTGTGAAAGCGGTCCAATAACTCACTGCAGTAGTGTCCAGTAATCTTTCCTCCTCTTTTTAAAAATTCATGAGGAAGACAGCGCTCGCACCCCTTCTTCTGTCTGACTGTCTTCGCCTTCTTTTGAGCAGATTCACCGAGAGAAATCTATTGATTTGATTGTTGCTTAATTTTTGGTGCGTAATGATGAATCCAGGTTTCATCAACGGTGACAACTCGATGCAAAAATCCCTTTGGATCTCGCTTAAATTGCTTCAAACACTGCTTGTGAGCAGTCGCGGCACCTATCGGGCAGACAATTTTTTTCACTGTCAACTTAAAATGTAAAATATTAATTGCTATTTTGGTCGACATACCTATGGCTTCTGTTACTTCGTGCACTTTCGTTCGTCGATGAGCGGGAATCATGACGTGGACTTTTTGAATGATTTTCTCGGTAGCCACGTCTGCCGGGCGTCCGGGTCGCTCCTCATTAAAAACGGATTTTCCCCAAGTAGCAATTCGTTGAACCAATATCTAACTGTAATCATAGATGGCGAAGCGTCCCCCTAGGGGACCCCCCTTAGCACCCAACTCTACTTTTCTATGCTCGTATTTTTCCCATCCAAAAACAAAAAGCGAATTACCGAACGATACTGCTCCTTTTCCATCTTAGCGAAAATCACGAAACACGTCTTACTCGAATAGCTGCCAAATCCAAACTAACCTATCAATCACCCTGAAATGTGTTTGGCCGTCATTTGATCGATAACAGCACACGATGCTACTACCAATTTCCCTCGGGAAAGCCCTCTGTCATCAAACGCGGGTACTTATTGAACCGCCTTCGTATAATTGGCATTTACACCGTTGGAGTTTGGCGGAGCTCCTTCTCCTGATTCGACTGGCAGCAACGTGTAGCTACGAAACGTGGTCACTGAAAACAGATAAAATTACAGAATTGAGCATATTGGAAAGAAGAATACTGTATTTAGTACGAGAAGAAAATGATCACTATCGCGTCGGATCTAATAACGAGCTAAAGAATTCCTACAAGGCGAAAATGTTGTGCAGTTTGTTAAATCGCAGCGTATCCGATGAATAGGACAAGTTCGCAGAATACCAGATGAAAGAATGCCTCACAAAGTTTTGTATGCACGCATGTATGTTATGATGGAAAGGGAAGAGATGATCGCGAAAAAGACGTTGAGGGCGATCTAAGAAACACAGGAGCGACCAACTACCGTGGTATGATTATGGACCGAGATGCATAGATAACAATTGTGGAGGGAGCTAAGCTCACACTGAGCTGTAGTAATATGCATGACGATGATGATGATAGTATCTTCTTATGTGGCTTCGTAAACAAGTAAAAGTTCGAAATTGCGACCGAAGAAAGTTCACAGCAGATTCATCAGATATATACCTCTGCACTCCAACAGAGTCACTTTTAGTTGGTTAGTTAGCCGAGATAGCCATTTGCTTGAAATTTCAGGTAAAGGCTCTTTTTAGGATTAAGAAGCATTTGCATTTCTGTGCTCGGCGGTGATCATGACGCGGTCGGAAAGATGTCTTTTGGTGGTGACATTGACCTTTGGAGTGATGAAAATTTTAAAGTCTTCATCAGCTATCGGTTTTATTATTACAAAGGGTGATTAAATTTCAAGGGCCGATGTTGAATGTGAACCACATCTAAACGTCAAGTTTTTTCTGCATTTTATTTGACATTTTTGAATTTCAGACTAACTCTATTTCAATTATGGAAAGATACACAATCGAGCGACGCGTTAACGTTATTCAGTCTTATTATAAAAACGGGCGTTCAAATCAAAATGCATATCACGCACTTCGTGAAGAAAATCGTCTTTAGAGATGAGGCACATTTTCACCTCAGTGGATTCGTCAATAAGCAGAATTGCCGCATTTGGGCGAATGATAATCCAAGAGTGATTGCCGAAAAACCAATGCACCCACAAAGAGTTACTGATTGGTGTGGTTTATGGGCCGGCGGCATCATTGGGCCATATTTTTTCCAAAATGAGGCCGGACAGGCAGTTACTGTGAATAGTGTTCGCTATCGTGAGATGATAACGAACTTTTTATGGCCCGAATTGGAAGATATGGATGTTGACGATATGTGGTTTCAACAAGACGGTGCCACTTGTCACACAGCTAACGAAACAATGGATCTTTTGCGCGAAAAATTTGATGGCCGAATAATCCCGCGTCGCGGCGATGTCAATTGGCCGCCAATATCATGTGATTTGACACCGTTAGAGTTCTATCTTTAGGGTTATTTGAAAGAAAAGGTGTACGTCGATAAGCCAGCAACAATTCAAGAGCTAAAGGATGATATAATTCGGCACATTAACGGCATAGAACCTCAATTATGCCTCAGCGTCATCGAAAATTTGGACCATCAGATGGAGGTGTGCCGCCGAGGCCGCGGCAGCCGTTTGGCCAATATTTTGTTTCATGTGTAATTTAGCTATACCAATATTATCATAGTAAAGAAAAATTACAATAACTTCCTAAAAAAATTGTATTTTATTCAAAATAAACACCGGCCCTTGAAACTTAACCACCCTTTACATACATTAGGGATGACAGTGGCTAACCGCTAGAATATGAAAATGTTTATATTATAACGGGGCATAAAGATTGCTCTAAAACTATGTTTTCTTTTCAAATTACTCAAATTAACTGAACTAAAGTCGTTTCTAGCAAAAGCAGCAGCAGCCATAACAAAATCAAGAGAAAGCACTTTTACCTCCGCTGTTTTAATTTTCATTTTCATTCTCATTCGTAAATAGGTTGCCTAGTTCGGCTTCAGTTGCCTGTTTCTTGCTGTTTCACCTTGGGTGCCTACAACCCTACTCACCGAGGCCTGACTGAGGCAAGTCAATCTGTGCTGCTTGAGTTATTTTGTGCAGCTGTGTGCGTTTTAAAGAACCGCAGAGAACTTCTTAGATAACCAGAATTGGCTGCATTTAATGTCTGGTGGCATAAATATTTAATGTGAATTTGCCATAAACTGTATTACTCTGAGTTGCTTGTGCACACAAGTGAGTAGAATGCTTATGCAACACAAATACGTGCACACATCAGTACTTGTATTGTAAGTAATCATATAAAGTACATAAACATCTTTACATTACTGCTTTTCGATGACACAAACACACAAGCACACATACAGGCACACTTCGGCAGCAACTAAGCAAACGCATGTGGCACGGCCCCCAAAAGCATTGGAAAATGTCAAGGACGTACATAAATATTTGTTGTAGGCAATAAGATTGGATTGAGCAGCACGCATATGGGCAGAGAGGAGCATAGGGCAGTGGGCAACACTGCCCGTAGGGTGGCAGATAAAATGTGCTTGTGCGTATCGTCCCAGGGGTGAAGGAAGCAAGTGAGCGCTACAGGAGCTGCTGGGGCTGACATCCAAGCCGAGGCTAAGGGGCGAGTGCTGCAGCAGTGATGAGGCAATGAGGCTGCGTGCCGTTGGGCAATCCTGCCCATATCCGCGCATTCGATTGACGTGGCATATGTGTGAACTTGTGTGTTGTTGCTTTTTTTCGTTTTTTTTATTCCTGTTTTGGAGCCTATTCGCACGCGTTTCCGTTGACTTGGTTTGTTCGCATTTGCGACTTTTTTTTATACTTTCATTTTTATGTTAGATGTTTTTCTCTGCATGCTGCTGCCGCATAGTCACACACATACCAGCACATAGCGGCAGTGACTACACACATTTTGGTCATGCCAAAAAAGGTCAGTGTGTGAATGCTACTCCATGTGCTTGTGTCACCATGTACTACACATAATGCGTGTGTGTGTGTGTGGGTTAGTGAAAGTGAATTTTTATTTTTAAGTTACTGCCAATGGGGATTTTATGTTCGTGGCGCTGCCTGCCGCTGTTACCGCTCATACATTTGCTGTTTCGCTGTCCTCATTGTAGAGTATTTGCTGTTGTTTTTGTGCTATTGCTCACAAGTCGGTCGTTGTGGCCTCAATGCAGCGGCCGTGCTGTTCGCAATTTGTTGCTTTCACTCCTCTTTCATTTGCAATGACATATTTGTGTTGCTGTCGTGGCAAACAATATTGCTGTATTAGTTGTTGTTGCTGGCCGTTATATTTTTTGTTTGTTGTTTTGTGTTATTTTCGCTTGCTTCAAATTTATTGTTGTGATTGGTGAATGATTTATTCGCGCACTGCAGTTTCTCTTTCGGCACAAATAAAATCTGAACTGAACTTTAGAGCTTGAAAAGTCACTTTCGTTGTTGCAGATGCGGTGACTATTTTTTGTTGTTATTATTGGTTTCGTTATAGCTGCCCTTGTTTGCTGAGCTGCAACTGACTTTAAAATGTTTTCAATTTGCATTTGAAAGCAATAAAGCAATTTTATCTTTTCTGACAGCCAAAATTAAATCTTTTAAGATAATAAAATCGTTTGAAATCTCAAAGCTTTGTTGTTTTAATATTTTATTTGAAAGACCGGTGCTCTAAAAAATGCGACAGTATGGAGTGTTGTGAACTATTAACCTTTGAAAAGATCTTCATATTTAAGAGGGTTGCACACCATACGAAGGAAAAACTTGGTAAACATATTTTGGAGAATTGTTTCACTGGGAAAACGAAATAAATACAAATTCTCAAAAATCTTCTTATTGCTCGACGGTGAAAATACGTGGAAAATCATCAGAGGTTTCGTACAAAAAACGCACACAGGCGTAGAGCTTTTAATGAGGTAGATAGAGTGCCACTCTGAAGCAATGAGAAAGCGTTTCCAAATTAGAAGTTTTTTAGTTTCCGAACATATCATTGCGATGGCAGCCTTGATGATGTATTGATGAAACAAAAAAAGAAAAAAGATTTAAATTTCAGCTAATTTTTCTGACGTCACCTTTGTGCACTTGGTGATCAGACTTCGTAACCAGACTTAGGTGTTTTTTTGTCCTCTAGCCTCGGAGTCTTAGATTCTTCTTCCTGACATTTTTTTAACCTCTTCTCATTAAAATATGATGTTTATAGTTATGTAAAATATACTTTTTTTAAATTAGTTCAATAATTCACTGAGTTCTATTTAGCTTTACTTCTTATTTATAATCTGGTTACATTATCGACTATTGCGTTTATGGCTGTTGTTGGTTATTCGTAAGTTATTTGTGTGTGACTTTCCTTCTTTTTCTTCTTCTTCTTGTCCTTCGAGCAGCCAAATTTCCCTTTCACAACTGCAGTGTTGCCTGGTTTTAGATATAAAAAAGCACTAAAATGCCCTTTAAAGAACAGAAAACAGCAAATTTTTATTGAACTTTCTTAAACAACTTGTGTTTGTCTTTACTGTATGCGTTTTTTGAATGAATGTCTTATGGTTATGCACAGGGTCCGATAATCGAAGTGTAACCAATTAAAACGCCATAAATTTGGTTTGGAATATTACTTTTATTTAATTCAAAGAAAAAAATCTGTGAAAATAATACAAAATTAAGAATCAATTTACTTTTGCTCGATATGAATAGCTTTTGCCTTGACTGTGGCCTTGAGACGGTAAAGAACCGAATCGAAAGCTGCCTGAATGGGATTCGCAGGTATTTTGGCCCACACGTGGACAATGATTTTCTTCAGCGCCACAAGACTGGTGAGTCTATTAGATGAGATGAGATCCATTGTGCCGACGTTATGAAGTTCGGAGCTCGAACTCAAGCATTGTGAGACGGTGCCGAGTCCTGTTGAAACGTCCATGGTCTGCCACCGAAATGTTTGTCTGCCCACGGCTTCAAAGCAGCCTTCAGAAAACTTTCCCGATAATATTTCGCATTTACCTTGACGCCAGGCTGGATGAAAATGATTGGAAAGCGCTGATCTGCGTTTACAGCGGGCCAAAGCTTACCAGTGGCGGGTGCTGCCTCCTGCTGGCCGATGACTCAAATTCTCGTATGAACGGTCGGTCAAATAAACCCTATCGTTTTTAGAGTTTACGACTTGCTCAATTTGAAAAATTTTCTCGTCAGAAAACACAATGTTCGGAAATTGACTGCTTTCGGCCAAGCGAAGAAACTCTTTCGCTCTCTCAAGTTTGACTTGTTGCTGCTTTGGTGTGAGATCATGCGCCTTTTGGATCTTGTAAGGCTGGACTTTGCGACCATTTTCAGAATGCGGCGGATGCTATGGTCAGATATTTTCAGTTTGTAAAAAATGAAACCAACACCAAAACATTTTTGCATTTTGGGTATAAAGATGAACTAAATTTATTGCGAATGGCAAAGGGTTGGCAACACTGCACAACTGTACTAATGTGACGTCACACACTCCCTGATGTGCGCAATCTTATTTCTATCATTCGTGTTTTTATTGTATGTGTCATAAGCTGTATAAATTTATTTTTTGTGTTTGATTTCTTTGACATCAACACATTTGTCAAATCATGGTATTTTTTTATTTGCTTCCAAACAATTGGTTCTACAGGCTTTGGAAAATTTAGTCATAAAGTTGTATAAAAATAATAATAATAATTATATAATTGTCGCTTACACCGTTTTTGGGTGTTTCCCGGTTTCCTCCTGTTTGTAGTGCGCGTCGTGATACTTTTCAATAAATAGAGGAATCCACAGTTTTAAGCCGCCTCCGAACGGCATACGACTTTTTATGAGAAAATTTTTGATGACAGAAATACACGCAGAGGTGTGCTATTGCCTGCCGTGGGGCGATCGCTGTAAGAAAAAACTGTTTCTATCGTTTTTCTGTTTCATGCAAGAAGATTCGCATCTACACACTTTCGAATGGTAGTCACGCACCAACCCATTCGACTGCATGCCCGGCTTTGGCGGCCGCTAAAATAAGCACTGACAGTTTATAAATTCGTTGGGCACTTCGTTTGAAACAGATAAAAATATTAAAAAAAAATTAACTGCATCTCTTCTGTGGCACTGCAATTAAGTCTTCTGTGCAACAAAAATATTTAAACTTTTTAATTTTTAAATCATTGATAGTAGTTTGGTTAGGTTGACCTGGCTGGCTGAAAGCCATCACATAGACCTATTGGTCGTTAGTGGTACCAGATGGAGCTAGACTTTAATGTTTCTGTTGTGAAGCTCGTAAGCATTTCGTGTTCTAGCTATTGCAGGGCACGAACATAGAAGGTGTTCTAGAGTTTCCCTCTCGTCCAGTTCATTGCGAAGTCTGCAGTTAGCATTATCTGAAATTACTATTAGTCAGTAAACCAAAATAGTTCTGTTTCTTTTGTAGACTGGGCTAGTACGAATCTGGCGTATTTATTTGCGTTCTGTGCTCTCGTGATTTTCGTGGTTTTGCAAGTGGGTACATTGTTCCACCTCCTGTCTATTCGTCCTTTCATCTCCGCAACGAAGCCATTGTCGATCGTCTTTAAGGATTTTGGTACATCGTTTTATTGTTCAAATGTTGTGTCTTGGTGCCCAATAAATGTGTAGCCGTCTGTCTGCGGCCAGCCTCTTTATGACTTCCCTGCTTTTAAGAACGTTTTAACATGAAATTTCAAATGCGTTTATTGCCTTTATCGCTGCTTGACTGTCAACGTATATATTTGTTTTGGAGTTGTTCGATGTCCTTGCGATATTTTTAATTCTGCAGCCCTTACTGCAGCAAAGACTTCTGCTTGAAAGATACTGCAGTGATCAGGCAGTTTGAACAGCTGCCTGATGCCTAGCTCTGCGCAAAAGATTCCTGCACCTACTCCGCCCAACATTTTCGAATCGTCTGTGACTATATTAAGCGTATTAGGGCTAGGTTTCATTCCTTTTGTCCCCCTCTCTTCTTCTATTGTTATTCGGAATTTCCTCACCGAATTTCATTTCGGAGTCATATAATCCATATTGACCCTATAACTCAGACCTATTGAATTATGTCCGATTTAGCTTGCAGTTTTAGCTGCTAGACATTCTGCCGCAGTGACAATCGGTGACAGGTTGAGTAGTTTTTCAAACGCTGCCATTGGTGTAGTTCTTATTACACCTGTAGTACAGAGTGCGCCATAATTGACAGTAATTTTATTTGAATAAAATAAAAATAAATGAAAATAAAGGAAAATAAATTCCACACTGCATTTATCTAATTGGATTGGGATGGTTTTTAAGAACAAATTGTACACATTTTTTCTTCACTTTTACTGCCCTACTATGAAAACAAATTTGATCGATAAAAAATCAGTACAAACGAGTTGTCAGCAATGTGAATATTAATGATAAGTGACAACCTTTTATTGAGAAGTAAATATTAAAAAATGGCAGCAACAGCTTTTTGCAGAGTGACGATATAAATTTTTCACTCTCAGTGATTTTTCTGCTTTAACCTTTCAGGACGAGATGAAATCCATCAATCAAAGCATTAATCAATCATTGAGTTCAAGTGCGTTGGCGATTAAACCAACAACAAATAAAATTGAAAATTGAAGGTGAACCTTTTGTGACACACCACTGAACTTGTTGCAACCAATATGTGTTTTTATAACTGGGTATATAATATGTGTGAGTGACGTATTAAATACCGAGACAACGGTATAGTTTGTGATCCAAAGGACGTTAAAAATATCGCGATTTTTATGTTAACTTAAAGTAATAATGAGTTGGAAAGGAAAGCAAAAACCAAAAGCAGACGTAACGGTTTTGTCTCAGCATATAATTTATATTATTTTTAATTAATCTTAAACAACTAGAAAGTAGAAGATCCATTTTTTCGCTCTCTTTTTTTCTTGAATATTATCAAGGCTGATATTTACTGTTCCTCTCTTTAAGAAATTATCAATTTTTCGGTCCTTACCAGGTCTTAGCGTAATAAATATCCGTGCCATTTTAATAGGGGCATAACTAATTATGCCTGCAATGCCGACGGTTACACTGTGGAACAAATTCAGGTTAGCAAAAATTAGGTCCATTCTGAGAGTGGCGGGTGAAAATAGAGGCGAAATTAGAAGACCCGTATCGCGCCGTTTTTTTATGTTAGTTCGAATTTTTTTTTAATCGGCCTTCGAAGTTTGCAGTCAAATGCCGATTTTCAGTATATTGTTTCATAAGTACGACAAAAATTTTCGAAATCAATTTTTTCAAAAATTGTAATTGTTGCACAGGTCTCTAGCAATAATTTGGCTTTTACAGATTGAAAAAATATCAATTAGTCGACGAGTTATAGCCAAAAAACCATATAAACAATTTTGCTCCGATTTCGAACTTCGAAGGCCGATTAAAAAAAAACTCGAACTAACATAAACAAACGGCGCGATACGGGTCTTCCTAATTTCGCCTCTATTTTCACCCGCCACACTCAGAATGGACCTAATTTTTGCTCACCTGAATTTGTTGCACAGTGTTATTAAAAAATTTTTGTAATATTTAAAATTTTGTGTGCGCTGTGGGATTCAACTTTGAACAACTTCAAGGTAGTTGCGCACAAATCCACATGCTCAGACCGGGCAAAATAAATGCCCATTAAAGTATATCTTCTTTGCACTCTATTTAATCTTTTGGCCTGATATTCTATTGTACTATCCTACTAAGCCATAAAATCCTAAAAAGGATATTTGGACCAGTGAGGGTTCTGATGTATATTACAGAATCAGCTAGAATGATCGAATAGCTGATATCACATCAAAACAGACACGGTGCGGTTTGCTAAAGCTCAGCGGCTGAGATGATGTGATGTGACTAGGTACTTAGGATGGACGACAGCAGTATTACGAAAAATACCTTAAATTCTCTTATTGTGGACACTAAAAAACATGGAAGGCCGTAGAGGAGATGGGCAGACGATGTTGATGCAGATTTACTGGCTCACTTTGTGCTGTAATTGCTATAATGATGATGATGATTGTTCTTATAAAGAACATTTTTTGTTAGCAAAACATTAAAGAAATTGTTAATGGAATTAAAGATTTAAAAAGGGAATCTAAGGAAGTATTATACGCTAATAATTTTCTGCCTTGTGTAAACATTTCATTCTAGTTATATTATATTTTCGTGTATGCCCACTCTTTACTTTCAACCAAACATTTAAGGGGACCGATACCTGTAAAAGGCCATATTTTCCCTTATTTTCATTAAAATTATTTAAAATGAAGAAGTCAATATATTTTTTTTAAATTGGTATATAGTTTATTTATACATTAAAATAATATACATTTTTTTTATTTTAATAATTTAAAATGGCGGATGTGCACTCAATTCTTCCAGGAAGGTCCCAGCGGGGCTTCTCAATCGGCGGGCATTGTAGCATCGGCGTCAGTGACCTGAGTACAAGAAACCAACAATTTTTTTGTTTATTAATGTCATAATTTTTATATGAATTAAACAAAAATGGAAAAAGAATTCGCGGAATAAAATGCTTCAAAAAAAAAAAATATTAATTTTGGGGCGAATTTTCCTACAATGTTGACTTCGAAAAAATTATTTTTTCGAAAAATTTTTGAATTGTAAATTCACATAGAAAATAATATTATAGAAAAGGTGTGTGCAAAATTTTAGTGAGATCGGTCAATAACTTTTCGAGTTATCGTGTACGCCAATTCGAAAAATATAGTTTTGAGAAAAACGCGTCTAGAGTTGGAATACAACGTAACTATACCTCTCCCAGCGCTCGGACGCAAAGAATAGAGTCGTCACGGTTGACGATCTATATATAATATAATATAAGAAATACTTAAATTTACGTTCTAAAATTTTTTTGACATATTCTTAAAGAATTATATTAACATTTAATAAAAAAAAAATTTCGAAATTTCGAAATTTTACAGGTTTCTGTCCCTTTAATCCAAGTAAGAAATACACACCTCCTCTTATCGATTTAGCAGATGCTGTAAATCATTTGGGGCTCTCTTGTCAACTAAGCATTTGAAAGTAATTCGAATAAAAGTATTTTGTAAAGGAAGAAGCAACATCTTTTCATTTCCCAACTATTCCAAATCTTCCTGCTACTTTAGTGTAAGCAAAGTATAACCTTAATAATATGATTTCCTAAACAAAAGTATACTACAAATATTCATCAAAGTGTGTGTGGATGAGTGTGTTGCACATTAATTATCCACTCACCGTCACTGGTTTGGTTAATTAACTGGGATATTTTCACACGTTTTTCCCACTTTTTTTAATGAAATTCTGTGGGAATGACAACACGTGCTGTGTGCGCAACCTAATTGCTATAATAAGATAATTTTGTTTGACAGCTCACGCACACATACACCCACGACTGCATGCATAAACACGCACAAATCATACAAACATACGCTCAAGGCCATACTACAGATTAAATTTTCATGCCGTTTTGACACTAAAATAATTTCGGCTCTCACAAACATTTGACTTCCGTTGAAATGGCGGATTGTAAATAACGGTAAAACAATCATTTTACAACAGCCTCAGTGACAAAGCATTCCATCAACGAAAACAAAAGCAAACTGCTCGCCTGTAAATACAACACGGAACACTCGTACTCGTACTCGTAACAGATACAACAATAAAGTCAAGCATTTAATGGGACTAAAGTGCGGTCGGATTTGAATTTGTTACTGCGTGAGCCTGGGAAGCTGTAGTGTTGAAAAAGGTGCGGGCAGATGCTTGCTTGGATGTATTTTTGTAGCCTAAATAAATATTTTAGTAGTCATAAATATAATTTAATACCCTTTTTAAGCAGGTGACGTCACGACTACAGAGAACTAGTGAAGGGAACAGTAAAAACGAGTTGGCATTTTATTGTGTCTCTGTACTTCTGAATTCTAGTGATGAAGGAACTTTATGAAGCTTAGTTTTCTGCACTAAAGCAGGAAGGTTCAAAATTATTTTGCTGTAAAAACGAGAAACGGTCGAGCATTAAAAATGTTTTGGTTTTTAATTACAAAGAAATTGAATCAATCCACTTTAGTTGGTCTGTAAAATAAATGTATCTTATTCACAAATGTCTTTTATATGGTGTCCTATGTGGTAGAGCTTTTGGGTTACTATACAAAAATATGTGTTAAATACAGGTTGGTCTTAATAAAATGTAGCATGAAGACCGCTCTTTATCCAATATTCCATATTATTATTAATTTTGTATGTATTTTTTCGCAGATAAAGAGGTTTAAAATGCCTAATGCATCATCAAAGCTGCCGTCGCAGCAATGATATGCCCGGAGACAAAAAAACTCCCCCTGGTTTGGAACCCTTGCCCAACGTCGAACCGCTTTCGCATTACTTCAGAGTGGCGTTCCATCTTCCATTATAAGATCAAGCATAGTGCCTGCATACAGGTTTCGCTTTTTCACGCGGAATACAAATCCCGCGAATACACTGATGATTTTTCACGCTTCCTGGCTGCTTAGCATCTTGTCGATTAAATTTTCAGTGGTTATATGACGGCATTCTCTGATGTTCCATGTTCTTGTTCCCAATGCATGCATTGGAAAAAGGTGTGTTCATCTTTGGGTGCACCACCGTATACGAGTATGCATGTGGGGTGTTCGCATTTCCCTATTTTGAACAGGTATTTCTGGAAATATCCGAGTCACGAGTGCATTAGGGTTGTACCCAAATTTACTTCACCAAAGTTCCAGCTGTACCACGTATCGACGTCTTTTATTAGCCTAGCCGTCTATCTGCCGCGTGTTTCGTTTCGCAAGCGTTCTTGCTATAGCCTTTGCGTTTCGTCCTATATTTAGCGCGCTGCAGGCTTGCTAACTCCTTCTTCCCTTCCATCTCTCGTTACTTAATGTCTCGTCCTTTATCCACCTATCAGATTCAAATAATTTAGGCTATTACTAATTAAATTACTATTACTATTCATTTCATTATGGTTTCCCAATTTGCCTATTAAATTTTTCATTTAAGTATATCTAAATCAGAAAATTCTGTGAGCCGTTGGCAGCCAAATGGCACACTTAGACCTGTCGTAGGTCCGTTGTGATACCACTGGAACTTCTTCCTTACACTATGGGATCGCTTCTAAACCGTCCTATGACTTTTATAAACAGCTTAACTTCATTAGTTTAAGATGCGCTACAGAAACTCCGGAATCAGAAACTCATGACTTATATTTTTTCCCTGTTCAACCCTCAACAACTAAATTTTACTGTGATTCGCTAAGGCCAATATATATGAAAAGTGGTTATACATTCTGTCAAATAAGTACCGCAATAATAAGACGCAAAATAATTGTTTAATTATCAAAATTTATTTTGTCGCCTTCAAAATAGGCTCCATTCGAAGCAATACACATATGCCAATGATTAGTCCACTCATCAAAGCACCTTTAAAAGCATTTGAAGAGATCTTCTTCAGCTCCTTCAGCGAATTCTCTTTAATAGCCTCTATCGACTCACAGCGGTGCCCACGGAGTGTCAATTTAAGTTTCAGGAAATCCGGTGAATACGGTGGTTGTTCAATGATATTTGTCGAGTTTTTGGACAAAAAAGGGTGCACAATATGAGTCTTGTGAGTCTTTTCAAAGTAAATAAAATTTCCATGTTTTTTGACACAAATAATAAAAACTAAGAGAATCACTTTGAGCTGCATCGGTCACTACTGTAAGAGTCAAATATATTGATTGAATCGGGAAAAAGAATATAATTTCTACAAATAAATACATTCCTGAAGCAAACTCTTGCCGAAAACTTGCAAAAGCCGCTTGTAGAAGGATTCGCGTTTGCCTGAAATAAAGTCGTAGATGTTTTCTTTCCTAATTAAAAAAAAAGGAATCAGGAAGATGTAGAATCTGACCATCGAATACACACAGAGCTCATATTTCTTATGGGATGTAAAGTTTACCACGGATAGAGTAATGCTACATCAATTTGATTATGATTATGATTTGCCTTTGTGTCTTGTTTCATTTTATGACAAATTGGTCCGTATTGTGATCAAATCGCGGCAGTATCATTCATTTTTCTTATCATGTACGTAAATCCACCACGGTACCGAGGTGGAGTCTCCTTGGAGTCGTTCGCGTTCTTCTTGCCATCTTTTGCCTTCAAAAAATGTGTGGCTTACTGTCACCGTATAGGTATACCTTTGCTAGAATCCACTTTGCCAATCTTGAAATAGTATTTTCTAAAATAAACGTGGCCGGAGAGAAACTGTGTGATGTAAAAGTTTACTTCTCCGAAAGGTGTACTGCACCAATGTTAAATGTCGCCGATTATTCTATCTTTTCTAGTCCATCTTCCTGTAATTTCAATAAGTCTTCTGTCTTGCCACTTCTGGATTGTTTTCCTCTAATTTCATGCTTTTTTTCTAAACGCACGCCTTCTTTCTTTCTTTTGACCCTAAGCTGTTTGCGTCCCAACGTTACAATGTCTATTGAAGGGCTCGATCCACTTATGACAAGTGCTGCAGCTTCTGATACTGCGCGATATGTCGATATTATTTGGAGAGCAGCTGTTCTTTGAACCTTCGCTAAAGTCTAACATCTTCGTAGCAAGCCGGCTCTGAACGGCAGTTATCTTTTATTTTTATCTTTTTCATGGTAGAAATACATTCGGAGGTTTACCATTGTTTACCGAAGAGTGACCGCTACTAGAAAACACTTTTTGTATCATTTTGATGTTTCATGCTCAGAGCTTCCAACCTACACTCGGCTCCGGTGGCCGCCGCATAATGAAATAATTCCACTCAAGGATGATATAATAGATTATCATTCTTGGCCATCCGAAGCAAAATTTTAATAGTAACTTTGGCTTCCACGTCACAGGGAACCCGGCAGCGAGAATAGTAGAAAACCAAAACTATGCTGTTAACTCATGGGTTGTCGTGCTACTCTATTCTCTGATTGGCACTTTACAAAAGAGTAAGTGTAATTTTTTAGGATGGGCACATATTGCGTTCAGATTTTATTGATTCATAATTAGATTACATTGTTGTTGTAATTTTTTGATTTCGAGCTGACTAATTTTTGTCGAACGAACTAACATAATATATTTTTAATATAATATTTCGTTTTAATCATTTCAAAGGAAAGCTTTTTATCAGACCTGATGGATCGACATATCAGTCTTCAATATAGCGGAACGACTCAGGTATTATTATAATTTCTGAAAGATTTGAAGACTTTACAAAAAAATTTTAATAATTTTTTGCGATCAGGGCTGAGATGAGTGATGGACCAACTAATTGTGTGCATGTCAAGGAAGTTGTAAAAGTTCTTGTGTAGGAATGAGATGAAAAAATCACACTCATCCAATTATTGACACCAGTTCTTTGGTAAAAACTGAAGTAGGTAGCACTAAACTGAAGTAGGCAGCACTAATGATTGCACAGACAACCGCTAGTGCTTTGCATGCCATCTTATTACTAGGTGTGACTTGAATCCACTTTTTGTTGGTTGCCTTGAACAATCGAGGAGATAATCTTGAAATGAGTTAATCCTTTAAAGCGAATATTTTCCAGTTCTACCAGAGATAAAGCCAGGAACCATTAGGCCATGCACGTACATGAAACTGCATTCTATAAATATTAACAATGATTGCCTCTCCCAATAAAGCTAAAAATTAAATGAAGATGGTGGAATTTATTATTTATTTTTAAAAAGGAATTCCTGCTTACGTCAGCTTACGTAAGTAAGTTGCCATAAGCTGAATAATTAAAACGAATTCCATAATCACATCCGAGCGCTATTTTACTTATCCATTTGCCTTTCAGCTGTATGGATATTTCGAGCAGCGTTGAAGAAAATGCGAAACAAATTTTCTGTTTGCTACCTCCACTGCAATATTTGAATATTTTCCAGCAGTCCCATTCACCTGAAGCACCTGATGCTGTTTTAATGGTCACTACGCGCGTTTCCTTCCGCCAACCACCCAAATACGTGCGCTGCCGCTAGCCATGCGTATCTGTAATTATTGCTACTTCGCACTTTTGCACTTTTTTAGATGACCCCACCTCTCTGCTTCTCAGCCTCCTTTTAAAAATTTATGAATATGTTTACAGCAACAAAAATAAATGTGGGTAGGTTGCAGGAGCCATAGAGTCCGGAAACAATTTTAAAACTTTACAGTTACATTGCAGTGCTTGTGTGCGTGTTGTGTGTGGTGTGTGCGTGTACTGTAATGTTTTCCTTTTTCATCAGTGAGGCGCTGGGAAAATT
Source organism: Anastrepha ludens (assembly GCF_028408465.1). Classification (NCBI taxonomy): domain Eukaryota; kingdom Metazoa; phylum Arthropoda; class Insecta; order Diptera; family Tephritidae; genus Anastrepha; species Anastrepha ludens. The sequence continues at coordinate 4,814,051 of NC_071499.1, read as the reverse complement.
GTCGCAATTTCTGCTTGAGCGGAGTGCCATTTGCATTGTAGTTGCATGAAGTGCTATTTGTTGTTTTGCACTCTAATGTTGTAATAATATTTTTTAATATCTTGTTTTTTTGTTCATACTTTGCCGAGCTGGCGGGTTTTTTAAATGGAAAGTACCAAGACTCAGCAGAAAATATTTACGTTAAAATTGCCATAAGTCAGCTTTATTAGTAAATTATGGAAATATTTAATATTAAATAGGTTACGAATGTGAATTAAAAAAAATCTAAATTAATAATAAAAACAATGCACTGCGAGCATTTCTTTATAAAAATTGCAAAATAAAAATATTAAGTAAAATTAATATTTTCTTTTTGTCGGTTTGTTAAAGAAGATTAGGGGTTGTATTTAATTTATTTAAATTTTTTTTTTAATATCTTAATATAATATTTAATAACTTAATTTCTATATAAAAAATATAAATAATAATTAATAATATTTTTTGGCGGTTTTTTAAAGAAGAGTTTGTTTTTTAATTTATTTTAAAATTTTTTTTATAATATATTTTCTATATAAAAAAATAAAAACAAAAATGTTAAATAAAGTTTATTTATTTATAAATTAAATATTTAAAAATATTTGTTTGTCGGTTGTTTTTAAATTAGGGGTTGTACTTAATTTATTTTTTAATATTTTAATATTTTAAAAATATAATTTCTATATAAAAAATATAAATAAAAATGTTGCATAAAAAAATATTTATTTATCGTTTTTTAAGGAAGATTAGGGTTTGTTTTTAATTTAATTTTTAATTTTTTAAAATTTATTTTGAATTATTTAGTTTTTTATAAGTAACTGATTTTTTAATTAATTTCTTACACTGTATAATTTATTTTTTATTCACAAAAAGCATTTTTTGTGTATTATTTTCCCATCAGCTGACTCTTATGTAGACTTACCCTACCCATACATGCAGATCTCATTATCCTCGATGGCCGGTTGCCTGGCTGGTTAGCTGGTTGGCTGGCCGGCTTGAATGGCATTCGCTTGCAATTATCCACATATTATAGGCTCAATTAAGCATGCCAGATTGAATGAAAATGGAATGAAATAAAATCCTTTGTGCATACATATAAACACACTCATCCACACAAGTGCCTCTACATAAAAATACCTTAATGAATGTTTACATGATCGTTCCGTTAACCGCCATTGGCATTGTTTAAATTATCAATGCATCATATTGTGGCAACAACAGCTCCTCTTATATGCGGGCATAATAAGTCTGTCAATACATAACTGTTAATGCCACATGATGCAAGTAAATTCCACTTAGTTTGTTCCATTCCATTAACATTTCGGTTTTTGTTTGTTCTTAAATACGAGGGAAATGTATGCCACAATAGAATACTATTTTACTTAATGTTACCCACACATACTTTCATATTATTCACGTACATTAGGGATGTACGTTTTGAAATTAGTTGGTAAGAATGCCGGGATAATTTATAATTTTTTTTTCATTGAAAGAAGGTCAACATTAACGCAAATTACAAAAAAAAAACCTCTTAACTTACACTTACTTCCGAAGTGGCTTTTTCTTCAGCTGGCTTTATTTGCAATAAGTTCAGACCCCGGTTAGAAGATTCAACTTTAAATGCCTCGATATTCTTAAAAGTACATTTTGAGCGTGAATAACAAGGCGAGTCTAGTAAAAGCGATAGCAGTACGCCAGCAGTACTAAATTTGTTTTTTTATCTTTCACCGTGTGCATGCGGACATCAGCATAAAATTGGATTAAAAATAAATGTAATTTTGTAATGAATTTAAGTTCAAAGGCTTTTAATAAATAAATGAAATAATGAGAAAATACGCGATTTATTTTAAAGAAGACATGAGCGGAAAAGGTCAATTTGTGACTGTTCTAATCGAGGAATCAGAACAGTTGAAGAGGTTCAGATGATTCCGAATACAACTTAAAGGCATTGCTTTAATTTGTTGCGATAAATTTTTAGGTGCAGATGTAGTATAGTATACACAGGTTCGAACCCCAAATGACTGACAAAAGCCGTTACATCGTCGTATGATTCTATGTCTAAATGCATGCCGGCCGTTAAACGTAATTCGCCCTCTTGCCAATATTCCCGACGAGAAAGGTTTCTATTGTGCACAAAAAACCTGTAAACTTATTATGCACATTTTAAAATAATTTCAACAGGACAAATAAATTGATTCTTATTTACTATTTTGCTTTCATTTATTTGTTACTTCTTTGTTTTCTACTTTGACGTGACTTCTAATGCTCAAAATGTTGTTTTTGGCCTAATGAAACTACCTTCAATGAATTCGTTTTGGTAAATAATAAACCATTACCGTTTTTAGTCCAAAATGAAATTTAAAAAATATGAGGGAGAATTGTTTGCTATGGTGTAACAGTTACGTACCGGGAATACCGCTATAAATAAATGTATGGAAAGAAAAAATCTTGATTTCCAAGTTTTAGATCAAAGTTTTAAGTGGGAGTTTTAAACCTGTAGTAGGCTTTAATTGTGTTTCATGCCCGAATCTTTAAGCTAATTTTTTTGGGGGCATCGTGAAAAAGAATGATTCACATTACAGGCTACATAAATCTTGTGATCTTAGAAATGAAATCCGTAAAATCTTGTCCGTTGTCCCGCATTCAGGGCGTCGATGGAAAATGTGTTATTAATTCGAGAGGAGTCCGGGATACTTTAGGAAGCAGGAGATCTAGGAAGCTGTAAACAGGCTGTTGAATGTAACTGGAAATTTAGAAAGTTTGCAGAGGGTGCTTCCTGCCGTGCGGGCAAGATAGGAATCTGCTTTAAGTCAATCCTAACTTAATTTATTTGTGCTACATACTTTATTTTTGTTTTCATTCAAAGTAGTTAACTATAAATAAACTAACGGAAAATTTCCTTCGGTTTTTGTATCGTACAATTAATATGATGATGCTTTGCACAAGACTTTCAAAGGAGTGGACTAGTGCATGAGGTGATGTGGCGCTTTGCGTTTCAACCTTTCAAACCATTTTTGTTGGTCGGTGGTGACTAGGGCGTCGCTGTTGACATGATGAGATATCCTATTTATATAAAATATATAATTTTCCTAATTACGACGGCAACTGGTTCTATGCCAAGATTGTGTTCAAGGTCATTGACGCGTTCCAGAGCGCGTCTTTTTATGATACGGGACTTGCACTCCATTTATATAAAATGAATATATTTCATTTTATTGTACATAAAGTCAATATGTTTTTTGAAATGTAATTTTGTTATGACTTAATTTAAATTTAATCTTATTTTATAAATTACAAAAGTGCCTACGTATTTGCTACAAGTAATGACATGTCTCCGAGTGTATCTCTGTCATTGAAAAACTCCTCATAGAAAATCATTTAATTGTAAGTCCCTCCATTTGTGGGAAAACATCAAGACGCATACCAAAATAGGAGAATTCGTTCAAATAACCAATAATGGGTATAAGCGGCAATATATATATATTTATAATGAGTGTTTTATTTAGCTGCATGGGAACTATCGATATCGATAGCTATGGTTTGACAGCTGAGAATGGCAAACTGTGCTGCCATTTCTGATCAGTCATCATCGTTTAATGCTTCATCTTTTCCAAATGGTAAAAATTTACTTTGAAAAATAAAAAAATCTATTCGCTAAGTTCATAAAACACTGGCCGGATCGTCAGGTGTTATTTTTTCGAAATGAAGAAGAAGCTACCGTTGCGGCGAATCGCGAGCGCTATCGAGTCATGCTGATTGATTTTTTTTTTTCTTAAAATAATTAGCTAAATATCAACGAAATTTGGTTCCAACATGCCATTGCACCAGAGCACTTTACGGTTGATTTATTTCAATATTCAAGCCACCATTGACGCCATATGGCCAGATTTACTGGGACAAGTGCTAAAAAATTGGAATGATTGAATGTACCATGTGGCTTCAGAAACAGCCGTCAGATATTCGAAAAGTCTACTAATATAACATTGATATACATACACATATTTTGCCTCTTTGTTGACTTCAAACAGGCATTTGACAGCAGAGATAGAAACAAATAAAATACTGCTTTCAGAAAATTGGAGTACCTTTGAAAGTAATTAATTTGATTCTCGGTACATTGTCGAAAACAGCAAATGAAGTACTGGTACAAGGAGCCCTATTAGACCCATTCCTAGTCCAAAAGAAGGGAACGTATTATCATCTTTAGTATTCAATTTGATGATACACATGACTGTTCCAGAAATAAGCATGAATGGAATGTTATTTAATATTGATTTGCAGATATGTATGTGCCTACGGTGATGATATTTTTATTATGGCTAAAAGCAGGAACACTCTTACACGCGCCTTTAAACTTGCAACACTATAACTACACGGGATGATCTAACTGTGAACATTTTGTTTTCAAAAATATCACTAAGTTTAAATACTTAGATATTACACTATCAGCAGACATTGAATTATATCGGCGGTAGCTATAAACGACAGAATCCAGGTTGCAAATAAGGCCTATTATTCAAACATAAAACTATTTAAATAATGTTTTGATTTAGAAGAAAATAAGAATGTACTGATACGTCCCGACCTTACGTATGACACAGAAGTATGGACGCTGAAAACAGATGATATTCATCAGTTTCTATGCTTTTAAGGAATATACTCGTAAATGGTTCGGTTAAAACAATAGATTATACACCTACCGCATTTGCTATAACAATAAAATCGAATAAATTCTTGAAATACAAACTGTAACTCGTTCTATTAAAACCGAATCCATCTAGGGCATGTGCTGCGTAAGCCCAAAAAGGTAATATGCTAGGAAAGGTTTTATTTTAATACCGATTGGAGGAAGAAAAAGATGGTTAGATTACAGATTTCAAGGAAATGGACGTACGCAACTGGAGAAATGAAGCTATGGATAGAATAAAGAAAAGGAGAAAACTTGTTGATGTAGTTATGGTCATAACCGACTGTTAACCTAAGAAGAAGAAGAATGGATCATGTAATTTATAGTCGTTGCGGACATATGCCGGATATCAATATCAAGAAATAAATGCCATTAATTTATCTCAGAACATTTATAAAAAAAAAACAGTACAGAAGAACATAGTTTCTGCTTTCGCCCGTGATTCTTTGTGTTGTTTTCCCTACAAAGTGCGAATTTTTATAAAGAAAATCTTTAGACTTATTTCACTTTTCCTTAACTTAAGAAATTTATTTATCGGGCATCGAGCTCCCGTAGTTACTCTGGATGTATCCCGAAATCCGCATTACCAAAATAATTGACTTTCCTAATGTGCATACATACAAACAAATCATATTCATGTGAATGTGTGTGTGTTGAGACGCCATTTGCCCATATAAACTTTGTCGTTATGCAATTAATAATTCGTAAAACGTTCCAAGGCCTCTCACGCATGAAGTATTTGGCAATTTGTGTTTGGTAGAATAACATAATAATAAATCTTCGTTAACATATATGTAAATGTGCTCAAGCAAACACCCGAACTGAGCCGCCTTAGGCTAAGTACAGTTATTTTGATTTCATTTCATTAATTATAATAAATAACATTTGATTGTACTCAAAACTAATATCGCATACCAATAATTTCAATAATTTTGCGCATGTGTATGTGTATGTAAGTATGTACGAATGGTATTTAGCAATTACTTCGTTCGACTTTATATGAGTTGGAGCCACAATTAATGAACTAAGTGAACTGTTTTTCCTTAAAATTGGTGTAAGTCCATTTTCATAAAAACTTAGTTAATGATAAAAACATTACCAAGATCTTTTTATTTATACAATTTTTCTAAAAAAATCTGTTGAAATTTACATTGTTTTATCATTACAAATTTTCCTAGTTAATGAAGTTACAAATGTAATTACTTTGAAAATGGTGTGAGTACACTTTCCTCAAGACCTCCTATTATTGAGCTCAAAATTGTACTACATAATTTCTTTAGTGCATTTTTATGTGTGGCGATATTAAAAATGACGCAATTATTTTTATAACTTGCCGGAATTTTTGTACATCGCCCTTTATTATGACATAAAAAGTCATCAAGGCCTGATCAAGAAATTGCTTATTCTTTCTTGAAATATTTAGAAAATATGATCACGCAAAAATATGTAATAACCTACAGCGCTATGAGTACTGGACAAATTGGAAATGAAAATTTAAAATAAGGGGTTACATACCTCCAGAATTTTCGAAACACTTATTTTCTTTTTTTGCAGAATATTATTCTTTATAATTTTAGTCGCGTTTCGGAAGTATATTGTAAAAATTTCCAATAGAAACAAAGTTATGGTAGTAAATGTAACTGCCCGACGAGAGTTTTATGCGTACAGGTAGCTGTCCTTCGTTTGAGGTAGTTGGCCGTTATTTCGCTTTTTCTCGAAACTATTTTTTTTCCGGGCTGCATGGTAATTTATACACTTTTTAATATTTTTTGAAACCGTTTTTTTTTAAATATTCGAAAGTGTTTTCTCTATAGTCTGCCCAGCCGGATTTTTGATATTTTTAATAAAAAATTTTATTAACATAATTAAAGTGTGACATTTATGACGTAAAACGCAAACTTTTTTTTTAAAATGCCATAAATTGCAAATTTTGTGGAAATTCAAAAATCCGGCTCGACAGACTATAACTACAACTTTACAAGAATTTTTTTCCTTTTTACAGATCTATCAACATTTTAATTAGAAATGATGGGCTAATTTTTTTTTTCATTGTGCTTTGGGTCCCGTAATTTTTTATATACTAATTTTTGTAAAGAAAAACTAAAATGCATTTTTTATAAAGTTTAAATACTAATAAATAACACACACATATTTATTTCTATTGTTATCCCATCGAAAAACAGTTTTTGTTTCAGCGTATTTTTGGCGCTGCTGGACGTAGGTATGTAACCCCTTAATGTGGCTTAAAGTTGTTCTGTCCCACAAGAATGGCATAGGAATTATAAGAAAGCCATATTCTGTCTTATGTACCTATTAATGTTGTTCTATAGGAGAGTACCAAATGAAAAAAAAAATTATTGTGTGTCTCTAAAGGCTATTACACCATCATAAAAAATGCCGAAAATATGAAAAGTTTATTTTGCATGAAATGCAATCTTAAGAAGGCGAAAAATGTTTCAGCATTAACTAGTAATAAATTGGTCGAAAATATGTTTGATAAGAGTTTTGAAAAGTGAACCATACACAAACTTCTATAAAACTTCAATTCGTGATAATGAAGATTTTAAATCACTAAATTTATTCCTCTCACGGACAATACCACAAAACATTGGAAATACAGTACTAACACGTTTATCTCATCACTCCAGACCTATCACATCAATTGACAGGTATGATTGATTTATATCCCTTATTACACTAAAAACAAATCATTATATCCCGCGAATACACCGATACTATTTTTTAATAATTGATTATGATGAAAAAAGGTAAAATATATTAATAGTAAGTGTATAAATAATTTTGGTTGAATAGTAATTGTGGCAATAAAGTCTTTTTATTTAGTTATTTTTAATTTTAAATGTTTTCATTATTGAGGAATTTAATAAAAATTTCATAAAAATAATTTGGGTGTGCTTCGATTGAGGTCACTTAGTTAGCATTTTGTGAACGTAAGGTTTTTACTTTTTGTTAACTTTCAAAGTGGCGTAAGTCCTTTTGAAGCCATTAAAAATATAAGAGTTTGTTAATCGCATTAAAGAAATGATTACATGATAAATTTAATGTTTCAAAAACACAAAAGTTATTATACTACAAAACCTTAAATACTTCCATATAAAATAAAATACGCTCACATTCCTTTCAAATAAACTGGCTCATTTCTTGCTAGGCCTGTTCACAGTACTTATGTTAGGTTGTTCACCGAATCAAAGTTAACATCTTATGTACCGTAACTGGTTTTATTTGCTCAAAATTCTAATGCATGTCTAAATAAATGCAAGAGATTATTATAATAAATGCTCGCTTTGTCTAAAAGCCTTCCTCTTAGATGTCTTCCACTGTCTCTTGAAAGATAATAGAACTCTTTCATACGTCATTTTTCTGCTCCCCATCTCTCTGTTTGGCTCACTTATTTCAAAAATGTCCATATGAAAGCAACAACAAAGTTATCGATCTAGGTTTAACGCTAGTGAGTATGGCTGTACCTCATAAAACTGATATATCTCAAAATTTTTTAAGCAAATGTTACTTTAGGCAGATCTTTCCCAGCGCTTTCAAGATATGTTTATTTATACCAGTTGCTTCATCTATTCGACACTGACGGCTTGGCGTAGAGAAGAGACCTAATATACATAATATTATTGTATATTAGTTTTAGTTTATTTCCGAAACTGTTGATTTAGCTACTCCAAACATTTTTGCCACTAACTTATTTTTCCTTTTTTTCAATTATTTCAGATTTTTACTTTAAGGAAAGGCATTCCCTTCAAGACATGAAGGCACTATCAATTTATTACAATAGCATTTTATAATTTTAAATATACGTGAAACGGAACTCTCTTACGTGGACAAAAAATTAATAAAAAGACAAAAATGATATTAACCCTAACATCAAAAGCAGCCAAACCAACAGCCACATTAAAATTTACGGGAATAGCCGCTTTCATTTCTAATTATTTTACGTGCTTTTCGTGGCTTTCTACTTGGAGTTGCTTTTAAAATTTTTTCACTATTTAGAGGATTTCTATTGCCCACTATTTAAAGTAGGAACTTCATGCAAAAAATTCAGTGTTCACTACGTCGAAGTGTTCACTGTATCAGGCGTTTACTACATATACACAAAACTGTACTAATACATTTCGAAATGTTTCAAAGAACTGTATTCTTTTATTCTTATGGAAATTCGCCAAGGTAATCTTAAGAATATAAAAAAGGTAGTCTTTGGTATATAAAAAACTTCTATAAAAAGCCAAACAACTTAGACGAATCAGTCCCTCATGAAAAGTTATCGCATATTATACTCAAAGTTCTGAAGCACTTTGTCTTAACTAGGCCACAGATGGCGAGCAGCTCATATGTGATTTCGTACTGATATCAAAATATACTGATTGGAAAGAAAGATAGCAAAAATGCGGACCATCTGATTGAAATCTTTATTATTTATGCCTGTTTAAAAAGAAAAAGGGAAAGAGAGCAAAAGCAAAAAGCAAGCAAACGGTTTGCTCTGTAAGTTTTTAAGTGATGGGTAATTTTTTGGCGTTAGCAAACGCCTTTTTGCAAATATTAGGAATAACTATTACACATTTTTAAAAACACAATCTGTCGTCCGGCAGTCGGCTTCAAACTCAAGAAGCACAACACAAATAGGAGGAGGACCTCTTCCAAACACCCATATTTATATATACATACATACATATATTACGCATAATTATGTTATCCAACAAGACTATAAATAATTATTGCCTCCAAACTTGACAGCTGGAGCTCTACCAAGATGACAATTTTCTAGATTCGTGCACTCTTAAAGAAATACTTCAAATTTTATCTCTAAAAAATCGCGCTTGAGTAGTTGAATAAAGTGCAAATAGAAGCTAAAAAGCAATTCTGTAGGACCAAGTTTTGATATTTAAAGGCATGTAAGTTACTTATTAAAGGTAATATTATTGCCCTCGGAATCGCATCACTGTGGAACTGGTGGTTGAATTCCACACATAATTCGATGTCTTGATATATCAAATGATCAGTATTTTATTTCGAGTTTCGAGAGCTGAACCTTTTCCTTCAGTAGCACTTAACCAATGAATACGTTACCATGTACGTTGACACTGTGAGACCTATGCTGTTATTCTTCTAATTTTGGACTTTGGCTTTTTGATTTTGTTTGCTCGTTGAGGGCAATTGCCCATAATATTTTAATATAGTCATGAGCATAGATGAGCCAATACCAAATATGATATTTTGGTGATGTCTATTTTTCTCCCCTTTTATTAAGAGGCATAGTTTGGTGCTTTAGAGAGTATAATACTTCCATGGTAATGACATTTTGTCATTGATTTTTGCACTATAACAATAAATTTGTGAAATTTGCAAATGAATGAATGAATTGCCAAACGATTGTCGTAGGCTAAACTGGTAAAGAAATTACAAAATACAAACAAATGATAATACAGTTAATGGTAAGCATAAGACGCCACTACTCCAACTTTAGTATCTATTTTGTTGCCGATTAAGAGTTACAGAAGGTGCTTAACGAGGCCCAAATCCAAATGCAACATTTCAACAATTTACCAAAACAGTGCCTTCTCAATGCAAAATATTCCATATATTGGTTTAGTTCGAAATCTGAAATGAAGTTTTAAGTTAAGACGTACTGGGAACTATTGCGTTCGGGTTGGACACCCATTGAAGGCATGAAACACCAATTGATAGAAAGATTTTTTCTCAATAGCGGTCGTACATGAAAACCTCCTCATAAAACCATCTGCCGTTCAGTGGCGGTATAAAACAAGGGGTTTCCTCCACATATAGAAGGAGGAGCACGATTAAATTTCAAACGTGCGTGCCTTAAAGGAAATCAATCCGGGGCATATCCTCTTTTGAAATTAGTCGTACAATTTGGAAACGCATGGCTCACATTTACAATTTTTTTACACAAATTCGCAAGTTGGTTTTATGTATTTTTTTATTAAATTTAAAAATTTCAGAAAGCTTCCCTTGCTTTCATAAATATCTTGTTTACCTGCAAAATTCCACTCTCACAAATTTTTGGCTGCTTGTCCAAGAGGACATGGTTTGATAGCATAATTTTGATGCAATGTTTTAAATTTTTCAACGTGAGATGGCTAGCGATGCTACAGAATGTCCATTAGTAGAGCTATTTTATAATTTTCTATGACGAGTTAGACTGTCATTCATGAACTGGCAGCAAAAAAAAAAATAATAATTAGACTATTGCGGAAATTAAAACAAAGACTTTTATTTGCTTAAAACCTGCCCTATTATCTACTGAAGTACCTACTTAAAGGAATAGGAGGTTGAAAATTTGTTGAATATTTTTCTTATTTTTATTAAAAAAATTTTACTCACTGTTAAAAACTTAATCACAACAAAGCAGCCATAGCTTAGAGGCTGCAGTGGTAGAAAAGGAGAAAATTTATATGGGTTGCACTAATTATTTACATTTTTAGCTTTGTTGTAGTCCCTCTCAGTCCATTGCGTATCATAATTCCAGCTTTAAATGCGCTTTTTCCGAAACTAAATACATTTTTCAAGTTGGCCGAACTCTTATCCCATTTTGACGAATTGACTTAAAAACTTAAAATTAATTTTTACTGTATACTCACAATTATTAATGCTCTGCGTGGAAGTATGGAAGAATTTTTCTGATATTTGACAATTTTACTATTTTTTCTAAAAAAAACATTAAAAACACTATTTAAACTTTTCGCAAACGATTTTTTTTGTTGAAAATAGAGAACTTTTCTGAGAAAGCGTTCAAGTTTTGCAAAAAAATAGATATCAAAATATTAGTGACATGGTAAAAAAATTTAACTAATAATATTTTATTTATTCATTGGTAATTTATACTTTTAGATAACATTCTTAAATACAACTTTAATATTATACTGTAATTCACTATCATTTTACAAATTGCTTGAAAAAAAATGGTCACCGTTAAGTGCAGGTGCTAATGGTTGGGGCGGACTTCCTTAGAAAAGACTTTTTTATATTAATTTGAAACTAAAACAAATTAGGAAGTTTTCGACAGGTCGAGCAAACGCCTTTTTCCAGAATTGATTAATTTCTTTTTTTCGTTGAAAAAGGATTCCTCCTATGCTTGTTTTTTTCACTTAAAGTTACTTATACGCCGAGCTTGACGTTTTCTGCGAATTATGGAACATCGAAACTACGATTTATTGAGCCTATAAATATATTTTTTGTTTAACCTTTGGCGTAGGTGCTTTTTGAATTTCTCTGAGAATGCTTAGTACCAAAGAACCGCCTATTTAGCCGTGTAATATTCTTATGAAGGTCTAAGGCAAGAAGTGTATCAAATTTCCAAATCCAGTCCATGGTAAAATTTGTGAAATATTTGTTATTAGCATTTCAAAAATTTATTAAAGCATTTGCTAATCATTTAAAATTCAAAAATATTTCACAACTCTTCAAAAGCATTTGCAGAGCAACGAATTGAAAGCGAAACTCCCACAAGGAAGCATGAGCAACGGGGAAATGTAGGAAATGAGAACATTTCATCAAAAGCCAGTCGAATTTTTGCTTAAAAGTGAAAGCAAAGCGAAAGAAAACCAAACAAGTAGTGTGCATTACGGTGGTGCTGAGCATTAACACGCGGAGGCAGTGACTGGAAAGCGGATATGAAAACAGTGTAAAAGCGCTTTGTTCCCACTTTCACGGCCACCAGCTTTATTGTTGTGCGTTGCCGCAGGCACAAACAAGGACATGAAAAGATTTTCACTGCATAGTAGATTTTCCAAAGCACATGAAAAAGGAAAACATTTAATTCATAAAGAAATGTGCATATAAATTTAGGCTTAGTTATGAAAAGTAAATAGCAACGCCACACAGAGCAACAAATGCAAAACATTAATATTCTTCTTCTTCTTCTAATATTATAAGCATAAATATATTTTCATGAGCGCAGTCACATTTGCATTTTCCATAAATATTAAAATAATAAAAATTCTGTACGCACATTTCACAACTTATGGCAGAGGTAATTTCACTGTCTTCTCGAATCCACTGTTCCGCTATCGCAGCGGATATTGCTGATGATGATGCCGATTTGATGGCGGAAACCGTTGGCTGAGGCGCGGAAAGCGCAAGCTGCTCTTAGGGAATGCGTTTGGGGCTTTAATTAAAATTTATGCGCCTCTACATCTGCACGTTTGCACTTGAGCGGATCTAATAATGACAGACAACGCGCCGAGCCAAAAATTTCACTCAGCTCTGCCCTGATTCAGGTGCAATCACGATTTTACAATTACAATTCCGTTGGCGCTATTTCGCTTTCAAGTTTTGGCTCCCATTTGATATTTTTTACTTAATTTTCACTAGCGAAGTAAGCTGGTTGTTCGTGTTGTTGTTATCACGTTTTCATTCGCACATCCGGCACGTGCCACTGTCGAGAATTTTTTATACGAAACGAAACTGTTGCGACCAACCGCTGGTGGCAAGCGTTATTGTCTAAGTGAAGCGCACTTTATTTAAAAAATGTTTTATTTATTTTTCTAAAACTATTCGAAATCACCAGAAAGTGATTATAAATTTATTAAATAGTATTTTTTTAAATTTCGGGCCTTCAACTTGTCCACTTTAGCGCAATGGAGTGAATAGTAGATGAGCGAGAAGTCAAGAAGCCAAAGGATAGCCGAAAGCGGAAAGCAATTAGCTCGCTAAAATCCCACTAGCGCACTCAGCCATAGCTCGGCCACTAATTTAGTCTGGCACAAGTGCCTTGGAAGTTCATTTTATTTAACTCACAAATATTTGCAATATTTTCGAATTTAACATTTTTGCCAAGTATGTATTTGAACACGTTTTGCACAGTTCACTTGAACACTTGAACACCTCTCAATTTGGCAACACTTGTCAGCACAACTATTTTTCCTTTTGTATTTTCACTGTCTGCCTTTGCTTGGCTTCTGCTTGAATTTCAAATTCTGTTTCCACTTTGCTCGATGTTGCCGACAAGTAGCGAACCGTCTCGTTCAAGCCCACGTTCTAAACTGAATTAAATTGCCGCTGTGACTGAAGTAAAAACTCACTGTGGCAGCCAAGGCAGTTGAGGCAGCTGCAGCAACGAACTGAGGCGGAAGGCGCAGATGCGAATGTGACAGATGCAGAAGCTGTGGTTGTTAGCATTCATGCTGCTGGTACTGCATCCTTGGGCACCGCACTGTTTGTCCACGTGGTCACTCTCACAGCCAGCGATGTGGTCGCCGTAACATTTGCCGGGACTGTTGACTTTTTTATTTTCTGTTTGCTGTTATGAACTCTGTTAAATTCATTGCTATGGAAAACAGAAATATGTTCTATGATGCATTGTTGCCTGCTTTTAGGCGCATAAGCCTTTGTGTTGTGCCACCAGCTGTAGGTGGGTATACAAGTTTGTGTGGGTGAACAACGAAGAATCTTGAAAAAATAAACAAACAAAGAGAGAGAGAGAGAAAAATATTGCTTTGTATTCTCATTTGCAGGTCTGTGGTAACCCTGGAAGAGAGCTGTACTAAAATTTGTCAATGAAACTTTTGTCATGCGATTCTCTCTCATCTCTCTGTCTCTTTCAGCTATTTTTAGCTCAACCACGTGGCTTACCACACCGGCTACAGGCTTTTGCTGCAAACTTGCCAAGTGTAAACAAACAAACAGAGAGCCGGGAATCGCCTAGAGAACCACGTGTTCATCCCAAAGGCGAGCAACATTTTCAATATGTAAACAAACGTCCGCACCAAGAAACGGCAGCAAAAGTGGGGTTTGTGTTTCAAAATGATAGCATAAAACTTCTGTTGAGTGGTGAGAATAAAGATTTGAAATTAAAAAGGAAATTTATATGAAATAGAAAACAGTCCAATCAGGGAAACCAGTTTAATGACAATTTTTGTTCTCATACTCAAAATTCGATAGATTTGTTGAGTTAAATTATTATTTTTGATGAGTTATTACTTAGGCGCAGATTGAAAATTCACAGCTTGTAACAAATTTTTACGAAATAATATAAATACCGTCAGTGTTAAAATGAAGTGTACATCAATTTTCTACTGTCGATGTTGGGTGCTTATTTCCACTTAAAAAAACAATGTGCAGTAGGTGGTAAATGGAGAAAATGCACAAAATCGCGTCCAAAAAAAAAACCCCAGGTATCAGTGTGATTTTTGATCTACTATAAAGTTGCACTTTATTATACCAAAATTCAATGGTCTATAAAACTACATACCCGAAATTTTTTTAGAGCTCCGAGAGTTCTGGATAAAATCGATGATTGGTGCACGAGACAAGGTCTTTCCGTCAGTCCGAAACTACTTTAGTCTAGTTCACGAAAAAACGGAAATTGGGTGGACGCAGTTTTGCTGGCGTAGTCAAATATGGAGGAATAATTTAGGATAAGAAACTGTCTTGAGAAACGCATATTTTTCAGAAGGTATCGCCCATTAAAGATTTTTCAGCAATGCCATGCGACCTTTGGTAAAACCTGGGGTCAGAAACCTGCTGTGGTCCTATGGATATACACAGCACTGGTCTGGTAAGTGTCGTCACTTGTGCCTCTGTGGTTCGGTGGCGACGGACCATGATTAAGTCCACACGTCAGGAACTATACAAAGTGCTGTCAACAAACTGTTGCCATGGGTGCAGCTACTCTTGACTTACTCCTCTTGGATCTTAGATAAAGGGTTTTTCAATAAGGGCGGGTAGATGTTGAAAAACAATAAAATGGCGTTTGCTGTGCGGCACGTAGCGCCGTCCTGCTGGAACCACATGTCGTCTAGGTCCATATGGTTCAATATGGACCATAAGAAATTGGAAGGGCCACCACATCTACCGAAAAATGGGCGCAATGCGCGCAACGTTTGCGTTAATGAACACTCATTTTGATAATAAAGTTTTATCATTTGAACATGGTGTTCAATCGTGTAACTTGCCATGATGATTTGGCATAAACAACTGAATAAAAAACAAAATATTTGACAGATGTCACCAAAACCAAATGGCTGCCACAGGGTGCCAAAATCGACCCGCGCCAATTGAAAAACCCTTTACAACAGGAAGCAATAAAAGCAATGTGTGGGCTCCATAAATATGGTTTACGGCACTAAGATGGAACTTCGGGACACAAAGAAATCTTTAAATTTCTATCTGAGCAATATCAACATGGCAACTGTTTTCAAAACGGAAATTTTTCCCAAGTAGCAGAATGAATAATTGAGGGGAGATGGAGCAGGAAACAGATTGGACTCTTTAGTGACAGTTAGGTTGCACCGAAGATCTTGGAGAATGCAAAGCAAACCTCAAAGATTGTTTAAGAATTTAAGAAGAAGCTTATTTGTCTGTTCCAAGGTGGAATAAGCTTGCACTAATATGGATTCCAGGACACCGCGGTAATTGCCGATAAATTAGCCAACTGTGGATCAGCGGTTAGCCCACAGGAACCAGAGCCAATAATCGGATCTACAGGAGTAATGAGTTTGATCAGCAATAATCAATGCAATTTACATAAAGAGTGTTGGTCCAGTCTAGAATGCTGCAGAACTGCAAAGTATTTTGTGACAAGACCGAACAGAAAACTGTCGAACTGTTTTCTGAAACTTGGAAGGAAAGACGTTTGGTTGATGGTCGGTATTATTACAAGACGCCACCCATGGGGTCAGCATATGAGCACCACTGGAATCATTGAGGAGCCAATGTGCCTGTCATGCTTGGAGGAGGCGGAAAACACTGAGCACTTTCTCTGTGAGTGTTCTGCGTTTGCTGGAGCAATGCTACGAATTTTGGGTTCCAAGGCGATGTGAATAAGTAATATTTGTTTTCCCAAACTGGAAAATATTTTTAGGAAAATTGTCACAGGACTAGCCACCACTGTCTTTGTGTTTATTTTATCTTATTTCTTTCCTTCTTTTACTTCTCTTCATTCCTCCTTGGTTATCTACCCTTTCTCATTCAGAATACACTGGGCTGTTTAGCCTGAGTGTTTTAGGAGTTACCATACTCTCGGTGCTTCTTGGCTCGCCATTTTCAAATTTCAATTTCAATTTCACTTTCTCATAGATACAAATGTTAGGCATAATGCTTCCATTTTGCTTACTAATTTATTTAAAGTGAAGTGGTTAAGAGTTGTTAGCGATGATAAGTTAAGGGCCCTTAGCCATCGCTGCCCAAGACGAAAATTTTAAACGCCTATTTTTAAAGCATTTCACCTCAATGAATTTGAAGGAAATTGGTACAGCCTTTTGAAAAGCCTTTTGCGCTTAACTTTTTTTGTGAACCAGTAAAAATTTTCCTGGCCTCTCCATATCGCTACTTTTGAGAGGAGACTAAAGAGGTTTGCTATTTAGTAAATACGACCAAAATAATATTTTGTTTGTATTTGAAAATTTGTTGAAGATAAGTTGAAATATTTTATATTGAAACTTTGTGTGTCTAACTGGTGCCGCATAGCACGAGAAAGAAACGACCGTTCCCAAGACAGCCGGTTCTACATAATCGGAACGACCCGGATTTATATCCACTGTCACTTCAGCAACATGCTGCTACAACAACAAAAACAACAGAAAGAAATGTCTTGGGTACTTTGTAGAACTCGGCCAAAATCGCTTAAGTTAATTAAGAAAAATACTTCATAAAATATCAAAAAAAAAAAAAAAAAATCATAATAAATGCTTCTGACTGCTCCTAACTACATTGGTAAGATATTTTACCAAGTATGTTAAAATGAAATTTTGTAGAAATTAATGGTACTTCCAATCAAAAAATAAACTTTTCAGACCTCAAACGGTCATGTAAAATACGTTGCATTCACTATTTTTAAAATACAAGAGGTAACCGCAAAGTACCCATTTTAGTGGCCACGCAAAATCACCTTTTATGAAAATACCGAATCTGTGCAACTTACCAACTTAATATAATGGGTATTTTAAAGCAGTAATGCTATTTGTGAAAAAAACCAAATTTCAATAAAAGCTTTGAATTTTTCGGAGCGGAAGAAGGAAGTGAATAGATAAAGGCAGCCTACCTATTTTAATGACCAAATGTGTATGAACCGAAAATTATGTGAAATATTAATTAATATTTTATTTTATTTGTTTTTTTTTTATTTAAATTATTTTGTGCCAAACTATCCATCTTGTTCTTCAAACAACAAAAAAAAAAAAAACTAATCACTAATAATTACGATTACGTTGAAAACTTGTGTTCTTATAATTAAAAGGTAAACAGTTAATTGCAATATTGGCTACATATCTGATTACTTTATTTTTAGGATAATTAGGAGAATATTCATATTCAAAGTCATACAAAATTTTTCAGCAAATTCAATTAAAAGCCTTAGAAGTTTGAACAGCTTAAAAATCATTGAAAACAAGGGCTACAAAGGCTATTTAATTCTTTATGTTCTTAAAACTGCTTACTTTCTCGCCCTGCTGCTTATGAATTTACGAAATTTAATTAACTCATCAGGGCGTGTTTCATTATTTTGTGTAAATATGAGCAAAAAGTTACAGAATTGAAATAAATAGCACAGAATATCATAGAAATGTCAGAAATTTCACTTTTATTACAATTCTCTGTGCTTGAAAACTGAGTAAAGATTTTGTGTTGGAGATAACAAGTGAAACTGGGACCTAAATGCGTACACTCATAGTACAGTATTGGCCAAAACTTAAGCATCACTTTAGCAAAATTTTCTGAATCAAACTGATTCAAGTGAATAATATTTTTTTAATGAATATTTAATGCTTTTATTTGAGAAAAAAGTGAAACCAAAAATTAAAAGAAAAAATTGAATTGGGAAAAGGGAAGAGTAATGCAAAGTGTTTTTCAAAGCAAACATAATTTTTGGTAAAATTAATTTTTTAATAGCGCCTCTCAAATGAACCCAGATTATGCAGTCAGTGACCAGCAACAAGCCTCCCATAACAGCCAAGAAAAAGAAAAAGAGAGCCAGATTTGGGCATTCAGATGGTTCGGATGTTGGAAAAGGAGCTTAATCATAAAAAAGGAAGGGAATTGCTGATCTTCTCATGCAAGTTGACTTTGTGATTTCCCAATTCAAATGCAATGATTTCACCAAAAAGATGTCATTTAAATCGTAAAGGGTTTTCCAATAACAGGTGAATAGCCCGCTATTTCGGTAGATGTCCCGCTTAAACAACGTATTGAAATTATTAAAATCCACTATAAAAATGGTGAAAATTTGGCAGAGACGGTTCGTAAAACTCGAACATTTTTGGGTCATCGTAAAGCACCTTGTCGGACCGCAATACAGGAATTGGTGAAAAAATTCGAGCTCTTGAGACAAATTAGTGATGTGAAGAGTAAAACCCGTGCACGTCGCTCAAAAACAGCCGAAAATATTGCTGCTGTAGCCGAAAGTGTTGCAGAAAACCCAGGTTTGTCCATTCCTCGTCGTTCTTTGGAATTAGGCATTCCACAAACGTCATTCCACCGTATTTTGCATACAGATTTAAGGCTTATAAAGTCCAGTTAACACGAGAACAACGTCGTGTCTTTGCTGATTGGGTCGGGTGGAAAAATCATCTTGAGTGATGAGGCCCATTCCTCGGTGGCTTCGTCAACAACCAAAATTGTCGGATCTGGGGCTCAGAAAATCCAAGAAGCACAGTTTCGAAAATGAAGCTGGAGCAAAAGTTACCGTGAATGGGTTGCGCTATCGAGAGATAGGATAATGATGATTTTTTAAGGCCGGAATTGGATGGTATTGATCTGGACAACGTTTATTTTCAACAAGACGACGCTACGTGCCACACAAGCAATGAAATATCACCTCTAATATCAAAATAACACCTTTTATTGGAAAACCCTTTAGTTACAGTAGAATAATGGCGCAAACCCCCTATGAAGTAGGTCAACTCTGGCACGAAAACAAGATTGTAGAAGCTACTGTTAACAAGAGTGCAGAAACTGTGCATGTATAAGTCGCTAATTAGGCCAATATGTACTTATGGTTGCGAGCAATGGACGCTTAAAACATCAGAAATAATGACTTGCGAAAGGAATAAAAATATATGGCTCACTCTGCAGGGCAGAGATATAACAAAGGAATTACCGGCGCTTTAAGGACTAACCCAAATAAAGCATTCAAGGTGCTAGTCAACTTGTCAGTTCTAAATATGGTAGAAAAACATGTAGCTGCCGCTTCAGCGCTCAGACTTAAAAGTATGGCGCTATGGAAGGCCCGACGATTCGGTCACGGTTCTATACTATTTTACATACTACGAGTAGCTATAATCAAGAAATCGACTACTCTTTCTCTAAACTCACTTTCAAAAGGTTCTTCAAGACTAATGTCCCATCAAGAAGAGAGTGGAAAACTCAAAGAACATGGAGAAGAAAGGGAAATATATTTTTTTCAAAAGAATTAGAACTAGAATTATTTATCCGACTTCCACCCTACTGTAGCGTCTACCAGGCAGAAGTCTTAGCATGAAGGTGATAACTGTGGTACGTTAATACACACACCGTAACAAAAACTAAGATAAATATTTTCTGGGATAGTCAGGCGGCAGTTATACTAAGACCAATGGTTACTCAGTAATGCCTGGCAGCTCTAAACGATATTAGCACAATCTGCAAGGGGTTCCAGGACATAGAGATAGCCGATGAGCTGGCCAGGAAGGGTACTAAAATTCCACTGCTTGAAAACAGAGGAAGTATTGGTATTCGTTTGGCAACATGTAGATCAAGGATACAAAATAATCTTCTCCTGGAGGCTAATGGGCCATGAAGAGAAAAATAATATGTGTTACAACCAGACTAATTTGTCCCCAAATAGGCAAGAAAAGGTGAGGAGAATTGCTTAATCTCTCAAGCGAGAGCACTTGAAAGTCGGGGCTTGCGTCACCGGTAATTGGGTGTTACATAGGCACTCTTCTAGGCTAGGATTCCATTGTAAATGATCTACGGACAATGAGCGTTGCAAATTGGAAGGATCTGACTAATGATCGAGTTAAATGGATGAAGGTCTGCTAAAGACTGTGAAGCTAATGGTGATTAACATTTATTTACGAGATGCTGAGTTTTTTATATTTTTTATACAAATTATCCAGATATAAGCCAGATAAACTAAACATTTACGAAATGAAAACAAAAAAAGTTATTTATTAACACCAGCTCCTGCTTAAGTTTTGATCAAGACTGTATCTTTTAAGTAAACACTCACATATGAAAAATGTGAGTGTGAATGTCAACTAACAAATACATTGTTATCTACATCCACTCTGGATCCTTCTACTCAGCGAATTTGAGTTGCGACTGTCTTGTAATTCAAACAAAACTAATTTAAATGCGGAGGTTAGCCTGCCTGTGTACACAACTACAGGCGCAGCAGCTTTAGCTTCAATACTGCGCTCGTATTTGTCATAGAACAAATCTGTGAGAGTCAAGGTTTGATAATTCCTCCGCTGCTGCCGCTCCACGTAATTAGGTTTATTTTGAAAAGATTTAATTAGCTACTCTGCAACCTTCTATTTGTTTTCTTTTTTCCAGTGCATAATTATTATCGTTGACTGTTAGCCTGCATTTATTGGGTAAAGTTACAAAGGCGGGATATGGATATACTTTTACTAATTAGTATTAATCAAATTCTAATATATTTCGAGAGTATTTATTCACAAAGTTTTTCAGGACAATTTCCTTTTGTTTTATTTTACAATTTTTTCAGTCTAAGTCTATTAGAACTTGAAGTTTTCTTCAGTGTTTTACTTACAACTCGCGCATTCAAATACCAGCCAAATTGAGCATAAAAAAGTATAAAATTCTAGGCAAAAGAAAAAGTAATTTTTTAAGTACTTGTTACAACTTTTAACATTGTTCTTTCTTTGGTAATGCAATTTTTTGGTCCCAACATTTTATTGCAACAATTTTTACATTTTTCTCTGCCCACAGTTTCGGCCCCATTCTTGCTCGCGTTTACAGGATGCAGTGCTAAGTGGGCCACATAAATGGTAAAGCAAATTGAGAAAAGCGGTCACAACACATGTTTACTTGACTGCCCTGGTTTTTGTTGTTTTTGTTGTTTTTTCCGCAGCTACTCATTTATAATTCTGTGTCTCTGTGGTTAAACACAATTTTATGAGGGCTGCTTTGACTCAGCGGACTTGTTTGTTGAAATGGCCAAATGAAATAGCTGTACTCTGTACTTACACAGACACATGCTAACATACATACATAGACACAGATGTACGCACACATAGGTATACTTATCTATTTTGTGCCATTTGCGGCTGCTTCTTCTTTGTGGCAAGCAACACGACACAGACGCTGCTTTGCCTTCTTTCACTTCCCCAAAGGAATTCCGTGCAGTTACTTAAGGTTACAGCTTTTTAAAATCTGACTGACAACTGACGACTGGCGACTGACGAGTGTTGGCTGCCGGTTTAGCGCTTGCTAAGTTGACACGCAAGGCTATGGGCAAATGCTGCATGGCTCTGAAGATGTCCCCATGGAGAGGAGGTAAGGTAGCAACGCAGTAGAAAGGAAGCGAAAGTGAAGAAAATGTTAGTAACTAGAAGAGTGGCGGAGGAGTGCTGAGAATATTTACTTTTTGCGCATTTATGGCGGTAAAATACTTTCGTGAGGAAATTTTCGCTCTACGTGCTTAGTATATTTATGTTTGACATTGAAAGGCGAAAGTTTTTTGTAGACAGAATTTTCGCCACGAAATATCGTAAAGGTAAACTTTTTGCAAGATGGTGTGAAAATTTACAACTTTTGTTATTATAGAATAGAGCGATACGCGTTGGCAACATTATTAAAAAGCAATTTTTAACTAATAATAATGTAGAAAATAAAAAAGCCATCTGACAACCGCATCAACAGGGAATTTTCCGCTCACCACGGAAAACTTTGTGCTTATAGTAGCTGCAAAGTGTGGTAAAAAGGGCTAAATATAACAAGAAGAAGGAAAGAAATTTGTAAATTCAGACATGTTTTGTATACGGCGCGTGTTTTCAGAAAAACGTCATAGCCATGCTCCTAGTCGTAATCATAGTAGCCGTCAAGTCATAGTCATAATCTAAATCATAGTAATAGTCATAGTCCGAATCGTAGTCATAATCATGGTTATAAGATAGGCATAGCCGAAGTCATAGCTATAGTCATCGACATAGGTGTAGTCATAGTCAAAACCATAATCATTATCATCATTATCAATTATAGTCATAGCCATAGATAAAGTCAATATCAGAGCTATAGTCATAGTCGGGTTATCTCGATATTATTGTGGAATCTAATTTAATTGCTTATTACCATGAGCAAGAAAATAATCAAGATAGTTGTTTATGAGGACGATATAGTCCCCGTGATGGCAGGGAAGTTTCTTTCGACTATCAGCGGGCTCATGAAATTAGCGTTAAGGGAACTTTCTAAGTGGTCGTCGTCAATCGGTCTACTAGTTAAGCTAGCCAAGACTAGTTCTGTTCACTAGAAGATATAAGATGCCGAGTTTTCAGTTACCGTCCATGGAGAAATGAAGCCTGAAACTAATGTATCAAACATTGGGCGCATAAATCGATTATCAGACCTATTTTGACTTATGGAGCTTTCGTGTGGTGGGAGACGGTGTAAACACAATCCAACCTAAAGAATATCATAAATGTAAAAAAAATTTGCTTGTGTAGGAATAACAGGTGCGGCCCGTTCGCTGCACTAGGCGGCGCTGGAAGTTATTCTACTTATTAAAGGGATGTCGGCCAAATCTGCTTCTAGGATTAAGGGGGGAGCCTGGTTTATGAGGCCTAAAAATTGCATCTCTTTGCGATTTTTTTTAAGGAAAAAATTAATTTAGCACTGCAAAGTTTTTTCTATCTTTTAATGAACATTTAAAAAGAATAAAAAAATGTTTGTACTGGTTAAAATAAGTTGAAAAAAATGTTTAACATAGAAATTAGTAGAGCGCTACAACGCTGGAGTTTCCAACTGGCGTACAAGATACAACTCGTAATTATTATCTAAAGCAAAAAATTCAATAGGATTTCTAATTATCATGATTTTTTATTCTAGATGAACTCAGAAAACTGAGAGAAATTCCAAAATTTCAACTTTTTGGAGGTTTTAAAGAAAAAAATGCCTTTCTATAAAAAAAAAAATTCACTTCAACCTGGTATAAAAATCTTGAACAATTTTTTTTATCTATTTTGTTAGTTCAAATAGAAGAGAATTTAATACTGAAGGGAAAAAGCTATGACTCATTTCAAAAGGTTCATTAGTTTTTTTCATTCATGTACGCCAATTCAAAGAAATCATAAAAATGAAAAGTCGAGAAAAGAAGATAAAGTTTGTACTATAGCTGTCCGGTCACAGCGTAACCCAAACGCTCGCCTACCTTTGGCTTTGTATCTACGGAAATATTGAGAATTCGGCTCTGTAACTTTGTGTGAATATTCTGAAATATATTAGGAATCGCTTAAAACGAAAAAAAAAAAATTGATTTTTTGGACCTTATAAACCGGGGGGAGCCTCGCAGCAGGCATTTTAAGAGGAGACACGTACGGTCATGCATTAGTTGGACTATTTGTGGAACACTTGCAAGACTTGACGAACACTTGTAATCGAAAGCAGACTATGTGGTTCCCAAGATAGATGTGAACAAAGACTATAAAATATGAAAACCCGACAGAATGGATATGCAGACCAGAGTCATTTATCATTTAAGATGATAGTGGACCCAATATTCATACTCACGGCTCAAAGATGGACAAATACACTGTATCGGTAGTGCTATAGACAAAGCAGCAACAACAAAAGACTGATGGACCGGAAAGCCTTACCATTTTTGTTGATAGTCAAGCAGCGATCAAGACACTGGCCACAGCGGCATCAATTCAAGGTGTGTTAAGTAATGGAGGAGGTCACTCTCGCTTATCCAACAACACAGCACCACACATTGTTGCGTCCACGGCCACTCTGCAGTGGAGGGAATGAAAGAGCGAATGAGTGTGCATGGAAAGGCTCTGAGATTAATTTTAAGCGATTGAACTGAGCGCAATCGCGGAAATCAATGGAAGATAGTCTCTGACGACTAACTGCAAGGTCTCCAAGGCGTTCTGGCTGAAACTGAAGCTTAAAAAGACAAAATGTCTGATTAGACTCAACAGATCAACTACCACCGTCCCCAGAGGTGTTATAATAAGTCACTGCACAATTAGCACTCTAGCCAATAGAATGGGCGTAGCTCACAATGTTGTAAAGGGTTTTCCAATAACAGGTGTTATTTAAATATATAAAAGGATATCGAGAGATGATTAACGATTTTTTATGACCGAAATCGGATGGTATTGATCTGGACAACGGTTATTCATCATCAACAAAACGGCGCTACGTGCGACACAAGCAACGAAACCATTGATCGTTTACGGGAAAAGTTTCCGGACCGTGTTATCTCTCGAAGCGGTGATCACAATTGGCCACCGAGATCTTGTGATTTAACACCTTGTGACTTTTTTCTTTGGGGCCACGTGAAAGAGAAGGTCAACGCCAACAGCCCAGGGTCGATTCAAGACCTCAAAGATGGTATACGTGAGGCTATCGACGACATAGGGCAGCGACTTTGCAATTCGGTTATGGAAAATTCATGAAAAGGATATTGTCCTGTAAGCATGGTCGTGGTGGTCATTTGCTTTATATCATTTTCCTCTATGAATGGTATACCTTCCTCTTTATAATGAAATAAACATCCGATCATTTATATTAAAAAATATAATTCTTCATTGAATATCAAAATAACATCTCTTATTGGAAAACCCTATATATTTAAATCTTTAAAAGATTTAAGTGGAAATGCAGGCATCCCAATGGGCCTTAGCGCTACCGGCGGTATTTTCTTACATTAGCAACCTGGCTAACCGAACCTAACCTTATAGTCATAGTTACTAAAATTTTTCATAGTCGAGATCATGGCTATAAAAATATTCATGGTCATAGTCACAGATGTCGATATTATGTGGTTTACGTATATACAGATAGACGGACAGATCGAGTAATTGATCAAAAGAGATGGAAACATTTTTTAGAAGCGAGGTAGGCGAGGCGGAATTTAGTTTCGGAAAACTTGAGATTATTCGAAGAAACACAACTTTCCTACGTTCATAAAGTTGAACTTTGACTTTTTTTTTTCAATTTGATGCGATTACTTTAGGGTGGCTGTATTTCTTTTTCAAACCTCCGTAACAATTTTAAAAAGGTTTTTTTCTCTAGTTATTTAATTATCACATTTTTTTAATTTGTGAGAATTACCGTCATCAAGTCCTACCCCTGTACGCATGTGGAATTGCCGAAAGCCTTGCTGCCTGCTGCGCGGAAATCGGCCTTAGAATGCCTTTGAAGTGCTTTACAATTAATAGAGGCTTTCTTTGAATACCAAAAATCTATGCAGAAAGCGAAGTGAGTTGTATGTGCCGAATGTTTATTTCCATGGTATTCAGTTGCTGGCAAAAACTTTATTAATTACGAAAATTATGGGTGTCTCTTACTTACCTACTAATTTATAACTGGCAAATACTTGAGCTTTGTGAGTTAGCACGTTGCTGTGATTTATTTGCTATTTCGATTATAATAGCATTTCATTTTGTGGCAGGGCTTCAAATAAAATTGGGAAAAAGTTTTCGTTTTTACATTGCTCGCATTCCTTAATGCGATAAGTTAGAATAAAATAGGATTATTCGAATTCGTTTGTGAGTCTTGAAATTGTATAAAAACAGTTATATGCAAAGTAGGTCTTGCAACCCATTTCATTTCTGGCCTGCTCCTTTGAACGCCTAAAATGTGTTGCAAGCAAAACTTTTGCAGCTTAGTGATACTCTTTCGGTTTTCGCGTTCCCAACTACTTTCAACACATTGAGTAAATGAAATGAATCACGGAATTCGAAGACGAACGTAGTTCCAATCGTTTTTTGGGCATTAAAAGGTTGCCATACAGCCACACATAGAAGGCGGATGCGAAATGAGCTTTTAGCTCGTGGCTACTAATAGCGGAAGGAGATTCCACTTGTCTATAGTTCAATTGGTTTTGTAAAATCTGCTGCAGGGGCGAGTCGAGGTGGGCGTGTAACAAATAACTCATTGTCAGGAGTAATGAAATCCGTGGCAATGGCAACAACAGCAGCACAAAAAGGAATGATTTCCGTGCGCATCACGCAACTAAGCAATTGAAGGTCGTTTCCTCTGGTGCCAAACTGGCGGATTGTCGGAATGGCGTTGAGCTTTTGGTGTTTCTGTTTTGGATAGTTTCAAACGATTAATGGCAATTTGTTGGCATCACATTTGTTGCGTGGTGGTTTATTTTTTTTTAGTCGTGTCTTGTATTCGTGTTTACCTTTCATAGCCAAAGCACTTTGAAGTCGATTAATCAAGGCCAGCGTGGAAGTGGACAACCAGAAGAGAATAAGAAAGCAATGATAATGACAATTAGAGTGGACTGAACGGCTCGTTGTGAACTACTTGAAATGTAGATGTTTGTGGAATATTGGTGACGGGTGACTAACGTCATGAACTCAGCTACATGACAGCTAATATTTATGGATTCTATCTGCCTCCTTTTTTAAATCAGCCAAAATATTGAGCACACATTTTATATGATGTAAATGCCAAGTAGATTATTTATGATTATTTGACGTAAAAAATTTCATTTTATCTACAGTGATTTTGGCATAGCTTCTGGGGATACTTCGTTAAAATAAAATGTTATTAGATGAGATGACGGCGGCCGCCGTAGCGGAATTGGGTGGCGCGTAGGCTCGAATCCCCGTGCATGAAACGCGAAAATGGTCGAAATAGTTTTTTCTAATAGCGGTTGCTCTTGGGAATAAAATGGCAAACCTTCGAGTGTATTTCTGCTATAGAAAAGCTTCTCATAAAAACCATCTACCGCCCGGAGTCGGCTTAAAACTATAGGTCCCTCCATTTGTGGTCAAGGAGGATCAGGCAAACCCCTAGAAAGGGTGTTAGCGCCAATTATGATGACTAGATGAATAAAAATTTATGTAAAACAATAAAAAATACAATAAAATACAAAAAAATTAAATGAAGTAGATAAATAAAAGCATTGGCCCATGAGCAAATAAAGTCCCTATTTTGCTCACAATTTTAATACAAATTTCTGTTTTAACTAAGCACTTCAGGACAGTTCAAACTTTTTTATTTGGGGCGAACCCAGGCATTGGTTTTCTTTTTAGCGGCGAAGTTGCACCAGTTATTAAGTTTTTTTAAATTCAATCGCCATTTTATTGATGTATTCTAAACATGTAAGAGGGGACCCACGAAGGTTCGATCGCAAACGGGCGTTTGGTTGCTGCCCGGAATTAGACTTGAGCACAATAAGAAAATAATTGTAAAATGTTGTAAAAATATGAATATATTTATTAAAATAATTTTGGGATTTATTCAATGTTTAAGATTATTCAATGCATAGAATATTTTTAAACTGAAATACATTCGGTTCTTTTTAACATTTTTAACATTTTTTAAATTTTTTTCTTTTTAATTTTGTTGGATGAAATATACTTTAAAAACTCTCTTGTTGGGCAAACAACTACATTTTGGTATTACATATTTTTCTGACTTTTTTTTGGATATTGTTTGAAAAATGCCACCCCAGAAGTTTTTTTGTTTGTTTGCTATGAGTTGAGAGCAGTCTCAGAAACCCGAGCAGTTTCGTTGTAAGGCCAATTACCTTTCGGGCTTTATTCAAACACGTAAAAGGGATCAACGAAAACTGCCTCATATTTGCTTGCGAATATCTAAATCAACGCTTTAATCGATTTACAAACGGGGCACACGAAATCGCTACTGAATCTTAGGATACAGGAAATAAGAAACAGGATAGGGGACTAGCAGGGCATTGTCCTAATGGAAGGCATG
The DNA here is from genome assembly GCF_028408465.1 of Anastrepha ludens. Taxonomy (NCBI): domain Eukaryota; kingdom Metazoa; phylum Arthropoda; class Insecta; order Diptera; family Tephritidae; genus Anastrepha; species Anastrepha ludens. The sequence goes on along the minus strand of NC_071499.1, from coordinate 4,785,466 downwards.
AAAATAGGCTGGGGGTACCACATAATAATTTTTTTCAAAGCCTTCATGTACTGAAGAAGAGAAAACCGTGGGAGACCTTCCACATAAATGCATTGCTCCACAAAGAAAAACGCGTTTCATGTTCGGATTCGCCTTTCTTGACAGCATTGAAGAGGTCTTTCAAATAGGGTTGCCGAAATTAACAGAATTCATTAAATCCACAGGTTGGTTCAGAGAAGACTGCGAAGGATGAGCTCCAGTGATTCATATCTAAGTATGTCGGATGACAGCCACTCAACCTAACTTAACCTATAAATGGGAGTAATATACCAGTACGATTGCTAGCGCTTCACTAGAGTAGTACAGATTACGTCAGAGATTGCAATGCAGTAGGACCCAATAAAACGAACTCAAGATGGGCCATACGATAGGATTGACCTACTGACACACTTATAAATATAATTTTTGTGTATCGAGAGTGATCCTTACTAAACGAAACTGTTACTTACTTTGTTCAAAGTTGTACCTTTGTGAAAAGAGATATTCTCCACTATGGGATATTTAACTGGGGTAAATTTATATTGAACTATAATTTATGCTAACCTTCTTTAATTTCTCATGGAGAGTCTTGGACTTAACCAATGTAGTATCGAGAATAGACATACTGCCATCTTCATCTTGGTAAGTGGACGAAAAAGAACGCAGCGTCCTTCACAAGAGGAGATTATAAAAAGAGCAGAAAGAAGTGGTCTGCTTTGTGAGAGTCGTGAGAGCGGATGAATAGAATATTCTGAATTTCTTGAAATGGAAGTGGTCATTGATTTGATTTCTAAATAACACATGGGTTGAAAAGTCTCGGACCTAACAAAGAAAACACGTTTCTTTTTTTTCAAGAACAACATAACCACTCCAGCGCTCCTCTATCAATACCACTTTTGTAGAGTGATTTATATTTTTCCTCAAAATAGGCCTCAGCTTCAGCGATAACTTCTTCATTCGAGTGAAATTTTTAACGGCGAGCATTTTTTGTAGCTCTGCAAACAACCAGTAGTCGCTGGATGGATGTGGGACCAATTCGAAGTTCAATTCATATAGTTGTGCCATTGTTTTGATTGACTTGTGACACGGTACGTTTTGGTCAACAGTGAGCACACGCGGCATCCATTTTGACACTGTCAAATACTCATGCAATATAAATCCATTTCATTCTTTTGACATCTTAACGATGTCGCTAACTCATGCAATTTCACTTTTCGATCATTCAAAATAATTTTATGTATCTTTTGATGTTTTCTGGTATTACCGCCTGATTTGGACGTCCAGTGCGTTGTGCATCATCGGAGTCTCTACGACCACGTTTGAAGTCAGCAAACCATCGTTTCATAGTTGTTTCTGATGGAGTGGAGTCCCTATAACACTCTTCAAACTATTGCCTCACTTAAACGGTAGTTTTTTCCATCAACAAGCAGTGTAAGTTAGAACACGAAATTAGTTTTGATCCATGGATTTGAAAATTACAAAAGTATCGTCACTCTTAGCAAATAACTCATGAACTAATGAATATAATATAACGAAATTTTAACAGCCGTATTTTTAAGGTTGGTGCTAACAGAAAAAGAGGTCCATGCAATAAAACTAGTACCATCTATGTGTTAGGCTCGGGACTTTCGAGCCCATGTGTTACATGCTTCCATACACCTATACAACTTACACAACTTGAGCGCCTTTCTTAGGAGTACTTGAATACCAAACCTTTTCACTGCATTTATTAAATTTCTTATTCTCTTTGCTGTTCTCAATATTCTCCAGGTATATTCTGAGTAAAGGAATATAAATTACACTAGTCTACAAGGAAAAGTATCCGAAATAATTTAAACTAATATCTGCTTCTCTGTCCATGCAAAATTCGGATTGATAACTAAAATTAATTTATTAGTTTGAGTTTTCGAGATATCCTAACCTAAAAGTGCAAAAAACCCCATTTTTGCCCATATTTGAGGTTATGTAGCCTTGCAGATGTTTTCTTTCACCAAAATTAAAGGATGGCATCTTTAAATACAATCCTTCTTTTTTCAAATGGCGTTTTGTTTGCTCAAATATCTTTTTTTTTCGCAGAGATATCGCATTTTGAAATTTTCATGTTTCGAAATTTTCCTACACCTGAAAATCGATTAAGATAACATAGACATGATATATTCGATTACTAATTTTCTTGAATTGAGTCTTATTTTTCTTAAAATTTTGTCTCACACCATAAGTGTGCTGACTCACCACATCCCTACACTATCTAACCTTTGGGTACCGAGTCACACACAGCCCTAACCCCTAGAAACCACCCCTATCATACCGCGAGCAGGCTAACCCACATAACCGCAAGCAGGCTTTCCCACAAACTCCAAATTTACATACTATTAATCCATATATTTCAGGCCCTCAAACCCAAGAAAATTAGTAAGCGACTATATCATGTCTATGTTATCTTAATCGATTTTCAGGTGTAGGAAAATTTCGAAACATGAAAATTTCAAAATGCGATATCTCTGCGAAAAAAAATGATATTTGAGCAAACAAAACGCCATTTGAAAAAAGAAGGATTGTGTTTAAAGATGCCATCCTTTAATTTTGGTGAAAGAAAACATCTGCAAGGCTACATAACCTCAAATATGGGCAAAAATGGGGTTTTTTGCACTTTTAGGTTAGGATATCTCGAAAACTCAAACTAATAGAGCAATTCTGAGGCCAGATTTGGATTCAGCGCATCATAAACCTTCGGAAATATATAGTCTGGTTTCTGGGTCTGAATGTTGGTTAAATTTTGTCGGCCTGTGTTATTTTGCGTCTGCTGAGAAAAATCCATTGATTTCCTCAAATGCTAAGCAGTCAACTTTGAGTTTCTCATTTCTAACGCATTCTTTTGTTCGCAAACTTTGTTCAAAATGCTGTCTGTTTGTTGACCAGCTGATGCAGTCAAATAGAAATTGCCTTCGATTGCTATTCTCTCTATCTGTGACCAGTTAACTTTTTCAATTTATTTTCTGCTCTCAAAGCTATGTTGCTGCTATGCTAATTTCTTTCTTTGTTGCTTCTTTTGATTGATAATTTAGTTCTGCTTTTTAAGAGGCAAATGTACTTACACACTTCTGAAATTGAAATTGTTTGCTTGCTTAAACAAGAATTTGTATTAAAACTTGTATTTTTCAAAACATTTCTAACTGCTAGATCGGGTTAGACTTTCTATGCGTCGAATGCACTTTTTATTAGAACATTGATTGAGTTTAACCAGATTTAAAGTTTCTTGGCTTTTGATTTATCGCTATCTAAATATAATTAATAATAATTCGGCCGCCATAGCCGAACAGGTTGGTGCATGACTACCATTCGGGGTACATAGAGCACGTAGGTTCGAATCTCGTTGAAAGACCAAAATGAAGAAAAAGTTTTTTCTAATAGCGGTCGCCCTTCGGCAGGCAATGGGAAACCTCCGAGTGTATTTCTGCCATGAAAAAGCTCCTCATAAAAAACTGCTGTTCGGAGTCGGACGCTCACCACAAATAGGAGCAGAAGCTCGGCCAAACACCCAGAAAGAGTGCATACGCCAATTATATGTATATATATAAATATAATTAAAAAAAAAAAAAAAAATTTCAGAAAAGAAAGGAATCAAACAAAAAAATATTTAATATTTAACAAATAATCCGTAGAACTCTAAAAATAGAGTACCCCCACATTTATTAAATATATAACAATAATAAATTATTTATACTCCATTAAACTCTTCATCCAAATTCTATTCCTTTGCAATTTTTTTATATGCCATTAAAAAATCTTTTTTTGCTCCATTTGTGACTGTTTCTAAGGAACTGATATCATAGTAAGCATCTTCAGTGGTGCGAAACTTATTTGACAATTCATCAGCTTATTTATTAATACAACATTTAAAAATACAACTCATTTTTATATAATAGATTTTTTAACAAACGCTTTTGAAAGTAAACAAAAGTATTTCATCATTTCATTGCATGTTTCAAAAGGGCTAACCATAAATTTCACAACTTTGCATATTTTGCTACAAAACTCTGTAAAGCCTTTCAATTTTATCTTCTATCAGTTCTTCACTTCACTTCACTGCAAACTGTCTTCTTATCGCGTCTTTTTAGCAAATTTCATTAGTCATTTCTCACGGTAGCGCGCGGCTTCCACTAACAGCTGCCTTCAAGAACTTGAAGTTAAATTTCTTTTGAATGGATTTTGAAAGCTTCATGCAAATAGACACATTTTAATAGCTTACGGTACTATGTCTGACAAAAAATCAGAATCAGTGAAGATTTGTACTTAGAATTCCGTGAGAAATATTCGTCTAATTCACTTACTATTAAATATCCTTTAGGGCAGAAATTCTCTTTTGACTCAGCGCTTTTGTGGGAAGTAAATCTTTATATGTGGAACAACACTAGCCTCCTGGGGATATATTAATTATCCCGTATCTGGAAAACTCACTGCTCGGTGTGACTCATGAGTTTACGAGAAAATCGCGCATAACTTTTCCAATACCAAGAGAGTAGTGAATCCACGTCTCAGTGATGCTTAATGATTTGTTGTTCCCAAAAATGGTTGATTATGCTGCGAAATAATTTTGGTTTCAGCAGAATATACCAAATTTCCTGCAAAAATACCAAATTTTTTAAAGAAAAGATCGGCAAAAATAGAAATAGAAAGTAGAAATAGAAATGTGCACTGTTTTTCAAAATCATGGATGTATCTAGTAAATAACTATTGCAACTTTGGAGAACAACGTGCCGAGTACTATTCGTGACATATGCCCTTTGGCGCTCCCTACTCTCAAACTGCTTTGTTTTATTTATTTATCCATCAGGTTGTGCAGAATACAGAGATGTGGCCAACTTCAAAAAGCTAATCGACTCTCAGCGATTTGCCGGAATCAGCTGATTTTCTGACGCAGCAAGAGTTATGAAAGCAGTTAGTTTACGAAAGAATGTTAGGTTAGTCCAGCAAGGTTGTGCAAGACACTCGGTGGCTCTAAGGCCAATTGTGATACCTTTGATCGATTTCCATCCCCTAACTAAGTTGTGTAAGCCACTGAGATCTTTTTTAGACATTTTGCTAATTTTCCAGGCCTTCAAAGAAATAATTGCCAAGATATTTGGCCGGCTTCTCTAAAGTGCAGGGCATTCACTGAGTAGGTGTTGTACCGACGCAATTTCTTCTTGATATTGTGTTAGCGATATATGGAAAAGGGCTTCCAAAACTTTCTTATCTGCAGTTGACATCGTCCATGCTTCTGTGCCATATAGCAGGATGGGAATCATGAGCGTTTTGAAGATTGTCAGTTTGGTATTTCAAGAGAGAGTTCTACCTGTCAATTTCCTACTGATCCCAAAGTAACACCTGGTAGGTAGAGTTATTCTCTGTTCGACCCCAGGCTGACGCCATTTTTGTTGCTGATGCTGGTCTCAAGGTAGACAACACAAGGTTACAACTTCGAATTGTTGGTTGTCAACACTAACATATTGTTTAAGATGCGAAAACTCGCTGGGTGTAGACGGCAGGTACTTTGTTTTGCCCTCATTCATCGCAAGGCCCACATTGCGCGCCCCTCTCTTTAAATTGGAGTGTGTCAAGCATACACCACAGTTGGTTCCTCGCGCCATGCAATAAGTATGGTACTCTTGTAGCAGATGTTACCAGTGCGTTTTAGCTCAGAACGTGAAAGATATTTTCCAGTAAGAGGTTGAAAAAGTCAATTGATTTAGAATCACCTTGTCTGAAATATCATTTGGTATCGAACGACTCGGAGGGATTACTTCTCATTCTGATGGGTCTTGTTATAGCGCTCAACGTCAACGACAGTACTTTGTATGCGATGTTAAGCAAGCTTGTCCCACGGCGCAGATTTCAAGATCACCCTTCTTATGTATTGGGCAAAGCACACTCAAGTTTCATTCATTTGGCATGTTCTCATCCGAACATACTCTGCAAAGGAGCTGATGTATGTGATTTATAACCTCTTCGCCTCCAGCTTTGAATATCTCGGCGGGAAGTCCGTCGGTTTTCGCCGCTTTGTTGTTATTGTTGCTCGTGAGCGTACAGAACTCTATTGCTGAATACCTGGTGATGTAGTAGTTCAGGTTACTTTCACAATTTTTCTTCGGGGGGCCAAAGCTGTTAATTTATCAGCCTTGTTTATCTACATAAGCAAATATCCTACATAGCAAATATAATTTTGAGTGTAATTGTTCAAATATTAAGTCTGCTCGACTTCTGAATCCTTACAAGATCTGAGTTCAGACCGGCGTAAGCCAGACTGCTTTCTATCTTTAATAAATTATAATATTTTAATACGAAAGGACCAAATATTGGAATAATTATATTTTAGTATTAGAATTTTATTAAATTTAAACTATTTAGGCAGAATAGTGCAGTAAATTTAAAATTAATCTATGCGATTTATTTTACCTTTAATAGTTGATTTTCATAGAAATAATTTTATCTGTTGTTGGTAGATTATTTTTGGTAATTTGAGTTTTAGTGAGAGTATTTTTTTGGCTCTTTTGGTACGTAAAACATTGGGTTATATTCAAATTCATAAAGGTCCTAATAAAGTTGGTTTAATAGGAATACCTCAGTCCTTTTGTGATGCAAGTAAGTTATTTACTAAGGTCTGTTCCTTTCTCTTTTGTCAAATAATAATAGGACTATGAATAAGTTCGTGCGGTTTTTTTTCGAAATTTGAAACTTTATTGACGTAAAATGGTTACAAATTTAATATTCAAAATATTGTCCATCGCTTACTACTACTTTTTCCCATCTTTCTGGCAATTCACGGATTCCCTTTGTGAAAAATTCGGTCGGTTTTGCCGCAATCCACGAATCGATCCATTTTTTGACTTCATCGTAATTACGGAAGTGCTGGTCAGCCAGGCCATGTTGCATCGATCGGAAGAGATAGTAATCGGATGGCGCAAGGTCTGGACTATACGGCGGGTGGGGTAGGACATCCCATTTGAGCGTTTCTAAGTATGTTTTGACCACTTGTGCAACATGTGGCCGAGCATTGTCATGTTGCAAAATAACTTTGTCGTGTCTATCGGCGTATTGCGGCCGTTTTTCTCGCAGTGCTCGGCTCAAACGCATCAATTGTCGTCGGTAGACATCCCCCGTAATCGTTTCATTCGGTTTCAGTAGCTCATAATACACAACACCCAGCTGGTCCCACCAGATACACAGCATAACCTTCAGGCCATGAATATTCTGCGCCGACGTCGATGTTGAAGCATGGCCAGGGTATCCATACGTTGCCCGACGTTTTGGATTGTCGTAATGGACCCACTTTTCATCGCCAGTCACAATTCGATGCAAAAAACCCTTTCTTTTGTGCCGTTGAAGCAGTTGTTCGCATGCCATAAAACGGCGTTCAACGTCTCTTGGCTTCAATTCATACGGCACCCAATGGCCTACCTTTCGGATCATTCCCATGGCTTTTAAACGTTTGGAAATGGTTGATTGATCAACTCCCAAAGTTTTTGCAACCTCTTCTTGCGTTTGAGCCGGATCTTGATCGAGCAATTCCTCCAATTCGGTATCCATGAACTTTGGCGGCGCACCCTCGCGTTCTTCGTCTTCCAAGCCAAAATCACCACTTTTAAAGCGTGCAAACCACTTCTGGCACGTTCGCTCAGATAGAGCATGCTCACCATAAACTTCCACCAAGATACGATGACTTTCGGCTGCTTTTTTCTTCATATTAAAATAATGAAGAAGAATTCCCCGCAAAAACACATTATTTGGCACGAAATTCGACATTTTCAAGTGTGGTAAAAATATTGTTGTTTACGCTTCAAATAAAAAACTTATACTGACGTTTGTGCCTTACGACAGTAGCTCTCCAATGAATGTTTGGAAATGTGGATCGATGGAATAATAATCAAGTTACGCCATCTGTTGTAAAGCCGCACGAACTTATAAATAGACCTATTATCTCTTTTTATATTTTTGTAATTTATTTCGTTGGCTATTTGGTTACGTATTCCTTCATTTGTTAAATTATTTAATTTTAATTTGGGAATTTTATTTTTTTATGCTGCACTAGACTAAGTAGTTACGCAGTTTTAGTTGCTGGGTGATCTTCTTATTCTAATTATGCTTTATTAAGAGGATTACGAGTTGTTGCTCAAACTATTTCTTATGAAGTTAGAATGACTTCGGTGCGACTGTGCTGTGGTATGAGAGGACTGGTTATGATTGGTGACGATGGTATCTGAAAACTAAATAAAAACAAAGAAATACAAATTTAAAACCTATTAACTTATTTATTTAAAATTATAAAGAATTATTTCACAATAAAAAGGCACTGTCCACAATGGCTATCGGCCACAGTTTACAACTGAATTAAGCGCCTAAATAATTACAAATACGGTTAGCTTTTTACCATCACTAAGCAGAAATACTAGTTATCCTTCAAGGCGATGCATACTTAGAAGTATTTGGTTTTTTTGCCAAACGTTTCCAAATATACGGGGGCGTACTGTATACATAGAAAATATAATTTTTATTCTCTTTGAAGTTCATGGACGCCAACACTTCCAGTGACAACAGCACTAAAGCACAACGTCAAGCGGAATTACAATATGTGCATATGTATGTATGTGTGTAGCGGAAAATTTTTGATAAAATTCTTCTAAACACTGTGGGCAACTGCTTGCTGTTATTACAAGATTAAAATCACGATACGTTACTGGAAAGTTCCGGGATTTTTGTTGGAAAATTGGTGAACCGTGGCTGCGAAATTCATCGGCGCATGTGCCGCGTCATCATTTTAATTCAATTTGTAAAGCTAAATTTTGCCAATCAGGTGTCACATGCTATTAAATATGTTCTTGTTACTCCTTCAATATAAACTAAGGAAGATAAGGTCATTTGTAACAAACGTTTTAACAGTTTTGGCTTTTAGTGTGGATGTGGTATGTATCTGTACTATGTGGGAATAAATAATAATTAAGTGAAGGCCGAATTTCTTTCTCGATTTTTTTTGGCACGAAATAACTGCAGTCACTCTTAATGGAGGATCATTGCCAATTGTGGTAGCATCGGAAATAAGACAAGACAGCTTAAGTGCAATTTTATTCAATCGCCAAATAATTAAACAATCAGAAATGTATAATTCTTGCAGTCACCTGTAAACTAGACAGCTGCAGTATGCAAACAGACAGGCAATGGGGCACGTAAAGCTCAAAATAAAGATTTACACAGTAAAAAAATGATTCAAAAATTATTATTATACAAAATTAGATGATTAATTTTGCGCCACCTAATGACTACGATGAAATTTTAATGTACAGTAGGACTTTTAGAATTTAAAATATACTAATATACTTCTTGCATCGCTTTTCAAGGAGCATATGTATGTGTGTGAATCTTTGCTTAATTTTACACAAAAAAATTTTACTTAATAAGGCATTATTATAGAAAGGTGTTTTGTTTAGAAAAACATTTTTCGTTTTGAAATTCGCGCAAGAACGTTATTTTAAAATCGTGTAAAAAGGAATCGTGTAAAAAGGGAGTTGGGTGCACACTGTTTGATTGCAAACGTAACAAAGCGAGTGAGCCACTTAGTACAGTTCTCTGATAAGCCTTTCTCTATCTAAACTATGGGGAATGGATTCTCGGATTTGAAATGTCATACATCTTTTAACATTTTGGCAAGTTGGCTATGTGACTCGAAGCAATACTAATATTACTCCTACGTAGGGCTGCCAGGTCCCCCTGGGGCAAAACCGAGACACTTTGTGAATTCAAGAAATATACAAAAAAATTCGTTCCGCATTAGCATTATGACTAGGTATCGCATATAAGTATTGAACTATTTTAAGTAAATTTTGTTTTCTCTGCTTTTCTTTAGATAGGTTAAGAAAATACTGTCATTTTTATTCAGATTTTACATTTAAAATCATCAGTTTGACTTTCTATAATTTGCTTTAAATATATTACCTCTTCAAAGCAGTCATCATAAATTGTTATATTTTTTTTACTTAAATACATTACAGTCATTTGGACTTCTTGCCAAGTTGGTGCATTGTCCAAGGTCAACCAACTAAATACGCTATATTCATTCAAATTGACACTCTACTCTTCCAAATAACTATTTGCTACATAAAAAAAATCTATTTACATCATCTTCAAAATCTAAAATTCCCTCTGCGTATATATCGCCTTTCTGCTGCAACTGCTCTAAGATAATGGTTGCTTGGTTTCCTGTAAATTTATTTTCTTCTTTAAACTTTGGGTATATTCAGAAACGCACTATAAATGCGCAGTAATTGCAGCGCTGGCAGCACTGCCAATGTGACAAGTGTTGCAATTGATAGATTGGCAGTATTAAAATTTTTCCTGCAAATAATGCGCGACGTTTGATACAAAAATGGCGTTTTGGAACGCGATGTATTTGCAGTACTGCCATATTTGCATTTCTGAACGCATTGTCAACACTGCAAAAGTACGTTGCGCATTATAATGCGTTATTGAATATACCCTTTCTTTAGTTTCATTTAGTAGTTTTTGCACTTCGATAACTGATATCGCCGATTTTTCAATTTTCTTATTTTGTTATTCAAATAAAAACGATTGGCAATGAATAAATGACATGCAGACTTTGGATAAAGCATTCTTGAAAAAGTCCGTAATAGCTTTTGAAGCGTTTTTCTCATTCGAAAAAAAGGCTTTTAGCGGATTCCACATTTGCAAAATTCTTTCTATTGCAGGTACCAGTGAGAGCGTCCAAGATTTACTATAAGAAAGAATTGATCTGTACATTGTGCCCGCATTGTCACAAAAATCTTTAGGACGCTCCGTTCGCACAGCTAATATCGAAAAGTATTTATATATCTTAAATATAACAGACTCTACATCTATTGACATTACATCCACTGCACTAGAAATTGTTTGAGCAGGGTAACCTATGCCTTCAATGCTTTTCCCTGAAACTTCTTTTAATTTATAAAATGTGTTTTTTAGTCTCTGCCTTTTTCTTCCATTAAAGTTGGTATTGGTATTATCAGCACCAGAAGCTAGAAGGTTTTGTAATGGTATTTTGTGTTGACTTAATGTGTCTACACAAAATGACGTTACAGAATCTTCAGTTTCATCATTCATCAGTAAAAGTGAATAAGCAATGGAAACATTTTTTCGGCTTTGTGGTTGCTGGCGTCCGTTGAAATTCCGTAAAAAGGCACATTTTTATTAAAATATCTACAAAGTTTGCTACTGAATGTGGAGCCAAAACATTTTTGATTAAAGCTGTGTCTTTGGTCCTGCAAACTGATTGCTTTGCTACTATTGCCGAATCAGGATACACGAGCGCATTTAGTTTTGTAGCGCAATCTACTGAGCTGAGCGACTCATAATAAAATGATTAATAATCTTAAATGCATTTGTTAGCTCAGCGGCGAAGATCAGCTGCCTCTTTGTTGTATTTGGTTTCACAAAAAAAGAAGAGATTTCTTTTGAAGTAGACGCCTCGCATAACCTTGATTTGTGCTTGGAACTGTCGATATGATCAAGAATATCTGAGCTTTCACTGTGACTAATGGCAACAAAACAATCGCAAACTGTACGCAACGATTCATGTTCACTTCTTCCACGTTTCATAAAAGACCATTCCTCTGTGTATGAGGGAAGGAGTTTACGTTTCCGTTTTGGCATTTTCTAAAAGAGATTGAAAGTATTATTGGGAGGTTGAATTAGTTTTAAAGGTGGCACACAGATGGCGCTATTTATTACTTTATCGCGTTGGAAATACTGAATATATATTCATAACAAAGCCTCATCCCTAGGCTTTGTTTATCAGTATCTGTCATTTCGCTGAAGTATAAACAACGCAGTGTTTTCGTGCTCCGAGTATGTCAACTTTCGTGCCGTCGAAACGCAATTTGCGGGAAGCTTTTCTTTTCTGCTTCAATTTGAAAAAAAAATACAGCCCAAGCCCGTGAATTGCTGCAGGAGGCCTACCCAGACCATACTCCGTCGATTTCAACATGTGAGTACTGGTTTCGACGATTCAAAAGTGGTGATTTTCACACCGAAGACAAGGAGCGTCTTGGCCAGCCCAAAAAGTTCGAGGACGCGGAATTGGCGGAATTGGTAAACGAGGACTCGTGCCAAACCCAAGAAGAGCTTGCTGAATCATTGGGCGTTGATAAATCAACCGTTTGCAAGCGTCTAAAAGCGATGGGAATGATCTAAAAGCAAGGACATTGGGTCCCGTACGAGTTGAAGCTGCGCGACGTCGAACGGCGATTTTTTACGTGCGAATTGCTGATCGAGCGACAAAATCGGAAGGGTTTTTTGCATCGGGTGGTGACTGGCGACGAAAAATGGATCCACTACGATAACCCAAAACGCAAAAAATCATGGGGTTTGCCTGGCCACGCATCAACGTCGACGGCCGAGCAGAATATTCACGGCAAGAAAATCATGCTCTGCATTTGGTGGGATCAGGTCGGCGTCATATATTTTGAGCTGCTCCAACCGGGCGAAACAATCACGGGGGATCGTTACCGACTGCAATTGATGCGTTTAAGCCGGGCATTGAAAGAAAAACGGCCGGAAACGGTAAAAAGGCATGACAAGGTTATTTTGCAACATGACAACGCTCGGCCGCATGTTGCTCAACCTGTCAAAAAATACCTTGGAACGCTTGGCTGGGAAGTGTTACCCCACCCGCCGTATAGTCCAGACATAGCTCCCTCCGATTATCATTTGTTCCGGCATATGAGTCTCGATTTGGCGGAACAACGGTTCTCCTCGTACGAGGCTACCAAAATATGGGTTGAGTCATGGATAGCCAAGCAGCGGCCAGAATTTTGGAAAAACGGCATCCGGAAATTGCCCGAAAGATGGGCGAAAGTTGTAGCTAGCGATGGCCAATACTTCAAATAAAATATTTTGTACCGTTTTTTCACAATAAAGCCCCAAGTCTTCGAAAAAAACCTTTAAAACTAATTCAACCTCCCAATATAAACACATATATTTTATAAATTTTGTGAGAAAACTTACAATAAAATCAGAAGTACTCAACTTGAAGAACCAAATACTTAGCGCAGAACAAAAGAGGCTGTAGCTAATTAGGAAGAACACTTTATATCGATAATCGATACATGTGTACTGTGCAATGTGCAACTATCTAGCGATGTTAGAATTTCACAATAGTTGGAGTGCACATAAGAAGCAAACCAAATAGTTGGTAGATTTCCTGGCTCTGTACAATCGATTAGATTTAAAAACTGGGACACCTAAACGAAAACCGGGACATTTTAGGGTTGGACCAGGACACCGGGACAAATGACCTAAAACCGAGATAGGTCCCGGGAAACCGGGACGTCTAGCAGCCCTACTCATACGCCGTGTATATTTTATGGTGCATAAAAGCTAAATGTGCTGGCCGAATGCAAGCAAGCATTGCTCTTGTTTATTTTTCTTTAAAAGCTTGAGTCATAATTAACAACAACAAAGTACATAAAAACGCAGGTTTTATTAACAATCAGGATTACTAACAAGTAATTGATTAACATAAATAATCAGCTAAAATTTACTGTGGCTACAGTGAAAATGAAAAACCTATTGAAAATGTCTGGAACGACGCGAGAAAACTTCAATATCAAAGACTATTGATTTACCATTAAATTACCACTTGGCCGACTTTCATACATTTCAGTACATTCCCATTCGTTTTTGACAGTTGTCGCAGCAAAGCACCAATGAGTTGGGCCAGCGCCGTAAGAAAAGTCCATAAATATTAATTAGGTGCATATAAATGTTTAATTCCTTAAAATTGTGAACGCATTGAATTCATATTTATTAATTGTATGGCTTTCAACTCAATTAGACACTTTTATGTAGACCAAATACCCACGTTTCCCGGCTACAGATGGTAGCAAAGCAAACAAAAGCCGTTAAGCGCAGCTGAGCACGCACCGATAGGATCACAGCAAATCCACTTGTTAGTACGGAGAGAAGTTGATAAACAAACCGAAATAAAGTGAAGTTCGCAATTGCAGGCGAGTGTAAAGGGCAGTAGGTAAAACAAGCAGAGCACTCGATAGCCAGCAACTGCTCCTATTTGTACTTATTTACCGTTGTCGTGCGTGGTTGCTTTCATTGAGCTTTTTGCTTGCTGCCCTCGAAGGTTGAGAAAGATTGAAGTAAGTAGACCAATAATTATGGTACGTGCAAAACTTCGAGAATAAAAAAGAGAGGGGAAGGAGGTGATTGGAATGCAAGACTTCCAAAGTCGCAAACACGCAGGTATGCGTCTTATGGCTCGCTACTTGGATGCCGTTATGTAGCTAAGTACAGCTCCTATAGCAACAAGTACACATTTCGTTACAGAATCCAGAAACTAAGTACGCAGCAAATATTTTTACGCAGCTGATTACCTAAAAGACCATTGTATCGTATTGTAGGAAGCAGTCGGAGTGAAGGTTATTTCTTCAATAACTCTGTGGCACACCTTTGAATGTGCGTGCGTGTGAAAACTAGCGGAAATCTGATGTCTGGTACATCAACTTTGAGTTCAGTTTAAAAAGTCTAAAGCAGCCTTTCTGAATTTGTATAGAAAAAATAATATTATAGGGTATATACATTTCAGTTTCATAAATAAATGCCGTAACTCAACTTGAATGACTGTAATGAAGTGCCAAAAGTAGCAACAGCCTGCCTCTTAAATTAACTACAAATAATATTTGCTGGTCTGTAAGTAAGCCAGTTGACCTTTTTAAGTATAGCAAAGGTTACTGCATGAACTTCAGTTGCTGCACTTAAATAAACTCGGTTTTATGCTTCACGTTCTGCTTAGTTTCTTTTTTTGTTCTTTGGTTTTGCAAAATATTCACCTTTCATGCTAACCTAAGCCTCACTGCCTACGGAGCGTATGGAGAAGAGGAAGAAAGCAGTAAAATCGCTGTGCTGAGTAGGTCAAAGTTTCTGCAAACGCCGCTTTTGAAAATGTTTTTCTACTCTTCCTCTTGATAGCCTCATAATTCAAGTTTATAAAGAAAAGTTTTGTAGAGCGCACAGCTATTAAAGTGAGCGCGACCAATGAACAAATGCACTTGCGATCAACACAGTTGTTCGGTATATTAAACACACAAATTGGATTTGACGCCGTCACGGGTTGGTTGCGCAGCCTAATTTAGGTCTCAATTGGTATTAAATTTAGTAGTTTTTAAAGCGATTCCTTGGAGGTTAAATTCAATAGAAATTTATTTACTTACTTAATTTTCAATTAAATTAAATTTTCAAATTACTTCATACAGCAGCCGTCGTAGCCGAATAGTGCGTGACTAACACTCGGAAATGCGTATACTCAAAATCCCGTGCATGAAGCACCAAAATGAAAAAAAATTTTCTACTAGCGGTCGCCCCTCGGTTGGCAATGGTAAACCATCGAGTGTATTTCTCCAACGAAAAATCTCCACATAAAAGCCATTTGCCTTTTGGAGTCGTTGTTTAAATAGGAGGAGAAGCTCGGCTAAACATCTAACAGACGTCTACCTAATTTAGTCAAAAAGCACAGAAGTTCTTACTGACGATTGACTTAATTCTAAAGTAAGCCCTTTATTAATAAAATAACAAATAAATCTGAATTAAAAATTGATCAAAACCATAAAACAGTACTTGATTTTTTCCATTGTAGAAAACACTACGACACGTTGATGCTAAATGGCTTGCAAAGAATGAGTGGACAGATTTAAATGAAACCTCACTTACGTTCATATGAAGAATGTGCCAACATAAGAAAATAAACAATGACTATTAGCAACGCCAACTCTTATAGAATAGCATAACTTATTGAACAACCTAGTATATTTATTTAATGCCCACTGTAGTAAATTCACCAATTTTATTTTTCAAAAAATAAATTATTTGAAGTTCAAAATCAGTAACCTCAAAAACTGGCACGTTTTCCATATTGGAGCTGCCAAGCTGCCAGACATATATATATAATAGGACTATGAATAAGTTCGTGCGGTTTTTTTCGAAATTTGAAACTTTATTGACGTAAAATGGTTACAAATTTAATATTCAAAATATTGTCCATCGCTTACTACTACTTTTTCCCATCTTTCTGGCAATTCACGGATTCCCTTTGTGAAAAATTCGGTCGGTTTTGCCGCAATCCACGAATCGATCCATTTTTTGACTTCATCGTAATTACGGAAGTGCTGGTCAGCCAGGCCATGTTGCATCGATCGGAAGAGATAGTAATCGGATGGCGCAAGGTCTGGACTATACGGCGGGTGGGGTAGGACATCCCATTTGAGCGTTTCTAAGTATGTTTTGACCACTTGTGCAACATGTGGCCGAGCATTGTCATGTTGCAAAATAACTTTGTCGTGTCTATCGGCGTATTGCGGCCGTTTTTCTCGCAGTGCTCGGCTCAAACGCATCAATTGTCGTCGGTAGACATCCCCCGTAATCGTTTCATTCGGTTTCAGTAGCTCATAATACACAACACCCAGCTGGTCCCACCAGATACACAGCATAACCTTCAGGCCATGAATATTCTGCGCCGACGTCGATGTTGAAGCATGGCCAGGGTATCCATACGTTGCCCGACGTTTTGGATTGTCGTAATGGACCCACTTTTCATCGCCAGTCACAATTCGATGCAAAAAACCCTTTCTTTTGTGCCGTTGAAGCAGTTGTTCGCATGCCATAAAACGGCGTTCAACGTCTCTTGGCTTCAATTCATACGGCACCCAATGGCCTACCTTTCGGATCATTCCCATGGCTTTTAAACGTTTGGAAATGGTTGATTGATCAACTCCCAAAGTTTTTGCAACCTCTTCTTGCGTTTGAGCCGGATCTTGATCGAGCAATTCCTCCAATTCGGTATCCATGAACTTTGGCGGCGCACCCTCGCGTTCTTCGTCTTCCAAGCCAAAATCACCACTTTTAAAGCGTGCAAACCACTTCTGGCACGTTCGCTCAGATAGAGCATGCTCACCATAAACTTCCACCAAGATACGATGACTTTCGGCTGCTTTTTTCTTCATATTAAAATAATGAAGAAGAATTCCCCGCAAAAACACATTATTTGGCACGAAATTCGACATTTTCAAGTGTGGTAAAAATATTGTTGTTTACGCTTCAAATAAAAAACTTATACTGACGTTTGTGCCTTACGACAGTAGCTCTCCAATGAATGTTTGGAAATGTGGATCGATGGAATAATAATTAAGTTACGCCATCTGTTGTAAAACCGCACGAACTTATTCATAGTCCTATTATATGTGTATATGTATATTAAAAATTCTATATCAGTGACCTCAAAAACCATCCAGTAATAATTAGCAAAAAATTTATTATTTTTTCATTTTATTTTCGATATAATATTTGCCGTTTTGTTCACTTTTACAAAACAAGAAGAAAATATTAGTAAACATTTTTGAAAAAATTTAATTATTATTTTGATTTTATGTCCGCCATATTAAATTCACCAGTCTTATTTTTCAGAAAAAAAAAGTTATTTCAAGTCCATATTGGATCCACTATATTGTGTAAAATGTATATGCCAGGGTCGTTTGAAAAATTCATGCTAAGTTAGAGAGATCATACTATTGGTTCATATCGAGAAGTTTCAGCCAGATCTGTTGTTTTATTTGAGTCGAGTGATTTTCCTTTCCATCACAAGACACCAGCTCCCGCCTCAGCAGTTGCAGGGGGGTTCCAACTCGGTTTACACCCCCTCTATTTCTTCGACTTGGCATCTTTGGATCACGGGAACTTCAACTGTTCTCCAATTTGAAGGAATGTCTGACGGGAAATATATTTTATTCAAACAAGGAGGTGATTGCAGAAACGAAAGCCTATTTTTCAGACTTCAACAAATTCTAGCGTGGGACGGGGTAAATAACCCTAATGATACCTCAAGCAATTAAGTTGTTTTTATTTTTGCATGGGCTTTTCAACGATCTGAGTACTCGTATACACATTTATTTTTCATATTCGAATACAATGTTTGAGGTCATCTAAAGGATGATCAGATTGGTGGTACTTTTTCCTATAGGGGTCTTCTTTGACAGATCACGCGTAACTACTTCCAAACTACATACACAATTATTTTCAGTATTTATTGACATTTCATTATGGAAATACTTACGTTGACCAACAATCGTAAAACTGTACTACGAAAATTTACGCCCTGCGAAAAGCGTTCATCGCGCGCTCAGGTCAACTTATGTTGTTCAGCGATGAGGCCAATTTGTGTTTTAATGGCTACGTCAATAAGTAAAATTGGCAAATTTCAGCTGAAGAGCAGTCCGAAGCCATTTAAGAACAGCTATTACATCCACTGTTCATCCACAATTCATCGACTCATATTTCTTCAAAGACAAGGCTGGCGCCAATGTACCTGTGAATGGGGAACGACTTTTTGATGCCGGAAATTGAATCCCATAATCTCCACAACATGCACAACATTCGGTTTCAACAAGACGACGCTACTTGCCATACAGCCCGTGAAGCAATGGATTTACTACGTCGTCGTTTCGTCCTTCAGCGAGTCATTTGAAATTGGTGTTGATGGATGGCCGAATTAAACATTAAAACATAAAAGCCATGAATGGTTCTACACAAAAATAATAAATATTGCCCAGTCAATTTGAATTTGCGTTGTTTTATTTCAATTTAAAATTCGATGCATCTAAATTGATCACCCTTTCGTTCAAATTTTTATTAAAATTTTATTATTTTTCACTTTGTATCTGTTTCAAAAAAAAAAAAAAAAAAAAAAAGAAACCGTCATAAATTGAAATCAGTGACATTAAAAGCCCCTAGCAAACATTTTTATAATATATTAGTTATATAATTAGGTCAATAAAATTGGATCCATTAAAAAAGTATATAAAATTCGAAACGTTTTCAAATTGGAATTTAGTTACATCGAAAATCCCCATGCAACGATTCTTGGAGAGATTTATTTACTTTTTCAACTTTTGGCCATGCTTTCGGCGATCTAGACTATTGTGCACTGCGTCTGAAGGTTTGTTTCCTCGTCTTGGAAAAGAAAGTAGCCGGTGGTGAGCAATATTCTTACCATCTGAGGGTACTGTTTTCTGTAATGCCTTCCAGAGTAGTGGTTCATTACTCACCAAACAATTCATTAAAATTTTAGTCATCTCCACCGACCTAAATTCAGGATAGAAAACTTGATTTCTTAATCATACCACTTGTTGAAGAGTTAAACACGATTTTGATTATAGTTTTGACTGCTTCGGAAGCTTTTAGTATTTCTTGTAATTCACAGTAATCCAGTAATCCATATGTAACTTTTATTTCACAAATTAAATTATTTATACAAACATAAATAATAAGTGAAAACGAACTGAAAATTTTATCAATAACAATCAGAAAACGCGCATATTCTCCTTCTTTTATTCAAACCTACCAGTATCAAGAATTGTTGGACTCATTTTCGTGTTGCCCTTTGCTTTCATGTAAATATGCGATGTGTGCAAACTTAATTGGGTGTATGTTTGTGTGTAAATAAATAACTTTTGCTGAGTTTTTTAAGTGCCATAAATTGTCGCTAAAATGCAAATTCTGTAAGTTGAACGGAACAATTTTGAGTTATTAAAATGGAACATTTCATTGGCAGGTCCACAATTGCTTTGTATGTGTACACATTTTTTTTTTTTTGCTTACATTCGCCACATTCCCGCATACACCTACATCTGTAACAGTCCAAGCGACACACTCTTGAATCCAATATAAAATGCATTTATTGGGTTCGTAGTTCATGGCTTGACAAGTGCTTTTATTAGCGCGTTAAAATGAGAGCGTACACGTTTAAAACAAATATCAATAAAACAGTGCGGAAAATGCAAATAGCAAATACATTAAAATAAACATGAACTCACGCAAAGTCAATAAAATCGTTACCACTTTTAACCTGAATTTTTGACCTCACCAAAAGTGAAGCTGTTACATATGAGGGAAAAAAACTGGGTGTGCAAATGCCCCGTAAATTAATACATACATACACGCATATATATGTATATATGTATATGTATGTGTAATACTAATGAAAATCTGCGCTGAAAAGTTTTCTCTATAATGTTGAGAAGCATCGTGCAAAGCTGGCGAGAAAAAATGCACTTGAAACATCTGTGCAGTGTAATATGGATTGTGGCATTCCCGCAGGACTCTTCCCATAAAGAACATACATATATATGCAGTAAGACCTCTAAGCTTGGGCGTCCTCATTAATTGAACACTTGTTCAAATTGCTCATGGTTTTGCTTCAAAGAATTGGTAAAACAATTTCCATATTTTCCTTGCTTAACTCAACCACAATCTGCCTTTGGAATTGGCCACAATTCTACTCATAGACATTGATATTTAGCAGGCGTCTTCAATGTAGTATCGGGTGTTTTCGAAAGAGCTTGAGAATTTAAAATGATAACAAGAAGAATAGAAATATGATTCGAATGCTTTTTTTACTATTATCTGGTAGATAATTTCATGCATTTATTTTTAAATATGTCAACTGTTGCTAGGAGTTACATGATCCATTCAGTCAGCCCAATTTTTACCTACTTTTTGCAATAAATCTGGCCTTATGGTGTCAATGGTGCCTTGAGTATTGCAATAAATTGATTGTTAAGCGCGCTGTATGAGAAGTTCTGCCGTCTAGTTGGAATCAAATGCCATCGGTGTTTAACCGATTATTTTTTGGAAACAAAAGCTCAGTCACTCAGGATCACTGCTGAGGCCACCAGCGCTCTATGAACTTTGTGAACAGATTTTTCTTTTTTCAAAGTAAATGTCCTCAATTTGGAGGCTTTGTTCTGGCATTAAACGATTCAAGATGACTTGCCAAATCTTTTGAACAGAAATGTCAACACAGTTTGCCATTCTCGGTTGCCAAACCATCATCATCATCTGCAATCATGGTGCAATTCTGATAAGCTTTTAAACGGAATATGTCGGAGTGGCCTCATCAAGACTCCCTTGCTACGCCTTCTCACATTAGCTCGCTCTCGAACGATACTTGGGCGAGGGTCGGAAGTTGTGAGCTGCTTAGACCATATGCAGAAGAAGTTCTCATGGAGCTAAAAAAACGCCCGATATAATTTGATACCTTGCGTGCAATTGTGTTTCGAAATTAATTTGTATCTCAACACAAAGAAATGCACTGCGGTTTCGTACAATAAAACTCCTGATCATATTATATATGACTGTGCCATAAATAATTGAAATTAAACCTTTTTGCTCTCACTCTCTCACGGTAGGTTGGGTTGTAACTGTCCAGGACACTCTCCCTTGCGCACTGTTTTGCGGCCGTTTTAATCAATCTTCAACCGTTCAAAATATGCATCGCCAATCCAGCCGCTACATCTACAGCAACCAACCTTAATATTTGCTTTTATTTATACTTTATTTTAATGCATTTTTTTCTCTTTCAGAATATGTATGGGATAGTTTTTAAGTAAAACTGTAATATTTAATTAAGCCTTTCTTGTCATTGCACTACAAATCTACTATAAGGCAAAGATTAAACTTAAAAAAACAACAATAATACAATACATACAACAATAATCTTATGAAATTAAATAAATAAATAAGAAACTAAATAAATGAAATTCTTATTAAATGGTTTTATACACTAACCTTCATCAAATATGTCGACTTTACTGTTTCTGACGCTTTTCTTAGGCTAAGATTCATTAAAAGAAATCCAATTGAATTTAAAGATCCCTTGTTTAGTGTTGACTGGTGTGGCATCAATAAAATTGAAGAATTCAACAGATATTTACCAAGATGACATTACTTAAAACAAAATGGCCTAGCGTTTTGCCATCCTTCGTTGACAGGCGGAATCTCCTTGGCTTAGGCAAGAATTGTTGTTGACTGTAGCTCAAAAGCTAACAATTGCAATGTGTGTGAACGCGATGGGCAAGACCAAAAGAGAATTCGTAATATTGAAGCAACTAAACTCTCCCTGTATAAACGCGGTCCATTGAAATGCTCTTGAAAGAGAGTTCGCAGCATAGAAAATAATAAGTAATAGAGTAGAATGGGGTAAGATAGGTCATTTTTTTTTGGAGAGCTCTTGCTACGGTGTTTTTGCATTGATTTTGAAAAATAAGCAAGATTTTGAAAGGTTATTTATCTGCTAACATTTTGGTTATACTGACTTATGTTTGGCTAAATATTTTGGAAGCTGCATTCAATAAGACAAAGGTACTTTTTTTCGATATTTTTAAAATCGGGGGGCACGATAGGTCACTATATGTGAGGGGAAAAGAACAATGTACATGGCTTGGAAATTAACGTTTTAACTTTTATTTATAGAGTATGAACACTGCTCATGTTATAAAAGTTAGGAATTTTTCTTAAATGAATTTTCTTCTCTTCTTTGGTAAATTTTTGGCGTTTTTGTATGAGCTTCTGCCTCTTTGCAGCCGCTCTTTCTTTTTTTCTTTCGGCGGCAAATTGTTTTTTTGCTTCCGCGTCCGATTTCTTCTGAGCTGCAGCTGCTTGCTCAGCGCGTAATGACTATAGCATCACTGCATCTGTGATAAGTGCAGCTTTACGTCGCTTCCGGCCTCGATTTGATGGTTAGCGCAGTGGAGCTTTAGGAAACGGCCGAATGTCCTCAATTGGAATTAATAGGTCGAGATTCGATCGATCTGGCTCTTGATCGGCATTCGATAAAACAGGCTCTTTATGGGCATTCGATGGACTTCCCTATCTCGGACTGCCGCGATTACGTTTTTAACGTGCTCTTCACTTCGTTTCGGCGTTTTTCGCACATAATTACGCACCATTTTGCTGCAAAAACAATTACAATTTATTTTATTCAATTAAAAGTAGTGACCTATAATGCCCCCAGACGGCTGACCTATAGTGCCCCCAAGCACATGTTTTATGTTAGTGTCGATATTTTTTTTAAAAACACATAAGACGAGTGACCTCTACATATTATTCGTGTTCAGCATTATTTTCTACGTAAAATAAAGCTCACCTGACAAATATTTACATACATTAAATGCGCTGCACCGTAGAATAAAAAAATGGTATGTCGGAGAAAAGCTCACAAAAAACTAAACGACTCCAGAACTAGGATAACTAATCAATGGTGACGGCCGAAATGACAGTCGCGAACGTTGTTCCCCACCACGTATTCAATTCACATAAGACGAGTGACCTCTGCAAAAACAGTGCGACGAAAACCCCACCTACCTATTGTGCCCCCATACCTATCTTACCCCATTCTACTCTACCAATTTTATGAGGTATGTTTAACCATTATCGTGTGGTGACCTTTCGTCTCTCCTTTGGCTGGTTGCTATTGACGAAGTTCTGACAATGTTAAATAAGAGTGGGGGTAAGGTAGTAGCATACGCCGATGTTTTGGTCTTAATGTTATCGGAACCGTTTCACTCAGACCTGGCTGAGATCTTGCAAAGGTCATTGTACTCAGTCGCTGAGTATCCAATTGTAGCCTCAAAAAAAGAAGGAGCTGATGCTGTTTACCAGAAAATACAAACCTCCTTATTTGAGACTTCCCGGATTAAATAACCGTCTGGTTAAAGAAGGTTGACCTTTGGAGGTGCTCTCTTAAAGGACATGGTCGCATTTTTTGGCACATTGCACCGCATTTCTTTGAACTTCGAACAGATCTCTTTATCCGCAACGTGGAGATTGAGAGTCATGCCAGGGCAATCATTCCAAGTAGACAGGATTTGAACGAGAGAAATATCTGCTGGTATCTCTGTCGTCACTGACGGTTCCAATATAAAATCGGGAATCGGAGCAGAGGCTTTCTAAAAAGTCACCCAATTTATCTATTAACTTTTTTTAACATTTATTAAAATTTTTCTGATAGTCAACCCGCAATCACGTCACTGACGATATAAATTCCTGTAAGGAGGAGATTAATTATCTTGGGTGTGCAGGTAACATTTCTCTGGTCTGAGTTCCAGGACATAGGAACATATAGGGAAAGGAAACTCCTGATGGGCTTGTCTGGGGGGGGGTCGACTAAAGTGGTCTCAGAGATGTCCTACTCGATCATATGCATCCCTCTAACTCTTGGTAAAAGGTAATTTCACAATTTATTTCACAGGAAAGCGAATAAGAAATTAAGCTCAATTTCTTCGTGTCCTTTCCAAAATTCTTTTGCTCCAGTACAATAAACGTAGGTCTCAGAAAGTCCTGGAGACTCCACGCCATTAAATTTTCAAACTCGTACTTTCTTTACGGGTTATTGGATGATCGGAACACAAGCAAAAAAACTAGACCTTCCATTTAATCTCCATTGCAAAAGCTGTGGAGACCTTTCAGAGAAGGGGACTATTGGGCACTTTCTCTGTTAATTTGCGGGTTTGACAGTTCGGCGATTAAAGTCACTGAGTGGTCCTTTCTTCGACAGCATGGGGCAGGTTACAAGCCTAAGTCCCATTAATCTTCTCAATTACATCAACATCCCTGGCTAGCTGCAGATGTCCCTGCTCAGCCCAGAGATAGCGGGCAGAGAAGTGGTGAATCGAAGGCGCCTTTTATACATGACTTAATAAATTAAGGGATTGACTACGAGGAGTTATACAGTTTTTTGTGTTTCAATACTTCATCGCATCGAATTATTATTTTATGTAATACTTAATGCTCGTTTTCGTGAGTTTTAACAAACCGTTCAGCCATTTGCCAGCAATGCACTTAAAGGATGAGAAATATGTTGCTAATATAGCAGGGCAGTGGCAGCGCAGGCACTCCAAAGTACCCCTAGAATTCGCTTCGGTGCTTGTGTCACATTTCCCATTTTGGCTCCGTGATGTGGGGTGAGACAGTAGGTAAGTAGGTGAAATGGTTGAACTACCGGCCTGGCACTCCTCAAGTAGCACTAAAGCGCCGTTTTGATACTATTATAAGACCTCCAATAAACAGATATCTACAGCCGCCAGCCAGAGCTGTTGATATAATGGAGAAGATTGATTGGATTTAGGTTGGCGCACTGCCCCAGGCTGTCGAAGAAAGATGGGCGCTTCTGACCTTAGTCGTCTAGCTGCCAAGCCCGGACATTTACGGAGAAAATGTTCTACAGTCTCTTTCTCTGAAAGGTCCCCACAACGAGACTATACTCCAACCAATGCGGTCTTTCCTAGGCAGTGATAAAATAAAGTTTGTAGTTTTCGTATTTCAAGTCCTTATCATAATTTTGACAGTTTTGCTCGAGGTTGAGTGTTGCCATACCGACTGCTTCTCTAGAGTTAGTTCCTCTTGCAGTTGTGTTTTCAGAAAGCGGAGTGACGAGTATATGTCTGGTGTGCTCCATCTCGGCAAACGAATACCTGCCTTAGTGAGCTCATAGCCTGTCCCATTTCCTTCTATTTTTTTGTATCTGGTATCCAGTAAATAGTGACCTGCCAATTTCCGCAGAGTTCATACATTTCGGATCTGCATTGTAGAATAAATTAAAAATGCCCTTCACGAAAAACGTGTTCAAGAGAAAGAGAAGATTAATGTGCTGAAAATAATATTTTGCCTGCTAGGAAATTTGCATCAAAAAAACAAGAAATAAAAATAAAAATAATAAAAAAACTAAATTTAATAAAATAAGTAAAAAACACAAAACATTTATCTTATAATTGGTTAGACAGAATGGCTTGCAGCGTCCGCTGTTCAACTTATAAAGGTTTCACTGTACCAAGTTCATATGTTTGTATGCATTTGTGTCGAGCGACGCATTTAATTTGTTTTTCTTTTTCGTTTTTCTTATGTTTATATATTCACTTTCTTTTTCACTCCAGTTGGTTTTTCGTTTTACTCTCAGCTTAAGTCAGTAAGCGCAAAGTCCATCAACTCTGCCATTAATAGCTTAAAGCATTTCAATTAACGCGAAACTCGCCCATTCCACTTATATTTAAGCTTTTGCTAATTCCATTAATCTGCATTGCGGCAAAACAAACAATTCGATGAAACTCTAAACGAATCGAATTGATTTATCTGGACTCGATTCAATGAGATTTGGCAACACTTAGCTTCGGATTGAGGCTTGCGCGTTCACACACACTTGAACTTGTGTGGGTATGTGTGGCCTTCAGATAATTTAACCAAATTGTTCATTTGAGTTATATCATCAGGCATTTTGTAATTAAGAAATGTTTAACGAAAGTTTCATTGAATTTAAAGTGCTGCTGTTGCTAATTTAGAAGTGATAAATGTATTATTTTAGGGTACTTAAAGAACTGGCAGTATTAGGTGTATTGGAAAAAGTGGATATATAAAATTTGCATATCCTTTTAAAAGCGAGTACTTAAAAATATACGGCGAAATTCCTCTACTTACGTGCAATAGCCAAGCAGTTTATAAAAAGTCAATTTCACACACACACACATGCCCTTGATGTCCTTTATTGTATATTTGCTAATTACACCCACAGTTCATAGACTTGACTGATAGACTTTAAAAGCCATTTCTAATGCCTAATAAATTTTAAATCTTATTTAAATTCTCATATGATATTTATTTCTTTCTTTATTTTATCTTATCGACTCTTGGCTTTCAAGCTACTGCCGTGCTAAACAATTTCAATTAATATAACCAAACTGCAGTGGAAAGTGAAAGTCGTTTGAAGCAGCAAAATGGCAGCAGCGATAATTGAGTTGTGCGCAACACGATCGAACATAGAAAAGGCTACTGAAGTGCTGACAGTTGGCAGCTGGCCACTTCTGGCAATAAAAGGCGTCTGCTTGAAAGTGACGGCCCGACAATACGATGAACGATGTACACAATACATTAGCAATATATTCGCATGTATGCACTTGTAGTGGTGCGCTTGTTAAGGATGTGCGTCTGGTTTGATTGTCGCTGCGAATGTGCTCAATGAAAGAAGGTTGAAAGGGAAGGCGTTATGTGTTTTTACTGCTACGGTTGTTGTTGACGGCTGTGTATGCGATTTCAAGTGCATACCAGATTTCACTGCTGGTAAAAGGTAGATGCGTGTGTATGCGTGTAATTTGAAGTTCATACAACAACACCTTCACACACATGATGATTGGCTATTTGCGGAATGCTATGCGTCGGGTGTCGATTTCAGAAATACTACAAAAGGTGACCTTATTAGAATTTTTGAATACGACACAAGGCCAATACCGAAATGTACTCACCTCAACAAGGCGATGACGGTTGTTCAGCTGGTGGATGGCGTTTACTGATTGTTTGGCAATTCGTTCTGATTTTTTTGGTATCAGAATCAGTTGTAATTGAAGTTTGTGTGCTGGGCATATGGAAAAATTAAAAAAAAATGAGGTTTGAATAGAAGTCTACGAATGGTAATACAAATAAACCGGAAAATATTTACAAAATCATCGCACTGGAATGGGGATATACGAATTCCAATTTATGCGCTGAGTTATATGACATCACGATTAAATTTTCAAAGGTTTGCTCACATGCGATACTTGAGTTTTGGCACTCCCTTACAAAAGCTTGCATTTAAGAAGTGTGAAGAAAGTGAAAAATGAAATCCTTTTTGGTAGAAATGGCAGAAAAAAAAAATTCATTTACTTATATGGAAATAAACTACGAATGGTTTAGAAATAAATTGAAATTAGTAGTTTAATAAAAATAAAATGTTTCAAGGGTAATGTACACATATACAATATTTCATGTACATATATGTATATAAATTTACATGTATACATATATAAATAAATTGTGAGATCGGATGCGAAATGAAAAAGAGCACTCTAAGTGTTGTAAGAAATTCTCTAAAATATGTATATTTATTAAACTTTTGGTTACAAAATCTTTATAATTAATAGATTAACAATATACGCCTTACCCATCTGTTGAATTGAACAGCCGATCACTAGTCAGAATTCAATTTCTTTTAAAAAGAAGTAAAAAATGTTCGCGAAGCTTTGCTTCCAACGAACGAAATAGTAGTAAGATAGCAAAAAGTGCTGTTGGACTACCATTTGAACAAGAGAACGACGTACAAAAACCGCTAAATGCAATATACAATGAAATGGACGACTACATGAAAAAGCCAGTAGAAGCTAGGTGGACTAATGTGACCACATGCAAAACAGCAAAAGTCATGTGTAGAACATAGTGCATAAAACTGACTCAATTCATGCTTACGCTCTCACGAAAGGACTGCAGAACTATTATAGGTATGCTGACAGGTTGCCGTTGGCCGCACATGCTCACAAAATAGGGATTGCTAGTACGGAAAAATGCAGGAAATTTAGAGCAGATGTTGAGGAAACTTTAGAACACCTTCTGTGCGTTTGTCCGGCATTGTTAAAACGCGTAACAGTTCAAGGCGAATTGAGTGCTGAAGGTGGCGCCATTAAGAAACAGTTACTTTACTCAGACGTCAGCTCCCATCGCAATACAAAACAAACGAACAAAACAAACAAAAGTAGGAGAAATTACATGTTTGTGAAAATTCAGTGAATGGTTTGGTAATATTGTGATTTGTGAAATTAAAACTAAACAAACTAATGCAACCGAAGGGCCGCGTGTAAATTGTTAAAACACAAATGAATATAAAGCCTCCAAATGCCTCCGGAATCGCCATGGCTAGAAAATATGTGTATGTGCGTGTAATTTCTAGTGTTTGGAATGGAAACAAGCCATTGCTTTGGCCCACTCTTCTTCTTCACAAGCAAGTAATTCTCCTTCCTTTTGTTTGTTTATTGATGGACTCTTACAACACGGCGAATTGGGAAGGCGCAATCTTCTTATCGATCATTCTTGGTAACAGTATTGACAGCGAAGGGGAATATAAGTAGAACGAAGGGCAACTTGCGTAGAGCGAAGAACGGCAGTGCTCTGTTATGGCGAAGCGGATAAAAGGCGGCGGTTTATTTTCAAAGGCGGCGCAAAATTTATGGTACAAATAAAATTTATTAGCAGAAATTGCGAAGTGTGATATTAAAAAAAAATGTTAAGCTGATTTACTAACATTTTCAAAAACTACCTGTACGTAATTAAATTAATTGTTTCCATATTTAGAGGGGCTTTTTTAACTTTTTTAAATTTATTTGTGTAAAGTTTTCCTTAATTTGCATATTCCTGTTTTGAAATTCCTTCAAACCGTGAATTGCTTCAAAATCAAAGAAAGCTTTTTAAATTCTCCTTCGGCGAAGCCACTCGGTTTCATCAGCTTGCCAGTTACCACGAGCATCGAAACTCGCGGGCTGTGATTCATTTCATATTGCTAAATGTACTCTTTCTGATAATTTTTGCATTTTTAAAACAACCTCATTCAGAAATTAGTTCTATAACTTTTATTTAAAATTCACCGGTTTCGTATTGTCAAAACGTCCAAAATCTTTCTGAGTTAAGCTGTATGTCAGGATGTATTCCATGTCATACTGGTCTTGGACATACCGATACAAACCCTTGAGCGAGTTGGTGCTTATAAGCACACCATTTTGATAATTAAGTGTTTTTTACAAATGTTTGCCCTTCCTCTAACTTTACTAAAAATCTGGTGTTAGCAACCAGTGCCTTGCTAGGAACTTTGTCAAAAAGGCACGAGAAAACTGCTTACTAAACAAACCTTTTATTACTGAATCATTGTTAAGCAAAAAAAAAAAAAAAAAAAAAAAAAAAAAAAAAAAAAAAAAAAAAAGCATGACAAAAAACAATTTCAAAAGTGATAGTTTTAATATGTTTTTTTTTTTTTTTTGTAATATGCTGAAATTATTATTTGAACTCTAAAGTACGGTATTCTCATCTCCCCAATGGAGTAAGCTCTACTAAGCGAGATTTTAAATTATTCGTCAGTTTAAAGTTCCCTTTGACTCTTTTCGTTTTCTAAGCAATCAGTCAAATAAAAATTTAGGAATTTCGAAACTACGAGTAATTTAATTTGAGCTCCAATAGACCAACAGCGGTTTGTTGTTTGTAATCAAATTCAGAAAAATACAAAAGAAAATGCTGGCTTTTAATATAGCGGTCTATAGTGGTCTGTAAAGCTTGAAGTTAGTTCAGGAAACTATGTTGGAAAAAAATGGGAAGGTGTGGTCAACATCAGACCGTTACCTAGCTCTCAGCGATTTAGAAGGCATCAGCTGATTTGCTGACCTAACTGGGGTTACGCCAACAACTGAGACTTTGTCAATGATCAATCAACGCAATCACCGCTTATGTTGCTTCATTGCCGTCTCAAGAACGACTGATTGGGCGAACGTAAGAATACGCATGAAATACTGTCTTAGATGTATTGAGTATTATTCTCTTCAACCCTAAGAATACACATAGTTCCTATACAGAAAATTATTTAAACAGTTCAATATTTTCAAGCATTCCTGGTATTTTATAAATATAGTTCGATTATTTGATTCAAAGATTTATTCCGCTTTTTTTTAATTTTTTAAGTTGATGGGTGCACCATGGAAGCATTTTTAATTTATGGTACATTTCTCATTAAGAGTTCAAGCAACTGAGCTTTACTTTTCCCTGTCAGTGTAGTGTAATCACCGGTCGTCTTCGTCCAGCTCATCTAACGGTAGATCGAGGAAACTAGCTATTTCGACAGGTTGGGTCCAGAGGGAGAGGGGTGTTAGATGAGTCTGTTTGATGGGGCATGTGAAAAGGTGGTTAGTGCCGTGCGGGGTGTTTTCACATATCGGACATATGTTTAGTATGTCGGGGTCAGTTCTGGATAACCACGAGCTTAACCTGCTACAGTAACCAGAACGTAATTATGCCGAGGTTACCCGGGACTCTCGGGGAAGTTGGAGCTCTTCGTCTGCGATTGGTGGTGATTGAAATCCGATAACGGCATTCGGTGGTCGGGAGCTTAAGAAGGTGGCAAGGGTCTCCCGACGAATTTCGTTGATTTTCTGTCTGTACACTGTCCGATCCAGTACCTGTCGGTTTGTTTTGTCCTAAATCTCGCCTGAATGGGTGGAACCTACGGTAACACCCTAACAGGAACTGCTCGCTGAACAGTTTATTATGATCCTTTACTGGTAGAATATGGGCTTCGTCGTGAAAATGTTGTATGGGGGGCATCATTAGATATCCTGGCGCGGTCCTTATGGCAGTGTTTTGGCAGGTCTGTAGCTAGGTCCACTGCGAATTACTGGTTCCAGGCGACCAGACAGGCGCATCATAATTTAGAACCGGTCGGCCTATTGTCTTTGCCCCAAGTGCTGCCGGCAAGCGACTTGAGGACCTTGTTGCGATTCTGTATTTTAGTGGCAATAGCGGTTGTGTGCGCTGTCAAAGGGAACTCCCAATATTCTGGGGTTGTTTACAGTCGGAATTGGTGTATCAACGACTTTCACCTTAAGTTACAGCTTGACGTCCTTTGTCCAGGTGGTGAAGAGGGTCGCCGTAGATTTATTTTTCTCTATTTTGATATTTGGTCTCGAAATAGCACCGACGAATGACGACCACTCAGGTAGTTCACGGCACACCTCTTCAGTCCTTGCGGGAGAGTCGGTTGCTGTCAAGTAAAATGCTGTTCAGTTTAGAAAAGTCACAAGAGGAGGAATTAAAAGCAAATGGCTCGTCTTGTTTATTACTCGAAAATTTATAAACTCTACAGTAAGTAATAAAGTTGCATGATGTTTATCAGAAGGCGAGAAAGAAGAGGAGCATTCGGTGGTAGAAGTATTAATATTAGAGCTGACGAATATGAAATCAAGAATTTGATTGAGGTTCCATCCAAAAAAATTGGACTACGTATAAGCTTCATGGATTATCAATTACATATCACTGCAATTTATTTATTAAAGAACTTCTCAGATATTAAAAATGTTTCTAATGTATTTTATTATTCTAGTAAAAAATCTTATAAGCGATATATTCACAACTAAATTAAATAAGCATTATTTTTTTGCATTAAAATTGCACAGTCGCATTCTTTTGCAAAATATTTTCAATATAAATAGCAATACAGCATCTTTTTTTTTTAAGTAAATAAATATGGGGCTATTAATAGTCTAATGAGTAAGAAATTTAGTAATTCGCCACATATTCCTTGCAAAAAAAAATTTCGGGTGCAGCGTGAAATTTAAGGCAAAATTCAAACGTAGTTGCAAGCTCTTGGTTGGAAAATAGAATCAAAAATAAACATTGCTAGGGACCTAAATAATAGCCTTATCTTGCATTAGCATTGCCCCTCTTACGCTTTCAAGTGGAACTATTGTAACGGAAAATAAAAAATGATCCAAAATAATTGCTTTGAAGGGTACCATCGAAGTGAGAAATGCACAAAATAAACGGAAAATGCGCAAACAAAGCAAAAACTGAAAACAGGCACCTACGAATGCAAATGCTCGCACACATACGTACATATTTGCATACAAAAAATGCACAGCTATCTGCTGGTAACAACACATACTTGAATATTTTGGTTTTGTGGTAGACTAAAGCATTACCGTTTGGTGCAGGATCATTGAAGACTATAGAAAGCGTGAAAAAAACTAGGAAAAAAGAGAAAGAAAAAAAGAGTTTCAGAGCGCTGCGCGTAATTCACATACATAAACAGCACACAGTGACAAAATTTACTGGAAATTAAAAAAGTGATAGAGAACACCAAATGTATTTTCTTTTATATTTGTTGAGTTGTTATGCACTTTGCAATAAGTTTAACTTTTGTCTCGTGTTCTTGAGTACACTTCTTTTCTTTTACTCGCAAACTATTTGAAAATGTGAGAGGTCAAAAAAAAATGAGCTGGAAGATGTAAAGGGTCCTTCTAAAGTGACGCCTGTAGATGTCAGTATATTAATAATTTCTAGACGGTATCTATCTTGTAAGTCAACTTTGATATTTTAATTAGACAGATGTATAATTTTATACGATAGATAACGCGTTGTAAAATTATTGAAACTTATTATGAAAATGGCCGTTCTTTAAAGGGGAACACCACTGTGAACGCATGAAAATTAAGTGATTTTCATGAATTTCTTTTTATAAGTAGGGATGATTATTTGAGGATTGGACGAATTATCATTTAATTAACATATATTCAATTCAAATTCACTGACACAAATTGTTATTAAAAAATATTAAAAATTACAATTGTTATTAATATTAATGCAATGACGTCATAAAAAACTGATGCACCCTGGTGGCCATGATACAGCGGTGAAAAATAAACTG
Source organism: Anastrepha ludens (assembly GCF_028408465.1). NCBI lineage: Eukaryota > Metazoa > Arthropoda > Insecta > Diptera > Tephritidae > Anastrepha > Anastrepha ludens. The sequence goes on along the minus strand of NC_071499.1, from coordinate 4,752,333 downwards.
AAAGCAAAAAACCTAAAAAATTCTTAATCTGTACATCAATGGCTATCGTCGTACGTGGCGGTTTTTTTATGTTTTTTGTTTTGAGAAAACGGTGCAGGTTTGAAAAATGAGTTTGTGTTTTTACCCTTTTTTTGTTTCCGAAAGGCTTGAAAAAATATATATTAAATTTTTGGAATTTTTAAAAACGGTTATGTACGACTGTTGCCAATACAGGTACAAAAATTAAAAAAAAAAAAAAGAAAAATAAAATCGGTTCATAAGTCTGCGAGAAATCGAGGCCACCGTGTTCAGAAAAGACGTTTTGAGAAAAACGCGTTTAAAGTTTTCATTGGCCGTTGTAACTCACTACCTGCACTTATTGTATTGGGTATAAATACGTCACTTTTCAAGATTTTAAGTTAACATTTTTTTACATATTTTTGACGATATCTACTTTAAGAAAATGCAAACAAAAAATGGATTTTTTTGAAAAATCAAAGTGGTGTTCCCTCTTAAGAACAGCGCATTGCAAAATTAGTGTGCTTTTGATGCAAATAGTCGGATATTCAAAGGTTTTTGGTCTATAAACTTGTTCTGCTGCGGATAGAGAAAGGATTGGCAGACCTGACTAACATCTTTTAAAAAGTAAAGTCTAAGTGCAAGCGCCAACAATAATTCCAGAGCTGAAACACATACGGATCGAGATTGCTTAACCGAAAGCGATGATGTGTGTGCGAGTCCTTGAAAATTTTAATTCTCGCATGACAGCCTGTAAGCGTGCTTTTGGCGGACATTTAAATGAGGCCAATTTTTTCACATACACCTAATAAGAGCCGTTTTGAATAAAAAGAGTGAAACCTGAAATAATCAAGGTGCGCCTTTTGAAAAATCCTTTATATACAAACATGCATTGAAATAACAGCGACTCTAGTAGCTTTAACGGATTCAGCTGACAACGGAGAAAAGTGCAAGAGTAATAAAATGCTATTACGCTCCTACAGACAGGCATGCATATAGCTGCTTATTCCCATACACGCAAATAGATGAAAGTAACAAAACCAAAAACATCTAAACTTAAACTCGCATTTGCTGGGGCATGCACATAACTACTTATGCATACATACATACTTACTTATGTGTCAGTTGACAACAGAGAGGGCGAAGAAACACAAAATGCAATGGTGGAGTAAAGGCTGCCTAGCAGCAAAAAGCTTAGCTAATGCGACCGACGACAAGGAACAGACGTGAGCGACAAGCAAAAAAATATGAGTAACTTACACATGCGCCAAAGAACTTTGGGAAATATTATACGTTTAACATTAGCTGAGTGAATATTTTATACGAAATAAAAGTTTCAAAAATATTTATCCTTTGAGATCACTTTGGTGCGCTTCAGTTTTTCTTCTTATTAATGACATTGGAGACTACTTAAAGTATTGCGAACGAACTCCCCGCACGAACTCGCGAAAAATGCTATTTGTAACTGCGACATTTGCGTACTTAGTGTTGCCAACCACTTGAACTAATTTTGAATCAGTGTTACCGACTTTTTAAACGTAATTCAGATGATTTTTGCTTACATGATTGACAATTATTGAAAAAGAAAGCATTTTCTTAAAAAAAAAAATTGAATGAAGAAATAATATTTAAAACTAAAATAGGCTCCATTGCCGCAGCTGTTTTATTGGTAGCAGAGAGAGGCATACAAAATAGGTGTTGACGAGTAGAGCGTAAAATGTGAAGGTATATTTGTGACTCTAGAACTTAAGTGATCCAGCGCAAGTCGTTGTAAGAAAAAATTAAAATAACGAATCCACACATATTTGTTTAAGTTTCATTAACCATTTACAGCATGAATTTATAAAGCGTTGAAGAATTTTTTTTACGGTGGAAATAGTTTTATTTAATTATCAATAAGACGTATTAAAGGAGAAATTTAATCTTTTAAATGAAAAATGAAATTTTAAATGAAAAAGTTTTATATTTTGGTTCTTTACAGAATCATATATACTTTACAGTTATAGAAGACAGTTTATAAGAGGAAAACTTATTATACGCCGGGAAAGATGAGTGTATCGACGCCATGATGTTTTTTTTTTTTGTCAAGAAGATTTACGTTTTACTCTGTTATCGTTTTGTGAAAATGAATCACATTAATTCTGGTTTTTCATGCACTTGCACAAAAGTGAGGTTATTTCGATTGCTTCCGTTTTATTGAATGTAGATTTCAATAAGTGCGTAGAGGAGGATACAGTTGGTCCCTGCCAAAAATATAGGGTGACAATGCGTACTTTGTGATATCTAGCAGAGGCGACTATCAATCTCATTAAATCTTTTTTATAAGAATACAAATCCGTCAGTATTTCGCTCAACCTATCGATTGACATATTCTGTAGATGATAGAGGCTTATTGAAAAAAGATTATCTAAAATTTGGCACCATTTACCAATAAATCGATTTTCTTAAAGTTTTGTTCACTCCAAACTATTTAATTACATACTTTAGTTAGTTTTATTTTTTTTTTATGTATTTCCCCAACAAAGTAAGGCATTCGTATAAATTTTCGAAAAAATACGAAAAACTGTATTTCACTCGGAATAAATAGTACCCCTTTACGTATTTCGAAATTGCAGAGAATTTCGTGATCACGTCGTCATTTTAATTGGGCGCAAGCACATATGCTGCGGTGTGTTTTCATTTTGACGGCGAACTTTCGTACTACGAAGTTCGTTCAGCGATTTGATTATGTTTATAAATGGTTTTCCAATAACACCTTGTGACTTTTTTTTTTGGGGCCACGGGAAAGAGAAGGTGTACGCCAACAGCCCAGAGTCGATTCAAGACCTCAAAGATGGAATTCGTGAGGCTATCGAGGACATAGGGCAGCCACTTTGCAATTCGGTTATGGAAAATTTCATGAAAAGGATATTGTCCTGTAAGCGTGGTCGTGGTGGTCATTTGCCCGGTGTTATTTTCCACTATTAACTGCATACCTTCTTCTTTATAATGAAATAAACATCCGATAATTTATGAATAAGTTCGTGCGGTTTTTTTTCGAAATTTGAAACTTTATTGACGTAAAATGGTTACAAATTTAATATTCAAAATATTGTCCATCGCTTACTACTACTTTTTCCCATCTTTCTGGCAATTCACGGATTCCCTTTGTGAAAAATTCGGTCGGTTTTGCCGCAATCCACGAATCGATCCATTTTTTGACTTCATCGTAATTACGGAAGTGCTGGTCAGCCAGGCCATGTTGCATCGATCGGAAGAGATAGTAATCGGATGGCGCAAGGTCTGGACTATACGGCGGGTGGGGTATGACATCCCATTTGAGCGTTTCTAAGTATGTTTTGACCACTTGTGCAACATGTGGCCGAGCATTGTCATGTTGCAAAATAACTTTGTCGTGTCTATCGGCGTATTGCGGCCGTTTTTCTCGCAGTGCTCGGCTCAAACGCATCAATTGTCGTCGGTAGACATCCCCCGTAATCGTTTCATTCGGTTTCAGTAGCTCATAATACACAACACCCAGCTGGTCCCACCAGATACACAGCATAACCTTCAGGCCATGAATATTCTGCGTCGACGTCGATGTTGAAGCATGGCCAGGGTATCCATACGTTGCCCGACGTTTTGGATTGTCGTAATGGGCCCACTTTTCATCGCCAGTCACAATTCGATGCAAAAAACCCTTTCTTTTGTGCCGTTGAAGCAGTTGTTCGCATGCCATAAAACGGCGTTCAACGTCTCTTGGCTTCAATTCATACGGCACCCAATGGCCTACCTTTCGGATCATTCCCATGGCTTTTAAACGTTTGGAAATGGTTGATTGATCAACTCCCAAAGTTTTTGCAACCTCTTCTTGCGTTTGAGCCGGATCTTGATCGAGCAATTCCTCCAATTCGGTATCCATGAACTTTGGCGGCGCACCCTCGCGTTCTTCGTCTTCCAAGCCAAAATCACCACTTTTAAAGCGTGCAAACCACTTCTGGCACGTTCGCTCAGATAGAGCATGCTCACCATAAACTTCCACCAAGATACGATGACTTTCGGCTGCTTTTTTCTTCATATTAAAATAATGAAGAAGAATTCCCCGCAAAAACACATTATTTGGCACGAAATTCGACATTTTCAAGTGTGGTAAAAATATTGTTGTTTACGCTTCAAATAAAAAACTTATACTGACGTTTGTGCCTTACGACAGTAGCTCTCCAATGAATGTTTGGAAATGTGGATCGATGGAATAATAATCAAGTTACGCCATCTGTTGTAAAACCGCACGAACTTATAAATAGACCTATTATATTAAAAAAGAGCATTTTTCATTGAATATCAAAATAACACCTCTTATTAAACAACCCCTTTACTTTAGGACCTATTCTAGCTTAGATAATCTGCAGATCCCTGAGATAGTTTTAAAGAACGCTTAATCGGAAAACGCTGTTCAATATTTCAAGTCGATCAATTTATTCCTCTCGTTGCCACCGAATCGTAAGAGTTTACCGAAGTTTCACCCGCTTTACGCTTCAAGCATTTAATTTTTTCGATTCTCTCCCATTTTAAATTACACTCGATAGTGATTATGCACAAGTATGACTTAATATTATATTTCGAAGACGTTTACAAAAAAAATTTGGAGCACATTGAAAAAGGACTTGCATGGGCTAAAAAAATTCAGAATGGAATTGGACACACGTAATATTCACGAATAAATCTTTATCTTGGACCTTGCATGCATTGGTACTGGTCTAATGGTGATAATCGATACCTTCAATGTTAAGAATCCAGTTAAGGTTCATGTTTCGGGCTGCTTCTCCAAAAAAGGACTACCGCCAATGCAGTTTTGCTGAACCAATTTTACCAAAAAGCATTATTACCGTCTGCTGCGAAGATATTTGGATAAACTCGCTAACCTTTGATTTTACAAGAAGACAACGATCCCGCCGGCCGCCGTAGCCAAATGGGATGGTGCGTGACTATCATTCGGAGTCAAGAGAGAACGTAGGTTCGAATCTCGGTGAAACACCAAATTAAGAAAAAGTTTTTCTAATAGCCCCTCGGCAGGCAATGGCAAGCCTCCGAGTGTATTTCTGCCATGAAACAGTAGGCCCCTCCATTTAAGGAACAACATCAAGACGCACACTACAAATAGAAGGAGGAGCTCGGACAAATACCCAAAAAGGGTGTACCCGCAATTAAATATATAAAACGATCCCAAATTTCGAAGCGGAAGTTGGGCAGAGAAAAGCCATGTCACGTGATGCAAAACCTATTAAAAATATTTCGGCGAATAGTTGAGCAAAAACTCAAAAGAAAGAAATATGGGCGGTCAAAGAATTAATTTGGAGCCGATAACTACTACACCTATGGCACAAATTAACACAAAATATAACTCGAAGAATACATTGCGTATAATAAATATTAAAAGCTTACCCAATGCAGTTTGTTAGAATCGAATCGGGCAAATAGTCCCTAAGTTATGGCGGTCACGCTTCTATCAGACATACTGTATGGGTCTATATATAAAATAATAAAAAATGAAGTCATGATTATTACGAATTCAACGTTTTTTGTTCAATAACTGCACTGCACAAACTCTTTTAAAGAAATTGGGGCATCACTTCCTTTTGATTGAAATTCAACAGTTAAGATTCATGAATAATTTTCTGTTAAAAAATTGTTGTTAGCCAAAGCAACATATAGCAACATAGGAAAATGAAACTAACGTCCTAGTTACTCTAGAATCGCAGTTGATTAAAATATATTTCTTAATTATTAATTGTCGTCACCGGCTTTTAAGTTGAATAATCAAACTTCCGTATTTTTATTGGGTTGGCAACTAAGTAATTGCTGATTTAACTCAGAATTTTTAGGTTTGCAGACGTAGTACAAATGTAAAACACATTCTGTTGTTTGATAGTTGGCAATTCAGCTGTCAATCAGTAAAGCAAGTTTTCTGATCGGTTGCGTAGTTTTCGTTTGGCGTTCGTTGAAAATTGGAAAATCAAAAGGAACATTTTCGTAATAGTTTGCTTTTTTATTTCCGCAAGGGGAAAACCGCATCGCAAGCTCATAAAAAGTTACGTGCTGTTTGCGGTGACGAAGCCTTAAAAGAACGGCAGTGCCAAAATAGGTTTGCCAAGTTTCGTTCTGGTGATTTTTCACACAAAGATGAAAAATTCTCTGGTCGTCCAGTTGAAGTTTATGACGCCCTCCTAATCAAAGCAATAATCGATTCGGATCGTCACAGTACAACGTAAGTTTGCAGAGAAGCTTCGTGTATTACATACATGCATTGAAAATCACTTAAAACCACTTGGCTATTTTCAAAAACTCGATGTATGGGTTTCTCATGAACTGAAAGGAACGCATTTAACGCAACGCACTAACAGCTGCAATCTGCTAAAGAAGCGTAATGAAAATGAAGCATTTTTAAAACGACTTATAACTGCCGATGGAAAATGGATTGTTTCAAACAACAACTCTACTCTCTACTCAAACAACATCAAAAACTGATATTCATCAAAACAAGGTTTTGTTATCAGTTTGGTGGGATTACAAAGGATTTGTCTACTTTGAGCTCTTACCACCCAACCGAACGATCAATTCCGAACAACTAACGAAATTAAACAATTCAGTTGAAGAAATGCAGTCGAATTGACAAATCGAAAAAGTACTGCTTTCCATCATGTCAATGCAAGGCCACACACATCTTTGGCCACTCAGCAAAAATTATTCAAGCTTGGTTGGGCTGTTTTACCACGTACACCATAAGTCCTGACCTTGTACCACCTGATTACTTTTTGTTTCAATCTTTACAAAACTCCATGCATGGTAAACGTTTCAATAATGACGATTATGTCAAATCGTACCTGATTCAGTTTTTTGCAAATAAAAACCAGAAGTTTTGTGAACCTGGGATTATGATGCTGCCTAAAGGATGGCAAAAGGTCATTGATCGAAATGGGAATTACAGTACAGAATAAAGTTATTTAACAAAAATCTGCAATTACTTAGTTGCCAACCCAATATATAGATTTTTATTTTGTTTCATTTAAGAGAAATATTTCGAGAGTTTTTCATACATATATTTATTCTGAACTCAACACACTTTTACCTCAAATATAAGCAAAGGATAGCAACACAATGCACTTATAATTTCTTAAATTTCAAGCCACACAAAATCGTTTAACGAAATCTGTGCTCTCATTGTCAATTGAGCATTTTTCTATTTTTCTTTAGTAAACCAGACTGCATTGGTTATATTTGTATATTTTCGCACAATGCCAAAAATCAGTGTTAAGAACAATATTTTACAAGCTACAATAATATGCATACATCTATATTTCTTTACATATACACATGCACTCATACATCCATAAACACTTGCCCAAATGTAACAAATGCCCACCTTCAGCACCTTCTGGAGTTTATTTATTATATTTACAAAATATTTCCAAATTTGTTTTCACTTTTTCCTCTTATTTTCTGTGTGAAATGCCATTTGCTTATTGCTTTTCCTAAAGTTTATTTATTGCACTGAGCAACAAAATTAAACTTTTTTGGACCCATAAGAAAAACGATTTGTGTGCGATGGTAGAGCCCAGTTGAGGAAATTCTGCATTTTATTTTTATTTTTTTATTTTATTTTTTATAAAATTTTTTTTTTAATATACATATTTTTTTTCTTGGAAATATATCAAAATATTTTCTACGTGATTCAAAAAGGATAGTTGGAAATGTAAAATATTTAAAAACACATTTTGTACTCTCCTTTCATTTGATACTCATTTCAAACAAGTTTGCAAGACTTAAAACAATTTTTTTATCAGATGTCCTTAATGAATTAAATTTAAATCAAATTACGTTGTGGGGGTGAAAAATAAAAAACGCAGATTTAATCCTTTACCACGTATGAGCCCACATATGGACTCCCAATTAAGTGGGTGGAAAACTAGAATTGAAGTGTGAGTGATTCATTTTCAAAAAACGATAACAGAGTAACACGTCAGTATTTTTTGAAAAAAAAAAAATATATCTTCATGGAGTCGATATGCTCATCTCTCTTGACTGATAATAATTTTTCCAATTTTGAATTAGTCTCCATATTTTACAACTAGTTTTTATATCTGGTTCCCTAAAACAATCAAAATATAAAACATTTTCTTTATTTTTTTTTTAATTTTACAAAATATATTGATAATTAAATAACACTATTTCCCCCGGAAACAATATTTCTTTTCGAAACTTTATTCATTCATGCAGTAAAGGGTTAATATCGAATGCATCTCGATTTTCTTGAGGGTGCTAAAAACTTTAATTTTGTTGTACGCTGCTTTATTTCACCGTTGGGCAATATTTTTAGTTTCAATAAATTTCCACAAACAACTTGATTATCATTAGAGTAGCAACAGGAAAAACCCTTCAATTCAAGCTGAGGTGTAAAATATTCAATTCGGTAATTTGCAATACACATACATATGCATATGTGCGTGCGTATGTATGCTAGCCTACATATTCGCATACACATGATTCAGTTCTTAATATTTGAATCATGCATCTGTATGTATTTATATGCACATAAGCATACGCACATATGTACTACCTCGGCCAAAAAGTTCCCGGAAGGTAATATAGTTCTGTGACGTTCTAAGTCAACTGATTTCAGTTGTATTGTTTTTTGTTTGTTTTGGTGCCACATCTCTGATTAACATTACTACCAAAATTTTGTCGCCATTGTTTGACATTTGTAAAATCTACGCCGTTTTGGGTAAATCTATCTCTGCACGTGCTTTCAATTTTTTACAGTTTAAAAATGGATTTGAGCTTCCAACAACAAGTTGGTACTAAATTTTGCGTTAAAAATGAATTTATTGGTGCGAAAATCTTAGAAATATTGCGAAAAAGTTTCGGTAATGATACTCTAAAGAAAACAGACGTTGACGAGTGGCATGAACGCTTAAGAAGAGATCGTGAGTCCATCGAGGATGACAAACGTAGTGGCAGGCCTTCGGCATCGAAAACTGATGAAAACATCAATTAAGTGAAAATTGATCAGTAACCGCAAATTAACCATCAGAGAGCTGACAGAGGTATTGAACAATGATTATGGATCCATTCAGAACATTTTAGTTCATTATTTTTGTAGGTAGTGATTCGGGTTTGCGCCGTATTGCTGAAAAGTTAGTCCATAAGACCTGAATTTCATGCAAAAGAGGCGTTGTTGAAATTTGGAAATAAATATTTTGTGAAAATAAGTGTGCTCAGTGTTTTGCGAGACACGTGATGAATCTGAAAACAAAAACAATGGGAAATTGCGTGTTGTATTTCATTGCCGTCCACAGTTAACATTTGAGGGAATCCTTTCAGTCCAAACCACTTTCCGGTATCAGGCTTCAAGAGAAAGGGTTTGAGTCCATACGCAGTACCAACGCAGTTTCTTCAGCTCGATGAATTTTACGAAGATGTATTGGTGTACATTGAGAAGCTCAATTATTATTAAGAAACTCAATTTAATAACCCGAATTTCAGACGAGGTTGGATGGTCATGGACCAAAAGTTCACCCCTTTGACCAAATCAAAGGCAAAATTTTTAAATGATATAAAGGAATTGATATAAAGGAATTTTAGGAATTAATTGGAGAAACCAACAATGTCACAAAGTAAAACTTGGTTTTTCAAAACCAGGAGTCATTTTCATTCATCTGCTAGAGCTCCGAATGAACCAAGACCCCAAAACCCATATCCTTCTTTGCGATACACGCGGGTTTTAGGGATCACAAGGGTATTGTGTATTGGAGGATGGTTCCATGTGTAGAAGTCCACGCAAGTGGGGAAAGTTACTGATCGCCATTCACTTGGCAGTGGCCAGGACGATTCTTCTACATATGGTTCAAGCAGCTCACAACGGCCGGGATTAGCCCACGTATCCTCTGGTTAGCTTCCGAACACCCGTTCGGGAGTGAGCTAACGTGAGAAGGCGAAGCATCCCAGGATAGCTGGTTGTGCGCTGGGTTTGGGACCCGCCACTTAAAAATCCCCCCCAATGAAAAGAAGTACAAAGCCTCGGATGAGAACTGCCTTTACTGATGACGACCCCTGCAAACGAAATAAGGAATATGATTTGAGGGCATGCACCTGGAATGTCCGGTCCCTTAATGGGGAAGGTGCCTCTGCCCGGCTGGTTGATGTCCTCGTGAGAGTAAAGGCTGACATCACTGCCATCCAAGAGATGCGATGGACGGGGCAAGGTAAGAAAAACATAGGACCTTGCGACGTCTACTACAGCTGCCATGTAAAGGAGCGCAAATTCGGTGTCGGATTTGTTGTGGGAGAGAGACTTCGTCGCCAAGTACTGTCGTTCACTCCGGTGGACGAGCGTCTCGCAATAATCCGCATCAAAGCGCGTTTTTTTAACATCTCGCTAATTTGCGCCCACGCCCCGACGGAAGAGAAGGACGATACGACCAAAGATTCCTTCTATGAGCGCTTGGAACGTTCCTATGAGCGCTGCCCTCGCCACGACATAAAAATCGTGCTTGGCGACTTCAACGCCAGGGTGGGCAAGGAGGGAATTTTTGGTCCCACAGTCGGAAAATTCAGCCTGCACAACGAAACATCCGGTAACGGACAGAGGCTGATCGACTTCGCCGGGGCCCGAAACATGGTTGTCTGCAGCACCAGATTCCAGCATAAGAAGATACACCAAGCTACCTGGCTGTCTCCTGATCGAAAAACGCGAAACCAGATCGATCATGTTGTGATAGATGGAAGACACGCTTCTAGTGTATTAGATGTACGTACGATCCGAGGAGCCAACATCGACTCGGATCATTACCTTGTTGCAGCCAAACTGCGCACACGCCTCTGTGCAGCAAAAAACGTACATCTACCTACGCAAAGAATGTTCGACATCGAAAAGCTGCAATCCCAACAGACAGCCAGAAGATTCACCACTCGACTCTCACTCCTGCTCTCCGAAAGCCCTGCCCAACAAACCGGCATGCGCGAGCAATGGAGCAACATTTCTCGTTCACTACGTACCGCCGCCGAAGAAGAAATCGGATTCCGGCGAGCCCGAAAAAACAATTGGTACGACGAGGAATGTCATGCTGCCGCAGAAAGAAAAGATGCCGCCTATAGAGCCACGCTGCGATCGGGCGCAACGCGAGCCATGTGGGATCGCTACAGAGAGCTGAAAAAGGAAGAGAGACGTATTATCCGACAGAAGAAACGAGATGCCGAAATACGTGAGTGCGAGGAGCTTGAGATGCTGGCCAATAGGAACAACGCCCGAAAATTCTACCAGAAAGTTCGGCGGCTTACAGAAGGTTTTAAGACCGGGGCGTTTTCCTGTAAGAACAAAGATGGCGATCTGGTGACTGACGTACGGAGCAATCTTAAATTATGGAGGGAACACTTCTCGAACCTGTTAAACAATGACAGCTGCGCATGTCATAGAGAATGTGAAGATCCCGAAACCCCAATCGATGACGACGGAATTGTAGTTCCGTTACCCGACCATGACGAGGTGAGAATAGCAATATCACGGCTAAAGAACAACAAAGCCGCGGGCGCCGACGGACTGCCGGCTGAGCTATTCAAACATGGCGGCGAGGAGCTGGTAAGGTGCATGCATCAGCTCCTATGCAAAATATGGTCGGATGAAAGCATGCCTGCCGATTGGAATTTAAGTGTGCTGTGCCCAATCCATAAGAAGGGCGATCCTGCAATTTGTGCCAATTACCGCGGGATTAGTCTTCTAAATATCGCCTATAAGGTTCTAGCGAGCGTATTGTGTGAAAGGCTGAAGCCCACCGTAAACCAATTGATTGGACCTTATCAGTGTGGCTTCAGACCTGGAAAGTCCACCATCGACCAAATATTCTCAATACGCCAAATCTTGGAAAAGACCCATGAAAGGAGAATCGACACACACCATCTTTTCGTCGACTTCAAAGCTGCATTCGACAGTACGGAAAGGAGTTACCTGTATGCCGCGATGTCTGAATTTGGTATCCCCGCAAAACTAATACGGCTATGTAAGATGACGTTGCTCAACACCAGCAGCGCCGTCAGAATTGGGAAGGACCTCTCCGAGCCGTTTGATACCAAACGAGGTTTCAGACAGGGTGACTCGCTGTCGTGTGACTTCTTTAACCTGATGTTGGAGAGCATCGTACGAGCCGCAGAACTTAATCGCTCAGGCACAATATTTTATAAGAGCGTACAATTGTTGGCGTATGCCGATGATATTGACATCATCGGCCTTAACAACCGCGCTGTTAGTTCTGCCTTCTCCAAACTGGATAAAGAGGCAAAGCGAATGGGTCTGGTGGTGAACGAGGACAAAACGAAGTACCTCCTGTCTTCAAACAAACAGTCGGCGCACTCGCGTATCGGCACCCACGTCACTGTAGACAGTTATAATTTTGAGGTTGTAAAAGACTTCGTCTATTTAGGAACCAGCATTAACACCGATAACAATGTCCGCCTTGAAATCCAATGTAGAATCTCTCTTGCCAACAAGTGCTATTTTGGACTAAGTAGGCAACTGAGTAGTAAAGTCCTCTCTCGACGAACAAAACTAACACTCTACAAGACTCTCATCATGCCCGTCCTAATGTATGGCGCAGAAGCTTGGACGATGACAACATCCGATGAAGCGACGCTTGGACTGTTCGAGAGAAAGATTCTGCGTAAGATTTATGGACGTTGGCAACGGCGAATATCGCCGACGATGGAACGATGAGCTGTATGAGCTTTTCGACGACATAGACATAGCGCAGCGAATAAAGATCCAGCGGCTTCGTTGGCTGGGTCATGTCGTCCGAATGGATACAAACGCTCCGGCTTTGAAAGTATTCGATGCGGTACCAGCTGGTGGTAGCAGAGGAAGAGGAAGGCCTCCTCTGCGTTGGAAAGATCAGGTGGAGAAGGACTTGGCTTCACTTGGTGTGTCCAATTGGCGCCGGTTAGCACAAGAAAGAAACGACTGGCGCGCTTTGTTAAACACGGCCAAAATCGCGTAAGCGGTTATCGCGCCAATTAAGAAGAAGAAGAAGGGTATTGTGACAGACAGTTAATAAGAACTTTTATTTTAGCGTTATAAGATGTTTACATGAAGCAATTGGCAAAAAAAAAAATTTAATTGTGCTCCATGACATGGATTTTCCCATCACTATTCGTGAATTTTGTACTACGAACGAAACCAATACTATCCAACAGCCATCGAATTCGCCTGATATGGCTCGCTGTAATTTTTTTCTGTTTGATCAAGTCAAAAAGGAACGCGTTTTAACAACCGAAAGGAATTAATGGATGGCTGCACTGAAAATAAAGTTCCAGAAATGTTTCGAGACCTGGATCAAACGCTGGCATAAGTCCAATGCAGATGATGGGGGAGTACTTTGAAGACGATAATATCACTTTCGAATAATAAAGTTTTTCATATTTTCAATTTTTTGATTATATTCCGGGAACTTTCTGATCAAGGTGATTTGTAGTAGAAAAAATTGCTAAAGAGTGTAAAGTATTATGCAACTCGTTTAGCATTTAGTTTCTATTTCTGTGTTTTTATATTGTTTGCAATAGTTTGGAGATAATTTTTATTTTTATGTTCATCTAGCCCGGACCATACCGAGCCAAAAGCCATATTTTACCGACCGATCTAAAAGCCATACCTCCTCAAAAACACCCTTGAATTACATTTTGCGAAAATTCAGTTTTTGAATTAAAGACACAACGATATGTAAATGACTACTGATTTCTTCAAGGCCGGTTTTCCTTCGTAAATTATGAGTTTCTTGCCACTCAGCACTTTAAAAAATTAGTGAGTCTGGTTGAACTGTTAATCGAAAGATCCTAATTAAGGAGTCCAGAATGAAGAGATTTTGTACAGGAGCAAATGTACAGTAATCGAAACATGACATGCTGAATTTTGAAAATATGGAAGAAAATATGTTTTCATAATATTTCTACACTGATGAATGATAAACAAGTAGTTCTTTTTGAAAAGATCTGCCTCTTACAAAATGGTGGGAAATCAAGGATTTTTTAACCCATACGATTGTAATGCCTTCGAAGGGATATTGAGTTCGTTGGATTAGAAAAAAAAAACGGATTAAAATATGTGATAAATATACTCAAAATTTCGGAATGGTAGCTGCAAGCTTTAAATTTAATGGAAAAAGCTGTCGCGAGCTTTTTTTAATTTATTTTTTTATTATTTGTTGCTAATTAGTCACTACTCTATGGAATATGCGAATCTTTCAATACAAAATACTCTTTGAATGCGAGAAAGCATAACGAAATCGAAAATGGTAACAAAAATATCACGAAATGGAGGCATTTTCAATTCAAAAGTTTTTGTTGTTCACTCTCAATACAAGACGGCTTTTTCTCAAAACTATATTTTTCGAATTGGCGTACACGATAACTCGAAAAGTTATTGACCGATCTCCTTGAAATTTTGCACACATTTTTTTATGATATTACTTTCTATGTGAATTCGAACCAAAAATAGTAGGAAAATTCGCCCCAAAATGCATTTTTTTAAGCATTTTATTCCTGGAATTTTTTTCCGCTGCGACCTTCCTGGAAGAACTGAGTGTACATCTGCCATTTTAAATGATTAAAATTAAAAAAAAGTTTATTATTTTAATGTATAAATAAACTGTATGCCAATTTTGAAAAAAATATATTGACTTCTTCATTTTAAACAATTTTAATGAAAATCAGGGAAAATATGGCCATTTACAGGTTCTGTCCCCTTAAAACACCCATTCCATGCACTCACTGTAATTAAATGGGATGTATTTAATTTAAAAAATATATTCCAAAATTAAAAACCCTATCCGGAGGTTATAACTTTTTAAATGGCAACGTATGCCAATCAAATTTCACTCTTGTGAATTAGAGTTAAAAAAAAAAATGGATGATTAATTTTGCGCCACCTTGTATAAATAAATTACTCATTCTTCGGCAGGCCACATTCGACGCATGTAAGCGCCATAATAAATGCTGGGCCAACGCACCGGGCACTAAAGTTCATAAAGTCTTGAAGAAAATTTGTATGCCCGTGAGAAAATATTGTTGTTACTCGCAATAGAAACGAAAATAAAAGAAAAGCGGAAAACGCACATTGCAAGGGAAAAGGTAATTGAACCGACACGAGTAAGGTTTGAGTGCGACAAATGAATGGAAATGTTATCAAAGTCACTGATTTTCCTTTGCCTCCTCAATTGTTGCTGACTCGCCTAAGAAGCTGCTTGAAGTGCAGTCATCGTTGCCGCTCAGTAGCTGCACGTGACTCGCGTATAAACGGCTTGAATAAACTCATTCAGAAGTTGCCAATTCATTCCACGAACTAATGCGTCACTGCGAATATGTGATTGTATAGGAACATTTGGTGTTTTATGAGCTAACATTCAAACATGCACACGTACACATATACACACACACATATGCTCACATACGCACACACATACCGCTTGCATAATATTATTATATGATCCATCGCAAATTTAATTCATAGGCGTAACATGAGGCAGCGTAGAAGCATTTCATAATAGAAGCACACACCCGTATGTGTGTATGTATGTGTGCATAGGTATGCAGTATGCATTATGGGTCTAGGCAGGTGTTTAAAATATTCATTCGCACAGAAGCTCTAGTTTAGTTTCATACACCTGATGAAGGCTATTTAAAACGCAGCAGAAACCTCAATTTTTTTTGCATGCGGCCATATAATTATGTATGTATGTACGTGTAGAAGTGTATGTATGTATGTACGTGTATAACTGCATATATGAACGTGAACATATTTTCCATACATACACAAATTGGCGCTTTTGCTTTTCGATAAGCCCTGGAATGTTGACAGCTTCTTCGTGCCTTGCATAATATGAACCGGAAATTTGCCATAAAAGCAGCAACAAACAATTTGCATTACAAGCAGGATAAACAAGATCTTTGCGGATTTGATAAGAGCCATCGAAATGTGTAAAACACGAAACGCGATGAAAGAGAGAAGGTGTGGGGGGGAAGTATAAAAGAAGTTAGGAAATAAGAAACAGGAGTCTTCTCCTTTTTGTGTTGTTGATATCAAAAGAAAAAAATGTTAAACTGAGTTTTAATATTTGAGGATAATAGCGTACATATGTATGTATATGCATTCAAATTAACGCCTCACAATTTTTTCATGGCTGTCGCGGCATATTTACATACATATATATCTACACACAAAAACAATTGAAGCTTTCGAACACACTCCCATTAAAGTCTACTTTCCTCATTGTGTGCACTGAAAATAACAGCCGTTTTATTATAAATAGGTACGCATTAGGGTGTTCCTTATGCGAACAGTTTAAGAGAATTTTATCAAATACTTCCGAATTGATATTGAATGGTTTTCTGAGGAACCGGCACTAGGTAGGTAAGAGACTGTCCTTCCCTAAGTAGAACTAAAGCGTAGTTTTTTATACCATTATGAGACCTCCAACGGACAGATATCTACAACCAACCCCAGGCTATCGAAGAAAAAAGTACCCAAGACCTTAATCGTTTGGCTGCCAAGCCCGGACATTTACAGAGAAAGTGCTCAATAATCTTCTTCTCTGAAAGAGAACTTTTCTGCATGGGTACCGATCGTTCAATGACCGGTAAACACAGCTACATATTTGAAAGTTGAATATCGAGGAGTCCCCAGAGATCTCTGCGTCCTGCGTTTATTGTACTGGGGTCAAAGGATTTTCGAAATAGCACTCGAAGAAATGAAGCTGCATCTAAGATGCAATTTTCTCAGAAATAAATTGTGCAATTCCCTTTTAACAACACTCAGGGGGATGCCGGTGACCACGTGGGAGTCCTATGGCATGTATGCAGTCGATCCCTTCCTGGCAAGCTCATCAGCAATTTCATTTTCCTCTACGTTCCTGTGTTCGGGTACACAGATCAAATAAATGTTACCCGCACATCCGAAAGATTTGGTGTCCTCCCTACTGGATTTGACTAGTTTGGATCTTCCCATGGCGTCGTCACAGTCTTGATCGCAACTTGACTATCGGAAATAAATTCGATATTTCCCTTACTCTCGCGTTCGCTAAGCATTCTACATGTCACTAATTTGAGGGGCGCACAATGATCAACTTTGGGAGGAGTTTTCAGAATGAGTGAATTGTCATTCTGAGCGACAGACAGGCAGCACTCACAAAGCTCAAGTGAACAAGAATGGCTAAAAAACACCGTTCCGAACGGTCCATAACGTCTATACAATGGCTCTCAAGTTCATCAGACGTGTTCCCGATGGATTAATCTCTTATACCATTTTTGAGGGCAAGGTCCGAACTAAAAGATTCACCAGTCTCGAGACGTTGAAAATCCATTCTCCGCGAGTGGGCCAAAGTACTTGCAAGTCACATTCGGGCAGCTTGCGACTCGTTTCTGGACCGTCCGAACGCCATAATCAAGGCAAAAGGTGGTCATATCTAGCAAAAGTAAATGGATTCTTAATTTTTGTATTATTTTCACAGATTTTTTTACTTTGAATTGAATAAAAGTAATTTTCCAAATAAAATGTATGTCCTTTTTAATTGGTTGCACTTCGAGTGCCGGACCCTGCAGATGTAGCAGTAAAGTAACTGGCTTATGTAGATATAAAATAAAACAAATAAAAACTTAAATTCTTTCAGGTTTCACTATTCTTATTCAAACTACTTCTTTTATCAGGCATATGGGAAAATTTACATGTCCACCAGACTGTCTTACGAGAATTAAAATTACCGAGGACTCCGCTCACATATAATGCTATTGAGTGAGCAATCTCGATCCGAATGTTGCTTTTCAGCTTTGAAATCATTGTTGGCATATTTGCATAGACTTTAATTTTCAAAAGACCGGGATACCGAGGTACTTAAATCGTAAATAATATAAAACTTTTGAGAAACATTAACATTTGGTCTCATTTCTACTATATAATTAAAAAAAATCTCTATTCCATATTGGCGGCCCTCAACTTTGGGATATTCTAAGCAAGATGTGATCACATTTTATCTAATGTCTTAGTTTTTCTTAGTGAAATGCTTATCTTACTCGTAGTCGTAACACTTGAAAAAATCTACGCAGACAAATCAAGCAATCACAAAGAGAAATAAGAGCCCCAAGCTTACATTGCGTTAATCAACTATAATACAGGGACTTGCCTTTGACAACTTATTTGCTTCTTACGCAATTTTAATATTTTTTTATTTCAAAATATAGCATACATATTCTTTTGCGATAAATATATATAAACCCTAGGCTTGTGCAAATTAAAAAAAATCTAAAAATTTTCATAAAAATTTCACTTTTTCTAATCAGTATCGTTATAAAAATTTCGGGCATACAGTTTTATAGCCCATTGATATTTGTTGTATGTAAATGAGTGTTTGACAATTTTTTTACTGATAGACTTTTCTTCCATAAAAAAATTTCGAGCATTCGTCATGTGAAGAAAATGTATAGGACAGCGTTATGCGGCTAACGGAAGGAGCGAATTCTTCAGAAAAGGCCGATCTGTGAATATATATATATATTTTCCCGTCATTCCTAAATGAAATATAGAGTCTCGACTTATGAATAAAAGCTCATGAATTTTGCACAACGAATTTTCGCTATATATCATCTCAGAAGCATATCGTTGAGAACTGATTACTGCCCGAGATCTCAACAAATGTCATCAACTAATCAACATCCGCCCCTAATGAGGTTCCTGACTGACTTTTTTGACTTGCCAAAACTTACACTACCACTACGAGGTGCCCACAAAAAATCAATGGAATAAATCATGGAATAAATAAAATATAAAGTAATTCGGCCAAGTACTGTAGTCGATTCCTGTTTTGCTGCTTGGATTATTCGTTGACATAAATGTAATTCGAAAGGGGCCTATTTGGAAAACAACTTAACTGAAACTTCCCATATAAACTTTATTCGAGTCTGTTAGCAAATTTTTTTATCAAATTGTAGACTCAATAAATACTGGATTGATTTGAATTTAGTCATCCACAAATTTTTGTACTCTAGTTTTTGTGCTCTCTTAGTTGTGCCTTTTCTAAGCTAGACAAAAGAGCAATGTGAATGGATCTGGTAGTGAACGAGTACAAGACGAAATACCTCCTGTCATTAAATATATAAGAACTTAAACTTTACATTCGTTTCTAGACGCCCTGGCGCTCTAGCGAACACTTGGCGCACAGCCATCAATGCGGAACTCGACGATGCAAACTACAACTGGAAAGTAGTTTCCATGCAGCATATAATAGTGTGCCAGTGAGAGCTATTGCACCATTAGGAGATTAGGACAGCAGTGAGTAGGTACTTAAAAGTACGACGTAGTGCAGGGAATAAAGATCTAGCGGTCGTTGGCTGGATCAAGTCGTCCGAATGAATGCAAATGCTCAGGGTGTGAAAGTATTCGATGCAGTACCAGTTGGTGGTAGCAGAGGAAGAGGAAGCTCCCCTCTGTGTTTAGAATTCTGGTAGAGTAGACCTTGCTTCACTTGGCGTGTCTAACTGACACGCTTTATTAAAATCGGCCAAAATTGCTTAAAGGATTATCGCGACAAGCAAAAAGAAGAAGAAGTCTGTAAGATTATAGTATCATGGCTTGAATAAAACAAAATTTAATTGTAACTAAATTGAATTGAAATTTGAAAAAAACATAAATAAAATATAGTGATGAGCTCACACAACTTTTACGATAAAAATATGAAAATCCTAAATCTAAATCTTGTAACGATAATGTTATCAATGTCAGCTTGTGCGTGGGCAACTCTGTCCTTTCTCACATTCATAGCCCACAATCTATAGCTTTTTCAAGTGATTGCCGCGAAGAAGTTTATCCATTGTGTGTTTTTATTGTTACTTGTTTTTTGCTAAACACGCTACATGAAAAAGTTTAGTCATTTCATATTTCAACTGTGTCAACTAAAGCCATCAAAGGACTATTGATAAAGTTGATAACTGTAACAGTGGTTTTGCTTTCAATAACCTCCACTGAAATGTTAGGCAACTTTTTGTTGTTTAACTTTATTAGTAGTTTGTGCCCTTTTTTGTGGCAATCCGATCAGATTTCACGTCACTTTGTATGCGATTATGTGCGGTGAATGTACGAAAGTAGTCCTTTATACTAATATTATGCTGTTCGTATTTTCCATGTAATATACAGCGTGACTTGCCGAAGTTTGGTTAGTTTGGTTAGTTAATAATGATGCCGCTAAAACCAAATAAAAGCTACTAAATAAAGGCGGATTATTGCCGACCACATCCATGATGCCAGCCAAAACTCTTTAGTAAAATAGCAATAATGAGTTCGGTTCATGTTGAGGCGTGAAGTTGTTTAATATAATAGCTAAACAGAATTAAGAGGATAGAAGATAAGCAATTATGTATAAAACATACAGTTATTTTCTCATAGAAATTGATTTTTGCAAAAAATAATTACTAAGTGATTAATAATTATTGACTGACTGACAGGATGTTGACTAAATATGCAATAGAAAAATGTCAACAGAAAAATATCAAACTTGCCTTAAAAAAGCTTTTCGAAGTATTAGTTTCTGTTTTACTAGATTAAATTCAGACTTCATTTTCTTTCATCATCAAAGTTTCATCGCAATCCGCCCATTTTTTTCAACAGGTGGCTAAATTTTTGGCAAAATGTAATCAAACGTGTTCATTGACATTCTTGAATAGTCGAAAAATGTCTGTTCGTCTTGCCGTAACTCTTCATACAAGTGGTGAAATTCGCTACCCAAATGTAGATATTAAAAAACAGGTTTTCATTAGTAAACATGTTCTCGGGTACCACAAAGGACCTCTGTGACTAACTAGTGTACACATTTTTACGAGCATGACCCGAAACAAGAAACTAGTTTTTTTGCAGCGGTTAACTAAGGGTAGACAACGGAAAACCTCCGATTGAGTTGAACCTTCTCATAAAGATAACATGAAGTTTGAATGCTGTAAAAACCACAAAGTCCTTCACATGATATATGCCTCAATTATATTGTACTTTATTTAATCAACAAATTACGCATACCATTCGTTGCTTTTAATTACGTCGAAACTAAGTGTTATGCAAACTTTTTTGAAAATGTCTTATCTTTTAATCATTATTATAAGCCGCCTAGAAGAAGAAAATAGTTTACTGCTGTTTGTATTGCTCCAGAAGTGAAATATATACCTTTAATGATGATTTGGAGCTATGTTTCCATCTGAGGTGAAAATCAATTTAGGGTAGAAAATGTATGTGGAGTCTCCACGCATCAACGTAGTTCCGTATCAGAAAACTTTGGTATTCAGAATAAGGAACCAATTATTAGCTACGATTTTTCATGAACCGTTATAATAATCTGGAAACCATGGTGCAGCGTCAATACCACTAAGGTAGCATAGGGCCTTGACAAGACTCTCCCATCGCACAAGGTTCTGGGCTGCTGTTTTTGCGTCGCCCCGTGTGACATCGGCATCTGTTAGTTCGCGCCACGTCGACCTTCACCACGCGATCTTTGGGCGAACGCGTCCTCTGCTCCCTTGCGAGTTCCAGTCTAGTACCATTCTCGTGAACCTATCTGGTGGTTTTTTAAGCCGGTGAAATATCCATCGCCACCTTCTGCGTTTGATTTGCCATAGGATGGGGAGTCCCTCATTCGTTGATCTCCACGGCACATTGTTGCTTATGGTGTTTGGCCTGAATATTCTACCGATGATGCGGAGGCATTTGTTGACGAAAGGTTGTAGCCTCTGTGTGAAGCCATGTTTCACTTCCTTACAACAATACAGACTTCATATATGAGCTGAATAGTCACAGTTTAGAGCGCCTGCATATTTGCGTCCGCCTTCGCTTGTATGTCAGTGAGTTTGTGAGAGAGGAGGCCGATTCATCGGCGAAGTCCAGGTCTTCCAGACGTCTGGTGAAACTCCATTTGTTGCCTATTTTGTTCAAGGTCAATTGGCGCATTACATCGTCTAGGACAATTGCGAATAGAAAGGGTGTCAGGGGACAACCTTGCTTTAAGCCAGCTTTGGTGGTGAATGAGTCGCCGATGTCGCCGTTGTGGAGCACTGCCACTTCTAAGTTCTCGTAAAGGATTATCTCAGACTAATTACTTTTGAAAAATCAAACTGGGCGGTATGGTAATTGCTTATAAAGCTGAGAAAAAAAGAGCTGTAGTTACTGATTAGGTTCCTCAACGAATCGGGAAGTTTAAAGTGGAATTGACTCTGCGTAAATAATACGCTGCCTTTTTCCGTATTGTTCCTATTAATATTTCTTTTCATTGATTTTAGGTCTTAAATACAGTAATTATCCATTCTGAGTGATTGGGTTTTCGTGTATTATAACCCGGTTTACCCAATTGCGCCAGTATTTCCATCGATTGAACTGAGTCCGTAGATTGTAGGACACCAACGCCTGCTGTACCGAAGTTTAGGAGAGTAGATAAGGTCTTATATTGGCTCAATAATCCATTGCTTGATTTCAGATTGAGAGACTTGCTGCACTGGATCTACTTTCTGAGGCAAACTTGCAATGATATTGGATGAATCATCAGCTATCTGCAAGCGTTGCTCCAAAAGGATATTGATATCGTCACAATCCCAGTCAGACGCTTTTTCAAACAGTTTGTGAAACTTAGGTCAACAATAGCAACAGTATGACTTAAGAGGGACTTTTTGTAGTTCAATTTAGTAAACCTTATAACTTTTTGATCCGTGAGCTGTATTAAAGCCGTGCAGTTTGTATGTCCTCTTTCGGATGGCATGGAGTATTGGCAATAAGAAGAAATACTTTTTCCGGATAATTTGGTGCACAAACAAGCTCTTTTACTTGTTTATTTAAGCCCGTTTTGATTCTTTGTTTTGAAAAAGAAGTAAAATATCTCTGAAACTAATGTTCTGTGAAACCATTCTTCAAATAAAGCTGAGGTCATCCGTGCACTTTTATTTAATGAACGCGGGTTCGCTAATTTTCCAATAACTATCATTTTACGATTTGTAATTTCCACCAGTCTTTTTACAGGCAAAGAACTTCAGTAAGGAGAGATCTTATGCCTCAGAGCCAAGTTTTCTTTTGAGCGCACAGAAGTTTTATGGGGAAAGAGCTGCCAAAATAAGCCAGACTCATCGTCATTGGATATCTGTTTTTTGTCAAACTTTAATCCATAATTGTAATGTTAAATTTGTTCAAAAATGCGTTGATGGAATGACTCTTATTTGATAATTTTTTCCTGCACATTTTTATCCTTCGTATTCCATGCCTCTTTTCTAAGTTTGCAACCCAACCATTGCTACCTGGAGGCGTCCACGATTTTCCTGGCTTTTTCTGTTAGCATATCACTTGTAATTGGTAAGTTTTTGGCCCTTTGATCTGCAAACCAATTAATCAGCGCCTTTTCCATTTTTGAAGACTCAGAAAACTTAAGAGTTTTCTCTTAACTTCGAACGGATTCAGATCGTGCAACAAACTTTTTTATAGACTGTTTATTTTTTTAATATGAGTTATTGTCGCTCTGGGTTCGTGAAACTTTTTAGCTAATGCATTAATGGAAATTCCGACATTTACAATACTTTGCTCAGAATTTCAGTTTTTTCTTTTATTGTAGACAGTGTAAATTATCTCTTTACTATGATGAGACCACACCATGTTAAAATTAACGCAAATTGTTATTTCGTCA
Organism: Anastrepha ludens; assembly: GCF_028408465.1. Lineage (NCBI taxonomy): Eukaryota > Metazoa > Arthropoda > Insecta > Diptera > Tephritidae > Anastrepha > Anastrepha ludens. The sequence goes on along the minus strand of NC_071499.1, from coordinate 4,728,634 downwards.
GCAAATGTATTAGATGGTACTTCCCCTTAATTCATTCAGCTGATTCAATTCAAAAGTGCAATTGTCATGAATGATATCGACGGTACTTCCTTGAGCAATATTCTCAAAACTACGGCGTAAAAATAGCAAAAGAGAAAGACAAAACAAAAAATGTTTAATCGAGGTAAACATTTTTTATGTATTCAATGAAAAAAAAATATGTCGCAAGTACCGAGGTGTGTGCTTCTACTGTTTGTCTATTTCTTTGATTTCTGAGTGCGCCTCTTTCTGATTTACTCTAAAGTACCTATTTAACATACACGATTCCATGTGTATTTTTTTTAATATTTTTTTTTATATTCAAACAATTTTATACCTTTAAATTCCAGGCCTCTTGGTAGAAAAGGTAAAGCAATTATACGAATTTTATTCCAAATCCTCCCTAAAGTTAATTACTTCAAACTCAAATGCTTACCAAAGGCTGATAAAATATTTAGGTACAATAAGCCGGAGCAGAGAAGCTTCCGCAATGAAACAGACAAACCGTATCCATTACGCATATTAATATTGATATATATTTACATATCTACACATGCACGAATGTGTATCGTAGGGTTGGGAAATATATCCAATGTACACATCAAAATTGCGTTTGCATCGAAAACAACCTCAACAGCTCCGTCAGAGGACAATGCCACCATCTACTTGATTATTCCAATGACACATTGGTGTGACCGAAGCCATCAAAGCCCAATAAAATTAGCATCACTGCACAGTCGCCACTAAGGAGCAGATTAAACTTGTAAATATTTACAAACACATGCGCAACTGGAGATGCTCGGTCAGCCAGGATAAGCCACACAAATCAATTAGGTTAATTTCACAAACAACCAAAACACAGAATACCCGCTGAAGTGCTGGCAGTGGAAATTGTAGAACGTGCAGATATTAGAAGACGCGGCATGAGCATATACATGCGCACATATACACACATACACTTACAAAGGAGAAGATTGAAGGTTTAGCAATGAAGATAAATGATATTCCTTGTATGTTAGAATGGCGAACTTGTATTCGGTGGCAGGCATTGCAGGGTATCATGCGCAGGTGGGACTACAAGCTTGCCCAAAATTGCATGGATATTCATGAATAAACATCGATTTAAATATTTTCACGTGAGAGGTGAGATTATCAATATTTTGGGTTAGACGAAATTGCATGATTCCTCAAAAGTTATTTGTTTGTTGTGTTGTAAGCATTTAACATTAGAAATACGTTAATCATCAAGGCGGTATAGAGCCAACATTTCCCTTGACAACACTGTGACAATATGATCCAGAAACCAGGTGATTAAGTGAGAAGCGGTTAAAATTAAACACTGTTTTGCTTTTGCGATTCGAGTGGGCCAAGCCGGAATAGATTAGATAATATTAGATTTGCGGGGAGCTGGACAAGTACAAGCCCTCAGTTAGCAGATCATTGTGCTACACCCTGATAGATATCACTATAAAGAATAGAGATAGGAAAGAAAAAAGTGGATGGTAAAACGGATAAATTAGTTTGAGCTCACTCTTCCACAAATCTCTTGGATTCATTGATGAATTTTAAGAGATCCGGAAGAGGAAGAGTATGAACTTTGTCCATACTCAGTGTATCGCAACCCAATATCCTAAGGCTGATTCTGGAAAATGCAGGACAGCTACAGAGAAAATGCTCTGCAGTGTCGTCATTCTCAAGACAGGATAGGCGTATCGGATTGTCTACGACCCTCATGGTAACCATATGCTGACCACAGACGTTGTACCCTGTGATTACACCCACCAGCACTCTCAGGTCCTTTCTGCTGAGTTTTAGGAGAAAGATCGCTATTTTCCTGTTTGGTTCTTGGCACTTGACTACTCTGCACGAGTTCAAATTAGACCAACGATCTCTGTGGGTAGACCTCATCAAGTCGTCAATCCATAGTTAAATCGATGCGGAATTGACACTTAGAAAGGGTTCAGGGCCTAGTGGGATATTTGCAGAGCCTTAATTGGCAAATTTATCAGCTAACTCGTTCACTGTAATACCACAATGTCCAGGCAGCCAAATAAGACTAACTTTTTTTGCGTTTTGCAACACTGTGCAGTTTTGTCTTACATTCACTGACTAACTTCGAAGAGCAACGTGGGTTAGCAAGGGCTTTCAGTGCAGTTTGACTGTCACTACAAATTCCAATACTGTTACCCCGCCACTTTTTCTCAATTAGACAGTACGCCACATTCAAGATGGCATAGACTTCCGTAAGGAATACCATCTGTCCACCATCCAGATCCGCTTCCATCACTGATTTTGGATCCGTCGGTGTAGAAATTGTGCTGATATCCCGTTAATAGGTTCTCTGGACTTAACCACTGATCTCTATCTGGAATCAAAATATCATACTTTCTGCCGAATCCAACGACAGGCACCCGATTGTCCACCGGCATCGAGAACAATGTGCACCGCTCCGACAACTGCTGGTATATCTGACAGTCGCCAGTGCTTACTTCATTTCCTCAGACTCCATTTAACTTGAGCCTGTAAGCCAGCTTTATTGCTTCCTTTCGTATTTGAAGATCTAGAGGTTGCAAGCTCAGAATGGCATTAAGGGCATCACCAGATGTCGTACTCATGGCACCTGTGATACCCATGCACACACTTCTCTGTTTATCCTGTTTAGGGATTTTACTCTGGAATTAACCATTGTGACTTTCCATTATACTACAGAGGCGTATGTAATAATGGGTCTAATCAGGGTGATGTACAGCTAGTGTACTATCGCCGGTCTTAGACCCCATGTCTTGCCAATGGTTTTCTTACACTGCCAGAAGACTTTTGGTGTTCGAGAGACCTTCTGCTCGACGTGCTTCTTCCAAGTAAGCTTACTATCTAGGATTACTCCTAAATATTTAACCTCAGAAGACAGTTGCAGTGTTACCCATTTCAATGTGGATAGTAACAGGCCTTCCATATTGCGTTTCCTAGAATAATAACCGGAATAATAAATAAATAATAGAACTGTTTACTGTGGCGCTCGAAAAAACCTCTAAGGCTTACAGCTTAAGCCGCAGTTCGCAAATTTGATGGATGCCCTTACCGGGCATAGTCCATTAGGTAATCATGCGTTGAGGGATGGGATTTATTCAAGTCCTACCCGCAAAAACTGTCTGGAGGATGAGGTGGAATCATCTCAGCAACTTCTCCTCAGCTGCCCTTCTCTCGTCTTGCTAAGATTCAGAAATGTTGGGTATCACTTTTTTGCTACACCTCCGGATATTTTAAACCTACTATATCAGCATTAGACACCTGGCGATTTTCATTAGCAGCTTAAAGCGGTTAACGCAAATGTAATTAGCCACTATTTGGTCATCATTATCCTCTAATCCACGGATTCTTCCTTTTTTTCATCGATGTTCGGTTCTTCTCTCTCAATTTGCTTCTCTTTATAGCATCATAATGAATGAATTTGATTCTATGTCTAATCTGACCTATACATGGATAGCTGATTTGGCAAATATACCTAAGGAAATTTCTTTATATGCAAATACGCCCTTTAATGGTGTCAGCGAACTAATTTTGTTTTTGAGCTTTGAAAAGTTTAATCTACTTGCCAGTGTGGAAATTTATGTTACTTGTTTGAAAATATATTCAGTTTTAAATTTTGTGTATTTTTATTTTTGTTGTACGTCATTTATAAGCATAATTGTGTATATGTGTATTCCACAATATTTATTATTTTATGGGTTTTTATATATTTATTCCAACATAATGAATGTTTTATGTTGTCATTGCGTAGTCATCAAATGAAATGCTAATGAGCGGAAACTGTTGGAAATGGAAAAAATCCGATGCTTTGATTACTTTTGCCCTTGTAACGGTTTTCTCATTTTTGAAATTTTTTTTTAATTGTCAGCCCCATTCCAGAGTATAAAGTAATCCACAAACACCCATAAATCACATGCAAGGCGCAACGGAAAGGTGAGGTGCGGTAGTAAAGAGTAGCGAAACTCTGTGACATGGCCGGAAGGAAGCAAATGTGTACAGAAACACACATACACAGATAAGCAGTTGTGTGTAAACATAAAATTCTCACAACGAAGACCAAATCAGCAAATTCGTTTTGCCTTTAAAATATATAAACAAAAGAATAATGGGCAACATGATTAAATTAATTTTCTTTGAGCCATTTTCATTGATATTAGAAAGTCACTACGTAGCTTGATCTTTCTCTTCTTCCGCTTCTTCCTTTTATCTCTCTTCTTTCTTTCAAAGTCACTTTCCTAACTTTACGCCCGCAAATTGCAGCCGTCGCAGCTTGCTCTGGTTCCATCACTTGTCCTGAGTTTAATTTTAGATACTCATCTTAATTGAATGGCGCTTGCAGTCCGCCAGGCCAAATAAACGCGACTTTTTACAGACAGACTTCTGTTTAAGGGCCGCAAGGAGCTGTGCGAGCGAGGGATGTTCAAGAGGAAATTACATTTGCGCTGCAGCAATAAAAATCGTTGTCACAGACAGTTAAATATAGGAATTCCCGAAGTGCTGCAATTTAAATTTTTTAATGTATGCAAATCGAGACAAATTAAACGAGCAATTCGGTGTATGTGTGTGTGTAAATTGAATTGCATGGCTTGCTGATGAAATGCCGATTAATCACATGGATAGTGGAAAACAAGGCAAGTACATGAATAGCGGTGAAGTAATGGTTAAGAGATTTAAAGATGGGAAACTGATAGATAAGTGGCGAGTAAGCCGCAACAGGAGTAAAATTAGTTAATCAAATGCCTCGTTACTTAAACAGTAATTCGAATTGATTGAATATACATTGAAATTAATTTTTTATGCATCGGTTGCTTCCAATAGGAGTTGCGTGAGATTTTCAGAATTGAAATATAAAACCAAGTGAATGAAAGGGTTAAGAGTTTAATAGTTTTGTTAGTTTCATAATAGTAAGTGTAATAACTTCTTTAGAAAAATAAAATTTTCTTGATAAATAAGACTCTTTATTTCACTAGTAAGGGTCCACATGTTGTCTTTCTAGTCTCAAATCATAGCTGGTTTTTCAGCTGCCTTTCGTATTCATATGGTTCAAAGCTCTGTGCAAGCAGTTTTTTTTCAAACCTTCGAGTGCCACATTTTTGTGTTTATAGATGAAAAATAAACTCGTATAATACTTGAACGGTTTTTAGAGAGGTGAAGAACCAAACGCCATCAATCAATTGACAATGGACCCGCATGTGCACGGACCACAAAAACAATTACTTTTTCCAGCCAGTACCATGCGCTTCTCTGGGGAAAAAATTCTCAAGTCATATAAAGGGTTTTCAATAACAAGTGTTATTTTGGAATGGATTGCGCTATCAAGAGATGATTCAGGATTTTTTGTGGCCAGAATTGGATGGTATTCATCTAGATAACGTTTATTTTTAACAAGACGGTGCTACGTGCCACACAAGCAACAAAACCATTGATATTTTACAGGAAAAGTTTCCGGACCGTGTTATTTCTCGAAGAGGTAATCACAATTGGCCATCGAGATCTTTTGATTTAACACCTTGTGACTTTCGAAAAGCTCGGAAGTTAAATTCATCGCATGGAACAGTTCACAGGCACCTTGTTCAGTTGGAAAAGGTTTCAAAGCTGGGAAAATGGGTTCCGCATATACTTTCCGTCGCCAACCTTCAGCAGAGAGTGAATGTGTGTTCTCAGCTGCTGCAACGGCTTGAAAATGAAAGTTTTTTGAACCGTATCGTTACTGGTGAGGACACATTTTTTTGTCGCAGTCCACCATACTAAGGTTCCGTACAGCAATATCGGTCTGACTACTGCTGTGTAGCACCAATACATCAGGGAGGGTGATAGACCCCAAGTAACGCCCAGCATTCTTTTACATGCGTACAACGCATTACTGGCCTTTTTCACCCTCTCCTCAACGTTGTGCTTCCACAGCAATTTGCTGTCCAATATTACTCCGAGGTACTTTGCATAATCTTTGAGAATTAGTTCGTTGTTGCCTAGCTTCGGGAGGTTCCACGTCGGAACTTTGTACTTCCTGGTAAAAAGTACCATGTCCGTTTTTCCCGCGTTTATCCCTAGCCCTGCGCGAGATGCCCATTGATGTATCGTTTTGAGAGTGCTGTTCATCACATTACTGATGGTGTCCAGGTACTTTCCCGTAACTACTATAGCTATGTCATCGGCATATGCCACTAGTTTAGGTGCCCCTCTGTCAAGTTTCTTAAGAATTTCATTTGCTACTAGTAGCCATAATAGCGGCGATAGTACCCCACCTTGCGGAGTACCTCTGCATGCATATTTGGTGACGCTCGCATCGTTCCACTCCGCTCTTATCTTTCTGCTAGCTAATAGCTGCCTTATCCATAGATAAACCGCGGGTTGCACATTAAGTGACTCTATGCTATTCAGAATAGCATCTTTTGTCACGTTGTTAAAGGCCCCTGATATATCTAGAAATACTCCTAGAGCATACTCCTTATATTCTAACGCCTTTTCTATGTTTAGTACAAGTGAGTGAAGTGCAGTTTCAGTGGATCTGCCTTTAGTGTAAGCATGCTGCGCCTTTGATAATTCGTCCGGCGCAATTGTGTCTCTAATGTATGTATCTAGAATCTTCTCTAACGTTTTCAGGAGAAATGAAGTCAAACTAATGGGCCTGTATTCTTTTGAGTATAGAGGGTTGCTTTTTCCCGCTTTTGGAATAAACACAACCCTCGCTTCCCTCCACAATGCAGGAACGTAGCTGAACCTCAGGCATCCCCTGAATATCGTTCTTAACCATGGTACCACAAGGTGGCTTACCTTTTGGAGCATGGCTGGGAAGATTCCATCCAGTCTTGGCGATTTAATATATATGGGTCGAAACTTTGTATAGCCCATTCTATTTTGTTGGTTGTAATTACGTTCGTCGGGATTTCGTGCATAATATCTCCTCTTGGTTCGAGATCTGCAATGTCCGCACACCCTGGAAAATGTGTACTGACTAGGTCTTCTAAAGAGTCCTCACAGCTGTCAGCCCACTCCCCGTTAGTTTTTCGTATTGTTTTTGGCATAGACGGATTCTTGGATAGCAGTTTCCTGAGTCTAGCCACATCGTTAGTGTCTTCCATACTGCGACAGAAGTCTTTCCAAGATTCTCTCTTGGCTTTACGTATCTCTTTCTTGTATCCTTTTAGTAGATCCTTATACTCTTTCCAAACAGAACTCATTGTCAGCAACTTTGGCTAACCTATAGAATTCATGTACTCTACGTCTTTGTGCTCCTAATTCCCTGTTCCACCAGGGAGGCTTCACCTTGCATTTATTACGTGTTGGAGGGCAGGATCTTTTAAAGGCTTTGACAAGAGTAGTTGCAAACAATTCAACCCCTTTCTCAAGTGCGACGTGTGACTTGTATTTCCGGGGTATCATTGGTGTTTTTGATAGTATGTCCCTATACAAGTCCCAGTTCGTATTCTTAGGATTTCTAAAGGATGTAAGCTTGTTTTTTGAGCGGAATATAACCTGAAAGCTTATGTATCTGTGATCAGAGAATGAGGGCCTACTCAACACTTCCCATTCCTGAACCATAACATGCCTGCTTGTGTAGAGTGTTAAATCGAGTACATTTTTCGAGGTTGGTCCCACATATGTTGGTTCTTCACCTCTATTAGCTATTTCTAGGCTACTCTGAAGAATATAAGTAAATAGTGACTCACCTCGGTCGTTTATATCTGCACTTCCCCAGACCGTGTAATGTGCGTTTGCGTCCGTTCCTACCACCAGAGCATGCTTCTTTCTGGCAGCTGTTTCTACCAGCTTCCGAAGTTCCGTCTGTGGTGCTTCTTCATCATGTGGCATATAGCAGGACCCAAAGAGTAGCGTCTCATCCTTGCAGCCCTCCAGCGCCACCACTGTCAGGTCGTCTGAAGCGAGATTATTATCAATATAAGAACATATACTTTTTTTGACCATTATCACTGTTCTTACCTTATTTTTTACAATCGGGATGTATGTGTTGTAGTTGTGTGACTTTAGACCGGAGACTATGTTGCCCGATGCTATCCATGGTTCCTGGACTAGAGCCACATCGTAGCCGACTCGCTCTATGTTGAGCAGGAGCTCGGCTGAGGCGTTTTTACTTTTGTGGAGATTTATCTGAAGGACTTTCAGCATCTGGCCTCAGTACCTTCTCGGGGTTGGATACTACCTCCAAGTCACCCTTCTCCACTTCCTGTATATTGAGGGAGGCTTCCAGGATCTCTTCTATACCGATATCCTTTTCCACCTCCCCCGCAGCGAGCGTGTTGTGGTTGTCGCCTGTCGGTTGCGCTTTTTGAGGCGAAGGTGCACGCTACCAACTCCCCGAGCCATCCTCCCGAATCGCGCGTAAAGCAGGTCCTCTGCCGGCTTGTTGATTTGGATGATGTAGTCCTGGCCACCATCAGCAGTTGCTGGTTTTGCCACACTCAACACTTTCCAATCGTCTGTCGGCACGTCCGTGTTTTGTCGTTGTAGTAGTCGCAGCGCATGTTCCAGTTTTACCACTCGCGGAATGAAAACCTTTGCCTTCGGTATTGAGGGAATGCAGCTGCGATCAACGATTTCCAGTGATGCCCCCTCCCACAGGCCGTGAAGCGTTTTTACCGCTTCCTTTAGCCATGTGAGCGTGGGGTCATCCTTGCATTTTATGATTTTGACGCCGCTGAACCACCCTGCTCCGTCAAATGCTGGCATGGGTGCGTCCAGCTCTGCGTCCATTTTTGTAAACAAGGCTTCCAGTAGCTTGATTTCCACTACCTTCCACCGTTCCTGCGACATTCGCCCCAGCTGGTCGCTACAGTAAGTGAGTGCCACTATGAGGTGTCTCTTGGCAATTTCACTGGCCGCTGCCGCTGCTTTCGACGTCGCAAGTCTTTCGTCACCGTTTTTTGGTTTAGCCGTCTCGTGCCTGTGCTTCTGCTTTTTTGATGGCCCTGAGGCTTCACTATCCGCAGAACGCTGCTTGATGGCTAGCTCTTCTTCGATTTTGTTCGCATATTTCGGATTGGAAGCCGCGAACATTGGCTTTGTTGCGTAGAAGGCCCGGCCATTTTTGATCTCCTCTCTGGCCCAAGCCAACCGTTCCTCCTCTTGCTTCGTCAGGTTGTCGTTGTCGTCAAACTTTGACCGCGGCCTTGTATCGGGCTTTGGCCTTCAGCTTCTCTTTATCAGGCTTGATCCTTGGTCTGATCTTGCTATCCGAGCAGCACCATTGGATCCAGCCGGAGAACGCAGAAGAGCCTCTTCCTCAGGTGTGTTGATGCTCCTGACGCTTTCGTGGTCCGAGTCTTCGTTGAAAAAGGCACCTCCGCGTTGAAGAGCGTTATGTGTGTGTTTGGCAGTAGAATTACGACCACTGTAGCCTGCTCCCGCTCCAGTGGAAGTTTTGTTGCTTAAATTTTTACTATCTAGTATTCATCTTTTTCGTACGACCACCTGCTCGACGAGGCGAGCGCAGTGGTCTATTTTTATAATGGGGAATTCAACACGGTCAACCACGGCAGCGCCCCATGCCGTGGCAAGGCCACAGTTACTTCCTAAGGCGGCCCGGTGTTAGGAAGACGCCGTTGAAATACAGCCGGTCTGGTGAACCCCCTGGCTGCAAACCATCCAATGGGCACGGTGTCGCATAACACCCTGGATTAGGGGGTGGGCTAGGAGAGGAAATAACGGGATGTAGGGGGGTTTAGGGACGACAAAGGGATCTTCGTCGGTACGGTGATCTTCGCATGGTGACTGGGTGGCCACCAAGTGCGCTGTAAAGCGAGTGGATGGCTAGCCAATCCCCATGTGGAGCTTCCCTCTTAGTTCGTGTTGGGTTGGCCCCCATGCTATGGGGGTCAGAGCACCACTTAAGCCTCATCCCCGCGTCAAGGAGACCAACATGATGAGGGGCCGTTAAGGGTTAGTTAATGTTATTTTTATGGTTGTGTTTATGTTGTTATTAGTGCTGCTATTGTTGTTCTATTAGATGGATGTACAATTTTGGGATGATAGAACAAAGTTGGTGGAAATGCTGTATCTTTAGGGGCAACATTGTAATGAAATTCATCATTCGGATTTTAATGAGATTCAGCAATGACGTAAATTTAAATATTCCTAAAACAAAGACTTCTGTGTAAACGGGTATTGACAAGAAGTAGTAATATTGTAGCACTTTGGTGTTAATCTGTCTCTATTAATAAAACTTTTCTAATTTCGCTGAAACAGTGGCTATTTATTGTACATATCATACCTTTAATCTGCGATCAAAACTCTGACAATGCCATGGTGCAGATCCTATCGGCTCAACTCCTGTAAGGAGATCAAGTCTCTTGGGTGTGCAGGCAACATTTCTCTGATATGGGTTCTAGAGCATCGGAACATGGAGGGTAATGAAAATGCTGATGAGCTTGCAAGGAAAGGGCGACTGAATTGGCCTCAAAAGTCTACCATCTGGTCATCGACATCCCTCTGACTGTTAAGGGGTATCGCACGACTTATTTCTTAGAAAAGCGCAGGTCAGGGGAGCACCATTTCCTCATGTGATATTTTGAAAATCCTAAGGCGTCAGTATAATAGTCGCAGAACACAGAAAGTCTTGGGGACGCCACGCCATTCAATTTCCAAACTTGTAACTGTGGTTGGCAGTCATTGAGGGGTCGATACTCCTGCAGAAAAGCTGAGTTCACCACTTAATCTGCATTGCAGAAGCTGTGGGGAGCTTTCAGAGAAGGAGACTTTTGAGCACTTTCTCTGTAAATGACGGTTTTTCCAGCCAGATGATATAGGTCACTGGATGCTCCTTTCTTCGACAGCCTGGGATAGCGCGCCAACTAAATCTCATCAATGTTCTCCTCTACATCAAAGCTTTGGTTGGCTGTAGATATCTGACCATTGGAGTTTTCGAAATGGTATCAAAACGACGCTTCAGTGCTATTTGGGCAGTGCCAGTCTGGTACTTCATTTCACCTGATTCACTGCAATAAATACTCAGCTGTATACTGAGTGCGCAGAACTCCATCATTTACTTGCTAGTTTTAGTTCGAAGAAATTTTCTTTCATATACTCGTACATATAAATAAGACCTAATCCCTAGCAATTTATAAGGCCCGAGATTATTTGGTTGATTTCAAATACTGAAAAATGCAAACTTAAAAGTTACAAATACAAATATCAAATATAAAAACAGCCTCTCTTGTATTTGCGCTGACTGTGAGTTAAACAGCATTAAAAATCCTTAAACCAGGAAACATTTAGAAAGCCATACATAGAGGGTAATACCAAAAATTATGTTAACCAACTTTAAATGTACAGCAGATTAAATTCGTTCCGTCTTTTGTATTTGTTATCTGTGCAGAGTATTTAAAATTTTAATTAAACTTTGCACGCGTATAGAAGTAGAAGGTAATGCCTCGGCAGATAATTAAATTAAGGAAGAGCATTTGCTCTCCAATGCTGAAAATTTAAATAAACTTGAATGACTGCAACAATACTAAACACAGTACCTAGGAAAAGTTTGTTTTTTCTTGGCAAACTTGTAGACAAGCAATTTACAGCTGACAGACTGAGAGGTAGACAGGCAAAAGAAGCATGAGCAGTCAACTGGGGTTCGGGGAAATTGGGTGAGGAAATCACACAGGAGGTGTTTACGCTGTGGCTTGTTGTTGTTCCTTAATTTGTATTTGGTTCTTTTTAAGTGATTTAGCAAGCATAGACACTAAAAATGCTTTAAGGATATTAAAAATTAATCTACTTTCCTTAAAGCGTACGCAAAATAACTTGAATTGCGATTTCTGGCATGAGTCTGAGGGAGGTAAGGTTAATTCAGTGGAGAAAAGGCATGCTTTGAAGCACCTTTTTCTATTTAATTAAGGAAACTAGGAAATTTAGTGCAACAGTCTTTTCAGACAAATGGAGGATAACTGTAAAACAATTTTACTAATTCAATATTTTGCTCACTTTACACAGCGACTATCCAATTTCCGAGAATTTAGTTATTAATGCGTCTTTCTCTGATACATTTAGAGAAAAGATAAAGATAATTTTGTGCGTGGATTCACTATGGATGAGACTTGGTCTACCACCATGGTTCTAAATCAAAACAGGAGGCTAAAGAGCGGTGTGAACCTGGTTCTTTGGCTCCGAAATGAGTTCGTGTGCAGAAATCGGCCAAAAAGGTGTTAGCATCAGTTCGTTGGGATGCGAAATGAATTTTCTTAATAGTTTAATTGCAAAGTGGTAAAACAATAAATTTTGAATATTATTGCAACTCCTTAGACCAGCCGAAGGAAAAACTTCGTAAAAAACGACCCAGTTTGCAAAAGAAAAAAAAAACAAAAATATTTTTTATCAGGACAATGAACCAAGTCACAAGAGCTTTTTGACAATGGCTAAAGTCCATGAATTAAAGTTTGAATTGTTAGATTTGGCCTCCATCTGTTTTTCTCTTTCTCTCTCGCTCAGCTTTACAGTCTGTGGTGGACCATAGCTTCATCAACAATACTTCTCCAATTCAGTCTCTCTCTTGCCTCATTTCTCCAATTGCGAACGTTCATCGCTTTTAAATCTACTTCGACGTCATAAAGCCATCTCTTTCTTGGCCAGCCTCTCTTTCTTCTTTCAATTGGACGCAAAGTAAATACCCTTTTTTGAATTCTTTCGTCGGGCATTCTTATGATCTGGCCAATCCATCTAATTCGCTGCGCTTTAATAAAACGTATCACATTTTTACCATCAATAAGGTTTTCAGTTTCGTTGTTGTAACGGATGCGATACGTGCCGTTTTCAGGCCGATAAGGGCCGTAGATTTTTCCCGTTATGGTTCTTTCAAATCACGATAGCTGATTTATATCATTAACTTTCGGTGTCTAGATTTAAGCACCATAACTAAGAACCGAACGTATCAAAGTGTTATACAACCATCTGTTTCCAGACCCAAAAAAATGCATGCGTAGAAAGCGTTTTTCATGAAATGATGAGGTCATAACAGCAGTGGGAGCGTATCCCGATTCTCACTTCAAGGATGGAATACATAAATTGGAATCTCGCTGGAGCAAGTGTACTGATGTTCGGGAGACTATACTGACCATTAAAGTATATTTCAAGCAATAAAATTGTGTTTTTCTTATCGAACGGCAAAACTTATCGAAAAACCTGGTAATCAACCAAAAAACTTACTGCACATGATGTGGTACATAAACTAGCTGCACGAAGATTAAGGACGCTGCTTGGAGATGATACTGCATCCGCCCCTTTTAGTTTAAGTCTAGGATTTATTTTCTACACAGCCAACAAAAGTTCGCTTCATAGATTTTCATGACAAACTCTACGCAAACAAAATATAAATACTTTCTTCCCAACTAGAACTTTAACGGTTTCTTAGAGAGAAGTGATTTAAAAAAGTATGAAATTTAAGCTCTTACTTTTGTGTATTACAATTAATTTTATGCTACCTTTGAATGACTGATGAGCTATTATGACAAATGTGTTTAAATAGATGTCTTACCTGTCAAAGGACGATCCCTTTTATGAAAAAATTCTTTTAACTCAGACGTTGTTGTGAAAATTTATTAGTCTAGGCCTAGCCAGCTTTTTTAACGAATTAAAATTGTATACCATTCTTACTCACGTATGCTCCCCCCTGTTCTCAACTGGAAGCTTAACGTCAGTCTTCTTTATTACTTTTTTCAGTATTCACGTTTACCGGCTTGTACGGAATGTTATCCATTATTTTCATTTCAACTCATCAGGTGAGGCAACATAAAGAAAGCAAATGTATCAGTAAACAAGAAGAAATGAGTCGAAGAGCAGCAATTCAATGGAAGAAGCGCACAATTTCATGGAAAAATGCAGGCGCCCCCGTTCCCATTACCCAACTCGACCTGCACATTCACATGCCCTCCTCGCAACCCAAGCAATCTTCGATTCACTTACACTTTTCGACTTGTAACCCCTTTGCTTCTGTCCTTCCTCGGGCAGCCTTAAACGGTTTGAAATGACGGGTGTTGAAATTTTGCTTTCAGATGAAACTTTATTGGCCTTGTTGTTGGCACATCATGCTGTTGCTATTTGTTGCTGTTGTCATGTTGCTGTTTGCACTTTCAAATGCTGTTATGTGTTATCTGCTCCACCTGTTTGGGTCACTTAAAGAGTGTTGGTGCAATACACGGCAACAAAACACTTTACATGTGCAGATTCATGTCATCGATACAGTCGCTGCTGTTACTTTCAGCTGAAGTTTAGAGGCTATTTTACGTATATATTTACCAATTAAAAGCTGTAAAAGAGTTTAGTTCAAGTAATGCATTTAATTTTAGTGCATTCAATTTAAAACAAAATTTCTTCGAGATATTCTAAAATTTTATTAACTCTTTGATTTGCAAAAATATGTGAAGGGAGTAGGAACACAACTTTGTGAAAAAAAAGTTTGAACTTCTATTTCAGAAGATTTTAATTAAAAGGCAAAGAAAATTTATAAAATTACGAGGTAAGTTCAAAAAGTATCGCGAATTTTGAATTTTCGCAGGTTTCGTATATTCGAATTTCAATTTTTTGTGGCGCTATGTTGGTACTCATGTTTCTCACTCATGCCGACGAGTTCGGCCATTTTGAATGTTTAGTTAATTCTTGACAGCTGCTTTGCTTGCCCGTGTTTCGGCTCGTCTTCGATGTTTACCTATTCAAAAAGATGGACCAAAGAACCTGTATCAAATGCGCGGATGCATTCCGGATGTTGACTGTGTCATACGGAGAAGCTACTTTGGACCAAAGCAACGTTTATCGGTGGTACAAAATGTTCTCAGAAGGCTGAGAAAGTGAACGACGAAAGGCGTGCCGGACGCCCGAGCCCTTCAACTGATGAAGTGAAGAAAATGGTATTGGCCAATCGTCGAATCGCCGTTAGAGAAGTTGCTGAGAATCTTGACGTATCGATTGGCTCGTGCCATTCGATTTTTTTCAATGATTTGGGCTGAGACGGGTCGCCGCAAAATTCATACCAAAATTGCTCAATTTCGACTAAAAGCAGCATCGCATGAACATTGCTAATGAGATGTTTGACTCTGTCCGCTACGACCCAAATTTTCTCCAGAGGGTCATAACTGGTGACGAATCCTGGGTTTATGGTTATGACGTCGAAACCAAAGCTCAATCATCTCAATGGAAGCTGCCGCACGAACCAAGACCGAAAAAAGCGCGCCAAGTTCGGTCGAATGTAATAGTTTTGCTTACCGTTTTCTTCGATTGCAGGGGCGTTGTGCATCATGAGTTCTTGTCACAGATTAAACGGGCAATAAGGAATATTACCTGCAAGTTATGCACAATTTGCGCCAAGCAATCTGCCAGAAACGCCCGGATTTGTGGAAGAACAAAAATTGGCTCTTGCATCACGATAACGCCCCTGCTCATACATCGTTGCTTGTGCGCGACTTTTTGGCCAAAAACAACACACTTATGATGCCACAGCCACCGTATTCCCCAGATCTGGCCCCCTGCGACTTTTTCTTGTTCCCTGAAACTGAAGAGGCCCACGAGAGGACGACGCTACGCTACGATTGACGAGATAAAGACGTAGCTCCATCAAAGGAGGAGCTGAACAAGATAAAAAAAATAGTGATTTCTTGAAGTGCTTCGAAGATTGGAAAAAACGTTGCCACATGTGCATAATATCTCATGGGGATTACTTTGAAGGGGACACAATAGATATTAATGAGTTAGTAAATAATTTTTGAAAAAACACAAAATTCTCGATACTTTTTAAATACACCTCGTAAACAGTTGAAAAGCGGTAAAATTGTTATCCGTCGAGAGAGATGAGTATATCTTCAAAAAGTACTTATGTTTAACTCCGTTATCGTGTTTTGAACACTCTTTCGAACCATTTGCATTTCAGTTCTGCTTTGTCCCCGACTTGCGCAAAAGTGACGTTAGTTGGAAGGGTCATAAAATCATAGAATAATTTTTTTTCATTTTATTTGTGCTAAATATAGGATCAGGAGTTCGGCCAAACACGTAACAAAAGTGTACACGCAAATTTTTTGTTTTATTTATTTAAATATACATTTGAGGGATTAAAATAGTTTGAATTATTTCATAATACACTATTTAGAAATATTGTAAAGTTGTAGGGAGATTAATATCCCTCGATATCGACTGCCATTCACAGCGGTTGCTGCGGCTTCTTACCTGAAGGCGATTTTCTTCCCAAAGTTAGTGTAAGAAATGTTTGACGATCAGAGCTCTAATTTTGAGCATATACTTTAATAGTTTCCATGCATTTTTCAGCAATGAGCATTCTATAGTTAAATGCTAAGTCTACTTAAGTAAATGCAGACTTATCAATATGACTGGTATATGATGTGAAAGTGCCAGAGAAACTATTGAAAATCCTGTGCTTTTTCATAAAAGTAAGTAGGCATGTTGTGTAATGAACTAATGAAAATGAAATGAGACAAATTGACAGTGAATCGCAAGAATTATTGAAATATTTTTTTTTTTTTTTAAATACTTATTCAAAAACCAGCAGAGTGAAACACATTTCGCGCGTTTCCAATTTGCTAACAAAATTGAATTTATTTTTAGTGGAATACTAATACTAAACTTTTCCGACAACTATTTAAATTAAACTTTCAGCTCCAAGCATGAAAAAATGCATTACCTACTTCCTTTACCGCTCTTACATTTTTTGTTTCAAAACATTTTGCAATTATTTACAAATTAGTAAATATTTTTGGGTTAGCATTTCGTAGTACTTCTGTACCACCCCCGCTCTCTCCACATCAGTTGCATTGGCGGCGTTGTCAGTTAGGAAGCAAATAACAAAACAATGCGCTATTTTCAACTGCAACATATTTTCTCGTTGAAATTCCACAAAGCTGCTTTGCCTTCGATGCACGGACGGCCGCCGATGCCAATGCTCTGCTTTCGCGTAACTCATACGCCCCGCACTTTACTACGGGCATCAAAGTCTTGCAGTCCAAAGTAGGTTCACTTCTGGCTCTCCTGAAAAAAAATTGTTTGCATTGTTTTGCCGACAATATTTGTTTGCTTCCCTTTAATTGACAACGGTTTGTAGTAATAATGCACGAGTAACGGTAAAATTGACTCAGTCGCAGGATTGCATGGATTGCAGTTCTGCTGCTCAGCTCTTCACGACTACGATTTTTGGGGCCCACCTGCAGTACATTTTCTTAAGTACTCATCATACTTACTATTAAAATTGTAAAATTGTAAAAAGGAACTGGAGTTTAAAAGTTAAAACATTTGTTTAAACGGCTTGTGGAAATAAAAAGGTGGGCCAGATGTAAATGAGGAATATCAGTTATTGGCGTAAGTCCACATAGAATATAATTGCAAAGGACCTGAGTGTTTATTTTGACTGGAAGCTTAACTTCACCACCTACATGAACTTTATTCTTTCTAAATCGTTCGCAATGTTAGCCTTTATTCGTCGAAATAATTTTTCGTTTTCTGATCCCTATACTCTCAAACTGTTGTACTTGTCATTAGTTCGCTCCAGGTTAGAATTCGCGGTATTCGTTTGGATACCGTTTCATGCAGTCTATATTAATAGATTAGAGTCTGTCCAGAGAGCTTTTATGCGTTTTGCTTTGCGTTCGATGAAATTCGTTGATTCCATTCCGTCTTATCGGTCTCGTTGCTGATTAATAAATCTAAGGTCCTTAGAGTCGAGGCGTATTCTGTTGTCGATGTGTGTTGCCTTCGATATTTGTACGGGCTCAATAGATTGTCCGTATCTGCTCAATAAATGTAATTTTAATGTTCCCTCACGCATTTTCCGTTGTAATGAACTGTTTTTGGTGGGTATTGCTAAAACTGTTTACGGAATGAATGCTCTTCTTAGAAGGATGCTAGCTCAATTTTATGCTTCTTCTTCTTCCTTAGTCTTTGATTTCTCTTACTCTAAGTTTACTTTTAAGAAGTTAATTATAAGACTCTTGTCATAAGGTCTTAAGCTGTATCTACCTATGTAATAGTCTATAAGCCTCTGGTTTGTTGATTAAATAAATAAATAAATAAAGCTTCTAAATGCTAATAATTTTTCATTATTTTATTTATTATATTTATTTCTTATGTACATTTATAACGGGTATTTTTTAAGAGTTTGAGTACAAAATTCTAATGGAAAGTAGTAATTTCGCTTGAATGACTTTTTTTTGAGAATAAAAATATAGAAAAAATTAATGTTAAGAATAGTTTCTAAAACAAACTATCATAAAAATTAAACAAATATCCAGACTTTTTTTTGATAATGTCATATGATCACAGTTAATATTTGGATATTATGTGGCGACTGCGAAACAAATTCATCGAAAAAGACCCGATTTACGGAAAAACCGGTGCATTTTACACTACGATAACGACCGCTCTATGATTGTGAGCAAAATTTCCCAGAACTCAACAATAGGTTTGGCCATTTTTGCACTGCCACTAAATTGTACTCAGAATCGAAAGTTATGTTTTTGAGTTCACGCAAGAGTTTAAATACTTAGGCGTAGTACTCAGCATAAATAAGAATATGTTCTTATTTATACAAGACCGTATTCAGGCAGCTAACAGAGCATACTTTGGCCATATCAAACTTATGAAGTCTTTATTGATATCAAAGGAACAACAACTCCATATGTACAAAAGTATAATAAGACCGGTTCTCACCTACGGCTGTGAAACTTAGGTCCTTAAAGTTAATGACGTGAATTTACTGATGTGATTTGAAAGAAAAAATCTTAGAAGAGTTTTGGCCTTATACGACTAGAGATGGTATACCTATACCGTATACGGGATCGTGGGAGGAAATGTAATGCGGTTTATAAAGACCCAAAGATTACGGTGGCATGGACCAGTTTTAAGAATGAGCAGCAAAAGTACGAGGAAAAAAAGTATTTGACGCAAACCCTGAAGGAACAAGAAGGAGAGGCCGGGCAAGGAGTTGATGGTTGCAAGACGTAGAAGACAATATATGAAAGATGAAAATCTCACATCAAAGAGCGAAAGCGGGCTGTCGAGAAGAACGGAGGCCTATTGTAGAGGAGGCAATGGTCCCCCCGGGCTGTCACACCAAGATGATCGCTAAATTGTACTGCTGCTGTCTATTCAGTGGTACTTAAAATGCAAATTCCATTAGCACTGAAAATTTAGAAATATTGAAAAACAAAAAAATTATTGCTCGTTATAATCATTTCAGTCTTATAATTTTTTCGTATGGTGTAGGGATGTGCACATAGGTAGAAATTTATGTGTAACTTCGCTAGTTATTTAAATGTGTAAATGTACGTGTTTCCCACTTATTGTTTAAAGAAAAACTGGGAAACCTGTAACAAAAGTTAAAAAAGACGAAAAAAGAAACAAAACCTACACTTAGAGTACACACTATTCCACCTCATTCCTCGCATTTTCAATGTAAGTCAAACTAATTTTTGATTAAATATTTTTATGCATTATAAATAACTAAACACGCTAAGTGAGCAAAATCATACCAATTTATAATTATATTCAGCTCGGAAAACCACACAAGAATAGTTCCATCTCTATTCACATATCGCGTCCACTTCAAGCGTGCATTCAGCGGCACAACTTTCACTTACGGTGCTAAACGGCAACCACCGCCTTTGGTCTATTTATTGTTGCTGCTAAGGTGTGACCTCACCAGCACTGCTTGCACTTTCTGCTATAACCTCGTAATGGTTCATCATCACTGGGTGATCAATCAGTGCCCCCCGCCTATATTCAAATGCTGGCCCTCAGACTAACACACACACAGCCCCACTTGTTGTTACATACATTAATTTTACTCCAATATTTCCCTAACAATCGGAGCTTACCCTTATGCATACATTCGTGCATATACCAGCAAAGTAGCCAAAGCTGGCTGCAAAAGATGATTGATGGTAGTGTAGAAGATTAGGTGAGAGTGCTTCGATTGTGTATTCTTTGCTGGTAGCAATGGTATTAGTTGCGCTCACTAATCAGCAACAGTGGCAGCAGTAGCTTTCCCACGCTCCACACAAGCGTTGTTGCTAATTGTGGGAAAATGATACTGGCATGGAAATCCGGCTGCTGACGCGAATAGCTTAAGCCGCTGCGCCAACTTTCCACCGCTCAGACTCAATTAAGCGCCAAAGCAAGAGGAAATACGGGCATGAAATTTGTCTAGTTGTGATGGGGGCGCAGCCACAGACGAAGTGTGCACTAGAATGGAAATGTGTAGAGTGGAAATATTTGCATTTGTTTTAATTGAATGCACTGAAGTGTAGATAAGTCAATATGAAAGCTGTTGAGGTTGCAGTTTTGTTTCGACACACTGCTCGCTGTCTTAGTGCACGTCTGAACAGGGTTAGCGTAGGTTGGGCGGCGCGTATGAAGACAACTCATACCCGTGCGTGGAGGCATAAGAGCCTGCTGTGAATGCCCGGTATGCATCTCGAATGAAATCAAGAAAATCTGGTACTTCTATGCACTTCCGTTATCTCCGTGAGGCCAGTGATGTTTCCCAATGTTGGAGTTGCTGTGCCTACAGTCCTCAGAAAACCTAACCTGGGAGACCAGCTAAACTTTTCTTGCTAAAAAAAAACTTCTTTGTGTTATCGTTGCCGAATTGAAAAAAAAAATTGAAATTGTTATACAGCTGAATTTAACATTTACTGATTTATTTTATATAATTCGTTGAAAAGTCGCGTAAATTTAGTTAGTAATGCATACCACATTTGGTTCAAGACTGTGTATAAAACCAATTTCGAGTAATATTTGTATCTCAATGGTCAACTCCTTGAATTAGAAGATCTTTTGGGCTCTACAATATTTTAGAAGTCATTAATACCTGTCCTACTGACTGACACTAATCCTTAATCCTCAATTGCCTGATTCTTCTATTGTGCTCCAAAACTTATTTCAGACTGATTTTTGATCAAAATGAATGAATTTGAAGTCCGTTTTTTTATTTGCGTATTTATTTATAAGTATTTGTATAAATATGGTACAAGTAAAAATATCTACGCCGCCTTTTGGCGAGATACGGAATTTACGCTTAAATTTTTCAAATTAATATTTTTTTTTGTTTTGGATATTAATTCTTCTCAAAAAAAAAAATCTTTTCGAACTTGAACTGCATAAATGAATGTTACTTGCAACCACTCACTTTGCAGCTTTCTGTGCCTGATCGATCTAACATTTCACACCAATGACCAGTCTGGTCGTAAAGAACATCACTTGTAGGAAAATATGATGACGTTATTTCCAGCTCCTGAGTAAATTTCGAAAGATATGAGAAGCCGGTCGAATCGCATATAGAAAAGAGTTTTGTTCTACATTAATGAGGTTTAGCTGGCATATATTGGCGGGTCGGGTTGCATTGAATTTTTATCGAATACATTTGCTCATCAACGCACAGCCTTTGAAGCATCGGGACACCTTAAAATCTTTCACTAAAGTGCTTTACAACTGGCTTCACTTTAAATAATCTAACATTGGCAGGCTGATCTTTGGGAATGGCAGACGAATTATCATTAAAATCCAGTCGTTTATGAAGTCCATCGTATCATATTCGAGTCATTGTACTCCTTATTATTTCAAACGAATATTTTCCCCAATACGAACGAACATTTGGGCATGGATAGACTCACATGAAGAACATGATGCCAATAAATGTTTCAAGTTCAGCTCCATCTGTTACGAACTGCGTTTCGATATCTTTTTGACGAGCATATAAATTCAGTTGCCCGGCCAAGGACTAAACACGAGAAACATATACGAAGTTTTCAAAAAACTGAGGTATTACTAAACTCTTCGTACATCTAGAAACTTATCTGTCAAGAAATATTTTAAGCAATCAAAAGGCGTCTTCAATATTTGAATTCTGCTGACATTTCCTTGCGGCCTTGGAAGACGAGTTCGCTCGCTTGTACTGCACTATGAAAAATAATAAATCGTAGAAAAACACACGCGAAGCACACAATGATCACAAACTTGGAAAGCAATGCAATTTACATTTTTCATTCATTGTTTTTTTAGCTCTGTAAGATGAAATTAACTACATTTTTTTCTTTTTATAAAAATCTATTATCAATAATCTTATTTTTGTATGTCCGAACACTGCCAAATTTGAGTTTCAAATGAATTTCCTACGAATCGAAACCTAGGGACTTTGAACAAAAACATGCTAGCATATATTGTTAAAGTTTTGGGAATCCCCTTTTTATAAATTTTTAATTTTTCTAGTTTTTAGAGGAATTTTTGTTGGGCAAATAGCAGAATATCTACAACAGAAAAATTCCTAATTTCATTTGGATCCAACTGATCCCGATGAAAGATGTGCAGCCTTGCCTTGCCAAGGCAATACAGATACGGAAGATATGCTCTGTGGTTTCATCATCCTCCAGACAGGGTCTACACTTTGTCTCTGCCCAAGTTGAATTTTTGAGAGATGGTACATTAAGTGACTTGTCAGGAAACCAAGTATTTTCCGTTTGCCTACCTTACGCATGTTATGCAGTTCCCTATTGGTAAAATGCCAACTAAACCTTTGACTTGACGGAGTTCTTCTTTACATTCATAATGAGTAATTTTTTGAGTATTTTTCCAACTAATTGCTCTGTACTTAGTCGGCTCCTGTCCTAATGAGTTCATCAGCGATTTTATTGAGACTGTGTTTACCTCCATTCAGTTTCCAGACACGCGATTTATCACTTGCAGTTATTTTTAGGCAAATATTTAAATTATATTCTAAATATACATTTTAAGGCTTGAATATTTATTTTTCGTTTTAGGAAAATTCCATTTCCTGCCTGTGATTGTTTTCCATATTTGCAAACAACAAAACCGATATTGTCATCATCAACATAAATATCAACATCAACATCACCATCAGCCCTACCATCAACTTAACTGCTGTAACGTCTGCCGAGAAGCACTCTTGTGCGCCATAAAATCAAAATTTCGATTATTTTTCCATTCGATTGCCCCCAAATGCCTAACGAATTCACTATTGAATCTTTAATGCCCGGCTCAATATGTTGACTATGAGGCCAATGTCTTGCTAGACGCCTTTTTCTTACGTTTCTGTTTTCTCAGCAATTTGGCTTCTGCGACCTCCATTCCATTCCTGATTGTTTTCTTTTTAATTGAAGATGAAAGTAGAACAAAAAATAAACGGAAAAAGAAATTTTTGGTATACCGAGCAATTCCGCCAAGTTTTTGTGTGTTTTCATACAATTCAGCGTCAACTTCGATTTGATAGCTGGCTGGTTGGTGGTTGGTGTTGTTATTGAAACGGGCAGGCTGTGAAGAAAACCATTTAGCTTAACTAGGCGAGCTGAGCGCTGCTTATACTCGTTTTCAAGATGCTTTTCATTTTCATTTTAATCATAATCAACTTTACATAGTGAGACGAAATAGTTCGTGCCGTTGGCATAAAATCATTTGCCATTTCTCCTTACTGCATTTTCCTTAGCCCAGGAACTCGCAGCCAGCACTGCATTTGAGCCGAACTTTTGTTGTGCTCTTCCAACTATTTCGGCGTATCATCGCCTGCTGTTTGCCTACAATGCACTACATAACCTTTCGTTTCATGCGCGAGGCTCGGTCATAATTCGATATGCATTTATGCTTCCGGCAACTCATATAAATACAAAGTAGAAAGTCCGTTAGAACGTTTATTAGGGCTGAACCAAATTGTGCATATTTCAAATTTGAAAACATGCTTTGTTTGGCTCTTTAAATGTGATGGAAATAACGCTATAGCAACTCCGTATTGGGTTGATAGCAAAAATGATATTTTTGGAAATTTTTGCCGAAAAAACACATTTAGAGTAAATTTTTTTTTTTTTGGTTATAAATTATTCCGCAATTTTTTTTTTTTGCTATAAATGAAAAGTATTATTTATTCCATATTAAGAAAGCACTTTGCAGGAGTTTGATTAGATTATATTTCCTCGAGGCTTGCACTTCGCGCCCATGGTCTGTTGTGCCATCTTCCCAGCACAGTACCTCATCCACACTCAGTTCCCTTATTAAACTCCAGATACAGTTGAGTTGGATTGAGCGTATGTTCCTTTTGTTTGGCTGCAAATGGCCGAGAAGTCTCAACCTTCTCAGCGCCATAGCGGTGGATTCAAGGAGAAGGTGTATTGGAGTCTTTCGCGATTGATTGCAGAAACGCCAAAAATCAGTGTATTATATGCCGATTATGTGCAGATGATTGCGCAGTCTGTAGTGGCCTGTGAGGATTTCCTCGCAGTAATGATTTCGCCTAGCATAGGCCCATAATTTTGTGTAAGCCAACCTTCTTTAGCTCTTCACTCATAGGCATCTCCTTGATGGTGAGCTGCCCCAAAGCAAGGAAGGGATCGATCCCTATTAATGGCGAGATTACAGCCTCTTGCGCCCATGCATCCGCTACTTCGTTATTTGATTTTATTGTAATGTAAGACTTAACAAAATTATATAGAATAATAAATGACATTCTCAAGGAAAGATATAGTCCAACAGTCGGGCATTTGTTATATTGAGCAAGTTGTAAGAGACAAAAAGTTAAAAAAAAGCAAAGCGGGGTTTAAATACCTTCTAGTTTGCACTTCTTTATACTAAAATTGAAAATGACACAAAACTGCATGCCTAAAATCTTTCAACAAATTTTAATTGGAAACCATGTAATTGGGATGAAACTTTTGCGGATATTTCCTAATTTTTGCATAAAATTTCAAAATTGAACTTAGTCTATACATTTTGTATTAATACTAATACTAATATAAATTATTAATAATAATCAATAAATAAATAGTAAATTAATACAATACATAAAAAAATATAAAAAATTTTCCAAATTCATCAAAATATTGATGTGTGGAAGAAAATTTAGGCCAATCATGATAGAGGAAAATTCTAATAGGACAACGGTCAACATACGGGAAAATAATCAAAATTTAGGAGATTGGTAGATCTGCCTCTAGTACTAGTCATATTTACCAAATAAAGCATCCTACGTTTAGAGATTCTTCTGAGCCATGAAAAGATTTGAAACTGCCTCAATGTAGACCTGCCGCATAGTCATGTTTTTTATGTTATATCGGGTATTTTTTAGCTGCATGAGAACCATCGATGTCGACACCTATGGTTTGATAGGTGAGAAAGGCACACTATGTTGACATTACTGTTCAGTAAGGTTGAGCAAATCCTCATGAATCGTTGAACTTCTGACGTTAACGCTTTCAAATTGTTGAAATTTACTTTGAAAAAAGAAAGAAAATAAATAAATAAAAAATATTTTTTCGAAGTCTTGAAGAAGTCGTCGAAACATCGAATGGTCGTCGTTCCCAACTTGTTGGCCTTTGTCCTTTGACTCACAAAATTTATACTTTGACTCTAAAATAAAGCTCTTGAATTGACTGTCGAGTCCTACGAAGAACAGGGTAATGGCAAAGCAGGTCTTCCAAGTACCCCTAGTATTCGCTTCGTTGCATGTGTTACAGGCATCGCTTTGTGCTAATTTCATTTTGGCTCCGTGATGTGGGATGAGACAGTACTTCAACCAATATTTTGCAGTCTTTCCTAGGTAGTGATAAAATAAAGTTTGTAGTTTTCGTATTCAAAGTCCTTAGCATAATATTGGCAGTTTTGTACGAGGTTGAGTGTTTCCATATCGACTGCGTTTCCAAAGCTAGTTCCTCTTGCAGTTCTGTTTTCAGAAAGAAGAGTGATGGGCTCAATCTCGACAAGCAAATACCTGAGTTAGCCAGCTTATTGGCTCTCTCATTTCCTTCTATTCCTTTGTGTTCTGGTATTAAAATGGGACAAAAAGGCATTGTTGTACCTTCCATGTGCAAGAAATATTTTTAACCTCTAACTTTGGCCCTCTACTACTGAATCGGTCTTAATAATATTTAGACTATCTGATCTTTATATGAAAACGATGCCATAAAATATAAAAACTTCTAAAAACAAAGATCAAAATAAAAAGGTATCTTAATTATGCTGTACGTACGTTTACCAAATAAAAAGAACCTCCCTAGTTTTTTATTATTTTTGTTTAGAAAAGCTGTTTGCTGCAGCTTGCCAAAGTAATTTCAATATTCATTTTAATTTCCTGCAAACACAACTGCAGACTGGGGAAGGAGAAGCAGAGAAGTAGAAGTGATCCATTGTATTGCATTTTTTGGTAAAACTTGGTAAGGATGTAATAGTTAAGTATGTGTTGGTTTACGAAATATCTGCACTCACACATAGTTTATATAATTTAATGTTCTACCCCAAATGGATGTGAAATAATATTATGCAGATGAAAACGGAGGCTTGCGAGCAACCACGAATATATGTGTGTGAATGTACATATGCATGTGTGTGTGTATATGTTTATGTATGTTCAGTAAGAAGGAAGTGCACCATGAGACTTCAGTTGGGTCAAATTCGAAACTGAAAATTGAAGGTTAGCTATGGCAGACAAATATTTAGTGAAAATTTAGCATGCACTTTTTGGTAGTTCATATTGCCAATTTTGGCAGCCAATTATTTAGGGAGGTATTCTGGTCTAGGCCGCCGTAGCCGAATGGGTTGGTGCGTGATTACCATTCGGAATTCACTGAGAGGTCGTTGGTTCGAATCTCGGTGAAGGCAAAATTAATAAAAACATTTTTCTAATAGCGGTCGCCCCTCGGCAGGCAATGGCAAACCTCCGAGTGTATTTCTGCCATGAAAAAGCTCCTCATAAAAATAACAACATCAATACGCATACCAGAAATAGGAGGAGGAGCTCGGCCAAACACCTACCAGAAGTGTACGCACCAATTATTTATTTTTTTTTTTTATTCTGGTCTAGAAATTTGAAAAAATCGTTTTTTTTTGCATATTTTCAAAGTTTAGACCTTCAAAAATATGCCCTTCAACGGATTTTTCACAATTCGAATTATTTCCGGAGATACAGCAGATTTTATGACGTGTCATCCAAGCCGGCCAAGTGGAGCGAATCGCACAATGAACGGTTTGATCGCTCTGAACTGCGAGCTTCTGCTGCTACAAAACAAGGCAGAACAGATCGTTTAGAAGAAAGAACTTCGCAAGACATTGCTTATGAAAGATAAGAAGGTCCAATGTATGGATGTAGGATCGCCGATTAATCCACAGGGAGTAGTAAATATTAGGATCTAAGTTATTCTATTGGAATTGTTGCTCAAACTTCAAACGCGATTTTCTCAAAACTACTTTTTTTTGAGATGGTCGTCATGATATCTCAAGTTCTACTTGACCGATCGCTTTGAAGTTTGATAAGAATTTTTTATTGTACATCTGTCCATCGCGCCTGCCTCGGATTTTGAAAAATTTAAGTTTGAAGTATTTTAAAAACATTTGAAAAGGTAAAAAAAGAGGGTAAGCAATTTTTTTTTTCAAGTTGACACCATTTTGTGAATTTTTTTTTTCTTTGATTTGGCGTAATAGCGACATCCTAACTAATGGAGCACCGTTTTTTATGTAGCCCTCACTCCGCCGGCCTGTAATTCCACGATTTTTTTTTATTAATTTTTTTATACTTTTCCAATATTTATAAAAACCATAAAAAATTGATAGTAAAAATCTTTTCTATTTTTTTTATCTTAGTTTTAAAAATACTTAAAATTAAGGCGTCTAGACTAGAATACCTCCTTAATGTAGACTTAGTGATGCCTAAATGTCAATATTGAATATTTGCTCGCTAGTCAACCTCGATGGAGGATCAGATGATATTTGAGAACAATTAAAAAACAAAAGGATTTGGTACCAGTATTCGAAAAAATTTAGAAAAATCAAAAGTTGATAAAATTTTTCAAAATTTAAAAAAAAAAAATTCGAAATGTTCAGCTCCGTTTTGGCTAAAGTCAAACCGAACCCGAACTCAACTTTTTTAGCCGAACATGGCCAGAGTTGGGTCGCCCAAAGCTCGGCCATTCTCTATTTAACGCTATATCTTCCTTAAATCAAATGTTCTTCAATTATAAAATTTGAGTAATAAAGTACTTCCCGTAGGGCTGAAAATGATACCAGACTGTGTGAAGCATTAAATGATAAATTATGAAAAATATGCTGTTCCATGTTGTTTGCGTTGAATTTTGTAGGATATGAAACTATCAGCTAAGTGTATTTTGCAAGTAGTGGAAGACTTTCACTTTAAATTCAAGCATATTTAAGTAAACAAAGAGCTGGTTTAATAAGGAAGACACGAACATTTTTATTTGTCCTTATTTTGCTTTCTTAAAATCCCCATTAATCAGTTAAAATAATTCAAGGATTGATTATTCCATAAGGAACGCAATAAGTTCTTATTAAAATGCGCACAGAAGAAATGAATGCGACGGTCAACAAAAAAATTTACGTAATCTTTTGGTTACGTGCGAAGAAAACAGTTATTAAAAATAATAAATAAAAATAAACGTATGAAATCAAAGAGACATAACGGAGCTTTACATACCCAGCTTCGTATATCTCGAGCATATTTGTGGAGTGGTGAAGTGGTGGGTATCGACTGTACAAACAGATTCAGAGGACAAAAGCGAAGCGAGTGTAGTAGGGAAGGCGAAAAGTAAGCGCAGGCAACTCGTAAATAAGAACCAGGCTGTAAAGTATTGCAAACGCAATCGTTTGGAGTAATAAAAGTTGCGAAATATAACATTTTAATTTTGGTCACCGTTTTCCGGAGCGGAGTAAATGTCTCTTATTCGCGCACCAACGGCAGCAAAATCAGGTCTACGAATTCAAACAATAACAACCACATAGACAACTGGGATGTTTTAAAGAATAAGAAGGAGCAAACAGAGCGGCCTGTCATTTGAGATTTTGTTGTGGAAACTTTTGTTTGAACGATATATATTTCAGAAGAAGAGCACAGAAGGAAGTTCATAACCGTGTATTAACATTTATGTTTTTTTTTTTTTTTGTTTTTGTGAAGAAATAAAATGGTTCTGAAGAAAGTTTGTATAAAAATCAGCGTAAATCAACGCAATGTGTCAAGAAAGAAGACTGCGAAGAAATGAAGTAGCTTTGCATACCTGAGGACTTTTGGGTAAAAAGCTATGTGACTTTGTATTTAATATTAGATATTAAAAAAAACAAAAAACACATAAATATATATGTATATATATATTTTTTTTAATTTTGGGGACTCTTGGGACGCTAATCCATAAAAAATAGTTTTTTGGTAAATCACGCAAAGGGTATAATTATTTTTGTTTTAACTTTTATCAAGGGCATTAAAATAGGAGACTAGAAAATACTAAATTTTAAATTTTTTTTTTCTTTGGGCCATCCTAATACACCAATCATAAAATTTTGATCAAAGTGAATGGTAGGTAGGTAGGTTAGATGGCAGGAGTACCAAGTGTACACTAGAAGTAGCACTAGAGTGCCGCTTTGATACCAGATTGTAGATCACTGCTTGCGAAAAATATCACAACTTAAAGGAAGAAAAACTATCTACATCAATTCAATGCGTTGATGTGGTGAAGGCGAAAAAAGAGTTCTGGTGAGCTGCCTCAGGCTATCCACAAAAGGCATGCCAAGGAATCTCAAGTACCTAACCACCAAGCCCGGACATTTGTAAAGAAAGTCTCTTTCTCTGCAGGATATCCACAGCTTCTCAATGGGGGTTGTACATAAGTTCAAGCTTCTCCGCATGAGTTCCCATCATCCAGTGGCCAGTGCACACCACTATGAATTTGGAAGTTCTGCTTCTGTCGTACTGGTTTTGAGATAGCATACACGAGATAGCACGATAGAACTTTCCATGTGTTGCGCTTTTTTAAGAAAGAAATTGGTAAGCTTCCCTTTAACAATGGTCAAAGGGGCACCGATGTCTGTGATGGGGACAATTGAAATCGGTTCTGTCGACCGTTTTCTGGCAATCTCATCGGTAATTTCATTTCTCTGTATGTTTACATGTCCTGAAAGCAAAATAAGAGAAATGTTTCCTGCACGTTTGAGATGTTTGATATCCTCTTTACAGGAGGTAATCCTTGATCGCAGCTTGACTATCGAAAAAGGTATTTATGTCTCCCTCCCAACAAAATTGGCAGAACCACTAAGTTGTACATCCAGAGTACGACACGTGGGTTGAGACCCATATACCGAACATAGATTTATGGGAATACAAAACTATCCTGGCCTTTTTAACTCAATTTTCGATGTGCAGCTAAAAAGTCTAAAAGGTGGAGGTTTTGTATTTTGTATTATTAAATAGCATGAGCTCCCTTTTATCAGAGTTTACCTTAAGATCGCAACTGGTAGCCCATAGACTGAGTACAACTTTTACTACATAAGTGACACTTCCGGGGAACAAATTAAATACATTTTACTATTTAAATATTCCGAGAATTTCCTACCGAGAAAGAAGATTGCCATGCTACTTTATACTTCAACTCTTCATGCCAGGCATATACACAGCGTATCTTATATGTACAAGTATCTTTATCGAACTGTGTAACAGCACTGAAAGCTTTTCTAATTCGCATTGCGTATTCTAATTTACTTCATTTGTTGTTATTTGTGTCATTCAGGCGTATCTCAACAACCTAGCGCGTAGATGAACTATTTCTGGTTGAAGTTTTCAGGACTTTTCGAATAATTATCTGGAGGTGGGGAATACTAGGGTTGATGACGTGGAGTACGAGGGTTGCAACTGACTCAAAAAGGATTCAAAGTAGTGCCGAGTCTTATTGTATGGACACCCATGACATTTGAGGGCTGATATTTTGTTAGTCTCAGAAGATCCCTCGGACGCCTCCGATCCACACGTGGCTAGAAAGATTTCGTGACCTTGCAAGTTTGTGTACTTTCCTGGCACTCGGTGAGTTGAAGCGAAATCCACCTCTTCAGGAGCAAATCGCTGATAGTCCACGGGATCTCAATCCTTTCCCTTTGCGGGGAAACTAACTCACAATCACATTAATTAATTTTTTTTCCCCCGAGATGAATTTTTAATGCCACTGTAAAAAGCACTAAAAACTTTAGCACGCATCAAAAAGTTTTGTGGAGTATTTATGGTAAAATATGTAAGACGGAAACGAAAGATGGCGCTTGATAACACTAGACATACTCAGGGCTGGAAATATAAAGGGAAAATTTCGTATTATAAATCTAAGCATTTAACGGAATATTTTCAATAATTAAATAACTCCAGACATAGTAGGTTTGCCCATTGGCCGATAAGCAGTGCATTTCTGCACTCAGTAAGACCTCAAACAAAGTAGGAAAGCTACCTGTCCTTCAGATTTAATGCCCTGTGTTAAACTAATCTTGCAAATAGAAAGAAGAATCAGCCCACCCGAATGCATTCAATTGCGGAAAAGGTTTTATTACAATTCCGCTCTTAATCACACTTTTGTTAAAAACCTGAATGCCATCTGTCTTCTTAATATGCCGCATAAGCAGCTTAAAAGCCTACTTAATCAATGTGATAGATAAGAGGCAGTAGAGAGTTAAGTAGAAATTTAAGCAAACACATACAAGCCCGCAACCATACCGAATAAGTGCGCCTGTTCATATGTAGGTATGCATGTGTCCACACATGTTTTCGAAATAAAGTCCCTTGCATGCAGCGCTAGCAGCATCATTAGTAGCCTCAATAGCAGCTGTCTCTGCAGCTGGCGCTTTGCCTTTCTTTAAACTCTCCCTGTTCCCCTATTGCACTTCCACCAACCAACTGTCAAGCTTAAATTATTCAGAGTTATTGCACAAAAGACTCTTGTGAGATACTAATGGTGTTTACATTGCTCATTATAATGCCATGAATGACGTCGATAATATGTTTAAGGACACTGGAGAGTACCAGCAGCGAGCGAGTGCGCCAACAAACAACAACTGACACATGTGACACTTCACTGCACTTCACACCCGCTGAGCGACGTTGGTCAAGTGCGAAGGAGTGAACGGTTGAAGGAGTCGACGCAGCGACGCGACAGGGCTGAGGAGGGAGCTGTCGTAAGGAATAACTGCAGCGCAAATAGAAAAATGCAGCAGCATGAATAATGTAAAAGAGATTCGCACACTCACACAAACAAGCAGCCCGAAGAAGGAAAGGAGAACTGATAGTAACACACAGTGGTGAATCTGATGCTCCTAGTCAGTTTTGTGGAAGATGAGGTGCAGGAAATTGTCTGAAAGCAAACTCAAAAAGATTTTTGTCTGCATTTGTTTACAAAATACTTTAGTGCTTATGTTTGGATATGTGAAGGGCGAAATACATGCAAAAGGGAACGGAACGCAAGGGTTGGTAAGATAATCCAGCAAACGCTTTGCCTTACTTGCCTTGCAACGAAATATTTGATTAGTTGCATATCATTTAATAGAAGACACCAGGTGAAGGAGTGCAGAGGTATTAACAGACAATCCTAAGTTGAATACAGCACAACAACAACGGGAAGCCGCAACGTGGCAATAAGTGGTGAGATAAAATTAAACTTCATACCCTTTAATGAAAACTCAAAAACAGGTAATTACGGTGCAGAAATTTAATGAGACGACTAATGAGGGATTGGATCGGAATAATTCCAGGCGTGAGCAATATTTATGTTAGTCAAAGCCGAAATCACTCAGCTTAACTGAATTATAATTTTTTTTCAATGCGTTTGAATTAATATTTTCGGTATACAATGAAATAAATCTATTTAAAATATTATGCATAAATTGATAATTACTGTATCCAAAGGCTCAAGTAAGGTTGAGCAATTTTCCTTATTAAAATTTTTAAAAATACTTTACACCTTCAACTTGTATTTTCTACAAATTTCACAATGTGAGCCGCGGGGGTTGAGCTACATTTCCCTATCCATATTAAACCATCCTGAGCTTTTGACTCTTTGATACCTAAAATGTATAGATTGTCTATATTCGTTAAGAAGTAGGTTTTTAAAAATCAGTTTCTGCTTCTGGCTAGAGCTAGAAGGTGTGTACAAAGAAGGTGTTGAATTGTTTCCAACTACTCCTCATTTCTGCAGCTACGGCAGAAATCATGCGTGTAAAAGCCCAATCTCCTTGCATGATTTCCTATGAGACAATGTCCTCTAAGGGCCCCTACTAAGGACCTAATTTGAAGTCTACTCAATTTTATAATACTCTTGCCCAGACGTAGATTTAGCCTTGGCCATGTTTGCCTAGCAATTTCACAGGAGTTAACGTTAATCCTTCTTTGATTTGCAGAACTGATTAGTGAGTCCTTAATAAGAAGCTTACAAGTTGCGAGAGGTATCTCCATAAGATTGCTTATGTCTGGCATACAGGTACCTTCTCTTGCAAGTTGGTTTGCCCTACAGTTCCCTGGCATACCTCTGTGGCCGGGAACCCAGCATAAGATTATACGATATTGCTGGGCCATCTCATTTAGAGATTGGCGAAAACGTAAGCCACTCCTTTATGTTGTTTGGAATGCATCCCGGGTTCTTAGGGCAGCTTGGCTGTCTGATAGAATGCAGATATCGGTTGAAAAACACTAAAGTAACCCAGT
Organism: Anastrepha ludens; assembly: GCF_028408465.1. Taxonomy (NCBI): domain Eukaryota; kingdom Metazoa; phylum Arthropoda; class Insecta; order Diptera; family Tephritidae; genus Anastrepha; species Anastrepha ludens. The sequence continues at coordinate 4,695,144 of NC_071499.1, read as the reverse complement.
AGTTTAAGGGATTCACTAATATAAAGCTCTTCGCAAAATGATCCTACAACCTTGCCCATTTTAGATCCGTCCGTGTAGATCTTAACGGGTATGTTGGGTGTTGGATCTTCTTCAACCCATTCCAATCTAGAAGGGATTTTCATTAGCAATTCCTCTCGAAGCACAGAATGGTAGGGTGATAATCACAGTCACTGGGTATATCCGTATAGGAGTCTAAGATGGTTGAATGTCCATGTGTGACAGTCCTCCATTAGGAGCTCGCTTTTAGGCTTAAAGTGGAGCAGGCCGCTGAGTATTTGCAGAAGAGATCTAGTGGTGGCAGATGTAATATGATATCCAAAGCCATGGATGGTGTGGTTTTCATGACGCCACACATTAAGTGTTGTACGTATCTCATATTATAAATTCAAAACCAATTGCTTGTTAGTTAATAGTACTTTTTAGTACTTTTTTTGCAACTAGTCACAATGCAAACTTAAAATAAAGAAAAATAAAAAAATTTCTAGAATTTTTAAAACATTTATCTCTAAAAGTTGAAATATAAAAAACATAAATTGTTAACCATAAACTATTAATAAAAATGTAAAATATTTAGATGGTCTTATAATTTTTTCGTTACATTTACCCTCTGAGTGATTAATCTCTTAGATGATGACTACCTAAGGGTTGCAGAATTATTTCGGTCCCTTTAGAATGACTGGCAAACTTCCTCTAGACTCATCGATAATGCCGTAAAGACTACAATTTTTGCTGCTAACGTTAATTAACGGGTTTTCCAATAACAGGTGTTATTTTGAATAGCCCGCTTCTATCGAGAGAAGATTATCGATTTTTTGTGGCCGGAATTGGATGGTATTGATCTGGACAACGTTTATTTCCAACAAGATGGCGCTACGTGTCACACAAGCAAACGAAACCATTGGTCTTTTACGGGAAAAGTTTCCGGATGTGTTATCTCTCGCAGAGATGATCACAATTGGCCACCGAGATCTTTGGATTTAACACCTTGCGACTTTTTTCTTTGAAAGATGGACTTCGTGAGCCTATCGAGGACATAGGGCAGCCACTTTGCAGTTCGGTTATGGAAAATTTCATGAAAATTATATTGTCCGGTAAGCGTGGCCGTGGCGGTCACTTGCTTGATGTTATTTTCCATTATTAACGGCATACCTTCTTCTTTATAATGAAATAAACATCCGATCATTTAAACTAAAAAAAACATTTTTCTTTGAACATCAAATTGGAAACCCCTTCATAAAATTTTGTATTATTTTGACGAAAACGCACACAACAAAATTTTATTTATTTAAAGCCGTGAATTTTTATTGATTTTTTTTTCTCCTTTTATTCATAAATAACTTCCTCACTAAGTGTATAGATTAAAGTCGAATAAAAAAAATAGTCTACGTATCCATTATCAAAAATGCGTATGTCTGTTTTTATATATATTTGCAGATTATTTTAAATTTTCTCATGAGTGCAAACATTCATCGCTCGGTGTAATAAAGGTATTCGTGGAGGCCGTTGATATGTACCTAACATTCCACTAGGGAACCGAACCTAAAATGATAGAAATAAATTGAAATTGATAAGTAAAATTTTTTGAAATACTTAGATTTACTTAGAATCCCCAGAAATATCCCATACATAGTGCAACCGGGACTGCCCGGCATCACCATCAGATAATTTTTCCGCACGCCATCAATCGAAAAACTGAGAAAGTTCGGCAATTGTGAGTTTTTACAAACTTTGCCTTGATCGCTCATTTACAGCTAATTTGCTTAGTATCAAAATGAAATAATTAATTTATTTCAAATAATTATTTCAATTCAGGAGAGAGAAGATTTTTTTTATTAGCAATAACGAGTAATGCCTAGCTTTAAAAAGTAGCAATCATACATTTGAGCTAAATGTATTTAGTCTAGGGTCTCAGGCGGATAAAAACGCTCAAGTCCTGTATAAATCAATGTTCATGTATGCCCATGAGTAAATCTGTGAATGAATTTGGTCATAATTGAAATTTAATTTTGGAATTTCTTGCATATAAGCAAACAAACATACCTTTTTACAGATATATAAGAAGCAAACCTCGTCAGGTAGGGTAAAAGCTTTAAGCGCATTTATTGCGGAAAAACTATACACGCTCCACATATTCAAAGAGAAGCCATTACATTTCTTTTTGTCTTCTTCTTCTAATAAACATACCTCGGATATCAGCGGTAGCTTGCAGATTTGTCTCCACATTTTACACTACTCGGCAAAGATCAGTGTCGAATTGAGGACTGTTTGTGAGCAAACAGAAAAGCATAGCGAATCTGCATGCTGCCAATTTGTGGATAATGACAATAGAAAAAATAGAAAACATCAGGAACTTTGTTAAATGAAAAAGTTTTACCACGAAAATAGCCAGAAAATAAATAGTAAAAACAAAAAACAAAATCATCTAGTAACCGCAACCTCATAAATGTTGAAAATAAATATCACATCAGCACTAAAGTTGAGTAGCGGTTGCAACATATTCAAATGAGGTTGTGGCAGTACTCATTTCTATTTACTTTGTGTATCTATGTGTTGAACAAATAAATGTGTGTATGTATGAGTGTGTGTGATTAGTTGGCACGCTAGCCGAGTTCAATGACTTTTACGACGCTACGCCAGTGATGCTGTGATAAAGAACGGAATTCCGTGCCAACCGACGGATGACAAGCCGATAGGTCAGGTCGCATGGACTGCTAGCAGCCAACACTATCACACTCTCGTATTGTGTTTTACGCTACATTGCTTTTATGTTCACGGTATATTTTGTGTTATTTCTGTTTTTGATTTTGTTTTGCCATCGCTGTTGACAGCGTTACTAGGAAGCGAATCTGTTTTTTTTTTTCGTTGTTTGGTGGTCTTTGCTCTTATTTTGAGTAACTGTGCTTTCAGTTAATAAAATTTATGTTTCTGTATTTGTGTGGGTGTATTGATATGTACATGTTGCGGCGATGTTTGCTCCTAAGCTCTTACTTTACATACAGCAGTGGAAGTTGTTACGAAATTTTAATTTAATAATTGGCATCATTGCTCTGTTTTGCAATATTCACTCCGTTCGCGGTGGATATTTGCGAGTGCACCGAACACCATTAATCAAATATAGTGGCGAGCCGTACAGGTAGGCGGTCAGACAGATATGCAGATAGATGATGGAATTGGCTAAGCCCATTGCATTGATTATTTCAGCATATTTGTTGATCGAATTCACTAACACTATGACGAAGTGAATGCACCACTCATTTTGATAAAATGTACGACAGTAAAAATTATACAAGTATGGGCGGGTGTTTTACGTGGAATTTGGGTAGGTCGAAGTCATCTAACTTAACTTAACTTTACTCAACTTAACTTAACTGAAATTAATTTAGCACTTTGCACTCGAGAGTTGAGTCTCGTTCACTACTTTGCTTTGTGTAAAAGTTCGAAGGGCATTCATCTCGGCAGTTATGTCATATAAAGAAAAGTTATAAAGATGTAAAGATACATTAAATATTAAAATATAAACGTTTTTTGTGTTATTTTATGTGTACAATCATTTTAAGTTTGAGGTAAGAGGTTCACCAAAAGATGTACGAATAGCTTCGATTTGCTAGTTAGTCCGCGCGGAAACGGTTTCGGGTGAAACGGGTTAACATAATTTGACTTAAATTAGCTTCACTTAACTTAAGTCATCTTAACTTAATTTAACTTGGCATGACTGTGCTGAACTGAGCTGAACTTAACTTAACTTGAATTAAATTAACTTAACTTGACTAAGTTAACATAACTTGACTTAACAGGTTTTAACTTAATTTAACTTAACTAAGCTTTATTTCATTGAACTAAACAGAACGTAATTTGACTTAAGTTAAATTAATTTAATATAATTTGATTCAAATTTTAGCTTAACTTAACTTAGCTTGACTGTGCTGAACTTAACAGATCTTAACTTAATTCAACGTAACTTAAGTTAACTTAGCTTAGCTTCACTTTACTGATCTAAATAGAACGTAACTTGACTTAAATTAATTACAATAGTAACTTCAAATTCACTTAAATTAAAGCACGTGTTGAAAAAAATGGAATCTTCGAACGCCTATGAGAGGGATATTTTGTATTTTTTTTATAAAAGTGGTACAAATACAACAACTGCTGCTGCAGAAATAAACACTGTTCACGGAGAGGATACCGTGAGTGTGAGGACTGCGCAAAAGTGGTTTTGAAAATTCCGAAGTGGTAACTGCAACGTGGAGGATGCCCCGTGCGCTGCCCGTCCTGAAGTCCTTAACACCGACGCCTTTCTCGAACTCGTCGAAGCTGAGCCAAATTTGACAGTCGATATGACAGCTCAGAGATTAAATTCATCGCATGATACAGTTCACAGGCACTTGGTGCAGTTGGGAAAGGTTTCAAAGCTGGGTACATGGGTTCCGCATAGTTCCGTTGCCAACCCTCAGCAGAGAGTGAATGTGTGTTCTCAGCTGCTGCAACGACATGAAAATGAAAGTTTTTAGAACCGTATCGTTACTGGTGATGAAAAATGGGCCCTCTACAATAATCCTGTTCGCAAACGCCAATGGTTAGATAAAGATGAAACACCGAACCCTAGAGATTGCCTTCACCCCAAGAAGATTCTCCTGTCTATTTGGTGGGATATGGCCGGTATTTTTATTATGAACTTCTGGAACCAAACCAGACGATAACTGCTGATTATTATTCCCATGAGCTATCAAACCTGAATGAGACACTTAAAAGAAATCGACCGTCTTTAGTGAATAGACGTCATACCGCAAGGCAAACATTAGGCAAGCTGAACGAGCTCGGATGGGTGCTAATGCCGCATTCACCGTACTCTCCGGATATTGCACCTTGTGATTATCACCTTTTCCGTGGACTTCAATCCCATATGAGTAACAGGAACTACTCCTCAAAAGAAGCTATAAAAAGGGATATCGGTGCGTATTTTGGCTCCAAGGACAAACAATTTTTTGAGCAGGGGTTTAAAAATTTGCCTAAACGTTGGGAAGGCATTGTAAATAATGAAGGAAAATATATTACTGATTAATAAATACCTTAAACATCTTTTTTATTAATTTTAAAACCACCTTTGAAAAACGCACGACCTTATGGACTGACCTGATACTTCAAAATCGCTTAAGAAATTTTGAAGACATTTCTATGATCTGCTAAGGCGGCGATTACTGGAATAAATAAGTCATATTTAACGTAGATTTGGAATGTAAGATGTCAGATTTAAAATAAACTGCTTTTCTGTGTGGTTGACACCGGGAGAACAGAAGTTTTGGAATAGAGAGACATGAATTTGCCGGTATCTACACATTGAATTATATATATATATATGTAATTGGCGCGTACACCCGTTTTGGATGTTTGGCCGAGCTCCTCCTCCTCTTTGTGGTGTGCGTCTTGATGTTGTTCGATAAATCGAGGGACCTCAGTTTTAAGTCGACTCCGAACGGCAGATATTTTTTTTATCAGGAGCTTTTTCATGGCAGCCGCCTGAATTGAATTATTAACTCTTTATTTCTCTCCAAAAATTGAATTAATCATATGTATATCAGGCCAACTAATATTTTTGTATATTAGATAACCACATCTTTTGGTAAAGATCGTCTGAAAGTTGCTGCATAAATCATTTTTAAATTAAACTTTTATATGTAAATTGCGACGATTTATAAGTTCGACGTTATTAAAATATTGAAAGTTTAATGCACTCCAAATTATTAAATTTTCATACAATTTATATATACTTACATTTTTATAGTATTCTGTATATTGCGAGTGTGGCACATGTCGTATGAGTAACTTTTTGCTCAACAAAACAGCGGTAGCATTTTACCGTTTATCATATTTACATCTCACATAGCAGCAAAAACAATTACTGTAAATTGACATAAAATTGTCACTAAGTACATTTGCTTTAATTGTGCAGCAATGCTCACATGTACCTGCATATACGTGTGTATGTGTGCATGCAGGCAAGTAAACACAAAACTTTACTACACACACTTGCCTACTTTAATATGTACGTCAAGGTGTAAACAAGTGGGAGCTGACAGCATAACATTAACCCCTCACATGCTCTTTTGCACTTCCGCATCAGTCACAGTAACATGGCTCATCAGCATGCGTGCATGTCTGTGTGCGCCATCCGAATAAGAGACTGTTACTTGCGCTGAAATTGCACCTGCATTACATTTGTTCGTAGACTATGCCCTGTAGGGAGAATCTGAACTAGTTAAGCAGATCTTTAGCTTACAGCCAATTACTATCTCATCAATTGCGAATCACTTCGCTTCACGTGAGGATAACGTCATTGACTTTCGAAGTGTGATAGTGTCTAGTTGAAAAGTGAGCGCCACCAATCGTTTTTTCGCAGCTTACGATTAGAGTGGCATGACAAGGTGGTCCTAGTTGTAGTCGCTTATCAAAAAATATAAAGTTTGACAAATAAAGAAACCATATAAAATTTCGTGGGCTACGCCCTAAGTACATTGGGTACTCAAGGCATTTTTGATTACTCTATTTGAAGACATTAATATGTATATACACATATAGTTGGCGCGTACACCCTTTTTTGGGAGTCTGGCCGAGCTCCTCCTCCAATTTCTGCCGTGCGTCGTGATGTTGTAAATGGTAAACCGTAAATGGTTTTTATGAGGAGTTTTTAAATGGCAGAAATACCCTCGGAGGTTTGTCATTGCCTGCCGAGGGGCTGCCGCAAACAGATAAAACTTTTACTTTATTTTTAGTCGTTCACCGAGATTCGAAATTACGTTCCATTCGGTTACGGTGGTCGTGGAAGGAATTTATATGTATGCATAAAATAAAGATTTCTATCACTCAAATTCATTTTTTAGTAAAAAAAGTTACTCAAAAACAAAATTTGAAGATTAGTCCTTCGTTTTTTATCACAGATTAAGAGTTAGACATGTTTTAGAGAACTCATGACAGAATGAAGGTTGGCCATGATTGAATAGATAAATGCCAGATATAACTCAAAGCCGCTTCAAAAAGCCTATACCAGCAGCACTTCAAGAATTTCAAATACGCACGCGTATTATAGCAATTACAGCTCGCGGTGGGTCAGCGCTTCCTTCATAATCACTCGCCATTCAACTCGTTTCATTGCGTTGCTTTTCCTGCCATTTATAAGGCATAAATCTGCATCAACATCGTCAATCTATAGTAAGAGAGTTGAAGGTATTTTCGTCATCTTACTGTCGTACATTCTGAGTAGGTGTCCAAACACTGACCTTCAGGTTGCCATAGCGTGTGGCGCTTAAAGACCCAACGAGGTAGTTTTTCTTATCAACATTAACGTCAAAACCGACTTTGCTTTAGTTATTCGCTCTAGCGTACAGTCAGCAGTGCGCATTGGTTTCTCGCAACGATAGCAAGGCCATCAGCATAGTCGGAGATCTGGACGCTTTTCGTGAAAATGAAAACTGATTATAAAATTTTAAACTAAGTTAAACATAAGAAAATATACATTGGGTATATTGATGAAAAATTAAATCTTTTTGGGAAAAATACAAAATAAAATTTTAAGTTATCAATCCTCATTTATAAAAAAGAATATCTATTTCCGAGGATCGGGCTGAGAATGTCCCATATTGCACGACAATGGGCTACGCTATCTATTGATATGACAGCAGCAGCAGCTCGTGCTGGAACAAAGCCTTGTTTCTGAAATATTCAATTATTATTCGACAACAGCAGCTTTTGATCAAAGTTAAGGTCAGCGATGCATAACTAATCATCACACTTTCTAGCATATCGCCGTGCGAAATTCACCATTTACTTACATGAAAAAAGCAGAAATGGAAACTAGTCATAGTTCTATACTCACTAGAAGTGCACCATTTTAGTGGCAGCTGATTTTCCTACCGAACTGTGTTCCCTTACCATTTGATGTGTGCATATCCGTATATGTTTGTATTTGTGTAGCGGTAGGCATAAGGTGAGTGTGCATTGTTTTTCACCGCACAAGTACGTACTCACTTCAAATGACAACATTGTTCGGGGGTAGTGAACTTCTTAGGCCACTTAACCACTTGTGCCTCTTGGTTGTGGCTTGTCTTGTCACGCCTGCCTTTTTGTAGTATTTTCGCAGCTCGAGCCATTATGCAAATATTGAGGTACTTTGAAGTGTGTCAAAGTGAGTTTCTCCACTTCTCATCTTTCTTGCCGGGTATTTTTTAATATTTAAATATTTTCAAATATTTTTATTTAAGTTTGACTGCTTCTGATTTCTCTTGCTCTAATTTTCGGTAAAAGCCCATGATTCCAACTCGAATTTTACTACTACATTACTACGAAATATATTTAGTAGGTCGTCTTCAAACCAAATATTGATAATTTTCTTAGAGAACTCACATTAAAAAAATATATATATGTATACAAGTTGGCGCAAAGTCAATCACCCTATTGAAAGATTTCTAATTTTTATAAATGGCGTCGTACGTCAATCATATTGGACACCTGTGAACACGACAGCAAAAAGACAAGTAATGAAGCGCTTCACGGTTAAAATGAAGACTTTAATTAATTTTTTTTTACGTGATAACAAAATTGGATGATTAATTTTGCGCCGTATTTGAATCACGAAGCGTTACTGCTCTAAATGTAATCTAAAAACTTTCTTTGTCGACTAAAATAGAGTTCGGATGGCAAATAACCAGTCCTGTTTAGTCATCAAAAGAAATTTAATCATATCAAAAGTAATCAATATGAACTTCAACCGAAAAGTAACAGTAAGAAATATATTGTGATAGTAGTCAAAAACATATATATATATATATATATATATATATATATATACAATATATGCTATATACACATAAATGGCACTTATACCCTGTTTGGGTGTTTGACCGAGCTCCTGCTCCTATTTGTAGCGTGCGTCTTGATGTTGTTGGTTCACAAATGGAGGGACCCACAGTTTTAAGACGACTCTGAAAGGCAGATATTTTATATAAGTCATTTTCAATATTTTATTATCTGTCTCCTTATTATCTGCTATTGAAAAAAAACTTTTTTTATCATTTTGGTGTTTCATGCACGGAGACTCGAAACTGCGTACTTCCAAATGTAAGCCACGCACCAGCCCATTCGTTTACGGCGGTCACCGAATCAATCAGAACAATCAGCTTCCGTTAAATTCGAGCCAAAGAGTTAAAAAATCTAAGTATTTTGGTAACCTCATTCCAGTTGTACGCAATACTAAGTATCTACGCTCTTCGGTTTCTTCTGTCTCTGGTGCGTTGGACAGAGGCTCAAAATAACTCTTACGAAGTTAAGAGCCTTAACTGCTTCCCGGAAGTCCAAAAGGTCTTTAAACGACTGCAGAGTCTGATAACTGCATATACTTCTCTATACAAAATTCCGCAAGTGGCTACCACACAGCTCAGTGCAACTGTTCGTGATGCGGTATCGATGAGGAGTTTGAAAGCAGAAAAAATGTATGTTATGCAAATTCCCAGGTCACTATAAGAGCGAATTTTTTGGTTTGTTTTTGTATAATTTTTTTGTTTTTTTTTTTATTGCTAGTTTATAAATATTTACAAATGACTGCGAACTGAAATATGACAACATCGTGTAATTTTCACTGTGCGGTACATAAAGCATTTTATGGAGGTATGAGATCGCTAGGTTTAGTTCGTCTAAGCCTTCGTAATAATTCGTCGGCTTCAATTAGATTATGTGCTTATTCACTGATGTGGTTTATTAGTATTTTTTTATGGGCTACTGCAATCGTTACAATTTCAGTGTTGACGAAGTTTATTTTAAGGTCGCGCTCAATGCCGGAACTTATGCAGTACCGGACCTGTTGCATTGTTGGATTTGGTTTTTCATACTTTGACGCACAGTGGCGCACCATAAATCTTTACTGAGCCTAGTATTTGCTCGCAGATTAAATAGTTTGTTTCCTATAGTTAGAGCTGATTTGCTATCCACGAGCCATTGCATGGTTTTGAGTTTGCTGTCCAATTCTTGCCTCATCTTCCTCTCTTCCATACTTATTTACTTCGCAGATTTTGAGTATGGTACCTGTAGGTAATCTGTGCGGTATATCTTGTATTTTAGAGTTTGTGAAAACACGTGTACAGATTTGATTTGGTTTAGTTTAATTATCCATTTTTTAGTCCATTGGCAGACTTTATTTAAAGCGGGATGTAGTATGGTTCTCAACTTGCTTTCAGCTTCACCAACACTAACGTAGTGCCATCTGCATACGTTGCTGCGAAGTAATTGGGATCTACCAAGTGACGAATAAGTTAAAAAAAAAACAAATATAACAGAGAAACTTGCAAAAAGAAAACAACTTATTTCAGAAAACTATCTTTTCAAAATATTTATTTATAGAACTCCATCTTCTTTATAAACAAAAATGAATGTTTGTCTGTATGTCCTCGATGAACTCAAAAACTACTGGACCGATTATTATAAAAATTGGTATATATATGTATTTTTCTACGAAAAAGGTTTGTAGAGTAGCAACTTCTGCCCCGTTCAACCGATTTTTTCAAAAGAAAACAAAATCAATAAAATGGCTTAGAGTGAATTGAATATTTGTGTACTGATTTTTCTTTAAAGTTATTTTTCTTAAATTTATTATAGTTGTTGGCGTAGCAACGTGCGCCGGGTACAGCTAGTTTATATATATTAAACAAATGCATTTATTTTATATCCAAAACAAATATCATAAATTCATAATATTTAAAAAAAACACATAGATTAACAAACAAAAACTGCCATAAGCTGCATAAATAAAATGGATAAATTGTATCACAATCTTTATAAAGGGTATTTCAAAAGACGCACCAGGTTGTTTTAAAATAAAACATGTGAAAATTTAGATTCTTACAGGTTTCACTATTTTTTTATTATTATATCCTCTTCTTAATTGGCGCTATAACCGCTTACGCGATTTTGGCCGAGTTTAACAAAGCGCGCCAGTCGTTTCTTTCTCGTGCTAACCGGCGCCAATTGGGCATACCAAGTGAAGCCAAGTCATTCTCCACCTGATCTTTCCAACGCAAAGGAGGACTTCTTCCACTTCCTCTGCTACCACCAGCTGGTACCGCAACAAATACTTTCAGAGCCGGAGCGTTCGGACGACATGACCCAGCCTACAGGCTTTCATACGAGAAGTAAAATTCTCAAGGACTCGCTCAAATATCGCACGTATTTAAGGGGTTAGGGGTAGTTAGAATTTTCAAAAGATTTAATTTTGTTTTTTTCATTTTCTGAAAGTACAATATTTTAAAAATATTGTCTGAAAATTTGAAGAGAATCCGACAAACACTTTTTGATTTATTCAATAATTAACAAAGAGCATTCGGGCATATAGCTTTTTAAGCTATAAAACCTTAAGTGCTAATTGTGAAGTGCCTTACAATCGAAACCTCCACTTTGAATGCCTTATTTGTCAAAAAATTAGGAGGTCAAATACTTTTCCATAGTTTTCTGTGCCTGCTATCAAATTGTTTAACAGATCAAATCAAGTAATATAAAAAACCATACGCAGATACTGAGCTGTCCTTCTTTCTTATGTTATTCTACAAATATGTTAGTTGACAAAAATGAAAATTTTGTCTACGAACTATCCTGCGAGCCGGACGAGCTGGCCAGGCAAGGGACTTGTGAAGTAGTTTCATCGCGAAAGGAAATAATTGGGATCCTCTTGACTACCTGCGCTCTACTCCTTCTACTCCCGGAAAGATGGGCTTCATGTCAATTCAGCAAGCGCTGGGCTTCGTGTGCGTTCGAGTGATCTTCTGAGGTTGACAAAATCTCAGCTCCCGGATTTCGTGGGTGGCACCTTAAGACACTATCCGAGAGATATGCATACTGTGTGACTTGGAATTTCTTCGAGTACTTGTTACGTCAGCCTTTAGCAACTATCACAAAGGTCTTCAAGTGTCGCCAATACATTTAATGTGAAGATTTTTTTACCGAATTTTTATTTTGTTTTAAAATCTTTACCTTGAGGTTTTTCTGTTTTTTTTTATGAAAACAAGCTTAATTTCGCATACATTTTTTCACCTTTGGCAAACAGTTACTCAATGTTTAGGCCATATACATGGCAACTATAATACTGAGTGATCTGGTAGACACAGTGAGGTATAAATAACATCGATGAAAATACACTACAAATCTAACTGTAGTCAAAATATTTACAATAACTAAACCGTTTAAACTGTAACCACTTTCGATTGTACGTATGTATGTGCGCATATATGTATGCTAGGCCGGGTTGATTTGTGGGGAGTCAAAAAAATCGCCCATTGCTCTGTGAAAATCATATTCTAGGGATCAAAATAAGAAACTTTGCCGAAGGAATCATACCTCTAAAACCAATTCTGATGTCCCCCAATTTGGGTCGAACTTTTTAGTTTCTTTTCTCATGTAAAGGCCAAAAATGGTGATATTTTGAAATAATTGTATGGGGAACCCCTCAGGGGAGTTCCAGGGGGTGTGCCACTGGCATGGGTGTATCGGCCGTCCAAAGTTAGTGGGGGTCGGTCATACATTTGGACTCGATTGGAGCACTCTAAATGGGTCAAAGTGGGATTTTTCGTTCAACCCAAATTGGGGGACATCAGAATTCGTTTTAGAGGTATGGTTCCTTCGGCAAAGGTTCCTATTTTGATCCTTAGAATACGATTTCTCAGAGCAATGAGCGATTTTTAAATCGACCTGCCCTAATGTATGTAGATGTGAGTTATGAGTACCTTTTGCAGCACATTAATAATCTGAAAATTTAGGGGTATCGCTTTTTACAGCATACTTGCACATTATTTTATGTATTTTTAGTTGCTTTACTCTTCTGCCAAGGTGTGAAAGAGATTCAAATTGTTCAAGCAAATAACCAAATAAGGCAACAACAAGCGAGATATTCGTATGGTCGTATGAGCACTTTTTGCTTTGCAAGGATTTGTGGGCGTCAAGAATTTAGGAGCGCACCTACTTATGGGCATAACAAAGTAGTTATTTTTGCACATGTAAATACATACATACATATGTGCATATATACATACATAGTACACATGTAAAATGTAATGAAATTTTCGATTTTTCTTTGTTGCCAGACGCACATAAAGGGCTGCGAAGGCAGCTGGAGTGGGTTTGATTATACATTTTTAGGGGTCGAAAAGTTGAATTTAAATTTTGCGAATAAATAAGAGATAAAGTGTAAGACACTTTGATAAAAAAAGTTTTGTATGCCTGCCTTTGATAAACATTTGCAAATTGCTTTATAAAAGGAATATTATTATATGATGCATAGGTTGATTAGCGGGTGACACAGATGTTTCACAGAAACTATTTGTGATACGTCAATTTAATGTATTTTTTTTTTTTGCAGACAATTGACATGCTTTGAAAACTTAGTCATTGAGCGATACTTGGTTGAACAACGTGTGAAAGAGATGCAAATATTTTATGAAAATAGTCTTTCTGCAAGAACTGAATTTTGCGTATTGTGCCATGTTTTCGGTAAATATAACCGACCAACTGAGTGAAGAAAGAGTTTTTGGAGTACTGAAAATCTAGAGCGGCACCCAAAAAACAGCTGTAAACATACAATAAGCGACTTTTCGGTGTGATTTTTGTGCTAGTAGAGACATCGGACTGTAATTCTTCATAAATGATGCCACTAACGCTGGTGCTCTGAAAAGTGAGTGGGTAACGTCATCAAATTTTTTATGTAGCGCACGAGATTGCATGGATTTCGACAATATGTGATTTTAAAGAGCAATGCCACTTGCCAAACAGTACACAAAATAAAAGCCTATTTCGAAAGAAGTTGCCTGGATGCGTTATGGCAACGAGGTCAACGAGGCTATTGGACTTTTTCCCTGGGACTGCGTAAAAAATGTGCTATATGCCAATGAGCCCGAGAGGATTTCTGAGCTGAAAAAGGGAATCATACGCGTTAATAATGATAGATAGAGCAACAAATTTGGAATGCGCATTGGGTCACCGGAGGAGTCGTGGAGGGCTTTATCGAATATTTTGTTCCATGCACAAATACCATAACCTTATAAACTTTATGAGCTAAAAAAAAAATTATTCTAAGAACTTTTTTTGTGTTTTATTAATGAAATAAAATGTGCGATCTTATTGAATCACCCCGTATGCAACAATCTTGTGTTTTTAGTTTCTGTTTTATCCCATGCGCAATTGCCCTCGAGTACACATTTAGTGGCCTATAATCCAGCAACCTTTTGATGCAATCTCATCGTTAGTAGGCATTTGAAGTTTTCACAGTTTTATTTAAAATTTGCATGACAATTGCCTGATCAGCTCAAAACGTATGCGATAAAACTTTGACGTGTGTGTTTTTGTGAATATTTGCATAAATTTTGCATGTGAGTGCAAAGTAGGCACCTAAAACACAATTTTCCTTTGCTATTTTCAGTTGGATGGGTTTTGATTGTGAGTATCTGTGCTTATTTTTATTGTTTGGTTAAAAAATATTTTATTAATGAAATGGGGTGCACTACATTTGTAATGAAAATGCTTCCTTTCCAGTAAACATCACATATTTGCAACCAGTCAAATATTATTGGGAGCAAATCTTAATTTTTCTGGTGCTATATTTTAACCCTGGTCGCTGGACGAAATATTTTTATGTAAAATCTTAATAAAAAAGCTAATAAACTAATAGTAAGTTATTTTGAAGCCAAAACATTTTCGGTAACGAATTTTTAAGATCATATTGACCTATATCAAAAGCTGAGCTAGTTCCTTCTTACCACAGTGGAGTGAACTGTAGCAAGGTTATGGTAACTTGATTCAATTTTAGCCTATTTTTAATTAAAATAAAGTATGAAATGCAAACGTGAAGTAAGGTATGGAAAACTGGACAATAGATCACAAAATATGTGTTACTTTTTGAAGTTATTTTACTATCTTCAAAGTAGGCCCTACTGCAACAACACGGTAATGGATAATTTAGTAATTTTTTCATTTCATTTTACTGATATCAGTAGTGCAAAGTAAATCTTAGGTTCTCAGTCTAAATTTTTGCAACTGTTCATTAACAAAGCAGTCCATTATAACTTAAAAATATTAATATGACAACACTGTGATAGTAGGAAAAGAAATCGTAGATTAAGAGAAAAGAAAAAAGTAGTTATTAAGTTATCAAGAGAAACATTAAGCGCTTTTAAAGTCATCGTAGACTATTGCCATGTAGCTAAATCTGTTAAGCCCAGTATTCAGAGTGTCAGGTAATTCCACACTTTAAACAGCGTTAGTGAAAATTAATCGATGTGGACTGTTAGGTTGGGTTAAATGGCTGCCCTAATTAGAGGCCCACTTGGACAAATATACAAAATTCGGATGTCATACAGAGGAAAGGGGAAAGGAGAAGGGAAGGAAGAAGGAGCCTTGGGGTTGGAGGATTATGACCATGCACTTACGACGACACCGACGCTGGCTGATTTACGTTCGCAACAGGCTACTGATGAACTTCACTAGATGTTTGATATTTGAGCCCGCTATATCTGCAGGCGTAGCGAAAAGATGAGAGCCCAGATGTGGAAGTCTTTGCCAGACGAGAGCAGGGCAGCTGAAAAGAAGGTGTTGAGCCGATTCCACCTTATCATCAAGACAGCTTCTGCAGAACGGACTTGAGGCAATTCCAAGTCTCACCGCATGAATACTTAACGGACAATGTCCGGTAAGGACATCCACCAAACTCGAGAGCTGCGGCTTTGTTAGCCTTAGGAGTTTCCGCGAGCGTCCCCGATCCATCCGTGGTCAGAAGGATCTCGCAAACTTGCACGTTTGCGCATTAGCCCAGCGTTCGCTGAGTTGTCTCGAATCCCATCTTTCCAAGAGCAGACCACAGGTTCTTAAGGGAACCCCAATCCTCTCATTTCGTGATGAAATCTTCTCCAAAATTCCTAGTCCAGCCCGCTCATTAGCCCAGCAGTTTCCTTATATGCCGCTGCGACCGGGAGCCCAAATGAGCCTGATACCGAATTATTCGGATGCAAACGAGAGAGAAGCCAGACATTCCCCTACCAATCTACAAACGACGCGCCCAAGGCCCTAATTGCCGCTTGGCTATTTACTTCCTTAATGGTAATTTGTGAAGTGAGCAACCAAACTACTGCTTCCTCAATTGCGCCTACCTCCGCTTGGAAAACACTACAGTGGTCCGAAAGCTTGAATTTGAGCTTGATGAGGAGCTCGTTACAGAATACTCAATCACCAATCCTTCCGTCCAACTTCGAACCATCAGTGAACATGTTTGCCATGCCTTGCCGCCAAATGTTGCAGCCCGCCCACTTATCCCTTGAGGGAATATGAGAGGAAAAAGGTCCACTCGAATCTAGCGTGGGTGTGCAATAATCCAGCACCATGGGGATGAACTCAAAGTTTTTAAGAATGCTAGAGTGTCCGTAGCTTAAGTCTAGCTTAAGGCCCGAACACCTTAGTCTGATTGCGGCGCGTGCAGCGGTAGTTTTTCCTACAATGTCCACGGGTGCCACATTCAGTATAGCGTTAAGCGCTAGAGTAGGAGTGGTACTTAGCGCTCTACTGATTCCATCCTTTCTAGCGAGTTGCACCAGACAAGGACTCCATAGAGCACGATTGCTTTTATAATCGTGTTATAAAGTCAAAAAGTGACTTTGCCGATAGCGCCCCTGCAGCCATACAAGGCGACTGTTGCCTTCCTAATTCTCTCCTCAATGTTTGGCTTCCACGTTAGATCTCTGTCAGGTATGTGGACAATGCAAAGTAATTAAATGTTGGAACAATGAAACTGAAACGACATAAAAATCGTGCTTGGTGACTTCAACGCCAGGGTGGGCAAGGAGGGAATTCTTGGTCCCACAGTCCGAAAATTCAGCCTGCACAACGAAACATCCGGTAACGGACAGAGGCTGATTGACTTCGCCGGGGCCCGAAACATGGTAGTCTGCAGCACCAGATTCCAGCATAAAAAGATACACCAAGCAACCTGGCTGTCTCCTGATCGAAAAACGCGAAACCAAATCGGTCATGTTGTGATAGATGGAAGACACGCTTCTAGTGTATTAGATGTACGTACGATCCGAGGAGCCAACATCGACTCGGATCATTACCTTGTTGCAGCCAAACTGCGCACACGCCTCTGTGCAGCAAAAAACGTTCATCTACCTACGCAAAGAATGTTCGACATCGAAAAGCTGCAATCACAACAGATAGCCAGAAGATTCGCCACTCGACTCTCACTCCTGCTCTCAGAGAGCACTGCCCAACACACCGGCATGCGCGAGCAATGGAGCAACATTTCTCGTTCCATACGTACCGCCGCCGAAGAAGAAATCGGATTCCGGCGAGCCCGAAAAAACAATTGGTACGACGAGGAATGTCATGCTGCCGCAGAAAGAAAAGATGCCGCCTATAGAGCCACGCTGCGATCGGGCGTAACGCGAGCCATGTGGGATCGCTACAGAGAGCTGAAAAAGGAAGAGAGACGTATTATCCGACAGAAGAAACGAGAGGCCGAAATACGTGAGTGCGAGGAGCTTGAGATGCTGGCCAATAGGAACAACGCCCGAAAATTCTACCAGAAAGTTCGGCGGCTTACAGAAGGTTTCGAGACCGGGGCGTTTTCCTGTAAGAACAAAGACGGCGATCTGGTGACTGACGTACAGAACAATCTTAAATTATGGAGGGAACACTTCTCGAACCTATTAAACAGTGACAGCTGCGCATGTCACCGAGAATGAGAAGATCCCGATACCCCAATCGTTGACGACGGAATTATCGTTCCGTTACCCGACCATGACGAGGTGAGAATAGCGATATCACGGCTAAAGAACAACAAAGCCGCGGGAGCCGACGGACTGCCGGCTGAGCTATTCAAACATGGCGGCGAGGAGCTGGTAAGGAGCATGCATCAGCTTCTATGCAAAATATGGTCGGATGAAAGAATGCCTGCCGATTGGAACTTAAGTGTGCTCTGCCCAATCCATAAGAAGGGCGATCCTGCAATTTGTGCCAATTACCGCGGGATTAGTCTTCTAAATATCGCCTATAAGGTTCTAGCGAGCGTATTGTGTGAAAGGCTGAAGCCCACCGTCAACCAACTGATTGGACCTTATCAGTGTGGCTTCAGACCTAGAAAGTCTCCCATCGACCAAATATTCAAAATATGCCAAATCTTGGAAAAGAGCCATGAAAGGAGAATCGACACACACCATCTTTTCGTCGACTTCAAAGCTGCATTCGACAGTACGGAAAGGAGTTACCTGTATGCCGCGATGTCTGAATTTGGTATCCCCGCAAAACTAATACGGCTATGTAAGATGACGTTGCTCAACACCAGCAGCGCCGTCAGAATTGGGAAGGACCTCTCCGAGCCGTTTGATACCAAACGAGGTTTCAGATAGGGTGACTCGCTGTCGTGTGACTTCTTTAACCTGATGTTGGAGAGCATCGTACGAGCCGCAGAACTTAATCGCTCAGGCACAATATTTTATAAGAGCGTACAATTGTTGGCGTATGCCGATGATATTGATATCATCGGCCTTAACAACCGCGCTGTTAGTTCTGCCTTCTCCAAACTGGATAAAGAGGCAAAGCGAATGGGTTTGGAGGTGAACGAGGACAAAACGAAGTACCTCCTGTCTTCAAACAAACAGTCGGCGCACTCGCGTATCGGCACCCACGTCACTGTAGACAGTTATAATTTCGAGGTTGTAAAAGACTTCGTTTATTTAGGAACCAGCATTAACACCGATAACAATGTCCGCCTTGAAATCCAACGTAGAATCTCTCTTGCCAACAAGTGCTACTTTGGACTAAGTAGGCAACTGAGCAGTAAAGTCCTCTCTCGACGAACAAAACTAACACTCTACAAGACTCTCATCATGCCCGTCCTAACGTATGGCGCAGAAGCTTGAACGATGACAACATCCGATGAAGCGACGCTTGGAGTGTTCGAGAGAAAGATTCTGCGTAAGATTTTTGGACCTTTGCACGTTGGCAACGGCGAATATCGCAGACGATGGAACGATGAGCTGTATGAGCTTTACGGCGACATAGACATAGCGCAGCGAATAAAGATCCAGCGGCTTCGTTGGCTGGGTCATGTCGTCCGAATGGATACAAACGCCCCGGCTTTGAAAGTATTCGATGCGGTACCAGCTGGTGGTAGCAGAGGAAGAGGAAGGCCTCCTCTGCGTTGGAAAGATCAGGTGGAGAAGGACTTGGCTTCACTTGGTGTGTCCAATTGGCGCCGGTTAGCACAAGAAAGAAACGACTGGCGCGCTTTGTTAAGCTCGGCCAAAATCGCGTAAGCGGTTATCGCGCCAATTAAGAAGAAGAATAATGAAACTGTTGTTTCTCCGAGACCTTACTGATATCAACTTCTCCAACAGATAGACAAGTAACTTCAATATACATCAATATGTACCTATAATAATTTCTAGCAGACAGATAATTTTCAAGACTGCAGTATCTTTGTTCGCCAGGCAGAGATAAGCTCATTTACCAATCCCAAAACATAACGCATAAATCATTAACTGCCACATTAAGTTTGTGGTAAGATAGTGAACAAGAAAAAATAGTCGTTCTGAAGTCGCTCTAGTTCTTGCCACGCTTTTTTTTTTATCTCCTGTTCATATATGAGTACAATCAATACACTAAATAATTATAAATTCTAACAGCAGCCAGGCAATTTCCAAATTCCAGTATTCAAGCATGATTATTTCTGCCTTTTCCAAACTAGATAAAGAAGGAAAACGAATGAGTCTGGTGGTGAAAGAGGACAAAACGAAGTATCTCCTCTCATCAAACAAACAGGCGGAAGATTTTTGGACCTTGGCACGTTGGCGTGGCGAATATCGCAGGCGATGGAATGATGAGCTGTATGAGCTTTACGACGACGTAGACATAGCGTAGCAAATAGAGATCTAGCGGCTATGTTGACTGGGTCATATGGTCAGAAGAACGATATGAATACGAACGCTACGGGTCTGAAAGTATTCGATGCGGTACCAGCTGGGGGTAGAGGAAGAGGAAGGCCTCCTTCGCGTTGGGAAGATCCAGTGGAGAAGGACTTGGCTTCACTTGGTTTGTCAAACTGGCTCCGGTTAGTACGAGAAAGAAACGACCAGCGCGCTTTGTTAAATTCGACCAAAATCACGCAAATCCTCAAGAAGAGGAATCCAGACGAGGACAAGAGGAAACGGAAACGCCACTCAGCTTGCGTTGAATAATGAATCTCATTAGCAAAAGGTATTATAAGGAGCGAGAACTAAACCATCTTTGCCTTTTCAAATTAGAGTAAGGTCAGGCTTAAAGCAAATAAAAGGAAGCGGTGTACTTAGTAGATGGAATAGTAAATTATGAGCTGCTATCACCTGGCCAAATGATTGGCTCTGATTTCTACTATCAACAGTTTATGGGATTGACTTAAACATATCAGCGGAAGTGAACAAAATGGATCAATAGAATCATGACAATGCCGAAGGCGTACATCTTTCAAAATGCGGCTGAAGCTGGAAAATTGTTAGTAATTCGTCTCATGTTGCCTATCTTCTATATAATAAAGTTTGCTAATATGAAGAAAATATTTTTGCTGAATGTTACTAAAATATGTGACCAATCTTTCGGAGCCACCCCCTGCAGCATATTAAATGAAAATTGAGTTCATCCACATGCGCCATTTCCGTAAAATGGCCCACAGAGGTTAAATAAAGATGACATATTTGTAATTTCATAAAATTGTAATTTTTCACGCAACTTTGCTTTGCTATTCTTGGGTGTCCTTTTATTGTCACAAATATTCGCAAAGCTCAAATATTTTTATGAAGGAATGATGCGTTGCTGCAATTCCTGAACAGACAAATTTCTACTGTACAGACTTTTTGTTTCACAGGAAAGTTTGCTGTATCCTGTAATGGTGAACTGCAGTGCTGTGTTATGTGGGCGAACAGGCATTAGTTTCATTGAGCGCATATGTGTGAGTATGTATGTATGTGTGTATATGATGTTTTCAGAAATATGTAATATTTCCATATTTGCATGCCATTTCGAATTGTTTGTAGAGTCAAGATGGTCCAAATCATAGCAGTTGTATGTATATCAGTTGGATGGCAAAAACTTTATGACGAAATTTGTGAGGTCCAAATATCTAGATTTCATAGAATATTTTTATAAATCTAAGCAGAAAGAAAAGTTTCAAGAGCCTTTTTTTTTAGAAAATTATTTACTTTAACGAAATGCTATTTGGCGAAATGCAGATTTATATTCCGCGGTCGCGGTGGTCTAGAGCTCGAAAATTTAGGGTATTTTCAGGAAGTTTTTCTACAATAAAAAATTAAAAATGATATTTAAATTTTTTTGGCTTTTTATCTAACATCTTCTACACACAAAAATGAAAATAAAAATTTTTTGCTTTTAATTTTAATAATTTTCAAAATGGCGCTGAAGTTGACCCTCCCGAAGAATTGGATCCGGATGGTTTTGTTCGTTTTGACTTTTCTATTTATCTGAAACACAAAAACCAAAAGAATTATTAATCAGTATAACTGTATGTTGCGTACTAGAATAAAAACAAAAAATTTGACAAAATTGAGCCGTTTTGAATTCGGTTTTTTCCAGTTTTTTAATCAAGAAATCAAAATCAAATCAAATCTAGTATCAGCGATATCCATTGATGTTGTGAACAACATATTAAAATTTCCGACGATTCGGTTGAATAGTTGTTTTTGTTTCTTTTGCCAACACCAGGCCGAAAAAAGTCGTTTCGAGATAAATGAGTTTAAAGTTTGAGGTACTGGAGCGCGCCCACCGCTCTCTACCTATTTAATGTGCTGTAGAATCTATGAAATTTTCCTGCGGAAATTCCACAGTATATTGTTAGGATACAATACTTACGAAATATTGAAAAACAAAAAATCGATTTTGGAAATTTCTAGACCACCGGGTCCCCTTAATATGTCTGTGTCAATGCCGGTGTAAAGCTCGTACAGCCCATTCCTCCACGATGTTCGCCTTAGCTTGTTACAACTTCGGCATTTCTAAGTGAATCAAGAGCTAAAATTAACAAAATATAAAAAAAACCTATTAAAACCTATTAAAAATTTAGCTGTGCCCACTTAAAGCCAGTCCTAAAAGAACAACAATAACTTCAAAATGAAGCTCCAACCGCAAACCTAAATGTAAGCCTATGTGTGGTATGCGGTGTGCATACTTAAATACAGGAACGAAAATTCGCTGCACTAAAAAACCTTGGATTCGTCCTCGTCGTCGTTGGCTATGGAGGCAATTAAATTCCCAGCAGTGGTGCGTTATTTCATGCCATAGGGGAGATTTTACATACAAACCTTTTGCTGTGTGGCGTGTGCGAACAATGCACGAACATGGAATTCGTAATGCTTCTCCGCCCTGTCTCTTATTGGCTACACTTCTTCAAATATGTATTTATGAACATCCTTGACACTTTTAACAGTTCTGAGGTCCGTGCAGCCACTGTTGAAAAAAGTAATATGCGTGTGTTTGTGTGTGTGTGTGTGTGTGTGTGTGTGTGTGTAAGGAATGATATATGCGATACTTACTAGGCATTCGTTCAAAATTATTTCATTAGCGAATATTTTTGCATATGAAAAAACGGTTGCTGTGTTAAATTTTCATTTTAAATATATAAAACTTGACAACGCACACAACGACCGGATAAAAATGTATCAAATTTTTTTTATTTACTTGAAGACTTTCCCTTATTTGAACGTACGCTTGTATGTAGTCGGGAGCTCAGTGCCTTACAGTAAATGCGGCTTTTAATTTGTGAGCAATTCCATAAGTGAGTTCACTGAGTCCAGCAGAAAGAGTTATCATTCACAACCATAGATGGGTGGGTGACTGCTTCGATTGCAAGCCTCCAATACAAATTTTAGTGATTGTCCCAGAAACTTGCAGAAGATATTTGTATACCTAAATTTAGTATTCAATTCGTACTTTTACATAAATATTTTCGTTTTTATTTGGGTATGTTTATAGTTTAAGTTTGAGCCAAGTGAGGCAACAAATACTATTTTTAGAGATATCTCGACCACAGCGTTACCTAGCGTCAAATATGCGGCATTTTTCTAATCGGCTTGTAGGCCAAAATTTCGTGTAAATTTTAACTCAGACGGCTGCCTATTAGTTCAGCTGTACGGTAACTTGGAAAAAACGTTTATGTATTGTACTTTTTAAGATGCAAGTGCATTTTTGTCATATCCTGCCAATGGGTAACCACAAAAAAAATTCTTATATCACTTGTTGCATTATGTCCAGAGTGAGAATCGAAACCGAGACCAACCGAACGATAGTCAAAGTTCTATTCTAAATTCTCAACAAACAAATTTCTTCATCAAAAACTTTATTTAAAATCTATATTTTATCCGAAACAATTAAAAAACAAAAAAAAAACTAAATAAATGTTGGAAAGTACCGAAGATATTCACTTAAAAAACCTCTATACAAAAATTTTCAACAATCAATAGATCTCAGATCAATTTTCTTTTTACACGAACTTTATTTGACACGAATTAATAAGAAAACAAATTTTTAAACGAATTATTTTGCTTTAACATGACTTTCAATATTTTATGACTTCTTTTAATATCTTCGAGCAAATGGAGTGAGATTTTTCGACGCATGTAAGAAGCGTTTAAATTGTTCTCATGAAAAGTCTCTAAGTCTCGGTAGATGTCGCACTGTATTTAGACTTTTAAGTGGTTTAAAAATTGTCTCCATCGTTAAATGTATTTATTTTTAAGGCAAAAAGCCATTTAATTATGCAGAAGGTGGCAAGTACACCTGATTCTTTTTACACAAATTTTTTGGGAACTTTTGGGAGCTCGTGCAAAAAGAGAACTGGGTGTATTTAGATAGCAATCGTGCTAGTGCTATTGCTAGTCCAGCTCTTCGTTTGCAATATATGGAATTTGGTATGCAAATACTGTATCCTTGAGGGTGATTTTGTGGAGGCTTTCATTGTCAGTCGTTAAATATTTTTTATTGCCTGTCTATAGTTTGGCGGTATCCAGCAGTGCGGGTATAGTCGAATTTCATATCTAAGCTCTGATATAATTTTTTCTGATTCGATTCGGTTTTCACACCTTGTTGTGGTGCATACGATAACAGCCCAGCCTAAATTATGAGTGCGGGCACTTTTGCAAACTGATGAATATCATCAGAAGCCGAAATCAAAAAGAAAAATGATGGTCCCAGGATGGAATTTGCATTGCTTTATCTGACTATGAGGAACTACTGCGACTGAGGTAAGCACTTCAAAGCTGTGGTAACCAACAGACTGTCCTTTGTAATTTACAAATACGGCTACGAATGACCGTGCAGAAAAAGGTCGGATAACTATCAATTCGAATTTAAATCTGCTCGGCCAACACTGAAATTGTTCGATTCGATATCTGGGGATAGTGCCAGAAAAAGAGGTAGCCTTCCCTGCACCAGGAATACTTATTGGAGAAAGACTTGGCTTCACTTAGTGATTTGTTTAGAAATATTAATGTACAATATGTACTCACGAGTAAAATGACACATTTTTTGAATAATATACAATAATAACTTTTTTAATTAATTCGCATGTACACAGATATACTCGCACGTACCTATATATATATATAGAGGTATATATTTTTCTTACAAAGATTTGAGTCCTCAGCTCTTTGACAATAAGCGCAGAGCCTAGTATAGAATATATAATATTTTACATTAAATGGGTAATTTAATTCAATCAGAATTTAGCAGTATATATATTTCGTTACCATAAATCTGATTAATTCCGAAAAAAGGAAATATTTACCTCTTCAAAAATCTTTTTTCAAATCAATAAAATATTGCTTACGATTACCCACTACTTTTTACGTGTTTGTACGTCTAGGTAGATAGATTAATTTATTTTTCACAAAAAATCTAACGAAACAATTTACAATATTTTTTACTTCATTTAAACGAACATAAGGGAATGGCTTTAAAAGTCGTCTGCCGGAAAATCAGGTAGATATTTATTTACAATACTGTTGACCTATGATAAATTGGCTGCACTTGAAAACACAAGTAATAAAATGTATTAATTTTTTCCATTACTAAAGGGCATTTCCAAAGAACAGTACCGCGGTTTTGTTTTAACACTGGGCATGGTCCAAGGAAAATATGGATTGTTTTCTTCTCATTTGAGTTACATGAAGGACAGTTTTTATTTCAAGGCCCTTTAAGCATAATACAATTACTTCTGGCTTTAAAACATCCAAGAAATTTAAAATTTTTGTATGCCATCCTTAGATTAACTATGGGTCGCACAATGGTTCAGTTCTTAATATATTTTGTTCGTATTGTTGATGCTCTATTCCACATTTTTTGCCTGTTAGTAGTGCTAATGCAGTTTGCCAAATCACAGCGCATCCGATGGCTAGGACACGTTTGCAGAATGCAAGATGAAATAATACCTCGGAAAGTTCTAGATGAGTGCATGCAGGGTGAAAAGCGAAAAAAACGGCCGTGGAAACAGTAGTTATACGGTGTTAAGGACTACCTCAGAAGCATAGGAGTGACCAACTATCGTAGTCTGGCCATGTGAGAAGGCGTGGGATCATTAAGGCTTCATGTGCGTGTAATTGTGATCACTCTCGATACCTGTTGCTAAATAAATAGCGTAAGTAGGCGAACAGCTTAGAAGCTTAAAACTTTACTTTATGTTGTAATTTGTAAACATTCTCAACAGTGTCTCCAAAACTGCGCCGCATAAATTTTGGACAGCTCACCAGACTGATTGAAACATTTTCCATTTTACACCTAAATTTATGTCCTTTTCAAAAAGTTATTCCATGTGAAATTGGAACTTGGCATTGCGGGGTTACTCCTTATTTCTAGATATTTCGAAAAATAAATTTGGGTTGTAAGAACTACTACCAAAGAGCAGCACGTTTCTGTTAGAATAATAGTCTCTCATTTACATTGCCATTTTTCTTTTTCCGATATTTTCCTTGACGACGGAAAACCATTATTGCCGATTTGGCATCAGCATAGAGTAGCAGTAGTATGCGGCTTACTTAGAAATAAACTAATTGCTTTTGAATTTTTTATCATATGGGCAGAATTCTGCTTGAGAAAACTTCCTATAAAAACTGTTTTTCAAACGAGGCATGCAACTTAAGAAAACTGCTTTTATAGGACAACGCAGAGGTGCCCATAGGTAGGCCTAAACTTCTTTAAAAAAGGTTGGTTTTAGTCTAATATTATAAGTATTAATAAATTGTTGAAAAAAACTTTAAAAATTAGCATAGATTTTGGTCTACTTTACCACATTTGCCAGGAGATAAGTGCGGTTTATCATTTGCACCACTGAAAATTGCTGATGCCACGAAATAGGTGACCCTTTTAAAATAAATAATACTTTATGAGCAAGCCGAGACCGAGCAAGCTGCTGCTATGCTTAAAGGATACAAATATAAACACAAAATCCAGCCTTGTCTAGGCATTACAACTAGGCAAGTACTGGAATACTCAAACTGCTCCAATTATTCACACAAAAATTGAAATGCTACATTTCCTGCGCCGCATATTCTCCAACAGAGTTTCACGCGCAAAACTAGCAATTGGCATGTTTACTTTGCCTCGGCTTTGCTTTAATCCTGTTTAGCCTCCCTACTTTCTTTACCACTCGACTGTCGGAATTGGGCGACCCAACACGTGCAAGTACACTTTCTAAACTGAATTTCATTGGCGTGCATGTCGCTCCAGGCAAGCGAAACAGGAGGCGCAGCAAAAGCTGGAAATCAAGGATGTGTAGTTAGCGAGAAATGGGATTGTCATTTGGTGCATCATCACTGCTGCATATGACTCTGAAACAGTTTCGGTATTATTTCAGGTGGCCTGGCGGCTGCTGCATGTTAACATCGATAGCCGCCGCTGTTGTTGCCACAGACGAGCGCTTTTCTCACGCTTGGCACGTGTGAGTTGAGAGCGAGTCTCAAATAATTTTTCATTCAGGATTTTTAGCAAGCTTTTAGCGGTGAGCTTTTGTGGTTGAGAGATGAGAGAAGAGAAATGCGCGCAAGCACTTTTCTTTGGTGCTTTAAAACGAGTATGCATTTTTAAGGTGGCAGCTTTGTATGTTTTATGAGTATTGTGAACCTGTCCCAATAAAATGTACATCATACGAATTGCATAAATCACGTGGACTCTCACGCCGGCTGAGACTTTTTGCACACAATGAATGAAATGTAAACAAACAGAGAGCAGAGCAAAAGCATGCACTCTCTGCTACTGGCGGCTGCATTTTCCGTGAATTTTGTTTACTTTTATCTTTAACTAAAACGATTCAATATTTTCATACATCTGAGAACCCAAATTCCATTAAAGTCTGGAACTGCATTTTTGTCATAACAACCACGGATTAATCACCAGAAATTTAAAACTATTCTTAAAGGACACTGTTGCGCATTTTAGGTACTGAGGTGTTTTTCATCATAGCAATGAACACTTTTTAGGTAGTGGTAATTGCTTTGTAAGCATAAAAATTGTTTTTTGTTTTGCCTTTTTAGAGCAATGGAATTGCTATAAGACGAAAAGCGACATTGGATCACAAGGATTCCAGAGACTGGAATAAAAATGAGTGCTTTTCTAAGCACTTCTGAAATGATTGATATCCACATATGATAGTATCCAAAAATGTGTCTAATGGTTGTAAATCCATTGTTTAGATCCAGTGTGCTTTGTAAAACTATTAGCATTACTTACTTTTTCGAAGCATATCATAAAAGGTAATAGAAGAGGATAACAAAGTACAAAAATATGCTCCGTTCACTGAAGAGTTAATACTGAGGGTCTTCTGGAGCACTAAGCATTACTCTTGTTCCACTAAACTTGATTGTAAATTGCTAAATCAAATAATTTATCATCCAGAATTTATAATCAATGGCATAAAATCATTTAAGTACTAAGGTATTATCATCATGTTTCATTAAAACATGTTTTTCAATACAAAATTCAAATAAGGAACCCAACTAACTTTAAAAAAATCTCCTCTTAGTTTGATAAAACTCTCTTATTTTATGTTATAGCGAGTTAAGGAACTCGTTTGGGTACTTGGCAGCAACAATCAACAATTAAAGTTAGTGCAAGGCTGATATTTTAAGCTAATAAACTCTATTGTAATACTGCTTGACAGCAAGAAAATGTCAGAATAAAGAATATGCCGGTTTGAGGATGCTTCGGAAGACAATGAGCTTTCTCCTTCCTAAGTCAGATAATTGAAGTGTGGTTTCTTAATTTTTTCATATTTTAGGAAAAACAAATTTTTTCCGAGCTATAAAAATTTAAAGCTCATATTTTTTAACTTGTATGGTGATTTGTAAAAATTGCTATTGCTAGCCAATTGCAGGTGCAATATTTTTTTTATATACCTATCTTCATAATTATGGATACCGCCTTCATTATTTTTGTCTTTGAATGTTTGAAAAATTTGTTTCAATTTTAATTTTGAATTTTTACTCATTTATGTATTTTGTACTGTGCTTATTCTTCTTCTTTTTATTATAGGTATATACATGTGTATGGTGTGGTGGTGTGGAAACGGCAAAATACTCAGATTTTGGTTAAAAAATACCCAGTTAAGGTTTCTTTCGGTGTGGCATTACTGGCAAAATTTATAAAAAATGCACATTTTGACAGCACTCTCACCTTTTTCTCGTGATCTTGTCAACTACGCTAGCAGGTACGGTTAGACCTCATGATGGAAAGAATAATGAGATAGCGCCTATCGTGGTACCGCTACTTTACTCTCAGCGAATTTAACAATGAGCGACGTCGTATTAGCACCAGTATGCCCAGATTACCATTTTCATAACTTGAATTAGCATTTTATTTTTATTTAGTCCCGCAGGTTTAGTTCTTTCTTCATCAGTTTCTTCTAGGCTGCTCTAATAAAAATGTAATGTTTATAATTTTGTAAACTATACTCTTAATTAAATTAGTTCAATAATTCCATTCAGTTTTATTTAGCTTTACTTTTTTTTAAATCTGGTCGCATTGCCCACGATTGCGGTTATTGTTGGTGTTCTTCTCCTTTCAACAGTCGATTTTCTCTCTCGCTACTGCAGTGTTGCCTCGCCTTGGATATAAAAACGCACTAAAACATTAAATATTCTTGCATAGCCTTAAATGGAGCAAAAGATTTAATTTATACTTTCAAAATATCAAATTTTATAAGAATCAACAAATTTTCATTAACACTAAAATCTTCTCAGAGTGACGTTTCTCAACCTTATTTTGTTTAATAATACAGTTTTTTTTTGAACTTGCAGTTTCGGTAGTTTTTAATTGAATATAAGAAACAAACACTAAGCTTAAAAATTTTCGCATTTTGACATAAAGGGTTTTTTAATAAGGGCGGGTAGACGTTGAAATGGAATAAAATGGCGTCTGCTGCTGGAACCACATGTCGTCTAGGTCCATATGGTTCAATATGGGCCATAAGATATTGGAAGGGCTACCACGTCTACAGAAAAATGGGCGCAATGCGCGCAACGTTTGCGTTAATGAACACTCATTTTGATAATAAAGTTTTATCATTTGAACATGCTGTTCAATCGTGTAACTTGCCATGATGATTTGGCATAAACAACTGAATAATAAACAAAAGATTTGACAGATGTCACCAAAACAAAATGGCTGCCACAGGGCGCCAAAATCGACCCGCGCCAATTGAAAAACCCTTTATAAAAAAGCACTAAATTCATTGCGAAAAACAAATGGTTGGCAGCACTGCTCAACTGAGCCGATGTGACATTGAACACTCTCTGATGGCTGCAATCTTGTTTCTATCACTCTTGGTTAGGCCTTATAAAACTGCTTTAGCTCACTATTTTCATTGCTGCTAAATTCCTTTCATTAGGCCGCGTTCATATAGGGAGACTTTTGCTGCCACAGCGAAGTCTCTTTTGGTGCTGCCCTCTTTTTCAGCACTACCAATATATCTTTATTTATAACAGTTGATTCATCTATTCATCACTTGCTGATGAAACGAAGATGCCTAGAGTGTTCAAAGAAGAGAACAGTGGTAAGCAATTTCCTTAACTAAATATATTATATATAATTGGATGCTAAATGACCAAATGCACTATGGAATCAAACAAAAAAGCTGTACATGAATTTAAGTGGTAGATTAACATTAATAAGCGAATGAACAAGAAAATCGAACGCCTCTTAAATTTTCCATCTAAATTCAGCATTTCTTAACTTTTTAGAACTAGTCGCAGAGGGTAAGCAAGGTACTTATGATCGATTAATGAATAATTCGTCGGGAGAGACAAAGAAGTTCGCAAAGAGCGGATAAGCGCAAATTATATCTGTATGTATATAAATAAATGTTCACAAAATGTTCGATGGGGTGCAAAAACTCATTCAGAATACGATTGAGCTTCGCCAAAACCGCCAATGAAGCAAGCGATTGCGGTTGGCGCCAAAAGGCTGGAATATAGCTTTTCATATAATATTAATATTTTTATGTTTAAAATATTAAATTGTTTTTTTTTTCATGAAAATGTTCATAACCGTCTGCTCCACATGGCTGTCAAAGTAAAACTATCTATCACTTAGAAAGCAACTTTGCAGCCTCGGAAGGACCTGAAGCGGAGGTCCTGTATATGAGTTGAACCGAAAACGTACAGAGGTTATACAACTCAATACCTGACTTGGCTTTCAACAGCAATCGAATACTTTGATATTGGATGCCTAGTCCCTTAAAAACCTGCGGATGGCTATTGGAAATGTCGGCCTTGAAATGTGAGTGTCTTATTTAGATATTGCCCATCACGGCAGGTATCCATGCGATAAGACTTAGAGTCTCTTCTGCAGCAGCTGTCCGAATCACCTTCTCCTCAGCTATCATACCATCGCTGGGATGAGATTTAAGCATCTTGGCTTCCATTTTTTTCTGCGGCTGCGGATATGTTTAGATAACACATCTCTGATGTATTTCATCAGTAGCATGAAGTGATTGGCAAAGCCATGAATGGTCATCATTCGGTACAACGAACGAAATTTGATTGTTTCGTCCAAGTTCGCCCTCTCATGGGCAAGCATATAACTAAACCTTATGACACCGCGCAAAATCTGACGAATACTATGTGGCTAGAAACCTCATGACAAACAGTTCAGAATGAGTCGAACAACTCTTAATGGACAACCCAAAACTTGTACATAGGATTTCTCCTAATTAGGTTGAGTATTTTTCAAGGGTATGCAATATATCTGTATTTGAATTTTTGTAGACTTCTTGCTGCTCAAACGGAAGAATGGGAGTGTTCAGGAAAAGTTCAACGTTTCCTGGAATCTAAGACGCACTCTAGTTTCTAGGAAGTCTTTAACCCGACGTTCGTCGCTACTGGGTAAAGAATACCACAGAGGTAATAAAACCACTTCTAACTTTTTTTCTAAAAAATATCGCGACCTGCCGCTTCAAGTACCTTCCTGCATAGAAACAAAAGATGCGCTCCCTACGTAAAATAAATATTTCACTAATTATGCACCTATATATTATGTGGTAATTTTTACCCGATAGCGACCGTTTGTGTTTGTATTTGCCTAGCAATAAGTCCCGGGTTGAGAAAGATACAATTAAAAATACTATGCTTTGTTGAATCGAACTGTTCATCGTTTCCGTAGGACTATTTTCGTTCGTGACTTTTCTAAATATCTCAAAGCTTATTGTACCCTCGTTTTTTTAATCATGCCATAAATACGACTTTTCGGAATACACCCGAATGCGAATAGGGAATGCCACAGGGCTATTTGGCTGGCCTAGCTATAGATTAAACTGGATGATTCTTGTAACCCTTTTAACACCTTTTGCGCTAAATTTGAAACATAAATATCTACCATGCTATTAAATCGCGTAATGCACACACACATCCACACGCACATACACATTCATATCACAGCTTTAATAGGATCTGCTACTGACATTGATGCCCCTTGATAGTATTTTATGGCATTCCCACTCACTCACTTCAGCTGGCATCTTTGTCACTTTCACTGCTGCATTTCACTTTTTATCTCTACTTCTCCTCTTCTTTTTGCCACTTAAAGCGAAATTTTTCATTACACACATTCTGTTTGAGGTCTTCAAATTGAATTTAATGTTACATTTGTCATATTTTTATGACGATTGCGCTTCTGACAGCAGCAGTACATTTTCCCAATCTCGGTTAGTGCAGTCTTAGTTGTGTGCAAGGCAGCTGTGCAACTGTATAATTTTTATGTCACCAAGGCAAGCTGCAGACATTCTTTCGATGTACTTTCTAGCAATTTCCGAGCTCTTCCCAACACCACGCCCTCGCTTAGCTCTTCAAAATAGATCGCTTTGTTCTTAGAGTTGCTTGCATGTGAACGAGAAATTGATGAAGTCGCCACTTAAGTCACGCTTGAAGGCAGACATTTTATTTTCTTGGTAAAATAATGAAAAGAGATAGAAGATGTAAGTGCTTAAGTTTAGTAGCAACAATGAAATTGGCAATCGTCGAATAATCACATTCCCTTATTTTATGGGTGTACATTTCATAAATTTAAGAGAATTGGCGACAATCTGCAGCTGCTTTATTTTTTCATAGATATAAATTGGTTTACGGCTACACTCGAATTGTGTGGTTTGTGCGACGAACACTTAAAACTGTTTAGTTATGTAAAATAAAGCTATAAAAATTTAAATATATAGAAATTTTGTAGCTGGGCCGCTAAATGGCACAGAAAGCAGGCAGTCACTTTAGAGGGGTCACAGTCAAATCAACTTTTGTGGAGGATACCAATGTGCATTCAGGTATTAAAATTGATCGGTTCCACTATATGAACTGTAAGCAGTTGAACAATATTGTTTTTACTTTAAGCATTGTTGCTGTTTTTGTTCCCTGATTTCCTTCGAATTCTAGCTAGCAAACTTTTTTCTCTGAGATCAAATGCAAAGGCATCAGGCTTAGAGAGCGCTCGGATTGGATTATATTCCTCTGTTATGCATTCAAACTAACTGGTATTCATATTTCTAAGTTTATTCACTTTGCTGCTTAATGTTTTCCTTTGTTCGCCTCTTATTACAAGTAAAAGTAATCCAATCTAATGCAAATAAATACTATATGAAAAATTTGACTAACCGAACTGAAACCCATTCATGTTAAATGATGATATTAGGAAGGCCAAAGGTAACGGTAAAAGCAGTATGATAAAATGAGCGTTGTCCCCTTGAGAAGCTGGTTTAGTGAAGTATTTAGTCGGCAGCTTGGTGGGATTTACTGAGTATCTTTATTTAAGATTTCCCGAAAAAGTATTTGAAATGCAAGGAAAGCGAAAATGTGCATGGCATTCACTATACTAAGGCCAAAGGTCATATAAAAACAAGCAAATATTTTTATGGAAAAATTGAGTCATATTGGATTTTCGATGCTAGCCATGCGAAGAAAGTTAGTAGAAACACCAGTTCACGGTAATATATTTGACATACTACATGCTATACAGTAGCGTACAAAAAACTGCTAACAGACAACAGTAGTGCGCCTATATTTAGTATAATTGTAGCTTATTGTCTCTTTGGGTGTTTGGCCGAGCTCATTCTCCTATTTGTGGCGTGCGTCTTGAATTTGCTCCAATCTCCGTGCATGAAGCACCAAATGATAGAAGCAGTTTTTTCTAATAGCGGTCGCCCTTCAGCAGATAATGGTAAGTCTCCGAGTGTATTTCTGCCATGAAAAAGCTTGTCGTAAATATCGCAGTTGCAAAGTTATAAAGGCATACGTTGAAGAAGAAGAAGAACCAAAACGCTGTACAACACAATAAAATTAGCGAGGTTCCGGCAATGGGTTCTCGTAAAGGAGACGAAAAATAAATTATCTTGAACAGGCGATTTGAAAGCTAAATTGTAATAAAGTTCTCTCCCTTTACAGACTCTTGCCATAAGTTGGCATAGTAAACTATGAAGTCTTTTCATTTAAGATATACCTTAAGTTCGTCAGTTGTATGGAAAAAATAAAGGCGAACATTTTAACCCTTTAACTCAATACTTAAGAAAGAAGATATGAGAAATTGCCAAAAATTCTCATGGCATTGAGGAATGACGGGTTAAAATGTGCTACACAAATATTTTTAATAAAATTCCGCTATAAGTCTCTTGGTTGGTTGGTTGGTTTAAGGGTGACCCCGCATCGGAGTGCCACATAGACCGCAAGTTGGGTCCGTTGTGTTGCCCTAGAGTTCATTATATTATGTGATTTCCCCACCTAACCGAGATTTTTATTATAGATTTTGGTCAAAGATATTAATTCGTTTCGAGAATTTGATGAGAGATTCGATTTTCAGGTCCGAGAGTACTGAAAGATTGTCAATTGTTGGAGAGCCTAGAAGAGCGAGTCGACTTCTGGCTAGACCGGGACAACTGCTTAGCAAATGCCTGCTCGATACTTCCTCATCCTTGCAGTATCTGCACAGGTCGGTTTGAGGAACCCCGAGCCGACGTGCGTGAGTGTCCAAAAGACAGTGGCCGGTGATAAGAGATATTTTATGCCTTAGTTCGTGTTTCGAAAGACTTATAAGGGTTTTTGTCTGTTTCAGATTGTAGGATGGCCAGATTTGTCTGGTCGTAACGCAAGTAGTTTCCACTCGCCACCTTCGATCAGCAATGCTGTGAAATTCTCAATCAATGATCATTTTACATGTTGAGAGCGGAATGTGGATTGTGAGTAAATTACGAACATTTGATTGCGCAGCTCCAGCTCTTGCGAGCTCATCAGCTTTGCAGTTATCTTCGAATCCACTGTGACCCGGTATCTAGATAACTTGGACAGAATTCTGAACACTTATTTCGTTAAGAGATAAGAGACAGGATCGAACCACATCTGAGTGGGTATAAGAGAAGCTGAGTGCTCGAACGGCCGTTTGACTGTCAGTGAAAAAGCGGATATCCTCTAGTGATATTCTCTTTTCTAAGAGAGTTTTCGCAGCATACCAGATAGCGCATACTTCCGCTTGGAATACACTGCAGTAGTGGGATAATCTAAATGATAGATTGATGTAATGGGAATTGGAAAAGATTGCAAATCCCAATTTACCGCCATCGATTTCGGTAAGATTTGTCTTCCATTCTTCCCTAGTCGGGAGTGAACAGGAGAATAGCAAGGGTGGTGATGGAAGACTTACATGATAGTCTATGTCGGAAGAGATAAACAGTGTTCCTGTTCAGTATAGCCGAATGGCCAAGATACTTATTCCATTTTGATTTAGCATTCATGCGTGTCGCTGCTTTCGCTGCAAGCGCTTTGCCAGCCAAATCGATAGGGAACAAGTGAAGCAACGTATTTAGAGCCTTAGTAGGTGTTGTACATACTTAAGCATCCTGTTATCAGGAGGCAGGCTGTTCTTTGGACTCGATCAATTGTGGCTGCTCTACACCATTTTTCGAATATGTCTCTTAATACAACAAAGCTCAAAACTCACCATAAGCACCAGAAATTAGTCAAAATGACAAATTTGAGAAGGTTGGTTTCGTTAGTGGGTATTGAAGAAATTGTTTTGCATATAAGAACATACATATGTACAGTCTATGCAATGGAGACGTAACTGGAAAAATGCAAACTTAGAGTTCTGTTAAATAAAAAAATATCAATGCTGTTAAAACAGCGTAACCTTTTTGCAATACGCAAATTTAGAAAGAGTACGTTGTTTTTACTAAATGAGTTCCGCGTGTAAAAAACGATTTGAAGCAGTGTTCTTATGTACACGCCTTATAGGTTAAAAAATGTCACGCACATCTGCAGTTTAATATGGTTTGGAGAAAAATAAATCCATTAGTTTACCGGTAGATGACAGTGATCGATAAAGTACCGATCAAACAAAGTTTATGCTCGTTGCCAAGGGGACATTTCACACCGAAAAAATTCTTTTGCTGTTTCTTTTGCTTTGTTTGTTCCATTCAATTGAGAGTTACAGGGTGTTAACAATGGAAGTCAACGAAGAGAAAATTCTGTACATTTTACAGTTTCTGTGTTTCATAAAGACTAAAATGCAAGCCAGGCCGCTAAGATTACGAATGGTGTTTATGGGGTCGATACTGTAACAGTAAATTACGTGCAATTTTGGTTTCGTCGACTCCGTTCAGGCATTTTTGATGTTAAAGAAAATGTGGATAATGTTGATAAAATCACAGAAATTATCGAAGTTCACCAGGATGTTAGTAGTCGTAGCATGGCACAGGGGCTGACTATTATTTGAAGACGTTCATAAATAAAAGGGTGAAACGGTTAACCAAAGTTAGAAACGATGATGGCCTTCACGGACGAGGCTCAAAAAGAATGTACCTCTCGAAAGCAAGATCAGAAGATCACTGATTTGTTTGTGACAAAGTCGAACTTACCATTGGATGATGCTGAAGCAGAAAAGTGGTTTTAATATATCCAGAGACTACATTCAAGGACGCTTATGTGCAAAAGAGACCTAAAATACGGAGCGCTTTCATTAACGTACATTAAAAAATACTTACGTGGGGTAGGGAAAATTTAGAACGATCGGGCAAAAGTCATATTCACGGATAAATCCTTCTTTTAGGCAAAAAGTTGCATATTTTGGTACTGCCGCGTAACATTGGTACAATTACGTCCCGGATACTGTAGCAGGTTAAACTCCTACCTGTTTAGAATTGACCTCGACGTACTAAACCTATATCCAGCATGTGAAGGCACCCCGCACGACACTAACCACCTTCTCACATGCCCCAACAAACCCAGTCATCTAACACTCCTGGACCCAACCTTTCGAAACAGCAAGTTTCCTGAGCCTACCGTTAGACGAGCTAGCCTAAGACGACCGGTGATTTACACTACACTGACAGGGCAAAGTTACTGCTACAACAACAACAACTTTAATGAACTCCTAAGCATTCAGTTAAGGTTCAGGTTTGGGGCTCCAAAAAGGAGCCTACGAAGATCTGGTCTGGTGGTCAATCCTTGATAAGAAAACGTCAGTCAAGAGGTTAGATGCTATTCAAAGGGCGGCAAGTTTCTGTATTACTGGGGTGCTCAAAACAACGCCAATTTCGGCTCTAAATGTTATTTATTTATTTATTTGCATTTATTGTTAATTCACCTGTTTTGTAGACAACGCGTCGCCAAAGTGGCGCTAAGGTTGAGGAAATCATCGATGCTTAAGGCAAAAAACCAGGGACACTCACGCATATTTGGGATGTTTGGTATTCCTAATACCACCGATTTTTGTGACTCAATGAATACATGTCCAGACAGGTTCTATATCAACCATTTTCATTCCATAGGCGACTGGAAAATGGTGTAGTAAACAATGCAAGTGGGGTCAGTTTATATACAGATGGCTGAAAACTCAGTGATCAGGAGGTGGTGTATATACGCCAAATTACAGGCACCAATATATCCATTCACTTGCCCGATCATTACAGCCTACTCCAAGCCGAAATCTAATCACAGAAGGCCTTTTAGCGGTAAATAAAAGCGCTGTGGCAGGTACAGAAATCTGCATATACTCCGATAGTCAGGCAGCTCTGAAATCGATCCTATCATGGAAATAGTCATCTGAGATAGTAAAAGAGTGTTACAAATTATTAAAAACACTCGCACAGTATTTTTCTATTAATTCACTTTGGTTGGACACCGTAACATTAAAGGTAACTGTAAGGCAGATAAGTTAGCTAGATTGGGCTCCTCGCTCCACATTAGCCAGCACAATGTTGACATACCTATGTCCTTGGCAAGATGAACTTATAAACTTCTAATAGACAGGCGCACCATTAGTGTTGCTGATACCAACTGGAAATAGTTAAACACCTGCGCTATCAGTAGACAAAGGTTGTTGGAATGAACCCATGTGTCGCACTGAGAGTCTAATTGAATTAAGTAGGCGGGATCTAAGAATCATAGTAAGTGTCGTAACTGGGCACTGTCTAATAGGAAGATTACAGCTTCTTCAAAAATCTTCTATACGGGTGCATAGCTCTGCGTAGAAGATAGTTGAGATTGCTCTGCCTCGATTTTCTGGACAACATTGCCGATGTTGCGAATCTCAAACTAGCTAATAAAGGCACAATGGTTTAGAGTGGACCAAGTAGAGCAAGTATGCGATAGTTTCGGTGGCATCACAAGGGACCCCTAACTGTTTTAGGTGCATCGAAGGACAGCCACTTTACCCAATCTAACCTAACCTTAGTTGTAGTAACTACACATTTTGTTATTATAGATAGATAGAGGAGCTGTGGGTATGCGTAATTCCTCATTACTAAACTCGTATGCTCACACATGCCGATTACGAAACAATGAATCTATATGATCAGCATAAAAATCGAAACAGGCGATGTTAAGAAGCCACCCTCTAATAAAGGGTTTTTCAATAAGGGCGGGTAGATGTTGAAATGGAATAAAACAAGCTGTGTGTGAGTTATTGACAAAATTATTTTTTTATTTGAAAGGCGCATATATGCCATTAAGTGTGGAAAATGTGCCTCGTCACTAAAGATGATTTTTCGCCCAAAACTGGGGTTCTCTTCCAAACGATTCGAAGCCCAGTCAGCGAACAAACGGCGTTGTCTATGGTCATCAACTTTGAGCTCCTGGGTCAGTTGGATCTTTTACGGGTGTAGGCCCAAGTCCCAACGCAAAATTCGCCAAGTTGAAGTCTGCGAAAGGCCAAGTTCTTGTGCACGGCGAGGAATAGACTGCCTCGGATTCTGCTGTACACTTTCACGGACCGCGGCAATGTTCTCGGCTGATCTTGCGTTCCTTGAACGTACGGGTGTTGGCTGATTGTTTACTGACCCGGTCGCCTCAAATTTGGCCACCAAACGTTGAAGAGTCGACTTTGAAGGGCCACCACGTCTACAGAAAAATGGGCGCAATGCGCGCAACGTTTGCATTAATGAACACTCGTTTTGATTATAAAGTTTTATCATTTGAACGTGCTGTTCAATCGTGTAACTTGCCATGATGATTTGGCATACACAACTGAATAATAAACAAAAGATTTGACAGATGTCACCAAAACAAAATGGCTGCCACAGGGCGCCAAAATTGACTCGCGCCAATTGAAAAACCCTTTACAAAAATTATAGAATGTATGCAGTGAAGGAATATCTTACGTGCATTGCTCTTAATTTAGTACAAGAACAAATATTGGTGCCTTAAAAGTAGAAATTCTCTCTCTTATACAATACCTAAAGCTTACATATCTTACTGTTCAGATATGGCATTTCTACTTACACAAATTTGGAAATTGGCATCAGTACACGTGCGTACTAGCGGTGGGAGCGGGCGTGCAAGTTTTAGTAAGTACTCCACTTGTGCATCAAGTGAATAATGGCAAAAATATGTGCTCAGGCAAGAAATGCACTTACGCTGCTGCCCACGGAAATGTAATTTTGGAGGAACGGTGTGCGCGCCCTCACAAATTGTTTAAATAAACCAGATCCGCACATGCTTAAATAGAACTCACATCCATACATGTAAATATTTATGTGTTAAATGCTCAGTGCTACAAACATTAAGCAACAGTAAATTGTTCTTGGCAAAATGCAATATTCAGGCATAAAATGCATTTCGTAAGCAACAATCGGCGTGAGACATTTCATATTATACTGCACCGCGAATAGAAACTAAAATATACCAACGTAATATGTAATATGTGTGTATGAATATCTAAATATTGTTAGCTACAATTGCGAAGAATAGTTGCAGTTGCGTCAGCCTTTCGTGCTGAAACTACAAATTTGATTTCGCCTGCTGACGGTGGCAATGTGGTACTCCTAAAGTTTTTATCTAAATCATCTTAACAAGTACATAAATATATTTCCATATCTGAAGGAATTAGTTTCGCAACATCAGTAGAAACTCTAGGGAAGGTATTCTTAATGCATTTTTACTGCCGATTTATTTAATTTATCTATACTAATATTATAAAGAGGAGAACTTTGTTTGTTTGTAATGAATAGGCTCAAAAACTACTGGACCGATTTTAAAAATTCTTTCACCATTCGAAAGCTACATCATCCACGAGTAACATGGATTATATTTTATTTTGGAAATAGGGCTCGAGATATAGGTCAAAACGTGGACCCGGGTAACCTTCGGATGTGTATGTACAATATGGGTATCAAATGGAAGCTGTTGGTGAATGCTTTAGTTCAGAGTATTTCCATCCGCTCCGTGACTAGGGTCTCAAGATAGAGACCAAAACGTGGACCCTAGAATGTGTTTGTACAATATGGATATCAAATGAAAGCTGTTGATAAGTGCTTTAATACGGGGTAATTTTCATACCTATTGATGACTAGGGTCTCGAAATATATGCCAAAACGTGGACCCGCCGTGTCTTTGCACCGAATTAAACCAAACTTACGCACATTGTTAAGTAAGTATTGAAAATGGGTTTCGTAAAGTTTGGTTGTAATTCGGAGCACTGGCAACGGGTACAGCGTTCTTTTGAACCAGCCATAATGTCGCTTACTTTTTTAACGCTTGGGGCGGAACTGAACTGTCAAATTGACAGTGTGAGTTACAATGTGTCAATATTTCTTTCTGATTTGGATGGCATAAGGAAAAAACGTAAGTGCAACATGTAAAAATTGTTTTTGAATTTTTTTGGAGTGGATTTTGGAACAGTGAATAATTTCTTACGAAATTTGAGAATTTAATGTGAAATCCGAATGAAATTATGTGTTCGTGGAAACAAAATTTTTTTTCGTTTTTTTTTTGAAAAATATAAATGGATAATGGTTAAAAAAGCTCCAATGCTTAATAAAACATATAAATTGAAACGAAAAATTCATGGATGATCAGGAAAAAAGACGATTGTTTATTCATATGCGTTGATTTGAAATTTAAAAACAATCTTCTTTTTTCCCGATTTTCAATTTATATTTTATATTTACTCAAAAACAAATAGAAAAACAAAAAATATTGTTTATGCCAAAGCGCTTGAATAAAGAATAAAGAAATAAATAATATGAAAATCATATATTTTCTGTTCTAAACCATATCTATTCTATTTTAGTGTGCCCAGCGAAGGGGGCCGGGTTTGCTAGTTTAATAATATAGTAAAAAAGACACAGAGATAGTTAATCAGTGTTGATCGCTAAGTTATAGTATGTTAATATCTGATTCTTCTGCCTCATACACAACATTGGCTTACCTTTTTAATCACTCTGGTCAATTGTCTCTTATGCAGAGAAAGAAAGAAATTATTGACGTCGAAACCTCTGGTACCAGAGTAAATACTTAAGTATAAGCACCCGCCGTAGCCGAATGGGTTGGTGCATGACAGCCAATAGATAAGGTCTGGGATATGGGGCATGAAATCTCCCCTACAACGCCGTTCTCTTGTGCGTATATTTTTACGTCACAGCCAGAGCTGCTCCCACGGCTGAGACAATCATGTAATCTATAATTTCTGTTTAATATTCATTTGGTGCTGAGTGCTTGAGTAGTCTGAGTAAAACTAAGTAAAAAAATCCTTTCTGAATTTAATAGTGAGTACTTGAAACCAATGCTCGAAATACAAGGAGTCGATTATTCTCCTGTTCTGCAATGAGTTTAGGCTAATGCAAAATGTAGGAATGCTTTCTGGATTTGTTCAGCTCTATCAGCATGGATATTAAATGAAGGATTATATTTAGATTTATGGGATGTTTGCACTTGGACCTTGAAGGATGCGTTAGGATGCGATAGACAACACCTTCAGCGTATAGGGGTCGGAGGTGTCGGAGCAATGACGCCTAACAAATACAAGCATGGCATGGAAATAATAAAATTTATATCATTAGACAAAGTAAGCTTCGTATCGAATATTACACACA
Source organism: Anastrepha ludens (assembly GCF_028408465.1). Taxonomy (NCBI): domain Eukaryota; kingdom Metazoa; phylum Arthropoda; class Insecta; order Diptera; family Tephritidae; genus Anastrepha; species Anastrepha ludens. The sequence continues at coordinate 4,653,242 of NC_071499.1, read as the reverse complement.
AGGCTTTAATTTCCCTAACCCGTGACAGAGGCGCGCTAGACATATGTTAAAAGGCGTCAATACAATTTACACGCTTAAAGAATGTATTTTTGAAAGACCTAATTCTGTTCAGGAATAGACGCAATTTTAAAGTATTCCGAATGGCGAAGTATTCTAAAGGAAATATTAAAAACAATATTTTCTAAAAGAGGAGGACAGTCAACAGAGCTAGTTATGATGTTAGTAACAAATGAGCACCTCAAAATAGATATTCTGTCCTCGAGTGTAAGAAGACCAATTAGTTGGCAACGAGAATAGTAAGAAGGTAGTTAGAGAAAAATATTGGAACATTTTTCTGAACTCACAGTTAGATTGAATTTTTGTGTAAGGCCTGCATACTCTAGTTTGTACCTATGTAATGCAAAATATAGAGATTTAAGTGTGTAGGTGTTCGTAATCGCCTGACAGTTTCGGCGGATAAAAGCTATCATCGAATACGAGCGCGAAAGAATATAATCGACATGGCTATTATATGTCAGCCTGGAATCAAATACAACGCTAAAGTCTTTCATTTGGCCATTTGATCACAGATTGCAAGGCATAGCCAGCAGCAGGTACTATAAGAAGTGGGCGAAGTGTTGGTATGCCTACTATTTATATGTCACATGAAACCTTCATTGGTATTAACCATCAACGGAGGATGGCATGAATGGTATTGAAACAACAGCTACAAGGCAACATCTCTCGGTTAAGTCGGGCTAATCCAGGACTAAAATGGTGAATGAAAATGAAAGAGAGCAATTTCAGCAGAAGCAAACGATGTGATAGCTTTCGCGAAGCCAATGTAGATAGTATCCATCTGAGACTTATTTTCAAAAACGAAAAACAAACGTGTCTGAAAATAGACAGATTTGTGACCATTAAGTAATTGGCGAATAACTCATTTTAACTTGCAGAAATGAGATTTTTAACGGCAAAGGGCAATTTACAATTTACAACCATCTCAAATAATTTGGAAATCGAAGATGGCCTTGAGGTCGGCCTGTACCTCAGGACATAATTTGTATTGCCCCTTTTAAAGACAGGGGTTGCAGACGTTTGTTTCCAAGTGTCAGTAAATATACTTGAGGTCAGGGAGTAATTGAAGAGAAAGGTAAGAACCTCAGTTAGGCATAATCAGTTTCTTAACAAAAACGAAACAAAGGTGCTAAGATTACCAGTACCTTCAATTACGTCCTTAGTTGAAATGTTTAATGACCCAAAGTTTAGCGATTATTCGATGGAGGAGCAGAACCGACTAAATTGCAATCCTGGTCATTTACAAAATTGGTGCAGATCTCGACGAAAGGTTTGCCGAATCAGAGGCAGAACTCGCAAGATAACCACTGTAGAAGACATTGAGGATTAAAATTTCATAGAGTCAATGAAACGCCAGAAAGGCACAAGCTTTAAAGCTTAAAATGAGATCTAGGTATAGAAATTTGTTTAAACAGTTACACTCTTTTCGAAAGTACCAAAAGTTAAGAAGGCGTCATTTAGGAGTCACTGGATGTTTTATTTTTATTTTTTCCTTGTTCTCTGCTCTCGGGAACATAGGTCCTCAACAAGACTATTCCATCGTACACGGTTCTGTGCTGTTGTTTTTGCAACAACCCATAAGATGTCGGCATCTGCTAGTTCGCGCAACATCGACTTTCTCCAAGTGTTTTTTGGTCGACGCCGTCCTCTGCTTCCTTGCGGGTTCCAGTCCAGTGCCATTCTCTTGATACTATCTGGTGGTTTTCTAAGCCTGTGACCTATTCATCGCCACTTTCTGGGTGTGATTTGCCTTAGGATGCCTTCCTCGTTCGTTAATATCCACAGTGCCTCGTTACTGATGGTGTTTGGCCAGAATATTCTGCAGATGATGATCAAAATTTAATAAAACGCAACTGAGTGAAGAAAAGTCACACTCTTTATAGCAGGTTTATTAATTCTCCGATCATCTGGTAATATACCAAAGTTATAAAATTCCAACTCAAGAGTGAAAGACTCATAATGCATTACATAAAATTTGCATTAATTTGATGCATTAAATAAAATTTAGACAATGTATGATTTTAAGATTTGTCTGTATTAACAAGTATGTCATTTTTAAAATCAGTTTCTTCGGAAAACCGGAATTTTTTTTAAATATAATATTGGCATCCTAGTATGTATGCATGTATATATGTAGGATTTGCGGTACTTTACTAACTTAGTACTAAAATCCAACTTCTTACTGTTGCATCGCAGAACATACTTTCATATCACAGGTTTGAGTAGATCATCAGGATCTCCGCAATATGTAAAGTGCGTTGTTAAAATAGCTTAATTAGTAGGAGTAAGAGAGATAGCATAGTATAGCATAGTAATGTTAGAATAATAATGGAAAGTAGAATGAAAGATACCTTAACCCTTAGTTGAATGCATACAAGTAAACTTAATATAATATTAACCTTTAGGTAAAAAGTTTGGTATATAAATATATTGTATAAATTATTATTATTATTATTATATAAATCAATATATTATATAAATTGTTTAATGTGGGTGTCTCCACATATATATATATAACTGGCGCGTACACCCTTTTTGGGTATTTGGCCGATCTCCTCCTTCTATTTGTGGTGTGTGTCTTGATGTTGTTCCAGAAATGGAGGGACCAACAGTTTCAAGCCGACTCCGAACGGCAGATATTTTTATGAGGAGCTTTTTCATGGCAGAAATACACTCGGAGGTTTGCCATTGCCTGCCGAGGGGCTACCGCTATTAGAAAAATGTTTTTCTTAATTTTGGTGTTTCACCGAGATTCGGAGCTACATTCTCTCTGTGAATTCCGAATGGTAGTCACGCACCAACCGATTCGGCTACGGCGGCCGCGTGCATGTAGGTATTGAATCCGAATCACCGTTTTGAGCTCACAGCACTTTTCTTCAACATTAAAACGATATCAAGATCAATTTAATACTTCAAGCAGCGAAAAGCAAAAATATATATTAATAACTTTGTCGTTAAAAAACTGTTTTCATTAAATCGACTTTTTTCGTAGCTCGAACTACGCTGAAATATTATTCAAACGAAAAAAGACAGCGGATGATGCCTTGGAGGCAGTTCCGACTGCCATAGTTGAAATTACTATATTATAAACACCTTAAGTATCAAACGGAATTTGCATAGTAATATAGAGCAACAAAATAAAATACAACAAATTTATGCAAAATGAGTGCTAAGCTACCCTGCGGGTTATTTGCCAAGCGAAAGGCAAACGCAGTTAGGTGAGCAGATAGTCAGACAGTCAGGCAGTCAGACAATCAGGCAGTGAGTTTGAAATATAATACGAAAACGAGCAATGCGAGTAGCAGAAAAGTGCAAATGTTGCCAACCTCGTTGGTTGTTATTCCATTATTTGGTGATTCAGTGCGCGAACGCATGTGGCCTTGTTGCATGTTCATCGGCAGACTGCAGCGCGAAAACGCAGAAAAAAACAAAAGTGGAGTGGTGGTTCTGCCGCAGCCCTGCACATTTTTCGCTAAAGCGCCTTTTTCGCCAAGGTTTTCGCAACTCCGCGGTTGGTACCCCATTGCGAGCTTTTGCATGCCTCTTCGATGGCATTGTATTTGTTTTTTATATTAAATTTTAGAATGTGTGATGTGTTGACACAAAGGACGTCTGAACGCTACTGCCATCTCTTTCAAAGCGAAGAAATTGAGTTAAATTTTATACGTGAGAATATTTCTGCTAGGAATTTTATGCGGGTGGAACATATGAGCATGTGGATGCGTATGGTAATGAGTGTAACTATAATCATGTAAATGTAATCCAACAAAGCGAATTTAAAGTTAATTTTTGAGTAGTTGAAGCAGTTGGTAACACACATGAGCGAAGTAAATTTCTTCTTTTTTTTTTTACTATAAGTCAAATGCCAAAACTTGCTCACCTTTGTACACTGCATACTGAAACTCGCTACAGTAGTAAAAAAAAATTTAATTTTAATTCAATGAAAGTATTTTAGTTTAAAGCTGAAGGCATGAAATATCTGAAAAAACGTGGCTTTGAAATATGTGTGTATATCTTTTAATTATAAATTCTGCTCAAAATTAAAAAATTGTAATCACCTTGTAAAATTGTTTCGTGCGAGTCTTCCGGAGAGTGGAACTTGCGAAATTCGTTCGTATTCAAGCTAATCTTCATTTTGCTTTTTAATGTCATTCACTGTGATTGCAAATGTACAGAATCAGCTGCTACCTTCTGCAAATTTTAATGATATTCAACGTTTTAGAAACAGTGTCGGCTACCAAACGAGTCTTCTTTGTAATATGGCGCGATGAGGAAATGTCTTCAAATTTTTTTTAGCCACGCAGTAATTTATATATGCTAATATGAACAATATGAGTAAACATAATGAGAATTAATGCCGAAATATAGGCATAAGATTAGAAAATTTCAACAGCAAATTAGTAGAGAAGTGGAACAGTGGAAATGTAGCCATAAAATTCACCAAAAATTGAAGAAACAAACAAGGAGTGGTTAGATAAAACCTCTTATATGCTAGTTGATTTGACAATCAACACATGAACTTGAAAGACCAGGGCCTAACAAAGAAAACACGTATTTTTGTTCAAAATTAGTTTTATTCGTCAATGGAATTTCCATCAAGAACAACGCAATCATTCCAGCGCCGCTCTAACATTTCTATACTACTTTTGTAGAACGATTTATCTTTTCCATCAAAAAAGGTCTCAGTTTCAGCAACCTCTTCATTCGAGCGAAATTTCTTACCACCGGATTTTTTTTAGGTCTGCAAACAGTCACTAATTGCTGGAAGCCGAATTTGGCGAATACGGTGAATGTGGGAACAATTCAAAGTTCAATTCATGTGGCTTTGCCATTGTTTTTATTGACTTGGGGCAAGGTGGATTATGTTGACGAAACAAAACAGTGAGCAAACGCGCCACCCACTTTCTCATAGTGAAATGCTCATGCAATATAAAGCCAACCCATTCTTCTGATATCTTTACGATGTTAGCTAACTCACGTAACTTCACTTTTTGATCATTCAAAATTATTTTGTGTATTTTTTTTTTGATGTTTTCTGGTGTAATCGCCTCATTTGGGCGTTTACTGCGTTGTGCATCGTTTTATTGCTGTCCCTGATAGAACGGAGTCCCCATAACACTTCTCAAACCATTGCTTTGCTTGAACGGAGTTTTTAACGAAACAGTGTAAAATTAAAAAACCCAATTCTTCTTGATCCTTTGTTTTGAAAATAACAAAAGTAGCATAACTTTTAACACAATAATTTACGAACTAATGAATAGAATATTACGAATTCTTAACAGCTATCTTTGTAAGGTTAGAACTAACAGAAAAGGAGGTGAATGCAATAAAACATCACGCATCACGTGATCTTGTAATATACAAAAACAATGTGGTAACTAAATTTAACTTGTTGGCAAAACTTTTAATTCTTTAGTCGTTTGAATTGGTTACTCAATTCGACTTGACGTTCCAAAAATATCTAGTTGAAAACCTCTTTCTCTCTCGCTATCTATTTCAATTTACATTCCTTGCCGGAAGCAATTTTCAGAATTAAGTAAAAGTTAAATGCCATATATAACTGGTTTATGCAAAAAGGTGGAATAACGGACCCATTTTACGCAGAAATCTTCCTTCTCATATGCTCGAACTAACATAGTTTTTGTATGTAGTATCTCCGCTCCAGTATCACCCAGTGAGCTAAGATCTTAATCGCTATGTGCTACCCTCCCCCAATTTCTTCCATAATTACGCTGACTGTTTAGTATCTGATCGACCAGATCGAGGTCTTCCTCTTTTATGTCCGTCAGCGCCATCTGACCGCCATAGCGGAATGTGTTGGTGCGTAACTACCATTCGGTAGTTCCTAGATACGAAACCCCGGGAAATTGCAACCCTCCGAGTGTATTTCTTCCATGAAAAAACTTCTTATAACAAACCATCTACCGTTCGGAAGCGATATAAAAGTGTAGGCCCCTATGTTTGAGAAAAACGGCAAGGCGCACGCCACGAAAAGTAATGGGAGCTCGGCCAAGCACCAAATAAAAGGAGATATTTAGCATTTTATAGTTTTTAATATCAATGAGTACTTCTTACCAGATAGGATTACTAGCTTATTGCTTACCAATATTTAATACACAGCGCTTTTATAAGTATAATCACCATCGGCTTGTATTAGAAACAATAACCATTATTTATATAGTAACCCTATAGGGAAATCCATTAGTACCATTTCCAGCGAATTCTTCTACTACTGCCACTCCTTCTCTATAACTTAAAAGAAACTACAAAAATTTCACAAAGCAATTAATAAGAAATGTTACCTGTGTCCTTCGCTGGTTGGGAACGAGTTAGTTGGTTTAAGTGGTGGTGATTCTTCGAGTAGTCAAGTACGTAGTCATGGGACGGTCTTTCCCTTAACCCTCAAACTCCTTCTCACCATAGTTTCTTTTGGTGTTTCCTCTTAAGATTTAGCTGGTTGGAGCAGAATTAAGTGGTTCAGCCGCTAGATATAAGACATACGCTGTTTTGGACCAAATGCTTGTTGAAAGGCTGCACTTTCTCGCATGTAGCCCACTGTGCAATGTTTTATGCGAACAAAGCCGGTGCTCTGTGGGCTAATAATAATAAAAATAATATTTAAGATGTATAGCCATTTATGTGGCCTAAGTTAAATTATCAAATGCAAATTGCTTATTGTTGTCCATTGGAGCACTCTAAATGGGTCAAAGTGGGATTTTTCGTTCGACCCAAATTGGGGGACATCAGAATTCGTTTTAGAGGTATGGTTCCTTCGGCAAAGTTTCTTACTTTGATCCCTAGAATACGATTTTCACAGAACAATGAGCGATTTTTAAATCGACCCGCCCTAATAAGAATAGTAAGTGCAATTTCACAACCCGTTAAAGGAAATAAAAATCGTTAATAAAAAAAAAAATTTTATCGAAATTAAAAAAAAAAACCAAAAAAAATTAGATATTATTACAGGTGTTCCACATCGCCATCGAAAAAAAAACTTTGGAAAATTTGAAAAATTATTAAATTATAAGAAAAAATCAAAATTAAAAAAACGAATGACTAATGACTAGAAAACTCCTTCCATTATACTTGGATGTGCCCATAATTATGAAACTTGCCTAAGTCATTTACAGGGTTGCCAATATCGACGGACCCATCTGGCAACCCTGTATCTTTTGACAGAGACGTCAGATCGCTTAATGACATACCGCGTTGAAAGTCAGTTCAAGCAAATTTTTACCATGGAACATTACACGCCACGCGAGCGCTCCCAAATTGTTGAAATTTACATTCAACAAAAGAAGTCAATTGAGAAAACTCAACGTGCGTATAAAAAATTAAATAATGTGAAAAGTGGGCCTTCTAAGAACACCATTAAACGTTTGTACGAAAGGTTTTCGACTGGTGATGCTCTTCAAAAACAAAACCGACCAAGACGTCGCCAAGGACATCCCAAAATCGCCGTTTTCAGCAGTTGGGCATTGCTCGGACCACTTTACAACGAATTATCCGCATTGATTTGCATTTATTCCCGTATAAGATTCAATTGACGCAAAGATTGTTACCTGCGGACAAGCCTCGTCGATTGGAATGGGCCCAAAGAGTCATCGAAATCCATCGGGTCCGTCGAATATGGGCAACCCTGTATTTCTTTTTTCGAGATATTTATTGTAGCAAATTACATTTGGATAGAACAAAAAATGTTTTTACATTATGCGACCTTTATTAGTCTTGATTAACCGAAATTTATTATGCAAAACAATTTTTTTTTTTAATTTCAAAATTAACTGAATGTCCTTTAAATGACCTAAATCAATAAAGGACTATGGGTTTTACTTGAAGCAATAAATATAGTGAAATAATTCATGAAAATTTATTAACTATTTTAAAATGGTAATCCATTTTTATCATTTCGAGTTTTTTAAATTCTTAAAATATATCTGAACAATTGTAGGGATGTATGTTGGTATGTTGATGTTTTTCTTCCGCTACTGGTCTAGTGGAGGTGTATAGTGAAATCAGCTTATCAGGTGAAAGTTCCGAAACGAGGAATTTAGAATCATCTAAAGAAATTTTATAGAACATTTTATAAAGTTGTGTTTTTTATAAATTAATTTCTTTACTCTTCTTGTTGTTGATTATTTTAATGATTTCGTTGCAATATAATCCTTTAATGCTCTGGATTGCATAAGTAATTTGCTTATTTATTTTCATTTCCATCTACCCAAAATCACGGTTACACGGTAAAAACGAATGACCTGACGCATTGGTCGACAGGTTAAAGTACATATTGGGAGGGATGTTTGGGAGATACCAAGAGATACATTTTATTCAAAATCCAAATATGACGCCTTGGTCTTTTTGTGCGACAAGGATTACTGATTTTGTATACCTCTCTGCTTTGATGCTGTTAAACTTTGAGACCATAAGTACCGAACTGGTGAGCAATTGGCAAAATCGTACAAGTTTTGAACCAGAAACTCCTTCTTTCACTAGTCAGCTGTTCTCTACAGAAAATAACCGGGCTCTTAATTCAGTTAATCTACACATCGACCACACAAACAATGAAATTCGATTCAATTTAATTCGAACTCGATTAGTGTTGATTGGCGGGTGCGATTTCGTAAACGTTGCCAGCGGCAGTTGAGCTGTGTTTGTGTGTGTGCTTATTTACGCACTTGTGTGAGTTCAATTATTATAATTGATAAGCCAAATTGCACATTTTGGTAATGCGAGACGATTTCGCAATAAATTTTTAAGTGCTTATGTAGTGGTGGGTCATTGATACATTTCAAATACCATTGACCCTGCTACATTTGTGTTTGCCGAGCTACGGTGTTGGTGTGATATGAAGAGGTATGTAAATACAAGTAGGTAGCTTAAATGTGGCATGTGCTTATGCCATGTGCTATTATTTGTATTTACGGCTGCGTCTTTGTGTGTTTTCACAGCTCACAACTAGCACTTAACAAATAAAGCGAAAAAATATACAAATTAAATGAAAGTTCAGTGAAAAAAGACAATAAATTTCATTAATTTTTTTGCTTATTTTTTTGTGTACTCACTAGCAATTGATAAAAGCCAGCTTTTGGTCAGAAAATTAAAAAGCAATTGAAATTTATTTAAAATACTTAAACTATCATATTTTGAGTGATAAATAACGAAAAATATAAATTTTAAAGAGAGCTCACCTCTACAACTCCAAAATGAATCACTCTTTCGGAAGATTTGTAATATTTGCAAATGGCTTCGTACGTCAATCACATTTGACACTTCTGAACTAGACAGCTACCGTACACAAACAGGCAAGCAATGAAGCGCGAAAAGGTCAAAATAAAGATTTCCATCAATCAAATTAATTTTTTTTTTGTTTAGTAAAAAAAATATTCAATAACAACATTGGTTGATTAATTTTGGATTTAAACAAAAAAGGCAATACAAAAGAATCTGTATCTGAAGCTTTGATTCAAATTCTGAAAAAAAATTTAATGATATAAATCGACGATAATTGAGATCCGAGTGCGATTTGGAATACTCTGCTGATATTCCTTTGCTGTCACATTCACCTTTGAATTTTGTTCGCTTCCGCCCAAACCATTCGCGGCCCAAGGTAACGGAGACTTGTAGTCGTCGCTTGTTTAGGGTCAACGGCAGACCAGCAGACAACTGGCAATGAGCCAAAGTTGATGAAATGTGATACTCCAGCAAATTGACCTGCTTGAGTTAGAGTCGAATCATCGATTGGTTTGAAGTTTTTGGAATTACATAAATACTGATTGTTAGGGGTTAGGCCAATCTAAGATAAAATCAATAATTTTTGCTTAAATATACCCCAAGCCTTAGAAAAAGCTTACTCAAATAATTAAGGAACAAAAAATCTCTTAATACTTCTGCTTGGGTCGAAAAAATCTGCTGTATTTTCTTTACTCGCGTTTAAAATTGAAAAAAATTTATGTTCGCTGTACCTTGAAAATTATATGACTCTTGGTCCACCGCGCACCCGTTCAAAAACAAAGAGTTGTGTCGAAATATTTTTGTAAATACACACACACACCTATTTCAGGAATCGAAAAGCTTGACCCACGTTTAGTCGATAGATTTGGATTCAACTCAGTTTATTCTTTTTCTTTGAAGACTCATTAAATGATTTTGGCCACCTTTAAAAAAACGCGTCAGTAATTTCTATAGCCAACACCAAAGCAAGCAAAGCCCCTTTCTGATTGTTACCGTTGTTTTTAGCATCACATCTTCATTCTCAGCATCCGCTGGTACTCCTGGATACGACTTGTCTTAGCTTGCTTATCAAAGATTATTATACTTCTCTACCTGCCCTTTTTGCCGCCGAGTGGCGTTTTTGCTATTATGAATCATCCTGAAATTTAAGCAGCAGACTTGTTTGCCCCATCAGCTTGAGATTAAATCCACGGTGAGCTGCAGATCGGTGGTTCAATTCATTCGACTGCACAATATTAGTAACCCATCAGAAACACCAACAAAAACCAAACATCTATTACATACTTTCGTTGTGTTTTGGAAGAAATATTTTCGCTTATTCATTAGCTTCACTTTCGCTGATAAGCAAGTAAACTCAGTAAAATGGTCTGCCTCGCAATTGTGTCACAAATCTTAACCTCCCGAACGTTGATGAATTTATGAGTTCAGTTTTGTTTTGCCACGCGCGCACACAAGGCGTCACTCTGGAAGGCGTTGGTAATTTCGCAAGCGAAACCGACGATTTAGACACAACCACAAATCATAGAGATATCATTATTTCCAACAACAATAATTCGTAGGCAGTACATTTTCGTGCAGACTCGAATTTGCATGCTTGCTTAACTTTTTGTACTTAATCATATTTTCTTTCTTTTTTGTTGCTTCAATTTTCTACTTAATTCAGGGGTAGGGGAAAACCTCAGAACGAGGTGCTGTTGACAAGCTTCTTTTGGCAATTGTTTACTGGATGGCCGCATAAGATTAATGACTTTGTGGGAGTATTTATGTGAATGCGTGGTTTTGAGTTATAAATCGAAGGGGAGGAGTTGCAAAATGTGGTTCTCTCTAATAGGTGTTGGACAATTTCTTAGAATTCAATAAACAAATAATTCATTTCTGCCATTCTTACATTTCGCCGATTTATTACACACAGATTGTATAACGAAGATAAGAGGATGAAGAGAGTAAATAAAGTTTATATGTATGTATGAATGTAACTTTATACATACATATATATAATATTGACCTGGGGATATCCCCTGAAAAATGATTGCATATTCGCATATAATGCGTATATCGCTCACGTATCTTGACAATAGGAAGAGGCGCGCGTGACTATCGCGAGAGAGGATTTTTTCCTACATATAAAGTAATGCTTTTCACATTTCTATATATTCTGATAAAATAAATTAATAATTAAAACTACAAAAAAACAAGTACTCATTTACTCTGCATAATCGTATAGCTGCATGTGTTAAAGATTTTGCAAGGGCCGCGTTATACTTTTTATCTAAAAGTACCGGACAAGCAGATGGGCTATCATAGTGAACATATAAATATTGCACCCATTTTATGGATGATTTAATGTTGAACTCGGATCTTATATTGCCAATCCTGGTGAATGAAGTTTACTTAGGTAATTTTACAGTTGAACTGCCTTAATCTAAATCTCAAATGATCAGTCTGTAGGTCAGCTCTATACTGATAAACAGAGCCGCTTGCGAAGTGGCAATGCTGATAGACTAAAAATATTAAACCAAGCGTATTAAAATATAGTTGGGTATAAAAATAAGTTGTTTGTTGTTGTGATTTTATTTATGTTTCTGCTCTTTTTTAATGAAAAATTCGTTAAAAAGTACTTTTTTTTGTATTCTTTGATCCGGGGAAAAAGTTCGATTCGGTTCGGCCTTAAACTTCGATTATCGGTCGTTCTCTGCTTATTATCATAAATACTACGCCACGTCTAAATCTTTTTAACTTGAAGTAAATTTGGAAACCATATTATGCTTGTCCTATTAGTAGGCCCGAATGTGTCCAGAAAGCTTTTGTGCGTTATGCTTTGCGTTCTTTAAATTTCACTGATCCAATTCAATCTCATAAAAGTCGGTGCTTGCTCATAAATCTAAAATCACTAGATATTAGAAGGACTATTCTCTCCATTACTTTCCTTTTCGACTTGATAAGTACGGTTATTGACTCCCCATCGCTACTCGAGAAAATCAATTTCAATATTCCTCAGCGAAGTTTACGGAGTCATGATTTTTTCTGGTTAGGGATGGTAAGAACTAATTATGCTTCCAATGCTCCGATTTCTAGAATTCTGAGTGATTTTAATTCGCTTTCAAATCATTCTGGCCTGGATTTTTCTTCCACAAAGGATCACTTCAAATTGATTCTAAATAAATTGTTGAACTAAATTCTTAGTATTATCTAATAATCTTCCTCTGTAAATTATAAGAAATTTTATCTTTTTCTTTCACTCATAACAATTGAAACCAGTTAATTATAAGTTTAATTTTACTTTGATTAATTTATTTAGCATTAATCTGTTTTCATAGTCTGTAAGAAATACTGTATTTTTTAGACTATTAATTAATTAAATAAATAAATAAATAAATTAAAGATCCACTAGTTATTTCCCAATTTACCACCGAATATCCAAATGTGCTTATGTATTAAATATAAGTAGTGTTCACCCCTTGGTTCAGATGCCATCAGTTATATCTCTTACTTGCCTTTTGCTCTTTATCTTTACCTATATCTGTATCTTTATTTATTTACCTTTGTAAATGAGGAAAGTCTCGACGTTTTAAAAGGTATTTTGAATATAGTGTCCTGATGGTTCACTTCTAAACTTGTCTGTAACTTTTTATAATTTTTCATAGAATTTCAGTTTAGCTTCGTGTTGGGCTGCAGTTTTTTAAAAATATGTGCATATTTTATGTAAGTAAAGCATCTTTTCGTCCACTGCCCCTATTCAAATTAATTTTCTAGCTTTCATACCATAAAAACCGCTATTTTTCCCTGCATTCACTTTCTAACAGCTAACTTTATTCATACATACGGCGAGAATAATGTACTCGTAGCGGCAAAAAGTGATTACTCTATTCAGTTGGTTAGTGCTACGTTGCGTATACGTAACCACCGAAAGCGCTTCTTTGGTAAAAAATTGTTTCGTTTTCCAGTTTTGTTCGTTTCTTTTTTGGTTGCAATGTGAATGCAAAAAGGTCGAATGATCATGAACTGAGTTGAAAGCTGCGTAAATCGTGCTTGTTTGACATACAAATTTCGACACACACACACACACGCACACACCGCATGAAATATGGCACAAGAATGAAAGAGCTGCGTTTTTGTAATGGATTCTTCACAAACGGCTTTTCAGTGGAATTTTTGTTAGCACAAAAACTAAATTTGGCTTCGTTATGTTGTCTATTTCCAGTTATTTGTACCTCTTTACTTTTTCAAACTGTTCAATTATCCGAATTTTACAGTACAATCTGAGCGAATGCTGCCTTTACAAGTTATACATATGCAAGTACGTACGTACATTAGGCCATTATTATGACTATATGCAGGTTCAATTAGGATTTTATATTTTATCGCACCAAAATTTTACTACTAGTACATTTTCTGTGTTTGGAAGAAGTACGCGCAGTCATACAGCAACGAATACATACATACCAATATTGAAAAACAAGTCTCCGAGTCTCAAATTAAAATCAGATTTAATTTCATTCTAATTGAAAATAACAAAAAAATGTGGTAAACATTTTACAACAATAGCCGTGATTCATTATTCATTCAACTGAAGTTCTTAAATTCTTTAGGATCATATAAAAGTCGAGAGTAATAATGGACTTCTGCTTACAGGTGCACTCGGCGAAATAAGCCCTTTGCTTTTAACAGAGCAGTTTATGAATTTTTTAGCGCAATCAATATCCGGTAATTTTTTTCACCATCCCCCTAATCTTGCCCATGCCTTGAGAAAATCATGAGGTTTTCAAAGACAATTTTTATATAATATTTGTTGCCTCTTCATGATGTTAAAATCATAAGAGGCAGTTTTAGCGCCAGCATAAAAAATTAGCCTCTAGGCTTACAAGGCGTTCGAAGTGCTGAACTCGATAGAATGAGGGGATGTATTCCAACATAAAAGTTTCCATGAACGAAAAACCGAGACGATTGTGTTGCTATGGAGGGGAAACATTCTTTGGAATTTCAAATGCCTTTAGATTTACTTGCGACCTGATATCGACTTAGTTCTCTATTTTGTCCTAACCAAGTTTGGACCCTACTTCGTATTCCTCCATCCGTGTAACTACCGTTGGGGATTCCTTCGCTGATGGGGAGTGACCAAATGCCTTTCAATGAAATTTTGTGTAGCTGTTCCCCACGGCCCAGCTGAGTTAGAATAGTAATTTCTAAACAACGACAAATTTTCGATCGATCCATCTTGAGGATTTTCTACCTTAAGTGGGTTTCATCTTAGTGCTTGAGTCGTCCCTTTCGGTTGCAAACTTCGGACAGAAAAATATAGAAACAATGTTTCGCACCATCAAAAAGATCCTCTGCACAGAATATGCAGTATGGAACGTCCTCATACTTGAACTTGTATAAGTATGATGTAAATCATTCAAGCCCCGTCAGTACTTGGGCCAGGTGGAGATCCACTTACCCACTGTTGGCTGCGTGATTACATCGCTCTTGCCACAGCATGCAACGAGCCATTCCTCACAACTCGTCTTAGTTGCTGTTCCACTCGCCAGCATATAAAGTCCTTCGGAGGAGCTTCTTCTCTTAGTGAGTTAACTTTTCAGCCTACTAATTTTGTTGAACAAAAATTCCGTCCCTGCCTCTCGTAGGTTGAAAATATAAAGCTTAGTGGTCGCTATAGGTGTATTAATTGCTGACGTCTTGCTGTATTTGACCACTACAGGGTCCAACACTCGAAGTGTAACCAATTAAGAAGGTCATAAATTAAGTTTGAAAAATTACGTTTATTCAATTCAAAGTAAAAAATATGTGAAAATAATACAAAATTAAGAATCCATTTACTTTTGCACGATATGACTACCTTTTGTCTTAACTATGGCCTTCAGCCATAGGGACGGTTACAACGTCCCAAACGATTACTTGTGGCGGGTGCTTTCTCCTGCTGGCCACTAGATGACTAAAATTCTCGCATGACCAGTCGGTCAAACAAACCCTATCGTTTTGGGAGCTTACGAGCTGCTCAATACGAAAAATTTTTTCGTCAGAAATTGACCCCTTTCGGCCAAGCGAAGCAACTCCTACGCTCTCACAAACATGACTTATTGCTGCGCGTTTCCTTGTAATGCTTGACTTTGAAATCATTTTTCAGTATGCAGCGGATGCTACTATCAGGTATTTTCAGTTCTTTCGCCCTTTGCTTGGCACTTCGTCGGGGATTTCGCTCAAGTCGCTTTTTCACTTTTCGAACCATTTCACGTGACGTGAACGTGAAACGTGACGTTTGATGGCTACCTCCATGACGTTTCGCGATGCTCCCAGGTAATGGTGCAATAAACGGAAACTTTATTTACCTTAAGGTGCTCGAGCTCACAAACAATCGTTGGTTGTGATTTTCCAGCCAAATATAATGCAATCACGCAATTACGTTTGAAATCCATTACTGATTTTCTTTTTTCGCGTTTACTCTCGGCCAAAGGCTTCCGCGCGCATGTAAATTAGACCAAACGCGCAAAATCAAGTTATATTATTATAGGTATAATTAAGAAGCTTAAAAAAATCGGTTCTTAGAAGAAACAAAGGCATGTCCGAATAGATTTGTGAATAGCATTTAATTCGATCTGAGCCCACATGACGGGTGCACTCCTTGCATACAGAGTTCTTATAAAGCCAATGGGGAAAAAATTTAAATTACAAAGCGCTCTCTATTGAGTGTTAAGATAGATTCGGTCTAGAAGGGGTGGGCTATCCACAACGCCATTAATAACATCAAACACGAGGGATAAAGATAAAATAGAGCGCCGAGATCGCAGAGATTTCAAATTGATAAGTAGGCATCTAGAAGGGTGTGAGGGTATGGGGTCATGAAAACGAACGAAACGCAGAGCAAAGCCAATGAAAACTATTTTGATACATACAATTCGAGTTATGTGATAGGCATGATAAGATCTCCATATAAGGGATGCGTATTATACTTTAGCCAGACGCACTAAACTACGAATATTCCGTATTGTTGTACTGAAACGAAACATGGCTGGTATCTAACACAATCACACAGAGGCTACAATCCTTCATCAACAAATGCCTCCGCATCATTTGCAGAATATTCTGGCCAAACACCATCAGTAACAACGCACTGTGGAGATTAACGAACGGCGATCCCATCCCATATAGCATCACGAGAATGGCACTGGACTGGAACCCGCAATGGAGCAGAGGTCACGGTCGACCAAAAGCATTTGGAGAAGGTCGATGTTGCGTGAACTAGCAGATGCCAACATCTCATGGGACGGTGCAAAAACAACAGCACAGAACCGTATACGATGGAAGTGGCCCTATGCTTTAAAGAGGAGTGAATAAGGGGGGAAAAAATTATACTTTAGAATGAATAATTAAGAGTAAAAGGCCCTATAAATTCTCTACTGTAGCACCTTATGAACGCTAATATAGCATATGACTTCGAAATAAATTAATTGATATAACTGCAAAAGTGAACTTTGCATCAAAAATAACTCCAAAGTCCAATATTTCACTGACCGATATAAGACAATAATTAGAGATAAAATAAGATGTCTTTAAAGAAGAAAACATTGAAAGAAGTAATGCGGTAGCATAACGAAGTATTTAAAACTAATTAATTATTATTACACCAAGAAAAAGTTGTATCAAACTTATTTTTGAACATTTGTGAATCGGATGAGTTTCTTTCATTGGAATAGACTTTACAGTTGTCAGTGTAAAGTAAAAACTGGGAATTTGAAAAACAGTATTTTATGTGGTTGATAATCAAGGCCAATAGCGAACGCCCCAGAATAATACCTTGGAGGACTTCAGGTGCTGCAAAAGAAGTATATGATTGATGATTGCTAACAACCACCGCCCACCTACGATTCAATAGGTAGGACTTTTGGCCCAAGCAATCGTAGATGGAAAATCCAAATATTACGTAATTATTCAATTGCAAAACTACGTAGAGTTCCTCGAATTGGCATGGGTGTGATTACAATTCTATTTATTTTTATTTGAAATTCCTGTACAATTTCGTCTTCGTATGTGCACTAAAATCATTATGAAGCATCAAAAATCAATTGTGGCTTATTATAGCCCGCAAACAAATTGCTGTCGAATAGTTTGTTTAAAAATCATATGAACAACAAATAATTTTAATTGTTTTGCGGTTACTGCAAACGCCCATTTTAATTGAATGTTTATGTTTCTACTTATATGTGTGGCTGTTCATAATTAAAAAGTTTTTTGTTTCCATATAAATTTGCAGATTCGTGTTAGATAATGAACGAATTATAATGAATTATACGAATTATAATTGTGGATATGCAAGTAGGGCAGCGCTAGCTTACACGTTTTATACTATTATTATTATGTTTAATATACTGTTCATTATTATATAATTAATATACTGTTCAGCCCTTGGGGGAACCTGTTATCCCTATAGGGCGCGTCCCCAGGTGGTGGATAGGGGAACGCCTCCCAGATATGGAAGGTAGGAGAGTAGGTCTCCCGCGAACCACACAGGTCGAAGACGTAAACTTCGTTAAAAAAACTCCCTTAACCCAAGGTGTGATGCGACCCGTGCCTATTGGGTGGGTTTGGCAGCCGGGGGATAAAACTAGGCTGTCTTTTAACGGAGCCCTCCTGACACCAGGCCGCCTCAGGTTGTAACGGTGGCCTTACCATGGTATGGGGCGCTGCCATGGCGGACCGTTTATTTCCCCTAAATCCTCATTGGTCACCGCACATGGCGACATGTGCAGCCTTCTGGAAGGGCAGGTGACCGTACGAAACAGTATGAACAAACAACAAAAACAAACAAAAACTTCGGATAACGCTACAAAGAAGACGGACAAACGGACGGACACAAACCCACAACGAACGGATATACGGACGCACCCATTGACACAACAGATTGGCAAATGGACAACACGGACCGACACTAACGAACTGAGGAAGTTGGGAACTTCCTCAGAGGACGAACTCTTGGCCTCCAGCCAAGAGACGGTTGATGGCAAAGCTGTGGGCCACAGCACGCCATCAACCCTAAATCAACCATCTACATCCGCTGATGCCAAGGGGCAAAAGCGCCAAAACGCTAAAAAAGGCCCGTCCAGGTATAAGCTTTACCAGAGGTCTCTGACTATTCTCGGAAGAATAAGAAAAAATGAGGCCGAAGGGAAAACTCATCCAAAGTACGCGGCCGATAAGGCAAGGTGCCAAAAGGTGGTCGATGAGTACCTGGCGTTCCAGGCCACCCAGAAGGCAGAAGCCGTGAAACGCAATCGTTCGCAGGACGAAAGCGACAAACCAACGAAGAAGCACAAAGTGTCGGTTCACACAGCTTCAATAGCAAAACCAACCAAACGCTCATTTAATGAGGTGGCACGGGATCACCTGCAAATAGCGTTGGTTGACGAAATAACTAACCGCGGTAAACCTGCATCGGATAAGTGGTCCGAAATCGAGGCACGGCTGTCACGCATTGTCGTCGATCACGTCATGGCAAACCCGGAGGGTCATGTGCCAGGATTTGATTCAATGGAGGTGGTCCGCGGATACAGGGTGATCAAGTGCGATGATCAACTCTCCCTTAACTTCCTGCAAACAGTTGTGGGCAAAATCCAGAGCGACTGGGAAGGTTTGAGGCTCAAACTAATCCCGGCCAGCGAAATCCCTCGACGGCCAAGGGCTCGCATCTGGATTCCGAACATGGAATTCGAAGCTAGGCAACTTATTCCATACCTGCAGGCACACAACCGCACTGTTCCGATGGATGACTGGAGCATCATCAAAGCGGAGGCTCCGCAAAAGAACAGTGTGTCCTTCCTTCTCCAAATATCGGAGGAGAGTATCGAGCCACTGGGAAAAGTGGACAATAAACTTCGGTTCGGCGTCAGGAAAACGCAACTGAAGATATTCCGATCTGCAAATCCGGAGGATGAACAGGACGAGGTGGACGGCGCCAACGAGTTGCTCACAGGCATGCAACTTGACGACGCCGCATCTACCAAAAACGATGGCGCTAATGAGCAGCACCCAGGAGTGCAGCTTGGCGACGCCGTCAAATTGTAAAGCGACCAGCTGCATGGGTCTCAAGGTTGTCCAAATAAACCTGCAGCACTCGCGGACTGCAACGGACAACCTAACCGTTCTCCTGGCGGAGGAGGACGTCGCCATCGCTTTAATCCAGGAGCCCTGGGTGCGGAGCACCGAGGTGAAGGGGTTTACTGGGAACAACCACAACCTTTTCTACAAACGGACTGAAGGTAACCCCAGATCTTGTATTGTAGCTAAGAAACATTTGAACATATTTTTAATCCCATCATACTGTTCACAGGATGTGACGGCTGTGGAGGTAGAAGCCGCTGACGGTGTCGGCATCATATTGGCTTCCATCTACATGGCACATGATCGGCCAGCACCACCCGAGGAGGCTCGTCGGCTCGTGCGTGAAACCAGAAACAAGAACCTGCTGCTCGGATGCGATGCCAACGCGAGGCATGCGTTGTGGGGAAGCTCCGAGACAAGCAACCGAGGTGAGTCTTTACATAATTTTATTATTAATACTAACTTATCGGTATACAACAGGGGTAACACTCCCACTTTCATCTTTCCTAGTACGGAGTACTTCAGAGGATGGGACGAAGTGATTGATGTTACTCTGCTGTCTGAAAATAGCTCAGTAAGGGTAGATAATTGGAGGGTATCCAATAAAAGGTCCTTTTCTGATCATAGTTGGATCCTGTACGATTTGGATCTTAAGGTAGATCCACCCCTACCGTATCGAAATCCTTTACGAACCAACTGGAAGAGGTTCAAAAATGTAGTAAACAAGAGGATAGGACAGACTCCTATCCCTCAAATCACTCTCACGGAAAACCTTGAGAGTAGGGTCATAACACTGGAAATGGCATTTAGTAGGGCCTACAAAACGTCCTGCCCCATAAAATTTAGCAAAAAAACTCACCCTCCTTGGTGGAGCAGTAAGCTCTTAAAACTAAGGGAAAAATCTAGATCAACGTTTAACCTCAGCTACTCGACGGGAAATTGGGAATTGTATAGAGAAAGTCTGAGACAGTACAAGAAGGCAATCAGGGCCGCCAAAAAAGAGAGCTGGAGGGAATTTTGTTCGTCAATCGAATCCACCAGGGATTCTGCTAGGCTCAGCCGTGTTCTTTCCAAAGACCACTCAATGGCTTCTTGGGTCAAGAAACCTGATGGAACTTGGACTGCTACAGCAGAAGAATCGCTAGAGCTTCTGCTAAACACGCATTTTCCGGGATGCAGCGCTTACGAAAGTGAGAGGGGAAACATTAGGCGGAGCCTACACACAGCATCTTGCAAATGAAATTATTACGAAAGAAAAAGTTGCATGGGCAATCAAATCTTTCTCACCCTTTAAATCTCCGGGGCCAGATGGGATCATTCCAAAGATGTTACAGGAAACCTTGGACTGTATCCTACCATGGCTAGAGGAAATTTTTAAAGCGTGTTTAAACTTAGGCCATATTCCAGATAGCTGGAAACTAGTCAAGGTCGTCTTCATACCAAAAGTAGGTAGAAGAGGACATGAATCAGCGAAGGACTTCAGGCCAATCAGTCTTTCGTCTTTCCTGTTAAAAACTTTTGAAAGACTTTTGGATACGCACCTCAGAAGCTCTTTGGAGAGCTCTGGTATATCAACTGCACAATACGCATACCTCAAAGGCAAATCTACGGAGACAGCGCTTCACGAGGTAATCGGAACAATAGAGGGCTCTCTAGAGACCAAACATTATAACATGGCGGCGTTCTTAGATATCGAAGGCGCCTTTAACAATGTTAGCACAGATGCCATCCAACGGGCGTTGATAGACCTGGAGGTGGACAGTTGCATCAGTAACTGGGTCATCTCCATGCTAGAAACCAGGATCATCAAAGCTAATATGGGTAATATCAACATAACCAAGAAGGTCCACGGGGGCACTCCACAAGGGGGAGTATTATCTCCACTTCTTTGGCTATGGGTGATTAGCAAAATCTTAATAAAACTTGACGGAGGTGGGGTAAAAGTGGTGGCGTACGCTGATGATGTGGTGGTAATGGTGTCAGGACTGTGTCCAAATACGATCAGTGGGATCATCCAAAGGGCGTTAGGCGAGCTTAACTCTTGGGCCACAGGATGTGGGCTAAGTTTAAACCCGCGTAAAACAGAACTTATGCTTTTTACCACCAGATACAAGGTACCAACTTTTACCCTACCAAATATCAACGGACAAACTCTGTCTTTATCAACCAGTGCAAAGTACTTAGGGGTAATTTTGGACTCCAAACTTAGCTGGAAGTTAAACATCGAAGAACGGGTAAGGAAAGCAGAAATTGCTTTATATGCCTGCAAACGTATGCTTGGAAGAAGATGGGGTCTTCAACCTAAGCATACATTATGGCTGTATAAGGCGGTTATACGACCCATTTTAAAGTATGGTTCGGTAGTTTGGTGGAAAGCTCTAGGGAGAGAGTACAATACCAAATTACTCGGCAGAATACAAAGATCAGCCTGTGCAATAACGGTCGGTGCAATTAGATCATGTCCTAGAGAGGCTCTCAATGCACTGACACACGTTATTCCAATAGACCTACATATAAAGAAGACGGCAACCATAAGTGCATTTAGGTTAAATGAAGCGGGTCGCTGGAAAGGAAAAACTTATGGTCACGCTAGTCTGTTATCGCGACAAACTCAGTTAACCTCGGTGAAGACTGACTACATCGTCCCGATGGTAACGTTCAATAGGAATTTTGCCACTCTCTTTCCATCTAAAAAAGAATGGAATAAGGGATTCTCTCTAAACAACTTCGATACCACAGTCTATACAGATGGCAGTAAAAAGGACTGTGGTGTTGGAGCTGGTATATATTCTCATAGACTTGGAATTGAAAAATCTGTGCGTCTCCCTAATACCAGCAGCGATTGGGGAAGCCTGTAGGTTACTAATCGCAGATTTCTCTTTTAAGGGCAATATCGCTATTCTTTCGGATAGCCAAGCCGCAATCCAGGCGCTGGACGCGACTATAACAACCTCTAAAGTGGTGGAGCAAAGTAGGAATAGCCTCACCAACTTGAGTGAAAACCATAGAGTAACCTTGATTTGGGTCCCGGGACACCGGAACATAGAAGGTAACGAAAAAGCTGATGAACTGGCAAGAGGGGGATCTGCCATGAATAGCGCTCTTGCAGTACCAGTATTCTCTCCACTAGGTGCGGTCAAGAATGCAATTTCCCTAAAATACCTCCGAATTGCAGATTGTAGATGGAGAGGCCAGACGAAATGCAAAATCAGCAGAACGTTATGGCCCACCTACAACCTCAAGCAATCGTTGACATTAATAAACATGAAACGACGGGACACCTGCAGACTTACGGCAGTCATAACTGGCTTCTGGTCTATCGGAGAACAGGCATCCAAAATGGGCATCCCTCACAACACATACTGTCATAGTTGCAAACAACCGGAGGAAAAAGAAACAATCTTCCATTTCCTCTGTGAATGCCCTGCCCTATGGAAGGACAGAATGTTAACCCTGGGCAAACCGCTGTTCGAGAGTCTCGAGCAACTGTCTGGCGTAGACGTCAACAACCTAATAAGGTTCCTAAACCGCACAGACTGGATATAGTCCTGCTGCAAATAACTGTTAAACAATTTGGTAACGAGGATGTGGCAACAAAATGGTGCGGAAGCGCTAGTTGGATTCTGGATGAATCACCACTCTAACCAACCAACCAACCAATACTGTTCAGAAGCCACTCTAAACCACGAGTCCAACGTTGCTCCCGCTATTGAAAACTTCCTTGGCATTCCACTTAATTCATTCAACACAGTGGTTACACCTTCCCCTTTCATATGCCACTTCAATGAGCTCTCTTGCGGAACGACTTCGTCCAGGGAAATGAGAATATTTCGCAACGGGCGAGAAGTATGCAGTAGCAAATGGAAAATCACCAATATTTCTTTCAGTCAGGACTCGGACATCCCTGCCACTTCCCTCTTATTCCATTTATTGCCGACATTGTTTAAGGATCTCAGTGTCATATTCAACTATCAAAGTTTCACCTCCTGTGACTCATCCAATTTCCGCCATCATTATGAAGGTGCAACAACTAATCTCCGAAGAATGTGAGTCACTCATTTCCACGACTAAAAAAGTTACCTTCGGTACGCCCATCAAAAGTCGTACAAGAATGGCTATGGACTTCAAACTTGTAGAACTACAGCTCTGGAACAAAAGGAATATTGGAAAGACGAGATGTATTTATCTTCGTAAATGACACATTGCTGGCAGTTCTTGGCTTTTAACTCGTAATCAGTGCATATTTTTTCAAAAACAAGAAAATGCAGATATGGTTGATAAAATCGGTCAATACCCATTGTGATATGCTTAATAGTTTTTTCGTGAGGGATCCCTATTTTTCGCTCTTGTAGCTTGGTCTACTAGCACATTACACAGATCCTATTATTATTATTATTAGAAGGCCATTACGCACTGCGATCTACTGTGCAAGGTCTATTTTTGTAACCCTAAAGCTTTAGGCTTTTTTTAAATCTTAGCACAATTTTGGGCTTGTTCCTCCAAAGATTGCATGGAGATATTACAGTACCACCAAGGTAGTGAAGTCTTTGTCTGCTTAATGCAGGACATTCATAAAGCACATGTTCTGAGCTTTCTATGTCCCTTTCGCAAAAGCGGCAGACATTGGTTTCAGGTAGACCAATATTATTTAAATGATACCTCAGTCTGCAGTGACCTATAAAATACCTTGTAAAAAGACGCAGATATACTCTCTTTAGTGAGAGTAGCTTGTCAGATATTTCTTTGCTACGAGTTAGAAATTGTTTGGTCTAACGCTGACCGGCACAGTTTAGCCAATGTGCAGCAAATTTCCTTTCCTCCCGTTTCCTAAGAAATTCGTTAATACGTTTTTGTGAGTCCACAGAAAGGCTCGAGACCAATAAGTTGCATATTTGCTCCTTGTTTTGCAAGGTTATCAGCCATTTAATTTCCCTCATGTCCTTCATGTCCCGGAATCCAGCCTAGTGTTACTGTATTGAGATTCCCTAACGTTTTGAGAAGGGTTATGCAATCATTTGCCAATTTAGAGGTGACAGTTGTTGATAGAAGGTCTTTTAGAGTCGCTTGGCTATCTGGAAGTATGCAAATGTGAGTATCTCTTATTTTTCTGCGAAGGCCTTCTCTCACACATGTTTCAATGGCATGTATTTCTGTCTGGAATATTGTTGGGTAGAGTTCCACCGGAATCGATTATTTAAATGTATGCCAATTAATTCCTGCCCCTGCTCTACCATTTTTCAATTTTGACCCGTCAGGGAAACATATCTGAGATTCAGGTTTGAAATTGATAGAATTAGTTCTCCAGGCTGTATGCTCGTTAATATCATAATACCTTGGAAGTTCCTGAATAGTATTTGTTTGGGTGACAGTATGTCATCCCTATGAAGAATGGGATTATGTGGGAAGCCTTCTAGGATATTTAAATGTCCTTTCACATCCTCACTTTTAAGCTCAGATATACCTTTTAATCTTAAGGCACTCGAGCTTACAAAATATATTTGTAAGAAGTTATTATTAGTTCTCGGTAGAGCTGATGCCCAGCATTAGTGCCACCGTTTGGAAGAACATTCTGGTGACCTGACAATGTCTTGTATATCGAATATTTCTCTGACTTCTTCATTACGTAATGCTGCGTTGTCGTAATGGGAAAGGAAAATCTATCGTCCTCTTCAATCCGAACGAATGCGAAACACAAAGAAATAAACCGATTTGACTGAGACTTGGTGGGCATTTTTGCTGAAAAGCCCCAGCCGTCAGTGAAGACAGAGGAAACAGCTTTGGCGCAGATTTTCCCGTCGTTCTATTCCTGCCTACTTGGAAAGATTACCCTGGTACGACCTTCAAATTCCCCTTTGTGGATAGAGAGATCAAATCACGACCTGTGGTATATTGAATTAAAAGTAATTAAATTTGCAGGCTTTTGCTTCCACCCCATTTTTCATCCAACTTAAAAGTTCTGGCACATTTATGAAGCTAAAACTTTTTCTTTTTTTGCAAAGATATGAAAATTTTGATTTATAGTTCAAAAAATTTTAATTTTAATTTAAAAAATTTCTCATGCCTAACTCATCTAGGAAAATAATATAGTAAAACATTCTACATGTAAATTGAATGGAATTCCCTTGATAATTAAAAGTTCATCGCATGAGACTAAAATGCGTGAGGGAGTAAATATTCACAAGCTATGTGTAAACAAGTGTAATCAATACTAATATAAAAGAAGTGCCCTACTAGTCGTTGAGCATCATTTTTGGATTATTATTCGAGGCCTTGGCGGCTTTAGAACTAAAAACAACAGAAAATCTATGGATGTCAGTAAAACCAAAATACGGAGGTTAGTGAACACCTGCAGAGCGTTGATAAATTGTCCGAATATGTTAATAATTGCATATGACTTAAACGCGAACTCAATTGCGTAAAGGAGGTAATATTTTGCTGAAAAATCTACAAAGTTTCATCTATTGAAATTCACTTTGTTTTTATTGTTTTCCCATATGCACACACAAACTCGTTGTAAGCTACTTCTCAAACTCTTCAGTGTTGAACTTGACACGAAGGTTTGCCACAAGCAATGCATTAATGTGCACCATCAGCACTTTTTACTCACTTTGCCACATTTTCTGCCAATCACTGGCGCATAAATGCTGTCATTTGACAAACCAAGAGACTGAATTAGATGTATGCTGCTATTAAAAGCAGACAGTGAAGTGAAAAGTACGCATTGCACTCTAACTTGTTGAACTATAATGGCTGTGGCATCGTGAAATGCTGAAATGTGGAAATGCTGCATCAACACAAAATGCGCTAATACACCCGTAGCAAAAAATTACTTTTAAACTACAACTCAGACGCATGTAAGTACTATGTATGGAGAAGATTATTTGCAGTGAATGTTGCTACAAGTTCACGGCTTCTTCGATTGGCGCTAAATCGCTAACATAAATTTCATTATAACTGACACTTTTGCGCTTCGCACTTTTTAGTTTACTTGCCGCAGTGCATTTGACAGCATATCTCTGCGTCTTACATAGGTAAGTAGCAGTTGCATGCACATGCAGGGTTGCACCGGAAACACATGCATACATATGCATTTTAAGTTTCTGCATCGCAGCTTTCACATTAGCGCTGTTGAGGGGAGCCGAGGTCTGCCAAAGCAAAAGTTTCGAAGAATTAAAATTCTGCTTGCGCTCATAATGAACTCGTCGATTTGTGTGCGTGTGTGCCTATGTTAAGTGACTACCTTAAACTTGGCAAAATATTAATGAAAGTCTGTGAAAGGTCGTCGTGTAAAATACCCGCTGTGAGGCAGCAAAGTTCATCGCTGAACTTGGCAGGACACGACAAAGTTTATTGCTGAGATAGCCTTTGCAATCTTTTGCAGAACTTCTGTGCAAATGTTTGCGATGTGATAAAGTGACAAAAGCGGCGATTGCTCTTAAAACGGGTAGCATTGGACATTTAAAGGGTTCGAAAAAACTGAAAATTATGTTTGAGAAATTTCAATGAACGCTGCTATGCAGTGATTAACAGTTGGGAAAGGTTTTAACTTTAAAAAGAAAATTTCAAACAATTTTAGGAAGAGCAAGCATTGCGACTTGTCTCATAATCCGCTGGTGTATTGGTTTTATGACTTCTTTCTATTTGTACTTTATTACATTTTATTTTTATTTCATTTCGTTTTTATTGACTGACTTTCATGAACTGCTTGGCCCAAAGCACTTATCCTTTATTATTATTGCAATATATTTCTGGAGTGGATTTATGCGCCTTCTAAATTCGCTTCTAGTTGCCGTTACTGGCTTAAGTGATAACGGTGCAAGTGAAAAGCAAATCACTAACGGCAATTTATTTGTTGCTAAATCTCTCCGTTTGCACAGTTTCAAGGTGCTTGTGTCAACCATGCAATATGTTATTGCTGTCCTTTTCTGACAATTGTGTAATTTTAGAAATTTCCTCAACCAAGCAAAGTAATGCGGGTAAGAGAAGCTTCAAGAGTTTATTATTTCTCCATCTGCGCATTAGGTTTATTGCTTTTCTTGAGTTGTTGAGCTAATAAAAAATTGGGGTGTACAGCCGTACCAAGTTAAGAAGCTATGCGGCCTTAGAAATTTAAAAAAATATTGATTTTATATATAAAAGTACAAAGTGAAGTCCAAAATAAACAATACTAGCGTCATAAACATGTGTTTGATGGCGCCACCTTCTTAATGAGTTAGTGCGATGGAAGTTACATCCCGAGCTGACTTCCGGTGAAAGCTTGGACACATTCGGTTCAGGGGAAGCGAAATAATTCCGTCTAAATTGTCAGTATGTTTGTGTCATCGATACAAAAATGAGTTTCAAACAAAGACCTAATATCAAGTTTTCTTTTAAAATCGGTAAAACGTATACCGAAACTTTTGAATGGATAAAAAAATTTATGGCGATCATTTTCTATCTCGTGCCAAAGTTCATTAGTGGTTTACACGTTTCAGAGATGGTTGTGAGGACATAAATGACAATGAACATACGGGCTGCCCAAAGATAGTAATCACCAAAAACTCCATCGAAATTGTTCGTAAATTCATCAATGAAATTCATGGAATCGGAGTTGAATATCTCCAAAACATCGATTTATTATATTTTAACTGATCATTTGGACTTACGAAGGGTCTGTGCACGTTTCATTCCGCACAAGTTAACTGAGGACCAAAAATTTGGTCAGAATTCAACATTCGAAAGACTTCATTAAAGAGGCGTGAAAAGACGAGAACTTCCCTTACAACATTGTAGCTGGTGATGAAACGTGGTGTTTCCAACATGAACCTGAAACTAGGCGTCAAAGTGCCGAATGCAATGCCCCAACCGAGCAACCACCCAAAAAATCGCGTTTGGAGAAGTCAAAAATCAAGTGAATGCTCATTTGTTTTTACGATTCGAAGGGAATTGTCCACAAGGAGTTCGTGCTAATGGGCCAAACCATCAATGAAATTTTCTATCTTGGCGTTTTGAAGCGTTTGTTGCATCGCATTCGTCGAATTCGCCCTGACTACCGGATGATAATGCACCATCTCATCGATCCACTCTTGTGACTGATTTTTTGATGTAACCATCAATGACTCGCCGCCTTCGCCTGATATGGCTACCTGTGACTTCTACCTTTTCGGAAAACTGCATTTGGCTATGAAAGGAAAAGGCCATCCAAAAGGCGTGTACCGACATCTTGAAGGACGTTCTGGTCAATGACCTGAAATACTCACGGCTTTTAGATCTCGCAAAGTAGTGCATCGGGGCCAGAAGAGACTATTTAAAAAAACTTAAACTCGAAGTTATCAGAACAAAGCTCCGTCGTTTCTATTTTATCTCAGTCTTGCTTATGTATATATATATATTTTTTTTTTTGCCGGAAGTCCAAGTAGCCTTTCTTAGTTGATTAGTTTTTTTAAATTAAAAGTAAAGTAAATAAATAAATAATTGGCGCCGACACTTTTCTTAGGTGTATGGCTGACAACATTCCCAACATTTTTCCACAAATGATGGGACCTACTAAGTCGACTCCAAGCGGCAGTGTTCTTTTTTTTTATGAGGAGTAATTGGGGAGGTTTTTTACTGGGAGGTTTGGCGTTCCCTGGCGAGAGACGATTTCTATTAGCTGCCATTCCGCCACCTTCTAAGTAAAACAAAATATGTTTTTTCTCAATAAAAGGTATAGGAGGTATACGACCTCCTTAAGAAGAACATATTTAAGAGGTTATGGTGGGAAAATTACATAAATATTTATCCTTTTAACTTTGCCCCAACCCCTTTCAGTGCGGTGTTTACTACACCAATATCCTTAAATATACTTTTGCTGAAGCTATATTTGTCAAGTCAGCTCGCCTCATCATTGGGCCAAGTCTTCATTGAACGACATTTTCAACGTATATGCACAATTAAATTTTTTATGAAAGTACAATCAAATTGTTTTTGTTATTTAGATCTCTTCATTTATGGGAAAACGTCAATACTCACACTATAAACAGGAAGAGGAGCTCGGTCAAATACACAACAAAGGGTGTAAGCGCCAATTATATTTATATATGCACATACGGTTGTTAAAATAGATACTCCCATACAAGGTTTTTCAATTAACAAAAGTAGAATTTGTATTGTATGTGGTTTTTATTTCATAGATTAATATAACAAATACAAATAAGAGTTCAAAGATCTTTTTTAAAACTTAAACTGGTGACAATAGGAACAATAAGGAAATATTCAAGTGATCATTAAAATAATGCAAAATGGAAATATATACGAGGCCTAATGATATTTAAAATGTTTTTTTTTTTTTTAATGATCGAAGTTTAAGAATAACCCGCAAAATCGATTAAGCGGTCATCGCGCCAATTAAGAAGAAGAATCAATAATCACTGCGTTCTCCATGATTGTCAATGATTTTTTGTATTCGATTTGACATGGGTTCCTGGCTTTTGAGATATTGAAGGTAACTGCAGAGCCGATGAACTAGCGAGACTCGGCACCAAATTGACCAATGAGTACGTAGACAATGACCCAAGCATGCCCTTGCAAATATGTGCGCTCCTTATGCTTGAGGAAATCGTAAGAGCAACGAATGGAAAGATGGCCTAATGAAGCCGCGTACAGAATTGCCCGACAATTGTGGCCGACTCTCAATGATAAACGCACGGAATATCTGCTAAGCCAAAATAAACACAAAGAAACACAGTTTTGGCACACTGATTTCAGTTATAATGGGGCTTTGCTTAATGGGCAGGATTTCCCAGAGAATGGGAGTGCAAACAAATGAATTTTGTTTAAGTTGTCTAGATGGAAGAAGAGGAAGAGACGATCCCGCTCCTTCTGTGCCTTTATTTCTCTATTCAGACGTAGGTTTACCATTATAGGGAGACAACTCTTTAATGAATTGGAAGATCTCAGTTCTGCAGAAAACAGTGATATTCTAAGATTTGTAAGAAGAACACACTGGTTTCAGCAGAGAAAGGATAAGTTTCCTTCGAGGCACCACTTCAAAACTCCCATAAAGAGTTCAATGGGGTTAAGTCGGGCGACTGGTTTAGCCAATTCATAAATGGAACATTATTTTGCAAAAACTCACGTATCAACATCGAGGTGTTTTTTGGGTCGTCATTTTGCATAAAAATCCACCAAAGTAGCATATTCTCCCCAACAACTGGCAGCATCTCTTCTTGAAGTCTGTCGCTGACTAGTTTTTTGACGTGAACAGTGGTGAGAACCTTCGTCCTTTAGGACATTTGAAGTTTCTCCCAGCAGCATTTCCAAAGAAATTAATTTTTTGTTTCAGCGCTCCAAAGTATGTTATACCATTTATTCACATTTTTAGTCCACACTGTTACTTCTGCTCTTGAGCAAAACTTTTCCTCTACCTTATATTTCTTGTGTATCTATCGCGTTCGACAGCGCGAGTTATGAGTTATATGCACCCTGTAATTAATTTCAAAACTATATAAAGGTATGTACGTAAGTATGTATGCAATGTAATTTATTTCCAATCTAACTTAGGCATTCACATTTTTTCCCCCTGTTCACTCCTCTCGGAAGCATAGGGTCTTGACGAGACCCAGTCTTTCGTTGGCTTCGTTTATCTATTTTAATTTCTGACAGGGTAAGTGATTAGCCTGCCGGTAGCAGTCCTAAGCAATGGGAATGCCCACCTGTCGCCGCTTAAGAAGAACGCCTTGTTATTGCTTGAAGCGCCATCTGTGTTTCACATTTTTCTGGCAGAAGGTTCGCACAGATGATTGATGACTTCGCTAAATTTCGTGTGTCTGCGGTATTACAGCGATCGTCCGCTTCCACTTGCTGGTGCCACTGGTGCAACGCCACTGATTTTGCTTGTTTTAGCAAGCACAATGCAAATAATGCGCTAACTATTGTGCGGGAGTAAGGATGAAAAGGATAAGTTTTGGGGTTAAGGAATGATTTTTTTTTCTTCTAAAACAGGGAAAGTAGGTAAATCAGAAAAGTTCAAGGACCATGCTTTACGTGGGATTCGAGCCCACAACCTTTGGGATGGCAGGCTAGTGCACATACGCTACCGTACGCACTACCGAGACCATAAATGAAAAGAAATAACCCAACTTGTTTTACCATTTTCGCTTCTGCTTTAGACAAGTTAGCATTGCTCTTTATAACAATACGCATTCTATTGGTGAGTTCAGTTCTTAAAATTAATTGGTAATATGGTTTTTCTTTAAAGAAAAGGATCAATTCATTCAAGTTACGCTCTTCTTCAGAGAAAAGGCTTGGTCGAAGAAAAGCGTTTCAGGAACCATTAAAAAAATTATGCAGCTTATGGCATCTGCATTAAAGGATTGTTTTCCATAATTGAGCATTATTTCATTGTCGCACTAAAAATATGACATTTTGTAATTTTTATTAGCTCTTATAGAGCCAGCATTTCATTGCCATGATACTACAAATAAATTATTCCAAACATTTCCATACACCATCACTCCACCCTAATGCATATTTATAAGCATTAGAAATTATACCAAGTAAATAAAATGGCATAACCATTAAATGACTATTACCAACAACGATTAGAGGTATAAATCAAGTGGGAGGAAAGTAGAAGAAAATGGTTAAAACAACCAACGTGGTTTATTTTGGCGTTTATTACGGTAATTATAGCGGTATTTAAGCTAAGCAGAAGGTATGAACAACACAATAGCGGCTTATCTGTATTACCCATCTGAAGTCAGTTTGACAATGTAACGAGCCAGACTACACAAAACTGTTTTTGCTTAGCTCTCAGTCTGTGGTGTTTTGCTGCTGAATTGCAGCCTTTTGTGTGCTCCCTCAAAAAATAGTTACCTTTAAATAAACAGAATGAGAGCTGAACTCAAATCTACAAATGGGAAATGATAAAGAGAATAAGAAAAAAGTTTTTATACGTTTTATAAGTGAGAGAGCTAAGCAGCTAAGGAATCCGAGCAAGAGCTCTGGATCGCTGTGCATATTGTTTTTCCAGCAGCCAAGTAGCATTTGATAAAAGGTATGTCGGCGATGTTTTCCTTACTATTGTCGCGCTGACAGCTGAGGATAAAAAACGAATCACATGAAGGATGCCTTTTATGATTTGCGCCCAATAGTTAAAACGCAGGAATAAGTATAGGAAGACTAAAGGAAATGCTTTTATTGTTTTTATCTAATATTTCTTACGCTCTGAATACCATTTAAGCAGCTTCAATATTTCCCGACTCTTGGAAGAGGATCACGATTATACCTACAAAGAAACCGAATGGTAACTACCACCCGATTCCAATATTGCCTTTTCTACCTAAAGTTCTTGAGCGTATCATACATCGCCAGATAAACACATTTCCGAATAGCAACGCTTTGATGAATACATTGCAGTTGGGGCATACATAGATCCAGCCGGAGCTGTACCACCGCACTCTTAAAACTGTTGGATGACAAAAATCGTGTGGCTCTTCTTAATTTACTCGATCATTGTAAAGCATTTAACTTAACACTAATTTAATTGTCCAACATTGGCTTGTAGAAATATAGCTCAGTGACCAATTACAAGCAGTGTATCGAGGTAACACCAAATACCTACTAATGTATGCTTGACTTCAACTAAATAAAAATAAGTAAATAAAATAAAATATTCCCCTTGGAAGTCAATATACTTCTGCATTTGCTTGAAATAATTTTCAAAATACTTTCGCCACTCAGAAGTGAATACGAACTGTTTCATGACTGCGCCAGCTTATTCAGGCGTTAGAAAACTTTGATCTCGAATTTTATCTTTATCTTAAGATGACCGACCTTTTAATTCGATTTTTGAATGTTCTAAACCTCTCTTGTATGAGCCCATACGTGAGATTTCGCATTGTAATAATTCGTTTTCGCGATGGGTTTTCCTTAATTCTCTGAAAGCTTCTGGCAAACAAATGGTTGCGTACCACTTGAAGTAATCCTAGATAGTAAGCTTACCTGGAAGAAGCACATCGTGCAGAAGGTCTCTCGAACACTAAAAATCTTCTGGCAGTGTAAGAGAACCTGCGGTGTTGCACTGGCTGTACATCACCCTGATTATACCCATTATTACACACGCCTTTGTAGTATGGTGGAAAGCCACAATGGTCAATATGTGTGCTTGGGTATCACAGGTACCATGAGTACGACATCTGGTGATACCCTGAATGCCATTCTGAACTTGCAACCTCTAGATCTTCAAATTTGAAAGGAAGTAATGAAGGCGGCGTACAGGCTCAAGTTAAACGGAGTATGGGGAAATAAAGTAAGCACTGGCCACTGTCAGATATACCACCAGTTGTCGGAGCGGTGCACACTGTTCCCGATGCCAATGACAATCGGGTGCTTGTCGTTGGCTTCGGTAGGAAGTATGATGTTTTGATCACAGATAGAGATCAATGGTTAGGTCCAGAGAACCTATTAACGGGATATCAGCACACTTCTACACCAACGGATACAAAACTTGTGATGAAAGTGGATCTGGATGGTACTTAGACGAAGACACTAAGTACTCCTATGCCACAGGACAGATGACCACGGTATTCCTTACGGAAGTCTATGCTATCTTGAATTTGGCGTACTGGCTAATTGAGAAAAAGTGGCGGAGCAACAGTGTTGGAATTTTTAGTGACAGTCAAGCTGCACTGAAAGACCTTGCTAACGCACGCTGCTCTTCGAAGTTAGTCGGTGAATGTAAGACAAAACTGCACAGTGTTGCAACACGCAACAGAGTTAGTCTTATTTGGCAGTCTGGACATTGTGGCATTGCAGGGAACGAGTTAGCTGATAAATTGACTAATGAAGGCTCTGCAAGTATGCCACTAGGTCCTGAACCCTTTCTAGGATGCACAGCATCGATTGATTATGACACAGCATCCATTTTTGGGTGGCCTTTACGAAATTCATCCTACAATAATCAACGTTTCACAGTCGCTAAGTGGAAGGAAGTTGATCAATCGCACGAACTTTATCGAATTACTTCCATTTTTTGGGGGTGATGAGTTTTTAAATTCTCGGGGAAAAAATAAAGCTCATTTAATGCTTTCCTAATAGCATCCGTACTTTCACTGCATAAATCGGCCAAACATAATTTCGCCTGCACAGTTTCACCATTTTTCCAGTATATGCCAGTATTCGTCCAGCTACTCAACCTGATATTCCCAGCCAGATCGCTAGAGGTTACTGGACATGATTGTTGCTCATAAGTCGAACGGGTAAAAGTTTCTATTAAAAACTGTAGGAGAAGAAACTATTTGTACGTCAAAGAATCTAGTGGAATTCTGAATCCAAAGTGTCTATTCAGTTCAACTTCCAAGCCAACGGCTAGCCCTGACAACATACTTGAATACCTAGGGAAATACTCAGTGATCGCAAACGAACTCTTACATTGCTATAAGGTTTTTAAAAGTGTGATCGGGTATCATTTCAAAGGTCAATAACGACACTGATTTATTAAGAAATTATAGTTGAAATAATAAAACACTTAAATTCAAACGTGGGGTCGCTTGAACTTCTGTTTCAAAACTGAATTGTCCAATCTCCGCCTGCGTTGGTTCTTAGTAAGTAGTAAGTGTCGTAGTGTTGCCAACAGTATTTGACAAAAGTACGTCCCAACCGACTTTCTAAAATGAGGTGCCGTTATTTGCATGTATCTAAGATCTAGCCCGCTAATGCCACTATGCATCCATTTATTTTTTTTTCTCAACAAAAGTAAAATCATGAGAAAATATTAAACAAACTCCTAATACTATTTTAAACATGAACACAAACATATCGACGTGAGCTTGTCGCTGCGAGAAATCAGTGAACTCATTGAGCGAAAGCGTTCAGTCATCATTGCACACTACAACACCTTTGCTGATTAAATTTTCGCTGGCGGGAACAATGGAAACCAAAAGTGCGCAAAATATGGGTAAATGGCGCAATGAATGAACGACAGCTAAAAACAGTTCGATGCACTCACAAAAGGCGCGTCGAGAGCGTGGAGTTGATTACCATTTGCAGGTAGCAATGGCCGTACAAGGTAATGGAAATGTGTCAAAGGGCTGGAAAGGAAGTGAAATCAGCTACCCCACATGCCACTTGTTAACACATTCGTGATAATAAAAAGCAATAAAATTTGCTAGCGGGATGTTAAACATGCTGTCGAGAGGAGGATTGCTCGTGCGCAGAGTTTTGAAGGGCAAGTAAAGTGGTAATTAGTAAGTTTTGTACAAATTTGTTGTTATAAAAAAATATCAGCGAAATTTGCACTCATAAACGAAAGTAGAAAAGTTTTAGACAGGAATAAAAAAGGGAAGCGATAGAAGTAGACTGGGTAAGCTTCAGGACTAGATTTGGCAATGTCAGCGTAATTTTTGCGAAAGCTTCCCGTTTAAGTCAAATCGGAGTATGAGAAACGATAACTTTTTTTTTATTATTTCTCTGTTAATACTTTTTGATTAAATAACGCTGAGGCAACAAGCAAACGTATGTTTCTACGTCAAAACTAATTTCCATTTCGCTTAAAAAGAGCAGCTGTCAATATGTTTGTCAGGGAAGTGAGTTGTACTATGAGCTGTAAAAATCTTGTTTCTTTAGTGAGTGAAGAGGAAAAGGAGTGATTAGTTGATTGATTGATGTTAAAGAGTCAAATTCAGACATGGGGGGAAAATAATACGTTTTCTTTTCAGAATTTTTCGAGGAAAAATATTTATAACCGAAAAATATATATAAAATATATATACCCTATTGTCAGAAACGAACCACACACGTGGGAACCGATCCACATTTTTTTCTCATATTGGTAGGGCTGTAAGACACACAACTGTCACTTTTTCGCGCCATCGGATTATTAGTGTCTGCCTGGCCTGCCGGAAATGTGGGCAAACAATTCTTGGACTTTGCATGAGGATAACGCGCCATCGCACCGATCCCAAATTGTGCTGGATTATAATAACTATTTGACCAAACACCAAGTAAATACCATCGTGCAAGCAGAGCATTCACTTGATATAGCCGCGTGCGACTAATTTTTTGTTTCCCAAGTTGATGTTACCACTTCGTGGAAGGAGATTTCAGTCGATAGAGGAGATCAAAGAGAATACGACGAAGGCGCTGAAGGCCATCCCTTCGTCGGCCTACCAGGGGTGCATGGACGACTGGGTTAAACTTTGTCACATGTGTGTTGCTTCAGACGGGTCATAATTTGAAGGAGATAAAATAAATTTGCCTGAAATTTAACTCTGTTTCGTTTTATTTAAACATTCCCGGTACTTTCAGATCATTGCGTATGTGTATGGTATATATCGTTTACGTGGATTGTTTATGATGGATTTTCGAAAATAAAAAACGTTTATTATATAATACATATTTGTAAAGAACCCTTTAGGCCTCGACGTTGACTTAAAACAAAAAATATAACAATTTTGATTACTTTATATTACACTATTTTTATTCAAATTAAAGATAAAAACAAACAAACTTTACTGGCTACTAGGACCAAAATCAACACTTAATCTAAATAACAAAATATTAATATATAAGGCTATACTAAAGCCAGTATGGACCTACGCGGTACAACTGTGGGGAACTGCTTGCAATTCTAACATAGAAATTCTGCAAAGATATTAGTCAAAAACTTTAAGGCTTATCACAAGTGCACCCTGGTTCGTCACAAATAAAGCCATACATACTGATCTAAAAATTCCCTTTATAAAAGATGAAATTAAAAAAATTACCACAAAATATTTACAGAGATTAAGTTATCACGATAACCCGCTAGCAATTGCATTACTTGATGAAACTAATGAAATTAATAGACTTAAAAGACATCATGTATTAGACATTCCATTCAGAACCTAATAGATAAATCTAATATTAAAATGTATTAAAATCTAACACATAAGTCTGAATATAAGTGTACATTAATCGTAGTATACATATATATCATTATTGACCTCAATGGAGCTCAATAATATAAGTTAAATTGTTAATAGTTAGATAATTTGCTTATTATTTTAAAAATAGATTGCAAATAAACGACAAAAAAAAAAAAAAAAAAAAAAAAAATTATGACTCTTACGAATGATATCTGAAATACGGCTTCATTTAAATGCCCACCATGAGCACGTCAAAAGGTTATCCTAAGAGAACTAAAATTTTCAAGACCTTTATCACACATTATTGCATTGAGCTCAGTAATCTTGATCTGGTTGCTGCGTTTCAGCTCTGGAATTGTTGTTGACGTTTTCGCATAAACTTAGGTTTTCAAAACACTCGAAGAAATATAGTCTGGTGGAGTAAGATCGAATGATTTAGGTGACCAGTTTATGTCACCATTACGTGAAATTAATCGGCCGAGAAATTTAAATCGGAATGATGCAATACTTTTCCGTGTTGTTCCATCCTGTTAAAAATAAAGATCGTCTGTGTCTAAAAAGTCTTTAATTAGTTATCTGTAGCGATGTCCGTTGACAGTAACAGCTCTTTCATTTTCATCTTCGAAAAATTGTTCCAATTATTCTACAAGCCCAAAAACCATACATTTCACATTTTAGTGGATGTGATGATTTTTCTGAAACTACTCACTAGACGTCGCAATTTTGTTTGTTGACAAATCCATGTGGCATGAAATGAGCTTCATCATTAAAGATGATTTTGCGTGAAAACCTAGCATCATATCCAAAGAGCCAATTCACGAAATTTTTGCGTTCATAATGCCTTGTTGGCTTCAGCTCTTGTGTTAATTGAATCATTTAAAGATGTAAATGCAAATCAAATCTGCAATACGATTCATGAATTCCTTATTGTTTAGAACGTCGAGATATCGAGGTTAAATGCTATTCGGCAACACTTTGCGCTATGTTCTCAATAGAATGTCTTGTTTTTGGTCTGTCAGTACTTTTTCTATTATCAACAAAACCAGTTTCTTGAAATTTTTTCACTAACGTTGGAATTGATGACTTATTTGGACAATTATTTCCACCAAAAAAGGTACGAATTTTGCGATATGTTGTTTTTAAAGACGAGCATTTCCTTCATAAGTTTCAATAATTTTAACGCGTTGTTCTGTCGTCTGTCTACTTGACAAATGTCGAGGATGACGGTGCCGGCTAGGAGTTATCCACTACCGATATCTTGGCGTCACTAAGATTCCAAATGTCCAGTTATTCACATAATTTTTTTGATTTTCTGTGTTGATAGAGAATGTTGAGCTGTTAACACTAAACCTACCATGGACCGGTCAAATGACCCATTTTAAACTTTTTGTCAGAAGTTCTTAGAAATAACATTATTAAATCGTCATTTGCCTTCACGACTTTTATTAAAAAATACATCGAATGTATTTTTCAAGATTTACTCTTCTCTTGCTAATTGTTTTACCGAGAAATATATGTGATCTTAATAATATATATAATACTTTAAAGACGGGTCATTTGACCCACATTGGTATGAATAGGAATACATAAAATACCGGTAGGTTTAGTGTTAAAAAGTGCTTCGATCGTCGATTTGCTATCAGTGCATATAAAAAAGTTTGCTTGCTCTTTGGAGGCAAATATTACTGCAGTTGATTCGGCGATAAAAATTGAGCAGTGGGCATATATTCGATGATAATATGATAGTTGCACCCAAGGATGATAGATTTAAAGGCTTCGCTCTTTAACTGTGGTGAAAAAGTATATTGTGATTGATTTGGCAGCCAAATTATCTACGATTAGTTCACACGTATTCACACACTCGTCAGATCAGTCATTATTCAGACGGCAACAAAGCAACATGAGCGAAGACTGTATTGATTTTTCGTGTTATAAGATTTCGGATCTTTTCTTTGCAATACTTTTGGTGTCATCATCATATTATCGTATATAACTCTATCTTGGGTCTTCAGGTGGGAACTTGCACTAATGGTTCTTCTGACGGCAGTATGGTAAGATTATTGTACAAGTTTGAGATGAGCCTCTTCGCAATATCCGTAAATGGCTAGTCTAAAGTTAATTTTTCCTAATATTAAGGCTCTAGTTGCATTTAAAAAAGTACTTGTTTGGGCCAATGAATGTCTGTGTTTTAATGTGTGCCAATTTTGGAATATAGGAATATATATTTTTGAAATTATACTAGAGCTCCGAGAAAGCTGACACCTCAGAAATTCGCTTCAAAAATGTAGATATTTGATGAAATAACAACTTCTCCACGTGCTTTTATTTTATTTTTTTTTTCATACTATAAACTAAAGAAAGATACTTATTTATTTATTTATTTGAAATATAACTATAAATAAAAAAAAATAATAATTGGCGCGTACACTTCTGTTAGGTGCTTGGCCGAGCTCCTCCTCCTATTTGTGGTGTGCGTCTTGATGTTGTTCCACAAATGGAGGGACCTACAGTTTCAAGCCGACTCCGAACGGCAGATATTTTTATGAGGAGCTTTTTCATGGCAGAAATACACTCGAAGGTTTGCAATTGGTTCCACAGGATATAGAATGTGTGCTCACATGCCGCTCGGGCAGAACGATTTCAATAATTTCATGAACGTTGTTCTTTCTTGTCTTACCACAACAGAATTGCTGGAATTATCCTTTTATTTTTTTTTTTTTATTTCTTAATAAAGTCAAAAAACAGCAAATGTTCTTAAGGACTAAAACGATAGCTAAAAACAGTAAAATAAAATGCAATTAAAAAATTTAGAAAACACACATTTTAGAAAACACACTCTTTGGAAAAAATAAAATCAAGCAAAATACGAGATCAAGTATCTTGAATTCAAAATCTCGTTTCTTTCTTGCGTAATTCGTACTGAGGGTCTTCACATAAAAAGGAAAATTAAAACGAATTATTCTTGCAGGAATACCAAACTGAATAGCTCGCAGTAATGCGGAGCAATTGATTACGCGACATACTAAATTATGCACAAAATACACGCAAAGAATGGCCCTTCTGCTTTCGATGGACTTAGGGTAAATCAAAATTAGGCGAGAATTATACGGAGGGTGGGAGTAGAGCAATTCAGGAAACAAAGGGCATATTTAAAGAAAACCTTTTGAATACCTCAACACTATCAACAGTAAATTTGTGATGCGGGCTCCAGATGAATGCAACCTTTTGAAGCCTTGGACGAACAAAAGACGTATAGAGTAATTTCAGGGTGTAGGGATCTTTGAAATTAGAGCTATTTCGACGAACAAAGCCCAAGGCAGCATATGATTTATTTATATATGTATTTGATATTGAAATGATAAAATTGATGTGGTTAATCATCAAGTGACATCGAAGATTAAATCAAGGTATTTGATCATGTCCCACTGTTACTATACCACGTTTGTACTAAGTTAAGTATGATAGATAGTTTGGAGAGCGGGACGTAATAGCACTTATTGATATTGAGCTGTAAGTGAGACCGAAAACGCATAAGTACAATCTATTGATCTCTAATGGACCCCTAGAAACATATTTAGAGCTATTAAATGAAGAGAAATTTTGTAGGTCGTTCGCGTACAGCAAGAATATAGAAAACCAAAATCAACTGCGTATATCACTTATAAAAGGGATAAAGTGTAAAAGTCTTAAGATATTTCCCTGAGGTAAGCCAGACGATTCAAAAAAGAGAATAGAAGAAACCTAGTTGATTGGGACCACACAGCACCTTTTACTCAGAAATATAAAGAAGAAGCGAAACGTGACTAGCTTTCAAAAGCAGTGTACTCTGCCCAGCTTGTGAAAAGGAGGATGAACGGCGGACCACTTCCTGTGCGTCTGTCCGCCTTCGCTCAAATCAAGTGTGAGGTCTTTGGCACTGATGTGTTAAGAAGCGCTCATCTTGGCTCCGGCACCACAAGATCTACTCAGATTTCTTCGGAGATCGGGTAGATTTAAAGAAAATTAAAAGGGAATCCAAGTTTAGTACAATGGCCTTAATTAATGTCTGAGTGCTGCGCTTGCTAGTTGTCCCAACCAAAAAAAACAAAGCTTTCGAAATAGAATGCAATGATACATTTTGTCGAATGCTTTAGAAAAATTCTTGTAAATACTGAAACGTGCCAATGCAGTATTCACTAAAGACCACTAGGATAGCGCTAGGATAGTATGCGTGACCATCCAGCGCCACAGCTATGCTAGTGAGGTGAGATTGAACTCTAAACGGCGAAATATATTTTTTCTTTCTCTATACTCTCGAAAAGTGTAGAAATTGGGGACGGCTTGGATATTGGCTTGTAGTTAAGAATATTGTTCTTTTTGCCACTCTTGAAAATTGGGGTAATTCATGTCAGGTATCTAGAAATACTCTTATACTTAATGATGTGTTGAAAATAAATTTCAGCGGTGTTATTATATTATAGAGCTGGACTTTTTTTTCGAAAGGCGGGGTGAAGACGATCAATGTCAGTTCGTGCTTCGTATTTTCATCTTGGTCGCAGTGATGCTGAATAATGCTTTTTATAATTTATAAATAGTGCACTTTTATAATGAAACGCCGCAGCGAATGCTGTAATATTGTAACTTCGCCAAAAAAGAAATTAGTTTGAAGGGTACTACCACCTTTAAATCGCTTTATCAAAATAAACGGTTCTCTATATAAATCTAGCCGAAAAGATTCAGAACTTTTCACTTCAGCTATTACTATTTTTAAGTCTTGCAATTAGGAAATGCCATCATTCTGATTTTCCCCTTATCTTATCTTATTACATTACTTCAACTTTTTCTTTTATTTTTTTATTTATTTATTACAAAAAAAAAGTGTTTATTTTTTACTTTCGTTGAGTTGGAAACGGGAGATGTTGAAAAGGTAGCTGAAAAACAGTTCATTTTGCAAAGATGCCAGCGATTTACTCAAAAAGTCAAAAACATGAGCCGACAGCGAAGCAACATAAATTATTGTCTATAGCGCACTTGAGCTGGGCGATGTTGCATACACCTACTCATATTCATACCGTGGAAACCATAGAAGAGAATATCGGCAAGCATCGCTTTGCATCCCTTCCAGTGCTCACTACTCTCGCAGATTCTGGTGCATATTTTTCAAGTGAAGTTTTATTTTCATATCCGCTGTACATTTTCTGCCAACCGCTTCGTTGACATACAAATGCGAGATATTGCCTTTTTAGCGACGTCAATGTGTTGGTGAGCTAACCGACAACTGCCTCAATTATAATTCACGTTCCTCGCAATACATTCACCTTCTCGCAGCTGTCGCCTACTTTTTTAATACGCAATTTGTTTCGGTCTCTGATTTTTTTTGTCAGTTTTCAATGTTTTTTTTTAATTCTTATTGCATTTCAGTTCTGTTGAAATTGTGCCACACTTTTGGTATCCAACTTAATAATTACTGCTGTAGTTAATTTTCTTTTTTCTTCTTTATTTTCTTATTTCTGTAGTTGCATTCATGTAATTGCTGTCTTGTTCATTTGCAACAGCTCTGCCCCCACTAAAGTCAATGTCCTCTGAAAATGGCTTGTGTGCCGAGTGCATCATTGTATGCTAGCAAATCATCAACTGTCCAGATTTTCTGTCCGTATATAGGCGTGTATGTAAATATATTCATTAAAGCAATGTTTTGGAAAAAATATTCTTCATTAGTTATTTGACTGCTTTTTTCAACACCAAAGCAAAAAATTAAAAAGAAAGTATGGCAGGCAAATATAACAGTACATTGGCAGTTCCTCTAGCCATGCGGCAGCGTTGTGTCGAGTGACTGGTTGAGTTGTCCCACATATTTTATCGACCCATTTTGGTTACAGGTCCTCCACTCCCGCACGCTTGAGCGTACACCCCAGTGGATAATAATAGTAGTTATTACTATTGTAACAGTTTCATT
The DNA here is from genome assembly GCF_028408465.1 of Anastrepha ludens. NCBI lineage: Eukaryota > Metazoa > Arthropoda > Insecta > Diptera > Tephritidae > Anastrepha > Anastrepha ludens. The sequence continues at coordinate 4,610,063 of NC_071499.1, read as the reverse complement.
GCTTCTGTGTTATTTTTTATGTTTTCTTTTCATTGCTCTCACCCTTTCTCATCCCTTTCATTTCATGATTCAAAGTTTGCTTGTATTGCTGTTTTATTAGTTTGTTTTCGGTATTTCTTTCATTTGAAATTAATACCATTTCGCTGGTTTTTTTGTTTTTTTTTTTCTTTTGTTTTTGGTTTATTATTGCTATTGCTGCACTTTTCTTTGTAATTACTTTCGCGCAGACTGCAGTTTTGGTCACCGGATAAGTTCGAAGACTTTCAAGGGGCGCAACTGGTGCGACACTATTGCAAATCGTAATTTTTTTCTTCAGAAATCAAAAGTAATGCTTTATAATAAATTTACAATGATTTACAATAGTTAAATCAAAACTTTTGCTTATTTTTTTAAATGATATTTTTAAAATTGCCCAATTCCCAATCAACTTGAATCATTCTTAGCTTATTTAGTATTTCTTTCTCATGAATTTCGTGTTTTTGAATTGGAGGAAAGCGACGTGAACTGCCTGATTTTTAAATGTAATTGAATTTCTTTCCACAAAATCCTGGTTTGTTAAGACTCTAATTTTTCTTCCCTATCGCGACTTCTTAACAAGCAAATGTCTTCTACTTTAAAAAAACATTTTTTTTTTTCATAATTTTAGGCAGTATGAGAGCCGCAATCATAGTACGTTAGGTTGGGTTGTAGCGGTTGTTCACTATGGGACACACTCAGGCTTATAGCCCATGGAAACACCGCGTGGGGAAATTGTCCCTATCTCTCCTAAAACCAGTTTTCAAAAAACTTATAAGATTCCTGATTTCAACAAAACTAAGATCTACAAATTCATTAAAGAATTGTCTTCCTTAAAATGTAAGTCTGGATAGATCAGGACAGTGACACAAAAAATACGGGATCGTCTCTTCCTCTTCGTCATCTAGGCAACTTCTGCTAAAGTCATGTGTTTTCGAACCCATCCTCTGGGCGTAACTGCCGATTAAATAATGCCCCATTATAACTGAAATCATTGTGCGAAGACTGTGCATATCTCGTCTTAGCAGAGATTCTGCGCATTTAGCATTAAGAGTCGGCCACAATTGTCAAGCGAGTTTTTCATTTGCTGCTCTTACAATTTCCTCAAAGATGAGTAGCTAACATGTGTACAAGGGGATGCCTATATCACTGTGTACGTAGAATAGATTGGATTCGATTTGCGGGGGGTTGGACAGGTCCAAGCACTTAGTCAAGAAGACTATTGTACTACAACTGGATAGATTACAGTAGAAGGAATAGAGAGACAGATATTGTATGGATGGTACCGACTGAAAAATTGGTGTGAGATCATTGTTCCGCGAATCTTTTGGATTCATTGATGAATCTTAAGAGGTCCGGAAGGGGAGGGTATAAACTTTAACCATACTCAATCAATCGCAAACAAGAAGCTAAATTCTGATTCTAGAAAACGCCTGACAGCTACAGGTTATAGGATATTAGCATATTAGGTCGTCAATGATTCCCATGGTAGCAACATGCTGACCACAGGCGTTGTGCCCTGTGATTACACCCCCTAGTCCTTTCGGGTTCTTCCTACTAAGTTTCAATGTAAAGAGAAAGATCGATAGGTTCCTGTTTGGTTCTTTCAGAAAGCACTTGGCTACTCTGCAGACCTAATAAAGTCGTCATAGTTCAAGCGATGCAGAATTAACTCCTACAAAGGGTCCAGGACCTAGTGGTATGCTTGCAGAGCCTTCATTAGCCAGCAATTGTCTATGTACTCATCGATTAATTTAATGCCGAGTTTCACTAGTTTATCGGCTCTGCAGTTACCCTCAATGTCACAATGGCCAGAACCCACGCAAGAGTGCAGCATTTCGTGGCTTCTTTGGAGGTTCTCGACTGCTTTGTCAGGGACTCTATCGCCTCCTGGCTATTAGTGAAAATGTCGATATCATCTCGAGGAAAAACAATATTCAAAACATTTACACCTCGCTCTATTACTAAGCTTGTTCGCTGATTGTCATACAACGTGTATGCTTTGCTTTTATTCGAATATCCAACAGAAACTAATATAGCATCGTATATTGGATGGATCCATACGGCTATGATAATACCTATTATCACCTATGCATCAGTGGTCTGGATGAGTAGACTCCCTCTCGTAGGAGCCAGGAGCTACAATGCGTTGTGGCCATCTATTGCATCGGAGCTTTTCCGATGACTTCAGGCCCGGCATTACCAACCAGAGTCGTGCTTGACAAGAGATACAGTATGGTGCTGTCAGAGGCTCAACTATGGTCAAACTCAGAAAATGAGCCTGGCAAACATTGTTTTCGCATTTTCTCGGATGGCTCCATGACCGAGCACGGCTCCGCTTTGGGGTCTACGTGATATCCAGCGGGAAAAAACTGTAATTTGCTCTTGGAATGCATGCATCTGTGTTTCAAGCGGAGGTGTATGTAGTTCAAGAAGCGATGAACTTTGTTGTAGAGTGTGTGTCCATCTGTTGACAGGCAGATCTATATATGTCTGCAGCGACAGCCAAGCTGCGCTCATGGCCTTAGACAGCCTCCAATCACTTACAGGCTAGTCGAGTCCTGTAAATCCAGGCTGAACTATGTCGGTAGATATAATAGCCTGATACTAACATAGATCCCGGTACACGTGGGTATCGCAGGTAACGAGATCTCTGACTCTTTAGCCAGAATGGGCTTTGAGGCTAACTTTTTCGGCCCGGAGCCCGTTCTGCCCCTCCCTTCTGCAGCCATCAAAGCCACGGTTAGCAAACGGGTTACTCTAACCCACAAGCGAGCTTGGCAGGCGGAGAGGCCTGTCATGTCCGACCGACTGTCGCAGTTCCTCCTATCACTAAGCAGAGGGGCCTGCAGGAGGCTGGTTAGACTGATGACGGGCCACTTTCTGTTGGCAAAACACATGGAAAAGGTTGGCATCTCAGACAGTGTACTTTGCCCAGCATGTGGAGAGAAGGATGAGACGGCGGACCACTTTCTGTGCGTCTGCCCGCCTTCGCTCGGACTAGGATTGAGGTCTTTGGAACTGATGTGTTAAGAAGCGACCACCTTGGCTCCTTGGCACCACAAGACCTACTCAGATTTCTCCGGAGGTCGAGTATATTTAGAGAAAATTAAAAAGGGAGCCCGAGTGCAGTACAAGGGATGTAATTGTGTCTGAGTGCTGCACCTGCTAGTCTGTCCCGACAAAAAACGATCCTTTGGCATCAACTTTTACTAATTTTCTTGTTTTTTTGTGCTTTGGCTGCGCGCCCAAAAGTGTTTAAGTGGGAAACTGAACGCTTTCCACCGAACCCGCATTCGTATCGTGTTTGACGATCAAGTATATTTGTATGTGCACGATTTCGTTAATAATTTGCCGTATTTATAGCCTCAGAGCACAAGCTTATTGCCATTTTCGACTAATGTGGCATACAACGCCCCATTTTGACCAATACCCTATTTGCCCTTACAGCAACTCCATTTTGCCGAGGCGCGTAAGCTACTGATGGACTATTCCCGTGAATACACGAGATACCGACCGAAATTCTCCAACGCGTTATTAAAAATTTATGTTTACGGCGCAGTTGCGACCAATACTTGAAGGGGACTATCTTTAAAAAATAAATGTAATAAATTTTAATACACAAAAATAATAAAGATTTTTCAATCAATTTGAATTTGCGTTGTTTTGTTTCAATTCCGATGCCTCAAAATTTATCACCTTTTACTAGAATTCATTTTTTTTTAATTTTTGTAACTCCCATTCTGTAGATGTATTATACAAGTTTTAAAGGCTCACAGATACACATATATACCTTAGATAAATAAAATATTATAAAATTCTAAATACTAAACGAGGCTTCTGATGCACTAGGAAATGTAAAAAGGGGATATAAAGCTTTTTTGTGCAGTATGCAGTTCAAGAACTTTTACTTTATTACAAAATCTCTGCACTCTCTATCCAGTGCTATCTTTGCACTTTTCAGTAATTGAACTTTCATGTATCGAGTACACTTTTTAATTGTTGCTCCGCTCCGCCATTAACTGGCATTAATGCTTGCACCTCCGTCACTCCAAATGCATTGAAAAGCCGTTAAAAGTTTCGACACGCTTTTGTCACTTCGTTATTTGTACAACAAACTGCTGGCAAGTTGTATATAAACAACCGTTAGGTAATGGACCGCTCATCGTGCTTGCACTTGTGTGCGTTGTCGTAGTTTCATCTCAGTCTAGAAGCCCGAAGCAACAGCAACAGCAGCCGCAGTAGCTATGAAGAAGATGCGAAAATGGCTCAATAGCAAAGTTGCAAAGCGAGTTTTCGTTTTATTTTCGACTTTGACTTCCCATAGCATGTTCCTCAAAATTTGTGGTGATTGCCTTATCAGTAATGAAAATAGCTCGAAACTTTGGCAATTTCTTCAATGTTCGATGAAGTTCGTCAGCTGTACAATGGGGCGTATGAGTAACTTTATTGATTGTAAGAGGGAAGAGTAAAATTGATTTTGCGTCGTCATATCAAAGTGCTGTAGAGTAATTTATTTATAGCAGGTGCAGAGCTCGGCATTTCTGCATTGCAAAATTGAAACTTTGTGCTGTGGAATTTCAGTTCCAAAACTGAATTATCATTCAAATTTTATTGCCTTGTGAAGCGACAATTTCAACTGCAATTTACATTCACTTCGAACATCAATAAAAGCAATGAGGAAAGCGTAGCCGTAATCACAGCTCTGTTTCTATGCGCACTCCAAGGCTGCCACATTGTTTGAGCGCTTGCTCAATCATACGATTTTGCTTTGATCTCTCGGGTGCAGTCAGTAATATTTCATACGTTTTGTGTTTGCCACAACGCTCACCATATTCTCCACATTCTGCCACACACCCTCCAGCCGTCGGCATCCATTTTGAATATTCCACTGACCTTTTAATCGGCGACCATTCAATCGAATCGAATTCAAAATCGTTGCAATATGCTATCGCATTGCATTGCCTATCACTCTATCGCCGTGCAGCGTTGGTGAAAGGCAAATAAAACGAAATGAAATTTTCAACAATGCGCAATTTAACAGTGAAAAGGCAAAAATATTCAGTCAACTAGCCGCATAGACAGCCATCTACATATGTATGTGAAATGAAATGGAAGCTGCAGAGAATAAATGGTATGAATTGGCGAAAGTGTGATGGCCGAAGCGATGTCAGAGTAGTGGACAATGATGCAGGAGGGCTGAGAAGAGGGAGGGAAGCTGCAGGGTAAAGCAGAATTTCGACGAACTTTTAATAGCGGAAAGTTGCAAAGAATTTTTCAGTTACTCTTAAATTTATTCTGTTCAATCGGCTGGACGACAACGGCATCTCATCCATGGACAGCTGCGCATAGATCAATGGCAAGTCGACGGGCGCTGGAGCTATGCTGTCAACATTGTAACTGCGCAAATGTGAGTCAAAGATTTTAAATAAAGTTTGTTCCAAAGCTACAACAAAGAATGGAAGTGTTAGAATTTTGTGTAATTGAATTTGTAACCAAGTTTGCATTAAATAAAAACCTTCTAAAGTTGATATCTAAACAGAACTGACACCGCATAGAAATTCAAGAGCGAAAACGAAAGGGCAGGATTTAACAATTAACCCATTTGTGGCACCGATCGAAATGCTCGATGTTCTTAAAATACCTTGCGTCCACAATATCTTGAGTTGGAAGGCTTTTACTGTTTTTGTAATGGAAAAAAATGTTACAGGATTACCAAAACAATTTAATAGGACTATGAATAAGTTCGTTTCGGTTTTACAACAGATGGCGCAACTTGATTATTATTCCATCGATCCACATTTCCAAACATTCATTGGAGAGCTACTGTCGTAAGGCACAAACGTCAGTATAAGTTTTTTATTTGAAGCGTAAACAACAATATTTTTACCACACTTGAAAATGTCGAATTTCGTGCCAAATAATGTGTTTTTGCGGGGAATTCTTCTTCATTATTTTAATATGAAGAAAAAAGCAGCCGAAAGTCATCGTATCTTGGTGGAAGTTTATGGTGAGCATGCTCTATCTGAGCGAACGTGCCAGAAGTGGTTTGCACGCTTTAAAAGTGCCAAGTTCCGCCAAAGTTCATGGATACCGAATTGGAGGAATTGCTCGATCAAGATCCGGCTCAAACGCAAGAAGAGGTTGCAAAAACTTTGGGAGTTGATCAATCAACCATTTCCAAACGTTTAAAAGCCATGGGAATGATCCGAAAGGTAGGCCATTGGGTGCCGTATGAATTGAAGCCAAGAGACGTTGAACGCCGTTTTATGGCATGCGAACAACTGCTTCAACGGCACAAAAGAAAGGGTTTTTTGAATCGAATTGTGACTGGCGATGAAAAGTGGGTCCATTACGACAATCCAAAACGTCGGGCAACGTATGGATACCCTGGCCATGCTTCAACATCGACGTCGGCGCAGAATATTCATGGCCTGAAGGTTATGCTGTGTATCTGGTGGGACCAGCTGGGTGTTGTGTATTATGAGCTACTGAAACCGAATGAAACGATTACGGGGGATGTCTACCGACGACAATTGATGCGTTTGAGCCGAGCACTGCGAGAAAAACGGCCGCAATACGCCGATAGACACGACAAAGTTATTTTGCAACATGACAATGCTCGGCCACATGTTGCACAAGTGGTCAAAACATACTTAGAAACGCTCAAATGGGATGTCCTACCCCACCCGCCGTATAGTCCAGACCTTGCGCCATCCGATTACTATCTCTTCCGATCGATGCAACATGGCCTGGCTGACCAGCACTTCCGTAATTACGATGAAGTCAAAAAATGGATCGATTCGTGGATTGCGGCAAAACCGACCGAATTTTTCACAAAGGGAATCCGTGAATTGCCAGAAAGATGGGAAAAAGTAGTAGTAAGCGATGGACAATATTTTGAATATTAAATTTGTAACCATTTTACGTCAATAAAGTTTCAAATTTCGAAAAAAAACGCACGAACTTATTCATAGTCCTATTACTTTCCTCAGATTTAACAAAAAAAATAATTTATTGTGGATAGTTCCGTTCTTCGTGATCAGCGAGAGTTTTTGTTCGCGAATTATTCCGTCGAATGATGCAAAAACCTTCAAAAAGCACGCGCCGATAGCAGCAGATATTCTGATATTCCTTTATGTAAATGCAAAAGTAATCGAAATCGAGCATGACCCCAGAAACCATAAAATCAGACCGACGCCAAGAGGTACCTCAAGAAGTTAAAGCTAACCACCCAAAATTGGAGACAATCGTAAAGTCAGCCGAACGCAAAATAAGGTGCCCATTAATCAGCAGTGCACTTCTACAAAGTACACACATACACACACACAGAACGAAATCAAAGCTATTGGAGTGCCTGTTTGCTGATTTTATATCACTATAATTCCCTAAATCGCAGTTTGTTTATTTTTTGATTTTTTTTCGTTTCCTGCTGTTTGCTGGTCTCCACAATTCCACAATTAGAGCGCACGAAACTGAGCTGCAGCTGATCTTCCAATGTATTTGTTGCACCGCCAGCACAAACCTGCATAAATCAAAGGAGAACAGGTCAGCTTTGACAGAGAGAAATGCAGTGACAAATGGGCGTGGGAGAGTGGGAACCAGTTTGCTTAAGTGATTTAAAGCTGGAGCTGCAGTATTCGTGGATTTGCGCTTGCAAGCTTTTGTATGTGGATTTGCCAAGCGGACGTGGATGGTTAAGTGTTTCAAGTTAAATCGTTAAGTTTAGTTAAAGTCTGTACAAAGCGCTAGGAATTTGTTTTTAACTCTTTGCATTTATCACAAGCCCTTAAGTGTTTAGTGAGTCTTGCATGTGGGTAGTGCTTATAGCTGGCAGGCATCTGCATATTGATTTATTCGAAATTATATCGGAAGTTTATTAGACTTAAATTGAAGGGCAGCGCTTATTTCAGCACAAATGCGGCTAGACCAATATTTCGGTAAGCACAAAATATGCAATAATTTGAGCGATAGTTCTTGCACTCTCTCTCTCTCCCTCTGAACTCACTTCTGTTGTACTGTGTATGGTTGTATGTATGTATTAAATTTTCAGAAATCTTCGAATGTCGTTGAAAATCAATTACTAAAGTCATGCTGCAATCCTTGAATAACAAATTCATTAACAATAACGTTAAAAAGCCGCATTCCACGAAAAAATAGTGCCATAAAAATGTCTTACCCGCCATAAAGAAGTAATAAAATGTACCAAAGTCAACAGACCTTTCCAAATTGCCATAGCAAGTGCCCACAAAATGTAAACAAAAATAATCATCAACAAGTCAAATAGGGAACATTAAACTCACAATGGCCGGTAGTCGTAAATTTCATGAACCACAGCAATTTAATGCAAATTATTCTTTGACAAACTCCAATAAAAATCCAGGACAACACGCAGACTGCTTGGTCTTACAATATTAATGCCAATGAAGAATCGTTCATCGGCAGGCACATATATACATACATACTTTCAAGAAAACACTCAAGTAAACATACAAAGCGTCATCGTTAAGGAATATCAATAAATAAGCATTCACTGCGGCTGGAGTGCGCAGTCTACTGCTCATAAGGTTTGTCTCGGCTATCGACGTCGAAGCTATAAACAGCGCATAAACACCTGGTTAATGACATTCGGTCAGACTACTGCATGGCGAACGAAAGTCAGCAGTGAAGCAAAAATCTGCAAGGAGTGCCGAAGCAGTTGGCAGATGTAGCATTGCAACCAAAAACCGTAAAAACGCCGCAAGAAAAAAAAGGAACGTAAGGAAGAGGCGGGGATATGTAGGAGGGTATTTATTATACTCAAGAGCTTTTGGTACGCGCAGGCAGCAAACGAAGAAGTAGTTGAGCTTTAACTTTTTTAGAGATATCCAATATAACGCGCATGTTGTCTCAAAATTTTTAAATTTTAGATTGTTGGGGCAGAAATAAACGTTGAAATTTTACTCCCATTTTTGCGACGGAAAAAAGTTAAAATTTCATTTTCATTTTCCAGTCAAAAATAAATGTTAAAAGGACATAATCACGCAATCGGTCCATATTGGCTCAAACCGGGTATTGTAACAATAGAAGAGTTGTTAAAAACTTACTTTAATAAAAAAATGCTATATCGTTATAAAAATCTAAGCTGCTATTTTTAATAAAAACAAAATAAAAGTAAAATTTTAACCGTTATATTTTGCCGAAAAAATATTATGTAAGTAAAATTTTAGTGGTTTGCAACTTATTGTAGGTATATCACCACTTAGCTTTTATCCAAAGATGCCAGATTTGTCAAGTGTGGCTATTAACTAAGCTGAAAAAGAAAATTGTGAGAGTAACTTCGGCTGCGACGTCACCGGGTACTCGGCTGTCCAATTCTAGCCACTCATTTCGAACGTATTCAAACATCTGTCCAATCAACTGTTGTTAAAAAGGAAACAAATCAGGCTAAGTGGCGACTGAGTTGATGTGTTTCATATATCACCAACAGAATTGGTGTTTCGGAAACACGCAGCATCATAACCCCAGTTACGTTAACCCATCAGCTGATTCAGTCAAATTCACTGAGAGCTGGTTAACGGTCAGATCTGGATCACACCTATAAGAATCGTTTTCTTATGGCTTTTACTCCCACTAGAAGATCCACTGAAAGCACAAGCAGGACATTCTTAAAGGGCGATCCTATGTGTGCCCGACCTATTTTTTTGGAAGCTATGCACATAGAGCTTAGTTTCGAATCTCGAGCTATTTTGTATTAATAACTATTAAATTTATTCATACAGTCTGTTTCAGTAACAAACACCGCGATTATTCATGAAGTATAAAATATATATTTCAAATTAAATTTTTTATATGAAGGTATGTATGTACAAAACTACGAGTCGCAATTACTCAATAAGCAGTGTAGTCTCCATCGTTGTCGAGTATCGCCTGGCATCTTCTCGGCATGCTTTGAACCGGCTTTTCTGCGTAGCTCGTCAACAAAGAGGACCCGATTTTGCTAACTTGGCGCACGAGTTGCTTTAAATCATGCCCTGGCTTTCTGGCAAGATGCGTTTTCATAGTTCCCACACATTTGCAATGGGGTTGGCGTCTGGAGGCTGGGAAGGGACGTCCAATACTGTGACGGCATTTTCTTGTTTTGTTGTTTTTCAATGTGTTTTTCTGAGAGCAGTGGTTTTGATGATGTGGGACAGGATATGTTCGCCTCCTTCAATCGACGTTCGATGGTGTTGACACCCACATCTATTCACTTTTTTGCGAGAATTGTGCGTGCTTGGCGTAGCCCCAAAGAAAGCGTATCACTTAAACAGTTGGACGACAACTTTATCCTGCTTTATTGTCATCACTCCCTTCAAGCCGCGCTCGAAAAAGTCAAGTTTTAATTTTTTAATCACTCTTGCAGCCGCGGCGTAAGATAAGTCCGGTTTTTCGAATGCGTGTATAAAAACCGTCTCGAAATGCTTTGGATACTTCTCACTCATTTTTGTTTGGTTGCGTTTACGGGAAAGTTTCGATCGAAATTAACCTGAGTTATCATTGGCGAAGCCCTTGAGTGGAAAAAAGCAGAACGAAATATATCTTGAAGTTATAAGAAAAAACCGGTTCTCTTCTTCTGACACAGACTGTAAATAAAATACGAAAACTCTGTACACATTGAAAGTCTTATTTTTGATCAGAAAATATCGGTACAAACGGTTAAAAAAAGTCAAAGAATTGAACTAAAATTTAATATTCCTTGGGTAACAAGCATCACATCGGTATATATAAATGTTAAATAGGCAAATTGAATTTGAAATTTTTAAAATTCCTATTATTTGCCATCGCTGCTCAAAAGCTGTAAGTTCCCTACCAGAATATTATTTCAGTGATCCTATGATATATAGTATGCGGCCTCGGTAGTCTAGCGTAAGTGCACAAGCCTGCCATCCCAGAGGTAGTGGGTTCGAATCCCACGTAAAGCACGGTCCTTGCACTTTTCCCAAGGGGAGTCAACAAGGAAAAAAAATCAAAGGATATATAGACTTTCGATTTTCGACATTCGATTTTAAAGCAAAAACTCGTACTTAAAATGCATGTGCCAGTGGAGGGTATACGTAAGAAGTAGTTTCGTTGACCACATTGAAAGAAAATTCCCTTTGGCGACTTCAGTAATTGGGTGAAACGTTGGCAACGCGGTATCGGTGCTTACAAAAAACTTTGAAACTCATTTTATCGAATTTGATTTACTTAACTTCTCTGAAGCAAACTAATAAATCTTATTTGAGACTAAATTTTCTTATACTAAAATCATAAGTTGTAATTATAATAATTATATTTTTTTCTGAAAAGCACATTTTTCTTTTCAAGCATCCCAAGAGTTGAATGTTTGGGGTACCTTCCGTGTTTAGCTAAAGCAGAAGAAAAAATCATAGCAATTCTTTTTTTATTTTTATTTTTTTAGATAACAATTGTGAATTGATAACTAATTTCCGTGCCAACCGAATGTTTCAACATATTTTAACCGACAAAAAAATTGTTTGTACTTCACAACTTAAAACACCCAAAAGATGTAGCAGAGCTCAACTAAATTTTCCCTCCCAAAAAAGATCGGAAATAAAAACAATTTTGCGGTTCTTCCATTATTATAAGCCCTAGAAACCCTGAAGTTTTTATATATTTTCTACTGAACAGATAATCAGATAGTTCTTACCCTTCACCAGCACTGATTTTTTTAAGGTTAATAAACTAAAACGTATTTTCAAGCAAAATTCTGAAAAACTCATGTTTTACGGTCTAACTAATTGCATACAGCCTTTTGAACCCAACCTCTTTCACCTGCATAACCCCGATACAAAATTTATTGAACTGCATTTTCTCTAGTATACTGTATACTAAATAAATGTAAAGCAAGCAAGCCACTCACACATTCACACACTCACAAATGGACAGTGTATATCAGGGCTTTGCTCGAAATCAACCAGATTTATAGCTTTAAAATGATGTATTTCTTATGCAGCTAGCAGGGCTTGACAACCCTGACAACATAGCCAAACCGAACTACACACCGCAATTTCCCATAATTTCCTGTTTATTTATTACTACAAAGTGCAATAAAGCGAAGGACTGCTTGCACTATTGCTTTGTTTTTGTTTCTCTTTGTTTTGCAATTTTGTCTTTGCCCGATGCTGGCTTTTAACCTGCCAAGCTGCTTCATTTTGCATATCTTTTGCTTAATTTACCGCAATACCTCCTCGATCTGCTTTTGCCTTGCACCACAGCGCCTGCTCGCCTGTGGAATGCGTAGATTTATAAGCGTTGGGGAAAATGTTTCATCATTTTAATAAAATTACTGTGGATAATGAAGTAATTTACTGCTTCCCGACGTGTGTTACTATTAGTGTTGGGGCTGTTGTTGGTGTTGTTGCTTTTACATTGTCCTCCTAGCTCTCTTGCTTTTGACCATTTGCTTATGCCGCTATCTCTGCTGCTCTTATTACACCATAAGCACATCCACACACACACTGTTGCGCGCTCGCTGCCAGTGCGAAGCATTTTAATTAAAAGTAATCTTTGATTTATATAGTCATAAAGCTGTATTATCCCAATGCAAATAAGCGACAAATTGAAAATAAACGAGTTTTCACATTAAGCTCACGTGAACATGAAAAGTACTGAGCAAAAGCGAATATGCACATGTTCCGCATACGCCGTGGCATACACACCAGAGAATTCTTTCGAAATATGATCATACTCGTCTACATATGCCTGTGCACTATATATATATATGTGCGCGTGTGTGTATCAAAATTGATGTTCCAAATATGCGTGGAACCTAATTAATCATAGAAGAGGTTGGGAAGGTGCCAACAAAACTCAACTCAACGCACAATTCAGTCATGAGTAATTGCCAATATGCCTGTAATAAACTTCTGTTCGACTGATTGGCATTGTTTTGGTCTCGGCATGAATGCAACACGCAATTACAATAGGATTTCAGGTAATTGAGCAGTTGAAGCAAGTTGTCAGCACCATTTAACAACAACATGCAATGATCGCACTCATCGTTAACAAAGCTCCGGAGGTTAATTAGCACACCGCAATCGCGTAAAGAGCAGCAGTTTGAAATCATTTTCAATTGAATGCGGATTGATGTGCACGCAAATGACACACTCACATAAATGCCACTTTGAATATGGAAACAAGTACGTTTGAGTGCTACGTTTCAGAAAATTACTTTGATGAAGTTTTTGAATGGATAAAAGTTGTCCTCCGGTAAATGACTAAGGGTAAAAATTCAGTATTAACAAATAGCAGTCCCTTTATGCAACTGACAAAGTTGCCTAGTAGAAAGTGTAGGTTAAGAACTCTTAAGTCGAGCGCGTCTGAATACAAAAGTGCATTCCACAGTGACGGATGGTTGCGACAGCATGCACTTTATAAATAAAAACCTGTCCGTCATAACCAATGGAATTACATGTTTTGAAGGAAGTTTTGAATAAGAGGATACTCGTGACATGATCTTTAATGTAGTTTTATTTATTAATTAATTTTATTTATTTTATTTACTTAATTTATTTATTTTATTTCTATTCTATTCTAAGTTCTAAAAAAGTGTTTATTGTAGAGCTACCCCAACTCAAGCGCTCAATGCTGTCGTTGCACGTGCCGCAATCTAACTGAGCCTTGACCTCACTTACAGACACTCACGTATTCTTATAAACTTGCCCCGCTAAGCGAAACATTCTCCAGTCACATTCCATGAAGGGAGTAGTAGGAGGTGTGCCTTTGGGGATAGGGACTGATGAATTTGTTTACGCTTCAAGTGTAATGGAAAAGTTGAAGGAGAAGTATTCTGTGCTGAGCTGACCATCAGACTCATGTTCAGGTTGCCGGACCACTGCAGTGTGTTCCAAGCAGAGCTAACCTCAATCAAAGAATCAGCTGACTGAGTGCTCATTTGTGTAATTACTGTCAAGGAAGTACATATCTACTCCGACAGCCAAGTGGCAATTAAGACCCTGAACTCGATGACGGTGCACTTGAAATTGGTCGTGGAATGCTTAACTTCACTTTCGATGGATCCGAGTTCCTTGATATTATATATGGCTCACCTCGGTACCTGGTCATAGCAACATTGCAGGAAATTGTGAAGGGAATTTGCTGGCCACACAAGAGACCTCTGAGGTAATTTCTCCGCGAAAGGACAGGATTGGAATGCCCTTTGATTACCTCTGGTCTTCTCCTGGAAGGGTGGGTCTCAGCGAGCGCTGGGCAAGTACACGAACTTGTAAGATTGGGAAATCTTTCTGGTCATGTATGGAACGGTTACATCCGAGGCATCTTGAGATTGAGGTCGAGGTTGACCAAACCCGAACTCTCGAGATTTATTTGATTTTAAATTGGAAGGTGCCCTTATCGCGATGCATGAATGCTGTGAGCCTCGGTAAGTGCAAATGATTTGAGTATTTTAGTATGTCAAAATATTTTCTTGCAATACTGCATATGTGGAAATTTAGTATTTCTTAAATTTTCATTCAGACAAAGAAGCGGATTTGTAAAGTAAACTAAAAGTAGATGAAAAATGTATAGCTATGCGGGTCAACTTCACGATTGACTGCCTTAATGTCCCGCACACACTCACTAGATCATGGCGATCGTCTCTTCCTTTACTTACGCCAACATAAATGAATTGAACAGCAACATTTGCAAACAAACATCACATCACTGATTACGTCTCATTAGGAGCGTAAAGTCTTTTGAATCATTACAAAAAATTAAATAAAAAGCCTGCAACCTGAGAATTACAAATGCACTTTAGTGCCATATCATCACCTGCCTCAGCAGATAAGTGTGCAAGTGCACTGAAAGGAAAAATCGCAGCAGCAAAAACAGCAGCATTAGTGCTAACAAACTGCTGTCTTTTCTTTTCAGCCTTAACTCGCTCAAATGCTGCCAACAAAGTGGGAGGCCTAAATTATTCAGAGACGTTGCAACACAAAACAGCCGCTGGCTCCTAATGGTGTTTACATTGCTGATTATAATGCCACGAATGGCGCCGATAATACGTTTAGACATACACAAGGGCCAACTGCGGAGCTGCCTGCAGTCTGATGGCCTTCCACCAACATAGGGGCACAGCAACTGCCGCTGGTTGGCAGAAAAAAGTATACGAAATCACGTTTGTGCTATGAAAGACGAGTTGAAGATAAAAAAGCCCTGCAGCATAAATTATGTAAAAGACTTGCTAACATTCACAATCTCTTCCACCGCCCACATTTACAACGCTTCGCCCGCTGAGTGTGTGGTCAGATGCTGTCTGGGGCATTTGTGTTTGGACACTCACTGCACTAGCAAAGGAAACAGCGGCAGTGTGGCAAATCTGAAAACGAACTCAAAGAAGCATGTGGCATGCATCGTGCGCTTTTATTCACATGGATGTGCTGCAAATTGCGCAGTTACTAGATATCCTCTGAAAGACGCTGTGCTCATGTAGTGGTAGGAGTGAAACTGGAATACGTGTCCGCGCCCAGCTTCACTGAATTTGGAAAAATATATCTGCTTTTGCTGTACAACATGTGATTGTGTGGGTATGCTTGAGAAAGAGTGTATGAATAGAAAATCAAATTTTCACCTTAGTGGCTGGTTTATGACTACAACTGTTTGTTTTCATGGTGAAAACAATTCAGAAGGTGTGGTAAATATCATACAATTAACCGACCCTCTGCGATTTTGTAGGAATCAGCTGATTGGCTGACGCAACCGGGGTCATGATAGTAGTTTGTTTACGAAAAAACTAAGATTATATTGGTCATTTATAAAAAGAAATCAACGCAATCTCCACCTTTCCTGCCTCGTTGCCGTCTGAACAACTATTAACTGAAGGAGTGTGTGAATACCTGTGGAATGAGCGGACAGAATTTTCCTGCCAAGTACCGGTGTCGTGGCAGCCCAAATCACTCGCTCAATTTCGTTTTTCACCATAGCTGAAGACGAAAGATTACCAGGAGTCTATCATCCTTGGTTGGCTAGACTATTTTCCTGTGAGCCAGAGGCTCTTATATCTTCTAGCCGCTAACCGTATAATGTATTTACACTGATTTTTCTACAGAATCGACAAAGTATCCTATTGCATTCTATAGAAGGCTGTATATTTCCAAATTGGCTTAATTCATTTTTAAGTAATAGGTGCTGTGTGCGCTCAATTGACGGTGTTTCTTCTATTCACTTTAGGGCAGTTGGTTTTGGTTTCCCATATACTTGCTTTACGCAGACGACCTACAAGTTTTGTCTTCATTTAATAGCTCTGAATATGTTTCTAGGGTTAAATTTGAGATCAATAGATTGTACTTATGGTGTTTTCAGGTCATCTAGATATCAATATCAGTAAGTGTTATAACATTCCGTACTCTAAACAATGTACGTAATGTAGTACGACGACGTATAGTAAATGTGGTACTCCCCTTCAGTCCTTGGGCAAGATCAAAGACCTTAGTCTTCGATGTCAATTTTTTACTCAACGACATCAATCGTATTATATCTAAATCATATACTGTCTTGGGTTTTGTTCGGCGAAATAGCTCAAATTTCACAGACCTCTGCCGCCTGAAATTACTCTATAAGTCTTTTGTTCTTCCAAATCTTCAAGAGGCTGCATTCATCCGGAGCTAACATTACAAATTTTCTATTGATAGTATTGGGGTATTCAAAAGGTTTTCCTTAAATATTTCTTTCTTAAATTTCTCCTATCCACCCGCATAATTCTCGCCTCCTTTTGATTAACTCTTAAAAGCAAAAATACTATTATTTTCTTGGCTTTTGTGCATGACTTGGTAAGTCGTGTAATCGATTGATCCACATTACTGCTACCTATCCAATACCTTATTCCTCCGAGACCACTTCGTCTTAATTTTCCTTTTCACGAAAGGGACCTTGCGCCATTATTCCGTTCACTTGCTTGACTTTTCTTTGTCCAAGAATATGTTTTCTAAATTATTCACTTCAATTTTATTTGACTTTTTTCTTTACTTATTATTTTTTCTTTACTCTTATTATTTTAGTCAGTTAGAATCATTGTAGTTTATTGAACTTTTTCAAAGTAAATTTAAAAAAATCAATAATTAAAAAAAATATAAAAAAAAAATCAATAAATAAATCCTTACTTTCAAAAATTATCTGAAACCTCACTTTTGCACGAACCGCCTCCGAAATATTTTGGAAATTATATGTTTTTCCAGTTTAGTGCAAGCCAACATAACATTTTTGACGCAACAAAACTGTTTTGGTCGGACCAAAAATTACCGAAGATATTATTACCGAGAGCGAGACATGGAGTCAAATCACTTCAATTGTACCCTGCATCACGACAATGCGCCGGCGCACACCGCCTTACTCTGCACCTCTGCATTGGCCAAGATGGGGGTTCCGGTGCTTCCCCACCCTCCCTATCTATCCCTATAGCCCAGACCTGTCCCCTCCGGACTTCTTCTTGTTCCCGCGATTGAAAAGGAAGCTGAAGGGGAGGCGTTTCGACTCCATGGAGGCGATCCATAAAACTGTGACAGCCGAATCCAACGCGATTCCGGCGGATGACTTTAAAAAATGTTTCCTGTAGTAGAAGAACCGTTACTAGCTGTGTATTGACGCTCAAGGGCCCTATTTTGGAGAATATTAGTTGTATAAGCCAAAAGGTTTAATAAAACTGCTTAAAAAAAATAAGACTCAATATCGAAGTAGCATTGCCCGGACAAGCTAAGCCTCAAAGAGCCGCAACAGAGTCGGCCTGAAATCTAAATTTATTTATCATTTTATTTGATTTTAGAGGTTATCCAACTCTACGTTTCTGTTGCAAAACATGAGAGTTTAAGATTGTATACCTAATTGACTGAGAGTAATCGACCCAAGGAGCAAGACAATGCCCTGGCTCCAACAACTCACCTTGTAGACGACTATTCGAAAAAAATGTCAAACTAATAATTCAAGTTTTAAAAATTTATTCTTGACCTTTTCTTTTTTCATGCGGAAAGTCTTTCTAACAGAATTGAGTTGGAGCAAAAGGAGCTGAAAGAGCAAAATGTGATTTTAAAGTCTGATGGTGAAATGTGTTTCGCGCAAAACGCGCAAAGAGGTTTTCTAAATAAATCGTGTGGATTCTTTTAGGTAATATTCAGATATTCGAAAACTTACATCACTTAAATGTTCACCATTAGCATGTCTACGGGCTGTCATAGTAGAATTAAAATTTTCAAGGAATCGTTCATACATTATCGTACTGAGTTCAGCAATCTCGATCCGAATGTCGTATTTCAGCTCTGGAACTACTGTTGACTTATTGACATATACTTTGCTTTAAAAACAAAGCCAGTCTGGTTTGTTAGTTTTTTTCTATCCTCAACGGAACCAGTTTCTTGAAATTTTTTCACCAAACTTTGTATTGTCGACTCATTCCGACAATAAAAAAACTACGAATTTTGTGATATGTGGATCTAAAAGATCGACCATTTTCATAATAAATTTCAATAATTTTAATGCGTTGTTCTATGGGCCAAAATTGTACATCTGTTTACTTGAAAAATGACCAAGATGACATAAAAAAGGTACGTATAGGAGTTGCTTACATAATCTAGACATCTACGCGTCACTTTGGAATAAAATAAAACAAATATCAACGAGTAGTTAATATCTTTCATCTTTTTGATATACAAGTATTTTGGGTTCCGCTTGATTAGAAAGTAAGCCAGTGCTAGGATCGCAATATTTAGTAAAAGCTTCTACTTTTCGAGTAAATAAAACAATCGTCATTTGGAAAAAGCAGAGAGGTTCTAAGTGGAGGACTTTCAAAACTATGTGTACCCTACCAGTGATGGTGGGTAATCTGTAGGCTCAAAATCGGATTAAGTTACACTATGCGGCAGCCGTTAACAAGAAAATTCAAGAATCTTTACCACGAGGGTTATAGCTTTCTGAGACACTTTCGTTCACTCGTATTATAAACTGAATTAAAATCACACAAGGAGAATTAAAATTAACTTTTTTCTTATTCGGTAGATAATTTTGTTGCATTAATGACAGCAAGTAATATAAATAAATCTGACTGCTATAAAAACTATTGAGATACGTCTTACTGCCCAAACAATTTTTGTCTACTTTTAATTTCACTCTAACTTTTAGACTCTGCTTCATTCGAAAATTTCAAATTCTCTAATTATCTGTGATAGTTTCAGATCTCTCTCCATTGCAAAAAAGGTCATAAAAACACACTGTATTATTATCTTGCAAATACACCAACTAACTGAATGCGCTGATGTTTGCTTATTACAGCTTATGCGCTTCGCTGCAACACTGAGTAAGTGTCTGAATGACTGTGATAAAATTGTCAATTAGTCAGCTGTCCGTAGTGGTGTCAATATTTACGTCCAGCATCTCGCAATACAAGAATAATTTAAGCGGCGAAGGGTTAGTGGAAAATGCAACCATATTTCAAGCTATGTGGTTGTTATTAGTGCTGTTAGTGCTGCAGCGTAGTCAACAACAATGACTTTGCGCTTGACTCTGGTAATAAGTTGGAGTGGCGAGCAGCAGCAAAAAGCAACAGCATGTCCGCATTAGTGTCACAACTTTCAAGCTAAATTCAGCGAAATGCTTCTATAACTAAATCCAAACACTTTAAATGAGCACAAATATTTAAATATGCAACTGAGTAATCAATCAAAATTATCTAATTATAATCCATACGAGCGTCGATATGCGAGTAAGTAAAACACATCGCAAAACTTCCTTATATTTACTACTCACTCGAGTGGAAATGAACATTTGCTGTAATCCAAAATTAGAAGCCCTTTAGTTGTAGTTATTGCAAGAATTAGTCACATTTGTTGGCTTAACTTCAGTAAAAGTTTCGTTTAATTGTGCAAAAGTTACTCATTCGCCCCGTGGCATGTAAATGCAAATTCCACCACCTCATAAGTTGCTACAAGTAGTAGCTTTACCGGAACACAATGCATTTGTGTGTGTGTTAGTTATTGTGATGGCCCACATTGAACATTTGCATGCGTCGCATATTCAAATTTGAATATTTATCAACCTAAGATTTACAATAACCGAAAATCGACTGGCAGTGCATTATTTACTTAACTGTATTTATGACATCTAAGCACATGCACGGGTGTGTAATGGTAAGTTCAATATCTATTGCCTTGGGTGTAGATGGAATTTCAATTGGCTGTAGTAAAAGTTTAATCATAAAATATTAGGAACTTAGATGAAGTTACTTGCACACTCTAACCACTGCTGGATAAGTCTGATATATTTCATATTCAATTTCTTGCCTTAAGCGCATAAAAGCCAATTACATACACTCTTCGAAACTATATAGGAATGGCATTTTTTCTGGCAAAGCATTAAGCAGTGAAAAATCAACTTTTAAATGCTTTAAAGATAAAACTGAGTAATATGCACAGCGACCGCGGTGCCACATTAATATTCCCACCAAAATTGTATCTACATTTGCATGTGTTTTCGATTTTTTGCACTTGAGAAATAGATTTAAATTTACCACAATGAGTTTGTGTTAAATTTTGCTTGAAAAGAGGAAAAGGGGGGGCGCGAAAATCTTAGGGATATTGAGGAAATGTTTCCGTACTGATACACTAAAGAAAACACCCATCTACGAGTGGCATGAGAGCTACAAAAGAGATCGTGAGTCCATCAAGAATGACGAAAAGAGAACCTAGAGGCAGGTCATCGCCATCGAAAACTGATTAAGACATCAATTAAGTGAAATAAAAATTGATCGAAAACCGCAAATCAATCAATACTCGTCAGACAGCTGGCAGAGAACTTCAATATTGCTTATGGATCCATTCGGGTAGTTAATGATTTGAATTTGCGCCGTATTGCTGGAAAATTGGTCCCAAAGGACATGAATTTTATGTAAAACAGAACCCGCTTTAATGCAGCCAAAAACGGGATTTCCAAGGCTGAACGTTCATCAAACCCAACATTCATCAAACCCGTCATTACTGGAGGCGACGGATAGGTTTATGAGTACGGCATGCAATCCAGATATCAGGTAATGGGAGAACCAAGACCAAACCGTTTTTTTTTTTTCAGTTAAAAAAGAAAGTGATGCTTGCGTGTTTTATGTACCACAACTGCTTTCTTCCACAGCCTGGGGCAGTGCACCAATCTAAATCCAAACAGCTCTGACTGGCTGTAGATATCTGAATGTTGGAGGTCTCATAATGGTATCAAAACGTTGAGGAGTGCCAGACCGGCACTTCAACCATTTCACCTACCAACCTACGGTATTGTGGATCACAAACTTTTGCCAGAAGATCAGATATTTAATAAAGAATGTTATTTGGGCGTTATGTGACGTTTACGTGAAGCAAATTGAATTTCATCGGCATGAAAATCGCAATCATTAAGTACCTCAAGAAAGTCATTAACATATAGAAGAGAGTAACAGTGGACGAAGAACAGACCCTTCGGAGCAGTTGCAGGTAAAGAGATGAAATAAATACGGAAAATAATTATTAATATAAACAGCCTTCGCAAGCTTCAAGACGATATAAAGGGCAATCAGGTACTTTTTGCAATAGGGTTTTTCTAACAGATCACGCGAGACTATTGTCACACTAAATACATAATTTTTATCAGTATTCATTGGCATTTTATCATCGAAAGTCTCTTACAATCGAATTATAAAAATCGACGCCTGTGAAAGGTGTTCATCGTGCGCTCTGGCCAACTTATGGTGATCAGTGATGAGGCCCAGTTTCTGCATAGACGAGGCTGGGACCAGGGTTACAGTGAATGGCAAATGCTCTCGTGCCAAGATAAATGACTTTTGGATGCCAGAAATTCTAGCTCGAAATCTCCACAATATTTGGTTCCAACAAGACAGCACTACTTACCGTACAGCTCGTGAAACAATGGATTTACTGCGTCGTCGTTTCGGTGAGCATTTATTTCTATTATCTGGCACCAGTGGGTTGGCTGCCAAGACCCTGTGATATTGCTCTTTGGACCTTTGTTTGTGAGGGTACGTAAAGTCTAAATGCTTCGTGGATAAACCAGCTTTGATTGAGGCAATGGAAGCTAACATTATACAATATGTATATATAATTGACGCGCACACCCTTTTTGGGTGTTTGGCCGAGCATCTCCTCCTATTTGAGGTGTGCGCCTTGATGTTGTTACATAAATGGAGGGGCCTACAGTTTCAAGCCGACTCCGAACGGCAAATATTTTTTATGAGGAGATTTTTCTTGGCAGAAATACACTCAGAGGTTTGCCATTGCCTACCATTCGGCTACGGCGGCCGCTAACATTACTTTATTAATGAGGTACCAACCGAAGTCCTCTAGCGAGTCACTTAAAATTAGTGTTGACGAATGGTCGAATATTCTTCACAAAAATAATAAAGATTGTCCAATCAATTTGCATTTTCTTTATTTTTCCAATTAAAATCAAATAGTCATATCTGTTATGACAAGTTTTCCAAAAACTTAGTGTTAAATTCGTTTGAATCAACATAACAATTATATTTCAGGAGCTATAAGTTGTTAGTTCGGGGCCCTATCCATTCGATGGGGCTACTTAAATTTAGCTGGAGTAGCATTTTCATGTCAGCTGCTTGCTACAAGTCGGACGCTGTTTGCAGTGGCCGAGTATATATCAGACGCTGCGGAAGATATTTGTGCTTGATGCTTATTTGAAGGCGGCATCTTCTTGGCTTGGTATATATCTTTATGTCTGAATCCATCCCGTTTCCTTTCAGTCATGCGATCAAAATTATACGAGCCTTGAGCATAAGTGCGCGGGTATAAATATGAGTATATAAATATGTATCACTAAGATTATCGTTTAGGAAGTCCTGAATGTCCAAGACAGTTGAGTAATTGCAATTGAAAAGCATAAATAATTATGACTAAGCATTGCTGGCTAAAGTAAACAGCGCTGAGCGGTCAATGCTCTCCTAAATGAGCCACAAGTTTATTTACGTTTAGACAGCAGCAATACCGTTATTATATCACCAAATGTATGTGTACACATGCGAATGAGCTACTAGAGTGAGTTTTACAGTCGGGGCATTTGTATGTAAACACATACGGGTCATTGGGAAGGTGTGAAAGCGCACGTGTTCCTGTGCGTGCATAGGCGTAACAGTCGTAATTATGATAGAATAGTTAACGCTGGACCGTTTTCACTGTTAAAATATATTTGCCCATATTTACACGTCTCCATCAGGCCGCCATTGAATAAGAAGCAAACAGAAAGTTGTATAAAAATCTGGTGATAGATCAATTAATAACCCCTCGTGCTGGTAATGCGGATATACGATGAGTTGAAGTGGCCAGAAAAAATGGAAAAAACACGTTTGAGTTGTTCCGCACTTTTAACCAGGCCTTTCATTAACTACTTCATAGCAGCTTACTTAACGAAAACATATCTCTGCTCTCACAACTACTCTGAACTTGAACAGATGAATCGTGGAGCAGGTAACGCAAAACGCGGGATCAATTGTTTTACTCCCCTCCAAGCTACGTTTCGTTACTGCTAGTAGCTCAGAGTAATGGTAAAAATATGTTCACTATTATCTATCGGCCGGAGCGCTCCTTCCGAATTTATTCATGTCTCCATCTACCGATACTATTCTCACTTCTGTGGCGCTACTACTATTCCCATAGCTACTATTTGAGCCGAGTCAAACCTAAATTGCGCCATTTTGTTTATAACAAAAAGAATTGATATGAGTTTTTTGTTTACGGGGTTAGGAGTACTCAGATTTTTAAATAATTGGATTTGTGTTTTGTTTCATTTTTTTAAGGACTCTATCTTAAAAATATTGTGTGAAAATTTGAAGTCCATCCGACAAATATTTTTCGAGTTATTCAACAATTAACAAAGGCTGCTCGGGCGCTCTGAAGAATCCGAGAACAAGTAGCAAAACTTTAAAAAACTATGTTTCTTGAACTGGTGATCACTGTAACTTAAAAACCGTTTGGTAGATTTCTATAAAATGTAGGTATACTGCTTTTGAAAAACATAAAAAACTACTGCTTGATCGAAGGATTTTTGTAATTTTAATTTTTTTTCACAATTAATTGTCGCTTTTTTTCGAAAATCTGCAAAATATTTCCTCAGGACGCCATTATGTTAATTTTGAAAAAAAACTGCTTTGATCATGCACAAGATTATCTATTAATAAAATAAATAAATAAAATAATTTCTCTTGGCCGATTGATTTGATAAATCTCCAAGGACTTGTGATGATCACCGCAAGGGACATCTGGAGAAACCGGCTCCACAGTAACAGCAATAACTTTTGCAATTATACAACAATGGTATAGTACGCTTAATACGAAAGAAATAAAATAAAAATTGTTTTGATGCCTTGTATAAATGTGATATTATAACGATTTCCGCCTGACCGATCTTTTTCTGTGTTTTTTATATCCTCATTGGAGACATAGTTATGGACAGTTTATTATCATCCTGAGTACTTTAGACTGAAATCTCTATAGTATTTCGATGTTTTCGTTAGCTGCAGTACCCCCGGCCTGGATATCGTATGCGCGAATGTGTTTGTGTCTCTTACAAGAGAATTTTGTTATGTGGCGACAATGGGGATTTTTTGTTTAGTAACCAGTAGAGAGAAGTTAGTTTTGCACCAAAAAATTTTCTTTTGGTGAAGATGTGAGTTTTCCAAGTGGCCTTCGAGTCCAAATGGATGCTTCGTGGGATTGTGGGATATCGACGCCTCCATTGCTGGAGGGCAGAGTTCACGTCGATTTGTAAATATTAGCTGCGCCAATTTAGTCCCATTAACTTTAATTCGCCAATTTTGTAACCTTTGAGTAATATAATCGAGTTTTTTTTGCTATTTTAGAGATGCTTTGTACGCGCTTTTACCCACAGGTAGGGCAGTTGAAAACGTTTTGGGAATATGCATTTCAAAAATAGAGTCTATAAGCAAAAATAATTTTTCATCAAGTTTTTAATAAGAAATCATTTATTTCTATTTAGTTCCAAACGATTTTTGCAAACAGCTTTAATTTTGCTGTATGAGTGAAATTGACTCACTTTAGTAAAAATAGGTATAGACAAAATATATGGTAAACGTCCGACCTGCGTTCTGAGCAATTTTTAATTATGAACTTACAGTTTGAATTTTGAGTGAAGATTTCTTTTAGTTATGAGCCCGAACGATTTAGAAAATGCAGTATTGAGAAAAACATTTAAAGTTTTTGGTATGCAGTGGAGTGCGTTAAAATTCAAAATAGAAATATTTAGAAATATTTTCCTATTTAATCCTTTGGCTATGTAAATTTTAAGGTAGCAGGGAACCTTTTGAGTTTTTGAGGGAGCACAAATCGAGCTTTCTGAACACTCACGGAGGGTTTAATAAATAAAACATGTGTATATATATATGTACATATATTGTATAATATTAGTTTGGAGAAAAATAAGTCCCTTATTTTTGCATAAAATTTTGCGCAAATGGCTTAATACTATTTCATGGTCGATCATTAGCTCATGGGTGATGCTACGACTACTAACCTGCAGATCAACTTTCAGTATTTCTGGGATTTTATCGATATTTTCGTCACTATCGCCATTTCTGCAGCACCAAAAATGACTGAGCAGAATCGACGAAACCAAAATTGCAAGTAATTACACGCCACCATAACCCCTATTCACACTTTCAGCGGCATTGCACCTGGCTTGCATTTCGCCTTTATCAAAGAAAAACTGTAAAATGTAACGAATTTTCACTTGTAAACACCCTGTAACTCACAACTGAATGCAATAATCCAAACACAGCTAAATAATGTTTTAGTGTGAAAGGTCACCTTGACAACGAGTATAAGCATTACATTTTTGATTGATACCTTACGAGACATCGATCACTGCAGCCATCTACCGAGAAAATAATGGATTATTTCCCCCCATACCAATATTTTGTCCAATCGTTCCGCAAGGGAGCAAAGGACCAGTAGTTTCGTTGATAAGTTAAGTTTAAGATTAGGAAGTTATCAGCCTACCTTTCCGATTCTGGTACCGGGTTGACAACTTAGCTTCCAGACGAGCTGCCAACTTTTGGCCTTATACAGCGGTATTTCTTCAGAGCATCGTTTACCAATACCATTGGATACCACCTGGAGATAGCAGGTTGTATTTTTGCAATCTCTGCTTAAGATCCATACCCTTTTCCACAAATACTGAAGACTTGCTAGAGAATTATTTTTACCTCTAAAATTGACTTAATAATTACAATCAAAGTTTTCGGAGATGATACAATGCCACACAAAGCGTATTTTTCAAAAAAAAAAATTATTATAAACTATATATTACGCCTACCAGATCTTGGTACCCAATTATAACTCATCCAATTCTTTTTACCAACAGGCCTTTGAAGTATTTACATTCCCAAAGAAGAATACAACTAAATAAATGAAAAAACTCTAAAATTATTTAATAGTTGTGGGTTTGTAATCTCCATCCTCTGGCCAAAGTGGCAAAAGCTTAAGAAAGTGCTGAGGAAATATTCATAAAGTGTAATAAAATTAAATGACAAAGAGAAATTTAAACGTAGAAAACATAATAGTACTTAAAGCCATTTGCACGCCAGTACACGTTTGTGACATGTGCGCTTAACCGCATAAGTGGTCATAATTTTGCTAATTTTAGTATGGGGAATAAACCCGCAAAAGTAGCCAAGTAAACGCCAAGAGCCATGGCAGGCAGAATATACAAACATGTGGTGCATTAGTGCCAGCAACAACAACATGAGCAGCAAAAGCAACACCAGCTCATTTAAAGGGATGGTGGAGTGAAAGAAGGAATAAAAAGATGATTTGCAGGAGGGGGTGGCATGCACAGTAGAGGCTGGTAGTAGTGAAAAGGACACTTGACATTGGCATGCCTTGAAGCTAGCACCAAATAACGATTGTGTACAACAACAAGTTTTTCACTAGAGTCTACCCAACTAGGAAGGTAATGGATGCAGCTGTTTGACTTAAGTTGCTGACTTTCAGCTTTAAAAATTAAATTTGCGTTTACAATTTTCTCAATTTATAGTTTTCGCATGAATTTTTAGTTTAGTTTGCTTAAACTTCTGCTCCAATCAATAGTACGCGCTTTTATGTTGCCCCTCAAATAGAGACACTTAAGTGTTGTGCCTGTTTAGAAGGGCCGATGATTCTATGAAAAGCTGAAAGCCGAAGCTGCCAGTTGTGTTCACGTAGGTTTACCAAGACAATGGAGGTACAACTGTCGTTAAAAACAAACTTTAATGTCTGCAATGGGGATCCACTTTAAGAACTGCTGCCACAAATACGCTAGGATATGGCCGCGGCTGATTTTTGATTTTATTATTTTTCTTATCTATTTAAATATTAAAAAAAACAACTTTTGAAACTAATTTATATCTTAAATCAGCACTAAAAAGTTACGCCACAGCAGGCAAATAGAACTTAGTGCGAATTTTTATAACCAACGTTTAAGTTAACTTATAGTGAACAATCAAACAATGCACCCAAAAACAGTTGTTATATAACAACACTTAGGTTAGTGTTTAGGGAAAACAACAACACAACTTTAATGGTTGGTCACATAAAAAGTGCCTACGCTTTGATGCTTCGATAACGAGACTTTTAAAATATGTAAAAAATTACTAAGAGATAAAAAAGTGGGGTCTAAAATAAACAGTAAATTTAGTCTTCGGTAGACACACCTATTTTTTACGTAAGCGACATACTGGATAAGTTTAACCCAAATTCATAATCCTTTTTCCACAAACAGAGCTAAGGTTTTTATTTACACTTTTTTTGTCTGTTTGTCAATACTCGCAGATGCCGCCAGCAGTGTGTGCTGGTCGATTCTAACATATCCTAAACGTCGTAAACCAAGCTTAGACATATGGTAAACAAACTCTTCGACGCATTAGTGATTTTGTATAAGTATATGATATACTACAAAAAGTTTATGGAGATGCTGCCGATTTGGAGACATTGCTCAATGAGGATCCGTGTCAAGCGCAAGAAGAGCTTGTTTCAGTATTAGGAGTTACCCGCCAATCAATTTTCAAGCGATTGAATGCATTGGGAATGATTCAGAAACAGGAGACTTGGGTTCCTTATGAGTTAAAACCAAGGGATGTTGAACATCGTTTTTTCGCTTGTGAACAACTGCTCCGGCGCCAGAAAATTATGGGTTTTCTTCATCGCATCGTGACTGGTGATGAAAAATGGATTCATTACAGCAATCCAAAGAAAAGAAAGCATGACCGGGCAATGCTTCTACGTCGTCGCCTCGGCCGAATATTCACGCTGGCAAGATTATGCTTTGTATTTGGCCGGACCAAGTTGGTGTTATTTACTGTGAACTGTTAAAACCAAGCGAAACCATCACTGGGGATCGGAATCGACTTCAATTGATGCGATAGAGCCGAGCACTGCGCGAGAAGCGACCACAATACACGGAGAGGCATGAAAAAGTGATTCTATAGCATGTCTGAAATGGGAATTTCATTCCGTCCGATTATCACCTGTCCGATTATCGATGGCACATGGTCGGTCAGCTAGAGCAGTTTCATTCATATGAAGGCATCAAAACATGGCTTGATCCGTGGATAGCCTCGAAAGATGAACAGTTTTAGCGCGACGGTATACGAGATCTACCAGAAAGATGGTGAGAAAAAAGCTTTGTGTTTTAAAGAAAAAATATGTATCAGACTACATTGGACTTCAGAAAAACTGTTAAAAATAAATAAATAATTGGCGTGCATACTTCTGTTAGGTGTTTGGCTGAGCGCCTTTTATTACTTGTGACCTGCGTCGTGATGTTGTTCCACAAACGGAGGGACCTACAGTTGTAAATCGACCCCGAATGGCAAATGGTTTTTTACGAGGAACTTTTTCATGGTAGAAATACACTCGGTGAGGCGACCGCTATTAGAAAAAACTTGGCAATCATTTTCCTGTTTCATATAAGGAAGCTCAAACTTACATAACCTTAAATAGTAGTGACGCACCAAACATTTGACTACGGCGGCCGAAAGAAAACTATACAAAGGAAAAGTAAAGTAGTACGAAAAATAGCAAATTCATAAAAATTGGGAATCTTTATTTTTTTATTATTAATTAGGTGCATTTTATGGTTTGGTAGTAGTATGAAATATATTTTTGTATAAAATTAATTAAAATTAAAAATTAAAAATAGCTGGGGAACACTTCCCTTTAGCTTTTTAATTGCCAAAGGTGAATTTTAAACTTTTTTGATTCCATTTCTATAAGGAGTGATTTTCTTTTAGAGCAGTAAGGGTAGTGTTGTATAGAAGTCGACCTCTAAAAAAAGTGTGGTGGACATTTTTTTACCTGATTAGGATGATGAAATAATTAATTTTGATGACGATGATAGGGCCCTAGACCTGCCCATATATGGTGCACACTTCTCTTTGATGTGTTTTTGTTTTCAGATATTTTTAAGATTTTGCCACCAAGATTTTATCACTAATTTCTTTATCAAGAAGTTGACTTTCTAACTTAGAGCTGTCAAAAGTTCCCCTAAAATACAGAGATTTCTCTTGATGTTGACTTTAGTAAAACGACATAAAAATACAATCGCAAATTTACTTTTCCCTGCGCCAAACATTCGTTTTAAAAAAAAGCTAAAACTTATGTTAATGGAAATAACCTGGCATGAACTCTGGAACATATGGACATAAATATTTAGATTTGTATATATTTGCAGAAACATAATATTTTTTTTCCGTCTTCTGCTATTCAGTAGTGTACAACGGCACCACATAAATAATAGAAGGGAATAAAAACGGCAACAAAAATCACTTGGTGTCAGATTTCAGGAGAAAAATGATTTAAACCAAGTATAAAATGAAATAAACTGGAGACGAGACAAGAAAGGCTGCCTCATGCGCGCCCTGTACATACAAAAGTACACTGGTTGTTGTTGGAAAATGAAAAGCAAATGCAGACGAGACTACCGTTTTTGCCAAACGACTTGCAGCTTGCCGCATACCTCTTCTCACACTATCGCATGCAAATATTTGCTTTTGTGGTGATAGAATGAAATGCACGCAAATATCCTTTTGGTGCTGTGAAGTGCTGCAAAGGATGACCAGGCAACAAGAAATATGCTGTTGCAGCGCACCAGTGAGCGCAATGCGCAAACAAGAGGAAGAAACCAACTGCGACTTTGTTACAAAATTTTGACGTTCTCGCTTCATTTGCCACATTTGACTTTGATTTGTGTTTTGTTTGGATGTGGGGTTTGGGATGTGGCAGCGGGGCGATATGAATGAATGCATGGGTGGTGATGTTGTGTGCGATAACTTTGTCTTGCGCACTCATTGAAAATGCAGCAGCATCTGTACTCCACCTCAGTGGTCGTGCTGGCGGAGGGTGATTGGGCACAGCTGCAACTCGATTCATCAAATCAGTGCCATATAGAAAAATATGAGGCAGACGCTGCGTCGAAACTTTTAGGAGGTGAAGTACTGCTTACTTTTATGTGTATGTGTGTAAGTATTTGTATATATACATGTGATATAAAGACGTACATACATATGAAGAAACGTGTGAGTGTAACTTTTTCAGTGAATTACATTTAAATGATTTATCTACATGGCAGTGCACGGTTGTGGATCTTTAGCAGTGATTAATGTTGTTGGCCTTAAGTATGTATATATATATATACATATATTTATGCTTGTACTTGCTTACTTATGTCTTGTTTATAATCGAGAACAATGTCAAAGTGTTGAAAAAAGTTTCAATTCAGAAATAACACTGTGGATCAAAATTAAATTTTTTCTGGAACAGGTTGGCTAGCTAATAAAAAAGGGTCCGAAATATTAAACGTGAAGTGGAAAATTGAATGGCCTTATATAGAATATATAGTAGGCTTTTGTGCAATTTTAACCCACCGTTGGGCGCCTTTTTCGACGACTTTGACGAACACATTGGTCCTATCGAAAATCGTATGAATAATCCAGCCATTACTTCTCAATTCACTACCCTTATGGCTATGTAATCATTTTCAACAAACTTATTACTATCCCTGGAAATATTGTAGGCAACCAACCAACCGCAGCCGATAAACTCACAGCGTAGAGAACTTGTCGTCTTTGTCTACAATAAGTCGAAAAGCTTCGTGGAAAAACTCGTTTATATTTTATTGTATGCAAGAATTCAGTACGTCAACAGCACTCATACATCTTTTATACATTTTTTTGCTAGCCTTCCAAAGAATCCATAAATAAATATCATTTGATATTTCACCATAGCTTTCATTGTAATCAAGTTTTTTTCTTGAACCTTCTTCGAAATAAGTCAAAATAAAGAACAAAACAAAAAAATCCTTTTTTTTTACAAACCAAAATATTTTTAGCATGCATGCCAAAATCAATCAAAAATGTAAGAAATTAAAAATATCTACCTGCGATGTCTAAAAATAATTATAATGTGGCGCATTTGCCACACATTCCCTTAAAAGTGCATGTAAACTCATAGGGGTGCAACCAGGTCCGAAGTGTCCAACCGAAAGTTCTTTTTTTCGTCCTATGCAAGGATCCTTTGTCAAAGATTATATCCATAAATTGATAGAAAATTAAATTTTAGGAAGCTACTTGTCCTTAGCTATAATAAAAATATATTAAATTAACGTCCAAAGTCGAATGGCCACAACCAAGTGCCCAACGGGGGTTAAAATAATTATAAGTCATCAATTTACAATAAACTTCACAGAATTTTTTTTTATTGAAACCTTTAAAGGATTTCTACGTATGATTTGATTTAAGGCTGACCTCCATACTTGAACTCGTATGTCCATATTGGCTCATATATACATAGATTTGTAGATGAAAATTTGGTTATCCAGTGAGAATGCAGATGTTTGATTGAGTAGACAGTAAAGAGCGCGAGATTTTAATCCCCGTTGCCTACGTTTCAAGAATGTATGTGGACGCCATGTTAGCCTGCTATCGAGTTAAATACCCAGGTATTTTGTCTGATCATCTTGAGGTATTTGGCAATGATTTAAAGCCTTCATAAGCCACTTGTTCAACCAGGTACTGGCTTTGTCGATGTTGTGCTGCAGTAGAGCTGAAGCAGTGGAAGCAAGATCATATTTGGTCATTACTATGCAGCTGTCTCTCCCCATATGTAGCTATGTAAGTGCTTTTTGTCAAGAGCAGATCGGCAGTAAATAAAGTGTAAGGCGCCGGCCCTAGAATAATACTTTGAGGCACGCCTGATTCAATTTGTGAAAACTAGTAATTTCATTGTTAATTCTCACAAGAAAGTGTCTCTAGGTAAGGTACAGCGGTGAGACAGATTTATTTTGAGCTTGTGTAACAGGGCTGCATGCCAGACTTTATCAAATGCTTGTGTTGTGTCTAAAATGAGAGCTGTGTTCTCTCTCTTCTAGCGAATTTATAGATGGAATTGACCTGCTCAGTGGTCGAATGGTGTTGACGAAATCCTAACTCTTGTGGGAGAATTAGTTTCCTCTATGCAATGATGATAGCAATGTCTTCTTTTGTAAGAGTACAGGACTCATATCCATATATTCAAATTATGAAATTCGTTTAGAGTCACACATTCGTTCTTAGGCAAATAAAAAAATAGAACTGTCGGTCATTCCAAACGGTTAGTACTCGATAGGAAATAATGCACATTAAACCTTCAAGTTCCCCAGAAATAAACCCTGCGTATAAGTGAGGGGGCGCAAAATTATATAAATTGTATTAAATTATTATATTCTTCAAAAGGGATCAAGATGAAGAGGAAGACACGATTTCGCACCTTCTGCGCTACTGTGATTCTGTTCTATCCAGTCAAAGGTTTGCCATTCTAGGTAAGCAATTCTTCAATGAGTTGATATATATCACCACTTTGAAAACCAAGGATCTGCTATAGTTTTTGATAAGCTTATATTGGTTATAGGACGGGTCGGGATAAGTTTCTCATGTGGCATTACAATGGCCAACCGCTTCAATCCAACCTAACAATGAGCCCTTCTATCCAAAGGCCTTATATAATCTTCGTAACCTTTGAATTCAAATAAAGAAGTTCAAACGTGCTGTTCTCTAACTTTCTTCAGCAAAAATGATAAACATATATCCTCTCTCAGAAATATACCAAGGCTATGTTGTTGCACAGTGTAATTGGTGCTTTAACTACACGATGGTTTTTGTTCACTGTACCCCGCTACCCAACCCGCTTTTTGTAAGACATTTTTTATCATTATTATTATTTTTTCCCCATTCCAACCGCAACTTCTTAATGATTTTGAAGGCCTATGAAATTTTTTTAATAAAACATTCGCGAACTTAGCAAACAAAAGCGATTGCTTATATAATTAAATTTTCGAGGAAAATTGAAATTAGCGGTTTATACTCCAGATTATTTACGGTAGAAACACCAACTTTACTTCAATGTTTTCTCGCTGCAATCGAACGGAGTACTTGAGCTCCTCTTATTCGCAGGATGCCCTCGCATAGTAGCGCGCATTTTCCACGTACTGGAACTCTGCATTTGCAAATGACCCTTGCCTTCCCTTTTAAAGCAAGCCTTTATAAAAAATTTGAGTGGTCACATAAATATCCTCGCACTATCGGCCACATATTAAAAAGCTATTTTTCGATCCTCAATGAAGGCGGAAACTTTAAAGAAGCGGGGTGCTGTAAACAATCAAGTGTCAGGAAGGCTGTGAACTCTTCACAGAGATTTCCATTCCCTAGATAACGTATTACAAGCATTATATCTTTTAGATCAAAACTTGGCTTCTGGAAGACAGCAAAATATCCACCGCCCATTCTCTTACCCGTACGATGGATATCCAAAAGATTGCAAATGACATTAAGAATTACTCATACAGAGAGTATAGTAGCCTTCGCCGGGGGAAGTAGGTCATCAGCGAGTCTCTAAGGTGATGTCTTCAGTACTTGACTTCCACTTAGACAGTAAAACAGGTAACTCTGTTCAAACTGTTTATATTATTTACCGTTAAAGCCTACTTCTGGGGAATTTTATTAGTTAAAAAAATCCCACAAACTACCTGCCAGCCAAACTCTGATTAGTCTGTCTATTGTCTGTCCTAATGTTGTTGTCTGTCCTAATGAAATTCGGTATATTCATCATCGGAGCAGTGTTTTTAATAAAAGAAACAAAGTATCAGACCAAAAAACCGAAAACATTAACTACTATTTGCGTCCATTTTGTTTGCCGAAATTGGTATAAATTCTGATTGTCATCACTCACAGATTTCTTTATTAATTTTAAAGCAAAATTTTAGGTGACAGAAAAGCAAAACCAAAGGCAAAACGTAATGCAGGTCATGGGATACAAAGCAACAATGAGCCAGACTTTACAAAGCAAAAGATTTATGCGACGCATTTTGAACCATTCGCGAAATGTTGACAAATCCTCAAATCGAGTATCTTGAGCAAATATTCATTTATGCAAAAGCACTGATAAGCGTACTCAGACCGGATTATGAATGACTGACTGGCAGCGTAAAAGAAAAAATAATTTTCGTATATAGCAAAAGTAAAACGGGGTAAAGGGGTCGGAATAAGAAAATGAATAAATATGAAAAAGAAACGGGACAAGAAAGTAATCTGGAATAAAAGCCCACAAAGTTGTCAACCGAATCGTTGGGGACGTAAGCGGGATAGGAAATATTATTTTGCAAATGAATGAAGGAAGAGGAAGGCAAACGATAAAGAAATGGAGATAATTTAAGGTGCATATAAATAAAAGTTAAGTACTTCTGCTATGAATTGATGTTTTAAAATTAGGCATAAAATATATTCTAAATTACTACATGAAACTCCATTTGTATTGTTGTATTGCTCGCTTATAACTTCTCAATTGCAGCACAGAACTACGGGCAGTGCTTTGACATCATGCAATTAACGCATAAAAGGAGAAGGAGTAGTCGGAATTTGTTGAAAGTTTGTTGTTCTTGTTGTGGAAGTGGTTGAATATTTCCACTCAAATAATCCTATTTAGTGACCAGCGCCGGTTTACTATCACTGTCCTCGTGTTGTTTTTTTTTGTTTCCAAGTCAAATCCATTTACTGAGATCCTGAGATCTCATTAATTTCCTGTAAGAAAGGCTTACCGAAGGAGCGGAGTCGTGCCCTAACTAGCTCTGGACATTCACAGAAGTAGTGGAAAAGACTTTCCTTCACCCCTTCCGCTTGACAGCTTCTGCAGATGGGGTTGAAGAGGAGGTTGAGTCTGGCTGCATGATCCCCTACTTTCCAATGGCCTCTAAGGGTTGCAGTGATGCGTGTTATGTTTGGTCGAGAACATCCTAAGAGGTGATTCGTCCTTTGGATTTTGGGCACGGCCATGCGTTTTTTTGTTGTAATATATGTAGTTAGTTGCTTCCATCTTCCTTCGGCTGAAGCATGGTAGTGTGAAGCAATGGATGCTTTTATTGTGTTAAGTGGGGTGCAGATTTCCACAGCCTCTGCTAAGTCTAGTGTCGAACCTTTTCTTGCTAGCTCATCTGCTATCTCATTGCTCCTTATGTTCCTCTGACCGGGAACCCATATCAGAGTAATTTCCAGCCGATGACTAAGCAATTCTAGTTCCTCTCTACACTATAAGACTAGCTTGGATGAAATGGAGTTAATGTCTAAGGTCTTAATAGCTGCTTGACTGTCGGAGAAGATGGCTACTCTTGCACCAACGTCCTTGTAGAGTTTTAATGAATTGCATGCTTCTCTTATCGCTATATGTTCTGCCTGGAATACACTGGCATAGTCAGGAAGTCTAATAGACTGAGATAGGTTGAGTGGCTCCGAATGGAAGCCAGCTCCCACACCACAGTTCATCTTAGAACCGTCGGTGTACTATATATTTCAATGTCGTATCTTCCAATCACCTTCTCTTTTCCCCATTCGGCTCTCGGTGGAAAACGTACCGTAAAGACTTTCTTGAAGTTAAGGTCGGGGACTGTGTAGTTTGATTTGTTTTTGAGTAGCCGGGGTCCCTGTGGATCTTGCGGTGACAGTACGATCTTGCTGTCCAGCTTCCTATGTCTCTGAGTTTCACAGCGCTGCAAGTAGCATTGTTTTAGTATGTAAATCTGTTGGTAGCAGATGAGTTAATACATTGAGGGCTTCAGTAGAACTGCTGTAGTTAAGTACACGCTGTTCTTTGTATCTTGTTCAGCTTAGTTTGGTTGTATTTCTTTTCTGTTGCAGGCCACCAAACTAGTGCCGCATATGTTAGTATTACAATGGCTGTGCAGGACCAATTGGATAGTTTTGGTTGGAAACCCCATTTTTTCCCCAACATTCTCTTACACGTGTAAAGTGCTATATTTGTTTTCTTTACTCTGTACTCTACGTTGGACTTCCAGTTGAGTTTGGGGTCTAGGATAACACCTAGGTATTTTGCCTGTTGGGTTAGCGTAAGACTAACGCCGCTTAGTGTTGGGGGATTAAAGTTTGGTACTTTGGTTTTCTTAGCGAATATCATCAGTTCAGTTTTTCTCGGATTTACACTTAAATCACAGTCCGTGGCCCAATTGCTGAGTAATACCAGAGCTCCTTCTATAATCTCACTGACTGTGGTTGGAAACATACCTGAAGCTATAAGCACTATGTCGTCCGCGTACGCCACTACTTTAATTCCCTTTCACTTGAATTTGGTAAGTATATTCTTGACAACTAGTAACCACAGCAGAGGGGATAAAGACTCCTCCCTGAATAATTTTACCGTGCTGCTGCCTACCTCACCGATGATCATTCTAGTTTTAAGCATGTTTTCTATCCATTCGTTGAGGCCTATGTCTGTGCCTAACATATTAAGAGCCTCAATTATGGATCTTGTGCTAACACTGTTGGATGCCGGCCTCTATGTCGACAAAAACGTCTAGCTAGTATTGTTTGTATTCTATGCTCCTCACAATCGTACTTACAACCTCATGAAGAGCTGGCTCTGTGGATTTTCCTTTGAGGTAGACATGTTGAGATGATGAAATCGTTGTGTCTGTAATCTTCTTCCTTAGATATACATCCAACAATCACTCGAGATTTTGTGAATAAAGGAGGATAAGCTGATGGGTCTGAAATCTTTCGCTATATCATGACCGCGTCTACCAGCTTTGGGGGTAAAAATCACCTTAACCCTCCTCTAGCTTTTTGGAATATGCACTAGCTTAAGACTTTTTCTGAAAAAGACCTCCAGCCAAGGAATCGTCGTTTCTGGAGTGTTCCACAGCATGGCAGGGAATATCCCATCTTGTATGGTTCAAAGTTTTTCATAGCCCATAGAATTCTTCCTTGAAAGTTTACTCCTGAAATGATTATGTCACGCTAATTTCACAAATGAAATCAATTTTTCCGTACCGGTTATCAATTGAAAAAACCGACTTTTTGCTTTTTGATGTAGAGGTAAAATGAGGCATAATTATTATTGACATCACACACATCAACAACACAATTCTCCAAAAATTAAGAAAACAAAAGAAAGACATAAATTAATGAATTATTCATTGTGTATTACGTATCAGTTTATGAACTTAAATCCTCTGAGGAGGAACTTATAATTGATGCAAAGAGCTTCATGCTATAATCTTTAAATTCAACAAAAAAATTCAAAAACATCACAATATGTTATTGATTTTTAAAATATAAATAACAATTGCATCATTTGGAGCGGGATCAAGACATCCAACACTTGTGTCAATGCTTTGGTGGTTTTCCTGGAGATGGTGGTGTTTTAAGCTGACCTTTCATCGCAATCTTTACCTCTAGTTTTTTATTCTAGTTTATATGTGAGTTACATTTTTTCTCTTCTGGGTCAACTTTACTACATCAGTGATTTCGCACTTCTCTCGTATCTACCCGTTTCGTACTGCGAACTTGCTCTTGCGAACTTTGCTCTTGATGCTCCTTGATTATTTTCCATATATGTAATATCGCCTAAACCCCCGGACACCCGTGAGGCTTTTCCGGATTGATTTCGTATTTCATCAACGACATTTTTTGAATATGTTATTTTTGCGCCCAGGTAGTAAGTAGCTGAGGGCGAGGATCATCTTCGGAATTCGTGATGAGTACTGCATTGTCCGCACAACATAATATTTTTAGTTAGTGTTAGTTGAAACCGTGTGTTATGTCATTTACATCATGAATGATTTCATCGATTATGGTATTGAATAGGATTGGGCTCAAGCAGTGCCTTGTCTTCCAGGTTCCAGGGCGCTTCTTTCTTTGTCAATCTGAGGCAGTGCGCCAACTTAAAACCAATCAACATTCTTCATTACATCAACAACTCTGGTTGGCTGTAGACATCTATCCGTTGGAGCTCTCAGAATGGTATGAAAATGACGTTTAATGCTACTTGGGGATTGGCGGAGTGGTACTTCAACCATTTCACCTACCTAACAGTCGTATGCCTATGTACTTTCAAACTTTTTTTGTGGTTAGCGGATTGGAGTAAGTTTGCTTGTTAACTCCCAGGGGGATGTGCTTCTAGGTAAGAAGTAGTAACTCCGTTTTCGCTTGTGCCCATATTCTTCAAAGTTTCGTGCTGTGATGACTGTGGCGATACTGTCTGCGTATCCGATTAGAAAGGTATCATAAAGCATTTCTGTATTGAATGTCTGGTCATAATTAATGTTCCACAAGTTGTGACCGAGAATTGATTCTTGTGCCGCTCCGGGTGTGACCGCTATGCAGCAAGAGTCCTCTGAGCTTTATAAACGAGTTTGTAGTTTCGCAAAAAATCCATAATACATAATTATTATGGCAGAAGCTCCTAAAACAATTTTCAATATTACTTTGTTTCTGACTAGACCAAAAAGCCATTGACTTTTAACACTCCCTTCGAGTTTGTATGATCTGGGATCAGCGCACCAGTGCTTAAATTTTGCTAGCTACTCATTGTTTATATTATTAAAATGCAGTGAGACAAATTATTTCTGTCATTCGACACTGCTCTGTACCCAGTTATGGCCTTTAACCGGCAATATCGTCAATCTTACCGCCGAGTTGGTTAGTTTAGTTGGTTGGGGCTGATGACATTGCATTTGGATTCTAAAACAAATTGCGCACATTTAAAGGATTAGAGCAAACAGCGTTCACTGAACGTAGGCCCTCATTCATACATACATACTTTTATTTATATTTATACACAGTAAATGTGGCCAAGGCTTGTAAGACGTAGGTCTGTATGCATTTACGTTCAAGAGTGCCTTTAGTTCTTACAGACACATCCTTGTTTTTTTATTTGAAATGGCTTAACACAAGCATTGAAAAACGGTAT
This sequence comes from Anastrepha ludens, assembly GCF_028408465.1. Classification (NCBI taxonomy): domain Eukaryota; kingdom Metazoa; phylum Arthropoda; class Insecta; order Diptera; family Tephritidae; genus Anastrepha; species Anastrepha ludens. The sequence goes on along the minus strand of NC_071499.1, from coordinate 4,570,773 downwards.
ATTAAACGAATGCAATGAGATCCGAGTATTCCATGAAACGGCCACAAATGAGCTCTTAATTGTGTGAGTGGGAAATTTGCATGGCAACCTTCATTGTTGAAATGGCAGAGAATCCGCAAAAGCTGCTACATTTCAAAGTCTGCTCGCACACATTTGTCACATTTTATTAATATCCTTTCGTAGCAGCTGCGTGACTGTCGGCATTTCCCTTTCCTTCTCCGCTTAAAATTTTATTGCAATTTTAATGGAGTGTAAATCACGTATACGCCCAGGCATACCGACAGATCTGGCTTGTCAGCGGTTGCAATTGAAAGAAAGCTTTATTTAATTGTGGTAAAATTGCATTTAAATGTGAGTTTTAATGAACAAATATTTTTTCGATGTAAATAGTTTCCTTTTCATACCTTAAGTAAATGTGATTTTATTTAATATTTTAACCTGACTGTTGAAGGGTAAGTTTAATGCGAAGAATTAAATACACAGGTACAACTCAAAAAGTGTACACCGAGAATTAAAAAAAATTCAGAAAATTTTAAAGAGGGGTAAATATTGTACATTCCTTTGTTCCCATCTTTATTTGCACAGCACAAACATTGGCATAAGCGTTCAGTAACGCATATGTATATATGTATGTGTGTGAGTGCTCTGACACACTCAAAAGGAATTGGATATTTTTGGTGTGCAATATCAAAATCATGAGCAGCTGCATGCCGCACAACTTTTGGCTCACATCTGTGAATGGAAGAGTTGGTGCGCCCTCCTACCTACGCCTGCCACTTTTCGTATCTATTGGGTGTGAAAGCAAATATTGAGAGTTGTTCTTATAACATTGAAGTTTTATTTAACTAAATTGCATCAGTGTTTCAGGTGCTTTTTTAAGAGCTTGAGAACTTAAAATGATAATACCAAACAGAAATATTATTGGAATGAACTTTATTTTTTTTTTTTACTTTAATGCGGCAGATAATTTCATGGCATTTATTTTTTTAATTTGATATCTGGCATTGACCCGATACGACTACTTTTTCCAATGAATCTAAATAATACATCTAAGTGAGTCCATTCAACAAAAATGCGGTGCAAATGATGGCTTCAATTCTTATACGAACTGTATTTTACAGGCCCGTAAGCGAAGATCCTTACGTAAAATTTTCCAGGATGACGAATCAACATTTCGGCGTCTTCTTCAACACATGGATCAATGAACTTCGCGTACAGATTTATTTATTTTCAAACGTAAGTATCAAATTAAATACTTTCAAATCGATATACATTGCATTCGGCACGAACAAAACAACTTTCAAGTCAGTCTACATAAACAACGTAAATATACCGCACGTCAACGATATCAAATATGCTAGAATAATCCTTGATCCAAACTGCGTTCGAAGGCGCATGCCAAGAAAAGCCGGAGGAGCTGGATCTAAAATTAAGAAAACCTTCTTTATTCTGCTGGCAGACTTTCTATTCAGTCAACTCACGTAAACTAATTTTATATCACCAAATTCTTAAGCCGGTCTGGAAATGTGGTAGTCAGCTATGGGGATGCTGAAGCCAATGAGGATGCTGAACAATGTGAGAGACCTCGACCTTCACCGGCTTCTTGGTATGCAACACGTCACTGACGTGGGGAAAAAGTGAGTGATGGCTCACTGACAACGCCTAAGTGCACAAGTCACAGCTGAAGTGTTGGTTATGCTCCAGCCAAGTAATCAGCGTCGGCGGCTCAAGTGTAAAACAAGATTTAGACCATATCGGCATCTAGTAGCAACTGTACCTTATTTTAAGGGCCGATATTGAATGTGTACCACACCTAAACGTCAAGTTTTTTCTGCATTTCATTTGAAATTTTTCAATTTCACACTAATTCAATTTGAACCGTGGAAAGATACACAATCGATCAATGCGTTAAAGTTATTCAGACTTATTATGAAAACGGGCGTTCAAATCCAAATGCATATCGCGCCCTTCGTGATTTTTTCGGTCAATTTAACGTCCAAATGTGCGTACAATCAGAAAAATTGTGCAAAAGTTTGTGCAAACCGGGTCTGTAGGATATGTGAAAACACCAGTGCATGCTCGTGCAGCTCGTACTGCAGAAAATATTGCTGCTGTTCGCGATAGTGTGGTTGAAGAGCCGTCCGCCTCAACTCGTCGTCGTGCCCAACAATTGCACCTCTCACGCTCGTCGTTGATGAACATTGTGCATAAAGACTTGCATTTACACGCTTACAAGGTGCAATTGACTCAAGAACTAAAGCCTCTTGACCATTTCAAGCGTCGTCAATGGTCAGAATGGTGGCAGGAAATGGCAAAAGTTAATGACCAATTTTCGAAGAAAATCATCTTCAGTGATGAGGCACATTTTCACCTCAGTGGATTCGTCAATAAGCAGAATTGCCGCATTTGGGCGAATGATAATCCAAGAGTGATTGCCGAAAAATCAGTGCACCCACAAAGAGAGACTGTGTGGTGAGGTTTATGGGCCGGCGGCATGATTGGGCCGTATTTTTTCCAAAATGAGGCCGGTCAGGCAATTACTGTGAATAGTGTTCGCTAACGTGAGATGATAACGAACTTTTTATGCCCCGCATTGGAAGATACGGATGTGGACAATATGTGGTTTCAACAGGACGGTGCCACTTGTGACACAGCTAACGAAACAATGGCTCTTTTGCGCGAAAAAAATAGCAAAACACTTTTTCGGCTCAGATAACTAAATTTTAAATTAAAGGAAATTAGACAGACATGGGTCAATCGATGCATCTCATCAAAATTCGCAATGCCATTACCTGCTTTGTTACGATTTTCATTGTAAATGTTTCAACTATTCACTCAAGGGACAGTTTAACACTGAAAGCTATTAACTATTATAAAAAGACAACATTTATACTGCCGATGATTACAAAAAATATCAAAAGCGTTTACAACAATTTCTGCAACTGAATTTCCCCTTGGAATTTCACATGCCTCGTCAAATAAAATCAAACTGAATATTTCACAAGCAACAATGAAAATGTTGAGGCTGCATTTTGCTGATTGTTTTCGAACTCGGCAGGTGTGCAAGTATGTGTGAGTGCCACAACAGTGCTGCTTTATATAATCAAGCAGTTATGTATAGGTGCTTACACACATCCACACTCAACGTTTGAAAATGCGCGTCGGTCAGCAAAATTATCAGCAGGTACACAAATTCCATTAAATGCATTTGCCCATGCATGCAAATGTCAAAACAGCAAAAGCCGTAGGAGAGCGCATGCATAAATTGCGTTCAGTACAAAAGATAACAGAGAAATGGAAAACAAATGCGTTTGTGGTGAAAAAATTACAAAAAAACAAAACTTTCGAAAAAATAGCGACCAATATTTTGCTGAACATTTTTCACCGGCTGCACTTCGAGTACGACTATGAAACTATGCCTTTGTATGGGAAACATATTTACAACAACTGCATTTGTTGGCTGCGCATTGCGCACAAATATTCATAACTGCAATCAGCAATCAATATTCGTCTAAAATAAGCAAAATACGGAAAACACAAATCGCAATATCTACACTTCCACCTCACTTCTGCCACAACGGTAATCACTCTCATTGAAGCCATCATAAATGCCACAAATGCTAGTATTAATCTCACATAATACCGTTACAGTGTTTGTGTTTTATGTTTTTGCTTGCCACAATCCGCCAGTGATTCCATTTTGGCCACAGTAGATTTGACAAATGTCACCAAAACCCTACTAGCATCGATGGATTTGTGAATTGTGAGTTGTGAGTTGTGGCGCTCACGTATCGTGAGTGAGCGTTAAGCGGTTGGGCATGTATGAATCACCGCAAATCACTTTCCACATGCACGTGGCTCCGACAACATTTGCCCGCATTCTTCTCCAATCTCACACATCATTTCCAGCTGTGCCATTCATATGAGTTTGAGTCAGTGTCTCCCCTTTCGCACTCAACCCCTACTACTCACTAATTAAAAGACAAATATATTTCATGTTTTACATGGTCGCTGCCCCTTTCATTTTTTGTATTTTATGTCACACAACTATTTCGGTATGCCGCTGCTGAGGAATGGTGGCGGGTTCCATTACAATTGGATGCACATTTGAATGTCACAAAATGACAAATTCTTGGGTTTATAAATAAAATTAAGTGCACCTACTGGCACATTTCTGCTGGTGCTGCTGTTTATGCTGCTTGCGACGATATGGGCGTCAGTCATTGCTCAGCGAATCATAAGCAGGCTGAGGAAGTCACAGAGCTCTTGCTGCAGGCGTTTTGGGGATTCTGCAGAAGCACTTTTGGCCTTAACTTTCTATTTCTGTTAAGCTTGCAGCGCCAGGGTTGGCTTCGGTTTCATTATTTTTTATTTTGTTTTTATTTCAGCCCCGTGCGACCTTGTTCCGTTTATGAAATGGCATTTTATTTGCATTTTATTTGTAATTTATTCACTTTTACTTATGTTTGCGCCCATCTGTGTGTGTGTGTTGTGTACGAAGAAGAGTTCTAAGTGAATTTTTTGGAGTAAAATAAATTATAATGCGGCTACCGCGGCCGAGTAGGTTTGTGCAAGACTATCATTCGGTTGATCCCAGATTTGGGTTCCACTGTGAAGATGAAATATTAAATGGTAAAACAAACATTAAATGCATAAGCAATTGCTTGTATGGAAATATAAAATAGTTTACTTGCAAATCAAATACAGGGTGCGTACGGTATTCGAGGAAAACTTAAGAGTAAAACTAATTAGCTTTCATTTTGCATAAAATTTAATGAAATTTCAATAATTTTTTACACAAAACTTACACAACGACGTTTACACCTTTTTCGGGTGTTTGGCCGAGCTCCTCTTCTTATTTTTGGCATGCGCTTTAATGTTGTTCCATAAATGGAGGAACCTACAGTTTTAAGCTGACTGCGAACGGCAAATATTTTTTATGAGAAACTTTTTCATGGCAAAAATATACTCGGTGGTGTTGTCTTTGCCTGTCGAGGGCGAATGGTAGTTACGCACCAATTAGTCCGGTTACGGCGGACACCATTAATTTAATATACATCTATAAAATCATGCAATACATTTTTCATTAGCTGCAATAACCTCCTCGATCCGGGTTCAGAAACGATTACATGAACGAATCAATTCATATTGACGGTATTAATTGCAGGCTTCAGAGAAGAAGTGGTGTTGAGAGGACGCTGAACCATACCGCATAAGGAGTAATCTAAGCATGGATATACGGTTCACTAGACAGGGTGCTACCTCGTGTCTCCTAGACACGTCAGGAGACACCTCCTCAATTACGCCGACGAGATCCAAGACGAAACGAACAGACAACTACTAAACCAGAAGACAGACAATAAACGTCATCGAGAAACCTTTTCCATCTTCTTAAGCTCCCGACCACCAACCACCGAATGCCGTAATCGAAGTCCAACGACCACCTACAGCAGATGAAGAGCTCCAACTTCCCCGTGAGACCCGCGTAATACTGACACAATTAGGTTCTGGATATTGTGGTAGGTTAAACTCCTACTTATTCGGAATTGACCCCGGCATACCAAACATATGTCCTGCATGTGAAGACATCCCGCACGATACTAATCACCTCTTCACATGCCCCACCAAACCCTTTAGTTGAGTTAGACGAAGACCACCGGTGATATACACTACACTGACAGGGCTTAGTATTGTTGCTGCAACAGCAACAGTAGTAATCTAGGAGATTAAGGCCGGTTTGAGTTAGGTGACTCTAAGTTCGGTGTTTTCAGGGGTTTCAGAGTGTTGCCTTTTCTTGTTTAGAAGGCGTTTTGATCAGATCGCTCGCTGTTCACATGTTTGCTACAACATAAACTATCTATCTTATCCGCATATAATCCAGGATTTATACGGAAGATCTTCATGTACAGTAAGACCGATAAGACCCTCAGAAACTTTAACCTCCGGCGCAAGTGCCCTCATTAATTTTGAAGATACCTCGTCAGTGCTTGCTTGCACTTGTTGAATAAATTTTGCAAACCGGATTGCATCAGAATGTTCCTTGTATTTTTTGCGTTTTTCAACAGATTCTGCACCGCCGCCTGTTGATTTAAATTCATGGCGTATCTTATGAACTAATGAATGGGCGTAAGTAGGAAAATTTCATATTTCTAAATAGATGTGGTTTTCAGATGTGAAGCGACGACAACTGCATGTCTCTTCATTTATAGAGTTAAGTTGTTATCTTCCATGTCTTATCTGAAAAAGAGGAAAAGAAAAATAAGGGTTTCGTGAAGTTATAGCCACACAATCGTATGTACATATATATGCACGTTTCATTAAATTTTGTTGAAAATAAAAGCTAAGCAGTTCTACTCTGTCCTCAGATACCGCGTCCAGCCTGTATTAGTTTGAAGGCTATGTTTGGTGATCATTTGGTGAATGTGATCGATGAAAAGTAGTTTCTGGTCAAATATAGATAATTCCCAGATGTTTAATGCTGGAAGAACAATGAAGATCACGCATTACTTCTTCTCGAGAAATAGAGGTCTAGCGTTTGGCTTTTGCTCACTTTAATTTTGCATTTATGAAAATAGCATCATCCCATCATCAGATTTACAAGGAATAAACAGCAACAAAAAAGGCATAAATACATTCAGCACATTTAGGTATGTGCAAACAGTAAATGATATAAGATAACTTACCAATCACTTAACACTGAGGAATCCCTGCAGGAACTAAATTTAATTCGCTACACTCATTAGCAGGCTAAACACAAAAATAACTCAAAAAAGTGTTTATTATTTTTATTAAATCTGGTGGAACAGTAATCAATCAATTTGAAAATTAATCCATTATGTCCTAAATTTTACTGAATTACTCAAATCACCAAACGTAAAAAAAAATTAAGAATAATTTATGAATGCGTAAATAGAAGTATTTTCTGGCTGCCATTCTCCCTTAAAGTAGGGCAATACTTATACTCCATTTCTCCTATAATAAATACAAGAAATAAAATAATTAAATAACAAATGATATATTAATTTGTCAAAATCAACATAACTTTGACTGAAAACAATTAATTACTGAGGGTAACAGTGAGGGTCATTAGTGAGGGGTACAAATCTATCCCCAATAAAGGTAATGTATGTATGCTCAGATACATGCCGCACTACGGCGCTCAATCCTTACTATATGAAGATGAACACATAGAGATCTGTGCACTCAAATACACCTTCCTTAACATCGTCGTATGAGTTTCCATTGTCGATTCCAAAGTCTCTATTGCTTTATGTTACCTTTTACATGCCCTAATATACGTCCTGTATGTGTATGTGTGTTCTTGTATCTTTTTTTTTTGCCTAACTTAAGGCGCCATTTGTGGGTGAGACAGCCCTTTTGAAAGTGTCTCGAATCGGAGATAAAATTTTAACACTTTCTCACTACCTGAACACCAAATCTGACGTTTTTGGTCAAACGACACTTAAATGGTTGTTGGTGTAAGCAAAACCAATTTATCTTCAGGAGAGTAAAATGCAAAACACCACATTTTGAAACCGGAATTTAAAAACTAGCCAATCCATTTATTTGTGTTTTGTTTGTTTGACCATTGAAAATATAAACCACACATTTTTCCTCAACACTTAGTTTTATTTCTTAGTCTAGTTATTTAATTTATAAAAAAAATGGGAGCCTGGGTTGTCGTACGTGAACGCTCCCCATTTCTGAAACAGTATCAAGGCGCACGCCATAAATAGGAGGAAGAGCTCGACCAAACGTCTAACAGAAATGTACGTGCCAATTATTTATTTATTTATTTATTATGTACACTTGTGCTACTGAACTAAATAAAGAAAAAAATATTAGTATTATTATTATTTATAGGATATATACCATATACAATATAACCCTAGCTTTATCGCTTCCATATTTTCCGTTTTTTTTTTTTTTTTTGACATTTTGATTCCTTCGTATCTAAATACAAAAAAGCTGACATTTGTTTCCAATTTTTCCTCGCAGAAAGAGTCAGCGTTTTTTAGGCATGAAGAAAACGATTTTCTGAGTACCGGAATTATTTCTAAGCTACTCGAGTAACTCGCGTACCCCACAACTTTGGTTCAAAATATGGCAGCTAAATTTATCAGCGGCACTCTTCTGCTCCTCTACTATCTGGTGATCTGATTACTTTTTTCTTGTTACTCCCCCTGGACTTGGTTGGTAAACAGAATGAAGGTAACACTGCTGCTCGGCCTGTCGCAACTAATCAATGGCGCGATTTACATGTTGAACAGTCGCCCATAACACTCGATCTGGGTCCAATCAATCCTGTTGACTATTTCTGGGATTAACTATATTTTATTATATTATATATATTATTTCATACTAGAATCCCAGCTGGAAATGAGCGGGTTGACAATATACCTTGCCGGGAAAATAGCCTACTGATGGTTGAAAGCTTGACAATAAAGTTAACTTTGGTGTCTTTTGTAAGAAGCAAAAAGGAGGTGTTTCGGCTCGTCTTCCCAATCACTGTAGCGTGCTTCTTGCTATAATTCTAGCCACTGATGAGGCGATAAAATCTCTTAGTGGGGTTGTCACTAATTCCATCATTATCCGCAAATGTCAGGCGTCTCTAAACGGGAGTACGGAATACTTCACAATTCATTTGATAAGGGTGCCAGGGCATAGTGACATACTACGGAATTGAAATGCAGACAAATTAGCAAGAGAGGGCACCTCCACTCGCGTCCCTCTTTATATGGAGATTTTAACTATACCATTCTGAACCAACAAACTGCGTGGGACAAGTGACTTTGTTACTTCAGCCAACACGAGATGGGTTGATAGTTTGTAACGCTAGAGATTGGCCAGAATGGCACATCAGGCGCTCAAAGATGTTACTCAGTCGGTCGTCTCTATGTTAGTTGCAGGCCACTATCTCTTGCTCAAAGATGGAATTAGCTCACTTCGACTATTGCGGGAACTGCAAGAATGAGAAGGAAGAAGAGTCTGTCAGACATCTTCTTTGTCACTGTTCTGGATGGTATGCCTGTAGGCTTAGATACTTTGGCTCATCATTCTTGAATGATACTCATGGTCTGAGGAATATAAGTTCCAGACAGATCAAGGGGCTTGCACTCAAAACAAAATGGTTTGAGGAGGAGTAGCAGGTAAACTGCTACTGTGCTATCACAATTCACAATGAATCGGCAACGGTCTAAGTGAGTTGGTTTAAAGACCCATTGCCACTTTCACTTACTTACCCACTTTGGTATCCCGTGGACTCCGACGTTAAGTTGTAGAATGGGCCTAATAGAAATCATGTCATTAACTGCTTCTTCTTAAAACTCTGACAGCCATTTACCAACGCTTCAATTTTTTACAAATTATGTTAGTCGTAAAAACGGATGAATCACAGTCGGTTGAAAATCGTAGTAACCACAAAAAATCCTTCATTGAAAAAAATTATTTTATACCATTAAAATTTGCTTATGAAATTGGGCGCATTTATTTATTTTGTTTGCCTTGCAGTAATTCTGCAAATACTGGCTTTTGCCTCGAATGCGATTTCTCCATTTTTATTTCCCACTCTTAATCGGTTTTGCCACGTTTGCTTTTAGTAGCGTGAAACCAAACATTAAACATTTATTTTTGAGTAACACTCGAAATTTTGCCTTCGCGCAACTATCACTGTTGCCTCAATTAAACACGCCATCAATAATTTAATATATTTATTCGGATCCATTAAATATGTGAATAATTTAAAATGAGGCAACTAATGAGCGCTCAATAACAGTAATAATTCAAGAAAATATTTCATGGCATTCTTACCGAAATCAAATTATATTTTTTATTATTTTTAATGATGTGTAATAAATATTGCGGTGAAGTAGCCAGACTGTTGCAGTAAGCAACGTAGTGCATCGATATTCGCTAGGATTTGGTACTACGGCATGGGTAAGGTGATGCAAGTCTGTCTGGATGATATTGTGGCATAACCTCAAAAAGCATTTAAAGTCATTGAATAGAGAAACTACAAATTCATTCATTATTCTTAAAACACTAAAACTTAGAATTTTCAAAGTCAGTGTCAAATCGGTCCTCCTATTTAGATCTGAGACGTGGCTTCTGTCTGAGTGCATAAGCAAACGTCTTCAAACATTTATCAAAAAGGTCTTATAGTCAGATGCCGCAGTTTTTGGCCAAGACCAGTCTCTGACTTTCTTTTGCTCACTGAAAGCTGCCCAATCAATCCAGAAATTAAAAGTCGAAATTGAACTGGATTGGACATACTCTCCATACTTTCCAATAAAACCCCCAAGGAAACTGGCGCGGAGAACGGCCACGACAAACTTTGATACCCACAATCCTAAATGACCACCACCTCCTGGAATCAAATTTAGAAATTTAGCGGCTAACAGAAATCGTTGGAGAGCCCTTGTTTCCGCCCTAAAAACAAAATTAAAACTGACTGATTAAGATAAAATGGGTAAAGGGCTTTTTTTAAAAGAGTTATTGTTTCTAAACCATGGTTTGTTTAGTTTAAGTGGGCTGCTCTTTTATAAAAAATTAACTTCTTTGCCACAGCAGCTTTTTGCAGTACCTAGAAAAAGTTTTCTCCCAGCTTATTTATATGTAAAAATAAATAAAATAAATAATTTTCGCATACACTTCTGTTAGGTGTTTGGCCTCTTCCTATTTGTTGTGCGCGCCTTGATGTTGTTCCACAATGTTTTAAGTCGACTCCGAACGGCAAACGGTTTTCACGAGGAGCTTTTTTATGGCAAAAATACACTCTATTTGTATATGACTTGACACCGTACCAATATGTTGACCATATAATCAATCGCTCCCACAAAACTATGCCTAAGCTGCACAACTCTTCACAGAAATGTACGCTCAGATACCTATAGGGTAAGATTCCTTCACGTAGAAGGGCGGGGCATTCGCACATAAATGTCATCTCGTTCTCATCTTAATAGCTGCAGCAGAAATTATGTGAGGATGCAGTCCTATTTAGCATATGACCAATAGTCAAGTGTTCAGCTAGTGCCCCCCTGAATAATCGTAAAGGGTTTTCCTATAAGAGGTTTTATTTTGATATTCAAAGAAAAATGCTATTTTTAATATAAATGATCGTATGTTTATTTCATTATAAAGAGGAAGGTATGCCGTTAATAGTGGAAAATAACTTGAGGCAAATGACCACCACGACCACGCTTACAGGACAACATCCTTTTCATGAAATTTTCCATTGGCTGCCCTCTGTCCTCGACAGCCTTACGAATTCCATCTTTGAGGTCTTGAATCGACCCTGGGCTGTTGGCATAGACCTTCTCTTTCACGTTGCTCCAAAGAAAAAAGTCACAAGGTGTTAAATCAGAAGATTTCGGTGGCCAATTTTGATCACCTCTTCGAGAGATAACACTGTCCGGAAACTTTTTCCGTAAAAGATCAACGTTTTCGTTGCTTGTGTGGTACGTAGCGTCGTCTTGTTTAAAATAAACTTTGTCCAGATCAAATACTATCCAATTCCGGAAATAAAAAATTGTTAATCATCTCTCGATAGCGCAATCCATTCACCTGTAACACCTGTTATTGGAAACCCTTTATATCTGTACCAGAAATGTTGGCTGAGATTTTTTACTAATACAAATATCAAAAAATATTACTTAATTATTAATTAATTTTACGATAACTTCACTCAAAAAAAGAATGTTAACAGTGGCCTTTATAGGAGTGCTTCTGAAATGAAAATCGATTTCCAAAAATAACTCAGGCACGTTCCAAGAACGTAGACCTGTTTGATAAGGACTTGATGTCGCACATTCTGGTACTCTGTTCCTACATAAATAAATAAAATAGCGCGTGTCATATTAACTGACTTTTGTTAGCTTAGAATAACTCGTTGCTCTGATTATTCACATACATATATAAATTATTCAAGTACTAAAATTATTGGAGATGCAAATTAAGAGCACAGAAAATGTAGTAGACCTGAAATGGGTAAAGCATTTCTTAAGAAAAATCGGTCAAAACAGCAAAATCGTAAATCTAGTCACATGAAGGACATTTATATAAAAAAGTTTAGTAGAAAATTCAGCGAAGTAAAATTCAACAATATTTTTAAGAAATTAATATGCCCAATATCAATTATAGATTGTCTGTTCATAAAATATTAAACACTTTTATGCAGAATATTTCAGTATAACTCTTTTATCATCAGAATTGCTTTTTCCTAAAAAAACTTTTTTTAAAACTAATTTATTTATAAAAAACGAGTTTTGGAGGTACTTGCAAATCGGATCGTGGGCTGGTTCTAGTATTTGGTGCAAGCCTTAAAATACAGGGTGTCCGGTGGCAGAGTCAAGAATTAAAAGCTAATCTAAAATAACACAGTGCGACATCAAAAATCAAACCGCACCGGACCTTTTTTTTCTGAAAATATACCTATTCAATAGCAAAACCCTCGCTGGGTTTTTAAAAGTTAGCTCGATTTTTTTTTTTATTGCGTTTTGAAGTTTTCTATTTTCATGAGATTAATTTGATGTGAAATATTTTTTTGTGAACAATACGGTTTTTGTTAACATATTTGAATTTATTAATTTCATTTACGTGAATTTTTTATGAATTAAGAAAATAAAAAATGTACAATTGTTCTGCAAATATTAACGTTTTCTGCTATTTTCTTCACCAACATTTGGACTATTTTAGTCAACAATTGTCGACAGAATCAGATGAGCAAGAGAGCGCTACCATCAAACTGCGATGCCATTTGAGTCAAGATACCGAGGAAAACGAGCTCCAGGTGCCATACTAGCCGAAATATGTTGGTGGAGTAAACATATTTTTCAATACGACCAGGAAGAAAATGAAGGAAAATGGAGTAACCAGGAGGAAAAAGAGTATGAGGTAGAAGAAGAAGAGACAGGCATGGCATTCTTTACTGATGAATCTGATTACTCTGATAATGATGATGTTGAAATTCAATCATTGTCGAAAAGAGCTCGTCTCTAAGGTTTTAGTACGTAAAAATTCTTTATTTTAATAAAAAAAAAAAAAAATTATAAGAATTCAAGTCTATATTCTTTTTACTTAATCTATTTAATATTTTTACCTACAGAGTTTTTAGATATTTAAAAAAAAATTTAAAGCAGAGTATAAAAAAATTATTTTTATGAAGAAAAATCTTGTTCAAAATTTATTTTTTTAGAAAATAACAAACTTAAAGTTCAGTTTTATGTTTTTATCTTATAAATGACTTTTTTAGTACATTTTGCAACATTTTTGCTAGAAGAAATAGTGAGAAATTTTAATTATTTTCATAATTACAGTAAAAAATGGTAAAAACATACAATTTTTCGAAATTTTGGTATTCAAAATTGCGTATTGAGATATAGGTTCTTCTCAAAATAAGTTTATTTGTACATGTACGAAATTTCTGCATCAAGCTATGACAAAATAAATCGATTAAATCAAACAAAGGTCGATTTATAAGTCAAATTTAGCGTACAGGTAAAACTCCAAAATCTCATGAAAATAGAAAACTTCAAAACGCTATAAAAAAAAAAAAATCGAGCTAACTTTTAAAAACACAGCGAGGGTTTTGCTATTGAATAGGTATATTTTCAGAAAAAAAAAGTCCGGTGTGGTTTGATTTTGATGACCCCAAAATTGTCGCACAGTGTAATTGTACTAACAATAAAAATTTATTTCTATAAATATTACAAAGAATCCAGGTGTGGATTTTATTTATTTACAATTATTTCATTTAAATGTTGAGCGTTACTTTGCATACACTCTTGAAATCTGACCTTCGTACTCCATGCCACTCGCTGGAGAAGCGATATCGGAATGACATCAACCTTGCGAACTGTATTTTTTTAGTACTGAGATGGTCAGGGTTAGGGTTTGTTTGACACACGTCACTTTTAGGTACTACTTAAAATAAAGGTCATAGGAATAAGATCGGTCGATCAAGGTGGCCAGGATATGTCACCGAAACGGGTTTATTAGTTTAATAACGAAGAAATCACGCAATCTGGCCATGTTCTCTCCGAGTGAGAGCAGCAACGCACCAACTTTTTGAAATCATGTGTATGTACGGAAGGTAGGAAAGTTCAGTCTCTACTGACAGAAAATAATCGTTCAACATGAGCCGACAAAAGACACCGCAAATTGTTACCGTTAAGCTTAAGCGCTTGAATTTGAAGTGATGAAATCCAAAATTCTTCTTCAATATTTTGTGCAAAATAGTTTTTAAAAGTCCCACGTCGGCCGCATGCTTGTGCACGAGCTGAAGCGGATTATCGCGTTGCGCTGAGCTCAATATTTTCATTTATTCTCAATGTCCGGCTGAGCTCTGGCCGTGGGCTGTTTGCATCGAACTTGCTCCGCGAAACCTTTGCACCCTGGGACGAGTTAAGCCGTCATTTGGAGCATCACGTAAATGGAATATTGTAACGCGAACAAAATCTAAAAAAAAAGCGAAGCTATTTTTGCAGCACTGGGTTGGGAGCGCTTCCGAGTGCTGGGCTATATCCGGTAAATTAGAACTGAAACTGCACGTGGCAGAAATTCGGAAGAACAACTTTATTCTCGGTAGGAGCAAAGTTGCTCTAATTAGCGCAAAGCTTCAAGGAATTCGTCCAGAAATGAGAATACCAAAGAATTGCGCAGTGAGGCAAGTGTTGCAGATAAAGGAGTTAAAAAGAGGGCCAGGCAGACCACCAGAAACATGGAAAAAGCTTGAACAGACGGTATGCGATACAGAAGCACGAGTGAAGAGACGACTCAGAGCCGTGTGACCAGAGATATCGCTTAAGGAGAGCCGACCCGATATGGTATAAGGCTAAGCAAAAAAAAGAGGAAGAAGATACAAAAGCTAATGATTTTTAGATTCTTCCTAAAAGTGTAGCGATTCGGAAATTATAATACAAAATTTCGCTACAAATTTTCTTTAAATAATTATAATGTGAAATTGAAAACATTTATGGTTAAATTTACTTTAACTCGTTTATGTTGAGAAGTTAGCATAGTTGATAAAATTGAAACTTATTATTAGCTTTTTCAAAAGTTCATCTACTTAACTAAAAAAATATTCCCAACTAATAAAGTCACATACCACTGAACTTTATAATAAATAATTTATATGGAAAAGCATAGTGAACATTAAATTTTTAAAAGCTTAATTTTGCGAAGCTCCAAGCTTTAGTGGCAGAGTAAAACTTATAAAAACTTTTGCGTTACCCCTAATCTGCCCTAATAAATGAAAATGAAGCTTTGGAAGCTTTAACTTCACCTAGCAGTAAAAGTGAAAATGTTGGGTACAATTCAGGGGTTTTTTCACTAATGTTAACTTACTTATTTCATTGCATAGGAATTGAAAATTGGTCTGAAAACTATTTGAAACCATTTGATTATACTGGGTTTAATTTTATTTAATTTTATACTCCAATTCTTATTGACAACAGCTGTTCTATAGCTGAAAAAGGCTTCCCTTGGTGCTTTGCTCCAACAACAAATTTCTTTTTCATTTATCCAAGTATCGTTAAGCCAACATCCCAGGTACTGAAAATGCGCTACTCTTTTTATTGGATTGCCATATACCATCAATTAGTACAGTGGAAAATGGGGTTGCCGAATTTAGACGTGGTCGTTCAAACCTTGAAGACGATTCACGTCAACGACGTCCAAAAATAGCAACTACACCAGAAATCGTAGAAAAAATACAGGACATCATATTGAACATCGCCGAGTGATTGAAAAATATTTAGCAGAAGCCTTAGGCATCTCATTGGGCAGTGTAAGCAATATTTTGAAGGAAGTATTGGGTTTCAGAAAGCTGTGTGCACAAAAACTTTCTCAGCAACACTTTGAGGGTTTTCGAAAGGATAAAGTGAATTTCGTGCATCGATTCATAACTGTGCATGAGATTTGGGTCTAGCACCAAGACTCTAAATGAAAACAAGAGGCTAAAGAGTGGTGGAAACTGGTTCTTCGGCTCCAAAACGAGTTCATGTCCAGAAGGAGATCGGAAATCAGCCAAGAAGGTGTTCTTGGAATGCGAAAGGAAGCAATTCGAGAAGAAAGATACAGTTTGCTAAATAAAAAAGGTCCTTTTCAGCAAAGTTCAAATTTATTCACCAGATTTGACCCCTATCTGTTTCCAGACCTAAGAAATGCATGCATAGAAGCGTTTTTCACCAAATGGTGAGGTTATAGCAGCTGTGGAAGCGTAGCAGCGGTTTCTTTTCGAATGAAAGAGGAAAATCAAATCAGTCATTAGACCATTGTACTACGCCCGGATAGATATCAGTAGAAAGAATAGAGATAGGAGAGATAAAAAGTGGATGGTAAAACGGATAAATTAGTTTGAGGTCACTCTTCCACAAATCTCTTGGATTCATTAAGAGATCCGGAAGAGGAAGAGTATGAACTTCGTCCATACTCAGTGTATCGCAACCCAATATCCTAAGGCTAATTCTGGACAGCTACAGAGAAAATGCTCTGCAGAGTCGTCATTCTCAATACAGGATAGGCATTCGGGCTGTCTACGATTCCCATGATAGCCATCTGCTGACCACAGACGAGGTACCCCACTACTCTCAGGTCCTTTCTGCTGAGCTTTAGGAGGAGGAGCTGTTTTCCTGTTTGGTTCTTTCATAAAGCACTTGGCTTCTCTGCACGAGTTCAAATCAAACCAACGATCTCTGTGGGTAGGCCTCATGAATTCGTCAATCCATAGCTGAATCGTTTCGGAGTTGACTTCTAGAAAGGGTTCAGGGCCTAGTGGCATACTTGCAGAGCCTTCATTTGCCAATTTATCAGCTAACTCGTTCCCTGTAATACAACAATGTCCAAACACCCAAATAAGACTAACTCTGTTGCGTGTTGCAACACTGTGCAGTTTTGTCTTACATTCACCGACTAACTTCGAAGAGCAGCGTAGGTTAGCAAGGGCTTTCAGTGCAGCTTGACTGTCACTACAAATTCCAATACTGTTACTCCGCCACTTTTTCTCAATTGTCCAGTACGCTACATTCAAGACTTCCGTAAGGAATACCGTGGCCATCTATCCTGTGGCATAGGAGTACTTAGAGTATTCGTCTAAGTACCATCCAGATCCGCTTCCATCACTGGTTTTGCATTGATCGATGTGGGAAGTGTGCTGCTATCCCGTTAATAGGATCTCTGGACTTAACCATTGATCTCTATCTGGGATCAAAACATCATAGCTACTTCCTACCGAAGCTAACGACTGGCACCGGATTGTCCCCTGTCATCGTGAACAGTGTGTACCGCTCCGACAACTGGTGGTATATCTGACAGTGGCCAGTGCTTACTTCATTTCCTCAAAATCCCTTTAACTTGAGCCTGTACGCCGCCTTCATTTATTCCTTTCGAATTTGAAGATCTAGAGGTTGAAAGTTCAGAATAGCATCAAGCACACACTTCTCTGTAGCCTGTTTAGGGATTTTACTCTGGAATTAACTATTGTGGCTTTCCACCATACTACAGAGGCGTATGTAATAATGGGTCTAATCAGGGTGATGTACAGCCAGTGTACTATCGCCGGTCTTAGACCCCATGCCTTGCCAAAGGTTCTCTTACACTGCCAGAAGACTTTTAGTGCTCGAGAGACCTTCTGCTCGACGTGCTTCTTCCAGGTAAGTTTACTATCTAGGATTACTCCTAAATATTTAACCTCAGGAGACAGTTGCAGTGTTACCCCTTTTAATGTGGGTAGTAACAGCCCTTCCATATTGCGATTCCTAGTGAAAAGCACTAATTTTCTTTTTGTAGGATTCACCGAAAGTTGTTTACCATATGTCTAAGCTTGGTTTATGACGTTTAGGTTATGCTAGAATCGACTAGCACACACTGCTAGCGGCATTTTCTCATTAGCAAATTCTTGCAAGTAAAAATTTAGTCAGTAAATACTTGCAACTTCCCCTCACAATGAAATGTCATTTCGCTCTCTCACTTTCCCCTACTTTGCATTGTTACAAATTATTTGCTTGATGAACTTACCTAAAGTCCCTTCAAAAACATAGCTCAAGCACAACTTTCCGCTGATTTTCATTTGAAATTCTTTATTGTACTTCAATTTATTTATTTCTTTCAATCATTATGCTTCTTGACATTGTGTGTATATATCATTAATATAATATATATTTATTTATCATAATAATTTATTTAATAATAATTTGTAATAATATTATTTATTTTATTTGGTTTACATTTTTGGTTCTTACTTCTTTTTGCGTATTTTTTTTTTGTTATTTCCTCTTTATTTTGTCTTAGTCCAATCAATCAATCAACATTTATTTTAACTACGTACTATTATTTTCTAATCAATTATTTATTAGCTTTTTTTGTGGTTTTTTTTTTAACTTTTTTATAGCATTAAGTATGTATGTATGTGTGTATGTTTATGCCTCTATTTACTTATGCAACTTGACTGCCTTATTGTTTTTGTTGACTGTTCTTTATGTGCGTGTGGTTTCTGTGTTTGTATGAGCTATTGCGAATAAATTAGTCTACGTCTACATATTTCATGTATGTGTGTGTGTGTAGGTGAATGTATGTGTGTCTGAAAAAGCATTTCCTTACTATTTGAATCGCCTTTCACTTACTTTCTTTTCTCTCCTTTTTTTCGTTTCCTTTTTGTGTTTTCCCCCTTTGTTTGGCTACGAGGGCGCACACATTTTCACATGCACGTGGATGTGGGTAAGCATGCGTATCTATGCCGTTAGTTATTTGCACTTTCGCACTTCACTTGCCTCTGCTAGTAACTGCCCATTTTGAATTTTGATGTTGCTTGTGTTAAATAGTAAAGAATTCATTTACTTTAATTTTTTATTTGCTGTTATCTCTGCACATGAAAAATAGGCCAAGTAATTTTATTGTGTTTTTTTTTTTGTTAGCATTAATTTTGCTTAAATTTGCTTCAAATGTTTTCTTTTATAAACTTGACGTTATAGATTAGTATTTGTTGTATTACCGTGGTTTCATGTGGATAAACTGGCTTTATGTGTGTGAGTGTAGATGAACATCAGTTATTTTTTCACGTCTTCGTAATGACTTTTGCTTCGAATGCGTTTTTGGACATTCCCTTTTGTATGCTATTGTTTTCTTTTTTTTGTTTTTTCAGTTATGTGTGGGTGTAGCCATGTATGCGTGTGTATATGTATGCCATTTGTTTTTAACTCTAACCGGGCTATGCCTCACTTTTAATAATAGTAATAACCATGTTTTATAAGGCTAATTATTAATTATATACGCAATAACAACAATTACTATTAGCTTCATTTATTTTAACATTATACATATTTTTTTGCTTAACCATTACGTAAATATTTCAATTTGAATCTTTATTTTCAAGTTTCTATGCGTCAGTAAAAGAAATTCAATTCGATTTTGCATTACTTTGCTTTGCGGTTAGCGTTGGCCAGCCCGTCGTCCCTCGGGTCGTTTTTTATGCTGCGTGCCACAAAATTTGTGGCCCTTATGCCGCCATTTACACACTTTTCCTGCATCAACAATTTAAGTTAAAAAAATCTAAATCCTCAGCTTCTCTGTTGTTCACTTATTTTTATTTTTTGTTTTTACATTTTTTTTGTTATTTGTTGTTGGTTTGTCTACTTATGCGCCCTTGCTTTGTATGCTGTTTATCCTTATAATGTAGTAAAGTATATTGATCCATATTTTCCATAAGCTGCTCTCTACTTTTATTTCTGCCCTTTTCTGCCTTCTCTCCTTTCACCCTTCTCTTTTCCCTACTCTCTTTCCTGCTTTTACTTTTCAATGTAAATGTATAATTTGGCAATTGTAACTAAATTTCCTATTTCAAATTCTAGGCCTATTTCTGCTACGAGTTGGCTTTAAGCGATTTCGACTATTATTTTTCTCTTCGCTTTGGTTTTATTTTTATTCAACTTTTTCTTAGTGAGTGTTTTTTGAACGGTGGTTTCATTTATTTTTAGATGCACAATATTTATTTTTTTGTTGTTTTTTTATTTTTTTGCTTATTATTTAAATTTAAATTTCCTACTTGTTAAATGTCGCTATGATGTAAATTTGCTGGTTAATTTCCTTTCGACCTTTTCTGTTCTGTTTGCATTTTTAAGCCAGTTTCTAGTTTTAATATTTTTAATTAAGATTTGTAATTTTTGGTTATTTTTTATTTTTGTTAAATTTTTTTTTGTTTTTGTAACTCTTTGTAAATAAAATACTCGAGCGAGCTTATTGAGAGTGAATTGTCTGACCAACAACCAATAGTTTATTTGTTTATTTAGCTCGTTTCTTGATTGAGAATTTTCCTTAGTTTATGGTGAAGTGAGTGTGTGTGGGTGAGAGTTTGTTTCAGTGGTGTTGGTTGGCTGAATGCAACACTAAATTAGTGCTTAAGTATTGGGAAACAAATGCTTATGTTTTTAAATTAGACCAGCTGCTTATAAGTAAAATTAAACTAATACTGCATATCGAAAAAAATAGTAAATTAGTTATAAATAAACATTGTATAATAAAATTTTTTAATGCTCGCAAAAACAAAAAAAATTAATGTGCGAAGTTTTACTGCCACTTAAAACTTTCCAACTCTGCGGTTGTTTTTCACTACTTTTCAATTATTTTTAGTTCATTTTTCATTATTTAATAATAAAATGTGTTGGAAAATTGCTAAACCAAAAATTATAAAATTATTATTATTTAAAGATTTTTACTTGCACCACCTCTATTCACGAATGGAGTCCACGACTGTAGGTTTTCCGCACCTTCATTTTGCTTCTGTCATACGTAAATGTTTTTAAAACTTTCATGCTTTGCCTTAACTGACTTCGCTTAGTGCTAAGAATATTTTCTAGTCATGCATTTGTTCATGATTTTAATTTAATTAGTTTTAATTTTTTTTAATTTTTTTGTATAATTTGCAAATTACTTTAAATTTTCGATCCAAACGATTACAGTTTGGTATATCAATGTTAATGTATGTGTGGGCTAAATTCCAAGGGATACACCAAATATGTATGAATATTTTTAGTTTTCAAATTAATTTTTTTTTTGCATTTTTGTATATATATTTTTTATATTTTTTTCATACTTTTACTAAATTTTTTATAATTTTTTTTTCTTACATTTTTTTATGCATTTGTTTTTTTGGTTAATATTCTGTATGTTTTGTTTTTTTAATTTTTTCAATATTTTTTAGCTAGACACATAAAATTTAAAGGCTATAGGCGCCAATTCGGTCTGATTAATGCATAAGTGAGTAAATATTGTATCTAAACGCAACAATGCGTATTAGCGCTTTTTTGAAACACACGAAACAACGAACATTAAGCATTTTTTCTAAGTTACTTTTTTTTGTTTGTTTTTGTATCTATCCATCAAAGGTACATTTGCTTAGTTAGTGTAATTCAAGTTTATATTCAACATTTATTACAGTATAATTTTTCAATTTGTTCTCAATTTTATATGTTTCTTGTTTCCTTTTTTTCAACACAATAATACAATAAGTATTTACTTATTACTAATTGAATTTCTTTACTACTTTGGCATCTCGTAGAATGATGCATTACTTGCCGTGACTCCAGACTGCATCAAAAAAGTTCTTTACTTGACGTTGTCTCGTTTTCGTTGCATACATTTTGGGGCTCGAGAGTTGTGTGTGCACGAAAGACGAGACATTGCAGCTGGAGTACACATTCGCTGTCTTATGCAGTGGCTTTTTATATAAAGCATCATTCTACAAAAGGAAACAGCAGCTGCGAAAGTTTTAAAAATCATACGTACTTTTGTTTTTGCAAATCTCGCAAAGTAGTCGTGGTGAGAAATGCACGTCTGGGGTGGTTAACGAAGTCATGCAAAATTATTCTTGCTTGCTGTTGTAATTCTATTGCAGTCTAAGTTTGAGAGCGATCGGCTCTCTTTTCAAATGAGCCAAACAAACGGTTATGTAAATAAGAGGTCACAGCTTCATTAGAGGTGTGTTGAATAAATAAGTTGAGGGGAATAAAATAAGAAATAAATAAATACATAATTTAAAATAAACAGATTCGGTCTCTTGTAACCGCATACTTCAATTTATTTTTAAGCTAATTAAAAACAAGTTAGTAAATCCTGCAAACACATGTACGAGTGTATGTGCATACTAATTAGAAGCGCCGCTCTGCAGCAGAACACACCAAAACTCGCGCAGTCGATGCATTCGTTAACTCTGATTAACAATAAACTAAATGAAAGTTGTACATAATTTTGGTTTTATTTCTTATTAGTGCTTTCTTGTCTATGGCAAAATAAAAATAAAAGCATTCACTTTGTCTGAATATTTTTCCACTCAGCACAACTTATTTTTCAAATGTTTACTTGCATGTTTCCTCTTTTATGCTTCTTCTTCTTCCTCTTCTTTTTAGCAACTTCCTCTTTAAGCAACAAAACCACTTCCCTCATTTATTCTCCAAGTTCATTCTTCATTCCTTAAGCATTTTCTCACCTTTTCGGTTATCAAGCAGAGCATAGCTTTTGCAATATAAGCAGCTATTTTTCTCCCCTTTTTCTCTCAGGTTTTTCCTTCGCAGCTAAGTACAAAAAAACTTACAGCAGCATTAAGGTAACTAGTAATTTACGTGCGTAAATATGTATGCATGTAGTTCGATAATGTGTTGGTATGTATGTGTATTTTATGGCGTAACACCCTCTCTAGTTATGCGTTTTTTGCCTTAAGTCACAAAATGTTGCTAAAGTTTCTAAATACTAAGTAATAGTTACAGTGTGTAAGTACTCTTCAGCGATCTGTACCTTAACTTTCCATCTTTTCTTCTTTCACCACGCATGCATTCACGTATTCTTTTATTAAAAACTATTTTTCAGCAACAAACAATTCACTTGAAGTGTCGTATTAGTTAGGCAATGAATTCAACTTTTCACTTACTTCCTGATTGCATGCATTTTACATTTCTAAGGGGCACCTTTTTGGTGTGACGTGTTTGAGATTTCCATATAACCATCTATGTATGGGTATTTAGTATTGTAGTTATTCTAGAACAATTTTTTAAATGGCCAATTCTTCGCAAGTCATTGTAGAATTATGAATGTAATGTGAATGTGTAAGTGTGTGCTTAAATGCGACCTGCAGGAAAACTACAAGAAGAGAGCGAAATTTTCAAAGAGGTTTTATAAGGATGTTGCTTTAGAGAGATGTACGTATGTATGTATATTATATGCATAGAGGAGAAAAAAACAGAAGTAGCTTTCTCTTCTGGAGTTCATTGTTCTAAAATCTAATAAATAATTAATATTAATAAAACTAAATTAATTAAACTAATAAATAAATATTAACCTAAAATGATATTTTCGGCTTCACAAATATTGAAATGTTATTTGGCGAACGGTAATAACTCCGATTTTGGTCCTAAATAACTCAATAGCAAGCTGCCATAAGAAGCATTCAACTCTTTCATGTCTGATAATTTTTACTGTTTATTAAAACATTTTCCTTTAAGTATTTTTTCGCGGTACAATTGAAATTAAACTCCATACAAAGTTCGCCTACTGCCTACTCTAGTCTTCCTGCACTAGACATTGCCTAAAAATGCACCAGCTGGTACCAGTTTGTAACCAGTTACACCATAGTTTGGAATCAGTAAATCTCCCTGCAGGGCATTAATCAATTTCTACATACGTATGTATATGTATATGCGTGGGTGTTCATGAGTTTGTGTGTAACTTTGTGATGCAAACAAGTGTCATTTCTTTTGATTTTTCTTCTTCTTCAGTATTTTGCTGACCATAGATTTGAAAAGATTATGTTTTATTCATAAATATCCGAGCGTTGCGTAGGTCTTTACAAAGGTTCCATCACTGGTGGTTATGTTTCTGAAATGTAAAGAAGCAACTATTTGTATAGAATCCTCATTTTGAGCCATTATCCACCTACTCATCCTCCCATGGACAGACCGCATTGCGGTCAGCTTCGGACTTTGTGCCACCACTCGCTTCCGTTGCGCCACCTGCCGACGTACTCGCCTTCTCTTTTTCATCGACGGAGTGTATTTTTTTGCTATCCATGCCACGCTTCTTCCGTCTCTTTTTCACTTCTTCTGTGTTTGCTGGTGCTACAGTTTCAACAAGCGCAGGCATCATTTCGACTGCATCGATGGCTGGTGTCGGTGTTGTTGGTAATTCGGCCACCTCAAGCATTAACTCCGGCTCTTCACATGGCTCATCGTCCACGGTGTCTATGTCCATTTCAGCTAGTGGTGCCATTGATGGTGCCGGAGTAGGAGCCGGCGGTATATAGCCAGCTTGTGTATCTGTATCTACGATGTCGTAGTCGTAGTCCTCCTTGCCATCGGTGTCGAATTGCAGGCCCTCTTGGTACTCATCAGTCGTGGGTGACAGCTCTTCTTGTGTTTCTTGTGCAGCTGCGATTTCCTCTTCTATGCGCAGTTGTTCTTCCTCCTCCATAGGACCGATGGGTGGTGGTGGTGGAGGTACCGTTGACGCGGCCATTGGCAGTGCACCCGAAGACATGGAGGTGTGTATTTGTGGCGATGTTTGAGGTTCTGGAGTGCTAGCAGCTGACGACTGCTGCTGTTCAATTTCTGGCGTTTCTGGTACGGAATTATCGCGGCTTGGCGTTGGTGTTGCGTGTGCTTCGTCCTCTGGGACCTCAGTTTTTCTCAGCGCTCCTGCAAATATTTAAAATTTAGAACTTTTTGGGGCATCTTTCGGTCTTCACTAACCTTCTTGTACATCAGCTGCAGCTGGCGCGTCCATCTCCAGTTCAATTTGTATTGTTGGTGTTGGCAACTGTGGATTATTTTCTTCTTGAAAGTCGAAGCATTCAATCAGCTCTATTTGCACTTCCTGCACGGGCACCTCCACCTCAGTTTCGGATATGATTATGCTGCCATTGTCACTGCCGCCACTTCCTTCGGCGCCACACAACAGATCACTTTGCGAACTCTCGCACGATACTATCTCGACCTGCTGATAGTAAGTGCAGACGCTATCATCTGGGGGTGGTGGTGTCACCTTAGTAAGGGGTGGCGGTGTTGGGGTCGGAGGTGGTAGCACAGACATTTCGGATGCCGATGATTCGCTGTTGCGTTGCGATATCGCCAGCTTATTGAGCTCCTCCTCGACTTCCGCATCCGATGTGGAAGGTGGATCTTTTGTAATCGTACCGGAGGAACTACTAATCGCCGTTACTGCAGCCATGGTGGCTATGCTTTGTGTGAAGAGCGGTGGAGTTGGTGTTGGGAGTGTGGCGTCCACAACACTTTGGCAGCCCACAGTGGGCGATGGGGCAGATGAGGTCTTCGCAGACACGGACGTCTGACCGAAATGATACTCTGATAGGCGACTGAAAAGGGTTTTAAAGTGAGAAAAGAAAATTCAAATTTGTACAACAACATACGATGGTGTGAAGGACATTGAAGCTCTTCGTTGTTCAGTGAAGTTCGGTACTAGACGTTTACTCGCCTCGCCGCTATCGACGGTATTCTGATGGCGTATACCCAAGTTGCGCTGCATGCGATCCGAAACATCGGTGATGTCCGAAGAAGTGCTATAAAGTCAACTTAAGCAAAATCGAATCACACACAAATTAACACTTTCTACCTGGTGAGACGCTGTGTAGTCGATTTGGCTGCGTTGCCGCTAATGACGACAGGTTCGCTTTCCTGCTCCCAAGGGCACACCGACAACTTAACTTGCGATGTCTGAAGCAGTGTGGGTGCGAGGGCTTCAGGTGGCTCATCAGGTATATCCCACGGGCACACCGCACTACTGGACGATTCGACGGTGGTCTCCAGGCGGGCCGCTTTCGGTTTAGATGTCTCTCTGTGAAGTGGTGGAAATCATATTAACAAAAATTGTAAGACATAAATCGTTTGAAATCGCCGTTAGTGAATGTTGCAAGTTCAGATCATTTAATAACACATACACATACATATTTACAACAGTCAGAGGTTCTTAAACTAGTAATTAGAAATTTAGCATTGCAACAAAAATACAAAAAATTCAACGGACAAAAATATTACAAATGTAAATCAAAAAGTGTTAATAATACAAGGTGACACAGATTAAGAGGAATGAGACAGATTTTCAGAGGCCACTTTACACTGATAAAAAACGAAAAACTTCACACGCAACATATATGAGAACCGGAGCTGGGGTATGAGTGGTGAAACCATGTTGTGTTATTAAACCCAAAAAATATTAAAACAAGCGACAAAAACAAGAGTTGTTAGAAGAAATGTGCGACATGGAGGAGATGTGTGATGGAGGTAAGGGTAAATTAGGCCCCTTTTGAGGTGAGTGGTTAATACAACACGCCAAATTTGACAACAACTGTAGTTTGGTAAATTGTAGGGCGATAGCAACATCAGTTTGGGAAGCAGTGGATAGATAGTTCAGAGTTGTTCAGAGATGCTTGTTGGTTAGAGAGCAAATAACGTCTTACTGATGGGAGCGTAAGCTACTCTCGCGAATCTCGCGCTTTCCGAACGGAGCAGCTTGTGTTGTGATTTCTGTGACCTGGAGTTGCGGCATGTCCCCCCTGTAAATGGACTCACAACTACCACATTCCACATTCCACATTCATGGGTGAATTCAGTATGATTTCGTGATTTTTCCAGTAGTTTGTTTTTTTTTTTTTTGTTTTTGTTTTTTTTTTTTTTTTGTTTGGCAAGTGCACACATGGTGAATACATTTGAATTGTGTGTGGAACAAAAATTTTTGTATGAAAATATGCGAAAAAGAAAATTAGATTGAAAAATTTTAATTCAAAAATTTTATCAAATTAAATGGCGTTTTTAAAAAGCTACATATCTTTTTAATATAATATATTTAATTCGTTTCTATTTAGCGCTCAATTTTACTTGATTAATTTAGCAAAAAGTTTATAAATTTTTAAAAGTGGAAATTATATAAAATTATTTACTGAGTATTGCAGAAAAAGCAACATCTATGACAATTGCATGTTTGGCCTTTGGTTCACATCAACTGGAAACTTTGAAAAACCAACAAAAAGTGCCCACTATTTGCACTAAAGAGAACAGAAAAACTCACAGCCACCTCACCTGTACGGAATCTCACTCAAGTTGCTCTGCGAGTGCGAGTGCGGCACTTTGGATGTAATATCCTTGTTCACGCCAATCACAGCCAACTCGTGCGCGGAGCCGGTGAGGCTACGATCGCTGCCGCGCCGTCGTGCCAAATGGCCGGGCGGAGGCGCCTGCATCATTGAAACGCCCACTCCGCTAACACTCTTCGCAGTCGCCGCGTCACCAAGATTCGGTTGGCTAGATAGCGCTGCAGTCATCTTCTTTTTCGCACCGCCGACGCCACCAAAGTTGAAGAAGCGTTTCTTGTGCGACGGCTGTATGCCGGACTCCAGCAGGCGCTTGTAGTGGTCGGAGCGTATAAAACGGGGGTAGCAGTCCTTCTTGAGAAGCAGCGTATAGATATGCTCCGAAGCGGAGTCGAATGTGAAACGAGATGGATTTTTGAGACCCTTCAGCACGCTCTCCATCGTTTTACCGTCAATATTAATTTCGCATGGTGCGCCCGGCTTCAGAAATTCCCTGCCAAGGAGAAGTAAGAAATTTTTAATTCAAAAATTAGAATCAAGAATCAACTGTAACGGCTTGGCACTCGGCGGTACTCACTCGTAAATTTCGTTGACCTTGTGTGGCACCTGAGAGTGCGCTGAACGCCGCAACCGATTCACTGCTATCCAGAAACGAATATTTTCGTGTGAGTACTCCTTTTCCAGAAAGCTTGTGAACTCCTGCAAGCCGGTTGGATCGGAAACTAGTTCCTCGATGGAAATGGCCCAACGCTTGACACGCTTCTCCGTAGGTATGTCAACGAATGTGTTGTTTAGCTGCCAAAAGGTGATGTCCTCCGTCACCCATGGGTTCGATGGCAATACTGGCTGCAAAAAGAAGTCATACTCGGCGAACGTCTCTGAATAAGCGACCAGTGACTCGCAGGCCTGTGACATTTTCATGCGCGTGCGGTTGAGCGATTTGCGGAGATAGTCTACTTCGCGCTGCACATCTTCGATAGTTTTCTTTTTATTAGGCTTCGAGCCCTGACGGTCACGCGACGGTATGGGGCATGGTTCCAAAGGCGTAAATTGGCCGGGCGGTGGACGGTGTACACGCCAGTAAGCGCGTTCCTATAGACAAAAAATATAAATTTAAGCAACCCATTTGAGCAGAAACGCAGCAGCTTACTTGTGAGTCACCGACAATCTTGTCACCCTTTTTACGCTCCTTCGCCAGCCGTACCTGCTCCTCTGCCTGCATCGAGATGAAGTCCCATTTGCCTTTTAGACTCTTATGCAGCGATGCCAAAGCTTCGGCCTCATAGTCCTCCAAGGCATGACGTTGCTTATTGCGCAGTGAGCGCTTGGCCAAATAAATGGCGTACTCCACATTGTCGGGTGCCTTGTGCTGCCACGGCCAGTAGTATGGCGTCTGAAAGCGATACAGCGACGAATCATCCTTAACAGTGAGCGTTTTGGTGTCGTTGACAGGAAAGAAATAGCCATGCAAGCAAAGTTGATTGGCTATGCTCAACGCCTCGGATTCCTCGATCAGCAAGCGATCCATTAGCCACTCGATAAGATCATAGCCTGAAAGAAGGAACACAAAACATATATAATGAAAAGCGAGCAGTGCGTGAGGGAGGGCCTATGCGGCAAGAGTGGCGCGCAGACAAACTTACCCATAAACGCAGATGGAATATTGCTGAGAAATATTTTCTGCTGACGCACCGGCACCGGTTTTCCAGAGTTCTGCATGGCGCGCACTAACGTCTCCATCTATAAAGACAAACAAGATCATTAAATGAAATGTGTAGACAGACCCACACACCCCTGGGACATTCATAAACATTTTCGATTGATTTTGTTTATTCCTTCAACTAAATAATCATATCTTATTTTTGGGCACTACTCACTCACATACATACATATACATGCATTCATATACATACATACATATACAAATACGTTAGCAACTTTCAATATCTCTGAACAGCACAGCTGTTCACTTGAGTCTTTAGTTACTACCAACTGAAGCCGCAAGCGCCACTTGGATTTGAGCGGCTGTCATGAAATTAGGCGCGTGAATCAGTCAATGTCAAACAACTCAAGTGCCACACAAAGCCCTCACTGCCGCACATGTGCACATAGCAACGCAGGCACTTCGAGTAGGCCAAAAGCGCACCATAGCTTCGAGGGGTCGACTTTGGTTGCTGTAACCGCAACCACAAGGCAACTGGGGCAAGGCTCGCATATGAAGCAGTAAAATTAGATGCACATTCCCATACGAGTATAACCACGGAGAAAAAATGACGAGAGCGGCATTGCCGCACGCATAGCTGCTCAAAATCGAATTAATTAAGTTTCAAGGATTTTTTACGATGCAAAAAAAGCCGAGTGCGCAAGCGTTGGTAGTTGCACAAGCCCCGCTCAGATGGATGAATGTGAGCTGTCGTTGATGTAGTTTAGTTTTGTTGAGTTGGTATTGGTTTGGTCGAATCGAAGGCGCAACTTAAATTTTTCAACTACTTAGCTGTCAACGTCAACGTCAATGTCTCTGGTGAAATCCAATTTCTGAATATTCTTTCATTCGTTGTGGGTGAAGAGGACAAGGTCATAGTTGAGTGAATGAGCAAAACACTCCAGAGTCCTTGCATACGAACAGACTTAAGAATATATAGGTATATATATATATACATGTATGTGTGTGTGTATATAATATATGTGACCGTTAAGTTCATAACAGAATGGAACGATTAGAAGCAATAAAAAGTTCGACAATTTTTAAGAGAGCTAATGGATTTTTAGTTCATCAAAAATGCAATCAGTTGGTAATTGGAATTTCGGGAAATCATAACAAGCAAGAGCCCCCTAAGTGTTAAACTATACATACGTACATATTTCTAGGACTAAGACTAGGCACATATCTACGATTAAAAAGTACAATTATGGCAGTGTAATTACTTTTAGATCATTAAAAAATGTATGTGGGATAATTTTGTGGAAACTTCTTTGTCCACTTTCTAACAAGTTGCCTCTTTTGTGCCAAAATTTTGTTAATATTTTCCGAAAGTACAGGGGTGAAAGTACAGTGTTACCAACTTCACACTGGTTGTATCTGTAAAACAGCTCATGACATCAACGTCAAAATTGTTCTAATGACAGTTCAATGTATCGTTTATAAGCCATCAAAAGCATTTGCGTCTCAGTTTTGTTGAATTTATTTTTTCTGTGATGGAACTCATACGTAATAGTGGGATTGCGTTATATTGGCTGGAAAACCACAACCAACCATTGTTCGTGAGCTCAGTCACCTCAAAGTGTATAAAATGTTTGTGTATCGAACTACAAAACATTACAATGATACTGGTAACATTGCAAAACGCTATGGAGGTGAGCGAAAAAAAGCGCAACAACGCCAGAAATGGTTCCGAAAGTGAAGGCTCGACTTGAACGAAATCCACGTCGAAGCGGAAGAAAAATGGCCAAAGAACTGAATATATCGCAAGACCCATATTGAAAAATGAGCTCAAGGCCAAGGTTTACAAGCTCCCAAAACCACACGATCTTTCACCCCAGCAAAAAAAAGTTCGGTGCGAAAGAGCAAAGGAGTTGTTGCGCTTGCACGAACGTGGCGAATTTCCTAACATTGTGTTTTCTGATGAAAAAAATTTCCCAATCGAGCAGTTCATAAACACTCAAAACGATCGTGTTTACTTGACCGAACGCTCATACGAGAATTTGAGCCTACGTATGGCCACTCGAAGCAATTTCCCATCGCAAGTAATGGTTTGGGTCGCAGTGACCGCTGATGGACGCTCTCGAATCGTTTTTATCGAGCCTGGTGTCAAAGTGAATGCGACTTATTATAGGGAAAATGTTTTAGAAGCTGCTTTAGAATCGTGGACACGCAAACATTTCAGTCGTAGACCATGGACATCGGTACCGTCTCATAAAGCTCGTGTGAACCAAGAATGGTTAAAAAATCATGTTCCACACTTCATTTCGTCCACACAATGTCTTTCGAATTCACCGACGCAAATCCGATGGACTATTCCATCTGGTCTATTTTGAAGAGCAAGGTGAGGACTAAAAAATATGCCAGTATGGATGCGCTGAAAAAAGCGAGTATACGAGAATGGGCCAAAATACCTCAAGATCACATTTGTACAGCATGCAACTCATTTTTTGACCATTTGAAGGCTATAGTCAAGGCAAAAGGTGGTCATATCGAGCTAAAGTGAATCCACCTGTATGTTAAAATTGTAATCATTTTTGAACAATTTTGTCTTTGAAATCAATAGAAACTAATTTAAATTTTAATTAACTAATAAAGTTATGGTGTTTTGAATAGGTAACACTTCATATCGTTCACCCTGTATACCTATCCAGTGATAAACTACTCAACGAACTTTTTCACGGTCTCTGCAATTTTTTATTGCTTGACCTAAATTGTTTTTAAAATAGTTTTAAAAATAGAACAATTTTTTTTATAGCAGTCTTAATTGAAATTCCATATTTTTTGGATTTTTGTGGACAGGAGCACTGAGTTTGATCTGCACAATTTACCCAGTTGTGAAAATACGTTTTTTGCCTTGCTGAGACGTGGTTCAATATCAATTACAGTTCCTCCGTCAACGCCGATATTGCTTCCTAGATATTAAAAGTTCTCTATCTCTTCTAGAATACTTTTACCTTTATTCACAGGCGGGTTTCATTGCTTACATTAACTCTAATTGTTTTTATCTTCACTCTATTAATATTTAAGCCGACTTTTCTTGATTCTGCACTGAGTTTGTCGATGGCGGTCTACATATCTGAATGCTTGTTCGCTAGAGGTACAACATCATCAGCATACTCTAGATGTTCCAACTTTTGATTGAGCTTCCAATTTATGCCTATTGGGTGCTTATCTAGCACTTCGACTATTTCACACATCCTTGGCGAACTCCCCTATGGGGCTCAAAGCCATCGCTTAGCTCGCCGCCATGTAATACTCAGCAGTTTACTCCATCATAACTATTTTTAAGGATGATCGTGATTTTCACAGTTATTCCTCTTGCGTTGAGTACCCTCCATATGCATTCCCTATTGAGAGCATCGAAAGTGTTGTCGTAGTATAGAATATATTAGTTAAATACATCGCCGCATTGAGTTTCTTGTTCTGTAATAACTCGCATTGCGATAATTTAGTCAACACAAATTGCCCAAGTCTGAAGCCTACTTGAATACCATGAATTGAGCTGTTTAACACCTCTGATATACTCTCTTAAATTATCTTGTTAAACATTTTCATAACTGTGGGTAACTTCTTGTCACCTTTTTGCGAGAGTTTCACTATTATCGGCTCCTTCCACTCATCCCGAGTGACAAACTCTAGAATAATTTAACTGTAAACAATCATGAGAGTATATACCGGTAGTTTGGCTACTGTTGAAAGCTAAAGCTACTTGTTTATGAATAGCACATTTCAGTAGTCGGAGTCAAACTTTCCTCAAGAAGTCGCCCACGCATAACAGAGTTTACTGTTCCATCTGCCCTACCTTCCTTTAGTAATCAGTGTTTCTTCCCTTTACGTCCGCACGCGGTAGAAAGTAAAAGGATAGAATTTCCTCTTTTTCGTTTTCAAAAGTGGTCTTTTAACCAACAAATTTCATGCAAATCGTATTTTCGATAGTTCTTTTTTGGAAGCTTTTCCGATTCAAACAGCGACTCTCCCATGATCTGTATTTTCTAACGCCTCATTAGCGGGTTCTGGTCTTGCGAAATCTTACCTTCTCATTTATTTCCCGGATAGTTTATTTTTCTCTACGGGATCAAAGGTTTTTCTTATCACTTTCATTCACTTTCGACAAACACTTTATTATTAAAAAAGCTGCCTATCTCACCTACAGCATTATTCATAAGCAGATCGATTTCCATCGACCTTCTAGCGTTGGAACGCAAACAGCTTTGGATTCAAAAGAAAGAAGCTGCGCGTTTCAAGAACAATATGAAATTAGAGCACAAACAATCTAAAAGTAGTAAGTCAAATAGCACACGGAAACTACAGGAAGATTGATAGTATAAGGGCCCCAATCAATATTGGTGCAGCAGAAGAAGAAGTAAGCTTTTACATAGTCTCTCTTCGATCGCGAGTATTTTAGGCAATACCTTTTCAAGATGAACAAAGTGACTGTATCAGTATATGTATATAGGGGCAGTTTATCAGATGACGCAACATAGTTTTTGAATGCAAAAGATGGCAAAAAGAACGTGAGCGACTCAAAGCTGTAGCAGGAAATGTAACAACCGAAAATAAAGTCTCAAAAATGGTAGAGAAAGAAGAAAATTGAGAAAAAGAAGCGTGAAAAGCAAGAAGAAGCGCGACTTGGACGCAGGTACAATGTGGCAACTTATATATATATATATACATATAATTGGCGCTTATATTCGTTGTGGGTGTTTGGTCGAGCTCCTTCTCTTATTTGTGGCGTGCGTCCTGTTGTCTTAAGCCGACTTTGAACGGCAGACATTTTTTATGAGGAGCTTTTTCATGGCAGAAATACACTGGGAAGTTTGCCATTGGCTGCCTAGGGGCGAGCGCTATTAGAAAATACTTTTTTCTTCATTTTGGTGCTTCACAGTAGTCTCGCACTAACCCATTCGGCCACCTTGGGCACTTACGTAGTGCAATAAGAGACTCCACCCCGAAATTATGTGACAGCGGTTCCGAGGTGGATTTATATCCATGAGGAGGATTGTGAGTGACTCATAGCACTGATGTGACAGCATCCTTGAGATCCATAAAACATTTTTCAAACTCCTTGACGAAACAAAAAAAAACATAAAGACATTTGCTGAATTTTATATTCTTCAAGCGCTTTAGTCTTTCAGATATTAGTTTTCTAACTGTCGTGATGTTTATACCGATTTTTGAACTATGTAGGTCCAAATCGCAAGTAATTGCATCAGTCTCCCTTATTTTTACTAAGCTTTTCTCACACATTTTAATTTCATCTTTTGGTGAGGATGGTGGCCGAACGGTGGCTGAATTGCGTGGCAACAGAGCAGCGAAGGAGAAGAGGAGAAGATGATTTCGTATAATTCTTGATACAGATGGAGTAGGAAGGAGCAGCAACAACGAGTTTCACAGAATACATACCTTGCATTCAAGAGCTAAGGCTTAGTTAATCTTAGAATCTCCCTCGAGCATCTTCATCTACAGCCACACCTTGTTGAATGGTTGTCGGAGTAGATATTTACTTCCCTTAAAGTAACTGCACATAGTATATGCGGCCTATCACTGCGACTACCTTTGCTTGGAGCATGCATTGGTCCGGTGGCCTGAGCTCGAGACTGATTGCAAACTCCCCCCAGAATACTACTCTCCCAACTATTCCATCAAGATTCGAGCGATCCGCGAACAGGTTCATCGGATCCCACCTACAAAAGCTGCACTGACTAGAATGTGAGTAGAGAATATCTTCTTGGACCAAGTAAGGGTTTATATTGATCAGTCAGTGTAGTAGATCTTAGCACTCTTCCTAGTTTCTTCGTCTATGCTCCTCTCTCCACCCAATTATACCACACAAGCACTCCATACAACAGAACTGATTTTATAATAATACTAAAGGGTGGCTAAATTTTAATTGCCGATGTTGAATGTGACCTAAATGACCTAAACGTCAACGACACCGTTGGACTTCTTTCTTTGAAGTTATTTGAAAAAAAAAGGTGTACGTCGATAAGCCAGCAACAATTCAAGATCTAAAGGACGAGATAATTCGGCACATTAATGGCATAGAACCTCAATTATGCCTCAGCGTCATCGAAAATTTGGACCATCGGATAGAGGTCGGGACAGCGGCGGCCATTTGGCCAATATTTTATTCTATACGTATTTGAGCTATACCAATATTATCATAATAAAGAGAAATGACAATAATTTCCAAAAACAATTGTATTTTATTCAAAATTAAGACCGGCCCTTGAAACTTAACCATCCTTTATAATAATACTCTAAACGAGAGGCTCTATCTTTTGCCTTTAACGCTCCTGCATCCATACAAGAATGGTAACAGTTCTTATGCTCTCCTAAATATTAATTGAGCTTCCACGAAAGCATTTTCTGAGTCGACTGTACCCATGTAAGAATTTCATCTTGGAAGAAAGCACCAACGGAGCACCCTCTATTGAGAGAAGTTTAGCTCTGGGTACATTATTACTCCTCGTAAGTAGAACGAGCTCTGTCTTGAGAGGATTTGACCCAACCAGTTAGTCGAACTCAAAATATTTTCTACTGTAGTTGTTTAGCCACTTGCTCTTCTCCAAATAAATATTTTTCTTCGCCTGCAAAGACAAAGCAAAAATATTTGATTTTCTCCGTCAACTTTGAATTTCACAAACGTATATTTTTCACGCTCGCAAAGCATTTTTTTGAATACTGCAATTCATCTGCTTACAACAAACCAACAGCATCATGTACAGCTTGCGCAACTCCAGCCTATTTCTTCTCTTGACTTTATGCGTCTGTAAGTATCTTTTAGCAGATTCATAATTATTTCACACCTTCAGATGCATGCGTAGGTCTAACCCTGGTCGCAGTTACATTTCAGCAAACGCAAGCGCTGCGTCGCATCAAGCGCGGCTCGACAGGGGCGCAAAACAATACCAAACTTACCAATGACATTCTAACGGATCAGCGCAACATTTCGAATGACATTAAATTGAGCGAACTTGCAATGGCTACGCCGGATAAGCAACAAAAAGTCAAAGACCACACCGAGCATGCGTGGGCCAAAAAGGCCGTGGCCGCCGTAGGGCACGCAATCGATAAAGGTTTGTAGTAGTTTATTTGAGTCGAATTATTTGCATGTGTGCGTGTTTGTTTCATGCCTTCTGTTCGAACACTCGAACAAAATTGTAGCCTTTGCTTCACTCAGCCACAAATCAAACGAGGAAAAAACCAAAAAGAATGCACAGCTCAATCATTCACCATCACAATTTACCAATAGCGGGCAGCCAAAGCCAGGGGAGGGTAGCATTGCCGCCAAGGACCTGCACAAGGCATCGCTGGCTTATCTGCTAAACCATCATGGCCTCGGCGAACGCTTCTTCGACGATATGCAGCATGAAGCCAGATTCGGTGCTGGCGAGGGCGCTGCGGAGGTACTGATTATTGACAATGGGTTGCAACCGATGTTAGACATGCAGCACGGCCTCAGCTCTTTCGCATTTCATCAGCCGAATTTACGTAGTATTGCCGATAGTTTCAAAAGATTGTCCGAGATTAGTAAGGAGTCTAAGCTAAATAACTTGAACGCACTAAAAATCAATACGGACCAGTCGGGCAACAATGCAGGCACTAACAGCATTGCCAGTAAGCTAAGTAATGATAACGGGATCAGTGCAGAAAATGGAAACAAAGATGAGACAATGCCAACGAACAATAAGCTCAATGATAATCACAACAATAGCGGCAGCGACAAAAGCGAGGATGGCACGAGCGACAGTCGCAAGCGGAACAATGACCACTTCAGCACCGCTGGCGGGGATAATGGCAAAGCGCAGCACAATAGCAATAATAATAATAATGATGCGCTTATCGGTCGCAAAAGTCATCACGCTAACTGTTTGCAGCCACATAGCCAACAATTGTCGCAACAACAACTACAGGCACAGCATGCGGAAGTAAAGGAATCATTTCCCACTCCGTTATCACTTTCGCACAAGTCAATGGATGGCATTGGAGTGCCAAACAAATTGCAAGAGGAATCTCAAGGGCAACAACAAAGACTGAAACAAGAGACAGCTGAAGAGGCGGAACAGCAGCACAGGCAACATCGGGCACAGGCACAAGCACTGGCACAGACACAGCCAGATAAACGGCATCAGCAAATGCAAGTCGCCAAACATTCGAGCGGGAAAATGCTGCCAATGGAGAGTTTTCTCAAATTCGCCAACATGATGCTGTACAAAATGGGGCCAGGTGAGTAAATTCGAGCGCAAATTAGTGAGTCTTGTGATACTTGGGCAGGCACGAAAAATTTACGACTCTGTACTTTCATTTCGAGCAATAAGTGATTATCTAAAGCATTTTGATGGTATGAGCAATTCGTTAATACAGCAAAAATAAGTTTTTGCATTTTTTATAGAAGTTTAAACTTAATCAAGTACAATTCGCGCCATACATTTTTCAAAAAGGTGAGGAGAATAAAAAAATTTACCTACGGATAAGAGGAAAAAATTTAAACTTTTGATGGCTATTTTCATTATTTAGACTCATTATCTAAATATGATTGAAAATTTTTATAGTTAGAAATTTTTTTTAGACATTTACATTTATTAATTTGTCGTAAGAGCTTTAGCACAACACTTATTTCGGTTTTAATTTTTAATTTAGTTTTCATTTTTATTTTTAGTTATTTTTAATTTTTTTATTTTTATTTAATTTTTTAATTTTTCTTCTTTTATTTTTTTTTTTATTTTAATTTTTTATTTATTTATTTATTTATTTTTTGTCTTTTTCACGTTATAAATTTGGAATTACATTTTTGGTTCTTCCGTTCTTCTTTTTTATTTCTTGGCCTTGTCTGGTATATGAAACACAAAAATTATAGAAACAATACGGTGCCCATCAGAGAATGAGCGTGACGTCACACTAGTCTAGTTGTGCAGTGGTGCCAACCCTTTGCTCTTCGAAATAAATTTAATGCTTTTTTATACCCAAAGCGCGAAAATATTTAAGTTTGGTGTTTGTTTCTTTTTTTGAATTTAAAGCTTATGCCGAGAATATTTCAGTGCATGATTCAATTATTAAAGGTTTGCTCACAAGTAACATTCGATTTTTGACACTCCCTTACAAAAGGTTGCATTTAAAAAGGTTAATAAATGGAAAAATAGTATTAAATCCTTTTAGGTAGAAATGGTAGCAAAAAAGTATTTTCTTACTTAAATGAAAACAAACTGCGAACGGTTTAAAAAATTAATTTTAATTAATATTTGAATGTAAATAATGGTACAAATATAATTTATTAGCGGAAATTGCCAAGTCTAATATTAAAACAAGAAATTATTGCCCTTAACCCAAGATTTTATTTTGTGAATTAGTTTTTAAATTTAAAACCGATCGCGAAGTTTCGCCAATATGAAACGAATATATTTTGACAAAAAATTAATAAATAATTGGCACGTACAATTCTGTGTTTGGCCGAGATCCTTCTCCTATTTGTATCGTGCGTTGTACAAATGGAAGTATCTACAGTTTTAAGCCGATTCCGGTAGATGGTTGTTTTATGAAAAGCTTTTTCATGCTGGTACTGTGCTTTGCTAAACCTCTTCTGGACACTTCATCCATCCATGGGAAGATGGGCTTATTGGAAATAAGTTCCGTCAATCCCAACTTTTTTATAATGAGTTCAGAAATGTTATCGATCGCGTCGGGACTATCCAATTATTCTCCCTGCCGTAACTCTTTGGGAAATGCTAGCTCTTTGCAAATAATGAATTCCATCTAAATAACCACGTCATAAGAAATAAAGCTTTGTTAATTCTCCATTCATTGATCTCGGACTGCCTCAATTACTCTATCATGTCCTAACTTAGACGGTATATATGTCAGTCATACTACCAAGTCCTGAACATGCCAATGAAAACTCTTTAGAGGGTTGTTGCTCGTAAGCAGAGTATTTGAAAATGAAATGTGTTTTCTACAAATTTTGCTTTTCCTCCACTTTTACTCAAAATTTTAAGAGCTACCGCCCAGTGTCTTGCTAAGGGAGCCGATTTGTCAAGAGAGAACGAAAAAGCTGCTTACTGAGCAAACCTTTTATCATTGAATCATGATTTCAGTGCTATTCAAAATTTATTGATTACATATTGTACAATTTGTTTTGAAAGTGGAAATCTAATTTTTTGTTCCTTTTGAGGTCATACGAGTACAAGAATACTTGATCTTCTTTCAACATTAAAATTTTTTTTTATAAATTTTATAAAGCTTCAAACTGTCTTTGAATTTACAGAAAACGAATCAAAGTCATAGCGATGCATTCATAGTAATAAAAACAAAGACAATACCAGATAATATTGAAGAAACCATTACGACTTTTTTCAAAAAGGCGTTATTTATCTTATTACGTAACCTCAAATAAAGAAAAAAATGTGTTTCGTGCTTTTTATAAAGAACTTTTGAACCCTTGTTTTTTTCAATACAGTCTATTGTACATAACCATTCATATTTATTTAAAAAACCGCACAGAGTAATTCAATAAAAGTTTGGTATTTCATATTCCTTAAACGAGCATTTTAGTGCTTTTTTATATCCAAAACTAAGCAATGCTGCAGTTGCGAGAGAAAGCTTTAAGATTTGAGATTTCTTTTTCACACTTTCTATTTATCAAAAGAAATGTCGAAGTGTGCACATGAACGGACAAATGGCAACATTAAACAAAACATTTATTGAGGAACTTATGGATTTGTTCAAAAGTCAGTCATTATTGTGAAAAAATAAGAGCATAAATACAAGGACATAAATGTTAAATTAAAATAGTGGCAAATTTTATTAGAAAATTTGAAGAAGTAGTAAAAAACGCTAATATAGAAAGTGTAAAAAAATAAATAAATTTATATGCGAATACTCGTCTATACTTTTAAACCAATCTTGCACTCTTCCTCGCAACCCGCCTCTCCACGCATACATAAATAACAGGCATGGCCGTCATTTTTTCTGCTTTCCATTTTCACGCAGCAACGAACAACGTGAAACCAAAGTCACGTCTGTGAAAATGTTTCAACTGCGAAATGAGTTTCAACCGATTGCTTCGATTTGTTTCACGTCTATGGCCTACTTAACGCACGCACAAATAACACGCAAATAATCACCAACACCAACAATAATCGCAATCGTCGATAGTGTAACCAATTTATTTCAATTAAAAGAGGCTAAAAAAATGACAGCATGAAAAAGTTTTAAAACTCCGAGGCTAGAAAACCAAAACATGCTAAATTAAGTTACGAC
The DNA here is from genome assembly GCF_028408465.1 of Anastrepha ludens. Lineage (NCBI taxonomy): Eukaryota > Metazoa > Arthropoda > Insecta > Diptera > Tephritidae > Anastrepha > Anastrepha ludens. The sequence continues at coordinate 4,530,736 of NC_071499.1, read as the reverse complement.
AGTGGCAATCTGGTCACACTGATCAAAAATTCGACTAAGGTGACGTCAGAAAAATCAGCTGATATTGTCAAATTCTAAAAAAATATTCAAAAAAAGCACGCTAGTAGTAGTATAACTTGCATGCAGAAATTCTCTGCCGCTATTATTACCACAATATGTATCCGAAGGTTCCAAGTTGGAACAAAGGGCCACAACAAGTTTTCTCAATTCGGGTCGGTTGTAAGCCAAAGCGTTCATTTCTCCCCAGCTCATATTCACGGAGCGGATTTTCTGTTCTAAATTCAGTTCGTTTCAGTTTCTCTTCGTCGCCAGGTCAGTCAATAGTAGTTCTTGCTAGGTCGCCGCTTGATATGCGCAGGGCATGGCCAATCCTGCCCCAGTTTCATTTTCGTATCCGAAGTAGCACTGGCGTTTGCTGAGTTTTGCTCCATAAGTCCTCATTTGATATAACGAATGAATTAAATAGGGCCTCCCCTAGTGGGTTGAATCAAACTCAGAAGCCTTTCCAGAGTGCATTTCAATCGAATGACTTGCTAAAGGTATATGAACTACAAGCAAACTGTCACATTTATATACAGTGCGTTTCATAACTATAGTACAGGGACTTCTTGAGAAGTTTTGTCAATTTATTTATTTCTTATTATTTTACTAATTTTTTATGCCTATATTTGTAGCTCATTTTTCTACGCAAACCATATAAATAAAAGTTTCAATTTTGCGCAAAATAATTTTTTTTCTTTGCTGACTGTTGGCTGCTTTCTTTCATATAAAAAATTGAGAAATGGACGAAACCGCAAGTAAAAAAAATTTTCAAAAATCAACGCGATTCTTGAGCCACTGCAAACTTACATTTTTTAAACCAGAATTCAATGGAATATAAAGTTGCATGCTTGATTTTTTTATTTTTATTTTTATTGAAAAGTTTAAATTTGTAATCAAAATTAATAGTTTCTTTTTATAAATTTCATTAAAAAATTTTAAAATTTTTATCAAAATTTGAAGATTTTTTTTAGTATTCAAAAAGTTTAAAACTTGTATTCATATAGTTTCTGAAGAAGAATAAATATAATAATAAAAAAAAAATAGTGCAGTTAGTGCCTGTGCTATAATTATGAAACGCACTGTATAGGCAACATTTGAGCTTTTCTGACAAGAAATGGCTATCAGAGCAGCATACATTCTTATGTAAAGGATGCTAAAGGCTATTAGTTTAATGTTATTGGTAATAACAACGGCAGAGAATTTCTGCATAAAAATTCGACCCCACAAAATTATGTGAGAGTCGGTGCAAATAGGCTATTATTACTATTTTTTCCACTTAAATCACATTTTATTAATTTTATAAATTTTACTAATTTTGACTTATATGCAACTAAGCGACTTCTTGGAAGAATTCAAGCGCATTTTTTTTCCTATTAAAGTCCTTGAAATTCCTTCCAGTTTTCGAAGCCGCACAGTTATCATAAGTTGTTGTTGTTATTGTTGTTCGACTTTACCAATGAGAAAGTCACGAAATAATATAAAATCCCGCTTAACCAAATTTTTTCGCTTATACACTCTCCCCAGATGGTCCTCCCATTCATGCCCAAGGCGCTCAAATCACTGTCAATGGCAATCCAACAACGTCGGTGATAAGTATTGGCCCAGCCGTAGAGGGTGCCGACGACGCTGATGCTTTAGATTATCTTTACAACTCGCTGGATCCTCAATTAAACATCTTCCACAACCCTACCTCGCCAGGCACTGCCTCATCCATAGTAAGTCCTGGTAATACAGCTTTGCTTTCGCGCCCCTTCCTGTTACCCTCGTACAGCTTGGCCGGCCCTACACAACCAATCAACTTCATCGAAAGCGCCTTAGATATGCTGTTAAACGCCGAAGATGAGGGAAATGACGAAATGGAGCTGGTGTGCCCCATACACCATCCAAAAAAGAAGTCCAGCGAGAACACTGGAGACAGCAAAGACAAGGATGGAGTTATTCAAGTGTGCTCATGCCGCTTCTTTAAGAAGAACAAAAACGCTTAGGATGGAGAAGAACTCAGACGTTAATTGCAATTCCGGAGATGTGCCTTTTTTTGGAGATATATATTTCATATGTGCCTTTTGTTATTGACCCCAACCATTTTCCGATGCAATAAATATTTGTTCTTTTACATTTAAAATAAAACTAAATTCTGCTTGCTTTTCCGACTCACCTTATCGAATGCCATTGGCCGCGACAGCTTCTCGATAGTTTGTTGCTGTCCACTACCCGAAGTGCTGCTACTGCCGCTCGAGATGCCACCCAGTAACGACGAGGTGGATGATGAATTATGGCCACCATATGGCTGCGACTGCTGATGTGGTAAGTGGTGCGTGTGATGGGGATGTTGAAGGTGAGGCTGGTGATGCGATAGCTGCTGCGTCGAATGCTGATGATGGGGCTGATGGTGGTGGTGAGGATGATTCTGCACACCCACTGCACTGCCGCTGAACGCAGTAGCCGCCTGAGTGGTGCCCGATATCGCTATGGCTGCGGACGCCAGTGCAGGGCCGGTGCTTGTTGCGGCAGTACTATTGGATGCAGCAGTTACACAAACAACATCACTGCTAGTCACGAGCACAAGTGCGTTAGTGGTGTTGATCGATGGCGCATTTGCAGAGGCGTTCGTTGCAGCAGATGAGCTGGCGTGCGTTGCAGCCGCAGCTGGCGATGTGGCAATGGTCGTTGGTGCTTCCTGCTGCTGCTGTATATTTAGTGCTAGAGTCGGCTTCACTTGCGGCAACAAAGGCACCAGCTGTTGCTGCTGCTGCTGTGGGCGCAGCACTAGTTGTCTATCTCTGTCCGGCGGCAACCCGCCAGGAGGCTCCATGGCCACAGCACAAATGAACAATTGCGCCTTGATTGGCACAATTTGCACGAAAACGTCTGCCTCGTTTGGGAATTTATTTTGTTGGCTTGATTCACAAGGGCCGACGTTTAGTTAGCGCAAATCGCTGGTCTGCTAGATTTCAGGTGTACTGCAACGAGCGCGACGTTATGAAGAGACAGGACGAAATTGTAGTGACGGCGGTGGTGTTCGTTGCTATTCAATTTTCACTTGACGTCAAAACTGGAGCAGCCTGAGTCGTCGCAGCTACAGCTCAAGTAGAGTCGAATTGATTTAGTTGAATTGAATTAAGTCAAGACAAGACGTGGTAAGGCGGCGAATCAATTCGTGACAGAAATTAAATTGAATTCGCGCAAGACAAGAGAATAGTTTAGGTTGGTAATGTTTTGTTATATTTTGTTGGGTTTTTTTTGTATTCTTATAGTTTCTATTAGCTGTTTTTTGCTTTCGATTTTGGCTTTCAGTGCAACAAAATCCTCTTAGCCGAATTCCATCATGTCTTTGTGTATAAAAATATTTGCTGCAAATTAAAAAGGAAAATTATAAAACTTCATAAAATGCATATATGCGTATATTGCTTGTTTGCTGGAAGAATGTCATAACTCAAAATAACAAAAATTCGGGAAACAAGGGTTCAAAGTTTGCAACTTACTATGGCTGCCTTATTAAAAGTAAAGAGGCATTTTCAACTAATAAAATTCTGCCAATTGAGCTGAGGAGCTGAAGAGTTGATAGTCATTCCTGCACAGTTGCTAAAATATAACAATTTTTGGGTTATGACTTTCTTCCAGGTAATGAGCGATTGTATAAAATTAAATAATTTGTAAGTGTCTCAAGTTGATATTATATATATTGCTTATAAATGAAAAATTTACAGAAAAAATATAAAAAAAAGATTACAAATTATGTGAATCGAAAGTTATCATAAAGTTTTACTATGAAATCAGCTGTGGTTATAAAACTATTTTCGCATTTGGCATTTCACTGGAATTTGTCTAGCACTCACAATGTTTCATTTTCTTAGGTGTGTTGTTCCCGTTATTCACGTAAATATTTATTTCGCCTAAAACAGCATTTGTCGTTGTACCCGTTTTCCGTTATTGTTATTTCTTAGGCTCTATGTAGTTCTCCTCCTCTTCGACTTTTTGCCAGCGCTGATGCTAGGAGGGAGGTTATGTTAGAATCGCCTGCTTCTTCGCCGCAAGCGTGAATTGAGTGAATCTGGTGGCACATCCGTGGCCACAACGTCTGCGCGCCACCGAAACTCTCGTGAACCCACCTAGGCTAGTGGTGGGGATGGTGTTGGTAGTGGTAGCTTTTGCGGTGACAAATGCGTTTATTTTCTGGATATCCAAAATGTGCCAATGGCGTAGGGATACTTGCGTAGTTCTGCCAATTTTTGGCTTTTCTCGTAAATTAATTGTAGTTGTTGGTATTTCTGCTTCAGCTGTAGCCGTAAGGGACGCTGTTGCTGTTGGTGTTGCTCTTGATATCGCTCTTGGTTTCGATTTTGCTGCCGCGCTATTTGCAGCCTCACAAGTGGGTGCGAATGTCGTTTTAGTATTGAAAAGCGCCCACTTGAGGCCGCAATCCATTGCGTCATCACAAAAGCATAAAGTACAAAGCCTGTAACGAGAAGAAGGGAAATAGGAGGAGTTAGAATATATAGACAAACACGTACATACGCATAACTAACTACAAGCATATCTGTATATGGATACATGGCATTGGCCTAGAAAATAAATTTCTAAACTAAGAACGATTTAACTTTTTGTATAGTTAAAATTATTAGTTATTTAGTATTAAAATCTTAAAATTACTCATAAGACAGAATTGGATTTAACCATTGAACAAAAGGGATTCTAATTGGCATTCTTTGAAGTCTTAAACCCCATTTCCACTGAGCACCTAACAGCGCTTCCAAATAAATTTAACTTAAATAGCTGCACAGTTTTAACATTTTTAAGTGCTCATTGGGATCTCATTGGTTCTGTTGCGCCTTATTTCTCAAGCTGTCCACATCTCTTGCGCTACCAAGTCAAGTGGACATAGGCCATCTATACGGAGCGCAGCGTCTTCCTCCGACCCCATTTTGAGGGCAGAGCAGACTCTAAGAGCGCATAAGCGATGCGTGGAGCTGCGGATAATTATCTGTAAGCAACTTTCTTGAGCTTTGCGGTTCAGGAACTATCGTAAAGGGTATTACATGACATGTGACGTACCGAATTTAACACTTTCGCACTTCTGTGATTTCATTCTCGAAAAAAAGAATAGCCATAAATTAATATTGCACTCCTTACATGCTGATTAAAAGCATTCCGCTGACATTGGAAAGTAAAAATTTGTAGTAATTTTTACCACTATTTAATATAAATTAATCACGTAATTTAATAAAATATGAAAAATGCAGCAAATATTTCATATACTGAACCAAAAACCGATATGGTTACAGCCAAGAATTTCAAATTGGAACCGCCTTCGGAACAAATATTTCTGTGAAGGTTAAAAAGCCATGTTTTTTTATTCACTGGACTAAACTGTAGCTAATAACGGAGTTTTCTCAGTAAGAAAATATAGTAAAAGAGCATTTTTCGCACACGCACAGTGGACAAAAATAAAAAAATTGAATGTCTTGAAACTTGGACTATTTGGTGCTATTTGAAAGCTAAATCTCCAATTAAGAAAAGTGGTTTTTAATCTATTTTGTAATAAAATAGACATTAAGGCTTATATAGTACATCCCTAAATCACAAGCAATCTGTATACATGATTTCACTTCCACGCCATGCATAATAAAGTTGTCAAAAGTATACGCCTGATAAAAAAAAAATTAATACAACTATTTTTTTAGGTATTAAGTAAAACGGCGCTTGCAGATGCTAAAACCCCACAATTGGGGGAAAAACCTTCTAAAACCTTCTAAACATTTTTTTTATGTCTTTCGACAATTTGAGTCATCGATTGCTAGGGAAAAGTAATGTTTTGTTCACTTTTTTTACCTCGCGAAAATATTTCATTTTCGTATTTGTTTTAGCTCATCTATAATTATAAAACGCAAAGGCTTTTTTTAATGTCATCAGAGCTGCATTGTTTCCTCGATTTTCAAAATGAGGTGCTGGATAAAAGTGCTTGACCAAAGGTATGCAATAAAGTTTTCTTTTTGGAAGTAGAACTCGATGTAGCGGTACAGGGCGATATAAAGTTTGACAAAATGATAAACCGGCACCACAAAAGATTTCTCTTCTCTCCGTAACGGTTGTACGGATTTAAATGAAACTTCGCGCACAGAGCGTTAATAACTTTGACTAACACTTGGAATATATTTTGAGTTTGAGAAAAGAGGGTTGCCATTTGTAACAGTGAAATGCAACTTAATCCATCAATTAATTGAAATACCTATCAAAATGTGGGTGTCAAAGGGAAGGATTTTCGTTTTAATATATTTTTGAAGAACGCCATACTTGAATAAATTATTATTTTTTTCCTTGTTCACTCTTCTCGGGAGTGTAGGGTCTCGACAAGACTCAGTCTTGCGTTGGTTTCGTTAATCTGTTTTTGATTTCTGACAGGATAGGCGATTAGCCTTCCGCTACCTAAGTAGTGGGACTGCCCACCTGTCGTTGCCTAGGAACAACGCCTTCTTACTGCTTAGAGCGCCATCTGTGTTTCACATTTTTCAGGCAGAAGAATCGCACAGATGGTTGAGGACTTCACTAAATTTCATTTGTCTGCGCTATTACCGCGATCGCCCGTTTCCTCTTGGTGGTGCCACTGATGCAATGTGTAACTGTGTGTTTTTCTTTATTTTTTTTGTTTGTTTTAGCAGCCACAATGCAAATAATGCGTTGTTAAGCAAAAAAAAATACTATTTTATTAACATTTACGATGAAATTGGCATTGGTTTGATGTAAAACCAATTGCCGCAGTTTTTGAAAATTAACATATACGAATTCGATTGTTAGTTGAACTTTTTTAACAACGGTTACTGTCGGCGAGTTCGAATTGACCCATGCGGTTTATTAAGCTATAGAATAGTGAAACAATTTAGCTTAGAAAATGCAAAAAGAGGTGATAAATATTACACGGGTATGTTCATAATGAGATTTACAAAGTGAAGTCCAAAATAAAGAAGGCTGGCGCCATAAAAATGTTTTCGATGACGTAGCTTTTTAATGAGTTAGTGCGTTGGAAGTTACATCCCTAGCTGACTTGCTGTGAAAGCCTGGTGACATTCCATTCAGTGGAAGCGAAGATATTGCGTCTAAAGTGTCAGTGTAATTGTGTCATCGGTACAAAAATGAGTTTCGAACAAAGACCGAATATCAAATTTTGTTTTAAAATCGGTAAAACGTTTACCGAATCATTTGAATTAATGAAAAAAGTTTATGGTGATGATTTGCCTATCTCGCGCCATAGTTCATGAGTAGTTTACACGGTTCAGAGATCGTTCTGAGGACATAAACAGGCCGCACATACAGGCCGCCCATCAGTAATCACCAAAACCTCCATCGAAATTCTTCGTAAATTTATGAAAAGTGAACCGAAATCATCATTGAAATTCATGGAATCGGAATTGAATATCTCCAAACCATCGATTTATCGCATTTTAACTGATAATTTGGGTCTACGAAAGGTCTGTACATGTTTCATTCCGCACAAGTTAACTGAGGACCAAAAATTGTTCAGAATTCAACACTCACTAAAGAGGCGAGAAGAGACGAGAACTTCCCTTACAACATTGTAACTGGTGCTGAAACTTGGTGTTTCCAACATGAAAGTAAGCGTCAAAGTACCGAATGGAAGGCCCCAGACGAGCCATCACCCAAAAAATCGCGTTTGGAGAAGTTAAAAATCAAGTGAATGCTCATTTGATTTTACGATTCCAAGGGAATTATTCACAAGGAGTTCGTGCCAACGGGCCAAACCCTGACTGCAAATTTCCTATCTTGGCGTTTTGAAGCGTTTGTTACATATTTCACGATAATGCACCATCTCATTGATCCACTCTTGTGACTGATTTTTTTACCAGGAATCACATTTTAACCATCAATGACTCACCGTATTCGCCTGGTATGGCTCTCTGTGACTTCTACCTATTCGGAAAATTGCATTTGGTTATGAAAGGAGCACGTTTTGGGTCCGTAGAGGCCATCCAAAATAATTGTACCGACATCATGAAGGACATTCCGGTCAATGACCTGAAACACTTACCGCTTTTAGATCACGCAAAATAGTGTATCGAGGCCAGAGTGAATACTTTGCATAAATAAGCTCGAAGTTATCAGAACGAAGCTCCTGTCCTTTCTCACCTTGTATAAGTAATTGTTATTCCCTATGTGCGCAGTAATTCGGTAACCGAAGCAAAAACTCGTACCTCAGATATTACTTAGTTCTGTGCATAAAGTTTTAGTACACGAATGCGATGTGATAAATTTCTTTGATATGCCAATAGGTACTACTTTCTGAAATATTTATTTCTTTGTCTTAATATCCATTTTAGCGTGTTTTGGTAGGTTTATTACCCCAAGAAGCCTTAGAAAGGTCACACAAAAACTTAAGAAAATATCTGCTTTAAATATTTAATATAAAAAAAAGTATTTAATGACTCATTTGCTATTGTCATCATAACCATTAGTTTCATCTCGAAGTAACTTAAGACAAGGAAACAAATCATAAAGAGGTTCCGATTTAAGTATTAAGGAAAACATTGTTGAAAATCCCGAAACATCTAATAGTATGGAACTCTTTGCATTAGTTATAAGTTTTACCTCTGAGGAAACTGATACATAATACAGAAAGAAATGAGAAATCTTATGGACTGTCAAAACAGGGGGACACCAATAACGAATAAGAAGCGATAGAAAATAGGCACTCCCCAAGGCGTGCGTAAAAGGCGGATTCTCTCGATATTCCAGAAGCAGCGCATCGACAGGTGGACTAACCCGGATATCTGCAAAATAACTAATTAAACTCGACTCAATTCCAATAAATCCAGAACTAACGAGTTGTTAAGAATGCCACAAGCAGACATATTCAGAATTACCATGGGAGACCATGCTAAGAAGATGGGTGGCCGTACAAGGACAGATGTAGAAGCTGAAACTAAGAAGAGTCTAAGCTAACCGTCTTTCACTATCTGTGTAAGTGCCCAAGCCTGGGTGATCTACGACATAGAACACTGGAGGAATTCTCGATGGTTAAATTGAAAGAAATTGCAGAAAAGAAAGTAGACGACATAGGCGGATTCATAGTCAAATCAGGGGATTCCCCAAGGTAGTATCTTGTTTTATTTATTAATTATATTAGTACCAGTTTTTTGTTTGCCAATTTTCTTCTGTATGCTCATGATTTGAAAATTATTTCTGCGATTAGAAAAACTGAAAAAAAACTGGGTTTTCTACGGCGTAATAGCTCGAAATTCTCGGACCCTTACACTCGCAAATTACTTTTTACTTCCTTTGTTCGATCTAGATTAGAGTATACAACATTTATCTGGAGTCCTTGCCACTTATTTGCAGTTGAGAGAATCGAACGTGTACAAAAGGTGTGCCTTAAATATGCTCTCAGGTCCTTCAAATTCATAAATTCTATCTCTTCCTATAATTCCCGTTTGATATTAATAAACTTAAAGTCTGTTGAGAGTAGAAGGTATGTACTCTCACTGTCTTTTGATTTTAGTGTAATTAAAGGAGAAGTTGACTGTTCATCCCTATTACGGAGCATTCACTTTCACATCCCTGTTAAATCTTTACGCAACACTTACCCATTTTAACTTAAATTGCTTAATACGAATTATGCGCGTAGTGCTCCTATTTGCCCGAGCTCTAAGATATTAAATATTATTATGTTTTAGACCTAAATTAAAGGTAACGAATGAAAGATGGTTCGACTAATAAAGAGCAGTGGTTTTAAAAGTGGTGTATCAAAATGGCATCCTTTGTGTGGATCTGGTCTGTGCCACCCATACAACACCTTCACACTTACGAGAAAAGTTTCAACAAATCCCTCTTTCAGTAAGTAAAGTTTCCACCTTTACGAGTAAAATTCAAAAACAACTTCTATTTTTGTCAATTGTTTGGATGGACTCGGTGTTACACACGGACTGAATGAATAATTGATTATTGTTTTTATATAAGTATAAGCTAGAAAAAATACACAACTTTACTACTCAAGTACCTTGATACGAAAAGGATTTAATAAAGGATTTTCTAATCACTGGTTGATGTAAACGCTCACAGCATTTTTCTCCGAACTCAAAGCCTGCGTTGTAATTGAATTTTGCACCATTTACAGACACATTTAGCTTAATAACATAAGCAGAAATAATTAATAATTTTTAATTAGAAGCAATTAGTACGAAAATATACATTCAGTCAAAAAAGTACCGGAAATTGTTCAATAAAACGCAAAATAATTGTTTAATCATCGAAATTTATTTTGTCGCCTTCAAAATAGGCTACATTCGAAACAGTACACATATGCCAACGATTAGTCCAGTCTTCAAATCACCTTTTAAACGCGCGCATATAAAAATATCTTCTTCAGCTCCTTCAGCGAATTCTGCTTAACCTTTAACTACTGAGGTGAAATATTTGGACGTAGTTACTGAGGTGGGGGTAAATTTTACCCCTTATAATCTATAAATAATTTTTGTGAACGAAAAATTTTTTTTAAACTATTTGTTTTTAATTGGAATACTAAAACATATTTTTAAATGAATAGAGTAATAAATTTAAAGAAAACGAACTTTTAGTTTAACAAAACAAGGACTTTATTTCATAGTCACTTTTCTTAAAACTAAAAAAACAGCACTAACATAACTTAAAAAAAATTGTAAGAAAAAATTCAAAACTAGATAAAGGCACTTTTCACAGCCAAATTTATGACATTAGAATCACAAAAAAGAAAACAAACAAAAATTATGTTTAAAAAAAAAAAAACTGCAGATCAATCTTTTCGGAGGATTTTTACTCATCAAATTCCTTATTTGCACACTTCACGCATACGCGTTTACTGCATCCCATACACATAGGCTTAGTACAAAACAAACATGTGGAGTCTTCCGCTTCAACCTACTAGGGCAAATGTAGCATAACTTTTTCGCAGTTGTGGCCGGCTCTACTAGAGGGGAAGCTACGGAGTCTGGTCCTAAGATGCTACTTATATTGTCTCGAATAAACCTGGGTAGTCGAGGATTATGCTGTCGCCTTTGCAAATGTGGTAAAATCAATTGCCGGCCTAGACTTTTCAAAAAGTCTGCCCTCGATTTATCATCAAACTCAGCATAAGATTGATATATAACGTAAGCATTTGCAGCACTTATATCCAGTAGTCTATAAAAAATTGCGAGTGGCCAGCGTAGCGTACGTCGAGTGGTTCATCAACTGCCCCTTTTGTGTTATTATAGTCTGCTATTATTGCCGGCTTTCCACTTTGGATATCGCTTTCTTCCCTGTGATGCATAGAAGATAACAAAAGAACAGCTTTGTTTTTGTGAGGCACATATGATAAAATGGTAACTTCTTTGGTAAAACCGTACAAACAAGATCCAATTGGTCTGTTTTTATTGGGCTGAAATTCGGGAGGTATTTCCCTTTTATTTTTCTTTAATGTACCCAAGTACGTAAGCTGTCTTTTTTTTAATTCTTCTATAACCTGCATTGAGGAAAACCAATTATCAGCAGTAATATTTCTGTTACTTCCTTCTATAATTTTAGTTAGCCTTAATACGGCTTGTGTTGGTACTGATAGCCTTTTTCTTCAGTTGTGAGACCATTTCCGTCAGAATGGTATATATAAGCATTTGCAAGGTACTGTGTGCGAGCATCTGTTAACGCCATTATTTTGATGTTATATTTTGCAGGCTTTTTTGGAATATACATTTTAAATCTGCACCTACCGCGAACGGCACAACTGTATAATTTTTTCGGCAGTTTTCTATAAACTTCTTGAACAGTTCTGAAATGGCAGCCAATGGATCCGTTAATAATCGTTTCTTTCTGTCTGTGGAGTCATCAAATCGTAAGCAGCTAAGGATGTATAGGAATCGTTCCTCCGACATTGTGGACCTGAAAATTTGTCTGCCTGTTCCATCTGTTGCAAATATAAGGCTAGTGTCTTCGTGATTCGATTTGAAAACGGACGAATATATCAAAACACCGAAAAATGCTCGCAACTCAATAATATCCAAACATTTCGCTTCACTTCTTTGAGACTTATCGAACTTAGCCTTTAGTTTTGTATTTGTGTGTTGAAGAATTAGGTTCTCTATATTTCTATCGAAAAATCTTGACCAAAACTCAATTATTCCATCTTCAAGGTTTTGCTGCAATGCTTTTGGCAAGCGCACGATGTTATGTAGTGGAGTTTTACTGCACCGTGCTGGCTCTTTTGCCGACCACTTATACCCATTTTTTCCATAAAAATATTTGGTTACTCCTATTGACTCAATTGCGTCTTCTCCATCTCCATGTTCATTAGCATTGTCAATTTCTTTAGCAACATCTTCCTCGGAAACATCACATTCACTTCCTTCTTCATCTTCAATGCTCATTATATCATCTGTATCACTATCTTGAAGGCGAAAATCAGGATCAGCAATTTCATCATCAACGTCACTGATTTCGTCATCGTCTTCCAGCAATCTGGCTATCACTAAGTCATTTAATTTGCTTGAATTTGACATAACCTAATAAAATAAGTTGCAATAAATCGTAGGAGTAGTCAAAATGATTCCACGCTAAGCCTGAGAAGTGGTATTTTATTTTCTATTAAATATTTACGCTTAGTCTGATGTGGTGGTAAAATAATTTCTATTAAAAAAATACGTAACCCCGGACGAGTGGTAATTTTGACACCAGCACTGGTATATCTCCGCTTATACAATACCCTCGACTGTAGAAACACAACTGAATAATAATCATAGGATGACGAGAAAATACCAAGAGAATGAAATTGATAGCGCTCAACTGCAGAGAGTGAGAGAGAAAACAAACTACGAGGTGTAAAATTTACCACCACCTCAGTAGTTAAAGGTTAATTGCCTCTATTGACTCAAAGCGGCGTCCGCGGAGTGGCAATTTAAGTTTTGGGAAAAGGAAAAAGTCACAGGAAGCTAAATCCGGCGAATACGGTGGCTGTTCACTGATAGTTGTCGAGTTTTTGGTCAAAAAAGTCTTCACAATATGAGCCTTGTGAGGCTGTGCGTTATCATGGTGCAAGATCCATGAGTTTTCTTTCCACAAATTGGGCCGTTGCCTACGCTCATTCCCTCTCAAAGGTTGTATAACTTCCAAATAATGTTCTTTATTTAACTTAAAACCATTTGGATCGAATTCCGAGTGCACAATCCCATGATAATCAAAAAAAACGAGTACCACTTTTGACCGACTTTGACGTGGTTTTTTGGGTTTCGGCTCTTGTGCATAGCGCCATTCAGCCACCTGTTGACTGGTTTGCATATCAAATTTATATACCCACGTCCCATCACCTGTTATGTTGGGTCCGAATTCACTTTCCACCTTCTTCCACCTTTCACAGCAACCTTCTTCCGATGATTTTTTTGAAAGAAATTGAACTCTCTTGGAAAGAGTCGAGCAGCCACGCGTCTCACGCCCAATTGATGGTATAAAATGTTGCGAATTGATTCGTGATACACGCTAAGGTCACGAGCAACCTTCCTCCAACTTAAATGATGGTTTTCTAGCACCATTTCCTTGACTTTGTCGGCGTTTTCATCCGTTGAAGACGTCGATGGGCGACCAGACCGGGACAAATCTTCCACGACTGCTCGGCCCGCTGCAAAAGTCTTATACCACTCATAACCCGTATTTTTGATAGAGCAGACTCTCCATAGGTTTTCTGCAACATTTTCAACGATTCGGCACACGAAATCCGGTTCAAAACACACAATTTAAAACAAATTCTTTGTTCGATATTTTTATCCATAGCAGAGCACATCCGCGGTTGACTGATATAATTAAATGCCAAAAACAAGCTAAGTGGCAGATCAGGCTCAAACTCTGCGACACTATAGGAGACAGTTGTACCAACATTCCAGAAAAAAAAAATCTAGACATACTTGTTTGTGTAACGCGCGCTTTTTAAATGAATAATTCCGGATATTTTTTTGACAGAATCTAGATATTTTCAATTGCATGACGAGAATGAAAACATGAAAAGCAGTCGCATATAATTTTTGATTCCTCAACCTTCGCTCATATTTATTATTCAACGCAGCATAGGATAAGGGATAATATCTGTATGTAATAACAGGAGAAGATCATATCAGTTCACATCGATGACATGGACTCCTCTACTCATGCAGGCGCAAATTGGCCGAGTATGCTTAGACATGTGATTTTTTCTGTTGTATTCTCCAAACACGTGGGTGTAGAGTACTGAATAGGTGCAGCTCTCACGTACACTCACACACATACACACTCATATGCATATATGGCCCTAAAACTCGGGTACTCGGGTAGGCACTTGCTGGGCCACTTTGATGGTCATTTCACTTTGTTGCTGCCTCACTCACTAATTCGAGTTGAGATGCTGTGCAGATGTAATAAAAAACAAAGACAAAATGGTTTTGCCTGGGCGAGTGGTTCTATGTTTGACTGGGACAATAGCCATGCTTTTATATGCACTCTGCGGAAGCCTAATTAATTCTGCAGGAAGTACAGTTAATATGGTAATTTCCGGTTATTTGTACCTGCATACATGTACCGTGACTAAGTAGCATAAAGGCATGACTGACTCACTGGCTCACTGGCTCTCACTGACTATGTTTGCGTATGTGTTTCTGTATATGTGAGAGAGTGAGCGCGAAGACAAATGAATGCCTGATTCATGACAATGTTTAATGTGAATCGGGGTGTGTATGTGCGTGTGTGTGTGTTAATGTGGGTGGATTGACAGCAGCACGTGCGCAGGGACAATGGGCCAGCGAGACATTGGAAGTATTTCAGTATTAATGAACTGTTGTTATTCCGCCCATATGTTTATATTTACTGCATATACGAGTATGTACGTACGCACATATACATACATATTGTATATACGTATCCCCAAGTTCAATCTGTACATAAGACCAGCATACAGCCAAAATAACGAAAAATTTCCTACAAGCGGAAAAACTCTGCTGATGCTTTGAATACTTTTACGAGTTTTTTAGTGCTTGAGCGCCATTCCACTGATCATTCGTAGACCCAAACAGACACTGATTAAAGTAATATTCAAGTTAGTATAAAATTAGCCTACAAATAAATTATTTACATTTTCTTAAACATTTTGTTAGCCAAATATTGCGAGCAGTTGCAAAAAAATTTCACAAAAAAACCGTCGTATGTAAATATATCCAACATTTTTATTCACCAAATTGATATGAATTCTACTTCAACTACTTGTAAGCAGTTTAAAGACTTCGCAGCTAGATTAATAATTCAATTTAATGCCTTCTCTTTTTTCTGTGATTCCTTGCCGTTAAAGAAAGACATGAAAGCTTCTCCAGAAAAATGAATTTTATGAGATATTTTTTATAACAAACCAACAGAGGGATGGCTCAGAAGTGGGCTGTGAAGTTGATTAAAGGCATTTCTGAGAGAGACACTTTAATCACTTAAACACTATGATCCCTTGAGGTCCAAGTGAAATCTACTCAGATCAGCCAGATATACCTAGCCTAACTCACAGCTGAATCAAGCCAATGGGCCAAGAAATCTTTTTTTTTTTATTCAAAATATAAATCTAGCCTCCTTTAGGTGAGAAGCTTATGCGGCGCGAATGCAAATTTTTACCGCTTTTTAGTAGCCACTCGCATACGCGCAATAGCCAGCACAAAGAATAACATGGCATAGAATAAATTTAACAGTCCTAGCCTATCCGTAGAGAAAACAATTTTCACAAACATCTTGACGAGATTGTAAACCAAGTGGGCCTTTTTGAAAAGTAGGGGAAGCTTTGGGAAGTAGAGATCAAAAGAAAAATTTCCTGGTTCGTCGAATTATGACTACAAGATGACTACAGAAAAAAAATTATAAAGCGAGTAAAGCAATAATAGACCATAAAATGCGAAAATCTACAGAAATGTATAAAAATCTATGACGCGAAGAGAATTTTAAACAAAGAAAAATTTTAGCAACTAGAAGCAGACTTCAAATGTCATAATACACGAAGTTTTTTCAAAACCGTGAACCATCAATTAGGCGAGCTTAACCAAAAAAATAAAATTCTTGAAAGGTGGACAATGTATTTCGACAAACTCCTTCACATAAACATTAAGAGCATTTAATCCGAATACCCACAGTTAAAATCTTCAGAAATGATAAGAGAGCTTGCTTTCCTGAAGTTCATTACAATCAACGCTAAAAAAAGCAACGACATCTGCGGTTTGGATGAGATCCCAGCAGAGCTGTTTAAATACATGAGCAATGAACTACTGTGCCTGGGACGAAGCACGCATACCAAAGATGTGGGAAATTGGAATAATTTGCCCTCAATATAAAAAAGGCGACACATTACTCTGTGAAAATTATCGCCCTATAACTCTATGAACAACATCTGCATAATATTCTCATACTTATATTTTAAACGCTAGACTTAAACCGCATATTGGACGCATAATTTGTAGCTACCAGGGCGAATTTCAAGAAGGAAGATCAACGATTGACCGAATTTTCTAAGACAGATAAGTCTCATGGATGCAACGTGATGACGAATCATATTTTCATAGATTTCAAAGCTTCTTACGACAGCATTCGCAGTCAGCTCTTCTCAACAATGGCCTAGTTCCGTATTCACGATACGCTGAACGCGGTCCACTACGAACTATGTAAGGAACGTTGTAAGAGTTCAAAACGATCTTTCCCGAGAGTTCGCAAAGCTGTACGGACTCTGGTTAAGGAAAGGAGTCTTCTGTTTTCTATTTAATATTTTCCTTGAAAAAGTTACCAGGGACTCAGGCGTAAACTCAAAGGGAGCTTTTTATATTTAAATCGGTTCAGTTGCTGCCTTACGCGGACGACATAGACATTCTTGTATCATCGCTGCCTTCAAAAGTTTAGAAAGGACAGCAAAATATATGAGCTTAGTTCTTCGAACTTTCACAGACACACTGTGGGTCAAATACTCAAAATCGGTGGCTATAGTTTGAAATAGTGAGAGAATCTAAGCGCCTAGGAGTAACCATTGATCATGAGAACAAAATTTCTGCAGAAATTGTGCAAGCACCTAAAGAGGCACCTTGTAGATAGGATAACACAGACTTTTCTCAATTATTATTTCATTTGTTATACAGTACTGAAACCTGGTCACTCAGAGACGCAGATAAGTAGGCCGCTGATCTGCGAAAAATCTGCAATCTCGAAAAACTGTGCGTTTACGTGTCTGCAATAGAAATCATAATGATCAACATGCTTAGATTCGCAGGTTACATATCACCCACCTTAACAAATAATCTTTGGAAAGTGCCACAGACATAGAAGAAAGAGACGCCCGCCGCTCAGATGGATTGATAGTGTAGATAAAGGCGCAGGTTTTTTGGGATTTTGGACATGGAGGACACAGGTATGAAACCAAGACAACCGACTAGGTTTATCCAGACAGCAATGAGGATGATGGGGCTATGCAATGTAATTCGACAAAGAGGAAAGGAGTTTTTGGATATTGACAAGTGTTATCTTTAAGACTACAACCATTTATGCTCAAGGCCAAATGGCAATCAAAGCCTTGAATTCACTGATAATGCACGCGAAATTAGTCGGGAAATGCCTCTCTTTTCCCTCGTTCATATCTGAATGTTTCCCTAGCAAGCTTATAATGTTGCCCACACCACAGCGGCATTGCAGGAAACTGGCTGTCTGAATATCTAGCTAGACAGGCACTCAAGTAGGATACTTCTCCATGCAGAGATAGGAGTACCCGCTGTTTACTCATGGATGGTTAGGCATCGAATCAGTTCATCAAGGGCTGGGAGAAATCACAGGCATGCAAAGTCGCGTAATCTTTCTGGTGATGGTAGACTTGGAGGCATTCGAGGGAACTTCTAACGCGAGCACCTCAATTAGCGCACACCTCACTTCCCACTATCCAGTGGGCATCCACATGGGGAAATTCGGTTTCCATCGAATGTAAGTGAGATTGGTGATATTTGTTTTGCTCTGGAGATGTTAAAAAAACTCAGTGGCGGTTTTTCTAGCTCTTCCTATTTTGATCCAAACCAATACAGAAGATAAGTCAATATCAACCAAACAGCAAGTCAAATCGGTGATATTTTTGTGTTTGTGACTTAATTTTTAAATTATTAACTAAAACCACTTTTTTAAGCTTTTAATTTACATTTTATTCAAACCTTTTGTTTATCACTTAAATTTTTTCCGAATTTTTCTAATTTTAGTTTTCTTAATTTTTCTAAATTAATTTTTATGATTTTTTCTAAATTTATATTCCTGAATTTTTCTAAATTCATTTTTCTGAATGTTTCTTAATTCTTTTTTCTGAATTTTTCTAAATTCCTGAGACGAGTGCCTGAGGTAAGAAATGCAAATGTTGAATTTTCGTTATAAGAAACACAATTTTCGCTAATAGCTTAATAAATATAAATTGCGAAAATGTTGTTGTTGCTTTTGCAAAATTACCCCAATGTGCAGTCATTGTCTACACCTAACACGTAACGAAGGCAAACTAAAAATCTGCATTTTGATCGAATCAAAATCATGATTTGTGCCCTGTGTGAAGAAATGAAAAGGAGGCTTGTCGTTTATTTGGCCCTTAATAGTTGTCAATTTATTTTTCTTTATTTTACTTTGCTTTAATCTCATTCGAGATGCCCTTTAAGAGGCAGTCAAAGTGCAAAGCGGGGTCATTCAATAGAGCTGTAAAATGTAAATTCAAATAAAATGATTTCATATTTTCGGCGCAGAGAATGTGGTGTTGAACCCTGATAGTTGCAGATGACCGAAAGTCTTTTCACTGTTGATAAAAAATAATAAAACTACTCATCCGTTATGCGTAGTCATCAAAATTTCTTTCGCTTGACCGCCAACTTTGACCTGCGCTGATACGTCCTTCAATCCGGCAAAGATTAATTTATATTCATTGAAGTAAAATCTCAATTCCGGCTGTTGAAATTGTTATTTTGTCAATGTACAGATATATATTTTATATTGTCCTATAAACATATGCACATACATTCTTTTCAGAAAGCGAGCAGTCACGAATTAACAGTGTTTTTGGTTGAGATTTTTACGCATGCAATTTAGATATATTTTTAGCGAAGGTAAAGTAATCAAATCAAGTGAAAAGTTATTGTGTTTTGTTGGCATTCTTTTTTCTACACTTTTCACATACTCAAGTAGAATTAGATATTCTTCAATATTCGCGTCATTCGTTTCAGAGTGACAATCAGAGCAGAAGGATTGTTGTGTGGATGTATTTGGCCGCACTTTTGTAAAAATAATTCACGAATTTTATAAAGTTACGAGGTCTTTTCCCTTGAGTAAATGTTGTAGCGGCCGCCGTAGATGAAAGGGTGGGTGTGTGACTACCGTTCGTAAGACGTAGGTTCAAGTTTCCGTGAAACACCAAAATAAAGAAACAGTTTTTTTTTAATAGCGGTCGCCTCTCGGCAGGCAATGGCAAACCTCTGAGTGTATTTCTGCCATGAAAAAGCTTCTCATAAAAAACATCTGCCATTCAGAGTCGGCTTAAATCTGTAGGTCTCTTCATTTGCGGAACAACATCAAGACACACAACACAAATAGGAGAAGGATGTACTCAAAACGGATGTAAGCGCCAATTATATATATATACAATATATATAAATCTCGTGCATGAATTGACATTAAAAAAGACATGAAATAATCTAAATTCGGGCGAAATCCAGCTTCATTTCTTTTTTATCTGAATTGTCCAAAATTGTATAGTAATCGGTGTCTACTATATGCATTTTTTTCGTTTTGAAAAAAACACCATTATTCATAAAATACAGAAGTCGTTTTAGGCCTTTTCGTGTCGCCATGCGTTAGCAAGTGGCGAATAGATGAAGCAATTGGTGTAAAAAAACATAGTCGGCTACACTAGAAAAAAGTAAAAATTTTCCAAATATTAAGTTTATTTGGAAGCACCTAATGAGTACTAGTAAGACCACGTTCAATCAGGTAATTTTTGTTGCTTCAACTCGTTACTTGAAATGATTCTGTTCTGTCAACATCCTTTGTGTTCTCGATATTCTGGTTGTTCTCAATGTTGTTGTTGTAAAGCAATACAACTTGCTCTGTATCAACTTGGACTAATTAAGCTCTCTTTAAAGTAAAGACAGTTGGCGGCATTGTCAATAGTGAGTAACATCAATTTAATGAAAATAGCCAAGAATAATAGAATACAAGGTTACGCCTTTCAAGCTCACTGTGTCGTCAAGCTCCACGATTAAACAAACAAAAGGTAGGAGAATTACTGTTCGTGAAGAGGAAGAGTAGGCGAAAGCAATGGAAACAGCCAAACTTTAGAAATAATATGCACACACACACTCTCTTGCCACGGATTTGAGATTAACAGTAATCCGGAGAATTTTTGATGATAATTAAATCGGTGAAAAATTTGTTGTCAAAGACAAGTTACGAGAATATTTAGCGCGAAACGTCTGATTGGGTCTAGCCGGTATGGATTTGTAGTTGTTAGATCTACGTCATCTAACCTGACAAATTGTATTCGATCTTATTTAATAAATGGAAGCAGTCCAGTAGTTATCGTTCGAGTTTCTTCGTAACAGTCTATGGCCACTTCTGGTGTACCTCAGTGTAGTATTTAAGGACCTTTGTTATTTATTATTTGTTTCGTTTATTAATGATATCTGTTCGTTTTTTCCCTTTGCTAAATTTCTACGCCTTGCAGGTGATCTATGCTGAAATAAGAGATTCTAGTGACTCTGCCAACCTACAGTCTGAGCTGAATAATTGATTTTCCTGGTACCTATGAGCCACTTATTTCTTATGTCATAAAATAACATTTTCTAATCTTCAAAACCTCCTTAATACCTCTTATCATATTGGATGATATTAGATTAGATTTGTCAGGAGACCAGTGCACTACACCCGGGTAGATTACAGTGAAAATGACAGAGAGGCAGGATAGATATCATATGGTAAGACTGAAAAATTCATTTGAGTTCACTCTTCCACGAATCTTTTGGATTCATTGATGAATCTTAAAGAGGTCCGAAAGAGGAAGAGTATGCACTTTACCCATCCCCAGTACATCGCACCCTAATAGCCTAAGTCTGAATCTAGAAAACGCCGGACAGCTTCACAGAAAATCCTCTGTAGTGTTTTCATTCTCACGCCAGAATAGGCATATTGGGTCGTCAATGATTCCCATGGTAGCCATATGCTGACCACAGGCGTTGTGCTCTGAGATTACACTCACAAGTGCTCTCAGATCCTTTCTGCGTAGTTTTAGGTTTTATGAGAAAGGGCGCTATTTTCCTGTTTGGTTCTTTCACAAAGCACTTGGCTAATCTGCTCGAGTTCAACCCAGACCAACGTGAAGTCGTCAATCCATAGTTAAATCGATTCAAAATTGACACTTAGAAAGTGTTCAGGGCCTAGTAGCATACTTGCAGAGCCTTCTTTAGCCAGTTCATCAGCTAACTCATTCACTGTAATACCACAATGTCCAGGCACCCAAATAAGACTCACTTTGTTGAGTTTTGCAACACTGTTCAGTTTTGTCTTACATTCACCGATTAATTTCGAAAAGCAGCGGGGATTAGCAAGGGTTTTCAGTTGCAGCTTTTATCTTATTAATAACACATAACTTGCATTGTCTCATGCGATTAAAGGGTTTAAAGGATTAAAGGGTTTTCTTTGATTCAAGACTCAATTTTATTAAGCACTTAAATAAAGCCGTTTTCAATTCACTTACGTTACTCATCGTACTTCACTGATCCATATCCCTACTTTTAAAATATTATACTCCGAATATTTTGGTCCAAATTAGATTATGCTGCACTCTATTCACCTAATTTCTCAGACCCTAATCCATCTCACAAATCTCGCTGTCGATTGATTGATCAGTCTTTTGCCGTTCTAGAAATCTATTTTTATAATTTTTTCGAGGATTTGCAAATAGTTAACATAAATTTATTATATCGAAGAGGACCGCTTTGAAGGTGATGAAATAAAATTAAAAAATAAAGATTTTGAAAGTTATAAGCAATTGGAATTTACTTTTTTATATCCCTCTCAGCTACGTAAGATTCTTACAAACAAGGCGCATCTACCTATTATAGGTAGGCTTGCTGATTTGTTTTTTTCTTCTTTTTTTTCCTTTCGCCGTGTACATTCGGATACCAGCACAAAATGAAATAACAAAAAGCCGTTCCATTCGCAATATGGTCGAATGCTTCTGGCTTCAAATGTATGTAGGCTGTTCAACGCAATTCGTCCTTTTCTGTTGTTTCCTATTTCTTCTGTCGTGACATTCCAATAAAAACATGAGCACTAAAGCTCTCTGGTATCAAAAATATGTACTATATAAAAATTACTCGACCGCTGCTAACTATTTGCTTTTCCCAAAACTGAAGTTACCGCTCCTGAGAACTTGTTTGGAGTTTATTGAGACTATAACCTGAAATTCGCTGTCTTAAACGCTTAAAGCGATTCGAAAGCAAATTTACAAAATATTTCGAAAAATGGAATAAATTTTGTGAAATTTATATTTATATTTATCTGAAGCGAGGTAATTTAGGGGCGACAAAATGAATCTTTGACTAAATGAATATTTGGTGTTATATTAAATATTTTGCGTAGAAGTTTGGCTGTTCCTGTTTCCCATACAAAAGAGTGGACAGTGACTCTTTTTCGTACAAACGCACTTTAATTATTTTAGAGTACGGTTTTTAGAATTTTTATCAAAATGCCAATGGGAAAATGTTTTAATGTCAAATCGAGAGATTGGGCGATGAATCGGAAGATCAGAGGTAATCCAGCGCTCTTTTCAAAAAAGGTAAAAGCTATGGCATCAGAAAGCTTAAGAAAGGCAATAAAAATCTGACTTATCGCCAAATAAACTAAATTAAAAAGGGAGTCACGAACTAGTTTTTTAAATTCGGCATAAATAAAAAAGAAACTGGGTCTTCCAGATACAACCAGGCACGTCGCACACATTTTTCGCAACACAGATAACGTAAAATGGAAAAATCGCTATGCAAACCTCTGTTGAAGACGCATCACAGACAAGCGCGTTCACACTTCGCTCGAAAACATATACACAAAATTCAACGTAGACGGTCCAGACTCGTACACTTGTTCTTGGTACGATTTTGTTAACAACGACGTACGCATGGCAAAAAGGCAATTTGGTGGTGGCAGCGTTATGGTGTGGGCGGCATTTTTATCAAGAGTAAAAGCAAATATTTCCTGCGGACTCCACACCATTCAATTTTCAAATTCGTAGCTGTGTTTACCGGTCATTGGAAGATCGGCACTCACACAGAAAAGCGGGATTTAGCATTTAATCCACATTCCAAAAACTAGCAGAAACTATGGGGATTTTTCAAGGAGGATACTATTGAGCACTTTCTCGGTAAATGTTCGGGTTTGGCAGCCAGACAATTAAAGTCACTGGGTATTCCCTTCTTCGACAGCCAGGACTTATGCTCCAACCGAAGTCCCATCAACCCTTCTCATTGTATCAACAACTCTGGTTGGCTGTACATAGATATCTGCCCGTTGGGAGTCTCAAAATAGTATCAAAACGACGCTTTAGTGCTACTTAGTGAGGGCCAGTCTGGTACTTGAACCATTTCACCTACTTACCTAAAAAAATTTGCCTTGTTACGAAATAAATGCAATGTAAAATATACGCGGAATCGTTGGACGATGCTTTTATCTTATTTTTGTATGATAAAATGGATGAAGACAACATTTTTCCACGTTTCAAAAGAATTGTTGAAGTGGTTTGAAGAGCTCAACGTACCGCTTATGAAATGGCCTGCATGCAGGAACGATTTTAATCCGGTAGATAACCTCTCAATCAAAAGTGAGTTTATACGACTATGTGTCACTACATACAAAAGAGAATAACGCGATGGATATGTATGCAAAAAAAATCGTGTTTAATTCACCAAACCATCACTGCATTACTTTTGTTCGGAAAATGAGCACAACAACTTTCGTGTGATGTTGCAAAGGGTTTGCGAGTTATCAAGAGTAATGCGAATGTACTTATATATGTAGATCTCTTTGTCGTTGATCCTTTGTTATCAATTCAAAATCTCCAACCAAAATTTCAACACTAACTATGTATGTAAGTAAACCACTGTGCGCCCATCCCTTGGGTTTCACTCACAAGCTACCATTACCAGTCAAGTATCCACTTTCGTTGTCAATGTCTGTTGAAAATGAGCTTCCCGTCTAAAATGTGAATATTGTATAAATGAACAAATTCTGAGTACAGACTCAACAACAACAACAGCAACAACAAAAACGATAATAGCTGAAACTTAACTGCAAAAAGGAATTGTCAGCATTTCGGCCCGATTTCAAAACCAACAATTTAAGACAGCCTTAACGATGAGGGAAAGAGAGTACAACATATTCTTATTACCCTTTCCTCCGATACACTCTTCGCTTGTGATTTTAACTATTTGTACTGTGACAATCTGGATTTCCACTCCATAATTTTGGCTTCCCATGTGACCTTTTTGGTTTTATACAAATGAGAAAAATACAAAAAGAGAAACTTGTAATTTTCTTGCCATCAGTGGGGCTGCGATATTATTTGCGTTCGGGTTGGTTAAGATGAGTTGATAGCTGTGGCAAGATTGCGTACATACATGCGCACACACATGCCACTTAACTTGCCGTGTAGAGATTTTCTATCGTACCGCATCGCATTTAGTGGACTTAGAACCACAACTGGGGTAGACCCGTTTTTGCTTGCGGTTCTATGTAAATAAGTGGGAAGCTTTTCTTGGTGATTTCTATGCTAGCATCCACCGTATTCTCTGTTGCATATATTTTTGACTAATTAAATATAGTATTGGGTATGGGAACAAGTTTCCGGTCTTTCTTAGCCAAAGTTATGAATTATTAAAACAATTAAATAACGAAAGATATTACGTGAAGTATGTGCCATTGGAAGCTACAACTTTACTCCATCTTTCAGGCAGCATACGGATTCCTCCCACAAAAAATTCCAGTTCTTTTGTCTTGATCCAATCTCCAATAAGGCCTGACTGCATTGATCGGAACAGATGGTAATCCGAAAGTGCAATGCCTGGGGTATACGGTGGCTGAGGCAAGATTTCCCAATTCAGTCCCTCTAAATACTTCTGGAGCGATTTATCAAACTGTGGCCTGACATTGTCATGCACTAAAATCAGTTTGTCATGTCTACCATCCTATTCCGGCCGCTTTTCTTTGAGACCCCGATTCCCACACATTAGATGCAGTCGGTAACTTTCGCCAGTGATGGTTTCAGTTGGTTTAAGGAGTTCATAAAAGATGACGCCCTTCTGACACCACCAGATGCACAACATAAACTTTGAAGCATGAACTTTTTTCGCAGCAAATGGAACTGGCCAACCTGGCAGGCTTCAACATTTTCGACGCTTAGTGTTATCATAATAGATCTATTTTTCCAACAGCTCCAATACTGAAAATTGTGCTCGGGTTAAATGATATTTGGACAGTTACTTTAACTTTTCTATTTTAGATATAATCACAACGATTTTTCAATAGACAGGCTTTGCACTACATAAAACATATAAAAGTATCAGAGTTTAAGGTGACAGCTCTGCTCCCTAAAGGAAGCCCAGGAGACCTGACACCATTGCAAGTTGGATAAGCTTGGATTTATGTGGGTGCCCGGTTAGACTGGACTAGGACAAATGGATGCCCAAAAGAGGACCCACTTGAGCAGAGAACCAAATTCGTTCATTGTAATGCCATACAGAGGATAACGAAACGAAGCCCGAACATTCTTCATGCCTTGGAGGAGGCTTGTGACCACACGGTGACTAACCACTTCAATCTGCTGATGTAATTCACCAGGTGCGTAATGTTTAAACCTGATATATCCGCAGGTGTAACAAAAATGTGAGAGCCCAGATGTCTGCATCTTAACTCGACGAGAGCAGGACAGCTGAGAAGAAAATGAGTCGGGACATTGTGGTGTGCAAAGCAACGTACTGGCTGGCTGGCTGGCACAATAATACGAAACTAATTTTACACCCAAGCATAACCTGAGCAATCGGGTACATCGAGATATTCATTAGCAAAGCTCACGAGAGCTCATGACACCTGCAAAACTATCAAAGAGTTTTCTGAACAGACCTGATAGGGTGGTAGCGATATTTGTTCTCAGATAGAGAGAACGAGCTAAGTGTCTTCATAAGACTGATTATGGATCACAATTCATGCGGACAACAAATCGCAAACTTAGTCAACATCGTGGATTCACGTGGTGTGCGTCTTGTTTGAAAGATGAGTATAGTACAGAACAGTTAGTTCGGCCTTTACCAGATATAGGTGGCACATTTTTGAGTCGGCTGTACTGAGAATCAATGAGCTACATTCTCTTTCCCCCAGCCAGTGCTAAGCTTCATAAAAAGGTCTGTGAAGCTTGCAGACGAGCAATGGATTTCATCCAGCCTTTTTCCATTTTTATCCTGTTCCCTTGCTAGAACTTAAGAACAACGGGCAATAATGGCTGAGTGCTTGGAAAATTTGCGCCAGAATAAAGTGGCTTATAACTGGTGCAGTTGAACTGGTTCTGAACTAGAATCTTGTTTCATTAGTTAACGTTTTTGCTGCAGGCTAAAATTATACTCAAGTATGTATAAGTGTACTTAAGCATTTGTGTGAACTTTCAACTTGTCTTCTGCGGCAACTGACGCCAGTGTGTACATTAAGAAAATGATAACGATGAGGAATACGAAAATTTAAGTTAGTTTTCCAAAGGAAATTTGTCAGGATTAGAAACTTCGTAAAAGTAATCATTGGTTGGGGAAAGTTTGACTTATTCAAGGATATTTAGAGCAAACTAAATTTAGGTGGAGGATGGATCGCGGTATTAAAGGGGTGAACTTCTCAAAATACGCGTTTGTTTGAGTCTCATATATTGACATATTAAATATATTACAAATAGATTATGAGGCTGCGCTAGAAATATTCACTCTATTAATAAGCCAAAAAGTTAAAATAAATTAAAGTATTACTGCTCTAAAGTTGACACAATCTGCGTTGATTTTAGGCAATAACTTCAGAATATTTTTGGATATCAGACGTGGGTAGGTAGAATAAAAAAGTAGCAGTCGGTCTTTAAACTAACTCATTTAGACCCTTGCCGATCCATTGTGATAGCACAGTCATTTGTAGGCCGAACAAAAACAAAAAAAACGAAAACAAAACAGATCAGACAAACGAGTATACACTTCTATAACTTGAACAGAATTCAGTAGAAGTTAATAAGCAGATACTATAAAAGATGGTTTCGACGAAAATGACATTTTGAACATCAGAATGTCCCGAAACTAGAAATTAGAATAGCAGTAAAGACAAAAAATGTAATAAACTAGTACAGTTGGCACCTCTCTCTCTGTTTTAAGGAATCGTGCTAATATTATTATTTTTTCATTCGACTAGCACATATGCCTGCAATTCTCTACCGGCTTTCGAAACATTTTATTGAGAGCGCGCCCAGGAACTGGTTTGTCTACTTGGCAGCACTGCCAATCCCTGGGCTCAGGAGCAGCTCATAGACTAAATGGCG
This sequence comes from Anastrepha ludens, assembly GCF_028408465.1. Classification (NCBI taxonomy): domain Eukaryota; kingdom Metazoa; phylum Arthropoda; class Insecta; order Diptera; family Tephritidae; genus Anastrepha; species Anastrepha ludens. The sequence goes on along the minus strand of NC_071499.1, from coordinate 4,503,093 downwards.
AGCTACCAGAAACAAGGCTACAAAAAATAACTGACGAAAATAGCTCGTTTTTACTCAAATGGAAAAGCGTCGCGATTTAAAAATTTACAATATAAATTTATATTTTTATTCTAAAAATTAAATTCAAATCATTAAGCGGTTAGGGGTAGTCAGAGGCCCAAAAAAATTATGATTTTCAATAATTTTTTTTTGCTAGTCAGTTGCTTCATTTTACAAAAATATAAACATAGCATCAATGCATCATGTTTCGACTTGACTTTAACAAAATTTCAAAATTTCAAAAAACAAATTAATAATTGTAAAAGTTATCGCTGTTTGTGTGGAGCCGGTTTCTTCAGACGTCCCTTGCGCTGATCATCACAAGTCCTTGGAGATTCATTTAAAATCAATCGGACAAGATAAAATAGTTTTATTTATATATAATCTTCTGCCTGATTGTAGCTTTTTTCAAAATTAATAATACAGCGGTCTCAGGAAATATTTTTCAGATTTTTGAAATTTGGAAAAAAAAATCCTTCAATCAGGCACGAGTTTTTTATGTTTTTTAAAAACAGTATAAATTTTATTAAAAACTACCAAGCGGTTTTTAAGTTACAGTGATCACCATCAAAAAACATAGTTTTGAGAAAAACGCACCTTGTGAGCCCGAAAAAATGGACGATTGTCCTAATTTTTTTTAAATATGTTTTAGAACTGTTATTCAAATGAGGCATATATCATACTGAAGGGTAACTCTCGAAGAATACATTTTGGTGTTTTTATTTTTTTTTATTATTTATTGTTGATATCGCCCCTCCCCCGAAACGCCGTTTTTTCGAAGAGGCTTGCGGTGATCACGGTAGCGCATGAGCAGCTCAACTGAAATCAAAGAAATTAAATTAATATTGTAGAAAAATGTTTTTTAGTGAATCTGAACGGTTTATTTACCCAAAAATTTTTTTCTCGATACGAAAACCGCTTTGCACCAAAAAAACGATTTTGAGGGGTTGAAAAATTGAAAAAAAAATTCTTCCAGCGAACTACGCAAATATTTATAAAAAGTGAACCCGTTCAGATTCACGAGGTTGTAACTTCGAATAATTAAAAAAAAGCTTATGCAAATCGGTCAAAAAACACGACTTCGAGATAATCGCGTCTAAAGTATTGCGTGCACTTCATTTATGGATAATTTGCGCGCTTCCACGGTCTGTAACTTTCGTTGCTCCGATCTTTATGATTTTTTCAATTTATATTTTTAAGATGATGTACTTTTAGAATATGCCATAAAAAAATTTTCGATTTCTTTGTCCAACACAAGGTATGATATATAACCCCTTAAAGTCTTTGTTTTTGTTTATTTTTGCCTGAGCGCCCTTTGTTAATTGTTGAATAACTTGAAAAGTGTGAATCCGACCACTTCAAATTTTCACACAATATTTTTATAATTATGTTTTTAAGAAAATGCGAAAAAATCCAATTTTTGTTTAATTCTGACCACCCCTAACACCTTAAAAGCCGTATCTAAATAGGGAAAACAATTAATTTACCTTTAATCTCACAATAAATCAAATTCTGTCTTAGTGGTTAATAGGTCGGTGGCAACTAACTAAATTTATTAGATGGCGCATTATGTATTGAAATTGCCTGATGCAAATTCTACACACGCACTGACAGCAAAAAAAGTGATACCAACACAGTTTAAATTTCACTAACCTCACGGCGAAATTCAGTGTGTCGATAAACCGCACAAAAAAAGTATCACAAAAAAACGCATAAAAAAAGACCGCACAAAAGTAAATTTGTAAGTCTATTGAAAACTGGGTGTTCGTTTACGTAAATATGTATATACATAAGTAAATATTTTATGGCTTAAAAGCGTGGGTAAGCGAATTGAATTTGAGTTGTTATCTCCTTAGTTTGTGATATTTTACACACATAAATACCATTTTTATCGATTTTTAAGCTATACAAATTAAAGGTAATCTTCGTCAATCATTAAGAGATATTTATTTTTATTTGCATTTAATTTATTCTCTTAGTTGTTTCACAAATTTTCTTTTGTTGTCTTATTTTATATTCTAAAATATTAATATTTTATGTATTTCTTTATAATTATGTTTTTCGTGTTCATTACTTTTCTGTTTAAATTTTGGATAACTTCATTTAAATCCTGCTATTCATGTATTTTAAACCGATACTAACCTCAGGGGTGATGTGGAAACTAAAAATTCCAAATTTTTGTTAAAAAATACCCAATTAAGATTTCTTCCTGATGGCATTACTTACGAATGTTATAAAAAATACAAATTTTGACAGCGCTCTCACGAGAAATTTTTTTTTTTTTTTGTTCAGAAAAGCAGAAAATATTTGCTCTTGCGTTGAAATTACAGATTTATTTGATATAGTAGGTACACCTCATGATGGAAATTAGCGGCGCTTGCTCATCGATGGCACGCAATAGAGCCCTTGCACAATAGAAATAAAAAAATCCTTGCATTTCGATTGCTGATGCGATTACTTGTTTTGTATTTTTGATTACTTGTTTTGTTACAAACATATATACAAAATAAAATGCATCACAAAGATTGTTGACACTGCAACTAGTTACAAATAAACTAACGAACAGTACAATTTTGGTAACATAAAAGCAATTTTGTGAACAGATTTTCATAGTCCCTTCCTAAAGTTAACAACCATCATGCCAGATCAGATGGAGTTTTGATTCGGTTGAGTCGTGGGGCTTGAGATGTTGCTTGCTAGCTTCCCCATCGCGATGCCTTTAACGGCTGCGGGAGTGTGCTTCTGCTTGTTTTTCAATTTACTCAGCAACAGTAGAGTTCTTGAGGTCACAATGAATGTTTAAATAAAGTTCCACTTAAATTTGAATTAATACCTGATTTATGTTAAATTCCAATCTCTTGATAGGGATGAGATTGTTGTTGTGGTTCTTTGTAACTGCAACTGCTCATCATTATGAGGAAACAGGAAAATTTTTGACTTCATTAAAAACTTCGTCAAAGCTCTCAATAGTGAATTACTGACTTCTGAGTACTAATTAAAGTTACGTCTTAAATTTTCGTATCCAAAAATTAAATTTGGAATGCTTTGCGATAAGTTTAACGCGCAACAAAGTGGTGAGTGTTCTCTCTCGAGCTTTCTCGGTCATCGCAAATTCCCGTACTTCAAGCAAAGGTTAAAAAATGTGGAATTCAATTTATTGCAGAAATACCACCACATTTGTTACCGGCTGCATCTCAAAATACATTTCCTGAGCTCCTAGTTTGATATTTTCTCTGATAATTTGGACGTTACGAGCGATGGGCTGCTATTTAAGCTGTACTTTCCTTGAAATTCACTGAGTGCGTCAGTATGTATAGTTTTATGTTACCTCCGGAGCAGCTATGGTGTTTTATGGAAAGCATTTTTATCGTATAAATGATGTGCGATGGCTACCAAACTATCTGAATTTGGTTCTGATTTTAACTGTTTTAATGGCCTAAAATATTTAATTTTTATATTACGAATTTTGTCAGCCCAAGGCCAGTCGACAAAGGTTAATAATGAAGACGTCTAATTGAGTACGAAATATTTTTATTTTTTTTTTTTACATTAATGTTAGCATAATCCCCTCCTCTCTACTGGCCTTTGCGACAAACTGCCATAATATACATATGATAAAACAGATGGTACTACTTTTAGAAAATATTCACGAAACCACATGGCTGTCCAATGTTGTGCCCCCAATTCAGTGCAAAGAAAAGCTAATTCTGTATGACAGTAGAGAGAAAAACGTTAATATTTGTAATACTTTCAAAATTTACACGTTTTTTAAAGACTATGCAACTGCCATCTGGTTACAGTTATCCAAGATACATACACTGGAAGTACATTGCATGCACATCAAAATTCCATACCACCACGTTAATATACTTTGTTGTGTCCTTGAATTTACCTAGAGGGAAACTCTATGGACAACCATTTGTATCGAGAGTAACCTTGTAGAAAAATGTATTTATAATGAACTGGATCGCTGCTACTGAACTTATAATCATTACTGTTTGCAATCTGTGCATTCTTCTTCTTTCTTCTGCATCAGTAACTTCTTCTTATAATTGGCGATAATTTCTTAAGCGATTTTATTTTAGTTTAACGAAGCGCATTAGTCGTTTCTTTCTCGTGCTGACTGGCACCAGTTGGGCACACCAAGTGAAGCCAAATTCTTTTCCACCTGATTTTTAAAAGGCAGAGAAGACATTCCTCTTCCTCTGCTATCACCGTACGTACCGCATGGTACCACATCGAATACTTTCAAACTCGGGTCGTTGTATCCATTCAGATGACATGACTCAGTCAACGAAGCCGCTAGATCTTTCAGCCTCTTTTAGCCTAATGCAGCCTCAATTTTCAAAGCTCATACAGCCTCATAGCAACAGCACTCGCTATTGCCGAAAATCTTCTCTCAAAGACTCCAAGAGACGCCTCGTCGAATATTGTCATCGTTCAAGCTTCTGCACCATACGATAGGTTGGACATGATGAGAGCCTTGTAGAATACTAGTTTTGTTCATCGAGAGAGGACTTTACTACTCTATTGCCTACTTAGTACAAAGTAGCACTTGTTGGCAAAAGAGATTCGACGCTAGTTTTCAAAGCTAACATTGTTATCGGTGTTAATGCTCGGCCCTAGATAAAAGAAGCCTCTTACAACCTCGAAATTATAACTGTCAACAGTGTCGTTTGTGCCGATACGCGAGTGTGCCGATTGTTAGTTTGATGACAGAAGGTACTTCGTTTTATCCCCGGGCACCGCCAGTCCCATTTAAAAAATAAGTAAATAATTGGTGCGTATACTTTTGTTAGATGTTTGGCCGATCTCTTATTTATGGTGTGTGGCTTGATGTTGTTCCACAAATGGAGGGACGTGCAGTTTTAAGCTAACTCCAAACGACAAATGATACACCTGGAGGTTTTCCATTACCTGCCGAGAGCACATCGCTATTCGAAAAAATTTTTTCTATCATTTTGCGGTTTCATGAACGGAGGTTCGAACCTATGCACTCCCGAATGGTAGGTACGCACAAACCTTTCGGCTACGGCGGCCGATTTGCTTTGCTTCTTTTTCTAGTTTAGAAAAGGCCGAACTATCAGCACTTCTTTTTTAAGGCCGATTATGTCAATATCATCGGAATTCACTAGCAATTGTACGCTCTTGAAAAAAAGTGTGCCTGAGCAATTAAGTTCCACTGGTCGCACGATCTGTATCAGTAACTGGCGAACCCTAAAAGTCGATTTCCTAAAAAAAGTCATCGCTTCATCCTCATTTCGATAGTTCTTAGCCATTATTAGTATTTCCTATGGTTCCAAGGAGGAACAAAGGACTACACAGCTAGTAGGAAGTAAAAAAGTAGCCAGCTTTCGCTGCTTTCGATATGACATAACTTAATTTATTAAATTTGTAAGATGTAAGGAAGTTTTGCTTAATTTACATCTTGCCTGTAAGTTGCGCTCTTTACTTATCATTTCATGCACTTATCAAATGTATTATGAAATAGTAAATTGAAAATGGACGACACGTGCATATCACAATCAAGCTCGTCATCAAGCTCTTCAGAGCGACACTCTTCCATGTTGTCCATTGGACTTTAAAGTCCTCGAGTCCTAAACGCTAAATTTAAAAACTGGTAGTTAGAAGTTGGTTTAAGTGGTGATTCTTCCAGAATCCAACTAGCGCTTCCGCACCTTTTTGTTGCCACATCCTCGTTACCAACTTGTTTACCAGTCATTTACAGCATGACTATATCCAGTCTGTGCGGTTCAGGTTGTTGACCTCTAAGCCAGACAACTGTTCCATACTCTCGAACAGCGGTTTACCCAGGATTAACATTCTGTCCTTCCATAGGGCAGGGCATTCGCAGAGGAAATGGACGATTGTTTGTGGACGATAAAATTGGTTGTTGTCGACGCACTAGAGAACATTGATTTGATTGAATTTATTCAGTAAATTCGTTCACACGAATTGATGGCAATTGTGTATACTAATAACAACAAAAATAACAGTAACAAATGGAAGAAATATTTGTGGTGAGGGAAAATGAAATCAGCAGTAAGAATAAGGGCATACACACATATGTATATACGTTAGAATTAATGCAGAGGCACGTAGAATAGTCCCCGACCGTAAAAATTGACAACTGACAAAGTCAGAGTTCGCTCTGCGCTCCTTTGGTCAAGTCCAAGTATATACATCTCTTACATGCGACCGCACCTAGCTGCCAACTGCCAGCGCTACGCTCATAAAGACGTACTCCTCCACTACCACTTCCCACCAGAAGCAGTCGAGTGGAAAAATGCTTTTCAATTCCTCAATAAAGATTCTGTGTCATTTTCATCCTTTCGTCTTAAAGGAGCAAGTCGAGTTCGCTGGTACTTCTACTATTATTTTATTTTACTTATTCCCCTCATTTCGCCCATCTGCGGGTGCCATTAGATAAATTGCATGAAATCTGGCCATTGTTGGAAGCGATATTGCTTCAGTAAGGCAAAGACACATGCCCATTTAGGCAACTTAGATGAGGAAAACGTGTGACCGAGTACATGCCCCATCAACTGCCACATCGGCTGCCACTTGGCAATGAGCTCTTCTGCCATTCTAGTAAAGCTTGGGTCAGCACTCTGTCCTTTTCGGTTTTCTTACCAAAAGCTTAGTGCACTCAACGCCAGCCGCCGTGCCTTCTGCTAACAGTTTGGAATGTTAGTGGGTGAGTTGAAAAGTGTATTCACATATAAATGTACAACCAAGCTGAGTCATAAATTTGTACGTTTGTGCAATTGTTTGCATTGAATTGAGTATTTCGATTTTAGGAATCGAAATTTTTGCGAATATATGTATGTAGAATTGTTTGACAATTGAAAATCACGCAAGCCGTACAACGACAGGCATTGAATTTTCTACAGATAAGCGAATATATTGCAAGTGATGGGGAAAGTGGGCATGGCAAGAGCAAGAAAAACAAATTTTAGAAATGTGTTGAAAGAAAATATGTATGACTTCTTATTTATGTGAGAATCTTTTCGTTGACTTTTTCTTTAATATTTATACTAAAACAAAACATTTTAAGAGGATGGAGTCGAGATGAACACCCAATTTTAGAAAATATTGCAGATTGATAAAAATAATAAAACTCAATGGAAATGAAATAAAGGTTGAAATGCTGAGACTTATAGAGATATGGAGGTTACACGATAATCGATTAATGACCACCTGCGAACATTTCGTCTTTAAGAGAAAGTTTTCGATGGTATTTTGGCATAGTTCCCGCTTAATGTTATCTGTTTCCACCACACTTCAACGAAATCTGTTTTAAAAAATTGAAAAGAAGGAAATATGTTTTGCATATCACGGTAACTCTCATAGTTTTGTCACTATGCTCAAAGACTGAATTATTATTAGCCGTATTCATTTTCCATAATTCATATCGCCTTTTATTACAAGTAATAATATAATTAAGTCAAAAATGGTTCGACACTTAAGAAGAACAGAGAATCTACTGTTAACGTGAAAAGAAAATGTACACCACATTTTGACAAATTTTGGCTGTTTATTTTTTTCTTCTTTTTCATAAAAATATATACAAAAAACTGTATATAGCAAAGTCTTAAGCTTTGTAGAAAATTTATAAAAATTAGAAAAATTGAAATGTAAACGTTTTTAGAGAAAGTTTTTTAAAAAAGAAATGCGTGTAGCATAGTACACATAACAGAATTGAAACTTTCAAGGCAGACAAAGAAAGAAGGAGAGTCCCGAGAGAGAATGAGAGAGAGAGAGAACAAATATATTTCTAAATATATTCACAACATTTGCAGAGAGTACAAATACACAAAATTTACAAAAAACGGAGAAGGGTCGACGCCGAACACAAACCGTGGCAACAACGCGCCCTACTTCGAGCGTTTATCACCCGCACAAATGCAGCGATTCCAGGACCGCAGCAAAGGCACAAATTACGGCAAGGCAATACCAATAAATCCGACGCCGGAATGGATAGCACTTTATAGTACGCACAAGCACTAGCCAGGAAACGCCAAAAAGAAGGCACAAAAAAAACGCCAAAAAAATGGGAACCAAAAAACGCCCCAAACAGTAGACACCAAGGAAATATAACGCCAAAAGTAGGTTATTTCTCACTACAAATTAGCAACCACAAGGAAAAACTCAGGAAAAAAGGCTAAAGGGTATCTAAGATATATATAAGGTATAGCTCTCTCTCTCTCCTTTTCCTCTACGTTATATCTTTTTTCTCTCTCGCGGAACGCAAATGCAAAAAACGTTGCATGGCCTTGAAATTTTACTCTCCATTCTCGCTCGTCCAGCGACGCCTAAAAAGCTTTACTTCAAAAATTTTGGGTAAGAACTTTTATATCTCCTTAAATTGTAGTACAATAAAGAGCAAGTCTTTATTGTTTGACAACTTTTTTGCTGAAGAGTTTGACATTTTTTTAACATTTTACCCCTTTTCAAAAAAATATCGCGCACTTAGAAATTTTCTAAAACTACTGACTAAAAAATTTGAAGTTTTTATGAAAACTTTAACAACTTTTATAAATTTTATATAAACTTTGAAACATTGCATCTTTTTGACTTTCCATATTGTTCGTATTCTTCTTGGAAAATTTATCAAATTTTATTTTTTAATCTCGACCTTAGAACGCTTTAAACCATGATTCAATAATAAAAGGCTGTGTAAAGTTTGGGAAACGACCATTCCTCGCTGAAAACAACGGCTCTTGTCCGATCACCGAAATGAAGCAGCGTCGGGCGCGGTTAGCTCTTGGATGGGGCACCACTTGGGAATGGAATATGAGGAACATGAGCTCTTCAACCGCCACCTGGAACGAAATTAGACATATAGCGGCTAACAGAAATCGTGGGAGACCCTTTGTTTCCGCCCTCTGATGTGCAGAGAGATGTTTTTTTTAGCTGTTCTTAAGTTATTCTTAAGAAGGTTAACCGAAAAAAAATCAACATAAAATTTCACTTTTGAAGCGTCATATATAAAGACTTGTAGAGAAAAATGGTCAGAACTTTATATTCACTTATGAACATAAGCGTTATAAGCGGCTGAGATTACTTGTTAATAAAAATCACCATCAGCATATAATTATTCTTCCAGGCGAGTGATCGTTCGTGACTATCAGCATTCAAGTTTTTATATATCCGTTTGTGGCAATCAAGCAAACATTTTAGTTTGCTCATAAAATTTGTGCATAAAATATTTGTGTTGAACAGCAATCCCCTTTAAACTTTCGGGTTTCAAAAGTGTGCAAGAATTGGTAGTAAAGCAAATACAGAAAAAAGTAATAAAAAATTTTATTATTTACGATTTCCAGATACTAAAGTTTAAAGGCTTTCAGCAAAACAAAAAATAATATAAAACAAAAAATGCTCTTACATTAAATGGAACGTCATTCGCTCATCCATAACTACACACACACACTTACCCACACACACAAAATGAAAGTAATAAAAGCACGTATCGCAGTGAGTCGAATAATTGAGTGAAAACAAGAAGAAGAAATGCATAGAAAATCAATAAGGATCAACAAGGATTTCAAGCGTTTAACGAGTATTTATGTAAGACCAGTGCCAAATACCAGCTACAAACTGCCAACTATTCACATTAACGACCGATATTCCACCACTGCAGTTGTTGGTGGGCCATGTCAGCTACTCTAAAGATATGCCCGAGGCGGTGCCAACCGACACCAACTGAGAGGGTGACAATAACAACAAACAAAAAGTTCGACTTACTTGGTGACACTCGAAATTCCACGAGTACTTACAAGTTCAGCTGACGCTCGCTCGCAAAGGGTTTGCGTGGGCGTTGTTGGTTGCACCCCAGATGCCGGCAATCGAAAGGTAAGCACATTTTATAACTAATACACGCATATGCATATATAATATGTACGTATGTATATTTATTTCTATATTTCTATACACCAGAAGTGGTCACACATCGACGGCGCTGGCATGTGAATTAGTGATTTCCGATGGGGCCAAGTGCACTAAAAAGTAATGCCAAGAGTAGTGCAGCAAGGCGGTGCCCAACAGATTTGCGTGCATGCACAACCATGTGCTTAGATGTATGCGCTAGTGGGCGTATGTTTGGCTGAGTTGTGCCAGCAGCGGGCCAATGCAGGGAACCAGAGTCAGCGTCATGCCGCGTCATCGTGGCTGTGATTGAGTTCTGCCTCCCGCTGTTGCTGTCAGGCACGCCGTTGACGTCATTGCTTATGTATGTTTCAAGTAAGTGTACGTAACTGTGTGGTAGTAAATGTAACTGTGTAGCCACTCGCACTGATTAGGTAGCCATTCGCTGGTGCTGTGACAAGTCAATTATCACTTTGCAGCCAAATGCCGCGAGCAGACCACATTTTCCAAAATGACTTCATGCGATTATTTACGCTCGTAGGAAGCAGTAGAATGTGAGAAATCCCTCAAAAACAGCAAAATTTTTTCAAATTGATGGAGAAAAATGCTTGATACTCAATGCTTAAATACTCTATTCCACAGCAAACAATGTTTTTGAGCCGTAACTTTTTTATCACCACATTTTTGCAATGTCTGTTGTTATAAAGTAAAAATGTTACCAGTAATCAAGCTCAGCCAAGCGAGTCCAAGTGCAATGCTAGTCAAAATGGATTTTTTATGATTACTGCATCCCTTTGAGCGCTGGTGCACGATTGTGTAAGTAAATTTTGTCGAAAAAAAGTTTTTTTTCTCACAAATTTCCAGCAAATATACAAAGTACAGAAGTAGCAACAACAGTCTATGCCATCATCCCCCTCCCCCCCACCTGCAAGTGTACCACATTCCTCAGTAAACTAACCAACCAGCAATAGGGCAACCAAGCCAAGCCAAGCCACTACCACAGCCACAACAAAGGAAGCGAACATTTTAATTACTTTTATATACTGACGTGAGGACATTTGATGTGTCCTTGAAGCGTTGCAGCTAAAAATAGCACAAGTGCTGATATTTAGAGTGAATGTATATATATATATATGAGGTATTCTACATAATACAACTCGAAATCACGCACCACGCAATACACCTACACACGCACTCACGTACACTGAATGGTAGTAACTCGCACGACGAAAGTTCCTTAACCAGCGGCGACACGGAGTGCAAAACTTCGGTACAACAGCTGCCAAACAAGTAAGTCAGGATGAGGTCTTAGGGAGCTTGCTTAAGGGTGTTGAGCAACACACTTTCGAGAAATTTACAGTTTTCTGGAAGTTAAAGTGCCGGACTTTTTGTTTTACATGAAAAAATAAAACAAAATAAAATTCTTTACGTATTTTGCCAATGAAAGTATTAGGTGCGCAATTGTCAATGCCGCCAGCAGTGTGTGCTAGTCGATTCTAACATAACCTAAACGTCATAAACCAAGCTTAGACATATGGTAAACGAACTGCTTCGACACATTAGCGATTTTGTTTTGGTATCATAAACTTTTGGTTTTGTGAAAATGTCTGATTTTGTGCCGAATTATCGTCATTTGCGGGAAGTGTTGAGGAAATCTTTCATTCGAAAAAAAACGGCGGCTGAAGCGCATCGAGAGCTACAAAAATATATGGAGATGCTGATTTAAGTGCAACATCGTGCCGAGATTGGTTCCTTCACTTCAAAGACGGTGATTTTTATGTTGACGACAGTCCGCGTGAAGGAAGGCCAAACACCTTCAAAGACGCTGAATTGGAGGCATTGCTCAATGAGAATCCGTGTCAAACGTAAGAAGAGCTCGCTTCAGTATTAAGAGTTACCCGCCAGTCCATTTCCAAGCGATTGCATGCTTTGGAAATGATGCCGAAATAGGGGACTTGGGTTCCTTATGAGTTAAAACCAAGGGATGTTGAACGTCGTTTTTTCGCCTATGAACAACTGCTCCAGCGGCAAAAAAGAAAGGGTTTTCTTCATCGCATCGTGACGGGTGATGAAAAATGGATTCATAACAGCAATCCAAAGAAAAGAAAGTCATGGGGACTGCCTGGTCATTCTTCCACGTCGTCGCCTCGGCCGAATATTCACGCTGCAAAGGTTATACTATGTATTTGGTGGGATCAAGTTGATGTTATTTATTATGAACTGCTAAAACCAAGCGAAACCATTACTGGGGATCGGTATCGATCCGAACACCGCGCGAGAAGCTGCCGCAATACGCGGAGAGGCATGAAAAAGTGATTCTGCAGCATCACAAGTTTCCTACCTGGAAACACAGAATGGGAAATCCTACCCCACCCGCCATATTCTTCAGATATTGCGCCGTCCGATTATCACCTGTTTCGATCGATGGCACATGATTTAGCTGGCCAGCAGTTCAATTCATATGAAGGCATCAAAACATGGCTTTATCCGTGGATAGCCTCAAACGATGAACAGTTTTACCGCGACGGTATATGAGATCTACCAGAAAGATGGGAAAAAGTAGTTGCCAGCGATGAGCAATACTTTCAGCGATTAACTTGTAACCATTTTTTCAGAATAAAGTTGTATTTTCATCAAAAAAACAGCAATAACTTAGTTGCGCACCTAATAAATGTAAATGTGTTTTAATATTCAAAGACAGACGCGACCTTATGCACCAACGATGAAGATTGTTCCAGTCGAGTTGAAGATTCTGAGTATCCACTGAGACATTAAAAGATGAGAAAAACTGTAAATCATCCGCGAAGAGCAGAAATTTGAAAAGGAAAAATATTTGCTTATGTCATTGATAAAAATTATAAAAATAAGTGACCCTAAGATACTCCTTTGGGGGGCACCTGAAGTAGCAACAAACTGGTTCGATAAAACTTCATCGATGTTTACCACGCACCGTCTGTCCGTCAAATATGACTTAAGCCATTGCAGAAAGGTGGGGGAAAGCCCAAACAAGCTAACATTGTTACTGGAATTTCGTGCGATACGTTTTCAAATGCCTTAGAGAAGTCAGTGTAAACGCAATCAACTTCAAGTCCTGGAAAAACATGGCAAACCATGGCATGTAAAATTCACTAACAGCCAGATTAGCAGCTGTAGAGTGGGTATTTACAAAACCATGTTGGTTTGGGTTAATTAAAGACTTGTTCGCAAAATGAATTTTGTTCTTTAGGGGATTTTTGTTCTAAGCTATCAAAATTGGGTTATAGTTGCGAACATCATTTTGCTTCCACTTTAAAAAAAGGTGAGGTGATTGTAAATTTCCATGCATTTAAGAAAGTGCTCGTAGGTAAAGATTTGTAAAAGAACAATCTCAAGAGGAATTGCCAATGCTGGACAGATCTTGAGCAAGATAGTTGAAAGAACGTCGGCTTCTGTATGTGGCGAAGATTTGATTCATTTATTTTTAAGATTTTTAAATTTCTTATTTTGCTTTTTATGCCAAGGTGACTCATAAAAGCGCTTCTTAAAAAATAGAAAAATAGAGGAATATTATTAATGCAAAATTCATGCATTATTGATTTAAAATAAGGAAAGTGGCTGTGAATTCTAAAAGGGGATTATTTAAGCTCAGATAATCACAGGACGCTAACTGAAAATAATTTCATTAATACACGATGAAGGTAGAAATTCATAAAATTTTAGCTTAATACCTAAAGGACATGATGAATACCAGCAACGGATACTGGGGAAATTAACATTGATATAAAGGGTTTTCCAATAAGAGGTGTTATTCCCTTAAAAGATCAACGGTTTCGTTGCTTGTGTGGCACGTAGCGTCGTCTTGTTGAAAGTAAGCGTTATCCAGATCAATTCCATCCAATTCCGGCCATAAAAAATCGTTAATCATCTCTCGATAGCGCAATTCATTCACCGTAACTGTTGCTCCAGCCTCATTTTCGAAAAAGAAAGGTCCAATGACTCCGCCGGATGGCCGAACAGTTGAGGATAGAGAGGCTTTTCAACAATAACTCTTGGAACTCGTGAAAATGGGCCTCATCACTCAAGATGATTTTTCAATGGAATTCCGGATCACTTTCATGCATTTCAACGACCCAATCAGCAAAGACACGACGTTGTTGATGATCGGCCGGCTTGAGTTATTGTATTAACTGGACTTTATAAGCTTTAAGACCCAAACCTTTATGCAAAAATATGCATTCCAACCTAATTCCAAAGAACGACGAGGAATGGCCAAACCTGTGTTTCCTTCAACACTTTCGCCTACAACAGAGATATTTTCGACTGTTCTTGAGCGACGTGCACAGGTTTTATTCTTCACATCACTAATTTGTCCCAAGAGCTCGAATTTTTTCACCAATTTCTGTATCGCGGTCCGACAAACTGCTTCACGATGACCCAAAAATGTTCGAGTTTTACGAACCGTCTCTGCCAAATTTTCACCAATTTATAGTGAATTTTAATAATTTCAATGCGTTGTTTAAGCGTGTATCGTTCCATTTTTATTAATAGCGTAGTTTCTTCTTGTCAAATATCAAAAGCTGACAGCTTCAAAAGTGACATCTACCGAAATAGCGGGCTATTCAAAATAACACCTGTTACTGGAAAACCCTTTGCAATAATTACTAATATTAGATACAGAAATTTATTAAACTAATTAAAACTTTCATTAATTTGGGTAATACTTATACTGAGGAGACTATCTACGCCTTATATAAGTCCGAGTTGTTATTAGGCGGGATATACAAGGCGATAAAATACAAGCAGCCATATAATTTAGAGCCTTTGATGCAAATGCAAAGTTGATCAAGCAACGAGTCGTCATTTTTAAGCGTAATTCAAAACGCAAGATACCTTCTTTTTACGGCAATTAGTACGCCTCCTCTTCTTAAGCAACCACTGTCAGTAGCATCACGAAAAATGTACAGATTTAGTCAAAAAATGCACTATCGTAAAAGTCCAAGATCTACCACGTCTTAACAACAAAATTGATGGCATAAGCCTCTTCAGTAGAAAACTGACGCACTATAAAGGATTTAGTCCTTAAATTTTAAAGTTATTGCGATATGATCCATCAAGTGAGACCTCCAATTGAAAACCTTGCCGATCGCACTCTGTGTTGAACAACATAAGACGGAAACGTAGTTTAAGCCTTTGGGCACACATTTATTTGATAGAAATTCGCGTTTCGAGCGCATTTAATTTTGTGAGCACATAAAAGCAGTAGATTTTGTGTCAGAACTCATTTATTCAAACTCAAGCGCCTAGCCGCCAGATTCGGCATTTGCAAAGAATGTTTTCAACAGCCTCTTTCTCTGCCGGATCCGCACAACTTCTGCAAAGAGGGTTGTACGAAAGTCTAAGCTTCTCCGCGTGAATTCCGGTCGCCCAGTGACCAGTGACCACCGCTATAAGTTTGGAAATTGCATGGCGGGGGATATCTAGCACTTTAAGCATCCTGCTTCTGTCATACTGAGACCAAAGTGTTTTTTTGATGACACACGGTAAGATAGAACTCCATCTGTATTTCGCTTTTCTAAGAAAGAAATTGAGCAGTTTCCCTTTAGCAACGGTGTCTGAGATGGGCACAACTCAAAACGGTTCTGTCAACCATTTCCTGGAGAACCCATCGACAACTTTATTTCCCTCTATGTTCCTATACCTTGGAGCCGAGATAAGAGAAATGTTTCCTGCACATACGAGGTGTTCTATCTCCTCCTTACAGGAGTTGACCAAAAAAGAGCTTCAATATGGCGACGACAGGACCGTGATCGCAGCTTGACTCTCAGAAAAAATATTTGATCCGACAGATCATTGCTGATTCCGAAGCCATCTGCACAGGATGGGGATATGGTCCACTGTCTGGAGCCGATGCTCAGAAACTCCAACACACCTTTTCGCCGAATGTGATGCTATAGCGAGAAGAAAAATCAGATATCTCTATAAGAAGAAATGCACAAATACCCGGTTCAACGCAGCTTCATCTTAGGTTTATTGGGAGAACTTTTGGGTGAGGTGCTGTGATGAGTAGAGTACATCAAGAACATGGGGTGGAAATCCACACTTCGTTTTCATCCATTCATTTATTCTTTCATTCATTCATTCCCAAATGCAAAGCAAGCAGTATAATATCTTTATTGAAAACTCTACATATATATATATATATATACTTAAAAAATCACCCGTTGCTTTCCCCAAGTTATTTTATGCAAGCCATATACAAATGATAGTATTTGGGTCACTATTATGGAGGCTCCCTCTATGCTCTCGTGAAATGTCAGCGATGTGGTGGAGGCACCTTGCTTAAAAAGAATATCTTTTTCATTCCGTAAGTGAGTATAGATGAAATAACAATCCAGGTGCCTTCTGAATGCCAGTCACCGAAAAACAGAAACATCAAAGCTCGTAAACTCGCACGCTATGGTTTCCCCACCTGCACAACTCATGTGGCTGCAACACAAATCAGAGCCACGGTAGCCATAAAAGCACTCATAACATGGCGCACGCTACTTGCTTTCAACCCACGTACTTAGAGGTTGGCTATGGCGTACGTTGTTGAGTACTCCGTCCGTTCGCTGTTACGTCCTCTCCACAGCGTCACAGGTTTTGCGTTTCCATTTTTCTTGCAACTAACAATTACATTATGCACAGCCCAGAGGCGCGCACTCTTGAAATACTTTATTAAAAATTGTAAAATGTTGACATGAAATAAAATGCCACTCAAGCAGAGACACCAACATCGGAGTCTCAAACCATTCACAGAAGCACTAAAACATAGAAAACAGAGACGAATAGTCGTGCAAACAAGAAACTGCAAAAATGTAGCAACATTTTTTATGGAAGTGTCAAAGTGACGACTACAACTAACAAGCGGGCGAATGTGTACGTACATTCAAGCACGAATTCGTGGTGCGGACACCCTTAAGTGCACTCAAGTCACAAACACTACAACAGCAAACACATATTTATTAAGGCGAGTGACTATATGCATTTGGCATTTGGCATTTGAAGTTGGAACACATTTCGTGTGTCATCCCAACAAGCTGAAAACATCTCTGGGCCAATGCCTACCGGCACCAGCTGCCGGTTGCAATACCGAAGCTGAAGCTCTGACAGCTCACAAAGCCTCACTTGACACACGTACATACATATCTACTTATTTGCAAAGGGCCCAACTGCTGTCTGTTCGGCGGTGACTACTCGTCTGTGTGGGTGCAGGCAAATATGGGCTGCAGCTGTTGTGTCACCAAGCGTCGGTTAATGAAAAGGCCACTTATAAAGCACTTTGCCTCCTATGCCATGCTTGGCCATTGTGGCTGTTTGCGAGCGTGGATATGTGTGCTTAGTTTACTTTGCGCCGCGCTCATTTATCCACGCATGCAAATGTTATTTCTATGTTTATTCAAGCCATTTACAACTTGTAATTACATTAAGTGCACGCACATAATTATATATTCAAGCGCAACGAGCCACACTCGGCACTGAAATATGAATGTTCTCGTATGGGCATTCGTTATATGGGCATAAGAGCGAAAGTAAAAAAAAAAAAAGTGGGTAAATGTGGGAATATGTTTGCATGCATGCATGGATACATGAAAGTGTGTTCGTTCTGAAATATGCTACACACAGCCCCCTCTTGTTTCAGTAAATGCCGGTATGAAGTGTGGTAGTTGCGGAAAAAAAAATTAAATGGATGCAATGGCGAATGAAACGCAATTAAAAAAGAAATGGCTGAAGCATTTCTACATATTAATGTTAATTTTGGTGCTTACTTAGCAACGACAAGGAATTATGGAGCGCTGGCTTCAGTTGAAGAGAAAAATGTACGCAAAGCTTAATAAATGGTGGACCATCGGCAGGCTTGTTTATTAACCATTTGGGTACATTTTGCGCAACAGAACGTCATTCAGCTATTTGGCCAAATTCGCACATGACATTCTGATACGTCACTGAAATGGAGGCAATTTTTAAACAGTCCATTCTTATTTATTTGAGAGTGACTTTTGGTAGCTGCAATGCAACAAATAATTCCAGTATTGTGGTGGGTCTTATTTGGGGTACACTGCCCCATAGGTAGGTAGGTAGATTAGATGGCAAGCATACCCCAGGTACACTTCAAGTAACACTTATGTGCCGTTTTGATATCATAAACTACCTACGAAAAAAAATGTATGGGAAAGAAACCCGTCTACAGCCATCCAGTGCCGTTGATGCAGTGGAGGAGAGAAAAGGGATTTAGGCTGGAGAATTTCTTTAAACCATCCCCAAAGAGCACGCTAAGGAATCTCAAGCGCCTAGTCGTCAGAGCCGGACATTTGCAGAGAAAGTGCTCAACAGTCTCTTTCTCTCCAGGATCCCCACAGCTTCTGCAATAGGGGTTGTACGCAATTCTACGCGTCTCCGCATGACTAACGATCGCCCAGTGGCCAGTGAACACCGCAATGAGTTTGGAAATTGCATGGCGGGGGATTCCCACCACCTTAAGCGCTCTGTTTATATAGTATTGAGGCTATAGTGTTTTCGAAATAGCACACGCTGAAACAGACCTCCATCTGTCTTGCGCTTTTTTTAGAAAGAAATTGTGTAGTTTCCCTTTAACAACGATCAAGGGGTCTGAGAAGGGGACAACTGAAACCGGTTCTGTAGAGTCTTGTCTGTTTAGTCTTGGAAGTTTAAAAGGTGGAGACTTGTATTTCCTGGTGAATAGCATCAACTCCGTTTTGTCAGAGTTGACTCTGAGACCGCAACTGGCAGCCCAACTACTGAGTGTAGCCAGCGCACCTTCCAAAATTTCAGCCATTACTGATGGGAAGGGTACTGAGACCATTAGGACCAAGTCATCGGCATATGCTAACACCTTTACCCCACCCCTGTTCAAGCGAGTTAAAGCTTCGTCAATAGCTACTAGCCAAAGGAGAGGCGAGAGGAATCCGCCCTGCGGTGTGCCCCTATGTACGAACCTAGTGATTCTAGCCCCTCCTACCGCAGCATTTATTTCCCTACCACCAAGTAGGGACGAGATCTTGAAGGAGATAGGTATTTTACCCCTAGCTTATTTAGAGCAGTGACAATTGACTCAGCCGTAACATTATTAAAGGCGCCCTCTATGTCTACAAAGGCCGCCAAAGTGAACTATTTTTCCTCCAGAGATTCCTCTACAGCCCCTGCTATCCCATGTAAGACTGTCTCGGTACATTTCCCTTTCAGGTAAGCGTGTTGAGCTGGAGATAGCCTAGTTTCAAAGTGCTCTCGAATGTGATAGTTGATCACTCTTTCGAACACTTTAAAAACAAAGGAGGTAGGACTTATGGATCTGAAGTCCTTGGCATGACGTAACCCTTCTTTTCTGCATTAGGAATGAATACACCTTGGTTTTCTTCCACCTTGCAGGAACGTGGTTTAACGAGATACACGCCATAAAGATCTTTTGAAGGACGGGAACCACCAAGGTTTTAGTCTTCTGAAGCTTCGCTGGCATGATACCATCGATACCTGGAGATTTAAAAGGGGAAAAGCTATCGATTGCCCCGTTTATTCTGTTGACGGACAGGACAGATGTCAGGGACATCGCAGGTAACCCTTCCCCATAATAGAAGAAATTTATTTATGAAGCAATAATTTCTTATAAACCAATTAACAATTACACTTAAATTAGAGCAGCACTTTCAGAATATCACTAAAAATTGTTTTCGGCATAGAAAATTCAAGGTCGAAAGATGTTGAGATTTGGTTAGACTCTCAAATAGCTCTTCCAAAAGGTACATTAGGTGCATAATTCGTTCTAGCTTTATCTGCGTAGAGAGGCAACGACGCACGAAGATACCTCCACGGAACATTAAAATTTATTCTTTCTAAAAGTGGCTGACAGTCATAAGCTCTAAGTAACTCAAGGGCCTTAAGTCCCGGGCCTACCACATAAATGGAACTAGTTTTATTGCACTCACCTCTTTTTCAGCTTGTATTAACCTTAAAAATACAGCTGTTAAAATGTTAACCTTCAACAAGCAGCTATTCATGATATTCTATTCATTGGCTCGTAAGTTAATTTGCTACGTTGACGCTACTTTTCTTATTTTCAAAACAATGGAGCAAAAAGAATTTCGTGTTTTAAGTTTATACTGCTTCGTGATGGGAAAAAATAGCGTTCAAGCGAAGCATTGGCATGAAAAGTGCTAGTTGGAGTCCCCAACAATAAAACGATGATTTGCTGATTTCAAACGCGGTCGTAGAGACACGAACGATGCACAACGCAGTGAACGTTTGAATGAGACGGTAACACCAGAAAACCTAGAAAAATGCACAAAATCGTTTTGAATGATCGAAAATTGAAGTTGCGTGAGTTAGATGACATCGTAGAGATATCAAAGATATGAGAAAGCTCCGTTTAACCAAAAATAAGTACGTCACAAGTCAATCGAAACAATGGCAAAACTACATGAATTGAACTTCGAACTGCTCACACATCCACTATGTTCGCCAGATTTGGCTCTCAGCGATTACTGGCTGTTCGCAGACCTAAAAAACGCTCATTTTAATCTCTGCGAAATTTCGCTTGAATAAATGAATAGTTTTGCCATTGTTTTGATTGAGTAGTGACGTACTTGTTTTTGCTTCCTCTTAATAATTCGAGCGAAATTTCGCAGAGATTAAAATGCAGCCTACTTTGAGGCAAAAGATAAATCGTTCAACAAAATTGTATTGAAATGTTAGGCGGCGCTGGAATGATTGCGATGCTCTTGATGGAAATTACGTTGATGAACAAAGCTAATTTTGAACAAAAAAAAAACGTATTTTCCTTGTTAAGCCCGGAACTTTTCTGCCCATATGTTACATACTTTTTTCTTACAACATTTTTAATGTAAAACGGACCAAAAATTATAAAATGAAATATCTTTAATGTTTTCTATTTGCAATGAGAGTTCAAATGTGGTTTTCAAAGGTGTTGTCAAAGACAAGTTATATTTTAGCGTTAAACGTTAATTAGTCCTAGACAGCATGGTTTTGTAATTGCAAGATCTACGTTATCTAACTTATCCGTTTTTTCTAATGATTGCCACGCTGGCTTCCAGAATGGTTTCCAAACTGACGCGATGTACACGGATTTCTCTAAGGCCTTTGATAAACTCTCCCATACGATTTTAGTAGCTAAATTGGCTTGTCTCGGTTTTCATTCAACTTTCCTTGATTGGATTCGATCCCATTTAATAAAGAGATGCTGCACTGTAGTTATCGATGGAGTTTCATCGCCACCTCTGGTGTACCTCAGGGACCTTTGTTATTTGTTTTGTTTATTAATGATATTTGTTCGTGTTTTTCCTTCGCTAATTTTCTTCTCTATGCTGATGATCTAAAAGTGCATGCTGAAATAAGAAATTCTAGTGATTCAGCCGTCCTACAATCCGAGTTGAATAATTTATTTTCCTGGTGCCTTATGAATAGTCTATTTCTCAATATTGGATTATTGTAATAAAATAAAATTTTCTAAGCCTTAAAACGCCCTTAATACCTCTTATCATATCAATTATACATATCTTGCTTCGTCCGATGTGATAAAAGATTTAGGGGTTTTCTTTGATTCAAAGCTTAATTTTATCACGCACCCAAATTATGCCGTTTCCAATTCTCTTGCAATGCTCGCTTTTATTAGACGTCACTCATGACCCATATACTCTTAAGAAATTATACTCCGCGTTTGTTCGGTCCAAATTAGATTATGCCTCCATATAAATCGAGTGGAGAGGGTTTAAAAAATGTGTGTGCGTTTCGCGCTACATTCACTCAATTTCTCAGACCCGAAGCCATCATACGAATCGCGCTGTCGTTTGATTAGTCTCTTTCCATTAAGTGACAGAGATACTTTTCAGGTATGTAGTATCATTTATCTTTGATCCGATTAATGGCAAAATTGACTGCCCGGTCCTTCTAGAAAAAATACAGTTTAATGTTCCTTGCAGAAATTTTCGCCGTTGCAAAATTTTTCGCGTTGGCTTTAGTAGGAAATTATATAATGCCAATGCGCCTCTAGTTAGAACGTTATTTGACCTTAATTACGAGGGGTGCCTTTTATATGTCGGGATTTGGCAACCCTGGTGTTGCAATCTGGCAACTGACAGCTGTATCGCAAAGTTTGACATTTTTTGGCTTTGACGTTTTTTCGGAAAAACTAGACATGCCGCAACCGTACCACTAGAACAACGCAGAACAGAAAATTCTGAGCGGTACACAACCATTTGTTTGCCAGTTGTCTTCCAAGAAATTAGGAAAACCAATCGCCAAAGACGGATCACTCTTCACCAGGACAATGCGAGCTCTCACACATCGGCTCAAACAACTGCATTTTTGAGCACCCAAAACATCGAATTAATGGGTCATCCGCCGTATAGTCCTGACTTGGCACCGAATGACTTTTTTTTATTCCCGTACGTAAAAAACAAACTGAGAGGTCAACGTTTTTCGACACCTGAAGAAGCGGTTGCGGCATTCAGAATGCATGTTTTAGAGGTACCTCATTCAGAGTGGCAAAAGTGCTTCGACAATTGGTTCAAACGCATGCAAAAGTGTATAGATCTTCATGGAGAATATTTTGAAAAACAATAAAGTGATTTTCGATGATTAAAATTTATTTTTGTTCTCTAATCCCGGCCGCCGTAGCCGAATGGGTTGGTGCGTGATTACCATTCGGAATTCACAGAGAGGTCGTTGGTTCGAATCTCGGTGAAGGCAAAATTAATAAAAACATTTTTCTAATAGCGGTCGCCCCTCGGCAGGCAATGGCAAACCTCCGAGTGTATTTCTGCCATGAAAAAGCTCCTCATAAAAATATCTGCCGTTCGGAGTCGGCTTGAAACTGTAGGTCCCTCCATTTGTGAAACAACATCAAGACGCACACCACAAATAGGAGGAGGAGCTCGGCCAAACACCTAACAGAAGTGTACGCGCCAATTATTTATTTATTTAATCCCGACATATAAAAGGCACCCCTCGTATCTCTCCTCCCTTTTGGATTTAGACCTTTCTAATGCCAAACATGTATTGTAAATACTTTCGATGTAAGAAATCAAAATAATACCTAGTATATATTTGTTATTTTAGTTTCATAATTATTTATATCGTTAAAACTCAATTTTAACTTTTATATACTTTTAGCCATTTAATGGTTTCTTATGTTGATAATCTGATTTTTTCTACACTTTTTATATTAAATATTGTAAATTTATATTTTAGTTCTGAATTTATATCTTAAATATCCGTTCTGAATTTTGTTTGACATTAATAAATAAAAAAATAAAAAACTATGCTGTCTCAGTAGGAATTATTTCATACTTTTTGGTCCCTTTAAAATTAGAGTTAGTTGTAATCGTCCCTCCTTCTTTACAAATAAAATAAACTAAAATTAAAATAAAATTTTACAGAATTTGTGTGAGTTTCCTCAGGGTTTTCCGCACTTCCGCACAATTATTTTTCTTAGAACACCGTCAATTTCAGCACAACGACAAAGCACAAATTGAGATTTTTAAATTCAAATATTGCCCTTTCCAAATATTTTTCAATCATTAAACGCTTACAGCGTGATTACACACCTCAACGATTTTTTCCAGGTATTATTTTCTGGAAACTGATTTTCTGTCGATTAATTAAAATTAAAGGCTTAGAGGCAACTAAAAGCAACAAACCTCGCTTGACCGGAAAATTTGGAAACTGAATCAAGTGTTTTAAATTTAATTGGCGAAAAAAGTTTAATTTCATTGTAGTGTTTGCTGTCTAAGGTTTTATGGAAATTTTGCATTGAAAAGATCAGCAATTGCGAATTCAAATATTTTCATCGCGGCCTGCGAATGGAGTGAGTTTTGAGAGAAAAAATATATATGCACACACATTTGAGCCCGAAAAGGTTTGAGGCAAAGGGTAATTCATAGAACTGATATATATTTTAAAAGTAATAAATGATGTGATTTTTAAACGAAACTGTTATGACTGCCACCCCTTTTCAATATGGAAAATATTTTCGATTTGCGTAATATGTGCAAATAAAATTTATACCGTTAACATATGTGTGTATGTAGTTGCTAACCAGTGATTTTGTATTTGTCTATTCAGCATTTCTTTTTATATTTTCTTCAAATGGTAACTACTCATCCCCTTTTATATGGAAGAGCCTTGACAAAGATTCGTGGAAGAACTTCGGTAGATTTCACTCTCCAGCAACAAAATTTTGGTAAATATTTGAGTACTTTGGGAATGGGAATTAGTCATATAACTAATGTAGATACATACTATGCATGTGTATAGGTAAATGTGACTTGCAGAAATAATATTTGTTGAAATATGTGCTTGTATTGGCGACGCACGTCAAGCGGCTGGGCGACGCAAGAAAATTAGTGAAGACACCAAAATGTCTGAGTCTGCAAATAAACAAATGTCTTGTGCATATGTGATGCCTATGTGTGTGCATATGTTCAGTGATGTCTGCGCATTTATGCCTACACACGCAGTCGCGCTCGCACGTACGTGCATACAAGTACCTTCTGTGCAAAAATTTTTCTGTATTTTACCAATTTTTTTACATTTTCATTTAAAAGCTATGTTTTCCTTGCCTTCCTTTTTTCTTTCATTTCACAGCATTGACCATAAATGCATACATATACCAGAGTTTCACCTAAACTTCCTAAGATGCTTCGTAGCCTGATTAAAGTTTTGTTACCAACTCGATACGCTTTCCTTAGTGTGGCAATATCAGCTTCGGCAGCTGAGCAAGACCAGTTAGGGTCAAATTAGGTGTTTAAATGATTAAATGGCTGGTTTTGCTTCGAATAACTGTGGCATAACTTAATAAATGGTTCCTGACAATTCGGCGGGGGTACTTATTTGGCTTTGATATTTAACTATAGGAAGCCACACTTTTCAACAACGCATTAAAAAGTGCTGACTTCTGCTGAAAAAACATTTACTGTAACGAGGCTCATTTCTGTAAATAAACAAAATTGCAGATTCGCGATATGAATGGTGGCAGTAACACTTAAAATGCTTCTATATTCTGCATATTTCAATAATAAAATTCGGATACTTTTAGCACAGAATATGCATGTATGTACATTTACTCAAAATTGCTTAAGCAAATAGGCAGCCAAATAAGAAATTAATAAAATTCAAGAAAATAAACAAAATCGTAAAAGTGAATCTGCGAAAATGTTCACATAAAATCGGCGACACATGAATTAATAATATGCGTGTACATCTCCATATGTAAGCTTGTAAGTATACACACATAAATAATACTTTGCCCTGCAGGAAAATCCATTACTAGTGAAACCAATTTCAGGTACCAAACTAGTAGGAATTCGACAGTTGTGAGACATGAGTAGCAAGAGTTTCAAAGTGTTGAAGAAATTTGTTGGAGCAGGAAAGCATGCGTAAACAATTACATTTATCTTACATAACCAAGTAAAATAAATACCAAGGCTTAGTCATACGAAGATAAAATCGTGAGAGTAACTTTGGTTGCTACGTCATAGGGGATGTAATAGAGCGAATGAAATAAAGAAATGTGTAAAGTGAGGTTAGTTGAACACAATCAATTTTCCAATTTGTCGTTATTCAGATGGCTACGAAGATGCATGCACAGTGACTACGCTGATTTCTTCGTTTACCACCAACACAAGCTCAAGTTCTGCTGACCTCTCTTGTGAACAAATCGCTGTCATAAAACCTGTTACTTCAACAAATCAGCTGATTCTTTCAAATTCGCTGAGAGTCGAGTAATGAGATCGACCGAGAAGCGTCGTGTGATGTCTTCAGTTTGCTAACACAATAAATTCTTAGTTCGTGTCGAGCTGGTGGTGATTTGAAGTTTTCAAATGCAATGAAAAAATATAATAAAATGTATGTTTATATCCAGCTGGTGCCCGTGATTTCTTCTACGTGATCTAGTAAATTAGTAATACGAATACAGTGATCCGCCCTGTAATGCGGTCCATTTATAACGCAATTTTATGTCCCTCGTATTTGTGTGTGAGGCTTGCATTGTGTTCATAGTTTTTTGGTTTAAGAGTACTGATTATACATGCATATGTATATGTGTATGTATGAATACAACACCCCAAGGTGGGGTAGTATCTCCACTTCCGTGGAACCTAACTGTCAATAATCTTCTACAAGAACCTGAAAAAATGGGTGGTGAAATAATATCATATGCCGAAGATATTATAATAGCATTATAAAAACACCTTCCAACATTATGTGATCTCCAACAAAGATCTCTCAACAGATTATCACTTTGGTGTAAAAGTCGAGGACTAGAAGTAAATCCGGAAAAAACGGATCTGATACTGTTTAGTAGGAAACACAAAACACCTGCACTTCAACAAATATTCCTAGGAGGGAAACCACTTAGAGTAACAGAAAGGGCAAAATATCTAGGACTTGTAGGTTCAAAGACTAGCATCTGTTCTGATAACTGGCGCCATGTGAACCACACCATCGGAGGTTTTTATTCCGAACATCTGGGGATCTCCTTCAGCTTTCGGCTCCCCGACTACTGTAGTGTCTTTCAGACTAAACTGATGGCAATAATAAAAGCCGCGACACTGATACGGTGTGATGCGATATCCGATACATTTTCACTGATAGCCAAGCGGCGTTAAATCCCCCACAAAACAGTTGACAACCTCCAAGGTAGCCATGAAATGCCGCACATCTCTTAACGAGATGGCTGAGTTATTTCACCTAAAGGTAACATGGGTTCCTGGCCATCGCGACATTGAGGGTAACTGTAGAGCCGATGAACTAGCGAGATTCGGCACTAAATTGTCTGACGAGCACATAGACAATGACATAGGTATACCCTTGTACACATGTAAGCTACGTATTCGCGAGGAGATTGCAAGAGTAGCGAGTGGAAGATGGCGTAATGAAGCAACTTGCAAAATCGTCCGTCAACTGTGGCCAACTCTACCTAAATGCTAAACGCACAGAACCTCTGCTTAGCCAAAATAAACACAGTCTTAGCACATTGATCTCAGTCATAACCGGACACTGCCTAATAGGTAGACACGCCCAAAGGATGGGTGTCCAAACACATGACTTCTGTAGAACTTGTCTAGATGAGGACCAGGGAGAGACAATCTCGCACCTACTGTGTCACTGTCCTGCTCTATCCAGACGCAGGTTTAGGAGAGATAGGGACGAGCTCTCTACGCGGCATCACAATGGGCTATGAGCCTGAGTGTGTCCCACAGGACAACCGCTTCAACCTAATTTAACCTAACGCGCTACCAATCCATATGTTATAGAGGGGATTACTGTATTCTACTATCTTTATCTTTATCTTTATCTTTATCTTTATCTTTATCTTTATCTTTCTCTTTACCTTTATCTTTATCTTTATCTTTATCTTTATCTTTATCTTTATCTTTATCTTTATCTTTATCTTTACCTTTATCTTTATCTTTATCTTTATCTTTATCTTTATCTTTATCTTTATCTTTATCTTTATCTTTATCTTTATCTTTATCTTTATCTGTATCTTTATCTTTATCTTTAGCAAAGCAATTCAACGAAAGGCCAGTACTTATGTGTTTCAGCTAATCTCTTAATGAGTTTTGTCTGTCGAAGTTATTTTTCACTATTTGTTTTTTAAACAATATGAAGCAATATAAATTAGTAAGATACTAAGGATCAGGAGCACGCGTTTGGTATAATATTTAAGGCAACAACAAAATGAGCAAATTGTGTGCAAATGAAGAAGAAATTAATTATGGACTCAGCGAACCCACAAAAGGACTCACTTTTGCCAATGGCTTTCTGCAGTCTTACAAGGAAACGTACGCCTTCTTAGACCTCTTCTTAATACCGCATTCCCACCTTAGGTCTCTATCACAAATTAGGTCTTAAAAAAGTGGTAAGAGTGCTGACAATGAGGAGAACACGAAAGGTTATTCCATACTTTACTCACAGAAAAATGGAAAAGTTTTCGTCTTCCACAAATTTTCTTTATTTGCAATTCGATGGATGATTGCCCTTTTGTGTGTGTTTGTAGGCCAATATGCGAGCTCTCGCGTATCTACCTACGCTTTCTACCTTACTTTGACGTCGACTAGCTACTTTGTTTCATTTCAAATGCGTAATTCCAAAAGTGTAAAACCCAAAAGACTATTCGTGCACAGAGAGATGAAAGGTTCACGTGCCTCCTTTGTGTTTTTTTTTTTTTTTTGCTGAAGGGCACTCAAATTTATACACATCTTAGCAAAATAGAAAATTAGTAGACGAGGAGAAGAAAAATCATTTACTCAAGTACTCGCATACACTTATATGTATGTATGTATGTATATGTATGTAAATGACATTGAGTACATCAGCTTAGCTTTGTCATTTATGTATCTGTGAAAGAATATGGGCTAAAGAAATAAAAGCGAACGTATGAATTTTCTTATTACTCTAAAGATTTAATTTTTAGCTATTTCGAAAATGTGATATACGAGTATGTATGTGAGCAACTTTGTAGGCGGCTATTTTGGATAAGCTACATTTATGTGACTATCATTTTTTTATTTAATCCTCTTCATACTCTTCAATATCGTAGCAATGGAGTTAATTTGAAAAAATTTCCTTTGAGATTTGTTTGGGGGAAATGCTGAAACCATGTAAATATCACTCAAACCTGGTTAATTTCTTTTAACTGCTTATAAAATTTTAATCGGATCATATCGTAATTGCACCACCAGAGAAATTGAAAATGGTAAATTTCGAGTGGTAAATTTCGAATTAAGTAAAAGCTAACTAGGGTCATCCTCCTTACAGACCTTATTTGGCGCCTACAGATTTCTTTTTGTTCAAAAATAAAATGCGGAATCCACCTTTTTCTATACCTGAAAAAGTTGCTGAAGCCTTTAAACAGTTCGTTTCGTAGGTACCCATTTTTTATTTGAAAATTGGTTCAAACAACCGATTTCCAAGAAGGAAGACCTTTTATATTTTGCGCAGTATTTTCAGTATTGGGCGTCATTAAAACGCAACCTTCGGGTCCTTAGAGACTTTAAGTACATCAGCACGGTGACTGATCAATTACGCGGATTATTCTCCATGCAAGTTCTCTGAAGAGAAGAGTGGCGGTGTGCAGCGTTTGGAGACAGAGATTAGTGCATTTATTCACGTATAGTTCAAAGTTGGAGGGAAGGGTGAGTGAAGGAGTATTTTACAAGGAGATCTTCATCAAGCTCAAGCTTAAACTTCCGGAGCCTTGCAGTGTGCTCCAAGTGGAGGTAGTCGCAATCATTGAAGTAACTATTTAGTAGCTCATTTGTACATCAACTGTCATGGAAGTGAACATTTATTCTAATATCCCTATGATGGTGATTACAGGGACATTGCAGGAAACTGCTAAGCATATGATCAAGCTTGACAGCTCCGCTGTAAAATAGAAAAATGAAGGAAATGTGCTGGTGATCCTTAGCTCTAAAATTTTGAGGGTATTTTTCCGAACACTATCCATTGGGCATACGAGCGAGGAGACTAGGCATTAATTCGATTACTTTTTACAGCAGCTGAATGAAAGCTAAGGAAGAGTAGTTTCAAAACCTTTCCTTCACCTGCAGATATATGCTACTGACGAAATTCATCACTTATGTGATATCTAAACCGGTTATATCTGCAGGTGTAGCAAAAAAATTAGAGGTAAGGTGACTGAATCTGAGACAGCTGAGGGAAGATATTACGGTGATTCCATCTCATCCTCCAGACAGGACTGGAAGGAGTATTCAGTCTCACCGCAAGAATACCCCACTCACCTAACACCACTATTCCTGTGGACCCACATCGTCGAAATAGCATGTTTTGTTTGCCAACCGTCAGATTAACTAGTCGACGACAACCGGTGACTATATCGTTCTAACAGAGCTTTATGCACTGGTACAAAAAAAAACGACAAACGTGAGGTTACTTACAGGACAATTTCCAAAATGGGCACTCACAAAATTCCAGATCAGTGGCAAGGCTAACCTTAGAAATTTCCTCGAGCGTCCTCGATCGTGCACTAACATAGAACTGGCTGACGTGAAGCCAACCTTTTCAGAAGCAAACCTCAGATTTTCACGGGAATCCCAACCTTTCATTTCGCGAGGAAATCGACTCCAGGGCGCCCTGTCTTGCTAGTTCGGCTGCCCAGCAGTTTCCCGCAAAGTTCTTTTGACCAGGTACTCAAATGAGGTATGTAGATAGGTAGGTGAAATGGTTGGAGTGCCAGTCTGGCACTCCTCAAGCAACACTAAAGCGACGTTTTGATACCATTATGAGACCTCCAACATGCAAATATCTACAGCCAACCAGAGCTGTTGATATAATGGAGAAGATTGATGGGATTTACGTTGGCGCACTGCCCCAGGTTGTCGAAGAAAGGAGCACCCAGTGATCTTAATCGCCGAGCCCGGACATTTACAGAGAAAGTGCTCAACAGTCTCCCTCTCTGAAAGGTCCCCACAGCTTCTTCAATGGGGGGTTAAATGAGACTAATACCGAAGTATTCGGATACGGTCGAAAGAGAAGTCCGGCATTCCCCGACTAATTACGAGTGCACCGACAGTGAGTTTAAAGCCATTCGCTTCGTTGTCGGAGTAAATGTTACATACACAGATTAACAGCCAATTGAATTGTTGTAAATTTATACCGGCCTGCCTATGATATTCCATATTAAAGTCACTAATTCCAAAACCTGCTTTATTTCCCAATTATCTTATTGATGAAGGGCTAACTCCGGGCCACAGAATCAGGCGTTGTGTAGTATGTGTACATATGTATGTATATATATTTGCACATATAACCGCCGCTTACACCCTTAATTGGGTGCTCGGCTATATGTATGTGTATATGTGCGTATTTACGTTTGTATGACTTTTGCGGCATCAAATTTATTCTCTCCTTTTGTGATAATAATAAACACAAAATCCTTGTATGCTCTTTCATTTTTATGTGCCGCATATGCATGCACTTAACTGCTTAAGTAATTCAATAAGTGTAGCAACAAATGCGATGGCAAACCAAACAACAACTGTTGCAAATGTAACCGCAATAAAAAGGGAGGAGCGTTCACACAATTGCTGCACTGAAGTATCCTTTGCCATGCGAGCAGTCATGCACGTCAACATTACCAGCAACAACAATAACAATAACAACAACAGCAAGAGCAACAGGCAGCGCACACATCCAGTCAATCAATCGATCGACCAGCGCTGACTGAAAGTCTGTCAACTGGCGACGGATGACGTACGACGAACGGCGAACGACGGACGACAGATGGCCCATTGTGCATGCGAGCATGCAATGGCATGAAATAATGCGAGTACCTGAAACCAAACGAGCGGCTGACAGCATTCGTAAATAACAAATGGCGCAGTAAATGCATTTGTCAATGGTGAGGCAACAATCACACCAGCATGCAACAATTGAATTGCATGAGATTTCGTATTATTTTTTATCTTCCTTTCCTCATGTGCAGAAAGCTCGTATTATTGCGTTTCTGTTATTCCACATTCTTTATATAATTGCAGAAGGAAATTCTTTGTCAACCTGTGCAACGATTTTTCGTTTGAGTGCTTGTGTGGGAAGCTTTAGCATTTTTCCATTTTCATTTGCGAGTATGAACAAAAGGCATGATGAAAGATAGTTCATTGTTGGAGTAAGGCCAAAGAAGTGCTGCATTCCTGAGGAAGGTTCGGTCTTAGAAAATGATTGCAGTACAACGAAATGTTGAGTGAATTTGAACCTTCTGTTTCATAGTAATAACGCAATCAAGAGAAATTTTCAGGAGCAGTTTGATATGACAGAATTGCTTATAGCGGGTCAAGCGATTCAATGCGTCCTCGGGACTCCAGGAAAATATATATTAAGTATAGTTAAAATTGAACCCAGTCAAATCGATGGTTACAGTACTAGTGTTTAACTCGAAGACGAGACTTGTTCTGGTATGCAAATTGTTTAAAGTGTCGATAAGATCCTTGAAATGTTGTATTCGGTCAGTCATTGAGCACTTAGTTACTTGTTCAGAAAGTGAATATTAAAGTTGATCTTGAGCCGAAAAGATCATTGCTAAGTTGCGTGAGCCGACCTTAACGATTGCCAATCCCGGATTAGTGGCCAAGAAGGGTTTACTGTGTGTTTTGTGCAGCTGAAGGAGAATCTGCCGCAATGAGCTGCTCACATCGAAGCACGCACAATTGGCACTTGACACACCTTTTCAATTGAGGATGATAAATTTATTGTATTGATTTTTTTAGTAAATCACCAACACAATCTCATTTTTGTAAACACATTCCAAGTGATGTTAGCTCATCAGCTGGTTCTGACAAATTCGCTCAGAGTGGAATAATCTACAATTCGAAGGCGACGTAAAACTGAACGTTCCTCCATTTTCATAAGGAGATATTGAATAAATCTGATATAGCGATGCCTAGAAGAGGTTCTTTCATCAGTTTAAGTAGCAGACTGGGACTCCCCAAGTAGCACTAAAGCGTGACTTTGATACTCTTTTGATACCTCCAATGGGCGGATATCTACAGCCAACCATAGGTGTTGATACAAAGTGAAATGTTGATGGGATTTAGGTCGGAGGACTGACCCAGACTGTCGACGAAAGCAGCACCAGAGACCTTAATCGTCTAGCTACTAAACCTGGAGATTTACAGAGAAAGTGCTCAACAATCTTCTGCTCTGAATGCTTCTATAGTGGAGGTTAAGTGGTAAGCCTAGCTTTTCCGCATGTATTCCGATCTTCCAATGGCCGATAAACCCAGCTACGAGTTTGGAAATTGACTGGCGTTGAGTTCCTAAAACTTTTTGCGTCCTGCGTGTATTGTACTGGGGTCAAGGGGTTTTCGGAATAGCAAACGAAGAAATGGAGATCCATCTCTTTTGCGCTTTCCTAAGAAATAAGTTGTGCAATTCTCTTTTAACAACAATCAGGGAGATGCCAATGGACGGGTAGGAGGTCTCTGGACCAATTGGGGACTGGCAAACTCATCAGCAATTTTATGCCTATGTTCCTATGTCCTGTAACCCAGTTAAGAGATTTGTTACCTGCACACCCGAGAAATTTGATCTCCTCCTTATAGGAGTTGACTAGATTGGATCTACACCATGGCGTCGTCAGAGCAAGCATTTTGTATGGCTGCAGGATCGCGAAGTCTTCTGCCTAAGAAACACTAACAGTATTCGGTAATTTTAATGAAATAGATAAATTTGTTGATATAGAGAAAACTCCTGCTGCGACTCCCGATTCCATTTCGGAACCGTCAGTGAAGGCAGAACTATCAGCCTCGGTACATATTTTCCCCTGGTTCCAATCCTGCCTACATGGAAATATTGCCCTGACACGAAACAGTAGCTACACTACTTGCGGATAGATAAATCTATAACAAATTTAGAGAAATGCGGTGTTAACTGCCTAAAAATGCTACCATGCCCCTTGAGAGATTGTCTCCAGAAGCCCTTCTCTTTTAACCTAATTGCGCTTTGAGCAGCGATGGAAATAATGTAAAAGTCGATGGGAAGTGATTGCAAAACGACATTCAGAACGTCAATGGGGCAAGTTTAGTGATATTATAGTCCTTCCAAAGTGCCTCCTACCAAACAAGGCATCCATGTATAAAAATTCGGCAGCACTTGAACATCCGAAGAACGTCCTGTGGATTGAGTCTCTCCGAACATAGATTTGCAGGAGTAGAATATAACCTTCTACTCCTTCCGGCCTTCTTTACGCGACTTGCAATGTGTCCACTGTCCACTCTGCCCTGAAAAGCTTTTCTGCATGTCATAATTGAGTGAAATATTTTTTGTGATTGTTACGAGTATTATAAATTTTACATGTATAAAATATTTCAGCTCGTTTGCACACCATTTTTCCTTAAGTTGTCCTGCGGAAAAATTAATGTCCAGATATCGTGATTTTCTTCTATACGCGGATGATCTGAAAATCTATTATGAAATTAAATGCCCAGAAGATTCATCCATTCTCCAAGATGAGTGAAATGACTAATAAAGCTGGTGAAATTCGAAAAGGGTGAACTGAATAGGACAGCCTATACAACTATGTAGTTTTTTATGAAGACCAAGCCTTATGCACAATTCAGAAATAAACAGGGTGCGCCATCTTTTATGTCGGTATGTAAACGCTCAATAACTTTGTCATTTACCAACCGATTAACTTCAACATACATGCTTTCGATACGTCAATTCAGTGTAATTTCAACCATGGATCGCTTTACACCGAAACAACGCGAAGCCGACGCTATAAAACCCGAAATGCTTGTCAAGGTGATGGCAAACGCAGAAAACCGCAGTTTGTGATTGCTAATAAAGGTGGCCACTTGACTGTTATTGTATTCAAAAAATAGTTTTAATAAATTGTAAATAACCAAACCAAATCAAAATACATCACTTATACAAATCCGTTGTTTTTTTTTTTCAAAGTTATTCAATGTTTTCATACCGACCGAGATAGCGCACCCTGTACAAACAAGGATAAGCACATATTTATCATACACGTTTTTAGATTTTAGCAACATACACCTAAAATTACCTTTTTTCAGAATTTAGTTACCAAAAATCTTAAATCAGCAAACAAATAAAAAAGAAGAATTGGCACTTACCGTAGACTCGAGGTACGCGTCGACCAAATGAGCAACAGTACCGGCTTGCAATGCAACCACCGTCAACCTCTACGCCGCTGCCGCTATCAGCACTCGGGGCTGTGCAGCACTGATGGTGTTGTGGCACTAGTGCGGAAGTGCTGTTAAATTTTTTATACACTCACACCCAGTGGGTAGCGCAGCACAGGTCCGTTGGAGCAATAGAAAGAAGCCACCTCACTGACGCGCACCGATGCCACACAGAATACTTGGAAAAGGATGAGTTGTGGGCATTGTTGAGCAGGATTATATAGTTATTGTTGTTGTAGTTTAGTTGAAGCTGATTGTGTTGAAAAGTGTTTCAAAGTACGCTGCTCAGCACATAATTTTTCTTTCAGCAGTCGGTGTGGACGCGTGACGCAGTGCGGGCCAAATTGTTTACCACAGCTGCCGAGCTGCGTTGTGCTTTTTACTTGAGTTCTTCAATTACACAAAAGCAGCCGGTGCACAATTACGCCCGGGGGTACAATCACAGTGTGTTTAGTTTCACTTCTCTTCTAATTTTGTCACAAAATGGATTGATGTCACAGGAATCTTAGTTATTGTCCGTTGTGCACTCTTCCAGCTCGTGGGTCTCTTATGTAAAATTTTACTACTACTGTGTTTCGTACTTTCGTACGACTTTGTGCGAAGAAAACGAAATGAATTTCCGAGGCCTTTTATTTTCACACCATCAACTGCTGCCCTAGCTGTCGTATTTAATTAATTTGTTTGCTCTTGATTTTTCGACAATTTTATACTCCTACCGTGTTTTTGTTATTGGTACCGCGCTGGCTCTGTCTTACACAGTTAACACTGTTATTGTTTCTGCTATTGTTGTTATTCTTATTGTTGCTGCTTTTTTTAATATAGAAATGTGTTGTTTGCTTGAATTAAATTCTTAGCAGTTTTGTGAATTTATTCACTGCCGCTTGTGTTGCTGGCATTTGTCGCTGTGCAATGTTCAACACCGGAAATACCTGACAAATGAGGTTTCGCTACTTATGTAGTCTTCGCTGCCACTTGCTGGCTGTGTATTCAAGTTTTTTATGTATATATGTGCATATATTTTCACTTTACTGCACCACTTAAATTAAAATTCTTTACGAAAATTTTATTCTCTACCTTTCACTTGCATGTATGAATATTTTAAGTGCGAAGCATCTTTCATTTTGTAATCCTTTGTGGTTTGCTGTTAATGGGAACCTGTAGGTATTCAAATTTTTGAGATTTTCCTTAAATGTTTTTATTTATTTTCTTATACTTTTTTATATTTTTAAACTTTTTTTTTACTTTTTTTCGTAGCTTGTGGGGAGAACGCTGTTATTGATTACTCATACGCCACGTACCACCTGCGTGTATTACACACTTTATGCCTCATAAACATTTTTCAGCACTGTTTGTGTTTGTTATACATAAAAAAACTGTACACTAAAGATGATGTTTATTTCTCAATTTACTAATAACAATTCCCACACTGACTCAGAAATTTTGCTGTTGCGCGCTGATTACAATTTTACTTACATATTTCCTCTTTTTCATATTCGTGCTTCAGTGCTTTCTATCTGCACTTGTAATGGATTGTTTTCATCAGTTGCCAAACCACGATTAAGGTATAAATAAAGTAAACTTGTAAAGTTCAACATGGAATCTGTGCGCGGTAAACAACGGGTAGAATAGCTCACAAGAGAAATATGCAAAATTCGCAAAAAGAAAAATAAAAAATATTCACCTTAAAATGGGAATTTTTGCGATACTATTGTAGCAAACAG
The DNA here is from genome assembly GCF_028408465.1 of Anastrepha ludens. NCBI lineage: Eukaryota > Metazoa > Arthropoda > Insecta > Diptera > Tephritidae > Anastrepha > Anastrepha ludens. The sequence goes on along the minus strand of NC_071499.1, from coordinate 4,466,750 downwards.
TTTATTTTATTGGTTTTATTTTCTGTAATCTCATAGAAAATTCCAAATAAATTTATGCTCTTTACATTTATGTTTTCTGGTAAATTATCATGCAAAATATAAAACTGGAAAAGTTTTTGCAATTTGTAGAAGTTTAAACGCAACTGGGTGATCAGTTTATGTCTACAGTCACACTAAACACCCATCCACAATGAACTCAAACTATACCTACTGGAAAAGGCATTGCTGTCGTATGTATGTGCATGTGGCTGACTACCTAAAATTATTTATTCGGCATCGTTCTAAACAGCTCGTCACTCACCTGCGTACTACATAAAAATACTTAGGAAAAATCTGCGCTGCAGTCATAAATGAAACATCAGAATTTAACAAAAATATCTATGCTCGGTTGATGCGCTAAAAATCAACTGGACTTCTAAATGGAATTTTACTACGAAATCATTTTAACGGAGACTCTAGTTTTTGGGCTGATGGGAAATATTGTAGTATTTGCAAAATGTTCGTATTTGGAGTCGAGACCTCATTACAAGTCGAGGCAGTCACTGTTTTCTGTGGTTTTCACGCCAGATGCATCAGTAATTTCACAGCTTCAAAACTACAATGACTTGAAATATTAACGTCGGTGGGGAGAGTTAGTGGTCCAAAGCATTTTGAGTCCTACGTCAATAACGCAATACTCGCTAAAAGCACGAAATCCTCACTAAAATTGGACGAACTCTTGATGAGCTACCGAATCATTTCACAAAATATTATACATACATATTTCCCCGTGATTCCTAGGTGGAACATAATGATTGCCGAAATTGTTCTACGAATTTGGCGCTCAGGCCATATAAATTGACTCCTTTGAAATAAGTACGTGAAGTCACAGTGCCTTAAAGTCAAGTCACATGCTTACTTAATCTGCACAACTCCTTTAATTGCAACTTCTCGGGTACCTCAGGGAAATGTTTTAGGCCTTACTATTCATCTTAAATAATACTATCAGGCACCTATTATATGCATTTTGACTCAATAAGAAATCCAGAGGGTGTGCTTAAACTTCAGTCTAACTTTATTGAGCTCGTTTCCTGGTGTGTACATATAAATATATTCATGTACCTCTTCAATTAAAAAAAAATGTTTTCAAGTCACTAACTCGTACTTTTTCATTCTCAAGTCATATCAATTATATATCCAAAAAACTTCTCAGATCCTTACACGATGAAATTACTATTTACGGCGTTTGCGTTTTGCCTGGGTTGAATCCAACCATGAAATTCAACTATTCGGAGAACTTATCACCAATTTGCTATCACAAGAATTGAACGGGTACAAAACGTGTTTCTTAAATATGCCCTAAAATCTCTAAAATCTTCTGTCCCATATCCCTCTTATAGCTTCCGCTTGTTATTAATTGTATTAAATTCACTTGAGTTCAGAAGGTTAATTCTATCGGTTCCTTTTGTGTTGAATTTAATTTAAGTTTGCAATGCATTAACTTTTTATTCCGGTGAGAACTTTTGAAGCTCTTACTCTTTTTATCATTAAACATTCAAAATGAATTGGGAGTCCATTGCTCGGACCCTTCACGGTTTAAACGAGATTTCGAATTCCATATCGTTAGATTGTAAAGGGTGGTTAAATTTTGGGGGCCGATGTTGAATGTAAACTACACCTAAACGTTAAGTATTTTTTCTAAATTTTATTTAACATTTTTCAATTTCAAACTAACTCATTTTGAACTATGGAAAGATAAGCAATCGAGCAACGCGTTAACGTTATTCAGGTTTTTTATGAAAACGGGCGTTCAAATCAAAATGCATATCGCGCACTTCGTGATTTTTTCGGTCAATTTAATCGTCCAAATATGCGTACAATCGGAAAAATTGTGCAAAAGTTTGAGCAAACCGGGTCTGTAGGAAATGTGAAAACACCAGTGCATGCTCGTACAGCTCGTACTGCAGAAAATATTGGTGCCTCAACTCGTCGTCGTGCCAAACAATTGCAGCTCTCACGCTCGTTGTTGATGAACATTATGCATAAAGACTTGCATTTACACGCTCTTGACAATTTCAAGCGTCGTCAATGGTCAGTGATGAGTCACATTTTCACCTCAGTGGATTCTTCAATAAGCAGAATTGCCGTATTTGGGCGAAAGAGTGTCTGTTTGGTGCGGTTTATGGGCCGGCGGCATCATTGGGCCGTATTTTTTCCAAAATGAGGCCGGTCAGGCAGTTACTTTCTATGACCCGGATTGGAAGATATGAATGTGGATAATATGTGGTTTTAACAGGACGGTGCCACTTGTCACACAGCCAACGAAACAATGGCTCCTTTGCGCGAAAAATTTGATGGCCGAATAATCTCACGTCGCGGCGATGTCAATTGGCCGTCATGTGATTTGACACCGTTGGACTTCTTTCTTTGGAGTTATTTGAAAGAAAAGGTGTACGCTGATAAGCCAGCAACAATTCAAGAGCTAAAGGATGAGATAATTCGGCACATTAATGGCTTAGAACCTCAATTATGCCTCAGCGTCATCGAAAATTTGGACCATCGGATGGAGGTGTGCCGCCGAGGTCGCGGCAGCCATTTGGCCGATATTTTGTTACATACGTAATTAAGCTATATTAATATTATCATACTAAAGAGAAATCACAATAATTGTATTGCGCACTAACATTTGAAAGTGCATAGGTTGGAATCTCCAGCCATGAAACACCAAATGATAGAAAAAATGTTTTCTAATAGCGTTGCCCCTCGGCTGGCAATGGCGATCTCAAACCAATTTAAAAAAAGATTTTATTGACATTAAACTGAGGAAATTGTACAAGCTGGGTTCCGCCAGATGTTCTGCATGAGGTTCAAGGTTGTAGGCGATAGATAACAAAAACAAAAAGTCCGCTTAAGTTGTAAAGTACAAAGTATAACGGTATTTCATTAATTCTTGGACTTTTAGCCAAGGATGGCGTAGAAATAACGTAATGGCAGGCTATTGGCATCGGAAACTGATGAAAACATCAATAAAGTGAAAGAAAAATTGGTCCAGAACCGCAAATTAACCATCAAAGAGTCACTGAGAAATTGAATATTGCTCCGTTGAAATTGATGATCTGGGTTTGCGCCGTGTTGTTGCACAGTTGATCTCAAAGCATCTGAATTTCATGCAAAAAAGAGGCTGCGTTGATATCGCCAAAGATATGATTTCCAAGGTTGAACATTCATCGGGCGACGCAACATTCATGAAACGCACCATTACAGGAGATGAGGCGTGAGTTTATGGGTACGACATGCAATCCACACATCGGGCGAGTGAGTGGGGAGCTCCGAATGAACCATGACCAATAAACCACCAGTTTTATGTTAAAACATAAAGCAATTCTCACGTTTTTTATGGATCATAACGACAAACTTTTCCCAGTAAGTCAGACAGTAAATAAGGGTAATTTTTTGTGCGTTACGGGAAAGGATTTATGGGAAAACAACTTGGGGATTTCGCAGCATTATAACGGCCAAGAACGAAACGAATACCACCCAACAGCCATCGAATTCACCTCGTACGGCTCCCTGCGACTTTTTCTGTTGGATTGAGTTACGAAACCACTACGGGGAACGCATTTTAAGAAACGCAAGGAAGTACTGGTAAAATCGAAGACGGCTGTGATGGTTATACCTGTGTTATTCCGAAAATATATTTATAGAAATGTTTCGAGAGCTGAATCAAACCCTAACATAAGTACGTTGCAGTATTACTTTGGAGGCATAATATCACTTTTGAAAATAATTTGTATTTTACTTGGTCAGAAAAAATACACCCGTTACCTAATATAATTTTCGTAACATTTGGCAAAGTGCGATTAAATCTACTAAACTTTTGCGCTGTCAGCTTTGGCAGGTCTTTGTCTACATACATTTTATGTTTATTTGTTGTTGGTTTTTGCTATTTGTTGATAACAAATTTATCGTCTATTTGCTCTACGTTGTTTACACACCCTCATGAGATTTTTTGTTCGCTTTTCTCATTTGATTTCGCTTCCGCTTATAGAAAATATGTACCATCAAGTAGTTAATGATGATAAGAATGCAATTAATTAAATGCCAATTTGGTGTGGTCCCAGGAGCATATGTTCATGGAAGTCTATGGTGGGTTAGCTACATACAACGACACTCAGATTCGTTGCTGTGGAGCGCACGTGTGGCTTATTGGTTTAAGTGAAAATGTGAAGAGTTTTTGTAAAGTTGCAACTAATAGCAATTTTTAAAGATAAGACCAAATTCCAAGAATTCCAGGCAATACAGCAAAAGTGTAGTACTTATACGGATTTGAGGAGAAATTGAATACAGGAAGTAAGTCATTTTAACTCACTTGTTTAAGGGTGTGTGCCCCAATTTATTAAGCTCATTCGAAAGGGTACGCAGCACACGCCACAATTTAAAAGCAAATTTTTATCTAATTTTACATGACAATGCCTCTGACTATGGGAAGAAGGCAGTAGATGTTTGGTGCAGCAATTTTTACTATTATATAAAGGTGGTGCAAAATTAATCACCCAATATTGGATTTGAATAACTTTTTTACCAAAAAAAAAACGATTTTGAGTTATGGAATTATAAATCTATGCAGGATTTATAAATCTATATAGGATTTGATTATAAATCTTGTAAAAATGCGCCACCCTGTCGATTTATATTTGTTTGGAGAAAAAGAAATTCATTACTTTTGCGTAAAATTTTAGTGAAAATGGATTAAAACTGTTTCATAGTGAATTTTTAGCTCCTGGACGATGCTACGACTGCTAATATGCCGGTCAGCTTTGCTTATTGCTGTAGTTTTATCGACATTTTCGACATTATCGACATTTTCTTTAACATCAAAAATGCCTGAACAGAATTAAGGAAATCAAAATTGCACTGCCCGATAAACTTCTTCTTCTTAATTGGCGCGATAACCGCTTACGCGATTTTGGCCGCATTTAACAAAGCGCGCCAGTCGTTTCTTTCTCGTGCTAAACGGCGCCAGTTGGACACACCAAGTGAAGCCAAGTCCTTCTTCACCTGATCTTTCCAACGCAGAGGAGGCCGCCCTCTTCCTTTGTTACCACCAGCTGGTACCGCATCGAATACTTTCAAAGCCGGAGCGTTTGTATCCATTCGAACGACATGACCCAGCCAACGTAGCCGCTGGATCTTTATTCGCTGCGCTATGTCTATGTCGTCGTAAAGCTCATACAGCTCATCGTTCCATCGTCTGCGATATTCGCCTTTGCCAACATGCAAAGGTCCAAAAGTCTTACGCAGAATCTTTCTCTCGAACACTTGGAGCGTCGCTTCATCGGATATTGCCATCGTCCAAGCTTCTGTGCCCGATAAACACCATTCACAATTTACGCGGCCTGGCTTGCATTTTCGTCGTTATCAAAGAAAAACTGTGAAATGTGCCAAATTTTCTCTTTGTTGGCTTCACTAGTTAACATCCTGTAACTCACAACTGAATGAAACCAACAAAAAACAGCAAAATAATTTTTTTAGCGTGAAATGCCAATTTGACAACGAGCATAAAGTTTAAATTTGTTGATCAATACTTTATGGGATATCGATCCCTACAGCCATCTACCGAGAAAATAATGGACCTATTTTTCCCCAAACTAAAATAATTGAATAATTTCCGCTTGAGGTACCGTTTATTGGGAGTTTGACCGAGCTCCTCCTTCTATTTGTGGGGTGTGAGTCATGATAACAAAAGGAGGGACTTACAGTTTTAAGCCAACTCCGAACTGCAAATGGTTTTTTTGTTAGGCTGAAAGTTTCATGGCGGAGGTTTGCCAGTGCCTGCCGAGGGGTGACGGCATTAGAAAAAACCTTGCTCTATCATTTAGTGTTTCATGGCCGGAGATTGAAACCTGGGCGCATTCGACTAGTAATCATGCACCAAACATTCGATAATCAGCGCCTCTCGATAATGGCTTAGTAAAGCTGGCCGAAAATTTGCTCCCCGTTCCCCATGCACCGCACTTTATTTAAATACGTCATGAATGTTATTTAGATCGGATAAAAACCGCGCTAAGACCAATTTTTCATTCGCCCGTCTGATGTTACAGGCTACAACTCTCATTGTATTTGGCACTTTCTTACTTTTTTAATTCTAATATTTTTCAAGTATAAAAATTATTGTATTGGGTAGTCGAAAAAGTTGTTTCGTATTTTGTCAATAGATGTCGTTGGAGTCATCTATCTCCAGTGCTACCAATCACATTGTGTCATATCATACGGTGTTAGAAAGGTGACATTTTAAGCTTCATTTAACTAAAAAAAATTAAATTCGGAGAAGTTGAAAAAAAGTTATAGCTGTTCAAAAATGAGTCAAAATATAAAAAAGGGAAGAATGCCACGCAAGCCACCAATGAAATTTGTGAAGTTTACGGAGACGATGCTGTATCAGTTCGTGTAGCACAACAATGGTTCGCTCGCTTCCGTTCTGAAAATTTCGATGTGAAAGATGCACGTCGCTCCGGTCGACCTATCGTTGAAAAAGTCGATGAAATTATGGAAAAGATTTACCAGGACCGTCACATAAACTGCCATGACATCGCCAAGGCACTAAACATTCATCATCAAACGGGTTTGAACCATTTAAAAAAGGCTGGTTATAAAAAGAAGATCGATGTCTCGGTACCACATGAATTGACTGTGAAAAATTTAATGTACCGAATTAACATCTGCGATTCTTTGCTGAAACGAAATGAAATCGAGCCATTTCTGAGGCGAATGGTAACAGAAGACGAAAAGTGGATCAAATACGACAATAATGTGCGAAAAATATCATGGTGAATCTCAACAAATGGTCGCAAAGCCAGGATTAACGCCTCGAAAGGTTATGCTGTGTGTTTGGTGGGATTGGAAAGGAATCATCCACTATGAGCTGCTCCAGCTTTCTCGAACGATTGATTCTACACCTTACTGTCAACAGCTGATGAGATTGAAGCAAGCAATCGAAAAAAACGGCCAGAACTGATCAGCAGAAAGGGCGTCGTCTTCCATCAGGACAACGCTAGGCCAAACACATCTTTGATGACTCGGCAAAAACTGGGAGAGCTTGGCTGGGAAGTTTTGATGCATCCACCATATAGCCCTGACCTTGCACCATCGGACTACCATTTGTTTCGGTCAATGCAGAACTCCCTTAATGGAGTTAAGTTGGCTTGAAGAGAAGCCTGGAAAAATTACTTGTCGCAGTTTTTCGCCGAGAAACCACAAAAGTTTTACGCTGATGGAATAATGTCTCTAGAGGAAAAATATCAAAAGATGGTCGACCAAAATGGTACATATTTGGTTTAATAAAGCTCATTATAAATATAAAAAAAAATGAGTTGAAGTTTGATTAGAAATACGAATAGACTTTTTCGACTACCAATATTATGGAGCAAATTATTATTCTACCTATTCCCTTCAATATTTCTCCTACCATGGAATTTATTAATAACCATATTTTTATTTGAGTAATATAAATATTATTTTCAATATATTTCTTTGAAAAGGGTGCGTATCAAAAAGTGTCAAGTACTTTACCCAAAAATAAATTTGATGTGAATTATAGACAAAATATGAAAAAATTGGTTCGAATTCGCCTCTCGTTAAATTTTGCCATGGCTTGAAAACATTTATTTACTTTAATGTATCCCCTGAATTTATTGATTATCCATTACGATTGCCAAGGTAATTGAATGAGTCGTAGATGTGAACTGTATTTCTATGGATGTATCGTTAGCATCAAAGCAATGATCCATTGAGTGAGTAGCGTACAACTGAAACACAAGCAATGATTTGCTGAAAAGGCAGCAGACGAAACACAAGCACACCTACTAAACATCCACATGCGTACAGACATACTTTTGCAACATACAGGCATTTTTCCATACGCTTGGAATGACATTTTCTTTGATCAATGACAACAAGAACAACATAATGACTAACAAGCTAAAAGGCAGACGTATGAATAGCAAACGAATATTTTGCTTAGCCGTTTCTCACTTCACGCGCGTGAAACATACGGGTACACATACATACACATCTGTACACAAATGTAAACGAATAAGCAGGCTGCTACTGGCAGCTGGTCTTGCTTGCAGGAATTGCTGGGTCGCGCACAATTGGCTTGTGCTCTGAAATATACAAATATACAGGCATAGCTTGGGCAACTGTTTGCTCTAATGTAAATAATTTATCTTGAAAACTTTAGTATCTTAAATAATGAAAAGCAAAACCCAAATCATCAACAAAAGAGGAAGATATGCATCAACCAAACGCAAAAAACAAAAAAAAAAAAAGTAGTAAGAAGTACTTGTGCCCCCAGGTATATAACTGGAAAAGTATTCAGATGCAAAATTATCGGTCTAAAGGAGAAAAACTTTCGGAAATGAACGCAAAAAGTTAGGAGTAAATAAATGTAAATGTAAAAGTAAATAAAGTCGCTTCATCAAAATTGTCGCTCATTTTTTGTGGCTATATTTTCCGAGGTATATAACTGAGGTAAATCGCACACTTCTTTAGGTAATTTGAATTGATGGCCTTCACTGACTCAAAAGCTCTTCCTGTTAAGGGCAATGGGCGGTAAGTACGATATTATCTTACAAATTTTACATGACAATGAAAAGTACATAAAATGTAGATTGGCTTCAAAAATAGTATTCTTCTTTATATATAAAAATGAATGTTTGTGTATATGTCCTCGATGAACTCAAGAACTACTGCACCGATTATTATAAAAATTGGTATATATACATATGTATTTTCCACAGAGAAGGTTTGTAGAATATGCTCATTGATGCCACTCGCCACCAGGTGGAGCTGCAGAGTAGCAACTTCTGCCCCGTTCAACCGATTGTCATTAAAAATTAGTATGACCATGTATTTTTACACAGAGGAAAGGAATATGACATGTTCATAGATGTAACATAGATTTTGATTGAAGACATATGTTTGACGATCGCTAACAAGGCACTAGTGCAACTGGGAATGCCTGCTTAAAGCCGACCTGCAAACAACCTTTTCGATCGTGATTTACAACAAAGAACACATTATGATTCGGTCGAACTGAGGACATTCGTTAGAACAAATCAGCTCTTTTGGATGGTGGCCGAACAGCGCATTCAGCATTGAAACTGCCGTTGAATTTGCAAAACCCTGAGGCACCAACATGCAGCATCAGCAAAAACTCTGAAATGGGAAAAGTACTCCAAACGTGTCAAATTATCATGTGGGACGGATGTACAATGTCTCACAAGAAAGCATTGGAAGCGCTTGACCGTACATTGAGAGATTTTGGAGGAAACAGATGGATCTTCGGTGGCGCACTCATTTTATTGCCTGCTGATTTTCGACAAACACTGTCCATTATACCACGTTCAACACCCGCTTATGAACTTAGTGCATGTCTTAAATCATCAGTTCTATGGCGCCATTTACAGAAATTGACTTTGAAAACTAGCATGCGTGTACCACTTCAACGGGATGCATCGGCTGGAAATTTGGCAAAACAATTATTGGATATTGGAAATGGGCGAATGGAAATTGATGAATCTACACAATGTATCACCCTGCCAGCAAACTTCTGTAAGATCACAGAAAGCATCGACGAATTGGTGCAAAAAGTTTTCCCAAACATTGCACAATACTACAAAAACCATCAGTGGCTCAGTATGTCAATGCCATCAACTTCACCATTCAGCATGGAATACCCAGTGAAACGACAACATATAAGTCCATCGATACTGCGGGGAATCAAGACGAGGTTGTCAACTATCCAACTGAATTCTTGAATTCGCTTGATTTGCCAGGCATGCCGCTGCACGTTCTTACGTTGAAAATTGGCGTACCCATCATTCTTCTTCGAAACATAAATCCACCACGTACTTTGCAACGGAACCAGACTCTCAGTCAAGAAAATGATGAACAATGTTATCGAGGCAACAATTTTGACTGGTCAAAGGTCAACACGTACTGTTGCCACGTATCCCAATTATCCCGAAAGATATGCCATTCGAATTCGAACGTTTACAGTTCCCGGTGCGACTCGTTTTCGCAATGACTATTAACAAAGCACAAGGACAATCGTTACAAGTGTGGGGATTGAATTTGGAGAATCCATGCTTCTCACATGCTTGCTCACGTGTCGGAAAACCTTCTGATTTATACGTCTACGGACCAGATGGAAAAACAAGAAATACGAGTATTGTATCCCACAGCACTTCAATAAACATCGAATTGAAACTAAACTTTGTAATGTCACAATTTTTTCAAAATAAACAAAATCAATAAAATGGTTTAGAATGAATTGAATATTTGTGTACTGATTTTTCTTTAAAGTTATTCTTCTTAAATTTATTTTAATTGTTGGCGTAGCAACGTGCGCCGGGTACAGATAGTTTATGTATAAAAACATTAACGCTCTCTAGAATGGAAATTCATGTGGAGAAAAATGCAGGTCTAGACACATAAGCTCCACAAAGCTCCAAATGCAGCAGATTCCGAGAAACAGTCAGTGTCTATTAAACACAAAGTTGACTAGGTGCCCTTTTCCTAGATTTTTTTGATGCAAATTCTAATTATAAAGGATGGCCAGATTGGAGGCACTTTTTCTCATAAGTTTTTTTTTTTTGACAGATCACACATGACCACTTTTGAACTAAATACATAATTTTTACCAGTATTCATGGAAATTCCATCTTGGAAGAGCTTACGCGTCAACAACGTTCACAAATGCTAGAATTGTATTACGAAAATCGGCGCTCTGTGAAAAGTTACGCGCTCAGGCCACCTTCAGGTATTCAGTGATGAGGCCCATTTTTGACTTAATGGCCATGTCAGTAAGTTGCCATATCTGAGCTGTAGAGCAACTCAAAGCCATTCAAGAACAGCCATTACATTCATTGAAAACAACCGTTTTGTGTGGCCTATGGGTTGGAATAATCATCGCCAATATTTCTTCATAGACGAGGCTGGCGCCAAGTTGACAGTGAATGACGGACGCTATGGCGCGGCTCTTTGATGCCGGAAATTCCTCATGATTTCTGCAATATTTGGTTCCACCAAGACAGCGCTATTTGTCATACAGCCCGTGAAACAATGGATTTACAGCGTCGTCGTTTCGGTGAGCAGTTTATCTCTTGCCTCGCGCCAGTGGATCGGCCACCAATATCGTGGGGGGTACTTCTAGGGGTATGTAAAGTCTAAAGGCTTTGTGGATAAACGAGCTTCGATTGGGACATTGGAAGCCAATATTACTAAAGTTATTCACAGATACCGACCGAATTCCTCCAGCGCGTCATTCAAAATTGGTGTTTAGGGTTGGCAGAATGACGGCCCAGTTGCGGGCAACATTTCAAAGCGATTATCTTTGAAAAATAAGTGTAATAAATTGTTCCACACAAAAATAATAAAAATTGTCCAATCAATTTGGATTTGCGTTGTTTTATTTCGATTTTAAGTCCAACATCTCTAAATTGATCACCCTTTATTTGCTGATAAATCTTATGTAACATTTGCATTAGCTGCCAACCCAATCAGGGGATTGCAATAAAACCTCGTTGACTTATTGCTAACAAAATTAATTTAAATAAGGGGGCGTGGCACGTCCCATACAAACCAATTGTTTAATATTAAATATTTTCGGAACCATTCGTGCCTGGTTACTGAAATTTGGTGGAAAGGCATACCATATTAATATAATACCTTAACAATTCAGCAAGGTAAAAGAGGTGTGGCGCTCCCCATAGAAAACCAATTTATTATTATTGTATAGTTTCGTTGCCATTCATGGTTGGCTATCATGACATGCTCTCCGACATAGAATGCTGGGGGAATTCTCGATGGTTAACTTGAAGGAAATTGCGGAAAAGAAATGACGACATGACAGATTCATAGTCAAAAGATAGCAGCGCAACACACCCCATAAGTTGCTGAAGAAGTTCCCTTTTCCATCTCTCAACGATGTCTGCGCCAGTTTATTTTTTTTAATAACAGTAATACTTTTAACGAAAGAAATTCTAACGCTTTTATTTCGTCTCGTTCCCGCTGAACCTCTTCGGCAGCCATCCATTACATATTGCTTCTAAAACACATTTATTGTTGTATATTTTTATAAAATTTTTACATCATTTTTATTTTTTGGCAAACACATAAATCACTTTGAGTGGCTTTAAACTTTATTTAGCACATTCGTTTCAAATTTTCAAACGACGTTTTGCTAAAGAAAGATTTTCACATATCGAATCCATTTTCATATTCACATCTCATTTTTATTTTTTAACATTTTGGAAATCACACCAGCATGTCACTGTCCGCACTTTATTGCCACAACATGGACCCGCACCGGACGCAAACACAACCACGAAAATTTACTAAACAACTTCCAAGAATGTGAGAAATAACGGGAAGCGCTTGAAATCTTTTAGGACATGTTCACGTCACTCCGCTGCTAAATTCGAATTCTGCGCGATCTGTGAACGGACGGACGTACATTGGCGAACTGTCGAGAGCAACCAGCAGCCTAGCACAGTGGCTCAATTACTTTGTCAGCCAGCAGAGGATGTAAACTTATATATGTACTCGCATGTATGTGGCTAAGTTTCTTTCATTCTACGAAATACACCGTCAGTCGTATGGCTTGCAGCTGAATGAATGAAGTGAATCAAAATGAAACCGAAATCGAAACCAAAGAAAACAACGCACGGCGCAAGACCGCCTACAAATGGCAAATGTGGAAGTTGGTGAACGCGTCGTGCTTCTAAGAAGTGCTCGAACACAGGCATCCATTTGTTTGTATAACAATGACTACAGTACACACACGCACAGATAATAAAAACAGCAAAGGTATAATTTACGATGAAAACAATAACAATGACAACAAAAGCAATAGGAAAATAATGGCAACTCAAAGAATATCAATTTGGATATATTGCCGAACATTTGGATTGTATTTCAGAGAAAATGGCTTTGGAGCGAGAGCAAGTTGGGAGTGCTGGAGGGGAGGTGGATCTGCAAGCATTGTATAGGTATATCGCTGATTTTTGGCATAAACGAGCAATAATAAAATTGCACGACGCCGCCTGGAATAATACGAAACGAGAGAGAAAAATGGGAAAGTTCCGGAGCAGAATTGAGAATACAGTGTGAAGTACGAGCGATTGTGAGTGAATGCCAGCAACAACAACAAATATGATGAAATACACCAAACTCTTACTAAACGTACGTACGTGCACACTCCAAATGCAAATAAATACTCAGGTTGGAAAAACTTAGGTTGAAAAACTCCCTCTGATTTCAATAGCGATGGGCGATAGTGGAAACTAAATTTGATTATATCAACAGACACAAGTAATCTGAAAATGTTTATCATTTTGTGAGCACCAACAACATTCGGACTTGATTCTTTAATGGATATTATTTGTTGAAATCAGCTAAATATCTCCGGGTGGTTACTTTGTGCGCTTGGAAATTTTTTTGGGCCCTGCGCGACTCACAGTTTGGTAAATTCAAATACATCACACAACTTGATAGTTTTTACGTTTGTAACCAAAATTGTGGGTCACTGAATTTTATTTTTTTATTAAGGAAATATCTGAATAAATTTTGAGACAGTTGAACACACAAAATTTCGAATGGAAAAGTTGCTGCAACGAGAAATTTTCTACACTATGCAAGTCATAGGAGATCCAGCAGTAACTCAAGTGATGGCACAACTGGCCTACGACAGGTCTAAGTGGATCATATCGGCCGCCATCTCTACCTACCTACCTAACTCTGCTTAATATCGAGGGTTCTTTCAACTGCATGAGAACTATCGATATCGATAACTATGGTTTGATAGCTGAGAATGGCAGACTGTGTTGGCATTTCTGTTCGGTAAGATTTGGTATGTCATCATGAATCGTTTAAACCCAGAACAACGCTTGCAAATTGTGGAAATTTACTTAAAAAAAATAAATCTGCGAATCTGTGAATGTTTTGAAATGAGAAAGGAGCTGTCGTTACGGTGAAAAGTGAGCGCTATCGAGCAAAGCTGCCTGAATTTTTGTTTCCAAAATGAATCAACTAAACATTGAGGACATTTCGGTCCGACAAACTGGTGCAACTTGAATCGATTTATTGCAATATTCGCACGTACACCCTTTTTGGGTATTTGACCGAGCTCCTCCTCTTATTTGTGGTGTGCGTCTTGATATTGTTCTACAAATGAATGGGCCTACAGTTGACCGCAGGTTTGCCGTCGCCTAACGAAGGGCGACCGCTATTAGAAAAATGTTTTTCTTCATTTTGAAGATTCAAACTCACGTTCTCTCTGAATTGTAAATGGTAGTCACACACCAACAGATAGATTTAAGTAGTCAAAAATTGGATTAATCGAATGGATCAAGTAACTCGTAGCCGGATATCAAATTCAAAAATGAATGCCATGAAATTATCTACCAGATGGCAATCAAATAAATGCATTCCAGTTATACTTCGTTTCTATATTAACAATTTTGTTCCTAGTGCTTAAGTGGTACAAAGGATCAAACATTCTCGGCAATGAAGAATTATAACTAAATATAACTAAAGCTCAAAGCATCTGAATGGCTTAACCGAATTTCACTCTCCCTACAACCCGACTAAGCAAATTGATTTGTTTTGTTCAACATTCCTCTTGCATACGCCACAGAGTTTGTAAGTAGTTTGGCCAAAAATTGTACGCAGGCTATTCCTCTGCTCCTCAATATCTCTCAGTGAGACTAAGAACGCAGGCGCGATATGCAGAATACTATTCAGTGACACAAAACGTGCTGCAGGGCACCTTTAGCATTAATTTTGTTGCCTACTGTGCATGCTTCACTTTGCACTTGTCACAATTTGGCAGCTTGAGGTGTTGTAAGAAGGTAGTGTCCGAATTTATAGTTTAAAATTTAACATTGGGAGCATTAGGCGATATTTATTGGCTTTCGAAATGTATGAGCAAAGCAAGATCTTGGTAGTAATTTAAGATTTTGATGCAACCCACAAACAATTTTCGCTCGGTGCGAATGTAATATGACATGTTGACTGAGACTTACTCCGATTTTTGCTAGCCTATCTTCCTTTTTATTATTTAATAGAAATTTCTTTATGAGCCAGCAGTCAATGGAGTGGTACACAGTCAGTGGAGTAATTACCCTCCATTAAGCTTAAAATTCGAACTGCTTTACATTAAGCGAGTTATCATCACTGCCTCCACTGCCTCACTGCCTTAGGGTTGCCTGGATATCAATGAAAGTTTTCATATCAGAGTTAAGAGTTTTGAGCTGCCGTATCTCAATATTCTCCTACAAGAAAGTCACTCAAAGGTTTGTCAATGTCTGCTAATGAACGACCGCTACAAGAAATGCTGTTGATTAATATGCCTATGACTTCCCCAAAATGAACTCAGCCTCCCTTGGGATCCGAACCTTTTAAAACGTAGTATTTCATCTTTTCACAATGGGAGTCAGCGTCAGTAAGAGGGTGTATAGTTCTCTCAGTTATGGTTGAAAGCCATCGTGGATTATAAGCGGGTTAAGTTCAGGAAGCCTCCATCCGGGATATTTAATTATCTGCTCCCATTGAATAAATATAACTGCAGGGTTCTCATCGACTCGGCATTTTTCGTAGTGCAACCACTAAAATGCGATCGCAACAAATGGCAATGCCATTTAATCTATGAGAAATCAGGAATCACTGGAAATGTGTAAGCATCTACAAGCGACTATTTCTACTGAGTAGGGCTATTGGCTCCGGCATCGATGTGAATCCCAGAGTAAACAAACTTTGAAGATGTATTTTTCGTCAGGAAGCATAAACATGAATTTCACTAAATTTTGATTACCGTTAAAAGACTGTACTTTTTATACTTTACTGATCTTAAAATTATATCAAGTAGTAATAAACTAAAACTTTCCAATTTTTAATTCTCCCGTTGATGCTTTCAAACGAAAGGGAAATTTTGAACTCCTATTTATTTATTTATTCATTAATTTCTAACAAAATTCAGAACAGACATTGAAGAGATTAATTCAAAACAAGTATTTTAGTATAGGTACTTATTTTTCTACCTCATCGATATTCATAAGTAAAAACAGAATTATTAGTTACGAATTCTCATTAATTTGTAATATTTTCTTCGCCATGTCATTTTAAGGTAATCAAACAGATTTCAGCTCATAGCAAAAAATTTAAGATTCGTAGAATTTTTATTGAATTTGCGAAAGTAATGTCGCAGAATACCGATATGACATTAAAAATGTTCTTAAATCCCGTAATCAACAGCCCCTAGTACTGGCTGAACAACCCTAGCACTGGCTGAGTACTGTTTTTGAAACATAACTATTGTCGTATGTTCCGATAAGCGATGGGAATACAAGTTTTTTTCAATATTATTATATATATAAAATTGGCGCGAACATCTTTTTTTTTTTGGGAGTTTGGCCGAGCTCCTCCTCTTATTTGTGGCGTGCGTCTTGATGTTGTTCCACAAACGGAGGCACCAACAGTGCCAAGCCGACTCGGAACGTTTGCCATTGCCTGCCGAGGGGCGACCGCTATTAGAAAAAACCTCTCCTGCATTTTGGTCTTTCACCGAGACTCGAACCAAGGTTCTCTCTCTGAAATCCGAATGGTAGTCACGCACCAACCCATTCGGCAACGGTGGCCGCCGTATTTAAATTATGTTTTTTAATTCTTAATTCTTCTTTTTTAATTCTTTGTTTCTCTTTTGTCGAACTTAGCGTGATTTCGTGTATATTCGCGAGTGCCTGGATTCTGCTCAAATGCGACTGCACTTTAGGTCAAATGACCGTTTTTGCTGTGCATAAGTGATAAGAATGAATGTGACGTTTTTGTTTTGTTGTTGTTGTTTTGTAATTAGAAATACCCCAAAACAAAGGTGCGTGGATTTTATTTTCACTTAATAAAAAACACCGTTACTCGTACACAGGCACGCGTCAAAGTCAATCGACGTAATTTTTCGTATAAATTTGCTTGCGAGTTCAGCAGTGCTTGGTGAACTTTGAGTCCGCGTTTCTCGAATTGTATTGAAAATAATTCATTAGTGCGAAATGTTAAATGAAGGACATGTAGGTACATATATGTATTTAATGAAAACGCTTTATAATTGTGTTGCTATATTTGTAAATAACTTATTAGCCTACATAACCTTGAAGTGATGCAAGTTATCTTCCACATTGGCTTTCTGGAAGCCCTAGAAAATGTTGACCGCATTTGACTTCTTTCAAATTAAGAAAAATAGATGGAATGCTATTTAATGAGTTATTGACAATTTATTTGAAATTACGATTTTTTGCGTTTTAAGAGTAATTCCACTTTTTTTAGGCATCCTCGGTATAAAAAAAACGAAATGTGTGAAATATGGCGAAAATAATGTTGCCAAAAACAACAATTTGATGCCGTTTTTAATCATGTTCTTGGAAAAATTAAGGCCATTAAGGACTTAATGCAAAAAATAAGTTTTTTTACTGTAAAACGTAAAGTGGAAAAAATGCCACAGAAAGAACGCCTTTAAGGGATTAAAATCATGTGTGGTTAAATTCGGAGCTAAAATTGGTGGTAAATAGCATTCCTAAAAAAGGAACTAGTACCATTGTTGGTCGTCCACGTATGCCATTCAGCGAAAAATCAGAATTTGACAAAAAAAGAAGCCGCAGACCTTTCAACTGAGAAAGCTGATACTAATCTTTTTGTACGTGAAGCAGCAACATCGGCTCGTAAGCAAGGAGATACCGATTTGGCTGCAATCCCGAAATAAAGTGTGGAAAGTCCAACAAGGCCATTAAAAATGCGGATGTTTATGTATTCAAGCTACCAAATCGCCAATTCAACTTTCTGCACATAAGGTTTTAGCTTTCTTTCTTCAAAATAGTTTTTCAAAAGAGCAGTACAACGCAATACGCTACGAAAATAAGTTAAGAAACTGTGGTATTTATCCAGACTATTCTAAAATTACAGCCGCTAAATTCAAATGAGGACCTAAGGGTAAAGAAGCAAAATATACCCTTGTAAAAGTCTCGTTGCAATCTGAAAGAATCGTTGAGATGCAAAAAGCAGTTTTTCAAGCAGTAATGGAAGAAGAGAGCATGCTAGGCGAATTTAATTGGGTTGTCGATCCTTCAAATTCATTAATTTCCGCACTATTCTTTAATAGACGCTTACAAAAGCGCAAACTTTCCACACTTCCTTCAGCAGTAATTGAACTATTATTTTGCTAAGAATTTAATCTTAACAACCAAGACGATGAAATTAATGAGAATGAAGATGTTATATTTAAATTAAATCTACAAAATGAATTAGATATAAGCAATTACTAATGTTTTCTATAATTAAAAAAAAAATTAATGAACTGTCACGTTTGCATTAATTGTTGCAAAAGGGTTAATATTAATTTGTGGTCGTTAATGGGTTAAATTCCATTTTTTTAGATTTATTCTTACTAGGGAATTTCTGACTAGTTTTGGCTTGAATACGATCGAAATCGATTGAACGATTTTCTAGTTGTAATTAATTTTGCACAGAAAAAGTAGTCATTTGACCTACAGTGGACTGGTATGAATTCATTATTATTTTGTTACGTATACGCCAGGTTGTTCAATGGTCGCCAACATTTTTAAATTCCGTTTATTACTTTTACATGAGTACTAAGACAACTAGCATAAACTATTTAAAGAGACTCTGAAATAATAGTTATTTACTTTTTAGTTGCCCCCGCTAGTCGCCCATTCCATTTAGTGGGCCATGGGTCTTGATATTTAACAGTTTGATTCCAAAATAGTCCTAAGCTTTCAGTTGTTTCTACGGCAATTTAAAACATTCTGTTAATTCTAAATGTGTTCCCCTCTCCTGTATTTTCCACTAACGCTTTTGTTGTTGCTCTCACAATACTTTAGCCATTTAATAACAAATAAAAAGGAATATTAGCAAAGATATTTTGCAAACGAAGTTTTTTACACAAAATATGGATTCTGCTGACATACAAAATGTTTGATAAATACAGCTTCTCGCGATAAAAAATCCTTTCAACTCGCACTTGCCACTCGCCACACCAGCTCAGCTGTTTGGCACATCACTTCAGTCACCAGAACGTTTGTGGAGTGTTAATGTGAGTGGGAGAGTCTTGAAGTTGTGTTTGTATTTCAGCCGAATGAAGTGCGCAAAAATTTCGCGTAATTGAAAAAAATTCTCATGCGACCTTGCCGAGCAACTCAACCACAAGTTACGGCTTGAGAGAAAGGGAGTGAATCAGTTAGCAAAAAAAAAAATTAAATAAAAAATACGAGCTTAACATCTGATCGTGAACGCGCAGGACACAGTGATGCAGATAGAAAATATGTCTGAAAGCTGAAAGTTAAACTAAAAACAAGTCGGTTATACTTATGCGATAATAATGCAACTTCTCCTAATTACAGTAAACTTAATTATTTTGATTGAGCAGCATAGCCGCAACGCACACACACAAGCATTGTGAATGGCGTGATTAGGCCCGAATTCTGCGCGTACACAAGCTACTTGCGGGAAATGTCTGCTAACTTTTTTTATTTTATTTGTTTTTATGTATGTTTGTTTGTATGTATTCTTTTTATTGTATATATACATTTTTATTTAACTTTGACTTAATTATTGATTGCAACAGCTCAAGTATTTAGTCATAACGGCTTCTTATGCATTTGACCACAATGCGTTGTAGTCGCCTCACAGCCTTATCTCGCCCCAACTTTCAACCCCCAAGCGTTCACCGAGTATTTCCATGAAAATTGAAAACACTTCTGCTCGCTGAAATATACGCAAAAGCTATGAAAAAATCACAGCAACGCTTCAAAGCGCTTATTTCACTTTCATCACTCTTAGCTTGTTTACATGGAATTTTTATTTTTCTGCAGTTTTTATAGCTGCCTGTTGTATTTTCACAATTTCTTCATAATACGCGCATTTTCACACATCACATAACACACAAAAACCTGAAAACGGTGGTATGGCAAAGAAAATTCGTCGATTCTCTGCAGCTAGCACGCTGCTGCCACGGCCTCTGCTACAGTTGCCCTCCCCCACAAACTGAGCGCTGAGCTGCAAAATTCAGCGTTTTTTCACTACCTCACCCCCAATCGTTTCATGCTTTTCACTTTTTGCTCTTTTCTTCCTGCAATGCTTTTCACCTTTTTAACAACTTTTTTCATTGTACTTTAATTACAATTCGCTACATTTACATAGAATTTTGCAAATATTTTATGTTTTGTTTTTTGTTCAGCAACTAATTTAGAAATGGCTGAAATTTTTCTTAGCTACTTTGCTACTTTTTCCTTATACAACGTCAACGCGTCCATACACGGCACACACGACGCAGGACAAGGACGTCCGCCGCACGAACGAAAGTCAAAGCCTTGTCTGCTGTGGTAGGAAAATTTTATTTTCCTCTATGGCGCTATCGCCATCGCCAACTCCGCCATGACACACGAACGTTACTCGGCGTGTTCGGCGCTCTTGGCTCTCTATTCCAGCGCACTCTCGTGACTTTTGCGTTCAGTTGGTGGAAAAGCGTCTAACAAGCAGCTGAAAACGATGAACTTGTGTCTGGTATCCATCAAGAAAGTGCTAAGTCCCACTACAACGCAACTAATGGGGAGAGAGAGCGAGAGAGTGACAGTGTGTGTGTGTGTGGCGTTGATTTCGTTTAGGGCGGTTGCTCAGTCGATTCTCTTGCTTGACTTCCAGCGGCCGCCAACGGCCTTCGGGCAACAAACAGTGGCGTGCGCTTACACAAGTTCCTCTGTATATACATAAGTATTTATATGTATATACATATATGTGCGTGTGTGTGCTAGCGATAAATGCACCCACCACCGACGCTGGCACTCAACAGCCCTCCAAAAGCTGCATTGCAACGTTGCTGGCTGCAAATGAGCAAATGAGTGAGTGATTGCTTCGGCAAGTTTGGCGAGTGATTGGAAGATTCTGAGCAATACCAATACGACAATCAAACTGAGTATGTGTGTGTCCATACCATACATCCATCAATGTATGTACATGGGAATTTCCACTTACGCAGTTTGTTTATCAACGCCATTCGGCGATTTAGCTTCTGCTTTTTTTCTTTTTCATTACGTTTATAGCTCTGTTTTTTTAGCGCCTTAGCGCTGTAGCGACGAGCGGTTTTTGTCAAGATTCCACATGGTAGCCCAATTTAAGATATTCGCATTTTTACATTTTTGTTTATATTTTCAGTGATCTTCAGTGCTTCTGCTTTTTTACACAATGTGTAAACAAATCAGTCTAATGTGGAATAGGAATAGTCGGTTGCAGGTGTAAGTTCTGAATGAACACAATAAGGCGTACGAATATACAGAAATAGATATACTTGTGCTTATGTACGAAAAAGCAAAGCGAAAAAGATTCATCGAAACGTTGAGTCCACGACTCTTTGAAAAGAGCTATAAATGATCTCAGCCCCAGGGCTGGCAAAACTTTTATAGAGCACAACTTTTTACGAATCAGGTACATATCCTCCGTCTGAGGTATACATACTCTACAAAGCCACATAGGGAAAGGTGTGGTCTTTAGAGATTATTGGACTATTCCCAAAATATGTATATATATAAATGGTGGTTAAGTTTTAAGGGCCGGTGTTGATTTTGAATAAAATACAATTCTTTTAGGAAATTATTATCATATCTCTTTATTATGATGATCTTGGTATGCCCAATTATGTATGGAACAAAATATTGGCCAAATGACCGCCGCGGTCTCGGCGGCACACCTCTATCCGATGGTCCAAATTTTCGATGACGCTGAGACATAATTGAGGTTCTGTGCCGTTAATGTGCCGAATTATCTCATCCTTTAGCTCTTGAATTGTTGCTGGCTTATCGACGTACCCCTGACGCCGCCGGCCCATAAACCGCACCAAACAGTCACTATTTGTGGGTGCACTGGTTTTTCGGCAATCACTCTTGGATTATCATTCGCCCAAATGCGGCAATTCTGCTTATTGACGAATCCTTTGAGGTGAAAATGTGCCTCATCACTGAAGATGCTTTTCTTCGAAAATTGGTCATTCACTTTTGCCATTTCCAGCCACCATTCTGACCATTGACGACGCTTGAAATGGTCAAGAGGCTTTAGTTCTTGAGTCAGTTGCACCTTGTAAGCGTGTAAATGCAAGTCTTTATGCATAATGTTCATCAACGACGAGCGTGAGAGTTGCAATTGTTGGGCACGACGACGAGTTGTGGTGGACGGCTCTTCAACCACACTATCGCGAACAGCAGCAATATTTTCTGCAGTACGAGCTGCACGAGCATGCACTGGTGTTTTCACATCTCCTACAGACCCGGTTTGCTCAAACTTTTGCCAAAATTTTTCCGATTGTACGCACATTTGGACGATTAAATTGACCGAAAAAATTATGAAGTGCGCTATATGCATTTTGAGTTGAACGCTCGTTTTCATAATAAGCCTGAATAACTTTTAGTCTGAGTTAGTCTGAAATTGAAAAATGTCAAATGAAATGCAGAAAAAAAATTTACGCTTAGGTGTGGTACACATTCAACATCGGCCTTTGAAATTTAACCACCCTTTATAATAATAAGAAGTCACTTATGAAAATCATTCAGAGGTAAACGTACATACATCAGACAACTGGGTATCGCATTTTGACTGAGTCTCTCGATTTTCGTAAGCTCAATTCAATATTTCACACCAGCTGACAAACGACCAAAAAACGTGAAAATTGTTTTGCTATATCAGAAATACTTTCCATAAAAGAACTCGTCAACAACCACATTTCATATACGAGTACATATACGCGTTTAAGGCCTAGCTGCTATATCTCCTAACACAAATAGCTTCTAAGATTTATGTTGTAGGCTAATTTCATGTAAATAAATAAATAAAATATGTTTGTGTTTGTAAAAATATATGCGTGCCTCTCTGGTTAAGTGTTGATGTGCATTTAAGAAATATGGGGACCTACCGATTTAAGGCACCTCTGAATGCCATATAGCTTTTTACGAGAAGTTTTATCATTGCTTGTATTTCTCTATCATCAGATATTTCATGTAGTTTTTGAATCCCTGGCGTACTGATAAAAATAATTGAAAAGAATAACTTTTTTCTTTGTTTTTTATTTCCTCTTGGACTCTGAAAGCAGATGCAATTACACAGTTAAGCATATTGGAAAGAAGAATACTGGGTCCAATACGAGAAAAAAAGTGGTCTCTATCGCAACAGATATTATAACGAGCTAGAGGAATTCCTACAAGGTGAAAACGTCGTGCACTTTGTTAAATCGTAGCGCATCCGTTGGCTAGGACACGTTTCCAGAATGCTAGATAAAAAATACCTTGCAAAGTTTTGCAAAACTTTCAAATTGCCGGTACTCGTATACTTTTTTGTTCTCTTCTCTACCAGAATCCATTGACAGAACTTTGTTATTTTCTTTATTTTTCTATTTGAGCCCCATAATTTCGTTTGAAATAATATATACCAAGATCCCAATTTCTTTCTTTCTTCATTTATGTAGATCCAAAAAGATTTGTGACTAATCATACCCTGTAGGAAACATGCAATCATAAAGATCTTCATAAGTTTTACTCTATGTAAGTTAAACGAAAATCTCTTTGATTTGTGTGATACATTTAAAGGATTTCCAGACGAATTTTTTGGTTTTTGTTTATTTATTTATTTCACCTATGAACATGAGCTTCTTACAGACTAATTAGATTGACAATCGAAAATGGTTTAAATACCTAAAATATAGAATAAGTTTAAATTAATTCAAAATGCACATTTCGGAGAAGAAAAATCTAGTTGGATAGAACTCGAGATCGAATTAAGTTTACTCAAAGCTCCAACAAGAGGAGCATTAAGGGAACCCGGTGGTCTAAAAATTCCGAAAAATCGATTTTTTGCTTTTCCGATATTTCGAAAGTATCTTAAGAATATACTGTGAAATTTGCATGCGAAAATTCCCGAAATTACAGCTTCTACAGCCATTAACTAGGTAGAGAGTGGTCCGCCCGCCCTGTACCTCAAACTTTAAACTCATTTATCTCTAAACGACTTTTTTAGTTTTTTCTAAAAACTATTCAACCGAATCGTCTGAAATTTTAATATGTTGTTCACAACATCAATGGCTATCGCCCGTACTAGAACCATATTAATATTTCAATTATTTCGTATTTTTTGATTAAAAAACTGAAAAACCCCGATTTTTTAGAGTGTCAAATTCAAAACCGCGCCATTTGGTAAATTTTTTTTTTTTTATTCTAGTATGGGACGTAGGTACAGTCATACTGACTAATAATTTTTTTGGACTTTGTGTTACAGATAAATAGAAGACCCAAAATGGACAACGCCGTCCAGGTCCAATTTTTCGGGAGGGTCAATTCAGCACCATTTTTAAAATTGTTAAAATTAAAAACAAATTTTCATTTTTGTATGTAAAAGAATTAAATAAAAAGCCTAAAAACTTTAAATATAGTTTTCGTTTTTTTATTGTAAACAAAGTTCCTCAAAATACCCTAAATTTTCGAGCTTTACTCCATTATACATTTAGTAACATAGAAAGGTAACGAGCCACCAAGATTACACTGTGCGAAGGTTAAAATTAATTCTTTCCAAAAGAAAAGAGCAATCAATACTGCCATTGATGATCTTATAAACAAATGAAAGTAGGAGGAAAGATCTTCTTAGTTCCCAAGACATTAGTTCAATCAAAAGCAAGCGAGCTTGATAAGTAGGAATTGGTTCAACAAAGTTCAATGATCGTAAAGCGTATTTAAGAAAAGCATGTTGGAGTCGTTCAATTCCAATTATGTAGACTTTATGACTCGGTCCCCAAATGAAAGTATCACAATCCTAATTGGATCGCACGAAAGACATACATTCCGTCAAAAAAATATCGGGAATCGTTCATTTAAAAAGCGCGCTTTACACACACAAGTATGTCTAGATCTTTTTTGCTGGAATGTTGGTACAACTGTGCTCAATAGAGTCGCAGAGTTTGAGCGTGATCTGTCAATTAGCTTGTTTTTATCAGTCAAGCGCCGGTGTGCTCTGCGATTTTCCCTATGGATAAAAAAATCGAACAAAGAATTTGTCTTAAATTTTGTGTTTTGAACGGGATTTCGTGTGCCGAATCGTTGAAAATGCTGCAGAAAGCCTATGGCGAGTCTGCTTTATCAAAAACACGGATCTTTGAGTGGTATAAGGCTTTTGCAAAGGACCGAGAAGTCGTGGAAAATTTGCCCCGGTCTGGTCGCCCACCAATGTCTTCAATGGATGAAAACGTCGTCAAAGCAAATGGTGCTAGAAAACCATGATTTAAGTTTGAGGGAGGAAGCTCGTGACCGTAACGTCACTCACGAATCAATTCGCAACATTTTACGCCATCAATTGGGCATGAGACGCGAGGCTGCTCGACTCGTTCCAAGATAGTTAAATTTCTTCCAAGAAATTCAGCGGAAGAAGGTGACGGAAGACATGCTTGAGCAAGTGAATTCGGACTCAACGTTTATCTAGCGCAACAGGTGATGAGACGTTGGTATATGAGTTTGTCAACAGGTGGCCGAATGGCGCTATGCACATGAGCCGAAACCCAAAAAACCACGTCAAAGTCGGTTAAAAGTGAAAATCATGCTACTAGTTTTCTTTAACTATCATGGGTTTGTGCTCCTGGAACTCGTTCCAAATGGTTCTAAGTTAAATAAAGAATATTATTTGGAAGTTATACGACCTTTCAGAGAGAATGAGCGTAGGCAACGGCCCAATTTGTGGAAAGAAAACTCATGGATCTTGCACCATGATAACGCACCGCCTCACAAGGCTCATATTGTGAACACTTTTTTGACCAAAAACTCGACAACTATCATCGAACTACCACCGCATTCACCGACCCCCTGTAACTTTTTCCTTTTCCTAAAACTTAAATTGCCATTCCGCGGACGCCGCTTTGAGTCGATAGAGGCCATTAAGGAGAAACCACTGAAGGAGCTGAAGAAGATCTCTTCAAACGCGTTTAAAAGGTGCTTTAATGACTGGACTAATCGTTGGCCTAAGTGTATTGCTTGGAATGGAGCCTATTTTGAAGGCGATAAAATAGATTTCTCGTTTTTTTTATTTTTTTGCTTTTACTACAATATTATGTGTTAGAAGAAATATGATAAATATTATATAGATATTAAACCTAATTGCATATGGGAGTGCAGCTACAACGGCCATCGAATGCGAATATAAGTTCTTACTTGACATTCTACTAAACAAATATATGTAAATTCTTAGCAATTTTTGGTACTGATTAGTAATTAAATGCTTTTGCCTAAACTTTGTAAAACAAAACAAGTGTTGAACATATGATCGGCGAATACAATATTGTTGAACACATGTTGATCGTCCGGTGAGAAGATGTTGGTGAGTTATTTGCGTATGCCCGATGCTTAGGCGTGTGAAAGTGATTGCTTGTAGATGAGTGATATTGCTAGGGTAGAGAGTTTCATGGCGAGTCCAGTAAAGGTTGGAGTATCGATGCTGGTAGTTTTTCCATTACGTGAGTCTCTTTTGATGTTGTCTTAACATTTTCTTCAGATCATTTTAATCGCGCTCTGACGACGCTGTGGTGTAGATCCAAGTTAGTTAACTGCCGCAAGGAGGAGATCAGATCTCTCGGTGGTGCTGGTACTTACCTGATCTAGGTTCTAGGACATAAGAACGTAGATGTTGATGAACTTGCTGATGAGCTTGCCAGGAAGGGGACTGAATTGGTGTCAGAATTGCCCGACTTATATCTCCGGCAAGCGCAGAAAATATAGAACTCCATTTTTTCATGTGCAATTCGAAAACACTGTGGCACCTGTACAATATTTTGGACAGTCCATAAGTTCGTGCGTTTTTTAAAGGTGGTTTTAAAATTAATAAAAAAGATGTTTTTGGTATTTATTAATCAATAATATATTTGCCGTCATTATTTACAATGTCTTCCCAACGTTTAGGCAAATTTTTAATTCCCTGCTCAAAAAATTGTTTGTCCTTGGAGCCAAAATACTCTTCGATATCCCCTTTTATAGCTTCTTTTGAGGAGTAGTTCTTGTTACTCATATGGGATTGAAGACCACGGAAAGGGTGATAATCACAAGGTGCAATATCCGGAGAGTATGTTGGTCTTGCGTTGTCGTGGTGAAAGAAAACTTTGCGTCTATTCACTAAAGACGGTCGATTTTTGTTAAGTGCCTCATTCAAGTTTGATAGCTGATGGGAATAACAATCAGCAATTATCGTCTGGTTTGGTTCCAGAAGTTTATAATAAACAATACCGATCGTATCCCACCAAATAGACAGGAGAATCTTCTTGGGGTGAAGGTCATCTCTAGGGGTCGGTTCTGGTGTTTCAACTTTATCTAACCATAAAGGACTAATTTTTCATCACCAGTAACGATACGGTTCAAAAAACTTTTCATTTTCCAGCCGTTGCAGCAGCTGAGACTACACATTCACTCTCTGCCGATGGTTGGCGACGGAAAGTCTATGCGGAACCCATTTTCCCAGCTTTGAAACCTTTCCCAACTGAACCAGGTGCCTGTGAACTGGGTGCCTGTGAACTGTTCCATGCGATGAATTTAACCTCTGAGCTATCACGAGTTCGAGCAAGGTGTCGGAGTTAAATATTTCAGAACGACCTGCGCGGGGCATCCGCGATCAAAATCACTCGTTGAATGCACAATATATCAAAGAAAATATAAATAGTTCCGTTATATGTCGCGAATAATTTTTTGTATGAAAAAATCGTACAAAAGTGAAATTATGGGTAAAATACGATCGAACTTATAGACTGACCTGATACTACCATATGCGGAAGACTCAGAAAGTCCCGAAGACTCCACGCTATTAAATTTTCAATTCGTAGCTGTATTTACCGGCCATTGGACGATCGGCTCACATGCGGAGAAGCTAAGCCCCAATGCAGAAGCTGTGAGGGCCTTGCAGAGAAAGATAGTGCTGAGTACTTTATCTGTAAATGTCCAGCTTACCTAAGTCCCAACAATCTTCTCCATTACATCAACAGCTCTGGCTGGCTGTAGGTACCTGCCTATTGGAGGTCTCAAACGGTATCAAAGCGGTGCCTTAATGCTACTTGAGGAGAGCCAGAGTGGTACTTAAACCCTCCCCCGGGCTGCACATCGATTTTATTGCATTTAAGCGGTATACTCGTATTTATCTCAAAAAGCTTGCAGTACCTTACACAGCGTCGCAATGTACGCTTATGTTTGTTGTTTCTTCAGTGTTTAGAAGCAGTAACTACGTTACTTTTATAGTTTAAAGATGTAATGAAGAAATGAAATATGTTTTGAACTCTAAGTTTGTATTGCATTTTTAATCAAGTTAGAAATATTTGTAAGGTGAACGCACACTTTACGGACTATGTGCACATAAATTTTAAAACTAAATCATTGGCGAAGCTTTAAACTTCGTACACCACAGCAAACACAACAAATAGCCAAGATAAATACGAAATAAAAAGTTGGCTTAAAGCACGTATTACCCTCAATTCACGGTGAAGTGGAAATAATGTATAAGTAACGACCAACACACTGCCAGCAACAACAAGCACTGGAACAGAAAACTTACATAAATACAAAAGCGCTCTGAGTGCATGCAAAATACCCTGTGAGGATAAACTGAAATGGTTCATTAAATTACTACTTTGCAACCGCAGGTCGTATTGTGGCACTCGCGAATGAATTGCGTGAAATGAAATAACAGTTGTTTGTTCTCTTCGCCATCTTGAAAGGCATCAAGTGCTCAACATCGCGGGCAAACATCTGAAAGTGACATTTCGAACTGAATTTTAATCGTTCTCCAAGCATTGATTCAACGCCAGTGTTAATTAAGCAACTATGAAGAAATTCAGGTCGTCGGCCCTAGTGGTGAATTAGCCCGACTTTACACCAAGTTGGCTAATGAGTACACAGGCAATGGTGTAGGCTACCTTTACAGACCTGTGAGCTACTTATCTTTGAAAAAAATTTAAGAGCAGCGAATGAAAGATGGCGTAATGAACCCATCTGCAGAATCGCCTACTCTCAATGCTAAACGCACAGATTCTCTGCTACGTCAAAATAAGAATAGTCTTAGCACACTGATTTCCGTTTTAACGGGGCACTACCCAATAGGCAGACATGCGCAGAGGATGGGCTTGGCAACAGATGACTGCTGCAGAAGCTATCTAAATGAGGAAGAGGAAGGGACGATCTCACAGCTTCTGTGCCATAGTTCCGCTCCATCCAGACGTAGATTCACCATTTTAAGGAGACATTTTTTAATGGATTGGAAGATCTCAGTACTGTGGAAATCAGGAATCAGGTAAGAAAAACCTCCCATTGTATTTCTGCCATTAAAAAGGTCCTCCCAAAAAATAACTGCCGTTTGGAGTCGGCTTGAAACTATAGGTTCCTCCATTTGTGGAACAACATCAAGACGCGGACCACAAATAGGAGGAGGGGCTCGGCCAAACATCCAAAAAGGGTGTACGCGCCAATTATGTATATATACACCACGTATTCTGTTGTTGTTGCAAAAGACATTCAATTACTTCATATTGCTCTTAAGGATTTCAAGATTCATACTAAGAGAGATTTTCATTAGCGAAAACTGACAAATGGTTGGCTTAATAACCCGCGGTATTTTGTGGCGTTGTGGACCGACTCATAATTTCTTCCAATGTTTTCTTATGAACTTCAAGTTTAGCATATATTAATTGCCTCAGAAGACAGGTGGTGTATGGGAATATATTAGTTTGGTGAAAAAGAGATCCATTCTCTTCTCGATAGATGGCTGTAGTGAGCGATATCTCGTAAAGTATCGGCCAAACAATTTAAAGTTTATGGTCATTGTCATGATGATATTTCACACTGAAAAAGTTCTTTTGGTGTTTTCTTTTTGTTCCATTCAGTTTTGAGTTACAGGGTGTCGACTATGGAAGTCAACAAAGAAAAAATTTACAGTTTTTCATTGATAAAAACGAAAATGCAAGCCAAGCCGATGCTTATGGCGCCGATAAGGGGAACAGCTAATTACGTGCAATTTTGTTTTGCCGATTCTGTTCAGGCATTTTCGATGTTAAATGTCTATAAAATCCCAGAAATAATCGAACTTGACCGTCATATTAGTAGTCGTAGAGTCGCCCAAGAGCCATAGATAGTTCATATTGTAAAACAGTTTTAAACCATTTGCCCAAAAATTTTACGCAAAAATAATGGATTTCTTTTTCCCCAAACTAATATTCTTCTTCTTGTTTCTTCTTCTTCTTTGTCCCTTAAGTGCTCACGACCGAGAATGAAGATGTTAAATTCTCTCGCGAGAACGAAAACTAATTAAATTTCCTAAATGTGATGTTGCCGAATTCGCAGGAGTCCCATAAATCAGCCAATTTCCCTACAGAGTGGCGAATTTACGTATGCATACATTCGTTACAAAACAAAAAAAAACCAACCCGCCGCTATGTGCCGAAACAATCTCACAACTATCAGCAACAAGGCTACACAAAAGTATCAACAAACACTCGTGCCACAACAGCCACCTCAAACAACAATAAGCATCATTAAGTGATATAATCAACAAAAAAAACGAACGGACACAGCCAAACAAGCGCACGAATGAAGGAACAAGGGAAGAAGGGACGGACGAGCGGAACGAATACTAAGAATGCAGGACACCACAAACAACTGGCAACAAAATGAAGTAGCACCGCCTGCCAACCAGCCTCCGCCGTCGTCTAGCCTTCATGCATAGAATCAATCTCGAGCAGGTGCCTTCGTACGTACATATGTGTGTATGTATGACTGTGTTTACGTGCATGCTCTTGAGATTGTTCTACATATGCCTGAGATGTTCTTAAGTAAGTAAGTGCCGAAGTGAAAAAACTTGTACTTACATGTGTGTGAATTAAATACATGTAAGGATGCCAAGCTTGTGAGCTAGGGGTGTTAATGAAACGAGGTAAAGAGATGCCAGCGAGAGGAAGGTAGACTTACTTGTATATGAGTGCTAGTGTCAAATCTCGATTCACTGGTTCCAAAGTTGTGTTCAACTGGTGTACTTTCAGCCCAATAACTTGGGCTAATTGTATAGCGTTTCCAATGGCTTTGGGTTCCGCCATGCTGATATTGAAAAATAGGGTTCCAGCCGGAGTAGCCTACTTCATTAGGGTATTCAACCTGTCTACGGCTACTCTTATCACCCCTGAAAAGTGGAAAACAGGAAGAGTGGTGTCCATCTACTGAAATCTGTACACCCGCCAACCAAGGGGAATCTTATCACCCGATATCTTGCCTTTCCCCCAGTAGTGAATAACCTTGAGGCTCTTCTACTTTCGTTCACCGTTCTTCACGAAACATCTAACCTCAGTAGCACGGCGATGTGCACAAAACCACCCTAGCACATCAAACCGTAAACACGCGGATATACCGCGAGCTTTACTAAAAGTGCACCTGCTAGAGAACGGTCCTACTAGCATTGCACCTATCGGAGGCTTTCAATACAATTTGCCATTCCACGCTACTAGATCATATTGAACAATTTACTCGTCCGCTGGGTCTCAGTTCGTTGGTTGGTTTGTAAAGTTAGTGATCCACAAATTACAATAAATCTGGGATCAACACCCGCCAGTAACATTTCGAGATTAAAATTGATTACAAGCAGAGAAGGAGATGTCCTTTCTCCCTTGCTTTTCAATTTCTACATCTCGAAACTTTCTCAACCACCAGTTGGAGCTTCATTCATCTCAGATATTGCCGATTGATCCCTATTGCCGGCGTCCGGCAATGACATCCATTGCTAGTGTTCCAACTTTTCCCATGTAAAGGCAAGGGGACCCTTTACACGATCTTAATGAAGGAGGTCAACTACAACTGAGAGTCAAAGGTGATGACGCACTAATATTGACTATCATTAACCCCAAGTTACCAAGTTACCTCGATAGTTTGCTTTCTTTCCTGGCGTATAGAACCAAAATTGCCGCTAGGGTTCGACCCGTCCGTAACAAGGAACGTCAAATCGCCAGCCGATTCTGAATGAGGGGGTGCCCAATTGGCCCCTAGGAATGAGTGGCGGCACACAGGAGATGAAGCTCCAAACCTGATAACATACTGCTATCAGGACAGCTACGAAATGACTCCTGATATCCCCTTTACAACTTACGATATTCTTGCAAGTAATTCCAGCCGGGATGCTTCCGCAGGAATACTCGGAAAAACTCCGACGCAACATATGGCCACAGTGCATTGTAGTCGCGATAAGGTCCTCCTGACTCCCACGAGAGGGAGTCTACTCATCCAGACCACTGATGCATAGGTGATAATAGGTCTTATCATAGCCGTGTAGATCCATAGATCCTTGCTAGGAGCAAGACCTCACGTTTTCCCTAAGATACCTTTGCACTGCCAGAAGGCTGTCAGAGCTTTGGATGCCTTTCTTTCAACGTGTGGTTTCCAGAGGAGTTTACTATCGAGGATTAAAAAATAAATAAATAATTGGCGTGTACACTTCTGTTAGGTGTTTGACCGAGCTCCTCCTCCTATTTGTGGTGTGCGTCTTGATGTTGTTCCACAAATGGAGGGACCTACAGCTTCAAGCCGACTCCGAACGGCAAATATTTTTTATGAGGAACTTTTTCATGGCAAAAATACACTCGGAGGTGTGCCATTGCCTGCCGAGGGGCGACCGCTATTAGAAAAATGTTTTTATTAATTTTGCCTTCACCGAGATTCGAACCAATGACCTCTCAGTGAATTCCGAATGGTAATCACGCACCAACCCATTCGGCTACGGCGGATTACTCCAAGATATTTGATTTCTTTGGATAGCTGGATTGTGACTCCTTTTAGCTTAGGCAGAACGATTCCATCAAGCTTCCTCTTTCTGGTGAAGAGCACAATGCCAGTCTTCGTGGGATTTGCCGATAGCCCATTCGTACACCACCAAGTATCAATCATATCCATAGTTTTCTGCACTTTCCTACAGTTGTTCATAAGCGAAGGGCCTGTTACTAAACAGGCAACGTCGTTCAAACTGTTGCTGGGAATAAATGAAATGAAAATACCCATTTTGAGTCAAGTTTTTCAAACCAATTAATTTTGTGGTTATTGTGTTGTAGTCGCTTACTAAACTCTGTCAGTGCAATGTAGTTACTGGTCGTTTCCGTCTAGCTCAACTGATGGTAGCCCAGGCGGTAGAAAACTTGCTGTTTCAACAGGTCCAGAGGGAAAGGGGTGTTAGGTGAGTGGGTTTGTTCGCTGAGCATTTTGTTGTGCTCCTTGACTGTTGTAGGGGGGACAAGTCTGGAGCTTTGTCCACTACGAATCACTAGTTTCAGGCGGCCAGTCAGGCACAGCATAGTGCAGAACCAGCTGGTCAATTGCATTAAATGTCGTCAGCAGCATTTTTTTGTTTTTGTACCAAGTACAGCCGGCTAGCGATTTGAGAACTTTGTGCGGTTTTGGACTTTAATACCAATTGCGGTTGTGTGCGCAGAGAAGGAGAGCAAACTATCGAAGGTAACTCCCAAAATTGTGGGGTTGTTTACTGTCGGTATTGGTGTGTCGTCGTCTTTAACATTAAGCTGTAGTTTGATTACGTTTGTCCAGGTGGTAATGAGGAATACCGTGGAATTAGGGGGGAAAGTTGTAGGTTCCTCGCAGGGAAGAAGCGAGAAAGGCAGGCAAGGTAGTCGTTTACCTTGATGCACAGGCCATCAATGTCATTGCCCGACGCCACTATCGGGCAGTCGTCAGCGTAGGAGACCAGGGAGTCTCGCCCTGGTGGCGGGGGGAGTTTCGAGATATAGAAGTTAAAAAGCAAGGGTGAAAGAACACCACCCTGCGAAGTCCTTGCTTTATTTTCCTCTGGTTTAAGATTTGGTCTCGAAATATCAACGACGAATGACGACCACCCAGGAAGTTCGCGGTCCACCTCTTCAGCCCTAGCGGGAGTGTCGACTGTAAAATATCATCTAGTAGCGTGGCTTGGCTGACTGTATCGAAAGCCTTTTTTATGTCCAACGCTACTAAGGCAGTCCACTCGCAGGGGAGGTTTTGGTTGAGCCCGCGGGTTATCTGAGTGTTAATGACAATGAGTGTGAGGCTGGTGTTGGGTATTTCGTGTAGAGCGGGAGTAGAAGGGATTCAAGAGTCTTCACTACTGGGGAAAGGAGAGTTATCGGCCGATAAAAGTCCCCTTGATTGGCGGGTTTCCCAGGTTTCAGTAGTGGAACCACTCTCCCTTATTTCCACTTGTCAGGAATTATGAGAGTGACCATAGACATATAGAAAACCCTTGTGAGGTATTCTAGTCGCAATGGACCCAACTTTTTCAACATCAGCATGTTTAGTCCGTCAGGGCCAATGGCTTTAGATGATTTCATTTTAATGATTGCCCCCTGAATCTCATCGCTGGAGTAAGCAAGTGGCGCTATGTTGTTCGTCAGTTTGTGCAGCCAGCTTCAGTCTGGTGGCACTACGCTTGGATCGGGCGTGCGGAGGATGCAGTATAAATTGCCGGCTAAAGTAGCTCGCGCATCTCCCAAAATAGTAGGGTTGTTTACTGTCGGCTTTGGCTTTGCGTCGTCGACTTTAGCCCGGAGCGTTAGAGGGGAAAGTTGTCGATTCCTCGCAGTAAAAGAGCAAGAAAAACTGGTGAGGCAATCGTTTACTGTGGCGCACAGGCCATCGATGCAGACCAGGGAGACTCCCTCTGGAAGCTGGGGGAGCTAATTATTTATTTATTTACCATATTTATTAATAATGAAATATAATTATTGTATAAAGAACTATATTACAAAAAAGAGGCACTAGCTACTAAGACTATCGGCCTGATGTTTATCTAATATATGTATTTTAACATTACTGAGTATAACAACTTTAGATTTTAGAGAACAATAAGATTTTGTCATCATTGTATTATACAAGATATAGTAGATTGTTTTGGTATATAAACTTGTAAATATCTTTAACATTATCGGATGAGTATTTTCTTAATGCGACGGAAGGTGATTGGTTTTTAAATATTGTTTTCCTACTATTGGGAAACTTAGGGCAATGATCTAAAATGTGATTTATAGACAGTGGGCGGTTGCATATACTACATTCGGGGGCTGCTTTCCCAGTTAGGAGGTGTTCGTGGCTAATTTTAGTATGACTTAGACGGCATCTTGTGAAAATGTTTACCGGCTGAGAGGAGCATTTCAATGGGATATCTGGTCTGTTTCGTTCCGGACTTATGTGCTTGTAGGCATGCTGATATTTGCACCAATCGTTGTGTGTGAATTCTTTAATAAAGGCATTGATTATGTGTTTAATATCCGCCTTAAAGTAAATGTTGTGAAAAATACTTGGTGAGGTGCTAGCTTCCTTGGCTGCTTTGTCAGCGAAGGTGTTACCACCAATTCCGCAATGCCCCGCGACCCACATAATTTTAATTTTGGAGCTGCATCTGCAAAGGGCGGATCGAATTTTTATAGCTCAGGGTTCATTGTATGCAGTGTTGTTAAGAGCAAGAAAGGAAGACTTACTGTCCGAGCAGATTATGTATTTGTCTTTAGCTTTGGAAACGTAGTCGACTGCAAAGGTAATCGCCAGAGCTTCTGCGGTAAAGATGGAGCAATGCGGGAAAAGTAGACCTTTTTTAATGAGTACTCCTTGTTCATTCACCACCGCAAATGAGGTGTTCAGGTTGTCTTTGGATCCGTCTGTGTATACAAAGCTCCAGCCATTAGTGCTCCACTCACTATGTATTTCGTAAAAAAGCTTTCTATATATCAGGGAAGAGGTATTGCATTTGGCATGATCAAGAAGATTTGCGATAAAGGCGTTTTCTGGAAGCTTCCAGGGTGGAAATTGTGGAGCAACACATAACGTTGGTTTAAGAAAAGGATCTATTTTTCCAGCGTATTTTATGACTTTGCGGATAATGAAAGGTCGCCTTAGTTCTGTGTTCCTTTTGATCGCCTTTTTTACGTCACTGTTCAGTATTATATTGTTGGATACATACAGTTTTGGGATTAAACGCAGAGTGTTTTGATGTACACGGTCTTTCAATTCCGGAAGCCCCGCTTCGGCTAGCAGGTTTTTGACAGGGGTGGTGGGAAACGCTCGTAGACTTTTGCTTGCTGCTGAGTGGTAAAGTTGTTGTATGCCAGCGAAGGTCTTTTTAGCACACTGTCCATACGGACAAAATTAAAATACGGTACACTAGACAGCATGTGAAGGCACCCCGCACGACACTAACCACCTTTTCACATGCCCCAACAAACCCACTCATCTAATACCCCTCTCCCTCTGGACCCAACCCGTCGAAACAACCAGTTTCCTGGGCCTACCGTTAGATGAGCTAGACGAAGACGACCGGTAATTACACTACACTGACAGGGCGAAGATACTGCTACAACAACAACAACAACCGATAAAATTAAAGATTTTGTTACATTAATGAGGGAGGGGAGCTAATTAATTTTGTGGTCATTCTTGTTGTTGTTTTAACATAAATTTTTTGTGAAATGCAGTGTCATCGTTTGTCAGAGGCATCCGGCAACACTGGCATGGGAACGCGTATAATTTAACAGAAAAAAAAGTTCAGCCCCGGCAAAATCTCTTAATAAGAACGCAAACAAAAAATTCTTTTGGACAATTTATTTTCACTTGTTTCAAGAATCAAAAGACAACAATGAACATATTTAGTTAATATTAATCAATGGTATAATGAGTACATCTCCTATTCATTTATTATCTCCTTTAGAGTTGCAATTCAATTTAATGTAATAGTTAGGATTTTCTCTACGCGATCACGCATTGCTTTTGTAATTACTTTGCATGCTGCTGTGTTGCCATTGCTTATAGTTTAGCTATAAATTACAACTAGAAAATACATGTAAATACGAGTTTCTTTAAAGTTAAACAGCTTGAAAATTTGCATAATAAAAATATGTTTGTTCTCCACAAAATACATTATAAATTCCTTTTACACATACAACAACACGTTACCTAAACATTTTCGAATTGATTTCGTTTTTCTAAATCAATCGCCTATAATACTTAATTTCAACACAGATAAAAGTTCGTTCAGATAATATTCACAAATATACCAAATGTACATAGCCAGGATATGTATCAGTACCATAGAGTTGCCATATAGTTGGAAATTTAAACTACCTTAGCTTGAAATAAGTTAACATCTCAAACATTCTAATGCAACATAATAAATTTTCAATCACACTTAGGTACAAGTATGCTTAACAACAACAAAAACTAGGAAAAAAGGGATATATTTACTTTAGGAATGTTTCGTTATTAATTCGTCGTTCAATCCCAAACGGACGTATGATTACACTGAGAAGTTTGTGCTTTGCATACATGCAGCGGTAATTTGTAGCACACAACCATAGGAAACAAACAATAACGTCGTAGTACAAACAGTTAAGCACTAACATCGATTCCCATACAGTTCAGTATTACGTTTTTTAGAGGGTTTTGGAATGTTTCTTTAAAATACCATTAGAGGTAAGCGATGCTCACTTTGCCCATGACGCCTTAAACCTGAAAGCCAGGCTTCATTGTTAGTTTATCGTGAC
Organism: Anastrepha ludens; assembly: GCF_028408465.1. Classification (NCBI taxonomy): domain Eukaryota; kingdom Metazoa; phylum Arthropoda; class Insecta; order Diptera; family Tephritidae; genus Anastrepha; species Anastrepha ludens. The sequence continues at coordinate 4,429,111 of NC_071499.1, read as the reverse complement.
GCGAAAATCATTTACGCCCAAGAACGCCGCAGTCAGCGTCACATGTAAGATGGCGATGACTTGCGGGACCTTGAACGTGGCTTTGAAGGACTCTTCAGACTGTGACGTGAACCGCTACGAGACTTAAACCCATCGCTCCAAGGCTCTGAAACACGTCCATACCAGTGTACTAGGTCCATCACTTCCAACTGGCAAAAGCGAGAAGGTGAAGTGTAATTAGTTAGTAAATGCAATTTGCAAACGCAAGACATACCTGCAGGGTTTGCGGTAGCTCTTTGAACATTTCCTGTTTGGTCAGATTCGCATGCTGTGATAGGAACGATAGGCAATTCGACTTCAACGCAGTGGCCATGTAACGATCGGCGATGCCCAACAAGCAAAGCACTGAGCCCTCGTCAATCAGCGAGTTCAAAGTATTTTCGCACAATTCCTAGCAATCGCAAGCATTTATTTATAGTTTTTATTTTTCAATCATCGCAATCAATATTACCTTCAAATCATAGACTGAGTAACGATCAGATAACAGCATCAATTCACAAATCTGTTCAGCGCCCACAGTCTTGTCTATCGGTGCACCGTAGATGTAGAGCAGCAAGCGACGAAATATCACTGGCGAAGTGTCGGCTATGATAATTTTTCTGAGAAGCAAATGGATAGTCGCTTATGAGCTCATCGTATTTACGCATTTACACACAACCACGAAGCTTACCTCTTGATGCTCTCCTGCATGCCGGAGAGCAGCGCCTTTTTGAACCACTCGCAACGCGACGAGACAATCACTCGATGTGCACGAAAGGTGTGCACTTGTGTGGGCGGCCGCTGTAGTTGCACCGCATGCGGTGCTTGCAGCTGCCCGTGCGTTTGCGCGCCTCCGCTGTCGTCCTTGTTCAAAATTATTATTCCAGGCAGCTGTGTGCTGCTCTGCGCGTAGGTGTGCACCTCAAATTCCATGTCTGCCAGCTGAGCTGAGTGCAGAAGACGTAAGGCATTTTTCGATAAATTACTATTCGCAGCTATGGGCGGCTCGCACAAGTGCTTTGTCAAATTCAGCTGCATGGGACACATTAAAAAGCGACATTGAAATATTTTAGTGGAATTGTCTCGCTACACAAAAGTCTACCTTTACATTTTTGTAGTCATAAGAGCGACGACGCTCCATTGCCAAATCATCGGTCACATCCTCCATGTGGTTATCTTGCTCTGCCAGCTTTAATTCGTGCTCTAGGATGTTGGATGGTTCCAAAAGTCCCAGCTCAATGAGTGACTGTGTGAATTCCTGCCTTTGCACCAGTTTGCATACCTAAAAATACGCTTTTCAGTAAAAATAAGCAAATAAACAGCAGTCGAAATGGACGCACGTTGCTAATGGAGTCGCGCAGTGCTGACTTGTGATCGAAAACCTGCACAATTACACCATTCTGAAATGCACACAAAGAATTCGTTTACTTAATTATTTCTATGTGCGTTTTATGCAATCACTCCTACTATTTGACTTGTGGCCAACTTGAAGCAGAACTTAAATTCCTTCCAGCCCAATTTCTCGTCAACTCGATCAGAAAGATTCTCCATAATCAAAATGTATGCAGGTATGTCGATAATTAACTGCTCCAGATTTTGATTTATCGTGCTGCGTTTGCTTAAATAGTCCATATCGCAGAATGAAGTTCTGGAAAATAGAGAAAATTACGGGTTCATTAGAAGTGCGTTCAATTTGTGACGCTTTCTTGCAGCGCTAACTTTTTGTCCCTAATAATTTCGAGTGCTGTGGCGATTCGACCGTAAATGTCACGCATCTTTCGCACCTCGTACATATACAATACGAATTTGAGATCATTCTCCGCAGTCATTAGACGCTTCTTGTCTGTTGGATTATCGTAAAGTGTCAGTCCCACTGGCGGGCCACGTCTGAGTCTAGGCGACATGGGCGGTGGACTGAACAGTGGTGCTGCATTATTTTCCAAAACCACGTTGGCGCTGATAAAAGCGCTGTTTTGCGTTTGGGTTGCAATCGAGTTGTTCGCCTGCTGTCTCAGCGACAAATCCAAGTGCGAACAATTTATGTCCTAAAAGGCGCGAGTGTCATAAATTGAGTTTTTTTTTTTTAATTTAGCTGCCTACTCACTTTGCACATCTTTTCCAAAGAGTTTTTGATTTCCTCAATTACATTAGTTAATATTACCAATGCGGATTCGATCTGAAAGTTCAGAATAAAGTTTTAATTGTAAATAGTTAAATTTTGAGAAAGTTTTTGTCAACTTGCTTCAGGTACTAAATAATTCACCAACTCCGCCTTCTCCTCCACATTTAGACTCATGAAGACATTTAAAATATTACGCAAAAGTTGGTGTATTTGTGACATGAAAATGGGAATTCGTGTGCGCACGTATTTGATGATTTCATTCTTCTGGTATCGCGTTATATCAGAGGCATCTCGTATGAAAATATTGCAAAACTGCAATACTTTTGCGCATCCTGCAATGAAGGAAATATTCAATTACACTATTCAGGCAGACAAGAAGGTCTACGCCCACAGCCTACCGATTGCTGATTCTCTGAGGCAGTCTTTGAACGCCGCATAAAGTGAGGCGGGTTCGTGCGATATGGTGACAGGATTGATTGCTTGAATGATGTGGTTGAGCACCGTGTGGGAGTCCATCAGCGTATTAACCACAACTGAAAATATTTGCGTTAAATTAAATTAGTAAATTATGAGACACCTCATATTCGATTCTCATGCGCTACTTACACTTCTTAAGCTGTATGAGCTTTAGATACTTTCTAGTCGGATCCACCATTTTGGTGAGTGAAGGTTGCGTTTCCGCGAAATTGATCAGCTTCTCGCACGCATTCTCGTCCATGTCGGGCATTAGCGACTCCGTGTACAGCCAATGCAACACTGGCGTCAACAAAAATGTCGGCAAGTTGTAGAGCACGCCCACCGGCGTTAAAGGCGAAGAAGGCGGTGTATCCATTGAACTTGGAAATGGTGAAGGGCTGCGCGCCCGGTACGGTGACAGAGGCGGGCGTCTAGTGTTGCACACAGTAGTTGTTTCTGTGGGCTGCAGCAGAAAGTCTTGACAAAAATTGAATATATTCTTGCAATGGGATTGCGCCTCCAGATGTGAATCGGAACTGGAAGTGGGTGGAAAACGGCGCATGCCACCACCTCCAACACTCGGTACGCTTTTATCATTGAGTACAGCATTGCTACTGGTTGAAAGGCAATTGAAAGAATTAGACAAATGCGCACCGCGATGAGCTATTAAACCACTGTTGCTGCCAGCATTTTGGTGTTCAGAGGGGGGTTGCAGGTAGATGGGAGATAGATTCAGGCGCGGCAAAGACTTCTGGCTGTCGTCATTATTTTCGGCGCCTGATATGGGCAGCGTCACAGAGATCTTGATGGAATTGGAAGCGCCGTCGCCGTCCTGGCATTTCTGAGATGGTTGGTATAGCTGCGCTTGCAAGATGTCGTGGTTTTTGCAAGTATTTTGCGGCTGCGGTAATATTGACTCGTTCGACAGCACGCACATGCTACAGTCGAAACCATTTAGGCGCAGTACGGATGAGTGCACATGGAACTGCAATATGGCGATTAGTTGCTTGTTATAGATTTCAAATGTTTAATATTAACACAAACAATTTTATATGAGACCTTTTAAAATAAAAATGCGAACTCAAACAGTCAACGAAGTGAAGCAGCGAAATGATAACTAAAAATCAAAATAAATAAATTAACAAACAAAAACAACTGCATATGCGTGTTGCGATCGAACAGCATGAACTTACATCAAAGCCATCCGAGCTTTTGATGATTACATCCGTGAAATAAGACTCCTGCAATGCCTCTGCGAAAGAGAACTCCTTTTCCTGTCCAGCAGCATGGCACTCCTTCAGCCGCTTGCACTCCAATGTATACCAGTTTTCGCAGTCCAAAATTAATGTATCAGTCGGTGTTAAAGTGTTTGTCTGCAAGACATAATCATTAATTTTGAAGGCTAAAAAAGTAGCACCAATGCATTTACTCTAAATTCTATGCTATGTCCAGCAAAGGCGCCGAATACTAAACGTAGATTCGTTTCGTTCACATCGAAAGTTTCACAACTAAATAAGACACTCGCCGAATCGCAGCAAGTGCCGCAGTCTTTTGATTCAGGAAGTGGATTAACCAAATCATTATACCAGGTGATATCGTTCGTATCGTCCAGGCGAAATTTAATGCTGAAAATGCAAGATTACGATTAATTAATACCAATAAATCAGACATTAGTAACGAAACTTACCCTTCTAAGCCAGAAATTTCCGTTTTATGCTCAAAGATGCAAGACACGATCTAAAAAAGATCCGCAATTTTACTGAAATTGCCGTAGAAATTTAGCCGGCGCTTACTTACCTCCCAAGTGCCAAGGAACGTATGCTCCGCCATGGCGCTGGACGATCGCTGCTAAACCTCACGTTCTAATAATTTCCGTTTGCTTTTCTATGGTTTGAAATTGGGTTTTAACAAATTCTACACATTTGGAAAATCAACGAAAATTTTTGTGTACCCATCAGTCAGTGTGTTTGACGTTTTCTTCTATTCTCTACTTCTTACAGTAGAATACGGGGAAAATCGCAAACGTCAAATTACACTCTCTGGAATATGTTTGTGTGAATGTGAATGTCAGCTGTTTTTCGTTTAGTCTCTATTGACATTTGGTTGCCAAAAATAACGAGCTTACTCAAACATACTTAACGCCCAATTAGTCACCAATGAAGTTTCAGAGTAAACAGAATTTTCTCGTATTTGGGTTTTGTAGAGTGCAAGTTGTATTTCTTTTTCACCGCATGTTGGCATGAGCGCAGGGTTACCGCTGATTAGTTCGTATGGAAGTCTTTGAATAAATATTGGTCAAACTTACTATTTTACATCAAACAAGATTGCGCCCATCAGAAAGTACGTAACGTCACATTGGCTGAGTTATGTAGCGTTGCCAACCATTTGCTCTTAGCAATAAATTTAGTGCTTTTTTATACCCAAAATGAGAAAATTTTAAAAACATGACATAATGTGATTTTTTAATAAAACACAGAAAGTGGGTAACAAAAAAACATTCTCAAACAACGAACAGAATAAGTTAAAGCAGATTACCTTTAATTTTTGTAAAATATCTCAAACTCAAATTCAATTCCCTTGCCTACGCTTTTCAACCATAGAATATTTACGTATATACAAATTTACATAAACCAACACACAGTTTTCAATAAAATTACATTATGTACATAAGACTAACTAAAAGTAGAAGTCGAAAAGGATATAACAGGTTTTGGATTCTACAAACTCACTTCAATTGAATTAATTTTAAGACAAATAATTATAAACATTTCAACACATCATTTCTCCATTAAGCAAAAACGAACTGTTTTCGTCTGTTGTTTTTGGCGCGTTTCTTCTGGCAGTCTGCATTTCGCCTATCAGCTGTACAAAATCCCATAATGTGTGAGTGCTGCCAAGTTTTTAAACGTCCTCATGGGCGCGCTCTCTCTCAAAATGAAGAAGTTTCACATCTTATTATCTATGTCCGAGACTAAATAACAAAAAAAAACAAATGCTGAATCAAGTTACGAAAATGGTAATCTCGCCATACTGGTGCTAATACACATACGACGTCACTCATTGTCAAAGTCGCTGAGAGCAAAGTAACGGTACCCCGATAGGTGCTATCTCATTATTCTTTACATCATGATTTTACATTACACAAATGAACAGATATCGTAAAGACCTAATATCGATTGTTTATCTTTACTTTAAACACAAATTGAAAACTCCGTTGCTAACAATAACAAATCACATGAATTGTTGAGTCTTTCTAATAAAATTGTATCAATCCTATCAAGACCAAATATTAAAGGGCTTTCCAATAACAGGTGTTATTGTGAATAGCCCGCTATTCAATAGCCGCTGATTAACGATTTTTTTGACCGGGATTGGATGGTATTGAACTGGACAACGTTTATTTTCAACAAGACGGCGCTACGTGCCACACAAGCAGCGAAGCCATTGATCTTTTACGGGAAAAGTTTCTCTCGAAAAGGTGGTCACAATTGGCCAACGAGATCTTGTGATTCAACACCTTGTGACTTTTTTCTTTGGGGCCACGTGAAAGAGAAGGTCTACGCTAACAGCCCAGGGTCGATTCAAGACCTCAAAGATGGAATTCGTGAGGACATCGAGGACATAGGGCAGCCACTTTGCAATTCGGTTAAGGAAAATTTCATGAAAAAGATATTGTCCTGTTCTGTCCACGTTCCTGGTAGTCATTTGCCTGATGTTATTTTCCACTATTAACGGCATACCTCCCTCTTTATAATGAAATAAACATTCGATTATTTATATTAAAAAATAGAATTTTTCTTTGAATATCAAAATAACACCTCTTATTGGAAAACCATTTATATAAATGAGTAGAACAAATATTTTATATTTTTATTATAATAGGGTTTTTATTTTCTTTTTTGTTGTTTAGTATACACGAAGTTTAATTAAATATTTTCAAGATTCATATAATTTATTAATTTTACTTGCATCTCTGCTGGTATATTGTTGTTGTTTTTTTTTTTTTGTTTTTGGCAGATATGAGTGTAAAATGTACATCTGCGTATGTGCGTCTTGAGTGTGCATTTTTGGGGAATTCACTGGCAATGTTGAAATGCTTGAGTGTGCACTGTATATATGTTTGTATGTATTTGTAAATATGTATGTATATGAGAATGTGTTTGTAAATTCGCTTGGTTTTTATGTATGCAGGTGTGCATGTATGCGCACACGAATATGTGTAGACCAGCCTGCACAGACTGGCCGAAACGTCAGCGAGTGGAGTTGCAGGGCTTTGTAATGCCTTCCACTGACGCCTTGTCGGATTTTTAAAGTGTGCTTGTGTTTTTTGTTTTAAGTTGCTATTAAATATGTTTTGTGTGATTCTTCTCATTAATTCTTGGCATTTATTTCTTTGTGTTAAAAGTTAATATAGATTTCTATGCTTATTGCCTGAAATTTCCATGAGCCCTGATTTCTTTGAGATTTAGTAAACACAATCGTAACATTAACAACACGAATTTAGTACTTTTTTTTGTTTTTACAATATAATTTTGTTATCAATAAAAATTCGAAAAGGAGCCATAAGTACAAGATTTGGAAATTGTTTCTGTATTTCGCATTTTAATTTAGCTCATTTCATGTTTTTGCTATACACAATTTAAAATTTTAAATTTGTTGTAATTATTATTTTTATTTTTTTTAACTTTATATCAAATCACAGATTTTGTTTTTGTCTTCAAATTTGCGTCTTATATAGTTCCTCTTTTAATTCACTGGTTTTTTTTATATATTCCGGAACAAAGGAATAGTGCAGAAGACCAAATTTATGAATATTTCACTTTTTTATTTTATTTTGAGCTTAAAGTTAGAATTTTGTTTCATAATTTTGACTAAAGTACAATACAATAAAATTTCCAATTAGCTAAAGAGCGATTTTTAATGTTGAATAAATTTAATTTTTGTTTCAATTTCCTGTTTTTTTTATTCTGAATTTTGAAATATCTTGAAAATCGTGATATGCGTTGCATTTTGTTTAGATTTGTTGAAAGATTTTCAGTTCAAAAGTAGGAGCCTGAGGTAAAAGTGGTTGACTGACTTTTGTTGAATTCTGTGACGAAATTTGTGCAAAAAAAAAAAATACTTTCATCCGTTAACAAAAACTGACTTCTAATCAAGTCCCGTTAATATCATATGTTGTTTTTTTTTTTAATATAAAGAAGCTGCGTCGGCTACTTACGAATGTTGCCCAACACTGTACAGTTCTGCAAGAAAATGTGGCATTTCTGATGGCTATTTCAATATTTTTCAGCAACTTCGCGTGCAATTTTGTGAAATATTTATTAATTTATTTAGTAAATTTCTTTTATTTAACTGTTTACACGCATACAGACTTTGTTACATACAGAGAAATTTAAATTTCCTAGGCTGCTCGCACGACTACTCGGCTTACAATGCCTAAAAAGGCTTTCATAGTTTCATGCAAGCAGGTTTCAAATAAGAGGCATTTTTGTCACCCGGAGCACTTTCGCAATTTAACTTAAAAAAGAAAATTCAATCCTCCTTCGTTTATTAAAAAAAAAAGTTTAATTAAAAATAGTTTTCACGCACAACACATTTTATCTAAATACATATTAATGCACCGTAACTTATAAGAAAAAAACACTAAATTTAAAAACCTGAGCTCTTAGTGGCACCTCTCCCATCTAGCCTTGTTTGCTAATTCCATATGGAAAGGGTCCTGGCAACGACTTAAAATACCATAAAATAAAATAAATATATAAAGAAAAAATGAATATTAGAAAGAAAAGGTAACAGCAGTAAGCCTAACACAGTGTGACTTCAAAATACGGCGCCAATAAATATACGGCGTCATAAAAAAAAGTGTACTCGTATACGAGCAACTTTTTTAGCGCCGCATTCGCTGCAAATGCATTGTTTGTACATTTATAACGGTAATCTGATAATAGAAACTAGTGAGAATTAGTCATTACTCGCTCACTCCAGTGACCACTGACTGTAGTTCGAACCTTACAAAAAATATGTCGGGTGTGTTTTTAGCTGCATGAGAACTATCGATATCGTTAACTATGGCTTGACAGCTGAGAATGGCGAGATGTGTTGGCATTTCTGTGCGGTAAGGTTTGAAAAGTCATTAGGAATCGTTTAACGTCAGAAGAACGCTTTCAAACTGTGGGAATTTACTTTGAAAAAAAAAAAAAAAAATCTGTACGCGATGTTCAACGAAGTGTTGAAAAGACTCTGAAATGTCGACTTGTCGTTTTGCTAGACTTGTTGGCCTTTGTGCTCCGGTTGCGTCGAAAGTTTTGAGTCAGAGTTTTTGGCTTACGTGCCCATAAAATACAGCTCTTGTGCAAGAATTGAAGCCAAATGACCATCGTTTGCGTCGCATTTTTGCTGATTGTGCGCATTTAGACTTATCATTCAGATTTATTGAAAATTATATATTTCCCTGTAACTCCTAGTGGAGCAAAGGACCTCAATTTTCCGTGAGGAGTTGCCTGTCTCCCATCGGTCGCGTTCCCAGGTAGCGGATAGGGGAACGCTCGGGTTGTAAAATACCACTCGCGGACCAAAACGGGCAATACCTGCTTGAAGCTGTAGGTGGTTTTCATGGATCACTAAGCTAGGATAAGCGGTCTAGCAACCTACTTATTCGAATCTAAATTGCTAGCAAATCGTATTGGAAAGAGTCGTCAAACATTGAGCTGGTCGAGTGGAACTGTAACTCCCGAAGCCACGGCGGACGTATGCCGGATGTCATAGTTAGAAAATATATGCCAAGAAATCATCTACCAGATTATAAGTAAGTCTGGATCACTAAACTTAAATCGGTGTTAGTCTATCACTCATCATTCGTCGCACAGACTATATTTCCTTCTTTTAGTTAAAAAAAATGAGTGAAAATTAATAGAATTATTATATTATTTCTATTAAACTATTTATGAAAGCTCTGTTAGTGAGGTGCTGTGACGGGAATATGTCGAATTTGCAAAACAGTAGACGTGGCGTAGTCTATTAGTTGAATATTTAGTGATCCAGGGTTAAAAGAACATTTCATTCCAACAATATTTCTGTTTTGTATTATCATTTTGAGTTCTCAAGCTCTTAAAAAAAACAGCCGATATTTGACCACAAAATGCTTTTAAAATTATCTTTGCTAAATATTTTTTACTTTAAGGGGACAGATATCTGTAAAATTTCGAAATTTTTTTTTTTCATAAAATGTTAATATAGTCCTTTAAGACTTTGTCAAAAAAATGTTTAGAACGTAAATTTAAGTATTTCTTATATTACAGATTGTCAACCGTGACACTCTATTCTTTGCGTTCGAGCGCTGGGAGAGGTATTACGTTGTATTCAAACTTTAGACGCGTTTTTCTCAAAACGATATTTTTCGAACTAGCGTACACGATAACTCGAAAAGTTATAGACCGATCTCCCTGAAATTTTGCACACATATCTTATATGATTCTACTTTTTATGTGTTTTAAGTTTTCAAAAATTTTCGAAAAAATTAGTTTTTCGAAGCAAAAATAGTAGGAAAATTCGCCACAAAATTAATTTTTTTTAAGCATTTTATTCCGCGAATTTTTTTTTTTTCATTTTTGTTTAATTCATATAAAAATTATGACATTAATAAACAAAGAAATTTTTAGTTTTCCGTATTCAGGTCACTGACGCCGATGCTACAATGCCCGCCGCTTGAGAAGTCCCGCTGCGACCTTCCTGAAAGAACTGAGTGTACATCCGCCATTTTAAATGATTAAAATAAAAAAAAATTATTTTAATGTATAAATAAACCGTATGCCAATTTTCAAAAAAATATATTGACTTCTTCATTTTAAATAATTTGAATGAAAATTAGGGAAAATATGGCCGTTTACAGGTATCTGTCCCCTTAATAAAAAATGTGTGAAAATATTAGCTTTTAAATGAATTGCATAATAAATCAATTCCCATACACCTTTGGCCTCTGTTCTTTATTTCTTACGATTTTTGTTTTACATATTTATTGTTTTAAAGATTCTTATGCCGCGTGTCAGCAGCCACTGTAGTGATTATTTTGTGCTAATAATAACCGGTGACTGTTGACTGAATGCCGTTAATACTCAATTTAACGATTTTAGCCAATTTAAATTCATTGCACTGTGGGCTTAGACTTGCGAATATTTGTATAAAAAAAATAAAAGCCAATTTTTTATGTTTAATTTTGTTATATTTTCACTTTATTAACAAATCCAAAAACGATTTATGAATTTTGAATTTTTTGCGCACATCTGTGCTCTAATTTTTTCTCGAGTTTCACATTTATAAAACTCTTAAAACTCTTCAGGTTCGAAGGAAAATAAAATTAAGCATAATAGTAATAATAATATTTTTAAGCAGCAAAATAAATACCGTACATTTGTGTAAATTCTATACATTTCTAGTTGCTAATTTCTAATTGTAGTTGCATTTGTTGTATGTGTAGAAATTTAGATGATTTGAGTCGCACCAAAATGTAAAAAAAAAATAAATTTGTATATCCATTTGCACATGAGACCTAAACATAAATTTTGTACAAAAAAGCAGTTGCTTCATTTTTGCTTTCTAATTAAATCTTACTTCGTGTAAAAATAGTTAACAGCCAAACAAGAATTTTGTATGTAAATTTGAGAGAAAATAGATCACAGTTTGTCGTATTTTTTAATTTGCCAATTTTGATGAAAAAAAATAATAATAAATATCGAGCGCATGCTATTCTACATATACACACACGCAGTTTTAGAATTACACTTACGAGAAACGAATTTGTTAAGTATTAAGGGTACAATAGACAAAAACAAAACAAAATTAAAATTAGTTAAAAACAATTACCATAAAATTAAAATGTACATATATTTGTTGCAGAAACTCTCTTTCCTACAACTAAGTAAATATAAACTAGTCACATATAAACGCGTGAATATTCAACTTTCAGACATTCATTAGCACTGAGTCTATAGTCAACTGGGTAACTGGGCAACGCGTTTGAAATGCATTTGCAGTAGAATATATAGAAGTATGATATATAGCGGAAATCATTTTGAAATCGAGCAGTCTCATTGATTTGTGATTTGAAGACGGATTTCAGAGTGATTCTTGGCACATTTGCACTGGCAAGTTGGGTTGGGTGAAAGCTCGAAATAGAGTTAAAATTTGGAAACCTTAAACTGCGCACGAAACGCATTGAACTCTTCAATTTGATTTATATTTTGTAAAGTTTGCTCTAGACATAACGGCAGAGTGCCTGCATAACTGTACAGTGCTGTTGTATAACGGTAGTGAGCTTGCGCGTGCTTTCATAGGCGCGCTTTCACAGTCGCGCTTTCGTGCGGTGTAGTTGCGTGCTTTGCTTACGCAGCAGCTTTCACTTACGCGCCACACCGCGCTTTGCTTTTACATTTATTTACTATTTTTGTGTATTTTTTAGTGCGCATTTGCTGCGCCTTTTCCTGCATTAATTTAAGGTTATGCAATGGCACACATTTGCTTGCTTGTAATACTTCTAGTCATTGCGGAGGTTGTCAAGTTTCTTTCAATTAACTGCTAGTGAGACGTTTTTGTTACTAATAAATATTTCACTTTTAAGTAGCAATATTTCGTTTGATTTGTTTTGTTGTTTGTGTGTTACAAAAGCTCTCGTTGCTAGCGTCTTAAGCTGTTGGCAGCAGCTTAAAAGCTTCTTGTAGTGCTTCATTTCTGCTGTGTTTCTGTCATCGTTTTAAAAGTAGTAATTCCTGAGACAATTTACGGATATGTGCGAAAATAACAATTTGGAGTTCGTACTTTGCAGTTTTGAGCGTTTTTTGCTATTTTTGTTTTTTGTTTTTTGGCTTCCAAATTGTTACTTTTTTTTTAATAAATGCTAATATTATGTAAGTGTTTTGCTTTTGTTATTTTTTTTGTTGTTTTTTCTTAATTTCTTAATTCATGACTTTACTTTGTAAGAGATTTTAACTTATAGTTTTTTAATATTTACATGCTTACATAGTTAATAAAAATTGTGTTCTACTCTGAGTGAAAATCTGTTCAATGTACATTTAGAAAAATATTTTTTGTTTGTTTAAAATTTATTTCAGCGATTTGCGTACTTTCTTTCTATTTGATTTGCTGTGAAAGTAATGCATTTCCTTAAAAACAAAAAAAAAAAAACTTTGAGGTGTTTGAGGCTTTTCGTACTAATTTCTTGAAGTTTTTTACTTGCTGTATCTTTTCCATGTTTTTTTAACATTATTAGTTTTTGTGGTTTTAAATGCGCTTGTTACTTTGTTTTTGTATACATAGTATTTTATGCAACTAGAATTGTAAATTTCCAAATACAGTTATGCCTTTGCATTTTGTCATTTTGTCTTTTTGCATTTTTGCATTTTATTTTCATTTGTTTGTATAAATTTCAAGTCATTTGTACTTCACTGGTGAAAATCACTGAGTTTGTTTGTTTTTGTTTTTGTTTTTGTTTATATTTTTCTTTTCTTGTTGTTGTGCATTTTGCATAAATATGTCTGCGTCTTTCATATGTATAAATAGCTGGGCTTACATTTAGAATTGCATGCGTACTTGCATGTCTCTGTGTGTGTGTGTGTGTGTATTGTATACATATATGTATGTTTTTAATAAATTTCATCGATTCCACTTTAAGTTGTTTTCTTTAGTTTGGTAAAATATTAAGTTTCGCTTGATGCTTTGTTTTTCATTTAATTTAATTTAATTTAATTGTATAGAAAAAAGGACATTCTACTGATATTAATCCCTGATAATGTTCATTTAGATTTACACTTAATTCAATTCATTTAATATATGTATGTATGTATGTATATATGTATATTTGCAATATAACATGCATTTTTAGTGCTACTGGTTTTTTCACTTTTCCACTTTTTCATTTAAATTTTCCATGTAAATGTTTTTGTTTTTGTATCTTATTATCATAATTAATTAAGAAATGCAAACGGCTGAAACCGCTTTTGGCACACAGTGTTGCCCAAGTTATGCCTAATTATGTAAAATCGCGCTCACACTTCATTTCTTTGATCTACGCATTTGTTTTTCTTTCAATATTTCTTCTTCTAAGTAATAACTTGTTTACACTCAACTTCACTTTGAAAATGTTTTCTTTTCTGCTGTTTCTTATATTGTTTTTCTTGCTCAGTTGGAATACATTTGATTTCTAGAGAATTCGCAGCGCACTCGAAAGTAAGTCAACCCAAATGTACTCGAAAAATCAATAGAAAAAACACAAGAAACTGACTACTAAAAAATCTACATTTGCATAATAAAAATTATTATTTATAAAGACACCCGACACCCGTCTGAGGTGCAAATGCACAGTGGCGTGCAGTGGCAAAGGCAACGGCGTCGCGTACTATTTCCTTCTTCTTTAGTTTCTCACAGATTTCTGCTATTCAAATTTAATTTTGCTAGGTAATACCGAAACGGCATCGAATGTTGCGTATACGCCATGATATGTACAAATTGATAAAAACAAAAGTGAAAGTGAGGGCACAGCCTTTGCATAGTTGCTTTTTACTTTTCACTGTTCCCCACTTTTCACACTTTTCCACTTAGCGCCCCCACCTTGGCCACTACGCACGCTCCTCCTTTCGCTGCAATTGCTAGACCACTGGCCCGCAGTTTGGCGTTGCTGCGGCTGTCTTATCTGCAGTTACCACTCAAGTTCTTGGACTCTTACCAATTTTGGTGGCGTTCATATGCAGAAAACTGTCGTATAAGTATTTGTTTATGCATTTTTGCTTTGCTTTGAAATTAGCAGTAAGTGAAGTAATTAAAACTAACGGTAATTAGCATTAAATGTAGCTAAGAGCTTAGACTACGCTTACAACTGTATATGTTTCTTATGTGTGTGTGTGTGTGTATTTACAATGGACTTGCTCTCTCTTCATTTCATCTTAGCGGCTGCCAGGCCAGCCTCAATTGTTGTGCTTTTCGTTGAAAAGCTTATTCTACTTCACTTATATTTTAAGCCCATTTCGAAAGCGGTGCGGATTTGCTCCTTTCTGTATTGCACTTAGGCGCCAACGCGCACTGCGCTGGCCGCGCTATTTACCGCTTATACTTTGTGTAATGCCTGCATGTATATGTGTATGTGAGTGATTGTGTTTGAATTGTTTACAGTTAGTGAAATAAAATCCTATATAAACATAACTACATTGAAAATCACTAAGCTTTACCGAATTACAAGTACAATAACTAACATAAGTAAATTAGTATTCACGCCTATTTATAAGTATAATTGCAAATACTACATAAGAATAATTGCGCGCCTACGCTCCGCTCAGCTTAGCGGGCTCTCTAAAAAATCGCATTCCATCCGTAATCCTATTGGATGCCCGGTGGTGGCTGTCCCAGTTCGCTGGTGAAGTCAAATAGACTGGCGCGCGGATGCGTCAGATGATGGTGGTGATGGTGCGGTGGCACAAGCACATTTTTGATGGCGGACGTTTTGAGCAGGCGCTTTAGCATGCCGCTCGAGCCGCGATGCTGCAGACTCTTGTGTGTGGTGAGTGAGTTTTTGGTGCGATAGCGTCGATGACAGAACTCGCAAACATACAGCGTGTCGGACTGCTCGTGCTTGTCTTGGAAGTGCCGCTTCAGCGAGTAGTAGCATGAGAAGGTGCGTCGACAGTAGGGGCACTCCTGAGGCTCGTTGATGCCGCCACTGGTGGGCGGTGGCATGCGCAACGGAATTTGTGGCGATGTGGTTGTCAAGGAGGACGCGCCATTTGGGCCGCCGCAATTGCCGTTGCCGTTGGGCGTAATGCTGCCGCCACTGCCTGGGCGTGGTGGGGATGAGTTGTGCATGTTGAAGAGACTGCCGCCACCGCCGCCAGGGACATTGAGGCCGCCATTGCCGCCGTTGCACGCCAACGAACTCAGCGAAGAGGGCGATGGCGATGTGAGCGCGGTAGGCGGTGAGGGTGGTGATGAGGTAGAACTTGTCGGTGACGTAGCGTCCGAGCGTATGGCTGAGTGCGCACCTAAAGACGGCGGGAGAGAGAGAGTAAGAAATGAGAAGACGGAAAATAGATTAGTAAATGAGTGGGAAATTCGATGTAGAGAGCGATTTCTTTGAGGAGCAAGAAAATTAAAAGTGTGTGTGTGTGCGCGAGTAAAAAGTGAGAGAGAACTCATTGAAATGAGAAAATATAAAATACAATACTTTTATGTATTAGCATGATTTTGTTTTTATAAATTTATTGTTTTTGTTTTAGTTTAAAGCGGAAGTAGATATAGTTGGAGTGAGGCTTAAACTAAATAATTTATGTATTTGTATTTGTGGGAGTATTAAAAATTAACTGTTGGGTAAATATACAATAATTCAGAATTAGAATTTCAGTTTTGTAGGTGTTTTTGTTGTTTCTTTTTAGGCGTTCGATACGAAATAAAAGTGATTTTAGATTATAAAGCTGGTTTATATTTATAAAAGTACTTTTTTAGGTATTTTAATATTTGATTTGAGGATAGTGAATATTTGAGCTGTAAAACTTTTTTCTAAAGCGAAAGTTGAAAAAGGCTATGAAGCTGAAACTTATGGAAGAAAATGAACTCAACTAACGCTCAAGTAGGCGTAGAGCTGCCGAAAAAAATTTATGATTTTCAAAATTCTTCTCAGAAACGGACATGCAATTAGCGAGTTTCGCTTTGGAGACAGCAAGGCATTTCTACGCACTTACTTGAGTTACTTAGCGTAATATATATTTTCCAACTTAAAAATTAACTTTTAACAATAACTAAGTGTAACCGAAATTAGAAACATATTTACAAAATAAAAAAATACAAATTGTAAAATACAAATGGAATAAAAAGTGCATGCAAAAATTCTTGGTTATAACCGTTAACTAACAACTACATTTTAATATTTACATACGAACATTACAATAAGCTTTAAACAATGCCGTTAGTGCTGGCGCGAAGCTAAATAAACTGAAATGGCTAGCAAAGCTCGCTAAAAGTCAGAGAGCCGCAGCCAAAGAAAGCAGCAAAAACTAGTAAAAAATAGCAAAAAAGCAGAGCAAAGCGCAGCCAAATGCTTGGCAAATGAGATGCGTGTGTGTGTGTGTGTGTAAGCGTTGTTTATATACATATGCAGTAGCAAGCGTGTATATGTGTATGCGATGACTCGACCACAAGCGGCGACGCGCCGGCGACGTTGACACTGACGCTAAAATGCGTATGTGTGTATGTGTGATGATGATTGAGATGATGATGTTTTCGATGTGCACGATGATATTAAAATACAGCAATGACGATGATGCGG
Organism: Anastrepha ludens; assembly: GCF_028408465.1. Lineage (NCBI taxonomy): Eukaryota > Metazoa > Arthropoda > Insecta > Diptera > Tephritidae > Anastrepha > Anastrepha ludens. The sequence continues at coordinate 4,412,216 of NC_071499.1, read as the reverse complement.
CTGATGTCATATGTGTGCGCGTGAAAGTGTGCGATGATGAGTCGTGTGATGGATTGCTTAGTTGATAAGTAAAGTTAAACGTATTTCTAAATAGCTACATTACCTATGTATGTTTGTATGTATGTAAGTACGTAGAAGAAAATCTGCATTTGTTGTAGACTTACCAAACTCAAATGAAAACTTATTCATTCTCATTTTGTTTCATTTTTGCTTTCTAAATATTTATATAGAACAGATATATTTTAGGTATTCGAGTAGTTTTCGAGTAGAAGTAGGACGCTGTGGTATTTCAAACAACGAGAGAGAAGCGGAGGGAATTTGTACGAGTCTTCGAAAACAAGAAGGAAAATAGAGATTATGCTTTCAAAGTACTTCACTACATTTCCGATTGCAATGTGAAGGATAGCGGTAGAACGGATGACGGCCCAAAGAAAAGCGCAAAATAGCTGATGAAATGAATGTATGGCTTCGCTAGTTTGAAGAAGTCAAAGAACCTTGATTGATGCGGATAGAGAGTTGTAGAGGGCGAGGTGTAAGAGATTTTGTACAAAAAAAGGGGAAAATACATAAATAAATAAGGTGACTTTTTTTTGCTTTCTAATATTTTTTTAATAAGTATTGATAAAAAAGTAAGTTTAAAAAAATCTGTAGGCAGTTAAGCAAATTACTAAATGTTAATTTGATAAAATTAATTTTTTTTCGGTAATGTTTTGTTTTTTAATTGATTTAATGACTTCAAATTTGCTTAAATCCATAAATTGGAAATAAAAAGACTTTGAGGCGCAAATATTGCCAGCTTAAAGTTGCTGTAAGAGAAAGTAATTAAAAAAAAGTGGGTTTAACTACCGAAGACCCAATACTTGTCAGTATTGGAAATGTATCACTGCGTATTAACACGTTGAGTGCCGCCCTTTATGTGGCACTTGATTGAAACAGGGGTCATTTATGTGATTAGCTTGAAACTTTAAAGTTGTATAATACAAAAAAATTAAAATTTAATATCCAAAAAATATCCAATATTGCGCATTTTCTTAGCGCCATAAGTGCGCATAAACTTTTTTGCAGTAGTGTTGCAAATAAATATTCAATAATTAATTGTAATTGAATTATGTATATATTCTCATTATCATTTATGTTTAGTAATCAGTCTGAAATTATGTTTTCTTGGCTTCCTGAAATAAATAAATTAAATAAATAGAATGAGACAAGTAGCTTTTGGGCGATTCCGCCGACGTGCAGATCCTCTTTACACAAGTAAGCGAACAAGTAGGCGGCACTCAACGTTTTAAGTAGATTTTTTATAATTCTTTTTTTAATTTTAAAGTGAAATAAAATGAGATAATAATTACGCTGTAACTGAAATATAATATAATAATTAATTTAGTCGAAAAATGAGGAAAAGGTAGTAAAAATAAAAATAAAGCATAAAAGATAAAGCAAGAGAGAGGCAATTCAGCGGTTAGTGTAGGAAAGGGCGACACCTGCTACTAAAGTGTCGCAACAGAGCGCAGGAAGTACGGGTGTTAGTGTGCAGAAAGCCAGTTGATAACAAACGCCTTTGGTGATCCACTGCACCAAATACCACGTGAATGCATGTACAGATGTACATATATATGTATGTATGTGTGTGTAGTTGACGCAATTGTCAGGCAGCCACGAACATAGCTATGTATTAATGTATGCATGAGTGAGTGTACGAGTATACTTCGCCAGATGAGTGTTTGAGCGTTCAAACTATGTAACTACAAGCAACGTAACTGATAAGTGATGAAGGGCGTTTTCGGATAGCTGGCAAAGCCCCAATATACAAGAGTCGTCAATGTGAAGGATTGCAATAATACCAGCAAGATGTCTAATTTAAGAGTGAGAGAACGTTTACAGTGATAATCGAAGGAGAGTTCGAGTTAGTTGGAGAAAAAGCGTAAGATTCATATACAATTACAAATAGCGCCTCCAAGTGTCGGTGAGTGTGAGAGAGTATTTATTAGACCAACAGGGTAAGAGTGGCTAGATAGCGTGAAATACATTGGTAGGAGGGAAGAGAGACAGAGAGAGTGAGAGTGAGAGAAAGAGAGAGCTATTTTCATATTCATAGAGTAAATAGTCCGTGAATGTGAACTAACTACTTAAATAGTTCCAAGTTTCGCTACGAATTTGTTGTTGGTGACTCTTTTGCTAACCTTGTCGTTGATGTCTTCAAGCATTTTTTTTCATTGACGCGCCACAAATTTCGTTTGCTGCTACTTTGTATACTTTGTAGAGTTTCCATAAGCAGTTATTCGCTTGAATGCTTTGTGCTCACCTCTTATTTCAGTTAAGGTCCGCAGGTATACATGAAACTTTTGGGTATGGGTTAGGGAGGGCAAGCAAATAGTTTGTTTGTTTGTTTGTTTGCACGCAATAAATAACATTTAATAAATACGCTGTTATGTGTAATGAGATTGCTCGCGTCGCTGCTCCACTGATGCACACACCACACATTTTATTTTATCAAACGACGGACGTTCCAATGAAGTTCGCTGCTTAAGTCTCTTGTTTCGGCGTTGAACAATGCAGTTTTTCAGTTTTTCGAGTGTACGCAGATTTTTTAAGGATAAATTTTGTTTTAATAGTTCATTGTTTTTTTTCTTCTCTAATTTTAAGTTCATTGATTAGTCCAACAAGCCTAATGTTTAGTTGTAAAAATGTGTAAAGGGCATAAATGCGGTAAAAAAGTGCGGTTTTGAGTTTCGAGTTTTAGTTTGAATTGACTACATTTGAAAATATATGCACACATGCACGTATATGTACGTATGCGTGCATGTATGTACGTATGGTAGACACAATAGAAGGCCACAGTGGGTGTAGTTGCGAGATGCGATGGTTATTTAGAATAAAAGTTTTGTACGAAAAAGTCGTACAATAGTACGAGTACGTATGCGAGTATGTATGTATGTATATACGCGTGTGTGTCTAACGAGTAAATATCTGCATTTATGTATATGCACCTACAAGTATGTACACCTTTGAAAATGTACATCTAACCTAGGAAAAATATATTATGTGCACAACATATATAGAAATATATATATATACATATATGTATGTATTTTTACGTATTTATGCTAGAGGTAAATAAGCGGAAGGCTTTAGAGAGCTGAGTTGAGTTGAGTTTCTTATGCAAAAAATTACGCTAAACTTTGATTATATTAATTATTTAGGCCTAAATTGTCAATCGTTCGCTAATATATGTATAAGTATATGTATATATGTATATGTGTGTGTATACTTATGCCTGCTTGTTTTTGCATTTAATTTATATATTTGTATGCGCGTGTGTATGTGTGTAAATGGCGCTAAATTTTAGGGTTTACAGTTATCACTACTTTATGGCATTGCTTTATGTGTGTGTGTGTGTGTTTTCGTTTTTGTTTTTGTTTTTCCTTAAATTGCTTAGTTGAAATTTGTCACTTGTCGCTATAGTCGCGTCCCCCTCCCATAGTCGGTGTCCAAGTCAAAATTCGTGGCAAACGCTTTGCTCGTCATTTTCTCGGCGCTGTTCAGGCTATGAACTGGCGTTTGCAACTGCGTGGATGTTGACGTTGACGGCGGCGAATTGCGCTGGTACAAGTAGTAGTCGTATAAAGTCATTATTTGTCGTTGTTTTATGAGATGCTGCAAATGGCTTGCATCATCTTGGCGAGAATGTTGCATTGCTTGTGAGTGTGGTTGTTGTTGTATTTGTTGTTGCACTGAATCACCACGCTCTGGCGTGTAGTACTCAGTGTGGAGGTAGTGCTGTTGTTGTTGTTGCTGCTGCTGCTGCTGCTGTTGATATTGATACTGATAGTGTTGCTGGTGCTGCTGCTGCTGGAGCTGCTGTTCACCATAATTTGGCGACTTATTCGTTGTGCTCGTTTGTCTAATGGTTATCATATTCGTTTCTCTTGAGACGGCTTTTGTTTTTGTTATGGCTGTGGCAGCACTTTTTGCATCTGTTCCTGTTGTTGCTGATGTTGATGTTGGTATTGATGTCGTTGTTGTTGCCATTGGCATGGCGGCGATTGTTACCGACGGAATATTGCAATTATACAAATTCCGCATCGCGTTTCAGATCGATGAATTGAATGGGTGATAGAGTTTGATGTCCTTCATTTCCATTTCGCCGGGACGCGACTTGTGGTATGTGTAAATGTGTGTCATCAGGGAGTTGCGCGAGCAATAGACCCGCTCACAGATGATGCAGCGATACTCCTCTTGGCGCAGGGCATGCTTGTCGGCAATGTGACGCTTGAGCGAGGCTTTCGAACATAGAAGCTTACCACACAGATGACATGAGAAGAGTTTCTTAGGCGAATTTCCTGGAATTTTTGTAAGTTAAGGATTTTTGGTTGGTACCGATTAACGTAAAAATGCAAAAATCATTCAAATCACGCAAATGAACATAAAAGAACAGCATTAATATGTGAGTACTTAGATATACTAAATATATATATAGATATGCGTGTGTGTGTGTATATGTAACAGTTAATAATAGTAAGTAGGTAGTGATAATAACAGTGTGTATGTGTGTGTGTACGCTATTACGCTATAATGTAGACATATAAAGATAAATGATGAACAATAAAAATAGAACGAAGAAACAAAAAGACGGTGGTGACCAGTATGCAAGTTGAGCTGATGGTTGCTGTTATACGTGGCGATGCGTTGCGTTGCGTTACCTACACATTTAGGGCATAAATATAGTAAATATGCGCACATTTAACCTTTCGAATCGTGTTTGCGCAACTAGTGGCTGAACTGAAAAAATTGGCATTCCATTCCAAAAAAAAAACAGAAAAAATATGTAAAAATTAAGCGTAGATGGCGCACGGAAGCCGACAAGCCAGTACGGCCATCGAACAAATTTGAACGGAGAGCACTGCGAATATGTAAAAAAAATATTACGTTTTGTAGTAAAAGACGTTTAACACTCGGCAACAAGTTGGAAATACCTGCCAATTATATGCACCAAACACCAAGTGGCTATAAATTATAGTGCGGCGCATAAAAATTACGAATTGTAGATATTTAAAGCAGAGGGCTGAAATGCGGATAAAAAACCTCAAACTTCAAAGCACCAATACCAGCTACTAGGAGTCGAGTGCCAAGCAGCATCCATTTAAAGCCGACGCAAATAAATTTACATTAGTTACAGTTACAGATGCGCTCGGGTGATGGTGAAGACTTAGCTTTTAGTGGGTGAAATGCAATCACTTATGCCCAAATAAGATTACAGTAGAAAGCCGAAAATGAGTGTAAATAATTTTGCCGTGCTATTGCCTAAAGCAAGTAGTGGTGCTTAGCGAAATGACAAAGCGACCAGGTGGGGATATTCTACCTGGCCTAAGCAGTATAAATATGGCTTATAAGCGACTGTGCTCGTATGAGTGGCACTAAAAGTGAATGCAAAGAGCTTTTCGTAGCGCTGGCGTTAGGCAAGATCACAATCGTACTTATAACAGAATTAGGGAATACACTTATTTGGAAAAGTAAGTAGTACCAGTACCTATTTGGAAAATCCGCAATACTAAATTTAGTTGCTGTGCAGTTGAGTTCCATACATACAGTGGCTCACAGAAGTATTTTGTATAGTCTTTTATAATGAAAAAATTTAAAATTTATGATATATTAAGAAGATGAGTTAACTTCTCTAAAGAAAATCGGGTAATCAGCTGGCGCAAATATTGAAGAGTTAATTAATTATGACAAAAAACGTGGGTAGCAATGAGATTCTGTGCTCACAAAAGTATTTTTAAAACAGTAAAACTATTTTTCCAACAAGTTTCGTTTGTTTATTTATCTTTAACTGAACTAGGGGCTACTAGAATTGTTATAAATTAAAAATCTTATATTTCAATTCATTTCGTTTGCGCATATAAAAAATGCCAAAGAGTAGGTTGAAAAAAAATTGTATATATCTGCAAAATGAAGGGAATCTGCGAAATGCATTTGTAATATTTTTAGGGAATGTCGCTTACACCTTTTATTGGGTATTTCACCAAGCTCCTCCTTCTAAACGGTGGTTAAATTTCAAGGGCCGATGTTGAATGTGAACCACACCTAAACGTCAACGACACCGTTGGACATCTTTCTTTGGAGTTATTTGAAAGAAAAGATGTACGTCGATAAGCCAGCAACAGTTCAAGAGCTAAAGGATGAGACAATTCGGCACATTAACGGCATAGAACCTCAATTATGCCTCAGCGTCATCGAAAATTTGGACCATCGGATGGAGGTGTGCCGCCGAGGTCGCGGCAGCCATTTGGCCGATATTTTGTTACATACGTAATTAAGCTATATTAATATTATCATAATAAAGAGAAATGACAATAATTTCCTAAAAAAATTTTATTTTATTTAAAATCAATACCGGCCCTTGAAACTTAACCATCCTTTATTTCTGTCGTGCGTCATATTCTTGTCCGTAAATGAAGGGATCTGCAGTTTTAAGTCGACTTCAAGCGGCCGCTTGTTTTTTTTTTAAGGAGCTTTTTCATAGCAGAAATATTCTCGGAGGTTTGTCATTGCCTATCGAGAGGCGGCCGCTATGACGAAAATCTTTTCCATCATTTACTGTTTTTACGCCCGGAATTTCGAATCTGTGCACTTCCCAATGGTAGTCACACATCAACAAATTCCACTACGGTGGTCGCTAAACGGTAACATCCTTAATAGAAACGTAGCCGTAAAGAGCGCGATAAATAAGAAAATTGAACACTTAGCGGTAAACCGAACTCACTGATGGTCAGAGAAGTGCGTCAAATATTAAAATAAAATCACGAAAACCCCATAGTATTCTCAAGCATCTGCTGAGATCGTGCGCAGAGAGCTCAGGAGTAGGTTAACTTATGGTGGTAGTCGGTCTGTACGACCAAATCACTTAGACCTCACAGGTCCCCTGTGATACCACTGGGCGACACATTTATTTTTCTTCGCGCAACCATTTCGTCGCTCTTCTGAAGCGCAGGGCTGATTCCATCCCCACGCTAGGCAGTTCTGTAAGAGAATTGAAAAAAATATCTGCCTAGAAAACCTGCTTTGATTTTAGCTAAGGCTGGACAGTTGTGAACGAGCTTTTATTTCCATACGCTAGCAATCCCAAATATACAGCCTTTGATGTCAAAATGTGGATGCTTTTCAACACAAAGCGTTTGGAAGCAACTCCCCAAAGTTCTAATACAAAGAGGATAAAGTGCGTGAACGGAGAGCACAACAGACCATGAGGTAGAATGTCGAAATGCAAACCTCGATGTAATATAAAGTGCGGAAACACAAAATTTGATTAAAAAGTGACGTTTCGTAATCTCTTCTGTTCGAAGAATGGAGGAAAAGAACCGAATGTTGAGGCCGCGATATTGAGCAGCTTGTCCACTTTACAGAAAAAAAGCAAAATACTTTCGTGAGCATAAATTTCAATTTTTTTCTATTGTATTGCTTAGTTTATGTGAAAAATAACAGTTACTATTAAGCTTTGCTGAATTAGTTATGTGGTTTAAGCCTCTAATTCTAATAACTTTTGAAATAAATTATAAAATATATAAACATTTTAGATGAACCCGATTGCCTTCACATGCAAAATACTTATGTGCGCCACTGTATATATTTTGGTATGTAGTCGCCAGTGTGCGTAGCCTAAAACTTAAATATGCGTAAGTGGAAATTCACATAAGCTTTTCATCTACTTTAAACGAGGTCTTCTTGGCTGCCTTACGAAGGGGCACAAAAAGCAAAACGCTCAATATTTTCACATTTTTTCATAGTTGGTTTTTTATTTCAAATAATAACTCAAACAATTTTCTTACTCTCTTCTGTTATGTATTTAATTATTTACGAAAATACTTTGTCGTTTTGTTGTTGTCACCTTTTTTGATAATTCCTTTTTTACTTATTTAGTTTTATAAATTTTGTCGTTTTGTTTTACTTTTGTGTTGCTATTGAAACAATTATATTTGTATGTATGTCTTTTAGCACATACAGTAGTACATACAGTTGCTGAAGTTATTTGTTTAATAATTTTATTAACTTAATCATATAACCAAAGAGTACTCACAAGTGTAGTGGACGAATATGTCTAAAAACCTTCCACACTTTCGGAAAAGTAAGTGCCATAGGGTGCAGATTTGCGACTCGACTGTATTTAGATATATTATACAATATATTTTTGTTGTTGTTGTATTTTTAAAATCACTGCAGTTTTAAGAATTCGCAAACAATTATTTATTTTATGGAGATAGTGTTTTTAAATGATTTTATTTGCAACCTAAACCATTCAACAAAAAACTTTGCCTTTTTCATTTTTGTTCGAATAAACTGTTTGTTGTCAGCAAGAAAGGGGATCGATTGCAAAACTTTAGAGTACAAGTTGTCGATATCAATAGATCTTTTAAATAAGAGCAATAAAAAAGCTCTCTGTTGCTTTTAGTTGTCATCACCCAGTTGTTTAAACTCATTTCTCTCTCACAAATGCACATCTTTGCAGCGGAGTGAAGAGAACGCACCAGGGGAAATTTGACTGTGTGAGGTGGAAAATGTTACAACTGGAAATTGAAATCAAAAAACCTCTCTCTTCGCTCACACTACGGTCGTGGCGTGGTCAGCTGCTAACGTCTTGTGATGCACTCAATTGCCGCTCATCACTGAGAGTGCCAATGCCGGCTGGCTTTGGTTGCGGCACTCGCTTTGCTTGGTTTTGAAAACTTGTATAATTCGTATAATTCTTAGAAGGAAACAGAGATCTCAGCCATATTTAATAATATATTTTCTGAAAACATATTGCGAATTTTTCTTTTAATAGTAAATCACGCCAACGATGAAAGCTTTGGGTGCGTGAATTGTATATAGATCGACAAAAACATGGACACTTCCAGCTTTGCGCAAGCTTGCAAGATGCGAGGAACAATTCTAGAATGAATATTCATGTCAATTGAAATTAAATTACATTTATTAATGGCAAATCTCTATGGCATTTATTAAATTTTCATCAAATATTTTTGGAAAGCAAATGTAAATACAATCCCTTTAATCTACCTGAAATTCACAATTAAACGGCAGGGATGTTCACTTCTAATGCCAAAAGTTCTGTCAAATAGAACATTGAGCAATTTGAAACTTTTTAGCATCATTTTATATGTTTTGGTATTATTCTATTAAGGTTGGCAGTTATCGAAGTCAGCAAGCAAAGCCAACCTGCAAAGGGGTTTGTTTTTGAATCCAATTTTTAATGTTAATAAAATAAAACTGTTCGGTTTGAAAGGCAAAACGGTGCAATTCCTCCTTCCGTTTGTGTTCTTCATTTAAATTCCGATTTTTGATTATTTTCATGTCAACTACTCAGTAGGAATAGCTGCTAGTAAATAATTATTTTCTATAAGAAAGGCAAATTAAACTACAGTAAATTTATTTAAAATTAGTTTAAAATGAGTGCTTATAGGGATTTTGAACATTTAAGAAAAAACTTGTCTGGGCATATCAAAAATATTATCTGGGTATTTCGGGTAGAATATTTACCGAAAAAAGCGGATTTGCGGCGAAAAACTTAAGGATTTCTCACCACATTAACGCAAAAGCACACAAATTCGTCATTGTAAACGAATTTCTGGCCAAGAACCCAACGAATATTATCCAAAAATCAACGTATTTTCCTAATATGGTCTTTACTGATTTTTTTTTTTCGTTTTAAATACTGAAACTATTGCCTTATGGCAGCTATTCTTAGTCGATACTATAAAAATATATAAAAAATAAATCCCGGCACCAAAGGGCACTTGACTGTTTCGCCGAGCTCCTTCATCTATTTGTGATGGATGTGTTAATTCTTTCCGCAAATGGAGGGACCTACTGTTTTAAGCCGACTCCGAATGTCAGATAGTTTTTAATGAAGAACTTTTTTATGGAAAAATGTAGTTTGAAGTTGGCCATTGCGAGTCAAGGAACGACCGTTTTCCAAAAAAAAATATTTTGGTGTTTGGTGTTTGGAATCCAGGCACTCCGAACAGTAGACACGCATCAACTCATTCGGCTACTTTGGTCATCGTTGGTGTATGATCCGAAGCGACCTACTTTTAAGATGATATCAAAATTTTGAGTAAACAATAAATATTTTGGTTTTTATTGACCAATTCGTGATTCTCTTAATTCTCAAATTCATGCACGCTACTTTAGATGCAAAACCAGGCTGTAAATAATCTATCAAACTGAACACTGGCGTAGAACAATCGAAGGAAAGAATAGGTGCTAGCTGCTAGGGCAAATCAAGGGCACGTTATGGCACTAAGTTCAGCAGAAGGGGTTTTCTGCAGGGTGCTTGCAGCACAGAGCAATAGCATACGACCAATTAACTTTTCCATCAAGAGGTGGTCTATGTAGCAGACCCTTACTCGGCACTGAACGAATGTGACAAAATCGGCTGGTGGGATGACGTAGCAGAAGCTACGAATCGGTTAGGTTACGAAAAAACTAAGAATGTTTTAGTGGTACTTATACGAAAAAAATTAACACAATGTCACTTCGTTGCCGTCTGAACAACGACTGATTGGACGAGTGTGTGAATATGGGTGAAATTATTGTGCAGATTTTAAGGGGACAGATCCTGTAAAATTTCAAAAACATTTTTTTTTTCATAAAATGTTAACAAAGTCCCTTAAGAATATGTCAAAAAAAGTTTAGAACGTAAATTTAAGTATTTCTTATATTACAGATCGTCAACCGTGACGACTCTATTCTTTGCGTTCGAGGGCTGGGAGAGGTATAGTTACGTTGTATTTAAACTTTAGACAGGTTTTTCTCAAAACTTTAATTGTTATTGACCGATATAATAATACAATAAGTTATTGACCGATATTATGATATTAATTCTATGTGAATTTACAATTCGAAAATTTTTCGAAGCAAAAATAGTAGGATATTCGCCCCAAAATTCATTTTTTTAAGCATTTTTTTCCGCGATTTTTTGTCGTTTTTGTTTAATTCATATAGAAATTATGACATTAATAAACAAAAAGTTGTTTGTTTTTTTTGTATTTGTATTGTCACTGACGCTGCAATGCCCCGCTGCGACCTTCCTGGAAGAACTGAGTATATACCCGCCATTTTAAACGATTAAAATAAAATTTATTTTTATATTATTTTAATGTATAAATAACCTGTATGCCAATATAAATATATAAAAATATATTGACTTCTTCATTTTAAATATTTTTAATGAAAATCAGGGAAAATATGGCCGTTTACAGGTATCTGCCCCCTTAACTGGTGAACACTCCCATGACGTGGTAGCCGAAGTTCCTCTCACAATTGCTTTTTTTTCACCATATTTATTGGCCAAACCTTGTAAATCTATCATCCCTAGGTGAAATGCAGGGGTGAGAGATGTGTGGTGCAAAACTCAGTGCAGTGTCTATATCGTTCATGTTGTCAAATCCCTTACTAGCAAATGTTTCAAGACTCAATTGCACTAAAAATACTTAACAGTAGCATTTGTTTCATTAACATTCTCTGGTCAAATGGCGGAAGTTCTCACATATCAATCCCCTCTCCAGCTGGTCAAACAATTCGCGCAATCTTCGTGTGGTAGTAAAAAGTGAAGAATTTGAAAAAATAAACACAAAAAAAGACTATGCTTTTTCATGTGACTATTTTCACATTGATTGATTTATATTTGTATGTGTGTATGCATGTAAATAATAACAGATTCGTCGTTTGCTCTGGCTTTCATTGTTTATGATAAATGTTGTGGTATTTCTGTCGCTGCAATATTCATTTAGTTTATTTGATCATAATTAGGATAGTTATTATTTTTGGTTGTTGTTGTTGTTGTTGCTGTTATGACTTACGAGTTTTTATGACAATTCAAAAATCGCTCATCACTGCGCCTCACTTGGCTCTTCTGTTCCGTTCTATGTCTTTTTTTGTGTTCAGTTTTATGTTTTATGTTCTCTGTTTGCTATTTGCTATTTGCTGTGATTTATGGTCTATGGTTTGCTCGATGCTCGATGCTCGATGCTCTATGATCTACAGTAGGTCTATGGACTATGGTCTATGGTTATGTTTGTATTCTAAGCACATGTAGCTGCGTGCTATGCACATATTTATCAATTAAGAAAACAAGAAGAGATAGAGTTGCTATTTTTTGTTTTGATTACAGTTGTTATGTTTTTATTGTAGTAAGTTTTCAATATTTCCATAATGCTATATAGTTTGAGATGGAAGTAGTTTAATGGTAGTGGATACAGAGTGTATGAGAGGATTTATATATGAGTGTTTGTGTATGCGTGTGTGTGTGTTGGCGTGAGTGTTTATGTTTGTTTGGAATTGTTTATGTGTGTATGTGTGTATGCGTGGGCGTATGTCTGTTTGGAAATTAGGATGTTTGCATGTATGGCGGGTCTGTTGGTGCTGCTGATGGATTTACCTTAGAGCTATTTTCGTTTTTTATGGATGCTTTATAGTGTTTTATGCGTCCTTCGTACATTCTAAATCATCTGTAATATAAAACTAATGTAAAGCGCCTAAAAGGACACAAGTTGTAGACGTTGAACGTACAAGTGTATAGTATATGTAAATATGTATGCATGTAAATGTGTTTGTAAACAGCATTTAATTAAAAAATTCACAAAAACAAAACGATTATTACGATTATATTAACTTTTACAATTTCTCCTTCATTTTCTCTTACTCATTTCTTATATTACAATATTTAAAATATTTACAATTACCCTTAAATTACTTATTATTCAATGAAATCTAACTGTTTTTAACCATTTTTTGTTTTCCTTTTGCTTCGCTGTTGCGGCTTTAGTGTACAATTACTTTCGGGTTTCTCATTTCATACATATTTTTACATTTTATATAAAATTTTATTTGCTATTTAGAGGATTTTTATTTTGCCGTTATGCTTTTTTTGCCTTTTTTCTTATTTTTTTTTTTAATTTAATTTTTTGCTTCTTCGCACAAACTCAGTAGTTCATTTCTACATATATGTACATACATGTGTGTGTGTTTGTGTGTGAGTGTGTGTGTATATGTATATATGTACTATTTAAAGCATATATAAAAAAACGATTAATTTTCTAAACTATATTTATGTGTGTATATGTATATTAGTGAATTTAATTCGTAAGTGTGTTAGTAAAGCACTTAAGTTCAAACTAAGTATGTGTGTGTGTATATGCTATAAAAAATGAAGAAATCATATAACGCACATACGCACAAGTACTACATACGAGTGTAAAAAAGATACGGATTTCGGCGCCACTTTGCCACATAAAAGTGATTTGAATTTTCCGAATGCCAACTAATACTTAAACTTCTAATTTATTCGTGCCGGACTTAACGTGCCCGACCATATACCGTATTTTAAGTCTATCTTAATATTGTCGCATAAAAATGTAAAAAAAGAAATACCGCACGTAATGCATAAAAAAAGTTTTGAACTCCTCATGCGCCGCCGCTCGGGGCGACGCCATGACAAAGGTGGTAAATCAACCGCAAATTATAAGCAAATAAATGTTTTAAAAATTAAAAAAAAATGTCTTAAAACAAAAAAATATTTGCATGTACTTGTAAATAATAAAATTTGGTATCGAATTGTTAAAAACAGACTTTCTCCTCCAAAAATACAATATTTTATTTGATTTTTGATTTCGCTAAAATACTAAAAAAAATAACAGTAATCGTAAGTTCGCGTTTAATAAACGTTTTTTCTCCAATTTTTTGTGCAGCTAAAAAGTCGTACAAAACTCCACATTTTAGGGTGTGAATTAATTTTTGGTTTTTCTAAAATTTTACTTCTTTCGAAATGCCAATTTTCAGTCTTCTTTAAATGAAAAGCAAAAAATTATTTCTCATTTCTCATTTTTACTTTATCCTCAATATTCTAAATATAATAATGCAAAAATTTTGATTTCATCAATGTGTGCATGTGTGCGTGTGTGCACACACACATTTTTACACGTCACTTAAAATGCCAATTAATCACGAATCACAATTTTTTAGTCACAATTTCCCAATACCGATAGAGGCGTAAATATCATAAAAGTTACAAAAAAAAAAAAAAATTTTTTTAAATGTTAAAATATTTTTGTTGCATATTTTTGCGTTAAACGTTTTTTTTCATAATTTGTAATTGTCCTAAAACCTATCAGTCCTTGCTGCGGTTGCCAGCAAACTCATATCTCTGCGCATATCAAAAAACAAAAAACTAAAAAAAAAAAAAGGTTTTTGAGTTCGAAAATTTTTACTTAAGCCAAAAAGCTTTGAAATAAAATTATTACAAATTTTGCAGCCAAGCTAAGAGTTTTGAGTTTCATCAATGAGTTCATGGAAAACCGTCATGATTTTGGAAGTTTTTATTAGTTTTTGTTTCTAGATTTCTGTTAAAAAGTTTTGGAATCGAATTCACATCCGCATTTGAGAAGTAAAATTAGGAAAAAATTCTTTACAATAAATGACAAGTCGCTAATATATTTCTTTTGCTATTTACAAAGTATCATTTACGTACATTTACACGTGTATATGTATATAAATATATTTGCAGTTTATGTATATGTGTGTGTATAACGAACCTCGTCTTCTCTTCCCCCTGCGCTTAGCCTAATTAGTTTAAAACTTTGAAAATCCTATGCGCTGCCCGCAAACTTTTCATAATTTGCATATCTACACACATACAGATGTATGCCACTGTATTCGTATTGGTATGTACATACACGTCATATATTAATAGGTATATAATAGGTAAACGCTTACATACATTGGCTATATAAAGAGTGATTTCTGCTTGCATCTATGCATGTGTTTTTACATTGTTTATATGTATTGTATGTACATATGTATGGTAACAGTACAGATAAACGAAATTTCTACACGAGTTATACATTCACAGATGCTATTGTTGTTGTTGTATGTCTGCAGGTTCATACTATGTATCGAATTGAGAGTACACAATAAGTCCACTAAAGTAGTATGCGCTCGAGCGCCTATATGTATACGCCTGTAGGCTAGTATGTGTGCCACATGAGGGTGGGCATTCAGCGTGCCGTCCTCACGCACGCGTGGGTCATGCGTTTAGGTGCGACGCTTTAATTTGTTTACTTTCTTTTATTTTTATTTCAGTCGCTTTCCTTCTTATCATAAATGGGAAAACAGAATACTAACACTAATCTTGTATTGTCAACAAATAAAAATTGCACATCTCATTATTATCAATCTACCTCCGCATTAGTGTGTGTGTGTGTGTGTATAGGTGTGTGTTGCTAGTTCTCTCATTTGAATGTAGCTGTAGTTAAAAATAGTTCATGAAGCATCCCGCTCGAAACCGCTTCATTTGCATGGGTGCGTGTGTGTGTGTTCGTTTGTGTTTGTCGTTTATTTTATTTCTCATTGTCTAAGCATTGTCCAACTACACTAAGTATGTAATTTGGGAGCTTTCCGGAGTCCCACGTCAACAATTTTTCGCACACGCCTAAATATTATAAATATGGAAAACTAAAAATAAAGTAAAATAAAATAAAATTTCTCTAACAGTCTTCAATTCATGCCGAACCCATCCCACGCCCTTGTTCTCAGTAGTCGAAGCCAATAAAATGTAGTCATGTATGTACAAGTCCGCAAATATTTCTCCAGTCATGTCCGTCATGTGCGAATGTGTGTGAGTGTGTTTGTAAGCGTGAGTTCGCATGTGTGTAGGAGCACATCGTCATGTAGCTTATTTGTTCTGTCCTTCTCACTTTGCACCTGTGTGTGCGTATGCGCTCGCTACAGCATCGCTGCCAGTGCACCGTTCGGCGCTCAATCAGCTCTGCGCCTAAATTAAACTAAGGTTTTATAAAACATCTGTGCACGCGTGATGCTTTCACTAAAAGTACATTTCCATGCATATAAAAGTCAATGATGTTGTACATTGATAAATAATGTTTTGTTCGTAAAACTCAAAAAAGAGATGTAAAAAATCACAGTTTTGCATTCTTGCGTTTTTCAATTCAACAATTTTAGTTTGTTCTCGTTTTTCTCCTTCTTTTCTTCCGCTTCTTCTTTTTATTCCTTTTTTTTTTGTTTTGTTTTTTGCTATTCATAGTTTTTGTGCTTGCATTTTTTTTTGTTTGTATGTTTGCTTTAAAAATGTTCAGCTCGTTTCACTGTGGGAGGGTCGGTCGGTCGCTCGCTTTGGGTCGAACTTTTTTAGTGTTTAAAGTCTCTGCTTAATTTTCACATTTTTGGTCACTTAGTCTTTTGTGGTTTTTTTGTTTTTTTGAATTGTTCACTTCATCGGTACGATCGGTTTATCGCTTTAGTACTTGTGGCATTCACCACAGTCCATGCTGTGCTGCTCAGTGCTCTAGTAAATTCATGCGCTCGTAATGCTCGCTTCCACCGCTACCTCCACCGCCGCTACTGACACCGGCGTAGTGATCCATTTGCGTTAGGTCCACAGTCGGCGGTAGCTGGTGTCCATATGGTAAATCAACCATTGTCGTTACGGGCAGTGTTCCCTGTCCTATCGCCGACATCGGGCTCATACTGGCGGAGAGCGTGGGCGGTGGTGGCTGCGGCGTGTTCAGAGCAACATGGAAGAGCTGCTGCAGCAGGTGATGTTGATCTTATAAGAAATCCATACAGGGCTTCACCATATTGGGTGAAGACTGCTGTTGTCCACCGTGAGAGAGTTGCACTGTGGGTCCAGCACCACCTCCACCTGCGACCGCGGCCGCGCCTACAATCGGTGAGAGTAATAGTTCCGCCGCGGCGGCAGCTGCCGCAGCTGCTGCTGCCACCGCATTGCCATTGCCACCTGCGCCGACGCTATTGTTGGCAACCGCTGCGGCGCCCAACGAGCTGAGCGACTGATGCAGCCGACTGCTGGGGCTGCCACCGGTCACACCGCCGCCCACCGCGCTACTGTGATGAAAGTACGAGTGATGGTTCTTCTGGCGGCGATGGTAGATGCTCTTGTGGTTGTTGAGGCTATTCAGCGTGCGAAAGACTTTGTGGCACAAATTACAAACGGCATTATTGAGGGGCTGCAGGTGCTGCTGCTCCTTGTGCCGTTTCAGCGTTAGTTTTGTGCTGAGTAATTTACCGCATACGTCGCACCGGTGGCAGGCGCTTAGTGGCAGCGGCAACAGTAGGCGACTACTACCCCCAACCATGTCGCCACCGCGCGTCGAGGAGAGTATGCCTGCCGCAGAGCCGCCCGAACCGCGACCGGTGGGCGAAGGCGATAGCGAGGAACGGCGATGGTGCAACAGGTGGTGATGATCCAATGGCGAGCCGGTGCGCGACAAGTGATGGTGGTGGTGGGCGGACGCGGCCAGATCGTGGTGGGCGTGCAGATGGTGGGACGGTAACATGGCGAGCGGCAATTGTTGGTGGCTAAAGTGCGGATGCTGGTGGGTATGATGCGGTGACGGTGGTTTCATATGCTGCGGTGGTGGTGGTGGCGGTGGTGTAGACGCAATCACATCGGATGGTGACGAGGCGGTCGAATGATGGGATTGTATATGGTGTGGCTGCTCGCTGGCTGGTCGCTTCGGCATGCGCTGGTCTGGCGAGCGCGGACTGCAGTTGGTGGTTGAACGGTCCAAGTCGCGTTCGCTGCGCATATGGTGGGAGTGCAATTGTTGTTGCTGCTGTTGGTGATGCGGTGAGGATGATTGCTGTTGTTGTTGCTGGTGGTGATGGAGGTGTTGGTGTTGTTGCTGTTGAAGATGATGATGATTGTGGAACTGGTGAGTGGTGCTTGTAGTGGTGGCTGTGGTAGTGGTGGTGGAATGGTGGAGATGTTCGTGTTGCAGTTTTTGGTTGCTACTACTACTTGTATTGGGACTGCCACCGGGTATTATAACGCCACCAAGCAGGTTGGTACTTCCACCTATACGACATATAGGAAGAGAAGAAAAAAAGAGACAATAGTGACTTTGTTTGCTTGCTATCAGTTTTCGTTTTTTATGTATTTTTTTTAGTTAATTGTTGTATTTGGTTTGGTTTATTGTTTGTTTTGGTTTTAGTATTCTTGTTTTGTTGGTTTGCTCGTTTTTGTTATTTGATTTTTTTCTGTTTCGGCAGTTTTTTGGTGAACCCACCGTCGTTTAGTCAGTGTGTCCAGGTCTGTTAGCTGAGTGTTTTTGCTTTTGTTTTGTATTACTTGATGTTCATCAGTTCGGTTTGGTGTTTGGTGTAAATTTCGATATTGTCACGTGAGTGTTTTGTGGCTTTTTTGTGTCAATGTCTTTGTACACTAACAAATCCAGGCTCAAAAATGTATCATTAAAATTTCATAATAAATCAATCTCGACATGAAAAATGCGAACTAAATGTTCCAACGCTAGACTTTCTGGTTCTTGATGTAGAAATATTCATTCGCTCTATATGTTTGACTTTTGGCACGCATTTATTGCAGTTCTTGTTTTTGGAAACAAACTAAACTAATCCGTTATTTGTGTGAAGCCGTTTCTTTGCTCTGCCGGATTCAATTTTTGCCGCTGAAGTGGATCGACTTTGTTCTGGGAATGGGATTGTGTTTCGTTTCAAACTCACACACATACAAAAGCACAATGCACGACGAGCAGGCGCTGCCACGGCAATGAAACAAGCGCCCAGCACAGGGTGTAGCAGCACCAGACCTTGCTTTCATTGCCGGCGACAGCGCTTTCTCCGCGCGCATTGCCTTCCGGACGTAAGCTGATTGCGGACTGTGGAGTCCCAATACCATTGGAACCAATTGCTATAATTTCTCTGATCTGCGATTGAGTTACGTTGCGGCGATGTACGTAGTTGCTAGTGTTAGAATTTTGAAACAAAAACGTAAGATAAACAAAACATGCTTTGAGTCGGCGACTGAAATCGGCGAAATCACTGCGAACGAGTGAATTTTGTGAATTTTTGTTTTGGTTTTCTGTTCTTTTCGCGTTAATTTCTGAGTTGCCTGTTAGGCAAAAAATTTTGAATCATTTTTATGTAATTTTGAAACATTTTTGGCCTGATTGATTTGTAGAATTGATTTTAATATTTTTTTTTAATACCCTTTTTGTTTTTTGTTTTTGTTCTCTTTTAAGCTTTTATGGTTTTTTGTCACTAGTGTCTCTTTTGATGCTTCTCTTTCCTTTATAATCGTAATAAATGTTTTTTTTTTCGAGGTTAAAGGAGGTACACCAACCTGCAACCCACCAAGCCCGTGGCAAAAGCGGCAACACTTAGTGCGCGCCAATTTCGCCCTTGTCGGCTTCAGCTGTTTGGGTGGGTGCGGGGTGGCAGTGGTGGTAGTGGTAGTAGTAGATTTTGTAGTGGTAATAACAGCTTTCGAAGGCACGTGGAGGGGTAGGGGTGAGGTAAGGGTTGGGGGTGATGTAGTTGGCGATTTTTGGGATTCACTTATTTTTTTTCAATGTTTTCATTTTTACTTTCGAATTTTAAAAGAAATATTTTTAAATGCGTTAACTAAAAAATAATTAATTTCGTTTTGCATTCAAATAAAAAAGTGTATTTTTTTCAAATCCAATTGGAGTTTATGTGTGGGTAATTGATGATGAGAAATGTGTATTGATTTGTTGCTTGATTGGTTGCATTCGTGGTAGTGTTTTCTAATTTACAATCTCAACTATGCATAGCTTTGCGCGCTTCGAGTTGGAGGCCTCGAGGCAAACCGGTATACCAATTGGTTCCAGCACGGGCACACGATTGTGATAGCGGAAACACACATACGCTTTTACTTGTATACGCAGCGTTCATGGCAGTGGACTATTTGCATACTTTCAACATACCTGGACTTACAGTACATACAACATTCCATACACTGTAGTTGTTTCTTTGTGAAGTTTAAAAATATTTAATATTCCTTCTTTAATATTTAAAACATAACATTTTTGCGTACGCTAAATTATGCACGTATTTATAGGTATGTATGTATATGTGTATATATATGAATATAAACAAAGTTCTTTATTCGCTAACTATGTACTAGATTAACAATACGTTAATGTGCTTGTATATGCATATGTATAGGTGTATACATACGTACACATATATATGTACGAATATATTTATCAGTAAACGAATTTATTAAAAACGAACACAACTGAAGTAAAAAGTATCTCGATCGGTCGCAAAGTGCCTAAGCCTAGCCAAATACGAAGTACTCAGTGATATATCTAAAATATTTACATGCTATGATTATTCCGTTAACTTCCACCCTCGGTTGATTGAGCGCACAATGCGCAGTAATGGCGTTCACTCGGTCGCTCGGTCGGTCGGTCGGTCGGCCCTTCGCTCCACTTGAGTGATCGCGCTGTCAATTATTTGTAGCTTTTTTCGTTATAAAAGATTCATAGCAAATAGGCGGATTAAAAATACGTACATATCTAAGGCGTTATTTCTGTTGTAAGTTTGAGAACATTAAAGCCATTTTATCGGTCGCACCTTTGTTTACAGTTGCCTGTGAGAGCGCGCTTGTAACGGCCGGGCGCGTAAATACTTCGCGTCACTTGCCTGCCTCTGCTTAATCTACACTTCTGCTCTTTCCCCTCCCTGTTTAATCGTATTGCTTTTATTCGCTTAGTCGCGCTCAAACGGCATATACTCTGTATCCTTTATTACTGCTTATAAGTATTCTTATAAGCACGCATGTCTATATATCTGAACGAGATGAGTTCTTAACGCACTTACGTCCAGACCTGCCTTAAGCCTACTTAGTCTGCATAACGGTTAGTTAAAATTACTCTACACCTAAGTATGTTAACGAGCACCTGAAAACATAACAACGTTACCACATGCGCTCCTAGCGTCTACCCCAGCGCGTCTATGCGTCTTTTGTGGTTGGCCCGCCCGTTGCGTTTGCTTAAAAATTTACATTGGTCAGGTAATCAAAGTACATGAAACCCTATGAAGATGAACGATGGTTCACCGGCGAGTAGTAGGGATTGTGCATCACAGCTACGCCGGCCAAGGCCGGTGACTGTGTCACATCGGCGCCGCTTACACTCTCCTGCTTCGGCTGTTTCAGGTTCCGATGGTAGATGCTCTTGTGGTTGCGCAGACTATTCAGCGAGCTGTAGACGCGCTTGCAGATGTTGCAGACGGGCTCCTTGGTCGGACGCATGTGCACGTTTTGGATGTGGCGCTTGAGACGCGTCAACGAGGACAGGTTCTTGTTGCATGGATCGCAGCGAAAATCGTCACCACCACCGGCGCCGCCACCGCTAGAGGTGTTCAGGTTACTGCCGGAGGTGTTCAGCGCATTGGCGCCAGATACGCCTGCTGCGCTGCTTGAGGCCGCCGCCATGTTGGCCATGGCGGCAGCGGCAGCGGCTGCGGCAAACATTTGCGACTGTTGGACGGCACTGCTGGTGTTGCTGATGCCGCCGTTGTTGTTGTTACAACCGTTTCCGGCACTGCTGCTGACATTCTGTCCATGTTGTGGATGCTGCTGGTGCTGATGGTGGTGATGGTGATGATGCTGGTGCTGGGAGTTGGCCTGCATGAGGGCGGCGGGCAAGAGGCTGGACGTGTTGGTGGCGTTCGAGTTGCTGCCGCCGGCGCTGTTGCTGCTGCAATTGCCGCTGCCACTGCCATTGTTTGAGGCATTGCAGTTGGCGGAGAATGTGGTGAGATTAAGACCACAAATGCTCGAGCCTGTTGGGCGTTCGAAGGGACAAGTGGCGCAGTTAAGAGGATTGTTGTTGTGATGGGCATTTATATTGGAAATGGTGTGGCGATTGTTGAAATTGTTGATGTTGTTGTTGTAGTAGTTGATGTTGCAGTTGAGATTGTTATTATTGTTGTTGTAGTAAATAGATTTGTGGCAATTTGTCGTCAGTTGACCTGACGACAAGGTGGAAGAAAGGCATAAAACGTTGCATTAGCCCAAAAGACAAAAGTCAGTTCAGCGAGTTAGGTATTAACGAGTGGAAAAAACTAATGGTAACGGTAACTACGAACAATCTTTAACAAATTTTGCGGAAACGAAATGGAATTTCGACTGAAAATTGTACGATTGCGAATACTAATTTTTCTCTTTTCTTATTTTTTTGTTTATTTTTTTTTGGTAATATTTGTACTCTTGCCTGATTTCGCTGGCGTTGGTTGGCTAACCGCAGTCGCAGTCGCAACCAGCGCCGATGCGTAATTTAACTTTGGATTTATTTATTTATATTTTGGTTTTCTTTGCATATATTTCTGTATAGACTTATTTGCTTTTATGCTTTTATGAAATGCTGTGCTGTGCTGACACTTTGCAAATGTGGAAAAATTTATTTCTTTTTTGATTGTTTACATTCCTTAACTCGTGCGCCTAGCAGGGAAGTGGGTGGCAGGAGGGAGTGTTTATGGTTGCGAATTCGTTGCAGTTCACGCAGCAATACATACATACACAGCCTCTACAGGACCTTGAGTTGGATTTGGATTTGCTTTTGGATGGGTGGTCTGTGAAGTGTTGACTCGAAATGGTGATTTAATTTTTTTTTTCGCTCTCGACATAAAACCAGATTTGCATATCTGCGAATTTTTCACTTCAATTTACTTTTACTAATTCGCTTAGCTGCTGCATGACACATTTATATGGGACTTTTTGGTATCGTTCCAAGAATTTTGTTAATTAGTTGTTTTTGTGTAGCGTGTGTGTGTGTTCAACACCATCACCATTGTGTGTGTAGTGGAGTAATTTAATTGCGTGATATTTTTATATTTTTCTTAATCTTCTCTGCATTTATGCATTGCATAGATTTTAATAATACTTTAGGAGCTGTTGTTGTAATTTTGCAGTATAACTTAAAAGAAACATGAAAATTTCTGTACTTTGGAGGGACTTTGGTAGAGCAAACGAATTCCAATTTTTGTTTTTTACAATAGGGCAACTCCCAAGTTGCAGTGTAGTTTTTGTTTTTGTTTTGTTTGTTTTATTATTTTCTTGATTGGGGTGAGAGGAAATGCGGATACTCGTAGGGGGGTGAGCGTGAGTTATTACTTTGGGGTGTGGGTTTGGGGCTTTTGGACAGGAAGTTGGGTGCTTTCAATTTTACGCCTTCAAATTAACTACTTAGTTTAGATACAATTTTGTGTTGGAATAAAAATTTACAAATATGAAGCTGGTATGCTTTTTTTTTTAATTTTTATAAAAAAAATATTTCTAATATGCTTTCAACAGCCAAAAGAAGCATTAAATGCGATTTCTGTGCTGCCTTTCTAGTGTCGGCCGAATTATGGCGGCCTCGCTAATGTTTCTTGCCGAATTTGTTAGTGTACGTTTAATTTTAGCGCACAGTGTGCATAACACTCTGCAATTTTCGCAACGACCTTCGTTCTAATTTCTAGGATTGCGCTACACGACGGAGTGTTTTATTTGTGTTGTTATTGTTGTTGTTGTTTGTGATTGCAGTTTGTTTCTGATTACTTTGTGGTGGTTTGTTCATTTCAAATTTGTCCTGTTACCAATGTGTTCATAGATATACGTATAATTTGGAATGGTTGTGCTTGCTAACGTCTGGCTAGTGTGTTTGTTGTTGTATTTGCAATAATTATACTTTAAATCCTTACTTGACTAACGAGTACATAAATAATAAAACATAACTTAAGAAATATTGTGAATTTTGGAGTGTTTTGTAGGAAAAGCGCGTTGGCAACTTTCGCAATGTCATAGGCTGACGTCTGAACACACCCTAATAGCTGAAGGCAGCGTGCTTGAAACGACGCTGGAGCGCAAGAGTTAAGTTTTTGAAAATAACAAAAATCTATCCGTTGTCCTTGCACCTGTTTAGTGTTGATGAGTGTCTGTGTGAAATTGAAGAACTTTCGTGTTTTTAATAATTAATTTCGAATGCGCCTTGGGCGCGCCAAATGTGTGTTGTGTCAGATCTGAACTTTGGTATATAATTTCCGATTATTTGTGTTGCATTGTCACATAAATTTTTCTAAATATTTCATGTATCTAATTTCTTAAATTTGTTTTGCTTTTTCAAGATCTTTTCACACTACTGTTCATTGAGCTTTTTGCTGAATTTTTGCGCCTTAAATGTATATTTGTATGCATACAATAGTTTCCAATCGCAAATGCAAATACTTAATTGTAACTTAAAATTTAAATTTTACAATTTTGCTACTGAGATTTCGGAACTTAAAACTAAAAAAACTCATTTGTTTAACTCCACCAATTATACGTGTGTATGTAAATTTTCAATAGCTTATATAGTACGTACGTTTGTTTGTATTTACTTGTATATGTTTGCTTGCACTGATCATAAACGTTCACTGAGTTAGCTATGTATGTGTGTTTGTATCGTTTCGTAGTGAACGATTAATAAAATGTTTCCAAATTTTTGTTCTTCATATTCCTCGTGATTAGTTATCGAATTAAGCGCAACATTTGATTAGTAGAGAGGCACGTGGTTTTCCAATTTGTTATTAGTAGCTTGTTATTGTTGTATATATGGTTAGTGTTCATTTGTTTTTGTTAGTTTTGGAACTTATAACAAGCGATTTGAGCATAGGTAGAACGAAAAATTCGATTAGCAGTTTGTGAAGAAGTGATTAGAGAGGGGTGTGTGTGTGTGGTGCGTGTGTGTGTGTGTATATGTGAGTGTGAGAGAGATAATGAGTTAGTTAGTCGGCATGGGCACTAAGAGTAAGAGTTAGTAAAACTATGTGTGAGTGCATGTGAGTTTGCGTGGGGAACCATTAACAACAAAGCAGTTCCGTTATTTTTCATGTTTCTGCTTGTGTTCGCACTGAACGCAACTCTAGCCAAAGTGAGAGCGCTCAAGTGCTCTTATATATACTATGGTATATGTATGTGTGTGTGTGTGGATGTCTGGTTAATAACATTTGGTTCTTGGTTTTTGTTATTTTAATTTAAAGGGGTTGAAGTTCTTGAGTACAAAATTTTCAATTGACAATGCTTTTAGAGGTAACGCGGCAACTGGGGCGGCGTCGTGGGTGCGAGGTGGAGTGGGACTTTATGCTAATATGGTCATTTGTGTGTACAGCCAATCTGTTTGTTTTTAATTCGGTAAAAAATGCGTCTTTCACGGTTTTGCAAAAAGTAAAAATTAAACAAAAAAAGAAAAAAAAAACAATAACAATAATAATTGTTCCTATATGAAGTAAAACAAAAGTAAACGAAGAACAGTTGCAACCTGGTTTTTCTTTCGTGCACTTAGTGTATTCGGTTTTGTTTTTAACTGTGCACACTCTCGTATTCGTAAGAAATGGCGCTAAACTTGGATAGAGGTGAATTTTCCAATTCAGACGCATTAGGGTTGCTCATACGCCCGAACTTGTTTACCATATTTGTTGTGTGTTTGTACGTTTGTTTGTTACGCATGATACACAACAATCTTTGATACCTGAGTTAGTTGGTAGTGGAAAATAGTACAAATTATTTGCAACATTGAATGAAGAACACAACGAAATCTTTTATGTGTGGTGAAAAAAAAAACAACAAGTAGTTATTTAACTCAAAAGAGGCGAACACTATGCAATAAGTATGTATGTATGTATACGTAAGTATGCGTAAATTGCAAATGCGGCGTTCCAACAAATGCGGAGGCCAGCAATGGTTTGCGTTGTTATTTTTTAACCTTTTTTTTTTTCGTTAAATGGCAAACAAAAACGATTAGAATTACAAATAAATATTTTTTTAGATGTTTTTAGTCATAACCTAAGGGTTAATAAACGTTCAATATGCCATATTCAATAATTTCGAAATAAAAATGTGTAAACGAAACTTTTTGAATGTTCTGTTGACATTTTGTTTTTCTATAATAATTATTTAATTATCAATAACACACATACACGACGATAAGTTGATAAATTTCAAAAAATGTTCACTTTAACAGTAAAAAGTGTGTACAAAACTGAAGGATGAACAGAAAGCACATTTATTTATAACGAAAAAACGACAAAATCAAAATTTAGAACACACTTGTGTCGTAGCTTGAAAAACTTCAAACATTGAAACTAAACACAAAAAAAAATTATTAATTAAATGAGCTTCTTATTACAAATTTTTGTTTTTGGTTTTTTGCTTTACCAACATATGAATCTTTATAGAAAAAAAAATATTTTTAGCAGTGTTAAATTGTGAAACTAAACATTCAAAAATATATATGTATGTATATGGATGTATGTGTACAGCTTTGTTTATACAGAACACAAAAAGTATGCAATTACAAATTGTAAATATTTTGCAACATAACGAAAACATAGACAACGAAAAATGTTGTAAATATTACGGATAAATGTATTTAGGTACGAATATGAGTAAGTAGAAATAGAAAATTTTCATTGGTTTATTCTCATAAAATACGAATACAAAATTAGCACACAAAAACAAATAGCACGGAAAATATATATTTTGAGCTATGCTTCCTCTACTGTCTTGGCAGCCTTGGGGAAAACTTACAAGCCTCGGGCTTCGCAATAATTACAGTGCTGCCATTACACTAGTTTTTTTCCATATGTTTGCAACATTTTTTATTCATTATATCGTTTTTTGGTTTTGTTTTTGCTTTTAGTGGCTCCGACAAACAAATACGTTGGGGTTTACGGCGAGCGTTGGACTTACGTTACAAGGAATGCGTGAGAAACGCGCTTCGCATGGGAGCCCTGATTTTGAAGCTTGTGAACGGATATGCAACGAGGACGATTCAACTTTTTTATTTCATTTTACAAAAAAAAATGTTTCTTACACCTTACAGTAAAGCCACCATAAAGCGTTTTCGTGCCGAATAAAGCGAAGAAAAAAGAAGAAGAAGCCAGGTGAGAAAAAGGAGCAGCAGACAGACTACCACAATTTTCCCAATTTAGTAAGAAAAAAACAGAAAAAGGCGCTACTGCGGCGCTCAAAAGTAATTAATTTGTTTAGAAAAGCTAGCAGCCACATAGAACACGCGAAAGTATACCTGCACGTGTGTGTGTGACTTTCCAAATAAACTTCAAATGAACTTCACAAATCCGCTGAAAGTGTGAAACTTGTTGCTGCGCAACTACGATGTATTATTTATTGCTTAATTAGGCGTTGAAATGCTGCAAACGCATACGTATACGCTTATGCGCCCACACGTATGCAACAAAAATCATACAAACCAGTGCTGCCTCGTGGTTGTGCGTAGGTGCGCCTGTGTCTGTGCCTAATCAAAATTAAACTTAAACACTTTTGCGGCGATTAACGCACACATAAAAGCGAGTGAATTGTAGTCGCTAGCGACAGCAGCAGAAGGGTTCGCTTACACGCCGCATATTCACAATAGCCAAGCGCAGCGAGGGCGGCAGTGTGTGCCAAGTACGAAGTGCAGAGTAGCTGTAGCCGCAAGCCACAACTTCGCACACACACACACAAATACACAAATAGTGGCGCGTAAGCGTGCGTAATCTCTATTTTGTGATTGTTTTTGTATGTGTGCCTGCCTGCTTGTGTGAGGCTGCTGTAAAATTTGCACTTTCACTTAAATAGACAAAACTTTTGCCATTATCACACACATACGCACACACACGCGCACACATATGCTGTGTGGCATGCTGCACCGCAGTTTTGTTGCGCAGCAAATTGTTGAGGTCGGCCGCAACATAAAGGCATCAATTAAAATTTCTCCACACACTCAAGAGCAAGGGATGGCAGGCAACAGCCATCAGACATGGACGGCCTGCTCCATTGTGCCATCAACCTGTGCCCTCTTGACAATCGGCCCGGCTGCCTGACAGCAGTTCGTACGAGCGAGTGATGTGTGGAAAATGTGCGCTAAATAATTGATGCGGCATGTGGCTTAGCACATAGTTGGAGCCAAGGCATGCGTGTGTGTTGGAGCTGGGCGCCTGGCGCAGTTGATAGCTGCTGAGATTGTAAAAGTGAAGTGTTTGCTAGTTGTTGCCACCAACAATGTGGCATGGCGTTTGATTTTGTTATTATAATGCGAAAAACTGGTTAATAATTTTCTAACACTAACACTAACACAAAACAACTAACTGGGTGTGCCAGCGCTAATCGGTTTTGCGGTGGGAGATTTTAACTGATTTTAGCGCGCTTTCAGCTGCCTTTCCGTTCCCTTCTTCTGCTTCTTCTGTTTCTTTTTTCTTCGTCAGCTTTGTTGTTACTTTTCGAATAGCATTTCATTCGATTCTTTATGGTCCTTTACTGCTGCACTTATGGAGGGGATACAAATGAAATGAGTATTTACCATCGAAACAATCAAATAAGAAAGAAATTTCCTACTGCTTATGTAAATCTATTTTCATCAACAAAATACTTAGTTGTTAAAATGAGTTTGTTTTTCAAACCAACAACAAAAAGAAAGAAATACGCTTTCTTGTTAAAAGTGCTCGAAATTGAGTTATAAATGCCAGTGAACGCAGTGCTTCCAGAAGCGGTGCATTAAATGACGATGACGATGAGTCTCGCATATGAGATGTGATTGTGTTGAAGGAATTAAAATACATTTACAATTGCATAAATGTATGTGTGTGTATAAAAATTAAGTTGGAAAAAATTTGAACACCAAGACAATGATTTGCGTTAGACGAATTTGCATTATCGGCTATTAAATTAGTATTGAATGTTAGGAGATGTGCGGTTGGAAATCAAATGAGAAACCTGTGTACGGCATGAATTGGTGCATTGATGAGACGCATGGGCGCCATCCACTAACGCCTTCCAATTTAGAAAAATTAATAAATAAAATCACTTCTTATTCCACTGCGTCCTTGGCATTTAACTATTTTTTCTTTTTTTTTCTTTTATAAAAAATTAAATTTTATTTTTTGTTTTTGCTTTTCAAGGAGCTTGGTTATCTATGGATTTATGGTTTAGATTTTGCTTTCCCTTTTTGATTTTTAATTGCCTAGTGAAATCGGTTTAAATTATTTTAAATAAATAAACCAAAAGTTAAATAAATTGACAAAAAAAAATTAATCAGTAGAGAAATTATTATAATTTTCATGTAAAAGAATGTTATGGAGTACTGATTTTTGATTAAAAATTTTCCGTAGTTATAAATGTAATAAAAAATAATTAAATTAGGAAAATACTTGCATTTGATGTAAGAATGTAAAGGAATGAATTTGAATTGATTTGAATTGAAATGTTCGGAAAGAGCGAATAGAAGTATGTATGGAAGCGGCGTACTCACCTTGCGGAGAAACTGATAATTCGGCGGCAGACTGTAGTTGCGAGTTAAAACCTGCAATTGAAAAGACATTTGTAAAATCGTTGCAAAAGTCGCGAGCAAAAATGTTCCTTGTCATAAGTAAAAGCTCTTCACAACACAGGCGTGAGCTTTCACATTCAAATTCATGCGCGTGAAAGCTCATATTTTATATAAACAAAAAACATACTTTTGAGCTTTCGTCAAATGAAACGAGCTGTGAAGTAACAAATGTTTGAGCTTTCATCATAAAATCTCACATGATGCCTAAAAGCACAAGGAACTGTTAAGTAACAAATACTTGAGCTTTCATCATAAAAGCTTACATGATGCCTAAAAGCACAAGGAACCGTTAAGAAACAAATACTTGAGCTTTCACCATAAAAGCACACACGATGCTAACATACGCTTGATGCTAGTACCAACAATTAGTGAGCACATTAGTGATGTATTTGCATAAAGTAAAAAGTGAGAATCAAAATATACGTATTGTGAGGAGCTTTCACTGCCAGGGCTTTGCCATCTAAACTTTCATTTCAAGTACACTCACCAGCTAACGCGGCAGGATCTAGACCGCTCATGGGGAAATTGAAGGGCCCCGGGGGAAATAACTTGCTCTCTGCCGGTGACATCATATATGACGGTGGAGGATGCGGTGGCATATTGTTATCGATCTCCTCATCGTTTCCCGAACTGCTGTACACAATTTCGTTAAGCTTACATCGCAAAAATCAATGTCTCACTCATTTATGTGGCTTACCTCAATGAACCTTTGCCGCCATCGCCGCTGCTCGATCGATTCGCCTCATGTTCGCCAGTGGAGTCGTTGCTGTGCTCATCGACCACTGTCGGATTGTTATTCGAGCAGACCAGCTCCATGGGTTCCGATTTGACGTCGTCAGCAGTGCGTGTCAGCGGCGATGATGTTAAACTGCCGCTGACCTTGTCGCTATTGGCGATGCCATTGCCATTGCCAGTGTCGCTATTAGCATTCCCGTTATTACCATTGCCAGAGGGTCCGTTACCTAAACGTGATTTTTTTTATTAATAACAGCGCAAATAAATGAATAGAAGAAATTTTGTTTACTCCATCACTTTAACAAGCACTTACGTTTCTCTTCCTTCAGAGGCGGTGTATTGTTATTGTTGTGTTTGATGGTTGAGAAATCGGCAGGTGTCAATTGCGGGGATGAGCTGCGTTGGTGCACGATTTCGGGGCTATTATTACTGCTCGACGGCAAACCGTTATCGGGTCCGCGTAGACGTTTCATAG
Source organism: Anastrepha ludens (assembly GCF_028408465.1). Classification (NCBI taxonomy): domain Eukaryota; kingdom Metazoa; phylum Arthropoda; class Insecta; order Diptera; family Tephritidae; genus Anastrepha; species Anastrepha ludens. The sequence goes on along the minus strand of NC_071499.1, from coordinate 4,381,808 downwards.
CATTATTCGAGTCCTCAGCCGATGGTGTGGAATTGTTCCGTTCGCGTCGGAGCATAGCCATGCTGCGCTTAAACAGTTGGCTGTTAATGTGTGTGGAGGCCAATGGCAGTTGTTGGGATGGAGGTGGTGGTGGGGGTGAGCCACTGCTGCGCGAATACAGCACCGACTCTTCGTGCAGGGCATTGTGGTGTGTGTTGTGAGGAGGGCGTGTGGCGTTGGCCGCATTTGCCAGATTTTGTATTTGAGCTAATTGCTGTAGAAAAGCGGAAGTATCCTAAATTAGCAGAAATTTCTATATAATTGACAGTATGGAAACTTACACTATGAGTTTCCTCGGCCTGTTGCTGTGTGAGACCCGAGACTCGAAGTACCTCTGCCGTTTTAAGGAAGGACTGCAAGGACTTTTGGTGCACATTCACCTCGCCGTGATAAATGAATTCAACCAGCGAATGTAGATCGAGAAAATTTACATCTTGCAGTAGAATTACTGGATGTTTGCAAGGTGTGCTCTGCAAAAGTAAAGGAAGGAAAACAAATGAGTTGATATTCAGTGTAAAGTATGAAATTTTGTATAAGTATTGGAATATTAAAGTTAAAGAATATTTTGAATGATGTTTGCGGAAGTTTTATTAAATACGAATGCTAGGGTATTGAGTTCCTTGTCGTTGTTGTTGTAGCAGCATAAACATTCCCCACATATGTACGGGGAACGATGCTGGAGTAACAAGCGCTTGGCCGAATAAAAATCCGGGTCATTCCGGTAACGTGGAACCGACTGACGTGGAAATGGGACTGAACTCTATAAGTAAACAATAACAATCAAAAGCAGAACTAGCATTCTGAGCTAATGAAATTCTACTCTCTGTCATAAAATGCTTGTAAGACTTTCTAATAGCTTTTCAAGGTATTAAAAAAAATAATATAAGTTCAACTAAGAAAAGGAAAGAAATGGAGTTTTTATTAAGTCCAAAAAATTTGATTACTCTTCAGTAATGAAGGTTAGTGAAACTCCTTGAAATAGTTCTACATATGCACCTACTAATGCCCGAGGTAGTTCAATACGATTTGCGGTTCGATAAGCGAAGGGATTGCTACTAGCCCTCATTTATTTTTGTTTGGTTTCTTATGTTGGTACACTCTTCATTTCAATCTGTCAATTCACTCATTGTTTAAAAGCCATTTAGCATCGACGTGTCACTGTATTTTTGACAATGGAACAAATCAAGTATTATACAATGGTTCAATTTTTATTTTTGGAGGGCTTAAAAGCAAAGGGACTTTTCGCTATCAATGAGTAACGTACAAAAATGAGTTGCAAAATTCAAACGTGGTCGCACAAGCATTAAACACAATCCACGTCAAGGACGTCTAAAGCAGCAACAACATCAGAAATCATAAAAAAATACAGAACATCGTATTGAAAAATCGTCGAGTGAGTGAAAGAGATTTAGTAGGGCTTCTTATTGGGCAGTGTGAGCAAAATATTTTGACTGAAGTATTGGGGTTCGATAGTCCGGTCAAGAACGCTACGGAATTGCAAAGTGTTTTGTGGCAAGCCCGAATAGAAGACTGTCGGACTTTTTTCTACAACTTGAAAGAAAAGACGTTCGGTTGATGATCGGTATAATTACAGGACACGATCCATATTACCGCCATTGGAATAATTGACGATCCAATTTGCCTGTCTTACCTAGAGGAGGCAGTTAGTATTGAGCATTTGGTCTGTGTGTGTCCTGCCTTTGCTAGAGCAAAGCTACGAATTTCGTTCTCTCCAACTGGAGGATATTTTCAGATTTACCAAAGAATCTGGAAAACTCTCACCGATCTAACTACCTCTATTTCTTTATTCCATCCTATATTTTTCCTTCTGTTACTTCTCTCTTTTCTTCCTTGACTATCTATCCTTTCACTTTCCAGAGCTTTAAATACAATGGACTTTCTAGCCTAAGTGTTACCAAATCTCTCGATGGTTTTTGGCTCGACTTTTCAAATTCCAAAATTTTTCATTTGGGTTTCAGAAAGCTGTGTGCACAACGGGTGCTGCATTCGCTAGCAATGGAACAAAAATATATTCGAATGCGACTTTCTCAGCAACATTTCGTGTATCGTTTCACCACCAAGGATGAGACTTGGGTCTATCACCATGACGCCGAATTTAAACAAGAGGCTAAAGAATGGTGCGAACCTGGTTCTTCGCCTGCGAAACGAGTTCGTGTCCAGAAATCGGTCAAAAAGGATGCGAAAGGAATTTTGCTTGTGGATTACTAGCAAAGTGGTAAAGCAATAAATTCTGAATATTATTGTAACCTTTTAGACAAGCTGAATGATAAAATTCGTGAAAAAATAAGCAGTTTGCAAAAGAAAGAAATTATTTTGTATGAGGGTAATGTACCGTGTCGCTAGCGCATTTAAACAGTGGCTAAAATCCACGAATTAAAGTTCGAATTGTATTCACTGTTCCACTGTATTCACCCAATTTGGCCCCTAGCAACTTTCATCTGTATCCAGACCTAAAAAAAAGGCATGCGTGGAAAGCGTTTTTTATCAAATGTTGTGGCCATAGCAGCTGTGGAAGCATATTTTGCAGCCCTTCTAGATTCTCACTTCAGGAAAGGAATTCATAAATTGAAATCTCATTGAAATAACTCCTGTTACTGCATAAAAAAGTGTTTTGCAAATCATAAAATTATGTTTTTCTTATCGAACCGCAAAACTTATTGAACAGCCTAGTATTCACGTACTAACGTATGGCTCTATCGCGTTATCTCAGTCGCACACCATTTATCTTCGAAATTAACAACTTTCCTGTTTGCATTATTTTATTGAGATTTTTTTCGCTTTGTGGCGCAACCTTCACTATTCGTCATTTAAAATGTCAGCAGCTCCGATTTGAAGTTGGCAAATGCGTTGAGGAATGCAATGCACAATAAAACTCACAGTGCACAAATGTACAAAAACAAAAAAAACATGTGTGTATGTATAGCTGATTGTAGTAGTTTAATATAATTTCATTGTGTGCCTGTACGGCCTGCAAGGCTTTGTAAATCTGTGCAAATACTCGCTTCAATGCATTTCTGTAGGTTTGAAGTGATTTTGAAATCTATAAGTATGTGCGTGTGTGTGTGTGTGCGTTCGCGCGTTCGGCTGTGCGACTTCATGGTCACGGCGCAGCAACAAAAGCGAGTTGAAGTGCCCGATTTGTGCGTGGCTTGTTTATTTAAAATCAGACACATCCACACACACACGCACGTTAAATTGCTTTTTCACTGTATTTGTGTGCGTGTGATATCATTAATATACTTTGTTAACTGACTTTGTTATTGCTAACATGGCCAGCCCAAAGCGGGGCACAACGGCAAGAGCGGAGCATAGCCAGCAATCGACGGACAGGCAGTGGAGCAGCGAAGGCTCACACGGCAGGCGCACAAACAGTAAAGTGTGTACGCTGGTTTGCGCAATGAGTGATTGGCTATTGTTATGGCCAGCTGAAAGTGCTATTGCTTTTGTTGCAGTTGCTGTGCACAACCTAAGCCTGCCTGCAGTAAAGTTTGTGCGTGTGTTTGTGTGCGTTGCGTTTGTATGCCACACATTTGCACAGGCCCTTTGACTTTGCAGCAACAGCAGCGCAGTAATCGGACCCATCGCAGCCGCAGCAGAGTAGCAACAACTACCGCATATGCGATTGGACCGCATAAGCAGCAGCAACAACAATGGCGCACTTGAAAAGCGATCGCCACCATTGCGCTGCATCTAGAAATTAGGTCAACCATCAATAAAAATAATAAAAACAATAAAAAATGAGTATGCGCGTGTGTGTGTGCGTGTGAATGTATAACAAATAAAGGCAACATCAATAGCAACAACAACAAGCAATAGCACCAATCGCGCGCAGTGTTGCCAAGTTGCTGTGCTGCACCACTGCCGGGGTGATGAGCGCTGGAGACGAACTACGCACGAATGACACGAAACACTCGAAACATTTCGCCGAACTTGTTGCTCTTCGAGTGTCTGCTCTTAGCTGCAGCTTCTATCTATTTGCGCAGCTACTCAGTTTTTACTTTAGTTGTGCATTTCTCCCAACTGTTTTCTGTTGCCCCGACCTCTTCCCCACCTCGCAAATTACGCGCATTTTACAAGTTCTGCACAGATAATATTGAAACAAAAACAAAAACAAAAAAAAAGAATAGCAAAATAAAAAAAATCCCTTGTGGCTGCGATATTAACAAGTCATCGCCGTTTATTTTGTTTCACTAGTGTGTGTGTATGTAATCGTGCTGTGTGTATGTGTAAGTGCGTTTATATTTCGCCTTTACATTTTGCTATTTAATGCATTTTTCACAGCACAGGATCGTTTCTATTTTTACTGCTTCGATGAACGATCACCGAAGGAGATATCACCGAGCGGGTAGAAGGCGACGAGAGGGGTGGCGGTGGTGGCGGCAGATGTTGCTTGGTTGGTGCATGCTCTGTTGCCAGTTTGGGAAAATGAGGTCAGCCGCAACTGTCGATTGCAAAATCTGGCTTAGTATATATTTGTAAATAGGCGCGCACGTGCACGCACACCAGCGCAGTGGCATCATGCACTCGTATATTCACACACACACACTCACATGCGCCAATGCGTGTGATTGCAGTCAAGTGCTCACGGCATATTTCGCTGAATTGTTTTGCTACATCTTGGCCTTTGGAATTTATTTGTGATTATAAATTAAAGTTTATGATCTATAGAAAGTGGGACAGCTGCGCGAGATTTCTTTTGAATTATTTTACATTTATTATTTATTATTATTTTTTGTTTTTACTTTACGTTTTTTCATCATATCACAAGTAAATTTGTAAGTCAATTGCTTAATACGAATATTTCCGTGCTAGGCATAAAGGCACATACGTACGCACATATATACATATGTATGTATGTAAGTACACAAGAACTATCTACAACAGACATTTTTTAACTAGAAGGATAAGATAAAGTATATATTTTCCCCCGAGATGGAAACAGAAATCTGAATTTGCTAAATTCCTCTTTGCTATGCCCATTCGAGTAAAGTGTCCGAAAATTCAGTAAGATCGGTACATAAAGCGCTGTGCTCTGTACAGTTAAGTGAAATCTAGTTTTACTTAGGGTTGAGGGTACCATATCTACGGTCAGGAAGCGCCAAATGAAGGAAAACGTTTTTTCTCAGATTGGTCGCCCCTCGGGAGGCCACGAAAAAGCTGTTCATAAAAACCATCTGTCGTTCGGAGGCGGCATAAAACTGTCCCTTTGCCTCAAGAAGCACCTCACAAATAGGAGGATGAGTTTCGACTGATATATGGCGCCCTTAGTATGTTTTTGACAGATACAAAGTTTGTATGTATTTTGGTATGCTTGGCGATTTTCTGCTATCCCAAAAATATAATAAAAAAAATCAAACTTTTTTAATCAAAAATAACACCGTAAATAGGCCTGGCATGAGACGGTTAGTCTGACACCACTTGATGTTTTCATCCTAGGAGAGGCCTTGAAGGCCATATGCAGGCTGAAACATAATGGCAATTGGTGCGGACCCTGTCCGGCATTGGACTACAGAGAAAGCATGGACTTCGATACATTGTTTCTCTCCATTCCCGTTGACTCCATTCCATCAGGAAAGCGATGCAGTGTGGTGCTGCCAGTGGCTCAATTGTGGTCATACTCGGAAAATGAGCGTGAACAACTTCATTGGCACAGAGTCCGTTCTGCCACTCCCTTCTGCAGCCATCAAAGCCACGGTTAGCAAAGGGGTTACTTCAACCCACAAGCGAGCTTGGCAGGCTGAGAGCAGCTACACATGGGCAAAACTTATGTTACCTGCCATGCCCGACCGATTGTCGCAGATCCTTCTGTCATTAAGCGAAAGGAACTGTAGGGGGCGGCTGGTTGGACTGATGAGACTTTCTATAGGCGAAGCACATGGAAAAGGTAGGCATCTCAGACAGTGCACTTTGCCTAGCATGTGGAGAGGAGGATGAGATGGCGGATCACTTTATGTGCGTCCGCCCGGCCTTCGCACGCATCAGGCGACCACCTTGTCTTCTTGGCACCACAAGATCTACTCAGATTTCTTTGAAGGTTGGGTAGACTTAAATTAAATTAAAAAGGAAACCCGTGGTTGTTGGCAACTACTGGAATTTCCAAAAAAAAAAAATAAATAAAACGCGGTCATCATCCTTTTGGGCACCGATTCTTGGCAAATTCTCTGATTAGACTGCTGTTGTAATGCTGAACAACCGACACAAAAAGAAAGCAGCTAAATTCAAAATAAATAGCCTTCGAGTTGTAGCAGCATAAACGTTCCCCGTGCATATACGAGGAATGCTGCTGAAGTCACAGTCCTTGGCCGGATATAAATACGGGTAGTTCCAGTTACGCGAACCTCTTTGAACCTGTCTTCCTGCGTGGCGTGGGAAAGTCTCTTGTCAACTGTTATTTTTCACGTAAGTAATTAGAGAATACAAATTTTTGTACTAGGATTTTTCTAGATTTTTTTTAATTAAATTTATTTCATTGCACACATTTTCTACCACAACACCGCCAAACTGCATACGTTTTTGTGAAATTAGTAGTGTGAAAATTAGCAAAACAAAATCTACTCGGCTCAGCTCAGTTGGCGATGGAAAACAATGGCTTTGAATTTAGCGAAGTGTCGCTTTACAATTTCAGTTTTATTTTCGTTGGCCAACTACTTGCGCTGGTACTCCAATTAAGGGAAAAATTAAAAAAATGAAATAAAAAGAACAGCGACACAAACAACAATAGCGCGCAAAACAAGCCACTTTGCAAGGCGACATAAATTCAACTAACTTTCTGCCTTCGTCGGGTGCGCTGTTAGTAGTCATTTTGTTGTGGGGTGTGACAGTTTGAGACTTAAGTGCCACTATTGCGTTTGCCATTATATGACGTTTGTTTTTGTTGTTTACGCCTTTTGATTTTATTGTATATTTTAAGGCATTTTAGAGCTTTAGTTCAAATGCTTTTATGCTAAATTACGGCACTACAACCAGCGCATCAGTTGTTTGCGCCTACTGGGCAGCGAGAAGTGGGAAGAGGGCACTAGTGCTTGTCGAGTGCGCCTTGCGCTGCCGTATTGCAGTTTAAACCTAATTAAAATAATGCAGCAGTTAATTAAATATTTATGCGCCGAGTGGATACTTTATCCACTTTTTAGTCACTCCATTCCAATCTTCCGCTCACTCTAAGCGCCAAACGCGAGTCCAAACCGGTAGCTGGGCAGAAAAGAGGTCTCATTGGAATGTCGAGCGAAGTGACAGTGGCACAAAATGACAGAAAATGAAATGAAAATACGGATGATTGTTACAAATTTATTTTTGAATATTAAATGCAACTTTCTTTGAAACTCTTCGAGGTTTGTATGAACCAAAATTAGTACTTGAGTTAGGTCTAAATTGATATACATATTTTTTTGAATTATTTAATCCTTGAAAGAACTAGCGCACAGAGGTCCAAACCTGCGTTTTTGTCTAACTCCGCGCAATGTTGCCTTCTGCGTGCACAGCGGCCACTGTTTGCTTGGCAAAGTCTACAAATATTTCGGGCGCTTGTTTGTTTTTTGTTCCATATAACTGTAACTGTAATCGTAAGGCGAACGCAACAAGGGCGGCAGTGTTCACTTTTAGTGCCAAAAAAGTTTTCGCTACGGTGGCCATTTCTGTTGTTGCCATTGTCCAAGACGCGGCCCTTTGCTGCCTCTTATATTGTTAGGCCGCCGTTTGCTGCTACAATGCCGCCACTTCACCCCACCTCCTCCCCTCGTGCAATTGTTGTGCATTTATTTTACTATTTAGCAAATTAAATGTTGTCCCATCTCGCATTGTATTATTTTTTAGTACTTTGTGTAATGTCTTCAGGCTTCCTGTGTTGTGTGTGAACGGGTGTGTATGGGTGTACAATATCATGACTTGTTCGCTTTTATTTGAAAAATGTTTTCTTCACTCTGCGCTATTTTTGCATAAGTAGGTAGGCAGGCTTGCTGTTTCACAGAGTGCTGCTGACACTGCAATTGACGGCGCTTTTTTCGCTGATTTATTTCATTTTTTCGACAAGTTGTTAATCAGCAGTAGTGTAATGATTGTTGTTGTTGTGTGTTGCACATGCAAAACTTTTTACAATTTAGTGCAGGCCTTTTCATACAGTCTCCTAGTTTATTTTGCATTCAATACCAATGCCATAGAACTACTTCACAATTAGCTTTACTTTTTTCCAAACGAACAAATTGGAAGAGCAAAATAAAGTTGGCAACTGCATAAATAGAAAACTTGCAGATTTCTTTTAACAATTGTGACATATTTTGTTTTGTTGTTTTTTTGTTTGCTATTGTTTGTGTTAAACTGAATTATTGTGACTTATTATATTGGCGCAGGGTGGAGAAATTAAAGAAAATTATTTAATTGTTGATTTTCAATTTCCGTGGAAGGATTGGTTAATATTTTAAAGCATCAGTTAAGAAACATTCGAAGAAAACTAAGTTTGGGCTTAACAAAAGAAAGGCTAAAACTTAGTATCTTTATACTTTTAATGCCAAAAAGCGATCAAAATGACTGCATTGTGAAAAAATAAGTGCAACGCATATTTAAGTTAATATATTAGTAGACACCCCCAATAAACTACCAACAAAATGAGCTCACAAACCCACAAACAATTTTGTTCACGTGAAAGCTACAACACAACCTTAAAAACTGGTCGGAAAATAATACTAGAGCGGTGACAGTTTTCAAATAAATTCAAAAAAAAAAAATTATAAAAATTCAGAAAAATTAATTTAGAAAAATAAAAAAAGTAAGTTTAGAAAAATTCCGAAAAATAAATTAAAAACAAAATCAGAAAAATAAATATAGAAAGATTCAGAAAAATCAATTTAGAAAAATTAAAAATAAAATTCATTTAGAAAAATTCAGAAAAATAAATTTAGGAAATTTCAGAAAATAAATTCAGAAAAATAAATTTAGAAAAATTCAGAAAAATACTTATAAAAAGATTCAGAAAAATAAACTTTGGAAAATAAAAAAAAAGTTTAGAAAAATTTAGATAATAAATTTAGAAAAATTCAAAAAAGTACATTTAGAAAAATACAAAAAAATAAATATAAAAAATTCAGAAAAATAAATTTAAAAAAATTCAGAAAAATATTTATAAAAAGATTCAAAAAAATAAATTTTGAGAAATAAAAAAAAAATGCTTAGAAAAATTTAGAAAATAAATTTAGAAAAATTCAGAAAAGTAAATTTAGAAAAATACAGAAAAATAAACTAAGAAAATTCAGAAAAATAAATTTAGAGGAATTCAAAAAAAAAAATAAATAAATTTAGAAAAATTCAGAAAAATAAATTTAGAAAAATTCAGGAAAATAAATTTAGAAAATTTCAGAACAGTTAATTTAAAGAACTTCCGAAAAATAAACTTAGAAAAAAAAATTTTGAAAAATTCAGAAAAATAAATTTAAAAAATATCGGAAAAATAAAATTAGAAAAAATCAGAAAATGATAAATTAAAAAAAATTTAGAAAAATGAGTTTAGAAAATTTTACAAAAGTAAATTTAAAAAACCTCGAAAAAATAAGAAAAATTCAGAAAAATAAATGTAGAAAAACTTTGAAAGATAAATTTAAAAAGTTTAAAAAAATAAGTTTCAAAAAATTCAGTAACGTAAGTTTCATTCATGCATTCAGAAAAGTAAATTTAGAAAAATTCAGAAAAATAATTAGATTTTAAAAGAATTAAAAAAATTAATTTAGAAAAATTCAGAAAAATAGATTAAAAAAATAAATTTAGAAAAATTCAGACAAATTAATTTAGAAAAATTCAGAAAAATTAATTCCGAAAAATAAGTTTAGAAAAATTCAGAAAAATAATTTTATCAAAACTTAGAAAATTTTAAGTGGTGAACAAAACGTTTGAATAAAATGTGAATCAAGAAAACTAAAAATAAGTGGTGCTAATACTTCAAAACCAAGTCACAAACACAAGAAGATCAAGGACTTGACTTGATATTGACTTATTCACTCTCACTTTGGAGGTTAATCATAACTTTTTTATTACAAAAAAAAAATGATTTTGAGAGATGGAAATCTTTATTTCGACCTTTAGGTGCTCCATTGCTTGTCTGTTTGCATACTGCAGTCATTTGCATAAATTATAAATCTTCAGATAGGATGATTAATTTTGCGCCACCTTGTATATGTACATATATGCGATTTTCCTTCATGATAATTTGTGATTACAATCAGTTGTATATATGCAGACGTAAAGGGTCTTTCAAAAGACGCGCCTAATGGTTGTTTTAAAGTTGGTTGGTTGGTTAGAGTGGTGATTCATCCAGAATCCAACTAGCGCTTCCGCACCATTTTGTTGCCACATCCTCGTTACCAAATTGTTTAACAGTAATTTACAGCAGGACTATATCCAGTCTGTGCGGTTTAGGAACCTTATTAGGTTGTTGACGTCTAAGCCAGACAGCTGCTCGAGACTCTCGAACAGCGGCTTGCCCAGGGTTGACATTCTGTCCTTCCATAGGGCAGGGCATTCACAGAGAAAATGGAAGATTGTTTCTTTTTTCTCCCGGTGTCTACAACTGTGACAGTATGTGTTGTAGGGGATGCCCATTTTGGCGGCTTGTTCTCCGATAGACCAGAAGCCAGTTATGACTGCCGTAAGTCTACAGGTGTCCCGTCGTTTCATGTTTATTAATGTCGACGATTGCTTGAGGTTGTAGGTGGGCCATAACGTTCTGCTGATTTTGCATTTCGTCTGGTCTCTCCATCTAAAGTAAAACTGTCAAAAATTTAAATTCTTTTTCGTTTTACTATTTTTATTCAAAATATAGCTCTTAGCTATTTTATCTGAGAAATAATATCATTTACAATAAATGTCCACTACGTCGAGGTAGCGATGTTAAAGGTTGTTTAGCTACAATTTGCGCTGCACCAGCAATATTCTTAACAGATCGTCCAGTTTTTGGTCTAAAAATTGCCTATTTTGCTATTTCGCCATTCTTAATAATAAGCTTCAATAATTTTAGCGCGTTGTTCTTCCGTTTTATTGGTTCATTTTTTCAGTATTTTCCCTTCAATTCTGGCTTTTTCGTTACACATTTATGGCACACAGCAGTTTGAATGCTATGAAAGTTCACAGATTACCACAAGCCAGAGTCAGAAATGCTAGCAGAATCATAAATGGCGCTCTCGCTAAAAACTTGATGTATCACGTCTAATCAAACAATTCCTGGTATTTTTTACTCTCCCTCGAGATACCTATTCGATATCCGTACACTCAAACGATACTTAGTACTCCACAAAGCTACGAAAAAAGACACCTGGCAGTGCACTTTTATAGATTAACATGAAAAATTGAATCATCCCAAGTCTTTTGGATTAAAAATCAGAAACCTACACTGGCAAATGAGCCAACACTTTCATTCATCATCTGCGATAATAATCTGAACTGCCTGACATACCTTTTAACTCTACTCAAGTACTCTAAACCGGCCTGAATTTACTGTAGTTTCGGCTATCGACTCTAATATTGAAATTATTTCAAAGATTCCTATCAAAAGCTCTTCTAATGCCAATAGATTGGGCTAAGTATGTCAGAAATGATTACCTTCGTCGGAAGCTCAAGGCTCTCACTGAAACTAAACAGAAGTATATGAGTCCAGGGATCAGTTCTAAGCAATACATTTCGCCCCTTTCACTTAGGGAACAGATACTGAAATGGAACGAGGACTTAAAAGTAAGGTTTGGCTGATGATGCACCAGTGAGGAGCTCCGAAAGCAAGAACAGCTGTGAAGACAGTAGAAAAATCGAGTTTACAAGAACCTGTCCGCACCTGATTTGAAGAATTGGCGAATTTGGAAGGCGACGCAAAAGCTGTCGGTCCCTGCATTTGAGGAACAACATCAAGACGCTCATCACTATCTGGGGAAGCAACCCGGCTAATCATCTAATAAACGGAGATGAACAAAGAATATTTCTACGTCACATTTCAACCACAACTCGAAGCCCCAGCAGAACTGTGATTTTCTATAAAAAAAATTCTGGTTCTCTCACAAGCGTCTAGCGATTATTCACATCACCTGCTGCCATCGACTAAAATAAGCTTAGAATTGAAAGCAGAGAATAGTAGTAGGCACTTAAAAATCAGAGGCATTCCAGATAAGCAGTCGAATTTCTTTCCGCGCGATTTTCCATTGCGTGCCCTTATCGAAATCCGCCATTTTCTATTGAATGGAATTAGAAAACTTCTTCTTTGCAATAATTAAGTTTTACTACCTGCAGAAAAGCCAAGAGTAGTAAAACATAAATACCGCTAGACAAAAGTTTTTTAAGTGGCAATAAAGATTTAGCAAGAAGAAGAATATTCCCAACTACGAAAATGACCTTCCCTTGACAGCAACACAAAGAGTCACTAAATCAGTTTAACTGCAGCGAACTTTTGCTTTATTAAATTCTTTGAAAGCATTTATAAAATTTGCTTACTGTTATGCCAGTTTATCACGGTGTTCGCATGTCTGTATGTATGAGTACGAAACTATTTATGCAATTCATTATAAGTTGCATGCGAGCACAATGCGGCTACTTTATTTTAATATGTAAATAGTGCCAACAACAAACGAGTGTGTGTGTGTGTATGAGCCCATGTGTATGTAAGTATACTATCTATGTCACATTAGACCAAACGGCAAATGGCCAAAGGCAGAACCTCGTGCGCCTTGCACCGCCTTGGAAGCCTGCGCGCCTCTTAGTCAGGCGATTCGCTTGGCATTTCATATTCTTTCGCCGCAGTCATGTGGCTGGTTGGGGAAACTTTCCGACATACCATAAACGCATGCAGTCGCGATTGCTCTTTTGTTGGCGTTTTTGTTGTTGCGTTGCACAAAAACAAACTTTAATGGCAACCTAATTAATAAAACGAATATATTTAAAATTTGAAATTTGAAATTTCCGTGCTGCGATCCTCTCCGATCCGACGACGTGCGGTACTTGCAGGCCAAAGTTTTGCGATTTACTTAGGGCGCTGCCTTGGTTTTCTATGCTGCTCCCCCCGTGCAACGCTACTCCGCAGTTCTCCTGATTTCTAGTCACTTTTTGTATCGCTTTTGCAGTGTCTATACTTCATTTGCATCGCAATTTTTTTATTTTTTTTGTTTTTTTGTAATTCATTTTTACTTGGCCTGCCTTTTTCGGTGCGGTTTTGTTTTTCTTTTTTATATTTTTTGTTTATAATAAAATTTATTTAGTCGCTTTCTTTGTTTATGACAGCGCTACAGTGGCGAGGAGTTGACGTGAATTGCCAGCCTGCACTGATTTTCCTGTCTCAATGGCATTTGCCGGGAAAGTGTGGCAATGCGGCAACGCTAATGGGCCAGAGTGCAGCGTAAATATTTCGCGAGCTTATTATTACAGTTATTATTTGCTGCTGCTGCTAGCTAATGTTTGATGATAGTGATTAAGTAATGTTGTTGTGTTGGCTGGCGCGAAAGCTACCTTTTTCAGCTGTGTGTAATATTCACTACAATTCACTTCACCTCCAAGTGTTTCTGCACAGCCAAGTGCTGAGTTGTAAAAAAATGTAAAAAATCTCATGAAAACTGCCGTCGCTTCTTGTTGTCTTGTTGGTGGGTAACTTAGATCCTGTAGTTATGTAGTTGCGGGGTTTGGTGGTGGGTTGACAGGGGGAGAGACATTAGTGCGACTTTTGACTAAAAACATTTTTAGTTGCGTTTAAATGTTCGACGTTTACCCATTCACCGCAAAGTTCCGTTACATTGGCAAAAAATAACTTTGGCAAACTTACTGCAGAATAACAAGAAATTATGCCCCCTGCCCCCTGGCCCAGCCGCCACGCCGCAGTCATGCGAACTCTTCGATGCGCCTAATGCATTTTAAGTATTCGCCAGCATTGAGACATTAAACTTTACAAAAGTTAGCAGCAAGTGGGCGAAGACAATGGGGGTGCGGCAGTTGGGGGGAAATGGCTTGTTTTTGGTTTGTTGCAAATTTAGATTGCGGAAATATGCACGCAATTGTGGCTTTGAGGCAAGCGAACGAGTAGGCTGGCCTCTGATTTTTTGTGTGTGTGTGTGTGTGTGTGTGTGAGTGTGTGCTAGCAGTAACAACAATAACAACAACCGGCATGCAAGTGAACAACTGAACATGACACAAAGCGGAAACTTTTTGCCACTGAGCTGCCACCAGCGTCATATAATAATCGTTAGCAAATTTCCGACATTGTGGTTGCATGCGGCACATGTGCGCTTGTGCTTGCCGCATGCGTTACAAACAAAGTTCCTTGCATATAAACTAAATGTACAACTAAATGTATATGTGTGCGTGTGTGTGTGTGTGTATGCATGTATTTAGCTAACTTTGTAATTGTGTGAGTTTATATTAACTCAAATGCAAAATTGTTCACTTTGCCGCCTTTGCGGAATGAAGCGTTTGGGCGTTGCACGTTGGGTGTGGCAAGTATGCATTTAACGAGTTTTGAAATGCAGCAAAGCGAACGCCCAACGGACTCAAGCTACTTGCCACAGTTTGTTATTTTAATTGAAACTGCAGAATAATTTCATTTTATTGTGGCTGCTAGTTGTTGTTTTTATTGTTTTTGCTGCTGTTTATTCAGTCTATTTGATTTGCCTGGCTGTTGCTGGTGTTGCATGTGTTGCGTGCTGCTACAATTGTATAATTGCTACAGTTATTGCTGGTTTTGTCCGTGTTGTTGTTGTTGTTGTTGTTCTTGACGTTTTCAAATATTTTATGAGCATAATAAGTCAATATTTTAACAAGTCCCCTTGCCTCCGGCAACGAGTTTAGACCCACTCTCAAGCGAGCAACCATACAAGTGCGCGCACACACACACGCTTACATGCATGAGTGTGCGCGCATGCCGCATCATCGACTGCTGCTTATGTGTGAGTGCATGTGGAAGCACATACATGCACGCATTGTTATTGTTATTATTGCTTTTTCATTGTTTCCCAGCAACCGCGTGGCACTGCTTTGTAAGTAGGTCACCTCGCCGTGAATGCGGCTGTTGCTGCAGATATCCGCAAACTCGTACTTCTCTATGCGATGTCTGTCCATCCTTACATCTTCCTGTTCTTCGCCCGAGTATCGGCTGCTAATTGCTGCGCTTTATACTCGTCAGCTGAAGCATTGTCTTACAGCTTCTCGTCACACAACAACAGCGTCGACTTCGTCACCTCCAGCCGCTGCTCCTGCAACTGCTTATTATATATCTATATGGGTATGTATGTGTGTATTTATGTATGTGTGTATGTGTGTATGTGTGTTCTTGTTTATCGAATTCGTTTTCTTCACTTCTATTCCTATCTCTACCTCCTCGATCGCTATCTTTGCTTTTGCCTGCATTTTTTGCACTTTTGCTCCTTCTCTACAATTTTTCTCGCTTCGTTGCCTTTGTCTGTCGCCCTTTGATCGTCTTCTCCACTTCTGCTCTGGCGATCTTCTCTGCATTTTTCAGGGTGAGCCAGTTTGCATTCCTGCCATTGCATCGGATTTTAGTCTCTATGCCATCCACTTTTTATGGCATTTTTTCTGCTCGCAAAAGATAAAAATGTGCACTTTACGCTTTATAAATATCCACGTTTGTCAGTTGTGTGTGTTTGCACAGCTTTTAGTAATTGCATATGAACAAATATTGTATGGCTTTGCCTTTGCCTTTGCCTTCGCCTTTGCAACTTTCGCCTCCATTTTGCACAGCCATTGTGCGATGCCTTCAGTATTTGCCAACAAAGTTGTTGCTTTCGCTATTGGTTCAATTTAATTTTTCGATTTCTCTACATGAGCAATGGCACATACACACACAAATATACACACAAACAGGCATGACGAATATGTATGTGTGTATGATGTGTGCATCCTAATAAAAATTGTACTTTATGGGTCAAGTGTCCTCGAAAATATTTTAATCGACGGTGCCGCAGGCAGTTGCTGTCTGATAAAAAAAATAGTAAAAATATTTGCAGAACAGATGAGTTTTTAAAAAATTATTACAAGAAACACCTTTGCAGTATTTACTCAGCTGCTTCGACTTCAACTTTCTAATCCGACAATGCGACAGCCTGAAATAGCGAGTAGATCTACCACACGCGTTTCACAACCGTCTTTGGACTGGTGCAAAATTAATGCAGGACAGTATAGTGTAGGGCTTTACATCCGATTTGGGTGTATGCGTTTTCCACAAATAGAAGTAGCTATAGTCTTAAGGCACAGTAAAGACTCGTGGGTTTGATATTGTCTGCCGAAGGATGAACTTCCGCTTTTTATGAAGAATACGAGGAGTGACTACTAAATAACGAGACTGCCCTCATACATATTTATTCGTTATCTCCTGCTACAAAACCGCTTTATGGCAAATCTTCCATTGCGCACTCGAGGCGCATAACTGGGAACGAAGTAACGGACGCATTGGCGAGAGAGGCTACGGCCTCGCCATTAATAGGACCCGAGCCCTTCCTTGACATGGGACAACACACCATAAAGAAGAAGCTTAGGAGTGAAGAGCTGGGGCTGAGGGAAGTTTGCTGGTACCAAACTAGGGGTTTACGCCAGGCGAAATCCTTACAAGGGGGTACAACTCATAATTCTCCCCAAGTATTAACTGATAATGCTCACGGGCATTCACACAGGCCATTGCAGACGAAGCAGTCATCTGCACATGATCGGGATATGGTCCACCGATTCTTGTCGTTTCTATAATCAAGCTCCAATGCATCGTCTCCTTGAATACAGCGCTATAGCGCGGAGAATGTTGAGACATCTCGGCCAACTGCCGCCAGAAGAAAGGCACATACGCCTAATCCAAACCAGCTCTGATCTGAGTTTAATAAGGGAAATGCTACGTTAGAAGTGGTTCGACTTATTGCTAATTTAGAAGTTTGCTAAGTAGAAACTATAACTGGAAATAAAACTTGCCAAAAATAAAATGCTTCTCATGCGAACACTTTCCGAGAAATTCATTTCTCAGGTATTGCATAACTGTGGCATCCCATGCAATTCATTCTATACGGGGGCATTCGCCGATGAAACTCTACATCTACATATGCATTCCGCACTTACCTTGAGTAAATCGCGAAAGTATGGACTGCACGCTGACAGGACGACGCGATGCGCCTTAATGCTACGCCCCTCGCACGCCAATGTTACGTCGACGAAATCCTCATCGTCACGCAGATTTTCGAACGCCGATGTTATGCTGCTTTGGTAGTTGTTCCAGCGCAAACAGAAATGCTGTGTCTCGTCCATTTTGGTGTTTGGCGTTGTTTCTGTTTGTGTTTGTGTTGGGGTTGGTATTGGCGTTGGCGACTTCACTGATGTGACGCTGTAAAAGCGTCGCTGGCTATTCTGCTTCACTCTAATGTGTATGCTGTGGTTGTTGTTGCTGCTGATATGATTTACAATTATTTCCTTGTAGGTGCAGTAGTTAGTTTTAGTGGTTTATTGCTTTTTGGGGAAACGTTTCCAAATTGATTTACTGCTTCTTCTTATGCGTTCTCTGCTCGTACTTTTCTTGAGTTTGACTTTTTGAAAAGTTTACTTGCTTAGTGTATATTATTTATTTGTATTTTATGTTTATATTTGTATTAATATTTTCTTCATAAATTTAAATAAACTGCAAAGAGAAGAAATAGAAATGGAATCAGTAAATGCAAATGTACATACATAAATTTAAGAGAATGAAAAGTATTATGGAGTACTGAATATTGCTTAGAGAATTTGTTCATTTGGTATACATTTTGCATACAAAGATATTTCAACTATTTATTGTTTGGCAAATGAAACGCAGAAAGAGGCGATGGATAGGCCAATTGTTTCGAAAAACACCAGATAGCATCGCGAGAAGGGCACTGGGACCCTCAAGGGATCTCCATGTTTATGTAATATAAGTATTTATAATAATTTTTTGAAAAGTTAGTTCTCGTACCCCCTGAGTACTCCCATGCGAATATGTGATTAAGTGATGCCCTTGAAAACGGGTAATGAGTAACTAAAATTTAATTTAATTTAAACAAGCAATTATGGAGTAGCCAAAAGCTCCATTTTAATATGTAAACGATCAAGAAATGCTGTTCAAAAAGTATCCCAAAATTATCCCGCGAACCTACGAAATGAGAGAGAAAGAGACTATTCCCACAAACTTCCTTGTAGAGAAGGATGATACTACAGATTTAAAGAACTTTTACAACTTTTATTGAATTAATTTTTTTCACTTTTTTCATAATCATCTTCAAAGGCCCTACAAAAGGCCATATATTTATTTATGAAACCAAAGTGTTCCAGTGTGGAACATAGGGCCACAACGAATTCCCTCGATTCGGGTCTGTTTTGTGCCAATCTCTTAACTTCATTCCATCTAAGCTGCATGACGCGGCAGTCGTCAGGCTTTCTAAGGGGTTCCAGTCAACGGCAGCCCTTGGTAAGTCAACATTTCCTCTGTGTACAAGTAGAACTTGGCCAATCCAGCCCCATTTTCTCTTTCGGATCTTTAATAGTATTGGCAGAAGCTGGGTTCTGGCCCATAAGTCAGAATTAAGGGGGCAATCGGTTAAGGAGGCCGAAACTTTGGTGTTTTTCGAGAATTTTTTGAACAAGGAAGGAATAATCAGAAATTTTTTAAACATGGGGGGAATTTTACTCATATTTTTAAGTACACTTTAAAATTCTTTCAAGCCATTTCCGCCGGAAATAGTGGCGTTAGAGCGTGTTATCCATGGACGATCGCCATCCGAGTATCTTGCTGGTGGATATTCCTGAAGTTGCAATTTTTTCCGTAATCAAAAGCAATTTTATAATTAGCAAAGCAAAATTTATAAAATAATATTGAAATTTGCATATCTTTGAGGCGCCTGAACACAATGTAATTTTTTCATACCATATTTTTCATCTATTTTGCTTAAAAAATATATTTTTAATGATAATACAACCCCAGAATTAGGTTCATATGAATTAGGATTGAATAAAGAATACTCCGTATAAAATTTATAACGATTGGTCGATAACTTTTTAAGCTAAATTGCCGACCAATTGAAAAAAAGTAGTTTCGAGAAAAACGTCGTTCTAACTAACGCGCGCTACGGTGCGGAACCGACGAGCAGTCACTCATAGAATCGGGAATAGTACGAATTTCGCTTTAAAATTTTTACCACATATTTTTGAGTAGTTATACTAACAATTTATACAATAAAAAGTCGATTTTTTGATAAGTCTAAACTGGTTTCCCCCTTAAAGATAATATTTGGCCAGAATATTTTGAGAATCTTTCGAAGGCATCTGTTTACAAAAACTTGTATTGAGCTTGTGTCAGCTGTCGTCACATTCCACGTTTCACAACCAAATCTTCGTTAAGTTTTAACATCAAAGTTAAACTAATTGAATAGCTAAACTTTTTCTGCGTTTCTTTTTGCTTGGATCCATTTTAGCACATTTTCGCTTCGCAAATTATTCAACAACACTGCATATGACACAGAATAAATAAGAGCCGAACTCTTTTTTTCTAAAAGACATAAAATTCAACACGTCCCTATCTCCCTATTGGCTACAGAAAGCGTGAGAATGGCGTGTGAAAAGCAGTAAATCTTGGCTAATGATTCAAAATCATGTCAAAGTGGGTACTCTCTTACTCTTGTACTCGCTTTCGGAGACTCCATTTGTAGTTCTACTGGGTTGCGTCCCAATACCTTTGTGTGTATTGAACTTCAAATCGCTTTAAATAGACTCCGAGATTATAATACGTAGAAATTGATAAACAAACAATGCATTTTAATTGTAGAAAATAAAATTCAAATTCGCTTTTAATGGGCATATAAAACAAGTTTTATTTTCAATGTCCAGCTGAGGTTATTGACACTCAAGGTTAGCAGAGTTTTTTCGAAAAAATATTTTCTGGCGCTTTTAAGTTTTTAAGCAATATATTAGGGGGGGAAAAAGTACATAGTATATATATTTTTTAATTATTTCGTGTTTAACAGCTTATCGCTGCTCAGAAAAAGTTGCCTCACTGCTCGCACCTGCGCTGACACTGAAAAGCATATTTAAATATTTTTACACAAATACATATACATGCACCAACACTATTAATTGTTTTGCGGGATAAGAGTTTGACTGTTTTTACATACAGAAATACGATTTATCAGCGCATGAGGCCTGAATTAGTACTAATTTGTTTAGTGTTTTAGTCGATGAATTGGTTAGAAATTTGGTGACATGCATAAACACGAGTACAGTGTATTTTGTAAGAAAACATAAATTACTCTATTTAGGTGTAATTACGTTGACACAGTTATGTGCAATTTCAACTCCAAATGTAGCGAATTGAGTGCAGCTGCGAATTTTTATATAATATTTAATGTTTTTTTTCTAAAGCCATTGCCCAAAAACTTAAATGCAGGGAAAGTAAAACAAATAATTATCGTTTAGAATAAATATATGCACGTGTATGTGCTCATATGCGCATATGTATGTGTACACATGCATGTTTGTTAGTGCGCAGAATAGTAATCAAACAAAATCGGCAAAGCTTCAGCAAAATGTTTAGAATTCTGGCAGCCGTTAAGTTAAGTTCTCTCACAGCGATTCAAAAGCACTATCTCTACTCGTATGTGTGTATGTGTGTGCACTTGTATCTAGCAGCGAGCGCTACTCTACGAATAGTTTGCGCTGAGCGCTTTGCCTGCGCCGCTTTGAGTGCGCATGGGAGTGTGTGTGTATGGGCAAGTTTGCAGTAAATGCTGTACGTTGTTTGCCAATTCGAAAGCGAATGCGCATGGCAATGCATTGGATAGAATGCTTGATTCGCAAAGCAACCCATTCGCACATATTCGCCGAAATGACTTCTCGGCACTGCGTCAAATGCTGAGCACAAAGTTTAATTATTTTTTTCTTCGCCTTTTAAGTCGGTTGTTGTTGTAAAACATTTGTAGTAGTTGATTTGACACAGGAAGCAGCAACTTACTACTGATAACTAACGAGATTGTGAACATTTTTGTTCGACTCGTGCTGGGCCTGGTGAAACTACTAAATTTCGAAGGTACTTCCCATTGGATATGCGTTAAGATGTAGTGCATTTAGCATACAGTTGCCAGAGCTTTACAATTTTTTACGTCATCATTTCAACACGAAAGAGAAGGTAGCAATTATTATAAATTTCTAATGAAGATTGCACACACGGGTTTATTTTTTAAATCAAAGATTTGTTGATATTTTTTCGTTGAAAATGTGCCACATCTCCCCTGCCAGCAGTAATTTTTTAGGTGCCAGCAAAATTTTCATCCCCACAGACAGAATTAAGTTAAGAATCGATTAAGCCGAAAATATTACGAAATTTCAAAATTTTTGTTTTTATGTAAATATGTAGAACACTACGTCAGCTCTTCCTTTGTGATTCAGAACTGTACGTATAAAAAATATATTACTAGATGGAAATATGTGCATATCTATTTATTTTGACTTAGAGCGGAATAGTAAATTGGAAACTTCGAAACAGTTTCCTTCAATACTTTGCTCTTTTTTTTCTTTGTAATAAAAAAAACGAAATTAAATTAGTTCAAAAATTAGTTTAATTAAGTTTAAAACTAATTAATATAATATAATAAAAATATTAAATATATTTTTTAAATGAATTATTAAACCATATTTTTTTAATTAAATAAATTTATCATTTTATTTTTTTTTTTACTTAAAGTAATTATTTTTTAATTAAATAAATTTACCTGATTAATATTTTTTTAATTTCACGTAATTTAATAAATTTAAATTTTTTTTTATTTAAAGTATTTTTGTTTTTTAATTAAATAAATTTATCCTTTTAATATTTTTTTTGTTTAAAGTAATTAATTTTTTTTAATTAAATAAATTTATCTTTTTAATATTTTTTAAGTTAAATTAATCAAATTTTTGTTAAGTTAACCATATTAATGCTTTTTTTCGCATAAACTGCCTACCTGGCTGGTTGTAGACTCTTGGTGACTGCCTTCAATTGGCGACCGTTGCACAGAAAGGCTTTAAACACACACTACCGAAAACCTAATAACGCGACCGACGATTAGTGTGACCAATGCGATTACCGAATTTGAAGTTTTCTGTTTGATGTGTTTTTGTAATTTAAACTTCAAAACATTTATAAACTTGAAAAACATATTGTATTTTCAATTTTAATTGCCACAAAACCGATTTATTGAAAATCCGACATTTCATAAGCTAAAAATTTGCCAAATTGCACCTGTCATATTCTGTGAGCCAGAATTTACTTTTTACTTTTCTATTAGTTTTTGAGATTACACAAAACTATTTGTTTTTGTTTTCTTCACTTCTAAAATTTCATATAGTATTTTTGAATTTCTTCAAATTTCACTTGCATTTTTGCACTTGAACTGAAAACTGGGCTTTTCTTGAAAGCTTTCTTCGAAATTGAATGAATTTAGCTTAGTTTTTAGAATAACTTTGAATTCTAGTGTAGGCGCGTGGATTTGTTCTAGCGATTGAGCGACCGACCGACCGACCGACCGTACCGATTGTGTGACCAACAATGTACGCGCGACAACAAAACTCAACTGTTGATTGTGCGGCTGCTACTTTTGCTGCTACTTCTGGCCCGACTAGCGGCGTTAAAAAGCGCATTAGGCAATTGCCAAAAAACTATCCAAAAAATACATTGAAATGTAGACAGCGACGCCGACAGCCAACGGGAGGCACTGGGACTTCATTGTATGCACGTCCCGCCGGTTGGCGACGCTTACTCAAGAATGACGAAGGCAGCGCGCAGCAAACGCGCAACAATAATGCCGACATGAGGGTGTGTGCGCATGAAGTCTGATTTGTGTTGTTGGTTCTTTTTTGCGTTTGCCCCCCTCCGCGCCGTACTGCCCGCTGTCGTACGCGTCTGTTCTTAGCTTTTTTACCCGAGTTCTCCCTAATATTACTGCAATTTTTTTCGGTTCGGCTCATACCGCTTGTACTGGTTGTTTGTGTTGTTGTTGTTGATGTGACGGTTTAGGTTAGTCGGTTAGTGTGTTAGAATTCTGCATTTCGCAACGAAATCACACACTGTGCGTGAGTGTGTGTGTATGGCACTTGTATGTACATGCATATGCATATGCATGACGCCGTGTATTCGTGTGCGTGTGTGTGTGTGTGTTTGTGGCAGTCATATCTGCGGGTACTCCTCTTACTGGCGGCGCTCGGGTAGAATTTCGCTTGGATGTGTGAGAATTTGTCCAAAAAAATTTCCTCACAAAGTACGTATTTCATAAGCAAAAAATACACTGTTAAGGTACACCAACGAAAACAACAACACAAAGAACAACAACAACTCACAGCAACACTAGTTCACACAACACACAATTGAGCAGCTGAGAACTTTTTCTCACAAACACAGCAAAAAAATTATATTTGCTGCGCAGCATTTGCTCTATGAGCAAAAAGCATTTGCAAATTATTTCGAAAAAAAGAACAAAACCCAGAAAAGAATGCAGGTGGAGAGTGGAGAGTGGTGAATGGTGAATGGTGGTTAGCAGAGAACGGATTGCTTTATAAATGGGATCTGAGTGCATGGCATCGCACTAAACAGCTGCGCTGACTAATAAAATCCCAAAATTAATATTGAAAAGATTTTGCACACAAATGAACTTCAATGTTACTTATATATTTAAAATAACACCACCAACAACAATCAGTCGCAGATTTGCATGCGGAACGTGTGTGGAATGCTCGATGCTTCATATTTTTACGAGTATTCTGCGTCCACCGTACACTTGCAGTCCTTTGCAAGTTTCCAAAAAATTATGTGGATGATACTTATCGCCATCGGATATTTTATTTGTTTACAGATAAGCTGGTATTTCATAAGATCCAAAGAAAATACTATTTTTTTGATATTTGTAGGCCAGAGCCCAGCAAAACTCAAAATGACTTTCGTAGTACTCCAGCTTTTTACTAAGAACCATTTATTTAAACAAAATTTAGCTAAATTAGAAATTTGTGTGCGTTATCGTGCAGCAAAACTAAAAGCGCCGTGATTAATTGTGCTTTAAACTTTGAAAACTGGTGCTTATTTATGGCGTAGCAGAGCTCATGAGTAGCTTATGCGGCTTAGAAACGATAATGAGGCTAGGAGTGATGACGAACAGGCGTGCGTGAATTCATCAGAAGTTATTGGAATTCAAAGGGATAGAAACGGGCATATCCCATGCCTCAATGTAATCAAAATGCAGATAGATAGACATTATAGTAAAGAATTTAGAAAATTATAGTAAAGAATTTACGACAATGACTCTGTGGTCGTCTGTCGAAAACAAATTGTAGTATACATATATATATATAATGTTCATTTTTATTCAGTACTCAGTATAATCAAACTTCTATATTTCAAGGCATCAGTGATATACCAAACAAGATAGCCCCAACTAAATGCACCAATTCTCTTGAAAGTATTAAGGGGGCAGATATCTGTAAAATTTCAAACAAAATTTTTTTTTTCATAAAATATTAATAAAATCCCTTAAGAATATGTCAAAAAAATGTTAGAGCGTAAATTTAACTATTTCTTATATTACAGATCGTCAAACGTGAAGACTCTATTCTTTGTGTTCGAGCGCTGGGAGAGGTTGAATTTAGATGTATTCAAACTTTAGACGCGTTTTTCTCAAAACTATATTTTCCGAATTGGCATACACGATAACTCGAGAAGTTATTGACCGATCTCCCTGAAATTTTGCACACAACTTTTTTATCGTATGATATTACTTTCTATGTAAATTTACAATTCGACAATTTTTCGAAAACATTTTTTTTTCGAAGCAAAAATAGTAGGAAAATTCGCCCCAAAACTCATTTTTTTGAAGCATTTTAAATAATTCATTTTCATAATTTTAGTGAAAATCAGGGAAAATATGGACGTTTACAGGTATGAGGACAGATAATAGTTTCTTATAATAAAGCTTTCTTAAATACAGGTATTGGATTATTTTCAAAATTGGATGTGTAGGTCACACCTTACCTTCAAAATCCACATTACTATATTTTATAATTCTCAATCTTGTCATTTAAATATATTAACTTTTTTGCGATATGGCGATTTAAGGATGTGACGATCGCTGATGGGCAGATGAAAAATCCACTTTAAAAAAATTTATTGAATATTAAAGTTGAAAAATATTATTTGTCTATTTCTTCGAACATCTAAATCCCCCATACCTACGCTGCATAACTTTATACCGCTCTAGTGACAGCTAAAAACAATTAGCGTTATTTTAAATTTGGTTAGAAATGTCGCCCAAGTTGCATTTATATTATTCCTTGCTAGGCAATTCTTGTTCTCAAAGTGTATTTTAAAAATAAGCTTTCGTGCCAATTTTACACCAAGGAAGCTGTATTCCATCGCTATTGAAGTGTTCTCCCCTCTAAACATCCACTTAACCAAATATTCGGTGATTTGTCACGCACTAGTCCAGTGATGACCAAAAATTATTAAAAACTCTTCAAAATGTCCGGCAGTTATTTCACTTCTAAAAATAATCATAAATAATTGATTATCTTCTGGATCGATGGCTGGGAATTAACAAGTATATCCCCAATTCTTCAAAGCGGGAATAAAAATAAAGTAAGTAATTATAGACCACTTTTCAAACTCTCCGCGAATTCTAAACTTTTTGTAACCATTGTCAAATAAAATATGTCTTTTGCCCATAAAAGCTTTCATGCAATCACCATAGATTCGTCCCTGGTCGGCCCACAATATCTAATCTGTTGTTGTTGTTGTAGCAGTTACTTTGCCCTATCAGTGTAGTGCAAATCACCGGTCGTCTTCGTCTAGCTTATCTAACGGTAGGCCCAGGAAACTTGCTCTTTGCTCACATTTGCTATTGATCAACTTAAAGTATTTAAACTGCAGAGAATCGGGTTTTGCTCCCGTTTGTTTTCAATGTTATTAAAGACGACATTGATTGCCCATTTCTGCTGCAAAGTATTAATTTTCTTACATCTTCCAGAATTCTTCGTAACGTTCTTCCTTTTTTTTTAAATAAGTTCGTGTTTTTAAAGAGATCTCCAGTTCTAACTAAGTTTGCTATTGAATTATGTTTATATTTTCATTATTCTTCAGTTTTAGTAGTCAGCCTGAAATAATGTTTTCTTGACTTCTTAAGCAAAACAAAAACAAACAAACAAAAACCTTTGAGTGTATTTCTGCCATAAAATCGCTGGTTCAGAGTCGACTTAAGACTGCAGGTACCCCCATTTGTGAAATGGCATCAAGACGCACGCCGCAAGCGCCAATTATATATATCTGTTTATTTTGTTTTATATGAATTTATATAAAATTGGCGCTTGTATATATGTATATATTCGATAGAAATATATGTTAGTCGGCGCTTTTGAGCGGCACTGAATTTTAATCCACCTCCACTTAACAAAAAAGGTTGTAAGTAGGTTTCTCCCATTTCTAACTGAATCTATTTTGATATTATCGAATAAAATAAGAATTGATTTTTTTTTTCTAAAAATAATAGGTACCTAAATGAGTTATACACTCATCTGCACGTGATATCTCCTCAGCAATGCATTTGCCCATACGCTAGTGAATAGTTAGCTAATTTACTTCCACGTGTAAATAATTATTTATGGACATTTAACTCACTAATTTACTAGAATTATGTTCCCTAATTTAAATTTATTTCTTTACTTGCTAATTTTTAGATAGGCAAAGACCTTCAAACTAAAAATTTCAGTGCGCACATAAAAATCGAATTAAGTTGTTAGAGAGTAAATTTCCGCCACAATTAATCATCGTATTTCTTCGAATCCAGACAAAGTGTGGAGAATAAAGCAAACAAAAAAAAAAAAAAACAAAAAAAAATATAAATAAAATAGAAAGCGAAATGAGTACAGAAATATATTTAGTTTCAAACTTTTTATTGCAATAAAAAAATTGTAGTGTAGCGGGATGTGATGCCTGAACCACACAAGCACACAAATATTCCAATAAAATTTTTTTTGCGTTGGGTAGCATTTATTACTAGTTGCCATTACTATGATATGCGAGTTGTTGTTGGATGTTTGTCGCAGCTCCTATTGCTCTTCGTTCTCCACTGGCTTTCAGAAGATTATTTGTTTGCTCATTTTCCATTGTCGCCATCTACCTAAGTAGAATCAAACATATCTACATATGTACATACATAGAACTACATATGAATATATGTACACATGTATACCATATATACATAACTATATATACTCCACATACATACAAATAGTCTTTGTATATCATTTCCATGCAGACACGCTTTCACACAAACATTTGCTTGCACACAATTCGGACGTGTGCTTTCGGTTTGTTTGCCCTCAACTTTACGAATTATTTCGGTGCTTTGCTATTTTCAAGGTTAAATTTTAGTTTTGCTCACAAAAAGCGTGAGATAAAGTTTTTTTACGCCTTTTGTGCTTCGCTTTGACTGTTTTTTTTTACTCTGACTGAATTGGACTCTACAAACAAAAACAAAAAAATGCTCTCGCTCGGTTAATAGCAACCAATTCAACGCTATAATCAAATGGGGCACTGGGTTATGGGGTTTGGAGAGGATAGAGCGTGAGCGCTGGTGTGTGTGAACTTATTTTTGAGATGACGTATTTTGGGCGAAAATAGTTGAATAGCGAATAATAGGCAAATGCTATAGTAATGCTGAAGATATGCTAATGTGAGCGAGCTAAAATTTTGTCATGCTCTATGAATGTATGTGTGTATGTGTATCTGTATGTATATCTGTACTACACCTGCAGGGAAAATCTGAAGTAGTGAAATGAATTTATGTTCAGAACTGGCGCGGTTGCACAAATAGCGAACTACTCTCTTACTTCTGTCTTTGGTGTGCGATGATGTTGAAGAAGAGAGGTAAATGCGAGTAATCGCAATCCTCATATATATTGACCAAAGAGTCTAATGATGATGTGGTTCGATCGACCTGGAAAAAATTATGGCTCTCTCGAACACAATAAACTTAACTTTTTAACCTTAACTAAATGTACATATATTCAACATTTTTTAACTTTTTTCTTCAATCCATTTCTTTATTCCGAGCTGTTTTTTTTAAACACTGCGGAATATATTTACTTAAAGCTATTTAATTCATTTCAGCGACATTTAGGGCAAGAGACAAAAAAAAATACCACTGGAACCATTTGAACGATACAACAATATTTTACTCGATTGTGTGACCCGAAACAGAATTGCAGCGGGACAGAGGGTAACGAGTTGCGGAAAATTCGGTCGGTTAGACCCAATTGCGACGAGACGGTTTTCAGTTGACATTTTGCGGTTAGAATAAAATGTATTTTCTAGTGAAATATTTTCGTTTACTATATTTGTGAAGCAGCCCGTTGAAGCTCATTGAAGCTTATTGTACTAAAAAAGAGCTTATTTCTATCTACACTATTGATATTTTGCATTTTTTCTTGTGCAAATCGAATACCATTGGCTTACTCTTTCTTGTCACAAATTGTCATCAAGTAATCAAAAAAGCAACCCTCAGTCTTCAGCCCGTCGGAGAAAATAGAAATGAATCTAATTATTTTGCCGCCGTAAAAATAACCGACGGCGAGAAATCCGTCCCCGTCGCAATTCTGTGTAATTTCATGTTATTAAATGTGTTTTAATTTTGACACCGGGTAGCCAGTTGACGTTACCTGCTATTCGCTGCGATACATTATGTGGAAAAGAGAACGAACATGAACAAGCCATGGTACTAAATTCACCAGAAGCACACCTGTTCAATGCTCTGTGATTTCCCTGCAGGGATAGTTTCCCATAATATAATATTTGATCTACATATTTTTGCGTGAATGGCTGCGTATGCGGGCAGTACAACAATTGTCATGCGTGTGTGTTAGTTGTGCGTGAGAGAATAGAAAAGAGGGGCCTGTCTGGCCGGTTCACGCAAAATTAGACGCATTTTTTGTAAACATAAATTATATGTTTGTTTATGGACTGTGTGTATATGTGTGTGTGAGCTAGTGCGTAATTCTGTTTGAATGCGTGACAGGGAATCTCCAACAACAACGAAGGCACTTGTGAGTTAATTTGAGCTTTGATCAGTTGATAAAAATGGGCGTAAATTGTGCCGGTTCGGTTCGCCGTGATTTTGCTTTTTTATTGGTCAGCATAGAGGGTATTTCAATAAGTTAGACCGATTATAGATGAAAGAATATTTTATAGCATTAAATATGGAAAAATTGAAAGATGAAATTTTCGTCACAACTTTTGTTGGTGGCACCTATTCGATAGCTTGGTGTCATTAATCGAGCTGCATTTGTTTTTTGAACGGATTACAATATTTTAAAGCTTTGTCATTTGCTGAAATTTGTTGAGTTTACAGATTTGATTGCCATATGAAGCAAATTTCGTGGAACTAAAATTCGGCCAAAACAGCTTAAGCGGTTATCGAACCAAACAAGAAGAAGAAGAAGAAGAAAAAGAAAAAGAAAGAAGAAGAAGAAGAAAAAGTTACACCATGACAATTTTGATCTGTTGAAAATTGTCAAGTCTATTGTATACATACATGGAATACATTTTTCAAACTCTATTTTTATAACTTCAAAAAACAAATCCAGCTGTTTCGCTAAATTGGCATGGAACAACTTTAAAATCCAGCGAATATTTAATAGCTGCAGTATTCAACTAGTTTTCTCATAGCGCTTGCTTTCGCGTTTAAAAATATTTTACATACATACATACATACATACATTCAGTACCCCACTTATCTAGTTGTCCTTCATACATACATACCAACACCCATGCATACGTACGGCATGCAAATACGTAACTTCCTATGTCCAAGTAGTTCTCCCCACTCGCCATGTGGCATGTGGCATGCAGGCTGCGGCTAGCACATGCTCTCCTTTCATTCATAACTAAATGTAAAACCCGTAAAATCTGCGCGTAGACTACGCTCAGACACCGACATTCATTTCATTGCCCTCGACGAAGAGTCATTCAGCGTGCCGTCTAATGCGTGACGAGTGCAACACCGCGTGCTCCGTCTGCGAAAGTGAAAGCTCGCTCTCCTCTGCCTTCGAACGTACAACGGAAAATGAAAAAACTATTCGCACTACAATAGTGGCGGCGCCAACAAAAAGAAAACGAAACCAACAATAGCAAGAAGGAAGCGAGGTTGCAAGGTTGGCCAGCCATAGACGCAGCAGCTGAGCAGCCATTTGCGAAGAGGAATACCAACTAACTAACCCTAATGCCTCACTATCTATTTTAGCGTACGCTTGTGTGTGCATGCATAGAGAATAGCTAACCTGCGTCTGCCGAACGCAGCAGCCACCCATGCACCCAACGACAACAGAGCCGACGGCAAACGGCAGACTGAGAAATCGACGGACAGCCACAGCCATAGCCGGAGCCAGAGCCAAAGTCACAGCTAGACAACGATGCCGCAACAGCCAAGTTGATGTCCGTCTGCTGTCGGTAGGTGGTAGTTGATTGCAGCACGCGACGCACAAACATCTCATCGCAACGTTTCGAGTGGCATTCATCGCCAACATTAATGCCAGTTGCAGTCACAACGCAGAGCGCTTCCATTCGTCCTCCACCTCCACCTCCATTTGGCCAGACTGTGCATTGTTGACGCCACGTGCTAGCATGACTTGCCCGTACCCACACACAAGCACATGCACACATATACATATGAATACATGCACACTTGAAGGCAAAAAATGGCAAAGTGAAAGCAACTGGAAAAATAGTAAAGAAGAGAACTCGAGAGCGGAAGATGGGCTTTGAATGCAAAAAAGAAAAGCATCTCGAAAAGTTTTCCGTACGGCAGCAGCGTCGGTCGAAGAAGGGTTGGTGGCAAAGTGTTGCAAAGGTGTTGCAGCGACGCGACGCAAAGCTATGAATGGCCAGCAGCGCAGCAACAGTAAAATAAGTCAGTCTGCATGCGCACATACACACACATATGTATGCTATATATCTATTTTACTGTATGCTTGCCACCCCAAATGCTATGTGCCACATCTGCCACGTATAGGTGTATACACACATGCAAGCATATTCATGAGCAGCCGTTGCAAGCAGTGGTGAGCAAAAATCATAGCCAGCTGACGGCGACGCGTCAGCCACTTTGCCACTGCCCTCGGCCCCCACATCACACAGTGTGGCCGCAGTAGTGGGTGGCTAGACGAGTGGGTGGCGCAAGTTGACTGTCGTTTCAACGTTTTACTATCGTTTTAGTTTTCGCCTTTTTTGCCTGTTTTTCATGTGTGTTGTCAACACTGGGGAGCAGAGTGTGGATGGTGTGCGTGTGTGTGTGTAGTTGTAGTAGTAGTATGCGGGTTTTGATTACAAGTTTATGCCTCTGTTTTCCTTGACCACGTGGCGTGTTTTTGGTCTTGTTTATGGCGCAAAAATCTGTAGACGCGTGGGGGAGACCCTATAACTTTACAAAGTGGCAGCAATGAGCGATTAGTTGCGCGCTGATAATACAATTGTGATGTGGTTAACTGTGGTTGCAATAAGTTGGCGTGCGTTGTGGCTCAGGAGGCTCTGGAGGCTCATTATGAGATTAAAGTGCGCTATAAATCGATGCTACTGAGTTAAATGCTATCAGTTCAGGTAATAGAGGGAAATCGGAGGCTGCCCGAGAGTAATTGAGGTTTAGTTAGCGGAGAACTGTGTTTAGGTTGACTTGGAGTTCGTCTGATTTACGCCTCTTATATTTAATTATAATTCCAATTATACTTGAATAAAAAAGTATTCCTAAATTGAAGCTGAAATTATTAAATCTTTTTATTTTTTATTTGAACTCTATGAAAAGGCAAGAAATTTTGCTCTGAATTTAGGGGAAACTAAATATTCCGCTCAATAATGAAGATTTATAAAATTTGTATATTTTCTAATTTTTGCAATAATTAATATTTAGATTTATATTAATTATATTTTAACTTTTACTAGTTTCTTTAACATACTTTTATGAAATGAATTTAATATAAAATAACTTTTCAGTTCAGTAAAACTTTCAGTTAATTAAAGAAATTGCTGGTTTAAATTTAATACAATGAAATTTTTTTTGCATAAAATTTAGTATAAGTTAACTTTCTAGTTTTATATAATTTTTAATTAATCAAGGAATTAATTTTGTGATTTTTGAGAAAAAAAGTATATAGACTAATTTAAAAAAAAAAAAATTTAATTAGTTTCTGATTTTTAATTTAATTTTCTTTTTCTTAAATTGGAGCTAAAGTTATTAAATCTTTGTATTTTTTATATTAAATGCTAAAAAAAAAAATTTCAATAAAGTTGACAGTTAATCAAAACAAAAAAAAAATTAAAAAAAATGGCGATATTTAGACATTTTTGTAAACATTTAGAAGAGTTTTTATAAATTATTATTGTTTATTAGTTTCTTTAACACATTTTCATGAAATCAGTTTCAATATATAGAACAGAAATACATACTTATTTTACCCAATTCAATAGAAAATAACTTTTTAGTTCAGTAAAGTTTTCAGTTAATTAAAGAATATGCAGATTCAAAACATTTGAATAATTTGTAATTTTTGAGAAAATTAATATATAAAAAAATATTTATTATATTATATTTATCGGTATAGTTTAAAATGGTTATACAAAACAGAAATATTGTTGAAATATTTTTTTTTATAACCTGGTAGATATGTAATTCCATTGCATTTATTTTTTGAGAAAGATGTCCGGCATTTACACACCGCGGCCATAAGTTACATGGTTCATTTGATCACTCTAATTTTGACTACTTTTTTCAAAAAAACTGGAATACAGCGCGCTTGTTAATCGATTTGTTCCAAGCGCGCTGTATGTTAAATTGCGCCATCTTGTTGGAACCAAATGTCGTCGATGTTTAGCTGATTAATTTTTGGTAACACTCGATACTGCTCGCCATTCATCGTAACGGCCGCTCATTTCGAAAGAAATTAGGACCGTTGATAACGCCAGTGTTCTTGATGCCGTCGTTGCTCCGACGTTGAACGATTCATGGTGACTTGGCAAACATTAAGCTGCAATTAGTGGTGCCATGCCTTAGCCATAACCGTAACCATAGCAATCAGCTGTTCTAATCAAACATATAAGCAGCACTTTAAACGATTATAGGAGCCGCTCCATAAAGAGCCATAACCGTAGCTGGCTGTATCTATGGAATTTTGGGTTTTCCCAGTTACCGTAAGCAGCTGTGAAATACTTTACGTTTGTTTCGATATTTGCGACAAAAATTTGAATATTACAACTGAAAGACGAAAAATTAATTGACTTAGTGGAAAATTATCTGTGCTTTCATGACAAAATGGAGATGCTGTCATTAATTCTACTCAATATCAGCAGTTTATGGTTACGGCATGACTAATGGACACTTGCTGTCATGGTTACGGCTATGGGGTAATGGCTACCGCAGCACTAAATGCTGCTTTACTGAACAGAAATGTCAACACATCTCGCCCTTCTCAGCTGTCTAGTGATAGTTATTGATATCGGTGGTTCTCGTGCAGCCATAAAAACACCCATTATTAATATTTATACATTTCTTTAAAACATTTTTTATGAAATCAGCTTCAGTTTATAACAAAGAAGCTTTGTTTATTCAACGAATTTAGGAGAAACTAGCTTTCCTTTTCAATACCGTAGCTAATCCGGACTTTGTCTATTTATACTTATTCCGAATTTTTAAAATAGTCTCAAATAAAACCAGGAATGTTAGTATCAAAGCATATTAATATTATTTTAAAATATGTGATTTTTATGCAAAATTGTGCATACTGTTATATCTTTTCGGTTCTAGTTTAGCTTTTGCCCAAAATTCGTCGCTTGATATATCTAATATCGCGTTCGGTTTCGTACTAGAAGTATTTTATTACCAAACTAATTTATTATTCTGCATACTTCACTGCCATTTGTTAACACGTTATTTTTTTGCCATTAATTGCACTTTGCAAGCGCCTGCGAAATATCTAGCAAAAAGTTTTTAGCTCACTAATACAGACATACCAAAAACCAAAAATAAATTTTCTGCACAAAAGAAATTCAAAGAATTAAATTAACTAAAAATACATGCAGCCACACAAACACACACACCTATCTATGTGTATATGAATAATGCATTTATATAAAGAACATATGTGTGTGTGTGTGTATGTATAAAAGCCTTTATTTCAATAAAGCTAGTCTGCAATCTAACAAAATCCAAAATTAAAACGAAAATAAATTACAAGCGAAAAAAAGTTGAGCAGAAGCGGCATTGGTGAGTCTAAATACAATAGCAAAGCGCTACACTAATAGCAACCGAAACACCAAAATTTCGCGTAGATCTGAGTCCAAGTTCAAGGTCTTGCGTTCAACGGCTGCTAACGACTTTTGCCTCGCCGCGCCGCTCCGCCCGAACCAGCAATCGGTCTATTTGCGCGCCGCAGTGCAGGCAGCAGCCGAAGCAAGAAAAGCTAGTGCGATTCCATCATATGCACACGTATTTCTATATGACCCACACACACACACACACACATGCACATGTATGCAGCCGACGTATAGTATGCATGATAGAAATGTTTTGTATTTGATTGTTTGTGTGATTGTTTATAGTCAGCAAATCAAATAGCGCCGAGAAAAAAGTCAGTGCAAAGCGCTTTCAAACAGAATGACAAAAGAAGCCTAATAAATGCCGCAACCGAAAGCAACAGCAGCAGCAGCAGTAACGCAAGAAAACAATAACAACAACAAAATCAAAACTAAAGCAAAGACAAGCAAATAATAGCCACAAAACGGCGAGTTGCAGATATACCATAATTCGGCACAATTTGCTGGGTTCGTTAGCTGCATGTTTTGGATATAATTATGCACGATATGTGTGTGTATACAGTTGCAAGAGTTGCACATACATCCAGTCATTTAAAAAATTTATTTGCGAAAAGTCCTACGCCACTTTACGCGGCAATGAAATTTCGTATCAAATCAATAGTGCGCACAGCCAAATACAGAAAGAAACCTCGTCTAAATTCTACAAAATTACACCTCAAAAGTCGCAGTAGTTGCTTTTCCACGTCCCCTTTTCATTCGTTTTGTCTGCTGCCTCATCTACTCCGGCATTTGTCCGGTTGTAGCAGCACAAACAAAGGAAAGCAAAACTTCAAAAATAAAACTACATAAATAACTCACAGTCTGTGTTATGCCCCGAACCAACCGCTCGCCCCTCGCTCGGCTACCAACTATCTGTCCATAAAAATACAAAAAAAAAAAGAAATAAATGCGCAAAAACAACAATACTCATATTTAAGTGCTGCGCTTCACATATCTGGGCTCCACATAAATCGCATTCAAATGACAAAAATCGACGTGATCAGCAATTATTTCCACTCCTCGTCCTATGGAAGTCTTCATCATTAAATAGTCGCATGCGATCGTGCGCGCATTCAATTTCGCTTTCATACAAATTCTCTCTATTGTCGTTTCTATTGCAGCCCCAGCTCCCACCAACTTTGCGCTCAACTACCGTGCGACTATTCAGTGTTTGCTTGGCGCTGATGCCGCTACTCTCAGGCCTGTCTGTGATGGAGCGCGGCATGTGCTTGCTCGAGCGCCCATACCGAGACAGCACTCTGCGGCGAACAAACTTGCCTAGAGTGTAGTGCGCTAGAGCATTGAGCGCTGAGTAGTAGTCGTTAGTGACCTTCACCTTAACCTAGTCATGCTGAGTCGGACATTCGGTCATTTACCTTGGTCGATGTGTGTGTGTGCGTGTGTGTATACACATTAGAATACGTGCACCGCATACTGCACATTCCCCGCACTGCACCACCAGCGCAGCGCGCACTATGAGTTGTTGAAGCTTTCAAACAATCCACACACACAGACGCACGCACTCACTCACTCTATGGTTGCATGTGTGCTGGTGTGTTGGAGAAAAGTGTGATCACAACGCCACATTTGGCTGCTTCTGTGACTAGCGGAGAGTGTGAGTCAAGCGCGCCCCCCATGCCCCACTGTAGCGCTGAAACAGGAGCGCCAGCTAGGCATTCGAGTGTATGCGTTAGAATTTGCTCCCGTCGTTTGGCACTCACCAATACTTAGGCAATCGACAATTTGTTGCTCAATCCCTCTCCGCTGTTGGTGGCAATAATAGCTGAATGTTGTTGGCTACTAACTATTTCTAAACCAGAAACTGAAGCAAAATAAACAGGGAAACGAGAAGAGTGCCGAGTGAGCGTACAACTGATGTTGATGAGTAGCGCCTCGCAAGGGCAACTTTTTGCAGGAGGGCGAAGGAATCACACTTAAAGGAGTGTACACGACTGCTGTTGAGTTAAGTTTGTAGTGATGTATAGTGCAATAGGTAGCAGGGAGGGCGGGCAAAGAAAAAGTGCTATTAAATATCGTTGTACAGAATTTTTGCGTCGCGTCTCAAATTTTCTTCATGAAATTTAATTCAAAACTCGTTTCCGCTTCGTCTAGAAGTGCTGGAACAACAAATCAGCTAAAAATAACGCTAGCAAAACAGAAAACCGAAGTTAGCTTAAAAGCCACTGCAACAAAAGCAATAAATACAACTCTAATTTAGGAATAAGAGGGACGACGGCTTTGTTACGTTTTTTTTTTTTATTTGTTTTTTTTTTTTCTTCTGTTTTTTTGCGTGGCAAGGGCACAGTCTACGACGATCGCGACGCTAGTCGATAGTGAATGGTGGTGGCACAACAAGGGCAAAGGCAAGAACAAATACTAGTACAAAAATACAATTGGTACTTTAGGCAAAAAAGGCAATAAGAACAGCGTAGACTATGCTTTGTCTGCGATTTTAAAGTGCTAAGTCAGCTCAACTCGCTAAATGCGACAAATAGTAGAAAGGAAAATGAAGAAAAAGAGAACAAGAACAACCATTTAAATAAATGGCTAGGGGTTAAATGGTGTCTACTTTTTTAGATTTCGTAATACTGCAATACTGAAATTTTTCAAAGCAAAGAAACTAAATCTGCAAATTGCTTCAGGTCACGCCAGGCAGATTTTTAAAGCACCAGCGCAGCTGTTTGACTAATAACTTTTCGGATCTTTGAAGCCGTAAGCGCTTTGTAGAGTTCGAAATTAGTTACTAATAAAATAACTAAAATAAATAGAAATAATAAAGAAAATGAAAAAAATAAAAGCCAGAATAGTCTTTGAAAAGCAGCTTTCTTGCATTTTTTAAGTAATTAAAAGTGGTCAGCCATTTCTGCAGAGCTTCGGAAACTATAGCTGCAGTAAAGAAGAGATTTTTCAAGAGTTTCGTTTTCAATTCAAGTTGCTAAGAATATATTTCGTTGTAGTATTAAAACCTGAGTACCTAAGAAACCTGGAAAGTATAATTTCGGCGAAAAAGTTTTACATAATAGGACTATGAATAAGTTCGTGCGGTTTTTTTTCGAAATTTGAAACTTTATTGACGTAAAATGGTTACAAATTTAATATTCAAAATATTGTCCATCGCTTACTACTACTTTTTCCCATCTTTCTGGCAATTCACGGATTCCCTTTGTGAAAAATTCGGTCGGTTTTGCCGCAATCCACGAATCGATCCATTTTTTGACTTCATCGTAATTACGGAAGTGCTGGTCAGCCAGGCCATGTTGCATCGATCGGAAGAGATAGTAATCGGATGGCGCAAGGTCTGGACTATACAGCGGGTGGGGTAGGACATCCCATTTGAGCGTTTCTAAGTATGTTTTGACCACTTGTGCAACATGTGGCCGAGCATTGTCATGTTGCAAAATAACTTTGTCGTGTCTATCAGCGTATTGCGGCCGTTTTTCTCGCAGTGCTCGGCTCAAACGCATCAATTGTCGTCGGTAGACATCCCCCGTAATCGTTTCATTCGGTTTCAGTAGCTCATAATACACAACACCCAGCTGGTCCCACCAGATACACAGCATAACCTTCAGGCCATGAATATTCTGCGCCGACGTCGATGTTGAAGCATGGCCAGGGTATCCATACGTTGCCCGACGTTTTGGATTGTCGTAATGGACCCACTTTTCATCGCCAGTCACAATTCGATGCAAAAAACCCTTTCTTTTGTGCCGTTGAAGCAGTTGTTCGCATGCCATAAAACGGCGTTCAACGTCTCTTGGCTTCAATTCATACGGCACCCAATGGCCTACCTTTCGGATCATTCCCATGGCTTTTAAACGTTTGGAAATGGTTGATTGATCAACTCCCAAAGTTTTTGCAACCTCTTCTTGCGTTTGAGCCGGATCTTGATCGAGCAATTCCTCCAATTCGGTATCCATGAACTTTGGCGGCTCACCCTCGCGTTCTTCGTCTTCCAAGCCAAAATCACCACTTTTAAAGCGTGCAAACCACTTCTGGCACGTTCGCTCAGATAGAGCATGCTCACCATAAACTTCCACCAAGATACGATGACTTTCGGCTGCTTTTTTCTTCATATTAAAATAATGAAGAAGAATTCCCCGCAAAAACACATTATTTGGCACGAAATTCGACATTTTCAAGTGTGGTAAAAATATTGTTGTTTACGCTTCAAATAAAAAACTTATACTGACGTTTGTGCCTTACGACAGTAGCTCTCCAATGAATGTTTGGAAATGTGGATCGATGGAATAATAATCAAGTTACGCCATCTGTTGTAAAACCGCACGAACTTATAAATAGACCTATTATAAACCCTTAGACTTTGCACTATTGAGAATTCCAGTGTTTCTGATTATTAGAAATTACAATTTTTCCTTTTTAGACGCGTTATTTCTCCAAAATCCTGTTTTTGTTGTAGTCAGTGGTAGGTGGCATTGAAATACTGATCCTCTGTGTGCCATTGTTCCTGATATTCAAATAATACTTGGTTAATTTCTAATAAGAATTTCTAATATACGTGTAACGCTTATGGAACATAAACATTTCAGAGACAAAGAATTTGACTTTCGTATTATTTTATTTTTGTTTTTTGTGAATACATTTTTTTTATTTATTTGTCGATAAAATTTGACTAAACTGGCTTATTTTATGAGTTAAAATATTTTCAAGAAAGTACAATTCACTAATTTTCTGAAAGAACGCAATAACTGAAATCAACAAAAATTTAACTGAAATTTACTATTGCTTCCTAAGCAAAAGTATATATTCTTTCCCTTCCTATGAGATAGGCGCCGCTATGCATTTTTTACATAACAAACAGGTAAGAGTCATGTTTCATACTCAATTAGACTTTTCTATGACCTTCTTCCATGCTGAAGAGCATTAGAAAGGTCAATATCAGACCTATTACTGGCTCTCAACGTATTTGAAAGAATCAGCTGATTGCCTGACTTCACCGGAGTCATGACAGCAGCTTGTTTACAAAAAAATAGGATTGTGTTGGTGATATACAAACATAATATCAATACAGACTTCGCTCATGTTACTTCGTTGCCGTCTGAACAATGACTGATTGGACGAGCGTGTGAATGCGTGTGGAATGAGTGAGCAGTATTCTGCTGCCGAGTCCCCGATGACGTGGCAGCCGAAGTTACTTTGACACTTCCGTTGTGGGTGGCCAATCTTTGTAATCTATCGTACTTGACCTTCTTCCTAGAAACGCGCGATTTGCTCTTTTGGAATGAAAAATCTCCTACCAACCAAAAATTCTCCACTTTTTTCAAACAAATCTTCCGTGTTCAAATTTTTTTATATTTTTTTCTCTATTTCTCTATTTTCTCTATTTTTTTCACTTCGTCCCTCAAACTTAATAGTTTACACTCATTAAGCATACATTTTTCTAACCCAACAAAATTCAACAGATCATTGGTCATACTTTTATCACACAAAAAAAAAACAAAAATACAAATCTCCGATCAAGTCTCGCCATACTCAATTCCGAATTGGGGACATTTGAATGGAATGAAAAAAGTCTTGCTGCCTACATTGACTCACACACACAAATGTTCCTTAGCTGCATTTGAGTGGCAAAATTTTTTGCTGGGCTTGTGCACTCTTTGCTGCTCTTTGAGATGCATTTGGCTGTTAGCTGCATTCGCCTATGCAACTCTCTGCCAACCCATACAACGGTCCCAACCTGCTGCAATGGACCAAATCTCTCAAGTTGGCATGCCAAGTGCAGTAGAAGGTGAGCTCTCTATCGCTTGCATCATTCAGCCATTTGTTTTCCTTTTTCGCTCGCACTCACAAACTATTCACGTAGACACAAATAGTTCACCGCGCGGCTGTTGTCTGAGGTGTTGCATTGTGTGCGTGCCATTCACTATTCACTATTTTGGCGCTCAGGCGCTGCTAATCTGGTTTGCCTGCCGTTTGTATTGCCATTAGTCTAGGCTAGACCAAAGTGAAGCTTTTAGTTGAGTGAGTGTTGTAAACACTTTGCTCATAGTTGCTCAGCATGCTCAGCACACTCTTCGTCCGCTTGCTGGTGGCTGTGGTGAAAAACTAACAACGTCTTTTCCGCTGTCGTCGATGTACTGCAAATAGTGTATAGATCGGTTGGCATATGCGTGTGTGTATAGGTGCGATCTTTGTGTTGTAAGTTTTCCTATAGTTTGGCGCTGATCGTTTGGCATTTTCCAGTATAGTTTCAGCGGTGGACGATGGCGCTTGGCGCAGGATTTGGAGGTGCAGAAAAGTGATAGCGGGAGTGAAAATAATTTTGTAATAAAAAAAGTAAGATTAAAAATATGCAACATGCAAGCATTACGGGAGCGGGAGTGAAGAAAATTTGAAGGCACACAAAATTTTGGAAATTAAAAGTGTGCAACGAAAAAGTTGTGGAAATGTGCAAGAAAAAATATCTATTTCCTTTAAGGATAAGTCTTGCCTCAACTGCACGTAAGTGGTGGTGTATTTTGCAAGCCGCGCGTGTGAGCGCAAAATGCGGCTAGTGCATTGCCCCCTCATTAATAGCATTTGCTAGCTATTCTTACATCACTGCGTGTGTACGCAATTTTATGTCTGTATGTGTGAAAACCAGAAAGTGGAAAAATAAAGAAATTGCAAAACGCCAATGTGCGTCTATTGTGTTTCGTGAGAAGAGCCAAAAAAATGCAAAGTGGCCACCTCAAATTACAGTTAATTGCACACAAAAAATAAAAATAAATAAATAAAAAGTGAAGTGGTAAAATGTTAAGACGCCAGAATTAAAAAAAAAGTTATAGTCAAACGAAACTGAGCTGAGCTGTAAGCGCTTCCAAGCAAATGTGTGTGCATGTGTGCGTGAGTGTTTCGGCAGTTACGTGTGCGCGCGTCTATGCACAAACTCACACAAGCGCGCGCTGCGATCTATTGTAAATAATGTCAGCGCAAAAAAGTGCTCGTCTCAACTTCTCTATGCTTTTTCGTCAGTTTCTTTTTTATTGTTTTGCACGTGGTTGTTTTTGTAAATGTGCCTTATAGTCTTCGAAATGCCAGACGTCGAGTTCATGGCCAAATTTTTGTGCATAGTGATCATAGCGTCAGCTCAAACTGAAGCGGTATCGCTTATTTTGTTGCTGTCAACAGCGTGCTTTTCTGCTCAGCCTATACGCTGGCGCTTTGTGTTTGGTGCTTCTCCTAGAAAGCTTTGTGTGTTTAGTGAAGGATGTAAACGCAAGAAATACACGTAGTGCCACACAGGAAATAACGGGCGTGCTGCCTTCGAACTCGCGTTTCGCGCTATTACTCATGTCGCTTCCTAGGCTTTCCGCGCCTTCCATGTCGGCAGTACGCCCGCAGCGCAAGTACGTATTTTTGGAAGGCACAGCTGCAGCTGTGGGCGTATGCCTTCGCATCGTCATCAAGTATTGCGCCGAACTTTATCTATCGCCGCGTAGTGTAAATTTGCTGAATCGATTGTTAACTACGGTACAGCTACTGCGTGGCGGTGTGGCTTCGATATTGAGAAGTTGTGAAATGTTAGCTACCGCGCAACATGCTGTCTGCTGCGCAACGACCTACAAATTCTAGCGACTCCCCGGCCGCCCTGTGCGCGCGAATAACGTGGCGGACGCGGGTTCATTAGCCCCGCCAGATAACGAAAAAAATTGCAGTAAAATTTAAGCAAACAAATACACATATTTGCAATCACACATACACACATACTGGCATATGCGCGCTCCCTGGTGTAAGTACGCATGTTTGTGTGCGTTTTGTGCGCTTCATTTACTGGGCAATCTGCTTTGCTACGACTTGCTTTTTATATTCTTTGCTTATGTGTGCAATTGCGAAATTTGTTTTGTGGTCTTAATGGCGTTGTTGTTGCAGCACTTTGAATGTGCTATTGTTTTTGCTGCTGCAGCGGTAAGTAATTTTTTTGTTTATTGTTACAATTTGTTTTTCTGACCGCGTTATCAACTTTTGTCGCGCGCGCGCTTTGCTGTTCTCAGCAAAAACGCCATTTGGCAAGCATTTGCGGGCGCGCAGCGGGCGATTTACGCTGAAAGTGAAGTTACTAAGGACAGTGCAATAAAGGAGAGGTCATCTAGAGTGTTTCGCAAGTGAGCGTGGCTGTAATTAGTTTGCAAGCGTAGAGCGCAATGCGGCTTTTAGTTAAGTGCTACAAATTTGCTGATAAACTTTTGCAGTTCAATGTTCTTTCCCACACATACCTACAAGCGTGTATGAGGGAAGCTAACAAGGTACATATATTATTTCATTAATTGCAATAAAATACTTTTACCTCACAATTAACGCTTAGTGCTAAGCGTTGTATAACGCAATGCAATGAACTGTGCGATAGCGCGCACTACGGGTGCTGCTGGCTAACGCATCAAAAATTAAGTCATAACGCGTAAGCATTTATGGGCAGCAAACGCGGCGTAGGCTGTGCTGACGCAGTCTATGCAATGCTGCTTTCGCGCTCTCCCAATAAAACTCGTACGCACGCACACAGATGCGCGCGCCATTCCATTGCAATTTGTGCTGACTCGGCTGGCGATTGGTGGGCGGTTGTTAGATCGTCACAGGCGGTCGGGTGGGCGGCTGTGCTGTGGACTGCGCATTTAGCGACTTTCGCGATCCAGCGCCGCTGACGCCGTAATGCGCTCACACACACTCAGCGCCCACCATAACGGAGCGGAGCGCGGCGGGGCGGGGTACTGCAACGCGTCGATGTATGGGTGCGTTTTTGATGTAGATGTGTTTGTATGCCGCTTAGCGGCCAGCTTTAGCAGCACTCGTATTTTGCATTCTTATTTGTTCTGCTTTTGACTTTGCCATTTCAGTTTATTTGCATTTTTCCGCTTGTATACTCGCGTATATATTCTTAATATTTATTTCTGTTTATACATTTAATGTGTGCGTGTTGTTTTATTCTGTTTGTTTTTTTTTTTGCCTTTTTTGTTGTTTTGTTCTTTGCATTAGCATTTCTCATTGCGCCGAGGTGAAGAAACTTTTTGGGTTTAATAACATTCGACAAGGTTATTAGATAAAAAATAAAAATCATGAGCAGGAAGAGGCGAATGACAGCAGCGCGCTGCGATTGCGAGCGCGTATGCGAATGCGAATGCGAATACGAATGCAACTACCAGCATTTCGGTAATTCAACATTTTAGCGCTTTTTAGCTTTAGTTTAGCGAACTGTGCAGCATAGGGGGAGAGAGAGCGGTGATGATTGTTACAATCGTCCGTTGGCCTGTTTATTTCTTCCGCTCGTGGTCATTGCCACATAAATACTTGCCGTTCTAAGAGCTTTCAATCAAGTCGTTGATCTCATCACCATCTCCTCCCACCGCCCACAATCATCACTTTTCGTATTTCCTCATTTCGCCTGCAGCGTCACTTTTCTCCTATATTTTCAATGTCGATAAATTTCCAAAGCACTTAGCGCTGCAACTGAAACTGATACCGATACTGACATTTGTATTGTTGTTT
Organism: Anastrepha ludens; assembly: GCF_028408465.1. Lineage (NCBI taxonomy): Eukaryota > Metazoa > Arthropoda > Insecta > Diptera > Tephritidae > Anastrepha > Anastrepha ludens. The sequence continues at coordinate 4,337,923 of NC_071499.1, read as the reverse complement.
TTGTAACTGCTGAGGTGAACGGTTGGTTTGTACGTTGAATTGTGCCCACGCGATATCGTTGCGTAGAATAGCCGCCACGAGTCGTTTTTGCAATCAAGAATTTCACTCACAATGCCATTGACTTGTCGGCGCATGCGCTGCGCGAGTTTAGAACTCTATTGATCTGCTCGGAACAGGGAGTGTTGTAAGATGCATCTTTTTGAATTGAGGGCGATGAAAGCTGATTCATGGGTTTTTGGGTAAACGAATTTTCAAAATCAGGTGATATGGAGTGAAGAGGTGAATATTTTCGTTTCACAAATACATTTTCTTTGGCGGGAGTGAAATTTTTGTAACATTCCAATATAGAACTGATAGATTTTTTGCTATAATTTAATATCTTAAGCTCTAGAGAGCAAGTGAGAAGGAATAAATAGAATTTTTTTTTTGGGGAATATATTTTTTTTTTTACTTCAAATTTGGCATAACGCATTTCTTATTCAGGTAGGCTTGTCTTTAGTGCCTAGAAAATTTACAAAATAAACTCAGTTATAGGTTATGTATAGAACTACTGCTTCTGGGAAATCTTAATTTTCTCAATAACTTGTATACGGTGGCGCAAAATTAATCACCCTATCGCAAGATTTTTTTTTTTTGGCAAATGACTTTCTTTTTTTATTTAGCAAAATTTGTCCAAAAACCAAATTGGAACGGATTCGCCGATCAGAATATGTAATATTAGTTTGGGGAGAAAGAAATCCCTTATTTTCTCGGTAGATGGCTGAAGTGATCGATATCTCGTGAATTATCGATTAAATTTTATGCTCATTGTCAAGGTGACATTTCACACTAAAACAATTATTTTGTTGTTTTTTGCTTGCTCCGTTCGGTTGTGAGTTGCAGGGTTTTAACCATGGAGGTCAAAAAAGAGAAAATTCGGTATGTTTTGCAATTTTTTTGAATGGTGAATGGTGTTTATGGTGCCGATATTGTAACAACGAATTACAAGTAATTTTGATTTCATCGATTCCGTTCAGGCATTTTTGATGTTAAAGATGCACCTCGCACAGGCAGGTCCGTCGTCCTAAATGTCGGTAAAATCAAGGAAATAATCGAAGTTCACCGACATGTTAGTAGTCGGTCCCAGGATCTCAAAATAGACCACGAAAAAATTACCATTTACGCAAAAGTAATGGATTCATTTTTTCTCCAAGCTAATATTTCTGACGCGTAACTTGTTTTTTTTTTAAATGTGCCAAATTTAAATTCATAACAAAGGCTTCCTAATCCGCCACTGAATTATTATTCCATTCCCGCTAAAAGGGGCACCAAAGAATGAATAAAAAAATTTCAATTAAATTACCCCAAATTCACTCCACGCGTTCGCATTAATGATCAAATATTGAATTTTCAAATAGTCGCTGCTCTACTTCCATAACAAAAAGAGTCGCGCATACACACACAAACAAAACAAAAAAAAATACTCGTAAATTCAACATTCCCTAAAAATTCTGCCAATTATTGTTGGTGCACAGGGGAAGCGTTTAAGTGAAGTGTGTAAAATTATAAGCGTGAAAAAATGAAAAAAAAAATAAAAAAGAGCTCCTCGTAAACCACAACAAAAGTGACACATTTCCCTTTATGTCATTACCTCATTACACTGCTTTTTACGGCAACTTCATTTACTGGGCCACCGATATTCGACACTTTACATACGTACATACACACACTCAAGCACACACTTACATACATTATGCATTAAGGTTTTATGTTTTCTTCGTTTGGCCTTTGCAACACACGGCTTTGTTCACTTTGGGGTGGGTTAGCGGCAAAGCGAAAGCGGAAAGCGGAAGGCGACGGAAGCGAGGGGTGGCGAATGTCATTGCTAAGTTGCAGCAATTATGTAAAATGAGACGCGATGACCGCATACCTTTATTTGCTGCGCCCAATCGCCCGCCGCCTTTCCTCCAACTGTTTATTCAACCAACTGCCCCACCAGCTGTTAGCTGGCTAGTCGAACGGCCGACTGTCCCTCCCGTTGGCTTTTCACGACTCCCGCCGAGGAATTCTTACTGCTGATGGTGGCAACAAGAGCTAATAAACACGCGCTGTGTCGTAGCCACTTCAGCAGCAACAACAACAACAACAACACCAACTTGCAATCGTCGTAATAGTGTGTGACGACACTCATGACCAACTGACTGACTGACTCAAAATGCAGTTGGAAAGTGCATAAAAATAAAACTGGCAATAAAACCAGAAAGACAATGAGGAGTATGCGAGTGCTATAGGAAGAAGAAATCAACTGCAATAAAACTAAACTGTAAGCAATGCCCTTTCGCAGGCATTTCGCTAGCGTAAACAGCGCAGTCAGCAGTGCAGCAGCAGCGCAAATCCAACCATCGAAGCCAATGTGGCAGCGCGGAGGAAAAGCGAAATCAGGCAATTCAATCAGCAATTTTCTAGTTGTTGCTCGTGCATTTGGTGCCTACAACTTTGCCATTCCCATAGCCCTCACTCGAAGTCAATACCGTTGGTTTTGCTGTGCAACCTACGAAGCTGCAGCAAAACAAAAGCGCAAAAAGGCAGTGGAGGAAGTGCAGCACAGAATGCGAGGCATACTACGGGAGCAGGAAGAACAGTTGAATAGAAGGTTTTCTATGTAGAGTCAATCAATTTGAAACTGTATGCATATGTATGTGTGTATGTAGGAAAGAGGCACTCGGCAGCCGATGCTGCCACTGATCAGGCACAGTGTAAAAAGTTGGATATGCGGCCACTTTAATCCTTTACCGCATAGGGGCACATAATAAATTTTGTTTCCAAATTAAATGTTATAAAATAGTTCAAAACTATTTTAAGCCCTCAAATGAATATTTGACAGTAATAAAGCGCAAAAAATTGTCCATGATTTTATGATCTTTTGAAATAACCTCACTTTTGTGTAAATGCGTGGAAAAGCAAAATTGAAGTGCGAGTGACTCAATTTCAAAAAACGATAACAGAGTAAAACTTAAGTACTTGTTGACAAAAAAAAACCTATTTTTATGAAGTCGATATATTCATATTTCTCCAAGTATAATAATTTTTTCCACTTTTCAACTGATTTCTATAGTTTTCTGTATTTTACAACTAGTTTTTGGTTCCGTAAAAAACACAAAATTTAAAACTTTTTCTTTATTTTGCTTTTAAAATGTCTTATTGATAGTTAAACAAAACTGTTTCCACATGAAACCCTTCTTTTTCAACGCTTTATTAAAGCACGCAGTAAAGGGTTAAATTAAAAAAAAAATCAAATTTCGACGTACATTTTAAGGAGTTGTGTGGGAGAAAGTTTTGTACACAACTTTTAATTCTTAATTTTTTTATTTTCTGGGTCAATTATTTGCAGTGAACATGGAGACTTATTAAAAAATGGTCCTAGACACGCTCCTTCAAGCGTTGCTATTAATTTCGTTTGAAGTTGGAAAATCTATTTTTGGGCATAAACACTAAAATAGCTTAAGGCCGGAATATGGCCCCACTATGACCAGAAAAAAATAAAATGAGCAAACAAGAAAAATCTTCAGTGGTGGAGAAATATATATTTTCCGCCAGCTACCCTGTTTTTCTTCTTCTGGTAGTTGTGGCGACCGCCGTAGCCGAATGGTTTGGTAAGTGACTACCGTTTGGGAGTACATAGGTTCGAATATCCGTGCATGAAAAAGCAAGATGATAGAACATTTTTTTTCTAATAGCGATTGCTCCCTGGCAAGCAATGGCAGACCTCCGAGAATATTTCTGCGATGAAAAAGCTTCTCATAAAACCCATTTGTTGTTCAGAGTCCGCTTAAAACTGGAAACTCTCTCCATATGCGGTGCAACATCAAGACGCACGCCACAAATAGGAGCTCCACTAAACACTTAACAGAAATGTATGCGCCAATTATTTTTTTATGGCATTCACAAATTTTACTAGCTCTGCTCTCTTGCTCTCGTGCAAATTTAGATTTTGCTGGCTGGCTTGCGAAAATGCGTCTCTGTGCGATTTGTGCGATTCGCGTAGCGGAGTTTCTGCCCTGATGCCTGGAACACCACCATCACTGGCAATGAAAATTTTCCACAAACACACGCACACACACACACACACAAACACTTGCGCTCCACCTCTATTCATTTCAAAACAAAAGCCACTACGGCGCCTATCAACACACAAAACAACGTTCGGTAAAAAGAGCTCTACGTGCGAGGCCCAGCAAGCAGCAGCTACTGCTGCCACCGCAATAGTTGCATGTGCATGTGATTTTTTGCAACTCGATGCAGCTAAGCAAATGCAGTCAGTCTTCGGCCCGATTGCCAGTGTGCTACATATACAAGCGCATCATTCTTGCAAATACGGGTATGTATGTGTGCATGTATGTGCATATGCATGCATGTATGTGTACGTGTTGCTATGGTGTGCATTGCAGCTGTGTGCGGCTAAATGTGGTTGGCCTTGGAAACCGTTTCCGAGAATACCAGCTCAGCCGCGCCGCAAATGCATTTGTGAGTGACTGCAGGAGATGGCGGCGTCGGCGACGCTGACAGCGCCAGCTACCATGCGCTTGTTGCATGCACAGTGTGTGATGCACTCAGGCACGTTTGGGTGTTTATGCGCATTCGTAGGCACTGCATTGGCGGCATACTTGCGTCTACTCACAAATATAGATATGCGCGTCCTTGAACGGCATTAATGGAGCTGCCACTGCCACTGCCACTGCCACTACTGCCGGTGCTGTCTTTGTAATTGCCTTGGCAGCGCACACTGCCACCGTAGCCACCATAGCTAGCGATAATGTGCACAGTGGCAACTGTTGTAGGGAATGTCTACCGGTTGGTTGGCGATTTGTTGCATTTAGTGGGCTATTGCGGCGCAACAGTTGTTCCAAACATCACATGCCACTCCACCACTCCAATAACAAACGTACGTCTGTCTATGTAAATATGTGCATGCGACACGAGTACAATATTTGCCGTTGTGTATTGGTGTGCAGCTCCACTTTTGTGCATTTGCCTGCCTAGCAGCCGCCCAGCCCTGCTCGCGTCGCTTTGTTTGTCTGCCGGACTTGTGCACAGTCGTGTTTTTGTGCATTTGCTGTGCCGTTCTATTAAATTCACAACCTAGTACGCCAGCATGTCCATCAATGTCGTTTAGCTTGGCGGCGCGGTGCGTCTTAGTGGCAAAACCAAGCTCGACGACATTTTAAACGAGTCAATTAGAGATCAAGGCCAACCCAACGGAAATGCCCTATGGGAATATATGGCGCACTGTGGCGTATTTATTACTCTGTTGGCTATCGCAAATTGCATGTGCGCATATGGGATGATGCGGGTGTGTGTGTGTGTGCATTGTGTGTGCCTGTCTGCCTTCCACACACAGTGTGGCATCTAAACTTCGCCGAAGCGCATATTTCTTTTAGTTTTCCTATTGCATGATCATACTTTTTTTTGTTTGTGTGCTTCCTTCTTAGTTTTTTTAAATCTTTTTCGCTGTAAATAGCAACTAATTGCGCTCACTTCCTTTTATTCAGGGTTTCGTGTGATCGAAGAAGCCATACATTTCCAACTATCTTTATGAAAAACACCGAAAATATACAAAACAAAAACAAGTAACACATCGAACACAAGCGAAAGCGTGTGAAGCGGCAGCGTAGCTCTATTGTGGGAGTGCTACTTAGACTCACTCACACACACACACGCGTAAACAATTGTTTTCTCATAATTTTTCTTAAAAATATCCCCCTAGTTTTTTCCACTCTTCAGCTAAAGTTAATTCATTATTGCTTGGTAGACTTTGCCGATCATCAATTGATCATTTTTTTCTTCATTTCCCTCCCTCGCTTGCCAACATTTGCCTTACCTCGTGAGACTGCAGTTTTTTGTTCGCTTTTGCATTTGTTGTTGTTGCTTTATAGTTTACGCACAAAGCTTCCTTCATTAATGTTTTCTCGTTTATTTAATATTTTCTTCCCTTTTGCTCCTTTTTGTTTTCATTTCGTATATCGATTTGTTTATTTTCTCGTCTGACACACAAAACCTTGAAAAATTATTAGCACCAACTACATTTGCAACTTGCATGTCGACACATACACATATGCAGGCATGTATGTATGTATGGGTGGGTATATGTTGATCATCAAGCCACATAAAGCTGTGTATGCGAACAATTTGTATACCTACACAAGCATATAAGTGCCTATGTAAGTAAGTCCATATGAGCAAATAAGTGCACGTTCATACATACATACATACATACAAAGAGTGTGCTTGCAATGCAATAAATGTATTACATTGAGTTTATGCAGGCTTCATAGTTGCGCACGCACACAGCCCTCGGCATGTGAATGACAGGCAATTCAAATGATCGCGAAATTTGCTAAGAGTAGAGATCGCATACCTAATAGGAACTGATTTGTTTATTTTTCACCAAAACACATTACAATAAAGAAACTCTAATTTTTTTATAAAAAAAGACACCTCAGTATGCGATAAATTTAATTACTACGGAATGGCGAATTTCATACGAGCAGTGATAAGTGGAGGATGGATGGTTCCAAATGTAGAAGTCAACGCAAGTGGGGAAAGTGATAAGTTTTGCTTCCTCTTTGTTTTTGCCAGAGTGTAATAATATTTAAGAAATTAATAGATAAGCGCAGGACTAGCACATTCTTTTTCTTGTTGATGATTGGCGCGATAACCGCTCAAGCGATTTTGGTCGAGTTTAACAAAGCGCGCCAGTCGTTCCTTTCTTGTGGTAACCGGCGCCAGTTGTTGCACACCAAGTGAAGCCAAGTCCTTCTTCATCTGATCTTTCCAACGCAGAGGAGGTCTTCCTCTTTCTCTGTCCCCACCAGTTGGTACCGCATCGAATGCTTTAAAAATCGCAGCGTATCCATTCCGATGACAGCCAACGTAGCCACTTGATCTTTATTTGCCGTAACTAATGCGCAAAGGTCCAACAATCTTCCTCATAATCTTTCTCTCAAACACTCCAAGGAACGGCTTATCGGTTGTTGTCATCGTTCAAGCTTTTGCGACATACGTTAGGACGGGCATGATGAGAGCCTTATAAGTGTTAGTTTTGTTCGTCGAGAGAGGACTTTACTACTCAATTGCTTGCTTAATCCAAAGTAGCATTTGTTGGCAAGAGAGATTATTCCTTGGATTTCAAGGCTGACATTTTTATTGGTGTTAATGATGGTTCCTAAATAAACCAAAGTCTCTTATAAAGTCGGAATCATAACTGTCAACAGTGACGTGGGCGCCGATACGCGACTGCGCCAACTCTTTGTTTGATGACAGGGGGTACTTCGTTTTGCTCTGGTTCACGACCAGACCCATCCAATTTGGAAAAGGCACAACTAACAGCGCAGTGATGTTAATATCATCGGCGTACGCCAGTAATTGTACACTCTTATAAAAAATTGTTCCTAAGCGATTAAATTCTGCTGCTCGCTCGATCTTTGCCAGCATCAGATTAAAGAAGTCACACGACAGCGAGTCACTCTGCCTGTAACCTTGTTTGTATCAAACGGCTCGGAAACGTCCTTCCCTATTCTGACGGCATATTGCGTGCCTTAGAAGAGGCCAACAGGCTGAACGGCTTGTTGAACCTCGCGAGAGCGTGCATTAAATAATCAAACAATATCTTCGACTCTAAATGCATTCACTGAACCCTAGAGGTCTAAGTGAGATCTTTTTACAGATCAGCCAGCACTGCCTAACCAACTGATTTCCAAATATTCTTACTCTGGGTAGAGATTTCTAATCCATACTCGTACCGGGAGAGAGTTGAATATGACGTGCTTTAGCCAATGAATTCAGATTAAGCAGTCCTAATGTTTTTAAACTCAGTCTTTCCCATTTTGCTCGAACAGACTTTCCTAATTGCTCTATCATATCTTTCAATAGAATAATAAAACTAAAAAAAAGTCTATACTGCTATTCATTCATTCACTTTATTACCCAACCCAGCTCAAGCTTAGGTTTATTAAGGGAATTGGATATGGATGAGGTACTTTAGGATGAGTAGAGCGCGCAAAAGACTTTGGTGGAAGGAGCAAACCTGATTCATTAATTACTTCTATTTTTCAGCCTTTTGTACTTCTTTCCTTGATAGCAGTTCTAGGAGGCAACCCCATGGCACTCTGCGCTCCTTATTCATCGTACTTGCTTTTCTACTGAATTCTAGTTGCTGTCCAAGTGCTGTGTGTTTATGCCTGCCATGCTTTCGATACCTGCTGATACCTGGGTTCGATCACTACTGCAGACATAGAATATTAAAAGATTTCTTCTAACAACATTCGCCTTTGGACAGGCAAATCAAGAGTTCTTGCACATTTCAGCCATGAAAAAGCTTCTCATAAAAAGTATCTGCCGCCAAACTTCAGCTCCCTCCCATCATGGAACTACATTAAGACGCTTCCCACTAACCGGCGTAGAAGCTTGGAACTTCCAAGAATGTATGCGCCGCTCAACTACTAAATTATCTTGCCGGTCTTCAGACAATACCACAACATCACAACAACGATTGCTTGCAGGGTTTCTATGCAAATAATGCAAACATTTGTCTATGCGTGTGTGTTTGTGCAACTAATAGAGTGGCTGACTTCTGCCGTTGTTGTGGCTGTTTAACGATAAAGCCGTCTCGCCTCGCAGCCGCCACTGTGCTTTGCTGCTGCACACACACCAACGTCGGACCAGCATTTATTTTCTTTTTTTTTGCACTTCTCGTTGGACGTCGTCGTGTACGTTTCCTTTCATGTTTACATACACACATGCACTCTCGCTAGTTCTGTGCTGGTTGCGTCTGGTCTATTCCGTGTGGAGCGCCTTTGTCCGTTGTTTGTGTGTTGCAACGATAGTGCGACATGGTAGCGATTTGTGTGAGTGTGCGATAGTGGCATTGTGGCATAGTGGCATTGGCAATGGCAATGGCTGTGGCTGTGGCTGGAGTGACTATATGCGTACGTACGCATGAAGTGCTGCGAATCGTCTGACATTTACAAACACACCTTCTACCCTTGCTTCTCTCGCCTCCCCTTTCTTCCATCCATTGACAACATTTATATCATTCGTGTGAATATTTTTTCACTCGCTGTTTTTCTATTTTTTATAGATACTATGTTTTCTGCTTTCGGTTTCACACTAACTATTATCATCCGCCGGTGTTCTTGCCGGTTCTTCTACTTTTTCGCTTGCCACTATGAATGTCTTGTGCTTTGGCATTTCTGCCATTTTTACGACTCCATTCAGCTGCAGCCGGCAGTGCAGCGGCAGTGGCGACGACTGTGGCAGAGGATGTAGTTGCCGCCGTTGCAGCAGGAATGCAGAAAAATGTGTTAGTGGAGTAGTGTCATTACGTCATTTATGGTGTTATATGTGCGAGTACTTGTCGCATTGTCATCTGGCCGGTCTGGGTCTGAATTTCTGGCTCAGTCTCGGTCTCGGTCTCGGTCTCGGTCTAAATGCCGGTATCCAACTGTGCCTCTATGTCTTTGCTGGCGGTGGTGGTGGCGGATGGAGGATGGACACCAGTGCTGCCTTTCGGTTTCGTTTGCAGTTTCGCTCCGGATCGCATGAGTAGGTTTGTCGTCATTGTTTCGTTGTTCTCCTTGCATCCGCCACTCCTTCAACGTTGTCAACATGTTGTTTGGGCTCTCGGTTGATTGCCTTGTACACGATTGTCTAAATATGCGGCACCGAGTAGGCAATCGTTGTTGCTGTGACTGACGTGCGGCAGTGCGGTTAATGTTGCATGCAGCAGCACAAACTAGTTGCACGTAGCGCAAATTGCTGGTGCGATTTTTGTATTAGGTGATTTTCCCGTTCTATGGTACACTTGCACATACAACTACCATAGTATGAGGCATGTAAGTACGTAGATATGGATGTATGCACGAATAGTATGAGCGCATAGTTTGTGCTGCTGATAATGCCGGAGCCTAGGCTACATAGGTGAATCCGGTTGTGCATTCGTGCGTGGCATTCAGGTTGATGTGAGTTGTATCTTATCGACTGGTGTGAAATGCGAATATGTGTGTATGTGCATAAGTGTGTGTTTATTACAGCAATCATTGTTGAATGGAAATATTTTTTTGTGTGGTGAGGCCGACGTCGTTGAGTTGTCGCAAACGAAAACGAAAGTAAGAACAACCGCACAATGTACGTATGTATGTATAGCTACATTTGTGTTTGTGTGTAGTTTGCACTCACATTTTTATTTTGTAGGCCATATTGCTGCAATTTCGTCTTTTTTCCAGACAGAAGACTTTTTGCCCTGCTTAGCGCTTGAATCAAAGGTTTTTCAAAATAATTTACTTTTATTTTCTTCTTTTTCTTTCGTTTTTCATTGCAAAAAGATACTGCGAAAATGAGTGATTTGGTTTGGCTGTGGAAATATTTCGAGGTATTAGGAGATTTTTTCGATTTTTGCTTGAAAAGTTCGGCTTGAAAAACTCGCCTTAGCACTGGAACTCTTACCCCTACAGTTTTAATCGCAACAGGTGCCGCTCTAAGTCAACTGATTTGAGTTTCATTTTTCTGTGATAGGTTGCCATATCTGTAATTAAGACTCCTACCGAAATTGGAGGTAATTTCTTAGCATTTGTAAAAGTTACGCCGTCTTGAGTAAATACCTCAGATTTGAATTTGCAACGAATTTCTATAAAATTTGCGCTGTAAATGGTTTCATTCGTGCAAAAGTCATAAAAATGTTCGGAAACTTTCCGCCAAATTTTCGGTGATACTCTAAAGATGGCAGCCGCATGCACGCTTAAAAACAGATCGTGAGTCCATCGAGGACGACAAACGTAGTGGCAGGCCCTCGGCATCGAAAACTGATGAAAACATCAATAAAGTGAAAGAAAAATGTATCAGTAACCGCAAATGAACCATTAGAGAGCTGGCTGAGAAATTAAATATTGCTCATGGATCCGTTGGAGTTAATGATTTGGGCTTGTGCCGTTTTGCTACAAAGTTGTTCCCAAAGGACTTGAATTTTGGGCAAAAAAGGGACTTCGTTGATATCGCCAAAGACACAATTTCCAAGGCTGAATCCGACCCAACATTCCTTAAACGCATCATCACTGGAGGCGAGACGTGGAGTTATGAGAACGACACGCAATTCAAACATCAGGCGAGGGAGTGGAGAGCGTCATATGAACCAAGACCAAAAAAAAGTACGTCGCATTCAGTCTTCACTCCAAAAAGAGAACGATGTTCACGGCTTTTATGGATTACAAATTTATTGTACGCAAAGAGTTTTTGCCGGAAGGTCAGAAAGTTAATAAAGACTATTATGTGAGCGTTATGAACCATTAACGTGAAGCAAGACGCCGAAAAAGAAACGATTTGTGGGAAAAGACCTAGTGGATTTTGCGCCATGATAACGCACCGCCGCACAGTGCCATCATTATATATTACTTGAATTTTTGACTAAGAACGCAACGAATACCATCCAAGAGCCATCAAATTCATCTGGTGTGACTCCCTGCGTTTTTTTTTTCTGTGTGATCGAGGTAAAAAACCACTAACAGCCGAAAGGAAGTAATGGAAAAATCGAAGTCGTATCTGAATCTGATTTATGTCGAAAATATATTTCCAGAAATGTTTCGAGAGCTGTATGAAACGCTAGCATAAGTGCTTTGCACTTGTTGGGGAGTATTTTGAAGGCAACCACTTCACTTTTGAGAAATAAACTTATATTTTGAAGTTTCTGAATATATTCCAGGAACCTTTTGATCAAAATGATATTTCTTCTAACCTCATTGTTAAGCTCATCTTGCTATTTTTATTGTTTCACTCACTTAGATACACATCTACAATTCTCAACATGCTTATGAAATAAATCACAGACATTTAATTTTAAAAAGGTTGCAGCAAAAAAGCTTTTACCTCCACACAAAACCATCAGCACACGGAACCATTACAAAGCTGAAATTAATTTCGCGCACTCCGCAATAGCAAGCGGCTACTCGATCGAAAATCTAACCACTTAATACACTTTTTGTCAAATTATTGCACGAACTGCTATCTGCGATTCTCATTGATTTCAGAAATCTGTGCGGCTTTCGAAGTCGCGCTTAGCTGAGAGGTAAAAAAAGATCCACTCACTTGCAGAATTTTGTGCTGCTCAGGCTATTTGCTGGTCCATATTTGATTGTCTCTTATTAAAATTATAACAATAACAACAACAAAATGCTAACTTTATTTAAAGTTAGAGGCACCAACTAGCAAGGCTTTTGGCTCTGAGCTAATCCTCGATGTTAAAACACACGCATTAAATTATGTGAGCATTGAATGAACTCCACCCTTTATCACATTTTTTTAAATATAGTTGCCTAAATTAATTTCAGTCCTAACTCCGTGATCCGGGCACGCTTTAGTTCGGTCGTTATAGTACTCCGCATGCCCTCGGCCCTCTCTCTGTGCGGATTACCGAGTTAGCACTGCATATTTTGTGTTAAATCAAATCAGCTTTTCAAAGTAAAAAATATTACCGAAGAAAAAAGTTATTATATTTCCCGAATTTCTATAAATCCATTATGATTTTTATATTTACTTACCCTCTGTGGAATCCTGAGTTTATTGCGGCTGACTTATATAAGTTTGTATGTATGGGTGTATTTGCGTATGTATTGCATTTAGGTAGATGTAAGAGCTATGGGCTTCTAAAAAGTTTAACAATCCGCTTGTGGTTTCTCGCAAGCAAAGACAACAATAAAAAACTAACAAGATCCTGAGTTGTTGCGTTGTAAAGCAAAAAAATTACAAAAACAAAATACTGAAGAAGCCTTCAAACGCTCCACACTATTCAAATTACTCGCTGCTCTGCATTGCGCTTCCGGTTTGCAATCGACTCCATTTACTAGAACGACTTTTGAATTTTCCGATCGAAAATCAATTTTGCGCTGGCCCTAATTCGGGCCCTAGATTGCACTTTCTTACTTGAAACTAGATAAACTGTATTTTTTTGAAAATGCTGCACCCAATAGCAATCAGTTCAAAATTCATTAGCCAACCGCCCAATTCGCCCCAGCGGCAAACGCCCGCTTCTGCGTGAGACAAAAGGCAGCGCAGTGACTAATTTACACTTTAATTATTCTATGGCAGTTTTTTATATATAAGTAGATGTATATTTTTTTCTTTTTTGGCGCTTTCGCTGCGTTTCCGTCGCTGATGTTGCTGCACGAAGTAAAAGTGTCGAACTGAGCACTGAATTCGCAACGAGCGAAGTTCGAGTCGAGTATCTGCAACGCAAAGCATCTACTGACTAACTGACTGACTGCTAGCCTGTGTGTTCCCCTTGCTAAATGGCAAATCGACTAACTGCGTTGGCTTCAAGTGGACGGACAAACGGACGAATGGACGGACATGCAAACGAAACAGCGAATGAATACATGAAAAGGAACGGCGTATAAGGGAATTAGGGAATGAGACAACCTGAAAGGGAGTGAGATCACAAAAAAGAAGTAAACTTAGTGAATAAAAAAAAATCGCGAATGCAAAGTAAAAGCCAAATGCATGATAAAAAGTGGCTGAAACAATCAGAAAGAGGCGAGCAAATAGGCTAGCACTTCAACGAAAGAGTGAGAAGTGGCAGCAAAACGAACAGAGAAAAAATCGAAAAAGCCACAGAAATGCGCTAGCGGATGGGGGTAGGGATGACTCAAATGTCCTTCTATTTGTTACGCGACGGCTAAAAGCGACGGACCTGACGACGCTGGCGATCGTCAAGCACTGCAAAATATCAGCTACAGCCACAACACTGCGATTTGGATCAGCTCGGTGCAGCACAAGGTGAAGCAGTGCGGGGTGTGCGGGGCAGAGAAGTTGCAGTGTGCGAGCAAACATGTAAAATGTAAAAAAGCACAAATCCAGAAGGAAGGCATACAAAACGAATGGTTGAGTAAAGATGTGTGAGTGATGAAATCTATGCACAAAGGAGATGTGATAAAAATAAAGTTTGCTATGGAACTTTTCGTTACATTCGCTCGTCGCAAGTCGTTGCCGTGGTAGTTGTAATTGAAGGGTGGCTGCTGAGCTGAGCTGATCAGTGTATCAGAATTTACTGCTGCCTGGCACATATTTTCTTTCATAATGCGATTTGTGGTAAGTACTTATGTACAGGCCTGTGTGCTGTTATGTCGCACGGAATAATTTGTAGAATTTCTGGCTATTTATTGGTTTAACGCTTCACTTATGAGCAAATTAAAAAATATTTAGTTGTACTTGCATAGGCGAGCCCATGGCTAGGGCGTGAATTGAGCGATTAAATAATCGAGAAATGCGTAATATTTGGCAGTGTCTTGTAAAATCGGAGCACCCTATAAAAATAGTGCTAACGAGTTCCTGTTCCTTCCTTGGGGAAGTTTATGGAAGCGGCAGTTTTAATAGACTTCCATTTTCTTACATCGTGAGCAGAATTGGCTCATTTCTTTGATTTAGACAAAATTAAATTAAATAAATGTAAATAGTTTCACGCTCTATAGGAATTTTTATTCCTAGTTTTTGAATTTAAATGTGAATATTTAACAGTAAAAAATCTGCTCATGCTTGCTTACCAATTAATAATTGGGATAATCTTCGTAGTTATTATAAGAAAAGGCAGAAATAGTTTCACGGTCATATATTCGGGAAAAAATCTTGAGTTCCTTGGCTCTAAATATTAGTTTGGAGAAAAAGAACTCCATTACTTTTGCATACAATTTTTGCGCAAATGGTCTTAAACTGTTTTATGGTCCATCTTTAGCTCCTAAGTAACTGTAATTTTATCGGTATCTTCGAAATTCTCCACATTTTCTTTCATATCAGAAATGCCTGAACAGAATCGACGAAACAAGAGTTGCATGTAACTAACTTTTGCAGTACCGGCATCATGAACAGTATTCACCACTTCAGCGGTCAGGCTTGCATTTTCGCCTTTGTCAAAGGAAAACTGTAAAATCTACCGAATTTTCTCTTAACTGACTTCCATTGTTAACACCCTATAACGCACAACTGAATGGAATAAAAAAAAAACAGCAAACGATTTTTTTTTAGAGAGAAATGTCACCTTGGCAACAGGCCAAGTTGTAAAGTTTATACATTTTTTGATCGATAATTAACGAGATCTCGATCACTAAGGCCATCTACCGAGAAAATAACGTATTTATTTTTCCCCAAGCTACACCAATGTTTCTCCTAATATACCGGTATTTCCGTCTCAATTCTACTAAAGTTCGCTTGCCTATGAAAGGGGTATTTCTGGGAGCATTTAATTCTTCAAAAAAATTCTTCATATTTTAAAACTTGAATTTAGGAATCCATACGGCCTTTATATAGCACATAATTTATATAGATCGCCTCATTACTGCAAGAGTGTCATAACTCAAAAAATAAAAAAAATCGAAAAAACCGACTTTGAAGTTTTTGATTAACAATACGGCGCTTAAGCGCCCGTTTGGTACTTCAACCATTTCACCTATGTACCTATACCCCGCTGAGTAAAAGTAAGGAAACGCATATCATAAATAGCAGGTGGTAGTTTCTTATCTAAAAAAATTCTTTTTGTGTTATGACGTTCTTCCAGCAGACGAGCGATATACAAACATATGTCCTTTTTGGTTGCAAATTAAGTTTATAAAAGAATAGGCAAACAGCTGTGATAATTAAAACTTTGTTTTATTAAATCTAAGTTCGAAAAAAAAGTTTTCGTTTTTCGAAATGTTTGATGGTGTTTAAATTTTTTTTTTATTAAATCGAAGTTCGAAAAAAAGTTTCCGTTCTTTGAAATGTTTGATGGTACTTGAATATGTATTTTTTTATTGAATCGAAGTTCGAAAAATAGTTTTCGTTTTTTGAAATGTTTGATTTCTTAAATTTATTTTGTTTATAAAATCGAAGTTCGAAATTTTTTTTTGAGAGATTTGATGGTATTTAAGTTTTTTATATATCACAGTTCGAAAAAAAAATTGCTTCCGCCTTTTCTTCTAACATCCACATTAATCGTTAATTTCTGCTAAAACGTAGTTTAAGTCTCATACTTACATTTACTTTTTTTTTCTACGTGTTAGGTAGAATTTTGACAATGTTTTTAAGTGGGTTGGGCAGCAATATTTCCATTTCTTATCATTTTAGTTCAAGTGCTATGCACTTCAGTTGAGTCTTTCACAAAATATTTTCACGCCTATACGCGCGACACAATTTTTTGCCTTTTTAAATTTCAGTTTTTTTGTTTTAGAATTTTTTTTTTTTAAACTTCAATTTCACTTTGTTTGCAGATAAAATCTTTTGAGTAATTTCAATTTGATTTTGATCCTTTTGCTATTCAGTTTAGTTGAGTTAAATTTTTCACCATTGTCTAATTTTTTGTTGTAATATTGAATTATGAATTCACATTTGGAATTTTTTCTTGGGGAGAGTTTTTGTTTTGCTTCTTCCGAATTCCTTCCGTTTTGCTTCGCTTCTAAATTTGTTGTGCGGCGAAAAAGTATTCCGTTTCTTGCGCAAAACAATAAAAATTCGCAAGTCCACTTGCGAGCGAGCTAAGCGCTAAACGTATCTATATGTAAGTCAGCGTCGCGTAGGCTTGTGCGAATGCTTGTAAATTACGTTCGTTCGGGCTGGGCGCACTAAACTGCCGCGAATGCGTTTTTAGCTCACTAACTTTTTAGTTACTGAACCTTTACTGTGCTGATCGAATTAAAAACTCAACTGAATTCACAAAAAAGTGCAGCCAGCCTGTCCAATTGAATCGGAGAATTCCCTGCTTTTCGCCACTGCCGCTGCCTCATCGGCGGTCGCTGTCACCATCGCCGCCTTCGTTGCTGCTGCTGCTATTGCTGTTGCTGTTGCTATTGCAGTTGTATACGAATGTTACAGTTGTTGTTATTGTGGTTGTTGTTGTTGCATTTTTTACACTTCTCCTTTTTTACACAAATTTGCGCTTTTCTGTTGGCTTTGCTGCTGCTGACGTGTTGATTTTTTTATTTGTTCTTGAATTTTGTCAGTCTGTTAGCGCGACATCTCTGTGTGTGCGTGTGTGTGTGCAACAAAAGTGACGCTAGCTTTTGACGTTGGCGAATTAAAAGAAATATTTTGGGCAATGCGGGGAAAGCGCCGGCTTGTCACATTTGAAATATTCAAAACCAAAGAAAAAAATCTGAAATTTTTCTAGCAACAACCAGTCACTTGGTTAGAATTGAGACATTATCATGCAAACAGAATGCAAGCGACATTATTTGCGCTCAGCACAAAACACTTGCGCTCAATCCCAAAATCCACTAACAGTGCGCGAGCGCAGCTTTGCAACGCTTACTCTGCCAGTGTCAACACTGCGCTGCATTTATTTTTTATATGCGGCGACGCGGTACATTCGTCTACTACTTTTCAAAACTGTAAATGTCCCCCAAACCTACATTTGCTGCGAAACACACACGCGACCCTCTAGCCCGCGTTTCCCTTACAACTTTGGCTCTGGCTCCGCCCGTTTGCGGTTGAGGCTGCGCCAGCGGCGGTTATCGATTCCGTGAGGGGCACTCTGTGTAAGCCCAAATTATTCCCTACTTCCCAACGCAGCCAACTTCACCGCACTTAGTTGATCATTCGTAATGCCGCGCTGGCGATTTCTAAAAAACGCCGATCGCTGCGCTGCCTGACATTAACCCCTGCAGTGTCCGACGACGATGGAGAGTTTGCTGCATGCTTCATAGCGTCGCACGGCGTCGCACTGCGTTACTCCACACCGCAAATCGAACCTTTGCAAAGCTTTGCAACGCATACGATGAGGAACATGTACTCATATGTGCATGTGTGTATGTATGTGTGCATGCAGATAAACAAAAACAAAGCGAAAATATCACATAAACGCACTCAGAAAATTATGAAAACCGAATGAGCGGACTAGCAGAATGTAAAACGCATGCGAAGGCAGCGTTTTTGGCAATATGCACGAGCGCATACATGTGCAATTACACTTACATAAATACATATACACATGCTTGTGCACACTCACACAGCCATTCTTACACAACAAATTCGAACACTTACATGCTTTCTCATTCGTTTTTGGGGCAGCGCGATGGTTGCGGGGCTTGGCGGTAGCACTTTTTCATACATTTTGGCACTTGTGTTTACGTGCGTGTAGCTGTGCTCGTGCTCACCACTCGGCTGCACTAACACACCTAAAGGGACGGCGGCAATTCGTAGGTTTTACGACTGAGGTGCAGTGCAGCACAGCCGACGATCATTGACATCTTGGGTTCCATGCGAACGCGAGCGGGTAAATTGTTTTTATTTTATTTTATAATTATCAAAATTCGCTGTAACAGTCCGCTCAAATATGGCAACAAAAGCAATCAACATACAAATGTATGCAAGTCTTAGGAATGAGAAGCAGGAAGGTGGACGATGAGAGTCGGGCGGAAGCGGCAGCTGTTCACTAACTTGCTAACAAATAGACGAATTTTTATTGTAAAAAAAGTGATACTTTTTTTATGATGGACATGTGGACTTAGCCATTATATAGCTCATTGAACCCTTGACATCCAGTTACAGAGGTCCAAACACCTATTCGAAAATAAATTCTTTTGAGGAAAAACCATCTGGTCAAGTTACATGGGTACAATTTGATTTGAATATATCAGTAAATAGCCTTTCAAGTCTTTTATTTGTGTATAAACATAAAATTTATGTTAAGTAAAAATCGCGATTGCTAAAGTTTTAACGCATCACAAGGGAGTTATCTGAGAAGCACTTGTTTTTTTGTTTTTTTTTATAACTGTTGCGATATTAGAGTAGTCGAATTCTACAGCCAGCAGCATTCAAGTACGAAGGTCGATTGAAAAGACCGTGCAAAGTCAGAGAAATCAAACTACTGGCGCGTATCGAGGTTAGAAGAACGCGCACTTGGATCAACGCACACTAAGTTTCAGCCAGATCGGCCCATTTCTTTGTTGTTGGCATTCGTTTGAATCGAGGACGTTGAGTGATTTTCCTTCTTCATCACGACGACGCACCAGCTCACGCCTCAGCATCAGCAGTTGTGGTCGCAAAATTCATATAAATAGTGTTCCAACGCGTTTCTCTCTACCCCTATTCCACAGACTTAGCTCTCTCGATATTCTATTTGTTCCCCAATTTGAAAAAATTTGTATCCCAAACAAGTAGTTTTACAATTTTGCACGAACTTTTCAAACGACCCTCGTAAAAAAGTTAAAATAAATTTCCTTCCAATTTTCTCAATAAAAGAAGCCGTTGCGTTTACAAATTCTGAATAAATATGAAATCTTCAACTAGGAATTTTAATACAATATTATTTTCCTTATTTATGAGGAGAAAAAACCTATTAATCAACATTTTTTTAAATTATTGATTGGGTATAGACTTTTTAAGCATACTGCTGTTTATTACTTCATGAGATGTGTATTCTTAGTAGATACCTATTCTTAACTTTCACCAAGTAAAGGCAGATGGAGAAAGGGATACTGATGTTGCAAGCAAAATTATCAAAACCAAAGCGCTTTTCGGCACTCTTGCCCCGCTCTGGGAAAGTAAGGTCAGGAAAGAAGGTCACCACAATGATCACGGGGTTTCGCCAAACGTTCATTAATCGTTGCTTGCGCCACATAATGAAAATGTCCTGGCATCGAACTATACCTAAAACCGAATTACTGG
The DNA here is from genome assembly GCF_028408465.1 of Anastrepha ludens. NCBI lineage: Eukaryota > Metazoa > Arthropoda > Insecta > Diptera > Tephritidae > Anastrepha > Anastrepha ludens. Next base: position 4,318,270 of record NC_071499.1, on the reverse strand, counting down.
GGAAGGCTAATCAATCCGAGATAGCTACTGAAATCAGCCAAAGAAAATGGCAATGGCTTGGCCACACCTTGAGGAATACTGACAGCAACATCACCAAATAGGCACTGCGATGGGTCCCTTGAGAACAGACTGGCCGAAATGTAGGGAGACCACAAACCACCTCGTGCCGTTCAACGGAGGTGGTAATGGGATATATAAGACTTCAAATGAATTTAGAGCCCTTACACAAAGGCAGTTAAGAGTAGGTCAACAAACCCTGGAAAGCTGAAAGGCTACCACACCTTGGGGCCTTAATCCATTGAGCAGAAAATGCACTGAATGAATGGTCAACATTCAAAACAAAGTGCAATGCAGGCGGCAGTTTAAATATCTGAACTATATATCTGCATTCAGTCACAGACGTTTCTTAATCCAAACTTGAATAAGAAGTTAGGGTATTAATTTTCTGATAAAAACTTTCTCTAGACATTGTAGTGAAAAGAATTCAAAAAATCTGCCGAATGCAACCAGCGAAGGGAAGCACAAATGTAAAATCTTCATGCCAATACTCGTATAATCTGAAAATGTAGTATAATCTAAAACCTTACTGTTGTTCATAGGTAATGTGGCTCGGATCAGAATTTTATAAGCTCCGGATAATAGCTTGATTGCTTTTAATAAAATTTCACATTAGGAGGCCAGTAATTTAGTGCTCCAAACGCATATCGCACGTTTAATATTGCAAAGAAGTGACTCAAATTTTTAATTTTTCGAGATATTTTCATAAATTGAAGTAACCAGCTGATAAAGTTGTGCTCAGTCTTATAAAATATGCAATACGGCCAAATGGCGGAAGTATATGAATTTACATCCTTTTTTTTATAAACACATGACGCCCTACTGATATTAACAAAGTCAAAGTCAGTGTTCCAACGGCTTCGCTCAATAAAGGACGGTAGCTTTTTGAATTGAAGTGCATCGCTAATCAATTAATCCATTTTTCACAGCACACGAATCTATTTTCTGTTTTTTTTTTTCAAGGCACTGGTAATTAGAAATTTTAATGGGTAATACTTTTTATTCATTGATAAAAAAATAAATTATTTTTTCAATAAAACTGTAATACTTAAAGATACTCCATTTTATAGGGTGAATGACTTTTTAGTAATAAAGTGGATAAACTCTGAATAATATAATAAAAATATAGTATTTAGCTAAAATAAAATATCCACCTCAAATAAGCTTCATAAATTTTTATTTGTATTGTTTTTCTACCTTCAAATATACCTCAGTTTTCAGTTTTATTATAACTAGCAGTTAAATTCATATTTTTAAATTTGATCAAATTTTGTTCGCTTTTTTTTTCAAAAAATAAAAATTTTGAAATACTTCTTTATAAAGGCTCCTTCAAAAGATGTGCTTAGATTCTGTTTTAAAATAAAACATATACAAATTTAGATTCTTTCAGGCTTCACTTTTTTATGCAAAATACAGCTCCTAACATTTAAATGTGAAAAATTACATCATTTAAATATCCATCATGAACACGTCTCCAAGTAAAGAGTGCCAAACAGTCGATTCATGAATGCCGAATTATTGAGAACGTCCAGTTATTGTTGTTGGAGGCTGTTCAGCAACAATTTGCGCTACGGCAGCAATATGCTCAACAAAGCATTCAGTTTTTGGTCTGCCAGCTCTTTTTCGATCCTTGACAGAACCAGTTTCTTGAAACATTTTCATCAGTCTTTAAATTGTCGACACCTTCGGGCGATTATTTCCACCAAAAAATCACGAATTTTGCGATATTTATTCTGAACGACCGACATTTTTTTTAACAATAACTTTAACGCAATGTTCTATGGTCCAAAATTGCACATCTTTTACTTGAAAAAAATCAAAGATGACGAAAAAATACAGTCTAGGAGTTATTCACTACTGCTACCTAGGCGTCACTTTTGAAAGACCCTTTATTATTAAAAATGTGCAATGTAAAACAAAAAGTAAATTTTTCCTTTAAATGTTTAATGGCGAGTGCGGGAAATAGATTGGAGACTTTAGTGGCAGTCAGGCTGCACTGAAGGCCCTGGAGCACACAAAGCAAACCTCAACGATTGTAAAAGAATGTAAGAAGAAGCTTAATTCTGCTGCAAGGTGGAATAAGCTTGTACGTATATAGGTTCCAGGACCCCGCAGTGTTCAACAGAACGAAATTACCGATGAATTGGTCAACTACGGATCAGCGGTTACTCCACAGGGACCAGAGGTAGTAATCGGAATTAGCTCTACAGTAATCATGAATTGGATCAGCGATTATGTATGTAATTTACATAAAGAGCGATGGAACGCTGCAGAACTGCAAAGCGTTTTATAACAAGCCTGAGCAGAAAACTTTCCAACTTTCTTCTAAAACTTAGTAGAAAAGCCCTTCGGCTAATGTTCGGTATTATTAGAGGACACATTGGAAAAATTGAGTACTCGATTTGCCTGTCTTGCTTAGAAGTGCCAGATAGCACTGAGCTTTTCTCTGTGAGTGCTCTTGCTAGAGCTAAAAGCTACGAATTTTGGGTTCCGATGTCATGAGAATGAGTTATATTCCTTCTCTGAAACTGGAGAATATTTTCAGTTTGGCCCAAGAATCTGGAAAATTCTCACAGCACTAGCTATCTCTGTCTTTGTTTCTATTTTATCCTATCTCATCCCCTCTGTCACTTCTCTCTCCTTTCCTCCTTGACTTTCAACCCTTTTACTTTCCAGAGCTTCGAATACAATGAGCTTTTCAGTCTGACTGTTTTAGGAGCCACCATCCCCTTGGAGCTTCTTGGCCCGCCTCTTGCAAATTTCAATAGTTTCTATATTAAAGAAATATATCTAAATTTCATGAAATGTAATAATGAAATCATTCCTCAACCACCAAATCAATTTGATTTCATAAATAATACCCAGGAATTGGTGGGTGGTTACTTTCCATTCTCTTCTTTTCTTTAGGAACGATGGACGATTGCCGCATATTAATTTTTTTTTAACTTACAATAACTGAAAGAGAAGACTTTGCTTATAACTTATGAAAAAATGTTTTAACTTTAAATTTACAAAAAATGCCTGGCCTTGTTGCTCATGTGTGGGTAAATTTTCTAGTCGATTCCTTTGACACCCATGGGGCACAGCGGAGTGGGTGGCGCTATTGAATGAAATATGTGCATACATCCACTGGCAAGTACATATGTAAATACATAAATACGTATGTAGTAAGATCAACAACACCCTCAATCGCTGGTCTCTGCCTCGGCGCCCACCATGCGTCGCATTTTTGTTGATATTTACACACTTCGGAATCGGTTCTGGCTGATCGCGCGCTTTGTTCTTACTGCTGCTGCTGCTGCTACGGCTGTCTTTGTTGTTGTCATTACTTGCCGTTGAAAACCTTATAAACACTTAATTCACAAAATTTGTCTATAAAAATATTATTTTCGTTTGCGTCGCGAGTTCAACGACCGCGCCAATTCGTGCGGTTCACAATGATTTCATGATTTCAATTTCACTTCTACACATTCCACATCTCTCTCTCTCTGCTCCTCTGCTACTGTTGTTTTTGTTACTGCAGTTATTATATTTGCTATATATTTTTGTATTTTTTATGTTTGCATTTACATTATTGTTGTTGTACTGTTTTGTGCTGGTTTGCATCCAGCCACATGTGGCGTTAATTTTCTCAGCAGCTATTCAGCGCTGCTCGCTTGCAATGATGTCCCAGAAAAATGACAAATGATCGTTAATTGTCAAGTAAAATTGTTAGCAAAGAGAGATGATAAGAACGACGAAGCGAAGCACAGCAAGAAATCATTTGTGAACAGCTCACTGGTTCTAAAAATTTGCCAAAACGTCGTAAGGGCCGTCATTGCGAATTGCTTTGATGCTGGTGCGTTGACCCCCAACCGGCCATTAGTGACGCATTCACAGATTTCGTAATGAAATACCAATTCTTTCTAATGAAATTTATGAGCTAATCGTTTTTATTTTATTATTTTTTTAATTTTTTCCAAATAAAAATTGAATCACAAACAGGTAATGCAAAAAATCCGCTGCAGTTTTAATGAAAAACAAAAAAATAAAAACTTATTTGCTTAGTGCACATAAGGAAAGAAAAGTTAAACGACCCAGACCGAAAGGTACAGTTATCCAATACTAAAACAACAATCTGAAAAGTATTTAAAGCATTAGTGATTTTGCTAGATAGTTCGTGGGTAAAAGCTGATGGGCCCTTATTTCATCTGGAATTTTTCAAATATTTCTTCCTCATATTCTTCTTCTACCGATGCTTTTAAACGATAAATTCATGCTCCTTCTGCCTTAACGTCTGCACTATGATATCTTGATTAAAAATGTAATTCAACTCTTTAATGCCTCATTGCCATCCAGCCCATGAAACAGTGGAATTACGGCGTCATTCTTTCGGTGAGCATTAATCTCTTGTCTCGCACCAGTGAATTGGCCACCAAGATCGAGTGATATCACACCTTCGGACATTTAATGCTGGGGTATCCAAAGTCTAAATGCTTTGTGGATAAGCCAGCTTTGATTGAGGCATTGGAAGCCAACATTACTAAAGTTATTCACGAGGTACCGACCGAAGTCCTCCAGCGAATCATTCAAAATTGGTGTTTATGGATCACCGAATTACGGCGCAGTTACAGCCAATATTTGAAAGTGATTATCTTTAAAAAATAAATGTAATGAAAGGTTCTACACAAAAATTATAAAAATTGCTCAATCAATTGGAATTTTTGTTGTTTTATTTCAATTTAAAGTCCGATACCTCTAAATTGATCATTCGAAATCATTTTTCAGTTCGTGTAAAAAGTTGAGGGTTGAGCAATTTTTATACTGAAATCGTTTTACCTTTTTTATTTCTATTTATTGATTTATTTACAAGAAATAGAATTATGAATTATTTTACCTGTATTACATAACGAAAGGCGATCGTAGCTAAGACTATTGCCCAAAAGAAAAATTTTTTTTTACTTATGGAGCGCGTAAAGGTCCAAAAAAATATTTTCATAACTCATTTTTGTTTTTTATCCCAGTCAAAAAAATGTAGTTAAAAATTGAGAAGTCGCATGTGTTGCAGGTGAATTGCAGTCAGAAAATTCAAAAAATTCCAACTCAAGAGCAAGAGGAACATGATGTTTATCGGTTAGAGATATGGGAGCAATGCCTTCCGACAAAGAGTAGTTGATGTTATTTGAAATGAACACTACATCTACGATTCTATTAGGGCTATTATAAACACCATTAACTTGTGATAAATCAATGCATAAAAAACTATCAATGACATGAATTTCGGCTGAAAAATTTACGTTACGTTTTATGGCTAAGCGGCCGAGTTTCTATGTTGGTTGTCAATGACTTTTTTTATTCGATTTGGCATGAAATTGATAATTCTATTAGTACACCCCTTCTAATACATATTTTGAAAATTAAATAGAATATTTACAAATTTTAAACGCAGTTATATTTTAAATTTAATTTCATTTGATTATTTTATAAAAGTAATATTTAACAAATTGTTCAAAAAAATACGCAATAACAAAATTACATTAATTCCAATTCCCCTTTTTTACGTGGCCGCATAAAAAAAAGTCACAATCTGTTAAATCACAAGATCCCGGTGGCCAATTGTGATGACCTCTTCGAGAGATAACACGGTCCGGTAACCTCCCGTAAAAGATCAATGGTTTCGTTGCTTGTGTCGCACGTAGCGCCATCTTGTTGAAAATAAACGTTGTCCAGATCAATACCATCCAATTCCGGTCATAAAAAATCGTGAATCATCTCTCGATAGATAACACTTGTTATTAGAAAACCCTTTAGTTGCAAAATTTGGCTTCTTTTTCTTAACATTTTTGTCTAGCCTGTAAGGTAATTTGTACTGTAGATTATTAAAATAAAATAAAAAATAAAATAAAAAAGTAAAGAAAGCGAGAGATCCCCATAAGTGTGAGACCTTATAAAGCCCGGTTTTTTAAAAACATATTAGACACAAATGTTAAAACTGATTTTTATATTTTTTTTGTTTTTTTGCTTTGTGGTATTGAAATGGGTTATAGGCGAGAGTTCTTTTTCCGTTGGACTTACTGTTAAATAAAGTTTGTTCTACTTCAATGAAAAATGTAGAGCCTTCAACCAAATTCTATTCTAAAATTTCTAGTTACTTGAATATCGCGTTTGAAAGTTCTTCGAAGACACTTTTTCACTTATTAGCTAGGAATTTTTGTCTTTCATCAATCCAAACTTTCTATTTGGTAGTTGCAGAAGTTGTTCCATTACATTTGTAAGCTAAGAAAGAGTTCCACACAGTTTTGGTATAACTAGGGGTAGTTTGAAGGATTGTAGCGCAGAGACCAACTGAACAAGTTTCGGTGCTTCAAAAGATTATCTTCAGACTGCTTGAGCCACGCAAATTCTCCTCATCGTCTTCAAGTCTTGTCAACGCAGAGGTTTCGCGCATAGAGAACTGAGACGCATTTTAGTTGCTTCAACCGGGTACATTCGAAAGTTAAAATTTTGACTCGAATTTATTCACTCTAGCACGCAGAGATTGTCGGGTGGGGCGATTAGTAGCACTAAAAATTGGAGCACGTGTTTTAAAAGTAAATTTGGGGCCTTCGATTTAGAATTTTGGCAATAATTTTTTCAAACGTTGTTCGTATGGAATCTTCACTTTGGTTAAAAAATGAACTTGGAGTTTGTCTTAATATTGGAAGATGATAAAAAAGAAAGGTTCGGAAGGATTTGGAAAGAAACATTTTTTTTCTTTTAATTCCTTTTATACGTGCATTTGTTGGCAAAAAGTATATACAATAAATAAAACTAAAAAAAAAAATTGGATTAATTCTCTTAAAAAAATTTTGGTATAGAATAATTAATATCGCTTAAAAATTTTACTTATACGTAAAGACTATTTTTTAACCCTTTAACTGTTCAATATTGTTTCGAAAAACTTTTTCTGCCTGCTTATAGTAAATATATTTATATTTCCAGCGAAGACGAGTGCACTTGACATAAACAGAGTCAACATTTCTGTGTAAAAAAATAGGCAATCATGACAGGCAATTTGACATGAAGTCAAACGTTGTGTGTTGGTTTAAAAAAATATATATATTTTTACTCGTTGTTAAGGGGATAGATACCTATACAATTCCGAAAAAATATTTTTTTTGTTTTTCATAAAATGCTAATATAATCCTTTAAGATTATGTCAAAAAAAATTTAGAACGTAAATTTAAGTATTTCTGACATTACAGATTGTCAACCGTGACACTCTATTCTTTGCGTTCGAGCGCTGGGAGAGGTATTACGTTGTATTCAAACTTTAGACGCGTTTTTCTCAAAACTATTGTATATTTTTCGAATTGGCGTACACGATAACTCGAAAAGTTATTGACCTATCTCCCTGAAATTTTGCACACATCTTTTATATGATACTATTTCTTATGTGTTTTAACTTTTCAAAAATTTTCGAAAAAATAATTTTTTCGAAGTAAAAATAGTAGGAAAATTCGCCCCAAAACGCATTTTTGTTTTTAAGCATTTGATTCCGCGAACTGTTTTTCCATTTAGTGTTAATTCTTATAGAAATTATGGCATTAATAAACAAACAAATTTTTGGTTTTTTGTATTCAAGTCACGACGCCGATGCTACAATGCTCGCCGATTGAGAAGCCACGCTGCGACCTTCCTGGAAGAATTGAGTGTACATCCGCCATTTTAAATGATTAAAATAGAACACAAAAAAATTTATATTATTTTAATGTTTAAATAAACTGTATGCCAATTTTGATAAAAATATATTGACTTCTTCAATTTAAATAATTTTAATGAAAATCTGGGAAAATATGGCCGTTTACAGGTATCTGTCCCCTTAAACAAAATTTATTCCATTGATAAAAAAGTATATATACATAAAAGTAGGAGTGAAAACAGAATCAATAAAAGACCAAATTAATTTCGAGAAATATAAGTCACAAAATTAAAAATTTAAATTAAGGGCTATGATAGTTTTCCAAATTATCATTCGTTTGCATGTTTTCTGTTCCAACTCATATCTCCATCTCTATCATAATAATTCATCTGGCAGGGGTATTTAAAAATTATGTATTTATATATTGGCATGTACACCCGTTTTGGTGTTTGGCCCAGCCCCTCCTCCTATTTGTGGCGTGCGTCTTGATGTTGTTCCACAAATGGAGGTACCTACAGTTTCAAGCCGACTCCGAATGGCAAATATTTTTTATGAGGAGCTTTTTCATGGCAAAAATACACCCGGAGATTTGTCATTGCCTGCCGAGGGGCGACCGCTATTAGAAAAAACTTTTTCTTAATTTTGGTCTTTCACGGATATTCAACCTACGTTCTCTCTGAACTCCGAATGGTAGCTACGCACCAACCCATTCGCTGAATTATATGTCACAATTTTATTCCTCAAAGAAACAGAAGTACTTAGTATTACTTTTCCTGCCAATAAAATCCACAAGCCTTTTCTTATAACTTTCGTTCCCTCAATTATGACGTTCGGTCAATCAACTGAGAAATACATGCAAAATGCTTTTTTATTTGAAAAAAGAAAAATCGTTTTGTAACGGTACTTTCACTGAATTTGTTATTTTAGCTTAATATGCGCTATTGTGTATTAATATAAATAGGGTTGCCTGACTAACGAATACTCTAAAATGTAAATATTTTAAAAGATATTCAGGGCCAAAAAATGTTTCAGAGAAGAAATTGCAGTTTATTCGTTGAATAATAATACGAATGCGATATTTTTTATCTCCACGACGAGTAGCTCAACATTATGTCAAAAATTTTCGTTTCACTCTGACGACTATATTCGACATAAACAGCTAAAGGGTTAAAAAATGTCACCATCTTCAGTTCAACAATTTCACTAGAAATGCTCTTTCCATTTTTTTATTTTTTTATTATAATTCAACAGGTAATACCAAAATACTTTTCTATTCAAAAAAGAATGTTAAAGAAATATACAAGGAAGATACGGCTAACGTCTTTCCTACTCTAAAAGTATTTTGGACTAAAATTTATATTTTTTTAAACTTTCGTTTGGGAACTCATGGGTTAAATGCGAAATTGTTATGACCCTATTGGAAAACCCAAGTACAAGTAATTTTTGAAACATTTTTAGGCCAATTCAAACAATACTTTATACTTGAAGATAAACCACGTACTTCAAAAAAAAATTGTAACACACAGCGGTGTTGTCGCCAGATCCTTTCTTTTATTTAATTTTTCATTTAACAAATTGATGAGTATTGAAAGATTGTAAAGTAGCTCTGTTTGGTAATAAAAAAAGGAGTTTTTTTCATGCAATGTTCAGACTGTTAGAGCAGCCGTAATGTTTAACCCATCGAACAGAGTTGCAGATTTTTTATTGAATGAATGCTTGAGTGAGATCTAACACAAAATATTAATTTTATAATTACAACGAATTCGCACTTTACACAATAGATACTAAAAAAATCGTGTGAAAAGGTGTTAACAATATTAAAAAAATATTTTTAGAGTTCAACTAGGATTTTGGCTCGTGTTTACACATTTTAATTCAAAATATATATTATAAGAAATAAATTATTAAGCGGAAAGTGCAAAATGTAACAGCTCTCAGAGACTTTTCCTTAGCCTAATTTAAACGCTTCGAAAAATCTCACTGCATTTCAAATTTGTAAAATATTGAAAATCATGTTAAAACGAAAAAAATCGTGTAAAAAGAGAATTAGGTACTGAAACTAATTGGAAATGGTATGAGCACCAGATGATAGGCCCTACAAATAGTTTGTTAAATGAGTGAAATCACTAAAAGTAAAAATATTGTAACTTATTTAATGGGGTAAACATTGTTTGTATTATTGGGATTGTTTATCTAGAACTTAATTTTAGACTAAGAAAAAAATTACTAAAATTTGATAATTAGAAAATTCGACAATACTGAAATGCAAAGAGTGTGAACGCGGCATTAGCTTTCAACTAATTCAAGTAGCTCCCTAAGGATTTTTTAACTGGCAACAACGTTGCTACAATGAAAAATACATTTTCCCCGTGTCTATTATCAGCCAAATTACACTGTTCAATAGAGATACGGCAATTTTATGGAGATTCAGTGAATATTTTGACTCGAATTTATTCACTCTAGCACGCACAGGTTGGCTGGGTGAGACGATTATAAGTAACAAAAATTGGAGCACACGCTTCAAGAGTAAACTTGCGGCCATCGGTGCAAAACTTCGGCAGTAATTTTTTGAAAGTTTGTTCGTTTGGCATCTTCACGATGGTAAAAGCATAAACCTTGAGTTGGTCTTAATACCGACAGATGTTCAAAAAAATGTGGATAAATTCCTTTCCCGAATTCTCAAGCCTAACAAATTGTAGGTTTAGTAAACTAAGAAAAAAAAATGTTTTGGGAGAAATTTCCCACAAACCTCAAAAATTGCATGTTATATTCAAACACCATTTTTGGTAAGTTAATGCAAAGCGGCTGTTCACACTCAAAACTTCGCGGTTTACAATAAAAATAAAAAAAAAATGTATTTGAAAAATTTGTATTGCTACTTTGTTGAAATGAAAACCTGTAAGATTGCAGTTCAAAATGTGAAAAATTAAAAAATATTTTTTTTTTTATTAAATAAAAACTTTTTTTAATTAAATAATAAAATTAAAAACTTTTTTGTTCTTAATTTTTTTTAACTTAAACAATATTTTATGATATTTCCCTATGTAGGGGGTTTTCTCTCAAAACCACTGGTTGGTTGGTTTGTTAAAGTGGTGATTTATCCAGAATCCAACTAGCGCTTCCGCACCATTTGCAAAACCATATTTTGAATATAAATATAAGGCCTTTTTGAGCGTAAAAATTTACAAAATAAAGCGAATTTTGTATTTTTTTGCTTTTTCTTGCCACACAGGGTTGTCACATGTTGCAAATTCAGCAAAAATTTTACAAAAATTTAAAAACAAAGGAAGCTTTTTGTCTTTGGTCAAGATTTGTTTGATTTGAGTTGTCTCGTCCCTCAAGGCGAGTTTTGTACAACAAAGGCTAATGAAGTTTTTAATGATCAGAATTTGTGATTTTAAAATATTTTTTTTTCATAATTTTTTTTAAATTATAATTTGAGAAATACATAATTTTTTTATTAAATTATAAATTTTGCCTATTTTTCCGCATTAATTTCTTTGATAACACTGACAAACAATTTTCAGCGCTAGAATTTATTTTGTTTTAAATTTTAGCGACTGTTTTTGCATAAAAACTAAAGTTGTATTGTTCATAATAAAAATGTGCCAAATATACAAAATAAAACTTATATGGATATAATAAACGCGTATAGTACTTTTAGCGGCTTAGAAATATGAAAAATATTTCATTTACATTTTTTTCATTTTTTATCTGATTTAAAAATTATATTTATTTTCATTATCTATTATTTATATGTATTATATATTTTTTTTATTTAATTTTTTTTCATTTTTTTCATTTTTTTTTTTCATTATTCCAAACTTTTCCTTTGTAGAGGAATTCTAAATGATATTGCAATCGTACTTAATATTTATTTTGATTTGGTTTAATCTTTTGTTGTACCATAAATAATGACTCAGCTGCCTCTCCACAAATACTGATGTAAAAGAAAAAATTTTAAAAACTAATAAAAAATGCTTTTCATTGCGAATCTACTTACTTTCTTGGTTCTTCAAAGAATTTGGTCTGGCTCGCGCCTCGTTAATCCATCAATTAAACCATTTTCGAAATTCGTAACGTTGCTTTCATTTGTTTTTGTATTTAATTAGATTTGTAACACACAAAAGTTATTTATTTTTTTTATTTGTGTTTTCGTCAAAATATTTTTATTGCACATTTTCTTTGTGTTAACCCTTTTTCTAATGAATTTTCATAAATTATAATTTTAAGTTTTCAAAACAAGCAAAAAACTCAAATCCAAAAACACTCAAAAACACATCTTTCCATAGTCCTTCTTTCCTTTCTTTTTTCAATTTTTACTTCGTTTCAGCGCACTAAATTACTTTCCAAACTTTGTTTATTTAAAAAAAAGATAACTGTTTTGTATTAGTTTTTCATTTGTATTGTCTCATCGACGTCCGCTAAAATGTCAACACACGCACACTAATCGGGCAACAAACAGCAACTAACGTTATTTTAAAAAACGGAACTCAATTGAAGTGAACCGAACGGCAGGACACGGGACTAAGGACTAAACAACATCAACACGCTAACTGTAACAACAAAGACAGCAGCAACAGCAACGTCAGCAGCAGCAGCAGTGGCAACGTGGATGTCGTAGAACAGCGTTGCGCCGCGCCGCATAGCGACAACCGTACAAACAGTGGCGGTGGCAGTGGCAGTGGCAGTCGCAGCTGCAGCAGTTGTGGTCGCTGCCTCAGTGAAAGCTGACTGGCACAAATGTCTTCGGCTCGTCTAGTGGCTGCGGCGACGACTGCAGCAACATTTTAGTTCTTTGACAATGTGCACTGTTGCTGCCGCTGTTGTGACCAATGTTGTTGGCCATTATTGTTGTAAATATAATAAATGTTGATGTTGCCTCGTCTGTCCGCGTCTCTGACTATTTTAGGATTTTTCGCAAAGTTAATTTTGTTTTGTATTATGAAAGGACACGGAAGATGTGCGCGTTGACGAGTGGAGCAATAATAGAGCTTGGCGCACAATTAAACCCGTTATGTTTAGGCGTAGCAAATGCGGCAATAAAGCGACACTTTGTATATTTTGTTGTTTTTTTGTGTTTGTTTTTTAGAATTTTTACCTATCGCCCAGAAGGTGAAAATCGAATTTGTGCCACGAGATATGAAGCAACGCTTCAAAGCAAACAAACTAGCGATTGGCGACGACGCGTGTACTACTAAGCGCAATGACGGTTAAACGCATAGTGCCGCTAAACATTGGCGCTTCCTTTTTTCTAACCCAAACAATGTTTGCCTTTTTCCATAAACGATACATATTGTGCGCTACCGCTCAGCTGGCAATGATGCTGAGTGGCAGCGCAACGCCGATGTGTACCATGACCATTAAAATAATAACTACCAGCCGCGCTACAAACCAACCCCACCACTCCACTTCATCGCACATACAATCCAACCAACCAATCTAAACAACCACCTTCAAGCCCTTTAAACTACGCGCACGCATGCTGCTACCCCCGCAAACAGCCGACCGCCGCTTTGTCTGCAATATTCATCCAACCGTTCAGTCATCCATCTGCGACGCTGCATCCTTTCTCCTTTCACTACTCAACCCGCTGAACACACGCCTCCGCGCACCTGCCAACGCTGCTCACTATTCACTATACTCCACTACTCATATGCGCTCTGCCCCAGTCAAGCCGCGCACTCACTCACTCACAAACTCGCTCACTCGCTCGCTCATATCGTCGCCGCTAGAAAAAAGGATGCAAATAAAAATAAAAAAATAAAATAAAATTTAAAAAAAGATAAAAAGTAAGATGAAAATAATGAAAAAACGAATGCGACGTATGCGAACGAACACAGAACAGTTGAAATAAAAATCACTCGAACTATGCAACAAAAATTGTGTGTGCCGAAAAAGGGAAAAGTTGGGAAAAGGCAAAAGCAAACAAAACAGAAGAAAACAAAACAAACTAAAAAACATAAAAAATGAGAGAAAAAGGCAAATAAAAATACGAGTTCGCAAACAACCCCACTTGTGCATGCCGTTCACCAACTCCCAACCGCCGCCCAAGCCCCGCGACTGCTGCGAGCGCATCCCCTTGCGAGTATTGCCGCGCACATCGCAGCGAATCGAGGCGAAAATCTCGCCCTTCGTGACCACGTTCAAAAGGGGAAACGACGTTGCTTTTGTTGGCAAGGCATAGAATGCAGTGGGGTGGGTAGGGTGGTTTTTTTTCTAACAGTTGGATTGTAGCTCCAGCGAATGTCGGGCCAGTCGATGAAGAGACTGGGTGATATGCGAGCGAATGGCTTTGTTTGTGAGTGAGTGAGTAAGTGCGGCGAAAAGAGTGCACGATTAAAAATAACCAACCGAAAAAAGGATAATTTTTCTCCTTTCGCTATTTGACTCATTTTTATAGTCTGTTTTTTTTCATTTTTATTTTTGTGTTTATTTTTTGTTGGCGGAAAGTACTTATTCGGCACTCACTCTACACGGCAGGCGTTCGCATGATTCGCTCAGTCAAATGAGGCGGCAATGCAAAATGGTAATTAATAAGCCTTTTACACAGATGAGTATAGAAAAACCTCATTTGAGACCCGAATGAATTATTTTTGTGAGCAAAGAAATTTATGGCTACGAGCAAACGGGGCCCTGTGTCGGCTCGTGGTGCATTTTAGGGCCTAAAATATACCAATACTTTTATTATTTCACTAGTTTTGTATGTAACTTCAATGTAACATTGCAAATGAAGGTACAATTTTTAATCACTACCGACTCGCACTCAAACTATCGAAATCCATATCGTCGCAAAGCTTACAGGCAGCCACATTTTATTCAACCAACGACCAGTTATGTCCAACGTGCGATAGCCGGCGACGTCTAAACACAAACTAAATGTCCAAGATGTTGGCGATCGTCTTGGCAAATCGTTGTGGCCTTCAGTTATTTATCACCACACCACAGCCATGGAATTAACAGTAGCATCGAGCGCAACAACAACTGCTGTGTTCCTTTAGAACTCAGCCACAAGAGTTTTCTCAGTCAGATGCGACCGACTGGGCGGCAGTAGGTGGTCCATGCCTCGCTCTGCATCACACAACCCAAAACGTATCAAATGAACTATGAAAATAGGAGTAGCAGACGGCAGAATAAACGAGTATAACCGCCATAAACGATGGCAGCAACAACCCAAGTTTACAACAACATTAATGTGAACCAGCGAAAATAAGTACAAGGAGAAATAATAAGAAAATTAGCAGCAAAGCAGACAGAAGAAGCTTCCACGCAAGGAAACAAAGAAGCGCAACAGACGAAATGTGGCCCTAACAGTAACCCAGACTCCAACCGCACGTCCAGTGCGAGTCGCCGCGTGAAGAGAGCGTGCAAAGTAGATGATAGCGGCGGGTAGTCGGGGGCGATATGAGGCGTCGCGCCATCATTTTCAACGCCATCAAAACCATTGCAATCATCATTATCGTCGCCATAATCATCAAGAAAAGCACCCACCGGTGGAGCCACGCAGCCGAAGTCGCATACAAACCGTTAACAACAGCAGCCAAGCAGCAGTGACATGGACAAAAAAAAGCAACTTGAGACCACTGCGTAAGCGAGCGCTGGAGCTGCTGCGAGTACTGGCTATGGCCGCAGCGCTCCTTCTCCTATTTGTTGTGTCGTCCAAAAGCAACAGCTACGATAACAATAACGAAGACGGAGACGAAGGTGAAGGCGATGATAGCGCTGCTGTTCGCGAGCAAGGCATTTTTCCACGTTTCCTTTCGTATTCGTCTCAGATTTGGTTTTCGCTTCATTTTTTCCTTTTGCTGTCCTAACTTTTGTAGTTGGTGCAGAGATGTTCTGTGTGACTTTCTCTTGCGCGCTCATTTGTAAAACTCTGCTCTTAGGCTGCTAAAGAGAATATTTTCTTTGTGTATCTGGAAGAAAAAAATCAGGACCACTAAAGGAAAGAAATGTAAAAAAGGGACTCAAGCAAAGTTGGGCACACAGGATGACGAGAGCATGTTGTAGTGGCACATAACAGCATCCTGAAACTGAGCACTTTTTCAGTGTGCATTCTTTGCATTCACTTTGCCACGAAATCTGAACTGTGAGACCGGCAACATGCGACAGCTTACATATTTTCACGGTGCGTGGATAAGGCACATGCACGCGTACACAAACACATGCAAACACCCACACATCCAGTTTCATCCAGTTGCACGGGAGTTGGCAAGAGAATATAGAAAAAGAAAAAATTCAGTTCAAGTCAGTCCATGAGGGGGCGCGTGGGGCGTATGTGGAACTACATTTTTAGCAAGTGTGTTTCTAGGCGCTTATGTGCTAGTATGAGCGTATGTGTGGGCGTGTGTACGCTCTTCTGGGGGAAAAGTGAAATTAATTTATGCTTTTTTCATTGCATGTGCTGTCTTATCATCGTTTGCCGTCTTCTCGGGCGCGACAGCGGAGGAGGCGAACGTTCCCACATATCTTTGCGTCTTGTCACATATTCATCTGCTTTGCATTGCTGTTGCTGAGCGTTGCTGTCAGCTGCCTTCAGTTCTTCTACATTGTGCGTCTTACTATCGCGGTTTTTTGTTGTTAATTCAGCGTTTCGCTGTTGTTGCATTCTTTTGCGTTTGTTGTTTGCACAGCAACTTGACGGTTTGTCAACGTTGGAATGAGCACTCAGTGAAGGGAATCTAATTGTACTAATTAGAAGAGAGTCGAAGTTTTTTGTGAATTGTCGTAAGTTGGAATTATGTTAGTTTACTCTTCAGTTTTTTTTTCTTGTAATTTTTTGCATATTTCAAATTTTCTTGACAAAAAGCGTAAATTAACAATTCTTAGGTTATGTGGACGACCACATAACGGCGTATAGTCGTATGCGAGAAGAAAAGGAATTCGCATAGTGCGGCACATGCAACATATAAACGCATTTGGTATTTACATAACTTGATCGGAAGTACAAACCTTAACTTGCCCCGCACTAATGGCACAGTCCCTTCGTGCAACCTCCATATGTTTGAGTTATATTCAATTAAATTCGTTTATAAGAACTACATTCGTCAGTTTCCACCAAAGGTTTGGTAAGGTTAGGATGAACTGCTTGTAGTCACGCATAGACCGGTTCGATCCATTGCGATACCAGATGGAAACCAGAGCTCATTAGTTATGTGTTTTGTGTTTTGAAGTAGTTCGCCCGCATGCTGCATATTTCTAGGAGACATTTCTAACTTACTGCTAAGATATCTTCCACCGAGAGATGCTGTGTGCTGCAAACGGCCGGAAATGCGGGCAAGCAATTCTTGGATTTTGCTTGATGATAACGCCCCTTCGCACCGAACCCAAATTGTGTAGGATTATTCGACCAAACACCAAGAAAATACCATCTTGTAAGCACCGTATTCACCTGATATGGCCCCGTGCGACTTCTTTTTGTTTCCCAATTTGAAGTTACCACTTCGTGGAAGGAGATTTCAGTCGATTGAGGAGATCAAAGAGAATGCGATGGAGGAGCTGAAGGCCATCCCCTCGTCGGGCTACCAGGGGTGCATGGAGGGCTGGGAAACGTGGATTAAACGTTCTGATCAAACTACTACATTTTCCGAAATTTCAATATATTTTTCGATCAATCGGCAATTAAATTTTGCACTTCAATAGCTTTGCATTAAGTTTCATAAATCGGGTCATTATTATCATTATTAACATTTCACCGTGTTTTGAGTTTTTTCTTCTTTTTATAATATTCATTATTCTTTTATAAAATGACTGTTTACTGTCTAACGAAAATCATTTAAGTCCTAGTTTCAGGCTTGACACCAAAGTTAAAAAAAAAAGTTCACACTTTTCATTACAATTTCATAGATTCTTAATTTGGTCTTCTAGAAAAATTTGTTGTATGCAGTTTTATACAATAACTTATTAAGTTTTAGTGGAATAAGATGCAAGTTTGAAATTGCAATAAAAACGCATTACTTTTTATAGTTTATTTTTTTCCTTATGGCAGAAATGCACACTTCAGAGTAGTGAAAAGTATTAGAAGAAAACTATTCTATCACTCGGTGCTTGACGTCCATAGTGAGTTTCGAACCCGGGTCCTACCGAATCTTGATCACGAACAAACACATTTGGCTACGGCAATGTAAGCCTTTAAAAATGAATTCGCCCTATATCTTAGGTTATGAAACTATTAAGCTATAAGGGAGGGCAAAACGAAGTACCTTGTGTCATGAAACAAACATTCGGCGCACTCACGTATCGGATCCCACGTCACTGATGATTTCGAGGCCATAAGAAACTTCTTTACCTCGGAACAAGGTTAAGTTAGATTAGGTTGTAATGGATGCCCAGAAAGCGGGCCCATTAGGACGAAAGAAGTTTGCTTTATCCTTTGTGATGCCATTGTAAGGGGGCGGAAAAGAAGGAGGTGTAGGAAAACGATAAGAAGGAAAGGGAGAGGGGTGGTGAGTATTGTGGACTATGATTGGTGACTAATTTGCGGCTGTGTTAGCCGTTTTATGCTGCTGATTTCATCAGATTTTTGATATCAAGACCTGCTATGTCAGTAGGCGCAGAAAAGAAGTGAGAACCAAGATGCTTGAAACTTAGTCCCGCGAGAGCGGGGAAGCTAAGCAGCAGGTGCTGAGATAATTCCACCTCATCCTTCATACTGCTGAAGTAATCCCGAGTCTCAAGGCATGCATGTAGTGTCCCGTGAGAGGGCTGAGAACTGAGATTTTGTCATCCTCAGAATATTCCTCGAGCGCCTCCAATCCAAACGTGGCCAGAAGGATTTCGCGACCTTACACATTCGTGTAGTTGCCCAGCGCTTGCTGAGTTGGTGCAAAGCCCATCTTTCCAGGAGTAGGAGGCAGGTTATGCAGGGGATCCCGATTCTTTCCTTTTATGGGCACACTATCTCACAGGTCCCTTGTCTGGCCAGCTCGTCGGCTTCGCAGTTTCCAACAATGTCACTATGACCAGGTGCTCAGATTATCCTTATGCCGAAGAATTCTGATGCAATCGAAAGTGAGACCCGGCATTCCCTGACCACTTTCGAGAGTACCGTAATAGAGCCCAGGATCCTAATTGTCGGTTGGCTATCGAAGTGTTTACCTCCTTAACAGTTATTACGAAAGCAAGCATCCAATCAGGTGCTTCTTTGCTTGCGGTCGCCTTTGCTTGGAACACACTGCAGTGATGAGGAGCTGAGTTTGATGAGGAGCTCTTTGCAGAATACTCCTCCTCCAACCCTACAGTTCAACTTCGAGGCATCCTTGAACAGGTTAACCAGGCCCTGTTCCAGGTGTTGCCCCCGGTCCACCCCTCCCTTCATGGAATACGGATGGAGAAAGTTCCGTTTGGACTAAGCGAGGGTACACACTGATCCGTCGACGGGGGGATGAACTCAAAGTTTCTAAGGATGCTTGAGTGCCTATATGTGAGATTGAGCCTATAGCCCAAAGCCCCCTGTCTGATTGCGGTACGTTCAGCGTCAACACTACCTGCGATGTCTACAGATACCACATTTAACATTACATTAAGCGCTAGAGTAGGAGTAGTTTGAACTCTCTTTAGATTTTTGTCTGATGTCATCCTCTCCAGTGAGTTCCATCAGACATCGACTCCATATAACAAAATTGGCTTTATTATAGTATTATAGAGCCAAAGAACACCGCCTTGTGGCGTGCCCCTACTCACCTTCAGGCGGAGAGGAAGCATCCTGTATATAAATCTGGGAAGGTCTGCACCAGACCCCCAGCTTACCCAGAGAGTTAGTGATTGCCCCCGGAAGGACGTTATTAAAGCTCTTTCGATGTCGAGGAAGTTGGCGCCTTCTTTCTGATATAGAGGCTCCTCAATATTTTTAACAATTATGTGCATGGCAGATTCCACTGATCTGCTCTTGCAGTAAGCATGTTTGGTATACGACAGACGGCCCTTTGGAATTTCGCTTCTTATATTTAGGTCAATCAACCTCTTAAGGGTTTTCCGCAAGAAAGATGAGATACAGATTGGCCCGAAATCCTTAGGAGAGACATGTTTGCTCTTGCCTGCCTTGGGTATGAACACAAGCATTAACACCGATAATAAAGTCGGTTTTGAAATCCAAAGTGGAATCTCTCTTGCCAATAAGTGTCACTTCGGACTAAGTAGGCGATTGAGTAGTAAATTTCCCTCTCTACGAACAAAACTAACACTCACTAAGGCTCTCATCATGCCCGTCCTAATATATGACTCAGAAGTTTGGACGATGACGACATCCAATGAGGCATCGCTTGGACTGTTTGAGAGAAAGATTCTGCGGAAGATTTTGGGCCCTTGCACCTTGGCGACAGTGAGTGTTGTACGCGATGGAGCAATGAGCTGTATGAGCTTTACGGCGGCATACACATCGTGCAGCGAGTAAAGATTCAGCGTCTTCGTTAGCTGGGTCAAGTCGTCAGAATTGATACAAACGCTCCGGCTCTGAAGCTACTTGATGCGGGTCCAGCTGGTGGTAGCAGAGAAGGAGGAAGACCTCCTCTGCGTTGGAAAGATCAGGAGGAGAAGGTCATGACTTCAAATAGCACGAAAAAGAAACGACTGGTGCGCTGTATTGAACTCGGCCATGGCGGTTATCGCACCAATCAAGAAGCAGAAACCTTAGGCTATCAGCCAACAGAGCGCTTTGGCGAGTGTGTTGTCCCAAAAATTTGGGAGAATCCCTAATGCTTTAGGATATTTATTATGTTTCGCATTCTAGATGGTGCCGTATTCCCTATTTTGCATTGAGCCACTCTTCAAGGTGCCTAAGTTTTTGAATCATAATATTCTGCCGTTTCCTCAGCCATTTCCTTGCCGCCTCTGCAGCCCATTTTTGATTGAGTTATCTTAGCATGCAGATTATCTCTATGAAGTTCTAGAAGCTACTCTGAAAATGAGCAGTGGATCTCTTTGATTACATTATGTTCCGCAGAAATACTTTGAATAAAGCAAGCATCGTTTGTTCCACATTTTTCGAGACCGTTAAGCCTTCCGTTCTACTAAAAGCTTTGTGCCGTGGTTTCTGCAGGAATATTACCAAATTATGTGTCTCCGTTTGGTGCAAAGCTTTATGAGAAGCCCGACCATTCAACACGACCCTATTGTCCTTCAACGAACCCATTCGCGGCCACAGATTTTGATTATGAAAGTATCTTCTAGAGAGAATGATTTATTCCAACTCCAGGACTCTCATCATCTTGTGGCATATATTAAATAAAAGAAAATCTATCAAATCAGTCAGTGGGCTGAACGAGCTTCCTAGCAGCGCAGCCATAGTGCAGCAAATAAAGATCCGATAGCTATGGCAATTAAACCATGTCTTGCGAGTGAATAATAACGATGCAGGCCAGAAAGTATTCTGTGCGCCACCTCTTCATGGTGGAACAGGAAGGAAAGGGTATTCCTAACTGGCACCACTTAGCCCGATAGCTCAACCAAAATCAATTGTAGGTTAGGTTAGGTTGAAGCGGTTGTCCTGTGGGACACACTCAGGCTCATAGCCCATTGTGATGCCGCGTGGGGAGCTTGTCCCTATCTCTCCTAAAACCAGTATGTGTTTTTCAAAAATTTTAAAACATCTCTGATTTCTATAGAACTGAGGTCTTCTAACTCATTAAAAAATTGTCTACCCAGAATAGTGAACCTGCGTCTGGATAGGGCAGGACCATGGCACAGTAGGTGCGAGATTGTCTCTTCCTGGTCCTCATCTAGACAACTTCTACAGAAGTCATGTGTTTGCACACCCATCCTTTGGGCGTGTCTACCTATTAGGCAGTGCCTCGTTATGACTGAGATCAATGTGCTAAGACTGTGTTTATTTTGGCTTAGCAGAGATTCTGTGCGTTTAGTATTTAGAGTCGGCCAAAGTTGACGGGCGATTTTGCAGGTTGCTTCATTTCGCCATCTTTCGTTTGCTTTCTTTACAATTTCTTCAAGGATGTGCAGCTTACATGTTTATAAGGGTATCCCTATGTCATTATCTATGTGCTCGTCAGACAATTTATGGCTACCTTGGAGGTTGTCGACTGTTTTGTGAGGGATTTTATCGCCGCTTGGCTATCAGTGAAAATGTATATATCATTTCCGGATATCGCATCACACTGTATCAGTGTCGCGGCTTTTATTATTGCCATCAGTTCAGCCTGAAAGACACTACAGTAGTCGGGGAGCCGAAAACTGAAGGAGATCCCCAGATGTTCAGAATATACACCTCCGCCGACCCTGCCCTCGAGCTTTGAGCCGTTGTAACAATCAAGAAAATCTATTTTGGGTGAATAAGAATTTTTTAACGAGTAGATCTTTTCATGACGTTATTGATAGAAAATTATTTCGGATGTGTGGGTACCAAGAGAGCGTCAGTAGTCCATCAACATGCAGCATTATTTTCCAGTTACTTTTAAGCCCATTTCAAGACATAACAAACGCCCTAAAACATTTCATTATCTGGGTAGCAAGAGAGCGTCTATAAGTTGCAGCTAAAAAGTAACTGAAAAATGGTGCTACATATTGACGGACTACTGACGCTCTCTTAGTACCCAGAGAAAGAAATGTTCGGTGCTGGCTTCAATAATGACAGATGAAAGAGATGGAGAAATAGTTTAGATGGGTCGGCATGATGTTGATATGTTTGTAATAGCATGAAACATTGCCCTTCTGAAGTAGCTCTCCCTGTTCTATTATAAATCGCTCGTGTTACGTAGACTAGATTTTCATAAAAATTCTCGCATATGACATCTCAATGGTATACAAAATATACGGGTAGTAGAAGCATGACTTGGAGAAGATTGATGCTGCACGAGCTAGCTGACGCCGACATTACATGGGACGGCGCACAAACAACAGTCCGTTATCGTGTAAGATGGTAGAGTCTTGTCAAGGCCTATGCTCCGGAGCGGAGTGAACAAGAAAAAAAAGATACAGGATCCAATTTTGTTGAAAATAAAAATTGTCTCTGATTATATCAGCAGCCTACTCAAAAATTACTTTTAGTTGTTTCAATGCTAACAAATTCATAGAGTTGTTAAACATAATACCAATTCTTCAAAAGTATTTTCGTATTTGTTACTACCAACCAACAAAATATTTGAAAAGGTTTAAATGACTACTCGTTGAAACTTTATATGAACCCGAATTCAATTGAAAAAAGGTGGATAGTCTATTGAAAAGATTTGTTTAATGACAGCCGTGAGAAAAAAGAGTTGCATATCGAAAAGCCTTGAATCCCTAATTGATGGCAGTGAATGGCTGTTAGGCATAGTGAGAGATTTGCTGCTTCACCTGATTTGAGGTAGTTGTTTTAGCCTCTTAAAAAGATAAAAATTCCTTCCAAGTTTTGATTGAAGCAGACTTTGCCTAAGCTATAGAAAACTATGGTAAGGGGTGATTAATTTAGAGGTATCGAATTTTAAAATGAAATATAACAAAAATTCAAATTGATTGGGCAATCTTTATTATTTTTGCGTAGAACCATTCATAACATTTATTTTATAAAGATAATCACTTTCAAATGTTGGACGCAACTGCGCGGTAATTCGGTCATCCCTAAACACCAATTTTGCATGACTCGCTGGAGGACTTCGGTCGGTATCTCGTGAATAATTTTTGTAATAAAGGCTCCCGAGCGGAAGCTGGTTTATCCACAAAGCATTTACATTTTACATACGTACAGAAGTAAAAGTCCAAAGCTCGTGATATCACACGATCTTGGTGGCCAATCCACTGGTGCGAGACGAGAGATAAATGCTCACCGAAACGTCGATGCAGTAAATATATAGAACCAAATGTTGCGGAGATCACGGGCTTCAATTTACGGCATCATGAAGTCATTTATCACTGCCCGATAGCGTTCGCCAATTCACTATTAAATTCGCGCCAGGCTCGTCTTTGAAGCCCATAAGCCGCACCAAACGGTAGTTTTCAATGGATCTAATGGCTGTTCTTGAGTGGTTTCGGGTTACTCTTCAGCCCAAATACGGTCACTTTTCTTATTGACGTAGCCATTAAACCAAATCTCATTGCTGAATAAAATTCGCGTCTCAAAATGCTGATCTTTGGCGAGTTTTTCAAGAGCCCAACAACTAAAATGATGACACTTTGGTAGATCGGCTGGCTTCAAATCTTAGACTAGCGGGCTTTATTTGCTTGCAAACCAAGAACTTTGGGTGAAACCGCCCAAGTAGTACTATAAGATAGGCCAAGTTGTTGAGATCGGCGCCGAATGGATTCTTCCGGGTATTCGGCAAAACTCTCATTTACAGCCACAATATTCTCTTCACTTCGAGCTGTACGTGGTCTAATAGGTCGAGTATCATCCAATAATGTAAAATTATTCACAATTTTGTCAATGGTTTGCTGAATACTGCATTCACTAGGACGGTTATGTACACCATAAGTTGACCTGAAGGCGCGATGAACACTTTTCACAGAGCGTCGATTGTCGTAATTACACGATTTGTTCAGGCGTAAGTCTTTCCACGATGAAATGTCCATGAATACTGAAAAAATATGTTTTTAATTTGACAGAAGTCACGCGATGATCTGTCAAAAAAACTCTATTGAGAAAGGTACCCTCAATCAGATGACCCTTTAGATCGAATAGACAACCAAAATCTTAAAATTAATTTTTTTTTTTTGGTTCTCTCGATATTCGATAGTGATATTCCCCGAAAATTAAAAAAACTAAAAATTTTCGTGAACATGAAATTTATCCCAATGCACTGGCATTCGCTGGGAGTTCCTTAATTTACACACACATACGGCTTTCACCTTTCGCTGCGGGGGAATGTGTTTTTGAGGGCATAGTTTTTAATTTATTCCTTGTTTTCTTTATAAGCAAAGCTTACTTTTTAATTTAGCAACTCACAAACGAATGGCGCGCGTCTGTGAAGCGATTTGAAATTTGGCACAACTACACACGAATGTGAATGCAAACACACACGCCAGTGTACACGCACGCACTCAAATAAGCACGCGTGTGTTTATCACCAAATCTCCATCCACTGTCAAGTCATCCTCGTAGTCCTGGTAATGACAGCCCAGTCTGCTTGTGCTTACAGCGCCTACTTCCATTTAGTCGCGTTCGTCCTGCCCCGTTGAGCGGTTGAGATACCAGTTTTTCAACTTTTTTGCTTGTTTGCGTGTGTTTGTGTAGTGTTGCGAAGAGATTGGATGAAATAAAAGGCCCTGTGCGCTTTTTTTGTTTTTGTATATTTCTAACGTCAACTTAATATATCATGCGGCTGTTTTTATCAGTTTTGCTTTTATCCTGGGTGCGAGTACAACTGACTAATTCGTGTGTTCCTTTTGTTGGGGCGACTCTAGCTGTTTTTGAACAAATTCTAATTTTGTCTACACATACATACATATGTATGTATGAGCATACATACATATGTATGTATGAGCATACATATGTACCCTCATTGACATTGACGCGGCACTTTGCATTCGTGGCAAGGCATGTGTGTGGCACGTACATACGTGCGTGTGTGTGTCGCAACTCGAAATGCGCTATCCGCTGCGGACGGATGATGCCAGCAAAGACGACGGCGACGACGGCCGCGGGTGCTGGTTGGCTCCCATACGCCTGTTGGTTTGGTTGGCTGCACCTTTCCCTTTGCTCACTCATCCCTTTCGACGCTATCTGTACTACTACTGTTGCTGCGCCTCTAATGGGGTGCTTTATGACACACAAATAACGGAAAACACCAACAACAACAAGGTGCAAAAGGACCACACTCCGCTTAAGCCGCAAGCTCCCATCTAACTGTGCTTCCAGCTTCAGCCTCGGCTTCACCTACATGCGAGCACAAATTCGTCCCTGCTGCTTTGCGAACTCACCGTAAGCCATTGCCAACAAATTAAAATTGCAAAAATTTTCTAACACCGCCCACTAATGCCGCACCTCATCTGCCGCCGCGTTGAATCTCATGCCATTGCTTATGCTGTTGTTGTTGTTGTTTGTTTGTAATTGTGAAAACGTGTGCGAGAGTTTGTTGCTCGCTGTTTGTTGTTTGTGTATGTTTTGAAACGCACCGTTAGGATACAAAAGCATATATGATCCCCGCCAATTTATGTGCTTGAGTAGATGTGTGCGTGTGCGCGCGTGTGTGTGACATGGTATGCCTATGCCTGTGTCGTATTCACTCTGTTCTGGCGTAATTTTTTAACTAATTTTCTATACAAATTTAGCTCATTCGTCTCGCTCGCGCCTTTTTCTCCACTTTTTTACAAACCGAGCAGCAGTAACAACAACAACAGCAACAAACTATTTGGCTGGCATGTGTGATGCTGTTTTTGTTGTTGCTGTACTGTGGCAGCATTTGGCGACTAGTACATTTAACTGCTGTCCCCAACCATTTACGCACACACACACACACGCACAATCCACGTGAGCCGAACTTTTTGGATTTTACTCACTGTTGTTTTACTTTAGCACTTTTTAATTTTAATTTCTCATTTCGACAGAAAGGGTGGCCCCAGCCGAAAATATGCGTTGGTATTAGTGTTGCTACGAGTATTTGAAAAAAGTTAGTTAGCGGTGGCAAAGTGGAATCCAAATCGTAGACAGTGGCGGCAGAGTAATGCGAACGAGTGAAAGTACTCAATTACGTACACCAACAGCAAAGAGAGCTAAGTAACTCTGATGATTTCATGCATCTTTTTTTACACATCCCCGGATCTGAATATTATCTCTAATATGAAACACATAAACCTATTGAAATAGTAATTCTTGCTAAGACTTGTGGCTGTGGTAAAGAATATAATTTATTGCCTTTTATTTATATATATCCCTGAATCTACCAGCCATTGCTGATATTTGATGGATAATATTTTCACTTTGGAGTAGTGCGCGGAGAAAACTGTAAAGCAGTTAAAGAGTATTCACTCATGCGCGTTCTTTACTGTGATATAAAATTAATAATTCCCGATGGTCAGTGGCAAGTTCAAGGTGTTTGAGTACTTTACAAAAGAGAGCCACACTCGGTTTTTATGAGACAGTGCATGAGCGAAACCAACATTCGTAGAGAACTGCATATATTTTGGAACTCAAGCGGTGAATTAATCTTTCTACTAAATGATACCTGGCGATTGAGAAAACAAGTATTGAATTCTGACAAATTTCGATAGAAAGTTTATCCAGAAGTTTTAATTACTTTATTTTTACATTTTATCATTAGTGACTACTGTAAACGACGGACCTTCTGCAGGCGTTCATCGCTTGAGCTGCCTTAAAAAAAGACAAGCGAAAAAATTCCTAACGCCAAACAGAGGAGTTTCTGATAAACCACTTTAACTTAGAGTAGACTTAAGGTTTTCAACTGCTTACTTTACAGGCCATTGTAGCCTGAGATATGGGCATTGAAAACTCAGCGCACATTCACCACCTTGGTGGTATTGGCATGCATTCATATAAATTATGGGACAATAAACCCCGGAATGTAAAGTTTTTAAAAAGCCTTAAAACGTAGCCAATGCACCCGACCCAGTCCCTACAAAATAAATATCTTTTGGTCCCAGTGCACAGTAGCCTAATAATAATAATAATAGTAATAATCTCAAAAAAAGAATTGAAACTCTCAGCATCATTCAGTATGTATTGTTTTAAAAAGAACTACATTGTTGATCTGCCGTTGCACAGTGTTGCGAGTTGATGCTCCAATTTGAAAGAAAATATTATCGGAATTTCGTCTAAATAACTCAAATTTTAGCAACTTTTACAATTATGTTATAAATACCTACATTTTGGAATAGTCAAAATGATGGTTTCAAAACAAACAATATTTTCTAAAATTAACAAAAAATATTTACAATTTTAAAAGTTGCTTAACTTCTCTGTTTTTCTTTTAGCTGTCATGACAATTTGTAACTTTTCGGAAAGTTTGAAGCATTTTGCTCTACAATCTTTAGCATTTTATTTCTTTTTCTCCAAATGAAAGCAAAACTTGTACTAAGTTTCAGCGAAATCGCAGCACATTTGATTATTTTTGGGACCAGCTTAGGTGGCCAAGAATGACAGATTACTAAATTTGGACAACCTGCTTTGGTGAAAAACAAAAGTGTGATATTAACCAAGAATGATTGATTTGCAAGATTTGATCTTTAACTATGGTGAAGAAGAAAATTGTGCGGCCAACTTCAGCTACCACGGCTTTTGGGAGATTCGGCAGCCAAATTCTGCACGAATATTTCACATGTATTCAAACACTCTTCCAATCTGTCATTTTTCAGATGGCAACGAGCCAACATGAGCGAAACTGTATTGATGCTTTTTCGTATATCACAGATACAATTTTATTTTTATCGTAAACAAGCCCTTGTCACGATCCATGTGACGTGAGCCCATTCAAATTCGCTGAAAGTCGGTTATCGGTCTGATCTTGGCCACACCTCTGAAAATCTTCCCACTTATTACATGCCGACGTTACACTGTGCATTGCAATGTTTGCTATTCAAAATAGCAGGTAATATCATGAGCCATATTTATTAGAGGAAAAAACCACCCTAATGGCGGTGCAGTGATCCAATAATCGACCAATTTACCTTAAAAAGCATTATACAAAATTATTGTTTTTCTTATTGTACTTTTCTTGCTACAAATTCTAGCAAACCCTGCTAATTTTTTTAACTGAATATAAAACCTGTGCCTGACGAGTTTTAAACTCGTAGAAATATGAAGGAAATACAAGTCGAAATTGGATAAAGTCAAAAAGTTAAAAAAGGGTTTCAAATGTGGGATGTGACAATACAAATGACGGAACTTGAAACAACTAGACTTTTTTTAAATACTTAAATTGTTTATAAATTATAGGCATAAGCGCAAATAATTTCAATTTTTATTATTACATATATCACAAGTATTTCATGTCACATAAGAACTTCTTCCATTATTATAAAATATTACTTCAGAAAACACATTGCTACCTACATATAAGACAAATAATTTAAGAGACATAAAAATGTTGCATTAAGACAATAAAAAAAATAAAAGTTTAGAAAGGTTTTTTTATTGACTTCTCCTCTTCAGTTGTCGAATAAATCTTTCGCCTTTAGAAAGGTAATTAAGAGTCTATGAAGTCATTTCTCGTAATTTCTGCAGTCAGCAAAAGCAAAGCGAACAAGAGCAAATATTTGTTAACCGAAGCACAGGAGGATGGTTCCATGTGTAGAAGTCCACGCAAGTGGGGAAAGTTACTGATCGCCATTCATTTGGGAGTGGCCAGGACGATTCTTCTACATATGGTTCAAGCAGCTCACAACGGCCGGGATTAGCCCACGTATCCTCTGGGTAGCTCCCGAACACCCGTTCGGGAGTGAGCTAACGTGAGAAGGCGAAGCATTCCAGGATAGCTGGTTGTGCGCTGGGTTTGGGACCCGCCACTTAAAAATCCCCCCCAATGAAAAGAATTACAAAGCCTCGGATGAGAACTGCCTTTACTGATGACGACCCCTGCAAACGAAATAAGGAATATGATTTGAGGGCATGCACCTGGAATGTCCGGTCCCTTAATGGGGAAGGTGCCTCTGCCCGGCTGGTTGATGTCCTCGTGAGAGTAAAGGCTGACATCACTGCCATCCAAGAGATGCGATGGACGGGGCAAGGTAAGAAAACCATAGGACCTTGCGACGTCTACTACAGCTGCCATGTAAAGGAGCGCAAATTCGGTGTGGGATTTGTTGTGGGAGAGAGACTTCGTCGCCAAGTACTGTCGTTCACTCCGGTGGACGAGCGTCTCGCAATAATCCGCATCAAAGCGCGATTTTTTAACATCTCGCTAATTTGCGCCCACGCCCCGACGGAAGAGAAGGACGATGCGACCAAAGATTCCTTCTATGAGCGCTTGGAACGTTCCTATGAGCGCTGCCCCCGCCACGACATAAAAATCGTGCTTGGCGACTTCAACGCCAGGGTGGGCAAGGAGGGAATTTTTGGTCCCACAGTCGGTAAATTCAGCCTGCACAACGAAACATCCGGTAACGGACAGAGGCTGATCGACTTCGCCGGGGCCCGAAACATGGTAGTCTGCAGCACCAGATTCCAGCATAAAAAGATACACCAAGCTACCTGGCTGTCTCCTGATCGAAAAACGCGAAACCAGATCGATCATGTTGTGATAGATGGAAGACACGCTTCTAGTGTATTAGATGTACGTACGATCCGAGGGCCCAACATCGACTCGGATCATTACCTTGTTGCAGCCAAGCTGCGCACCCGCCTCTGTGCAGCAAAAAACGTACATCTACCTACGCAAAGAATGTTCGACATCGAAAAGCTGCAATCACAACAGACAGCCAGAAGATTCGCCACTCGACTCTCACTCCTGCTCTCGGAGAGCACTGCCCAACAAACCGGCATGCGCGAGCAATGGAGCAACATTTCTCGTTCACTACGTACCGCCGCCGAAGAAGAAATCGGATTCCGGCGAGCCCGAAAAAACAATTGGTACGACGAGGAATGTCATGCTGCCGCAGAAAGAAAGGATGCCGCCTATAGAGCCACGCTGCGATCGGGCGCAACGCGAGCCATGTGGGATCGCTACAGAGAGCTGAAAAAGGAAGAGAGACGTATTATCCGACAGAAGAAACGAGAGGCCGAAATACGTGAGTGCGAGGAGCTTGAGATGCTGGCCAACAGGAACAACGCCCGAAAATTTTACCAGAAAGTTCGGCGGCTTACAGAAGGTTTCAAGACCGGGGCGTTTTCCTGTAAGAACAAAGACGGCGATCTGGTGACTGACGTACAGAGCAATCTTAAATTATGGAGGGAACACTTCTCGAACCTGTTAAACGGTGACAGCTGCGCATGTCATAGAGAATGTGAAGATCCCGATACCCCAATCGTTGACGACGGAATTGTCGTTCCGTTACCCGACCATGAGGAGGTGAGAATAGCAATATCACGGCTAAAAAACAACAAAGCCGCGGGCGCCGACGGACTGCCGGCTGAGCTATTCAAACATGGCGGCGAGGAGCTGGTAAGGTGCATGCATCAGCTCCTATGCAAAATATGGTCGGATGAAAGCATGCCTGCCGATTGGAATTTAAGTGTGATCTGCCCAATCCATAAGAAGGGCGATCCTGCAATTTGTGCCAATTACCGCGGGATTAGTCTTCTAAATATCGCCTATAAGGTTCTAGCGAGCGTATTGTGTGAAAGGCTGAAGCCCACCGTCAACCAACTGATTGGACCTTATCAGTGTGGCTTCAGACCTGGAAAGTCCACCATTGACCAAATATTCTCAATACGCCAAATCCTGGAAAAGACCCATGAAAGGAGAATCGACACACACCATCTTTTCGTCGACTTCAAAGCTGCATTCGACAGTACGGAAAGGAGTTACCTGTATGCCGCGATGTCTGAATTTGGTATCCCCGCAAAATTAATACGGCTATGTAAGATGACGTTGCTCAACACCAGCAGCGCCGTCAGAATTGGGAAGGACCTCTCCGAGCCGTTTGATACCAAACGAGGTTTCAGACAGGGTGACTCGCTGTCGTGTGACTTCTTTAACCTGATGTTGGAGAGCATCGTACGAGCCGCAGAACTTAATCGCTCAGGCACAATTTTTTATAAGAGCGTACAATTGCTGGCGTATGCCGATGATATTGACATCATCGGCCTTAACAACCGCGCTGTTAGTTCTGCCTTCTCCAAACTGGATAAAGAGGCAAAGCGAATGGGTTTGGTGGTGAACGAGGACAAAACGAAGTACCTCCTGTCTTCAAACAAACAGTCGGCGCACTCGCGTATCGGCACCCACGTTACTGTTGACAGTTATAATTTTGAGGTTGTAAAAGACTTCGTGTATTTAGGAACCAGCATTAACACCGATAACAATGTCAGCCTTGAAATCCAACGTAGAATCTCTCTTGCCAACAAGTGCTACTTTGGACTAAGTAGGCAATTGAGCAGTAAAGTCCTCTCTCGACGAACAAAACTAACACTCTACAAGACTCTCATCATGCCCGTCCTAACGTATGGCGCAGAAGCTTGGACGATGACAACATCCGATGAAGCGACGCTTGGAGTGTTCGAGAGAAAGATTCTGCGTAAGATTTTTGGACCTTTGCACGTTGGCAACGGCGAATATCGTAGACGATGGAACGATGAGCTGTATGAGCTTTACGACGACATAGACATAGCGCAGCGAATAAAGATCCAGGGGCTTCGTTGGCTGGGTCATGTCGTCCGAATGGATACAAACGCTCCGGCTTTGAAAGTATTCGATGCGGTACCAGCTGGTGGTAGCAGAGGAAGAGGAAGGCCTCCTCTGCGTTGGAAAGATCAGGTGGAGAAGGACTTGGATTCACTTGGTGTGTCCAATTGGCGCCGGTTAGCACGAGAGAGAAACGACTGGCGCGCTTTGTTAATCTCGGCCAAAATCGCGTAAGCGGTTATCGCGCCAATTAAGAAGAAGAAGAAGCACCTTTTTTCTTGACTACTGCAATGGAGGACAAAAAAATCATTTTTATGTAGGTACGAAACAGGAAAATGAAAATTTAAATGTTAGTCGATTTTTTGCGGAAAAAAATTCACTGAAGTTGAAAATACTGCTCATTTAATTTTATTGCTTCGCTTACAAATCGAAATTCGCAACTTGAAATACTCGCGTAAAAATTTTTACACAACCGAAATCGACGCTATAAAACCCGAAATGTTTGACAAGGTGATAACAAACGCAGAAAAAAGATCGCAGTTTGTGATTGCTAATAAAGGTGGTCACTTGATTGATATTGTATTCAAAAAATTGTTTTAATATTGGGTAGTCGAAAAAGTCTTTTCGTATTTCTAATCAAACTTCAACTCATTTTTTTTATATTTATAATGAACTTTAATAAACCAAATATGTACCATTTTGGTCGACCACCTTTTGCCATTTTTCTTCTAGAGACATTATTCCATCAAAACTTAAAACGTTTGTGGTTTCTCGGCGAAAAACTGCGACAAGTAATTTTCACAGGCTTCTCTTGAAGCCAACTTTACTCCATTAAGAGAGTTCTGCATAGACCGAAACAAATGGTAGTCCGATGGTGCAAGGTGAGGGCTATATGGTGGATGCATCAAAACATCCCAGCCAAGCTCTCCTAGTTTTTGCCGAGTCATCAAAGATGTGTTTGGCGTAGCGTTGTCCTGATGGAAGACGACGCCCTTTCTGCTGATCAGTTCTGGCCGTTTTTTTCGATTGCTTGCTTCAATCTCATCAGCTGTTGACAGTAAAGTGTAGAATCAATCGTTCGAGCAGGCGGGAGCAGCTCATAGTGCATGATTTCTTTCCAATCCCACCAAAGACACTGCATAACCTTTCGAGGCGTCAATCCTGGCTTTGCGACCATTTGTTGAGCTTCACCATCCTTGCACCATGATCTTTTTCGCACATTATTGTCGTATTTGATCCACTTTTCATCTCCTGTTATCATTCGCTTCAAAAATTAAATTTTTCACAGACAATTCATGTGGCACCCAAACATCGAGCTTTTTTTTGTAACCAGCCTTTTTTTAATTGGTTCAAAACCGTTTAATGATGAATATTTAGTGCCTTGGCAATGTCATGGCAGCTTATGTGATGGTCCTGGTCAATCTTTTCCATAATTTCCTCGACTTTTGTAACGATAGGTCGACCGGAGCGAGGTGCATCTTTCACATCGAAATTTCCAGAACAGAAGCGAGCGAAACATTGTTGTGCTACACGAACTGATGCAGCATCGTCTCCGTAAACTTCACAAATTTCATTGGTGGCTTGCGTGGTATTCGTCCCTTTTTTATAGAAAAATTTCAAAATATAACGAATTTCTTCATTATTTTCACTCATTTTTGAACAGCTATAACTTTTTTTCAACTTCTCCGAATTTAATTTTTTTTTATTAAATGAAGCTTAAAATGTCTTTCTAACACCATATGATATAACACAATGTGATTGGTAGCACTGGAGATAGATGACTCCAACGACATCTATTGACAAAATACGAAAAGACTTTTTCGACTACCCAATATATTGTAAATAACCAAACCAAATAAAAATACCTCACTTATACAAATCAGTTGTTTTTTTTTTTCAAAGTTATTCAATGTTTTCATACCGACATAAAAGTTGGCGCACCCTGTACACTATAGCGCACCCCTGTACACTAAGCAACATTTTTTCCGTTTTTAAATAATACAAAATTCAAAACAGAAACCCCAAAAACTTCGGAGCAACGAAGTTTAGAATTATTGGTTTTCTTTTATGACTTCAGGCTATAATTTCGGAGATCTGCGCCACTGCGGACTATGGAAGACACCTAGATTTTAGAAAATTTTACTTCGAAATTATCCAAATTAAACAGAGTTTCTTGCTAAATGGTTTATTTGACAACTACAGATGCAGGGAAAAAAAGAAATGGTTTTTTTTTTGATTTTTTTTTTGTTAAGACCGATTTGGCCTTCTAATGCGACTCATCGCTTAGTCTTTTCATTCAAATTCATTTTATATACACATGCATATATACAATATATATAAGAGTTTTATTAAATTATAACAAAACTTGGTACAATAAATCAAAAAAATAGAATTTTAAAATCGAAAAACAAAGTAATGAAATTTTTAATAAAAAAATAAAATTCTGCGCCCTTTTATGTACCTTTCTCGATAGAGTCCAGCAGGCATACAAATTTTATACTCCCACACCCGTATATGAAACTATATATGTGTATTTGTATGTATGTATGTGTATGTGACACATGAAAAAATCGCAACTGGCAATGAATTGGGAGCAAATGCGCTTAGCATGTTTGTCTGCATACACATACACACATACACACATTATGCACACAAACACTCACATAAATGCATCTGCACATTTGGCTCTAAACGTGCGTTGGTTTGTGCTAATACAATATTAAAATAATGAAAGTCACACAATTATACAGACGACGCCTATTATCCGGCGAGAACCGGGAAACGAGAAAGGATAAACGAGTAAAGGAAAAAGTAAAAATACATGAAAATTAAAAAAATAGAAAAAAGAAATAAAAATTAAAAACAAAATGGGAAATATATTTAAAAATGGGCGAAAGCGCTCAAAATGTTTTTCGGCCACGTCATTCTCTCTAGCGCCTGGCAACACTAAAATACTATGGTCAAGTATCGTATTTTCATTCATCTGATATTTGTGTTTAACCATGCCATACATGGACAAGTATGCATATGTGTATGTATGTGTGTATGCACATATGCGTCTATCATAGACTGTCTGAATACGTACATCATAGAGGCATACATATGAATGAGTATAAGTATTTTCATCTGAATAAATATGTACATATTTACATATGGATGCATGCATGTTTGTGTGTATATTCGATGACTCACACTAAACCTATTAGATTTTTATGTATTGTAAAAATTTGTAAATGCGGCTCATAAGAGTTGACACCGACCACATAAAAAATCCAAAAAGTGCTAGACCATACGTAAATATGTATGCGCTTATGCATATGTATGTATATGAGTGAAAGAGGTAGGAGGAATGTGGGAGTTTTCACAGAACCTGCAACACAAAATATACGTCAATTAGCTTTCCTGTTCGAATGTGAGACCCGTCGTAAAGAGGCAGCATTGAGCAACGGGGCTTGTTATATTTATTGAATAGAAAAATCGAAAAAAAAAATATTTTAAAACAAAAGTTAAGGCCACAAACTACGAGGTTTTATTTTCCACAGCTATACATTTTCTAATTTCATTTTGCGTGCAAAGTACAATAGAAAGTCTAAATTTGGTGATATCTGAGAAAATAATATTTTAAAATAAATATTTGAACTGCAGTGAAGATAAAATTATGGCAATCAGTTTCCACGCAGAGCGCGTCGGCCTACGTATAAATGTGGGTAAACTAAATCCATGCAAATCAACACCTCGCAGCCAAAAAAAATTTACAGGCCTAATAATTCCAAAAAATTGGCAAATCCTGGGTTGTTGTAGCAGCATAAGCAATCCTCATACGTGCACGAGGAATGCTGCCCTTGGTTGGTTATAAATTCTGGTCATTCCGGTAACGTAGAACCGACCGTCATGGGAACGTCGGTCTATCTTTCCTGGATCTTTCCACACCGCTTTTTCTAGATTCATTTGAATTAGCTTTAATTAATCATATGCTCGTGCACATGTATCCAAAATTATAAAACAAGGTATATAGGCAATTTTGGAAGCGAGTCTCGTTATTGCGTGCGGTTTGTAGCAACGAAATCAGGGGCACTGGATTTTGATACTGCTTGATATAAAATCACTCCTCTTAAGTATTCAATAAAGGGTTTTCATTAAGAACTTTGTTTTTCGATAGGGACAAAGGTTAATAGCAGCCTGTTTTGACATTTAATTTTTTGGCACCTGCACAGTAGACACCGAAAAAACTCAAATCCGTAGCACGATTAGCGAAATAAACTCGTCAATTATCCAAAAAGTGATTGATGAAAGAGTCGACGTGTACACCTAATTCTCTTTTTACACGATAGACACGTTCCCAAAAAATTCGAGCAAAAGAGAATTAGGTGAAAGCAATATTTAAACATTTTTTTTCAGAGTTCAATTAAGAATTTGTCTCGTGTTTACAGATTTTAATTCATTAAATATATTTTAAGAAATAAATTACTAAACGGCGAGAGCAATGTCTGACGAGTCTCAGAGACTTTTCCAGATACTAATTTAAACGCTTTGGTAGTCTCGGCCTCGGCAGCCTAGCGTAAGTGCACTAGCCTGCCATCCTAAAGGTTGTGGGTTCGAATACCACGTAAAGCACGGTCCTCACATTTTCCCAAATTCACCTACTTTCCCTGTTTCTAAAAAAAAAAAAGAAATCTCATTTCTTCATACTTCCGCATACTTCCTACTTTAGCGCATTAATTGCATTGTGGCTGCTAAAACAAGCAAAAAACAAACAGTTACACATTGCATCAGTGGCGCCAGCAAGAGGAAGCGGGCGATCGTGATAATAGCGCAGACACACGAAATTTATCAAAGTCTTCAACCATCCGAGCGATCCTTCTGCAGAAAAAGGTTGTGTTTCACCTGGCGCTCCAAGCAGTACAGAAGGCGTTGTTTCTAAGCAATGACAGGTGAGCATTCCCACTACTTAGGACTGGTAGCGGCATGCTAATCACCTACCCTGTCAGAAATCAAATAGATTAACGAAACCAACGCAAGACAAGTCCTGTCGAGGCATGCTCCCGAGAGGAGTGAACAAGGAAAAAAAAAACAAAATTTAAACGCTTCGTACATACGAAAAATGTCAGCCTATTTGCACTATTAGATTCAAGAAAAATTCAAAAACAAGACAATTTGTGTAAAAAATATTTTTTTTTTCGTTTTTCTTGTTAAAATTCATGTAAAAAGAGAACAAAGTATATGTAACCATGGGCGTGGCGGACATCTGACCGTTATAAATTTGTATGTGTAAATGCCAAGCCTTACTCTTTCTAATATCATCCAAATTTTAATAATTTGTATCTCAATTTTTTTGTTTTATTTTATTTCATTTTCTGAAAAACAAAGTTCTTGTTGTAAAACCCATGACTAAATCATCAGCAGTTTTCATCCTCTTTCGTGGTTTTTCTTTTCAGTTCCTAATAATTATATATATATATAATTGGCGCGTACACACTTTTTGGGTATTTCGCCGAGCTCCTCCTCCTATTTGTGGCGTGCGTCTTGATGTTGTTCTACAAATGGATGGACCTACAGTTTCAAGCCGACCCCAAACGGCAGATATTTTTGATGAGGAGCTTTTTCATGGCAGAAATACACTCGGAGGTTTGCCATTGCCTGCCGAGGGGCGACCGCTATTAGGAAAATGTTTTTCTTAATTTTGATGTTTTAATGTTTAATGTGAAATACTTTTCTTTTCAAAACAGCAATCAGCCATATATATATAGATGTATATATATGTATATATATGTGTATATATATGTATATATATGTGTATGTATATATGTTCACACAGTCACATATGTAAATTTATAATCGCGTACATTTATTCAATAGGACTGCATGACTAAACACTAATCATTCGGCTGCCACTACATTTTGCCAGCGCATGCCATTAATTCTTTTTAATGTAGCAAAAAATAATCTAAAAAGCTCTAAAACGCATACATAAAATGTACCTCCTCAGCATCACCAAAAAAAAAGACCAAATACACATTTATACAAAAATATAATGAATTTCGTTGACGCGCACTAAAAGAGCAGGCAGACTCTAAAAAAGGAAAGTTAAAAAAGGGAAACCAGCAACATTTAAATGCCGATGTTAGGAACGTGCTCCGGTGTGGGGAGGGGGGGATTGTATGCTATTGCCACAAGTTGACTAGTGCGCGAATTGCCAAACGGCAATGAGTGTGCGGCACAAATGCGCTATTTTACACAACATATAGCGCTCATAAAAGATACCAACAAACAAGCCAGCAACCCCATCCACACTATGCCCCACACACTTTCCCCTTCCTTTAGCCGCACACTACTGTAGGCAGTGCGCTAGTGTGGTTCTACCTTTTGCTTAAGCCCGCGTCATGAAACCGTACTTCAACAGCAGCACGCTTTGCACAAGCACCCCCACCCCCAACCCCCATCCAGCTCCATTTCGTGCCAACCTTTCGCTTGTGTTCCCGCATACGCACCTTCTATGCTCTCAATAGAAATGGAAGAAAAACCTCGCTGACAATGTTGTTATCCTGTGTGTGTTCTCTGTATCCTTGCCTCATATGCGCGCGTAATTCTAAAAAATTAATGTCTCCCTGTAATTTCAAAAGCAGCACAACGCAACGCAACGCAACGCAACGCAACTATAATGCTAACATCAGCTACTAGCTACCTCCCTACCTACTGCCAGTGTTGCCAACACTTTAGAAGTGCCTCGTACCGCTAATGTCGACTACAGCATCCTGCAACCTTCACTTTCCTCGTGCAATTATTATTTGCCGTTACTGCTGCAAAACACAGCAACACATTTTTTCGCCATAGTTGTTGTAGTTGAATGTTATAGAAAAATATAAAAAACCCATAAAATAAAATATAATTTCTTTCTTTCGCGCGGTAACGCGCACTTTTCCCTAACGCCGACTACGACAACGACAACGACGACGACAACAGCGACAGCGACGGCAGCTCTTCTAATGCTCATCTCTTTCTAACTCGGCAAATTCAAAGTCAACCAGCCGCGTGGCGCCGCGTTGAGGAGGACTGCGTCAAGAAGGGCAAAGCGGTTGTAGTCCTTTGCGAAAAGCGAGCTATAACAGTGCCAACCTCCCAAGGCGAGGAGGGCTGCGACGCGCGCGGTTTGATTACTACTTTTATTGCCAGCAAATACTCTCTAAGGTAGTTGCTTCTCATCAGTAGTTACGACGCTGGCAGCAAAGTCAAGCGCCAAATGCGGGTTACAGTGAGGTGAGTTACTTTTTTACGAACTTAAATTTTGGGTGGGTGGTTGGCTGTCTGAGCGCTCCTTTTTTCCTTGCACCTTTTTTCACTACACATTTTTAAAACTTTGTTGCTGCGATTGCTCTTGTATCGTCGTCGATGCTGTTGTGATTGTTGTTGTTGCTGTTGCTGTTTTTGTTGCTATTACTGCTGTACTTTGTGCGAAACGCGAACAATTTTCAAGGGTGGTTTATGTGCGCGCGAAGTTTGCCTTTGCATTCGTGCTAGACCGCGCCGTGCCGCACTGTGCCGCCTCGCCTTCCCTCGCTACCCTTCGCGCGTGCTCCACTTGAATTTGTTTTGCTTTGCTGCCTTTTACTTGTACTTTGCCTTTCACTTTGCCTTTGCCTTAACCGCCGTTATATGTGTGTGTTCCTTTGCTTGGCTAGCGAAACTTCTACTTTTGCTACCGTGCTGTTGTTGTTGCTTCGTTTGTTATTGTATAGTGTTTTGAATTCCTCCTCTGCAACTTGCCGCTCACTTCATCATCTTCCTTTGTGGCTCTCCATTTTTTTTAACTACGTGTTCACAGTTAAAAAATCTCATCTTATTTTTTATGCTGGTATTTGTTTTTGTAATGGTTTGGGCACATCGTTTTTGTTGAGCTATATACTCATAATGCGTCCGGATACACGGAGGAAATTATAGATGTTGTGGCATTGCATATACTCGTCCTTAGCATGCACCTAGAACCCTCCAGTGCTGCATGCTTAGAATAGGTCCCCGAGCCTACAAAAGTTTCCTCCAGTTTCTTCTTTCTTCAGTAGACAAGCACAAACTTGCGAGAGTATTTCTGTCATAAAAGCGGCTCGCTTAAAACTATCTGCCGATCGGACTTTCGAAACCACAGAATTTTCAGCGGAATCAATTCTGTCTGGGTTCCACTCTTTAAAGACAAGTTAAATTTTTCGATTCTTTTTAACATTATAATAATTTTTTTTTTTTATTTCTTAGGATAATATAAAATTTGTAGAGAAATTATTTATTTTTTGGTGCACAATATTTAGGGAAAATTTGTTGGATCATTTGATAGGTTAGGTTAGGTCAGGTATATCTGGATGATCTGAATATATCTCACATAAACCAGGATCCGTAGTGTTATCAGTGTTGTTGGAATCGTGTTAAACATAGTTGGTGATACATGCCTTGGTGAGTTTTAATAAACAATTTAAACTTTTGTCACCGATATCCTTCAGAGACGAAAAGTATACTGATCCCAGGCAGATGTAACGAGTTCTACTTAGAGTAGGACATTGATAAAGGAGGAGTTCTAACTCATGACTTTCTTCTTTGCATAAGTTACACGCGTCGTTCTCGACCAATCCCATTTTAGCTGCGTGATATTGAGGGAGATGTCCCGTCAGTACTTCAATCAATATTTTACATTCCTTCCTTCAGAGTGATGGAATAAAGTTGTTTGTTTTCATGTTGCAAATTCGAAGTGGTGCAAGTTATTTAGGTAATTCTGTTGGAGGTTGAGGCCTCCCATATAGACTGTGCTTCCAGATTTAGTTCCGTCTTCAAAACTGAGAGTGAGGGACATATGTTCGACGTACTCATCCTAGGCTAGCGGATGTCTGCCTTAGCAAGCTCGTAATTTCTCTCATTTCCTTCTATTCACTTGCCCCCTTTGAAAAGCAGTACCCTAAGATTTTTGCATATATAACCAATAGCTGAGACTAAGCTCAGTGCAACGAGTCGGTCCTGCGTTACCGAAAAGATCCGGATTTATATCCGGCCAAGGACTGTCACTTCACCTGCATTCCCGGTATGAAAGTATTGGGAATGTTTATGCTGCTGCTACTAAGCTCAGTAAACTCGGAAGGTTCCATAATGGGATTTCCATAAGTTTTCAAGTGATATTCATATACATACAGGGAACCAGTGTAAAATATCTGCTTACGTGCGTAGCGACTCGTCGATATCCAAACGGAAGTAATATACGACTAGCCCTTCGCTAGATCCGAAGTTTACACGGATTTGATTTAAATATATAAAATGACTTAAGAATAATTTCTTCGACTTACACGACGCATTTTTTACAGCGTACTTTTTATTTTAAATGTTTATCATATTGTCTGTTGGATTCGTGCTACGGAACTCCCTTTCACCTCTCACCGTCTTGATACAGCAGACACAGCATGTTGTTTGTATTATTATTGTTGCTATTAAAGCGACAACTGGTGTAGTCAGGTTATGGCAACCTTTTTGATTTTGATACAAAACATTCTGCATACTTTGGAATGCGAATTCTACTGTTTAAGTGAGTCAAACTATTTGTTCATTATTTTGTTCACCTAGCTCACGAGTCTGCAATTCCCAACCAGCTTATGAAG
This sequence comes from Anastrepha ludens, assembly GCF_028408465.1. Taxonomy (NCBI): domain Eukaryota; kingdom Metazoa; phylum Arthropoda; class Insecta; order Diptera; family Tephritidae; genus Anastrepha; species Anastrepha ludens. The sequence continues at coordinate 4,276,769 of NC_071499.1, read as the reverse complement.
CGGTCATACATCAGTTCTACTATCTTTGCAACACTTGCAAGACGTGTCGAAAACAGACTATCTGGTTCCCAAGATAGATCTGAACAAAGACTATAAAATACGAATACCCGGCAGAAAGGATTGGCAAACCAGAGTCAAATCAGATGATAGTGGCCACCATATTTATACTGATGGCTCAAAGTTGGACAATGACACAGGGCCGGGAGTATACTCGGAACAATTATTCTTAAATTGCTCTATCAGACTCCCAAACCGGTGAAGCGTCTTCTGAGCTGAGATCTAACAAAGCAGCAAAATCAATAAGATTAATGGAGTTACCTCCGGTAAACCTTACCATTTTCAAGGCAGTGACCTCAACGCGCATCAATTCAATATTTGTAAAAAAATGCAGGAGGTCGCTCTCGCTTATCGAACAACACCACACTTTGTTGGGTTCCCGGCCACCCGAGCACTGGAGGGAAATGAAATAGCGGATGAGTGTGCAAGGAAAGGCTCTGAGCATGACCTTCAGCGAAGGGTAGAGGACATAACCATTACTTTGAAGGAACTATACACTGCGATTGACTTGAACGTAACCACGGAAACCAATAGAAGGTGGTCTCCGACTACTAATTGTAGGGTATCCGAAGCGCTCAAGCCAAAACTGAATCTTAAAATGTTTGCTTGGCTTCAACATAGCCACACAGCAAGAAGAAATTGAGTCGGTACAGCACTTCCTCTGTGAATGTCCTGCACTTCAAAGAAGCCCTGCAAATATCTTTGCGATTATTTCTTTCGAGACCAACTTAGTTAGGGGCTTGAAATCAAATGCAGATATCACAATGGGCCTTAGAGTTACCGCATGTCTTGTTTTAGACAAGCAACCTGGCTAACCTTACCTAACCTACACTGAGCGTTGTCGTTTCATTAGCCTGTAGTCATGTTTACAATTCTCAACTGACTGGTGAATAATTGACTCCCATCTCGTCGCCCTTTTTATAATATTCAGGACGATAACGACTGGCTTTCTGGTGGCAGATAAGCTGGGCGATGAAAGTAAACAGATACTTTTGCTACTTACTACACTCCTTTTATATTGTATAATTATTAACTTTAGGTATTATAAATAAACTGAAGGGAGAGTAGTACGTGACTGATTTTGACAAATTTTTGCATTTAATAATTAAAAAATTACTCTTTTGTTGATTTACTTTTCATAGGAGCTAATTTCTGGTATGACACTATTTACTTCGCTCTGTTCTTTCAAAAAAAGTCCGAAAAATACAGAATACGAGTATTCACAATTCTTAAATTTTTCCCAATAGTCTGGCAATATATTTTCCAAACAACTTATTCTCATTGGAATTAATGTAGTCCTTACTTTACTTATATTTCCTATTACCTGCGTACCCAAAACAAAGAAATTTTCACTCATCAAATCTCTGCAGGTATCCAAAATGCTGAGTTTAGTCAATCCTAGACAAATAAAATGTTTGGCGGTCCCTGCAACAAACAATTGGAGCAGCCACAACAGTATTAGTATCAGTAGCAGCAACAACTACAATTGCCTCATGCATTCAAAAATTTGTTTAGAGAATTTTGAGTGAATAGATGAACTCAAACCAGCACGTCTACAGACCTGCCCTCCGCACAGAGTACCCGCAGAATAAACAGAAAAAGTGAACGTGTTGAGGGTTGATTTCTTACTGCGCTCCTCACCTCACAACTCATCTTAGTTCTTTTATTTTCAATTCTTTTACTTTCATTCTTTCCTTTTCATTTTTCTTTTTTATGTTATCAACATTTTTTTACGATAAATGCGAACGCAATAGTAGAGGTTGTTGTTGTAAGTGGATGCTTAGCGGGAGTATTCAAATGCACAGATGAAGTGCTTGTAAATAGATTGCCTGTGTGTGTATATGTTTATAGGTACGTTTGTGTGCGTGCTAGTAGATTGCTGGTATGCGTTGACGATGCTGCCAAAAGTAAAGCCAGCAAAGGTATCCTTTTTCGTTGAACAGCACAAGCATTCTTCATTTCAATGTTTGTGCTTGATTTCGCGGGCGGAAGGTTGACATGTCCTGCAGGAAAATCAAATTTCTTTGACACCTGGTATTTTTCTGCTGTATGCAGAGTTAGTGAACTGATCACGTTTTTATAGTGCCCGATGTAAATAATTATATTTTATAGGGTGTGTTTTAGCTGCATGAGAATTATTGATATCGATAACAGGGGTTTAACAGCTGAGAAGGGCAAACTGTGATGGATCGTTTAATGCTAGAACAACGTCACAAATTAATCAGCTAAACATCGCGGGCATATCAATCGATTTCTTACAATATTGAAGCCACCATTGACGCTATAAGGCCAGATTTATTAGGAAAAGTAATCAAAAATTAGGCAGATCGAATGGACCATGTAATTCGTTGCCGCGACGGATATTAAAAAAATAATGCCATGAAATTATCTTCGACATTACAAAAAAAAAAAACAAAATTTCTGTTTTGTATTATCATTTTAGGTTCTCAAGTTCTTAAAAAACCACCCCATACAATATATTTTTTTTACTTGTTGTATAAACTCATTTCGGTCTCCTGCGATTTGCCGAAAAATTGTTCTCTCCCAAAGTAGGCCACCTTTGTAGCAAAACTGCTATTTGAGGCAAAAATGTTTCTTTCTCTAGGTCAAGTTTTTCTTGTGGGGTATGTTTGGTTGCGATGCTGTGTGCGATTACCAAGAACGTGTTCGATGGTAGGTAAGTTCCCACTTGTACTTGTCTGCCAGAAAGGCACTTATTATTATTTTAATTTTTATACTTTTGACAAAGCACAACAGACTAGATTTTGTGGAAGCAGCCACAGAAATAATCGCAGCAAGACAGGGGTACGCATATGATACCGAAACTTGTATGCGTGTGTGTATGTGTATCGAGGATGTGATTATGACCACACAGATAGTAAGATATGATTTGAAAACGTATGGGAATTATTAGTAAAATACACTCGACATAAAAGCGATCCTAAAAACTCTATTCAAATTGTTATTTTTTGTAGATCTCATTATTTTTTTTTTTGTAACCTTTGAATGCACTCTCGATATGTGTATGTATATTTGCATAAGTGACCAAACTTTTATAAAAACATTTCTTAAGCCGTCATACAGAATGATGATTCGATAGCACCTACAGTGGTCACACAATTTACAGATACACCTGATACTTAGCGCTATTTATACAAAGAACAAAATTTTAATATATTCGTAAAAAAAAACATTTTTATTCTGGAATTAGACAACTTAAGGTAATAACGAAATAAGTTACAATTTTAAGCAAAAATATTATTCGTTCATAGCCTTATGAAGAATATTTTATTAAAACAATAATAGAAAAAACGAGTATTCAGTACTTTGTTGGGCCGCATTTAGCTTTAGCAACTGCTTCCAAACGTCGATGAGTACTTTTTACCAATACCTTGGTTTCGTTAGCTGCAAGTTTTTCCACTTAACACTTAAGGCTGTCTTTAATGACGCCTTTGATGTTCTTTTATGCTTTCTGATTCTCCTTTCTAAGAGCTCCTAGACATGCTCAATTGAGTTCCCATCCGGTAATTGAGGCGGAGTTTTAAGCTGCTTACCGTCGTAAATAAGCCATTCTTGCACGAAATAAGATGAGTTTTTGGGTCATTGTCTTGTTGGAATAAAAACCCTTTAGCATCCACTTCAAGTTTAACGGCACTATCATGGTAATTATTCTTCAAAATGTTTACATACAGGGGTTTGCCCATTTTATCATCAATAAAAACCATTTTTCCTACTCCAGATGCAGCTATGCACCCCCAAACCAGTGCATTTCCTCCTCTATGCTTAACGGTAGGAGTACATTTTTTTCGCTTAGTTATGTAGTTTCTTTTCGCCAAACTTTTGAAGGGCTCTCTGATACGTAAACATTAAATTTCGACTCATCACTGAAAATGACGTTTTCTCAAAAAGAATCTGGTTCATTTATATAGCGTTTGGCGAACTCTGAAATGTAGGGCTTGCGGCGTGTCACTCTGCTATGATAACCTGCGTTTTGCAGACAATTACGGACTGTTTATAGGCTTACTTTTTCATGCAAAGACTCTTGAATATTTCGGCATAGTATCGTGGAAGTTATTTTTGGATTTTGCGCGACTGATTGTACTTTGTTGCGTTCCTCACGAGGAGCCAATATTTTTCGCCTTCCGGCTTGGTGGTGATTAGCTTCCAATTTTCCAGTATTAACGTAATTAGCAGCAACACTTTGCACCGTATGTAAACCTTTTATTGCATATGTTACACGGCTCAACTTTATTGATGTTAACTTTTTCAAAGTTTTCTAAGCCGAGGTTATTGTAGGTATTGCAAAATCTCAATCTTACAAAACAAATTATATGAGGAAATTACAAATGAAGTAAACAATAAAACGGGGAAGCTAAATTTGCTATAGGGCAAGAATGATATAATACAAGGTTGTGCCCTCCGAATTCGCTGTGCCGTCAGGCTCCATGAATAATCCAACAAAAGGAAGTAGACTCAGAAAAAATCGGCGAAAGTAATAGAAACTACCGAACACAAGAAATTATAAACACACACACTTTCCTGCAACGGCGTGTTCCGCAAAAAATTGTTCAATTTACAATTTTACAATTCAACACACGGCACTTCATTTTCATTAGTTTGCTTAATTTAAATTTCACAAATCTCAATATTACCAAGCCATTGAATTTTCACAATCATATAATTTCTTCTCCTTTTGTTTGTTTTGCATTGGAAAGGGAACTGACGTCAGACTTGTCAAAATCGCGAAAAATAAAGTAACTGTTTTGGGAAGACGCCAACTTCAGTATTCAATTCGCCTTGATTATAAAATAATATTCCAAATACAACAAAAACGTATCGATAACAACTGACAAACTCTATGGAAAGATCAATTAAAAGAACTGCTTGCCTCGGTAATAAAGTAACGAGTATTTACTTGCAAATACAGGTATCGAGGAATCACTGGTCGTACAACTGTTGATGTGTATTTTTTAACAAAAAAACGCACACGAAAAAGAGTCAGAAAAAAAATATTAATACATTTGCATGTGAAAAAGTAAAGCAGCAAATATTTGAAATTTTTCCCGTATTTTATTGCCCGCTACTGTAAGTACGTAAGTAAACGTGCATGACGATCTGAAACCATTTTTTCGCACGAGTGGATATGTGGTCTTGTTTGCAAAATTTCGAAATAGTTACAATACATTTGTAAAGGAAAAACATTGCCAATTTCTTAAATTAGAAATGAGAAGCAGTGGGTGGGGGCTTCGATTGTGACGCACAGCCTCAGAAGGTGCTCACGCATGTTCGCTTTCAGGGTTCGCGGTTGCGAATAGTGCCGCAGGGATTTATTCCTTACCTCATATCTATTCACTCCAACCCACCTCTTCTCCCTCTCACATACGAGTACGAAGCTTCGGCTCAAAATATTCCTTGGCAATGTCAAAAACTGCTTTTTATTAGTTGTCGATAATAACTTTAAAATTCTGCCGAAGGCACACGAGAGTGTGGGGAAAGTAGAAAAGTACACAATACTGGCAATATAAAAAAAAATCGATATGTACAATGTGCAAAGCAGTAAAAGTAAATGGCAACAATAAATGCCTCAATGGCATCGCCAGCAACGACGACCGCCGCTTTTTTTTGTTTGTGGATAAAATTTCAACTAATGTTTTTGTTTAGTGGTTGTAAGGTATAAAACCAATTCTATTTTTTTTTTTTTGTTATTTGTATTCTCTCCTGTAGAGGGCAGCTATTGTATATATAGTAGTTGGATTTTTATAGTATAAAAGGAGTACTTTTGGTGAGTTGAGACGGAATATTGAATGCCATTAATTTAATTTCTTTTTAATTGGAAGGAAACCTTTTTGATTTAGTTTCAATATGTATTTCGATTTTTTAATACTTCTTAGGAATTAAGTTTAGTTATTTGCTTCGACTAAACAAATTTCGAACTTCACTTATTGACTTTGACATGAAAGATGGTAATTTTCCTAAATATAAACTATTTTATGTTTATATTCTGTTTCTATTTAGCAATAATAAAGCGGAAAATTGGTCTATGATTTTATGACATTTCGAAATAACCTCACTTTTGTGCTTGTGAGTGGAACAGCCGAATTGAAGTGTGAGTGATTCAATTTCAAAAAACGATAACAGAGTAAAATGTAAGTACTTTTTCACAAAAGAAAACTATTTTCATGAAGGCGATATACTCATCTTTCTCGACGGGTAATAATTTTTGCGCTTTTCAATTGTTTTCTGTACTTTACATTTAGTTTTTATGTTTGATTCCATAAAATTATTATATATTTTAACTTTTTCATAATTTTTCTTTTAATATGTCTTACTGACAATTAAATAAAGCTACTTCCACCGTTACACAATTTTTTCCAACCTTTTACTAATTCATGCAGTAATTGGTTAAGAACTATAAATATGCCTAAACAAGTGACAAGCTTCGTTTATTATTTATTTATTTATTTCATTGCCGCAATAGTTTTAGTCACACAAAATACCTTGAAATGAAGAATATTAAGGGGTTAGGGCTAGTTAGAGGCCCGAAAAAATAATTATATTCAATAAGCTAGTCAATTGCTTTATTTTACAAAAATAAAAACATAACATCAATACATCATGTTTCGACTTGACTTCAAAAAAAAAAATTAATAATTGTAAAAGTTATCGCTGTTTGTGTGGAGCCCGTTTCTCCAGAAGTCGCTTGCGGTGATCATCACAAGTCCTTGGGGATTCATCTAAAATCAATCGGACAAGAGAAATTAGTTTTATGAATAGATAATCTTGTGCCTGATCGAAGCTTTTTTTTTTAATTGTGGCCTCAGGAAATATTTTTCAGATTTTCGAGAAAAAAAAACCGGAAATTAATTGTTTAAAAAAAAAATCGAAATTTTCGAAAAAAAATCCTTCGATCAGGCACGACTTTTTTATGTTTTTCAAAAGCAGTACAAATTTTATTGAAATCTACCAAGCGGTTTTTAAGTTGCAGTTACCACCAGTCCCGAAAATATAATTTTGAGAAAAACGCATTTAAAGTTTTGCTATCGTTATACGAATTATTTAATTACTTTCGCTGTGTCATCTATTCCTGGCCCATTTAATAGTTCTTCAACCATCATAGCAGCTTCCAAAATATCGATTTGCTGTTGTCTACGTAGCTTTCTGCATTCATAACAATAAAACCCGAGAAGTGGGCTGCTTGCAGCTATTTGCTCTCGAACGCTCCGGACCGCTCGAGCGCCCTTGTTAATTGTTGAATAACTCGAGAAGTATTTGTCGGGACTCACTTCAAATTTTGACACAATATTTTTAAGATATTATACTTTTAGAAAATGCAAAACAAAAATCTAATTTTTTGAAAATTCGGACTACTTCCTAGTTCAATATAGGTATTATTCAAAATATTGGCCCTTATTATGAGCAACATTCAATCTTCGACTGTAGTCGAAAGTGCTGATCGAACGAATTTTCATTTGGTATTATGGTGCTCATTCGCTGAAGAATAGGGCTATTGTGAATTTCGATCGCTCGACGCATTTACAATAGATATTTTTTTCTCAGCTGATACAGCAAATCAAAGTAAAAGAAAAAGCGATTGTATTGAAATTCTTTGTTAACAACAGTTTTAAAGTTAAAAAAAGTATTTTTTGTGCAAATGAGTGCAACGGAGTTGAAAAATTAGTGGAACTAGCTAGGAGTAGAAAACGGTTGAGGGACGCATCCAACCCCCTAGAAATGGTTTCCACTGATTAAGTTTAGAATTTTCAAAATGTGTTGAGGTACTTAGTATTACAGAAATTTCCTTACAGATTCTTAAAGAACTTTAGATTATCTATAGAGGCGTTTATGAACCTACTGTCCAGTACAGAAAACCAGTTGCAGCAGTGCACCCGAGCCAAATCCATTCCAAATATATATTTTAAAGCTAGCAACAGTTCAGCGATTTTGTGCTCAGGCATCGTACCAATTGAGCATTGGTAATAAAGGTAAGCTAGAACTTGCTCAACCCATAGTGTCTGTTGTGCTATCGGAAGTAATAATATAGATGTCCTGGAAAATTATATTTGCCAACGATGAATACAATTTAGTAATAGAGAGGCTGATCTGCAACAAACAAAAGCACATTTTTATAGCAAATACCGAATTCCAGGAATAATTGCCTGTATTGATGGCACGCATATTAAAATTGCCGCTCCCAGGATAGAAGTTCAGCATTTGTATTACAACAGGAAGGTATTCTATAGCATTAATACTATGATTGTAAGTAGACATTTGCATATATGGAAATGTGAGTCATAAATTCTAAATGCGAATAATGTAAATTTTAGGTTTGTGATCATACAATGAAAATAACTTATATAAATGCGAAAAATCCAGGAGCTACTCATGATTCTATAGCTTTCAACGTGTCGCCATTGCATAAAATTAACAAAATTAGTATATGTTTATTATTTGGCTGCTATAAAACAATAAATAATCGCAAGCAACTTACATTTTAACAAATTTTCCCACAATACGCTACACAATCGAAAGCAAAATTGGATTCGACTCTAAATTCGGAATACAACGAAAATTTCGACAGGGTTGCACCGCTCATAATACTAAATTGTCATTCGATTTTCGATCTTCGACAACCAGCGAATATCGAAGATCGAATCCAACTTATAATAGGGGCCATTATGTTCAATATTTCATTAAGCCTTCATCTGAATAAAAATAGTGAAATCTGAAAGAATCTACATTTTTACATTTTTATTTTAAAATAACATCTAGACTGGTCTTTTAAAAGAGCTTTGCAAATTTAAAAAATTAAAAAAAAAATGTATTGTTTTGTTAGGCCGTTAGGCTTAGTGCTAGTGCCTTTCTTAATGTAATATAATTATAAGTAATTCTAAATTCAAAATTCTAAATTCAAATAAAGAAATAAACAAAATAAATAAATATAAAAAAAATGTTTGAAATTTAATTTTTATGAAAAAATCGTTTAAAACAAAGTTTAACTTTTTTAAATTTTACTTACACGTAAAGGGTATTTTTGAGGTAATAATAAAAAATTAAGCAGTGATTTACTATGTCTTTATTTTTTTATAACTACACTATTTCAAAGAAATTGAAGCAGGACTTTTTTGGTTGAAATCTATCAGGTAATATTAATGACATTTTTTTTTATATTTTTTTTTATTAAAACCTCATTATTCGCTATATTTGTATAAGTATTTCTAGTATTTCGTGGAAAATGTAGTTCCAGAACATTATTCGCGGGTGCAGAATTCGCTCACTATGAACCAAAGCGAAGTTTTTTCCCAAATGTTTTGATATCAGCGCCGCCTGTCGGGCCAAATATTTTCGAAGCAATTACTTAAGTACAGTAATATAATATAAAATATAAGTATGAATAATTTTTGTATGTACAGAATTAAAAAAATACTACTCATGGCTTTAAGCAAATATTAGCGGCAGCTGTTTTTACTCCGCAAATGTTGATATTTAGTACGAATATTAGTACCCATTTAATTGTTTCGAAACTTTGTTGCTAGGCTGTTTGATATTTTTATTGCACATAATATAATATTTTTTTAGTTTTTGTTAATCCATATTTTATTTTATTTAGTGAAAAACAAAGAACGTGCATAAATCTTTTGCCGGTGTAGATAAGTTTGTTTGCTCAGCCAGAATAGGCACCTCCAATCATTGGCGTTCGCTAAGCTGAATCACTACAGCACCACGAATATGTTTCTCCGTTGTCAAGTCGGTGTCCCCCACATCCCCGTCCGCCGCACTATTCGGTGCGCGCTTATCAAACCAAAAACTTATTTATTATTTCTTATGCTTATTTTAGTTCTACCAACAACAAACATTGCGACTGTAACAGCGACAGTGACAGCAGCCACCACGACTGCGTTCTGCGGCAGATCTCAGACGTTTCGTAGTTTATTCCCTTGCTTTGTTTTGCCGTTTGCCGCACAAAAATACGTAACACTCGTAAGTAGTATTTGCAGGTTCGTTTTTGGTTTAACGATTGTGGTTTACTCATTCCCTGCATTTTTTGTAATAAATTGTGCTTGTCGATTTGTGGAATAAGACTCCGTGGCGCAACGGTAGCGCGTCTGACTCCAGATCAGAAGGTTGCGTGTTCAAATCACGTCGGGGTCAATAATGCAATCGAGACAAATTCACATGCATCATTTTTATTACGATTTACAAAAAATTTGGTCAATAGAACAAAGCAAAAAAAAAAAACAAATTTCAAAAATAATTATCTGCTAATAGTAAATATCATTTGCCAGGAGTTACTTTGCATACATAGAAGTAACCATATGTACACTCGTGCCCAGATAAATGGTACAAGAGCGCATTGTAGTAAATACATACTCAAATAGTTAATGTGAAAAAAAAAATTATATTATAAATGGACTACTTGCGTTATTTGATTTTTATTTCACTATAGAATAAATATAATTCCGAAGTACCGTAATGAGTGTTGTATGGCATTATATCGCATATGGCGCGTGTAATCAATGTCAGTAGTGAAAATTATTTGAGAGGTCGAGTACGCAGAATTTGACTAAAGAGAGGACAAATTTTGTTAACAAAATCTCTCTTTTACCGGCATTCTGCGAATGGATGTTCAGTCAAGTAGCACCTCTGAAATTTTTACAAAAATATTCGGTCACTAAAGTTTTTTGGCCTTGTATTCTCTGTTCGTCTTCGGATTAATTTAACGCAAAAAATTAAATGTATTGTAAAAATTATATAAATTGCTCTTGAAAAATGAATTGATTCGTTGCTTTACTGAATATTGCGGAATGTACTCAAAAACTTTTTCTCATCCTTCAGCTCCAATCATTTCCTACCGCTACTACTACAACTATATATTTTGTTTATCTTTTCTTTAATACCTTCTAGAACTTCAACTTGTTTACTAATACTGATGTTTTAATACTACTTAATTTAACTTTATTTATGAAACCAGTTATATAAACCGCTGCAAAAAAGTAGTGACACCATAAATAAATATTGCACCTACAACTGTTTACAGACGTTTACAAAAAATGGGAATCTATGGTGGACCAACAACTAAATACTCAGCTTCACATACAGACTGCATTCCGCTCAGTTCATATTCGCAGAAAGGTGTGTAATGCACCTACGTTCTGGTAAGGTCAAAGAAAAATTTCATTCAACGACAAGGGTTACCTGGAAAAAGTGCGGGTTACCTGGAAAAGACGAATATCTTACTTAATAAGGCACTATTTAGTATCATTCATTAGCAATTAAGATGCGAGTTTTCAAGTAGAAAAACGTTACAATATTTACGTTATCTTTAATTGGTGTAATCCTTAATTCTACATCATTGCGTTTATATATTTATTGCAGGCTCCGGTTTTTTAAAAGATTTTTTCGAAGGAAAAAAACTGCTATGAAAATCCTCCACTGTTACATACCTTTTACAAGCTAACATAGTGTTAATATGTACGCATTTAAGTACCACGGCATAGGTGAACACTGCGAAAGTTCAGATACGACCCGATTGTTCGAAAAACTGCAACGAACTTTAAATCTTTGAGTAAAATTTTGTAAAGGATTTTCCAAACAGAGGTGTTATTTTGATATTGAAAGAAAAATGCTATTTTTTAATATAAAGGATCGGATGTTTATTTCACTATAAAGAGGAAGGCATACTGTTAATAGTGGAAAATAACATCAGGCAAATGACCACCACGACCACGCTTACAGGACAATATCCTTTTCATGAAATTTTCCATAACCGAATTGCAAAGTGGCTGCCCTATGTCCTCGATTGCCTCACGAATTCCATATTTGAGGTCTTGAATCGACCCTGGGCTGTTGGCATAGACCTTCTCTTTCACGTGGCTCCAAAGAAAAAAGTCTTAAGGTGTTAGATCACAAGATCTCGGTGGCCAATTGTCATCACCTCTTCAAGAGATAACACGGCTCGGAAACTTTTCCCGCAAACGATCAACGGTTTCGTTACTTGTGTGGCACGTAGCGCCGTAAAAAATCGTTAATCAACTCTCGATAGCGCAATTCATTCATCAATACACCTGTTATTGGAAAACCCTTTGTTTGATCTGACAAAGTCTTAGTTTCTGACAGCTCATGAAGCTTATTGGTAGAGAAGTCCCATGGTTCATTAGCAATTGTTTTTGATTTGATAGCAATTAAACTATTTTTTTAAAACAGCTCTGCCCTATACCGTAATATGAAGAAGACAGGAATGTAACTTTTCATCAAAGTTACTAAACTAAATTGAAACACAAATTTTAATTCATAAAGATGTTGTATTCAAGAAATTAAAAATCATGTACAACAAATCCAGCTTAACTCTATGAATTGTTCAGGGAATCGTCCAAAGTGGAATACTATTGAGAATTGATGAGCAATTGAAAAAAACGATACTTCGAAAATATGACGAAAAAATTTAAATTCATCATACAGGCGGCATAGAACAATGAAACTTCGACAGATTATTGCCGAAAATTTGTTGGTTCGATGCCTGATTGAATTGACGCTGTACTGAATGCTAGAAATAAACCCACAAAGTGTTGAAGCATTTCTACTTCCTCCTTAAGGAAAATAAAGTAATGCTATTTGTATTTCATTTAGAATTATTTCCTCTCTAAAATATTTTTTTTGTAAATTGTTTTAGAAATACTTGATAAAAAAAAATTTGATAAAATTGCTTATTTATTTTTACATATAAAATAAAAGGTCCTTCATAAGTGACGCCTAGACGTCAGTGGCTAACAATTCCTAACCGGTACCATTTCTTTTGTGTGCAATCTTTGACATTTGTAAAATTTCACACGATGGAACAATGCGTTAAAATTATTGAAACTTATTATGAAAATTCGCGATCTTTAAGAAAAAAATATTACCAAATTTGTGATTTTTTTATCTAAATAATCATTCGAATAAGTCGATGATTCAAAGGTTGTTGAAAAAATTTCATGGAACTGCTTCGGTGGAGGATATAAAAGGGACTGCTAGACCAAAAACTGCACGTTCTGTTGAGAATACTGCTACTGTAGCGCAAAGTGTTGCTGAGCAACCTTCCACATCGAAATCTCGACGTTCTCAACAATTAGGCATTTGTGAATCGACTGTTTGGTGCATTTTACCTGTAGACGAGCTCATGGTGGCCATTTAAATAAATGAAATGAAAATAAAATCTATAATTGTTGAGAGCCGTATTTCCAATAAAAATAGTGAAACATGAAAGAACCTAAATTTCAAATGTTTTATTTTAAAACCAAATCTAGGCGCGCATTTTAAAAGACCTTTTACTTTCATAGAATGATATTTGTGCATCATAATTTGTAAAGCAAATCGAAAATGTAAAGTGAATAAAACTACATTGTAAAATTTACGTGACTACCACTGTACAAGTAAGTATATATGTATGTATAAGTATGTAAATATGTAACTGATCTTGAGGCTCACCTGTTGTTCATTTGTCACAATTTCGCTGAAAGTAAATGAAAAAAAGAAAGAGAGATTAAAAACTGTGCCACAGTATAAGAAAATGTAGTTTTTAAATTGAATTTAAGTCAGTAAAAAGCTATTTATATTATTCATTTCATTATTATTTACTTTTACTTTTTAAATAATCTGAATCTCTCTCGAGCGGTAATATTTCAGAGGAAACTCATATTTCGAACGAACACGTGAGAACGAGGAACAAAAGGAATTTTCGATTTATGTAATATGATAAAAGTATCATAATATAATAAAAAAATAAATACGAACATAATTAAAATAAATAAAATTTACTTAATTCATTAGGTGCGCAACAAAGTTCTTGCTGTTTTTTTATTAAACTTTCAACTTTATTCTGAAAAAATGGTTACAAGTGAATCATTGAAAGTATTACCCATCGCTGGCTACTAATATACTTTTTCCCATCTTTCTGCTAGATCTCGTATACCGTCGCGGTAAAACTATTCATCTTTTGAGGCTATCCACGGATCAAGCCATTTTTTGATGTCTTCATATGAATGGAACTGCTGGTCAGCTAGACCATGCGCCATCGATCGGAACAGGTGATAATCAGACGGCGCAATATCTGGAGAATATGGTGGGAGGGGTAGGTTTTCCCATTTCACTGCTTCCAGGTAGGTTTTAACGGGTTTGGCAACGTGAGGCCGAGCATTGTCATGCTGTAGAATCACTTTTTCATGCCTCTCCACGTATTGCGGCCACCGGCTGCTTCTCGCACAGTACTCGGCTCAATCGCATGAATTGAAGCCGCGACCGATCCCCAGTGATGGTTTCGCTTGGTTTTAACAGTTCATAATAAATAACATCAACTTAGTCCCACGAAATACATAGTATAACCTTCGCAGCGTGAATATTCAGCCGAGGCGACGACGTAGAAGCATGACCAGGTAGTCCCCATGACTTTATTTTCTTTGGATTGCTGTAAAGAATCCATTTGTCATCACCCGTCACGATGCGATAAAGAAAACCCTTCCTTTTTGGCGCTGGAGCAGTTGTTCACAGGCGAAACAACGACGTTCAACATCCCTTGGTTTTAACTCATAAGGAACCCAAGTCCCCTATTTCCGAATCATTCCTAAAGCATGCAATCGCTTGAAAATTGATTGGCGGGTAACTCCTAATACTGAATCAATCTCTTCTTGCGTTTGACATGGATCCTCATTGAGCAATGCCTCCAATTCAGCCACTTCGAAGGTTTTTGGCCTTCCTTCACGCGGACGGTCGTCAACTTTAAAATCACCGTCTTTGAAGCGACGGAACCAATCACGGTACGTTGTTTTACTTAAAGCAGCATCTCCATAACATTTTTGTAGCTCTCGATGCGCTTCAGCCGCCGTTCTTTTCATATGAAAGAGGTCTAAAATATATAAAATGCACGACACTTTCTGTCCATCTGATTCATTACCACTTAACGTGAAACTAAAAACATGACGAAATAAGTCCGTCACTCTGCATTTAAACCAAGAATGCACTTAAAATTGAAGATATTTTATTAAATATTATCTGGAGTTGTGGCGCTTTAGAGTTGAACAGGCGGTTCTTACTTGAAGCTTTTTCAGATTTTATAAATCAATACATTCCCTACACCCATACACTTGCCTCCAGAATAGTTCAAAATGTGGCCAAAAATGTATTCGTTTTACATACAGACACAAAAAGCAATAAAAGCCATTGAATTATCGCAAGCCTCTATCGGAACGTTTAGGATAGACAATTACGAAACATTGAAAGTTCCAACAATAAAATTAGCCCCAAACCCAGCCACTCGCTCGCAATATACAATAATTCAATGCAATGAAGCAACAGAAATAAATGATGCCACCAATGGCTGGCATTGGTGTGGCGTAGTTTCGCAGCCCCCTACAAATGGCCATCATAAATGTAGTGCGCTTTTGGGGGCATACCAACATGCCACCTTGCCACCCTTCATTTAGAACCTAAACACCACACCAGCTGGATAAGAGCTTGAACAGAAGACGTCGACGAAGCAAAGGAATGCGCGCAGCAAAGAAGGCAATAATACGCCGAGCCGCATGGCGCACATCTTGAAGTAATGCTGGTGCTGGTGAGCCAACGGATTCCGCGCTCATCGACGCCATTTGCCGCAATTTATATTTAAACTTGCAACATTCTATTACAACTTTTTTGCCGCTAAACTATGGTAAAGTAACGAGCAAAATGTTGCCGCCTGAATGGATTTGCTGCTGCTGCCGCTACTATTGGCCGCGGCTTTGTACGATTTATGGCGAAAGCGGAAAAATGGGCGCAGCTGAACTGCTGAGCATTAGTTCATTTTGGGATTGGGAAAATGGTATGAGGTCCATAGTTTCATAAGCAGTAACGATAAGAATACCTAAGCTCGATGATCACAACTGCGTGTGTTGCACCCCCTTCCCCATTGAAGCCTCCAAGTTGCTCTAAAAAGTTTAGTTGGTTTAGTTTTTCTTTGAAATTCGCCTCGCATTCACCACTCAAAATTCCTTTCCTAAAAGTTAAATTTTGCACGAACTACTTGAAAGGGAATAGCGGAAGCGGACAGTATGCGGACCGACTTGGCTAAATTTTTGGATTATGAGGCAACAGTGGCCGCAAAGAAAGGACAAACTACAAAGTAGAAAATGGATAAAGAAACCGAAAACTTCACAACCATACAACAAAAGTGTAATGAGAAATACCCATGGATAAACGTTCAACAACAGTGGCAATAATAACAACAAAACAATTCAAATGGTTGCAAATGAAAATTGTTAGTGTTAGTACAAATGGTAATGGCTACCCGCCTGGGTTGGAAGCGGCCGAGCAGGCGTGAGCACAAAACGCCTTCTATCCGACATTGTTGTTATTGTGTGTATTATAAGCTATAAGTTTTAGTCGAATGATGAAGGGGATAGTGAGAAGGTAATAACGCGGTTGGGTCGGGTGCGGTCCAGCAGCATCTATTCGGCATTCAACTAAACAAGTAGCCAGACAGCTGGTGGGCCACACTACAGCCATCGAGCCACCGAGCAGCCAGGCAGCCAGCGGGGAAGGCAGTGAGCCGCGAAGCAGCGACTATTACCTTCACAAAACTTAGAAATAATCACCGAAATAAATCTAAAAATCCCCTTTGCCCGCGCACCAATCTCCATCGCCGCGGGTCTCACCTTGGATTTGCCATTTGCCATTCTGGTTATTCGCGTTAGTTATTTGTGTTTTGTTGTGAGGCGTTAGTTGTAGCCAAAAACTGTAGCTAGCAGCCTAGTCTAAGGAAGAGATTCAGGAGGTTAAAGTAGGGAAGTTCATACGTACATACCCGTCGTGTGGAAGCAACCCACTGTTCGGTGGAGGCGGTGCGGATCTGAAGAAGGGGATCAAAGTGAAATATTTGTTGTGTGTGGCACGTTGAGGGGTTTTTAGTATTTGCGGTGCTTAAGGGCATAGTGCGTAGATTGTTTTGTTGTTAGTTGTAGCTCTTCTTACGCTCATCTCCCCCCTCCCACTCATAAATTTTCCCACATACATACGCACAATTGGCAGCTGCTTTATATTGTATTTTATATAAATACAAAAGCGCTTCCACCTAAACAAACTGCGGCCACACAAATGATGAAAAGCACAAAAATGAAATTCTAAAATCCATTCAAGAGCGAAAATGTTACGAAGAGCAGGCGAGGTGAGTGCTACCGATTAAACTTGCAAGGGCGCACAATGGGATTTTCTAGATTTTTGTATTGCTTATAAGTCGATTAGTATCGCAAGCGTCTTCGCTTAATAAAAATAATAAAATTTGTAGAAGTAACTATTTTTTTAATTTATTTGATTTTTCATTGTCGTTCATATGTAGCTGAATTGATATAAATGACTCCGTGGCGCAACGGTAGCGCGTCTGACTCCAGATCAGAAGGTTGCGTGTTCAAATCACGTCGGGGTCAAACGGTTAAAATGTTTTTTATAATTTTGTTTTTTTAATAAATAAATTAATATTTGCAAGTTAATTTGCAAAGTAAGAAAGCAATATTTGCAGATAGAAAAATATTTTTTTTGCTATTTATGAATTATTGAAATAATATATATATGATCCTCCTCCTCCTATTTGTGGTGTCCGTCTTGATGTTGTTCGACAAATGGAGGGGCCTACAGTTTCAAGCCGACTCCGAACGGCAGATATTCTTAAGCTTTTTCATGGCAGAAATACACTCGGAGATTTGCCATTGCCTGCCGAGGGGCGATCGCTATTAGAAAAATGTTTTTCTTAATTTGGTGTTTTCACCGAGATTTGAACCGACGTTCTCTCTATGAATTCCGAATGGTAGTCACGCACCTACCCATTCGGCTACGGCGGTCGAAATAATACGAACTTTAAAAAAAGGTCTTATAAGTTCGAGTTTCTTTTTTTTAATCGGAATTAAACATATTTTTTTATTTATTAAGAGATTATATTTTCAAAACGTCGCGTCTACGCTTAAAAGTAGAAGAGGAAATAATTGGCGCATATGGAAAATATCTGTTATGTGTTTGGCCGAGCGCCGCAGCCGACTCCGAATGGCAAATGTTTTTTATGAGTAGTTTTTTCATGGCAGAAATACACTCGGAGGTTTGTTATTGCCTGCCGAAGGACGATCGCTGTTGGAAGCAACTTTTTCTATCATTTGGTGTTTCATGCACGGAGATTCGAACCTACGCACTCCCGAATGGTAGCCACAAGCTCTAGCCGAAAGGGCGGCAACGTCTACGCTTACTGTTCTATTTTTCCGGTGAAATTTTTGTTTATATTAGAAATTATCGCAGCAATTTCGCATTGAATCTTTCAAAGCCTCAACTATTTCTGGTTCATTCACTTAAGCTCTCTCCTTCTATTCTTATGTGAGGTTAATGATTGTCATGTGGTTTCAATCCAAGATTAATAGAAACATGATTACGCCCATCAGAGAGTGCGTGACGTCAATCTTGTCTAGTTGTGCAGTGTTGCCAACTTTTTGCTCTTGGCAATAAATTTAGCGCTTTTTTATGCTCAAAATACGAACATTTTTGAGTTGGTGTTTGTTTTTTTTTTTTTAGTTTGAAGCTACCAAAATTGTAAGTTAGAACAAAAAATTGGTATAATTAAAGAAAAGGCTGAAAAAGGCCACTCTTGCATTTAAAGCTTATTTATGAACTATTAAAAATTCGTTGATTCTTATAATATTTGATGTTTTGAAAGTGCAAATCTAATTTTTTGGTCCCTTTTAAGGTTATGCACGAATATTGGATATTCTACTCTCAACTCTTCTTAACATTTGAAATCTTATTATGAATTTTAAAATGCCTTTGGATTTACTGAATACTATTTAATATACTATCCACAACAAAAACAACCAAGAAAATAAATAAAAGTACCAGTTAATACTCAAGATACCATAATAACAATAAAATACATAACCTCAAATATAGTAAAAAAAATTTTCGGGCATTTTTTAATGATGCGTTTTTAAAACTCTATTTTTTCAATACAGTCTATCGTATATAACCATAAGGTATTTATTTAAAAGAAAACGCCCACAGTAGAGATAATTTGTCTCGCATACAAGGTTCTTTAAGTAATTCAATAAAACTTTTGGTATTTTATTCCCTTTAAATGAGCATTTTAGTGTTTTTTATACTCAAAACAGGCAACACTGTATTTGCGGGAGAGAGATTTGACAGCTCGAAGGAGAAGAACAAACTTGGAAAAAGAAGAGGTTGTCTGTAAAGTCGGTTTACTGACGATCGTTTAACATGACAACGTCATAAGAAAATACTGATGTAAGGGTTGCAACTTTCAAAACAAAATTTTAATTTTATTTGTTTGATAGATATTTTGTATGGATATAGAGGAGGAGGTAAATGGAATTGTAATGGAATAGGTCAAGTTACATTTACACAAACGTGAAAAATGACAAAACACTTATCAAATTCATGAAAGATATGTTCAATTTCGACGTTAATAAGTCAACAACACTAAGAGGCCGCATCATAGATTTGCCTTTTTCAAGATTCTTTACACTCGAAACACTCCCTTTCATTTCCTACTTTTTCTATCATCGTCCTATTCTCAACAGAGAAATGGTTCATTACCATGCACACAGGAAGAAGGCATATGCAAATACAAGTATGTGAATTTATATATTATACAAATGCGCATATACATACATATATATGCTCACTCAAGTAGGAGAGAGCCAGATGTCGAACGTTGCCGAACGCGGGGGCCGATTGTGCTCTTTGTCGTTCGTTCCGCGCTCTCGCTTGCAGTTGAAGCACATTAGCTTACATTTGCTTGCGTACGGAATAGATTCGTATATTTGATTGATTTGTATGCACCTTTACATATAGATTTGTTCTTTTTGAAAGTTGCGCGAAATTGTATATGTATATGCATGTTTATATACATACATTAGTATACAACATATCTTATAAGATACTAGCAACCCGCCCAGCTTCGCACGAGTATAAAATATATACCCTATGTCACTCACTGAAAAAATTATTAAAATCGATCCAGTAGTTTTGGCTTATTCATTACTGCCCGTGGCCCGCACGCGTTAAATTTGGAGTAAAACAATTCCCCTTTCTTTATAGCATGAAGATTTCCTGCTATCTTTGGGATATCTAAATTCATACCCTACATTTTTGCATATTAACTTTTTGCATTTTTACATATGTATTTATTTTATTTTTACAACAATTACTATATTACAGAATGTCTTTATATACAACGTTCATAGCCTTCTTGTCATTAGACAATACAAACATGTTTTCTCTAGAGGTTACTCTTGAAAGAGCGACATACAGTTGGCCATGTGAAAAACAGTCAACACTCAAATCTAAGCCTGCAACGTTGAAGGTTTGACCCTGAGATTTATTAATGGTCATTGCAAAAGATGTCTTTACCGGAAATTGTAAGCGTTTAAATTGGAATGGTAGATCCGATGGTATCAGAGGGATTCGGGGAATCAATACATCTTCTCCGGTACCACATCCTGTGAGTATTGTGCACTCTATTATGAAAGTTTTCAGTGATTTTACCAGCAAACGCGTGCCATTGCAAAGTTTAGGTGGACTTAGGTTCCTTAATAAAATAACAGGACAACCTATTTTCAGCTCCATTTTATGAGGAGGGAGTCCAGACGGTTTCAAAGAATTTAGAAATTCTGTAGGAAATTGAACAGCTTCTTCCAAATCGAGAACAGTATCGACCGAGTAGTATATTTTCGTCGGCGCATCAATCTTTGAAATAATTAAGTTATTTACTTTATCTACTTGTTCGTTAGTTGGTGACAGAATAGCTCTTTCTTTAAACCAAGATATTGTCTTACAACTTATGTTATCAATGTCAGGATAGACATTGTTGACTAACTCTTAGATGTTGTCTATCAAAACACAAAGGTTTTCTAGGTTAATCCTTCCCTCACTTTGTGTTAATTCTCCATTGCCACCTTTTAGCAGCATCTCTGGAAATAGCCTGTTCTCACGTGAAGATGACGAAATCCTCATATTAGTTTTAAGCTCTAATTTATTGACATACGACTAAAGGTGGGATCTTTTTAGCGAAGCATTTATTTCGTCAGCACGTGTTCCTCGAGTCACAACTGGTAGGATTTGACGGAAATCTCCTGAGAACAGAATTGTACATCCACCCATAGGTGCATTTTTGTTGCGCAAATCGCGCATTGTCCTATCCAGTGCTTCCACAGACGTCTTGTTTGACATGGTAGCTTCGTCCCAGACTATTAATGAGCAGTCACGCATCCATTTTCCTGTATTGCTCTGTCTAGAAACACTACAGACGCTGTTATCATCATCGGTGGCGATTTTCAGCGGGTGCTTCATTGTAGAGTGTGTGGTTCGGCCTCTTTCCAAAAGACTCTTTCCAAAAGAGTAGCGGCAATGCCGGATGACGCAACAGCTAACGCAATTTTTCCGGTAGATCTCAATTACTAATTACTGTTGTAATATCTTGAAAAATATTGTTTTTAATTATATGCTGTAAAGAGCCATATACATAGATCTATATGAAAACAACAATGTATTTAAGGTATTTAATTGGATAAGGATTAATGTTGTACCCATTTGTTGAAATCGCTTCGAAAATAAGCTATTAGTTGTCGTAAAAAGTGAATGACAAAAAATGTTATTGTATGGAATTGATAGCAAACTAAACGCGCTCCGAATCAATAAAAACTATTCAAAAACTGTATTTTAATTATGTGCGATTTACTAATATAGAACCTGAAAATAGCGTTTTATTTCGCTGTAAAATTGTATGTACATATAATTACATGGAATTCAGTACATACATAGATACATATGTACATATGTCCGAAATGAAATAATGCGAGCGATTCGTAAATACATACATACATACGTCACCATACGATGTAATTCAACATTAATGAGGTGTGGTGAGATTATCGCTTAACGCCTGTTGCTTCATTCGGTTGACAGCGAACACACACACAAACAGCTTTTTTTGGAAAAAGAGCTGCTTTTGTTTAAACAATTTTGGTTAAATAACAAATAAATCAATTATTTTTTTTGATGCAGAACGAAAGTAAATATTTCAAAGTTAAACTTCAAGAAAGTTTCATTTTAATTGGTTGATTCGTTTATGATTTATGGCCGTGAAAACAAAAAAATTATGTTTTTTGCCACATTTTTACCGATTGCCACGCCCCCTTTATATATTTCTTCACATTATATATATATAAACCTTCCTCTTCAATCAATCTATCTTTAAAAAAAAACCGCATCAAAATCCGTTGCGTAGTTTTAAAGATTTAAGCGTATAAGGGGACATAGGGACAGAAAAAGCGACTTTGTTTTATAATATGTAGTGATATGGTAAATATTACCATACATTTTTTCCTTTCGTTTGCTTTGTTTGCTTTGTCGTTCGTTCCGCGCTTTCGCTTGCAGTTCATTCAAGGTAACGACAATAAGCAAGGTAACGACAATAATCAAGGTAACGACAAATGAGCAAGGTAACGACGAATGAGCAAGGTAACGACACATTTTTTCGTGCGTGCAGCCGGCTAAATCGAATTATAAGACGTTATCACGTCAAAATTAAATGAAGCAGAGAAATTTCCATAGAAATAGCACACGAATAATAACCAACACCAACAATTATCACAATCGCCGACAATGTGACCAGATGATAAATAAAAAGAAGAACTAAATGAATTACTAAGCGAATTTTTAAAAAATGTATATATCACATAATTATTTACATGTAATTAGAAGAGGCTAGAAAAATGTGAGGAAGAAATTATAATACTAAAATTCCAAAGCTAGGGAACAAAAAAAAATGAAGTTAAATGAAGTTACGAAAATGGTAATCTGGCCACACTGATTACCAATCGGGCTAGTGTGACGACACGAAAATCAGCTGATTTTGTCAAATACGCTGAGAGCAAAGTAAAGGTACCATGATAAGCACCACCGCATTATTCTCTCCATTGTGGCCTCAACCAAAATTCCACCATTTTGATCGACGATGTGGGGTCTGGCTGAGTATAACTTTTTTCCCTAAGATGATGTAAAATGTGAGTCAGCTTATGGAAAAGAAAGTCAAAGAGCTCATTTAATGAGGGCTCCATATGCTGTCAGAAATATGAGAACGAGTTCGTTTCAAGTCATCTTTTACTATGTGAAATTCAATTAAATGATTCCCCTGCCTAATAAATTTTTGCAAAACAAATTAAGGGCTTAACAATTATTTTCGATATTCATGCCAGGATTACATTCCAATGGTTTTGTTAAGATGAACAGAACTATTTTTTTATTTTTTCCCCTCTAAATAGACAGGTTAACTGAGTTTATTTAATTCATTCATTTATTACAAACATTCCCCAAAATTTCTGATTACTGGCGCGGAAGCCCTTTGCAGTGCTTGGTCGAATATGAATTCGGGTCGTTCCTATAACGAAACGCCAAATGTGATGAGTGTTCAGTAGACGTGGAATTTGTAGCAAGTGAAAGGTTTGCTTTTCGCAATTGCGGACTTAGCCTAAAATAAATTGTATTACGTATCCATATAAAAAAAATCTACACATGCATGCTTTGAGTAATTCTGATATTTCCATTTGAAATATTTTTTGGCACTCTTCAGTTAAAGACCCGTCGGCCAAGCATTTGTTTTAAATTTTATTCTGCATCTGTTTTTGGTTTTGTTTGTTTCTGCATTTTATATGTTCGACAAAAAAACTTAACAAACAAACCCATAATTTTATTAAATATTTATTTATATAAAAACTCTTTATCGATGATTTTCCTTAAGCCAAAAGTCGGTTAGTTGTCAACTCGTTTCGTTTGTCAATTCTTCTTGATCTACCCAGCAGGGAAATGCATTGATTCTGAGCTGGTTCTTTAACTGAAGGCCGAATAGAGGGTGTTCAATTAAGGTTTCCTATTTTGAAATAAAAAAGAAGAACTAATACTTGAGAAAAATTCCAGTGTTTTTATTGTAATAAAAAGTGCAGATAGTAAAGCTAAGCACAGCCGACGCAGCATAGCCGGTCTTTATAGAATTGAAAATATTTTCATTACTTTAATTGCCGATTAGCTTCTGGCAAAATAAAATTGTTGAAAATAAGATAATAAAATATATGTAAAGATATGATGTAATTATTTTTTAAATAAAGTGAATTTTTCATTTATTAATTTTTTCATCTTTCACTAGTCCTTAAGAAGTCATCAGATGAATACCTAATCGCTTCCAGACTGACTCCTATTTGTTAAAATAAAACCAACTGCGGACTATTTCATATCCAGATCTGCAGTCACATAAAAACTGTTGAACTTCAATTGCTCGCTTTAGATGAACTTGAACTCTCGGGTATTCCCACAACTGTTCAAACACTGACACGAATAAGCGTACTTACCTAGGCTCGAACTTTTTCAAATTGTAAACGAGTCTCAAATATTTGCAAATGCAACCGTTGACCCTTGAAACAAAACATGCTTAGCCTTAAATTATTGTTTTAGGGAAAGGTAAAGAGCAATCAACTTCAAAAAGTGCAAATACAAAATAAATAAGAATACAATTGCATGCAACCTTGAAATATGCAGTGTGTATTCACTACAAATGATGGCTGCCTATGGAAGGTTGATGCCTTTATGGAAGTTTCTAGAATAGCAGAGAACTTGACTGAACTCTCTAATTGAAGGCTTGCTATAGGCGATATTTTACGATGCTCTTATACGAAGCTTGTTAAAAAAGTGAAGAACAAACAAAAAAGTTAACGAACACAAAATTTGTAATCACTTGCGAAAACGGGGAAAAGATGCCATATTTAGAATTTTTTTTACAAATTTTTTTTTACAATTTTTTTTGTTTTCCAAAAAATTTAAAAACGGAAAGAAAAACTGCAATGGGAGGGGAAAGAAAATTGGATCTAAAAAGTTCAACAGGCGCATTTCGGGAAGTCAAAATAGTTGAGTATTCAAATGTGGGTTAGTAAATAACTTACACCAGAAATTGCTTTCGCACAACATTTATAGCATTTTCAGGACTATATACTGGAGTACTGGGAAAGATTCACTAAAATGGCGCTGTGGCTTACAACTTTTACTTTAGATGAAAAAAATACCGGACTCAGATTGTGCAACAACACGCAGCAGATGAGTACAATAGGATCATATCTTCACTGGATGCATAAGTGGGCAATCCACCTGCATTTGATGCAGCAAATGGAGTCATTGTAGGAGCTTCTGAAAGTATAGCTTCTGACAACTCCTCTTTAGAGTTTTTGAATCAAGGCAATTTTGCATCAGAAGTGAAAAAGACAGTGGTTTGATATCATGATTTGTTACCATGTAATATCGCAGATTCATAGCCTTTCCTCGTTCAGGTATTGCCTGCAAAATAGCTTGAATTACCCACTTTATATACTCACGTTTTCTGTTGTTATATTTTCCATTTTATCATTTCTTACTATAAACTGCAATTGCGAACCAACGCAAGTCAGACAGCACTCAGAAGCGCACAAAGACCAGATTCCACAAAAAATAAATTTGTTTGCTTACAAAAAGTTCAATTCAATGTTTTCAGATCACATATTTTCGTGATGGATAATTTAGATAATTTTTGCTGGCTAAAATTTCTTCAGCACAAAATACATAAACGCCCATCCAGCATACAACTGCCATTTTGCTATCTCAATTTTTTTCTGATGGAAAATTTTTTATTGTTAACTGTTACAAATTTTTCTGTCCTCGAATGCTATTAATATTATTATTATATTTTGTATTTCTTAATAAAATTTGTTGTTTTTTTTGTGTTTGATAGATGTTAAGATGGTTTGGTTTTGCGGATTTTTGTTCCAGAATTGTTATTTTTTGGCTTAAGTAACTGTGTTACTTAAAGAACGCTGTGTTCTGGAAAGAACGCTGCAGATCTGCTCAAAACAGTCATAACTCGTGACTAGGGTGTCTGGTTATCGCATCGAAAACGAAATTCAATAACCAAAAACGAAGCGGCCAGAAAAGCCAAGACAGAAAAAGCGCGCCAAGCTCAATCAAATGTGAAAATGTTTCTTATTGTTTCCTTTGATTACAAATAGTGAATCCTTTCCAAATCATATTATGGTCAATAAGAAATATTCAATACCTTGAAAGTATGCCCCATTTCCGCGAAAAAGTTCACAGAATTTTGTCCTAGAGCAGATATTGACTGCTTCTTCGGGATTTATTGTCCAGAAACAATACCGATCTCGCTTTTTAGTCGCCACATTCACCGGGCTTGGCCTTCAGTGATATATTTCTGTTCTCCGGACTGATAGGAGCTCAAGGTCACACCACAAAGTGCATATCACAAGCTTCTTCAGGATTGCAGAGAGAAGGAAAAATAAATATTCACGAATACTTATGAATCCTGCCTACGGCAAAGACAATTGGTGCTGACGTTATTGAGTCAAGTCAGATTTTTATTCAGCCAAGTTCTCTAAAACATTCTTTAGAAATGTTGAGTAATATATTATACTTTTGAAACAACAACAACATCATCATTACCATTAGTATTCCAGTTGTTTGCAAACCATTGCTTCTGCAACTACAACTCTGCACTTCGATCGATCTTCTACTACGTCTTTCCAGTTTTTGATTCACAATTTCGGGATCCAGCTGAGACCTCTTCAATCCAGCGTTTACTTGACCTCCCTCGTCCGCTGCGTGCGATCGGTAATCTATGGAACGCTGTACTGGCAGCTCCGCTTTTGGGAGTTCTTGGGCCGT
Source organism: Anastrepha ludens (assembly GCF_028408465.1). NCBI lineage: Eukaryota > Metazoa > Arthropoda > Insecta > Diptera > Tephritidae > Anastrepha > Anastrepha ludens. The sequence goes on along the minus strand of NC_071499.1, from coordinate 4,249,964 downwards.
AACCAGATTATTCTTTGACTTTTGATGAAACGCATTGCAGTTCCTTGATGTATCAATGCATCAACCTCGTCATTATAACTGATTCGATATGTTCCGTCTTCCAGTCGCAAGACGTCATACACTTTTCGTAGTGCTTACCTTTCGGATCTGACTATTTTGGTATTTTAAGTATCTATTCCTCACTGCTCTATGTTACGGACTTCACTAACTTCTTAACAGTAATCTAGATTTGAATAGATTTAAGTGAGCGAAGTGGCAGGCTAATCACCTATCCTGTCAGAAAGCAAAATATATTAATGAAACCAACGCAAGACTGAGTCTTGTCGAGGCCCAATGCTCCCGATTGGAGTGAACAAGGGAAAAAAAGGGAGCGAAGAAAGCTTTATTTACCGCATTTACGCGCTCGCAGACCCACTAAGGCTGATTTTTTCCAGCGTTTATATATTTTCTTCAACAACACCAACAACTAGACTTCAAGGCCCAAGGATGAAGTTTGTTCCAATGCAAAAGAAAGATGCACCTGTACTTATACCCCGGACAATTGTTGACAGTCTAAGAAATGAGTTTACCTAAATGGCGCCCTACTTGAGATCACTGTGCAAGTCATTTCAATATGTAATATAGCAAATATTGTTTGTATGTACGTGTGTATATATTGTATGTCTGTGCGCGTAACGCATAACTCAGTATAACTGCCTTTTTCGCTTTTAATGCTTTTTAATATAAAATTTTCTTTTATAGTTGAAAATCCGTTTTCGCCCCCTTCCACACTGCTCGTGCTCACTGCTTTCAGTTCAGTTGCCGCGTCGTTCTCTAAATGTCTTAGAAATCTAAACTTGCCAACCTTTCCTTTTTATCCTCACATCCGCGAAGCCGCTCGCTCACCTTCTAGCGCCAGCATCCAGTGCCAGCACATCGAATACTTGAAAGTCGTAACTCACCCCTAAAGAATTGTACATAAATCTTCTTTTCAAAAAAATAAACACTAATGCCAGAAAGGAAATAAAAAGAACTAGAAAATTTAGTATCTATACAAAATTTTTTATTACAACGAGAAACTTAATGGCTGAAATGGGAGTGAGTTGGAGTGGGAGAATAGAGATTGGCATAGTGGGCCGGTGGATGGTTAGCGTTTGATGGCAGTGTGCTAGTGCGATGGTAGTAGTGATAGCGCGAAGTGGATTCGACTGAGTGTGCTGACGCTGACATTGGCTGTGAACTAAGGTGCGCGTGTAGTGGTGCGACGCCAAGCATAGTTGAATTGAGATGCGATGCGGCGCGACGCTAGAACGCATAGTGTTATCAAGTTATTGATGGGCGGTATGGTGATGCTGAATGCGATGTGGCATAGTGTGGCACTCAGATAAAAAGAAACATACTTTCCAATGCAATTGGAGTTCTTGGAGCGCGCCACCTCGGTCTCATGCCGCTGTTATCCACTAACTCAGTTTATTATCATTTAGACAACTAGAGCTCCCGTCTTTCCGGTGGCAAAATCTTCTACGCGCACAAAGATGTTGCGTTGAATGCTGTTGATTTCAAGTCGCTGATTTCATTGATTTCACTTCATTGCCAAAACGCTCAGTTGCGTCTCCGTGTGTATTTGTGAGCGAAATTAGTGAGCTAGCGCAGCGTTCCACACACTAATACATACGCATGTACTCTACCCAACGCCACCCACAGAGGCCCGTTGCTGTGGCCGCGTTTTAGTTGGGCTCAAGCGTAGTTTGTGGCACATTAAGCATGCAGTTGTGCTAGTACTGTTGTTGTAGTTGTAGGCTGCACTAGTGGTAGTTTCGCTGTGGCAACTTTCACTGCCGCTCCCACTCTATACCGCCCTCGTGTGTCTGCTTACGGTACTTAAAATTTTACATCGATTTCTTTTACGACTTTTTATTATTTTTTCTTAAGCTGAAACTACCCTTAATGATGGTTCGTGTGGCTCAGCGATATACTTATACAAACGAACTTGAGTGCACATACACACACACAAATAGCCGTACACTTGAGCACGTACATATAGACACCGTTAGAATAACGGCATAATAGGGTATACAATTTTTTAGAGGAATGTTTATTGCCTTCGCCCTACGATGACGCTTTGCGTCTACTGTTCACTCTCCCTCCTTTCCTTCCTACTATTTTTCTTTCTTTCTTTCTTCGCCTAATGCCTTGTGCGCTCAAGTAGTTTCCAGCATCTCTTGTTGCCAAAGGTTGCCTGCTGATGAGGATGTTGCTGCCGCGCTGCAACCGAGGTTGAGCAAGTTGTAGCAGCACAACAACAATGCCGTCCACAGCTAAGCAATAATAGCATCAGCGTGGCAGTGGCAGCAGTAGTTCGGCTGGTAATTTCGTGTGCCTTCCCTCCCTCCATACCGCCAACCACCCACCCCTTCCGATCGTTTATTGTTCACTGCCTCATCTACTAAGGATTTTTAAGTTTAATTTTTCTCCTTTTTATGTCGCTCTTATAAACATTTTTTGTTAGGCTCGTTTATGCCTCTGTTGCCTTCTAGTTTTCCCAGCTTCCGCTTAGCATCTGTTCGCCTTGAATGGGTTTGCTTTCGCTGCGCTTGTAAAATCATAAGGTTGCAATACTATTACATTCTTTATTATTATTATTTCTTTACACTCGCATTGTGCTCCGACACACACACACACACACCCGTAGTGTAAGCACAGTCGTTGCTGTTACTAACCAGTGCATGGGCCTGTTCTCTGTTCTAATTTTAGAAATTTTATTCTCGATTTTATTATTGGCATTGTTGTTTTTCTTTCTCCCACTGCAGTTTTAGTGCAGAGTAAAACTTTTGTTGCTTTGTTTGTACTGCAAGGGTTGATTAGATTGTGACTATCGACGGCTAGCTACTCAGTGATGTTTGTTTGACTGAGCATGAATTAATGCATATGGGTACGTGTATATGTGTGTACTTAGTCGTGTCGAAATTTGCTAGGGCAATGAAAAAACCGTCAATGCCACAATGCAAAACAATGAGAGGATATTGATATGTAGCTGTCGGAGGCTTAATTCCAAGAAATGAAAATTGTGCAAGGGTTATTGTCTGAAAACTGGCATACACGGCACACACACATACGTGCATACACACATATAAAAAGGCTGTAAGATTTGGTTATGAGTCAAACGACATTGCAAGTAAATGAACTGAAATCAGAGGTGATTGTGTGCTAAACTTTAAAGAGCTGCTGGTTGTACTGACAATTCAGGGATAGGGCTCAGATTGATGTAAGGAAAATAATTATATAGAGTGCTTCCTCTTAATGAACTCACCAGGACTTCTGATCTCAGGTTTTTAGTTAGCATAAAGGGGTTAAGGGTAGTCAGAGGCCCGAAAAAATGATGATTTTCAATAATTTTTTTGCTAGTTAATTGCTTTATTTTACAAGGGAAACTAGTTTTATTAATATGTAGATAATCTTGCGTCTGATCGAAGCTTTTTTCAAAATTAATCTCAAATTAAAAAATCAAATTAATCAATATGGCGGCCTCAAGAAATATTTTTCAGATTTTCGAGTAGAAAAGCGACAATTAATTGTTAAAAAAAAAATCAAAATTAAAAAAAAAGAAAATTCTCCAATCAGGCACGAGTTTTTATGGTTCTCAGAAGCAGTATAAATTTTATTAGAATCTACCAAGCGGTTTTTAAGTTACAGTGATCACCAACTCAAAAAACATAGTTTTGAGAAAACCGCATTTAAAGTTTTTGTGGCTTATCCGGAGCGCCCGAGCGCCCTTTGTTAATTGTTGAATAACTCGAAAAGTATTTGTCGGATTCACTTAAAATTTTCGCATATATTTTTAAGATATTATACTTTAAGAAATGCAAACAAACTAAAATTTTTGAAAATTCTGACTACTCCTAACGCCTTAAGCGCCTTCGATTCGCCACTTCTCTGCTCGCTATCTCTGGGCTCTGCTTAATAGACGAAAAATGTCAAGTGAAAGGAACAACAAATTTATCGAGTTATTAAGTTTCGCCACTAGCGAATATAGTTATAGCTCATAAGATTCATTATTTTCAATGCGGCCAACTCACTTTTCTGATATTAGGCAAATGTCATTAGACCGCGCCATACAGGGAGACTTTAGTTGCTTCAATTTTGCGAATTATCTTTTGGTGTTGACCGTCGTGTTCACACACGGCAACTCCGTTTAACTTTTGAAATGATGCAGAGCTTTTAGAGCTAAGCGCTGAAAGCATTTTTTATGAATCAAGATATATTCTTGAACAAAGCAAAATTGAATTTTATTCTGCTTCCAGGATATAGTATCATAACTTAGGTTGTGGTTGTGACTAATGAGCTGAATTAGATAATGGCGGTGACTCACATTTTTTGTGCTGTCTAAGCCGTTATTTTCTCAGTTTTACTTCGAAACTATTACAAAACTTGCCAAAGCAGAAACGAAACATATTTTCACTCTTAAAAAATGTACCCTACAGACGCCACAAGCTAATCACTTCATTGATAGACCAAATATCAATATTTGTTCACTTCTAAAACAAAACTTAAGCCGACTTGACACTTTCTACCTGCTTTAAACTGCTTAGTTCTACTGAATCTATTTGAAAAAAGAAAATTGGTAATTTTATTCACATACCACCATACCACCACCTCAACCTGGACAATGCAATTATCGTATTAATAACTTTGACAATACAATTCTCCGTACAATTTAAATCATTTCCAGATATATTTCAAATGCGCTGAAAAAGTGGCGCTTTGTGTTAACTCAGCATGCATATCGTCAAAAATATCATATCCCTCCCAAAGGCGACATAATCCGTTATTTCCACAATTTTTTTCCAGCACAGGTCTGTAACAATCGATAAAAGGGGCACCGATAATCCTCACATAATTCATGAAAACCACTGAGCTTCAGTCAGAAAGTCACTGTTTAGGTTGGTGTTTGTCAAAAAACTACTATTGAATTATTACTATATTCTCTACAAAAGCCTTGAGTCAGTCAGTTCCGATCAGTAGCGGTCCTATGCAAGTTTCCGAGATATGTAATGCTAAAAAGTGCAGTATTTATTGACCACCATAATCTCTAGAACATACAAAGAACAGACATTTTGTCTCAAAGAAAATATTCGAGTCGAAATCGCGACGCTGCCAAGTGTGAAGGAAATTGTAAAAACAAAAAAAAAAAGATCTTCTTTGCTTTACCAATAACCGCGGCCACTTCAGCGGTATTGCTTTTAGAATCTAATTCAAATAAATGATTCAACAGTAAAGTAAAAAAAAGTTAATTTCTAAATCCATTGCGCATTGCCAAAGTTATTAAATAATTCGGTTGGCGAAAGGCACACCTAGCAATCCACCTTGATCAAAAAGATCCTGAGATTTGAGTCTGTTTTTCTTTCTTAGGTTGCCACATCTGTGATTTACACTCTACCAAAATACTATCGCCATTACTTGACATTTGTAAAACTGGCATACTTTCAACTTTCTATAAACATTTGCGCGAGCCATAGGGTCAGCATCTATTCTGTACCACTTAGTTATGAGCAGTAGCATTGCCAATGATTCAAATTATTACAGCTTTTCGAACGATTTTTCAGAAAGCGTTTGTTAAGACTGCAATTATCATATTTATATGTATTATATTCGACCACTGTAGCCGAATGGGTTGGTGCGTGACTGCCATTCGGAGTGGGTAGGGTCGAATGTCCGTGCATGAAGCACCAAATGATAGAAAAATTGGTTTCTAATATCCCCTCGGCAGGCAATGGCAAACCTCCGAGTGTATTTCTGCCATTAAAAAGGTCCTCATAAAAATTATCTGTCCTTCGGAGTCCGTTTGAAACTGTAGATCCCTCCATTTGTGGAACAACAACAAGACGCACGCCTCAAATGGAGGGGGATCTCGGCCAAACACACAAAAAGGGTCAATCCATATCATTAATTGATTTAAGTAGAATAAAGACGCCGCATTATGAGTATTTCTACAGCAGCAGTAGCCCGCCTATAGCAACGCAAAGCCGAACACTGAAAAATCCACCCTAACTGCATTGCATATTTTCATATCTGAAACCTCAGAATGGATATTTACACAAATGTCTTAGCTGTTTTAATATAAAATTCAAAAAAAAAAAAAATTTGCGCGTTTGGTGGAAATTCTAATTTATGCAATAGACGAGTTTTTCGTAGTTTTTAATAGCCCTCAGTTAGAGTATTTTACAACTGTATTTTTCCTGCTTGGAAGTTGAAATTTAACGAAAAATTATAGCCTTACTAAATCTAAGTTTAGCATTAAAAAACAAAAGATATGTTAACTAAGTAGCACACAAAATTTTAGACCTATTAGATTCCGTAAAAATTCAGCTATAATTGACCGGTACACAAGTGTCCGGGTTTCAGTGTCCGCAACTGTAAGTGTTAGGAGCCGCTTTCACTGACCCAACAAAAAATTCTTGAAGTATCTGTTAATATGTAAGTTATGGACCTACATAAAATACATCGGGGCCTTTTTCAATAAAATACATTTTCTTAGAGCGCTGAGTGAGATATTTTTCCTTATAAAGGTTGTTTTTTCAGAGCTTGAGAGTTCAAAATGATAATTACAAATAGACATATTGTTGGAATACATTTTTTTTTATTATAATCTGGTAGATAATTTCATGGCATTTACATATTTTTTGAATGATATCCGGCATATGTTCGCCGCGGCTACGAGTGACATGGCTCATTCGATCAGCCCATTTTTTGACTAATTACTTTTTGCAATAAATCTGAGCAATAATTCTAAATGAGACCAATGGGACGCAAATGATGGTCATTGGGCTTAAATTCTTGCACGAGCTGTATTTTTCAGGCACGTAAGCAAAGATCATTAGGAGAAAGGCCAGCAAATTGAGCAGGACGACGAATTGACATTTCGGCATCTTCTTCTACATGAACTTCGCGAACAGATGATTTTTTTTTTGTTTGAAGCAAATTTCCACAATTTGGAAGTGTTGCTCTGACGAGCTTTACTAAAAGAAATGTTAACGCAGTTTGTCATTCTCAGCTGTTAAAACATAGTTATCGAATCAATAGTTCTCATGTAGCTAAAAAACACCAGAAATACGGGCACGAAATCTGATGAATTTGGAGTATATCATGACTTATTTTCTGTAAAATACGGAAACTTTTGGAAATTGGAGAATTTCATGACTCATTTTCTGTGAACTTCGAAGGGTTTTGGAAAAATTGTTCAGAGTGTTTTGACATGTTTTTTATTGGTGGCTCAGTAGAATTCCTTATTAGTGAAATAAAAAATATTGATGAATTTATTGAAAAATACAAAACGATAGATAGATATACAAGGTGAAGTCCAAAACAAACAGGACTGAGCTAAAAGAGAAACGACAGAGTGTTTATTTATTCCCCTCTGGCCTAGAAACACTGTTTTGCGTGATCCAAAAGCTTTTCGAAAGAGTGTTTCAGGTCATTGACGAGAATGTCCTTCAGGATGACAGTACAAGAATTTTGGATGGCGTCTACGGACAAAAACCGTTTTCCTCTCATGTCTAAATGCAATTTTCCGAATAGTTAGAAGTTACAGGGAACCATATCAGGCAAATACGGTCAGTGATTGATGGTTAAAATGTGATTTCTAGTCAAAAAATCAGTCACAAGAGCGGATCGATGATTATCATCCTTCAACAAACGCTTCAAGACACCAAGATGTAAAATTGCATTGACGGTTTGGTTCATTGGCACGAACTCCATGTGGACAATTCCGTTGGAATTGTAAAAACAAATGAGCATCGACCTGATTTTTGACTTTTCCAAACGCGGTTTTTTGGATGGCGGCTCGTCTGGGGCCTTCCATTCGGTACTTTGGCGCTTAGTTTCAGGTTCATGTTGGAAACACCGCGTTTCATCACTAGTTAAAATGTTGTAAAGAGAGTTCTCGTCTTTTCTAGGCTCTTCAATGAGGTCTTTCGAATGTTGAACTCTGACAATTTTTGGTCCTCTGTTCACTTGTGCGGAATGAAAGGTGTACAGACTTTTCGTAAGCCCAAATGATCAGTTAAAATGCGATAAGTCGATGTTTTGGAAATATTCAACTCCGATTCCATGAATTTCTACGATGATTTTTGTTCATTTTTGATAAATTGACGAACAATTACGATGGAATTTTTGGTGATTACTGTCTTTGGGCGGCCCTTATGATCATTGACATTATGACCTCACAACCATCTCTGAAATCTGCAAACCACTCATGAACCCTGGCTCAATTCAAATGTTTCGGTACACGTTTTACCAATTTTAAAACAAAATTTGATATTAGCTCTTTGTTCGAAACTCATTTTTGTACCGATGACACAAACATACTGACTCTTTAGACGCAATAATTTCACGTCCACTGAATTGAATGTCACCAAGCTTTCATTGGAAGTCAGCCAGGGATACTGGAAACGCACTAACTCATTCAAAATATGCTGGCATCAAAACATTTTTATGACGCCAGTCTTGTTTATTTTGGATTTCACCTTGTAGAAGAACATATATGCATGGGAAAAATTAAAATACAAATAATTTCTATGGAAGCCAATCTACAACTAATTTAAAAGGCAACTATTGAAAATGTATCCATCTTTGTATTAATCTCCTAATTTTACTTTAGACTACTAAATTTAAGATCACTGAACAAAGAACTCTATCACGTTCCATTAGGTATCACCACAAAGTGTCTTGAAAGAGCTCTCAAAACACTCATAAATTGAAAATTAACTGCTGCTCATATATTCCCTCAATACAACAGAAAGCTTCAAAAAGAGGCATATTTACAAAATAATGGTCAAAAACTGCTCAAATTGGAGTCTCTTCCAGATCTTAGTAGCGAAATGCTCACAGCCAGGCTATCAGGGATGTGACAGGTATTGCGAGTGGTATTGAAATGCAAAAAGGCAAGCATGAAGAGGGCCTAATACTCAGCGATATTCGGACTTCCGTAGTGACTTCTTTGCTTTTAAGCGAAAAATGAGTTATTCTCACCATCTACGATGTACTGTACCCTGCTTCCCTTAGAAGCAAAAAACATTCGTTTTTTTACTTGTTGAGCTCCTGAATTGAAATATCGATATTCTCAAATCCTCACTACGAGCATTTAAATTTTTTTCCAATAACTTATTACCTTTGGATATGATAATATGATTTTCAAGGCATTTTGCTTAGATATCAACTTCGACGAGTTATTGCTGATAAATTTTCTTCGCCTCATCATTCAAAAGCAGAATAATATTTCTTAACTTTATCGCATTCATTTAAAATTTGCCACTCCATGCCATCCAAAATCCAAAAAAAGCATAAAAATTCACACACATACCCACACACACAAGGAATAGAGCAAAGCAGTGAAACAACAAAACAGAATAGAAATGTAACAAATCGAGCGAATTATAACTCAAGTCGATGTAGTCAGTGCGCCATCTGGGATTTAGTTGCTTCAGCAATAAATTCTCTCTATGCCGCGAACAAAGATGTTGCAGCTACATTTTCTATGCCCCACAATGAAATGGGATGGAAATTCGAGCTCCATCCAGCTATCCAGCCAGCCAGCAACAATAAAACAATTACAACAAAAGTTGCGAATAAACATGCAAAAGAAATGGAAAAAATGTTTTCTAATAAATTTGCTTTATGTGCGCGGCCCTCAAGACGCTACGAGGCCAGAGCAAAGCGTGGAGCAATGCCATTGTTGGGGTAATCTGTGGCAGGCAAGGACGTAGCGGGAGCGGTTTTAGTGAAATAAAGTTTTATATTTGAGCGCCACATACAAACAAACAAGTAATAGCTGAAATAGCGGCCGAAGTTGAAGGAGGTGAAAAGGCAGGCGAAAGGAGCGCACCAAAATGAAGGAATCTCCCGGCCGCAACAGCCACAGCAGTTTCTGCTTCAGCGCCACGCTAAGCACTTGCCACCCAATTGTGCCATTAATATTACCGACTAAGAAGCGCGCCGCACACACACACACACTGACATATAGACACATTGCGCCTCCTAACCTGTCTAATACAATGTTTCTACATTTTACTGCTTCTATCATATTTGCCACGCGGAGGCAGGTGGCTGATAATTCTGCTTTTCGCTATCCTAACTCCAAACAAAAGTTCTGTGGCGCAAAAATGCTAGCGAAAAAAGTGAATGCGTGGAATGGAAAAGGTACAATAAAAATCGAAGAAAGGTTCGCGAAAAGATTCCTACTACTGTTGCTGCTGCCGTTGTAGCTGGTGCTGGTCGTCGACATGAAGAATGTGGCAGCAGCCGACAGCAGGTGAGGCGAAGGTGAGGCGCTGGAGGGCGCAGCACGGAGAGGGACGTACTTAGTTTTCATTGCTGAAAAAAGGATTTTTGTGTAAGTTAGAAAAATTTTCGAATGAAATAAAAACCCAAACCCAGGGTGCTGGCGTTGGCGACAGCGACAAAAGCGACAACAGCGCGACGATTAGGCGCAGGGATGAGAAGGAAAAAGGACGAAAGTAAAATGGCGCGGATGCTTGTATGCTTGTGACAGCGGTCGGTAGCGTGCGCTCTGAAAAAATTAGAGCAATGCTGCCGCGGACGGATGGCTGTGAGGTGTATCCAATATTTTAAACGCGTTGTAAAATATGTACGTGTGTGTGTATGAAAGTATTTACATTTGAATACAGTTATGCTGGATAGCATACATGCATATATATGTGCATGTGTGTGTGCTCAACGCGCGCCGGTTGCGTGGAGTATTCATCATTTAAGCTAACAAATTTCTCCAAAAATGGGTTCGCCTAAAAAAACATTGAAAAGTAAAAACTTATAATGTATCCACACACTCACACACACGCACGCACACCGAGAGACTTGTGTGCATATGCTGTACTTGTACTTGTAAAACCAAATAGCGAAAGCAGCGCGCTGAGCGCAGAAATTTTTGTTCGGTACGTAAACGTCGCGCGGATGTGTAATGGAGCGACGCGGTAGCAGCCCGAAATTACGCCCGACCACAGCAGCTGCTAACGCGTTTGACGTAGTGGTAGACGTCACTGCCAGCGCAGTAGTTGGCGCAGCTGGCAATACCATTGCCAATGCCACTGCCTGCACCTTCGTCACCATCGCACCCGTACCGCCGCCGCCGCTGCCGCCTCATTCAATTTCAGATTTTTAGAAAATTGTTGTTGCCGCGCTCCCCATTAATGTTGTGTTGCAGTTTTTGTGTATACAATTAAAAATGTAAATCAGTCGTCCTTGCAGAGCGCATAGCGCGTGCCCTTTCATGCGTCTCAGTCCTTATGCGCACGCGAAAAGGGGGCATTGCCATCGTCGCCGTTGTCGTCGTCGTTGACTTCGTCGTAGATGGAGTAACTCAAGTTTTTGAGGCAGAGGTAAGAGCGCTACGCTAATGGCAATTTTTCGCCTCTTTTTTTTAGCTGGCATTTTGTTGTTGGTTTTGCTGCCGATTATTTTGTTTTGCTTTCTATGTAAACTGCGCGCGGAGTGAGGTAGTGGAGTTGAGCGGTTGCATGCGGTACATATTACATATTTATGTGTACATATTTATTTATTTCGTGCGCGTACTCACAAGCAACCATTCGCGCGGCAGCCTTTTTTGTATTTTGGAATTCGGGATTTTAAAATGTGAAGTTTTTTTTTACTACTACGACTACTTCTCATTTGCGTATTCAAACACACACACACACCAGTGAGTGCGTGCAACTAGAAGGGTGTTTCCGGCACATCATTACAACAACAACTAACAATAGCAACAGGAGCACTAAAGCACCCAACAACTCGGCGGAAATGTGACGTGGATGTGGAGATGTGACGACGCTAGTGCGTAGTATTTGGCGCTGAGGCGCGTGGGCGGTCGCGGTGAAAAATATTTCGCATATGTTTGCATAGACGCGGCATAGTCATGCGGGGAGTAGCGAAAAGGTTTTAGTAAGTAGTAGAAAGTGTGAAGGAAGGTGCCAGTGGGAGTGGAATTTAATATGGAGTATTTGTTGGTTGGCAATGGTGGCCGCGGGCACGCGTCCCAAGGAGGGGCTAATGAGCGGAGGTTGTGGTGATGCACGTATGTAAAATATATACATAGTGCGTGCGCACGCACACACTCACGCACTTGGAACGATGCGCATACATATGTAGACATGAATGCGCCAAACATCCAAACGCAATTAGACAGGCGCTTTTACTCGTATGCCATTGCCTGTGAGCGCGTGGGGCTGAGTGGGTACGTCGTTGTGTGTGTGTGTTTGTAGAGTGCGTCTAACATAGGGACGCGGGTGTTTAAGATAAAAATTAGGCAAAGGGTAGTTTTTTAATGATTTTAACGGCGCTGTCACATGTACGAGCTAACGAAAGACTCGACGCAAGAACAAATACAACCATACACTTACATAAGTATGTACTTGCTTCAGTGTGTACACGTATATAAGTAGGTATATGGAATGTGTGGAGTACGAGTAGAAGGCCCTTATAGATAATACGTAGATTCTGAAATTTGTTAATAGTGCGAATGTGTGCATTAGGGTGGGTCGGTGTGTCACATGCGATCGCTTAGTAGAACAACTGGATTACTTGGGGCATCTGTACGACAGTATCCAAGAAACTGCTTGCAGGAAGCTGGTTTGATATGTTTAAAATATTTCCCATGCCACAAAAAGTCAGTAAAATATCGAAATCGGAAATCGAAACTTATTGATGACAAAAATATTTTCGGAGACTTACGATTGTCCATCGAGCAGGTCTTAACTCTCAATTTGACATGCCACGCACAATAGCACAGTAAATTTATTCGGCGTTGGAGAAATATTAGGCGAAGTAAAATGATCTGAGCCATGCTGAGTTACATCGAGTTATATTACACGGCGACTTAAAGGTGACATTCTAAAGCCGGATATGGAATAAAACGCGTCAATGGTATCCGCCTAAAAACTTCGTCACTTTTATTTTGATGAAATTTGGGAAAAGAAGTCCTATTGGTTAAGGTTTAGTTGTAAGATCTTCATTTCCGTCGTATTTCTTTCAGAGCTCTCTGGTATTCTGGGCACTTACTGCTGGTCATCGCATGTCTTGTGTCACATACATTTTTCTTCTTGCATATTATGCAGTTTGCTGCTTGCTTGTGTGCAATTTTTGGCCTGATGATCTTTGTTGCCGCATTTAAAGCAGACGCTAGAGTAGTCAGCTGGGCTTTTGCAACTTCCTGCCACATGCCCATATTCCATACATTTGAAGCATCCTTTTGGTTCCATTTTCTCTCGTATGCGACAAATTACAAGGCCTATTCGGATTTTGTTTGCTTCAAGCAGCTTGGTAGCGGTCTCCGGCGTTACTCTTAGTGTCGCTGTTTGTGTTCCTCCGTATGCTTTTCGTAGACCCAGAATCGCTGAGGCAGGTACGTCGAGTTCCTTGAACTGTTTTGTTATCACCTCATGCACTTCTTCTTTTGTGGTGATTTCATCAAGGTCTCGGATCTCCACTTGCCGCAGCTCCGTTAGAGCCCTGACTTCTACCGCTTCTCCTAAAGCCGCCTTAACAGCTTTATGGATTTTCAGGGTGTTTGGGTCAGATGGTTTTGCCAGCACCAAAAGTAACTCCCCTTTGGCGGTTTTTTGACTCCTTGTATATCATTATTCAGCTCCTTTAGGTTTGGCTCTGACTTAACCCGCTTCAGAATTTCCGCATATGATATGTTGCCAACGCTTTTTACTATTATCGCGTCCTTTCGCGGTGGCCTCTGCCGTTTTCGATTTCTTCTTACATCGTTCCTTTCTGCCTTATCGTCTGATTTGGGTGTAGTTTGTGTTAAATTCTTCCGGGTTTTCTTGGATTTAACCATCTCCCATTTTCGGTTTCTACGTGTTCTGTCATTTTAACTGGCGTATTTCTCAAAGCTTCGACTCGATTATTTTTGTTTCTTTTGGCAGGACTTTTCCATGCAGCGGCGTTGTCGATTGCTCTTTTTGGCGTAGATTCTATACGCTTAATAAGAGGTGAAGTTTGGGTACATCCATCTTTGACAGTAGATGGTTCTCTATGTACCCCTCTTAACGCCAGGTTTTCCGGAGTAAGGATAGATCCCTCCAGTGTTTTGTCCAGGCCCGTTATGTACGTGACCAAATCTCGCATTGTCTGGTTTATGTTCCTCTTCGGAAGCTCCATCATTTCGGCTAGTTCTTTGACTTTATCGCCGATGGCTCGATATATTTCTTCGGTCGTCATCGCTTTCGTGAAACCAAAGTGCTGCATGCACGGTGATGCCGACCTGGTTCTTTCCGTGCCTGGTGGTGAATATGCCAAACTATTATACAGTAGCATGAATTGTTCGATGAAGGCATAAATGAGTGGGTGCCGAGCTAGAGGAGCTCAGAATATGTTTTTTTTTTGAGCCAGTCAGTGTTATTTTTTCTTGAAGTGCGAGTTAAAGTAACTTTCTTAGAAATTCGTACAGATGTCGCTATCCGCAAACTGGAGTTTGAGGGTCTTACCAAGACAATCTTTCCGAGTAGGCAGGATTAGAACGAGAGGAAAATATATACCGACACTGATACCTCTGTGCTCACTGATGGTTCCGAGATGGAATCGGGAGTTGGAGCAAGGGTTTTCTCTGAATCAGCCAACTTATCTATTTTCTTAAAACTGGCGAATGCTGCTAGTGTTTTTCAGGTAGAAGTCTTTGCGGTCCTGTCAACTGAATTGGTCTCAGAGATCTCTTGACCGGTCATCGGCATCCATCTGGCTACTTTTAAAGGGGAATGGCACAACTGTTTTCTCAGAAAAGCGCAGATCACATGGAGCTTCATTTCATCGGGCGCAATTTCGAAAGGCCTTTGGCCCCAGTTTAATAGACGCGGGACTCAGAACGTCCTAGGGACTTCACGTTATTCAATTTCCAAGCTCGTAGCTATGTTTACCGGCTATTGGATGATCGTCACCCGCGCAGAAAACTTAGATTTACCATCTAATCCCTTTTGCAGAAGCTGTGGGGACCTTACGGTGAAGGAGACTGTTTGGCACTTTCTCTCTAAATGCCCGTGTTTGACAGCTAGACGATTAAGGTAGATGGGCACTCCTTTATTCGACAGCCTAGGGAATTGCTCCAACCTAAATCGCACCAACCTTCTCCGTTACGTCAACAGCTCTGATTGACTGTAATTATCTGCCCGTTGGAGGACTCAAAATGGTACCAAAGCGGCGTTTTAGTGCTACTTTGGGAGTGGAAGTCTGGTACTTCAATCACTTCAGCTACCTATAATAATAATAACTGTCGGTAGAAAGGTATGAGTTACCTTTGTTAGTTATTAATTTAGGTGCCGTAAAAATAAATTCTTTCATAGCCACAACGCCGAGCAACTTTTTAATTCCTGTTTTCTGATCGCGGAGAGTGCTGAGGTATGGATTACCGTTCAGTTCGATACGCAGATTGCCACCAAACTCGTAAAAAAGAGGGCACGTAAAAAGAACGGAAAATCAAATTCAATTTAACTCGAGTACTCAGCACATTTTTGATGCGCTTTTAGTAAGACAGAGTGGGAAGACAGCGTGTAAAATTAACAACAAGGTTTTTCGAACACAAGCCGTGAATCCGCCTTAAGAGAAAATGAAATAAATACCTTATACAGAATTTTTTCCGTAATCTCCGATAAAAAATTTGAATAAATTCGAACCATTTTCGAGACGAAAAAAATTCTACAGCATATAAAAATTTATTGAATTCAAAAAATGTGTTTACTTAAAAAATGGTTACAAATTTTTTTTACAATTTTTTATCGGGGAGCACGTATAACTCTTACACGAATAAACCATTTATTTGTTTGAAAATATTTTTTGCCCAAAAAATTTCTCGCAGTCGCAAAGTGCAGCTTCTTATTAACACCAAATGTGAGATCTGAATATTTTGGGTTGCATATCTTGGCCAAAGGTATGCAGTTTATGTTCGCATATTTATCTTCCTGGGCGTTTTTATTAGATTACCAATTTTTTAGGAACTTTGAAACGTAAAATTAAATTTTAAATTAAGAAATACCATCAACAAACAAAGTACGAGCCTCGTCCCAAATTTTTCATAATACTTGAACACTCATTATAAATTTTCTTTATTATATTTTATTTCCACGGACTCGCGCTACTAATGCCTTTTCTCTCAGCAACTAGGCACAAAATTCTCATTCTCAAGGTGCTTCCATGACTGACCTATTGGAGATTTATCTCATGAGAAGGCAGAAGGGAAAAACAAAAGCTTGCGGAACTTTAAGTTAAATTTTTGCTAGAAAAACGTCACGCGGCGCATCTCTGACAGATTAATTGATTCAGTTACTTTTGAGTTCCGATCACCTCACTACTGGCTTAAGTAAACTAGTAGAGTAGATGGACAAATTTATGCCGCGGAGCGTTTTGAACTCCTATATTCTTGTTAATTTTCTAAGAGATTTGATACCAGTCGATAACTTTGGGAGCCTTCGAAAATACCGTTATATGGAAGAGAGCGTGATTATCGCCTAATTTCCAAAAGTTACCAAAAATGTTTTAGTGGGGCTAACCAAAATACGTGTAACCAGTTTGGTAAAGCGGTATCCAAGATACATATTTTTTATAAGTGGGCGCCCATTTTCCTTAATTTATTAAAAAACAAAATTTTTGTTTAAATTTGCTCTGCGTACACATTTTTAGAATTTGGCTACAGTAGTTACTTAAATATGCATTTTCAAAAAGTACCGTTACACGGTAGGCTGGCGTATTTTTGATCTGGTTCCACTGGTTTTCACTATCAAATAAGCGTACTATTACGAGATTTTATTTAGTTCCAGAGAAAGACTGAAGAAACCATTTTTCACCGCTGTTCCATACAAGTGGAACCACTGTGCATTGCTTTTTTCATCCATTCATTCATTCATTGCCTCATTCTCGAAAGCACTCCCAATTGGTCTTCTTAAATGCCTCTCCTCGATATATTGCCAGATTGAAACAGACACTATTTTTTGAGTTTGTGAAGCAAATATTATTCAGTTCCTTACAAAGAGTTAATTACTCCAAGTGTTCGAGTCCTAACCATCCAAGATGAAGTCAGAAGTTAGCGACGAGTGTTCCCTTAATGATGTAATACGAGTATCTAGCAGAACTCGTAGCTTGTGGCGAAATATATGAATGCTTTTTACCGTGGGCTGAAGTTGTGTTTCCTTGACAATTTTGAAATGTTCCACTTTCTTGTTGCCAAATATATAATTTCATCATTTACTCACTAATTTAACTTGCGAAAAAATTCCTTTTCACTTTCCATAACACTTTCCTATTCTCTCACGAATATATTTTTGTTTTATTTTACGGCCTCATCCTCCCTCGCCTCCTGGCACTCATGCGGCATCCTCCTCATCACTGGCAATTTTTCATTTTAATTTTCATTAGCGTGTACCTTGAGCTTCTTGCGATTTTTTCTAAAATTCCGCACATGTACGCTTACTTTGAAATTATGTAATGAGCGTATAAAATGTAGAAACGCAACAACAACATAAACACCGCAAAGGTTGCATGTAGAGTAACCTACAAAAAAAAAAAAAGATGAAACTTTTCGTAATTTTTCAATTTGACAACGGAAATTGCCTAGGGAGGTGACATGAACACACACACACACCCACATGTGAATATGTATTTTGTGCTCGCGTGCACACACACTTTTACATATGCATTTATGTTTGTAAGTAGCGCCACTTGCCACACCGCAAATGTACATATGCAGAAGAGCTCATGTCGGGCGCCTCCTAGCCACCCCCTCAAGCTCAAGTTTCGGCATGTGTAAAGCCAGCACACACTCACATACATACGCGCAGGCTTGCGTTTTTGTGTAAGTGTGTGCGTGTGTGCTACGCTTCGTTTCGTTCTTTCTAATAATTAATTTAAAACTTTTTCTTTTAGATTGAACAAAAATGTTGCTTTTTTACTTTCGCTCTTTTGTCTGAGCATGTGTGGGTGTGTGTGTGTGTGCGTGTGGGTATTGCTGCTGTTGCTATTGCTACTGCTGCAGCCGCTGTTATTGTTGTTGTGCAACTCCTCAGCACTTGTTTTTGATGTATGAAAGTGCGCGCTAATTAACATTTTAAAAATTTCATGTGCGGTTCCTTCGGGAGCTTCAGGCTTCCAAAAACAAAATTGACAAAAAAACAGAAAAACAGAAAAGAAAAATGGAAAAGGAAACAAAATAAGTATTACGTATAGGTATATGTGCGCACTTACATGATAGTAGTGAAAAAGGGTAGCTGCGTTAAGTAACGCTTCGCGGATTCGGCTTGGGCTCATTTGCAGCCGCTCGAAAAGATTCGTCAAGAATACACACATACACACGTTCTCGTAATCACACAAATACACACACACAAACGAGTGCCTCATGCTTTTCATCCAATGAGATGAGATGCCTAGTCAGAGTTAAAAGTATTTGTGGATAATAAAACTCGCAATGAAGTCTTCGATGTTAAGAATTTAAATATTTCTGTCAAAATCGAAGTGAAAGCATAAAAAATCGAATCCAAGTGAAGTCGAATTCAAGTGAAAACATAAACACTTATACTTTAAATAACGTTGATATGGACCAAATTGAATGGTACTTTGGAAAATTTTAAGCGATGTTGAAGTAAGGAATAATTCATATTTTCCACGGAACTCAGCTATCTAACTGGCCTGCTAACAAAATTTGTAAAGCGCAAGTACTCCAATCGGCATTCCAACTAATAAACAGCATCAAAGAGGCATTACCTACCCCAGGCAGAATAACTGAGACCAGGTTTTTAAGTCATTATCAGTGCATCAAATAGGCAAAACTGATCGGATAAAACAACGACCACCTTTAGTAGTGAGGAAGAGCTAATACGAGATTGCTTTATATTTATCTACTTTTACTAGGTCATTCAACAGGGCAATTCAATAATATTAAGCCTGATAAACACCAAATGCTAGCCTCAGAATACAGTAAAAAGATAACAAAAATTAGGACTTTTTAAACTGTCCTTGAGGTACTGCAAGCTTTCAATTTTTTATAAGTTTCAGAAATAATAATTATTATAAAACACTGCATTTTTATCCCATACTGTTTTGGACCTTGCAGACAGTACAGGGTGTTTAAATAATACCGCAAATTTTCTTTTTTATTGTCGCAACTCCGTCCTTTTTAGAACAATTCCCCTGCATTCCCAGCACAACGGATTTCTGTAGGACCAAGGACATCAATTTCAATAAATCCTTGGTCACAGTATTTCCTTCCAAAGAGGAATGGGATAACGGGCTCATTGTTAAGATAAATGACTTAAACATCTACACAGATGGTTTAAAACTGGACAACCAAGTAGGTGGAGGGGTCTACTCCGACAAACTCGGAATATGCCAATCATTTCGCTTACCTGATCATTGCAGTGTATTTCAGGCGGAAGTCACTGCCATAAAAGAGGGACTTAAAGAAATAAAAACGAGAGTATTATCCACAAATGAAGTCTTCATTTACTCGGACAGTCAAGCTGCAATAAAAGCGCTGGAATCAAAAACGCACTCGTCAAAAACAGTTCTAGAATGTTTTAAACTACTAGATGACGTATCTAAGCGCTACAAGGTGCACGGTGAACTTGCAAGAACCGGTACAACGCTCGATCTCGAACCGGATAAGGCGCTGATACCCATGCCCATAGCCACTTGTAAATTACTTATAGACAGGGAAACCATCAAAAAGGTAAATACAATCTGGCAAAACCTCACAACATGCGAACTAAGCAGACAGACATGGCCGAACTGGAACAGCGGTCGATCGAAGATCTTGCAAAGATTCAACAGAGAATCTATAAGAAAAATGATAGGTGTTTTAACTGGTCATTGTTTAATAGACAGCCACGCTAGAAGGTTAGGACTCCCGTACTTCGATTTCTGTAGAAGCTGTCTTAATACAGAAGAAGAGGAAACAGTCAGACACCTTTTATGTGAGTGTGAAAGCCTAGCTATGAGAAGGCTGCGCACTCTTGATACAGCATTTCTAACCGATGTAGCGGACATAGCCCATCTAAAACTAACGAAGCTCTGCTCGTTTATTAAAGCAACCGGATGGTTTGAAAAGGAACACGTAGAGTAAGGATAAGCTCCAGTGGTATCACAATGGACCTGCCGAAGGTCTAAGTGTGTCTTACGACAACCACCCTACCTACCTACCTAACTCCGTCCTTACCTACAAGAACAAGAGAAGCAGCAAGGCTTTCGTCAGAACAGGTCCACAACGGACAGTATATTTATTTTACAACAAATTATGGAAAAGTCAATCAAGTTCGATAATTCTGCCTTTATGTGTTTTGTTGATCTTAAAAAAGCGTTTGTCCGCGTCGAAATTGAGGCTGTACTGCAAATATTAAAAGAAAGAAAGGTGCCTCGACAAATCCTACAAGTCATCAGCGATCTCAACACCAGGTGCTCAACAAAAATAATGGTAAATGCTAAATATAACAAAAGTATAAATTGCACTAACGGAATACGGCAAGGTGATTCCTTATCTCAGAGGGAAGCAATTAGCTGGATACAAAATGAACAATGAAAACAAATCAATAATTTGTTACGCGGACGACGCTGTTTTGGTAGCTGATTGCGAAGATAATCTTCAAAAGCTTTCGCATCGTTTCTCTGTCTGTGCTGCTAGCGCTGCGTTTGCTTGAGTTCACTAATATTAAAAAAAAAAACGACAAAATAAAATAAAAATAAATAAAAATTAATAATTTTTGAACTGAAAACATGGGATGAGCCTCTCAAAACCCATACTTGATACTTTCCTTTGCCTAACTAAACCTCCCTCTGTCATTCTCAGCCCCCATCTGCTGAAAAACAGGGCAAACTAAACTCTGCGCTGAATAAAGAGAGGCTTTTATTAACGCGAAATATGAAATTTCTATAGAGAAAAGAGAACTGCAAGGCAAATACCCAAGAATTGTCCTGCACTGATGCACTCAGCAGAGCCCGGAGTGACAATAAATTAATGGACGTCGCCATGAATTCTAGCGTCTTATGTTTCCTGTGGGACGCAGAATTAAAGGGCACTCTCTAAATTCTTGAAGGGGGCTCGGAATATCTCAAGGTTGCAGTGGTGCTTCCACAAACATAATTATAATAAATACATTTAATACTTGGAAAGCCTGATTTTGAGCCACTTTTCCGAGCAGCCGAGTTTCTACCTGTGTATATATTTATTCCTTCCGCTCCATAGTGAAACATAAGGTCTCAATACCTATGTTAATGGCAACAAATATCCTAATGTTAATCATCGACGTACGTATGTGGATCAGCATGCGACTTGATGTACCCTTTTAATCAACAGAAGTTCAAGTTAATTTGAGAAAGGAAATATAATTTAAAAAGTAATAATAATATTCAAAATATATATAAAAAACCACTGAGTTTTCTACTCAGGGAGTTCCTGCCAAGATAATCCGCCTCATCAAAGCTCTCTACGAGAACTCCGAACTGGCAGTGCTTCACAAAAGCGATATCAGCGATTGATTCACTACCAACGCAGGCGTAAGGCAAGATTGTCCCCTGTCGCCCATTCTCTTCGCCATCGTCCTTGATGATGTCATGAGCCAACTGACCCTGCACACAAAAGGCATCGTATGGAGTTTCGCCAGCCATCTTGAGGACCTGAACTTCGCCGATGACATCTACCTCCTCTCTCATAAACTCTCCGACATGCAAGCGAAGGCGGACAAAGTAGTCGCGCTGGCACGCACTGTCGGACTGGAGGCCATCATCAGACCAAGGTTGAGAGTTAACCACAATAATGCAAGGCAGATATTGGTTGATGGATTCCTCGGCTGCATCATCACGGTAGATGGTGTAGCAGATGAAGATGGCAACTGCAGGCTAAACAAAGCAAGGGCGGCATTTGGGCGAAAGTATGGGAGAGTTCGCAAATCTCCAGGCGCACTAAACTACGAATATTCGGCTCAAGTGTAAAGGCAGTATTGTTCCACGGAAGCGAAACATGGCTGGTCTCTAACACCATCACACAGAGGCTACAATCCTCCATCAACAAATGCCTCCGCATCATCTGAAGAATATTCTGGCCAAACACCATCAGTAACGACGCACTGTGGAGATTAACGAACGAGGAACCCATTCTTAGGCAAATCAAACGCAGAAAGTGGCGATGGATAGATCGCACTGAGAAAACCACTAGATAGCATCACGAGAATGGCACTTAACTGGAACCCGCAAGGGAACAGATGTCGCGGTCGACTAAACAACACTTAAAGAGGGTCGATGCTGCGCGAGCTAGCAGATACCAACATCTCATGCGACGATGCAAAAACAACAGCACAGAACTGTGTACGATGGAGGAGTCTTGTCGAGGCCCTATGCTCCCGAGAGGAGTGAACAAGGAAAAAAAAAGATATATAAAAAAAAGATCAACATAATTTGTACTAGTGTGAGATTTTTAATGTTCAAATGGCGAGACGTACTGAAAAGAATCGGCTAACTATTGTCAAAATATGATAGTTGTCACTGGAATTCAACCTTACATCAAACATTACCCTCTACCAGAACACCGTCCATTGTGCGAAAAAACCTGACACCTACTTGGACGTAATGCAATAAAAAGGGACAACTAAGACTGCTGAGTTTTGACTCGCAAAGTGAGAGCAACTGAGGAGATGATGGTTAGATGATCGCAGTCAGCTTCCGTAAAAGGTGCTCTTACTTATTTTTAAAATTTCAAGCATTAACGAGAATTTGATAAATTCGAAATAAAGGGTGTAAGAGCCAATTCTGTAGATATATATATATATTTGTATATACATATATGGTATATAATAAAACGGTGTGCTATCTCATTGTTTCTGTTAGTAACAAAAAGAAGAAACCATGATGAAAGGAATTCAGAAGGTGTGCACAAGATCCGGCCGCTAACTGCCTCTCGCGAATTTGAATGAATCAGCTCATTTGGCTGACGTCACCGGGGTCATGACAACACTTTGATGATATACGAAAAAAATCAGCAGCCTTTACTTCGCTGACGCCTGAATAACGTACTGAAATGATTGGAAGAGTGTGTGAAATAAGCGAGCAGAATTCTACTGTCGATTACCCGCTGACGTGGCAGTCGATATAGCTCGCACGATTTTGTTTTTACTTTTTGTTTTTCACTTTAGCAGGTTGGTCAAACCTACTATCTACTAAACTATCACCTTTGGCGAATCCAAAAATCTAAATTCACCCGCCAAAACAAAGAAATATTCAAACTTATATGTTTCAATAATTAAAAACAAAGAAAATTACGAAGTATACAACTTCGCTTCCGCCGTTTTCCCTCATAATTTTAGTTTTCTTTTCCTCATCTTCTGCCTAGCGCGTGAATTCCGCACCGGGAAAAAATCCTCGTTTTTTGAGCTCATCCATGAATCGATTCATTTTTTTATTCGCTTCTCAAACGTACTAATTTACTCTCGCCACCAGCTCGTCATGTTGATTTCTATAGTTTTTAATGGTTGTTTTCACCAAAAATCAGTTCCACCATAAAGCTTTCGCACCACACACGAGAAAAGATTACGATGTGCTTAGGCTATTGTTTTCTATCCCGTACCCACAATCAACCACGCACAATCTTCACTATTACGAACGCCATTTTCGCCGGAAAATCCTGAATTTATATGCACACATGCATACAATTATAGATACGTACATATGTGTGTACCCACACACTGCTTTGATTATAGTCACATGCGCGTTGCTCATTTAGATGTAAATATCTACATTTTCCCCGGCTTTTCAGCCGAATTTTACATTGTGTTTGCTTGTCTTCTAGGGGTGAAAGTTCAAGCATTAATTAACCCCAAGCACACATGATTGAAATGGACACACAGAAGGGGTTAGCTTTATTTACGCTGTTCGCTGCTGGGATGACCTGCCGCCACTAATAAAACATGTTTGTGTTTTGATTTCGCTTGAGAATTACCTTCCTGCTTGCCTATAAACTGTGCGCTCTGAAGACAAGGAAACCGGCGGCATGGCTTGTGTCATTTCCATGGTCTCTGACGCAGTGCTACAATGATTTTGCGTATAAACCGGTAATGCGGTAATTGGTAGTTGTCCCATTGACGAATCAAAAGTTTTACGAGTTAACCATTTAGTCGGCGTGCATGTGAGAGGGTAGCTCGCCCTTTAACCCCTGCTCAAACAGGTCATAGGGCAATGGATGTGTGCTTTTTTGTGTGCATGGAAATCACTGCTCAGTCACTTAACCGGTTCGACGACACATACGCATTCACAAGTGTCCCTTCGTCGGCACGCTCGCAATCGTCTTCACTTGTCTAAATATTCACCGGATTTCGGCTTCTCATTTTCATACTTATTTAGGACACAAATCCATACACGCATTGGTATTCATTGTTATTCAATGCTTCGCCAACGCGGGATGTGATGACACCAGCCCGCTTACCCGACCGAGCTGTGAAAACTAGTTTGTAATAGAAAAAGAGCGCCCACCAGACGCCATGAATATGTTGAGTGAAGAAAAGCTGTAAAAACAACAACCACTACTAAGTCCTATCATGTGTGACAATATTCGAAGGACTTTTGGGATTTTCCTATTATCTGCGTTAAGTTGTTTGCGGTGAAATGGCTTCTTTCTGTTCGTAAACTTTGGCTGCGATTTCACTTACGTTCCGTTTGGGGTAGAAAATCCCTAAAATTTCCATATTATCGAGACATAACTAGCAAGTAAACTTTCACACATACAAACATACATACACAGTCCTGTATTAGAACGAATGCCATATGGTGGTGTCACGTATGATCTGTGTCAATTTGTACGCCAGTTGTCACGGCTGGCGCGGGGCGGCAAATGTCGTATGGCAACAAGTTGCCTTTTTTTGTCATCGAGACAACTGCCGATAAAGACAGAATAAGGAAGCAAAGCATAAACTAAGGCGTTTACCGACAACCCAACAGATAAAGGCATCAAGTGAGGACAGTATTTAGCACCGGACGACCACACACGAAGACGAACAAACATGCACACACGCGTGTGTGCGAGCATGTCTCGCATTCAAGCGCAAGAGACCTTCAGGCGCGTCAATGGAAAAAGGGCAACCAAATAAGACAGTCAGTCGGAAAGCAAGTGGTTGGGTGCTGATATGGGTCGTAAGTATGATAATGTATTCATTGTGGCCGGCATTTGAACTTGAGCTTCCGACGATGTTTATGCCGTGCGATGTGGAGATGAGGTGGGTGGAGTGACAAAGAGGAAGTTGTCAGCTGGCAATAAAATCTAAGAACAACCGACATGCCGTCGCATTTGGCTCGCTGTTGGCTGGCTTGCTTGCTTACATACCATGTCTGAGCATACATGCATGGGGATGGTCATAGGGGGCGCACACACACACTCACACCCATACCCTCCCTTACATATGTGGGTGAAGGAAAGCATTACACATATGCTGCGGCACGCCGACACTGGGACACTTGCGTCGCGCGAGTTTGGGTATATCTTTTGGCCTTTCGCATTGCTTCACCTTGGGTTGGGCAAATTACCGGCATCGTGGGTGGGTGGATTTATGCGTGCAAAGTGCTGATTTTGGGTTAAGTACAAGACGACCTTGGCCTTCTTCTGCCAAGGCTTTGCGCGCAAAAAAACCAACAGAGGCGGGGGTGTGTCGGCATGTCTGCTGAGGGCACAGCATGTCTGCCATGCTGCCGGTAATTTTATGCGTCGTGTGAGTCAAGGCCGATGGTCTGCCAATTCAGTAAGTGGGCAGTCAGTGCTTGGCTGTGGTAAGATTGTTAACATGCGGAGGCATGGCCATGTACGCATACATTACCGCTACGGTTTGGGACATTCAAATAAGCACATACGTTTACACACATACATACGAAGACGAAATTGGTTGTTGTTTTTGTATTGTAACTTATAAACGTTTGCTTGAGACGACTTTTGTTGCGAGATGTGCGAAGGCAGCATTTAACCAAATATTTAAATATTTTTGAAGCAGTCAGATTTAGTTGACGAAAGAAAGGCATTTTGTTCTGTTTTCAGTAGCACACCGTCCCCTTTCCGTCGCCCTCACATTGACCCAGTTAATCGTTGATTTCCGCGGATTTCAGTTTACAGAGTTACCTCCTTCATCTTCGCTTCCTCAGCTTTTTAATCTTTGTGTGTGTCAGTAACATCCTCAAGCCTACCGTTTTCATTCTTTCTGAAGCAGACATCCATCGGACCAGCTAGCACACACACATCTGCTAAGTACATCCACCCTCTGCCAGAAACCAGCGAATGTCTCTCACGGTTACTTGCGAATTTCGATTTCACTTTCGTTGAGGAAATCGTCCCTTTCACCGTCCGTCGTCTGTCGTAGCGACCAAACGACTGTCTCAGCACGAGTTGATTATGTCTGCTGACTGTAATTTGCTTTACGCCTTGTCTGTAGGTGGGCATTTCCGCGTGCATGTGCACGCGTTCAAGAGGCGGTCAATGGCTAAGGCGAGTTTCGTTTTGCTGGCTTCGTTTCGTTCGCAGATGGCGCGAGAGGTTAATGTACGCCCCACCACAGTTTTAGTAATGTGTAAGGAGTCGTTGTGTGAAGATGTGCTGTACGCTTTCATTTAGCCGGCTAGTAGTCATGGCAAGACCAAGGACACTGAGAATACTTTCCTAGAACTCGCACATTTTTCTTGCCTCTGTGGCTTCACTACGAAAGTGAAAGTAATCATGTCGCAGCTGTTAAGGAAGCATCAAACTGAGGTGACGTAGGAAACGTGAGAAAAATGGGCACTCACACCAGGACACATAGTTTTCAAAAGGCTGTGGGCAGTGGGTGGGGACAATTGTGCCACATTAAAACCTCCATTCTCCAGCCAAGAACGTGCAAGTAAATTTTTCTTTGCTTTCCAGTTGCGTTGTGTCGTCATCACCTGTTGCATTGTACATTGCAGGTGCCGGTGGATTACGAGTCAAATGGCAGCAGTGTCCGGAAAAAGTGCCAACAATAACAAGCACGAAAATCTCGCAAAGTCAGAGGTGGCGGTGGAGGTGGAAGTGGAGAAAGCGAAGCACGAATATCAAGCCGTGTACTGTGACGTCGCTAGTGGCAGTGGCTACGACAACGACAAAGTTGATGTCTGTCAGCGATGACACTAATGATGTTGTTGCTGCCTTTCTCACCCACTCTGGTGCGTATGTAATATGAATGTCGTGTGCGACATCACTGCTATGGTTGTCGATAGCAGTCGTTAAGAATCATTCAGTTTTGACGACACTGCCCTTGGGTGGGGTGGGGGCAACGCAATATTTTAAGCTTGCGGAAACCACTGATTTGTCTAGAAGTCGGATTTACGGACTTACACGCACGAAGAAAATTTCTAATGAAAAATTAAAACATTTCTTAAATGCGAAATAACTACCAATCGGACTTTAATTGAGTCAAATCTTACTTGGGTTTTCAAAAATGAGAATCAAAGCTTAGTATTCTACCACTTGGACAAGTGCACACATACATGCAGTGTCTGAATTGATATATTTTCATAAATACTATAAAATAAATGTTAAAAAAAAGAAGCTTTTTGAAAAATATTAAAAACAAAAATTCTTTGACTAGGAGACGGAAAATTCTTATACAGTCCTTAAACGGACATCTTCCTACGGGTTAGATGTTAAATAGTTAGAGCTGTGTGCAAATATCATCCAAAATCATTCCCTTTTTTTTGACTTAAACATATTTTTATATTCTTCTAAATGGACTAGATGCTTTAAAAGCATCAAATCTTACATTAGTAGTCAGCATCCCTCCTTCTGAGAAGCTATACGTGAGCCTCCGAAACATATTAAAAACTAGGGGAAAAATCTGTCTCAGTTTTATGCGTAACGGGGTGTCTGGGTTCATATAAAATTGCTTAATACCTTTGTAATGAATTAGTCTGAATTAGTCTACTAAAGTGGCAGTCCAGTTCTGCTCATTCCAGATCTCGCTAAAACGTTATTTGCTTGAGATTCTCCCATTTCTTACAACTCTATTTCAACCTTCTGGCCCACAAATTTACGTAATGATGGCTGTTATTTACTGCTATTCGAGATTTCAGTATTCTAAGATGAGACCATCAGTAGAAGTGTCATACACACCTCCATGGAACACTTTTTCGCAGGGAAACTTGTGTTGCTTCAACTTTGCCCACTCTCTTTTGGGGTTGTCTATGTCGTTCGCATAGCGCAACTCCGTTGCTGGCAACTGCTATAGTTTTTAATCTACAGCCAATAACAACATTGAAAATAATGAAAACACAAAGCGAGTTGCCCGAGCACGAGTAACTCAGTGTTCCTCTCCTTTCCTCGTCTCACCCTCTTCCACAAATTACAAGTTACGCCAATAAAAACTGCCCTGTGTAAATCGGTCATGGGATTGTACGAAAAGTCGCAAATCAGGATTACCTTTGCTTCTTTGGAGGATCTTTGGTATCAACACACTAAATAAGTATCCGTCATACAACGCTTCCATCCATTTAAAGAACCAGTAATTAAAGCAAAGAATTAAAAAATAAGCTTACCTTTAACTGTCCAACAAAAATTCCTTCATGAAGGCTAATCAACGTAGAAGATATTTTTGAACTAGAAACAAAACCAACCAAATATTCGTTTAAGAGGATGAAGTTTTCTTTGATTCCCTGAGCATTTCTTTGTGTTTCTGTCGGGTGACGCTATTGGATACTGACTTTCGAGGTCTACACATGTAGATGCCATTCTCAATTGAAAATAAAAACCTATTTAAGAAAAGCATCATAATCCATATTATATCGCTGCTAGGACGCGGGCGGAAACAGATGCTCTCCAATGAATTCTGCCAGCCGCAATGTGTCCGAATTGGTTCCAGGTGGCGGTGGAAGGACTCTTGTGGGAAATTGTGTGCATCCAAGTTAGACATGGGCAAACTCTGCGTCAACTGCCCTGCAGATTCCATAGAAAAGCCATTTTGGCAACATTAACGTCTTCTCTACAGAGAGTAAGTCCAATCCAACTCCATGTTCGTCTTTTTATTGCAGCAGCTTTAGTAAGCAGAAGAAGATCCATATGGGAGACTTTCTCGGCCATAAGATACGACAGGCATTTGTTGACAAACGACTGAAGGCGTGGACTTGTGTTGTCAGATGCAAGCCAAGTCCCAAAACTATATAAGAGAACCAATTTTAGGCTGGTATTGATGATTTTAAGTCTTGTTTTTAGTGACAGCTGGCGAGATGGCTAGAGTCGGTCACAGCTAATGAAACACAGTTCATACGAGCTGCAAAAACTTTTGTGATTTGACTACCGAAGCAGCAGAACTCATCCACATCTTCGATACTGATGGCGTTTTCGTTAGTAGTAAGTTCAAGAGGAGATGTGTTTGTTGTTTGTATTTTCAGACGCTTAGTTTTTGTGAAGTTTATTTTAAGACCGACTGCGCGTGCATTGTTTCCTAGTTGGCGAAGTTTTCCAGTGGCGTCAGCTAACGTGCGAGTTTTAAAGCAGGCTTCGTGAGCGTAATCTAGGTCACTAATTTTAGCCTTTATGGCATTATTTCTAGAACTTCTGCATTTGTAAGTTTTAAGACACCATCAAGAACCGATAAAAGGCAGCCCTGTCGAACACCTTTGTTTATGGTAAATTTGCCGCTGAGTTTGGTTATATTATTTGACCTCAAATATGAAGTGAAGAAACGCCATATCACATGATCCGAGCAGCCAAGTCACAGGTCCAAGCTTTAGTGACCCCTATGCTCCGAAAGACCTTTTTCCGAAACCCCTTTAACATGAAGAAGATCGATGCTGGAATACGGTTCTATAAACTAGAATTCGCCTCATCCACTTCATGTAGATGAACTGTGAAATCTGTGCCGCGCCTTATGATTAGTGAAAAATTACGTCTGTTTCTTTTCAATCCGCCATCCACTGAGTGGATGTAATGGATGTAATGGATATCACTTTATCGGCACTCCGAAAGTCAATTGCACTTGAGCAATTTGCACTTTATTTTGATAACAAATCTAGCCACCCACAACCACATACAAACATGCACATACATACGTACACCACCTGATCCCAATAGCCGGCCCGTGCTAGTGACGCAAATGTAATGGAAACTGCCTAAAATGGCAACACTAGAGATAATTGTGACTTTGCAACATAAAGCCACAATGCGCCATTTGAAAATGGGTGTGTGTGCATGTGTGCCCGCACCATTTAGTATGTGAGGATTTTCATAAAAACGTGCCAACAACAACAAAAGCACAGCCAGATAAACCCAATACAAACAACACCGAGTTCCAACGTTGTGGCAGCTGCCACAAAATGTTGAATAAACGCGCATTCCTAAACTGATTTGTAACTGCGCACATGTGGCGAGTTGCAGGTGGCGGGTGCAACTAAAAACAGTTACGGTGGTTATGCAGTCATCATTGGCGCCAACGATGTAGTTTTGATGTTTTATAGCACAGCATCCCATTTCGTTCTTTTTTCTCGTGAGCTGCTTTTGTTACACTATTATTTATTTGTTGGCAACCACTTGAAAACATGTTGCAGCATCGCATCGCGCCAGCATCTAAATAAATTTCGCTGGTCATAGCACTCGCCACCTTCAACACTCCTACGACGACTAGCCGCTGGCTGTGTGCGAGTGGGTGGGTGTGTGTGTATGCGTGTGCGAGGAGTAATATTTAAACGCCTACTTAACCCAAAGCATATCCGTTGGGATTTGGAAAAAAAAACAATCCATTTTCCATTTTTTAATTCTTTTCGGTAGCTGAAGAGAGCAATTCCGCGGCTATTGTTGCTTGTTGTTGTTTGTTGTTGCTCATATAGTACATATATCGCCGTCATTGCAGCACAAGCAGCATTATCAAGCATAATTTCGCTTATTTCCCTTTTTGCCCCATTCAGCGATGTAAAAAGCCATGTTGAAAATGTGAAAAATCTGAAGAAAAAAACTAGGCAAAGCAAATTTTGCGCATCACCGAAAATTATTAGAGGCGGTTTTTTGTTTTCACTTGCATAATTCAACGATGTGCTGACCACTGCTGCAAGTTGCGGGCACTTTTACACGCAGCGGAAACGGAAAAATAAATTTTCGTAAAATATTTAAAGAGCTAAATTTACTTACGCTACGGTGGTTGAGTTTTTGCAACCATCGGCCCGAATCTGAGACTCTCACAGAAATATGCCGATGAACTGGAAATTCGTGCGCTAACTTTACTTCATCATATTGGCATTACAGTCCGTGGTGGACCATTGCCTCCTCTTACTACATTACCTAAATCTATGGGTACAGTTTAGTTCACAGCATTAATTTTATAGCATCTCACAATTGTTTTTTGTTCTGCTAATTTTCAAGAGTTTTGTGCTTTCAGATTACGGATATAGGCTCAGCATTAGTCTAACTATTTTAGTAACTGATATGAGAAGGAACTGCTATAAGTCCGCAAAATCAACAGCAATTATTCCATTAAAAATATGATTTGTTTCAAGAATGCCCGGAATTTCAAAAAAAAAAAAAACATCACAAAGTGATTTCCTTGTTGCCAGTTCACCATCACTTTAAGCAAAGCGTGCCAAGGCAGAGAAGCTTATCTGGGAGCGAGGATTAGTCGCTTTCATCAAAAATTTGTCGTTTTTCATAATGGTTGACACACGGCCCAAACACATTTTCCAAAAATGTCCCGCTCAGCGACAAACATTTCAATAGAAATCGAGTTACAACTTGAATATTATAAAATATCTTATTTTATTGCTAGCCCATGCGAACCCAACGTTGCCTGGGAGCAATTCCGCTTGCTTATAGGCCTACCAGTAGTGTTCTTTTTATTTTATTTGATGAACCGTAATAATAACGGTAGTAATATGTATATCTGGCGGTCGTCATAGCCGGATGGATTGGTGCGTGACTACCATTCGGAGGGGCACAGGTTCGAATCCTCGTTCACCAAATGATAGAAAACGATATTTTTAATCAGCAGTCGTCTCTCGACAAGTAATGTCAAACCTCCGAGTGTATTTTTGGAATGAAAAAACTCCTCATAAAAACCATTTGCCATTCAGAGGCGGCTTAAAACTGTAGGCTCCACCATTCGTGCAACAACATCAAGATGCACGCCACAAATATGAGGAGGAACTCAGCCAAACACCTAACAGAAGTTTACGCGCCAATTATTTATTTATTTTTTAGAAAAAGTGAACTTTGACGCAAAGTATAGGTAGGTAGGTGAAATGGTTGAAATGCCAGTCTGGCACTCCTCAAGTAGCACGAAAGCGCCGTTTTGATACCATTATGAGACCTTCAACAGGCAGATATCTACAGCCACCAAAGGCTGTTGATATAATGGAGAAGATTGTCGGCTTAAAATACAGCCTGTCGGAGAAAGAAGCACCCAGTGACCTTAATCGGTGAACTGCCAAACCCGGACATTTGCAGAGAAAGTGCTCAACCATTTCCTCCTCCGAAAGCTCCCCACAGCTTCTGCAATGGGGATCAAATGGTAGGCCTAGTTTTTCCGCGTGTGTGCTGATCTTCCAATCACCGATAAAAACAGCTGAAAATTTGGAATTGAATGGCGTGAAGTCCTGTGTCTACTGTACTGTCCTGAGTCCTGTGTCTATTGTACTGGGGACAAATGGTTTTCGAATTAGCAAATGGAGAAATGGAGCTCCATCTTTTCTGCTTTTCTGAGCAATAATTTGTGTAGTTCCCCTTTAACAATTGCCAGGGGAATGCCAATGCCCGGGTAGGAGGTCTCTGAGGCCAATTCAGTCACCTTCCTGGCAAGCTCATCAGCAATTTCATTTCACGCAAAGTATAAAAACAAAAAAACAAATAACTCCTGAGTCTGGTATTTCGCTGCCCGATCTCAGACAACTACTACAGATAAAATAAGATGAGTTCAAAGGAGAAAAAAACTTGACAAAGGTAGTGTGCTTGCATTACGAGATACATTTTATATTTAAAAACAGTGAGTACAGTATAATAAAAAGCAATACTAGTACACCATGCATTTTGGAGCATTTCTGAGTTACTTTTGAAGGTTAGCAGCCTGCTTGGTAGTTTATAGACTAGAATTAGTTGAGCACTTCCAGGTTGATTACTGATTAATGAGAAATGGCTAAAAGCACATTTAACCGCTTAATGATTTTGAACGAACAGCGCTTGCGTACTGTGTCAGAGGAAAAGAACCTGTTTTTTCTTGTAACTTCAAGATATATTTCGTTCTGCTTTTTGCTGCGTTGCAGTCCCACTCAATGGCAACGACACCAGGCTAACTCAGGTTAGTGTCGTTCGAAACTTTCTCGTAAACGCAACCAAACAAAAATGCGTGAGAAATATGCGAATCGTTTCGAGGCGGTATTTTTATGCACGCATTTGAATAGATGTGAGTATCAATACCATCGAACGGCGACTGAGGTGAATATATAGTATCCTCCCGTCCCACATCATGAAAACCACTACTCTCGGAAAAACATATTGAGAAACAACAAAACAAGAAAATGGCGTCACAGTAATGGACTGGCCTTCCCAGTCCCCAGATGCCAACCCCATTGAAAATATGTGGGGAAGTATGAAAACGTATCTTGCCGGAAAGCCAGTCCACGATTTAAAGCAACTCGTGCGTCAAGTTCGCAAAATCTGGACCTCTTTATCGAGTTACACAGAAAAGCTGGTTCATGCTGAGAAGATGCCAGGCTATACTCAATAACGATGGAGACAACTTTTTTAAATATAATATACATATATTTTTTTTGTACTTCATGAATTATCGCGGCTCCTTTTTTCCGACACAGACTGTACTCTAATGATAGGTTCACATATAACTAAATTTTCTACTTATTATTATCCCTGCAAAATTTCTATTCCAAAGTCCAAGATTATAAAATAATCCTAGATTATAACAATACTTTTTTACACACAATCCTGTGTTATCGATAATTATTTTTATGAAAGTAAGGAGAAACGTAAAAGTATAAACTAAATAAAATGGATGCTGGCAAGGAAAAGACGTGTTTATAGACATAGTTCTAATGAACCTTAACGCACCAACCCGAGTGCTGCTCGCAGGTTTCGACATGTTTATATTATATACTACATGCACATATATATTCAGTCTGCGCGGTTTAGGAACCGTATTAGGTTGTTGATGTCTAAGCCGGACAGTTGTTCGAGACTCTCGAATAGCGGTTGGCCCAGGGTTAACATCCTGTAGGGCAGAGGAAATGGAAGATTGTTTCCTTTTTTCCGGTTGTTTACAATTGTGACAGTATGTGTTGTGAGGGATGCCCATTTCGGCTGCTTGTTCTCCGATAAACCAAAAGCCAGTTATGACTGCCGTTAGTCTCCAGGCGTCCCGTCGTTTCATGCTTATTAATGTCGACGATTGCTTGAGGTGTAGGTAGGCTATAACGTTCTGCTAATTTTGCATTTCGTCTGGCCTTTCCATCTACAATCGGCGATTCGGAGGTATTTTGGGGAAATTATATTCTTGACTGCACCTAATGGTATGAAAACCGATTCTGCAAGAGCGTTATTCATGGCAGATCCCCCTCTTGCCAGTTCATCTGTTTTTTCGTTACCTTCAATGTTCCGATGTGCCGGACCCTGATTAAGGTAACTTTCTGGTTTACATTCAAGGTGGTGAGGCTAATCCTGTGCCTGAATTGAAGCTTGGCTATCCGAAAGAATAGCGATATTGCCCTTAAAAGAGAAATCTGCGATTGGTAGCCTATTGCCAGTACTTCCGCCTGGAAGACACTGCTGGTATTAAAGAGACGCACAGATTTCTCAATTTTAAGTCTGTGAGAATATATACCAGCTCCAACACCACAGTCCATTTTACTGCTATCTGTATAGACTGAAGTGTAGAAGTTGCTTAGAGGGAATCCCATTCTTCCTTAATCGATATACCAAAATACGGTAATTCTGCTTATTGACGTAGCAATTAAAGCAAAAATGGGCCGAATCGGTAGACTAAGTGAGCAATTGGGTAGTAAAGTCCTGTCTCGGCAAACCAAATTAACATATTATAAGGATCTCATCATGCCAATCCTATCGTACAGCACAGAAGCTCGGACGATGATAAAAAGCGTTGTGGCGTCTCTTGGACTGTTTGAGAGAAAGATTTTGCGTAAGTGTTTTGGACCTTTTCACGTTAGCGACGGCGAGTATCGTAAGCGGTGAAACAATGAGCTGAGGAAGTTTTGCGGCAACGCAGTCATATCGTAGCAAATAAAGATCCAACGGCTTCGTCGTCCGAATAGATTCAAACGCTCCAGCTCTGAAAGTATTTTATGCGATACCAGTCGGCAGAGGAAGAGGAAGGACTGCTCTGGGTTGGAAAGATCAGGCGTAGAAGGTCTTGGCTTCACTTGGTGTGCACAACTGGCGCCGGTTAGCACGAGTAAAAATGACTGGCGCGCTTTGTTAAACTCGGCCAAAATCGCTTAAGCGGTTATCGCGCCAGTCAAGAAGAAGAAGAAGAATTTATTTTGACAGTAGTCACTATTGGAGTCACTATTGGAGAAAGTACCTCAAATCTTATCACCTTTTATATGTAAATTTGAAATAATAAAACTATCCTTTGTTCTGCTTTTAATTATTTGTATTTTTACACAATAGAAACTTTTAATACAAAATAAAAAACCTGATGTTTTTGATTGCATTTTCGTGAAAAAAGCGAACGTCAAGAGGTTAAAGCTGAGCGAAAAACTCTGCAGCGAATTTGTACTTAATTTCAAAGACCAAAGTCAAATGTAAAATGAAAAACTAACGCTGAGCGGGATTATCGGGCATTGCAATCGCAGTGTTTCTGTTGATGTAAATGGTTAATAAATATTTTTGTTTTCCATTGTTTTGTTTTTGTTTGCTGTTAATTTACTATTTTAATAATTTCCTATAATAAAACAAATATTTTATTAGCTTTTCAACACAAAATCCCCTAAATCGTTTTTCTCAGTGCGTTTGTCCGAGAGCTTCTTTGTGCGCTTGTCCACTGTGGCGGGGGCTCGAGGTTAGTTGTTTGTGTTTGCGCGCCTTTCATTTATTTTAAATGTTATTATTACATTTTTTTCCATTGAATTCATTGCTCTACGAACTGACATGATCATTTGCTAGTAGGCTAGAAAGAATGAAGAGCCCAACACACATACACACACACACACAAATGTCTGCTATTGTGCCACTACACTTTTTTGTATTTATTGCAAAAAAAAAGTGGTTTTTATTAAAATAGAAGTAAAATACATAATTTATAATTTTTTTGCATGAATCTCATTTTAATAGGAATGTGCAAATCAGATTCGTGAAAAGCAAAAACTACATGTAAAATATATTTATAATATAATACCTACTAAAATAAAATTCTATATGAGCTCATAATAAGAGGTTGTGTTGAAAATTATTTCGCAATACTTCACTTTTTGCACTCTCAACCGCTCACAACCACTTTCGACCATTTTTATAATTTGCTGCTTAGTGCTGGTTTTGGAGTTAATGGCGGCAGTTGCACGCCTATCGCATCACAATACTTAGTTACCCACACATACAAGCGTACGAGTGCTTGCACATTTTCATTTCCTTTGCTGCATTTATTTTTGACCGACTTGGTTCTGGTGTTTGTGTGCTACAAAATGGAATGGGAAATTGCTGGCGAATAATTCAATGCAGAATTATGGAAAATTTCAGAACTGTTTATGAGCATTTGTGATTTTCCACACTATTTTAATTTCGCACATCCAAAAAGGAGGCTTAAAAGCTGTGCCACTTTTTGCTACTGCTGCGCTGCCACTGATTATTGCAACTGGAGTGCCGGTGCAGAATGCAGCTGAAAAGCAGAAAATTTGGCTGTTACTTGCGCCACTGTGTACAAGCGCATAGATGTGTGTTTGTGCGGCAAATATAAGTTTTTCGATTATTTTATTATTATGTGTGTGTGTCTGCGCAACTATCATACAATAACCAATATTGAAATTTGAATGTCCAATCGCAGGAGTGCGCACAGAAGCGTGCGGTTGCATTTCAGCAGCCACATACACACACACACATATGCAGAAATGCGGCTGATATGAAAAAAGCGGGTTCGCCGTGATCGCTGGTCGGCGTGCCACTTCAAATTGACTAAAAATCTAAAATGCATCTAGGCGAAGTGCTGGCTGCTGGCTGCTGTCTGATTTATTGCGGTTCATTTATCGCCCCATGAAAAAATCATACAAAAGTGCAATATTAACTTTTTTAATATAAACTAAATGACGTTCGATGAGCCAGCGAGCAGCGAGTATTTTAAGTGTATTTGTGTGTTTAATCGCGCGCATTGTTGTTTGCCGGATTCTTCACTACTGCGAAGAGGCAATAATTCATTACTTTGATAATGTGTCTATCCGTGCATCCATTCATCTATCTCAATTGCATTTATTTTGCTTGCCATGAGCGAAATTTACAATTTATTATTCGCATTTTTATATTTTTAAATTTTTGTACTGCCATTTTTTTTTTTAATTTTGATTGGATTCAGTTTCTTTTTTCGACGCAAGTCGAAAAGGTCATTGATTTCTAGATAATTTCGTTTACTATCCGTTGTGGAAGTAATTAAACAAAAATAATAATTGAATAACAAAAGTGTATTTCTATGTTGGCTGAAGAAATTGCTATTGAAAGGGCGGAGTTAAAGGGAGACGCAGTTAGCAGCAACTAAGCTTTGTGGCATGTCGCAAGGCGCATTCATTAAAGGTGATGGCACTAGGCCAACAACAACGTTTTACGCATTAGAATGTCACGACAAAAGAAAACGAAAAAGAAACAAAAAGTTAAAAGAAAAAAGAGGTTAAACATAAAAAAAAGTACGAACTGCCTTGAATAGCCGACATGCAGATCATCGTCGGATGCTGCGAATCGTCATTTCTGTCAGTTTGTGCTGGCATCCCAAATGTTTACGGCGGTCTACTGTCACCTTTAATAGATGTGCCTTTGAATGTCGATTGCGAGCTACCGATAATTTGCAAAATTCTTCAAGCTGATACGGGCGCTTCTACCAGTACTAATGCTGCTGAGTTGGCATCCGAACTAGAAAGCTGCATTAACACTCCTCTTCACTGACAACGAAACAACAGCCGCATCAAAAACTAACTCTCAACAATGGACCACAACACAAGAGTGGCCATAGATAATCGAACATAAGATCGCCGAGGGAAGCGAGCGATCCGATGCAAGGTGTTTCGACTATATGAAGTTCGTCATTTCTTCTTAATTGGCTTACGCGATTTTGGCTGAGTTTAACAACGCGCACCAGTCGTTTCTTTTCGTGCTAACCGGAGGCAGTGGGAGACACTAAGTGAAACGAAGTCCTTCTCCACCTGATCTTTCCAACGCAGAGGAGGTCTTCTTCTTCCTCTGCTACCACCAGCAGGTACCGCATCGAATACTTTCAGAGCCGGAGCGTTTGTATCCATTCGGACGACATGACCCAACTAACGAAGCCGTTGGATCTTTATTTGCTACGCAA
The DNA here is from genome assembly GCF_028408465.1 of Anastrepha ludens. Classification (NCBI taxonomy): domain Eukaryota; kingdom Metazoa; phylum Arthropoda; class Insecta; order Diptera; family Tephritidae; genus Anastrepha; species Anastrepha ludens. The sequence goes on along the minus strand of NC_071499.1, from coordinate 4,211,475 downwards.
TATCTGTGTCATCGTAAAGCTCATACAGCTCATTGTTCCATCGCCTACGGTACTCGCCGTCGCCATTCTCTCAAACATTCCTAGGGCCGATTCATTGATGATGAGAGCCTTGTAGAGTGTTAGTTTGTTCGTATAGAGAGTAGGTACTTTAGTACTGAATTACCTACTTAGTCCAAAGTGGCACTTGATGGCAAAAGAGATTCTTCATTGGATTTCAACGCTGACATTTTTATCAGTGTTAATGCTGGTTTCTCTTACAACCTCGAAATCAGAACTATTAGCAGTGACGTGACTTAATGTTCTTAAAAGACGGAATATAAAGGCTCCAAAAGTTACAAAAAGGTGGCCCAATGTACTCTCGGACAGGGATGCGCGAGCATTAGGGAGATTATGGGCTCATCAAGTAGCTAAAACACCAAAAGAAGCCACACAAAATATTAAAAAACTCGTCCGTGAGTGGACACCACAGATAGCGGAGAAAAAAACCGGTTTGGAGGCCACTTTAAAGCCAAAAAAGCCAACATTAGCTGACAATAGCGTGAGAGCGAGGTTGAGATTCTGCAAAAAGTATTAACACTGGAGTGGTAAGGGCTGGAAAAGAGTGATATGGTCTTGTGAGACCCGTATTAAACATTTTCAATCGGATGGCAACGACCGCATGAAAAGCTGCTTGTTGCTTTTACAAACGATGAAGCACGGCCCCTTATGGTGTGGGTCTGCTTCACATGGTGGCATATTCGGCCATTGGTACGACATAGGACGTAGCCTCACAGGTTGACAAAGCCTTGAGTGCAGCCTGACTGTTTATAATCCAAAATAGGATTCCACATATTTTGGATATAACTGAAATAATAAATAAACTCTGAAGCAGCTACCGCAGCTCGTGCTTTGGCTGCCAGGAATCTTGCGGGATATTACGAACCAAAAGCTAAGGAATTTGTTACTGCTACAAACAGGTTGATATCAAAGGCCTATGTGCTTCCTTATGTTTCATCAACAGAGGCAACACTAGAGACCAGCATCTTGGAAAAAGTGAGCTCTGTTAAGGTGAACCATATAAGACAAACCTTACCTAACATAAACTCAATTATTTGGCATGAGCAAATAATCAGTAAACTCATTTGATTTATTGCAGTCTCTCTAATTCTTAAAGCATGCATTTGAATTTGAATTTGAATTTTTTTGGCATAAATAAAAAATGGTCTAACACTTAGGTACCAAGAGCCCACTACCGCGACGCTAACCACACCTTCCGCCCAACCAATAATTCATCGACTCTTATGCGACCTCCTTTCCAAGGTGGCCACAAAAATATTTTTACATTTCCATGTCTCCACATGGCCACCCAAATTTATAGCGCAACTGCAGAAAAAACTCTCTCAGGAGCGGTTCAATTCAGATTTATTGCCAACGTTCGCATTTCGCCGAGCAGCCGCTTTTGCCTGAGATTTCGTTGGGTGGCTGTGCTCAGGAAGGCAGTGCAGTTAGCCGCTCCGCAATGCCAGGAAGCAGCTTCTTAGTTAAGTTTCGTCGCCGACGCGCTTCATGCCGCAAACGCCACGCGCTCTGACTGTCGCTCAACTAATGAAACCGCGCCGCATTTATTTTCTGGCTTTGTATCTATTTTTCTACTTTCTTCTTTCGCACTTTCATGCATTACTTTTTCTACACTACAATCCGCAATTTTCCCCCTTACATCGTTTTTTTTTCCATTTTGTTGTTATTGTGTTGTAAAAATGTAAGCAAACTAAAAGAAATTTGCAAAGTAAAATGCAGGAAGGAGGAGGCAGATGGAGGGCGAAAATTCTAGTAGCATCAAAACAAAGTTAATTTTTTTTTTGGAGCGCGGATTTATAACGCTTCGCCGTTGACTGAGACGCCTTGCATAGACTGAGTAGCCCCGAGGGCAGAGCTTAAGAAGGGCATCTCGGAATTTGGCTGCCAGCGCGCCAAACTTGTTACTATGAAAATTTTATAAATTCCATAGTCGCTTTGCGCCACAAGCGCGAAAATTCGCATTCGATGAAGGCGTTTGCAACTAGCAAAGTAGTAGCTGAAAATTGGGCTGGGATGGCTGGTGGTGTGAGTTAGGCCGCCACAGTTTTTCGGTGCGCAATGAGTTTTCAGTCTTGACGGCCATCCCGCGCAAACCATTGCCTCACCCAGGCTCAAGCAGGCAGCACAAAGCATGCTGCTCTCATCTTCAACCCGCATAATTTCTACAACTAAGCAAGTTTTGTGTGTCGCTGCCGCCGCCGCTGAGAGTGCAAATGAATGGGAATATGCTTGTGTGTATGTGTGTGGGTGTAAATGGCACACAGTAAATCGAACTGTTTCGCAACTAATGCCGAACTTGCCCTTTCGCTACATGGCGATGTTATTACCAGTGGCTGCCGTTACTTTTGAAAGCCACATTGGGCTAGTCAGGTCATTAGTAAGCACACATTTCTCAAGCGCATAACAAAACCAAAGATGGAGATCAGTGTATGACAATCTCAGCTCTGACGACCTTTCCTGCTGCATCCATACCTGCCACTCACCTGCAGGGCGGCGCTTATTGGGTTAAACTGAACTAGTCCTCTCACGAGGCTTTTCTAATTCTTACTGCAGGATGTGCCACACGTACATATGTAAGCGCATATGCTGCTGCATCCTTGTGCCCTAATGTAGGCGACACTTTATTGCAATTCAATGGTTGGATTTTTGCAAGAAACGATAAAGTTTTTGTATTAACTGTGAATCGCATATAGTTTAGCGCCACGGCAGGGCATTCAATGGGTGGGGGAGCGGGAGAATTAGTGCTGGAGGAACCCATTGGCTTTGAGTGTGTATATGTGAGTTTCTCGAAATGTTGAAAAATTAATTTTTTTTATGAGCGAGCCGTTAGCGGGTGTGGGTGCTGGTGCTGCTGGAAAATTGCTTTAGTATTGATTTAGTAGTGGTGGCAGCTTTTTAGGACAAAGTTTTTGTTGATGATGGTACGAAATGGGTGTCAATGGCGTTTCTCTGCTTTAATGCTATACAAAACACAACACATACGTGAGCACGAACATATGAAGTGGAAGTATTAGTTTCTTTTTACGTGCAACTTCTTATGCAGGATTGCGGAGACTGGCAATTTTTCTTATGCTAATGAACCACGCCGACTCTTAGAAATTTCGTTTGAGTTTGGCTGCATTAAAGTGCTTTCAAAATGTTTTATGAGCACGTCTTGAAAGCATAGTAAGTCACAAAACTTATTCAAAGCGTAAAAAGTATCGGTTGGCCTATCGAAGTCGAAAAGAAGAATATTTTAACCTATAATAATATTTTCCGCGCACGCACAAGGCAAATTGTGACTGTTGGTAGGCCCTCTATATAAGTAGACCAGATTGAGCTCACGAATAGGTGTCTCTTGAAAAGTATATAAATTTGTTTTCGATAGGTGGCGAGATTATCTTCTTCTTCTTCCTTGCTTAAATACTATTGCACTTGGGGTCAGCTCTCCTATTACTTAATCTCCAGATTCTTCGATCTTGGCTCGTCTCGCTGTTTAGGTTCGCGATTTCCATATCGCATTCTCTTTGCTTCATCCATGTATGTTGTTGTCGACCTGTCATCCACAGCGCCTGTTGTTGTCATATCTGATTCAGGCTTCCTCTGGGTATGTCCATGCCAGCGAAAACGACTATGTAGTATTTTTTGCTCAATCCGCACGATTTTAAGGCTTCCACGAATCAATCGACTAGGCGCTTTGCCCACATTGCGATCGAGGCTGACCGTCTCAACATTTTCATTTCTGCCGTTTGAAGTTTACTTTCCTGTGACTTTTTTATAGGCCAGGATTCAGCTCCATATAACAAAGTGGGTTGCACGGCGGTTTTATGTGTTTTGCCTTTTAGGTGAAGTGACATCCTTCTGCACCCCCGTTAGAGTTTTCCGTTTTAACAACGCCGAGATAACCCTATGCTGCACGTCATCATTAACTTATCCAGTATTTGTTATAACGGAGCCTAAGTATTTAAATATGGTGGCCTCATTTAGTGAGCTGGGGTCCAACAAAATTAGTGCTAGGCTTGCTGTTGTTGCATCACACAAACTCTGTCTTTTTCTTGCTTATTTTTAGCCCACGCGGCTCCAGATTGTTTTGCCACTGACTGAGAGTGACTTGGATATCGGAATTGAGATTATGTGTCTGTATATTTTTCTCAAAATCAGACCATTAACTGGGTCTGAATGAATTTGAAATAATCACCTGATTTGGCTGACGTCACATGGGTATTTACATGTGTTTGATTGTGTTGGTGATATTCGAAAAAAATCAAACTTCATTAAAATTGCTTCGTTGCCGTCTAAACAACGCCAGATTGGACGAGCGTGTGAATCCGTGTGAAATGAGCGGGCAGAATTCTGATGCCTAGGCCCCTATGATGTGGCAGCCGAAGTTACTCTCACAATTTTGTTTTTCGCCATAGCTGATGGACAAAGCTGGTAATCTATTAGCATTTGGGCTGGCGCCAAGAGTCCTGAGTTTATCACAAAAGCAACATCACAAAGCTGCCGTTAAATATGTGGCTTCCTTGGATCAAAATCTCATCGCGGACATCATTTTCGGTCACGACCCAAACACAGGTGTCTGAATATGACATTTGATGAAACCCAAAAACTTGCAATATCTGTACGAAATCCAGATTTTGTTTAACATTTTATTTGAGTGTCGATTTATAAACTTCGTATTTACATATGTATGTATGCACCTAACCTGGTCTCGTGTGAATTTTTCTGTTCCAACGATTCATATTACCACTTCGCCGAACGCATTTAGAGACAATTAAGGCGATACAGAAGAGTTCTCGGGTAACCTGAAGGCCTATAAAAGGTGTTTTAGAGATTAAAGATAACTTGCTTGAGTTAAATTTAGGAGTATTTTAAAACGATTGCAGTTGTCATGAGTGCTGGAAACAAATCGAGCCATCATTCGAGTATAAGCGAGTATAGTCAAAATTAACCAAGTCAGTATAATATGAAAAGGAGGTATGCACTTCAACCATAACTTCAACTTCCATTGTGCCCCAACAAAATAACCGATCTATCAAAAAAGTATGACTAAACCACAGCTCTCGTTTGAGTCTCAATAAAAGTATTTCTGGATGGAGGAAATAATTGAGCCACGTAAGGTGTTATATACCTTGTGAGGATGAAAAAATGGACGATTGTCATAATTTTTTTTAAATATGAAGAACTTTTATTCAAATGAGGCATATATCATACTTAAGGGTAACTTTCGAAGAATACATTTTGGTGTTTTTATTTTTAAAAATCTTATTATTTATTGTTGATATCGCCCCTCCCTCGAAACGCTGTTTTTTTAGAAGAGGCTTGCGGTAATCACCGTAGCGCTTGAGCAAAAAATTAAATGATTATTGTAGAAAAGTGAATCTGAACGGTTTATTTACCCAAAAAAAAATTTTATCGATATGAAAACCGCCTTGCACAAAAACGATTTTTGAGGGGTTGAAAATTAAAAAACAAATTTATTCCAGCGAACTATACAAATATTTATAAAAAGTGTAAAAAGTGAACCGTTCAGATTAACGAGGTTGTAACTTCGAATAATTACAAAAAAGTTTATGCAAATCGGTCAAATAGTTTTTGATAAATAATGAACACCGCGACGGTAATTTTCAAAAAACACGACTTCGAGATAATCGCGTGTAAAGTTTTGCGTGCACTTCTTTTATGGATAAGGTCGCGCGCTTCCACGGTCTGTAACTTTCGTTCTAGTGCTCCGCTCATTATGATTTTTTGAATTTATATTTTTAAGATGATGTACTTTTAGAATATGCCATAAAAAAATTTCGATTTTTAGTCCCACACAAGGTAGATAGCCCCTTAAAGAAAATTGCAGTGTAACTGACAATTATATAAATATCGCTCCTAGGTGGAACATAGCACAATAATAAACAATTTAAGATTACATTTTTTTAAGACTAGAAATTCCACTTGACGTCAAGAGCGACCTGCCTTAGCACTTCTACTTCAACTAGTCACCTCCACATGTTCGATGGTTGGCACATCAATTAAGTAATTTTAGTATTAAAATGTATTAAATTAATTACATTTTTTAACTTGTAAATGTATAATTTTTTAAGGTAACTTTAACTAATTAACTCAAGTTATTTATTATTAAAGTTTAAGTATAATAAGAATCTTTAGCAAAATTTCAGTTCGGTTTCGGTTCAGCTTCAGCCAAAAAGAGTCGAACTTGACTTCTTTAAATTTTAGTTTTGAAAAATTGTATAGGTTCTAAATTTTTTGTAACAGTTTTCAAATACTGGTACCAAACTTATTAAACGTTTATTATTTTTTTTTTTTTGCTTTCAAACATCATCTGCACCTCCATCGAGCGGAGCTAATTGCTAATGCAGTGCAAATTTGCTCTATAGCGAAGAGCTGAAAGTGCCGATGAGCCAATACTTTTTCATTGCAGTATATAATTATTCAATTATAGTAAAATTTAAAAAGTAAATAATCACTACATTTAGTTTTTGTTGTTGTTATTTTTATAAATATAACTATATGTATGTTACAATGTATGACCAAATTAATCCTATTAAGACTTATGTGCTTTTTTTGCATTTTTTATTAATAAAAATACTGGATTTTTCAAAATTCTGATGATTTATTACTTACACCCTTTAAATTTTCGTGTAAGTGTTTCATTATCACTAAATATTCAGTTTCTTAGTCTTTTAACTATCCGCTTAATGCATTAAGGGGACAGATACCTGTAAACGGCCATATTTCCCCTGATTTTCTTTAAAATTATTTAAAATTAAGAAGTCAATATATTTTTTTCGAAATTGGCATACAGTTTATTTATACCTACATTAAAATAATATCTATTTTTGTTTGTATTTTTATCAACTAAAATGACGGATGTAAATTCAGTTCTTCCAGGAAGGTCGCAGCGGGGCTTCTCTATCGGCGGGCATTGTAGCATCGGCGTCAGTGAACTGAATACAAAAAAACCAAATTTTTTTTGTTTATGAATGTCATAACTTCTATATGAATTAAAAACAATTGAAAACAAAATTCGCGGAATAAAATGCTTCAAAAGAAGAAAAATGAATTTTGGGGCGAGTTTTCCTACTATTTTTGCTTCGAAAAAATTATTTTTCCAAAAAATTTTCGAAGACTTTAATTCACATTAAAAGTAATATCATGGAAAAGATGTGTGCAAAATTTCAGGAAGACCGGTCAATAACTTTTCGAGTTATCGTGTACGCCAATTCGAAAAATATAGTTTTGAGAAAAACGCGTCTAAAGTCGGCAAAGTAACTATACCTCTCCCAGCGCTCGAACGCAAAGAATAGAGTAGTCACGGTTGACGATTTATAACATAAGAAATACTTAAATTTACGTTCTAAATTTTTTTTGACATAATCTTGAAGGATTATATTAGCATTTTATGAAAAAAAAAAAATTGTATTCAAAATTTTACAGGTATCTGTCCCCTTAGTTTAGTGCACTATGCCCATTTCTGATAAATACCGCAGAAATATTCTTCTCATATTCTTCTATTTCGTAGAAAATTCTTTGGCTGTGTGTAGTTTCATTACTATGACTTCAGAAAGAAAACCGGAAATACACCTAAATCCTCTGAGAAAGTAATAATCTCCGAACCCTTTCCCCTGCTAATTTATGTTCGACTTCCCGGTTTTATATAATATTTCAGTTGCTTTTCATTAACCTGAAATTTGCTTATTTGATTGCATTATCTATGTAAGCAGCTACAAACCTCCATTTTTTTATATTCCTCTCAATTCTTTCCCATCTCTCAAAATGCGGTTTTGAATTTTTTTTGCTAGCTTTGTAATTTCGGCAAACACTGACTTACATTACTATTCCTCTTCCCCGTTGCTGGAAATGCATAATTAATTCGCTCATAATACCACCTCAGCTCATCTCGACCTCTACAAAGCGACGCTCCTGCCACTCACGCTCCCACCCACACTCATCTCTCGTTCACTCACTTACTCATACACTCATTTTCTTTGCCCTAAGTAATATCAATCGATATTTTTTATTTATCCAATTCATCAAAAAATAAGTAATTATAAACTTTTCATTTTTTTTATCTTCTTCTTCTTCTGCTGCCTTCTATTCTTTCTTTGCAGTTTCCTCATAATTCGGGTGGATATACTAAAAAGCACATATATGTGTTTGCCAATGTGTGTGTGCGTGCTATGAAACAACCCTGAAAAGTTAGCATTGTAAGCACAAAAACTAAACGGAATTCTATTCAAGAATCTACAAGCGGCGCGCCACCCTACACCACAGCGCGTCACACCGCGCAGCACTAAATAACTTCAAACCCGACGTTGACGCTGACGCTGCCAAACCCGACGCAGCTGTTGGTGTAATAGTAGCGAGTGTTTTTGTTGTTGCTCATGTCGGTAGCTGGCTTTGCCGCGCGCACTGAAAGAAAGTTTCCGATTTCAGCAACACCTCCGCTCTCGCAGCTACATCGCTCCACCATCCCTCCATCCATACACTACTTCTAAAAACACATACTTGCTCAAATTTACTACTTTGTATATTTCAAAGACGAGGGGCACATTTACTACGCGTACGAGCGTAGAAATATGAACATGAAAAAATGTGGTATTATGAATTTGAATATGAAGCATCGAAATGACGCCGCCTGGTGAAGCGGCAGCATAAGCGCTGAGCGGTTGGCAAAGTTGCGGGCGTAATGTTAGCAGAGCGCCGCAGCGTTGGCGTTTTGTTAGTTGTATAGGGCTTATTTTTTCATGTATTACTTTCCTTTAACTTTCGTTTTTTTTATTTTTCATTTTTTATTTATTTTTTAAGCAGTTGGTGGATTAGAAAGGCGCTATTGCGTCTGGTAGAGAGCATCCCACCGCAACAACAGCGCTTTGTGTGCTCATACGAATACTATACGAGTAATCATCTCAATTTTAGTGAAAACGCTATGGAGGGGAGAGCGGAGAGGGGTATCCCCACAGCGCGTGTTTTGGCACATTTTTCATTTATTTTCATTTTTTTCGCTAGTCATTGGTGTAGTCATATTTAAGTAAAAATCGTTCTCTTTCGTGCATTAAATCAAAATCAAAAACACAACAACAGCAATGTATGTTGCTGAGAGGAAATTGTATCTACAAACATAATACGAAACATAAAATAAGAAATGTAAAATATAAAATAGTAAGCAAATGGAATACGTGCACATTAGAGGCTTGAATAGTTGATGACGCGCTAGGTTGCGTAGGGCGGTTGGAATCCACAGAGGGCTGAGTGGTGGAGAGGTGAGTATTTCACAGCCGATTGGTTGGTTTAGGTTGTTGTAGAAAGAAGGGAGTCAAGAGGTAAAGCTGGGTAATGGAAATATGGCGCACTAAAGGGGAATGAGGTAGCTCTTCTTTCAGTTAAGGATTAATATTTTTCTTTGCGATTTGATTATTTTTTTTTTGTTTTCTTTTTTACTTGGTAAGCGCATTTGCGTTTCAAAGACTTAGACACAAGGAATATGGGATAGTAATGAGAAATAGGAAATTGATATAGTAATAGACGAAAATGTTGAAAGTTTCTGTTGAGTTTAAAACAACACTACCGCTCATATTTTTGAATACATCTAAGAAGCAGAAGAGGCAGTCCTGGTGCGTAGAAAAGCTGCAAGCAGATGAAAAGTCACGCAAGTAAGCAATGTGAGCGAGGCATGTTGGGAAGTGCTTGTGTTTATGTTTGTTTGTTTATGTATGCGTGTATGTATGTGTATTTTGTGTTCTTACAGGATTACCCTTTAGAAGTAAATGATAAGCCCAAACACAGCGTTTCCGCATTTAAATTATTTAATGCATTACAAGAATATAATTTTTTACTTTTCTACTACTTGGCGAGTGAGTAATGGCGCACCACTATCGCTTGCGCGTGCTATAGAGCAATGCCTCATTTTATTCATACATATACACACATACATGCATACTTGCATACATATGTATGCATTTCATTTTCTTCACCTCACAATCGTTTGCTTTGCTTACTTGCGCCTTAGTTAATTTAATAAATGAATTTGTCTCCAGCGGATACCGCAACGACAACATCCTTTTTAATTTATTTTATTCAATTTACCGCTCTGACAACACTTACAGACACACACACACACATACACATACGTATCACAGTCGTAGGCGCGTTGAGGTGAATTTGAAGTTGCTAGCTGCAAAGGCTCAACGCGGAAGTGCCGGCGCGAGAGCATATCTTTTAGACGCCACGACGGAAGAGCCATATTTTTAGCTCATCACGCATACACTAACACTTGCGAGTATTAATAACACACATAAATAGATTTCGCTTGTAAGCGCTGGTATTTACATACGTCGCTTAAGGTTTGCTGTGGATAAATTCGGCTTTTGAAGCTCATTTTTATCGGTCAAACTTACCGAGTTGGTGGCGTCGACTGCATTTATGTACATATATTTCTTGGCATTGTTATCGTATTTGCAATGAAATAATATTTGCTATCAACTCGCTTTTAATACTTACTTAATTTTTGCTTCGTTTTGACTGCTTGGAATGCGTTGCACAGTACAAACAAACAAAAAATAAAAATAAAAAATGGGAGAAATACATCTACGTCATATATAGGCGAGATAACGCGCGTAATCCAAAATTATTCTACCTGCATCTAAGAAGCCATTACAAACCTCGGAGTATATTTCTGCAATGGAAGAGCTTCTCATAAAAATAAACTGCCATTCGGAGGGAAGAATGATAGATGACCAGACTTGCTATTTAGCTTTGGTGAAAAAGAAAATTGTGAGGGGAACTTAGGCTGCCACTTCACTTGGGGATTCGGCAACCGAATTCCTCACGATCATTTCCCATCTACTAAACAATATTATTGCCCGACGATTCTGCACGATAATTTGACACATACTCACACACTCGTCTAATCACTCGTTGTTCAAACGGCAACGAAGTATCATTGGTTAATTTTTTTAGTATATCAACAAGACAATCTCAGGTTTTTTGTAAACACAAAATAATAATAAATAATTCTCTCGATTTCACTCCCAGCCGAATAATGGTCTAGTGAAAAGCTCACCTTCAAATCTTTTCACCAAGATTTGGGGCGGGTACACCCATTTAAAGGGATTATAGATAAAGCGAAGGCTGGTTCCTAACTAAAATGACAGGAGCGTTGGGAAAACTCCACGAAGAGAAGGTGGACCTATACGCTAATCTCCAACATCAGAACGTGGTTAAGTCCAAGGATGATAGATACCAGGTTTGCTCGTTAGGTATGGTGGTGAAAAGAATTTTTTTGAGGGTAACTTTGGACTCTACGTCATTCGTTTTGTGTTTCACAAAATTTATCCTTAGCTTAGTGAAACGCAAATTGAATGACGTCGGATATCTGTCCAATTCGCTCAGATCCGAATAACGGTCTAGTAGGTAGTACACCTTTAAAAATCTTTTCACCATGGGTATAGTCGCTCAGAACTTGGTTTCGCTGAGCGGCCGCCGTAGTCGAATGGGTTCGTGCGAGACTACCATTCGGGAGAGCGTTATTCCAAATATCCGTGCATGAGACAGCAAAATGATAAACAAAGTATTTTTCGATAGCCCTCAGTAAGCAATGGTAAGACTTCGAGTGTATTTCTGCCATGAAAAAGCTCTTCATAAAAAACCATTTGGAGATCAGAGTCGGCTCATAACTGCACTTCCCGTGGACGCACCTTAATAAGAGGAGCAACACGGCCAAATACGTAGCAGAAGTGTGCGCGCCAATTATTTATTATGCTTTTATGTTAAGCTCAACTTCTAACTAACACAATGCTTGACAGGTCGTGGTTGCTACCAGAAGTATCTACAACAGTTCAAGGCACGTGAGTCGCCTTTATGCCCCGTATGACATTAAGAGGAAGAGGCAAGGCATGTGTTTTTTGTATGCCAACGATTTGCGACTAGGAGACGCGATTTAGCCGCATTATCAGAATTTTCGATAATACCAGAAAACGTAGTCGGTGTTATGATGACTTCAAAGTATGCGAGCGACAAGATTCCGTCCACAATCAGCGAAGTGCATCACTCTTTAAAACACGCAGGCATCTAAGAAGTTAGCGACAGCTAAACAGACGATACTTAACAAAAAACAGACTCTTAAGTCGACGTGAGACAGGTACGGTGGGAGGGGGTGGACAGGCCAATCGAAGTGGTTTCCTTGTGAGAAGACAAAACTGTGGGAAGATTAAATTACGTGTAACTTTTGGACGGACTGCATGGAAATCATAACTGACGTAGTGCCTAGTGCTGAGCCGCCTCCCGACGATTTACTTAAGGGTAGTACCCAACTACCAAAAACAAAAGAAAACAAAAAAAAAACATATATTTGCATACTTTTGACAAAAGGCTGCTGTTTTAACTTGTTCGATGATTTCAGCCATAATAACATTGAAGAGTGTTGGGTCTAAACTATCTCCTTGTTGAACTCCTGATGTAATCGTAATCAGCTCTGTTAGATTCACTTTAACTTTTATTGTAATTTACTTCACTTTAACTTTAATTGTAGCCAAGATAATATTTGGAGTTCTTTTCTCGGTCAGCAGTCGTATCCATCATTTAATCGCACCCTACCAAATGCTTTTGTGGGGTCGACGAAACATAAGTAAGCGGGTTTATTAAACTCTAAGGCCCTTTCCGTGATTTGTCTCAACATGAATTTGGCACCTACCGTCAACCTGTTTGTCTCAAATCCTTGTTTTTCTTCTGCTCTCTCTTACTTCGAAATTTCAATTGTAAAGCAACGGACGTGCCGTTGCGTCTAATGCTCAAACCGCCTTCCGACGAAATACTTAACGGCAGTACCGGCGGGAACGGCACTTGGACGGTAGGAGGTTTAGTTCGGGTTAGCGTCCACCACTGACGAGGTTAGACTCTCGATGCTTCACCTTTGCCGCAAAAAAAAACGAAAATAAAAAAAAACGATTGTTAAGGTTCCTGAAAATGCTTGCCTGCCGATCGTAATGAATTTGGTGGCAAGTGCTTCTGCGAAGTCACTATCGTACACAATAACAAATTAACACCTACAACAACAGCAACTATAGAAGCACACAAACAAAATTTATTTTGCAACTGTTCCAGTTATGAAATGCGATTATAATTTTCTGTAGATTATAGTGTTTATTTTCTTCGCTTGATAAGCGCGTGGCTGTAGTCGAGATACTTTACATACACACATTAAGATGTATATTCATATGTATTTGTTCAATTTATGTTCATTAATCTTTCAGTTCCACACTTATCAACAACATTGACGGGAGCTTCCAGCTAAATTGAAAATTATCTACTTTTCAAGATCTTCAAACTGGACTTGGTAGAAATAATAACTTTTCTTTTGGTATGTATGGCAAAATTAAATCTAACCCATCTGGCATTTCAATAAAAGGAAACATTTAGTTCCGGCATACCCTCCGTTGTTTTGTTTTTTTTTTGGCAATATCAAATATGTTCACTGTCCTGCAGGCATCGTCAATCCTTTTGCTGAATTTTTACTAAGACTTTAGCTTTAAGGGGACCCGGTAAAAAAAAATCGATTTTTTGTTTATTCGATATTTCGAAAGTGTAGTATCTAAAGAATATACTGTGCAATGTTCCCATTAACTAGGTAGAGAGCGGTCCGCGCGCTCCTGCACCTCAAACTTTCAACTCATTTATCTCGAAACAACTTTTTTCGGCCTGGTGTTGTCAAAAACAAAAAAACCTGTTCAACTATTCGTCTGAAATTTTAATGTTGTTCACAACATCATTGGCTATCACTCGTACTAGAATCATATTATTATTTCAAATATTTCGCATTTCTTTGATTAAAAAAAACCCGATTTTTCGAGTGTCAAATTCAAAACCGCGCCATTTTGTCAAGTTTTGTTTTTATTCTAGTAGCGGAGCATAGCTACAGTCATACTGATTAATACATGTTTTGGTTTTTGTATTTCTGATAAAAATAAGAGCCAAAGTGGACAACACCGTCCAGATCCAATTTTTTGGAAGGATCAACTTCAGCGCCATTTTTGAAATTATTAAAATAAAAAAAAAAAAATTTTAGTTTTTGAATGTAAAAGAAGTTAAATAAAAAGTCTAAAAAATTTAAATATCGTTTTTATTTGTTTTTTTCCTGTAAAAAGAAATTCCTGAAAATACCCTAAATTTTCGAGCCTAGACCACAAGTACCCCTTAAGACAAGTTCGTCGTTTTGTTTTTGATGCCTCAGTTTGTCATCTCAAGACGTTGCTAATGGCATTGTCAAGTTAAAACTGTCTACTAATACGAATATTGAAGACTTTTTTGCCGTGCTTTTCAAAAACTGGTCTGCTTTAATTCTCCCTTTGAAACTTATTTTGGGTAAGCTTTTAGCTGCCGGAGTCTTCTAAAACGACTGAAAAGTAGCTCCAATTAAGTAAGAATAAAAGTGGCCAAAATTCAAGTTATCTTCCGTTTCTAAACTTTTCGAAACCATTGCAGGTAAAAAATTAGAATTTGCAACCAAGAAAATGATTTCGCCGAGTCAGCTTGGTTTTGTTGCCAATCGATCCGTCCGTCACTAACCTTTGCTGAGCATTGCACTGAAACTTCTTCAAAAGGGTTTCAAGTTGCTTGCATCTTAAGAGATTTCCCCAAGGCTTTTAACAAAGTTTCTCATTAGTTTTTATTTAGTAAGTCAGTATACTTGGCGTTGCATTAAGATTTTTTTGCGATGGATTACATTATATCAGCATCGAAGCATTTTATAGCCTTTTCTGGGCTCCTACTAACATTTTTGGTACATTAAATGTTGAAAAATTCTTCAAAGTTACGTATGAAAGCAATCACAAGGCTGTTTCCACGAGTTGTCTAACGAGTTTCTACGAGTCAAACGCTGCAAAGAAAAGCTTAATGCTTAAGCGCGCACGACAGGCATCCCTTTCATCTGGGTACCTGGCCATAATAGAAGGGAATGAGAAAGCTGATGAACTGGCAAGGCAGGGGCATAAAATACGGAATTTGAAGCGGTACAAATAGGCTGACCCCAAGGTCGCTAAAGGGAGATCTTCTCGCCATTCTAGATACAGGCCGTTGACAGGTGGAGAAACACAGGCACCTGCAAAATAACCAACAAATCCAGAACTGGCGAGTTGTTAAGAAAGCCACAAGCAGACATATAATCAGAATGACGTCAACAATAACCGGCCACCTCTAGAAGACCATGCCAGGCCACCTCTGCCACCCTATAGATCACTGTTGCTTTTAAAAAGTCTGAAATCAGAAAAACTTGGAAGATCTGTACTTTCTTTGCATACATTTTAATTTAGTTAAAGGTTTTCAAGATTGTCCTGTTCTTCTAGAAAAAAAAAAAATTGTAATATTCCTTACTGAAATCTATGTAATTGACTGCCATTCAATGGGAACAACAGCAAAACTGATCACTCCTTTAATGCCTCTATTAAAAGTGTTTCACACGGACTTTACATGATCATTTACACAATAGACTAAATTATTAAATAAATAAAAATTTCCTGAAACCCAAAAAATTTCAAATAAAAATTCTAACCCCAAATAATAGGTTTCATCCAGAGAAAAGCCCTACTTTTCCAACACCTTCCATTTTTAACTATCGGCCGGCTTGAGTTCTTGTGTTAACTGGACTTTATAATCCTTAAGACCCAAACCTTTATGCAAAATACGATGTAATGACGTTTGTGGAATGCCTAATTCCAAAGAACGATGAGGAATGGACAAAACTGGGTTTTCTTCAACGCTTCGGCTACAACAGCAATATTTTCGACTGTTCTTGAGCGACGTGCACGAGTTTTATTCTTCACCTCACTAAATTGACCTAACAGCTCGAATTTTTTCACCAATTTCTGTATTGCGGTCCGACAAGGTGCTTCACGATGACCCAAAAATGTTCGAGTTTTACAAACCGTCTCTGCCAAATTTTCATCATTTTTGTTGTGAATTTTAATAATTTCAATGCGTTGTTTAAGGGTCTATCGTTCGATTTTTATTAATGGTGTAGTTTCTACTTGTCAAATATCAAAAAATGACAGCTTCAAAAGTGACATCTACCGAAATGGCGGACTATTAAAAATAATTCCGGTTTTTGGAAAATCCTTTATTTTAGCGTGGCGGTGTTCTTGCCATGAATTAAATTTTTTATTAAAAATCTCACTGTAGTTTCTGTGCAAATGAAAGTAATGTCAACAGAAAACAGCAGTTATTGCATCAACTCGATGGCAGGAAATTAATAAAAGAACAAAAATTATATTTAAAAAAAATTTTGCGATTAAAAAAATTGACAAGTTAAGACTAATGTTTGCATGTATATATTTTCTTAAGAAATGTTGCACTGGTTTTAATTCATGTAGCATTCACAGTGAATTATTTTCGTTTTATTAGAAAATATTTATGTACAGCTAGAATATTAAGATTAAACAAAGAGGGCTTAGCACCAAATAATACCTTCGAATTCAGTCACGTATAGATAGGTGTGCATGTGTGTATGTATGCTTCAATAGATTACAAGTCATTTACCTAACTTGGGAAGCGCATTGAACTCATTAAACCATTTTTATAAACACAACCGCCAATTTCTAATAATTTCAATTACAAACGCAAACGCTTATTATCGGTCACATTAAATGAAGAAAAAACCAGTTGCTGTACAAAAATAATGAAAAAAATTATAAATACATTTGTGAGTTTCAATTAATAACAACCATTGAACTTTTTCTTATCAGTCACTTATAAAAAAATTAAATTGGTCGTTCTGCCTGATTGCCATTTGTTAAGAAGCTCTCAGATAAGGAAGAAAAGAAGTTGAAAATTTTAATTTTCAAACTCTAAAAATTCATGCATCGTCTTTTTTTAAACTTTTATTACTGTGAACAGTGACGTGGGTGCCGATACGTGACTGTTTGTTTGAAGACAGGAGGTACTTCGTTTTGTCCTCGTTCACCACCAGGCCCGTTCGCTTTGCCTCTTTATCCAGTTTGGAAAAGGCAGGACTAACAGCGCGGTTGTTAAGGCCGATGATGTCAATATCATCGGCGTACACCAGTAATTAAATGCTCTTATAAAATATTAACCCTGAGCGATTAAGTTCTGCGGCTCGTACGATGCTCTCCAACATCAGGTTAAAAAAGTCACTTGACAGCGAGTCACCCTGTCTGAAACCTCGTTTGGTATCAAGCGGCTCGGAAGGTCCTTCCTAATTCTGACGGCGCTGGCTGTGTTGAGCAACGGCATCTTGCGTAGCCGTATTAGTTTTGCGGGGATACCAAATTCAGACATAGCGGCATACAGATAACTCCTTTTCGTACTGTCGAATGCAGCTTTGAAGTCGACGAAAAGATTGTGTGTGTCTATTCTTTTTTCATGGGTATTTTCCAAGATTTGGCGTATTGTGAATATTTGGTCGATGGTAGACTTTCCAGGTCTGAGGCCACACTGATAAGGTCCAATCAGTTGGTTGACGGTGGGCTCCAGTATTTCACACAATACGCTCGCTTGAACCTTATAGGTGATAAGTTTCCTCACTTTTATAAAAGTACATTTACACAAATTTCTTATATTTTATCTTTATAATAGGACTATGAATAAGTGCGGTTTTTTTCGAAATTTGAAACTTTATTGACGTAAAATGGTTACAAATTTAATATTCAAAATATTGTCCATCGCTTACTACTACTTTTTCCCATCTTTCTGGCAATTCACGGATTCCCTTTGTGAAAAATTCGGTCGGTTTTGCCGCAATCCACGAATCGATCCATTTTTTGACTTCATCGTAATTACGGAAGTGCTGGTCAGCCAGGCCATGTTGCATCGATCGGAAGAGATAGTAATCGGATGGCGCAAGGTCTGGACTATACGGCGGGTGGGGTAGGACATCCCATTTGAGCGTTTCTAAGTATGTTTTGACCACTTGTGCAACATGTGGCCGAGCATTGTCATGTTGCAAAATAACTTTGTCGTGTCTATCGGCGTATTGCGGCCGTTTTTCTCGCAGTGCTCGGCTCAAACGCATCAATTGTCGTCGGTAGACATCCCCCGTAATCGTTTCATTCGGTTTCAGTAGCTCATAATACACAACACCCAGCTGGTCCCACCAGATACACAGCATAACCTTCAGGCCATGAATATTCTGCGCCGACGTCGATGTTGAAGCATGGCCAGGGTATCCATACGTTGCCCAACGTTTTGGATTGTCGTAATGGACCCACTTTTCATCGCCAGTCACAATTCGATGCAAAAAACCCTTTCTTTTGTGCCGTTGAAGCAGTTGTTCGCATGCCATAAAACGGCGTTCAACGTCTCTTGGCTTCAATTCATACGGCACCCAATGGCCTACCTTTCGGATCATTCCCATGGCTTTTAAACGTTTGGAAATGGTTGATTGATCAACTCCCAAAGTTTTTGCAACCTCTTCTTGCGTTTGAGCCGGATCTTGATCGAGCAATTCCTCCAATTCGGTATCCATGAACTTTGGCGGCGCACCCTCGCGTTCTTCGTCTTCCAAGCCAAAATCACCACTTTTAAAGCGTGCAAACCACTTCTGGCACGTTCGCTCAGATAGAGCATGCTCACCATAAACTTCCACCAAGATACGATGACTTTCGGCTGCTTTTTTCTTCATATTAAAATAATGAAGAAGAATTCCCCGCAAAAACACATTATTTGGCACGAAATTCGACATTTTCAAGTGTGGTAAAAATATTGTTGTTTACGCTTCAAATAAAAAACTTATACTGACGTTTGTGCCTTACGACAGTAGCTCTCCAATGAATGTTTGGAAATGTGGATCGATGGAATAATAATCAAGTTACGCCATCTGTTGTAAAACCGCACGAACTTATTCATAGTCCTATTAATTTCATTATTGGAAAATAAATGTACACCCAGGCAGCACTCTCTTTTGAGATGGTCTTTTTTGAAGCAAATTTAAAATAAAAGCATTCACTAACACGTTTTTTTTACTCGAAATTTTCGTTCTTGCACGAATCTCAAAATAAAAAATGTTTTTCGAAACAAAACAAACTACGTAAAGACACATGCATACATACATACATGCAAATCTTCCTTCAAAAAACGATGCAATAACTGCATTTTAGAAATAACCGAGTTGGACTGTGTATTAAAATTTCATTTCGCGTACAGCTGGAAAACAATCATTTTACAAAATGGCGCACAACTAATCATTCAATTTTGTTTTGGAATAATTCTTTTACTGAATAAAAAATAGTTTTGAGTGACGGGAATCTTTATTCTGATAGGATAATTAATTTTGCGCCGCATTGTATTTAAACTTAAACAACTCGAGGCAGCAAGAAACAGTCGCTTGTAACAGACTTTGTTCCAACGAAAAAACCAACCGAAGCCGTTAAAGATTTTAATAAAATGCGACAGATGGGCTGGACATTTCTGACAGATGTATGCATCTACTGATGATAGTAAAATTGAAATTGGAATTGGTCGACCCAAGGAGCACCAAGAGATTTGGTGGCTCCTAAAACACTCAGGCTAAAAAGCGCATTGTATTTAAAGCTCTGGAAAGGGGGTAGATAGTCAAGGAGGGAAGGAGAAAAGTATCAGAGAAAGAGATAGGAACGATTAGAGACAGAGGTAGTTAGTCCTCTGAGAATTTTCCAGATTCATTGGTAAATATTTAAATACTGATGATAATCATTTTGGTCAAGTCCGTAATAAACGTGCACGCCTGTTATCAAGTAGCGATATATATATTAGTAACAAAATTTATGAATTTCAATTTGAATTTTTATATTTTTTATACCTTTGGATTGAATTTTCACTGTACACTAATTACATTTTTTTGTGATAATTCTTACTTGTTTTTATATTATAAATATTTGATTTTTATAATATGGATTTCATTATTACTTCTTTTGCACGGTTTTTTGGGAAAAATTTAAGCTTTTCTATCACACAATTTTATAAAGTGGTGGAGCCTGTCTCTAAATTTACCATATGTCGCATGCTATTTTTTCACGATTTTTTTTGTAGGCTAAGGAACGTATCAACTGTGTAAAAACAGAGTTGTATGTATATAAAAATTAGTATTTCTAAAAAAAATAATCATTAACAATTATTTATATTAATAAATATAAAAATATGCTTTTCATGCAAATCTGTAAAAATATTGCTATTAGTATCATTGATTTTGCTACTGAAATGTCACTTAACAAAACTTTCAGGTAAATTGCATGATGAAAAGAATTGAGAAGATATGCTCAATAACACACCGTTATTCAGCTCTGAGCGAGTTTGATAGAACCAGCTGATAAACTGACGTAACCGGGGATGTGTTTCTAAAAGAACTGAGATTGTGTTGGTAACATATGAAAAAAATCCACACAATGTCAAGTCGTTGCCGTCTGAACAACGACTGATTGGACGAGTGTGTGAATATGTGTTTTTACGAATGTGTGAATACGTGTGATCGTGATACATGGTGAAAAGATTTTTAGAGGTGTACTACCTAGCAGACCCTTATTTGGCTCTGAGCGAATTTAATAGATATGCCGCCGTCATTCGTTTTATGTTTCACTAAGCTAAAGATAAATTTTTTTTAGCTAAAGCTACATTTTGTGAAACACAAAACGAATGACGTAGAATCCAAAGTTCCCCTAAAAAAATTTTTTTCACCATACCTAACGAGCAAACCTGGTATCATGACAGTCGGTTCTGCGTTACCGGAACGGCCCGGATTTATATTCGGCCAAGGACTATCACTCCAGTAGCATTCCCCGTACATTTATGGGGAATGTTTATGCTGCTACAACAACAACAACAGCAAACCTGACATATATCATCCTCGATCGTGATACTAATGATCGAGCAGAATTCACCAGGCGAATCGCCCGCGGGACGTGACAGCCGAAGTTCATCTCACAATTTTCTTTTTCACCATAGTTAATAAGCACACCTTATAAATCTATCATTCAAGGTGAATTTACTGCAAGTGATGTTATCCGTATATTTGTATTTTGTTTTTGGTTATTGATTTTCATCACGTCAAAATCAGCATACTCTGCTCCACATCCGTTTCGGTTCCTCACCAGAAACGCCGGGTCCTTTTCCCCGTTTAACTGTTTTTATGCACAACATATACTTTTCTTGTTGTTTTTTTATTGTATTTCACCTTAGATATGATTTGAATCAGCAGCTATAAATTACACTGGCCAATAAAACTGCAACTTTTGTCTGATGATTGAGGCTTATCACTTGATGTTTACTACATAATTTGACGTCGCTGATTCTAAATATACCCTCAATTAATTTGGGACAGCTCTTGTTTACGAGATATAACTTTCGTTAATATTTTATTGCTCGTTTGCTGAAAAATTATAAGTTAACGCGATATCGTCAAGACGAGTTTGTGTAAATGATCCGAATCAATTTTGTTTCATTTGCGGAGAGTCAAAATTTAAAGAAGATTAAATGTGACGCCGTTCGTAACTGAGGCTTACAAAAATTGCATTAGTCACCCGATGGAAATGAAAAATAAGCCTTCGATTGCTCAAAAGGCGTGCAAACTATGCGTCGAGTTTCTGCGTTTGTGGACAAATACGAAAAGGAATAGATTTGGGTACGAAACTGCTATGATCTGGAACCATCATGACTACTGTTTTTTTTTAATGGAAAAGTCGGCATATAGACGTGTTGTAAGTCCTAAGATATCACCTGAACCTCAAGCCAGTCCATCCCAGGAGAAGTCTATGCATTTAATGGCGAATACTGAGGGATAGTGACTTTGAATGTGACCTGGAAAAGCTTATAAGAGATTTGGGCTTATCAAAGACTGCTTCTTAACTTTTGGCTAAAAGAAAGAAATTTTTGTAACAAAAGAAACTAAAATTTCTTATTACAGCACAATAGAACAAAATCTTCTGAAATATTTTGCTGAAGAAGAATGACTTTGTATTTTATAAAAATATATACAATACAATTACAAAAGTACGGTTCAAATGAGTTGCGCTTATTCATAGAGTCATGAAAAACGGAGTCTAGAATTAAAATAAAAGTAAATTTGGGTCGTTGCCTATTGCACATTCCAATTACAAAAAAGAGGGATATACAACTGTTGCCCTGGTTTTAGATAAAATGAAATATGTGGACCACGACTGGCTTATATGTGTCGATTTAAAAATGGTAAACTAAAGTGCAGAAAAGATAAAAGCGGTAATTTTTGATGGTCCACCAATAAGATCTTTAATAAAAGACTCTAATTTTATGGACGTTAGACAGAGATCGTGGAAAACTAAATGCGTTTGTTTGGCTTGTTAAACATTTTTGAAGGAGTAAAAAAGTTCTGGTTACTCCCAGCACGTCGAAAAACTAATAAAGTACTTTCAAAGTCTTACATGTAACATGAGCATCAAGTTACACTCGCTTCATAACCACCTCGACTATTTCCCTGTCAATCTTGTGGATCTAAGTGAAGAACAAGGAGAGCGGTTCCACTAGGACCTTCGTACGATGGAGGAACGCTATCAAGGCTGCTGGAATGCACACCTGATGGCTGACTATTGTTGCAGAGTTCAGAACAGTTCTCTGACTTAAGTTTAAAAAAAAAAACATCAAACAAAAGAAAGTTTTTTTGAACTTAAAAACTAAATAAAATATGATTATCTTTAAATATTAAGGTTTTTTTATAAAAATACTTGTGTGTCATATTTCTTTAACAAAGCTGATGCTGAAATTTCGGTTACCCATTTGAAAACCTCATGAAAATTGGACTAAGATCATCATAACGAGTGTTATCAAATGGCAAAGTAAACACACGGATGTCAACAAAAGAACCCATTTTGACGTTACTCATATCTACGGCGAAAAAATCAGCTGAGCGAATGCTATCACCAGTAGAAAATTTTCCTTGCTACCATCTTTGGCCCAATTGGGCTGGCAACTACGCTAGGACGAGCAATCAAAGATACTCTCATAATTTTGCTTGGGATGGCCAAATCTTATACTCTATCATTGTTGAGTCAAAGCTGGCGAAATGAGCTATCCAAATTAAAAATCGTTTCCAGCACTGCGCACTTCACGTGCCATGGAGCGAAAGAAAATCATAAACACAAAACTTAGTCATATGTCGCGTTTCAATGCTTAGTCCCCGCTAGGGGCTGGACTGAAAAGTTATACACATGCATACATACATACGTATATGGGACATACAAATGAACGCATATTTCGTTATATATAAGGTGGTTGAACGAAGCGAGCGCCCATGCGCCGGTATGTTCTCGGCCAGCACTCGTCTAATCACCTCGCCCCAGCCGGTCCAGCGGTCATGGACTCTCAGATCTCCTATGTATTTTATACAAACACACCAACCTCACTACGCTGTGTGGTGAGCAGGCGGAATGTGAAAATCAGAAAAAGAATGTTAGCATGAGCGCGGATCGACGGTGATCGACGTCGGTGTGCGCGGCGAGAAGATTCTTCTCGCAAAATAATATTTACATTGTTATTCCTCTTATTGTTGTTGTAGTTTGTTTTGCTGTTTTGCTGTTTTACTACTCAATTCTCATGGCTGAGGTCATTGACTACCAAAACTTTTGACTTTGTTTGTTTGCACACGACGACGTCCGCCACGACTGAGCGAACCGCCTTCCTCAGTCGTCTTCAAACTGGAATAGGCACATATTGACATAATTGTTGTTGGTGTTGGTGTTGATGTTGTCAGTGAGGTGCTCTCACTGCATTGCCTAAATTTGTTTTTAGAACAAAACGAACGTGTTTGGCAACGGCCCTTATTCAGTGCACGCGCGTAAAGTGGAGAGAGGGTGAGGCGGCTTAGCTGCTGAGTCTAATTTTCGAAACAATTTGCAACTAAAGTCCGCATTTGAAAGTTTTGGTTGAGTTATTTTTAATTTTTGACAATTACGCTATTTCACTTGAATTTTCGGCTACAATGCAATTGCCGTTTTTGTTGTTGTCGGTGCTCATTTACATTTATGGTAATACCCGAATTTCTAGCTTGACCGGATGCAAGGTTCAGTGCATTTGCGACTGCACCATTATTCCTCATGGCTACTTTGCACTTTTGTTTTTTCGTCAATAAAAAAAGGCAAGACACAAAATATATTACATAAAACAAGCAACATGATCGTTTGGGCGCAACCAATGCAAAACTTTGTTGAAACATAAAATGGAAAAAAGCTGTGTAAACAACCGCCGCCATCATCGGCTGCATTATTTCGTTTACTATTTCGTTTACTAGAATCGCATTATCTGCGCCTTTGTTTTGACAATTTGCAGTGCAATTCACCTCCATTCTCCACCTCAGTCGACTCAGACACAAAAGATCGAATTTGTTGTTGTTAGAGCGTCGGTCGCTGGTCGCTCACCGCACTGATGTCAATTCAAGCGCAGCCGTATGTTTGAGTGCGTGTGTGTGTGTGCGTGTAAATACGTATGCTGCGTTAGAATTCTAATTTTATACCCAACTTGTGCGCGCTCGCATCGACAACTTAGCTGACTTTTTGTTGTTGCCGTTTGCGCTGTTTGGTGTCTTTTATCAATTTCAATTGTTTGTGTTGAGTGCGCGCTCTCTTTGTTTTATTCCAATGTGCAGTTGTTGTCGTTCTGTGTGTAGAATTTTAGTATTGTTTTTGCTGTTGTTGTTTCGAGGCGATAAGTTTTTAATACGACGTGTGCTTAAGTAATTTTTGAAGACTCCGTGGCGCAACGGTAGCGCGTCTGACTCCAGATCAGAAGGTTGCGTGTTCAAATCACGTCGGGGTCATTGAAGTAATACTTGGCTAGGGTAATTTTTTATAAAAAGTTTCTTCAAATTATCAATTTATTGTTTTTTTTAAACGGATATTTTTAGTTGCATTCTCAGTTTAATAAGAAATAAATTAGAAAAAACGAGGTCTGAGAGTGCAAATAAATATATATATGTACTTGTTTTTTCATTTTATATATCAATACTTGTATATAGGTAGTACACTTTTATTCCTTTGAAGAATTTTGAAATTAATTATTTTTGTCGACTGCATGATTCAAACACTCCGATTCCGGAAGTATTCGATGCGGTACCAGCTGGTGGTAGCAGAGGACGGGGAAAGCCTGCTCTGCGTTGGAAAGATCAGGTCAAGAAGGATTTGACTTAACTTGGTGTGCGCCACTGGCGCCAGTTAGCACGAGAAAGAAACGACTGGTGCGCTTTGTTAAACTCGGCCAAAATAGCGTAAGCGGTTATTGCGCCAATCATTGGCATATAAATATGTACGATTATCAGTTAATCTTTTAAGAAATAAAAATGCGTAAAGGAAACCAAAAATTGCGCTAACTAGTCAGTTGCTTTATTTTAAAAATATAAAAACATAGCATTAGTACATCATGTTTCGACTTGACTTTAGCAAACTTTGAAAAAAAATTTAATAAATGTAAAGGTTATCGCTGTGGATCCCGTTTTTCCAGAAGTCCCTTGCGGTGATCATTACAAGTTCTTAGAGATTCATCTAAAATCAATCGGACAAGAGAAACTAGTTTTATTAATAGATAAACTTGTGCCTGATCGAAGCTTGTTTTGTAAAATTAACAATATGGCGGAATCAGGAAATATTTTTTAGATTTTCGAGAAAAAAAACGGCAATTAATTGTTAAAAAAAAATCGAAATTTTCGAAAAAAATCCTTCGATCAAGCACGAGTTTTTTATGTTTTTCAAAATCAGTAAAGTATTTATTAAAATCTACCAAACGGGTTTTAAGTTACTGTCATCACCAGTTCAAAAAACATAGTTTTGAGAAAAACGCATTTCAAGTATCTGCTCCGGAGCGCGCGAGCGCCCTTTGTTAATTGTAGAATAACTCGAAAAGGATTTGTCGGATACACTTAAAATTTTCACTCAATATTTTTAAGATATTTTACTTTAAGAAAATTCTGATAACACTTTAACCAAATTTTTTTTCCTTGCACTTTATGATTATTTGGCATTTAAAGGATACAAAACCAGCCGGTTGATTTTTTTCCACCACCAATACAGAAAATGAAAACAAAGGTCAAAGTAGCATCCAGAGAAGGCGAATCTATTAAAGCTCGTAATCGCAAATCAGCTGATTTGTTCTTTTCTTTCGCCGCGTGCATGCGCTTATAAGCACGGAATGAAACAAGGCGAATTCATTCTTTGTTTTTTACCTTGCCGTGACAATCAAACGCACCAAACGTTGTTCTTGGTCTAGTGCCATACCCTTTAATGAATGTGGAAATGAATTGTTCAAGTTAATTGGGGAAAGTTTCAAAAAGTTTCTCTGAATACTTCTGCTGATATCATTGGTTGATCCAGCTTCCTCAGATAATTCATTTGCTGATCTCGTTAGGTGATGTAGTTTCTTCCGGACACTTTTTCATCTAAGCGTTAATGGTTTTGTTTATTTTGTGTATTCTTCCTTTTCCTCCTTTCTTCCGTTAAGCCCGTGAAGTTGTTGGAAAGCACGGGACTAACACTACTATAAATCGATCTCCCAAGGTAATTGCTAGACTTCCGTGATTACTAACATAAATATGCTTGAGTTCACTGTATACATATAAATATACATGCATATGTATATATGTATGTATGTATGTATGTACGTAGGTAAATACTAAAACACTTAAATGTAGGGAGCTGACGTGCGAAGCGTAGCATTTGTGTGGCTTCACTTCTACTTCGCACGATCTTGGTGCTTCGCTGCTTTGACGCTCTCATTTCTTGCTCCTTCTTCCAGAACCCCTACTTCAAATACCAAAATTTTGTATGCAGGTTCCTGGGCACGCATGGACGTCGATTTGCTTATGATTATGTTTACGTGGGCGTGTGTGTATGTGTGAGAGCGAATTTTTTGGCAATTCACTGCATTTGTTGTCTTTGCTTTCTCCTCTTTGCTGCCATTATTCGGTTCTACTAAGCTTTGTCGTTTATTATGGCAACACATAGGGGTATGCACCCTCCTTGCAACGTCTCACGTAACGTCGCTCGACGCATGAGTAATTTGCTATTTGATACTACTTAAGTGTTGTTGCTGCCCGCAATCCGCGTCTGCTGATCGCTGCCACATATGGTGTTGCCGCCGATGGCTTTGAGCAAAAGATGTCTTCTGTTTACTAGCAGCAGCAGCAGCAGTAAGTTCGTCAGGAGTGGTGTAGGGAAGCGAGGGGCTGAGCGTTAGGTCCGACTCTGCGATTGGCTGTTGAGTTTGCTAAAGTTTTTGCTGCTGTTATTGTGGCAGCGACGATCGTCATAGCAGCGCTAACAGTAAGTTGTTAGCAGATTTGTTTGTGCAGCTAACAGTGACTTTTTCTCCTTTTTAGACAAAATTATCTCACAGAAGTGCATATACTCGTACACTCATGCATATATATGGAAGTGTTAGCGCAGTTGTGTATGCCTGTGTTTGTGCACCGATCATTGGAAGCTCGCAAATGTGCCTTTACGATTGCTCTTCATGCATGTGTGTGTGTGTGTGTGTTTGCTTGTAGAAAAAGCTTCAATGTAATTTCGTATATTTTCTTATGCCATCTGTTGTTGTATTCAAGTATGATTTGTTGTTGTTGTGGTTGCGTGTGCATTTGCTATGTGCACAGGGCAATGACCGCCAAAATCTGTTTGTTCTGCTTCTTCTTGCTGTTTAATCTTTAGAACCGAAATGGAACAGAACAAAATAACTAAAATATGCAGCAGCGCCGAACAACCAAAGCTCTATAATAATAGCAACAATAACGCTTACAGCGCTATTCTTCCTTTCAAGTTGTGAAATATAAATAAAAATAAAACATTTTATTTTTCAGTGATCTTTTTTTGGTTTTTTAGGAATGTTTCTTTACGCCTTGAGTGTCTGTTTATTTCACAGATAATGCGAAAATTTATAGCTATGAGAGCATTTCAGTACATTCATATGCATTTGCACATATGTGTTTGTATATATGTAAACATATCCACATACAAACTTGTATAATGACTGTATAGGAACACCCATCTTCGCTTACATGCGAGCCCAGGTATTTAAAGCTATCAACTAACATATTTTGAGGGTGGCGTTATTTATGGTAAGAGCTGGACTCTCACAATTCGCTGTGAAACTCGGTTACTTGGGTCTTTGTGCGGCCTACTCATAGGCCATTCGATGCAAGGACGGTAACCCGCCGATTCAGGATGGATTTGTCGCGTGCGAGAAGGGCTACATCGTCAACATACAGCAGTGTCCAAGGGAGGTTGCCTTGGATTTTACGCGTAAGGTAGTACATCACCAGATTAAAGAGAAGAGTTAAAGCTGAGCCTCGATGTGCGCCTACATTAGCGTTGAAGTTTGGGTCATCCATATCGCACAATTTACCTGGGTGGTTACACGATGGTAAGTGTCAATGACGATGGTGAATGATGGTTTTCGGGATCAGGTGTTTTCTTAATGCCGTCCAAACGAGATCTCCAGGCACGCGGTCGAACGCCTTTTCGAGATCAATAAAGACTGCAAACAGATTTTCTTTCTTTAGCCGTTGTTTTTCTATGGCCTTACGAAGAATGTAGACTAGGGCGGGTCGATTTAAAAATCGCTCATTGCTTTGTGAAAATCGTATTCTAGGGATCAAAATAAGAAACTTTGCCGAAGGAAACATACCTCTAAAACGAATTCTGATGTCTCCCAAATTAGGTCGAACTAAAAATCCCACTTTGACCCATTTAGAGTGCTCCAATCGAGTCCAAATGTATGACCGACCCCCACTAACTTTGGACGGCCGATCCACCCATGCCAGTGGCACACCCCTTGGAACTCCCCTGTGGGGTTCCCCATACACTCATTTCAAAATATCACCGTATTTGGCCTTTACATGAGAAAAGAAACTAAAAGGTTCGACCCAAATTGGGGGACATCAGAATTCGTTTTAGAGGTTCCTTCAGCAAAGTTTCTTATTTCGATCCCTAGAATATGATTTTCACAGAGCAATGGGCGATTTTTTTGTCTCCCCACAAATCGACCCGGCCTAATGTAGATAGTTTCAACAGTCGACTTCCCACTCACGAAACCAAACTAGTTGATGGTGATCTTAGCGATATTCTAATGCGTACATCGGAAACTGGTTCCCAGATCTTCAGACAGTGTGACTTAAGTTTTATTCCACGATAATTTGAGCAGCGCCTAACATCTCCTTTGATTTTGTAAAATGGGACTTGTAGCTATTCCGCTGCAATCTTGTTAAAGAGGGATGTGAGCCAGAGAACACCTGCTTTGACAAGATCTCGGAAGATTTCTGAAGGAATCAGATTTGAACCAAGCGCCTTATTTTTTTGCATTTTGGCAAGCGCGGCATGAACTTCGTCACTTGTGATTTCGTTGCCCTTCGATTGATTTGCACGACTTAGTTTTACTGCGCGAGAATTCCACATTACACAGTTCGCTGTAGTACTCCTGCCATCTCTTTCTTATTTCAGCGTCTTGTGTTTGAATGCGCCCATTAGCGTCATGGATGGATTTAACGCACGCGATATCTTGTGCCAATCGATTACGAGATTTTGCTAGCTCGTAAAAATGTTTCGCTCTTCCTTTAGTATCCAATTTCTCATAGATATCATTTGTGGCGTGCTCTTTTACTTTCGCGACAGCTTCCTCGGCCTCGGATTTTGCGATGTTGTGAGCGCTTAGAGTGTGTACACTTTTAGCTCTCTGCCATGATTTGAAAGCTTGTTTTCTGGACTGTACTTTCAGCTGAACTTCTTCGTTTCACCACCATATCTCCTCTTGGATATGCAGTCCCAGTCAGTTGATGCGATGAAGTTAAGAAGGCTGATGATGATGCCGAATGC
The DNA here is from genome assembly GCF_028408465.1 of Anastrepha ludens. Lineage (NCBI taxonomy): Eukaryota > Metazoa > Arthropoda > Insecta > Diptera > Tephritidae > Anastrepha > Anastrepha ludens. Next base: position 4,181,629 of record NC_071499.1, on the reverse strand, counting down.
TAAATAAATTTCTGCCTTTTTGCTTCTCAAGCTTTTGTATGGCAATGTTTTAGAGTATTTGCCATAAGAAACTTACAAATTTTTTTTAAGAAAAATTGTATGTGGATTTTTTTTATAGAAAATACATTGTATTGGTGTTGAAGAAAATCTGCAGCACCCTACAGAGTAAATATGCACATGAAAGTGAATACTATTTCGCTGTACCTTAAACTCATCAAGGAAATCTGAGGATAGAGGGTTGAGCATCTCCAAATGTTTTAATTTTTGTTCATAAATCTTTGAACGTCCAGGTTCATGCCGAGTCCAAAGGATATTTTAGTGGCCTACCGTGGAGTGACCGCTTTTCTGAGAACTTTTTATGTTCTTACCCATTTTTAAACTCGCGCGCCAAAGTCACTGTGTTAAATGACTCGTAGACAGCGCAAGTTGTCTACACTTCGCTTCTTACTTTTTTCAGAAAATCATTGCAATCAAATGTAGTTCTTTTGTAGCCACTTAACAGTCACTTATTGTCCACTGTTTGATGCCGGTTCTGCTCCACTTGCGTGCACCGGCAACCGCAAAGGGACCCTTGACAACAACTGTTGGCTAGTAGCTTTTGGCCGGAACAAAAAATATGTAAAGAAAACCCATCAAAAAGTGAATAATTTCATTAACCTACACCAGCAGCGAAATAAGAAAAAGACAAACACTTTATCGTGTTGCCACTTGCGCTGAGTTGTGGTGGCTGCCGCAATGACGTGTGAAGCCGACACCGAAGACAAAAACGTGCTACGCCACATAGCAGCATATTTTCCTGTTTCTTGTTTACCGTTATGCAGCGTCGCAGCCTTTTTTATTGTTTAGTTTGCATAAATATTACGTAAGTCCAAGCAAGCCGCCACCTTTATGACCAATCAATACCACTGGTCGCAGCAACACACAGCAAAAACTGGTAGCATGTGGCAGCGCACTTTGGTGCACGCATTTCGTCGACAGGCAGCTGTCATATGCAATATGAGCACCAACGGGGATCTTCAAGTGTATCCTTAGAAATGTGGCAGAAATAAGGCTGCGGGAAGTGGCAAAACAGGTGCATGTTGCAACATTCAAACCGTCACTCACTAATGCCACACAAACTCACCTGGCAAGTGCGCTCTCGCCTTGCCTCGCGTGGTGTGGTTTGGTGGGAACGTGTGGCAAGTGTGCGCGCAAAGTAATGCGCTAACATTAAATAACAATTTATGTGGGTATTAATTAATTTGCAGCACAGCCATCTAATTGAAATTATGTATTTGTGGTGCAACACACACTTAAACGCGCCTCAGCCACGCCAATGGCGCCTCAGTTAGTTAGCGGAGCGGAGTCGCTCCACCAACTAGGCGGGTACATTCTGCATTGGCGCTATTTGTGGCATGAATATGCTGCTAATTATCGGTCATTAAAATTAATGCGCTTGTTGTGCAATCAGCTGTGTGCGAGCGACGGTGTCGGAGGTGGCTTGTTTATGATTTACCGTTGCAAGTGTCAGCGATTTAGTGGGCTCATATTAGCTAGTTGCATATTAGCCACTAAACTGTGTTTTATTCGCCACAGCGCACAACAACAACAATTTCAAATATCCCTTAACGGTTATGTACAACATCGCACAACTATAAATTACCGACGCGCGCTGCTTCATAAATAAATTAGGTGGCATAGTAGGTGCTAAGCTGTGGCAAGAACGGAAGTTGCTTATAACTTGCCACACATGCAATTGAGTTTAGCAAAAAGCGTTGCATTTATCTCCCCAACAACGCCGTGCAACTAAAACTATCGCTTTTTTGCTGCTGTCAACAGGGAAAAACAGTTAATGCAACAGTGCAATGTGACTGACTGCCTCAAGCAATATGGCCGACCCACCTGCTGGCTGCGATTTCTGCAGTCATCGCTTTTATCTATAGGACACGGCCACCTAACCTCTATGCCACAGCAACAACAAAAGCGGCTGAACAATGTCAATTTCGCTCCTACGTGGACGTGCCACATGCCACATGCAACTGCCTTTGGCCCGCGCGCACAACATGCTGAGCTTCCGTCCGTTTTGTCCTCTAAAATGGCGATTTTCTATTATGGGTATTATGTTGCTTGGCGCCGGATGCGGCTGTGGCATGCTGCACATTGGCGGCGCATCTAGGAGCAGTGAGTTTTATTGTTTGTGGCACAAGAGCGAGGGCATTTAAGGTTTTTGTTGTATGCAGCCACAACAATTGCAGCACGTTGCTGTGTGTGGGTGGGCAAGTGGGTGTGTGTGTGTGTGCAGTCAAGTGCTGCCTTTGTTCTCCGTGGCTATTGCAATTGCTGTTTGTGTTGTTGTTGGATTAGTGTGCTTAAGTTGAATGCTGCTGCTATTTTGTACTTGCCCTTGCATTGACGTCGTTATTGTTGTTGCCGTTAGCGGTGTTTACACAGAAGTGTTTGTCCGCATCACCTTTCTGAGCATCAAATCGCGCGCGAAATTGTTAGGAATTTTTTCTGCTGTGAAATTTCCGCCACTTTGAGCGCCACTCATTTTTCTCATTTTATTTTAGTGTTTTTTTCTATTTTTGTTTTTTAATTTTTCATTTTGAAAAATATTTGTTTGTGTTGCTGTTGTTATTGTTGCCTCATTGTTGAAGTTTTTATTACTATTTGAGTTATGTATTGTTTGGTTTTATTTGCTCGTTAAGCTTTGATTGACTTCTTATTTTTTTATTCTGCTACAAAGAACAAAGCACTAAAAATAATTAATCCATTTTAATTTAATTTTAATTTATGATCTAAGTGCGAAAAGTACGCATAAATAAGGACGGATTTTTATTATTATTATTATGAAGAGATTTTGCGCTGTAATCTGAAAGATGTAATGCGTCCACTTCATGGATTAAAATCATTTCTCTAAGCACAATTTCCTTAATAACTTTTAGTATTTATCATATTTTGTTGAATTTGATTTCCCCCTCTTATCCAAGTGTGAGTCCCGCTCATCCATCAGTGCTGGGCACGATTCCAGCATACATTTGCCGGTTTTATGTTCCTCCCTACGGAACCTGCAAGTTACATTGGAGTATATTCTCAGGTACTGACGACGATGATGATTCAATCTGCAGTAGCCTAATAGAATTCCTGTCATGATTCCCAAATAATTCTTATTTATTTCGACACAGTCTTTAAATCGGCTTAGGTTAAAGGTACCTATTATCGATATTGATCGTGATAAACCCGACAGATTATCTCAGTATGATTTATCTGTCCTAAATTAGAGCGGAGAAACTACCCTTTCCTTTGTCACAAAATATCTCTGGGTCTATAAATAGGGAGGCCTCCCCTTTCAAGGTTAGTTTGGCTGCCATTTCATTCTTAGTAGTTCCTTAGTGCCCTAGATGTCATACACTTTGTATCCGATTGTTCTAGCCTAAGATATTCAGCTTATCAAGACTTTTCAGCACGAGTTCTGATGTAACCTGGAGAGTGTTGAGCGCCTTGATTGCTGTCTGGCTATCAGAGAGATTAGTTTGACTTCTGTTGTTATAGTTGCGTTCAAAGGTTAAGGTCCGCGCATTTTTCAATTGCTTCCACTTCCGCTTCAAATATATGAACTTGTATTCTTGCCTAACGCTGCCGAGTATCTTTTCTCCGGCCCGCAGACACCTGGACTTTCCTCGATGAGAGATTCGTCCATGTACCAAATCTGCATTTTCTGATGCACCTTCGGTTTTAGAAAACCTCTCCCAAGTCATAATGCAGTCGCCGGTTCAGTTTTGAAGCTTTTGCAAAACTGAACATCGCTAGCACCATGTCCCATGGGATTGAGGTCTCAGGGGTTATTCAGCAAGAATATCACACTTATGCGATTTTGATGAACGCCTGAGCCAATTGTAACTTTGGTTCTGCATAGTTCTTCAGCCCTCCTCGCTTGGGATTCGATATGAATGTGGGAGGTGTGAGTTTTAAAATAATTGCCACTGATGCCGTGGGATATCCACGCATGGCTCCTGTTATGCCCAGGGTGGGATAAATAAATAAAAAATTAATAAATAACTGACACATACACTCCTTTTCATTCCTGGGTCGAGCTCATCATCCCATTTTTGGCGTGCGTCTTGATATTGTTCCTCACATGGAGGGACTTACAGTTTTAAGCCGATTCCGAACAGCAACTAATTTTTTTTTATGCGGAGCTTTTTCATGGCAGAAATACACTCGGGGGTTTACCATTGCCTGACGAGAGGCGACCGCTATTAGAAACAACATTTTCTATCACTTTGCTGTTTCATGTATGGAGATTTGTGCCTCCGAATGGTAATTACGTACCAACTTATTCGGCTGCAGCGGCCGGGGTGTGATAGGATAGGATAAATGGCTGCTCATGCCAGAGCTCACTTGGATGAAGACTCAAATTCATTCGTCAATTGTGATGTCATACAGAGAAAAAACCGAGAGAGAAGAACCGGAAAGTGGGAAATGGAAGAAAGGACTTTAGATTAGAGGAGCGTGATGTCTGCATGACGGCTAATTATAATTGCGTTAATCGCTTTAAGCTGTTGATGAAATTCACGAGGTGTGTGATATTTAAATCTGCTATGTATATCCCTCGACGTACCTAAAACGTGAGAGCCATGATGTCTGAATCTTACCTCGGCGAGAGCAGCGAGAACAGCTGGAGCCCAATGTGGGTAGACCAAGGCAACAAATGAGAGCATTGTTAGCAAGCGTCTGCAGCTCGATCCTGTTTTACGCTCTGGAAGTGTGGGGCGACGTAGTGAAATATTCCAGCAAGTTGAGACAGGCTAAACAAGGTGTACAGATTATGCAATGTCAGAATCATTAGAGGCTATAGGATCATATCTGACAAAGCAGCAGGGGTAATAGCAGGCAGAATGCCCCTCGATATAAAGGTAAAATGCATGAAACAAAAATACCAGGATGCAAAACGCGCGTGGGTATCTGGTGACAAAGCCTCACTGAGGGGCACCCTACAGAGGATCGATGATACCGCTCTGTAAAACTGGCAGGCCAAATGGAACGATAGTGGGAAGGGAAGAACCGCTTTCACTTTGATCCCCAACATACAGAAATGGATCCGGAGAATATATGGAAACGCTACCTTCATGCTGACACTGCTTTTAACTGGGCATGGCTGTTTTAGGCAGTATTTGTACAATACGGCTCATATGTATCTTTTGAAGATTCTACCTCCAAAGTCCGTATACCAAAAAAAAAAACATAGATAAATCATACCAGGACACATCACCAGGACACAACAGCTACCTTTTTCGATTGCTGAATTTGTTCACTAGTCTACCAGTTTTTCAAGGATATATGCAACTGTATATTATTACAAGGTTTACTTGAAATTACATCAATTTTTGCACTTTTTCAAATTATGCACCATTTAATACGACTTCATTTGTATTGACGTAGGCTAAATGTCTAACTCACTTGTACAATTATATAGTAAAATGTTACTGAAGAAATGTAGCTTTCAAAAAATTAAAATTTTAAAAGTTATTTAAAAACAAAATATTTAAAAAATAAATATAAAATATTACTACAAATGAACAGAACACAAACTACTCGCGTGCTACAAATTACTAATACCGTTGTTTCCAAGAATGTAGAAAATATTTAAAAACATTTTTTTTTATTTTATTAAGGCTTACATAACAATAAAATTATTATATAAACTGATAGTAGTGCAGCGCTAGCATCGGAGGCTTTCGGCTGCAGAAAATATATATCATATTTAAGCCGCTAGCCACGTTATAAGACGCTCATATTCGATGCTAGGATTCGTACGCCGAAATTGTTCTGCATTTACCAGCCCACGCAGTCTGAAAACATTTTATTGTGCTTTCGTTAGATCGAAATTAGTTGTCGTTGTTGTTGATGAAGTGGTTGAGTATTTCTCATGAAATAATCCTAATTAGCGACTAGCGCCGTTTTACTACTACTGTTCTCTTGCAATTTCTTGTTCTCTCTCTTTTCTTGTTTTGAGTTGCATTTCGGGAGATCCAAGAATAGCTGCAAACTTTTTGTCTCTATGTCTTAGATTTCATTAACTTGCTGTAGGAAAGGCTTACCGAAAGAGCGAAGTCTTCCTAGGAATGGACATTCGCATAAGTTCACTACTAAAGGCTTTCTTTCATCCCCTCCACCTGACAGCTTCTGCAGATAGGATTGAAAGGAAGGTTAAGTGTGGCTGCATGATCCCCTACCTTCAAGCAACCTGTAAGGGTTGCAATAGTACGTGAGATGCTAGGTAATTCGTCATCTGGATGTTGTACGCCGGCCATGTTTGTGTTGTTGTTGTGCATGCAGTTAATTACTTCCACCTTCTTTTGGCGAAAGCATAGTAGTGTGACGCAATGGATGTTTTTATTGTGTTGAATGGGGTAGCAACTGCCACCGCCTGTGTTATGTTGTCTAATGCCAAACCTTTTCTTGTTAGCTCATTTGGTTTCTCATTCGAGAAATTTGAAGCCAATGTTCAAGCAATACTATCGAGATTAGAATTTGCCGCTGTTAAGTACAGGTCGTACCATATAGGTAAGTCTTTCTAATCGGTTGGAGAGAGTTTTTCGAAAGTGTTTCCTCATTTTGCGTTCCGATCTTTAAGCTTTTCAAAACCTTTACCATCGTAACGCTCTCGATGTTTATTCATTGACTTAGAAACAGCTGAGGAGTTCAGTTATTATTAGTGTCATTCCGGGAACTATTGACTGAAACTTCGGCAGTATGAAAACTTAAAAATTGGCTTCTCGAGAACGAATTACGAGGAAAATTCTCCGATTTCTAGGGCATGTGAGGATTTAAATTTGTTTTTCAATTCTTCTGGTGCTGATTTTACATGGCCGTATGGCATCTTAGTCAACCACCTCAAATTGTTTTTTTTTTCAGTAATTAATATCTTGACTTTTTTTCTTTAGCGAAATATGAGTTTGTTAAAATTTTGAACTCTTACTTTTAATCTCTTACTTTCCCAAGTTTTTGCAGTTTGTAATTTTTAGTGCTTTAAGTGATTAATTTTTTATTTGCCTATAGTCTTTAAGAAACTTGTAGTTTGATAGACTAAATTTATATACGTTTGAAGGAATATAAATACAAAATAAAATATAAAATATAAAACGCGCAGCAATGAGAATCCAAAAAGCTAAGCTAATTCTAATTTTATTAAATACTTAATTAAAAAAAGGTTTATCAATAATTTAAAATTTTTCAATTTCTTTTCAAGGTATGAGCCTAAGCCTTACTTAATTTTTTACAGATAATCCGCAGGCTGCTACCGAGCAGCCATTTCTTGTGGCCCGACCGCAAACATAAAATTTTCTTCGAGTCAAAGCATGCGATAGTGCAAGTCAAGAGCGATTCGCCTCTTTCAATTTATCTGTTAGAGAAAATGTTTATATACGAAAACATCCATACATATTAGCAAAATTTTATATTTTTATCTCGACTATGAAATTTCAACAAACAGGTACTTAGTAACTTCATAATAAGGCAAAGAATTTTTTTTTTGTTTTTTGTAAAATATACTTTTCTTAAATAGTAATAACTTCTTAGCATAAAAAGAGTAAATATTTACTAAACTTCACCCGGTGGAGCGAAAAAGTTCTACACCAAGGGGTCTGGCATAGTATCTTCATAATTTCATATTTAAAAAATTAAAATAAATAATTCGCGCGTAAACTTTCTTTTTGTTTGACTGAGGTCATCGTCCTATTTGTGGTGTGCGTCTTGATGTTGTTCCACAATTGGAGGAATCTGCAGTTCCAAACCGACTCCAACCAGCAGATGATTTTTACGAGAAGTTTTTTCATGGCAGAAATACACTCGGAGGTTTGCCAATGCCTGCCGAAAGGCGACCACTATTAAAAAAACTTTCTATAACTTTACTGCTTCGTGCACGGATCTTCGAACCTACGCATTCCCGAATGGTAGTCACGCACCAACCCATTCTGCTACGGGCTACTTACGGCTTCTAATAGGTCTATTTATAAGTTCGTGCGGTTTTACAACAGATGGCGTAACTTGATTATTATTCCATCGATCCACATTTCCAAACATTCATTGGAGAGCTACTGTCGTAAGGCACAAACGTCAGTATAAGTTTTTTATTTGAAGCGTAAACAACAATATTTTTACCACACTTGAAAATGTCGAATTTCGTGCCAAATAATGTGTTTTTGCGGGGAATTCTTCTTCATTATTTTAATATGAAGAAAAAAGCAGTCGAAAGTCATCGTATCTTGGTGGAAGTTTATGGTGAGCATGCTCTATCTGAGCGAACGTGCCAGAAGTGGTTTGCACGCTTTAAAAGTGGTGATTTTGGCTTGGAAGACGAAGAACGCGAGGGTGCGCCGCCAAAGTTCATGGATACCGAATTGGAGGAATTGCTCGATCAAGATCCGGCTCAAACGCAAGAAGAGGTTGCAAAAACTTTGGGAGTTGATCAATCAACCATTTCCAAACGTTTAAAAGCCATGGGAATGATCCGAAAGGTAGGCCATTGGGTGCCGTATGAATTGAAGCCAAGAGACGTTGAACGCCGTTTTATGGCATGCGAACAACTGCTTCAACGGCACAAAAGAAAGGGTTTTTTGCATCGAATTGTGACTGGCGATGAAAAGTGGGTCCATTACGACAATCCAAAACGTCGGGCAACGTATGGATACCCTAGCCATGCTTCAACATCGACGTCGGCGCAGAATATTCATGGCCTGAAGGTTATGCTGTGTATCTGGTGGGACCAGCTGGGTGTTGTGTATTATGAGCTACTGAAACCGAATGAAACGATTACGGGGGATGTCTACCGACGACAATTGATGCGTTTGAGCCGAGCACTGCGAGAAAAACGGCCGCAATACGCCGATAGACACGACAAAGTTATTTTGCAACATGACAATGCTCGGCCACATGTTGCACAAGTGGTCAAAACATACTTAGAAACGCTCAAATGGGATGTCCTACCCCACCCGCCGTATAGTCCAGACCTTGCGCCATCCGATTACTATCTCTTCCGATCGATGCAACATGGCCTGGCTGACCAGCACTTCCGTAATTACGATGAAGTCAAAAAATGGATCGATTCGTGGATTGCGGCAAAACCGACCGAATTTTTCACAAAGGGAATCCGTGAATTGCCAGAAAGATGGGAAAAAGTAGTAGTAAGCGATGGACAATATTTTGAATATTAAATTTGTAACCATTTTACGTCAATAAAGTTTCAAATTTCGAAAACAAACCGCACGAACTTATTCATAGTCCTATTAATTACTTACTTTTTTACTAATTAACTTGCAGACTATACTAATTCACTAGCTACTTTTTATAAATTTGCTATTTTTCCACTTCTGTTGAGAATTCTCTTTATGCCATTCTGCACCTCCGCTTGTGAACGCACTTACAGTGGCGTGGAGTTTGGGGGACAACTATTGACTTTACAACACAGCTCACAAGTGACTGCGACAGAAGCGATGCTTAGCAAGTACTAATTTGTGTCTAGATTTGATGGTACTGAGAATTCAAAGTGAGTTAAGGTCGCATCTAAAACAGTTTTCAAAAAATTCAGAGCTTTCAAGCGGAGGAGGAGCTGAGGAGCCTGTAAATTTCACACCAGCAATTGAGGGTTAAACAATTGAGCCATTCGTTGAGGCTTTTTACAAAAAGAGCGAATGGAAAAGCGCGAGAGTCTATTACGCAGGTTTCACTAAAACTCAAACTCATTTAAAAAAAGCATTTAAGAAGAGTTAGGCAAAAATAGTTTGATTAATTTTAAAAGGCTTAGCCGATGGGTAATGAGTACTCCTCCCAGGAGATGACTCAAGCTGGTTTGCTTTTTTACTAGTAGGCCTATAGACAGTAATGGAACAACATAAAAATGCTGAGCTGTGTCTAATTAAAACCTCGTTTTGATTAACTCATTGCTGCATACACTTGAATGGGACCGTTCAGTGGAGCGCAGCTGATTAAAAAGGGCCACCCCTTTCATATAGTCACTCGTACCAGCTTACGGATAAAGGGAGTTCATGCTGGCCGATCAGATATAACTGCTACTTACGACCAGCGTGGCTGAATGGGTTGGTGCGTGACTACCATTCGGAAAACTCCGCGTGACTCCGTGCATGAAACAGCCAAATGAAATGTTTATTAATTGACTTAAAACCACTTGATAGCAGACGGTCTATTCTATCGTGCTCATTTATTATTCGTATTATTTCTGGATCTATTGATTGTCCTTCCCTCTTAAGTAAAATTCAATTTAATATACCCAATATGAGGCTCCGACAGTACGAAACCTTTAAAATTGGCTTCTCGAGAACCAACTATGGGATGAATGCTCCGATTCCTAGGGCATGTTCAGATTTAAATATGTTTTTCAATTCTTCTGGTGCTGATTTTACATGGCCGTATGGCATCTTAGTCAATCATCTTAAATCGTTCTTTTCTTAGTAACTAATAAACTATTGTACATTAGCTTAATATAGTCTGTAAGAATGTATCCATTCAAAGACAATAAATAAATAAATAAATAAATAAATAAATAAATAATAGAAAATGTTTTTTCTAATAGCGGTCGCCCCTCGGCAGGCAATGGCAAGCCACCGAGTGTATTTCTGCCGTGAAGAAACCATTTTTTACATACAAAAAACATTTGCCGTTCGCAGTAGACTTAGAACTGTAGGTCCCTCCATTTGTGGAATAACATCAAGACGTATGCCACAAATAGGAGGAGGAGCTCAGCCAAACACCTAACAGAATTGTATACGCCAATTATTTTTTTAAATTTATTTTATTACTTATTGGAGTATAGCTTTGAAGTTTCAATAGTCTCAATATCATCTCTTCAGCTTCCCTGCTGTCACTGGAGATTGCTGAGACATAACTATTTAAGTAATTGCTGCGCAAAGAAGTTGAGGTTTGCTCAACACTTCATATTGATTTAGAAAGCGTCTTTCCATGGTAGGAAGCAGTTTTTATTTGACCTATATTTCAAAGGACGCTACTAAAAAGTTTGACTTGTTGGTCTTCGCCAAGGACGAATGTGCTGAAGGATTTTGAAATGTGCATGGCATAGGAGTTTTGGCTTTCAATACGTTTTTGTTTATTAAAGAGATATGTGAATAAAAGTTAGCTTACTGCTGTATTTGTGCCTAACTAAGTACTCCTCACGTCTGTTGGTGAAATGACCGAAGGAAGCATGGACATTTTTTAATCGCTCTTCTTTTTGGTACATATTTTTATCTTCGCTTACCTTTTGTGTCCACATCAGCTTACTCATTAAATACAGCGAATTCCAACTGTTGACAGGATAATCTTATTTTTTTTCGTGTTTTTGTTTTAGTTTTAGTTCGTATTTTAAGATCTGCTTGAATGCTCAGTAGAGTTCACTCTCGGGTACAATCATATCACTAACTTTCACTCAACTCCAGTTTTGGGGATTTTCTCTTTGTACGTTTTCCTCTTTTCACTAAGTTTTCTTCTTCGTATCGCAAATTTGCGTTTTCAAGACACACATTTTTTCCAATTTAATTACATAGTTTGAAACTCCGAAAGTGTACTGTTATCTGCTTAGCTCGCCACGTCAGCACTTCTTTGGAGCGCCGCTATGTTTTACGCTCTAAAAATCACTCACTGTTCAGCAGCATTTCGTTTTTTCGGAAAATCTTCATTTTTTCATTAAATAATTTTTTGATTTGTTTTATATAGTTTCACAATTATTCGGTTTTTCTACACTTTGGGGAAAGAATTAATTTGATAGCAACATTTAATGCTTTTGCTCTAATTGGGATCGCTCGCTAGTAAGGAAAGCTCCAAAAACACGACCAATCCGAAAGCTCACTGATGTTCATCTAAACTGTTCTGAACTATTCCAAAAATATTTTGGGCACAAGTTTTGGATCTCTGTGTCGAGTCAGGCCGAAACGCTGCGTCGCGCCACTGTTGCTATTGCTCTTGCCGTTGCCGCTGCCGCTGCCGTTGCCGTTTGTCGCGTATGTCGTCCATGGCTGGAGCAATCCAAGTCGAGCTGAGCGCTAAGCTGCGTTGCTGTTGCTGTTAACTTTGCCGCCGCTTCCGTGCGCTTAGTTGCCGTCGCCCGCAGTTGGCGTACAGAGCCGATTTGCTGCAAGTTGTTTGCCGACTCGAGCCGAGCTGTTGTGCAGAGATCGCCACGCGTAGGCCGTGGCCGTGCAGGGTCCGAGCAGCGATATACTGCCCCGACGCATGTCCCGCGCCGTTGGATGTGTGCTCTGTGGTTGTGTTGTCAATGTTGTCGCTGTTGATGTTGTTGACGTTGCAGGCTTTGATTTTTTGCTGTTTCATATCTTTTTCTACTATTTTTTGGGCTTTTCGGGATTTCTCCTGCCACCGTTTCGTGCACACAAGTGAGGCAGAAAAATAAAAATCAATCAGTAGGCTCACAAGACCACTGCTTTCTATCCTACGGCACGGAGCGTTCGTTCCAAAACATTCCACTCAAACTCGAGCGCAATGACGAAACTCAATAGTCGCTGAGTGTGTATGTGAGCATGTGTTGCATATGTGCATGTAGCACACCACCTACCCTGCTCAATTCGTATTTAAGCATTGCATTATCCTCGCTTCTCTATCGAGTTCAATTGGTGAATGCTAAAAAAGCAAAGGCATTCAAAATAAAAATCAAACAAAAACTGACCAACCACACAAAAAAAGTGCAAACATTTAATTGAAACCATATAAAAATTTGTTCCTCGCCTGCATCGCCGTCGCCGCCGCCGCCGCCGCAACCGCCTGCTTTTGACTTTGCGCGCGGCTGCGATCGCTATAATGCAAGTGCGTCAGGTTAGTCGTCCTGCATCGCGGACTGGCGCTGCAAAGTCAACAGAGCTGCCGCCATAGCCTCTGCTGCCTACTATCAGTTGTCCATTACCCCTCACTGCGCCACAGCTTAGTGCAATAAATAAAAATGTGCGCCCCAAAAAGGAGCAACGCAGCACCGGGAAGGGAGCGAATGCCAAACCGAGCCGAAAATGCTCAAAAATCACAAACGAAATGGGAGTTGGAAAAAATGATAAACGTTGAAATAAAAAATGAAAAAAATTTCACAGAAGTGCAAGTTGAACCAGGGCAGCGGGGAAAGCGGCAGCCGCAGTTGTTGGGCGAGCGGACGCGGCTACCGGCAAACGACGACCGACGTTTTGGAACATCTGTATGAGTGTGGCCATCCATGCTAGTGTCTGGTCGGCGATAAGGACATGTGTGAGCGGCGCGTTGCATTGGTCGTTTTCGTTGTAGTAGTCTTATGGCGACGTCGACGTCATCGCCGCTGTTGCTGTCGTTCACTTTTTCGGCAGCCTAACGCAAACTCTCTCACACACACACATGCACACATGCACACATGCACACATTTACGCACATGCGAGCATAACATACATTAATTTTTATTTTTGCTTGCACTTTTTTATCTGTTGTCATTTTTTCTGAGCCTCACGCTCTCGTGGAAACCACAAAAAAGTGCAATGCAAAAAAGTAAATGGAAATACATGCGGATGCTCTGATTTTTTTCAAAGCAGCCCCTATCCCCAGCATAACAACAAAAGTGCATCGTTGTCAACCCCAATGGGGGCAGCTCTGCCACTGGCGCTGCTGTTGTGTGAAGACAGTGGCGAAAATTAAACAAAAAGTAGTTGCATATAATTGAATTTGAATTCAAATTCGAAAACTGTGAACAAAGCATTAAAATTTGCTGATATTTTGAATGCGACAGCTGCTATTCCATTTGCAACATTTGGAGGCAAACAAACATTGTTCTATGCAATTGACTTTGCGACTGTTTGCCTTTGTGTGGATTTGTTTGCCTGCTATGTTGGTATGTGCAGCTTAGGTCCACAGAATCGGCTTAGGCAGCAACAATTTTGAAGAGATCTTTGTGAGCGTTGGCGGCATAAAAATAAACTCACGCGTGTGCAAATAATGAATTTATGAATTTAAAAGTTTTGTAACCCAATGCAGCTCAAGAAACGTTAATGGGGAAACTAGAAAAGATAGCAACAGTGTGGTCTTTATAACCTTTAGGGATTAGGTGCACCTTCTCCTACATTTTTTGTGCTCCCACAGAAAGGGGCCTAAACACTTTTATGCCGCCTCGATATGCCGATGGTTCTTATAAGAAAATTTTTAATTTCAGAATTACACTCGCAGGTTTACATTTGCCCACCGAGGAGACATCGACCTGTTTTTTAGTTTCCAAAAAACAGTTTTAATAAAGTATATTTTAGGCAAAAAACAAAAAAAAATGTTTTTAAATGTTAAAAAGATCATAATTTTCCACATTGAATTAATCGGAAACTTATTAGATTTTTTTCAAAATGTTTTTTTATTTATTTCTAATAATACTCAAAGCCTTCTCCATTACATCAACAGCTCAGGCTGGCTATAGATATCTGTACGTTAAAGGTGTCAAAATGTTATAAAAACGGCGCTTTAGTGCTATTTGGGGGTGTCAGACTGGTACTTCATCCATTTTACCTACCACCTACCTACCTGAGCCTACAAATAAACCAAATTTCAGCAAAATTTAAAACCATGTCCAAAATGCTAGGGTTGCCTTTTATATTTTGCGCCTTTGTAACACTATGTGTGGTGAGCTCTAATTCGAAATTTGTATCAAAATGTTTGGTATCTTTTAGTATTAGAAGGCCATTACGCACTGCGACCAGAGCTGATCTATCTTTTAGTATAAACTTTCGCAAAACGTTTCACTTACGAGCTTTATTTGTTCTTTTTTTAGTGAGCTAAAAATTTATCTCGCCCAAAATTTCGAATTAATTCGTGAACATTTTTGCGCCACGATAAAATTTTCGATATGGGTTATTGAGGCAAGACTGCATTGATCAAGTTAGTTCGACATTTGGCGTTAAAGCACCACTCTTAGCCGCTATGAAACGCTGGTGCAAGGAGTTCCAACGTGGTCGGTGATCTTTACAAGATGAATTTCGTGAAAGCCGTCCAAACCCGGTTACCATGCCGGAAACAATCAATGCAGGGCGTCAATTGGTAACGCAAGATCGTCATGTGGCATTGCGCGTGATAGAGGTATTGGTGGGATCAGCTTATATTCAATATACCATATGTAGAAAAAAAGACTTGTGTCGGTGGTTCCAAGATGTCCATGGCATTATAACAGACAACGAATAATGGATCTAAGTCTACTCGTATGAACCGGACACAAAGCAGCACTCGATAGTATGGGTGTTCCAAGAAGAGCAAATTCCCAGCTAATTATAGCCTGCTTTTAAAGAAAATCTGATTATGTCGTTGCTTAGTCTTAAAACAGTCAATTCTGAGTGTTCGTTTACCAGAAGTTTTCGAAGAATTAAGGAAAACCAGCCACCGAAGACGAACCATCCTTCACTAAGACAATACAAGCTCTCACAAAAGAGAGTTTTTGAGCTCTCAAAATAATACAACAATAATCTATGAAACTGCACGCTAACGGATTATACAGCGCTTTTCAAGTCGTTCAATTAGAGAAATGTTCAGAGCTCCGACGAATAAACCCAATTATTGAAAATACTTTAAACGCAATATAGTCCACTTGCACCAAAAACGTTATTTTCGAATCGAAAATCAGACCCAAGTTCCTTACCTTATTATTTTTTAGTTGATAGAAGGTTTAAGGAATCCGATGCAAAATAATATTTTTGAACATTTAAATGTAAATTATTCACTGTGCGCCATGTGTGAAAATAGTCAAAGTCAAATTGAGGATTACTGCAGTCAATCACGGTACGGTTTCTCAAAAACAACTTCAAATCTTCCGCGAACATTAAACACTTCGAATTGGTAAATTATTATTAAAAATCAAAAAGAACAGTGGGCTGCAGTGTGTCCCCTGAGTTATGCCAGAACACACTTTTACTGAACCGAACGATTTCATGGTACCGAAACATTTTGAGAGCGCCCCTTTAATTCCGAATGCCGAAAGTTTATTCATAAGAAACGTGCGATCAGCCTTGGCGAAAGCTTTTCAAAAATCTATATACATAAATTTAACGTAAGATTGGTGCAGCTAGATTTTAGTGGCACGAAATCATGCTGGCATTTGGACTGTTTTACTCATTTTCTGTTAAAACTTGAATGCCCTTGAAACACATTTTTTCCTGGACTGTCTGTTTTTAGAATTCGCCGCAAAATATTCACAAGCAGCTCATTTCTCGCCACAATAGCGTAATCTATTTTGCTTTTATTTTTATAGGTCTATTGACGGTTGAGAAAACCCGGAAGTTTACACATATCACCATTTCACTGGTTTCTGGGGGTATTCTAGTCTAGAGGCCCGAATTTCCAGTATTTTTTGACGATGAATAAAAAAGCAGCTATTGATATTTTTACGATACATTTTTTTTATTATTTATTTATTCATATATTAGGAGCACACAAAATAAATTTGAAAAAAAAATGAATTTTCATGGAGTTATGCGTCCTTGAAGTGGAAGGGGGGAAAAAACGGCAGTGTCCCCGTCGACACGATTTCTACCCTTGTGGTCATCTGAAAAAAAAAAAAATACAAATTCTTAATTAATATGAATGCCATTATCGTATGAACCAGAAAAAACGGAAAAAAAATTTTTTTCCATAAAATGGCGGCTACTCAAAAAATTGAGGTCGATTTTTCTCTTATTTTTAAGCTTTCTCGAATTGTTTACACATATTAAAAAATTGAAATTTCCAGTTTTTCGAGCTTCATACGATAGAGATATATTTAAGGAATATTCATGACAAATTTCAAGCAAATCGGTTGATTAGAACTTGAGATATCGTGCCGACCCTATCGAACGAAGTAGTTTCGAGAAACATGCGTTTGAATTTCGCCGTCCGCTCAAACCAGTCTAGCTGTCGCGTCAATAAAATAGTTGTAATTTCGAAAATAATTCGAATTTTGCAAAATCCTTTTAGGGAGATATTTTTGAATACCTAAACTATCGAATTTTGAAAAAAAAAAATTTGTACGAGTTTATCATTTCTAGATGTTTTTATTTGGAAGTTTTGCAAATCATTTGACTTAATTTCATTTAACATTGCTCTGGACTGTAAATAGTCTTGTAGGTCAGCGAAGGTGGATAGGTAGGTGAAATGGTTTAAGTACCAGTCTTGCACTCCCTAAATACCACTAAAGTGCCATCAGATACCATTTTGGGATCATTTTGAGACATCCAACAGGCAGATATCTACAGCCAACCAGAACTGTATGATGTATATTAATAATGAGGGTTAATGAGATTTAGGTTGAAGCACTGCCCCAGGCTGGTGATTAAAAGAGCACCGAGTGACCGTTATCATCTAGCTCCCAAACCCGCACATTTACAGGAACAGTGTCCTTTTCCGAAAGGTCCCCACAGCTTCTACAATGGGGATGCTTGGTAAACCTATATTTTCTGCACGTGTGCCGATAATCCAGTGACCGGTAAACACAACTACGAGTTTGGAAATTGAATGGCGTGGAATCCACAGGATTTCCTGAGTCTTCCTTCTATTGCACTGGGACCAAAGGGTTTTAGAAATAACACATAAAGAAATTAAGCTCCATTTATCCTGCGCTTTCCTGAGAAATAAGCTGTGCAATTCCCCTTTAACAACAGTCAGAGGGATGCAGTCGACCGGGTAGAAGATCTCTGAGACTAATTCAGTCGATCCCTCCCTGGTAAACTCATTAGCAATTTCATTTACTTATTCTATGCTCGTAAGTCCTGGAACCCAGATCAGAGATGTTACCTGCCCACTTCTTACAGAAGTTGACCAGTACAGATCTGCACCATGGCTTCGTCAGAGCTTTGATCGCGGCCTTACTATCTTAAACAGTTTTAATATCTCCCACGCTCTCACATTCTCTAAGCATTTTGCATGCCTGCAGGATGGTAAAGACTTCTGCCTGAAAAACGCTAGCAGTATTCGCAGTTTAAAGGAGATAGATAAATTTAGAGAACACCCCTGCTCCGACTTCCGAATCCATCTTGGAGCCGTCAGTGAAGACAGAGATGCCAACATCGGCAAAGGTCAAGCCTAATAAACCAAACTTTCCGCGTCACGGAGTCTGATGTGGGATATCGAACACAGTGGATGATCTTCAGATGCATGTAACTAGGTCAAGATTTAGGTTATGTACCGTCGTTCATACTTCAAATTCTTTAACGAGATATGGTACTCCTGAGATACTTGCTTTCTGGCTAAAATGTGTATATGAACAGCGACGAAAATTTGTGCATTTTTTCAAAATCAATTATGTTGATATGTAAATATGTATATACAACAAATATGCGAATGTATTGCTTGACCAGCTTATTGGGCCCACTGTGCTCGGCTCATTATATCTATTTAGTTATATATTTTTACAATCGCATGCATTGCTAGCATAAACACGCTTTTCAAAGCCTCCTCCAACACAACAACTACAAGCCATGCATTTGCCAATTCAGTCATGTAAAACTGCAATGACAACAACAATAATTATTACAACAAAAGCCCATCAAAACAAAGCAGCACCAAATAAAATCCCCTCCAAAAATATGAAAATAAAAACAAATCTAAAAATAAAAATCGAACAAACATCGATGATGCTCACTCGCTCTAATTGGCATGCTCTCCTGCTCACCTACGCACTGCAAAGCACTACGACAGCAATTGCACACATATTTGAACACACACACACATGGACTAGATGACAGCCACGACAAATGGCCAACTTACTGGACGCTGGAGTTGCCGAAGCCGCTGGGCCCGAATAAATTCGCAAATGCACAAATGCCCATTTTTGCATATTCAGCCTATATCGCTGTCGCCGACCCAGCTGCCCTGCCTCGCTCCCACCGCGCGCGCACTTTATTCTATTCGCTTTTTTATTTTGCACTCAGTGTTGTTGTTAATGCTGTTGACGCATTTGCCACAAAACTTGTTGGCTTCTTTTTTTTTTTTGTGTTTTTTTTTTGTTTTGGATTTTTACGCTGCATTGCACGATGACATTGAACGTGGCGACAAGCGGGGTGACAGGATGGGCGCGCGATTGGCGAAGTATTGAATCGGTCGCAGTCGACGTTCGTCGCAAATGTGCAATGTGTGTTCGTGTGTGTGTCTCTGTGAAAAATAGAAAAAGTTAAAAAATCGAAAAAGTTCTCCTATTTTTAAGATTTTTTGGTTTATTTGCTTTTTGTGTCACGCATACAAATGCACTTGTACGCACACACTTGCACTATATACCGATCCGAAATGCACACGCACACAAATAGAAGATTTGCAACCAACCCCCAGCGCTGCCAGGTTGCATGCGAACAACCCCAACGAAGTGAGCCAGCCAGCCAGCCGATGTTGCAACGCATGCAGCAACAACAATGCGCGTTGTCATTTGCCGACCACTACTACTGCTGAGGGCAGCGGGGCGCGAGCGGCAAAACAAAAACCGAAAAAAAACGCGCGAAATAAGGGCAAAACAACGAAAATTGTGCAAGAATAAAAATAAAAATGCAAATATGACATGGAAATTATATAAAAATACGCTAAACTCACACACACACACGTAAACACATGAACATGTGAACTCACGCATAACGCATTGTTGTTAGGCGGCACCGGCCTATAACTGCACGGCGCTGCACTGCGTGTTGCATGTATCGTGCTTAGTGTGTGCGTGGCATGAAAGCGCGGATGGGTGGCGTTAGGCAAAGCAGGCTCAGCTCGGCGGTAGGTGGCGGGTGCGTTGTTATGTCGAGTGCATATTTTGATGCAGACGCAGGACTCGGGATATTTTGAACGCGCGCAAACATAGACACGTTGAGCTGGTGTGTATGTGTGTATGTGTGCATGTTATTACGCATGTAAATGTGTGCGCATGTGTGTAAAGTGTTTGATTAATAGGCGTAATGATTAAAAATGGAATACTGGCCGAGCGGGTGGGGTGAGTGGGCGACGCATGGCTTTGCTGGCGAATAGACAGGTGTGCAATGCGGTCAGTACGCCTCTGAATATATAAAAATATTCAAGCCCTTGCACATTTACAGGGGAAAAGGAAGTATTCGAATGAAATATTAAAAATAAAAAAACAACGGCGCTGCAAATTTTTATAAATAATATCGGCCGCTAAGCTAGCAGTCAGCATAGCAACAACAACTACAATTGCACCAACAACAACAACAACAATAATGGCACGCAAGCATTTAACTATGCGTCCAACAACAATGATGTAGGCGTAGGTGCAACAGTATGTGGCATTTGGCAAACGAAGGCACGCGTGCAATAGTGTGCGTGCGCTTATTTGCAACAACGATTGAAATGAGTTGCCGAAACTGTTGGCCGAAAATAAAAAGTCCTCGTGCGCTAGAATGAGAACGCAAATTACCGAAAAAAGGAAAGGAAAGCAAAAATATGATTCGCGTTTGCCATCGCCAAATCCAACGCCATGCACTGTTGGAGGCCGCGCTAGCGGAGCCTACTGCACATAGACCCATCGCTTGGTTGGCTGCTCACCAGTCAACCGGAGTGGTGTGGTGCTGTCAATGGGAGTGCAGACTACTGTTGCTTGTACTAAAATATAAAAAAAAATCAAAATAAAACTACCAAATATTTCGACGCGCGGCTTGCATTACAGTTGTTGTTGATTTACGCTTTGCCGGTTAACAAGATCCGTTGAACTTAACTAAGTGAATCCCCACTTGCAGACCGTTGCAGTTGCTGCTGCTGCTGGGCAGCCTCAACTCTCAACGCACCAACCACCATGCATGTGATTCGGCCACATCAAAATCAACAACAAATACTTTTCGATTTGGTGCAAACGATGTGGCAGCAACGCACTTATCCCATATATTTTCCTCGCATCGCTTTTAGGGCGAAATTTCAGACGGTTTGGCAAATCGCTCAACTATCAAATATTATATATAACAATGATGGCTGGCACAGAGCTCCTAACATGGCTAGGCTTGAACAAGCATAGGTGATAGCGCACCAACATAGAGATGGAATGTAATTAAAGGGAAGAAGCGAAAATAAGCGCCTAGCGCACACATCCCTTGAAGGTGTTTATACCTCTTAGGCCTCTCCTTAAATTTGTGCTGTGTTAGAAATAAAGAAGCCCACAGTTATCAGATGCATCCGAAAAGCCGATGTTATTTATGAGAAGCTTCTTGATCTCATACGCTGACGATTGCTCGATATTGACGTCTGGTATCGACATCCATGGCCTGGATTCAAAAGTATACGGTTACCTAGCAAATCTTTCTAGCTTCTTCACTGCATTTGAATGAATTTAAAACTTTCCTCTACTAAATTCCCGACATTCTAACTTACAACCTGGTCGAAGGAAGTCAAATGATTACTGACGGTTAAAGTCATTGACACACATATTTCGAAGAGCCAGTGCCCCCTGGTTATTAGCTATAACCCTCGACAGTTGGCTCTATTTCTCCGCGCATACAACCGCGCCCTCCATTAAGATACGAACCCTCAACAAGGTCCTCAAACCACTAGCCGATAACACTTAAAGCAAAGATAAAGAAACGTTGCCGGCGACATTTGAGGCAATCGGCTCGCTAATTTTAAATTACTCAGTACAAATCTGGTCGCTTGGGGCTAGTCATACGCTGAGACTGAAACTCCAGACCTACCAAAATACTGCACTCAGAACGGTGACGGGATGCCTTCTAAAGTCCTCTATTCAGCACCTACGTGGTATTACGTATACGCTTCATGTCAAGAAGCACAACGCTATGTTCAGCAAGTAATTCCTGCTGGGGTGCTACCATATGAACCAAGCCAGTGGTCGGTTATTGGAGACTGAGCCACATCCTAAGTAGTTCAGAACGCATCTCTATCAACTGACTGGCGTCATATTGAGAAATACTCAACAAGCCCCTTAGTAGAAATAGACATAATATTAACGCCACTCATTGAGAGCACCCGATCACTTTCATGAACTCTCGATCTGCGAATATCATTATTGGAGTGCAACCACCGTCCATCGCAGGCAAAGAGCTTCAGCTACCTTGTAAGACCTACTCTAATACAATTATGCTATGGATATTGTAGCAGTCTCAATTCCCACCTATACCAGATTAATTTAGACATACCCAACATATTTCCGACAACTGTCCGACAACCACCAGTCTCATGCACTCTTACCCCACTCATCAAGATGCAGAATACCGAAAAATCATATTTTATATCTATCAGCAAATCTAAAATTCAAGCAATCCTTTCAATGTGTGGCCAGGCAAAAAAAACAAACAAGATTGTCGTGGCGCTTCCAGGCACCGTATTTCGGAGCCATTTGTTAAATATAGATTAGGTTAGGTTAGAGGGCAGAACCAGCAGCACGCTTAGGTCCCTTGTGATATCACACTTGTCTAAATTATTAACTTTTACACAATCCAGTTTGCCTGCTGAATCTCAATTATCCGCTTAAGTTGAAAAAAATGAAGAAATGAAGATGCTGGAATCCTATATATGGATAGCACGGTACAGTAACAAAGGAGATGGATTCCCTCTGTTCACAATTTTTGCAGCGTCTACAACATATCCTTCGGACATAGAGCTATAGGAAAGAGGAGTACGGGTAGGACAGATTACACGACTCTGCGCTTTAACTGGGAGAGAAAGTTTCATGCAACGATTGAAGAGGTCGGTTCTAAAGCTTTGGAGGGAGTAGGAACGAGCATTTACTGCGCAAAACTAGGGATTAGGCAGCCAATCAAGCTGCCGGAACATAACAGTATTTTCCACGCGGGAGTTTTTGCTTTTAGGAAAGCCGCGGAGGTAGCCTATACAAAAATTAGAAATATCTTAAGTATTAATACATACGTGGACAGTCAAGCAGCAATAAAAGCAATAAGCTCATATTGTATTCAACGGAGCAGGGAGGCTATAGAAAGGCTAGCAGTAGGCTGCATATCTATTTGCTGTTAGACTACCATTTCAACAAGAGAACGACTTACCAAAACCGCTAAATACGATATACAACGAAATGGACGACTTCATGCAAAACTTGTGGAAGCTAGGTGGACTAATTTGACCACATGCAAAACAGCAAAAGTTTTGTGTAGAATTAACGACAAAAAACTGACCCAATTCGTACTTACGCTCTCGCGAAAGGACTGCAGAACAATCATAGGTATGCTGATAAGTCATAATCTAATGGCTGCACACACGTACACGATAGGGATTGCTAGCATGGACAAATACAGGGAAATGCAGAGAGGATATTGAGAAAACTTTAGAACACTTTCTGTGTGTTTGTCCGGCATTATCAAAAACGCGTTTGAAATGCCTGGGAGTCCCATTGTTTGAGGGTCTGGAGGACGTCTAAAAAGCGTCTTAGATTTCGGTCTCCATCTGGTATCGCTAGGGACCAAAAGGTCTATGCGTGGCTTAATACCAACCAGGCTAACCTAACCTAAACTAGGTCGCTGTTATTGCTGTTGTTTATTGTCTTTGTTACATCACACGAAAGCTCCCCATAAAATTTTTGGGGAATGGTGCTGAAATAACAGTACTTGCTATATGCATTCCTACACTTAAAAAAAAAACAAAAATAAATAAAAAAATACGAAGAAATAAGAAGTAAAAATATACGAGAATAAAAGATATTAAAAAACGTACAAAAATAAAAGAAAAATAATAAAAAGTAAAAAATGCAAAAAAGTAAGCAAATACAAAAGCAAATAAGAATAAACAGTCAAAACAAAAAACACAAAAAGGAAAAATACAAACTATATAACAAAAAACTTAAGAATTATAAAAAAAAAACAATTAAAAAAATACGAAAAAAAGTAAACATCACAAGAACAATAAAAAGTAAATAAGTAAAAAATACTAACAATTTTTTGTAAATACAAAAAACCGTTGTAAAAAACCGTTATAACAGAATTTCTTAAAGTAAACCTTATTGCCAAGATTTAAATTATGAAAAATGCCATTTTTGTTTTGAACCGACTGATTAGGTTTAACGTCTCAGATTGTAGCTGCAATCATTATTTATTTATCTAATTAATTTTTTTATTTGTAAGATTTTTATATTTGTAAGACTTTTCAGTACTTTATAATACGTCAGCACGCATTAAATTAAAAAATTAGATTTCGAAAACATTATGCTTTATGATGGCACAACATTAACATTAAACAAATATGCGATAGCATTAAGGGTTAAGGTAGTCAAAATTTTCAAACGATTGAATTTGTTTTTTGCATTTTCTTAAAGTATAATATCTTAAAAATATTGGGTGAAAATTTCAAGTGAATCAGACAAATACAGGGTGGTACTTTTCGAGTTATTCAACAATTAACAAAGGGCGCTCGCGCGCTCCGGAGCAGATACTTGAAATGCCTTTTTCTATGTTCTTTGATCTGGTGATCACTGTAACTTAAAAACCGACTGGTTGATTTCAATAAAATTTATACTGTTGTTGAAAAACATAAAAAACTCGTGCCTGATAAAAGGAATTTTTTTTTTAAAAATTTCAATTTTTTTTAAACAATTAATTGTCTGTTTTTTTCTCGAAAATCTGAAAAATATTTTCTGAGGCCACAATTTTGAAAAAATTGCTTCGATCTATTAATAAAACTAATTTCTCTTGCCCGATTGATTTTAGATGAATCTCCAAGGACTTGTGATGATCCCCGCAAGGGACTTCTAGAGAAACGGGCTCCACACAAACAGCGATAACTTTTATAACTATAATTTTTTTTGTTTTGAAGTCAAGTCGAAACATGATGTATTAATGCTGTTTTTATTTTTGTAAAACAAAGCAATTGAGTAGCAAAAACAATTATTGAAATTCATAATTTTTTCGGACTACCGCTAACCCAATAAGTTTAGATACAAAATAAGTAAATTTAGGTGGCGAGGATCTCACAATCGAACATTGTATACGTAACTTTCTTGTGTAGGCATCTCATTGCAACGTAATCCAATGAGTAAATTTTTCATAGAGGCATTTCCTTGCCGTGTGAATAAACTATATCCCAACCTGTGGCAGCATTATAAGACTTTCAACCAGCGACACCTAAAAAAATAAATAATTGGCGCGTACACTTCTGTTATGTGTTTGGCCGAGCCATTCCTTCTAACGGCTGATTTTTTAGCTATTATCTTTTTAAACAGTTGGTTTAAACAGCTGACGCATGTTTCGTGTTTTGTTTCACTGTCAAACATCTTCAGTTTGGTCTATAATTTAACCATGACAAACGAACAAAGCTTGCAAATTATTGAATTTTATTATAAAAATGCGTGTTTTGTTAAGAAAGTTTATCGCGCGCCTCATCCATTTTATGGTCAGTTTAATCGACTCACTGAGGCGGCTATTCGAGCCATTGTGACTAAATTTAGAACCAAATTTACATTATTGGACATCAAACCACCAACACGCTTACGTAGCGTGCGAACTGAAGAAAATATCGCAGCTGTATCGGCCAGTGTTGTGATGACCATCAATTATCGATTCGTCGCCGTTCGCAGCAATTGGGCCTCTGTTACTCAGCAACTTGGAAAATTTTGCGAAAGGATTTAGGTGTGAAGCCTTTCAAAACACAGCTGGTGCAAGAATTGAAGCACAACGACCTACCGCAGCGCAGAATTTTTGGTGAATGGGCTCTTGGAAAGTTGGCCGAAGATCCACTTTTTATCGAAAAATTGTGTTCAGCGACGAAACTCATTTTTGGATCAATGGGTACGTAAATAAGCAGCATTGTAGATCTTGGAGTGAAGATCAACCAGAAGAACTGCAAGAGCTACTAATGTATCCAGAAAAGGTCACAGTTTGGTGCGGTTTATGGGCTGGAGGTATCATTGGACCGTACTTCTTCAAAGATGCTGCGAATCGTAACGTAACTGTGAATGGTGAGCGCTACCGTGAAATGATATCCAACTTTTTTTTGCCCAAAATGCAAGAGCTTGACTTGCATGACATGTGGTTTCAGCAAGACGGTGCCACATGCCACACAGCATGCGTAACAATGGACTTGTTGAGAGGCGAGTTCGGTGAACATTTTATTTCACGTTCAGGACCTGTCAATTGGCCACCGAGATCGTGCGATATAACGCCTTTAGATTATTTTTTGTGGGGATATGTTAAAGCTCATGCTCAGACAAGTCTGCTTCAATTAACGCATTGGAAGACAACATTAAAACATTTATATGTGAGATACCGGCCGAAACATTGGAAAGACTAAGCGGATGGACCATTTGAATCGCAGTCGCGGTCAACATTTGCATGAAACAATCTTGAAACATTAAATTATATGGACTGTACTATCGATTTAATATAAATAAAAAAATCATGAATTTTTCTGAATTTTACGTGTGTTTTTATGAAAAACTTTCCTATAGCTCTAAAAAATTAACCCTTTATTTGTGACGTGCGTCTTGATGTTGTTCCACAAATGGAGGGACCTGCAGCTTTAAGCCGACGATAGCGGCAGATATTTTTTATGAGGAGCTTTTTCATGGCAGAAATACACTCGGAGGTTTGCCATTGTCTGCCGAGGAGTGACCGCTATTGGAAAACAACTTTTTTTATCATTTTATTGTTTCATCCATGGGGGTGGTAATATTTTCTCCTTCTACAACACGGGCCAATAGATAGTCCATCATTATTTTGACCAGTTCTGATTTTTTTATTGTATGTTCATTGTTTTTTTTAATCAAAAAGCATATGAATCCAAATTTCATATTTTAAAAAAATGTTGGTACGCAGTTTATGGCTTATTAAATTTTAATATAATAAGAAGTTAGTTTAAAGTTAATAAAAAATCCCATTAGTTTTAATTTAAAAAGTATCGCATTATTTCTTTTAATTTTTTCCTTCATTGTTTTCCGAATTTTATTCAAATAAAATAAAAATAAAAATAAGTGTCTTACATTATTGAGCTGTACTTTTCTAAAAAAAAACACTGAACACTAATGAAAGTCCCGATAAAATCAGCTCAGCTCTTCCAAGCGCTAGTTTAGGGTTTGGTTACATGCGAATAAGAGCCAGAAAGTTCGCTTCAATATCACATGCAGTTATTCCTCTTTTATTTATTTATGTGTGCGTTTTGCGTACGATGCAATGTACCGTTTGTGTCATTAGGACTAGAGTCGTATACGAGCAGGCTTGCATGTGTCCGTCTTTCACGTTAGCCTACTTAATAGCATTTTTGAATGTGCATCCACACAATTTGCATACACACATACATACACATTATTACGCATACATATGCATGCATTACAGGTACTAATTAGCAAAAAAATCTACATCATTAATTTCATATCAAGGCTCTTCAATTTAATCATACTTATATTCCGGACAAAGCCACAAAATTTATAAAAAATAAAAGTTATAAACTGGATGTAAGATTTTTTAAAGCACAAAGTACCAGCACTGGGCGGATCCAGTCGGTTATGGGCGTTACTGAGAGCTGAACGCAGAACGATAATAAACGCTTCATTGCCAAATAAACAAACAAGCGCGTATGCCTCAAAAAAAAGCAATAAAAACATTTGATAAAAACACATATTATAGTTTAATGCAATTTTCATCAGGCGCGGCCGCCACAACTGCATGAATTTGCGCCTGATTGCGCATACGATTGGTACCAAGTTCGATGCTCACAGTGGGCAGGAAGGATCAAGTGACAGGAAAAGGTGTTGTGCACAAAGTTCGCCTATATGTTAATCTTGGAGTGATACTTGACTCTAAACTTCATTCGAAGGTACACAATGAAAAATGGGCAAAGAAGGCCAGTGCAGCTTTCTACTCCTGCAAATCTTTGTTCGGCAAAATATGGCGCCTCGAGCCAAAGGTCGCTCTTCTGCTGAATTTCTGCCAATTTTAACGGATGGATGTCTGGTTTGGTAGGAAGCGCTTCGGAAGGGCTATAATATCAGTAAAGTGGGGAGGGTGCCAAAGACTGCATGTATTGGCATTACCGAAGCATGTTGAGCTTGTCCCAGTGCTGCCCTGAATGTCGGTTTGCATCATCGACTTTTACGTTATTTCCATCGCTCCTGAAAGTGCAATCAGGTTAGAGGAGATTGGCCCTGGAGGTAATCTCTCAAGGGACATGGTAGTATTTTTAGGCAGTTAATACCACATTAACTGTTCAACTCCTGTAAAGAGGATATCAAATATTTTTGGTATGCAGGTAACATTTCTCTGACCTGAGTTCCAGGACATAGGAACATAGAGGGAAACTAAATTTCTGTTGAGCTTACATAGATTGAATTGGTCTCAGAGATCTCCTGCCCAGTTATTGGTCATGTTAAAGGGGAATTGCGCCACTTATCTCTGAGAAAAGCTCAGAAGAAATGCAGCATCATGCTTTCATGTGTTATTTCGAAAACTCTTGAGCTCCAGTACAATTCATGTGAAAGAAAGTTCTGGGGACCCTGTGTTTACCGGTCATTGGACAATCGACAAAGTTGGGATTACCAGTTAATCCCCATTGCAGAATCTGTGGGGAACTTTCAGAGCTCTGGCTGGCTATAGATATGTGCCTGTCGGAGGTCCCATAATCGCATCAAAACAGTGTTTTCGTGCTACTTGGGGAGTGCCAGCCTGGTACTTCAACCATTTCATCTATCCACCTACCTACACTGGCCCACCGTCAGTGGGTGCATTTCCGCAATAAAAAATCATCTGCCTTTCGCAAGTAGCAAAACACGGTAGGCCACTCCATTTGCGGAACCACATCAAGGCTCACCCGCAAATTGTAGGAGAAGCTCGGCCAAGCCCCTTACAAAGGGTATGCGCGTTAATTGCATATGTGTGCGTATATAATTTTTTTCAAGGCAATAAAACCGCATAAAAAAAAAAACTACAAGTGTCTATATACAAATTAAATAAATTAAAATAAAAATGGAAGAAACAAAGCAATGAGCTGGAAGTGCAAAAAAAATGAATTGCTACACATAGAATATTATGAAAATGGAAATAACCAGAGGTTCGCAATTAAACGAGACTACAGCAGTGCAATAATGCGCACATACTTTGCGCGGGGTAGCGGGGGCAGGTGCCGTGCATCGTCGTGCATCATTCACCGCCACACACCCACCCAAGTACTACATATACATGTATTTATAAGTGTGTGTGTGTGTATGTGTGTGTGTACAATAGCCGACGCATTATGCCAAAGTACGCTGGTAATATAATAAATAGATAAATGTACGCGAAAATGCGCGGCCAACTTTCAATAATAATAACGGCACCAACAACAAATACAACAACACGTAAGTAAGTAGTACTACAAAGTAAGTTTAAACAACTGAAAGCAAAGGATATGCCATTCCTTTTAGTTCTCCACTCGCAGTAGTTTATTCATTGCACTCTATAGGTGTATGTGTGTGTACGTATGTATGTACATAAATATGTAATATCATATATGGGAAGGTGCACAATTACATACAAATTTGTAACTGATTCCTGGGTCTGAACCTTTACATCAAAATACTTTTATTGAAACAAGGAGCAGCTTATCCGCCCCCACACCATACCAGATATGCATCAAGTACAGGTTTGTTAAAAAGTATTGACAGCGACACATATTAACCGATAGAAGGATCCACACTTCAATATTTCCTCCACCTAAAAAATCTGTCCATTCGTTCATTGGGCAGCCCTTTGAAGTTGACATGTCACTGTTTTTCGGAAAGAACCAAATATCGCACAGATGAACGAGTGCTCCGTATTACCATATTAGCTCTTATGTAGCTTTTGGGAGAGTCAGAGCCGCATTTCTTAAAAATTCAACAAAAAAGTGTAAAACAGTATTGGCACAGTTTCCGGAAAATTATTGCAGAGTTGGTATAAAATGATTGTATATAAGGATTGGATTGAGTGCATTGAAGTTGCAACGAAGAACGAATAGGAGTGCAAAGGGGCTTAGGCAACCTAACATGTGGAAGCAGTGATCCTGGAGGAGTTCACGGTTCAATTCAAACGTAAGGGGATACATACGTCCAGCAGCGCAAAAAATGCGCTGTAAGAAAAATTATTTTAGAAATAAATACAATATAAAAAATTGTATATATTGTTTATTAGTACTTAAACTTTATAAAAAAATTTATTTTATTTTTTCTTTACAAAAATTAGTATATAAAAAATCACGTGACCCAAAGTACAATGAAAACATGTTGCTTCACGGTCTGCATCTTTCCCCTTGAAATGTTGATGGATCTGTAAAAAATAAAAAAAAATCTAGTAAAATAAAGTTGTAGTTCGAAAAATTTGCAATTTATTGCATTTTAAAAAGAAGTATCCGGCTAGACAGACTATAGAGAAAACACTTTCGAATATTAAAGAAAAAACGCATCAAAAAATATTAAAATGAGTTATCATGCAGACCCTGCCGGAAAAAGTAGTTTCGAGAAAAATGAGTCTCAACTTTCAAGTGCATTTCGCTGTGCGTATCAAACTCTCGTCGGGCAGTTACACTTTCTACCATAACTTTGTATCCATAGGGAATTTTTACAATCGACTTCCACAGAAATACACCTAAAACTATAAAGAATAATAATTTGTAAAAAAATAGATTTTTTGAAAATTCTCCCCCTTAACTTACAGGTAGGCATGATTAAAAACTGCCTCTGTTGGGCTGCCAACAAATGCTTCCGACAAGGCATATTACTATCCACATCAAAGGCAAGAATGCGGTGGAAGAAAATAGATCTGCAGTTCAGATAATCGTAAAATTCCAAATAGCTGCAGCGCAATGCCATTCTTTGTTTGATGATCAGACGCACCAATTTTGAAGATTATCAACTATCGGATAAGATGACTCTGAGGTCGCAAGATCCCTGTGAAGAGAGGCTAGATGAAAAAAACTGGAAACATCTCTTATATTATACATAAATATGTATTAATTGGCGCTTACACACTTTCTTGGTGGCAGGCTGAGCTCCTCCTCCTATTTGTTCGGTGCGTCTTGATGTTCTTCCACAAATGAAGGGACTTACATTTTTAAGCCGACTCCGACTGTTTTTTATGAAGACATTTTTATTGCAAAAATACTGATCCTCACTCCAAAATCGACAATTTTGCTTATTTACGTACCCATTGATCCAAAAATGAGCTTCGTCGCTGAACACAATTTTTCGACTTTAAACTTTCTTAACAGAACACGCATTTTTATAATAATTTTACAATAATAAGACGATTGATGGTTAAATTATGGACCAAACTGAAGATGTTTGACAGCGAAACAAAACACGAAACGTGCGTCAGCTGTTTAAACCAACTGTTTAAAAACATAATAGCTAAAAAAGCTTGATCGCAAACACGCAATAAAGAGAAGAGTGATCGTACAGGGGAGCATCATCATGTTGATCATATCTTCTTGATATGCATTATGTAGGGTGGTCAAGGTAAATCCGAAATGTTGAAATTGAAAATAAAACTAATAGGTATTTATACTTTGTAGTTGAAGACTATTCAATATAACCATCGTCAGCTGCAATAATAACCTGCGCCAGCCAAAACGTCCGTGCACGTGCGAACTCTTTTCTATTCATTTTGATCGTCAAGGCAATGGGGATAATAATGGTATGCAGAGTGTTCTTCGGGTTGTGAGGCTTTGCGTTAACCTAAGCTGTTCATATTAACAAACAGGATTGCAGTCTGGGCGGTTGCCGTAGCCAAATGGGGTCCTCCGTGACTACTACCCGGTAGCCGTGTAGTCTCCATCGTTGTCGACGTTGACGTTTGAAACAGCTTTTCTGCGTAGCTCGTATACAAACAGGACTAGATTTTGCGAACTTGACGCACGAGTTGCTTTAAATCATGGACGGGCTTTCCGGCAAGATGCATTTTGCATACTTCCAAACACATTTTCAATGGGGAACTGGGAAAGCCAGTCCAATACTGTGACGGCATTTTCTTGTTTTTTTGTTTCTCAATGTGTTTTTCTGAGAGCAGTGGTTTTGATGATGTGGGACGGTAGGATATGTTCGCTTCCTTCAGTAGACCTTCGATGGTGTTGATACTCACATCTATTCCCCTTTTAGTAAGAACTGATTGTGCTTGGCGTAGTCACAAAGAAGGGTCCCGCTTAAAAATTTGCGCGATCACTTTATCCTGCTTTTTTGTCGTCATTCGCTTCAAGCCGCGCTCGGAAAAGTCATCAACATTTTGTACACCTTATACTTCTGATTGCACATCACAACAAACTTTTTTGATTTTTTAATCACTTTTGCAGCCTCGGCGTAAGATAATTTCGGCCCTTTCGAATGCGTGCATAAAAATACCGCCTCAAAACGCTTCGCGTACTTCTCACTAATTTTTGATTGGTTGCGTTTACGAGAAAGTTGCGAACGACACTAACCTGAGTTAGCACTGGTGTCGTAGCCCTTGAGTGGGACTATTATCCAGTAAAAAGCAGAAAGAAATAAATCGTGAAGTTACAAGAAAAAAACCGGTTCTTTTCTTCTGACACGGCGTGTATATGTGGTATATAGTCTGGGTTTGAAGATCTGATACCAGTTGAAAAGCATATTTTCTTCCAAGGGCTACAAGGGCTTAGCAGGCGATAATATGTTTTTTAAGATAAAAAAAATGAAAAAAAATTTTTACTATCCATTTTTTTATGGTTTTTATTAATATTGGAAAAGTACAATATAAAAAGAATGAATAAAAAAAAAATAAAAAAATCGTGGAATTACAGGCCGGCGGAGTGGGGGCTACTTTAAAAAGGGAGCTCCATGGTTGACATGATTCCAACCCTTGTAGTGATCTAAAACAAACAAATTAAAAAATTCTTCATTAGTTAGGATGTCGCTATCGGATTACGCCAAATCAAAGAAAAAAAAATTCACAAAATGGCGTCAACTTGAAAAAAAAAAAAAAATTGTATCCCCTTTTTTTTACGTTTTCAAATTTTTTAAAAGTACTTCAAACTTAAATTTTTCAAAATTCGAGGCAGGCGCGATAGACAGGTGTATAATGAAAAATTCTTATCAAACTTCAAAGCGATCGGTCAAGTAGAACTTGAGATATCCATCTCAAAAAAAGTAGTTTTGAAAAAATCGCGTTTGAAGTTTGAGCAACAATTCCAATAGAATAACTTAGATCATAATATTTACTACTCAGTCTGGATTAATCGGCGATATATTTCCAGGTATATATTATAGAAGTATAAAGTATATATATATGTATAGAGTAAATAAAGGTTGTGTGGAATACAAAAGATTTTCTGGAAAGAATGAGTCCTCAAGTCGTCCGGTAACATCTGCCGTTCATTGTGCGATTCGCTCCACTCGGCCGGCTTAGACGCCACGTCACAAAATCGGCTGTATATCCGAAAATAATTCGAATTTTGAAAAATCCGTTGAAGGACATATTTTTGAAGATCTAAACTTTGAAAATATGCAAAAACATGGATTTTTTCAAATTTCTTGACCAGAATACCCCCTTATATCGAGTTAAACAAAAAAGGTCTTCAGTTTGTTGACCCACCCATCTCAGTTTGTTGATTATTATTGAGTTTTTTACAGACGCGTGCACGGTCAGGTTTTCGAGTTCATAATTGCAGCGCTTTCGCTATTCGCCTTTATCACATATCGCACCATAGAATTTTCGCAGGCCTCCACTTCCATGATCAGCAGCTTCTGTTTATCCGCATCTCTGAGTGACCAGGTTTCACTTTTCACTCGTTTTCCAAGGTTGGAATAGTAATTGAGCGGCACAGAGAAATCTTCGTTCGCTTGTCTAGAAGGCGTCTCCTTAGGTGAAAATGGCTGCCCAAACGAAATACTTGCGATTTACGATTCTGAGTAAACGATGTCCGGAAGGAAAAGAAGCATCTCTCACATATAAACCGAAATCGATCTGGACAGAATATTTGAACTATAGCAAAAGTTTTGAAGAAAGCTCCCGATATGCTCCCCACACTCCCCCTGGAATAGTTGTCGTTTAACTCCGAACAATTTTCATATTTTAATGCATGGCTAACGAGTACTCTACAGTGCCGCAGACGCTCCACCGCACCTATTCTCTGTGGACTTACTTTATTTTCGTGCGTATCCCCTTTTGCAAAAAGATTTCCACTATCGAGTTGTAGGCTTGCCAGCGACGGGCACGGGCGGGTTGAGAGTGGGCGCTTTGCGACTAACGGCATGGCGAGATAAATGAGCCGGTTGTGTTGCCCGCTTCACTCACAAGGCGCTGTGGCATGCAACATTTGATACATAGTACTTTGCAGATTTTAAATTCGTTTTTTAATTTTTTATTTTGAATTGCGATTTGTTCTTTTCTTCATTTCTTTCATTATTTGCCGTTTCAGCTTTTGGGGGGATGTTGCCATTACGAAAAGTTTTTCGTGTTATTTGGTACATGCGCGCACGCATACACACACACATACAAATATGTATATCAAGCGCTGATGATAATATGATATTCCGAAATTCATTTTACTTCTCCTTTTCCCCCTTAGACTTTTTGCCAAGTATGATACGCGGCCATCCAAGCAAAAGTGCAAGCGTGCAACGACATATGCGCCTATACATTTACGTGCATTTGTATGTGTGTGTGCTTGCGTGGAGCGCTGATGCGCATCAACCAGGCTCGATAGTTGAGTTAGGCTCCGTTTTTCTTTTGTTTTATGTTTACTCTGGCCATCGCGCGATTTTCCCTCGATTCTTCGTCATGTTTTTGTTGCACGCAACTACGCGCTGCGCTGCTGCAACATGCGGCCGGAGGCATTTTGTGGCGGTGTCCGAGATGATTTTGTGCAATAATACGCAATCAAGCATGACACTGGAATGGGCGGTCGCATAGGCGTACATATGCGTATGGGCATTCGAATGCTCCGACAGACATGCGTTCCTGCCAACTATGCGACGGTCCACCCGAAAACAGTTACGTGGTATGCACCTCTGTGCCACAATGTTTGCTACAATACTCCGTGCGCTCCGTTGCTGTAGCTGCCATTGCTCATGGTGTTGTTGTTACTGCTGTTACTGTTATTGCTGCTTTTGCCGGTGCCGTTGCCGTTGCCGTCATGTCACGCCAAGTTACACTTTTACCAAATTTAATATTCCGCGTATATCCTCTATGGCTAACTTGTTGTTGCCACATTTGCTGTCCACGCTGCCCACTGCCATTGCTGCATTTGTTGTTTGCTTTTGCTTGCTGGCTGTTATTGTTGCGCTTATTTTTCACGATTTTTCTGTTGGCCCTTACCTCCGCCCTAGCACTCATCTTGGCCTCCACCGAATGACAACGAACGGCGATTCCAAACTGAGCTGCGCCTATGCCACCTTCAGCTGTCTATCTGCAATCTATATGTTGCCACTGTTGGTGTTGTTGCTTTATATAAGTCCACTTAGTTAATATTTTTGTTGTTGCTATTGCTTCTCAATCATATGTAGGCCCATTTGGCGAATCTTCTTGTGCGCCCGCCCACCTCGAGCTACACGCGCCATTTCTCCAACTGCTCCAACTGCTCCCACTTTCCCACCCCTTTCGCTACTATCCTCAGCTGTTCTACTCTTTTACGCATTCTGTCCAGCTCAGTTTTCCTTTTTGCTCCTGCAGCAGCTACGCACCGTAACTAGGCCTATGTAGCCGTGCTCCCACCCAGCCATATACGCCTGTCACGTGTGGCATGGGCGACATATTAATTTTTTCTACTCTGATTTTTTCATTTTTAATTCCGACTTTTTTAATTTTTTTAGTTTTATTTCTTGTTTTCACTTTGTGCTCCTTGTTGTTACAACAACAAGCTTATACACAATCTCACTCACACTCACGCAGTGCACACATGATACACATGAGCGCATCTATTTACATAATACATATTATTATATTATTCTTTGTTGCAGTTGAATTGGGAAAATGCAATTTTCCAAAATGTACAGCCTACGCCATGGACAACTATGACGGCGCTAACCGCCACACGTACACCAAAACATGCATTTTTATTAGTATGCGTGAACATACCATACCATATGTGTATTATGAAAATACGTGTGTATGAGTGTATGTACTATTTAGAATGAAAATGCTGGGAGATTGCAATTGCTTATCTTGGAACTGAGCCCTTGTCAAAGTCCGGTAAAGTCAACTTGCCTTTTGAGATTCTCATAACCCGCAGTGGGAAGATCAGTGGTTTTGCAAAAGGTAAATTAATTTCATATCAAACGAAAGTGATTGTAGATGCGAAGTCGCCTATTATTGTGAAGAACTTAGCCTCAAACTCTGCCTCAGTTATTCTTTTAATTAGAGAGTGGGACTGGCTTACAGACGCAGGCCCGTTTCACCTCGGGCAAAGTGATTTCTTCATCACAAACAAAAAATCGAAATTGGCATATGACTCACATCGCTGACCAACCGCTCCCCCTAAATCTCTCAAGCTCAACCAGGTGGAGCGTCGCTTTTGTAAATCATAGAAGGTAAGTTAGGTTAGGCGACTACAGGAGACGAATGGGCAAAGGCAATAACAAACCTCCATGTATATTTCTGCCATAAAAAGCTCCTCATAAAAGCCATTTGCCGTGTGGAGGTCCCTCGAATTGTGGAACAACATCAAAACGCACACTACAAATCGGAGGAAGAGCTCGGCCAAACACCTAACAGATGTGTACGCGCCTATTTTTTATTTTTATTTCTTTTTTAAGTTAGGTTAAGCTCCACGAAATCGGTATCCATGAATATCATGCAACCGAAGCATATTAAATTATCTGAAAAAAGACCGAGCATACCCATATGGTTTTACAAACCATATCTAGCAATCGTATTACCTTTTTCGTTACCCTTGACTACTGTAAGTCCTGACACCCATTAAAAGTGTGGCGGCTATCGAGCTCCTACTGTCTGTACATGACCTCGCGCACAATATTTGTGTTTCCGATTTAGCCTTAATGTCTAAAATAAATACTAATCTGCCTCAAGTTTCGGTGGTTGCCACTCTCTATAGGGGTGTAGAGGGGAACCACCAAGGCATGGATGTCTATTGTGATACACATAGCTTGGACTCAAATTCGCCTTCTAATTCTCAGTGTGGTGATACTACTTCGTCTATCGGATACACGATAAAATACCGTAGATGATTGCCGATTCCAAGTCTGCTAGACATCCAAAGAAGCTAGGGAATATGCTTATAGACTTGGCAAGATCCCGTTCCTTTTGCTGCATTAAACATTTTTTAGTGGTGATCCTGTTCAAGGTGATAATCTCCAGATTTCATCAGAATGCTATCTTTTAACTTTTTAAAAGCAGTTACATATTTTGGTAACAAAGTTCATCGCTTCATCACTTCTATATGAAGAGTCAAGCTCACCGAGAGAAAAACTTTTTGTCCTAGAAAAGTTCGCTGTCGAGACCGGTAAGCTGTGCGTACCGTGTGTTTGTGGAGTGAGGCTGACAGTGATGCCTTGTATTTTATCCAGTCTGTTCTCCTCCAGTTTCTCTAACATAAGAGAATAGGAGCTCTGAAGGAGAGTTCGAAAGAAATTTGAAGATGGTCGGAAAGGGAGAGCTCCCTGAAAACATGTCAGTCATTTGATTAATATGACCTCCCCTGCAGTATTAAAGAGACGCAGAATAAGAACAACAGGTGCTGCATTTGGGTGATGCAGGTTAATCTGTTAAACCCGTTCCACCCCCAGAGACAGGTTGGTCAACCCCCATTGTAGATTTTACTTTTAAGACCGGCGGGCCAATTAGATGTCCTAAATTCAGTAGTTTTCGCGAAGCGTTGCAGGATGAGAAAAAAAACAATTAGCCAAATGAAGTTTTGGGGATAGTTTAACATATATTTGAACTAAAAAAAAAATTTGTACAATCTCCAACAATATATTGTAAGCCGAGTTATCAATAGATTCCCAGAGCGCCTTGCCACTGAAGTATCCAACTTCTGTACAAGATACAACTTGCAATTTTCATCTGAAAACAAAAAAAAAAAGATTATTAATTTTGATGTAATTATCTTCGATGTGAACTAAGAAACACGTAAAATTCGAATTTTTGGGGAAGGTAGAAAAAAAAAGTGGTTTTTCAAGGAAAAAAAAAACTCTTCAACTGGGTAAAAAAGTCGCTTAAAAAAGTTGTTGGATGTTTTTTTTAGTTCACATAGAAGAGAAAACAATACTGAAGATAACACATTTTGAATGAAATGGATAGCTCGTTTAGTTTTTTTTGCAATCGTGTACATAAATTAGGTAAAATCGTGAAAATGAAAAGCCGAGAAAACGCGCTTCAAACTACAACAATAAGTGCACGGTTGCTCGACGCCGCACTACGCTCGGCTCTGTAGCTCTGCAAATACTTGGAATTTAACTCTGAAAATTTGTGTCTCATGTTCTTGAATATCTAAGCTATTGATTTCAGGAAAAAAAAAATCGATTTTTTTGACCTTTTAATTGGCCCGTCGGCCTTAATTGCAACAGTGGAAATAATGTCAATATCTGCTTCTTCTGTTTCCAATCCCAGAAGCTGATCTTGCGAT
Source organism: Anastrepha ludens (assembly GCF_028408465.1). Lineage (NCBI taxonomy): Eukaryota > Metazoa > Arthropoda > Insecta > Diptera > Tephritidae > Anastrepha > Anastrepha ludens. The sequence goes on along the minus strand of NC_071499.1, from coordinate 4,143,199 downwards.
ATATTAGCCCAGCGGCTGAAGACCGAGCTAATGTAAGAATACAGAGATAAGGTATCGCTCTCAGTGTCCGACGTGGTATCGGATACATCCCCTGGGAGATGACTTTCAAGGCTAAGGTGTTAGGAGGAGAAAGTCTGCTCTGGGAATAGCCAAATATATCTCCCTCCATCGTATTTTTTTCAACAGGTCCGCTTTAAGAATTTCCTGATTCATCCTTCTTGCGGGAGTTCATTGCAATGAAGAAGAATGCGTGGCTTACAGTTGTAAGTTGTACTTCAGTTTTCGAGTGCTGGGAGCGGAGCTTCATTGTTAACAAAACCAATGTGGTGTTGCTTATTCTTTACCTCGCCAACTCGCACTATTCTACAGTCACCGTTCCATGTTTGAAAACCTCTAGAATTTTCTGCGCCTTAGATGGTTCAGGGCTTAGGCCCGGGCCATTGGCCTTTTAGAAATATCGGCTTTATGCACAACTGCAAGGTCTAACCTAAGCCGCAGTTGATCTACAGCAGAGACGGCTTCTTTGCGAAGCTTGATCGAACGCTCTTGGTTGCACGATACAAGCTTTATACAGCCAGGGCGCCTGATAAGAATAACCGCAAAGCCTTACTTATAGGCTTTTTACCACCTCATTAAAATCTTTGGAGGGCTTTGACTGAAGCTGGTACTGGGTTGTGGATGGACCGAATCTCGAGAGCTCTTAGATTCACTTTGGCTGTTGTCCAGAGTCCTAGATACAAAGTATAATAAATATATAGAGTTTCTCAGGAAAAATGCAGCTCGTGGCATATAGTGTTCTTCGAAAAGTTTTGAGGCAAGACTTATGGAGCAAAATCCAAGCATACATCCCTCTCTAAGATTCCTGCGGTTACTGTTGAAATTCGACATTGGGGAGCGAAAGTTCTTGAATGATGGTAAGGGACTATCTGACTCCGAATTTTATCAGTGCCTGATATGCCTTCCTGTACCTGACTTGCATAAAGCAAGCGCCCGCAGGTGCAAGTACCCAGCAAATGCTCCCGCAGAAACTGCTTGCTAAGAATAATGCTATGCTTCTTCAAGTAGGTATTGTATAAAATGGTGAAAAAGAGGCATCCGACTTCTCTGTTCTGAGGTCTATAGTCTCATTCACTACGTTTCACTAGTTCCAGACGACTCGTTTAAAGCCGGTTAGGTAGTGGTTTGATGACCGAAGCTGTGTGCGGTTGGAGCATTCTTTGGCAAACGCAGCAAAAATATAAGCAACCTGAGCATAGAGAGGCTTAGGCAATTGATTTGAGTTCTGTTCGATTTAAGTTTTGTGAGGTTGCCTCATCTGTGATTAGCATTCCTGCCATTTCTCTGTACGTGTTTTCGATTTTTTACAATTTTAAAAATGGAATTGACTTCGCACCAACGAGTTTGTATTAAATTTTGCGTTAAAAATGAATTCAATGGTGCGAAAACCTTAGAAATGTTAAGAAAATGTTTCGATAATGATACTCCAAAAAAACAGACTTTTACGAGTGAAATGAACGCTTCAGAAGAATCTTGAATCCATGAGGGATAACGAACTTAGTGGCAGGTCGTCGATATCAAAAACTGGTGAACACTTAGTAAAAGAAAAGTTGATCAATAACCGAAAATTAACCATCAAAGAGCTGGCAGAGAACCTGATGGATCCACTGAGTACATTGTAGTTAATAATTTGGGTTTGTACCGTGTTGCTCCAAAGGACCTGAATTTCGTGCAAAAAGGCACCGCGTTGATATCGCCAAAGACATGATTTCCAAGGCTGAATATTCACCAAACGCATCGTCTTCAAACGTTACAAAACGAATTTTTGCCAGAAGATCAGGTAGTTAAAAAAACTATTATTTGGGCCTTTTGAGACATTTACGTGAAGTTATTTGCCAAAAAAGAAAGGATTTGTGGGAAAACAACGCATGAATTTTGCACCACGACAACGCATAGTCGCACACAGCTATCATCACCCGTGAATTTTTTGACAAAGAACGAAGCAAACCTCATCCAACACCCATCAAATTCAACTGATATGACTCCGTGCAATTTTTTTTGTTTAATCGAGTCAAAAACCACTACGAGGAACGCGTTTTAACAGCCGAAAGTAAGTAATAGAAAAATCAAAGTCGGCTCTGATGGCTGTACCAAAAAAAAATTTCCTGAACTGTTTCGAGAGCTGGATTAAAGACTGGCATATGTGCGTTGCAGTTGACGTGGAGCACTTTGAAGCCAATCATATCACTTTTGAAAAATAAAATTGAATTTTCTAATTTTATTCCGGAAACTTTTTGGTCAAGGTTGTACATATGGCAGATGCTGATAAATTAGGGTGTAGTGTAATTATAATACAATACTATATTATATGTAGATGCTTTTGCACGAAATAAAATCTTTATATTTCTGAGTCCAATAGACAAGTAGTGCAGATACCATAAAAAGCAGCATTTAATATATTCTCAAATATCAAAATCTTATAATAAAAATATTTTTTTTCCTCCAGAAAGTAATAAACAGCTTGCCTTTCACTTCATGTCTAACAAAATGGCGAAAGCGATAAAGCAATTTTTTTAGCAAACAGTGCCACAATTTATAGCTGCATACAATAACTCTACAAAAAAATTGAAAACACGAAATACCAGCTATTTATACACAAGTACACACGAACTGCAATTGTGTAACGTGTAAGAGTTTCATTGTAGACTGTCTTTGGTGTGGTATATCCATGTATCGCGAACAAACGCGCAAAATTCGTACAGAGAAATCTTCCAGAATACCCAAAATAAGCAGATAAATTGAATGTGAAAAGAGAAATCTACTAAAACTCAAAAATAAACAAATGTATTGTTCAAACTTTCCTCAATGCCAAACACACAGTCACACGCACACATGCAGTTCCAATGACTTGCGCACGTACATACACAACACAAATGCATGCACTTAGGTGCATATAAACACCATTTATGGGACCTTCGTTTGCTTAGTGCGCTTGAGCGTATTCATATGCATCCCAAATGGATTCCCCTCTTGCATCACTTTTCGCCATTGGCTTAGGCCCCATATGGAACAGAGAAATGCACAGCCTCTGCTGGCCAGCTTCAGCGAGAGAGGCCCATCAAAAAGTTCGCTTTGGCAATGCATCAGTACCATAAAGCATAGCAGCGATGCGTCAACGAAGGCAGCATCAAGCGCAACTACTCCAGCTGTGCCAAATCGCATGGCTCGGATCGAGCAACGACACAAACAAAAATACTATAAACGAGTTCGCGTCCTCTTCGGTGCAACAGCAGGAAAGGGAAAATCAAAGTGGTCCTGCTCTACAGCGTAACTACTAAATCTTAATTACGAACCCTATGATATGATTTTCTACTGCTTGCTAGTTGCTCAGCTGAGCGCTGTATGTTGGGGTTCAAGATCGTTTTTCAATTGTTGCATTTGTTCGACCAGTTGGACTTTGCTGGGTCCTCCAAATGACAAAACAGGTTTTGTAATGCGATTTTACTTGTTCCCTACCCGGCGTACGTCTGCTCATCTGTTGCGCCCAGTGCCATATAATGCAATTCGGCGTTGGGGCTGTACTGCACAGTAGCTTATAAATAAAGAAGTATGTGTGTATATCTGTGTGTGCGCATAGTTCCAAAATTTCAACAAATGACTTCATTTCCACCGCCTGCATACCCCTTCAAACTCTAGCCCTTACTCACCTCTTTCTTTCTCTCTCTCTCTCTATTTGTGGCTACAAAAAAATCTGAAATGAGGGAAGTCGGAGAGTGCCGGAGTGTCGGAGTGTATCCAACGAATGAGCAACCGAGGTTAACGGCTTCAGTACAACTTTTGTATGGCCCCTTGCGAGCGGAGTTGTGTGCCGAGGGAGGAGGATAATATCAACAATATCTACTTATAGAGCTCACACTTTCAAACAACGCAATTATACTTGTATACCCAAACTAAATAATGGATGCACCAACAATGAACGCAACCGGTTGATGACAGAAGAAGGAGGCTGAGGTGCAAGTGAGTCAGATTTGCCGAAAATGAGTAGAAAGTCACAAACTTGATCGTTTGTAGAAGTTAAGTAGCAACCGAACTGGGGTAAACGCGACGTTGACGTCGTTCCAACAGACCCGAACGTGACTAACACAAAAGCAAGTATGCAGTTCATATGCAGTGAACGTGAGCAGTTGGCGTCGACGTCGGCAACTGTGAGCGAGCAAGTAATTGCTTCGGCAAACTTTTGGAGATGCGCAGTCAGAATTGCCGAATTATTCGCCCTCATACCATCACACAGCCACACAGAAGAGCGACCGGTTCCCCTGTGCAGCGGCAGCCCTGCTAACAGCGCGAACTTGCCCCAAATCTTTAACGTTAAAATGATTCCAGCGTACACATACACAAGCGTTACGCGATCGCAGAGTAAAAGAAATGTCGTGTATGTGATTGTTTGTGTGAGCAAAGTATACAAATTGTCAAAAATGTTGGCGACGCTGAACTGCTTGCGAGAATCTCTAACACATGCAACGGGTCCCATAACTTTTGGGAACTTTTCGTATTTGCTCACAAATCCTGAGTTAGTTTAGCATCGCTGAGCGCTACTTGAACGCTCCTCTCTCTCATTGCAGTTCTCTACTAAGCGCCGCTGTGCTTTTCAGCTATAGATCTCCACCATAGCAATTCCAGTTCTACAAACACTAAGCGTAGATGTGGTTGATTTGTTGCTTTTAGGATTATTCACACACAGCAATGAGTCGCAGAAGTGCATTCACACCCCGCCACTCCACTCCATGCGCCTTTATCTGTTCGGTCCATATTTTCGGTGGTTCAAAGACCGATGCCAGCGTCCGCCAGCTCGTTTGTTTATACGATCGTTTGTTCATGAGCTGGCGGCTCGTAAATGAGACGCTCTGTAGTTGTTGAGCTTGTCTCGTCTATCAACTCATTGCTGGCTTGACGCAAAATCCCTGTTCACAATTATTTCTGGTTCAGGCTCCATCGCACTATACGTACGTATATATAGGTGTGTATATATTTGTATATACACGCCCGCCCTTGCTTTGCGTGGAAGCTAAATTTTACATCACTTTCTGCAATGCCCCATTCGTGTGTGTTTGCATTTTTCTTGCCTCTGTTTTTGGCTTTTTTATTACCTCATTTGTGCCTTCCCATTGCCAAAAAATCCATTCGCTGTGCATAGCTTTCGTGCTTGCTTGTTCGGTTGGTTAATGACATGAAACGCTGGGGGATTTTAAGTGCGCAGTTCCAACAACCTATAGAACATTTTTAGATGAGACTCGTTATTGCATTGCCCTACTGGTGCGCCACACACTCACAAACCCACACTGGCATACGGGTGCGCATGTGTTTGTTGTTGGCACAAAATTGTTATGTACTTATCCAGTTTTTGGCGAAGTCGTAGAATTTCGAGAATACTGTACACCACTGCAAGTCAACTTTAGATGCATTCAAGCTGTACCAGATGTCGAAGAAGAAGAAGAACATAATTTTGGGCATTTGACGTGTAGCTATTAAAATGCACTTTGAATTGTGCATTGCAACCTTCACCAAGGCATATTGCAGATTTCTTTTTTGCCTCCTTCCAGTGCGTATGTACACAAATTCCTTGCGCAGTGCTTTAGCGCTCAATTTTCTACGTTCGTTGCCTTTACTTGCGCAAGCTGGCTACTTTGACTACTCAAAGTGTCTTAGAGATCAATGCACTCTTCCAGCGATCGCTTCCTTGTTTAGGATGCCTGGCAAGCCAGTTGTGATGGCACAGAGATAATACCTGTTTGTTTGTCATTTGAGAAGCAAACATTTTTGGATGTCAGATTTATCTGTGTAAACCTGCAAGCCATCAAACAAGGAAGGTGAAAGAGCAGCCTAGCAGAAAAATAGCAGATTTTTTTTTTTTTGCAGAAAGATAACCATGCGTCTGGAAAGCATCTGGTGTTTGTATTACAACAAAGTACTGCTTTATTTTAAATGAAAAAAGTGCATTACAGCTACTGTAGAAACGCACAGCAGATATGAATGGAGACAATTTATCAGCAGTAATTCTTTTGTCGACGAGATTGGGAGCTTTGTCGAGATTTTGTCGTTTGGCATCACTAGATCGTAGAGGATGCAAATGGCGAAAAGGTGCACCACACAAGAGATACTCTCCTTTTCATGAACCAAATAAAAATGGTTTTAGATACATATGCATAAGCACCAGATCTTCTTTTATATATTAGTTTGGGCAACAAATCCATTATTTTCGCGTAAAATTCTTGCACAAATGGTTTAAAACTGTTTTTGGTCGATCTCTCCTGGGCGATGCTACGACTACAAACTTTGACTAAAAATCTTTTTCTCAATATTTTGGTCTGCTTTATTACGACACTCTTGCAACGGATGTTCGATATGTAAATATTCCTAAAAATTTTCACACTTAGTCAAGCTAATACAGAGTTAGCACTTTATCCGAGCTGCGCCTCAAATTTTTGTTATACTAATCGATTTTGAATTGAAGGAAAACTTAGAAGTCAACATTCGAAAGGAAGGCTAAAAGCATCAGGAAGAGCTGGAGCGAATTAAAATACATTGTCAAGAATCGCACAAGATGCCGCGCAGGTGTGAGTGCTGACCTATGACTCAGGAGGGATTGAGAACCGGAAGAAGAATAATAAATTTGTTGACCATTTTTTCGGTAGACGAAGAGTGTGTCCCGAGGACTTCAAATTGTACACTCATCTAATATATGACATTACATTTGGGTCCCCATCTGTTGCCCTGCTTGATGGATCTTCTCCTACAGCCACTTGGTACTTACTATGTTTTGGTATTCATCGATGTCGATACGTCTTAATCCCTTAGCGGGAGCTTTTACATGGAGACAGAATTTTCTGAATGTGAAACGCCTCTTTTACTCATTCTGATATTGAATTCGTCAAGCCTGATTTTTATTCCGCGTTGATAGTTAGATTTCAAAGTATGATCACAGCGCTCATAGAAGTAGTTCTTGTTGAAAAATCTCTTCCTATTACGAATTTCTTTCCGGAGCTGTAGTGCAAATTTCCATCATTAGCTAGATGCTACTAGAAGAACAGATGAGTCAGAAACCTGTCTTATCGATTTTCATGGCTCAATCAATAGATTGAGATCGTTGCAAATGATGTTCGGGAGGCATGAGTTCTGCTCAGATATAGGCAGGGTATGAAGTTGAAGGAATCATATTGTCTGTGATTGTTCAGGAAAGTCCAAAATCCAAAACCTGTGTTAAAGAACTCACCTAAGATTGAACCTAGCTTTGATTACTGACGTCCATTGCTGAAGTAAGACATGAATGATAGTAGAAATGCAAGCGGCATAGGATTTGTAACAATTTATATTGCGCAAAATGTAGCATTTTCTAATAGCGGTCGCTTCTGCCCCTCGGTCGCCCAAGAAAAACCTCTATAAAAACTCCATCTACTGTTCAGAGGCGGTATAAAGCTGTAGCTCACTTCATTCCTGAACGCACATTGCAAATTGGAGGAGCAGCTCAGCCAAACACCCAACAAAGGATATATAAAAATCAGCCTTGCGAGCAGATGTGAGCGACTCAGAAATCCACAAATTCTAACGACGTAATATGGCAACACTCTCTTCGAGACTGAATGACTGAAAAATGTGCTTAGCATTTCACTGATGAGGAGTAGAGGTGGAGAGTACTTCCTTATAGTTATTAAGTATTAATAAAAATTGAAACGCAACATTTTTCACTGATCCAAAAGGGAGATTTTTTGAGATTTCGAGAAAAAAAAATGTATCAGTCACTAGGCTTAACTTAAATAATATTTAGTGCACTTCATATAACTTCTTCTGCATTGACTATTCTTGACTATTTGCTAATTTCTAGCTGGGGTACCCAAATACAAGGAATCGCAATAATAGCAATATCTTCTATTTTTTTTTTTAACTTTTTGGGTACATTACAAAAAAGGTAGAAAAGCCCACAAGGAATTGTTCACAAAACTGACTCCCCCGAGCTTCCAAATTGTCTAACACCTCTCCCTCTCCGTTTGTCAGTGACTTCGGTGAAAACAAGCAGAGCGAATAACAACCGAAAATATGTAACACTTATGTTATTTGGCATATGAATGGGCGTGCGACCATTTTACTAAGTTATTCGATTGCTTCATAAACATAACCGAAATTCTTTCTATCACCACTAAAAACAATAAAAGGGCTGGCCGAACACTTTTCCACCCGCTGCCTAAGACCGATTGAGTGGCTACAATGTAAAACGCGTAGAGAAATTGTCAAGCATTTTAAATATGCGTGTATGTGTTCGAATAAGTTAATACATATATGTACATATGTAAATACTCATAAAAGAATGACCCATGTACACACAGCTGCGGTCAAAAGAGTAGTAACGCCTTTGTGATTACCTAAGGCGAGTTTAAGAATAAAGCCGTGTCAACCGACCCATTTATAATATCGAAAACAAAGCCTCAGAAAGTAAAGGGTTTTCCAATAACAGGTGTTATTGGAGGTCTTTTCCCGTAAAATATCAATGGTTTCGTTGCTTGTGTGGCACGTAGCGCCGTCTTGTTGAAAACAAACGTTGTCCAGATCAATACCATCCAATTCCGGCAACAAAAAATCATTTTCCTATCTCTCGATAGCGCAATCCATTCACCGTAACTTTTGCTCCAGCTTCATTTTCGATAAAGTAAGGTCCAATAACTCCGCCGGGCCATAAACCGCACCAAACAGTCATACGTTCAGGATAAATAGGCTTTTCAACAATAACTATTGGATTTTCTGAGCCCCAGATCCGACAATTTTGCTTGTTGACGAAGCCACCGTGGAATGGGCCTCATCACTCAAGATGATTTTTCCACCCGACCCAATCAGCAAAGACTCGACGTTGTTCTTGTGTTAACTGGACTTTATACGCTTTAAGACCCAAATCTTTATGCACTATACGCTATAATGAGGTTTGTGGAATGCCTAATTCCAAAGAACGACGAGGAATGTAAAAACCTGGCTTTTCTTCAACACTTTCAGCTACAACAGCAATATTTTCGGATGTTCTTGAGCGACGTGCACGGGTTTTATTCTTCACATCACTAACTTGTCCCAACAGCTCGAACTTTTTCATCAATTTCTGTATTGCGGTCCGACAAGGTGCTTCACGATGACCCAAAAATATTCGAGTTTTACGAACTGTCTCCGCCAAATTTTCACCAATTTATAGTGAATTTTAATAATTTCAATGCGTTTTTTAGCGTGTTTCGTTCCATTTTTATTAATGGCGTAGTTTCAACTTGTGAAGTATCAAAAAATGACAGCTTCAAAAGTGACATCTACCGAAATAGCGGCCTTTTCAAAATAACACCTGTTATTGGAAAACCCTTTATTTAAATTTCAATATTTATCAACCCAATTTTTCCGTCTTACCATCCATATTGCGTCCATCCTGTCTCTCTATTCTTTCTACTATAGTGTATCTGCGTGTAGTACAAATAGATATGACGAGGTCAAACATAAGGCAGTATTAGTTTTCGTAATAATATTTAATGATGAATGCCGCCCTTAAGACGGGGCTCAAGTCACAAAGTGAAATATTTAAAACTTTTCAGTGTTTATCGGTGCATTTCAATGATGAAAAATAAAGTGATTTAGTAAGACTTCTCAAAGACTTTTAATTTTCATGCCAGACCATGCAGCTTGTCATTCGGCGAGATCGAGCGTTCAATGCTTCAGCGAGATACATTTTGAGGTGCTGCCCAATGCACCAATCCCCGGGTCGAGAGTTGGTAGGCACGTAGGTCGTGTACTTAGACCTAGCGTAGGTCCATTGTGATATCACTGAAACTTTTTCCTTATAATGTGGGAACCATCCTACTTTAATCCTGTGGCTTTTATAACCATTCTTAACTTCGTTACTTAAAGATGCGCTATATCCGCTACATCTGTATTGTATCCGCTACAGATGCCCCACTAAGCGTGTAAAGTCTTCTTCTAACTAATCATTCACACTCACATAGGAGGTGTCGAGAGTTGTTAGGCCTATATAATGGTGTACCAACGAAAATATAGTGCAGTGGCAATTCGACGGCAAAAATGTGGATGATAATTTAAGAAAAAATTTACTAGTGTGCCTGAAAGAATAAGCGGTGTTGACAAGTATTATATTAAACCAAAAAATATGTACGATTTTTTTATTTCTTTATTTAAGTCAATGGTAACAACCTTACTGACTTGATTTACAGGCTTACATAACAAAACCTTAAGGTAGTAGTCTGGTCAAATACCCATTTTTTATGGATATTTTTTAGGAACTTTCTTTTTTTTAAGAAAATAAAATGCGATCGTTTTGATTTTATTGTATGTTATTATTGACGTCAAATAGTATACAAAAACTTTTTTTTTTGTTTTTTGACAAATTTTTTTGTAGTAGTGTGGCACTATAGTAAAATAAAAAAAAATAAATAATTGGCGCGTACACTTCTGTTAGGTGTTTGGCCGAGCTCCTCCTCCTATTTGTGGTGTGCGTCTTGATGTTGTTCCACAAATGGAGGGACCTACAGTTTCAAGCCGACTCCGAACAGCAGATATTTTTATGAGGAGCTTTTTCATGGCAGAAATACACTCGGAGGTTTGCCATTGCCTGCCGAGGGGCGACCGCTATTAGAAAAATGTTTTTATTAATTTTGCTTTCACCGAGATTCGAACCAACGACCTCTCTGTGAATTCCGAATGGTAATCACGCACCAACCCATTCGGCTACGGCGGCCGCTATAGTAAGCGTCTTAAAAAAAGATAAGTGGCTTGTCAACAGGATTTTGGCTCTTCAGGAGATCTGAAACGAAAAAGTTAAACTGATTATTATTCTATAGGCTTGTCATTCTGGCAGGTTCTACAATGGGAAATTTTTTTTGAAAAATAACAAAATGAAAAAAAAAATATACGTTTTTGTCAAAAGTCCGCCAAATAATAAGACTCAGCATGTGACTTAAATAGAGGTCTTGTCATCGCCAAATCAAGATGAATACTTCTAGAAAGCTGACTAAGCTATTCAAATTCTGCTGTAGGAAGTTAAGATTAGATAAGAGGATAAGATTAGATCTGAGAACTTGAGCATAAAATGGATTATAAGAGCGAAGTACTTTTCACGGAACATTGCAACCGATTTGGCCGAGTAGATCTGAACAGTCAATGGTGCCGCATATGAGTACTAAGCTTTGAAAAAGTCGTCGGATCTCCAGTGATAAAACATTGGCAAGCATTCACCCAGTACTGTAGGCTGGCAATGGACTATCAAAGCGTAAATGTTGAAGAGCAAAATGTAAAAACTTGCATTGAATTCTTTCAATTCTAAGCGAATGTGAGGAGAGCATCGGATTCCAGATGACGATTTTTTTAGTGTATGGGTCTTTAAAATTACTGGCTAGCGTTGTAAAAAAGCTAAGGTGGTATATGCGTTCGGAATAATAGAGTTAATATGGGCAATGAACGTAAAAGACAAATCAAAAATAACTCGAAGAATAAATGGAAATCAACTTTTTCTCCTATACACCGCTTACTTTCCTATTCCTATTAGCCATTGAAATTAGAATGTACAAAATTGTCTTATCGTCCCCAGTTGGTTGGAGAGAAGCTGTATATTTACGGTTTCAGATTACCTCTGGGTATATTACTATTATTTTGACTGCCGCTGTGTGTGTCCGTATCAAATCAACAAGCTAGCTAGCGGTCAAACATGGCCGGGGTGGCGGGAGAAATTGAGATTGTAGACACTACCCTCAAGGAATATGGCAAAAAGATAATCGAGGCAGATTTGCTAGAGGTAAAAGTACACGAAAAGCCGAAAAAAAGGTCTGCTAAGTGAATGCTTGTGTGTCATGCACTGCTAGACAGATAGAAAATCATACATACACACATTTCTACGTTGTAAGTTAGTTTTCTATGTTTCGTGCGCATACAACCACAAACCCAGAAACATACCGCGAGTGTGAAGTATTTTTGGTTGCATGCGGTCGCTTAAGTGACCAACGATAACCAGTTGATGGTGGGTTGGTGCGTTGGGGCATGAAGGCAGGAAAGAACTAATCTGGTACACATAAAACTAGCGTTGAAATTTAGTATTTAAAAAATATGTGACCACTTCAGCTATTGTAATGCGAATGTATTATTTGGTATTGAATGACACCCACACATTCACAACAACTTAGGGCCAAATGTGTATTCATCATAGGACATACATACATACATACATACCGATACTATAAAAATTTATTAAGTTGTTCAGTGAATTCTCTGATTTGGTATGCCGCCAAGGAACGACCAACTTACACTGGGCCTCACATACAAACACACTCTGACTAGCAGAAGCTATGCTATGATAAAGGATTAAGGTGGCAAGCTGTCAGGCTATTTGTTGTTGCTTTTGTTATGTAAGGAATTCCTGGTAGTGAATTTTAATGCGCTTGCTACGCACAAGCCAGGCGACTAGAACTAGGCAAGCGTAATGGCAAGCGTGTAGCGTGAGCGTGAGCGTGACTTGCGAATTCAACGAGCTCACGGCACAGCCAACGCAGTGAACTATAGGATTTCAGCCTTTCACTCAAACCAGTGCGCTCAAAAGCGTACCCAGATGTGCTTTTAATCGTTATCCTAGTCTCTAAGCGTTTATCATTCAGTGGCTAGGCGAGAACCGGCGGGCAAAGGAGTCTCTTGCCACAAGCGCTTACACGCTTCGGCCAACACGAATATTTGAAAGTTCTAGCAGGTATTAAAAATAAATTAATTAGCGTAGTTGACACAAGCAAACGAACGCACACAGAGGCTTTTTGGTATGCGGCCCATAGTTTCAAATTTGTCGCTGAATGTGTGTGTGTGTGTGTGCGGCGAAGAATCATGAAAGCAAAGAAAATGGAGGAAATCAACCCTAAATGAATTTAATACGCTCCACATGCGCCGTTCTAATCGTGTGTGTAAAACTGTAAGCATCCCTGCAGTGCAATGGAATTTCTTCAAACAGCCGCTTAACTATCCCATTTGGAGACAGTGCTGGACCGGTTTCAGTACCAGAAAATATTTTGCATAACGAACTTTGCCTTGTATAAGCAAAACTTCACTCGAAAGCAGACTCTATTCTGCCGGATGAAGTCGGATTTTTAGACTTACTTAGGAATTTATGGTATGAATAGTTTTCTCATGCGTGCCTTGTCAGTTTTTTGGCCGCGTTTCTCCTTTATGTCAAAAATAGCTCTACAGTTTTACGCTCCCTCGCATGGTAAAGAGTGAAGTTTTTTCATGACAAAAGTGCACTCGGCGACTTGCATTGCCTTCCTAGATAGGATTTTTTTATATTGAAGGCAACTGATTAGCACATCATTCACCTGCAACGATTTAAGCCAATAACTTTCTGCGTCAGAAGTTCTGCTTTAATCACAATTGTGTGCCTCTATTTACCAGCTCTCTGGCTGTCGCCCTAACTGAATGGATTGGTGCGTGACTGTCATTTGGAAGTACATATGTGCGAATCTACGTGCAGCATTCGCTCCTCGGCAGGCAATGGCAAACCTTAGAGTGTATTTCAGTCATGAAAAAGTTCCTCATAAAAATATCTGCCGTTCGGAGGCGGCTTAAAACTGAAGGTCCCTCCATTTGTGGCAAAACATCAAGGCGCACACCACAAATAGGAGGAGGAGCTCGTCCAAATTCCCAATAAAGATTCACCTATCAGCATCACCAACGCGCCCAAGGGGCAGTAGTTTGAGCACAGTCGCAAACTAGTATGTTTTATGAGCTTATCCCACTTTCTATTACAAGGTTGTGAGTGCATGAGCTCTGGACTGTATGTGAGAAATATTTTATGATCCCGCTTTGGGTAGCTTTTCATACCAACAAAAGGCCTGCTAAGAATCATATTTTGCTACTGCTTATGGTATGTTTGCTAGTGAGCACAAGAAACCCCTACACTAGCGGTGGTAAGCACACGCCTTGCCTTGACACACAGGAATACTGGTGCACATTTATGTACCTATGTGTGAAAGTCAAGTTACGACTGAACGTGGTTTCGTGCGGCTATGTTGTCTGCATCCTGTATCCTTGCACGACGCATAGTTTTTATGAGGTGTCCGGTTTGGTGTTACGAACCGGAAGAGTTTAAATGCCAATTCAGGCAGTCTCTGGCGAACAACCACTTGGGCATTGTCAGCAACTACTCCTGCATGTATTGACACATATCAGTGCGCGCGTGTGTGTAAATAAGCACAGCCTTTGTGGGCAACAAATTAGCATGCCTCACCCCTAAAGCGTCCGATGTCGTCTATGCCCCAAACCGGTGTGCATACAGGCACACACACGCGCGCCCATAATCGGACAAACAGCACAGAGGTGTTGACAGGCAACCATTTAACCCGTATGTGTTCACTTCCCGCTTGCCGGTGTACTTACTTAATAGCTTAAAAGGCCAAAGGTCGGACGCCGAAAGTTTTGACATGCAATTACTTATGTGGGATAGGGTATTATTTTAAGTGATTTTATGATGAATTTGGGTGAGAATTTATGGCGGCAACTTTTCACCGCCTCCAGTTGCCTGTTTGGCTTGCTCATTTTCCTGTGGAAAATTACCCAATTACCCGGATGGGGGTAATATGAGGCATTTAAAGAGCAATTGTGCGTGCTTGTGTGCATGCGAGTGAGTGTGTGTGTGCGTACGTGCGTATATGAGCATATCCATAAGCGTTTTGAACTTTGTAATTTGTGGCCGGGGTTAACTATTTTCGGGTCAAGTGACTTACAAGAATTTATGAGGTCTGCGGGGAGAGCACAAAGAAAATGATCACAGGGATTTACATGAATTAAACGCCAATCTCAAGTTTATAGCCGTTGAGTGTATGGAAGAAACTCAAATAAAGGAAGTTGCTTTGCCGCATTCAACTCAGACTATTGATAAATAAAATTAACACTTTGCATTATTAGCTTTTTGTGTTTTCCCTTTTATTTTATTTTTTTCTTCCCTCGCAGTTTACGTTGAATATATTTGAGTTGAAGGTGATTACGCAATGGCCGCGCACCAGGCGGGCGCGCGGCTAAACGGTCAAGCGGTAGGTTCATTGGTGTGCACTTATGTCGGTATGTGTGTATGTGGGCTTATAGGCACATGTAGTGGTGTGACTAATATCGTAGGTGTCTTAATGCAGCATCAGCTGGTTCACCTTGAGCGCGAAAAGCGAATCAACTCGCTAAGTGACGTTTAAGTGCTTATAAAAGGCAAATGCATTGGAAGGCAATAACGGCGACATAGAATTCTAAAGCACAGCAGCACAAAGGAACATTTTCTCAGTGCCTACATCGTCTGACGTTTGATGTAATTATCAGGAAGTTATTGCACCACAAAACTGATTGATGGAAGTTAAAAAAATGTGAAAAAAATCTTTCTTATCATCTTCATCTATCATCTTGCACAAATCGAGAATTGTCATTGATCTTCAAGTAAAATATAATTTCAATAAAAGTGATTGGAAACTTAACCACGATTAGGTAAAGGTATTGCCGATTCTTGAAATTACTATTCGATTAAAGTTTCTTTATTGCTTGCGCCTTAAATGGCTAAGGCCATTATGTCACTGCATCCAATTGTTTCCCCATTTAAGCACAAAATTTTCGGCGTCTCAAGGAAAATATTCAAAGTCGATTAAAACTCTGGAAGTGGCTAAAACGATGCTGCAAAATTTTCTTTATAAAGTTAAAAACTGGTCAAAAGTTTCAATATGCTTTCACAATATAGCTTTTTGTTTTGTAAAATGGATATTAGTTTCTGAACCTTTTTTTGAAAATTAGTAGTAAAATAAGGAAATGACTTAGTGACAAGTGGATTCCAGTCGATTGTTAACCGCAACCTGAGGTACATCCTGCGCATTTGGCGGCCAGACAATTGGACTTACACCGACGATGCTAACAAAAACCACGCGCAATGTGAGAGCGCAAGTAGAGGTGGTTCGGTAATACACTACGCAAGGAGGCAGATGATGACAAGTCGATTCTATAAATTGGTCTTCTTGGTGAACTCTCAGAGGATATGGGTGCCATCAGCGCATTTGCGGTATCACAAGCAAAACGCAATCGCTGAAAATGTTTCTGTTAGGAAACACTTTTGTGCAAAAGGAGCAAACGGGCGCTTCTGTTGGATTCAAATTGGTTTCCGGTGTTGTTTAGTAACATTTGATATTAAACTCATAATTAAGTGAAACGACAAAAAATACAAAATTAGCTATTGTGCGTAATAAATTTATTAAGTTTACATACGTATGCACTAGTATTACAAAAATGTGCATATGTATTATATTTAAAAAGGTTGCAAATTTCTTCAAACTTAAATTTTTTTGGTTTACTTAAAGGCTGATGGGAATAGATGGCTCGTTTGCGTCATTACACAGGCCTATAACATTGGGGCGTTTTTATAGATTTCACCCCCGATCTTCTCAGAAGCCAGACGTTCTATCACTTTTGGACCCCGGAATTGTGTTCAACACACAAGAATACATCGGAAATCAGTCACATATGAATAAAATAGGCCTGTGTTATTTTTAGAAGGGTACTTCCAACAAGAAAAAGATACCAAATACTTATACAGTGCACTCGCGATAACTCGAACTAATTAAAACAGGCGGTGTTCGATTTATCGAATTTGTTCGACTTATTGAGTGTGCTATGTTAAAAAAACAGTCATCGATATCGATTTTTTCAATTAAATTTATTTATTTATTTACATATGGATATGAACATGAATATGTTTAAAATATTTAATTCGTTTCAATATTTTTCATCAAATATTTGGCAGTCTTTGTGTCAGTTACACAAAAAAAGTCAACTTTAACAGAAAAGTTAGGCCGAAAAGAAAGTTGTAATGTGTGTTTGTCTTTTCTTGCCTGCAGCAATGTTGAATATGACTTTTTCACGCAGCAATTGAAGAGTATTAACCTTTGCGGAGCTTACTTGTTCAGTTGTGGCCCACTGAATTACCTTATTGATAGAGCTAACTGCCTCCTCAGATGATATCCGCTCACATGTCTCAGTTGTGTTGTTAAACTCAGACTCAGAATCACTAGTTTCAATTATTACTTCTGTGTCGGTAAATTCGGCACCACCATTCCATTTGTTAACATCATAAAGCGTAAATTCGACCTGTAAATTATGTTTTTCATGTTATGTTCTTTCAAGATGAGTCCACTTATTGGGTAATTCTTTTTTCTTTGGGACAGAAACCATTTGTATAAAGCGGCTTTCATTTTAGGAAACTCAGAAGCTTTTAAAGTTCTCTTCTTCCCAGGACCCAAAAACGTGTTGTTTACTGCTTTTAAAATTGCCTTGTCTTTCTTTTTTATAAGACTTATGGTGGGCTTGGCTACCCCATATTCCTTCGCTAGAGAAGTAACACTACATCCACGTTTAATTTTGTTAAGGACTTCAGCCCTCTCTTTTAATGTTAAACACTTCATCCTTTTACGATCCATTACTCACATGCACTGATACACTACAAATGACAAATTTAAAGCAATTTGGTCAATGCAAGATGTTGTTCCCAGAAAACTAACGGGATATTAACGTCGAAATATTCATATGGACAATACACTAGTATACATATAATTTATATACATATACTATTACATATGTATGTATGTACAAAATGTACATGTTTGAAAATAATGTGTGTACAAATAAATTTGTTTTTTTGTTCGAGTTATAGCGCTTTAATATTGTTCGAGTTACAAACTAGTCAATAGGGAAAAAAATGTGTTCGAGTTAGCACGTCGTTCGACTTAGCGGCTATTCGAGTTACCGCGAGTGCACTGTAATTTCAAAATGGATATTTAGAAATAGAAATGAATGTTTCATCATGGGTGTCAAAGGAAAAGTATAGTATTATATTATATATGGAACGTTTAACTCAAAATATTAATAGGAATAGCGTTGCCACATTATTTCTTTTACAAAAATAGGAACTTACGATACAGTTGGACTAATTACTAAAGTATTGGCTTCAAGCGAAAGGTGTTAAGGCACTTTGATAAAATATAATTTTGTGGGCAGGATTGCCACCAAATTTTTAATAGAAAAATATAAACTTATTTGAAAACTGAGTTCAATATCAATATAAATTTAAAGGTGCTTAAGAGACTTTCAATTTAAACATATTTTTAATTGGCGTTGCCACCTAATTTTTATTATTAACTGAGTGATATATTATATAATTGGACGAAACATCAAGATATTGGGGTCAATCGAAAGATGTTTAAAATTACTGTGATAAAAATATTTTGTGGGTGTTGCCACCAAATTTTTAACAGAAAAATATAAACTAATTTGAAAACTGAATTGAGTAGGAATATAAATTTAATTTTACTTAAGAAACTTTTAATCCAAAAATATTTTTAAATGGAGCTGCCACTCAATTTGTATTGGAAAAATGTTCCAAATATTGATATGAGGCGAAAGGTGGTTAAAAGCCACCAAATTTGCAAAAAAGAGGTAAACTTATTTGAAAACTGAACTCAATATGAATATAAATTTAAAGATCCTTAAGAAACTTTTTGTTATGTTTGCTGTATGTGTATACTCACGCAATTCGGCTGCCGTTGAGATATACACGCATTGACTGCTATAAACTTAATGACACTTTATTTCTGATAGATATAATTCAGCATTGCCAAATGTACAAAAGTTATGTCAAATATATCATATAATAAGGTTAGTTCACACTGAGAGAATACAATTCATTGTTGTTAGTAAATTTTAATTTGCATATACAACATCATCCTCCGCTTTAATTACGAAAATCTTCAGCTTGGTAGCGGTGTACCGATCTACGAATACGGCCACTTCGACGCACTTCTAGTGGACTTCTTGGTTGTTCCTGATACTGCTCATTAGCAGTATCCACCATAGTATCAGGTAGCAATATATTGGTAACTGAATTAGGTCCTCCTCTGCTGTCTTCAACTGGTTTGGCGTCGTTAAGATGGCGAGATTTCATTTGATTTTGATGTCGTTTAAAGTAGCCCATACTAGTTCTTACTACGTACATGACACAACTTATGCGGCCATCCTTTCTGAATATATTCTTTAACTCTTCGTAGTATTTTGTCGCTGTTGGTGCTTTTTCGTATGACCTCAATATCAATTGGAGTTTGTATAGCGACAACTTGGTTAATTTCACCATTGTCGAAGTCTTCATCTGGACCCGATGGTAATCTCGATAATGCGTCAGCGTTTGCGTGATTTGTTGTTTTGCGATATTTTATTTGAAATTGGTACCCCATGAGCGTAATAGCCCATCGCTGGATACGTTGAGCCGTCATTGTTGGGAGGTTTTTATCGGGACTAAATATGCTGACTAATGGTTTGTGATCCGTGATCAGCGTAAACTTCTGCCCGTATAGAAACTGATGAAATTTTTTGACTCCGAATATTATCGCCAAGCCCTCCTTTTCAATTTGGCTGTAGTTTTCTTGATGTCGGTTGAGTGTTTTGGAGGCAAAGGCGATCGGCTGCTCAGTCCCGTCTGGATTGATGTGTGAAAGCACGGCTCCCACCCCGTACGATGATGCATCAGTGGCCACGACTATAGGTAAGTCTTCTCGAAAATGAGCCAACATCGTAGCTTTAATGATGTGCTCCTTTAGCAAATTAAACGCGTTTTCTTGTTCGAACTTCCACTGAAATGACGCCCCCTTTCGCCTCAATTTGTTCATGGGTGCTGCGAGTTGAGAGTAATTCGGAATAAAATTGTGGTAATAGTTTATTTTACCCATAAATGCCTCAAGTTCCTTCAAGGTTTTGGGCCGTCGTAAGTTCTTCACTGCTTGAATACCAGATTCGTCGGGCAGAATGCCATCTGCGCTTATTTCACGCCCCAAGTAAGTTAATTTTGTTTTTAGGAACTCGCATTTTTCCTTTTTGCATCTTATGCCCGCGGATTGGAGTATATGCAGAACTTTGGCTAAGCGTTCGATATGTTCTTGTTCACTCGCACCGGCCACAATGATGTCATCAATATAATTTGCACATCCGTCGACTCCACATAATAGTTGCTCGAGATGTTTCTGAAACATGGCTGGTGCGCTTGCTACCCCATACGGTAATCGCTGGTATTGAAATAAACCGAGCGGTGTGTTGACCACCAGCACTTTTTTCGAATCTTCATCGAGCTCCATTTGTAGGTATGCATCACGCAAATCTATTTTAGAAAAATATTTACCGTATCGAATGGTATGCAATAGGCACTCTCTTGTGGGTAGAGGGTATTGATCTACATCAATCTGCTGGTTAACACCTTTTTTAAAATCTCCACAAATGCGTATCGATCCGTCCGGTTTTGTTGCTAGGACGATGGGGGATGCCCAGTCGCTGAAAGTTACCTGTTTCCAAATACCTGCTTGTGATAACCGTTGTGCTTCATCTTTAAATTTTGGTAACTGAGCAAAAGGAATTGGCCTACTTTTAATGAACTTAGGCACTGCATTCTCCTTAAGTCTGATCGAGGCTTTGACTGACTTCATTGTACCAAGTGCTGGAGTAAACACGTCCGCGAAGGTGGACAAAATTGTATGTAATTTTGCGTTCGACTTGGCGGTCACGCTATCAACTTGCACAATTTTAAAGCCTAATTGTTCAAATAAATCTACGCCCAATAGATTGTTTGAACCACGCACGTTAGAAACCACAAGAGGCAGTATTTTTTCTACTGACCCGTATTGTATTTTGGCAGCGATTTCTCCTAAAGTTTCTATTTGCGTATGACCGTACCCATATAGTACACGCGAGCATTGCTTTACTGGCGGTTTATTTAACATTTCGTAAGTGTCTAGAGTTATAACTGAGATTTCCGCGCCCGAATCCATTTGAAACCGAGTCTCTTTTCCATTGACCACAATTTGAACAAACTGTTTCTTACTTTTGTTGCTAGCTGCGCTAGCTACCGAAAATGCCGTTGAAATGTAATCTATTTTGTCACCTTTCTCACCTTTGATGTTTTTACTCCCTTTATTCTGCTTTTGTTCCTGCTTTTTTTCATTCGATAAACACACAGCTATGATATGGCCTATTTTACCGCAACCTCTGCAAACAGCGCTTCTAAATTTGCAATCATCACGATTATGTGAAACTCCACAACCTGTGCATGAACGGTATTTTGATTTTTGGTTCTTTTTGTTTTTGTTACGCATGCTAGATTTTTCTGTGTTTTTCGTTGTCATCGAATAAATTCCGTTGCTGTCTATTGCATTTGCAGTGTCCGTTCTGTCTTTGATTGTACTTACTGTTTTCGTTGTTGTTTCAAATGACTCAGCGATTAGCTGCACTTCTGCCAATGTTGGTTGTTGTTTTTGTAATGCAGCTGTACGAACTGCATCATGCGGTGACTTCAAAATTAATTTGTCCCTAATCATATCGTCTGAGAAATCATGTAGACAATTTTCTTTTTTACAAACAAAATCACATTGCCGGGCTATGCTTCGTAGTTCGGCAATCCATTCTTTATATGTACGATTACCCATTTCAGCCTTATGAAATTCATAACGAGCTGCAACTACATGAACCTTTTCCTTATAAAACTCTGTTAGTTTTGCAGAAAGCTCATTAAATGTTTGTTTCTGTAACTCGTCAACGCCGACAAGCTTTTTGAGGGTTTCGTATGCGTCACTGCCCAACCAAGATAAGAAAAATGATTTCTGCTTGTTGGCGTCAATTACCGCGTAAGCAGAGAAGTGTTGTTTTAGTTGCTCCAAGTATGAGTCCCATTTCTGGTGTTGACTGTTGAATTGAACAAATGCTGGAACGGGAGTGTTATCTTGACCTGGAGACCTTTTCGCAAAGTTGTCCATCCACGCCTTCTGCTCCTTTAGAACGTTCATTGTGAAGACACGTTGCTCCTCCAACAATTTCTTGTAAAATTCTTCAGCCATTGTAAAAGTTTAAAATTTTCCTCGTCGCCAGTTGTTATGTTTGCTGTATGTGTATACTCACGCAATTCGGCTGCCGTTGAGATATACACGCATTGACTGCTATAAACTTAATGACACTTTATTTCTGATAGATATAATTCAGCATTGCCAAATGTACAAAAGTTATGTCAAATATATCATATAATAAGGTTAGTTCACACTGAGAGAATACAATTCATTGTTGTTAGTAAATTTTAATTTGCATATACAACACTTTTGATCAAAAAATAGTTTTGAATGGCATTGGCACATAATCTGTATTACAATAGTTGGATGGAATACGAAGCTTTTACGATCAAGTGAAAAGTCGTTAAAAGCCCTTTGAAAAAAAAATTTTTTTTTTGAGTGGTATTGCCACCAAATTAAAAACAAAGGTAAACTAACGGTTCTATGTGATTGGGGCATGAAAAGTTGGCCTATAAAGTACATAGGAGACCAAAGTCTCACAGGGAGATGGTTTGCTAAGCATCGGTAGCATCGAGTTGTTCATACACCACAGCTCAATATGCCTCTACGAGTAATGTAGAAACATCTAATGTGATCTCATAAACGCACTTCGCATTCCATCAGATCTAAAAACCCCTTGCGAGTATTCGTAAAATGTCGCTTTGAATTATAAATTTATTTTTTTTCTTTTTTACAGTTTAAAGTAGTGGTATTTATCGTTCACTTCAATTCTTACTCGATGCTTATATACGATCTATATAACACGCTTCCAGTACGCGCATTAAAGAGAGTTTCGTCGTACATAGTAATGAGAGGGCACTGAGGCGATTTGCCACCGCAGCATTACATTGCAGATCGCAAAATACGCGCTGGAGATCCATTGCTCTCGCTACGTGACTTCTCGCCTGTCATGTAGAAGTCTGCTTTGGTTTTCTTTCCTTACGAAAGACAGGCGACGAAAAAACAAAATTACTTCATAATCTGAGGAAAATACTGCCCCGCAACCACTGCGAGATGTTTGGGTTGCAAGCACTTTGTATTTAAAATTAATGTTTACTGTATTGAAGGCGAAGAAGAACTCAAAAAAAGTACTGACTGAGAAGCAATGAAGCAGTAACATTCTAATTTCGTAGACAACGCGTTCACCAGTAAGTGTTGGTTCTTTTAATTTCACCAATTCTTGTTAAAATCATAAGCAAATTGTTTTATTGTCTTCTAACAACTCGAAGAAATTATATCTTTTATGGCGCAAAATTTCTACGAGTTGAAAAGTAAAATAAAAAATATAAAGTGAAATATTTAATACGAAGTTTTTTCATGTGCAATGTCTTTTTAGAAACATGCCAAGAACAAAATTCAGCTTTCCAACTAGGCACAAATATTTAATTGTTTTAAAAGAAGCGGATTTCCAAAAGTTTTTCTGTTAAGAAATTATAATAAATTATGAGCCAGAAAAATAAGTACAATTTTCCAAAAAGAGGAGGATTTCTATAAGTATTTCTTTAATATATAATAAATTATAAGGAAGACAAATAAGTAAAATCTAAATTTATAATAATAAAATAAGCATTATTTACTTTACATTTACATTGCATTATTAATTTTTACATGTATTTCGCTATCTCCGAAAGGGCTAACGAAAGACTGGCGAAATGTCATGCAGAGGTGGTGATGACCTACAGCCATTGTGCATCGAAAGCATTGCCATAGATTGGACTGGGAATACTGGTGCATACCAAATGGTTGACTATTCGTCAGTTCTTGACCGGTCTTTGCTGCCGGCGGGTACATAGAGGTTATCTATGTATGTATGTGTGAATACACACAGAAGCCTCTGTTTTTTACTAATAAGTTTTTCAATTGCGCTGTCCACCCTTTTTTGATGATTTTGTGCAAACCGGTAATCAGCATTAAGCTAAAATGCGTAAAAAACATGAACAAGCTAAAGTGAAGTAAAGTAAAAAACTGAGTCTCGAAAATGCTTCCAAAAGTGCATTGCAGCCATACGAAAATATCCTTGAAAAAATATCGCATTGCATAGAAAAGCCACAAAAAACACAATACGCTTGTTTAACGCTCTTATTTTGCTTATGTTTTTATTGTTGGTGGTTTTTTTTGTTATTGTGTATGTGTGCTGCAGTTGCTGCATTGCAAACAAGTTCCATTAGTTTGCTTGAATCAACATCTCGTTGGTGCTGCCCTGCTAATGCATTCACTTCACTGTGCACTGTTCTTGTTGTTGGGCGAAGCAACGCAGCGTCTTGGCGAATTTTTGGAGGTCCCAAAATCGGTTGCATCGCTTTGTTGATCCGCTGTTTATTTTACTACGGCGCTGGTTGGTTGTCGTACGAATAATGGCAATGCATTAGCGTAGCTTCGTGGTGGCTGCGCATGCGCTATTGCGCATAGTTGTTGCTGTTTCTGCCGGAATTGGCGAGTGCATATTTTCGCTGTCAAAGTCACGATTGCCTTACGAGAAAAACCAGCTCGCTGATGACGGAGGCAGTGCCAACGTTATTATGGCGACAACAACAAAAACAACAAATAAAAAACCACAACGGAGCATAACAATGCGTTTTATTGCACATTTGATGCTTTAACAATTTGAACTGGCGTTGGATTATTTTCCAATTTCAGCTGCACTAGCCGGCCTGCAACAACTGAAGCAGTACAAGCCCAACAATACAAGAACAACAAAAATATTATTCCAACAAAGAATTGGACAGGCATGCGGCATCGGGTTGTGTCGAATTGCATTGGTGAAGTTTAAAGTTTCCAACGAAAATCGAGTGAAAAAACACAAATTCGGTGTTTCGAGTAGTCAAAAGGTGAAGATTTCAAATGCGCTTGCTGCAATTTTCAAAATTACGTTCAGGCCGCACGTTGGCTCGCCGTCTTGATTCGAGCCGCTAATAGGCGCCGTTGCAGCGCCATCCCTCCGCTCCACTCCATCACCCTCCTGTGCATTGTTTTAGTGGCCTTTGCCGTCCTCCTTTTGGGCACCTTTTCGCATTACACCTATTTCTTTATCGCTTTGTATGTAGGTCGTTGCAATTTAATACTCGAATTCCGTGTGCGGACGGGATGATCGGGCTGGAGGGGCTCGCCGCCAGCTGAGCTTCAGTTTCAGCGTTCCTTTAAGTTTTGGCTAATGCATGGCCTATGTCGGTCTGTCGGGGACCTTCCTTGTTATTGTGCTTCGCATCCATTCTCTATTTGCCTGCCTCTGCCCGCTGCACCGCACCGCTAAGAGTGTCGGTCTGCCTGCCCAGCTTCGGTGCAGCGTCAAATCCTTATCGGTAGTCAGTTTTATAACTGGTTTCCAATTTATACTTAGCTTTCTTGCTTTTGTTTTTGCTTTTATAGGCATACATTTTTCTACGTTCAGGCATACGTGCGTTTGGTTAGTGGTTCATTTGCTGCTTGCTTGGCTGCATTTGTTTGTTTTTGTTTTTGTTATTCTCGCATTTTGTAATTAATGATGATTTTATTTCGTAGCCTAAGTTACATTGAAAAGGTGTGCATGTATGAGTGCATGTACGTGTGGGTTTCGGGGCAAACAAGATGCATGCATTCCATTAACAGCTCCAGTGGAGGAAGAAAAATACGAAATATTTAAATGTTATCGAGTTGCTGGACTTTACAGAATTTTCGCGTTTGTAGTAATGTGCGGTTACTAGGAAGGCTTTAAGGCGTGCAGTAGAGTTTTTCAAAATTAATTAATATTACTTTTTTATTGGAATATTACTACTTTTTTAAGTTGGTATTATTTAACAAATTTGATCATTTCGTTTAGTCGAATATTGAAACCAACAGTAGGGTTGAAAGACTACCGGCCAAACAGCTAATAACACTGTTTAGCAGCCATAGAAAGAACAGAATACGATGTAACAGTTATGAAAGAGAAAGCGCTTTGGAATATTGGACCACCTGCCCTTTTATCAACATTTCATACGAACATTTTTTTACAGTGCATTAAAGTTTTCCTAATTTGGTCGCAGTTTCATCTAAATTTATTGAAAAAACTCATATAAAACTACGCTCACCAATAATAATGGCTTTAAGGGTCTATAATAAAATTTAATGGCGCCTATTTGTGTGGGCAATTTAATGCAATATTCCTTATGTGTGGCTAATTTTGACCCTTCTTTGTAATGAACTGAAAAATATTAAGTTTATAAAGTCAATAGAGGGTTAAAATGTTCCACAAAATTTTTTTCTGCGAAAGTTTCAGTAAAGGGGGTTCAAAACGAAACCTATCACACTCACTAACTCTTTAAAAAGTCCCACGAATTCTGAAAAAAAATAGAAATAAGTTACACTTGTTTTTCTATTTTTGTACTCTTTTACGAGTGTTAAAAATATGTGCACTCAATTTCGTTAAAAGACTGAGAACAGAAGCGCACGCTTTTGAATTTTATGCTCGAAATTTCCGAAGACTTTTAAAATTTCTAGAGTTTTTTAGTTACTCCGGCGTCATAGCCGTTCGAACATTCAGTTGAATCAGTGCCTCGGCAGCCTATGGCTGAGTATATTTCTGCCATGAAAAATTTTCTTATTAAAATCACCAGCCATGGAGGTTTGCCATTGTCTGCCGAGGAGTGACCGCGGATAGAAAAAACGTTTTCACTCATTTGGTGTTTCGTGCCCGGGGACCCAAACCCAATGGTAGTCACGCACCACCGTACGGCTTCGGCGGTGGCCAAGAAAAAAATATGACAAGTCTAACCCAATAGTATGTATTATAAATCCGAATCAACACTGCATGGCTATCTGCAGTACCTGCTGCCTTTCAGAACCACCGTCAGGTATTGCATCGAAAGGCAGGTTGAGCACTGGACTCCATCAATATGCAGTTCTAGAGAGCTGCACTTGTTATGCTATACCTGATAACGGCGAATTGTCACTTCACGAGCCGAGTTTAACTGAAAACTCCAGGAAATTAAGAATTAAAAAATGTATTTCTACGAAAACCATATTTTCTTCAAATTTGTTTGGACATATTTCAAAAGTGATTCAATAATCCAGAGCTAAACTATACAATGTGTTTATTAACTGATTTATTAATTTTTTAAAATTTCTGCGGCGGCGGCCGCCGTAGCCGAATGGGTTGGTGCGTGACTACCATTCCGAATTCCCAGGGGGAACGTAAGTTCGAATCTCGGTGAAACACCTCTCGGCAGGCAATGGCAACCATCCGAGTGTATTTCTGCCATGGAAAGTAGTTTTGGTAAAAGTTTATGAGTACTGTCTTCGATCCGATCTTGAATTATTGGCAAACCTGTTTCCGCAAACAAGTTTCGAAGTGGTATAGTTGGGAACGCTCTAATGCTTCTGCGTATCGCAGAGTGACAAGGCGATGATATTTGGCTAATTGAGCGTTTATCTGCGTTTCCGTATATAAGAAGGCCGTAATCGATTTTTGATAGGATGAGTGCTCTGCATGCATGAACAAGTGAAGACGGATGTACAAAAGATTTATTGGAAGATAGTTACTTAATTATATTTAACCGTGTCATAATACAATCTTTTATGTATTTACAATGTTTTTTAAACTTATACTTAGAGTCTATAATTACACCTAGAATTTTTTTTCTTTTACTGGCATTATGGAATGGCCAAAAAATTGTGTAGGCAGCCCAGAGCAACTAGATTTTTTACAAATGTGCAGGGTCAGCCAAGTGTAACCTGCTACTATTTAGTTCAAAATTGTATTATATAATTTTTTTAGTGCATTTTTTTTTGTGTCGCAACATTATAAATGACATACTCATTTTTATATTTTCCCAGAGTTTCAGTTTTCTCTCATTTATTATAAAATATAAAGTCATTCAGGGGTGCCCAAAAAATTGCTTCTTGTTGCTAGAAGCATTTAGAAAATGTAACCATGCAGCAGTGTATAATATCCTCCTACACTGTGCACTGGACAAAATAGAAAATTGAAACTGGCCTTAATGTGGCTTAAAGTTGTTTAGCCACCCAAGAACGGTGTAGAAGCTATCCGCCATAACTTTGTATATTCTGGGCACTCCTATCTATCAAATGATGCAGATTTTGGCACTATCGAGTGTACTATTAGAAAGAAAGATGCATTGTGCGTCCTTAAAGACTATTACACCATCATAAAAAATGCCGATTTTATAAAAAGCGTATTTTGGGTGACATGAAATAATCTGATTTAGTTTCTACAAAACCCGTAGAATATGCAACTCCAGGAAGGCGAAAAAATATTGATCTGAAGAGGTAAATTGGTTGAAGATATATTGGATAAGGGCAAAAACATGAATTAGCCTTCATGACAACAGCAGATAGCGAGACAAAGCATGTCTATCGTTAGATTAGTTAGACGAAGACGACAGGTGACTATTTCGCATAAACAGCGTTTAATACGCTACTACGACAACAAAAATAGAACTCATCATAAGTTGAAGAGCCACTGTACCATTCCCGATATTTAAGCTCCAGTTTGAAACAACAGCAACAACAAATCACTGGAGTACTGCAGACAAAGTTGCTGCATAGATTGTCTCGCTTAAGGGTTCTGCCTCCGAAATACTGCGGTCAGTTCCAGAAGCCGATCGGGATAACTATTAAAGTCTGATCACATATGGTCCGAAATTGTGGTATACCAGGCAGCTAACCGAAGACAAACCCAGGTGGAAGAAGGTGAGTCGCTGACAATGGCACTCCCCATACACAGCAACCGTTAAACCAATGCAAACCAGCATTAAGAGGCCCGAACTGAATGCCCATAAGTCTCTATCTCGCAAATTCGACGAAAGAGGAAGCAAGTATTTTGACATTAATTTGTGACTTTTATTTGACAATCTAGTGATCGGACTCAGAGGAATTGTTGTCAGAAATTTATTTCGATTTTAGCGTACCAAAATTCGTAACAATACGATATTAATGGAATACTAATATAAATAATTATTATACAGGGTTCGGCACTCGATGTGTAACCAACTTCATACCTCTCGGGCAGCTGATGCCCGTGCCCCGACGAAGGACGAATCAAATGGCGAAAGAACTGAAAGTATCTGACCGTAGCATCCGCCGCATATTGCCAAATGATCTCAAAGTCAAGCCTTACAAGATACGAAAGCCGCATGGTCTTACACCAAAGCAGCAACAAGTCAGACTTGAGAGAGCGAAGGAGTGGCTTCACTTGGCCGAAAGCGGTCAATTTCCGAACATTGTGTTTTCTGACGAGACAATTTTTCAAATTGAGTAATTCGTAAACTCCCAAAACGGTAGTGTTTATTTGACTGACCGTTCATACGAGAATTTGTGTCGTCGATTGGCCACCAGGAGGCAGCACCCGCCACAGGTAATGGTTTGGGCCGCTGTAATCGCAGATGGGCGCTCTTCAGTTGTTTTCATTGAGCCTGGCGTCAAGATAAATGCGAAATGTTATCGCGAAGGTATTCTGGAGGTTGCTTTGCAGCCATAGGCAGACAAACATTTTGGTGGCAGACTATGGACGTTTCAGCAGGACTTGGCACCGTCTCACAAAGCTCGAGTGAACTAAGAATGGCTAAAAAATAACGTTCCGAACTTCATGACGTGTGTGGACGTCATGGCTCTCAAATTCACCAGACGCGAATCCAATGGATTATTGTCTTTGGGTCATTTTGGAGAGCAAGGTCCGAAATCAAAGATTCACCAGTCTCGAGGCGCTGAAAAAAGCCATTGTCCGCGAGTGGGCCAAAATACTTGCAAGTCACATTCGGGCAGCTTGCGATTGGTTTCTGGACCATCTCAAGGCCATAGCCAAGACAAAAGGTGGTAATATCGAGCAAAAGTAAATTGATTCTTAATTTTGTATTATTTTCATACATTTTTTACTTTGAATTGAGTAGAAACAAAATTTATGGTATTTTTAATTGGTTACACTTCGAGTGCCGGACCCTGTAAATAATTTGGTTTAATAGTAAGTGTTCAAATAAAATCTTTTTAATTTGTTATTTGTTACTTTTTATTTTTTTTTATTGTTGAAGTATTTAATCAAAAATTCATAAAAAATTGGTTTGCTTCAATTGAGATCCCGTAATATGTAAATATAAGTTTTTTACTTTTTGCTGACTTTGAAAGTGGTGAAAGTCCTTTTGAAGTTATTAAAAGTATAAATATTTTTAGTCGCATTAAAAAATTATTCCATTAAAAAGTTAAGTCAAAATACTGCTTAAAAACTGCAAAACTATTGCTATTCAAATAAAAACCTTAATTATCCATATAAAATAAAATGCACTTTAAAGAAAACGGCTCTTATATAGATTCCATACATAGGCTCAGATGCTCGAGCAAGCTCCTTCTTTAATTTATAATGTTCGTTCTGAGATTTTCTTATAAATCTAGAGTTATATGAGAAAATTTATCATCCAAAAAATGCGTTTGGCTATTTGATGTTTGACGAGGCGCAACTGCTACATATTAGAATCAATTTTCTATCATTTGAAGTATTGGGTCTAGAGTGAGCCTCGAGTCCGGGAGCAGCCGAATATTAATCATGCATAAAGCCGCCACTTATTTGCATACATATAAGTATATGAATAGTTTGCATTATACTTTATCTGTCTGCTTAAATGAAGGCTATCGAATCCTCTCTTTCGAACGAGAGAAACAAATGAGGACAAAGCAAACACCAGATGTAAGAAAATAGACAAAACATAGCTAAAGAAATACCTATTTCTCCTCAAATTAGCAAAAAAGCGTATGTAGATACACATGCACATACATCCCTATACAAAGACGTATTTAAATGTATGTGTGGCTGTGCATAATTTATTATGACACAGGAAAATAATTATCTAAGCAACAATCTCATACCGGCTGACTTTACGTAAACACAACTGCTGCCTTCCATCCGCGCAACCCTCAAACATTGAATAGCTGGGCTCGTGAACTTTTCCTCTCCACTAAAACCAGTTGTTTTTGGCCACCCAAGAAATTAGCAAGTTGGATGTGCTGCGAAGTCCGATTTGCCGTGGAATGCCGTTGTTTCATTTACTCAGCGATGTGCACGCGGCAAATATAATTCAAATGGAGGTAGGTCGGGAAGTCAATAAGGAATAGAAAAAGTGAATAAGGAGCAGTTGAGTGTGTGCCTTGTAGAAGTTTAACCACCACTACAGTGCACAATACACCTTGACCAACTAACCGCTACCACACGAGACCAGCACTGAGACAATCATGCACCCGGAGAAGGTCATGTGTTCACTTGTATAGACAATCTCCTTGGAGAAAAAGAAACAAATTTACCAGATACATACAGGAATAGAAAAATCTAAGGCTTACAGCGCAGAGCTATGATATGAGTGATATGATCCTACAATATTTTGTAAACAGGTATCCAAAATTTATATTAGGTGCGCCATGAAGGACGGATTTTATATGATTTTTTTGCTATAAAGGCAGTGGAATCTTGTCTTTCAGTTAATGAGACTCTCTTTCTCTCGATTTTTTTTAAACGTTGTTAAATCACTAAACTTAAATCACGTTGGAGGTCAATTCTCATTGATTCAACTCGACATAACAATATTTTTAAATCGTCTTACAAAACTTTTCAACTTACAATATTGGATTTTCACAACTGCTTGAGAATTTCCACCGGAAACGATTAGATTTCAGAAAGCCCAATTCATGGGTTCTCTATTGTTGTGTTAGAAAGTTTTGAAAAACAGAGCTGTTTGAATGTAACTGCTGAATATGACACCCGTGGACATCACAGGGAAAACTGCCGCTGCATGTGCAACAATCAGATTGAGGTATTCGAGCCATAAGCAGTGCCCGTAGCAGGACGTATATATCTACTTCGACAACCAAGCGGCAATTCGGGCCGAGGGCTCGTTCTTTGTGTGTTCGAAATTAGTCGGAGAATGTCTGACTTTTCTCTCGACTGCATCCGAATACTTCGACATTAGACTCCTCTGGGCTCCCGGACACAGGGGCATAGAGGTCAACTGCTGGAGTGATGAGTTGGCAAAAAAGGGCTCCTGGAGACGATTTTAATGCAAAACGAGAGGATTGAGGTTCCCTTGAGAACCTGTGGGCTACTCCTGAAAAGATGTGCCTCGCGTCAACTCAGCGGCCGCTGGGCTTGGGCGAAAATGTGCAAAGTCGCGATATCCTTCTGGCCACGGGTAAATGAGGGCGCTCAAGGGAACTTCTAAGACTAACAAAGCCGCAGCTTTCGAATTTGGTAGATATCCTTTCCGGACATTGTCCGTTAGGTGTCCATGTTCTTTCTGTGTCAAGTTCTTTCTGCAGAAGCTATTTGGAGGATGAGGTGGAATTATATCAGCACATTCTTCTCAGCAGCTCTGCTCTCATCGGGCAGACATTTAGACATCTGGCCTCTCACTTTTTTAAAGAGCTGCGGATATTTTGGGCTTAAGTATCACTCACCAGGTGGATGTCATCAGTAGCTTGAGACATTTAATACAAACGTAATAAGCCACTGTTGGTCGTCATCCTCTAACCTAAAGTCTCTTCATTCTTTTTCCACCTGTTTGATTATTTTACTTCTGTCCTCCCCCCTAGGGTGGATTTTTAATCCCTTGTTCAAGTGGACCTCCACGGGCAGCCATTTATCATAACTTAACCTGTAACTGAATAAGCTCGTATTCAGTTTATAAGGTTCCGTCTGGTTTTTTGTATTTTTCGAGGTCCTCAATTTTGGTCAGAAAAAGTCATCACGAGTCGGATACGAGATTCTCATACATTGTTTTAAGGCAAAGGGTTAAAGCTTCTGCATCGTTTAGAGAAAACTTGCCTATAGAGAAATTTTGCTTTACAATGGCCTGAGCCAAAAAAGATGTTCTTCGAAGACGTTGGAGTAATACCGCTGTCAGATTAAGAAGAATCACTGAACGTTGCTGTACAATTCAAATGATTTGCTCTAAGTTTTTATTGAAAACTATGCGACTGATGCAAAAGCAACCGCGAACTATTGAATTCACTAAGGGCTGTCCTATGTTGTGCACAATACTCGCATAGCGCTCATTCTCTTGTGGAGCACACTGCGATGTAGGCTTAAGAGCGACAGCAAAAATTTGCTCAATTAAATAATGAGTTACTTTTTAGTTACGGTTGGCTGTTTGGTATCTATTGAATACTGCAATCGATGACTGTTGTGTCGCATGCTTGGAGCTAATTATGTGAAATGTTTGTATACTTGTATGTTTTTATATTTATATGGAATTTGTATGTATTTGAATTTATCACAGAATATATGTATGTAGACAAAATGGGCTCGAGAAAAGTATTAAATGTCCATTATATGTTTAAGAAATATTCATTATTTGCATAAGTGGATATAAAGAAATTTATAGATGTATCCTTTTTATTTATTTATCCTTGGCTATTAAAATGAACTTAACTTACCGCTATATCAAACTCCAAGTCACTTGCCTCTGCAAGAGTTGTACACGGATTTAAACCTTTTTTTGTGATACTCCGCTGACTATCTTAAAAACTGTTTGCTATTTTTTTGGAAAGTAGCTAAGCTTCTCTATTTTTATTGCCACGAAGCGTTGATCATCTTTCTCTAAAGTATGTGATGAACTTAAGAATCATAACAAAATTTATTTATTCGGTGGCCGCGCTATTGCTACTTGTTTGAGCATCAAGTGGAAAGAAAGGGTAAATTTAGTAAAATTTTATTTTTGATGGCTGTTAATTTTTCAAATCAAACCAACTCATAGACAATGACCAACTCATTAAAGGCACGGGCGGAAACTTAGATTTAGCGTATAAAAAAGCGTGTGGTTTTATTCGATCTCAATAATATTTTTGATCCATCAAAATGCGGTGTGAAGCAATACATGAACGAAGCTTGGGCTATACTAAGTCGGCTTGCCACCGGCAAATGCAAAGATACGTTTCCCAGCTGTTTCTGACGTTTAGAGAAACGACCTGATGATTGGGATCTGCGGACGGCTGCAGTTTTCTTACCTTCTGCTATTAATGACTCCGTTAATGTTATTAGAAATTCGATGGAAGGAAGTTTTTCTCTTCTAAGGTCGCAGTAAATTATTCAGGAATTTACTGCGGAAAACATTAGTAGGCGGTAGAAAACTTTTTCCACCATTTTGTTGACTTCCTATCGTATTTGTAAATTCCTGCCATTTGGTCAGCGCGATCTACTCCCATTGCTTCTCGGTAAAACTTTGTAGATTCTGGGCATGATACTGATATATTTTTCCATCTTTGTATCTTGCCACTTAACGCAAAGAAGGCCAGATGTGCTGACCCTGAATGAAGACTCGCTCTTTTTTAATTTCTCATCTAATACTGTTCGATTTTTTTTATTTCGCATGCATGTTCCTTAAGGTTGGAACTCTAGAGTCTCAAGTAGATTCACAAAAGTAAAAAATCTATCGAAACATACCGTCACATCACGTTTTCTGATTGTACTTACTAAGCTTTTAACCACACGTTCTCCCAAAGTACCGTCGCACTGATTTTGTTCCCTTCCATTATGTATTTTAAAATCATATGTATACCCGGTTTTAGAGTCGCATCGCAGCCACATTTTTATACCACGTTTTACTGGCTTGAGTGGCATATATTGTTTTAAGGACGATCTTCCTTTAAATTTCGTCATTGATTCATCAATACTCTGCCTAGTACTATCCTGTCGGTATTTCTGAAATGTATTTTTCAGATATTCGACAACATCATCTATATAGTATGTTTTGCTACAGTCCATTGGCTTTTGAGGAGGTGCGAAATATAATTTTGATGATAAAAATTTATAGCGGTCACGAGATATAGCAGACTTAATAAAATAATTACTCATGGACGGATGGTTTGACCAGTAATGTTTCAATGCCGGAACTTTGTTATAAGACATAACAAACATACAGCCTAAGAGAATTTTTATTTCTCCAACATCAATTTCTAAAATATTAGTCCGTTTTTTTGTTGTTCGAAATTCATCAATGCGCTCATTTGTGGATTGTACGATAGGCTACGAGGAAACAGCGTATGAAAAATTTCGGTTGCCGAAGAAGTACGGGGGATTCTTGGATTTATATTACACTCACGATAAGAGCATTACTGAACGATACTTCTATTTCAAGGTCAATGATGGCAGCTCAACACTAAGGAAGATAAGCGCCGGAATTCCCTAAGGCAGTGTGCTAGGCCAACTGTTGTATACATTATATGAAAGTGATATCCCAGCA
This sequence comes from Anastrepha ludens, assembly GCF_028408465.1. Classification (NCBI taxonomy): domain Eukaryota; kingdom Metazoa; phylum Arthropoda; class Insecta; order Diptera; family Tephritidae; genus Anastrepha; species Anastrepha ludens. The sequence continues at coordinate 4,108,080 of NC_071499.1, read as the reverse complement.
CCTGAAGGAGAGCATACGATGCTAGCTACTTTTGCTGACGCCACAGTCCTTCTAACTTTCAGTAAAAGTATTTCCACTGCCACAAATGATGTACAAAAGTCCATGGATACTATTAGCACATATTTCAAGGAGTGCAATATTAAAATAAACGAACTTAAGACACAACGAGGTAATATGTACAACAAGACGAAATTTTATTAGCCACAAAATTAAGATTCTGACATCCCCCTAAATAATGCAGAAAACTATCGTATTTAGGTATGCAATTGGACGAAATCCTTACTTGGAAGCTACACATAAGAAAGAAAAAAACACAAACGAACTTGAAGTTGAAACTACTATTTATATTGGTTGTTAAATAAAAATACGAAATTATCAATAAACAAGGAAGTTCTTATGTACTATATAATAAAACCAATATGGACATATGGACTACAACTGTGGGATACAGCAAAAAAGGCGAACCTAAACATTATTCCAAGGCAACAATCAAAATTACTATGGCTAATAAAGGGTTTTCCAATAACAGGTGCTATTTTGAATATCCCGCTATTTCGGTAGATGTCACTTTTGAAGCTGTCATTTTTTGATATTTGACAAGTAGAAACTACGCCATTAATAAAAATGGAACGATACATTAAACAACAAATTATTAAAATTCACTATAAATATGGTGAAAATTTGGCAGAGACGGTTTGTAAAACTCGAACATTTTTGGGTCATCGTGGAGCAGACCGCAATGCAGAAATTGGTGAAAAAATTTGAGCTGTTGGGACAAGTTAGTGATGTGAGGAATAAAACCCGTGCACCTCGCTCAAGAACAGCTGAAAATATTGCTGTTGTTGTAGCCGAAAGTGTTGAAGAAAACCCAGGTTTTGACATTCCTCGTCGTTCTATGGAATTAGGCATTCCACAAACGTCATTACACCGTATTTTGCATAAAGATTAGGGTCTTGAGGCTTAAGTCCAGTTAACACAAGAACTCAAGCCGGCCGATCATCAACAACGTCGTGTCTTTGCTGATTGGGTCGTCGAAATGCATAAAAATGATGCGGCATTTCATCGAAAAATCATCTTGAGTGATGAGGCCCATTTCCACCTCGGTGCCTTCGTCAACAAGCAAAATTGTCGGATCTGGGGCTCAGAAAATCCAAGAGTTATTGTTGAAAAGCCTCTCTATCCTTAACGTGTGACTGGTTGGTGCGGTTTATGGTCCGGGGGAGTCATTGGACCTTACGTTTTCGAAAATTAGGCTGGAGCAACAGTTACGGTGAATGGATTGCGCTATCGAGTGAAGTAATGATTTTTATGGCCGGAATTGGATGGTGTTGGTATGGACAACGTTTAATTTCACAAGACGGTGCTACGTACCACACAAACGACGAAACCATTGATCTTTTACGGGAAAAGTTTCCGGACCGTGTTATCTCTCAAAGAGGTGATCACAATTGGCCACCGAGATCTTGTGATTTAACACCTTGTGACTTTTTTTTTGGAACCATGTGAAAGAGAAGCTCTACGCCAATAGCTCAGGGTCGATTCAAGACCTCAAAGATGGAATTCGTGAGTCTATCGAGGGCATAGGGCAGCCACTTTGCAATTCGGTTATGGAAAATTTCATGAGAAAGATATGGCCTCGTAAGCATGGTCGTGGTGGTCATTTCCCTGATGTTATTTTCCGCTATTAACGGCATACCTTCCTCTTTATAATGAAATAAACATCCGATCATTTATATTAAAAAATAGCTTTTTTCTTTGAATATCAATATAACACCTCTGTTTGGAAAACTCTGTATAATAAATTACTTTCATTATTTTATTTCTTAACGGTTTTTCATTTTATTTTTACAAAAAATAATATTTAGGTACTATATTTCGTTCACATTTTCAATATTTTTATATCATACTAAAATGTGCCATATCGAAAACTTCTGTCCATCTGTGTGCATAAAAACTTGCAAAACTAATTTTCACTTTATATCTCAATCTTCACTGCAATCTGCCTGCTAAGAATTTCCCCAAAATATTGGCTTAAAGAAATTTAAGAATCGCTTGGCTACAATTGCCTCGCCCACAACCTGTTGAAGCCAGTCAATAGTCGTAGTTGCCTCCGACTTGCCCCTACACCATTGACAGTTAACCTCAGCGCAGCCACGGCGATAACGACATCGAAAAAGACAATGTTGTAGACATGAAAATCCTTTTGTTATCCTTCAAGGCGAATGGTGAGCGCGTGAGTGTATGTATGTATGTATGCACGTTTGTATGTGCTTGCCGTTGTCGTCAAGATGAAAAGCGCGTCGGCAAGTTGCATGTCGGGTAGTGTTTGGGTAGTAGTTGGACAACCACAATCAAACCACCCACTAGGCTGTCTGCCACGGCCACTTTCGCTTTGCTGATAATAATGATGTTGTCTTCGTTATTAAGCTCCACGTCCTGACCGGCTTTCCAGCCGTCGGTCGTTGCTGTCCATGCCTCTGCAAGAAAATGTGTGAAGGTTATGCTTTTTGCTTGTCCTTTGCCACTTCGTCAACAGGTTTCCCAACGAATGTGTGTATGTATTCCTAGTTCATATGGAGGAATGTAAACGTGTGTGTGTGTATGTGCGTATAGTTGCAAAAACGCCACTCTCTATCTAAACTACATACATACATATGTACTCTTGTGTATGTGCAGCAGATGACATGGGGAGAGTGGCGCAACCCACTATTGCCCACTCGCACGCCTTGCGCCTCGTCCCCGCGCTCTTCCACTTTCTGCACAGCTGATTGATATTTTATGTGTTCGTGTAGCCTGTTGCTGGCCACAATTTCTTGCACACACTACGCCACACATACATACTTGTTTGTGTGTGTGTGTGTCCTTTATCATATATATTACCTTTGTATTTTCGTTGGCTCCTTTTAAAGGCTCTTTGAGCTTTAAGAAGCAAAGATTGTTTTCTGCATTTTCTTATATCTCGCAGCTGTTTCCTGCTTTCTTGAACATTCTTCTTTCAGCGTCGCTCTTCGTGCTCGCTTCTCGTTCGGCGTCCTACACTGCCTGGCCTTTTTATTTTCGCACATTTTCACATAATTTTACGCTTTATATGAATTTATAACTGAAGGCTCAAGGTCGCTCGAGGAAAGTTGGTACCTTCCTCCCGCGTGTGTTTAATCCGTCGTCATCTCCCTCCACTTTGTTTTCATGCTCTTTTTTCAGCAATTTTTTCAGCCACAAATATTTCTTTATTTCGATTTTTCCAACAACAGCATTTTGTGTGTTCCTTTATTCACGTTTCTTGGTCGTTTTTAGTTGTTTCGCTGTTCTTCTACTCCTCTTCTTCCTTTTTCAAGTCAATGGCTGGCTGGCAAATCTGCCCACGATGCCGTAAACGCGTCGCCGGCTCAGGCTTCGACGCCTGGCAACTGCAGCGAGATGAAAAAAGGAGCAACTTTTCCTTTTGGTCGTTCTTTGTTGAAACGTCAGTCGAAGAAAATGAAAAACAAACATTTCTACAAATAAACAGAAAAAGACGTTTCAACGAAAGTAAAAGTCCCGGCAAGGTGCACTGTGAGAGTACATACATACACATGTTGGCATATATGAAAAGAAGTGTGACGGAATTTCCCGCAACACAACGTGTCCAGACCGGCTGGATGGGTGAGTGGTGGAGCACACGCATGCAAACACACAAGCACACAAACACTTCGACAAACGCACAGACAAGGCCACTGCTGCACAAACGCACATGTGCCTATTCCTCTTTTACTTTGCCTTCTTTATTTTTCCCCCTCTTTTTCCCCCACCACTTGTGTGCGTAATTTTTTCTCCGTTCAGAGTTTTTCCTTCATTTTTTCCATTCGTTTCACTCGATTTTTCGGTAGATTTTCCAAATGAAAAAAAAAAACAAAATCCTGCATCTTTTCATTTCTTTATTTCTCTTAAGTTCTGTGCTTTATTTTGTGTGGGCGTTGATGTGTGCGTATATGTGTGGAGATGTGTGTTCATCGTGGATTGCAACTCTGCAGAGACGAAGTGCGAAGTGGCCGACGGGTGACGGGTGACGGGCGAAGGCGAGAAAAGCCAGCAAAGACAGTTCATTCAGAGCAATCGCAATTTTCTCTACGTTTGCATCGTCAGCTGCTCTTTTGTCCGACATTTTCTCTTCTTTTCAGTCACCATTTCATTGAAGTGAAATTTTTCGCTTGCATTGATATGCTCCAATGCTCCAATGTAGTTTAGTACACATCGGCATACATATCTACCAGTACATACTTACATACAGATGTAAAGCAACAATAAGATTACATTTGTACTCGTACTTGGATATACATATGTATGTCTGTATGTATGTTTATAATCGAAGTGACACGAAATTAAAAATATCGCATTTCATAAAACAAATAAATTAATTAAGAGTGAAGATCTTCTAGCTATTCTGTGGATAATAATCAGTAAAAAGCCAAATATTTAGCAAATATTCTAATTCACGAACTGATTTTTTATGTAAAAAGTCATATTATCATATTTCCAAAGTGCCTATAATTCCACTAGTTGCAAAATGACCCATTATAGGGGTATGCAAGGCAAATATTTTTCTGTTATTACACCGCACGAAAAAATTAGATGGCCAAGATGACTTCGATGATATCTACGAAAGAAATAATAGAAAAATATCCCAATACCGTTCCGTTGCTTGCATTTATTGCAGGTATTCTAGCAGCGCCCAAATTCTTGTTCTGTGCCAAACGAAATAATTATAAGACCAAAAGCGCTTGCTTTTAATATAAAATTTCACAATGTAGTTTTGAGAGAAGTATTGTCTGCATTTGTGAAGGGACAAATTTTAGCACGGAGAGGGGGAGGCTTTCCAATACGAGAGATAGCTTCAAAATTAAAAAGACGTAAATCTAGGGTCTTACATTACTTCTCCAATTTAACGCTAGAGATGTTCGTGAAATCAGACATTTATAGATAATAAATAAATAAATCAAATAGCCCTGCTGAAATTAAACGCACGCTGAATTTGGAAGTTACTACTCGTCGTGTGTAAGAGGTAAAACGGGTACCTAAACCTAAGTTAACCACACAACACAAACTGGCCAGATTGACATTTGCAGATAGTCTTCAAATGGAAAAGAGAAAGCCATATAATTTTGAAGAGGGCAGAAGGTTTTATCACGAATGCAGAAAATTAAGATGTCTAAAACTTTGCAACGTCCGGTTCTTACTTATGGTGCTGGAATCTAGACACTGAAAGCTAATGATATAAACCAGCTATTACGATTTGAAAGATCCATAATGAGAAAAATCTACGGTTCTATTCGGCTTGAAAATGGCACGTATCGTATCCGTTATAACAACGAAATTGAAAACCTTATTGGTGGTGAAAATGTAATACGATTTATTAAAGCGCAGCGGATTGGAAGAATTGTCCACGTCATAAGAATGCCCAACAAAAGAATTCAAAAAAGGATCCTTTAATACTGGAGGCACTCGGGTTCTTGATGAGAATGAAATGGATCGACTTTATCGAGAGAAATCTGTGTAAACTACATCTATAAGTAGTGCTAAATTAGAACAAGAAGATTTTAAGGGGGCAAAGCCATGTGGGTACTTGAAAATATTATACGTAACGTAATTATTGCGGACGTCCCTCGGGGATTGTTATCTTGCCGCGATGAGGATGATGGCCGCAATGATTCTGAGAGCGATGCCCGATAAGGTCTACGGTGCGCTCTGAAGCTCCGAAAAAATCCATCTAGGCGGCTACAGCGGGCGCCTGTCTTGTACCAAGCGGCTTGCGATATAAACGTGTTGGCTTTGCACTTTAAGCTAAGTTGTTGAGGTGCCCGTGCCGAGAGCTACATGGCTGATAGTGCCTAAATAAGCAGTTGTTAACGGGCCCCTAAGTCGCCCAGGAAAATTGGTTGCAAGACGTGCTTTACGTGCGGTATGCCGGCTCTGCCGTGGCGGACCATCCCCTTCCGTGCCTAAGCATGGACCAAAAATGGAGAACAATTTAGATTATTTACAGTGATTTTGTTCAAATTTTTAAGGGAAAAGTATGGTTATTAGGTTGATAAATTCTTTATATAAGTTAAGTACAAGAATCGAGTTCATCTGTGCAAAATGAAGTGCAATTCAAATTTAAAACAAACGGAACTAATTAATCATTCTTTAGAGAGAGAGAGAGAGAGTCAAGGAGCAATGGGCTTATGGAAAAAATGTGGTACTGCCAAATTAAGTATTTGAGCAATAAGAAAATAAATAAATATTTTTAATGTGACGGAAAAGGCCTAGCGTAATTAGTTCACATAAGCGAGCGGGTATTGTAGTGGGTTAGGTTTTGGAGTGCTTAGTCGTACACATCTGTATATATGTTTATGGTATATGCCTACATATATATGTATGAAGCGAAAATATTAATAATCGTGCGACGTATACTACACCAGCTTAACGGGACAGATACATGTAAAATTTCGAAATTTTTTTTTTCATAAAATGGTAATATGTGTGTATAATCCTATGCTTATGTCAAAAAAAATTTAGAACGTAAATTTAAGTATTTCTTATATTATAGATCGTCGAACGTGACGACTCTATTCATTGCATTCGAGTGCTGGGAGAGGTATAGTTACATTGCCGACTTTAGACGCGTTTTTCTCAAAACTATATTTTTCGAATCGGCGTACATGATAACTCGAAAAGTTATTGACCGATCTCCCTGAAATTTTTGCAGACATTCTTTTCTATGTGAATTTACAATTTTTCGAAAAACAAATTTTTTCGAAGCAAAAATAGTAAGAAAATTCGCCTCAAAATTCATTTTCTTTTTTTGAAACATTTTATTCCGCGATTTTTATTATTTTTTTTCATTTTTGTTAAATTCATATAGAAATTATGACATTAATAAACAAAAAATTTTTTGGTTTTTTGTATTCAAGTCACTGACGCCGATGCTACATTGCCTCGCTGCGACCCTCCTAGAAGAATTGAGTGTACGTCCGCCATTTTAAATGATTAAAGTAAAAAAAATTTTCACAAAAATATATTGCCTTCTTCATTTTAAATAATTTAATTAGAATCAGGGAAAATATGGCCGTTTACAGGTATCTGCAACCTTAAGTGCTCAGCTTTGGTACTTGAAAACAAATAAGTTGATACAGAAAAATATCGAACTTCGAATCGCACATTCGAAAAAGATCTCTCCACTGAATGATCTGGATCGCAGCTAAGGCTAAAAGCTTACACAAAAGCTTTCTGTATCTGAGGTAAGCTTTAAACTCAAAAAATCAATTCATTCTAGGCACTCTGTATCTCCGAACACTGGCAGAGATATGCCCATTGCATACTTTTAGGCGCAAACGTTCTCTTCCAAATAATTGATGTTGCTTTGCCAAAATTGCGTTAAAAATAAATGAAAATGCGTTAATTGCATTTTTAAAATAGCAGATTTCATTGCTATTGCAATTTCATTATGAAGTGCAATTGGAGAACAAAACAAACAAACAGGTTGCCCAGAACAGAGAATTTTTTAGAAGAAATTAGAGAAATCAAATGGAAAGAGTTGGGCGTATGTCAGAGTTTCAATTTTGTGAAACGAGACGATCGATGTTTATTATTCGTGACAGTTTTTTTTATTGCATATCTATGTATTTACACCCGACTCTTTTTCACACGGTAGATATGTACATATATTCCTTAAAAAAGTTTGCAAAAAAAGAATCGAGTAAAAAGTCGCATATATTACGAGATATGGTCAGTAAGATGATAAAACCGTAAATATTTTCCGAAAAAACCGTGCAGAGAAAGTAGTAGTAAAATCCATATTACATAAGTATTCATAAAACAAAAGCAAGTCATATTTATTAGAGAAAAAAACTTGTTTAATTACCATTACCATAAGTACAAAACATATATAAATTCAACTTGAAGTTAGCAATAAAAATCAGTTTTGCTACTTGATAACAGGCGTGCACGTTTATTATGGACTGGACTAAAAATGATATCATCAGTAGATCTACCAGCTACTAACACATGGGCTGAAAAGTCGCGGGTCTAACACATACATAGATGGCACTAGATTTATTGTATTCACCTCTTTTTCAGTTAGTACTAGCCTTAAAAAGACAGCTGCTAAAATTTCATGATATTTTATTCATTAATTCGTGAGTTATTCTGCTGAGAGTGGCGCTACTTTTTGTTATTTTCAAAACAATGGATCAAAAAGAATTTCGTGTTTTAATTTTACACTGCTTTTTGATGATCAAAAATATCGTTCCAGCGAAGCAATTGCTTGAAAAGGGTTAAGGGGACTCCGTTCCATCAAAAACAACAATAAAACGATGGTTTGCTGACTTCAAACGTGGTCTTAGAGACACCGACGATGCTCAACGCAGTAGACGTCCAAATAAGGCGGTAACACCAGAAAATATGGCTACGTTGTTCTTGATAGAAATAACGTGGATGAATAAAGACAATTTTGAACAAAAAAAAGTGCTTGTTTTTTATAATATTTTTTTGCTAGTCAATTGCTTTATTTTACAAAAATAATGCTAAGTATGTTAATAAATCATGTTTCAACTTGCTTGCTTCAGTATGGATGGCACATGGTCTAACTGATCAGCAGTTCCATTCATATGAAGAGATCAAAAAATGGCTTGACCCGTGGATAGCCGCAAAAGCTGAACAGTTTTACCGCGACGGTATACAAGATCTACCAGAAAATGGGGAAAAGTAGTAGCCAGCAATGGGCAACACTTTCAAAGATTCACTTGTAACCATTTTTTCAGAATAAAGTTGTATTCTCAACAAAGAGAGAACTTAGTTGCGCACCCAATAATAATTGTAAAATTTATCGCTGTTTGTGTGGAGCCCGTTTCTCCAGAAGTCCCTTGCGATGATCATCACAAGTCCTTGGAGATTCATCTAAAATCAATCGGACACGAGAAATTAGTTTTATTAATACATAAGCTTGTGCCTGATCGACGCGTTTTTATTAAAAATTAACAATATGGCGGCCTCAGGAAATATTTTTTAGATTTTCGAGAAAAAAACGACAATTAATTGTTTAAAAAAATCGAAATTTTTGGAAAAAAATCCTTCGATCAGGCACGAGTTTTTTATGTTTTTCAAAAACAGTATAAATTTTATTGGAGTCTACCAAATGGTTTTTCAGTTTTGAGAAAAACGCATTTAAAGTTTTGCGAACGCTCCAGAGCGCGCGAGCGCCCTTTGTTAATTGTAGAATAACTCGAAAAGTATTTGTCGGGTTCACTTCAAATTTTCACACAGAATTTTTAAAATATTATACTTTAAGAAAATGCAAAAAATCCAATTTTACGAAAATTCTGACTACCCCTCACCCCTTATGTTACTAAGTGTGTGCTAGTTTTAGTTTGCATCTGTTGCAGTTACTATCAGCCGTATTGTGAAGAACACGCAACTGCATCCTCACACTTTCATATCCTCATTACTTCTTTGTAGGGCTAAACATCCTCAAAAGTAGCAAATCTTAGTGTTCCTAAAATTAGGCTCCCGGCAGCGGCTCGGATATTTTCAACCTTTAATTGGTGGCACACGCATCACTGATTTCCAGCCGAGCTTAAATTCCAAAAAATAAACTTAATCATTTGCTTGCGAAGCGTCTGACCGCCTCCCCATCTCGCCATAACTTTAAACGTCGCCACCACACCCCCACCTCATCCATCGCACTGGCCTCATCCACTGGTGCGTAGCCGGTGATGCAGTTTTTCTATTGCAGTCGCGGCGTCCTGCGCTTTTTTCTCATTTATTTCGGCAAATGGCGCTGCATACAATTTTGTGCATTCGCGTTGGTGTTTAAATGGCTGTGTGTGTGTGAGTGTATAGGGACGTCCGATGCTTGCATTTGTGACGCCTTCGTTTTTCTTTTGCTATAAATAAGTACATAAATACAAATAATTTTGTTTTGACTGTGAAATTTTCTTACTTTTGTTTCATTTTATTGGTTGTTTGTGTTTTTGTTATTGTTATTGTCTACTACCCAATTTATGAGGATGGCTGTTGCTATTATCGAGTTGAAATTCAGCAAATCCCTCTGCTGTGCGCGTTGCCAGGGCCATATGTGTGTGTATATGTGTGTACATAAGAGAGTTGCACGTGGAAGAGGCAACATTCAAGTGGTGCGTGTAAATGCCACCTCCAGTCTTCCACCACGGCGCTGCTTGTGTGTGTGTGTATGTGTGACGGTATAGGCCATTTTTGAACGATGCGTTGCGGTGAAAGGTGATCGTTTTATGCGGCGGCGTCTGATATGGACTGACTGCCAAACGAATCTAAAACGATTTAATGCCATCGACCAAATGGCAGCCGAAAGCCATGTTTATGGAGCTTCAAGTGCGCGCGGAAGGGGGTGGGTGACAATTTTATCACATCCACCATAACAGCAAACACCAATTTGAAGCAGCGAAAAAAATTGAAGCGCATACAAACACTTGCACACGATGGGAGCGGCACCAAATATCCATGTGTGTGTGTGTGTGTGCGCATTTTCTCCAACGTATATTTAATTGCATTTTTTTGTTTTGCATTTCAAATGCATTATTTCGGTTTTTTGCGTGATTTTATTTTTATGTCTGTTATAATTTATATTAAAATACTATGCACACACACACACACATACACATGCACACACTAAATACATGCAAATGCCGCCGCTTCGCCAAATGGGTAATTTATTTTTCCGGCAGGTAGGGACATAGATTTACGAGTGTAAAGAAGAAAAAACGCAGCAAAATACGAATAATGCCAAAGTTTTAAAAGCACATTTTCGCGCGTATATAAATTCATTACTATTGGGTTTACGTGCAGCAAATCCTTTAAAGCTGCGTACGACGACATTTGGCGCTGCCGTAAAGATAAGACGTTGTTCGGCATGTTTGATACACTTTGCGTTACGCGCCTTCAAGTACGCTTCCTGCCAAGAACACGGCACGCATTGCCCTTTAGAATTTATGTACACACATACGCACACATACATGCATACTTAAAGCTAAACCTGCAACAAATCTATGCACGCTGTTGCAGAAAATCTCCAGAGACAACGAGGTGTGAAATAAAGCGATGCCGTTTCTTACCTTTACAGCAATTCTCATAATCCGACGGATATTCTTAATGTAACGAATGCATATGCGGACTGATTCCACTACGAAAGCATTTTATTTGATACATCGCAAGAAGCGTATGCAAGTGTGTGGAGAGTAGAGTGGTGGGTTTTTTCTAACAGGTTCTTAGGATAATGAAAGTAGGCGCGTTTCTGTGTGGTGCCAAAATAATATCTTCGTTGACAGTGGTCGCTCATCTGTGGAAAATGCCAACTCTACAAAGACATTTCTGACGTTAAAAAAAAGGTTGACCGATTTAGATCCTTATGGATATTCAAGAGTACATCCAGACCATTCAGGAGTACGGCTATTAAGAAATGTAGAAATTTGAAGGTGTTTTCCCATATTTCATCAAAATGCCTCGTTATACACAGTTTACAGAAATGAAAAGAAGTACAATTTTAGCTTCTGCCTGGAAGAATTGATTGTGTCGTGCGAAATTGAAAAAAAAAAAAAAATACGGTGCTACAAATAATCAGCGCGGATGAAAACAAATTTTAAACACCCGTGAAGTGTCTGATGATGCAATTTGCGTAATAGAAAGACACCTCTCAACCTCTTGGTAGATGAAATGTTTCGGCTCTATAACGGGCAAGGAACGCAGCCCACACCAGTAGAAAAAGCAGCTAAACGACGGCTGACAATAGGCCGGTGGCAGCAGCGGTGGGATGAGTCATAAAGCGGACGTTGGACCTACAAACTTATACCACGTGTTGATGAGTGGTTAATGAGAAAACATGGAGACACCGACTATCACCTTTTGCACTTGCTCAGCAAGCATGGCTGTTTTCAGGAATTCCTGCACCGTTTTAAGCTGGCGGATAGCCCTTTCTGTCCAAACTGCCCGAATAGTGACGAAAATGCAGAGCACGTCATGTGTTATTGCGACCGCTTCAGAGAGGAACGAGCTATCCTGGAGCAAGCCCTAGCTCATAAACCATCCTCCAGCACTCTCATACGAGATATGTGCGCAACCAGCGGTAGGTGGGAGGCAGCGCAAACGTTCGCAGGTAAGATCATGACGTGACTTCGCCATATTGATTGGGAACGCAAAGAACCGACAACAAGCACAGACGTTTGAGTGAAAGAATCAATACAGTATCGCACAGAAGACAAGACGGTAGTGAGTTAAGGTCTCCTTCACTTTGGAACCACCTATAAACACAGTGGAAGTAATTGGGACTATCGTCGGTGTATAGTCTTCATATGCCTCAGGAGAGGCACTGGACGCAGGTACATTTTGTGTCTTTGGACATAAACGCTCCAATCCTTCAATTTGACTACCTTTTTTACTAAATGTACAAAGAAAATAATTTGAGAGATGTATTTGATCTTTAATGTCAATGTAGTCGTAAAACTTGGCCCTCAAAATTTTCCAAAAAAAAAAATATGTAAAAATGCTAAATATACTATAATATACTATTTATACTATAAACTAAGGTACGCCAAGTAATAATTTTTAATAATTTATAATTCGTTTCTAATTGGACAAGTTTGTTAGGGCATGTGAAGAGTATGGGTATGACGGGGTTGATTCGTCGTCTACCCAGAAGTTATACTTTTGTGGTCTCAGGGTAGAATTAGCCGAGGTGGAGGATTGTTATAGTATTACTGGGAGCGTGTGACATCACCTCTGAGATGTTTCTGACATTTTGATTTCAACCTCCTTACAAAAAAAAAAAAAACAACCCGTGAAGTGAGGAAAGATGTTCGCTTGGCAGTTCGCGAAACAGAACAAAGAGCTTACGCGATATCAAGGCTGAATGTGACTTCAATGTTCCTCGGGCCACGTTAAGTCGAGTTTTAAAAAGCGTTCGGGGAGTATTGAGTTCTCTAAAATAAAACAACCTCCAAAACTTGCCACAAAATGAGACGAAAAACCTAGGCTCGTTACAGTATAGATCATTTTGGAATCTGGTGGCTTAAAATAAATAAATCAGCTTTTCAAAAATGCACAACTTGTCTAAATTTTTGAAATTTTTTTAAGGTTATCTTTTCTGATAAAAAGAAATTTAACTTAGATGGGCAACTGTAAGAAAATGAGGGTTGTTTTCATACCCAAGGCAGGGAGGTGGGGTCACGACTCGGTCAAGGACTTTAGGCCTATAAGTCTTATCTCATTTATCCTAAAGGTGTTTGAAAGGTTGATTGGTTATCATATCCGGGAACACATCGAATCCAAATTATCTCCAGCGCAACAGGCTGACATGAAAGCGAAATCCACGGAATCAGCCTTTTATGAGATCGCAGGGACTGTAGAAAAATCTCTGGAAGGTAAACAATTATCTTTGGCGGCCTTCATAGATATAGAAGGTGCTTTTAATAACATCAGGGCGGAGTCAATTATTAGATAGACTAGAGGGGGAAAGACCTATTTGTATCTGGATATCGTCTCTGCTTGACTGCAGCGAAGTTAATGCGGTGTCAAGATGGGGTAAAGTCACTCGATTCGTTCATTTTCACCCCTACTTTAGCTAGTTGCTATTAACTAAGTTCTGATAATGCTAAATAAGGATGGCGTTAAGGTAGTAGCATACACCGATGACTTGGGCCTAATGGTATCGGGACCGTTTCCCTCAATCATGGCTGTACTCAGTCACTGGGCTGCCACTTGCGGCCTCCAAGCCAACTCTGACAAAACGGAGCTGGTGCTATTTAATAGAAAATATAAACCTCCACCCTTTCGACTTCCCAAATTAAACAACCACGTTATACCGCTTTCATCGGAAGTTACGAATCTTGGAATGATACTTAACTCCAAACTCCATTGGACGCTACACATTCAAAATCGGGTAAAGAAGGCCAGTGTAGCTTTCTACTCAAGCAAATCCATGTTCGGCAAAAATCGGGACTCACGCCAAAGGTCGTGCTGTGGATATATAATGCAGTGGTTTTACCAATTTTAACGTATGGATGCCTGGTTTGGTGGGAAGCTCTTGGGAAGGGCTATAATAACACTAAACTGGGGAGGAAAGCACAGAAAAGATGGAGCTCCATTTCTTCATGTGCTATTTCGAAAACCCTTTGGCCCTAATACGATATACGAAGGACTCAGAAAGTCCTTTGAACTCCTCACCATTCAATTTCCAAGCTCGTAGCTGTGTTTACCAGTCCCTGGACTATCCGCACGCACGCGGAAAAGCTAGGGTCACAATTTAACGCCTATTGCAGAAGCTGTGGGTCCTTTCAGAGAAGGAGACTGTTGAGGATTTTCTCTGTAAATGTCCGGGTTTGGCAGCTAGACGACTAAGGTCACTGAGCGCTCCTTTCTTCGACAGCATGGGACAGTGCGCCAACATAAATCCTATCAATATTCTCCATTATATCAACAGCTCTGGCTGGCTGTAGATATCTGCCTGTTGGAGGTCTCATAATGGTATCAAAACGGCGCTTTAGTGCTAATTGAGGAGTGCCAGACTGGCACTTCCAACATTTCACCTCCCTACCTTCCTTGATGGGTCAGATGGATTGATCTGGGGAACTGTGCGTACACTTGAAAATATCAATATCCAGTTCTCATCAACACGCATGAATTCCGAAGAGTTGGTTAGCTTACTTTCGGAAAAATTTCTGACATTTCTCAATGTGCATTTTGGTGCAAATATTATTTTCCAGCAAGATAGAGCGCTCCGTCTCATCTCATCGCACTTTGAGTTGGTTTGTTGAAAAATGTAGCCCCTTTCTTGAGTGACCCTAAATTTCTCCAGATCTTAATATCGTGGAACAATTGCGACGGGCTCTAGCCGCCATGCCATTGATGCCCAATTACCACGACCGCTATGAGGGCCTTTCAAGCCTGCTGCTTATCTCGCCCTTGAAAAAGTAATAAGGGAATCAGCTGTAACCATAGACGAAGTTATGTTCTTAAAATTATTACAAATCCTGTTATATGCAGATGGTTTGGGCATTAAAGCGGCGTTTCTTGATGACCTTAAAGATGGTTGGTCCGATGGTTGGATGGCGCAGTCCGAGACGTTGACGCAGTTGTATACGTTGTTGGAGAGCGCAAACGAGCGATAAATCAATCTGGAAACAAATGTTACAGCAAAATAAGACCCGAATCAGGCTGTTGACCCAGGAATGATGATAATGATTATGAGAATGGTCGATCTTAAGGAACAACATAACACAAAATTCGAGATTTTTTTGGTGGAAATATTCGTCTGAATGAGTCAATCATTCAAAGGTTGGTGAAAAAATTACAAGAAACTGGTTCTGTCGAAGATGAAAAAATTACTGGCAGACGAAAAACTGGAAATTGTTGAGAATATTGCTGCTGTAGCGCAAAGTCTTGCTGAACAACCTTCAACATCAATCAACAACATCGGACTTCTCGACAATTAGCCATTCGTGAATCCACTGTTTGATGGATTTTACTTATCGACGTGGTCATGGTGGCCATTTAAATTTTTCACATATAATTCCTAAGAGCCGTATTTGAGTTAAAATTGTGAAACCTTAAATAGTCCTAATTTTTACATGTTTTATTTTAAAACAACATCTCGGCGCGTCTTCTGAAATACTTTTTAAAAGGAATTTCTGCTATTATAATGGGCATTCTTTCTATTTTTATTTAAGAGTCCTCAAAGGCTACAATCAGCATAAATTTGTCAGTGGAAAATCTTATTTTCAAGTGACTCGGAGGATGGTACAAAACTCATTAAAATTGGACAGTTTTGATATAAACGCGTTTCTGTGCAAGGAGTAAATTTCAAAATATTTGATGAAATAATTTTTTTCTTAACAAATTCATAAAAATCGCCTGTTTATTTGGCAATCAGACCAATTGTGAATCAGACAATCACTGCATATAAAAAACATTTTTGTGCCAAAAAAGGCACATTTCATGTAATTGAAAAATCAAAATAAAAAAAAAAAAACTTTTCTAAATATAACGGCGTATTGCAAAACTGCAGGCGTTGCCAACCGTTGAGTGTTAGGTGCAGAAAATTCCCGACTTTTGGATTGTTTTAAACGGGGTGGTGTTAGGAGAGTCAATAGAGTTCTTATGGGGGGATAAAAAATATTTAAATTTTAATAAAGTTAAAACGCACGCAATAGCAACATTTCCAGAAATATATAGTAAAAAATTGTAAAGGTTAAATACCGTAACACCTATGTAAAGTATAACTAAAAAACAAGTATCAGGACACCTTGCCACACATGCATGCATAGGTGTAGGTACATATAGAGAGTCTCAATATGAAAATATCGTTTCATTAAGGAACTCTACTATCTATCCACATATCTGCAAGTAAGCCAACACACACACACACGCACACTATCAAATACATGTTTGCGACATCTCATCGAATATTCAACAGGCTCTACGCACACACGCGCCCACTCACATAAAGATGTGTTCACATACATATAAATAAATGTACTCATTCCTAGCGAGTCTATGCTGCCATTTTTCTTCGTTTTGCATTTGTTTATTTAAGCTGATATTAGATTACGGCTTACATCAAATACCATAGCCAAGAGGCCATTGAGAAGTGCGAGTAAAATACAAAATGTGTAGCCGCCACAAGCAAATGGCACTAACACGCACACACACATCAACATGCACACGGAGCCTTACTCAGCTATCTAGAATTGCACTACTCTTTCGCAACCACGCAAAATTGTTTAAAAGTTGAATAACGACGTCTGCGAGTGTATGCGTGCAAATGCGGCATCTACATACGCGCACAGGGCCATAACAATGGATGAGAGAAACGAGCGAACAAATCCCGGTTTGTAAGCCAATTTGCACTTATGCTTATCTGATGTCATATCATTTGTATAATGTGCTCGATACATGTGCATTAAAGGACCTGCCGCCCGCCGCCCGCCGTCCCGGGCTCGCAAGGGCCTTCTACCAGCGCCATTTTTCACCTACTATTACACACACACACACACAGACGTGCTTGCTCGCACTCGATGTGTGCGGAATGTGCCAAATGTGGCAAGTGCGTTGAAAGTTTTCGGGTTTCACACTCCGCGCACAACGCGCAGCTGTGCCGCGTGCAAGGATAAACTAGTGCGAGTGCTTTTATCCCGCGGGGTTCATTTCTAAGCTCATTTATGTTTATAACAAATGCGTGCCAAAGCAACACACATGCCGCGACAGCATAGCGAGCGAAAGCGGCAGCAGCAGCACCAACAGCAGCAGTCGGCAGCGAGCAGCCTAGTATCGGCATTTGCCAAGTACTCGTACATCCTTTAAAATATTTAGATGATGATTTTGGCGCGCACACAGCCACACAGGCACACACACATATTCTGACAACGCTCGTAAACGTAAGTCAAGGCTTGGTAGCGCCGTATGACCTCGCCGTTCAAGGATATCTGCTTCGGCAGATCAATCCCGGGGCATGCGGCATGTGGCATAGTTCGCGCACATGTTTCGGCCATAGAAATTCATCTAACAACGCATCTAACGGTTGTTATAACAGGTAATTGAAGTTGCTTATGGTGCGTGGAATAGCTGGCGCGGCACTACGGCACCACAGCACAAGGCTGCCAGCTATGCCGGCGCAGATACGCGAAATGTGGTGCGATATTACCTTAATGTGCAGGCGAGCTGACTGCTGAATTGAGTCGAGTGTCAGATAGGCTGATAGACAGCCGAGCCAACTAACTAAGTGAGTGAATGGTGAAATTTGCCAACTTGCGTTTTACGGGGAACTACATAATGCGCACATAAAAAGGATTTGCCAGGATGTGTATTATGTGTTATGTGGTGTTGTCAGCAAAATGGGGCTGCCAGCGAACATTCAAATCTATGTGCGTATGTGCGTAGGCCATTCGAGCTATGTTAGTGGAAATTGCAAATGCGAATCCAATGGTGTATAAGGGAATTTTCATTGGAGCCGTGCACGCGCAACGCACACATTTGGCTGTGCACTGCTGGGCAGGCATAAATAATTCATAGACGCTTAGAGATTTGCTTACATCGCTCAAGGAAGACGACTGCATATCCGCATATATGCAGCAATGGCATTAGAATAAGACAATAAAAAATAAATTTAGCGCGCAGCTTGAATGCCAAGAGTGGAATAAGGAAATGGCGGAGATGCAAATAACTGGAAAACTATCGTTCAGTTTTAGGTAATCAAATATGCAGATACATGAAATAGGATAGCAAAAACAATAAGGTTTCACGTAACACGTAGCCTCTTTAAACTTGCGAACAAAGGGCGCTTTTTGTGCGCCAATAAAAAATGATGGTTCTATAAATATAGACTGCAAGGAATAAATTATTAATTTCAATCTTATCACAACATATGCAGGTAATGCACATACATATGTATGTATATATAAGTATAGCCTGCGTCTTTGGAAGGAGAAAACATAAAACGCGAATCTGTGCCAGTGTCTAAAGCCCTTGGCAAAACCGCAGTACCGCTGTTTTTTTTGTTAAAAGAGTTTGTCAGATTAGAAAAGTGTATTGGAAGCCCTTGGGTTCTGCACACCTGTTGGTGTAGTTTTAGCCGATAATTTTCGCCTAGGCGGTGCAGTAGATTTAACCTCTTCCGATACGATTTTATAATGAAAAACTCTTCAAGTAACCATGAATTAAAGGCTAGTGGCATACATAAATAACTTTCTCAAAGGTGCGCTCAACAGCCTGAAAATCGACAGAAGAAACATAAAATGGGTAGTTTCGGGCACCCGCGGGCAACCTCGCGTGAGCAAAAAAACAAGCTGAATATGTGATATTGATCCAAGAATGAAAGATTAAAAGATTTGGCCAGCCGAGGGAAAATTTTGAGAGTAGCTTTGGCTGCTATGTTATTGAGGGATCGGCAGCGGCATTTCACTCCGTTATTTCACATGCACGAGTATGCTTACGCTCTTTCAGTCAGTCATTGTTTCGACAATATCAGTTTTCCGGATCTCTATTGTAAACAAATTGCTGTCATATCAAACGCAGTGCAAACAATAAAACCGATATCTCAATTTACAACAAAATTTCGTCAACCCAGCCGGTAATCTGAGCATCGTGTTAAGTCAAGGGTGGTTAAATTTCAAGGGCCGATGTTGAGTGTAAACCACACCTTAACGTCAACGACACCGTTGGACTTCTTTCTTTAGGGTTATTTGAAAGAAAAGGTGTACGTCGATAAGTCAGCAACAATTCAAGAGCTACAGGATGAGATAATTCGGCACATTAACGGCATAGAACGTCAATTATGCCTCAGCGTCATCGAAAATTTGGACCATCGGATGGAGGTGTGCCGCCGAGGCCGGGGCAGCCATTTGGCCAATATTTTGTTCCATAAGTAATTGAGCCATACCAGTATTATCATAATAAAGAAAAATGATAATAATTTCCTAAAAAAAATGTTTTTTATTCAAAATCAACACCGGCCCTTAAAACTTAACCACCCTTTATTATTTACACTTCCGGTAAAAAGACGAGACTTGGTTTTTTATGCCATATTAAAAAAATAAATAATGTTGATTTTGTTCCACAAATGGAGAAGCCTGCAGTTTTAAGACGACTCCGAACGGCAAGTGGTTTTTTATGAGGAGCTTTTTCATAGCAGAAATACACTCAGAGGTTTGCTATTACCTCGCTGCCCCACATCACGCAGCTAAAATAGGATTAGTTCAGAGCGATGCGTGTAGAAAATGCAACGAAGCGAGTAATAGGGGTACTTTGGAACACCTACTTTGCCACTACCCTGCTTCTTGTAGGACTTGACATATTTTTCATCCTTGAAGGCTATTGCTGACAAAAGGCTGAACGGCTCGACGCCAAATACATAGCACTAGTAACACAGTGGCCGCCGTAGCCGAATGGGTTGGTGCGTGATTACCATTCGGAATTCACAGAGAGAATGTTGGTTCGAATCTCGGTGAAACACCAAAATTAAGAAACACATTTTTCTAATAGCGGTCGCCCCTCGGTAGGCAATTGCAATTCTTCGGAGCTTCTTGCGCGTAATTGTAAATGTTTGGGGACTAGGGAATATAGAACCCTGGGGAATATAGAACCCTTCGTATTCCTAAACTTTGGTCACTTCTTGCCGATCGCTTGCATTTTCTTTCATGGTAGTCACGCACCAACCCATCCGGCTACGGGACCGCTGAACACTTTAACTAATTCTACTAATAATATCTGCTTTTTTAATCCGTAGGATTAATTTTTTTTTTTTCATTCTTTACTCCACTCGGAAGCATAGGGCTTCGATAAGACTCAGTCTTGCGTTGGTCTCATTAACTATTTGCTTTCTGACAGGGTAGGTGATTAGCCTGCCGCTACCCGTCCTAAATAGTGGGAATGCCCACCTGTCGCTGCTTAGGAACAACGCCTTCTTACTGTTTCCAGCGCCATCTGTGTGCCAAACTTTTCTGGCAGAAGGATCACACAGATGGTTGATGACTTCGCTAAATTTGGTGTGTCTGCGCTATTACCGCGATTGCCCGCTTCCTCTTGCTGGCGCCACTGATGCAATGTGTAACTGTGTCTTTTGCTTTATTTTTGTGTTTGCTTGTTTTAGCAGCCACAATGCAAGTAATGCGCTGACTTTTTGTGCGGGAAGAAGGATTGGAAGGATAAGGTTGTTGGGATTGAGGAATTATTATTTTTTTTTATAGAAAGCAGGTAAGTTTGGAAAAGTGCGAGGACCGTGGGATTCGAACCCACAACCTCTGGGATAGCAATAAATATTGGGTATGGGAATAAGTTTCCATCCTTTTTTAGCCAAAGTTACGAATTATTTAAAAAACTAAATAATACATGATATTATGAGAAGTATGTGCCATTGGAAGCTACAACTTTACTCCATCTTTCAGGCAGCATACGGATTCCTCTGATGAAATATTCGAGTTCTTTTGACTTGATCCATTCATTGCGCCAATTTGCGTTGCTGTTGTAAGAAGTGAACCGCTCTCCAATAAGGGCTGACTGCATTGGTCGGAACAGATGGTATTCCGAGGGTGCAATGTCCGTGCGATTACCGTAAATATTGATCAATATATGACACGTTTCAGATGCACCTTTCTTTAAAAGGTATTAATGAAGTATGCCTTCCCGCGAATGCTATTTTTCGGGACGAGCGTAGACATTTTTCACGTCAGATAAAAAAGGGTCTTTACGCTTCAAACAAATGTCAACTACTGCGATCGAGACCTCCATATACACCTTGAAATCACCAGTATATTACTAGAGCGAACACAAAAATAGTACCAGCAGCGACTCCTTATTCCCATACCCAATAAATGAGGGAATGATTTCACCGCCATTTTCCAGTTAAGTCATTTGCCTGTAGTACCTGCCATGTGAATGTTCCCTTCGCTATACAAGGCTCTTGTGCTGCTTATGCTTATGAAACCTGGGAGCTGCCTAAGGCGGATGAAGAAACACTTAACATATTTAAGCGAAAATCCTACGCCGCGTAACTGGTGCGGACAGGTCCATCATCTATCACCTAAGTTACAGCGAAAATGGTTAGCTGATCTAAACGACTTCCAAATCGCCAACTACATCAGGCTTCAGCGTGGGCTGAAATGGGCTGGACAGACCCAAACGAAATTGCAATTAAGATCTACAACAATAAACTGTATGTGCCTTATAAATCGCCCAAGGAATACCTGGATTGACACAGTTAATGAGGACGCCAAGGTCTTTGGACTGAGAAACTGAAATGTCTGCAAAGCATTGAGATTCTTGGTCGAAGTTATTGAGAGAGGCTAAGGTTCAACGCGGACCGTCACTCCAGCAATGATGATTGTTTATATTAACGTAAGAGATTATTCCAATTTGCTGCTAAATATTAACCACTCAACAGAGGAGGATTCAATTTTAGGTGACGGGGCAGCGCATATTTCATCGCCTAGGTTGCGCTTGAATAATTGAGATTTCTTTGCTCATCCTCTTCCAAATGCTATTTCACCCATCCATGCTGTGAAGGTGACTTGTTGACATAAACAAATTAAACGGACCCCGCATCATTCCACCCGAAACAAGCACATCTACAATTAATCAAATCTCCATAAACGACCGTTTGACCAAATGAATCCACCACTCCCCCTCACTAAACGGTAAACAAAGTGCGGCCACTTTACCAAGTGGCACTCAATTTGAAAACCCAGTGGCTGCATTCTGTCAGCAGCAGCGGCAAATAAGAAAAAGAAAATCTTTGAAGTATTTGCACACAAACACATCAGTGAATGCACACACACACGCATATGTATGTATACAAACAAGTTACGGACATCGTAACAACTCGCAAAAAACAGCGCCAGCACCTGTTGATTTGCAATTCTCATCTTTTCTTCTTTTTCCAACAATAACAAAAAAAAAATCAAAGCAAAAATCCTCGATGCGACCCTCCCTACATTTATATAATCAAATCAGCATGACGAAAATCTCCGTGCAACGGCCATAAATAAAAGCGCTAAGAGCAAAAGTACACAGCAACTTCAGACCGCATGTGGCAAAAGGAAAAGCTACTGGCATTGATGTGCGGCAGCGACGACAAAGCAAAAACCAAGACAATTCACAAAGTAAGCAACCAAAAACGCGACCAACTAACCAGCCAGCCAACAAATAAATGCACAAAAAGTTGTGGCATGCAGCACCCACTTAGTTGCTGGTGTCGCGCCGATGATTCACTAACACCTCATGTGGCACTCAATGAAGTACGTGTACAACAGAGCGCGCGCGTTTTGTGTGTGTGTGTGTGTGCCTTTGCCGGCACAACATTCAAACTGGGCCAACAGCTTATCCAACGACCAACAACAAAAGTTACAAAGCAAAACAAGGTGGCCAAAAAGAAACGGCATTCATTTGCCTCCCATGTGGCATGCCACATATGCACGCTTTGACCAGGCAGGAGCATGTGTTGAACGTCACATCACATCACGGCAGTCGAAAGCCGCACATACACAGACTCAAATGGAAAACGCCGGTTGCAGCAAAGAAAAAGAAGACGCCATCAGCAACAGCAGTCGTAGAATGCAAAACAACAACTACGCGCTGCTCTGGCGTGCAGCAATAAGAGCATTGCCATGTCACATAAAGCATCGCGAAAAAGGAAAACTTCTCAAACCACCCAGCCTCATGGACGATGCGTCGGGGCCATGCAGTACTGACCCCAGCTCACACACACACTGGCAGGAAGTCATACACAGAGTCATATATATAAACGTATTTACGGCCACTTGCACGGAGGCACTGCCACAACACACTTTGGCACAATTTTCACACATTTTTCCGGAAGTGGCAGCAGCTCGGCAGCGTTAACTCTTTGTGCTCATTTATGAGGTGGTTGGTTGTGTGTTTGTGTATGCTTGTGGACCACCCTAGACATTCCGCCATAAAACAGTTGCAAGCAGAAATAAAAAACGATTCAACAACCAAACTTGCAACAGCAGATTCTCGACAGCACCAGTGGCAAGTGGGAGTTGGTTGGATTTTTTGTTGCTGCCACTGCGCCTTGTGCTGCTGCCGGTGCATGCAGGACGTAAAGTAACCTGCTCGATTTTGGCAAAGTTGCGGGAATGAGTCAGACGAGGCGAGAGAGAATCGTCAGTTGCCTGCTGATGTTTTTCGCTTTGCATCATTTCTTTTGTTGTCTGCTGTCGGCTGGTGCTACACTATGACAAACGTGCAGACGCGTGCAACTCAATAGAGCGGGGCACATGCATACCAATTCGGAGTTTATCGGTGGCGTCATCGATGGCGCAGGTACGAATGATATCAGGAAGTAGTGAGCCAGGAAGCTAATCGAAGTACAATACATTTTTTTCATTGTCTCAGATTAGTTCTGCTGGTACAAAAATTTGTTTGAAGAGAAGATCAACTTGTTTGAATCAGTTTGGCAAGAGTTACAACAATCAGGTAGCAGACGAAAGCAAGTCATAACATTCATATCGATTATACTCTGCTATGCCGAACAAGTCTGCAGTGGTTTGGATTTTCTATCTGCTCACAAAATTGAAATAGTATAAAAATTGAAATCGTAGCGGAATATGAGCACATCTCAAGCCGACCAGGATGTGAAATATCTTCAAAACGAGGCACTGCATTTTACTATTTTGGTTCATGTTGGATGAGACATCTAACTCTATTTATGGGAAACTATCTCTCACAAAACAAAATGAACGACACTATTCCTAGACTTAGCGTCGACAGACGAGCATACCGTCAAGAAGAGAGTGGCAAATACAAAGGTCATGGAGAAGCGCGAACTTAGATTTCTATGCGGATGGTTCAAAGCTAGGCGATAAGGTTGGTTGCGGAGCATTTTCGAAGGAATTAGGACTTGAACTATCCATTCGATTACCAGACAGAAGTTCTGGCTAAAAAAGAAGTTTATTTTTCTTCATGAAACCAGTTTGTGGCTCTTAAAAAGCACAGGATTGGTCCACGCCAGGCAGTACCGTAAGCGAATTAAAAAAATATCTAAAAAACCTGCTCTGATTTGACTAAAACTGGACAATTGAAAAGGAAGTACTCAACTATTTCGTCCTCATCCTTATCTCTACAAATTCTACTTATGAAATATTCAAGGAAGAAAACTCTTAGCATGAAGGAATGCCTGCCAATAGCCAAAGACCGATCTGGTTTTGATTATTTGTTTGCTGGTGGCCACAGGTAGCCCAATGGTACTTCTATCACTGTGCAGTTGAAGAGTAGTACCTTTTCTCATCGGCTTTACAATTTCCCTCTATATCTCTGTGCCTCGGAACCCAAATAAGGCTGCCCTAATATCATTTAGGGCTGCCCGGCATTCCTGTGAAACCTTTGATCCAAGTGTAGCCTAATTCATTCATTTAATGGCAGTCTGGCTATCCTAGAATATATTTATTATAGTTTTTGTTACGGCATGCGTATTTAGATACGTAGCCTCTTCTTTTATAGCTAGAACTTCTGCCTGATAGACGCTGCGTTAGTCTGGTAGTCGAACAGATAGTTCAAATTACTTCATAGTCAACCCTATCGTGTAGCTTCGATCCATCTGCATAAAAATTAAATTCCCACATTTTCCATGGCCTGGGAAACACCACTATATTCTTGATGGAATGCTCGTGTTGTTTGTCGGAGATGAGTCCAGAATGTGTGTGATTATTTATAGTATACGAAATAGAGGCGTGGTCTTCCATAGCGCCATATTTTTAAGTTTAAGCGCCCAGGTGTTCCCTACCAGAATTAGTGCAGACAAGTTGATTAGCATTTCCAGCGCTTTGGTTGGAATAGCCCTTAAAGCACCAGATATGCATAAAATAGCTATTATTTGGACCTTACTCATGATTTTAGCATAACCCGCAAATGGTTTGAGCAAATGGTCATCTTACAAGTATTCCATATATTATGATTGGCCTAACTGCAGAAGTATAGAGCCAATGTGTAACACGAGATGTTAACCCCCATTTAATACCGATTGCTTTTTTACAAGTCTATAATGCAATATTGGCTCTCTTTACTCTTTCCTCAATATTAAGTTTCTACGTGACGTGGTACCTACTGATTTTCTGGTCGTTAACCAGTAAAGCGAGTGAAAATTATGCTTTTCTAGTTTAACTAAGGCTCTGTGCACAACAAAGAATGTGCTCATCACGCTTATTAGCGATCACCAATTCGACCACGAAATATTATCCCCTAGAGCTTCGTAGAAAAAAGCTCTTGGCTTAGGCGCTATATCTGAGGAGCTCATCAATCACCGTATTCATTTCACTCACTTTTTTCCGAAAATTCCGAAGCAAAATTGTGAGAATAGGCACCCGATCGGGAATTCGGCAGCAGCATTCTGCACTCGCATTTCATATATATTCACACGCTCGTCCAATCTGTCGTTGTTGAGACTCCTAAAGATAAGCATCATTTACTCTTAGTTGCCGACTTTTACTGTTTTGCTACTACTCCGTCTGATGCCAGGTTATCATTCAATTATTCATTATGCGGTTTCGCCAATTTCATTGACTTATTACTGGACATTAATTGGGATAATTTATTTGCTGAACTTGACACATCTAGTAGTTTTTCTGCCTTTAAGTCCATTTTGTCTAAACTCTGCTTAGATAACATTCCGCTCAGAAAGAAAAGGCCTTATAAATTACTCTGGTATTCTAAGACTTTGAAAAAGCTTAAAAATCTTAAAAATAATTATTTCAATAAGTTTAAATCTACGAAGAACCATTTGTATTTCTTAAATACAAGCAAACGTTAAAGGCTTTCAATGATTTAAATAAATTTCTCTACAATAGCTATATTAACAACATGGGGTTAAACAATAAAGCAAATCCCAAAATCTTCTGGAAATACATATAATCTAGAAGGAGTAGTGCCAGTGTTTCCACTGGTATGTTTTTCGATAATAGTCAAGTAATTTTGTTGGCGAAGAACTTAATCTTTCGTTCGACTTTTCTTCTGACTTAGTTTATGCCCTGAACTTTGGAGGTCTTTGCCTCTCTCTTGAGGATATTAGTAACGCTTTAATTAAATTGAAATCATCCTCTCAAACTGATGCTGATGGATCCTCAGCAGTTTTGATAAAAAATTTTCCGGCCTTGGTCCATCCCCTGAAAATTATTTTCAACAAATCTTTATCTTCGGGGTGTTTCATTGACGCATGGAAGCTCTCTTCTATCACGCCCTTCTTTAAGAGTGCCAATAAAAATCACGTTAGAAATTATAGGTTTATTTCAAAGCTGTCAACTATTTCCAAAATTTTTGAGCACGCGGTCAATGCAAAGCTGAGCTTTGCATTTAAATCTTTAATTTGCCCAAATCAGCATGGGTTTATTGCTAACAGATCTGCAGTATCTAATCTGGTTGTTTTTAGTGAATACTGCATTGATCCTTCTCGGCTGGTTTTCAGGTCGACAGTATTTACATTGACTTTTCAAAAGCCTTCGACAAAGTTTCTCATAGAATCTTAGTTAAAAAATTAGCTTGAAGCCAGCTGAAAGCCATTTCATTCTGCATTTCTGCAATGGATAAACTCTTATTTGAGCAATAGACATTGTGTTGTAACAATTCATGGTATTTCATTTACCCCCTTTCCTGCCACCTTTGGTGTTCCGCAAGGAACTATCTTGGGACCGCTTTTATTTGTGTTATTTATTAATGACATCAAAAGTTGTTTCTCATTTGCTAAATTTTTGCTTTATGCTTAGATTTTTTCAACGATCAAGACTCAAGAGGATATCATCAAACTTCAAGCCGAGGCTTTCTTGTGGTGCCAGAATTCACGACTTTCGTTGAACTTATCTGTTCTAAACAGCTCTTGAACACACCTTGTATACCTGCTTTCAAGAATCTTTTCCAGGCTTTCTCTGTCTTTCAGCCAATTTCAATTTTTGACCGCCATAAATAACCACCGTAAAAACTTTAAGAGCTTTCGCAGCAAAAAATGAGTCAACAATCGATCAGATAACAAAAAAGTTCAGTCAAAATGCAGTTATTTGATGCTTCTCAGATAGTTCAATCCAATTTCATGAATTTTACTGAGTATTTTAAAGGAATCTGCGGGGATTCAAATTGTGCTTGAATAACTTGATTCCCTTTATTTATATAATAAAGCAAATACAACCGGCGGCCGTAGCCGAATGGGTTGGTGCGTAACTACCATTCGGAATTCAGAGATAACGTAGGTTCGAATCTCGGTGAAAGACCGAAATGAAGAAAACGTTTTTTCTAATAGCGATCGCCCCTCGGCAGGCAATGGCAAAACTGCGAGTGTATTTCTGCCATGAAAAGTCTGTAGCCTTTTGAAAATTACTTAGGCTAGAAGTAAGAGATAGCGCCAAGCATTTTGGTGTAATTCTGGACAAGAAACTAAATTGGAACATGTAGAGGACAGGGTAAGGCAAGCTACTACGGCCATATTTTCATGCAATAACGCCATAGGACGCAGGCACAGAACATATTTTTCCCCATTTTCGAAGAAAAAAGTAATGATTTTTTATTTCATTTTCTCTTCTTTATCGGCGCAACAACCGTTTACACGAGTGTTTGGAATTTAACTAACAAAAGTCGGTTATAAATAAATGCGGATTTAGAAAAACATAGCATAATAACTAAAGCTGCACTGTATATTTTTTATTTTTAAAGAAGCCTTCGATAGCTTATACCGACATCTTATGAAAGACATTTTTCTAATACACGAAATCCCAAACAAAATCATAAATTTGATTATCATGAAATTGTCCAAGCGAAGCATTTAGGGAGTTAAGAATATCTTCTGGAGTCAAACAAGGATACTCCTTATCATCGATAGTTTTCAATTTCCTACTTCATGATGTAATAGACAAACTTGACTGTGGAGAATCAATTTTCAACAACAAGTCTCAGTTACCAGCGTACGCTGACGGATTTACCTTATGTCACAGAGGGAAGCTGAACTTAAGAGAGCATAAAAAAATTAAAAACCTTAACACTAAATGCAGGCCTCTGCACAAACAGACAAGCCAAATTCTCCTTACAAAGAATCCGATGCCGAGAAACTCCTTAACTATCGAGAACGAATGCATCGAGAAGGTGAATCAATGCAAATACCTACATAGGTATAACCATTAACAGCAATGCCGATACAGCTGTGGCCATAAGTGATGGAAAATACTCAGCGAACAAAACATTCTATCTACATGTGGAACTCATTAAATCGCGACTGCTAAACAAAGTGCAGAGATTTTACGTGTATAAGTCGCTAATCAGACCAATCCTTACGTACGGTTGCGTGGCATGGACCCATAAAACATCAGACTTAACACAAATATTAACTTTCGAAAGGAAAATACTCAGAAAAATATTATATATCCTCCACTCTTTATAACAGATGGCGCATATCAAGTAAGATATAACGAAGACCTTGATATGCTTATATTATATTTAAAAAGAGAAAATGCAGTATGATTTATAAAGAGTCAACGAATAAGATTTTCTGGTCATATTAGCAGAATGCCAAAAACTAGAGATACTAGAGAGCTCCGGTGGGAAAAAGTAGCAGAGGAATACCGCGGAAAAGGTGGCTGGATTCAATCGTAAATGATCTATGGACAATGAGCGTTGTCAATGGGAAGGAGCTGACTAATGATGGAGTTAAATGGAGGAATGTAGCTACGGAAGCTATGGTCTGCCAAAGACTGTCTCTGGATAGTTGGCGTGGCGTAATATTTACAATATAATTAACGGCGCTCCACGAAAATTGTATGCTAATGGAGGCAAATCGCAGCATTTACGCGGCCAATTGACATCACCTGCTTTCGAGTATTTTTAACTTTACTCAATTTTTTTGTTCAAGTGAACAGCGACTTATTTGTAAATTTCATATCACAGATGCTATTTAAATAAATAAATAATTGGCGCGTACACTTCTGTTAGGTGTTTGGCCGAGCTCCTCCTCCTATTTGTGGTGTGCGTCTTGATGTTGTTCCACAAATGGAGGGACCTACAGTTTCAAGCCGACTCCGAACGGCAGATATTTTTATGAGGAGCTTTTTCATGGCAGAAATACACTCTGAGGTTTGCCATTGCCTGCCGAGGGGCGACGCTATTTTAAACAAGTAAATAAAAAAGATAGACCACACTGCATAAAATTTCATTTCATAGATACAGACAAAGTACTTTAGGCAGATTTATTTGATAGTTTGATTATTTTTGAGATATTTCTTCTTTTTATTGAGTCAAGTTTTAAGACTTGTTGAACTGAAGCTTATCATTTACATTGGCTGATGGTTGATTTCATTAATTTCGAAAGAAACAAAAAAGGTCGTTATACATTTTCCGCGATGGCGCAAGAATTAAGCAGAAGAAGGTAAAGTGGAATGACAGGATTAAGAAAGGGAATCGAGAAAAAAATATAACTCGTACTCAAGGAATGTCTGGTATATCATGATGACACACACACATATACACGCGCATACAAATGTATGTGGATATATCCAATAATACGAGCACTTCGACTCCCCAAACGAGTTCTTCTTTTTCTTTCAACGTTCAACAATGAACTGATTGAGGGGATAAAAGGAAGTGATCAACATATTTGACACACTTTCCAGCCATAACATAGCAAGGTTGTATGGAGCATGTGTGAATGTGTATGTGGGTGTGTGTATGTGTGTGGCGCGAGTAAGTTTTTTGTTGCGCTTCCTTTTTCTTTTGCGAGTTCCAAAGACAAAGAAGTTGAAAAAACTGCATGTAAACAAATTGTGGCAAGTGCACAAAAAACTGTCTGCAGCACACGCACACACCCGCATGCACGTTCACATACTCCAGAATAAGTCAACTCAAAAAATATTACAAAAGTCGAGAGGTAAATTTTCATTCATATCGTCAACGTACTCGCTTTCCACGCGCCACACACATACTCACATTGCAGTGCACACATACATGCACACCAGTTTACAAATGTAGGAAAAAATTGGAAAAACTCGTATGCGCAAATGTGTGTTGCAAAAAAGCTAACTCAAAAGTGCACAAAAGAAGGAACACGGCGTCGTGCCACTGCACGCGACTCAACAGAAAAACTGCCAAAAAATTCGTCCTTGGAAGCGTTGCAGTTTCTTTTTCTGTCGAGTTACGCGAGTGGCGCGTGCCGGCGAAATTTTCTAAAAATAAGCGCAAAGAGAAAAGATGTTGCAAAACAATCGCCGCCGCCGCCACAGAACGACCACGACAACAAACCGACATACATATATACAGACATCGCAACACCAAAACGTACAAATATATGTACATACAAATGAATGGCACAAAGAGCAGATGTCGATTTCGAAGTTGGCGCCGACTGAGTTGGAGGTGGCCATATGTCGCCATCGTCCATATTTCGTCGTAATCAATGCGGCCCGAGTAGCCCACACGTCTTGTTGCATGCCTGCAGTGAACAAATCTTTTCGTGTGTATGTGTGAGAAGTATTTCGTTTGGCATACATATAGCAGCACCCACTAACTCACTCGCTCGCTCACTCACACATCGCTCGCTCACTCACACATCGCTCGCCAGCACAGCAGTCATGCGCCATATTGAAGCCAGACATGCCAATGAACAGGAACGCAGCAAACAGAGTAGGCGAGCAGCTACCAACACGGACGCCTGCAACTTCACCACTGCACGACGCCTTTTCTGACAATGCAACAACACCTTTGGCGTGACGCGTGGGTGTGTGAGTGAGTAAGCGCGCGCTAGTGAGTGAATGGACAAATATGGAGTTTGTGTGTGGTGCGGTGTGTGCACTCCATATGGGGATGTGGGTGTGTGAGTTAAGCGATTGAATTTTTTCTTATTGCATATTTCACGGCGCTCCCGCTGCTTTGCTGGGGGGTTTTGGTGTCCATTTTCTTTCGCTTTTCAATCGAAATGTGTGCAGCTGCATACTTTTATGTATTTCTTTGTTTTTGAGGAAATCATTTTCGCCGATTACAGGGGCAATTCAGCCGTTTTTTGTCTTTCTTGGTAGGGCAATTTTTTCTTCATGGCTTCGGTGTTGAAGTGCTTGTTATGTTTTTATGTAAGTGGGTGGTTGTTGTAGTGACAATTTTTTTCTTTTTGAAGATTTAATGCTCTGATAGTTAGCAGGAGTACGTAGATGTGGTTTATTTGATATCAAAGCGGTTGAGATTTCACAAAATACGATTTTTTTAATTTCATACATACGTACGTATGGGCTAAATGTGTATTAAATAAATAACTAAATAGGTAAATGCACACATACAAATACGTTCATAGAGTTTTGTATAAGACTAGGCATCTTTATACACGAATTATTTTTAAGTAATAATTTAAATCAATTCATAGCTAAATGTAATCCGAATATGATATTTTTGTGTATAAGCAAACTCAAGTTTAAGCTCGGACTTTGAGCCCTTATATGCGGGATTCAAATGGTAATGATACTAGAATGGCTTCATTTCAAAATAAATTAGAAATTAGTAGAAACTAAATTCCTGCACTCGAGGCTTTGCTCTGCTCAATCCAAGCATGCATTGAATGCCGATATTTACGCTTTTAATTTGTTCAGAATACCAGCTTTTTCTTTTATTGTAAGCAGCGTTAATTTTCTCTTTCTCCTTATGAGACCTCACCATCCAACAGTTACGAGAAAACTGTCATTTCGTCAAAAAATGAACTAAATTCATTCAGCTGATTCAATTCAAAAAATGTCATTACCAGAATCACATTGACGGTACTTCCCGAGGTTCATTCTCAAAAAGGCAACGTAAAAAGAGAAACGAAGAAATGTTGCCAGTATCTAGTTAAAAATCTTTCATTGTCGCTAGTACTGAGCAGTCGCAAGTATCGCAGTGTGGAAGTATCGAGTTTCTACTGTATTTATATTCTTATCCCACGAGTGTTTTTTTTTAATTATAATATGGAGATCGGCCTCCGTAGCCGAATGGGTTGGTGTGTGATTACCATTCGGAGGTACCCAGAAATCGTAGAAAATACATGACATCATATTGGAAAATTGTCGAGTGACTGAAAGAGGTTTAATAGAAGCCTTGGGCAGTGTGAGCAATATTTTGACTGAAGCATTGTCCACAATCGGCGCCACATTTTCTAACAATTGAAAAAAACGCATTCAAATGTGACTTTCTTAGCAACATTTAGAGCGTTTTATGGATGAGACTTAAGTCTATCACCATGTTCATAAATCAAAATAAGGGCTAAAGAGTGGTGTAAACCTGGTTCTTTGGCTACAAAGCGAGTACGTGTCCAGAAATTAGCCAAGAAGGTTATTTGAGATGCGAAAGGAATTTTGTTTGTGGATTACTTGTAAACTGGTAAAACAATAAATTGTGAATATTGGAACCTTTTTGACCAGCTGAGGGAAAAATTCGTGAAAAAGACTTAGTTTGCAAAAGAAAAAATATTTTTCACCAGGAAAATGCACCGTGTCACAAGAGCATTTTGACAATGGCTAAAATCCATGAATTGAAGTTCGAATTGTTGGAGCATCTTCCGTATTCACCAGATTTGACCCCTTGCGACTTCTATCTAGTTCCAGATCTAGAAATATGTATGCATGGACAGCGTTTTTTATCAATTGATGCGGTCACAATAGCTGTGGAGGTGTATTTTGCAGCCCTTTCAGATCCTCGCTTCAGAGATGGAATAAATAAATTGGAATCTCATTGGAACACGTGTATTAATGTTCAGAGAGACTAAACTGAATTATAAAGTATTTTTCAAGCCATTATAACCATATTGCAACCGCAAAACTTATTGAACAACCTAGTAATTCGTTCTGTTGAACAACTCATTGGGTATTAATTGACAAGTTGATGAAAAAGTCCACGCAGTACGAGAGAGCAACTAAGATAGTCAGATAGTTTCACTCTCTGGTAACTGTTACATGAGTGTAGTCCAACTTTTCTTCGCTATCGCTCGTCTGTACCGCTCCATAGTTGCTTTCCAACAAATCAGCAAATCAGCACAATGCGAACTTAAAGCTTTCATAAAAGCATCGACAAACCGTATAGAATGGTTTGAGATTCTGGTGCAAAGAATCTGAAAAGGAAATTATTAAAATATCCGTTCAGATTGAGGATCTGCATTAGGGGATTACTGTGACTACTCATCAATTCGATCACTCATCAATATTTGGTACGAGTCTGTATGTCTATTTTTCGAAAGAAGAGGTGTCTCAATATTGCTATCAAATTAAGATACCTCCCCTTTTTTCTTCTGATGCTCTTGTACTCGTCAGTGAATTCAAAGTGTAATATAAGCAGCAACCTACATTTGGCTTGGTATCAATGGCTTCCATACTGGTTAGTTCGTAATACATGGCGGGCTGTAAGGCAAACTACTTAAAACACGCATTTCACATACGTCCCATACTGGGGTTTTGTGCCATTCTTGGTTCCAGGCGGCGTATGGGTACAGGATAGCAGAACGATAAGATGTTACCGACTGGAGCACTATACGAGTCTTTGTAGCAGAGGCGTAACCAGAAATTTTTTGTAATAAAAAAAATATATTTTTTAATAATAGGACTATGAATAAGTTCGCGCGGTTTTACAACAGATGGCGTAACTTGATTATTATTCCATCGATCCACATTTCCAAACATTCATTGGAGAGCTACTGTCGTAAGGCACAAACGTCAGTATAAGTTTTTTATTTGAAGCGTAAACAACAATATTTTTACCACACTTGAAAATGTCGAATTTCGTGCCAAATAATGTGTTTTTGCGGGGAATTCTTCTTCATTATTTTAATATGAAGAAAAAAGCAGCCGAAAGTCATCGTATCTTGGTGGAAGTTTATGGTGAGCATGCTCTATCTGAGCGAACGTGCCAGAAGTGGTTTGCACGCTTTAAAAGTGGTGATTTTGGCTTGGAAGACGAAGAACGCGAGGGTGCGCCGCCAAAGTTCATGGATACCGAATTGGAGGAATTGCTCGATCAAGATCCGGCTCAAACGCAAGAAGAGGTTGCAAAAACTTTGGGAGTTGATCAATCAACCATTTCCAAACGTTTAAAAGCCATGGGAATGATCCGAAAGGTAGGCCATTGGGTGCCGTATGAATTGAAGCCAAGAGACGTTGAACGCCGTTTTATGGCATGCGAACAACTGCTTCAACGGCACAAAAGAAAGGGTTTTTTGCATCGAATTGTGACTGGCGATGAAAAGTGGGTCCATTACGACAATCCAAAACGTCGGGCAACGTATGGATACCCTGGCCATGCTTCAACATCGACGTCGGCGCAGAATATTCATGGCCTGAAGGTTATGCTGTGTATCTGGTGGGACCAGCTGGGTGTTGTGTATTATGAGCTACTGAAACCGAATGAAACGATTACGGGGGATGTCTACCGACGACAATTGATGCGTTTGAGCCGAGCACTGCCAGAAAAACGGCCGCAATACGCCGATAGACACGACAAAGTTATTTTGCAACATGACAATGCTCGGCCACATGTTGCACAAGTGGTCAAAACATACTTAGAAACGCTCAAATGGGATGTCCTACCCCACCCGCCGTATAGTCCAGACCTTGCGCCATCCGATTACTATCTCTTCCGATCGATGCAACATGGCCTGGCTGACCAGCACTTCCGTAATTACGATGAAGTCAAAAAATGGATCGATTCGTGGATTGCGGCAAAACCGACCGAATTTTTCACAAAGGGAATCCGTGAATTGCCAGAAAGATGGGAAAAAGTAGTAGTAAGCGATGGACAATATTTTGAATATTAAATTTGTAACCATTTTACGTCAATAAAGTTTCAAATTTCGAAAAAAACCGCACGAACTTATTCATAGCCCTATTAAAAATAATGGATTTTAGCAAAGACATTTAGTAGCATACAAGATATAAGAAAATATTAAAGCTTTCGTTTGAAACACGAACTGATAATTAAAGTGTTTTTCTAAAGCGGCCGAGGCAGGCAATGGTAAGCTTCCGAGTGTATTTGTGCCATGAAAAAGCTCCTCATAGAAAACCATTTGCCGTTCGGAGACGGCTTGGGAGAAGGACCTCGGCCAGATACCCAAAAAGTGTGAGTGTAAGGTGTAAGTAAATGTAGGTGTAAGTGCCAACTATTTAGTATACTCGTACATATATATTTTTATATTTATATACATTTATTTATATGAACGTTTTCGAAACTAGTCCATTACCTTGCGTTAGTAGCCAAATTTATGATTTTCTATCATTCGCAAACTAAAAACAAAACAAAAAAATTATCCATATTAAAATCTCTCTCACCCTCTAATTCCGTATTTTTCATTCTTCATTTCACTTATTGAGTCTGCGACTATGTAAACAGTAAAACTAATTTGATTTGACTAAGATCATACAAATTAAAGGATTCAGCCAAAACGAGAACTCGGGAGAGCGGAATCTGAGTCAAGGCTACCGAATATTTTATTGATGGGTAAGGCGGTCGCCGTAGCTGAATGGTTTGGTGCATGACTACCATTCGGAATTCACAGAGAGAAAGTTGGTTCGAAACTCGGTGAAAACACCAAAATTAAGAAAAACATTTTTCTAATAGCGGTCGCCCCTCGGCAGGCAATGGCAAACCTCCGAGTGTATTTCTGCCATGAAAAAGCTCCTCATGAAAATATCTGCCGTTCGGAACCGGCTTCAAACTGTAGGTCCCTTCATTTGTGGAACAACATCAAGACGCACACCACAAATACGAGGAGGAGCTCGGCCAAACACCCAAAAAAAGGGTGTACGCACCAAATATATATAGGTATATGTATATATAAGACTCTTTTAAATTGAATCCGTTCTCAATTGGGGAAACCCAAAAATCTGGGCCTATAGGCTTTCAACATCGACTCGTAGCTATTAGAGAGCCCTTTATTAAATATACTAGTATCTCTTTGTTATTTTAGAAATCATATCACGGGACCACTTACACAACAATATGGATGGCAGGCCCAATAATCATCTACATACGAGTATATATGAATATAATAGGCACTTACACCCTTTTTTATGTGTTTGGCCCAGCTCCTTCTCCTATTTGTGGAGTGTGTCGCGCCTTGACATATTCCCACAAACGGAGGTACATGCAGTTATATGCCGACCCCGAACGGCAGATGGTTTTTATGAGGAATCTTTACAAGGCAGAATTACACTCGGAGGTTTGCCATTATCCACCCGAAAGCGACAGCTATTAGAAACAACTTTTTTTCTTTCGTTTGGTGTTTTATGCCCACGGTCTCGAGCTTGGGAACTTCTGGATGATAGTCCCAAGTCACCTACGGAGTATATTCAAGGAAAAAAGAGACAGACTTTCGGAGTTTTTTAAGTAGAATTCCTCAGAAGACCAAACAATGGTGCTGTAATGGTTGGGACACTACTAAAAAACTTCTGTAACAGTTAAACGAACTCCTTCTTTCGATTGCAATCCGTCAGTAGATTCCATTGCACTCGACTACCACCATTCACATGTCCTTTCGTTTGCTTTGCGAAAGCCTTCCTGTGCTCTGAGTTTTTTATTTTTCGCATGGCATTTTGCATACGAATTAGCCATTTTGGGCGACTTTCAGCCACTTGCCACAGTTAGCTGGTCATAAGCAATGTGTTTGCACCAATTTGCTGGTCGAGTGACTGAGTGTTTTGTGTGCTTGCTGCCGCACCGCTGAGTGTTTTGTACGCTTTGCTACAATTCACTTCGCAGTCAAGTGGCCGCGGCTGGGAGCCACTGATTTTGGTAGCCCATCTGACGTTTTGCACTTGCCTCACGTCGAAGCCCGTCAAGTGGATTCGAGCGTGTGACCAAAGTGGCTTTTGCGGTTGAGTTGTTGCATTTCAACTGAGCGCTTACATGAATTTACATTATGAGCAGTTCAAGTGTTTTGTGTGGGTCACTCTGACCCACAAGCATCGACACGTTATCCCGCCGTCACTTTGCACGCTTTTTAGCTAAATTTGTGATGCAGTGGCTATACAGCAGAAAAGAAACAAGAAAAATTCAAAAGGAAAACAAAATTTCTTCGAGCTTGCAAACTGGCTTTAACTCCTTCGCTTTAGCAGATGTTTAATATTTAAGTTCACATCGCTTCCCTTAGCTGCTGACACCGATGCCCGGGCTGAGTATTTTGATTGAATTGGTTTTTATGTCCTGCGAGCGTGTTTACAATATCCAATCAAATATTTTGTTATAATTAAATTGTATCTACCCAGCTCACCTACGACCTCAACAAATCATCGCGCGGCCCTCTCTCCAAACAGCACTCGCTGCAACTTTCACTGCAACTAGCCTATGAGTGTATGTGTGTGCATGCCTGTGTGTGTGTTTGCATGCACGAATGTTGTTTTTTCTTTAGCGCATAAATAAAAAACGCGCGCTGATCCTATGTGTGTAGCTTAATTTATCCAAAAACTCGCAAAAATAAAAAGCAGAAAACTCAAAATAACTTAATTGATTTTAAAAATGCATAAAGCTGTGGTGTAATTAAATATTTGCCACTCATTTTGCCGAGCGAGTTGAACTACCTCCTGCTCCTGCTGGCTCCGCTGCCATTAGCCGCCGGCCGCATCCGCTGTACCGCCGCACTGCCGCACTGCCACACAAAGTCGTCACCGGTTTCTCTGCCCAAATCGGCGCGCTGCTCGTTCGCCCGTAATGTGCAACAAGCCACAACGCACAAATGGCAATCAAAAACGTCCGAGCATTGGCTGTTCAACCATCGCATCTAAAGTGCATTTGCGTTTCGGTGCAATAACGGTTCTGTTTTTGTTTTTCAGCAAATTTTTTTCTTCCTTTTTTCGTACTTTGCGCACTTCTTTGATGCGATTGCACTATTTCGTTGATTAATTTTTACTGTATACCTAATTGTTGTTGTTGTTGTTGTTGTTGTTTAATTTTCAGTTGCCCATCGTATTTGCTTGTGTTTGCGTTATTCTTATTGTGGTTTATTTGCAGCTGCTTTTGCATTCACCTCAAAGTAATTTGTCCATTTGTCCACAAACGCCATGTTTCAACAACGATGTTAACCAGAATAAACATTAACCAGAATAAGCAATTCACAGTTTCGAATTATTTATTATAACATATCACTTAACTACAAACTCGCGCGCATAAATGCAAGTATTCATGCACAGATATTTATGTAGGTACCTCAGCACATCAGTGCATTTTTAGTCATATCCATTGGGCTAATACGAGGAATATAAGAATTGCGAGGACTTGCAATCTCTCTGGCCTACTCCAATAACAAAATCACAAATCCAGATGTGGCAGACAGAAGTGAGTCTCGAATTAGCTCAAAATAAAACAGCAGAAAGGTGCGTGAGGTCGTTAATATCACAATCGGGTTATATGAGATCGTTTCAAAAGTAGTCCTCAAATGGGCATTTGATGATAGGCTAACATTTAAGCCACATATTGAGTATGCAGCAAGAAAGCTGTAAAAGTAGCAGTGTCACTATCTCGGCTCATGGTGAGCTCGGGAGCTCCCCAACAACAACATAGGCTGCTGTACGCAAACGTGGTAAGAAGTGTTCTTCTGTACTGTGCACCTCAGCTTGAAATCCTTTTACCGGCCATCCGGTATAAGAGTTTGTAGCGTCTTCCGTACTACATCAGAAGAAGCAGCGCTTGTAATATCAGGGTTACACCTAGGTAGGTAGGTAGGTAGGGTGGTTGTCGTAAGACACACTTAGACCTTCGGCAGGTCCATTGTGATACCACTGGAGCTTATCCTTACTCTACGTGTTCCCTTTCAAACCATCCGGTTGCTTTAATAAACGAGCAGAGCTTCGTTAGTTTTAGATGGGCTATATCCGCTACATCGGTTAGAAATGCTGTATCGAGGGTGCGCAGCCTTCTCCTAGCTAGGCTTTCACACTCACATAAAAGGTGTCTGACTGTTTCCTCTTCTTCTGTATTTAGACAGCTTCTACAGAAATCGAAGTAAGGTAGTCCTAACTTTCTAGCGTGGCTGCCTATTAAACAATGACCTGTTAATACACCTATCATTTTTCTTATAGATTCCCTGTTGAATCTTAGCAAAATCTTCGATCGACCGCTGTTCCAGTTCGGCCATGTCTGTCTGCTTAGTTCGCATGTTGTGAGGTTTTGCCAGATTGTATTTACCTTTTTGATGGTTTCCCTGTCTATAAGTAATTTACAAGTGGCTATAGGCATGGGTATCAGCGCCTTATCCGGTTCGAGATCGAGCGTTGTACCGGCTCTTGCGAGTTCATCCGCCTTACAATTTCCTGGAATGTCTCTGTGGCCTGGTACCCAGATAAGGTGCACCTTGTAGCACTTAGATACGTCATCTAGTAGTCTAAAACATTCTAGAACTGTTTTTGACGAGTGCGTTTTTGATTCAGCGCTTTTATTGCTGCTTGACTGTCCGAGTAAATGAAGACTTCATTTGTGGATAATACTCTCGTTTTTATTTCTTTAAGCCCCTCTTTTATGGCAGTGACTTCCGCCTGAAATACACTGCAATGATCAGATAAGCGAAATGATTGGCATACTCCGAGTTTGTCGGAGTAGACCCCTCCACCTACTTTGTTATCCAGTTTTGAGCCATCTGTGTAGATATTTAAGTCATTTATCTTAACAATGAGCCCGTTATCCCATTCCTCTTTGGAAGGAAATACTGTGACGAAGGATTTATACAAATTGATATCCTTGGTCCTACAGAAATCCGTTGTGTTGGGAATGCAGGGGAATTGTTCTAAAATTGAGGAGTGTCCTCTTTGGTTCGTTCTGAGTAGGCCGATTTCTCTTAGTCTGAGAGTTGCTTCGGCAGCTGTTTGCTTACCGTACTGCTCTATTGGTAAAATGTTAAGCATGATATTTAGTGCATCTGTGGGTGTGGTTCTGAGGGCCCCGCAGATGCAAAGACTGGCCATTCTTTGTACGTGTGCCATGGTTCTTTTAATGTACAATTTATCTAAAGCTGGCCACCATACTAATATGCCGTATGTTAGGATAGGTCTGACAATTGCCGTGTAAAGCCAGTATACGATAGATGGGGAGAGACCCCAACTTAGTCCTATCAGCTGTTTACAAGAGTATAGTGCTATTGTCGCCCTTTTTACTCTATCTTCGACATTTGCCTTCCATGTTAGCTTTCGGTCTAGTATTAGACCTAAGTAGCGGGCCTCATCACTAAATGACAGTGCCGTTCCATCTAGAGTCGGAGGAGTTATATTTGGTATTTTGTGTTTCCTGGTAAATAGGATTAGTTCAGTTTTATTGGGGTTGACGCTTAGCCCATTTGCTTTTGACCAGTTTTCAACCATATTTAGTAAATCTTGCATGACTTCTATGAGTGTATTGGGGAATTTCCCCCTTACTACCATTGCAACATCGTCCGCATATGCTACTACGTGTTGTCCTCTCTCCTCTAGGCTCTTTAGCAATGAGTTTAGTGCCAGCACCCATAGGAGAGGGGACAGCACGCCGCCTTGAGGTGTTCCTCTGCTAACTTTTTTCTTGATCTCTGAGGCCCCTAGGGTTGCGATCACAAATCTGCTCAAGAGCATGTTACACCTAATAGACAATCCAGGCTCCTTCTTCGTTCCCTTCTCCTTTCCCCTGTATGGTATCACAAGAGACGAATTTTGGACATTTGTCCAAGTGGGCTCCAAGCAAGGGCAGCCATTTAACTAAACCTAACCTGAGGAGACTAAATCCTCAAAAAATAAGGTGAATCGTCAAGCAGTGAAGCAGAGTTGTTGGCAAATATGACAGAGCCGGTGCAGCAGTTCACTGAACGGATGTGGAACCTATCGCCTGATTCTTTCTGTATGAATAAGGGGAAGTGAATTTCCAGCTAATCCAAATATTAACAGGACACGGATGCTTAAAATTTATTTGATTAATTATGGTCATAAAGACGATCCACTCTGCACCTTCTGTGCAAATTACGTTATTGAAGACTCTGAACGCTGTTTGAAACCAAAAAGGTACCTGAGCAATAAAGTAGGGAAGCCACAGGTTGATATTAGGCTTGAGGTGAAAGAAAACTGGTCCTTTGTTCGCAATGTAGCAAATAAAATCATCACAAAGTTGCGTTACTTGGAGGGTTTCCGCAAATTTTCGTAGAAAGGCAATAAGCCGCTTTTTTTCCGCGAAGCAATACTTAACGGTAGTTCTGCGGACAAAGAAAAATGGAGCATGGATGAGTTCTTAGTGAAGTGAGACGAAAGGTAAGCCCCACACTTCGGCTTTCAATGCTTTGTGCCACCTTTACAACGAAAAAAAAGCCCAATTAGGATAAAATAAAAACATTCGCATTGGTATTTCAAGATTAGAAGAAAATTTAACATCTCATAGTTTAAGTTGAACATTTTATCTTACACTCCAGCTGTCATAAAGCCTCTCAGAGTAATAGCGATTGAATGTAGAGCTATTCTTAATGAGCTGGCTAAGCGGTGCACCATGAATGTTGTCTGAGCCCCTGGACACAGATTCATTCCTGAAAATTATATGCTGATGAGCTGGAGGAGAACTGATTTATCCTCAAGCAAGCTCAGGTTGGTCTACATCATGCACGGCAATAACAATGGATGGACCACGAACCCAACTTGTGAAGAAAAAAAACGAGTTGAACATTGTCCCTGCTTTTGGTAGAACGCGGCATCTCTGTCTAAATTGTGACTTCTTTAGATGCCTAGCAGTGTTAGAATCAGCAGCCATCTACGATATTTCTTCGTTTATTATAGAAATAAAGTTATTTTACCGCATTCGGAATTAGAGGAGGAACTTTAGTCCAAATCCGAGAGTTCTTAGAAGAACGCAGTCAAGGTCAACAGAAAACAAAAGGTCTTGTTAAGTCCTCCAAAACATATGTATATGGCAATCTAAGATTATACCAAGAGAACTGAATCCTGTGCAGCATTGATATTATAAGGTAAAGCGCCTAATTTATTAACCAAAACTTTCCAAATATGTGGCTTTGCTGATGACCTAGTCATCCTCACGAGAAATATGAATGTTCTAAAAGAAGTACTCCAAGCAAATAAAAGCAACATTTTTTGGATTAAAGATCGAGGCTAAAAGAAATACTTCGCAAGACTGAACACTTTGAGGAAAGCGCCACTTTACAATTGGTGATCATATAAGTAGGACAGATGGTGCAATGATCCAATAACGTGGGTAGGCTGCAAGCTCTTGGGTAGGAAAACGAAAATCAAAATGTATAAAGCACTGATTCGACCAATGGCTACATATGGATTTCAAACGTGGACATTCAAAGCAGATACAATTACATAATTAAGCATATT
Organism: Anastrepha ludens; assembly: GCF_028408465.1. Taxonomy (NCBI): domain Eukaryota; kingdom Metazoa; phylum Arthropoda; class Insecta; order Diptera; family Tephritidae; genus Anastrepha; species Anastrepha ludens. The sequence continues at coordinate 4,065,295 of NC_071499.1, read as the reverse complement.
GGGAAGAACAGTACTGAGAAGAATACTGTATTGAGAACAAGAAGAAAATCAGCTCTATCGCATCAGATATAATAACGAGCTAGAGGCAGTCCTTCAAGGTGAAAACATAGTGCGGCTTGTTACATAGCAGCGCATCCGATGGCTAGGACTCGTAGGCAGAATGCCAGATGAAAGAATACATCACAAACTTTTGGATGAATGCATGTATGGTGAGAAGCGAAGAGGGCGATCGCCGAAAAGAATGTTTGACGACGTTGAGGTAGATCTAAGAAGCATAGCATCTACCGTAGTATGGGTATGGACCGAGTTGCATGGAGAAAAATTGTGAAGCAAGCTAAAGCTTACACCGAGCTGTAGTGCTATGTATGATTATGAACGCAGACAGAATTGGCAGTTTGCTGGTTAGAACTCATTTCTATTTTGTTGGAGGAGAAGAGACTTTGCATTCAGGGATAGAAAATACTCTCTTATTTCACCACTCTATCGGACATTTTTAGCAATGAGTTTTAAGAATATCTGTAACGGTATTTCCGCGCAGAGAAAGAAAACTCGTGTCGATTTAGTTGACACATTTATTCTAAGTGCCGTTTTACATTGGTGGTATCGCCTTGAATACTTTTTAATGTTTAACAGTTTTACTAAGTATATAAGCTCTATGTAAATGAAGTACATACTGTTAGTGTAAGAGTGCAGGATTGTTTTGCAGAGTTCGGTTAGGCATGTCAGCCCGATTTTATTGCTTGTTCTTCAAGCGGCTACTCAGAAATCAACTAACTAGTGAAGATAACATTTCTTGATAGATGGCTAATTAGCCATGTTGATTCTTTTATAATTCTGTACAAAAAGTTTCCGGATTCCCTCTTTCAAATGAGCTGCGCCTGAGTTATTGTGAAATTGTTTTTTCTAACAAAATATCGTGGACAGAAGCATTGCAAATATTAAGGGTTGTCCACACAGAGTCGATAATGTCAGTGTGAGACAAAATGAGTGGTATAAAGAACTAAAAGCGCAAATGGGATAAAGTGGTTTAAGAACTAAAAACCATAATTTATTGATGATAAAGCTCGTGCCTTTTAGTGACCGCCGAAAATAACGAAAAACGTCACGGGAGCATCAACGCAATAGCAGCCGGATGTCTCGTCTAAGTCGCTGGAACAAAGTAATGCTAGACATCATTGCCGGCAGTGAGGCTCACAGTGGCGAGCACAACTGAGCGCATGAAGATTTTTTTTAATATTTACAATGTTTTTCATGGTAAAATGTTTGTTTGATCTTTTGTTTTATCTTTTTTTAATTTGTTCATTCTTTAACAAAAACCATATAAATCAATTCTTTAAGTTTTACAATATAAATTGAATAAATTTTCATTACGCGGTAACATAACTCATGAAGTTTTAATCAAATGTGTGGAAGACTTAACCGGTTGAAAAATCGCTTGGATTTTTAATAATTTTTTTCTTGGTGGTTTTTGCACTTTGTTCTACTTAAACATTTTTGTGGTAAATGGCAAAAAATGCGCAAGGCAGTTACAAACAATTTTTTTTGAAATCAATACGATTTTTGGCAGCTAACATAAAACTTGTACTTCATTATACCCAACAAAAGCTGGTAAACTACGGATTAAAGAATTCAAGGTTTAGTTGAAAAATTTTAATTTTTTCTAAAATTTGTAAATAGTTTGAAAATTTGATTTCTAAGGATCAAATAATATTAAAAAAAAAGCTCCAAAAGCATTATAAATATAAAAAAAATATCGTGCTGCATTCGGTCATGCTCACTACTCCATGAATATGTTATCGAAGAGAATCAGCAAAACTTAAGAAACTATGACCAAGTTGGTACAGTCGTCTGTTGATGATCTGATTTAGCAGATTTTGAAGTAAGGGACCCCTACTTTTACAGCTTATTCTTCAAATTTGTGTGAAATATTTTCAAATGACTTTCAACAATAAAACGATCTGATCTATGTAGTTGTCTCGGCTCGCTTCGAAATGGCGCATCTGGTTAAACCAGTTTTCCAAGACCTTTGCGACGATGTCTCGCTCTATCTGACGAATGGCTTGATGGATATTGCCTTAAGAGCCTAAATCATTAGGTTTGCAATTATTCCCAACGTTCTTGAAATAGTTCCTTATTCAGCTGGGAAGTGCTAGCACAGCAAAAAAAAAAACACAACAACAACAATAAAAACGTTATATGAACCATCCTGTACTACTCACGATGTTGTAATTGACATCCCTTTTAGCCAAGCCCTGCAATTTGGTGGAACTACTGCGAACTACTGACTTTAGTCGCCTCCGAATGGCAGGTGATTTTTATGAAGCCCTTATTTATTTAGGAAAGTAATGCATTCAGCAGTTTGTTATTTGCCTCGGTAGGCATTGCCAATTAGAAGCAACTTACAACATTGATGTCTCATATCCATAAAAAGCATCGGAGCGGGATCGGGATCACTCGAATGGTAGCCACGCACCAAGCGGCTTTGACGGCCGTCGTAGTTGGCGCATAGTTTGAAATCGCAAATTTGGTACTTTAAAAAAAGTAGAAGCTTTTGCTGATTTTTAGTAATTTACTCATGGAGGCCATTCCAATGTAAATTCCAGCATCTATAGAAATGTAAAGGAGCTCCGACTCAATTTATGGGTAAATGGAATATTATTTCTTCCCTCGCTGCTTTCTATTCCATCTACGAATTGCTACTTAAACTCGCATCTGATGGTCGTATTTTTCACATTTGCCATTTGCCATGTCGTAAACGATCTACACAACCATTTCGAGCATTTTTCGATTAAAAAACTCATCTAAGCAATTTATGTCAAGACGTAAAAATAAAATTCCAAATAACCAAAACTGCAACATTAATGGCGGCAACATTGCGTGCGTAGACCAGCCGTAGGGCACGATGGTACGAGTAATTGTGAGGCAGGGTGATGTATATTATTTGTTGCCACAACAACAACAATACGAACAACAACACCAACTCAACTAACAACGCATCTCATTTTACAATTTACAACTATGCGAACATAAATTTAGATATCCTGGCAATAACGGTAAACCAGCATCAAGACGGCTGGGCCGGCTGAAGGGCTGGGTCGCAATCGCGTGGGCGTTTCGAGATTCCATAGTGAGTGCTATACTGCTTTGAACTGTAGGTGTAATGCGTTACTTAGTTTTTCTCGGCGTGAGTGCGTGCGTGTGTGTGCGGGTTCATGCGCTTGTGGCAAGCAATTTCCAATTGGCAAAAATGTGCTATAACAGTTTTTAATGTGGCAGGCGAGGCTCAAAACAGTTTGCCGAAGCGTAAAGCTGCAACTGCAAGTGCTGGTGCTAGTGCTGGTGCTGCTGTTGGCGCTGCCGATGATGAGGCCGATGATTAAATGCGTACGAGCAATTTTTAATGCTTCAACGATAATCGAATTTTTGTTGCAAGCTGCCACCGCCACAGTTTGTTGCATGTAAACTTTATGTTTATGACTTGCGTTGAACTGAGCTGAGTTCTCTAATCGCAATTCTATGCAACGCAGGCAGCCATCAAAATGGTAAATAAAAAATTACAACAAAATATATAAAATAAGAAATAAAGAATACAAAATGGAGAATGTCGAATTATATGGAGCATAATAAGATTCAAACACGCACGCACACACGCAGATGAGCCGTCGCATGATGAAGTGCTTTCAAGGCAATATATTTGCACACGTAGATTACTGCGGAGCGGCACAGTGGCGGGCCGTGTGTGTGTCGCAAGCTAACTTAGATGGAGGCGCAAAACTGCTGATGATGACCTTTGCAAAGGCAGCGCTTGCATGTGTGTGTGTGAACCCACCCTGTAAAGAATGCCTGCGCATCTTATCTAGTCCACGGTAAGCCAGAACGCCAGAACGCCACCACCGCCCTCACACTCGCCCGTGCCTTCGTCGGCATTACAAAGTTTCTAAACTTTACGATTAAATATAAAATCGCTCGCTCGTTTCGTTCGTTTCGTGTCGCAACGCTGATTCGTAATGGCGGTTAATGGTGGTGCGGCGCGGCACTAGGGCTCTACGGTTGCGGCTCAGCCGCCCGATGGTATTAAAAAATGCGCAAATAGCGTAGCGAAACTGCACTGTAATGACACTTTTATGAGCGCATCTCTAGTGAACTCGTTGCTTAACTGCTGACAAGCAACAACAAATGCGAAATATTAACTACAAAGCAACGAAATCCGCTCCGAAATTAAGGTAACTACAAGGATGTGCTGTGGCAAGGCGTGACGGGGGATGCGCGCACGGGGGGCGCATCTCAAGCCATTTCATTTTTAATTTCCGTAATTTCAGCAGAAAAATTTTTGCAATATAAAAAGCAAACATCGAAATTTATAGACCTACGCCTTCTATGTCCCACCACGTCCCGCACCCCCACATTTGTATGCTGCTTACCGCTTGCCGTTGGCTTTCAATTTGGCCCTTTAGCGGTACTGGCATATAAAGTTGTTTCAGTTGGATGTCGAAAGAGATATTAAAATCTAAGACAACAACAAAATGAAAAACAAAGCAGCAACAACAACAGTGTTTTGTGGCTGCTCTAACTGTGTAAGTGAGAGCGGTAGCTGTACAGGGGAACGGCAGAAAAGGCAGAGACGGTAGCGCATTTTGATGGACCTCGCAGCAACCACCCCGTCGCCTGCAAGGCAGTACCACTTCAGCTTCCCCAACCATATCCATACTCGCCCATCCCCACTCCCGCCGATAGTATTTGCTGCTTACCGCTACTTACACGAAAAATTTAATGACAACACTAAAAAGTTTAAGCGTTGTTATTCCTAGGGTGGCGCTGGGGTAACAACAAAAACAGCAGCAACAACAGTGCCAACAAAAGACGGTGGCGGATATGCGCTTAAGAAAAATATGAGGCTGTAAAATGGCAAATTCATGACCTTACGGCCGTAGCAGCAGCGCTACCCCGAGCCCGCTTCCCCCCAACTTGTCTTGCTTGCGCTTCCGAAGAGCTTTATCAGTGAACTGAGTGGTGAAAGCACGAAAAATTTATCGAAGAAAGTTGGCTAGGAGTGCACCACAAGCCGCCTTCATCGCCCACCCAGTGCCAAAATACGGCGCTTACAGTTTAGTGGTCGCAGAGGGGACAGCATTCAGCCCCCAACTATGCGCTGGAATTCTCTACTCGCCTCCGCGCTGGGGGGCGTCCTTCGCGCAAGGTGGCACCTTCTTTGCTTACTAAATAAATAAGTTTCTTTAGTTGTATATGAGCGTGTGCGTTTGCTGCTTACGCGTTTGTAACGATTCGGTTATTACCGTTATATTGCTGAAACAACGCAAAACAACGCGCATAACTCAATATTCGACATCTTTGCCGCTAGTAAAGAATGTATTCCCCTTTTTATGGCCCCAGGCGGCGTAGCGTCCTTCGCCACTAACTCGGCCCCGCACCCACTTGCAACCCAATTCAAAGCATTTATTGCACTTACATGCGGACGCACAAGTTTAAGCGCTGTACGCTCCGCTGAACGGCGGCTAACGGTACACTGCGTTAACGGTTTGACGTTTGTGGAGCGGCTCTTTGAATTTTTGACTACTTTAGCAGCAGTGGTGCGCCTGCCTGCTGTAGTGGCGCGCTCCTGTGGCGCTCCCTCCGAAAAATTAAGAAAACCATAACTACAAAATACTAAAATAAGCAAAACAAAAAATGAAAAAAAAAATATAAAAAATGTAATACTAAAAATAAAGAAATGAAACAGTTTTACAACTTTGTTGTGCACTTTACGCTCCTGACGCTCCTTAGTTACTGCCAATGGCGCCACCACCATCCCCCTTCTCCATCCGGTTGCTTCTAGTTTGGCTGCTTTTTTTGCGCTCTTAGTTGCTTACTTACCGCTCACTGCTTAGGGATATGACTGGGATATGCTGGAGTTACCCTTTCCAGCCATCGCTCCGTGCTGGACTTGTCTCTAGAATACTCACCGCACTGCCCCCTGGCACCTTCGCCCGCGGAATGCGCTTGCTTGTGTTGTAATTTTTCAAATCTTTGTCTTTAATGGACCATCAACCTGTATTCGCTGGCATGTTTGGCTATGCTCGTTGAGCTGCTATTCGCTTGCTCTCAGCTTGGCCATTTCCCGTGTTGTTGTTGGTGCTGGTGTACAAGTGCATACACTCACATATGTGTACAAGTCCTTGATGCCGCCGTAGTCGTTGCTGTAAAAATGCGTTTTAATGGTTCAATAAAAATAAAAAGTTTGCATTAAACTCTGGAAAAACAATTAGCGTAAAAAAGCGTTTTCAAATTTGCTTCTTTCTTTGCTTTATGCTGATGTGTTTCGCTGTAGTTGCAGCTATTATTGTTGTATATCTTTATTTTCCTTTTCGGCTTTGCGTTGCAGCCTTTATAGCATTTGTTACAGTTTTGTAGCGATTATTTTGCGTTGCCAGAATTTCATAGATCCTCCAAATTTCTCTTCATGACCTGCACATTAAACCATCGCTAAACTTACATCGATGCAGCGCATCTCGCTCACATGCGTTGCTTTTGTTGTTGGCGAACTTTATATCTGGAGGATATTACAAAGCCGCAACCGTTAAAAGCTGTTCACAGAAATTAGCTCGCATTTTAGATATATTTTCTTTTAATAGCTTCAAATTAAAAATAAGGTTCAAAACTTTATAATCACGGAGCCGTTTACAAATACGTAAAAACACAATTTCTTATTGAGCTATGTATTCGTTTTCGGCTTCTATATGATACTTCTCATGCTTTTCGAAGTTGTGAAACGAGATATCTAATATACAACTTCTTCTTTTTAATTGGGGCGATAACCACTTACGCGTTTAACAAAGCGCACCAGTCGTTTCTTTCCCGAGCTAACCGGCGCCAAATGGACACACCAAGTGAAGCCAAGTCCTTCTCCACCCGATTTTTCGAACGCAGAGGAGGCCTTCCTCTACCTCTGCTAACACTAGCCGGTATCGCATAGCATATTTCCAGAGCCGGAGCCTTTGTATCCATTCGGACGACATGCCCCAGCCAACGTAGCCCCTGGATCTTTATTCGCTGCGCGATGTCTGTGTTGTCGTAAAGCTCATACAGCTCATCGTTCCATCGCCTGTGATATTCGCCGTTGCCATCGTGCGAAGGTCCAAAAATCTTGCACAGAATCTTTCTCTCAAACACTTCAAGCATCGCTTCATCGAATGTTGTCATCGTCCACGGTTCTGCGCCATAGGTTAGAGTGTTACTTTTGTTCATCGAGAGAGGACTTTGCGGCTCAGTTGCCTACTTAGTCCAAAGTAGCAGTTGCTAGCAAGAGGGATTGTACATTGGATTCAAGGCTGACATTGTTATCGGTGTTTATGCTGGTTCCTAAATAAACGAAGTCTTTTACAACCTCGTAATCATAACTGTCAACAGTGACGTGGGTGCTGATACGCGAGAGCGCCGACTGTTTCTTTGATAACAGGAGGTACTTCGTTTTGTCCTCCGTTCACCACCAGACCCATTCACTTTGCCTCTTTATCCAGTTTGGAGAAGGCAGAACTAACAGCGCGGTTGTTAAGGTCAATGATGTCGATATCATCGGCATACGCCAACAATTGTACGCTCTTATAAAATATTGTGCCTGAGCGATTAGGTTCTGGGGCTTGTACGACCCTCTCCAACATCTGGTTAAAGAAGTCACACGACAGCGAGTTACCCTGTCTGAAACCTCGTTTGGTATATTATAAAACGGTTCGGAGAGGTCCTGCCCAATTCTGACGGCGCTGCTGGTATAGACCATAGCCGTATTAGTTTTTCGGGGATACCAAATTCAGACATGGTGGCATATAGGTTATTCCATTTCGTACTGTTGAAGTCGACGAAAAGGTGGTGTGTGTCGATTCTCCTTTCATGGGTATTTTCCAAGCTTTGGCGCATTGTAAATATTTGGCCGATGGTAGATTTTCCAGGTCTAAAGCCACACTGATAACGTCCAATCAGTTGGTTGATGGTGGGCTTCTGTCTTTCGCACAATACGCTTGCTGGGATTTATATATAGGTGATATTTAGAAGGCTAGGCCCGCGGTAATTGGCACAGATTGCAGGATAACCCTTCTTATCTACAACTACGTTTTCAAAAATGATGTCGTAGATGTTGTCAGAGTTTCGGAAGTAGACAATAGTCACAGCACACAGTGCGGCCGATTCCCAAAAAGCTGGCCAAAAGTCGAAAAAAAAAGTTTCTAGATAGAGTTTTTTTGTCTTTGGGTTGGCTACAGTAATGCCTTGAGTAGTGAAAACCGTTCATAGCAACGTCCTGTACCCTAAGTATCCTCTGTATTTTCAGTTGCAACGTGGCCTTCGTTTGAGCATCGTATTACTGTCGATGAATAGTGAAAGTTGTACACATTTGAAAGATTTTGTAATGGAGTAAATTGAACAAAACCAAATGGAATCATCTTCGGAAGGTTAGTAAAATACGAGAAATCTTTAGTTCATATCAATACCTCGACACAAAATTTTTAGCTGCAGCAATACGTAGATACATTTTTTGCAAATTTTTTTATAAAATTTGAGTTTTCAAACTGTATAGTAATACAACGCCGTCATATGCTGCTTTGAAACCTACTAAAGGTTACTCAAAAAAGTAAAACAAGATTCAGCTGCTACCACTTGCTAATCAGCGACCCCGAAAACATATAAATTTACATGCATCTTGATTATGTTCTAGAATATACGCTATTTCACGTGAGGGGGTAGCCAATAGGGGTAGAAGGGGGTGGATTTTCAAAATTTTAAGATCAAATTCGTAATCAGCGACCCCGACAACCCCCGAGTAAGAAATTTAGAATCAATTACTTAATTTTTTGAGTTTTGGCCAGCTTTTCGGGAATCGGCCGCACTGTGCAGCATGCCGAATGACGTGTGTGAGTGTAAGAAATAGTTGCCTTTTTGTCAGAAGCCAACACACAAATTTTCAACCCAATGGATTCGGTCTATTGTAGTTATCCATCATCAATTCTGCTTAGGAAGACTTAAACATGGCCAAATAAGGCGGATTTCTAAGCTAACTACAGTTTCTAAATTATTTATGTGCATCGTCAAAGACAAAATATCCTCTGTTATATCCCATTTTTATGTTTAACATTTGTTATGTCCCAATCGCCACGGGTTTGTTCGGGGCAAATTTACGTTAATGAATTTAGCTGCCTTTACGGAGGATTGTTTGGATACCTTTCAAAGGCGGAATGGATTAAATTTATACAGATTTTTGATAGGGCGGCTTTTGATAGGGTCTCTCCCCAATACTAATAGCTAAACTTGACGTTTTCAGTTTTCATTCTCAATTTATTAAGTGGTTAATTTGCTATCTTAATAATAGGCACTGTGACGTTTGACCCGGTAATGTATCGTCTTATTTTTTGTTGCATCCTCTTGTGTCGCTCAAGGTAGTGTCCTAGACTCTTCACTATTTGTCCTCTTCATTAACAATATTTGCTTCTATTATTCCTGTGATTTTCTTCTACATGCAGATGATTTGGAAAACTATTATGACATTAATTGTCCAGAAGATTCATTCTTTCACCAGGGGAAGTTGAGTAACTTATACAGTTAAACTGTTGTACTCGTCCTTAGTTCGGTCCAGATATTCGGGCTGAGACCGTTTCACGCAGTCTATTTTAATAGATTAGATTCTGTTCAGAGTGCTTTTGGGCTCTTTGCTTTGCGCTCGATGAAAGTCATAGATCCCACTCTGGCCTATCGCTATCGTAGCTTACTATACATCTCATATAAAGGGTTTTCCAATAAGAGGTGTTATTTTGATATTCAACCAAGGGTTCGTTGCTTGTGTAGCACGTAGCGCCGTCTTGTTGAAAATAAACGTTGTCCAGATCAGTACTATCCAATTCTGGCCATAAAAAATCGTTAGTCATCTCTCGATAGCGCAATCCATTCACCGTAACTTTTTCTTCAGCTTCATTTTCGAAAATGTAAGGTCCAATGACTCCGCCGGACCATAAACCGCACCAAACAGTCACACGTTGAGAGGCTTTTCAACAATAACTCTTGGATTTTCTGAGCCTCAGATCCGACAATTTTGCTTGTAGACGAAGCCACCGAGGTGGAAATGGGCCTCATCACACTTCAACGACCCAATCAGCAAAGACACGACGTTGTTGATGATCGGCCGGTTTGAGTTCTTGTGTTAACTGGACTTTATTAGCCTTAAGACCCAAATCTTTATGCAAAATACGGTGTAATGACGTTTGTGGAATGCCTAATTCCAAAGAACGATGAGGAATGGACAAACGTGGGTTTTCTTCAACACTTTCGGCTACAACAGCAATATTTTCAGCTGTTCTTGAGCGACGTGCACTTCACATCACTAACTTGTCCCAACAGCTCGAATTTTGTCACCAATTTCTGTATTGCGTGAGTAAGCTTAAGCGTCTATCGTTCCATTTTTATTAATGGCGTAGTTTCTACTTGCCAAATATCAAAAAATGACAGCTTCAAAAGTGACATCTACCGAAATAGCGGCCTATTCAAAATAACACCCTTTACTTGGAATCTTCTTAGCGTGTTCTGCTCTCGATATGTTTTGTCTTTGATATTTGTGCGGGCTCAATGGATTGTCGATATCTGCTCCATAAAATCCATTTTAGTGTTCCCTCACTCATTTTACGTTGTAATGAATGGTTTTTGCGGGTATTGCTAAAACTATTTAAGGGACGAATGTTCCTTTTAGGAGGACGTCAGCTCAATTCAATGCTTATCATTCTTCCTTAGACTATGATTATTCTTACTCTAAGTCTACTTTTGAAAATTTACTTATAGGATGTTTGTCATAAGACCTTTGTTTGTGTCTATCTGTAAACATTATGTTTCTGAATTAATAATTAAATAAATAAAAAAATAAATAAACAGCTGTTCGAGAACTGCCCAATTCCATTTCGATCATTTTCAGATACGATTTATTATTTTTTGAAATGAAATTACGCGTTTTTCGAGGTTTTCTAGGAGTGGAATTGTGGATGACCGCAAATTTTCCAAGCACTTAGACAATATTGCCCATTTTACTTAAGTCCTAGAGAGAATTTAAAGAAGGCTGATTCACCCAACTGCGGGAAGAGTTCATTGCTCCTCATCAAATCCCTCCTTAGGAATCTTAGCGGCTTGTCGAAGATTGTAGTTCGCCCATTCTCAATGTAGCCGCTATATAATGACCTAAACTTACATAGTAAACGTTTCGCTACCCAATTCGAATCGCTTGCGCTACTCATAAATTTGCGTGCGTGATACAAAAACACTCCATTTCCTTAGTGCGGTTGGTAGATAATTTTTCTTAACTCATTTTCTGAGATGGCAGATTAAGTAAAGCTGTTTACGTCCAAATGTGATACTTTTTGTACAATATGGCAATGCTGTGCAATGAACTCATCTAATTGAAGAAATGCCCCAGTTCAATAAGTTTAGAATAGGAGACTTAATTAACCGAGTTAACCTACTTAAATGCCATATACTCCTATTTGGTTTGGTTAACCCGATAAAAGGTTTGTTTTTTTTCGAAAGGATTAGAGAAAATAAATTTCAGTGAATGTCGCTGCCACGCGAAATGGCTCTAACTTCTCCTCACATAAATTCATTGCTTGTCATGAAATATAACATAAGAAGGGGCACCATTTTGTTGAAACAATATCCTTGGGAGATCTTACTATCCGTCATTGACAGTGAGCGTAGCTCCTTTCACAAGCTCGAAGAAGGAAAGACCGATAATACCACCGGACCAAAACTCACATCAAACCGTGACTTTTCGGGAGAGTGTTTCATTCACGGATACTCAAATCCGGGCGCTTCTAAATGGTTCGTGGGTCAAAGTGGTGATTCATCCAAAATCCAACGGGCGCTTCCGCTCCTTCTTGTTGCCGCATCCTCGCTACCAACTTGTTTAATGATTATTTTTACCGTGACTTTATCCAGTATGTGCAGTTTATGAACCATATTAGGTTGTTAACGTCTCAGCCAGACAGTTGTTCGGGACTTTCGAGCAGTGGTTTGCCCAGGTTACACATTGCCTCCTGCCTCGTTTTTCTTCGGTTGTTGAATGGTAGTCGCGCACCCTCCCATTCGACTACGGCGGCTCTAAATGGCGGCCACTCGTCACTGCCAAATTTGCTTATTTACGAAGCGACTTAACTTTTCCTCTGATTTCGATAATAAATTTTAACAATTTCGATGGGCTGTTGAATAGAATGGCGGTTTGTGGTTAAATGTCACGACTAATGTGACCAATTTGACTTTTGTAGCTTTATCAAGATGACCGCTATATATAGTGCTGTCGAAGCTATCAGGAAAGAAAACCGAAGGAAAACAATCCAATGAATCCATTTCAACTGGTGCGATTTTCGAAACAAATACCCACAATAAAACGGTTCTAAGTTCTCTGAGAAAATAATATTATATTATATTTTAAAACTTCTGGTCATAAAGTCAATAGAGAACCTCGTGAGGCTTAACTAAACTCTGTTCTACTCTTGACTCCATTTGAGTTACATTCATGTAGATGCGAAATACTTTATGGCTACCCATGACTGCCCTAGTACTCCTGCCTTTCAAATTCACTCTCAATAGGCTTCTGTAGCTGGTGATAGCCATGCAATACCGTTCAGACCCATCAGTCATTTGCCAATACCCTTCAGACATTGATTCTAGATTAGGTTAGATTATGGTGGTAGTCAGTTTGCACGACCAACTCACTTAGACCTTACAGGTCCGTTGTGATACCACTGTGCTGCACGGGAACCCTATTTACTTTCCTTCGTGGAACCATTTTGTGGCTCTTATGAAGCGCAGGATTGATCCCATCCCTACGCCAGACAGTTCGGTAAGAGAATTGAAAAATATTAACCTAGAAAACCTGCTCGGATTTAAGCAGAGGCTGAAAAATTGCAAAGGAAGTGCTCAACTCTTTCTTCCTCTTTCTCATCTCTGCAACTTCTGCAATATTTATGGGAGAAAACTCCTAGTCTCGAGGAATGTCTGCCGAATAGCCAATGACCGGTTATACAAGCCACGACCTTCGAGATATCATCTCTTGAGACACTAAGCAATTCCTTTGTCCTTTTCTTGTCTATTTGCGGCCATAGTAGCCTAGCGGCTACGAATGTGGCTTCATCTCTCCATAACCTTAATGTATTTGATTAATAATTTACTCGTGTCCAACGATATTCCAATAGTGCTTTTATCACTGAGCAGTTGAAGAGCAGTATCTTTTCTGACTAGCTCATCAGCTATACAGTTTCCCTCAATATCTCTGTGCCTCGGAACCCAAATAAGGCTTGCATTGATTCTAGATCTCCATATTCTGTGAGTTTACCCGTTTAAATATGCGCACTAGACGTCCACTTAAAGGCAAAAACAACTTATTCACATACCCTACTTTTCACGTTTTCATTCTGCAAGCGGTCCCATTCCCTTTTCAGACGTTACACTCAGCTTCTTTTGTCTTTTGTGACACGGTCCTTCGTTTGGCAAATATTGTAGTATTTGAAGTTTTTTTTATTTTCGATACCAGATTGGACAGTTTTGACTGCCTATAGACCAGGCATTGCAACTATTCCAAGGCAAAAACTTTTCTCATGCCTTTAAATGCAATGCAATTCTTACTCCAGTTTTGAGACAAATTCGGCGCATAGAGTAACAGTCGCCTACTTTTCTAAAAAAGCCCAACGTAGTGAGGTCAAACTGAATTATATTAACATTATTCAGGACATGATTCTAATAAACCATGATTTAAGTGCATAAATAACTTCTCGCTCCAGTGCGCATAAATAAAGTAGCGCAAGGCAACATTTTGTTGCAATGTAAGTGTTGTGAATGACAGCATTAATTCTTAGAAATTTCGGATACTTCGTCAACCATTCTGCCCCGCTGTTACACTGTTATCGTAAAGTGTGTCCAACCAATTAAACTTGTGAACTCGATGGTCCCCATCGGCAACGGGGACATACTTTGAAGGGGTGCCACTCATCACAAAACAAAAGAAAAAAACAAAAAACTTGAAATCCATCAAAAAGCTTACGAAGCAACATAAATGTGGCAAAGAACACATCCGTGGCATTTATGAAGCCATCAATGGCGCTCGTGGATAACAACATCCAAATAACAAACACCAAACAATACAACAATAACAACTACACAAATACGCACATCACCATTTTATGGGCTCGTGGTGTGCTCATACACGAGCATCTGAGAGCACTCGGGCTGTTTTGGACCTACACATAAAAGCAGCCATCAAGTACAAAGTTTGGCAACATTTATTACCCCGTTCGCCCGATAAAAATAAGAAGCAACACTTAAAAGTTGCAATTGTAAATTTTAAAATGTCACTGCTTGACGATGGCTTAATGTTGCAAACATCTCGCGAATTGGTGAATGTGCATGGGCGATGAAAGCACAACTATTGACAGCAAAACAACAACAAAATTACATACGAAATTCCATCCACTTTTTTGTCTCAAAGCCGAAACCTGCTTACTTAGTAAGCTCACCAAGTTGTTTGGGTTAATTGTTGTGGTGCCCCATTGCCCGCCGACCCGGCTGCGTCCCCCTCTTTAAGTGAAACTTCAGTAAGTAAAGAGACTTCGCTGTTGTTTTCTGGCGAGCAAATAAAATTTATTTCTGTTCATACAAACGAATACTGCATTAATCTAGAAAATAAATTCAAAGAAAATTGAATCGCGAGAAAAAGGCAGAGAAATACCGAGGGATTGACCTTGAGTGGGTTTGAGTTTAATGTTCCTTTTTTATATTTTCTATTCATTCTCATGTATGTGTGTATATATGTATGAGTGCCGCTAGCTGTTGAGGCTTGGCGAACTGTAGCTCAACGTTGGCCAGTCCAGCGTTTGGGCCGCTTCACTTGCGCTGGTGTCTGGCATAGGTGGGTTGACTGCATCGACTGCTTAGAAGCACTTGCGGTGCACAATGCCGGGACCGGACTCATCATATTCTTGTTTAGAGATCCACATCTGCTGGAAGGTGGACAGAGAGGCGAGAATAGAGCCACCAATCCAGACGGAGTATTTACGCTCTGGTGGGGCAATGATCTTAATTTTGATGGTGGATGGAGCCAAGGCAGTGATTTCCTTTTGCATACGATCGGCAATACCTGAATTTGCATGTAAATTCATTTAAGTTTCATCTTTCATCAACGTATGCGTAACAAAAAGAGGCTTCACTTACCTGGGTACATGGTGGTGCCACCAGACAGTACGTTGTTAGCGTACAAGTCCTTTCTGATATCCACATCGCACTTCATGATTGACTGGTAGACGGTCTCGTGGATACCGCACGATTCCATGCCCAAGAATGAGGGTTGGAAGAGCGCTTCGGGTGTGCGGAAACGTTCGTTGCCAATGGTGATCACCTGACCATCAGGCAACTCATACGATTTCTCCAGAGATGAAGAGGCAGCGGCAGTGGCCATTTCCTGCTCAAAGTCCAGGGCGACATAGCACAGCTTCTCCTTAATGTCACGCACAATTTCGCGCTCAGCCGTGGTGGTGAAAGAGTAGCCACGTTCCGTCAAAATCTTCATGAGGTAGTCAGTCAAGTCGCGACCAGCTAAATCCAGACGCAGTATGGCATGTGGCAGAGCATAACCTTCATAGATGGGCACAGTGTGCGAGACACCGTCGCCTGAGTCCAGCACAATACCAGTAGTACGGCCGGAGGCGTATAGTGACAGCACAGCTTGAATGGCGACGTACATGGCGGGAGAGTTGAAGGTCTCAAACATGATTTGGGTCATCTTCTCGCGATTAGCTTTGGGATTCAGTGGTGCTTCAGTGAGCAAAACTGGGTGCTCCTCAGGCGCCACACGCAACTCGTTGTAAAATGTATGATGCCACACTTTCTCCATGTCATCCCAATTGGTGATGATGCCGTGCTCGATGGGATACTTCAGGGTGAGGATACCACGTTTGCTTTGAGCCTCATCACCGACATAGGCATCCTTTTGACCCATACCGACCATCACACCCTGATGACGTGGGCGGCCCACTATCGAGGGAAATACTGCACGCGGAGCATCGTCACCGGCGAAGCCAGCCTTACACATACCGGAGCCATTGTCCACGACCAGAGCAGATGCTTCTTCATCACACATTTTGGCTGATTAGAAGTTTCCACTGTAAGTTACACAAGTAAAAATACTGATTAAAACGGTAATTCGATATCCACTGTGCGTCCGGGAGGTTCACTCGAGGTGGGCCGTAAAGAGATTGTGTTGACTGTTGGGCGAACTTACACAACAACTACTTAAATACACTAAATCCAAACTAACGGCGGACGGCAGGACCTGCAGCAACGTGTGAATTCCGACGTGACAGCGACCAAAGTGATTCTTTGGGGTTGGACGCAACGGCTTTTAAATTGAATATGTCGCTCTCGCGAAACGCAATTCTCATTTTGATGCCTCATCACACATATCACAATTTTCTCACTTACAACAAATACATTTCTATAATATTACTACAAAGCAAATAACTGCAGATAAAAAATAAATAAAGAAACATAAGAATTGTTGCCGCAGAAGAGACTTTTTGAGGGGCGACCAAGTGAGATAAATTTCTATGCGGATGAATTGTGATTGCCTTCGAAATGAGACACAATTCGGTTGCCAAAAAGTAATGAAATTTTCAATGTGTGTGATTGTGCGGTTAGTACTGTAGGTAGTCAGAGAAAGGGCATGAAATGTAGGCGCGCAGGATCAAGAAAAATTTTTACTCGCCTTCGTTCTTTGTTTTCATTTGATTATAAATATAAATGCGGTATGCAATACCGTCGAAGTGAGAAAATACTCTTGGCTGCTGCACGATCGCCATAGATGGTGTGGCATGCAGGGCAATCATTCATGCTACACTGTCTGACAAAAGTTGTTGTATACAGTGATGATGGGCAAGTCGTTTGCGCCCTCACTTTGATTAATGATCATTGCGGCTGTGGACATTGCCACAGTAAACGGTTATATGAGATTTTGTAGTAAGAATTGCAAACATCGGCTGGCGGACTTTAATTTCGATTTAAGTGAAGAATATTTAAGATGCTCTTGTTGAAAATCCTCAACAGAGTCACAATGGAGATATTTCATTAAAAGAAAAATGTCTTAAGTTTTTTAAATTGAGATAATTATTGCAATAAATGGGTGATGAACGGTGAGAAAGATATTTGTAGGACGAAATTTATTCGATTGTATCATAAAAACCAACGGACAATCAGAGATGGATTGAACTTTTAGCGCCCCTCTTTACATAAAAGATAATGAGGCACTGGAGAGGGAGTTCATCTGAGATTTTATGATCGGCACCATATCTTTGTAGCTGGCCTAAAATCTTAGAAACCAACCAGCTAAACGCCTTGTTAATTTTTTAACTCTTAAATGCGCATTGCTCCTTTAATGCAACGAACTGAAACTCGCTCCTGCAACCATTTAATTTAGTTTTCTTCTGTTTAGTATACACATTTTGTGAGTTTGAAGCATTAGAAACATGTTTTTCACCAGTTGGCCACACTTATCATTTCCTCTGTTGATGTTTTCTTATTGTAAAAAGTGAGTGAGTGTTAATTTGAATTTTTGCAATTTAATTTGCTTTAGCAGGTAAGTTAAAAAAACATTTTTATTTTTAAATAAGATTAAATAACCTTTTGGTTTGGTACTCATAAGTCCACGTACCCGTTAAGTGTCAGTAGTGATGCGTTTGATGAATGTTCGGCCTTTGAAATCATATATATATTTGGCGATATCAACGCGGTCTCTTTTTTGCATCAAATTCAAATCCTTCGGGACCAACTTTGCAGCAAAAGGGTGCAAACCCAAATCATTAACTACAATGCCCTGAACGGATCCATAGGCACTGTTAAATTTCTCAGCCAGCTCTCTGATGGGTAATTGGCGGTTATTGATAAATTGTTATTTCATTTTATTGATATTTTCCCCAGTTTTCGATTTCGACAGCCTGCCACTACGCCTGTCTTCCTTGGTGGACTCACGATCTCTTCTGATCGCGATCTCGTTAACGGCTGTTTCCTTTAAAGTATCATTACCGAAACAGTTTTCCAACATTTCTAAAGTTTTCGCAGAATTGAAACTTACAACCTAAATTACAAACTCTTCTTTCACATTAAATTTTTTTACTTGAATATGGTATAATAAAATTAAAATAAAAGATGAATCGTCCACCAAATAATAACACCTCAATATCTTACTAGTCTTGACTATTGTTTTTTACTTGTTTATTGTTTATTATTTTTGAATACGGTACTGCATTAAACAGGATGGATAGTCGCTATAACTACATACCCTGCATCCTGCATTTAAAGGAGCCCGGTTCGTGTTTTGCTAATATTAATGAGAGCCTGTTATCCTCTACTCCAAGATAATTGCGAAACTAGATACATAATTTAAACTACATACATAATTTAGACATACATAGATGAACATTTTCTTTATGAAAGTAGTTTTTTGTTCAAAAAGTTCCAATTGGGCAACGCAACGCAGAATTTCGCATTTGTAGATTGGTAAATAAAAATTTAAATGGAAATAATTTTTTTTGTTGTAGAATGATTTGTATCTTCTAAGCAAGCAAAAAAACTAAATACACTTTAAGGGGACCCGGTGGTCTAGAAATTTCAAAAAATCGAGTTTTTGTTTTTCCGATAATTCCGAGTTTTCGTAAGTATAATATCTTAAGAACTTATTATGAAATTTTCATGCGCGAATTCCCAATACTATAGCTTCTACAGCCCATTATCTAGGTAGAGAGCCGCGCTCCTGTACCTCAAACATTAAGCTCATTTATCTCGAAATTACTTTTTTTGATTAAAAAACTGAAAAAAACCGATTTCAAATGTCGAATTCAAAACCGCGCCACTTGGTCAATTTTTTTTTTTATTGTTCTAAAGGGTGAGTTTTTCAGAGCTACAGGAAAGTTTTTGACAAAAACACACGTAAAACTCAGAAAAATGCATTAAATTTTTATTTAAATCGATAGCACAGTCCATATAATTTAATGTTTGAAGATTATTTCATGCAAATGTTGACCGCGACTGCGCTTCAAATGGTCCATCCGCTTAGTCCAATTTTGGCATACTCTTTCAAATGTTTCGGTCGGTATCTCACATATAAATGCTTTAATGTTGTCTTCCAATGCGTTAATTGAAGCAGGCTTGTCTGAGTAGACATGAGCTTTAACATTGGGCAAATTTCACGGTAGCGCTCACCATTCACAGTTACGTTACGATTCGCAGCATCTTTGAAGAAGTACGGTCCATTGATACCTCCAGCCCATAAACCGCACCAAACTGTGACCTTTTCTGGATACATTGGTAGCTGTTGCAATTCTTTTGGCTGATCTGCACTCCAAAATCGACAATTCTGCTTATTTACGTACCCATTGATCCAAAAATGAGTTTCGTCGCTGAACACAATTTTTCGACTTTAAACTTTCTTAACAAAACACGCATTTTTATAATAAAATTCAATGATTTGCAAGCGTTGTTCGTTTGTAAGACTATTCATGGTTAAATTATAGACCAAACTGAAGATGTTTGACAGTGAAACAAAACACGAAACGTGCGTCAGCTGTTTAAACCAACCGTTTTAAAAGATAATAGCTAAAAAATCACCCATTAGTTCGGGACATAGCTACAGTCATACTGATTTATAATTTTTTTGGTTTTTGTGTTTCAGATAAATAGGTAGAAGAGCCAAAATGGAGAACACCGCCTAAATCCAATTTTTCGGAAGGGTCAACTGCGGCGCCATTTTGAACATTATTAAAATTTAAAAATGTTTTTTTTTCATTTTTGAATGTAGAAGTTAAAAAAAGCTTAAAAAATTAAATATCGCTCTTCATTTTTTTTATTATAAAAAAAAAATTCTTCAAAATACCCTAAATTTTTGAGCTCTAAACCACCGGTAGTTAACTTAAGTGTACAGCTATGTGCATAACATAGATACACAAACAATAAGCGATATTTAAAAAATTCTTCAAATAAAATAACAAAGAATTTGTTCGGCATTAGCCAGAGTGGTTACGGGGCTTGGAATTAAATTTATGACTGCGATGGAGTGCAGAAGATTTTCGAGGAATCCTGTTTTTTAGAGCTTAATTAAATTGTTGGGGAAACAATTTTATTTGATGACTCTGAAACATGAGGAAAATATAAGGCTTTAGTCAAATGAGATGGAGTGTATTTAAGATGAACGATGTAAAAATATCGGTTGAATGGGGCAGCGTTTCTTTGTACTCGTATCTATAGAGACTCAAATTCCCGCAGTGGAAAGAGTTTTAGAAAAATTCGCTGAAGGCAAGCGACGAGTCGCAGTCAAATTGTAGTAATTTTTTTTTTGTTTGATGTGGCTTTGTACTTGTTCTATTGGGGCTTATATTTAATTGTATTCATAAAAAACCTATTTTCTTTGGTTTTATTCTTAACTTTGTTTGGAAGATTCAGAGGATTTCCAACAAAAGCACACCCAAAAATAGTTCTGGTTGCGCGCCTAGATGGCAGTAATTATATAACGTGTGATTAGATTGGAGGTATTTTCTCCAATAGGGTGTTTTTGACAGATCAGGCGTTACTACTGTAAAACTAAATACATATTTTTTTCAGTATTCATTGATATTTCAACATAAAAAACTTACGCCTCAACAATATTTACAAATTATAGATTTGCCTTATGAAAATCGATGGCCTGTGAAAACTGATCACCGCGTGCTCATTCAAACTTAAGGAAGTAGTCTGGTCAAATACTCATTTTTTATAGACATTTTTCAGGAATTTTTTTTTGTTAAGAAAATAAAAAGCGTTCGTTTTGATTATATAGACACTAGGCCGGGTCGATTTGTGGGGAGGCAAAAATATCGCCCATTGCTCTGTGAAAATCATATTCTAGGGATCAAAATAAGAAACTTTGCCGAAGGAACCATACCTCTAAAACGAATTCTGATGTCCCCCAATTTGGGTCGAACCTTTTAGTTTCTTTTCTCATGTAAAGGCCAAATACGGTGATATTTTGAAATGAGTGTATGGGGAACCCCACAGGGGAGTTGCAAGGGGTGTGCCACTGGCATGGGTGGATCGGCCGTTCAAAGTTAGTGGGGGTCGGTCATACATTTGGACTCGATTGGAGCACTCTAAATGGGTCAAAGTGGGATTTATAGTTTCTTATTTGGATCCCTAGAATACGATTTTCACAGAGCAATGAGCGATTTTTAAATCGACCCGCCCTAATAGACACATACCTTTTTTTCAAAAGTCCGCCATTTTGTTATTTAAAAAAAAATTTCCCATTGTCACACCTGCCAGAACGACAAGCTTACATAATAATAATCAGTTTAACTTTTTCGTTTCAGATCTCCTGAAGGGCCAAAATTCTGTTGACAAGCCACCTATCTTTTTTTTAACACGCTTACTTTGGTGCCACCCTGCTACAAAAAAATATGTAAACAAATTTTTTTGAATACTATTTGATGTCAATAATAACATACTATAAAATTAAAACGATCGCATTTTATTTTCTTAAACAAAAGTTTCTAAAAAATATCTACAAAAAATATATGCAGCGATGGGGCCCATTTTTGCTCAATGGCTACGTGAATAAGCAAAATTGCCGTATTTGGGCTGAGGAGCAACCCGAAGCCACTCAAGCACAGACGAGGCTGGCGCCAATGTAACAATGAATGGCGAACCATTATAAGCCTTTTGACTTTTTGATGCCAGAAATTGAAGCCCGTGACCTCCACAACATTTGGTTCCAACAAGGCGACGCTACTAGTCATACAGCTCGTGATACAATGGATTTACTGCGTCGTCGTTTCGATGAGTAATTTATCTATCGTCTCGGACCAGTGAATTGAGTCGAGTGAGGCATTGGAAGCCAACATTAGTAAAGTTATTCACGGGATACCCACGGAAGTCCTCCAGCGAGTCATTCAAAATTGGTGTTTGCGGATGGCCGAATTACGTTGAAGTTGCGGTCAACATTAGCTCTTTAAAAATAAATGTCATGAATGGTTCTACACACAGATAATAGGTGGCGCTATCAATTTGAATTTTAGTTGTGTTATTACAATTTAAAATACGATATCCCTAAATTGATCACCCTTTGCTATATGCACGTATAAAAGCAGAATAAAATATTTTAAGCATCAGATCTATAATTCTAATTTGGTCTTAATCAGGGAAATAAACCAAGAAGCCCATTGATTTTTTTTATTTTGACTCCTGAACTGATAAACGGGATTCTGAGACATTCTGCGTATCCTTAAAAGGTGATTTCCGTAGCACATTAAGTGAAAGACAAATATCTTTTACGAATGAACAAAACGGTTGTGCATGTCATATACAAACATACATACATATATATGTAAGTATGTAAGTATGTAAATACGAATACGAAGGTATTTATACATCTCTCTCGAAGATCATTAACATCATAAAGTGAAGTGTATTCGCATTTAAATATAAATACAAAGATTGTATCTGTGTACTGCGCACACATACCTATGCACATGCGAATTAATATGCCCACTCAACACGCTCGCATTGAGTTCAGCCACAAAAGACAATTGAAACGCTACATGCAATATGTAAATTTAGCGAAATTCCACAGCGAAAAAGAAAAGTTCTGTACGAAACCAAAAATATTTCGCAAATTTCGCCATTCCGGCACATCAACGTCACAAACAAATGTACCAGGCATTAACACACGGATGCCTCGGGAACGATCATGATGGGGTAGGGTGCAGACACATTGCCAATTCTGACAAGTGGCTGATTTTATTTATAACATGCAACACAGCGCCGTTGTATGCCACATGCATTTAGGTAAATGCTAAGCAAAACTCAATTTGCTTCTTATTCCTACCATCAGCGCTGACACGGATTAGCTACTAGCCGTGTGTGTGTGTATGTATGTATGTATGTAGCACTGCATCAATTGTAGACATAACTAAAAGATACAAAATTGCGTTGGTAGGAAGCTTCATTTAAACTGTGAAAATCATAAATTACCTTTTGGCACAGAAGATTTTCTAATTCACGCGAAAGACGACAAATTGTTGAAATTTCTGTTTTATTGCTGGTAATGAATTATGAATTATGCGTTCGCATATTGAACCATTTAAATTTGCTAATGTTGCAACTTGAAGATCCCACTATTAAATATGTATGAATAATAGTTTTGAATTAGCGGGCATTGGTGCGGAATTGTGAATCAGTGGATGGTTAAATGACATGTGGAACTGAAGCGAATTTGGCGGAAAGCGTGCGAAATTTATGAATGGGAATTTAGCTGCGTAAGAATGGAAAATAATTGAAACATTAAATACTGAAATAAATGGAAATGAGAAATAAAAAGTCTAGAATTTTGTGCCAAAATATGTATATATGAAAAATATGAAAGTCAAAGTGACTGAGGTGCAAGTGATATGTAATTATTGTAATTATTCATTGCAAATGCATAAGTAGGTTTTCATATATTTTTATATGAAACTGGTTTCCAGTGTATTTTTCTATGATAAGAATAATTCCGTTGTCCATAGGTCCACATTATGTGGAGGTTTTGAGAAAAAGCGGTAAAAGCCCAGAAATCGTGTTTTTACTTGTCCTCAAATTAAACTTGAATCTTAAGCTGCCAAAAATATTAGTTTGGAGAAAAAGAGATCCATTATTTCCAAGGTGGATGGCTGTAGTGATTGACATCTAGTAAAGTATCGATCAAACAATTTAAAATTTATGCTCGTTGTCGAGGTGACATTTCACACTAAAAATTATACTTATATTCAGGTGTGAGTTACAGGGTGTTAATAACGGGACTCAACAAAGAGAAAATTCGGTACATTATACAGTTTTTCCTTGATAAAGCCCAAAACGCCAGTCCGCTGATTTTCTGTGAATGGTATTTATGGTGCCAATACCGCAATAGCAATTTACGTGCAATTTTGGTTTCGACAATTCCGTTCAGGCATTCTTGATGTTAAAGAAAATGTCGAAAATGCCAAAAAAATCACAGAAATAATCGAAGTTTACCGGCATCTTAGTTGTTCTAGCATCCCCCAGGAGCTAAAGATGGACTATAAAGCAGTTCTAAACTTTTTGCGCAAAGCTTTTATGCATGATTTTTCCCCCCAAACTAATATATGCAAGCTCCAGAAAAAATTAATAAAGGATCTTTTAAAAGATGCGCTTAGATGTTATTTAGAAAAAATACATGCAAAATTTTGGTTTCTTTTAAGTTTCATATTTCACTATATTTATTCAAAATACGGCCCTTAACAATTATAGTTGAAAAATTTCATCATTTAAATGTCCACCATGAGCACAGCACGTCAACCAAAATCTGCCTGTTTCATGTCGACTCATGAACGTCTAATTGTTGAGAAGGTCGAGATATCGATCTTAAAGGTTGTACAGCAACAATTTGTACTACAGCAGAAAATTCTCAACCGAACTTGTAGTTCATGATTTCCCAGTCCATTTTGTATCCCAGCCAGAACCAGTTTCTTGAAATTGGTTCACCAACCTTTGAAATGTCGATTCATTCGGACAATAATTTCCTCCAAAAAAATCACAAACTTTGCAATATATTGTTCTTAAAGATCGACCATTTTCGGAATAAGTTTCAATAATTTTAACGCCTTTTTCTATTGTGTAAAATTGGGCATCTGTCTACTTGACAAGTGTCAAATATGACATAAAAAACAAATACCGTCTAGGAGTTTTTCAGTACAGACACCTAGGCGAAAGACCCTTTAGTTTTAAATAATATTGAAATAAATCGGAGGAGCCTGAAAGCCCAAAGTGTTCGTTTTACTCAATGTAATTTAGTAATTGCAATCCGATCATAATCAGTGGGCTTTAAAATGTTATCCCAATTTCTCACATGGAAAAAAGGGAATTTTGTAGCCCAGTGTTATTAAAGTTATGTATAAAAGTTAGAAGAAAAAATGTTTATTATAGAATGTATGAGAAAGTCATAAAATATTCAAGCAGTGCCAAGTTCTACATGTTTTCTGGTGAACCCTTTTGTTCCCAACGAAGAATCGGAACAAATAATTGCAGCGTTGGTTAACTTATTGCTGCGCATTGCGGATGGTACGGCTACAATTTGAAAGTTAAAAGTTCTCATATAAGAATTTTTTTATTACATTTGAGTAAAAAAAATTTGTTTCGATCACTTGAAACCTTCACTTTGTATGGAATTTTACTCTCCTTGGTGCGAGTAATAATTGCAATAAAATCATAGCTAACTACTTTAAATTGGTAAAAAAAATGTTCAATAAATTTCGATTGATCACGAAACTGACTCTCGCACAGATCATATATCACCACATCAGTCACTACTGTAATCCAGAATGCAACGATGACCAACACGAACTTTCAGGGTAACACCAATCCGACTGTAAAGTGGTTAGAAATGTAGAAGCGCCGTTGGAATAGAAAAAATTAGCCATTCCAGTTATCCCAGGCATGAAAGCCAAACAAGCCCTATAATTAAAAAATACGTAAGATGCAAGGTACCAGTAGATAGCCAAAAAGTTCATCTTCAGTGTTCTGTTTAACCCCAAAATAATTATTTTTTTAGTTTTAGTCCGATTCATTTGAAGTCCGATATTTTTTAGCCATTCAGAGAAATGGAGTAGACTGACATCTGCTGGTAGTGCAGTAGTAGTAGCGAAATGAATATCAATAGTCATTCAAATTCTATAGTTTTGACACCAGCTGATATAACTGACTGTCACAGCTGCCTTATCAAGGTTGCCATTCAATTCAATGCTCTCCCTTAAGAGATCTCTAGTTTTTGTTTTATTTTTTTCTTATTAGAAAATACGATATTATGCAATTGCTCACTTTCGACTTCGCCCAAGACTTTCTATCGAGCCGATCAAGGAATTTGAAACCCAACCGAGAATCTTTGTTTACAAAAAGCACTCTCTTAAGGGGGAACACCACTGTGACTTTAAACGAGTTTTTCTCAAAACTACTTCTCTGAACGCAGTGGCCCCGGTTTCTCAAAGGCCTATGAACCGATTTTAATTTTTTTTTTTTAATTTTTAAAAATTCCAAAAATTAATATTTTTTCAAGCCATTCAAAAACAAAAAAGGGTAAAAACACAAACTCAGTTTTCAAACCTGCATGTTTCCTGAGCCTACCCCTAGATGAGCTAGACGAAGATGACCGGTGATATGCCCTACACTGACAGGGCTACCATTACTGTTAAAACAACAACAACAATAACGATGGCCATTGATGTATAGATTAAGAAATTTTTTGGGTTTTTGCTTTCAAATGATTTTTCACCGCTGTATCATGGCCACCAGGCTGCATCAGTTTTTTATGACGTCATTGCATTACTATTAATAACAATTGTAATTTTTAATACTTTTTAATAAAAATTTGTGTGAGTATATTTGAATATGTGTTAAATAAATTATAATTTATCCGATCCTCATATAATCATCCCTACTTATAAAAAAAATTCATGAAAATCACTTAATTTTCACGCATTCACAGTGGTGTTACCCATTAAGGGGTCCCGGTGGTCTAGAAATTTCAAATATCGATTTTTTGTTTTTTCGATATTTCGGAATTCAAAAATTTAAATTCAAAATCACGCCATTTTGTAAAAATTTTTTTTGGTCTAGTAGCGGGACATAGTTACAGTCATACCGATTAATAGTTAATAATTTTTTTGGTTTTCATGTTTCAGATAAATAGAAGAGCCAAAATGGAGAACACCGCCCAGATCCAATTTTTCGGGAGGGTCAACTTCAGCGCTTTTTTTTAATTACTAAAATTTCAAAAATTTCAAAACTTTATTCATTTTTGTTTGTAAAATAAGTTAAAAAAAAGGCTAAAAAATTTAAATAGTGTTTTTCATATTTTTTAATGTAAAAAAATTCCTGAAAATACGCAAAATTTTCGAGCTCTAGACCACCGGGACCCCTAAAGCTGAATATGGAAACTGAAAGTAAATAAATAACTCAATGATAATAAATAGAATAAATAGTAAATAATAGTCTCACATTCCTATTTTACGGCGCAAAATCTTAAACGATGATGACTTTAGATGTGGCGAACATTAGGAGTTTTTGGTGAAAAGGATCTGTGGAAAATTTCTGAGGCCAGTTAATTAGGGTCCAACGGATCGCATGGTAGGTCAAAAGTTATTTGAAATAATCCTTGCTGTGGTAGGAAAGAAAAAGGATGAACATCTCTGTGTTAAAGAGAGTATTTGTGTTTACTCGGCGATTGAAACTTTCAGATCAGTGTGAACAAAATAGAAAAATTTACTTCCGAACATTTTTAAAATGCAATGTAGTAAAACTAGGAGGTACCATGCCTAGGTGGTTTGTTTTGATTATCTTCGAATTAGAATTTCTGAAAGGAATACATTTCGGTATTTTTCCAGGTTCGTCTATTCCCGAGGTTAGGTGAGAATAAACTAGCCAGTAGGTACTCTCACCTCTCTTATGGTGTTTGTTAGTGAGCTCCCTATTAACAGAAATGCAAGACTTCGTTCACATTCAAGCTGACGCGGATTATCAGACTCAGATTAATCTCTCAGAGAGGTTTGTGCAGAAACACAGAGGTCCCTGACTCAGACTGATGAACGGCACAGTTTATAGGAACTTCCTGTCCATCCCAGAAATACAACTCTAATCTTGTTCATGCGGAAAAGGAAACTGGAAAGCCTTAACCTACTAATGCGTACTGCTTAAGGTATGCTGGCGGTGTTTCAATCGCAAGTCTGTGCAATATTTCAAGTACGAACTGACTGATGAATTGACAAAATGCGGATGTTGAATTGGACCATAGCCAATTTAAGGGTCGTTTATATTGGAAATAGTTGGATACATCAACATTTTCATTAACAAAACTCAAGGAAATCCCTGATGCAGTACTGACACCTACAAAACAACCAAGTATTTCCAGAAAAAACCTTACATGGTGGAGGCCAAATTGATAAACTTATTTTTCAGACAGAATAGCAGTGAGCTACGAACCCTCATACGACTAATTACGGAGCACAGTCATGAGGACGGATATTGTCTTAGGCGTCAACGATCAACGATCTGTTGTGATTTTTGCTTGGAACATGAGGATGACGTAAAGTACTTTAATTGCCGCTATCCGACTTTCGCCTGAATTAGATGGTGCATTCTAGGTCGGATGTACTGAAAATGAAAGAGTTACCATCTCTTTCACTTGACGAACTTCTATTCATAAAATAATCCGATATGCCTGAGTGCTTGAGAAAATTTCCGCCCGCTGGCCAGGTCATGGAGGAATAATTGGTTATCGACTAAATCGAACGTGTCAAAGAATGAGAAGAACATGGAAGCTGAAAGCTGTTTTTAATTGAACAATAGCAGATTTTTCGATTCCTTTCATTTCCGATAAACTACAAAGATTCTACTTTCTTCATTAAATATTTTTTTTCCCATCTGCGTGAGACCCGTCAAAGATTTTAACACATGAACACGTGAACACCTGCCTAATAAGGCTTCAGTATTTGCTCACAGGCTTTTCAGGGCAGACAGACCGATTAGCTGAAACTACAAACCTCAGAAGGATTCTTTAAAACAAATTTCTCTTGATGGTTCAAAAATGATGAGTAACACTCCATTAGGATGTTCCACGAAAAATTTTAAATACTGAATATTTAATACATCAAATATATACCTTCATCTTAAAATACAGAGCAATTCTCTGGCGTGCTTTAATAAATATCAATTTTTTTTTTAATTCGGCTGAAAATACCAGCCGAAGATTTGTCATCTTTAAGTTCCGATATATCTATATTGTGAGGCTTCAACTTAGATTTGATGTCTGAATCGCTTATATATTGAAGCAATTGATAGGCAACAGCTATCTCAAAGTTTGTTAAAATCTTCAAGAAGAACAATTTATATACAGGGTAATTTACGAATAGGCGCAGTCGCACAGTGGTACGAAAACGGGCTCGCTGTCTCAATAATGTGCATCTGTGTGATAATAACTTGAACATTTTTATGTATCTTACTAAACATATAGACTTTTTAATTAATATAATAAAATAGCACAAAGCTGCATTATAAAAAAAGGTTTGAAAATTGAAAAGGTGCAAAGGGTAAATAAAAAATAAAATAATTTGATGTTAATAGTATTCAATGTAGAACATCTTCACTGATTCTGGAATGATGTAACCGGTAATGTCTATAGTCTTTGTTTCTTCTTCTTCCAGTAACGTTGGGTGACATTCATTGTGATAAATAAATGGTTGGCAATTTTCCAACTCAACTAAATATTGGAAGGGCACTTTAAATATGCTGGGCTTTCGATTTCAACTTGAATTTAAATGATTCGCATTAAAGTGCAGAGCACAAGGGCTTAACAACTTTTGCAGCTATTGGAGAAAATACTTTTATTAAGGTCTGCGCCGAAAAAACTGGACACAATTACTCCTTTATTTCTCGGCATGCAAGTCTGATCACAATATGGTTAGTACCGTTAGAAAATCATCCAGCAGTCGTGCTTGAGAAGAGACACAGTGTGGTGCTGCCAGTGTGGTGCAGAAAATGAGCCCGGCAAACACTGTTTTCGCGTTTTCTCGGACGGCTCCGGCTCTGGGGTCTACGTGGAATCCAGCGAGACAAAACTGCACTTTGCTCTTGGAATGCATACATCTGTGTTTCAAGCGGAGGTGTATGCTGTTCAAGAAGCGATGAACTTTGTTGTATCTGCAGCGACAGCCAAGCTGCGCTTATGGCCTTAGACAGCCCCCCAACCACTTCAAGGGTAGTCGAGTCCTGTAAATCCAGGCTGAACTATGTCGGTAGGCATAATAGCCTGATGCTGACTTGGGTCCCGGGACACGTGGGTATCGCGGGAATCGAGATCTCTGACTCTTTAGCCAGGCTGGGCTCTGAGGCCAATTTTTTTGGCTCGGAGCCCGTTCTGCCACTCCCTTCTGCAGCCATTAAAGCCACGGTTAGCAAACGGGTTACTCTAACCCACAAGCAAGATTGGCAGGCTAAGAGAGGTCAAGTAGGTAGCAGATTGCGTCGGAGGTCAAGTAGGTTTAAAGAAAATTAAAAAGGAAACCCGAGTGCAGTACAATGGATTTAATTGTGTCTGAGTGCTGCACTTGCTAGTCTGACCCGACATAAAAAAAACAACCGTTAGATAGTGTGATCTATTGAATGTTTTTGCTTACCCTCGCTTCTGTTAATTTCTTGTAGTCTTTGGGAGAAAAAAATTTTGTTCAGTTGAAATTTAGAGTAATCAAACATTTCAAAAAGGTAAGTAACAAGCCAGTGACAGACAGCTGTAAACTTCGCAGGTCTAATTGAATACAAAGAAAACCATTCGAAAAGGAGGAATTTAGCATCGACAATGCCTTCTTCATTTAAATTCATAATATTATGATTTTACTTTTGGTCAGTACTTGAAGCCTTGTGCTTTCTAAAAATTTATAACAAACACATAATTCCGATTGAACAAATGTCTGTATAAGTAAACCAATCGAATCAATATTCTCTCTTCCTGCCATTCAGTGACTTATGTTACTAGTTTTACTGTAAACAAAAAAAAAAAAAACAATATACATATATAGAAATTAAATTAGATATTGAACTATTCATCGAATGGATTTGGGAGAACAAAAATCATTTTTGCGACGTCGTTATAGGGAGGATTACCACAGTGCGCCGTAGCCGAATAGGTTAATGTGTGACTGCTGTTCGCAAGTGCATATATTCGAAGCGCCGAGCGTGAAACACCTGTTGATAAAAAAATTGTTTGGCAATAGCGCTCGCTCCTCGGCAGACAGTGCCAAAAATCTGACTGTATTTCTGCCATGAAAAAGCTCCTCATAAAAAACCATCTGCTCTTCGGAGGCGACTTAAAACTATAGGCCCCTCAATTTTTGGAAAATATCAAGACGCACACGACAAATGTGAGGAAGAGGTCTGCCAAACATCCAAAAATTATCTGAGGACTTTCACATGGGCAGATACATTTCCGATTTTTAAATCACCTGAGTATACCTAAGGAGCGGTATTTCTCTATTTAAATTGGGTATTGATCTAAATATATCCGCTAGACCCGTTTGTTGCGCTTTTTCCAGCTGCAGAGAAGAAATACCGGAGCCTAAAGCTGGTATTATTCTTAGTCCCTTCGAAGTACAAGGTCCCTGCAAGTTCTTTAACTTATCAAAAGGTTTCTCATACACGAGCGTGAGCCAGGTACTGAGGGATATGTTTACCAGGGCCCTATAAAAATGATTATACAACCTGCGTATGCCACATCAATATAAAGGTAAGTACACTTAAGCATATATACATCAACCCAGCGGTTTGTGTGTGTGTCTGTGTGTGTGTAAACGATGAAATTCGATTACTGTTGTTGTACTTGCTTTGTTGCATTTTTGTTCTCGAGCAATTTTTGCTCGTCTGTTTATAATTTCTACGTTTTTGTACTTTTTAGTTTTATTAGTTGAATTTTTTCACTAACAAATTCACGCACACACATACTTAAACGTTTCTGTATGTCAGCATTTGGGGCGGAGTTTTTAATTTTCCATTTGGTGTTTGTAGTTGTTGCGTGCAATACTCGCTGCTGCCGGTTCGCCCGTAGATTTGTCAAACGCCTCAGCTGTCTATGGCTGTTGCACGCACAAATTGTCTATGTGTGTAAATGTGTGAGTGTGCATGCAACTCTATGTCCACGTTTATCATCACCACATGCTCGATGCCCTGCTGCTACTGCAACTATCCACGGCAACACGACAACGCTGCAACGAAGTGCACGCACATAAATCCAGATCTCTATTTACGCACATGCACACATCCATGCATGTGTTGCACGCGTGTATGTGTGCGTGTGCTATTGCCCATCCTCGGCTTTTTTATTTTATTTAATTCTTTTATTTTACTTTTTTAATAAAAAAAATATTAATTGTGTATTTTGTTGGTCACTTTTGCCAATTTTTTTTTTTACCCTGTCATGCAAATTTTTATTTTATTTGCCACTGCTGCATTTTTTTGATCGACTTTTTATTTTGTTTTGATAAAAAATACATAATGCAACCATTCCATGTTGCAAATGCACACGTACATACACACGCACACACATATAGCGCCTGTGAGTTTATGTCCATACGTGTCGATGGCAAATCCTGCCTATGCCTCCATTCTCTCTTACCCCTACTCATACTGGCATCGTTGAGTGGGCGCACACAGCGACAACAACACTGCGAGACAACAAAACTTGCAATAATTCACTGCTTCGCTGTTTTTTTATTAATATGTATTTTTTTTTCTTAGTTATTGTTGTTGCCGTTTCTCCCGCTGCCATTGTGTTGTCGGTCAGTGCAATGCGTTCGCACACATTTTGTGCCACCAACATTTTTCCCCAACTGCAACAAAAAGTACAAAAATCTATTTCAGTTTTTTATTTTTTTTTATTTGAGTTTTCTACTTTTTTGTTTTGTTTCGTATTTTAAAAATAAATAAAATAAGTAGTTCATTTTTTGGTTTTGTGAGCCTAGCAATAAGAGGAGTTGCATCCTACCGGAGTTTGTTCAGCCTTTTTGCTCACTCTCACTTACGGCGCCTGCGAACTGGTGGGTCGGGAATAGCCCACATTTGGTACGTAGAACAGTGGCGGATTTGATGATGTGCTGACAAAGGAAGTCAGATACAAACACCGTTATTACGCGGTTTTTAATATAATAAAAAAATTACTTTCATTAGACTAGAAATATTTCTAATAAAAGAAGGTGAAGTGAAATGTTTTATTACATATATAAAATCTCCTGATTTTTATTTAAATGTTCAATAGAAAGTTCGAAAGTTACCTACGTTTGTTTTGTACATTGTTGGCAACGCGGGAACTGGATTGAGTCTCAGGAAACCTTATGCTAGGATCAGCGCTCATGCTGGCTTCTCCCCGTTTTCTACGATATAACTAACTATAACTTCAACTAACGGCGCACTCGCATATAGGCACTCCCATCATTGTTGGCAGTTATGTTTTCGAGGTAGTAGGAGGCTTCGTTCATATAGGAACCAGCATTAACAACGATAATGAAGTCAGCCAAGAAATCCAACGACTAACAAGTGCCTCATTGGACTAAGTAGTCAATTGAGTAGTAAAGTTCTCTCTCAACGAACAAAAGGCTCTCATCATGCTCGTCCTAACGTATGGCGCAGAAGTTTGGACGATGGCAACATCCGATGAGGCCTCCCTTGGAGTGTTTGAGAGAAAGATTCTGCGTAAGATTTTTGGAACTTTGCACGTTGGTGATGGCGAGTATCGTAAGTGATAGAACTAAAAGTGTTCCATGAGGTACCTGCTGATGGTAGCAGATGATGAGAAAGGCCTTCTCTGCGTTGGTAAAATCAGCTGTAGAAGGACTAAGCTGATGTGCTGAAAGAAACGACTGGCGTACTTTGCTAAACTCGGCCAAATTAAAAAATAACAAGAACTATAACTCGCCCGAAAACAATTCAAGAAAACTGTTACAGAATTACTTAGAATGCTTGTAGTGATAAATATCTTACGGTATGTATTTATGAATCCCAAACAAATCAAATCGTACTCGGGGAATCAGACACATCAACAGTGAAGCCAAAAAACAACAATGTTTCCTCGGATCCTTTGGTGTAATCGCAATTGAATTATAAAAAGATACGAAGTCGTTATAAGTCAGAGTTAACAACAAAAAAATACCGTGAAAATTCAGTTTTATTACTGAATAGAAAATTTATGACTATGAACAAGCAGCTATCACTGAATCCATGTGAACTCGGAAAAGCACTGCCAAACGCAAACGCCGTATTTTGATGTAAAAAAGGAAATAATTTTTAAGCTAAAATATTAACTTTTTTCTCGTTATTTTGCAACTGTTTCTATGCTCTTGCGAATAAGATTAAGTCTATTGGGAGTGCGGAAAGCATATTTTCGAATGAAGTAACGTAGCTAAATTTAAGAGTACTTAAATGCGTGCGCATTGAACGGCGCCTTGAATGCTTTGGATATGGATGATACTTTGGGAGGAAAATTCCTAGATGCTAAAATATAAAATATTTAATTTTGAATGTTTTAAACTATGGATCTGCTAAAAATGTGCGAAGTCCGCATTTGTACGTGTGGTTGAGTTGCAAAAAGAGGAGAGCGCAGGTGTTAAGAAATTATTGTCAATGAATGAGAGTCATAAATTGGCCTCGGTGATAAGTTTTTTACTATTCCATTCGAGGAAATTTTTTTATAAAAAAAACAAAACATTTTATTATATCACTGATTTACTTTTTTTTAGAATCTTGTAAAATAAATGACGTTATTACTTCTGAATTTCATTTTGAAACTTTTCTTAGACAAACCCAGAAAACACCTGCTAACAGAGAGAATTGTGAGTATTGCGATTGATTTTTGAATCGCATTATTTTTTCAGTACTGATACATTAAAATATTGTTAAGCATAATTTTTTGGAGATTTTTTTTCTAATTTTTATCTACATTTAATTCCAGAAAATAATGCATTTTTTTAAATTAAAATAAAAATCTCTTTACTTTATAATCACTATTTATTTGGATGTCATATCATCAGTGCTGCATCAACAGACTTGAATGCATTCAAAAGAAATTCCTACGTTTTGCACTCAGATTTTTAAACTTCACTGATCCGATTCCGTCACACAACGCAAAACGTGGATTACTAAATTTAAATTCGTTACAAAGTAGAAGAAGTATTAGATTAAATCAGATGAGATTTGTGGGGTGTTGGAAAATGCCAAGCACTCAGTCAGGAAGACCATTGTACTACACCCGGATAGATTAGAGTAGAGAGAATAAATACAATTACTACTTACTTACTTACTACTTACTATCCATAAGACAGAAAAATTGGGTTGAGCTCACTCTCTAAAAGAAGTATACTTTCCCTCCAATTTGTTGTCGATATTCTAAATGGGAAAGTTTACCCGCCTTTATTCCTAAACTCGCCTTAGGTATTCACACAACTGTTCTACAGCAAAACTTAAGAAGTCTGAGAAGGGGCTTTTATTTATCTTTGAATCTTGAAGTCTTTGAGTAGCTTCCAGATATTTTTTTGTTACAGAAACTCCTATTTTCTCCTACGAACTAAATGATTATCACATCCCTGGTTATCATTTTTTAGCGAATGCAAATGGTTCGTATTCAGCTGGTGGTGTAGGAGTTCTTGTATGCGATGTACTTCTATATGAGTGCGAAGGCACACGTTAATGCCTGGCAAGCGCTGATATCCTAAAAACAAATTTTAGTATAAGAAAATAATCATTTAGTCGCGTTTGGGTATATACATAGATTTCATTCAAAACCTTTCCAAAATTTTCTTGAAGAATTTTCACTTTTTTAAGTAAAGAAGAGGCATCGAATCTCGTCGTATTAGAAGACTTCAATGTGGGTCTAATGGGTACCAACGTCACTGTGGATAATTATCTTGCACTTTTAGCGAGCCGTGGCTTAACTCCGTATATTAAAGTTATTACTCGACCTGATTCTGGCACTTGTATAGATCATGTTTTTGGACGTTTCAATATTGAGTCCTTTAATTCCTTTGTTGGTATAAACTTTGATCTTGGAATTTCCGACCATTGGTTGACAAGTCTTCAATCAGGCCTTTTACTAAAGCCCTGGATCACTCGAGCACTAATAAAAAAATTAGGCTAAAAAATAATATACTTTCAAATTATCATGCAGTGGATTTTTAAGTAGTTACGAAATTCTAAGGAGTTTGTAAGAATCGTTGTATTCCTGGACTTACAAAATGAATAAATGAAAGAAAATGATAATAACAAAAATTAAAAATGCTATGCAGTAATAAATTAATGGCCAACGGTGGCTCAACGGTTCCCCCACAAGAGCCAGAACCAATAATCGAAATCAGTTCCGCAGGAATCATGGACCTTTGCTGGAGCACGGCTAAGAATTTTGGGTTCCGATGTCGTGAGAATTAGTAATATTCGTTCTCTAAAACTGGAGGTTATCTACAGATTTGCCAAAGAACCTGGGAAATTCTCACAGGTCTAAGTACCTTTATATCTGCCTCTATTATTTCCTGTCTCTTCCCTCCTTGACTATCTACCCTTTTTTCAGAGCTCTAAACACAACGGCATTTTTTAGCCTGATTGTTTATGGGCCACCAAGTCTTAGCTCGACCTGTTCAAATTTCAAAAATATTAATGCATTTTTAACAGCTTTGTTAAATTTTTTTCTTAAATCTACGATGTGATGTCAATGCATGAAGTTCGAATTTATGATCTTGCCATTCGAGCAAAGCGAGATTTTTATTTACGAAATTTACGGGAAATCTATGGTTTTTATCCACGAATCTTCTGGATTAAGGAAGGAGCTGCTGAAAAAGTGTCACAAAGTGTTTTTATTTATTAAATTGCACCATCATAATAAACCAAAATGTACCGCAAAGTTAAATTGGGGCCACTGGTGGCGTGGCTCTATTTTATTACAACTTTCACGATCGAACTCGCACTATAAAGTAAGGAAATTTACGCGCGTACTATTTTGGCATAAAAGGCGATATATTTTTGACTAGGAAAAGGTACCCGACGGAGTGCAACATGACAAGCTCTTTGGTAACCTATCGACATTGAGACAAAAGAGTACACACTGTAACCACACAGGAGCCTTTATTGGAACCAGATGGCCGAAATAAGTGTTGACAATGAAGAATCGCAAGAAATCCCTATTCTTGAAGGCGTTAAGCAAAGAGTAGATTATAACCTCTCCTTTTCAACATCACCCGAAGGCATAATGGAGTGGTTATAAATAAAAAATTACATGCGGCGATGATATCACACTTTTAGCAGATAACTTGAATGATTTACAAACGATGCTAATAAAATGAAAGTACAGTTAGAGTGAGATTAAAGTCTTAAAATTACTATCAATAAAACGAAATTCATGCATGACAGTAATCATACATTGTGTAAAATAAGTACCCGGAATTTAAAAAAAAAAAAACACATTTTTTCATATTATTCATCATTATTTGTTGGATCGCCTTCAAAATAGGCTCCTTTTGAGCCGATACAAATATTCCAACGAACAACCCAGTCATCCATGGCCCGCTGGTAGGCCGGCGCCGGGATGGCCTTCAGCTCCTTTAGCGAATTTTTTTTAATGTCTTCAATCGACCCAAAACGCCTTCCCCGAAGTGGCAATTTTAGTTTTGGGAAGAGAAAAAAGTCACAGGGTGCGAGATCTGGCGAATACGGTGGCTGTTCGATAGTATTTATTAAGTTTTTGGTCTTGTATTCGCGTACAATCAAGGCTCGGTGCGATGGCGCGTTGTCGTCGTGCAGAATCCACGAATTGTCCTTCCACAATTCGGGCCGTTTACGGCGAATGGCTTCACGTAAACGCCTTAAAACGGATAAATAATATTCCTTATTAACCGTTTGGCCCTCTGGAAGGAACTCAGAGTGCACTACGCCTTGGTAATCAAAGAAAACCGTGAGCATAACCTTCACTTTTGACCGGCTTTTGGCGTGGTTTTTTTGGATACGGCTCGTTCTCGAAGCGCCATTCAGACGATTGCTGACTGGTTTGCATATCGTACTCGTAGACCCATGTCTCACCACCAGTTATTATGCGTTTCATGAACGTAGGGTCCGTAGTAGCTCGGGAAACCATGTCTTCAGAGACCTCCTTCCGATGCTCTTTTTGCAAAAATCCATAGTAAAATTCGCCAAGTAAACAAAAGATCAACTCACTTTGACTGCAGAATAAAACACACTAAGTAATAGATCCCGTTCTAATAAGGCTTGTGCATTCAAGGACATGTGTACCAACATGAAAAAACCAAATTTGAAGTGTCAGGTATTCCCGGGAGAGTTTAAATTATAAATTCCGGGTACTTATTTTACACAATGTACACTGGTGACTCACAACGTACAGATAGAAAAAGTCTCAAATTTAAAATACCTTGGTTGCTGACATCAGCCGAAAAAAGAATTGGAATAGAAATGACTAGCTCCACATTCTGTGGGTGTAGAAAGATCTTAAGCTGCTATGATTTCGTTATGAATCTTAAACTTCGTTTTGTGAGGGACTCGAGGCATTGGAAATGTGGGTTTTTAAGTGAATTTTGAAAATCCCGTGAACCATAACTGGTTTCTAACATAGAGATTCTACGCCCAGTTAGTCGAGACCGTGAACTTCTACAAATAATGAAACGTCGCAAGACAGCTCATCTTGGACACAAAATGAGGAGCCTTGCCCACTAGTGTGCTTTGAACGGAAATCGTAATTTAGTAGTAAAGCTGTCGCGAACAAGAACACACACTTTATAAATACCTAGTAAGAGTTTCTTTTATTTTTTGTCACAGTTGCTTGGACGATAACATCATCCAAAGGGCAGATCGTGCAGTGCTCGAGAGAAATATATTGCGCAAGATTTTTGAAACCTATGTTCGCAGGCTAGGTCGGGAATGCAAGCGAGAGAGCTCGGAGCTATCGATTACTGCTGAAGTGGTAGAAAAAGAAGCAATTAAAGATGACCTTCGCAACACTTGGTCTTCTGAATAGGCCACTACGGATCACTTAATTGATTGGGATGTCAAAAATTAGAATAAGAACTTGAGACTTACACGTTTTAGCTCTTTCTCTGTGGCGTGCGTATCTGGAGCACTAAATAAAACAGTTGCGTTCATTAATATTTCACCCGATTTGATTTATTGCCACAAAAAATGTAAAGTACTCGTAAATGCCACGGCGAAAAACACTACCGAATGCGCTCGCCACACAAATCCATCGACACGTGAGTGTGTGCGTGTGCATTCACATTTGCAACAACACTCATTTCAACAACAAAAATGACAACCTCCAAATACCACGTGATGTTCATACCCCTACCACAACACTCACACTTATATGTGTACGTACGTGTGCGCAAATGTATGTATGTATGTATGCGCTTTTGCGGCTGGCAACATGCATTGTATTTAGGCTGGCAAATTTCATATATTTCGTTTTTGTTTTTTACTTTTTTGTTGCAGTTTTTGCAATTTCATTTGATTTTATGTATTTCGTTTATCTTTTTTGGTGGTAATGCAACCTATTTTTTCATTTATTTTTCGGCTAACGTCCCCACCCTTCATATGGAGATGTTTGCTGTTGTCGTCGTCGTCGTCGTCGCCATCACTGTTGTGGTTCATTTTTGTGCGTACGGAAGGCGATTGCAACTCTTTTTGCTGTCATTTCGCTCACTCACTTGCATGTTTACTAACACACACACACACTTGCGTGCACTTGCATTCGCCGGCTGTTGCTAGCTGCTGTCGGCTTTCGCTGCCACCTGCGTGTGTTTGTGTTGGTGACCAGGCCTAGCTCTGGACTGGACACTCAATTTTAGTCTATTTTTACAACTTTTTATTTTCAATTTCTCCTCGATTTTTGTGATTTCTCGTTTTTTAGTTGTGTTGCAATATAGAGAGAGGAGTATGCGGGGCATGCGTGTGTGTGTGTGTGTGTGTGGTGGCTGCAGTGCGTGCAGTGCAACATGCAAAACTCACCCCGGCCACGCGTCGCACTCACACAAGCGCGCATATCGGTTGCAAACGCATTTCACTCATACGCCGTGTACGGCAGGCTGCGTTGCTGGATGCTCCCCGCATGCCCGTCGCTGAGCGTTTTATAGCCTCAATAATGACTGCATTTTTATTGGCTGATTGAAAACAATGTGCGCGTACGAGTATTAAGTAGTTGGCTCCTAGTCCTTTTTGTTATTTTTTAATTTTCGTGTGTTTTTATTTTGCTGCAGTTTTATTACTTTTTGTTTTGATTTTTATTTTTTTATTTTCTTATTTTTTTGCACGCGCCATTATTGTTGCAAAGCCGGCGTTATGCAAAGAGAGCTGCAAATTTTTTCAAGTTGCCGTTTTTTGTTTTTGTACTTTTTGTGTTTTTTGTTGTGCTGCCGATAAACAGGTTTTTAGGTTTTTTTGTGTGCGAAATTTTTATTTTTGGTTGTTTTGCGTGCGCGTATGGCACGTTGCACGTTGCACACTGCATGTTGCATATTGCTTATTGCGATGCGTTGCGTTGAGTTTTGTTGCCATTTGCAATTTATATTTTGGACTTTTTGGTCATTCTGCACTTAATGCAAATGAAATGTTTACGTTCTGCGCATTATGTTGATGCGGCGGTGAGGGAGTGGCGGAGCAGCAGCGCGGCGGAGGGACGATCGCCAGAGGAGATTGAAGTTGCACATGAGGCTATGTACGGGTGGGCGATTGGGCTGTGATCGGGCACTTTTGCGGGAGCTGCTTCCTTTTTTATTTCGGCTGTCGTTTGTACACATACATACATGTGTGTGTGTGTGTGTGTGTTTGTATGTCGGTGTGGTAAATGTTGTGTTTGCTGATAAAGTTGAACGCATACGGCGGCCATTTTTATTGCCTTCTCTACCCGGCGGGGAGCAGTGCGTTGCAGTTGCATATTATAATAATTTTTTCGTTTGCATTTTTTTCTTTCCACCAATGCATTACATCCTTTTTATCTTTGTTTTGTTTTGTTTATTTGATGAAATATTTCACCCTTTTTTAATCGACACTTTTTAGTATTTACATTTTTATTTTTATTTTTAGTCATTAAAAGTGCCACTTGCCACATGTCGCATACGCCCGAATTGCGGGCCACACATCCACTCACGCAAACATACGCACAATAGTAGGGTTAGGTTGGGCGCTGATGTGGCAATGTTTATGTGGCGCTCAGTTGGCTGGTCAATGGGACGAAAGTGGGTCGTTTGCTTTTGCTTTTGGTGCATATTTCAGCGCTGCAATTGTTGTTTGTTGCGCTTGCAGTTTGGGCCTTGCGTTTTTTGTTTTGTTCTTTTTTTAATTTGTTTTCGTGCGTGAATGTGCAGTTTAATGCTGTTTCTCATTTGTGTGCCGCTTCTGCATTGTTGTTGTGTGCATTTGAATGCATTTCGCAATCGTCGCAATCTTCATGTTGCACGCAACCTCAGTGTTGGGCCATCAATGACTGCGTGTGGCCAACACCACTCTCGATATTTGCCCCCAACTCTGCTGCGTGGCACACACATATACGCACACATGAGTGCCTGCCAGATTCATTCGATCTTTGACTGTCATTTCTCATTTGCAGAATTTTGTCAGTAATTTCAATTCATTTCCTCTTTTTACCTTTTATTTTTACTTTTATTTTTGTTTTTATTTGCATTTTCGTTTGGTTTTTGTGCTTAATGCAATTCATGTCGCTATTGCTATTGTTGTTGCACCAGTGGCTTAATGCAGCTTGGCCCGTCGTTGTCCCTATTTATTATGGCTTGTGGATGTAAAAATGTTTGTTGTTGTAACTGTTGTTTTTGCCACATTTATCTGCCCCAACACAAGTGTTTTCACTTTGTATCAAATTCATCAGCAATTTGCATTCAGCCCACGAATTGGGCGTTTTAATCAAATCTGGCAAGTTGGTCCGGTTGCTGCAACGAAAGCACGGGGAGTTTTGGTCACGGCAGATGTTGGTTTCACATGAAGTCAGTAGTTAACTGAATGAAATGGTTGATACGATTTCCTACTTAGAAACTGACCTTTAAAGCTTTTGAGCTTGGCAGGGAAGGATGTAAAGTCCCTTGAATGGTTAGAAAAAGACCGTCGGCAACGAATATTGAGAAAAAAAAGGGGAAAACCCTTTATTGCCTTACCATCATCAGCATAGCAACACAGCTCGGTGTGAACCATTG
Source organism: Anastrepha ludens (assembly GCF_028408465.1). NCBI lineage: Eukaryota > Metazoa > Arthropoda > Insecta > Diptera > Tephritidae > Anastrepha > Anastrepha ludens. The sequence goes on along the minus strand of NC_071499.1, from coordinate 4,023,497 downwards.
CTACCGTTACAACTCGCTTCCACGTCACTTAGCCTTTAGCCTTTCTTTTGACATCAGATAAGCCCATATGCCCAGTACGACAGTTTTAAACGCGGGGTTCAACATAATGGAAGTCTATTGTCCACCTTGGACTCTATATCTGGTGTTCAAGGTCTGTAGACGGATGCCACGGAGGCATACACTGGGACTTCAGCGAACACCTTGAAGACTTAGATTACTTCGATGACATCTGCCTATAGCCTACAAAGCATCCAAGTCGGTCTGAAAATTAACAGGGAAAATCTATATCCCTTAAATAAAATGACGCGGATCCAGTTTTCAAAACGTCAACAACTATGGCTGTGAGACCTGGCTCATGACAGACTCGTTTTTGTCAGCAAATGTGTAAGACGTTTATTGCGGATTTGGTGACTCAGAACAATCAACAACAGAGAGCTTTGGGCGAATTGTAACCAGTTACCCATCCAGACTTAAATAAAGAAATAAAGCAGAGGAAGTGGATATTGATTAGACATACTCTTCGAAAGGATTCCACAGAAATATGCAGGCAAGCACTCAATTGGAACCTGCAAGGCAGTTGGAAAAAGACGAACTAGGTGCACCTGGAAGAAAACTTTAGAAAAAGAACTTAAGGATGCAGGGAAAAAAGTCATAGTTGGGAGCGTTTTGTAGAGGCCCCCATGTCCTATCGGGGAGGCCAGGAATTAAGAGAGATACGCCTTTAACCCCATGTTATGGAGATTAACTTACCACGAACTAAGAGGGCAGCTCCATATAGGAATTGGGTATCCACCCATTCGCGGAACGGGGGAATTGGTGGCCACCCAAGTACTATGTGGAGAATACCGTACCGACAACCTGGCAGGATGTGTAAAATGCATTTCCTACAATGTGTAGGCTAACCATGGATCTCTCTGCACGAGGTAACGCAGTAATCGAGGGCTCTGGCATCGGATGTTCAGGCCCGAACCCCACACTCCCTTATGGCCGGAACTGACACCCAGGATTCCGGAAGAAGCGCACTACTAGTGGTAAAACATGGCACATTGGCTATGCCAATGGAGAGCCGAGTGAGTGTGAGCGATACACTGTCGTCGAAACGATCCGAAGCAATTGAACAAGTTGTGGAGTATGTGATGATGGCGGACAATCTCTTATCAGACTCAGATGGATCTCTGGTACCGAGTAAGTCTTCTTATTGGAGATTCGATTGCTGGTCTATCCGCAAGGCAGATCAAACGAAGAAGACAGAAGGCGAAGAAAGCCGCAGCATTAGCTAAGGTAAGTACTCAAGCTCCGTCAACTTCGACACCTGTAATGGAAACGGGACAGCGTGGCAGAATAGAAGATTCCTCTGTAATGTTGCACTCTTCCGGAAACGACACGGCGTCTGTGCCAACGACCCGGAAGAGGAGAAAGGCAAAGAAGAGGAAAGTCGAGAGACGGAAGTCGGAAAAGCCTGGATCCTCGACCAATCCAAGGCACAAACCTTTACCTGACAAGGCAAAGGCTAAGGGACCTCAAATTTTGAATGACACTCTGCCGTCAACGTCTGGCGAATCATTCACGAGAATGGCAGCAAAGGCAATGACGGTAGAGATACATACCGACAGACAAGATGCATACTGTCTAAAGGGCAACAAGACTATCTTGACAGCTATCTTTGGAAAGCTATCGGAGAGTCGAAAGACGCGCCGACTTTCGAGGGTAAAAGCGTGGTGGACGCTATCGTAAAGGTTCACTGTTCCAATGCTTTTTCCCGAGAATGGCTAGAAAAAGAGATAGCAAAAATCCCAGGCTGCAAAACCAGCAAGTTCATTTTTGTTGAGAGTAGCAAAGAAATGCTGGTACGAGCGAGTGTCTAGATTCCGGGTCCTTCCTGTAGTTCAGCAGAACTCCTCACACGCATCCGTGTTCAGAACAAAGACCTTGACACGACTCTCTGGAGAGTATACTCATGCACCAGGCGTGGGGACAAATACTTCATTGTGAAGGAAATGTGAGACCGCGAGCATGTATTATCATACCGAGATTGATCGAACACCCGATGTTAAAAGAGCTATGCTCCGGAGATATCGTTGTTGCAAAAATAAAGTACTGGAAGAGTGGGAACAGTGACAAAGTTATCATAGTTTCGGCCTACCTACCCTACGACTCTTTACGGCCACCTCCTTCGAGAGAGCTAAGAGAAGTGGTCAAGTACGCAGAATCCAATAATCTGGGGCTAATAGTGGGCTGTGATGCAAATTCACAGAACATTGTATAGGGAAGCAGCAAATGCAAACTCAGAGGTCTCAAATTACTGGATTTTATTCTGTCATCTGATTTGGTCATTCAAAACACTGGTAGCAAACCAACTTTTGTGACCAAAAGGATACAAGAGGTTATTAATTTAACACTTACCAATATGTCAGTTGGAAATCAAATTAACCGATGGTGAGTTTTGGAAGAGGACTCTCTTTCTGATCATCGTGTTATCGAATTCCAACTGGAAATTGATACAATATCAACACCTTCCGGTAGGAATCCTCGAAATGTGGACTGGGATAGGTATGGTGAGCTTGTAACAGAGCGATTACCAAACCTGAAAAAACTTAATCAATTGAAATGATTGAAGATGCTACTGAGAAATTAGAAGGTACTTTAATCAATTGCTTTGAGGAACTGTGCCCACTCAGGCAAAGTAGATAGGGGAAAGCGGTTCCCTGAACTGTCGAAACTTCGTGTACGGTCTAGAAGACTTCTTAGTAAGGCCTTAAAGACCCAAAGAGAAGAGGACTGGGCTAATCATCGACTTACACAGAGGAAATATAAGAAAAAAGTACGAAGAGCCGAACTTTAATCCTACAGAAATTTCTGCAGCAAAGTCGAAGAAATGAGGGAAATACTTTGTAAGGTCCTTCATCTAGACCGCTCACTAAGGCTGGATTCCATTCGAAAACCTGATGGTTCATATACCATATCCAAATCGGAAACGTTTAATGCTCTACCTGAAACCCATTTTCCGGGTAGTAGAACTCTCTCTGAAGTAGAGAGTGGCATGAACAATAACGGTAGCAACGGTGGAACCTCTAGGTACAGCTGGTATATTGCTAGTCGGATAGTGACAAAAGAGGCGACAAGGTTTTCCTTGTCTTCCTTTGAGAACTTTAAGTTCCCTGGACCTGACGGAATATATCCAGCAATGCTTAAAAAAGGAGGGGACAGGCTAATTGAGACCCTGAAATGAATCTTCACTGTCTTGGACTCTATTTTATACCATCCCAATGGCGACGCGTAAGAGTAGCATTTATTCTGAAACCAGGAAAAGACGACTATTCCATAGCAAAAAGTTTTTGACCAATGAGTTTGACATCGACCCTGTTGAAAAGTCTAGAACGAGTGATGGAGAAACATATTCGAGTGGGGGTATTACCGAGAAGTCCACTAGTAGAAATCAACATGCTTACCAGACTGGAAAATCATGCGAATCAGCCTTACATGACTTTGTTGGTAAGATTGAAACCGGGCTGGAAGCTGACGAATACACAAAGGGCGTGTTCGTGGTCATTGAGGGGGCTTTATATATTATATTGCCACCTTTGTTTCAATATGTTCTTCTGCCGAACGACACGGAGTTAATCAAACCATTGTAAAATAGATATATTCCATGCTCTCTAAGAGGCTGTTAACAGCTGCGGAGAACAGTGACGAACTAATCACCGTCAGGGCCAAGCAAGGATGTCCCCAAGGCGGTGTTCTTTCTCCGCTGCTGTGGTGCTTGGTCGTAGACTCTCTCTTCAAGTCCAAGCATATGTGGACGATGTCTGTGCGCTAACATCGGATAAATCCCTAAGGACGCTTTGCACGAAAGTGTAGAGGATTCTGGACAAAATCGATTACTGGTGCATGAAACAAGGTCTTTCCCTTAATCCGAACAAAACAGCCATAGTCTTGTTTACGGGAAATTGGATGGACTCAGTTTTCCAACACTGAAACATGTGACACTTGGTCTTTCCGATGAAGTTAGATATCTAGGAGTAATCTTGGATTAGAAGCTGACCTGGGAGACACACGTTTCACTGAAGGTGAATCGTGCATTGAGGATTATTCAGCAATGTCACAGAGCCTTTGGTAAAACCTAGGGTCTGAAACCTGCTGTTGTCCTATGTACAGGGTGAACGATATGAAGTGTTACCAACTTCACACTGCTTGTATCTGTAGAACAGCTCATGACATCAACGTCAAAATTGTTCTAATGACAGTTCAACATATTGTTCATAAGCCATCAGAAGCATTTGCGTCTAAGTTTTGTTGATTTTTTTTTTTTGTTCTGTGATAGAATTCAGGAGGATGGTTCCACGTGTAGAAGTCCACGCAAGTGGGGAAAGTTACTGATCGCCATTCACTTGGGAATGGCCAGGACGATTCTTCTGTATATGGTTCAAGCAGTTAACAACGGCCGGGATTAGCCCACGTATCCTCTGGGTAGCTTCCGAACATCCGTTCGGGAGTGAGCTAACGTGAGAAGGCGAAACATTCCAGGATAGCTGGTTGTGCGTTGGGTTTGGGACCCGCCACTTAAAAATCGCCCCCAATGAAAAGTTTTAAAAAGCCTCGGATGAGACCTCCCTATACTGATGACGACCCCTGCAAACGAACTAAGGATTATGATTTGAGGGCATGCACCTGGAATGTCCGGTCCCTTAATGGGGAAGGTGCCTCTGCCCGGCTGGTTGATGTCCTCGTGAGAGTAAAGGCTGACATCACTGCCATCCAAGAGATGCGATGGACGGGGCAAGGAAAGAAAACCATAGGACCTTGCGACGTCTACTACAGCTGCCATGTAAAGGAGCGCAAATTCGGTGTCGGATTTGTTGTGGGAGAGAGACTTCGTCGCCAAGTACTGTCGTTCACTCCGGTGGACGAGCGTCTCGCAACAATCCGCATCAAAGCCCGTTTTTTCAACATATCGCTAATTTGCGCCCACGCCCCGACGGAAGAGAAGGACGATGCGACCAAAGATTCCTTCTATGAGCGCCTGGAACGTTCCTATGAGCGCTGCCCCCGCCACGACATAAAAATCGTGCTTGGCGACTTCAACGCCAGGGTGGGCAAGGAGGGAATTTTTGGTCCCACAGTCGGAAAATTCAGCCTGCACAACGAAACATCCGTTAACGGACAGAGGCTGATCGACTTCGCCGGGGCCCGAAACATGGTAGTCTGCAGCACCAGATTCCAGCATAAGAAGATTCACCAAGCCACCTGGATGTCTCCTGATCGAAAAACACGAAACCAGATCGATCATGTTGTGATAGATGGAAGACACGCTTCTAGTGTATTAGATGTACGCACGATCCGAGGACCCAACATCGACTCGGATCATTACCTTGTTGCAGCCAAACTGCGCACCCGCCTCTGTGCAGCAAAAAACGTACATCTACCTACGCAAAGAATGTTCAACATCGAAAAGCTGCAATCACAACAGACAGCCAGAAGATTCGCCACTCGACTTTCACTCCTGCTCTCGGAGAGCACTGCCCAACAAACCGGCATGCGCGAGCAATGGAGCAACATTTCTCGTTCCGTACGTACCGCCGCCGAAGAAGAAATCGGATTCCGGCGAGCCCGAAAAAACAATTGGTACGACGAGGAATGTCATGCTGCCGCCGAAAGAAAAGATGCCGCCTATAGAGCCACGCTGCGATCGGGCGCAACGCGAGCCATGTGGGATCACTACAGAGAGCTGAAAAAGGAAGAGAGACGTATTATCCGAAAGAAGAAACGAGAGGCCGAAATACGTGAGTGCGAAGAGCTTGAGATGCTGGCACACAGGAACAACGCCCGAAAATTCTACCAGAAAGTTCGGCGGCTTACAGAAGGTTTTAAGACCGGGGCGTTTTCCTGTAAGAACAAAAACGGCGAACTGGTGACTGACGTACAGAGCAATCTTAAATTATGGAGGGAACACTTCTCGAACCTATTAAACAGTGACAGCTGCGCATGTCACCGAGAAAGTGAAGATCCCGATACCCCAATCGTTGACGACGGAATTGTCGTTCCGCTACCCGATCATGACGAGGTGAGAATAGCGATAACGCGGCTAAAGAACAATAAAGCCGCGGGCGCCGACGGACTGCCGGCTGAGCTATTCAAACATGGCGGCAGGGAGCTGGTAAGGTGCATGCATCAGCTTCTATGCAAAATATGGTCGGATGAAAGCATGCCTGCCGATTGGAATTTAAGTGTGCTCTGCCCAATCCATAAGAAGGGCGATCCTGCAATTTGTGACAATTACCGCGGGATTAGTCTTCTAAATATCGCCTATAAGGTTCTAGCGAGCGTATTGTGTGAAAGGCTGAAGCCCACCGCCAACCAACTGATTGGACCTTATCAGTGTGGCTTCAGACCTGGAAAGTCTACCATCGACCAAATATTCACAATACGCCAAATCTTGGAAAAGACCCATGAAAGGAGAATCGACACACACCATCTTTTCGTCGACTTCAAAGCTGCATTCGACAGTACGGAAAGGAGTTACCTGTATGCCGCGATGTCTGAATTTGGTATCCCCGCAAAACTAATACGGCTATGTAAGATGACGTTGCTCAACACCAGCAGCGCCGTCAGAATTGGGAAGGACCTCTCCGAGCCGTTTGATACCAAACGAGGTTTCAGACAGGGTGACTCGCTGTCGTGTGACTTCTTTAACTTGATGTTGGAGAGCATCGTACGAGCCGCAGTACTTAATCGCTCAGGCACAATTTTTTATAAAGAGCTTGCAATTGCTGGCGTATGCCGATGATATTGACATCATCGGCCTTAACAACCGCGCTGTTAGTTCTGCCTTCTCCAAACTGGATAAAGAGGCAAAGCGAATGGGTCTGGTGGTGAACGAGGACAAAACGAAGTACCTCCTGTCTTCAAACAAACAGTCGGCGCACTCGCGTATCGGCACCCACGTCACTGTAGACAGTTATAATTTCTAGGTTGTAAAAGACTTCGTCTATTTAGGAACCAGCATTAACACCGATAACAATGTCAGCCTTGAAATCCAACGTAGAATCTCTCTTGCCAACAAGTGCTACTTTGGACTAAGTAGGCAATTGAGCAGTAAAGTCCTCTCTCGATGAACAAAACTAACACTCTACAAGACTCTCATCATGCCCGTCCTAACGTATGGCGCAGAAGCTTGGACGATGACAACATCCGATGAAGCGACGCTTGGAGTGTTCGAGAGAAAGATTCTGCGTAAGATTTTTAGACCTTTGCACGTTGGCAATGGCGAATATCGCAGACGATGGAACGATGAGCTGTATGAGCTTTACGACGACATAGACATAGCGCAGCGAATAAAGATCCAGCGGCTACGTTGGCTGGGTCATGTCGTCCGAATGGATACAAACGCTCCGGCTTTGAAAGTATTCGATGCGGTACCAGCTGGTGGTAGCAGAGGAAGAGGGCGGCCTCCTCTGCGTTGGAAAGATCAGGTGGAGAAGGACTTGGCTTCACTTGGTGTGTCCAACTGGCGCCGGTTAGCACGAGAAAGAAACGACTGGCGCGTTTTGTTAAACTCGGCCAAAATCGCGTAAGTGGTTATAGCGCCAATTAAGAAGAAGAAGATAGAATTCAAACGCAATAGTTTGATTGCGTTATATTTGGCTGGAAAATCACAACCAGCCATTGCTCGCTATGGAGGTGGACCAAAAAAAAAACCGCAACAACGCCAGAAATGGTTCGGAAAGTGAAGGCTCGACTTGAACGAAATCCACGTCGAAGTGGAAGAAAAATGGCCAAAGAACTGAAAATATCGCAAGACAGCATTCGACGCATATTGAGCTCAAGGTCAAGGCTTACAAGTTCCAAAAAGCACACGATATTTCACCCTAGCAAAAAAAAGTTCGGTGCGAAAGAGGAAAGGAGTTATTGTGCTTGCCCGAACGTTGCGAATTTCCTAACATTGTGATTTCTGATGAAAAAAATTTCCCAATTGAGCAATTCATAAACACTCGAAACGATCGTGTTTACTTGACCGAACGCTCATACGAGAATTTGAGCCTACGTATGGTCACTCGAAGCAATTTCCCATCGCAAGTAATGGTTTGGGCCGCATTGATTGATGAACGCTCTCCAATCGTTTTTATCCAGCCTGCTTTCAAAGTGAATGCGACTTATTATCGGGAAAATGTTTTAGAAGCTGCTTTAGAGCCGTCAACACGCAAACATTTCGGTCGTAGACCATGGACGTTCCAACAGGCTTTCGAATTCACCAGACGCAAATCCGGTGGACTATTCCATCTGGTCCATTTTGGAGAGCAAGGTGAGAACTAAAAAATAGGCCAGTATGGATGCGCTGAAGAAAGCGATTATACGAGAATGGGCCAAAAAAAAATACCTCAAGATCACATTCGTCCAGCATGTAACTCACTTTTTGACCGTTTGAAGGCTATAGTCAAGGCAAAAGGTGGTCATATCGAGCTAAAGTGAATATATGTTAAATTTGTAATCATTTTTGAACAATTTTGTATTTGAAAAAACTAATTTAACACAAAAAAGTTATGGTGCCTTGAATAGGTAACACTTCATATCGTTCACCCTATATATACACAGCACTTCTCAGACCAATCATCGCCTACGCCTCTGTGGTCTGGTGGCGACGGAGCATGGTTAAGTCTACAATCCGGGAACTATACTGGCTGAAAAGAAGTTTATGTTTATGCATCACGGGTGCCATGAGTACAACCTCTGGTGATGCTCAAAATGCCCCTGAATCTTAAGATACACCCGGAAGCAATAAAAGCAATGTGTAGACTCCATAAATATGGTTTCTGGCACGAAGATGGAACTTCGGGACACAGAGAAATCTTTAAGTTGCTGTCGGAGCCGTATCCACTATTTTTGGCACCTAAAGACGACCTGATAGCCATAGTTTCATTTGGAAGGAAATTTGATGTCAGATATCCATTGCGTGAGCAGTGGAGTAATCCAGAATGCATGCAGGGAGGTTCGACGGATATTTTCTTTACCGATGGGTACAAGAATAAAATAGGGTCTGGAGCCGGATGGTACTTAAACGATAGTAATAAGTATTACTATGCTATGGGGGAATGGCAACTGTTTTCCAAACAGAAGCTTTTGCCATGCTGAAAGTAGCCGAATAGATAATCGAGAGGAGATTGAGCGGGAAAGAGATTGGAGTTTTCAGTGACAGTCAAGCTGCACTGAAGGCCCTGGAGAACGCGAAGCAAACCTCAAAGATTGTTCAAGAATGTAAGAAGAAGCTTAATTCTGTCTCAAGATAAAATAGGATTGTACTTATATGGGTTCCACGAGACTCCGGTGTTCAAGGAAACGAAATTGCCGATGAATTGGCCAACCGTGGATCAGCGGTTCCCCCACAAGGGCCAGAGACAATAATCGGAATCAGTTCCGCACGAATCAAGAATTGGATCAGCGATTATGTAGGCAATCTACATATAGAACGATGGTCCGGTCTAGAACGCTGCAGAACTGCAAGGTGTTTTGTGACAAGTCCGAACAGAAAACTGTCAAACTTTCTACTAAAACTTAGAAGTAAAAACGTTCGTTTGATGGTCGGTATTATTACAGGACACAACCCAAGGGGTCAGCATATGACCACCATTGGAATCATTGAGGACCCAATGTGGCTTTTTAGTCTGAGTATTTTAGGAGCCACCAAATCTTCTGGTGTTCCTTGGCTCGACCTTTTCAAATTTCAAATTTCAATATCTGAATAGCCTACGAAACTACATTACTACTACTCAGAATTCATTTTTTATTTCTTAGGAAAGAAATATCGCTCAAGAAAGAGTTTTAATTTCGTTCAAAAAAATAAAATTCGAAAAATAATCATTATTTCTGACCACTCGAAAAATTAGTTTTATTTTTGGTCCAAAAAATATAACTCGACACACGACTTTTTTATCTGAAAAATATTATTGTATAAAAATCAGAAATATTATATTATTATTTGTTGAAAATTTTGCAATCTCCATATTATAATTGAATTTTATTTTTTTTGATTAAACTTGTATTGATTACGGAGCCTGGCATTGATTTAACTCATGGGAAATACACATCCAAAAATAATAATTTGAGGAGAATTTTTGAATAATTTTTGTTGGAAAAAATTGGGCAATCATTCTAACTTTCTAACTACAAATGGTAAGAATGGGATTGTAGAATATTAATCTATCTGAGATATAGAGCTACTCATCCTTCACTATCCATGGGTTGTTCTCCATGTGGCATCTGCCCCAATCCTTGGGTATCCTTTTTAGCTTGCCTCAAATACAAGTAAAAAAGAATCAAAGTTAAATTAGATCAAACAAATACACATTTTCATCAAGTTACGGTTTTATGTATGAAAATTTATTATATGTCTGATGCTATCAATGGAAGTTATCACAACCCACTTCTGTCCATGCCACCACCACCATCCACTACCAGTATTTGTCTACACAGAAAGCTGAAGTAAAATGTATGGGCTGCCACCACCCTTGCCTTTAATCCTGCGAGCACACGCATACCAGACCAGACCATAAAAGTTGTCACGCGCATATGTTTAGAGGAATTAGTTTTCCCATTTCGCGCAAGTTGTACAATTTTTCAGGTTTTTATTGCAAATTCTATGTATGTATGAGTGCGCGAGCAGGGGCGGAGAAATTCGGATGCTAATTCATAACGCACTTACTTGTAGATGTGCGTGAGTGCCCTAACCGCCACATCCACCGAGTCATAACGTCCAACTGGAGCGTACTATCAGCATCAAAAGCGACATTAGCCATCCCTCTACGACTTTTGATGTACGAGCATTCACATGGAAGCGCACGATGTTCTCCGTTGCTCTATGCGCTGCGGCAGCACGTATGCCTCCGCAACTTATTAGGTTTTGTTTTCATATTTATATATTTATTTTTTATTTTTGAGCCTTCTTAAAACAAACGCCAAATTTTAATATGCATACAATTTTTATGAGTGTATATAGGAATTTTATTGCCAAAGATTTCACGGCAGCAACAGAGCGATAAGGTGAGTGCCACACAGAAGCACACAAACGGCTGCCGCACTAGGCAGTGGGAATGGGGCTGGGGAAGGGGAGGAGGCATAATATTTGCCTTATAATATTCTTTAGTATCGTAAAATAAAATGAAAATAATATTTAATATTATTATGGCTCACATATGTGGGTGTGAGTGACCCTTGTTGGATGTATGCGTGTGCATACGGGTGCTCTTCTAAAGAATGGGTAGCAGTTAAAAACTCACATTTTAAACTAAAATGAAAACTTTGTTTATCAAAATTTGCTTCTTGTCTTTTCTTTCTCATACGAACTGAGTAAATTATACTTTTACACGCATTTGCACTACTCGCTAGCTTTTCCTTTCTTTCCCGTCTGCACACATCACATACAACTCAACACACACACAAATCCATTTGGACCACCTAATTCATTCAAATTGGGTTTGTCTTCGAATGCGCTTGTGAAATTACTCAGGAAGTTAAGAGCTGATATTTGCGCGTGTATGCTTTATGCCTTAGCTTCTCACCATTTACGTTCAGCTTTACTCTAGAAACCTCCGACACATTTCGGTAATACTTCGTTCGTAGGCGATGGTTTCATGAATTACGGTGCTCACTCATTTCGCTCATTAAAGTAGTTATTTAATTCAGTACATGCAAGTATGTTCATTTTTTTTAATTTTGTGCGATACCACCAGGGCTTTGCTCTTTATATTTACTTGCATGGCAATTAAAGTCTCGTCATCGATCATGAGCTCCTGTCTAAAGGCTAAGAAAACTTTGTATTGATAGAATATTTTAGAATATTAATTTCGAGAGTAGGTGGTTTTTTCATATGTTGTTCGAGTTATTCTCTGACAACTTTTTCAAGCAGTTCGGAATTTTCCGGATGTCGACCAAAATCTATATTCGTCTTTCTTCTTTCACAAGATGATTTACTAATCAAACACCTAACAATCTCACTTGAAAAATCTATAAATATTTTCTTAGGAAAAATATATACAAGGTGGCGCGAAATTAATCACCCTGTCAAAAGATTTACAATTTTCGCCACTGGCGTCGTACGTCTAACATATTTGACACTGTGAAAACTAGACAGCTGAAGTATAAAGTATGAAAAGACAAGCAATGGAGCACGTAAAACTCAAAATAATTTTGACGCCACCTTGTATAAGTATTCAGATTAAGAGAATTTAATTTTGTTAATGAACCAAATTTTAACCGGTTTATATACTCAGCGCCACCGAAACCTTCGAATGCATTACGTTTTCGAGAACAGCGTTGCTGTCGCAATTTTCTTAATATTTCTAAAACAAAAAATTTTATTATAACTGCGATTATTTACCTTTATATAGGATAAAGCAAGACAATTTTTAATATTTTGGCTCAATAATTAAAAGATTGTTTTGGAGTCGTTGTTGTTGTTGTTGTTGAAGTGGTTGAGTATTTCCACTGAAATAATCCTAATTAGTGACCAGCACCGTTTCACTACCACTGTCTTCGTGTGATAATGTGTTTTTTTTTTGTTTTTGTTTTTGTTCTTAGTCAGTGAGGTCCAAGTATAGCAGCAAATTCCTTATCTCGATGTCTGAGATCTCTTTAATTTGCTGTAAGAAAGGCTTACCGAAGGAGCGAAGTCGTGCCCTAGTAGTGGAAAAGACTTTCCTTCACCCTTTCCGCTTGACAGCTTCTGCAGATGGGATTGAAGGGTCTAGCTGCATGATTCCCTACTTTCCAATGGCCTGTAAGGGTTGCAGTGATGCGTGAAATGTTTGACCGAGAACATCCTAACAGGTGATTCGTCCTTTGGATTTTGTACAACGGCCATGTGTTTTTTGTTGTAATACATGTAGTTAATTGCTTTCATCTTCTTTCGACTCAAGCATGATAGTGTGAAGCAATGGATGCTTTTATTGTGTTCAGTGGGGTGGAGACTGCCACCGCCTCTGCTATGTCTAGTGTCGAACCTTTTCTTGCTAGCTCATCCGCTATCTCATTACCCGGTATGTTCCTATGACCGGGAACCCATGCCTGAGTAATTTCATGACTAAGCAATTCTAGTTCCTCTCTACACTGCTTGACTGTCTGAAAAGATAGCTACTCTTACGCCAACTTCCTTATAGAGTTTTAGTGATTTGCATGCTTCTCTGATCGCTAAAAGCTCCGCCTGGAAGACGCTGGCATAGTCAGGAAGACGAATTGACTGAGATAGGTTGAGTGGCTCCGCATGGAAGCCAGCTTCCACACCACAGTTCATCTTAGAACCGTCAGTGCGTATTTCAATGTCATATCATCCAATCACCTCCCCTTTGTTCCATTCGGTTCTCGGTGGAAACCGTACCGTAAATCTTTTTTGAAGTTAAGGTCGGGAATTGTGTAGTCTGATCTGTTTTTGAGCAGCGGGGGTCCCTGTAGGATGATCTTGCTGTGACCGTACGACCTTGTTGTCCAGCTTCCTATGTCTCTGAGTCTCACCGCGCAGCAGGTAACGATTGTTTTTATATGTAGGTCTAATGGGAATAGATGAGTTAGTACATTGAGCGCTTCAGTAGGACTGGTGATAAGCGCCCTTGTAGTTAAGATACACGCTGTTCTTTGTATCTTGTTCAGCTTGATTTGGTTGTATTTCTTTTCTGTTGCGGGCCACCAGACTAGTGCCGCATATGTTAGTAGTGACCTTACAATGGCTGTGTAGGACCCATTGGACAGTTTTGGTTGGATACCCCATTTTTTACCCAACATTCTCTTACACGTGCAAAGTGCTATATTCAGTTTCTTTACCCTGTACTCTACGTTGGACTCACAGCTGAGTTTTGGATCTAAGATAACACCTAGGTATTTTTTTTGGAGTCGTAATATTTAGCTCAATTTTCTATGTTTTCTTCGAACGCATTTTACTCCCGCTTAGACTTTCATGATATTCAATGCTCATAAATAATTTTGGCCGTATTGATCGCTTTTTGTTATTGCACAAATATTTATAGAATAAAAAAATATATATAAAATTAAAATAAATGTAATCCACATGCTTGTTTACCACTAAAAGTAACACAAATAAAACAGGTAGAAAAGAGATGTCCAGAAAGCCGTAGAGCTATCGTTAACAAAGTTAAATTAATCTTTAACTGGAATCTCGAAGCAAATAAAACTTATGATTATGGCGGTTTCTGCAATCACGTGGATAGAGGACCTTTCTCGCCGGTTGGAATATTCTAAGATGTATGCCAATCAGCCTTCTTTCGACAACAAAAATAAAGAAAATTCAAATACTAAAAGGGTGCCGAGGGTCTGGAAAAGATGACCTTTATCAGTATATAACCGATGCATGCTTTTCAAGGCTTCCCAAAATTTAATAGTTTTCCTTATTTTATTATTACTTCAGTACAATATATCATGGGATTTTAGATATTAAGATTATTGGCCTCATATTAAGACAACATTTCTAGAAAATTTTCTAAAAGGTATGTCCTTTATTCTAAGTGTTATCGTATGATTGTGCAAATAGGCGGTCGAAATCAAAGTTTTTGTTTCATGGAATTGACAGCTGTGCGATTTCATTGATTTTGAAAATTATTCCAAGCAATGACAGAAAAGTACAATTTGTGTATAAAGTTGGAGCGAATTTGAGTTAGTGAGAAGCGCCATTATCGTTTTGACCTACTTGAAAAGTTCCGCATTTATGGAAATAAAATAAATAAAAAATATTCTAAGGTATTGGCCATTTTGTTCCCATCGAAAAAAAAAATAAATTCGACAAAAGACTCCGCCAAGGCATTCTGGTGGAAGAGACCAAAAAAGATTTGTGTGTCGCGTTTTGAGCGGCCGCCGTAGGGTTGGTGCGTGACTACCATTCGGGAGCTCGTGTGTTCCAATCTCCGTGCATCAAACAGCAAAATGAAAAAGTTGTTTCTAATAACGATCGCCCCCCGGCAGGCAATGGCAAACCTCCGAGTGTATTTCTGCCATGAAGGAGGCTTTCCTAAAAATCATTTGCCATTCGGAGTCGGCTTAAAGCTGTAGGTCCCTCCATTTATGGAACAACATGAAGACGCACACCACAAATAGGAGGAGGAGCTCGTCCAGACACCTAATAGAAGTGTTTTATTCGATAATTTTTTTTTATCAGCGTTTTGAAACCTTACGTCTGAATTTTGAGTTTTGTTTATCAAATTCTATAAAAATTCGGGGAATAAAATGCTTAAAAAAAAAATTGAATTTGGGCGAATTTTCCTACTATTTTAGCTTCGAAAAAATTATTTTTTTCGAAAAATTTTTGAATTGTAAATTCACATAGAAAGTAATATCATAAAAAAGATGTGTGCAAAATTTCAGGGAGATCTCTCCATAATTTTTCGAGTTATCGTGTATGCCAAATCGAAAAATATAGTTTTGAGAAAGACGCATCTAAAGTTTGAATACAACGTAACTATACCTCTCCCAGCGCTCGAACGCAAAGAATAGAGTCGTCACGGTTGACGATCTATAATATAAAAATTACTTAAATTTACGTTCTAAAATTTTTTTGACATATTCCTAAAAGATTATATTAACATTTTGTGAAAAAAAATTTGTTTTTTCGAAATTTTACAGGTATCTGCCCCCTTAACGTAAATAATTTAGTAGCGGTACCGACACTCCCACCTAAAACATCTTTTACGACCTAAAAATACTCTCAACAGTGGGATGTAACGGGTAAAAATGTGTCATGTACGGGAATCCCACAGTCAGACTTTCAGGGATTACTGCGAATAATCTCAGATATTAAAAAAATAATGAGAAAAAATCTGGGTGCGGGTATTTTTCACAAATGACATAAGAAAAAATGTATTTGTTAAAAATTGTGTTGCTAAAAGTGTATTTAAAAATGTATCTTACCTGTTCTGGGCCCTGCGCAAGTACACCAACTTCTCGAAAAAATTTTCTGGCCACGAGTGACTGGGAGGCGCTCGAGGGATCTTCTGAGGTTGACTAAATATCTGCTCTCGAATTTCGTGTGTGCCTTTACATGGCATTGCCTGCGAGGTATAAATACTGTGAGACTCAGCATTACTTAACATATCAGGGGGATGAGGTGGAATCATCTCAGCACCTTCTCCTTGGCTGTCCTGCTAAGATTTAAGTATCTTGGCTCTCATCTCTTTGCTGCGTGCTCAGTGCTTTGATGTTTTCTGGTGTTACCGCCTAGTTTGGACGTCCACTGCGTTGTGCATCATCGGTGTCTCCACGACCACGTTTTTCAAGATATTGCCTCGCTTCAACATTATTTTTTGCCATCAAGAAGCAGTGTAAAATGAAAACATGAAATTCTTTTTGCTAAATTGTTTTGGAACGAACAAAAGTAGCATCACTCTTAGCACAATAACTCACGAAATAATGAATAGAATATCATGAAATTTTAACAGCTGCCTTTTTAAAGTTAGTAACTGAAAAAAGGCGAATGCAATAAAACAAGTGCCATCGATATTTTAGGCCTGGGACTTTTCAGCCCATGTGTTATGTTTACCCCAATGAGCCGTGCACGAATTGAATACTTATCTCTAGTTTTTCGCAGAACAAATAATGCACCCTGCTGCAAGAGTTTGCTTAGTTGAATCCATTATCACCACTTTTATTAAATAAATGCACAAAAGTACACACGAAACTAGGATACAGGCATATTTAAAAATGTTATATTTATTTACTACCTCCTTTTGCTACATGCGCCTGAACCGCAGCATATGAAGGCGCATCGTCAATTCCTGTTATGTGTCCGCCAAAGAGGTGGGCATTGCCGCCTGACTTTACCACATTTTATATCTTGTTTTTACATCTTCCCTTGCAGCCAATTCCACACCAAATCCCCTGCCGGCCTAGCAACAAGCGCGCATATGCGCATACAAACACACAGCCACACACATACACTAACATTCAAATGTACTTGAAGAACGCTTTTCTATGCCAACGCCTGATCTTGCCACAGCCGCTGGTCGCACGCAGCAAATGAGATATTTTTATTGCTGTACATTACATATTTAACTTAAAAATAATAACCATAAAGAAAAAGTTGTATAAAAGCAATAATGTTTGCCCTTCTTCGGCTGATGCTTTCTACTGCTGCTGCTACTGTTGTTGTTTTTCTTATTGCGACGTTATAGTTACAAAATTTGTTATTATTGTTGCTGCAGAAGATGCTGTTGTTAGCGAAAGATTGAAACAAAAAAGTAGCCACTCCGCCCGACCTGCTCGAGTCAGTATTTATTATCAACAACAACAACAACAACAACGTAATATGTTGCACCATAAAAATTGTGTATTTTAATTTGATAAGCGAGCGACCTTAATGCCATCCCGAGCGGCGAGGTGAGGTGATACAACGGCCAGTTAATAATGCATCTCGACTTGGTGTTTGCATTTTTATGTCTCTACCTTCATCTACTCATATTCCCCATATTCCCGTTTATTGTCCCATTTCGAAAACTGTAGTTAAAAGTAGATTTTTGCTCCAGGTATCTCCTTCTTTATTTTAATAAAAAAATTATTTACTTTTTAGTTCCTAAATAGCAAGAACCGCAATATTCTGCGCTGGACCATAAAATGTTTAATACGCTAGCTCTGAAACTTGCGCCATTTTCGGTACTTGTATGAGTGCTAAATACGAGGATAATCTTAATACTATATACAAGGACATGACAAACCACAGATCGGATTATTTGCCACTAATAATGCCTTGCATTTCTATTAAGCTAATCGAAGCCAACCGTGAGTGGCACTATTTAAGCTTCAATGACTCTCCACTGTTTTTATTGTTCCGTTTCTGTGGTCCTGAGACTTGTTTGTGTAATTTTAACTTGAATAACTTTTAGTGCCGTAACCGTCCAGTTCACTTCGGGAATAGCCTGCCTCTCTTTCTAAAGAATTTTTCCCATATCGGTCGGTAAGACTCGGATTGAAACTGGTTGATAATGAAGGTAGTGCAGAGCATTTTCTTTGTAGCTATTTTCGAGAATTAGACTTAAGTTGCTAGGTTGAGAGTACTGGGTTCTGAGTACTGATGAAGTGCATACTCTTCCTCTTCCGGAAGATTCATGAATGAATCCAAAAGATTTTCGTTTTAGCATCCATATTGTATAGAGTATATCCTGTCTCTATATTCTTTCTACTGTAATATATTTAGGTGTAATACAATGGTCTTCCTGACTGAGCGCTCTGACTTGTCCAACTCCACAGACTAGGGCTCGTCAGGCCTTTGGTTTCACTTTTGTAAAATAACAAGTGTTTGCGTCTTCGTTAAGATAGGTTTGGAATACCGCTCAAAATATGTCTGGACATTTAGCAATCGCGACTTTTAGGGCTCTATTTGGTATGCCATCCGCGCCTGGAGCTCTATGAGACTCAATTTTATTATATGCCGTTTGGAATGCTCGTTCAGTAACACAAGGGATGTCACCAACTTCGGGTTGAATGCAGTGTGGCAATATGTTTTCAGAGGGAACAACGTCGTGGGCAAGTAATTTGAGGAGTTTGTGCGCTTTTTGTATTCGACAATACGACCTGGTAAATAGTGTCCCAGGGTCGATATCAGATTCGTCGCAAAATTTCTTAAAACTTTCTTGTTTGCTAGGTTTTATAACTATTTTTAATTACTGCCTTACTGATCCTTCATAATTTCGGATTATGAATACTCTCAGCAAAATCGGGTCTGCCTCTACTGCGCTGCATCTAATGTCCTGGGCGAAGGTAATTAGGTCTCAGTAGCGGGATATTTTCGTTCCAACAGTCGCACGAAGATATGTGTTTACGCATTAGTCGTCTGGGCATACAAGCGTCGCGAGCTTCTCGTAGGAGTTTCGTTCTTTTCTTGACGGTGCCAGCTTTGGGTTGAAATTGCTCAATCACGTATTGAAGGACTTCGCTATTAAGCTGCTTATCCTTCCACTTTGTACCTGTTACGTTGGATGCGACTTTGCGCCTGCTTTCGGTAACATCATTTATGATAGCTTGATGATCGCTGAGGGTGTAGCTATCAGTCACTTCCCATTTGATCTTTCTAGCAAGGGAATCATTTGCCAGTGTAATGTCTATGACTAGCCTCAATCACCTCCTCCGGTAGGTATAAGTTGACCTGCTACTTACATTAGTAATGTTGAGAATGTCAATGCTTCAAGAAGCATTTCTCGTGATAATCCAATCTACAAAAAAAGGTATCCAGCAATCACAATCTCAATTACGTCCTATTTGGGTATTTGGCCCGCGTCTTCATCCTATATGTGGTGGGCGTCTTGATATTTTTCCAGAAATGGAGGTACCTACAGTTTTATGCCGCCTTCGAATGGCAGCGCGGTTTCTTATGAGGAGCTTTTTCATGGCAGAAATGTACTGAGAGGTTTGCCATTCTCTGCCGAGGACCGACCGCCATTAGAAGGAATTTTTTCTATCAATTGGTTTCGTGCTCGAGGTTTCGAGTCTGTGCACTTCCGAAAGGTAATCATGCACCGATCCATTTGGCTACGGCGGTCGCCATATTCAAAGCCCAAGACGAGTTAGCGCTGCAGAGTTACACAGTTAATTTCCATCAGTTTCAAAACCGGAGTTTTCCGAACTACCTTCTCTAACGAGATAATAACACTAACGACGTAAATCGGAAGGGGCTGGTGGGAAAAAGTACAAATGCTCCGGTTATCAAACAGCAGCGGAGTCTAACGCTGTTATTTTTATTATTATTATGTGTTTTCCTATCTTGTCTAATGCTTTCGAGTATCTTTTCCCCTCTACGCAGACACCTGATCCTGACCCTCCCGGTAAGAGATCCATCTGTACTCCATACTATCGAGTTCCGGTTGATTTTGTAAGGTTTAGTTAACCTTTATTTAACTCTTTTAGATAACTGTTTATTCTCAGTTGCGAAGTGTTTATCAACTCTGAACTTAGGGTAGCATTACGTCCCACGGCCTCGCAGAGGATTTAGTCAACGCCAATATAACTGAATAATCTATTACGCTAACAAATGCTATTTCAAAATACTTCTAACTTTCGGACTACTGCTAATAATTTGAAATAAAAATCGAAAGGTGCAACTATCATTATCAAGCTCTCGTACTATGCAACTGTCCAACCTAACTCTGGCAAGCAAGTTCTTCTTGCAGGCAAGTTCTTCAACAGATTCCGGAAATCGGTGTGGGATTTGAACACCTAATCATATCCACAAATGATGTAGAAACTTGTTATAATTAGATGTTGGAGTTTCTTAGCAAAACTTTTTACGGCATTTAAAATCTCCCCATTCACCTTGCACGTGCAAGCCCTTCCTCCGGTGTTTGCCAATATTTAAGCTTCAATTTGCTTCTTTCATTATTACTTTCATAATAGGCTAAGAGCGGAAGTAACACAAGTGTTCGAACAAAGAAGCCCAATAAAATACACTTTCCGCAATAATAGCTAAAAATCCATTGTTGTCAACCAAGGCACCTATCTTCCATCACAAACAAATAACCAAAAAAGATGTATAAATAAGAGCATCAGTTAGCGGAAGTTCCGAACAATGTGAGTGTGTACGAGTTGGCAGCATACGTTGGATATGTTTGATTGCTTGATTGGAGATAGAAGACGGTCAATAGCAGCTGGCCACTGGTCGCTGGTTGAAGTTCAATTCCTGGGTCGCCTGCATTTTGCGTGATAAAAAAGTGTACTTTCATTATTTCGAACATCTCCGGGGACGAAAGCATTATTATATTTCCCTGATATGGCACCGCAATAGAGCCTACAAAGAATGTCTTGGTGTCGTTGGCGCAAGTCGTCTACCAGCTAAACGTACCCGTGCACCCCAAAGAGTGACAGAAAAGTGGTTGTAACAATGAGGACGGCCGAAGGGAAGGGGTAATATCCCAAAGCGACTTGCCTCCGGATGCCAACGGAATATAATGGCATTTTTATAGGCGAATGCACGAGCAAATTTGATGTTATGTTATTAAAATTGCCATGGCCTACCCAATTTTCCTGTTTCGTTTCGCTTTTTGTTGCTTGTTTCTGTACTGAATCACCGTGGCGTATGAGTATCATACGAAGTAATCAATTGGCGATTGGAGCGGTAGCGACTGGGCCAAAGTTGGCGGTGACAACAAGCCATGCCTCACTTATGCATTGCAGCGGTGCACGAAGAATACAAGCAACAACAAATACCAGCGCTATCAAATCCATCAGCCGCAAAAATGTTGACAACTCCTGTGACTTCATATCTTCGGTTCAATTTAATGGCTGCTGCCTGGTTTCTCCCCCTTTCCGCCAACTCTGCATTTTGTAGCCCATTTTTGGTAAGTCATATTTCGCATATTAGAAAGAAATTACATGTGCCCCGCGCCGTTACTCACTTGCCGAGATCTCGTTACGTTGGCATAATCGGCGAAATGTTACATTTTTATGATTTCAAAATTACATTCTATCACAATTTTATGAATGCGAATACGCAAAGTTGCCCGAAGGGCGGTTGTGGGGGTTGGCGGGTATTCTCGTAAAACAAAATGCAAATTGTAAATTACAAATTTGCAATAAAAATGTTTAATAGAATGAAACATTTTGTTTTTATGTCATTTCGGAGCTAAACAAAAAATATATAAATATAATATTTATCTGCTTTTATGATTACATTATGTCACACATGTAAGCCCTATGAGTTTTAAGGTATTTGAATAGAAGTGTACATATGTATGCATGAAGTATTTACTGATTCACATACCTTGCAGTAAATCGAACTAACTGGAGAAAAACTTTTGCGAGAGTATACGTCCGCAAGCAATCTCAGTAATGGCTTTTGAATGCTCGCTTCTACTTGGAATGGGTTGGTCTTGGTTGAGCCTGTAGATCGCATATAGACCAGAAATTTATCCATAATGATATCAAGTGTTTGTATGGAGCGTTTGAGAAATAACATCATTCAATTATGTGCCACTGTAGCATAGCTCGCTTTTGATTTTTTTATGATACGACGAGTGTATTATGAGATTCAAAGTTGGCGCAAAAAATATCATTCGAAGTGGGTTTTCTATACTTCCCAAAATAAATAATAATAAAAACAATTAAGTTGTTCCGAAAGCAATATTCGATAATTGGATGTCGTCACAGGTGATGGGAAATTTTGGTTTTGATTGATGTTGATATGCCAAATTCGTAAGGATTTTCGACCAAGTCCAAGCACTCAGTCAGTAGACCCTTATACTACACCCGGATAGAAATCAGTAGAAAGAATAGAGATAGGAAAGATAGAAGGTGGATGGCAAAAACGGATGGTTTGGTTTGAGGTCATTCTTCCACAAATCTCCTGGATTCATTGATGAATTTTAAGAGATCCGGAAGAGTATGAACTTTGTCCATACTCAGTGTATCGCAACCCAATATCCTAAGTCTGATTCTGGCAAATGCAGGACAGCTACAGAGAAAATGTCGTCATTCTCAAGACAGGATAGGCATATCGGACTGTCCACGACCCCCATGGTAGCCGTAACCACAGACGTTGTGCCCTGTGATTACACCCACCAGTACTCTCAGGTCCTTCCCGCTGAGTTTTAGGGGGAAGGTCGCTGTTTTCCTGTTTGGTTCTTTCACAAAGCACTTGGCTACTCGGCACGAGTTCAACTCAGACCAACGACCTCTGTGAGTAGACCTCATGAAGTCGTCAATCCATAGTTGAATCGTTGCGGAATTGACACCTAGAAAGGGTTCAGAGCCTAGTGGCATACTTGCAGAGCCTTCATTTGCCAATTTATCAGCCAAATCGTTCCCTGCAATACCACAATGTCCAGGCACCCAAATAAGACTAAATTTGTTGTGTTTTGCAACACTGTTCAGTTTTGTCTTACACTCACCGACCAACTACGAAGAGCATTGTGCGTTAGCAAGTGCTTTCAGTGCAGCTTGACTGTCACTATAAATTCCAATACTGTTGCCCCCGCCACTTTTTCTCACTTCTTCTTCTTCTAGCGTAGAATATAAATAGCTATTCCAAAAATAGTACTTTCGGGCATTTAGATTGACCGATTTTGCTGCCAACATAAAATCTCACAATCAAACAGGCGGAACAAAGGTTCCTCCCACCCCGTTCACTGTGACATAGAGAAAGACACTAACCGAACCTCTGGTCTTCAACTACTACTCATCCGGCTTACAATAACATTTTGACGATGGTGTGCTATCTCATGGACAATACTGTGATTGTCCAGAACTGACCCCAAAATACCCAATATATGTCCAGCGGTCCAGCATATAAAGTCACACCGCACGACACTAACCCCCTTTCACATGCCCCATCAAACCTACTCACCTAACACTCCTCTCCCTCTGAACCCAACATGTTGAAAACCACGTGTTGTGGGCCTACCGTTAAATGAGCCTACGTTGGTCAAACTCCTTCTTCGGTTTGTGGTGCGCATCTTGAAGTTGTTCCACAATTGTTCCACAAGACCTACAGTTTTACTCCAAATCCGAACGGCAGACATTTTTTATGAGGAGCTTTTCCATGGCTGAAAAACATTCGAAGGTTTGCCATTGCCTGCCAAGGGGCCACTGCTATTAGGAAAACTTTTTCAATCAATTGGTGTCTTATACCCGGGGATGGGAACCTGTGCACCTCCCCATGATAGCCACGCACCAACATATTCGGCTACTGCGGCCGCCATTTTGAAACCCTAACACTCTGGAAGAATTTAGAATATTTAAGAAGGTGCATAGAATATAATAATAGTTTGGTCCAAAAGAACCAAGAACTGTTTAATAAGCAGTGGTGTGCAAACTATGATCTCTTTGAATACTTTACATTTTCTCTAGAGATCTTTATATTAAATTTCGGCCGGCATAGTGGAATTTCTTTGAACGTGGCTACAAGTCCGTTAGTGTTTCTGAGGAGCAGTAATAGCCGCTGCCCCATTAGTATGAGAATGTAACCAGAACTGAACCTCCTGTCGTCCAAGTATCATGTCCCCGGTACTCTCGTTAAGTAAATCGTCGGAAAGTGGTTTGAGTATCGGGCTCAACATTTGTTTTTGTGCGCATAAAATCCGTCTTTGTTATATTAAAAAGCGCCCCAGTTGGGCCTATCTACTCCACCCATTATTTTTATGTCTTTTTACCTTTAACATCCGTTTCTATGCACACATAGTCTCGTATATTAAGTAGCCGCATTTCTTCTGCTCACTTCTGCTTGCCTCTCAGTTCATGCTTAGTTATGGCGCCTATTAAATTTTCTGGTGACAAGAGATCTCCTCAGACTATAGCTATTCTGCATCTTTTAGCAAAGAATCGTGGAGAGAGAAACATTTAGACTTCGCGACTTCGTTTTGGTGGCATACTGGGCAAAGTGGAGAGTTCATAGTGGTGTAGGTATAATACGTGATTTGTCACGAACTGCATTGGCACGGAGTTTATCTCATCATATCTTAATTTTTGCCATCTAGCAAGGTTTGAGATTGAATTATATGCCCTCCTTTTTTATTGAGTTGCCTCGACGCTCCTGCCATTTTTGCAGAGATGCAGCCTTCTCTTGTTGGTACTTACAGCTAAATTAGCGCTGTGCTTGTTTCTTTGATGATAGACTCCACCGTTCTTTCTTCAACCAAGATGTCGATGGGTGTTACGCGTGCCATATCACAAAGTACATATCGCCAGTTCACAAAGTCTATCCAAAGCTGCGCATTGCATTCTGAATAACTTTACTTCAAATAATGTTGTTTGTGGGCGGAAATGTGCAAGTTCGAATCGCCATACATTTTGAGCTACATGCGGGATGTGACCCGAAGTAGAGTCGGTCGTTTATTATTGCTCCCAGATATCTAAGATGGTACAAGAATTTAAATTTATGATTGCCTATCGCGAAGAAGGCTATCTCAGGTTTCTTAAGGGAACTTATAAAAAGTGCCTCAGTTTTCCTCGCAGTAATGGAAAACTATTTTTTATTTTTTTTTTGTCGGGACAATTAGCAAGTGCAGCACTCAGACATTAATTGAGTCCATTGTACTACACTTGGATTCCCTTTTAATTTTCTTTAAATCTACCCGAACTCCGAAGAAATCTGAGTAGATCTTGTGGTGCCAAGGAGCCAAGATGGTCGCTTCTTAACACATCAGTGCCAAAGACCTGAAGCCTGATTCCAGCGAAGACGGGAAGGTAGACACATAGAAAGTGGTCCGCCATCTCATCCTCCTCTTCACAAGCTGGGCAGAGTACACTGTCCGAGATGCCCAACCTTTCCATGTGCTTTGCCCAGAGAAAGTGGCCCGTCATCAGTCCAACCAGCCGTCTACACTCCCCTCTGCCTAATGACAGAAGGGTTTGCGACAGTCGATCGGACATGACAGGTAACATCAGTTTTGTCCATCTGCAGCCTCTCTCAACCTGCCAAGCTCGCTTGTGGGTGGTAGTTACCCATTTGCTACATTTGCTAACTAAACTATATACTCCAGCCAATTACTTACTATTGAAATTACAATGCTTCAATCTCGGACACTAATTTAGCTACTACTACCAAGGCTATGCCATCCGTGAAAAGACGGCACCGCATGAAAAGACGACATTGTTATTCAGCTGGTTGCAAAAGTATTATTGGTGTTTCTTTATTAGGTGTTTTAGCGAGCTCTTCCTCCAACTTAGGGACTATGTTCTGAAATAGTCCTACAAATGCGATCCATAAACGTATACCTTTTTTAGAAGCTCGGTTAAGCTGGAATTCGCGACACGGTCTGTCGAGGGACGACCGCCACTTCTTACGAAAATGCTTTTTTGCATTAATTTTGTGGCCTAAAACCCAAGCATATCGGGTTTCATAAGTTTCATAAAAACCTTTTGTTAAACGGTTATTTGATTCGGGTATGGTATGAAGTTGAGGAGTTGTGGAAAACTATTCTTGAATAAAGTCGAATGATTTGTTGAAGAACATCAAAGAGTAAAAAATAGAAAGAAAGGTAAAAAAAGTCTGAATATTTATCTATAAAACTGCTTATATTCCTTATTGAAGCACTCAATACAAAACTAAAATCCTTAGTTCGGTCTTAGCCACTGCTTCATATGGAGAATAGCTTCCTGTAGTTTTTGTATTTAATCTTACGCAGATGAGTTTGCAAAGACTTGCTAAGGACTTAACTATGATTCTTTCTTGCTCTATCAAGTTCGCGAATCATTCTAATGCACACGAGTATATACGACAGCCTCTTCTGGGTGAGCTGGCAACCCTGCTGGCATATGTAAAACTATTCGCATTTGAATGCGCCGTACGCTACCAATGACATGCTTAGAAACCGAAAATCCTGCATGCAACCTACATCGTCCATATGAATGCGTGCATCTGTATGCCATTCGGTGGCATTCGTGCACAAATAGTGTGCAACAACCGTGCACACGCACATTCACTCGCGAGCATACCACAAACCACAAACTTGGGGGTTGAGGGGCGTTCTTCGTGTGTTTTGAAAAGTTCTGCATACATTTAGGTCTAATCAGTTTTGTGTTCGTTAACGAATGCTGCCAACCGCCAACAGCAACGACGAGCAATAGAAACCGTACGAGAACGAGTACATCGTTTGCGAGCTTTGCCGACGGAAATGAATCCTTTTTTAGCAAACAACAACAGCAACAACGCTCACAGTGAGCCCCACAAGCAAGTCACACACACGCGTACACACCTACATTCTTGCATTGCCACATTTATCTATCCACACCCAATCCCAATGGGTATGTCGTTTCGTGCAAACGTGGAGGTGCATACGACTTTGTTGTTAGTGTTCGCCTCTCTCGGTTCTTGGGTCGATGGCGCGGTCGCTCGGCTCGGCCAGAGGGACACGTTGTGTGCACCCGCCCTCCATTGGCATGAATTGTGTCGATTTTATGGCTTTGCTGCCTGTTGAGGGGGTTTTTAGTGTGCGGGACATGCAAAAGGGGATGTCCTAGATTTGTTTTAAGCTTTTGCGATAGTGTGATTGGCTTTCGCTTTGCACACGTGGCTATACTTTGAATATTTTGTTGTTGCCTGTGGTTTGTGTCCAACAGCCAATAGCAGGCTTGCATTTTTTAAATACAGTTGAACAAAATATTCTCGCTCGTAATGTGTGACCTTGCATTAACAGTAAGAGATTTAGTAGTTGATATTATGATTATGCAAGAGTGTCGTGAGTGGAAGCCTCCATTCTATGTATTAGATTATGGGCATGCAGTTAATAGTCATAATAGTCATACAAGGACACCTTCTTCTGGCTTCTGGCTTCTATTGGAATTCAAATAAGCGAGAAACTAGTTGGCTGTAAATAATTTCCAGTTTTTTAGTAAAGTAAGGTTCAAGTTGCCCGCCGCGTCTTTGTGTAAAATAAGTAGTCGATCATCTATTGACAGATTGAGGGATATCTCTACAACCGTGATAATGCTTCCTATAAAGAACAAATACAATATACCTCCAAAGATATCCTCGCATAAGCTTTCCAGGAAGAACAGTATTTCTGTGTGTGACGCTAAAATTCTTGACAAACTTAAATTGAGGTTAAGATTTGCTTTCAACTTCAACTGTGTTTACTGCTTTTCCATGTAAACTAAAGAATTTTCTCAAGGACAAATCGAAAAATGGATCGTTTCAGCGCTTCTAAATATTTATGTGCGTATTTAAACACCTTAGTTGAGCCCTCCCAGTTAATAGTTGCGAGCTCTTTGATATTGAATACTCTTACAAAAGAGCCGACCAACATTTACCTTTATAAACTTTGAAACCTTCTCGTCCTCGTATAACCTAGTAAATGCACGAGGTTCTTTTAAATGCCGAAAGTCCGAAAGATTTGTAGTGCCGACCTATTATTCGGTTGGTGCCTAATGCTGTGTTAGTATATTTTATATTATATGGTAAAAGTTCCGGGAGTCGGTCAATAAAGCAGAAAATATTTATGATTCACTCAAATTTACTGTGTCCCCTCTGAAGAAAACTCCTTCAAAACTGATAATAGACTTGCACCAACGACGACTTTTAA
The DNA here is from genome assembly GCF_028408465.1 of Anastrepha ludens. NCBI lineage: Eukaryota > Metazoa > Arthropoda > Insecta > Diptera > Tephritidae > Anastrepha > Anastrepha ludens. The sequence continues at coordinate 3,995,511 of NC_071499.1, read as the reverse complement.
TTCAATCACCTAAATTTAATATTTCTCTCTAAAAGTTTGAACTTTACAGTTATGTAACTGGTGTGTATTCCCACACCTAAACGTCAACGACACCGTTGGACTTCTTTCTTTGGGGTTATTTGGAAGAAAAGGTATACGTCGATAAGCCAGCAACAATTCAAGAGCTAAAGGATGCGATAATTCGGCACATTAACGGCATAGAACCTCAATTATGCCTCAGCGTCATCGAAGATTTGGACCATCGGTTGGAGGTGTGCCGCCGAGGTCGCTGCGGCCATTTGGCCAATATTTTGTTCCATACGTCATTGAGCCATACCAATATTATCATAATAAAGAGAAAGGACAATAATTTCCTAAAAAAATTGTATTTTATTCAAAATCAACACCGGCTCTTGGAACTTAACTACCCTTTATTTTCGGCTTCCCGACTACTGTAGTGTCTTTCAGGCTAAACTAATGGCAGTAATGAACACCGTGACACTAGTACAGTGTGATGGGATACCTAACGATGATAACTACTTACATTTTTACTGATAGCCAAGCGGCGATAAATTCCCTTACAAAGTCAAGACAAGCTAAAATGTAGCCATGAAATTCCGCACATCTCTTAACGAGATGGCTGAGTCGTTTCACTTAAAGGTAAAGGATTCCTGACCATTGTGACATTGAGAGTAGCTACAGAGTCGAAGAACTAGCGAGACTCAGCACCAAATTCACCGATAAGTACATATACAATGACAGTGGCATACCCTTTTAGACATGTAAGCTACTTGTCTTTGAGGAAATTTTAAAAGCCGCGAAAGATGTCGTAGAGAAATTACATGCAGAATCGCCCGACAATTGTGGCCGGCTCTCAATGCTAAACGCATGGAAGCATAGCTTTAGCACGCTGAATTCCGTTATGACAGGGCACTGCCTAGTAGATATACCGGCCCTGAGGTTGAGCATACAAACACATGACTTATGCAGAAGCTGCCCAAACGAAGAGGAAAACCTGTGCCGTAGTCCTACTCTCTCCAGACGTGGAGTTACCATTTAAAATAAAAAGTGTTTCAATGAATTGGAAGATCTCAGTACTGTAGAAATCAAGGATCTTCTAAAATTTTGGAAAAGCTCACACTGGCTTTAGGAGAGATAAGCACAAGCTACCTACGCGGCATCACAATGGGCTATGAGCCTGAGTGTACTCTACAGTGGACAACTGCTTCAACCTAACCCAACTGTAGATTTCGCTTAATAAATACCGCATTCTTTTCTGAAACCAAATATTTTCCATCATTTCGATAATGAAATTAAAACAGTTACGATTATTCGACTTATATCAAATGCGCGCCACTTTTTCTTTAGCCTATTTTTGAAAGCAGTATTCACGATCGAAGAAGCTCTTGTCTTTATTAGCAAAAAATTTGAGCAGCTGATTTTGAGAAATTTATCTCAAATCAATCTCGGTATCATCAAAAGACTTTTTGAATTGCTTGAAAATTTGATAGTCACTTGCTGCCAAGTCTAGACTCTACGGCGGGTGTGACAGAACCTCTTGTCTAAGCATACAGAGCTTCTGACGCGTCTTTAAATATGTGTGCGGTCTGACGCTAACTTTTTCATTAGACTAATTAAATAACCGAATAAATAAAATTTGTGTTGCTTTAGTCCGAATTGAGTATTTGGACCGATAGGAGGAGTTTCCACTGGAGTTCAATTTATCTCCACCACTGAAGGACATTTTTCCCAAACCAGGGCACGGAACGTTTAGCGAACTTAGCACTGTTTCCGATAATTAATTTTATTACGTTTACGCATAAGATTCTATGTCCAAATCGCCTAACGTTCTATGTCTAAGTTTCAATACTAAATAAGTATTGCTGTATTTTCCCCAAAATTGTCCCTATGGACCGACATAAAATTTGAGCGCACGCGCACGGACGGTCGAACGAGGGACGGGGTTGATAGGCATGGTTCGATTCCTCTTGACAATACTATCATTTTATCTGCGCCTAACTCGTTTCCTCAGGTTTTTGTACGCATTCATCAAATGAGCGAAGGCATAACAATCTTGCTTAACAGTGCGCAGGGGTATAAAAATATATAAAACTGGGCGTCTATTCGCGTGTAAAATGGCCGTTTCTGAATTCACGATTTAATTTAAGCCGAAGCATGAGTAGAGTAGGTTGAGTGGCTGTCATTCGACACACTTATTCTAAAATAGTCCCTCTGTGATACCACTGAAGGTCGTCCTTTACACTCCTGAGTCTTCTCTGAGCCAATCTGTGGATTTAAGGAATTTTGATAAGTTTGGCAGCCCTTCAGGGCTGTTAAGAAAAGCGATTCCGAGTATGGAAAGCCCTTTGTAGAGCAATGCGTATACACAGCAGGTGTTCCACCCTAGTCCTGACTGTATGCATGACCTCCGATTAGAAAATGCCCTGTTAGTACCCCTTTCGAGTAATACGCATTATTTACATTCAAAACATTACAGTTTGGGCACCTGGCGGATCGGTCGAAAAATAAAAGTAGGTGATATCACATAAAGGGTAAACATTTTCCCGAATTAAGCTGAAACGATCTTGCAAAGAGGATATAGATCTTCCCTTTTACTTCTTGAGATATATTGGCAACGGCCTTTCAATTGGAAAGCAGACTATAGCTTACGAAAGGTGACGGGGACATAAAATCAGAATCTTCAGAGACCGCCAAGCTGCTCTACTTTGGAAAGCGCTTGGAATGTATGTTCCGGCTAAGCCCCAGTGCAAGGTGGAATCAGATTGAACTTATGTATATGCTGGAGTACTGGGTATTCAAGGCAACGAACTGGCTGACCGCCCTGCGGTTTTTGGAGCGTCCGCTTGTAATTGAGCCAATTTTAGGGCCAAGCAGTACAGGAAAATTCATCTGTCTCTCACTAATAAATGTCATGGTAATCGCTGGTGCATTGCTGATACCTGTAACCCAACCATGTGTTTCCAGAATGGTAAAGGCAAAGCCTTACATGATGGAGGCAAAACGAGCAGTGAGCTACGAGCCCTGATAGAACTAATTGTGCCCCGTAATCCATGCGGGCGTCATATGTTCACTCTTTATTTATTCCATGAAGCAATTCAAAGCAAAACATTCAATAATTAAAGACAATGTGTAGTTCACAATTCCAACACTCATAACTCCTTATTTGACAGGAACCAAAACTTTCGCTGTCGCCTCATTTTTGGTCGACCACGCGCTCTTTTCTCTTGTGAACTCCACTCTAACGCCATTTTCGCAATATTGGTGTTATCTTTTCCAAGCGTATGTATACCCAACCCAGCACCTTTTGGAAATGGTGTTTGCTCAGAAAACTCGGCAGATTATGCGTAGGCATTTGTTAATAAAAATGAAATGTATTGCACATCGCGTCAGTGACTTTCTATGTCTCTGAGCCGTAGAGAAGGACTGATTTAATGCTTGTGGGGAAGACATGGTGTTTCAGAATATATCGAGATTCCCAGCTTTGATAATGCATGCGTCTATGTCAGCATCTGCACCGCCACCCTGCCCAAATAAGTGAGCCGTTCAACACTATCAATTGATATAATTTCGGCACCCAAACGGAAGGTTAGAGGTTCTGCCACCGTTGTCTCCATGTGCATGAGTTTTGTATTGCCTCTCCAATTTTTGCAGACTGCGCGACGATGATCTTAAGGGTATTAACGTGATCAACACAATATCTTTGAGGTCACCATAGGCATCATTAACGATTAACTGTATATAAGTATGATATATCTTTTTTTGGAGGGTGAGGTTAGTACAAAACATATCCTCTGCCCCTGTCCGGTTTTTGTCATACTTTGTTGCTGCTTTTGAGACAATCTAAATTCTTCTTCCATTGGAAAACTGTTAAGATTTGTAAGAGAGTCTGGGAAGTTTTCAAACAAGGAATGAATTCGCCTCCCTATCCCTTTAATACTGTCTCTATTTCTTAAGTATAAAGGGTTAAATCACCTAAGTGGTTGAAAAGCTTCCCGTCAGCCAGAATATCGAATAGAGCTAATTAAAGATTTATTTAATTAATATTAGCGATAGATTATTTTTGTGTTTAATTAAACTCAGCTCGAATATTTAGGTGAATAGAAACCAAAGGCCTTGTGACTGTCACTTACATAATTCACATAAAAGTATTTGCATTCAATTAAAAGAAATCAGCTTTATTATTGACTACTACTTTGAAGGTGGATTTAGCTATTTAAGGATTCGTCTTCAAGTGCCACTGCTGTCACTTGAGCCATTTCTTCGGAATTACTTTATTTATCCAGCTCTCGCAGTGGGCACTTTGCGCCTACCCCACGGCAGCCTTGCAATTTACGACCCACATTGGCAAACATATAGAGACAAGGGCACTCACATACATACGAGCACACATACTTACACATGTTTATGTTTGTATGGAGATTTGCCCACATTGTTGTTTGTGCATATGGATAATGGAAGTTGAAATAAAATACGAGCTCGCATGTGTGTACACGCATGTGTAACAACTTTGGAACAAACTTCCTTCAAGAACCCCGGTCCCCGATCCCCGATCCCCTATGCACTTTTCAAATTTCGTCGAAAATCAAGTGAATGAGAAGCTTCACATTTTTAGAGCAAAGAAAAGTTTTTGCAAGAATTCTTTTTGTAGTCAAGGCAATGACTACATAGTGGATGTGTATGTGTGTGTGTGGGAGTAGGAGTGTGCGTGCACATGTGTGGCACAAGCGGTTTTGTACTAATTTTACATGATGAGAGCAACATTTGTGGTTTTAATTCCTACCTCCTGACCTATCAAAAAATTTGGTTATGCGAGAAGACGCGTGCAAATATGAGTTTCGGGTGGCGATAAAATGAGAAACAACTTTTTGAGATTCTTAAATTTGAGATGCGATGTCTGCGCGGAAGGGTGTGGGTATTCAGTTGTGTGCACTTACATTTAAGACTTTCAAGCATACACTTTTGGGTACCGAATACATATAATTTTTTACAATTAGTACGCACATATACATACATAGATATACGCTGAAGGACATTTGAGGCGAATGTGTCTGATTATATTTATTTTATTTCGAAGAAAGCTTCTCTGATGTATTTAGATGGTGAAGATGATGCTGGTTAGTTGCGAGATTATATTTTCTTATGCTGCATAAAAGCTAATTTTTTTAAGAATAATTAAAACTACTTTCCAATGTAACACAAATGCTTGGTGGAATACATTTTTTTATAAGCAACGATAAAACTAACCTCAAAAGCTATCCGTGTGTTAGTATCATACATTTAGGTGGGTCATAGGTTGGGTTAGGGTGAGGCGGTCGTTTACTATGGGTCACACGCAGGCCCATTGTCATGCGGCGTGGAAACTATGGAAGTGCAAGATTGTCTCTTCCTCGACCTCATCTAGGTACTGTACAAGCAGATCAGCCTTAAAAGAGCTGGGAAGCCGAAAACTAAGGAGATCGCCAAGAAAATACACCTCCGCGCACCCTTCACTCGAGCTTTGAGTCATCTGTGTATACATATGTACGTGGGCTCGCTCTGTCTGACATCGTCCCGTTTCCACTCTTACTTTGGGGGTAGCAGGCTCTTGGATGTTGTAATGGCTATTGTAGACGAGAGTGCATAGTCAACAGTCTGGGAAGCTCCAAAATATCAGCTAGGAGTTGACCGTGACCGTAGCCGGTCCTGTTGCATGAATCTGGGGCTAAAACTTTGAAATATCAGCTACCATTTCCTTTTGAAATTGGCTTCATATTTCTATATCGACTTTGCCATGGGTGCTTAAAACAATAGACATCGAGGCTTGAAAAACAGATACTGCGCGCGAATAATAAATGGTCCCTTCCGGCGAGATGACGGAACACATCGTATAAGATACAGTCACGAGCTCAACGCATTGATACAAAATGGAAACGGTGTACGCTTTATACAAAGTCAACGAATCAGATGACACATGCACAGAACGCAAAAATGGAAAGCTGCCAGTGTAGCGTTCCATAGATAACCAATTGGACGGCGAGGTCGAAGAAGGCCCAAAAATTGCTGGGAGATCACAAATTAGACAGGCGTAGTAGATCGGAGTGGAGAACTGCAGTTGTGGAAGCAATGGTCTGCATTGTTAATGATGGGTGATGGGTGATGATTTTGACTTTGCCAGCAAAAAATGAGATTTATTTGCAATCAAAAAATATAACTGGATATTTGACTACATTTTCTGAGCAAAACAATAAAACTCAAAAATGTATTATTATTATTTATCGAACATTTTAAGATCTCAAAATATTGACCAAGTATCAAATTTTTGATGAAACTCAAAATTATTATGATTCCTGCTAAAAAGCTATATAAAAATTCCCTGTGGTAAAATGCCTAGTCTCACTAGCGAGTCTGATTATACTTACGTGTGTTTATCAGGTGTTTGGCCAAGCTGTTTCTAGAATTTTTGGTGTGCAACTTGATGCTGAACTACAAATGTGAAACGTACGAAGATTTTTTTTTCTGTCGAAGGGCGACTATACAACTTTTTATGTTATTTAATGTTTTTTGACAGCGGTGGGAGTCGTATCTTTCATTCGTTTGCCAGATAATAAGCATCTTCCGAGGGAAAGCTTTTCTATAACAGAGGGCAGCGTGTATTTTAGCTACAAGGAATCAAAGGTCTGACTGGATACTTCACGCTCTTCGCTGACTGTGGGGTTGACACTTAGGCAATAGCATAAAAGACATTGAAATAAAAAATTGTGAAGGAATATCGCGCTTAGCTGTTATTACTAGACTATGCCCACGTCATTCTCTGCACAAGTCCTGGATATAGCAATATTGAAGGGCACGCCAGGTATGGGAGAACCAACTTTTTTGTGGTATACTAAGAGCAAATCATGGTGAAAAGATTTTTACAGGTGTGACCAATAGCAAATCTAACCGGGTCTCTGCGAATTTGACAGAATCAGCTGATGGACTGACGTAAGAGGAGATGAGTTTACAAAAAAACTGAGATCGTGTTAGTGATATACGAAAAAATCAATACAACATTCGCTCAAGTTACCCCATACCATCTGAACAATGACTGATTGATCGAGTGTGTGAATGCGTGTGAAATGCGAGTGTGGGCAGCTGCCTAGGGCCCTCTGACGTGGAAGTCGAAGTTTCCCCTACAATTTTCTTTTTCACCATAGCTAATGGCCAGACCTGGTCAATCTGTCAGCTTCGATAGCAAATAACCTATGAAGAATAATTAACAACTGTGAAGAAAGTTGCTTTAAATTTACGTCTCGCCTATAAGTATGCAGCAAGTTCTATTTTTCCTTTATCATTAGCCAAGCAAACCGCTGCATCTCTCAAATGGCTTATGAAACTGTAAATGTGCACTACGTGCATTATATTAACAAGTCACTCTCAGTAAGAGCGAGGGTACCCTGAGCCATAAGGATCAATCTTATATCTAAAATAAAGTCAACTTTTTGTGTGTGTTCGCTAACCGGCCGTGTCTTTGCACCGAATTCAACCAAACTTACACACATTGTTAAGAAGGTATTGAAGATGGTTTCCGTATAGTTTGGATACCTATTGGTGGATAGGGTTCGAGATAGGGGTCAAAACGTGGTCCCGGGTAACCTTCGGATGTGTATGTACAATATGGGTATCAAATGGAAGCTGTTGGTGAATGCTTTAGTTCAGAGTATTTTTCATTTTGCACCGAATTAAACCAAACTTACACACATTGTTAAGTAAGTATTGAAAATGGGTTTCGTAAAGTTTGGTTGTAATTCGGAGCACTGGCAACGGGTACAGCGTTCTTTTGAACCAGCCATAATGTCGCTTACTTTTTTAACGCTTGGGGCGGAACTGAACTGTCAAATTGACAGTGTGAGTTACAATGTGTCAATATTTCTTTCTGATTTGGATGCCATAAGGAGAAGACGTAAGTGCAAAGTGTAAAAATTTTTTGAGAATTTTTTTGGAGTGGATTTTGGAACAGTGAATAATTTCTTACGAAATTTGAGAATTTAATGTGAAATCCGAATGATCAAATGAAATTATGTGTTCGTGGAAAAAAAAAATGTTTCGTTTTTTTTTTTTGAAAAATATAAAGGGATAATGGTTAAAAAAGCTCCAATGCCTAATAAAACATATAAATTGAAACGAAAAATTCATGGATGATCAGGGAAAAAAGACGATTGTTTCTTAGTTATTCATTTGCGTTGATTTGAAATTTAAAAACAATCTTCTTTTTTCCTGATTTTCAATTTATATTTTATATTTACTCAAAAACAAATAGAAAAACAAAAAATTTTGTTTATGCCAAAGCGCTTGAATAAAGAATAAAGAAATAAATAATATGAAAACCATGTCTTTTCTGTTCTAAACCATATCTATTCTATTTTAGTGTGCCCAGCGAAGCGGGCCGGGTTTGCTAGTAAAATATATAAAAGGAAGTTAGACGAACAATATTGGTCTGCGTTAACAGACCTTACGAGCTCAAATAAGTAAACCCTCGAACGAGCTCATTCCGAAGTTCATAAAACATGCTTACTTTCAAAATTTCTCTACAGAGTTTCCCGAAAGAAGAAACCATTTTACCATTTACCATTTTCCATGTAGATCGAACACCACAGAGCTAAAAGGGGCCTTCAGGTTAGCCAATCTCAGAGTGTGTAGGGCTTAGCGTAGAGTTTCCGCCGAAGCTGTACTTCCTGTACCTATTGACCTCGAAGTTAAAGCAGCGGAAGCAACGTGGTTTTGCCGCGAACAGGTTGGTCAGGATAGAAATAGACTGACAGAAACACACATGGACGTATGGCAATGGCAATGGCACATCACAGAGCTGAAGGTGGACACACTCCATAATTCCAGACTTGCGAACAAGGAGAATGTAACCTCAAGGTCCACATAGTCGGTTCCCACGATAGTCGGTTCTACTTTACTGGAATGACACGGATTTATATCAGGCCAAGGACTGTCACTTCAGCAGGAATCCCAATATATGTATGGGGGGTTTGTATGGCGGGTTTGTAGTACGGGCTATAAATATCTTTACAAAATTTAACCTCCAGGCCCGCATACCATAAAAAATAAAAATTAAAAAATCCCATGTCGATGTCCAAAGTTATAACTGAGACTGGTGATATTATCAACCTCATCGTAGCACCACCATAAATGCCAGGAATCCATCCATCGTCTAACTCCCAAAGAGGGTTTTCTCAATGTGTGAGTTTACCCACTTAACCCAAACTTGACTAAAATCCATATCTGTATGCATTAATAAAAGTTCGAGGCATCGGTTGACATGTGCTAATGCTCCTAAAAACTTTCGTGCGTTTGCCCATGGCCATCCTACAACCAAAAATGTCAAAGTGCCACCACACACCGGTGAGTAAAATACTCAGATGTTCAAATATTAACCAGAAAAAACGGAAAAATGAAAAAATAACACACCAAATGCTGAAATATATACTAAGAAGTACGAAGACAGCAAACAATTCTGCGGTTCTTCTTTGAAACACGCAAATTCGGTTAAACTTGCCATTCCGTTTCGTCGCGCCGTCCCCTGCCAAAGGGTGGTGCCATGTCGTTTGCCTAGTCGCTGCCAGTCGCGCTTTCCTCAAACGCTTCAATTTTTCTTTTCTCATTACTCTCCGCCTCTATCCCCACCACTCTCGGCGTTGTCTCCACCTTTACTGAGTTCTTTCTCTGTCATGCGGCACATGTGGAGCTTGCCGAGAGGCAAATTAAAATTTTTCTTATGCGTTCTTCTCTTCATGAATTCTTATGTTATGTTTGTTGTTATTGGAAACGGCTTTGTTGTAGCCGCTTTTTGTGAAAACTTTCTAATAATGTTGTACACAATTTAAATAGAATTTGCTGCTTCCTGGCGCTGTTCCTTGGCTGCCGCCTCCTGCAGTTGAGTAAATGCGGCAAACTTTGTTATTCTTCTGTGGCACAAAAGTAACGCTCACATTCGCCTAAAATACATGGGCTTCACCTCCTTCGAGTTGTTGGAAAGAGGCAATATCAGTTAAGGCGGCATAGCAGTAGTGGGGTAGTTACTCATTACCTTAAAAAGAAAAATTTACAACAACATATGCACTAAGAAATTTATGTGTGAATCCGGTGCGTGGGTATGTGTGTACATTAGGGTGGCCGCTATTTCTGGAATTGCTGTCAACAAATGTTCAGGATACCCTCCAGAAATATAAGTTAACCCATACCATTACTAAAAATAATATAAATATAAAATATTCAGCCAATCGGATAGGTTTTAAAGTTTCCAACTTGAGCCAAAAGATTGATCACTTTGCAATTTTCGAAAGTAAGAGCATAAGGTAATGGAAAGTTTAAGCCATTTTCAAAGTAGCAGAATTGATAATTGAGAGGAGATGGCACGGGAAACAAATTGGAGTACGGCTGTACTGAAGAACGCAAATCAAATCTCAGAGATTGTTCAAGAATATAAGAAGATCCTTAATTCTGTTGAAAGACAGAATAAGCTTACACTTATATGGGTTCCAGGAAACCACGGTGTTCGAGGAAATGAAATTACCGATGAATTAGCCAATCGCCGATCAGCGGATACCCCACACGCGCCATTGCCAATAATCGGAATAATTTCCGCAGGAGTCATGGATTGGATCAGCGATTATGTATGCAAATTACATACAGAGCGATGGTCCGGTCTGGAACGCAGCAGAACTGCAAAGTGTTTTGTGACAAACCCGAACAGAAAACCAGTGTTGCCAATGCCAATAAATCTGGGGCCAATATCAAAAGTCGCTAGAAAGTCGCTAACTCCATCAGGGGCGGATCCTAAATTTCATTCTGAGAGGTGCACAAGAGGCCAGCTGCGGACTTAAAATTTTTAGATGAACTATAATTAAACCAGTAATACCAACTCTACTGAAATTTGAGATCAACGGAAGTTAGTTTCAATCTCCTGAAATACTGGTTTTTTTATTATGATTCGATAAATCTGCTAAATTCTCTAATGCTTTGTTAATTTGTGTCTGAAAAACATTTGTGTGTTTAAAATATCATTGGAAAGCATGAGTGATTCAAGAAATGTTGAAAAAGTTATTTACGAAGTTGATACAGTACTGGATTCAAATGGAAATTTGAAAATTTATAAAATTAATAATATTAACTATTACGCTTTTATAATAAAACCAGGCAAATCATACATCATTTTACTATATCATTATTAATTAAAGTCTTGAAATGGATTTATAAAATGTATTTAAGCATAGTAAAGAAAAAGTATCATAAAAAAGCCTGTCCTGCTTAGAGCAGGTCAAACCAAGGCTACGAATTGTGTGTCCCGATATCATGAGAACTAGTAATATTTGTTCTCTCAATCTGGAGGATATTTTCAGATTTGCCAAAGAAGCTAGAAAATTCTCACAGGAATAGTTATCTCTGTCTCTTTCTTTATTCTATATATCTTTCTCTCTGTCACTTCTCTCCTTTCCACCTTGACTATCTACCCTTTTACTTTCCAAAGATTTTAATTCAATGAGCTTTTTAGCCTGAGTGTTTAGGAGTTAACGAGAGAATGGTGCTTCTTGGCTAGCTTTTTTTCAAATTTTCATTTCAACTTGTAGTTAATAAAGGATAAGGGAATGATGTAAAAGAGACACGAAGTAATGTTAAATCTAACTGCATGGACAACTAATCGACAATGTCGGGTTAGAACACCCACTGCTATCGAAAATTGGATATTCGTGCCGCGGGCTCATGGCCATAGTATTCTCAGAATATTATAACTATGTACGTGTGTTTTTTTGAAAAACTTTCCTATAGCTCTTAAAATATCACCCTTTATATCAAGATCATTAGGTCATCAATTGACTCACATCATCGATTATTTCTAGCACAACAACTGCTTTTGGACGGCCTTCACGAGATTTATTTTGCAAGGATTGACGGCCACGTCGGAACACCAAAAGTCGAAGTAAGTTGACCAATGCACTCCTGTATCGATAATCCACATCAAAAATCGCAATAAACCATCGTATGAGAACTTTCACGAGTTAATTCCATTTTTTTGGACGAGAAGAATTTTTCAACTCACTGAAAGAAGCTCTTATGAGGGAACGTTATATGTAAGTTTATGCTATAAAATACTAAAATGTTAGGTAAAAGTATCGATTTACAGCTCATTACACATTGTATTGTAAATTCGCCAATCATAAAAGGCAACCCTTGTACTTCGTCAGGGTGGTACTTTTCACTTATTTGCTATACTTACTAAAATATAACTTGAAGAGGTATGGGAATCCCATTAAGAAACTTGTGGGGATTAGTGAGCTGAGTCTAAGGTATTACCAAAGATGTTTAGGGGGTGCTTTTCAAACATGATCAATACCATTTTTTTTGTTTTGTTTTTCAAAAAGCATTTTTCAAACTTGGCACCCTAGCGGCTACTCCAAGCGGCTTAAATTCTATATGTAAGGACAGAAATTAAAAAAAAAAACTGTTTCTCATACCAATTACGGCCACCCTAATGTACATAGAATGGTTGTATTCACGTGTCTCTATGTGAATACGTACATATGTGCGTTTGCCTACTAAGAGGTTGGAGGCCCATAAAAAAATTAAGTAAAATAAATTTGGCGGTGAGTAAAAAAACAATACTTCATTTATTTTCGTTGTTGCTGTGCGCACGCGTTTGCCAAACTTGAACGCAACTAAACATAAAGTGGTGCCACTCACGCATGCTGCGGGGTGGCGTTATGAAACTCTTATGCCACCATAGAAGTATTAGCGAAGGAGCCAACTTGCGCTGGCAAAACAAAAATTAATTTCTGTACTATCATCTTGCTCACTCGCGCTCTAACAAACGTACCCATATGCAAATAGGCTTGCGTATGTATTTGTGCGTGTGTGTACTGCTATTTTTGGTGTCTCTTAACGAAATTCCAAATTCATATCCATTGGTGCGCATATTCTTTGCGCCATAGTTGGACTACTGTTTTAACCGAAATTAAGGAAAAGAGGGAAAGGGATTTCTTGAGTTGCGTTGAATTTTTTTTTTGTTTTTGTTTTGTTTATTTTAAGAAAAGTTGTTACGAATTTTTAATTGCTTTCATTCGTAAAACTCAAAATTGAATTATGTTATTCCATTAATAAGGTTCTCCGGGCGCATGGAAGTATATACATAATAACCTTGTCTTGAAAAGATAAGACAAATTTGCGAAATAAACAACTTCCTCTAAGATTTAAATGGAGAAAACGAATCAGTAACTGATAACCCAATTCTGTAATAGTGCTTCTTCTTCGGAAATCCCTCTTCAACTTCCTCAAAAAATTTTGCCACCAGTCTGTATTTTTCCGGAAGTACACTGAGTTAAATCGATTGCCCAGATATGTCAAGTGTTCCTTCTGTTGGTATTTCCAAAACACTAAAATCGCTTCTTGCAGCAGTGAATATACCTATATTCGGACGACATCACGCGCGGACACTCATCGCCAGTTAACTTTTGTCCGCCGAAGAGAGGTGTACGCTCAAGTGGAGGGTAGCTACAGAGTTTTAGAACCTTTTAATTTTTGAATTAATTGAATATTATTTCCTATTTAAATAAAAGAAATGGATATATCATTAAAAAAAAATATGAAGTATTTTTTCCAAAGTGCATACTTCATTTATGTATTGTATTTCAGTCATTTCGTTACACGTCAGTCTACAAACTACATAAAACTCCTGTCGAGGAATCAATCAATTAAATATTCTCTACTCACCACTCTAAATACAACCCTACCTGGCAGCCAAAAGGGCAACGGGACTCTCCTTGCGCGCTGATCGTTACCAGTCAGAAAACTAAGAGGCTAAAGCGAACAGCAAAACTAACAAGGGTTTGGTAAGGTTGGTATGGATGCCCACGGAGTGAGCACACTTGGACGAAGAAAGATTCGTCCTTTGTGATACCATTGTGAAGGAGGTGAGGTGAAAGGGAAAGACCGATGGGATGCAGGGAGAGGGCGGGGAGAGGTGGTGATGGGATGGTTAGGAGCGTGCTGATTACGAACGATGACTATGACGATGACGACCTTACACGTTTGTGTATTTGCCCAGCGCTCGCTGAGTTGGCGCGATGCCCATCTTCCCAGGAGCAGACCGCAGGTAGTCAGGGGGATTCCAATTTTCTCCCTCCGCGGGGAAATCACCTCACATGTCCCTTGTCTAGCCAGCTCATCCGCCTCACAGTTTCCCGCAATGTCGCTGTGACCGGGAACCCAGATGAGGCTGATGTCAAAGAATTCGGACGCAGTCGAAAGTGAGGTCAAGCATTCCTTGACCAATTCCGAATGCACTGTCATAGACCCGAGGGCCCTTATTGCCGCTTGGCTATCGGAGTAAATATTTACCTTCTTGACTGTTAGTACACATTTGAGCAGCCAATCAGCTGCCTCCTTGATTGCGGCTACCTCTGCCTGGAACACACTGCAGTGGTCCGGTAGCCTGAATTTTAGTCTGACGGGGAGCCCTTCGCAAAAGACTCCTCCGCCAACCTTTCCTTCCAACTTCGATCCATCCGTGAACAAGTTCACCAGGCCCTGCCCCCAAGTGTAGCCCCCCGTCCACTCTTCCCACTGGTCTGTTGACAGAGGGATGAACTCAAAGTTTCTAAGGATGCTTGAGTGCCCATAAGGGAGATTGAGCTTATAGCTCCAGCCCCTCAGTCTGATTGCGGTACGTGTAGCGGCATTTAACATTGCGTTGAGCGCCAGAGTAGGAGTCGTTCGAAGCGCCCCACTGATTCCAATGAGTGCCGACCTCTGAACTCTTTCCAGCTTCTTCACCAATGTCGTCTTCTCTAGTGAGTTCCACCAGACTATGACTCCATATAACAAGATAGGCTTTACAATGGTATTATACAGCCAGAAAACAACTCGAGGCGAGAGGCCCCATCTTTTGCCAATTGCGCCCTTGCACCCATACAAGGCGATTGTTGCCTTCCTCACCCTTTCCTCAATGTTGGGCTTCCATGTAAGCTTGCTGTCAAGAATAATACCAAGGTACTTCACCTTGTCAGAAAGCATCAGAGGAGCGCCCCCTAGTAAGGGAAGTTGAGCTTTGGGTATTTTATATTTCCTCGTAAATAGGACGAGTTCCGTCTTAAGAGGATTCACCGACAGGCCACAATCCGTTGCCCATCTAACAACTGCATTCAGATATCCCTGCATCAAGTTGTACAGAGTATCCAAAAATTTTCCTCTAACAATTAGTGCCACGTCATCCGCGTAGGCAATTACCCTGCAGCCTCCCTGCAGCCTCCCTTCACCAGCTCCTCCAACAGATCATTTAGAACAACAACCCAGAGGAATGGTGAGAGAACCCCACCTTGCGGAGTGCCTCTACTCACCTGCCGGTGGATGGAGATACCGCCCCACTCTGCCGTGACAGTTCTGTCGCTAAGCATTTTGTGGATAAGTCTTATAAGGTCGGTTTCGACCCCTAGTTTACCTAGAGACCTGGTAATTGCCTCCGGAAGGACGTTGTTAAAAGCCCCCTCAATGTCGAGGAAGGCGCCTACCGCAAACTCCTTTTGAAGAAGAGACTCTTCGATTTCTTCCACGATTGTATGTAGGGCAGATTCCACCGATCTACCCTTGCAATAAGCATGTTGAGTATGCGACAGTCGACCCCGAGGAATTTCGCTTCTTATGTGCAGGTCAATCAGTCTCTCAAGGGTTTTCAGTAAGAAAGAGAGACTAATTGGTCTGAAGTCCTTAGGGGAGACGTGCGAGCTCTTACCTGCCTTGGGTATAAAGACAACCCTCACGGCCCTCCATGATCTTGGTATGTAGCCCCTGGCTACGCAGCTCGCATAGATGGGGCTCAACCAACGGCATGATACCTCCACAGATTTCTGTAGTTGGGCAGGAATGATGCCGTCAGGACCAGGAGACTTGAAGGGCCTAAAGGAGTCAATGGCCCAAGCCAGGCGACGCTTATCCAGCAACCAGCCCCGGTCCGGAATGCAAGTTGAAATGCTATCCAGGCCGATGCTGCTAGGTGCTGGGCTCGTCGGAAAATGGGCGTCGAGAAGTAACTTCAGTGACTCCTCGTCGCTCATCGCCCAACGCCCCGATTCGTCTCTTAGATACCCCAAGGGAGCGGAACTCCTCGTGAGTACTCGTCTAAACCTGGAGGACTCATGGCAGCCCTCTACGCTTTCGCAGAAGCTTCTCCAGGAGTCCTTCTTAGCCTTCCTAATTTCGGACTTGTATATTCCTAGCCCTGCTTTATACAGTGCCCATCCCGAGGGAGACCGAATTCTTTTAGCCCTGTTAAAAAGGCGTCTGCATGAGGCCCTAAGCTCAGATAGCTCCGTTGTCCACCAGGGCGGTTTTTCCTTCCTGGGAAAAACTGTTATTGGACAAGAAGTTTCCAAGGCCGTGTTGCAAGCTGAGGTGAAAGTTTCCACCAGTTCGTCGATCGTTTCTTCCGATAGATCTAGATTTCCTCCCGGTGCCTTGGGGAGTAAGCTCAGCAAATTTCTATAATATGCATCCCAGTCCGTCCTCCTCAGGTTCCTGTAGGGGGATCTTATTGGACGAGTTTGAGTGAGAGAGAACTGAATGTACCTATGGTCCGAGAAGGAATGAGTGTTTAGCACCCTCCAATCGGAGATTCGGTTTATCAGTGAGGAAGAGGCCAGAGTAAGGTCAAGCACCTCTTCTCTGGCTGCGGTAATAAAAGTGGGGTCCTTACCCCTGTTACATATAAACAAGTCCTCGTTTAAAATATAATCAAAAAGTGACTCACCTCGTGCATTGATGTTAGAACTTCCCCAGCAGGTGTGATGGGAGTTCGCGTCAGTGCCTATGATAACGCCGATTTTCCTGCGTTTTGCTTCAGCCAGGGTTTCCCTTAGCAGCGCCGGAGGTGGTTCCACCTCGTCATGGTGTGCCATATATACGGACATCAGCCATAGCTTTCCAGCCGGGCCCTCCAGACTCACCGTCACAAAGTTTTCATTGCTGAAATTAGGCAAAATAAATGCGTTAAGTTCCCTCCTGATGAGTATACAGGATCTTAGTTTACCTGTCCTGCTATACGCCACCAGTTTGTAGCTTTTCGTCCTGAGCCCAGAAATGCCGTTGCTGCTCAACCACGGCTCCTGAATCAGGACTATATCAGCTCCACCTTGCTCAAGGTGGATAAGTAGGTTGGCGGACGCCGCCTTAGAGTGCTGAAGATTTATCTGAAGAATATTCATCCTCCAGGATCCTCTCCATCACCTCCAGGACGGCGTCCTCGCTCTCCGAGGCCAGAAGCCTCTCCTCCTCCGCCCTGTCGAAGAACGACCCGATGCTTATGACGGACCCCGGTAAAGAGCGGACGTCATCAGCATTGTCACCCTCCGACGTGACGGAATCTACCTCCATGTCCACAGGAGCTTCCTCTACTGTGGGCCTTGCTTCTCCCAGCACTTCCGGATGTGCGGGGGCATCTCCTCTTAAGGACTACCTTCTCGAAGCCATAGTTGATGACCCCCTTTGCTTCAGCAAGAGGACTGAGAGACTCTGCGTTCAGCAGAATCAGCGCTTGCCGATAGGATCCCTCAGTCTTCTCCATCTTAACCACCCTCCAGTTGTGCGTGGGAAGTTTGGGGTTACAGTAGCGGAGGATTTCCTCCATCTCCTTCGAAGTAGAGGGTTCGGAGGGGAGCCAGACACGTGCTCGCGGACGCACAGGTAGATCCCTTCTGTCCACTACCTTCAGCTTGGCTCCCTCCCATACCTCTCCCACCAAGGCTACTGCCGCCCTATACATCGAGGCTGACCGTTCGTCAGCGCAGACGATTCTCTTGTAGGAACCGTAGTGCCATCCGGCACTTTCACAGCTTGGAGGTGGTCCAGGGTTTTCCCTCACCACCTTCATGAATACGGCAGAGATGGCGGACGCTACCCTCTTCCACTCCTCCCTAGAGATAGCGCCGTCTTCTCTACCGCTGTCCATCACCCCGAGAATGATGGAGCCCGCCTGCTTAGCGACTTCGCTAAACGATTTTGGTGGGCCACCACCAATCTTGGGTCTCTTCTCTTGGGAGATGTCCTCCTCCTGGGAGCGTTGCCTTTTTACTCCCGAGCCCGGGTGTGGAGCGCTCGCTTCCACTCCCTTTCCGCTGCCCTCCTCTGCTCCTCTGACCACCTTCCTGGCCCACTCGAGCATCTGAGAATGCCTCTCAGATAACTGAGGGTCATTCTGGCCACCGTAGCGCTCTAGGATCCTGGTAGCCATACGAAGGTCAGAGAAGGACCGCTTACTCTGTCCAGGCTGCCGTTTAGGCTTAACGGAGGGTCCTCGAAGAGATACCCCCGAAGTCCCCGGAAAGCTAGGTGAAAGTCCTTTGCTGGTGCTGGCTACCCCATCCAGCGCCACTGCTCCAGGAGTCGCAGACGGTTCCGTCTGTGATCCGCTACCTATTAAAGGTGGGTTCCCACCTTTAACCCCCGAATTTATGGAGAAAGTCGGTTCCGACTTTCCCCCGGTGTCCCCCTTGGTCACTGCCCTACTCGTCGATTCCGACGACTTACCCCCACTAGAGACTACCCCCCGGGGCGTGGGTTTCTTGGGAGGTGATTTCCCTCCTCCAGTCCTGAGAGAGGTGGTTTTGGGGTTCGGTTCCGAACTCCCGCTACCCCCTGAAGCTTTCTGCAGGGTTATTGTGTTGTTATTGTTTGTTGTTGTTGTGTTTCTGTTTTTGTTATTGTTATTGTTCATTGTTTTTGTTGTTGTTGGGTCCCCACTCGAAGCCGCTATACAAACCCGTAGTGTGTAGTCGTCCTTAAATGGTCCCATGGTTGTCTGTGCCATAGCAGGGAGGCCATGCGAGGGTTGACGCATGTCCTTATGGGGCATGCGTTCAGAGCCAGACCGGACACAAAGACGGGAGTCGTCTCAACCGCACCTACACCGCCAACCCAATGGCTACGGATTTGGAACGTACTCCGAGGCCTGCCAGGGTTTTAACGGGACGGGGGCAGTCACGTCATTAGCCCATCAGCCATTTCTGCTGAGTTTCACCTCAGCATACTCAGGTGACAGAATGCCGCGACTACCAGCACAGGGGTCAGAAAAAGTCGAAAAAGTAGTGAAAAGAATTTGTCCAAATCCGAAAAAGCGAGGGGGGTCGTCATCGTTCAGGAGGCCGTTGAGGCCGCAGATCATTTAGCGCTACCCAGGGTGCACCACGCGGAGGCGATCTGCCCTACACCCCGAGAAAAGTCCATTTTTCTTTAAATTTTTACTCAGCGAACTATGTTAAGAAACAAATACATATCCATTTTCATTGTTATAAGCAAAATGGTGCAATTTAGATTTGAGTCCTCTCATGAGGCGATGGGCATCAGTTATTGTTACGGTATCTGCTGCTCCCCGCCAATTAATTTATACTGCAATATTTTCCATTGGGCCGCAATTGTGGACAGTTTCGTGGGTTGTGGTCCTTTTGAACAATATTTACCCCATGATTTGCATACCAGGTCAAAGCAAGATGGATAGACCGATATTGCTGTATGGGGCCTTAGTATGGTGGACTGCGACAAGAAAACTGACATACTTAATGCCACTGGAAAGGATTCAGCGACTCGCTGCTCTGTGCATAACAGGAGCGATGAAAACCACTCCAACGGTGGCACTGAAAATGATACTTGACCTTATGGCGGAAAACCTGGCAGCGACATCCGCGAGGTGGTTATTGGCTGCTGGAGTATTCACCTGTAGAGCTCAACAGGAAAGCGGAGTTCAGGTTGTATAGACTACATGACTCCGTACTTTAATTGAGAGAGAAGGTTTCGTACTACAATTGAAGAGGAGGGATGGCACAAAGCCATGAAGCCTTTCCATATATACGTGCAGGCAGCAATAAAAGCAATAAGCTCATATTGTATTAAGTCCAAAAATGTACAAGGGAGCAGGGAGGCCATAGAAAGGCTAGCCGCAAACAGTAGGCTGCATATCTACTGGGTACCTGGTCACAAAGGCATTATGGGGAACAAAATAAGAGATGAGATTGCAAAAAGTGCTATTAGACTACCATTTGAACAAGAGGAGGACATACCAAAATCGCTAAATACGATATACAACGAAATGGACGACTTCATGCAAAACTTGTGGAAGCTAGGTGAACTAAAAAAGTCATATGTAGAACTAACGACAAAAAACTGACTCAATTCGTACTTATGCTCTAGCGAAGGGACTGCAAAACTATAGGTATGCTAACAGCTCATAACCTATTGGCTGCACATGCGTACAAGATAGGGATTGCTAACACGGATAAGTGCAGGAAATTCAGAGAGGATGTTGAGGAGACTTTAGAACACCTTCTGTGCGTTTGTCCGGCATTATTAAAAACGCGATTAAGATGCCTGGGAGCCCCACTGTTTGAGGGTCTCGAAGACGTCTCAAAAGCGGAGCTCCCAGCCAGAGGGCTAGATTCGCCAAAAGCGCTGACATCCTACATGATGTCTACTTTAGGTATTCATAGAGGTCGGTCTCCATCTGGTATCGCTAGGGACCAAAAGGTCTATGCGTGGCTTATTGCCAAGCAGGTTAACCTATCCTAACCTAAAGCAAGATGGCTATAATAATACGATGCTAGATCGGACCAGAATAGAACTGAGTCTATATGTTGTCTTACTTCTTCTTCTTTCTTCTTAATTGGCGTGATAACCGCTTACGGGATTTTGTCCATGTGTAGAAGTTCACTCACGTGGGGAAAGTTACTGATCGCCATTCACTTGGGAGTGGTCAGGACGATTCTCCTACACATGGTTCATGCAGCTCACAAAGTTTTGCAAACTCTACTTCATATGAATTTCTTGATCTATAATGCCAGTAATGTCAATGGTAATGAACGTTTGGCTTTTCATATCACACTGATGGCTTGGCAAACCAAATATTTTTTAGGGCACTTCTTCAATATTTATTTCAATATTTAGCTTAAAGGTACGTGCGGTTCCTACTCTTCGTTGCAGTATACAACTCAGCGTCCCGAACCTGTTCGAAGTCTGTTTTGACGTATGTTTCATCGTCCATAACTACCCAGTCATATATATTTATGAACATCATGACTGTATAATTTTTGGGCACGTGGTTTATCACTCTTATTTAGTTGATCACTTCAATTGCGTCGTACAATCCTTGTACACGATCGTAAACCTTCACTTTTACACACGTTTTGGCCATTTTTTCCGACACACGGGCTTATTTTACCGCAACTCAAAGTGAGAGGTCTGCTTTTTTCGAAATAATGACACAATTCTTTGGCTTTTGTTTCCGACGCAAATACTTTTTTCCACAGCCTAGCCTTCGTTCCACCGACAAGGTTTCATTAAACTTTTGTAACACATAAGTTACCGTACCATTGGGACAAATTAAAGATTTTGCGACAAATGACAATTTTTTGCTTTTTGCGCACAATTTTCTCCGCAAGCTTACACTTAACCGAATACATTTTGGAGAATAAGCAGAAGTTACAAAAAGTGAATGCGCCAAATTAATAATAACAAGAAGCGCTATGAATATTTGTACTAATTTTTTAATTACTGTTAGTTTTAAGCAAGTGATGAGTAAACACATTCGACTAGGTTTTTTGTGTCCATTCTTTAGTTAACTCCATAAAGGTTAGCCAGTGTTCAACAGACACTTGGTGATTAAGAGAACCGCCTATGGCAATATGAGCTTTGCTCGCCAAGCGGGGAATTTCTCATTCAATTGTATTTTCTGTCCAGATTTTCATAGAGATTTCACGAATTTTCTTTTGGATTTTAAGTCTGAGTTCGTGCTGTCTCTCAGGCTAACGAAATGCCCAACGATCTTGAATTTGTAACTGGTTTAATGATTTCATTTTATCATCGATCCTCACTAATCCTACCAGTTTTCCTTTGTACTCCACTATAAAGGAGTTCAATTTTATGGCTCGATTCTTATGACCGTTAATGGTACCCCAAGATAATAGCTGAATAATTCATCTTTCTTCTCCAAAGTTAAGGATACCACCCAATAGGATTTACTCTGTTGAACAGTTTGTTTAAAGTCTTCTTCTTCAAGTTTATTTAATACTTTGTCCTGTTAATTTGCAACACTTAATTAGATTTTTAACTCTCGGACTTATTTCGTGAAATCTGGCAGTGTGAACCGAGCAGCATTTTATTTAATTCTAATGACTCTCTAGGGTACACTTAGACAGTGTTTCCAAACTGTGGTGTTGTGATAACATTAGGTAGAAACTAAAAAGTGAGATCCAAAATGCTTAATCCTAAGATTTGCGAAAACAGAACATCTTATGACCAGCTGTTCAGACCATTCCAGTTCCTCATCCTTCATAAAATTTTGAAACAAGTGACTCGAAAGTGTGCTGACACGGAGCGAATAAATTTTTATCGCGCAGTGTATTGCTCAGAGTCCCACCGCTAACGAGACACGGTATAACTCTGATTAATCTTAGGCTCGAGTTCCTTAACAACAGAATAGATCAATATTTTCACACTACGTTCGGTGAGAGAATTAATGGCAGGCTGAAATAACCACCTTATTAATTAACTTTCTTATGAACTTTGAATTGGTAGCCAGAGAACTATATAAATATACATATACATATATACTGTAGGTCCCTCCAATTGTGAAAGAACATCAAGACGTACATACGTTGCAAATAGGAAGAGGAGCTGGCGCATACACCATTTTTGGGTTAACAGTTTCAAGCCGACTCCGAATGGCAGATATTTTTTATTAAGAGCTTTTTCATGGCAGAAATTCACTAGGAGGTTTGCCATTGCCTGCCGAGGGGCAATCGCTATTAGAAAAAAACTTTTTTTTCTTAATTTTGGTGTTTCGCCGAGACTCGAGCCTACGTTCTCTCTGAATTCCGAAAAGTAGTCACGAACCAACCTACTCGGCTACGACGACCAGCAGCTACTGAGGTAGAAACAACTGTGGCGATCAATACGCGTTTTGTATGGCAAAGCCAAGCTAGATCAACTTCCCAGTAACAGACGCGTTACTATCCATTGAGTGCTGAGAAAAACTAATATACTACAATGGATCATCTAAACCTAGCAATGGTCCTCCAAAGCGAATACTTTTAGGATGGATCAACACCTTGTAGGATAGCCAAAACCAAGCTTTGAAGATTCAACGGAAAGACAAACAACAATATACCTTCTATAGTCCAAAGATAGATACTGAAAATTGCGAAGCATGTTAATATCTGAACATGTAATAAAGCATGGAATCTCTACTAGTTTTGTCCCACTTTGCAACAATTTACATATCCTAACTTAGCTGCCTTGGTTCTGTCTTCTTCCCTTTATTGAAAAATATTGTGGATCAGAGCAGCTAACTTGTTTCTTCATGCTTCTGTGAAACCACCGTTGATCAGCCAAGTTAAGCAAACCCACTTTATATTAAAAGTATAGGTAGGGCTCAAGAGTTCTGGAGAGTTTATTGGAAAAAAAATCAGTGGCAAGGAACAAAGAATAGGGAAACAATAGGACGCGATTCACAGTAGGACTCTAACAAAACGCTTTATTTCATACTACTCCTGCTACTATTCTCGAAATGCAATAGTTTAAAACTTTGCACAACTGCAATTATTATAATTTGAGCTATAATTTTAAACAATAAAGAATATTCCCTCTCATCCGTTCGAGTGAATCAGACAATGAGCTGAGCATGTTTTTGCATAATTGGTGCAAGCCGTTTGAATAACTGAATAAGAACTCCCGTTAAGTGAGTGCATACGAGGGTGCGTCAATAAGTTCTTTTTTTGTAAATTAAATTATAAAAGAATATAAAAAGGAGCCAACTCGGATTTTTTGTAAAAATGGGAAAAAGTAAATTTCGTGCGCTCTTCAAAAAGTATTTTTCGAGCAAAAACCTATTATGGGACCTCTTTGCCAACGATTGAATTCATTCAACACTGGTTTACTCAATTTCAGTGGATTTGTACCAGCACAAGAGTCACCGACTTGCTTGATATGGAAAATCTATCCACCGGACGGGTGCTGCAATTGCATTTAAACATTTCAAAGAAGCAATCGGGGATAAAAAATTGGTCCATCATGCCACCAGAGCCCAAGAAGCAGCCGGCATAGTGGCTTCTTCGGCGTGAGTTGATGTCGAAAGAGACGAAGATGGGTTCGTGATCCAATATTGTACTACCTAATAACATGGACACTTTCCTTGTTTCTGGTAACGAAAAAAAGAGACTCAATAATCGTACAATTTTTATTATTGAGTTTAAGTTGATTTTTTCATATTTATTCTAGGCACTCTAGCACATATTATTAATCACCGCTTCAAAACTTCATGTTTTCCAACAGAGTGGAAAAATACTATCATCATTCCTGCAGTCTAAAGGAGCACCGTTTCTAGCCCTAGTGATTGTAGAACTGTAAGCATTTGACCAGCCTTCTCAAAGGCGTACGAGTCGCTGGTAAGGTAAATTTCATCACTTGTTCACTAAAATAATTTATTGTCTCCACTGCAGTCCGGGTTTACACCTAATAGACTAAAAATACTTGATGACATAAGGATACAGATTGACAACGGTGACCTTTTTCTTCTTTGCCCTCTGAATTTCTCCAAGGCATTTGATTCGGTAGAACATGGCCTTTGTTGCAAAAAAGCTTAAGTACTTTTATAGATTTTCTGCCCATTCTGTCAAGCTTATGGTCAGCTACCTTTTAGGAAGAACTAAAAAGGTAATGTCTCTTCCGAGTCTTGTTTTGTTGGCTCTGGTGTGACAAAAGGTTCTGTTTTTGGTACCCTTTTGTTTAGTCTTTTAGTGAATGATATATTCTCTGTGTGTTAGTTTGTCAATATCCCTGATTATGCTGATGGTACCAATTGTATTTGTCCAGTAGATTTGCTAGTAAATGATTTGTGTTTTAAAATGTACGGTAACTGTCTTACCCTAAATGCGTCCAAGTCATTTATATTGCCCTTTTTTTGTGACGCCGAGGTTTTGTTAAAAATGCCTTCGTATCATATAGTAACCGTTGTTACTTCGTGTGTGTTGGTCCCACTAAAAACATCCCTACTCTTCTCTTGGATTTTTTCCTCAACCCCGGGTCTGCTTCCGCGGTCGAGGTCCAAGACAGCGTCCTAAGAAGGCCACATTCACTTACTCACCCTGCGTCCAGGGCCACGTGCTTTGAAAAACATGCAAACAACAAGAGTATGCACTTCACACCTTTTTTTGGATAAAATCCTCAACGAAATTTGCGACGGCATTCCATTTTTCTTCGCCTATCATCATTTCCTCAATTACAATACAATACAATAGCTCGTTGCAGAGCTGTTCTCTCGTTATTCCACCTCTCGCATTTAAAGAAGGTGTGCTCCGCATCATCGAGTTCAGTATCTTCTTAAATGCAATTTAGTAGATCACGCTTTCCATTCGCCACAAATACTTGCGCCACAAAGACGACGTTACGTGCCACACGTGCAACGAAACCATTGGTCTTTTACGCGAAAAGTTCCCGGACCGTGTTATCTCTCGAAGAGGTGATCACAATTGGCCACCGAGATCTTGTGATTTAACACCTTGTGACTTTTTCTTTGAGGCCACGTGAAAGAGAAGGTCTACGCCAAAGATAGAATTCGTGAGGCTATCGAGGGCATAGGGCAGCCACTTTGCAATTCGGTTATGGAAAATTTCATGAAAAGGATATTGTCCTGTAAGCGTGGTCGTGGTGGTCATTTGCCTGATGTTATTTTCCACTATTAACGGCATACCCTCCTCTTCATAATGAAATAAACATCCGCTCCTTTATATTAAAAAATAACATTTTTCTTCGAATATGAAAATAACACCTCTTATGGGAAACCCCTTTATATAGAAGAATCGAGTTCGTCGGGCCCATTAAAAATTTTCGCTTGCTCTGAGCTGAACCTCCAATATTTGCCATGAGCTTACTTAACATGTCGCTTACTTTAGCAGCTCTTGTGGCAACATGATTTATGTGCGCCTAGTAAGTTAATCTTGCGTCTAATTGCACTCTTAGGCATTTCACCACTATTTCTGTCGATAAAGTGACACCGAGTACTTGCATACGCCTTTGTTAATAGGATTAGCTCTGTGTTCTCAGTGACCAGTGGTCCTGTACTCGGATTATCACTTCATTTAACTTCCTCTTGGCTTGGTCAGTGTTTCGAGCAGTCATTTCACGTGCAATGTCGTCTGCGTATCCTCAGAAAACTCTATTCCAAGAATTTCATCGTAGTTTATATTCCAACGTTCAGGTCCGAGTCTTGATCCTTGGGCCGCACCTGCTGTTATGTGTTTTGTATTATTCGGGAACTTGAATTTTGTCTTCAAGGCTTCAATTACTTCTCCTCGTCTCAAATTGTTGAAAGCATTTATAATGTCCAGAGTGGCTAGTAATTCTAAAAGTTTGGAGTATAGATTACCTGCCTAAAAATTCTCTACGCTATTACGTGATGGCTCCTAAGGTAGATCTGCCAGTTCCAAAATCATGCTGCCTGTCAGACAGACCCCCATTGTTCTCTACTGCTTCGCTATGTCTACGCTTTTTCAGTTTTTCAGAGCTTTCCCGCGCTATTCCGTAGTTACAATATCAATACCTAACCACTAGACTCAATGCATTATGTAAGAAATTGCGAATATTTTTTCTTTAAAACAATTAAGTTAGTTATTCTTTTTATTCGCTATTAGCTTTTCTTAAAAGAAGCACAAAAGCAACAAAGTCTGACTTTTATTTAGAAAGATTTTCGTTTAATCTCGTTCTGCCAGGTATAAAAGTGTTCCCTGAAGATAATGTCAGTGGAACCACACTGTCAACTAATAAACATTTAGGTAAATATAGAGTGGGCCATGTAAAATTTGCTTTTCGAATCGGCTATAAAAACAAAACTAATCAATATTTTTTAAAATTTTTTTTTATTTTGAAGATTGAACATTGTCATTTATGAATGAAAAATAATATCGTTCAAATGACTGCCACGACTGGCTTTACAGTAACCCAATTATCAAGCACATTTTCGATTGTTTGGGCTCCAATTTCATAAATGGCAACTTCGATTTCGTGTTTTAAAGCATCAATCGTCTCTGGATGGTTCGCATAGCATTTGTCCTTAACGGCTCCCCAACTAGTCCAAATAGTCCAACGGGCTTAAATCACAGCTCCGAGGCGGCCAATTGATATCGGAATTTCGGCTGATTATTCGGTTTTCAAAAACGGTATCCAAAAGTTCGAGTGTAACTTTGGCAGTGTGACAAGTTGCACCGTCCTTTTGAAACCAAATGTCGTCCATGTCATCCTCTTCAATTTTTGGAAACAACTCGTTGAGCATGTCACGGTAACGCTCGCAATTTACTGTAACCGCGACTCCTCCCTCATTTTCGAAAAAAAATGGCCCGATGATGCCGCCACACCAAAAACCGCACCAAACAGTGACTCGTTGTGGATGCATTTGCTTCTCTACAGTAACGTGTGGATTTTCTGAGCCCCAAATCCGACAATTTCGCTTATTGACGTAGCCTCCGATGTGAAAATCAGAAAAGAAGAAGAAGAAGAATCACTACTTTGGAAATAGGTTTTCAATATTTCCCAATTTTGTTCAAGCGTATAGCGTCCCATTTCGTAAATGTCAAACCTTTAAGTAAATTATGAACACATTTGACATGTCATTTGTGTTACCATTCTCAAAAAAATAGGTGGTTCAAAAAGCAAACGCTATATGGCCCACCCTGTATATGCACAAAAACAAAAATCTGATTGAAAATCAGGTGTAAAAATTTTACTACTACTTTCTTCCCATGTTTCGGAAAAAGTATCGAGGAATCACTAGTCGTAATGGGAATACTGCATGAAGTAGGTACCAGATAATTATTTTGTAGACGTTGGATGAAATGTGGCTCGCTAAATGGAGACTTCGCGCAAATATTAAAACATTTTCTCAACTGAGTGTTCCTTTTTTTCATTTTGACTAACCTATCTACCAACCCTCGTATCTGGACAATTGAAATATAATGAATATGCAGAAACTCCTGCTACCTCTGCTATTACGAAATTTAATCAGAGAACCGGAAATGCGCGGTAATGTCTATTCAAATGAAACAAATGAGAATATATGGCAATTATTTCCACAATTAAGAGTTTCAAATATATAAAGAATTGCTTGCTAAAGATTTTAAGTGGAAATAATGAAGAATACTTAATTGAGGATTAGCAAACAAAAAAAAAACAAAAAAAGTAAAGAGAGTTCTGTGAAGCTGTCGGGAGTTGCAGTTACCCTCCCCATTGATTAGTCAGGTGCAAATGCCTGGTTTGTGCGGCCACATTTAATATACTTATTTTGTTCCTTCCAATGAGTTTCCCTGCCAACTTCCAATGAGTTTCACAACAGCAACACGTAAACAGGGCCAACGCAACAAGAAACATAACAATCAGGTTGCCATCGATTTTACCGAAAGTCTCAATTTATGCGAAGACAACAACAGCACAGCAACGTGTTCTCCACAAGATAAACAAAACTCAAGGTCAAGTTCAAGTCCAAGGACGTTACTTCGTTTCCAGTGGGACGTAATTCAATTTACCCCCTTAACCCCACACTTCCCTCTTCCTGTCTAGCCCAAACTGAAGACGACATTGCACACAATACATGTAGAAGTGTCGTTACCCCTCCTGCTCCATGCTCTTCTGCAGGGAAGGCAGTTCCCTTTCCCACGATGCCGGCTGCCGTCTTCGCTTCCAACTTCGACTGCCGCCACAACAAACAAATGTCTTGTAACAACTCACTCACTCTCCCACACACACACCGGCCGGCAAGGCAACCTCCAACAAAGGCGTTTCGTGGTATGCGTATAAGTAAGTAATTGCAATACAAAGAGTGCCAAAAATGTTTCCGACGGAAGTTCGACGAAATTCACACCTGAATGGACGCCACACGCAGCAAGTGGCGCTTTGGCAGTGAGGGGCAAATAACGGCCTCAACAACATATGAACATTTGCGTGAGTGGGCTGTGCTTTTAAGACGTTGTCATCGACGGAGTGGGGCAGATATGAAAGACAACTGAGTTGTTGTCGCATGAAGCCGCATCGCAATCCATCCGTAGGTGAGAGAAATTATACTTCAAAATTACTTAGAATATCCCATGAAATGAGTTGGGGTGGACATTCACACACCCACGTCAAGGATTTTTAATGAAGGTCACTGTTTGTTGGTACGAATTCATATTCTCACTTCAACGCCACATATAAACACACGTGTGCAAGTATCTTTGTTTGAGCATAGAATTAACGGCGCCTAGCTATATTTAGATAAGTAGTGGAAATTATGCGTAGACAAAAATACTCTGCCCACGACCTTTGTATGAGCAAAAGTCTGTGAATATCTATAAATGCATACAGAAGGCGTTCTCTACTGCCGAGAAATTTATTAGTAACGAACAGATTGGCTTTTAGTGAATTCAGCACCTGAGTAGTTTGCGCTCC
Organism: Anastrepha ludens; assembly: GCF_028408465.1. Classification (NCBI taxonomy): domain Eukaryota; kingdom Metazoa; phylum Arthropoda; class Insecta; order Diptera; family Tephritidae; genus Anastrepha; species Anastrepha ludens. The sequence continues at coordinate 3,966,048 of NC_071499.1, read as the reverse complement.
TTTTTTCTTCATATAAGCAACTGTGATGACAAAGGAAGTGTCAATTATTCCACATGGCATCCTGTTTCTAATGGGTCGGAACGAGTACTACATAAATGCGACGGATTAGATCTGATATGCTATGAAACCTATTCTCGGTAGTTCTGGTCCTACATGAAACTTAAGAATTTAGAAATCAAACAGTAGCAGAGTTACGCTAATAGTCGATTAGGTAGCACGATGGAGGTTCCTTGGGAGAGATCAAAAAATTTTGTATTTTTTTTCAATAATTGTTCTTCAATTAATTATTTGCAATTTTAATATAGTAATTGAACTTTTATATGGTTATTTTTATATATATATAATTGGCGCGTACACCCTTTTTGGGTGTTTGGCCGAGCTCCTCCTCCTATTTGTGGTGTGCGTCTTGATGTTGTTCCACAAAATAGAGGGACCTACAGTTTCAAGCCGACACCGAACGGCAGATATTTTCTTTTTTATGAGGAGCTTTTTCATGGCAGGAATACACTCGGAGGTTTTCAATTGCCTGCCGAGGGGCGACCGCTATTAGAAAAATGTTTTTCTTAATTTTGGTGTTTCCCCGAGATTCGAACCGACGTTCTCTCCGTGAATTCGGAATGGTAGTCACGCACCAACCCATTCGGCTACGGCGTCGAAACGCATAGAGGCCAACTAAAAGCGCCATACTCAGGCCAGTAAACCAGATGATCAAGTATTTTTTTTGTTTACTAATATACAAAATATTGTTTCTTGAGATGTTTAATCTTCAAATGTTTGATTCTAAAGTGGATCTTGCTACTTTTATTTACATTCTGTTAAAAACATATCGGGAATTGCTCATTTAAAAAGCGCGCGTTGTTTAAATTTTTTTGCTGAAATGCTGGTACAACAGCTGGTGTCGCAGCGTTTTAGCGTCATCTGTCAATTAGCTTGTTTTTTGCATTTAATTGTATCAATCAATCGCATTCGCGCTCTGCGATTTTCACTATGGTTAAAAATATCGTAAAAATATGGTGATCTAAGCTCGAATCAATTTGCAACATTTTACACCATCAATTGAGCATAAGACGCGTGGCTGCTCGACTCGTTCCAAGAGAGTTGAATTTCTTTCAAAAACTTCATCGGAAGAAGGTGGCTGAAGGCATGCTTGAGAAAGTGAATTCGGGCCTAACGTTTATCTAGCGCTTCATAACAGATGATAAGACATGGGTATATGAGGTTGACATCCAAACCAGTCAACAAGCGGCTGAATGGCGTTATCCACATGAGCCGAAACCTAAAAAACCACGTCAAAGTCGGTCAAAAGTTAAAGTCATGCTACTCGTTTTCTTTGATTATCATGCATCATCAAAAAATATTATTTGGAAGTAATGCGACGATTGAGAGAGAAGAAAGAAAGTGCGTAAGAAACGGCTGAATTTATGGAAAGAAAACTCATGGCTCTTGTCCCCTGATAATATACCGTCTCACAAGGCTCTTATTGTGAACACTGTTTTGAACAAAACCCCGACAAATATCAGCGAAAAGCCACCGTACTCACAGGATTGCCACTCCGTGGACGCCGCTTTGAGTCGATAGAGGCTATTAAGGAGAATTCGCTGAAGGAGCTGAAGAAGATCTCTTCAAACGCGTTGAGGAGGTGCTTTGATGACTGGACTAATCATTGGCATTTGTGTATTGATCCGAATAGAATGATGAAATAATTGTTTTGCGTTTTATTGAACAGTTCCTGGTACTTTTTTGACAGAATTTATTTCTTTGTTCTATTTCTTAACGTTTTGTTTTTTACCTCAATATTTGTTTCCATTATCTTCATTACTGTTCATCACGTCTTCAGTTGTCCCTCAAGGTGGCTAAGGGTGTACCAAAGGATACAGTCTCTATTCGACAAGAAGTTATGAATAATTATTTCATTAAATTTCATTTTAAATTTAACTGGCTACTGAAGCCTTCGGCTCAATGTTTACAAAGAGCTGTATTAAAGTAAGTTCAAATATCAATTCAAAATTAAAAAAACAAATTACGTGCCCATAAAGCTGACTTCCAATTCCTTCTTACGTTCACCAAAATAATTTTAATGATATTGGGAACAAAAACTTATAAAATACATAAGCCATATTATAGCAAATGGCACGCCAAGTAAAAGAAGTGAACTACTCAGCAATTTACAGCAGCAGTCAACGTACACTAATACCGATTTGTAAATAAAGAGGAAGTGGTAGGAAAAAGGCTAGGTGATATTTTGTTACCCACAACTAACAGCTAGAGAGTTTCAGTCGTTTATGGGATGCCCCCAGTGGTACAGCCCGTTTTTCAAGAGACCTGTGGTGGATTTTTTTTTGAGTCGAGTAAAAGCAATGGGATTTCCTATCATTTCCGTTATTTAGGAGTTAGAGTGAGCTGGAGCCTGAGATTGTAGGATCTTGCATATTCCTCTATTTTTTTGCACAACAGTGGATATTTGGAGGCCACGGTGTATTTTCGAGTTTGTAATGTAGTAGGGTGTAAAATTTCGATATTGGAGTTTACCGCAGTGCCCCAAAGTTAAATAACATATGTCCACATGGATTTTACTTCTTAGTATAAGAGCACTTTGCCTTCGAGAACAAACTTGGAATTGACGATTTAAAAGCCAGTGAAGGTCTCTGATTTTAATACCAAGTAATTTTCTTTTTGAGAATATAAGTGTTTTCCGCGTTAATTTTCGGTCTAGATGCATTCCTAGATATTTGGTTTTATTGCTTTGAGGTATTTCCGTATCGTTGAGTTTGACGGGGGGCAAGTGTCTCGCTTAAGAGTGAATGTGGCTTGTACGGATTAGTTTCATTGGACTTTATTCTTCAATTTTTGAGCCATAGGTTGATTTTGTCGAGCCCCTTGTTAAATTTAGAAGAAGCTGCTTGCGGAAAAGTGTCACCTGCTAGTAAAACAGTATCATCAGCAAATGTGCTTATAGTTACTCCTTCAGTTTCAGTTGATGCTCAAGAGTTACGGGTAAATAAAGCGCTACTGGATATTACACAAATTAGTTCAGCAGTGCGGGTTAGGAAGCCTCAACCATAATTTCGCGGAAGCCAGCCACAGATGAAACCATCTCAGCCTCCAAAAAAACAGTAGAGAAAGCATAACAGTGAGAAAAATGTAAAGAAATATTTGCTGGAATTATTCATATTGTATTGCTCGTTTACGGCCAACCTCTTCTTTCATATTAGCAATGGGAATAGACAAGACATTTTTTTCATTGTTTTTATATTCTTATCTGGTTTTCGAGCCGGTATACGAGGCTCGTTTGAAAGGTCCATGCAAAAATTCAAACTACGTAAACCCTTTTCATTTTCGACTTAGTCTCCTTTTACGCTTATAAACTCCATCCAATGATGTTTTAGTATGTTGCCTCCTTCCGAAGAATAGGATTTGTCCAAATCTGAGAAACACCCATTCGTTTCTGCAATCACCTCCTCGTATGAATAATATCTTTTTCCCACCAGTCATTTTTTCAAATTGAGGAAAGGAACAAATACTAGTCTGAGTGATCCGAGGTAGAAAAGTCTGGAGAATAGAGGGGACGTGAAACGAGTTGAAATCCTATTTCCATTAATTTTGTGTCCAAAACTGCTGAAACTTGAGCTGGTGCGTTGTAGCAACGGAAAAGGCAAATCACTCGCCTTCCTCAATTCGAACGAATGCCACACATAAGAAATACCGATCTGGCTGAAACTGGGTTTGACCTTTCCAAGAGACTACTAAGTAATCATAACTTCAATATGTGCCAGCAGTGCCATCTTTCTGACTTTTCAAACCACCCACGTAGTGCAGAAATGCCTGGCTTCCCTAGGAGCCATATCTCAATTTAATAGGGGTATCAGGTTGGGTTCCAGGATTCCATTATCTGTGGTATGTTTTTGGAAAGCCGACAAAGCTGATATCTGTGGCAACTCAGCGATTCTGATATATAAGATTCCAAGAAAACTCTGGCCATGCACAAAGCGGTTGACGCAAACGCAGCACAGTCATCGTTTGAAGCCCACACACTCTAAACCCACCCTCCTAGCCATCCCAACACCACCTCTCCCCGCCCTCTCACTGCATCCCATAGGTCTTTCTGTTTCACCTCACCTCCTTCCTAATGGTATCATAAAGAACGAATACGTTTATCTTCGTCCGAGTGTGCTCATCCCTGGGCAACCATACCAACCTAACCTGGCCATGCGATCGAGGTACGATTAACTAAATTTCATTCGGGGTGTTCTAATCGGACATTGTCCATTAGGTATCCATTCAGTGAAATTTAACACTACTTCGTGTCTCTTTTGCGGCCTTTGCTTATACTTTATTAATTAAAGGTGGCTCTCAGAAGGTTAGCACACACATATTGCCTATATAAACTTTAATACTCGAAGAAATTTATTTACTATATGTGCCTATACGAATATATATATATGTATGTATGTATGTGTAAGCATTTAAAGCAATTCCACATTTAATTTACCTCAATGATTTTCTCAACAGCGAATGGCCTTGCAGTGATGATAACGAATTACGAAAGCAAAAATGGTTTCTTGCTCGGCTGCAGGAAATTTACACTTCCTTCAATCGTTTCATAAAAATGAAGGCATGTGCGTTCATGTGTTGTCTTTATTTGTATTTCTTAACCTGTTGCATTCTTATAGTATTTTCTTGTCCTCATGAAATTCACAACCAAACATCTAAAGAAAATTGAAGGCAACGCAACTCACTCAAAAGGACACAGGAATTTTCCTGCTCTAGACATACAAGTAAATACATATGTACATACTTATACACATATACGCACTGCGAAAAGTAAGCAAGTTCTTGGTGAGTCATATCATCAAGTTTCTAGAACCCTTTTTAAGAATAAAAGCCTTCACCAAAGGAAAGCTAATGTGAACTAAGTGCGAAAAACATGTAGAAGTTCTCGGTACAGAGTTGCCCTGGTATTGGTTATCTTTGGAAATCGAATAGCAGTAGTGGTGGTCAATGTGATTTGTATTGGTGGCACTATAGAAAAGGTGATTTCGGTTGTTGCGCAAATACACAGGAGATTTTTTGATTTGATTTTTTCTTTTTGGTTTTGTTTTGTTGCGCATGAAATCGTAGTTCTTTTGCGAGAAACATGAAGGTGCAGAAGTGAAAACTTTGAGAAAGTAAGTTTGATAGTTTATTGCTCTATAACAATTAGATGGTTTGGTTTCCATGTACACATGATATTTCAGGTTCTGGAATAACAAATGTATAATAAAATATAAAATTTGCACATTCATACTTGTGGCACAGATTAAATCTTTTGGACTCCTGCCTTTTACAAAGTATTCAGTCAGTAAAACTTTTACCCTGATCTCGATATTTGTTCAGAAGAAACACAAGAGCCTCTATTTTTTTTTTAATTAAGCTATATATATCTCTGAACCTCTCTTTCTAGGTTCTCACACTAAGTTAGAGAAAGTAGCAAAGAAAAGCCTAGCAGCCGTCTGTACTTGCAAAGGAGCCTTTAAAAAAACTGGAAGCGTTCCATCCAGTACTCCCATTGCGGTTTCTCAAGCTTTTGGTGCTCTCCGATCTACGCCTCAGGCAGCGCAGGAAGTGAATATATTCAACCTATTGATACACCCATTGATATTAAAGTACCGAAAATGTTTAAATAAAACAAAACAGAGTTAAATTTCAGGCACATTTATTTAATCTCCCTCAAAGCATCCCAGTCTGAAGCAACATACATGTGCCAACGATTAACCCAGTCCTCCATGTATCTCTGGCAGGCCGACGAAGGGATGGTCTTCAGCTCCTTCGTCGCATTCTCTATGATCTCCTCAATCGTCTGAAATCTCCTTCCACGAAGTGGTAACTTCAACTTGGGAAACAAAAAGAAGTTGCACGGGGCCATATCAGGTGCATACGGTGCTGGCACGATTTTATTTACTTGGTGTTTGCTCAAATAATCCAGCACAATTTAAGCTCGGCGCGATAGCGCGTTATCGTCATGCAAAATTCAAGAATTGTTTGCCCACATTTCCGGCACGACACTAATGATCCGATGGCGCTTAAAAGTGACAGATGTGTGCCTTACAATCATACCAACATAAGAAAAAACTATGGACCGGTTTCCACGTGCGCGGTTCGTTTAAATTAAACATTCCCGGCACTTTATGATCATAGGGTATATGTTAAAGGGATAGTGGTCGCCGTAACCGAATGGGTTGGTTCGTGACTACCATTAGGAAGTGCGTAAGTTGAAAATGAAAAAGTTGCTTTTAACAGCAGTCGCCCCTCGGTAGGCAATGGAAAACCTCAGAGTGTATTTCTATCATCAAAAAGTTCCTCATAAAAAATATCTACCGTTCGGAGACGCCTTAAGGCTGTAGGTGCCCCCGTTTGTGGAACAACATCAAGGCGCACACCACAAATAGGAGGAAGAGCTCGTCCAAACACCCAAAAAGAGTGTACGTGCCAATTATATACGGTTATATATAGCGGCCCAATCTGCTTTCCGGATTAAAGCAACCGGCATGGTAAAAGAAAATACGCACGATCATGCATGAGTTCTACCATCTGTGGAAAACATGCAAGACGCATCGAAAATGGACTATCTGATTCCCAAGACAGATTTAAACAAAGACTATAAAATACGAACTCCCGACAGAAAGGAGTGGCAGAGCACATAAGCATTTCTCTAAACGAACTCTAGACTACGATTGACTTGAGCGTATTTGCCGAAACCGACAGAAGGTGGTCTACTAACTGCAAGGTCTCGAAAGCGCTCTGGCCAAAACTCAATCTTAAAAGGACAAAATGTCTACTTGGATTTCACACATCAACTACCAGCGTCCTCATAGGTATTATTAAGGGTCGCTGCGTTATTGGCACACTAGCCAATGAAGACGAGTCGTAGCAACACCTCCTTCGTGAATGTCTTGCACTTTTGAATTTCCACTGTTAAATTTGCAAAATGTCTCACTGGAGGGATTGGTTACCTTCTTAAAAAGATCTAAGTGGCTGAGGCAGCTTAGTTAGTGGATGGAAATCAAATACAGGAAACTCAATAGGCCTTAACTTAACCTTGGCTTGGATTTTGGGCAACCTACCTAATTTCTCGATATTTTTGTTCACAAGAATATCACTCCAGAATGGATCCTCGAGATATAAGGAATTATTATGGTCTATCTTTTCTATTTTATCCAAAATAATTACTGGGCGATATTTCGGAAACTACATAGTAGAAAATGGATTAAATCATAAGAGAACCTTTTGGAAGAGTTATCTTCAAATTTAATGACAGTCACGCGGCATTTAGGCTGAAGTTTCTGCCCCTTTCCATTCGAAACTTACGCTCGCGTTACTCTGATCTTTGCAGAAAACAGCTAAGCAGAACGGATAATACATTCATATAAATTCCTATGGTTCCTCGAGGGATCACTGCAATTCCAAAGGGCCTTAATAGGCAAGAGTGAAAAAGAGCTTAGCGGAACATCTCGAAGATAATGCAAAAGCAGTGAAAGGAGGAGGAAGAAATAATTTATCATTTGCTCTTCAACTGCCCAATTCTTCGCGGAAATAGGCTTTGGTGTATAAGGACGCTGCTTTTATTTATTTGTTAACTTATTTAGTAAATATATAAGTAGAACGTTTCTTGCAGACTACAGAAAACTAACGGTACTTGTAACAATTATATGTACATATTTCGCCACTATCTAAAAAAATTATTGAGTGACAATTTGAAAGTTTGCTTGGAAGATGAAAAATCAAAAGCCAAAGAACTTGAAATCTTGTTGAACTCATTCAATGTCCTAACCAAAGTGCATTCGAGGCAGGTGAAGAGTATTGATTTGATGAGACTAGTGCGATTCATAGTTCAAGGTGGAGTATTTAGTCAAACTGCGGTTTTACAACGGCTGCCACTTGAAACTAACCTAACTTAACCTCGAACTTAACGAAATTTCCAAACTCAAAAGCAACGAATTCTTACAAAATAACCAATACAGTATACTTTCTCTTAAGCGGACATAAGAGACTGAAAAATATGTTCTTTTATGAGAAAAGTATTAAAATAAATAAATAATATTTTATGGGAGGGTTGTTCGCTCAAGAGAAAAAAATCACCAAAAATCAAAATGCATAAGGATTTGCGGTATGTATTGAAAAAAGGGTCCGCTTATGGGAGATATGCGGTTAAGAGAGAGTACACTGTATACCATTTTTGGCGCGCTGGATAGAGCTTAGTAAATTTCTTCTTCTTTTATCACGAGTTTTTCTTCCTGTTATTTACAAAACACAAAATGCATGAATTTTTAATACGAAATATGAGTTTGTGCTAATATTTAAACTGTGAAATTGAGTAAAATGGGTAAACAACCATACGTACCTATAAAAGAAGTTTTTCTGTGTGTATGTGAAATCATCTTGCGATCTCGATGCCCTCATTCGTTCCATCCCCTAGGCGGCCGTGCTTGAGGTCATACAGCGTTTGGCTTAGCTTTCATCACCATCTTGGCTATTCTGTCAGAGTGCAACATTTTCACGTGATTTCGCCATTCCTTTCCTCGTTTAATGGTGAACTTTGTGATATCCTCGATTTCGCAAACCCTACGGAACTCTGCGAAAGCTCTAAATGTATGCATTTCAACAGTTGTTGTGTTGCTGTTGAGTCTCCCTCGCTTCTGAAGGGTGCGTTAGAGTTGATCGTTACGTGTTTTACTTTTTATACGCTTCTACTTATTACGCTAAATTACACTTTTAAGCCTCCAGACATTGTAGTTGCTGTAGTTACTTGGATTTTCGATTACTTTTTTAAGTTTTTGCTGTATGCAGCTCCCACTGGGTTCCAGAAATGATATTAATAAAGTCATCTTATTCGAAAAGAAGCTCAGAATTGAATTGGACGATAAGGTAAATTGGAGTACACCAGCAATTAAAAGGAAACTTCAAGTGCGTAACAAAATGGTGCGGAAGCGCTAGTTGAATTCTCGACGAATCACCACTCTAGCCTGCACTGGTACATAGATGACTCGAAGGCACCAGAAGGCATAGGCGCTGGAATATGTGGCTCCCGAACCAAGCAATGAGCAGATTTACTTAGACTGGAACTTCCGGAATGAGCGAATTGCTATTCTGAGCGAGTGTCCTCCTCAGAGATTAAGTCCTCCTCCCTCCTGTGAGATTAAGTCCTCAATTGTCTTTGAATGTATCAAGAAACTGAATCTGTTAGAAATGCACAATTACATCCGGCTAATTGGGGCCCATGAACACAGGTGTATCACTCGAAACAAAATAGCGGACGCATTGGAAAGAGAGGCTGTGGGCTGGTCATTAATAGGACCCGAGCCCTCTCTATGGGACAACACAGCATCGAGGAGAAGCTTAGGAGTTAAGAGCTAAGGCTAAGGAAGGTTAGCTGGCACCAGACTATGGAGCTACGCCAGGCGAAATCCTTACGCGGGAATACAATCAAAAGAGGTTTAAAAACTCATAACTCTCCCCAAGGATAAACAGAGAATGCTCACGGGCATATTTTTGTCGTTTCTGCGACCAGAGACCAGGAGACTCCAATGCACCTTCTCCTTGAATGCAGCGCTGTAGGGTTTGCTGGGTTTCTTATAAACTGCGAGTTTACATCGGATATGTTCACTGGATATTAGCATAGATTTGATTCTTTCCACCTATATCAGGTCAGGTCCATAAGTTCGTGGGTATTTTACCCATAATTTCACTTTTGTACGATTTTTGCATACAACAAATTATTTGACAGTCGATATGATAGCTCAGAGGTTAAATTCGTCAAATGGAATAGTTCACAGGCACCTGGTTCAGTTGGGAAAGGTTTCAAAGCTGGGAAAAAGGGTTCCGCATAGACTTTCCGTCGCCAACCTTCAGCAGAGAGTGAATGTGTGTTCTCAGCTACTGCAACGGCTTGAAAATGAAAGTTTTTTGAACCGTATCGTTACTGATGATGAAAAATGGGTCCTTTATAATAATCCTGTTCACGAACGCCAATGGTTAGATAAAGATGAAACACCAGAACCGACCCCTAGAGATGGCCTTCACCCCAAGAATATTATCCTGTCTATTTGTGGGACATGGCCGGTATTGTTTATTATGAACTTCTGGAACCAAACCACACGATAACTGCTGATTATTATTCCCATCAGCTATCAAACCTGAATGAGGCACTTAACAAAAATCGACCGTCTTCAGTGAATAGACGCAAAGTTTTGTTTCACCCCGACAACGCAAGACCTCATACCGCAAGGCAAACATTAGGCAAGCTGAACGAGCTCGGATGGAAGCTAATGCCGTATCCACCGTACTCTCCGGATATTGCACCTTGTGATTATCACCGTTTCCCTGGACTTCAATCCCATATGAGTAACAAAAACTACTCCTCAAAATAAGCTATAAAAAGGGATATCGAAGCGAATTTGGATCCAAGGACAACAAATTTTTTGAGCAGGAGGTTAAAAATTTGCCTAAACGTGGGGAAGACATTGTAAATAATGAAGGAAAATATATTATTGATTAATAAGTAATTTCAACATCTTTTTTATTAATTTTAAAACCATCTTTAAAAAACGCATGAACTTCGGTTTCGGATAATATCACGGCATCATCAGCGGGCCATATTATTTTAATATTTTTATTGCCCTATCTATAATCGCATCCATAATATCGTTGAACTGTAGCGGACTTAGGCTGTCGCCTTGTCGAATGCCTGTTGTGAAAGGTATTGGATCTGATTTTATGCCATTGACGCCATCTCTATACTTAAGTTCTATATTAGCGTTTCTATATTTTCCGGTATGTTTTTCTTTCATAATAATTTGACCTTCAAGTAGTTATAGTTGATGTAGCCATAAAATTACGCCACCGCAAAGAGATGCATCAGGATTTCGAGACTAAATGTTTTCCTAAAAAATATTTATTGAAAATTGCGATTACTTTATATGTGAGGTAAATTCATCTGAGGAAGTTTTTAAGAAGCTGGGACTCCTAAATAGATGTGTTTGTTCACTAAATATATTTATAGGTATAGTAGAAGGATTAAATATTAAGTGCACTCATTAAGGTTGGCAAAAAAAAAAGGGCATCGTACTTAATTTTCCTGCCCACGCTCGATTCATGTCCCGATAATGGCTGCAATAGTCGGCGAATAGATTGGTGTTGTGTTTGTTTTAGTCGATACTCATTCGCGTCATTATGGCCACCAAATTATACAAATGCAGCGTGTTACATTTAACCAATTCATACACATATTTTAACCCACAAAATTCACTTGCTCCCACTCATGAGCTTTGGTGCATCTCTCCTTCCTCCTCGTTAACCCGTCCACCCGTCCACTCGCCAGAAAAGTGAGGATGTTATTACAACGCACACTTTCCCAATCGTATCAGAAAAAACGACAAGAAAAAACTTTCGAAAAAAACGAAATTCAATACGCATACACAAAGAAAAAATAAGGCTCAAATGGAGTCCATTTGCTTTCAGTAAACACATGCTCATATATGTATGTGTGTGCGTGTGTATGCGTGTGTAAATAAATACACGCGAGCGCATGCAAGTTGAGCTCCCTTCCCTCTAACCATTTTTCGTCAGCCTCTGCATTGTTTTCGGCTATTTTTTCCTTTCTCGTTGCACTTTTGTATTTTGTTATATATTTTTTTGTTTGCTTTTTTTTTGCTTTGTGGCACCGCCATAAAACGATAAAAAACTGCCGAAAAATTGCACGATGCCAAACAAAAACGACTCATCATTGGTGGCGTCCTCATGTACATGCAGGCCTATCCGGCGCTGACGGCCACCCCTAGCTCACACAGCACCCACTTCCCAGCCACCCGCACGTGCGTCTCTCGCTCCACATACCGGGAAATGTGCGAGCAAAATTGCATTTCGCCTTCTGGAGGGCCCAATTTTGTTGCATGCAACTGCAGCGCTGCACTGCGCCGTGCATATGTATACGTATGTGTGAGCTGCATGTTGCATTGGGTTGTGTCAGCGCAATGCGTTGATAATGTGTACAAAAAAGCCACGCCTGCAACGCAGTTCTTTTTGTAAGGTTTTCGGAGTTTTTTTGGAAATTTTTTGGCTATTTTTATGCCTTCTCGCTCCCTACCATTGCCGGCGTGCGCTATCTGGACCAGCGCGAGCGCTAATTCCCCCGGGATAGCACTGCACTTGTGTATTTGTTATTTTTGTTGTGGAATGCCATCTCCGTTGCATGCTGTTCGCCAACGTCAGTTTTTTTTTATATTTCCTACTCTGTTTTTTTGGCTTTCACGTTTTTTTAGTTGCGTTCACCATGACGAGGGTTTATTTTTTCGCTTTTTGCACACAGGCAGATAATTACATTTAAATAAAATAAAAATTTCATGTTGCTACTACAACATTGCCGATGGTCTCACAGCCTCCACTACCAACAGCTTCACTGCCAAAAAGGAGTACGCGTAAGCCGCCTGGGCGTATGAGCAACCGCACTGAACGGCAGGCCAAGCGGTGGAGGGGCTCTGAAGGCGGCTTTGATAGCCGTGTTATTTTATAATTCATTCCACAACGGTACTTTGACATCAAGTACAGCTGCAGTTGTATTCGTGTGTATATCTATGGCTGCCGGCCGTATGCAACCGGACACTTGCGAGCATACCATTCACATGCATGTGTGTGTGCGTGAATCGGTGTGGGGTGGCGAGGCAGGCACTCGTATTAGTATTCACTGTAGTGTTGGTAGCCGTGTAGCTGGGCCTGTTATTGCCTATTGCTGGCCACATTAACATTCATGCTATGTCAATTTATTACGAAATCTCTTTTTTCGCTCGTTTTTTTTAGCGTCGCATTAAGTTTTTGGCAAAAGGTGCATTAAACAAATAATCCTGCTCATTTATTTCGCTATTCGCTAGGCTTATTTGCCGTTTTTGGTTAGTCACAGGTCAGCGATCTAGCGCTGCAGCAAAATTGACATGAAACTTGCAAGTGGGACTTTCAACTGACAACTAAAATTCTAAAGGCGGCTAGGCTGCGAGTATTTTCCGCAATCCATTGGGACTGGAATACCTCAAAGCGGTAAAAAAATTAGCGCAATCATGCACACAATGCCGTTAATTTCGCAAATTCCCGCAATGACAGTTTGAAGGGGCCAGGCAAAATTAATAACAAAAAATTGCCGTTTCCACTAAAGTTATTTGCACGAGCGCAATCAACTTTACAAGGCATCAACTGTCGCATTTTGTAAAATATTTATGCATTTCAAATACATACAACACAAAGCGCTACTCGTCGACGCGCATCAAAAAATGTCGTCTGAATGCCCGAGTGTGAAGTGAATTCTTATTTGAAGATATGCTTGTGTGTTGGTGTCAAGGGACGCTCGCGCGGCTGCAAGTACATTTCTTGCAGTGGTGAGGGAAAAATTAAAAGAAAAAAGGAAATATTTATGTTTCTAAAAGCAGAGGCTAAAGCTAAAACAGCGCGAAACGTAGTTGGAGGCGTTCGTATGATCACACTTCCGCACACCCACACACACACACATAATCAAGTGAAAAATAAAAATTTGTCACTAAAGTAAGTCCGCTGCCATCTTTTGTGGCGTTCGTTGCTTCCACACCGCATTTGTTATAATTAAAATCATGTTAGAACGCTTTGAGTTGTGGCAAAGTGCTGCATTGCATGCAGTGGTGGGGATGTAGCCGCCTGCAATTGCAGCTGCAAGCCCTGAGCGATCACCAGCGCATAGCAGTGCATGAAATACGACAATAACAACAACAGCACTAAGCACAGAAATTAAACCGAAATAAGTACTGACAATTGAAATTCAAGTTGCACAAAGACGGGTTCAGTTTAGTATTAAAATGATTTCTTCTCTTCTCTTATTTTATTTCACTTTTACTCGTAATTGTGGTTGTATTTGCCATAATTTCTTTTTTATGCATTGTGCTTAATATTACTGACGAAAATCTGCATCTGCCTGAAATTTTAAAGTTACTTCCAGGACTTGCTTCCAATCGTTTGTTATCGCTTATGCATTTATATGTGTATGTGTGTTGTTTCTTTGTTACACAGAAAGAAGTTATGTACTCATATTAATAAAATGAGTATTCTTCTGGAGACCATTTCAAGCAGTCTTTATTAATTGATAGGTGTCTGCTCAGAGAGCTTTTGGCCGCTTTGCTTTGCGTTCGATGAAAGTCATTGATCCCACTCTGGCCTATCGCTATCGTTGCTTACTATAAATCTCATGTACTTAGAGTCCTGGCGTGTTCTGCTGTCAATGTGTTTTGTACTTGATATTTCTGCGGTCTCAATAGATTGTCTATATTCCCTCAATAGAATTCATCTAGCTTTCCTTACGCATTTTCTGTTGTAATCATTTTTTTTTTGTGGGTATTGCTAAAACTGTTGAAATGGAATGAATGCTCCTTTTAGAAGGACGCGAACTTAATTTAGTGCTTATTTCTTATTTACACTTCGATTTTTCTTACTGCAAGTATACTTTTAAGAATTTACTTTTAAGACTCTTGACAGGTCTATCTCATTGTATGTAAGCTCCCTGTTTGTTTATTAATGAATACAATAAAAATATACTGCTTTAGATTTTTTCTTCACGAAGTACAACTTTAAAATGTTACTAAATGAATTGTTTCACCAGATTTTAAGTATTATCTTATATTTTTATCTGTAAACTGTAAGAAATATTAAACTTTCTTCATTAAAAAGAATGGGTAATTTCTTCTTCTTCTTAATTGGCGCGATAACCGCTTACGCGATTTTGGCTGAGTTTAACAAAACGTGCCTGTCGTTTTTTTCTCGTGCTAACCGGCGCCAGTTGGACACACCAAGTGAAGCCAAGTCCTTCTCCACCTGATCTTTCAAACGCAGAGGAGGCCTTCCTCTTCCTCTGCTACCACCAGCTGGTACCGCATCAAATACTTTCACAGCCGGAACGTTTGAATCAATTCGGACGGTATGACCCAGCCAACGTAGCCGTTGGATCTTTATTCGCTGCGCTATGTCTACGTCGTCGTAAGACTTATACAGCTCATCGTTCCATCGCCTGCGTTATTCGCCATTGCCAACGTGCAAAGGTCCAAAAGTCTTACTCAGAATCTTTCTCTCAAACACTCCAAGCGTCGCTTCATCGGACGTTGTCAGCGTCCACGCTTCTGCGCCATACGTTAGGACGGACATGATGAGAGCCTTGTAGAGTGTTAGTTTTGTTCATCGAGAGAGGACTTTGCGGCTCAGTTGGCTACTTAGTCCAAAGTAGCAGTTGCTAGCAAGAGGGATTGTACATTGGATTTCCAGGCTGACATTGTTATCGGTGTTTATGCTGGTTCCTAAATAAACAAAGTATTTTACAACCTCGAAATTATAACTGTCAAAAGTGACGTGAGTGCTGATACGCGAGAGCCCCGACTGTTTCTTTGATAACAGGAGGTACTTAATTTTGTCTTCGTTCAATACCAGACCCATTTGCTTTGCCTCTTTATCCAGTTTGGAGAAGGCAGAACTAACATCACGGTTGTTAAGGCCGATGATGTCAATATCATCGACATACGCCAGCAATTGTACGCTCTTATAAAAAATTGTGATTATTTGGTCGATGGTAGACTTTCCAGGTCTGAAACCACACTGATAAGGTCCAATCAGTTGGTTGACGGTGGACTTCAGCCTTTCACACAATACGCTCGCTAGAACCTTATAGGCGATATTTAGAAGGCTATTCCCGCGGTAATTGGCACAACTTGCAGGATCGCCCTTCTTATGGATTGGGCAGAGCACACTTACATTCCAATCGGCCATATTTTGCATAGGAGCTGATGCATGCACCTTACCAGCTCCTCACCGCCATGTTTGAATAGCTCAGCCGGCAGTCCGTCGGCGCCCGCTGCTTTGTTGTTCTTTAGCCGCGTTATCGCTATTCTCACCTCGTCATGATCAGGTAGCGGAACGACAATTCCTTCGTCAACAATTGGGGTATCGGGATCTTCACATTCTCTGTGACATGCGCAGCTGTCACTGTTTAACAGGTTCGAGAAGTGTTCTTTCCATAATTTAAGAATGCCCTGGAAGCCGTTCACCAGATCGCCTTTTTTGTTCTTACAGGAAAAACTTTTGTTTACTTACTTATTTATTTTTTAATTTTAACTATTTTTTTTACTAAAATATGGTTCATTCTATATGGTCGGATGTTTGGCTATTTCGCTTTCTCTCCATATAAAAAAATGTCGTGCATTTTTTATACGAAGAAAATGTGCAATACCTTCACGGGAAAGCCACTTTAAGTTTGCGTTTTTTCAGATTAAGATTTTAAGTTCGGGTTAAGTCAAAATCATGTTTCATTTTAAGCATATGAATATATGTACAGAAATTAGCAGAAAAAAAGAACGGCACTCGCTCAAGGCCAGCAGCTGGCAGCTTAAAAGTTACGAAATTTGGTCGAAGTTTTATTATTTTCGTACAAAATTTTAATATTTATTGCTTGAATAAGCTATATTTCTATCAAAAAGAAAATTAAAATTAAAAATTGTGTTATAGAATGAAATATAATAGAAAAAAAATTTCGGCTGATGCTATTATCGGAGTTCTACTTGGTTTCTAAACAAAGGAAACGAACTTTCACGAACTTGATAAGCTGGAAATTTATTTTTTTTTGTTCACGAGCATCAAAAGACAACTTGACTTTGGGTCCTTTTATATACAGTAAGAGTGCCAAATATTCGATATTGACCATCAGAGTCCTAATCACCTGCAGCACATAAATAAAAAACTAGATTAAGTTCGGTTAGTCAGGTTGCTATGTTGTTAAATAACTAAGTCCCTTAAATCACTTAGACCTTTTTAAGGAGCTAACTAATCCCTCCAGTGAGACCCTTTCCAAATTTCTCAGGTTTTCGCCAATATAATTCAGATATAATCGCCAATATATTTGGCATGGCTACTTTGAAGATATTCACAAAGGAGGTACTGTACCGATTCAATTTCTTTTTCATCTCCACAGCTCCTGCAGAAGTCATTGTGAGGTACACCTATTCTAACGCAGCGCCCGTTGTAACACCTATGAGGTCGCTGATAGTTGATCTGTGGAATAGAATTAGGCATTTTGTGCTTTTATTATTTAGTTTTGGCCAGTGCGCTTTCGAGACCTTGCAGTTAGTAGTCAGAGACCTCCTTCAATTGGTTTTCGCGATTACACTCAAGTCAATCGAAGTGTACAGTTCGTTTAGCGGAATGCTTATGTCCTCTAGCACTCGCTGAATGCCCAGTTTAGGACCTTTCCTTGCACACTCATCCGCTCTTTAATTTCCCTCCACTCCAGAGGGGCTGGGGACCCAACAAAGTGTGGTGTTGTGTTGTTGGATAAGCAAGAGCGACCTCCTGTAATCTTTAGTAAAACAAAAAATATACTTGAATTGCTTTAAAAAATATTTAAGAAGAGTATCGTACTTTGGGTTGTCATGTTCTTACATAAACCAAGTGAGCACTTAGATTTATTTCGGTTTGACTATTTTTATTCAAAATAAAGCTCTTAACAATTATAGGTGAAAAATAACATGAATTAAATGTCCACCATCATCATGTCTACGGGTCAAATCCGCTGAACAGTCCATTTATGTTATGAATCCCTAATTGTTGAGAGCGTTGAGTTATCGATGTTGGAGGCCGTTCATTAACGCTTTTCACTACAGTTGCAATATTCTCAACAGAACATTCAGTTTTTGGTCTGCCAGTTTTTTCTATATTCTACCGAACCAGTTTCTTGAAAATTTTCTATCAACCTTTAAATTGTTATTATTATTTCTGCTAAAAAAATTAACAAATTTCGCGATATATTGTTCTTGAAAATCGACCATTTTCAGAATAAGTTTCAATAATTTTAACGCGTTGTTGTTCGATCGTGTCAAATTGTACTTTTGTCTACGTGACAAATGTCAAAGATGACATAAAAAAGTGCCGTCTAGAAATTATCCACTACTGACATCTAAGCACCACTTTTGCAGGACGCTTTGCCAACAGATATCGCTAATTCCACAAAGTTAAAAATTCTCGAAATAAATACATTTTTCTTGCAATAGAGCTCACATAAATTTTTCTCTGTGTACACACACATATTTAGATTTGTTACTTTGCCGCTTGCCAGCCGCTTAGAGCGATTGGAGTGCATTAAAATGCATTTGCAACTTCAACTTCAAAGGCTGTCAAACTTCTAAATAACACTTTGTGAATGGCAAACTGACAACTTTGTTGTTGTCTACCAATGGTAGGAAGGAAGTCTCTTTAACAGATTACTGAACCGAAATACAAATGCAATATTGAGGCACGAGGAAGCTCTTTAGAATATTCGAGTATGCAGACATTTATTTTGGAGATCTTTTGAGCTGCTTTAAAAAGTTGCGCTATTCAAAACGGTTTTAGTTTAAAGTTTCTTCAGCTGAAATATCTTACAATCTACTCTTTATTTTAGGAGATAGCATCACACCTTTTGAAGTGTCTAACGCAGAATTATAGTTCCTCTTCACAAATATTTAAAAATTTTACAGTAAGCAGCAAATGGGTACCCGGTGCCACTTTTGTGGGTTTTAAAATTGTTTCTTTGTGAAGGAAGCTAAGGCTCACACTCAGCTGTAGTGCTATGCATGATGCTGATGAATCTTGCTCTTGTTGCACGTAGAAAATATTCATTAAGGTCTAATTTTTATTTAAAATTTCGACATTTATGAAGCTAACTGTACGACTTGAAAAGTAAACATCAACTAATCAACACCCATGCACCCTCTCATTCACTGTTGCGACTATACACAGTCATCAACGCACGTGGTGCTAAACTTCCGCATTAAATTCCTAACAATAGACGCCAATCTTCAAATAAATTCACCCATCAACACTAACAGCTACCTCCAGTGCCACCATCAACCCCACCCCTTAGTACTCACATCACAGCGCTCGCCACTAGCCACGTCCATTTGAATTATGCACATTCTGTCATGTGTACGTACTTACATATATTTAAGCACAAATCTTCCACAAATGTATATATGCATATATGTATTTATGTATGTATGTATGTACGTGTATACACACACTCATTACCTGTTTATGTTTGCATTAGAAGCGGTCGCGGCAGTGAACGCAGATCTGGACGCTACTCTATCGATCCATGGCATAATTAAGGGCCTCAAAGCCCACAAACGCATATGTATGCAAATACCCTTTCATACATACATACATACATACATAAATACAAGCAAGTACAAAAAACGCGCGCGATTAATTTGACATTCAGCTACGCAGCGGCGAGTTATGTGAGCTCCACGCACAGCGTAAAATACAATGAGCAAAAATTTCACAACTTACTGGGCAACATGATTTGATAAGGTTTTCGACAAAAAGTGTATGAACGCCAACAACAATGTACCGCGACTTTGGCATTAGAAAGGATAGCGACAGTAAATGCTGCGGAAGCTGCGGCAGCGGTCTAGTATTTGACCCAACTCAACGGTTATAAATGAGCGCCGCCGAACCCCAAATAAACCTGTTCAGGCCTTTTCATGTATGTGTGTACAAGTACATAGTTGTTGCAAGCGATGGGCAACGGTCTGCGCTGAGGGATATGTAGAACAGACAATGGTTTCATATATCCATATGCGTATGTATGTGTGTGCGTACGAATGAATGGGGTAAACTTGCAGGCCGCTGACCACAAGCTAACCCTTTCGCAGATAAATTCTAAATGTATGCATTTGAGCTGCCTTATGTATGTATGTATGCGCTTGTGTAGTTGCCTGCCGGGGGCTCCACTTTCTAATTAAGTCTGCTTAGATAGCACAAAAGTTGCGTTGAGCAATTGACGTGACACCAAATCGGCAAAGGAACGGACAAATATTCATATGTGCTATGTGTGTGTGAGATATTCGCTACCCAAGGGGCACGTAAATATGTACCTATGAATATAAACATGTACTTGTAATAAGGCAATATTCATAGATATATATAAATACACAAAAGAAATAAATTTTGTATAACCCAGGTAATGGTTGTCAGACCCGAAATTAAAATGCATGCGCTTATCTATAAGTAGAAAATGTATCTAAACCGCGTAATATCAAAATAATTATAATTTTTTATTTTAGTTGCATACGAATGTTGTATCAACAAACACATTAACTTTGTGCATAGTTATTGGTTTATATGGCGGCCGCCTTAGCGTAGGGTTGGTGCGTGACTACCATTCGGAATTCGGGTAGAACGGAGGCTCAAATCTCCGTGAAAGACCAAAATGAAGAAAACGTTTTTTCTAATAGCAGCCGCCCCTCTGCCATGAAAAGCTTCTCATAAAAATATCTGCTGTTCGGAGCCGGCTTGAAGCTGTAGGTCCCTCCATTTGTGGACCTGAACATCAAGGCGCACACTACAAATAGATGGAGGAGCTCGGCTAAATACCCAAAAAGGGTGTATGTTTTGGTTTACAAAAACACATAGAATTTATTCCCAAAAAAACTTTTTGTGTTACCCCATTTTCCAATAGAGAATGCTAAGGCAAGTACCTTCTGTCACCTTGGCATGTGTATCCGCATATTTCAGCCAATTTTTGCCGCCATATACACCCACCGATCTGTATAAGAACATGCATACATACATTCATACAGTAGTAGCAATTTCTATAAACTTATCACTGAAAGAAAGTGAAATTGTGCCATAACTTGGTTGACTTATGTGTAAAGCGCATACGATATGTACTCGTCCCTGCGGTGAAAATAATGAGGAAGGTCTTGCCAACATCAGCAAAAGGGGTTGAAGAATTCAGCTGATTTGCTGACGTAACTGGGAATGTGACAGCAGTTTATTTACTTCAAAGCTAAGCTTGTGTTGGGTATACAAGGAAACGTCAACGAATGTATGAATACGTGCGAAATGTGCGGACAGAATTCTGCTGCCGAGTACGCGGTGACGTGGCTTTCGGGGCTTTATATTAATTTCAGTTTTCAAAATTTAACACACGGCTCTTGGTTTTCATTAGTTTGTTTATTTTCAATCTCACAAATCACAATATTGTCAAGCCTTCTACTTTTGTTTGTTTTGTATTGAAAAGGAGCCTGACGTCAGACTTACCAAAATCCAAAAATAAAATAGCTGTTTTGGCAAGACGCCACATTCAGTACTCAATTCGCCTTGAGTTACCCACACAATTTTGCGCCGAATGGCCAAGCCTTGTAATTTATCGTTCATGCTTGAGTCACTCAATTGCAACGGTAAGCCACGATGCACCGCGAGACAATAGAATTACTTTAAATGATCGTTTCACTTGTATTTTATAACTCTTTAAATGGAAAAGTTAGCATAGACTGTTACTATCGAGAGTAAAATATACTAAAGAACACCGCAACGAAGCCGAGAATGAGAGTACGTAATATTACGCAGTTTGAAAAAGATACAAGAAGAAGGTCAGCTTTCTTAGGATTAGTGTAAACAAGGTAGATAAAAGACAGAAAAAATTTATTTTTAATTAAAAAAAATTATGCAAAGCTCTACCACTACATCAGCTCAGCAACTTAGGTATTCACAACCTTCCGTATCATCTCCAACTTGCAACGAGCTATGAAAGAGACAAGCGTACGCACAAAAAACTAAGAGCTAACAGCAACTATCAGCTTTAGGAAGAGGTTAGTTTAAGGAAGCAACCAGCAAAATAAACGAAAACGAAAAAATTGGATTGGCGGTTGAATTAACAAAAAAAAAGGACCTGAAACAAAATCTTATTGTGAGGTATGAACCTGTGATGAGCACCACCCAAAATATTGCACCAACCACTCACACTGGCTGAGCTTTGTACCAACGCTCACGCACAGAAACCAATAGAAATTAATGTATCAGTGCCTCGTGCAGCACTTCTGCTTAGATTTAAAACTACGTCACTTAATATAATCTTCCAAAAGAAAAAGTAGTTTTTTATTTATTTTAATACACTTAATACTCGCTGGATTCTACTCCCATCTACAGGACATTCTCTAAAATTGAACTGTAAGTCCTTTGAAGTTAAGAGTTGTGTTGACTTGACTTCATTTTCCAGCAGGATAATTACGCAATTTATTGCTCCTGGACTACAAAAGTTTTTTAAGCAAAGGAATATTAAAATTGTCTACTGGTTTGATCGTCGGTCGGACTTAAACATTCTTATATTAATGGGCAAAAATTTATCTCAGTCCATGATTCGAAAATTGCGATCAAGCGGATTTTTCTACTAGACTATTAAAAACCTTAAAAAATACTATCTATGTCGAAATTATTTACTATGGTTTTGAGATGCAAAGAAAAATGGGAAGATTACTAACAAAACCTTGTGAGTTAAAGCTTAACAAAAGTCTTCCATGATTTTTCGTTTTAAAGATGGCATATATCGGCCACAGTTGATTGCCATTTGAGCCCTTTTTATGGCTTTTTCCATCACTTTGGCCAAAACTTCCGGCGATAGGTCCTCACATTCTTGACGGATATTATCTTTAAGAGCTGCAAGAGTCTGAGGCTTGTTGACATAAACCCGCGACTTCAAAAAGCCCCACAAAAAGAAGTCTGGAGCGGTCAAGTCAGGCCATCTTGCTGGCCAGTGCGAATCGCCAAAACGGGAGATTAGGCGCCGGGAAATGCATCCTTCAGCATATCGGTTGTGGCACGTGCAGTGCGTGCCGTTGCACCGTCCTGTTGGAACCACATGTTTTCCAATCCCAATTCATCAAGTTGCGGCAAAAAGAACTCGTTGATCATTGCTCTGTAGCGCTCACCATTCACAGTAACCGTTTGGCCCGCGACGTCTTCGAAGAAAAAAGGTCCGATGACTCCTCCAGCGAAAACAGCACACCGTTAAGTGACTTTGAGCGGGTGTAATGGCTCTTCGTGGGTTACACGCGGATTTTCAGTGCCCCAGAAGCGTAAATTTTGCTTATTTATGTACCCGCTAAGATGGAAATGGGCCTCACCACTCATGATTATTTTTGGTGATTAAGGATGGCTTGAGCGTATGTTAGACGATATTGGCGGTCAGCAGCTAACAGCTGATGCACCGTCTGGACTTTGTACGGAAACATCTTCAAATCGTGTACCAAAATTCGCTGTAAAGACCGTCGACTGATACCCATTTGCGTGGCACGTCGTCTGGTCGATGTCGACGGCGCTTCCATGACATCCTCGGCTACAGCAGCAATATTCTCTGCAGAACGGCTACTCCGGGGGCCTGCCACGCCTGGCAGCATCTCGTGTTGTGCCAGTCTCTTCGAGGCGAGCGGCTAAACGTCGCAGTGTTTCACCAGTAGGCGTTGGACGGCGAGGAACTGCGACGAAACTCACGTTGTGCCAAAGTCACCGACCGATTATTGGTCAAACAAATAGTCAGCAATATTCCGCGTTCTGGAGCAGGGTAGCGTAGCATTGTTTATTAACGTGTATTTCGCATGTGTTTACTACACAAATGTCAAAACAGAACTGACATTAGGGGCCAATCGCAAAATTTATAGCATTTTTTGATAGGAGGATTACTTTAGCGCCACCTGTTATGTGCAAAGACTGCGCCACTGCGAGCTACTGATGAGTTCGTCGAAAGTTAATACGAATTTTGAGCCCTTTTCATTTAGATGTTTATACCAAATACTGTGACAATGTCCTTGCAGGTGCAATTAATGCTTGCCTTGACTGTATTGTTTCTGGCTTCCAAATGTCATATTTCGTGTAAGTATGACATTCAAACACGATATTCCACCACAACTCTTGTATGTTCGCCATTGTACCACCTTTTTTCAAGCTGCGACATCCGGCTGCCTTTCTAAAAATCATAATTTCGGGTTTACTTGGATTAAGGGGACAGATACCTGTAAAATTTCGAATTTTTTTTTTTTGTAGTATTTCTATCGAACGCTGGGACAGGTATAGTTACGTTGTATTTAAACTTTAGACACGTTTTTCTCAAAACTATATTTTTCGAATTGGCGTACACGATAACTCGAAAGGTTAGTGACCGATCTCCCCATGTGAATTTACAATTCGAAAATTTTTCGAAAAAATATTTTCTTCGAAGCAAAAAAATATGGAAAGTTCGACCCAACACTATTTTTTTTGTTAAAGTTTTTATTCCGCGAATTTTTTTTTTCATTTTTGTTGAATTCGTATAGAAATTATTTGTCTTCAGGTCACTGACGCCGATGCTACAATGCGCGCCGATTGAGAAGCCCCGATGAAACGACCTTCCTTGAAGAATTGAGTGTACATCCGCTATTTTAAATGATTAAATAAAAAAACTAAAAATTTGTATATTATTTCAATGTATAAATGAACTATATGCCAATTTTGGAAAAAATATATTGACTTATTCATTTTAAATAATTTTAATGAAAATCAAACGTTTCATGTTCCATTCGGTGCAATATTCTTCTAGTCTATACTCGTAAATCATAGCTTGCATGATCCTTGGCTTATCTGCTAGTAGCACAATATCGTCTACGTACAACAGTAGCCTGATATTAATGTTTTCAACCATTAGACCATTTCCTAAATAATCACGCAGGTTATTCAGGTACAGCGTAAATAAGAGTTGTGATAACAAACATCTCTGCTTCACTCCTGCGCCAGTTTCAAAATAATCAGACACTTCTTTTCGTGTCCCCATAGCTATTTCTATATTTTGGTATATATTTTCAATAAAATTAAAGACTTTGGTGGATATACCCCTTTGACGTAGTTTATACAGCAACGGTTTTGTGGGGACTCTGTCAAAAATCACTTTAAAATCACAAAATAGGCATTTACTATTCGGTTTTCGTTGAATTTTGCATGTACAATGGGTGCCAAATTATAAATATTGTCCACAGTTGAAAAGTCTTTTTCTGAAACTTGCTTGAAACTCCGTTAATATGTTATGCTCTTCGACGCAATTTGCTACCCTTTTATTTATTACTCCCATCAGCACCTTAGAGGCACAGTTCGTGAATGAGATTCCTCTGTAGTTACTGGCCAAATTTGGATCACCCTTCTTAAATATGGGAAAAATTATTGTGTTATATTTTTCCTTTTTCCATAATCACATTACACACCTTTGCCTTGTATATTAGGAATGCCTGTGTAGCATTTTTTAGTAATGTCCGTGAGCTTTGTTTGTTTTGGTATTGCTCTCAACTTCTTCAACCTCCATAATGAGTATTATTTGTCGAGATAATCATCTTGGTGCCAAGGTGTTGCTTATTGAATTTTTTTTTCTTGTTCACTCCACTCGGGAGCATAGGGCTTCGACAAGACTCAGTGTTGCGTTTGTTTCGTTAATCTATTTTGATTTCTGACAGGGTAGGTGATTAGCCTGCCGCTTATTGAATGCCTTTCTTTAATTGCGTTTGATTCAACAATAGCTCAATATGTGCATCAAGTTATGTTCAGTGTAGGCACTTTAGGCACTTCCTTATTTAAAAAATATTTGTGTGTAGTTTTGATGAAAAAATATTCTTAGTAAAGGCCTATTTGAATGTCTTATAACTATGTTTATGTAAATTATGTTTTTAATAAACAAAACAAAAAAACTAATATATAAACTTTCAGAATGTTTTAATGTTTTGATATTAGTAACATTAATTTGGTTGATTCCACCTCTTTACTGCAAATGAGTCATTCAAAGTTACACAAGGAAAAACGGCTGGTTTTGCCGGAATTGCCACCAGTGTGTGTACACATGCATGTGTGTGTGTGTGTGCAAGATGCATGTATGCATATGATTACCCACCGCACACTAAACATTTCACCTCAGTGCACTGCCATAGCGCAACGCATTGCAAGACCCTCTAAGCAGCGTAGCTTCACTACTCTTTCCCCCACTACTACCAGTTAGCCATTCAATGACGTGTCTAAGAAGCCATTCGAGTTGCACTTGCCGATGATAAACCGGTGACGGTGATGGTGATGGTGACGGCGGCAGCGTCAGCCGCAACGCTAGCGCTAGAATCAGCAACATTAGAATGAAATACTTAATTGCCCTGCGCTGTGTTTGAATGCATATGTGAATGTATGCCTGTAGTATTCTATTGATGTGTGTGCTATAGAGATGACGGTAGTAGGGGCAGTACGTCTGGTTTGTCATACCAACTTCGCAAACAAATCACTTTTTTGCACTCTGCTGCGCTTCTGCAGCTCCTCTTCACATGCACGCTTTTCCCCCTGCTTTGCCATTTGTTCACCTCAACCAGGGCTTCATCCACCATCTTCAGGCATCACGCACTGCCTGTGAGTGCAACCCTTATCGACTCTTTCCCTCTTTCTTTTCGCTCTATTCAAATTCATATTTTTTTATTTGAAAAGTGAAAAAAGTTGATTCAAAACTTATATACTTTCAGACAAATTGCGATTGTCTAAACTTTAAATTGTAATGAGTAGACTTTGTGATGTGTGACTTTGCTTCTTCGCCCAGCAATCCTGTCTTCAGGTAAATACTAAGACGTGACTTACGTGTACGAATGAATGTATTTCGGCAGGTGTAATTTTAGTCTGGCGTTAGTCAAAGCCGAGTGCGTAAATAGAATTCTTCTACTGTAGTAATAAATCCTTCAATTAGATAGACCAGATAAATGTTACCTACACCCAACAGATTTGATCTCCCCCTTATAGGAGTTGACTTGTTTGGGTCTGCACCACTGCATCACAAGAGCCTTGATCGTCGCTTGGCTTTCAGAAAAAAGTTTAATATTTCTTACGATCCCACGTTGCCTAAGCATTTTGCATGCCTGCAGGATCACAAAAACTTTTGCCTGAAAAACACTAGCAGTATTCGGACATTTTAATGAAACAGATAAATTAGCTGATTTAGAGAAAACCCCTGCTCCGACTTCCGATTCTATCTTGGAGCCGTCAGTGAAGATAAAGGTAGCAGCATTGGTGAAGGTTTTCCCCTTATTCCAATCCTTGCCCTGGCACGACCCTTGTCCTTAGTTTTAGTAGTCAGTCTGAAATTATGTTTTCTTAACTTTTTGAAAAATAAATAAATAAACTCTTAACTTTCCACCCGACTATCAAAATTTCATTCAGGTGGAAGAATCTTCTTACTTCTTAGAAATCCGATAATTCATTTACCTCAATCCCATACCCCATCTTGGATGATAATTATTCGCGAAAATTCCAGGCTACGATACAAAATACTTTATCCCAGTCAGATATGGATAAGAGGATCCAAAAGGCCCGCAGAGTTATATTTCTAGTTGTATACTATGAATGCCTTAACCTTTCTGCAGCTTTGCAATCTCACTCTCCATAACATCTATACTCGAGGTCAGACTCTGTTGTAGTTTGTAGTGTCCCTTAGGATGCTGCTTTATGAACTCTTCTTAATTTGATATCCATCAAACGATCGCAGTAGTCCGTAGTACTACCGTAGTCGAATGTGTTGGTGCGTGAGTACCATTCGGGAGTTCGAAACTCCGTGCTTGAAATATCAAAATGATAGAAAGTTTTTTTTTCTAATAGCGTAACAATAGACAATGGCAAACCCCCGAGTGTATCTCTGCCATAAAAAACTCCTCATAAAAATATTTACCGTTCACAGTCGGCTTAAAACTGTAAGTCATAGAGACTTGGACTGTAATGCTCTCGTAAAACTCTTCAAAACTCAATTTCCCTTGGAAGCCTTCATGACTGTGAAAAACAATCTCTCAGCGAACGTGGAAATAAAGTACTGCAACCCAGCCGAAGGACCCTTCAATGAAATAACCACCGACGAAGTGAGTGTTCCGCTTGCAAAAATGGGAAAAAATAAGTCGCTCTGCCCAGGTATAATACCTTCGGAAACTTCCTGCATCTCTGGCTCACATCTCTTTTCAACATGATTGCTCCGACGGTTATTTATTCTGTAAGTGTGCCATAATGGCTATATAGTTCCATTCTACTAAAACCAAAGAGACGTTAAGTGTTTAAATCACCGTGGAATAAAACGTATGGCACACTGTTTGAAGATCTGGGAACGAGTTCTCGACGCACGGATTAGAAGTATTGCAAAAATCTCCAACAACCAGTTTAGCTTTGTAAGTTACAAATCGACTATCCTGCTGTTCATATTCTCCGTACTGTCATAGAAAAGCACCGGTTTAGCAAAGAGAATCTGTTTAGAGTTTTCATTGACCTCGAAAAGGCGTTCGATCGGGTATCCAGAGATTTCGTTTGGCTAGCATTAAGAAACCATCTAATTCCGAAAACCATCAAAAAACATGTCATCAGCACCTACTATCAAGTTATCACCCAGGTAAAATGCGCGTGCGGGTTGACTCGATGCTTCAATATGAATTTAGTAACACTTTAAAGTTCAGCTTTAAGCTATCTCCTATTTAATCTGGTGATGGACTTCCTTACGCGTTAAATCCAGGGCAATATCTTTTGGACTATGCTGTACGCCGACGATGTAGCCCTTACCGCATACTATAAAGCCATTATCCAAGAAAAGCTGAACCAGTGCGTACTCATATCTAACGGACTACGAATAAGGCCCACAAAAACCGAAATACTTAAAAAAACGGCCATGCTCAGGACCGTGTGACCTGGAAATATCGCACAAGAAGAGTCGACATGAAATAGGATAAGGGTAGGCAAAAGAAGAAGAAGAAAAAACATGGAATAAATAAAGTGATATCAACTTTTTGTATGAAAGGGGATCTGAGTTAATGACGATCGGGCGTCAATAAATTTTCTAGCTTTCCTTGGAACCTTTAGTAGAAAAAATGCAGTGTTTGCTTGAATTTCAATGAACACTAAAATGCGTTGCTGGGTCTAAATACCCATTTACATTCAAAACTCATCGCCTAATTTATTTTGCAAGTTAGAACTGGTAGGGTGGAGTTCATTTGGGTGCTATTTTGCAATTAAAAAATTGCTAAAAACAAGAAAAAACTGGACTACCACTGACACAATGTTTCGAAAAGTACCCAAAAATGGTAAATTCACACACACATACAGTAACGTATATATGTATATACACACTTACATGCAAACGCAGAGCAACTAATGAGAAATAATTTTGGGTTAAAAGTTCGTATGCAGTTTCCATCTGCTCGTACATGGGCTAGTATATATTGCATATGTATGTACAAGGTGTGTGGCATAATACACGAAAGTTCTGCAGATATTTGTGAAACTCACATCTAAGCCACAGTAAGCAAAACAACATCCTACGCCTTTTACTTGTGTCGGATTTTGCAGCATCGCATTTGCCTAATGACTATGAAATGTCTATACTTCACACTCTCTACACTTGATTTCTTATATTTGTGTGCATATGTATGTATGTATGTATAGTATATGTGCACACAGGAGTGGTATTCTCTCATTTCTGAAATTAATTTCGGTTTGTCTCGTTTAACCACCTCCCAGCCACCAGAGTGCAACTACCACTGACTTTTTCTGATTTTTTCTGATATTTAGTAAATTGGAATATTTGTATGTGTGCAAGCGGCCATGTATTTATGAATACATGTGCATGGGTGAGTATGCGTGTACATTTTAAACGAAAGAAGAAACTGATATGTTGTACTAACTCAAATCGCTGCACATCCTGCAACTCTATTATGAACGCCAAACAAAGGCTGCTATTTTTTTGCACTTCTTTTCTTCTTTTTTTTTGCTATGTACTTTGATTTTTTTCTATTTTTTTTTTTTGGATTTTGTATTTTTTTCTGTTTTTTTTGTTTGTTATGATGTGACACATGCATAAGTGCCTCATCAGCTGAACATTGCGGGGGACAACAAAGCCAGCTTTCATGCCCCTTTAACTTCAATTTTTGTTTCTCTGTTCCTGTTTTCTTGTTTTAGATTTCACTTTTACTTGTGTGCCCAGACTTTTGTGCAAAGATGTCACCTATCACAGCGTTTTCTCATTTCTTTGTTGCTTCATTTATTTTCTTTCTAAATTTCCAGTCTTATTCCTTCACCACTCAGTGATGATGGCTGATGGTTGATGGCTGGTCTCCAACTTGCACTTTCTCGCAGCCGGCTTTTGTTTTCTTCAAGTTGTCAATAGCCGCCAGGAAAATGCCATGGCAGACCCTGCCGGTTTGCCTTGTCATGCTAAGGCTAAGTACCTGCTGCACAGCATAACAAATTCATTGGCTTTGACGCTTTTTCTCCTCACTTCTTAGGGGAGGCGACAGTTGGAAACAATGCAATGGACATTAAACGATTGCGACGCAAATGCGGTTTCTGAAAGACGTTTTTCTTTTTCAATTACTCTTTTGGAGAAGAAATATAATAATAAATAAAGTTTATAAGTCCAACGTGTACCTGTAGTATTTTGCGTTTCAATAAATCGGGATCTCCGTGTTTTGTCTTAGGTTAGATTAGGTTGAAGCGGTTGTCCACTGTGCGACACACATCACACTGATGGCGTGAGGGGAACTTCTCCTTATCTCTCCTAAAACCAGTGTGTACTTTTCAAACGTTTTAGAAGATTTCCACAGTACTGAGATTTCGAATTCATTAAAAAATATTTTGCCTAAATTGATAAATCTACGACTGGATAGAGCAGGACAATGGCACAGGAACTGGGAAATCGTCTCGCCCTCTTCCTCATCTAGTCAGCTTCTACAGAAATCATGTGTTTGTACGCCTATCCTCTGGGCGTGACTGGCTATTACGCAGTGCTTCGTTACAACGGAGTTCAGTGTGATAAGACTGCGCTTATTTTGGCTTAACAAAGATTCTCCGCATTTAGCATCAAGAGTTGGACACAATTGTCGGGCTATTCTTCAAACAAAAAAAAGTAATTTGTTTTATTTGTAATTAGAAAAGATTGCGAACCATCACGGCCCCTTTTCGTAAGTCAAAAATAAAAAAACCTTCAAACTCATTACTCAGGTCCAAGGTCAAGTCGTAAATTTTATAGATAAATTTATCTAGTTTGTTGATGCAGATAAATTTATGAAAACTAATTTCCGTGAGGATATGTTGAGCCTTGTAGGAACCTTTGTCTACAAACCAGCTACGACTGGTTGAAGCAACGAGGTGATATTACTTTTTGTTACTATTTTGCATTTGTTACTAAATTGCATTTTACAGCTTCAATAAGAAGCTGGAATATAGTTCGATAGCCTTTGGAAGGAGCATTACCATATTTACACGCACGGACCTTAATTCATTCAAAATTTGTTTTTACAAATTGCCTTAAGAGATTTTCGAAGACTCTAACTTCATAATTGATACAAATTCAATACCAAAATTTTTGTATCACAATTCTGCGGTTCTTAATTGGAATTTCTAAACAAAATATTTATAGCTTTTTCCATTTTAGTATAATAAAGTCAAAGTTTGAAAAAATTCTATTAAACTCCGTCTCACACTTTTAGGTTTAAATATTAAAATTTTTGAAGTGAAACTTCTTAGGCGTCGATGGGCGAGCGAGAATGGAGAGTAAAATTTCAAGGCCATGCAACGTATTGGGTGTTTTCGTTCCGCGAGAGAAAAATAAGATATAACGTAGAGGAAAAAGAGGGAGAGAGCTATACCTTATACAGGGTTGCCAATGTTTGACGGACCCATCTGGCAACCCTGTATCTTTTAACACAGACGTCAGATCGGTTAATGACATACCGCGTTGGAAGCGACAGTCCAAGCAGATTTTTACCATGGAACAGTACACGCCCCGCGAGCGCTCCCAAATTGTTGAAATTTACATTCAACAAAAGAAGTCAATTGTGAAAACTCAACTTGCGTATAAAAAATTAAATAATGTGAAAAGTGCGCCTTCTAAGAACACCATTAAACGTTTGAACGAAAGGTTTTCGACTGGTGATGCTCTTTTCAAAGAGGCCAAATCAAAATCGACCAAGGCGTCGCCAAGGACATCCCAAAATCGCCGTTCTCATCATGTTGGGCATTGCTCGGACCACTTTACAACGAATTATCCGCATTGATTTGCATTTATTCAAGTATAAGATTCAATTGGTGCAAAGATTGTTGCCTGCCTACAAGCCTCGTCGATTGGAATGGGCCAAGAGTGTCATCGAAATCCGTCGGGTCCGTCGAATATGGGCAACCCTGTATATAGTATTTTAGATACACTTTAGGCTATTTTTCTGAGTTTTTCCTTGCGGTTGCTAATTTCTAGTGAGAAATAGCACTGCCTACTTCTTGCCGCTTGTTTGTTGGTGCAAACTTGTAGGAACTATATTTTTGGTGCCTACTTTTTGGCGTTATATTTCCTCGGTGCCTACTGTTTGGAGCGTTTTTTGGTCCCAATTTTTTTGGCGCTTTTTTTAGTGCGTACTTTTTGGCGCTTATTTCCGTTTCCTGGCTAGTGCTTGTGCGTACTATAAAGTGCTATCCATTTCGGCGTCGGATTTATTGGTATTGCCTAGCGGTAATTTGTGCTGTTGCTGCGGTCCTGGAATCGCTGCGTTTGTGCGGGTGAGAACCTCTCGGAGTAGTGCGCGTTGTTGCCACGGTTTGTGTCTGGCGTTTATTTACACCGGTCCTTTTTTTGTAAATTTTATCCATTTGTATTCTCTGAAAATGTTGTAAATTTATTTAGATATACATATATTCTTTCTCTCTCTCTCATTCTCTCTCGGGTCTCTCCCTCTTTCTTTGTCTGCCTTGAAAGTTTCACTTCTGTTACACACACTTTTTTTCAGTGTTGGCCTTCACATAGAGTAGATGAAATCCCAAAAATATCCAAAGTAGGTATACGCTGATATTTCTATATATATTCTGATATATTGGGTGCGTCACCAAAAGAAATGGGATTATAAAATGTATTACATTTCAGGGCCTCGGCCAAAGTTTTTAGGAGAAATGCTAAGATTTGGCTCATATTTGAAAGAACTCCTAAAAATCCAGTTTCTTAAAATAAAATTAGTTTTAAAAATATTTTCCCAAAAAATCAATTTAGAGATTTTAAAACAGCTTAAGCTTAAAGGACCGCATAACAATTTTTTAAAACTTAATCAACCTAATCAGAGTAATTAATTTTTTTAGGTACATTCAAATCAGCCCAGCTCACGTAAATCTTAAAATTTTTCTGAAATATGCTTTCTTCATCTTCTTCTTCATTGGCGCGACAGCCGCTTAGCGATTTTCGTCGACTTTAACAAGCGCGTCAAGTCTGAAACATAGCCATTCGTTTCGGCAATCAGCTCCTCGTTTGAATAAATTATTTTCCCCGCCACCCAACAAATAGTAGTCCCAGGTTTCTGAGGGAATCAAGTCTGGAGAATAGGAGGGATATGAATCGAGTTCGAACCCTAGTTCCATTAATTTTGCGACCACAAGGCTGTGGCGTGAGCTGGTGCGTTGCGGTGATGGAAAAGGAAAACCACTCGACTTCCTCGATTCAAACGAATACCGAACCCGAAGGAATGGACCGATCTGGCTGAAACGTTTTGTGTGTTCTTCCAAGAGCTTCTACTAACTTAACGTAACTTCAGTACGTGCCAGTACTGTCATTTCTATGATATTTCAAAGACTTTTCAAGCAACCCTCGTACTTAAGTATATATGTATATATCAATGGTAAACAAATCTTTTCTAACCTTCTTCTGTTTATATTCTTTTCCAATTTGTATAGTGCACGTCCCTGCTATTTTCATACGAATGGAGAAAACTGTTTTACCTAGAAAATTATGTAGCTTTCTTTCATACGAATCTTCGAATTCTTTAAAAATCTAAAATCGCAAATTGTTTAAAAGTAAATGAGTACTCAAACCATTTGCAATAATTACACGTACTAGGATAAGTAGAATTCATGTGTGTATATCTTAAGAAATGTTAGGCTCGAGTTGTTTTGTTGCTGAAAAAATCACCTCCTGCGTCAAGTTTAATTGCACACAAAAACACCCTAGCAAAGGCAAAAACACTTAACACGACGGCGACATGCACTTGAGTGCACAAAAGGAAACACATACACACACGCACACACCACTCACACTCTAGAGTGCACGGCACCCTCGCAAAAACTCACACTTGCACACCTGACTGCTGAATTACATAAATACGCGCGTGCTGGCGTAACTGTAGTGCTTGCAACGTCACTTGCTGCTGCTGCTGCTTGCTGCTTTCTAATGCAACGCTGTGTTAGTGGGAGGCAGCGCTACTAAAACCTAGTTGCAGCGTCGTCAACGCTACCGACCCACTGGCAGCGGTGGAATTATAATCACGGACGGACGCAGTCATTGCATAAAATTTCAAAGGCACACCAACACTCCTACTGAAATATAGTAAGTCACGGCTGAGCTTAGGGGAGCACACGGTTGAGAAATGGAGGGGGCAGTTGCATATAACTCAGTTGCAGTCGGAAAGAGCAGATTGAAAGTGAAACGACGTCCCTGCAGTTACTACAGACATCGTCGTCAGCATGTGAGTAGTTTGAGGAAGCGGGTGGTGGGCAGAGGATGCGGGGCCACAGTTCCATAGCTGATGCCAAAGTGTTCTTTCACTACTTGAAAACGAAAAATACAACTCTAAAACCTTCTCAGGCCAGTCTGCTGAGCTGCGCGCGGACAGAGCTGCTCATCAGTGGCACCGTAGCCCAGAAACAATGGCTGCTTGCGAACGGGGACGGCACTTCTTGTAGGCAGTGAGCAGTGCACAGCGCCAACAGCGCATCATAGGACAAGGGCAAGAAAAAGTTTCTTCTGAAGGAACAATGCAAAATCTGAAAGGGTGCCTGCAAGGATCGAAGGAGCAAAGTGCAAGGCGGCAAGCAAGCGCACGGAGGCCACTTGAAAGCAGGCGTACATTGCGAACGAATGCGCTGCGTTGCATTTCCATCAGCCAACGAGGGGAGCCATTGTGCCCGGTTTACCCTCGTTTGGGGTTTCGTTCGTCTTGCATGCAATCAGCAACGCGCTGTGCATCCTTAGCTGAATGTCCTTCAGACGTTGCGGCAGACATGTCTGCTGTGGCATGATACGCTCATTAAACCTGTACACAAATGTATGTTGCAGCCAACCGCCAAAGGGTTGATAGTGCAAGTGCATTCATTGCCAAGGTGTCGCAGAAAGAGAAAGTGGAGGAACTTAAGTGCGCATATGGATATTAGTTGACACATACATACGTACGGGTCTATGCACACATGCATTTGCCTAAGTAAGCAAAGTGTTTAGTTGAAAGCGGTTGGGGGGCCGTTAGCAACCCCTAAACGCATTTGAACTGAAAGGGATGCCCACTTCTATTTTGTTGTTGTTGATGCTTGTGTTGTTGGTGACCTGTGTAGGCGATTGCACGCTCCACGCGGCAGAAAGTGAAAAACTTTGCAGCTCGTCTGAGCAAACAAACCGAAAGCGAAAGGATCAAAAAATGGGATATGTTAATGATGACTTTTGAGTGTTATGGGCATTTCTGGTATTTGTTGTTATCGTTTTCTTGCTTTCTTGTTCTTGTAGATTGAGAAGAGTTTAACAAAACGAAGCAACCGGCTTTTTCGGATTTAGTTACTCGGTGCCCCCGATTTATGCACAAGCAATGACAATAGCGGCCGCCGTAGCCGAGTGAGTCGGTGCGTGACTACCATTCGGAGTACGTAGGTTCGAATCTCCGTGCATCCCTTGACAAGCAATGGCAAGCCTCCGAAGATATTTCTACCATGAAAAAGCTCCATTGCCGTTCGGAGTCGGCTTAAAAACTTTAGGTTCATCCATTTGTGGAACAACATTAAGACGCACACCCCAAACAGGAGGAAAAGTTCGGCCCAGCATCAGAAGTGTACGCGCCAATTATTAATTTATTTATTTAAAGGCAACAGCGCTGGCCACAGGCGATCCGACATTGCGCTACGGAACAACAAGGGGTTTGATCCCCCCAAGTGCTGTCACTTCAGTAAAATTCCTACATAAAGTTGTAGCGATTATTTGTAAATATTTTCTTCCTGGCTTTCCCTTGACAAGTGTAGGTGGACTGGCGCATGCAAGCTACTTGACCACACCAACCATCTCATCTACATTTACGACGCGGCTGCGTTGCCAACTAAAAACCAATTGAAATGCGATCAGATGCGACCTGTTATTGGCGCTATTGCTTTTGGCTTTAGTGTAAAGTCACTTTACGATGCCACGCGAGGTTAGAATTGTAAAAACTTCAAATAAAACCAAACAGTACCCAATGCACTAATGTCCTTTACGATTCCGTTCCTCATTCGCCCTTAGCGTGCAAAAGTCCAAAATCTCCCTACTTAATACTCGTAGCAAGTACAGTTTCGTTTTGCCTACTACTTCCCAATGATGAGTGCTTTCTTGCCGCGTAGGTAGCATACATACAAAGGTATATTCCATATTTATTGGAGACGAAGGCGCGCGGTCTCATGTGCCTGGTCGCATATGCTATGCGGTACTATGCGTGACATAAACAGTTTCACATTTTGTCACCATTGTTTAGAATGGATGAGTAAAAAGGCGCTAAAATGCCCACTTGCACCAGAACGAAACTAAGCGCGGCGTTAAGGATGTGTGTGTGTGTGTGTGTGTGTGGGTTGTTGCTGTGTTCTATAAGGCTGTTAAATTTTAATGCGCCTATATCGATACGCGTGTGCGGCAGATCTATAAAATAAAAATTCGCGCTCGCCGCTACGTGTCAAGGCGTCGATGCTTGCGACTCGAGCCAATTTTGCGGCACACTCACACATAAACGCACTGCTCGTGCATATGTGAAACTTGTGATGGAGTGGTGGGCAAGTCGAAAGAGCGAGTTTAAGCCAAAAAGAAGGGGGCGAATGGTAATCCTCGAATGCAAAGACTTCAATTTTTATGCCACAACAGGAGCAGCTGCGTGGGATATGGAATTATTAAAAACAAAGTTTGTATATGAAAGCACAAACAGGTTTATAGAATTTTGGGGGAGAAGAAATATAATTTCTACCAAAATCAGCGCCTTGGAATTGCCTTTGCTGGAGAACTTGTGTTTTTATCTTCATCTCGGCCAGTAGCTCGTGAGCAACAAATTGTGGCATAGGTGGACTTAAGATAATTTGGGACCGAATTGCAAAGCTTTTCTGCGGCGACTCGGCATAAAAATATTAGCTCCGATTAAAAAAATATCTAATTCAAAAGTGTGAGCCTTACCGTGAACAAAACAATCATTGATAACACTCAGAAGTGCAAAGCTTAACTCAAAGAAATTAGGAGGAATGAAAGATTCTACGGAGTGGGAATGAAGGGAAAGGAGATTCTACGGAGAATAGGAATAAAATGTTATACCTTTTAGCCAATTGCGAAATAATGGTTTATATTTGTTATGGGTCCCAACAGCAAATTTCATTTAAAAATGATACACAGTACTCCCTGGATTATCCGTCTCTCTGTTATCCGTCACCTCTGTTAACCGTCACCGTTTTAAGATTTTCCACAATACATATTGCAATAATAGTCATAAAACGGTCGAAATCATGTTGGAACAAAACTCCTCGCGCAATACTTTTGTTTTTCACTTTATTCATTGATTTTCTTTTGTTTTCGTTCGCTCGATAGAAATGCGTGTGAACGCAGCAGAGCAAAGTAACTGTTATTTTGTCCATTCCACCCAAAACAAATTCTTGGAACTCTTTTTCGATGTGACATTCAGTACAATGAGATTTTCAGTTTGATTTGAATTTCATGATGAGCAGACATTTAAAATGGAGCCTTCAACAACAAAAAAATACCGAAGCGTAAACGAGTAGTGGTCACTATTGAAACGAAATTAAAAATTATTGAGGAAATATAAAAAGGTTCAACAATTGTTTCATTAAGTGAAAAATATGATATTCCACGCACGACGATTCAAGATTTTAATAAAAGATGCCACTCAAATCAAACAATATGCTGCGTCGATGGAATCTTTGGGAGGTCAGTCAAAAAAACGCAAACCGATGAAAAAGGCATTAAATTAAAAAGTCGATGAAGCATTATTCTTGTGGTTTAATCAAATTCGGAGCAAAGGCGTTCCATTATCTGGTCAAATATTGAAAGAAAAGGCATTATTTTTTAATGAAAAACTAGGAGGTCCGAAGGATTTCAAAGCTAGCTCAGGTTGGTTGTATGGCTGGCAAAATCGACATGGCGTGAAGGAAGTTTCGATACAAGGTGAAAAGATGAGCTTCATAGGTGCCAACGAAATCGAAAAATGCACAAAAGATTTCAAAATTTTCGTCGAAAATCATGGTTTTACCCGTGAGCAAGTTTTCAATGCTGATGAAATGGGTCTGAACTATAAAGCACTGCCAAAAAAGACACCCAATTTTTGTGTGAATAGCTATGCACCTGGATGGAAAATGCAAAAGCAACGAATAACATTGATGGTTAGCGCAATTTCAAGTGGTTATAGGCTCCCATTAGTTGTAGTTCATACGGCTAAACGTCCACGTTGTTACAGAAAATCAAACATGAATGCTCTTTCTGTGGCTTATTATGCTCAAAAGAATACTTGGATGGATCAAACGATTTTTCGCGACTGGTTCATGAACAGTTTGGAACAAAACAAATGTTCGAAATTATTTAATGTCGGAAGGATTATCACCGAAAGCAGTTTTGGTTCTGGATAATGCCCCATCACATCCAGTTGAAGATTTAAAAAGTTATGATGGTAATATTTTTTGTTATTTCCTGCCACCGAATTCAACTGCAGTTCTACAACCCATGGATCAATCAGTAATTGAAACCTTAAAGCGTCGATATCGGAAAAAATTTATTCAGGACCTCGTTTCGCAAGAGAATATTGATTTGGCAGATTATTGGAAGAATTACAACATTAAAAACGCAATTGATAATGTAGCTGATTCATGGTCTGAGTTATCGTCGACAACATTGGAAAAATGTTGGAACAAACTATGGCCAAATACAGAATCGCCTTCGAATAAACGTGACGATGTCTCACAGGCTGATGTTGCGACTAGTACATCTTCGGCTTTGCCATTGGAAAATAGTGAAACGATCAATGAATGGTTGAATTGTGACGAAAATGATTGTGGTTATGAGCTTTTGACTGACGAACAAATAATTAATGAAGTGAATGATGAAGAAGAAAATAATGATGATTATGATGGAACAGATAACAATAATGAAAATGGTCACAATCCTACTGCTTCATTTCTATGACAAGAAGCCAAAATTGCTGCATCTAATTTAGAGAAATTTATCGCCTGGTATGAAATGCAAGATGAAGCCGGCTTGGCTGACACGATTCGTTTGCGCCAATTTCTTCATTTCGCAAAGAATAAAACTCAAGTCACTCAAAAGCAAAACACACTAACTGAATTCTTTTCAAAAACAAACTAAACTCGTAATAAAATAATGATATAATCATGTAATGCAGGTAAATTTTACCGTTTGTTCATTTCTCTCAAAATTTCAGTGTACTTTTCGATTCTGTACACAATCTAGAGGTTTGTTTCTGTTACCCGTCATTTTTGATTATCCGTCATACCTGGGTTACATTGACTGACGGATAATCCAGGGAGTACTATATGTAGTTGTTTCAGTGGGAGAAACAGGAACGGATGGTGATGCTGATGATTCCTACTTGCTATAACACCGGTAATGATATACTCCAATCCGTTGAAGAATTCAAAGATCTAGAGGTTGTTTTTGATGCTCGTTTTACATTTTCTACTCATATAGATTTTATTCTATCTAAGGCGTGCTCCATTCTTGGCTTTATAAGAAGGAATAGCACATTGTTGACCCTTATACTCTTAATATGCTATTTACTTTATTTGTCCAATCTTCATCGACGTCTTTATTTGGCGTTCCTACCACCGATTCTATATTGACAGAATTGATAGAGTACAAAAAGTGTTCCTTAAGTGTTCCAGAAAAAGCGAAAATGATACTGTTCAGCAGAAAACATAAAACGCCTGCTCTTCAACAAATATTTTTGGTGGGGAAACCCCTTAAAGTAACAGAAAGCGCTAAACATCTGCGACTCGTACTAATAGGAAGCTAAATTGGAGGCTCACAGTCGCAGATAGAGTACGCAAAGCTACGACGGCGTTATACTCCTGCGGTTGGTGGTTGCACACAGCAGAAATTATACCAATTCTCAACTACTGTATTGCAATATGGTGAAATGCCCTTGAGAAGGGCGTGAACATCAAAAGAGTTGACAAGGTCCAAGGACTTGTATCTGTTGTTATAACCGGTGCAATGTCAACCACACCATCGAAAGCACTGTATGCGATATAAAACTTGCTTCCGGTACACCTGCTGACAAAGTACATTGCGCGCAGTGCAGCAATAAGGCTGAGCTTTAAGTAAGAGGTCAAATACAGACAATGGCCACGGTAAAATCCTGGATGGCGCGTTGGGGCTTGCCGGACAGGTGGACTATACAGTCCCGCCTATACTTGCCATTACAACGTTCCTGACCCTCCTCCCTCGAGAAAAGAGTGGAAACGCGAAGTGGTAAGTCGCCCTGTCTTGTATACACAGATGGCTCAAAGCTCGAGCATCTGGGAATCTCCTTCAGTTTGGGACTTTCCGACTACTGAAGTGTCTTTCAGGCTGAACTGATGGCACTAATGAAAGCCGTGACACTGGTACAGTGTGATGCGATACCTGGAGATGATATCTACATTTTCACTGATAGCCAGGCGGCGATAAAATCCCT
This sequence comes from Anastrepha ludens, assembly GCF_028408465.1. NCBI lineage: Eukaryota > Metazoa > Arthropoda > Insecta > Diptera > Tephritidae > Anastrepha > Anastrepha ludens. The sequence goes on along the minus strand of NC_071499.1, from coordinate 3,925,486 downwards.
CCCAAAACAGTCGACAACCTCCATGAAATGCCGCACATCTCTTAATGACATGGCTGAGTCATTTCACTTAATGAAGGCATGGGTTCCTGGCCATTGTGACATTGAGGGGAACTGCAAAGCCAATGAAGTAGTGAAAATCGGTACCAAATTGACTGCTGAGTACGTAGGTACGTTATAGGAATACCTTTGCAAACATGTAAACTACGTATTCGCGAGGAACTTGTAAGAGTAGCGAATGAAAGATGGCGTAATGAAGCCAAAATCGCTCGACAGCTGTGGGCGACTCTAAATGCTAAACGCACGGATTTTCTACTAAGAAGAGAGTAGCACAGTCTTAAAACACTGATTTTAGTTATTACGGGGCACTGCCTAATCGGTAGGGACGTCCAGAGAATGGGTGTGCAAACACATGGCTTATGCAGAAGTTGTCTAGACGAGGAAGAGGAGGAGACGATCCCGCACCTTCTCTGCCACTGCCCTGCTCTATCCAGAAGTAGACTCGCCATTTTGGATGGACAATCATTTAATGAATTGGAAGATCTCGGCTCTGTCGAAATTAAGGATCTTACAAAATTTTTGAAAAGTAAACATTGGTTTTAGGAGGGATAGTTCCCCACGCGGCATCACAATGGGCAATGAGCCTGAGTGCGCCCTGCAAGGGACAACCGCTTCAACCTAACCTAACCTAAGTAAGCCCTCTCTTCCCTAAATTTTTCTGACCCTGTCCTACTATAGGAATTCCACCTACTTTTAATTAATCTTAAACAACTGGAAAGCAGAAGATCAATTTTGTCGCCGTATTTTTTGTTTAATATTATCAAGGATAAAACTCACTGTTCCTCCCTTTTAGAAATGATTAACTTCTCGATCCCTACCAGGCCTTTAGGAAAATATCTGTTCTATTTGAATAGGTTCAGAACCAATTATGCCTGCAATGCTCCCATTGCACGCATTCTTCATGAACTCAATGAGATCTCCTATTCTATTGAATTAAATTTTAGATCATCTAAACCATCTTTTTCTGCTCAATTAAATTATGCATTGTAATTTAACTTTTTAATAATGAGTAATGAGTTTAGTCAGTATAAGAAATTATTATTGATTTCAGAATAAATAAATGAATAAACAAAGCATTAGAAGTCTGAAATGGAAGAAGATTCTCATTTTGTACTCGTAAGCAGTAAGCCTTCAATCGATTATAATACGGCTGGTGCGAACTACTAGACAAAGGGTGATCAATTTAGAACATTGGATTTTATATTGAAATAAATCAACGAAAATTACAATCGATTGGGCAATCTTTATTAATTTTGTGTAGAACCATTTCCGACATTTATTTTTGAAAGATAATCCCTTTCGAATATCGGCCGCAACTGCGCCGTAATTCGGCTATCCGCAAACACCAATTTTGAATGACTCGCAGGAGGACTTCGCTCGGTATCTCGTGAATAACTTTTGTAATGTTGGCTTCCAATGCCTTAATGAAAGCTGGTTTATCCACGAAGCATTTGTACTTTGCATACCCCCAGAAGTAAAAGTTCGAGGGTGTGATCTTGGCGGCCAATTCACTGATGCGGGACAAGATATTATTGCTCACCGAAAGAATGACGTAGTAAATCCATTATTTCACGGGCTGTATGGCAAGTAGCGCTGTCGTGTTGGAACCAAATATTGTGGAAATCACGAGCTTCAATTAGCGGCATCGAAAAGTCATTTATCATGACGCGAAAGCGTTCGCCATTCACTGTAACCTTGGCGCCAGCCTCGTCTGTGAAGAAATATGGGCCGATGATTTCTCCAGCCCATAGGCCACACCAAACGATTGTTTTCTATGCATGTAATGGCTGTTCTTGAATGGCTACATGTTGCTTTTCAGACGTCAATTTTTGAAAAATTAGTAGCTTGGCAGTTGGTTCCACGTTACCGGAACGACCCGGATTTATATCTGGCCAAGGACTGTCACTCCAGCAGTATTCACCGTGCATGAATGGGGGATGTTTCTGCTGCTACAACAACAAAAACAACAACACACAAACCGATGTATTGTTTAAATATGTAACTAAAAAAACGCAATTCTACCGGATAAGTTTTGCTCAATTTTGTATATCCTACGGGCTGCGGAAAGGGACTACGATACTATCGTTGATGACTGTGAACACCAAAAGTCTTTCCATGATGAAATGTCAATGAATACTGAAAAAATTATATACAGTGCACTCGCGATAACTCGAACTAATTAAAACAGGCGCTGTTCGATTTATCGAATTTGTTCGACTTATCAATTGAGTGTGCTATGTTAAAAAAACAGTCATCGATATCGATTTTTTCAATTAAATTTATTTATTTATTTACATATGGATATGAACATGAATATGTTTAAAATAATTAATTCGTTTCAATATTTTTCATCAAATATTTGGCAGTCTTTGTGTCAGTTACACAAAAAAAGTCAGCTTTAACAGAAAAGTTAGGCCGAAAAGAAAGTTGTAATGTGTGTTTGTCTTTTCTTGCCTGCAGCAATGTTGAATATGACTTTTTCACGCAGCAATTGAAGAGTGTTAACCTTTGCGGGGCTTACTTGTTCAGTTGTGGCCCACTGAATTACCTTATTGATAGAGCTAACTGCCTCCTCAGATGATATCCGCTCACATGTCTCAGTTGTGTTGTTAAACTCAGACTCAGAATCACTAGTTTCAATTATTACTTCTGTGTCGGTAAATTCGGCACCATCATTCCATTTGTTAACATCATAAAGCGTAAATTCGACCTGTAAATTATGTTTTTCATGTTATGTTCTTTCAAGATGAGTCCACTTATTGGGTAATTCTTTTTTCTTTGGGACAGAAACCATTTGTATAAAGCGGCTTTCATTTTAGGAAACTCAGAAGCTTTTAAAGTTCTCCTCTTCCCAGGACCCAAAAACGTGTTGTTTACTGCTTTTAAAATTGCCTTGTCTTTCTTTTTTATAAGACTTATGGTGGACCTGGCTACCCCATATTCCTTCGCTAGAGAAGTAACACTACATCCACGTTTAATTTTGTTAAGGACTTCAGCCCTCTCTTTTAATGTTAAACACTTCAACCTTTTACGATCCATTACTCACATGCATTGATACACTACAAATGACAAATTTAAAGCAATTTGGTCAATGCAAGATGTTGTTCCCAGAAAACTAACGGGATATTAACGCCGAAATATTCATATGGACAATACACTAGTATACATATAATTTATATACATATACTATTACATATGTATCTATGTACAAAATGTACATGTTTGAAAAGAATGTGTGTACAAATAAATTTGTTGTTTTGTTCGAGTTATAGCGCTTTTTTATTGTTCGAGTTACAAAGAAGTCAATAGGGGAAAAAATGTGTTCGAGTTAGCACGTCGTTCGACTTGGCGGCTATTCGAGTTACCGCGAGTGCACTGTATTTAGTTTGGCAGTAGTCACGCGTGATCTGTCAAAAAGAACGCTATTGTAAAAAGTACCTCCAATCGATCACCTTTTATTATGTCGCCACAGGACGAACATCCTTCAATGATTTCGTCAAGTATATATGTAAGTTTGATTTGCTTTACACCTTTTTAAGAAATTAACACTCTAGAAAATACTAAATATCCAAGTCGCACAAATGCAGCGAGACAAACTGCAGCCATCATAATTGGCTTCAAAACTCGTTTACAAGAGGTTACCGCTTCTAGCGCCATATATTTCATCTATTAACACTCACACACAGAGAGCGCCCTGGGTTTTGTTCCGCGAAATTCCGCATTGCACCCACCCTATTGTGGCAAAATTTGCATCTGCCGTCTGTTGCGCCATCTGCCGCTACTTCATTAACATTTCTCACAGTGTTCATGACATATAGCTGACGCGCCTGAGTTATATCCGGTACAGATTTTAGATAAGCACGGAAATGAACCAGAAAGCGTGTGAGCAGAAAGTGAAGTGCAGGGTAAATTTACTTTGGCATTCAAACCATTGCTAGAGTCTCTGCTAAGAAAAATAAGGAAAGCTTACTAAACTTGAAAGTGAAAACGACCAATCCTATTTGGAATTTCGTGGCGCTAGAAAATGTGAAAAGAAGTCCGATAGAGTCAAAATTGTAAATAAAGGGTGGTTAAGTTTCAAGGGCCGGTGTTGATTTTGAATAAAATATAACTTTTTTAGGAAATTATTGTCATTTCTCTTTATTATGATAATATTGGTATGGCTCTATTACGCATCAAATAACGACCAAATGGCCGCCGCCATCATCATCCGATGGTCCAAATTTTCGATGACGCTGAGGCATAATTGAGGTTCTATGCCGTTAAGTGCCACATTATCTCATCCTTTAGCTCTTGAATTATTGCTGGCTTATCGACGTACACCTTTTCTTTCAAATAACGCCAAAGAGAGAAGTCCAACGGTGTCGTTGACGTTAAGATGTGATTCACATTCAACATCGGCCCTTGAAATTGATCCACCTTTTATTATCATAATAAACTAATCAAGACACGCTATTTAAAAAAGAATACGAAAAAGAAGAAGGTATAAGTTCTGTTAACTCCATTTCGAGCTTAGGGCGATAAGTTTAAAAGTAATGTAATTAATTTTTGATGTATTATTGCTGAGTAAGATTAAAGAATGTTTAACCCTCCATTAGAATTTTACTCACGCGGTTAGGCGCGTGTACTACGTTCGTAGTCCAACTTATTTTTCTGTTTTAATGTTTTATATAAAATTTTTTTTTTTGTTTTTGCTGATAAATGTTTATTTATATTATTTTAAACGCCTAAAACATATTTACACTTACTTTTACTTAATTTTCGTTATAAAAAAAATGAAAACAATTAATTCATATTCTTTTGAGCTGTTTAATGGCAAGTTTTTAAAATGTTTGCAGAATTAAAGTGTTTAAAAAAAATCAATCAATATCATTCTTATAATAATAAACTAAACTTATATATAACACAAACTGACCAGTAAAGAAAATATAAGGGTATACAAAAGAGTAAGCATAGTTGAAATGTAGAGCATATTTTATTCTGCCAAACAGGCGGTGTACACATCTCTCATATGTTCTTTGCAGGCATATCTACTACATTTTTGGCAAATTCTTCTAGTGGATTTATTACGATTCCTTGAGCAAATATAGCTTCGCCGAATACAATTTACCTCAGGTTGTGGAGGCGGTAAGGGGTCTTCTAAACCAAGTAAGTGCTGGGTTCGGCGCCGCACTTCTTTTGACACGTTTGGAATGGTTGATCGTTCTTCAATTTGAGGTGTTATTAGCTTCTAAGCAATCATTTCAATAAAATCAGATCCAACAACTTTTTTTCATCTTCATTGCCATCTGATTTTCTCTCTGCGTAGTCTTCTGGCTCTATAATAGCTTCTTCTTCAGCCGAAGAAAGTTCTTGTTCAGAGTCTGTTTGATGATCGTTACTTTCTACGAGAAAGCTCATCTAACCATTTCATTCAACAGAAGGATCTATGCTATGTTCCAAACGAGTTCTTTTTGCTTCAGACATTTCACTCTCTATATAAAACAAAAATACTACTTTCTGTACTGAAATATTTGTTGCAGTGAATAGTCTCTAATTATGAAAATACTAAGATTTATACAATAAATAATTCTATTTTTGGAATAATATAACGATCGTTACCTTCACTCGCCCTACTTATTGCATCTTGGGAATCAATCAATCAAAATTTACGCGTACTTTGTTATGTTGTTTGTTTTGATTTTTATAACTATTTTTATGTACTTTGGAGACATGGCCTTGTTTTATGGAAAAGGAATCGTAAAAACCTTCACGACACAATGAAAATTGGACCACAAATGTGTCTAACATCAGCCCACTCTAAAAATATAAAAAAAAATATCCATATAAGTCCAACCCCTGCACTATTGTGTGACGTGGCACTCTAGGAAATATTGGGTGTCTTATAACAACGTGAGGCGCGGCACTAAATATGTTGAAATGTCGGATGGTAGGAGATCAACTAAGTTGTGCCTGCCGCCTTTAGAAGCAAATAAATTTGTATTTGCCATGCAAAAATTGGCAAGTCTACCTACAAAAGTTAGCAATTTTTTTATTAATTTGGTTGGTTAAAGTGGTGATTCTTCCAGAATCCAACTAACGCTTCCGCGCCATTTTTTTGCCACATCCTCGGTACCAACTTGTTTAAAGGTTATTTACAGCATGACTATACCCAGTCTGTGCAGTTTAAGAACCTTATTAGGTTGTTGACGTCTTAGCCTGACAGTTGTTCGAGATTCTCGAACAGCGGTTGGCCCAGGGTTAATATTCTGTCCTTCCATAGGGCAGGGCATTCACAGACGAAATGGAAGATTGTTTCCTTTTTCTCCGGTTATTTACATCTGTGACAGTTGTTGACAACTGCGAGGGATACCCATTTCGGCTGCTTGTTCTCCGATAGAGCAAAAACCAGTTATGACTGCCGTTAGTCTCCAGGCGTCCCGTCGTTTCATGCTTATTAATGTCGACGATTGCTTGAGGTTGTAGGTAGGCCATAACGTTCTGCTAATTTTGCATTTCGTCTGGCCTTTCCACCTACAATCCGCGATTCGGAGGTATTTTTGGGAAATTATATTCTTGATTGCACCTAATGCCAGTTCATCTGCTTTTTCGTTACCTTCAATGTTCCGATGTCCCGGACCCAGATTAAGGTAACTTTTGTGGTTTACTCTCAAGGTGGTGAGGCTATTCCTACTTTGTTCCACCACTTTACAGAATGTTGTAGCCGAACTCAGTGCCTGGATTGCAGCTTGGCTATCCGAAAGAATAGCAATATTGCCCTTAAAAGAGAAATCTGCGAATAGTAGCCTACAGGCTTCGCCAATTGCCAGTACTTCCGCCTGGAAAACACTGCTGGTATAGGGTGGGCCATGTAAATTTTGCTGTTTTAATTGGCTATAAAAAAAAACTAATCAATATTTTTTCAAACTTTTTTATTTTGAAGATTGAACATTGCCATTTATGAATGAAAAACAATATCGTTCAAATGACTGCCCCGAGTGGCTTTACAGTAGACCATTCGATCAACCCAATTTTTAAGCACATTTTCGATTGTCTGGGCTCCAATTTCATGAATGGCAACTTCGATTTCGTGTTTTAAAGCATCAATCGTCTCTGGATGGTTTGTATAGCAATTGTCCTTAACGACTCCCCACAAAAAATAGTCCAACGGGCTTAAATCACAGCTCCGAGACGGTCAATTGATATCGGAACTCAAAAACGGTAGCCAAAAGTTCGAGTGTAACTTTGACAGTGAGACAAGTTGCACCCTCCTGTTGAAACCAAATGTGGTCCATGTCATCCTCTTCAATTTTTCGAAACAAAAACTCGTTGAGCATGTCACGAGCATTACGCCATTTACTGTAACCGCGGAAGAAGAAGAAGACTCACCACTTTGGAAATAGGTTTTCAATATTTCCCAAATTTTTTCAAGCGTATAGCATCCCATTTCGTAAATGTCAAACCCTTAAGTAAATTATGAACACATTTGACATGGCATTTGTGTTACCATTCTCAAAAAATAGGTGGTTCAAAAAGCAAACGCTATATGGCCCACCCTGTATTAGAGAGACGCACAGATTTCTTAATTTTAAGTTTGTGAGAATATATACCAGCTCCAACATCACAGTCCATTTTATTGCCATCTGTATAGACTGTAGTGTCGAAGTTGTTTAGGGAGAATCACTTATTCCATTCTTCTCTAGATGGAAATAGAGTGGCAAAATTCCTATTGGATGTTACCGTCGGGACGACGTAGTCAGTTCTCACCGAGGTCAACTGAGTTTATCGCAATAATAGACTGGCATGACCATACGTTTTTTCTTTCCAGCGACCCGCTTCGTTTAACCTAAATGCATTCATGGTTGCTGTCTTCTTATTGTGTAGGTCTATTGGAATAACGTGTGTCAGTGCACTGAGAGCCTCTCTAGGACATGATTTGATTGCACCGACCGTCTTTGTATACTGCCGAGTAATTTGGTATTGTAATCTCTCCCTAGGGCTTTCCACCAAACTACCGAACCCTACCGCCTCATACAGCCATAATGTATGCTTAGGTTGAAGACCCCATCTTCTTTCAAGCATACGTTTACAGGCATATAAAGCAATTTCTGCCTTCCTTACACGTTCTTCTACGTTTAATTTCCAGCTAAGTTTGGAGTCCAGAAATATCCCTAAGTACTTTGCACTGGGTGAAAATGAGAGAGTTTATTTAATTTAATTATATTTTTTACCAAGGTGTTTCTATTCAAGGTGGTGACATTAGAGCAATAACAGAAATTGAACGAATGTCAAATCGATAAAATTAGTTTGCCGCGCGTTCAGAACACAACAAGTTTGTGGTAAGCTTTAATAACTTATAGTGGAAAATAATGTGTAAAATACAGTCAAATTGACACCGGTAAGTTGAATTTTATGCATGCACATACTTAATTTATAATCACCTTTATTTGTATTCAACTTAGTTCGTACAAATTAGGCCCAAAATATGGCACTATGGAAGCCGCTTGGAAGAACGTACTCATCGACGCTGATTCATATCAAGCAACGCACGGAAAAGCGTAAAATTCGGGTTAATTGTTAGTAGATTTTCATGCTACCTGTATTTTAAATAAAAAGGAAAATTATGTTGATGTGATGTTTGATCCAGCTCCATTTGGTTCGTTCCGCTAGTTTTTAATAATTGTTTCTTGTGGTGCCTTAGTGTTATATGCCAGAGGTGGGAAACCATTAAGCAAATTAACTATCCACATTTGCCGCTAGAATTCGCACTCTCCATCAACCAAATTTAAATCAATATATTAAAGTTTTTAATGCGTTATACTCATGCTTTTGAGATATGCAGATGTACTTACGGTATTTTTATGTAACAAAATTACCTTGCTGAATGTTATTGCCTTAAGTTTGGTATGTCAATTATGTTTTTAAGGGTTGTTTTAGATGATAGGCTATATCGAGGATCCAAAACATTAATTAAACGGGTAAAACCTTCACCTAGTGGGCTTAATGGTTGGAGATCTCTAACTACCATCAGGGAAAGTGAGGCATCTATTCCTTTTTTACGCGTACTTCCGGGGTCGTATGTATTAAGATTGTTCAAAAACCGATGTAGTGATCTAAAATATTTAATCAAACTATTAAATTGTTTGTTTGATGTCTGAAAGCAATTTACATAGATAGAGTAGGTCTTAAACCATTTTTTGGAAAAGCAAACCATACTGTGATTTTTTCCTCATTTAGGATTTATGTTACCGTAACGACCCGTATTTACATATATCAGCCCAAGAATTGCCACTTCAGCATTATTACAAAGTTCATGCTTATTCTTCATCTTAATTGGCGCGATAACCGCTTACGCGATTTTGGCCGAGTTTAACAAAACGCACCAGTCGTATATTTCTCGTGCTAACCGGCACCAGTTGGACACACCAGGGAATCCAAGTCTTTCTCCATCTGAGCTGGAGCGTTTGTATCCATTCGGATGACATGACCTAGCCAGCGTAGCCGCTGGATCTTTATTCACGGCGCTATGTCTATGTCGTCGTAAGCTCATACAGCTTCCCGAATAAAGAGGGAAATGAAATTGCGGATGAGCTTGCCAGGAAGGGGTCGATAGAACCAGTTTCAGCTGTCCCCTTCTCAGAAATCGGGGTCCTCTTGACCGTTGTTAAAGGGAAACTACACAATTTATTTCTAAAAAAAACGCAAGACAGATGGAGGTCTGTCTCGTCGTGTGCTATTTCGAAAGTACTATGCCCTCAATACGATATAAACAGAACGCTTAAAGTGATGGGAGTCCCCCGCCATTCAATTTTCACTGGTTACTGGGTGATCGGTACTCATGCGGATATGCTTGGAATTCCGTACAACTTCTATTGCAGAAGCTGTGGGGATCCTGCAGAGAAAGAGACTGTTAAACACTTTCTCTGCAAATGTCCGGCTTTGGTGGCTAGGCGCTTGAGATTCCTTAGCGTGCCCTTTGGGGATGACTTGAAGAAATTCTCCAGCCTAAATACCTTTTCTCTCCTCCACTACATCAACAGCACCGGATGGCTGTAGACGGTTTTCTCCTCCCAGAATTTTTCTTTTCACAGATAGTGGTCCACATTATGGTATCAAAACGGCACTTAAGTGCTACTTGAAGTGCGCCTGGGTACTCTTGCTATCTTACCTTACTACTTACATAAAGTCTGAACAGTGACTGCCGTAGCCGAATGGGTTGGTGCGTGACTACCATTCGGTATTCAAAGAGAACGTAGGTTCGAATCTCGGTGAAACACCAAAATGAAGAAAAAGCTTTTTCTAATGGCGATCGCCCCACGGCAGGGAATGACAAACCTCCGAGTGTATTTCTGCCATGAAAAAGCTCCTCACAAAAAACATCTGCCGTTCGGAGTCGGCTTGAAACTGTAGGTCCCTCCATTTGTGGAAGAACATCAAAACGCACACCAGAAATAGGAGGAGGAGCTCGGCCAAACACCCAGAAAGGATGTGCGTACCAATAATTTATATATATAAAGTCTATGTGGATAAGCAAACAATGATTCGAGAGCTGGAACATAACTTTCGGATCGAGATTGTCGAGCTCAGTGCGACAACTTTTGAGCGAGTCCTTGAAAACTTTATTCTTGCATGACGGCATGTAGACGTGCGCATGGTGGGCATTTAAGTGATATCATTTTTCACATATATAAGTAATTAAAAAGAGCCTTATTTAATAGTGGAGTGCATTACTTTATAAATATCCCGCAATCCCGTGATCAAAATGTTCCGCTAATATGGGCATCCCTAACACCTACACTTTTATGTAAATGAGCACATGGGCTCATTTTTTTATTGCATGCCTAAATTCACTTAACTTTGCTGCCTAATTGTGGGTGAGTTGAATTAATCAGCATTTAAGAATTTTAATTAGGCACCTCATCACCCCATTTTTGCTTGTTAGAATTTCAAACTTTTTGAATATTAATGAAAACTTCCTGTTGCGAATTCCAAGCCCCACCCAATACTTGCGTCCATGCAAACAAGCGATTATCTGGTTGTACATAGCAATTTCATATTTTTTCCACTGACTGGGCGCCGCTTTGTTACACGCACGGAAGGACTCACCTGCCATCAAAGCGGAGGGAGTGCAGGTTGTAATAGTTGCGACGCATTGCAAACTCAGTCACGTGTAGCAGACTTGTAAACAAATGAGAGTACAACCTCCTGCACACCCGCACATGAACATGTTTACGACACGCCACATACTTGCACACATACATACATATATGCGTGTGAGCATAAGCGCACATACAGATGTATTGGTTTAATAAATAAGAAAACAACACGTAATTTTTATGGACGCTCACTTTGTGGTGGCAGGATAAGTGAGTCAGTCCTCCAATTAGGAATTAAATGCGATGTGGCTGCAGCGTAACAGTGAAACTAGGCGAGGAAGCAGGAAGAAGAAAGTATTTCATTTATGGAGCAAAAACCCACACCCGTATCCGGCAAATGTAGCGAGAGCGCAATGTAAACAAACCGAAAGCTCTTTGACGAGAACGGACAACGGAGAGCGCATTGATGCCTCGCTCCTTTATTCTCGTACACTCTGAAAGTTGCGAATCTTGTTTGGCAGTTGAGCGACAACATCCTTTGTCACCTCACACTCACAAGTTCACTTCGTTGTATATTCGCATGGCTCCAGTCGTTTCTAGTCTCCAAAGTCTCCTGGCGACGCGGCTTATCAGCGACGTTGCGGCAAAAGGATGTGATGAAATTCGCTTCTGCACAGTTCGCGTTTGTTTCTTGGAACTATTGGTTGCAACTAGCGGAAGATTATAAACTCCATGCATAACGGTAAACACCCACCAAATATCAGTGTCTAGTGTGAGCAAGCAGACGGCCGGAGGTATGAAAATATTAGAATAATAAAAGTGAATGAGATCGGTGTTGGAGTGCGAAGTGCCAAATATATACCTACGTATGTAGATGCAGCTTTAAGTGAGAATTGAAACTCGATGCCAAATGCAACACTGATTTGCAACATCAAATATTGTGCCAAAACCAAACTAATTGTGCGTTCTTTTACTCAACCCCGACGCGATTATAAACTCAGAGTACAAATAAATGCTAATGGAAAGCAGATAAATCATAAAAATCTCAGTTTGTAGTGCGAAAGTGAAGCGAAAAATCAAGTGCTGAGTGCAGAAAAAGCCAGAAAATATTGCAAAATATCAAATAGGTGACTACGAGTTGTATTGCATTCAAGCGCTTGAGCCAGCTGGAAAGCAAGAGAAGTATTAAAGTTCATTTGTAAGTACGCAAAAGTGTTGGTGAAGCGAAAGAATTGTGAGAGAAGAAAGTGAAAAGCCTTGAAATATTGTAAAAATAATGCATTGTAGTGTACAAAAATAACAAAATATGTGAAATTGCTTTGACAAGGACCCGGATTACCTTGTAAAGCCGATGCGGGGATTCAAAAGGTTCCTGATCAGCAGCCCGGCTTTTGGTAGGTAAGGTAAGGGTATATGCGAAGGAAAATATACATACAAGTATATGTAAATAAATAAATTAAAATTGCGCACAAACTGATACCTTGGCACGCCTGAGTGGCGCACCACAACTATCTCAGCCCAAAAATGCTGCCAAACTCTTCTCCCGCACATAGTCAATGACAGCTGCTAAGCCTTTCTGGCCCTCAACAAATACTGCATTGTTATCACCATCATTTGCTTTAAAAGCATTTATTTGGACATTGAGTTGTCCACCCTCCTCCCCCCGGACATATCCTATGTGAGCTGCTTTAATACCCTCACGAACATTCTGCTTTGCACACCGCACGAAATCCGCAAGTGTTACAATTTTACGGTGCGCCCATCGGGAAATCTTGCTGAAGCGGAAATAATGCTGATGCCCTTTGCAATAGTTACTCCTCCTCCTACGTGCCGATTATTATTGTGCTTTTATATCCGTTATAGTTTGCTTTGTTTTATTTCAAAGGATATGGATTTCGCTTTTCTTTTTTTTCTTTTCACTTCCATCCGGTCTTTTCTTGAACCATTTTCAATGATTACTTTTGTGCTTCGCCTTGAATGCAGTGCAGAATCCTAATGCGATGCCACATTTGTTCGCATTTTATGCTTATTGGTTATAAGTGGCAAAAGCTGCGGAAAAAGCAAAATGTTTGCTGTCGTAAGCCCAAGTTTTGTCCGTTTCTTGCGCAGTTTTTTTTTTGTTTACTCATTCTTCGGTTTCCAATCACAGTACTTTTTTTCCATTTCAAGTTTTGGACCCAGTACGAATTGGTATCTTTGGTGTTGATTACAGCAATACGTGTATATGTATGTATAGGTGCTTCTGCATGTGGATATGTGCTTATAATGGCATCGCATTTGGGGTTATGTGTGCCCCTTTCTGTTTCTTCTATTTCACTTACCTACCATTTGTTGATCACTAAAGAGCAAATGAAATATTGAAGATTTTTGTACTTTGAAGGTGTCGCCAGTAAAATTTTCATTGTGCAATCCTAGCATGCGAGTCTCTTAATAAGGTCAGGTAACCATTATTAGGGAGTGACTGAACACTACGACTAAGTGAGACTTTTGAGGGCTTGCCCACAAAATCTTGCATGCAGTTTGCTTACTACTTTTTTTTTTTTTGTTCCTCGCTATTATATTTATAAATATTTTGAGATCACATTTTTAAGAAGAACATAAAAAAACATTACTATACACATATAATCGATCCACATAGGAGCAAAGGGCGGGCACTGCTTACTTAAACAATTTCACAGCTTTAGTGAATTTAACTATGAGTTACTCAACTACTGCCTTGAATCGAGTTATGACGTTCACCTCCTATTCACTGACTTCAAAGAACAGTTCGATGGCATCCATAGAGAATCCATCACCAACGCAATCCATTAGGAATCCCATCAAAGCTGGTTCGTTCAGCGATGCTTACGCTGAAAGGCAAGAAAGGACGAGTTTCTATGCAACTAAATATGATGAGCTCATTTAATATCAACAGTGGTGTAAATCGAAGTGATGCCCTTTCAACAACCAACTTCAATCTAGTTTTGTATTATGCTTTCGAAGACTTCACGGGATCAGGGCATCTATTTGCCAGGTCCACTCAGACTATAGCACGCCCGTTAAACTATTGACGCCTGTGGTAGATGCTACTTAGACCACATCTTCCTAGCGATAGAAAATGCGAGATTGGTAGGACTGGCAATAAACATAAACAAAACCAAAAGGAGGATCTCAAAAGTGAAAAGGAAAGCGTCTGACGTTATTGACATCGAAGACTTCAGTTTTAAGAGAGCGTGCCCATATTTACATATCTCCGCGTACTATTAAGCAACGACAACAGCTTGCATGACTGTAAATCTGGCAGGATAATGGCGGCGAAACGTGCATACTACACTAGCATAAATCTCCTGTAATCAACATCTCTCTCACGTAGGTGCAAACTCGCTAATTATAAATGGCTCATTCGGCCACGTTTACCTACGGCGCAGAAATTTGAAGGATGAATCTTGCAGACAAGGATCGCCTAAGAATATTTGCGTAAAGTATTTGGCCCAATACGCGAAGAAGATGGCGAGTTTGGAACCAGGCACAATAAGGAGCTGCTAAGGCTCTGCAATGGCGAAGATATTGCAAGATTTATCAAGTCTCAACCAAGGATGATATAATACCAAAAACTGGAAATCTCTAGCACTGGATCGTGTTGAATGGAGGAAGATTGCTGCGGCACCTATAGCCCCCCCACGGTTGTAACGCTAATAGAAGAAAAAGTACTGTAGTTTTGTGGTTTTACATCTCCTTTAAGCACACACTCTAAACTCTACAAAGAATAGCATTTGTCAATGGCTTGCTTTTATTTTTATTTATTTTTTAATAATTTTAAACACTTTTAATAAATAAAGAAAACTAAGTTGTCAGTCACCAAAATTCGTTTTTAGCAGAATAACGTTAGAAATATTATATTTATATCATCAAAATGGGCTTCCAAGACAAGCTTTCATCATCATCATAGCATTTACAGCTCGCGGTGAGCCAATGTTTCCTTTACTATTGGGTACGGTTCATTGCATGGCTTCTTCGTGCGTTCACCCAACGCAGGTCATCTTCCACATCAACTGTCTACCTTCTAAAAAATGTTTAGCGTCTTTAATAATAAAAACAAAATCAATCAGGGACTACTTCAAGCCACCACTACGGCGACGGCGCATCAAAATTCCCTGGAAATATAATAACAATTTTTGTCATATTTGTTGTATTTATTTGAAATGCGCAAAGGAAAAAAAAGGCGCTTCGATATAGAAAATGAACGGAGTTTACGATTGCGAAGGGATAAATTTGCTTTGACATCAAATACTTCCAATTCATTCATCGAAAATTGCTACGCTCCGGGACAAAATATCGCGATCGATGAACAAATTTTTCCTACCAAAGCGAGATGCCGATTCACGCAGTATATGCCAAGCAAACACGGCAAGTTTGAAATACAATTTTGGTTGGCATCTGATATGCAAAGTAAATTTATAGCAAATGGATTCTCGTATTTGGGAAATGACAAAACAAAACAGTTCTCAATATATCCTTTGATAAGGCAGATTGAAAATTTAACGACTGATAGCTTTTTTCCCCCAAATCACTGGCATCAAAATTATTAGAAAAGCCGACTAATTTAGTTGGTGAAATTCGTGGAAATAATAGAAGATTGCCGAAATCGACTAAAGAAGAAAAAAATAATTCACCGCGATTTCCGCCTGAAATTTATAAAGCCGATAATTGTACTTTGGCGGTATATAAACGTAAGCCATCTAAAAAAGTATTTCTACTGAGTTCAAAAAATAATTCAGTAAACAGTGAAAAATACAGAAAAAAACTATTAAATTTAATAATAATAAGAAGACTAAATCAGAGGTAGATGGTCAGAAAGTATAGTGTGAAGTCAGGTATTTTTCAGAATTATCTACTTAGGAGCAGGAAATGCATAGGTTTTGACAACGAAAAATCCAGCGAAAATATATCAGGAAACAATTTTTTGTTTAATTAGCAAAACAACTTTGTGCACAGTTTAAAGAACCATCTGAACAGGAAAATTTTAATAACACCTTGAACAGCCCAAAAAATTCTATTAAAAAAAGTTCGAGAAAAATAGTTATGGTGTTAAGAAGTCCGCCATCACAGACCAGCTTGAAATTTATACATATGCTTTTGTCTAGTAATATGGGTTTTGAAACTTAAACTCGTTGTAAAAGTAATTTTTTAATACTGCCACATATTCTTTAAGCTGGTCTATACTAGCTATTTTTTGCTACAGACCAGGGTCACATTTATGCGACGGGCAAACTGTAGAGTTTCATATCATCAATATAACATCATCTTTCGGCACTACTGCTCTTTGTGAGCTTTGGCCTACTGCACATGGGGCCTTCATACATCTCGTTCGCTTGCAACATTTTTCCAATTCCTTGTCCTCTAGTTCGTCGGCCCATCTTGTTCCCGGTCTTCCTCTAGCTCCAGTGTTGAGCGCTCCGGCTTCTACACTTTTCTTCTGCGCCCTCGTACCGTCCATTCTTGATATTGACTCAGCCGTCTTAACCGGTGCGCTTTGATGAAACGTATAACATTTCTGCCATTTGTAAGCCGGTCTAGCTCGTCGTCCCCCCTTGCACGGCACTCGCAGGGATCTTTGATTGCTCCCAAAATTTGTCTCGGTATTTTTTGTTCGAAGGTTTCAGTTTCGCTTTATCTGCTATCTGGACGCTAGGTCCACGATTTAGCTCCAAGCATCAGACTGGTCTAATTATGGTTTTGTATATCATAACTTTGCATTGTCTGTTTAGTAGTTTCGATTTGAAGAGTTTCGTTATCGATGGTGAGACTTGTCGAATTGCCTCTACTCAGTTCAAAACCAAAGTAGGTAATGGGTTCCTTTAGTTAGTTTTTTCGGAAAATGAGTATTCGCTTAAGGTGCTTCTGAGCTCGTAAACGACTGAGTATCAATATTTATAAGGTGCAGGGCAATATCTTCACGGAATTGTAAATAATTTTTTTCTAGTCATCAAACCTGCCATACAGCCAGCATGCATTCCAGATTGACACGTCTAGGATATGGGAAAATATTTTTAGCCACCATCGAACATACTGGCGTGGGGCTAAGTAAAGGGTTTTCCAATAAGAGGTGTTATTTTGATATTCAAAGAAAAATGCTATTTTTCAATATAAATGATCGGATGTTTATTTCATTATAAAGAGGAAGGCCGTTAATAGTGGAAAACCACGCTTAAAGGACAATATCCTTTTCATGAAATTTTCCATAACCGAATTGCAAAGTGGCTGCCCTCTGTCCTCGATAGCCTCACGAATTCCATCTTTGAGGTCTTGAATCGAGCCTGAACTGTTGGCGTAGACCTTCTCTTTCACGTGGTCTCAAAGAAAAAGTCACAAGGTATTAAGTCACAAGATTTCAGTGGGCAATTGTGATCACCTCTTCGAGAGATAACACGGTCCGGGAACTTTTTCCGTAAAATATCAATGGTTTCGTTGCTTGTGTGGCACGTAGCGCCGTCTTGTTGCAAGTAAACGTTGTCCAGATCAATACCATCCAATTTCGGCCATAAAAAAAATCCCTAATCATCTCTCGACAGCGCGATCCATTCACCTGTAACACCTGTTATTGGAAAACCCTTTAGTATGAAACTCTTTGGTCGCACTTTTCAATATCTGACATATTCAAATTATAATCAATTATGGTAATAGAATTTGACTTTATATTTCCTCTTTTGCATGTTATTTCATTATGTTTTGTAGAACTGACCAAAACGTCTCTTTTGTCTTTCCATTTTAGTACAAGAACAGAACTTTTCTCCCGAAGACGGTTTCTACTTTTTTTAGTTTGGTTAACAGAACTCTCAATGGGTTCCCCTTTTTCTAAGAGTGCCGTCAATGTGTGTCTTATATTTATGTAAAGACTTGGCTAAGCGGACACTATTGTAAAAATTCTCCGTAAAAATAGTATGGCCTTTACCAAAGTAATCTGTACTTAATGGAATTCTAACTGAATTAAGTTAAGCCAGCGTCACATATTTGTGTCGACGGTCCTGCATGAAAACCCAGCTAACAATTGGTAACGACGTGTAATACTGCCTTCTATTCAAAATTAACTTGGAACACCATATAGCAGATCCTGATGGTCTAGTGGAATAGTAAAAAACTTTGTACTCAAAAACTTAAATTCACCCTCAAAATAGCGACTTAGGTTCGAAAAAAAAAACGTTTTTCGGGGGCTCGTAATTCTTTTGCGCATAATTGCAATATTTCTGGAGCCATTTAAGTATTGAATGTCACTGAAAGGGGAATTTACGGTCACTCGTTACAGTACATAACTTCCATATTTTAGTAAAATTTGGAGTATATTCTTCTTAATTGGCGCGATAACCGCTTACGCGATTTCGGCCGAGTTTAACAAAGTGCGAAAGTCGTTTCTTTCTTGTGCTAACCGGCGCCAATTGGACACACCAAGTGAAGTTAAGTCCTTCTTCACCTGCTCTTTCCAACGCAAAGGGGGCCTTCCTCTTCCTCTGCTACCACCAGCAGGTACCGCATCGAATACTTTCAGAGCCGGAGCCTACTTAGTCCAAAGTAGCACTTGTTGGCAAGAGGGATTCTACGTTGGATTTCCAGGCTAACATTATTATCGCTGTTAATGCTGGTTCCTAAACAAACGAAGTCTTTTATAACCTCGAAATTATAACTGTCAACAGTGACGTGGGTGCCGATACGCGAGTGCGCCGACTATTTGTTTGAAGACAGAAGGCACTTCGTTTTGTCCTTATTCACCACCAGACCCATTTGCTTTGCCTCTTTATCCAGTTTGGAGAAGGCAGAACTAACAGCGCGGTTGTTAAGGCCGATGATATCAATATCATCGGCATACGCCAACAATTGTACGCTCTTATAAAATATTGTGCCTCTCCAACATCAAGTTAAAGAAGTCACACGACAGCGAGTCACTATGTCTGAAACCTCGTTTGCTATCAAACGGCTCGGAGAGATCCTTCCCAATTCTGACGGCGCTGCTGGTGTTGAGCAACGTCATCAGATTTGGAGTATACAGTTTTTATTATTCGACTAGATCTGTGCTATATGGCGTTCTAAGTTACAGGAGTTTTTTTTTTTAATTTTTTTACTTAGTATAATTCTGATGTCCAAAATTGGCATAATTTTTAATGGTTACGTTTATACATAGCAGAAAAATTCAGCCGATTTTGCTTACCTAAACTATTTTATTTTTCTATTTGGGAGCGATTTGCCACTGAGAACCAAAATATTTTATACTCAACACATTTTCCCGAAAAGTGCGTCCAGTAATGATACCCTAACGCACTTTGAAATAGTTGATATTGAACAAAAATTACAAGAGTATGTCCCACGTACTGTAAACTCTGCCTTATTGAAATATTAAAGAGGCCTATTGGAACAGATAATTCGCATATTGGAATAACTATATATGGACTATCATTCTTAGTTTATTAGTTGTTATTCGCCTGTTCCGCCGATTCGCTTTCAGTAACAAATTTTAATTAGAAGCAATAGGCTGTTGGCCTGAGGTCCCTATCTACGTATACGGTGGGGCTGCCATGTTTTTTTTGTAGCGGTTTACTAATTAGTAAATTAATTTAATATATAATAAAACAACATAGAACTGCCGCCCTATATTTAGCTGGTGGAAGCAGCATTTCGGTGTTCAACCGCTTGCTACAAAACGCGAAACGAGAGGCTGTTTTGGGATAAATCCTTATTAAAAGGCGGCACTTCCTCGCCTTGTCGGTGATGGATTTAACGTTTTAGTTTTTATAAAGTGGTACAGAGCCCACTGCCAGCCTACTACGTACGAATACTCGTACTGCTAATTTCTTAGGAAAAACTTATTGTAACCTCCGCATCTAAAGGCAATTCACTATCCGCAACCCGCCCGATTGCCTGCAGGAATGCTTATATATTCATTTTTGCAATGATGATTTTGTGGGCATTAAACTTGACCATAAAGTTTTATGTACAGTCCGACAGAAATGGGCAATATTTTTGCAAATTTTTGCTATTAGGAAGCTTGGGTCCGAACCCTATCTGTGAATTAACATAATTTTAAAAATAGCAACATTTTTCTACGGCGGTCGTTGCTCAGCTTTTGATAAAGGGTTCTCTATTTGTAGAAAAATTAAGGGAAATGCTATAAATTGCAGGAGAAACTTGGCCTTAATTTGTTAAGCCCGTGGGCATATTAAAGGATTAAGACTCGTGCTACACCTTTTTCGCTTAAGCCACAGATGGCAAGACTACTTCGAACTTCAAACAAAAACGAAATTACATATTGTTCTGCGCAACATGATTAAAAAGTGAGCAGCAGCAAAATAAACCTAAAAAGTTTTTCCATTAAAACTGCATCCCCGCTACGCATTTGACACAACGATTTAATATCCATCAAAAAGGAGCATTCCTAATTTTAGGTCAGAAATTGCATAGAACCCGAAATCCACTCCGCTGTTTTGCATCTATCTATGGACGTTCTTCGAACTATGCCAACAGCTCTAACTTCCGAACCATTCTGAAAATAGAAATATTTGATTTCTTAACGCTTGAAGAAATGGTCACATACTTACAAACTTACTTTCGAAGGTATTGTTCAAGTCTATATGGACTACATATTAAAAGCTCTACGTCATGAGGCGGTCCCCGAATCCACGCATTTTTCTTTTTGTCATAGTCGGAAGGAGTATTGTCTGGGCAACCGTCAGTTGGACTAAGACTTCCCATTTCAGTATCCTAATTTAGAGTTTGGGACTTCATCAACATGTGGGTATGCAGTGTCCCAATGGAAAATCACCTTGCTGTGTTTTTTCTCATATTGTAGCAGATTCCCTTCCATACTCGGCTCAATGTGTTCGACACCGAATCCCTGTGCACCCAATTTTTTCTTTTCTTTTTGGATTTCGATTGCTAAGTGATGCCAAAGAGGCTGGAAATATATTTGGCAATCCGTATGAATTTACGTATTTGGCGCGTACTCCCTTTTTGGGCGTTTGGCCGAGCTCCTCCTCCTATTTATGGTGTGCGTCTTGATGTTGCTTCACAAATGGAGGGACCTAAAGTTTCAAGTCGACTACGAATGGCAGATATTTTTTATAAGGAGCTTTTTCATGGCAGAAATACACTCGGAGGTTTGCCATTGCCTGCCGAGGGGCGACCGCTATTAGAAAAAAACTTTTATTCATTTTGTTGTTTCACGGATATTCGAACCTACGTTCTCTCTGAACTCCGAATGGTTGCCACACACCAACCCACTGGGCTACGGCGGCTGTATGTATACAAACACTAAATTTATGTTTGTGTGGAATACCTTTACTAGGTTGCATAAGACAAGTAGATTCTCTTATGCTAAAATTGAAAGAGTACTAAATGGCATTACAAAGAATATTGGTTGTATAAGGCAATATCAAGTCAAATCCTTGACTGGACTTTTAATTATTGAATTCAGATTTTATCAAAATTCTTTGTTCACCACATACATTTTTCCGAAGTTTTTTAAATACATTTTTTCGAATATATCTAAAAACTGTCATAGACTAAGGACTTTTTTTCAGGCTTTGCTGTTGCATATCAAAATCTATTTTTTCCGACGAATTTTTCTGGCTCTGTTGCAGCTTTCACGTAAGGAAAATTGCTTGGGGTGTGTGCGCAGGCAGTGCGTTGATAGTAATTTATTGGGCGTGTCAACTAATACTATATTACATACATATGCGGTGAAAATATTGTAGTGAAATTATTGATTTAAGGTTAAAAAAAATTAAATTATGAAGAAAAAACCTACACAAAGTCAAGGGGCTCGATAAATATAAATAAAGGAATAAAAACAATAAGTAAAAAAGAGTAAATAAGTTTTCCGCTTGGGAAACTTTTCGCCCTAACCTCGAAACCAATCTTTCTTGAAAACGTTTCACATACGTTAACACGGAGAAGTTAACAAATTCACTCGAAGTGCCTCGGTGTAGACTTCGGGACAAAAGTGAAGTGTTGACTAATAGTTTGAGGTCATCCCATGTCGACTGACCAGTGCACACCCTCGCTAGGTTCGAGCGGAACTCTTTCCATTTATATCTCCTCAAGGAAGGAGTGAGCGGTGTACAACATTTGGAGTCAAAGTATTGTAAACATGCTCACGGAGTTTGTGTGGCGGAAGGGTTGGGGGAAGAGTATTCTGCAAGAAGCTTCTTATTAAGCTCAAATTCAGGTCTCTTGGTATCTTGCAAGCGGAGGTAGCCGCAAACAAAGAAGCGATTCATTTGTTACTTACTTGTCTTACTGGTATCGAGAAGGCAAATAATTGTCTTAAATATTTAAAAAATTGCTCTGGTTTCTACAAAGTCGAACTTTGATGGAAATATATTTTTCCTTGCATTAGTAACGTAAAAGAAACCAAAATATGACATTTGAGAAAAGAATAATTCAGAATGTGTCGAGCGAGGTTATCAGTTTCAGTAGTTTTTAAAACGATTCGTAGCTTTATTACAACAAAAACAAAAAAACTGCATTGTGAACGGAGGCTGTCGACTACTTTACAGAAGTGAAACTACAGGTTCCCGCACTTCGGCTATGTTATACTTCTTTTTAAGCTTTCGAGTACAATAATAACTTTTATATAATAAATTTTAAATAATCTTTTAATTTACAGTCAGTAAAGAAATAAATATGCTTCTTATATAGCAACATCAGGTTTGTTATTTAACAGCCACACCTCGCATTTCTGGACACTTTGCCACTGTGTTAATGTTAAATTCAATACATGAATACATGTACATCCACAAAACATCTTGCAAGCGAGCAGAAATACCTTCATTTTTAAACAAACATGTATAAAAAATAGTAATATCCTGGTATACATAGTTGTTAACAGCTTTGTAACTTGCCAGCGCGTCACGGATAGGTGTTGGTACGCTCCTAAACGCATACAGATTCCTTCAATGCCCGTTTTCCCCAGCTGAAAGTTCCCTGCTAGAGTTGTGAAAGTTTTCCAAATGTCTTTAAATTGAATTTTTCGCTGCTAATTTCATTGTGTACCCTTCGCACTATTCAATACACTTTTTCTTTTTTCTTCGCAGACACAAAGTAGCGTACACAATACGCCAGCTTCCCACCGGAGCCCAACACTTAGACCATTGCCTCGAGAGCGACCTCATCGACAACCGCAGTCAGCATTCAGCGCCGTGTTTTATAAACTGGCGAGAAAGTTTGCACTGCACGTAGTACAACAACAAGTCGGACGGACTCAGTCTTTGCACGCGCATCACCATTGTCAAAACGAAACGAGTGTATAACGAACTTGGAAACTTTTCTAGAGCACTAAATGCGTCAGTTGTTCTTTCTATTTTCGTTCGCTTGGCGCAAAACATTAACAAAATAGGAGAAACAAGCAAACGCCCTGCATTGAAGTTGTTGCGGTCGTTGTTGGTGGTGCCATTGTCGCGTATTACATCACTGAAAACTTTATCTCAGCGCGCACAGCCATCGTTGGGGCAGGAGTTACACAATTTACGCACTACGCCAACGACCTTGCCACGTGTAACGCGCACCATAAGCGCGGTGCATACTTTAGGATTTTTTTGTAATTTACTTCCAATGAAAATGGGGGCCACAATGTATGCAACACTTTATACAATTTGGATGAGTTCATAAAGTGTGTAGGAGCGACGAGGGGGAATCTGTGAAACATTGGATTTGAGCGAGCAGCTGGACAACAAGTAAAAGTGCATTTTAAAGGGAAATGGCGAGGGGGCTGTTAGTAAACATGAGTGCATTAGCCAGTCTTTGGCTTTGTGCATTGCTTTTGTTGCAGATGCAGTACGGCGACACGGCGCCTACTCATCATTTGACGGTTAGCGTGGAGGGCAATACACCCACACTGATTGTAACGTCGGCGGAAATTGGCATAACGCCAAAAATTGTGCACGCGAGCACGGCCACAACAATAGCTCCGAGCGCTGCAGTTCCAGCAG
This sequence comes from Anastrepha ludens, assembly GCF_028408465.1. Taxonomy (NCBI): domain Eukaryota; kingdom Metazoa; phylum Arthropoda; class Insecta; order Diptera; family Tephritidae; genus Anastrepha; species Anastrepha ludens. Next base: position 3,901,401 of record NC_071499.1, on the reverse strand, counting down.
TCGAAGGCGCCTCAAAGGCATCGAGTGAAGGGAACATTGAGGAGTTTGGCAGCAAAGGTAACGTACCGAAACTAAAAGGTAAATCATATAAATTGCAACATGGAAAGAAGTGGCAATATGCGGCAAAAGGAAGAGAGAAGAGTAAGGAAAAAGTCTCAAAGACACAGGACGTGTTGGGTGATGCAACGTTAGTGGCAAAGGCAACTACCACTGCAAATCCGGTAACTCGGAGCGTAGAAGCTACCACCACTAGCGCCATTCCACCTATGCAAACTACTAAAACTATAAAGTTGGCAACAAACACGAGCTTACAACACTTTGGGGAGAGCTTGGCAGTCGCACCTTCCGCCAAAGAAAATATTACAAATTCGAGCGTCGGCTCATTGGCCCCGGAAAGCGTTAAAGTCACCCGCAAGTCATCACAACTTGGCAGCGAGGGTATCACACACAACAAGGCAAGCACATCCGGGGCCGTTGTGTCTGCAGCAGCTGGCAACATGCCACAATCAACCGAGACTGCAACAGAAGTCACCTTGGCACCTACAGCAACGGCATCCAGCACGAGCAGCTCCAATGAAGCAGCGGAAAGCGCAATTCAGAAAGATGGGGGCGGCATAGCTTTGGACTTTGCGGAGGCAACAAACTTTCATGGCGTTGAGCAGGATAAAGTAACATCGTCAGGAAATGTAGAAAAAGTGACTGCAACGTCAACATTCATCGAGTCGCACGACACCACGGCAGGGACAACGGCAAAGACAACATCAACGGCGGCACCAACAGACGCAGCGGTAATGGAAATTGCAAAAAAGGCAATCTCAGCGACAACAGAAAATGCGCCATTGATTGCAATCCAAATTGAAACGCTGCCAAAAGCGATAACAGTAACAACAAAACGTCCACAAGAGACAACAACACCTGTCGAAACAGTTACTAGCAGTGGCATAATCGAGCATCAGCCAGCAAAAACAAGTAAAATAACAACCACCGAATTCACAAAAACTGTCGGAGTTGATGGTGTCAGTCGAAGTGGCCCGACAGTAACAACATCTTTCAACGACAGTTCCACTCTCCTGAGTACAGTAATTGAAAGGAGCTCTACAAACATTGGCGATAATCTTTCACAATCGTCCGTGCTACCTACAGGCGACGCAGCCATAGCCGCAAAACAACCGGCCATAAACGTTAGCAGAGCAACAACTAGCACAGAAACAGCGCAAAAAGCAACTACTTCAATTTCAGTGGCAACAAAAATACCTGCGAACCCTTCTGAAACGACAACAAAAAGTTTGCTAACAAAGCAACCCACCCAAGGGGTGACGAACAAGGATAGTGGCATCATTTTTATTGACGATGTGTCTGATAACCGCGAAGGCAAGAAAGCCGAATTGGAGACCGATGCGGAGGTGGCGGCACAGTTACAACGCGATGAAGCCGTTATTGGCCGACATGAAGGCATTAAGGCCGTCAAGCGAGACAAAGACGATACCAGTGGGAGTGAGGGCATCATAAAACTCATTGACTTGGAAAAACATGATTTAAAATCGATTCCGAAGTCAAAGAAACTTCGCAACGGCAACAATAACACCAGCGTCGACGACGACGATGGCCATGATGGTGTCAAAAAGACACGAAAAAAACAGCTCACCGATAAGCATTACTTGCTGGTTCCTGACATAAATGTGAGCGCGGAATTACATGCCGAAAATAATACCACCGCCGGCGCAAGAACAACAAATCTTGTTGACACCGCAGAACTGTTTAAAAACGAAAACAGCAGACAAAGCGACGTGCTGCCGCAAACCACACCCCCCGTAGAAGCACTGACCATGGTTGAGCACAGTATTGTCGCCAGCAGTACAGAAGTGCCACCAACGCCACGTTACCTAAAAAATGCCGAAAAGTTCGCTAAAGCAACGCCCACCCTGAAACCAGTGCATAATGGCTACTTGGGCCCAATACTAATGGAGGAGAAACGTTTCAGTGTTGTACATGCAAGTAAGCAATCACAACAGCATCATGAGTCCGCCATAGAATCCCAGCTGCGCGATGGCCGCATTGTAGAAATCTTAGCCCCGACTGCCTTGATGGAGCAAAACAACGCCGCGGTCCCGAAAGCATTCGATGTAGTAGCAAACAAAAATCCGGCGACCACAACAACTTCAGCGCCAGCACCAGTTTCGGCCGCCTTTGTACAAATGGCTGCAGAGCCGAGCACGCCCATGCTTTCAACGACCGTCTTTCAGGTTCCGGAATCGATGATGAGTACTACGCGCCTACCGCTGAACACTAAACCTGCGGGTGGTGGTGAAGAAAAATCGACAATGCATTACAAACCATCTCAACATAAACAAAATCAACAACAACAAACATTTTTTAGCCCACCAAAAGGTGTAAGCAATGTACGCACCGAGTCGAAAATATCTGACATTCAAGTTGAGGTGTACGACTCTACTGTGGACTCCATCGTAGCATCGACGAACTTTAAGGATAGTGACGGCTTTTATGCTTTGCCGCTGGAAGCTGAGCTGGATACGCACGTGGGCACTACCAAGCCACCTGCCGCACCACAGGAACGTTTCACACAATATGTTGTGGATAGAGCCGATTACGCCACACAGGAGTCGAGCGTAGCCCCACATCTAAGTGTGGCCTCCGGCAAGCCGGAACCAGCCGCTATTGAAATACATATCAACGTCTCCGAGGGCATTGGCAATGAGAGTGAAGATCTGGAGTTTTCGTACCGGCAGCCAGATTACACGGGCAGCGGTTTCAGAACGAATCACATGGATGAGCTGTTGGCCAAAACCGCAAAAGCCATTTCAATGAAACCACTTGCACCGAGCAATAGTGAGTCCAGCACTCGAGAAAATGTCGAGCGAGGAGATGAGATTTTAGTGGTGGAGATAATCGATACGGGCGAAAACAGCACTGAGAGTTTAATGAGTGCAGAGAACCCCAACCCGATATTCACTTTTCGTTCCGATCCCGAGTCGGATGTTGAGTTGAAAGACATCAAATATTTTCCACCCGAGGTTAAGGTTAAACCTCCACAAATGTCCGACGAGCTCTTCCTGGCTGACTTGAAAAAAGAGAACGCGTTGCCAAAGCCACCATTGCCTCCGCCTCCTCCACCACGTAAGCCGACAATGGATCGGGACTCAGACACAATTTTCTACATTTCCAATACTGAAGTGAAAGTGGGTGAGTCTCTTCCCACCGCAAACACAAATTATGAGCAACAGCAAATACGGAAAACTAGATTAGAGAATCAGTTCTTTCCGGCAAATTATTTAGCCAGCACACATCCGAATGCAGCCAGATTGGACGAACAGCTGTTACCGCAGCAAAATCGCTACGAAGAAGACATCATTCTTTCGCCACTACGCAACACCGCCGATTCACTGAAGATATTTCGGAGCCAAGGTGACGGGGCACCCCCATTGGATGTTACCTATGTTGGCGAATCTGTAATGGAAGTAGAGCAGTTGTCAGGTACAGGCGCCACCACCACAATTCCTTCAACGTCCTCACTGCTGCCAGACGTTATCATACAGCCTGCCATTTTGCCAGAAATGTCGATTGGTGTGCCCGTTATAGGTGAACTACCGCCGCAAATTGAACTCAAGGAAATCGATTTCATGCCCGACGAAGCAAACCAGCAGCACTCAGGCATGTACGAGAACAACATGCTGGATGAAAATGGCAATGACGTCGACAGACTCGTTGAGTCTTCCATGCAGTATGGCGGCGATCTGATAGACGAGAGCGTCGGCGGTGGTGGCTTTGATGGAGTCGAGGGCTCTTACCCGTTCGGCAATCCAACGGCATTGCACAACAAGGCGCACCACGTAGTCGATTATGCACACTTCACAGTGAACCATGGCGTAAATAATCTGCGAAAGGATGAACTGAGCGTTGATGTGGCGGGCTCCGGTGAGATGATGGCTGGCCAACCAGCCGCAGCAATGCCAAGCAGTCTGGAGGAAGAGCTTTTAACTCGCAGTGGCAACGAGACCTTACCATTGTCCATGATTGCGAATGGCAGTTACGCTGGAACGTCTACGGAGCGTATGAGCAACGCCACGGCCTACTCGGTAAGGGAGGATCCAACTGCAATCGAATTGGGTGAGTAGAAACGAAACATGCATATCTGTATGTGCACTCATTTATATATACGCAAATAAATTATTTCTTTATTTAAACATCCCCATACGCAAGCTCACAATTGTTTTCTCTCTTTGCAGTATTTAAAAATAATTATGCGTTGATAATTGGAATCTCCATTATGCTGCTGCCGCTTGTGGTGACTATCTCCATGAAATGGTAAGCGCAAAGCGGAAAATAAAATGCTATCTGACATAATCGCATTGTTTTGATTTACTTAAAGCTAAGTTAATTAGATACTTTCTTATATTAAGTAGCTGCGAAATTCCGCTTAGACTAAATTGGTCCGGTAACACCGTTAGGGCTTAAGTTGGTGAGGGCTCAGTTCTTAGTTAGCAATAAATTTATGTATATGTATATGCATACCAGACGTCGTTGTTCCATATGAGTTTAACGGTATAAATACAAACTTAATTATAATTAGTGAATTATAATAAAAAATATTTTTTTGCATTATTTATTTTTTGGTCTAAACGAATTAGCAGAATGAGCAATTAAATGAACTCATACGAGTATACTGCGGGCAAAAGTAAGGTGAATTTATTTGTCAAACTTCGCGGGATTTGGCAGCACTGTTAACAACATCTGGGCCAACTTTCATGTGAATGTCATTATCAGTAATATATTTACGCTTGTGTTTACCAAACGACCAAGAGTGCATTTTTCGATTTTTACAATGTCTGATTTGATTGAGCAGAGAAGTGCCATCAAATTTTGTTTGCGGAATGAAATTTCGGCTGCGGAAACGTTTAGCATGCAGAAGGCATTTGGTGATTCGTCCATGTCGCAGAAAAATGTTTATATGTGGTACAAAGACTTCAAAGAGGGTCCAGAACGTGTTGATGACTTGGAGCGCTCCGGACGACAATCGACGTCAACAGATGACCAACACGTCAATAAAGTGAAGGAGTTAGTGCTCAAAAATCGTCGGTTGACTGTTAAAGACCTTACTGATATGATCGGAATATCAGAAGGATCTGTGAAAACCATTTTGAAAGACCATTTGGGCCTACGAAAAGTCAAATCTCGTTTGGTACCGAAAACTCTCAATTTCTTGGAAAAAAGTCCTCGCGTTGATGTGTGTGTGAAACAATGCTTTCAGACTATCAGGATAAGCTCAAATGCATCATTAGGGAGATGAGACTTGGATTTATACTTACGACCCTGAAACAACTGACCAATCAAGCGAATATCGTGCTAAAGGCGAGGCCAGACCGAAAAAAGACACGTCAAAGACGTTCAAAAATAAAGGTCTTGATGGTAGCTTTTTTCGATTTTCGTGGTGTGGTGCACTATGAATTCCTTCCACCTGGCCAAACTGTTAATAAGGAATATCATTTGAGCGTTATGCGTCGTTTACGTGAAGCAATTCGTCTAAAAAGACCAGAATTATGGGACAACAACTCTTGGTTTTTGCATCACGATAATGCACCGTCTCACACTGCACTCGTTCTTCGTGACCATTTCGCCAAAAATTCCACGCATATCATTCCGCAACCACCGTATTCGCCTGACTTGGCTCGTGTGACTTCTGGCTATTCCCAAAACTCAAGAGACCACTCCGGGGCACGCGTTTCGAGTCGATTGAGGAGATAAAAGCTGAATCGAAGGAGGTGCTGATGGCTATACCGGAAATGGACTATTTGGCATGTTTCGGGGATTGGGAAAATCGTTGGCATAAGTGTATTTCATCGAGAGGGGATTATTTTGAAGGGGATGAAATTGATTTACAAGAATAAATAAAGATTTTTCATTTTACAACCAAATTCACCTTACTTTTTGCCCACATACTTAGTCTTGCCATAAATTCTGTGACAAATTTTTCAATGCAATCAACGGGAACAAATTAGCAGAATAAAGTTCCGTTATTTTTTGCTTTTGTTCGTATGTATTGCCTACTCATAGTGGGGAGCTAAGGAAAATCGCAGTGCAGCCATGTAAGCCGTTCGAGAAAGAGTTTGCAGAAATCCCAGAAATAAGAAAGCACAAAATCATGGCCAGGGAAATGAATGTATCGACCAGATCCATGTCAAGACTAATTAAAGATGATCCCCGCATGGAAGCCTTCCGTCGCTCAACTGGTGATCCTTTGTCAATGCGCTTGAAGAAAATTGTACTGGACAGATGCAAGCAGCTTCTTCGGTGGCACGCAGTCAACGGCCATGAAAATATTCTTTTCTCAGATGAAAATTGTTCACTATTGAAGAGGTTTTTTAATACGTAAAACAACAAAACCTATGCTAAAACTTCTAAGGATGCAAAAATATTCTTTCACGGGTTCAGCGTGGCCACCATCCAGCCTCCGTAATGGTTTGGCGAGGAGTGACTTGTAAAGGCGATGAAGAGATGTATCATATTTGCGAAAATGGGGTTAAGACCAGGGCAAAAGTGTACCAGGAGGATGTCTCAGTAGGCGTGGTGAAGAAGTTGAGGAGTACTCTCTTCAATGGAGAGCGTTGGGTCTTCCAGCAAGGTTCCGCTTTAGCCCATAGGCGAAAACCACCCAGCAGTGGCTGAAAAAAAATATTTTTAGGATCATAGCCGCAGAAGATTGGTCGTCTGGAAGTCCAGATCTTAAACTATTCGGCTACAATTTGTGAACAGAAATGGGGAACATGGCCTTTTGAAGGCCTCGCAGAAATTTGGAGAGATTGAAACAATCTTTCGTTCGAGCAGTGATCGCACTTTCATGGAAATCGTGCGTGCTGCAATAGCTGAAGGCTCATGTGAAAGCAAATGGTCACAATTTCGAATAAAAATTTACAATAAATTTTTTTTAATATTTAAGAATGTTAAATTACTGAAATATAGTACCCAATATAAGAATTATGACGCGAGTAAATTTTTGTAAAACGCGCGGTGTCACGCCCTATTTTTGAGAAAACGCGTATACATCGACAACAACTTACTAGAATTCACCCATGCTCGCCCATTTTTTCCCACCTCTTTTAGTACTGACGAAGAAATTATTGATCTCCGATGGAAACCACGTTCACTTTTTAAATGATTTAACCCAATTTGCACCCATCCTTTGATGTTACAACCTACAACTCTTATGAGTTTGATTAATTCCAAAAGTTAGCAGCCAGCCAAATTTTATTTTTCTAAATATATGCGCGAATATATAAATTTCGATCCGGACTGAATTCAACCTTCTTTATTTGCTTCCCTTTATAATACATTTTTTTTATTACTGGTACTCCTTTGCACTTTTGTAGTACAATTCCAAATTTATGTCCCAATCCACACATTCAGTCGTAACTTTTGGAGTCCTTCAATATACAGGGTTAGTATGATATTTGGGACAACTTGAGAGTAAAACTTATTACCTTTTATTTTGAAGAAAACTTAATGAAGCATCACGAATTGTTTAAACAACATTAACTTCTTATACGCCATAAAATCATTCATTAAAATTTCCATTAGCTGCGATAACCTCTTCGATTCGGGTTCCTATTGAGTATATCGGTATTAATTCCAGCCTACAGAGAAGAAATGGTGTCATGAGGATGCTTTTTGTAATCACGCTGTGTTAAGGGCTGGGGAGTTAGGCGACTATAACTTCGGTGTTACGTGATAAAGGAAATTTCCAGCCATCCAATCTTGTGTCGCCATGGCTTTGTATGAGAAAACAGAGTTTTGCTGAGAGTTGTATGGGCTGTCACTGCATAAACTATCAATCCAGGCTTTCACTACTGTCTTTAGAACTTCGATATATGCAGAAGGAGTCACTAGAAATTCTTAAAAGTTGATTACTTAGCGCAAAATCTTGCACAGTTTCGATGTCATTTCAGATAATTTGGTTTTAATTCGGAATTTTTTATTTGACGTAGTTTCAGTTTATCCCTATAACAACTTAAAATTTGAACATTTTCATGAATTTCCATTGCAGTAAATATAAATAAAATATTTTAAATTGAACGAGGAACAAGAAATCTCCGGAAGCGCTTCGGAGAAAAGTTACTTAGTGGTGTGCATCATAACTCGCAAATAGAATCATCCGAAACAAATAACCATTTTGTTACATAATGATTTCTTTGATTTCTAAATATTTCGTAGTATTCGCAACAAAACATTCAGTCAATTTCAGGGATAACTGGTGAATTATGTGAAGAAATACTGTGCAGAACTGCAAACGATTGATCGAGTTGATTTGGGGTTATGGCGTACACGGACTTCAAAATTGACAACCTTCAGAAAAGCTCTTTAAAATCGAGCAGATATAAAAACTCCGCCTAAAGCAACGGACCCTCATGTACTGATAACTTCAACAATTTTAATCGATCTACTGGAAATCTTTAAACAATATTTTGGGATAATATGGATTAATTAAAAAAAAAAAAATAAAGAAAACCATATACTGATATATCAAAAATTCTGTAGCTCAAGCCATTTACAAATCATTTCAAATGCAAAAAACAAAAACACAGTTGATCATTGAATGCAAATTGTCGTTCTAGAACTACACAAACTTCACAGGAACTCCATTTAAGTTCAGAAGGCCGAAAATTTAAATATAAATTAAATTAAATGAAAGAGTTAAAGCATTTGTGCAAGGGTATACTGCTTTCTACGCCTTTTTCCCACTCAACGATTGATTGGCTTTCGCTTTCCTTTCTGAGTGTTTTGCTTCCCGCCTAAGCATTACATTTGAACCGATGGCTGAGTGCCACTACTCGTAAATGCTACGCTTGGTTTCATGTCACAACGCTTCAGTGCTTCCATTTAGATGGCAATGCTGCCCGTAGCAACTGATTAAGTAGTCTGCAACAAATCGCCAATAAATGCTGAGCAATGTTTTCGACATTCAATCACGCCGAAACGAATCTCACACTTAAACTATTAATTTGGCTGACAGGAACAGCAATTACTCGCACTTATGTGTCTGTAGGTGCGCTTCATGCTTGTGAGTGTGCGAATTCAAATACGTAGATGTATATTTAGTTGATGCACATACATATATACATTCTTGGTGGGTGCTTCAACCAATCTTCTGATGTTGCACGTGAATGGCCTTCAATTTTGCGCTGCCTCTACAAATTACTGCCAATGGGAGGAAGTTTTTCTCCAAAACAATTTACAAAGTTTATAGTAGTTAGCATTTGCTAGTCTGGGCGTATTATTCGACTTTTACTAGTACATTTCTAAGATTTTAATCGAGTTCCTATCTGGCGCTGGGCAAGGTAAAACGGGGTGCTGAACACTGGTTTGCAGAGTCTTTTCCAGTTGAAGGATGACTTCGACCTCAGCATTATTTTAAAGGAACGAAACTTTGAAAGCAATGCAACCAGGTAAACTAACGTATCCATTTTTTTGCTACAAAAGCAACTTCCGAAATAAGTTCGGTTATAAATGAAGCCAGGTGAAGTGAAATTCGGAGGTTGTGAGCTGCTTGGACCGTATGCAGAAGAATCGTCCTGGCCAGTCCCAGGTGCATGGCGATTTAAGGCTTTCCTCTTTCCTCAATTACGGGGACTTCCATATTTGGAACCATCCTTTACGGATTAAGTGGTGAATGAAGATAAGACGAAGTATCTCCTGTCAAAACAAAGAAACAGTCGGCACACTCGTGTATCAGCACCCATGTCACCCATGGCAGTTCTCACTTCGAAATAGCAAGAGACTTTGTTTATTTTGGAACCAGTTTTAACACCGAAATTAATATCAGCCTTGAAATCCAATGTGTACTTACTTACTTACTTGGGTGGCCTTAACAACCCGTTACCGAGTTACGGCCGATCTTACTAGCTCTCTCCAGGCGCCTCTGCTCCGCGCGCGCCTTCTCCAATTCTGTACACCAAGCGAGCATAGGGTTCCCTCCACCTGGTCGTTCCACCGGAGCAATGGTCTTCCTCTGCGTCGGCTCCCTTGGACTTCGGCCTCGAACACCTTCTTTGCTGGAGCTTCTTCATCCATACGCACGACATGCCCTAGACAACGCAGGCGTTGGATGGCGATGCGTTGAACTACGTCAATGTCGGCGTAGAGCTCATACAGCTCGTGGTTCATTCTTGAACGGTAGTCTTCGCCAACGCGCACAGGACCGAAGATCTTACGAAGAACTTTTCTCTCGAACACCCCAAGAGCGGCTGCATCGCTTTGTGACACTACCCATGCCTCTGCGCCGTAAAGCAACACGGGTGTGATGAGCGTCTTGTAAAGTGTCAGTTTGGTCATGCGAGAGAGGGCTCGACTACTCAATTGCTTACTTAGCCCATAGTAACACCTATTAGCAAGAGGGATTCTCCGTTGATCTCCAGGCTGATATCGTTGTTGCTGTTAACGGCGGTGCCAAGATAAATAAATTCTGGCACAACTTCGAAAGTATAGTTGTCCGCAATGACGTGCGTTCCTACTCGCCGTGTGCTCCGCATCGTAGACAGCATATACTTCGTTTTACCCTCGTTCACCGCCAGACCCACTCGTGGAAGGAATCATTCCTTCTCGATAGCAGAAAGCGCAGCCGTGACATCTCGCTTACAGCGGCCGATAATGTCAATGTCATCGATGTGTAAGGCGATTGAAATTTCTCTCTCGATGAACAAAACTGGCGTAGAAGTGTGGACATCCGATGGAGCGACGTTGGGAGTGTTTGAGAGAAAGATCCTACTGAAGATTTTTGGACATTTGCACGTTGGGAACGGCGAGTAACGCAGGCGGTGGAACAATGAGCTGTATGAGTTTTACTACGACATGGACGTAGCGCAGCGAAGAAAGATCCAGGGGCTACGTTGGCTAGGTCATGTCTTCCGAATGGATACAAAGGCTCCGGCTCGGAAAGTATTCGATGCGGTACCAGCTGGTCGTAGCAAAGGAAGCCTTAAGTGAAAAAAGACTTGGTTTCACTGGCGCTGGTTAGACCGAGAAAGAAACGTCTGGCGCGTTTTACGAAAATCGGCCAAAATCGCTTAAGCGGTTACCACGCCTATCAAGAAGAGGGTATAAGAATTTGTGAAAAAATTTCAATCCCTTTATAAAACTCAATAAACAAAAATACAATTGCTTCCTCAAAGCGTTTTTATTAGCAAAAGACTCCAAAGATTCTGTTGAGTACGAGATCTAAGGTTAGTTATTAGCACCTGGCCATTTCCTTACAACCCGAACCGCAACGCACTTTTCTAGCAAAGGCGATGGTAATAAAATTATGTGCATATAAGCCACTTAGGTAAAATATTGAATTTTCTTTGCAATTTAATGAGAAACTAGCCGATGGCCCACCCTTTATCTATATATATACTTTGTGGCGTTGCATAATTGGGTATTGTCATGTTAAAACGTTTTTACGTAAACTTTTCAAAACCCGCTCAAATCCGCGTTCGAGCGAATGCACTTCCACAATTCATGGCAGGGTCGAATTGTCTTCAGTACAAAATCTCGTCAGTTAAAATGCCATTCATTTTCGTACGCTTTCTGTCCACTCACGCCGTTGGCAAATCTGCTGCGTCATTTTGGTCTTTGACAAATCTGTTCTTTCATCCCGGCACAGCTTATTGATTGCCTCTGCAATAAATCTCCGGTAGTTTTTCATTGAGTACGACCATTTACGGGACAATGTCGTTACCGTTGCTTCAGTGTATTGCGCAAGTGTGGGAACTGAACACCGACCACAAACAAATGCAGGTTAAGACATCTCGTTCATAGAAGGCAACAGATAGTGATGTAAGTTAATGCTCTGTCCGCTCCTCACGCCACATAACAGCCCGAAAGGGATGCTAAACGCGAAGTCGAGCATAGAAGCAATGAAAAAAATAAAATTAGAAAAGTTCATTGTATTAGCCATAACGGAGTGTAGCATGGCAACAAGGCCAGATGGAGAAGTGTGGCATAACAAAGCTTTCTCCTTTAGAGCAAATAAGAACAGTGCGGTAAAGTGTGCGAGCCAAGAAAAAATAAAAAAAGGAAACGAAAGCATTAAAGTGAAGGAAATGCGATACCACACGAACGACTGATGCTTTTGTGACACATCGATACAGTTGTGGACGAGTTGCTTTTCTTGCTTACCTCCTTGAGGTGAGTTGATGGTGGATACTCTTGGATGAGTAATTTTCTCAATTTAATGCCGAGTATTACTGTTGTTGCGGTGTGGTCATTTATAGTTCTACATTCTATTCAAATTATAATTCTATACAATTCATGCTTAGATTGTCCGTTTTCAGATGGGCCTATAATGGATTTAAAACGCCTTCGGACTTGCATGGCTGAAATTGAAAATACAAAATTTGAAAAATAAATTATTTATGTAAATGTAAATGATTTTTGGTATTTCCCACTCGATCGAACGCTTCACTGATTAGCTGATTTTTATGAACGAAAATTAACTGAAAACTGCGGAATAAGCCTGGGATGCATAGGATACATCAGAATAGGCATTAGATATCAATGAAACTTTCATTAGGGATGCGACTAATACACGAGACAGAGATGTATGTATAGGAGAAATATATCATACATACACGAAAAGTTAGCAACAGTCAGCAGTTTAGCTGAAACCTCTCTTACGAATAGAGTACATCTTGCTTCTGCAAAGAACAAAGTATAGTCATAGTCTTTGTTCACCTTAAAGTTGGTTCTTTAGTTTAGTCGGTCAAGCGTTAAGAGTTTTACCTGTCAAGGGATTTCTAGCCCAGCTAGACCATCAGCTGGACATTGAGTTTTCTACGAAAGAATCTATATTGACTTCGAACAAGATAAGTTACTGATAAGTTGATAGTTTGACAAGTAACGCTACAAAAACGATTTGGCCAGAATGGAATGTCAAGCACTCAAAGGCGGTAGTTAGTCGATGAAAGAAAAACGTCTTTATGTTACAGACCACAAATTATTCTCTTCAAGGTCAAATCCTCAAGGATTGAAAGTATCTCATTTCGTCTATTGCAGAAGCCGCAATAATGAGGAGGAGGAAGAATATTTTTTTCTTCTTTTTTTCTCAGAGTAGTTTCAAATCGAAAACGTCAGAAACATCATCAAAGGTGCTGTCACACCAGTAGTATAAGGGGCATGCTCCCAGTAACACTATAATACTCCTCCCCTCGCGGCCGAATCCATTCTGCTAAAAGCATTTCATAAAGGTGGAGCTGCGTCTGTGGTTTTTAGACACACCAGTTACCTGTGCCCACGTTTCTATCCTAGTTGCGTATGGGGGTTATACGCTCTCAATATCCTCCATTACTTCTTTGTTACCATTGGGTTATCAGAAAGTTGCAATATCGTTGCCCGAAATCAACTTGTCATCTGTTTGGGTTCGTCTTGAGACTGACCTCCGGCATTCGAGTTTGTCGTCTGTCACCGCACAGAAGATTTGTTTCAACATGGCTTTATTGGATGACGCATCTGTTAGATGCTCCAGCTCGTTCGCTTTCACATTATTTCCGCTTTGCGGTCCCATTCTATGTTACTTTACTGCTTCCCATTTCTCTTTTGAGTTCAGCATTTGCGTTAGCAGGTTATCTGGCGTGGAAACGACGCCAAGGACATTTAAGAGGTTGGAGCGCCCTCCGTAAAAGGAGGAAGAATCCGTCAGACATCTTCTGTGTCACTGTCCTGTGTCGCATGCCACTAGGTGTAGACACTTTGGTTCATCATTCATTTGTCTCATCGTTATACTGATGATCTTAGGGATAGTGGCATCACAATCGATCGTCAACGGTCTAAGAGAGTTTGTTTGAATACCAATTGCCACTTCTATCAACCTACCTACCTACCATCTTCTTCTTAATTGGCGCGATAACCGCTTACGCGATTTTGGCCGAGTTCAACAAAGCGCGCCAGTCGTTTCTTTCTTGTGCTAACCGGCGCCAGTTGGACACGCCAAGTGGAGTCAAGTCCTTCTCCACCTGATCTTTCCAACGCAAAGGAGGCCTTCCTCTTCCTCTGCTACCACCAGCTGGTACCGCATCGAATACTTTCAGAGCCGGAGCGTTTGTATATATTTGGACGACATGACCCAGCCAACGTAGCCGCTGGATTATTATTCGCTGCGCTATGTCTATGGCGTCGTACCTACCAGCCATCTGCATTGAACTAATCGATAATTCGCGCTCAGTGTCAGTCTTGAGTGACAAAAAGATGCTAATAAGTTAAAAGACAAAATTTCTAAAGCTCTGGTTAGACCTGCAATGACGTGTGCCTCAGAATGCTGGCCGCTGTCTGCTTAACAGAAACCAAGAATTCATGTGGCGGAGAAGAGAATGCTACGATGGGCATCGGACGTAACAAAACTGAATAGGATAAGCAATAAACACATGAGAGGTAGTTGTCATGTGGCTCCAATAATTAAGAAATTGAGAGAAAAGCGCTAGGGCTGGTATGCGCACATTATAGAAGACCGGAACAGCATGCAACAAAGAAATTGATTACACAGCCGCTACCATTAATGGGACGTGGCCCACGCTTTACATCCTGGCTAAACACTATTAAAAACGATATGCAGCGAAGCGAAGTCAACGAAGGGATAACCCAGGACCGAGTAACGTGGAGATTGCGTGCGAGGAGGGCCGCCCCCAACTAAGGAACCATGGGGAAGGCGAAGAAGAAGAAAAAACAATACTCAAACAGAAAATACCCTGCACTAAATGCTTTGGCAATGTCAGTACATAGAAGCTATGCTCTTCAATCATTAGGAAAATTCAAAGTTAGAAATAGAAGGTTTGCTTTCTCAGATTAACTCTACCCTCTCATTTCATTTCACATATACAGACATACAAACGAGTACCAAGTATGTCGAGCATCAAGCACGGATGGTTGTCATAATGTCTTCATTATGCTAATGTATGCATTGCCACGTGAGCTACTTAAACTTGCCACATGCAAAAAGGATTTAGGAACATTAAATACATAGTAAATTATATTTTTTCTACTTTGTGGGGGTGGAGCGCATGAGTGCCACCTTGGCTAAGCCAACCACACATTTCCATTCTTGCACCCGCTGTGGGTTGCGAGTTTGAGATTGAATCTTTCGCAAAGTCACTTACAAACTCAGTTTAAAGTGAGAAGTGGTAGTTTTTCCAGTTAAGACACTCGAATCAATTCTAATGACGGAAATACTTGCTGTGGTAGTGCCAGACAAAAATTCTACATACAGGCAAAGTTTTAAGAAGATTAGAAAATTTCATTGCGAGTGCGGGGCTTAAGAAATGAAAGACAATAAAATACCAGCGAAAGAAAATGCCACCAAATTGGATTTTCAACATTGGTTTGTGGCAACAATTGTTGGCAGCTATTTGAGCTTGTAAATTGAATCAGTGAATGGGCAAACTTTTGATGTCAGGGCAGAACTTTTGACATTCACATTTGTTGTGTAAAATGCGAAACGCATGTGGCAGCAGTTACGTTGCCAAATGAATAAATTATCTTAAGAAATGTGACACTCGACTGGGAAATTTTGAAATTCTTAAAGTGTTGTTGTACAAATGAATGAAGAATCCATTCATGAAGGCTCTAAAAGTATGACTGCGGATAGATAAAACTTTTTGATTCTAAATTAATACGACTAGGTACCAGCTGCTGGGCTGATCAGCCGATTTCCCCGCGAAATGATAGGCATAGGGTTCCTTTGAGAACCTGTAGTCTGCTCCTGTGAAGATGTGCCTCGTATCAACTCAGCGAGCGCTGGGCTAGTGTGCAAGCGTGCAAAGTTGCGAAATCCTTCTGCCCACAGGTCGATCGGGGACACTTTAGGGAACTTCTGAGGCTAGCAAAGCCGCTGGTACGGGCTGGGAAAAAATCGTCTTTACGGATGAGAAGCTGTTTACCGTTGAACAAGCTCACAATCTTCAAAACGACAGAAATTGGTCTTCAGAAGCCCCTCGACCTTCGTCCATTGTTGAAAATCGTCAAAATCAGTCCACAGACCAAAATCAATACGAAAGTGGTGCAAAGCCAATTTCCGCTCTTTCATTACTTCCCAAGAATGGCCAGCCTACTCATCGGATCTGAATCCGCTAGATTACAGCGTGTGGTCGATTTTGGAAGCAAGGGCCTCTGCAAAACGCCACAAAACTTTGGAGTCCCTGAAGCAAGCGTTGCGTCGAGAGTGGGATCGCATAACCGTAGACGAACTACGGCCTATAGCCCAACATTTTTTGAAACGTTTCAGCTTGTGTATTCGTGCTAAAGGTGGCCACTTCGAAACTGGCTAAATATAATGTTACTGAAACATTGTCTATTAAAATTTCACAATTTGTTTTGAGCTACTATCAATGATAAATTGTTTTCATTAAAAAATGGTGTATACACTTATTTTTTGTCACCCTGTACACGATTTCCAAGGCCGAACAGTTATCAGGCGGTCCGACATTCATCAAACGCATCATTACTGGAGGCGATACGTGGGTTTAAGAGTACGGTATGCAATCCAGACACCAGGCGAGTGAGTGGAGAGTTTCGAATGAACCAAGAGCAATTTTCAGTTAAAAAAGAAAGCGAGGCTCACAGTTTTTATGGACTATAGCAGTGCTACACGAATACACAACAAATGTTTGCCAAAATGTCAGATAGGACTATTATTTTGGCGTGTTCTAGGGCTACGATATTGTTAACCGAAGTCTATGCCATTTTGAATGTTGCATACTGGCTAACTGGCCACGCTGCTCTTCGAAATTAGTCGGTGAATGTAAGACAAATCTGGACAGTGTTGCCAAGCACAGCAAAGTTTGTGTTATTTGGGTGCCTGGATACTGCGGTATTACAGGCAACGAGTTGGCAGAAAAACTGGCTAATGAAGGCTCTGCAAGCATTCCACTAGGTTCCATTCTGCATCGATTCAACTGTGGATTGACCACTTAATGAGGTCTACCCATAGAAGACGTTGGTCTGAGTTGGGATCCTGCTGAGTAGCTAAGTGCTGTGTGAAGGAACCAAAGGATTATAAAGGACCTGAGAGTACTGGTTGGTGTAATCACAGTGCACAACGTCTGTGGTCTGCATATTGCTACCATGGGAATCATTGTCAACCCAATATTCCTATCCTGCCGCAATAATGGGGCTCTGCGGTGTTTCTTTCGGTGTCATTTTCTTTGTAGCTGTGCGGCGTTTTCTATAATCAGACTTAGGCTATTGGGGTGCGATGTTCTGAGTATGGATAAAGAACCACCGGACCCCATAAGATTCATCAATGAATCCAGAAGTTTCGCGGAAGAGTGACCTCAAATAAAGTTTTCAGTCTTGCCGTGAATTTTCGATAAAGGACGAAACGAGTATCATCCAACAGCCATCGAACTCACTTGATATGGCTCCCTGAGATTTTTTTCTGTTTGATCGAGAAGTAATGCTAAAATCGAGAGCGGCTCTGATGGCTGTACCGAAAATAGAGTTCCAGAAGTGTTTCCAGAGCTGGATCAAAGGCTGGCATAAATGCATTGCAGTTAACGGGGAGTATGTTGAAGGCGATAATATCATTTTTGAGTTATAAATTCGTGTTGTGAACTTTTCTGAATATATTTCGGGAACTATTTAATCAAGATGGTATCATAGCTACTTTTTAAAAAATACAAAAATAGAAATAGGAAATTGAAAAAATGAGATATATTTTAATTTGAAGATAAATTAGTATTTAAGGCAATAAGACAACCCACAACAAAGTGCAATCACCGTGCATAAACCTTGGAACAGATAATTGCATATATTTGTCACCATAATTTGCAAATGTATGACGAGTCTTTTCCGTTTAATAATGAACTGTCCTAATGCATTTTGTAGGTGCTTCTAGCCACCGTTAGAATATAAACTTATTTTGCATAAATTTTCTAATAAGAAGCATTAAGGGTATTTGGGCTCCCTAGGATAGATAAGTATTTATAAAGTAATTACCTAGTAGTATATCCAACAATTTTACTAAAAATTTTTTCAAAAATGTTCATTGTAAACTCTTTTTGCACAGGTGCCTCTGTATAAGTATCTATGGTTCACCGAATAGTCCAGAAGCCAATCAAACGAATGGAAATGTTGCAAATGGCAAGAAAGGCGGAGACGGTGGCAACTCACAGGAAGAGGTAATTAAATGATACTCAACACCCGACATTCTTTAATTAATATTGAAAAATAGAAATAAAATGATTTCTAAAAATGACACTGAAGTGAGTTTTCTAAAGTGGTGCTGCAAATTCCAACAACTTATTGTGGCTAACCGAAAGTTCCGCTCCATCTGACATCTTGGGAAGCGAAATTAAAAATATTTTACAATTTACTTTAGCTGCTCGGCTGAAATGATGAAAGCCCAGGAAGTGCAGAAAATTAAAATTTTTGTCAACATGTAAATATTCCCGTATGTATGCATGTGTGTGTGTGTCTATAGTGACTAGGGTGGCAGGCAGGCGGCCTGTGTCCTAACTTTTTCCAGCTATAGTAAAGTTCACTTCGACTACTGACTGTTTATGTGGTTCTTCTTGTTCCACCATAATCTGACAGCTGGTTGGAGGTTGAAACTTTAATTAAAACGGAGATAGAAAATACCACCGAAGTGTGGGGCAGACGCGCGCAAACAGACAAGTCGTACAAGCAGCAGGCGGTCAAAACGATAAACACACACAAACACATACACACATACACACACACAAGCATAATAGCTGATTGCACCATCTCTACGTAACTCGCAAATTAAATCTCCGTTTCGGTCTGATTGTGAGTTCGTGATTGCTGCTGTTGGCAGAATGGCGCAGGTTGCGGTTACCAGACACCAAATTCATTACCAGCGCCTGGTGTATACTTGACAGTTGCTGGATGAAATTTAAAGGACATTCAGCCAACACTCACTGCATTAATTTGCTTTTGTTATTGGTAGTGGTTTTATTCACCACACTGGTGCACATCTTTCAATTTGCTAGGACCAATGTTTTTCTGAACTTGTTTTTGGCTACCCAGTTTGCTCTTTCGAATAGTTTCGTTTATGCCAGCACTTCTTCGCGCGCCCACTTTTATTTTTGGCGAAAGTTCTTTTCACGCTGCGGTTTTCAGTTACTTGTACAGTTTCCATGCGGTCTAGACATTTTGTTGCTAATTGTTCACGAGTGGCTGCTTTATAGTCGCGAAACAGCGTCACGCTATTTTACAAGGTGGCCCAATTAAAGTTTCAAGAGCGCAAAGTGTTTTTGTTTGAAGAGCAGTACAATTTTCTTAGTACAAATCCATATGATACTCGACTTAATCGGAGCCAAGTTCGTGCGTAGGTTGAGCAACGGGATGTGTGTATAAATTATTGATTAAAAGGATTGGTATTAAAGACTTGGCTTGGTGTGAGATGTGTGGGGAACACGAAGATCCATTAGATACATCCATGTCAATTATGCGCAAAGAGTTTGGTCGCTTGAAATTCGATAAGGGACTTTATAAGCTTTACTGAAGTCATTCAGCGTTTAGCTGAGATCTACAGACTTTGGAAAACCAACATATCTGCATGCTCTGCGAAACATTTGACTGCATGATTTGCCCCCAATTGGCTTAACGTACCTTGTGATCTCTGCGGTAGTGGTTGATCAGCGGGTTGATGGAAATATAAAAAGATTTTAAAGTCATTCCCAATACCAATTTTATTGCCTGAAGTTTTGGTCTGTTCTACATCTACTATCCTTACTGCGTTGTTACGCGCTTTTGCATCTGACAACCGTGGATGACACTGCAAGGTGTTCTTGAAACTTCCTCTCTCTAGAACTGGATTGTTAGTTAGTCACGTTTCAGAGGATATTCCTGAACTATGTATTGTGTATCGAACCTTAGTGTCGTAGCTATGAGCTACCATAAACATGCGATTTGACTTTTTGGAGCCATTTGACATTTTGTATGATCTCTCCTTCGCGGTTGTCGTAGTTTGTCGTCGTGAGGGGCTGTGGCAGTGGGTACCCTATTCTACACAATAAAAACAGCTATTGCTTTACACTACTATGCGTTAGCCGAAGTAAGGTGGAAGCAATTAGCTATATGCACTACTCGTACAACAAGAAATATATGGCCGTCGTGCAACATCTAGAGGACAAATCATCTGTTAGGATGCTCTCGGTCAAACATTTCACATATCACTGCAATCCTTACAGGTTACTGGAAGGTAGGGAATCATGCAGTCAGACTTGGCCTTCCTTGCAATCTTATCTGCAAAAGCTGTCAGGCGGAGAGTGTGAAAGAAAGTATTTTCCACTATTTATGCGAATAGCCAGGTTTAGTTAGCGCAAGACTTCGCTCTTTCGGTAAGCCTTTCCTACAGCAAATTAATGAAATCCCAGACATTTCCCAGAAAATTTACTATTATACTTGAATCTCTCGAAATAGATCTGACTAAAACAAAAAACAAGAAAAAATCCAACAACAAGGCATTACACATGAACACGGTAGTAAAATAGAGGTCAGCCACTTCAACAACAACAACTCGATGGGAACTTTGTTCCTTGAGTGACGGAATTCGGCAACTGGCCGCGTCCTATCTGGAATTGCAAGGGTCCACTTTTAGGTAGCAGTAGTCGAATGTATTTTGTACACACATAACGGCCAATGACATAACTGAAAATAAAATAAACTTTCTTTAATTTAAAGTACCATTTGGAAGGTGAATTAGTCTAAAAAGCTCGATTTATGATACGACATCAATACACTACCCACAAATAGAAAACTAGTTTGGTCGAAAGAGCCTTGCAGAGAGAAGCGTTAATAATATTTAAATACTTAATTTTTAAGTTTGTAAGTTGTGTTGCGTACTTTCAGCTGAGCTGCCATTTGCATTGCCTTAGATTTCATGTGGTTCGAACCTAAACTTTTCCAAACCTATTTCTGCCGCAGGCGCGGGTTTTTGCCAGTTCTGTCTGATGCGCTTTGGTTCGATGGCTCTAACAGAAGCCTGTCTGTAGTTTTAACTCTCGTTAGTTGGTATATTTGCAGCAGCGATTTCTGGAAATCTGAAAGTTATAGAAATTTAAAATTTGTTGCAGCTCTATTCAGCCCTCTCTCTTTAAGAATTAGAGTTATTGACAGAAGCAAAAGCAAATGCGGCTGCCATGTTGTTGGTTGTCTTCGTTAAATTGTTGGCCAATGTTATTGATATTATTGTTGAAAAATGAGTAAGCCTTCGTTGAACGAGAGATAAATGGGGTCAAGGGTATGAAAATGTGTTGTCTTATTCTCGCTTTGAGCGTCTGCGAAGGCTTATAACTCGTGAGAACGCGATGATAAATCAGTTCATGTGATTTGCATGCATGAGAGATGAGATGGCGTAAAACAATTGCGTCATCAGCTTCCCTTTCCCTGAAAAGTTTGCCAACACTAGCCGAGTGTGTGCGCGGATATGAAATTAAAAAGTTTTTCTCAACACTCGTAACTACCACCCCTCGTCAGGTAATAATAGAGGCCCAATCAGGCGTATTGTCATCATAGGAAAGATCTCATTAAAACCGTGTGCCACTTACAACCGACTTAAAATTCTAGATCCCTCCAGTTGTAAGAATAAAAACAAAATACAAGTAGAGAGGAAGCGGGGCCTAAACCTGTTATTCCTACTAATACATCACATTATTATCCATAGTTTCATGCTTCATTCATATGATTAAAAAGAAAAAAAAAACTTCATCTCATTCTCTTTCATCTATTTGCTCTGTACGTTTCAGTCCAACATCGACACAGTGACTTCCATTCCAAAACAACAATTACCGTCCTCTACCGAAAACCCCTCTAATGGAGACTGCTTTAAAGCGATGCAGAATGAAATTACGCACTCGAATTTTGACGAGTCCCATACCATTAAACCGTCCAGTATGAATGCAAACAACATTTTGTGTAATGGTGCCAGTGGCGTCAGTGATGCCACATGCGTCAGTGTCGATGAGAAGACGAATGAAGTATTGCTTTTGCTGGCTGGGGAGCCAGTTGCAACACCTTCTTCACACTCTGTACCATCGACACTAAGTTCAGGCGACAACATTAAATCGAAAACTCAAGCCAATCTATCCAACAACTCCGTCCAAGGCAACTTTGCACGTCCAAATGGTTCTGTCACGAAGATGACTTTGAAAAACAATCATTTGATCGTTGAGACTGAAGAGCGACACGTAAGTGTTCGATGTTGGGCGTTGATTGTAGGGTGTTGAGTGTTCAGTATGTGAGTATTGAGCATTACGTGTGGTTGTTATTGTTGTTGTGTTGTGTAGGTGAAGGGCGAAAATGTGTGTTGTTCTCGATGCTCGGCAACAATTGTTGGGCATTAAAAGATTTGCTGGGGTTTATTTGCCAATTGACAGTCGATTGGCTTGGAAAAAAAGCCCATTTGCACCTACACACACGTACATAGATACATACACACGCACGCTCACACCCAACTATGCACGCAAACGGTTCAACAACGTACGTTTGTTTGTTTTACTTCTTCTTCTACATACTTTTTCTGCACTTATTCTTATTTGTTTGCTCTTCTTGTCGTTATCGTAGTCTTTGTTATTCTTGCCTTTCTTGGTACTGTATTTGCCGTTGTTGTTTGCTTGTTAATGTTATTGTATTTAACATATTCCGTAATTGTTCTTGTTGTCATTTTCATTGTTGTTGTTGTTGTAGTCGATGTCGGTGACTTTGTCCTTAATATCGTTGTTGACATTCAAAGTCATTTATGCTACCTTTACTACTCTCCGTCTATCTCTTTTCCTCTCTCTGCACTTGGATGTTGTAAATTTGTGTCTACGCGGGTGGTTCAGCGCCTTTTCTACCAGAGTCGGTTGCTTGCAAATACATAAATGTACATAATTTTATTCATTGTTGCCCTGTCCTAGTTGCCTGCATATTTTTTTCTTGATTTCGAATGACTTTTGTCAGTGCGAGGAAAATGCGAATATTCAATATTCCGGAGCTTGAAAACTGTGACATCCATTAGTGTGTTTACGTATATTTGTGTTATCTCAGCATTCAAGTGCTAGCATTACTGGATGGGTACGCACACAAATACATGCAGAACCATGAATATTTAGAGAAGGTGAAAAATGACGGATTAAGAAGCCCAAAGGCCGCATTGCAGACGCTGGAACAAATTTTTATAAATAAATATTACTTGAATAGATGAGTACTCGTTAAAAATAGGACGAGTATAAGACTGCGGAAAGGAAAGGAAGTAATGTAAAACGTGTAAGAGTTTCGAAAGCTTGAGTGGAAAGCTTTTTTAACATTCTTCGCTGAAACGGTGACACCCACCTTTAAACTTACGCCAGATTGCACCTAGACCCTCACACCATATAATAAAAATGAATATTTATTTAATCATTTAAATGCTTGTTTTTTATGTTTTGAAGACAGATATACAATCGGGTGGTTTGCTACCGGCCAAGGCCGACCGCTATTAGAAAAACTTTTACCATTTTTGTGTTTCATGCACTGATATTCGAGCCAACGCACTTCCGAATGGTAGTCACGCACCAAACCATCAATTTTATTGTCACCACCCAAGCTTTTTTGGCATTTGGCTTGTTGGTCGTGCATATTTTAAAACCGCGTCTGCCTCTGAAAAAAACCAAGTGCCGGTCAATGGTCATATAGAACCCAGATGTATAATTATTCCGACATTTCTAAATAAAAATTCCTTAGTGGAGCAAATCCGTCTGCTGTAAGCTGTATGTACGCTTGAATCAGATTTGAGTAGAAAGATATTTAGACCCAGAGTGGGATGCATCAAATAACTCTGCGCATGTGAGGTGATTATTCTCCATGGGAGCTGTTAGGACTAACATAACAATCAAGGCTTCAATTTCCTCAGCGAATGTTTCTTTCCTTTGAGCTGCATCACCATTAGCACTTCAGTCCTTTGCAGACTTTCTCCTTTCTGTATATTTTAATAGTACCAGTTTCTGTGGATTCGCGACAATGACGACTAGTACAAGGTTATCAGCCTTAGAACCAGCCCGTCTAGGAGAGCCAGATTACCCTCTTCTCTTGATCCCTTTCCTTCAACTGGGCTTTCCCACTTTGTGAGGTACCCAGTTTGGAGTTAACAGTTTCACCCCTAGAAGGATTCAAGTTCGGAGATTAATAGTAAGAGGTCATATACATTCATCATGTCTCAAGATCTGTATTCAAATTGCACATTAGAGCCCTCTATGAAACCACTTAGGAGTGACATCAGTGGAATTAATACACGAGCGTTGGTTGATTTCGACATTCCTCCGCTGAATAATTTATCCATTTACATATAACGTCACTTATAAAAATTTTGAAAACTTGTAGTCGGCCCACAATATCAATATCGTTTAAAAAAAGTGTTCAAAAGAATTTTCGTCTTCACTTTGCTTTCCCAAGTAAGACTCAAGTTCGTCCATCGCACCACCATCCTCGTCAAATTTAATATTGTCGACGTCCTTAGCCAGACATTTTTCAATTTCCATGAACATTGTTATGTCATATTATCCTATAAATCCTAAAAAAATATTGCTTTGTTAGCAAAAGCCACATATGTTAAAGGAAATTGTTCGTCTAGCAACGAGCGCAGCTGAACGTACGAACACAAGGTAAGCTCACGAACGCCTAAGCTATAGGAAATAATAAAGAGGAAACTGCTATCGAGTGGCGTCGAAACAACGAGGAATGTAGAATCTTCTCATAAAACCATCTTTTTCGGACAAGAAATTTTTGTTGAGTAAGATTTGGCAAATCATCATGAATCGTTTAACGCCAGAACAACGCTTCGAAATTGTGGAAATTTAATTAAAAAAAGTTAATCGGCCTTCTGAGTGAGCAGTTATTGCTAGTTTTCACACTAATCTTACTTTTCAGATTCAAAACCATAATCCAGACAAAGAAATGTTATGCCGAAGAGAATAGACTCTAACAATTTGTCGGATTTTTTGCTGATATTGCTCACTTAGAGTTATCATTCAGATTCATTGCAAAAAATAGTCTACGAATGAACTTTGTAATTCGCAGCGGCGGCGGACATATGTATGAGGGATATCATGTTTAAAAAATAAATCTCATGAAATTATCTACCAGATTGTTATACAAAAATTCATCCTAACAATATTTGTGTTTTGTATTACCATTTTAAGTTTTCAAGCTCATTACATGCAAAAATGTTCTATTTGAGAGTTCTTTTCATTCATTCATATTTTTCAATTCCTCATCTTCTATCGGGCGCACTTATCCATTTATTCGTGTGTGTGTAAATATACATAAAGTTAATAAAAATGTATTGATTAATGTGTGCATGCACCTGACTGCATAACATTTGTAAGTGTGTATGCTTTTTTTCCTTGAAATACTATTTCTAATGCAACATAATCCGTCTCCATGTCAAGTAACCCCAATAACGTCTTCATTTGTTTGCTTACATCTTCTAGGATATTTCACGAGTCGCTCGCGAAACTACAATGCATTACAATACCTCCGAGAAAGATGGCGTATTCGTCGTGGAGGTTGCTCGCGGGGTCGACTCCAAAAGCATTCCGGGCAGCCCAACTACCGAGGATCCCCGTCCTATCTATGAAACACTACCGGCAGCTGCGGCCGCAACTTCCTTGAGGTCAGAGGATGAGAAGGTTTTGCGAAATCTCGAGGAGATACAAATCCACCAACCACCACCGGAATCTATACAACAGCAGCCACCCAGCTGCATTGAAGAAATACCCGAACGTAGCCTACACCAAATCGTGGAACTGGAAGAACCCTCTGTTTCGCCTCACTCTTTTAGAGCCGAAGCAGCCGGTGCACGCGCACAAGAGAAATTCAGTCTCGTACGCAATTCTAATACCGGTCTGTCGCAGTCCGATTTGAGTTCCACATCTTCAACTAACTCGAACAAACGATACTCCTACGGCAACCAAGAGCTGTACACCATAGAGTCGACCACGTGCGCAGCGGCATTGCCAACTACAAATATGCCGCTTACACATTCCGCCGCCCATAATGCGACCGAGGATGATGACCACAGGTCAGAGAATGGGCATTGTCTCGAACATTCGCCGGCTTCCCAGGGAAATGCCGCAACTACGATGGCCAAGGACAGCGTCAATTGCAATGAGCTGTCTAATGATGAGCAACCCACTGAGCAGATAATACAGAAAAGTGATATGAAAACGTCCCATGCAAGTGAGATCGATGCTGAGGCAGGTAATATTGTCGCGGAGACTTCAATTGCTGCTGAGCGGATGTCACCAACACAAAAATCTGCGTTGGGAACAGAAGTAGGGGTGAATGAAGTAGTCGAAGGCGAAGCAGAAGCTGAAGCTGAAGTCAAGATGGAAGAAGAAAAAGTAGAATCAAAAGAGCAAGCAGTAGACATACACACTGAAGAAGAGGCAGAAATAGAAAGTGGCATGTCCAATCAGGTGGTAAGTGAGGAGTGCATAAACAACAACAATTTATCAGAATATGTGAATGAAGAGCCAGAGTTGTCAGTCTCTAATGACATTAACATTGACCACAATGGAGAGAATGCGCTTGAAAAGGCAGAGTTACCAGCTCCCAATGAAGCTAGCAACAGCACAATTCTTCCCATTTCTGAAGATACCATAAAAAAGGCAGAGTTACCAGCTCCCAATGAAACAGACCACAGCACAATTCTTCCCATTTCTGAAGATACCATAAAAAAGGCAGAGTTACCAGCTCCCAATGAAACAGACCACAGCACAATTCTTCCCATTTCTGAAGATACCATAAAAAAGGCAGAGTTACCAGCTCCCAATGAAACAGACCACAGCACAATTCTTCCCATTTCTGAATGTACCATAAAGGAAGAAAACTGTGAGGAAGAAGATGATGATGGAAAAAGTGACAATGAAGAGCTCATGAATGGAGGCGATGAAGCTCATCATGCATTTCCACAGCCAATAGTTTGCAATTATGGCTACGATAGCATCATTAGCTTGCCTGATCCACCATCCACCGAAGAAATAAAACAATTGGGAGACCTTGTCGGTATTGAGAGTAACCAATTAGACTCGCTGCCACCACCTTCGCCACCCCCGCCACCGATTGCCACTGACTTAAATGACAACAACACGGCTACCACAAAGAACGCGACAACCACCACCAACACATCTACCACCGAAGAAGAGTCCATAACGGCACAGTTGAAATTGAAACAGATCTTAAGCCACAATCCCGTAGATTCATCAGCAACTGAGCATTGCCAAGTACTACTCACCAATGGAAAAGGCCACGACACCACCAATGGAAATATCATAGAGAATGGTGCCGATGGTATCGATGTAAATGGTCACGAAACGATTAATGGAGACGAGATGCTAGCAGCTCCTTTTGAGCGCGACCCAACTGCGGCTCCCAACACCGAAGACAGCGCGGGTACTAGAAAGGTGCCACAAACTCCACTCACACCACCAGAATCGCCACCGCTTTCCTCACCCGTACACTACACCAATGGCGTTAGTGCTATTAACGGCATAAATAGTGTGAACGGGGGTATTTGCGGTGGTCCACTACCCCTTGTCGTGGACGTCAATGGTAGTTAATACGTATGTTGAGCACCAACTACTCTCTACAGGCCATGAGCTAAGTTACTCTACAGTTTGCCCATTACAAGTGATGTACTCGTAGTTGTGGCAACAATTGGCTTATGGAACTTCAAAGGATGCGTGGAACACATAACGGTTATGTCGAATTTCTCGAGCAATGCAACGAACGAACCAATTGAGCCATTCACGCCAATGTGCAGTGGCGGCGGGAAGCTGTTGGAGGGAAGTATGCAATAAAATGATTTAGAATATTTAGCAAGTAAAAACGCGTATTTGTATGTTAGCCTGTAAGTTTTTACGATACTTAGTCAAAAAGCCAGTGGTCTCTTTTATAAACGATAACAAACCAAACAATTTTAAGTATGAACTCTCCACAAGAAAAGCTAGTCCGGAAATGGCGATGAATAAAAAGATGGGTAAAACTGGGGTATAGAAAATTAAAAAACACAAAATTTAAGATTTAAGGAGCGCATATTTCCACAATAAGGACACATAGTAGGCAGACAGAGAATGAAATAATGGAATGGAGAGTAGATGAAGAGGCATAGAAGAAGAGGAATCAATCGCTTTGATTTTCAAGTGGGTATTAGTCATCGTATAAAGTTTACACTGACATCATTAAAACTGACTATTGAACTCATAGGGACTAGCGACTTTATAGTGAATGATCCGGAAAATTGGTTACATACTTATTTGCCGCAAGAAAAAATGGAAGAAAGTTGCATCGTGAATGATGTCAATCAAGTAATTGCAAATCTAGTCAAAATTGCATGATCCGGTAAATTAATGAATTTTAGTTTTGTGAGAAAAACTTGTTCAACACTAGTCGTAAGCAGGACCTAAGAAGCAGAAAAAATATTCCAATGGGAGGTTTTAGGAAGTAACGGTTTAAAGCTAATGGCAGGGATCTGCGAGAAGTAAAAAATGGTTCTTACTAAAAAAAATGGGAAAGTACTAAATGGCAAGAATGCAAATTTCCACTTCCAAAAAAAGCATGAAATAATAAAAGGATGTGCTTTTCACCATAAGAAAATAGAGCACTTCGATTTCTTGACGGAAGTTCGTCAGCAGACGTTCGTAAGTCGTCAAAGCGCGCCAAAAAGTATCTGGAAAAGGTGTAAAACTGATTACCACTCCGTTTTTGAAAACTCCAACGTTGAGCCTGCGTAAAAGTGCCCAAGAAAATATGCCAAAATATCTAAAAAAAACAGTTTCTGAACATTTAATTTGGCTATCAAAATTACCCGATGCCAAACCTAGAGAAAATGTTTTGGCCTGAATAAAGTTGCAACTTCCAAAAGTGGATTGTAGAATTTGCAATTTCGAGCCTTGTGTGCAGAAGATATAACGAAAATCTCGTCGGACCGAAAACGGCAGATAATAATCGATGGTAATTGCATATTATTTTCCTCAAGGGTTTGGCACCACCACTAAAACAATACATAGTTTTCTAAGAAAATATGTATGTATGCCCTTTTCTGCATAAAAGTGACAACTCTTTAATCTGGTAAAAGTACTAAAAAGTTTCCAAAATAAAGTTAGTTGAGGGAATAGAGAGGATTGCGCTTAACTCCCATTCGTCACCTCCTATTCAGCGCTCTTTAAATTTGACAGAATAAAGTGGTGAAGTGACGCATCTCATTGCAGATTTTTCTTTTTTTCTACCCTCTTTTCGACATATTATTTTCCAACTTTTATTGTTTACAAAACTTTGTTTTGATTGATTATAAACTGACCAAATATTTCGTTTTCTTCAGGAAGATGACTTCCAATTGCGGTCGAAATAACGACAGATAAGTGTCAGGTCCACAAGTGTCCACAATACTAAAATTAAAGGTTTTTCTGAGATTTCACCAAATTTTATTTAAAAGTATATATAACTAATAAACGTATATATATAAACATATGAGTGTGCAACTAAGTTTTAAAGGTTTTTTTTCCATTTCAAAAATTTATTGTTAAAAATTGGTACAACCTAATTATTTTATCCAAAATACTGTCCATCACTAGCTATAACTTTTTCCCACTTCTCTGGTAATGCATGGATTCCGTCCCAATAAAACTGCTCGCTTTTGGAGGCGAAGAACTCATCAAGCCAATTTTGGATACCTTCAACCGAAGTGAAACGCACTCCCGTAAGGGCATTCTGCATCGACCGGAACAAATGGTAATCTGATGGTGCAAGATCTGGGCTATAAGGCGAGTGGGGTAGAACTTCCCATCCGCTACCATCGAGATAGGTTTTGACCACTTGTGCGACATGCGGCCGAGCATTGTCATGATGAAAGATCAATGTCTCATGTCTGGTTTCCCATTCCGGACGTTTTTCCGCAATTGCTCGCTTCAACCGCATAAGTTGTTGTCTGTAGAGTGCTCCGTTTATCGTCTGACCACTTTTCAGTAGTTCGTGGTAAACGATTCCCTTCTGGTCCCACCAAACGCAGAGCATGCTGCCATTGCTGCCATGGATATTTGGCTTTGGCGTCGATGGTCCGGGTTCGCCACGCTTAACATACGCTGCCTTGCGCTTCGGATTGTCGTAGTGAATCCATTTCTCATCTCCAGTAATAATGCGATGCAAAAACGACTTCGCTTTGTATCGTTGAAGCAGCATTTCGGAAGCAGTGACACGGCGTTCGATATCCCTTGGTTTGAGTTCGTAAGGCACCCAGTTTCCGACTTTCTGGACCATTCCAATGGCTTTCAGCCGCTTTGAAATGGCTTGATGAGTCACGCCTAACGTTGTCGCAAGTTCTTCTTGGGTTTGACACGGGTCTTCGTCCAAAATTGTCTCCAATTCGGCGTCTTCAAAAGTTGGTGGCCTTCCTTCGCGCTCCTTGTCGGCTGTGTCAAAGTCACCACTTTTGAATCGTCGGAACCAGTACTCGCAGGTTGAAATTGATGGAGCATTCTCACCGCAAGCCTCACACAGCATCCGATAACTTTCCGCTGCACTTTTCTTCAGATGGAAGCAAAATAGCAATGCTTCCCGCGAATGAAGTTTTGTAGGCACAAAAATTTTTTGTTTACACTTCGACGAAATTACGCAAACTAAGAAACGACACTTAATGATGACGCTTTCACATGAAACTCGTTACACAAATACTCAGTACAATTTGACACTAGTATTACTATATGTTTTAAATCCTTTAAAACTTAGTTGCACACCACTACTGGTGTGGCGACCGTCTCCGTTTGCGTTCTGTTCGTCTCTCCTCGATTTGTCAGGAGATATCTTCGTCGACCGACGCTGCAATTCGGATATGGCGAGGCCACAATGCACACTAGCTAGTTGCAGGGCTACCAGCTCGCTGACATAAGTAAAAGCCATAAATCAATTTTATTTGTTGTTGTTTATTGCTAAGGCGGGGTTGAGCTTATGAAATAAAAACACGAGCACTAAAACTTCGTACACTGTACATTGTTTTTTTGGTTCCATCATAAAATTCATCCACAATTACGTCGAGACAAAGTTATACCTATTTTTCAACTTTCAGCTGCATCATCCTGTAAACCACTATTTTTTTAATTTTATAATATCTCACTTCAAATTTTTGGTTTGATTTTTCTCTTACAATACGGTATTAGGCTTCGGAATGCAGCGAGTCGGTAAGCACCGATTTAGTTGATGCTCCGTAGTGAAGTGCGACTCGATTTTGGTTTTACTATAATTGTCGGTGGCCGTCGTAGCCAAATGGGTTGGTCCCAACCATTCGAAGAACATAGATTTGAACCTCCGTACATGAAACAAAAAATTAAACAAAGAGATTTTTTGCTAATAGCGGTCGCCCCTCGGCAGGCAATGGCAAACCTCCGAGTGTATTTCTACCATTAAAAATCTCCTCAAAAACCATTTGCCGTTCATAGTCGGCTTAAAACTGTAGGTCTCTCCATTTGTGGCCCCACATCAAAACGCACACCACAAATAAGAGATAGACCGAAGAGAAGGTCAAATACCTCACAGAACTGTACGCGCCAGTTATTTATTTTTTTTATAATTGCAGAAATTTTCAGACACAAAGCATTTCCTCTGAGGAAATTTCGTTACGAATTTGTTTAGGATCCACTAAGTCAAGTTATAGCGCGAAGAAAGGTGCGACTCGCGAGTTTTTGCTTGCCATAGTTTACTTATAGATATTTACAGTTCATAAGCATTTACTGTACAGTACCGAAGAAAATGCTTAACAATAAAAATATGATGCATGCAGTAGCCGTTTAAAGAGGGGAAATACCCAAAAAAATATGAAAAGGGATGGAATGAGAATTGCCAATATATAGTCGTAACGGAATATACACATTCATAAACACCTAGATATACTCAAATATTAAAGAATCAGTCATCAAAATCATATACTAATCCAAAAAAAAAAGAAATAATAATAATTGATAATTAATAAACAAAGTATACAGACATTTAGCCAGAAATCTTATCAAGAACTGAGAAAATGCATGCCAATCACAGTAGCCAAAACATTTTACAGAGAAATGGCCGCTAAAGAAGTTTCTGTCACTCAATTGCCACAAACTTACACATCCATACGTACACACACACACACCCACACACCAATACTTACTTATGTGAGACCTTTAATTAGCAAGTTGGCAAGTAGTTTTATAGAATTCCAAGCAAGTTTCATTATATTTGCGCTTAGGGATTACGTAAATCGCATTTGCAAAATATTATAGCTCGAAATAGAGGACATACGAGTATTTATTAGATGTCTAGTAATAGAGGAAATCAAACCTGAGGAATTCTTTCAAGTGAAACAGTGTTCATTTGTTGAACGTTAGTACCAAAACAAAGTAGCCAAATTTTGTCAGCCATTTATTGAATCCAAACTATAAATTTATTAAAACGACAGCGGAACTTCGAATAGTGAGAATAAGTTCTGTGCTTTCACTTTCGAGAGAGTGAGTGTAGAGCTAAGCTTTCACACTTGAAATGCTAGTAGAAAGACTCTGTCATGTTGAAAAGCACCACCGAAGTGGAGGCAACCATTGACTTACCGCTATTCCAATCTATCGATACAAGCTCACCTTAGAATACTTGAATAACACCCTATTTAAATGTCTATTCTATTGTACTATTCCGCTAACTGATAGAATGTAAAAACAAAAAAACAAATAGAATGAAAGAAATGAAGTAAATATTTCGGGGAAACTTATAATTCACTTAGGCGATATTAAACAGAAAATTAGTATAAAATGAGCAAATCAATATATATACACACACACACACTTAAAATAACTAGGCAAAGGAATGAAAATGTGCCGATTTTTACATTTTACAAAAAGTTTACATTTAAAGACAATTTTATTTGCAAAAAGGAAAGCGAATGAAAGCAAAAGTAGCAGCAAGAAATATTGAAAGAAAATAAAAAAACGGCAATTAATAGAGCAAATAGAGTAATGAAGTCATACAAAAAAACTCGAAAAAGAGAAACAAGAAAGAGGTAGGAGAAAAAATTGTTCAGCGTAAAAAGAAAAAACTATTAATGTTACATTGAGAAACGTTTCCCGTTAGCAAAAGGAAATCTCCAAGGCTATGACATGAGAGAATTCTCTTTAAAAATACAACAGCAAAATTATATTGAGACGGCGAGCCGCGCGATTCACTCGCTCCAAACGCAGCTACATATTAAGGCGTTTTCTTATGTTACAAGAATGGGTGAGAAATGACAAAAAAATTAAAAATAAATAAATAAAAAGTGTTTATTACGTACATAAATTTTTAAATTTTAACAATAAGTAGTTATTAATTCATAACGGATGATTTTGATGGCGATAATGAGTTCGCACAAAAAATTGAGCAAATAAAAAACAGAAACAAAAACAAAAGAAAATGAAAATACACAATTCAAAATGTATTAAATGCCAAATGCGTAATGCAAAATGCGAAATGCGAAATGTAAGCAAACAACATAAGGGTTAATTTTGTGAATGGAAAATCAAATAAACCAAAAAATTGGACAAAGTAAATGTGATTGTTATTTAAACTTGAAACAAATTATTATTATTAATAATAATTATGATAAATAAAACTGAAATTAAATTAATTACCGCTGACGCACTTATATTCTCATGCAGTTGGGTGGCAATTAAGTGGGCAGGGGCACGGCTCCAGAATTTGTTGTTTGGAAAAACAATTCGCTGCTATGTGAGTTGTTGAGTTTTTAATTATTGTGTTTTATTTATGAGGAATTCTGTAATTTTCAAGGCCTTGAAATATTTTATTTTTATTGCGCTACTTTATTATGCACTGAGAATGCCTATAAAACACATTGGGGATAATCAAATACCATACAAATACAACAGTAAGTATTAAACGGGCTGAATAAAGTCTGCTTTTATGCCCCTTAAGGGAGAAAGATTTGCATCTTCGTATTGATTAAAGAACTTCGTGAAAGCGCTCCATCCTGGACGATTGATTTATCTATTTATTTATTTATTGGTTAGTAGTCTATGAGCACAAGCTTCTTAGATACTAATTGCAACGAAAAGTAGAAAAACTATCGCACATGATTAAAATACCTAAACAACTATTTCGATTCTGTTCATGTAGATTTTATGAACTAAAATGCGAAAAGCCGAGAGAGCATTCGTATACTGACAATCAGAAACAACAGCATTATCTACATCAACTTTAGCAACAACAGCGCCGGACATCAGTGTAGCTTTCTCAGCTACTATACATATAGTAAAGAGAGCGCGAAGGCGATAGACCAACAGCAGCAATGACAAGAACGGCAGAACTACTTAAAGAAGTGACAGCACCGATGCGTTCGATAAAACCGAGAGAGCATTCCTATTATAATTGGTTATATTCGAAATAGCAGCTGAGGGCATGATGGAAAGAATAATGAGATGGCGCCTATCGTTGTACCGTTACTTTGCTCTCAGCGAATTTGACAATGGGTTACGTGGTTTTAGCGCCAGTATGGCCAGATTACCATTTACGTAACTTGATTTAGCATTTTTTTGTTTGTTATTTAGTCTCGGGGCTTTAGTTCTTTCTTCATGGCATTTTTCTAACCTGTTCTAATTAAAATGTGATGTTTATAATTTTGTAAAATTTACATTTTTTTTAAATTAGTTCAATAATTCACTCAGTTTTATTTAGCTTTACTTTTTTTAACATCTGGTCGCATTGCCCACGATTGCAATTGTTGTTGGTGTTCTTCTCGTTTCAGCAGTCAAATCTCTCTCACGCTACTGCAGTGCTGCCTAGCTTTGGATATAAAAACGCACTAAAATGCCCATTTAAAGAAAATGAAATACCAAATTTTTATTGAATTACTTAAAGAACTTTGTATGCGTGACAAATCGTCTTTAAAATTTGAATTTTTTTTTAATAAATATGTTATGGATATGTACAATTTAATTTATAAGTGTTTTTTTGAAAGAAACTCTTTTGTTAATGGAACCACTTATTTGCTGTATTTCAGGTTATGTAACAAAATAAGGTACTCCTTTGTCGTTATAGTTTTTTCAGTATTTTCTGGAATTCGCTTATTTGCTTATTGCTCATTTGCTTATTTTTGCTTCACCTCTTAATGCCCTAAGTCCCACTAAGGATTGATGACCAGAAGAAACGATTACACCGCTATGGTTTTAATTCGCATTCAGTAAGTTCAAACGCTTTTTAAAATGTGTAAAAAGGTTTTCAATGTTAAGGAAAGTTGAAAAAATAACATTTAATATTCTTGCATTAACTTACAAGGAGCAAAAAATGAAATTTTTCCACTTTCAAAATATCAAACTTTATAAGAATCAACAAATTTGCATTAGCACTAAAATCTTCCCAGACTGACCTTTTTTAACATTCTTTTGTTTAATAATACAGATGTTTTTAACTTACAGCTTCGGTAGCTTTAAATTAAAAATAAAAAGAAACAAACTTAAAAATTTTCGCTTTTTGGGTATAAAAAAGCACAAAATTTATTGTGAAGAGCAAATGGTTGACAACACTGCACAACTTGGCAAACGTGATGTCACGCACTCTCTGATGGGCATAATCTTATTTCTATCATTCTTGAGTAAGCATAGTTGAACCCTCTTTTGCAACAACAATTGTCGTTTAGCAGTTAACATTTCTGCATTATTTACTGAACTACTTTTGTTTTTAACACACTTTTATTAGGTCGGGTTGTATGTATGTATGTATGTAACGGAATCTTTGAGCTTAATTTTCACTGGCTTCTAAAAATCTGATCGACTTGAAATTTTGCACACCTATCAAGGACCGATGACAATGCAATAATTTACTAAAAGTTTTCCATTATCCGTATTAGGACTGCCAGGATTAATATTTTCTTTTTTTTACTGTGGGCAAAAAGTAAGGTGAATTTGGTTGTAAAATGAAAAATCTTTATTTATTCTTGTAAATCAGTTTCTCAGGCTCCCTCCACGAAATAAGTTCTTCATACCGATTACTTCCTTATCACGGCCGATAACTGCATATCTTTAGACTCACAGTCGATAAGAAAGGAATTAAATATAACACGAATATATCGAATCATTTATTCACTGGCTGCAATGATATCAATAATTTTCATTCATAATAAAAAATAGTTAAAAAAAAAAAAAACTAAAAACACGCTTTTTTGCTAATCGGACTAAAAAGTAGAAAATAAAAAATTGTTTAAAAAAACTAAAAAACACGCTTTTATTGCTAATCGAACTAAAAAGTATAAAATAAATTTTAATGACAAAGAGACCTATAATGAAGTAATAGCAAATCGAACGATCAGTCATAGTCAACTACCTCAGAACAGAATTATAACAAAAATTAAGATACAAATAGAGTAAT
Organism: Anastrepha ludens; assembly: GCF_028408465.1. Taxonomy (NCBI): domain Eukaryota; kingdom Metazoa; phylum Arthropoda; class Insecta; order Diptera; family Tephritidae; genus Anastrepha; species Anastrepha ludens. The sequence goes on along the minus strand of NC_071499.1, from coordinate 3,865,014 downwards.
TCAAATTAGAGTTAAAAGCGTGGGATGCATTTTGCTTCACTTTCATAACCCTCTGTACATAGGTAGTTGCCAATAGAATGATTGTAATATTTACTATATCAAACATCCCACGCTTTTAACTCTAATTTGAATTACTCTATTTGTATCTTAATTTTTGTTATAATTCTGTTCTGAGGTAGTTGACTATGACTGATCGTTCGATTTGCTATTACTTCATTATAGGTCTCTTTGTCATTAAAATGTATTATCTACTTTTTAGTTCGATTAGCAATAAAAGCGTGTTTTTTAGTTTTTTTAAACTATTTTTTATTTATCAAATAATGAGGCCATAACAGCTGTGGAAGCGTATTTTGCAGCCCTTCCAGATCCTCGCTTCAGAGTTGGAATAAATAAACTGGAATCACGTTAGAACAGTGCATTGATGTTCAGGGAGACTATACTGAATAATAAAGTATATTTCGAACCATAAAATTGTGTTTTTCTTATTGAACTGCAAAACTTTTTCAACAACCTAGTATTAATGAATAAACCTCTTTAGTTAGGAGTGAAATTTACTAAACGACAGCGTGGGCATAATTTTAAAGTGCTATTCACAGCGTTCCCCGTAACTTTGCAAGTCCTCGGAAATAATTGATAATATTTAGTATCTTAATTTATATTTATTTATTTATTTATTAAGCCCATGAATATAATAAATTATTGTTAATATGCATTAAGAAAAAAGTAGGTACAATTAAACTATTTGCATATAATAAATATTCAAAAATTTCAGAAGGCGATATTTTGAAAACGAAAAATCGATCCCAATAAATTAAAGACTTTACTAAACTCATTTAAGGCTCTAATAACAAGGGCATAAAGAGACTTTGAGACACCAACATAGCAAAACTCCGAACTACGAAGAGCTTTGGATGAAATCAAAAATGAAAGAGAAAGATGCGGTTATTCTCCTGTTCTGCAATGACTTTAAATTATTCAATAAGGGTAGGTAGGAATAAGATCTGAAGGGCGTAAATTACGCAACTGGAAATGTAAGACTATTTTCTGGATTCGTATTTTCGATTTCAGCGTATAAGGGTCGACCAAATCGAAAAAATGACGCCCAACAAAAGCAAACATGAAATAGAATTTATATGACTAGCAAAAGTAAACTTCACCGAAAAGTAATATTTAATTTCAATTACACGAACGTGCCGGAGATGTAATAAGAGGTGTTAACAACACTGGCTCGCTTAGAAAAGGTAATTTAGAAACACTTTTTTATGTTCACTTGGGCGTTGTGAGCGACGAGCATAAGCTACATTTTCAACAAAGATTTCGTAACGAGAGTAAGATAAGCGCCTACTATCGGTATTTGATGCGAGGCACTGATCTCAAACAATACAAACAACTCCGTAATATTAAATTACAACAAAATTTAAAAAATAGTAAAATGCAAGTTTTTTTGAAAACCTTAAAAACTCAATTTAATCTTAAAAACAAGATTCAGCGGTCAGAATAGTCTTAGAAACACATTTTATTGCCCACGTCCCAAATGGGGTATACTTGTGGTGTTGGGGTATACTTGGGTAGGTGGCATAAAATGTGTTAAGAAGCCAAGATATGTAATAATTTTCCATATATTCGGGCAGCTGATTTAGTTTTGACGTCCTTCACAACCAAATCAAGCACAGTTTTTTAAGCCTAGAATGGTAAATATCGCCTGTCAGGCGCAATATTTTTGTGCGATGCTTCCAGGTGGCTCTTCACTTTGACTGGCGCAATCGCATAACTGCGTGGCATATGACCTCCATTTTAGATTTTATAGGTTCTTTCCATCGAAGCTTAGCATCGAGCGTTACGCCAAGGTATTTTACAGTTTTTGAATGTGGTATTGTGGCACCAGTTTTAAATATTGCATAATGATTCACTTTTTTGATAAGAAATGAGAATGCAATTGATCGACTAAAACACAGTGTCCTGTGCCCTACTACGGAAAGCAGTCCCTGACAAAATTGTCAACTTAACCAAAGGGCAATAATGTAAAGCATTTTAATGACGAATTTCGCTGACAGAATCTTATCACGTCCCATACGACCTGAAGCCGGCGTGAGGCAGAGCTGCATCTTACTCCCGCTTTTTTCTCTGGTCAGCATTGATGAAATTCTAACCACTTCAATTGTTAATATAAGAAGAAGAGGCACCCTATTTCAATGGGACATCTTGAAGATTCAGATTTTGCCGAGAATACAGTACTGATTTTTCAGCGCAGATCACAGGAGCAAAGCAAACTGAACGACCTTGTTAGACTCCCTAACACTGATGGGCTCAATGTTAATGTAAAGAAAGCTAAATATTTCGCGATAATTGCGAATGACGGGTCCTCCACTATTGACGAGAACATCATTCACGAAGTAAGCGGCTTTCAATATCTTAGGAACCAATTCACGGCAGATGGGGGATGCAAAAGTGACATTTTCACAAGGCTGCAGAATGCAAGAAACGCTTTTCCTAATCTCCGACCAGTGATGCTGTCCAAACAAATCAGCGCGCATACCAAACTTCGAATCTTTAATTCATTAAGCCTGAAATGCTTGTGAAACATTATGTCTATCAGCAGAAACCATTTAAAAGCTGCAAATGTTTGTAAGCCGCAGCCTGAGATATATCCTGTGCGTTTGGGGGCCAGACAATTTTATGTCAAACACCTACTTACACCGAAGATCTCAACAAAAACCAGGTTGGAGGTGGTTCGGCCGTACACTACGCACGGCAGCCACGGAGATCAGCAGGCAAGCACTAGACTGCAATTCCCAGAGTCAGCGGAACCGAGACAAGCCTAGGAGCTCATGGCGTCGTTGTACCGAAAGTGAATTAAAAGCTGGGAACAAAATCCTTATGTGGCAGCGAGTAAAAGTAAAAGCAGGTAAGGGAAAGGAATCGAAAAATTTTGCTTTGGCCCTATGCTCCGCAACGGAGCTCGAGGAACTATAATGATGATGATTAACTTTCAACAGGTTTGGAACATAGGAAAATGAATCCAATGATGAAATAACTTTATTAAATTAACCTAGAAGTTTGGATAACATTTTTTTTTTCAAGTGAAACTTTTTAAGCGAGAATGGAGAATAAAATTTCAAGGCTATGCAACGTTTTGGGCACTTTCGTTCCGCAAGGGAGAAAAAGATATAACGTAGAGGAAAAGGAAAGGAAAGAGTTTTTCCTTGTGGTTGCTAATTTCAGGTGAGAAATAACACTGCCTACTTTTGGGCGCTTCTTTGTTGGTGTAATCTTTTAGGAAATTTATTTTGGTGCCTAATTTTTGGCGTTATATTTCCTTGGTGCCGACTGTTTGGGGTGTTTTTTGGTCCCAATTTTCTTGGCGTTTTTTTTTTTTTTTGGTGCCTACTTATTGGCACTTATTTTCGTTTCCTGGCTAGTGCTTGTGCGTACTATAAAGTGCTACCCATTCCGGCGTCGGATTTATTGGTATTGCCTTGGGATAATTTGTGCCCTTGCTGCAGTCCTGGAATCGCTGCGTTTGTGCGGGTGATAAACGCTCGGAGTAGTGCGCGTTGTTGCCACGGTTTGTGTCCGGCGTTTACCTACACCGGTCGACCCTTCTCCGTTTCATGTAAATTTTGTCTATTTGAATTCCCTGCAAATGTTGTGAATTTAATTAGATATATATTCTTTCTCTCTCTCTCATTCTCTCTCCCTCTTTCTTTGTCTGCCTTGAAAGTCTCACTTCTGTTAAGTGTACTACGCTACACGCACTTTTTTATTGAAATCAGAAGAGGCCGCTTTTTTATCTCTTAGTTGTTTTATTTCTCTTTTGAGTTCTTTTATAGGAATGAGTGAAATAGTGGCACTTTTATCTATACATAAATTTTCATATTGATTTTTGTTGGGTTGGCAAGTTTTTGACAAATGTTTTGGGCTTGTCTATTGGCTTGTCTTTGTCAATTTTTGGCCACGTATTGTATTATTTAAAATAATAATGTATCTGAATTTACAAGGATATCAAACTATTAGGCTCCCAATAAGCATTAAAAAAGTTATACCTGCCTTGAAACTACTTTATCGTTTTCAATAAAATTAAAGGAATGTGACATTAGACTCAATAAAACCATTTGTTATGTGAAATTTTGCAATGGGGAAAACTGAAGCAGCCACACTTTCAGCTTTCCACTTCAGCAATGCCAGTGAATTATATCTTCAATGTCAGGGCAACGAAAAGAAAATTAAAATCTCCGTACAATCTGCCTATGTATGTGTACGTGCGTGTATGTACATACCTGGATATGAAAAGAAAGTAAAAAAAGCTTTGACACAATATCAGGGCGTATTTTTTTACGGTGTCCCCAACCAAATTGAATGCACTGTGGAGTAAAATCAACTCTGCATCAGTCAACCAAAGCACAGCTAGAACCAAATATAATAACCAGTATTCATCTCCGTGATACAAATGACCTACGGCGTTACAAGCACAGTCACCACAGTCAACGTGGCTATAAAAGGCTGCAAATAAAATTTTCTATTCTTAGGTTCAACACTGCAGACGGAGGTGAGCCGAGTGCCTGGGAAAAAGCGAAAATATATAATGCAAGAATTGACAACAGTCCCAGCGACGCCACCGGCAATGCAAGCAAACGAGTCGATCTGAAAGGGTGTATGTGTGTGTGTGTGCGTGTTGGGGGCGTCACGGTGTTGCATTGCCGCAGGTAGCAATAACGCTGTCGCCTGCAACAAAATGTCTGTGACTTCTTTAATAAAGTGTGCTTTATATTCATTTGTGCAAGTATTGGTGCTAGCATTCATGTGCGCGCAGTGCATGAACTAAAAATAAAAGCCATTCCGTAGCTGCTGGCACCGAGCGCATTTCTATATGGCTTTTGTGCATTGCAGTGGCTTGCGTAGACTGAGGGCAAATTTTATGGCATGTTTTGGCTGCTGAAAGCTACAGTTAGCCATGCATTTACATGGATACCTGGTAGAGATTCTTTGGTAGAATTAATTAAAAGCAACATTTGGTTTCTAACTGCGGCCAAAATTTGTTTGTATTCCATGCAGACAAGCGTATCTGAAATGCTCGAAAATTTGCGTAATTGCGGTTAATATGCAATGAATTTGCTTTCAATTCATGGGTTTTAGTATGCAATGTTTTGAATCCATCAAAGCTCAGCGCGGTTGTTTATAAACATACGAGATTTGTCCATTTAATATCACCGCCGATTACCAGCTATTTAGCGAGAGGCCTTCGCTTTCCACTATACTACCTCTTACTTCTGTAAATGAATCAGCATAGCCAAGGTCCTCGTTCGAAGAAAGAAGAAAAAGCGGCATACGGTTTTTGTAGATTTAGAGAAGGTCGGCAATTATTATAGCTGTCCTTAAGACCCAAAAAAATACCAGAACTATGCATAAACCTGACACAAGACATGTACCACAAAATTACCACACAAGTATGGACACCTGGCGACACCAAGGTTTAGTACCCAGGCCTTTGATTTTCAACGTTGTTATGAAGCATCTGGCAGCTTAAGTTCAAAATAAACCGCTATGGAATATCCCTTACGCGGGCGAGGACCTTGACTACCTGTAGAGCAAACTGTATAGTTGGACTGAAATATTGACAAACCACGGAAAACCGATAAATGTGAAGAAAACTGAATACCTGCACCTACCGTTGGCGAAGGGGAACCAGACAACAACAGCCAATAACACTAACACTAAGTTTTAAGTACCTGTGATCGGTCCTGAGCAAAAATGGAAACAAAGACAAAGATGTGACAAGCAGAATGAATGCGGCGTGGTTAAAGTGGCACAACCCAATTGGCGTTTTATGTGACAGGATAATAACATTAACGATTAAGGGCAAGGTTAACAAAACCTGTGTGAGTCCATTAATGCTGTACGGGTCAGAATGTTGGGCAACGCAAGATAAGTACAACCATAAGATGCTCGTGGAATGGAAATTCTTCGCTGGCAACAGGAATAACGCGCGTGAGCGAAGTGAACAATTTCAAAGTACGAGAAGATATGAAAATCGCACCAATTTTGGAAAAAAATAGGAAGGTAGTCTAAGATGACACGAACTGGTAATGTGTAGGCACGAGACCACATCGTCGAACTCGCCATGAGCATAACTGAACCAACAAGAACTAGAGGAAGACCACAATCGACATGGTTAAATGGGATACAAATGGCATAAGCGAGCAACATCTTGATGATGTGACGACGCAGGACAAAGGAACCTGGCGCATGAAGGCAAGGAGGGTTGACCCCTAATAGAGACAAGGCAAAGAGAGACAGAGAACGCCAAAGTTCTCGTTCGCATTCGGGTCGCCTTTTTTATTCGGTGTAATAATAGAACAGGATCATGCGCCGATTCATACCGCATTGTCTGCCAAAGGGTAAGCGCATTAGCACTTGACTCATTCCCGAAATCTTGAGATGCCACACATCTACTTATGATTCCTTAGAAGATATTTGCATTAGAAGGCTGCCGCTTACAGAAGCACATAACAAAAAAATCACTTCTGTCCCAGATTTTCAACTTTTGCTGAAGGTTTTCAAGTCGATTGTGTTTACACGGACTTTTCTAAAGCATTTGATACAGTTTCTCACACAATTTTATTAAGTAAATTAACCTGGCGGCCGCCGTAGTTGAATGGGTTGGTGCGTGACTACCATTCGGAATTCACAGAGAGAACGTCGGTGAAATACCAAAATTAAGAAAAACATTTTTCTAATAGCGGTCGCCCCTCGGCAAGCAACAACATCAAGACAAATAGGCAGGAGGAGCTCGGCCAAACACCCAAAAAGGGTGTACGCGCCAATTATATATATATATAATATATATAACCTCGCTTCGTTTTCATTCTGTTCTCCTTCAATGGTTGAATTCCTATTTATCCGATAGATGATGTGTCGTAACGATTGAGAGTGTATGTTCGGAACGTTTCACTGCATCTTCAGGTGTGCCACAAAGCAATATTTTAGGGCCAGTTCTCTTCGTTCTATTTATTAAGGATATTATTACCTATTTTTCGTTTGTCAATTCTCTGCTGTATGCTGATGATTTAAAAATATTTTCAGCGATTAGAAAAACTACAGATATTCCAATGCCGTAATCGGAAATGAATGCGCTCGATCGCTGGTGCAGTAACTCTGGCATCTCTCTAAATAACAAGAAATGTGTTCATGTTACTTTCGACAAAACTCAAAATGTTTTCAAATCATCTTATGGTCATACTTTACTTCAATCTGTTCCTCCATTCAAATACGAGTGATCTTTGACTCCTATTTTTTATTCAATAGTCGCATTAACTTCGTTGTATCCACTTATTACTCAATCTTAGGTTATATATGGCGTAATAGCTCGAAATTCTCAGACCCTTACAGTCACAAATTACTTTTTATTTCCTTTGTTCGCTCTTGATTAGAGTATGCAACATTTCTCAGGTGGTCTTGCCACCAATTTGCAATTGAGAGAATCGAACAAGCATAGAAGGGGTTCCTTAAATATCCTCTCCCTATACTTCCCGTTTGATTTTAATTAGCTTAAAGTCTTTAAAGAGTAAATGGTCTATACTCTCACTGTCTTTTGTTTGTAATATAATTAAAGGAGAAATTGATTGTCCATCCCCATTGCGGAGCATTCACTTTCAAAATACCGCTCAAGGGAAGCAATGACTTAAAAGGTGCTATGGGTACTCCGCTTCATCAGAAAACTCAATAAAACGATAGTTTACTGACTTCAAACGTGGTCGTGGAGGCACCGTTGATGCACAACTCCGTGGGCGTCCAAATGAGGCGGTAACACAAGAAAGCATCAAAAAAATCCACAAAATCGTTTTGAGTGATTGAAAAGTGAAGTTGCGAGAGTTAGCTGACATCGCAAAGATATCAAAAGAACGTGCCATAAGACAATCAAAATAATGGCCAAACTACATGAATTGAACTTCAAATTGCTCCCACATCCCCCGTATTCGCTAGATTGGGAGCCAATCAGCAGTCACTGACTGTTCGCAGACCTAAAAACCCTCGTTTTTTTGTCACTTTTGTTAGATCGGCTCTGAAAAAACGTATTTTCTTTGTTAGGCCCGGGACTTTTCGGCCCAGTTACATACAGCCCAGTTACGTATGTAAATATCTGTGAAATAAAAATGAGTTTTCTTTAGCGTCTGCCTCCTTATGCAGTAGTTCCACCTTTGCAGCGATGCCTTAAATTAAAAATTTTTATATTGTTTCCATTTTCCGAAGGATGTGCCATATTTGTCTACTTACATACTTGCTCACTTGAATATCTCCATACTCCCTTAATGCTACTTCCAAAGACTGCAAACGTATCTCGGCCTGTTGAAAAGATATGTACGTATGCGTGGGTATGCGCTCTTTCAACTGATTGCACCATTCGTCTACCATAATAGCCTTTCATATCTGCTTACAAACCTACATATGACTCATATGGCTATAAGTAGACCCACAAAATTACGACCATCACCATCACTCTGTTGCAATGGACGGTGGAAAATTTCGAAAATTCCAGGTTAAACAAATAAGAGTTTGATGATTATGTTAGAGCAGTTGAATTACGCCCACAAAGGTCCAAATGAGCTACTTGTATGTAGTATTTACCCGTAGATGAGCGGTCACTTGTGTTGTGCTACTTTTGCGGCAAGCTGACATCCACACAATTGCCGTACACAGGGTGTGTTTTATGTTCCGTCTTGATTTGGTTCGGCCACCATTTTGGCATGAATGCCTATTTACTCTCTTAAAGGATGCTCAATAATCATTTATTATCGCTCACCTAATATCTGAGCAGTGTGTCGAAAAAATTTTGTTTAAATAATTCCTCAACTGTGAATACGCGTAAAAAGTTACGTGGTTATTTTTATGTTAGTCAAAGTAAGTCAACCATTTATCATGTAATGAATAATGAACTGGAAACTTAAGTCAACATACATCAGCAAATATTGTTGCGGTGATTTTTTTAATGTCTCAGTATCTAAGTACCGATTGGGAAACTCACATTTTCGTATGTACGTACAAAATTATGTTTTATTTATAAATGGTTAGAGAACATCCAATCATAAAACACACCCTGTATATGCGTCTATATGTCATTAAACAATTCATAAGCAATGGGCCGTTTACTAAAAAAATAAGCGAGAAATGATAGCAGATTTCAACCCAGCGCCTAGCCGCTGAGAAAAACAAATTCAAGAATCCTTAGATTCATGACCTATGAAGTTCGCGTCTGGTGATCAACTCTTAAGAAGAAAACTTCGATCAAGCAGCTATACAGCATTCAAAGAGAAGCTAGCCTTTGTATTAGAGGGGCTCTGAGCACAACACCAACATCAGGGTTAAATGCCATATTTCATTTACTGCCGATAGACCAGTTTTGTAGAAAAATCAGCTCTAAGATCGAGAGTATCATCAATGCGTACAACGAATAACAAGAATCATTTGCGTATTCTCAGTCTATTGCCTTCTTCTTCTTCTTAATTGGCGCTATAACCGCTTACGCGGTTTTGGCCGAGTTTAACGAAGCTCGCCAGTCGTTTCTTTCTCGTGCTAACCGGCGCCAGTTGGACACACCAAGTGAAGCCAAGTCCTTCTCCACCTGAACTTTCCAACGCAGGGGAGGCCGCCCTCTTCCTCTGCTACCACCAGCTGGTACCGCATCGAATACTTTCAAAGCCGGAGCGTTTGTATCCATTCGGACGACATGACCCAGCCAACGTAGCCGCTGGATCTTTATTCGCTGCGCTATGTCTATGTCGTCGTAAAGCTCATACAGCTCATCGTTCCATCGTCTGCGATATTCGCCATTGCCAACGTGCAAAGGTCCAAAAATCTTACGCAGAATCTTTCTCTCGAACACTCCAAGCGTCGCTTCATCGGATGTTGTCATCGTCCAAGCTTTTGCGCCATACGTTAGGATTCCGATTACTACTGACTTTTATGGCTTGGTGGATTCACACCTTGACAGGCCTTATACGTTCAAATTTCCATCTAGCGAGGTCTGGGAAAATGGTTAATTACTTTATAAAAATGGAGTCAGTGTACTTTTAGATACCGGCGGTTCTAAACTCAACGATAAAGTACCATCAGTATACCTTTCCGCATACGTGATCATCGCAGGGTATTCCAAGCTGTAGTTTTTGGCGATTAACGAAAGCCTTTTAGCTCTCAATAAATACACAATTACAGTCAGAGTTATCTACATTTATTCCGATTGTAGGGCAGCTCTGAAATCGTTTCAATAAAGGAAACAGTGGTGGAGTGTAATAGACACTTAAGAATACTCGCACACTTTTTCTCTATAACTCTATTTTGGGTGCGGGCCACAATAACATTGAGGGTAACTGAAGGGGGCGAGTTAGCTAAACCGGGCACTACGCTCCAAATTACTCAAGATAAAGTTGACAAAGTTGCCCTTGGCATCATGTACGCAGCACCTTAAGTATTCCCAACAATGTCTGTAGAGAGGGATGTAGCATTAGTAGGCAGACATTGCCAGACTGGAGTATGGGTCGCTAGGAGGTCTCGGCGGCCTCGGTAGTCGAGCGTAAGTGCACTAGCCTGCCATCCAAGAGGTCGTGGGTTCGAGTAAAGCACACATAAAGCACGATCGTCGCACTTTTCCAAACTTTCCTACTTTACTAGTTTCTATTAAAAAAAGTATTCTTTAAGCCCAACAACCTTATCCTTCCAACCCTTACTCCCGCACAAAAGTCAGCGCATTACTTGCATTTTGGCTGCTAAAGCAAGCAAAACACAAAGAAAGTGGCGCTAGCAAAATGAAGCGAGCAATCGCAGTAATAGCGCAGACACACTAAATTTAGCGAAGTCCTCAACATCTATGTGATCCTTCTGCCAGAGAAATGTGATACGCAAATGGCGCTTCAAGCAGTAAGAAGGCATTCCTTCTAAGTGGGCATTCCCACTATTTACTATAGGTCTGGTAGCGGTAGACTCATCACCTACCCAGTCAGAGAGCAAATAGATTAATGAAACCAACGCAAGACTGAGTCTTGTCGAGGCTCTATGCTTCCCTATGCTCCCGAGTAGAGTGAGCAAGGAAAAAAAAGGGAAGGCATGACAGTAGAATTGGGGAACTGTGTTTTGACCTTTGCAGAGACTGTCAGGATGCAGAAGAGGAAGAGACAGTTGAACACCTTTTATGTATGCGGGTGCATGGCTCTGTGTAGGAGAAGGTTGAATTTGCTCCGTTTTGGTTTTCTGAACAGCATCGCGGATGTTGCATATATAAAATTTAGTAGGCTAACTAGATTTATAAAGTCCACAGGATGATTTAAAGAGAACAAAGTGGAGTAAGGAAGGGATTTTTCCGATGGCATCAAAATTGGCCTCTAACTGGCCTAGGTGCGTCGTACGACAGCTACTTTACCTAACCCAACCTATACCAAAAACAATCCGCACATAAAGAAGAAACAACTATCGTATAAATCGTTGCTTTATAGTGGATCTGTATCGGTATACTAGTACCCATATTTTCATTGCAATAGCAATCATCAATAACACTAGGTCCAAATCATACAATTTGTATATAAAGTCGGTCGCTGAGTCTGAAAATCATTTTTCCATTGATTGCAATTAAATACAGTTTAACAAGTGGACAACACAGCATTGATTTTATAATGCCATTAGTGGGTAGGTAGGATAAAACCTTTAGCCTTAAAGAATCCACTGATGAAGTAAAACAAACCTATATGAAACTGCTCTGAGTGCGATGAATATTCTATTCTAGTTACATCGGAAGAAGTTGGTGAAGTAGGTAGGTAAGTAGGTGAAATGGTTGAAGTAGCAGTCCGGCACTCCCCGTTTCGATATCTTTATACGACAGCCAACAGGAAGATATCTACAGACAGCCAGAGCTGTTAATGTAATGGAAAGGAATGATTGGATTAAGGTTGGCGCACTACTCCAGGCTGTCGAAGAAAGAATAACTCAGTGACCTTAATCGTCGAACTGCCAAACCCGGACATTTGCAGAGAAAGTGCTCAACAGTCTCCTCCTCAGAAAGATCCACACATCTTCTGCAATGCGGATTAAAGGGTAAGCGTAGTTTTTCCGCATGTGTGCCGACCTTCCAACGACCGGTAAAAACAGTTGAGAGTTTGGAATTGAATGGCGTGAAGTCCCTAGCACTTTTTGATTTCTGCGTCTATTGTACTGGGGCTAAAGGGTTTTCGAAATAGAACATGAAGAAATGGAGCTCCATCTTTTCTGCGCTTTCCTGAGAAATAAGTTGTACAATAGCCCTTTAACAACAGTCAGGAGACTACCAATGACCGGGAAGAGGTCTCTGAGGCCAATTCAGTCCCCTTCCTGGCAAGCTCATCCGCAATTTCATTTCCCTCTTTGCTCCTATGTTCTGGTACCCAGATCAGATAAATGTTACCTGCACTCCCAAGAGATTTGATCTCCTCCTTACAGGAGCTAACAATTTTGGATCTGCCTCATGGCGTCGTCAAAATCTTGAGGAGGTAGAAAAATTGGCCGACTGCTCCGACTTCCGTTCACAGATTGGAGTGAAGACAGAGGTGCCAGCTTCGGCCTCTCGTTTCAATCCTTCCTATTTGGAAAGATTGCCGTAGCAAGACCCTCGAACTCCAGTTTAATCCCTTTCGGAACCCTTTCCCACCAAACTAGGCACACAGCACGACCTGTGGCTTGAGTCCCCATTTTTTGCCGAACATAGATTTGCAAGAATAGAAGGCTACTAGCTTTAACCCGCGGCCCCGCTCGTGTAGGCGTAGTTTTGAGGGATTTTGGATATGTATGTAAAAGAATTACAAACAATAATTTCATAGAAAATAATTTTTTATTAATAACCATAATATTCCAATACCCGGCATCCGTTGCTATGCCTCGTTGAATAAAATCAAAGCAACCAATCAGAAAAATATCAAGCAAAATTATTTTTATTAATTTTCTATCTCAAACTGCTTTTGAACTTTGCATTTGGGTCATAGTTGAACAGCTTATGCGGGTTATGAAGTCTAGAGTGTGCTATAAATAGGGGGAAATAGGAAAAACTAAGATTTATTAGATTAAATTTATTAGTGACAAATGAGTCACCACTGGCGTGGCCTGGGGGTTGTTTCTAAAATGTTTTAATCCATTTTCAATTGACTTGTACCTCAGTTGGTATAATTAAATCTGGAGTTCGTTTTCATCTGGCAGTCACAAAGGCCCTTTTTTCACGAATCATAATGTGATCAAGAGTTGCTGAAAGACATTTTTTCTAATGAAGAAGAAATTTAACACTTTAAGAAAGTGTTTTCTCCGTTTTGGAGCTGTTTTTTGGTCTGGCGCAGCCCACCTACCTCCACATACCTGCTGTCGCAAATCTCCATGGGCGCTTTCTGGTTTCTTGGCCATTTGAAAAATTGCACTGCATGTTGAAAATGGATTCTCTGCTGTTGGTATTGTTGTTGCTCTCCTCGTGTGCCGTAAATATTTCTGCTGCTGTTATTACTGCTATTATCCTTTCTGCAGTTGTTATAACTGCACTATTCTCATTCATTGTGCTCGCACACACACACTTACACACTTGCGCTCACACAGAGAGGTTAACTTGTTATTTTTATTGCTCTACTGCCACTGCTGCTTTCACTTGTAATACAAGCATAAATTGTTGCAGATTAAGTGCTCCAGCAAAACGGCTTAAGGTAAATGAAATGTGGCAGCGAAAGAATGAAGATGTTCGTGAGATATGTACACATATGTATGCACATATAAACCCAGATAATATAATATAAATAAATCTGATAGCTGCAGCGAAGATTGGCCAGAAGTTCCTGTACGAATTTTTTGAAATTTTATTGTAAATTCACATACAAATAAATATCAACATATGGCCCTATGCAGTACAGGAAGCTATACTATAAAAATATTAAGCCAATACAAAAATTATTCATCACGCACTAATTTTTAGCTAATCTTTTTCGAAACATTGTTATGAAAATTATTATTATTCTAATTTTTAACTCAAGTGATTTTGTGCATCGTACGTCAATCATATTTCAAACTTTTGGATTAAACAGTGTCAGTACTTTAACAGATACGCAATGAAGTGCGTAGGGGACAAAATAAGCATTTTCATTACATAAATCATTTTTTTTTTAAATGGTAAAAAAAATATTTAAAAACAAAATTGCTACTAGAAAAGCAAATCTTCTTCATTTGTAGCTTCGTGCTGTACACTTCTGAATGGTAGTCACGCACCAACCCATTCAGCTTTAGCGACTGGGAGAGAACGTTTACTTAATTTAAAAATAATTAAGAAAAACCGAAATAAAATACGTTTTAAAGAACGAGTAAATCTATGACTGGCGACTAATAATACGACGATCTACGGTACTTAGTAATAAGTCAGGATTTGCCTGACGCCTCGGGATTAAATTACATGGTAAAAAAGAAAGAAATACTCCAATATACATTAAAGTCGGCAGGTTGTGCAAATAGTGATGTTAGTAACTAGAGAAACTCTCCAAAGATTGGCAATTCCTGGCTAGCAAAGGCGAATTAAGGATGAAAGAAGTGTTATTTTGATTCTTTTTTGAAATGTTTTTTTGTAAAAATCAAAAGATGTACATTTTTTTGAAGGTTTTTGGACTACACAATTATTATAAAGGGTAACATTTATGACTGACGGGCGGCCGCCGTAGCCGAATGGGTTGGTGCGTGATTACCATTCGGAATTCACAGAGAGGTCGTTGGTTCGAATCTCGGTGAAAGCAAAATTAATAAAAACATTTTTCTAATAGCGGTCGCCCCTCGGCAGGCAATGGCAAACCTCCGAGTGTATTTCTGCCATGAAAAAGCTCCTCATAAAAATATCTGCCGTTCGGAGTCGGCTTGAAACTGTAGGTCCCTCCATTTGTGGAACAACATCAAGACGCACACCACAAATAGGAGGAGGAGCTCGGCCAAACACCTAACAGAAGTGTACGCGCCAATTATTTATTTATTTTTAACATTTATGACTCCAAATGAACTCCAATAATCCATTACGAAAAAACCAAAAAATGCTCAACGAAGAAACAGCTCAGAAATTAACTGAAAGTTAGACTGAAAATACATAGAATTTTTCATTTTTGAAATTGCTCATTTCGGATTCCAAAAAATAAATTCTAAAATCTTTAATATAAGAAGGTGCATAGCTCATAAAAAGGCATTTTAGAATACATTCGATTAGCGATTTTTCTTTCTAAGAGGACTAACAAACGGAGATAAATAAGACTGTGAGATACACTCAATTTGAGGATTCTGCCAGCGAAAGAATATACTAAACAGACACACGAGCTAAAGATAAAATTGGAGTATCCTACATCCCTTCAGGATGGCCTTACAAACCCACATAATATATGTAAGGGGTGCACACCGCCTGAATAGAGTATTGCATTTTATTTGTCTAAAAAGTAAAAAAAAGTAGCAGTAACGCTTCGAAGAATTCCATTCCAAAGTACATTTCACGAGCATTTGGATAGAAAAAATTTATGCAATCATTGGAAACGGCGAATGTTCACACCGTCCGACAAGCGGAAAGCTAACCACGCTGGAGTTTTAAGGGATAACATAAAAGCTAAGGGATTAAAAGAAATTTACTGGAGACTGCGTTTTCGGTGACATTTTCTTTTTTTTTTTTTCAAATTAAAAACGGAGTTGTTGGAATGATGCCTTTCGGACAACAGCGAAATAAAGGCGACTGCGAAAAACAGTTTTGAAGATAAATCTAAAGAATAGGTGCTCTGTACCCTTATGCATTATGAGGTCCTCGTAGGTAGGTAGTTTTGACAGCGCGTCGCGCATAGGAACAGCGGTGCCACGTAGACTACAAAATGGGTCCGTTGTGAGCTGCAGGGGTTGGGCTACATTTCCCCTTCCAGAATAAACCCTCCTGAGCTTTGAACAAAACGCAAACGGATGCCTAAAGTGTGTAGATTACCCATATTCATTAAGAAGTATGATCTTAAATATCGGTTTTTGCTTCTAGCTAGAGCCGGGCATATGAAATAAATGTGTTGATTTGTTTCCAATTCCTCCTCATTTAATTTCAATTCAATTCAATTTATTTGATTTGTTTTGTACATAGTAAGACAGAGTCTTGTGGTAGTACATCTTCTTATAATTCTAGAATACGAGGATGGTATACATAAAAATTCTACTTAGATTTAAAAATATTTTAACTATTAAACTTATAGACTAAAACTTAGAGTAGTAAGTGAGAAGAAGAGAAAGATGGTGGGAATGGGAGAAGAAAAGGGGTATTAAAGGTTAGAAGTAATTAGAAACTGCAGTTTTAAAACACCTTGCTTGTTTTATAAGCTTTATTGTAGTTGGTATAGAATTCCATAGTTTAATGGCACTGACAAAGAACATGCGTTCTGATTCCAAGTAAGTGTAAGTCGGAACAATTAGATTCAGTGTTCGGGTGCACTGGCATTGTTTAATGTTTTTATACAGGTACAATGGTTTTTGTGTGTATATTAGTTTATGCAGGAACAAAACAGAGCGTATTTTGAGATACGAGTCGAGGTTATGATCGAGAATCTGTTTTGAGTAGACAGATATATGGTCATATTTCCTTTTTTCAAACACGAAACGCGCTGCATTATTTAAAGCGATTTGCAATTTTTGTTTCGAATTATTATCAAGCCTGCAATATACTAATTCAGCGTATGATACATGAGGAACAATGAGTGATCTAACAAGTTTTAATTTAGTTTGCCGTGGCAGTAAGTAGGCAGTACAATATAGCTTTCTAAGAATATTATATACCTTGTTTACAACAAAGTTTACATGGTCAACGCATGATAGTCTTGAATTTATTCTGAAACCCAGGTTAGTTACTATGTCATCAAAGTTAATATTTACTTCATTAAGTAATATTCGCGGCAAAGAGCTAAGGTCATACTTTGAATGAGAAATAGTAATCGCCTTCGTCTTTGACTCATTTAATTTTAAGTTGTTAGATTTGGACCAGTTAGAAATACGTGTGAGGTCTTCATTAAGCCTTGCTATCAAATCTTCAATAAGACCTATTGGCCTTGACAGGTAGATCTGGGTGTCATCAGCATAGAGGTGAATCGACGAATTTTGGCAACACTCAACAATATCATTAATGAAAATGCAAAATAAAATTGGACCTAAAATAGAGCCCTGCGGCACACCTGACGTAATTGGTTTTAGACTTGAGTAGTTATCGCCACACTTAACTTGTTGTAGCCGATTCGAGAGGTAACTTTTTATTAGTTGCAGAGAAAATGCTCCAAACTTATAGTGATAGCACAATTTTCTCAGTAAAATGTTGTGATCAATAGTATCAAATGCTTTTGAAAAATCGAGTAATACTAGCACTGTTAGGTAGTTTTTATCATAAGCAGAGCGAACATCTTCA
Organism: Anastrepha ludens; assembly: GCF_028408465.1. Classification (NCBI taxonomy): domain Eukaryota; kingdom Metazoa; phylum Arthropoda; class Insecta; order Diptera; family Tephritidae; genus Anastrepha; species Anastrepha ludens. Next base: position 3,847,589 of record NC_071499.1, on the reverse strand, counting down.
AAAATTTTAAGCATAGCTGTGGTGCAACTATGCAGACTTCTGAAACCCGACTGGAAATTACTCAGCAGATTATTCTTGTCCAAGTAGCAGGTAATTTGTCGGGCCAAAAATTTTTCAAATACTTTCGATAGGGCAGGTAAAATGCTTATTGGTCTGAAGTGCTGAGGAGCGGTAGAGCATTTTGTTTTTGGCACAGGTATTGTATTTGCTGTCTTCCAAAGATATGGAAATGTAGATGAGGTGATTGAAAAGTTAATTATGTGCGTAAGTGATGGTATTACAAATGGTAGAATAATTTTAAGAAATTTAAGGCAAATGCCGTCGGTCCCTATAGCATTAAGTTTGACAGTATGTATACACTGTATCAAATCCATCTCTGTTGCAGACACAAATTCAAACTCACCGTCATCAACATGCTTTCGTAGAGGAACTTTTACAGGTATGTCGAGTGGAGCCCTGTTAGATGCTAGGTAGTGAGTATTTAAGATTTCTGGGTCCAAATTCATTCCTACAGCTACGAAAGAAATCATGCATGCAAACCCCTAATCTCTCATTAGAATAGGTATTTTTCTGCATAGCACACCACCAGACAACATTTCCATATAGAAGGATGGGTCTGACGACAACAGTATAAAGCCAATGAGCAACCTTAGGATTAATTCCCCAGGTCTTACCCAAAAGCTCTCTTATAGGCATAAAAAGCTAGGCTCGCTTTCCTAACTCTTTCTAAGATGTTTGGCTTCCAGGTCGATTTCCAATCTATGGCACTTCCAAGTACTTGGTTTCTTCCGAAATCGCAAGAGCTTCTCCCTTTAGTATAATTGGACTTAACTGAGGGATTCTATGTTTAATAGTGAACAATCACTTTCTGCTCACCTAGAAATTATATCTTGAACATTTTGTATCAGGTCTCTTAATGTAGATACAAACTTACAGAGACAGAAATAACAATATAATAGGCGTAAGCTATCACTTTACAACTCACCGATTCTATTATTAAAAAGTGCGTTCCAAAAAAAGGTGAGAAGACTCCGCCGTACCGTGTACCTCTACTCACCAATTTCCTGAGCACCTCCTACATTCGCTTCAATGATTCTGCTGGCACTCCTCAAAATTATAACCAAAAACTTAATACAATCCCAATGTAAGGAATCTTCTACTTCATGTTATAAAATATTTTGGTGTTTCATGAACTGAGATTCGAGCCCAGGCACTGTCGAACGATAGTCACGCACCAACCCATTGAGCTGCGGTGCCGTGGCTCTTTAAACCTTACGATATTACCCTTCCAATTGAAGTTCTTTAGTCGCAGTGGTTAAGAATGGACCTATAGTCAGATTTTAGTTCCCCCCTTATCGTCCAACTTTTTAATTGTATATCGATTTACTCATAAAAGAAGCTCAAAGCGAATGTAGAACCCTCAGCTATAATTTCCGCAAGCATCTCAAAAACACAAAGGAAGAATTGAATTTTAAACTTAAATTCAAAAGTTTTCTCATTGCATGAAACTTTAACCAACATTTACAGAATTTGACTATCCTTGTGAAAATTGTAGCGAGCTCTCTGCCATGGCTTAGACCATCCCAATGCGCATATTAAACGTAATATTTGTATGTTAGGTTCAGTAATAAGATTTTATCAGAGTTAAATTGCAGTATTACAATCACCTGAAGTAATAACAATGTTTCACAATAGACAAAACACCAGTGCATCGACTCCTTCGACATAAATTTTCTTTACATTAGGCGCTTCCCTACCCCGGCCGTCGCTATTCAGGCTTCACCTGAGAAAGTAGCCACATCTGACAGTAAAATTTATACTGCTTGTTGAAATTCAATCACTTTGTGGTGCGGATGCAGCTTTCCATTCAATGTGCTTTTGTTCCATAATTTTTTTTGTTGTAGATGCTCGTTGCATGTTATCTTTCCTTTGGTGTTCAGTAAACATTTACTTAATTTCCTTAGATTTTTGTTGCAAAAGCTGAAGGAAGCTGAGATGCACGAATGATGCGTGCATGTATAAATACACAAGTATGCATGTGTGTGTGTGTGCCTGTGTGTGTTTATGGGTGTGTGTGTGGCGAAGGCACTCATTCGCACATAATCATATTGAATGTCTGGCATCTAACAATACCGAGCAAGCTACTAATATGCACACACACACACACACACACACACACATTTATATACAGAACATGTAAAGGCACTCCAAAAGGATTTGGCAACAGCTACTAAATATTGCTTTCGGTCTTCCCTACATTCTTCATGTTCGCCCGTTTGTTGGGATATATGAACGTAAGTATTTTGTTGCCAATAACAGGATTTACTAAATTTTTGTGAGCGATGTGGGTGAGTCGAAAACACAAAGGATTTAATATGCAACATCTCTGTGTAAATTGTTGCTCTTTTTTAAGGATAATTTGCTTTTAACAAGATTTCTGCACCAATGTTTACATATAAATTTTTGCTATGTGGCCTTGCGATATCAAACTGAAATTGCCTCTTGTAGATATTCACATATCCAGGCACAAGACTAGACTCGAGCATAAATAAGATAGAAATGTACATATGTATGTATGTATCCTTACTGGCACCTTTCTTTTCCTAATTGTTCTCACCGTAAGGTTTTCATAGGTTTTGTTATGTTGGACAGAACAGTTTACTTTAAGCAGCTACTGGCTAAATTTATCGTTATGTCTTGTCTTCTTGATGGTGAGATAACAGCTTAAGCGATTTTGGCCGAGCATAACAAAGCGCATCAGTCGTTCCGTTCTCGTTCTAACCGACGCCAGTGGGGCACACCAGCACAGAGGAGGGCTTCCTCTTCCACTGCTGGTACCGCATCGAAATCTTTCAGAGTCGGGGCGTTCGTATCCATTCGGACGACATGACCCAGCCAACGAAGCCGCTGGATTTTTATTCGCTGCGCTCTGTCTATGTCGTCGTAAAGCTCATACAGTTCATTATTCCATAGCCTACTCGCCGTCATTCAACGTGGAAAGAACCAAAAATCTTCTCTCAAACACTCCTCGAGTATTGTATTTGTCTTAAATCTTCTAGAATGCTTGTATTCTACTTTTGAATTACTCTCTTAAATGTCTGTTCTGAATTTTTGTTAGGCATTACTGAATAAATAAATAAAGAAACAATTAAAAAAACTAAAAAAAATATTCTTGAATGCAACTTTTATAAACTCCAGGAACAGACTTTTAGCACCTTAAATATTCATTGGAAATGCATAACTAATTTTCATAAATTACAATTTCAAATAAGGAAACTGAATCGCTTAAGTAATCGATTTCGATAAAATTAGCGAAAATTTATCGGTGTAGCTTTCGCTTATATTATTCCTTCCCTTATATAGGGTGGGCCATATAGCGCTTGCTTTTTAACCACTTATTTTTTTGAGAATGGTAACACAAATGACTTGTCAAATGTGTTCATAATTTACTTAAAGGTTTGACATTTACGAAATGGGACGCTATACGCTTGAACAAAATTGGGAAATATTGAAAACCTATTTCCAAAGTGGTGAGTCTTCTTCTTCTTCCGCGGTTACAGTAAATGGTGAGCGTTTTTGTTTCCAAAAATTGAAGAGGATGACATGGACGACATTTGGTTTCAACAGGACGGTGCAACTTGTCACACTGCCAAAGTTACACTCGAACTTTTGGATACCGTTTTTGAAAACCGAATAATCAGCCGAAATTCCGATATCAATTAGCCGCCTCGGAGCTGTGATTTAAGCCCGTTGGACTATTTGGACTAGTTGGGGAGCCGTTAAGGACAAATGCTATGCGAACCATCCAGAGACAATTGATGCTTTAAAACACGAAATCGAAATTGCCATTTATGAAATTGGAGCCCAAACAATCGAAAATGTGCTTTATAATTGGGTTACTGTAAAGCCAGTCGTGGCAGTCATTTAAACGATATTATTTTTCATTCATAAATGACAATGTTCAGTCTTCAAAATGAAAATAAAAATTTGAAAAAATATTGATTAGTTTTTTTTTTTTATAGCCGTTTCAAAAAGCAAATTTTACATGGCCCACCCTATAGTTTACCAAATGTTTTTCTTTCATTTGACATTTGTCTCTGGTTGAACACTCGTAAAAAATGCTAGTCAGATATTGCCGTAGTCGTATGGTAATTTAGCATTTCTGAGGTACTATGCGAGAGATCTTAAAGACGCCTATGCTAGAAAAACTTGCATATATAACTCCCAAGTTCGTTCTGTGCTCGAATATGCATCTTTGGTGTGGAATCCAATCTGTGCCTCTCTTTCAAATAGAATGGAAAGGGTGCAACGGAATTTCATTTGATTCGCTCTACAACATTTTAATTTCTCTGATCCATAACCACCCTTCAGCGTTCGGTGCATGGTAATAAATCTGGAATCCCTTGGAAATAGACGTACCCTTCAGTTCTTCATGTTCGTTTTTAACGTTTTTATATTTGTGGTTCTGTTGAATGTTCTGAAGTTCTTTGCTATCCATTTAACGTTACAACAATCAAACAAAACTACTATAACTTTGCCCCTATTACGAGGGTGAGTTAAATAGAAAAATTATAGATTCCAGTGATTTTGTGTTGCCAAGATATCTTCCCCATTCGAGAATTCGAGAATTCGAGAATTGCGACTCACTATTTATAATGGATCTCTTGTGGTCCAGCTTGTCTGTAAGATTCTTGTAACCATTGACGTGAATAAATAAAAAAAATTAACAATACTCCCTTCATGGATTTTTGTGGGAAGAAACTTCCCGGCTAGCTAAGCCGAAAGAAAGATCGGGAAGGATTTTAATTCTTGGTCTTTTTTGGAATACTTTTCTTTTCTTTTTGTTGTAAAAATCAAGAATTTTACTTTTCCTACAGGTTTTTGGACTGCTCATTCTATTATAAAGGGACTTAAAAAATATCAAGAAAGTGCACTAAATTTTCAATTATAACTCCAAAAGAAATCCGGTAAACCAAAAAAGGTCAAATACCTACTATTTCAAAAAAGCGCCGAAATTCACTGATAATTAGTCAAATACACCTTGCTTTCATTTTGGAGCATTTTTTAGACTCATTTCAGAGTGAACGAAAAAAAATCAGGGCTTCAGAAATACCTCACTTATGAAGGGAACGCTTCGATATAAAAAGTCTTGTAACTTATTAAAGAGTCCTCTTGTATTTTTTTTAGTTAGGCCTTTAGGTCTCTATTAAAGAATGCTGGAAAACGGATACAAGTTTGACTTTGGGATAGACTTAATTTGAAGATTCCGCGAACAAAAGAAAATATGAATCAAGCCAAGTAAACGAGGTAATTAAAGATAAAAATTAATCACCTGAAATTTCACGATAACTTACAAATCTTACAGGACAGATAGACAATGCACTTCCCCTAAATTTAATATTAAATTTTAATTGCATTTGCTTAAAAGCTCAACTGAAGTAGTTGTAATAATAGTTCGTCTGCTATTCTGCCACCTAACATATTTTGAAATTGATTTTTTAAGCGAATAGTCTTTTTAGTAAAGTCGCGAAAAGGTTAAAATTTCCCCCATCAGCTTATTGCTATTTCCAATTACCGTTGTGTTAAACCAAACTCAGCTCTGCAACTGCCGTAAGCTTTCGTTAATGATTATCGATCCATTTGAAAATGGTTTTACTTAAAAAAAATACCTGCAGTGGGTAATCTTAACATTCGTTTTTTTAATATATGGCCCTAAATTTGAATTATTCTTAAATAAAATTTGAAAAAAAATCATTTAGGAGAATAATAATTAGATAGGAGTTTGACATATCTTTTTCTATTCAATATATTGGCAATGGTTAAAAAATTTAATTCCCATAAACAGAATACGACAAGAAATCACAAAATAGTCAAGAAATCATGTTTTATTATGATTCGGTTGTCCCATACGGTAGCAAAATAATTATAAAAAAATTCACCAAATTAATACTTACTAAATCCATTGTTTCTAACAACATCGGAAAAACGTTATTTTTTGCGGATAATCTGGCCCGATTGACGCCCATTCTTGCTGTAAACTTTCTTTAAGTTCCCTGGGAGAAGAAACCGGCCTCTGTCGCATATCCCGCTCCAAGTCGTCCCACAAGTTTTCCATAGGGTAGCAATAACTGCCAATTATAGGGCAGCCACTCTCGTACATTAGGCTCATTGTCTTCGTACAGTTTGAAACTAGACATAAGACCGATTCCCTCTCCTGTTTGCTTAAAATTCCGGCTTAAAATATTCAAATATATTTCCTTATAACATTTCGCTATGGAAGCAGAAAAAATTGCGCTGGTGCTCTTATTATTATGCGCGGATCAAACACCACAAATCCACCAAATTACGCTTGACAAATTTAAACAATTCCAATCCAATGAAATTACAATTAAAAATCATTTTCGGTTGACCACCAGCGCAGCAACAGAATCGGCGTGTCCTGCAAACGTCAACTTGCATTCTCTACATGTGGCTGCGGCTGGCCCACAATGGATTTACGGCATAACACGCCTAGCACGCCCAGCTCGCAACCAGCCTGGGGCACATGCGTATGGATTACTGTGGCCGCAAGCCGCTGGCATGCATAGCTCACACTGATTATTTGGCGAATCGGCATGGCGTACGCGGTTTGTAGTCAAATTCATGGCAATCGAAGAGGCGGAGGCGAAAGTGGGGGAAGGTAAGCTTTGCAAGGCGCGACTGCCAGTATTTTAATTATTTATTCCGCATATCGAAGGATCGCCCCGCGCACATTTTTGCTATTATTTATAAAATGTTTAATCAACCAGAACAATTTGCGTGCTTTGTGTGCATTAAAAGGTCGTGTCGTAGAGGAAAATCGATTCAGTTTGCGATATTTTTACGCTCATAATTAGAATTCCTAAATGAAAAACTATTTAAATTAACAAAATTCCAGCGAATTTTTCATGGGCTACAGGCTGAATGCACACACGCGCGTACTGGTAGCCACGCTTTCACTCACGCATTTGTGAACGGCGGCTAATGGTATCGAATAACTTTAAAACACAGCCTTCGATGAAGTGATACACTGAGAATTCAGTAGTATTGAAAAAAAAAATTATTTAATGCAAATTAAATTATTTTCTTTATGACCTTTCAGATAAAAAAAAGTTGAAAAAATGAATTTTTTTAATTCAAAGCTTTAGTTTTGCACAAAGAGATGAAAAATTGCGAAACATTGCAAATATCAAATGAAATAATGTACGGAATTTCACAAATGAAAACCGTTATAGGTATAGATCAAAGGTAAATTACGAAATGCAATTTATTGCAAAAAGGTCGCCTCGCAGTGCAGATATTTGGAATTGAAATATAAATTATAAATTTGAAATTCGAGCCAAGAACTCTCAGTAACTCCTAAAACATCCAGGCTAAAAAGCCCATTGTATACAAAACTCTGGAAAGTAAAAGGGTAGATAGTCAAGGAGAACAGGAGAGAAGTGACAGAGAGAAACAAAGAGGATAGATTAGAGACAGAGACAGAGATAGCTAGTCCTGTGAGAATTTTCTAGCTTTTTTGGCAAATCTGAAAATATCCTCGAGTTTGAGAGAATAAATTTCACTGATTCTCATGACATCGGAACCCAAAATGAATAGCCTTGCTCTAGCAAAGGCTCTACACTCACAGAAAAAATGCTTAGTGATTCCAATGGTGGTCGGCATATGTTGTGGGTTCTGTCCTGAATAATACCAACTATCAACGGAACATCTTTCCAAGTTGCAAGTTTTAGTAGAAAGTTCGACAGTTTTCTGTTCGGGTATGTCACAAGACACTTGGCAGCTCTGCAGCATTCTAGACCGGACTATCGCTTTATATGTAAACTGCATGCTTATCACTGATACAGTTCATGATTACTGTAGAACTGATACAGATTATTGGCATCTGATCCAAGTGGGGCCTCCGCTGGGTCTTAGAACCCATCAAAATACAAGCTTATTCTGTCTTACCAACGTATAAAAATTATTCCTCATAAGCCCCTCGACGCGAGAGTTATTGGAAAGTTTTAGATTCATATTTTAAATAAGACTTATAGGCCACTGCCAGAGTTTTCGACGACTGAGACATGGTACAGCACATAAGGATCAGTAACTCCGCTGGCTGGGTCTGGCCTTCCGCATGAGTGTAAATCCTCTGCCACTGATGCAGTTCGTGCGGATGTTAACAGAGGAAGTGGTGACCTTCTCTGCATGGGAAGTACTCAGAAGTAATTGGAGAATTTTTTAGCCAAACCAAAAGCATAAAATTTTGTTTAATTCAATTCCTCCTCCAATGTCTCTCGAATGGATTTGTAACTTTTCATTTGGTTAAATCTGCGCACACAATCAGTCCAATTTAAGTCCATGCGAAAAGTAACAACTAAAAAATTTGACACTTTAAATCACATTTAGCATGCAGTTGTTTGCGCTATTCAGAAATAATCAATTTAATTATCCATTTTTCTGTATTTGTCGTGTAAATAAATCGGGATTGGTATTTTTTTTTATTTCTGTTTATTAATGACATAAAAACAGCTGCAAACCATTTGAGGGCAATTCGGACGAAAAAGCTCTTTAAATATATGTAAATGTTATCGTATAGGAGAAAATATAAAAAACCCTTATAATTATAGAAAAAAAGTATTTTTTTTTTATGAGGTGGGGAAGCAGCACAAGTAGCGGCAGAAGTATACGCCTCAGCGGCTGCGTGTTTAATGCTGCATTAAATCGTTTTTTCCTCATTCCCTTATACTTTTTATTAGCCTGCTTGAATGCGCTGTTACTGCTCAAATTTTCACGAGAATGAGTTAAATGGGTTAATGTGTGTGTGCGTGAATGTGCTTATCGCATTTTTTCTTCTATTTCACGTTATTTTTTACTTGAACAATAAAGCTTAAACAATCCCCTTTTGAAATGCACTCAGTTACAAACACATTCAAGTACGTGCATACATATGAGGGCATAAGTATGTGTTACTAGGCAGCAAAGTAGTGTTAAAAAACTCTTAAGCGCATTATAATAGAAACACGAAAGTTGAGTGTGGCAAGAAAAGCGCCACCCTGGTTAACTGGTAGTGGGTGATTCGTTAATATCAGTTTCTGAATCGGCCTTCCGGGGGAATTTGCAACTTAATTTCGATAAAATTCACATCAGATTAAAATGGTTTCGCTCTTCTGGGTCATGAAATTAGAAACCATATAATTCAGTAAATACTAACGAAACACAGCGAAGCTGGTTGTAACCCACTTTTGTTAAAAAATCTATTCTTATGGGTAAGTAGGATCCGTTCCCTCTGCCAATGCTACTTGCTTTCAAAAAATTAAAAACAATAAAAAATTAAATAGAACCAGAATAAGGGTCAAGACCATTGGCGCCCACTTTCGTACTCCTGCTGTACTCCCCCCCCCATTTGGCCTCCCGAAACTTCCAGAAAGATAAAAAATGTATTCCTTTAAAGTCTTCCCAAGCCACTTTTCCAATATATCGAGAAACTTGCCCACCCGTTAGGATCAAGAATACTTATATAATCGCCTAAACTAACGTCTGAAAATACATAAGTCGGCATGCATCTTGGTAGAAAACTTTCATATTTTCATCAAACGGACGGCTCTCGGAATAAAACTCAGACTCCTATATTGGCTACTACATCCAAAGACTCATACTTTTCTCAAAAGCAAGCTCTTACTCTATACTGTGGCATACAACTATGGGGACCTGCGGCTAAATCAAACATCAAAATACTTCAAACATTCCAGTCGGAAACCCTCGGAGTAATCTCAAACGGGCCTTATTATATCACAAATACTCAAACTCATCATGAACTCAAGTACACACAATAAGTAAAGAAATAAGGAAATATGCTGCATCACACAACACACGACTCCAATAGCACTCAACCAACCCTCTTGTCCCAGAAGTAATTGTAAATCCCATAACCTTCACCGGAGTCGAGGGAAAATCTACAAAAGACTTCAAATGATAAAAAATTCGTCTAAATTATTATTTTTCATAAAATTAGTAAATGGTTGCACCACTGGGTGTATTACATAAATATTTCTTCTCTTAAATAAATTAAATAGCTTAAAGTAAAAATATTGCTTAATGTGCACACCGATTATATCTATATGGAAGAAAATGGTATTGGCCAATCACCGTGGTCGAATCACCGTTAGAGGCTCGTGACATTCGATTTTTCAATGATTTGGGCATGAGATGGGTCGCCGCAAAATTCGTACCAAAACTGCTCAATCTCGACCAAAAGCAGCATCGCATGATCATTGCTAATGAGACGTTGGACTCTGTCCGCGACGACCCAAATTTGCTCCAGATAGACCTAACTGGTGACGAATCGTGGGTTTATGGTTGTAACGTGGAAGCCAAAGCTTAATCATCTCAATGGAAGCTGCCGCAGGAACCGAGACCGAAAGAAGCGCGTCAAGTTCGGTTGAATGTAAAAGTTTTGCTTACCGTTTTTTTCGATTGCAGGGGCGTTGTGCATCACAAGTTCTTGCCACAGGGTCAAACGGTCAATAAAGAATATTACCTGCAAGTTATGTGGAATTTGCGCGAAGCAATCCGCCAGAAACGCCCGGATTTGTGGAAGAACAAAAAATGGCTCTTGCATCACGATAACGCCCCTGCTCACACATCAGTGCTTGTTTGCGACTTTTTGGCCAAACACACTAACACTAACACAGACGCCGTATTCCCCAGATCTGGCCCTTTTGACTTTTTCTTGTTTCCGCAACTGAAGAGGCCATGAAAGTACGACACTAAGCTACGGTTGACGAGATTAAGACGGCATCGAAGGAGGAGCTGAACAAGATAAAAAAAAATGATTTTTTGAAGTGCTTCGAGGATTGGAAAAAACGTTGGCATAAGTGCATAATATCTCATGGGGATTACTTTGAAGGGGACAAAATAGATATTAATGAATAAATAAATAATTTTTGAAAAAACACAAAATTCGCGATGTTTTTTGAACATACCTCGTATATATATATGATAAAGAAATATATTAAAAACAAAAAATAAAAATTGCGCCCAATAAGATAATAAGAAACAGTGCGTTGCTCAAAATTTTGTCAATGCGAACAGATTTTACCCATTTACTCGTAGGTAGCACGCGAAGCTACTTCCTAGAAGTGAGTTTGTATTTAAAAAATATGCAAAATATGGAAAATAACGAACCTACATATGTAAAGTAGTTATTTGCTACTTATGCTACTCCTTATACATAAATCGACATAAATAGTAAAAAAGAAATAAGAAACAGATCTGATAAAACATAGGTACAATAACAAAACTTATATAGGTACTACTTTGGTTCGAGTTGACGACCCGCTTGCGTTTGAACCTTCTGCGCAATAAGGACTACTTGAAAGTGAACTATTTGAAGAAAGTTTACCAAGTGCCACTCTTCTTAGCCATTCGCCTCTGAGGTTGGCTTCCCTCATTTCACTCAAGGATGCTAGACTTACAAGCTTTACTCTTTAAATATGGTGAAACGTGAAATTGTGAATGGAACTTCGGTTGACACATCACTTGGGAGATTCGGCAGCCGAATTCCGCACGATCATTTCACATGTATTCACACACTCGCCCAATCAGTCGTTGTTCAGATAGCAAAGAAGCAACTTTAGCGAAAACTGTGTTGATTTGTTTTTCGTATATCACCAACACATTCTCAGTTTTTTTGTAAGCATATCCCAAGCGACGGCAGCCTATCAGCTGATTTAGTCAAATACGTTCAGAGCCGAATAAGGGTCTGTTAAAGAGCACACCTCTAAAAATATTTTCATTACGCATTTCACACCAGGTTTATTTAGTTATTTGAAATAGGTCGCTCAATTACGGAATGTATCTGATCTAGATTTTTGTTCAATCACTGGGAATTTCAAAATTCATCGTAAGCACCTAAGAATTGAAACTGATTTCAAAGTGGGTGGTCAAAATGGATTTAAGAAGGATGGGAGATCATAAATGAAATCTCAAGCCCAGAGGCATACTTATATTCTAATTAAGCTTTCGAACGTAGGCCGCAATTTGTAATCTGGTTCTCGGTTTTGAATATCAATAAGATTTTTGGGTCGGTTTTATTGCTAAATCTGATTGTGTTGATCGAAGAGCATGAAGTCACGACGCTAACATAAGGATACTATAGCATCATTGACAATAAATGCTTCCTATGGGAGGAAAATGGTCACTGTTATGTATTTATTATGTATGTAATTGGCTCTTAAACCTTTTTTGGGTGTTTGGCCGAACTGCTCCTCCTCCTATTTGTGGCTTGCGTCTTGATGTTGTTCACTGTTACTAGATATATATAAAACAGCTCACGATATTCCACCAACTCATGCTATAATATCCATAAATCGTATATTTTGCAGTTTTAAGCCAGAGTTTGTCGAAAAACTGGCTTGTAGGAGGTATTCCGAGTTCGGATGCAGTACAAGCAAAAACAAAAAAAAAAAAAAAAAATGGGAAGAATACAATTTCGTTACTGGTTAAAAACTTGTACCAACCTGTGTTATTCCTTTAGTATTTTTAATTTGTATAAATATATATATTATTTCAATATGCTCTAATCCAAGAATTCTTAAAAATTTGAACAAACTTTTCCCGCAGATATAACATCATCTACCTTCTTGAATAACAAAAAAAAAATGTTAAGACTAAAATACACGTAGTACAAAAAAACCTAAACAAACCGAACATAAATTTTCCAGTATGTTGAGCGAATAATATGAAAAATAAGCCTGAATTCAAGTTGCCGATGCTTAGAAGCAGGCGAGAGGTTAATGGGCCAACTTGAAATATTTTTGCTTGAGAATGTCGTTATATAATATAACTCGGTATAGCTTACAAATATGTACGAGATTGTGTAGATGTGAAAGTTTGGTTTTTTTTTTTTGGTATTTATTTGCCTTTTGTATATTTCCTTTCTTTGTAGATATGCGTAGGGTATACAGCTTTTGGAATATAAATAGTCCTAAAAAATTGATGTCTAGTTATCAGTAGTAAATAACTCCTAGCCGGTATCTCTTTTTATGTAATCTTTGACATTTTGCCAGTAGAGAGATGTACGGTTTTAACCTTGGATACTAATACAATAGAAAAACCCGTTAAATTTATTGAAACTAATTATGAAAATAACCGATCTTTATATATTTATTTAATTAATAGTCTAAAAAATACAATATTTCTTACAGTCCATGAAAATGGATTAATGCTAAATAAACTAATCGAAGTAAAATTAAACTTATAATTAACTAGTTTCAATTGTAATGAGTGAAAGAAAAAGATAACATTTCTTATAATTTACAGAGGAAGATTATTAAGAATTTAGTTCAACAATTCATTTAGAACCCATTTGAAGTTTGAAGTGATTCTTTGTGGAAGAAAAACCCAGGCCGGTATGATTTGAAAGCGAATTAAAATCACCCAGAGTTCTAGATATCGGAGCATTGGAAGCATAATTAGTTCTTACCATCCCTAACCAGAAAAAATCATGATTCCGTAAACTTCGCTGAGGAATATTGAAATTGATTTTCTCGAGTAGCGATGGGGACTCAATAACCCCATTTATCAAATCGAAAAGGAAAGTAATGGAGAGAATAGGTCTCCTAATATCTTTTCATTGCATTGGCGCGTACACTTCTGTTAGGTGTTTGGCCGAGCTCCTCCTCCTATTTGTGGTGTGCGTCTTGATGTTGTTCCACAAATGGAGGGGCCTACAGTTTCAAGCCGACTCCGAATAACAGATATTTTTATGAGGAGCTTTTTCATGGCATAAATACACTCGGAGGTTTGCCATTGCCTGCCGAGGGGCGACCGCTATTAGAAAAATGTTTTTATTAATTTTGCTTTCACCGAGATTCGAACCAACGACCTCTCTGTGAATTCCGAATGGTAATCACGCACCAACCCATTCGGCTACGGTGGCCGCCTATATCTCCTAATATCTAGTGATTTTAAATTTATGAGCAAGCACCGACCTTTATAGGATGGAATTGGATCAGTGAAATTGAAAGAACGCAAAGCATAACGCACAAAAGCTTTCTGGACACGTTCAAGCCTATTAATATGACCAGCATAATAAGGTCTCCAAATAAAGACGGCGTATTCCAACTTCGAACGCACCAGAGACGTATATTATACAACAACTTTAGAGTATATGGATAAACAAAGTCCGAACTAAAACGTCGAATAAATGCAAGTACGGAATAGGACTGTGAAATGGCGTGATTTAAATGTTTTTGAAAAGAGAATTTAGAATCAAATACCGCACCAATATCAGTAATTTCACTTCGATTGAATAAGCTAGAGCCGCAAATGTGGTAGGAAGTGGGTATAAGAAAACAAGATTAAGAATAAGAAATATGTATAAAAACACTTGCTTATATTGAAATCTAGCTTATTTCTTTTACACCAAGCCACAAAGTTATCTAAATCAGATTGAAGGTTTAACGAGCCCACTGTACTTGCAATCCCCGAGTATATGTTGAAATCATCGGCATACAAGAGAAAACTTCCGTTATTACAACAACTAGAAATGTCATTAATAAAAAGTATAAAAAGTATGGGACCCAGTGTACTTCCCTGAGGTACACCAGAGGACGCAATAAAAGAAATAGACGACGCTCCATCAACATTAACAACAGTACAACGAGAGGAGAGATAGGAATTAATCCATTTTAAAAAAGTGGCATGGAATCCTATAGCACTCAATTTGGATATTAAAACCCTGTGATTAACTTTATCAAATGCTTTTGAAAAGTCTGTGTAAACAGCATCAACTTGAGTTTTTTTTTTAACGGTGATATTCAATATTCAGAGAGCACAGCAACATTTGAAAGAGTAGATCTACCATTAAGCACAACATATCGCAAAATTCATCTTTAGTAATGCAGCTCATTTCACACTGGATTGATTTAGTAACAAACAGATTTGCCACATCTGGGGAGGGCCTTCTCGAGTAATTTGAAAAAAATCATTCTTCTTCTTGTTAATTGGCGCGGTAACCGCTAACGCGATTTTGGCCGAGTTTAACCGCCAGTCATTTTTTCTCGTGCTAACCTGTGCCAGTTGGACACACCAAGTGAAGCGAAGTCCTTCTCCACCTGATATTTCCAACGCAAAAGAGGCTTTCCTCTTCCGCTCCTACCACCAGCTAGTACCGCATTGAATACTTTCAACGCCGGATGGATCTTTATGCGCTGCGCTATGTCTATGTCGTCGTTAAGCTAATACAGCTCTTCGTTCCATCGCCTGCGATATTCACCATAGCTAAGGTGCAAAGGTCCAAAAATCTTCCGCAGAATCTTTCTCTCAAACACTTCAAGGGACCTCTCATCGGATATTGTCATCGTCCAAGTTTCTACGGCATTCATTGGGACAGGCAGGATGAGCGTCTTATAGAGTGTTAGTTTTGTTCGTCAGGAGAGGACTTTACTGCTCAGGATCACCCTTCTTATGGATTGGGCAGAGCACTCTTAAATTCCCATCGGCGGGCATGCTTTCATCCGACCATATTTTGCATGCACCTTACCAGCTCTTCGCCACCATGTTTTAATAACTCAGCCAGCAGTCCGTCGGCGCCCGCGGCTTTGTTGTTCTTCAGCCGCATTATCGCTACCTCGTCATGGTCGGGTAGCGAAACGACAGTTCTGTCATCAACAATTGGAGTATCGAGATCTTCGCATTCTCTGTGACTATTTAACAGGTTCGAGAAGTGTTGCCTCCATAATTTAAGTGTGCTCTGGATGTCACTCACCAGATCGCCGTCTTTGTTCTTACAGGAAAACGATCCGAGAGAAAAATCATTACATCCACTAAAATTCACTGCTTGGTGTGGTTTTCGGGCTGATGGAATAATTGGCCCATTTTTTTTCGATGTCAATACACATCGCTATAGAAAACTGATTGAAGGTTATTTGTGGCGTGAGCTTGAAAGAATAGACATAGACGTTCTTTATTTTGACCAGGGTGTAACCATAAGTCACCCAACATGGGAAAACATTTCATTATTGCGATCTAAGTTTCCCGGTCGATTAATTTTACGTAGGGGTGACATAAACTGCCCACCTAGATCATGCAATCCCATTTCACTAAATACTTTTTGAGGGTCTTTTTGAAAAGGAAAGTCTATTTGTATAGGCCCACAACGAATCCAGAGCTGAAACATATTCATTGGATCGAGATTGCTAAACTCAGTGCGATAACTTTTGGGGGAAAACTTTTTAATTCTCGTATGGCAGCCTGTAGACAGTTTATTGATGTAATTTTTCTGTTTTACTTGTTAAGAGTCGTATTTTGAGTAAAAGTAGTGAAATCTAAAAGAATCTAAATCTTTAAGAATTTTATTTTAAAACAATATTTCTTCTCATCTTTTGAAAGGTCCTTTAGTTTTTGTGGAGTTATAATAATATTTTTACTGTGTTGACACAACTTAACGACCGGTTTCAACTAAAAACAAGCAGATTAAATTGTGTAAAATCATTTGAGAAAGGCAACCAATCCTCGGTTATTTGTGAAGATTGCATTTCCCTTGTAAATTTTTTATGATTGACTGATTCAGGGCTGTTTTCTTATTTTACCAATAAAGTAAGTTTTTCCTTACCGGGACGATAGTCGCTTCTCACTTTAAAGTGCCCTTTGAATATTTTTTGCTCAGCAATTCACCAGATAAAAATATGTTAGTTACATAACTATAGCAATGCGTGAATATTTATTTGGGAATAATCATTTGAACTCAAATAATTGAAACCACAAAATTGTTAATAGAATACCGACTGGTATTCGAATATATCGACCGAAGACTTTAGTAAGCGCTTAAGATTATGGAAATGTCTTCGCGGCCACTATAAAGCAGCTTGTAAGGTTAGGGTTAGTTGAAAGCATAGCCCTCAAGGAAGTATCTACGAGGATAAAAGAATCTGTTTGAGCTGTTTATATTTGTGCTTTTGCTCATCAGCTTTGAATTATTGCCTCGAAATGAAATTTGTCCAACGAAGAATTCTAAATGAAATATCTAACTGAAGCATTACCAAAATATGTATATTATGTAGATGTGGTGAAAGGATTGTTGATTTCAGTATCGTATTTGCTCCTTTGAGAGGGTATTCTGCTTCGTTTTTCAGTTTTTCATTCTCATTTCATAAAACCGTTAAACAATGAAATGTGCCACTTTTTTGCTTAGGCCTTTCTAGTTAGTGCCATACTTAGTTATTGTGTACGACTTTTTGTTGTAGTGGCGTTTCATTGTACACTTTCCGGTTATGTTGGCTATAAAATGGCAGTGAATTCTTACGCGCCAGTTGTTCATTTATTGCAACATGACAAATGCGCTCGTGCTTGTATATGTATGAGGGTATATACATACATACATGCACACATAATAGTGCTTCTACAATACATAGAAGCGAGTTTGTGAGAATGCATTGTGAGCTAAACTTTTATGTTCTAGTATTTGTGCATATTATTAAATATTTAAATAAAGATTCTGTTGAATTTTTTTGTAAACTCGTACAACTTTTGCGCTTTTTGTCTACAATATAACAAAAAGTACTATTTGTTCATTGGCAGAATTTAATAAAATTATCTCTACGAGTATATCTTATCTTTTTGAATATCTATTCGACTTTTTGCAAGTCTATGCGAAAAATTAAATACGAGCATGCAATGAGCCGATTGTGGAAATCTAATATGCTGATCTGACTTGTAATTATTGTAATTAGTTTTATGTTTTTTTTCATTTTCATATTTACTACTCGTAGAATTAAAATGTAAGCGAGCGTGTAAAAATGTGTGCAAAAAAGTATGAAAAAATAGCGGAGCTCTTTGTGATACCACATAAGTATGGAACCCTTAGTATTCTTTAAATCGCATTTTCTTAGATGGCACTATAACCGTATGCCGGTTTTGGCCGAATTTAAAATAGGTTATGGCAGATTTATCGAAAAATTTTTCTCTCGAACGCTCCCAGTGCTCCCTCAGTTGTCGTCATCGTCCAAGCTCCTGCGCCGTGGGGATGTTTAGGCTTTTGTACTAGGTGATTGGTTTGTTTGATTGGTTGTTCGAAATTGCATCAGATCGCAGTTCCGAGGTGGCCAATTGACGTCGCAGAAATGGTTGATAGTACAAAATATCGATTGTGGCGTGGCGCGCCAGTCTGCTGAAAGCGAAGATTGTCCAAGTCCATGTTTTCAATTTTCGTGCACAAAACATCGTTCATCAAGTCTTTGTAGTGCTCACTGCTGACGTAAACTGTTTTACCATTAAAAAATTGACGAATAGTTGCGCCATAGAATTTTAATGAAACATTTCATTTTCTATTATAATGGCAGTCAAACTAGGCAAACTCAGTCCGTGGGAATGCATATACGGCAAGTGGGTAGGCGATTTGGTATTTATTGAAGGTAAGATATATCCACGAAAATATTTAAATATTCTGCAATGCCATATATAAACAACTAGCTGACCCGACCAACTTTGTTCCGCCCTAGAGGTAATAAAATAGCAGATTTTTGATTTTATTAAGTTTATTTTTTTTTTAATCAAGTATTTCAATGAAGCTTTAATAGATTGTACTCTTCAGTTAAGCACCTTCCGATACACGAAATTTTTTGGTTTTATTATCAGGTGCAAGAACAAACAACGCAGATGGTTTTCCGACCCGTGAATATGCCACATCTAATTGACCATGTGAGAAACATTGATTTTCTAGATTCAGACCAAAAACTTTCAAGGATTGGCTTTGTGATTTGTTAATGGTCAATGGATTTGAATGAGTGCATTGTTCCAATGATAACATTTTGAATTATGTAGTCTGACCCGCTATAATTGCTCGCTCACTCAACTATTCATTATTTTTGGAGTTATTAATGATGTTTGGGAATACTTTATTGATAAGTTCGTCTTTCGATGAGACAAAGTGACAGAAATTCTGAGGAAAAGAAGCCAATCTGCTCGATTCGTCGACAGGTAATCAGAGAAATCTTCAGTAGATGTATCATTAAAAAATGCAACTCTCATGTTTGTTGTCAGCTGAAGTCTCTTCACATAGCGCCATCGATTCGATGATTTGAGGCATCGATTCTTGGATCCTGGAATTACTGGCAGTGGTTGGCGAGAGTCGCCAGACAGTAAAATCATTGCGCCTCCAAAACATCTCGAGTCATTGCGTATATCTTTCAATGTTCGGTTAAGTGCTTCTAATGCACGTTTATGCGCCATTGTGCATTCGTCCCAGATGATGATTTTCGATGCTGATAAAACTTTGGCCATTGCTAAGTTTTTTGAAATATTAATATACATGTTGGTCCTTCAATTTTTTGAAAATTTAACGGCAATTTTAATGCTGAATGAGCCGTACGGCATCCTTCGGACAATGTGGCTGCTATTCCAGAAGAAACAACTGCAAGCGCAGTGTTGGATTTCGCACGAACAGTGGCTAAAATTACTGACTTGAGGAATGTCTTACCAGTTCCACCAGGACCATTAACGTATCATAAACTTCTTTTTGTTGGCGATTCAACAGTGATACATTTGTTTGAACTACTAAATCTCCTTGTTGATCTCTGTTATTCGCTCGACGATTTCGCATTGCCAACCGAGCCCTTTCACGGGCAATTCCTTGTGCTTCTTCGGTCGTTTCATTCCCAATGTTTCGTATCCTTCTTGCAATACGGCTTTGTCGGGAAAGATTCGATCGTCTTGGTCGCGGCATTGATAATGATGATTCAAAGAGAATACAAATTACTGTGATTATATACCTATTTCTGACAAAATTTATATTATCAAATTTTCTACTTAACCATAGACAAAATTACGTTTAGCTGCCATTTGCGTTTTGCTATACCACATTTTATAGTGACTTCACGGAAACGCGTTCGAATGGGATAAAAAGTATCCTGTGTCCGTTTCCTGGTCCTAAACTACCTCTCCACCGATTTTCAGCCAAATCGGTTCAGCCGTTCCAGAGTTATAAATAGTGTAACTAACATGACTTTCTTTTATATATATAGATGACAAATAGTTTAACACTAAACCTACCATGACGGGTCAAATGACCCATTTTAAACTTTTTTTCAGAAGATTTTGGAAATAACATTATTAAATCGCCGTTTTCTTTCACGACTTTTATTAAAAAATACATCGAATGTATTTTTCAAAATTTACTTCTCTCTTGCTAATTGTTTTACCGAGAAATATATGTATGTGATCTGCTCTAACTACCGTAACGGGTCATTTGACCCATGCACAGATTGTGTCTCTTGATTGAGCCGTTTTTCCTATTACATGATATATTTCGCTCCATTGAGTTATATTTATTGCAGACTGACGGATGAATAGCCAATTTCGTTCTACTACAAGCGAGCGTAACAGTAACAGTCTTATCCCAAAAATGTCAAAACATACAAGATATTTGAAATCATTGGAAGTTATAAATAACATAGATGAAGAGTGTTCGGAATTCAGTGAGGAGCAACTGTCTGAAAGTAAAGTAGATAACATAGTACAATATAATAATTCATTTGACAGTACAGATGAATGTGAGTCCTCAGGTAAAGAAAGCGAAGACGAGAAAAAGACCGTTATCGAGTTCAGAAAGTGAAAAATATGTGGAAGACCGATGTACAGAAATTGCGCCTGATGGTACAATTTGGCAAGAAATAGAACAAAGCTCAACACCTGGACGTTCTCCAATTTATAATATTTTTAGGGAGGTTGTAGGCCCGACAGCGTGTGCCAAACGAATTATAATGAAGGGCAAAGTAAGAATTGCATTTTCTTTGATTATTGTCAATCGTGTAATGGAGCACATAAGAAAATGCACAGAAGAAGAAGCCTCTCGAGTATTGGGAGCTCAATGGAATTTTACTCCTGCAAAAGTAAATGTATTTATTGGTCTTCTATGTATATGCACGCGGCTTATATCAAGCAAAAAATTTGAACATTTCATATCTATCACTAAATGGGGTCTAGCCAGCAACGAAGCCAGCGTTTACAAGATGATAAATTCGCTCTAATCTCAGAAGTATGGTACAAATTCATCAAGAATAGCCAAAATTGTTAGAAGCCTGTGTAACATGTAACTATCGATGAACAGCTCTTCGAAAACAAAGTAGATTTACACAATATATGCCGAACAAACCGAATAAGTTTGGTATCAAATTTTGGCTAGCATCTGATGTCAGCACTAAATACATCATAAATGGATTTTCATATTTGGAAAAGGAAGAAAAAAGAGGTGCTTCAACTCCGCTTGCGAAATTCGTTGTTCTCAAACTAATGGAACCGTTCACAGGATGCGAAAGAAGCGTCACTACAGATAATTTCTCTACAAGCGCTTCACTCGCTACGAAACTATTAGAAAAGAGAACCACTCTTTTGGAAACGATTCACGGAAGCATAAGAGAACTGCCCAAATTAGCCAAGTAGAAGATAGATGGTGCGCCACGCTTCTCAACAAGACTATATAAATCGAGTCATTATTCACTTACCATTTATAAAAGTAAGACAAACAAAAAAGTGCTTTTACTAAGCGCAAAACATAAATCTGTAAGCATTGAAACATATGGCAAGCGTATACCAGAAACGATAAGATTTTACAATAATACTAAGTACGGTGTAGAGATGACGAATCAGATGACCAGAAAATACTCAGTGAAATCAAAATCGCAAAGATGGCCTGCGCAGATTTTCTTCAATATTCTTGACCTGGCTGGAATCAATTCAAGAGTTTTATATAGAGAAACAATCGGCAAGAACACCTCTACATAACAATTTTTATTTTAATTAGCTGAAGAACTTGCCGAAAGAAGATTTTCAACAGGAGCAAAAACCAAGCAAAGAATAAACTATTTTTATGTTTTTTAAATGTAATACAATATATAAACTATTTTGAGTCATTAATTGAAAACAATTGTTTCATTCATGTACCAAATTGGCCTAATTGATATATTTTTCGCTAGACTTAGTAATATATATAACATTTTAAAGGCGGGTCATTTGACCCACTTTGGTAGGAATAGGAATACATAACATAACATACAAAAACATGAAGCTCGTTTGGTCTGAATGTAGCTTATTTTTAAATGCAGTAAAGTATGGGTTACACCAGGCCTAAAATACGAATATCCCTTCAATAGAAAATTTTTGGGCATATTTAAAAAAAAGACATATGCAAAAAATCATTCAAAGGCTCGAGTAGAGTTCAAAAACTTTATTTTAGAGGTTTGCCGCCAGATACCCTATAAAGTTCAAAGATTGATTCATTTTATGAAAATAAGACTTCAAGGTGTTATATTGTCGGTGCATGGGGCAGTCATACAAAGTACTGATTCACATTTCATTTTTTCAAACAAAACTTAAAGCAGGTTAGGTAATGGTTGCCCAGAGAGTGGGCCCACTTGGACGAAAGAAGTTTGGTTCATCCTTCGTGATGCCATTGCAAGAGGGGAAAAAGAGGTGAAGGAAAAAACGATAGGACGAAAAGGAAAGGGGTGGGCATGGATGAGTATTTGTGGACTACGGTGAATAATTTGCGGTTGTGTTAGCCTTTTTATGCTGCTGATTAAGTTCATCAGATTTTTGTTAACTAGACCTGTTATATTTTAGCAGGCGCTGAAAAGTAGGGAGTGAGCAGGGCAGCTAAGGAGCAGGTGCTGAGATGACTCCAACTCATCCTCCATACAGCTGACGCAAAAAGGACTCGAAGTAATTCCGAGTTTCACGGCATGTATACCCCGCGGATAGTGCCCCGTGAGGATGCCCACGAAATTTGAGGGATGAGATTTTTTCCTCCTCTGAATATCCCTTGAACGCCTCCTATCCAAACGTGGCCAGAAGGACCTCGCGACCTTACACGTTCGTGTACTTGCCCGGCGCTCGCGGAGTTGGTGCAAAGCCCATCCTTCCAGGAGTAGAGCGCAGGTTGTCAAGGGGATGCCGATCCTCTCCTTTCGCGGACACACTACCTCACAGGTCCCTTGTCTGGCCAGCTAGTCGGCTTCGCAGTTTCCAGCAATGTCACTGTGACCAAGTACCCAAATCTTTATATCGAAGAATTCTAATGCAATCGAAGCAATTAGCTGCAAATGTAAAAAGGCTTTCTTGACAGCTGTGTTAGAAGCGTTCTTGTTATATATTTTTGTGTTATTTTTGAACGGAATAACTGTATTTTCTATTATTGTCTCATGAATTATTTATATACATAAGTCAAACAAAACCCATAATTAAAAGAAAGTCATGAAAAATATAGGTATATTTCAGCACTATGTCTGACTTTCGCTAGATTAGTAGATGTCAAAACACTTCCTTGACAAACTGTACATGCATTTGAGCCATCCATTGCGCCAACATTTTATTTACACTCCAGGATTTCCTTTCCAATATTTATTTATACAAATGATAACACATTTAACGAAAAAGTATGGCAAAAAAACTAAAAAATAGGAAATAAAAAAGAGTAAATAAATAAAGCAAATTGTCAATAAAAGTTTTTCCCATTCATTCCTTTATTCAATATTTGCCAACTTTTCCATGTTTCCCCTTTATTTTGCATTACAAGTGCAAACTTTACAAAGAAAACACAAATAGCACTTTTTCTTTCGCATCTCCCCTCCAACCCCCTTTTGGTGCCCTTTCAACATATTTCAACAACATTGTTTTGTATTTGAACACAATGAATGGTAGGATACACTCCCAAGGGCATCCTTTTTGTATGCAATGCTTTTCACAGTTTTTATTCTATTTTTCTTTCTCTAAATGCGTTTTGTTATGGCATTGTTATTGTAAATCTATTGTTTAAATTGTTTTCATTTCGCGTTTGATTTGCGTATTTTTTCTATTTTGCTGTTTATATTTCCTTTTGATTATTGTTATTTGTGCTCGTCATAGTTGTTGTTGTTGGCTATTATGTCGCTTCGCTTTCTGCTTAATAGAAGGACATATTAGCCGTCGCCGCGTTTTGTTTACTTTGCGGATGCAGCTGAATTTTCCCCATAAGCCGCTAGGGACATATTCAAACAAATAAATACATGCATACATACATACATACTTACACATATACATACACAAATGCATGTATGCATATAAATACGTTCACATACTCGGATAATACTTTAAACAGTTTAGAACTATTTTTGCCCCTGCAACTGTTTTCCAATTTTCTCTTTGCATTAAATTCTCCCCACCGATTTGCTGCTGAATTGAATATGCAATTTTTTTAATTATATATGTACATACACACATTTGCACATACCTAAGCAATTTGGAAGTTTATAAAAATTAAATATTTTGATTATTTGCATTGCAAAAATGGAACCAAATGCAAATTTAAATACTTACAAAACAACTTAGAAAAAAATTTTTTTTTTAGATGAAGAACCACTTATAAAGTTGCAATGCCGCCATTTGTAAGAGCCTATTCGAAAGAGCAAATCATAATTTCATTTAAAAATTGTCGTATTTGGAACGACGATAATCCACAAGCCAGAAAGACGGCTACTGTAACCGAGTATGTTGGTTACATATAGCAAACCTCCGATTGGGAAAAAGATCCTTGTAAAAAACTATCTGCCCTTCGAAGGCAGCATAAAGCTGTAGAAGAGCATCGAGACGCACACCACAAATTGGAGAAGAAGCTCGGCAAAACACCCGAAAAAAGTGTAACCGCCAATTATTTATTTATATTTTTTATTTATGCAAGGATAAGGTTTGCTCATTAACTATGGTAAAAAGAAAATTATGAGGGGAGCTTTGGCTGTCACGTCAAAGGGGATTCGGCAGTCGAGTTCTGTATGATCGTTTCACATGTATTCACACACTCATCCAATAAGTCGTTGTTCAGATGGCAACGAAGAGACATTGTGTTGATTTTTTCTCGTAAATCACCAACACAGTCTCGGGTTTTGAAGTGAAACTTCTTGGGCGTCGATGGACGAGCGAGAATGGAGAGTAAAATTTCAAAGCCATGCAACGTTTTGGGCATTTTCGTTCCGCGAGAGAGAAAAAAGATGTAACGTAGAGGAAAAGGAGAGGGAGAGCTATACCTTATATATATCTTAGACACACTTTAGGCTATTTTTCCTGAGTTTTTCCTTGTGGTTGCTAGTTTCTAGTGAGAA
Organism: Anastrepha ludens; assembly: GCF_028408465.1. Classification (NCBI taxonomy): domain Eukaryota; kingdom Metazoa; phylum Arthropoda; class Insecta; order Diptera; family Tephritidae; genus Anastrepha; species Anastrepha ludens. Next base: position 3,822,459 of record NC_071499.1, on the reverse strand, counting down.
ATAACACTGCCTACTTTTCGGCGCTTGTTTGTTGGTGCAAAATTGTAGGAAATATATTTTTGATGCCTACTTTTTGGCGCTTATTTGCGTTCTCTGGCTAGTATTTGCGCGTACCATCTATTTATTTATTGCCTGGATTTATTGGATTTATTGGTATTGCCTTGCGGTAATTTGTGCCGTTGCTGCGGTCCTGGAATCGCTGCGTTTGTGCGGGTGTAGAGCGCGTTATTGCCACAGTTTGTGTCCGGCGTTTACCTACACCGGTCGACCCTTCTCCTTTTTTTGTAAATTTTGTATTCTCTGCAAATGTTGTGAATTTATTTAGATATATATCCTTTCTCTCTCTCTCTCTCTCTCTCTTTCTCTCTCTCTAATTCTCTCTCGGCCCATCAGCTGATTCTATCAAATCAGAGCCGAGCAGCGGTCTGTTGTTGTGCACACCTTCTCAATTATTCTCACCATCCAAAAAAAGTCATGATTTGTTATACTTTCTGGATCGGTGGACTCACTGTCCACCTCAGTCTTGCGATTTGATCCCTTAAGATTATTTTCTTTTGCCTTCAAATACAGTCGCATGCCTACTTAGAAACTACAACTGATTTATTATGAAGAATATGTGAAAATCGGACCTCTAGTTTACATTAAGTAGGTCAAAAGGTTTCAGCACTGGGTGATCAATACAATACTTTTGGCATATTTAGCAGCGCAAAAGTGTATCATTACTTTGACTGTATGCAACTGCAGGTGTCTGTGTAAGACGCCATTCCTTGCATTTTTTTTCCTTGCACGCTCCACTGGGGAGTATGTGGCCTCGACAAGACTCAGTCTTGCGTTGGTTTCGTTAATCTATTGTATTTTATTTCTGACAGGGTAGGTGATTAGCCTGCCGCTACCAGCCCTAAGGAAGTCCTTGTTTTAGCAGCCGCAATGCAAGTAATGTGCTGACTTTTTGTGCGGGAGTAAGCATTGGAAGAATAAAGTTGTTGGGGTTGAGGAATGAAGTTCTTAAATTGTTTTGTTTTTACTTATTTATTTATTTTTTTTATTTCTTTATTTATTTTTTTTTTTTTTATGAGAAACTAGGAAAGTAGGTAAGTTTGGGATTTGAACCCTCAGCCTCTGGAATGGCAATACGCTAGACTACCGAGGCCGCAATACTTGCCTACTAAAGGGATTTAACAATATTCCGTATTACTTTATTTTGAAAGGGGTGGATAAATTCAACATTACATTACAACACTATTAGAGTTCGCCAACGTCTTCTGATATAACTCGAAAATCCATCGGTTCTACTTATTTTCCTTCCAAGATAACTTTCCTTAAGCTCTCGGAGCTTTAAACACGTCGTTAGAGGATCGAATTGAGTTTTTGGCCTTTTGGGAGCAGCTGGTAGCCAATGATACCCTTTCAACTTTACCGAGTACACATCAAAGCGTTATTGGCCGTTAAGGTAGGCTAATTTTACTCATCTCACAAAGTCACATGAGGCCATGTCATGTTAATATGAAGCTTGCTGAACGATGAAAAAAGCACTTCCAACCGAATCTTTATTTTGGACTGACTTCGGCGTGGTTTTTTGGCATATCGCCATATCGCTAATTGCTTGTTTGCTTCGTTGTCACACTCATATTAGTATACCTTAGTCAAGTACCTAAAAATGTATTTAGCGAAAGAAAAGCAATGAAGTCTTTGCAAAAAACTTCCCACCATCTGCTCGCCAAGCGCATGGTGCATAATCCTAAGAAGCCATCTCTGGAAGATACAAAGATTTTCCAAATAAATTTTTCTAAACTTACTCGATGTTCTTAGCAGTTGCAGCGGTAACCCGAATGAGACAAGTAATCTACCTTACTTAACGTTCTCTCTCAGTTGTTCATATCACTTCGCGTAGGGTACATCTAAGATTAGGTAGAAGATACATATCTAGTGGGATGAGTGGACAATATAGCTGCGGTCATACAAGCCTGCGACACTGAGGACGCTAGGAGGAAGCTGAACCAAGTTATGATAAGAACGTGAATACGATTTGAGCAGCATGGCCTGGAACTTACTAAACATAAGACCGAAGTTATCCTGATGGACGAGGTGACATGCCAATCGAGGTCAGCATGCAAATAGATGGCACGTCCCTAGTGACACAAAACGTAGTAAAATACATAGGTATTCAACTTTACCAAGGCTCGAAGGTTTACTTTTGCATGCCCAGATACGGCATGCGGCTGCCAAAGCAGCAAAGTTCACAGGCATGCTAAGCAGATTAATAGCAAACATCGGTGAGTCAACGCAGAGCAAAAACAGTCGAATAATGACAAACACAATTCTCCTGCATGACCGCGAAGTCATGAGGAGATGTGCTAAAGTACAAAGCCAAGCGCAAAGTACTGGAGGCTGTGCAGCGAACAATGGCACTCAAAGTTGCCTCGGCCTACCGCAGTCTGAGGCTCTGCAGTCTTTGTGGACAACGGGATGATACCCGTCGACTTCATGTCCCGGGAATGAATGGATGCTTTGGACTCCAAGAAGAAGCACGTCATCACTAGTGTCGCCGAACAGAGATGCCGTAGCAAAGCCGATGAGCCACTGAACCGAGTGGTAGATGGACAGCGAAACTCATTCTGTAATACGCGAATGGATCTAAAGGAACTTTGGGGAAGTGAATTACTTCTTAACTCAGTTCCTGTCGGGTCAGAGATACTTTCGGAGCTACTCATACGGCTCGCGTAAAGAGATGCTCCACATCGCGACATAATCAGCAAAATCAGCTCGAACGCGAGGACAGCTGGAACGTGGTAAAGATATACATACATCGAGAACGTACTAAGAAAAAAAAAATAAAGCTCGACACAGTGCAACAAAGCGAATTCTCACATACAGAGATACAAGAAGACGAGCCTAAAGCAAGAAAACTGGCTAAACATACCGTGGACACAGACTTGGGCGAATAGAATTGGTTCCTTAAGAATGCCGTTCTGGACTTTTCCAAAGTAATGCAGAAAGTAGTCCCGGGAAGGGTGTCTCCCCAGAAGGGAAGGCGGATTGTTTTAGTGGCCCCACCACTCAACGCAGTAGGCGATGGTCGCTGTAACTGCGAACGCATTTTGAACCCTACCTCACCCACCAAAAAAAAGGTTCGCATTTCTGCACTTCCACGCTATTTGACATAGCGAAATTCACGAAATAACCAAAAGAATTACTTTTTTACAAAGCTGCATATTTCGCAAACACTAAGTGACAGGTTGCGTTCAAAAGTGGCATGTGAACAATCGACAGATGTACCTAAAGAGGAAAAAATGATTTCCACAAAATAGCCCACGCGTTTCGTTAACTTTCGAACGTAAAAAAATACTTGTAGAGATATTCGCCATTTGCCCTGTTCGTTGCCTGCCGTTGCCACTTCCCAGTACTGACGCTCGAAAAATCGTACGCGAACTTCATTTGCATACGCCATTCGTGCTGTCACCCTATCAGTTGAGTTCTTTATGTAATACAGGCAATAAAAGCGACTTCTCCGCTCACCACACACTTGTATGTATGTATGTGTGTATGTATGTGCATGAAAATTAGTGGTAAATAGCCAGTTTGTGTTGCACGATTTTTAGGTGTTGCGGCATTTGTTGTTTGCGCCACTGATAAATTGTTGATATCATGTTGTTATATACAACAACAGCAAAAGCAACAACAGGGCAATAGCAAAAACAGCAACTAGTAAAGGATCCACGCAATTAATCGGTGTAATATTTCAAAAAAGTAAGAGAAAAATTTAAAAAATATGCAAACAGTAAAAAGAGAAATCGCGGCACATAAAGTTGTGCCGCAACATTTAACGTGCACCGGTGGGAGGGCGGTACGCTCCGCCATACTGAATCAAAGCGGTGCAGTGCACAACGGCCAGGCGGCGACAAGAAGTAATCGCTACAATTACTCATGATATTTCTATGTAAACAGAGATGTAGGCTCAAAGTAGCCAAAAAATAACAATAACAACACCAGCAACAATTGAATAAGTAAGAGGATACAAGCGCCACTGCCACGGCGTGCTATACATTATATATATTGTATTTTTTCTTTTTAAATTTTTTTGCTTCTTTTTAGCCACCTTTCAAGCCTCTACGAGTGTAAGCCGGTCGTGGCAGTAAAAAAATAATGGCGGGAATAAGCGCTGCCACTAATACACAAATCCCAGCATATTTGTAACGGTAATTTGAACACTCCACGGATGCGCGCCTACTCTTCCGCACCACAACCGCGATATAAACAAAGTGATGGTGTTGCTGTCATTTGCGTTTGAGGTGCGGCATTAAGTGCCGCCGCTGTTGTTGCACGGCACATTTTATCTACGGTTCCGTTGTGGGACGCAGCATCCAGGCTCTTTATGTAATAATTCAATTTTAAATTACGCGCTCATGCAAATGGAGAAACTGCGCTCCATGCGAGTCCACAAACCAAACCAAATGAGAAATTACCCACCGCTGGCATTACCCGCTGTGCTGACGAAATTCGCAAAAAGTGAAAAGGGGAGTGCACAAACAAAACAAAAACAAAAAAAAAGAAAGACAAACAGGAACGAAAATCAATAGATGCGTTGAACGAGGATTGAGGTTTCGGGCAAATTAATATAAATTTTCGTCATCTCCGATTACAACGCGCGGCGCATCGAAAGGATACAAAACGATACGAAAGAGGAATTTAAATCGAAGTCGAACTTATCTCTAATTGCCGTATTATTTTCGTGCTTAGACGTTTCTTAAAGCCTTAACAAGGAACTTCAACAAAACATTGCCAAAAGAGATGGACGCTACAAGGCACAAACTTTGCTTAACGAGTTCACAAGGCCAAGGAAATTGTACAATTTTAATAACAAGAAAATGTTTTATTTATTTTCTATGTTTTGTTTATTTCTATTTTCCGCCACTCGGAAGCTGGTATTATTTATTGCTAAGCATCAACCAACCATTTTTGCATTTCTCTGTTTCCTCAGCTGAAGTCCACATAATGGCGTGGAGTTGTTCAGTGAGTCCGCATACTTTTAGATATAACTGTGTTAGCAATGCCAATTTTTAGAATGTCATCACTGCGATAATGCACCACAAAGTACTGCAGCACCGAAAGTGGCAGCCAGCGAGAAAGCGAGAATTGAATGTCCGTATTGTGTAAGGAGACATAAAAAAGGGAGAAGAGCAAATAAAGACGAAATTAAATTTACTTTAATAAAAGTGCAGTAGTAAAATATGCTGTAGTACGCCGTATAATGTGCAGTTGCGAAGGCCATCAAATGACTTGGAGTGCAATTTGAGTTATGTTCGAGAACTTAAGAATATTACTAAGTAAAAGACGCGCCAAAATGTTGCTTTAAATTAAAACAAGTAAAAATTAAAATTCACGACCCGTTATTTTATTGAAAATACTTATCTTCACACTTAAACGTGGAAATTTATATCATTTAAATGTCTACAGGCTGTCATAAGAGAACTAAAATTTCAGGGACTCGCCCACATAATCGCTCTGACTTCAGCAATATCGATCTGAATGTTGTATTTCAGCTCTAGAATCATTCTTGGCTTATTCAGATGCACGACATTTTTCAGAAAAAGGCCAGTCTGGTCTACCAGTCTTTTTGCTACCCTCGGCATAACCAATTTCTTGAAATTTTTCACCAACCTTTCAATTGCCGAGCTATTAGCGAACATCTTCCGAAGCAACTAAATATTTCTATAACAACTTACTCAGTGTAAGGGAGAAAACAACATTATTGATTGCCAGAAATTCCAGCTAGAATAAATGTCGTCTTAGGAAAAACTATTTAAAGGTACATTTTTCACTGAAATATTAATTAAATATTAATTTTTAAGATTCTCGAGCAACATTTTCGAACTGATCAAAAAATTAAGAACATGTGAATCGATATCTACACCCAAAAACTCATTTTCTTTAATAAAAGACACTTACCACATTTATTTAACCCTGTGGAGCAAAAACTGAATAACCAAAAGCGATTAAAATCGAATTGTACCGAATTGTATCGAACTGGTTATATCGGGTGTTTTTAAACTTGAGAACTTAAAATGACATCTGTCAGTTGACTCCTGTCAAAATTTGAACGTGCTGCGTCAGTTAATTTGTGTTTTACAGCTACCTTTATCAGACTACCCAGAGATTCACAGTCGCCACAAACGCAATCGTGTAACTTCACAGGAAGGTTTAGCGTTGTTTAATCGCAATATGGAGGAGTTTTTGCGCCGTTTCGTAACCGTGGACGAAACATGGATCCATCACCACACACCAGAGACCAAACAACAGTCGAAACAGTGGGTTTCTAAGGGTGAATCGGCTTTAAGCACACGAGATTAATTTTTTTCCATTTTCTCCTCAAATTACTGGGTAGTCTGATAAAGGTAGCTGTAAAACACAAACTAACTGACGCAGCACGTTCAAATTTTGACAGGAGTCAACTGACAGATGCCTGTTGACAGGAGCAGTATTTCTTTTTCAGTAAAGAGGTCAGAAATACAAAAAGTCACGGACTTATTCACCCGCCCTCGTATAATGCAGAAATATTGTTAGATTGATTTTGTTTTTTTATTATAACCTGGTAGATAATTTCATAGCATTTATTTTTTGAATAAGCTATCCGCAGCGGCTGCGAGCGATCAGTCACTTTTTCCTATAAAAACGGCCGTATGGCATTAATGGTGGGTTGACTATTGGCTTCCAATGCTTCAAGAATCGGTGGTTTGTCGGCATAAACGAATGACTTAACATAGCCCATAAAACATAGCCGAGGAACGAAATGATCGTTGACAGGACTTATGGAAAAAAGTTGCCATCAAATTGATTTTACAGTAAATCGTTTGTTAAGGGGCGCTGTATTTCAAGGGCTCTATGAACTTCGCGAACAGAATTTTTTTTTCAAATAAATTTCCACCATTCGGAAACCGCTGGGCCTTGAAAACTTGTATGACCAAATGGGCGCTTCGAACGCTGTTCTAACAATCAAATGATTCGTAAAGCGAAAAAGTAAAAATATAATAATACATATATAATATCCTATGACCAGAAAGTATTGGAAACTAAATTTCAGGCAAATTTATTTTATCTCCTTTAAAATATGACCCGTCTGAAGCAACAGGCATGTGCCAACGTTTAACCCAGTCCTCCATGTACCCCTGGTAGGCCGACGAAGGGATGGCCTTCAGCTCCTTCGTCGCATTCTCTTTGATATCCTCAATCGACTGAAATCTCGTTCCACGAAGTGGTAACTTCAACTTGGGAAACAAAAACAAGTCGCACGGGGCCATATCAGGTGAATACGGTGCTGGCACGATGGTATTTACTTGGTGTTTGGTCAAATAATCCAGCACAATTTGGTAAAAAATATGGACCAATTCCCACGTGCACGGTTCATTTAAATTAAGCATTCCCGGTACTTTCTGATCATAGGGTACGTTTGTAAATCATTCATGATGACGCTTTTAGTTGTTCCCTTACAATTAACTAAATCCATTTCATTAGTTCCAATTTTTAATGAAATTCATATAGTCAGAGTCAAAAGTATTTACACAAAGCTGAAATTTGGCATGAATTCAAGCGCTTGTTTTAATGTGAAATATACCGTTGTTGTTTTTGAATTTTTTTTTTAGATCTCCATTTATTTCATAAAATCTGTCATAACAATAACAATAAGTACTATTTTTACCTACAATTTAAAGAAGAATAACTTAGAGTAAGAACTCCCAGTGGAATTCGTTTATTAATAATGAACATCATATAACATATACATATATTATACAATTTTACAACTTTTGCATTTACGTACATATATTACGTTTTAAATCTTTGCATTAAATCGTTAGGCTGACATTTTTTTCATCTTGAGGAGTAGCTTATCTTGGAAAGGTTATTTGCTCGGTTATTCGGATGAGTGGCAAGTCGGCAAGTCTCTGGCTGAGGTTGTTTATTTCTTCGAAAACTGTCGTAACTTTTAACTTACGGTGCAATATCTCGTTTCGTACAAACCTTGGCGCATTGGCACACATGCGGAGCACCTTTGACTGAAATCTTTGCTTGATTTCTAGATTAGAATTTGCAGCTGAGCCCCATAATTCAACTCCGTACGTCCATATCGGTTTCAGAATAGATTTGTAGATAAGCACCTTATTGTCTAGTGTAAGTGCTGAATTGTAGCCGATTAACCAGTGTAGTGACCGCAATTTCAGTCCAAGTAGCTTTCGCTTTAAAAATATATGCGATCGCCAAGTAAGACGCCGGTCTAATAGAATATCTAAATATTTGGCATTGTCTGTTGGAGGTATAGGAACGCTGTTAAGAGATACGGCAGGACATGAGCCATTTCGAAGAGTGAATGTTATCTGCGCCGATTTGCTTTCGTTAGCTTTTATGCGCCATTTTTTCATCCAGTCGCTAACACTGTTAAGGTTTTCTTGTAGGTAATCAGAAGCAATTGAGGGAAGGCTACTCCTGGCCATGACGACAGTATCATCTGCATACGTGGCTGTATATGAATTCTTTGATAGTGGCAGGTCTGCCGTGAACAAAGTATATAAGACGGGGCCTAGAACACTTCCTTGTGGTACACCTGCTCTAATTGCGTGAAGGTTGGTGGTTTCGTTGTTTACTTTAACAAGAAAATGTTTATTTTGCAAGTATGATTTTATAAGCATATAACAGTTGTGCGGTAAGCCCTGCTTAAGCTTGTATAGCAGGCCTTCATGCCAGACTTTATCGAAGGCTTGCGTTATATGTATCTAAAAATGCCGCTGTACAATATTGCCTCCTCTCAAGTGCTTGTCTAGCGAAATCATACACACAATTAACTTGCTCTATGGTGGAGTGATACTTACGAAAACCAAATTGGTGAGCTGGAATGAGATTTCTTTGCGCAATGATTGAATTTATCCTTTTTAAAAGCAGCTTTTCGAAGAGCTTAGAGGCAACAGGCAATAGACTTATTGGATAACGCGCTCGGGATCTTCCCTGGCTTTTGTATAAAGATGATTTCAGCAACTTTCCACTGAGTTGGGAAATACTCTTGTCTGACCATCCCGTTAAAAATAATGGTGAGGAGTTCTTTTCAAACCTTACTAGTTATCAGATCATAACCTGGCGCCTTTTTGGTTTTAAGAGTTTTAGTTCCTGCGTATTTTTGAATGTGCACTAGTAAATCTTTGCATACTCTATATATTTCAACATTTAATTTTGTTATTTTAGGGTTACCATTTAACCGCGATTGCAAAAGCTGTGGGGACCTTTCAGAGAAGGAGACTGTTGAGCACTTTCTCTGTAAATGTCAGGGTTCCTTTCTTCGACAGCGACAGGGCAGTGCACCAACCTAAATCCAATCCATCTCCTCCAATTTCATCAACAGCTCTGGTTGGCTGTAGATATCTGCCTGTTAGAGGTCTCATAATGGTATCAAAATGGCGCTTTAGTGCTACTTGAGGAGTACCAAACCGGCTCTTCAAACATTTCATCTGCATACCTACCCAACATTTTTCAATACAGTAGTTTAAAAACAACAAACAAATGCTTTCCAGTAAATACTGTGAATACTTTTTGTGTTTTCTATAGATGTATAGTTTAACTGAAAGTTTAGTGCTGCTCTGAAAGGATAGAAGCATAACAATGCAATGTGTCCCACGATCAATATTATGCTTACAAGTGTTGCATAAAATTTAGCTAAATTTCCATCTTTCGATTAAGAATAATCATTACAAAACTCACTTTAACCGAATAAATCTCTATTCCTATAAATCAAAAGTATTAAAAATTTGAGCAAAATTCAAAGATTGATAATAAATTAAAAATCAAATTTCGTCACTCGAATTTAATTTATGTTTTCGCGAAATGTCAAATTTAAATCAAATAGAATACATTGTGAATACAATTGACTCTTATATGTATTCACGTGTACTAAAAAAAACACGAATCCGTGCAAGTGTTTTTGTGCGAAAGTCACATCGTGTATTTTTTTATCAACCTGCTTGTTGTGAGATACTCCTCTGCAAATACTTATGTGTGTATGTACTAAATAAACAGTGGAAAATTTATATTTTTTGTTAATAGCCCCCAGGTATCAGCTTCGCTTTTCGTCCAAACCCCTGCACACATCTGCACTCCACGGCATATTCATTCCCTCGCAGCCGTGTAATTTCACGGTATTTTCACACATACGCACACTAAAATTGTTCACTTGTCACTTATGTAAATATAATATATGTATGATTGTATGTGTGAAGTAGCGATGCTAGTCCCGGCATTCGGGTGCTTTTCTGGTTCTGGTAAATCCTTGTACTAATCCTGATAACCCGAGAAATATTAAATGCCGAGTTTCAAAGAATTTTTACCAAATTAGAATGCAATAAAAGCTTTGGAATCAAAAAGAAAATGCGCTATGGAGTTTATTAGTTTAAATTTCAAAACAGTGAATTTAACCATAAACATATGTGACCTGGTCTATGAAAAGGTACCTTACGGGTCAAAAAATCATTTTTCACTTTTTTGTTGATTCGAATAGTGTGTGAAAGGCTCTTTAAAATGGTGAAAACCAGAAAGTCATAATTTGTTTAAAAGTTTGTTAAAAAAAAGAAAAGTACAAATACGAAAAAGCCTGATTTTTTTGTCATGATACAAATTAGAATAACGAAGATAATAATTTGTGCAAATTAAAAACTGAACCATTCCTGGACAGTCTGAGGTGTAATGAATACGATACTGAAGTCTGTTTTCAAAAAATTTGTTACAAAAAATGTATTCATAACTTTATAAATGGTGGTTTTTAAGGATTTGTCAAAATTTTTGTCACGAATTGTGGCATTGTTTCAATATCAAAAGTTAGTTAAAATATTTAAAATCTGTTATTCCGGGGTTTGCGAGGTCGCTGAATATGAATATGAAGTAAGATTATTTAAAATCAAAATGGTGGATCCAATATGTCGGACATGTTTTTTAAAATTTAACGGATCCTCTTAAAATTCAATACACGGGGGTTTTTGGCGTTGCTGATTACGAGTTCGATATCAGATTTCAGAAATTCAATATGGCGGATCCAATATGGCGGACATATTTTTTCAACATTAATTAGTATTAATAAATCGAGCTCATTTTTTGATAACTCTAAACAGTTGTTTCGCGTACTCTCGATCATTTTTCGTGGTACAATTGTTTGACATTTGTTAGTACAACAGTTGTTAGAGAGAAATTTGGTTACCAGCTCCTGTTCCTCTTCATCCACAGTAGATAAATCTATCTTAACGAAAGCTTTTTCCATATCATCTTCTGAATGAGTCAAATATAGTTCACCATCATTATCGCTATTCGAACTAACATCATCGTCTTCATCGTTTTTAGGAAAATATTTACTGTAAACGGCACTAAACTCCTCGTCAACACTCATTTTTTACTATTTTGTGAACAAAAGACTAACAGAAATGATTACATAAGCGTAGTAACAAAAAAGCCACGAAGTAGAATAAGGAGACGTAACGCAGCTGTCAACTGTAAAATTGTCAATTTTACATCATATTCGTAGTCAGTGGCTTTAAAAACCTTTACTTATTAAAACTTAAATTATTTTTTCTATGTTTGGAGCGCCATCTTGGATATGCCATTTAAAATTTTTCAAATTTGACACCAGAATCGTATTCAGTACAAAAGCTAACTTATTTTTTAAAACGATTTCTGCGATTTGCATTAACTTTTTCTTATTTATTTATATATTATATAAAAAAAATATTTTTCACTGCTTCTGTGATTTTGTTGATACTGTGATCTATGCTGAAGAAAATAAGCCAAGCCGGATTGAAAAATATTAATATTTAAAAAAGTTACAAGGGTTTTAGAAGTTTAAACTTTAACTGCTGTTTTCTCGAAAACTTGTTTTCGCACGTAAGGTGCCTTTTCGTAGACCAGGTCACATATATGTACATATGTACGTATGTATATATTTTTACAAATATCTCAAAAGCATTTAGTATAATATAAAATTTCCTCTTGCATTTGCATCCTCATTTGTGGTGTTTGAGTTCCTTCTTTACACAGATTTTTAAATACAATTTAAAAAATGTAATACTTTAAGATGTGATTTTTAAAATTAGTTTATTTTAAATTTCAAGTGGTTTTATTTCCTGTTATGTTTAACTTTTCAAAAGGTTATGTCTCAGGGTGAAACTTTAAAAGTTTCCCAAAATTCCCGGAACAAAATTTTACGCTAATATTGGCATCCGTAATATTTATGTGTACTCGTAAACTCAGAGGTGCTGTATTGAAAAAAGATCAATGGTTTCGTTGCTTGTGTGGCACGTAGCGCTGTCTTGTTGAAAATAAACGTTGTCCAGATCAATACCATCCAATACTGGCCATAAAAATCGTTAGTCATCTCTCAATAGCGCAATCCATTCACCGTAACTGTTGCTCCAGCTTCATTTCCGAAAAAGTAAGGTCCAATGACTCCGCCGGACCATAAACCCCACCAAACAGTCACACGTTGAGGATAGAGAGGCTTTTCAACAATAACTCCTGGATTTTCTGAGCCCCAGATCCGACAAATTTGCTTGTTGACGAAGCCACCGAGGTGGAAATGGGCCTCATCACGCAAGATGATTTTTCGATGGAATTCCGGATCACTTTCATACATTTCAACGACCCAATCAGCAAAGACACGACGATGTTGATGATCGGCCGGTTTGAGTTCTTGGGTTAACTGGACTTTATTAGCCTTAAGATCCAAATCTTAATTCAAAATACGGTGTAACGACGTTTGTGGAATGCCTAATTCCAAAGAATGACGAAGAATGGACAAACTTGGGGTTTCTTCAACACTTTCGGCTACAACAGCAATATTTTCGTCTGTTCTTGAGTGACGTTTTATTCTTCACATCATTAATTTGTCTTAACAGCTCGAATTTTTCACAAATTTCTGTATTCCCAAGTTTTCACCATTTTTATAGTGAATTTTAATAATTTCAATCCGCTGTTTAAGGGTGTATCGTTCCATTTTTATTAATGGCGTAGTTTTTACTTGTCAAATATCAAATGACAGCTCCAAAAGTGGCATCTACCGGTTTATTCAAAATAACACCTGTTATACATACACATTATTAGCAACTCTCCGCTAAGCGTTCTATCTGATATGAAATAAATGGGGAAGTAAATAAAATTCTTACAATCCAGTTCCATCATGCCAGCTGTGGAAAATAATATTGCGCTTCGTGTAGCTAATATAAAAGTATGTACGTTTTGAAATGGACCCAAATCCGACCATATACACGAGTTTTGAAGACATCTCAACCACAGCGCCCCCTAATGGGAAAACCAGAAATTTTGTTCTAATTGGCTCCAAGACAAACTTATTCTACGAGTGTGCACTCAATCGGCTGCCTAATTAGTTTCCCAGTTCAAGATCATACGCGGGAAAACAGCTAAAGTTTTATTTTATATAGAAAACGTATCCGTGCATGGAACTGTACTCTGCGAAAGCCGTTGACCTGCGGCTTACTTGGCTACTAAATACAGCTTATGCAAGGATTGAAGCCAAAGAACAATTTTTGCTGATTGGACTCATTTAGATTTATCATTCAGATATATTGGAAAAAGCAGACAAAAATTTCACAGATCGAATGGACTATGCAATTCGTAGACGCGGCCGACATATGCGGGATATCTGATTGAAAAAATAAATGCCATGAAATTATCTACCGGATCATATTATATTAAAAAACTTCACTCCAACAATATATCTGTTTTGTATTACCATTTGAAGTTCTCAAGCTTGAAGAACACCCGATATGTAAAATAGGCTGGTTAACTTTTGTATGAAGAGGGTCCATATAGCCAAGGGTCCAAATTAAAAATTAAAGAAATCATACTCAGCAAAAGTGCTAGCAAAACCATGAGAAGTGCAACCCAATTTTCAACCCAAAGTTCTTTCAAAAAATAATTTAAAAACAAAATAATTATTGCACCTCATGGTGAATAATAAATGAAGAATACTTTATAGGTATCGTAGTTGCTGATTTGTGACAAGGAGAATTTTCTTGTTGGAACTGCTAATTGATGCAGTCGAAAATTCGCTTCAACGTTCGGCAAAAATAAAGTTTCTAATACATCTATTTACTTTTATGTCAATGCAATCTTCGCAAATGAGCATTTCGCCGACATCATCTGCAATCATACAGCCCCAAATCCAAATGCTGCCTCCCCTATGCTTAACAGTGAACATCACACTTGGTTTTCTAAATACCTGAGGAAAAGGAAAGTATTTGTTTTATAAGATTTGTGTTATTTCCTCGGAATTGGACTAGTGGGAAAAGCTGTAGTTGTTGATACTTTAAAATGATGTAAAATAAGTCTCCTTCGAAGTTCGATTCATTAGAGCACAGAATATTCGACCAATCTTCCTCCGTAAAATGCTGGTGTCGGAGAGCCCATTCTAAAGGCTTTTCCTGATTTTTTTTCTGAAAGTCACGGCTTCTTTCAGGCTTTGCATCCTTTTAAACCTGCTTTCGGAAATCTTCTTCTAGCTGTTCGAAAGCTAAAGGATTTTCAATTTCTTCAAACAAAACATATGCACGGGTAAAAAGGATTTTTTACTTGAGAGACTCGCGTATAAGCTTTCGGAGAATTAGGAGGGGGCGGCATTAGGCCCAAGCCGGAGGCCTCTCAATGGACCTCCAGTCCTAGGTAATCCCATCTCCACCGTCATGCAGCTATCTATATATTTGCACAATAATATCAGGTGAGTAAAGTTTATAATTATGTAATCGCATACTTGTAACCATTAACAACTTCTTTCTTTAATTTAGGCCGACCTATCATTAACTCAAATTGCAACGAACGTACTTTCGAAATTCGTTCAGTGATTCCGAACTCCTGCTGACACGCTACCTACTTCATTATTATCAGAAATTAAAGTGTATTCATCTTTTTAATTTTTATCAATCAACTCTTCTTTGCATACTTTGAAGTTTTCTTCGTGGGCTCGGGCTCTGGAGCCTACACGGCGTATACGCAATCAAATGCTAGCTGCAGTTACATATCAAGTTTATAGCTTCAAAAGAGATCTTCTGGAGGGGACCTTCAACTAATTTATTGTGGGCAGTAAAAAGCATGCGAGGCCGCCAAGAAGATGGGCAGTTGGTGTTGATGCAGATTTACGCCTTATAAATGTTAGGAGAACCGACGCTATAACCCGAGCCGTATGGAGCGCGAATGTGAAGGAAGCGCTGGCTCACCCCAAGCTGTAATTGCTATGATGATAATGAGCTCTTCAAACAACACATAGGCGAGCAACCAAACTGGAATTTGAGAATTTTTAAAGCAAGAATATTATTCTGTAATTTTTTATTCTGGTGACAATTGTAGCGCATCAGGATTGAGCTATAAAATATTTCAACTTAACTTGATTTTGGTTTATTAGATTGTCTCTACATCTAAATAAATAGCATTGTTTTGTTAGTTTGGCCAGCACAGTCACCAGATCTAAGCCCCATAAATCACATGTGGGCTATTTTAAAACGTAGTAAAAGGAATACAGTATTACATCGCTGACAGCCGGGTGGAGCGGCATAAGTACACCCTAATGTGCAAATTTTTACACAGCAGAAAATTGCTGTTGTTATCAAATCAAAGGGCGAACCTACTAAATATTAATATTCTTGCTACTAATTCCTGTTTCTTTCTACTGATTTTTTAATAAAAAAAAGCATTACTGTCCTTTTATAACGATTAATACTTTCGGCCACAAATTTCCACTGGAACAACATCACGACGCACGCCACAAATATGAGAGCAGCTCATCCAAACACTCCAAAAAGGGTGTAAACCCAAATTATATATATAAACATGTAATACTATTGGCCACGGCTGTATGTATATGTATACATCTGTGTGAAATAATAGACTTGAAAGCCACCTACCGGCAATTTGTTACTAAACATTTTAGACTACCCCATTTTTGTGTATGACCCTTTAGTTTTTGAGTGGTCCAAGTCTCGCAGTAAATGAGCCAGAAGGCAATTCTGTTTGCTGGGTATACGAAAAGATGCATACATACCTACAAATGTATGTAACTATGCACTGCAGTATTTATGTTCGGAGATGAATTCGTTATTTGTTTACACCCGTGAGGATGGTTGAAAGTGAACCGGATTTTGCGACGGCTTTTCATTTGTCATTTGAATTGGGGTCAACGCAACATCAACAGTAAAACGCTCGCCATTCTATTTTTCACTACCATTTGCCACTCCATTCACACACATCTTCATCGGCCCACTTGCACTCAGTCACCTTCTCCAAACTCAGCATCACCTCAGCACTCAGCTTCGCTCACTTTGTCCTACTCATCTCAGCCTTTGAGCAAACACTCGGACGAGTTCAACAGCTAAAAAGCGCCGGGAAACATTTACAACATTGCACCCCTTTAAAACCCTTCTACACCCCTCTGCTTGGCCTCGAATTATTTTCTCTTTCTTTTATATGAAAAATAATAAAATGCAATTTTGTGCAAAGTGTTTTAATGGAATTTTTTATTTACTCACTGAAACCGGCATTTTTTGTTCAACGTTTGTTTAACTTTGTTTGTCTACCGCTTAAATTTCGTGCAAATTTCATTCAAAAAAGAAAACAATGAACTAAAAACTGGGGCGAACGGAACTATCTATGATGAAATTGCAGCGAAATGAAAGCTGCACTGTCAAAACGGACCACTCTGGTAGCATGTGCAATACAGCTGCATATACATATGTGTGTGTGTGTATGCATGCATGTGTGTGTGTTTGGTTTCGATTCTCAAATATCTCAATTGTTTTCGAATATGTTATTTTAGGGAGATATTTACCTGCAGATATTTCGTTTTTCAAAGAGGAAATGAAAGCACCGTTTAGCGGGGGGAATGGCGTGGGAAACCGAAATTGGATCATAAAAACGTTAGTGAATTGGGCTAACGAATTTAATTGAATATTACATTTTTACGTGTTCGCGTGGTCATTAGGTGAATTGGCACTGTTTTCGCAAGTCAAATACTAAAAATTTTATACGAAGAAAAAGTTAAAACTAAATTAGCAATATTCAGCAAAGCGCTTCGATCCAAACTCATTTTTTAAGTAAGGCAAAATAAGCTAATTTTTTTCAGTATATGAAGACATTCTTCGAAAAACAATTCATTGTCTAGATTCACTGACTAAGCATTCTCAGCTTATTTTGCGGTAGGGCAAATTATCAGCTCAGCCCTGAAAAGCCTTTGTTAGCAACCGGTAGTGCGTTTCACTTTTAACGATTCGACAATTGTTATTTTAGTTACAGTATTTGTCGATTGCACCAACGATTGGGCTAATCACAAACTTATGTTAACTAACACTAAGCAGCTCTCTTCTTCTTTTTATTCAAATATTTTGAGAGTGGCATCCTTGGCAAACAAAAAAAAGCATACCAGCCAAGCTACTACTTCAATTGCGAGTGTTTTTTAGCAATTCTGTTTGCATAAGATAAGTGCAATAAAATATTAAGTAACATACCATTTGGAATTCAAAGACAACGTAGTTTTTCTAATAGCGGTTGCCCCTCGGCAGTCAATGGCAAACCCCTGATTATGTTTCTGTCATAAAAGATATCTACCGTTCGGAATAGGGTTGAAACTCCATTTGTGGAACAACATCAAGAGGCACACCACAAATAGGAGGAAGATCTCGGCCTAACACCAAAAAGGGTATAAGCGCCAATTATATATACATATATAAGTACAATTAAATAACTGTTTATTTGAATTTAAAGTTTGATTAATACTTTACATATATATATTGCTTTGGGAAATCATCGAGCGCTTTTAAAAGGACCCGCGTCACGACTAAACAATTCGATCAAAAATTTCGTTTTCAGCTTGCCGCTCCACTTGGGTCATAGAAAACCTCACCTTTACGCAAAGCACGGAGCAGTTGATTGCTACGATTAACGGACGACCGGCTCATGGATATTGCCCATTGCTCAACTACGGACAGTGCAGTTAGAACCTAATAAAGACAGAATTCAGAACAATCTTGAAGGTTACAAGATTTATCTGTTTTTCATTCGGAATGGCTCGATGTTCCAGCGAAAGTGACTGTCAAGCTTAGAACTAAATGAAAAAGATTGTCCACATCCAGGAGCAAAAGTCGATTCATTGTCTCACTACCTCTTCTCGACGGGATAAGTCATAAGGCAAATATTCGAAGTAAATATTCCCGTTTTTTATTAATTTATTGTTAATGGAACTTCAAAATTTTATTTCAAACTACTAATTCTTGTTTTCTCGTTTAATTTAACCACAACAAAATTGATGTCGTTTAGTTAGCGATAGTCGACATGTTAACCAAACAGCTAATTTTATCTTATGGATTTTCGTTATGAAATGGGATACCGAATACCAAAATCGTTAAAATTGCGAATATCATTAAAATGTGTTTGTGAATTCCACTACAGGTTTATTCAACTTTAGCGAATCATTTCTTCATTGCCTACAAAACATGGTAAACTATCGATCGCTTAATGAATTTTAAGTTATAGCGGTTTTTTTTTAATATACTAAACCCAACTTTCATCTAAGCCCATGTCCTTGCTTTTAGGCCATACAAATTTGGTAATCACACCCATTTTTTGGATGAAATGACATCTCCTGTTGCTTTTAAGTAAAAATTAGGACTTCGATCCTAATTCCAAAATACACGTAAGCCTATGGCCAAGGTATATAGAAATTCTTAGTCCAATCACTACAATTAAAAATTCAAGTTGCTGTTTGAAGACTCAAACTTAGAAGTCGTCAGCAAACGGACTGCGGTTTGTATTCAGTTATTGACTCTATTGGATTTTGTAAGTGAATACGAGTAAACTGAATATTTTTAGTAGCATTGTGAAAGTGAAGAGAAAATTAAATTGAGTCATGCATAGTATATAAATAGCAGCGCATTTTGCTCATCAGAGTATTCAGATAGTTTAGAATTTTTACATCAGCCTTGACAAAGTTTTGGAATTGGAAAATTTACCATTGTCTGGCACTTGGTGTAAAATATACGTAAAAAGGCACTTTTAATTTAAGAATAATCGGCTCGTATAGTAAGCTCACTTCATTAGTTGGATCTGAGAATGGCTCTAAGATAGATAATATATATCTACATAGGTACAATTAAAAAATCAAATCAGTCAAAATCTTATATATATATATATAATATACAATAATTGGATCTTTCACCTTTTATTGAGTATTTGGCCGAGCTCCTTTTCCTAATTGTGGTATGCATTTTGAAGTTCTTCCACAAATAGAAGTACCAGATTGGTCAGAATCGAGGAAATTCGTGGGCTTAGCAATATGGCAATACAAATAAGATATTGTGAATGAAGCCAAAGTAGAAATAAAAGCAATACGCACCGACCTCCGTATGACCTTTTTATTTTCAAGAAACCGAAATTGCGGCTTTCCAGTATACTACGGCTTATACAAATTTTTTTAAGGAAAGAAAAACCGTTCTTAAATCTTTTTGCAACTCTTTTGAGGACGACAAAATAATCTTTGCTGCTCTAATAAAAATTATTTACTTCATTGACTGATTCCGGGTAGAAATTTTACCTAATATATAATCGATACAGAAATAAGACGTTTTAATTATTTCAAAATTCTCATCACTAAATACAAATAAATATTGAAAAAATGCTAGTTTAGCAATGGTTTTGCTCCAATTCGTGGTCGAGAGTAAAGCCACTGCTTGGGAGAGATTAATAGGGGGCCATAAACAGGCACTTACACGTTATTGAGGTAATTGATCCGGCTCACCTTGTTTGGTGGCGTTGGTAGAATTTCATTAGCGCCAATGGCTAATCATTACTTTGGGTGGAACAAACTCTTAATTCTTTTCTTATTTACCAATGTGATTTTCTACACTAATTAGGCATCAACATAAGAGTAACTAACAAAAACAACAACAAGATCATACAACATCTAAATACGTTTCAAATTTGCTTTTCCCCCACTTTGCACGCATAAAAATGCACATAAAATATGACTCGCACCTGATGTTTTCCGTCCAAACTTCATACTTTGCCGCCACAAAGTTTGCTTAATTTGTGCTGGCGTTCGCTGGGTCATTAGACTACCGAATGAACTTTATTTACTGTGTAGCGGAAATTTCTTTAATTTGGCTGCATAGAACTTTTGCTCAAATTCAAGTCAGTTCAAAGATATGCGAAAGTACGCACCGTCTGTTGGTTGTTGCTCATTTCTATTCCCAAATGTTGTATTTGATTATATCCAAGTATACTTTGCACACCCATTTATTCAGCTCACCTTAATCAGCAAAGCACCAGCGCACACAAAATTAACCGAAGATGAAACGTGGCCCCTGTGACTTCAATTAATTTGCTAGAATATAAAGTATTCGGTCAAAGCGTTTCAGTCACGGTGAGTTATCGAGATATTTTGCTGTGATTTCCTTTGAGGGAATTTTTGCAATGCTTGCGCGTGACAACCTGAGATGTCTGCTGAGATACGAGTATAATTTCATCTGCACGCATACACAGACGCTTTCACGCAAATGAAGCAAATTAGTGTACGCACACATATAAACAATTAGAATATTCAAAGGATTAATATCATTTACCGCACAGCAGATGTCTTTTGTAGGTGATACATAGAAACACCTACACACACATATGTATCTGGGCACACGCTCTAGCGGACGCATGTAGGCATACACACTCATGAATCTCAATTAACAGATACCAAGCGTATTTCCTTCCCCTTCTGTTGTGCTACCGCAGCATACTGGGCGTTACATACTGACAAATGCAGGCATTCACTAAGACCTGCGAAAGCTTCTTACCTATTTCGCCCTCTTCACTTCACTTAGTGTCTTTGTTCGTTGCACAGGTGGTAACCTCAGGATGCTCTACGCAGTTTTATTAATTTACTTACGTGCAGCTCTCCAGTAACTTTACCGCAATCAAGCTTTGTATCTGTTGCACTGAATTTGTTAGATATCGCACTTTTCACACTTTATTTTAAATAATTTAATGTCACATAATATATTTTAGAAACATTTTAATAACTTTTATTTCAATAAAGTCTACAACCATGATTCAATTATTAAAGGTTTGCTCACTTGTGACATTCAATTTTTGACACTCCCTTACAAAAAGTTGTATTTAAGAAGGTGAATAAAGTGGAAAATATTAAATCCTTTTTGGTAAAAATGGTAGCAAAAAAGTATTTTCTTACTTAAATGTAAAGAAACTGCGAACAGTTTAAATAATATGTTTTGATAAATATTTGAAAGTAAAGAGTGGCAGAAATAGAATTTATTAACGGAAATGGCCAAGTCAAATATTAAAACAAAAAATTATTTTACTTAATCCAAGATTTTATTTTCGGGAAATGATATTATAGCTGTTTGCAAAACATGAATTCCGTCTAAATCCCCCCCTTCATAAGAAATAAAGCTTTGTAAATTCTCACAAATTTTACTTTTCCTCCACTTTTACTCAAAATTTCTAGGGCTAGCAACCCAGTGTCTTGCTAAAGGAGCGGATTTGTCAAGATTTCAATCAGAATAAGTAGAGTTTGCCGACCAAGTCAGTGCAAATACTATAAAGTTTACAGCGATGAACAGCAAAGGTAATTATGACAGATTTAGTTCATCGATACGTTGTTGCTAAAGTAGTTTTTTTTTTTTTGTAATACGAAGTTAAGGTTTATATGTACAATGGATGGTATATTACCCTAATTCAAGGAAAATTGAATACGGAACGTGGCACTTTTATAAAACAGTTACTCTATTTCTGGCGATTTTGACTACGCTGACGTCATGCCCCATAATAATACAAAACAAGCTAAAGGGGGAGAAATAACATGTTTGTGAAAATTCAGTGAATGACTTGTAAAATTGTGATTTGTGACATTTAGCCTAAACAAAGTAATGAAAACGAAGTGTCGCGTATCAAGTTGTGAAAGCACGAATTATAAAAATACCTCTAAATGCAGTTTTTTGCGTTTTTGTTCGGATGACACCATGCCAAGAAAATGTGTTTGAGTGTGTACTTATATAATTTCTTGTGTTTCGCAGTTTCTATTGACTACTCTTCATCTTCACAAGCAAGTATTTCCCCTTCCTTTTGCTTGTATTTTCTTAGAGCCTGACGTCAAAGCAAATTCGGAAGGCTTATACTATTATTCTTGAGCGTAATTTAATTATTAAGCTTTGCTTGAAGGCGAATTTACATCAGGTGAATTTATTTCAGTGGCCTCTGTATGTAAGATAAAATATGCGTGAATTTTGTTTTTCTTTTTGAATTCTATCACGTCAGTATCAGGATGCTCTGCTCCATACATGCCGTTTCGATTCCCCAATGGGAATACGAAAAAAGGGTCCTTTACGCCACTTAACCTTTTTCCAACACAACACGCACTTTTCGTGGTATTTCTTATATTTCATTGTAGATACAATATTATTTGAAAACCAACTATAAATCAAAGTACACAACGCAAAGTAAGCACACGGATGTAAACAACCCAAATCAGATTAATGGATAGGAATAACATGGATTCTTTCGGTCCTCAGGCCCTCGTGGGACATAGGTCGGAGGCGAAAATCTTACTCTCTGCCTGCTAGAATAAGGTATAAATTCTACTATTTGCCTACAGGCAGCACTTACGGAAATAGGGCGAGCTACGCTGGGCAATGCAGCGGGCTATGACCGATATTGTATTCTGTGAGAGCAGGGCAGCAGTGTGTAGTAAACTAAAGTTGGAGCTGAAAAGAGAGATGCATGATCTCTGTGACCATGTTGCTGAACTCAACGGCGAAGCTAGCGTTAGCTCAGAGGCAAATAGTTGGAGGCGGATGAGGGTCAGCTTTCTTTTTTCCTACTCTACATAAACGTCTTTAACATAATTGAAGTCGAGGTTAGGATAGGCACTAAGGGCTACACCAGGTACTTTGATCATATCGAAATGGTGGCGCATAACGTCAACGATCTTGTTCCTAGCCCAAGAATAGAATTACTGGGAAAACAAGGCTGTCCAGATTCTACGAGGACAATTCTCGGATAGAACCAGAATAGAGCTGAATAGATGGTATAATGCTAAAGGTAGATTAAGTTTCAGAAGTTTCGTTAGCAAACTTGAAGTGCTGATATGTCCTATGCTAGTCCTTTTCAATATTTTACAAAATTTTATTTATAGGCGGCCGCCGTAGCCGAATGGGTTGGTGCGCGACTACCATTCGGAATTTAGAGATAGCCCAAAAGACAAAAGACCAAAATGAAGAAAAAGTTGTTTTTCTAATGGCGGTCGCCCCTCGGCAAGCAATGGCAAACCTCCGGTTGTATTTCTGCAATGAAAAAGCTAAAAGCTTCATAAAAAATATATGTCGTTCAAAGTGGGCTTGAAACTGTAGGTGCCTCCATTTGTGGAGCAACATCAAGACGCACGCCACAAATAGGCCTAAAAAATGGTGTAAGGCCTCTTCTTTTTGCCAAAACTTAGCAAGTGGCTAATAGATGACGTAACTGGTACAAATGACCGCATGTCGGCAACGCGGGAAGAGAGCAGTGCATCTAATGAGCTATACCTCTGCTCGCTAGCGGCGAATCTTACTCAATAACTTTGTTATTGCTTTCGCATGCAAATTTTTCGTCAAGTTAATCGAGCATAGAGATAGCGAGCGGGGAAATGGCGAACAGAAGAGTATAGTACTAAATGGGTATTGAGGGTGGTTGATGTGAATGGCTTGATAACATTTTCTATCAACAGAGAATAAGGAAACTACATTCAAAATGTACAAACATTTTGGAAAAAACGCCGTATATTTTATTTAATAGTCATTGTCGAAGTCAAGAATTTCTCACAGCTTTTAACTAGACCAATATTTCAAACACTTCTGCATGACAAGTCTTTCATTGACATTAAATTAGTGGCAAACTTTTCTATGGTTCATATCTTATTGATATCTAACCAATGCCTTGCATGCAGCTTTTGCTCTCCAGTCCAGTCGCACTCATACCAAGCTATCATATTTTGTAAAATATTCACACCACTCCACCACTCTGAGTCATTTATTTGATTGTTCGCCCAGCTGGTCATGCGGCCCTTGCAGTGCGTACACTTTGACTGCACTGCACTAAAGACTACAGCAACAACTGAAATCAAAACAGCTTTTGCAACATGCATTCAATATTGTTATTGCAGCTGTCCAGCTACGAGCTACGCACGATTTATTCTCGGTGTCTGCTGCATTGAATTTTCCTGTCTCCCCAACAACCGGCCATTTCCAGCTACTCTCACATCAACGGTCGCATAAACGCCAGCCATGCCGTTTGGATATGTACGAGTGACAGTAGTTGATGGGGTTCTGGTGTTGTGTTACGACGTTGCGATAATGTAAATGTGCGGTTTGGTCGTGCTGAGAGCTTTTGTTGTGCTGTGCAAACAAGAATTTATTAAAACTTACTCAGCCAGCATAACAGCTCATTCTGATATGACAGGACGTATGAACCATTTCAAAATGTCTGGTCCAGAACTAGTGCTATTTCGGCAGATGTCACCGGGTTGTCAGATTTTCACCAACTGAAAAGACGTTAACAAAAATCAGGTAGAGTTGCACCGAAAACCAATTAACAGTTACAAAATGTCGAGAAACGTATGAAACTCTTTATATAATAAATGGAGACAATGGAGTCCGCCTTGTCGTGGCGCCAGAGCGATTTAATTGCCTTTCCTCTTGAACTTATGAGTAATAACATAATAGAGAGCGGCCCTTCTTTGGCTGCAACTGATGAAATAGCAGTAAGAAAAGCAAGAGTACGTTCTCGAATCTGATCAACATCTGCGTAGTCTTCGTCGTTCATTCGACCGTCAATTCGAATTCGGAATCAAATGTTTCACCGTATCGCCGATTTATCGATGTTACAACCTCATTTCGAAGTCGTCTTCTTTGTTCCATTTTTATTGAAATGCCAAACGTATAAGGCACGCCAAGCTCAAACTAGGAGTTAGAGAGATTGACTGAATCTGATGCAGTTTTTATAGCAAAATCCTTGTGCCAATCTTCATTTTTCAAACGCCGCATAAAATCGATGTTGGTATCTGCTGTACATCCGCATAATTGAAGGCCACACCGTTTTTAGCACTTGGTTGTAAGCTTGTTTTGAGTTGACAGCTCAGAATTTCTGTCAATTAACGATTAAAGCTTTTTAAGAGGTTTGTGGTGCTCTTTCCACTCGAGCTTTGCGTCCAAAGTCATGTCTAGATATTTGGCACTATTGGAATACGACACTATCCTTGACAGGTTATACAAGGTTGTTCAATAAGTTTTGCGGTTCGATAAGAGAGGGTATCGCTACTAGCCTATCTAACTACTAGTGACTTTCTCAGCAACTCTTAGAGCGTTTTGGAACGGGTAAAGTCGATTTTGTGTGTCGATTCATCACTAAAGATGAGACTTGGATCTATCACCATAATACTAAATCAAAACAAAAGGTAGGGTTTAAGAGTGATGCGATCTTGGTTGTTCGGCTACGAAACGAATTCGTGTCCAGAAATTGGCCCAGTAGCTTTTTGCATCAGCTTTTTGGAATGCTAAAGAATTTTGTTTGTGGATTACTAGCAAACTGGTGAAACAATATATTCTGATTATTATTGTATATAACATATTTGGACCAAATGAGGGGAAAAAAATTTCCAGTTCGTGAAAATAGGGCCAGTTTGCAAAAGGAAAAAATACTTTTCGTCAGGACAATGCATCGTGTCACAAGAGAATTTCGACAATGACTAAAATCTATAAATTAAAGTTCGAATTAATGGAGCATCCACCGTATTCCCCAGATTTGGTCCCTAGTGACTTTCATCTGTTTCCAGACAGCCCTTCCAGATTCTTACTTTAAGGATGGAATTCATAAATTGGAATCTCATTGAAACAAGTGAAGGACGTTCAGGGAGACTACACTGAATAATAAAGTGTATTTAAAACCATAAAATTGATTTTTTCTCACCGAACCGCAAAACTTATTGAGCTACCTAGTATGCAGGTTTGTATGGAATTTTTCTGGTTAATGAAATCCATTCCAATATTCGTTCAATGTAAAAGCTTCGGCAGTGGATTTCTGCAGCTCCACGATGGATTCGCTTTCGATTGATTTTGGTTGATCGTCAACAAATGCAGCTACTTTGCATGTTTTCGGTATTGGCAGGTCTGAGATCTAGAGTAAGTACAGTACATCCGGTAATTCGTATGTTTTTGCCTTACCCTGAAGTAATTGAGGGAAACTGTAGAGCTGATGAGCTAGCCAGCAAAGGTAATGCTCTTCAAATGTTCCGTGATAAAAGTACCATTGAAATACCTTTGGCCACGAGTAAATTAATAATAAAAAACAAGATTACCCAAGAGGCCAATAGGTCATGGGAAGATGAAGATACATGCGTAACAGCCAGGCTATTATGGCCGCAAATAAACAAGAAAAGGACAAAGCTTAGCCTCTCAAGAGAAGACATCGCGAAGGTCGTGGCTTGGGTCACCGGCCACTTGCTATTTGGAAGGCATTCCCTGAGACTATGAGTATTCTCCCAAGAATATTGTAGAAGCTGTAGAGATGAGGAGGAGGAAGAAACAGTAGAGCTCTTCCTTTGCAATTGTCCAGCCTTAGCTAAAATCAGAGCAGGTTGTCTAGGTAAATACGTTTTCAATCATCTTACAGAACTATCTGGTGCGGGGATAAAACCAATCATGTGCCTCATAAGAGCCTCAAAATGGTTTCATGAAAGTAAATAAACAAGGTTTCCGTGTCATACGGACCGACTACCACCATAACCTAACCTAACCTACTCTGATATATTTGATATACACGACTTCAGAATGTCAGTGAACTGCAATGAGCCGAGAAAATTAAAAAAAAAAATTAAAAATTTTTTGAGATTTATTTAATACTAAAACCTTTAGTATAGAGCTTTTTAAAGCGAACTCTAGGGTTTTTTTTTAACAATTTTAAGATTTTTTTTCCAGTTTTTACTTAAAAAGATATTTTTTTGTTCATAATTTTTGGAAACAACTTTATTATTGTATTATTATTATGTTTTTTCTTTCCTATTTGTTTATTAACGGTTGAGACTGTTCTCAATAATTCCAGCAAATTTCATAGTGAGATCGCCGCAACTTTTCGAGTGGTGTTCCAGTGTTGAAATAAGAAATAATAATTTGTCATATTCCCAAGGTAGTTAGTTTGCAGACTCACGTTTATTAAGACTTTTTGCTTCTTCGTGTCCAAACTTACCGCCTCAAATATCGTACATTCTTTTTTAACACCCATTATACCATTATACAGCAAAGGACATGCACGCATGCATCAGTTCCAGTGCCACTGCTTAAGTTGTAACTGCGATAGTTGTTGCTGCTGATGCTTAAATTTAAGTTCTTTTTATCTCAAAGGTCGTTTAGTTTGTCGGTTATATCTTTAATAGTTAGTTAGCACACAACAAAGAGGCAACTCGTCTGCCCATAACCAAGAAAGCGAGAATGCGTGTATGCAAGTGTGTGCGCATGTGTAGGTGTGACCGCAGTCTAGGCGGCAATAACAGCTGCGAGTATGCAGCACAGCAAAGTTTATAACCAATTGCCTACAATATTTGTTATTGTTTTCCCTACATCAACCAAACTCTAACTAAACACTAACACAAAGCAAAAATACGTACGCACACAAGTTTATAGTGTTGCGCTATAAAATTTTTTACTATAGTGCCTGTATTTATGTATGTGTGCGTGTATGATAATTCTATGGACCGACAAACTCATTGCTTTCAGTTTAAGCAATCAACTGAAGAATACCAATACGGCTACACAGCAGCTGCGTAGTTGTTGTAGGTCGCCAAGTTGATCAGCAGATGCAGTTGACTTGCCTTTACGAGTACATGAAGTGGAGTACAGCTGATTGTTGTCAAGGATACATTAATAGCTGGCAAATACATACATATATATTTACAAACATGCACAACATGCACATACTTGCAAATACAGGGCCCGCCATCTATCGTTACGGATTTGAACTAGGTATTATTTGAAGAATGGTAACACTTAGCTGTCATCTGATTTGACAGAAAATTAGTTTTATTCTTCCGCTGAACGAAAATGGTTGTGTATACGCTCAAAGAACGCTGGGAAATATTGCGACATTACATTGCATTTGGTTCCAACAAGTTGGCGCTACTTGCCACACAGCGAATGCTACGATCAATCTTTTGCGCACTGTCTTCGAAGATCGCATTATCAGCCGAAATTCTGATATTGTTTGGCCGCCTCGGAGCTGCGATTTGACGCCGTTGGATTATTATCTTTGGGGTGCCGTCACAGACCAGTGTTATGCCAACAAACCAGCAACAATTGATGCACTGTAGACCAACATACGCGATGTCATAGCTGAAATACAGCCGCATACAATCGAAAATGTGTTGAAAAATTGGACCGATCGTATTGGATGGTGCAAGGCTACCCGAGGCAGCCATATGAATGAAGTTGTGTTCCATCATTAACCGGAAGGATTGTACTTCAAAATAAAAAAAACAGTTTGGAAAAATTTTTAGTTTCTTTTTTATAGCATTTTTAATTCCGTAAAGTTATATGGCGGACCCTGTATATTCATATGTATAAGTTTATGATTGTAGAGAAACATTTAGGGGTATTCCACGCGAATTTCTAGAATTGCAAACTTAATAAATATCTGAATAAGGCATTCGATTAGATTATGTTACTATGTACATTATCCAGACCAGTTCTCTCACATAGCGCTGGGTTTGACTGAGCGTTTGTGCCTTCTTCTGGCTGCAGTTACCCGAGATGTCTCAACCTTCTCCGTGCTTTAACGCTGCATTCAAAGAGAATATAAATGCCTTAGTAAGGATTTCGCCTGGCGTAGAGCCATAGTTTGGTACCTGCTAATCTCCCTTAGTATTAGCTATTCACTCCTAAGCTTCTCCTCGATGGAGTGTTGTCCCACAGCAAGGAAGGGCTCGTGTCCTATTAATGGCGAGGCTGCAGCCTCTCTCGCCAATGCATCCGCTACTTCGCTCCCAGTTACTCCTGTGTTCTGGACCGGAACGGATGTGATTGTGCGCTCGTAACAGATTCAGTTTCTCGATACAGACCAGTGAAGATCTAATCTCACAGGCTGACAAAGTCTTGAGTGCGAACTTTAATTTACGGATTTTAGCTTGACAAATGCTCTTCTGACGCGGTGCATTGTCTTGGTGAAACAGAATGTTGATCTATTGCAAACTGGGTCTTTTATTACGATTTTTTCCTTAAGCTGGTCTAAAAGGTTAAAATAATATTCAGAACTCATTTGTTTTCAAGTAATCCACAAGCAAAATTCCTTCCGCATCACATAAAACTTGTAACACCTTCATGTCCTTGGCTTCTGGACACGAACTCCTTTCGGAGCCCAGGAACCAGTTTCACACCACTCTTTAGCCTCTTGTTTTGATTTAAGATCATGGTGATAGACCTTAGTGATGAATCCCACAAAATATTGCTGAAAAAATCGCATTCGAATGTGGTTTTGTTCCATTGTTAACGAATGCGGTACCCATTTTGTAACCATCTTTCTGAAACCCAATACTTTAGTCAAAATATTGCTTACACTGCCCAATGAGAATCTTAGGGCTTCTCCTAAATCTTTTCCAGTCACTCGACGATTTTCCTATACGATATCCCATATTTTTTCTACGATTTTTGGTGCTGCTGCTGTTTTGTACGTCCTTGACGTGGATCGTCTTCAAGGCTTGTAGGACCACGTTTAAATTCAATTGATCGCGAAATGTCCTTATACACTTTGAACATTCGTTCACATATTTCCTTTGCTTTTAAACTTTCCAAAAATTAAAAGCCAATCACTGCGCGTTACTTGGTTTTTTACATTGTAGAAAATACTGTGACACGTCGATATTAAATGGCATATAACCGAGGAATGAATTGGCAGATTGAAACGAAACTGCACGTACGTTCATATGAAGAGTGTATCAACTTATCGAGCCGCAAAACTTATTGAACAACCTAGTATACCGATAAGTGTAGATATACATATTGCAAGAGGCACGCACTTCGTCCATTTTGCATGGAATTCGCTCATGGCTACTGTGTGGTTGTTCAGGTCTCCATATGCGGGTGTGTACTATATCTCTACACATGTATATCTGTGTGTATTTGTTTATAGGTGTATGCACGAGCAAGAAGTTTATTATTATTGCTGCTGCTTTGTTACTCTGGCATAATTTTGTATTTTTATAAGTGCGTTTGTGTGTGTCAATGGCCAAACATTAGCTTACTCTTCAAATATTGTCCTTCCCTCCTATCGATGCTTTGAAATTGATGCCATTCTTTTCGATTTTCTGTTTATATCCCATTTCGTATGCCACTTCTAATGTTTGTTTGCTGATACTCACTCGGCAATATGAGTCCAAAAGTGTACACACATGCGCCTCTTCCACATATTGCTTTAGTTCGTGTTTGTTCTCACTCAAAATGCGATAAAGTAAAATGTTTCTGAACTATTAGAAGCCTCAGCGATTCCAATAAATGTAAACAGAATTTTATTTTATGTACTTTTCGTGCTGATAGATTCATCAAAGGGACTCTCGTTTCCATGCATACATAAGTGCCTTTAATGTTCGTATAATTCATCTGCGAATATATTATATTTATATACATTACACATATATGTTTATGGATATTTGTGTATGTATGTAGATATAAGTCATGCACATTTTGGTAGGTGAAAACTTTGCTGCTTGCTGTGTCATGCATTTTGAGTTGATTATCTCGTAAGTAGACACACAAATACGTATGTATGTATGTATGTATATATGTACGTAAACAGTTG
Organism: Anastrepha ludens; assembly: GCF_028408465.1. Taxonomy (NCBI): domain Eukaryota; kingdom Metazoa; phylum Arthropoda; class Insecta; order Diptera; family Tephritidae; genus Anastrepha; species Anastrepha ludens. The sequence goes on along the minus strand of NC_071499.1, from coordinate 3,791,568 downwards.
CCCTTTGCAATCCGACTCTTAATCAAGCATACTCAAGATACTTCTATCTATCAGGTTTTCTAAGAGGAACTATTCGAACCGTTAGGTCCTGTTGAAGTGCCTTGTACAGTCTGGCAGACTCTTTTAGAAGTTTCTACTTACATATGAGCTTAGTTTTGATGAACAAATTTGTTTCTCTCTGCATGAAATGATATTCTAATCAGTTCTCCTTTTTTGGTTTTTTAATGCCGTATTCAGAAGTCTCCGGGTCGTTTTACGAAGTCTCGTAAGTTCTGAACTCCCCCATAAGACCATTTTTTTCATGCCTACTTCCTCTTAGCAGATATAATTCTTCAAAACAGCCAGTCAAAGCACTCGTTACCTTACGGGTCTCGTCTTCAATTGTTTTGACATTTCTGAGTTAAAGAGAGATGTTATATTCATGTTTCAAAAAGCATGCAAAACTTTTCTCAATATTTAATGAATAAGGGATCAGATTCCCATTCTTTTGATATGATTCGCCATAGTGCATTAGTCCTTTGTGATTGCATTGCAGAGGAAATAAGGAGGAGGGAACTAATAAGACAGCTGGAAGAGGGAGAAACTTATGAATGACGACCCAACGATAAGCCTTAACCTGAGAGAGCTCAGTTATCCACAGAGGCGGGTTTTCTTTCTTAGAGATCGTTCTGAGTAGACAAGAGCTTTCAAAAGCACTATAACATCCTGAGTTTAAAATCTCCACCAGCTCATCGATCACGCCCTCGAAGAGATGTAGATTTTCTTCCGGCGCTTCGAGGAGTATGTCCAGAAGATTTCTGCAGTAGTATCGCAGCTCGTTCTCCTCGCGTTCTGTAGTTCTTGCACCTGTTTCAGTGAAAGAGAACTGGATAAACTTATGATCCATAAAGAAGTGAGCATCGGAGATTCGGTAAAACAATCAAAGAAAGATCAGAGTAAGCACAAACACCTCTTCAGTAATAAAAGTGGGGTTCTGCTGTCTTCGGTGAAAATGAAATAAAAAAATTACTCGCATCTCGTCTTAATATTAAAACTTCCCCAGCAGGAGTGGTGGGAATTCGCAGCAGTACCCACGATAACGCAGGTTTTCCAGTATCTCGCGTACTAGCTGGTGTCAGCTTTGGTAAACCTTAAATAGTACTCTCTCTAAACCATGGTGATGATCTCTTTTGTTTCTGTGAGAGGGCCAAAAGGCTCTGCATTTAGCCCTTATGAGGCATGCTCTCAAAGCCAGACCAAACGCAAAGGCGGGCGTCATCTGAACCACCAACCCAATGTCGACGGGTTCGAAACGTACTTGCTTGCGAGGGTTTTAACGGGATGAGGGCAGTCATGGCATAAGCCCACCAGATATTTCTGTTGAGATCACCTTAACATACTCCGGTGGCAGAATATCACAGAGATTAGAAATAAAAGTACATAAGTTTATAAAACGACGTTATCTTTCGTAATCTATAAATACCCAAACACCCTTCTTCAAGCGCGAGGTCCTTCTGTATCTCTACATTGAAGGACATAGCTCCATAAAATCCGTTCAAGTCCACCGATGCGCCCGGGGTATGCCCATGGTTCCTGAATTTGGATTGTTTGAAGGATACTATCGAAATATATACGAAAAGTGTATGTGTACGTTTGTCGGGTGTGAGACGTACTATTTGTATGCATGCATGCAATTGAGTCAGAAATCTTTCCATGGGTCGCGATAATTACTTTTATTTCATTCGTCTAGCATAATCGTACATATTATCAATTATCAACAAGCGTATAAAGTAATCACTTCAAATCACACGTATTCTGCTTATCGCAATCAGACTCATATCATTAGCATGCAATGCCTCACTGCAAGAGCTCTTAAGCCGCTGAACTCAAATTTTTACTTATAAATGCCAATTAACCACCTCGCGCACTTTCAATTAATGGCTCCGAATGTCCGAATCCGCTTCCATTCACATGCAGCTTTCGAAATGAGTGGGTGATTAGCACTGGTTTTAATCCTCTTTAAGGTAATATAGACTAGCTGCTCCGTGGCAGTTAGAGCCCAACCGAGCAGTCTATATGCATTATTATTGTTGGAATCTCAGCGCTTAACGGCAAACCCTCTGGTGCTTAATCCTCTCAACCGCTCTCTACAGCCAGTCCCTCCCTTTTCTTAACCAAACCATGCATGTGTGGATATGTAAACACATGGAACACACTCATTGACATTTCTCTACTATTGGAGTGACTTATCGCAAATGAAAACTTCTAATAAAAATGTGCATGACAGAAAATGTGGCTAAACGTAATTTTCACTTACTTGACACAATAATTTTCTGCAAATGGATGGCGAACTCAAGCCTTCTGTTTTATGAAAAGTAAGGAAATTGTTGCAACTTTTTGTGGTGAAATTTATTTTCATGTACAAAGTCAACAAAAATTCAAGCTGTGTTGCTCCGTAAGCGTACACAAAAATATTTTTTAATTAACTTTTCTTATGAAATTGAGCTGCAATATTTGAAGTATTTGCCAATTTGCTATTGTGAGTTCGTAAATAAAAGAAAATGTTCGGACTTTTGCAAATAAATGCACATTCCTACAAAGTCATATAAGCCTTCAATATCAATATAGCCAACTCGGACATGTTGATCTCTGCGGTTGTACAAACTAAAGAACACCAAGGCGTGTGTGCACTGAGTGCTTTGTGAACAAGGAAAGTACCAATACAAGCAAGTGTTTATACTAGAAATGTTACTCACACACATACAAATATTACAATTACTTTACTCCATTTATTCGCAAAGAAGTGAAGCATTGCTGCGCAGCTTCTATTTTTACTAAAATCAAGATAAATTATAAATGCAAAAAGCAATTTTGAACTATAAAAACAAAACTATTATAAATTTTAGATGAAGCAACACACGGCGGATATGGCTGGTGATTCTTCGATACCACTTTGGTATCGATACTTTTGCTTGCTGCTTGTATCGGAACAATGTAAGGAGTACTGAATAAATCTACGTAAAAAGTATCGCTTATATTCAAGCATCGAGTAAAAAAGAATAATTATAAGGAACATATTTTTTTGTGATTCTATTTTTGCGCCTTCGATCCGTTACTTAAAAAAAATTTGCACGTTAAAGCAACAAAAAATTATCCAGCAAGATTCGGCGCTAGTGAGTATGGTTATACTTCACAAAACTTGTATAACTCACTATTTTCTCAAATAAATATAATTTTTAGCAGATTTTTTCCAGCGCCACCAAAATATTAGTTGGGGGGAAGAAGAATTCCTCAGTAGATATCTGTAGTGATCGATATCTCGTAAAGTACGGATCAAACCATTAAGTTTATGCTGGTAGTCAAGGTGACATCTGACACAAAAGAAATTTGTTTTGCTTTTGTTTGTTTATTCCATTCAGTTGTGAGTTACAGGGTGTTAACAATGGAAGTCAAAAAGAAGAAAATTCGGTATATTTTACAGCTTATCTTTGATAAAGGCGAAAATGCTAACCAGGCCGGTGAAATCGTGAATGGAGTTTAAGATGCCGAAACCAGCTAATTACCTGCAATTTTGGTTTCGTCGATTTCGCTCAGGCTTTTTTGATATTTAAGAAAATATCAATAAGACCGAAAACGTCGTTGAAATCGAATCGAAGTTGACTGGAATGTTAATTGTCATACCATCTCCCAGGAGCTTAAGATCGACAAAAATTGTTCTAACTAACAGAAGTACAAAAAAGCAATTTCTCTTAACACCACCTTGTTCAAAAAGTTCCTGAAACAAACGCCCGGTGACGCTATAAACCCACTGATTTGATTTCTTCTTTTCTTTTGTTAAGTTGCTACATCTGTAGTTGACATTCCTACCAAAATTGTATAGCCTTTGCTTAATATTTTTAAAAGGAATCTGACCTCTGTATTTCACTGGAGAGGTGGTGTTGATATGTCATTAACCTCGCGAACGATATTTTCCTTCAGTGGTGAGATGGTTGCTGGGTTTGTTTCATGGTCTAAGTCCACAGGGGAAGGATTGGGCTACCTGAAAGGCCAGGATGTGTCAGCGAAACGATTGACAGTTTAGTGTGTGTACTGAAGGAAAGATGGTCTCTCATTATGCGCCGATAAGAATCACCGTTCACAAAAATTGCTTCCCCCATCAATTTTCCAACAAAAATATAGGCCAACTGTTCTATTGCTTGACAATGCACACCAAACCGTCACTTTGGCACCGCGAAGTGGCGGTTGATGTTCTAATTATGAGCTATGTCCTTTAGGTGACCAATGACGGCAATTTTGCTTATTTACAATGAACTTCATCACCACGAAAGATGGGCTTACTCACTTGCAGAAATTTCTATGCAAATTGTAATCGCTAGGCTTAAAGGCACGATTTGAATTTAGAAGGGGTGAAGTCTAGGGTTCCCAATAGTTCATACGTAATTGTTTTTGGAGGTCCCTTGGCAGCCGCACTGACTTACAGGGACTATCTTGCAAACTTGTAACGACGAATTCAATACTATTATTTGTTTTCGACGCACGGCTGGGCTCCGGTCATGAGCTATTGCCAAGAGCTCCTTCTCCTTGTCAACCAAGGCATTGAGAATTATCCACATCAATAATAACCACGTAATGATAAATGGCAAAGAAGTGGAGTTCGTTGATAGGTTATACTACCTGGGCTGCACTATAGCAGCGAACGGCGGGGCAGAGAAAGACGTCAACAACAGATTGAGCAAGGCCAAGGCTACACTCGGGCGTTTATGGAAAATTTGGGCAAACTCGCAAATATCCAGAAATACAGGGTATTTAACGCATGTGTTAAGCCGACGCTGCGGCTGAAACGATCACGCAGAAACATCAACAAATCACCCACAAATGCCGGGACAATAGACAGAATATTCTGACCCACCATAATAAGTAATGAAGAACTCTAGGGCATCACTTACACGTCGAACATTATTACGTGAACAAAATCTACGACGAGCAGTTGTGCCTGAATCATTGACCTAGAAATACGCTTCGATAGCGAACGTCGTTGTTCACCCGCCCACTGCGACTAAATAAACCACATGAATATCGAAGTTAACGCGATCTGCTACTGGCTCATGCGCTCAGTGGTTGGAAAGAAACTTTAAATTTCAAACCTTATTATGTCACCGGGCACCCTGAGGTTTTGAAATTATCATAATATGTAAAAGAAGAGTTCACTCATTCGAGTTAGATTAATAGGATTTTAGTCTTCGGTACAGATTTAGAAAAGTCAGTACGGGATTCGTAGTGGGATACCTCCAAATATAATAGAGGTCTGCCCATTTTGATTAGTACACAAATCTTCTATTCAGTGCTCAACAAAATTCTGTTCACCAACAACAGGGTTTTTTCTTTTATCGTTGTTAATTTAGAACAAGATTTTTTAATACTAAATTATAGTACCTTAAAAAATAAAATAAATAATTGACGCATACTCTTCTGTTAGATGTTTCGCCGAGCTCCTCCTCCTATTTGGGGCGTGCCCTGAAGTTCCATAAATGGAGCGGCCTATAGCTTCAAGCCGACTCCGAATGATAGATATTTTTTTATGAGGAACTGTTTTATGGTAGAAATACACTCGCAGGTTTGCCATTGCCTGCCGAAGGACGAGCACTATTAGAAAAACCGGTGTTTCATTCATTTTGGTGTTTCATGAACCGAGATTCGAATCTACGTACTCTGAATGGTAGTCACGCTACAACCCACGGCTGGACCGGGTCGGCTACGGCGACAACAGTACTTGTCTTATATGTCATAAAAACATGAATCGATTTAATGGCTTTCTGCATCGATTTCTTGTTATTTCCGATCAGGAATTTCTATAAAGAAGTATTAGGCAACGGATTACAGTTCGCTTTCTCATTTATTTCATTTATTTTCTTTGTCAATACGGACTTTTTGCGTGTGCTGTGGTAACTACTAACAACAACAAACATTTTATCACAAATACAATTCCTCAAAGCAATCAATGGCTGTATATTCATTTCGAATTCGATTAGCTGAAGTAAATAAATAAAGGGCATCTTAATCCGCAACAAGGACGACGTGTCCATAAACATGCAGACCTGAAGGCATACCTGGCATTTTGCATTCAAATTGCTACTAATGCAATATATCTGCCAACTGAGTTTCGTACCCTTCTGAAGATATCATCCACTCGTCCAAACCATCACACACGCAGGCATGTATGTATTTGTGTTAACGTAAAGTTTTGCAGCTGGCTGCCTGCCTGCCGCTGCCATGTGATTGCATTGGCAACACTGAATTTCGGTTTTCATTGCGATGACCACATCCACAACCCTATCCACCCAAAGTATCATTTACTTTAATGGCACACAACTGATATTGCTGTTACGGTTGCTGCTGTTGTTATCACTGATACTCTAGTGACTACTGGGGTCACCTCTTTGATGCAGCCACCATGCAATCAGCGTCACGACAGCTTTTTGGGCGTTTACGGAAATGAGTCTGTGTGGAGTCGTCATCGGACTTAAACGACCCTTGACCGACACTGATGCTGTTCTTCTGCCTTGTTATTTCATTTTAATCTATTTCTTGATGCTGTGGTTATTTTGTGTATGCCATCGGGTCTCAACGCTTAAACACTACATCTACACGCGCACACTTACATATTCTCTTGCATTGCTTTGATATTTCCAACACCAAAATCTATGCCTCGCCTACGCCTGAAACGAACTTTTTCCTTTTGCCCTACAACTCATCACAAAACGGACACTCAGTGATTTCCCTCTGTTCTCTCTCTCCCTCACTCTCCAAACACATTTGTGAGTTTCATTCGCTGATGAATCTATGTAGTCTGAGAAATCACATCTTACATCTACATATTACATAGGTTCTTAAGGATTATCGCTCACTCACAACGGACCCTTGCGGTTTGCAGCCCCAGCCAGCCATTCGGCCACCGCCCGAATTAGTTAGGAGTTCAGAGAGTGAAGCTGGGATAATGGAGTGGTGTGATATGGCGTGCATTGCGATAGCTGGGCAATAAAACACTCAGTTGTTGTTGTTGTGACACAAACCGCTTTTATGTGAATTTGATTATTGAATTATGATTTGTGGGTAACCCGGTTGCATGGCAGATAGTGTTTCGGTGACTACGGCGCTGTGCATTAACGGAAGTTATAACCATTTTCGGAGAATGCTCGACGGTACGGCAGGTCCCATACGGATGATGATGAGAAACGGCAGCAGCTGAATATGGTGGCAATTGCCACAATGCATTGACATTATTCAGCATTGACGGGCTGCAGAGTTAACAGCACAACGCCACATCGGTAGTTCGTCACACAACCACACAACCACAAAGCCAAATTTGCCAGTTTGTCTTTTTCCAATCGCAGTATAACTAACAAAATTTAAACGCCTTTCGGTTGTGCAATTGTCTTATGTACATATGTGTGTGTTTATGAATGCAAGAATGTGTGTGAAGGCGCATGTTTTTGTGCTCGAGAAATTTAATGGTATCTTTGCGGTTTCATAAGCTTAACGACAGCTCTGGGAAATTGTAAATCGTTGCAATAAATAGGAAAAGTTTCGCTACACTGGCACCTCTTCCCCAAACCAATTTGCCTCGCATGTGCGAAGGGCCGCTTGTGCATGAGTTAAGTTGGTTGCACGCACATAATTGTTTCTCTGCTGCACTTCGCATTCGTCCATGATGATGCTCGAATTACCACGCCAAGTTGGCGCTCCATAAGGTTTGAACGCCACCATAGTGATTTGTGGCATGTTAAATTAACTTCGTACGAGTGTAAGTGGCTGTTGCCGTAAGAGACTATTGTTGGCTATGGCGTCGTTATGAAATTTATTGAAAATTTTTCATATTTTTTCTCTGCACTAAAACTGAGAGAATAACAAATAGAATGCATCATTCATGTGGCAGCGAAATTTATGTTGTACAATCCAGGCGATTTTCAGGAGTCAGCTTATTTGGCAACAAAAACAGTGAGGAAGCAAAAAAATAAAAAACAAAATAAAAATTAAGGATTTTCTTCGATTAAAAGATATAACCAACTTTAAACTGGAAGTGAACAGCTCTGAAGTTCGGAGAAGCTAAATGGAATTTTATTTCGGTGTAAAAACACAGAATATTAGAGGTGGATGTTGTGCGGAATTTCTCAAAAGTTATGGGATGAACAAACTCCTATGTTCCACAAAGATTAACCGAGTTAAGTCGGTGCGGAGTTGGATAATCGTTTAAAGTCAACCAATAAACAAATTTTTTTACACAAATTTATTGAAGGTCAAAGGACGATTCCTCTGGAATGAGTGATATTTCATAAAGTCCTCATAAAATTCGTAATAAAGGGTATTTCAGAAGACCAAGCGTGTCTTGAAAATGAAATATGTAAAAATTTATATTCTGTCAGTTTTAATATTTTTATTTAAAATACGACTCGTAACAATTTTATGCGAAGAATGACATCTTTTAAATGTCCCCCATTAGGTCTCCGCCCATCCGCCAGCCCGTCGATTCATGAATGCCTAACTGTTGAGAGTATTGGGATGTCGATCTTCAAGGTTGTTCAGCAACATTTTGCACTACAGCAGCACTATACTCAATAGAACGTCCAGTTTTTGGCCTATCAGCTCTTTTTCCATCCTCAACAGAACCAGTTTCTTCAAATTTGTTCCCTAACTTTTAAATTGTTGCTTCGCTCGGATGATTATTTCCACCAAACAAAAATCACAAATTTTGCGATATGTTGTTCTAAACAATCCCTCATTTTCATACTAAGTTTTGAATAATTTTTCGCGTTGTTCTATCGAGTAAAATTGTACATCAGTAAACTCAAATGTCAAAGATGGCCTAAAAAAGATGCTCTCTAGGAATTATTCACGGCTGCCATCTAGGCGTCACTTTTGAAATACCCTTTAGTTAGTCAGCAACTAAAATGAAGAAGTCAAATTCATTTAAAGAAAAAATGTCAATTTGCAGCACTTACTAAGAGGTAGGTATTAAAAAATCGTTAGCACTGTACCTTCTGATAACTGAGACTAACTAAATTAATGTGGAAATAGACAACTTACAAAAGTCTCTTTGAGTGCTTTGAATGTTTTGCTTTATTTAAATTTTTATAGATATTTCTTTTGTTAAATACCTTAAGTATTTGTTAACGGATTGGCATCATCAATTATATTAACATATTTAAAGTCCATTACAGCGAAAATATAGCGAAATAGCGGCGCATTACATTGACCCAACTAAGAGCTTCTATCAACGAAAATATCGTAGCCAAATTGCATGCAGAGATCACACAATTCTTCAAGAGGCACCACCCGCGACAGGTAATGGGTTGAGCCGCTGTAATCGTAGATGGGCGCTCTCAAGGTAAATCCGAAATATTATAGGGAAAGTATTCTGAAGGTTGCTTAGAAGGCGTCCGCGGTGACGTTCCGAACTTCATAACGCCCACACAATGACTCTCAAATTCACCAGACGTGAATCCGATGGATTATTCTCTCTGAACCGTTTTGGAGAGCAAGGTCCAAACTAAAATATTCACCAGTCTTGAGGCGCTGAAAAAAGCCATTGCCCGCGAGTGGGCCAAAATACCTGCAGATACATTCGGGCAGCTTCTGATTCGTTTCTGGACCATTTCAAGGTCATAGTCAAGGCAAAAAAGGTGATGATTTCAAGCAAAAGTAAATAAATTCTTAATTTTATATTATTTTCACACAATTTTTACTTTGAATAGAATACAAGTAATTTTCCACTCTAAATTTATGGCGTTTTTAATTGGTTGCGCTTCGAGTGTCGGACCCCGTAATTGGCTCCTATACCATTTAATAGGTATTTGCCCCTTCTCCTCCTCCACTTTGATGTTGTCCCACAAATGAATGGACTTACAGTTATAAGCCGACTCCCAAAGGCAAATGGTTTTTATGAGAAGTTTTTTTACACTCGGAGGTTTGCCATTGCCTGCCGAGGAGCGGCCTCTATTAGAAAAACCCTTTTACATCATTTTGGTGTTTCATGCACGGAGACTCGAACCTATGCACTTCGGAATAGTAGTTACGCACCAAGCCTCGGCTACGGCGGCCGATTGTCGATAATCCTCACATAATTCGCGAAACATAACTGCATGATTCGACTTCCGGAATGGACTTTTGAAGGCCTATAATCTTAGGGTGGTGTAGTTTTAGAAAGATATGATACCCGGCTAGAGCTTGTTTTGTCCAGGTTTTGAAAAACAACATTTTTTATGCGTTGGTGATGGAAGTAGAATAATATTCGAGCGGAAAGAGCTGCAAAAATGAGTTTGAAATATAATGGAAAATGCCTAAAAAGTTATTCACTTCTATCGTACAAATATTGACAGAAAAACTTGTAGCTGCAGTTTCGAAACGGCCAACGGTTGAACACTCACAAGAGGAAAAAGGAATTATTTTATGAGGCCACAATTTGCGATTCCGAATATTCAGTTGGGTATAAGGAAAAGTGGCCAGATTGCTTGTCTAAGACAAGACACTCGGTGGCCCTAACTAAGTTGCTTAACCATTTTGATATTTTTAAGAAGGTAACTAGTCGCTCCAGTGAGAAATTTTGCAAATTTCCCAGGTTTTTGCGGAAATAATTGTGAATAAATTTGGCACGGCTCAATTTCTTCTCCATCTCCACAACTCCTGCAGAAGCCATTGTGAAATACACCCATTCTACTCGTTAGGGTTCCAATAGTGCAGCGACCCGATATAACACCTATGACGACGCTGGTAGTCGATCTGTGGAATAGAATTAGGCATTTTTTACTTTTAAGATTGAGTTTTGGCCAGAGCGCATTGGAAAAATTGCAGTTAGTAGTCAGACGCCAACTTCTATTGTTTTCCGCGATTACGCTCAAGTCAAACGCCGTGTACAGTTCGTTTCGGGAAATGATTATGTCGTCTGCCACTTATTGAAGGTCAAACTCAGAGCATGTCCTTGCACAGTCATCCGCCTTATCATTTCCCGCCAGTCCAGACTGGCCGAGGACCCAACAAAGTGTGTGTTGTGTTGTTGGATAAGGAAGAGCGATCTTCCGCATTCTTTTAGAATACGCATACAAGTTGCATCGCAAGTATTTGTACGATGTATGTCTAATATGAACCATTTTCTATCAGAAACTGTGGTTTAAATTGAATACTAAGCCTTCCAAAGAGGCATTTTCAGAATGCAATAGTAAAACACTTATCATCCGTACTAAGTTATCGTCAACATAGGTGGCGTAGAAATGAATTTAAGAAGAACTTTTTTTATCGACTCACACTAACAAATCCCCAGGTGGATTATACCCACACACGGGAGTCCTGCAATATATTTTTTTTTTTTTCAACTGAATTTCAACGAAAACTTGCAGCTCGCGTAGCACCGAACCGCAAATCAGCTCAGCTTAAAGATACAAATTCAAAGACTAAAAACTGGTACAAAAACTTCTTTGCAAAGGCAAATAAACTAAAAAAATATAAAATGAACTAAAAAGCCGTAGAGCTTTCTCCCATTTTGCTTGAGTGCATCGCGTTTAAGCTGTCAGTTGTTAGTTTCCGAAACTCACTGCTTTATCCACTTCCACATCGAATCGCAGTGGCGCCGTAACTTCCGCTCACCCTCTCCTGCTACCTCCCCGCGCATTCTCTTTTAGTCGATTTATGATTTTGACATCGTACAACAAATATCAAATTTTGGCTTCGTTCCATTTTTCGTCGCAGCATTTCAGCTGAGTCGCGTCCCCGAACACGAAAAGAAAAACGTGGCAAGTAGCAACAAAATCAACAAATTATAGTTGCGCATAAGTTTGCGATAAGTTGGTTGTTTTTACTGCTTTTACGGCTGGTGCACATCAACCAACCTCGATTTCCTCGCCGCGCTTCGTTAAGCATTCGAAAAATTTTCCCTCCTCCTCGTTGCCTGGCATATCCTGGCACATCCTTTCATGGCGTTGATGCCTATCGATTTATTTGGATGTCGTACGCGCAGAGCGCTAACGGGGTGGACATAGCGGATGCTCGGGAGGCGCCTGGTGCTTCATAAACGCAATGTATCATAAAATGTTTACTTTGTTTTATGATACGGTGGTGTATTCATATAAAATAGTTGCTATAACTGCATAAAAATATATATATATTGTACATGTGTGTGTATGTTGAAATATATTTACTAACTAATTTGTGCGCTAGTGGATTCAACTTGCGCAACGCTGACGGATTAGTTCTGAAGAAGTCCAACTAATTTCTTATCACAACAGTAGCAGCGACATAGTGGGAAGGGAGGACAAAGTTTCTTTCTCTTCGTGTATTGCATATTTGTAATTATTTGCGTTATTGCTGTTTTCAAGTAGCCGAGAGGGAATTTCTATTAGCCGTGTCAATTTAAGTTTCCAACTTAAAATTTCTTGATATCCACCCGAGGACGATCACAAGCATGAAGTAAGACATTTTCGTTACATACTTTTTAAATATCCATCAGCTTGAAGGCGTGAAGTAGGTCATGCACAAATACCGGAAAGAATGAACGCTGCCTGGTCTATATAAATAGAGAGATGAAAGGAAAGGACTTTGGCAGTGTAAGTAAAGTGATGTCGAAAACCTTTTCGGATCGAAGATTATGGCCTTAGATTTTTTTTTTTTTTTTTTTGGCAGTGAGGTTAGGTTAAAAATGCCTTCGCACCATATAAGTAGTAACCGTCGCTACTACGAGTGTGGTGATTCCACTAAAAAAATCCCTGCTCTTCTCTTGGATTTTTCCCCTGCACCCCGGGACTGCTGCCGCTTTGCTTCGAGGTAGAGTGCCAAGACGGGATCCTAAGGTGGACACTTTCTTACTCACCCTACGTCCAGGGTCGCCTGTTTTGAGAAACCAATGCTCAGTGCTCTTCAGCATAAATTTCCATTTCACGACTCTTTTTTCGATTAACATCCTCCACGACATTTGCGAAGGAATTCCATTTTTCTTCGTCTATCATCATTTTCTCGATAATTTCTTCAGATGTAAATACACCTATAGCTTGTTGCAGACCTGTTCTCTCTATGTTCCACCTCTCGCATTTAAAGAAGGTGTGCGCCGCATCAGTATCTCCATATATGCAGTTTGATAGGCTCACTTTTCCCATTCGCCACAGATACTTGCGAAAGGACCCATGTCCGGACAAAAACTGTGTGAGGTAATAGTTAACCTCACCGTGCTTTCTTTCTACCCACTTTTTTAGGTCGGGTATTAGTCTCGCTGTCCATCTACTGTACCGTTCAGAGTTCCATCTTACCTGCCAGTGTGAGCGTTTGAACTCTAATGTGGAGAAGCGTGGTACTGGGATTCCTGATATTTTTGCCTCCCATCTCTATTTACGCTCTTGTGCTAGAAAATCTATAGGGATGGTTCCGCTGATAACTAAAATCGCTGCTTCAGATACTCTTCTGTTCTGAGCGCAAGTGCATTGCACAGATTGCAGAGTTTTTCGTCGGCATTGCACCCTTAGCGAAACTGGCCATATTTCGCATCCGTATAAAAGAATTTCGCTTACTTCGAAAATAATGACCTTAGATTGTAAACCAGCTAGGGCTCTTAAATATTATTAATGGAATCGATTAATCGAAATTAAAGTAAACGAGTATTTGCATATATATGCACTTACAAACAAATTTGTTTTTAATTTGATCTGGGATCTGGGATTTTATCGAAAAGTCCTAAGAAGAGAATTAGGTAACGTGCCCCATCTGTGGGACGGTGCTAAGTGACGCCTCCTCCACATATATCTTCGATATATTATATATACAGGGTTATTCAATAGGTGCGCTTCAACTTTTTTCCGATAGGGAGGGCAGACGACGCAATATTTTTTATTTTTCGCTTATCATTTGTAAACTTCATTAGTATACATTTCATCATGGAACGCACACACTTGAGCAACGATTGCAAATCGTGCAAATTTTTTATGAAAATAATCGTTCTGTTGCTGCTACTTTAAGAGCATTACGGCCATTTTACGGTCCATTTAACAAGCCGTCCCGTTTGTGTTATGTGAAGTCATTGGTCTACAGTAACAAGCCGGCGACGATTTGTCAGCTCAGAGCCAATATTGAACGCGAAATTGCTGGAATTTCGGCCGATTTATGCGAAAGAGTGGTCGAAAATTGGGTTCAATGATTGGACTTCGTAAAACGTGCACGCGGTGGTCATGCAAAAGAAATCGAATTTCATACTTAAATGTATATGTTCAAACTCGATAATAAAAAAAATTATATTAGTTAAAAAAGTCAAACCGTTTGTGTTTTATTCAAAAAAGTTCAAAAGTTGAAGCGCTCTTACTGAAAAACGCTTTACATATATATGGTATGAATGTATATAAGTAGGTGCAATGTGTTTAGACTTTTCAGATCCCTTCTGCTGATGGTAATACAAATCAAATAAGACAATACCAATCTACCGATTCGATATAATTTATAAATTATATTAAATGAGAAAAAAAAATACGGGCAAAACTTTATTCTTGACAGAATTAGGTTTTGATTTGACAAATTAAAATTTTCCGAAAAGTAAGATTTTGCTTTCCTCTTGTTTGAGTAAATGAACTATACCATGATTCAATTATAGAAGGCTAGTCATCTATGACATAAACGTTTGCAAGAGAATTTGTTTGAAGACACGAATATATTTACTTTTTAACATCTTAATTTCAAAATGGCACACCTCGAAAGCATTTTTAATTTAACGCCTTCTCTAGCGGACATAAAGGGAGCGATTCAAAAAATACACGCAGCGATTGCAGCAAAAATGCTGGTATGTATTCGTCTTAATTCTATTATGTAACTGATGCATATTAACATAATTTTTGTTTAAAGAAAATGAAATTGATTTCCGATATGCTTTTGGGATTCCAAGTATTAGGACAATCTTTGCAACGCAAGCAATCGGAAGCGTATATGTAATTTGATTTTAACATGGCTGAACTTGTTTTTGGTAAAACTAAATACTAATGTTTTTATATAAAAAAGATTGTAATTAATTATTCTTTATATCACATTAGAATATTCAGTCAAATATTATTACTCAAAAAGAAGGTGGTCGTGAAAAATTCGAAAAAATGTTCCCTTCTAGGAATAGACTCTTATCATTACCATTTATTGGAAATGATACATAAACTGTTGAGCAACGTTCGACCAGGAGTTCTTGAGAAAATAACGACAACCGAAACTGGCATTATGTAAGTATACAATAAACCTTTTCTAATTTGCCATTCCTTACATATTATATATATGTACATATGTACTCATAAACACATTTTTTAGAGCTTGTATTTGGTTTCCAATTCCCTTCGTTGGCGATTTCAACACCCAAATGATGGCGCTGCGTTTACTAGTCATGTTTCTAAAGTGTGTAGATTCAAAAAGCCTTCAAAATGAACTTGATAAGATTCGTGGTGTACCCAAATCTTTCATGAAGAATGAGCTGACCGCGGCGATATCTGTTGGAAATTTTCATACAGCCAAATTCGAAAACGTAAGATTAAACTGGATTTGAACTACGTTAAAATTTAGAATACATATGGATTAAAACACGTTTAGTTGGCAACTAAAAACTTATTGTTAAGAAATCTGCAGGCACCCCAATACTAGGACTCAGGTGTTTAGAAAGTCGCTAAGCCTCTTGTTTCAAATATTGTAGAGAACTTTTATATTGATGTATGTATTCATTATAGAATTTTCCGATTAACTGTTAGGAAGCATTTTTGAAAAATGTTTACGGAATATCTAGAGTTTCCGATTATAGTAAATCAGGAAAAAGTCAAGCAAAATGGCGGTCTATTTCACATTAAAGTTGTAGTATCTAGGTTAAGTTAGGTTAGGTTGAAGCGGTTGTGCTGTGGGACACCCTCAGGCTCATAGCCCATTGTGATGCCGCGTGGGGAGCTTGTCCATATCTCTCCTAAAACCAGTGTGTGCTTTTCAAAAATTTTAAAATGCCTCTGATTTCTGTAGAACTGAGATCTTCCAACTCATTAAAAAATTGTTTACCCAGAATACATAGTAAACCTGCGTCTGGATAGAGCAGTGCAGTGGCACAGTAGGTGCGAGATTGTCTCTTCCTCGTCCTCATCTAGACAACTTCTACAGAAGTCATGTGTTTGCACACCCACCCTTTGGGCGTGTCTACCTATTAGACAGTGCCCGTTATGACTGAGATCAATGTGCTAAGACTGTGTTTATTTTGGTTCAGCAGAGATTCTTTGCGTTTAGCATTTAGAGTCGGCCACAGTTGACGAGCGATTTTGCAGGTGGTTTCATTACGCCATCTTTCGTTTGCTTTTTTTACAATTTCTTCAAGAATGAGTAGCTTACATGTTTGTAAGGGTATCCCTATGTTATTATCTATGTACTCATCAGACAATTTATTGCCGAGTCTCGCTGGTTCATTAGCTCTACAGTTACCCTCAATGTCGCGATGGCTAGGAACCAATGTTACCTTTAGGTGAAATAACTCAGCCATCATCTTAACGAGGATGTGCGGCATTTCATGGCTACCTTGGAGGTTGTCGACTGTTTTGTGAGGGATTTTATCGCCACTTGGCTATCAGTGAAAATGTAGATATCATTTCCGGAAAGCGCATCACACTGTATTAGTGTCGCGGCTTTTCTTATTGCCATCAGTTCAGCCTGAAAGACATTACAGTAGTCGGGGAGCCGAAAACTGAAGGAGATCCCCAGATGTTCGAAATATACACCTCCGCCCACCCTGCCCTCGAGCTTTGAGCCATTTGTGTATACATGAATGTACTCGCCCTGTCTCACATCTTCCCCTTATAAAATAGCCGATTATGCGAGCAAGCGACAGTTTTTCTCTATTCGAACCTCACCTAGCGAATGGTTTTATTAAACTAAAATGGTACGCGAATCACTAGAATATTCGATTAACCGAATAGTAAGAACACTGAAGCCATCCTGGAACATCTGAAGACCTCAAATCTGAAGCAAGACTGGTGAGGAAAGGTTCATAACACACTATGGTTTGGTTGATTTGCCTAAATGCTTCTATGTATGACTTAAGTATTTTCTCGTTAAGTCATAAAAAATCTATAAAATTTGACACAGCAATAAAATTTATAAATTGAATACTCGCTATATGAGAGGGCTTTAATCTGAATGATTCCTCTTTTAGATTGAATGGCTTAGGTGTACAGCTCAGACTAACTGTAGTAAAATATTCACGAATTATTATTAGCGACCCAATGTTACAGATAACGATTAGCTTCCCGTTGTTCGACTAACAGATAAATTTATATTCATTGCTTGTTAAAAAATAAAGCCAAATGTCTGCGGAAATTGTGTTTACAATTGAGTTCGTTACTGCGAACCAAGTGGACTCAGCCACAAAAGTATTTATACTGAGACTATTATTTGCCAAAAGAAATTGAATTTTTCTTATTTTATTTATATTTTAAAACAAATAAGGAAGGCTAAATACGGTCCGCACTAAACATTTTATATATACGCGCGCACATCTTAATAATATTCAATTTGGTCTGGTTGTTAGTTTTTGGAATAAAAGAAATCATAGACAATGAGAGAGACTTTGGCTTGTAACAGCAGAGAAATAGGCGAAAATGTATTTTAAATATAAAAAGTGTGCGTGGATTTTAGCCGATCTCAATAAATTTACCGTCTCTAGAAATAGTGAACGTGCGTTATGGTGAATAACAATCGATATAGTGAATACCGACATTTTTAAATTACTTTCAAATTTTTAATAAATATATTGAGCAAAATTTTGACACCAACTCCAAACATAAAGCACCAAAAATAAAAACTTGCAGAATAATCTAAATAAAATGATAGCGGATATTCATCTAAATTATTCTTTGGCTGTTGATGGCTAGAAAAGCTGTTGTTATTTGACGTTAGCATTTGATTTGTTTTTTGTCGAGTGTAATCATTTGGGTGTGAAAGGGTGTTGTTTTGCATGTACCTAAACGTTTCCTAATGCCATTAATTGATAGCGCCATAACGCTCGTAAAGAAAAAATCGGAAAATCGTTATCTTTTCGATGAAACACCAATATAGTTAGTTAACTAAATCAACAAATTCGGAAATAAATAAAAAATCACTTAGTACTATTTTGACCAAACAATGGGATCACTAAGAGCAAGACCCTTAGAAAATAATAGAAAATATGTACCAAGTTCGGGCGAGCTTTATTAAGTTCTTATCGAGATTCAGCGATTACCCAAAAGTGGGTAAGCATATTATTTATTTTTTTTAGATATTTTCGTTGTACTTTTGGTTTACTTATAAGCATAGCAGAGATATCAAGTTTTTGTTTTTTTCTTTTTTGAAAATGACTGCTATGTACGGGAAGTGGGATGTTGATTGATCGATTTAGCGCTTTTTCAGTACCAACTATATTACCTTAGAAAAAGAACAATACGAGGGCTGCCTCTTACATTTTTCGCCTTTACTATACTACATTTAATTCGATATTTTTAACGAAGGGTTTGGTATTTTTAGGTAGCTTGGGTTTGTAGTAAGTTAAAGTTATTTTGATAATTTAATGGTTTATTTTCTAAAAAAATTAAATTATTTAGGACTTTCAAACTTTTAGCAAAACATATCAAAATTAATAACAAAAGTAATGCATTTTTTTCACTAAAAACAAACTGTGCAAAATTAATAGGAGTACCTAATAATTAAATAAAATCTCAGTATTGGACGAAGCAAGTTGGACATATCTAATATATGATCAGAACAAAGTAATTAATTGATTGCTTCTCTAATGCGTTTATTTTTCCGTCTCGCACACAAGCGCAAAATATGTTCATATGTTCAGAGGGTTCTGGGGACTCTTTGTTACGCAATTATTTTTTTTAATGGATTTAACAAACTTTTACTAGTCTGACACCGTAAAATATGCGGTTTTATGACCTTCATTGCAATTTATTTCAAAAATAACCTCCTTTGTGTAAAATTTTGGGTTTTGCATTAATATATTGTATAATCTGCGCGTTTTCCTCAGTTATATTAAGAATTCTAAAAAAGCCACTTGGGTCACCTGCGAGTGGTTCTAGAGACCGAGTATGTTTCCTTCATTTGATCGACAGCATCTACTCCATCGCCTTCGATTGATTATAAAATGTTTCGCTTCGGGCTTGACTTTCGCGCCCATTTCATCACCTATTCCGTCGTCTGTATGGAAAGAGGATAGCATAAGTAAACATTCCCCCTATATCTTTTTTGTACACATTTGTACACTTATCTCTTCCCTCTTGCGATTCCTCGCACCATTTCGATATTTTAATCTTTATTACCACCCGTCTCGATATCACAAGATTCACTTTGATTCAATGTCACTTTGATGACTACTCCAGTATGTACAATATATGCTTTCACAATCGCTTGCGTCAAAATCTTCTCCCACCTCGCGCTCATCATCAAAATTTCATCAAACCAAGATGCAATTTGTGAAGTATCAGTTGCCATACGACGTCGCTTGCTATCGATTTCCATTATAGCGCCAAAAAACCTATACGAAAATAATTGTAAGGATACGTTTCACGCGTTAATTACAAAAACAAACAAAAAACACACACACCAAATACTAACGCAGTTAGGCGCGCAATGAGCGAAATGTCGCATAGATAAGAAAACCACTTCCTTTGATATCTATTCGCACACTTAGTGCTTCGAATGTTGGTTGCCAGACAGAAAAAGCATTATCTTAAAGATACGCATCGCCGTTATTCTAAAGTTAACTATAAACTTTGAAAATCTGACAATTTTAAAATTGCATGAGTAAATGGCTCATAGCGCGCCTTCTGGAGGGTTAATACAATGCCTCGAACAATAAGGCCTGGAATTGCGTCACTTGCTTTTTATCAACCTTTACTGCGAACATTGGAAAAATGAGTGGTGATGCTCGACATCTACCGAAAACTTAAATCTGTCTCACTAATGCCTTTTATTAAATTAGTTTACATTGTCCATAAGTTTTACTCACTTTTCTTTCTTATAATTCACTTACATATAAATAAGTAGGTGTGATGCTTTCTCTAATGCAGTATGTTCTGTTTTTATGCGGCTTTTTTTTATGCGGTTTTGAAATAGTGCGGTTTTTTTTTAAATTACAAAATGCATGTCGACCTATCGGGAATTGTACATATAAACAAGATTCTAAACCAGCTAAGCAAAAACTCATCACAGATTACATCAGAAATGCTAACCCTACAAGTATGGAAGATATATAAGGATATAATTTTCAAAGATACAATATTTTGTTTATGCGATTTTATTTAATTATTTCAGATTCATGCGGTCTATGGAACGTATCTATAGTAATAATATGGGACTAGTGCCCTTTTTTATGCGATTTTATTACATTATTTCAGATTTATGCGGTTTTAGCATTTGAAACGTATCTATAGTTTTACTATAGAACTAGTAGCTTTTTTTATGCTGTTTTTTTTATGCTGTTTCTTGCGGAACGTATCTACCGCATAAAAACAGAACCTACTGTACATATAAACTACTCACCAACCAGCGTATTTGTTCACAGTCAGCAACAAAAATGTTAGCGAAATTCCAATTTTTTCATTTCTACTTTAACTGAAATGATTAATTGCACTGGAATTTGACACAAACATTTTCTGCGTTATAATAATACAACCATGAACATGGAATGCTAAAGAAAGGAAGGAGATAAATGCATGAAAGACACGTTCCTAGCCATTTATATGCGTATGTATGTGTGTGAGAAGAAATATTAAAATGGATTGCTATGGCGAAAACAAGAAAACGCAATAATGAATTCAATTCCTCAGCTCCACAATTCTCATGGAGTACGCAACATCGCTTCACTAACAACCCAGCAATTGTGTTTCATTTCATGTGACCTCCTTTGAAGAGCGCAAATTAATCACGGAAAGTCAGATGCTTCTGGCAATTCCAGGTGAATAATAATTTCAACAGTGTCCTGCTTCCCAAACAAGGACTGCCGAAAGTGAGCAAGAACCGCTTACTAATTTAATAGTAACAATGTCTTTATATATTGGGGGCGAGGAAGATGTTAACATTTGTTCTGAAAGTCTAGCCACGATTCAGGCTCTGACGGTCACATAGTGCAGATCCACACTAGTCAATTCCTGTAAGGAGGAGATCAACTATTTTGGGTGTGCAGGTAACATTTCTCTGACCTGGGTTTCAGAACATACAAACATAAAGGGAAATGAAATTGCTGCTGAGCTTGCCAGGGTGAGGACTGAATTGGCCTCAGAGATCTCCTGCCCAGTCATGGGTATCCCTCTGACCGTTGTTAATGGGGAATTGCATAACTTATTTCTTAGCTAAGCGCAGAGGAGATGCAGCTCCAATTCTTCATGTGCTATTTCGAGAACCCTTTGGCTCCAGTGCAATAAACGCAGGACTCCCGAAAGTGCTGGCGACTTCCCGCCATTCAATTTCAAAACTCGTAGCTGTCTTTACCGGTCATTGGACGATCGATACACACGCGGAAAAAATAGGTCTACAATTTAACCCCCATTGCAGAAGCTATGGGGACCTGTTGCAGTGCGCCAACCTTAATCCCATCAATCTTCTCCGTAACATCAACAGCTCTAGCTGGCTGTAGATATCTGCCCGTTGGAGGTCTCATAATGGTATCAAAACGCCGCTGGGGAGTCCTAGAGTGGTACTTCAACCATTTCATCCATCTATCTATCCACCTATGTCCTTCCATGCATGTCAATCAGAGCTCCCTTAGTCTCAACATTCTATTAAACATATTAGATTAAAAAAACATTTTTTGTAAATCACACAAATTCTACACGGTTATTATTGAAAATATTATTCGTCGCTAGTCATGACTTCCTTTTTCGTAGCCATCCACGCATATACCCACGCCACTTGTGAGAATATAATCGCCCAGCAGGCGGAAATCTGAAGAAGTAATATCTGGGCTTATACGCAGTTGAATTGAAGTTCACTCATTCAGTATTGTCAATTGAGTTTTAAAGCTCTGAAAAACATATGTCCGAGCGCTGTGGGGCTAGAACTACACAGTACAGAGCTAATTCTACTAAATGCACAGCACCCGCTTCAATCCAAGAATATTCGGCTAAGCCATCGAGGATGATCCAATCGTGAAAAGCGGATATGCCATTTTTCGCTTTGGGTTTTTCAAAAACATAACGTTTTGTTTTTCCTTTTAGCAGCCATTTGCTAGTAAAAAAACATTTATTTGCTTTCGGATCATTCGAAATGTTGTCAAGCGGTAGAAAATATTTTGCTGAGTCCCATCAATGCAGATTCAGGTTTGTTTGTTGCAACTGATACAGGTCTCCTCTATCGAAGTCGACGCCTTCGTAGCGCTGACAAAGCAATAATTCCGCCAAATAACGCAACATTTGGCGCAAATGGCGATGTCGAAAATAAAGGGTTTTCCAATAAGAGGTGTTATTTTGATATTCAAAGAAAAATTATATTTTTTAACATAAATGATATACTTTTCATGAAATTTTCCATATCCGAATTCCAAAGTGGCTGCCCTAGGTCCTCGATAGCCAGTAATGGAAATTTTTATTTTGGCCCGAACGCGTACCGTTACTTGTCTGTTTCTATACTGCAGCTGTCTAGTTCACAAGTGTCAGATATGATTGACGTAAGACACCCTTTGCAACAAATATAAATCTTCCGATAGTATTGAGGAGGAATTGTTTTAGATACATCGGCTAACCATCTGACATTTTTAAAAACATGAACGTCGTGCCGTTGCTGTTTGCGTTGTATGAAGGAATCGGATCAGTGAAGTTTACTTGCAAAGTTGACTGCAAACGAAGAAATTTATTTTGAATGCATTCGGCACTGATGATATGGTCTTCAAATGAGGACGGCATATTTCAGCTTAGACAGTACCAGCCAGGTAAATAGTGACTTTAAAGTGTATGAATCTATAAAACCAGAAGCAAAAGACCGAATGAAGCCAACTGTGGAATACGATTTGGCGATGAAAAAATTCAAAAGACTAAAAAATTTAAAATTGGAATCAAAAACTACTCCCAAATCAGAAAATTAATTAAGAATGTTTAGACGTAAGTTCTTTATATATTATAATATGAGGTAGAGATTAAATGCTTAGACTTAGAAAATGACACATGAGGAGATTTCTTAATATTTAGTTGAAGTAGATCCTTAGCACACCACGGCACGACGTTCTTGAGGTCTGATTGTAGATTGTATGAACGAGACAGGCTTAATACAGTCTTTAAAAGTTCATGAGGCCCTTAAAATGTTCCTTTATCTCCCCACTCACGAGCTTCGTCAAAGTATAATAAACGCTCATTTTGAACTCCTCTACCCACAGCGAAAAATTTCGGCGAATGCTCCAATTAAAATTCAGATTTTGATGTTTCGGGCTTTGTGTGTATGTGTGTATGTGTGTACGTATGCATGTATGTTTTCGTTATTTGTTAATATGTACGCTTTTATGCTTAGTAATGGTGTGGCAGAGAAACTGTTGACGGTTCATTTGAAATGTTGCACTTGACAGCCAGCGGAGATGTGAACTATGAAACGATGACAGCCAACAATAAATGAATCGTCATCGTCAACGCGCTTTCAACAATTGCTTTTGTCGTTTTATCAAAAGCAGCAATGAAGGCGGCAACAACGACACGGGGCAACATAATTCTCGGAAGTGAGATCGTAGGATGCAGCCATAGAACAATACACATACACAGGCATTGGCACATTCAGCTCTCAAAGAGGAAAACCAATTGCTGAGTTGCATGTGAAATGAATTGTGGCCATCACACAGGCAGACCATCGACGAAAGTCAAGCTGATGAAGTAACTATGGCAGCAACATTTTCCTTTCTCTTTATCGTCGACATTCTTTTGCATGAAGTTAAGTGGAGCGCAAAGGGTGTGTCGCCGCTAGGACATGCAATCAAAAAGGTCCTTCACTTTGGACGTGCTCGCATGCAAACGTGCGCGTCCCAGCTAAACAGCTATTCATCAGTGGGTGTGTGAGTGATCTTTTACACATTCACAGATGCAGGCATATATGTGCATGTGTGTGTGCAGGTGTGAGGTATGTCTCGCAGTGTCGTGTGGTGCTTGCGTTGACAGCATGAATGATGATGTGGGGAATGTGAAATACTTTCTTATAAATCAATTAGGCGTGCAGAGCAGCGGCAGCAGCAGCAGCAGAATCAACCACAATGGAATTAAAGCTCTTTTAGTAGTAGCAGCAGCAGCTCTGCTTGTGTTTTTGTGGTCAGTGAGACGGCAATTGCTGGCGGTCAGTTTAACTAACGCTTGACCGATGCTTGATGACTCTTAAGCTTCCACACGTAAAAAAGGCATAAGAGATGGAAAAGAATAATAGCACTTGAAACTGGTTGAATTTATAAATTAAATTTTTTCTTTCTAAACCCGAGAATGTCCTGTAAGAAAAGCAGAAAAAACGTTGAGTCACAACTCTAACTGTTCAATAAAATTCGGTATCCTAAAAGGAATTTTGATTTTTTCATATATACGAGTATACATATATATGAGGGCAGTTTAATGAGCACCCGTGTTTGATGACAGAGGGCGTTCCTGAGGGAAGTTGGTGTTAGGATCCTGTGCTGCCATCTATCAAACGACGGCTAAACAAATTTCAGACTGATTGATAGCTTAGTTTGGATTTGGCAGCTATTCGAGTAAGACGTGTTTCATGATTTTCGCTAAGATGGAAAAAGACCAGTAATTCGATTTTAGTTTTTGGATGGGAAAAAATGCGTAGAAATAAAAGGAAGAGATGCTGTCTATGGGGATGATTCGAACATCGATTTTTGATCATCAGGAAATCATTCAAAAAATCCACGACGTGATTCTCGCTGATCGACGAACGAAAGTGCGCGAAGTAACAGGTACATAGGTGTGTCGACCGGAACGGCAATTAATATGATAAGTTGGCGATGAAAAAATTGTCGGCCCGATGGGTGCCGCTTACAAGAAACAACAGCAGATGTGGCTGTTAACTTCGATGCAGGGTTTGGAGCAATTTAAGCGAGATCCGAAGAAATTTTTGCGTAGAGTTGTCACCGTTTACGAAACCTAGATTCATCCCATCGGCCATCGACAGTCCCATCGGGCGGAAAAGTCATGGTGCCGTTTTTTGGGATGCGAACAGTGTCATTTTCACCGATTTAGAAAAAGGAAGAACGATAACTGGAAAATATTACAGTGAGTTATTGGACTCTCTAAAAGGGCAAAAAATAAAATAAAAAAGGAAAAGGAAAATAAAAAATTTTGAAAAAATGGTATCTTCTTTTTACGGGTATTATTGAACTGCCCTCGTACGTATATACTTTAAAAAAGTCAGCGCTAAAGGAATACTATAAACGAGATTCGACTGCAAAGACATTTGTTCTGTCGATCAACCGAAAGAGCTGTCAGAAAGAAACATAGCTATTCTTATATAACAGGCTGCTTTATAAATGGTGGTTAAGTTTCAAGGGCCATTGCTGATTTTGAATAAAATACAATTTTTTTACGAAATTACTGTCATTTCTCTTTATTATGATAATATTCGTATGGTTCAATAACGTATATATACGTCGGTTGCACACCTCCATCCGATGGTCCAAGTTTTCGATGACGCTGAGGCATAATTGAGGTTCTATGCCGTTAATGTGCCGAATTATCTCATCCTTTAGCTCTTGAATTATTGCTGGATTATAGGTGTACACCTTTTCTTTCAAATAACCCTAAAGAAAGAAGTCCAACGGCGTCAAATCACAAGATCTTGGCGGCCAATTGTCATCGCCGGGACGTGAGACTATTCGGCCATCAATTTTTTCGCGCAAAAGAGCCATTGTTTCGTTACCTGTGTGACAAGTGGCACCGTCCTGTTGAAACCACATATCGTCCACATCCGTATCTTCCAATTCGGGCCATAAAAAGCTCATTATCATCTCATATCATCGATAGCGAACACTATTCACAGTAACTGCCTGACCGGCCTCATTTTGGAAAAAATACGCCCCAAAGATGCCGCCGGCCCATAAACAGCACCAAACAGTCACTCTTTGTGGGTGCATTGGTTTTTCGGCAATCACTCTTGGATTATCATTCGCCCAAATGCGGCAATTCTGCTTATTGACGAATCCACTGAGGTGAAGATTGCCTCATCACTGAAGATGATTTTCTTCGAAAACTGGTCATTCACTGTTGCCATTTCCTGCCACCATTCTGACGCGTTGCTTGATTGTGTATCTTTCCATGATTCAAATTGAATTAGTCTGAAATTGCAAAATGTCAAATGAAATGCAGAAAAAAACTTGATGTTTAGGTGTCGTTCACATTCAACATCGGCCCTTGAAATTTAACCACCCTTTATATTTTAATATAATATAAAAATTTTTAAGTATTGTATAAATCTTAAAGTCTTTTTGTCTAATTGAAAGAACGAAGTACCTTTTGTCATCAAACAAAAAAAACTAGATACCTTTATAAACGAACAACATTTAATTCCTAACATCTTATTTGAAATAATTTTGACACATTAACTTTATTAAATTATTAAGTCTTATAAAATCGAGATTAATAAAAAAATATTAGTTAGTCAAAAAATAGCCAATAAATATTGAAAATTCAATTTATATTGACTTGCACAGAAATCTTTTCAATATAAATGAAATACTTCACTTAATAAGTATTAAATCGTCATTCTAGAGACACTTTCCGGTGAATTTACCATGTTTCGACTTACATATCTTATCTTAATAGAAAGAGCGACGGGCGACGTGTAAATAATTTAGAGCCAATATCAAATCTACAATCTTTAAAATGTTACTATCAAATGAACTTTCAAACACAATTTCAAATTTCAATCCATTTTAATAATTTGATTATAACTCAACTCCACTTGATTAAAAGGTTGGCCTGATCGCGCGATGAACACTCTTCACAGAGCGTCGATTTTCGTAATGGAATTGTACGATTTGTAAAGGCTGTTGAGGTGTAAGTCTTTCCCTGATGAAATTTCAATGAATACTTAAAGAAGTATATATTTAGTTTGGCGAGATCTGTCAAAAAACCCCTTTTGTGAAAAGTAATCACCGCCTTATCTCATCACCTCTTATAAGCTACGTTTTGATCTGATATAGATTTCAATGAAAATTTCTGAAAATTATTATTCTAATAAAATATTCTAATAACAATGATTTATAAACTGAAAAACCATCTTAAGTTAGATAACTCATGAATTATCAGTTACAGGACAGATTCCTCTGAGTAGACTAAAATACCATCAAATTTTTTAAGGTTTAAAGTTTTTCAGATAATTTTATGAGCTGAGAGAAATTTTCCGAATTTCTTCGCCAACAACTGTTTTCAATAAATTTTCATATCTATCTCCGTGCATTCATGTACTTGCACATACATACGTACTAAGTCCATATTCACATTTTGATAAATGGAACTATTTGCTGTACTTATTTGTTCAACTTTTCTTCACTTCTTATCATTTATTGGAATACTTTCTTCTGCATAAATATGGAAGGAAATGTGTGAAAGTATCTTTGAATAAACGCTAAATCTTTATAAGTAAATGTGCTTGGCCAAAATCGTGGACACGTACATATGTAAAGGGTCCTTCAAGTTCGAATTTATTTTAAAGCAGTGCTCATTTTTTACTGCTGTCACACCTATATGGCGTCCCTCTTTACAGGCGTTAAGTAGAAAATCTATAATTCTTTGAATTGGGTCCAAAAATCATATAAAAATAATTAAAATCCGAGCGATTTTGCTTTAAAAATCGTCTTTTAGACGAAGCTCGTCTCCGATTTGAAGAAAGAAACAAAGCACAATCAGCGTATTTCGGCATTGGAAAGTCTGCGGTAATATAGTATATAAAGCTTTTCTCTCAAGTTATAATTTGGTTCGACATCAAATGTCTGGTGGTGTCATTCAGAAATTTTTCATTAAAATTTAAGTTGCAGTTTCGCTTGCCGCCAACGGATTAAGTTATCGATATATGTTTTTTGCCTATTGCTGATGATATAAATTTTGAAGATGTGTGGTTTCTACAAGGCGTTGACGCATGCCAGATAGTCAACCATAAAATCAGTTTAATGTACACAAATTTTCGGAATGAGTGGGAGTAATAATTTCACATTATTCTGCAGCAATTTGGGCACCAAACTATCCGATTTATCCCGTTTGAACTATTTTCAGTGAAAATATCACATCGAGGGAGCTTTTTAGAACAAATCCAAATCAAGTGAAGTTTTGAAAGATAATATTTGACGCAAAATCAACCAGAGAGGGCCCCAAATTGGTATTAAATGTCATGGAAAAATGCACCAAAGGAATCGATACTTTAAGCGTGACAATTGGAGGTCATTTGGAAAACATAATTTTTTCAAAAATTATAGATCCTCTTCTGCATAACTCTGAGAGCAGAAAACTAATCTTATTCGAATTGAAAAAAGGAAGCTCTATCTCAAAGGACCCTGAGTATGCGTAAGTGAAATCGCACATGTTTATTTCATCGCGAAATGATGAAGTTTAGCGCACAAAATTTATGGCAATGCGATGAATAGACGTCAAATGAATCAAAGTATGAAATCAAAGCAAAAAACTCTAGCACAAAATGCAGAACGCGAAAATATGAAAGCATTGAATGCGAAACTAAACCTCAACTGCAATATTCACCGTTCTATGCGCGACTCTGTGTTTCTCTGACATTGGTGACGGTTAGCGGAAGTCTCCTTGTGCAGCTGTTCGACTATGTGCAACCAATTTTTTGCCATCGCGTTTTGCGTGGTTGAGGTTAATGACAGCAGCGTCCGCGATGGCGCTCACATCTATACTGAGGCTGACATTTACAATGACGAATGGGTACCACGCTCACTTACTCATACTATTATGTCAGTGCATATTTGTATGCATGTAAATATATGTATATGAATTTGCTGGTGGTAGCTGAGTTGAATCACCATGACGCCGGTGGATGCGACAGTATTTGAAATGTGCTTCATTTCTTACATATTTCTCAATTGATCCTCTCTTGCCTGCTCCGTCCCTCACAGGCGGGGGAGACTGTTGCTTCAATCAACACTGGCGTCTGTCATGTCATTGTCACTGTCACTGTCGAAGATGGCTGCGGCGTAGCGTATGAACAAAAATAGCAGCGTTAAGTGAAATGTCCCTGCATTGAATGCAAACGATCTGACAGAAATAGGGCAAGGTGACTACGGAGCTAGCAAAAGTACGCACTTATAGAATGCAAAACAAAAACCAAAAATGAAATAAACACAAAAAGGTTGTGTGAACAGTTATAGCATTAAAACGTAGAATGTTAATAGACTTTGTGCTGCAACCTGGAGCAGGAGGGAAGGCGAAGTAGATGGAATAGCTAGTAACTGAATTGTCATCAGCTTAATGGGACAAGCAACGTGTCTCAAGTAGAGTGACTTGAAGTGTTCGCTACATTTAAAGGCTCGCTGACCTTCGCACCATGGCGTCTAGGCGACCTTGAATGTGACTGCTTAAGTATGTGCGACATGCGATTCTCGCACATTTGCATATCCATGCGTGCATGTTTTGCGCTTTGCGTGAGTGTTAGTAGATGTCACCCAGAGCTCACTGTAACATTTATTCGGTGCGCGTATGAACTCCGTTATTGGATTACTCAAGTCAATTTACGTTTGTTATGCAAATTTAAATGGGATTTACAATTGAAAACCCTTCCAGTGTGCCTCGACAAGTGTGGTAGTGGGAGTATTTACGAATGTGCACAAATGATGCGTCGAATTTTGCTCAATATGCAGATTATTGCGGAGAGCGCTAGGCATAAGGAGAATTATTCTCCATATAATCAATATTCTGTACTTTCTCGACTATACTAGGGCAAGTAAATTCAAGAATATAGATTGAAATTTAAAGCTTTTAATATGAGCCATTTCCGAAACAATTTCAATTTTCCACAAATGGGGAACTGCGGAAGAAGTACCTGACCGCTGAGGTTGTTAGTTAAATTTGTTTTAATTAAGGTAGGCGTGTCTCTTAAATAGCGAGACCGTAGAAAAAATACTCACACGCTGCCATGTGTCACGCTGTCATTGCTGGTAACGTGAAGTCTTCTTATTTAAAAGGAGATAGCAGGAGGAGCTGATAGAAGAAAAGGCTTCCATCACTATTTCAAATAATGTACGGGGCGCATAGAGCATTTAGGGTAAAGAAAGAGGGTGTAATGAAGGCAATAATAAGTAAACACAAACGTACGAAATCAAAATTAAATATTTTATGGCTAATAGCTACGCCTCCGACTATGCTTCCCAAACATTAGAATTGAATCAAGATGGAACTCTGAACAGTACGATAGATGGATGGGTAAACTAAAACTCGATTTAAAAAAGTTGGTTCAAGGAAACATGGGGAACTTAACTTAACAGTTTTTGTCCGTACACGGGTTTTGCAAGTATTTGAGACGAATGGGAAAAGTGAACTTGCATTTATACGGATTCTCAATACGATGATGCGGAACACACCTTCTCGGAATGCGAAAGGTGGAACACACAGATCAGCTCTGCAATGGCCCATTGGTGTATGTACACCTGAAGAAATAATCGAAGGAATGATAATAGGCGAAGAAAAATGGAATTCCGTCGCTAATTTCGTTGGGGATGTTATCCGAAAACAGAGCCTACAGAAATGGAAACTTAGGCTGAAGAGCATTAAGTATATGTTTTTCAAAACAGGCCTTAGAGGTCCAATCTACTTCGAAGCAATGTGGAAGGAGACCCGGGGTAGAGGAAAAAATCCAAGAGAAGAGAAGGAATATTTTAACTGGAGTCATCATACACGTGGTCGCGACGGTTACTATATGGCCCGAAAGGATTCTTAACCCTACCTCACCGCCAAAAAAAAAAGAATAGCGACACGTCGTATTTCAAATGAAGTTTGCTGAAGGCAGCTGAAAATCATATAAGCTCGCTAGTCCACCACATTTTCATACATTCATACTGATTTCATTTGGGAAAAAATGCGCTGAATTCATACAAACATCAGCTGAAAGGCCACCAGAAAAGAAGGCACGTAAAAATCGACTTGGCCTGGCCAAATGAGTAATACAGTTACAATAACTGAATGACTGTTTTTGCCTCACATATAGGTTTGGCACAAATTTGTAGTTCTCGTATTAGGTGCGCAACTAAGTTCCCGCTGTTTGTCAATAGATGCCGCCAGCAGTGTGTGCTAGTCGATTCTAACATAACCTAAACGTCATAAACAAACTGCTTCGACACATTAGTGATTTTGTTTTGGTACGAGTATCATATACTTTTGGTTTTGTGAAAATGTGTGATTTTGTGCCGAATAATCGTCATTTGCGGGAAATTTTGATTTTCCTCTTTCACTCGAAAAAAACGGCGGCTGAAGCGCATCGAAAGCTACAAAAAGTTTGTGGAGATGCTGCTTTAAGTGACACAACGTGCCGAGATTGGTTCCGTCCCTTCAAAGTCGGTGATTTTAAAGGTGACGACCGTCCGCGTGAAAGAAGGCCAAAAACCTTCGAAGAAGCTGAATTGGAGGCATTGCTTAATGAGGATCCGTGTCAAACGCAAGCAGAGCCCGCTTCAGTATTAGGAGTTACCCACCAACCCATTTCCAAGCGATTGCACGATTTGATAATGATTAAAAAACAGGGGACTTGGGTTCGCTATGAGTTAAAACCAAGGGATGTTGAACGTCTTTTTTCGCCTGTGAACAACTGCTCCCTCGGCAAAAAAGAAAGGGTTTTCTTCATCGCAACGGGACGGGTGATGAAAAATGGATTCATTACAGCAATCCAAAGAAAAGAGCATAACAACGCTCGGCCTCACGTTGCCAAACCCGTTAAAACCTACCTGCAAACACTGAAATGGGGAATCCTACCCCACTCGCCATATTTTCCAGATATTGCGCCGTCCGATTATCACCTGTTTCGATCGATGACACATGGTCTAGCTGACCAGCAGTTCCATTCATATGAAGACATCAAAACATGGCTTGATCCGTAGATAGCCTCAAAATATGAACAGTTTTACCGCGACGGTATACGAGACCTACCAGAAAGATGGGAAAAAATAGTAGCCAGCGAAACTCACTTAACGACGGCAGCGATTACGCAAATTTGCAGCTTAATCTCTGTATACCCACACGATCCTTTTTTTTTTGCAGTTATTCAATTCAAT
The DNA here is from genome assembly GCF_028408465.1 of Anastrepha ludens. Taxonomy (NCBI): domain Eukaryota; kingdom Metazoa; phylum Arthropoda; class Insecta; order Diptera; family Tephritidae; genus Anastrepha; species Anastrepha ludens. The sequence goes on along the minus strand of NC_071499.1, from coordinate 3,759,362 downwards.
TCAATTCAATTTATTTGATTTGTTTTGTACATAGTAAGACAGAGTCTTGTGGTAGTACATCTTCTTATAATTCTAGAATACGAGGATGGTATACATAGAAATTCTACTTAGATTTAAAAATATTTTAACTATTAAACTTATAGACTAAAACTTAGAGTAGTAAGTGAGAAGAAGAGAAAGATGGTGGGAATGGGAGAAGGAAAGGGGTATTAAAGGTTAGAAGTAATTAGAAACTGCAGTTTTAAAACACCTTGCTTGTTTTATAAGCTTTATTGTAGTTGGTATTGAATTCCATAGTTTAATGGCACTGACAAAGAACATGCGTTCTGATTCCAAGTAAGTGTAAGTCGGAACAATTAGATTCAATGTTCGGGTGCACTGGCATTGTTTAATGTTTTTATACAGGTACAATGGTTTTTGTGTGTATATTAGTTTATGCAGGAACAAAACAGAGCGTATTTTGAGATACGAGTCGAGGTTATGATCGAGAATCTGTTTTGAGTAGACAGATATATGGTCATATTTCCTTTTTTCAAACACGAAACGCGCTGCATTATTTAAAGCGATTTGCAATTTTTGTTTCGAATTATTATCAAGCCTGCAATATACTAATTCAGCGTATGATACAATGAGGAACAATGAGTGATCTAACAAGTTTTAATTTAGTTTGCCGTGGCAGTAAGTAGGCAGTACAATATAGCTTTCTAAGAATATTATATACCTTGTTTACAACAAAGTTTACATGGTCAACGCATGATAGTCTTGAATTTATTCTGAAACCCAGGTTACTATGTCATCAAAGTTAATATTTACTTCATTAAGTAATATTCGCGGCAAAGAGCTAAGTTCATACTTTGAATGAGAAATAGCAATCGCCTTCGTCTTTGACTCATTTAATTTTAAGTTGTTAGATTTGGACCAGTTAGAAATACGTGTGAGGTCTTCATTAAGCCTTGCTATCAAATCTTCAATAAGACCTATTGGCCTTGACAGGTAGATCTGGGTGTCATCAGCATAGAGGTGAATCGACGAATTTTGGCAACACTCAACAATATCATTAATGAAAATGCAAAATAAAATTGGACCTAAAATAGAGCCCTGCGGCACACCTGACGTAATTGGTTTTAGACTTGAGTAGTTATCGCCACACTTAACTTGTTGTAGCCGATTCGAGAGGTAACTTTTTATTAGTTGCAGAGAAAATGCTCCAAACTTATAGTGATAGCACAATTTTCTCAGTAAAATGTTGTGATCAATAGTATCAAATGCTTTTGAAAAATCGAGTAATACTAGCACTGTTAGGTAGTTTTTATCATAAGCAGAGCGAACATCTTCAAAAATTTTAAGCATAGCTGTGGTGCAACTATGCAGACTTCTGAAACCCGACTGGAAATTACTCAGCAGATTATTCTTGTCCAAGTAGCAGGTAATTTGTCGCGCCAAAAATTTTTCAAATACTTTCGATAGGGCAGGTAAAATGCTTATTGGTCTGAAGTGCTGAGGAGCGGTAGAGCATTTTGTTTTTGGCACAGGTATTATATTTGCTGTCTTCCAAAGATATGGAAATGTAGATGAGGTGATTGAAAAGTTAATTATGTGCGTAAGTGATGGTATTACAAATGGTAGAATAATTTTAAGAAATTTAAGGCAAATGCCGTCGGTCCCTATAGCATTAGATTTGACAGTATGTATACACTGTATCAAATCCTTCCCCGACTTTTTCGCTGCCAAAAGCTGCTCTATGAGCCAAACAATAAATTTGTAACGCTCTCTGACGAATCCACATGATAAATATTCATTTTCATACATTTTACTTTTCTACAAAGATGGACGCTGTCACATCATGTGGCTTTTGACTCATAGCCAATTTAGATACAAAATCTTTGCCAATCAGTACACCAAAACTTAAGTTTTTCGCCCATACCTAGAATTATCCTCCTAAAGTAATTCCTTCAAAAAGATATAACCAAATCTCTATATTTAATATTGTAAAAGAGTCAACGACGGTAATAACACCAAGGACATCACTATGAACGCACTCGCACACCCATTAAAAAGGAATTTAATAAAATTGCACAAAAGCTACTCAGTCCATCCTCAAGTAGAGAATTTCTACGCAAAAAATAAAAATGCATATCTACTATCACTGCCCTCTGCAAAATTTTGTCAATATTTCAGCAACATTCCAACTTAAAAGCCCGTGTCACTTAGTCTAACACCTAGGAAGGAACCCCTTACTGCTAACATCTTGGGAATTTCCGCAGCTGTTGCTTTTGAGCGCGTACAAGGCGCAGCTATAGTTACACAAAGAAGAAAGTAGTTAGCAGCAAACAACACAGAATGAAAGAACCACACAAAACAGTGAAAATCAAAGATAACACACTTCAATCTGGAGGAGGCATGCAGACGCTTTGAGTTCGGTTCATTGAGTGCAGAGCAAACATTTTCCCACACTTTTGAGGTTTGACTACAGCCGTCTACTTTTTACTTTGACTGACTTACTGACATAGCCGCGCCCGTAGCTTACAACTTTGTTGCTGCTTCAGTGCCCGTTTCTTCGCTTTGCCACACCCGCATCTCTCTGTTTGTCTGACATTTATGCTTTTCAACAATTTTACTGACGCTGCCCCTTTTTTCTGCTCTACTCCCTCGCACATAGCTCATGCCGCCACTTAACAGAAGACTTGCATACAGAAACAAATGACTGACTGCTCGCCCGCACACACCTCTCCTTGGCGGACTACCCCACCCTTGGCTAGTTGGTAGGCGCAACTTTCGCATTGAGTTTTGCAAGCGCACGGGCCAGTGCAAATGTTTAAGTTGGCTTCCGGCGCCGGAGGATAAAAGTCAAATAGAAGAGGTTTCCTGTCATTCTTTCATTCGGCCATGCAACGTTGCCACGATGCCTCGACGTTCAAAGCCAGACCCTTCAATGCTCCACTTTACTTTGTTTCCCATCCGGTTTATTCTTCCTACTCAAATTTGTGCGCTTTCGCTTGTACTTTTGTGAGTGTATGACTGTGTGATATTGAGCTATTGCTATCGCATTGCTCATTGGGCTTTCATCAACAGGCATTAGTTGAAGCTTTTCACTTTCCGGCTTACTTACTTGCATTCACGGAAGGGTCCATCGGGACAAAAGGGTACGCACCCCACATCACAGTGCCATTTTTTGCACACATCTTCGCGTATGTGTGTGTATGAGTGTAAGAGATGTAAATTTAAGATTCAATGTAAGTTTCTGGTGTTCTGCCTTTTTCGCAAGCGCTTGCGAAAAGATTACACACAGCTTTTGAATAACCGGCCGATTTTTTGTTTTTGAAACTTCCATCAGTAAGAATCTGCATCTACAATTTTCTTCTCGATTTTCTGATGTTTTGTTGGGCAAATCTTGAAGTGTAAGACTCTGGTTACCCTTCGTACTCACTTGCAAAGGCTGTGTTTTTGAATATATAGAAGTTTCGACTGGTATTCAGTAGGTGCAGAGTCCTACAATTCAGTTTTCATTAAAAAAAGAGACAAGTAGTTGCGAAGTGGTATTAATCCGCAAAGGACCCATCGACCATCGATGCTTAACGACAATGGGAACTCTACAGATAAATATTTTATGTTGTTACTTCCTGCATTAATCGCCTAAGCTTTGAATGGTTCAATGCAATAATTGCGATAATAAGACAAAACTTTGGTAACCGAATATCCCTCTGGTAATAATTGGGTGCATAGCCCTATTAGGCCGTTATTGATAAATCCTCCTCGATTATTTTGCGCATTACGTATTAGAAAGATAATATTGTAGTCTGTGCAGGGAAAAGCAGCACAAAATTGGATAATCCGAACGTGGATGTACTCGAAATTACGTGTAATATTAACACTTAATGTCTTAAAATTTGAAAGCCAAAAAGACCAAAATATTGACTGTTTTTTTTTTGATTTGTGTACCTTTGCTGGGAAAAAACTGACACTCCCATCCAAAGTGAAAAAATTCAGTAAAAAAATAAGTTGATTGAGTTTTCTTAAATAAAACAAATGACTTTACGAAAGGCAAAATGCGTTACAAATTTTAGTAAATGGGCTGCAGGTATACAGAGGGGTTTCAATAAATGCCGAACAGGTTAGCTTAATAGCCTTTTCTTTGGTTGAATAATTTTTATAAAAATAAAGGCATTGCTTAGGAAATGGAAAAACTATACCCAAAATAAAATTTTACATCTTTATTTTGAAATATTCACTGAGTTTCTTTTGATGTTTCCATAAGGTGAGGAAAAATTGTTCATCCTAATGGAAGACTTATAACTTTTGCACATAACACCTTACGTCAATCATATCTGACACTTGTGAACTAGACAACTTTTAGTTCTGCCTTTCCCAAACTGAATAAAGACATCAGGCACATAGTCGACGCACTCCCGTATCGGCACCCACGGCACTCTTGACAGCTATGACTTCGAGGCTGTAAGAGACTTCATTTATTTAGGAACCAGCATTGACATCGATAACAATCTCAGCCTTGAAATCCAACGAAGAATATTTCTTGCCAACAAGTGCTGCTTGGACTAAGTAGGCAACTGAGAAGTGAAGTCCTCTCTCGACGAACAAATCTAACACTTATAAGGCTCATGATGAGAGCTCGTCCTATTGTATGGCGTAGAAGCTTAGACGAGGACAATATCCGATAAGGCATCACTTGAAGTGTTTGAGAGAAATATTCTTTGGATCTTTCCGCGTTGGTGACTGCGAGTATAGTAGGCGAAAAAAAATTAGCTGTATGAGCTTTACGACGGCATTGACATAGCGGAGAGAATAAAGATCCAACGGCTACGTTGGCTGGGTCATGTCGTTCGAATGGACACTAATGCTCTGGCTCTGAAAGTATTCGATGCGGTACCAGCTGATGGTAGCAGAGGAAGAGAAAGGTCTCCTCTGCGTTGGAAAAATTAGATGGAGAAGGGCTTGACTTCACTTAGAGTTTTAGTGTATCCAACTGGCGAGAACACGAGAAAGAAAAGACTGGCGCGCTTTGTTAAACTCGGCCAAAATCGCGTAAACGGTTATAGTGCCAATCAAGAAGAAGAAGAACTTGACAGTTGTAGTATACATATAAATAGACAAGTAATGGCAATTGCAAAATCCATAGTTATTTATGGATTTATGGAAAGTTAATAATAATAAATGTGTAGTTCCAAATGTGTTTCCCTTGTATATGCAATTGAGTTTTATAAATAGAGATTTTCCGTAAAATTTGAAGTTTCGTTCTGGTAGTTAAAAGAGTAAACTATTCTCGATACAAATATTTTTTTTTCTTTCAATTGTTAGTTATAAGAAATCAAAATCAGACGCACAGAACTCAGCCTCAAAACTCATATTGATCTGATTTTTTTAACCTTTTGCAAAAGACCTTTTATACATAGTTTTAGAGCGGGCTATGAATGTATAATGTGTCTTGGCTTTTGAGGAGGGCCCTTAAGCTACTTTATTTAACTCACCGAACTTTACTACCATCCCTAAAAGGAGATTGATACAAATTTAAGATTTATATTAAAAAAGCACCCTTTATATGGCTATAAAAGGTTTTTCAATAACAGGTGTTAGGTGTTAAACAGGAGAGATGATTAATGATTTTTTATGGCCGGAATTGGATGGTATTGATCTCGACAACGTTTATTGTCAACAAGACGGCGCTACGTGCCACAAAAGCAACGAAACCATTGGTATTTTACGGGAAAAGTTTCCGGACCGTGTTATTTGTCGAAGAGGTGATCACAATTGGCCAAAGAAATCTTGGGACCCCGTGAAAGAGAAGGTGTACGCCACCAGCCCCTTTGCAATTCATGAAAAGGATATTGTCCTTTAAGCGTGGTCGTGGTGATCATTTGCCTGTTGTTAATATATTTTCCACTATTAACGCCATACCTTCCTTTTTATAAAAAAACAAACATCCGATCATTTATATTAAAAAATAGCATTTTTCTTTGAATATCAAAATAATATCTCTTATTAGATAACCCATATAAACACTATTATAGCAAAACAAACTTTTTTTCTAAATGTTGAAGCACCACTTTCAACAACTTACAGCTAAGCAAATGTAATATATTAAACTCTTCTTTTGGAGAATTTCGACAAAAGGAAAACTGTACCACCAAAAGCTGCCTATACTCAAGCCATTCAAATGGTCTCTATGACCTCAATTCGTGTGTGTCTGCATTTGTACGAAATTTGAAAATTGTATGCGAGCAATGAGAAGCCATTAACTGCCCAGCGCTTTCATGTGAGTGCTAAATATTAACAGCATATGATACTAACAAATATTCCTTTCTGCAAGTGTATGCGTACAAGGTTATTATCCTTTCTCGAAAAGTAAAAATCATTTAATTTTTTTTTTGGTAATTGTTTGTAGTACAAATCCAGACGGCTTAATTTGCATGAAGTTAAAAATATTTCACAAAAGTTTGTATGCATATTTACTATAAACAAGATCTGAAGCACTTCAACAACAAAATCTTAAACTTTAACGCTTTTCACCGTTTTTTTTTTTTTTTTGTTTATAGATTACTAAGCGGCAGAAAGCTGGTAGACCAGTTTGTCTTGATCTTCGAAGTTTTTCCAGTTAACTTCCCGCTCCTCCTCTGTGCTCGCCTGGCCTTTAAATTCAGCTATCGTTTATTTAAGAAATTTTGTCTTTCCTTATACAAAGAGCAGCAATGGAAATCTTCTGTTTATTTGAGGCTTAACCCTCGAACGACTGATGCGTCAAAAATATTTTAGTAGTTGTATTGCTTTTTAAAGCACGACCCAACTTCTATTCCCAAAAACAGCATGATGATTTTTTCTGAAACTAATTTCATTTAAAATTCATAAAAAAGCGACTTAAGAAGAAGCAAAGTATTAACATTTTTGAAAAAATACTTCTATTCAGTTTAAAGGCTTTACGAAATTTCATAAAACGAGTGAGACGGTAAATAAAGAGTATTATCTGTTGCATTGAGCAACATTTAATAGAGACCAAGTTCACCAAAAAGCACAGAAATGTGGGAAACAATACTTCAACATGGTAGCAAATAATTTCACAGGATTCGCGAATTATTTATTAACTTCTTTATTTCATTATTTATTTACTTAAGTCTTATGCAACAACTGTTCACTTGCAAACATTGACAATTCAGTGCTTAAGCTACGAAAATTAATGTAACACCAAAATTATGCTTCCACATTTTAAATGCATTTTTACAGTTCGAACGCATCTGATTTTATTAATTATAAAATTCATGTAAAAATATTATAAAATATGACTTAGGCAAAAATAAATCAAAGACTAAGTTCGGTGTTCTTATAAATTGGAGCCTTCCTAGCATAGCTATGATACTTCCAACTTGAAGAAAAAGAGTTCATATTGCAGAGCCAGCGTTGAGAGATGTGAAAATTAATGCAATCTAAAAGAAAGTGGCAAACAAGTACCCAATTAACAAAACCAAAGTCAATACCAAAGACAAATGAGAGGGAGATAATAGTTTGCTTACAGGCTTCAGAGGCTTCAAAAAATCGATTTTTTTTTTTTTGCATAAATGTCTTCCCAAACTATCCAAGAATGTGTCCTCAAAATTTCAGAAGCAAATTCAAAATACTTGCGCAGTTACAGAAGAAATTGTGAGCACGAGCGGATTTTTTATATACAAAAACTTTGACGCGCGATTTCTCCGTTTTTTTACGATTTTTCCTAATTGGCGGGAAAGATAGGGAAAAAGTTAAACTAGATAACATTTATTGTATTCGAAATTAAATTCTCATTGTAGTTGAACCCAAAAAAGCTTTAAGAAAATTAAGATTAACCTACTTTTTAAACAGTCTAAAGTGAATTTGTGTTTCGAAAAAAAATGATTTTTTTTTTTAATTTAGTTGTTGAATTTCTCACTTTTTGTTTACTTTTTTCGGTTTAACTAGAAGCTATACTATACTTAAATAAAAATTTTTTTGGGTTTTTGGTTTCAGATGAAAATTGCGACCTGCATCTTTCCCGCCGCACGGCACATGCACACTCGAGGCGCCTCGGCAAAATGCTTTCACCAGGCATAATATGACATATCTTTTAATGAAAAAATTTAAGAAGACTGCTGAAACTCAATACAATAACACCTGAAAGTTTCGTTTCAATCGAATAAATATTCCTTCCCAAAAAAATCCACGAAAAAATCGATTTTTTGAAGCCTCTAAAGCAGGCGCCCCTCTTAAGTTGATTAGCTTACATCTGGCACTATACGATGGGATTGGGTTCACAAAACTAAAGGCTGCACAGAGCGAACAAATACCTCTTGGACACACTCAAGATTTTAATGCGGCAGTCAAAATAAGGTCTCTAAATGGAGATCGCATATTCAAGAAACAGCAAAATGATAGACATTTGTTTTTTTAATAGCGATCGCCCCCCGGCAAGCAATCGCAAGCCTTCAAGTGCATTTCTGCCAGCTAAAACAGCTCCTCATAAAAAAATATCTGCCGTTCGGAGTCGGCTTAAAACTGTAGGTCCCTCCATTTGTGGAGGACGCACGTCACAAGGAGCTCGCCCAAACAGCTAAGAGAAGTGTACGAGTCAATTATTTTTTTTTTTCAAGTTTGGATCGAGGTAGGGATGTATATAAAGACTTCAGGGTAAACGGATCCCTAATATCGAGCTAAAATGGCAAATGAAAGCTAGCATAGCACAAGATTTGGCAATGGTACAATTAATATGACTTACGAATAAAAACTTTGAGTCAAAATAAAATAAAAAAAAAAAAACAAAAATGTATTATAGAAATATCTTGATTTCAATGCCACTTCCCGAAGATATTTTTCATCCAAAGTAAAATTACTGTATCTACGAATGTAAGTTCAATCAGCTCAGTCTATAGAAGTAACACAAACACACATACCACATCCCACTCTTTATCAAATACTGCAAAGCCCTTCTGTTTTTCTAATCTTTCTCATTTTCACAGCTTGAAAAAGAAACTTTTTTTTATTTCTTAGTTCATAAAACAAGATTATTTTCTTTGATTCCGCACTTAAATTCGAAGAGAAACCCCACAATTCTCATATACTTCCTATTTCTCAGATAATGTTTCACAAAGATTTTCTACCAATGATTGTTTATTGCAATTAATGCTTCTAAAGGTTCCTTCATGCATAAGTTTCTTAGTAATAGCACTTTTACAAGTAAACTTTTATAAATCAAATGGTTTGAGCAGCAATTTATGGTTAATCTCAATAATATTTTACATTAATATTTGAGTTCAGCAAAACTTTTCCATTTTCATTAAATATCTTATCTCTTCGGTCGCATAGACTCTACGCTTCATGAAATATTCCGTTTTGGTGGCATGACCAAACAGTCATTGTTCTTCGCCGTGCCCAGGCGTATGCCTTCACTCCTGACAACAAGCACTTCAGCGGCATAATGAAGCAACACTTGAGCACAAATGAGATATTAGCATAATCCACAATCCGCAATTTACAGTCCGCTCTAGTCCGTTGCCTACAAACCGACACCATCAAAGCTAAGGCGTTCCCAGCCTCAAGAACCACATCAATCATAACAACAGACAATGCACGCCAGATACCTACTCGTAGTTGTTTGTACTTCTGCTACTTGGGCGCGGCAATTGCTCATTAATGCCGACAAACATAAACAGCAAATAACTCGTAATAAGTTTCACTTCCACTTTCCCGGAGCCACTATTTCGCATGCGGATATGCATAAGTGATATACTATGTAAATATATGCATGTGTTTTATGTCAATGTCCCTCATCAAGGGATGCTGCTTGGGAGGGGAACAGCTTGTTAGCTGTCAAAGAGTGTTTTTAACTGCTGAGATATGGGCGCGCTTAAGGACACGTTGCCATCCGGTTTGAGTGGACGTGATTGTGAAAGACCATCGCACATTGAAAAGCTGACCACAAGTCACACCAAAGAGCAAAACGGCCATTAGAATCACAAAGAAAATGGACAAAAGAAAAAGAAAAAAATATCCAGCAGCCACATTGTACTAAAAAACATAACAATGAGTTCGATATTGTCTCATTTTGCAAATGGACCGCTGAGCATAATTACTCTCGTTCCCATCCATTATGTCCATTCTATGCATTAGTGCGACCGTTTAACCGACCAACATAAAACTCCTCAATATACAATGAGACGAAATGCACAGTGCGACAAGTTACCATGAGCTTTACTCAAAATATTATAGCAACATTTGACACAGGTAATAAAATTTGAGAGAGCTATTCATATACATAAATATTAAATTTACGATGCGAAGAGGAAACGTTTAGTGATAAATCAAGCAGTACACTTGTCTTTTGACCATCGTTTGACAGGAAAAGTGTTTAGAAATTTATCGAATACTTATTTCCTTACTTATTGTAAGCATTACCCAAATAAAGGAAGCGTGCAATAGAAGCAACTTTCAAATGGCTTTCAGAGAGAGCAGCATTGAAAACACGATTTAAGGTGCACAGAGACAGAATTTCCTACATTTCCTAATTAAAAATAAAGATAACACATGAAGTTCGCCTCTCGTTACCAAAATTAGGGGTTAGAAACCATCAAGATTACCTTTACATTCTTTGTATAAAGATTTTATCTCAGAACACCCTTAACTGAATTTTCTGGATAATTAATTTCTGGAAACCACCGAAATGCCATTTTATGTAGACTTTTCGAAAAAGGGATAGCACAAACTTTCGTGAGAGAGCTGAGTTAAAGTGTTCTCCAAATTATTCTTTCCAAACCGAAACTACATGTTTCCAATTATCCTAAAAGCATTCGGGCAATAAATTGCAAGCTTTATATGGCCAAAAAAATTTGCTTAAGAATGTAAAAAGATTAGGAGGTTTTACTATATGGATCTAGGACTTTCGTCCTGAGTTGGAATCATTTTGCCCCCAAAAATGATGCTGCACTATGTAAATGTCAAATATTTTTACTTCGATTTCAAAATACAAATAAAGGGTCATGCAAAAGATGCGCCTGGATATTGGTTTAAAATGAAATATGTAAGAATTTAGATTCTTTTAAGTTTCACTATTTTATTTTGATTCAAAATCCGACTCTTCGAGAATTAAATTTTCAAGGACTCACTCTCACATTTTCGCATTGAGTTCAACAATCTCGTTCTGAGTGTTATGTTTCAGCTCTGTAATCGTTGTCGGCTTATTCATATAGGCTTTCCTTTGAAAGAAGACCTCCACAAGTAGTCTAGTTGAGTTAGATCGCATGATCCCCAGTTTAGTAAGAATTAATCGGTGTGACTCCTGGATCCACCCTTGTTCAAAATAAAAATCGTCTATGTGAATTCCTTCAACCTCAGGCCACAAAGAAACCTCAATCATTTTTCTATAGTGATGTCCATTGACAGCGCCTCTTTGACGATATTGTCGTCACTTTTACTCAGGGTGTGTCCGATCCATTGCCATTTCTTTCTGCGGATTTCAGTCGCCACATCGGAGTGATTACCGTACCTCAGTAATTCGCTGTTATATACAGTTCGAGGTCAAAAAATTCGCGTTATGCGTCGCGAGCAGTGATTAATGAACGTTTGGAGACGCCGCGCGATCATTGCGGTGACCTTCAACGTTGTACAGCTATATAGCAGGAGGGACTTGAGACGGCGTTGGACATTATTTTTCCAGCGAGGAAAAGAGTGCCGAACAGTGATAGTTCTGCTTTCGACGTCAGTCTACCTTTCTCCATCTGCGGCGATCAGGCATCGCAAGTAGCAAAAACCATCCACGTTTTCAAAAACCTGCGCACACACTTCTCAATAATTTGATTAGGTTAAATGCTTTTGTCTTTCCTACGTTGATTTGAAGCTCCACTTTGTTTGCAACCATTCCAGCATTGACTGAGTCATCGAGTTTAGATCGGACATCATATACGAAAGCAGACAAATGTCGTCAACAAATGCTTAATAGTCTAAGTATGTGTTGTTGATCTGCCACTGAATACCTCTTTTATGGTTTTCGTAACAAAAGAAGCGTTACGAACGTCTTCAGTTACCAACAGAAAAAGGATTGGGGACATAATGCAAACCAAACGGATGCCAGACAGCTGGAGAAAGAGCTCCGATAATTTTCCTTTATGGAGGACGTGAAAACAAGCGTCTTCTGTAGCTTTCATTGAAAGGAGCTCCAAGTTTAGCTGGTACTCCTCCGCTCCGCAAAGCAGCCCAGATTCTCTCCCTATTTACGATATCGGCCGTTTTTTCAAAACCGGTGAACATCAGGTGAAGTTTGGAGTTATACCTCTTGAAATTTTTTCACCAACGTCTGAATTTTTAACTGATTCGGGCGATAATTTCCAACAAAAAATTGCGAATTTGCGATATGCTTTTCTTAAAGATCGACTGTTTTCATAAAAAGTTTGAATAATTTTAGCGCGTTGCTCTATCGTGTAAAAATGCACGTCTGTCTAGTTGACAAATTTCAAAGATGACAGAGAAAAAGATGCTGTCTAGGAATTATTCAAAAGAAATAGAATATAGAAGCTTTAAAAAGCATGAATAGGACGTTTATAAAAGCAAAGAATAAAATTTCATAGACTGGCCCACTGTGCGGCGCATGCAGTCACCTCGTTATAAATGTACCATCAGCATAGTATTGCCAAAGTCTCCCCGTCATTATCAAAGGGAAGGATTTTAATCAGCTTCCGCTACTGCCCCCACCCTTTGCCCCAACCATGAACCTTGAGCAATAATAACAACAATACCTTAACTGCCAAACATTGATACAATAGTCGTGTATCGATTGAATAACGGCGCAAAAAGATGGCGCCATTGTATGGAGTGTTTGAAATTGCTTACGAAATTTGGCAGACTATCAATATTCGCTCGATAGAGACAGGAGTTTATTGCGTTTATGTGATTGGCGTTCCTAATGCGCAGAGCGGAAACTACTCAACCGCTGCCATCGCGCTGACTTATACCGGACGATATGGCAAAACAGCGTGTCCATTGACAGCGAAGTTAATAGATAAATCTGGGCGGCGCCATTAAAAGTGGCAGAAGTGAATGAAGAATGAAGCGCAGAGTCTGTGGAAGTGGCAGTGTGCACAGTGTCAATAATGAAGAATAACCAAAGCGAGATGGATGCCTCTTTCCAGCACTATAGAATATCAGCTGAAAGTAATAAAGCATCAGAATGTATTTTTTTTTGCATTAATGTATCTTTTCGCTGTTTGAATTGCTTCTTTATTTCATTCTCTTGCTTACTTACTGTCGTCCTCGTCACCATCGTCGTTATCGTAAGTAAAGATGTGGCGCAAAAAAGTATACTCTAAATATTTGCTGAAATTATTGTAATATCACGCATACAGCTGAGTGGCAGCGACGCCACAGCTGTCAGCTCATCCATCTTTTCTTGCTAAGAGCGCGCGGAGCCTCGCACGAGGTCTTATTTGTTGTTAGTAGTTATAGTGTTGTGTGTATTCTACTTTTTTATGACGATAAGTGCTTTGATAATTTTATGTCAATTCATTGGAACGGTCAAGGCAATTAATAAACAAAGAAAATAAAGTATCCTTTATAAAATCTGCATGGCCAAATGCTAAACAGCTCGAGTTATCAAGTTGTTGGCTTGTAAGCACCTACTGTCAGTGCATATGTATGTATATGTAGAAGTACATGTACATGTATTTTGCTCAAAGCAATTAATTTCAGTTGACAACTGGGCTTGCTGGGCGTATACGCAACATTCGCACGAACAAGAAAGAACCAAAGCTTGAGGGCAAAAAATAGAGAATTAGAGAGGCAGAGTGAGTGCCCGTACAAATTAAATGCATATATACATATAAAAAACATATAAATATCCCTGTAGTGATATTCACTGGTTAAGCAGGCAGATGTATTATTTAAATGTACAGTTTCCTTCTTCAAACATGAAAGATAAATTGCAATAAGCCTGGTAGTTATCCATTTTGTTACGAAAAATTATAGTATAAAGGATATATGGAATCTGTTAGATGTTCGACTAAGCTTATTGTGCTAAGCTAAGCGACCTTGGCAGACTGCGAGAGGCTGCAGATGTACAAAACTGATGTTACCTGTCATGTCCGACCGACTGTCGCAGTTCCTCCTGCCACTAAGCAGAGGGGACTGCAAGAGGCTGGTTGGACTGTTGATGGGCGACTTTCCATGGGCAAGGCACATGGAAAAGGTGGGCATCTCAGACGGCGGACCATTTTCTGTGCGTTTGCCCCACCTTCGCACGAATCAGGTTTGAGGTCTTTGGCACTGTTGTGTTAAGAAGCGACCACCTTGGCTCCTTGGCACCACAAGATCTACTCAGATTTCTTCGGAGATCGGGTAGATTTAGAGAAAATTATACTATTGTATAAATAGTATATGTATGTGTGTGCATACACAGGCTGTAATATGTGAATCACAGCTAATACGGCTCGCCATCTCCGAAGTAGAATGATCTCAATGGGAATGTCGTGTTGTTTGTGGTATTAAAAATTAGTGTTATGCGTTCTCACAAACAAATACCGCACATAAAGGGATAGTTAGGGTTTTTGACAGAGAAACAAGTCATCATAATGCCTAACAATGTGAATATGTTGGTTCTCCGAAGGTATTTGTAGAATTTGGGTGTATTTGTTCACAATGATAGCCTTCTGAGACAAATTATTAAAAATTAAACTCTGCATTACACCCATATGGAATTCTTTATCTATCGTCTCACCTTTTTTTTTTATTTGTCCAATACTTGCTTACGCCTCTGGACGCGGATGTGTAATGGCAATGGCCCGTCTTATATTGCTACACCTTTAACTCTAGTTGGCACTTCTTCGTAAAATTGGCGACACGAATTTTTATATTTAGGTTTTCCAAAACCAAGGGTTCGTTATGTTCTGTAATATTAATAAATTATAATCTATAAGGTAAAATCAATAGGTCGCAACTTTGAAAAAACTCGTTTACTGGTTCAATGCTTTCCTGCTGGGCTATTGGCGCTGAATGGCCGGAAAATAAGCGCCCGAAAAGTACGAGTATGAAATAACAGCATATTTACACACACTCACTATTATAATTTCATGGTGCTAGCTTGGCTGTCAGGGCCAGCTTATGCGAATAGTTACAAAAACAATAGCAGCAACAGCAGCAACTCTATTTTTGCAGTAATGTCTAATGTCTGCAATGTCACGCCAGCAAAAAGAAACGAGCTCCCCGCACTACAAGTCCCTACATTTTCATGTTTAGAAATGTTGCCAAATAAAGGCGACATAATTAATTTCCATAAAATACGCATATGTATGCAAATATTTACATACGAGCTCAACCACCAACAACAACAAGCATTTGTATGCATACGTACGAAATGCGAGCGCACTCATACACACACATGCATGCAACTCATGCGCAGCTGTTCACAATGTTAAGGGCCGAGGAAGCAAAAACAACAAGCAAAAAAACGAGGGAAAAAAAGCAAAAAACAAGCAAAAAAACAAGCAAAAACCAGAAAAACCGTAGGAAAAACTACTCGCACAAGCAAGAATTTTTGATGATTTCTTCTGTAGCGTAAACCTGAGAGATGAATAGGTAATGAGTAAAGTGTGTACGAGTGCAAGAGTGGAGGGCGTGGATTAAGTGCTCCCCAGAAAACTACACTTAGCTCAACTGTACGAGTGTGTGTATGTATGTATGTGTTGCTCGCATGACTGAGGAAATAAAGAATTCATTAAATGTAATAAGGCATTGCTAGTGAGTTATGAATAATGAGTGTGAATAATGGGGTCCTGCATGAAAAACAATGCCATGACAAAACTATGATATCAACAGGACAATGGGAAACGGTATGTTCGGTAGTCATGAGAGGGTCAAATATGCTTGGTCATGGAAAACTTATTCGCATTACAGATGAATTAATTGCGTACCTTCTGAAATTAGTGATTAGCAACTAAGTGTTGTAAGTCTATTAGTAACTTATCTAACAAAAACAAATCATCTTAGCACTAGATTTACAGGCAGAACCAATTTGAGTAATTTAAAATTCTATTTATTTATATTAAACTGAAATGATATTTTTTAAATGCACACATATGTATGTATGTTGGTTTTTAGTTGCGAGATGAAATATACCTACTCAAAATCAAAACAAATTTTTGTTACCTATTTGTATTTAATTTATTTTAACATTATTTTAAATCTGGCAATAGTACATGCTATTCTGTCATAATACTTTGATAATGTATATTACTTTAATCAAAACAAAAACAAAGAAGGAATTTACCTGTAAATGCAAAAGCAAAAAAAGTTTTACTATGGGAAAACCAAAAATTAACGAAACCGGCATGAAGAGAAAAATTATTTCTTTAGAAATTAAAATTGAAATTTTGGGCCGCTAAAGAAATAAAGAAAGAAGAGTGGATATTGCTTAATTTTGTTCACTGAACGAAGCAACAATAAGATCAATAAAGAAAAACGAAGACTAAATTAGAAAAAGTGTAGCAGCTGGAATGCATACGAGTATGAGTATATTTTAAAACCCGCTAACATTTAAAGCGGAAAACGTTCTTCAACAATTTCCATAATATCAATGAAAAATGTAAACTGGTTAAATAATAAATAATTAGTTTTTTTTTATTTAAATATATTTATAAATTGGTGCACTTGAATAAAAAAAATTAAATTAAAAATACTTCATATATAAATAATTAACTTAAAATTAACTTGAGTATCTAGAAATGCGGGGAAAAATTAGAATTCAACATACACATGACCCATTACTATTTTAAATTAGACCTACTTTACTAGCAAAAACAATCGTGAATTTCCCAAGCAGCGTTCGGATGTTTGTCATACTTGTTATCTTCCGTTTGATTGAAACCCAACACATAGCTCAGAACCATGATTCAATAATAAAAGGTTTGCTCAGTAAGCAGCTTTCTCCTTTCCTCTTGACAAATCGGCTCCCTTAGCAAGACACTGGGTTGCTAACTCTAGAAATTTAGAGTAAAAGTGGAGGAAAAGTAAAATATGTAGGAAAAAAATTTCGCTTTCAGAAGAATGTGCTTATGAGCAAGAACTTGCTCGGTACGTCCAGGACCAATATGGACCATGATATGGAGTACATCCGGACATATCAGGATATCATAGATGGGGCAATGAACGTGAAAGATGGTCATTTTCACAATCTGAGCCCGATGCCTTTCAAATATAGGTTGCGGAAGTACTCACTAGATTGTTTTAAAAATATATAACTTATTAACAAGAATTCATTTTGTAATATATAATTACTCGCAGCCTCTGAACGGCATATGGTTTATTATGAAGAGCTTTTTCATGGCAGAAATACACTCGGAGGCTTACCATTGTTTGTCGAGGGACGATCGCTAACAATGTTTTCTATCATTTGGCATTTCGTGCCCGGGGTTTCGAGTCCGTGCACTTCCGAATGGTAGTCACGCACCAACCCATTCGGCTACTGCGACCACCGCCGATGTAATAATTCATTTGAGTAAGAACGATTAGGAATATAAGAGTAGATACTTAAAATATAAGAATAATCATGACTTGGCGGTCAAGACACCAAACTTACGTGGGCAGAGCATAGTAAAATAAGACATGAGTATCTTCAAAGTTTGTTTTTAGTCTACTAAATTTATGATAAATCCATTTCCTCTATGAAAGTATTACTTAGGGTCATAATGCTTAAGTAACACAATAGCGCCATATTGGCGAAACTTCGCGGTTAGTTTTGACTAAAAAATTAATTCATAAAATGTAATTCTGGGACTATATTTATTTAAAATTAAAATAATTTTTACCAAAAAGGTATTTAATTTTTCCTTTTTCTTCGCCCTTCTTAAATGCGACCTTTTGTAAGGGAGTGTCAGAATTCTAATGTCACAAGTGAGCAAACCTTGAATAATTGAATCATGGCTCAGAACTTTCTCTCACAAAAGAAGAAAACTAATGAAGCAACTGTCAAAAATTGCTTTACGATTGGAAAGACATTCTTTGCACAGTCTAAAATTAAAAGGTGAACAAGCATCTGCTAATTTAGAAGAAGCACAACAATATCCACAGAAGTTTGCTGAAATTATTGGCGCAAAGTCACACAGCCCAGACCAGATATTTAATGCTGGTGAATCCGGATTATTTTGGAAGAAAATGCCAGAGAGGACCTTTCTAGCAAAACAGAACAAATCAGCTAGCGGTCATAAGGCTGCAAAAGAACTCTTGATCTAATTATTGGAATTCCCTTTACCGCTGATTTGATTGATTGATCGACCACCAACAGATACTTGTAAGTACATATATACTTAGTCTTGCCATGCGTACGGCGAGAACAAATGTGCAGAAAAAAGTCTCGTTATTTTGCATTCGTTTGTTTGATAAAAATGTTCAATACTGAAGAGGATATTTAATAAGAAAAACAACAAAACCTATGCTAAAACTTCTAAGGACGCAAAAATATTGTTCCAAGGTTTCAGCGTGGCCACCATCTAGCCTCCGTAATGGTTTGGTGGGGAGTGCCTTGTAAAGGCGTTACACCTCCTCATTTCTGCGAAAAAGGGGTTAAGACCAGGGCAAAAGTGTACCTGGAGGATGTCTTAGAAGGTGAAGCAGTTGAGCAGTACTCTCTTCAATGGAGAGCGTTGGATCTTCCAGCAAGATACCGCTCCAGCCAATAGGGCAAACACCATCCATTCCTGGGTTCATAGCCGCAAAAGAATGGTCGTTTGGAAGTCTAGATATGAATTCATTGTACTACAGTTTGTGGTCAGAATTGGGCATGCCCTGTTGAAGGCCTTGCAGAAATTCTCAAATAATCTTTGCTTCGAGCAGCGACGTGATATCAATGCAGCGTGTGTGCTGCAATAGCTGAATGGCCTAATCGTTTGAAGGCTTGTGTGAAAGCAAATCCGAATGAAAATTAAAAAAAAAAAAGAATTTTAATATTTACAGGATTAAATGAAACTAACTTCATTAAAAACAAGTACTCGAATTATAATTTCATAACTATAACGGACTTTACTTGTAACAGAACTCATGGCATGACTAAGTAAGTGATCAAGGTGGCGCAAAGTTAATCATAAATTTTGTTTTTGAATAACTTTTTGACTAAGTAAAAACAAATATTTTACTGATTTTGATGATTTGTGATGGCAATTTTTATTTTGACTACGCGCCCCGAGCTTGTTTGTATACCGAAGCTGTCTAGTTCACAAGCGTCAAATATGATCCACGTACGACGTCATTTGCAAAAATGACAAACCTTCCGAGGGGGTGACTAATTTTGCGCCACCTTGTATAATTAAAAATAATTAAATAAGTAAAATAAATTCATCGACAAGATCTGTGATTGCTCTGCTGAAGAAGCCTTCTGAATGAAAGCGTTGGAGTGCATATCAAGTTTAATATGTGTTCATGCCACACTTTCAAATTGCACAGAAAACTTTTATTTTCCGCGGCAGCTTTCCCGATTTTCTGCCTGGCAGGTGAGACAACTTGGCTTACAGGAAATATATCGCCACATAATGCTCCCTTCTCGACGCCAAGCTTCTTCAGAGTGCATACTTCAATGAAGCACATACGGCTTTAAATAGTGAGGCTGAAAGATCGTTTGCACTAAATCCGGAACTGCGAGCTGAAGGATTCTAGCAACAGACGTGCATAGTTTTCACTTACAGATTTTTATTGATTTTAATTGACAAAGCAAAATTTACAAAAAATATATCTTTACGTGCATACGTACATACATATATGAACGAGCGTATCCCCTCTCTTTATGCGCATGTGTTTATGTCTTCATTTTCATTTTCATCCAACCGTTCCTGTTTCTGCTTGCACTCTTCTTGTTCAGTTCGCAACTCCGTATCAGTTTTGGGATTCAACTCTTCCACTCGCCGCTTCAACTCCTTTTCCAGGCTGCCTCTTAAACAGTCTTCCTCATTTAGCAAACCATCTTCTGGCAGTATATCGTAACTGCTGCCATTTCTTTCATCTTCTGCATATTTCTCGAAATCAATCACCACATCCGCCAACTTTTCTGACATCATTTTGTTCACACAGGCCCTATAGTCGTCCATGACAGCGAAACATTTGGACATTTGTTGGAAGTTTTCATCTAGGCATTGCTTGATGCACAACGATAATTGGCCGCACGGATTGTGCGTCAAGCTGCGCAGCACCCTTTGTGAGGCGCGGCAAACGTTTTCAAACTGCTCCACCATTTGCTCGGGTGTACTGTGGAGGAGAAGCGAAGAATAGAATTAAAATTAAGGCGCTTAAATGAGAAACGCATGCACTTACAGCTTTTGAATATCGTCCACCGCCGTCAGCACTGTGTGCTTCTTCGCTGTGGCTGTCACATACAACTTGGACTCCTTCTTGCTCGGCCACACTGTGCTGTATAAGTTTCCCATTTTCATGGGTTTGGACTTTATGAATGCAGAAGTTGTTTGTTTTGCTGTTATCCTTGCAGCCTTCGGTAAGTAGTTAAAAGAATATGGCGCGCGTTGGAATTGAAGTCGTCCTCCCCTCCCTCGTACGTAGTAAATTTGATAATCTAGTAAAAATATAATTAATTGATAGAAAATTTTGAATTTTGCTATATATTTTATTATTATTGATTTTCATTTTCACTTGAGAGGTGTGCGACTCGAAACTGGCAGCTCAAGTGTGGCAAAGCCACCTAACCCAAACACTCCGAGCAAGGCATTGTCAACAGGGACGGACCGAAACAGGCTTTGGGTTGTAGGCAGGTTACGCAAATGCGAGCGAATATTAATGTTTGTCGCCGGCAATGGATGCGTATGTGTACGTTTGTGCGCATTTGCTTGTGTATTTGCTTTTGTGTGCCGAAAAAGGTGTGTAAATATTTAATTTTGCCTATTTTCACCGTAATATGGTAACAAATTTGAATATTGCCTAATTGCGCACATTTCGGCAGCCATAATGAGCAAACAAGCCAGCCAGCTGCTCCCGGTAGCCCCGCGATTACATGGCTTTGTATGCCAGGCCTCACTCACCGTCTGGCGCGTGTCCCGCTTTGACTTTCATAGTTGCCAGGAGAAATTTGTTTATTCTTCATCCACTCAAACTGCTCACAAATATTTTTGAAATTGTTTCGGCTAAATTGCATTAAAGCCGTTCAACTGGTTAGCGCACACTTCATTTCTCGGGTCAGGGCGTCAGTGGCTGTTTGTGCAAGAGGCATCCGAAAATGGTCTATAAACACTTTGTCATCAATATTTACATAACATTTGCTCTTGTATTTATTTTCAGCCTTTAAAACGGTAATGTTAATATTTTCTTGGCTTTTCGGTGTAAAAATATTGAGCGAGTTAAGCGTCTTGCCGTTGTGCCTTTTGATATCAACTAATATCAGCTAATCAAAATCTCGAAAACGGTTTGTGCAACTCATGCGAGCTATTAAAAAAATTTGCCTTGACATTAATAAAAATGTTAACGCTATTACAGGCAACTTAGTGCTTTTGTAATACGCATATTGTTGTAGAAGATCGATTGCGTAAGAATTTAGTTTTGAAGTGTCATCAATTTTCCCTGGAAAAGGACTTTTTGCGCTGCTTTTTGAAAGTATGATACCAAATTCTCGTTTCCCCACCCCTTACGCTCTCGATCCGTTGTCTTAAGTCATGCTGACATTTGATTAAATACCAGCTTAGTATTCTGCCAACGACCTTACTCTGTTTTCTGCTGACGTGGAAGCTTTTCAGCTTAATTTCAACACAGACAGGATTCGACGAATAATTAAGACGTGATTACAAGCAAAAACCATTAAAATCCGTTTGGGCTTCCTAATCTTCCACGGGTAATTTGTGTGTGTGTTTGTATTTTCCTATGAAAATCGATTAGCGTGAGCTATTGTTATTTGCGATTGGGTTTGCGAGCGCAGCGAAGGCAGCTCGCTGCTAATTTTAAATATTCTTATGAAGTTACGAAACTTTTGAACGAGTCGATGAGGTTCTAAATCGGCTTTGTATAAAAGTTGAATATTACTCTTTATATTTTTACTCTACACAGTGAAACCTCTCTTGTGCGGACACTCATCGCCAGTTAACTTTTGTCCGCCGAAGAGAGGTGTACGCTCAAGTGGAGGGTAGCTACAGAGTTTTAGAACCTTTTAATTTTTGAATTAATTGAATATTATTTCCTATTTAAATAAAAGAAATGGATATATCATTAAAAAAAAATATGAAGTATTTTTTCCAAAGTGCATACTTCATTTATGTATTGTATTTCAGTCATTTCGTTACACGTCAGTCTACAAACTACATAAAACTCCTGTCGAGGAATCAATCAATTAAATATTCTCTACTCACCACTCTAAATACAACCCTACCTGGCAGCCAAAAGGGCAACGGGACTCTCCTTGCGCGCTGATCGTTACCAGTCAGAAAACTAAGAGGCTACGAACAGCAAAACTAACAAGGGTTTGGTAAGGTTGGTATGGATGCCCACGGAGTGAGCACACTTGGACGAAGAAAGATTCGTCCTTTGTGATACCATTGTGAAGGAGGTGAGGTGAAAGGGAAAGACCGATGGGATGCAGGGAGAGGGCGGGGAGAGGTGGTGATGGGATGGTTAGGAGCGTGCTGATTACGAACGATGACTATGACGATGACGACCTTACACGTTTGTGTATTTGCCCAGCGTTCGCTGAGTTGGCGCGATGCCCATCTTTCCAGGAGCAGACCGCTGGTAGTCAGGGGGATCCCAATTCTCTTCCTTCGCGGGTAAATCACCTCACATGTCCCTTGTCTGGCCAGCTCATCCGCCTCACAATTTCCCACAATGTCGCTGTGACCGGGAACCCAGATGAGGCTGATGTCAAAGAATTCGGACGCAGTCGAAAGCGAAGTCAAGCATTCCTTGACCAATTCCGAATGCACCGACATAGACTCGAGGGCCCTTATTGCCGCTTGGCTGTCGGAGTAAATATTTACAATACTTTCTTGACTGTTAGTACGCATTTGAGCAGCCCATCAGCTGCCTCCTTGATTGCGGCTACCTCTGCCTGGAACACACTGCAGTGATCCGGTAACCTGAATTTGAGTCTGATGGGGAACCCCTCGCAAAAGACTCCGCCAACCTTTCCTTCCAACTTCGATCCATCCGTGAACAAGTTCACCAGGCCCTGCCCCCAAGTGTAGTCTCCGTCCACTCTTCCCTTGACGGGATGTGAGTGGAGAATGTTCCGGTTGGACTAAACGAGGGTATACACTGGTCTGTTGACAGAGGGATGAACTCGAAGTTTCTAAGGATGCTTGAGTGCCCATAAGTGAGGTTGAGCTTATAGCTCCAGCCCCTCAGTCTGATTGCGGTACGTGTAGCGGCATTTCTGCCAGCGATGTCTACGGGTACCACATTTAACATTGCGGTGAGCACCAGAGTAGGAGTCGTTCGAAGCGCCCCACTGATTCCAATGAGTGCCGACCTCTGAACTCTCTCCAGCTGCTTCACCATTGTCGCCTTCTCTAGTGAGTTCCACCAGACTATGACTCCATATAACAAGATAGGCTTTACAATAGTATTATATAGCCAGAAAACAACTCTAAAGGCTGAACTGAACTGTGTTTATCAAGCAAGCAGCTAAAAGGTGGTAAAAAAAGCAGACGATTAGAAAGAAATATTAAATTAATTTATATTTAAGAAAAATTGTAAATTAAAATTGTGAACAATAAAACACGTCGTGGACGTCAACAACAAGTCAATCAAAACAATGGCGAAACTACAAGAACTGAACTGTGAATTGCTTCCGCATCCACCGTTCCCCAGATTTGGCTCCCAGCGACTACTGGCTGTCCGCAGACCTAAAAACAATGCTCGCCGGTAAGAAATTTCGCTCGAATGAAGGGGTTATATCTGAAACTGAGGCTTATTTTATTTTATTTTTTGAGGCAAAAGATAAATCGTTATAGAAAAGTGGTATTGAGTACGTTAAGGAATAAAGCTGATTAACCCATTTTCCTGGATAGGCCCTTTTCATTATATGGAAAACTGGGAAACTACCGATTGAAGTAATTTTTTTATTTTTTCTTTGTTTTCAACAGGAAACTATTTCGCATAGAATATTCCAATATTTTTGGAAATTCGAAAGCAGTAAAGTCAATGCCCCACACCTCCATTTTGACCGAACAGTCTCTAATCCCTTTATTTTTGCGATGAGTGCAGCCTGTGTTTTTCCAATTTTGAACTTAGTAAAGAAAAGCGGACTTATTTTAAAAGAAAAATTTCATCCACCAAATGAACTGAATGAATTATTTTTTATGTTTGCTTTATTTTTTACTTTTACTATGCTTGCAAGATTTGATTAGTAAAACTTACCTACTGGCTAATGCCCAGACAGACAAGTTGTTTTCCTAGCAATAAAATAAAAGCAACTCGCAAATAAAACTGAATGTAAATTTGTGAATGAAAAACATCACACTTTTTCCGGAAGTCCCTGTTTTCCACTTAGTAAGTAACTGCTCCCTCACATCTTGTATATAAGGGAGTTCGTGTCCGCTCAACAGTTGTTTTGTTTGATTTATTACGAAAATAATGTCTTTTGATAAGAGGCTCACCCCGAAAAGTGTGAGACTTGTCATTCGACTCACCCTAAAAACCCACCCCAGACCCATTTCCCTCCCGCGGGACAAGCGACATTACTATTCTTGCCATATTGCTAACAACGGAGGAATGTTCTTCTGAGTCAAACATAATATCTACTAGGTTACTAACCATTATTGACTTCCCAACCCTAACACTCAATTCTTCCCTTTCGAACTCAAAACGTGGGCAAACGAAGAAAACATGCTGAGCATCTTCAACTAGGTTGTCAGAAAAAGTGCAGTACGGATCGTCTTCATGGTTACATCCACTAAGTACTTAGGTCAGGTAGAAGTATATCTGTCCATGATTTCGATTAATCCATTTGGAGATATGTTCTTGGTCCGTTCATTTAGTTCTTTCATTCCTCCTGCCACGTACAGATGCTTCGCCCCCTCCGTCTTTCGGTTGGTCAGCTGTGCTGCATACCCCCGTTTTTTTTTATTTCAGGTCAATTGAAAGTGGTAAATTTTACCGGTATCATACGCACGAGAACTAATATATCATCCTCCGATACTATGCGGAATGCGCAACATATCCTCGGGCACAATAACCGGTATACCAGTTTAATGCCTTTCATGTATGACCTGCAGTTTATTGCTTCGACCCAGGACGGTACAGCATATAGCAACATAGATAATACCACACTACTAAGTAGCTTCCTAGAAACCTGCTTAGGATCTCTCGTATTCATCATAATCTGGGTGAATGCTGTTATAGCCCTCGCAGCTTTTTCACTGACGTATATGAGGTACTGTTTGATACTCAGCCCGTGGTCAATAATTACTCCAAGATATTTGATGTACAACTTAGACTCCATGGCGTGGTCACCTACTGAAAGATTTGTCGTCTCAACTATTTTACTGCTACTGATATGAACCACTATTGCGCAGCCAATCTTTTGGGTTTCAACCGGTTGATTGCAGATTTCTTCAGCTTGGTAAAGGAATTTAGCAACGACCACAATTGCGATTTCATCAGCAAACCCTTTAATTTGGGATGCTCTAGGTAGTTTGAGGCAAAAGTCTCCATTGCATATTATTTTTCAGAGGAGCTCCTCTCCAAGGAGGCACCTACAGTTTGATAAAGCCTCCGAGCGGCAGATGAACTTTCATGAGGAACTTTTTCATGGCAGAAAAACACTCGATTGCCTGCCACTGCCTGCTGCTAAGCGACCACTAATAGAAAAAACATGTTCTATCATTTGATATTTCATGTCCACAGTGGGTGTCGAGCCCTGGCGCTACTGAACGGTAGTCAAGCTCATTTTAGGAGTGTAACGATAAATTTGATTTAGCATTCGTTAATTTGTTATTCTAATGCATGATTTTAAAATAGTTTGGTAAATTACGGAACTGCTTTACAAAAAAATTTTTATGCAGCCTTTTGTGAGCTATCCATGAGTTTGAATGTGCGTGAAAGCAGAAGGTGAAATAGTTAAACTTTATTTATATATTTTTCTTAACATCCCAAGAACGCAAAACCCGCTCACTGTACGGCGACGCAAAATTAATAAAGCGCTGACAATTTTAAATTATTCTACCCTTGACATGAAAATTCTGGAAGCAGTATGAAAGAGTGAGCAAAAAATGCAAATATTCGTCCTTTGCTGCGAGCGCACTGGCAACGCTGGCCGCTGTCAGCCGTCAATGGCAACCGTCCAGCGGAATAATCGGAACAAGTGGAGCAAACGAAGCGGCAGAAGTGTGCCACGGCTACGCCACAGGCAATTAATGCAATTATTGATGCTGCTACTGGTGCCAATGCTGTGGCAGCATTGGGAGGCGCATTTATAAATACAAAAACAAATAGGCAAAGCATATTAAAATACACCAAAGGAAATGAAGTTAAATGTGGGCCACACTGAAGGCACTCGAAACCTACAAATCGTCCGCAGAATACAAGAAAACCATGAGTTGATAACCTTTATGCGCCTTTGTTTGACTGCTGCATGTAAAAGTGAAAGTTTGTATGTAGGTGCGCATTACCATTTTATGGGCACAAATAACTCTCGAGCCCATATCTTAGCTACGAGGCGGCAAACTAACAAAATAGCGCAGCAAATAGACAGGCAATAAAGTTTGTATGCTTGAAAGTACTCATATTTGTGTGTGTTTATGTATGTATGTGCGAGTATGTACCAGTATGTATGTATGCATGTATTTGCCTGGGCATACAGCTAGCGAAAACATTTATTATGCTTTTATTGTATCTCGGTTGCCAATTAGTGCGCTTAATTATGGCTTTTAAAGGCAGAAATGGATCGCATTGTTCGAGTATTACGCAGCATTGGCAGTTGTTGTTTTTCTTTTTGTTCCCTGTTATTGTCGGTCATTTCGTGCACATAACGCGCATATGCAGCGAAGGCTGTGCACGATTTCTCACCCGTTGTGCTGTTCAGTTCAGTAACAATCGATGCCGCAAATAGAATGCACGACCCTCAGTTGAGCCATCAGTAGGCGGTGGGCGGCTTGCCTTGACTGTGTGTGCAGGCGTGTAGATGCGCTTAGGGAGGGACAATTACCGCCGACCACAAGTCAAACGGTCGGCACATGGGTATGAAGGCCAATTCCAGGAAGACGTGAGATAAGCCAATACGCTGCCCAAATTGTAGAGCGTCGCCGTTAAGCGATTTCAGAGCTCACTGAGCCCACACTGCTGTGCAGTGGTAAAATGGCAGATAAAAAAAGATCTGCAAGCATAAGTGGCTGAACTTGACACTATGAGCATCAGGCCTGGGTAACAACCCATGGATTTCTTTCATCTCGTAAGATTGTGAGAACGAACGTCCAGATACTTCAATTCCAACTACATAAACAAAAAATTAAAGCAATAAACTTGCAACTCACATTTGATGGTAGGCTATAAAAAATTTACTGGTTATTAATTTTGATTATTTTTAGTTATACTTCGTTACTTTAAATTGAGGTATATTTGGTTACAAAGAATGAATATCTAAGCCTCAACAAACCATTTTTAGTTTTCGTAAATTAATTACACTTTATAATATTTTATATGAAATATATCTATTTTTATTCAGTTTGAAAAACGTAGTTTAAGAAAATTCATATGAGAAATATTCTTATTGTTACACAAAAACACAAAGGTTAAAGCAAACAAACAGCAGTTCATTGCATCATCTTATTCTTATACTCATATGTACATGCGTAAAATAAACTCGTTCATTCTCTTTTCTCATCTGTAAGCATAAACACACGACTTTTTATTTCCAAGAATAAGACTACAGGTTATGGGCCCAGCGCCTGTCTAACGCGTGAGAAATAAAATTGAAATTTTCCTGGAATATTGCGGCATTTAAGATGGAAGAAATTAAAATCAACAAGCTTGAAGTTGAGGACGGTTGGACCTTATGGAAGTTCCAGATAAAGGTGATGCTTAGAGCTGGTGGCCTATGGGAACTTGTAAGTGGAGCTGTAACGAAACCTGAAGCTGACGGTGAACCTAGAAAGCAATGGATAAAAGATTGTGATACTGCTGCTGCTATGTTTGCTACGCTGGAGAGCGTTTACGAGCAAAAGTCGGATACATCGATTCATTTGCTACAACAACAATTTTTTCAATACGTAAAAAGCGCCGAAGACAGCATTGCAATGCATATAGCGAAGTTGCAGAAGATTGCAAGGCAATTAGAAGATCTGGGTGAAAAAATCTCCGAGAATATGGTGGTAACGAAAATTCTAATGACATTGCCGGAGCAATATAATCATTTCTTTGCGGCGTGGGAAGCAACAGAGAAAAAGGACCGTACATTGAAAATGCTAACGGCACGCTTGTGTATGGAAGAATCTAGATTGGGTGTGCAGCCAAATACACAAGGAGCGTTCGTAGCTAATCAAGTTAAAGGTAAAGGCGACAATAAGAAGAAAGGAAAATGTTTCATTTGCAAAAAGTTTGGTCATTGGAAACGAGACTGTCCAAATAGAGAAAGTGTTAAAAAATTAGCACATGGTAATGCTTTTGTAAGTGAGGTTATGTTTGTGCAATCGAACATATCACGTGAGAGCAGTTGGTACATGGACTCTGGTGCTAGCGATCACATGTCTTATCGCAAAGAGTGGTTCCATGATTATGTCAAGTTTAATACGCCAAAAGATGTTCTCATTGCGGATGGTTCCATAGTGCAAGCATATGGTAGGGGGGATATTCACGTTGAAGCTTATAATGGCAACGTCTGGAACGGAAAGTACTTGGCTGATGTGTTATATGTACCTGGTATTAAAATGAACTTATTTTCATCCAACGCATGTTTAGACAAAGGTTACTCGTTGATAGCGGAGGGCAACGATTGCTGGCATTTTAATTATTTTAAAAAACAAGGCAAAGTGTGCTTACAAGGTCTACGAGAAAATTCGAAACTGTTTAAGCTCTTATTGAAGGTTAGCGGCGTGGAAGCTCAGGCGAATTTTAGTGCGAAATCTGAGTCGCTGCAACTTTGGCATGAACGCATGTGTCATCAAGCTAAAGACCATGTAAAGAGCGTACTAACTCAACGAAGTATTTCTTTTAATAGCAATGATTTTTTTTGTGAGGGATGTGTATTCGGTAAACAGCATCGGATGCCATTCCATGAAAGCAAAAACAGAGCTAATTCGATAGGTAAGCTTGTTCACACTGATTTATGCGGCCCTATGCAAGAGATTTCATATGGTGGTGCGCGCTATATGTTGCTATTTCGTGATGATTTTTCAAATTATCGATGTGTCTATTGCATAAAGTCAAAAGCAGATGTTGCATTGTTTGTTGAACGGTTTTTAGATAAAGCTGAGGCAGAAACAGGAAAGCGAGTACAGTGCATCCGTTCCGATAACGGACTAGAGTTCGTCAACAAAGACGTGGCAGAAATATTCAGTAGAAGAAAAGTGGTTCATCAAAAATCAACACCATATACGCCAGAACACAATGGCCGCGCAGAAAGAGACATGAGAACAATTATCGAAGGTGCACGGTCTATGATTCACGCCAAAGAATTGAGCCTGAAATACTGGGGTGAAGCAGTGAACAATATCGTGTACACTCTTAATCGGAGTGGTAAATGTCAAGTGGATGGTAAATCACCATTTGAATTGTGGTTTAATAAACAGGCTGACTTGTCTGTACTTCGAGGTTTTGGATCGGAGGCTTTTGTGCATATACCACAGGAAAAGCGAAGAAAACTTAATGCGAAATCCAAGAAAGGTGTGTTTGTAGGCTACGAGGAAAACTGCAAGGACTATAGGGTTTGGATACCTAACGAAAGAAAAATTGAAGTATCAAGAGACGTTATAATCAAAGAAACCTGCAAAGAAGCCGCATATGTGCATGAAGAACACGTTGAAGCACTGGAAGAACCAACTACGAATGCTAACAAACCAGAAACCATAACTGAAAGCTGTGGCAATCACGATAGCGAAGATGCAACCAATCAACCGCAGATACGTAGGATCATGACACGTTCGCAAAGAGGAGATATTGAAAGTAAAGCTGCACTAAGCTATGCGTATATTGCTGAAGCAGATGAGCCGGATTGCTATGTGAAAGCAGTGTCTAGTAACCATTGTGCGCAGTGGAAGCGTGCCATGGATGAGGAGTTTTCATCGTTAATAACAAACCAAACCTGGTCCCTGGTAAGTTTGCCTACAGGTAGAACAGCGATTTCTAACAAATGGGTCTACAAAATCAAGCGTGGAAAGGAAGGTGAAATCGAACGTTTTAAGGCGCGTTTAGTCGCTCGTGGCTTTACGCAAAAGTTTGGTACTGATTATTTCGAGACTTTTAGCCCTGTTGCCAAGTTTACGTCAATTAGAATGATTTTTGCCATGTCAGTTGAGCTTGACATGATTGTAAAGCAGTTTGATGTGAAGACAGCGTTTCTCTACGGAACTCTAAGCGAGGAGATTTATATGCATCAACCTACTGGTTACGAAGATGGAACTGACAAGGTGTGTAAGCTGAACAAAAGTCTTTATGGTTTAAAGCAGGCATCGAGATGTTGGAATCAGAAATTTACTCAGATGCTGGAGACTTGTAATCTAAAAGTCAGTGCAGAGGATCCATGCGTTTTTATCGGGAGTTTTAACAGTGCGAAATTAATTCTTGCAATTTATATTGACGATGGCATCATAGCAGCGCAATCAACAGAAGCACTTTGTAAGCTGATCGATTATCTCACGAAAGACTTCGACATTAAAGTTTTTGAGTCGATATTTTACCTGGGTATGGAAGTTGTCAGGAAATCTGGAAAAATATTTATTCGACAAAAAGCATACGCAACAAAAGTGTTGGAACGATTTGGAATGCTCGACGCCAAGCCCGTCACAACTCCAGCAGAAGGTGCAAATTTAAACACAGAAAGCAGTCAGCAAGTGCAGTACCCATATCGCGAAGCTGTTGGATCTCTTATGTATTTGTCTACAGTGACACGACCTGATCTAGCCTATGCGGTGTCGTATGCAAGTCGTTTTCTGGACACTTATACCAGCGAACATATCGTCTTGATAAGGCGAATCTTCAGATATCTACGAGGGACTCTCAGTGAAGGTATTTTATTCAAGAAAATTAATAATTTGTCTTTGACCTGCTTCAGTGATTCGGACTTTGCTGGTGATTTGGGGACAAGGCGATCAACTGGAGGTTATGTAATCATGTTATGCGGCGGTATTATTTCGTGGTCATCAAAAATTCAGCAAACAGTTGCACTCTCAACAACCGAAGCAGAGTACATGGCCGCTTGTGAGTCAGTAAAAGAACTAATTTGGGTTCGTCGATTATTGGAGGAAATGTCCGGAAATCGCACAGTACCAGAACTTTGTTTAGACAATCAAAGCGCAATTAAACTGGTGAAGAATCCACAATACCACAAGAGGACCAAACATATTGAGGTCAAATTTCATTTCATCAGAGAGGTGTATGAGAACAAAGGCTTCACGCTCAAGTACGTGCCAACAAATACACAGCTGGCGGATATTTTCACGAAGCCTCTCAAGAGTTCAAATTTCAATAATTTTAAGTCACTTCTGAAAGTTTGTTCATGTTTTGAAAATGAATAATCTGATCAATGAAAGTGGAAGTGTTACACAAAAACACAAAGGTTAAAGCAAACAAACAGCAGTTCATTGCATCATCTTATTCTTATACTCATATGTACATGCGTAAAATAAACTCGTTCATTCTCTTTTCTCATCTGTAAGCATAAACACACGACTTTTTATTTCCAAGAATAAGACTACACTTATGTTTTACAAAAATTAATTTATTGTAATAATTTAAATTTTGACTTAGTATTTTTCTTGGTGTTTTTATCGTACGAGTATAGGCTGTAATATTTTTGTTTCATAAAGAAGACAATGTAAATTCAACTATAAAATTTCTTACATTCATAATTTTTACATTCCACAAATTTTCATTTAAATTTCCAATATTTTCCTTTAATTTCCAATTTACTTTACTTAAAAACATAAAAGTAAAATAAAAATGAAATATATCTGAAACCCATTTGCATTTAGTTACATATTTGTTTTTGTTTCGACTGCAGGGGAGCTGCTGAAACGAAAATGCATATTTGTAAAATTGGATGCTGGTATTTTATCAGCATACAGGACTTTACACTGGAATGTTTAAATGCAGGTAAATATTCGAGAATAAGTTAAAGTTTATATTCATAGGTATTAACACGATGAGCCTTTTTCCGATTGTAATAGTATTGGTAAATATTCAATACACAACTAAGATGTAAGGTACCATTTCGACAACAACATTTTGCTTTCACGATTACATAATTCGATATATGGGCCGAAAGGCACGCAAATCTGTAAGTTAAATATTTGCTATAGATAATAGCGCATAATTTTGATGCCTTGCGTCTTTGTTGTTTTATTCCAATTGCGCTACCCAGAGAGCGTGCGAGTACAGACATGGTATTGCAAGATTCTTGTCGACGATATCACCCTATTGGTCTTAAAAGGTCACTGCGCCCTTGTTAGTAAACTACTTAGCAAGATATTCCCTTAATTCATATGCGCTAGTTCGACGCCGGAAGGTTTGTATGGATCGCTATGGCTCTCCACTAGTCTTGAGTTCGCTTCTCCATTCTGCGTCTCCACCTGCTCCATTAGTGTAATTGCCTAGGCAGTACCACCGATCCATCTCGTGCGGCATTATGAAATTGTGGAGTATTAAACACGCAAGAACGATTTTCTCGGCATTTTCTGGATGAAACTCGATCGTTGTTCTCAGCACTCTCCACCCCGCAGTCAAAATTCCAAATGTATTTTCAATAACACGGCGGACTCGAGACTATAATTAAATATTCGTTTCATTGGCACCCGGATAAAGCTTCACAAGGTTATTTTTTAGCGGAAAGAGACAATACCCAACGAAATTATGTAGAAATAACTGTGCTGGTGATGGAGGAGGGGTATCAGGTGGTAGTGGCAATATATTATCCAATAGATATTTTCCAAATCTCATGGAGTGCAAAACGCCTCCATCACTCTCACTTCCATAAACACCTACGATAACTGCCGTAAAGGTTTATTTAAATTCACATGCTGCTGACAATACTGGACTGAAAAACTTCTTATAATTCAAGGACATGGATGCTGACTTTGGAGAACATTTGATGGCAATGTGTTTTGCGTCAATAGCACCAACCCAATTGGGCATATTCCACAATTCCGTGATGTCCTTATATTGTTTTTGCGTTGGTTCACTAAGGTATATTGATGAAAGCATGTTTCTGATGGCCTCACAAGTCTCCACAACAAAGTTTCCTACGGTACTCTTGACAATTTTGTAACTCCAAGCCAATTTTTTAAAGGGTACGCCATACGATAAGTGCCAATCATTCCCTATCATTCCTAAATATATCAAAAAACTTGCAAAAGAGTGTGCGATAACCGCTCTTTGACAAAGATTTGTTGATTGTATATTATTTCACAAGTGAGGGAGCCATAAGCTTTTAGAACACATCGTACAAAGACCGGGGCATTCTTGTGTGAACAAAATATGCTCTTGACCTATATTCACAAGGTCGGCACGTGTACAGGGTCCGGGACTTAAAGTGTCACCAACTAAAAAGGCCATAAATAAAGTTTGGAAAATTACTTTTATTCAACTCAAAGTACAAAATGAGTGAAATGAACACAAAATTAAGAATCAATTTACTTTTTCTTGCCTTGACTATGGTCAGACAGTACAGAGACGAATCGCAAGCTGCCTGAATGTGACTTGCAGGTATTTTGGCCCACTCGCGAGGCTACTGAATCTTTTGATTCGGCTCTACAAAACGGCCTAAAGGAAGTAATTCATCAGATTCGCGTCTAAGCCATTATGTGTACCTTGTGCACTTCGGAACGTTGTTTTTTAACCTCTCTTGGTTCACTCGAGCTTTGTTGAAACATCCATGGTCTCCAGAATACTTTCTCGATAATATTTCACATTTATTTTGGCACCAGGCTCGTTAAGAACGATTGGAGAGCGACAATCTACGGTTGCAGCGGCCCAAACCATTACCTGTGGCGGGTGCTGCCTCCTGGTGGCCAATAGATGACTTAAATTCTCGTATGAACGGTCGGTCAAATAAACCCTATCGTTTTGGGAGTTAAGAACTGCTCAATTTGCAAAAAAATTCTGGTCAAAAAACAACGTTCGGAAATTGAACGCTTTCGGCCAAGTGAAGCCACTCCTTCGCTCTCTCAAATCTGACTTGTTGCTTTTTTGGTGTGAAGTCATGCGCCTTTTGGATCCTCTAAGGCATGACTTTGAGGTAATTTTTCAGAATGCGACGGATGCTACGGTCAGATACTTTCAGTTCTTTCGCCATTTGGTTAGCGCTTCGTCGGGGATTTCGCTCAAGTCGCTTCTTCGCTTTTTGAACCATTTCACGTGACGTTGCAGTTTTTTGATGACCACCTTCATGACGTTTTGCGATGCTACCAGTATCATTGTAACGGGTAATGGTGCAATAACCAAAAGCTTACCTTAATGTGCTCGAGCTCACGAACAATCGCTGGTTATGACTTTCCAGCCAAATATAATGCAATCACACTACTACGTTTGAAATCCATTACTGATTTTCTTTTTTCGCGCTTACTCTCGGCAAAATGCTTCCACGCGCCCGTGCATCAGCTGCGTGAGCGGTCTGAAGTGGGTTAAACTTCAAGTGCCGGACTCTGTAAATCGCTCCACAATAGAACACCTCAAAAAACACTAATGCAGCACACGAAAAAAATAAGTATTAATAAATCCTCTAAAAATCAATAAACTTCTTGTAAGTTATTAAATTCTTAAAATTCCTTTAAACATAATAAGTTTGATGCGATCCGTCAAGAAACAGCCTCTAGTTGTCAGCTGTTGAACCACTGTGGATGAGTAAATTGTTTGCTGATGTTTCGTGTATTCTGAGGCTAGCGAACTCAAGTTTCACTGAATCACAATAAATGTATGGAGCACAAGAAAAAATTCGAATGAATTCGAGTTACTTGCTAATTTGGGCTTTTCTGTCCTCAGGGCCTACTCCCGAGACATTTTACATGATTCCAGATATTTCAGTGCTTATTAAATGTTCGCATATGCAGTATCGGGTTTTCAAAAGAAATTATCGAAATTTTTAAAAATATCCTTCGCCAAGTTACAAAAGTAATATTCTGCTTTAACGGCCCACTAAACGTACTTTGTAAACTCACGCAGCAGTGCAAGTGTGCCACACCGGCGATTGTTATGCAAATTTTTCGTTTTTCATGGGACATTTTATGGTCGGTACTCGCGTCATTTCCGCTTAATTCGCAACTTGACCTGTGTATGTAAGCCTCCACATACATACACATGAGGATATGTGATTATGTATGTAGATGACTTTTTATTTCGCAGCAGTGGTGTAATAAAATTCAGAAAATAAGGAAACAAACAAACAATAAAATAAAAACGCAGCTGCCAAGAGAGAATTTCGAAAAGGCAGCCGCCCCATTTATTCCTGGGAAGCTGAATTCTATGACATCAGAGGTCACAACAGTGGCAATAAAAGGCTCGTAAATAACGGCGATAGCAGCGACAGTAACAACCGCAGAAGCATTCGAATGCGAGGAGCACACACAAACGTGTTCGAAAATACTGCGCGCCAGTTTGACAGCCTTCAGCTTCGTGCGCTATTTTGCTCGCATTTAGTGATGTCCCCCAACCACCTTGTACTTCGCCGAGAATGAAAGTTAATAAATTCTTTAAATTTTTTTCATTTGAGAATTTTCATTAGGTACGAAAAATTCGCATTTTTTGAAAACAAAAAAACGCTGATAAATTTTTTTTCGTTAATTTTAGATGCCACATACTTGGACAAGGAACTTTCGTTACGGAGCGGAAAATATCTACTCCACATAGCAATAACAGGAATTAGCTACACAGAAAAAGACATATAAAAAATTTCATAAACAACGGTGGAAAATCAGGAAAATGATTAATTGCTTGTAAGGCATGACAACAATGCAACAATAACAAGCATTCTCGTAAACTTTCCAAACATTCTTATTCTTTTTGTTTTGTAAAAAGCAGAAATAACGCGGCAAATAATAAAAAATGTCCCACAAACCAGCTCTTTGACGAGCTGTCAGCAGAATCTGAGCAGCGGCGCAACTTTTGGACGATAACTTGTTTTTGCTTTTGCTTTTGCCGCTACAATGGGCTCAGCTGTGGTGGTTTTCACTAAAAACGCACAAGTGACCTTTGCTCCGTTGCATGGTTGGGAAATCCACAAACTTGTCAAAATTTCCAAATCTGTCAAAATAAAAAGGAAAAACAAGGCACTGTGGGTAGGGTGGCAATAGCAATAACAGCGACAAAGTCAACGATGAAACCAACGACGCCTAAAAACAAGCCAAAAACTTAACACAAATTTTGCAATGTGCGCAGTTAGAAATGCCACCACAAATTGGTACAACCAACGAACCCAGAAAGCGAGAATTGAAAAACTTTACAAAGCTTTTCTGCTTCCCTGTGATAAAAATAGAAGTAAAATTATTATCAGGGTTTTCCAATAAGAGGTATTATTCCCGTAAAAGATCAATGGTTTCGTTGCTTATGTGGCACGTAGCGCTGTCTTGTTGAAAATAAACGTAGTCCAGATCAATACCATCCAATTCCGGCCATAAAAAATCGTTGATCATCTCTCGATAGCGCAATCCATTCACCGTAACTGTTGCTTCAGCTTCATTTTCGAAAAAGTAAGGTCCAATGACTCCGCGGAACCAAAACCCCACCAAACAGTCACACGTTGAGGATAGAGAGGCTTTTCAACCATAACTCTTGGATTTTCTGAGCTCCAGATCTGACAATTTTGCTTGTTGACGAAGCCACCGAGGTGGAAATGGACCTCATCACTCAGGACGATTTTTCCATGGAATTCGGATCATTTTCATGCACTTCAACGATCCTATCAGCAATAACACGACGTTGTTGACGATCGGTCGGCTTGAGTTCTTGTGTTAACTGGACTTTATAAGCCTTAAGACCCAAATCCTTATGCAAACTACGGTGTAATGACGTTTGTGGAATGCCTAATTCCAAAGAAGGACGAGGAATGGACAAACCTGGGTTTTATTCAACACTTTCGGCTAGAACAACAATATTTTCCGCTGTTCTTGAGCGACGTGCAGGGGTTTTATTCTTCACTTCACTAACTTGTCCCAACAGCTCGAATTTTTTCTCCAATTTCTGTATTGCGATCCGAAAAGGTGCTTCACGATGAACCAAAAATTTTCGAGTTTTACGAACCGTCTCTGCCAGATTTTCACCATTTTTATAGTGAATTTTAATAATTTCAACCGAAATAGCGGCCTATTCAAAACAACACCTGTTATTGGAAAACCCTTTAGTTTCTCTATTTACGATACGCCACTGGTTATTAACCCATTTTCAGTCTGCAGTATTGAATTTAGTTTGCTTTGCCTCCTCCGGAAAGTTAATCCGCACCCTGAGAAATTGTTTGAATTGAATCGTATAAAATAAATTTCAGTGACGTCCTAATTCATACAACTAACTACCCTAAATATAGAGGCTTGTTAATTTACTTTATTTTTTTAAGTAAGATTTTTTAAGCAAAAGCAAAATGCGCAACACAAATTTACAAGGCCTTTCAGCTGATAAGAAATTCGATTATTCTCTTAGGAAGCCACAGCGAACATAAAGCAACCAACCATCCACAATTATTCCATTAAAAAAGCAAATAACCCTCAAGTTTAGACAAAAAGCGATATCGAGAAGACTGAGGTTTTTTCACAACACCTTGAAAGGATATTTCAACCGCATAAAAGAATTGATAGGTTTGACCCACTTCCTGATGTTCCATAATCCTTCGAAATTGAACCATATACGCTCTTGGCAATAATTTCTCAAATCACTAAGGCGAAAACGAAGAAAAGCGCCGGTTTTGACCTCATAACAGCTGAAGTTCTAAAAAACTAGGTAGGCGCTGGGTAAATTAACAATGATCATGAAAGCATCCATTCGTTTAAAATAGGTATATTCCATTGCAATGGAAATTCTCGGAAATTATAATAATTCCCAAACCAGGAAAAAATGCAAAGAATGCAGCCTCTTATCGTCCAATCTCGTTACTTCCATTGTTTGGAAAACTTTTTGAGAAGTTATTTGCAACCCACAAAACAAATTATCGCGCTCAAAGGAGCCATACCTACTCACTTATTTGGGCTTAGGGAAAATAGAATAACCTCTGGCGCAAAAATGCGTCTAGTCCGCCATTTTCCTCGATGTCGCATAGGCATTCTACTAATTCTGGCACAAGAGACTAATTTAAACAATACTTCCGATGCAGTTTACAGACCTACTAGAAGCCTGTGCAAATGATCGTCATTTCCGAATAAATCATTGACAGGCACGGCCAAACATAAAGAAAATGAATGCTGACGTCTCTCAAGACAGTATGTTCAGCCTTGTTTCATGCTCGTTATACACCTCTGATATTCCTGTTCCTGAATCCAGCAAAATCGCAACATATTTGGACGATAGGTGCATACTCTCCGTTGGTGAAAACCAGAGTGTATCAACTGAAAAACTGCAAACATCGATTGATAAAATAATGCAATAAAACTGAATGAAATAAAATCAGAACACGTAAACCTGGCAAATAAAAAAATTAACTTCTCTATCTGTCCATCCATTTATTTTCAGTAAACGTTCCACACGCTTGCAGCGCAAAGTACTTGGGCAGGATCCTAGATGCCCAACTGAAATGGAAGAAGCATTTTAAAATGAAATCAGCTGAGCTCATTCACTGTTGGGTCGTCCAAATGGATACAAATGCTCCGGCTCTGAAAGTATTCGATGCGGTACCAGATGGTGGTAGTAGAGGAAGAGGAAGGCCTCCTCTGCGTTGGAAAGATCAGGTGGAGAAGGACCCCGATGCACTTGGTGTATCCAATTGGCGCCGGTTAGCACGAGAAAGAAACGACTGGCGAGCAAGTATGCAAAAGAAATCGATTTTTTTTAATTTCTAGACCAGAATACCCCCTTAACCAAGTGTAATAGCATGAAATGAAAATGAGTTTTAATGTTTCAACCGAAAAAACTTATGGTGATGTCTATTATGAATTTTGCCATTTATCCGTTCATGTTAGCACCACTTCGAGATTTAAAAAAAATTACAGGAATCGTCTACTTTGCTACTCCCACGCAACCGATTGCAGGGAAAATAAAAAAATGCTTATGCTTTCCTCATCGTCTAAGACCACTTCAGGATTCACTACAAATTGTATCTACTCCTGCATGTACAGGGTGTCACACGGAATTAACCAAAAACAATTAATTAATTTGAAAAATAGTAAATAGTTTGGTTCATTGCAGTATAATCATGTTACCACATACAGAAGGTAAATGAAATATGGAAATTATGTAAGCACACACAATTTCGTGAATGGCCGTGTCCTTAGCCGAATAAACGAAATTTTCGATCAAATTTTTGCATTCGGTTTAATATCAGTGTTAGGGTCTCGATGTCATTTTCGAGTTCGGGAATTGTGTTTGAATGTTTCTGGCGTACCTTTGATTTTCAAAAAAAAACATAGGTGGATATCACACGGCATCGAGTCGCATTATATAGGTAACTCATCAGATTCACATCTTCAAGGCGAGACATAAAAACATTTTCCAAGTCTGCGCAAGCTCTCACCATTTCGAAAGACTTTTTCAATTCAGCCAAATCTGGCTTGGAGAGCTGTTAAGCGTTACATTTAAAACCCCCTTTTGAGGCACCCTGTACTTTGCATTAATAAAATGGCATTCTGTATGCCATCTAACCACGTCAGTTTTGTGTTGTGCTCAAGACCTGCCGTTATTTGTGTATTAATTGCAATTTATGATGATTTCTAAGAACCGGAGAAAAAATGGAAAATACCAAAAGCATGCGCAAATATTTATAAGCAAACAAGTTGCACGCACACTTAGAAAAAGGAGTTTTTGCCTACATTCAGAAGGCAACCTTGTAGGAAAAATTGATGCTGATGAGTGGTATTTTTAATTCCCTAAACAAGGTATTTTGCTAAATCAGGAAATTATTTTACTGCTTCATTTTAACTGAAAAAGTAAAATATTATAAACCCTTCTCACTTTCTTATGAAATAAAATATTTTAGCATTTTTAATTATCCTATTCTATCGAAATATTGAGAAAAAAGAAGTTCTTGCGAATAAGTTTTTCTTCTATTCACCAAAAGGAAGGTCGCTTAACTTAGGGTTGATTTTTGTGTTGCGTACTAAAAATTAATCCGGGAGGAGTTCTCACACACTAATTAAATGTTGAGTTGCCACTTAGAGTCCTATGGCTTCAGATCTTATTATCGAATTTGTATTCAGTATTGTTTTGATGCTCAGTGACAATAGCCGCATATGCAGAGGTAAATTTGTTTAAGACGGTGTACGTTAAGTTAGTTTGAAGCGGTAAGTAATGTATTTGCACACCCATCCTTTGGACGCGTCTACCTATTAGGCAGTGCCCCGTTATGACTGAGATCAACGTGCTAAGACTGTGTTTATTTAGGCTTAGCAGAGATTCTGTGCATTGAGCATTTAGAGTCGGCCATAGTTGATGGGCGATTTTGCAGGTGGTTTCATTACGCCATCTTTCGTTTGCTTTCCTTAACATTTCTTCAAGGATGAGTAGCTTACATGTTTGTAAGGGTATCCCTATGTCATTATCTATGTACTCATCAGTCAATTTAGTGCCGAGTCTCGCTAGTTCATCGGCTCTACAGTTCCCTCAACGTCGCGATGGCCAGGAACCCATGTTATCTTTAGGTGAAATGACTCAGCCATCATCTTAACGGGGATGTGCGGCATTTCATGGCTACCTTGGAGGTTGTCGACTGTTTTGTGAGGGATTTTATCGCCGCTTGACTATCAGGGAAAATGCAGATATTATTTCCAGATATAGCATCACAGTGTATCAGTGTCGCGGTTTTTATTATTGTCATCAGTTCTGCCTGAAAGACATTACAGTAGTCGGGGAGCAGAAAACTGAAGGAGATCCCCAGATGTTCGGAATATACACCTCCTCCCACCCTGCCCTCGAGCTTTGAGCCATCTGTGTATACATGGATGGACTCGCCCTGTCTCACATCGTCCCGTTCCCACACTTCCAAGACGGCGTAACTCACAAATGCTTTCAAGTCACCTGGCGGTCGTTCTATGTCGTCTAATTTAGTGCGCTGTACAACATATTTGCGCCTTAAAAACGAGTTTTCCAATAAAAACAGTTCACTGAACTGCTCTTTACTGCTATGGTCCCTACTAGTTGATGACTTGGTGCAGCACCTAAACAATAAGGGATTTATAACCATTGGTTATGGAGATGACATATCTGTTATAATAAAAGGCAACCAAGAAAGGACACTAACAGACTTAATGCAAAATGCCTTGAACGCAACATGGGAATGGTGTAAAAAGGAGGGGCTGTCGATCAACCCTAACAAAACCACAATAATCCCCTTCACAAGAAAAAGAAAGTTCGAGTTTCCTGCATTGAAAATAAATGAAACAGTGATAGAACTAAAGGAAGAGGTAAAATATCTAGGTTTAACCTTAGATAAAAAACTCACTTGGGAATCACATATAAATAATATAACAAAAGTATGGCCCTCTGGATATACACCCCCTAGTATGGCCCTCTGGATATACACCCAAATGGTTAGACCAATCATACTGTATGGGGCACTAGTATGGTGGAGCAAATCTATCCAACAAACAGCGATAACCAAACTGGGAAAAGTACAAAGGCTTGCTTGCCTATGCATCACAGAGGCTATGAGAACTACCCCAACAGCTGGCATGGAAGCACTCCTTAATCTCCCACCACTTCATATAGCAATCCAAGAGGAAGCAGCTACGCAAGCACTCATGCTACACATGAAACAAAATTTCAAATTGGGCAACCTCACCGGTCACCTAAATATCCTAAATAAAATCAAAAACACCATAAGCATATCTCAAGTTTCAGACCACATTGACCCAACCCTCTGTTTCACAAAAGGATACACAGTTACCTTTCCTGAGAGGATCGAGTGGAAAACAAACCCGAAATGGATGAATGATGATTCACAAAAATGGTACACTGATGGATCAAAAACACCTTATGGTGTAGGAGCACGAGTAGTGGGGCACAGAATCCACAAATCATACACTCTCACCAGGGACACCACTATCTTCCAAGCGGAACTATACGCAATAATGGAAGCAGTAAACATCATGCAACGTAGAAACCACAAGAGAGTAAAGATCAAAATACTCTCGGACAGCCAATCAGTTCTAAAAGTTTTAGATAGCTATACCTACAACTCAAAAACCCTCTTAGAATGCCACAAGGCACTCAATAATCTGGCATCCAAAAACAATGTTTCATTAATTTGGGTACCGGGACATGAGGGATATGACGGCAACGAAAAGGCAGTTTCAAGCCAAAAAAGGGGCAGATGAAAACTTCATCGGACCTAGTCCTATGTTCGGATTTAACAAAAACAACCTGAAACAAAAAGTAAAATGCTGGGCCAAAACTCTATTAAATCAGCATTGGAACAATGTAGAGGGTCTTAGACACTCCAAAAAGTTCCTAAGTTTCAACGCTAAAAGAGCTAACATGGCCCTCACGTTAAACAAAAAGAGCATTCGCACTCTCACAGGCGCCCTCACGGGTCACTTCACCTGCAACAAACACTTACATAAATTAGGCATAACTAACACCAGCACCTGCAGATTCTGCTGCGAAGATGAGGAGTCTATAGAACATCTCATTATCGAATGTCCGGGGTTGACGCATATAAGGAAAAGGTTTTTAAACAAGTTCATGCTTACAGATGAAGACCTTCAATCACTCCCTCAGAAGGAGCTGGTACAATTCCTAAGCATACTTAACAGTCAATAGACAGCATAGGGTGCACAATAGATCAATATGGTCGCAGTGCTAAAGGGCCACACCTTAACCCTTTACAACCATTAACCATTACTACTTGGCGTAAACAAATTAAAAGTTCATAGAAGGCTAAGTATGCGCGAATAAGAGATGGGCACTAAAATAGCCACACTCGCGCGAACTCGCTTAGGCTAATATTCGTTAAGTTTGCTGAGTTCGCGCGAGTAAAATTCGCTGCCACCGGAAGCGTAGCCTAAGGTTTCTTGCTACAACAATGAGCGCAATGAATTTGCCAAAATAACATCAATCCATGTTGTAAAATATTTATCTATGTGTCTCTACATCCATAAACAAAGTCTGCTAATAAATATCAACAGAAACTTCAGACAGAGTTTTTTAATTTTTATTTTGAAGTTAGTCTCTCCAGACCTTTTCGACATAAATTGCATACCTGCACCTCTATAAGCCAAATTGTTTTAAAAAGTCATTAATATTCTGAAACGATTCACCGA
The DNA here is from genome assembly GCF_028408465.1 of Anastrepha ludens. Taxonomy (NCBI): domain Eukaryota; kingdom Metazoa; phylum Arthropoda; class Insecta; order Diptera; family Tephritidae; genus Anastrepha; species Anastrepha ludens. Next base: position 3,715,857 of record NC_071499.1, on the reverse strand, counting down.
TTGGAGTGCAGTTTTTTTGCTTTGAAACTCTGAACCGTTCACACTGAACTGTAAACTCCGCATTAATCCAACTTACCAATCATTTCCTACTAATACCAAAATTTTGAAAACCAAAAGAACATTTTCTCAAAAAGCGCTTGTATGTACGTCCGCCAAACTCCTCTAAGTGGGATGCATGTGAATTAGCAAGCAAAGCAAAGATGGAGGGAAAATGTGTGCTCTCTTATTTCTATATCTGTTGATCTGTCGTTGTGTTGCGCAATACTCTTTCGATATACTTTGCCCCACAGGCAGAGCCGGATATTACCAGTAAACTTTATATGTACGTATTTATACACTTATGTGTACTCATATTTAGGGATATGGATACAAATTTTCCCAACAATCTACGCCTTGAATGCACAAATAGCAACGCGTAGACTCTTACACTAAATAGTTTTTTTATTTCTTTTTTGTTTGCGCTTTTCCCTACAACACTTCAAAGCATTGTCTATGGGAAATACGTGCATACGTTCCATACACATGCACATACGCATGCATATATGCGTGCGTGTGTATCTCCCTCCTCCTACTTTACACAAATTTACCTAAGCTCATCTTTTCTGGCTTTTGTTGGTCGTGGCAAACGGAAATGTCAACGTATGAAAAGAAATGGCGTTGGACTATTTACTGTTCCTGTTCTTTTTGTTGAGTTTGCTTTTCAGGGCGTTGTCCACGCTAGTTTGCCTCGGTCATAGCTGTCCACCACTTGAAGGGATAAACATGCAGTTAATGCGTTAATAACAAAATCCCAGGAGGGAGAGCTGAGCAACAAAAGCTCACATACCACAACCAACACCAGGATAACACTCGCACTCACACACACAACCCCATCAGTGGCAGTACCAGCGCAATGCAATGCAGCACAAAGCCAAGCGAATGGCACAATGAAGGTCATTTAGGTGGCCAAAATGAGGTCAGCAACACAAAAATGGGGCAAGAGGAAGGAAATTAAGTGAGTTGTCCGATATTGTTGCGCTTCGGTGTTGTTCACACGCTTGAGCAGTTAGGTGAGGCAACACTCGCTTCGGGTGCGAAATGTGGAGCAGAAAGGAATTTGTAAGTAAGTAATTGCTCAATTTGGGTAAATGAAAAATAAATGAAGATAAGATTGGAGTGCTCTCAAGTGTTGTTTGAGAGTTGTGTAGAAGCCGCAGAAGCGCCGAAAATTAAATTGCATAAGCGATGCTGCAGTGTTTTCTGCATCGGGGGCAAGAAGATTCTGGACACGGTTGCATTGTTAATGTGGCCACTTAATAGTTGCTAGTGCCATGTCGCGATTTATTAAATATTAACCAAAGTCTGTGCTTTGATAAAATTCCCATTATCAAAACGTGACATTTTAATAAATATGAAAGTGGTGGTGTTTAAAATTTCAAAGCGACCAGGCAAAGTTGATTAAATGGCATATTTACATAAATTAACCTTTTCCGCCTTCAGTACATAAACATATACATATGTACACACACACACGAGCATACGAAAATCCATTCGTACTTATTGAAGTGAGCAACATGAAAAGCACTCGATAATTAAGTAAATACTTTATCCAATTATGCCCACCTTTACAAACGCGATATGTTTGGATTATTTTTTCCAATCAGACGCTGTGCTATGAATGCGTTGTCACACTTCACTGCCACTCAACTAACACAGAGCGACAGTTATCGCACAAAAGTGTTTAGCGAGACTAAAAAATTGTGTCAGTAGCTTTTTAGTAGCATTAAATAAAACACCGCAAATGATCAATCCCCTTTCAAAAAAAATGTGTTATACAAATATGAGTGTATGTGTGTAGGTGCACATACATGCACACACCGTATACGCATATCTATAAATGCACGAGCTTACTTGTTTATCCAGGGCTTACGTGTGATCCATCAACTTTTTTTGGCTTCAATGGTAAATGACGTTTGAAATAAAATAATTTTCCATTGGATTATATTAATTCGATAATGGAAATGCGCATAAGTAGCATACAAACATACTTGAATGGACTCTTCTAAAAACAAATTTATTTTTTACCGCTGTGTGCTTTGAGATCGAAGCTCTTTTTTACACTCGTATAGTATTTGAACCGTTTCCCTTGAAAGCGGTGTAAGTCCAATTCAACAAAAAATTGGTTCATAAAAATGAATACAATTTACTGTGAAATATTTATTTATGAACTTTTTCCAAAAAATCTGTTAAAATTTTCATTGTTTTTATTTAGTAGTTAATAAAGTTGCAAATATAATAACTTTGGAAATGGTGTATGGTAAGTCCACTTTCCTCAAAGATATATTAATATTCATTTCAAAATTGTACTGCATAGTTTCTTTAGTGCATTTTTAAAAATGTTGCAAACATTGAAAATGGCATAAACATTTATATATATATTTTTTTGTCGGGACAACTAGCAAGTCCGCGCTCAGACATTAATTAAATCCATTGTACTACACTTGGATTCCCTTTTAATTTTTTTAAAATCTACCCGATCTCCGAAGAAATCTGAGTAGATCTTGTGGTGCCAAGGTGTTCGCTTCTTAACACATCAGTGCCAAAGACCTCAAACCTGATTCGAGCGAAGGCGGGGCAGACGCACAGGAAGTGATCCGCCGTCTCATCCTTCTCTTCACAAGCTGGGCAGAGTACGCTGTCTGAGGTGCCCACCCTTTCCATGTGCTACGCCCACAAAAAGTGGCCCGTCATCAGTCCAACCAGCTGTCTGCACTCCCTTCTGCTTAATGACTGGAGGTTTTGCGACAGTCGATCGGACATGACAGGTAACATAAGTTTCGTCCATCTGCAGCCTCTTTCAGCCTGCCAAGCTCGCTTGTGGGTTGTAGTAACCCATTTGCTAACCGTGGCTTTGATGGCCGCAGAAGGGAGTGACAAAACGGACTCTGGGCCAAAGAAGTTGGCCTCAGGGCCCATCTTAGCTAAGGAGTCAGAGGTCTCGTTTTCCACGATACTCACGTGTCTCGGGACCCATGTTAGCATCAGGCTATTATGTCTACCGACATAGTTCAGCCTAGATTTACAGGACTCGACTACCCCTGATGTGGTTGGGGGGCTGTCTAAGGCCATGAGCGCATCTTGGCTGTCGCTGCAGACACATATAGATCTGCCTCTCCATCGGTTTTCCACAACAAAGTTCATCGCTTCTGGAACTGCATACACCTCCGCTTGAAGCACAGATGCATGCATTCCAAAAGCAAAGTTCAGTTTTGTCCTGCTGAATTCCACGTAGACCCCAGAGCCGGAGCCAAGCTCGGTCCTGGAGCCATCCTTAAAAATGCGAAAACAGTGTTTTCCGGGCTCATTTTCAGAGTAATTGACTCTTACACCTTTTATTGGGTATTTGACCGAGGTCCTCCTCCGTTGTGACGTGCGACGTTTTAAGCCGACCCCGAGCAGCAAATATTTTTTTATGAAGAGTTGTTATAAAAAATTAGTTAGTACATATAAATAGAAAAAAATAAGAATCCAGAAGCGATTTTTTTAATGAAAAATTAATCTCGATACTTTTTTTGAAATTCTATTGAACTCAATTTAAACTCTAGTAAAAGGAGCATTTAGATCATAAAGTGAGCGGATCTGGTGGGTGTATTAAAGAAAATCATCGAAAGCAGCACGGGGCAACCAACAACACTACGTAGTATATCGAAGACAAAAGAGAAGACCGCATTATTCTCCTACTATGCGGAGGTTCTCAATTTATTGATGAGCATTTCGATTCATAGGCGGGAATGGAATTTGAAAATCGTGGATTACGCAGTGCAAAGCGTACCTTTTAAATACTCTCAATGCTACATTGCATGCATAATGTGGAGACAATGTGCAAATATTTTCAAAAGTACTCAAACGGTGTTACAGGCGTGATAAAATTTACTTAATTACAGCTTTGCACTTGGGTTTTTATAGTTCCGATTTTTGATTTTTGGAGTTGCACTTCAAGTTGAAGTGAGAAGATAAATCTCTGTGTGAATCGAAAAATCAGCAAATAATTAAATATTATAAATAAATCAAATATAAAGGACCGCTTCTAGCAAACTGACAAGCAAATTATTATGCCAACATAACAAGTACTGTGCTCTCTCTCTTAAGCCGACACCTAAGGGACCGGAAAATTTTTCCGTTTATGGGAAGTGTCCACCTATGAGAAAAGTTGAAGAAAGTTAATAATATGTTATGGGAAGGTTAACCCGTTATGGGAGAGTGGTCGGCTCAAGAGAAAAAATTAAAAAAAGCTGGTGTTATGTTCGTGTGTTCGTTTTCCGTTCGTGTCCGTTTATCCGTGCACGTAAATGTATATAAGCTCTGTCGCATTGGTATATGGAAAAAAAGTTGTCGAATTTGATGTACGGCGGAAACTTCAAATGTAAGCATTAAGTTTTAAGTTTTATAGTTTCTACATAATGGGGTCTTAAAGTTTTCAATTTACTTTGCCTTCTAAAGATAGATTTTTCTAATGCGATGCTATTCATGATACCGCCATGAATTTCTCTTCTCTACTCATTTAAATAAATATGACATTCATTTTGATATTACGACACTCTTCCATCAAACGAGCGCTAAAAAAGCACCAAAGCAAAATATTTGCTTGTATTTAGTTTTTTCTCCGCCACTGTGTATCCCTCTTATCGCTTTATATAGCATGTAGGTATGTATGATATGTATAAGTGTGCTGAAAATTGTATGCATTTTATTAAGTTGATACTGCAAGGGGATTGCATCACCCTTGTAACTGAGATAAAGGGTATATAGGACATCTATGTATGTATGCATGAATATGCTGCTAGTGCTTAGATTATAAAAAATGCATACTTTTAGGAGACACTTGAAGCGATGCGCATTATTGCTGACTTTGTAGCTATTGTTATTGTTGTTTTGCGGTCAAAAGTTTTTGTTTGCCCAGATACTTGACAGGTTTGTTGTTTCGGTTGTTTTGTTGATGTTTGCTGTTTGCTGTTTTGTTCGCTTTGAAGAGGGCTTTGCACAAGGGTCAACACTTGAGAAAACTCAACGGCAAACAGAACTGATGGGAAGTAAGAAGAAGAAGAAACAAAGTAGTATTGGTGCTTTTCTGGTAAGTATCACGTACAACTACATACATATACACACATGCATGTATAGGTATAAATATATTCTTTTGATTGTAATCGGTTTGTGGTGGAAATTCCAACGAAGAAATAGTGAAGGATAACTACAGCAACATATACATACATATATTTGTATAATCTTACAGACTAGGGTGCTTGGGTTTGATGACTCTGTTAGCATGACAGTTGCTCTTACCAGCTTAAGAGAATCGGTAACATTACCAACTTTGACCACATTTTGAACTATTTCGATTACTTTTTTCTTATTGTTTTTTTTTAAAGGTTCGTTATCTTTTTTCAAGTACAGCTCATTGCCAAACCCAAACTATACATACATAAATCCCATTTTAAAATTTTTCACCAAGAAACTATCATGCACTCATTACAAGGAAAAAACGAACGGAAAAAATTATAAAAAATGAACGAGATGTTTCAGATACTTAAAATTTGTTCTTTATTACACTACTCAAAACTTGGCACACTTTTGTATTATTAAAGATAATCTTGAAAGTCATTCAATTAGAGCAAAAACAACACGCTGATAACGTACAATAGAAACTTCGTCTTCTGTCCGTCCGCTCTCAAAGGATTCCGTTCCAAAGTAAATGGTAATTTTTCGAGTTTTAAGACGTAACCGCTATAAAAGCTTTATTTTTGTTTTCAAATGGCAGACGAAATATCTAAATCAGAATTTTCTCACACCTTTAACTTTCTTTCCAAACAAAATTTTTAATGACGGTAAGGTTTATAATTGCAACAAGTCTTTACTTGAAAGTCTTCACTTGAAATTTTAACTGTAGGGATATTTTTTTAAATATTACAAGTTTTTATAAACATAGATATTGAACACCTTTTGTGGAAAAACTGCATACTCCTTTGGCTACTCAGGTACATAATTGAAAACATCGTAAATTAAAAAGGCTTTATCAAAAAGCCGGCACCATTTTCTTTTATATAATTTTCAAAAAAGCAAACAATATTCAAAAACTTTTCGAAATCATAATAAAAGAATTTTTAAAAATTTGAATTATGTCATCATTCCGCTAAAAAATTTTAAAGAAATTTGGAAAGCTTTTCCACCGCAACAATGACCTATTTTTCTGTCCTGCTAAGTTTGGATATCCTCAACTGAAATGTATCGATCTCTCATACGAATAGATTCACTAACTTTGTGATATTCATAAACTTATGTTAAGGGGCTACATACGACCAGAATTAAAAAAAAATCGGTATTTTTACAGATTATTATTCGTAATAGTTGTATGTGTATTTCTGTAAAAACTTTTAGTTATTATATTTGCATAAGGTAAGTTTAACATTATTTAAATTTAATGTTTTATTAATACTTTTTACATATATAATGCTTTAGGATACCATCACCAGCTTTTAAAAGAAGCCGCACCACAGCCAAATAATTCGAACAAAAATTTATCTTGTAGCTTGCCGCTTCTTTGGGCATCTCTTACATGATGTATGCTACGGCTAACGGACGACTAGCTCATAGATATTCCCCCTTGCTCAACTACGGGCAGTATAGTGAGAACCTAGTAATATAAAGGCAGGATTTAAGATTAGCCTGAAGCTTACAAGATTTACCTGTTTCTCAGTCAGAACCGCTGTGATACTGGAACCTCGAAAGCGACTGCCAAGCTGGGAAATTAGGTCCCAGGTAACGTCTGGAGTTAACCAAAATAGTTATTGGAACTTTTCTGTCGCTAAATGGAAACAATTGTCCACATCCCGAAGCAAACGCCGATCTACTGTTTGAGGGCTTACTACCTCCTCTCGATGCGATAAGTCATAAGCCAAATACCCAAAGGACGTATTCTCGTTTTTAAATAAGTTTTTATTAATGTAGCTTCAAAATTTTAATTTAAACTACTAATTTTGGTTTTTTCATTTAATTTAAACACAACAAAATTGTTGTCGTTACCGAATAGCAAAATCGTTAAAACTGTGGTTACATAAAGATAACAATGCGAATATCGTTAAAATGTGTTAGTGCGGAGGTGCTAGTCTCCTATTAATTAAAGGATTAAATATATGGAGAGTGCTCTCTAAATACTGCACACTCCTTTAAATTATTTTTCAATTGACTTTTCTTGAAACTATTTCTTGACCAATATTCATTGCTTCTACACTGGATTTGAACGGATTTGGTACAAAACAAAAAATTAGTATTTATCTGCTTTTCGGAAAACACGGCAAAATCGTTAACTAGTAGAGGTTGTCAAAATAACCATTATTATTTCTTTAATTTTTTATTATTGGTTTTGCCTGTTTTTCTGTACACAAAATATACATATATAATTTCCTTTAACACTAGTTAGGGCGTAGGGCCAGATATTAACAATTATGAATATTACAAAATACTCCTCTGACGTCACTAAACTCAAGCAGCTTTGTATTTAAAATGAGCATTCCAATGAAAAAATTTAAGTAATCGAAATTCGGAGTTAACCCATTTATTTTAATAAAATAAATCTCTTTGCTGACACAAAACATTTTTAATGACGCATAATCCTCGCGCAGAGTTCCTTCGCATATCCCTGCAAAATACATTTTTCATGCGTCTTGAGGGCGTGGACGGGTTGAAAGGTACTTGTTGCATGGTGCCTAGTTGTTGCAAACATCGCACTCAACATTCAGCACTAAGCTACTTTCAATCACTTTGCTTTTCAAGTATTGTCTAAAAGCATCCTGCAGTGCATTGAATACTTCTATTTATTTCTCACCTCTCACTCTCACGATCGCCTCCCCACTCGCTCCTATACACCCTAATAAATCAACAGGCAAACTGCTTAGCAAGGAAGATAGCTGGGACTCTGCCGAAGCCCTTAAGGAATGCGAATAATGCCTTGGCAGATATTGCTCCAGCTACAACCTGCAAATCACTTTCCCACCCCTATTCCCCTGAACCGTTGCTCCATTTGCCGCCACTTAGCCACACTCTGCTTTCGTCAAAGCAAATTTAAGTGCCTCGAACAGCCTGCCATGTACCACATGCCTCTGCACAGCATTTCATTCTTCACCATCAGCTCATCGCCAGCACTTGAGCGCTACTAGTTATCTGCTCGCTAGATGTATCTGCATCTTTTCGTAGCACGCCGCCAGTGGCAAGTGGCAAGACATCGAGCCAATGGCATTTGGCGCATTGCCAATTTCAGCTACATCGTCAACGGATGTTGCAAGAATGAAGTGGCAGTTAGCGGTCCTGTGTTGTTGCTGTGTCTATCTGATATCCTCTGTCTGTACCACTGCCGGAAATGGCAACACGATTACCGATATGCACGACTACCGGCGTTGCCTTAGCCTCCGGAACAACGTTCGTATTTTAATCAGTAACACCAACACCAGCGGCAACAGCAACAACAAAAATACTACACCACCAGGGCAGCAAAAGTGAATGCACTTACGTCCCTAATACTGGAAACATGCCCGTAACGCGGGCGCACTAAAGAGGTTGCAAAAGTGCGAGGCCACGTTTTAGGCCCCCAGCATTTGAACTGAAGGAGCAGAAGGAACAGAAAGTGCATAGAAGTGCAGGGTATTGGCATTGTTTTCCTCCATTTGATCTACTTTTTGTTAACGTATTTTATTTGCTGCTGCTGCTCGGATTTGTTTTTCAAATGTATTATACTTACGGGGCTATAGGGGGAAAATCTGCTTTACTTAAGTTGAGTGAAGTGGCAAACAGAAAATGTGTTAGGATTTGATTCCACACTACGACTATTGTCCTCAGCCACATATTGTTGCCAGCAAACAACAGTGCGTAGAGTTTTTTGTGTTCGTTGTTGCTGTTTTCTTTCTCTCAATAGTGCCAGTTAGTTGCATACTTTTGTGAAGTTTATATGGCAGTGGAAAGAGTGCTTTGAAAATACCTTTTTTCCATGATTTTCTATCGCTGAGCAAAGTGCGAACATACAAATGGACTGAGTGGAGTTAAAAAATGTATTAAAAAAGTAAGAAAATAAACAGATAAAATACTTCACTTGAAGCTGCTCAATATTTAAACTGAAGCTGTTTACTAGTGAAATTCTACTTCTGATTCTTATTCTGCTTCTTCTCCACTGAACTAAGTTCGGAAGAGGCAAAAATAATTTTTCATATCGTCTTATTTCATTTTATTTATTACGTCTCTGGCTGCAAAACCTTACAGATTAGAGGTATAAAATGACTTACAGATACAACTTAAAAGTAATTTGATTGCAATCAAAATCGAGTCTGTTAAAAATTCGACCAATTTCATTAACAGAAATTCTTAAGAGAGAGTATTGCAGCTTATCTGGGGGAGCCTATTAATCCTAGAGCGCACGCCCCCTAAGTGTTTACAGTTTTCTCTTTCTTTTCTCCGTCACCTTGTGAGGCAATGGAATTGTTATGTCTGTAATGAAGTAAAATTCTTATCAACTAATGACATTTTCAATCAAACGGATTTTCAATTTCTTTTCAGCTCTCCCGTTTTCTGCAAATACTATAAAACAAAAAGGTACTTGAAACTGTGTGATGGACAATTTGCAAAGAATTTCTTCAAGACTTCTAATATTTTGAATACAATAGAGCTACACTTGAAAACCATTTGCATGTCTGAGCACTTTATGATGGTAATAAACAAAAATATGGCAGTTTACTCTGAAGACAAAGAAATTTACTTTGAATGATGGGTTGTTGTAAAATAACAATTAGATGATTTTGAATTTTATTTCATTTTTATTTCATATATTTTATTCATTTAGTAAATAAAATTCGCAAAGCTATTAGTCCTGCAGAGAGCCAAGCAAGTAGCAAATACGTCAATGCTGGGCAAAAAGTGCAAAAAGCCAAAATTGCACAAAAACACCTGCTCATGCAACTCACTCGTATATATATGCGTACGCTTTACACACGTGTCTGTGTGTATGTGACTCCATTCCTGCATTAAGTACGCATAATGAAAAACTCCTGACATGTGTTAAAATTTAAGTTTTCATTGCAAACTTTTCGCTTCAAGACTCAAGTTTCTGTTGACGAGTTTAATAAATTGTTTTCCACTGTAGCTGAGGAGTCAGTTAAAGTTCACAAGCAGCATCATTTGTGCATATCGTTTGCGAGCACACGTCCACACGTACGAATGTTCATAAGTTGAGTTTAAAACAAAAAACCTGACAAAAATACGAGCTCATGCTCGCACGCGTGTTCGCTTGTCTGAAACTTTCCTACGCGTTTTCAACGCTGTTGCACTCAACCGGAGCGGGTGCGTTGAAGCACAGAAGCTGCTAAATAAAAATTATGCCTGCAACTGTTTTGCTTTCATGAACTCCACAAATTCCTGTATGTCAAGCTGAAGTTTGTATACAAAATTTCTTAACCAATGTTTGCGAAGATTAACTCTAATTTTAGTGCATGAAACCTCAGCTTTTTTAGCAACAAAACTTTGTATGCTTTTCACTTTACACTTCCGCACATATTTTAAGAAAAACCTTTTTGAAAAGCAGAATATTTTTCTGTCACTTCATATTGTAAGTGCATAGATGTAATAAAAGCATATGCATTTTTTTTAATTGAGTCATATATAGAAAATATGCAGAAATCGGTTATTGGACCAGAATTCATAATTTCCAATTGCAACACATTTTCTTCAGAAGCCTTAGCGTTTTGGCGGAGCCGGAGCAGAAGTGCAGAAGGCACTTCACACTCTCATTCTTCTCAAGCCGGGAAAGCATCAGGCTTATCATATATACTAATGGAGTTCAGTTAAAAATTTACCAGATCGTAATCCCACAAGCTCTTAACGACCCCAATTACTAAGTAAACGTCTAAGACCAGCCCACCTGCAGCCATTCGATGGCTCCCAGTGTGTAACTGAATAAAATATTTACTCACTATTTTCGCTAAAAAATTACTCTGATACCATATCAGGTTTTGTAACTAAATAGCACCAGGCTATTGCAGGACTGCTTAGAACCCATTCCAGTCGTAAAGACTGATAGCTTCTTGTTAGGCATTTACTTGTAACCAGACACTCTGAGAAAAGAAAACACGCTATGCTTACCAATTTAGTTAAGCCGTGACCTGCATTAATAAAAAGCTTTTTAAGTAAGTGAGGGGCTGGCCAATGCCTTAAATGTAACTAGGCTGTGTCTGCAGATATGTAAACTTCTACCGCAGACCCTACCTCCGTGACATTTTTCCTAGTTTTAGGCCCATACCTGGGCTTGGAAATGCGAGGTATATGCCCCATGAAAGGCGTGAGGTTCTTATTTTCGATGTATAAGTAGACTACAGATTCTACCCAGAGCCGACAAAAAAGAATCCACTGAGCCTAAGGAAGTCAACAAATGGCATTAGAGAGACTTTCGCTTTTGAAAACAAAGGTGTACCACTCTTTAAAACATGTCGTTAAACCCATTTAATCCCAAAGGTTTCAATGGTTAGGACACGCTGTGCGCGTAAAGGACAGCCGCCCTCAAAATTTCTTTTTATCAACAAACTCTTTAAGACGCGGACGCAAGGACGTTCAAGGTTAACCTGGCTTAACCAAGCCATAGCCGACCTGAAAAAGCTACGAGTTAGGAGCTGGAGATCTGTTGCTATGAACCGTGCAGATTGGAAGAGGATTGTGGACGAAGCTAAAACTCACCCTGAGCTGTACTCTCTACTCTCCACTTAATGATGATGATGATGAGTAGTTTTCAGCTACTCTATTCAGTTTCCTACCCGAGCTTAAGATTTATATTTGAATAAATGTATACAAATTTATTATGACGACTGTAGTACTAGCAGTAGAAATTTATCGAAAAATCTCCCATAGAACCATGGGGCATTGCAAGCTGCAGGCTTTCAAGCTACTGACGCAGTGGGCGATCATTGATTTGTAGATCTATAAGATCCGTTTAGGCGGTAAATTCCGTTTTCGTGGTAGAATCCGTTTACATTATCAAAATGAGTTTCAGGCTTTAGAGGCCTTATCTTCATTGTGAAAATTCAATAAGGGCTTACTTTCTTTGACCTCTCCATTATGTTGCTTAGGGTGTTGCTGTAATAATAAATAATTTTAGGTATATGATGAATCTGCCAATCCCATGTAATTAATTACAATAATTTGGGTGGATTGCCGAAAAGCCCAATCTCAACACCAAAAGTGTCAATCATTCTAGTATTGTACTACTTTTTTACGTATTAAATATAAAAATAAATTTTTTCATGCTCATTCTCCCTTAAACAATAGCCGTTCTAGGAAGGTAGTTATGTCGATAGAAGTGCTAGTCGGTCTCTAAACTAACTCACTTAAATGATTACAGATCCATTGTGATACCACAGTAGCAATTTACCTGCAACCTGATGTCTGACAGACTACTCCTCCTCCGCATTCTTGCAGTTTTTGTGATAGTGGAAATCAAGTACGTTCAATTTTTGAGCCCGTCGACCTAGGAGACAGTGGCCTCTGATCAAAGCAAGTAGCATAGAGACTTTTATCCTTAACCGATTAAATAGCACTTTTGAGCGCTTGAGATTTCATCTTCGCTACATTCTTTTTATAGCATTGCCTGTCAGACTATCAACGCATCTCCAGTTTGCTGAAGTCGCAACGCTACTTGCATCGCGCAGTTTGTAGGTTGAGAGAAATAACCTACAATTTTCATACCGAGAGAGAGGCGAGTGGTAGCGCCCTTTCTTACAATTTGCTGATATGTCACTATGCCCTAGCACCCCCATGGTGCGGAAAATTGCGCGATCTCGTTAAGACATGCCCAGCATTTGCGAGCAATGATGGAATTAGTAGCTTAATCTGATTGCCATTTAAAAATACTTGAGGTAATTCAAAAAGATGTTTGTTTGCTAGGCTCTGCGATCTTTAATTTTCATAAATATAATCCCATCGTATAGTGCCAGATCTAAGCTAATCAACTTAAAACCATTAAACTGCAGGATATCTATTTTCTCTTAATCTTTGGTATTATTAATGGGATAATAGATTGCCACTTTTTCCTAGAATGCATTAATTTTCATATTTCCCAACGCTGGCTCCGGAGTATGAACTCTTTTTCTTGAAACAAGTTACGAGTAGAAATAGTTATGCCATCAATGCTTAAATTTATAAAGCTGTTAGAGCAATGAATTGTTTCCCAAGTCCTTTAGATCTTAACTTATTCTCTCCTAAATTTGAATCAAATACTTCAAAGTGTAAAAATGCATTTATTTCTAAACTGTTGGAGAATAATTTTAGTGTTATATTAATTCCCATAACTTATGCACAGAATTGTCTATAAGCCTTTACTGAACAACTGATGCGTAAGTCTTAAATAAGTATCAGTAAATAAAATATAAAATAAATAAGAGCAATCAATAGCTGAGTAAAGTATTTCAATTATATGCCTAATTAATAAAAAATAACTTACTGTTTTATAGAAATTCCAAAATGAAATTGATTGAATACCGAATTTTCGGAAGTCGTTAAAATATAAAATATTACATTTACCCGCTCAGCGTAGTTGCGGCAGGGCTACCAGCGGAATTAAACCCTGCCACAACGTGGGAGCACAAATCCACTATCACCCTCCATTGCCCACACATTTCAACGCGCTTTCAAGATACTTACGTATAAATTTCCAGCCAAACTTGTTTTCAGCAAGTCTCACTCCGCCCAGCTTCCGATACACAGCATTCCCACGCTTAATCGGGTAGAGTTTGAAATTCGTTTGCTTAGTGCAAGTTCTGTGTTGCCGCGGTACCGCTTCTTTACCGCTACTTTACCTGCACTTTGCTTCCATTTGGTTTTCGTTTTTCCTTTTCATCGCAAAAATTCCACTCACGTGACTTCGCTAATTTATTGGCTGCATTAAGTTGCAATAATGCTACTTTGTGTTGGGAGCATGAATATTTTACTGCATACATATCTATGGACTGCAAACATGCATGAGACGCTGAAAGTAAAAGCACAGTAAAAGTTCAACAAAGGGAGCAAGTCGTGTTTTTGTTTTTGTGTGAAATGACGCAAATTCTTATATACCTACAGAGTTACAAACACTCCATGAGGCAAAAAGTTAACGCGATGCTTGTTCAACATGGCGTATGAGTAACATTTGAAGTTTCTGAAAACATTATAAGTAGAAAAATTATATAAAATAGTAACTGTATCCGGCACGCGTTGTTACGCCAACAACTAAAATAAATTTAAGAAAAACAACTTAAAAAAAAAAATCAATACACAAATATTCAATTCATTCTAAACCATTTTATTGATTTTGTTTATTTCGAAAAAATTGTGACATTACAAAGTTTAGTTTCAATTCGATGTTTATTGAAGTGCTGTGAGATACACAATATTCCTTTTTTTTTCATCTGGTACGTAGACGAATAAATCAGAAGGTTTTCCGACACGTGTGCAAGCCACATAGAGCTGTCCATGTGAGAAGCATGGGTTCTCCAAATTTAATCCACACACTTGTAACGATTGTCCTTGTGCTTTGTTAAAAGTTATTGCGAAAGCGGAGAGCACCGGGAACTGTAAACGTTTGAATTCGAATTGCATATCTGTCAGGATCATTGGGATACGTGACAACAGTACGTCTTCACCTTTGAATTGTCCAGTCAAAATTGTTGCCTCGATAACATTGTTCATCATTTTCTTGACTGAGAGTCTGGTTCCGTTGCAAAGTCGTGGTGGATTTATGTTTCGAAGAAGAATGATGGGTACGCTAATTTTCAATGTAAGAACTGCCGCGGCATGCCTGCAAATCAAGCGAATTCAGGAATTCAGTTGGGTAGTTGACAACCTCGTCTTCTTCTAGGAATTAACAACAAACATTTCTTTGCGTAAAGTGCAATTGTTACTTAAGTTGAAGAAATTTTTTCTGGATTTCTATTTATCCACTTTAAGTAAATCAAATCGATTATTTAAGGACAGTGACGCTTAGTCCGTTTTTTGTCTTTAAGTTTGTAGTGGCTTTCTAATTTATAGAAAATCTTTTTTTTTTTTTGGGTGTAGGGAAGAGATGTATAACTCAAAGGACTTGGCTCCGAAATTTCAGATGCCTTCAAAACCAACTCATGTATCAAATAGGTGCTTATTGTCGCCAATACTAAAGGGTTATTTAATAAGAAGTATTATTTTGATATTCAAAGAAAAATGCTATATTTTAATATGTATGTTTCTTTCAGACAAATTGCCACCACGGCCACGCTTACAGGATAATGTCCTTTTCATGAAATTTGTTTTTGAAATTTCCATAGCCGAATTGCAAAGTGACTGCCCTATGTCTTCGATAGCCTCACGAATTCCATCTTTGATCTCTTGAATCGACCCTGGCCTGTTGGCGTAGACCTTCTCTTTCACGTGGTCCCAAAGAAAAAAGTCACAAGGTGTTAAATCACAAGATCTCGATGGCCGTGATCACCTCTTCGAGAGATAACACGGTCCGGAAACTTTCCCCGTAAAATATCAATGGTTTCGTTGCTTGTGTGGCACGTAGCACCATCTTGTTGAAAATAAACGTTATCCAGATCAATACCATCCAATTCCGGCCAGAAAAAATCGTTAATCATCTCTAATCTAATCGAAATAACTCCTATTATTGGAAAACCCTTTATTTACGCTTTACATAAATGACTTACAAGAAAGCTTAGAAGGAAAATTAAGCATAGAGGGGAAACATTTTAGACTTTTAATGTATGCGGATGATTTCATTTTGTTAGCGCATCACCCAGGCAAACTACAAGAGAAGATTAATAAATTTGAAAGTTAATGCAACCTATGGAACCTTGAAGTAAACCGCTCAAAGTCACAAATAATGGTGCTCAGAAAAGGTGGAGAAGTGGTACATATTATCTAACAGTATGGCGGCCGCCGTTGCCGAATGGATTGGTGCGTGGCTACCATTCAGAATTCACAGAAAGAACGTAGGTTCGAATCTCGGTGAAACACCAAAAGTAAGAAAAACATTTTTCTAATAGCGGTCGCCCCTCGGCATGCAATGGCAAACCTCCGACTGTATTTTTGCCATGAAAAAGCTCCTCATAAAAATATTTGCCATTCGGAGTCGGCTTGAAACTGTAGGTCTCTCCATTTGTGGAGCAACATCAAGATGCACGCCACAAATAAGAGGAGGAGCTCGGCCAAACACCCAAAAAGAGTGTACGCGCCAATTATATATTACTAGCAAACCCGGCCCCCTTCGCTGAGCAAACTAAAATAGAATAGATATGGTTTAGAACAGAAAATATATGATTTTCATATTATTTATTTCTTTATTCTTTATTCAAGCGCTTTGGCATAAACAATATTTTTTGTTGTTCTATTTGTTTTTGAGTAAATATAAAATATAAATTGAAAATCAGGAAAAAAGAAGATTGTTTTTAAATTTCAAATCAACGCATATGAATAACTAAGAAACAATCGTCTTTTTTCCTGATCATCCATGAATTTTTCGTTTCAATTTATATGTTTTATTAAGCTTTTTTTATTGGAGCTTTTTTAACCATTATCCATTTATATTTTTCAAAAAAAAAAAAACGAAAAAAAATTTTTTTTCCACGAACACATAATTTCATTCGGATTTCACATTAAATTCTCAAATTTCGTAAGAAATTATTCACTGTTCCAAAATCCACTCCAAAAAAAATTCACAAACAATTTTTACATGTTGCACTTACGTTTTTCCCTTATGGCATCCAAATCAGAAAGAAATATTGACACATTGTAACTCACACTGTCAATTTGACAGTTCAGTTCCGCCCCAAGCGTTAAAAAAGTAAGCGACATTATGGCTGGTTCAAAAGAACGCTGTACCCGTTGCCAGTGTTCCGAATTACAACCAAACTTTACGAAACCCATTTTCAATACTTACTTAACAATGTGCGGAAGTTTGGTTTAATTCGGTGCAAAGACACGGCGGGTCCACGTTTTGGCATATATTTCGAGACCCTAGTCATCAATAGGTATGAAAATTACCCCGTATTAAAGCACTTATCAACAGCTTTCATTTGATATCCATATTGTACAAACACATTCTAGGGTCCACGTTTTGGTCTCTATCTCGAGACCCTTGTCACGGAGCGGATGGAAATACTCTGAACTAAAGCATTCACCAACAGCTTCCATTTGTCCACGTTTTGACCTATATCTCGAGACCCTATCTACCAATAGGTATCCAAACTATACGGAAACCATCTTCAATACCTCCTTAACAATGTGTGTAAGTTTGGTTTAATTCGGTGCAAAGACACGGCGGGTCCACGTTTTGGCATATATTTCGAGACCCTAGTCATCAATAGGTATGAAAATTACCCCGTATTAAAGCATTTATCAACAGCTTTCATTTGATACCCATATTGTACATACACAACCAAAGGTTACCCGGGTCCACGTTTTGACCTATATCTCGAGACCCCAGTCACGGAGCGGCATGAAAAATACTCTGTTATAAAGCATTCACCAACAGCTTCCATTTGATACCCATATTGTACATACACGTCCGAAGGTTACCCGAGTCCACGTTTTGACCTATATCTCGAGACCCTATCTACCAATAGGTATTCAAACTATACGGAAATCATCTTCCATACCTACTTAACAATGTGTGTAAGTTTGGTTTAATTCGGTTCAAAGACACGGCGGGTCCACGTTTTGGCATATATTTCGAGACCCTAGTCATCAATAGGTATGAAAATTACCCCGTATTAAAGCACTTATCAACAGCTTTCATTTGATATCCATATTGTACAAACACATTCTAGGGTCCACGTTTTGGTCTCTATCTCGAGACCCTTGTCACGGAGCGGATGGAAATACTCTGAACTAAAGCATTCACCAACAGCTTCCATTTGTCCACGTTTTGACCTATATCTCGAGACCCTATCTACCAATAGGTATCCAAACTATACGGAAACCATTTTCAATACCTCCTTAACAATGTGTGTAAGTTTGGTTTAATTCGGTGCAAAGACACGGCGGGTCCACGTTTTGGCATATATTTCGAGACCCTAGTCATCAGTAGGTATGTAAATTACCCCGTATTAAAGCACTTATCAACAGCTTTCATTTGATATCCATATTGTACATACACAACCAAAGGTTACCCGGGTCCACGTTTTGACCTATATCTCGAGACCCCAGTCACGGAGCGGCATGAAAAATACTCTGTTATAAAGCATTCACCAACAGCTTCCATTTGATACCCATATTGTACATACACGTCCGAAGGTTACCCGGGTCCACGTTTTGACCTATATCTCGAGACCCCAGTCACGGAGCGGCATGAAAAATACTCTGTACTAAAGCATTCACCAACAGCTTCAATTTGATATCCATATTGTACAAACACATTCTAGGGTCCACGTTTTGGTCTCTATCTCGAGACCCTAGTCACGGAGCGGCTTGAAAAATACTCTGGACTAAAGCATTCACCAACAGCTTCCATTTGATACCCATATTGTACATACACATCCGAAGGTTACCCGGGTCCACGTTTTGACCTATATCTCGAGCCCTATTTCCAAAATAAAATATAATCCATGTTACTCGTGGATGATGTAGCTTTCGAATGGTGAAAGAATTTTTAAAATCGGTCCAGTAGTTTTTGAGCCTATTCATTACAAACAAACAAACAAGCAAACAAAGTTTTCCTCTTTATAATATTAGTATAGATAATAATTAAAAAAAACGGATATAGGGTATTTCTACCTGAAACACATATAGTCCATGAGCGTAGAGGGACATTTTTGCTTCTGCACGTTCATGAAACACATGTGGTTTATATACCCCCTGACGCACATATGGCTCAGGAACGTATCAGTGCTTATCAGGCGCACGTTTCCTGAACCATATGTGGCTCAGCGGACAGGGAACGTGTTAATTATGTGGGATTTACTAATATAGAACGTGAAAATAGCGTTTTATTTCGCTGTAAAATTGTATGTGCATATAATTACATGGAATTCAGTACATACATAGATACATATGTACATACGTCCGAAATGAAATAATGCGAGCGATTCGTAAATACATACATACATACGTCACCATACGATGTAATTCAACATTAATGAGGTGTGGTGAGATTATCGCTTAACGCCGTTGCTTCATTCGGTTGACAGCGAACAAACACACAAACAGCTTTTTTTGGAAAAGAGCTGCTTTTGTTTAAACAATTTTGGTTAAATAACAAATATATCAATTTTTTTTTTGATGCAGAACGAAAGTAAATATTTCAAAGTTAAACTCTAAGAAAGTTTCATTTTAATTGGTTGATTCGTTTATGATTTATGGCCGTGAAAAAAAAAAATTATGTTTTTTTGCCACATTTTGACCGATTGCCACGCCCCCTTTATATATTTCTTCACATTATATAGATATAAACCTTCCTCTTCAATCAATCTATCTTAAAAAAAAAACCGCATCAAAATCCGTTGCGTAGTTTTAAAGATTTAAGCGTATACGGGGACATAGGGACAGAAAAAGCGACTTTGTTTTATAATATGTAGTGATATATAAGGAGAACTTAGTAGTAGAAACACCACCTCATATGAATTTAAAAAAATATGTTGAAAACAGAACAGTTGCTGCAAAAAATGGTATTAATGCTTCGTGGACGTATCTTTTAAAAAAGAAAGACATTTCAATTGAAGCTAA
This sequence comes from Anastrepha ludens, assembly GCF_028408465.1. NCBI lineage: Eukaryota > Metazoa > Arthropoda > Insecta > Diptera > Tephritidae > Anastrepha > Anastrepha ludens. The sequence goes on along the minus strand of NC_071499.1, from coordinate 3,696,126 downwards.
ATAGCAACCTTTTTTTACAGTTTGTCGTTCAATATAGTCCTACGCAGCACAGGTGTGGAGTTTTGGGTAGTTTGAAGAAGGTGATGTACTGCAAAAGTATTTTATAAAGCCAGCTCTGAAGCTATCATACCTTACGCCTATGCCCATACTTTTTTGGAAACCGGCGTGCAAGAAAAGCATTTGTTTTCTTTAAAACTGTTCCTCAAGTATATGCGCAGAACTGTGTTTATGAACTCACAAAATCGGCTGCCACATCTGTCAAAAATGGTTATAAAGAAAGAAGTCTTCTGGATTAGAGTTACAATTACAAGAACTTATTTAGTGAAAAAGATGTCCTCTGGCGAATAGATAATATAAAGTGAGAAACCTGGATAGAAGATGCAAAATTGCTTTTAACAAACTACAACAAGGCAAGGGTGGATGTGTGCGTACAAAAAGCCTTAAGTACTAGTAGAATACTTAGAACCAAGCTTGTGAATAATGAGACGTGACATGGTCATTTTACATAACAACAGATCTGACAGATTTGAAAACTTGCTCAATGTGTAATTTTGTCGAGTTTGGAAATATAGCACATTTCCTGGCACGCTGCCCAATATTAAGAGAATATAGGAACGTCTTTTCGTAAAATTTACATTAAATGATTCACAACTGGTTGAGATTCGCAAAGAATTCTCAATGATCATTGGAATAAACTGCATTTTATTAAATATGCCTTTAGATAAAGAGATTACTTAGAACAATGGCCCTATTGCCGTTAAAGTGTTGCAAATATCTTTTTCTTAGTATTAAAACAAGTAATTATCCAAAATTTGTATATTTTACGTTTATGTGCAATAACGGACCCATTTCGTGGTCTAAGTGGCATCCTTGTCTCTATGTGCGATGCGGCTGCCAAACTAACAAACCTTTATTTGCAATAAATGCTACTACTACTACAAAGCACTTTTTCTGGTAAGGAGAGGCATTTTCGGTTCAAATTCATGACGTATCGATATATTTTGTCCATCTAACTCTCAATAGATTTCTCAGAGTAGTCAGAGAAGTTAGGAATGTAATATTACCCCTTTCTCCCCATCTCTCCATCCATCTATTCTTCCTACCTTATATATGTACATACAAATCTAAAATATAATTGCATTCATGTATTCAAAGAGTCATGCAAAATACCTCGCCAAAATGCGGATTTAACCTTTTACCCCCCACAGCAAGTCGTCAAAATAATTCCTTTCGAACTGGGCTTTCTTCTGCTAAGCTCCTGTGCCTACAGTATGCTTTTATTCCAAATATTTGCCTTCAGTACTGCACTTTGTGCACAAATATTTATCCGAAAGCCAACAATTCGTGTATCTGAGTTGCATTGAGAGCGGGGAATGTTTCACCTTGCTGCTACCTGCCACAACTGCATGCTGACATAAACAAAACAAAAACAAAAAAATTGCGAAAACAACAATAACTAAAACATTGTGGAAAGAAGAGGAAAATGCGATTATTGAGTGAAACTGCAAATTTCTGGGAAAATCAATGTAAATATTTGCGAAAACTCAGAATACACAAAAATCAGGAAAAGCTTTTACAATAGAAGAGTGCGCACATTGAAGATGTACACCTTAACTTATAAAGACTTACGCGCGCAAATTAGAGGCAACCATATATTGATTATACTTTTCATATAAGAAGGAAGTATTCAAGTTACTATGCTCAGCGTGCTGCTTCACCACATAAGGAAGCGGGAGGGGGAAACTTAAGCGGATTGCGTTCTCATATGAATTGTAATGTGTGTGTGTGTGTAGTATTACTTGTGTGAACCCTGCAGGGAAACGCTGCACAATCGTCACAAATTTCTTGCTAACAAACAGCATGCGTTTTTATGGAAATTATGAACTACTTCATCGAACTGCAACTGTCCATAAACTGAAAATTAAATATTCACCCATATTAATCGCCCATTAGTAATCTCACTTCCTTAGATTTCAATAAATAATTTGGTAATGTTTCAATCCGTGTTTTGTGATGCAAATATTATTGTGATTCTAATGACGATTGTCTGTTTGTGACACAGAGCTATCAAAACAAAAGTGATTTGTGGTCGGAACAGTAACAGCTGAAAATTTTAACTTAAAAACAATTCAATAAATGTGTTACCGTATGTGTATGTAAATAAAATAATCCTAATCAAAAATGCATTCCTCAAAAAAAGGCTCGTGTCGATTGGCCGAAGGAAATGCTCAAAAACTACGATCGCGGGGCTTCGAAACACGTCTATGACATCGTGACAGCTGATGAATCATGGATTTACGCGTATGAGCCCGAAAGTAAACAGCTGTCGACTGTATGGGTGTTTCAAGATGAGCCAAGTCCAACAAAAGTTGTTCGCGCACGAAGCACTTCCAAGCAAATGGTCGCCTGTTTTTTCGAAAAAACTGGACAAGTCGCAACCGTACCACTAGAACAACGCAGAACAGTAAATTCTGAGTGGTACACAACCATTTGTTTGCCAGTTGTCTTCCAAGAAATTAGGAAAACCAATCGCCAAAGACGGATCACTCTTCACGAGGACAATGCGAGCTCTCACTCATCGGCTCAAACAACTGCATTTTTGAGCACCCAAAACATCGAATTAATGGGTCATCCACCGTATAGTCCTGACTTGGCACCGAATGACTTATTTTTTTCCCCGTACGTGAAAAACAAACTGAGAGGTCAACGTTTTTCGACACCTGAAGAAGCGGTTGCGGCATTCAGAATGCATGTTTTGGAGGTACCTCATTCAGAGTAGCAAAAGTGATTCGACAATTGGTTGAAACGCATGCAAAAGTGTATAGATCTTCATGGAGAATATTTTGAAAAACAACAAAGTGATTTTCGATGATTAAAATTTGTTTTTGTTCTCTAATCCCGACATATAAAAGGCACCCCTCGTATATACATTTTCCTAAAAATTCCGATTTAAAGTTCGAAATCTTGATGCACATTTAAAAAAATTTTTTTTTTTCGTTTCTACAGGGTGCACCATCTTTTATGACGGTGTGAAAACATTGAATAACAAAAACAATTCATTTGTGTAAGTGAGATATTTTTAATTGGTTTATTTATTTAAATTATATTATTTATTACAATACCAATCAAGTGGCCACCTTTATTAGCAATCACAAATTGCGATCTTTTTTCAGCGTTTGTCATCACCTTGTCAAGCATTGCGGGCTTTATAGTGTCGATTTCGGCACGAATGTTTGCCTTAAGCTGGTCAATAGTCTGCGGCTTGTTGGCGTGAACCTTACTTTTCAGATAACCCCACAAAAATAAGTCCGGGGGGATTAAGTCAGGTGATCTGCGGGTCAGTCGATGTCGCCTCTTTTTGACACTAGACGTCCCGGGAATTTTCGTTGCAGAAATTCAATTGTTCCATTCGCAGTGTGGCATGGTGCACCGTCTTGTTGAAACCAGTACCCGTCTAAACCTTTCTCACGCATTTGCCGGTAGACATAATGAGCCAACAGCCATCGATATCGGTTTCCATCGACAATTCCGTTTTCTCGGTAAAAATATGGCCCAATGATGGCTTTGGCGCAAATGCTTACTTTCCGATCATGCAATGGCGTTTCATGGATCTCGTGTACACTCTCAGTTCCCCCAAATACGGCAATTTTGTTTATTCACGCTGCCAGAGATGTTAAAATGTACATCGTCAGTCGTTAAAATTTGCTTCCAAAAATTGGGTTCAGTGTGAACCATTCGAGCGATTGTTTGGACATATTGCAAGCGACGTGAATGGTCTGTCGGCAATATTCTTTGATTCAATTGCACTTTATACAAAAACAAATTCAAATCATCCTTTAAAATGCGCCGCATTGTGGTTTCACTGACGCCAAAATAGTGAGCGCGACGACGATACGACACTATTGGTTCCTGGGCAACGCTCTCCCTCACTGCTTCAACAAGTTCATTGGAACGTCTTGGTCGTTGATGAACGGCATGTTGACGATCTCCTGCTGTCCCGTGTTCGAAAAAATTCGACACCAAATGACGAACAGTATTGTCAGACGGTGCCTGGTTGCCGCGACACTTTTTGCGATATGCGCGGTGAGTTAGAACAATAGAAAGACTATTTTCTATTTCCCGATTTCAGCGCGTTGTTTCGGTGTAAAGCGAGTTTGAAGCCATGTTTGAATTTGTACTGAATTGACGTATCGAAAACATGTATGTTGGTGTCGATTGGTTGGTAAATGACAAAGTTATTCAGCGTTTGCTTACCGATATAAAAGATGGCGCACCCTGTACAAAGTTTGAAACTTCGATGTATATTTCGTAAGACAATAAATTATTTTTTCATTGAAAAATTATTCAATTTAAATAAGAAATAAATTTGTTGCCTAATCTTCGCCTATGTACAGGTTCTTTGTTGTTTTGAAGAAAGAAGCAAGCGCATAACCTCTAATGCATTTTTGGGTGATTTGTTGTACACTATCGCCTATTGCGCCAGCGGCTATCGGTGATTTAGGTCAGAAGTTTTTCCCGCACAGGAACAATGTGGACTAAAGGTAATCCAGCGGAACCCGGATTACGCTAACGAACCTTCCATCGTGGAAAATTCAGCAGTTGCCTACATGAAAAAATTAACTCAACTAGCTGATATATTTTCCTACAGGGTATGTATATATCTACATTTAGTTCTGTTGCTTGCTTACGCAGCGCATGTAAACAAAAGCACCCCTGTCATGCAAACCAACTGGCTGCCTTAAGCTCTAATCAGAAGTAATGTTCCTTGTTTCTTTGATATTTCCTAATTAAATTTTATTGTTTTCATGGTTCTTGCGTTACTCGCCTTTAAAGCATTTCCTAATATTTCCTCTTTAGGTATTTATTGAGCATAAATATTGCATACTTTTATGCGCCTGTGTCTATTAAAAACAATAGGAGCCGCACACTGCGTTTCACTCAGTGCCGCCTCACTTTTATACTCTCTATGGCAACACCGTTATCGCAGCAGGTACGTAATTTAATTTGCACGCTTAAAGTTCAACTAAAGCGTCACAACTTTTCTCATTAAAATAAATTAGTGAACAACAAAATTCATTTTCTGAACACACTCATATGCACACATATACACAGAGTTGGGCCACACAACATAAACACATATACACACACACCACAATCCCAATGGCGATAACAATTTGCGAGTGTGTTTATACGTTGCACGCAGCGAAACACAGCAAAGTAGCATTCAACTGCACTCGCCACAGGCAGGGGCCACCAACGGCTAGTGACCACCACCATCGACCATAAAATCTGAAACTAATTTTGTAATGTAAATTTAATGTTCAGTTCACCTACTTACTTGTTGTTGACTTCTCGAGCGCCAGCCAACTGTCGCGCTGCCAACTCAACCGCACTGCCACAAAAGGAGCGCATACTTGCCACAACTACTGCAACGGTTGCAGAAGTAGAAATACGATCGAAGCAAAGGCAGAGTGGGGCGCTGCGCTGAAAGTACCTGGGGTTTGTTGAAGCTACGAATTATTGCAACTTCGAGACCGGAAATCTAAACCGGACGCTGCAGGTGAAAAAGTTTTGTGGCGCACACACCACATGCACATACACACATGCACATGGAATCTGTTCATACAAATGCAATGTGACCTGAAAACGAAACATCTGCGAGAGTTTATTTTGTGGGCGTTTACTTATACTCAGCTGCAGAGTTGATAATACTTTTATTTCTACTTTCTAACTTTGCATAGGAAAGGACTGCTATGGGGTACAAGAATCGAGGAGCAAGAGCACCTCAGATGAAATTGAGAAAAGGTTAATTTTCCTAAACACGGAAACATTGCTTTTAATATGCAGGAATGTACAAGTCACAGCACTGGCAAGTTGAATGCATTTCCGAGGAAGAAGAGGAGCATTCGATGAGTTTTGATTGGAAATAGAGCGCAAAATATTTTTGGGACAAGTGGCACAAAGAGCCAACTCGAGCGGTAGGAGTAAGTTATGGTGTAGACGATTAATACAGGCTGCATGCGGTATTTGAGGGCATTTATATGTACATATGTATGGCTATAACTTCCCGAAACCATTATTTTTCCTCTATCTCTTTCTCAAAGAAGGCATGGAGGACTACAACTTAACTCAAGAAATGAAGAGAAATGCAGTTCTCATCGCCATATGTGCAAACCACACCGATTTAGAAATCTCTAATTTTCTTAAGTGCGTCTATTCATTCGTTCATAAGATTTTCTGTGAATTCAAAGCATCAGGCGGCGATGCAGAATTTTCTGCAAAACGCAAAAAGCACGAGAAGCTTTCTGACACTACTGGATCTGCAGAATTTATTTAGCAAGTGCAAGCAAACATTGACTAGAACACTTCAAAATCAATGGGCACTCCTGCGAGGGAGCTTAATGCTCCTGAGGATCTTATCTCTCGAGTTGTTCTTAAAGATCTCGGATATGAAGCTTACGTTATGCAAAGAAGACAGTTTATGTGGTAGCAAACACGAGAGTTTGCGAGTTGTCTGATCAAAATTACTTTTACCAATTACCAATAACAACTGTACAAGTCTGAACCATCTAAGATGAATCTTTTCCAACAGAGAACACAACATTGTCCCACTCAGTTTGCCACTGTATGTGCTTTTGAGTGAAATTAAATCGCGCTTGCCTGTGATGTGTTTTTAACAGAGGCTTGGAAACCGGTTTTCCCATTTTATGTAATCCTTTTCTTTTTATCCGAAGGGGAATCTTACATAGATACCGTCATAGCCGGCATGCACGATTCATACAGGGCCAAGCTGGACCATTTATGTCTCTTCACATACACATTGGTCTACTCTCCATTGTTTGGTTGTCTGTCTTCTGCGCTGTTGTGCCATTCTTTCTTCCGCAGCTCTTGTACCGGACCAGTCTTTCACTTTGCCGAACACCAACTTCCATTCCAACAAGTACTGTAATATATTGTCTGGCGTAACTCTTCCTTTAAGTATCGTTTCGGTACTTCCAATGCAACTGCCGCAGAACGAGCACTCCATTGCGTCATCATGACCAAATCTTTGAAAGTACTCTCTGAAGCAGCCATGTCTCGTCAGGAATCGTGTCGTACATCCATTTCATCATGTTTTCGCTCAACTCATGTCTGTACGCTATCGATAAGTCTGTGTGTCCACAGCCATTTTGTCTTTAAATCCCGTCGATTTTGCTACTCCTCTATGCTCCTCTGCCCTTTTTCTTTGCATCGCCTATTTAGACTTGGTAGTATTACAGTTACTTGCAGATTTGCCTATGCAAGGAGATAAAAATAAAGCAGAGGACCCAAACTCCTACCCTGTGGAATGTCTGCGTTTATATTTTTTAGAGACGAATATGCATTTTCGAGTTTCATGCAAACGTACCTATCATTGAGATATGACGAGAGCAACTCGCAGTATTGGGTTGCCTGTATGGACTTGAGCTATCGGAGGAGCCCTAGGTGTCATACCTTATTGAAAGCTAGCGATACACCAAGGAAAACGGCTGGACACACTTTTTTCTTTTCCATAGCGCTTTCTATGACGCTTAAGACTCTGCGTATTGTTCTATTTGCATTAAAAAAGTGCAGATGAAATTATGCACCTCCGAAACTCATTTTCTACATGTTCTTGAAAATATTTACGAATTATGAAATACACCTCTTTGCATATGCAAAGGATTGCAAATCACTTCAACTCCTCACATATTCGTACTTTCCCTCCTTCAGCTCTGCATTTCCGCTCAAGAATGCCAATTGAATTAAATTTTCACTTCTCATTAATTCACAACTCTAATTGTTGTAATTTACTCAATCGTTCCCCGCTAAGCTCCAGCTGCTTCATTCAATGCACTGCGGTTTTGCTGCCACAAGCAGATGGTTAATTTTTGTGTTTAAAAAAGTTTTTAATCTTACAAAACTATTAAACACAATTTGCCGTTAGCCACCCTATGGCACCCCTGCCCTACCTAACCCAGTTTTCAATTCGAGTTGCATAATTACAAGTTTCTCTAAAATTTATTTGATTTGGCAAATTTAATTGATACTCAATTAGTTTGAAGAAATTTCATTTATTCAACAGTTCTCTTGCTAAAACTCAATTAAGTAATGCAATTTGGGTAGAATTTAAGTAAAAAGCCAGTATCTACAAAGGCGAGTATCCAAACATTTTCCTAACGAAATTTGATATTATAAGTGTACATACATACATACATGTGTGAATATACAGGGTGAACGATATGAAGTGTTACCAACTTCACACTGCTTGCTTCTGCAAAACAGCTTATGACATCAACGTCAAAATTGTTCTAATGACAGTTCAATATATTGTGCATAAGCCATCAAAAGCATTTGCGTCTCAGTTTTGTTGAATTTTTTTTTCCTGTGATGGACTTCAAACGTAATAGTGTGATTGCGTTATATTTAGCTGGAAAATCACAACCCGCCATTGTTCGTGAGCTCAGTTACCTCAAAGTGAATAAAATGTTTGTGTATCGCACTATAAAACGTTACAATGATACTGGTGGCATTGCAAAACGCTATGGAGGCGGGCCAAAAAAACAGCAACAACGCCAGAAATGGTTTGGAAAGTGAAGGCTCGACTTGAGCGAAATCCACGTCGAAGTGGAAGAAAAATGGCCAAAGAACGGAAAATATCGCAAGACAGCATTCGACGCATATTGAGAAATGAGCTCGAGGTCAAGGATTGCAAGTTCCAAAAAGCACACAATCTTTCACCCCAGCAAAAAAAAAGTTCGGTGCGAAAGAGCAAAGGAGTTGTTGCGCTTGCTCGAACGTGGCGAATTTCCCAACATTGTGTTTTGAGATGAAAAAAATTCCTGATTGAGCAGCAACATAAACACTCAAAACAATCGTGTTTACTTGACCGAACGCAGTGACCGCTGATGGACGCTCTCCAATCGTTTTTATCAAGCCTGGTGTCAAAGTGAATGCGTCTTATTATCGGGAAAATGTTTTAGAAGCTGCTTTAGAGCCGTGGGCACGCAAACATTTCGGTCGTAGACCATGGGCGCCAATAGGTCGCGGCACCATCTCATAAAGCTCGTGTGAACCAAGAATGGTTAAAAAATCATGTTCCACACTCCATTTCGTCCACACAATGGCTTTCAAATTCGCCAGACGCAAATCCGATGGACTATTCCATCTGGTTCATTTCGGCCTTGCTCTCCAAAATGGACCAGAGGGAATAGTCCAACGGAGGACTAAAAAATATGCCAGTATATTTCAGCGCATCCAGCGATTATACGAGAATGGGACAAAATACCCCAAGATCACATTCGTGCAGCATGCAACTCATTTTTTGACCGTTTGAAGGCTATAGACAAGTCAAAAGGCGGTTATATCGAGCTAAAGTGAATATATGTTAAAATTGTAATCATTTTTGAACAATTTTGTCTTTGAAATCAATAAAAACTAATTTCACACAAAAAAGTTATGGTCTTTTGAATAGGTAATACTTCAAATCGTTCACCCTGTATTTACAATCAGGTAATACTCCTCCTGATAGTGAAGTTGATCTAATGTCTTTCTGGCAATTAATTTCCTGACACGGTGCAACACATTTTTGTTGCAACACTCTGCAGATTATTTCACTTAACTGGGTCGTCAAAGAATCTAATACATTAAAGAAATTTAAAAAACACACTACAGCATATGGAAATATAAATACAAAAGGGGTTTGTACAAAATGGCATCAATGAGAAGCAAAAGAGCAGTTAACTTTTCATGTAAGCAGCCAACTGCAAAGAGGTACTCAGCAAAAGCAATTCCGAGAATGTACGTACGTATATTTCAAATATTAATGCATGTCTATTATTTTTGGAAAATATTCCTGCCCTCACACTGCTGCAAAAATAGTTGCAATGCCTTGCAATGCTCTAATTTGCTCATAAACATATAAAGGTGCGCTCAGACATGGCAAGCAAAGTACGCTGCACCAGGCAAGTTTTCTTTCTTCGGAAAAGTGCGTAGTGTTGCCTTGTGGCGTTTTTTGTAAAATATTTATAAAATCTTAGCGCTTTGTATCGTTAATTTTTTTTTTATTATTATTAAATATGAGTTCCAAAATTGCAATCAAAAGCGTAACTAAGAACTTAGTCCATCTAATTTGCTGGTCTCCTTATTAAGACTCCTCCGCCAATTCAATTTAGGCCGGCGTTCCACTGCTAAGCTGAGTGAGTTATTTCGTCCGGATTCTTTTTCAGTAAGTGTCCAATCCATTTTTATTTTCTGCGCATAGTCGTCTGCCCTGAAAAAGCTCCGCATAAAAGATATCTGACGTTCGAGGTCGGCTTTAAACTGTAGGTCCCTCCATTTGTGGAAGAACATCAAGACGCAAGCCAGAAATAGGAGGACGAGCTCGGCCAAACACCCAAAATCGGCGTAAGCGTAAATTATATATGTACGAGGTGTGTTCAAGAAATAAGGTGAATTTTTTTTTTTTTTTTTTAAGTTGGTACACTCGTCTCGAAGGTATGTTCACGGTTTTAGCAATAAAGCATATTAAGTTTGTTTCTAAGAGCTATAAATAAGGCAAATGTTTTGCGTGTTCGGCGATTTTTAGCTATCGAATGAAATGGATCAAAGAAGTTGCATCAAATTTTATGTAAAAAATGGAATTAAGTGCTCAAAACCACTTGAAATGTTGACAGTGGCATACGGCGAGTGAAAAAAAAAGATTTACAAGTGTTACAGGCTATTCACAGATGGTCGAAAAGATATGAATGACGACGCTTTGAAGGAGATAAAATAGAAATTGATGAATAAATAAATATTTTTTGAGAAAAACTAAAATTTACCTTATTTTTTGAACACACCTCGTATATATACATATGTAGTCGTTGCTTAGAGATGGTTCACGGCAACCAGATAACGTTAATATGACGCAAAAATCTTTTTACAAAAGACTAGTTTTCTGGTCGAATTTTGCTTTAAAGCCAGATTTCACTCCCGTAAGTTAAGACCGATCTTACGCAGGCATCAATTATTCTAATTTTGTTTTACTTGTTTAGGCGCTTTACTCAACTACATGCGCGATAGCCCAGTAAACGCATTTTTCACTTCGTATATCCTTCGCTGAATGTCCGACGCTGTACTACCGTCAGGGGTGAGGATGCTGCCGAGATACTCAAATTCGCTTATATCTGCTACTATTTCTCCATCTAATTCGAATCGTGTGCTGTTGCTTACATTGATTCGTAAAGACTTGGTCTTATTTGTGTTAGCTTTAAGACCAAGCTTTAAGCAGTCTTTTGACACGTTTGAGAGTTTTCCTTCCATTTCGTTAAAGGAATTACGAGTACTAATAAAAACGACGGCGTCAGCATATGGCAGGTCCCCTAGTTGTTAATATAGCGTGGGCCTTTCCCTTAACTGTCTATCGTACATAACTCGGCAGCAAGACCCATTGTACATATTTTTGATGATGTTGATTATTTGATTATTTGATCGGAAACACATCTTGCGTACAGAGATGACCAGATGATATCACGCCTTAAAGCATCAAATGATTTTGCAGAACCGATAAAACGCAAATGAAGAGGCGAAATGAACTCAGCTGCTTACTCTGTTAAGATCCTAACTGTTATACATATTGTCGATCCCAGAGTGACCAGGTCTAAAACCAGTTTAATTTGGTCTCGTAAGCTTGTATAGTAAAGTTCATATTCGTCCTAAGGGAATTTGAATGAATATTTTAGAAATTGATGGAAGAATTAATATTCGGTACCAGTTCTCACACTTCTTACGATCGACTTTTTTGGGAATCGTAATAAAAATTTCTTCTTTCCATTCATTGGGTATTTCTTCATCTTTCGAAATTTGTTGGAATAATGGCAGCAGCAACGACGGTATAGCTTTTGCGTCGACCTTCAAAGACTCAGCGGGGCCCGCGTCGTTGCCATTAGCCTTGCCATTTTCGCCCGTTTAAATTGCCTTTGTTCTCTGTTAGGCATCGCGTTCTAATTTCCGCGCTTTCATCGTTTTCGGCGGTTTTTGAAAATACGTTTTCCAAATTCATAGCTGTTTCTCTTCGACTGAACGTAGATGCCATTTTCGTCCTTTATTCGGTAATATTTTTTCTCGGCTATAAAATTGCAGAGACTCTTCCCACTTTTTATTTATTGCTCAAAAACTAATTGTGGTCTAAGCTTTAGTTTATATATAAAAATATTGTAAATTATTTTGTTTCAAGCAAAAGCGTAACTTAAAAAGTAAGTGAATTCGTGTCACAAAAGTATTCGGAAAAAATATTTACTAGTGTATCCATTCATTTTAGTAATATCTCCTAATCTATTCTGCACTGAGAAAACCAACTTTCGCCTTCTCACAGTTGATATATCTGCCCATTCTATGAGTATCGCTGCTTTAAGGTTGCCCCTTAAGGGGGTATTCTAGTCTAGAGGCCCGAATTTCGAGCATTTTTTGACGATGAATAAAAAAAAAGCTATTGATATTTTTACGATATATTTTTTTATCATTTATTTATTCATATATTAGGAGCACACAAAATAAATTTGAAAAAAAAAAAATGAATTTTCATGGAGTTATGCGTCCTTGAAGTGGAAGGGGGGAAAAAAAGGCAGTGTCCCCGTCGTCACGATTTCTACCCTTGTGGTCATCTGAAAAAAAAAAAAAAAATACAAATTCTTAATTAATATGAATGTCATTATCGTATGAACCAGAAAAAACGGAAAAAAAAATTTTTCCATAAAATGGCGGCTACTCAAAAAATTGAGGTCGATTTTTCTCTTATTTTTAAGCTTTCTCGAATTGTTTACACATATTAAAAAGTTGAAATTTCCAGTTTTTCGAGCTTCATACGATAGAGATATATTTAATGAATATTCATGACAAATTTCAAGCAAATCGGTTGATTAGAACTTGAGATACCGTGCCGACCGTATCGAAAGAAGTAGTTTCGAGAAAAACACGTTTGAAGTTCGCCGTCCGCTCAAACCAGTTTAGCTGCCACGTCACTAAAATAGTTGTAGCTTCGAAAATAATTCGAATTTTGAAAAATCCTTTTAGGGAGATATTTTTGAATAGTTAAACTATCAAATTTTGAAAAAACAAATTTTTCGATTTTTTCAAATTTCTAGACTAGAATACCCTCTTAACGTAATTACGTAGGCTGTTTAAAGATATAATGATCCGAAGGCCCAAGTTTATTGGCACTAGCACAAAAATTCTCCTTTAATATTTGAAGCCGATGGTCCATTTTATCACTAATAAATCGCATGTCACCGACACCGTTTGCACTCCTGCACCCCCACAACATTGCAGTGCCACCAATGTGCTTAACTGAACAAATTGCTTTATTAGGGTGCATTTCGAAATTCAGTTTTCGCCACAATTTATTGCCACAGCTGGTCCAAAAATTTTACATTTAGTGCCATCACTAAATATTACTTTTCTACTTTGGCCGTCTAAAGGATTCCTTAGTGTAGATAGTCATATTTTAGTTTCAGACAGGTAATCTGCAAGTTACTTTTCGCAAACAAAAAGTTACTTTAAAAAAGTACTTTCCATGCATGCGATTACTTTCAGAACTTGCTCAGTCTGATTTTGGTCAGACGGCGCCTTGAGGATGTTTTTCTAAAATGTATTTTCCAACTACAAACTTCATCCACTACGAAAATTCTTCAAATTACTTTGAGCAATGTTGAATTGTCAATGGACTTAATTGTCGAAATATATCGAAAAGCTACATGTGTGCTTTTGTAGTAATTGATTTCTAAAAACTGCTACAAACTAAGTATAAAGATTTTGTATTTCTTTGTCAGAGCAACTTGCAATGGTGTCTCTGCAAGAAAAAGAGTTCATCACAAATAAATATACAACGAACACAAGAAAGGTGAATTTTCAAACTTTTTTTGTAAAAATGTTTAAAGGAAAATAAATTGGCAATGGGCAAAGTGGGTATGCGTCACAAATATACATATGAGCGCGTCTGCCTTTGGGGGGTGTTGGGAAAAGCTGCTCCTCTTATTTGAGGTATGTGTCTTCATATTGTTTCCCAAATGAAGGGGCCTATAGTTTTATGCCGCCTCCGAATGCCATTTGGTTATGAAGAGGTGATGATAGACCTTTTCTATAATTTATTGTTTCATGCATACAGTGAGTCTTAGACCCTGGCCATGCTAATTCGGAGTCATCCAAAAACTCATTCGACTACGGCAGTATTGCAAGAAATTTATTTGGGGTTGGGTACGTAATGTTGTATGATATATGTTATTTTGTTCTGTTTGTTGATATTCTGTTTACAAAATGCTGTATACAAAATTCTGTATTTCAAAATTCTGTAAAAAATATTCTGTATTGCCGAAATGCTGTATTGACGAAATTCTGTATTGACGAAATTTTGTATTGACAAAATTCTGTATTGACGAAATGCTGTAAGTAAATGATAAGAAATTCAACAAATTTTATAAAAAAGGTGCGCACTTTTTTTCTTCAGTTTCGATAGAATCCACCGTATTTTTGCGTAGAATTTCTTTTCGCGTAGGCGGCCTTCGGCCGCGCTTCAAAAAAATATCCCTCATCAGTTCGACTCCGGCTACGCAATCCACCGTATTTTTGCGTAGAACTCCTTTTTTCGTTGACTTTTTTCAATACAGAATTTTGTTAATACAGAATTTCGTCAGTACAGAATTTCGTCAATACACAATTTTGTCAATACAGAATTTTTTTAAGACAGTACAGAATTTTGTTTTTACAGAATTTTGTAAATACATAATTTTGTCACTGCAGAATTTTGTTACGTTAATTTACAGTATTTCGTACCAAAAGAATTTTGATATACAGCATTTTGTAGGGATCCCATTTATTTGATTTGCTTTAGAACAATAAGATCTAAGTATATGAAAGCAATGTTCATAAGCCACAAAAAAGAATCTGGTGTTACTGAAATTTGCCTGATTGCACTTTGCACCTTATTGGATATTTTTTTTCTTTAGAGAGAATGTTTTTAAATCTGTGTCGTGTGGTGGGTCTAAAGTGGAAAAATTATATTCATTCATCTTTTCTTAAATAAACTCATATGCACAAAATAAAAGTGAAAGGATTTCTCGAATTTCGCAACAATCAGAAAGTACAAATACATATTTGAACGTTCGGGCAGGTTTTCCTGAAAATCACTTTTTTCAAAACTTCCCAATTAATGCACCAACTACATTGACACTTTTGTGATATATCGTACTCACCCTGGGTTCAATATCTCCAGCCCAAACTAAATAAAAATTTTAATATCTGTTACACTTCCTTGCGAATTCAAATAAAAAAATAAATAATTCGCGCGTACACTTCTGTAAGGCCAAGCTCCTCCTCCTACTTGTGGCGTGCGTCTTCAGTTTGTTTCACTAATGAAGGGAACTTCAAATGATCTTTTATGAGGAGCTTTTTCATTACCTACCGAGGGGCGAGATGCGAATTCGGTTATAAAAAGCCCAAGGATAAGACTCATACAATCATATTCCAATAACAATAAGAAGCATTTTATGAAATTTTTGACTTAAAACTAGTTCAGATCTCGTCAAAGGTCAGCCGATTAAAGTACTATTTAATTTTGAATAAAAGTGTATGGGATCCCAGCAGAAATTCCTCAGCATTTTTTAAAATGTTTGAAGTTGATTTGACTAGAAATTTTGAAATAAAAAAAATTCGCTGATTCTTCAAATAGTCTATATTTTCAATTAGTGCGACCACAGAAAAATAAAAATTCTTTGAGTTGTGAAAAATCATACTACAGCACGTCTGTTGAAAAGTAAAAATTTATCTAACCGGTTGCAGTTTTCCCTACAGGGCCACCTTCATAGAGACATATTAATAGATAAATAAAGTTAAAGCTATTTTCAATAGTCTGTTTAATAAACATTTATGTGCGGGTTTAACTAGAGGTTAAGTTAAGAACTATTTATATTTCAATATTCTTAATTCCTCTCAAATAACCAACTTTCGTCCTCAACAGTACTTTCTATAAAAAGGGCAGTTTTTCATGGCATAAAAAAGTCTATTATCAGTTCGAACTCAAATATCTTTCTTCAATTTGCTTCAACTGCACATTTAATTTGAAATAATTTTATTTTTAGTATGCTTACAGTTCATGATATATACGTACATATGCACAAATGCTTAATTTGAAATATGACGAGAATCAACTAAGCTGATTTTCGACAACGGCGCTGTGTCTATTCAATAAATAAAACATAAATAAAATTAATAAAAAAATAACACTTTTGAGGTAGATGAAAAATATATGTAGCAAGAAGATTATTAATTAAAAATAATATGTTGTACAAAGGAAATGTTTTAAAATTTAAAATAGTTTTAGTGGTAGTTTATCGAAATAATTATCGTTGGCATGACTTATCACGACAGACTTCTTTACCTTACATCCTTTTGCCTTGACTATGGCCTTGAGGTGGTCAAGACACGAATCGCAAGCTACCCGAATGTGACTTGCAGGTATTTTGGCCCACTCGCAGCCAATGGATTTTTTCAACGACTCGAGATTGGCTTAAAGAGAATAATCCGTCGGATTCGTGTCTGGTGTATTTGAAAGCCATTGTGTGGACGTTAGGTTCGTAACGTTGTTGTTTAGCCATTCTTAGTTCACTCGAGCTTTGTGAGACTATGCCGAGTCCAGTTGAAACGTCCATAGTCTCCCACCGAAATGTTTGTGTGCCCATGGCTTCAAAGCAACCTCCAGAATACTTCCCGATAATATTTTGCATTTATATTGACGCCAGGTTCGATGAAAATGATTGGAGAGCGCCCATCTGCAGTTACAGCGGTCCAAACCATTACCTGTGGCGGCTGCTACCTCCAGGTGGCCAATCGATGACTCAAATTCTCGTACGAAGGATTGGTTAAAAAAACTTTGTCGTTTTGGGAGTCGAGTTTCTCAATTTGAAAAATTTTCTCGTCAGAAAACACAAAGTTCGGAAATTGACCGCCTCGACCAAGCGAAGCAACTCCTTCGCTCTCTCAAGTCTGACTTGTTGCTGCTTTGGTGTGAGATCATGCGCCTTTTGGATCTTGTAAGGCTTGACTATAAGATCATTTTTCAGTATGAGGTGGATGCTATGGTCAAGTATTTTCATTTTTTTCGCCATTTGACTGTCACTTCGTCGGACATTTCGCTCAAGTCGCTTCTTCAGTATCATTGTAACGAGAAATGGTGCGATAAACAAAAACGTTATTTACTTTAAGGTTTGATTTGATTTGATTTTTGATTTTTTGAAGTGAAAACTTCTTTAGAATCGTTGGGAGTGATTTGAGACTCGATGAAACGAAAAAGCGACACCAAAAAGAAGAAGAAAAAAGATATACGTATATATATATATGTATAGAAAATGCTTCATTACCAGGCACACAGAAGGATGGCATAAGCAAATTTAAATTTGTGAATTTATATATGTATGTATATATGCGGAGATATGTATATATGTTGTGTGTATCTACATATGTGCCTCGCCACAGCAAAACATACGGTAAAATTTCTCAAGAAATCCAGCGCGCATTCATAGGCACAGCGCACATTCATAGGCACAGCATTGCATGTAATGTAGGGCGGGTCGATTTAAAAATCGCTCATTCATCTATGAAAATCGTATTCTAGGGATCAAAATAAGAAACTTTGCCGAAGGAACCATACCTCTAAAACGAATTCTGATGTCCCCCAATATGGGTCGAACTTTTTAGTTTCTTTTCTATAACTCACATTCATTCATTTACATATGTTCTGACTAAATAAATTTCTTAAGAGAAAAAATAGATAATATTATAAATAAATAAAAATAAAGAAAAAACATAGCCATTTAGCTGATTTTTTCATGTAAAGGCCAAAAATGGTGATATTTTGAAATTGGGCGATTTTTTTGCCTTCCCACAAATCGACCCGGCCTAATGTACATTAACCTTGAACAGGCAGCTGCGGTTGTCGAGCATTTAGAAACATATATTTACATGCATATATGGGTGCAAACATATTTACGGAGCCGCGGGCACTCGACTTGACAAAAATTGAATATTGGCAAATAATTCTACGCGAAATATTACAATATTGACTATTTTCGAATTGTCGAGAAAATTAGCATATGGGCGGCTCGTTTTATGAATGAAAGTACTTGCTCTTAGAACTATGAGCTCGAATTTATAAATCAATTTTTTGATGATGAGTTTTTGTTGCACAGCCGCCGCGACTGTTCAGCGCTATGGCAACTAGGATGATGGCCGCTACGCCTGCGCCTATTAATGCATTTTGTTCTTGTAGTCGCTAGGCATAGAATTTTAGCTTTGGACGACATACGCATTTACAGGAATAAAGTGAGTGGCCTGTGTGTGTGGTTGTATGTACATAGATGCATATGTGTATATTAATAAGCATTGTTTTGCTGGAAGTTCAGAACACAAATATGTATGTACGTACATAGGCTAGGCCATAGTATAGCATACATACATATGTACAATATAAAAAATTCAAACCAAGCGTCCTACGAATGTTTGCGTGTATGTTAGTACGTCTGTGTATTATACGCGTTACGACGCTCATAATAGCAACCGCGTGTGCTGTATTGCGTCCGTATTTTTATATTCGTAAATATTTTCATTTTTAAATATTTACCGCAATTATGCCGAAAAATAATGCAGAAAAGTGTCGTGAATTTCGACAGAAAAAAAAACAAAAAGAAAATAAAACTAAAAAAAATACCAGTCTAACGGTTAGACGCGATAGAAGTGAAACCTTCCGTAAAACAAACTGAGAGAGAATGAGACGAAAGCAGCATTAGGAGCGGGATAATTATACATAGGTTCATTATAATATTGCTATAAAGTTCATATTTTATTTTCTTCATTTTATTATTAGTCATCCTCAATGTTTTCAATTTCAACAAATGATACGAGTGGCTTATGATAGCTAAAATATGATACAAATGCTTTGGTTTCGATGTTGGCAACATATCTTTGAAATACCGCGTCAATTGTTGTTTTTGATCTCATTCTCTCTCAGTTTGTTTTACGGAAGGTTTCACTTCTATCGCGTCTAACCGTTAGAGTGGTATTTTTTTTTTCGGGTTTACTCTCGAGAAAATGCTTCCGCGCGCTTGTATACAATACTCTGCACTGTCATTTAGCTAACTAACAGATAGCTTATGCCCGTGCGTCAGCTGCGAGAGCGGTGTGAAGTTGCTTACTTCTTTTTCCCGGACCTTGTATTGCGATCTATACTAATATTTGTTTTGGAGTCCGTTTTCTTCCTGCTCGCAAAGCTGGAGAATGGGTGCATTAATTGTTTTGGTTTTGCATTCTTCTTGGGCTTCTCATTGTCTAGGGCAACCAATTTTTTTTTTAAATATTTCCTATAAATAGAATTCCACTACTATAAAAATCGTATAGGATTTAACATAGGTACACTCCCATAGAACAGCGCTGCAAATAACAAGAGAGAGCGCTCTACCGCTGTTAATACAAACGGAATTCCATACTGCTGGAAATGTTAGTGTTAGCAATCCTAATGTTAGTGTTAATCATTATGTTAAATCTCTAGCATGTACAGATCATGCAGGAACAATGCAGGAAATTATGTTGAGTCGTTAATGTTATCATAAATGAATATTTGCGTACAACAACCAACATTGCTGTTAGCACTTACTTTTGTATGTATATGCAAACAAATGTACATACATATGTAAAGTATATCATTACGCATAAGAACTCTTCTGTTGATTTTTTGTTTTATATACTAGTACAGATGAATTAAATATTCGGATCTGGATATCACGTTAATTATGAAATTAGGCAGCATTTTTTAAATGACTTTGCCACGTATGGCTTAATTCAAAAACTGTTAGAATTACCCTATGATATAAAAAGTGTCATGAGACAAGAACCGCTGATGAAAAGAGGAGCTCATGCGAACGAACGATCCATAAGTTAGGTTAGCCAAATTGCTTGTCGAAAGTGTGGCCTTAAGGCAGATTCTGATACCTGGTTGTGGTGCCTAACTAAGTTGTTAAAACCACCTAGCTCTTTTTAAGAAACTAACTAGTCCCTCCCGTGAGACATTCAGCAAATTTCGCAGGTCTTCAAAGAAATAATCGTCAATATATTTGGCATGGCTTCTTTGAAGATCAGGATATTCACAGAGGAAGTGTTGTACCGACTCAATTTCTTCTTCATCTCAACAAATCCTGCAGAAGTCATTGTGAGGTACCCCCATTCTACTGGTTATGGTGCCAATAGTGCCGGCACGTTATAACATCTGTGAGGACGCTGGTAGTTAATCTGTTGAATTCAAGCAAACATTTTGTCCTTTTAACACTCAGTTTTTGCCAGAGTGCTTTCGGGACCCTTCAATTAGTAGTCAGAGACTAGAAGGGGTTAACCCTTCGCTGAGGGTCAATCTCAAAGTATTTCCTTGCACACTCATCAGCTCTTTTATTTCCCTCCACTCCAGAGTAGCCGGGGACCAAAACAAAATTTGGTGTTGTATTGTTGGATAAGAGAGAGTGACCTCCTGCATTTTTTCATCCATCTTGAATTGATGCGCACTGAGGCCAGTTCTTTGACTGCTGCTGGACTATCAACAAAAATGGTACGATTTGCCAGAGGTAAGTCCATTATTTTATTGTTTTTACTGCATTGTCTATAACACAGATCTCAGCTTTGAGGAATCGAGATTCTTGTAATTTGCTTATTAGCATTCAAGTCTACCGAACTTAAATCTCAAACAAGTATTGGCCAATCGACTTGAAATTGCATTGTCCAATTGAATATCGAATTTTGCAAGACGAAATCGGAGCCTATACGAACTGAAGTCGGCGCGAGATACCACTTCATCACTTCTTTCCCCAGTCGTTATAGATGAAATTCTAACCACTTCAGTTAATAATGTATGTAGAAAGAAGGGGAACCTGTATCACTGAAGCATCTTGAAGATTCAGATTTTGCCGACGATGTAGTACTGCTTTCTCAGTGCTGATAAGACATGCAAAGCAAACTGAACGACCTTGTAAGGCATTCTAACACAGCTCGAGTCAATGTCAATGTAAAAAAAAAATACCAGTCTAACGGTTAGACGCGATAGAAGTGAAACCTTCCGTAAAACAAACTGAGAGAGAATGAGATCAAAAACAACAATTGACGCGGTATTTCAAAGATATGTTGCCAACATCGAAACCAAAGCATTTGTATCATATTTTAGCTATCATAAGCCACTCGTATCATTTGTTGAAATTGAAAACATTGAGGATGAATAATAATAAAATGAAGAAAATAAAATATGAACTTTACAGCAATATTATAATGAACCTATGTATAATTATCCCGCTCCTAATGCTGCTTTCGTCTCATTCTCTCTCAGTTTGTTTTACGGAAGGTTTCACTTCTATCGCGTCTAACCGTTAGACTGGTATTTTTTTTAGTTTTATTTTCTTTTTGTTTTTTTTTCTGTCGAAATTCACGACACTTTTCTGCATTATTTTTCGTCATAATTGCGGTAAATATTTAAAAATGAAAATATTTACGAATATAAAAATACGGACGCAATACAGCACACGCGGTTGCTATTATGAGCGTCGTAACGCGTATAATACACAGACGTACTAACATACACGCAAACATTCGTAGGACGCTTGGTTTGAATTTTTTATATTGTACATATGTATGTATGCTATACTATGGCCTAGCCTATGTACGTACATACATATTTGTGTTCTGAACTTCCAGCAAAACAATGCTTATTAATATACACATATGCATCTATGTACATACAACCACACACACAGGCCACTCACTTTATTCCTGTAAATGCGTATGTCGTCCAAAGCTAAAATTCTATGCCTAGCGACTACAAGAACAAAATGCATTAATAGGCGCAGGCGTAGCGGCCATCATCCTAGTTGCCATAGCGCTGAACAGTCGCGGCGGCTGTGCAACAAAAACTCATCATCAAAAAATTGATTTATAAATTCGAGCTCATAGTTCTAAGAGCAAGTACTTTCATTCATAAAACGAGCCGCCCATATGCTAATTTTCTCGACAATTCGAAAATAGTCAATATTGTAATATTTCGCGTAGAATTATTTGCCAATATTCAATTTTTGTCAAGTCGAGTGCCCGCGGCTCCGTAAATATGTTTGCACCCATATATGCATGTAAATATATGTTTCTAAATGCTCGACAACCGCAGCTGCCTGTTCAAGGTTACTGTACATTAGGCCGGGTCGATTTGTGGGAAGGCAAAAAAATCGCCCAATTTCAAAATATCACCATTTTTGGCCTTTACATGAAAAAATCAGCTAAATGGCTATGTTTTTTCTTTATTTTTATTTATTTATAATATTATCTATTTTTTCTCTTAAGAAATTTATTTAGTCAGAACATATGTAAATGAATGAATGTGAGTTATAGAAAAGAAAGTAACAAGTTCGAATGAGCGATTTTTAAATCGACCCGCCCTACTGTACATGCAATGCTGTGCCTATGAATGTGCGCTGTGCCTATGAATGCGCGCTAGATTTCTTGAGAAATTTTACCGTATGTTTTGCTGTGGCGAGGCACATATGTACATACACACAACATATATACATATATCCGCATATATACATACATATATAAATTCACAAATTTAAATTTGCTTATGCCATCCTTCTGTGTGCCTGGTAATGAAGCATTTTCTATACATACATATATATATGTATATCTTTTTTCTTCTTCTTTTTGGTGTCGCTTTTTCGTTTCATCGAGTCTCAAATCACTCCCAACGATTCTAAAGAAGTTTTCACTTGAAAAAACAAAAAAAATATTTGACGATAAATGCGAATGCGAATCATTCAATATTGTAGAGAACAGCATTGACAAAGTGAGCGGATTGGCTTTGGCCCTATGCACCGCAACGAAGCTCAAGGAACTATGGTGATGATGACACTTGAGTAATATTGTTTCGAAAAAGAACGACATGAAAGTAGTCGTTCATAAATCTGATTTCGCATGCCGTCATAGCGTTAGACTGTGGATCGCTAATTTTTATTGATTTTATTATTAAGAAAATATACGTACACCCTCTTTGGGTGTTTGGCCGAGCTCCTCCTCCTATTTGTGGTGAGCGTTTTGATGTTGTTCTACAAATGGAGGGAACTACAGTTTCATGTGGACTCTGAACGGCAGATATTTTTTTATGAGGAGCTTTTTCATGGCAGAAATACACACGGAGGCTTGCCATTGCCTGCCGAGGGGCGAACACTTTTAGAAAAAACTGTTTCTTAATTTTGATTATTCACCGAGACTCAAACCGGCGTTCTCCTTCTGAATTCTGCATGGTAGTCACACACCAACCCATTCAGCCACGGCGGCCGAAATATACTTACATAAAATTTAATATTAAAAATAAAGCTTGAAACTCATCAAAATGTTCTCTGTACTGGAAATATTGACGGACTCACTTATTTATTAATTTTTTTTTTACCCACATATTTATTGCAATCAGTTTTTTAACATTCCGAAATACTTCTACTGAAAACTAAGGCATATACTTGACTATTTATTTTTTTTTTTAATAAACATTATTATTTTCCGAAATTAATTATGCTGCGGTTTGAGTACTTTTCTTATAATATTTCAAGCAATAATATCATCTTAGGTAAAATGATCACTCTCAACTTAACGTCGACTTGCAATTTGTTATTCCACTCACGTATCAACTTGAGAGTTGTAAATTATTAAAAGGCCCAATAAATATTCTCCTCTTGCCTGTTTTGAATCAAAACACGCACTCGTACGTAATGGTAAAGTGCAAATATAACCAAATTATTAGCTGCATTCCATACATTGGCGAATACAAATTTCCATGCCAATTTGCACACTTCAAATTATAATTTAATTTTCCAATCACTTAATTATGATTTACTATTTATTATAATCGTAAAAACCAATATGAAGCTCTGCACACATAAATATATATTTCAAATCTGCTACAATACCAGCAACAACTCATCCACCAGCTGACCCACTTAGCTGTGGTCGGAAGTGAAATGAACACAGCTATTATTTTTACACGCATAACAAGCAGGCTCACAGCTTCAAGTATCATTGTTGCTTTTGTAGAGTGTATTATTGCTGTTGTAGGCAGATGGCTGCTGCCTGCTGCCTGCGCTCAGATTTGTTTGTATGCCACGCTGCACCGCCACGGTCCAAACAGCGGCGCATTCACAGCATAAGCGCACAGCCGGAAGTGGCAACATTTCCGCCACGAAACGAGCCGAGTGGTCGCCGGAAATAGCATCATTTTCCAGCATGAACTGTACTTGAAGCATTAAATACAACATACCGCACCGCATCACGCCGCTCGCCCGTCAAAGTATGTCGGTGCATGCAAAGGGGTGAGCGCTGTTGCGTGTCGGAAACATGCAAATTTATGTAGAGATTTATGTATTCGCGCTCGTTTGCTGTATTTATTTATAAGCCTGGCGAACATTGCAAAATCGTTGGCCTGAAACTTTCCCACGCACATACATGCACACTCACACACGAACACTTGCAGTAAGCGCCAGTGGAAACAAGACGGAAAAGCGATGTACTGTATCGTTTACAAGGAGTTGGGCCAACGGGGGGGAACAGTTGCTGCCGCGAATGCGACAAATGTAGCCATAGCTAAAAGCTCGATGGCGGTTACTATGCAGCCTGCCGTAAATCGCCAAAGTTTTTAATGAAAAAGTTGCAACATTTTTAAAATAGTTTTTTCTTTCTTAATGCTAGTTATTTGCCATTCACACACTACCATTTAGGCGTAACGCACACATTCGCATACACGTACACGCGCATTACTTGTAAATTATAACTGAATACTACTAACTCTGAATCATCAGAGCATGTTCAAAAATGGAGCACTCCACTCTCCCACACACAAAGAGGCAACTTTAAAACTGCATATGTGGTAAAAATTGCGAACATTCATGGATTTTTTCTTTAACTGTTTAACGTAAACTTCTTCAGTGAGCAATTTTTGCAGCCTCAATCGGATCTCAGCCATTTTTTTGGAGCAAAAGCTGGTCATATGAGATAGACCCAAGCCGAATTGAGTACTCATAGGACGCCTTCCTAAAACAGTTACTTTATTTTTAGCGATTTTGACAAGTCTGACGTCAAGTCTCTTGCCAATACAAACGAACAAAACAAACAAAAGGAGGGGAAATTAGGTGTTTGAAATTCAATTAATATCTTGGCAATATTTTCATATGTGAGATTAAAACAAATGAATATAAAGTCTTCAAGAGCAGTTTTTTTGCGTTTTTATGCGTAAGACGCCGTAGCAAGAAAGTGTGTGTATGTTTATGTAAAACTTCTTTTGCTTAGTAGTTTCTTTTGTTTTCGCCTACTCTTTCTCTTTAGAGACAAGTAATTCCCTTCCTACGGTTCGTTTATTCATGGCCTCTAACAACACAACGAATTCGGAAGGCGCAATCATGTATTCTATCTTCCTTGAGATAGATCTCATGTCCCTCTTCCTGGAATTCTAAATTAGTACGCAACTTTGTTAGTAAGAATCTTGTAAAGCGATTCACGTAGCACAAATACGAATAAATTCCTTCTGGCAGGAATAACAGCACCTGATTATCTATACCAAAACCTAATCGCCTGTTTGATACTTTTTCCTCCTGGAAGCTCCGCGATTCACTGGGGTCCTCAAACCACTTGGGCTTGTCAAATCATTAGTATACTTTTGCTGAACATAAGCGACACTTGATGATATTTTTTAGATTTTATGGGCAAAGTATGATCAGATTGGAGAAATTTTTTCCAATAGGGTTTTTTTGACGGACAACACGTGACTACTCTCAACCTAAGTACATAATTTGTTTCAATATTCATTGACATTTGGAAAGACTTACGCCTCAACAACGTTTACAAATCGTACACACGTGGAGGTCTGTAAAAAAGTGTTCATCGCAGGCTCAGGCCAACTTATGGTGTATGGGGATGAGACCCATTTTTGGCCTAATGGCTACAGTATTTGGACAAAAGAGCAACCCGAAGCCATTCAAGAACAGCCATTACATCCATTGAAAACAATCGTTTTGAGCGGCCAACTGGCTGGCGGAATCATGATCTTCAAAAACGAGGCTGGCGCCAATCTGACTGTGAATGGCGAACGCAATCATGCCATGATAAACGACTTTTTGATGCCGAAAATTGAAGCCCGTAATCTCCACAATATATGGTTCCATCACACGATGCTACTTGCCATACAGCCCGTGAAACAATCGATTTAGTGCGTTGTCGTTCCGGTGAGTAATTTATCTTTCGTCTCGGCCCAGTGGATTGACCACCAAGATCGTGTGATATCCCACCTTTGGACTTTTAATTGTGGGGGTACGCAAAATCTAAATACTTTGCAGATAAACCATCTTCGATTGAGGCATTGCAAATCAACATTATTAAAGTTATTTACGAGATACTGACCGAAGTCCTCTCGCGAGGATTCAAAATTGGCGTTTACGGAGTAGTTGCGGCCAAAATTTGAAAGGAATTATCTTTAAAAAATAAAAGTCATGAATTGTTCACCGCAATAATAATAAGGATTGTCCAATTTCAATTTAAAACCGATATCTCTAAATTGATCACCCTTTACAAGTTTATTGAAGAACGGTGAATCCTATTTAGCTGCATGTTCACATAAGAGCCCTTGAGCGTGACTGGTAGTCCGAATATCTCATTTTGATCTTTTATCAGCTGCACCAAATGCGCTTCGGAATGTTGTTCATGCGTATGACTTCCTATCTTGTTAAAGACATATGTGTGAACTGCAAGTAATATTCGAAGTGGGCAACGGGGTACTGGTTCTATTTCACCAAATAAGGCGTCGGCTCTGGCCCATTCTTCAACCAACGCAGGCACCCAGCCTGTCTGTTTGGGTCTGCGCAAAGTGCTATGGAAAAAATAATCACTCAGGCCTTAATCTAAATTACGGATACTTTTGACACTGAATATATGAATGGGGGAGTTTAAAAACTGTAGTGTATTTTATGTAAATCACTCCAAGCACACATTTTTCCATTAAACTTTTTAGTTGGCCACTTTTATAATTTTCCATGCCAGTCCACTCGATGCTTTGTAAGCATCGCCATGTAAAAAAAACAAATAAACGAAATAACAAATGTGCAATGCGCAAGGAAAAAAATGCAAGCCCTGTGGCGAGAAACATGAGAACAACTTTCAACATTTCCATTTCAATTTTGCCTCATGAATAGAAAAATTAAAGTGAATTTTCGAAACGAAATGGAAATGTGGCTATGCAACTACGTTCTGTTCATTGCACACAGCCACATGCAAATATGTACTAAGGCACCCAAATTTGATTTTACTGGAAACCCTACTGGAAAAATTTTAATTCTAATTAATGCAATAGAATTCTACATCCACATCCTAGAAGAAAATGAGAAAGCTGATGAACTGGCAAGACAGGAGGCATCCTATAACGAGTCCAAAGCGGTAGAAATATGCTGTCCCCAAGCCCTGTGCAAAAGGGAGACCTTCTTGCAATTCCAGAACAGGCCGTTAACAAATGAACTAATACGGACAAATACCTACAAAGTAAATAAGAAAACGTGGCCCAATTTCAACAATTTTAGAACTGAGGAGTTGTTAAGGAAGCCACGAGCAGATATTTTAGAGTTACGTCAAAAATAGCCAGCCACCGGTCTTTGGGAGACCATACCAGGAAGATGGAGTGGCCGTATAACGATAGATGTATGAGCCGTAATCTCAAAAAATCTAAGGAAAAATCTTTCACTATCTGTTTGCTTGTTCGAATAATTTGACAACAGTGAGTGCCACCGAGGACACAATATGTGGATTAAATAGCATTCTGGCCTGTTTCTGTCCTCTATGTGAATGATTCTGAGAGAAGATCTTGGGATAAATCCGTACCAGATTCAGTTAGAAAATCCACAGGGCCACCGTTAGCGTTTGGTCAATCGGGTCGGAGTTGAGTCAAATTGTATGTGAATAACAAAATCAAGATTCCATTACATATCGAAAGAGTGATTAATTGATATGGCTTAGTTCACGCAGGTATTATTGGTGATAAAGGTGGAGCCAGCGCTGAGTGGTGCAGATAGAGGACTCACAACCTTTAAGTGCTTCACATCAATGTTGATAGATTTAATTTTCAAAGTTAGAGGATTCAGTTTTTAATATACCTATGTACAATATAATTTGCGCTTAGGTGAGATTAGATTGAATTGAGGTTCGCACTTCAACTTCATGGCCTTTTGTATCTTCTACTCGTCACCATATTTCATCCAGACCCAGGTCCCTTATTAAGCTCAAGATACAGCTGCGTTGGGCTGCGCGTATGTGCTTTTCTTCTGGCTGCAATTGGCCGAGATGTCTCAACCTTCTTGGTTGGTTTTCATTAGAATAATGGGATTTGACATAACTGAAGTCGGTATAAGTCATATTTTCCAATTTTTAATTTAGGGTACCAAACCAATCGTTGACCAGTTGTATGAAATCGGCCAGTGGGATAACAGTGTCTTATGGTATCCGCTGTATTATTCCAAAAAATTTATAAAAAGTAATTTCATTCGTGTTGAAACTAGTGAAAGTTAATGAAAATTTTCAACCAATACGTTCAAACGAATTGTAAAATAAGCAGGTTACTGTTTTTTTGTTTTGGCTACTTGGCTCACTGAATACACTGTGGCTTGAGCGGTGCTTGTTTTGATTATCTTAAATTTTATGTCAGCTCTTTTTTTAAGCTTTTATTAATACACAGCGATAACACCGTAAGGAAGCTCATGATATAAGGCATGTTTGGCTGTTTTGGCCCCGCGCCCCCTAATTTGCTACCTCCGGACGGCAGATGATTTTTAATGAGGAAATACAAAACAGGATTTGTCATTGTCTGTAATGAAGCAATTGCTATTAGAACAAACTTTTTCTATTATTTGGTGCCTCATTTCCGGGGTTTCGAATCCCAGCACTAAGACATGATTGTCACGCACCAACCTATGGTGGCTGCCTAGAGAAATGCTGGAAAAAAAGACTGACAACGTTTTCTAGCTGCCCAAATTATTCAAAAGCTCATCAATTTCGTGCAAACAGTTGAGCAACGAACGAATTTGGAGCGGGTATAAGGCCACTCAAACGACTCGATATCCTGGTATCGAGAGTTCAAATACCTGTCATGCGAATGAAATATTCTAAATTTCTTATAATGTCTCTTTTCGCTAGATCGACTTCAATAGCAATTATATTATATGATATATACTCGTAATTTAAGGCAGGTTGCATATTTGTAATCATGATCGCTCTTCAACGTCATACGCTCATTTCGTCAACAAGAGTTTTTTCGCACTTTCCGTACTAGGCACTGATCACATAATTTTTTTATATTTTTTTCAGTTTCAGACACAGTGCGATGTCACCGTAGCCCATGATTCCAGTTCTTTATTTTGATGCCGGTGAATGCGAAGGCACCGATGAAGTGTGGAAGAAAAAGATTCTGCGCAAGATTTGCACGTTGGCGACAGTGAGTATCGCAGCTGTATGAGCTTTACGATGACATAAACATAGCGCAGCGGCTACGTTGACTGAGTCAGGTCGTCCAAATGGATACAAACGCTCCGGCTCTGAAAGTATTCGCTGCCGTACCAGCTGATGATAGCAGAGGAAGAGAAAGGCCTCCTCTGCGTTGAAAAGATCAGGTGGAGAAGGACTTAGCTTCACTTAGCGTGTTAGTGTTTTCAAATGGCGTCGGTGAGCACGAAAAAGTAGCGACTGGCGCCATTTGTTAAACTCGGCCAAAAGGTTGTAAGCGGTTATTGCGCCGATCAAGAAGAAAATTAGTGAGAAGGCAAAGGAAATTCCCTGCGTAAAAAATAATATCCGAAAATGGCTCCACCCGAGACCCGAAGTGGCCCGAGAACTTTCTGAAATGAATAGTTAATTCCAATCATTCTACAGAATACCAAAAAATCTTCTTCCCGAACAAAATCTTCCTCATAAACACAAAACGCAAATAAATGATGAGTAGAAATTTTTTTGTTTTTTTTTAATATTATATTTTTTATTTTTTCTAATGCCTGTACCATGCAACTATAGCCATAAATAAATAAATAAAAACGATAGTGCTGACGAGCAACTGACTGATGAAAAACTGATGACGCCGCAAAATATTTGGACGTCTATTAAAAAATCCGGTCGTCACAGTCCCTTCAAATTTCAAATGACATGACGGCAAAAGTGCATAGAATCTAAAATGCCAACGTCAAACAATACAGAGTTTTGATAATTTTGCAGTTTTATTCCATTTGATTACAAAAAAACAGAAATTTTTCATTTATTAACTGACAGCCTCCAAAGCACAAAATTTTATAACGCAAGCTGGAAAATATATGCGCAAACTCCAATTTTATTAGAAGCAAAGCAAGCATTTTAAATACAAAAAAGCAATTTCAAGCTATTCAACAAACAAAAAGTTTGGCTAGTCATAATAAAAATAAATATCATCCTTATGTACAGATGCAAATGCATGGGGTGCCTAATATTCGAGTTCGCCCCAACTTCGAGTCTAATTTATTTGCTAAGCTTATGGAAGTGCATTAAAAAATAAAATTATGAGTTTTTAGTTAGAGTTAGTTTTGCAATTGAGTAACAAATAAAACGAGTAGTCGTTCATTTGCCTTCTACGATCAAATTTCCAACAGGTCTCTTGGTATTACTTGTGCGACAGAACTTTTCATTTGGTTGCGGTCAAGTATCTCGAGCTCCTGAACAACAATTCAGACGTTGGCTTATTTCCTCTCCAGCTTCCCTTATCACTTCATTTTCACAACTGACTGCTTGCAGCCATTGCAACCAGCTGGCTGCCTCACTCGCTACTGAGCTGACGGGCGGAGTTGCCTTGATGAATGCACAACTTTCTGTCGCAAGGCATCAGTGGTATGTAGCCTCATTTTTCCCGTTCTCACCACATACCAGACATTCTGTAAGCAGTATAGGTCGGTGAAGTTGTTACTGGTCGAGATAACCAAATGTGGAAAAAATGCATGAGCAATTGAAAGTTGGAAGCTCGCATTAGAATCAACGGAAGTGGTGAGACCTTTCCACAAAATAAGTAAAAAAAATATGTGTATTTACATACTCTTCATAACGAGCAAGGATATTAAGGAAAAACTGTAGGTGCAGTTTAGTAAGACCCAAATCGAGTTGTGTATTTTATATAATATTTTTAGGAAATGATTTAAACCAAAAACATTCCAAAGAGTGCGCATACATTAAGAACCCGCAGCATAGCTGTACAGAGGTTTAGTTTTTAATCCCTAATATTTGTAGTTGTTATTACACAAATACATTGTCAAGTTGTTGTTGTTGTTACAACACGTGCATGTTTTCATTTTATGTGGAAAACATTGCGGTTGAATGTAAACTTGGCAGGCTTGTCATGTCTTTAACCAACGCCTCCAAGTTTGACTCTTAGACCTCTGACGTATTATATACCTAAGTAGGTAATATAGTATAAATACTATAGTATATATATACATACACGTTTCGATATGATTCCCCTCCTTTTGTTTGCTTTTGTTAAAACTAGAAGAAATGTGAGTGGTCACATACGAACAAATGGAGAACAGATATGCACACATACATATAAACGTATATGGGTAATATTAATATACATAACTTCGCTCACGATGGTTGAATGCCAACGAATTTGCAGCGCAAAGCCTGTCAGCAGGTCCATAAATCAAAGCATAATCAGGCGCACACATAAACTGTGGGAATACTTTTAGCAAACATGTGTACATATGTATGTTTGTGTGTATTTCTGCGCACACGGATATACCAGTACGAAAGCAAAGTGAAGTGGAAAAAAGTTGGGCTTTCAACGAAGACACTTGCCGCCAACCCCTTTGCTGTATTTCCTTTCACTATCTGCGTTTTTTGACAGAAACATAAAAAAGCCTTCTCTTACGGTTTCGGTTGGGACTAGCGCAGGGGTCGCCAATCTTTTAAGTCGGAAGAGGGAAATATTACAATTTACAAAATTTCAAAGTTTTGAAGGAGCCAAAAAATGTTTTCTTGCCAACAATAAATAGTACCTGCTCGCATAAATAAACATAAATAAGCTTTTTGATAAAAAAAACTAATATATTTTTTCATAAAAAATACTATTTATTCATACACTAGCTGAAGCGCGTTGCTACACCAACAACTAAAATAAATTTAAGAAAAATAACTTTGAAGAAAAATCAGTACACAAATATTCAATTCATTCCAACCCATTTTATTGATGATGTTTATTTCGAAAAATTTGAGACAAAGTTTAGTTTCAATTCGATGTTTCTGTGGGATACACAGTATTTCTTGTTTTTCCATCTGGTGCGTAGACGAATAAATCAGAAGGTTTTCCGACACCTGAGCAACCCGCCTAGAGCTGTCCATGTGAAAAGCATGGATTCTCCAAATTTAATCCACACACTTGTAACGATTGTCCTTGTGCTTTGTTAAAAGTTATTGCGAAAGCGAAGAGCACCGGGAACTGTAAACGTTTGAATTCGAATGGCATATCTGTCAGGATCATTGGGATATATACCGTATATATACCAATTTTTATAATAATCGGTCCAGTAGTTTTTGAGTTCATCGATAACATATAAACAAACATTGATTTTTATATATAAAAAGAAGAAGATAAGTCGGCAACAGATTTCTTGCAGGTCGTCAGATCTTAACAGCGATAACAAAATTGAATCTCATCACAGCCTCCTCAGGCTCCCTAACATATGGCCGACTGTCACAAATAAACCCCCCGACTTAATCGACTTTTGTGTAGCGAAAGGTATCCCGGCTAATAAAATAACTTATAACTCATGTTAGGACCTTTCCTCCGATCACTCTTCCTGCGAGTCACTTATCTCGAGTTTTTACCCCACCTGATATCGAGCTCTCGCTAAATACTGCTCAAAAAGTTAAAGACACCCTGGAGCTCATCCACCAGATGGACACACCTATAAAAGTTTTTTCAAAAAACGAACTTAAAGATTGGAAAAGTACTTAAGCAGCTCCCAGAAGCAGGAATATTTTTCCTCACGCATATATACAATACCTCAAAATTAACAGGTTTTTTTCCTCCCCAATGAAAGGTTGCTCAAATAAAGCTGATCCTCAAATGACAGTATCGCTCCATCGGCTTGTTGCCTATTATCTCAAAAGTTTTGGAGTGAATATTTCTCAAAAGAATGAGGCCGAAAATTAGTCTCCAATCAACAATTCAGCTTCAGAAAAACACATAGTACCGTCGAATAAGTACACAGACTCATAAATAGTATTCAAAAAGCTTTTGAGCAGGTCGTATTTCTCGACATATCTCAAGCTTTGACGGTTTACTTTGTAAAATAAAGGCTACTCTACCCACAAATTATTATATCTTTATCAAATCATTACCTAAAAAATCGGCACTTTTTTGTTTATCAAAAAAGGCAGTATCATGGGCCCCATTTTATACTTGCTGTACACTCCCGATCTACCAGTTGCTGAGGAAACTATCATCGCTAGCTATTAACTCCTTAGCTAATATAGCTTCTCTTAAACTCCAAAAAGGGCTTGAGGAAATAACTCAAGGGCTCAAAGACTGGAAAATAAAATCAAATAAGACAAATATATTCAAGTTACCATTATACTTAAGCGAAATACTTGCCCACCCGTTAAACTCAATAATACAATCATATCCCAAAGAAATGTGACAAAATATCTCGGAATGCATCTGGACTGCAAGCTCATATGGAAAACTGATATTTTCACTAAACGCAAGGCACTAAAAATCAAACTCCGAAGTCTTTTTTGGACGTTAAATCGCAATTCCCATGTTTCCTTCGAAAATAAGCTTTCACTGTACTCAGCTATCCCAAAATCAGTATGGACAGTTGTATGCCATACTCTGAGGCACCGCAGCTAAATCATTCATCGAAATATTCCAAAGATTCCAATCGAAAACTCTTAGATGTCAAATGCCCACATACATCGTGATCTTAAAGTTCCCGCATTAACTGAGGAAATCAAAAAGCATGCCTCATCACACAATAAAGTACTCCAATCGCACCCAAACCCCTTAATTACAGAAATTACCACCAATCCCATTTCCTTTAATAGATTGAAGAGGAATCAACAATAAATCCCATGCGCTAAAAAGCCAAATTTGAGGAATCGTAAAGTATTTTACTTTTAAGTATAAATATTCTAAAATTTTATTAAACAGATCGCAGTAACTAAATGGATAATAAAAATACATGTGGAAGTGTTTTTCACAATAAATTAGATAATAAAGGGTTTTCCAATAACAGGTGTTATTGGTGAATGGATTGCGCTATCGAGAGATCATTAACGATTTTTTATGGCCAGAATTGGATGGTATTGATCTGATTATTTTCAACAAGACGTCGCTACGCGCAACACAAGCAACGAAACCATTGGTTTTTACGGGAAAAGTTTCCGGATCGCGTTATCTCTCGAAGAGGTTATCGCGATTGGTCATCGAGATGTTGTGATTCAACACCTTGTGACTTTTTGTCTTTGGAGCCACGTGAAAGAGAAGGTCTACACCAACAGGCCAGGGTTGTTTCAAGATCTCAAAGATGACCTATCGAGGGCATAGGGCAGCCACTTTGCAATTCGTTTATGGAAAATTTCATTAAAAGGATATTGTCCTGTAAGCGTGGTCGTGGTGGTCATTTGCCTGACGTTATTTTCCACTATTAACGGCATACGTTCCTCTTTATAATGAAATAAACATCCGATCATTTATATTAAAAAATATCATTTTCTTTGAATAACACCTCTTATTGAAAAACCCTTTATTTTTAAACGTTTTTTTCTGTTTTTTTTTTTTTTTGATAAAGCAAAGAATATTTGCATATGAAACTAAAGAGCCACAGCTGCACATCCAAAGAACCGCAGGTTGCCGGCCACTGGCGGAGTAGGATGTTTTTCGTTTTTTTTTGTTTTTTTTGTGTTTCTTTGTTGTTTTTGGTTTTTGTTGGTTTCCTCCCAAGAATAATTGTGCAAAGAAATGTGGAATTCATTTTCCGCCGAAAACACATTCGTTCGACAAATTCAACTTTTCTGGTGGGTCGACACGTGTTCGTTTCTATTGGGGAGTGTACAGATGAGCAGATTATCTAGTATTTTCGAGTGCATGAAAGTAGAATTTTTATAGATATTTATGCCTAATAGATAAGTGCATATATTTCTAGATTGTGTTTTTCTTAGCAAGCTGCAATTCAGTAGCCTGCCAGTATGCACTGCACTCTTCTATATAATTCGTGCCGTTTTTTAGCAACTATTCTATTTGGCATCTTTTGCCAATTGCCAAAGCAACTTTCACGAGTACAAGGATTCATCAAAAGTGTCAGAATTTTAAAAATCCCCACCATGCGCCATAGAATGCGCCACACTTGCCCACATTTGCTGCCAACATTTGCTTCTCTGTTACACGTTTCTTCTTTTCTAAAGCTTTTTACTATCTTTTTACTGCTACATTATCCAATTCCGCCACAAATACTTTTGCCCGCCTTCTCATCCTGTGTGTTATCTTTGCTAAGTTTAACGAGATTACATAATCCTGGCGACGAAGTTATTGGCTACACCGGCTTACATTTGTCAGCAAAGTGACAACATTTCCTAGTTTTTGGCTTTCGCCCATTTGCAAGCAGGTTACTTTTTCTTCAGCAATGAAAGTTTTTTAATCCTTGAAGACGATTTCGAAATCAACTGCTTTGCTCAATCGACTCTTCTTGTAATATCCTTGCTTTAATATATATTTTTTAACTTCATCTATCGAATGCACACTATCATACGCAACATTCCATATTAAATTTAATTAAAATAAAAATTACCAAAACTTTTATTGCACAAATCAATTTCCTTTTGTTGCAAAATTGAAATTCAGCCGCACTCAAGGAATATTTAGTCCTCTTCATAAGTAGTGCTGCTAATAAAGTGAAAAAAGTATTGCAACCATCCTTACAATCAGTAAATCAGCAAACCAGTAACTGAATTTCACGCCAACAAAATGAAGCTCTTTTCAATTCGCATTTATTTAAAAGTAAATAACTGAACTTACTAACAAATGCAACTGAATGAAAAAGTATGAAAAGTCTGCAGTGAACCTTTGTAACCTGTCAACGCAGAAATCACTTGCAGTGCGATGCAAAACAAAAAAGGAACAACAAAATTCATAACAACCCCACTACAAAAAATGGATTGTTATTGTCAGTGCAGCTGAGGCGCGTATTTAAACAGTTATTTATTGACTTCCCTGATTTATGAGTACGCAGATAATGAGTCAAAGGTAAACCATTAATTACAACAACACTTTGCAAAGCAATTAATTCTTCACTTACGCTGCTGTACCTCAGTGTGCCTTAGTGTACAAAATTATCGCGCTGTCTGCACGAGTGCTCGTAGTTTCTTTTGAACCTAAATAAAGTCAGGCCGATTTAAATCAGGCGATTATATTTAAAGTGTGACGGTGTCAAAGC
This sequence comes from Anastrepha ludens, assembly GCF_028408465.1. NCBI lineage: Eukaryota > Metazoa > Arthropoda > Insecta > Diptera > Tephritidae > Anastrepha > Anastrepha ludens. Next base: position 3,659,563 of record NC_071499.1, on the reverse strand, counting down.
CAGCTGATGCAGTCAAAAAATCGTTCTTCTCATACACATTTCGGTCATGAGCAGGCCCGGCTTCTATGAAGTAGGACACATTAAAAAGCTAATAAAATGAAAAACAAATTATCGGTCAGAACCGAATAAAATGCAAGGTTCTACGAGTACTGGCATTAACATTAAACACCCAGCTCTATTTCATTGAATGGGTGCAAAAAAAAATTGTGTAAAAAATACACGTGAGATGTGGCAAATGTGGGGATAAGTTCCACAACTTTAAAATATCGTGTATGACGAAAAACTCTACACACGTGCACGTTTATTATAGGCTGGACCAAAAATGCTATCATCAGATATGTGCCCATAATTATAAAGTGGTCTAAGTCATATCTTTCTTATTTCGAGATATTTAATGAATTGCGTTTGAGCGAGATAAAAATAATTTTTATATTGTGCAACATTTTAATTTATGATTTTCTTAGTCTTGAATAATGGAAAATTATTCGTCAATATGAAATTTTGTATGAAAATCATACGAAAATGTTATTTTTAAAGCTCTAATTGACTTAGACCATTTTCAAAATGCATTGAGTGTCCTCTAAATGACTTAATGCAATAAAGAACTATGAGTGATGATTTAAAGCAATAAATTTTATGAAATAATTTATACAAAATTATTAAATATTTTTAATAAGTAATCCATCTTTATCATTTTTTTTTTTTTTTTTGGTTTTTAAGAATGTTCATCCTTCATTTTATAAGGTTAATTTTTCAAAAAACGCATCCAATGAATTTTCAGCCAAGAGACAGATTCGCCCGAGGTACTTTTAACACTTTTTGTTATTGATTATTCTAGTGACTTCGTCGAAATAAAATCCGCCTGCGGCATTCGTTTTACCGAAAATGGCTTTTTCCTTCTACGCTTTTCATCAATTCATATTTTTTTTATTTTAATTTCTATCAAACCGAAATCAATACCAAAAATGTGTACCATTTCAATATTAATATTTTTTGACTGAGCCTTTTTCATCCATGTTAATGCTACTTTATTGTTACGAGTTTGTCCTGAACAGGCATCACTGTACGTTTTTACGTGTTTTTAAGTATGTAGTTATGATATCCTCTATATGCGCTAAAATGCATGGCGCTACTTCCTGTGCACATCTTGATGTTGTAGTTTCATCCTATACATACACCTAGACTTTGTCGTTATAGAAATTATGGAAGCCCAAGTTGTAAAGCACATATTTCGCTTATAAAAGGCTAACGAAACAGACACTTTAGGGTACGGAAGTACTTTTTGTAAATGAAACGAAAATCCATAGTATTCGCTGGAATTCTTTTCACGTTTTTTCTGGTCATCTGCAAGACAGTTCCTAGCTCTTTCGGTATTTTGTAAATGTACATTATGACTTTCTCTAAGATGTAATTTCTCTTCCTCATTATTGCATACTTGGATTTTTCGATTCAGGAAATCGCATTTTTGGCATGTGTCTTTTCGAGGAGCATGAAAATTTAATTTAAATTCAGTATTAAATATTTTTCTGTAGATCCACTCCTTAACAAAAGATTGGTTCTTTTCCTCACATTTATCTACATATAGGCTATACATTTTACGATTATCTAGGCCAGGACTGAAATATTCTCGACCAAAAGTGTGAAGAGTTCTGGTGCAGTGGCTGTCAGACACTGGAAAACTTAAAATACGTTCTCGTACAGCTTTTATCTTAATTTCATCTCTTGGCGTTTTCATTATCATATATTCCCTCAGCCTACCAGGTAGTTCAGAAACACATCGAAGAGGGTCAGGCGCCATTTTCAAGTTACGTTCATATCTAATTTCTTCAAATTTTTGACCTAGCCACTTTCATAATTAACACTAAATGAATTGAAATTACATCCACCTTCTAAAGGTTCATTTTTGACGATATGGTGAAAATTACATTAAGTACATATAGTTTAAGGTAATGTGGATGTGAAATAAGTGATAATAAACTCATCTGAAATTTTGACTTGGACCACTTTCATAATTATGGGCACATTTGCCACTTACATCCAGGCCATCTGTGCGGATTTATTCAAATTATTAACGGCTTCTGTTGGGTTTTTCGTTGTTACAAAGTCGGCGATTTTTACTTGCTTCCCCGAATTGTTTATACAAGGTGGCGCAAAATTAATCACCCAATCGGAAAATGTATAAATTTCTCAAATGGCATATTTGGCACTTGTTAACCAGACAGCTGCAGTCTACAAACAGGCAAGCAATGGAGTATGTAAAGGTCAAATAAAGATTTCCATCTCTCAAAACTAGTTCTTTTATTCAGTAAAAAAATGATCTAAAAACAAAATTGAATAATTAATTTTGTGCCACCTTGGACCATACTTCTTATCCAGCTAGACGTGACCTAAAGATTACAAAGCACCGTCGGGCTTGGTTAGTTCTAAAATGTACTTATTGCGTATGTACTCTGACGTCAAACGATTCAAGATAACTTGCCAAATTTTACTAAACAACTCAGTTCAGCATTCCCAGTTGACAATACCGACGGTTCTCATGCATCCATAAAAAACACCCGATGCACTTATCTAGCAAGTCCTTCTAGAACGAATTGAAATCAATGCAAATTACAAACTAAATTTCAAAGACTGGAAACATTGCATAAAATCTAAGCGATGATTTCCTAGCAGTTTTCTTTCAAATATTGATTACTTTCATTACAAATCGTACAGTTTGCAGTGGGTACATGCCTGTTATCTGCAAATTCTTACCCAATTTTTAAAATCATTGAATCTCATTAGCACTTTTGATTTACTCATTCTTGAGATTCATTTGATTTTGACAACTGCCTAACAAGTCTCTGCACTTCTGATTATTGGAAAAGTGTACTTAATAGGACTATGAATAAGTTCGTGCGGTTTTTTTTCGAAATTTGAAACTTTATTGACGTAAAATGGTTACAAATTTAATATTCAAAATATTGTCCATCGCTTACTACTACTTTTTCCCATCTTTCTGGCAATTCACGGATTCCCTTTGTGAAAAATTCGGTCGGTTTTGCCGCAATCCACGAATCGATCCATTTTTTGACTTCATCGTAATTACGGAAGTGCTGGTCAGCCAGGCCATGTTGCATCGATCGGAAGAGATAGTAATCGGATGGCGCAAGGTCTGGACTATACAGCGGGTGGGGTAGGACATCCCATTTGAGCGTTTCTAAGTATGTTTTGACCACTTGTGCAACATGTGGCCGAACATTGTCATGTTGCAAAATAACTTTGTCGTGTCTATCGGCGTATTGCGGCCGTTTTTCTCGCAGTGCTCGGCTCAAACGCATCAATTGTCGTCGGTAGACATCCCCCGTAATCGTTTCATTCGGTTTCAGTAGCTCATAATACACAACACCCAGCTGGTCCCACCAGATACACAGCATAACCTTCAGGCCATGAATATTCTGCGCCGACGTCGATGTTGAAGCATGGCCAGGGTATCCATACGTTGCCCGACGTTTTGGATTGTCGTAATGGACCCACTTTTCATCGCCAGTCACAATTCGATGCAAAAAACCCTTTCTTTTGTGCCGTTGAAGCAGTTGTTCGCATGCCATAAAACGGCGTTCAACGTCTCTTGGCTTCAATTCATACGGCACCCAATGGCCTACCTTTCGGATCATTCCCATGGCTTTTAAACGTTTGGAAATGGTTGATTGATCAACTCCCAAAGTTTTTGCAACCTCTTCTTGCGTTTGAGCCGGATCTTGATCGAGCAATTCCTCCAATTCGGTATCCATGAACTTTGGCGGCGCACCCTCGCGTTCTTCGTCTTCCAAGCCAAAATCACCACTTTTAAAGCGTGCAAACCACTTCTGGCACGTTCGCTCAGATAGAGCATGCTCACCATAAACTTCCACCAAGATACGATGACTTTCGGCTGCTTTTTTCTTCATATTAAAATAATGAAGAAGAATTCCCCGCAAAAACACATTATTTGGCACGAAATTCGACATTTTCAAGTGTGGTAAAAATATTGTTGTTTACGCTTCAAATAAAAAACTTATACTGACGTTTGTGCCTTACGACAGTAGCTCTCCAATGAATGTTTGGAAATGTGGATCGATGGAATAATAATCAAGTTACGCCATCTGTTGTAAAACCGCACGAACTTATAAATAGACCTATTATATGGCCACACGTGTGTGTGAGTGTGTGTGTGTATGTGATTGACCGTCCTTTGCCCTATTATGTACTGTTGTTTGCGCAACGGAGTGTAAATAATTCAAAATGAGTTAAGCTCCAGCGCTAGCACATCCAGTTGCGTCACCAACAAAAACAAAGTATCTCTTAAACGAATTTACAAAAATATAAACCCAATGTCCAGCACGAGTGGATAAAGGTACCTCTAAAGGCTGAAAAATGTACAAAGTTTTTGAAAATGAGTAGTAATTTAATAACCATTTCAGCAGCAGCTTCGTACGTTTACCAGTATGTGAAGCCAGTGTAGACAGATGCAACTCTGCATGACACTTCATGCTGCCTCTGGCATAGTTTGCTATGTAAGAGTTTCTCTAACCAAATAAAGTAAATTTTGATCTGAGCATAGATGTGATTGAGACCGGCTTTCTTACATACTGACTTAGCTGGCAACTACAACCGATGGTGGGTCTTGGCCGCTACCAAAATGTTACGCCAATCGCCTCTGCATTTCGCCCGTTCGCAACAGTTACAAACACCAACGGCGGTAAGGTCGTCGTCGACTTGGTCTTTCCGACGTAGATGGGGACCTCCTTTTTTGCGAGTGCCTCCAGTACAGTTCACAAAGAGCACCTAGCTCATTGTGACCTAGCCAGCGCAGCCGACGGCGTAAACTCGTGCTGGTTAAGGGTTATATACAGTTAGAACGTTCAAATAAACGATTTCTTTTTATTTATTTTTTTTTTCTTAATGTACATATATTTCAGAATACGCACAGAAAATTTAACATCGTTTCAGAGTTAAAGGCGTTACAGAGTGCTTGAAAGCGCTTTTGAAACTTTAAACGCGTTTTTTTCAAAATGGTATTTTCAAAGTCGGTGACCAACATTACTCGAAAACGGCTAAACCGATTAGTCTCAAATTTTGGCACAAGCTTCTTAAATATATTTCTTAGTAATTAATTGAAGATTTTTTCTCACCGAAAAAAAAAATTTTATTAACAATTTAAGACCGAAATTTTGGACAAAAAAATGTTTGCTTTAGAGAAACCGTCATTTTGTCAAAAAAATTTATTTTGCTTATTCCTTCGACTAATTGCTAGATTTAACATTACTTTAACGAAAGCTGTTTGGTTTTTTAATTTCAAAGGATTCAGTTCAGAGATATAGTAGTCAGCGCAAAACGTCTTTTATGAGAGAAGCTCCCGGAGATCAGCTGTAGCTCCTTTCCAAATAAATATTTTTACAATACTAAGTCTTAAAATACAACTAAAAGATAACACAATATGTATGCATCATTCACGCAAATCGAACCATAGATCTCACAAAAAATGTTTCTCTCGAAAACTTCAATAACCGCCTAGTCGAGAGAGGGCTCTGCTTTTCAATTGTCTACCGAGCTCAAAGTAGCACCTGTTAGTAGTCAAGAGTTATTCTTCGCTCGAACTTTTCGCTGACGTTGTTGTTGTCCTTGACTACGCCGAACTCGTTATTGTGGCGGACTAATATAAATGGTAGCAGAATAAGCGATTGGTATTGTCACGTGATGCAGACTAGTATCCATCAGAAAAGGGCCAGTTACGTGCTGGTGTTAAGACTGCCCGCTTTGCTATACTGTATTTATGTATTTATTCATACCGGTAAGTAAACAAACACATCATCTGGCCTGTACGTCGCCGTTTACTCATCCCTGGGTGAATCACTTTGCCTTGGCCCACGATATTTTTACTTTTCTCTGCTATCTCACTTTTTTATTTGCTTTTAGTTGGAATTCATTCTCTTCTGCTTTTTGTAGAATCCTTCTCGCCTTTGTCTGTGTTTTTCTGGTGCCAACTCTCCGTTTTTTTTCTGCTTTCCCCACCTGTCTACCCAAAGTGTAACTTTATAATGACTTTATTTTTTATTTTATTTTCGCTTGCTTTTGTATCTTCTTTGGCGGGGATTAAGTTATAACACGTTGGCTCTGCGGTGGCGAGAATAACTGCACGCGCATGAGAGTATGTGTGTGTATGTTTCTTGACACCCGCACAACTGTTTATGAATGTATGTGTGTGCTTGCAACCACAATTGTGGGTCACTTTTGAAACACGACCGCGGGAAGTAGTTGCTCGAAAAGTGAGTATCGCTACAATTCATGTGGATGTTTATTTATATTTATTTCGGCCGCGTGTACTCTATAGCATTGGCCTGAATGTTAACGCCTTTGAGTTGCACTTAAGCGTCGGAAAGCGCTAATTGAATTACGAAATTATTTTCGCATTTTATTTTATCTTTTTTAAGCTCAAGGTTATGCAAGCACGCCGTCAATTTCATGCCCTTTAAAATGCAAAGAATACTTAATCCTTATCCTTTTTGTTTAAATTTTCACTTTTACATCAATTTCAATCCTTCGAGTGCGCGAATGCAAGCCATCGCACACATACGCTCACTCAGGCGTGTAATTAAGCCTTGGCTATGAGTTGGAGTACGTTGAAAAAGCTTATTTGCCGCTCACGTCCGCCAACTGCCCCACGCACTCAGCATTTAAGTAATCCACTTAGCATTACGTATACGCCCCTCTGTGCTGTGATAATTAACTTTTAAAGGCACTTGAATTCACATCGATTGTGTTACTAGGTGCAACTATAACTGACACTAAAGCAAAAAATTTGCTATAATTTAAGTAGCAACTAATTATTACCAATTTTCATTGAACCATTTCCGTTGAACAAACAAAAATAAAAACGAAGGGGAAGTTACAAAGCCAATACAGCATTGCTCACAAATGTCAATAAGAGGGCAATCAATCGTATGCATACTCATGTGACCGTAAAGTGTTCACTGTGTAGAAGTCGTGCAATTGATCCTATTATCGGGCGTGTTAAGTAACTACAGCAATAAAAGCAACACCCCGACCTACTACAATCCCAAGCAAATATTTATTTGTTGGCAATAAAATTTACATTTAAATTTCCAAACACGTACCGAGCACTCCTCCAACTAACAGTGGCAGCAATGGCAATAGTTCTAGTGGACCGCTAGATCACCTACAAATGCCCCCTCATGCCACACGCTTGCCTATTTCCAACCACTTAACCGCAAATGTCGTCAAAGCGCAGCGGCTGCGGCAGCTCGTTCGTTGTCCCACCATCTGTGCTTTTGTATGTAAGTCAGTCAGTGTCTCCACTTGCGCGTTTACATGATTGCATATAAATTAGTCGACCTGGAACCGCAATAACGCGTTTCGACTATTAATTGTGCCGCCGAGATTTACGAACGAAGCCGCAGCTGGCTGCGTATGACAAAGATTGACTTTGCTAAATGGCCGCTTGCAGCAAATGATTCTTTGTGCTGTGCGTGTTTTTCAAATGAGGCCAATTAGCGTTGCAGAACGTGCGCGTTCAATGCAGCGTATGCCAGTTTCCAATAATTAAACCCTTGATGGGTAACTCTTCCTTGGCGGTCCGACTATTTTGCATAACACCACATACAAGTTAAGAAAATTTATACGACAACTCTTTCGAATGCTTTCAAAGTTTTAGTGTCATACTTCATAATTCGAACACGTAAACGATGGCTGCGAACCCAACGCATGGGTGAGTGCGACAACTGTAAAGAAGTTACCAAAATTAATCCCGACTCTCCTTTTTGAAGTCGAACCAACTATTCATACCCACTGCAGAATTCGGTATTCCTATCGCATTTGTAAGTAATTTTGCTCTCATACCTACAAATGGTTGCCGGTTCGAAGAATATTTTCACCACTTCGTTGCCTTTCTTAAATATAGCTTGACCAAACCAACGCAGTCACTACAGTAGAAGCCCGATAAGTGCAATACCGATAACTGCAATTTCGCGGAAAGTACAATTCGATTTTGAGTCCATAGAAAACTCGAAGAGAGCAATCTTGCATTCGAATACAAAGTTGATTGCGCAACGATTTGCCGAATAAAAAAGCAATCCCGTTCATTAAAAGAAAATGCATACAATTCATTTTCACTTGGAAATAAACGGAAAACTTTGCGGTTTGGCAATCATCCAGAGCTCGAGAAGCGTTTGTACCAGTTCTTCATGAATCAGCGGCGACGAATGCTCCTGTTTCTAGCTTGATATTGAAAAGCAAAGCATTAAAAATATTTGATGAAATAAAAAAGGATGGAGAGCAATTCAATGCAAGTGATGGATGGTTTTCGCGATTCAAGAAACGCTTCGGTCTTCGCTATTTGACTGTGACTGGTGAATCATTATCTTGTGATCCAGAAGCGATTGAGCCATTTAAGGAAAAATTGACGGCGAAAATCGCTGAAAAAGGATATGTAACATCACAAATATATAATGCTGATGAAACGGGGCTCTTTTGGAAACTTTTGCCAAATAAAACCTACGTTTCGAAAATGAAAAGAGTGATCCAGGCAACAAAGTTTCAAAAGATCGAATCAGTGTTCTTTTGTGTGCAAATGGTGATGGCAGCCACAAAATAAAACCATTAACGATCGGCAAATCTATGAATCCGCGTTGTTTTAAAAATTTTCGTCTACCGGTGAATTATGCTAGCAACAAGACTGCTTGAATGACGCGGGATATTTTCAAAAAGTGGTTCTTTGATAATTTTGTCGAAGAAGTGAAAAAATTCGCCAAAGAAAATGATGTTCCACCCAAAGCATTACTCTTGCTGAATCAAGCCCCATCTCATCCGCCCGAAGAAGTATTAGTTTGTGGTGAGATGTATAGAAGAGATGTATGAGATGTAGAAGTGATGTATTTTCTGGCCAATTGCACAGCGATGGATCAAGGTGTTATTAACTTGACAAAAATTCAATACAAAACATTGCTAATGGAAACCATAATTAGTGAAAAAGATTCTTCATTACATGAACTATAGAAGAAAATTGATTTGAAAACCGCCGTGATCATGTTGAGCCAAGCATGGGGGAAATTGCTCCCTGAAACGATCGCTAAATGCTGGAAAAGCGTATTGGGTACAAGCCCAACAGTTGACGCGATTATTGAATCTAATCCAGACGATATGCCATTGGATATCGAAATTGACGACCCCCTTCTTGTTGGAGGATTACAACGGTTAAATGAGATGGTCGAAAACTATGTGGGTGAAGCAGACACAGATGAAATCCGCAATTGGGTTTTGGAATTAGGAATAGATGAAGGTGATAGTGAAGCCAATGAACCCGAAGATACTTCTCAAGAAGAAACAACCGAAAAAGTCCAGCATGAATCGATTTTTGGCTGTGTCAATACAATTTTGAAATGGGGTGAACAGAACGATGTACTGTCATTCAATCAGATCGCTTGTTTGCATGATATCCGATCAAAAGCACTTGAAAAGTGTTACGAGAAAACGCATATGTCTTTCCGCATTGATCTCTTTGTATTAATTTCAATAAATATGTGTTCATTTTTCTTGAATATCGACCTTTTGAGCTCAATAATTGCATTGAATAGAGTCCCTAGGTATTCCTCGATCCACAGGAGAAATTCGCAAAAGTGCAATTTTTCGCTAAGTGCAATCATTGCTGAAATTTTCCAATTGTACTTATCGGGCTTCTACTGTATATTTTTATACTTTCATGCAGTTCATCGCTTGTTCTCTTTCTGCGCAACCTGGTCATACATATTGCGACTTCCCATCTTTGTTCGATAAATCCTACGCGTATATGCGTAGGAGGCAGGTGTGATGAGAGTCCTGTTATATATATTTTTCAGTGCACGACGCTCAAACATTATCCAAAAAGAAACTGTTAAACTTAGAAACTGAATGCAAATGGCAACTGGAGTTTAACGCTAAATTTCTTCGTGCGGTGGAGTTAATGGAATATTAAAAGGTCCTCCACAGACACCAGAAATATATCGCACCTAGTCACCCTATGCTCAATTACTACTCGAGATACCATTTAACGATAGCAACGAAAGGATGAGAAACGTAGTATAAAATGGGATGGCTAGAAGTATGAGATGTCTGCAAAAATTGCCAAGACCGGAGCTAGTATCTAAAAAAGTAGAGATAGAGCTCTGGTAACAAGCATCCAATTCGTAAGAATTTTATTTCTGCATCCGAATCATCGTTCACAAGTTCCTATCGACAGTGCTGTGCAAAAGACTGGAGCCCATTATCAACCAAATGATTGTCTTTAAAGGTGTGGAATTATATCTGATAAGCCCACCATTAACTAAATCTACACAATACGTCAAACTTAGCACAATAGAAATCTAATGGCGATAAGTTCATTTGGGTTCCCGGTCACATCGGTATAGAGGAAAACTACTGGGCTAATGAGCTGGCTAGACAAGGAGCCCTGGAGACGACTGTCGCTAAATGAGAGAATTGGGGTACCCTTGAGAAGGAGTGATCTGCCTCTGGAAAGATGGTCGAATTTGATGGGTGTCCTTATATTTGTCATTTGACATTGTCTGTAAGGTGTACATGTGGTGAGAATTGGGTTTTCTTCAAGACCTTTCTGCCAAATCTGTCTGGAGGATGAGGTAGAATAATCCCAGCACCTTCTTCTCAGCTACCCTGCTCTCGTCGGGTAAAGGTTAAGACACCTGGGCTCTCACTTTTTCACTTTGTGGGTTTAAATAGCACACATCTGAGGAAGTAGTTTGAAACTGCTAAGACGAAAGTAAATAGCTCCTGTTGGACGTCATCCTCTAATTCCGAAGCCCTTTCTTCTTTTTTCCACCGATTTTTGAATATTTGTCCAAGTGGGCCCCTCGGAAGGGCAGCCATTTATCCTAACCTAACCCGAATCTTATTTCTGTACTTTAAAACTCTCTGCATACACTGAGAATGATGGTCTTTGTCCTATCCTTCTAAACAAATGCCCAGCACTAATATCACCACTGTAAATTACAGTCAACACATCCTGTATTTTTTGATACCTGGAAATTAACATTAATTAGCCAAATTTTCATGTCACTAACTATAAGCCAATCTCTAAGCTGTGAATAGTTTCCAAGCTATTCGTGAGTATAGTGAAAAACAAATGTATGTCACCGCTAAGAGTTCAATCTCACCTCACCAGCATGGCTTTGTCGCTGGAGGGTCTACGTCTAGCGATTTTTAGCGAAGACAATATTGACAAGTTTTTATCAAGGCTCCACGTGAGGTTTATCAGGGCCAGCTGTTCAAGTGATAAGCGATAGACGTAACAGCTGTTGAGAGGAAAAAATTGTTGGCATTAAAGAACGAGAGAATGGAAGAAAGAGTTAGCAAACTTGCAGCGCGTGCAATAAAGGAGGAAACGAAAAGGCTAAAAGGCGTGGACGGCCAGGCTATTGGTGATGTCAATTTTTATACAACCCAAATACTTTCGGGGAACGGGTATTTTCAGAAATACCTGTTCAAAACAGACAAATGCGAACACCCCACATGCATATATGGTTATGCAGCCCAAGATTATGCTGAGCACGCCTTTTTCCAATACAATGCGTAAGTCCCATAAATTAGCCTCTTTACCTCAGGACCCTCAATACGTATTACGCTAGAAATTGCTCATTAGAGCGTTCACTTCGCGAACTCAACACTTTGACTTCTATTTTACTTTATTGTTTTTGCGCAAGAATTTGTTTTCTAAACTATTAAGTTCAATTTTATTTTAGTACTTTCTGTGCTTAGTTCTAGGTTATCGCTTTAGTCAGTAAGAAAATTTGTAGTTTATAGACTTTTTGAAATAAAAAAATATAAATAAATTGACGACACTCACCTCTAGCAGCCACTTAAAATTTAGAAAGGTTCTATCTACGCCGCATGAAACCGAGTGAGGTTTCAGACAAGGGGACCCACATTCATGCGAATTTGTCCACTATCATTTTGGAAAACGTAATAACTATTATCAACTTGAAACGTTGCTGTTCTATAACAATTACAAAAAAAGTGCAAAAGTTTTGCCATACCTATAGGATATAAACATCATCGGAAGTAAATCTAGTTACGAACAAGACCAAAGCTAAGAGCCCTTCGGTAGTACACAAAAATCCCCGCAAAAAGCGCCGAGCAGCCACCATAGACGAATGGGTGGCTGAGTGCGTACCATTTGAAGCGCCTAGGCTCAAATATCCGAAAATGAAACTACAAGTAATAGAAACAGTTTTTGTTGAATAGCGGCCGTCCCTAGGCAGGCTATGGGAAACCCCCAATTGTATTTTTGCCTAAAAGGAGATACTCATAAAAACCATTATCTGCCAAGAAGCGCACCACGAATAGGAAGAGGAGCTCTGCCAAACACCCATTGAAGCAAGTAAGTACCAAAACGTCACTCTTGGCTGTTATAACTATAAAGTTGTGGTGGACTTTATTCACTTCGGAAGCAACAATATAAGCCTTGTGATCGGGCAAAAAATAGTTCTTTCGAACAGGCACTATTTTGGAATCGATAGGAAATTCAAAAGCAAAGTTCTTTAGTGCCATTAAGCCCAAAGCCAGTATCGACCTCCAATCGCTGCACGATGTTAAAAATTAATACAGAAATCCTTAAATATGTTTTACTAAGAAAACAGTTTTTATTTCCTTCTATGATTATGCCTTTGATTTCTCATGCCTAGCATTTGAAAGATGCACAGTTCTTTTACACCAGGTAAAGAGGTTTTAACACTCACACAAAGAATCCCGCGTGCATGCAAATATGTATGCGAATACATTTGACGGGGCAAGATAAGTGTTTGCAGCCGTAAGTGCTGTCACTTGGTGCAGTGGAGCAGGTATGGGTTAATATGTCACTACGAGCAAAAAAGCAGTCAGAACAACCATTGACACATAAATGCCAAACTGCATGAGAAATAAATGAATAAAAATGCACAACAAACTGGATTACAATAACTGCAACGTACAAAAGTAAATGCGTGATGCACTGAGAACAAATTCTGTGCGATATTTCAAACTATCACAAAGAATATCTAATGTAAAAGGTATATAAAGGTATAATATAATTAATTTTTACAAGTAACTAGCACCGCTGATATTCCAGCGAATTTGAAGTTTCGAGATCCCTGTATTTATTGTCATATTAATATTAGCTTTCATTAGGAAATGATTGGTATTTAAGCTGAATATTGAACACAAAAAAAGAACCAAATTTTTAATTATATTATATTTGTGGAGGACATAAGTAAAAACTTAATCGACCTAAACAGCAATTAAGTATTCGCCACCATTTTCCACAAATTCACCACTTATATTTCGCAACCTTACCCGGCAGCCAAAAGGGCAAGGGAACATTTGTTTATACAGCCGCTACTTCTTCAATTCCAGTCCTAAAACAACAGACAGTGAAACAACAGGCATACATACAAACAATAAGATCGCGCTAAAACTTATATAAATACAAAACATTTTAAATAAATTAATAATTCTTTGTTGAGTTAAGTTAAAAATGAGCACGAAGTGAATGATACAAAAGAAAATGCTAATTAAAGTAATGAAGGCACAAGAAAATATGAATTGTTATGTCTCTAATTTAAATGTATTGTCTCAACTCACAACCAAATCAATTGAAAAGTTGCACAATATTACATAATTCACATATCAAATGAACTGTCCTTGGAAAAAATCGTTTGGGCGGAAAAAACTTTATAATCGGGTCAAGATAAAAAATTTAAAGGGCCGATATTGAATGTAAACCACACCTAAACACCAAGTTTTTTTCTGCATTTAATTTGACATTTTTCAGTTTCAGGCTAACTCAACTTGAAGCATGGAAAGATACACAATCGAGCAAGGCGTTAAAGTTATTCAGGCTTATTATGAAAACGGGCGTTCAAATCAAAATGCAAAATGCGGGCGTTCGAAGAAAATCATCTTCAGTGATGAGGCACATTTTCACCTCAGTGGATTCGTCAATAAGCAGAATTGCCGCATTTGGGCGAATGATAATCCAAGAGTGATTGCCGAAAAACCAATGCACCCACAAAGAGTGACTGTTTGGTGCGGTTTATGGGCCGGCGGCATCATTGGGGCGTATTTTTTCCAAAATGAGGCCGGTCAGGCAGTTACTGTGAATAGTGTTCGCTATCGTAAGATGATAACGAACTTTTTATGGCCCGAATTGGAAGATATGGATGTGGACGATATGTGATTTCAACAGGACGGTGCCACTTGTCACACAGCTAACGAAACAATGGCTCTTTTGCGCGAAAAAATTGATGGCCGAATAATCTTACGTCGCGGCGATGTCAATTGGCCGCCAAGATCATGTGATTTGACACCGTTGGACTTCTTCTTTTTTTGGGGTTATTTAAAAGAAAAGGTGTACATTTATAAGCCAGCAACAATTCAAGAGCTACAGGATGAGATAATTCGGCACATTAACGGCATATAACCTCAATTATGCCTCAGCGTCATCGAAAATTTGGACCATCGGATGGAGGTATGCCGCCGAAGCCGCGGCCGCTATTTAGCCGATATTTTATTCTATACGTAATTGAACTATACCAATATTATCATAATAAAGAGAAATGACAATAGTTTCGTAAAAAATTGTAATTTATTCAAAATCAACACCGGCCCTTGCAACTTAACCACCCTTTATTATAAAATATGTCAAAATGCAAAAATGACAGAGTTTTATAGCTAACGACAGAATTGGTCTAAGAAATCCCTCTATATACTTAGAGTGGTAGAATATTCATAATTTCCTTATCATATCAATGCAAGTAAACATTAGAATTATTACTACCACATACATATCATACATATATAAGTAATATATATACAATTGGCTCCTATACCCTTTATTGGGTGTTTGGCCGAGCCCATCCTCCTATAAATACAATTACGAAAAGTTTCTAAATTTTTACTGCGGTAAAATGGACCCTAAGCTTTATACATCCCCTCAAATTATAAGTAATTTCTACATACCATTTCGCTTCCGCGCTTGGCATATAAAAGTAATTGTGGTAAAAAATTGCTAAAAATACATTTATATCCTCAGCAACATTTTTATCCTTTTATAAAGATAGTTACGTATGTGAACCCCAAAACAGATGTCTCATAAAAAATAATAAATTAAAAACAAATATTTTTTTTTAATATTGAATACATCCGCGTTCAAAGCAGCTAAAACCCAAAATTGGGAGAATTTAGAGACAAAACCTCCTAATTTTTTTTATAATTTATGGAAATTTGAACTACCTACACTAGCAGAAAGTCCATTATAACTTTTTTTTGTATTTGTATTAGCTTATCCATATTTGCATTGTTTGTCCGATTTTCAAAACTAAGCAAAGAGCTATTTTTGAAACTGAGAACTCGATTTAGCGATACAAAATGATTTGAAGTTTGATGAAATGGAAAACCGTGCTACCTGGCTACCATTTGGAATATATTTTGGTCTTTAAATAGGGTTGCCATCTGTTAGCATTGTGAAATTTAATTGAACCCTTCGGCTAATTTATAATACATACTTTTGTATTACAATATGGGTGTCAAACGGAAGAAATCTAAGAAACTTTTCGTTTAAATATATTTTTGGAAAAGGCTGCCTGTTTTGAAAGTCAAATTTGAATAATTTATTCACAAGTTATGTGAGATATTTCATTATTGGTGTCCAAAGAGAGAGTTTAAAAGTATCAAACTAAATGAAAACGAATATGAAATATTGTTAGAAATGGTATAAAGCAGTTGATTGAAAAAAATACTAATTTACTAATAAAAGGAACTGGTTTGATGCAAAAACAATTGACACAATTTTTGAAAATTAACGTGAAAGAATTCGTTTGTTAATTGAACTCTATTTAATAACAATGACGGCGAAGGTTCGAGTTAGCCCAAGCGGTCTATCAAGCGATAGAATAGCGAGTACAGCTAGCTTAAGCAAGACAAAACAAAAAACAAAAATTATTTCATATGTATATACGGCCTCGAAAGTCTAACGTAAGTGCGCTAGCCTGCCATCCCAGAAGTTATGGGTTCGAATCCCTTGTACTCTACTACTGCTCACACGGTCCTCACACTTTTTCAAATTTACCTACTATCCCTGTGTCTAAAACAACCCCATACCTCAACCCCAAAAACTTATCCTTTCCACCCTTGCTCCCACATAATAGACTGCGCATTATTTGCATTGTGGTTGATGAAACAAGCAAAAAACAAAGAAAAACACAGTTACACATTGCATCACTACCGTCAGCAAGAGGAAACGGGCAATCGCGGTAATAGCCCAGACACACGAAATTTAGCAAAGTCCTCAACCATCTGTGCGATCTTTCTTGCAGAAAAATGCCAAGCACAGATGGCGCTCCAAGCAGTAAGAAGGCGTTGTTCCTAAGCAACGACTGGCGGGCATTCCCACTACTTAGGACTGGTAGCGACAAGCTAATCACCTACCCTGAAAGAAATCAAAAATAGATTAACGAAGCCAACGCAAGACTGCGTCTTGTCGAGACCCTGTGCTCCCGAGAGGAGTGAACAAGGAAAAAAAACCAAATGTATATACATAATGAGATCTAATTGTTATTCCCTCTGAGTTCAGTAACTTGGTAACCGAAAGAAGAGACTTGTACCTCAGAAATTATAGTCGGTACAACATGTCAAGTGCATGAGGTTTTAACTATGCATAAGGTTTTAACTCACGTAACTCACTCATGTAATTAAATTTTTTGCCTTACCAATAGGCAATATTTTCAGAGCTATTTATTTATTTATCTAACTATTTGGTTTAACGTATTTCGGCAGGTTTCTTATCTGGAGAAGCCTTAGAAAACCCACACAAAACCTAGAAAATATCGGCTGTCTCATACACGAAAAACTTGAAAAGTCCAATAAAGATTCCATGACTAATTTCCAATTATCGTTAGATCCATTACTTTCCTCTCGGAGGAACTTAAAACGAGAAAACAAATCAACAAGGGGCTCTGATTTTAGTGCTAAACAAAACATTGTTGAAATGCCAAATGAAGAAACAGGTAACCGCGTGGAACTCTTTGCATCAATTATAAGTCACTCCTCTGAGGATTTCAGTTCAGAAACTGTTACATAATATACATTAATGAATCATCAGTTTATGACTCCGGTTTTTTTTTTTTTTGTTGAATTTAGGAAAATTTTGTTTTTTCTGTAGACGGTTTTATACATATTATTTAATATAATTTTTTTAATATAATTCTACATGGCACCAATAAATATACCTTATTTTACCTCCGTATCAAAAAGTAAACAAAAAAACTTGTTTTTTCAAAACTTGTAACCGATAAGGAAAAATTAAATTCATTCCTGAAAATACGAGTAAAGTTTCAACAAATTCCGAGCACTCCTCCTATTTTTGTTCACTGTTTATATGCAGCCGGAGCACTGTATGATGCTGTGTCGTATATATGAGTACTACTGTGGGCAAAAAGTAAGGTGAATTTGGTTGTAAAATGAAAAATCTTTATTTATTCTTGTAAATCAATTTCATCCCCTTCAAAATAATACCCTCTCTATGAAATACACTTATGCCAACAATTTTTCCAATCCCCGAAACATGCCAAATAGTCCATTCCCGGTATAGCCATCAGCACCTTCTTCGATTCAGCTTTTATCTCCTCAATCGACTCGAAACGCGTTCCCCGGAGTGGTCTCTTGAGTTCTGGGAATAGCCAGAAGTCACACGGAGCCAAATCAGGCGAATACGGTGGTTGCGGAACGATATGCGTGGAATTTTTGGCGAAATGGTCACGAAGGACGAATGCAGTGTGAGACGGTGCGTTATCGTGATGCAAACCCCAAGAGTTGTTGGCCCATAATTCTGGTTTTTTAGACGAACTGCTTCCCGTAAACGACGCATAACGCTCAAATAATATTCCTTATTAACAGTTTGGCCAGGTGGAAGGAATTCATAGTGCACCACACCACGAAAATCGAAAAAAACTGTCATCATGACGTTTATTTTTGAACGACTTTGACGTGTCTTTTTTCGGTCTGGCCTCGCCTTTAGCACGATATTCGCTTGATTGGTCGGTTGTTTCAGGGTCGTAAGCATAAATCCAAGTCTCATCTCCCGTAATTATGCATTTGAGCTTCTCCTGATAGTCTGAAAGTATTGTTTCCCACACATCAACGCGACGACTTTTTTCCAAGAAATTGAGAGTTTTCGGTACCAAACGAGATTTGACTTTTCGTAGGCCTAAATGGTCTTTCAAAATGGTTTTCACAGATCCTTCTGATATTCCGATCATATCAGTAAGGTCTTTAACAGTCAACCTACGATTTTTGACCACTAGCTCCTTCAATTTATTGACGTATTGGTCATCTGTTGACGTCGATGGTCGTCCGGAGCGCTCCAAGTCATCAACACGTTCTCGACCCTCTTTGAAGTCTTTGTACCACTTATAAACATTTTTCTGCGACATGGTCGAATCACCAAATGCCTTCTGCATGCTAAACGTTTCCGCAGCCGAAATTTCATTCCGCAAACAAAATTTGATGGCCCTTCTCTGCTCAATCAAATCAGACATTGTAAAAATCGAAAAATGCAGTCTTGGTCGTTTGGTAAACACAAGCGTAAATATATTACTGATAATGACACTCACATGAAAGTTGGCCCAGATGTTATTAACAGTGCTGCCAACTCATGAAAAAAATAACTAGAGCGAAATTTTAATCCCGCGAACTTTGACAAATAAATTCACCTTACTTTTTGCCCACAGTAGTATATGGCGTATGACCCTCAGTTTCTTGCTGTAGAAAAAAGGTCCGACTTAGATTTGAATATCTTCCTTTAAAAACATTGCCTTAAACGTTTTTCGATTAAATAACAAAAATTGTGGCAAAATTAGTTCAGATCAGAGTAACTCACGTCAATAGTTGGCAATAAAATTCGCTGATGAGGTGTCTTTTACTTTAACAGGAAACAAGTTAGACAAATGATACCCAACTGCTGAGGCTCAAATGATTTTCGAAGTAGCAGATTTTTCCATAGAGACCTTAAATCCAACACACATCTTCAATATTTTAAAGTAAAGGTCATAACCTACACCCTAAATGAAGCTTTTTGAAAATTCGATCAACCAAAACTTCTCTAACTTGGCTGAGTAGAAGATATTGAAAAGGTAAGCAGCTGCAAAGTTACATAAATGCTTTGAAATATTGTGTCGATCCAACAGTCTTATGATTTTCCTTTTAAACTTTAGAACTGCATCTTAACACTAAAAGGTGTTCTCCTATCTTTTACAGTGTACGTGCAGTGATCAGTGACACGCGTCGTGTAGCGATGTGCACTGCAACGAAAATTATTCAGCAAAAAGGGAACGTCAAAAGTGGATGGCTGGGAAATGGAGCAAACACAAGCTGACTGCTGAGTGCTAAGAGCCGTTGCACGTTCAATGAAAACTTAACTTTGACTCAAGTATATTTTGTAGTATGCCCACACTCGCTCCCACCCCTAACTGCCGTTAGGAATATAATTTTGTATGCGTTAAAAGTCAACTATTTGTGACTATCTCTTTACAAAATCTTTGAAGGCTAGGACGCTGCAAAAACTCTAATACAAAGCCAAAGGAAAAAACTGGATAGCAGGCTATGACAAAGATGCTTTCAGTGTTTAGTTCAAATATAGTTTTTCCATAAATCAAAGTTAAAAGGAAAAATGTCAGCTGCACTGTGACGCCAGAATAAGTGGCAGGTAATTACAAAAAAGGCTGTATGCAAAAACCGTCCCACTTTATTAACATGACACCCACAACACACATACATACACTCGCACAAAAACAACAACAAACTCAGTTGGCCTTCTCTGTGTCTTTGCCGTTTCATTGGCTGCCCATGGCCTCAAAGACACACACAAAGCCAGTCGACTGCATTTTAATTATGGCATAAATTTAAATTAGATCTGCAAGCGCACAGTGGAGCCATTCAAAACACTTGTCTCTGCCGATGTTGACAGCTGCCTGATTGCATTATGCACTTTACTGCTGTCCATTGCCACATCGTCGCCTATTGCCGCATTTCTAAGAAACAAAGTGATGCAACTAATTTGCCGCATATAAGGACACAGATGTTGTTGACGCCGACAAGACACTTTAAGTGCTTTGATTAAATAGCACACAAATTGCAACAACCAGCAGCAACAACAAGCAAGTTCATATCAGCCTGCAGGTGTTGATGTGCAATGTGCAGCCAATACGTTTTAGCTGCCACAACTAATAACATGAAACAGTACTGTAAAAGTAGTCACAACAAAAACAACTTGTCTTAAATATACAAATGACATTAAGAGCCATATTTACAGGTGGTGTATGTATGCCTGTGGGTGTGTGTATATGTATGTATGAACTATGAGAAAGGGCTTTCAATAGTAGAGAGGTCGATAGTATCGGGTGTTTTCTGAGCTGTGAACTATCGATGTCGATAACTAAGTTTGGAGAGCTGAGAATGGCAAACTGTGTTGACGATGCTGTTCAGTAAGGCTTGGCAAGTTATCATCAATCGTTTAACGCCAGAACACCGCTTCCGAATTGTGGGA
The DNA here is from genome assembly GCF_028408465.1 of Anastrepha ludens. Lineage (NCBI taxonomy): Eukaryota > Metazoa > Arthropoda > Insecta > Diptera > Tephritidae > Anastrepha > Anastrepha ludens. The sequence continues at coordinate 3,638,964 of NC_071499.1, read as the reverse complement.
ATTCACAGGGTCCGGCACTCGAAGTGTAACCAATTAAAAAGGGCATCCATTTTTTTCAATTCAAAGTAAAAAATGTGTGAAAATAATACAAAATTAAGAATCAATTTACTTTTGCTCGATATGACCACCTTTTACCTTAACTATGGCCTTGAGATGGTCCAGAAACGAGTCGCAAACTGCCCGAAAGTGACTTGCAGGTATTTTGGCCCACTCGCGGGCAATGACGCCTCGAGACTGGGGAATCTTTTAGTTCGGACTTTGCTATCCCAAATGGCCCAAAGAAAAAAATCCATCGCATTCGTGTCTGGCGAATTTGAAAACCATTGTGTGGACGTTATGAAGTTAATAACGTTGTTTTTTAGCCATTCTTGGTTCACTCGAGGTTTCTGAGACGGTGCCGAATCCTGTAGAAACGTCCATAAACTGCCACCAAAATATTTGTCCGCCCACGCCTTCAAAGCAACCTCCAGAATATTTTCCCGATAATATTTCGCATTTCCTTGACGCCAGGCTCGATGAATACGATTGTAGAGCACCCATCTGCGATTACAGCGGCCCAAACCATTACCTGTGGTGGGTGCTGCCTCCTGGTGGCCAATCGATGACTCAAATTCTCGTATGAACGGTCGGTTGAATAAACCCTATCGTTTTGGGAGTTTATGAATTGCTCAATTCGGAAATTGACCGCTTTCGGCCAAACGAAGCAACTCCTTCGCTCTCTCAAGTCTGGCTTGTTGCTGCTTTGATGTGAGATCATGCGCCTTTTGGATCTTGTAAGGCTTGACTTGGAGATCGTTTTTCAGTAAGCGGCGGATGCTACTGTCAGATACTTTCAGTTCTTTCGCCATTCGAATTACACTTCGCCGGGGATTTCGCTCAAGTCGCTCCTTTCCTTTTTAAACCACTTCGCGTGACGTCGCAGTCTTTTGATGACCAGTAGCCCCTTCGTTCGTGCGATTTAACGCTTCAGGGCTATGTCATTGGCTTATGCCGACAAAGCAGCAACCAGATTTATTGGAAAAATTAGTCAAAATTTGGACATAAGCTGGAATTTTAGTAAAAAAATAAATGCCATGAAATCATCTACCCGATTATAATAAAACAGATGCATTTCCGTTCCATTTCTGTTTTGCATTACTACTTTAAGTTCCCAAACTCTTAAAAAAACACCCGATAGATGTATGCCACTGCTTATTCAACACAATTCACATTTTGTGCCAAGATGTATTCAAGCATTTGTGATGTCACCACCGCAACCACTATCGGTGCAGCTACCACAGCCCATCTCTACCCATTTCGAACTGCTGTGGCCTTTCCCAATATGGTGAAAAGTAAATGTAGCCCCATTACATATTTTGATCGGTTGGCAACATTCCATTGAAGTAACTCAGTACGGAACACCAGCCACTGTCCTTTTGTCTTAGCGTCTACATCGTCAATATTTTTGTTGTTGTTAGCATTAAGCTGCCCAAGTCCTTCGAATTGCTCTTGAGCTGCTTTATTTGTGTTGCTACAGAATATACAGACTTTTACTTTTTTTATCTAGTGGATGTAGCCTTGACGGTCAGATGAAACACTAGCCCACAGAGTCGATATTAATATCCGTACCATCACATCTTTCGTACGTTGGTAAACAGAGGCAATGTAAAAGCAAAATATAATATATGGACGGAGGTGGTCTAAAGTGCCAACCAGCCAATAAATCATCTCCGTATAAATTATGTAGCACTTTTATGCTGCTAAGTGCAAAATGATATGTGTCTCGTGGAAGCAATTATTTATTTATGTTTGTATAAAAATATACAGAATCAGCAACGGGCTTTGCTAAAGCTTACGAAATATGAAGCTTCGGTAGAAATATGTAATTTAATGCTTCTTGGAAATTGATTCGTGTGTATCAATAAGTAAATATATATACATAAGTTGCGTATGCCAAAAAAATTGTCCGAAATCAACGCGATTTTTAGCGATTACAAACTTACATTCTGCTGTACTAAAGTTGAATGGGCTATAAAATTCCAAAGCAGGAAGATTTCTAAAATTTCAATCATAAAGTTGGAAACTCTAATGCCAGTTTTATTGAAATTGAACTATATAAGGATTTTCACAAACACTTAACGAAAAAATTAGCCTCAAAAGTATTGTCTCAAAAGTATACCGTCGATGTCATTCTAATAATCGCATTTTTTTAATTGATTACCCGAATGATTTTTTGGGAAATACTGCTCACGAAATGGCAGTTTTGCGTTAACTTTGCTATAAAAGAAAGAGCTGACATTCCGAACATTCACGCATGTGAGTACTTCCAATGTCCTTCTTGAACAAATTTTGTATTGAATGGAAAAAAAAAATAGTTTGAGTGTTGGAAATTCTTATTTGATAGGGTGATTATTTTGCGCATCCTTGTATATATATGTACGTATAGGCACGAATAAAAATGCAAAACTTGCTAAAACAAAGATTACTCCACTTTTTTGCGGTTTCAAAATAGAAGTATACAGAATTTTAGGCCAGATAAGCTCTGTTAATTTTATATTAATATAATTATATATTATTATCATTATTGTTATTATATATTATTAATTATATAGAAGTGATATATTAATTCCACACACAAACAATATCACAGTACTCCAATGCATCATCATAACACTTTTGCTTCAAGTTGTATTATACGCCTGCGGTGAAAAGCAATCGATAGCCCACCACTTGAGATGTTGTTGTTTTATTATTTTAAGTCATGCACCAATAAAGAGGAAGGCACATTCCTTTACAACTACACGGGCATTGCACCGTAGCTTGCAAAAGCATAAGCAAATAAATGTCGAGTGTAGTCGCGTGCATGAATCTGTGCATGTATGTGTGTATGTATGAAAAAGCTCAAGTTCCACCACATTCATTGGGTGTAATTAACATGCCTTGAATTACCAAGAAAATGTATTGACAACCAGCTAAGTGCATCCTTTGCTTCAAGGATCCCATAAAATATGTGAATAGCTAACATTTTTGTAACCAAAACTTTAATTACGAACTCATTCCAGCGCTGTTTGCTTTGTTGCTGCATAGGAACTATTTCTTATGGGACATTTTGTACACATTTTTCATATTTGCAAAATTAATATTTGCCTTATGGAAATGTGGGAAATTTTTCATAGAAGTATGCGAAGGAAAAAATAGTCTCGTTGCTTATACTGATTGCTTGTGGTCTGTAGCACTTAGCTTGAAGCGCTACTTGATTTGAACAAATGCCTCAATTTTAAATTAATTAACTGCTATGAACTGTTAGCAGTGCGTTAACATTGCAAGAATTTTAGAAAAAGTATGGAGAACTCAGCAATTGGCGTGGCATGGAAAACGTAGGAAAATAATTTACTAAATTTCTGAAAGAAATTTTGTTTGCTTAAAGAGCCGTGCTGATTGCGTGAATCTTCGCTGTGTGTAGGTACAACAAAACATCAGTGAGCGAAATACTACTACTACAGCCAGTTCCTGGCCTCTGCTCCAGATATTCTTAGAACACGTGTCGGCAGCAACATATGCCCGCGATTGCTCTTAATTAAGTTCGCCAACACACGCAAAGCCCGCACACATTGGCTCAATTTGCAAACTATGTGTACATGTACGCAGCGCTTGTGTGTGTATATATTTCATACATATGTATGTATGTATGTATATATCAGATGCACTTTTATAAAATTTATCCACGCTGCTGAATGTATTCTTCGCTCTTGTCGATTTGACAGTAAGCCCATTAGCAAAGAAAGCTGGGAAAGCTGATAGTTGACTGCTTTAATTGATGTTCTCTCTGGTTCTTATTCGTTTGCTTTGGTTGGTCCTTGCATACTCATTCATGCTGAATCTTCCGCTAGTCAGCTTAAAACCGCTTAAATTAAGTAAAATAAAAATGGATTTAAGCAGCTGTTCAATGAATTTCCCCGATAAAACCTATGGGCAGTGACAAGTTACATAGCTTAAAAATATATCTGGATGCTATAAATTTAAGCATCACCTGGGTACTCCTGCACTGTATCGAAAGCTAATCATTTGCTGGATATAAAGGTATCTTCATGAAATCCTTGACGGTCTAAGTCAACTGATTTGAATGCTGTTTTAGTTTTTTGGTAGGCTGCCACAACTATGATTAATATTACTCTCAGTTCTGCAGGAGTTTTCGATTTTTCATGTATTAAATGGTCGACATCGACAAACTCATGAAAATCAGACCTGATTTTGTTGAGGAGTACCGCAGCTTCCACACATTTAATGAAGATTTTCAACTAATTTAGTAGATTCAACACAGGTTCCCAGTCAAAAGTTTACTTAACGCATACATTTTCACTGAAATTGCTTACAAATTAATAAACACATAATTATGCCTCATAAATCGTATCTTAAAAAATTAGGAAAACATGGAAAAATATTAAAACTAACCGGAGATATTTCACTTCACAAAAATATATACCAAAATCTTCAGCATTACATAAACCTCAAAATTAGAAAATTTTTCTAAACATTTTTTTCAGTTTACTTCTTATTATATGTAATACTAGCAAACCCGGCCCGCTTCGCTGGGCACACTAAAATAGAATAGATATGGTTTAGAACAGAAAAGATATGGTTTTCATATTATTTATTTCTTTATTCTTTATTCAAGCGCTTTGGCATAAACAATATTTTTTGTTTTTCTATTTGTTTTTGAGTAAATATAAAATATAAATTGAAAATCAGGAAAAAAGAAGATTGTTTTTAAATTTCAAATCAACGCATATGAATAACTAAGAAACAATCGTCTTTTTTCCTGATCATACATGAATTTTTCGTTTCAATTTATATGTTTTATACTGGAGCTTTTTTAACCATTATCCATTTATATTTTTCAAAAAAAAAAAACGAAACAAATTTTTTTTTCCACGAACACATAATTTCATTTGAACATTCGGATTTCACATTAAATTTTCAAATTTCGTAAGAAATTATTCACTGTTCCAAAATCCACTCCAAAAAAATTCACAAAAAATGTTTACACTTTGCACTTACGTCTTCTCCTTATGGCATCCAAATCAGAAAGAAATATTGACACATTGTAATTCACACTGTCAATTTGACAGTTCAGTTCCGCCCCAAGCGTTAAAAAAGTAAACGACATTATGGCTGGTTCAAAAGAACGCTGTACGCGTTGCCGGTGTTCCGAATTACAACCAAACTTTACGAAACCCATTTTCAATACTTACTTAACAATGTGCGTAAGTTTGGTTTAATTCAGTGCAAAGACACGGCCGGTCCACGTTTTGGCATATATTTCGCGACCCCAGTCATCAATAAGTATGAAAACTAACCCGTATTAAAGCACTTATCAACAGCTTTCATTTCACACCCATATTGTACATACACAACCAAAGGTTACCCGGGTCCACGTTTTGACCTATATCTCGAGACCCCAGTCACGGAGCGGCATGAAAAATACTCTCTACTAAAGCATTCACCAACAGCTTCAATTTGATATCCATATTGTACGTACACATCGGAAGGTTACCCGGGTCCACGTTTTGACCTATATCTCGAACCCTATCCACCAATAGGTATCCAAACTATACGTAAACCATCTTCAATACCTTCTTAACAATGTGTGTAAGTTTGGTTTAATTCGGTGCAAAGACACGGCCGGTTAGCGAACACACACAAAAAGTTGACTTTATTTTATATATAAGATAAGTAAAGCCTACAAATAAACCAATTTCCAGAAAAGTTGGCAACAATGTCAAAAATACTTGGATCACTTGATATGGAATCGCTCGTCTGCAGAATATTATATCTGATATATCCCTAGGCATGATTTCACATCTTGCGCCCGATATTTCTAAATTGACAGCTACATAGTCCAACAAAGAAAAGAAAAGAAAAAGCAGATATGGCAAGTCACCCTATATGAGGCAACGCAATATGAACAAAAACGGGAATACTGCCGTTTGAAAACAAAAACCTGTCAGGAACAAACAAGACATATATATATACATTAGGCCGGGTCGATTTGTGGGGAGGCAAAAAAGCACCCATTGCTCTGTGAAAATCATATTCTAGGGATCAAAATAAAAACTTTGCCGAAGGAACCATACCTCTAAAACGAATTCTGATGTCCCCCAATTTGGGTCGAACTTAAATAGATATTATTATAAACAAATAACAAATATTATTATAAATAAATATATTTAAAAATAAAAAAAAACATAGCCATTTAGCTGTTTTTTTCATGTAAAGGCCGAGAATGGTGATATTTTGAAATGATTGTATGGGGAACCCCCCAGGGGAGTTCCAGGGGGTGTCCCACTGACATGGGTGGATCGGCCGTCCAAAGTTAGTGGGGGTCGGTCATACATTTGGACTCGATTGGAGCAGGGATTTGGAGGTCACAGCGGGATTTTTCAAAATTTGCCCCTACCCAAAATTTCGACCCAAATTGGGGGATATCAGAATTCGTTTTAGAGGTATGGTTCCTTCGGCAAAGTTTCTTATTTTGATCCCTAGAATACGATTTTCACAGAGCAATGAGCGATTTTTAAATCGACCCGCCCTAATATATGTACATATATATTTGTGGGGTGCGTCTTGATGTTGTTCCACTAATAGAGAGACCTACAGCTTCAAGCCGACTCCGAACAGCAGATATTTTTATGAGAAGCTTATTCATTGCCTGCCGAGGGGCAACCGCTGTTAGAAAAATGTTTTTCTTAATTTGGTGTTTGACCGAGATTCTACGACGCTCTCTCTGTGAATTCCGAATGGTAGTCACGCACCAACCCATTCGGCTACGGTGGCCGCCAACAAGACATACTGCGGACAAAAAGAAAAAACAGACAGATCGCTGGATTGAACACTTTAAAGAAGTGATCGGCAACGATAATGAAATGCATTTTGTTGATATACCCAACTATCTCGACGGGACAAGCACGTCTTCGCCAACTAGAGCTAAAGTTATTGCGTTAAGGATTTAGAGAGCACTAAATCACCCGGTACAGATAATATCTGTATGAAATTTCTAGAAAACGACTCAAAGATGTCTGCTGCCATGTGGTTGCCTGCTTTGCACAAAATGTGGTAAAACCAACTTTGGCATTAGACAACTGCAATATTCAATGCGTCGATCGATTTTCATACCTGGGTAGTATAGTTACACCAACAAAGACGCTACTACCCAATTTGTTAAGCACAAAGCCGCGTTTAGTATGTTGCACAATATATGACGGTCAGATCAAATCAGAAAAAAACTAAGCTGCGAATATTCTACGCTAACATGAAGCCAGTGTTATGTTACGATTCGGTAATCTTTAAATATCCAAAAGCTATTTCTCGTAAGATCCAAGCCTCTGTAAACCAGTGCGTGTGGCAGGTTCGAAAAATATGGTAGTACATCAAACGAAAAGCTCTAGGAACGAGCCAATCAAGCAATTAAATCGAGAAGTAAGAACGGCAATGGATAGGCCTAAGATGCAACCCTCAAATATCCCGTCTGCCGAGTTCAGCTGCTAAAGCCTGGCGGAGAACTGTCGATAGCGAACTGAATGAGAATATGCAGACAAGGAAACCATTTAGATTTTTATTTATTTTATTTATTTATTTAGAAAAATTCACTTCATTAAATATGAAATACAGATCGAGCTTAAATTTTACAATGTTATCATTAAAGTTAACGACGTTACAATAATTGTTACATAATCGGGCAGATCGCTCAAGAGGTTCATTAAGGGGAACGCCACTGTGAAAATTAAAAAAAAAAATTGATTTTTTTTTGCATTTTCTGAAAATATAAATATTCAAAAATATGTAAAAAAATGATTAACTTAAAACCTTAAAAATTGACTGAGGTACATCCCAAAACCAAACAATGAAAACTTTAAACGCTTATTTCTCAAAACGTCTTTTTTTCATACGGTGGCAACGATTTCTCGAAGACTAATGAACCGATTTTAATTTTCTTTTTTTAAAAATGTTTGCTATTGCATTGGCTATCGTTGTACGTAGCCGATTCTTAAAATTTTTTAAATAACTATTTTTTTTTTTGCCTGTTGAAAATCAAAAAAATGGTGAGAAACACACATCGAAATTGAAATCACCACCATTTTGTCAAAAAAACGGCTACGTACAACGATAGCTACTATTGTGTGGATTAATAACATTTTTGGTTTTTTGATCTCAGATGATTACTCATTGCTGTATCGCTGCCACCAGATGACGTCATTTGTTTACATCAGCATAGTTTAATTCATAGATAATAAATTGCCTTTTGTCCGATCCTCGAATAATCATTCCTGCTTACAAAACAAAATTCCCGAAAATCGACTATTTGTTATTATTAATGATATTATAGACAAAGATTATGAAGAAGTATATTCGCCTATCATGTAATGACTGCAAGCCAAGTCATTTACGGCGACTTATATACGGGGCAGAATAAGCTTGCGAGCCCATTTTAAACAACGCTATTTTTGTGAAAATCCTTTGTACATTTTTGATTTTCCTCGAATGAGTCTCGTAGTATGGGTTTCATATTAATGAACAGAACTCTATGTGAGATCGTACGGCAACATTGAGAGATTTTCAAGTTTGAGGGAGTGGAATTTCTTTTGATGAAACCAACCATTGCAATATGCAATATGTTTAGTGAATGAAAGTTTAGTATCAAAAATAATATCAAGATCTTTCATTTCTTCCACTTCCTACTTAGTATACAGTTATTTTCTTTGTAGTAAACAGAAAAGAAATTTCGCTTCCTGGTAAATGCTAAAGTAAAACACTTATTGACATTCAGAAATAGATAGTTTGATAAGCACAAATTTTGAACGGCATCGAGATCCGACTGTAAGTTTTGACCATCTATTAAGTTATGTCCTTCTTGGAGGAATTTTATATCGTCCGCAGATTTAGGGGGATTGTTGAGGCCCTATGATCCACTGTGAGAAAAGGATAGCGGAAAGTAAGTAACACTCGAACACGATTCGAATATCAGTGTGGCGCAACTCAGACGCTTTGTCAAATTTGAACTTGTGCATACAGATTTCACATTAATTAACGTACAAGTTAAGATTTTAGAATAAGCGACAAATTAGAGTTTTCTTTCCTTTCAGGTGAATCCATTTTTGAACTGCACCCTAAAATGTATCCCTCCCTTGCATATATTTAAAAATATAAAAACATTTTTCTAATAGCGGTCGCCCCTCGGCAGGCAATGGCAAACCTCCGAGTGTATTTCTGCCATGAAAAAGCTCCTCATAAAAAATACCTTTCGTTCGGAGTCCGCTTAAAACTGTAAGTCCCTCCATTTGTGGAACAACACCAAGACGCACACTACAAATAGGAGGAGGAGCTCGGCCAAACACCTAAAAAGGGTGTGCGCGCCAATTATATATATATATATACTGCTTTTATTGCGCATTTGATGACTTTTGACTAATTCTATGACTACCTCAGAACCATAAATTACCAAAAAATGTGCCGGATGGAATGAAGCGTGTTTTCTCGATGGCGATACATCTTCCTTTGTGAAAAAGAGTCAGAGCGGTTATCAGCCTGTATCATAAGCAACGTCAATTATCATTAATTACATCATTTAAAAGAAACTTCTCATTGAGGGAAAAGGGTAAGCTGACACAACGATAGACCCAACCTGAGAAGAACTCAACTGCACTTAAGATGAATACCTGGCAAAGTTGGGCAAGGCTGGCACAATAAAGATACAGAAAATACTACGTCCAGTGAGAAAAAATATTAAAGTAAAGAGGATTAGTTTTCTCAAAAGAGTTGGGCGAGCTTATGAATAGCAAAGTTCAGAATTTCTATCATTCCGAGTCCTAGCGGATTCTAGAAGGAAATGCCTTAGAAAGCAGAAATTAATTTTCATTTCCTTTTCCAAGAATATATCTACGCTGATGCAAAGCCTTCAAAATATGTTTGTAAATTTCTCACTCGTTTGGTAGCTCCCGTTTTGGTGGGACTTTACTCAAGTCAAGTAAGTGTGCGCACACCCTCACCTACATACATACACGCACTAGCCCAGTTCTCCATCTCTTACCTCATTTGGCTTTGTTTTCCTCTTGATTCCTGTTAAACATAATTAAGGGCTGCGCCCTTCCGACGCTCCTACCCCCCTCTTCCGCTCCACTTCCCGACAACTTGCTCTGCGTACGTGTTTACACAGTTGCTAAGATGCTTGCGCCGTTCCCATGGCTACAGAAGCATAGCAGTAGCAGAACAATTGAAATGAAATATACTAGACCAACAAGCAGCAACAACAACACAAGCTCAAAATATTGCAGCATTGTTGCGATTGCGAATTGCTCAAATGTGTATAAAATAAGCAAGAACAGACAAGCGGAAGTACTGTAGCACTTCGGGAAAACGGAAAGCGGTAGCGGAGGCGGTAGCTGAAGTTGTCAAACAAAAACAAAGCCAAACTGATTGCGCCAAAGCAAACACACCGCCTGGCAGAGAGCGGGTAACAGCCTGCAGGCAGAGCTTTGTTTAGTACGATGCTGCAAAAGTGTAAACAATTAAAATTTAATTACATTTCTGCGCGACTTGGCACTGCAAACAAACTGACGTAACTCAGTTGTAGCCAGCTCCCTCGCCGTGTTTGTACCCCATTAATGCTTTTGCATCCTTAGCGTGTGTTACTTCCTGTCGCTGATCTAGCCGCAGATTTGTGTGACAGCCACCACGCCAGCAGCGGTGGCAACAGCGACAATAAGCAGCCAAGTTTTCTATTAGCGAATTCAGCAGTGCCTGCACTTTAATTTATCTTCCCTTTTTTCACATGTAGATGGGTGCGTAACTTAACCAAAGAAATTAAATTATTTGAATTATGTACCAATTCATTTTGACTTGCAAGCCCATTTCAATAAATCAAGTGCAATTAAGAGATTTTCGCAAAGCCGCAAGCAGTAATTGATAGAAGCGCCAATGAAAGAGTAGTTTGAAAAAATTAAGCCTAACCAAAAAATTACAAATCAACATCAAAGCTCGGTTTTGTGTCAACCGCACGCTGCCCGCAGGGCGTATACGCAACTTTTATCACTCAAACCACTTCACGCATTCATAGGCGTCTGCATGTGTGTGCGTGTGTGATTTGTTCGGACTTATTGATTTATTATGCGCAGGCAAATGTGCAACATAAATTGAAAATACCTCTATTCATTCGCCGGCTCCCACTTTTCGATACTCGCCCACGGAATTGGGTCAATTGGCTTAAAAGTTTGTCAGTTATGTATGTATGTATATATGCATATATAATATGGAGATATGAAAGACATTTTTTTAAACTCTTTCATGCACCTTGTTGGAAATTTCGCAATCGGCGGCCAAGTTTGACACTTGAGCAAATGTCAGTTGCCAAACAGTTAAGGTACCAAATTAGGATACTAAAATTTTTAGTTTGTTTCTACTTGATAAATTTTTTTTATTATTATTATTTAATCATCATTTTATTTATTTATTTTATTACAATAATATTTTTATTTTTTAATTATTCATTTAAGAGGTTACAAACGGCCAGCAGCGCCAAAAATGCGCTAAAAGAAAAACGTGTTTTAGAAGGGATAACAATAGAAATAAATATAAAATATTGTATACATTCTTTATTAGTACGTAAGCTTTATAAAAAAAATTATTTCAATTTTTCTTTACAGAAATTAGTATATAAAAAACCACCTTACCCAAAGTACAAAGAAAAAAAGTTGGTTTATGGTCTGCATTACTTTTCCTACAAATGTTGATGGATCTGTAATAAGTAAACATATTATTATAAAATAAACTTGTAGTTATAGTCTGTCAGCCGGATTTTGAATTTCGAGAATTTTGGCAATTTACGGCATTTTAAAAAAAGATATGCGTTTCGCGTCATAAATGTCACACTTTAATTGTGTTTATAATAGTTTTTAATAAAAATATCAAAAATCCGGCTTGACAGACTATAACTACAACTACTCAAAGATAAGTCGGATGTCATATTTACATAAAAAAAATTGTTCTAATGAATTACCTGATGATATAAAGGACTATGAAAACTTAAACGAATTAAAAGGAAATTGTTTCAATGTTCTAAGACAATTCGTAGACAGAATTAAATAGATTACGGTTCTTCTAGTTCTTAAATGCGATAAGTGCATACATTACTTTGGAGAAAAAGAAATGAATTACTTTTGGGTAAATTTTTGCTAGAAAGGGTCAATTGAACTGATCTCAGAGATCTTCTAGCCTGCCCTTGGCATCCCTGTTGTTAAAAGGCTATTGCACTACTTATTTTGCAAGAAAGCACAGAAGAGATGAAGATCCATTTCTTCGTGTGCTATTTTGAAATCCTTTTGTCCCCAGTACAATAGACGCAGAACTCCGAAAGTCCTGGGGATTCCATGTCACTGAATCTCTCAACACGTAGCTGTTTTTACCGGTCATTGGACGATCTGAACTCACGCAGAAAAACTACGTTTACGATTTCATCCCAATTGCAAAAGTTGTGGGGACCTTTCAGAGAAGACGACTTTTGAGCCTGGGGTAGTACTCAAACCTAAGTCCCATGAACCTTCTCCATTACATCTGGCTTTTTGTAGACATCTGCCTCTTGGGGGTCTCATAATAGTATTAAAACTGAACTTTAGTGCTTCTTGAGGAGTCCCAAAGTGGTAATTCAACCATTTCACCTACCTACTTAGCGTAGCTTTTATTCGATAAGATCTATTTTTAATACCTGTGACCACATCAATGACGTCATGTATCATATTGTAAGAACCTCAGAATATTTCCTCGACTTATGCATTGCACAGGCACAAAACAAAGTGCGTACAAAGTCAGTAAAGTTACAATACTCCAGTACATTAAATAGCATTGTTGTTGCCAACATAAAACTTACAAAATGTTAACGCAATTATTAATACAAAGTTTTTTTTGCTCCAATAATATTTAAATCTTACTTTTCCAAGCACACTTCTCTACATACAAATAAACATGCATTATTATTATTGTGCAAACTTAATGGAACTTCTCGCCCGATTGTATATTGAAGTGGAAGCAAATGTTAGTGCTCAAAGAGCGCTAACCACCAATTCCCACAAACAACCACAACTAAACACCCACTTCAAAGCAATCGCAATAATATTGAGTAGTCATGCATGAATTATTACAAACGAAACAAATCGGGCCTTAAATGTGCCTGTCTGCTGAGTGGGTGGCATTGTTTCGAACACAATTAATTAAACACCTGCTGCGGCAATAATTAATCAGACCAAAATAAGCCCAGAGCACTGAAAGCAAAACAAGATTTCAACTTGCAAAATATGGGGCATTAATAAATAAACACAAAGGACATCATTCATAAAATAGGAATTCATTATAACGATTAGAGTTTGCAAAGCGTACGTATACTCTGGGTGGACCCACCTTGCTCACATACAGATCAGCTGTTTATGAATTCACACCTACACGAGCACACCGACAACTAAGAGAGCATTCCATTTCATTTGATTTCATTTATTTCAAAAGTACAGTAAAGCACGAGGTTTTTAAGCAAACAAATATATAGATATATATATATTCAAGGGACCTGTAAGAGTTGCAGTGATACGTGAAATGTTTTAGCGAGAGCATCCTAACAGGTATTTCATTCTCTAGATGTTGTACGACGGTCATATCTGTCTTGTTGTAGTGCGTGAAGTTAACTGCTTCCACCTTCTTTCGGCTAAAGCATAGTAGTGTGAAGCAATGGATGTTTTTGTGGTGAATGGGGTAGTAACTGCCTCCTGTTATGTCCTATGCCGAACATTTTCTTGCTAGCTCGTCTGCTTTCTCATTATCCTCTATTTCTATGAGCGAGAGCCCATATCAGAGTAATTTGAAGCCAATGGCCAATCAATTCTAGTTCCTCTCTACACTCTAGAACTAGTTTGGAAAATGCTGGCATAGTCAAGAAGTCGAATTGATTTGGATAATTTGAGGGGCTCCGAATAGAGGGCAGCTCCCATATCACATTTCATCTTAGAACCGTCAGTATAGATTTCAATGGCGTACCTACCGGTTTCCTTTTTATGTGTAAATCTAATGGTAATAGATTAGATAGAAATAGCCAGTTTCGAAGCTAAATCACAAATATTTTTAGTCAGACATGATATAGAATCAACTTTTCGCTTACAATATGTAAGAGACTTTTTTTCAATTTCCAACGGTTATTAACAAAAAATGGTTACAAATTTAATCTTCAAAATAATAGCCATCACCAGCGACACATTTTTCCCATCTCTCAGGCAATTTGTGGATGCCGCGCCAAAAAAATTGGCCGTCTTTGGCCGCAAACCAATCATCGAGCCATTTTTTGGCTTCTACGTGAGAATTGAAGCGTTGCTCGGAAAGTGCGTGGCCCATCGATGCAAACAAATGGTAATCGGAAGGCGCCAAGTCTGGTAAGTAAGCCGCATGCACCAGCGGTTCCTAATCGTACGTCTCCACCAATTCCCGGGTCGCTCTTGTTCGATGCGCCGGTGCATTGTCACATTGTTAGTTCATGCGGCACCCATCTTCCGACCTTTAAAATCAAGCCCATGTCTTTCAAACGTTTGGAAATGGTTTTCTGGATCACTCCCAACTGCTCTGCCATCATTTCTTGCGTTTGATCATCATCTTCATCCAACAATGCTTGCAATTCGGCGTCCTCAAACTCTTTCGGTGGCCGGCCACGGCCCTCGTTCTCCACGCTAAAATCACCACTTCGGAATTTTTCAAACCACCTGAAACACTGTGCTCTACTTAGAGCATGTCCACCGTAAGCTTCTATAAGCATTTGATGAGCTTGAGAAACATTTTTCTTTAATTGATAACAAAAAATCAACGATGTCCGCAAATCGTAGTTTGAAGGCACGAAATTCGACATTTTTAAGAGCGAAAAAATGCATGCATGTAAAACGTAACAAACAATGAACTGAATATTATTAACAGATGTCAGACGAAAAAGACAAGACCTTTGGGAAGGTTCAAAAATACTCCTAGCGACATCTATGGACTAGCTGAAAGTCTCATTTCATAGGTATATATTAAGTTTTATCATGTGGCAGAGAATAACAAGTATGCCAATGCTTCCTTCAAAACAATGCACTTTTGGTATGCAATTTGGTTTCACTGAATTTAGTTGGCAATAGAAGATCGAAATAATCAGCTGATATAACATACATAGATGCGTTTTTATAGCCTGACCCCATTTTATAAAAGTTCAACTCAAATTGCTTTCCTACACCTTCACTTGTATGCCAGTGATACACAATGTACTACTCGCAATCAATTGAACTCTGGGAAGAAATACCTGTGTTTTGGTTAAATGAAGGTCTTAGGGGATAAGAAATCTCGAACAGAGCAAATGGCCTCTGCTTAATGCTACAAAAACGCAGCTGGTTCTTTCAATCTTCTATCGCCAACCAAATTTAGTGCAACCGATTAAAATTCTGATCTTTTGTTACTAATCTGGAAATTGGAATAAACTCTCGTTTAACCTGCGTAGATCACATTCGCCATTACGTGGAAAGTTGTTCCAGATTTTTATTTTCTGTGGCTAACAGATTCTTTGTACAAAGATTTTATCTGATTTTGTACCTAGTAAAATTGTATGGCAAATAATTTTCTAAAATATTTTAACCCTCTAGCGACCTTCAAAATGTCATTTTATTTAGACTTTTGTGAGAGAATTAAAAAATTATTCCACGTAAAATATTACTGTATGCACCTTAACAAAATATTTGTGTCAAATGTGTATTTTAACTCATTTTTCATTTATTCTAAAGGCAATCAGGCAAACTATTGCGTTACAAAAAAGTTAAATTTTATTACTTATTATATGTAGTTTTAAATACAATTTATTGGGAAATGTAATTTTGTATGAGTTTTTTTCATATTGGAAAAATTTTAATGCACTTTAAAAAAAATGGTGACGTTTACGAATAAAATAGCAGAAGGTCCATTATTCTACAGCTCTTTCTCTCAATTAATTCCGATATCGCATTGTTGCCTTTTTCGTTTCGCCCCAGTTTGTCGCACAGTGCTATTTATCTTTTATTTCCTGAAAAGGTTTTGATTGCTCTTCTTTGTATATGCGGCGTGAACTATTCCACGATTTCCCTGGCCGCATGAATACCCATTCACGTATGAATGACACTTCATCAAAAATACTTTATCTTCAGAACTGCCCAGTTGGGAATATGCAAAAAATTCGCTGACGTATGGATTGCTCGCCTCCATTTTTTCAGCAATCAAGCGAATCTGCCGAATATGCCTTCCTGTATGAAAGACGAACAGCAACAACATCGACGGCACTCAGCAGCTCCATAAATTGGTCAATGGAATTTGTAGTTTGTGTAAATCAGCGCCGTCGTTGCGAATGGCGGCAGTTGCTCTTCTAACTCCCAGCGCGTAGCTCAAAGGAGCGACCGATGATATGTAGACGTGTATGCGGCGCATGAACGATGGTTGCAGCAATGCAGTGTAGAAGTAGGTACTTTGCCGACATGCCACATGAAGCATGCGTCCGCAACCTTCGAGCTGGATGTGTGTTGCCCATTTGTGTACGACTCTGCATTGCCGTGCGCCTGCAAGCTCGCTTTTTGACTTTTAACATTTTTATGGCAATTTCAGCTTGTTGCTTTTGTTATTATATGGTTACTGTTATCGTTATTGCCGGCCAACTACGCCATTCGTGCCTCGCGCACGCACACACAGACGCACACAATTGCTGGGGTCGTGGCGAAATGTGCCATGCAGCGGACATAAATTGCTTGCCGCATGCAGCAATGTGCCAACTGATAAGCGCCATAGCAATAACGGTAGGGCAAAAGCAAAAACAAAGAAAACAACAAGACCTATCAAAAACCAACTTTCTGATTTTCTAAAAATGTAAATTAAAAAATGAGTGCATGCGAGTGTAGAAAAAATATCTACGTTGTGCGCCAATTTTTACTGCCAACATTGCCGCTTGAGCCAGGAATGGCATTTCCTATCGCACTATGTAAATATTTATTGCCCAGCAAAGCCATTTATGCCACCGCCAAGCCCCGCTTTGCCTACCGCTGTATTGCGACCATTTTTTGCCCGTTTGTACGCCCCAGTCCGGAGCTCTTAGGCAAATGCCAGAATATTAAATTATGTTGTGTTGCATAAAACAAACAAACCGTCACTGAGCGATAGCACGTGGATGGGCGTGATTTGTTTGGATTGTTAGATAGGCGTTGCATATTTATGTGTGGCTGCAAGATTAGATTTGTGAAATTGCTTTAAATTTTATATTTGACTTTTCGTTCCTACCGAAACTTCCATTTTCCGATCATTTTGCGGCGATTTCGATTTTAACTTTGTTATTGCAGCCACGTTGCAAAAAATATGCACCAGAAGTGCTTGAATATTCAGTCAGTGGCACGTCCTATTTTTAAGTGTGCATGCATGCCACATCACATATGGACGTATGGGCGTATTGTTGTATTCCTTTAAAATCACGACTAGTTGCATAAATAAAGAGTTGCGATATTTAATTAACTGCAGCTTTTAGTATCGCTGTTGCTACCTTTATAACCCATTTCGGTAGCAATGATCCCAGCGGTTGTAATTGGCCGCTGTGGAGCATTCCTTAAAATCATTTGCATGCGGTGCACGTAGATGCACTGAATTTGTGGACGTTTATAAGTTGTTGTTATGTTGTTATTAGCGCCAATGTCGTGAACAATAAACGCCTGCCACATTGCCGCAATTCACATGCCAACTGTCACACGCCGCACATTGCAACAGTTTGCCGACAACACTTTTTCTCTACAGCCACACTGTGTTGGTGTTGGTACGAGTATAATTACCATACAGTGCAATTACGACTGGCATTGTGGCAAGCTTTCGCATACATAATGTATTAACTCATATAAGTAGGAATAAGGCATGCCTCCCCTTGGTTGTTGTTTGATTATGGATGGGTGAGCGCTATGTGTGGCAGATAGCGTTCTCGACCACTTTGCATATGAGCCCTTTAGCTTAGGTTAGGTTAGTTAGTGCTGCCTGATCTGTAAAAAGCTCTTACTTAGACCTCTAGAGTCCATTGGGTGGTCAGTGCTATGTATTTGGTGTCGAAGATATTATTTTACGTAATCCTTAATGCACGTCTTTATGAGTTTTAACAAACCATGCAGCCTTTTGTCAGTAATTCCCTTCAAGGATATGTTGATCCGAGGCACATTTGTCGAGCCCTACAAAGACCCGGGCAGTGGCAAAGTAGGTGTCCGAAGTACCTCTAGCATTCGCATCGTTGCTTGTGTTATACGCATCGCTCTGGACTAGTCCCATGTAGGCTGCGTGATGTGGGTTGAGGCAGTGTCCCGTTAGTACTACAACCAATATTTTGCAGTCTGTTCTAGTGCAGTCTAGTGATAAAATGGAGCTTGTAGTTTTCGTACTCGTAATTTTGGCAATTTCGTACGAGCTTGAGTGTTCCCATATCGATTGCGTTTTGAGACCTAGTTTCTCATTTAGTTTCGTTTTCAGAAAGGCGAGTGATTGGTACATTTTTGACCTGCTCAATCTCTTCAAGGAAATATCTGCATTAGCAAGCTCATTCGCTTTCTCTTTGCCCATTATTGCTTTGTGACCTGCTATCCAGTAATTAAACACTTGCCCATTTCCGCAGAGTTCATCCATTTTAGGTCTGCATTGTTGAACACATTTCAAGACAGTCGAAGAAGTCATAACTACCTTAGTAACAGCTTGGCTAGCAATGTAAATGTTTGTCCGAGTATTAAAAGGAGTTAATTCCAGAGATGATATTGACATCATCGGCCTTAACAGCCGCAATGTTAGTTCTGCCTTTTCCAAACTGGATAAAAAAGCAAAGCGAATAGATCTGGTGGTGAATGAGGACAGAACGAAGTACCTCCTGTCATCAAGAAGCTTGGCTCAGAAGCTTGGACAATGGCAACATCCGCTGAAGCGTCCCTTGGAGCGTTTGAGAGAAAAATTCTGCGGAATTCTGACGACGAGTACAGCAGGCGATGGAACATTAACCGGAAAGAGCTTTACGACGACATAGACATAGCGCCTTCGTTGGTTGGGTCATGTCGTCCGAATTGAAAAAACGCTCCGGCTCTGAAAGTATTCGATACGGTAACAGCTGATGGTAGCAGAGGAAGAGGAAGGCCTGTTCTGCATTGGAAAGATTAGGTGGAGAATGACTTAGCTTCACTTGGTGTTTCCAACTGGCGTCGGTAGCAAGAAACTACTGGGCCACTTTGTTAAACTCGGCCAAAGACGCATAAGCAGTTATCGCGGCAATCAAAAGAAAGAGAATTCCAAAGCCAATTCAACCAATTCATAGACAACCGGTCCCACTCTTTTCGCTATTTGTGACCCATCTGTAAAAAAATTGTATGAATGATATGTGAGTTCTACACCTTTCTGTTATCCATTTTGCTCTATAATGACGTTGGGCTTTTTGCCAAATTTAACTTGCGGAATTACGTAGTCTGACCTTCTGTTTTAATCCAGAATACTGCTGTGACCAGAGAGCTTCTGTGAGAATTGTCCTAACATCTTCAGTTCTAGAGCAGATCTTTTGGCTGAGTTTCTTACTACTGGTTTGATTGAGTGTCAGCTGAAAATTCTTTCTATTGCCGCTGTTGGAGTTGAGCTCAAAGCGCAGGTTCCACATATTCCTGTAATCTTTTCCACGTTTTCTAATCTTTTAAGATAAATCACTTTATCGCTCGTCGTCCACCATACAAGCGAACCATAGAGCATTTTTGGTCTAAGCCGCCATGTATATCCAATGTGTGAGTCGAGGAGTCTTGCTTTGGAAGTCTTGCTTTGGAATCTTGTACTTCCTTGTAATGAGTACTAAGTCTGTCTTATATGGATTTACTTCCAGTTCAAACTGTTCCGTCTACTCTGAGATCTCTCTAAGTCTCCTTGTGAGTATTTCACTCATCATCACACCTACCTGAGATGGTAGCAGCCAAGTCGTCAGTTTCAATCCGCTGTTCCGAAGTTTGATGAGAGTCTGGTTTAGCTTAAAAGTGAACTTTATCATATTTGGATTTTAAAGGTTCTCCTAAATTTATCCTAAACGATAACAATTATAAAAACTCCAAAAGTAAAATAAATGAAATCATTCCTTAATCAACTTCGAATGCTTGAATAAAAGAGGGGCATACAAATTTATTGACTCCCAACTTAATTATAGTGCATATTGCGCCAGTCTTTGTAGCAGGAAGAAAATACCAGCAACGTCTCTCATTTTTATTTTTTTAGCACACATAAAAGCTTATTTCCACTTGTATTTAATGGCTGCTTAAAATTATTTATAAAATTCTACCTAAGCTTCTCTCTCAAAATATTTACACTCGCATTCGATTTCCTTTGATTGGAATAAACGGCCATTTCACTGAAAACATAAATTCAAAATAGATTAATTTCAGTGGAAAAACTAATCCGGCAAACAAATTCATTGAGCTTGGAAAAGAGCAAAGAATTGCACAAATAAATATTCGTAAATATTTATACTCTACAAATGTTGCAACAAATTTATGGCATACCGGTAATATTCATACTTACATGAGTACATATACAGCGCGTTTCATAACTATAGGACAGAAATTTATCAACTAATTTCGGGAACTTTTCCTTTTTCGTATTTTTATTTTGCGGGCAAACAGCTCTTGAAGAGGAAACAATAATTTAATTTGTTGTTTTATTGTTAAGCAGGGCTTGAGAACACAAAATAAAAATACGAAACCCAAATATCTGGAGAGTATTGAAACAAATTTTCATACATTTTTTAATAGAAACTATAATTTATTCTAGAACATTAATCAATTAAAGTTTAAAACTTTCTTCTTCTCCTTCTTCTTCTTGATTGGAACACAAATTGCTTAAGTGACTTCGGCCGACGTTAACAAA
Source organism: Anastrepha ludens (assembly GCF_028408465.1). Lineage (NCBI taxonomy): Eukaryota > Metazoa > Arthropoda > Insecta > Diptera > Tephritidae > Anastrepha > Anastrepha ludens. The sequence goes on along the minus strand of NC_071499.1, from coordinate 3,618,021 downwards.
GCCCCAGTTGGACACTCCAAGATAAACCAAGTCCTTCTCTACCTGATCTTTCCAATGCAGCGGAGGCCCTTCTCTTCCTCTGCTACCACCAGCTGGTACCGCATCGAAGAGAGCCGGAGCATTTTTATTCATTCGGACTACATGGTCATGTCAGCAGAGCCAGTTTCAAATTTTACATACGAGGATGTATAAAATAAATTACAATAAATATATGAAAATAAAGGGTTTTCCAATAAGAGGTGTTATTTTGATATTCAACGAAAAATTATATTTTTTAATATAAATGATCGGATGTTTTTTTCATTATAAAGAGGAAGGTATGCCGTTAATAGTGGAAAATAACATCAGGTAAATGACCACCACGACCACGCTTACAGGAGAATATCCTTTCCATGAAATTTTCCATAACCGAATTGCAAAGCGACTGCCCTATGTCCTCGACAGCCTCACGAATTCCATTTTTGAGGTCTTGAATCGACCCTGGGATGTTGGCGTAGCCCTTCTCTTTCACGTGGCCCCAATGAAAAAAGTCTCGAGGTGTTATATCACAAGATCTCGGTGGCCCATTGTGATCACCTTTTCGAGAGATAACACGGTCCGGACACTTTTCCCGTAAAATGTCAATGGTTTCGCTGCTTGTGTGGCACCTAGCGCCGTTTTGTTGAAAATAAAGGCTGTCCAGATCAATACCATCCAATTCCGGCCATAAAAAAACGTTAATCATCTCTCGATAGCGCAATCCTATTCAAAATAACACCTGTTATTGGAAAACTCTTTTTAGAAATAACAAATATAAAATATAAAAACAAAACAAAACTAAAGAAAATATCGTCACCTCGCGTATAACCGATCAGACTAACACCAAAACTAAACTATTTCACACCACTGAATTATTTTCTCCCAACAGAAAGGTGTACTTGTATATGATAACACTAGGAAATGTATGAGGAATCTGAGTTTGTACTTCGTCAAAATGTACTTAAGTGAAAAACTCGCCTAGATGGCCAATTACCGGATACTGTAGTCTATCACATTGCAATAATAAATAGTAGCATTTTCCAAATGATGTCAATTTTTTTTTTAATTTCGAAGAATATTTTTCTTTTCCCATACAAAGTGAAACTTCACATTCAAACAGCTCTATTTCCACGCTAACTTTTCTACAACTATAATTCACAAAAAAATTCTCCATTGATTTATGCCATGCGAACGAGGCATTGCCATACCTTGCACAATGATTTGTTCAATCACAGTCGAGGCAAAAGTAATCATTTCAGGAAAATATGTCAATTACCATCATGAGTTATATTGGCATTGTACGTACTTGTACATGCGTATATGCATACACACACATACATACACAGTGTCTACCTCTTTGAAGTATGTTGCACAAAACAGCCTCTCCGAAAGAACAAAACAAATCCAGCTGATTTAAGGGAAATCGAACTATTTGCAACTCCATTAAAGTTTACTTATTTGCTTGTATTTATCAACACATACACACACACTTATGCATCTGTATTGTGCTATGCAAATATGCATTTTCATTTGTGTTGCACATGCCTCAGCGGAATTACTTAAATTCACTACCACATTTTAATTAAAATTTTATAACAATGAAATGCAGCAAATGCGGCGATATCAACAATTCAGCCTCCTACCGCCAAACGCATTTGTTCATGCACGCGCATACCAGAACACACAAACATACACACTCATTTATAGCCATTGGGCGATTAATGCTTACCACATACGTTTGGAGGAGCGCAACCAGCCGGACGCATGCATGTATGTATGTGTGTCTGGGTTCACATGGAAGTGGGTTAAATAATTAATAACATAAATATGCGCCACGCATGTGTGGGTGTGCCTGTTTGTTCACATATTTTCATAAATTCACATAAACACCTGTCTTACTTATGGAAAATTATCGCAGTAATACCAGTAAAAGCAGTTGTGTGAGTGTGTGTATTCCTGTACTCCGGCGTATACAGCTAAATTTTAAGTTTGAATACCGCACAATGGCATTTGCACAGAAAAATGCTCTCACATAACTGTTAATCATACATATGGTATGTGTGGGTGTGTAAGTCATCTGAGACTAACAAAAACGCCAACGGCGCATGAAATTCGAAAATATTTGCTGGAAAATTACAATAATGACCATAATGTGTTTATCTGTGTCACCCTGTCAAAATTCACAGCTCCTGGGATTGCACACTGTCCCAGGTGTACATACAGATGCTTATGTGGAAAATAATATCAATGTGTTGGAGCTATCGCAAGGCTCTGTTTACCTCTCAGCTCGCTTCTTTCGACACGGACACATTAGCGTCGCGACAGCGAAGTAATTTTTTGTATTTTCACAAACGAGCGAATGCCTTCTGGTGATACGAGTATGTTCAGAGATGTCAATAAATATATGCATATTTTAAAAAGATTGGTTAAGCCAGTTAGATACCTTTAAAAGGCGCTACCATCGTCCTCGGCTATTAGCCTACTTTGTATGGAAGACGTAGCCGTCATAACTAAGTATCAGTGACGCCCATGATGGAAATAATATTGAGATGGCGCTTATCGTGGTATCGTTACTTTGCTCTCAGCGAATTTGACAATGAGTTACGTCGTATTAGCACTAGTATGGCCAGATTACGTAACTTGATTTAGCTGTTTTTTTATTTAGTCTCGGAGTTTTCGTTCTTTCTTCATGCCATTTTTCTGGTCTGTTCTAATTAAAATGTAATGATTATAATTTTGTAAAATATACATTTTTTTTAAACTAGTTCAATAATTCACTCAGTTTTATTTAGTTTTACTTTTTTTTAACATCTGGTCGCATTGCCCACGATTGCAATTGTTGTTGGTGTTCTTTTCCTTTCAGCAGTCAACTCTCTCTCTCGCTACTGCAGTATTGCCTAGCTTTGAATATACAAACGCACTAAAATGCTGATTAAAAAAAAATAATAAAATACCAAATTTTTATTGAATTACTTAAAGAACTTTGTATGCGTGACAAATTGGCTTTAAACTGAGCGTTTTTTTTAATAAATGTTTACGGATATGTACAATTTAATATATGAGTTTTTTGTTAAGAGGAACTCTTTTTTAAAGAGAACAACTTTTTTTTATATATTTGAGGTAATGTAACAAGATAAGGTACTCTTTTTATAAAAATGTTGTTTCTTCAGAATTTTCACCTCTTAATGCCTTATGTCCCACTAAGGATTGATGACCGGAAGAAACGATTACACCACTATTTTTTTAATTCGCATTCAGTAAATTCAAACGCTTTTTAAAATGTGTAAAATAGTTTTCAATCTTAAGAACAGTTGAGAGAAGACGATTTAATATTCTTGCATAACCTTAAAAGGAACAAAAAATTTAATTTACGCTTTCAAAATATCAAATTTTATACGAATCAACAAATTTTCATTAGCATTAAAATTTTCTCAGAGTGACTTTTTTCGACATTCTTTTAACAGTTTTTTTTTAAGTTACAATTTCGGTAGCTTTAAATTAAAAAAAAAAAAGAAAGAAACACCGATTTAAAATTTTTTTGCAATTTGGGTATAAAAAACATTAAATTTATTGCGAAGAGCAAATGGTAGGCAACAATGCCCAACTCGGCCAATGAAGTGGATAAAAAACTACCTTTTCATGAGTAAAATTGATAACTGATAGGTTTTTTTACCAATTCCACTGCAAAATTATTTTAATGATATGCGTTTTAAAACTTTTATCAAAATGCCAAACGGAAAATATCTCAATGATTCTGAAATGGTCCAAATCAACCTGTACCATAAGGAGGACTACTAAAATCGAGAGATTGGGCGAAGAATAAGAAGATCTGAGGCAGTGTTGCGCTCTTTTTTTTAAACAGGGAAAAAACAATGTGTGAGGAAACCTTCGAAATAGAATAAAAAACTGGCTAACCTTCTAATAAACCAAATTAAAAAGGAAGCGATGAACATTTTTTTAAATTCGATTTAAATAAAAGAGAAGTTGGGTCTTCCAGTGACAACCAGGCACATCGCACACATTTTACGCAACACAGATTATGGAAAATGGAAAATCAGGTGAGGAAGCCTGTATTGAAAACGCATCACAGACAAGCGAGTTTACAGTAGACTTCGCTCAAAAGCAATGAGAAACTGAGTGGGGTTGTGTTCTCCGATGAAAAAAGCCAACTTAGACAGCCCAGACTCGTACAGTTTTTTATTGGTACGATTTGCGTAACAACGGCGTGTGTATGTCAAAAATGAACTTCGGTGCGGGCAGCGTTATGGTGTGGGCGGGACTTTCATCAAGAGGAAACGCAAATAGTTAAAAAAATTAGAACATGTTCACTTTATACTTCCATTTAGCTAAAAGAAAACAAATAAAACAAATCTTTTTTTAGGTTTCATAATAATTACACCTATTTATTGAATAAACTAATAAATTATTTTCATTTGATAAAAAAATCTATTTAAAATAGGATATTAACCACAAATCAAATCAGTTTGTGCGGTTTGTCGCTAAATACAGCAGCTTGATGGCTTAGGTGAGTTTGTAGCCTTTGCGCGTGTTTTAACTGGAACTACCAACCGTTGTTATATACCTATTTCTACGCAACCGGTCATTATGACCGGTGCGATTTATTTGGCAAAACGTAAAAACTGAAAGAAAAGCCTTAAATAAAATAAAATCTATTTCATTCTAATAGTGCAGGCACATAATATATACATCCATTTGCATAAAAAGCAGTAATGTTATTTGATTTTTATTTATATTATTTTATTAAAAAAAAAAAAAAATAAATAATTGGCGCGCACACTTCTGTTAGGTGTTTGGCCGAGCTCCTCCTTCTATTTGTGATGTGCGTCTTGATGTTGTTCCACAAATGGAGGGACCTACAGTTTCGAGCCGACTACGAACGGCAGATATTTTTATGAGGAGCTTTTTCATGGCAGAAATACACTCGGAGGTTTGCCATTGCCTGCCGAGGGGCGACCGCTATTAGAAAAATGTTTTTATTAGTTTTGCTTTCACCGAGATTCGAACCAACGACCTCTCTGTGAATTCCGAATGGTAATCACGCACCAACCCATTCGGCTACGGCGGCCGCCTTATTTTATTTTTACTTAGTTAGTATTTGGATCACCACGATTTTTACATATAGAGATTTTTCAGTGTACGTTGACCGCAAACATGATTTTTGGAATCCACGCATATATCCATAGATTTACTTTCATTACAAAAACCTATTTGGCAAGTTTTTCTTATATTAGAACTTTCAGGGCTGTTCAAGATGTTGATAAAGTTTTCTTGTTCAAATAAATGTTTAAACTTTGCGAAAAGTTCTTCTACTAATTGAAACCAGCAATTTGTTCGCAATAAATTATTTATTGCCACAAAGTCGAGAATGTTAAAAAATACTTGAAAAGGCCATCATCGAAATCCTGACTTCACATTATATTTTATATCCGTTTGATCTGTCATATCCACCCCTCATTTAGTCTTATTATAAAATATTATACAATAGTTTGTCGTATTTCATCGATCCAGCTTTTATTCTAGTTCATATGGTTCCATCAGCCGCAATTGCATTTTCCTGACGGTCACTCTCATCCGAAGATGACGACAATCTTCTTGATCTATGTACATTCAGGATGTTCCCTTCATCACCATCGCTGTCTGAGGAAATACACACTTCTTCTATTTCAAACTGATCGTCAGAAATATCTGCTAGCTCATTTTCAGAATCAAAAACAACTTCGTCAATATCATATATTTGTTATGTCCTCTAAAAGTCTGGGTACTTTCGGACATCCCGGTATTTTTAAGCTAAAACTTCATAACTGGACAAAAGCATTCTGCATATAAAATATTTTCCCTTATTATAATAAAAATTTTGAGAATTTATTTACAATGTTAATAACAATAATTTTAAATTCAAAGAAATATATTCAACATAATTGTTTACGGGATTATTCGAATATTGAACGTATTTCAGCTTCACTACTTGCAATCGCTTTATGTGTGCATTTTAAACCACAATTACCAATAATAAAATCAAAATACATCACAAAGTGTAAAATTCTGAAAATTCTGGAGAAAACTGCAATTACTGTAATTTTCCGGGAATTTTGGCCGGTCGTAGCCGTAGTGGCGGCTTGGAGTAGTTCCTGAGAAGTTTTCATATTATTTTCATATTGAAAACGTTAAAAATAACGGTTAATATGACCGGCCGGTATATAAAAGGAGGAAGTGGATATGGTAGTGGGAAGTGAAAATTATCTAGGATATTATTAAATACAAGAAATTAGAATGGTGTCAATAGTTGTTTTGGCAGTACGACCCCATTATTTTTTAGCGGTGAGGTTGGCTTAAAAATGCCTTTTCACCATATAGTAACCGGCCCCTACTACGTGTGTGGTGATTCCACTAAAAATATTCCTCCTCTTCTCTTAGATTTCTCCCTCCACCCTGCTTCCGCATTGCTTCGAAGTAAAGGGCCAAGAAGGCGTCCTAAGAAGGACACTTACTTACTCATCCTACGTCCAGGGTCGCCTGTTTTCAGAAACCTATGATCTTCAACATAAGTTTCCATTTCACGCTTCTTTTTTCGGATAATATAAATTCTTCAGATGTAAATACACCTATAGCTTGTTGCAGACCTGTTCTCTCTATGTTCCACCTCTCGCATTTAAAGAAGGTGTGCGCCGCATTATCATACTCAGTACCTCCATATATGGCTCAGTTTGGTAGGCTCACTTTTCCCATTCGCCACAAATACTTGCGAAAGGACCCATGTGCGGACAAAAACTGTGTGAGGTAATAGTTAGCCTCACAGTGCTTTCTTTCTACCCACTTTTTTAGATCGGGTATTAGTCTCGCTGTACTCGCCGTACCGTTCAGAGTTCCATCTTGCCTGCCAAAGTGTGAGCGTTTGAATTGTAATATCGGAGAAGCAAGGTACTGGGATTCCTGAGGTTTTTGCCTCCCATCTCCGTTTGCGCTTTTGTGCTGGAATATCTCTAGGGATGGTTCCGCTGATAACTAACACCGCTGCTTCAGATACTGTTCTGTATGAAGAAGCCACTCTAAGAGCGCAGATTGCAGAGTTTTCCGCCGGCATTGCACTTTTAGCAAATCTGCCCATATTTCGCATCCGTATAAGAGAATCGAGTTCGTTGTATCCATTAAAAGTTTTCGCTTGTTCTGCACGGGACCTCCAATGTTTCCCATGAGCTTACTTAATATGCCGCTTACTTTGGCAGCTCTTAGGGCAGCATGATTTAAACATCTTTCACTAGATATTTCTCCTCCAAGTGTGCCCTGTTGGCATGGTCTCAACTAGAAGGATCAAGAGTTTCATATAAAAAATGTTGGTATGTGCCGGAAATGCAGATTTGGCATTTGTTGCACAAGTTAATAATATTTAACTTTATTTTGGGCGGCACATGCCGGAAATGTTAATTCAGCTAAATTATAGAAATGAAATGTTTTATGTCATATTATCTTTAGGGGTTTCACTATAACAATTTGCCACTCCCACCCGAGTGGCGTACGCTTTTAGAAACATTTTTTCTATCCTTTTGATGCTTCATACCCAACTGGCGAACCCGCAACCGAACAGCAACTGGCAATGGTTTGTAGAGAAGAAAATAAATATAAGCTTCGCGGATCACGCTTTGTTTGCCAACACCAACAAAAAATTCTGAAAAACCAAATCTGACAGCAATATTCCAATCAATCAATACAACTTTTGAAATTATTTGACAATTTACGATGAGACCCTTGCTACTAACTGGCGCTACTGCCAACCACGCATTATATGGCTCTAATCTTCATTTGCATAACTTTGCTTCAAAATCAAACATTTTCTGCCATCAGACACCCCTGTTCATCCATTAAATTTTTAACGCAAATAATCCCTCTTTCCACAAAAAATCAGTTTTTGGGACTAAACCATTAAAAATTCCTTCGCAAGTATAAGAGCGCATTTTTCGTTTAGTGTCATTAGATAAGCAACTTCTATTTCAAGCCAGCCACCAGCTTTCACAACAAATTAACGCGCGTGCTGGTACAGCAATTGAACAACAACAATAATGAAAGTATTCAAAAGCCGGCGAGTGCTTGTGCTGCTTATTTATCTAAACATTTCGGCGCTGTATCGGGCATCACTCTTCTACATCACGTTCGCGTAGGCCCAACTCCCAAAACAACCATCCATTCATTCATTTGGTTCACTTAGTAAAACCAATTATATAATTCATGTAAATGTTACACGCTCGCATGACACCACAATCTCCCCTTCTCAAGTCGCGCAGAGCCTGATGAGAATGTTAACAGTCTATTTTCCGGCATTGTTAAGTGTTTTGGAAAGATGATTGATACGAGGCATAGAGGGTAAGCCACCACTTCTAAATAACCAGTCAAGCAATACAAAGTTGAGAGTCTTTCTGGAGCCACAATATTATCATAGCAACATTTTGGCAAAGCATAAATAGATGCCAGCTACAACAAATACTGTAACAAGTTATAAAAACAAAATGTAATGGGAGTGTTTAGGAAACACGCACGTGCGCGACGTCATTACTTCCACCATCAGCGAACTTAACTGACTTTATGCGGGTTCCACAAAAAGTGTCACATTTAGCTGACAGTTTCTATACCCAAAAATACGTTTCAAATTTCTTTGTATCAGCATTAGCGAAAAATAGAAAACCAAAATGTTTGAGAAAATTTTCCGTTTCTTCATCTTTTCTCTAATACTCCAGCTCTTTTTGTCATAACAATAAATAGATTACCGACTTCTTGAAATCATGTTGAGCTATAGAACCAAAGTATTTAAAGGTCAGCTGATGTGGTCTTTAAAATTTGGAGTTTGAAGTGGAGTGAATGCTCGTACCTTTAATAGCACCTGAGATTGCTCGCTGCCACTACCAACCTGAAAAATAATAAGACTGTATTTGTACTCCAGCTATGCCCTGAAGTTAGGAGTAGTTTATCGACGTAGGAATAAAGCTCGTTTTATTTATTAGAAGCGAAGCCAAAACTTGGATTCAAAAATAATATTGTAAGTAAACCCAGATTATCTTAGTTTAGGCTCGGCGGTCTACTCGCCTTTCAACAGTCAACGCGCCTTCCATGTAAAACTATCTGAAGAGGCATTTGTATAAGTATATATGTATGTATCAGGTAAGAGAAAGAATTGTGCACTAAAAATTCATCTTCCTCTAGAGCTTTTACAGAAATGGTTGTGCAATTCTTTCAAAACCTCAATAAAGTCCGTCTTCTTACCGAAATATCGCTATTAGTCGCGATACTACACCGCTACATAAATATTAAGACTTGAGGAAGTTGTAAAAATCGTCAACATTCTTATATTTTATTGCAGGCCTGTTTACGGAAGACTCGAAGTTGTACGGAAGAGTTTGTGGAGGAGCCCCCCATTAAGTCAAGCGCAGGTAGCCAGCAGTGGATTGGTTGCTTACTTCTGCAATTACTGTAAGGGAGGTAAATATCTTCGCCAACAGCGAGCCGGCAATTGTAGCCCTGGACTCGGTGTTGGTGCGTTCAAATTTCGTGGAGACATGCCTGATTTCTCTATTGACTGCATCCGAATACTTCGATATTAAGCCGGTCACAGTGGTTTAGCTAGAAACTGCTCGAGACGGTTTCACACCGAAGTAAGAGGATTGGGGCCACCTTGAGAATCTGTGGTCTACTCCTGGAAGTATGGGCCTCGCGTTAACTGAGTGAGCGCTGGGTTAGTGCGCTAACGTGCTCAATCGCAAGGTACTCTGAACTAAGGTAGAACTGGGGGCACTCGAGGGAACTTCTAGGGCCAACAAGCCCACAGCTCTCGAATTTGTAGGTATCTTTATCGAACATTGTTCGTTAGGTGACCATCCAAGCGGTTAGACTTGTGATTGTTTCAAGTCCTTCCTAGAAAATCTGTCTAGAGAATTTGGTGAAATCAACTCACCCCCTTCTTCTCAGCTTCTCTGCTCTCCTCGTACTAAGGTTTAGACATCTGGGCTCTATTTTCTTAGCTACACCTGCGGATATTCCGCGATTAAAAATCCATAGCTTGGAGCGGTCAACACAAATTTAATTAGCCACTGTTGGTCTTCATCCTCTAATCCAAAGCCCAATCTTCCTTTTTCGAAATGTTTGGTTATTTTCGTTCTGTTTTTCACCCTCCCGTATGGTATCACAACGGACGAATTTTGATCCTTTGTCGTGGGTCCCCTCGCATGGGCAGCAATTTATCCCATCGTACGTGCACTTGCATCTTTCTGCAATCACCACCATACTGCCCTCACGGTTCGGTCTCGGTCCAATCTCGATGAAGTAAAGTATTATCAGGAAACCAAAATACAATCAGCAAACCAAGTATGCATTCATACTAACCGTAACCGTAAATTTTAGTTCCAATCCCCTTCTTATAACGTCAGCCTCAAAGAATTGTTTGTTTGAGCCAAAACGAGCTTGGAAAGTCTTGGTTCCAAGAAATGCTATTATCCTGAATATGGTTCAACCGTGAACTAGGTTAGATTATATAATGTGAACACGATAACACTTTCCCCGACCGAGAACGACCATAAACAATATTTGATAGCACGTTTACCAGTTATAATCAAAGCTAGTTTTAAGGCGGAGTGGCGCGGACCGATTGCCAAAACTTTTTTGTTGGACAACTTTGTGTTCAATCTACTTACAGAATCCTGATCTTTAACCATTGCATGGAGACAATACAAATACAAAACCAGTGATTTAATACACAACACAACTCTCCGCTCCCGCCAAATAAGAAACCATCAAATTTTAAATTTTCTTGTTTTCCTCTGCTTAGGTCACAAAATTTACATGCGTACGTAATTTACACAAATTCATACAAATACACACAGCTTAAACTCTATCGTATGCCGGAATAAGCAAAGTAAACGACAGCAATGACAGCTTGACGTCTTGCTAACAACGCCTGAGGCTGTGTTTGTCTTTGCTGCTACCACTTTGCTGTTGTAACTTCACCACTGAGAGAATTTCTCCGTTCAGCACCTATGGACAAATAAAAACAAAAATAACGAAAACCTTGAAGCGAAAAAGTAATTTGTGTTTTACGCTCCTTACGCCCTCATCAATGCCAATGCTAAGCGTCGCGAAGTTGCCGAGGTGCTTGCTTCTCTTATTACTGCCAGAGTCGTCAGTGTACCGCTTTGCCAAAGCAAAATTATTCTGTCGCTCCCGAGGTGTGCGTTGCTGGCGGTGTATTTACGCCAGAAGTTGCCAACTTTGCTCTGATTGCAACATATTGACTGTGGAATTTCAAAGTTAATGAAGAAAAGTTCACTCCGCGATGGGGGTGCTGCTGATATTTCAGCTACGTCAGCGCATAGCGAAGGCTGTTGTTTTTTTTTATAAATTCATTCAATGAGCTGTTTATTTTCATTTGTGATAAGCAACATTTACGATAAACATATGTTTGTATGTGCATGAAAGTGAAGTCATGTGCCAGATTTTTTCCGTATTTGGCAAACAATTCTTCGGGGCCATATCCATAATATTATATCTGCATTATGAGCTGTAACATGAGCGTACATACTATAATTTTGCATTAAGATGGAGCGTCAGTGTATGTACATTTTTTATATTTTCTAGTAATGTCATAGCAATGGAAAGTGGCTTAGGATAACTTTTTGAGGGCGCTTAGCCCATGATTCAAATATTAAAGGTGTGCTCACTTGTGACATTAGAACTCTGGCAGGTGAAGAAAGTGAACAAATTAAAGGTAAAAATGGTAACAAAAAAGTGTTTCTTTATTTAAATTATAAATAAATATATGATTTAAACGATTTCAATATGAAATTAAAAAAAAACAAAAATGGTTTAACTTAATCCAAGAACTTTATTTTGTGAGTTAATTTTTAAATTCAAAACGGCGAAGTTTCACCACCACGCTATTATGTTACCCAAGCGGTTTAATAATACATTTAAAATAAAAAAAATAAATAATTGGCGCGTACACTTCTGTTAGGTATTTAGCCGAGCTCCTCCTCCTATTTGTGGTGTGCGTCTTGATGTTGTTCCACAATTTGAGGGACCTACAGTTTCAAGCCGACTCCGAACGGCAGATATTTTTATGTGGAGCTTTTTCATGGCAGAAATACACTCGGAGGTTTGCCATTGCCTGCCGAGGGGCGACCGCTATTAGAAACATGTTTTTATTAGTTTTGCTTTCACCGAGATTCGAACCAACGACCTCTCTGTGAATTCCGAATGGTAATCACGCACCAACCCATTCGTCTACGGCGGCCGCCGTCATACATTTAGTAGACTTAAAAACAAACATTGAACACAACTTCACTCTAAATACGCTTAGGCCACGTAAATTTCCAGTTTAGACTCCAAGTCACTATTATTTTTACATTCCTAATTTCTTGACAAAACTACCTATACTAAATTATATTTGCATCAACCGCGGCCACGCTTATAATTGCTATAGATAGCCTTGCTATAAATACTGACGCATTACAAAAAGCGGGCTGTCCAGAAGAATTTTTTCTTTTTTTTTAATATTATTTATATTTTTGAATTAAAGTCTGTTCAATTTAAGCAATAAGTAATTATTTTTAAAGTAGTATTGGAATTCTTTGTTCTCTAACCAATGCTTCAGATTATGCTAAGATATTATTTTTTAAGTGTTATAATTATTATTATTATTCCCTCGGAGTTTTATTTCATTTTTCTTTATTGTTAATTTGTGTTTCTTAGGCTTTCTGTTTGTATACAATATATTACTTGCACCGTTTTATCTTTGTTCACCTCTATTCCCCATTTATCGAGCCATGTTACAGTGTCATTTAAAACCTTGTCATCCGCGAATGGGGCTATCATGCAATTTTTTGTTGTTGGGATCGGTATATCTGCTGTAAATATTTTGTTTATAACTCTGTGGCCTTGCTGCACAGTTGAATGCTGTCGTCTAAATCCAAATTGATGGCTTGGTATTATATTTATCTCTATCAGAATTTTGTCTAATCTGGTAAAGAATATTTTTCCAAACACTTTTGAAAGAATGGGCAAGAGACTGATGGGACGATATGATGTCGTTTCTGATGCATTTTATTTTTTGGTTTGGGGATTGCTGTTAGTTGTGCAACTTTCCTGAGGCGTGGAAAGCACTGTGTCCTTAATATGCTTTTAAATATTTGTCGTATATGTAATTGCTACATCAGGTAGTTCTTTTAGTGTTTCACCATTTATTAGATCGTAGCCCAGTACTTTTTTACTGTTCAGATTTTTCAAATGATATCTGATTTCTACTGATGTTGTCACTTTAAGAAGAATGGAGGCGTATTGCGTAATGCGAGGATGCATTACAAACACCCCTGTGGTATTTGAAACGTGGCCGCCGTAGGTTCATGAAACGTAAATGATAGAAAATGTTATTTGTGATAGCCGTCGCCCCTTTGCACGCAATGGCAAACCTTCAAGTGTATTTCTGGCATGAAAAAGCTACTCATAAAATACCGTCTGCCGTTCGGACGCTGTGATTAATTACTTATTGGCAAATGAACTTTTATTGGTAGCTTATGTATTTTTAAAGCAACTTCCATAACCTATATTTATCAGGTTTTGGGCTCACATTTTCAAAATGTTTATATTTCACGCGCATTGCCCCAAAAAAGTATCTACAATATGATGTCCTGATTTCAGCGGTATGTCAGGATGTATTCCATATCGTTTTGGTCGTGGACATATCGAGCATGTTCTTGCTCATATTCACATCTTTTTGAAAACGAAATGTTTTTCTTTCAAATTCTACTTTTCTTCCTCTTTTACTCAAAATGTTTGGAGTTAGCAAAGCAGTGTCTTGCTAAGGATCTTATTTCTCAAGAGGGAACGAGAAAGCTGCTTACTGAGCAAACCTTTTATTTTTGGATCATATGCTCAGCCTAATAAAATTTGGAAAAATAAACAAAATTTTACACAGCTCTAAATAAATTTCATACATCAAAGATTTTACTTGTTTTTAACTACAGTACTAATAGTAATAACTTCAACAAAAATAATTGAAACAATTAATAATACAAATCGATCTCTCTCGTCGCCACTAAAAATTCTCCACAATGCAGGGATTTTTCAATTCGCAACGCATTTATGGGAAAATGTGTGGTTCAGGACCTGATCTTCATAGAAACATGTTAGATTCCCCATAATGTGTGTTTAAGTACATACTTTATTCAATTTCTGACTCCACTTACTTTTCAAAATTTTTAAAGGAACTGAGATAATCTATAGGCTGATGGTAGAAGTGTCTGCTTGTTTTCTGCTTTGGTGGTCGTTCAGTGATTGGAGACATAAATAGATTCAAGTGATCAGATGGATAGCACAAAAATGCATTGTCATGATTCCCGAATCCTCTATAAGTAAGGGCCAGCTAACATAAATTCTGATAACATATTTCCACGGACTCGCAGAATAACTTTTCTAAAGTAACTGAAGAAAAATGTTTGCTTGCTTAGGACAAATGGGTGCCTACTCGAGAGGGGGCATAGAATCAAAAAATCAACCATTGTGATGCCATAAAGGAGAAAACAGAAAAGAACTAAACAAGGGAAAAAAGGAAGAATGGGCTTTGGATCGGAGGAGGATGAGCAATGGTGACTAATAACGTTTAAATTAACCGCTTCAAGCTACTGATGAAATTCACCAGAGTTGTAATATTAAAACCTGCAATTTCTGCAGGTGTAGCTAAAAGTAAGAGCCCACATATCTGAATCTTAGCCCGACGAGTGAAACGCAGCTTCGCAGAAGGTGCTGATATGATTCTACCTAATCCTCTAGTAATCCTAATCCTTTGCAGCAAGGACATGAAGTAGTTCCACGTCCCTCGTCTCATTGTGTTGGCGCGCAGCCCATCTCTTAGGAGTAGATCACAGATTCACAAGGGAACCACAATGATCTTACTTCGCAGTGAAACCGTCTCCAGAGTCCCTTGTCTAGACAGCTTATTAGCGCTGCAGTTTCGGTCTATGCAGGGATGGCCGGTAACCCAGATGAGTCTAATATCGAAGTATTCGGATGCAGTTGTGAGAACACACAGCATTCCTCGACTAACTTCGAGCTCAAAACAACGAGCCTAGGGCGCTAATTGCCGTCTGACTGTCGGAGAAGACACTTACCTCCCTTAAAGTCCGTACAGAAATAAGCAAGTACTCTAGTGTTTCTTTAATTGCGACTACCTCCGCTCGGAAAGCACTACAGTGGTACGGAAGTTAAATTTGAACATAATGGGGAGCTCCTCGCAGAATGCTTCTGCACTAGCCCTTCCGTTCAGCTTCGAGCCACTTGCCTACTTTTGAGCCAACCTCTATTTCATCGATATATATACATAAATTAATTTGAAATTAAATAAGTTTCGTAATGCTTTTTTCATGTTCGCTTGCTAATGGAATAGGGGTGACGATCCTGTTCAAACATAGGCGACACAAACATAGGAAACTAAGCAAAATCGAGGATATTTGTCTTAAAGTATAAATTAAAGAAACTCATCATGCCCACATTTGCACTATACTCAGAAAGAAAACCAGAATTCCGATAAATCTAGGACAACTTTTATGAAAATTGTTGAAAAGTCAATGATTAAAAGAGGCACAAGAAAGAACATTAACTAGTAATTAAAATGGATTCATTCAAGCGGCGAAGTGAAACTCACAAAGCCATGCAACATGGGTACAATTACGAAATTACAATCAACAGCTTTTGTGAGACTTTCATTACAGCAAAGCATTTCTAAGCAATGCCAACAACAATGCAACAACAATAACATCGATGCAAATGGAATCTGAATCCAGGACTACCTTTGTTCTATTTAACGGTGCATGCCAGTTGCTGTCAATGAGCTGCATTCGTACGAGCAGATACGCAAACACAAATCAACATTAGCGAAAGTGGCACAATGAGCAGAGCTACAATTATCTTATCTGCTGGATGCGTGGCACGATTAATTTGCAACCCAAACCAAGCACCCTGCCGGTAAGAGCAACAACGGGTGCAGCTAACGCAACATTTTCGCTAAACAAAAATAACAATAAATTAGTTGCAAGTAGCAGCTGCGTGGAAGCAACAGCTATGGGAGTAGAAAATTCATGATAACAACAAAAGCTAAATTCAACTGCAGCAAAAGTTTTGTATAGAAAGTTTGTAAACGCACGTTCGTTCAAGCCTCAACGGTAGCAGCCGTCGTCGCGGTATCGGGTTGCCACACTTGCGCTCATCCTCTACCACTGCCGCCGTTTCTATTGCACTCGCTTTCAATGCTAAACTTGTTGTCGGTGCCGAGGATTAGGCAACAGTTTTGCAGTTAAGTTTCGAGTGCGCGCAGTTTCACTTTTATAGCGAAATCCTTTTACCCACAAATCGGGGTCACCACGAGATCGCAACCAAATAAACTAACTCACTCATTCGAGTACACGAACAAAGCTAGGGGAAGTTGCCAAAACTAGGCAACGAAACCACTGACTGGATTTCGCAAGCACCAGCTCCGAGTATGGAATAACAAACAAACTGCACAAAAGTAAGTCAGCGAGCCGCACAACTACCAAAAATCTCACTTGACTGCTGCAGCACTAGCAAAGTGCTTGAGCAAACGCAGTAAATAGCGGACAAATTGAGCTGTTGCTAAGTTGTTGCGTATACGCCATGGCAACTTAGTGCCTAAGCCAGCACCGAGTTAACCGCCCCGGAGCTCACTCAGCCGATTTGCCAATTTGCCAAACAAATCACGTACATTGGCTTTAAACGAATTATTTCCAAATTATCAACGAACGAGAAGTGGTAAGCACTGCCACCAGCTGGGGCGCCTCTCCAAACGTATTTGCCGCAAGCATGCTCTTCAACGGCCGAAAATAGAGCGAGACTGTCCCATCGCTGTTGTTTAAATGTATATATCACTCACTCAAGTGCACACTATTTGAATAAAATTTACGAATCGCGCAACATCAAGCAGCACTAGCAGCCAGCCGTGCACCAGCGACTCATTTGCATACCTACGATTTATGCTTCAAGTGCCATTAGTAGAAGCGATTCTAATCGCTTTCACCTCCTCTTCTTCTAGCCTTGCATTGTGGCGAAAAAAGCAACAAGAAGTTCACTACTGCAGAAGCTACGCGAGCAATTTATGTAGAAACTTTGCCACAGGCATTGTTTTTGTTATCGTTGCCATTATTGGAGTTAAAGTTGTCGAACGTGCCTCGTGTTGTCAAGTGTTCTTTCTTTTGAGTTATGAGTAGCCGCGTTATTGATGCCTTGCTGATAATATTGTAGCAACACTAAAAAAATCAGCAGAAGATGAAAAGTATTTGAAGCTGCTACAGTGGAAGCGAGTGAGCCGAAGGCATAGGCAGGCAACGAGGAGAAGAGAAGGCAACCTGTAAAGACAAATTGAAACTTTCCTTTTATGCGCTAATTAATTTCCACTTGCTTTCAACTTCAGTGCAGCTAAACGTTGAAAATTCTAAAATGTTCACTTGAATATGTCCACCCGTTTTCCTTTATTGCCTCTGCTTTGACAGGCTGGTTTGTCAAACTACTTGAAAGACTTACGCAACACAGGCGGCATGCAGCAAGGCATCTTATATACATTAATGTAAAACTTTTTCTATTTCACCTAGTTGCATATCCATTAGTCGCTTTATTTGGTTGTCATTTTCTGAATTGCATCTCCAATATAAAATAGCCGGTACTATCCTTTCTCTTTATGGCATCTATTAGGTGGCCACTATCTTATGCTATTTATAATGTCCCGTTTTTCTGCTTTAAATTTTATATGACAGTGAAGTTGCAGCTCGTAAGGTATTCCAAGCAGGCGCTTGTCGATATCATTTTCTCACTGCAAATGGGACCTAAAGCATGGCAGCTGAGTAAAAAATTAGACACCCGATCTATTACACAAAAGAGTGTAACAGCCCATTATCTGTCGGCTGTTATTGTTGTTTTTTATTGCTCTTCCTGGCTGGCAGATCGACTATCGCTGGCTCAATAGAGCCCTGAGGAGTCCATGAGCCTTGAGCTCTGTCAGACCGAGCAGTTAAAATTAAATTTCTGTTATATCTTCAAAATGCTAGACGATGGAGGATAGTAGAGCATGAATGCAAACTTTGCGTTCAGGTGAGAAATTAATTTGGTAAATTTATCCCTTCACTTATTTTCATCACTTCTTTCAGGTCGATATTTTATAGCAGAAAGACCTAGTTTCTGTAGACAGTTTTTATTAACACACTTTTATTAGCTCGGGTTGTATGTATGTATGTATGTATGTAACGGAATCTTTGAGCTTATTTTCACTGGCTTCTAAAAATCTGATCGACTTGGAATTTTGCACACCTATCAAGGACGGATGACAATGCAATAATTTGATAAAAGTTTTCCATTATCCTTATTAGGATTGCCAGGATTAATATTTTCTTTTTTACCTGTGGGCAAAAAGTAAGGTGAATTTGGTTGTAAAATGAAAAATCTTTATTTATTCTTGTAAATCAATTTCATCCCCTTCAAAATAATCCCCTCTCGATGAAATACACTGCCAACGATTTTTACAATCTCCTCAATCGACTCGAAACGCGTTCCACGGAGTAGTCTCTTGAGTTTTGGGAATAGCCAGAAGTCACACGGAGCCAAATCAGGCGAATACGGTGGTTGCGGAACGATATGCGTAGAATTTTTGGCGAAATGGTCACGAAGAACGAGTGCAGTGTGAGACGGTGCATTATCGTGATGCAAAAACCAAGAGTTGTTGGCCCATAATTCTGGTCTTTTTAGACGAATTGCTTCACGTAAACGACGCATAACGCTCAAATAATATTCCTTATTAAGAGTTTGGCCAGGTGGAAGGAATTCATAGTGCACCACACCACGAAAATCGAAAAAAACTGACATCACGACCTTTATTTTTGAACGACTTTGAAGTGCTCTTTTCGGTCTGGCCTCGCCTTTAGCACGATATTCGCTTATTGGTCGGTTGTTTCAGGGTCGTAAGCATAAATCCAAGTCTCATCTCCCGTAATTATGCATTTGAGCTTCTCCTGATAGTCTGAAAGTATTGTTTCCCACACATCAACGCGACGACTTTTTTCCAAGAAATTGAGAGTTTTCGGTACCAAACGAGATTTGACTTTTGGTAGGCCCAAATGGTCTTTGAAAATGGTTTTCACAGATCCTTCTGATATTCCGATCATATCGGTAAGGTCTTTAACAGTCAACCTACGATTTTTGACCACTAGCTCCTTCAATTTATTGACGTATTGGTCATCTGTTGACGTCGATGGTCATCCGGAGCGCTCCAAGTCATCAACACGTTCTCGACCCTCTTTGAAGTCTTTGTACCACATATAAACATTTTTCTGCGACATGGTCGAATCACCAAATGCCTTCTGCATGCTAAACGTTTCCGCAGCCGAAATTTCATTCCGCAAACAAAATTTGATGGCCCTTCTCTGCTCACCGAAAAATGCACTCTTGGCCGTTTAGTAAACACAAGCGTAAATATTTTACTAATAATGACATTCACATGAAAGTTGGCCCAGATGTTATTAACAGTGCTGCCAACTCATGAAAAAAATAACTAGAGCGAAATTTTAATCCCGCGAACTTTGACAAATAAATGCACCTTACTTTTTGCCCACAGTAGTAGATCTTCTGTAGAAGTGTAAGAAAGACAGAGCTAACGTGCGGTCTGCGCATGCCTGCACTCTCCGAGTTACTCTTACTGATTTCGGGAGTCTGCGACTTACTCTTTCGAATTCGAACTTGCTCGGGCACGCGGCACTGCAGTACGAATAGAAGGCTAAAACGTTTTCAGGGTAGTTGCATTCTCACTTTGTATAGTCTTTACACATGCGTAGATACTACAAGTCTCATACATGCGAATTTACTCTATTCAATGTTCATATAAGATGAAATAATTTTCATATAAGATGTAATTTTGTTAATTACAATAAAATAATCAAAACATAAATTTTGAAATAATTTTACGGAACAAAATAAAGAAGGGATTTATCATTACCATAATTTCATTTATAAAATTTTATCGATTAAAGTACAATTCACAACAAAAATGAACTAAAAAAACCAAACTGGAACTTTACATCTCGTTTTGATTGTGTCAATATAATTCGCGGTCTCGTTTTTCTGTGCTAGGAGTATCTATTCTGTTGCAAGGCCAATGCTGGCCTTTCTTTGGATATATAGTCGGTGAAGAAGAAATTAAATATAACACAATTAAATCGGACTATAAATCACGGACTAAATGAGAACAATAATTTTCATTCAGAAAAACAAGGCTCGACCTTCAATTAATGATGTATATGGGAAAAACTATGTAACATATTGATTATGTCAGCATATTTTGTTGTTACCTCTCCGTTTCAGGAGTGGGGTAGCCGTTTCTCAGGCTCCCTCCACGAAATAAGTTCTTCATCCCGATTACTTCTTTATCACGGCCGATAACTGCATCCGCTCAAATGGAGATGGATATGCCATGCACTACGGTAACTTGCTTCCAAAATCAGCAAAATGGCCATCGACTAGAATGCAAGCGGATCGCGTAGGAGTAGACAAACCCGAAGCTCATGAGGCGCAGTCTTAATGATGAAATCAACTCAGCTGGGCTAAGCTCGACGTGGTCTCAAGTCAACGCAAAGGATGAAAAGTGAAGTAATTTTAAAACATTTGTGAAGGCACTATGCGTGCACCAGTCGGCGCAGTAGCAGTTGATTATATTACAATATTATTATTATTATTATTATTATATGATCAAATTTTGAGTTTGAATTCAATGGCCCTATGGACCTCAGAAGTTAGGTTATCGCAGAAATCAGTCATTTACAAAAAATTTCTCCTAAAAGGACTAAACATAAAAGAAAAGTGAATGAAACTATAAGACTTTAAAATTATTTCCCCAAGCTGCACAATAAATATTTGTCCCGCTGGTTTCATGAATCATCTAATCCTTTACGTGTCTTCCTCAAGCAATAAAAATGCACACTTCCCCTTCCGTTACTTATGCGCGCTGGCGTTAATGTCAACACCAAATATTGGCTGTCAATACCAATAAAGCCAAACTCTCGCTCAATATAAATCAACACAAAGGAAATTGCAAATTACTATTTAATTAACAATAAAGTAGCAACAAAAAGAATTCTAAGTGCTACAGAAGCAGTCATGCATCTTGGCATTGTTGCACATGCTTGGAGTGAGAATTCGTTTAATTTTATGTGAAAGTTTTGCGTGTGGCGGCCTCAGCACTCGAATGTGCTTGCATGTGGCGTTTCAGACATTGGGTCGAAGACTGTGAGTTTCATTCTAAATGCTTTACGAAGTGACCTTAAAACTACGAAATCACACATTTTTAAGAATAAAAGACAAAGAAAAGCGTGCAGCAAAAGAGGGGCCTAAACATTTCTTTATATTGCTGGTGTGCCGCTATTGAACTGACCAACGACAATGCACGGCGCTTGGCTGACCAAGTCCATTGTATGCGAAATTGTTGTCCAACTCTGAATGGAAAACCCATTTCGAAAGCATTCCAGCACATAACAATAAAAATCAAACTGCACTCAATTGCAACGCAAACTTTTACTTTAATTTCATGACTTTCTTGTACAATTCTTTTATAATAACACACACACCTACATGCACGTTTCTTTCCACTTCCTTTCATGCATTAGTGCATGCGTATGTGTGTGATTACAGATGGATATTTGCAGCCACACATCGTCTGCGATTTTCAATTTCGTTACAATGCTGTAAGTTTGCCACTGGGCGCCAACCGCACCGACAATTGTAAACCCCGCCTCCCGCAATCCTCGCTCCTGGAACGAATCTTATTTTTTGTTTGAATTTTATATTTGTGCGGAATTCTGTACTTAACTTCCGCCATAAAAAGAAACTTTACGACAGTCACGGTCAACTAAACCAGCATTCACCAACAACAATGTGCACGGCATGTAAGTGAGGGGAAGGGCAGATACAGAAGCACGAGCACATGCACACGTATTTTTATTTGTCTATGTGGGTTGAATGGAAACTTCAGAAAAACAACTTCCATTGAACCTACCACTACACATGCAGCTAAGTTTGTGCATACAACTCAGCGCTTGTACTTTGTTTTGTTTTCTCACAAAGCCCCGGTATATTTACTTCCCAGCTTGTTTTCGACCACTGTAACGCACAATAGCAGTCCCAACGGACAACTTCTATTCTTTGCAAAGCAATGCCTATGAATTGGCCTTCACCACTCCAGCGAGTGGCTACTTGCGTTGCGACAAACGGACAAAGGAAAAATATTGAAATCCCCGAATTTAATTTCCAACGCCGTCGGCCAAGATTTTAGCAACAAAATAAAGATGATGGCAGCAAATGGCTAAGCAAACGACTGCTTTATTTATTCATTTTATTGGCTTTACGCTTTTTAGTAACTTTATTGACTTTTTACGGAATGTGTTCTTTCTATTATTCTATTTACATATTTTTATTCCACTGCCATTTTTGTTTTTACCCTAATCGACTTTATGCAGTTACATTTCCCAGGAAAAAGAGGCCTATTCACTTGTATGTATACAGGTATTTGGGTCTAATTAGAATGTAAATGGTTACTTCTGCTTTAAATACTTACTTAGATATTGAATGGACTGATAAGCTCATTACATAGGAGGCTTTGGGAAGAACATTATCATCCTCTTAATACCTGAGGTATGTTTTTGGAAAGGTGGCGTTTAAGCGAACGCAGAGCTCCTATCCGACGGCTGTCGTCTGAATTCCTTCTCCACAACAGCCCTGCTTTCACGAGACTAAGTTCTTAGCTTTCAAAAATAGTCACCAGTAAGTACAGCAGTAAGCACAGCCCAGGCAGGTCTAAAAACTAGCGGCAAATCAAAGATCCAACAGCTCCACCTTTGGAAATATGCGGTACTAACATCGAAGAAGTAGTTATCCCAGGACTGTCATCAATAAAGGCGGCGGTTCGGCAGCCGATATACGCAGTCGAATATCGAAAGGCTCTGTGGTGTTTGGTATATTGAAAAAAGTGTAGAGGTCAAGGATATTCGAGTCCAATGTCAAGTCAGTTGTCTTGTATGGATTCGAGACTTGGAACGCTTCTGTGCGTGACATTCATGACCTACAAATGTTTATCAACCGCAGCCAATGCAGGATCATGCGCATTTTTTTGCCTAACACTGTCTCCAACAAAAATCTCTGGTCATGACAGAACAAGCGCCTGCCCAGCTAGAAATTCGGCGTCGGAAGTGGAAATTGGCTAGCCATACTTAGCCGAAAATCCAATTGGGACATCTCTAGACTGGAACCCACAAGGAAGTCGCAGATGCAGCAGACCATCGAACACGTAGAAACGACTAGTCGAAGCAGAGGCACTACAAGCTGTCCGTTCTTGGCGGCAAGTAAAGTTTTTTATTGAGGCCGTGTCTTTCACCTAGGAACGAAGGGAAAAATTGTATAATCTGGCTGAAAGAATGTATCGAAAGTGCGGTAATTTTATGGGCGATAAAGGCCACTTACTAATTCATTGCAGTACTTCAATTTATTTGTACGTCACCGTAGAAAAAGTGTGAATAAGAACTTTCGGAAAAGCGTCTCCGTCTTTCTTATGAAACAGACTAGACGAAGTCCAGCCGACTCAGCAGATAAAGACTATCGATCAGCAGTTTCGTTGTTGCTTCCCAGTTCGTAACTGAAAGCAGCTCGAGTTGGTCATTAAGATGATTCCTGAGTGAAACTGATAGTGAAACTGTTGTAAGGAAAGAAGAGGCGTCACATCGGTAAGTAATCGCACCGCTAAAGATTTTTCATCTTTTTTTTTTATTCAAGTTCTTAAATTAGTTCACACTAAAATGTTCACAATGGATGTTCCAACACACTACAAACCTAATATTTCAACGTAAATCATGTTTGACGATTTGCAAATTGAATTTTGAAATTTCTAATATCTGCATTAGGCAAAGGCCTGGCGATTTACGACCACAATTTTGATTACTCGACAATTTTCAATCTTTGGGCGATACTCGCAAAAATAATGTCCAATATTGCAGGCCATTGCCTTTTTCATAACATCCTTCACCTTACCTTCTATTTTCACTGCACATGACTTAACAAATTCTTTATTATTCTTCACTCTTCTACTATAATTTTTTCCTTGCTTCAACGCGTTTGCACTGTTAACCCTCCTCATTTTCGCCATAATAAAAAAAATATGACCTCAATCGATTTTTCTGCAGTGGCCGCCGTGATTCCTGTTTCACCAGCAGTAATTTATTGGCGTTTGGCAAAGGATTAAGAATACCAATAAATAAAATTGAATGCACACTTACAAACAGAAGTCAATGAGACCTGGGACGAATATCAAGCGAGAATGAAATCTAGATTGTCAGCGGAATAAATGTGTACGTATAAGCGAAGCAAATAGAAAACTGGCCTGCATCAGTGGAGCAACAGATTTCAACGCATTCACCCCCAAGTGAATTTGAGTGGCTCCCAGCTGACAAGTTTCATGAAAATTTCGAACCTTACGTAATTCACGCACAGCAAGTCGACGGACATTACTTAACTCGTCAATGCTTACGATAGATATCAGATTTTTCATTCCAGCTCCACAAGTTGAGACGCACAAATGCAGGCTGTGATTTGTTGGTGAGCATTACAAAATAAATACTGCCTCGTAAAGATGCGTTTTAACAAGGAATTGGCCTAAAATAGCAGCTTAGTAGTATCAGCAATAAGAAAGCACTAAAAACAGCGAAAAGAGCGTGCGGCAATAGCAAATATTCAACAAAATGGAATAAATGCGTATACGTGACAGATTTCTTTCCTTTGCCTCATTATTTGGTGCGTGCGAGGAAGTTTGTTGCCTTATGTGCTGAAATCCTTTAGATGCGTAGCCAAATTGCTTGCTTCCCCAAATAAATACAATTGAACAAAGAAAGAAAGCTGTGACTTAGGAAAGCAAATGGAACAATTTGTCCTTGAAAGATAAAGGGCATCATCTCTTGGCACCAGATGTTTGCACATACACACATTCATAGGAGTATATGTGTATAAACAGAGTCCTTTGTTAATTAAGCCCGTGCACATTTCCGCCTGAGGGTACTGCAACTTTATTTACGCATTCACGGTAATATAGAACTCTTCTATTCGTCACTTCTCTGCTCGGCTCACTACTCTTGCTAACGCTTGGCAAAATGAAGAGGCCTATTCAATCCAAAAACTCGACCCATTTCCTTGCTTCCTGTGCTAGCTAAAGTTTTTGTTTGTATAAAATAGTGAGGAGAAGATTGTGGGAATCGTGCGATGAAAAAATACTTAAAACTCAGCATACATACATGGCAAAGCACATGAGCATCTACTAAAATCAAAAATAAATAAAAGCTTAAGTCGTCAAAAACACTGCATATTTGTTTCTGAAGATCTCGAAAAATCATTCGGCAGGGTGTAGGGCAGATCGCCTCCTCGTGGTGCACCCTGGGTAACGCCAAATGATCTGCGGCCTTAACGGCCTTAAACCTGAACGGTGACGACCCTGCATTCTTTTGGCATTCTCTCTACTCTATGGTCTTGAACTTCGTTTCCTGAGCTGGTGGTTGCGGCATTCTGCCACCTGAGTACGCTGGGGTGAAACTCAACCGAAACGGCTGGTGGGCAAATGTCGTGACTGCCCCCGTCCCGTTAAAACCCTGGCAGGCCTCGGAGTACGTTCCAAACTCGTCGCCATTGGGTTGGTGGTGTAGGTGCGGTTGAGATGACTCCCGCTTTGCGTCCGATCTGGCTCTGAACGCATACCTCATAAGGGTATGCGTCAACCCTAGCACGGCCTCCCTGCCTCGGCACAGATAACCGTGGGATCACTTAGGGACGACTACACTTTCGGGTCATGGATAGCGGCTCCGAGTGGGGACCCAGTAAAACAAACATGAATATTAACAACAACAACAACAACAAAAAAAAAAAACCAAAAACCCGAAAAATTTAGGCGGCAGTGGGGATTCGGAGCCGAACCCCAAGGTCTCCTCACTTAAGGAAAGAGGGGCGGAACCGCCTTCTCTAACCAGCCCTAACCGAGAGGCAAACCCGGGGGACAAAACAAGTAGGTGCGGAAGGGTGTCGGAGTCGACGCTCAAAGCGTTATCTGGGTGGAAGTCGGAATCGACTTCGAGCACCATCCCAGGGGGGGTGAGCGGGAACCCGCTTTACGTAGGTAGACGGTCGCTTGCGGAACCGCCTGCGACCCGTAGTGAGGTAGGGCTGGAGGGGATGGCCAGTACCAGTAAGGGGTTTTCCCCAAGCTTTCCGGGGGTTTCTGGGACTTCTTCTCAGGGGTCCCTTGCTAGGCTTAAACGGCAGCCAGGACAGAGCAGGAAAGCCTTCTCTGGCCAACGCATAGCCGCTAAAATCCTGGAACGCTACGGCGGCCAAAATGCTTCGCAGGTACCTGAGAAGTATTTAAGGACGCTTGAGTGGGCCAGGATGGTACTTAGCGGGGCAGAGAAAGGCCGAGTGGAAAGGGTGGGTGCGGTAGCACCGCCAGTAGAATCGGCAGTGAAGCGGCAACGCTCTCAAGAGGAGGAAATTCTCCGGCCGAAGAAACCGAGGACTGGGGGCGGTCCGCCGAAATCTTTTAGCGAAGTCGCTAAGCAGGCGGGATCCATCACTCTGGGGGTGGTCGACAACAGCAGGGAAGATGGCGCCATTTCCAGGGACGAGTGGAAAGTAGTGGCATCGGCCATCTCTGCGGTGTTTATGAAGGTGGTAAGGGAAAACCCTGGACCTCCACCGTGCTGTGAGAGTGCCGGGTGGCACAACGGCACCTTTAAGCGAATTGTGTGTGCCGATGAGCGGTCGGCCACAATGTATAGGGCGGCAGTAGCTCTGGTGGGGGAGGTCTGGAAGGGACCCAGCCGGAAGCTGTGGACAAAAAGGACCTACCTCTTCGTCCGCGCGCCCGGGTCTGGCTTCCCTCAGAGCCCTCTGCTCCAGAGGATATGGAGGAAATCCTCCGTTACTGTAACCCTAAACTTCCCACGCATAACTGGAAGGTAGTCAAGGTGGAGAAGTCCGAAGGACATTTTCGGCAAGCGCTGATTCTGCTAAATGCAGAGTCCCTCGGGCCTCTCGCTGAAACTAAAAGGATCATCACCTATGGCTTCGAGAAGGTAGTCATGAAGGTTTACCAGACCAATGCCAGAGGTGATGTCTCTGCAACTCCGGTAATGCTGGGAGGGGATAGGCCCACGGTAGAGGAAGCTCCCGTGGAGATGGACGTGGAATCTGTCATGTCGGATGGGGGCAGTGCTGACGACGTCCGCTCTCTAGCGGGGTCAGTCTTCAGTATCGGGCAACTGTTCGACAGGGCGGAGGAGGAGGGGCTTCTGGCCTCGGATAGTGAGGAGGCTGACCTCAGGATGTTGGAGAAGATTATTGAAGATGAAGATTCTTCAAATAAATCTCCAGCACTTTAAGGCAGCTTCCGCTAACTTACTAATCCACCTTGAGCAAGGTGGAGTTGACGTAGTCCTGATCCAGGAGCCGTGGCTGAGCAGTAGTGGTATCTCTGGAATTAGGACGAAAAACCATTTACTGATGGTTCACAGTGGTGCAGGTAAACCAAAATCCTGCATACTCATCAGAAAAGAACTAAAAGCATTCATTTTGCCTAATTTCAGCAATGAGGACATTGTCTCTATAAGCCTAGAGAGCACCACCGGGAGACTCTGGCTGATCTCAGCCTATATGGCACACGATGACGAGGTGGAGCCACCTCCGTTACTGCTAAGGGAGGCCCTAGCTGAGACGAGGCGGAGAAAAATCGACGTCATTATCGGAACCGATGCAAATTCCCATCACACTTGCTGGGGAAGTTCGGATATCAACTCAAGAGGTGAGTCACTTTTTGATTTTATTTTAAGCGAAGACTTGGTTATTTGCAATAGAGGTAAGGACCCAACCTTCATTACGGCGGTTAGGGAAGAGGTGCTTGACCTCACCTTAGCCTCTTCTACACTTAGGTATCGAATATCTGATTGGAGGGTGCTCTGCGCCCATTCCTTTTCGGATCACAGATACATCCAGTTTTCTTTGAATGAAACCAAACCGAATAGATCCTCCTACAGGAACCTTAGGAGCACGGACTGGGACCTATACTGCAGAAACCTGCAGGCTTTCCTTCCGGAAGCACCGCAAGAAAACGCGGATCTCTCGGAAGAATCTATAGATGTATTGGCGGAGACATTCACCGCTGCGTGCAACAGAGCTCTCGAGAGCGCTTGTCCACTAAGATCGCCCCCCAAAAAGGAAAAACCGCCTTGGTGGACAACCGAGCTCACGGAAATCAGGGCTTCTTGTAGGCGGCTCTTTAATAGAGCCAGAAGACTTAAGTCTCCCTCGGGATGGGAACTGTACAAAGTAGGACTGGGAATTTTCAAGTCCGAAATCAGGAAAGCGAAGCGAGACTCATGGCGGAGATTCTGCGAACGCGTGGAAGGCTGTCATGAGTCCGCGAGATTCAGACGTATTCTCTCGAGGAATTCCACGCCTATGGAGTACCTGAAAGACAGCTCGGGGTGCTGGACCATGAGCAGCGAGGAGTCACTCCGGTTACTCCTTGACGCCCATTTTCCGACAAATCCGGGCTCGCTTAATATCGGCTGGGATAGGGCGCATAGCACTCCACGCACCCACCACGGATGGCTGAATAAGCGACGCCTGGCTTGGGCGATTGACTCTTTTAAGCCCTTCAAGTCACCTGGGCCCGATGGCATTATACCGGCTCAACTGCAGAAATCTGCTGAGGTATCTTGTCATTGGCTTCTTCCGATCTACGCGAGCTGCATAGATAGGGGCTACATACCCAGATCATGGAGGGCTGTGAGAGTAACTTTCATACCCAAGGCAGGAAAGATTTCACACGTATCCCCTAAGGATTTCAGACCAATCAGTCTCTCCTCGTTCCTGATAAAAACCCTGGAGAGGCTGATTGATCTGCACATAAGGAGTGAAATTCCTCGGGGGCGTTTATCGTACGCTCAACATGCTTACTGTAAAGGCAGATCGGTAGAGTCTGCTTTGCATACAATTGTTAAGGATATCGAGGTGTCCCTCCACCAGAAGGAGTTCACTGTGGGTGCCTTCCTCGACATTGAGGGGGCTTTTAATAATGTCCTCCCGGAGGCAATCACCAGGTCGCTAGGTAAACTAGAAGTCGGAACCGAACTCATAAGGCTTATCCACACGATGCTTACCGATAGAACGATCGTGGCAGAATGGGGTGACACCTCTCTCCGCCGGCAAGTGAACAGAGGCACTCCGCAAGGCGGTGTTCTCTCGCCACTACTCTGGGTTGCCGTACTTAACGGTCTGCTGGAGGAGCTGGAGGGGAGGGGATGTAAGGTGATTGCATACGCGGATGACGTGGCACTTATTGTCAGAGACAAGTTTCTAGATACTCTGATGGAACTGATGCAGGGTTATTTGAATCTAGTTATAAATTGGACCGCAAATTCCGGCCTATCGATAAATCCTCTGAAGACGGAGCTCGTCTTATTTACGAGGAAATACAAAATACCAAGAGTGTTTCTCCCCTCAATATTGGGCGCTCCGTTGGAGCTCTCTGACAAGGTGAAGTACCTGGGACTCATCCTTGACAGAGGTCTTACATGGAAGCCAAACATTGAGGAAAGAATCAGAAAGGCAACAGTCGCCTTGTATGGTTGCAGGGGCGCTATCGGCAAAAGATGGGGCCTCTCGCCTAAAGTCACTTTTTGGCTTTATAATACGATTATAAAACCAATCTTGCTATACGGAGTCCTTGTCTGGTGGAACTCGCTAGAAAGGATGGTATCAGTTAAGAAGCTGGAGAGGGTACAAAGGTCTGCCCTCATTGGAATCAGTGGGGCTCTCCGTACCACTCCTACTCTAGCACTTAACGCTATGCTGAATGTGGCGCCCGTGGACATTGTAGGAAAAACTACCGCTGCACGCGCCGCAATCAGATTGAGGTGTTCGGGCCATAGGCTAGACTTAAGTTACGGACACTCTAGCATTCTTAAAAACTTTGAGTTCATCCCTACGGTGCTGGACCACTGTACACCCACGCTAGGTCCGAGCGGACCTTTTTCTACTCACATTCCCTCAAGGGATGAGTGGGCGGGGTGCAACATTCGGCGGCAAGGCATGGCAAACATGTTCACAGATGGCTCGAAGTTGGACGGAAGGGTTGGTGCGGGAGTATTCTGTAAGGAGCCTCCCATCAAACTTAAATTTAGGCTCCCGGACCACTGTAGTGTTTTCCAAGCGGAGGTATCCGCAATTAAGGAAGCGGTGGACTGGTTGCTTAATTCGGTAATTACCGTTAAGGAAGTAAATATTTACTCCGATAGCCAATCGGCAATTAGGGCCTTGGGCTCGCTGTTTGTGCGTTCGAGACTAGTCGGGGAATGTCTGGCTTCTCTCTCGACTGCATCCGAATACTTCATCATCAGGCTCATTTGGGTTCCCGGTCACAGCGGCATAGAGGGAAACTGCTGGGCTGATGAGCTGGCTAGACAGGGAACTTTGGAGACGGTTTCGTCGCGTAATGAGAGAATTGGGGTTCCCCTGAGAACCTGTGGTCTGCTCCTGGAAAGATGGGCCTCGAGACAACTCAGCGAGCGCTGGGCTAGTGCGCAAACGTGCAAGGTCGCGAGATCCTTCTGGCCACGGGTAGATCGGGGACGCTCAAGGGAACTCCTAAGGCTAACAAAGCCCCAGCTCTCAAATTTGGTGGGCATCCTTACCGGACATTGTCCGTTAGGTGTTCACGCTGTAAGACTTGGGATTACCTCAAGTCCGTTCTGCAGAAACTGTCTGGAGGACGAGGTGGAATCATCTCAACACCTTCTTCTCAGCTACCCTGCTCTCGTCTGGCAAAGACTTAGAAATCTGGGCTCCCACTTTTTCGCTACGCCTACGGATATAGCCGGCGTAAGTATCATAAATTTGGTGAAGTTCATTAGTAGTTTGATACGGCTAACTACGAACGTAAATCAGCCCCCGTCGGCGCCGTCGTAAAATGTATGGTCATCATCGTATCTAATCCCAAGGCTCCTTCTTCCCTCCCATCTCCTCTCTCCTCTCCCATGTATGGCACCACAACGGACGAATTTCTTAACATTTGTCCAAGTGAGCCCTTTAGCTAGGGCAGCCATTTAACCTAACCTAACCTGGGCATACCCAAAATATTTTAAAAATGTCCATCATCTTTCCTCTCGCACAGAAGAATCCCCGTAAAGGTAGAAAGTTACCCATTTCAGAACTTTAATTCCGCAAGGCTCCCCCTTCTCAGTATTTCTTTCCAATTCTTACACGAACTCATTGCCAAAAACATTAAAAAAGATGCATAGAACTGATTTCATTGGCATCTATGCAGATAACATCTTCGCATTGTCTACAGGCACTCAAGAAAAAGTATCACAAGGCCTCAACGAGATTGATAAAAAATCTACGAATGGTCGATCAAAATGGGAACAGTAATTCTAGCTGATAAAACGAAAGCTTTGCCTCTTTCCCACGCGTACACTTCTGTCTTGTGTTTGGCCGAGCTCCTCATCCTATTAGTGGTGTGCGTCTTGATGTTTTTCTCCAAAATTGAGCGACGTATAGTGTTAAAACGACTCTGAACGGCGGTTTCCTATGAGGAGCCTTTTCAGACGATAATTCTGATTTAACGCTGCTCATTTTTCATAGGACAACGTAAAATCTCTTACCTGGCCTGAAAGCCATCATAACTCACGTTCTTCTTTAGATTGGGCCCCATTTGGGCGGATTTGTCATCTAAAAGTAGTTTACTAGAATGCATTACCTTTAGCGGAGCCGTAGGAACTATTTTTTTCAAAATTATACCACACAAAATGTCATCGTCTGTGTTAAGCGTCTTAACCTTCAAGTCGCTTGCTGTTTATTGTATCAGGTTATTCTCCTATTCTCTTTCGATCTGCGCTTTCACAGTTATTTTCATAATTTCCAAGAATGTTTCTCTTTCGTATATAAGAAGTATTGAAGCGCCTAAATAAATACGTATATATTTTTCCGTTGTAGGCAATCTGTTCGCTAAACTCACTCTCTATTTTACTTCATTGAGAACGGTTGTTCTTTTATTCTACGTATTTCTACAGTCTGAATAAAAGCAAGTGCATAACATAAATTTCAATACTATCCAATTTTATACATCAAATTATACAGGCTATTTCACACACAAGTTTATTGCAAAATTGATAAAAAATGTATCGTAACTTATTTTGCAAATTGTCAATCTTTAAAAACAACATAACGCAAAATTCTTGATTTTTAAGGCGGAAATAATCATCGGAATGAGTCGACAATTCAAAGGCTGATGAAGGAATGTCAAGAAACTGGAGTTTCTGTTGAGAAAATTGTTGCTGTAGTGCAAAGTGTTGCTGAACAACATTCCACTTCGATATCTCGACGTTCTCAACAATGAGGCATTCATGAATCGAGAGAAGTCAGGCGGATTTTGATGGACATTTAAATGATGTCACTTTTCACTTAAATTGAATAGAAATTGTGAAACCTAAAAAAAATAAATATTTACATATTATATTTTAATACAGCAGTAGTCGGTGCGCTACAAATCTCTATCATGACGGCCTTTACTCCCCTTCGTACTACAAAACAGTCACCCCACTCGCTCCGTACCCAAAAGTATCGTTCAAAGGCAAAAAGCCGCTGCCTAAGAAACCAATGCAAAACTATATCATAGCGGACAGCGGGTGACGCCACAATACTGCTACGGCGAAATTGTTTTCAAAGGGTACCGCGTCCATTAGCCAAGAGCGTCGTAAGACAACCACGCTAGACAGCAGATGAGCATTAAGGCAAAGCGCCTAAAGCACCTACATTGAATCTTGTGATACGAACACCAGGTCCGACTGAATCCCAAGCTAGTCTGAGGCCCAAGCTAGCTCATTCCACCATATATCCATACTATCAACAACGGGCCTAAAAACTTTGTTGTTGGGGTTACAGATAGATCCGATTACCACGAACGCCGTTCAATTGACAAAT
Source organism: Anastrepha ludens (assembly GCF_028408465.1). NCBI lineage: Eukaryota > Metazoa > Arthropoda > Insecta > Diptera > Tephritidae > Anastrepha > Anastrepha ludens. The sequence goes on along the minus strand of NC_071499.1, from coordinate 3,584,901 downwards.
TTTGATCTCACTAAATGTCTTCCTTTACAGGCAAACGAACGGAATGGAATATTCATTGCTGCTTTTAAGTCCTGCTTCGGGTGTTCGATGAAACCATTTTCTCTATTCTGAGCTCTATTGGACGATTAAAACGACCAAAACTATTTACAGACTCGGGGAATGCAGTTTCCATGGATCCACCATTTATAGTGGATACTAATAATTAGTATACGGCTCTCGAGTGAAATCGAACTCATTTTTGTAAATTGTAGACTCTCTACTTAACATTTGTCAAAAGAGATGACAACGAACTGAGGCAGCCTAAAAAAACACTGCTGAAAACGAAATTGAAATTTGAAAGGTCTTTAGGAAAGGCATAAATAAATATAACCTTTATAAACGCCACATGTCATGCAAAATATGCCTCAGGTAAGCAAAGTTCAGTTTAACCTAAAGTTAGAAACTTATTTACTTGTTTTCTATGCTAAGTAAGAAAAGTTGTTAATGACTTTTCGTCAGAAGTAGGCAATATATAATTAGAAACAATTGCCAAAAAGTACAAACACACATACAAAACTTTCAAGGGCCGAAATCTGCCTCTTCCACGTTACCGCTCGTCAAAATGTCAAAACTTTGCGTGACTGTAAGCCTTTAAGAGACAGGAGAGAAAGAGCTTAGCAGCTCTTGTCAAAATTTGAAATAGGCAGAGATTTCTAATGAAAATTCACAGGTGCATATGTGTGTGTTAACGCTGCTGAAAAAAAATTTTAATATTTTGCAATTAAGTTGAACGAAACAACTCGTTTTTTGTGCTACCATTGAACAATTTTTGTAGCTTTAAGTAATCGAGTCAGACTAGGACTCACTTCAAGCGTACAAGAAATGCAAGCAGAGAAAAGTTTTCAATATTCCTCAAGTGAGTGCTACAGCAGACAACTTCCCCCATTTCTGCAGCTCAAAAACGCTTCCAGCCCTTCAATTCATCAAAATATGCACATCAATCCTAATTAGCTAGCACTGCTGCCAATTAATTACAATTGACCTACTTAGCAACTAAGTAATAGTCCACCGATGCATGTTGCATGACATTTCCGTCGCACATCCAAGCATGCGAATGCTTTTAAATAATTTTTAATTGAATTACCCAGAAAGTCATAAAGCATACTCGCATACTCTCGTTTCCGTTTTCGTGTCGGAAATCTCATTTTCCTGGCAATCGCCTCGCTCCTTCATATTAATGACGCATCTTTGTGCCTCAATTGTTGTAAATGTTTATTACCAAGGACAACATTTCCAGCCAGACTTTCATTGCCGCAAGTAGTAAGCAACGTTAAGCAAACTGGAACGCATTGCGGAAGGAATTCAAAAGCTAAAACAACACGAAATTCAAAACAAACAAAAAACAATAATAAAAAATTGTTTATGGACAAACGTGCGCTGACTGCAAGACGATGTTGTCGCCGCCGCCGCCGCGCTGCGAATATCTATATTACTAATGGCTCATCATGCGACTCCACGTAATTACCATTTGCATTATGGCCAAATGTCCACCCACGGGGCGTGGTCACGAGTTCATTAAAATATTCACACTGGCAGCGGCACTTGAACTACAACAACGTCTGCTTCGACGTGTGGCCACTTGCGAATGCCAGGAAAATGGAATGAAATGGAACGTCGACGACAACTGCAGTGCTCGTTTCTTTAAGTACTTGCCACATTCAACTGGCTTGCAACTATCACCGAGAAGTTGATGGGGCGCAGTGACTGTCAATTTGCCATAGGCAACAAACAGCCGCAGCCTTGAGTCATTGGATGAAGGTGCGCTGCCACCATTGGACCCTCGAGGCATTATCAACGTTTCAGCGCAACTTTTACTCCTCCAAAAACAAAGAAAGTTCAGCGTGAATGGGCAAATAAAGTGCAAAGGCGGAAATGAAAATGGAGCTATAACTTTCATTGCAACAACAAAGCGTTATGACATTCGTACAGCAATCGAGCGAAATACAGGAAACAGAAAAAGTTCACCGTGGCGTTGGTGGCACTTCTATTTTTTATTTTCCATATTTTTCTGCTTTTTCTTATTTCGCATACGTTGTTGTTGTTTTTTGGTTGTGCTACAATAGCGTCGCTTTTGCTGAGTGCAGATGACTTTGTGAATTGGGTCACATTTAAAATTTAAATGCACATTCGGTTGAGTTAACTGCCAAATGGATTTATTTATGCTTCATACACACACACACACACAGAAACACACGCAGGCACTTTCATGCGCACCGAGTGCTTAAGTTTATTTACGCACAGCAGCTTTGTTGCCAAATTTTAATCGCATACCAAATTGCTACATAGTAATGCAAAGCGTTGAACAACTGCAAATTTTACAACTTTTTTTTTTTTTGTAGCCACTAGAGATGCCAATCCCGTGAAAGAAAGAAGGCGATTAACAATCAATTTATTTCAATATCCAAGCCACTATTGACGACATACGACCAGATTTATAAGAAAAAGTAGTCAAAAATTGGTCTGATCGAATGAACCATTAAACTCGTGGCCACGACGGACACATGCAGGATATCATTTTCTAAAAATAAGAGCCGTGAAATTATCTACCATATTATAATGAAACAATTCACTCCAACAATATTTCTGTTTTGTACTACCATTTTAAGTTCCCGAGCTCTTAAAAACACCCGATATCATAATATCTATTTTAATGGTATTTCTTCTATAAATTGTTGATGTACAGGATATAATCCTATGATAAAGAAGAAGTAAATAATATTCATTTTTATTTAAAACATAACATATATTTTTTCATACAGAATTTGTGTATATAAAAACCCTGTTTTACACTTGCCGGAAAAATTTAAAAAATCCGTCAGTGCTCAAGCATCTAAAAGAAGGATTCTGGAAGCAGGTTTAAAATGCTCAAGCCCAAACGAAACCGTGGCTTTCAGCAGAAATCAGAAAAGTATTGAGAATGAGCTCTCCAACATTTATGGAGGAAGATTGGCCGAATGCTCCGTGGTCTGATGAAACGAACTTCGAGGTAAACTTATTTTACATCGTTTTAAAATATCGAGGAAATAACACAAATCTTATTGTACAAAACGATTAGTTTTCCTTTCCTTCAGGCGTTCGTGAGGCGACGGGTTGCAGAGGAATACTATCCGGATTTGCGGGGTACCCACTGTTAAGCATGGGGGAGGCAGTATTATGATCTGGGACTGTGTGGCTGCTGATGGTGTCGGCGAAAGCCGATGGTGTATTAGAAACTGTAATTTGCCTTCGTTAATCTGCATTTTCGGCGACACTAATTTAGGTAGAGTTCAATTCCAACAAGACAACGCTCCTAGCCACTAAACAACGACTACGGTGCGTTGATTTAAAGCGCAACATAAAAGAACACAGCAACACCGCAAACAGGCCTGAAAAAAACTTTAATTCAGCAAGCAAAGCTTGTACGCAGCATGACCCAGAGGATTGCAGTTGTGATCAAAGCAAAGGACGGACCAACTAAATATTAATGTTCTTATCACTAAAGCCCTTTATTTGTACTTATTTATTAATAAAAGATAATTAACATTTTTTTAAAACGAGAAATTCAGTAGGTAATTAATGGGCTGCCTTATACTTTTGACCAAGGCTGTATTTACTTAAATAGATATTAGCATAGAAGGTGGTTTCACTGGCTCGATCTCACGAATGGCTTGCTCAATATTCGCCTTACAAGCCTTAATCCTTAACGAATTCTTCGCATAACGACATCGAATTTCAGTTCCGAGGTGACTAACTGCCAACGGTGAGTCGACTGATAACACAATTACCGAACTTGGTGCACACAAAATCAGTTGTGGCATGGACTGTGTGACATGTGCGCTACGCACCGTTCTATTGAAACCAAAGACAGCCCAAATCTACCTCTTTAACTTTTGACCACATAAAATCGTTTGTCTTGACTCTGTAGTGCTTAGAATCTACCGAAAATTCATAGAAAAATGGGCCAAAACTGGCATCAAACTGTCATTCTCTGAACATTCAGTGGCTTTGTGGTGAGCAATTGCGGGTTTTCCGACCCGCAGATGCCGCAGTTTTGCTTAATAACAAAGCCACCAAGATGAAAATTCGCTTCTTCAAAAAAGATGAGTTTTCGAGCAAAATCGTTATTTAATAAGTTTTTCCCAAAATTTTTCAAGTGTAAAGTTATGCATTTCGTTCCGGGGAGATAAGATATTGACTTCCAGCCAAGGTTTCCTGCATGGAAGAACTTCTATGACGAACTTCAAAATAACATATAATATGATTAAGAAAATGCATTATTTGGATCACCCTGTACAGCTATTCAAGGGGAATAAAAGGCTCCTAAAGAAGCCATTTTTTTGAGTTTTGTATTTGGTGAAACAAGTTATGAGTCACAGCATTTCAAAATAGTTTCACCTTTAAAAGTCCGCTAAATTATTCAGTGAAAGGTGAAAAGTCGGAGAAGGTGGCTAAAACAACGATTCATATTTATGAGCCGAACTCAGCAACCGGTTGATTCCAATTATTTTGTTCTGATAGGCCAGCCATCGCTTAAGTTGGCAAATTCATGGAAATCCGCAGATCGGATCGACATATGAGCACTTATTCCATTACCCGGGAATCGAAAATTCATCAGAACATTTTTTAGAGCCATTTGCATAAGGATGGTCCATTATAACTACGCATTTATATTATTTGCATGGTTTCAACCGAAAACCCTTTCAAAGCTTTTTACTTCACCTATCATTAATCTTCAATAGACTACCTCAGTTTCTGCAAAATTTGCCCCCAGCAATAACTCTCACCAATATCCTCGAATTACGCTTTCCATTCATATTTTATTTCCCTCAATTATCCGCTTATTGCCATAAAAACATTTCACATTGCCAATGCAATTTTTTCTTAAATATTTCCGGCATCGACTGGCATTTGTTTTCATATATTTGTACATTTTTACGTTGTGTGTCACACAGGTCAATGACGAATATACCTTTTTTCAACTTTTTTAACTTGTTTCATGTATATTCAATATGTATGTCCAAATAAAAGTTTTAACACTGAATGTCGCCTTGCATTTGACAAAAACATTCTGTCAAAATACTACCGGAATTGTTCTATAAAACGCAAAATAATTGTTTAATCATCAAACTTTATTTTGTCGCAGCAATACGCTTAGTTCGCTTTGTTCGAAGCAATACGCTTAGGCCAACGATTAGTCCAATCATCAAAGCACCTTTTAAACGCATTTGAAGAGTTCTTCTTCAGCTCCTTCAGCGAATTCTCCTTAATGGCCTCTATCAACTCAAAGTGCGCGGATGCCACCACAGTGGCAATTTAAGGGTTGGGAAAAGAATAAAGTCACAGGCGGCTAACTCCGGTGAATACGGTGGTGTTCGGTGATATTTGTCGAGTTTTTGGGCAAAACAGTGTTCACAATAAGAACCTTGTGAGACGGTGTATTATCAGGGGGCAAGAACGAGTTTTCTTTCCATAAATTGAGCCGTTTCCTACGCACTTCCTTCCTTCTCTCTCAACCGTCGTATTACTTCCAAATAATATTCTTCATTTACCGTAGAACCATTTGGAACGAATTCCGAGTACACAACACCATGATAATCAAAGAAAACGATTAGTATAACTTTCACTTTTGACCGACTTTGACGTGGTTTTTTGGGTTTCGGCTCATGTGGATAGCGCCATTCAGCCGCCTGTTGACTGGTTTGGATGTCAAACTCATATACCCACGTCTCATGATCTGTTATGAAGCGCTGGATAAACGTTGGGGCCGAATTCACTTGCTCAAACATGTCTTCAACCACCTTTTTCCAATGAATTTTTTGAAAGAGATTCAACTCTCTTGGAACGAGTCGAGCAGCCACGAGTCTCATACCCAATTGATGGTGTAAAATGTTACGAATTGATTCACGAGACACGCTAAGGTCACGAGCTACCTCCCTCAAACTTAAATGACCATCTCCTTGACTTTGTTGGCGTTTTCATCCGTTGAAGACGTTAATGGGCGCCCTTATCGGAGCAAATCTTCCACGACTTCTCGGCCCATTGCAAAAGCCTTATACCACTCGTAGACCCGTGTTTTTGATAAACGACACAGGCCATAGACTTTCTGCAACATTTTCAATGATTCGGCATACGAATTCCCGTTAAAAATACAAAATGTATGACAAATTCTTTGTTCAATATTTTTATCCATAGTGAAAATCGCTGAACACACCTGCGTTTGACTGATATAATTAAATGCCAAAAAGAAGCTAATTGACAGATCACACTAACACTCTGCGACACTATAGAGGACAGTGTGTAACGCGCGCTTTTTAAATGAACAATTCCCAATATTTTTTTGACAGAATGTATTTTCTGGTAGCGAAAAATAACAATACAAAAATTTGGAAAAATAGTAAATCATAATATTTTAATTCCTGCTCAAAAGCGCATCAAATTTTTTTCATAGCCCCACACAAATACGTACCTGAAATGTTTGAGTGAGAATACTTGTTGAAAATTAAATTCAACGAGAGTATAAATCTCAAAGCACATTTTACTGAAAACCAAACGCAGAAGTGATGGGAGTAGATTCAGCGAAGCGATTTGCGATTTGCAGTCCAATAAAGAAATCAGGCATCAAATTTGGTCAACTCAGTGAATATCCAAAAAAACGTCTATGCCGACAATTGCCTTTCAGCTCATTCAATCTAATTCTAAATGAAATTATACCAGAATAGCTAACATGTGCAGAAATGCTAGTAAACTGACCCTAAGCACCGAAATCGCCTCGGTTAGTCCGGAGGAAAGAAGTACTCAAAGTACTTCTACATATACACTGCTTTTGGCACCTAAAGACGATCTGATACCCACAATTTCATTTTGAAGCAGTCCAGAATGCATTCCGGGAGGTTTGGCGGATATTTTCTTTGCCGATGGGTCCAAGAATGAAATAAGGCCTGGAGCCGGATTGTACTTAAACGATAGTAATAAGTATCACTATGCTATGGGGGAAATGGCAACTGTTTTCCAAACGGAAGTTTTTGCCTTCCTGAAAGTAGCCGAATGGATAATCGGCAGGAGATGGAGCTGGAAACAGATTGGAGTTTACAGTGACAGTCAGGCTGCACTGAAAGCCCTGGAGAACGCGAAGCAAACTTGAAAGATTGTTCAAGAATGTAAGAAGAAGCTTAATTCTGTTGCAAGACAAAACAGGCTTGTACTTATATGGGTTCCGGGACACTCCGGTGTTCAATAAAACGAAATTTCCGATGAATTGGTCAACCGTGGATCAGAGGTTCTCCCACAAAGGCCAGAACCAATAATTGGAATCAGTTCCGCAGGAACCATGAATTGGATCAGCGATTATGTATGCAATCTACATAAAGAGCGATAGTCCGGTCTAGAACGTTGCAGAACTGTAAAGTGTTTTGTGACAAGTCCGAACAGAAAACTGTCAAACTTTCTACTAAAACTTGGAAGGAAAGACGTTCGGTTGATGGTGGGTATCATTACAGGACACAACAAATGGGGTCAGCATATGACCACCATTGGAATCATTGAGGACCCAATGTGCCTATCGTGCGTGGAGGAGACGGATAGCACTGAGCACTTTCTCTGTGAGTGTCCTGCCTTTGCTAGAGCGCGACTACGGGTATTGGGTTCCGATGTCGTGAGAATGAGTAATATTCGTTCTCAAAAACTGGAGGATATTTACAGATTTGCCAAAGAATCTGGAAAATTGTCACAGGACTAACTATCTCTATCTCTGTCTATATTCTTTCCTATCTCTTTCTCTGATACTTTTCTCCTTCCCTCCTTGACTATCTACCTTCTTTCCAGAGCTTTAAATACAATGGGCTTTTCAGCCTGAGTGTTTTAGGAGCCCCCAAATCTCCTGGTGCTCCTTGGCTCAACCTTTTCAAATTTCATTTCAGTTTACATATTCAAGCCCATAAACATTTATAAATAAATATATAAATATAATATATACATTACAATTGTTGCTTTTGTTTTCATTTGATGGACGATTCAGTAATGAAAAGTTGTGTAAAGTTTGACAGCTGATTTCGGATGCTACTTAGCCCACTGATGCAATTTGGAAGTAAAGGAAAAATGGGCATAAGTTGATCCCCTTTCTAAAAGGTTGTAAAAACTAAAAAGCGGTCGAGACGAATATCCTAAATTCAGAAGCTCGTAGCTTAACAAACAATTGGGATATCTAAAACCACACAGATATAAAATACAGCTTAACTAAGACTTTTCAACTTAATTGTTGGATTTTAACGATTTTTCCAACTTTCGGTACGCTTCACGAAAGCTTTGACAACCTGACAACCTTAAAAACTATAAGTTCCCCACAAAATATATATTTCCTCAATTATCAGAAGACCTTTGTTTATATACGTACGGATTTTCAGTATTTCCTGTGCCATATTGTTCAGGCCCAATGAATTGTTTTGGTTGGGTTTTCTAACTATTTGGATTTCACAAGTCGTAACTTAAGACGGGCAAATTCGTTTTCCCTCTTGAAACTCACGATAATCAGCGTGTGATCTAAATCAATTCAATTCTTTTAATTAAAACTACACTTAAAAAAAGTATTCACTCTATTTGCGTGAAACTGTCAAACAAAGCATGGGGTCGAGCTCCTTCCAGCAATGCAAAACTGCAATAGTCAGCAGAAGAGCAACACTAGACAACTTCGCCCTCTTCCGATCTGGACCGATCTAGAAATCCATAGCCGAAAAGAGGTGCACGTAAACTTTTTCGCCAGGTTACAATGAAGTGCCCTATGATTTTACCCATTCTTTTCTTTTCATTTTATCTTTTGCGACATGAAGAGAGCGTTAAGGTTGTCCTCTTTTGCCCACGTTTTGTGCCACAACAAAAACTTTTTAGCAAAAGTTTTCTTTTCTATGCCTTTGAGTTGTTGTTGTTGTTGAGGTGGTTGAACATTTCCACTGAAATGCTCCTAATTAGTGACCAGTACCGTTTTACTACCACTATCTCGTGTGATGATGTATTTTTTTTTTTTTGTTTCCAAGTCAGATCCATTTAGTGAGGTCCAAGTATAGCAGCAAATCCTTTATCTCGATGTCTGTGATCTCCTTAATTTGCTGTAGGAAGGGCTTACCGAAGGATCGGAGTCGTGCCCTGACTAGTCGCATAAATAGTGGAAAAGACTTTCCTTTGCCCCTTCCGCTTGACAGCTTCTGCAGATAGGATTGAAGTGTAGATTGAGTCTAGCTGCATGATCCCCTACTTTCCAATAGCATGTAAGGGTTGCAGTGATGCGTGAAATGTTTGGCCGAGAACATCCTAGCAGGTCATTCGTCCTTTGGATTTTATATGACGGCCATGTGTTTTTTGTTGTAATACATGTAGGTATTTGCTTCCATCTTCTTTCGGCTAAAGCATGATAGTGTGAAGCAATGGATGCTTTTAATGTGTTCAGTGGGGTGGAGACTGCCACCACCTCTGCTATGTCTAGTGTCGAACCTTTTCTTGCCAGCTCATCCGCTATCTCATTGCCCCGTATGTTCCTATGACCGGGAACCCATATCAGAGTAATTTCAAGCCAATGGCTGTAAGACCAGTTTGGATGAAATGTAGTTGGAGTTTAAGGCCTTAATAGCTACTTGACTGTCTGAGAAGATATGTAGCTACTCTTGCACCAACTTCCTTGTTGAGCTCTATTTCTCTAGAATTTGCAGGTGAAAATTAGACATCTTACATCACCTTTGTTTCTTACTTGATTTCTCGAAATAATATTGAAATTTTGTTTCGATTGTGCAAAATATTTATATCTATTATGTATAATTAACATAACGAATATTTAAACAAAAAAAAAATTACGTTTTTCTCCCTAACTTATTTTCGCTGTCCCATCTTTCATTTGATTAAACAAAAGGCAAAGGTGAATAATCAATTGGCATTTTGCTTAGTTTTCTTCTTCACTACTCCTAGCCGCATATGTAAATATGTAAATACAATTCCATATATGTATGCACGTGCTCGAACGCACTGACTCACGTTTTTTTCGCACTTTTCGCTTCAGGCTACTTCGCTGAGGTTTCTCCTTGTTGCTAGCGCTAAATTACCTGTAAACAAATACTCTCCTCATAATTATGCTAAAGTGCCCAACGGCGCCAAGTGTATTAATAGCTTTTGTTTTTTAATGATGCTATAATCGCTCTGATTGCACAAGTTGTTATATACTATTACCCGTGAATCGGCATTTGAAAAATGTTTACATTTATGTACATTGGAAATTTATACAATGAATTTGTATGCAAATTTCAAGCTGCTGCTTAAATAAAAGCATTAAAGTTAAGAAAAAAATTCGCAGCGCCGGAATGTGGCAGAAAGATAAACATTCGGTTAAGTGAAAAGTTCTGAAATATCTTTGTCCATATTACAAAACTGTTGCGGCCGTTCGGAGAACGTAGATTCAAATCTCTCCAAGTGTATTTCTGCCATAAAAAAGCACTTCATTAAAAAATATCTGCCGTTCAGAATCGGCTTAAAACTGTAGGTCCCTCCATTTGTCGAGCAACATCAAGACGCACGCCACAAATAGGAGGAGGAGTTCGCCCGAACACCCAAAAAGGGTGTAAGCGCCAATTATAGATGGATAGATGTTACAAAATTTATAAATAGTTACAGTCTGTCTATTAAGAGCGTGGCCAAAAACTCCAATTTAGAGTTCCGTTATAAAAATATTTGAAAGCTGCTAAATAGGCATAACTTGAAAATTGAAGAGGATAACATGGACGACACTTGGTTTCAACAGAAGGGTGCAACTTGTCACACTGCCAAAGTTACACTCGAACGTTTGGCTACCGTTTTTGAAAAGCGAATAATCAGCCGAAATTCCGACATCAATTGGCCACCTTGGAGCTGTGATTTAAGCTCGTTGGACTATTTTTTGTGGGGAGCCGTTAAGGACAAATGCTATGCGAACCATCCAGAGACGATTGATGCTTTAAAACACGAAATCGAAATTAAAAATTGGGTTGATCGAATGGCCTACTGTAAAGCCAGTCGTGGCAGTCATTTGAACGATATTATTCTTCATTCATAAATGACAATGTTCAATCTTCAAAATAAAAAAAAAGTTTGATAAAATATTGACTAGTTTTTTTTTAAAGCCGATTCAAAAAGCAAATTTTACATGGCCCTTAAACCGCAAAATGGGATTGAAATGTTGGAATGGCCTTCACAGCCGCCTGAGGCCAAACGTATTGAAAATTGTTAAACAAAAACTCAAAAGAAAACAAATATGGACGTCAAATAGCTATCAACGTGAAGTCGGCGGTTACCTTCATAAATTGGTGGTGACTATTGGGCAATTTTTATTATCCAATTATAGATGGATAGATGTTACAAAATTTATAAATAGTTACAGTCTGTCTATTAAGAGCGTGGCCGAAAAACTCCAATTTAGAGTTTCGTTATAAAAATATTTGAAAGCTGCTAAATAGGCATAACTTGAAAATTGAAGAGGATAACATGGACGACACTTGGTTTCAACAGAAGGGTGCAACTTGTCACACTGCCAAAGTTACACTCGAACGTTTGGCTACCGTTTTTGAAAAGCGAATAATCAGCCGAAATTCCGACATCAATTGGCCACCTTGGAGCTGTGATTTAAGCTCGTTGGACTATTTTTTGTGGGGAGCCGTTAAGGACAAATGCTATGCGAACCATCCAGAGACGATTGATGCTTTAAAACACGAAATCGAAATTAAAAATTGGGTTGATCGAATGGCCTACTGTAAAGCCAGTCGTGGCAGTCATTTGAACGATATTATTCTTCATTCATAAATGACAATGTTCAATCTTCAAAATAAAAAAAAAGTTTGATAAAATATTGACTAGTTTTTTTTTAAAGCCGATTCAAAAAGCAAATTTTACATGGCCCTTAAACCGCAAAATGGGATTGAAATGTTGGAATGGCCTTCACAGCCGCCTGAGGCCAAACGTATTGAAAATTGTTAAACAAAAACTCAAAAGAAAACAAATATGGACGTCAAATAGCTATCAACGTGAAGTCGGCGGTTACCTTCATAAATTGGTGGTGACTATTGGGCAATTTTTATTATTTTTGCATAGAACCATTCGTAGAATTTTTTTTTTAAAGATAATCACTTTCAAATGTTGACCGCAATTGGTCGTAATTCGGTCATCCGTAATAACCAATTTTGAATGATTCACTGGAGAACTTCGGTCGGTATCTCGTGAATAACTTTAGTAATGTAGGCTTCCAGTGCCTTAATCGCAACTGGTCCAAAGCTGTGATATCACACGAGCTTGGTGGCTAATCCACTGGTCGGAGACAAGAGATAAATTGCTCACCAAAACGACGACGCAGTAAATCCATTGTTTCACGGGCTGTATGGCAAGAAGCGCCGTCTTGTTGAATCCAATTGTTGTGGAGACCACGGGCTTCAATTTTCGGCATCAAAAAGTCGTTTACCATGGCATGATTGCGTTCGCCATTCACTGTTAGAGGCCAGCCGCGTCTTTGCAGAAATATGGTCCGATGATTCCTCCACCCTATAGGCCGCAGCAAACTGTTGTTTTCAATGGATGGAATGGCTGTGCTTCGGGTTACTCTTCAGCCCAAATGCGATAATTTTGCTTATTGACACAGCCATTAAGCCAAAAATAGGTCTCATTGCCGAACACCATAAGTTGGCCTAAGACTTTTCACAGAGCATCAATTTTCCTAATGGAATTGAACGATTTGCAAATGTTGTTGAGGCGTAAGTCTTTCCCTGACGAAATGTCAATGAATACCGAAAAAAGCATATATTTAGTTTGACAGTAGTCTCGTGTTGTCACTCAAAAAACCCCTATTGGGAAAAGTATCTCCAATCTGATAACTCTTTAGTTTGCAAGTTATGGTGGTCACGCTTCTATTATGCAGACTGTGTAAAATTTATGTAGCGTTTTTTTTTTTTTCGACGATGTAATTAAGATATTCAAGTTTATATGGATTAGTTTGGTCCCTTGCCAATGAATGCGTGCTCGCATGTCGGCCCGGCGCAAATGTTTTCATTATTTTATCGGCGTTTCTGATGATTGCCCTATCAGGGGTGGTACCTCATCTTTTAACGTCCGTATTATAACAACTGTATCGATCAACCTATACCCGATTGGCATAAAATTCACTAGTCCTATTCGGGTATAAAAGGCGACTATGGCCGATGGGTATTAAGAACAACTAGTCTCATTTCGCACCCCTCCGGCTAGAAAGGGTTGCAATTAATATTTCAACGCACCTAAAACTGGTATTAGTCCCACGGCTCATCCCATTATTTGGATTTAAACAAAACGACACAGACAAGCACTTGCGGTGAACGCTTTTAAGTAATTTAAATGAACTTTTCATTAATTTTCATTGCCAGTGAAATGTTTTGCCACCACAGTCGGTTTGTTGTCTTTCCAAGCTATTAAACCAACATTAAATTCATTTTCATTAATGCGCTCGCAAAAACCAATAGCAGCAGTAACTCACCCAACCATCGCTTCTACACACCTACACAGACACATGCGAATGAATGTCTTCACGTATTTCAGGATTTGTGCAAAAATAAACGTTTGCCTATTCGTGGTTTTTGGTGCCTGTATCCCACTTGTTCGTCATTGGCAAATGTCTTCTTTGACATATCCGTCTCAGCACCGTTTGCCATCTAAAATAACGATTTTGGTAAATACTTTAGTCTTTCCGAGCTCAACAATATTGGTTGATTTCCATTTATTCCGACATCTCCATGGCTTTTACAATTAAAGTAAAAGTTTTTTGCTACAAAATTTACTGCTCCAGTGGCCACTTGGGCAATTAATCTTCTAGTGCTCTCACTTGCTACCTCTTCCTAGCCCAACAAAATTCGTTAAAAGCATTTTTACTTGCCAATTTAACAACACACCTCCCATTAAGCTACCAAAGCCGTCACGACCTGATGGCATGGAACTAAAAATGATAAATTACCCTAATGGGCGAACAAAACTATGCAAAATGGCATGACGTTGCGAACCGGACAAAAAGCGTTTGGGCATACATTTTTGGAAAGAGTACAGTGTGTGGCGAAATAGGAGGACAAATAAATTCCTCAATTATTTCCGACCACTTTACTCAAACCAAACTCTTTGCACTGGGGAGAAGAACTAATTAAACGGTAAATTATGCGAAATTAAGTTTTAAAATTGCGGTCACCACTTTTCACTGGAAACTCCTATTCCAAGTACTCGTCTTTCTCACAATCAATTACGTCAGTCAATCAATCACTTTGTGAAGTTACTACAGTAACCGCAAATCAAAAGTTTATTTGCTGACGGACAATGATATTAGTGGCAACAGGAACAAGGGCAAGAATACATATCTACTGGTGCAAAAGTATGTAAGAATCACAGCTAGCACATAAGAAGTGCTTCTGTAGCTAGGCTTTCAAAAATTTGATGGGTAAGTGGGCACTAAGGCATGATCCTGCTGAGTTCAAAGGCGTTCTACTTTTAGTCCAATTCACTTCTCAGATCTTTCAAAAGCTTATTTCTTTCAACATAAAAAAGGGAAAGTTTTGCTATCATCATCAAATGTAAATTTTGTGCAGGAACTCCTTTTTTTCTGAAAACAAATATTAAACCAAAGACGCTAAATGTGAAGGCTTCGAAGAGACCCTAGCGTAGGAAGCAAGATTCTTACAAAATGGCTTATCGGCATCCTTTAATATCTTTTATTATAGCATAGAATGCTCTCGTAAACTAATACCTTCTAGTCCTCAAGTTCTTAGAGGAATCTACACTTTTTTGTGTCACTACATAAATAGACTCCTGCTTCGATTCCATTTAATAGTGACGAATCGAAATTTTGTGCCTACATAAACTTGAGTTCACAAATTCGTCCCTGTCCTCACAACACAGATTCCAAATCTTGCGCTGGTATTAGCCACACTAAGATAATATTCAAGAATACTCAAAATGATCGTAGATGTTATTCCAACCATTTTTATGAATTTTTGCTTTTCAAACTTGTGGTTTCCAGAAGAAGTAATTTGGAAGATGTTGCCTGAAATGGCAGCTCTGCGCACTGATTGTCTTCAATTGACTCTATATCGAGTTTCAGTAAACTACACATCTTATGAATAATCAGTTTTGTAATATAAGCAGAGGCGTAGCGAGCTTTTTCAGCGCCTGAGGCAAGGTGACAATTTAGCACCGCGAAAAAAAAGTTCTATATTATATCCGTACGATTTCGGCGCCCTCTTGATCTGGCGCCTGAGGCGGCCGCCTCACTCGCCTCGCCCACGCTACGCCACTGAGTTTAAGGGTCCATGTAATCAGAAGACATCTCTTCCAAAGGATCTATCCAGCCAAATCATAAAAGTCTTTTTAATAAACTCCACTCAAAAGAATGTTTGCTCAACATAGATCCCTCAAGCATTTATCGAAACACCAAAAATTTTACCAAAACTAAAACTAAACGACTTTGGGCACAACTTTCATAAGGAACACTGGTTATTTTTTTCTTTATTTAAGTTAAGTCAATGGTA
The DNA here is from genome assembly GCF_028408465.1 of Anastrepha ludens. NCBI lineage: Eukaryota > Metazoa > Arthropoda > Insecta > Diptera > Tephritidae > Anastrepha > Anastrepha ludens. The sequence goes on along the minus strand of NC_071499.1, from coordinate 3,569,347 downwards.
GCAATCTTACTGAGTAGATTTACAGGGTACAAATGCTTAAGAACTAAAATTAAATATACAGTTTATTTGACAAATAATAAATCTGAATAAGTGCCTTAAATAAAGGCCTTGGTATCGCAAAATCAAGATCAAGACTTCTAGAAAGCCGATGAAACGCTTCAAATTCTCTTGTAAAAGGGGCGAAGGTTATTAGATCTGAAAACTTCAACATAAAATGGGTTACAAGAGCGAAGTACTCCATTAGGAACATTGAACTTATTTGGCCGAGTAGATCCGAAAAGTTAATGGTGCCAGATATTATTTCGTATTTACGCATTAAATTTCGAACAAGTCGTCGGATCTCAAATAATAGAACATTGGTAAGCACTGCATGATCGCAAGGGACTATCAAAATGCAAGCTTTGAAGAGCTAAACGCACAAACCTACGTTAAACTCTTTCAATTCTAACAGAATGCGAGGAATACATTCGATTCTAGGCGACGGAGGCACACTCCAACTTCGAGCGGACTAAAGCATTATGTAAGATTTTTCCAGTATATGGATTGTTGTTTTTGTTGCTGTTGTTGTAGCAGTAACTTTGGCCTGTCAGTGTAGTTTAATCACCGGTCCAGGAAACTAGCTGTTTCGACAGGTTGAGCCCACAGGGGTGTTAGATGAGTGGGTTTGGTGGGGCATGTGAAAAGGTGGTTAGTGTCGTGCGGGGTGCCTTAACATACCGGAAATGTGTTTAGTATGCCGGGGTCGATTCTGGACAAGTAGGTGGTGGTTGGGCACCGATAACAGCATTCGGGGGTCGGGAGCTTAGGAAGATGGTAATGGTCTCCCGATGAACGTCGTTTATGGTCTGTCTGCACACTGTCCGATCAAGTAGCTGTCTGTCTGTTTTGTCTTGGATCTCGTCCGCGTAATTGAGGGGATATATAATATGCAAAACCACTAGTGCATTAAAACCACTAGCACAGCATCGCAAAAAAGGCTAAGTTGGGAAATGCTTTCGGAATAATAGAGTTAATATGGGTAACGAACGTGAAAGACGAATCAAAAATAACACCAAGATCACGAATTTCGTTGACTGAGACAAGAGTTACATTTGAAACATATTAAGTTCAGGAAAGGGGATTCATGGACTTGGAAAACGTCACGTTATAGCACTTACTAGTAAAAGATTGCACTTACCTAAGACATTGTTTGTTTTGAAGAGCCCAGTCATTCAGAGCATTCAAGTCTTTCTGTAATAACAATGCATCCGATAGAGATGAGATCCTACAAAAAAGTCTTAAATCATCTTCAAAGAGTAAATATTTAGAATGCGTGAAACAACGACGAAAAGTATAAACAAGACAGGATTACTAATGATACCTTGAGGTCCTTCAGAAGTTGACACAAATGTATGCGATTTAGTACTCCCAATTTGAAAAAAATTAGGTTCTATTTGGCAGGTATGGTTTCTGTCGTAATAGAACGACCGAATGGAAGCTCAGATTATCAAGATTCCACATGAGTATTTTATGTGAGAACGTGTCAAATGCTTTCGAAAAATCGGTGTACTAAACAAGGATCAGTTAATGCTTTGATAGCAAATGGTAGCCTGTCTTTGACCGCGTCCTCAAAAAGTTTGAAACAAGTCGATAATTTAGGTATAGGCTTATAATTTGTTACTTTATTCTTTTAGTAAAGTGTAAAGATTTGAGTGATGAACGGTCAATGAAAATGCCAGTAGATAGGGAAATATTGAAGAAGCTTGAGTGTGCACAAAGTGAATTACTACAGTTTTTAAGTAAAAAATCATGTCTCCTTTGCAATCCTCCTTGTAAAGATGAAATATATACCATTAATAATACCGACCCAAAGTTTACGGTTTTGGTTGCATCAAAACAAAAATCATAGTTGGTCTTTTCTGAATCCACGACAAAATTGGATTTGAAGAATGCAGCAAAAAGGTTTACGCAGTCAGAAAAACTCTCTAAAAATTGTCATTAACTTTCACTCTGATTGGACATTCGAATTACCCTTTTTCGAATAGATGGACTTGCAGAAAATATTTTGATCTCTTTTTAACTCCTTTTCGCATCGAAAAATAGATTTATTATACAAAAATTTGTCCAGGACATTGAACTGGGCCACATAATCTATGTATTTATCTTTAAAGGCAATATTGTTAGTTTCCTTATATAGCTTAAAATTTTTGTTTCTTAGATTATTTGACGTGCTAGTATACCAGGACAGTTTATGCCCTCCAAAAATGTTCAGCTTCGAAACTTGACTTCCAATCAAGTTCAGAAATTAGAGACTTTTCCCGCAAAAACTTCCATAACCCAAACTTTCCTGCGCTGTTTTCTTGTTTAAATGCAAAAAGCAATTCCGAGCAATTCAACAAAAAAAAATCCAACCGCAGCATTGCACGCTGAATATGGCTAAATTACGCAACACAAACTATCCTAGGCGTCAGACCTCCGCTTTACTGAAAAGAGTTAACTGCCAAATCACTCCAGCAAAATAATACTTTGTCAGTGATTCCACAGTAGCTACTTGTGGTGGCAGTATATTTCGACACCTCCTCCCACCCACTATAAAAAAGCCTTTCTTTTGTTTTCTTAAGGGGTTATACGCAGTTATGACTTTCAAAAAAATCGATTTTTTTATTGCATTTTTGTAATGTACATATATTCAAAAGTATACGCACGAAATTTGAAGTAGATCTAAGCAATACTTTCGGAGTTATACCTAAATATGTAGAGATGCCTCGGCACGTTTTAAGGTAGGTATTGAAACTTTAAACGTGTTTTTTTCAAAACGACATTTTTCAAGTCGGTGTACACGATATCTCGAAAACGGCTTGTTTGATCGGTCAACCGTTTTAACTCAATCTTTAAAGATACATTTTCTAGTAATTAATCGTTCCTTTTGTAAATCTGATACTTATTTTCCATTTTATAATCAATTTACGGCCAAATTTTAACGTAAAAATCGAAATCATTTCTTTTAAAAGCTGCCATTTTGTGAAAATTCACTATTTTGATTAGCCGAACGATTAATTACTAGATAATCTAATATATTAACAAAATTTGTTTGGTTTTTTGATTTCAGATAATCCAATCCTGAGTTACGATGTACACCGTAAATCGTCTTTTTTTAAAGGAGGTTCCAGAAATCGCCTGCAGCGCGCTCTATAATCAACATTTTCATAAATAAAAAATTTTGTTACGTTCTTGAAGGATGCTTTTACAACCGCCAAAAATGTTCAAATTAAAATATTCTGCAGTTTCTTCAGGATAAATCCTTGACAACCCGTATTTTATTTGCTTCATAACTGCGTATAACCCCTTAAGTAAGTTACTTAAGATCTCTGTGAATCTTCTTCACATAACAAAAGCTTGTCACTCAAAAAACCACACCCTTTTTGCGGTAAGTGCTCACTAATGTATACTACCATAGCTTCAAGATGAGTATTCCGAAGTCCAATCGATATTAACGCCAATGGTTTTACTTGCTTAATATGGAAATTTCGAGCACTTAGGTGGGATGCCTTTGAATTGAACATGAATTGACATCCTTTCATCTGTCAGTACGCATGTATTTTACTCTCTAGTGTAGCCCAGATCTCACACATAAATCATGCACACATCAATGCATTGACACTCCAATTTCCAGCCTCCTTCCCAATACTACTACATATGGGCTCATGCATGTATATAGATATGTGTAACTGTAAAGCGATATACGGCTGGAACTTATGAATATATCAAAGGCTGAAGAATTTGTATTCAAATCATCAATTCACAGAAATCCCAAGAAGCCAGCAAATGCAAAGCTCAATCAGCAATATTTCCAGGCATCACTCAGTTCACGATGCACGATGTAGGCAACACTGGCTTATGTGCATGTGCGCTTGTGTATGTTATGCATGTGTGTGTGTGTGTGTGTAAAAAGCTCGTATCGCATGGCTTATCAGGCTAGATTCGGATTAATGCGCAAATTGAGATTCAAATTCAAATTGCAAATTTCCAATACTCGCATTCACTTCTCTTCGATGCAAATGCAAATATAAAATATATAGTACGCATGTGTGCGTGTATGTGTGCGCATGTATTGCTGCTCGCATGTCGAAATGAATTGAAATTCGAGTGTATGAGCACAAAAGACAAATAGCAAGCAAATGAAATAGCTGCTGCTCGCCCAGCAATTTAATCGAGCAGGCACATAGACACCCGTTCATAAGCACAAACACATGCTCACTTTAACTGGTATTGAAATGTGGCTACAAAATGCATTTAGTGCAACATGAGTGCATGCATCCAATACGCCAATCCCGTATCGCCCCCACCACTCTGTGCGTGCTTTCAATTGCCGTTGCAAGCAAAACCGCAGCACCGGCAACATGCAACCATTGGCAGCGAGCTGCGTACCTGTCGCCACCATGCCCAAAGTGTTCGCTGCAGCAACAATAGAGTCATCCAAACCTCATTGCTGCTATTCTCAATAATTAATGTTGCACAGTAGTTTTATGTATGTACACATGCCACCGCCTCAGGCGCCACACCACTCACTAATCGCAACGACAACATGTACCGGCTCCCGCGCTTGCGACATGAGTCGCCGTTATCGTCGTTGTTAATGCTACATGGACAACAGCATGCGTAATGGCGTCGAAACTGCATGTACCGAAAACACACCCACACACACACACAACGCAGTGGCGTTCTAGATTTCGCATTAATGGCGCTGCGCTTATTGCAGGCGTTCGTGGAGGCGAGCTAACTTAAGTGAGGGTGAAGGCGTGTGTGCATGCGTTGGTGCACGTGGATGTACCTGCGTGTTAAGTTCGCCCACAAGCTGCTTATATATGACGCGAATTCTCGTGTGACAGCCAACACAATTACATGAAATTCTCACAACGTGAGGTGCCAAAGACTTGCTGCAGCCAGCGCAAAAACTTGAATGTCAAGTTGTCAATTAGGTTTATGCTTCAATGCACAGTAATTCATGCCGACAAGTTGCAACGAGTATGAGATCCAGCTCAAAACCGTTTAGCAGTAATAGCGAGCGAAGGCAGAGGGACCGTTTGACCTTACTTTCGTCAAAAAAAATGCAATGCATCAGAAAGTTCAAAAATACGTGTTTGAAGAGGTTCCAGTTTCAACAATTAGGCAAATTCATAAGAAGTAGAAGCATTTGACCTTCAAGATACCAGAATGGGAGGAGAAGAAAAGCTTATTCTTGGAAAAGGAATCATCCGGCACAAGTAATTTGAATTGCATTGAATTTCTTCTCCTTTGAGGACGTACTTATTAGTAAATATTTAATCTGATGCATTTGGTTCGAATGGTTTACCTATTAAATTCATTACAACGTTACCATCCATTATTAGATATCTTATATGAGACTAATCACTCAGTTAGAACTCATTTACTTCGAGGGACGAATTCTAGGCAATTACTACTATAACGATAAACGCCTATGACTTGGTCCTGATGGTATCGGGACCGTTTCCTTCAGTCATGGCTGAGATTTCTGAAAAGTCACTGGCTATACTTAGTCGCTGGGCTGCCACCTGCGGTCTTCGAGTCAACTCTGACAAAACGGAGCTGGTGCTATTTACCAGAAAATATAAACCTCCAGCCTTTCGACTTCCCAAATTAAACAAGCACGTTCTCCCACTTTCATCGGAAGTTAGGTATCTTGGAGTGATACTTGACTCCAAACTATACACATTGCTACACATTGAAAATCGGGTAAAGAAGGTCAGTATAGCCCTCTACTCCTGCAAATGTATGTTCGGTAGAAAATGGGGACTCAAGCCACAGGCCGTGCTGTGGATGTACAACGCAGTGGTTTTACCAATTTTAACGTATGGATGCTTAATTTGGCGGAAAGCACTTCGGAAGGGCTATAATAACACTAAACTGGGGAAAGTGCAAAGGACTGCATGCATTGGCATCACCGGAGCATGTAAAACTTGCTCCAGTGCTGCTCTGAATTTCCTTTTGCACTTGCTTCCCATCGACTTTTCCGTCATGTCCATCGCAGCTCAAAGTGCAGTTAGGTTAAAGGAGATTGGCCTCTGGAGCCAATCTTTCAAGGGACATGGTAGCATTTCCGGGCAGTTAACACCGTATTTCTCCGAACTTCGAAAAGATCTCTCTATCCGCAAACTGGAGTTTGAGGGTCGTGCTAGGGCAATCTTTCCAAATAAGCAGGATTAGATCGAGGGTAAAATCTGCGCCGCAGCGGCTTGCACCTCTGTCTTCACTGACGGTTCAAAGATGGAATCGGGAGTCGGGGCAGGGAGGGGGTTTCTCTAAATCAACCAATTTATCCACATCCTTTAAACTGCCGAATACTGCTAGTGTTTTCCAAGAAGAAGTCTATGCGATCCTTCAGACATGCAAAATGCTTAGGGAACGCGGGTGCGAGAGAGATATTAAAATTGTCTCCAATAGTCATGCTATGGTGCAGAACGAAACTAAGAAACTCCTGTACGGAGGAGATCAAATCTTTTGGGTGTGCAGGTAACATTTCTCTGATCTGGGTTCTAGGACATAGGAACATAGAGGGAAATGAAATCGCAAATGAGCTTGCCAGGAAGAGTACTGAATTGGCCTCAGAGACCTCCTACCCGGTCATCGGCATCCCCGACAGTTGTTAAAGGGGAACTGCACAAATTATTTCTCAGGAAAGCGCAGAAACGATGGAGCTCCATTTCTTCATGTACTATTTCGAAAACTCTTTGGCCCCAATACGATATTCGAAAGACTAAGCAAGTCCTTTGGACTCCTCGCCATTCAATTTCCAAACTTGTAGCTGGCACTTCAACCATTTCTCCTACCTACGATAAACGCCAATAGTGCATACAATCAAATGTGCTCAATATGTAGAACTAATAAGCAGTCACAGGATTAGATCTATAATGGGCGGCGACTGTAATGCCAAACATACGCAATGGGGATCACGACTCCCAACGACCAAAGGGAGAGAACTTTACGATACACTTAAAAACACAGGATGCATTTCTATATCGACGAGCAGACCAACGTACTGGCCAACAGATCCTCAGAAAACACCGGATTTAATTAAATTTTTCATTCCTGAAAAGTCTGAACCGCTTATGTAAGCGTTGAAAATGGCTTGAGTGTGTCTTGAGATCACTCTCTTATTTGTTTAACTCTGCACCAAAATATTATGACAATACAATATCTATTTAATCTGACAAGCCACCCTATAAATTGGGATTGCTTTAAACAAATCTTGGAAGGTAATTAACACAAAAGATCATCTCGACGACGAAGTACTTCGATTAATAAATGTTATCCAACACGCAGCTTGGCAGAGTACACCTATCATAAAGAATATCGTCTCAGGTCACAAGTATATCAAAGAAATAAATTAAACGATATTGCAGAAACGGAAAATGCGAAGAAAATAGCATCAAACACAACCACCTCTTGACAAAAGGGGCATCAGCTGCCTGTTAGTTGGCTAAATGAGAGTCCAGAGTATTGTTTACAAGCAAACGGAACCATTTTGCCGAGAGTAAACGCGAAAAAAGAAAATCGGTAATGGATTTCAAAAGTAATAGTGTGATTGCATTATGTTTGGCTGAAAAATCACAACCAACGATTGTTCGTGAGCTTGAGCACCTTAAAGTAAATAAAGTTTTTGTTTATCGCACCATTACCCGTTAAAATTATACTGATAGCATCGCGAAAGCTTATGGAGGTGGTCATCAAAAAACTGCAACGTCACGTTAAATAGTTCAAAAAGTGAAGAAGCGACTTGAGCGAATTCTCCGACGAAGTGCCAATCAAATGGCGAAAGAACTGGAAATATCTGACCATAGCATCCGCTTCATACTGATAAATTATCTCAAAGTCAAGCCTTACAAGATCCAAAAGTCGCATGATCTCACACCAAAGCAGTAACAAGTCAGACTCGAGCGAGCGAAGTAGTTGCTTCGCTTGGCCGAAAGCGGTCAGTCTCCGATTTTTTGGGATTTCGGGCACCAAACCGAGACAATTGGAGGCATATGCTGTAGCAGGCTAATACCCGACCAGGGTTTTCTAGCCAACAATGATGATGATGATCTCTTTAAAAATACTTGTAGTAAGTTTGTGTTGGCTATCGTCGCATTCGACGTCTCCCACCCGTAAATTAACGATGATTTTACATTAGAATTAAATATTTTAAGTTTTTCAATTTTATTTAAACGGAGTTTCAACGCCACTTTTCTTCTTTTCCAACCCTTCTCACATCTCAACAACCAATAAATTCAGTGAAACCCTTCAGCAAATGGGCAGGCCGCCTTTACTCTGGTGCAGCAATTGCCTTCATTGCTTTTAATACCCTCAATTAGTAAATCTTAATTTGCAAATGTTATTTGATATCAAGCGATTTATAACGTTTCCATCAACAGCAGCTGTTATGCAATTAATTATGTTCACCATTGGATTCGCCGTTGTTTGAAGAAAGTCTCAGCTCATAAAGTTCGTTAAAATACATAGCAACTAAAAATAGGAGAGAAAAGAATACCAAGCAAGAAATTTAAGCCGATAAGAAGAAATACAAAAACAATGCAATCGTCGTTGACCCGGTCGTGTGGCAATTATTTCTCCAGTCTTTGGCTACTGCAAGTTCCCGCATTGTTGATCTTCTTTAAGTATTTTTTTTTGTTTGGTCACCGCGACTTCTGCTGCTGTTACGTGGCTTCCGTCTGTTATGCTGCCAGGCGTAGTTCTTAATAGATGATTTTTAGATTTGTGAGCTTTACCGTACAGGAATTAAGTCGCCCAAACGCTGCTCTGGCTTTACTTGGCCGGTTATTGACATTTTTCTCGGCTCTGGCCTTTAGTTGTTATTGTGCATCCGAAGTAGTAGAAAGTATCAACATATTCCACTAGATGACCCTCGATCTGTATCTGCTTACGTTAGGAGTGATTGGCTCTCACGTCCTTGGTTAACCGTTATCCCGTTCTAGCAGAACCAGTGGATTCACCTTCGCTGGTATGTCTGTGAGAGAGTAAGCATATGTCATCGGCAAAGTTCAAGCCTTCAAGCTGTCTGGAGAAGTTCCGAATGATATCTCTTTTTTGCGAGGTTAGTTTGGTTATTCCATCGTCTAGGACGGTTGCAACGAGTAGTGGCGAGAGAGAGCATCCTTGTCCCTCCAACGTTTGATGTGGAAGATTTTCTGATTACACTATTGTCAAGTACTGCCAGCACCGAGTTTTCGTACCTTACTCTTATAAAACTAATCAGTTCCTGGGAGCTCGTCTGCTGTATGTAAAACGATACCCATATTGCGCTTTCTTTGATTGTATGGAAGACTTTCTTAAAGCCGACGAAAAGCATGTAGAGTGGCGAAAGCCATCCAATTGATTGCTCGGTGAGTTCTCAATTCGCTGTAGTCTTTCTTAAAAATTTCTTCAGAAGTGTTATTCCCCTCCAAGGTTTGCAGTGTCGTATGATGCCCTTCTTTGGTAGTTCCACAAAGGTGCCCTTGATGATAGAGGATACAGTACTTCAGCTGAAGTTAGCGGATCAGCCATTAATAATTCGGCTTGAACACCACCTGCTCCTGCTGCCTTGTTTCTTTTATTTTTAAACTTGCATCCTTAATTTCCATTATACTGGGAACGTTTATTGGAATCTTTTCGGGCTTAGTGTTGCACGCTTCAGCCGCGAACGATTCATAAAAGTGGGTGACGTTACTAATTTCCTCAAAATGTTCTTTCTATCGCTGGATGTGTTTATCATAGCTCGTTAGTAAATTGCCCGTTTTGTCTCTGGCTAATTGGTTCCTTGTTCATGTGTTACTAAAGCGCTTTTCTCAACTTCAGTACGATCGAAACAGGAGTACGATCGATTGTCTGGAGCCCGAATTATTAAATTTTCATAGATAAGCTACAATACATTCAAAATATTTTTTGCATTAGAAAAGGTTCGATGGCACTCATTATATTCTCCCCCCCTACAATAGTCGTAGAGTGGGGAACTCACGGTAGTTTTAGAAAAATTCTAAATTAAATACTCATTTCTATTTAACTGCTCACTGGGTGCATTTTTAGTCCATGTTTGTCTGAGGTTAAGCTTAATATTCCCTCTAGTATACGGAGGTACTTTAGGCCTCTTTTTTAAAACCATGTAAGATAAAATTACGACATTAATGACAAAATGGTAAAGTCTTAACTCATATTCTAGTACTTCTGATATATCGCAACCATTTTTTACCATCAAAAACACTATGCGATCAGCCCTCAAAAAATAAAAACTAGGGTCTGTCAGACTCACGCACGGTAGAAGTGAAACTTCTAAGTTGGTTGTTCCATGCATGGGAGCCCCGGTTTAGATCTCTCCCCCCTCTCTCGTGTTAAATTCAGGTTTTCATATTTTTTTTTCTATATCACTCCACATAAATTTGTACTATTTATTTTTGTCCTTATTAGCTTCAAATTTGACACTTGGGTGCAGTGTTGCACTTGACGCTGACATTTCTTTGCACTTCCAATGGTATTTTTTGCCTACTTTTGGCGCGTTAATCAATTTGCTTTGATCACTGAAACGGTTGAAATGTCATTTTACAACCTTCTACTTCAACTATCGTCACTCGTTTGGCAAATGCACTCATTGTATCGCTTCGTCTCCTCCATACCTACCATCTATTTACTTCACAGCAGTTTCTTATTGCTTTCCCGCTTACACACATTCAATCGGCGCTTTATCTGATACTCACACACAGCACTCATTTGCACGGGCTATGGCTATCTATAATACCCGTTGTCGGTTGTCGATTGTCGGTTGCCTGCATGTCGTCAGTCTACTTCAATGCTTACTTGTGTGCTATATACATTTCGGCGTGTCTCGGTGGCTCCCTCACATCGTTCAGCGCTTGCGATGCGAGAGAGCGACAGAGAGAGCGAATAGGCGAGAGTGGGAAGGAGCAGCTGCTCCTTGGCCCCGCCCATTTGACGGATTTCGGTAACGCTCCGAACTTACCGTTTCACTCGCCTATTTTCAATCTGCCTTGGGGCCCCCAACGCGCCTAAAGAAGTTTCACTTCAATAGCTGGGGAGGCATGTCTCTAACTATTCATTCAGCTGATGATTTTTTTTTTTTTTTTTTGTAGCTCCTGCCTTTCTTGGTGCCAAACCAAAAATTATCCGCACGTCATGCGGATTGTGCCCCTCCTGGAAGGATGACAATCATTGGGCTTATAATTTTTATTAAAAATACTTAAAGAGTAACTGTATTATTTGCTACTTATTTCGTTCGCCTAGCGCACATATTTGATATTCTCAACAAGCTTATGAAATAAATAATTCAAAGCGCAAACAAACGGAACTCCTCATTTGAGCCAAGCAGATAGCAACTATAAACCCTACGACAACTAAAGCCATCGAATGATTATTAAAGGGCAGTTAATGGAACAGCCGCTGCTATCTCTCCTTTATTCTACCCTAATATATAACATTCTCACTAGCGAATAGTTGACTTAGTGTTCGCACAAAAACCTTTCACGTTACTAACCATATGTTACTACTGGTGGCTATCATTGCTTTAATGGTCACTAGAGTAACTGTAGCTGACCGCTGCTGTGGCCGAATTGGCTGGCGTATGACTACTATTTTGATCGGGCTCGGAACCCCAAATTATAGAAAAAGTGTAGCGGTCGCTCCTACAGCTCCTAAAGAAAACAGCAAGCACATCCGGCGTTGGCATAAAACCGTAGGTCCCTCCATTTATGGAAAAACATCAAAAAGCACGCCACAATAAAAGGGTATGAGCGTCAAGTGTATACAAGGTGGCGCAAAATTAATCAACCTACAGGAAGATTTATAATTTTTGCAACTGGTGTCATACGCCAATCATATTTCACACTTGTGATTAGATTAAATTTATATTTATTGGAGGTTTGCACTTCGCCTTTGAGCCCTCTACTCATCATCATACCTCATCCACACTCAGTTCTCTTGTTAAACTTAAGATAGGGATTTGTTGTAATGAGCGAATGTGTCTTTCTCCTACAATTAATCGCAGAAACGACAAAAGTCAGTGGACCATATCCCGTTCAGATGACTGCGCAGTATGGACTGGCCTGTGATAATGCCTGTGAGTATTCTCAGTTTAGCCTTGGGGAGAATTATGAGTTTTTAAACCCCTTTTGGTTGTACCCCCCAGTAAGGATTTCGCCTGGCTTGGCTCCATGGTCTGGGGGCAGCCAACCTCTCTTAGCTTTAGCTATTCACTCCTAAGCTTCTCCTTGATGGTGTGTTGTCCTACAGGACTCGGGTTTTATTAATGTCGAGGCGTAGCCTCCCTTGCCAATGCGTTCGCTACTTCGTTCCCAGTTATTCTCTTGTGTCCTAGGGCCTAAATTATCTGTACGCTATTGTGTGTTCTTAATAAATTCAGTTTCCTAATACACTCAAGGACAAGTGAGGGCGTAATCTCAAGGGATGACAAATGCTTGAATGCCGCCTGAGTGTCGCTCAGAATGGCAATTCGCCATTCCGGAAGTTCCTATCTAAGTTAATCTCTGCACATAGAACGATGACATACACATCCACTTGGAAAATGCATGGAAACCTAGCCATCAGCACAGAACGCTTGATTCTGGGGCCATATATTCAAACTTCTGAACTACACAGCTGCAAAAAGCGTGAGGTCGAGTCAACTGCATGTGCAATGTTTACTTACAGGGAACAAAAAACTTTTTCGATTAGATATGTGAATAGCTGAAAAACTGTGTAAGATTTTTCTTTTTTAACTGTTGAAAGTTTAAAACAATTTTCGTTCTACAATCGTGAATAAAAAACGTGTCATCTATTGAAAAAAGTTATCCATCCATGTAGAATATAATGATAGATAATCGTATACTTGAACAGTTGAACTTTCAAGTCTGTCGGCCAAAATTTATTCGAGTTGCGAGTCCAACCTGTTTATAAACTGTGTGTTCGAGGAAAATCCATTTTAAGTTTTCGGTACGGTAGGTGTCGGACTACGAGGGAAAGCGCCAAAATGTATTCAATTTTTTTTAAGGCATTAGTGGATCTTTTAAATTTCGGCAGTTGTCTAATCCCTTAAATCAGCCTCTCAAGGCATGCTCTCGGCTCCTGTGCAGCAAAAGCTCAACGAATTATCGCGCTCAGATAAATTATTTATGCGCCATCAGCAGCAAGTAAGTTAAACCTAAGGGTACACAAACACGAAACTATAAAACTAGTACACCACCGTCAAATTAACTCCCCACTTATCCCATCTACATGAGGCTCTTAGCTTCCCTATACAAACAAATACTTCCTTTTATGCTGATGACAAATTTAACTTTAATTTTAAGAAACAGTGTTGGTAGATTTCCCCCTCAGTTCTCACATTTCAGATCTTCCCTCCACCCCTAACTTACGCTCAAGCTTTGTTCATATACTCGGTATGGCCTTTAACGCTCAAGTTCATCCGGTTTTTCGAGCCTTTGAAAGTTTGTCAAATCAGCTTTGTTGATTTGGCTGCTGTTGTTGGCATTTGAATGTCGCCTTCGAATTCGTGAAAGTGCCACAAATGGCCGTGTTAAAATTGTAAATTGCTCTCGTTTACAACCGAAATAAAAATTCTGCCCAATATTGTGGGAGTCATCCACAACAACGATGAAGTAAATCTCTACAACAATGGCATCATTACGAATAACAAGCAAGCAAAATTGTCATAGCAGTTGATAGAAAATTAATGTAAGAGTGAGAGCTGGAAAAAAGGCGAACGAAATGCAAAAGCACTCTGCTGTCAATCAGCTTAGTTGGTGTTATAACTTGCGTTGTTGTTATTGTAGCTTAGGGTTATTAGATTCACCTCTGCACTAGAGCCGACAAAGAATATTTCTGGCTTTACTTGAACTGAATTAACATTCGACAAAGTAAAACTCAAGCAAAAAGGAGCCCTTGAAAATCTCATGACGCAAAAATTGAAGGACGCAACCAGTATATCTGACGCCTACAAATGAATTCGCTTTTATTTGTCTGTTCGTTTGTACTTGCGACCGAAGTCAAGCAGATGCTACGGAGAACAGATAGAAGAGAAGAAGACTTAGCTCACAATCCATTATTCTTGAAGAATGCTGAGAAAATAGCAAGAAAATGGCGAGAATGATAGAATGTAAATGAAGCAGCAATAATGGCCCGGCGTTGCAGCGATGAAAGATGGCAAGCAATAAAACTGGTCACACAATGAGCTCAGGTGAATTGTTAAGACCCACACAGGCTAACACACACGCACACTACTCCTTTGTAGGAGTATTTCGGCAATGTTACGTGAATTCATATTTGCTCACATTTATCCGAAGAAATACGGTGCAGTGTAGTAATATTTCACAATCAACATAAGTCATACGAATTAATAAAGGCAGGGATGTTGCGTAATTTTTGTCAGCGCTGTACGAGTATATGTTAATGTACTGCTGAATTATGGCAAATGCAAAGGACAGCAGGGGCGTCTTTGGCGAAAGAAACATTTCTTCTAAGCTAAGTATGCAAGAAGACTTGTACTTTGAAACGCAAGCAATGGAAGAAGAATAGTTTGAGGTGAGTGTGAGATATTTATTAATTCTGAACTGAAACTTGCTTTCATTGTGGAGAGCGAGTATTGATAATAAAAAATGGATATGCAAGGCACACATTTCTTCGTAACGCAAAACTTAATTTGAAGTGTGCGAATAAAACATAAAAGATAAATTATTCGTATGAAAATATTAGTTTGGAGAAAAAGAAATCCTTAATTTCTGGGTAGATGGCTATAGTGATCGAGATCTCGTTAAGTATTCAACAATTTAAAGTTTATGCTCGTTGTCAAGGGCAAATTGTACACTAAAAAAATTTGATTGTTGTTTTTTGTTCGTTCCCTTCAGTAGTGAGTTACTGGGTGTAACAATGGAAGTCCACAAAGAGAAAATACGGTACGTATTACAGTTTTTCTTTGATAAAGACGAAAATTAAGCCCGGCCGCTTCAATTGGCAGACCGATTATTTATTAAAACCTTTTTCGAGGCAGAAATACACTCGAAGGTCCGCCATTGCCAGCCGAGGAGCGACAACTCTTAGACATTTTTTTAATTTTTATTTAAGGTATAACCAAGGTGAGTTGAATACTGAATATGGCATCTTCCTAAATCAGTCACTCTATTTTTCGAGATTTCGACAAGTCTAACGCCAGGCTTCTTTCCAATACAACAACAAACGAAAAAAGCAAACAAACGAAAGAGAAACTGCATGTTTGTGAAAATTCTGTGAATGACTTGGTAATATTGAGATTTGTGGCATTTAAACTAAACAAACTAATGAAAAGTGTTCTGTTTTAAATTGTGGAAGCAAAAATATAAAGCCTTCGAATGCATTTTTAGGATTTCCCATTTCCAGTGTTTCCAGGTAGGTTTTAACGGGTTTGGCAACGTGATGCCGAGCATATTGCGTCCGCTTCACGCGGGTGAGGTAGGGTTCAAAATGCCTTCGCACTTACAGCGACCGTCGTCTACTGCGTCATGTGGTGTGGCCACTAAAACGATCCCTCCTCTTCTTCTGGGGAGACACCCTTCTCGGAACTGCTTTCTGTATTACTTTGGGAGGTTCCATCCATAAAGGACCGATTCTATTCATCCACGTCTTGGTCCACCATATTTGTAGCCAGCTTTCATGCTATAGGCTCGTCTTCTTGTGTCTCTATCTGTGCGGCTTCACTTTGCCGCACTGTGTCGAGTTCGATCTTTTTCTCCGTAGTACGTTCGCAATGTATTTCTTTACCACGTTCCAACTGTCCTCGCGTTCGAGCATTTTGATGATTATGTTGCTCGGTGCGATGTCGCCAATCTGCTCCCTCAGAGCATTTCTTTCCGCGAGCCATCTATTACAACTAAAAAAATGTGTGCTCAGCGTCATCGCTCAGCGCTTCGCAGTATATGCACTTGGAATCGGTTACCTTGCCCATGCCGTATAGGTATCTCCGGAAGTATCCGTGACCCGAGAAGAACTGAGTTAAGAAGTAGTTCACTTCCCCGAAGTTCCTTCGGTCCAATCGCGTAGTGCTCGGCTCAATCGCATCAATTGAAGTCGATACCGATTCGCTTGGTTTTAACAGTTCATAATAAATAATACCAACTTGGTCCCACCAACATAGCATAACCTTCGCAGCGTGAATATTCGGCCGAGGCGACGACGCACAAGCATGACCGGGCAGTCCTCATGACTTTCTTTTCTTTGGATTGCTGTAATGAGTCCAATTTTCATCACCCGTCACGATGCAATGAAGAAACCCCTTCCTTTTTTGCCAATGGAGCAATGGTTCACAGGCGAAAAAACGACGTTCAACATCTCTTGGTTTTAACTCATAAGAAACCCAAGTTTCCTGTTTCTGAATCATTCCCAAAGCATGCAATCGCTTGAAAATGGACTGGCGGATAACTCCTAATACTGAAGCAAGCTCTTCTTGCGTTTGACAAGGATCCTCATTGCGCAATACCTTCAATTCAGCGTCTTCGAGGGTTTTTGGCCTTCCTTCACGCGGACGGTCGTCAACATTAAAATCACCGTCTTTGAAGCGACGAAACCAATCTCGGCACGTTGTTTCACTTAAAGCAGAATCTCCATAAACTTTTTGTAGCCCTTGATGAGCTTCAGCCGCGGTTTTTTTCGAATGAAAGAGGAAAATCAACATTTCCCGCAAATGACGAATATTCGGCACACAATCAGACATTTTCACAATACCAAAAGTATATGATACTCGTACCAAAACAAAATCACTAATGTGTCGAAGCAGTTTGTTTATGACGTTTAGGTTATGTTAGAATCGACTAGCACACACTGCTGGCGGCATCTATTGACAAACAGCGGGAACTTAGTTGTGCACCTAATAAAATTGGTGGCGTAGCGAATTTCGTCCTAGTTTTTCGTATGCCTAAATTATTTCATTTTACAACCTAAAGTACGTAAAATGTACACAAAAGGTGAAATTTGCACATGAATTCTTAACATTGATGTTGATGGCACTACTATTATTTTGAACAGAGCTGTATTTTAATGCATATTATGACCTTAAGAGTTTTTAAGTTTATTTTTATTAAATAATGACTTATTCACTCTAATTACAACAGATACAAAGTTGCCTCCAACTTCACAGAAGGAGAGAAAAGCGGACAGCCAACTTTTACGCAACTGCTGCTGCGCTCATTTACATGTTTTGATAACTTTTTTTTTTACCTAACCAACTCCGTAAGTAACTCTCTTCCTACTTTGTAGTAATTTTGCTAATCTTTTACCGCTTGCCGAGCTTTCTTAGGGAATTATAATAGTTAAGGGAAGCCTTAAGTATGCCCACTTGCGTTCCAGCTATAAACGCTTGATATTTAATTCGCGCAAAATGCATAAGATGTAAGTGCAGAAAGTGGCGAGATAAAGCAGAACGAGAAATACTTAACCAACTGGGCTTAAACATTTATACCCTTCAGACTGGAAACATATTTTATTTAAACATTTAATATCTTTATTTTATTCTCTGTACTTTAATTCCCGATTTTGTTCTATATCGACGCTTCTTGGAATATCAGACCAATTAATTGACTACTAATTAGTTCAATAATATACGTACTGGGCATATTACGTGCACATCTACACACACAAATATGTTTCACGATAAAGTGCACAGAAGTGAGCAAAAGTGAAAAAAAAACTTTGCAGACATGACCGCAAACTTTCCGCGAGAATTTTTCTGGCAAACTCAAACAAAAAAATATTTACTAATTGTTCAGATTCAGCATAAAAGGCATCAGGCGCCCTTCAAACTTAGTTGCCGTGGCAGGTTTGAAATGCTCTGCAAGAGGCCACATGGAGAATACGACAGAGAGAGTTTTGAACTAATTTATGCCTGCGAATATGTGAGTGCCAACAAAGTAGCTTTAATGTACACATTAGGGGGTACTTTTCACAAGAGCCCACAGATTTTTTTAAAGGTTTACGTTTAAAAATCAGCTTAGACGCCAAGATGTCTGTAGGAAATATTTCCACGACGGTACTTTTTTAAGTCATATTTCACATTTGCCATTTTGTGGATCTTTAAGAACAATATATCCCAAAATTCGTGATCCCCATAAAATAAATATATATTGTACATAATTAAATTACAAACGTACATCTAACTTTACTCAAAAATAGAGTTCAATAGTACAGAAAATTCTTTCTTTGAAACTGAGAAATCTAGAAAGTAGAAATTGGAGATTTCAATCACGAAGACACGTTCAATAGGAGCATTACGAGCATAATTGGTATTGAATTTATTAAAATAAAAAAGAGGTTGTCTGTAAAGTCGGTTTACTGACGATAGTTTAACGTGACAACGTCATAAGAAAATACTAATGGAATGATTAAATTTTTGAAAAGAAAATTTAATTTTATTTGTTTGATAGATATTTTGTATGGATATAGAGAAGGAGGTAAATGGAATCGCAATGGAATAGGTCAAGTTACATTTACACAAACGTGAAAAATGACGAAACATTTATCAAATTCATGAAAGATATGTTCAATTTCGATTGTGCATCAGACGTTAATAAGTCAACAACACTAAGAGGCAACATCATCGATTTGCCTTTTTCAAGACACATTACACTCGAAACACTCCCTTTCATTTCCTACTTTTCCTATCATCGTCCTATTCTGAACAGAGAAATGGTTCATTACCATGCACACAGGAAGAAGGCAAAATCAAATACAAATATGTGAATTTGTATACATATGCGCATAGGTATATGTACATACTATACATATACATATATGCTCACTCAAGTAGGAGAGAGCCACATGTCGAACGTTGCCGAACGCGGGGCCGATTGTGCCTCTTTGTCATTCCTTCCGTACTCTCGCTTGCAGTTCAAGCAAGATAACGCCGCATGAGAAAGATAACGCAGCATGAGCAAGGCAACTCCGCAAGAGCAGGATAACGCCGCATTTTTTGGTGCGTGCAGCCGGCTACATCGAAATATAAGGAAGCACGTCAAAAGGAAGCGCGTTACGAGGAGTTTTGGGAGGTGTAAGAAAATTAATACTTTGGAGCAGAAATGGGCAACTTTTATTTACATTGAAAAAAAAACAAAGGAGTGAAAATCGATCTACTACTTTCTAAAGACTCCAAGCTGATCAGTAACAAACGAGATGTGTAAGATGGGATAGGATAAGAAAATTTTACCGATCCTAGTATAAATTTCACAGATTTCAAGTTTCTTTAGATTCTTTAACAGAAGTAAAATATTAGATAGGCTACAAGAAGTATGAAAGACAATAGAGATTTTGATTTTTGAAAGACAAATAGGGCCAAGTGGCAATGACAGCATTTTTTATATTTAAGAAAGTTGAGATTTTTGACACCACATAACAAATTTGTTTATATATATCTGCCTGTAGCCTGCATACGGCAGTTGTGTTATTTATAACCGAAAATATTTTGAAGTCGTCAGCATATAACAGAAAATTATAAAATGAGAAGCAGCTGCTGGTGCCGTTGATGAATAAAAAAAGAGTAGCCACTTCCCAGAGGTACTTCAAAGCAGGCAAGGAATGTTTCAGAGGATATACCATCAATGACCACATAAATTGGATTTCAGCACAAATTGGATTTCAACACATGCCGGGGAAAGCGGGCAGACTAGTCACGCTGGCACGCACTGTCGGAGAGAGAGAGAGAAAGGCTATGAGAGTCAACCACAATAAGTATAATGGCTGACGGGTGTCCGGTGGAATTTGTCAGCTTCTGCTACATCGGATACACTATGACGACAGACGGCGAAGCAGTTTAAGATGTCTAAACAAAGCAAGTGCGGCATTTGGGCGAATGCATACAGTGTAAACGAGTTCGCAAGTCTCTAGGCGCACTAAACTGCGAATATTCAGCTCGTGTGTGAAGTCAGTATTGTTGTAGAGAAATGAAACATGAGTGGTCTCCAACACCATCACACAGAAGCTACAATCTTTCGTTAACCAATGACTCCGCATCATTTGTAGAATATTCTAGCCGAACACCATCAGCAACGAAGCGCTGTGGAGATCAACAAATGAGAAGCTCAAGCATATCAAAGCAAAAGGTGGCGATGGATCCTGATGGCATCACGAGAATGGCACTGAACTGCGTGCGGGTGCGAAGGTCGATGTTGCGCGAGCTAGCAGATGCCGACATCACATGGGACAACACAAAAATAACTGCCTAAAGCCGTATACGTTGGAAGAGCCTTGCCGAGGCCCTATGCTCCGGAGCGAAGTGAACAAGGATATAACAAAAAACAATGGCAGGAAAACAGAGTGAATTTACACAGTGAAATGTTGTGAGAGACTCTTTCTAAAGCTTTGGTAAAATTCATGTGAATGCAGTCGAATTGCTGCCCTGCTGAGAAGGCTCTAATGCAATATTCATTCATATTATATTAGCGCACAGCGAAAAACCTTCAACATCGATATGTCGACGTTTTCAACAATTTGGCATTCATGAATCGACTGCTTAGCGGATTTTACCCGTAGACGTCCTCATGGTGGATATTTAAATAATGCCATTTTACACATAAGAGTGAAGAATAAAACCAGTGAAAACTAAAAGAATCTAAATTTTTACATATTTTACTTAAAAACAATATCTAAGCGCATCTTTTGTAAGACTCTTTATTTTCGAATTACATTAAAGGCCTTATTTTGCGAAATTATAATGATCAAACATGCAACCTGTTTTTTTTTAATTCCGTTACGCCTCTCTAATAAGACCCCTCGATCCTAATATAAAAATACTCAGAGATTTGATTTTCAAAGGCCCCTCTTAAGGCGAATTTTACAGCAGCAAAATCAGCCGACATAGACGCGAAAGGCAGGTTGGTGCCAGGTCCGAACTATAAGGTGGTGGTGCTAGTGGTGGAGGCGTTGTTTGAGTGACACACCCAAAGCCATTTAGCACGAAAGATGCCATTTTGATACACCACTTGTAGACACTGCTTTTTAATAGTCGAACTATCTTAATTTGGCTATGACTCTACCTATGTCGTCTATTTTCTTTTCCGCAATTTCTTTCAAGTTGACCATCGAGAATTCTCCCAGCATTCTATGTCATAGAACAAACAGATAGTGAAAGGCTTGTTCCTTATATTCTGCTTGATTGCAGCTTCTAAATCTATCGTTGTACAGCCACCCGCTCCTTCTGCAATGGTCTCTCCATGGCCGGTTATTGTTGACGTAATTCTGAATATGGCTGTTCGTGGCTTTATTAACAACTCGTCAGTTCTGGATTTGTTGAAATTGGGCCAAGTGTGTTTAGTCATTTCACGCGTATCGGTATTAGCCCATCTGTCAACGGACTGCTTCGAATTTGTTAAAGGATGCCTCTATCTTGCCAGTTCATCAGCTTTCTCATTTCCTTCTATGTACCCAGATGAGAGTGACGTCTGTCGCGCGCGCTAAAGCATTAAGTTCTTCTTTGCATTGTCTCACAATTTTTGAATTGGTTGTAGGTGACTTTGAGGCTACGATGGCTGCTTGACTATCTGAAAAAATACGGTGGGCACATAAGAATTTCGCAACAAAGCTCATGAACTTCTAACTCGTCACTATTGGCATGTGTGGCCTGGCTTTCTTCTAATGACATACAATTTGTCTTCTATTAATGATTGTGTACCCAAAAAATTCACTTTATTGTATGGCTAGCTTAGAGTGAAAATTTACTTTGTACACTTTTTCTAAAAATATGTATCTATTTTTATGCAAGATTCTGTGTAATATTGAAAACAACAGCATAATTTGTGAATCTTTGAAGTAAATGCCACCAAAAGCAACAATACAAAACAACAATAGAACAATGAGCGAGACGGTAATTTATGGAGCCATGATGAAGTAAGTAATTTGAATAATTTCGAACGTGGCACATAAAAGCCACTACTACTTCGTAACACTCTCTCCTCGTCAACTCTCCCCCATTCCGGCTCTGTAAGCAATGTTCAGATACTTCGTAGGGCTGGCGCAAACTTTTTATATGCGCCTTTCCACTGTTGCTATTCCCACCTTCTTCTGCATTTTTTTATGTTTATCTTACCACTTCATTCTTTTAAGCACTCTTGTTAGCTTGTTATTGTTGTGTTTCCTGGTTAGCATTTATTCTGCTGTGGCGGCTTCGTGGTTTGTGTGCAGCATCCTTGTGGCGCATATATCTCCACAACGTTGCGCGAGTACAAATTTGTTTAGCAGAAATATGAAATTTTAAGTAAAATGAATAAAAGTTCTTGCCACGGTGGATGCCACGATCAAAAATATGGACTACACGTAAATTATACAACAAAATAACAATGGCGTAGATAAATAGAGAAAGCGACAGGCTGCAGACAAAAGAGTGGACGAACGGCGAGGAAGCCTCGCAAATCTTAGTAACCGAGTTACGAAGCAGCAAATAGCGCTCAGAAGGAACGGTGAGGCATGCAATGTCGAAGTTTTTCGCGTATTCTACACAAATACCAAAATTCTTCTGCCAACATAGCAACAAAACAGAGCCCAGCAAATACACACAACGGTATGAATTTTGTTGAGTTGAATGTGAGCCAAGACGAATTATTCATGGAAATTCCTCAAGTTCGGGGCTTTGTTGGTGCAATTTCTGTTTTTTTTCGATTGTGTTCGAGTACTTAGCTGCTACTGAAATGTTAATTTTTCTGAGTAGGCAAAGCGAAATTTTTAAGTGGTTTCACACACACACATGCAAATAAACACAAACACGCAAAACGTATGAGCGTAACTGCGAAGCTACTAAATTAACCACATCGTTGCATATGTATAGGCGCATGAAATCGACCTCGCGCCCTCCTCACCTGTCGAGGCGCTTTCAACACCAGCTAATTATGCTAATGTAACGGGCCCACTCGCTTAGTGCTCACGTATGCACACACACACTCAGCATTTTTTGTTGCTATCGCTGCGGTGGCAACACCACAAATGCGCTGAGCGAGTAAATTGCCTGCACTTGCCAAAACGAAATACAGAATTTCACATAAAAGCCCAGCAATTTAATATATCGGAGCAAATATACCTTGCCACACCCACATCCGCACCACACACCTGCGCACACGCCAAGTGCAACGGCTTTGTAGCAGAGAATCGAGAAAAAATGTCGAAATTGCCAACACATAAACACAAATGCAACACATCCGCGGAGAAACCTGTTCACACACATGGCATTAGAGCCGGTCTTGCCGCAACAACCACATTAGCGGCATGCAGCTGGTTGAATGCAACAACGCAAAGTGTAGCGAGGTGTGCTGCTGCAATTGCAGGGCAACATTAGGAGCTAATTTGCTATTCGAAAAGTGCACAAAAGCCACATCGCCACGCTGCCACATTCGCTGCAGCCCTCACGCCACAGCTAATGCACGCACGTACCCGGTGCAGAGCTCAAGCGCAGCGTAAATTTATTTGGCAACCGCCGAGGCCGCGCCCAATTCAATATTTGCTGGCGATAAATTTGGAAAGTTTCATAGCAGGCAAGTGGAAAATTCAATTTCAAAGAGAATGGCAACTGGAAACTCTCAAAAAGCTGCAGCCATTAGTGACCAAAAAAAATTTTTTTTAACTATAAATGGCCATGGGCTGATTCCGGGTACTCACTAATCTCGTAAATCTAATCATTTCAATAACTGAACTTCAAGGACTTTAGTATAAATTAAACACATGAAATAACCCAATTGAACTCAGTTAAATTTAATTTGGCTTCAATTAGGGTTATTTCGTGTACGGATGACTTCTTTCCGACTCATTTTATTTCATTTCATTACTTGCCCACAATTTACATTTTTTTTAATATCCAAACAAAGTTATCGAGCGAGATTCGCCGTTAGTGAGTATGGTTTTACCTCATAAAACTGATATAACTAAGTGTTTTCAGTACTGCCTACCCAATTTCAAGAGAGTTTCATTAGACGGCGTTCATACAGGTAGACTTTTGCTGCTTCAACTTTATGAATTCTTTTTGATGTTCCCATCGTGTTCACCCATCTTGAAATGGTTAGTTTTAAGTCTAAGATCAACAACAACATTAAGAAGAAGAGAGAAAAAAGGGTTCTGACAGAGCACGAGCATCACAAGTAAGGAAATGAAGCAACGAATGTTTTCCTGTATGAACGCAGTCTTACTAAAACTCATTAAGTGCTTCTAGACAAGTATAATTTTTGGCAGCTCTTTACCAGTGCTGCCAAGATATGTTTGTTTATTCTTACCAGTTGCTTCATATATTCGCCCTTTGCTAACGCTTGGGGAAACGTCAAATATATCCAGCCTGTCGACGGATTTTATTCAAATTTATAATGGTATCTGTTGGTTTTTTCGTTGTTAAAAGTCTGTTATTAGCGGCTGCTTTTTTTCATTCTCGAGTTGTTTCTACAAGATGACGCAAAAGTAATCACCCTATCGGGGAATTTATAATTTGCAATTGTCGTCGTACGTTATGTAGCCAGAAAAGAATTATTCGAAAACAAAGTTGGATGATTAATTTTGCGCCACCTTGAACAATACTTATTATCCAGCTACACGCGATCTAAAGATTACGTTGAAATTTTGGTCCGCAGTGAGACTTGGTTAGTTCTAAAATGTTGCTCTTACACGAAACATTTTTACTTAAAAACGCATCCTTTTAGGAATTATGTTTTGTTTAGAAAAACACTTCTTGTTTTGAGATTCCTGCAAGAGCGAAAATTTCGTGTAGAAGAATTTATTAGTGAAGCCTGTTATTCCAAAATAGTTTAAAAAAGGCCCCGTAAAAGGAGAGTTGGATGTTATCTGCCTTAAATATTTCATGTTTATAAGTGTGGAACAAAGTTGTAATAGGTAACGCGTTCAAAAACGTAACCAAGTTATAATACGGACACAAACGTGGCTAGATTCACGTATCGTCAAATGAGCCACAGAAATAACGGAGCTGATACTTCTAACCAAGAAGCATATCCCGTTCGAAGCATGCAAACTTGTTCAAATACGCTAACCACAAAATAGGTCCTAGAGTACCTAGGCATAAGACTGGACCCAAGACTAAACTTCTGGGCCCAAATAAATCACGCAGCAGAAAAAGCCTACTCAGTAGATTGTTGCAAGCATAGGGGGACCAGTCCAGAGGAAACGGAAAATAATATTAACGGAAAATAATAATAATAACTGTGGGCAAATGCGCTAAAGGCAAATCACCGGTGTAAGGTCTTAGCATCGGTACAACGAACGGCAGCCCTAAGAATTGTGTTCACCTAGCGCACAGTAACAGCTGTTCAAGTAATAAGCGGTTCAATACCGATAGACTTACTAGCTTTTTAAAGAAATAGTAGTGGGCATTAAAGAAAGAAGGAATGAAAGAAGGAGTCAGCATACCTGCAGCACGCGAAATAAATAATGAAAGGCTAAGGATATATCAAAAGGCCGCTGGAGAAACGAAACATGCGGCAAATGGATGGCTAGGCCAATAAAAGACGTCGCTACATGATACAGCAGAAGCTTCGGTGAAGTCAATTTTAATACAGCCCAAATTCTTTCGGGGCACAAATATTCCCAGAAATACCTGTTCAAAATAAAAAAATACGAACAGCCCATATGCATATACGGCGATGTTGCAGAAAACGACGCTGAACACAACTTGAACACACTGAAAATCTAATCGATAAAAGATGCTAAGTAGTAAAGAAACGTAGGAAACCATCAGTGCTTTCACAGCAAAATTTTTTCTGGATTGTTCCGGCAGGCATTTTAAACCTCCTCACCCGCAAAAAAAATATCTAAAATATTTTAAGGCCGGCGGGCCAATTAGATGTCCTAAATTCAGTAGTTTTCGCGAAGCGTTGTAGGATGAGAAAAAAAAACAATTAGCCAAATGAAGTTTTGGGGATAGTTTAATATATATTTGAACTAAAAAAAAAATTTTTGTACAATCTCCAACAATATATTGTAAGCCGAGTTATCAATAGATTCCCAGAGCGCATGTATCCAACTTCTGTACAAGATACAACTTGCAATTTTCATCTGAAAACAAAAAAAAAAAGATTAGTAATTTTGATGTAATTATCTTCTATGTGAACTAAAAAACATCCAAAAACTTTTTTAAGCGACTTTTTTACCCAGTTGAAGAGTTTTTTTTTTCCTTGAAAAACCACTTTTTTTTTCTACCTTCCCCAAAAATTCGAATTTTACGTGTTTCTTAGTTCACATCGAAGATAATTACATCAAAATTAATAATCTTTTTTTTTTTTGTTTTCAGATGAAAATTGCAAGTTGTATCTTGTACAGAAGTTGGATACAGGCGCTCTGGGAATCTATTGATAACTCGGCTTACAATATATTGTTGGAGATTGTACAAAAATTTTTTTTTTAGTTCAAATATATATTAAACTATCCCCAAAACTTCATTTGGCTAATTGTTTTTTTTTCTCATCCTACAACGCTTCGCGAAAACTACTGAATTTAGGACATCTAATTGGCCCGCCGGCCTTAATAGACATTTACATTTCAGAATCATAATACAATACAACACCAAATATCGCCAGCGTTCCCACTGCGTTCATTTCGCTTTATTTCGTTGACCGCCCATGAAACTAATTCTTAACCTCTTGAGCCAGTTCGTTTGCCTACCTTGACTCTCCACATATATTTTGCAGGTCACATTCTGAAATAAATCAAAATTCACACAAAAATTTACATATAACATAAATGAGTAATAAAAACATAAGAAAAATTAAAACTTAATTAAAAAAAGGAAAAAAATTTTAAACTCAAAAATTAAAAATTTAGCAAAATCTTTTTTATTCTAATAATATTAATTAATTTTTACCCTACATTACTTTTGAAAGTCTTTGTTCAGAACTTTTTTCCACCTTATTCAGTTACCCTATCCTATTCCAGCATTTACTTTAGATGATGGCTATCAAACTAACTACACTGGATATGAATGAACTGCTTTTTCAAACCAAATTTGCAATCGCGGCATGCAGAACTGCAATATTTTGTATATCAAAAACCGCAGGCAAAATACATTTTTCTCTTCTACCCATTTTTGATTAGTTTATATTAAAACTCGTGCCACCAACCCCTCCCACAAACATCCACATTCACAGTTGCATTAACAGTCTCTGGTCAGTGGGTTGCCGTTTATTGGTATTTGCACACGCTTCCCAACATATTTTCCACCGCTAATCCAGCAAATATGGCAATGAATTATATTTGCTGCATCATCAGCACGACCAGCAACACAGTCAGAGTGATAAAAGCAAATTATCGAAATAGCTGGATTGGTATTTCGAACGTTACCAAATATAATGTAGTTGCGCCTCAACTGGCATTAATGTATAATATTTGCTCATTTTAGCGCCTGCGACCGGCCAGCTGCAACAGCAAAGCTCCACACTGCTCGCATTAGCCTCAAGCCTATTTTGGCGTGTTACCTCAACTTAGCGCGAAAATGATAAAAAGCTCATTATTGCCGCCTGGCTGAGTTACCAGCCACTCTGGCAGGCGAACAGAGCAATGCGATATCCGAATGCGGCTCTGCCACATACCACTTACTCTGCGTCGTATCTTTTAGCTATGTTCACCAATTACCACAATATTGCATTTATTTGCTGGTTTGTTTACATAATACCAACCACAAAATTACCAGCGAGGGAAGCAGCTGACTAAAGTAAGTAAATTGTTGGCAACAACTCTATCAACACATAAAATTGATACTTGACCAGTTAATAGATTTGAAATTTACACTAATTTCGTTTTAATTGGACGATAATTTTTATAAATAAAGAAATTATTAGATTAATAAAAAACCAGCAGTGCCTACATCAACACAAACGCAATTGCTTTTTTACTCTACATTGCAGTTGCTGCAACGAAATTTCTGAAAAAACCAAGTGGAAAGAAAAATTGAGTAAATAATTTTAATTATTGCTAATTGACAAGTGACTGACAGGGCTACTATGGAACATCGCCTTTGGCTTTACTGCCGGCCAGCTGGGGCATACATACAATGGAAAATGCTTCGGTCTATACTGCGACATATCCGCCTTGCGGAGAAAAAATAAAACAATACAGGGATGGAAAAAACTCCCTTAATAGGGGGCGCTCCGTTGGTGGTTTCTGGTGAAGGTGAAGTACCTAGGCCTAATCCTTGACAGTAAGCTAAAGACTAAGCTAAGACGGGAAGCCCAACATTGAGGAGAGGGTAAGGAAGGCAACAATAGCCCTTTATGACTGCACGGGCGCTATTGGAAAAAGATGGAGCATCTCGCGTCGAACCTTTATAAAGCCAATTTTGTTATATAGAGATATTGTCCGGTGAAACTCACTGGAGAGGATGACATCGGTGCAGAAGAAGAAAGTACAAAGGTCTCCGCCCATTGGAATCAATAAGGGCGCTTTGAACCACTCCTATTCTAGCGCTTAATGTAATGAAAAATTTGGTCCCTGTACAAAACTGCCGCTGCACACGCCGCAATCAGGCTGAGAGTTTCTGGCTCCAGGCTCGACCTCACTTACGAACACTCCAGTATCCCTTGAAACAGTGGATTCATCCGCCTGAGAATGGATCGGTGTATACCCTCGCTTAGTCCAAGCGGAACTTTATGCACGCACATTCCCTCAAGGAAGGAGTGGACTGGGTGCAACACTTGGCGACAGGCTTCGATGGCTCGGAGTTGGACGAAATGGTTGGCGGAGGAGTATTCTGGAAAGAGCTCCCCATCAGACACAAATTTAGGTTAACGGATCACTGCAGTGTGTTCCAAGCTAATCTAAGGAGCAGCTGTTTGCCTACTCACTTCCGTAATAACTGTTAAGAAAGTAAACATTTACTCCAATAGCCGAGCGGCAATTAAGGCGGAGATGGATTCATCTCATCACCTTCTCCTTAGCCTCCTTGCTCTCGCGGGATTAAGATTTAAGCATCTTGGCATCAGTATCACAAAGCGGCTAACATAACCTCAAATCACTCACCGTTCGTAATCCACAAATACTCAATCCCATCTCTTTCCCCCACCCTCTCCTCACTCTCCTTTCATCCTATCGGTTTCCTTCCCCTTTTCCCCCTTTCACTGCTATCACAAAGGATGACCTTGAATTCTTCGTCCAAGTGGGCCCACTTTCTGGGCAACCATTATAATGTAGCCTAACCTACACGTCAGGAAGGCTAAGTTTGGTTTGAACCGGGCTTTGTACAGCGTAATCGGGAAAGTAGTCCTAGATTCCTAGAGTTTCCTAGTTTCTACTTTCAAAACTTTCTGCATTTGAGAAAAATTGTACTTTTTTTAACCCTGAATACTCGCGCACATTTTAGTAATATTAATTTGGACTGGTTGTTAATTTTTGATCAAATAAACTCATAGACAATGAGAGTTATAGCTTATAGCATCTGAGAAACGGGCAGACAGTTAGCTTAAACATACACAAAGTGGGTATAGGTTTTATCCGATCTCAAAAATATTTAAGTGGGATTTCTCAGATTTATTTCGCATATATTCACAAACTCGTCCAACGAGTCGTTGTTCAGACGGCAACGAGGTATCATTGGTTAGTTTTTTTTTTTTTTTTTCGTATAACACCAACACAATCTCAGTTTTTTGTAAACACATCCCAAGTGACGTCAGCCCATCAGCTGACTTCTTTCTTCTTTCAAATTCGCTCAGAGTCTGTTAAAGCGTACACCTCTAACAATCTTTGCGCCATGGCAAAATCCGAATTCATTTGTTAAGGAAGATATACTTTAAAGAATTTTTGTCGATTTTTGAATTTTTCGTAACATTTAAAAGCAAGAAAAACAAGCTCTAATTGGTCATTTTAAGATATTGTAAATAATTATGAAAAAATCCCAGGTGAATTATGGAAAGAAGTAATGTGCAAAATTTCCAATGGCTGGTCCAGTTCTTTTTCAGTTACTGCATACACGGACTACGAGAGTAACAAGTTTAGTAAAATGTTTTAAAGTCGAGCAGGTAACGGGTGGGCCAAATAGCGTTTGCTTTTTGAACCACCTATTTTTTTGAGAATGGTAACACAAATGACATGTCAAATGTGTTCATAATTTACTTAAAGGTTTGACATTTACGAAATGGGACGCTATATGCTTGAACAAAACTGGGAAATATTGAAAACCTATTTCTAAAGTGGTGAGTCTTCTTCTTCTTCCGCGGTTACAGTAAATGGCGAGCGTTACCGTGACATGCTCAACGAGTATTTGTTTCCAAAAATTGAAGAGGATGACATGGACGACATTTGGTTTCAATAGGACGGTGCAACTTGTCACACTGCCAAAGTTACACTCGAACTTTTGGCTACCGTTTTTGAATTCCGACATCAATTGGCCGCCTCGGAGATGTAGTTTTTTGTGGGGAGCCGTTAAGGACAAATGCTATTTTTTTTTTTTTTTTTTTTTTGGTGGGTGAGGTAGGGTTCAAAATGCCTTCGCACTTACAGCGACCGTCGTCTACTGCGTCGTGTGGTGTGGCCACTAAAACAGTCCCTCCTCCTCTCCTGGGGAGACTCCCTCCCGGAACTGATTTGTACATTACTTCGGGAGGGCCCAGAACGGCGTCCTTGAAAAGGACCAAATTCTAATTCACCCACGTCTGGGTCCACCATATTTGTAGCCAGCATTCATGCTATAGGCTCGTCTTCTTTTGTCTCTATCTGCGGAGCTTCATGTTGTCGGTTTATCTTTTAGTCAAGTATATTTGGATCTCTGTCCATGTCAAGTTTTTTGGCACGTAGAACTCGCTCTATATACGTGCGAATAATTTGCCAATTTTCTGCGCTTTCTATCATTTTATCAGTGATGTTGTCAGCTCTTAAGGGGCCTAGTCTGCCTTCGACAGCTGTGCGATCTGGTTTCCATCTCTCACATTTGAAGAAAGTGTGATCTGCGTCGTCAATAAGTGCATCTCCGTAGATGCATTTAGTGGTTTCTGACTTGCCTATGTTGTTAAGGTATTTGTAAAAGTATCCATGTCCAGATAGCATCTGTGTGGTATAATAGTTTACCTCGCCGAACTGTCTGTTATACCATTTGTCTAGGTTTGGTATAAGTCTCTTCGTCCATCGGCCTTTCGTCTCTGACTCCCATCGCTCTTGCCATATTTGCAGTGTATGTGCTCTAATTTGCTGCTTTCCGCTCGTATTGGTGCGGGCGCGTGTGTGGTCTCCTATGGCGTTTGTCTCGCTCTTTTTGAAGTTCCATAGTTCTTTTCGCTCTCTCGCTAGCAGATCTATAGGTATCGTGCCGCTAATAATGAGTACTGCTGCTTCTGATACCGTGCGGTAAGCTGAAGCAACGCGGAGGGCGGCGGTTCTTTGGGCCTTGGCCAGGATCTTGCGGCGACACTCAGTTTTAAGTGTGTCCGCCCATACTTCACATCCGTATAGTAGAATGGATACCGTCGTGTCCATGAGCAGCTTCCGCCTGCTTGCGATGGGTCCTCCGATGTTTGCCATTAGTCTTGATAGCCTTGATATTGTTTTGGTGGATTTTTCAGCAGCGTACTGGATTTGTGCCCAGTATGTCAGTTTGTTGTCGAGTTTGATGCCCAGATATTTCACTACTTTTGAGGTTGTTTTGTTCTCTGTGTAGACTGGCATTGTCACTTCTACAGGTATGCGCGCTCTCGTGAATAGGATCAGTTCTGTTTTTTCCGGAGCTAAACTCAGGTCTTGCGAGTCGAGCCATGTCTTGATTCTTGTCATCGTTTATGTAAGTTTCCGCCTTGCTGCGTCTACATCCCGTGCGGTAATTACTGCTGCGACATCGTCAGCGTATCCTACTAGGTAGCAATCGTCGGGCATGTCGGTGGTGAGGATGCCATCATAGCTGATGTTCCAGAGATCGGGGCCTAGTATGGACCCTTGGGCCGCGCCAGAGGTTATCATTTTTGTCCGTTGAACTTTTCTTGTGTCGTAGACGAGTACGCGGTCTTTGAGGTAGCTGCGGATCATCTTCATCAGGTGTTGGGGTATTTTGAATCGCTTCTCCAATGCGTCTATCATATTTTTCCACTTTGCGCTGTTGAAAGCGTTCTTTACATCGATTGTAGCGAGGAGCACGATTGGTCGGGGAAAACGATTTATGCTCCGTGCTTTTGCTATGCTCTTTACTACATCTTCAATTGCTCCAATTGTGGACCTTCGCGGTCTAAAGCCGTGTTGCCTATCCGAGAGGCCTCCCGATTCGTTTATCGCTGCTGCCATTCGTGGTTTCAGCATTTTTTCTAGCAGCTTTCCTGCCGTGTCGAGCATGCACAGAGGGCGATACGCTGATGGGTTTCAGGGTCTCCTTTCCCTTTGCTTATGAGGACTAACTTTTGTCTCTTCCAAATTTCTGGAAAAGTTCCTTCATATAAGCAGGCATTGTACATGTGGAGAAGCGTTTGTGGGCGCTCAACTGCGATAATTTTCAAAACCTCCGATGGAATCCCGTCAGGACCTGGCGCTTTGTTATTTTTGAGGGTTGCAGCTGCGTCTCTCAGTTCCTCTACCGTGAAAAGCGGGGGTGGGTCGGTATTTTCCTCGTCAACTCTATCTGCCATGAGGTCATGTGTGGGGAAGAGTGTATTCACTATGTTTTCCATAGTGGCTTCGCTTAGTTCAGGAGGTGGCTGCCTTGCTCCGAGCTATGCGAACCATCCAGAGACGATTGATGCTTTAAAACACGAAATCGAAGATGCCATTCATGAAATTGGAGCCCAAACAATCGAAAGTGTGCGTAAAAATTGGGTTGATCGAATGGCCTACTGTAAAGCCAGTCGTGGCAGTCATTTAAACGATATTATTTTTCATTCATAAATGACAATGTTCAATCTTCAAAATAAAACAAAAAGTTTGCAAAAATATTGATTAGTTTTTTTTTATAGCCGATTCAAAAACTAAATTTTACATGGCCCACCCTATAGAAACCCGGCCTGGAACAACGGACGTCGAAATAGTCGTAGCTTTGTCAGTTTACTCCGATTGACATGAAGTTTTGGCAGAATATTTTTCAGACATTCATTAAATAAAAACACTCTTCCATTTGTGTACGAAGTTCACCTTTTCGGATCCTGAGGATTATACTTAAATTTGGATTTAATGACCACGGCTTGAAGTGGTAAGAACTCTTCACTCACTTGTTGTATTTCCACTGAAAGCTGTGAAATGTCAGCTGGGCTAAAATGTGCTATATAATAAAAGAGTAATCAGCTTTTTTGTAACTCATTAGCATCTGCTGCATACATTTTCTTATAAGCATTTACTATATTCCGAACAAAGTATGCTAGTGCAGCTACATGAATTCCCAACGTGGGGACCCCTCAGCAAATCTTCCGACAGCTTCAACGCCTTTATTCAATCCATTTGCTATCGCCACACATTCACACAAGCATCCACCTACTTTTGCACTAACCCTATTGCTGAGTAACTGTATTTTAATTAAATTCCACACTATTCGTTGTTTGTTGTAGCCCAGCTCATGCACAATCTCTCACAAGCACAATCACATGTACATACATGCATACTTACATATTCTGCACCAGCAACAGCTGTCCCTTTGCTTCGTTTACACTCTTCAACGATGTAAATTTTTCACACTTTAATTTATATTAGCGCACTTAATTTAAACACATTAATAGCGCACTAAAAGTGTCAGATATAAATGGACATAAAGCAGACCCGCCCCACGTTGCTTCCGCTCACAAAATCGCACCTTACTCGCACCACTTCAAATCCGATCGACTGTGGCCACCACAAACACCACTCACAAAGTCTGATGTGCGAATCCGTTAAGCTTTTCTAGGTTTACTCACTTCACCATCTTTGCCACAGGTTGTTGCAGCAACATTTTAATGTCACCGAAATGACTCGCTGGAATTTCGAAGACCGCCCCGACTTTATGAGTTGATAGTAAATTTTTGGTGAATTTTAATTGTGCGAGAAAATGTTGCGGTGACTGAAATTGTTAACAAAACTGAGTGGAAAAGCAAAGACTTGAACGAGTTCAGACAGCTGCGAAATGCAAAGGATTTTATGAGCCCCAATTAGAAAAGCAAATTAACCAATAAAATGGCAAAAACCTAGGCAAATAGAAGAGGGCAACGTATTGAAGACCTCATTGTTTGGATGCGAAAAGGTTCAGGCAATACTATTTTGTATTTTTTCATTTGCTTTAACCTTTAACCTATACAGGGTGGTAATATTATTCTTAAAGGAAAATATGGCAATAATCAAAAGTGAAAAAGCTAAGGAACGAAATTAAATGAAGTAAATTACCCAAATTATCAGAGGCTTGCAGTGCTTATACTACATAAATACTCGTATAACAGTTATGAGTAGCTTTTGTTCAAGATGAAGTTATCAAATCTGTATTACTAAATTTAATTACACGAATTTCAGTTGAAGTGATTTGTGCATTTAATGCATTTTTATTCAGAGAAATGGCAGTAATTCATTTCGGAATTTACAATGTAAAATATTTACTAAATATGTGTGTGTGTGAGTGATGAAAAGCATATTCTCATCCTGTGCTCATTGATTGCCACAAACTTTCGCCACCTTTCAAATATTCATGCTGCGGCAACTGTAGATAGAATCTGCTGAATTTCATAACAAATGTAAAGTATTTATGTGCGCTTGTGTGTATGTGCATGTGTCCTATTTTGCAATGTTATGTGAATTGAAGTGCGATGAAATGAGAGATTAGTTCAATAAAATCAAATAGTCAACGAAAATGTTTTGCCGTAAAATTCATCACAGAAATTCCAAAACGCATGGAATAAACAGAATGAGAATTGGGAATGTTATTATTTACATAAACATTAACATATATTTACATAGTAATAAATATTATTAAAGTGCAGTACATGACAACCAAGTTTGCTTCTAACATTCGCATTATGATACTAAACATTTAAAGAATTTCTATTTTTGGTAAAAAAATACTAGAGGGAAATAAAAACGAAAAGAAGAAAAGGAAAACAAACGTTAGCGAGTATTTGACTCAAACCGTACTGAGCTTATTTCAGCATCCAAACTGAACCAAACTCACTTGTCAGAAACATCATCCAAGTATAGGTACATTCGGCATGACCCCACTAATACTACAAAAATCCTCCACCTTGGCGGAATTCCACTCCGGTAGCTACAGATATAAAGATGTAACATAAGAGTTGAGGCACGTTTATGTCTGCTGACACAACAGGTATCTGCGTCCAGATGCCTCTCCCGTGGGCGCATGGAGACTCCAGAGGCGTACCTGGAGGACGTAGCGCCCATGGCAGCGAAAAAATTGCGCCCTCCACTCCTCTTTTTTCAATAGAATTATGAATGTGTTGTATTTAATCTGTAGAACTCGTTTTTAATTCTTATGAATAAAAACAAAAAATTGTATTAGATGCGCAACTAAGTCCTCGCTGTTTTTTTGATGAAAATACAACTTTATTCTGAAAGAAATGGTTACAAGTGAATCATTGAAAGTATTGCCCATCGCTGGCTACTAGTTTTCCCCCATCTTCCTGGTAGATCTCGTATACCGTCGCGGTAAAACTCTTCACCTTTTGAGGCTATCCACGGATCAAACCATTTCTATTGTCTTCATATGAATGGAACTGCTGGTCAGCTAGACCATGTGCCATCGATCGGAACAGGTGTTAATCGGACGGCGCAATATCTGGAGAATTTGGTGGGTGGGGTAGGATTTCCCATTTCAGTGTTTCCAGGTAGGCTTTAATGGATTTGGCAACGAGAAGCCGAGCATTGTCATGCTGTGGAATTACTTTTTCATGCCTCTCCGCGTATTGTGGCCGCTTCTCGCGCAGTGCTCGGCTCTATCGCATCAATTGAAGTCGATACCGATCCTCAGATATGGTTTCGCTTGATTTTAATAATTCCTAATAAATAACACCAATTTGGTCCCAACAAATACATAGCATAATCTTCGCAGCATGAATATTCGGCCGAGGCGACGACGCACAAGCATGACCGGGCAGTCCTCATGACTTTCTTTTCTTTGGATTGCTGTAATGAGTCCAATTTTCATCACCCGTCACGATGCAATGAAGAAACCCCTTCCTTTTTTGCCACTGGAGCAGTTGTTCACTGGCGAAAAAACGACGTTCAACATCCCTTGGTTTTAACTCATAAGGAACCCAAATCCTCTGTTTGTAAATCATTCCCAAAGCATTCCCTAATACTGAAGCAAGCTCTTCTTGCGTTTGACATGGATCACCATTAAGTAATGCCTCCAATTCAGCGTCTTCGAGGGTTTTTGGCCTTCCTTCACGCGGACGGTCATCAACTTTAAAATCACCGTCTTTGAAGCGACAGAACCAATCTCAGTACGTTGTTTCACTTAAAGCAGCATCTCCATAAACTTTTTGTTGCTCTCGATGTGCTTCAGCCGCCGTTCTTTTCGAATGAAAGAGGAAAATCAACATTTCCCGCAAATGATGATTATTCGGCACAAAATTAGACATTTTCACAAAACCAAAAGTATCATATATGATACCAAAAAAAAATCACTAATGTGTCGAAGTAGTTTGTTTACCATACGTCTAAGCTTGGTTTATGACGTTTAGGTTAGGTTAGAATCGACAAGCACACACTACTGGCGGGATCTTTTGACAAACAGCGGGAACTTAGTTGCGCACTTAATATAATAATTTAATGAGAAGTACTTCGTAATTTGTTTCACTTTCATAATGCTGAAGAATGGAAATTAAATTTGCATTTTCATTTATTATTTCAGGATGCTGGTTTTCAATAATTACGTAACACGTTTAAGGTTAAATTTAAATTATTTATTGAAAGATCTCGCATCGTTACAATAATATTTCTTCAACTAATTTGGTATTGCTCTCGAAGCTTTGTATATCATCGAATTCACTTTTTCAGCTTCATCCCTTTCTACACTTAATAACGCCAACACACACAATATTTCTTCACCCATTGTTACTCTTAAATAAGACATTATAAGTTTAAACTTGCTGAAGGATCTCTCGCAGCTAGCAATGGAAACTGCTATTGTCAGCAGAATTTGAATTGCGACGCGAATGTTCGGGAGCACGTTTTCATCTCCGAACTGAACAATGAATTCGAGGAGTGTTTCTGGACTTAAAATGATGTTTTTTCGGCTCATGAGCAACAACCAGCAGTCAAGAATTTCTTCGTAAAGTTCAATTCCATCAATATCACTCACGTTGAATTGACTTAACTCGTGGCACTTTTTTTAAGATCGTTTTCTTTTTTCGGATAAATAAGACCTTTGACATCGAGATGGAATCCAAATTTTTCATCGATTTCATTCAACCGTACGAATCTTCCGTTAATTTCTTGAAATCTTTCAGTTGCAACGCCGCATTTTTGATATAAAATTATCCCTTCCTCGAGTGAACTATCAACGATGGCCTCTCTTTCATTTTCGAAATAATTTTGAAGAGCCTTCAAATCTTCAGCTACATCGTGAAAATTCATCGTGGGGTCTTACAGCCTCTTCTGAACGCGGTCAATGCGGATTAGTACTTTATTCCAAAATCCCAGCAAAATCAAGAAATCATACCTCAGCGTTCGGTTGTATAGTTGCTGGGCATCACTTCTTGTTTCACTTGTTTGATTCTTGTCTTCGGACATTTCTTCAAGAACTTCCAGAATTTGATCCAAATGGTTGTTAACTGGCTTTATTGTTTCTACGTTTGCACTCCAACTTGTATAGCTTTCACAGATTACAGAGTCGACTATCCCGACTTCTTGTATCTTTATTTAAAACTGAAGTTGAAAATCGCGATTGAATATGCATCGAATATACAAAGATGAGGTGTCACTTTGGGCATTTTTTTCAGTAGAGTGTTCGAAAAGTAAAGTGATTTTTAATATTTCACTTGGTTACTTAAATTGATTTTTAAATCCCAACATTTTTCACTTATAATTTTTTTCATTACTGACTGTGTTTGCTGTTTGTTTTTAATGAAGCAGTAAGCGCATGGATTTATATGCGTTCATGAAATAGTTGGTTCAGAAGCCACGAGTTGTTTTCCCCACAAATCCTTTCTTCTTCCTGAATCGTTTCAGGTAAACGGCATGTAACGTCGAAATAATAGTCTTTATTAGCAGTCTGACCCTCTGGCGAAAATTCGTGATGTACAAAACTGTTGTAACCCATATGAACCGGGAGCATCGCTTTGTTTTTTGACTGAAAACGACGTTGAGTTGATTTTTGTGGTCTTAGTCCATTCGGAGCTCTCCAGTTACATCCCTGGTGTTTGTACTGAATGTACTCATGTCATTGACGACGCGTTCCCTTTCTGCATGAAATTCAGGCCCTTTGGGACCAACCTTGCAAAAACACAGCGCAAACCCAAATCATTAACTAAAATGTCCTGAACGGATCGATAAGCAATGTCCAACTCCTCTGCCAAGCTCTCTTATTGTTACTTTTATTAAACTTTTTTTCACTTTATTGATGTTTTCATCAGTTTTTGATGTTGACAGCCTGCCACAGTGTTCGTCATCCTCAATAGATTCACGATCTCTTCTGAAGCGTTCATGTCACTAGTAAACAATTTCGCATTATTTCTAGGTTTCCGCACCAATCAATCTTTTTTAACGCAAATTTTAAACAAATTCGTTGTTGTAAATTCAAATCCATTTTTAAAGTTGTAAGAAACCGAGAACACCTGCTGAGTTAATATAGATTTACTCAAGGCGGCGCAACTTTAACAAATGTTAATCAGTTGTGATAAAATATTCGTAGAAATGCTAACCACAGATGTGGCAACCTAACAAAAAAACAAAAAAAAACAGAAATCAAATCAGTTGATTTCCAGCGTCACCTGGCGGTTGTTCCGGAAACTTTTTTATTTAAATGCGTCTACATCTAATGAAATAAAATCCCAAAATATGGTAAGTAAATATGTGCGCTAATAACTATGCACAGAGTGCACGGATTTTCACAGGTTTTTTTTTTTTTTTTTGTATTTTAAAACCAATTTCTTTTAAAAACATTTTGTTCCGATATACATTTCATAAGCTTACAAAAGAGGTTACAGACACACCAAAAGACCAAATATGCTAAAAAATTATAAAATGAATTCTCAAACTGCGACAAGTAAAAAATTACTCAACCGCTGCGCTCAATAAAACTTTGAGATGTTCACTCTTACTCAAATCTGTTTAAGCTATTAATCTAAAACTACGAATAAAATCTATCAATTATTTCATATCACTACTAAATTTAAATGTTTGCAAAAGATGCTGTTTGCGTATGTTCGCTGTGTGCCAAAGTCTCTAAAGCTGTCCACAAACAGGGTACTATTCCCAGCGATTTGTCGCAGTTGGAAGAAAACCCATCGCGTATGGCGAAGCGCGGGCAAAAAAGTAATGGAAAATTTTCATTTACCTGGGATTTGTTGCTAGTTTGTGACGCGGTTTGTGGATTTTCTCATTTTCTTTTTACTGAACGTCGTCGAGGTAAGGGTAAACGGAAAAATGACAAGTGTTATAAAAATTGCTAAGAAGAATTTATAGAGTGTTAGCCATCATTATAGCAAATAAAAAATGAGCTATTCAAAACACTTTTTTTCTGTTTTTTGTTTTTTTCTCACTGCACATGAAAATAATCGCGTCATCCGCTTTTTTGTTTCATATGTTAACAGCCCGACGATCGCAATGGTTTATGGATTTGTGTACAGTGTGTGTGCTACGGACTTGGCACAGATCGCTGGGAATTATACCCTGTTCGTAGCCAGCTTAACGGCACGGCAGCGCATGCCGAGTATTTGCTAATACTTTACAAAATCCGCCTACACCAAAAATATTCATTGGAGGATAGCTGGTTTAAGGCAGACACCAGGAAAAGTTTTAGAATTGGAGAGAGAAGAGAAAAATACAATAAACTGTTGATATAAATATTTTTTTCAAATTGGGAAACATTCTAAAAGAAAATTATTAAGTAAAAATTATATGATTCTGCGTAGGTGATTTAAAAAATTCATTGCCAACTTAAACTCAAGCGAAGTTCAAACCAAAATGTTTATTGGGTAAATGTCATTGTGCAGGCATACACAAAGACGCACACAACTCAATTAGATGTAGGTATGTAGGTATATATAATATTTTAACATGTAAATAATTAAGGCTTATAAACAAATTTATGTAAACCATGATTTGGTTCACTGATTTCAATATTTACATTTTGGTTTATTTCACAGCTGTCAGGTGAGATCACTAAGGTTAAGTCATCTCACGCAGTACATAGAAATTTATAGACCTTTTGCAGAGTAGATTCGGAAGTATCGTGACAGAGAAAGACAGCTATATAAATAAAATGCTATTGTGGGGCGTTTAATTTTACAAATTTTGCATTACCATATACAAATATCTGGTGGAAATAATCGTCCGAGTGAGTGGACAATTCAAAGCTTGGTGAAGAGAATTCAAGAAATTGGTCTGTAAGGGATAGAAAAATGGCTGGCAGACCAAAAAAGTAGATGTCCTGTTGAGAATATTTTTGTTGTAACGCAAAGTATTGCTGAAAAACCTTCAACATCGATATGTCAACGTTCGCAACAACGCCGTATTTTAAATAAGAATAGTGAAAGCTGGAAGAATAAAAAATTTATAGATATACTATTTTAGTTTAAAATAACGTCTAGGCGCATCTTTTGAATGGCCCTTTATGTACATGTGCGTGCCAATTACAATTGTATAGTATGTACATAAAGGGCCATTTAAAAGAAGCGCCTAGATGTCGTTTTAAACTAAAATATTATATGTACAAATATTTCATTCTATTTTATTATAGGCTCTTAATGACAACATTTATGATAAATGCAGTTTTATACGATTTTTTTTTTAAATAATTTAGATCAACTTGAGGCTAAACTAAGAAATTTACATACACTGTACATTCAAAATTTTGACGCTTATAGACAAAAATTGTAGGGGATCCAATGTTCTACAGCTCCTCTTCTCATTGCCATATCGCATGGTCGTCGTTTGCTGTATGCTGCAGAATGAAATAAAAAACAAATAAAAAAAATAAAATAATTTAGAGCACTGAAATTAGTTCTATTTACATGAAAACAGTCGAACAGTTTACATGAAAGTAAATCTAGCTTAAAACAGCCAAGAAGGATAGATTAAGAAGGTTTAAGCCATCCGAAGCAAAATTGTGAGAGTAACTTCGGCTACCACCTCATCAGGGATTCGGCAACAGAACTCCGCCTGCTCATTTCATACGCATTCACACACTCGTGCAATCAGTCTTTCTGCAAACCATAGATAATAAGATGGGAAACTCTTTCATTTTGAGAGAGAGCGCGCCCATGAGGACGTTTCAAAACTTTGCAGCACTCACACATTATGGAATTTTGAAGGCGAAATGGCAGGCTGCCAGAAGAAATGCGCCAAAAATAACTGACGAAAACAGTTCGTTTTTGCTTAGTGGAGAAATGACGTGTTGAGATGTTTATAATTATTTGTCTTAAAATTAAAAAGTTTGTAGAAATCAAAGCTCGTTATATCCTTTTCGACTTCTACTTTTAATTAGTCTTATGTACATAATGTAATTTTATTGAAAACTGTGTGTTGGTTTATGTAAATTTGTATATACGCAAAACTTCTATGGTTGAATTTGAGTTTGAGATATTTTACAAAAATTAAAGGTAACCTGCTTTAACTTATTCTGTTCGTTGTTTGAGAATTTTTGTTTTTTGTTACCCAATTTCTGTGTTATATTAAAAAATCGCAATATGTATATCAGTTTTAAATAATTTCATTTACATAAAAATTTTGAAATTTTTGGGTTATTTATGTACATATTTCATACGGATTGGGCTTACTTTTAGCATATGTAGGTGTTTACGAGTGATATAAGGCAATTGGGCAACCGCACACTAAATACTAACCTCAATGGTGGTGTGGAAACTAAAATTTCCCAATTTTTGTTTAAAAAATACCCAAATCATTTTTCTACCGGTGTGGCAATATTGGCAAATGTTATAAAAAATGCACATTTTTCAGCGCTCTCACGAGAATAAGAGTTTCCCATCTAGTCATTTATGCTGCAAACGGCAACGAAGTAACATGCGAGAAGGTTGCGTTGATTTTTTTCGCATATCACCAACACAATCTTAGTTTTTCATAATCAAACTGCTGTTATAACCCCGGTTACGCCAGCAAATCAGCTGATACCATCAAAATCGCTGAGAGCCGGTTAGCGATCTGATGTTGGCCGCACCCCCACATTCTGTACACCGCGGAAAACAGCTACATATTTGATAAATACTAGACAAGGCAACGCTCATACAAGTTATCCGCGATTATTAAAACAACTTGTTTGGCGGGCAGCTCGGCAAAACTCTATCCAATTTTTATTCTCAAAAGTATTTTAAAGCAATTTCAAGCGCGACTTAATTCTAAGAATTACAATTTATACATTTTGTAAAATAAAAAGGCACTCAACTTAATTCTAAGACTTTATCGCGCTGTCGCTAAATGCAGTGAAACTAGGATAACACCCTTTTGTGCTTGGCTTATAGAGTTGTGCGTTATTGTTGTAGTGCAATTGGCTTATGGAATTTGTGTGTTGTGCTCGCTTGGAGTTCTGCTAAAATGCGAACCGCTGTCGCAGCTTAATTGCAATACAGGGTAAGTTTTGAATTGGCTATTACGTACAGGGTAAGTTTATAAAAATGCGCTAGCTCGTTCTGGCTTGTGCTAACTTACATATATACATACATATCATAGGCTTATGATAGTGGCCTCACTAGCTGTTATATCCAAGAACAAGTTTGAATTGTAGGACCTGCTGAAGTGGCACAGAATCCATACATCCAGTTTAGAAGGCATCTCTTTTCACTAATCCATTTAAACTAACTGCCTCACAGCCACATAAGCGTAACCAGCAGAAAGCATCCTTCAATATTATAACCTTTCGCATCTCTCAGCATCCAGCTTTCTGAGAAATACGATTATTTATGCTTCAGTCAATATGTCTGCAATAAAATTAGGAAGTTTCAAGTGTGTGCCAAAAGCCTTTTAGCTCGACTTATTTCAAGCAAATTTTATTTCTAGCAAATTTTAAGTGCCCAGCTCAGTTTGCCCATCTCCACGTTTAAAATGGATGAACTGCAGCTTTGCAAAATAACATTTTTGCTCCTTGCTAAAACTCAAACAATTAAACAAAACAAAATTGCTTTACTCCTCTTTGCCCGGAATCTTCATGTTACCAACAAAAAGTCAGCAAAATCAACCTGCCTCACTCAAAGGTTCAAATGGCTCAGCAGTTAGTGAAGCTGCTACAGTAATAAAACCAGTAACTTATCACAAAAATACAACTTAAGCTAAACAACAACAAAAGCGCCTGTATTAGAATTTGTGGAAAATAATTTCTACTACTTTTGCTGTTTTCATTTAGTTTTGTTGCCGCAAAAACTGCTGCTGCTGCTGCTGCCGGCACTTGCGTACTTTAGTCGTCTATTGTTTCTTTGTTGCTTCGTTCGCTTCGTTTGCTACGCAATTTATGCATATCCTTGTTGCAGTTTTTATCGTTGTTGCATTCATGATTTTAGCGTTTGTTGTTTTTGTGCTTTTGCTAACCAGAATTTCACACACTTACTTATCTTTCTCCTTACGAGTCGTTGCACAATTGTTGCGAAATTGCTTCCATTTCAATTTATTTTAATGGATTTGAAACATAATATTATAAATATTTATATGCAATGAAGACTTACATATGAATATTTTATGAGAGTACACTTACATATGTAAGCACATATATATATTGTATATGGAGAAGGGCAGTTTCCTGGCAAGAGCTTTGGGGCCTAGGCCACAGCATGTAGGGCTTTTTTCTACGAACTCATGGATCAAATTCCCGTCGGCATTCAAATTATATCTGCTGCTATGCCGAAAATAGTACAAAAGGAAAACTTTGAGCTTTCGAAACCCAGGCATATAGGCATGCAGGGCTAATTATAACACTTTTGCACCCTATAAGCAAAAAATGTTTTAATTTACTGATTTAAGAGTTAATAGAAGGTGGCCCAAAACGAATCATCAAATTTTGTTTTTAAGTTCCTTTTTAACTAAATAAGAAAAAAATTATTCTAAGTGAAGATTTCACAAGTGTCAAATATAATTGCGTGCGACGCCATTTGCAAAAGTTATAAATCTTCTGATAGGACTATTAGTTTTGCGCCACCGTGTATTCACTATAGTTTTTAATATTTCTCATTTCATAAATTTTATATATTGTATTTCCCGAAAAGAAGTTCCAAGCTGTTTGGAGACCCATTCAAAGTTATGCTGCACAGGTGAGGGGATATGAATTATTTTAAGATGTGGATAAATTAAATTCATTTTACACTATCTATTTGAACGCAGAATTGGAACAAGGACTCATTTATGCTCTACCACTACACTTGAAAGATAATATAGTGAGTCAAAAAAGTATTGACGCATTCGAAAAATCAAAGTTCTCAGTGCTATAACTTTTCTTCTAATAAAAGTATAAGAAAATAGAAAACGGTATTTTCTAAATGTATTTATTTCTTAGGTATCTGCACAAAAAAAAATTAAATTCGACTTAGGTTTACAAGCTCAACCTTGAAAGGTAAAATAAGGCACAAATTCACATCAAAAAGTATTGGCACATTCTTTATGTTAGCTTATGCTTTTGGCGTCGTAACGGTAAACTCCCGTTATTTTCACTCTTGCTTTTTACTTATTCGTACGTTTTAGGAATTGCACACGCTCGCAATCACTTTTGATCGCGA
Source organism: Anastrepha ludens (assembly GCF_028408465.1). Classification (NCBI taxonomy): domain Eukaryota; kingdom Metazoa; phylum Arthropoda; class Insecta; order Diptera; family Tephritidae; genus Anastrepha; species Anastrepha ludens. The sequence goes on along the minus strand of NC_071499.1, from coordinate 3,524,570 downwards.
TTTCACCGGGCATAGACCAAAATGGGCCGTGGTGCTAAAATTTCTCTAGAACTACGTCAATTAATGATAAAACTGTATTTAGAAAAAAAATCCTATCTCAAAATTGGTAAACTTGTCGATAAATCATGGTCCACCGTTCAAAACATCATTATGCATTATTGCAATATTGGCCAAATAGCTCCGGAGAGCAGATCTGAACGCCCAAAAACATTACCCGAACGACAGGAGCGAATTGTGGTGTTCACGGTAGCACAAAATCCAAAAACTTCGGCTGTCAAATTGTGCGAGGCCTTGCAAAATTCATTTGAAATCAATTTGAACCCCCCAAACTGTTCGGAATACCCTATATACGGCTGGGTGTCATGGCCGGGTTCCTCGGCGCAAACCCTTAATTTCGAAGGTAAATAAAAAAAGAGGCTAGAATTTGCTAAACAGCATTTAAATAAGCCCGACGCTTTTTGGAACACCACCATATTTAGTGATGAATCAAATCAATTTATTTGGGTCAGATGGAGCACAAAAGATTTGGCGAAAGCCAAATAAAGAGCTTCAAGAGAACAACCTGCTCAAAACACTTAAACACGGTGGAGGAAAAGTGATGATTTGGTAGTATTTCGCGGCACCCGGTGCCGGAAAGCTCTGGTTCATAGATGAGACAATGGATAAGTATGTGTGTCGCGACATTCTTAAAGAAAATTTGAGTCCAAGTCTCGAAGAACTGAGCCTTAACTTGGACAACTTGGCAATTTCAACAAGATAATGACCCAAAACATTCGTCTTATGTTGTGCAGGAGTGGTTGATATACCATTGCAAACAGCTTAAAACACAATACTTTCTTTAGAAGAAAAGTTATAGCACTGAGAACTTTGATTTTTCGAATGTGCCAATACGTTTTTGATTCACTGTATACTATATAAGGCATATTCTATCAAATTCGGTTTTAAAACGAAAAATCTTAAACTTAATCTTATAACCTAAAATGGAATGGCATGGAAAGTGGCACAAGAAATTCGAATGAGAAATGCGAAATAATGTTTACCAGCATTAAAATAGCAAACAAAGAAAAAATGTTGCAGTATTGACAGGATATACCTATGTATAAGCTTTTAGATTATATGATTGATGATGATAGAATTGCTTTGATTTCTAAAGCTAGCTTAACGTGCATTATGCCAAATGGTTTGTGCAAGGTAAAGTCCAATAAGACTGGAGTCATAAAAATGTTTTTGATGGTGCCCTCTTTTTAATGAGTTGCTGCGTTGGAAGTTACATCCACAGCTGACTTCCAGTGAAAGATTGGTGACATTCGGTTCAGTGGAGGCGAAGTTATTGCGTCCAAAGTGTCAGTACCTGTGTCATCGGTACAAAAATGAGTTTCGAACAAAGAGCTAATATCAAATTTTATTTTTAAATCGTAATATCAAATTTTGTTTTTAAATCGTGTTTCGGCTAGTCTTCGATATTTACCTATTCAAAAAATTGGATCAAAGAACCTGTATCAAACTTTGTGTGAAAAACGAAATTAAGTGCGCGGATGCATTTCGAATATTTTCTGTATCATACGGAGAAGCTATTTTGGACCAAAGCACCACTTTATCGGTGATATCGGTACAAAATGTTCTCACAAGGCCGAGAAGATGTGAACGACGAAAAGCGTGCCGGACGCCCGAGCACTTCAACAACAGACCAACAGAAAAAATTGATGAAGTGAAGAAAATGGTATTGGCCAATCGTCGAATCACCGTTAGAGAAGTTGCTGAGATCTAGACATATCGATTGGCTCGTGCCAATGAGACCTGTGAGACGGGTCGCCGTAAAATTCGTACCGGAACTGCTCCGCGACAAGCCAAATTGCGACCAAAAGCATGAACATTGCTAATGAGCTGTTGGACTCTGTCCGCGACGAGCCAAATTTGCTCCAGAGGGTCATAACTGGTGTCGAATCGTAGGTTTATGGTTATGACGTGAAAACCAAAGCTCAATCATCTCAATGCAAGTTGCCGCACGAACCAAGACCGAAAAAAGCGCGCCAAGTTCGGTCGAATGTAAAAGTTTTGCTTACCGTTTTATTCGATTGCAGGGGCATTGTGCGTCATAAGTTCTTGCCACAGGGTAAAACGGTCAATAAGAAATATTACCTACAAGTTATTGCGCAATTAGCGTAAGCAATCCTCCAGAAACGCCCGGATTTGTGGAAGAACAAAAATTGGATCTAATCACCGAAAACTCCATCGATATGTTCGTAAATTTATCAAAAATGAACCGAAATCATCGTTAAAATTTATGGAATCGGAGTTGAATATCTCCAAAACAGCGATTCATCGCATTTTAACTGATTATTTGGGCTTACGAAAGGTCTGTGCAAATTTCATTCCGCACAAGTTAACTGAGAACCAAAAATTGCTCAGAATTCAACATTTGAAAGACCTCGTTAAAGAGGCGAGAAAAGACGAGAACTTCCTTTACAACATTACAACTGATGATAAAACGTGGTGTTTTTAACATGAACCTGAAACTAAGCGTCAAATTGCCGAATAGAAGGCCCCAGACGAGCCCACACCCAAAACATCGCGTTTGGCGAAGTCAAAAATTAAGACGCTCATTTGTTTTTACGATGCCAAGGGAATTATCAACAAGGAGTTCGTGTCAATGAGCCAAACCGTCAATGCAATTTTCTATCTTGGAGTTTTAAAGCGTTTGTTGCATCGTATTCGTCGAAATCGCCCTGAATACCGCGAAGGAGGAAGCTGGCGCTTATTTCATGATAATACACCATCTCATCGATCCACCCTTGTGACTGATTTTTTGACTAGAAGTCGCATTTTAATCATCAATCACTCACCGTATTCGCCTAGTATGACTCTCTGCGACTTCTACCTATTCGTTTTGCGGCCGTGGAGGCCATCCAAATGGCTTGTACCGACATCTTGAAGGACATTCCGGTCAATGACCTGAAATACTCTTTCGAAAAGCTTTTAGATCACGCAAAGCAGTGTGTCGAGGCTAGAGAAGACTATTTTGAATAAATAAACTCGAAGTTATCAGAACAAAGAAGCTCCTGTCGTTTCTTTTTTAGCTCAGTCTTGTTTATTTTGGCCTTCACCTTGTATAAGAAAAACTGTGCCATCTGTAACTTAAATAAAATTAGAAATTCCAGCATTTTCTAGGAAGATGCCCCATATTAAAATTGTATTGACATGCAGCTTTGAGAAACACTTTCTAGCTCAGTCTGAATGGGTGCAAGTTCTGCAACAGTTTTTTTGGTTTTTTCTACAGGTTCAACTTACAGTTATTTTACATTTAGATTCCTTAATCAAATCACCTTTGCAGTTGAGCCTAAACCTTAAAATTTACTTCAAAAAGATATAGGGAATTTATACAGTTAACTTTCTTAAATCTGATCCATCAAGTCTGATGTTATCAAGAAAAAGTCATTATTACATTCTTTGCAAATTGGAATAAATGGGGGCAATCGAAATGATTAAATATCTAGATTATTGAGTGTTATTGGCAAGCATTAACTTCAGTAGTATATCCAGGATAACTTTGAATTACCTAACCCAGTTTTTGTGGCAATAAAGGAGTACTTTCTTCAAATATTATCATAACTTGTATCAAAAATAGTAAATATATACTGTCCAAAATATAATATTACTAATATTACTTTGTGCTTCCCTTTGGCTCGGCACGAGTATGCGAAACAAAATTTGGTGTTCTTCTTCTTTCAGCAGTCAAATCTCTCTCTCGCAATTGCAGTGGTGCTTTGCTTTGGATCTAAAACCACACTGATAAGCCCATTTAAAGTAAATAAAATACCAAATTTTATTGAATTACCTTAAGAACTTTGTATGCGTGACAAATTGTCTTTAAAATGTACGTTTTTTTTAAATAAATGTGTTATGGATATGAACAATTTAATTAATGAGTTTTTTTTTTGTTAAGCGAACTACTTATTTGCTATAATATATTTGAGGTTATGTAACTAGATAAAGTACTCTTTTTGTAAAAAATGTCAGTATGGTTTCTTTAGTATTTTCTGACTTATTTTTTACAATGAATACACCTCTTTATGCCTTATGTCCCACTAAGGATTGATGGCCGGAAAAAACGATTACACCTGTATGGTTTTAATCCGCATTCAGTAAATTCAAACGCCTTTTCAAATGTGTAAAAAGGTTTTCAATCTTAAGAAGAGTTGAGAGAAGAAGATTTAATATTCTTCCATAACCTTAAAAGGAACAAAAAATTTAATTTGCACTTTCAAAATATCAAATTTTATAACAAATTTTCATTAGCACTAAAATCTTCTCAGAGTGACCTTTTTTAACCTGCTTTTGTTTATAGCACAGTTTTTTTAACTTACAGTTTCGGTAGCTTTAAATTTAAAACAAAAAGAAACAAACACCAAACTTAAAAATGTTCGCATTCTGGGTATAGAAAAGCACTAAATTTATTGCGAAGAGCAAATGGTTGGTAACACTGCACAGCTCGGCAAACGTGACGTCACGCACTCTCTGATGGGCGCAATCTTGTTTCTATCATTCTTGGGTATGTGACTGGAATTTAAACAAGCGAGCAGGTACTCAAATGATTCAAATTCCAACAGCATTCTGATCTATAAGTTCGTCCAAAAAAGGTTTGTAAGCCGTTTTGGTGGCCATTTTAGTCATACCAATCGTTGATTGAAGATCACAGTGCGTTCATCGTTCTCATCTAATCCTCAATTTCTAAAAAAAAAATACTATTTAATCCCGATGCTCGGGGGATCAGATTTTGTGCACAAATTAAAAAAATGCTTACCAAAAGTTTTGAAAATTCGAAGTATACGCATTTGTTCCCTTCATACTAATATCAGATGATGCTCAAACGCTCCTTATTGAATACAATTTTCTTAACTTGTTCGATGGTTTCGTCAGTTATGAGGTGAACTTTTGTACCACTTGTGTTGCTGAAGTTTTGTCCAGTCTCGCTTTCTACCTTCAGCTACCCAACACTTTCAACCCTCCCGCAAGTGATATTTTGTTGGAAAAAGAAAATTGGAGTCAGACTCTTTGCACGATTGATTTCAGTGAAGCGAAATTCTCAGAGCACATCAAAAATTGACTTGTCTGCAAAGTTATCACGCACACACCATGAGACTGACTATACCCAAAACTGACGAACTAACCTGAAAAAAAAATTGTTTTAAAAATATTTCACGCTCCATTCATTTATATGAACAATTCGGGGTACCCTTTGAAAATAATTTATGTTTTTTTTTAATTATTCCCTGCATAAATAACTCTCAAAAAGTCATAAAAAACTCAAATTAACATGAAATAATAAATTCGATATAGATTATTTTTATGTAAAATATTAGACAGCATAGTTTTCATGTTCAGTGTACTAAATATAATTAATACCCGACATAAACTCAGAACCACAAACTCGATTTGTTAGAAAATTTGAAATTTTGTTTTGTAATTATCCTGCGGACTGTTTGTGGCTTTTGAACAACTAACGCCAAAATGCATAAATATCATTAATTGCTCGTAACTCTTTGACTCATCCCTGAACCCTTCACTCAATGGCCATTGCGTCCTCTGACATCTTCCACGTGGCCTGCAGTAACCTACAAAACAGGTGAAGGCTCTTCCGCGGCTCACGGTCAACTTTCACACCAAAAATTATAATTTATTAAATTAACTTTCACATATTTTGCAATCATCTTTAATTAGCCCTTTCTGAGCCCACCCGCCACCGCAATCCACGTCGGACCGCAAAGGCGTGTTTTAACTGCATCACCTGTTTTTCGCTTCTCCCTCGTGGTTTTAATTAAAAATAGGAAATTTGTGTCTTTTCACTTTTCGGCAAATTTAAGACCGGCGTTGACGTTAACGCCTTCCTTTGTTTTGCTTTTTAGTTTTTTTGACGACCCGCAAATATTCACATCAAAGCAAAGATTTGTGCATGCAAAATACCCTAGAAAATTCCTGTTACCTTTTTTACATTTGCCTTTATTTAAATTTATTTTGTTTTATTTTTTGCTTAGTTACATTATTTGGCGTTAGTGACGTTGTGTTCGGTATTCTCGGCGTCCTATTTCCAACGGTTCCTTGACACATCTGCCCGCTCCCTCCTTTGTTACGTGGTTTGCACATTTTCGCTTTAAAAATATATTTTTATCTATTTCGCTTTTATTTTCTTTTGGATGCCCTTTCTCTGGTGTTAACATAATTTCGCCTGCCACTTATTCCAGCGCTAAGTGAATGAAATGTGGGAAAATTTAACTTTTATTATTGTATTATGCAAGGACTTGAAGGAAATGAACTCTCTGTTACTTTTATGGATTACGCAACCTTGGCAAAAATAAAAACATTGACATCGATAACAAAAACACATCGGCTGATTAACATTCAAGCGCACATTTATTCTCGCTTACCGAAATGAATCCTTTTGCGGCGCCCTTCGGGACTTCATCCCTTATTATCATAGCCTCTTGGGTTGGGCAAAATTTTCCGTTCGCTTTTCTCTGTCATTTACCATTTTTCCACCTTTTTGCACATAGCAGCTACGTTTCTCATTTTTCCTCGCCCTCGTGGCTTGACAAGCCGCTTGCACCATTAGTTGACCACTTGCCAATTTTTCACTCTAAATTCGCACTTTTTCACAACGCATAGAAATTCCAGCAGTCCATTTCGGTAATTTTATGCTTAGCGCACATCGCTATGCGCACTCACTCAGCGCCTTCTGCCCCTTGGCAATGGAATGGCGGGCAATGAATCTTGCGTGCAAATTCTATCTGGCTGCTCATGAAAATTAATGCCCGCCGCATTAGCGATATACATCTCTGCATTGATAACGCATTTATCTCGAAGAAATAGGACATCATTATTTTTATGTTGTATCACGACGACATCGCCACCACCACTACCGACGCCTTCGAGTCTGAGAAGTTTGCAAACTTGAGTGCTTAGCTTCTATTTATTCTTAAGTTCTTCTGCGGCCCCAGCAATGTTTATTTCCGTTTGCCAATTTTCATCCAATTAAACGCTCTTTTATGGCACCATTTTCTGTGTTCAAGTACTTTCAATAATATTTAGATGCCGCCGTCGGAAGACCAGCCAAACGCATCCCTTTATTCTCGTATCCGCAGTCACTTACTGTCCTGCGTTACATTCCAATTCGCATTCGCATCATTGAATTGTTAATTTTATTATCTACCGTTATACAACAAAATGGCTGCTTATTTACTTGCAATAAATGCCATGGAAAAATGTACGGCAAGGAGCAGCAAAAAATAGGGAAAAATGTCACCGATGTGAGATTTCCCCACGGTGCTCACAGCGCTTCCGCTTCCGCTGAATGGCAAATACAATACGTAAATTGGGTCTGTGTGTGTGCGTGTATTTGCGTGCTATTGAAAGAACTGGCCAAGCTAGCCTGCACTGACACCTTGCCCATCGTTATTTTTCAATACTTCCCATCTCTTTTCTACCCGATATTCGAGTTTTAATTTTTCCATAAGAACAAATTCAGGTTCATTCACTCTATAAACTCAGTTTCCAAACGATTTAAGGAGTTTTCATGGTTGTACATCCAAACACAACAATTTAATGTGTAAATTTTCAAAAAATGTAAATAATTTAAGTTCAGATTGGAAATAAATTGTGAACTAACAGGATTCTTAAATTTTTCAATTATAGCTCCACCAAACACCGAATAAAGGGTGTAAGCACTAATTAGCCATTCAGTATTGGTTTTGAAAAACTTTTTTATTAAATAAAAAATAATAAGTTTGAGTAATGAAAATCCTTACCTGAACCTTTACAATTTTTTTTGTTAATTAAAAAAGATGATCAATACATTTGTGCCCGATTCATTGCATTTTCCATGACTTTCCGCAAGATTTCCGGTGATAACTATTCGAATTCCTGTATACTCTTATCCTTAAGGGGTGCGATTGTTTGAGATTTGTTAGCGTAAGCCCGCAACTTCAAGCAGCCTAAAAGGATTATGTCTGGGATGGTTAACTCGAGTGATCCTGCTGACCATGCCACACCGCACAAACAGGAAATTACGCAACTAATAAACGCTTCCTGCCCAATATCCATTGTATGTGTACAGTTGCTCCGTCTTGTTGAAAGCACATGTTTACCATGCCCCGTTCATCCAATCCCGCCAGCAGGAAGTCGTTTATCATGACCCAGTAGCGCTCGGCAGTAACAGTGACCGTATTGCCGATCACTCCTCCCACGTAATCGCCGCAGCACACAGTGGCAATGAGTAAATATAAGAGCTACAAGTGTATTACATGCGGATTTGCAGTGCCCCAAAACGCCAAAAACGAAGATTGTCGCAACCACTCAAATAGAAATGCACCTCGTCGCACATGATGATTTTCGGGACAAAATCGTCCTCTTCGTTGTTGAGATCGAAGATGCTTTGATAGTAATTCACGCGTGTCTAACGGTAAGCAGGCATTAACGGAAGCATTGTTTGCATTTTGTACAGAATCATGTGTAGGTCTTTCAATAAAATTTGCTGTAGGGTCCGTCTGTTGGTATCCAATTGCATGGCCCATAGCCTGGTTGATGTTTCTTTGTTCTCAGCGACATCCGTAGCCGAAGCCGTGAGGCCTACGCCCGGCAAGGTCTCGTGTGATTTAAGTCTGTTCGAGTCGAGCAGCTAAGTGCCGGAATGTTTACTCAGCTAGCGCAGCACGATTAAGAAATCCACGTCAATATTCACGCTGCGCCAACACCACCGACCGATTGATCGAAAAAATCGACAGAATTTTTCCACGCTCTTGCGAAGTGTCTGTTTGCATTGGTTGTCTGTTTGTATTTATATAAAACAACTTTCTAATTATCAAATATAATTGACGTTCGACAACATTTGCAAAAATTATAGGGAGCAAATAATCAGAAGCTGAAGAATCAGATTTTAGAAATTGATACTTGTTTATTTCGAGTCCATCATGGACAAGATTTCCGTCACCCGTTTACGATCCAGCCAGAGAGTTCTACCTATTCGTTAACTTAAACTTAAATTTCCGGTTAATTCTTAAGTTATGTAGGTAAGTTATCAAGGAATTCTGTAATCAAGTATGTAAAGTTTTTATCTCACAGACTGAATAAAAATTTAAATTAAATGGAATGAAATAATAATGAAGCCTTTTTTTCTTTTTTTTTGTCGGTACAGACTAGCATATAGACACAATTAAATCCATTGTACTGCACTCGGATTCCCTTTTAATTTTCTTTAAATCTACCCGACCTCCGAAGAATACTGAGTAGATCTTGTGTTGCCAAGGTGTTCGCTTCGTAACACATCAGTGCCAAAGACCACAAGCCTGATTCGAGCGAAGGCGGGAAGGCAGACACATAGGTAGTGGTCCGTCTCATCCTCCTCTTCACAAGCTAGGCAGAGTACACTGTCAGAGATGCCTACCTTTTCCATGTGCTTCGCTCACAGAAAGTGGCCCGTTATTAGTCCACCTAGCTGTCTGCAGTCCCCTCTGCTTAGAAACAGATGGATTTATGACAGTCGGTCGGACATGACAGGTAACATCAATTTAGTCTATCTGCAGTCTCTCTCAGCTTGCCAAGCTCGCTTGTGGGTTGTAGTAACCCATTTGCTAACCGTGGCTTTGATGGCTGCAGAAGAGAGGGTCATGTTAGCATCAGGCTATTATGTCTACCAACATAATTCAGACTGGATTTACATAATGAAGCCTTGCGCACTTATGAATGAGAATACATTTTTTTATCGTTTTTATTTTTGGTTTAATTTTAAGTAAAGATTTTTATTTTAACTTTTACTAATTTGTTGTCATATGTAGAGAGGTGTCCAAAAACTTGTTTTTTACAAAAATGTAAAATTCCTAAGGAATTTCGGTAGAATACGCATTCAGTAAAAATTTTTGCTCGGGAGGATTTTTGCTAAAGACAATAAACCCATCGAAATGCGAGCGCCAAATTTAAAATTAAAGTTACCAAAATCACGATTTTATTATCGATTTCGGCAGAGTATCCTCTTGTTAAAAACATTAGTTTTACATTTTTATTTTTGCTAGAGAAGAAATCAGAAACTTCGAGCGTGGCGGTTTATGTAGAGTGGGCAAACTGAAACTAAACAAGTAGACGTTTTTTCATATTTTTATTTCATTCAAACAATTTTTTCAAGGCTATAGTCATTTGCATTTTATTAGCTCTTCAACAACGTCAATAATATTGTCTTAGCTTAAGTAATGTTAAAGATATGAGCTATTGAGCTACATGAGCTAAGAGATATGGTATATTTTCTAAAATGGAATATACAAATTCTACAGCTAAATGGTTTTTAATAAGAGGTGTTATTTTGATATTCAAAGAAAAATGCTGTTTTTTAATATATATGATCGGATTTTTATTTCATTATAAAGAGGAAGGTATGCCGTTAATAGCGAAAAATAACATCAGGCAAATAACCACCATGACCATGCTTTCAGGACAATATCCTTTTCATGAAATTTTCCATAACCGATTGCAAAGTGGCTGCCCTATGTCCTCGATAGCCTCACGAATTCCATCTTTGAGGTCTTGAATCGACCCTGGACTGTTAGCGTAGACCTTCTCTTTCACGTGGCTTCAATGAAAAAAGTCGCAGGGTGTTAAGGGGTTATACGCAGTTATGAAGCAAATAAAAGACGGGTTGTCAAGGATTTATCCTGAAGAAACTTCAGAATATTTTAATTTGAAAATTTTTGGCGGTTATAAAAGCATCCTTCAAGAACGTAACAAAATTTTTTATTTATGAAAATGTTGATTATAGAGCGCGCTGCAGGCGATTTCTGGAACCTCCTTTAAAAAAAGACGATTTACGGTGTACATCGTAACTCAGGATTGGATTATCTGAAATCAAAAAACGAAACAAATTTTGTTAATATATTAGATTATCTAGTAATTAATCGTTCGGCTAATCAAAATAGTGAATTTTCACAAAATGGCAGCTTTTAAAAGAAATGATTCGATTTTTACGTTAAAATTTGGCCGTAAATTGATTATAAAATGGAAAATAAGTATCAGATTTACAAAAGGAACGATTAATTACTAGAAAATGTATCTTTAAAGATTGAGTTAAAACGGTTGACCGATCAAACAAGCCGTTTTCGAGATATCGTGTACACCGACTTGAAAAATGCCGTTTTGAAAAAAACACGTTTAAAGTTTCAATACCTACCTTAAAACGTGCCGAGGCATCTCTACATATTTAGGTATAACTCCGAAAGTATTGCTTAGATCTACTTCAAATTTCGTGCGTATACTTTTGAATATATGTACATTACAAAAATGCAATAAAAAAAATCGATTTTTTTGAAAGTCATAACTGCGTATAACCCCTTAAATCACAAGATCTCGGTGGCCAATTGTGATCACCTCTTCGAGAGATAAAACGGTCCGGAAACTTTTCCTGTAAAAGATCAATGGTTTCGTTGCTTGTGTGGCACGTAGCGCCGTCTTGATGAAAATAAAGGTTGTCCAGATCAATACCATCCAATCCCGGCCATAAAAAATCGTTAATCATCTCTCGATAGCGCAATCCATTCACCTGTAACACCTGTTATTGGAAAACACTTCATGGCAGAAATTTCCCTTAGTAAGTTTTCCTGACCATCAAATTTTTCAAATTTCATACCCTGACTAATTTTATTTACAAAATATTTTGTAATAAAAGGATTTTTAGAGGTCGGCAACGTGTTTGGAAAGTGCTCTAGCGCCACAATGTTTTTATTTGGAAATTTGAGGCATTTTTTCGACGTCCTTTCACATAAATTCTTTTGCTTTCTAATAAACCGTTATGTTAAATCCCCATTGGAGTATATAACACCAACTTGATCAAAAAGTTCCTGAAACAACCGCTAGGGGACGCTCTAAGCGGATTGATTAGAATTCTATTTTTTATTTTTTTTTTGTTAGGTTGCCACATCTGTGATTAATATTGCTACCAAAATTTCATCGCCATAACTTGAAATTTGTAAAAGTTAGCCCGTCTTGAGTAAATCTACCTCTGCACGTGTTTTCGTTTTTTTATAGTTTTAAAGATGGATTTGAATTCACAACAACGAGTTTGTATTAAATTTTGCGTTAAAAATGGTTTCAATGGTGCGGAAACCTGAGAAATATTGGGAGACTGTTTCGGTAACGACACTCTAAAGAAAACAAGATAAGATATTCCTTCTTCAAAAAGGTCGATTTGGTTTCTTCAGGGCTATCTGCTATTTTTTCGGGTATTATTACTATGAATACATCTCTTGATGCCCTATGCTCCTCGAGGAGTTGAGGACCGGAAGACATCAATACACCTCTATGGCTTTAATTCGTCTTTAGTAAATTCAAAGGCTTTTTTAAAGTTCATGAAAAGGTTTTAAATGTCCAGAAGAGTTGAGAGAAGAAGATCCAATATGTTTGCACAACCTCAAAAGGAGCGAAAAATTAGATTTTCCCTATCAAAACAGCAAATTTTAAGTAGGACTGAAATCTTCTCAGCTTGGCCTTTTTAACCTTCTTTTAAATTATACATTTTTTTTTCTTATAGTTTTAGTAGCTTCAAATTAAAAAAAGAAACAAACACCAAACTCAAAAACTTTCGCATTCAATTCGGGTATAAAAAAGCGCAAAAATTTATTGCAAAAAGCAAACGGTTGGCAAGACTACGCAACTAGACTAGTGAGGCGGCACGCACTCTCTGATGGGCGCAATTTTGTTTCTATCATTCCTAGTACATTTCGTTCCGTTATATCCCTATTTTATAAGCAATTTTTGCCCTTTCCCACAAAAGAAACACTAAAAGCCTTTAAATTGAGGAGCGAGAGGATTAAAACGTTTGACAAAAATGTCCCCCATTATTTTTAAATAAAACTTCTTAACACTTCACATATCTAAAATGTAAAGATCACGCAGTTTGCTATGTCGATTTATCATAAGAACTTACAAAGTGGTGAAAAATTGTGCCCTCATCTTCCAAAACAAAATTCAGACATAAGCTTTCAAATCGCCGATATTCCTGCCAATTTTTTTCTGCCCTCCCTACCAGAATCCGTTTTCATAGCCTTGGTAATTTTTTTTTGTCTTGTAAGTACTCTGAAACAAGATTCAATTTGCTATAAGCATTCTTGTGATTTTCAAAATGTTAACTCATAAATTAGTTTCAATTTTATTATTTCACCAACGAATTCCGTGATAAGTGCACCTACTTGAGCATCATCCTGCAAGTAGGGCTTTTGAGTTGCATTTTATGCGAAGGCAATTATTAAAGTCAAACAGCTGCATGAATTATTTACCAATAGTTCGAGCTCTCTTGTAGCCAACGCGAAGTTTTCCATTTGAAGTGAGCATTTAAACGCAAACACAGAGCCCAGTTCACAAATGCGATGAAGCGAAATAAACGAAAGGCTTTGAAAATATTCAAAAGTTCAATTTAACTAAAAATGTTTTAGCAAAAGTAAAAATGGATATAGAAGCGCAGTAGAGAATATCTAGTCGCAGCTGCAATTTGAAAATATCCGCCGTTTGGATGACTTGCACTAACACAAATCCTTGCGTACATACGTACAAACATTTCCACAGCCGCGCACTGACCACAGCAACAGCAACAAATTGAGTACTCTCACATGAGTGTGTTGCATAACTGCAGGCGCCCAGACTTGGACGAAAGCAAATACGGATTAGTATTGAGTTTAAATATTTAATGATGTCACTGGAAGTTCTGTATGTAATGTCTGTGTGTATGTGGCTGCTCCGCTGGTGTGTTTGAGCGGGTGATGTAATGAGGGTGCGCTGGGGCGGGAGAAGAAGTAGAAGAGCAGGAAGAGCAAGAGAATCCAAAAAACGTACAATGACGCTGTATATTTTGGGTTTTGATATTGTTGCTGCATTTACTGTTGCCGGCTTCTATAGTTGCCTCGTGCTGTTGCTGCCAAACGGATTTTGCTGATTATCTTGTTTTGGAAAGCAAAGTGCTGGTCAGTGCCGTGTTACATGGCATGCACCGAGTAGTTGTAGCTGTAATGCTGGGTCACCAGGGGTTATGCGTGCCACACACATTTGTAAATGCATATCAAAACACTTACTTTCCTAATTGCGTTTATACAAAACCGTCGGCAATAAAAGTAACAATCGCACTGAGACAAAAGTAACAGTAACAGCAACACAAATGACAACAGCTACAAGAGCAATAGTAACAACAGGACATAGCAGTGTGTACTTTACACAAATTCAAACGTCAGCGGTGTGCACGAATGTGTTAGTAAGACGTGTTAATTGTACGGCGTGTGTGTGTGTGTGTAAGTGCATGTGAGATAGTTTGCAATGGTATGCGAGTTATTTGCATGTTACAGTAGCCCAGTTTTTCATGCCCTATGGACACAACTTCCAATCCACAACGAAGAGTAAACTAATTTGCTATGCAAATTGAATGGCAGTCAAATGCGCAGGCGGAGCGAATGATAAAACTGTACTCTTGTATGTATACACACACCGACTCACACGCATACACATACTGATGTTCCAATGTACAGTACATAGAAACCCATTTAAATGCTTATGAACACAGTCACAGTCAATTGTATAAATATGTGTGAATCTATGCACGCACGGGGTGTTCTTTTAGCTGCATGCGAACTATCGATATCGATAACTATGGTTTGAGAACTAAGAATGACAAGGTAGGTAGGTAGGTGAAACGATTGAAGAGTGGTAACTCTGGCACGCTCCAAGTAACATCAAAGTGCCGTTTTGACACCTATTAAAAGACCTTCAACAGGCCGATATCTAGAGGCAGCCAGAGCTGTTGCTGTAATGGGGAAGATTGATAGGACTTAGGTTGGCGCACTGCCCCAGTCTACCAAAGAAAGGGCCATTGACCTTAATCGTCACCCGGACGTTTGCAGAGAAAGGGCTCAACAGTCTTCTTCTCTAAAAGGTCTCCACAACGTCTTCAAAGGAGTTAATGGTAATCCTAGTTTTTCGACGTTTAGGCCGAAATGAGTTAGGAACTTAGAAACAAGCCACCATCTACTAGGTTCCAAGGCTCAAGGGAATTAAAAGAAACGAGAAAGTGGATGTACTAGACAAAGCAGGGGCAAATGATTCTGTAACTAGCACGGCCGGTACACAGCCACCTCTCTGCAAACAACGGAAAGAATCAGTGCATGCAGGATCTCGAAAATCATGCAACGCAGGCACAATTTCAGGTCTACAAACTATATTTTATCTCTTCCCAGGAAAGAGCATAAACTTGTAGTCGGGATGGTTGGTTGGTTAGAGTGGTGATTCTTCCAGAATCCAACCAGCGCTTCCGCACTATTTTGTTGCCACATCCTCGTTACCAACTTGTTTTACAGCAAGACTATATCAGTCTGTGCGGTTTAGGAACCTTATTAGGTTGTTGACGTCTAAGCCAGACAGTTGCTCGAGACTCTCGAACAGCGGCTTGCCCAGGGTTAACATTCTGACCTTCCATAGGGCAGGACGTTTACAGAGGATAGATAGATCAGAAGCCAGTTATGACTGCCGTTAGTCCACAGGAGTCCCGTCGTTTCATGTTCATCAATGTCGACGATTGCTTGAGGATGTAGGTGGGCCATAACGTCCTGCTGATTTTGCATTTCGTCTGGCCTCTCCATCTACAATCTGCGATTCGAAGGTATTTTAGGGAAATTGCATTCTTAACTGCACCTAATGGTGTGAATACCGGTACTGCAAGAACGCTATTCAAGGCAGATCCCCCTCTTTGTAGTGGGGATACTGACGGGACACTGCCTCCTTCGAAGGGCGGCCGAACTGTGGCCAGTGCAGAACGATACATGCACAATATTAACGAAGTCAACGCGAGAGGAACTCTGGAACACCTACTCTGCCACTGCCCCGCACCTGGCAAAACATGAATAAACTGCTTGGGTTCTGTATCATTCTCGACCATAGAAAGAAAGTGGCAGATCAAAAAACTAGCAGCCTACTTAAATTATCTAAACTGTGTTTTAAAGACAAAACATAAAGTTCTTAAACATTCCACTCAAACACTGGGATACATTTCAGGTCTATGTGCAATCTACAGGATCAACCTAGTCCAACCTAACCTAACCTATGTTAAGTCATATATGCCGACAAACCATCAACTGTGGGAGCATTGGAAGCCAAGACTCAGGCCACCAATGACGCCATACGGTGAAATTTATTGGAAAAAGTAGGCAAAAGTTGGACTGATCGAATATACCATGTACTCGTAGTCTCATATTCAAAAAAATTAAATTTCATGCAATTATCTACCAGATTATGATAAAAAATTTCACTCCAACAATATTTCTGTTTTGCATTATAATTTCAAGTTCTCAAGGTCTTAAAAAACACCCGATACCTGGGAAGATAAACAAGTGAAAATCTTGCTTGCAATGGGATATGCAGCTGTAGTTTTGAAATTAACTGCAACCAGGTCAGCTCGCATGGGCTAATACACTTCATATATGTAAAATGTGGCATCACTAATCAAACGAATGTCGCCAGTAAAGACATCGCATTTCGGCCAGCAACAACAACATGCGTATTTTGATATGCAGATAATACTATTATTACAGCTGAGAGGGATTGAGGCTGATACAAAGGTCGATAGTAAAGAGAAAGTAAAGACAAAGTAAGTTTTCCAATGAAACTAAGCCATATGAGACAAAAGCTGAAATGTCAATTGCCGACAGCAAAGAAAGCAATAAACTGGCAATGTCTAATCGATGAACTTATTCTACAAACATAGATATGCCTTTTGAGCATCAAATTTTCAAAGTGGCTGAACACCGACAGGATACCTGAAGGTCTCTTACCAAGAACACTGATTGAGTATTCAATACAACGCACGAAAAAATTGTAAAATTGGTAACGCGCAAATTCTTGTTCTGTGCAAAATGAAATAATTTTAAGATCCAAAGCGTTTGCGTTTAAGTTGAAAGTTTACAATGTAAGTGATTACATTAAAATTATTATATTAAAAATGCTTTTGATTGCTTTGTCACATTCTCGTATTTATGTGGCTGTTTTGGTATATGTAGAAACAAAAAATATGCCGCGCGGAAAAGGCCTCTCTGAATTTGAGGAGAGACAAATTTTAGCATGAAGAGAGAGGGAGAAAGATATTGCAATGCGAAATATTGCTTAAAAACTTAAAGAAAGCAAAGCTGTGGCTCGAGATTTCCGGGTGATCACTCGTTTAGCTATAAATAAATCAAACAGCCCGGCGTTAAACGCACCTTAAATTTGGAAGTTACTACCCGTCGAGTGCAACAAGTTTTGCAAGCGGATTCTAATCTAGAATAAATAAAATGAGAATTAAAAACTTAAGTTAGCCACACGATACAAACAGGTCAGATTGGTATTTGCAGAAAAGTACCAACTTTGGGAAGATTTGTGAGAGAGAATATTTTTTCTCCATGAAAAAAATTCTATATATTTGGGCGGATCGGATGATTTCCAAACGTATTTGCATGATAAACGGAGGAAAACGGAGAGGAGAATTAACCGTAATCTCGGAGAGGGTTCTGTCATGGTTCTTCTAGACGAACTACTTATTACTTTTTGAAGAGAAACTTCTTAGGCGTCGATGGACGAGCGAGAATGGAGAGATAAATCTCAAGGCCATGCAACGTTTTGGACATTTTCGTCCCGCGAGAGAGAAAAAGATATAACGTAGAGGAAAAGGAGAGAAAGAGCTATACCTTATATATAGGGTTTTTCAGTAAGAGCGCTTCAACTTTTGAACTTTTTTGAATAAAACACAAACGGTTTGACTTTTTTAACAAATTTTTTTTTATTATCGAGTTTGAACATATACATTTAAGTATGAAATCCGATTTCTTTTGCATGACCACCGCGTGCAAGTTTTACGAAGTCTGATCGTTGAACCCAATTTTCGACCACTCTTTTTCATAAATCGGCCGAAATTCCAGCAATTTCGCGTTCAATATTGGCTCTGAGCTCACAAATCGTCGCCGGCTTGTTACTGTAGACCAATGACTTCACATAACCCCAAAACGGGACGGCTTGTTAAATGGACCGTAAAATGGCCGTAATGCTCTTAAAGTAGCAGCAACAGAACGATTATTTTCATAAAAAATTTGCACGATTTGCAATCGTTGCTCAAGTGTGTAGCGTTCCATGATGAAATGTATACTAATGAAGTTTACAAATGACAAGCGAAAAGTAAAAAATATTGCGTCGTTCGCCCTCCCTATCGGAAAAAAGTTGAAACGCACCTATTGAACAACCCTATATATCTTAGATACACCTTAGGCTATTTTTCCTGAGTTTTTCCTTGTGGTTGCTAATTTCTAGTGAGAAATAACACTGCCTACTTTTTGGCCCTTGTTTGTTGGTGCAAACTTGTAGGAAATATATTTTTGGTGCCTACTTGTCGGTGTTATATGTCCTTGGTGCCTACTGTTTGGGGCGCTTCTTGGTCCCAATTCTTTTCGCGTTTTTTTGTGCCTACTTTTTGGCGCTTATTTCCGTTTCCTGGCTAGTGCTTGTGCGTACCATAAAGTGCTATCTATTCATGATATTCTATTCATTCGTTCGTGAGTAATTGTGCTACGAGTAACGCTACTTTTGTTACCTTCAAAAAAATGGATCAAAAAGAATTTCGTGTTTTAATTTTACACTGCGAATTTCTCCGACATCTACCGCATTTGCCTGATTTGGCTCCCAGCGACTGCTGGCTGTTCGCAGACCTAACAAAATGCTCGCCGCTAAGAAATTTCGCTTGAATGAGGAGGGAAATTTCGATCGCTGAAACTGAGGCCTATTTTGAGGCAAACGATAAATCGTTCTACAAAAGTTGTATTGAAATGTTAGAGCGAAGGTGAAATAATTGCAAAACTACGCTGATGAATAAAGCTAATTTTGAACAAAATAAAAACGTGTTTTCTTTCTTAGGCCTGGCACTTTTCGGCCCATATGTCATTATAAACAACTTTATCAGATTGATGACTCGACCACTTCAAGAAGTTTTACTCCAAATTACAAATTAACTCCGAGAATTCTATTTGTTTATTTTAAATATAATAACATCGGGCTTTTACTTTTTTCCTTCCAAAGATTTTAATTTTCTTAATAAGTAAATTAATTTTCATGTACTTATTCTGAATATTTTAAAACATTTATCATTCAAACTTTAAATATTAAATTATTAGCTCTAAACTGATAAAAAAAATATAAGAAATTTAGTTGGTCTTATAATTTTTTCATGTGGTGTATCTGATAAATTATCAAAATAAAGTTCTTCAATCTATTTATGCGCAATGGGCAGAAAAGTTGAAAAATACTTAAATTTTGATTTCATGGTGATGGTTTTTGTAATAAAAGGTCTTTCAAATGATGCGCCTCAGATATTGTTTTAAAATAAAATGAAAGTTTAGATTCTTGCGGCATTCACTCTTTTTATTTAAAACAATGGTCTTTTATTAATTATTTACGAAAAATTGCATCACTTAAATAAGTTCTTTTACTACCCTCGACAGAACCAGTTTCATCAACCAGATCTTTAAAGATCTACCTTTTTCATAATATATATTAATAAGTTTCAATAATTTTAACGCGTTGCTTCATCATCAAAATTGTAAATGTCTACTTGACAAATGTCAATTTTTTTTTTGTTAGTGGTACTTTCAGCGCATTCTGGGTGTTTATACATTTATAAGTGCAGGTGCTTTTTTTAATTTTTTGTAGAATTTTATGTAGTCGCAAGTGTTCAGAATAAACATAACCATTCAGCAGAGCTATTCAAAGTTCGACCCCTCAGACCCTACCTAACACCTAACACATAGGTTTTATTCCATTTCAAACCGCTTTTATTGTAAAACCTTATATGAGGAAAGCCTCCGTGTTGTTATACCTCGTGTAGGCGATGAACGATTTTTGTATTCGAGTCGGCAGTTAGCCTTAACTACCTTCAAGATAATTGCAACTAATTTTTTCTCTCTTAGCCCAGCTCTTTTCCCACCTCTAAGATGTTTAAACAGAAGCGAAAGTTCTGCCAATACTCAGATGATTCTCCTTGCAAACAATACAAAATACTGCCGGCGGACATCAGTAACTGTAATCCACATATTTTCTGAGCAGTTAAGCGATTTTTAGTACAAATGTTTTATGCACAAACATACGCACGCACACACCAGCAGATGCAAATAGACAAATGTAGGTAGGAGCACTCGCACCACTCCCTAATAGGCGGATTTGTTGGAGCTCTTGTCAGTGTCACAGCCATGCAATTCAAGCTGCATGCCACATATCTCCTTCCATGCAAAACTCTGTTCACATACTTGCTTAGTTGGCTAAGTCTATATAGAAGGGCGGGAGGGGAGGCGCCGTTTGATACGTATAACACATGAACATATCCTGCAAGCAAATGACAAATGTAAATAGTAGCGAATCACTCTACCACACTGACGCTGCAACACTGCACAGCTGTCACGCCATGTACGAGCGAGGTTTCGAACGATGCGCTCCTTCTTATGTTTGCTATGATGATGGCGTGTCTGCTGTTGCAAAATGTAAATTTGATATTTTCTACCAGCGCTAACAACGCTTTGGTAATTTTGGGTTTTTTACATTTTTCGGTTTTATCGCCAATTCCGCTACATCTTTGAGCATTTTTTTTATTATTATTTCTATTTGTGCGACTTTTATTTCCTTTCTGGGCTCCACTTCATTTTATTTCTTCCGTCTTACGGATGTGCTGCAAAAGTCAACGACGTGCGGCACTTAGTTTGCGTTTCGAATCACTGCCACCAAATCGATAGTCAACATTTTCAAAGCTGCCACATATCCGATCAGAATGCCACATTATCCAACAATTCAACTACTGCCAGTGGCGCCACCACTACTGCAGCCACCAACACTACCCACAAGCACTGGTTAGTAAGCTTTAGTAGGAAATGACCAAAAAGACAAAATTTCAATTGGATACGCTTCACTGAGAGAATAAAAAACCTGACAAAACGAAATCAAATTGAAAATCAATGCAAATGTGGCAAATGTCACGCGTCCAAATTGCGCTCATACACACATAGTGGGTTGCACAAACGAACTGACAACTCCCTGGCAGTTGTTGACTGGCAGGCCATCAACAACACCATCAGCAGCACAAACGGCATCAATAGCCAAGCGTCCAAAAGGGGCGCTATGTGGCAAGTTTGCTGATAAAGGAGGCCAAAAGCTCGTATTGTGGATTTAACGCAATAGCCAATAAGACACTCAATAAAAAGAGGCCAGTATGCACCGTATTGATTCTACGATAGATAGCAACACCCGTTTAGCCTCAACAGACGACCCTCGCCGCCCCCAGAGCATCGCTCTTAGCAGTGCTTCTGTTGCACGCTTAAACTCTCCACCCGGGCCAACACCTCATCTCTTTATGTAACAGTAATCACTGCACGCGTAAATGGAATCAATGCAGTTGAGTTCATTTCAATGGGAATCATTTGCAAATACTCTAATTTAAAAGTTACACGCTGCTCTGCTTGCTCTGCTGCCCGCCATCACCACATTTGACACTTTGGCAATTTACGAGTACTACACGAAAAGTTGGTGCTCTTGATTACGTTTTTGTCAATACCAGCTTCTGCATATGCCCACCGAAGATTCCGGGATCACATTTTTCATCAGGTTCCAGATATATCGGGATTAGATTGTGTTAAACTGGAATCTCCATGGATGAAACAGCAAAATGATAGAAAATGGTTCTTTTAATAGCTGTCGACTTTCGGCAGGTAATGGCCAACCTCCGATTATTTTTCTGCCATGAAAAAGCTCCTCATAAATAAAACCATTTGCCGTTCGGAGTCAGCTTAGAACTGTAGATCACTCCATTTGTGGAACAGCATCAAGAAGCACACCACAAATGGGAGAAGGAGCTCGGCCAAACACCTAACAGAAGTGTACGCGCCAATTATAAATATATTTATTTTAATCTTGGAATCACGAAAAGTAGGCAGATGAGTAGTAAAGTCCTCTCAAGACGAACAAAAATCTCTCATCATGTCCATCCAATTGTATGGTGCAAAAGGTTGGGCGATAACAACGCCTGATATGATAGTCCTTAGTCTGTGCTAGAGAAAAATTCCGAGGAAAATATGTAGGCATTGCACGTTGGCGACGGCGAATAGCGAAGGCGATGGCAACTAATTAAGATTTAACCGCTCCACTAGCTGAAAGTATTCGATAAACTTAAAAGGAAAGCCTCCACAGTGTTGGAAGAAGTGGAAAGTGAAGCCAACTTTCATTTTTAATTGGCGTCAATTTCCATAAGAAAAGAACGAAAGGTGCTGAACTCGGCCAAAATTTCTTAGGCGGTTACTGTTAATAAAGAATAGAAGAAGATTAAGAAACAGCGTCGAACGATTATGGCAGACGTTTGCTCTTATCTGGCGGATCCGAGTATAAGTTGATGTATGATTTTTGTAAGATGCTATCTTTGACTAGAATTAGGAAAGAGTTCGAAACTGTACTTTTAAGTTTTTAGCCTGATTTTTTTTACGAAGAACAGAAAACTTTTAAGAAAGTTTCAAAATTTATCAATCTGCGCAAACTTCCCTAAATCCAAAAGGGATGAATGTTCATTACCTGCAAATGGCCTGTGACTGACTACCTTTGGCCGGGTTCCCCGACAAGTGCTGTGGCTGAAAGATATTTTTCATCAGCCAGATTTGTATGTAACAGGCTCAGGCCAAGATTAGAAGACTCCACTTTATATGTTTTGCTGCTCTTACCTTTTTCATATCCTTATTCACTCCGCTCGGAAGCATAGGGCCTCAACAAGACTCTTCCATTGTACACGGTTCTGGGCTGTTGTGATGTCGGCATCTGATAGTTCGCGCATCATCGATCTTCTCCAAGTGATCTTTACCCTGTAGGATGGGCTCTTCATTCGTTGATCTCCACATCGCATCGGTGCTGATGGTGTTCGGCCAGAATATTCTACAGTTGATGGGGAGGCACTTGTTAACGAAAGATTGTAGCTTCTTCTGTGTGTAGTGTTAGAGACCAGCTTTATTTCACTTCCGTACAACAACACTAACTTCACACACGAGCTGAATATTCGCAGTTTAGTGCGCCTAAAGATTTGCGAACTGGCCCATACTGTATGCATTCGCCCGAATACCGCCCTTGCTTTGTTTAGCCTGCAGTTGTCATTTTCAACTGCTCCGCCGTCTGTCGTGATAGTGCAGCCGAGCTAGCAGAAGCTTTCGACAAATTCTACCGGGCATCCGTCAACCATTATATGGCTTGCTCTGTTCGCCTTACCTTGCATGCCCGTGAGTTTGTGAGAGCGGAGGCAGATGTCATCGGCGAAGTCCAGGTCCCCAAGAAGTCTGGTGAAACTCCATGCGATGCATCTTTTGTGTAAGATCAATTGGCTCACCTAGGACGATGGCGAAGAGAAGTGGTAATAGGGGCCAACCTTGTTTACGCCTGCGTCGCCGATGTTGCCGCTGTAAAGTACCGCCAGTTCGGAGTTCTCGTAAAGGGCTCTAATGAGACGCATTATCAAAGCGGGAACTCCCTTTCTACTCAGCGCCAGTCGTATTGAGTCTCAATTAATTGTGCCAAATGCCTTCTTAAAGTCAACGAACAGCATGTAAAGCGGGGAGCGCCACTCAACTGATTGTTATACGATGATGCCGAAATTTTTGGCTTGGTGAGGGCGAAATCTAGCTTCTGAAGCGGTCGATACGTTGAAGTCTGCCTTCAATGAATTTTAAATGTAATAATAATTAATTTTTATTTTTTGAGTAGAAAAAAAATGTATAAAGGTTTTATTCTTGGAATTTTTATTTTCATTTTTTGTTTAATGTTTTTTCATGTTAATTAGTACTTTTGTAAGAAATTTATATTGTATTTGCATACTTTTTATCGTGCATATGTATATTACTGTATTACATAGTTTTTTTAAATACAGTTAAAAAAATTTATTACTTTAAGATTTGTCTGTATTATTAAATATCTGATTTTTAAAATCAGTTTATCTCACATTTTAAATATATTAGTTAAAATTCATGACAAGTTTAAATTACAAGGTAAATCCCGAAACGCCGGCATCGCATTTTTCAGTTAATATTTGCAGTCCTAATATGAGTACATAAACACTAATTTGCTTTCATAGCGCCGTCCAAAGAATATCTGGTTCATCAACATGAAAAAGTTCCTGTTGCACACAGGTCAGCTACAGCTGAAAGATCAATAAAATATTTAGTTGTTAAAAGAAAACTAAATATAATATATGGCGCTTTGCATGGTGATGCAGTGAGCAGTTCTCTTTTTTTTTGCGAGTTTCTCCTCAAATACCTTCCATACATTCTTTAGATCCCCGAAACACCAGGTATTACACACATTTTCTGTAGTCACATCCGATTTCTTACCAGCCCCCTGCCACTCTATACCTTGGTTATTTATTTACTGATTGCAAAGCTCTCGATGTATACAACTATTCGTCCAAAAAGAAGATTCATCCGTGAAGAGTACGTTTGTCCAATTCCGTTCTGAATTTGTCTTAGCCCTTTCAAGTAGTTCTTCAGTGTGTAATAATGAGAGCAGCGGGTTCTTCAATGTAGTTCGAAATTTGAGGTCTTATGCATGTAAACGTTCTCGAATCGTATTTTTGGATACATTAGCACCGCTTTTCCTTAAAACGACTTCAGATTGACGCAATGATAAGCCATCGTCTTAAAAATAGTTCGGCATCGTTCCATTTTTTCACATTTTAATCTTTAAATCCTCATCCACACTGATGGATATTACCAAAACTTACCCAGTAACCACTATACACACACACAATCACATTTACTAGAATACACGACCTGGGTTCTTTAAGTCATAAAGAAAGTGCATGCAACACGCAAGCTCTTAACCCATTAACCTCCTCCAAACACGTAAGCAACGAGCAATCTGCCGCCTTTGTCAGTGGTTTTTAATAGCTAGAGGACGAATTGCAACTGCGAAACTCGTGCAAGTACAACAAATGGCTATGCGTCCTATGCGTCAGAATGCCCGAACATCTCCATTTCAGACGGATACCTTCCAGCGCGCGCTGACTAAAGTTCATAGCATACATACATGCAACCATACATATAAAAGGAAGAAGAATTGGGCAAGCGAATGCATTTACCATTTACTTGTGTGTGGGTGTGTGTGTTTGTATTCGTGCATAGGATGTACGTCGTCTATTTTACAATTTGGAGCATATGTCCTGCAGTATACAGTGCGGCTACAGTCCTTTCATTGCTTTCAGCGGATGCTTTAATGTAACGCGGCGCAGTGACAGTTGTTTTTTCCTCAGTTTACTTTCTTACCCATCTAACAATTTCTTTTCGCTGACGGCTTCTGCAAATTTGCGCTTGTCTCAGCGTTTTTTCCCCTCACTAAGCTTCAATGTCTGATGTGCATTTGAATAATTTAATAGATTTTTATGAGCTGTAAAACGCTCAACGCATTTACACTTAACACATCGTCGACGGCGCCTGCATTCGGCTGGCATGAAATGGCAGCATCTCGAACCAGGGCAATGGTGTAGCGGATTGTGCCTAGAATAAATGTAATGTTTAAAAATTGAAAACGTGTGACATAAGAAATTGAAAGATTCGCCGAGTGCCGGATTTTTCGGACAAGACGCTGCTCTCTGTTTGCCCTATACTTCGTATGCGCCATTTTGCACTGCGCAATCACTCAACACTTCATGTGAAATTAAATTGAAGCTTTATTGAAGCTTCATCACCTCTTGGCGCTGCGTCGCACAAACGCGGCGTAAATTCTTTGTCAAGCTCTCGCTGAATTTCCGGTTGCCTTTAGGGTTGTAAAGATAACGACGGCGTTATAATTATCCACGAAACCAGCATCAACAACGTCTTGTCCAAAAAAATATCCAGTATAGCACATCTGCAGGAAGACTCTCATGCGCTTCGCTCCACTGCGAAAGCAATAAATTTTCTAGCTATTTCCACTTCCGTTTCACTCGGCCAACAAAGAGTTTGCTTGCCCTGCAGCAGCTTGGCAAATAAATGAAGCGACTTTTGAGACGCAAAGTGAATACAGTGAAAGGAATAGTACAGAGGTACAGAGAATATGTGAGATGAGAGATATTTGCCACGGTGATGGAATACAATCCTCCGAAATTAACCCGTTCATCACCACGCTTCCAACTTCCGTGGCTATCTCTATACCACCATGATGAGTTCTCGCAACCGACCAACATAGGCCAACATAGAAGGGTAAAGTCCATACATATATGTCCGACAGAGTCATACTCACGATAAATGATGCCGCGGATACCGAAAAAATCATCAATAATACCTCCAATTGCGACTTGGACATCCTCTTCTTCGATTTCCCCCCCTGGTGTTCTTGTTTACGAGTATCAGTATAATAAATAAATTCTAAAAATTATATTGAATGCTTTAAGTGCCGGTTAGCCTTAATTAAGTTCTCTTCACTTTAAGGCAAGTTAGAAAGAAACTAAGGGCACGCCAACTAACTTTCAGATTTATCGCCTTATATGAGAATGAGAATATGTCTTTGGGATTGACAAAATGGAATTTTAAAGGCAATTTTACTCCAAAAAGCAGTTTTACTCATTCTGGTCTGTAGCGTAAAGCAACTGCCTCAGAGGATTCCAAAAATTTTGAAACTAATTCAGGAGAAGGTCAAACCTACGGAATACAAACAGTCTGTATGTGGAAATAGAAAAGCAAGAGCTTTTAAAAACTGGCTGATTCTGAATGCTTATCAAAAACTTGGATACAATATGTCGCTGGCAATTTATTTTCCATACTTTCGTTCGAGGTACTTTCCGGAAAGCTGGGATTGGGAAGAGATGAAGGCGGGAAATTTTTTCATTAAGAAAAAACAGAGTTTGAAATGCTTGACCAAGATAAAAGGCTATCAGCCAGGGAACCGAAAGGGGCACCGCTATAAATGAATTCAAGGAGAAAACCAATCGTTCAAAAAAACATATGCATGCTTTTTAGTGAGAGGAAAATTGTATTTATCTAATTTAAAAAGAACAAATAAGGAAGGGCTAACTACGGTCCGGACTGTACTTTATGCACCTTTATACTTTATTGGTAAAGTATAGCTCGGGCTGGCTGATAATTTTTGAAGTCAAGCAAACTCATGGACAATAAGAGTTGCGGACTTGTTTTTTGACCGATTTTGCTCATTTTGAGCATAGACTTGACGGTTATCAATTAAGGGGGCAGTTACCTGTAAACGGCCATATTTTAACTGATTTTCATTAAAATGAAGAAGTCAATATACCTTCTGCTCAAATATGAACGAGACTGATTTAATAAAACACAAACGGTTAATTATTGTTCAATTTTTATTTTATCTCCTTCAAAGTAATCACCATTGGAGGCGATACACATATGCCAACGTTTTTTCCAATCATCATAGCATTTCTGGAAGGCCGATTTCGGTATGGATTTCAGTTCCTTCTTCGAATTCTCTTTTATGACTTCAATTGTCTCAAAATGTTTTCCACGAAGCAGCAACTTGAGCTTGGGAAACAGGAAAAAGTCACATGGAGCCATATCAGGCGAATACGGTGCTTGCGGAACGATATTAACATTATTTTTGTTCAAATAATCGCGAACAAGACGTGATGTGTGAGCTGGTGCATTATCGTGATGCAAGAACCATGACTTGTTGTCCCACAATTCCTTCTCGCGCAAACGCTTTAAAACGTCTAAATAATATTCAGCGTTAACCAATCGGCCTTGCGGAAGGAACTCCGAGTGCACCACACCTTCGTAATCGAAAAAAACAGTCAGCATAACCTTAATTTCATGACGTTCATGAGGCAAGTTTTCAACCGATGTACGGCCCTCTTTGAACGATTTGTACCACTAGAAAAACGTGCACGCGATAGAGCAGAGCCCCCATAGGTTGTCTGCAACATTTTTAAGGCGTCTGAAGCAGAAATCTTTGTTCAACTTGAATTTCCATCGTTAAATTCGAACAACACACTCGAGCTTGACTTGTTTACAGTAGCACAGAAGACAAACTATGTGACATATCACGCTGAAATTTGCCATGTAAGCTTATAACAGTCCTGCCATCCAACAAAAAATTTATTTTTGCCATATGTCATCCGCGGACCGTTTTATTGATAAAGTCTCGTTCAGATTTGAGCAGAAGGTATTTTTTTCAAAATTGGCATACAGTTTATTTATAGGTACATTAAAATAATATACCTTTTTTTTTAGTCACTCAAAATGACTCAAATGTACACTCAATTCTTCCAGGAAGGTCGCGCAGCGGGGCTTCTCAATCGGCGGGCATTGTAGCATCGGCGTCGGTGACCTGAATACAAAAAACCAAAAAATTGTTTGTTTATTAATGTCATAATTTCTAAAGCGTTTTTCAGTAAGAGCGCTTCAACTTTTTTTTTAATAAAACACAAACGGTTTGACTTTTTTAACTAATTTTGCTTTTATTATCGAGTTTGAACATATACATTTAAGTATGAAATTCGATTTCTTTTGCATGACCACCGCGTGCAAGTTTTACGAAGTCCAATCGTTGAACCCAATTTTCGACCACTCTTTTGCATAAATCGGCCGAAATTCCAGCAATTTCGCGTTCAATATTGGCTCTGAGCTCACAAATCGTCGCCGGCTTGTTACTGTAGACCAATGACTTCACATAACCCCAAAACGGGACGGCTTGTTAAATGGACCGTAAAATGGCCGTAATGCTCTTAAAGTAGCAGCAACAGAACGATTATTTTCATAAAAAATTTGCACGATTTGCAATCGTTGCTCAAGTGTGTGCGTTCCATGATGAAATGTATACTAATGAAGTTTACAAATGACAAGCGAAAAATAAAAAATATTGCGTCGTTCGCCCTCCCTATCGGAAAAAAGTTGAAGCGCACCTATTGAAAAACGCCTTATATGAATTAAAAAAGAATGGAAAAAAATCGCGGATTAAAATTGCTTTGGGGCAAATTTTCCTATTATTTTTGCTTCGAAAAATTTTCAAAAACTTGTAAACTCACATAGAAAGTAATATCATAAAAAAGATGTGAGCAAAATTTCAGGGAGATTGGTCAATAACTTTTCGAGTTATCGTGTACGCCAATTCGAAAAATATAGTTTTGAGAAAAACGCGTCTAAAGTTTGAATGCAACGTAACGAGAGGTCTCCCAGCGCTCGAACGCAAAAGAACAGAGTCGTCACGGTTGACGATCTATAATATAAGAAATACTTAAATTTACGTTCTAAAATTTTTTTGACATATTCTTAAAGAATTATATTAACATTTTATGGAAAAATCTGTTCCATTAAAGTGCCCTTTTGAGTCTCGCTAAAATATCGGAACTTTTTCTCGAGTTGTAATTTGTAGCATCAGATGAACAGGAGGCAATTTACTCTAGATACGAGGTGTGTTCAAAAAGAATCGAATTTTGTGTTTTTTTTTTCAAAAATTATTTATTTATTCATTAATATCTATTTTGTCCCCTTCAAAGTAATCCCCATGAGTTATTATGCACTTGTGCAAACGTTTTCTCCAATCTTCGAAGCATTTCAAAAAATATTTTTTTTTTTATCTTTTTCAGCTCCTCCCTTCGGTGCCGTCTTTATCTCGTCAATCGTAGCGTAGCGCCGTCTTTTCATGGGCCTCTTCAGTTTCGTGAACAAGAACAAGTCACAAGAGGCCAGGTCTGGGGAATACGGTGGCTGTGGCATTATTAGTGTGTTGTTTTTAGCCAAAAAGTCGCGCACAAGCAAAGATGTGTGAGCAGGGGCGTTATCGTGACGCAATGGCCAATTTTTGTTCTTCCACAAATCCGGGCATTTCTGGTGGATTGCTTCGCGCAAATTGTGCATAACTTGCAGGTAATATTCCTTATTGACCGTTTTACCCTGTGGCAAGAACTCATGATGCTCAACGCCCCTGCAATTGGTCTTGGTTCGTGCGGCAGCTTCCATTGAGATGATTGAGCTTTGGTTTCCAGCTATGACCCAGTGGAGCAAATTTGGGTCGTCGCTGACAGAGTCCAACATCTCATTAGCAATGTTCATGTGATGCTGCTTTTGGTCGAAATTGAGCAGTTTCGATAAGTCTAGGTCCTCAGCAACTTCTCTAACGGTGATTCGACGATTAGCCAATACCATTTTCTTCACTTCATCAATTTTTTCGTCTGTTGTTGAAAGGCTCGGGCGTCCGGCACGCTTTTCGTCGTTCACATCTTCTCGGGCTTCTGAGAACATGTTGTACCACCGATAAACATTACTTTGGTCCAAAGTAGCCTCTCCGTATGACACAGTCAACATTCGGAATGCATCCGCGCACTTAATTTCGTTTTTCACAATAAATTTGATACAGGTTCTTTGATCCATCTTTTTGAATAGGTAAAAATCGAAGACGAGCCGAAACACGTTCAAGCCAAGCAGCTGTCAACAATTAACTGAACATTCCAAATGGCCGAACTCGTCGGCAGGAGTGAGAGACACGAGTACCAACATATCATCACAAAAAAATCGAAATTCGAATATACATACGTAACCTGCGAAAATTCAAAATTCGCGTTACTTTTTGAACACACCTCGTATATAAAGAATGGGCGTGGTTTTATCCGATCATAATAAAATTTATGTCGGATTAAATTTAGGTGGACGGCATTATTTATGAACAAATGTAACTGTGCTTCATTTTTAATAGAGACAATACGTTCGGTTTTTGAAAATTATCATTACTATATGGAAGATGGGCGCGGTCTTGGATAAATAGTAATATGTGTCCAAGTTTCATTGAAATATATTAATTTTTGCTCGACGATGACTGGACAGATATGACTAAATCGATTCCTGTCATCATTCTGAGTATTTTGCTATGGATATGTCCATCTAGATTCCTATATGCTGTTACATACAACAATTATGTGAACCAAATTAAAATACCCTTCTGCACAAGTGCGCGGGTATAAAAATTAATAAATTATTTTCACTATGAAAATTGGCGTCGTGTGGCGATTGCTCTAAGACTGAGGAATCTTAGCAACCTACTCATAAGCTCAGTGTAAAGAGGAAATTTAATTTGTTGCAACTAACTATATGGAGCGTTTATAGGAGACCGCTTGCACTCATCTACATTACAGTAAGTAACTTTGGATAAATTGCGGAGTAACTTTTGTTAATTAGTAACGGAATTGTAAGAGAATTGCAAAGGAATTGTTCACAGCAGAA
Source organism: Anastrepha ludens (assembly GCF_028408465.1). Classification (NCBI taxonomy): domain Eukaryota; kingdom Metazoa; phylum Arthropoda; class Insecta; order Diptera; family Tephritidae; genus Anastrepha; species Anastrepha ludens. The sequence continues at coordinate 3,493,323 of NC_071499.1, read as the reverse complement.
CATATCCTACTGTCCTACTGTGAGAAGCTGCGACTACTTGATCTATTGTAAGTATTACAACACATTGAGTTTCTGACGAAAAAGCTGTGCAAGTGAATTTATACCTCCTTTATGGTATAGAAATCAAAGAATAAATTTTCCGAAAGTCCAAAAAAAAACAATCCTCATGCTCGAGAACCCTTTACACTGACCCCGACGTGATTTGAACACGCAACCTTCTGATCTGGAGTCAGACGCGCTACCGTTGCGCCACGGAGTCTTGTTGCATAAAGCGGCGAGTATAATACATACAATTAGTCAGAAAGCTTACAAGCAAAAAACAAATACCAACTAATTCAAAACTAAAGCAAAACACCAACAACACATAATCGACATGAGTCACTACAAAGTTTTCGTCCAGCAACAGTCAAAAGCTAAGGCAAATTTAATGTATGAGATATGACGCAGTCGCCAACTTAATTTATTGTTGTTTGTAGAACTAAAATTTGAATAAAAAAAGCTCTTGTGCTCTTGCTGATAAGCTAATAAGGGCGTCGTCATGCCCTAATGCATTTATTCGTGTTCATAAGCTGCGTACGTATGTAAATACTCATACTCATATCTGTGTGAGAGCTTATTTGATACGCCTGTAGATCAGCAGCCGCCGTAGCTCAGTAGTTGCGCGTAAATACCATTTGGTGGGTTCCAGGTACGCGGACTATGCAGTGGCCATCGAGCGTCGAATCGGAACATCCAACAATAGGCGTATGCGCCAAATGTGTATAGATTTATATATAAGTAGATATGTGACCTAAAGCGTAGGCATAATTAACACACATCTAACCAACGAAGCGTACGTATGCATTCAAGTGTTCGATATTCACAGTGCGGTGGGGGCTTGTGTTCGTTCCAGAAGGACAGAAGATCAATAAAAACTAGTATTCAGTTATATTGAGGCGCCTACGCGAGAGCATCCGCATGGAACGGTGAAAGTGTAACATTCTTTTACAGATTACAACGAAATATAAATAAAAAATATATATAAACTAACTATATTAGTAAACTCAGTGAGGAAAAATTTATTATTTATTTTTGTTTATTTATTCTGTGTTATGTTAGCATAGTTCACTTACAGACTATTGACAATTCTGTGCTTAAACTACGAGAATTAACGTGACACTAAAATTATTCTTCCATAATTTAGAAAGAGAACTAATTTTACAATTTCTATGTGCTTGTTTCAAATTAGTTGCAAAATTCATTTAAGCGGAAATAAATTAAACCTAAAAAGTTTGAGAAGCATTTCAATTCTCTTATGGCCCTACACCTTGAAGCCTTTTTTCAAAAATAAAGTTCCTTATTCCGAAGACAGCATTGAGGGATGTGAAAATTACTGCATTCTAAAAGAAAGTGGCAATCGAATTCCCCATTAAGAATACCAAAGACAAATGAGAGGGAGAGAATAGTTCTCGTGCAGTTTAATGATTTTAAGTAGATTAGCTTACATCTGGCACTAAATAATGGGATTGGGTCAACAAAATTTAAAGATTAGACGGCAAATCGAACAAATACGTTTGGGATACACTCAGATCTTTTAAGGTAGTAGTCTGGTCAAATACTCATTTTTTTAGATATAGGAATTTTGTTTTTAAGAAAATAAAATGCGATCGTTTTGATTTATAATTAGTATGTTATTATTGACATCAAATAGTATACAAAAACAATTTTTTTTGTTTTTTGACATATATTTTTGTAGTAGTGTGGCACTAAAGTAAGCGCCTTAAAAAAAGATAAGTGGCTTGTCAACAGGGTTTTGGCTCTTCGGGACATCTGAAACGAAAAAGTTAACCTGATTATTATTATGTAGGCTTGTCATTCTGACAGGTGCTACTTTCGTTTCTTTTCAGCCCTAACTTTCCATACTACAGTCTGATTTCAACCCGAAAAGCATACCTTTTTTTCAAAAGTCCGCCATTGTGTTATTTTTCAAACAAATTTTCCCATTGTATTTGACTACCTTAAAATGGCAATCAAAATATTGTATCCAAATGAGGTCCACATATTCAAGTTTGGATCGCACTGGGAACGTATACAAGAGCTTCAAATGAAGGCTGTCCTAGGGATTTGGCAATGGTACAATTAATGTGGAATAAGAACTTTGAGTCAAAAATAAAACCCTTGCCGGATCTTATTCAAAGTAAAGAGATGGTAGGAAGTGTTAACAGAATGGAAGTGGGGAAAGGTGAATGAAATTTTGAGAACGGAACACAAAAGCATTTACTTATAATAAGTTGTAGACAATTGTTTCGACACAACACGGTAACTTTATTAATATTTATCACTTTTGATGCTTAATCAAATAGGAGGGACTACTTTCTAACAAAGTGATGTGATTTCTTAAGCTTTTTTTTTTTGGAATAGCGAAATTGTTTTTTGGAATAGCGAAATCTGAATAATAAAGGCAGCCTATGGCACCAGCAGAAAGTAAGGAAAGAAACAGATCACCTACAATCTTATAAAAATACCTCCAAACAAACCTGGGCTATAAACTCAGAAAGCTTTATCAAAAAATTGTGCGTTTTACGGAAACATTGCATCAACATCGCTTTAAAGTCTTAGCTTTGGCACCAATTCGTATCCCTTTCTGCACCAATACAAAGAATTAAATCCCCACGGTTCCGCTATCACACTGCCAGCCTCGATTACTACTTGGGTGAACCGGTGTTTTGTACGATTAAGACTGGGCCATGCCCTTTAACACACCAATACCATTTGACAAAAAGTCCGCAGCTAATCTGTAACTCTTGCAAAGCAAACCTTTTATCTATATTTCCCACCTCTTTCCGCTTTACGAACTGCTACATCTGGGTAAATGTACGCATATCGAATATGGTGAGGAATACTGTGAAAGTAGCAAATTAAATATTGGTAGTCAAATTAAAATGTTGAGTTTCATTTGCAAATTTAGTGTGACGACTTACGGATATATCCACAGCGAAGCAGTCCTGCAATTTTTTTTTTTTCGAGCGAAAATTATATAGGAAAAATAATTTATTTTTATATTCTAAACAGTGCCCACTGGCTGCGTTTGCGTATAAAATGAAAGAAGTTTAGTAAAATACTTACCACCATTCAATTTGTGGAATAAAAGAGCTTTTGGTAAACATCTTTTTTTTGTAAGTAAGTAAGTACAAATATTTATTGAAGTGTCTCCTTATAGACAATATTTTTAATTTTATATCCGTATCGAAAGTGTATAAATCGTTTGATCTACTTACTCGGAAACAATAGCGTATACTTGACCATAGGAGAAGCAGTCAGTATGCAGATCAATACGTTTTTTTTTTAAATCTATCCTTGTGGCTTATTAATCGTCATTGAAAAACGCAAACTAATCGTCCGGTGCAACCAATCAGAGTAGTTACTGAAATAAAATTATTTTCTAGTTCTCTAATTCGCAAACCTATGCCACTACGAAAGGTTGAGGTTGTAAATATCTAAAATGTATTAGCGGAGCTTCACTTTTTAATGTAATTTGGTTGTGCTGAAGTTTACATACAAACAGTTTATTCATTTTGTTCCAAACGATCGAAGTATACCTCACTTCACCCACGCTTACTTTTTCTTTAATTGTGTGCCTTATTAAAGTCGACATTTAATACAAGTCGTTCGCAGGATCATGACTTATTCTTTTCGATAGCTATTTTTATTATTATATATTATATTATATTTTATTTCGATAGCAATTTTTTTCAGTAATATTACTTATTTCCAAACATATATATGGCAACACCAGCTAATGAAATTTCTTTTTTTATTAAAGCTTGTTTAATCACCTTTCATTTGATGCCTACATAATAATATCTTAATATATTACAATATGATAAGTTGATATTTTTACAATAGAATTCAGGTGGCAACCCTATTAAAAAAATTGTTTACGGAATACATTTTTTATAGAAATACAATATTAGCCTAGTCTATTTCTTAATGAATCCCTTCTCCTTTCAAATACAAATAGCGGGCAGCACCCTGCTAAAATGAATTTTATACACCAACCATCCAAGACCTATAGACCTTCTACGTAAATCGCCACTCTAGTTATTGAATGATACTCTTTTGAAGAAATTTCCGGCGCTTTTAGTAAATACATACATACGTATCTATTTTTTGTTGATTTTTTTTTTGTTTTGCAGGGGAGGGGAAGCATCAATCACCTGTGATCGGAATCGCGGTGTGGGACATTTTTAAGATAGATTTCTTCGTATGAGCCCAAATCGGCGCTGCGTACAGAATCACGGAGGTTGTCACTGTTGATGGGAGTTGCCGTACGCTTGATCGTCGGCCGCCAATATTAGGCACTAGCCTCCACAGGGCACCATTTATAAGTTTAGCTTTGTCGTGCGCGAATCGATGAGCACTCAAAATTTTTATTTTATTTTAGATGTTGTGCTCAACAACCATAATAGTTAATTCCACATGCCTGCACTGCCACACAAACCAAAACTTGCAATCGCAGCTTTACTTACCTTTACGTTAGCCCGGGGGCTTTTCACGTCTTACTTCGGTAATCGTTTTTGATTTTATGACAAAATATTAAAAGTATTAGTAAAAAGGGGAGGGCTGATTTCCCAGTATGAAAATAATTCATACCTGACCTTAGATAAAAGGAACTTGATTTTTAAATGTAGAGGGTAATCAAAACCTAACCTAAATTAATTATATGTGTGTCTGATTACCCGGGCTAACCTCCGAAACTACTCACGTGATTTTCAATGACTGTTAGAGAAATTTTTGAAGCAAATCATTGAACCATCTCTATCTGAAATCCCTCTAAATGGCGATGGCATCGATTTGTTCAAATTCAGGTATGTATAAAAAGGAATACCTGTACCCTCGCTAGAGAGCGTTAAGATTGAGAGATGAATTTAATTACGAAGCTGATAAGTTCGCGACCTACGGTACTTAAAAATGAAAACATAGTTTGATGTTTTTTATTTTCTAGTGTAATGAATTTATGTCACCGAAGGAATCTTATTCATATTTCTCTACAAAACGGTTTTCTACGGACGCCTGCATTTCATTATCGGCCAATGATCAGCGTCCCGGTAACTCCTTTTTTAAATTTGTAAAAATGAGAAAGTTACTAGTCCGAAGTAGAATATTGGGTGATACGTTTCTGTGAATCCGTAACTTCTGAGGCAACTCCTGCAACCCCGCGCACTAATTTGCTATGTATTCTATGCCAATCAACTTGGATGTATTATCTGTTAAACAACTGCCTCATGTCCCTGATCCACAAACTTGGCGCAGTATTGGCAAGTAATCAGTTCTTATATCGGAATCGCACTATCGCACCTAATGGTAACCATAATTTTCGACACAGGATTTCCACATTTAACTTCGTGGCCATCAAGATCCCCTTTTTATCCACAGTATAGACTGTCGCTTGGATCCCCGATCATAAACAAATCCAGAATTTATCAAGGGTCAAAATGCGGTTGCAAATTTCGTCCAAAAACTCCTTACAACCCACTAATCATCACTGCGGTGTGAGCATTCGCGGTACCGAACGCGCACGAACTTTGTTATGTGCAGATGTTTAAATACACACAAATTGGAGGGCGTATACATTCTTTGCTTATCTGTATTTTTTCCGCTATCTGTTACATTTAAATCTTTCATTCAGCCAGTATTAATTTTTTGCCATTTTGTGCATTTTCTTCCGTACCTTCCACCACGTAGCAACTCCTTCGGAAGTCGTCTTCACAGGTCTGAAATACCCATTTTTTTACCGCTTTACAACTGCCATATTTTAGAGAAGGACGTAAAATCAAACTTTTGCCTCACCAATAAAAGTGGCAGGCGATCATGTTGCCCTGCACTTTAGTAATGAAAATGCAAATGCGGTGTTATGCAATGGAATGGAAGAATGTGGTCTGCAGTAAAGTGAAGTGGCTCCACTGTTACGCTTAATGGCAGCGATAAATCCTCAAATCTGTCACTTCGAATGCCTGACCACCCAGCTAGAAGGGGGACGAGAAACAAGAAAGACAAATGCACCGGCAGAATTTGTAGCTTAAAGCAGAAAGGGAAACACATTTGCTGCAAAGGAAAGCCACTAAAGAACAGTAAAGGTGAGCCGAGAGTTGCAGTGAGTGCAGAGAAGAATTTAGGAAGAAAACAATGAATGGAATGGAGGAATGGAATAGGAACCTATCACGTACGCACTTGGCAAGTTGCATATGAACATATGAGTATGTGTGACATTCTGCGACCTTTGAACTTGCTAAATTGAAACAGCATCATGGCGGATGATTGCCAGGGGTTGCAGGAAAATGGGGAGTTGTATCTGCCATAGGAAAACAAAGAACGCAATGCACTTTTGAGACACACAACGCGTTACGAAGCAAAATAGTTCGGCTGATGTGTTGCTACGAGCAGAACTCAATGGGCATGCCAATCACTTAGTGAACATTGCGAACGAGATGACAATTCGAAGAGTGGTCGATTGTCAGGCTATGAATTCAAAGCATCTCTTAGGCATGCTGCCGTCACCGTACATATTACCAAGTCGAAGAAAAACAAATTGCGCAGCTATTGAATTACCCTCTACATTGTTTTGGAACTCCTAATTTGCAGCACCTCTCCAAATGCTATAAAGATTTTATTGCCGCACGTGAACAGATTTCCCTATGAGATGTCTCTTCCCATATATGCAACCACTTAGCAATCTTTCAATTTTTCCCAGGCATTCAACTCAACTGTTTTGCAAGCATGTTGTATTGCTTTGAGATGTTTGATGTTGTCTTTGTTCCACCATTTTCATTTGTGCACTCTTTTCTTCTTTCAAGTTTTCTTCGTTTTGATTCACGGCTCATATGGACGTTGCTGTTTTAACATTGCTCTTCTTTCGCCTACAATAGTTGACGTTGCCTTATTTGTTGTTTGTTCTCAATGACACATTGTCAGGTTGACAATGGGGCCAGTCCCCCAAAAAAATATGCATTTGAGAAGTTGAATGCATCATCATCGTCTTGTTCGTCGGGGGCCCGCCGAATGAAGTGTCATTCGCACAAAGTCCCCCTCCCACACTCGTTTTTATTCATACTGCCTTCGAATTTCCCCTCCCTCTGTGAGAATTAACTACTGTTATGGGTACAATGGCCATTGAATGATTGCTGTATGCCGGCGACAATTGAAGTGCTCGTACAAGCACTCGATGACACCTTAAGGTGTAAACGACCGTAATTTACAACGGGATACTCACCCGAACATTTGCAAATACAGAAAATACATCACCGAGGATGGAGGTGTGCATTGAAGTGCACTCAAAATGATGCGTAGAAGTGGAAGTGAGAAGCGAAGATGCATTGTGTCTTTAAGCTGGTACTATGTAAAGAATACTCGTAAATTTAAATTGACAATAAGTACACAAATAAAAGCGAACAGAAAACTCGTGCGTTTCACAATTTATTGGTTCACGTGAACACATTAGCCCAATGCATAAAACAAATGTAGATACAGCAAGCAAAATTAAAGGCACATTAGCTACCGAGTCATTTTAAAGCAAAATACGAATTTTATGGCCGCCATAGCCAAGGATGATAGATTTACAAAAAACTTCTACAAAAAAAATTACAAAAATTGTGAGGGAAACTTCGGCTGCCACGTCGAGTGCATTCGGCGGGCGCACTCACTTGTCCAAAGAGTCGTTGTTCAGACGGCAATGATGTGATATTGTGTTAATTTTTTTCATATATCACTAATCAATCTTAGTTTTTCGTAAACATACCGCTTACTGGAGTCTCAGTTACGTCAGCCTATCTGCTTATTCTGTCAAATTCGCTCAGAGCCGATCAACAGTCTGTTGTTGGTCTCATATCCCCATTTCTTTTCACGATCGCCGTAGCCATATGGATTCGAAACCCGCTCTGGGCAAGAAACAGAAACTTTTAAAAATTATTATAAAAATGAAGTAGGACTCTCCATTTGTGGCACAACCTCAAGACATAAGAGAAAAAGCTTGGCCAAACATCCAGCAAAGGGCGTATGTGCCAGTTAAAGCGGCCGCCATAGCCAAATGGGTTGGAACGTGACTACTATTCGGAATTCAGAGAGAACATAGGTTCGAAGCTCGGTGAAACACCAAAATTAAGAAAAAAGTTGTTTCTAATAGCGGTCGCCCTTCGGCAGGCAATGGCAATCCTCCGAGTGTATTTCTTCCATGAAAAAGCTCCTCATAAAAATATATTTGCCGTTCGGAGTCGCCTTGAAACTGTAGATCCCTCAATTTGTGGAACAACATCAAGACGCACACCACAAATAGGAGGAGGAGCTCAACCAAACACCCAAAAAAGGTGTACACGCCAATTATATATATATATATGTATATTGGGTATGAGTTTTGATCTCGTTCCAACTAAGCTGGAGACTCTTCATTTTATTTCCGGCTGCCATTTCTAGGTATGAGTTGGTCTTCATCTACGAATGCTACCTTGAGGGTGTCTAGCGATTCCGTCGGATGGTTTGCGTAGCGTATGGCCAACCCAATTCCACTTACGTTTTAGAATTTCCGTATTGTTCGAGTGCTGTTGTGTCAAGTGCCACAGGTTTCAATTGATACTGGGTTAGGCCAGAAGACGTTGATGATTTGGAGTAGGCACTTATTTACAAACAATTGTGCCCTTTGTTTGTATTTTGTCATCCATACAACAGTGTTGATTTTACGTTCGATCCGAAGATTTTTATTTTTGAACGACGGAGGCCTAAGGCGCCGAAAGCTTGTCTAGTTTTTGCAAGCCGATTAACCACATATCTCGAAGAGCCGCCAAGTTTATTAAGGATGGAGCTTAAATAACATAAACGGCCTTCATTTTCCAACGACTTATTGTAAAAGAAAAAATGTTCGTTGCATTCGGTTTTAATTCGTATAAATTCGGTTTTTTCAACATTTATCCGCAGCCCTACTTTCGCTGAAAAATTAACCACCAATTAGATTTTTCTTTTCATGTTGGCAGCGGCGCTGCTTGAAAGGCAGATGTCATCAGCGTAGTCTAAATCCTCGAGCCTTTCAGAGAGGGCCCATCGAATGCCACTCTTTTCCTTAGCTACCTTAAGCAACACAGTGTCCAGCACAGCCCTGCCTCACACAACATTTAACAGCTATTGTGTCAAAAAGTGGGTTTTCATGAAGAATTAAGAGTAGGATGTTTACCTACTTAAAACCTAATAAGTAAATTTAAGTAATAAAATTCAGGTTACAGTCATATAATATTGTCAACTAAGTCTTGAGGTTTTTTTCTCTTTAATATTCTTGTAACAGTTCATTCATCATTAATGACTGTTTCTATCCTTTCAGTATGTTTCATGGCAAAGAGATTGACAGAATCTGATACAAATTTTATAGCTAAACTCTTGTGCTAATATTCATTGCGCATCTAACCTTTATTTTGGAAACGCTGTATAAAATCAACGTTGGTCTTTCCGGTACTTGCCACAAAGTTGTTGGTACTTGGTCGTAAATGAGAAGCTTGTTTTGAGTTGACAGCTCAGAATTTTTGTCTATTAACCATTGAAGCTTTTGCATTTTTGAATTGAGTTCCGCAGTTTTGATTCTCAACAGTCTTTCCATTTGAGCTTTGCATCCAAAGTACTGCTTAGATACTAGGCATTCTTGGCATATGGCATTATCGCCGAAAGAATATATACAGTAGGGCGGGTCGATTCAAAAATCAAATTGGGGGACATCAGAATTCGTTTTAGAGGTATGGTTCCTTCGGCAAAGTTTCTTATTTTGATCCCTAGAATATGATTTTTTCAGAGCAATGGGCGATTTTTTTGCCTCCCCACAAATCGACCTATACAGGCTTATATATGATTTTCTTATTCGTGAAATCCACGTGAACTCATTTCATCGTATTTTGGTCACTACTACACTTTGTGAGCTTAGGCCTGCTGCATCTGGGATCTCCATACATCTCATTCGTTTGCCCCTGTTTTTCAATTCCTTATCCCAATTTTGTTGATGTCCTCTTCTATTTCGTCGGTCCATCTCCTTCTTGGTCTTCCTCTTGCTTCCTTCAACGCCCTGGCTTCTACAATTTTCTTCTGTGCCTTCGTACCGTCAATTCTTGTTATATGACTCAGCCATTTTGTTTGCCTTGTCAGTAGGAATTATCGAGCGTTTTGGGTTTTTTGAATGTCTTGCCATACCCCAAGGCAAAACCACCCACACCCGCTATTCCAACCCGGTACTTGTCCGGGACTGCTTATTTGTAATTAAATACTTATTCACAGCTACCCTTCATATCTGAAGGCCGTATCACTATCCATAACCTATCCCGATAGTCTATAGATTCGTTTCCTTGGAATCCGCAATTCTGCAATACCGTACCTCAATGCACGATACCGGAGTCTCGGAAGGCCCTTCAAAATCAAGTTGTTTTGTGGTGTACATCAAAGCTTGCAAGAGAATATCGGAAGCAAAAACATTAAAATACATTTATTAAAGAAAAAGCTTTCCGAGGTATCCCTGGAATGATTTTTTTAGATTTTTAAATTTTTCGTGGGAATTGGAATGCATAAGTCCGATTAATGCTTATTTAAAGGAACAAAACTGCTTTCAAAACGATTAGTGCAATAGATTTTGGGTTATGGCATACAAAAAACATAGTTTCAGAAAATCGCTTTAAAGTCGAGCAGATATGAAAACCCGTCCTGTAGCAATGGACGCTAAAATACTCATAACTTTGCCAATTTTGCTCCGATAGACTTGAAACTTTGGCACAATCTTCTTGGGATATTTAAAAAAAAAGCACAAACAAGTTTTAATACCAACCCCCTTATCTGCCTCCAATAATACGCGTATTCGAGAGATAATAGATAGTTTTGTTGCCGTTGGTAATGGTTTGGCGTTGCTGGTCAATCTACAGTATTTCATTACCGCCGACCTATCCACAGCTACTGGTTTTTTCAGTTTCCTATTTTGACAAACCATGCCTTCTCCCATACGCTCAAATCATCTTCCTCTTATGTTTACATATTTTTTCGATTCACCGCACGCGTCTGAGTGTACGCACCTCTCAATTTAAAGGAAAAAATGGAGAATTTTAAATGAAAGTTTCGTTCTCCTTACGCTTGACTATTCCAAATAACTTATTATTCTCTTGCTCTCTTTTTCTCTCCACTTCACCACCCTCATTCGGGGGAGCGGCCCTGCTTCTTCCACTCTCCAAAGTCACACGGCGCACGTGCGTCACTTCCAGTCAAGTATGCGGCAACTTTATTTCTCAACGAAGTCAAAAAAAGCTTCCCAACAGCTAGAAAAAAGCTTCAAAACATTCATCGACAACGAGACGAATGCGATACTCTCTCGAGTCGCCTGTTTACTGCCCTTGGTCATGGCTGCTTGCGACTCAACAAAAACCATGTTAGTACGAACAGGCTGCAGCCTCTGCCCACCACCAACTAGCAGGCGCACCGAATTCATCATCAACTTTGTGAAGCTGGCCGGTCGAGGGCGTATGCGGCTCTCAATTTCAGCACGCATACATTTATCCATATAATCGCATGGATGTTTTTGTACATGCGTGACATCTCCACGGTTGAATCAAAATTATCAACACTTTGCGAGGTGCTTCTGCAGTAGTGAGTGTCACTGAATAGATACGGCAGTTTCAAATTTACTCTTGAACACAAACGTCACGACGGCGTCGAAATACTGAAACACTGCTATAGAAAGAAACTGCATTCAGACGTAAATTAGTTAGCCGTGCGCCTAAACTTTGAACGTAATGGTCGCACTATGAATTTACAGTAATACACATATATGCATACATATATAGTATGTAAATATTTGAGCATCTAAATAATAAATAATACAATCAGAAGCAGTTGAGTGATTATTGGAGTCCTCTATCGAAATTTATCAGCTGGTATGAAATACATTGCGCGCTTAAACTTTATATCTATGTGGCAACATTGCACATCGAGTAATTCGACAAACTTTCTTCTTAAGAGCTTTTCTTACAAACCGAAGTATACATTTAGGCAAACTCAATAGTTGTGAACTTATTCTCAATTGAGTGATTTGTTATTATGGCGCATAGATTCTTGACAGAAGTGTATGTCAAGCCGCTTTGTGGCGGTAGTTAGAGTGTATGCAAAAGACAGACTGAAATCTTCTTAGTAGTGCCCGAAACAGAAAATAAGAAAATTGGTGTTACTACCTAGCCACCTCTCCAGCACTCAGCCAGAAACTATAATATTTTCCAAGGGAAATTCTTTGAATTTTATATAAATGTATAAAAACAAATAAATAAATGGCGCATACACTTCTGTTAGGTGTGTGCCGAGCTTCTCCTCCTATTTGCGGCGTGCGTCTTGATGTTGTTCCACAATCGGAGGGACATACAATTTTAATCTCCCTCCGAACGGTAAATGTTTTTTATAAGGAGCTTTTTCATGGCAGAAATACACTCGGAAGTTTGCCGTTACCTACCGAGGAGAGACCGCTATTGGAAAAAACTGATTTCACTTCTGAAATTTTGCTTGGATCCAAGGGTCGAAAACTTTGGCAATGTTAGGGAACTTTTTCGGTAATAATACTCTAAAGAAAACAGCCGTTTGAGAGTGGCATGAACGCTTCAGCAGAGATCGTAAGTCCATCGAGGATGACGAACGTAGTGGCATGCCGTCCATATCACCGTCGAAAATTGATAAAACATCAATAAAAATAAAAAGTAAAAGAAACCGCAAACTAATCATCAAAGAGCTGGCAGAGGATTTGAACATTGATTATGGATCCGTTCAGTACATCTTAGTTAATGATTGGGGTTTGCGTCGTATTTCTGCAAAGTTGGTCTCAAAGGAACTGAGTTCCATGCGGAAAAGAGGCCGCGTTCATATCGCCAAAGAAATGATTTCCAAAGCTGAATCCGATCCAACATTCATGAAATGCATTATTACTGGAGACGAGACGTGGGGTTATGACTACTACACGCAATCCAGATATCAGTCCAGTAAGTGGAGGCCTCCGAAGGAACTAAGACCAAAAAATAGTCAAAACACAAAGCAATACTTACGATTTTTATCGATTACAGCGGTTTTTCCAGTTGGTCAGACAGTTAATAACTGACGTTGTGAGAGATTTACGTGAAGCAATTCGCCGAAAAAGAAAGATTTTTTGGGAAAACCAATAGTGGATTTTACACCATGATAACGCAGCGTCGCACAGTGCCATCACTATCCGTAATTTTTTGACTACGAGCGAAACGAGTGCGATCCAACAGCCATCGAACTCACCTGATATGGCTCCCTGCGATTTTTTCTGTTTGATCGTGTCAAAAACCATTACGAGGAAAGCGTTTTAACAGCTAAAAGGAAGTAATGGAAAAATCGTCGACTCTGATGGATATACCGAAAATATAGTTCCAGAAATATTTTCGCTGGATCAAATGCTGGCATAAGTGAGTTGCAGTTGATGGGAAGTACTTTGAACGTGATAACACCACTGTATTTTGAATTTCCTGAATATAGGTATTCCCGGAACTTTTTGATCAAGTTGGTATATTACATATAAGCCTTAATTCTATATACTATATGTTAATATATTTACATTTTTATTACAGGTTTGGGTTTTTAAACAATTCGATGGCAAAACTTCTATGAAAAACATCCTCTTTAAGTCTCACGAGCTAGTGTTGATATGTACGCGTTTAAGTACCGGTACCAGCCTCATACTAAAACACGTCCAAATATTTACATGTCGTCTACAAAACTGCAATGAATTTTAAAAGATAGACTTTCTCAGCTTTCTTTAACCAGCTGCTCGTAAAACTTGCAAATTGTTACTGGGATTGCTTTCATGTACTTTTTTATATTATATATATCTTTTTAAGAACGAATTCTCGGAAATTAAGTTACTAAATAATTTTACCATGGAAAATTGACAAACTTTTCTGGGGCAATGCATTCTGGGAAAGAAATGCAGATTTTACTTAATCAGACACTTCTTTTTAAAACTTCATCACTCGATTTTACAAATTCAATCACTGTGCGCCATTGCCGAGATATTTGTGCGTGACTTTCGTTCGAGAAACATCGGGTTCATATCGCTCATTTACTTCAACAGAGTATAACAAGTTTTTTTTAGATTGCACTGCTTTTGAGTGCCTGGTCCCGCCGACAGGACTGCCCATTTTTAAATTTAAATTTTAATTTTTTCAATTTAAATTTTAATTTTTTTTAAGCTGCACCTACCATACTTTTTACTTTTGATCATTGAATCAGCGAGATCTGAGCAAATACATTCATCAACACATGCATGTAGAGCATCAGGTGGTTACATCTTAACCGCAAATGCACAAAAATAAACACCACCCAGAAAAAAACAGCCGATCCCAGCAGTACTACACTTTTTCAATCAACAATTTTTAGGGGCCTACGGATTGGGCATACAAACATAGCCCATCCACATCTGTTGCCTTTTGCCCATTTCGCTCCCTAATCGCACCAGTAAAACATTTCATTAACGAATGTCAATTTTTAGAGAGATGAAGAAAAATTCACTTTGTCCCTACAAATCCCTACGCTATATAAATATCTGTATCATCTGTTAATATAGTTTAGGTTGGTTGGTCTGGCCGACTGAAAGCCATCACATAGACCTATTGATGCTTATTCTTACCAGATGAAGCTAGACCATTACGTTTCTTTGTAGTAGACATCTTGTAATAAGCCTGCGTCTTTTGCGAATATAAGTAAACTTTGGAGCTCTATCTCCGAGAGGTTTTCTAACTTCTCATATTGTAAAGCTCCTAAGCAGTTTAATCTGGTTCTAGCTAATGCAGGGCAAGAACAAATGTAGAAGGTGTTCTGGCGTTTCCCTCTCTTCTAGTTCATTGCAAAATCTGCAGCTATCGTTGTTTGTAATTCCTATCTTGTATGCGTGCGTCGCTAGCAAATTGTGGCCTGTCAGCATACCTGCGATAGTTCTGCTTTCTTTTCTAGACAGAGCTAGTACGAATCGGACGTGTTTATCTGCACTCTGTGTACACATGATTTTCGCGGTTTTACAAATGGCTAGATTATTCCACCTCGTGTCTATCCGTGCTTTCATGTCCGCAGGTTTTTTAAAGGTTTCAGTATGTCGTTTTCTTGTTCGAGTTGCCTGTAAACAGCGCTTTTGGCAATCTCATCTACAATTTCGTTTCCTGCAATGCGCTTATGTCCGGGTACCCAATAGATATGCAACCGTCTGTCTGCGGCTAGTCTCTCTATGGCTTCCCTGCTTTTTAGAACATTTTTTTAATATAAGAAAAAAAATTTATTTCATTGTAAGTTAAATAAGTTTGTGTGATTTGAAATATTTGACATATTCCTTGCTTTAATCAAAAATACATACCAGCAATGAATTGATGGCTTTTTTTCTCATAAATTTAATTTTGCGTAGATGCTCGTACTCTCCTCATTCTACTTAATACAAATAACAATTTTAGATAAGTTTGCAGATTTGGCCACAAGCTCTTCCTTTACGGTAAAAAAATGCATGGCGATATCTATTGACAGATAAAAATATGTCCATACTTTTAGTAGGGAGGCATACGCGGTTTTTTTTTCTGGTAAACACAAGCTTCCGGTCAAATTAGGCCAAAACGTAAGGGTTAAGCTACTAAAATTCATAAAAATCTGAAAATGGATAAAATTGTTCAAAACATATGTAAAACAAAATTTTAAAGCTCCCAATCGATCCGGCGGGGGGAAAAAAATTTACTCGAGGTCAAAGGTTAAAAAAATGGGGTTTTCGTGAATTTCTCGAAAACGGTCAGTTTTGTCGCAAAATTAACTCAGACGAAAATTGCAGATCATAAAATTATCTACAAAAAAGAGGTGGTCTGTAAAGTCGGTTTACTGACGATAGTTTAACGTGATAACGTCATAAGAAAATACTGATTGAATGGTTGCATTTTTCAAAAGAAAATTTTAATTTTATTTGTTTGATAGATATTTTGTATGGATATAGAGAATGAGTTAACATTAACATAACATAATATACTTTAACATAACATAACATAACATAACATAACATAACATAACATAACATAACATAACATAACATAACATAACATAACATAACATAACATAACATAACAAAACATAACATAACATAACATAACATAACATAACATAACAAATTACCACGTATTAAAGCACTTATCAACAGCTTTCATTTGATACCCATATTGTACATACACAACCAAAGGTTACCCGGGTCCACGTTTTGATTTATATCTCGAGACCCCAGTCACGGAGCGGCATGAAAAATACTCTGTACTAAAGCATTCACCAACAGCTTTCATTTGATACCCATATTGTACATACACATCCGAAGGTTACCCGGGTCAACGTTTTGACCTATATCTCAAGACCCTATCTACCAATAGGTATTCAAACTATACGGAAATCATCTTCAATACCTACTTAACAATGTGTGTAAGTTTGGTTTAATTCGGTTCAAAGACACGGCGGGTCCACGTTTTGGCATATATTTCGAGACCCTAGTCATCAATAGGTATGAAATTTACCCCGTATTAAAACACTTGTCAGCAGCTTTCATTTGATATCCATATTGTATAAACACATTCTAGGGTCCACGTTTTGGTCTCTATCTCGAGACCCTAGTCACGGAGCGGATGGAAATACTCTGTACTAAAGCATTCACCAACAGCTTTCATTTGATACCCATATTGTACATACACATCCGAAGGTTACCCGGGTCAACGTTTTGACCTATATCTCAAGACCCTATCTACCAATAGGTATTCAAACTATACGGAAATCATCTTCAATACCTACTTAACAATGTGTGTAAGTTTGGTTTAATTCGGTTCAAAGACACGGCGGGTCCACGTTTTGGCATATATTTCGAGACCCTAGTCATCAATAGGTATGAAAATTACCCCGTATTAAAACACTTATCAACAGCTTTCATTTGATATCCATATTGTATAAACACATTCTAGGGTCCACGTTTTGGTCTCTATCTCGAGACCCTAGTCACGGAGCGGATGGAAATACTCTGAACTAAAGAATTCACCAACAGCTTCCATTTGATACCCATATTGTACATACACATCCGAAGGTTACCCGGGTCCACGTTTTGACCTATATCTCGAGACCCTGTCTACCAATAGGTATCCAAACTATACGGAAACCATCTTCAATACCTCCTTAACAATGTGTGGAAGTTTGGTTTAATTCGGTTCAAAGACACGGCGGGTCCACGTTTTGGCATATATTTCCAGACCCTAGTCATCAATGGGTATAAAAATTACCCCGTATTAAAGCACTTATCAACAGCTTTCATTTGATACCCATATTGTACATACACATCCGAAGGTTACCCGGGTCCACGTTTTGACCTATATCTCGAGCCCTATTTCCAATATAAAATATAATCCATGTTACTCGTGATGTAGCTTTCGAATGGTGAAAGAATTTTTAAAATCGGTCCAGTAGTTTTTGAGCCTATTCATTACAACCAAACAAACAAAGTTTTCCTCTTTATAATATTAGTATAGATATGGTAAATATTACCATACATTTTTTCCTTCATATATAATAAAAAAATAATAATAATAACATTAAAACAACAGGTATTATTAACAAACTTGGTTTTATTTTAAATTCTTCAAGTGAATCAAATTAATAATAATCAATAAGAAGGCATATGCAAATACAAATACGTGAATTTATATATGTACATATGCGCATATATATTACATACATATACATATACGCTCACTTAAGTAGGGGAGAGCAAGATGTCGAACGTTGCCGTTCGTTTGCTTTGTTTGCTTTGTCGTTCCTTCCGCGCTTTCGCTTGCAGTTCATTCAATGCAATGAGCAAGGTAACTACATATGAGCAAGGTAACACTAATATGAGCAAGGTAACACTAATATGAGCAAGGTAACACTAAAGAGCAAGGTAACACTAATATGAGCAAGGTAACTACATATGAGCAAGGTAACACTAATGAGCAAGGTAACTACATATGAGCAAGGTAACGACACATTTTAAAATCAAAAGGTATCAATAATTTTTTTCGTAAATACCACCGTTTATAAGATATAACGAAGTAAAGAGTTGCAAGTGTAGGTAATAATATGCAAAAGCATATACATTTTTGTAGCTGTAATATAAGTAAACATCCTTTTCTATCGGTGATTTTAACTGAGATTTAAAATATAAAACATACACATAAGTATAATTCTCAAAATATTAGGTATATTGAAACCCAGTCCCTTATTTTATATGCTGTTCAATTGTGTGCTTGGCTACGGTCGTATACCTGCTTTGTGTGAGAATTCCTCCTAAATGAACTACCGCTAGTCTTGAGCGTCACTCCGTATCGATTGGGAGCTTTAAAATTTTGTTTTTACATACATAGTATTTTGAACAATTTCATCCATTTTCAGCTTGTTATGAATTCTAGTAGCTTCGAATGTCTAAATTGACCGGACTAAAAGCTGTAAGTCGCTCCGTTCGAGAGACACACATCATATTGGAGCAAACGAACTTATAAAGCGCACAGATAATAGAGAGCAAGAGATAGGAGCTTCTTGTCACTCAAGTGCTCATATAAATATATTTGTAGGTGCATACTTACCGCACTCTTCAATGGCTAAAATCAAAACATCTCTTATTTGCTATTTGTTCTACGCTTGGTTTATTATTGTTATGGAGCTATTATTACTTATACAATATTCAGTTCAATCGGCCCGACTAAATATTAAGTATTAAATATTGGTGTTGCTTTTCTTATTTTTAACACTCATTATGTTAAATTTTAAAAAACATTTAAAATTACAAATGCACACATGCATTACATCCAATGAAAATGTTTTTGAGAAACACCGAACTAGTTTTAGATGGAATAGCATACATATGTATGTTAATTAAGCGTCTAGAATTGGCTGTGCTATTAAAACAATTGTTTTTAATTTGCAACAAAAATTTGAATTTACAAAATTTGAAGTTTAAGCGTGCTGAAGATTTGAAAGTGCTGGTAATAAAAATCTTATCACCGCTTTCCACGATTTAACAAAGTGTTAAATTTTCGAAGTGGACCTTAACGTAAAAGAAGATGAGAGAATGAATTTTTAGTTTACCAGAAATTGTGCGATTTTTTACCCATAAATTATTTATAGCTTAATATTATAAAGAACATTTCGAAGATTAATGCTAATTTAAACGCGTACTATTTACAAAACAGGAATACAATTAATTAAAATTAGAAAGTGACGGTTGGTGTGTTAGATTCACAACCACTGCACTCATTTATTCACTGGGCCATTTGGACTTTCTTATCTTATTTTTACAAACTTAAATTCTAGATAACACTTGATTATTCCTTTTTGACATTTATGACAGTACAAGAAAAATACTTTCATACAAAGATGGGTGATTGCGTGATGCGTGATGCGTGATTGGGTGATACTTTACGAAAAATTCTTGGAAACTTTGAGTTCTTGGAAGGCGGAAAACGTTTCAGTCTGAATTTAATTATTTAGGTCGCTTGATAATTGGCAATGGGGGTGATGCTTTACGAAATACTACCGTATTTCGTATTTGATTAAACCTATTTTTAATTTAAACGTGCACTATTACAGACAAAGAGACGTTGAAAAAGACAAAGAGACGTTGAAAAAGACAAAGAGACGTTGAGAAAGGCAAAGAGACGTTGAGAAAGACACTAGACACATAGATTTTAAACATTTAAGTTATGGAGGCAAAAAGGATATTTTGAGTTTTTGAGGGGGTAGAATTACTTTTAATTTAAATGTGCACTATTTACAAAAATAGCTGATGCTTTACAAAAATACTTTCTTCTTTCATTAAAATTATCTTTGAGTACAAAAATACTTCCGTTAAACCTACTTTTAATTCAAAAGTGCACTATTTACAGACAAAGAGATGGTGAAATAGACACTTAACGAGACACATATTTTATGGCAATAAATTCGAAAGGCGAAATGAGTTTACCTTTTTGAGAGAGTAAGAAGACATTAAATTTAGATGTGCACTATTTACAGAAAAGGCCGTTCGGTGATGATTTACAAAAAATACTTGTACATATATTAACGTCACGGAAATCGGAAAACATTCAGTCCTTTTTCTTTTTAGTCAGTGAAATTATTCATAATTTAAAGGTGCAATATTTACAGGAAACGGCCTTTGGGTGATGATTTACGACAAATACAAATTTAAACAAACGGGACCTAAATTAACTTATATTAAGGAGTGGCGGGTGTGGACTTTACGTAAATCACTACCACTATCTCCGCCCACTTCAAATCACGTTGCGCACTGCAAATACCTTTGATGAATTGTACAAATATGGTTTCACGAGGAAACTCGAACATTATTCTTTGTTTATCTAAGCCTACGGAGTAATTAAAGCTAAGACGAGGAGCAAAACATTTTCAATAAGCTAAAAACGTTTTGCGGACTAAGCCTAACTTAAAACTAAAAATTAACACTACTACATAGAAAAAGGTATTCAAAACCGCACAACTTTTGTTAACGATTTTCCGGAACTATTTACTATTGCTCTTCCACATCCTTGAACTAGCTAGGAACGCATAACTTTTCTTTCTTAGTTATCCTTTGTGATAAGCACTTCAGGATTTAAAATTTGTCACTTGAGTTGTATTAGCGTCGGTTATGTCCTTTGTATTACATTTATTGCATTTGTTTGAGATAACTGTTTTTTGTTTTTGCCTATTTTTTCTATGTTTTGTTGGAAGAGAGTATGTTTCCTAGCTAGTGGAGTGGGGCGAAAGGTTTGCTTTTTGCAGCTCTTAAACTCTAGCAGTATTAGAATCAGTACGCTTATACATATGTATGTATGTTCTTATGTCTCTACAGTCTCTACCCGTTAAATGGGTCCGATTGGGAATAATTGTATGTGTGTTCTTACATCTCTATGGTTTATGTTAAATGGGTTCCAATGGGTCACTATAGTAAATACAAGTTGTTTGAATGTAGGGCTATTGCTTAATTTTTGCGGTTTTTGGGTGGCTTTTGTTGCTTGATATACGGAGGAGACTGCTGTGGCTGATGGTCTAGCTGCTGCGGTCGGGGCAACTTTTGATTGGGTTGGGGCAGTTGTTGATTGAGGGGTTGCTGCGTATAGGGATAGTGATAGTGGTGATGCGATGCTGTCTGGCAATGCCCGTGCTTGCAGCTACCTGCGCTGCGCAGCACTTCGGCATAGGACATCTCTAGATTTTTCAACTGATTGAGCTCCATCGATAGAAAGCTTGGTCGGTACTCAAGACCATTTGCATCCAATTCACGACTACGCGATGTGGACGGCGTGGCAGGCGAATTCAGGCTGCGATTGTAAATGACCATCGAGCTGCCGTTCCATTCGTATCGTGCACCACCGCTGGCGCGCGAGGAGCGTGGATGTTCAGCAGTGGTGTTGGCCAGCGGCGATTGCACATACGGACGCACATCACGTCGTTTCTTTCCACTCGCGATGAAGAAGCGTGGTGGCGATGGCAATGTGGCTGGAGACTCGGAACGATCATTACTGAAGTTGCGATTCTTGCGGCGGTTCTTCTTCTTTATACCCACTCCAACCGAAAGGTATTCGAGTGGCTCGCGTTTCAGCGGCGTCAGGACACGGCCATTTTCAACGATTGGCGACTTACCGGAAAGAACCAATGTAGTGATAGATGTGCCCGCATGCACGGGTGGTTGATTCTCTTGGTTCTTCTCAATTATATGTTTCTTCGCGGTTTTTCGTTCTAGCTTCGTTATGCACTCGGACATGGCGAACGATTGTTCGGATACTGCTGACGAAATAACACTCTGTGCATCATCTGCGAAGTCGATAGGCAGCTCTTCATTTGCAGGCGTCACTGGTGGCACCTTGGCGGCAATACAAGCACTAGCAGAAATGGGCTCTGTATCATCGAGTAGCGGCAATTTCTCGCCCTCCTCCTTATTGGTAGCCGCCTTCTTCAGTACAGCAAAAATCTCTTTGAATAGTTCCTTGTACTCAGGTCTGTTGCGGAAATGCGATTCAATGGGGCTTGCATCATCATAAATGCTGAACTTGCAAACCTCACCATCGTCGATAGTACATAGAAACGATCCAGGCCTGTTCTCCGTTTGCGTGAACTTATTGCTAGTCTCATCGGCATAACCAGAGGAAGATGTTTCCGTCTCTGAGTATTCAGTGGGTGTTCGCCCACGCAGATTCTTCGTGCTGCTGGCAACTTTAGTGGTTGCATCATTATTGGGCAGTTGTACATTTGAGCTCCCGCCATCTGGCATATTTGCACTCGTTATTTGCCCACACACATCTGCCGTTGGCTCGTCGGCCATCGACGATAGTGTATGAGATTTTTGTGACTGACTAAACTCACCAGATGACTGGAACTCATCGGCTAATGACATAGCGTCACCCCCACTGCCGCTGCCGCCACCGGAGCCAATGTCAGCTCCACCTGCCGTGATGTTCTTACGCGCGATCGCGGAGCATTGCACCTCGAGCAGAGCTTCATATTTTTCCACCAGCTCGCGATACGGATTCGGGCTCCCAGGAACGCTCAGATCCAAAGAGTCCGGAATACGTGAGGAAACCTGAAAAACGGTGATGGACAATTGGGTTGTGAAATAGTTAATAGGCGGCCATGGCATTACAGGTTGCTGTTAAAAAATCTAATTTTTTATGGTTCTATCTTTTTTCTGTTTTTGCAAAATAATAATGCATTTATTTATTGTGAGTAAAATATCGAATATTGGGGAAAATAGAAAGCATTTATGGAAAGTGATATGGATGGCTATTACTAAATTAGAATAAACACTATCATAGTTGCAAATGCAGAATCACAGTCTCAACAATAGCAACAAAAACAATACCAAGAACAACGGATAGATAGTTGATAGAACAGAATACAAGTTTCATGCAAGAATAGTTTAGATAAGAAGGCAATACATGATTTACGAAAAGTATCGCTTACAAATACTATAAATAAAAACTTTTCATACGATGGCAAATACGACATTGT
Source organism: Anastrepha ludens (assembly GCF_028408465.1). Taxonomy (NCBI): domain Eukaryota; kingdom Metazoa; phylum Arthropoda; class Insecta; order Diptera; family Tephritidae; genus Anastrepha; species Anastrepha ludens. The sequence goes on along the minus strand of NC_071499.1, from coordinate 3,470,256 downwards.
CCAACTGCTTGGCTGCTAAATCCGCACAGCGTCTGCTAATCTTAGTTAAGGTTTCCCCCAGGATTTTGGTGTGAATAAATTAAACAATGTAAATTATAAATTTTTAATTGTTTTTTAATTATTAAATTATCACAAAACCGTTTCTTCAGATTTATAAAGTATTTAGTTCACATCTATTATTTATGACAAAAAAATTAATATTTATTTAAAACGAAACGACGGTTCAGAACACAAGACCCATACTGTGTGGCGAATGCAAGGTTCAAAAATATTAAGCCCGAAAATAAGTGTTAAAAGTGTAAAAAATGTCAAATGTTAAAAATGAGTGTGAAATAACAGCCCTGCTTTAGGTGTGTGTGTTAATTGACGCTTCATTTCTGTATATAAAAACTTCGCCTTCATGTTATTGTCAAATAAAATGCGAACTGCCGCTGCGCCTGGCAAATCAAAGAGATTTACAGCAGAATAAAATCCCAGAAATGTTAATAGGTTTCTTTCTGTTAATCGATTTTACAGAATCTCTACTCTATTTACATATATATTTACATACATGTGTATGTATGTGTGCATAAAAATAGTTTTAAATGTGTGCTCATTTTTAGATATGGCATCGTCAAAGCTGAAGAGCTTTTGCTCGGCCTTGTACAGCATCAGACATTTAAATCGAGAAGCCTTCGATGTATTTGTACATACAAGAAATAAGGAAAGCTACCGATCGGACCGAGCTTATACAGCCGCGCACATTTCGGTAAAATTTAATTAGGGATGCTTGTAAAGAAGGCGTGGTTTTATTCGGGCTTTATTCGATCCCAATAATATTTATGTCGGATCTAAATGAGATGGAGAGCCATAGATGTACCAAGTTTATGCGAGTTTTATTAAGCCGTTATTGAAATCCACGCATTCACTCAAAAATATCCGTGGCACCACCCGTTTTCGCAAATGTCGATTTCGTGATATTTCTTGTTATTTTTTGGTTTATAATTTCTATCAAATTTGAGTAAACTCACTTTCGCAAAAATACTTCAACTTTTTCTCGAGTTAATATTTACATTTGTGGAGGTTTGCAATAGCAGCTTAAGTCGGAAATGAAACGGTTCTCTTAATAGCATTCAAAATACTTAACCTTTCGCATTATTTTCTAATTTTCTATTATCGTTACTTCTTATTTAAATTTACAGAAAAAAATTAATACAAAAATTTTTTAGTGGAGCATGCTTGTATAAAAAATATGTGAAAAATTTCTACTCGATTTACGCTACTTTGTCATACTTCAATAAAGGGTCTTTCAAAAGTAACGCCTAGATGTCAGTAGTGAATAATTCCTATGGTCCCATCATTGTCCGGTAGGCAGATGTACCATTTTACACGATCGAACAACGCGTTAAAGTTATTGAAACTTTCTATAAAAATGTTCGATCTTTCAGAACAACAATCGCGAATTTCGTGATTTTTTTGGAGAAAATAATCGTCCGAATGAATCGACAATTCAAAGGTTGGTGAAAAAATTTCAATAAACTGGTTTTATCGAGGACAGAAAAAGGACTGGTAGACCAAAAACTGGACGTTCTGTTGAGAAGATTGCTGCTGCAGCGCAAAGTGTAGCTGAAAAACCTTCAACATCGCTACCTCGACGTTCTCAACAACTAGGCATTCATGAATTGGCTATTTAGCAGGTTTTATACAAGGATTTGCATTTGCAGCCTTACAGATCGAGTTAACACAAGAATTGAAGCCAACAGATCACAGGTAACGCAGAAATTCCCTGAATCGGTACTTTGAATATAATGCTGGTTTTCTCCCAAAATCATTTTAGAGATGACCTCATTTCACCCTGCATGTACAGTTTGAGGTGGTTATTGGGCTGGTGGAATAATTCACCGTTTTTCTTCGAAGATCAAAATTAAAGAGCTGTTGCTGTCAATGGGCATCCCTATAGACAACTGATTCAAGAAACTGATTCAGAAACAGGTCAACGAACAGATTGGAGCCACAAGTCACACACCCAACATTGGATTATTGTGATCTAAGTTTCGCGGTCGATTAATTTCACGTAATGGTGACATCAAACGAACAGTTGGCACATTCGCGTATCGGCAACCACGTCACTGGTGGCGTCTTGGTAGACTACCGAATTAGCTTCCGAGACCACTTGGCAAACAAAGCAAGAAAGCTGCCACTGCGACGGTAGCCCTGACTACAAAAATGGCGAACATTGGAGGACCAAGACACCAGACAAGACAGGTCCTGGCTGAAGTAGTGAGGTCTATCCTTTTATATGGCGCGACAGTTCGGCGTGATGCTTTCAAGCACGCTTCATACGTACAAAGTAGTAACTCCACGTACCGCTTGTGTCCTCTTAGAGTCTGCTGTGCCTTCAGGACAGTCTCAAAAGATGCGGCGCTCATCATAGCTGGTTTATGCCCACTCGACTTGATAGCGCAGGAGATGTACGAAATGAGAAGTATGAGAAACAACTAAATCCAATGCGATCAGCTGGCACTGAGGGCAGGCAAGGCGGACGGTAAACTGACGATAACACTATTAGAAACTAACTTTTCTATGGTAGCGAACAGGGACATTGGGGGAGGGGCCGTATAGATCCGACAAGGGTGGCTCTCTGTAGATATGACTTAACAGTGGGCGGTAATAGGCAGATGCAGCTTGTGACGTTTTGCATCAGAACAGTAACTGATGTTGAGTCCAACGCTCAAGCCGCCTCCTGACGAAATACTTGACGATAGTACCGGGGGGATCGGTACTTTGACGGTAGGAGGTTTAGTTCGGGTTAAAGTCCAACACTGATGGGGTAAGGCTTTCGATGCTTCCTCATCATAAAAAATAAGAAAAACACGCACGTCACTCGGTCTTATCAGTCCAACGGAGAATCTGTCTTGCTAACAAGTACAATACTACTTTGGAATAAGCAGGAATTGAGTAGTAAAATCTCTCTCGGCGAGCAAAACTAACAGTCTATAAGGCTTTCACGATGACAACATCCGATGAAGCATCCCAAGGAGTTTTTGAGACAGATTTTGAGTAAAATTTTTGGACCTTTGCACATTGGCGAGTATCGCAGACGATGGAACGATGAGCTGTATGAGCTTTACGACAAGACGCAGCGAATAAAGATCCAGCGGCTTCGTTGGAATGGATACGAACACTGCGGCTCTGAAAGTATTCGATGCGGTACCAGCTAGTGGTAGCAGAGGAAGAAGAAAGTCTCCTCTGCATTGGAAACATAAGGTGGAGAAGGGCTTGGCTTCACTTGGTGTGTCCAATTGGCACCAGTTAGCATGAGAAAAAACGACTGGCGCGCTTTGTTAAACTCGGTCAAAATTACGTAAGCAGTTATCGCGCCAATCAAAAAGCATAAGATAATTACGGGAGGTTCTTCGAAAAGGCAAATCAATGCGAATAAGCCAACAACGGTTCCAGAACTGAAACACAACATTTAAATCGAGATTGTTGAACTCAATGCGATAATGTGTGAGCGAGTGATTGAAAATTGTAATCTCGTATGACAGTCTGTAGTCGTGCTCATGGTGAACATTTAAATGAGGTCATTTTTAACTTATAATTGTTAAGAGTCGTATTTCGTATAAAAATAGTAAAGCCTTAAAGAATCTACATTTTCACACGCTTTATTTTAAAACAACATCTAGGCGCGTTTTTGAAGGACCCTTTATTTATAAGTACGTAAATGAGGTAGGAAGCAATGCATCTACCACCACGTTTAGGCTACCCAAAAGTGGGCATGGCACCACCAATTTGGACAAAGAGTAATTTCATTGAAATATATTAATTTTAGTTCGAGAAAACGGAGAGACGGGTGGACGGACAGACATGACTACAATCGAAAAACCTCTCTTTGGTATATAAATGTCTCGTGCACAAGTGCGCGTTGATATAAAAAAAGTTAGTGTCTGCTTACGGCAAGAAATGCAAATACAAATGCAACAGGCACTTTACAGTAGTTGCTCAAGAGAGTTTTATAGATTTAACAGATTAAGGAGAACTCTGCAGGCATAAGCAGCTGTTAGTTACAGGAAGTAATGTTGTTGGTTTGAATAAAATGTGAAGTGTAATGCGTTAGTGCTAGTATGTAAATATTTGGAATCATGGAGGCAAGTGTGGTCTTGTATTCTCACCGTCTTTAACTTATTAACAGCAAAAATAAATATATAAATATTAGTTTTTCTTTTGCTTACAACTAAATGTATACTTTTAAGTATGATATGGGCGGATTTAATGTCAACATATACAAATATATTTTTTTACATTTAACAACTAAAACTAGTCGGCCACTAAACTAAAAATGACACTTGGCACTGCTGAAATTGTTCATGGTGGTTCCAGAAGGTCTTTTGAGCGATTGTATTTTAGTCTCTTGCGCGCATTCTCAGAAACGGAATGTAGATTGTGTAAGTACTTTACAGGTTTTGTTTTCAAATTATTTTAGCTTTTTAGTTTTAAAATATAGGTTTGTATATGAATAAAACATTAAAATTTGTAATTAACACGGACAAGTAAGAAACATTGGCAAATATTAACAGTAATCACTTAGACTAGCCTTCTAACGCACTAATATAAAATTTACTTAATTACAATTACAAATTCTATGTTGCACATAAGTATGTATGTCATTCGGATACATATTTAAAGAGTATGTACGAGTATAGGAGATTAATTGATATGCTCTCGATGCATATTTACATGTGCATATGCAAGTATGTACTTATGTTTGTATGTATAGCAGGTAGGTATGTACTGTTTGTATGCGTTTAGATTTCTATGTAGCTTCGTAACGCCTCGCTTTGTCTCGCATTTGTCAAAAGTTCAATGCGAAGTCTTCATCATCTGGTATGGAACTAATCAGACGGTATATGAACAAGGCAGGCCATTGCAGTAAATTCGTAATCCAACATAAAATATTGGATTTTCTCATAGTCTGCCAATGTTTTAGAAATATTTTTTCTAGGGAGTTTGATAACTGATCTTGCAGGTACATTTTGTTGGCATTTGAGCTGCAAATCGGACAAATCGTCGCTTTGTCAGCCTTGAATTAAAAATTAAAGAAAACAGAAACAAAATAGAAAAAACAACAAAAAACAGCCGAAAAAACACTAGTAGAAATTATAAAGACAGTGTTTTTATTGTGATGTAGATGTATTGGTGAGAGTAGCCAAGATACGCGCACTTGTTTAAACATAATTTAGTTGGAAAAGAGTTAGAATACTGTCGTCTGGTGGAACAAAAAGGAGAAAGTGCATAGCTTGCGCCAACACTCCAACGGTTAAGGGATCCACGCAAACGAATAATGTTAGCACTGATGTTAGGGCTGATTGACAAATGAACGAATTAGCACAACATACATACATACATACACGCACCGACACATAAACACACATAAAAATACGAGACGAACGACAAAACAAGCCACGTACCAAAGAGGAAAATGATGAGTAACGGAGTAATGCCACGTTCACACAAGTTTGAGAACAAAATACTTGCTTTGTCTCATTTAAATAAAAAATTTAAAATGTAGTTTATGAAATGAATTTTCTACTTTAAACCAAATTTAATTCTACGAGAAATGATTAAATGCACTTTTTCTTCTACATAGTTATTATGGGAAATAATTATTTAAGATGCATCATCAAAAATATAATGAAACCTTGAACCAACAAACCTGGTGATAGTTAAAAAAAAAAGTTATTCCACAGATAAAAGGACTTTCAAAAGTGGTGCCTAGATGTCAGTTGTGTATAATTAGTAGAGGGTACCTTTTTTATATCACTATTCAACATTTGTCAAATGGACAGAAGTAGATTTTTCAAATCATAGACAATGCGTTATTGAAACTTATTATGAAACAGGTCGATCTTTAAGATAAACATATCGCAAAGTTACTGATTTTTCTGCTAGAAATAATCGTCCGAATGAGTCGACAATTCAAAGGTTGGCGAAGAAATATTCTAACATTCCGGAACCTGCTTCTGTTGAAGATAGAAAAAGGACGGGCAGATCAAGAACTGCAGGTTCTGTTGAGAAGATTGCCGTAGTGCAAAGTGTTGCTGAACAACCTTCAACATCGCTACCTCGACGTTCTCAACAATTAGACCTTCAGGAATCGACATGAGCCAGGCGGATATTGCCTGTAGACGTGGCGTGGTGGACATTTAAATGATGTGATTTTTTGTGCAGAGTCGTATTTTGAATGCAAAATAGTAAAAGATTAAAGAATCTAAATTTTTACTTGCCTTATTTTAGAACAACATCTAGGCGCGCCTTTTGAGAGACCCTTTATAATGGCGAAACTTGGAACATTTCAACAAAAGGAATTCACTCAACTTCTGTAATAATTTCTTTAACAAACTATGAAAATATTTAGGAATTCTTAAGAGTATTTCTTAGCCACTTTTGGACAAAAAAAGTTAAGAGTAATATTAAATAAATGCGTTTTGTTATGTTAATTTCATTTTTTTTGTCCAATTATTGAAAAAAAAATAGCCACCTCTGATGATTTTTCTTCAGAAGTACAACCAGTTGAGCTTTTAACGGCATATGAATATCTGGATGTGCCTGTATATAGGGCTTCACTGTAATTTGATGCAGATCTATTCTGCCGCGTTAATAAAATAAATTAATTACAAATAAAAACTCTGGCAAAATTTACATCCCTTTCGAATTTGTTGCTTAATGGTCGCCACCGAAATTAGTTACCGCTATCATAGGTGGCAGCAACGGCTTAAACCAAGGTATGGTAAAAAACTGATATTTACCAGTTTTTTGAAAAGAACAGAGTACGAACAAAAACAATACCATATTATGACGACTAATGATTTCGCTGGTATTTTTTCAATAGTTTATCTGTGGACCTCATTAACTTGGATATTTATTCATTCTGGATATTGTAAATTATTTACATCTCCCAAAAAATAGATTTAACATTCATTTTGTCAAATCATGGAAAAAGTTGTAAAAATTTCTTTTGCAACGGGTTTTCACATGACCATGTATTTTTTTTTATTAATTTCCATTAACGGCAATGAAACGTAGTTTTTTTTTCAAATTTACTTGAAGCAAAAATTAATAAACTTTAAACTATAATATTTTACATCTCTGGCAATGCAAAACGAATCAGAGTATTTTGTACTTCAAATAACTAATTAACTATTAAAGTGTGAACGTAGCATTAGGGCCTCACTTGGTTTTTATATACATATGTGTGTGTGTGTGAAAATTTTAATGAGGTGAACTGCAAACGATGAATAGTGAGAGAGTGATGATGCAGTCGCTTATTCGATATTGAATATAATATAAAATTCGTATAAAAATGTAAACTGTTTTCCATTTAATGACATTAAGGCATAGCTACAGACTAAGTATGCATGTAAACACATTCATAAACGAGTATTTAAAATTAAGTACATAAAATAATACCATTAGTAGCTTCTCAAGGTGGTAAATAGCACAGTTTTCAAAAATAACGATAAATTGCTTGTGCGCAAAACAAAAACAACTATTTTCTTTATTACACAAGTGGCAAGGAAACATGATTACACTACAATGAGCATGCGAAATGCAATAAATTTTACCTAAAAAATTTAAATGATTTTTGCAATGCGCATTTTTCTGCTTAGTATTTTGTGTTTTTCTTGTGTTCTTTTTTAAGAACCCCTAAAACACAACTCTTTGTGGACGTTGGCGTTGGTGATGCGAATGTTGGTGGCGGGAAAAATGCATTTGAGGTGAGTATTTGGCGAAGGATGGGACAAATGGCGCTTCTCAAATGTTGGTAAGTGTGTGTGTGTGCGTGTGTTAAAATAGTGACAGTTGTGCGGCGCTTCTTTTCGATAAATGAAATGAATCAAAGTACTTTTGTGTAAAGTAGCCAACAAGAACAATGACGCGACACAATTTTGAAAAACGCTTGTGCAGCCAGCCTCACCATCAAATGCATTAATGCAAATGTCAAAAACCGCGCATTACGTCAAAGAGCAGAGTCTTGAAATAGAAACAATTTCTCACCTTAATCGATACACCCGCGCGATAGCCCGCTTGGGAGCATTCGCTGGCGTTATCAAGAAGATTGTGCTCCTCATCTTGGTACTCCTCCGTAGGGGCCAACGATGACTGCTCGTCGCCGATAGTGCCGCGCTCCTCGACCACGCGTAAGCAACGGCTGCACATTTTTCCTTGCCTGCAAAGCGAATAAAGTATTTATGAATACAAAACCTTGTGAATGGCATTCCATTCACACTAACCTCACTTCGTCCAAAATGGACAGCTCTTCCTGCATGGAGCGCATTTCCTCGTTTGGACTATTGTTCGCCAAGCGGTTCTGCAACGTCTGGTTCTCCTGAACTATTTGGCGAAAAGTGAAAATTGATAGAAGCCAAATATGTTTACGTTTTTACTTACTTATGGCCACTAATTGCTCCTCCAACTCAGTGCAGCGTTGCTGTTCAGCTAAGAACGCTTTTTTCGTCATTTCCAAGTCATTTACAAGCTTTATTATCTCTTCACTGTCTTCGCTACTGCACACTAAGTCGCTCAACGCCATCGACGTGTTCTGGCTCTGGCTGGTGCCAATACTGGTCGAGTTGACTTTGCTATCCATGGGGCCCGTCGATCGAAAGGCAAAACTGCAGTTCTCAGGTGCAGTTGTAATGGATTCGTAACCCTATTGGGAAATCAAACAGCCACGTTATCCAGGCAACGCCACAAATGAAACAAACAGCACTTACCACTTCGCCGCTACTCTCACAGTCATTGTTTGTCGACTGTTCGGCAGCGCTCCTATCTCGTGCTCCATTATTTCGATGCGTCTCGCTGTCCGCACCGGCTGCTAGGCGTTTTTCATTGGCGCTGCTGAGACGCTCGTTTTTTCGGCGCTCTACGGAGAGGCCTTGGCGCAATTCTTCGACTTGCTTATTGAGCTCATCTTGACGCGCCTCAAGTGTTTCGATGCTTTGCACGAGTCTGTGTGAAATTAAAAAATAAACAATAAGTTAAAGATGGGTAAATGCTACTATTTTCGATTATTAGCTGCCAACTCACGTTTTTATGTGCTTCTTGTCACTGGTATTCTCAGCAGTTAGACGTTGATTTGCGCGTTCTAAGTCCTGGATACCAATGTCCAATTGCTCGTACACCTTGAGGCGCGTATCGTTGACCTCGCGCAATGCATTTGTGTGTTTCTTCAAGTACTGCAAGATGAAATAAAAATAGCCGCAATTACAAATCAATTCCGAGCATTTAAATTTAATTGGGGTGCTGAGCTATTTTTGCACCCCGTGCCAAGCGATTTGGCGTGTGAGTGCGGAAATCCCCAGCACGAGAAACGGCAGCAGTGGCATCGAAAGGTATGCACGCGCGTTTGGCGTGGCTTGCGGCGGGCGGCTGCGGCACGTATCGCGCGCCACAGGCGTTCGTGCGTTAAATGGGTCAGTTGCACTTTTTCTTTGTTTCGCTTAAATTTACTTCTGGCATTCGATTTGTATTGGCGAAGGAAATAGCAGAAAAAAACTTTGCAAGAAAGCATTTGCATATATTCCAAATTCAGCGAGCAACAACAACTAACAATTACCGAGGCAAAAAACGAAAAGTACATGCAAAACAATTTGCACAGCAACTGTAAAGAGCAAATATTTTGTGAATTCGTAAGCAAAGACTTTACTTTCCACATGAGCACCACATACTCACAAATGGCAAAGATGTATTTAAAAAAATCAATACACAAAATCGAAATAGTTTTTGGTGAAATTTCTTCCATTCGCGAAAATACAGCGGCTGGCAGCAGCACCTCCAGCATCTGTATCAATGCATCAATTGTGGCAACATTAAGCTGCCGGCGAAATGCTGGCAAGCAGTTACGCCTGATTGAGTTGCAACATTTGTTATTATTGGCGTAGCATGAAGCGGCTGCAACGCCTGCTTCTTGGCAATATTTGAGCTTCTGGCGCCTCTGGAACTGTGTCGTGGCGGCTTAATGAAGCGCAACCTTCTCACACGGCGTATTCAGAGCAAAGCGGCACACACAGTTGCATTTACTCGTAAGCAGCTGTGCATTTGTTTGTATGCCACATCGCAGAGCCGAGATTTTTGAGACTTTAATTTCCTTTGCAATGCGACACTGCAGCCACGCGCTCCAAATATGCACTAAAGTATAACGGTTTCCGACCTAAATGTAAGTTAATTGAAAACTGGAGGTCGGAATCAATATTTAAAGGTAATTTATTTATATTAAATTTACGCTACGTATTTATGTGCAATACCTCTTTATGATAATTGGTTCGATTTGGAATTATTGAATAAAAAAATGTATTTCCAAAAACAAAAATTTTAAATGTACGTAAATAGCTTCGCTCAAACTGTTGCTGTTGTTGTTTCTTCAATAACGATAAGCGAGCTGTTCACGGCTTCGAATGCTTTTCATCGTGTGGATAAAATGGAGCCAGAAGAGTGTAGGCATGCCAGGAATACAAATGTACGGAATTTTAGAAAACTACAAGTTCTGGCTTTTTCCGGTCCAACATGTAATCAAGCAAGGCTGAGTTTAGTTTGCAGTTTTTGTTGGGACTTAGTGCTACTGTGTTTCAATGCGAGCCTACAGAAGCCTAATCATCCCCGTCTTTATACATGGCGCAGAAGCTTGGGCGATAACGACAACTGATGAGAGAGCAACACGTTCGAGAGAAATATTTTCCGAAAAATCTTCCGAGAATGAGTTCCGTATGTTATGGAACAGTGAGCTGTATGAACTATACCGAGATGTGGGCATAGTGAAGCGTATTAAAATACAGCGGTTGCGCTGGCTTGGCCATGCCTCGCGGATGAACGAAAGTGCTCCGGCACGGCAGTCCTTCGAGAGGGAACCCACTGGTGGACTATCACCCAATCTGCTTTGGGGATATCAAATGATGATCAGAACCTGGCAGCACTCGGTGTCAGCGAACCGAGCTAGATGGCGCATTGCTCTAGATCCGACCAAAACCGGCGTACGGTTGTAGTGCCATCTAAGTAAGTTCTTGTTATTCTTCGCCTTTTTAGGTCATCAGGCTAAGGAATCACAACAACGAAAGTAAATAACCAGTAAGTCATTTTAGCAAATGGACCCCAGCATCTAAGTGAGCATTCCAAGTGAGGGTTCAGTCAACTACCACCCCAAGATTACTTGCTTCCCTAAACAAACGTAACCTTTTACTCCCTAGCGTCGTTCTATCACAGATAGTTTTTCCATCCGGGTGAATGATACGAGGATTGTCTTTATCGAATTTATAGCGTAGTACAACTAAATGATAAGAAATTTGGTTTGGAGGGAATGAAGACTGATCCATTGAATCAATTGATCAGCCGAACAGAACGAGGGCAGCCACGTTTTCAGACATCCCTAGTGGACAAAGTTCACAGTCAAACTCTTGCCTGTTCGCGCACATTGTGTAGGGCTTACAAAACAAAACGCCGATTGTAACATAAAAGCAAGGGCCCTATGACATTAGGTGCCAAAATTTAAATGAAATTCACATTAAAACATAACTTCTACGACGCCCAGTGAAAGATGCCAGAAGATTAAATTTCTGTAAACTTTTTCCCTAAGAATATTCTGTCGAATTTCCAACTCAATCGGAGTAAAATTGACGAAGTTGTGAATATTTAAGCGTCCGGTGATCCAGACCGGCTTTCAACTTTAAAGCGCTTTTGTGAAATTTGTTATTTTTGAAGTCCGGGTACGCTCTAACTCAAAATATACTGGAGCAATCGTTTAAAGCATCAACACCGATAACAATGGCAGCCTTGCAATACAACGGAGAATCTCTCTCGCCAGCAAGTGCTACTTTGGACTAAGTAAGCAATTGAGTAGTAAAATCCTCTCTTGACGAACAAAACTAACACTCTACAAGGCTCTAATCATGCCCGTCCTAACGTCGCAGAAGCGTGGACGATGACAACATCCGATGACGTGCTTCTTGGAGTGTTTGAGGGATAGATTCTGCTGAAGATTTTTGAACCAATGCAAGTTGGCGGGACGAATATTGCAGGCAATGCAACAATGAGCTGTATCAGCTTTACGACGACATAGACGTTACGCAGCGAGTAAAGATCTAGCAGCATCGTTGGCTGGATCATGTCGTTCGAATGGATGCAAAGGCTCTGAAAGTGTTCGATGCGGTAACAGTTGATGGTAGCAGAGAAAAAAGAAGACCTCCAGTCAATGGAAGGTTATTTCTGCCATGGAAAAGCCCCTCAGGAGTCGGCTTAAAACTGTAGGCCCCTTTGTTTGTGAAACAACATCAAGACGGACACCACAAATAGGAGGAGGAGCTCAGGTAAACACCCAAAAAAGGATTTACGCGCCAATTATGTATTTTATTTTTTAATCTTAAAATAACAAATTCGTTGCTTTTTTAGGGAAAATCGCTTCTTTGGCTATCGAAGTTTACGAAAAATTAAAAATCGAAAGAAGTCCTCCCGAAACAATTTCTTTAAAAAACGCATTTTATTTTTAGTTTCACATGATTATTTGAGACGTAGGAAATACACCGGAAAACAACTAATTTTCGAGGCACCATCAGAGATTCACAGTCACTTGCGCAATTTTCAATATTTTGCAATGAAAATTTAGGAGAATATTACTAAAATGTTGCGTTATTATATGGAATTTATATGGGATTAATCGTCTCTAAAAATACACACTCTACAAAGGGTTTTAAAATTGTAGAATACTGCTAGTATTTTTCAAGCAAAAGTTTTTGCGACTCTGCAGGCCTGCAAAATGCTTAAGGAACATTTTTTCCTATAGTCAAGCCACGATCAAGGCTCTGACGACGCCATGGTACGGATGCAAGCTCCTGTCAAAAGGAGATTAAATTTTTTCGAAATGAAATTGCGGATGAGCTTGCCAGGAATGGAACTGAATTGGTCTCAGAGACCTCCTTATCGGTCATCGGCAGGTACACCTTATGTATTTCGCAAGAAAGCGCAGAAAATATTAAGCTCCAAGTCTGCATGTGCTATTTCGAAAACTATTTGGCCCTAGACTCAAAACTCAGAAAGTCCTTTGGACTCCTCGCCATTCAATTTCCAAACTCGTAGCTGTGTTTACCGGGAATTGGGCGATCGGCACAAACGCGGAAACACTAGGTTTACCATTTGACTCCATTGCAGAAGCTGTGGAGATCATTCAGAGAAGGAGACGGTTGAGCACTTTCTCTGTAAATGTATGGGTTTGGCAGCCAGACGATGAAGGTCACTGGATGTTCCATTCTTCGGTAGCCTGTGACAGTGCGTCAATCTATATCCCACCAATCTTCTCCATTACATCAACAGCTCTGGCTGCCTATAGATATCTGCCTATTGGAGGTAGCATAATGATACAAAAACGGCACTTTCAGCACTTCAACCATTTCACCTACCTACCTACCGAAAGTATTTTAACGAATAACGAGAGTTTATGAAAAACAAATATTCAAACCAGTACTTTTTTGACGGGATAGCATAGCTGCATCACATAATAGGTCCCAACAAAAACAAAAGAAACAACTGATAAGCAAAAGAAAAAATCCCACAAGAAAAGCTAGGAAATTGCCAGTCCTCATAGCTGGCGCTGGAATGCGGTTGACCAAGTGCAATTTGCAACTGGCGATTGGCGATTGGCGACTAGCAACAAACCAACCGACTAACTGGCGCATGCATAGAATTTGCAACTGCCAACAGCAATAAGGCAGTAACAAAGCCAACAATCCAGGCGCCCGCTGCTGCTTTCGAACATGGAAATAAGCACTAGCGCACACACAGCTATGCATGGCTTTTGGCGTGTTGCCTTTAGCATGCTCTAATAACAACAGCAAAACATGTGCTGTAATTGGCCAAATGATATAGCGCACACACAGCCATACATAGAAGTGCACTTGTGTACACCGGTCCATTTGTATATACAAATATGTACGGGATCTTTTGCACCACTTCCAATTTGCAGCCAGGCAACGCACTAGCGGCCAGCGCTCAAGAATACAGGTGGACGGTGGCTGCGCGAACAGGATAGGATTTCAGTGTAGCGCCCTGTTGGAGGCCAATAGTTTGATTGCTGAACGCCTATGGCCAATGCGACATGCTGCGTATGCAAATGAGGCTCATTCTTGCGTACAAACTTAAGATAAAAAGATGCAGTTTGTGTGCGCCAACTTACCACAATTTCTTGTTGCTGCTCGTCAACTGTGCTCTTCAGCTCCTTGACCAGTGTCTCTAGCTCCTTGTTGCGTTCCAGCAGCGTCTTGCCCAGCTCTGCGGCCAGTTGTAAGTCTGCAAAGGTAAAAAAAAGAAGAAGCACAAATCAGTAAAAATTGTCCTGCGAAAAATGCTTATATGTAAATAATAAAAAATGGATACATTCAAAGTTTCTCTAAAATAAACACAAAAGTTCCTAAGCGAAATGAGGAACTAATCAGAAAGACGGAATTTCAGCAAAGTCGAAATTTATGTGCTTAATTTAGTGGTGCATCAAACAGTCCAGCAACAACCTGCACAGACATTCGAAACGCCACCGCGGCCAAGCCCAAGCAGGGTCTTTATTTCACAATACAATTCTGCGGTTGTATGCAACCGAGCTTCAAAGTCACCGCAGCGACTTTAAAAATATTTTCGCACACACGCACACACCCACTTATTGATGCATACCTACTTCAGTTTGTTTAAAAAAAGTCACTAAATATCAGCAGCATTTCCCAGCGCACTTTTGTTTTTCGTTTTTATAAATGCATTCATACAAGAATTCCCATTGACCCAAATTCACGAAGTGTTGAAGTTCAAAAATGTGACCACAGACAGATAGGCTCCACTATTTTTGCACTCAACGCTGCACAGACTCTCTCGGTTGATATGCGGGTTAATTGAGTTTGTGTTATTTTAATAAAATGAGCTGGGGGAGTGAATCATTGACTACAGTTCAAATAGGCATACATACATATGTACGAGTATAAACTATGTGTAGGCTACATATGTACGAGTATGTATGTTTATATTAACATTTTGTTAAATTTAATTTACTTGGGCAAATGGTAAATAGTAAAAGTTGGGAAATAAAACATCATTTCCTTCGACTAATCGGTCGTCGATTTTTTTATTAGAATCTCTACTTCTTTTGCTAGCTTCTCAAATGAGAGTGTTGCTTTCCCTTGAGGTGTGTGATTTTTTGTCTTCGAAACTAACAACTTAAAAAATTCTTATAAAAACAAATAAACAGCAAAAGTTGCATTCCCATCTGAAACCATCGGTTTGGAGCGATAAAATCGCAGCAATATAAATACATCAATTCGTCATTCTAAAGACATCAATTAAACTAATTCTTTTTATTTCGATCATTCACAATGCAGAAGTGAAGTCCTAAAATATATATGAAATGAACTACTATGCCTTGCCATAAATTCTGTGACAAATTTTACAATGCGTACGGCGAGAACAAACTTGCAGAAAAGAGTGCCGTTGTTTTGCTTTTGTTTGTATGCATTGTCTACTCATAAATTATGCTCAGTTTCGTGGCAAAATTTCGCTTGTTTATAATGGAGTGGGGGCTAAGGAAAATCGCAGTGCAGTGATTGAATTATTAAAGTGTGGTAAAAGTGCAAGTGAGTTTTACGAATTGCTGAAAAACTTAATTTTTCGAGAATGTTTGTTTACCGCACGATCAATCGTTTTTCCCCCAATGTCCGTGGTTCCAACTAGTGCAGCCATTAAAGCCATTCGAGAAAATCATGTCCAGGGAATTGAATGTACCAACCAGACCCATCCACATTTGAAGATAATTTCCACATGAAAGCCTTCCGACCAGTCATCTTCTGCCAACGGTTAAGCGAAGAAAATTAAACTCGATAGATGCAAGCAGCTTCTCCGGTGGCACGCGGTCAACAGCTATGAAAATATTATTTTCCCAGATGAGAAAATGTTCACTATTCAAGAGGTTTTTACTAAGCAAAACGACAAAATCTATGCTAAACCTTCTAAACACGCCAAAAATTTTGTTCCAAGGGTTCAGCTGGGCCACCATCCAACCTCCGTAATGGTTTGGTGGAGAGTGTTTAGTAAAGGCGTTCCATCTCTTCATTTCTGCGAAAAAGGGGTTAAGAGCGAGGCAAAAGTGTACCAGGAGGATGTCTCCGAAGGTGTGGTAAACCAGTTGAGCAGTACTCTCTTCAATGGAGATCCAGCAAGATTCCGCTCCAGCCCATAGGCGACAACCACCCAGCAGTGGCTAAAAATCAATATTTCTGGGCTCTTAACAGCAGAAGATTAGCCGTCTGCAAGTCCAGATCTGAATCTATTGGAATACAGTTTATGGTCAAAATTGGTTTATATGGGCACACTGACACAGTCCTATAAGTACTTGCGCTGATATACTAGGATTGTGCTTTCAATAAAATTACAAATAAAAATTTCGAATTTTTAGTCATTTTTGCTTTTTAGTAAAAGCAAGTGAAAACGGACGCTCTGCTCATTCAATGTCATTGAGGTATTGTTAAAGGTTAAAAACTGTTCTTAAGCAGATGTCGATGGTATTACTTGAAAATTGTCGCTCTATGGTGCAACCTCTAAAACTAATTTTTAATAAATCCTTAGCAAAAGGTATATTTATCGATGATTGGAAGCTGACTTCAGTCACTTCAATTTACAAAAGCGACAATACGCGCGATGTTGCGAATTACAAATCAATTACTAAAATATCTGCTGCCTCTACACCCTTTGAAGGTAATGTTAAAGACAAGTTAATTTTAGCGTAGAAGTCTGATTAGTACTAGCCAGTTACTAGGTTTGCAGTTGCAAGGTCTATGAATGTAGCTTGTTATTTTTTTCTTAAGACTGCCATGCAGGCTCCCAGAATGGATACCAAATTAGCGCGATATACGCGGACTACTCTAAAGCCTTCGATAAAATCTCCCATACGATTTTAGTAACTAAATTTGTTTTTCTAGGACGTCATTCGACTTTCCTTCATTTGATGAGATCCGATTTAATAAAGAGGTGTAGCACAGTAGTTGTCGATGGGGTTTCTTCGAAAAAGTTTATGCCAGCCATCTCTGAAGGTGCCTCAGGTTTTTATTTTAGAACTTTGTTGTTTGTTTTGTTAATTAATGATATCTCTTCGTGTTTTTCCTTTGCTAAATTTCGTCTCTATGCTGATGATCTAAAAATTTTTATTATGCTGAAATAAGCAATTCTAGCGATTCAGATATCCTTTAGTATGAGCCGAATAATTTATTTTCCTGATGCCTTGTAAACGTCTGTTTCTTAATATTAAATAATATTAAAATTAAAATTGCATTTTCTATGCTTCAAAACCCATCTAATACCTGTTATCATAATTATAATGCATATCTTGCTTCATCTGATGTGATTGAAGATTTAGGGGTGTTCTTTGATTCAAGGCACAATTTTATCACGCACCTAAATTATGCGGTTTCCAACACATTGCCATGCTCGCTTTTGTAAGACGTCACTCTTCGCATTTTAACGACCCATAGACGCTTAAGATATTATTTTAATCTCTGCATTTGTTCGGTCCAAATTGCTTTGTTGGAGACCTTATAATGCATTCTAAATAAATCTAGTGGAGAGGGTTCAAGAATTTTGCGTTTCGCACAACAGTCACTCAATTTCTCAGTCCCGAAACCATCATACGAGTCTCGCTGTCGATTGATTACTCTTTTTCGATTAAGTGACAGAGCTACTCTGCAGGCAGTATCATTTATCTTTGATCTCGGTAATGGCTTAACCTTCCATACAGCAATTATCCAGAATCGACCTCGACATACTCAATATATATCCGGTACCCCCCACCTATTTACATGCCTCTATACCCAACCTGTCGAAAGAGAATGTTTTCTGCGACTACCGTTAGATGAGTTAGACGATGATGATCAGTGACTTCACCGGACTAGCAGGGCCTAGTGGCCTGCTACAACAACAACAACTAAATCGAAGTACTTTCTTTCTTTCGTATGGCTTATCAGTGGATAATAAATTCTCAAGGATTCTTATATGTAAAACTCGTTTTTGATTAGTATACAGTTTGTAAGAGGTAGTGCAAGGTTTACATCACTAGAGAGCAACATTTTGAGAAAAGAACAAGCAACCCTATGAATATGCTGAGAAAAGAGCATGAAAGTCTGGCAGCCCAGACGCAGGGCAGAATGCAATATTATTACGAGGAAAGAAGACGCTATTAGATTAAACTGGGCTGCAGTTTTATTATGCAGCACCAATTTGTTGTACGTGTTTAATGACTCACGTCGCTTTTGCATTTGAGAAGCATGCGAATTAGGAAATTTTACTATTGTATTTGTGTGTAAGTGCTCGAACATTATTCCAACAGTCATATTTCTGATGATATAGACAAAGTTATATGTAAATGATTTTTTTGTAAACTCAGTTACACAACTCGCTAAATTTCGAAATATGGGAAAAAGTAAAAAATTATTCGTTCAATTCATCTAAAAGTGTTAAAATTTGGTATATAAAATTTTATGAAAATTTTACACAACTTTTTTTACAATCGATGTCATAAAATACGCATTCATTTCAACCCACCCATCAGCGCAATGTCTGTCCACCGCTCGTAAAATGTATTAACAACTCATCCCACGTACGCGAAATTTATTGATTCAGTAAGTAAATCTTCCTTAAAAAAACTCAAGCAAAAAAATTAGCACTAAATTTGGCAATTTACTTCCAACTTAATTTCATTGCAACTTTTTAACCTGTGCATCAGGACTTGCCACTAATGACTGAGTGCCCGTCAATGCAAAGTATACACACACACACACGCACCTGAATTGTGTACATGTTTTTTCCATTGCTGTTGACCACAAGTAATGACCGAAAGCAGACATTCAACCACCGGCTGTCCGACACCCAAGCAGCGAACAACAATTATCAGCGGCAGCACTGAGGTACCGATGCGAGTGTTACCACTTAATCGCGCGCACACATGGCAACCACTTATTTGTGGAAATTAACGATACATAATTACAACAAAACTGCTTGCAAAGCGAAGCTTAGAAATCTAAATAGACACGAAAACAAAATAAGTATCGAAATAATTATCATATGCAAGCAGGTGAGCGGCAGCAAAATAGAGTCAATCAACTAAACGGGCACCTAATGGGCGATGTGAAAAGCAGCAACATTTTATTGTAATTATGTTTGTTGATGCTATTACATCCAATGTGTGATAATGTGCGTGCGAGTCTTTTAATTTTTAGCTCAGAATTGTCATAAAATCATGACTGCCGGTTTTAAGTGGTTGAAATATTTCTTTGCCACCTGCTGATGTTTACCCAATACCAGCTTCTTTGTGCGTGGCATATCAGCTATGAGGCCAAAAGACCCAAAGGCATTCAACTTCGAAATGGCAGAAAAGTAGGTAATGGCAAATTGTTCATTTACAATTTCACCACTGAAAAGGCTTCTCATTAAAATCATCCGCGTTCGAACGTGGCATAAGACTCCACTACGATTGGAAGTTCGGCATAAACGTGTCAAGGTTGTGCGTGCCACAGTATTACTTATTTGTTACTATGTAAGGCTGGCATTTGGAAAAGCAATCCCCGTCACTAATCAAGCGTGATTGAAAACTCCAAAATTGAATACACGCAGGCCTTGAGTTCTTAATTGCTCGGCACTCTATGCTGCAGAACGATAGATTTAGGCAGCAAACTTGGCAATCAACAACTATGGATAGTCCCACGCGAAAGCTGTGTGAGTGCGTGAATGCTCAGCGTGTCAGGCACAGCGCATCCCGGAGCATCTCAATCGAAGGCAAACATATTGGACGAGTGCTTAATTGAGCGCGTGCTCACTTGACCATTCCATCGCCTGCACGTACGCGCACAATGACAAGCTGCAGCGCATGCGCGGCATTCGGCGTACTGGCACTTTGCAGTGGCATTAATCGTGGTCAATAGCGCACCATCATTAGACGGCAATCCCCTGGCACTTGATCGGTGCGCTTCATGCGGCTCCATTCGCGCGATTTTCTCGCATTTGCGGCATCTGGGCGACGCTTCAACGACACGCAATGCTAGACGCGCCACTGATGCCTTGCCTGTGCTTCAACTCAACAATCAAATGCAAAACAATTACGATTGTGCCGCTCATACACAAAGCAACCGAAGATGGATGGATGGCAACGGTTAATTTAGTTGTTTAGATAGAGCGACGCGCACAGAGATGCAAATGTGTCCGTTGACGGGGTGCAGGCAACGCTAGGGGGTAGCGTTGAGTGTCAGCAATTGGCGCGCATTGCTAGTGACAGCCATAAATTTTGTTTTCCTTGTCGCCGCAATTATGCATGCAACATATGCGTGCCGCCACTGAATTATTATGGCATTTTCTTTTAGCTGCCGTTAATGTGCAGTTACTGTTATTGGAATTGTCGTTGAGTCCCGTTTGACGCTGGCATTTGTGCGTAATCTGCGGATTTCGTAATCTGTGCTGTCATGAAGGCATATGAGATATTCAGTTTACGCGGCGCTGACAAACGAATCAGCCGTGACTATCCCCTATACCCAGTACGCGCCTTCCGCTTCGCACATAAACACACACGCTGGCATATGTGCGTTGGTTATGTATGTAGCCATGCATGTGTGCGCGCATGTGAAAGTGAAAGTATACATCATCGCGTCTGAAGGTGCGTGTTTGCCGCTGAGCCATTTCGCACATGCACAGATGCTGGGTAATATTTTTCGTATTGTTGTCGTTGTTGTTTGCGAATTAAGGAAATATTTGAACGCAGTGAACAGCAAAGGATTTCCATAGGCGCTGAGCAGTTGCGCACAACTCATTACAGCGACATGAAAAAAAACAAAACAAATGGATGTATGCAACAAAACCATTTCCTCCTCTTCCTTTCCAAAGGTATTTTAATCATTTTTCACCAACTATGCCGTAATAATCATAAAATTTTGCGAACACTCACATTCGATTCCTCTTGCAATGGTAAATACGAAAGTTCAGCATGGCAATGAACGAAAGCGCTGACTGTCATAAAAATTGCCTCTGTTGTTGTGATGGCTGAGTGTAACATCCACCAACAACCTTTCCAACATATTTTCTAGACAATCACTTTGCTGTGTGCCAATATGCAATATCAAGGCTAAGCGCCTCACAGCTTTCGCATTCACCAACTGTTGTCAGCTGGTGGCAGCCGCTCGAACCACGCCAACGTCATGTAGCTGCAACCCACATTATTGTTATTATTATTATTATTTTTATCATTATTATCCCAAGCGAGCCAGTTACATTAGAAGTTCGATAAAAAATCAAATGAAACAGAAATTGTGCAAACCATCAGACACTCGCACCCGCACGCGCCAGCTACCTGTCCATCAACTTCCCGTCAGATTAAACGGCTATATGTAAATCAGTGACAGCAGCGGTGGCGGTGATCGCGTCGAAATTTCGCAACAAATCCGACGTGTACGTCCCACGCATGGCGGCCACTTTATTGCCCAACGTCAATTGTTGCCAGTCCATAAACAATAAAGCGAATGCGAAACGAGGCAACAATACATTTTTTCCATAAATTCATTTCCCTGGTGTGCGAGTATTTATTTTTCTTTAAGTATCTACTTATGCATGGGTGGGTGTGTGCTTTTTGCAACATGTTGCATTCATGCGCGCTGGAATTTCCCAACAATAACAATAACACTTCTCAACATAATTTTTGCATAAGCACAGCGACTCTCATGCGTTTCAAACGGAAACATAAAACAAAACAAAAACGAACGGAGCAGTGCAAAAAAGTTTTGCCATGCCACATTCCACGGCATTCTGCCGCTTGCGTTGAAACCATTTCACATGCGAGGTACACTGCACAACGCTCACTCATTTATTGCGCTTTGCCACTAAATTCATAAATAGCGAATTATGCATGCGTGAGAGTGGCTCTGTGAGAATGTTGTGCGTGCAGTTGCGCATGCGCAAATACCATTAAATAGTCCATAAAATGGCTATTTATTCTTTGTCACGAAGAGTTTAATCGTTGCCGCTGAATTCTAGCGGTACTTCACACACGGGCAAACGCGCATATTTCTCCCGGTGAGGTCAGCGGCAAGCACGCTTATTTGACAGCTGCGGCGGCAATCAATGGAAAAATTCATATAAATATTTTAATTGATGGGTGTCGCCGAAGCTGGCCCCAAGCCATTTACCGCGGTCATTAAGCACCGTTACATTATTCATACTAACTATCCATGCACACCGTATAAAAGAAATACCGGGAATTCATTCAAATTTATTGAATCAGCCTCAAAGGCAACTTCTGAAATATTTGATCTAATTCGAATGTGATTTTTGTAGTGGACATGAAGCGAATAAATGTTCAAAACTTTTGACCTAATAATTCACATTTTCCAACGTATAATCCAAACAACGACTTCAGTTCTCAGCCTGATCTGTGGCGTTCTAGACCAGAAATTCGTTCGCATTGATATTCATGACATTCATCCGGTCTCTCTGAAATGCGCAGATAACATTCTTCATATATCTCCTGACCTAATGAACTAAATAAGGAACGACTGGAAACGCAGCCGAAAGGAGTACTCTCAGCCTCGTGCAAAACTGCCAAAATTATGCTAAGGACTTCGAATACGACAGCTGCAAACTTTATTTATCACTGTCTAGGAAATACCACAAAATATCCGACGGGACTCTGTAGCACCCCACATCACGCATCCAAAATGGGATTAGTACAGAGCGATGCGTGTATCACAAGCAACCAAGCGAATGCTAGGGGTACTTTGGACACCTACTTCGCCACTACTCTGCTCTTTGTAGGACTCGACAAATTTGCCAGCATATTTTTCATCCTTGAAGGATATCGCTGACTAAGGCTGAACGGCTTGCTAAAACCCGCGAAGACGGGCATTAAGAAATACATAAAATAATATCTTCGACTCCAAATACATAGCACTGGCCACCCAATGGGCCCTAGAGGTCTACCTGAGACCTTTCTACAGATCAGCTAGCACTACCCAACCTAACCTTAATCTGAACTAGATGAATTAAATCTTTGATGATTGAGATCACAGCACGCAATTCATTAGAAACTCAGTACAGTTCCCCTGGAGGTAACTCGCAATCCCTGCGAGAATTAAAAAATCTTGGCGTTATTTTTTATACTAAATTTTCATTCATCAGTCATATTAATTTTGCCATTTGAAAAGCAATTGCTACGCTTGGTTTTGTGCGGCATAATAGCACTAAATTTTCCGATCCGTGCACCATAAAACTGCTTTAAACCTCTTTTGTTCGCTCGCATCTGGGGTATGCTGCTGTGATCTGTCCCCCAGTTCCACATTGATGGGATAGAGTGCGTGCAGAAAGTGTTTCTCAAATTTGCTTTACGTTCATTGGGTTTCTCGGCACGTTTAGTGCTACTCAATCTAAGATCCCGCAGCGGAGGTATCCTCATGTTTCGCTGCCTTACTACGCAGCTGATGCTAGAACGAATTATGCACTGGAAGGGTTATTTGCGAATTTAAAAAATGGTCTTGATTTTTTTTGCTTAAATAATTTTTGGCCAATTCAATTTCAATTCAATACGATGCCCGATATGAATGGTCCGAATTGATAAATGGTCCGTAAGAAATTATTGTTTCATAGAATAAATATGAAAAATAAAAAAAATAAAAAAATTTTAAATAAGAAAGTATAGGGTTGTTCAATAGGTGCGCTTCAACTTTTTTCCGATAGGGAGGGCGAACGACGCAATATTTTTTATTTTTCGCTTGTCATTTGTAAACTTCATTAGTATACATTTCATCATGGAACGCTACACACTTGACGATTGCAAATCGTGCAAATTTTTTATGAAAATAATCGTTCTGTTGCTGCTACTTTAAGAGCATTACGGCCATTTTACGGTCCATTTAACAAGCCGTCCCGTTTTGGGGTTATGTGAAGTCATTGGTCTACAGTAATAAGCCGGCGACGATTTGTGAGCTCAGAGCCAATATTGAACGCGAAATTGCTGGAATTTCGGCCGATTTATGCAAAAGAGTGGTCGAAAATTGGGTTCAACGATTGGACTTCGTAAAACTTGCACGCGGTGGTCATGCAAACGAAATCGAATTTCATACTTAAATGTATATGTTCAAACTCGATAATAAAAAAAAAAATTTTTTAAAAAGTCAAACCGTTTGTGTTTTATTCAAATAAGTTCAAAAGTTGAAGCGCTCTTACCGAAAAACCCTATATAAAATATATTTGTACGAATATTCGCGTAACAAAAGAGCAATGCAACAATGTGCAGGAGAATTAAATAATTAATCAAGTGTACGACTAGTTTTCAGATAATCGAATATCGTAGTGGTTATTTTTAGTTATTTTCCTTTATAATATTGTAACTTTAAGCGGTTCGCATAACAAACAGGACGACAAGTAGCACAAATGTTGAGTGCAAGTCATTAAATAGTACAACAAAATCAGTTATATGGTTATTATGGTAGTCTGACTACCAAACCAACATTAAATATTATATTTGTATTTTTTATTTTTTAATTATTTTTTTTTTGTTCTCCTAACCAATTGGCCTATTAAAAACTTCAAAACAAACGATAGTTATTCATAAGCAATTTATTAAAACCAATACGAAAAGAGCAAAAGAAAGTGGCGCATGGCGTTTTTAATTATTTTTCGTTGTTTAACATCGTTCGCTGTCGTAAATGCTCACAAAATATTAAAATTAAATTTAAATACAAACTAACGTATTGAAAAACGATTTTTTTTTCAAGCCGTCACTGCTTGAATTCAAATTTAGTTCATTAAATATACATTTAATTTTATTTTCTTTTTGGAAAAAGTACTTCCATAAAACATAAATTCAAAGGAAACCATTCAAATTTTTTATGTTTACAAGGTTTCGATGAAATAAAAACTAATTTGCAAAAATAATAAATTTACGTTGCACCAACCAGTATGGAAAGGAAATGAGTCGATTATGTAAAATACGAAACTAATTAATTATTTAACGTTACTCATCGTTTTTACGTCTTGACAGGAAATTGCAAATTTTTACCAAAGCCTTGGCATCACTTTATAGGTAGGCGAGCTTAGCCAGTCCTAAGTAACCAGTAGTCCAATCGAATAATAAAGTGCGTAGCGCATCGAAAGGATAGGCCCTGCATTGACGAGATTTTCAGAAATACTTTTCATTGTGGCAAATAGATGTGCAGCTATTGCATGAGTTGAAAGGCCGCAGAAAAATTAGCCTCGCATAAAGAGCTAATATTAAATTTTAATTTTAAGTTGGTAAACAATTTTCTCGAAAGCTTTCATTTCGAGATTTGAAGAAAGGATAGTATTATTTACCCACTAGTTAAGCTCAGCTTGTAAACTTGTAAAGTGGTGAACAACCGACACCCATTATTACCCAGATTCCATCAAATCTTGGCAGGAATTTATCAAAAATCAATTCATTTTACCAATTGCATCTCACCAATGAGTTAAAACCCAAAAAAAAAAATAGTTTGGAGAAGTCACAACAATGCCAATATTTATCTCCTTCAATGATTTTCTACAAAGAGTTTGTTCCAAGAAGCAAACAGGAAAGACGTTTATTAAACGAAAATGAACCAATATCGACATTTTTTTCTTAACTATATTCTTAATTTTTTTTCTTTCTAATTTTTTTAAAATTTTTTTTTTTATTAAATTTTTTTTTTTTATTTCTTTTTATTAACATTTTTTTTTTATAAAAATTTTTTTTTTATTTCCTTTTAATTAAAATTTTTTTTTTTTTTTGTTTTTAATTTTTAATTTATTTATTTTTTATTTTAAGTAAATTTTTTACTATTTACATATTGTTTTGGGTAAATATTGGCGAAATTTTACCTACCCAACCCCAGCAAAATATCCGATAAGTGGCCATCGAACGACCAATCGCACTCGTTGGTCCATTTGGCAAGATGTCGCATCGAATCCCGTTTTCGGTTCAAGATAATCAGTATTACTGTTAAAAAAGCTCGATCAAAGCAGTACAAATGCACTCAGCAGCGCAGTCTTGGTGGCCACTTCACGATAACATAAATAACATAATTTTCTAAAACGTCTTCACAAAACTCTTACCATTTCAATAGTGGACTTTTACACTTTCTATGCGTTGCGCATCTAAGTAATTCCCCATGACTAAGCCTCAATTTTTCCCAAGGGTTCGGCAACGGTCTAAGTGAGTTAATTTAAAGATCGACTGCCACTTCCACCTAAGTCGCACGTGGCAGTTTTAAAAATTGCTCTACCACCAATACAAAAATGCAACTCGATTCAAAATAGGCGGCCTTAATGGAATGTTTGCTATGTAAGGAAAGTCACTATATTTTCGAAATGTTCAACATAATTATTTTGTTATTAAAATTAATTTTCTTTTCCACAGTTGAAGCATTAGTGATGTAATCATTTTGAACTCATTTAAATCAATTAATTAAAAAACTCCATCTTGGTGAGTGTGGATATGAGCAATTAATATTTCCTCTCACGATTGTGCCCATGCAAGTTCACTGACTCTCTTCTAACGCATGCGAATTTAATCATTCCACTTAGCCTCATAAGCAAAAAGCAATTATGCAATAGTCGCATGCTTTCAAGGTGTCGAGTAAATTCGCCAGTTTTTAATACGGATTGTTTCCCCTCTGTTTTTCGATTATTTAAAGCACAAATGATAAACAAGCAAATTTCACTAAAATGTGAGCTCTCTTATTGGTCATTGATTCGCTCTTAAGTTCCCATTTAGACACAAAATTTGCATATTGATGTCTTAAATTTTTTTTCTTCATAAAGCTGAAGAACCAGAAACATTAATATATTCAAATCTTCCATTTATATTTTACTTTGGAGTTGTTCGCTTAAGGAGCCGAGTACATACTTTCTCTACTCATCGTCGCAGAAGTGAAGATGAATGCAAATTTGGCTCATGCATAAGTCATCTATAACAAATTATGCCAGTAAGAAATAAAAAACAAAAAAATATGACACACAAACCACATTCAGACGATTTTTGTTCAACATTATGGATAGACGAGTTTTAAGAAAATTAATAAAGTTCTAATTAATTGAAAAATTAACAAAAAAACATTGAGAAATATGCGAGGGTCGTTTGAAAAGTGTGTGCAAAAATTAAAACTACTTAATTGTTTAGTTTTTACTTTGCGATATAGTTTTCTTTTAGGCTCATACACTTCGTCCAACACTGTTCTAGTTCGTTGATTCCTTTCGAATAAAAGGTTTTATCCAAGTCTGAAAAATAGCCATTCGTTTCTGCAATCACCTGCTCGTTTGAATAAATCTAAATCTTTTTCCCGCCAGCCATGTCTTCAAATTGGGGAACAAATAGCACTCCGAGGGATCCGAGGAAGCCAAGTCTGGAGAATAGGGGGCATATGAAACGAGTCCATTCATTTTGCGACCACAAGTGCTGAGGCGTAAGCTGGTGCCTTGCGGTGATGGAAAAGGAAAATCACTCGACTTCCTCGATTCAAACGAATGCCAAACATAAAGAAATGGACCGATCTGGCTGAAATTTGATGTGTGCTTTTCCAAGAGCTGCTGCTAACTAAACATAACCTCGATACGCGCCAGTAGTGTCATCTCTCTGACTTTGCACGAACTTTTCATACGACTCACGTATTTCCATGAGCGACAAAATATATATGACTCTTTTGCTGGAAGAAAGTCAAGTCTCAAACAGTAAAAGATTCGACAGAAATGGCTGCATAAATTTCTCTTTACTACAAATACATATAGATAGATTCATTGATATCGCCACAAATTTTGTACCCAACGTTACATAGAGGAGCTTGTAAGCTTATGAAAAAATATATATTTTTTATGTATGGAAAAAGAGTTTGTAAAAAGAACAATTCTGCTCAGAAGATTTGTATGGGACCATTTCTGGCAAAAAAAATTCAAGGTCGCGAAAAAATATCGCACTTTTAATAAATACACTTTTTATTTTTTATCTACAAGATTTCAAATCAAATAAATTCGCGCTTCCATTTAACTCTGTTTGTCCGCTCTTTCATTCGAAGTGCTGTGATTGGCATCACAGCTTATACGTTTGTGTGAAATGAAAGAAATGCCAAAAATAAAGAGTTTAGATATTCCGAAAACACCAAAATTCATAACCGAAAAGTGAAATTTTACACTAACAACCACGCTATGGCTTTCTACCTTCACGCGTTTGACAAATAATTCAGTGCGCCAACTGGACACAGCGGCGGTTACATCACCATTCGCTCCTCGCTTTTGGTCATACGACTCATCAGTCCCATCCCATCAGAGCAGCCCTGAAGGTATATAAGTTAGTGCGATTTCCGTTCGGCATTTAGTTTATTTACATTTCGCAAGCAAATCAACGCGTTTCAATTAATAGTAGGTGACAAACTACTCATCGCATGGATTCAACGCGCTTTAAATTCTTTTCGTGCCTGCTGGTTGTGGCTATTATTGCTTCCGTTGGCGCCAATGAGCAAGGCAACAAAACCAGCATTCCTGCATTTGTGGAAGTACTGGAGCCTCAGAAGCAAGTAGAACAGCTAAATACAGAGCACATTAATGAACCCGCCGCGGCGTCGCTAGAAAGCGGAAAGGAGCCATTGGCACAAAAACCGGAAATCGAAATCATGGAGTTGCCTGTGGACGGCGAAGAAGTGAATGAATTGTTGGCACTCCATGACGAAATCGAAAAGGAGGCTTTGTCCGCTCAAACATCTTCTACACCACCACAAGATACTGAACGTTTATCACGTGCTTTGGTAGGCAGCAACTCAGAAAGCAGTGATGGCCTCAATGATGAAGATATAAGCAAATTGATCCAATTAATATCATTCCCATCAAAGGCAAGTGAAAAGAAGAGCAACGCTGCAAAATTGGCTGCCAAGTACACGGCTAATAGCGACGATAGTCAGGAACCTACCAACATCAAAGTGGAGCCTCGCGCTCTGCGTCCACACGGCTATTATATACTCGCCTTCGCGCCCATTAACGGGCCACTGGTGCCAACTTACACCAAATTGGACATAATACCAGCGGAAAGAGCGTTGGATGGTGACTTGGCTGTGAAAAGGGCCAGCATGCATCGCAATGATAACGATCCGATGATATCCGCGAGTGAAGAGGATGAAGCGCGCTTGATAAGCATGAAGAAGCTGAACCGCTATGTTAGGCGCCTGATGAAACAGATACGCAAGGGTACGCGCAAGATACAGCGCAAAACTCGCTTCAAGTCGAACACGCCAGAGCCGACAGTGGAAAACTTCCTCACCAAGCTGTATGCACAACGAGATGTGCAGAAGAAGAAGAAGAGCAGCTGGTTTAGCTGGTAGTCGCAGGCTCTGACGATACTAATTTCACTGTACATATCATAGCTTTAGTGTATTCTTAATGTATGTAATTAGTAATAAAATTTTTAATTATTTATTGACTACAAGGCTTTAAATTTCCGCTCTGCGCCACACCTATAACAAAAGGCGGCACTTTCCCAATCAGGCCAGCAGCGACAGTTTAGCGCACATTCAGTGGTTTGGGTCTGTCAAAATTTGAAAAACCTTCAGAAATTTTCCCACACATGACGCAAGGTGTGCAAGAGCGTTATCGCCTCCGCACGCATGTGTGTGTGAAATTGCCACAAGACATATTTTCTGCTGATAGACGTGAAAGGTTAAGCACCTGCGCCATTGCACATCTATTCCTGCACAGAAGAACGCGCAGTCAAATGGGTACCAATGTGAAGAGATGCGAAAGAGGTTGCGGCGCCTCCGATGTGCACGTCGGATTAGACTGCCACTTTCACATCGCGCGTATTAGCCTTTTAAGCACAGCAAAAATTAAAATTTCGCCAAGCGCACAAGATTAGACACGTACGCATAAGCTTAGCTCCATGGCCTGGCCCGGCCCGCAGGTTTCCAAAGTTTTCACATCACCACTGACCAAACGCTTAATGTTGCCACTATCAAATGGCTATCTCAAGACTAAAAATACAATAACAAAACACTGTCAAAATATTCTTTTCACTACTTTCGTTGCATTTCGTCTTGCTAAACTGCCACATTTGGACAATGCAGGCATCTGGGCATCATTGTCGTCAACACAGCGCAAAACGTTCATACATGAGCGCGGCCAGTGGGCAGAGCACAGCCGCGCGTTTCAGCCATCAACGCCAAAAAGGTCAATTCAACTTTCTTCGTAACCATTTTCGGCTAACTGATGGACAAGTGGTGGACCTGCTGCCAGTCACACCACTTAGCGATTCTAGTGAAACAGGGAGCTCCTAGCCTGGGGAAATCTCGACATACACGGCGATGATTGGAGGTCAGCAAAAGATGTGCCTGTTTGAATTTGTGGCAAAAACAATTTATGAATTTTCTAAAAAACACAAATTGGAAATGGTTGTTATATCGGTGCGACGAGTGGCGGCTCCATTCTGAAGATGCCACACAAGCAACAAAACAAGTTAGTTTCATTTCGCTTGTCATGCAACAAGCAGCCAAACACGTACCAGTTGACGCACCTGCGACCAACCGCACAGCCAGCCGCAGCAACATGCCACTGTGGCCAGCACAGCGGGCGCCATGCAACCGTCATACGAATCACTCCCCAGCACCCAGGTGTTTTTGCTCTTCTGACTTCAGTTTGATTTTTCTTGCAGCCGCTATTTGGTACATTGGCAGTGATGCGACGTGTTCCAAATAACCATTGCACATTAATTTCTCGGTGCTTCATTAATGCAAAGTGGCAGCTACAATAATCATAATCGTTGCAGCAACGAACAACTTCTACAAATTTTCACCACATTTACGCAATGTGGCAGAAAGCTATTAAAATAAATTACGAACACACGCCGGCTCGGACAACAACTGCTTGCTGCCGCGCCACACCCAAAACTACAACTCAGTGGTTAATATTAAGCGCCACTAAGTTCGGTGGCAAATTGATTTTCGCGCTCTAGTTTGGTGACACTTTGCGGCATTTTCCGCAAACATAGCCAACAACTTCAGAGCTGGGCTGAAATGGGGAGCGCCCAAGTTTGGAGATTTGCGCTGTGTGAGCTTTTGTCCGGTTGAAACTGGGTTGGGCCATTAAGTGTCTAGCTGCAATTGCGCAGAGTTTATTCAAGATTAAAGGGCAAGAAGATTTCGAAAGCAGATGCTTAAATTTTGACACGTATGGTTTAATATACGGGTTCGAATGCGCTGAAGAAGTGGAAGAGGAAAATTCCAAGTAATCGCCGCTTTCGATTCATTATCATGCGCATTTTTATTTTAAACAATGAAGCACATGCCCGTACATATTTGTGCACACATACGAGAGTGTATCTTAGTTACCGATTTTTGTCACCTGCTGTTGAAAATTAACATGGGGAAGACACAGTAAGAAGTAAGAATCAGGTGCTTTATGTGCTTTCAATAAAAATAAAAAAAAAAATAATTGGCGCGTACACTTCTGTTAGGTGTTTGGCCGAGCTCCTCCTCCTATTTGTGGTGTGCGTCTTGATGTTGTTCCACAAATGGAGGGACCTACAGTTTCAAGCCGACTCCGAACGGCAGATATTTTTATGAGGAGCTTTTTCATGGCAGAAATACACTCGGAGGTTTGCCATTGCCTGCCGAGGGGCGACCGCTATTAGAAAAATGTTTTTATTAATTTTGCTTTCACCGAGATTCGAACCAACGACCTCTCAGTGAATTCCGAATGGTGATCACGCACCAACCCATTCGGCTACGGCGGCCGCCTTTGTGCTTTGAATACCAACCAGTTATATCTGAATTTCCTAGTGTTCTTTTACAAGTCGGATCCAAAAAGAATACAGCTAATATCGGCAAACAATGCATGATTAAAAACTTGCGCTTGGGCCACCCTGTGCTTGCTGTAATGCAGCACCTAAATACTAATTTAGTTGAAGAATTACAAATGTAGGCAGATGAAAGTTACACAAAACAAAAATTACGGATGGATATTTTCAACTGTTAAAACGCTGTGCGTACTGCTGCTTTCGACATAATTTCCATAATTTA
This sequence comes from Anastrepha ludens, assembly GCF_028408465.1. Taxonomy (NCBI): domain Eukaryota; kingdom Metazoa; phylum Arthropoda; class Insecta; order Diptera; family Tephritidae; genus Anastrepha; species Anastrepha ludens. The sequence continues at coordinate 3,438,193 of NC_071499.1, read as the reverse complement.
TTACAATAATCTAATCCACGAGATGCATTGAAATGAAGAAGATAAATAAAAAATGTTTAACGCGTTCGAAATTTCCAGCTAACTGGAAAATATTTTCTTTTATAGCCGCAGATTATCAAGCTTTCGGCTAAATCTCTGTTGTCTAAAGAACACGCCCGCCCTTGCATTATTATGCTTGATCATCAATCTTGCAGTCGCACAGAAATTACACTGAAAACCATTCTCAAACAAACAAGCACACACACACATGCATATAAACACATGAACTCTGCTACAAACTGATAAAATTGAAATGCGCTGACAAAGCTTCATTAATTACGAAGGTATTTTTATAGCAGCAAAGGGGCAAGTATGCATGTATGCACGTGTTTGTGTGTGTTTGTGTAAGTTATGCGTGATGGTCATAGAACACAAACCACAATTATTACACTCCACAGCAGAGCAACTGCGCCGCCAGTTGCCAACTCATTGTTATTGGCACTGGCACGGGAATTTATGTGGTTCTCATTTCACTTGATTTGCAGAGCGGGGCCATGTCAAGTGACGGCGGCAAAAAGCAGCGCGTTTCATTTATATGAATCACACATGCAACGCGAGCAATAACGATAAATCCGACAACAAAGCGCGCAATCACCAATGCTCAGAGAAACGCGGTTTCGGCGTTGCGGGAGAATAGGGCGGTGCCGTTGGTGAGATTCTGACTTCGTGCGCGCTTTTGTGATGCGCCGTCGCAGCGCAGCTTCATTACTCTGCACTTTGTTCAGGTGGGCAGCATAAAAACTCGGCTCGAGGAAACGGCTTACATGCAATAATTTTCGAAATGCCTTGCGTGCTGCATGCTGCATGCAACACACATACATTGGCACGAGCGTGCATAGAAACGTATACTTTGGCGCATAGCGCAAACTTTTTCGCTCATTTTGCCAACATTCGTTTCACTTTTACTCGCCCACTCCATTCCTTGAGTGATTTGCATTTTTTTCTTTGTTTTTGTTGACTCTGCAATGCGACAAGTTGCAAAATGCAGCGGCATTTTAATAATAAAATAAAAATAAGACCAAAAGGTATGAGCAAAAAGTTGCATTTCAATTAAAAATGCATTTGCTTCACGTTGTATGCAACTGCAGTGAGAGAGTTTGAGGTGGGGCACGTCCCCCTCCACTCCCCTCCCTACATTAACTGCAACGCCTTCAAGTCGGAAGCGAACTGCGCCACTGCAAACGCGCATCGCAACAGCTGTTCACACGCCAGCGAAGAAAGCTTCCACCACTACCACCAGCAACAACAACAGTGAAGGTGCTAAAGATAACATTAATGAGTCCAGTGTAAAAAATGTAAATTATAAAATACGAGCGCAAATGGCAAATAAACGAAAACAGGTGAAGAGTAAAACATATTTGCTTGCATACAAACATACATACATACATACATATGGACGTAGTGGTATAAGCCGAGCAAATCTGAAATGAGAAATGAAAAGTTGCCAACGATTTAAAATACTATTTGATGTGGCATTCCATAAAGCGCTACACAAATTGTGGCGTGGAAAATTTAAGCCGCCACCGCACAGCGCCTGTTGGTAGCTAAGCATTGTTCCGGCGACTCCACGCCTCGTTTTCACTTTTATGGTATTCGGATGCGACAATAAAAACATTTGAATTGAATTGATATGCCACCGCCGAATTAGACAAATGAAGCAACAAAGAGGCGCGGAAAGTAAAATCGGCTTTGGGTAGCGGGAGCTGTACGAGTATAGCCGGAAAAAATGTCGCAATCATGTAAATCGCTACCATATCTCATTCCGCATTTCATTGCATGCATTGTTGTTTTGGTTTGACAACGGCAACAACAACAACAGCAACTACGAGTACATCAAAACCATGCAAAATACACAAATGGCATTCAACGTGAACGCATAATTTGCAGTCTATTTACGACTGGATTTCCTTATGAAAGTTGAATCTGAGACGTAACTCAAATCACAAGGCGGTTCAATGCACGTCGCTGAGTCAGTGAGAAAACTCAGCTGCAAGCACATGTGCCTGTATGGTATATAGCGCAGGGTCAATCATTTCGCTCACGGAATAGAGTTCATTTATCATTCCATAGCCATAGTGAGAAAATACCCACTATTATCGAAAGCGGCTTTGTAAAGTTCGACAAGGGAGCCATCGCTTACGGAGACTGCTTGTTTTTATTTTTTTGTGAGTTTGTTCTGGGTAGCTGGTACAATCTACACCTCTAAGATATTTATCACGTACTCCTTTATTCCTATTTAGGCATTTTAAAGACTTTAAAATAATACTAGTTCAATATTTATGTACACACACAAATGCATACAAATGTATAACTCTACAGCAGCGCATCTATCAATCTTAAAAGAAACATAAAACCGGCCGCCCCTTGAGCGAGATTGAAAATTATATACAATAAAATCAAAAAATTAAATGGCATTTCAATCAGTGTTGCTTTCCACTCAAGTTGAAGTCGGACCTCACAAAAATATTAAAAATTAAATTTTTGTGCTGAGTAAAAATTTTTTTATGAAAATATGTCATATAAATTAGAGCAGAGCCCGTTTAGTAGCTTTCGTGTTACGATAGCAGCTAACTTCAAAACGCATAATTTGCATTTAATTGAAACATCTGAGACTTAACTTTTTACTGAATGCAAATATCGAAAATTTATATAATTTATTAAAAATATGGTGAATCGATTTTTTAAAGCAAACACACGGCATTCGTACCCCCGACATGTGAAGGTGCCCCTTACGATAGTATCCACCTATTCACATGCCCCTTAAACACATTCACCTAAGACTCCTCGCTCTTTGAACCCACGCCGTCGAAAAAAACATTGTTCCTGAACCTACCGTTAGAGGGGATAGACGATGACGATCGCCCGTACTAGCAGAGCTTGATGAGCGGCTGCAACAGCAACAACTAGCCTCTCAAGTAACAGCCAGAAGCAAGTTCTACTATTAGGAAATTTTAACAGCTGATCAAAAAGAGTAATTTGGAGATACCGGTTTTGATATTCCTCAGTTATATTCTTGCGCTCATATCGCAATTGTTGTACATCTGAAGTTTGTAATATTTCTTAATCATTTTTTTATCTTATTGCAGCACAGCAACGATTTCCGTTGCTACCCCTTTTTCCCCCTTTTTTCCAATAAACAAAGGAAAACTAAAATGTCGCCAAAAGCAAGCAAACAGTTGATAATTTTAAAAACTTCACTCATTGTATTTCTTATTGTTTAGTGTCTGTCTTGTATCTGGGCGTCAGTTCTACATTTTTGCTGTTCGTTTTTGGAACGCTCTACCACAAAAGAACAAAACTATTCGAGGTACATTGCGCTTTAAAAATGAACTCATACATTATTTTGCCCACTTCATTCATTTTTTATAATTCAGCTCAAACACTGTAAAATAACTTATGGTTGTGCGTTTGATTGATAAAATGAATAATTGTTTGTAATTAATGTTTTCGCAAGCACAAAGTAGCGTTTGCTGCTTAGAACATATTTTTATATACTCGCATGCATGAATTCTTTTGTTGCCATTTTCCCCCACCTGTTTCCGATTTCAACCCTGTTATAAGGCGCTAACAGCTTTTTGTTCAGCAGTTCTTACTTTGTTCAGAGCGCCAAAGATCGCCGACTGTGACAGAAATCTTAATGATAAGTACGCCACAGTACGCCAGCAAACATTGCATGGAAATATGTATAGTATAATGAATTAACGCGAAACTAATTTTTGCGGGTAAAAGAATTTTAAAATTTCGCATATTCACGTGAAAACGATTTTGCATTTAAATAAAGTGTAAGAGTATATGCGAGCCCTTATGTTTGGGTGGTTTAAGTTTTCGAGGCGACTTGCTTTTATAAGGTAAAAAGGGAGCAATTTATGTTATCGACACCTAATTCGTGCGGGCGAGATGCAGTCACTTCGATTGAACTATTCTCACCTTAGCACGAGAACAGAACGTCGCTAAAACGTGGACTCCAATTTGCAAACTTAACTAAGAATCACCGCATGAGTTAGGCAATAACAACAATAAAAGATCTGAATTGGCATTTATAAGATGCCAGTCTTGAAAACAAACAGAGACTTTGCGTTATTTAAAATTTCGAAATGCCTATTCGATTTTCGCGAGCGCTTACTGCTTATTACTTATGCTATTGCTTACCAAAGTTACTTCATTTCATCTGCAATCTGAATTAGCCAAAAATCCTAAGAGGAAAGTCATGTTAGCTCCAGACATTTGAGCTCAATAATTTTTGAGAAATCTAAGTTTTATTGTTTAACACTGCAAAACACGTAGCGGGTGACCCGTTAGTCCGCTTTCTAAATTAACATATTCATCTGCATGCGCCACAACAACGTGACAGTGGAATTTGAGTTCGATAGCATTTTTTAAGGAAATGTAAATTTGTGTATTTCACAAACGCCAAAGTTGCATAGCTGACTTCAATTTTTACAGAAACCAATTCGATGATTGCTGGCAATGCAACTGCAGATTTTTACAATTCAACATTTGTCATCCCATCGCACGAAATGCCGCCACGATTTGCCCTTCAATTCAAATCAGTTTAATTAACTCCTCACACAATGACGACGAAAAAGTGCCATCACCCAACACCTTGTATCTGCGATCATGAAGGAAATATAAACATTAAATTAAATAAATTTTGTTTATTTTTTGTTTTTCAATTATTTTCGAAATTTAAGTTTTAATTTTTATTTCTTTTTAATTGCAATCTTCACATTGATTATTGTGTGGCGAATTGTTTAAACTTTAATTCCGTAATTTCCATACGCAACAGCCGCCGCCGCAGCTGTTGTAGTCAGCGATGTCTTCGCCGAGGAGCTCATCGCCATCAGCAGCATCGACAGCTGCATCGACGCTTGCAACACTGAATACTTTTTAGATGCGGTTGAATAATTTCAGGAATTGAAAATTAATTCAACGCCATAAATTAGGTAAATTTGGAATTTCAAATACCTGCGATAGATGCACAGCCACCAGTTCCGAAATCGGCATGAGCAGCTGTGAATTTGGCTCAATCGTGATTACGTAATTGTGAATACTCGTGAAAATGAGCAGAGCAAATAACTTAAAATAACTTAACTGTCAAACGAAATATGCATGGAGGACTCCTTATAGCGGATGGCAGTACAAACACACACACACTACGTGTTGTTGTTTTTTACAAAAAACTTAATTGTAATCCATTGCATTATTTATGTTTCTTTATTTATACAAATGAATGTGTGTATGTGCCGAGAGATGTATATCAAGCCGTAACTTGAAATTCCCAAATTAAAATTAAATTTAGTGTTAATTAGTAAACAAACACCAACAAATAAACGCAATGCGGGAAATACTTTTTCGAACAATCAATGCGCGCCCATTTCGCAAATCGCAAATTGTAAATCGCCCCAGCCAGTGGTCGCTGACCCCGCTCCAAAGCTGCAAACCGAACAATCAAATAACTGTAATGCTTAGATATGCGCATATTTGTTGTACTATATACGTGTGTATGAGTGTACGCACATGCGCAGACACGAGCGCACCAGGTCAGCTGTTTAACACATGACTTTTGACCAACACGCATAAACACAGAGCACACACGTACGCACGCATACTCGTAAATTTCGACAAAGTATCAGACTAAATAGAAAATTGTGTGCCTTCTCCTCTACCCTGACACACCACGCCCAAATAACAGTCGGTAGCGGCAACTCACTCAGTCAGGCCAGTTACTTCGCGCCAGCGTAGTTTTCAGAGATTTTTGGCCAAGAGGTCAATTTTTTCACACAGATTTCGGTAGCGGTCGATGCCACAAATAAGCGAGCAATGATTGTTACAACAATGTCGACAGCGACAAAATCATTTCAAATACCTAAATGAATACATTAACCCAATTATGTTCCAATTAGTTACATAAAAAAAAAAAACTTTAACACACACAGAAATACGAATTTAAGTAGAGTAAACTAAAACCAAATTTATTGGCGCCAAACAGCTGAGGAAAAGCATCGATGCATCGTTGTACTCCAATGGGTTAGGCAACCGCATGAAATGAGTTAATTTGTAAGATATTTTTTATTTATTTAATTTATGGCGGAATTAATATGAAGTAACTGATATAATTTTGAGTGAAAAACTGAAATTTTGGAGATAACAGAAGAGATGAGTAATGGAGCCTTGAATTTGATAGCATACTCCGTCCCCGGCCCTCATTCAACTTTTACCCGTCTGAGTATCATTGTAAATAACTGATAAAAAGATGTGGCTTTTTTTAACTTTTCGATCACTTGGAACCTCGCGTTAACTTCTCTAGTCAGTGGGTGGGAAATCTCGTACATATCCAACCCAGAAACTGCCTCGAAAAGGCTTGTCTTTCACTATGTTTTAGGGAGGTATTCGCAGTTGAAACTCTCTCGATAAAGAAATGTGAAAAGTAGTCCACCCTAAGAGGGCCACAGTCTTAAAAATATCAATCCAAATTTGTAAGGGATTAAATATATAATATTTATGTATTTACATATTTATATGGAACGCCTTTAGTTCCCATGAAAGATATGATACATAACCTACAAACTCTCAAGTGAACACTAAACGCCCAAGAGGTGTACCTGCTGTGAAAATTATTTGCTTAATGCAACAAAACGGGCCAACTGTATTGCCAAAGTCGGGTTAAAGTAAAAAGGGGAAACAAGTAAGCAGAAAATTCATAAAGCGAAAAATTCAAGGCCATCAAGCCACCAATTCGTTGCGATACAGCGATATTTCTGTGGCGCTATGCCGGCCAATGAACACACACACGTAATCACGAATGCACTCACATACAATGCAAACTGTACTGGTCAGTTGCCACTTACAAGTTGATTACGATCGAAATGCCAAGCATGCTGACAACGCGAAAAACAAAACGTATTTGTCAGCAAATCTTTGATTCGAAGCAAATACTCGTAAATACAACAATTAGCGGCAGCGAGATACCGAGTAACAACAATATTTAGGAAATAATTATATTTTAACTTCTCATTGCATGACGCCAGCAATTTCTTAGCTGATTAAAAATTCAAAATAAAACAAAAAAAAACGCAACTGCCCACAACAGGGCGGACCGCAAATTCCAAACTTCAATTGCCTTTTCTTTACTTTGTTGTTAGAGCACAGCATTAAGACACTTAAATACAAGTGCACAAGACATGTCTATATAAGGGGGTAATGTAAATGCGTAAATATGTAGACATGTAAATATTTATCTCGCAAATATACGAGTATGCCTACACGCAAACGAACATCGAATAATGGATTCCGCAGAGACAGATTTATTCTGACTGAAAACATATGTTTCTATTGCGTACACCAAAATCACTAATATGAAAGATCCGATAACTCGATCCCCAGCAATAGATTTGTAGGTATACACATTAAGAGTTGTTATGATTTCTTTAAGTCCGATTTTGACCCAGATTTTTAATCGGCTTAGGCCGTATGGCTGCAATGGAACTGTAACTGTACATGTTGGCTTTCAAAAGGCCAACAGCTCCCCTAAGATGTGTGAACTATGTACATTTATCCGCAATAATCTTATTGCCCTTCCATTCCAGTAACACAACAGTGTGCGATTCTCAACTTTGAGGACAGAGTGTGAGACAGAATGTAAACTCTGATGAAACCACAAACTTTATTGCATTGGCAAAGACAAGACTGCACATCTTTAATCAAGATCAAATAGATCCGAATGAAATCAAGGAAGATCCTATTGAAGATATTCTGAAATTTGTCCACTGATCAATTTTGGCTTTCGACCAATTCCCAGCCTGAGGAAGGGAACGTCTAGGTTAAATGGAACCTCAAGTAATGCCAGTCAAGAGGTCTAGTATAGTGTGGGCCTTATAGCGGTTGCTTTTTGAACCACCTATTTTTTTGAGAATGGTAACACAAATGACATGCCAAAAGTGTTTATAATTTACTTAAAAGTTTGACATTTACGAAATGGGACGCTATACGCTTAAACAAAATTGGGAAATATTGAAAACCTATTTCCAAAGAGGTGAGTCTTCTTCTTCTTCCGCGGTTACAGTAAATGGCGAGCGTTACCGTGACATGCTCAACGAGTTTCTGTTTCCAAAAATTGAAGAGGATGACATGGACGACATTTGGTTTCAATAGGACGGTGCAACTTGTCACACTGCCAGAGTTACACTCGAACTTTTGGCTACCGTTTTTGAGTTCCGATATCAATTGGCCGCCTCGGAGCTGTGATTTAAGCCCATTGGACTATTTTTTGTGGGGAGCCGTTAAGGACAAATGTTATGCAAACCATCCAGAGACGATTAATGCTTTAAAACACGAAATCGAAGTTGCCATTCATGAAATTGGAGCCAAAACAATCGAAAATGTGCTTAAAAATTGGGTTGATCGAATGGCCTACTGTAAAGCCAGTCGTGGCAGTCATTTGAACGATATTATTTTTTATTCATAAATGACAATGTTCAATCTTCAAAAAAAAAAAGTTTGAAAAAATATTGATTAGTTTTTTTTTTATAGCCGATTTAAAAAGCAAATTTTACATGGCCTACCTTATATTAACTACTTCTAAAACATGTAGTAGGACCCATAAGAAATTATTATTATTACTAAACTCCTCACAAATATTTTTATTACTTTAAAAGTGATTTATACTACTCTTGTTTCACGTACTTTTCTGCTTCTTTTTATTATCTTTTAGCTAATTGGACCATAAGTTAAATTTTTCTATCTATCGTATGAGTTTATGCAGATATATTATATTTCTTTTCCTGTATAGCACCTAATAATAATATTTTTTCCGAGAGGAAATCCAGCAAATACAATCAGTTTTTATTTTATATTGGAATGAGCTTTAGCTATGCTGAAAATTTCAAGTCTATAGCTGATCGGAAGCCTGTTGAATTCGAAGTTTTTATCGAACACAGAAGATCGAAAATTTGTAAAATCTGAGTATAACTACATCCTAAGATTACTATTATTAGCAGAAACATTTGCTTAAGGTTTTTGGGATATTTTTAAAGCATTCCCGGATTCAGCTTGGGATATCGCTTTTCTGAAGTGAGTAAAAATTCAATAGCAGAACGCTCTTAAGATTCATGGTTTCTAAATTTTCACGGTTTTAAATTTAATATGAACTGATTTTAAAAATTGCTTTTTAACATTTTTTTTTGTTTAAAGAAACTAAATACTTTTGTATGTGCACATATTTCTACATTTAAAATATAAACCAGTTTATACCTTTTTCCAATATTTATTACTTTTTATTGCCCTTTTTCATGGCTTTTCTACGCAATCAGTTTCGAGAAATGCCAAAGCTTCTTCATAAATTGGCACCTCGTAGTTTGCAGCACAGCAGAAAGGGGAAATTTTATATTCCAGGAAATATTAGCCATAGAACAGCAGAAATCAATTTATTAACGTATTAGAAAAAAAAAAAATTTTTTTAATTTATATCCAGTGCTGAAATATAGCCAAAGGTCGTTGTATTGGATATAACAAATAAATAAATGCATCTGATTAAACTCACAGCTTATAAATACATTAGTAAATGGGTATAGATATATTATGGAAATGTAGGTTTGTGAGTACATCAAAGTCATTCCAGCTTGAAAATTTACAAAAGACAATGATTTTTATTTTTACGTCTCGGGGTAATTTACTGGGAAAGGATACCTAGGCATGCAACTTATAAGCACGCAGGTATGTACCTAAAAATATATGAATGTCATTAGCGCAGCTGTTATCACTAAATTTCTTATCTCGCCTTTAAGGAGCAGAACTCGCGAGCCCTGCGCACAGGTAACAGCTGACGAATACAATTGAATTGTACTTTGTAGGTAATTGAAAAAAATATTCTCTTTCGACTAATATTTGTGTGCTTTCTATTTTATGACGCAGAACCTTGGACATTAACAACATTAGATAAGATGTCACTTGAAGTGTTCAGATGGAAGGTTCAGCGGAAGATCTACAATAACGATAACGATTTTCACATGTGATAGAATGGCGGGATCTATGAGTTCACGGTGTCGGAATGGCTAACAAACGCCCTAGCCCTGAACATACATTTAAATACGATACGTGCTAGTGATCAAGGGGAAGTGAAACATCCCTACTGCTCTGTAAAGATCAAGTGATGAAAGACAAGGCTCGAAGAATTGCTTGGCGTCAGTCCGTGAACTCAGCGCAAGCGATATTTAAAAAAAGAAAAAAAAATTTGCACTAAGAGTATAACATTTCGATTGCAACTCTCGACATGCTCCATCATTCGTAAACATATAAAAATTTACCCGACAGACAAACTGACATCCAAAAAAACTGCGAGTGTTTATGCGCGAATTTACTGTAACTTCCAAGCACTCCAAGCAAAGTTGCGAAATTGGTTCACAGCGAAATAAAACTTGCTACGAAAACAAACAAACCAAAAATATTATCGCCATTTACTGATCGGCATCTGTTGAACGTTTTACAGTTTTTTCAGTTAAATGCCAAAAGAATTGGAACTAAAACTGTGCTTTTCGCTGGAATGTCGTTTATGCGTGGAGCGGCTCCTCAACCCAATTCGTGCTCACCAGTCCACATGTCATGCCATAGCTGGCAACTGAATACGAATTCGTGTGAAAGCAAAAGTTGGTAAAATGCGACGACAAACGAGTACGCGCACATGAGCAGAGATGCGACCAAGAAATGTTTCGTTTTATAATAAAAATATATTACATTTGGCCCCATTTATTGTATTGTAATTAAATTTTCCTTTTTTTCTTCGAGTTGCGGGTTATCATTCCATTTCAGATTGAAACTGTTTCAATTCGGAAGGTCACTTCATCGTTGCGATTGCGATTGAACTTGAGTTTCGCAATATCTTATCGCTGATACAGTTGACGCTATTTTTGTGGTATAGCGCGAGTGACTTATACACTTGCGTGACAGCACACGCCTGAAGCAGTGATCAGAGCCTGTATCGTGTCTCACTTATTTCGATTTTAATGATTCTCCTCCCTCCACTGCCTTTGGTGCTCAGTTTAATCAAACCCCCCGCGCGCTTATCGGCGTTATGGCGTTTTGTTATCTATAATACTTGTTTGTTGTTCGCCAGGTCTACTGATTTCTTTCTATCAAACAAAAGTTTTTGATTGCTATTTGACGTGAAGAAAGAAATAAATATCACGTTTGATGAAAAAAAACAAGTTATGTTAAATTTCCTGAGTCTTTCTTCTGAGTCATGAATTGGAGTATTTATTTTAGACATATTAAATCGTTTAATAGCTTAATCGTCTTACTCTAACTTGCCAAACAAGAAATTTCTTATAAACCTGTACTAAAAGTGAAAATCAAACAATGCAACTAATTAATTCCCATTTCCCCAAATACCCTCGTCTTTCGCTCCTTTTTGTGTGTGGCAATAAAAGAAAGTAAATAAACAAAAACGCTTAGCGGATGCCAAGGCAGAGCAAAAATTGCGTCACTTTCAATTTAAATTCCAATTTCAATTACAATTAATTTTACGCAAATAAAATTAAGTTTATGAGCATTCCAAACTGTGAACAAGGAAATGCAATTCAAAATGTTTACTATTTTTGTGTCGTTATTCTCTTTGAAAGTAACAGTAAAATATGTGGTGGTGTTGTTTTTGCGTCCATCGCAAATACACAAATTTAAGTTAATGAAGTTCAAAGCCTTTGAACGTTGCATTTTCCAATAATTGTGTACAAACATACGCACACAAAAAGGTAAATTACACTAAACTTAAAACACGGTAATATTTTTTTTAGTCATATACCATATTGACCTAACAACGCAAGAAATACGGTAGGCACAACCAAAAATAAATTATTATCAATATTATTTTTTACTATTATGTAGTGAAAAGAAAAACAAACGAAAAACAACATTTTTCTGAATCAACGAATCATAAGTGCATACAGTTGAGGACCGATGGAAGCGATGGGAAGCTATGTACCTCTATATAGCTTTTTTCGTAGCTTTCAGATTTATTTCTGAATAAAATCTCAGTAGTAATGCTCAATTAGAAAATTATTGAATATATCGAGGTCTATTCTGGATAAGCAGGAGTTTAGCCAGCTACAATATCCAGATCGCCCTCTCGAGCGATAACGAAAATAAATGAGGAATAGCCTGAATGTATCTAGCAGACCTCTGTTAAGACACCTTAGTCCAAATAAATTGTATGGGGTGTAGCAGAAAAAACCCACTGCTGAAAAAATATCAAGGCACGTTTGTGTTTCGCAATCGCTCATGGAAACAAAGACGTAAAATTCTGCAGAAGAATACGTTTTACAAACGAAACTAAGATTAATATGATTCGTCCTTAAGGGGAGACTTTTGTTCATCATGAAAAAGAACCAAGAGTTGAATTCCCGGTTCACAACAAAGGCAGTAAAGCACGGTGGGGATAACTTGAAAGTTTCCGATTCTTTTTCTTAGCATGGACTTGGACCAATAGTGAGAATAAAAAGCAATATGAATAAGTTTGCTTATCTTGATGTTCTCAAAAATACGGAGAGGCACAATTCCTTCGAGTCCGTGCCACTAAACTGGTTGTTCAAGCACAATAAAGTCCCCGAGCATACAGTAAAAGTGGTGAAAAATTGGTTTTCAAAAGAAAAAATGCAGTTCTGGATTGGCCAGCGCATAACCCGTCCTTAACGCCATTGCAAATCTGTGGAACAATATCAAGGTTAAGGTTGGAAAAAAAATCAAAAATCCCAATTAACGATGGTAAGGAGCACAGGAAGCGAGGAGATGCCATAAGTTAGCAGAGAGTCTACCTTGTAGGGTGAAGCAATTTTAAAACTAATAGATACTCAACAAAATACTAAGCAGGTAACACATACACACCGGTTCTACGTTACCGGAATGACTCGGGTTTTTCCCGACCAAGAGCTTCCGCTCCAGTAAACTAGCTCTGTCTAGTGAACAGCATATCACAAACAAATTTAACCAATTTGAAATAACAAAATTTCTGCTTTCCTCGCAAATCGATAAAAATGCGCTATTTCAGTGTTCAATTGAAAATGTGAAAAATTCCAAAAATTTTTGGAACTCCTTACAATTGTAGATATTGAATTATTATTTATTTTACTTTTTATTTTTGACAGTACTGAAATAAAAGAATAGATTTGTGCAAAAATAATTATTTTACTAGGTCATCCAGCTAAAATAATCACCACTATATTACCTTGGTGAAACAGAAATTTCTTCTTCGGCAGTTGGCTGTAGTGATCGTTGTCTCGTGAAGTATCGATCAAACAATTTAAAGTTTATGCTCGTTGTCAAGGTGACATTTCACACTAAAAGTACTCTTTTGCTATTTTTTATTTGTTCCATTCAGTTGTGGGTTACAGGGTGTTAACAATGGAAGTCAACAAAGAACAAATTCGCTACAGTTTACCATAAAACGACCTTATAAACTTTACGCAAAAATAATGGATTTCTTTTTCCTCCTCCTGTGGGGAAGTGCGTTTTTTCTCTGTCCATAGCTGTATAGGTATAACGCGCAATCTTCTGTGGAAGCTTCAGGTTTGGGCACCTCGTACTATCACTAAATGGTACTACCAATAATTTTTCATTGGTAGTTAAAATAAGGGTTTCATTATCACTAAATCTTCAGTTTCCCAGTGTTTAAATATCCGCTTTTTGCATTTATTATTTAGTGAATATGCGAGCTTCAAATAAGTAAGCTGAAAAATAGATTTCTATCAACTTTTCGTTGCTTTTAAACGTGAATTTTTTTATTGCTTTAAAATTCGTTAAATTCAAATTTTTCGAGTTTAAGAATGATATCTTTGACACAAATATAAATAAATTTCGCATAAATGTCTAAGCTGCTAAATTTGTTCTATGCATATTTTTTCCGTGCTGTCTTTTTATTTGTCTTCCGTTACTATGAATCTTTAACAGGAAATCGCTTAGCTCGCTCAATGGCTGTTGTTCTTGTAGTTACTAATTGAAATTCATAAAGAAAAGCAGATATTCGCATGGTCGTCTCCATTTGTGCTGGCATTGCCGGTAATGGACACTCATCAAGCATTTCTTTTCATATATTTCTATGATTTTTTTTAAGTCAACAACCTTTTACGTTCGGTATGTAGAAAAATAAAAAAAACATACAATAATTCAATTTTCTTCTTCACTTCGTTTGGTAGAAGGCAGAAATCCATGAAATTATGTTAAAAAAAATTAGCTCAGTGTTCGAAAGTCCTATGAATAACTAAGAAATATGGCTGGAGTCGTAAAGGCTATAAAGTTTTGCTAAAATAACTTACATCGATTTAAAACATTTTAACTGTTAAGTACTAAGTTGATGGGTTTAATTTAAATATTTAGGTTAATCACCTTTCGTAATTCTAGCTTTGATATTCAGTTAAATAAATATCGAAATTAAATATTATATTTTTTCACGAAAATATAAGTTTCTTAATTAGAAACAACAACTACTTAAATCAATATGTGTACAGATAAGCAAACGTAGTTAGGTTTTTTTTTATATTGAACAAATGAACGACTTCGTATGTGAAATAGCTTAGACTTTTTGTCAAAGTAAACTAAGTACGTTTACGTGCATAAATATGTACTTATACAAATAACAAAATATTTAAATATTTGTGTTTCTTGACTCATTTAAACAAATCGATAAAAATACAGCGCGCCTCCATCCGAAAACTGGGTTAAACTCATTATTTCCAGCGCTGGTAGATCAGCATGAAAATTTTTCAGTGAGAAAGAAAATGCAAGGCTTATAGTAATTTTTATTTCATAATAATTTTAGGGTGCAAATATTTCTTTTTTCACATCGAACGGTTTGTCAGTGAACAAATTTGACGGGGTCATAAAATCGCTAGCCATTCAAGCGCTAATTATTTCCGTGAGAAATATTAAAAGAGTTAAAACTTTGCTAGCGAAAAAGTAGAAAGAAAAGCAACTTATATTACAACATTCTCGCAGTAAAAGTACAGTAGAGTTGTTGAAGTATCTGCGGGCAGCCCATAATGGGGCAAGACGGGGCGCCAATCGCACACACATTCATATACGTTTCTTCCCACAAAGTTATTTATCCAGCTTAGGTGTCGCTCAGATCACTGATGGGGGCGATTGGGGTACACAATGCTTGCACTTCACATCACATTAATTATTCATGAATTCATTCAGATGTATGTTCACTACAACAAATTCAATGAGGCAATAATTCAAAATGAAAATATTCCCATGTTTTTAATTATGATAATTAAAATAACTTAATTTTGTTGAAATGTATAATAAAACGAAGCATAATGCCACTCCCATTACAAAGTCCAATATTTAAATATTTCATGCTCGTATATTTATGGCGGCAAAATAGTGGAGTGTTTGCAACATGCTCCCAGCTGTCAATCTATCCACTTCATAAAAATCCTGAGAAACTGGAGCACCAGTTAACAATGTTCGACCCGAGTTGCCCACATTGAATAACTTAATTAGTATACGCATATTCAATTCATAACTGACCGCATTGTTTTTTTTAACTTCCTATCTGCTGCTCTTTAGTATTGTCATAATTGTATTTTAAATGTTACCCAATGCTTTCGTTTTCAAATAAAAAAAGACAAGCGGACATGTTGAATTGTTCTCCGTGGATGAACAACTCATAAATGTTTATGCAATGAATATGACAGATGCACACAAAAACTTCTTCATCGAATTACAAAATACAGAATTTAAGGGCGTATTCGTTTTGACATTTCTCTCTGCTCGCCATTTTTGGGCTTTGTTCGTTTAACAAAAAGTATGCAAATTTGTGAAAGCAACAACAAAGTTATCGAGCAAGAATCCTCTCAAACGAGTATGGATAGGCGTCTTCTATTCGTCACTTCTCTGCTCGCTATCTCTGGGCTCTGGTCACTTGAAGAAAATTTTGCTTATGCCACAAAGTTATCGATAAAGATTCGGCTCAAGCGAGTAACTCATAAAATTGGTATATTCAATGCTTCCAGCTCTCTTTTAGACGCTCTTTAAACAAGTTTTATGACTAATACTCATTAAATGCTTCCAAACAAATGTATTTGGCAGTCCCTTTCCACCTATATCATCATTTATGTTTATCTATGGCAGTTACTTTATCTGTTCGCCACTTGCTAATGCTTGGCGAATCGAAGAGGCCTTATATCTCATAAAATGGGTATAAATAAATTGGTGTTGCTTAATCTTGACGCCACTTACTAACGCATTGTGAATCGAAGACGATTTATGGTAATTACTACGACCCATTGCCGGGAGTTTCTAATTACTAAAAACAACAAATACGAAAAGTGTACAAGTTTTGTACGTGAGATTGTTGATGTGGGTGCGTAGCTCACTTTCTATGCGTTTTCGACATTATTGAGCAGCAATGAGAGAAAAATAAATTGTACCGCTACAAACAAGGCTCATGTCAGACAGGCCCACATTCGTAACGAATTTCGTTAAAGAATACAAAAGCATAGGCTAAAAAACTACGAATGTCAGCTGCATATAAATCCACATGTGACAACAAAGTGAAAATCGGCCGAAAGAAGAGCGCGACATGATCTGACTAATTCATAAGCGGTATAGGCTATTAATAACTTTAATGTATGTAAGCAAACGGTTGCTTACAACCTAAATTGCATACAGTTGCATACACATTTTCAAGATCATCTACTAACCTTCTGGTCCGCTAAGGCATTCCAGTTCGATGGTATAGTCCCAGCAGTCCAAGCTACTCGATTTCGCCAGTGATGGCAAGCCATTCGAGCCGTGCTGAAAGCCGTTTTGTGTATTCGCGGGTGTCATTAGCGCAGGGGGAATGCGTCGCACATAGCCGTTATGGGCGCAAAGCTCCCACGGACGTCGCACATCGACGCCATCTACCTGATCAGTGGCGGGCTTGCTGTCCTCTTCGTTGATTACACCAAAAACATCGGTTACACTGCGTACGTGTTCTTCGTTCTTATTCAGCTCCACTTGCACGTTGTCCTTGGCCTGTCCGCTGGCTGCACTTGACAACGTCGCTTCTTTAAGCTGCCCATTGTTGTCTTCATGGCCGTTTACTGCTGTCGCAGCGCCAGTCGGCAACCCAGGCGAGCCACGCTCATTCACTTTCGCTGTGGCCGCCACATTCGGTGAGTTCGGTGAGGCGACAAAGCTTTTGTGGCTGGGGCCTTTTACAATTCTAATATCGCTGCTGCTATTTATGGCGACAGTGGACTTGGCCAGATAGGCCAGCGAGCAAAATGGTTTGCTTGGCTTATCGCTGGAGGGGATGCGCGCAGCCGCTTTACAAGCTGCGCGCTCAACACATTTATATTCACTCATTTTTTTGTCTTTGCTTAATGTAAACGGGCACAACCAGACAAAGACTGTTCATATTTTTTTGGCCGATATTGGCGCGCGTTGGTTTAGTAAACCTTCTTCACTGATTTTGCTGTTAATTTCAAATATCAATCACAAATTACACTAGGAGAAAAATTTCAAAAAATCTTTACGTTTTGATAGCAAAAATGTTACTGTTGCTGCTGCTTTCGGTGAATGGCAATCAACTCTAAGATGCGTGCAAGAAATTATTTTAGTTACACTTTAAGTGTATCTGGTTTTACTGCAGCGTAAATACTGCCTGCGATTCATAGAAAGGACGCGAATGCACTGCAAGGGCAAGGAGACGATGCGGTACTTGCGGCGTTGCAAATGTGGAAATGGCAGACAGGTAAAGAATTAAAGTACGGCAGCAAAGCGACTGCAGCAAACAAGAATCCAATATAGATCCGAGATAGAAGACGCGAGATCCAAGTCAACGCACTGCTCGTTTGCCTTGAAGGCTGAAAGAATCGCTCGAATGGCTTGCAACAGCCAACAGATAGTTATTCAAAGCACCGCGACCACTAGACGGATGCAGGGAAGAGAACGAACTTACAGAGAACAAGAACGAGAACAATGCAGCTTCCAGCTGGATTTTAATCAACTGCAGTTCACTTTTTATTGCATTCTATGTTGATTTTGTTGTTGGTTGCTGTTTCAGTTTCTGTTTTACTTGCCTTTCTTGTTACATCAGGTTTTTATATATATTTAACACAGAACAAGAAGGCAATACACACCAACACAGCAACAAGAATAGTGAAATACCGCACAAACCCATCTCTCTACCTGCTACCAAAACGGTTACGATAGCCTAAAAAAATTCTTCGAACTCTAATTTGGGTTTGCTTTTTATTCTCATTTCCGCAGTTGTTCTAATTGTCATATTTGTCGATTCACTTCTAAAATAGTTGATTTTGTTTTTGTATTCATTGCACAGGAATGCTAAGTGCACAACAACAAAATTTCAACCACACCATCATTCAAGCAAAACACCACCACCAACAACAATAGCAACAACAACAATGCCGAGCATAACAGAAATTCTTTCTTTCGACGCGCTTCGCGATTCAAACATTCACTCACAGCTGCACCGACTCCTCGTTTCCCAATGTATATCCGTCCGTCCACCTGAAGTAGAGGCGAACTGGTTTGCCGAATGCGCTAGTATGTTTCACAAAAGCGCAATAATAAAAAAATATGTACATAAATACATATAGGTATATAATCACAATCGACGTACTCTTAAAATCAACACTGAGAAAGAATGAAGAACTCTAAAAAGCAAAACTCAATACTCAAAACGGCGAAACACGATCAAGACACGTTGTAATCGGCAGCACGTCCAGTCAACGACTGAATGAGCTGACGCAGCGATCGACTCGAGTATACCCAGCCACTGCAAAACCACTTGCCAGCAACCAGCAACCAGCAGCAGCAGAGCAACATAGTCACGGAGCAATGAAGCAGCAACCGGGGCTCAAACGTGTTGCTGCCACGTTGATTGCTGCTTTCGTTTACGTTGACAGTGATGAACGAACTCTACTAGCTTCACAACACTATGGAACCGGTAGTCAGCAATCACTCTCGCTGATAGTTCGTTCATTCTATTCTATTCTGTCGGCTGTATGACTGTCGGCTCAACTGTTGTTAGGTTATCAAATTGCTATGCTCACAATGCAACTATGAAGCTGTGTCTGTGAACTTTGCCCGACGATTAATTGTTGTCCGCAATGATAGCAACAATGCAGCGAATCACCAAAAAATTAATTCGCAGTCAAAGCAGCGCTGTATACGTCAGCAGAGTCGTGGCTGCGTCGTCTTATCAGCGACGAAGGTGCATTTGTTGCGCCGGCTCTCAACTGCACCGAGGCGCAGCAGGGAACTGCGACGCGGTGCAGACAACTGCGCACACTCTGTTGCTCTCTGCGCTCCTGCACAGGAAAATGGTATATTACTTGCCCAACTTCAAATCCATATTCCACTCACGATCCACATAACTGAAGAATTCATTGCAATAGGATATGCCGGCGTGTTAACATTGTTTGCACTTCAGTCAGTAGCCTCGACTTCAAATATCGACTGTTAGTCTGGCAAAATCATTTCTTGCCGACTCTTCTCCTTGAAGATTGTTAGCATACATAAGACTGAGTTGCATTTGTATTACCAGCGGACATTGCTGCGAGGTGACGGAAATTCGAATGCACCTCAGCTCGTAAATAAACATGGCTTTATTCTATTTTTCTTTTATTATCAAGTTAAGTAAAGATTATTCTTTCAGTGCCATATGTGCAGTGTGCATATGAATGTTCCTTACAAGTACGTATAGGTGTGTGTGTGTGTGTATTTCTTGTATGAGAAGCTTACTTCACACTTTCCTGCGTTTGATGCTCTTGTTTATCAACTTTTTCAGTTGGTTTTTTGTTGTTGAGGTAATTATTTGTGTATTGATTGAAATTCGAGACGTCTTAAACAGAAGCGAAGTACAGAAAATTAAAGCATAGCAGAATTGAGTATTGAACTTCCGTTTTGGAAAACCCTCGCAAGCAGGTTTCATCAAGGCATTAGCAATTTCTGCCAGTTTCTCATTAACTCAAATTGTGTGGGAAAGTGTAAGATAAAAAATTTAATAAATCAAGCTATTTTTTTATTTTTATTTTTTATACTGAGTGCTCGCAGCAAACGACACCCTATAATTAGCCACTTTCGCTTCTTCCCACATGCGAAACAAACTAAAAATAACAGTGTGGCGAATTTAGCTTCGACTGGTTTAGGCTTCGTGCTTTCCTTCATTTTAACCACCTTAGTGATTTTAGTTGAGTAATAAGAGCGTGCGATGGCACTGGTTCTCATAATTCTTCCGGACGGCTGTTTCTAACCTGACATCAACATTTTTCCTTCTGCACCTTACAATATTATAACCACAATAAGTGACTTATAAAGCGTGTTTTAACTATCCTCTCTCCACTCGGTCCAAAGTAGCAATTATTGGCAACAGCTAGAGGATTTCGGGACTGATGTTTTTTCCTACTCTAAGCTTTATTAAGACATTAATCGGCATTCAGATTGCCATCTACTGCTGCATTATAACGCCGAGTTGCTGCTGCGCTGTTTGTTGATGACAGGGATATGCATTTTAAATGTTTTCTTGTTTCATTGTTGCTGCACTCTGTGCGTGTATGCATTCTGACGTCACTATAGTCAGGCAATGTACCATTAATTCTACTATCTACGTTCAGGTTTATATTCTTCACATTATCGGTGGCACCACGATGGAGAGGTTATAGAAAGTGTGACCAACATCAGACCGTTAACCGGCTCCCAACTGTTTTGAAGAAATCAGCTGAATTGCTGACGTAACAGGGGATGTGACAGTCGACAAAGATCGGCAAAAACTGAGATTGTGCTGGTGATGCACGAAAAAATCAGTGGAAAAACAAATTGTGCAGGATGCATAAATACATTTTGAAAGACGTAAAGTAAGATTCAAAATTTCGAAACCAGATGACGCACTTGAAACGTCAAAATGACATTGACTTTCTTTAAACATCAACAAGTGCTTTAAAGCCACATATTCGAAAACTCACAATGTCTTGCCGACGTCTTACAACATTTCTCCTAGGTTAGATTAGGTTAGCCAGGTTGCTTGTCTAAGTCAAAACACTCAGTGGCCCTAAGTCCCATTGTGGCACCTGCGTTTGATTTTCTCTCCCTAACTAAGTTGCATAAACCATTTAGATCTTTTTGAAAAGGTAACTATTCACTCCAGTGAGACATTTTGGAAATTTCCCAGGTCTTCAAAGAAATAATCGCCAAGATATTTGACACGGCTTCTTTGAAGTGCAGGATATTCACAGAGCAGGTTTTGTATCGACTCGATTTTTTCCTCATCTCTATTTCGAAAGTTTACTCGGGCTTAGGATTCGTGAGGCGAAAATGTTCCTAATTCACTGGCCCTTACACTCTTATATCTCTATATATGTCTTTTGTGCGATCCAATTCGGAATATGGAGACCGAGTCATAAAATCTACATAAAATCCAAAAAACCAATCCTTAAATTCGTTTCACGTCATTGAGCTTTGTTGAACCAATTCCTACCATAAATCTCGGTTGCTTCTGATTAATCTAAAGCCTTTGGAATAAGAAGATCAGTCCTCTCGCATTCATTTTTTATAACATCAACAATGGCAGTATTGACTGCTCATTGCTTTATTAATTTTATTTAATAATTCTTCTCCGAAAAGTGTTTTCGTTCACTTTATATCCTATTTATTAGATATTTAAATCGTGTTCAATAGTTATTCTACTTTTCGTTGTAATTAGTCTCTAAGAAGCTTATTTTCATAGACTAAATAAATAAATATAAATAAAATAAAAATAAATACCTGCAACTCCTTCAAGAGCAATAAAAGAATTCCAAATGAAATACGAATTCCATAGAGTCACCCTTCAATACAACTTCCGTATGCACTTTAAGCTGTTGGGTGGGTATCAATTGAAGCTAAATAAATTAGAAGTAATTAAGAATTTTTATAGTAGACTCGATTCAACGGCTCTAATCGACACAAATCCAATGCAATTAGATATCGAATACAGTCAGTGGCGAAGGTGGCTAAGCAGCCAAACAGGCAAATCCAGCTTAGGGGTCTTTGAAATTTATCGCTGCCTGAGCGCAGTGAATACCTACAATTCGCTGAACAGAGCTCGGCGCCTAATGGCATTCTCATGTACATATTAGCCTTAGGATGTGCGACATAAGGCAATGTGCAGCTGTGCACATTAACACGCCAGCGCACAGTGGACACACCGAGTTTTGCATTAAATGTTGATAAGGCGTGGCAAAGTGGTTATGTCGTTTGGTGTTGCTATTTCTTACGCGCAGAAACAATTCAAGCTTCATAGTTTAGTGCTGCCAGACGACGAGTTTTTTGAAAACTAGCTTCGTTATGGCAGAAGTTAGTCAAGGACTGCAGATAGGTATGCCCAAGGTATGAACAAGAACATTCGAGAGGAAGTAATATGCATACAAAGTAATCATGTGCACTTTTTTTCTTTATGAGAGCCTTTGTCAATAGAGAAGTGCCTGCAGATGTCAGGGTATCCTCCCTGAATATCGTATATAACCATTACATCACGACGGCCAATGCTAACTGACCTCACTGTGAACCTGGGGAGCGTTTCTATATTTTGAATCACTAGCAAAATTTCTTTATAAGAGCTGCTGTAGCGGACGATATTAACATTATGGGATATATGTAAACACACCACGTTGTTAGTTCTGGCTTTTCCGAACTGGATAAAGAAGCAAAGCATATGAAACAAAAGGAAGTACCTCCTGTCATCAAACAATTAGTAGGCACACTCGCGTACGGACACCTACGTCACTGTTGACAGTTATGATTTCGAGGCTGTAAGAGACTTCGTTTATTTAGGAACCAGCATTAACACCAATAATAACGTCAGCCTTCTCAGTCCAACGGAGGATCTCTCTGGCCAACAAGTGCTACTTTGGACTAAGCAGGCAATTGAGTAGTAAAGTCCTCTCTCGACGAACAAAACTAACAGTCTATAAGGCGTTAATCATGCCCGTCCTAACGTATGGCGCAGAAGCTTGGATTATGACAACATCCGATGAAACGTCACTTGGAGTATTTGAGAGAAATATTTTGCGGAAGATTTTTGGACCTTTGCACGTTGGCGACGGCGAGTATCGCAGACAATGGAACAATTAGCTGCGCCATAGAAAGTATTCGTTGCGGTACCAGCTGGTGGTAGCAGAGGAAGAGGAAGGTCTCCTCTGCGTTGGAAAGATTAGGTGGAGAAGGACTTGATTTCACTTGGTGTGTCCAATTGGCACCCGTTAGCACGAGAAAGAAACGACTGCCGCGCTTTGTGAAACTCGGCTGAATTCGCGGTTATCGCGCCAATCAAGAAGAAGAAGAAGAAACAGTAGTAAAGTCATTTTGGCTTCCTTGTATAGGGAATCTCTTATACATCTTATTATAAATTATATAGAGCTGGTCTAATTTCAAACTTATAGACTGGAACCTCCAATTGCCCCAAAAATGGAAAGAGTATTAGAAGCGGCGGTGAGCTTCCAAAACCGATAGGATAATTATTTTATCTATTACTCTTCGCTCCATTATATTTACTACAACAATAACATAAAAATCTATATTGTGCAATTTGCTGCGATTTGATTTATATTGAAAATGTAATTGCATTTATTGTAATGACAAGTAAGTTGCACAAACAACGCAAACTTGCTACCTTTTGAATGTTGCATGTTGAAGCAGATTTAGGGCGTTCAGTAGTTGACTGATGGTGATCTTGACTGCAGTAATTGGCGGTCAGTGGCTGATTAGCAATTGGCTAGTTGGCCAATTGTGCAATAAGAATGCGCTTACCGCCAAACAAACACGTATACGCGCACACACACCGACCCGGTTGCAATTACCACTTCATTAACTAACATCCACTTGGTTTGATATAACTTTTGGTTTTGGTTTTGGTCGTTTTTTATGGTTGGTGGGTAGTTTGGCATTGGTAGTACCTGCTGGGTTAATATCGTGACATCAGTAATTGGGAAATAAAAAGACAGCAAAGTGAGAACGACTGCTGCAAACAAGTGACCCGCCGATCGGCCTTTGTTAAATAATTTTCCTGTGATTTCCAAAGTTTGAATTTGCAGTCATAATATCAATTGCATATCCACGAACTGCATTCGAAAAAACAACGCCTGTTTCACGGCTTAACAATCCCAATCGTCGATTCCTTTATTTACTGCGGATATCATTGATAGACACGATGACGGCAACTGCCATGGAGCACCGTTGCTACTGAGTTGGTGAAAGAGACTCGCTGTCATCGTAAAACAACCATCCAAAGACCAAACATGCGGTGCACACAACGCACGTACATACACACATACACGAGTGCATACATATGTGTATGTGCCTACTTCTGCACGGGCGCCTGATGCTAGCAAAACAGCTACTGGTGGTCACCGCCTCCTACACTCACCTG
Organism: Anastrepha ludens; assembly: GCF_028408465.1. NCBI lineage: Eukaryota > Metazoa > Arthropoda > Insecta > Diptera > Tephritidae > Anastrepha > Anastrepha ludens. The sequence goes on along the minus strand of NC_071499.1, from coordinate 3,413,751 downwards.
CCCCGAACAAGCGAACGCAAGTTGCTGGTACCGCTGTGCAAACAACAACAACAAACTCGATTGCTCGTCACTTTTATCGAACAATAAAAAATTGTTACGCGACAGTCGCGCAAACAAACAAACGAACAAGCAACTGCCAAATGACAGCTCAAATAAGCTGGCACCCCCCACTCTCCGCAAGGCCAGTCAACTACATACAGCGCACCTGAGCGTCAACGGACTCGATCACTACCCAACATGGTGCAGTCGTACCTCATACAAAATATGGAGCGGAGTAAAGCGGAGAGCAGCGCAGTGCAAATCATCATATTTTGTGCGAATTTGCATAAATTCGAAATTAAAAACCGTCAAAACATCAACCTGCAATGCATTCAGCAAAACAAAAAGAACGGCAAAACAGGTGAACACCTTGAATGTGCCCATACAATATGAGTACAACACCAGCCGACAAAGTCAGCAAATAAAAGGCAACAACAGCGGCCGGCTTATTGTTTCAACTAATGCTATTTCGGTGCGCCAGCGAAGCCAAGATGAAAAATAAAATGAAAGAAAAATTTGGACACCTCTTAGAGACACTCATGCAGACAATCTCGTAAAAGCGCGTAAAAAATCGCAAAACTACCTTTCTAAAAATGCGCAAATTTATGCAGCAGAAAAAATACGAAAAAGTTCAACAACAACAACAGCAATAAAAAGACACACAGCTCCACTGGTAGCGTTGAACGAAGCGGCTGCGACTGATGTGTGTATGTATGTATGTATTATATATTGTAGACGATCGGGGTGGTGATGGCGGATCTATGGTGTAAGCAATTACGGTGAATGTGTTGACGAGTATGGCCGGTGGAGGCCACGGTGTTGCAGGCGGAGTTGTTGGACACAAAGCAATTAAATTCAAATGAAATAATGTAGCATTACTGCCTGCTGGGCTGTACTGCTTACAGTAAAGAGTCGATTGCTCTAACTACAGGCGGATCGAATCAATGATATTCAAAGGATTCATGATGTTTTTATTTAAGTTTAGAAACTCTGGTATTTATTCAACGAAAAGTGATTAGGTGAAGGCCGGGTAAGGTTATAATGGTAGTCGGTCTGTACGACCAACTCACTTAGACCTTACAGGTCCGTTGTGATGCCACTCTGCGATTATTTCTTTCGTGGAACCATTTTGTGGCTCTTATGAGGCGCAGGATTGGTTCCATCTCTACGCCAGCCAGTTCCGTAAGAGAATTGAAAAAATATGAACCTAGAAAACTTTCTCCGAGTTTAGCTAAGGCTGGACAATTGCAAAGGCAGAGCTAAACTGTTTCTTCCCCTTCCTCATCTCTACAACTTCTACAATATTCACGGGAGAAAATTCCTATTCTAAAGAAATGCCTGCCACATACCCAATGACCGGTTACACAAGCCTCTCTTGAAAGGCTAAGCAGTTCCTTTGTGTTTTTCTGATTTACTTGCGGCCATAGTAGCCCAGCTGTTATGCATGTGACTTCATCTCTCCGTGCCCTATTGGCCTCTTGGATAATATTATTCTTAATTATTAACTTTCTCGTGGCCATAGGTATCCCAATGGTACTTCTATCCCTGAGCAGTTCAAGAGTGATGCCTTTCCTGTCTATTTCATCGGCTTTACAATTTCCCTCAATGACTATGTGCTCCGGAACCCAAATAAGGCTGCCCTTGAATATGGCACTAATCTCATTTAGGGCTGCCCGGGATTGCAACCTTTGATCGTAGTATAACCGCATACATTGATTATGGCACCTTTCTGGTCTAGAACTTCGAAAAAATCGATTTTTTTTCATGTTAAGATAGTTTATACTTTCAAAAATATACTTGCAAATTTTTATATTAATATTTGTTGTAGTTTAGATGTTACAGTCCTTTAAAACGAGACCGATTTGGAGTACGACGCCCAGATATATATAAGTGCGTTAACCCTGTGTCTCTCGAAACTATTTTGCCGGAGTTGGCGTTAATAATTTCTCAAAAAGCACTGAACCGATTGATTTCAATTTTTAATATGTTCTTGAGTAGAATTTTGGCTATCGCGGGTAGCAAAACTACAATTTTATAATAATATAAATGTTTCTATTTTTTTTTAAGAGCGAGAACGTGAAAAAAATTCTTTTTTTTGTTTTTCCAATAAGCAGATAAAATATCTAGAACACATTTATTTTTTTGGTAAATCTGCTACCCACCATTGCGACATATGTCGTGATGAATAATCGACCGAATTTTTTTTTCAGATGTACCTGAGCAGCCCAATCAGTTACGCCTTTGGCATGTGTTACGTCAAGGGAAGCAATTTTTTTATTATTGTCATAAAAAATAAATTTTTTTTTGGAAGAAAAGAATTGATCTAATAATGAATAAAAACGATTTTCAATTGATACCGATTGTTTTTCTTCAATTTTCACGTCTCTAGACCAAAAAGGTGCCTTAATGACCCCCTGGCCACCCGAGAATAGGTATATTTATAGTAGTTGATGTTATGCATGCATGTATCTAAATACGTAGCCTCTTCTTTTATTGCTTTCAGGTCCTAGTTCCTTCGAAAATATTGACGTAAGATGATTGGGTGAAATTGCGGCACAATATAAAGGCACAAACTACTTGGAACACTATCTAAGGGTGATTGGCTCACTCATTAAATACTTGAAGCAATGGGGAGATTTTAATATATTAGAAGTTCAAGATATGATTCATTTGGTGCAAGCAAAATGTATGTTTTCTTAGAAGGTCAATTGTGAGAAGTGAGATTTTGCAGAGGCGACAAATTGGTTTAGAACCGGAATGCACAAGATTTTTGAGAGTTAAATGGTTGTGGCCTATTGGGGGGCATACAAAACATGTTTTTTATTAGTTTATGCCGCATCGATTTGTGCATTTGTGGGATATATGAGTCATTTTAAATTCAACTCTTTGATGTGCGATGGCATACGCAAATGTCGAAATATTTCTGAATTTTATCGATTTCTATACTGCGTAAGATAAGTGAGGCTGCTGAAAACCACATCAACTTTATTTTCATGTTGTTTGATGCTTTGTCAATTACGAGTCGACTTAATCTGATCACAATTTTTAAGCAGATCTTGCTTAGAACTTTTTATAGAAATATCCGAATATCTCTTTTTGAAGCCGGAATCGAACCGCACCAGACTTCGCCCAATTTAATTAAATTTCGGTCCAATCCTCTTCTTTAACCTAGCCTTATCCCATTTCGGGTCGGCTTTTCTTGTGCGAAGTCTCCAGGTCACTCGGTCCTGAGTCGTCTCTTCGCTAACGATTCTACATCGCATGTTGTTTTCAATGGTGTTTTTTTGGTGGTCTGCCTGGCCCTTCTTCCGCTACCTCCATCAGCAACAACTCTGGTGTTCTCATTACATGACCGTACGAGCGTAGGTGGTTTTCCTGGAGCTTAGTGCTGATTGCAGAAACTTTATTGCTACCAAGAATAAAGGTGTTTTGAAACTTTTCCAGCAGTGTAACGCCGCTGGCCCACCTCTGCATCCACATTTCTGCCGCGTACAGATTCTGCTCTAGTTTACGTGGTACAGTTCAGCACTCGGATGCATTTGTCAATGTCGACCTGATTATGTTTTATAGGTTTAACTTTTTAATTTTTGTGAAATTTTCTTGTCGCACATGACACATGGAGGCTGCTCTCCGCTTTGCCATCCACATTGAATTCGGTGAGCAATTTCTCGTTCGAAGGTGTCATCTTCGCTAATATGCGAGCCCAAGGATTTATAGCTATCAACTCTCACAATTCGGCAAAATGAAACTCGATTGCTTCGGTCTTTGGGTGGCTTACTCTTAGCCCATTCGAATCAAGGATGTTGCGAGAAGGGCTACATCGTCAGCATACAGCAATGTTCAAGGGAAGTTGCCTTGGATTTCACGCGTAAGGAAGTTCATCACCAGATTAAAGAGAAGAGCGAAACCTTGATGTACGCTTACATTAACGTTGAAGCTTTGGGTCAGCCCACTCGCACATTTTACCTGGGTTTTTAATGATGGAACTAAGCCGAACGTTTTTAGGGTAACAAAAAATAAAGCAACATTCTACCACTTTTTCAAAACAGCTCCAGAGCTACCCCGCCAATTTACTCACTAATATTGGCATTATAGTCCGGAGTACAATAGCTACCCTTTATCTCTACATTGCGCTGTCGCTCTATGTCGTGGGATTTTCATCATCTTCTACGTTTTGTATATCTATATCTTGTATATCTTATCTTCTAGCTCCTTCTTGTTTCACTTCGAAAACTTTTTTACGCGTTCTTTCACTGCTCATGTGTGACGTCTCCAAACCAAAGAAATCTTTGCGACTTTACTACGTCATCGTTTCGGTGCGCAATTTATCTCTCGTCTGGGACTAGTGGATTGGCCACCAAGATCGTGTGATATCAGACCTTTGGGCTTTTATTTGTGGGGGTATGTAAAGTCTAAATGCTTTGTGGATAAACCATCTTCGAAACCAACATTTTAGTTATTCACCAGATACCGACGGAAGTCCTCCAGCGAGTCATTCAAAATTGGTGTTTACGGATGGTCGCATTACGGTGCTGCGGCGCAGTTGGGGCCAAGATTCGAAAACGATTATCTTTAAACAATAAATCTCATGAATAGTTCTACACCAAAAAATAAAAAATAAAGATTGACAAATCAATTTGAATTTTCGTTGTTTCATTTCAATTTAAAATCCGTTACCTCTAAATTGATCACCCTTTATATAAATCGATAGATTTTCGCTTAAGGCATATTTGCGAATTTTAAACAAAGTTAAAATTCTGCATTACATCACCTACCAATGACATCTGCATTCGAGATAACAACCGCAAATCGTTTAACGCTAAAGAGCTACTGCCCATTTGGTGAGCCTTAATTGTAAATGACAAGGAAAGTCTCCATATAAGACCCGTGACTGTATTTTTAGTCCCAGTAAAAGATGGCATACATTGGCGCTAGTGACGTCACCGCCCCCCATTACCTTTTAACACCTCCAATTCGGAATCAAATTTTTATGCACGTACAACATACACACATCCATATGTAAATATCCTATTAATTGTTGCCGGAAACGCTCATTTACTGGCGTACTAGATTACAAATTCGCACAAAACTAAAAGCAAATTTATGATACACCAACATCACCACACCGTTTAAATACTTGAATAATAAAATTTTCAACTAATACATTTACGAGTTTACCAACAAACTAATGGGCAATACTTCGCGTCAGCATATTAATTACTCTTGCACAGTCGTCTGGAAATGAGTGGAAAGGAAAGGGCGCTCTGCTCTGGTGGTGGCTGGCGGCTGGCGGCTCAACTAACTGTCGCGCAACAAGGCTTTCTCCGTATCTATCGACGTTGCTGCATCTCTATGATACGACACAACAAAATTTCCAAAACGAAACACCACCAACGTACGTAGCGTTGCATCTATGCTTCACGCTGAAATTCAAATCCCTCTCCTTTGCACGCTGGCCTAGCCAAGCGTATTGAAGAACGGATCGGATTGCATTCATTCCTATTTCGCCACATACCCTCCACGCGCCCATTGAGCAGCTGGTTGCGCTACGTAGTCATTCGGCTCAGCACTTGTTAGTGGTAGTTGCAATTTTCCCGAAACACTTGACGCTGTGGACGCCGACAATGCCGGTGACTGCGGTGGCAGCGCGCCTGACTTGAAGAGGCGAATCGAGTTGCATGAAATGCCGCACTGGAATGGGTAAATGTGATCGTGTCCGTCGCACACCATATCGCTTTCAATTTTGGGTTGGTCAGTGCAACAATATGGAAACGCTGGACGTCATGCAAATAACTCGCAACACCTTTCACTATTTCGCAAACAACCAGCAGTGAACTAATGTCGCCAATAATACGAGATCCATCTGTGAACGATGTTATAAAGCAAGGCATCACAATATCTCAGCCACAAAGCAGTACAGTGTATGTATGTATGTGCATATGTATGCTGGGCACAGCGCCATCATTCCCTTCCACCTTGAGCCGCCCCTCTTCATCGTTAACAGCATCACCGTCATCAACATCTACTGCGCTGCAACAAATTACACTTCGGACAGGCATCCAACGATCTGCTCGCCTACCCTTCCCAATTCCCTTCCTACTTAATTCGCGCGCCAACAAGTAATTCTGCGCTATCGGGCACTGCAATCAGAGCACAACAACAATTACATTAAAACAGACCGCTTAGTTGTTGTTGTTTTAATGATGTTTTCGGTTACCAACCTGTGACATTTCGCAGTTGAAAAATATGCGCCATCGCGGAATGGCAACTGAGACGGAGCGCCAGCGGAGAGTTGAGTTGGTTAGCCGTCGAGGCTGTGGCGGCCACTTCAGCAGAGAATGGAATGCGTGGGCGCAAATTGTGATCGTTCTCACGCCTCTACAACGATCACAACCGAAACAGCGCCAACTGCTGGCATCGAAAAACCAACAGCTACACCACTAATACTGCAGCGAGCGCAGCGCAGCTCAATTTTATGATCAACACGATCACCAAATAATTTGTAATTGTATCTGTCGCAACCGCAACAGCAGTAAAAAGGCAAAAACTTTATGAAAAATGCACTTTGCATGTACAAAACTTTTTTTTTGTTTTTCTTTTTTGCATTTGTTTATGATTATATTTAGCCGCAAGCCCAGTGACATTCGCCGCCCATTGGAAGCGGTGGTTTAACCGCTTTGCTGTGACAATTAATAGGTCTATTTATAAGTTCGTGCGGTTTTACAACAGATGGCGTAACTTGATTATTATTCCATCGATCCACATTTCCAAACATTTATTGGAGAGCTACTGTCGTAAGGCACAAACGTCAGTATAAGTTTTTTATTTGAAGCGTAAACAACAATATTTTTACCACACTTGAAAATGTCGAATTTCGTGCCAAATAATGTGTTTTTGCGGGGAATTCTTTTTCATTATTTTAATATGAAGAAAAAAGCAGCCGAAAGTCATCGTATCTTGGTGGAAGTTTATGGTGAGCATGCTCTATCTGAGCGAACGTGCCAGAAGTGGTTTGCACGCTTTAAAAGTGGTGATTTTGGCTTGGAAGACGAAGAACGCGAGGGTGCGCCGCCAAAGTTCATGGATACCGAATTGGAGGAATTGCTCGATCAAGATCCGGCTCAAACGCAAGAAGAGGTTGCAAAAACTTTGGGAGTTGATCAATCAACCATTTCCAAACGTTTAAAAGCCATGGGAATGATCCGAAAGGTAGGCCATTGGGTGCCGTATGAATTGAAGCCAAGAGACGTTGAACGCCGTTTTATGGCATGCGAACAACTGCTTCAACGGCACAAAAGAAAGGGTTTTTTGCATCGAATTGTGACTGGCGATGAAAAGTGGGTCCATTACGACAATCCAAAACGTCGGGCAACGTATGGATACCCTGGCCATGCTTCAACATCGACGTCGGCGCAGAATATTCATGGCCTGAAGGTTATGCTGTGTATCTGGTGGGACCAGCTGGGTGTTGTGTATTATGAGCTACTGAAACCGAATGAAACGATTACGGGGGATGTCTACCGACGACAATTGATGCGTTTGAGCCGAGCACTGCGAGAAAAACGGCCGCAATACGCCGATAGACACGACAAAGTTATTTTGCAACATGACAATGCTCGGCCACATGTTGCACAAGTGGTCAAAACATACTTAGAAACGCTCAAATGGGATGTCCTACCCCACCCGCCGTATAGTCCAGACCTTGCGCCATCCGATTACTATCTCTTCCGATCGATGCAACATGGCCTGGCTGACCAGCACTTCCGTAATTACGATGAAGTCAAAAAATGGATCGATTCGTGGATTGCGGCAAAACCGACCGAATTTTTCACAAAGGGAATCCGTGAATTGCCAGAAAGATGGGAAAAAGTAGTAGTAAGCGATGGACAATATTTTGAATATTAAATTTGTAACCATTTTACGTCAATAAAGTTTCAAATTTCGAAAAAAACCGCACGAACTTATTCATAGTCCTATTACACTAATCACCAACGAAATTTAGGTTTTCACACAAAATACAGTTCAGTGAGTGAACACATATTTGCACACCAATACATATGCGCAAAGATACAGACACAAATGTGTGCCTCTCCAAGAGGAAGAGTGTTTTCACTGCCCGAAATTTCTCAAAATTGTCGAATTATGCGGAAATTTGCTCGAATGCCTTAGTCAAAATGGAATTTGGTCATGTCACGTTAACCTGGCGCGTTCCAACTGCAACTTCAGTGTCAGCAGCTCGCTCACATCTCTTCCGCGCTCGATGACATCTTCGCGGTGCCGCTAATGGAAGCCTTCAAATTCGATGCACGACAAATCGCACTTGCACCAAGCGAGTGCTTGTACACATCCATGGGTGAGGGGCCAATACAGCCTAGTCGAATGGGGTCAAAAGTCATGGATATTTACGAGACAACACAATTAGACTCCAACTGATGCACATAACAGCACTTGTTTTTCTTCGGAAATATGCTTTGTCACCATCATTGACTTTCATATGACGTTTAGCGAATTGTTGACGCTATTTGATTATTTCGTGGAACACAGAATGAAGGGCGGAAGTGGACTCTGGTGAGATAAGTGCGAATTACAGTTGCGTGCTTTGTAAATGCACTGCACTATGTCGAATAAAACTTTTAGATACTTGACCTTTAATTTGTTTTTTTTATTGCACTAAGCTGATTTATGGCGTAACGGACTAATTATAGCGGTGTTGTCGAGCGTCTAAATAAAATCAGTATGCAAAAAAAACAAATAAAATATAAAAAAGCCAATGTCGATCGGTGACTACACCGCCCTGGCAGGGCCTAATGAATTGGTACAGCAAATAGAAACACACAAAAATTAAATACTTGCAAATTATCTCTAGAGAGAGAAAAGTGGCAAGTTGTGTCAACTGTAAGGAATGAACTTTGCATTGAAATATTTATAGAATTTAGAAATAACTGAGTACTGAGTAAATAGATTGAATTTGTAATTAAGCGGTAATATCCGGAGTCAGTAAAAGACGAATGCCAGCAAAAGGTAAGCAGTGAGGAACCTGCAGCTTTATTACACAATTTCAGGTTCGAATTGAATATACTAACGATTATTATATTAAGGCTCTGACGACGCCATGGTGCAGAACGAAATATGTAAACTCCTGTAAGGAGCAGATCAAATCTCTTGGGTGTGCAGGTAACATTTCTCTGATCTGGGTTCCAGGATATAGGAACATAGAGGGAAATGAAATTGCGGATGAGCCCACCAGGAAGGGGACTGACTGGCCTCAGAGACCTCCTACCCGCTCATCGGCATCCCTCTGACAGTTGTTAAAGGAGAACTGAACAAATTATTTCTCAGAAGAGCCCAGAAAAGATGGAGCTCCATTTCTTCATGTGCTATTTCGAAAACCCTTTGGCCCCAATACGATATTCGAAGGACTCAGAAAGTCCTTTGGGCTCCTCGCCATTCAATTTCCAAACTCGTAGCCGTTTTTACCGGTCGCAGAACGATCGGCACAAACGGGGAAAAGCTAGGGTTACCATTTAACCCCCATTGCAGAAGCTGGTCCCCACCCTAGCTTTTTTTCAGAGAAGGAGACTATAGAGCATTTTCTCTGTAAATGTCCGGATTTGGTAGCTAGACGACTAAGGTCACTGGGCGCTCCTTTCTTGCCTGGGGCAGTGCGCCAACCTAAATCCAATCAATTTCTAATAATCTAACCTAACCTAACATTCATTTCAACAGTTGGCAACGCTTGGCCTCTCTTGTGTTGTTGTTTTCGCAAAGTGAATTGATACCAACAGTTAAAAGTGAGTAACTGTTAACGTCAATTTTCGCAAATAATAATGAAATATAATTTTGCAGGTAAGTTCGTGAAAAAATATTTGTTTATTGCGAACCAATTCTAAATGAATAACTAGTGATAATTTCAAACAAATTTAGCATTTTGAGATATTTTATTACCATTTTTCCTTGTTCCTTAACATTTCGTACCAAATAATCCTCCAAAAATAGTCAAATGTCTTTTTTATTATTATAAGTTTAGTAAAAATAGGTTCTCAAGTATTAAAATTTTTTGAACAAAAAAAAATGATCACATGTTTGGGTTAGTTTTTCACTCAATTCAATTCATGCAAGATGAACTGAATTCTGCATAGCATACAAAGACCATCGCCGGCCTTTCTCGCTTATTCACTGCGAGGAATTAGCAGCTTTCGCCTGGTAACAGCGATTCGCAATGATCAAAGCTCCAGACCTGCCAAAATACTGCCATCACGGAAAGTCTCGTGATTTCTCCCCTGCAACACCTTCACAGCACAGTAAAATGCGCAGCAAGCAATTTCTGTTTGGGTGTTTCCGTAGGAATTACCCCTGTAGACATTTGTTAGAACACTAGCCTGCTTCCAAGCGAGTCAAGAGGCATATCTTCGAATACACGAGATCCATGACCAATACACAACTGCAACTACGGGAGAGGATAGTATTGAGATAGACATTAAGCGACATTCACCGCGAGACTCTCATTAACTTTCCAAACGTCCGACCCCCGTGTGCCGCTATCGGAGTATAACCAACACCTATTGCAAACGAAGAGCTTAACCTGCCTCGTGAAACCCGCGTAACTTTCGTTCCCACTACAGTCGGTTCTACGTAGCCGGAACGACCCGGATATATATGCAGCCAATGACTGTCACTTCGACAGCATTCCCCGTATATTTATGGGGAATGTTTATGCTGATACAGTAACAACAACCCGTGTAACTTTGACTCAACTACGATCTGGATATTGTAGTAGATTAAACTCCTGCTTATCCAGAATCGACCTCGACATACTCAATATATGTGCGGCATATGAAGATACCACTCACGATGCTAACCTCCTATTCACATGCCCTCTTAAACCCACTCACCTCACACTCCTCTCCTGTTAGACGATGACGATCGGTGAGTACACCGCACAGGGCCTAGTGAACTACTACAACAACAATAACAGCCGTGAAAAATTAGCAACTAGCTCACTAGATTATTAGCATCGAATAATAATAGAATAGCTCAAGTATTATTACAAGTTTTTAGGGCAAGCTTCATCCACCCTTTGTCATGTTTTCCGACAAATGAGTGACAGATTTTTTTAAAGAAATTTTCCACGGGAGAAATGCACGCGGAGTTGCCTCTTTGTCTGTCGAGAGGCGAGAGCTGTAAGGAAAACCTGTGGTTTTATATTGGACAGCACCCACTCTTAATACTTAACGTTTCATTTATTTTGTGGGCTGCATTCAAAGAAACTGCTTTCTAACAGTTTATCAGTATGCAGGCATATATGAATTTCCTCATATCCTGTGGCTTGTTCTAGGATGTATAGCCATTAACTTTTTAATTTAAATTTACTTTAACTTTAAATTAACTTTACTTAAATCCTTTTATTTTTTATATCTCAAAATTACGGGAATTGAAATAATAATAATAATTCATTGTAGTAATTATAATAATAAATCAATTGGACGTACTTATGATTGGAGAAAATTGTTAGCATATTTATATTTATTTCATGTAAAGTAAATATAAACTAAATTAAGCTGAAAGTAAATTATTCTAGAATATCAAAGAATTATTATTTTTCTTACCATCCAGCATAAATTTGGAATTATCCTCTTCGCCTTTCGGCATCTCTTCAGTGTACACTTCCATTGTGACTCTCTCTTGTATTTTAAGTGCTAAGTGATTTTAATTTTCGAATTGTAATCAGATTTTCTCACTCGTTTGGTCTTGCGGCGATTTATTAGGTCGCATGCGTATGCACTTCTTCCACTACTACTCTAACACCCGCGATTGTTAATTGGTTTCAGAAATCGTGAATTACAGACACGCACAACCAGCCTGGCATTGATAAATTTAAGCTTCCATTTGCGTCTGTTTACGTTTGGTTTTTATTTTTACAATAATTACTACTTTGCGGCAATATTTGTTTACCTTTACCAGGCAGATTTCACGATTCGATTAAAATTTTTAAAACGTTTAAAAACATAAACTATGCATTCTTGTGTGTGTTTGTGCAGCGCTTGTGCCGATAAATATATTCACATAGTATAACTAGTTGACTTTGCGGAGATTACTTCATCTCGTTTCATTTACTTCATTTGGATTCATAAATTTTTTCACTTTTCATTTTGCGTTAATTTGTGCGTCACCTTGAATTGCAATGAATACACGAAATTCATCAAAGCTGCGAAGCACCAAAATTGTACTGACTTCTAGGTATACCCGTAGTAGCAACAAGAAATGCTGATTTAGCCTTTTCTTCTTTTTCATTCAATACCTGTTGAGTCAATTTGGCCATGCGCGTTAAGAGCAGAATAGATAAATAAATAGAAACTAAAAAGGAAAAAAATAAAAACCCAACGCATTTCAAATCTAACGGCAACGGTGAGTGACAAATAAAAGTAAATACTTAGTAGAGAACTTGTGTGCATGGAAATAAATGAGAAAGCAAGCAAATTTGAATGCCAAATGCGCAAGCAAACAAAAGACTTTGGAAGCAAACTCGCTGTGCGCACCGCAGCTTGTGCGACGCAGCGAAAAAACTTGTTGAATTGTGAACGTGTAAACTCCGCCCGAATGACTTCATAGCATATGTTAATGCGCCGTTTGGAATAATTTATATTCGCGCACACACTCAAACAGCTTATGAATGTGCGCACATGAACGCCATAAGTACCATAAGCAATTTGTCAACGTTTCGAAAGGAAATGCCACCACCCAGTGGATAAAAACCGTTGATCAGTTCGTGAATTTATTCCAATTTCTGTGGCTGTGTATGAGTTTATTGTGCGCATGTAGTGGTATCGCAACGAGCAGTGCGCATTCTGATGCATAATAAATTATGGATTCATGCATCGAACAATGGGGTGGACGTTCTGACGCTCACAGCAGAAGCACATTTTTTATTAAAATATGCGATTACCTTGAATAGCAAGTAGATGTTGGAACTTTAATGCGCCTATGCTCAGGTGAATTTTAGATACCAAATGCAAGATACAAACGTCAAACCGCACTGCAGAATTTGACAAACAATCGAACCTCAATCAGTTGGGGAGCACAGGTACATTGCACTCGCACACTCCCACACACACACACTGAGCCATTACGGCTATGCACTTATGTTGTTGTTATTTCATGTTAGTGCACGAAAATATGCCAGCGAAAAACACATAAAGCCTGCCATGTCCAACGCGCATACGTATCCAGGCCTTATGTTGTCCCGGCTTCGGTTTGATAGGGTGAAAGACCGCCGCAAGCTTCTATGTATGTTAATATCCAACAATGCAACAAATGCAGCTAAAAGACAACAAAGCAAAAATGTAGTTGTCGCTAAATTAGCAGTTGCAACACAGCAAAACAAACATCCAATTCCACTCACACACGCCCGCACGCTGCAACCAAGCGCACATGCAAGCCTACATATCGCCAAAGTAATAGAAACGGCCACTAACTAAGCGAGTGTATGTATCTACGAGTGACGCCAGACATGCAAACACCCTACTTGCGGCACGCAGGTACGCTGGTGTTCGAAAACGCCCAGCCAGTGGTTAATGCGCTTATTTGCCGCACTGTTACCCATTCTACTGCCGTCTGTCGCTCGCCCATTATACGATTTGTCTTTTGCATACAACAACACATGCCTACAGAGCTATGTACACATACATACATATACACAAGTATGTACTGCCATTTGTACACTCATGAGTCAACATCAGCAAAACAAACGGATCGATGAGCAGTCAGTCAGCCGAATGTCCACTTTGCTAAACGCTAACTTGGTGTGCTGAATACAAACACAGTATATACACACACACACACTGATACGCTCATGACATGTTCAACAAACAATTTTTCAAAATAATTTGAAATTCGAATCAATCGTCAACATGTTAATGTTATTGGTAATAATTATTTGTAATGCAAATATTTGCGTTTGTCGGTTTCTTGCTGTGGCCCAACGACAAGTCGAACCAGCGCTTTGTTGCGCGGATCTTTTACTTTTTCAGCAACTACCTTTCCGCTCGGTTTGCCGCACATATCACGCGCTAACCGCTTGACCGGCGCAACTCAAAATCAGAAATATTTATAAAATACTAATTTTCCTTACATATATAATGTTGTTGCTGTATATATATATACATAGGAAACGTCGAAACTAACGAAATATGGCCATGTAACAAAAACTGACTTGGAACTAACTTTAGATGTCCGTCTGATTTTTTCATGTTTGCTAGAAAAGTAAATTTCTGTGATGCGAACTAAACAATGTTTTTAAGTTGAATAAATTTGAGGAAGTATGTGCAATACAGCAAATTGAATCCACGAACAGTTTAGCCGTCTTTGTCATCTTTTTGCGAGCGAAAACATATTTTTGTTTATCGCTCCATTTCAGAGCTGCTGCACATTTCTCAAAATTCTCGAACCAGCTCTCCACACGAACCGGTGACTGACCATCGAAATTTCCGATTACACTATCAACGTTTTCTGTTGAAATTGGTGCTTGCTTTGTTTTTTGCTGCTCTTCTTCCTTCTGAAACTTCAACGTTAGAAGTTTTATTAGGTCGCCAATTTCAGTCATTTCTGCTTTTATTTTATTTTCTGATATTTCGTCGTTGGTTGCGTCGAGAAAAACTTCGTCGTCGACTTCAAACTTCTCTTTTATATTTTCTTCCAGTAAATCGATCTCTTCTGTTCCTGACCATTTTGCCCTTGCTATTGCTCGCTGCTCTCGGCTTGTTGGTTTTGTCACTTGCAAATTGGATTCGCCTTTTTGCATAGACATAAATTTTACCGTTTATGTTTCATATCAAAATATATATGCTACTTTTAACAACTTTTATGATTTTAAGCAACTTCAACTTAACCTTCCCAGAAAGTGTTTGTTCAAATTTAAAACACAATTAGAACGACTTTAAAAAAAATTAAAACTGCACGGTATTAGATTTTCCGAATTGGTTTTTTCTACTTATTAACCAAATTTTTATCAACTTTTATTCGCGATGGTTGAGCCCCCAAATGTAAGATAATATATTTAGTTCTTTATTCACGGAATTCAGTATTATAGTTGAAATATATAGGTAATTAAAAAGATGAAGAGGTCGGGTAAACCACGGTTTGGTACGGCACGTTTGTTGAACAACGACAACTTAAGGTGAACTCCTCTCTGCCTACTCTCCTACATACATATGCATATATATAATTGGAGCGTACACCCTTTTAGAAGGACTTACAGTTTCAAGCCGATTCCGAACGGCGGATATTTGTTATGAGGAGCTTTTTATGGCAGAAATACACTCGGAGGCTTGCCATTGCCTTTCGAGGGGCGACCGCTATTAGAAAAAACTTTTTCTTAGCGTTCTCTCTGAATTCCGAATGGAAGTCACGCACCAACCCATTCGGCTGCGAGGGTCGCCTATGTAACCCAAAGAAAAATTGGGTCGTTTTCAGGGTCCACAACTTGCGCGAAACTTTTAAAAACTTCTGTTTCTTTCATTTTTCGATACCACAAACTTTAGGTTCCAGAATAGTTCGGCTGAGTTTTAAATATCACTTTTTTTGTCCCAAACTGTTAACTATTATTATGAGCAGTTGCCTAAAACCAGAGTATACTTTTCCAAAAGTTTTCGACGTATTGAATCCAAATCCGGAGTCATCATATAATACATAAATAAATAAATAAAAATAAATTGCTCCGGTGGCTCAAGTTCCCGAGATATGTCAACCAGCCGCGATTTCGGCCTTGATTTCTTCTTCTTTTGAATATGTTCTCCATACATGTACGGGGAGTGCTGCTGAAGTGACACTCCTTGGCCGAATATATAGTAAATCCGGATCGTTCCGGTAACGACTGTCGGGGGAACGTTGTAATTCCCATCTTGTATGCGTGAGCCGCTAACAAATTGTAGCCTGCCATTATACCTACGATAGTTCTGCTGTGATTTCTAGACAGGGCTAGCACGAATCTGACGTATTTATCTGCATTCTATGTACACATTATGTTCGCGGAGTTACAAATGGCTAGATTATTCCACCTCCTGCCGTATTTTCATGTGCGCAGGTTTTTTAAAGGTTTCAGTATGTCGTTTTCTTGTTCGAATTGTATGTAAACAGCGCTTTTGGCAATCTCATCTACAATTTCGTTTCCTGCAATTCGCTTATGTCCGAGTAGCCAATAGATGTGTAACCGTCTGTGCGCGGCTAATCTCTCTATGGCTTCCCTGATCCTAAGAACGTTTTTAGGTGAAATTTCATGAGTTTATTGCCCTTATTGCCGCTTGACTGTCAATGTTTATACATATTTATGTTGTACATAAATTAGATAGTCAATAAAAATTGTGTGCTATTTACGTACAACCTCATGTTTTCGTGCATACTTCACATTTTCGAGCTTCCAATTTCATGGTAACATAAATTGTACAACACATTTTGTCTCAAGTGAAGTGAAAAGGAGACAAATTGGATTATTCCTTAAAAATACGTTTTTTTTATTTAACTTCCGGATTGCCATTTTAATTTATGCAAATTAACGGAAACGAGTTTGTTTTTAAGTAACTTTTTTATTCATTGCTTGTCTGTTTGTTTACTGCAGCTGTCTAGTTTACAAGCGTCAGTTACGCACGACGCTATTTGCAAAAATTTTAAATCTTCCGATAGGGTGATTAATTTTGTGCCACCTTGTATTATACGAAGTGATACTGAACTTACTGAACTCGCATTAACCGTTACATCATTATTGCATCTCTTTTCTCAATGCTCACACATGTAACTGCGAGTGTAAAGGTATCAAATTATAAAATATTTTAATTATTCCGAACATCGACGGCTGTGAGTCTAATTATTTGAATATTTGTCATCAGTCTAAGCAGCAATAAAAAAGCGATGCCAAGGCTACTGGACTGATAATTATTCCACATATGTATGTATAATACAAACGAACATACAAAAACACAAACACACAAAAGTTATTCTGCATCAATGATCGGCATTTGTCTCGAGATTCTCTTCGCATTTAGCTTATTGTTATTTACACACATATGTATGTATGTACAGCTATTTGCTATTTATTTGAAAGGAAATAAACGAACCTCGTATATGACAAAAAATTAATAAATAACAATGTCAGCAGCCGGCTGTGAAGATTAAAACGAAAGAAGTAAAATCCAAAAGAGTTTTCGGCTTGCGTTGCGTTATTTGTGTTCAGTTCCATACATTTTAAGTTGCGCTCTCCCCACTTCTTAATTTACTCTTTTGCCAATATGAGAATTTTGTTCAAATGTTGTTATTGTTGTTTTTGGCGCTTTAGCGCTTTGAAAAATATGCAGTTAAGGCAAAAGCAGAGCACTGAATTTAACGTCGCCATATGACCCAAATGCGAGGGAATAAAATAATCGCACTGCTGTGGAGCGAATTAGAGCTGTGGAGTGACCGCACATGAGTGCCAAGAAATATTTGCTTTTTGCTTATTTTACCAAATATGCTTCACTTTGCAAAGTTTATTGATTTGTTTGAAATAAAAAAGCAAATATAAAAATATGCTTGTTTTTAATTTGTAGTCAGTGGGACGAATGATTAGTGACAGAGTAACACTGATTTAAGTTTAGTGATTTATGGATAGTAAAACGATTGCACTGAAATTTTATATTTATAGTTGTATTGAGTCGCTAGCTAATGCTAGTAAAGAAATTTCTCTCCATCCCTCAGTCGCTCGTTTATTTCACAGACAGTCTAACAATTTTATTAGATTAGAAAACAATTTAGATTAGATTTTAATCATATGCAGACGCAATGCTTTATTTATATTGCGAGAATCTAAATGATTCAGTATTTAATATTGACTTACGTAAATGCAAGTAATGAAAACGGTTTTTCTACCCGTCTGTCCCTTTCATAAATCACTGGGGAACGAATGTGGTTAAGAAACTGCAATCTTAATGTATGTCATTTCAAAAGACACTCAATTTCTAGAATTAACTTCACGCAATTATAAATAAATACAAAAACCAGTTTAAGATACTTTGAAAAATAATAAAACGGGTATTACAGCTTACTTCAACTATTGTGGCACTTTATCCACCACCTAAATCGAAAAAAATTTACTAGTCTGGTTTGCCTACCCCAATACGTAAAACTGAAGGAAATTTAGAAATTATTGTTATATTCAGAGGGTGGAAAGAAATTTAACATAAAAACTGGCAGTTTCGAAGTCATTGAAACATTCACACAGGCTACAGAAGTTTGCATATAATTTACCTCATTTTAATTTTTAAACGTTACCGCCGTAGGCCCCAAAGCCCAAAACCTTTGGTGTGAAGTTCTAGCTTAAGAATTTGAGCAGACAAACAAGGCGTATTACTTATTTGGCATCTGTCAAATTACTTTAAACTTTCAATTTGTAACAGTGAAACATTTTCAAATGGCCTAAGCTGAATCTATTTACTCATGACTACAATTCATTGGAACCAAGTTCAAAACTAGGTATGGGCATAATACTTGAAAGGGCAAAACGAGTTGGTTCTAAAAAACAGGCACTCCTTGGTAGGCAATTGCAAGCTTCGGAGTGCATTTCTGCCTAGAAAAAACTTCTCATAAAAACCATCTACCGTTCAGAGGCGATACAAAACTGGTGGATGTCTGACCATTTGTAGAACAGCAGCAACTCGCCTACTCAAGTTGGATGAGTTTCTCGACAAAATACCCAACAAAAAGATATTTATATATAATATATACCCTCAGAATACCCGATATCGTTCGAAGTGATGAAATAAAATTCTACAAATAATGATACAAATCTTATCTCTAGCAAAAATTAAAAGAGATTTAAAATTTCCTTTTTATTTAATTTAAAGCCCCCTTTTAAATAATCTTTTTAGTTTTATTGTGTGGTGCATAAATACAAATACTATTTTATAGTATAACAATTTTCCGTGGATAAAGCAGAGTTCTTCAGGGCGACTTAAATTTGCGAAATTGTCTATCGAGATGGCAAAGCAAAGCCTCAAAAGAAGCTGAGATCTTTTAAATCTAAATCGGAGATCTGTGAGAATTAATGAGATTCTGGCAGCAAAATAACTTTTCTTTGACCACAGTCATCGTTTTTCAAGACTGGTAGATTCCATTACAAAGGTGAGATGGATCAAGGTTATATATACATATAAACATCTCTTGGCGCTTACATCCTTTGTTGAATGTTTGACCGAGCTCATTTTTCTATTTCTGGCGAGCGTCTCGATGTTGCTCCACAAAATGAGAGGGGCCTAAAATTTTATGTCGCAAATGGTTCTTTTATGAGGAGCTTTTTCCTGCCGAGGGACAACCGCTATTAGAAGCAATCTTTTTAATCATTTTGGTGTTTCGTATCCACAGTAAGTTTCGAACCCATGTAGGCAGTCACCCACAAACCCAAACGGCTATGGCTTACGCAGAAGAATAACAGGTTTCTCAATTTTTGCTTTTCCTACATTTTCCTCCTGGCACCTTTAGTAGCCGGAATAGACATATTTTAACTTACATTTATAAAAATTTTTCGAGTTTAAAATTTGTTAAATTTTTAAATGCGCACCAAACGCTTTTGCAGCCAATTAGCGTAATAGATCCAAAAAGTCGAGAAGACCAACTCTTCTCCATTTCACTGTTTCAAGCACTGAAGTTGTTTCGCTATTTAAAAAATCTTTTACTGAACTCTTGGTCTTTCAAAAGGGACGCCTAGATGTCAGAAGTGAGTAATTCCTAGACGGTACCCATTTTATATCATAGACCATTTTATCACATAGATCACAAGGGTTCGTAGTAATACCAGTGTTGTTGGAGTCGTGTTAAACATAGTTCTATGTCTTGGCGAATTTTAATAAACCGTTGAAACTTTTGTCAGCAATATCCTTCAGAGAAGCAAAGTATTCCGATCCCACGCAGTTGTAAAGAGTTCTGCTTAGAGCAGGGCAGTGGCAATGGTTAATGGTTAATGGTCTGCTCTAAGCAGAACTCTTTACTACTGCGTGGGATCGGAATACTTTGCTTCTCTGAAGGATATTGCTGACAAAAGTTTCAACGGTTTATTAAAATTCGCCAAGACATAGAACTATGTTTAACACGACTCCAACAACACTGGTATTACTACGAACCCTTGTGATCTATGTGAGATATATTTAGATCAGCCAGATATGCCTAACCTAACCCAGCCTAGTACTAGCCATTGCATGTAAAATCAGCAGTTTCCAGATTTTAAATGCAAAATAAGCGAACTAGTCGATTTGGCTGATGGGTCCTCCCCCTCTTGACCATGAAAACCTGTTTCGAATGAACTGAACAGTTCAATGTGTTGAGGTCCAATTACTTTGGCATATTAAATATTAGAACCCGTCGTGCACTTTGCAATGCGTAAGTTGTAAAGAAGCAATTGACGAATTCAAGTTTCTTTGCTTTTCTTTATATTCTTGTTGTGCTTTCCGAATACATATGTACATGTGTATAAGCAAAAACGCGAAGTGGCACAAATTACGAAAACAAATCAACTGTACATGGAAAACACGATATGATTTTTAATGTTCACCTTCAACAGCTTATCTAAAAAAAGGCTGAATCGAACACTTTTTTTTACAAAGAACAGTAATAGCAAAATAATTCCAATTTTATGAAATTACTTTATTGCTATAAGTGTAGTTTTTTTTGTTTTTGTTGTTCGTGTTTAATTTTTGGCTGCAATTAAACCGCCTATATGCACTAACAAGCAAACAAGCATACATATGTACATAAAGGGTCGTTCAAAAGACGCGCCTAGATGTTGTTTTAAAAGAAAACATGTAAAAATTTGGATTCATTCGGAATTCACTTTTTTATTCCAAACAAAATAGTATGTGTGAAAAAATAGTTTGTATTATGCGAAAAATGACGTAATTTAAATGTCTACGTCCATGAATACCCAATTGTTGGGAATGTCGAGATATCGTTAGTCCAGTTTTTGGTCTGCCAGCTCTTTATATATCCTCAACACAAATATTTTCTTGAAATCGATATCGACTCATTCGGATAATTATTTCCATCAAAAAAATCACAAATTTTGCGATATGTTGTCTTAAGATCGACATTTTCATCAGAAGTTTCAACAATTTTCAATTATTTGCCAAATGCCAAAAACGTCATTAAAAAAGGTAGCGTCTAGAAATAATTATCCACTAACATCTAAGCGTCACTTTTGAAAGACCCTTTACAATGCGGCTTTTAGCGAAAATAAATAACAGCAACGAAAGCAAAAAACCAAGCATGGGGCAAAGCGCGCGGAGGCGACAAACAAGTTCATCACAAGTTCAGGGTTATGATAGTCATTAATAAAATAGTAAACAGAAGTGTGTAGACACGCATTTACATGCATATGTTTGCTTGTGTATTCAGCTTTACTGAACTGAACTTTGGCCGCGTTCAGTGCTGTTTCACTTGCAATAGTAACCGTTTTTCATAAAATTCTTGCATTAATAACTCTCAATATATTTATTTTTTTCTACGCACTTTCCATTTAAACACTTTGCACTCAATGCAGTTTTCTTTACTCTCCAACACAGTTTCTTCGCACTGGCGCTGAAAATTGTACTCGTATGTACATACATATGTTGCCCTTCTTCGAACTCTGATTTGGTGAACGCTGTGTAAATATACATATGTGGGGCACGCACGATTAGTCTCTGCACAGCTATTACATGACATAACTTTCAACACTTGCCGTTATTGCAGCGAATTTTCAATTAATAAAATAGAAATTTTTTTAACAATTCACCATCAAATTTGTTCGTTCGTTAATTTATAAACAGCTGATTTTGATAAGATAGAAAAGTTCAAAGTGTAGATATGTGTACATACATATATCGTATATTCATATATTCACGCAAAACACGTGTACATATGCGCGACTTATTTTTTTTTTTTTTGTTGTGCTTTTTTGTTTTTTTGACTGCTACTTTTGCTGCATGGCATTGAGGAATGCGGACGCGCACAGACACAGCTGTAAGAATCGTGGCTTTAGTGGCGTCAGCAACAGCTTATCGTTAAGCTTTGCACCTAACGGGCACCGAAAGACTAAGAAAAGCACGCATTACGACTACAGTTGCCTGCCAGCGCATTCGCAAAACACCCACGGCACACAAAATGCAAAACATTTACACACATTTCTACATATAAGCTGTTGATAACAAAGACGACATAGTAGCCAATTGGCACAATAATCCGATCGCATTTACATATATATAAATGGTGGGGAAAAGTTTGCCCTGCCGTAACACAACAAAATAGGGTAACAGCCCTGCGTCTGCGACCGATATTAATAGCGAATATTCAGTTAGCGAATGATTTTAACAGTAATCGAGCACATATGAGTGAGTACTTGCAAACACAGCAAATGTTTGTAGTACCTATACAGCTAAGTATATAGTTACTCATATATGTGTATATATATAGAGAGAGAACGCGAATGGCAGCGCTCTTATCACGCTCACAAGGCGTCAGGTGAATAATGCTTCTATTGAACGCTCAGCTGCCCGCAGTTAAGCGCTTCACTGACTACACAAAGCCACATGCACACACACGAACACGCATGACTTAATTTTGCACAAGTTATCTTACGTTGGGGATACGCTCAGTCCCTTCCGCAGTTATCACCACAGTCCTAGTGGCCACTTGTCGCAGATATTGTTTGACTGTCGCAGCTGTTGGTGGAATACTGAGCTAAGCGCAAGCGCATTGTGCGTTGCTATGCCCTTTGAGGGCACTTTCAAGCTTTTAGCAACATTTACTGTATTGTGATACAACAACACAGCAATGCATTAGCACTCGTTAAAATAACAAAGCAAAACGTCAGGCTACTTAGCATGAATTTGATTGGTATGTACGAGTATGTATTATGGCATTTGCATCTGCTGTCTATTTGTGCGCTATTGTTGTAGTTGTTAGTTGCTAGCGTATGTTTGCTGTTAGTAGATACTTGTTGGCAACGTTCTAGACAGTTATGTTGCGGCCGTTTCGCATATTGCATTACAACTAGCAAAACAACTAACAGAAAAGGGCAGCTGCGGTAGCAGCAGAACGAGCACGCCAACAACAGCAATTGCACACGGTGCCAATAGGCAACACTTACAACAACAACACTCTCACAGTTGAACGTAACTTAAAAATGTATGCAATCCAAGCCGGCGTTGCCAACAAAACAAAACAATAACATTTTTTTTTATAATACTTTGAAGTAATGCATTTTTCGTATTGGTTTCGGCGAAGAATACGTATTTGTATGCATATATGTGCATGTACATGTATGTGGAGGGGCAATTATATTGTGAGTCTAATTAAAAACAGCCCACAGGTTATTCATTGGCCCATTTGCCACGACATCTTTTGAAACAATCCAAATTTCCTCCTGCGTATTTTAAGCCACTGGAGACGAGCATCTATTTGAGCCTTGTCAAGTTATGAGGGCTCCATTGAGAGCACAACAGGGCACTTTTAAATTATAATGCAGTGTTTTATGACTGCGCGCAGATTGAAGATTTTAAGAAAGATCTTTGGCCCAATAATAATGGATGACGGTACCTACAGAATTCGATTGAACTCTGAGCTGAATGATCTAATTCAGAACGAGACAGCTGAATGTTTTAGCAAGGCGCAGCGCATAAGATGGCTAGGTCATGTGATCCGTATGTCTGCTGAGTGTACCGTGAAGAAAGCCTTGACAGGAAAGCTAATGGGCGTGAAGGCCAAAGGCAGACGGAGGAACCGTTGGATAGACGCAGTGGAACACGATCTTAAGAAGTTGGGAATACGTAACTACGAAGCAACAGCTCAATAGCGACCGCTCTGGAGGAGCATTTTGAAGGAAGCTTTGAAGCACTCCGCGTTGTAATGCTATAAGAGAAGAAGAAGATTTTATGACGAAACCAATGGCCAAAGTCGTTACGCACCTAACTACACTTTTACTTGCAATTTAAAAATATATGTAGATAGTGACCCACATAGCTTCGCGGTAATACTCAAAAATACGCAGTTGACAGGTGCAAGCTCAAAAGCGGAAAACGAAAATTAAAATAAAAAATGTGAGAATTTTTGAGTCCTCTGATATGGCCCTTTTAAGTAGAACAAGAAGTAAAGGAAATAATAATATCACGACATGCATATTTACCTACATTTTTTTCACATTTTTTTAATCAAACTATATTATATTTTTTTCTGAAAATCAAATTTTTTTTAATCAAACATTTTTTTTTATAATAAATGGTCAAGTATATTTTTTTAGACATTTGTGAAGACAAATCGCAAGAGGAACATAAACAATATCGATCTGTAAACATTTTATATCAAATTTACGTTCCGTGCATTTTCCGTTGGGAGTCCACTGGCAATTTTCAAAGCGTTAGTAGCATTGGTAAGTGTTAAATAAAAAAAAATTAAAATAATAATTTTTTTTTGACACAGAATAGACTTCAGTGGCAGCATAAAAAAAGCCTATCTTTGAGTCATCCGATTCTACTACACTAAAACATACATACTTTTGTATGCAAATTAGCACAGCGAGCTTAAAAGTGCGTAAGTGATTCAAGTTATGAGCACATTTATTACTGTAAAGCTTAATTTGAAATGGCCAAACCATGTTTTTACAATCGCTGTTTAGTACAAATGGAAGTACCTACATTCGATTATTTATGCGCAATTCCAATGAACCCGGCGCGTTTCGACTGTAAGTACCTTCATATGTGTATACACACATCCGTACAGGTTATCGAAGACCCGTAAGTGGGTTTGGCATGTATTTGCATATATTTATTTTTATTATTTTATTAATCTATGTACATATGTACCATGAGGAAACGACCTAGTTCCAAAGTAGTGCGCTGCCCACTACGTAGAAATTTTATAACTTTTGCAATGGTACGTATTCAGAACGTTAAAAATTACTCTAATAATGCATTTCAGAAAGCTTCAAGTGTAATTGAACACATGTTAAATGTATTCCAGACAGTCTCAAATATTCGTTAAATTTCATCTTTCCCTTACAAAATTTTTCGCCGAGCGAGTAGAGAACAAGCGAATCGAAAGCGGCTAGTATCACAGTTGAGAACGAAGAAAAGGTTACAAACATCGCGGTACCGCTACTTGGCTCTCAATGAAGTTGGCAAAATCAGTTGTTGAGCTAACGCAGTTTTAGAGAGTTTTTAGAGCTTCTTTTTTCCATTATCCTGTTTATTTTCACTTGACCATCAAACCTAGATTAGAAGATGGTAAAACAGGGGCGGGAAACAATGAGCCTAAATTAAAAAAAGTCTATTCAAATGGGTTTTTACCCAACAATCTTCCAGGCAGAAATACAAGCCAACGAGATATATGTTCGGGAATATCCCTGTAGGAAAATAAGAGAAACCCACATTTACATACTTTCAGATAATCAGGCGGCTTTAAAAGCCCTTCTATCAACTATAATCACCTCAAAAATGCGAAATGACTGCCTGAAGCTTTTTCTCTCATAATAGGCAACTTCAACACAGTATTATTAAGTTGGGCACCTGGACATGAAGGGTATCACAGAAATGAAATTGCTAATCATCTAGCTAAAAAATGAACAAACTGAACTTTCTGTGGACTTCTAAAAGGTCGCACTAACGACTTTCTCAGAAAGTGGGAGATCAATAAATTCGTTGAACATTGGCTGAATTCTATCGGTCACCGACAAGTGAAACGCCAGACAAAGGAATTTCTGATAAGCTACTTTCGCTCAGCAGAGCAGACTTAAGACTTTTAAATTGCAACTTCACAGGCCACTGTAAAGCCTGAAATATCACTTAAACAAACTTGGTGCCTGTCTGAGACCATCACCTGCCGATTCTGTAAAATGGGCACTGAAAATTCACAACACATTTTTTGTAAATGACCTGCACTAGGCAAAAACCGGTTACACCACCTTGATGGTTGTACTATAGCACTCCAAAATTTATAATTTTTTTAATTTAAATGTATTTGTTAGACAAGCGAAGCATTTAATATTGATTTTTTTAACCGTAGTGGAAACTTATTGCACAGTAACAGTAACAGTGTTGGTATATGCGACAAAAAAGGTCGCTTACTAACACTCAACTAAAAGTGAACATACGAATTAATGTACGAGTGTACTTTCTTTTAATGAGATTTATTTCTGAACCTTTTCTATTTTAAACTTTGAAAAAAAAAATGGATAAACTCTCTGGATATTTATGTATATCAACTCATCAACGATTATACCGATTATCAACTATCAAGCGTATATCAAGTTATACACCGTGCTTCAAAGTTTCATAAAAAAGTTAACTATCAGTTTCAAAAATTAAGGCTTTTTATCACATGCATAATAATTGAGTCCACACGTCTGTATTATTGCGCGTTGATGTTTTTTCTCTATGTTTCTTATCGTATGTACAAAATTGATTAGTATTTATTAGCTTTGTTGTTGCCGTCGTTCGATTACGTGATGCTACCACACATTTAAATCTCTCTAAGATGCAATGATGCAGTCTTTCCACTCACCCGCACAGGAATTTTGTTTTTGTATAGAGAAAATGCGCAACACCAGGAGTGAGAAATATTAAACATTAACAAGAATTTGTAACCACTTCAAAGTTGCACTTTATTGTACCCAAATTGAATGGACCATAAATCTGCGTACCTTTTAAAGTTTTTTTCTTCTAGTTAAAAATCTGAAATGTCAGCCAAAAAGTGGGGAATTGTTAATGATTTATAGACAATCCGTGACTAAATCCGGAACTGGATGCACACAGAATATGCACAGCGTTCATGCTTACCACTCAGATATGAGTTTCTAGAGTGTCAATTTCCCAATTAGAACTCTTTTATCTCGAAAATATGATTTTTATTTGTTATTTATTTTTGCTGTAAAGCTTGAACGAAAATTAACAAAATAGCGATGTCAAAGAATTTTTAATTTTTTATATAATTCCTATTATTATTATTTTATTATACAATATTATTATCTCTCTTGTGGCTAAAAATTATAATTTTTTATTGTAATAATTATCATTATTATTATTGTATTATTATCACTATTATTATTATTGTTAAATTGTTAAAATCTCCACAGGACCTTAGAGAAACTTGTTTTGGGAAATCTTATACATGGACTAAATTTTTGTAGCTTTCAGCCCGAATATTTTTTGTGTTCTACGCCACTTCCATTTCCTTATAAAGAAATCATAGAACTACATCGGAAACATGGAACCTTTTCCTAAATAAAAAACAAGATCACAGAGTTTTTTCTTCTTTAGCAGTCTAGTAACTTGACGTAACTCCACAAAAAGTAGTCTAAAGGAGACGCATTGCTTGGTGAACACAGGCCAATTGGCGAAGTGATAGTTTCACAAATCATTTGCCTACAGACATCATCACAGACAAAAACACTTAGTTCATCTTCAATTTAAAAAAAAATATAGACCGGTGTTACTTCCAGTCTATAAACCAGTATACTTTTTCAGGTGCAATTGCGTCTCGAGAATCTCATGAAGATTATTCTCACTTAGTACATCTCAGTTTCGCTTCTTCACATGCCCATTTTGCCGAAAATCAGCCCATCGCATGTGTGGGCGAAGTGCACTGTGCAAGTTTGGCACACAGAAAGTGAATTTTGAAAATCAATATGTAGTTATTTACTTGGGTACTGTCCATATTTTGATAATTTGTGAGAAGAAAGAAATCTGAATTTGTAAATTCAATTTTTCTCGATGGACAATTAAATGGAGGAAAGGCATACTTTTGATCGCTTGACTTTGAGTATATAAATCAATTAATTTACTGTCTACTAAACGAAAAAAAAAGGTAAGAAGTCAGCAAACAATATTTTCTTGAGCAACGGAAATCCTGATTAATTTAAAAAAAAACATTAGCCATTCAAGGTTAAGCGCTTTAGCAAACCATAAATACTCGGAATAAGCACCACCGGCCGAATGTGCATATACATATATCGATTTTTTCCAAACGTCAACGAAGTATTTGTTTTTTGCGCAATCGAAACACGCAAGTTTCTTCTTTTTTTTTTTTGAGTTTCACAAGATTTTTTTTAAATGTTATATTTTAATGCTGTGGTCATATTGAGGCCCTATGTCCCATCAGGGAGGACAGAAATTAAGAGAGATGTTCGTATTATTTAATGCGATGCCATTTGTCTGTCGCGACATAAGCTGCTCATGCGAATCATGCAAATACATATGCGTAGGATGCACAATTGAGTTGAGTAACTGTATGTGCAACAATGCAACCACTTTTCTTCCAAACAGATTTTATTGATTTTTTCAGCGCAGTTGCCGGATGCTGCATTCGATTTTTTCTTTCGGCTGCTGCTCCAAATATTTAACACAGTACTTTTTCATTGATTTCGTCTGTCTTTCACTTCATAAGTATTAGCAACATCGCCTTATGCCCCGCATTACACACTTACTAAATTTGCACTTTTATTTTCACTAAATATGCATATATTTTATTTTTAGTATTTGAGAAGTTGGTGTATTGACAACACAGCCGAAAATATCATTCAGCAATGAGTATTATCAAATCCAGTGAGAAGCTTTAGCTACCGTGCCTTTGCATCGTGGCATACGAACACTAAACGCCCACCCTGAAAACACTTGCAGCGCAGCATAACTTACAACCCCGCTGCGTACACAAAAGTAGTTCCAATAAGAATGCTTAAGGGTGTCTGAATGCATGCACAGTGGGTATGATTTAGATGGGGTTATCTCAAAAGCTTAGATCAGTTACTGAACAGGCAGTTATCAATTCTCCGGCAGGCGTTGGTCAATTTCTGCGGGTGCATTTTTGCCATTAAAAGTATGAACAATCTTCATCAAGTGTCTTCGAACAATAAAAAATATTTTCATTTGATATTTTCGAGGCGTCAGTACATTTTAAATACATTCTACACCATTTACCGCTTTTTTTCGTTCTCATTTAGAGCTGTTGTTAAGACTTTACGACCAACTTTCAAATAGAATAGAACGAAAAATGATTTCTTAAGCAATCATGACGTTCCCTACGATTTGAAGCCCCTGTTGCTTCCTTTATTTCTCAGCTAAGGCTAATAAATTTCGAGTCCCTAAAAAAGAGAAGAACAGTCCTTTCGCTTTCGTTTATTTTCAGTGTTGTTAATCGCATCGCCGACTGTCCAGTTCTTCTAGAGCGGTTAAGTTTTAATGTTCCACAAAGAAGTCTCCGAAATTTTCACCGTTTTTATGGAGAGAAATGTAAGACTAAAAGTCTTTGCTCGCGTACTTCGAGGCTTTAATTCATTATCCAATTCCAACCTGCTTAATTTCGCTTTATCTATATTAGATCTAATTTTGTAAAAAATTGTAATTCATTATTGATTTATTTTGATTGCTAATATTTTAGTTGCCCTATCTGGCTTGTTTTTCTTTACATTTTTGTCTAGTCTGTAAGGTAATTTGTACTGTAGATTATTAAAATAAATAAATAAAACGAAATAAATAAAATAAGTCTGCCCTTCAGAGGTGGCATAAAACGGGGACCTTGATTTATAGGTCACCAAGACGCAAGCTCGAACCAAACTTTTCAACAATATTTCTCACAGCAAATTACAAAACATCATGAACTGTGTATTTCTAACAAAATGTGCTTAAATATTAAATAATTTCGCATTTCAGTGCAAACGTAGACATAGCTGACAATGTCTACTTTATCGAACTTAAGTTTTGCCGTTTTATGCGAGCTATTCCCCACGGTAATATGCAAACTTTGTGAGCGTAAAACAAATTTCATTGTACGTACGTAGGTGTGTTTATATACAAAATATGTAGAGCATACGTATAATAACTACCCTCGTAAACTGCCCTGCTCGGCTAACTGCTCTTCAGAGCAAAACTATTCGCTTAGTAGTGCTGCCAAAGCCCCGCAAAAGTTTTGCAGAAGCGCGCCTGCGCAGAAATGAGGGTGCATTTGCTAGACTCGTGCCCGGCAACTGCACGTCTTTAATCGAAGCGAAAACGGCTGCATTAGCACAGACCTTTTCAAGACATGAATATTCACACACACTTATGTGGGCACACAACTACGTACATACATGCAAAACGAACAGCTGCGAGTGCAAGTTTCATGGAGTGAATTTCTGTGGCCCTACATAAATATATTGATTATTCACCACCGCCTGGAGGGCTAAAAGCTGTAGTTGGCGTGTTATAGTAAACTGATTCCTGCCAAGTAGATATCCATACCTCGCTCCATGAATTTGTATTGGACGCGCATAAGAGCCAGTTTAAAACGTGAAACATCAATATACTTCGGAGTAGCTCACGACAGAAATATACTCTACATACACGCTACGCCACTCCAAAGTCAGTGAAGTGAAGAAAAAGAGACAGTTAATATTTAAAAAAGGGGGAAGCAAAAGTTGTCAGCCAAGTTTGAAGGTGCTAAGCGTTTACGTCTCGCTTTCGTTCCAACATTCAAACACTTAATATTAACCATAAACAACAGATTTATTGTTGTTGCCTAGACTGCATTTACGTCTTCGTTATGGTATTGTAAATTAGCAGATTTTCGACCAACTCTTCCTACTTGGCAGCTGCTTTAGCATACGAGTGTAAGCCATGTCTCATGCGACATGCCACATGCCACATGCACCGCAACTACTTCAGCGAACTTTAGCCGAAAAATCGATGGACCGCGAACCTCAACTGGGGTAACTGCACCAGCACCAATGGCGACAATATTCACGATTAATGAGCCTTAGTGCAAACTCACCCACTAATGCAACGAGCTCTGTCCAGCTATTGGATATCAGTAAGAAAAAGTTAGCCAAGTGTCGCACTGTAAACTTATGATAATCTTCACATAAACGATGGTCGATATGTACTCGTATTCGGCGAAATCGGGGATTCCGCATCAGAAATAAGAAGCGTACAGATGTTCAACGAGCCGGTTATTGTTTGTAAACAGTGGCACATAGAAAGTGACAACCGGCAATGCTGCCACAAAATAACCAAATGTTCATTGTTTTTGGATTGTCAAAAGTGGTTTTCTGGTGACTTCTGCTGATGCTGATGTGAACGTATCGGCAATAGTAGGTAACAAAATTATGTGATTGGTCAGTCGTATGAAGGGGATTATGGCGTACATACATACATACGAAATACATAGCTAACGGAGAGTAATTTGTTTTAAGTCAGAATGGGTTATGAATCAAATTTTGAACAACAACAGAAATAAAAACCGGAAAAATTCCGTGTGAATTACATGTGAAAAATCGTTCTCATAAGTTGTAATACTAAACAAAGCTACTGTGGATGCATTTGTTGATACTGGTTTTTGAAAGAATTTATGGAAATATTTTTGAATGAATAGAGCTCAATGGAAAGATCTTTTAAATTTCAGGACGCGACGACAGTCGTGGCCGAATGGGTTGGAGCGTGGCTTCAGCGCGTAGGTTTATATCTGCGTGCATGAAACCGCAAAATGATAGAACAAGTTTTTTCTAATAGCGGTCGTCCTCGGCAGGCAATGGTAAGCCTCCGAGTGTATTTTTGCCATGAAAAAGCTCCTCCTTTTCCTTTTCCAAACACCTAACAAAATTTATTTATTTTATTATGTGGATTAATGCCGGTACTCGTTCACTTCATTTTGCGACACAAATTTTTTAAATCGCGCTTTTAACTTCTTTTAGATACATTTTTTTGGCAATTTTTCTTAAATCAAATTTCAAATGAACATACCGCTAGTTTGCGACAAAAGTGTGATAATCCAATAAATTTGTTTGAGATAATTGCATATGTAGAAATTATCACCTTCTGGACCCATTTCTTGAATTTTTATTTTAATTTTTTTTTCTTTTGAGTTAAGACGTTCTTTCTTCAAGTGGATTCAAGTACAGTCGCATTTTCATTGCGACTAATTATCGTTTCCAGATTGAGGTGTTTGGGCTATAAGCTAAAATAAAGTTACGGACACTCTAATATTTTTAAACACTTTGAGCTCATCCCCATGCTCCATGGATTATTGTAAACCCAAGCATTCATATTCCCTCAAGGGAGGAGTGGGCGTTGAGAAACATTTGGAGAAAGGACATGGTAAGCATGTTTATGGATGGTTCGAAGTTGGACGGAAGAGTTGGTGAAGAAGCCGCAATTAAGGATGTAGTGGATTGGTTGCTTACTTATGTAACCAGAAGGCAGACTTTTATGCCAAAAAAGGGGCAGAAGGGCCCAATAAATGGCCAACCACATTTTTCGGTTTTAACAAAAATAGTATAAAACAGGAAACCAAGAAATGGATCCAAGCTATAATCAGGGGACACTGAAACGGCACAAGCGGCCTTAATCACTCCAAAAAGTTGTTGAACTTCAATGCCAACCGAGCAAAATCTGCTCTAACCCTAGATAAAAAGGGCCACAGATTACTCTGTGGAGCACTTACAGGTCACTTTGCTTGTAATAAACACTTTAACACAATAAAATTACCTAGTACAAAATTATGCAAGTTCTGCTGTGATGAAAAGGAGTCTATGGAACACTAAATCACCAACTGTGAGGCATTAGGCCACAGGAGACACAGAATCCAGGGCTCGGTCCTACTAGAGGAGGAAGACCTACAATTGCTCCCTCCTTAAGAGCTGGTTCGATTCCTCGGTATACTAAATAATTATGATTAAGTAATTAGGCGCGCACAATTTGTCAATCTGGTCGCAGTGCATAAAGGCTTTAGCCTAACACGTACAACTATTACCATTGCCATTACTTATGTAATTACTGCAAAGGACGAGCTTTGGAATCGTTGTTTATGCGTTCGAAATTAGTCGGGGAATGTCTGATTTCTCTCTCGAATGCCAAATACTTAGACTCATATGAGTTCCCAGTTACGGCGGCATTGAGGGAAACTGCTGGGCTGATGAGCTGGCTAGACAGGAGACCCTGGAGACGGTCTCATCGCAAAACGAGAGAATTGGGGTTCCCTTGAGAACCTGTGGTCTACCCCTGGAAAGAACCATCTCGCTTCAACTCAGCGAGCGCTGAGCTAGTGCGCAAACGCGCAAAGTCGCGAAATCTTTCTGAGCACGGGTAGATCGGAGCGCTCGACGTAACTTCTAAGGCTAACAAAAGCCGCAGCTCACGCGAGATTTTCCGCTAGGTATCCATGAGGTGAAACATGGGATTGCTTTCAAGTGCTTTCTGCAGAAGCTGTCTGGAGGACGAGGTGAAATTATCTCAGCTCCTTCTTCTCAGCTGTTCTGCTCCCGTAGGGCAAAGATTTAGACATCTAGGCTCTCACTTTTTTGACACCTGCGGTTTAAATATCGCACGGCAGATGATACTCATCAGTAGCTTGAAGCGATTAATACGAATGCAATTAGCCACTGTTGGTCGTCATCCTCTCTACCTTTTTTGTTCTTTTCCTTACGAATCCCAAAAGCATTGCTGGGATTGGTCTCTCTCGGCCAAATTTCTCGCAAAACCTTTTTTTCCAACACTGCAGAAACCACCTCACAAAAAAAATTACGTTTCTCATTCAAATAAAGGCTTAAGTGAGTTCACACTTGTTTTCGCTTCCAGCCATATGCATATCTTAAAATAAATTAACTCCCAGGGGGTAATATTTAAAACCCGTCAAACTCATAATGCCAAATTGACAGTGTGACGGTGTATAAGTTAATTAATATTGGTAAATAAGAAGTCACATTTTGCGAAAACACATTTTTCAAGTGCGCCGCAAAATTCCGTACGTACAACGCCTTTTCCTCCCATGCGCAAACAATTGCCCATAACTAGCCACAACAACAATTAAATCATTGACAAACTGCAGCGACGGCAACAAATATATATAAACGGACATAATCGTAAATCGTAAATCAATACATTGACACCACACATTTGAATGATTTTATGGATTTGTGAAAAGCGTCCTGTCTACAAAACGTTTCAGCAACTTTCAACATCAGCCGTCGTTAATGGCTATGGCCGTTGGAGGCGGGAAGTGCACATGACAAGTGCTGCGGTGAAAAAGTTTTAATTAAACTACAAAACTGCGATATCTGCGATGGTGTAAAGGCTGTTGAACGCGCTGTGGGAGACGGTTGCCATGATCGATGGTGTGGTAGGTATGTAGCTTAGTGGCGTTTAAAGCCACTAAATTTTGGGCGTTACTGTTAATACGCTGTTATTGTTTTCCTTAACAAGCAAACTGTCGATGAAAAGCGGCTGAAGAGTATAATCGTCCCGAGATCTTAAAACTTTTACACTTTACAATTCCAAGGAAGAAAATAACTTCAAGATGAGAGTAAATAAGATTATATATATATAATTGTCGCGTACTCCCTTTTTGGGTGTTTGTCCGAGCTCCTTCTCCTATTTGTGGTGTCCGTCTTAATGTTGTTCCACAAATAGAGGGACCTACAGTTTCAAGCCGACTCCGAACGGTCGATATTTTCTTTTTTATGAGGAGCTTTTTCATGGCAGAAATACACTCGGAGGTTTGCCATTGCCTGCTGTTTTTCTTAATTTTGGGAGAACCAACGTTCTCTCTGTTAATTCCGAATGGTAATCACGCACCAACCCATTCGGCTACATTGAAAAAGGAAGTTTTTCAAGAATCAGAAATTATAAACTATTTACATAAATTATCTGCTACAGACAATTTAATTTCACCCACAACGTCTACTCCATTTCGAGTGAATTGCTTGCGTCCGTCAACAATTTCTTCTGAATACTAATTTTGAAAATTTGTCATTAATTATCCTCCTAATCACGATTAGTTACAAATTTAAAAGAGCTCCATTTCAGAAATGAAAAATGACTATTCAAATGCGTTGCTTTCCCGAACAGATCTTAATGTGATATAATTTATACGGACTTCTCTGAAGCGTTGTACAAAGTATCGCATCGAATACTTCGACAAGAGTCGTGAGCTTGTCACTTGGTACACATTCAAGTTTTTGTCGTGAATCAAGCCATATTTGTCCAATAGTGCACAGTGTGGTAGGCGTTGATAATGCGGCATCCCGTACATTCATTGCGTCCTCTGGTGTAATGTAAGGAAGTATTCTATTCCCTCTTTATAAATGTTATTGGTTCAAGTTTTTCATTTCCTTAGCACTCGTTGTATGCTGATGATCTTAAAATATTCGCGGTCATTAACAGTGCGCGTGACTCAGAAAAGTTGCAATCCAGTTTACACAATGCCCAGAATCGGCTCTATTTAAGTCATTTGTCACAATGCTTTCACATAAAATTTGCTAAATCAACCAATACTGGTATTGCAGGCTCACCCCTGCCATCCATTGAAGAAATTAAAGTCTTGGGCGTTATTTTTGGCTCTAAGTTGAATTTCACTGGCCACGTTAAGCCCGTCATAAGACGGCCATATCCGATGCTAGCATCCGTACGCCGAAACTGTTCTGCATTTACTAACCCACACACTCTCAAAACATTGTATTGTGCTTTTGTCAGATCGATATTAGGGTTAGCCGCTGTTAATTGAAGATCGTATCCAATAGGTCTCTACTCGGGTTGATAGAGTGGAGAACGTTTTTCTTCGTTTTGCGCGCCGATTTTTAAACTTTTCAGAACCTTTACCATGTTTATTGATTGATAGCAGACTCATTTATTATGCATTATTGCTCATTTATTATTCGTATCATTACGGAACTATTGATTGTCATTCCCTTTTGAGTAAAATTCAATTTCAATGTTCCTGATAAGAAACTTCGATAGTATGAAAACTTGAAAATTGGCATCTCGAGATGATTGAGATACGGAGTGATTTCTAGGGTATGTGCGAATTTAAATTTGTTTTTCAATTATTCTGGTGCTGATTTTACATGGCCGTATGGCATCTTAGTAGACCATCTCAAGTCTCTTTTTCTAAGTAATTACTAAACTACTGTTCATTAGCTCAACATAGCCTGTATGATTGCAGCCATTCAAAGATAAATAAAAAATTTAAAAAATCTGCTTGCTTACTTTGTGCCAGCTAATTTGTAAACAACAAAATGTTGCATTTGCGTTCGAAATAGCAATCGATCCGGCGGTGCCTATGCCACAGACGTAAGTCCCTATAATGAGCTGACGCGAGGGCAAATCATCAACCTAACAGCTGTTTTCGTTGATTACATTGACGAGCAATTTTTAATTCATCGCTAATTATGATTTGAGTAACACCCCAAACTACCACTAAACTTAAAGCACAGCCATTAATGCGTTTGCCATAATATTTTCAAAGGGATTAATATACGTGTTTGCTTAACGATGTTTGGGCGCTTTCTGTGATTGATCACATAAATGAATTATGCCTCAAACAAAAACCAACTGGACCCATTAACACCGCACCTTCTCCCCTTTGGTCCTTTTACAATAACTTTCAGGCATATGATTACCTTCTGAATGTTGTTGCTCCGCCGTTAGAAGCGAATCATCGCCGTCTTTGAATGATTGCATTTCAAACTAATTAATTGCTTTCGTTATAGTTCAACATTTAATCAAAATCCAACTAACTATCCACCACAATTCTGCCGATCGAATACAAACTTAGCCCAATGACTACCAGCAATACCACTCTGTGTATACGAGTTTGTGTTTAAGATTTTTTTCTCGATTATTTTTTGCTTTTGTTGCCACTCTAGGCACAAAGAAGAAAAACGTATTTCATCACATGCATTTGCAGAGCTCAAGCAAAAGTAGCAAATGTCTAGAGGCAGTAACAGCAATTCGAAGCGCTTTGCTGAACTTGCAGTTATTTCAGCGTCCCACGATCAGCCGGCACAGCCAGATTTGTGAATGGAATTAAATTAATCGCGCCGAACGCAGAGTGGCTTGGAGAATGGAATTTCACTGTTTGTCTGGCAGTGGCATGTCGCGTTACCAGAAAAGGAAAGTTTCTTTCAACAAGTGGTGACGCCGTCGTCGATGGTGGTAAATATTGACTGCCGTTTGGTGGCCACTCGATGCTACCTAAATGCATGCTTCAAATTTACAACAAGTGACCTGCCTTCGAAGCACTGCAGGCCAACCTGGTAGCGTAGCAAAATGCTTAATTGACGTTTGGCAGAGAAAACACAAATGGTGATATTCGTATATATGTATTGGAAATTTAAACAATAGAATATGAAAATGTAGTTTATATATGCATGTATGTATGTATGTTCGTACATACATATATATACTCAAGTGATTATATACGCTACAGCCTTGCCATAACGTTCAATAGGTCGTTATAAATATTCGAGATGCACTACTTTGTTTTTCCTTTATTATTTGTAAGTGCAGAAAGTGAAATTCGGCTGCATAGCTTTAAGTGGCCAGAGGGTTCGACTCATACTGAGGATTCGTTCAAGCCAATAGATTATTATTGTCCGTAGAAAGGTGCTTAGGCTAGCTTGCATAAAATAGGATTAAACTCATCTTCAAATAATGTGGAGCAGCTAATAGGTGGCGCAAAATTAATCACCCTCTCAGAAGATTTATAATTTTTGTAATTTGCCAATAGTGAACTAGACAGCGACAGCATGCAAACAAGCAAGCAATGGAGCGCGTGACGGTTAAAATAAATATTTCCATCACTAAACTTTTTTTTATTTATGTAGATTAGATTTATTTGATTAATTTTACGCCACCTGGTACTAGTCAGTGCATTATAAATAATAAAAAACACTTTTCGATTCTTGCAAAATTCGCCCAATAAGACGAGCGCATCCAGCGATTTGACCGCGCACTTGTTGGGTTGCAAAATGGTTGAATGGCATAATATAAAAATAGTAAGTTTTTAAATTCACACTGCCAATAGACCACATTTGATAAAATAATGCAATGCAAATGGCTGCGCTGCTAAAGAGTTGTATTTATTTACATCAGCGGATTGTCAACGCGTGCGAAAAGCTGAGAATTTCCTATTTTTCAGTATTGCACTACCTCTGCGAACCGCTTCGTAAAAATCCTATATTCTTCTGAATTGTCGCAGTGAAGCGAATGTGGACGATCATTAGCAGTTGTGGATTAAGCCCCCGGAAACCCGACGCTTAAACTTATAAAATTCAAAAATTCAAAATTTGTTCAAACCTTTGGTGAACTTTCTATTTCTATATCAACTGTTTCTGAAAATTATCGCTATTAAGGGGTTATATACAGTTAGAATAAAAAAAAACGATTTTTTTTTTTTTTTTTCTTAAGGTACGTATATTAAGAACACACAGAAAATTTAATATCGTTCCGGTGAATATTTTTGAAGTTTCACGGAAATTTTAAAAGACATTTAAGAGTAAAGTAAAGTGCTTTTGAAACTTTAAACGCGTTTTTCTCAAAGTCGGTGACCAACATTACTCGAAGACGGCTAAACCGATGAGTCTCAAATTTTTAAAACGAGCTTCCTAAATATATTTTTAGTAATTAATCGAATATTTTTTCTTTTCTCTTTTTTATAAACAATTTAAAGCCGAAATTTTGGTCAGAAACCGTCATGTTGTCAAAAAAAATTTGTTTTGCTTATTCATTCAATTAAATACTAGATTTAACATGACTTTAACGAAATCTGTTCGGTTTTTTAATTTCAAAGGATTCATTTCAGTGGTCACCGCAAAACGTCTTTTTTGAGAGGAGCTCCCGGAGATCAACTGTAGCTCCTTTACTGTTTTTACTAATACTAAGTCTTAAAATACAGTTAACAGACAACATAATATGTGTACAAATTTTTAGATCAATAAATTTAAAAGTTTTCTCAGAAAAAATTCTGGAAAATTCGGTTTTTCGGCCTTTTAACTGTATATAACCCCTTAATGATTGCAAGAAGTGCTAAGAAATGGGAAACGAATTTCATTAAATCGTAAATATTATACGGTTACTTTATACTTCTGTGTAAGTAGGTCAAAAAAAAACTGGTTCTGTCTAGGATAGATAAATGGCTGGCAGACCAGTATCGGGTTTTTTGAAAAGTAAAGGCATTGCTGAACTCAATGCGTGAATGTGTGAGCGAGTTTTTGAAAATTTTAATACCCGTTTGACAACCTCTAGCTCATGGTGGTCATTTAAATGATGTGATGTTTCACACATTAGTTTAGGGAAAAATAAATCCAATATTTTTGCGTAAAACTTCTGCGCAAATGGTTTAAAATTGTTTTATGTTCGATCTTTAGCATCTGAGTGATGCGACTACTACTAACAACACAATAGCAAAAGAATTTTTTAAATGTGAAATGTCAGCTCGACAACGCGCATAAACTTGTTTGAT
This sequence comes from Anastrepha ludens, assembly GCF_028408465.1. Taxonomy (NCBI): domain Eukaryota; kingdom Metazoa; phylum Arthropoda; class Insecta; order Diptera; family Tephritidae; genus Anastrepha; species Anastrepha ludens. Next base: position 3,374,466 of record NC_071499.1, on the reverse strand, counting down.
CAATACGGGATATCGAGCACTACAGTCATCTACCGAAAAAATAATGCATTTATTTTTCCCCAAATTAATATAATTGTTAAAAGCTATGAAAAATAGTAAAACAAGTTGTTGTTGTAACAGCATAAATATTACTCATAAATGTACGGGCAATGCTGCTGGGGTGACAGTCCTTGGCCGGTTATAAGTCCGAGTCATTCCGGTAACGTAGAACCAACTGTCATGAGAACCAATTCGGTCTAAACTATCATACGAAATATTGTACATGCATACAGACATATTTGACAGGAAAAATAATTACCTCAAAACTATCTATTCCTTCATACATACGTTTCATTTCTTCTAAGCCTATCTTGAATTGAATTGAATAGAATTAATAATAAATCAAAACCACCTTTCATGGCTTCCAATAGGTTGAAAAGTATTTTCAAAGGCATTATAAATATGTAAAAACAAATCATGGCATATTTTCGAAACTGGATTTAAAAAAATAGTAAGAACGTTGCAAATTAAAATAAAACTACCCGTACTAAGAACATTTCTAATTACAAATATTTGAAATTAAAAATAAAATTAAACATATTTTAAATCGAATTTTTACTCCACTTTCAAAATACTCAAGAACTGCACAATTAGCTTTGCTGCAAAATTTTAACGAATAACTAATTTTTTTCTTTTGAAATCAATAAAGTGGATTTGTGTTTGTTTATTTTATCAATGCATTAATTAATACACTCAATTGCATGGGCATTAAAGAGATGCCCTTGATCATAAGCAGCCTATTTGTTGGCACTGGTCACAAACCAGCAAACAAAACACAGCATCAGTTAAAGTAGCAGAGAAGTTGAATTACAAAAAAAGATTAAAAAAACCCGGTTTCTTGGCGTTAAATAATTCAAATACAACTAACTCGACAATAAAAGTTCACTAGCAGAGTGCATTTTGGTGCTGGACGCAAACACGTTGCATGGTGCACCTTTTTATCATACCCATGACATGCCAACAATTTACGGCCATACCTTCAACCGACCAAGTCACCACAATGTAAAGCGGCAACAATTACTTGACGCGGTAATATTTGGCTGGGACTGTGCATTGGTATGCACTCGCATACAAGCCTTCACACATATCCAAACACATGGATGTGTATTTATGTATGTGCATAAGTGATTTTGTGCAAAATGCTTATTCGGAATGGAATGGCTTGAGACTGCTAGCGCTTTTGCGACACACCACCCCCCGCTGACCATTGCACATGCGACTACCAAAACATTCAAGCAAACTCGTTATACCATGCGCCAAAAACTTCGAAATTTACTAAAAATTATTGCGATGTTTCATATGCACTGTTAGAGATTTCAAAATGAATTTCGGGTTAAATAAAATAATTTGAATTTGTCAAATTTTTGCAAATTGTTTAACACACATTTGCTGACTTTATAAGAATAAGTTTAATTTTTGTCTTAACTTCAATTAAATCTGCCCGCCTACCTACTATAAGTAGTGGGTATAATTTGCATATTTTTTTATAAATATTTTTTTTTTAATATTTTAGCTTTATTTCTTGTTTTTTTATTCAAGGCATTACCATGACTTGTTTACATTTTTTACATAATGAAATGTCAGCCACGACTTCGAGAGTCGCGAAAATGTCTATGTACATGGAGAAAAATACGTACATTAGGGTGGGTCAATTTGTTCTTAAATAAAATATATATTTATATATACAGGGTGCGCCATCTTTTATATCGGTATGTAAACGCTGAATAACTTTGTCATTTACCAACCGATCGACTTCAACATGAATGTTTTCGATACGTCAATTGAGTAGAATTTCAACCGTGGATCGAAACCGAAATTTACACCGAAAAGAAAAAAGATCGCAGTTTGTGACTGCTAGTTTTAATAAAAATTGTGAATAACCAAACCAACTTAAAATACCTCACTTATACAAATCAGTTGTTTTTTTTCAAAGTTATTCAATGTTTTCATACCGACAAAAAAGATGGCGCACCCTGTATACTCATATATAACCCCTTTTTGGATGTTTGGCGAGCTGCTCCTCCTATTTGTGGCGTGCGTCTTGTTATTGGGACCTACAGCTTTAAGGCGACACCGAACGACAGATTTTTTTATTTTTTGATGAGGAGATTAAATAATATAACCGACATTGTTTCGACTACTGAATTATTCGATTGGGAATTCAGAAAAAAAATTCCCTGGAAACTTAGCTCCATTTTTTTTTTTGTAATTTTAGTTATTTTTCTTACTCTCTTTTTTAAGTTATTTTCATTATTTTTAATTTTAGTTATTTTTACAATAATTTGAGTTACTAATCCCCTATATTTTTGTTTTTGTTTTTTTTTTAATTTTTGGGCAGAAAACGTAGGTTTGTGGTTATAGGGCACGAGAAATTAATTTCTGATGTTTAGTTTGCTCAAAACTCTCCATCCGCAATTTTCTCGGTACATGGCTGTAGTGATCGATATCTCGAAAAGTATCGATCAAACAATTAAAAGTTTATGCTCGTTGTCAAGGTGACATTTCACACTAAAAATTATTTTACTGTTTTTTGTTTGTTCAATTCAGTTGTTAGTTGCAAAAGTCAACAAGGAGGAGTTTCGTACATTTTACAGTTTTTCTTTGACAGGCCGCTGAAATTGTGAATTGTGTTTGTGGTACCGATACATGTAATTTTGGTTACATCGATTCTGTTCAGGCATTTTTGATGTTAAAAAAATGTAGATAATTTCAGTAATATCACAGAAATGGTCGAAGTTGACCGGCGTGTTAGTAGTCGTAGCATCGCCTAGGAGCTCCCTAAAATAAAATTCAGACGTAACCTTTAAACAGTCGGTAAACGTCACCACCGCCACAATCCAGTCTGAACCCTTTTTTTGTAGAGTGTAATTTGTAGATTCGAAATACAGTAAAAAATACCATTGCATTTACGTTCGTCATTGCAATAGAAAATTCGAAAACTAGTGGGCCACGGACCTTATCTGCCATGTTGGCGCCTTAGATGGATTAATGTGAGAAACTGCAAGGTGTAACTGATGCAACGCTCTTTAGCGGAGAAGTTGGAGCGAAATAAATATCACAAATGAATTTCTCCCACCCAAAAAGACAAAAATTGATTGAGATTTAATAACTAAAATGAAAAATAAGGAGGCTCCAAATCCATTTCAGAGCTTTGATTTCATGCAACTTTTTGTTCAGAATTGTCAGTAGAAGTCGGTCGCCGAAACAAAGTAGAGAAAACATATGACCCGCCCTAATGTTCATACCTACTTATAGTCGTATGCACACATGGCATATTGAAAAGTGCTGGGACAAGGTAGACCTGTTACCAGCTCACAGTGGTTTCAGCATCAATAAAAAATAATAAAAATAATAAATACTAATCACAATAAATAATGCAGTGACCCATACACCAGAAAAAACCATCCATTTCTCAAATTTTTGGAACCTACAATGCAGTTTTAAAGGATAGAGTATTTATCAGAAGGGAGAAAGCTCTCCAAAGTTTTTTATGGCCTACTCAGGGGTGTAATATTAAGAAACATTGTTTTGCCGTTTTGTTTTTGCTTCATGCCCCCTATAGCGACCGAATCCAAGGCTCCCTGGCAGAAGCACACATAAGGCTTATCGTAGCTCTTCCACTCATAGAATTTGTAAAATTATAGGACCTTGGAACTTTATATGAAGTATTTACATCTGCATGCATAAGTTCTTCTAGGTAAAGGTAATTGATACTTATTTTCAAGTTCATTTACCGGTCACTTTATACTGATGTTTGTACTTATACATATTTCATTTCTATATATGAATTTATCACAACCTAAACACTGTACATTGAGAGCAACGGCTATGCCAGCCGCTAAAGCAATTCCAATAGTGATCCAGCTTTAATTTTAGTTGGGCATGCAAAGTGTGGGAACGTCGGTATTCGCGCTTGTAAATGTCGTATTCGCCACCAACACCAATATTACTCCCGCCGCCAACATAGCATTCACAGTTATCCAAATGTGCCATGCCATTGCGATATCGAAAGGGGAAAATGATGAGAGGTGAGGTGCGTGGCTTGACGAGCGATGCCATATTAACAGTATTGTGTAAAATTTTTTAGTGTATGTGTTTTTTGTTGTTATGACCAAAGCCTGAATTTGCTGAGATGAAATTGATCTTGGATTCGGATTTGGTGACCCTCACACACATACAGTATATGTACATAGTCAGACCCTCAGGCCTATTTTTTTATTAATTTATTTTTTTTGTGTGACTTTGTTATTATTATAATTATTGCTAATAAATTCAAGTGGAAAGTGTAGAGTTGAAACAACAGAAGAAGTAAATACTCGTACAACAAAGTGCAAAAAATAAAGAAATACAAGCGAACAGTAACCTGATAAAGAATAGAAGGATCAGTATTCTCTATGTGTGCGAAGAAATCAAGATGCAGTTGAAAACTTTAAAAATTTCCAACTATTATTACTTTGCTTGTTGGAAGTTTCTGCTATCTTGGTAGCATAGCATCGACTATCGGAGGAGCTGAAGAAGACACAGGAAATCGTCTGCGTAATGGTGAGTCAGAGGTCGTAAATGGCAATGAATCGGGCACAGTCTCAGAAAGGACCGGCCAAGCATAAGCACAAAGAATAGTGGAATAGTAAAGGAATGAAAAAAATTACTTTGCATAAATACTTTACAAATTCATTGGGATAAGGAAACCGAAACCGATTCTGAGAGTATTATAGCCAATTTCCATAAATAATTAGTTGCAGTTAAGTTTTCGAAATATCAACCCTTTCCACCACATTTGGATTAACTCTAACAGCTGATTTTTGTTTATACCAAATGGTACATAATTAGAACCGACTGCATTTCTATGAAAAGAAAGCCATTTTCCAGTTTCCCGTTTTCTATTGTACTTCGTGAAATACAGATTATATGTATTTAAGATAAAATGATAATAAAAGGCAAAGCGATATTCTGTAAAAAAAGAAAATTTAAGGATTGTTTCAACAGCAATTTGTACAAAATGTAAAAAAATTTTACATTTATAATACGGCTAGCACTTTTAAGGCTGGTACGAACGTCGGAAGAAAATTCCAAGGGAAAAATTTTAGTATTATTCTTTGTGTGTTAAATAGCACTTAGCATCGGAGAAATTTTGGCATTTGATAATTGGAAAAAGAAAACAATGCAGTCACATTTCGCTTAACCCCTTCTGACCTCATGTGCAGAATTATGCACATAATGTTTAAAGCTTTATAATACTTTTATTTTACTTTGTTGACAACACTTAGGACCTAATGTGCATAATTGTGCACATGCCGAAAAATTCAGAAAACTTAATAAATGTGTATGATTTGTCACACATTTCTTTTTATGATGTCCTTCTTACTAATAATTAGTAAACAAAAATAATTTCATTATCCATTAACAATAATTCAGGTCTGAAGGGGTTAAGAAATAAGAAGCACAAATATATTTCTGTTCAAAAACTCGGTTGCCTTGCGATCTTTTGTTAAAAAACAAACTTCAGAAAAAATAGTAATATGCGCAGAGAAGTTCTTGAGCACGTCGTACTGAATAAAACAAATATAACACAAATATTTTCTTGAGCACTTTTTAAGTGTTTTCTTATTTCTATTTTTCGAGACGTTAAGTTACTTACGTTTTTTACTAACTAATGTAGGAATACAACGGTAAGGCTGACCTTTTGTCGTAGTTCGAATTAAGTTGGTTTGAATGAACTGAATCAACTTTTAAATCTTATTCCAATTGCTTAATAATTTCAATTTAATTCTACCGTCAGTTTAAATAAGTGTCCGATGCCTGACATTTCGATTTTCAAGATTTTCAATTTGTTGAAATTTGAATGTGGCATATTTGTATAAAGAATCGGAGTTTATTTTACTTCGGAAGCAATGTACATTAAACTGAAATAGACGTCATCGAATCGACGAAGATGGGTCTTAGAGTATAAAGAATTAGAAGTGTCATCTAGGCTCCAAGACAGCCCCGGATGCCTTCTCATGTCTCCCCTGTAACACCTTCACAACGAGGCTTCCATAATTCCGGTTATGCAGAACAGTAAAATGTTCAGTAAACAATTCCTGCTGGGTTGTTACCGCAGGAATGACTCCTGCAGGCACTTGCTAGAGTTTGGGCCACCTCACAGGCGAATCAGAAGACCTCTCTTCAACTATACTGACGTACAGCTAGGCACTAAACACCATTCATCGGAAGACTCTCACACAATGAGGATTAAATGATTTCACACATATTCAGACATTCGTCCAATCAGTCGTTGTTCAGATGGAAAAGAAGTCTGGTCATTTGTTGATTTTTTTCATATATTACTAATACAATTTTTTCAATTATATTACCAGCTCAGTTTTTTTGCAAACAAACCGCTTCGTGACCTAAGTGACGTCAGCCCATAAGTTGATTCTGTTAAAATTCGCTCAGAACCGAATAACGGTCTGCAACGTAGCCCACCTCTAAAAATCTTTTCACCACACATCAGTAATTGCATTTCCCTCTTTGCTCCTATGTCCTTCCTATACTTCCGACTACCGAATGCCGTTAGCGGAGAGCAACCAATACCCATTGCGGTTGAGGAGCTTCAGCTGTCTCGTGAGACTTTGGGCCCGATTATGGTCTGGATATTGTAGCAGGTACTTATCCAGAAACCACCCGGCATACGAAACATATTTCCGGTATATGAAGGTGCCCGGCACTATACTAACCACCTATTCTCACGCCCTGTTAAACCCACTCAACCAACACTCCTCTCCCTCTAGACCCAAACTACTGAAACAGCACGTTTCCTGGGCCTACCGTTAGATTAGTTACAACAACAAGCAAAACTTTGTCCTAATAAAGTGATAATTTCCCACAAATCATTTGCTTGGAACGCTCCATCTTCAGTTTTGCAAAAATTTAATCCAATGGCAGCTCAGGCACCAAACCATATTTTTTTGAAGTGACATGAAGCAGTAGGCTGTTGTTCATTTTCTAAGACAACCTTAAGACACACACCACAAATTAAAGAAGAAGTTGGTTTCCTAGTTAAAGTTTAAATTTTATAGTTATAATTCTGGCCACAAAAATCTAAATTGAAATTCGAATTGAATGAAAAAAGTACTCTTCAGACCATCCAAAGGCATCTAAGAGTTACAATATGCACATTGCTGCAAATAAAATGCGCTTCCCCTTGGCTATCGCCAACCAACCCATCGACAGATCACACAGGTTGTGTAAGCAACCAATCCTTTAAATTGCATTCTCATCCAAAACTTAAAATTAAACTAATTTGCAATGTAACAACAGCAGCGCAAATTTCGTGAAGACAAACGGAAGGCAAATAATAAAAGCAGCAACAAGAAACCCATGGGCAACAATGGTGGACAACGTGAAGTTACTGAATAAATTATGCTACGCTATTTCAGAGAGGTAAAGGTAAAACTTTTCTATTGAATTGCAAATTATTGTATATGCAACTTCATGGCATAGCGAGGACTACAGCAGTGAGTTTGCTGTTACACGAAAATCGGAAGAGTTGCTAAAGTTTTTCCTGCAACACTGGCAAATGTTGCTCAATCAAGGCAATCAAGGCAAAGGAACGCAGCGCCAATAATACGTAGTAACCTGCCGGCCGGTCTACCCCCGTGGCCGGTAACAGTTGGAGAAAGTGATTTAGGGAGCGTACATTACTCTCCGCTGCCCTTGACGCCTTTTCATTGGCTCATAAATAATTTCCCAATACCTTATCTGTTATTTCTATTAGATTGGTCTGCAGTCAAAACAAATATTTCATTACGTGGCACGTCAGCCAGCAAAAACCCTGCCAAATTGAACAACAGGAGCTCAGAAGATGGCAATGTCTGCTGGCAATGGTGTGTGTGTGCTTGTATGTGCATATTTTGTTGCGTTATGTTGCGCTGCGACTGGCTGACACCTGTTGAATTGCATAGCCCCACAACTAACCGCCGTAGCGGCAATTGGTTTTGTGGCTCTTTGCGAGTTCGGAGCAAATACAGTATAAGCATTCGGCGCGCGACCACTCCACTTGCAGGTGAAAGATGTGATTAGAGAATTGCGGCTACAAGCACAGTGCTTTATTATTACAGATACGACACATCGAGAGTCGCAATTTAAAAATTTACACATGCTTTTCTAACAAATTTTCTCTGTAAAAAAGTTAGTAAATACACAAAATGAGCATTCTTTTTACTATTCATAAAAATGCATGCCTGAAAACTCTTTGGAAATTATTTTTAAAGAATTATGCATAACACACTGTATTTGTATCCTTACCGCACTCAAATCTAACTATTCTGGCCCAAATGTTAGTGGAAATCACGTTAAGGAAAGTAAAAGTAGTCATGGCAGACACTACATGCGCATTCGAGTGCAAATATACAAACATACCGCGAAAAGTGAAAACGAACATCAAAACATAATAAAAAAGTAAATTGGAGTTAAAAAAATCAAAAGCTCACGAAATTTTACTGGGGACGATGCCAGCCAAAAATAAATGTACCTGCAATTATCGCACGCGTTTTATACAAGAAAAGTGATTGTCAGCTCAGACGAAAGCGATTGAAATTTTTGCATTAGAGGTGAAGTGCCACATCCCGGTAGCACCAAATTTATGTTATGAAATGCATTAAATTAAATACAATATTAGCCTTTTAAATTTATCATTAATTTATGGATTTTTCTTTTTGATGAGAGACTGGGTTCCGATATATTTGTATGCTCCAAAAAGTGGCCATCAAATGAAGGTTATGAGAAAAGTGGTGGTAAGAACCCATACTCGCAAACTCTGACCATCCACAAAAAAACACCGCGGTATATTCAGGACCTTCGCTCAAATTTTTAAATTTTTATCCGATCTTGGATCAGCCATTTTAAATTTCGGAAAACTGTCAATGGATTAGTAATCAGCGAGCCCAAAAACTTCCTAGTGGGACTTTCTCACGTTTGCGGAACAACCTAGATTTATATCCGGCCAAAGACTATCATTCAAGCAGCATTCCTCCTACATGTACGGGGAATATTTATGCCGCTACAATAACAACACAACCTCCGAGTGGGAATCTTTGTGCGAATAGCTTAATGTAATTTATTGTAATAATTTACACTTCTATCGTAATCACTGAGTGGGCGTGGTTTTTATGCGATCCCAATAATATTTATCTATGAGTGGTGGCCTAAGTTTGGGCAAGTTTTTTTAAAGTGGGCGTGTCACACCATCCATTCATTTATCCATATTTCGATTGCGTAATATTTATTTCTTTTTTTGTTGGGTTCATAATTTGTACTAAATTTTAGTAACTTGGTTATTGAAGAATTCCCGCCATTTTCAATTCCAAAACTACCTTCGACAAGGAGTAATATTTTTACCAATTTTCGGAAAGCCATAGCTACATCGATTCTCTCATAATTGTGCTCATTTTCGTATATTTCTATGTGTACAGGTATCCCTTGTATAACGCGGTCTTATACAACGCGGTTTCGATATAACGCGATTTGGAAAAATTAGGTTTCAGTACAACGCGAAATTTAGGCTTATATAATGCGAAGGGGAAAATACATAATTATAAAATCTGGTAACACTAATTTGCGTACCACATATTTATAATATGTAATGTATCTTTAATGTAAACCGGGAATTACCCTTTTTTGCCTTAGATAGATAGAATAGATATTAATCTAGCACCTTATTACGAAATTGAAAAGGAGCTTAAAAAAACCACCCACTAAAAACTGATAACAGATTTTGCAATTATAAAACCAGTAGAAGAATCACAAGGTCCCACAACTAGTTTCTTATCCAATAGCGAAAATTATGTTGAAGAAATATCTTCTGATGAAGCTATTGCTCCCCCAAAACGCCCACGTGCAAAGATCTTTGAAGACAGTGAAACAGATTAATTACCATATGAAGTTTGAAGAATAACAATAAAGTTTTTAATAAACCTTTAATTTGTTTTAGTTTGTTTTTAAATTTTTTGTTTTGTGTTTTTAATTGTATTATAAAGTCTGAACTTTAGTATTGAGTTGAAATATCTGTTATTTTGTATGTATTTTATTTAAAAAAAAACCTATTGGAACATAACCCTCAAATTTATATGAAAACTATGTTTTAGATAACGCGGAATTACATAACGCGCAATTCTTCTGGAACGTAACTATCGCGTTATTCGAGGGATACCTGTACATCTATTTCGATTCCCTTATGCTGTTACATACAACCGTTAAGTGAGCAAAGCTATGTATTATAGACTTGAGCTCAAGCGCGTGGATATAAAAGAGTAGCCCTCGTATATGTATGTATCCCGTGCTTTGCGGAGTAATTTTCTTTCATATGACAGTTATTAATTTTTTTACCCCAGTGCAGTTACTTCTTACGCAACGGTAAATATAAATGCTTAAAATACGGTTTTTCTACTAACTAAAAAAATTTCTTGATCCTTTCAGAAATTGGGCAAAAACTTTACTACCTGAAAAAATTTCCGCCATCAAATTTTTCATTTTCCTTCTGAATTCAAAAACTTTGCTACATTTATGACTTTGTTAACAATATCATTAAAATAAAATTTTAAACAAAACACGTACGGAATATTCGGCAAAATAATTTAAATATTTTTTATTATCAAATTTCCCATTTTCCTATTTTAATCGTCTGTAAATACTCAGATGTGCATGGATGCACACACATATTTCGTTTCGAGAACGGAAAAGCCTTACTTGCATCACGCATGTCTTTTCATTTATGTATCTACCAGAAGCTTTTTGGAGTAAAGGCAAAGGCTGCTCTAAAAGTGCATATAACATTTAATATTAATCCTTCGGAAAACAGTATGTTTTAAAACGATGCCAACCAGAAATAAATGTACCTGCAATTATGGTACGCGTTTTATACCAGAAAAGTGATTGGCAGCTCAGACGAAAGCGATCGAGATTTTGGCATTAGGGATGGAGTGCCATATCCCGGTAGTTCCAAGTTTCTGTTTCACAATTCAATAAATTAAATTAAATATTAGCGTTTCAAATTTATCATTAACTGATGGATTTGTCGTTTTGAGTTAGTCAGCTTTTTAAACAAAGTAGTAGTAAACCCCTAAATTTTTATTTCACGGCCACTTTACGCAAACTCGGACATGAAAGACCCTGACAACCATCCACAAAAAAACCAGAGCGCTAGTTTTCAGAACATTAGCTCAAATTTTTAAAGGTTTCTCTGCCATCCTGAATCCGCCATTTTAAATATTTAAGAACTGTCATTGGATTTGCAGTAAGCGAGCCCAAAACCATCCGAGTCGGACTTTTTATGCGAGTAGCTTAATGTAATTTAATAATTTGCATTTCTATCGTAAACACTGCCGCTTATTTACAGTATTTTTATTTTGGAAGCACAAGATTCAAGCCTTATTTCGAGTACAGGTTGGGGTCTCTAACCCGTCAGATTTTTTAAAAGGTGGGGCGCAAAGACGCATAGGCTAAAAATCGAGTTCAGCGTGTACATATGTATGCATGGCAAACCACTAATAAAAATATGTAACAGTTATAAACTTAGTACAATATATATTATATCCACTGTATATGTAAGAAGATGTATTTTATGTTTCACAGTTTCAGTTGGCTTAGTTTCGAAAAATATTTTGTTAACCTAACCTAGAATTTATTTTTTTACGACTTTCAAATTGCATTTACTTTGAAATCAGAAATTTCTAATTACGTTTTTAAATAAATTTGAGTTATTGCTAAATTACTTACAACAACAAAATCAACACTTAAACATAAATGTTCGACTCACCTTTCTCGGACAAATCGACGAGAAACATCTTCATAAAGTGCACATTTTCGTTTAAAATATCAAAATAGTCAAAGCGAAGAATAATCGAATCCATGTTTCCTTTATTTCAGTTGAAAGTTGTGTTTATTTCATTTGAAATGGTTGAAAGTTTATAGAAAATCAAAAATATAAAAATAAAAAAAATTTAGTTAAAAAGAATTTGGGGACACAAGCAACGCGTAGGCCGCGGTGTGCGTCAGCAGTCTGAAGAGAAAAATTCTTTCGAATGCAATCGAACCAATAATAACGGATAGATGCATCATTTACAGTTTGCCAACGCAAACAAAAGGGAATGAGATAAAAAACAAGTAAGGAAGTGCTAAAGTTGACCCGGACCAAACTTTACATACCCCCGCACATTTTAGCAAAATTTTATTTTTGCTGGCTGTTCATTTTTGCAATCAAACAAAGTCATGTCAGTGACTTAAACTAACGGTTTTAACATATAAAGAGTTGGCGTGGTTTTATCCGATCTCAATATTTTTATGATAGATCTAAGTGTGGTGAGGAGCAATTCGTGTACCCAGTTTGGGCAAGTTTTGTTAGGCCGTTACCGAGACCAACGCACTTACCCAAAAGTAGGCGGGGCACCACCAATTTATCCAATTTGTGATTGTGTGTTTTCCTTTTTTTTTTGGTTCAACATTTGGTTCACCAAATTTATTTGCTTTGCTTCCTTTGAGAGATCGCGTTTATCGCGTGATTATCGGCGGGTTTCGTCCACCTATACCTTCGACAAACTTCGGACAGACATGTCTAAATCGAATCCTCTCATCATTCCAATACATATTTGTATTTATATGCTGTTACGTGAGTAAAACTATTATACCCACTTGCACAAGCGCGTGGGTATAAAATTGTAGCCCACTATATGTATGTATCCTGTGCTTTGCGGCGTACTTTTCTTATTACATTTTATTGCTTTTCCTTTCACACTTCAGTTATTTCTTACTAAACGGCAAATCTAAATGCTTAAAAGAACCGTTTTCTTATTAACTAAAAAAATTAGAACAAGAATATTTCATTTTCGTTTCGAATTCAAAAATTTTTCTTAATTTTGGATTTTATTAGTAATATCATTAAAATAAAATCTTCTAAATAAAAATCGTGTCATATATGTAACCTTAGAACTTTAGCACGCATTGACCGATTTGTTGTATTTATGATTCTTTATTGTATTTATGGTGACAAGGACAAGGTTTGATTGGAAGAAATTTGCCAGCTAATGGTGTTGAAGTTATATGTATGTACGCTGTTACTGAAAATCTTATTTATGGTCCGATATTGTTAATTTTCGAATCGTCAAAATCAGTAAAAGTATTTCTGAAGCCAAGTTATTACTAAAAATCGTATTTATGTTAGAAAAAATGTCTTTCCAAAATTTTCAAACAGAAATTTCCACCTTCCTCGATGTGTAGTTTTTTAGCTTCATTCAATAATAAAAGGTTGGTAAAGTTTGACAACTGATTTCGGATGCTACTTAATCCGTTGATGCATTTTGAAAGTAAGGGAAAAAAGGGCATGAGTTTATCCCCTTCCTGAAGAAGTAGTAAAAAATTGAAAAGAGGTCAATGTAACAAGAATGATTTTATGTTATTTTATTATTTTTATTTGTAGCTTCACCATTCTCGTGAATTTTTCACAAAGCATATAATGGTAATGTATGTATGTGATTGGCACCCATATGTGCCTAGTTACCGAGTTCTTTATACGCTATAGTTCATGGTATTTTTGATTGTAAAGCTTTAATTTAGTAATATTTCCCTAATTTGCTATAATTTTTTCAGGTATATTCAGATTTCGAGTATATGTCACAGCATAACACCAACTTGGTCCCACCAAATACATAGCATAACCTTCGCAGCGTGAATATTCGACCGAGGCGATGACGTAGATGCATGACCGGCAGACTTTCTTTTCTTTGGATTGCTGTAATTAATCCAATTTTCATCACCCGTCACGATGCGATGAAGAAAACCCTTCCTTTTTTGCCGCTGGAGCAGTGGTTCACAGGCGAAAAAACGCCGTTCAACATCCCTTGGTTTTAACTTATAAGGAACCCAAGTCCCTTGTTTCTGAATGATTCCCAAAGCATGCAATCGCTTGGAAATAGATTGGCGAGTCTTCGAAGGTTTTTGGCCTTCCTTCACGTGGACGGTCGTCAACATTAAAATCAGCGTCTTTGAAGCGACGCAACCAATCTCGGCACGTAGTTTTACTTAAAGCAGCAGCTCCATAAAATTTTTGTAGCTCTCGATGCGCTTCAGCCGCCGTTTTTTTTCTAATGAAAGAGGAAAATCAACACTTCCCGCAAATGACGATTATTCGGCACAAAATTAGACATTTTCACAAAACCAAAAGTGTGTGATACCAAAACAAAATCACTAATGTGTCGAAGCAGTTTGTTTACCATATGTCTAAGCTTGGTTTATGACGTTTAGGTTATGTTAGAATCGACTAGTACACAGTGCTGGCGGCACCTATTGACAAACAGCGGGAACTTAGTTGCGCACCTAATATAAAAGAAAATCTACGGTCTATTTGAATCACCCTCTGTGTTTTATTTATAAAAGAAAATCTACGGCCTTATTAAATCACCCTCTATGTATATGTCAATTGCAAGCAACGGTAGTGTGAATAAAGTTTTAATAACCTATTGCACTTATATACAAAATTACACTATGAAAACAAGATTTTGTTCATAAATTACATACAGTTTTTACTCTAAAGTGCTCCCCTTGAATAGTTTTGCTATTCCTATTGATATTTCTTTAAAGAATTACGCTCGTAAACCGGTTTGCTTTTTACCTTTTCTGTAGAACTTTTATTTTCAAGCAACTAAGATAAAGTGAACAATTTTGGTAAAAATAATAATAGCCAGTTTATATTCCACTACAAATTCATATCAAAAATCAAATTCATTCACAACATATGCATATATACACCATGTCAGTGCAGATGCTTGCAAGATACAAATGAAAATTTGTTAAACGGGGGTTCTTAATATTGTACATACCTGCTTGTGTCCATTGCTCGCTATTTGTCTGCCGGAATAAACCAACCCAATCGAAAAGAAGCTCCTTGTATGATGCCATGGCGTTCTAAGCAAAATTACATTCTAATATACCGTCCACATGAGCTACTCATTCAAAGCTTTTTAAAATTTGCAAATATTTTTAAAGTCATACAACCGTCATCAGCAGCAGCACAACCATTTAGCAGCTCCAAACCATCAGGAGCGGAATATCCATTTACACATCTGTAGGCAAACTATGTGTTGCATTACAGTGGTTCCATTCATTTATGTAGATGTCGAATCTTTGGAATGGACGCTATGGTAATAAATCGCACAAAGCACCAAATATTTTATATTATCATTTGTATTCATAATTCGTGTGTACATACTTACGCTCTCATATTCTTCCACACATTTTGGCTTTTGCATTTGCATTTTAAATTCACAACCGATGGTCACCAATGTCACTGTGCGCATATTTTTCGTTTAGCTATCACTGGCCATTTTAATATTAACGCTTTCCAAAGTAAAACCGAACGTAACTATTCATAGGATGATATTGAAATAGTAAATTTTTACAAGCGTTATCCACGCAAGGCTACTTACTCTTCATGGAGGGCATTTTACAAATCTCCAGCGCTATCCATCCCATATATCTCACAAAACGCAGCTTGTATCTTCACGCACTCAACTACAATATTAAGCCCATAAGGGGCTTCTGATTAACCAGACCTTGTAACGATAATCGTAGAAGCCTGTCGCGTTTACGTCTACGACGTCATCCATTTACATGCCGTATTGTGTCTATCGAATTATGCGCGCTCTTCTCAAATGCTCGTCAATCGTTGATATACTGAACACAACGTACTCTGCGCGAAAAGCTAAGAATCAACAAAAGTCAGAAACTCCCTCTACCCCGCTAATAAGTAATGGTGCCACTACATTCCCGGCCCACACATTTTCTGCGTTCACACACACACCCGCCATCGATCAATGAATGTGCCGAAGTCAATCTCCAATCACCTGCCCGTTCGCTTCGCCTACGTACAAATATCATCGCATTCATTGATTTAGTGATGAATCAGAACATGCATATGTGTTCATATGCAAAACATGGTTAAAACTGGACCTGCAGGAAATTGATTGGAATTGTTGTGCTTTTAGTGAATTTTGTGCGGCTATTATACAGAAAATGTCAGTTGGCCCATTGCTTACCTTCTTAAATTCGGAGTATTTAAAACAAAAATAAACTCCTGTTGGGTGTTTCGCCGAACTCCTCCCCCTATTTGTGGCGTGCGCCTTGATGTTGTTCGACAAATAGAGGGGCCTACAGTTTTAGGGCGAACAGCAAATGGTATTTTTATAGGGTGCTTTTTCATGGCAGAAATACACTCAGAGGTTTGACATTGTCTGCTGAGGGGCGACCGCTATTAAAAAGAGGTTTTTCGGAATATTAGATATTAGACACAGCCTTTTTACCATTGCAAATTCGAAATTGGAACAAATCATCAGTAGAAAGTTAAAGTTAGGCAAAAAAAAATATTTACACGAGCATTTGGACATTTTTTTAAGTAGTATAGTAAAAGACTGAATACTAGTTCAGAAAAATCTTTTTGTTTTTATATAAGTACATAATACTCGTAGATGCTACTCACGACTCCTCCGCCCTAAGAGCCTTTCTAGCTGAAAAAAAGTAATCAACTCAACAAATTTTGTTGCCCAACACAAATTTTTCTTAAGTCACTAAACAACATGAACTCAACTCCAGCTTGGTCTTCTCTATTCTATATAACCTTTTTTTTCTTATATTCGTTACTTTGTAATTCTGAGCGTTTTAGTTTGGGCAGTGCCAAAAGTCATTTTATCAAGTTGTTACGGCCTAGTCATATTATATCCTTAATAGGTTTATTCGGAAAATATAAAACGTAAACCCTCACCGGTTAAATCGACCCATTAATATGATATCTATAAAATTACATCTAGAGAGTACAGTTGTTCCAGGAAAATTTGCTTTTAAGTAGTTAATATATACCCCGAGTATAA
Source organism: Anastrepha ludens (assembly GCF_028408465.1). Classification (NCBI taxonomy): domain Eukaryota; kingdom Metazoa; phylum Arthropoda; class Insecta; order Diptera; family Tephritidae; genus Anastrepha; species Anastrepha ludens. The sequence continues at coordinate 3,357,535 of NC_071499.1, read as the reverse complement.
ACTAAATCGGATCATAAATACGATTATAAATATCTACCATAGCACCGCCCGGTTGGTTTATGGGTATATGTAAAATATATTTTTTCCTTGTAAAGCATGCCACTTTAAGTGAAAATACAAATCCCGAATATGAACCAAACCATCCCTTAAATAAATGCTTTCGTAATATTTCAGCGCCATATTTTTTGTATTTTTATTTTGTATTTATTTATTTATTTAGTCAAACACACCAGCATACGTTATTTTTATAAAGTAAACTGAGGAATCTAAAACCTACACCTCTCTACGTTTTCTAGGTTAAGTTGAGTTTTAACTGAAAAATTGTCAAAGCCTTAGTTACCAAGCACAACAAGTAAATAATTTCAAGTAAACATCGAGCTCGGTAAACTCCAAAATGTGTGTTTGATAGTACTAATTAATTTTTTTGGTTTTTTGTAAAGCAATAGCAGAAGCTATTAGTAAAGCAAGGCTTTAAACTGACTACATATGATATACTTAAAAATAAAATCGGCTTTGTCTTTTTTAAAATTACTCTAACTAAAGTGTGCTCTAACTCAGGACTATTATTGCCATGCCTTAAATATGTATTTTAACGATATGGGACAGCGATTTGACGTATGCCGACAATATTTTGACGGCTTTTGAAATTTAACAGAGACTACACGTAAAAACGTTAGGGGGCTGATTTGAATTCGGCTGTTTAACAGGGCTGCAACATCAACATTGATGATGTATATAAAACATCGATTTTTATTATCAGATATTTTTTTAACATAAATGGTTTGCTGTTTGGGGTCGATATTCACTATTTTCAATAGTTATTATATTTTTAAATTAAGAGTATAATTTATTTATTTCTAATAAAGTATATTTTGATTCACACTTCTTAGGACTGTAGCCCTTCAATTGCTGACGTAAAAATTAAATATGTATTTGTATTTATTTTATGGAAAAATTTCTCCATGTCTCCTACTAGCGTTGTGTGGCTTATACTCGATGTAGTATCGAAGACCTGTACCTCTCACAGTGGAGATTTCGGTTAAGTCTGTGGCGTAAAATACCTTGCTTAGTGCTTATCCGCCCCTTCATTACAACCGGCGCTTAACGAATACTTGTATTGTTGTGTAGACACTATTGAAATTTGTTACATTGCGTTCACACCTGGCAATAGTTTTAAAGCAATAAAGATTAGGTATGATATGTGATTCGGGGAGTGAGGGACGCGTGGGGTTGTCGACGTTGGACCTGCTGCGCGATCCACTGTGGTTGTTGCGGCCTGATGGTGGTGGGCGGCCGCGCCTCCGCGGGCGGTAGTGGGTGCAGAGCTCTGCAGCAGGGGCCAACGTAGGCAGTTGTCCACTCACGGGTGGTGCGCATACCGGAACATCTCCGAAAATGGCACCAGCCGTTGCAAGAATTGCACTGGACTGATACCAGATTCCGAGGTATTACGGCCTGACATACGGAACAGACTGTGCGGGGGACCAGGAGCTGCTGGTTTGTCCCCGCACTGGGGTTGGAGCAGGAAGGAAGGGGAGGGGTTGAAGGGGAGTTGTGTTGCTCCGATAGGCTCCTCACCGTGGAGGTGTGGGTAGTGGTGGCGGTTGATAGTGCCGGCCTATCAGGGGGTATGTTAGCCGTGGAGGCATCAGACGCCTGCTGGCGGGAGCAACACGTGGCCACATACCGTGTGGACCACTCCCTATGTGACTTAAGACCCGAGCAGGTCTTAAGGTGGCTCCACCCGTTGCACTTGTTACACCTAACCGAGGTGGAGTTCGGGTGAAGCCGTTTGTGGCAGACGCAGCAGTGGAATACTTCTGGCCCAGGGTTGGATTCGATTCCAGCCCTGAGGAGAAGTATTTGGAGCAGGATTGCTGCGAGAGTTTGCTCCTGTGACGTAAGGGGTGGGATGATATGAGTTTCACTAGACAGGGCTAGTATACCTGGGGCGGCAGCCCTTGGTCGGGAAAAACCCGAGTCATTCCGGTACGTCGAACCGGCTGCCATGGGAATGAGCAAAAGCTAATTGGGCCGGCTTCACGGAATTCAACGAGGACACCTTCGCCGTTCTTCCCACCCCCACTGATGTGCGCGTAGGCGAACGCGCATTCCACAAGGTGCTCACAGCTGCTGCGGCTCGCTTCGTTCCTGCTGGAAGCTATAAGGACATTCGTCCTCATTTCCCAGCCGAAGCAGCCAGTTTAGCAAACGAGCGTGACCACCTACGCCAGGCCGATCCCGGGGATCCCCGCATAAGGGATCTCAATGTGGAGATCCGGCAACTGGTAAATCAGCATAAGCGGACTAAATGGGTTGAGCACCTGAAGACCTGCAACCTCACCTCTGGGGTGAGTAAGCTCTGGTCCACCGTTAGGTCCCTGTCAAACCCGAGGAAGCACAACAACAAGGTGGCTATCACCTTCAACGGTTGCACTTCGTCGGACCCGAAGAGATGCGCGAGCTATTTTAGCCCGCTTTTCATATTGCATCCTCCGGGCGACAGAACCAAACGTCGTGCTACCAGAAGGCTGCACAAACTGGCGAACGACAGTGCGCCACTTACTTTCTCCGGTGATGAAGTTCAGGGGGCCATCAACAAGTCGAAATCATCGAAAGCCATTGGCCGTGACGGTTTAAACGCGCTGATGCTGAAGCATCTGGGACCCCCGGGAGTAGGATTCCTCACAAGGGTTTTCAATCTGTCCATGGCCACTCTCATCATCCCTGACAAGTGGAAAGCAAGGAGAGTGGTCCCACTACTGAAACCTGGGAAACCCGCCAACCAAGGGGAGTCTTATCGGCCGATAACTCTCTTTTCCCCAGTAGTAAAGACACTTGAAGCCCTCCTACTCCCACTCTACACGAAACACCTGGCCCCAGCCCCACATCAGCACGGTTTCCGACGAGTGCACAGCACCACAACCGCACTCACCGCCATAAACGCCCAGATAAATCGCGGGCTTAACCAAAACCGCCCCTGCGAGATGACTGTCCTAGTAGCGTTGGACTTAAAAAAGGCTTTCGATACAGTCAGCCATTCCACGCTACTAGATGACATTTATCAGTCGACACTCCCGCCAGGGCTGAAGAGGTGGTCCGCGAACTATCTGAGTGGTCGGCACTCGTCAGTGATATTTCGAGATCAAATTTCAAAGCAGAGAAAGATTAAGCAAGGTGTACCGCAGGGTGGTGTCCTTTCTCCCTTGCTGTTCAATTTCTACATCTCGAAGCTCCCCCAACCACCAGCGGGAGTTTCCCTGATCTCATACGCTGACGACTGCACGATAATGGCGTCGGGCAATGACATCGATGGCCTGTGTTCCAAAGTGAGCAACTACCTCACCGACCTTTCTCGCTTTTTCATTGCGAGGAATCTCCAACTTTCCCCCACCAAGTCCACGGCGACCCTCTTTACAACCTGGACAAAGGAGGTCAAGCTGTCCCTTAAGGTAAAAGTCCATGATACACCAATTCCGACGGTAAATAACCAGACAATTTTGGGTGTAACCTTTGACAGCTTGCTCTCCTTCACTGCGCATACAACCGCAATTGCCACAAAAGTCCAAATACCGCCAGACTTGTCAAAATACCGCCATTCCGACAGCGACCGGGTGCCTCCTGATGTCTCCCATCCAACACCTTCATAACGAGGTACAAATGCTCCCAGTTGTGGAGCACAACAAACTGCTCAGCAAGCAGTTCCTGCTTGGATGTTACCGCAGGTCTCATCCCTGCAGACACCTGCTTGAGCCCGAGCCGCCTCCCAGGCACGTCAGGAGACACCTCCTAGACTACGCTGACGAAATCCAGGACAAAACTGACCGTAACCTACTGGACCGGACAGTATTTAGACAGCCAATAAACGACATTCACCGGGAGACCGTTACCACCTTCTTGAACTCCCGTCCTGTGAATGCCGTAATCGGAGTCCAACCACCACCTATTGCAGACGAAGAGCTCCAGCTTCCCCGTGAGACTCGTGTAACACTGGCACAACTACGTTCCGTACTGTAGTAGGTTAAACTCCTACATATCCAGAATCGACCCCGACATACCAAACACATGTCCGGCATGTGAAGGTACCCCGCACGACACTAACCACCTCTTCACATGCCCCCTCAAACCGACTCATCTAACCGCCCTTTCCCTCTGGACCCAACCTGTCGAAACAGCATGTTTCCTGGGCCTACCCCTAGATGAGCTAGACGAAGACGACCGATGATATGACTACACTGACAGGGCTACCTATGCTGTTAACAACAACAACAACAACAACAACAGGTATGATATGTATGTGCTTATGTGTCGAGCATCTCCTCCAATTCGTGGTAAGTGCTTTGATGTGGGGCACAAATGGAAGAACCTACAATTTCATATCGCCTCCAGACGGCAAATGGTTTTTTATGAGGAGCTTTTTCATGGCAGAAGTTCACTAGGACGCTTGCCATTGCCTGCCGAGGAACGACCGAAAAAACTTTTTCTATCCATGCCCACAGTGGGTTCCAAGCCTGCTGATAATTATCTCCACGGCTTAAACATCCTGACAATAATTATGTATAACAATTAATTTGGGCCAAATGTCGAAGGCGAACGTTGACTTACGAGTTGCAACAATACGCGTTTTGCGCAAGATATGTAAGCTAAAAAATAAAACAAATAAAGAAAAGAAAAATTACATACACAACGAAAGCGAGTACAGACTTAAAGCACATTTATTGAAGAATATACTCTGGGAGATGGCGAAAGGGACTTCCAAAATTTCACTCTCTTTTCGATATAAAAATTCGGTACAATTTTGAGTCCGGTATGCATATGTAAGTTAATATATGAATTGACACCCCGAATTTTGTATATTTTTCCATGTAGGTAATGTATTTTAATCCTACATCCGAAAACCGCTACTTCATTTGTCGCGATTTGCTTACCAAAGTAAGCAGATAAACCGTACAATTTCGGCTGATTAAATCCAAATTGATACCACATTTACATAAGTATCACATTTTTGCTTATGTGAATTAAGGACTACAATACAAAAATGCCACAAAAAATACTCATTTTTAAATAAATAAATTTAGAAAAGTACATATTTGACAACACTGAGTGAAAATTAGCAGCGTCATCTAGCGATAAAAGTTGAAACCGACATCTTGTGGCAATAGATTTCAACGTCAACACAAGCTTTAAGACAACGCATATTATTTATATTTCTTCGGGAGTGTGCATTGAAATTTCTGTCATTTTCGTTAAAAAAATTTTCATACGACTTTTACGATTTGCTACGAAATCCGCCGAACGCGAGGCAACTGCAAAGATTCGACAAACACAATCAGTTAAATAAAGCGAATGCTACGATAGGGTCAGTGGTGCAAGGGCTCAAGATCAAAGTTCGAGTTAGGCGTTGTAAAAAGTAGAAAACCACGTATTATTTGTAAAAGATGGCAGCGTCCGCAGGAGTAGCTGACACTAGTAGCAAAGTGGCCAGCGATGAAATATCCCCGTCAATATTGCTGGGCATAGTGGAGGAGATAATATACAGCCCTCTTAATTTGGCACTTGTAGCTGTAATTGTATTTCTGTTTTACAAAATAGTGAAAGATCGCTATGAGGTGCCCAGAGGCAAATCGGGTGATGGATCACCGCCGGCGCCTGAACTTCCAAAATTACGACGTGATTTTAGTATACAAGAGTTGCGTGCATATGATGGAAATGGGCCAGATGGACGTATCCTGATTGCAGTGAATGGGAGCGTATATGACGTCACAAAAGCAAAACGATTCTACGGTCCAGGTATGTAAGCGGTCTGGAGTAAAATTAAAGCAGAGCAATTTGTCAAAGATGTGTAGATAACATATGGTTGCAACTTTAGGGTTACTTATATTCATATCAGATTAGTATGCAAGTGTATGAGTGTATCTACATATGTATGGGCAATATTGAATGTAAAAAAACTCCACAAAGGAAAAGACGGCCGGCCGGTGCCGTAAATAATATCATGTGATGCAGTGGCACATACTCAGCAGGAAATTGGAATGCAATCAAATTATGTTCCTTCTAATTCAGTTCTACGTACTGGAATAACTCGTCTTTTATACGGCCAAAGACTTTTATTTCAGCGATCCCCCTGCAACCAAGTTTATGTCGGTAAACCCCACCTAATCTTTTTCAAGCTAAATATATCTCGTTTTTGCTTGTTTGCAAAATTTAATAAAAGTAGTGATTAGTGAAAACAAGCTTTTAAAATACATTTATATTTCAAATTAAAAAAATATTGTTATAGCAGAATTTTAATAACTTAATTGAATTCTCAATCAGTATTAAATATTCGACAACAACACCTGTTCTGCGGGACATACTCGTATACTTACATACGAGTATGTGCTGTAAATAAATTTGAGCGCATGTACAAAAGATTAGATTTCAGATATTGCAAGTCATTTCGCTTAAAATTTCATTCTGATAATTGTCGAAACAGACACATAAAAATACTCTGTATTACTTGCTATTTCTAATTAAAATTTAATTCCTGCTTATCACTGCTCTCGTTTCTCTTTTACTTTACAATCCATTGTCCGATTATTTGAAACTTCGCTTATTCTGAATCAAATTCTATTAGTAAGACAAATTTCAACTCGGTTTAAAGAAAAATTTTTATTTGAAATTAGATTCCAAAAATTTAGCCTGCAACTCTTTTGCGAATTACTATTACCGCGGCAACATGAAAACTAAAACAGTTTTTTTGGAATGCTTCTGGGGTGAATGTCCCTGGGCGGATATGAATTCGATTCCTTCGATAAATATATTGAGCTGCGCCGATCGTCTGCCTTTTTAAATTAATTAGATTTTTAACTATAATGTTATTCATAGATCCATTTTTATGCGCATATATTTGGATTAGTTAGTATGCAAAAATGTATGATATGCTCAATTTCCAAACACACATTTTCAAAAAAATGGCGACGCATAGTAACTATGTGTGGGGCTCTGATTTAAATTCCTACTCAATTTTCAACTTGAGTAAAAATTAAATGCTTATGCTTATTACTTCTACTGGTGTCTGTGTAATAGATGTCAAAACGCAAACTTAATTTATGTGCATACGTGCATGTAGTGTGTATAAATCTAAGTAATTTCAAAATATTCGAATTTTAAATTCAGCCACCCGTCGATCAGTTGTCAACTAAGAAATCAGCTATTTTTATGCATACAAACTCCCTTCGTTGGGTGTTCCGCCGAGCTCTTCCTTTTTTTCGAGCGCGTCTTGTTATTTTCCACAAATGAAGGAACCTACAGTTTTATGCCGCATCCGAACGGAAAGTGGCTTTTATGAGGAATTTTTTCCATCATAGGAATACACTCGAAGGTTTGCCTGCCTCGAACTACTGTTTAAAAAACGTCTATTATCCGGCTACGGTGGCCTACGACATGCATACATATTATGGTATAATTATTATTATTATTGATGTATTTTCTACAGGTGGACCGTATGCATCTTTCGCTGGGCGAGATGCTTCTCGAAATTTGGCTACTTTTAATGTGGAACCTAATAATAAGGAGGAGTATGATGATTTAAGTGACCTAAATGCTATGGAAATGGATTCGGTGAGGGAATGGGAAATGCAATTTAAAGGTACTCAATGATATGGCATAGAAATTAGAAGATTTATATAAAGTGGTTATTTTTTAGAAAAATACGATCTGGTAGGCAAATTATTACGCAAAGGAGAACAACCGACCAACTATGACGATGAGGAAGAAGATTCTAGCGAGATAGTCACTGAAAATATTGCTACTGCCGCCGCTTCTGCCACTGGCACAAATGCTGAAGATGAGGGTGTTCGAAAGCGTGTCGCTAACTCAACCGAAGAAGAAGTTAAATAAATAGTGGTTGTCTCGCGGACTTTTCGTCATAAAACTATTGATAGATTTAAAAAATTTTAATTTACTAAAAATTATTTAATTAAACATTGAAAAATTATCGAAAAATGTTTATATGCTTATCACAATACGGATGGAAAGATAAAAAACAGAATGTTATCAAAACACTCATGGTTTTCTACGTTACTTTTGTTTTGAATGCGCTCTTAAATTAGCAGTTGTAGTGCTTGTCATTTATAAGCTTTTGAACTTGTGAAACTCGATTTTTCATATTGCTTATAAAGTCCGCGTGTGGTTGGGTGTATACGAGAAACATCAATTCTGAATTTAAGTTATTTTGGGAAGTAGCGAAGGGAAGAATTGTTTGCACATGTTAATTTACTTAATTTTAAACTTGACTAAATTATTTGATACCTTGGTTCTGAAATATAACATTACCACATGTGCATATACTTATATATTGTACAAGTAAACATATTTATAGAAGCAAATAAAATAAATATTTTTCAAACTTACCATTTTAAATTTTTAGAGCTCATTGATAATTTGCTTTAAAGCGAATACATATACATACATACATAAGATAAAGTCACTAGAGCATAAACAATATTTTAGGGTACTATTTTTGCGACTTTGTGGTTTGAATATCAAAATTTAAAGTGCTTCGTGTTAAATTCTGAAAGCATGAATTATAAAAATTCCTCTAAATGCAATATTTTGAAGAAGAAGATAAGAAAGTATGCGCATAATTTGTTGTTTCATATTTTCTATTGCTTTCGCTTGCTCTTCAAAGAAGTCATTTCTCTTATGTTTACATAGATTATATTAGCAGTGTTGACGTCACAGCCTATTTAGGAGCCACAATCTTGTATACTATCATTCTTGCATATAATCTATCATCCCTGTCGTGCACGTAAATTCTTTCCAGAAGCACCGCCATACATATACCTATGTACGTATAATGACTTACATTCGAGTGTATTGGTATGCATATATTCGGACAGACAACGCGCTGACGTCGTCCGCATGCAGAATATCTAACAAAAAATATGAGCAAATTGATATCAAATGTGCTTATAACCAGCGGTGCGGGCGTGTGGCATCAGACCGTTAACCAACTCTTAACAAATTTGAAAGAATCAGCTGACGTAACTTGGGTTATGGCAGCGGTTTGTTTACGAAAAAAAAAATACAGTCTTCCCTCATTATAATTCGTTGACGTCTAAACAACGACTGATTGAACGAGTATAAAGGTCTGATTATGTATAATTAGCACAAAATTATAAATCTTAAGATTGATTATGCTAGGCACACAATCATATATAGAAATCAGGATTTCTTAAAAAAACCAATCATTGCTATTTACAATTTTTTTATGTCGATTAATATAAATATGTTTTACATATACATCTGTAGACATATTACTTTTGGTATTGCTGTATTCGAAATGTCACTTGACAAAACTTTCAGCAAAATCTAAATTCAGTAGATTGCTAATTTTTCATAACTTATGCTAATTTCCGGGCATAGGCAAAACGCAGAATTTTATCTACGGTGCACAGAATACAGAATGCGGCGCATTCCGAAAATCGCTACTTTTTTCGCAATTTTGGCAAGAAATTTTGTTTACCCTTTCTCTCTTACATGATTTGTCACTGATTCATGGATTACTATTATTTTTTAGTTTTAAGTTTAAGTTTTAATGCATTTTGTTGCATTGCAACTTTAGTAACCGGCTTTTTCTGATTTCTGTTCATTGCCTACTTCTGCCAATCAATTGCGTAATTAAAACCCACTTTTAAGTTAAAACGCCCAACTCCATTCTTAACTTTTTCTGGTTATTATTAAAAGTTTGTTAGGTTCGATTCTCTGTTATGGTTTACTTGTTGTTGTTGTTCCAGCTTCAACTTCACCTTGGCTGTGCAACATAGTTCATTCTTTTCTTTTCTACTTTTGTATGGCGAATAAGTAATTCGAGCAGTCTTTGCGAAGTGAATTACGAATGAGATAGCAAATTTACGAAAAGGAGTGCGTATTGTGCATAGATGACGTATTGTGCACTGTGTAAACATAGCATATGTATAATTTGATACGATTTTTTAGAAAGTCGATCGTTGTGCTAAAGAACACACTTTACAATCGTTTCTTTTTGACATAAGGACGGCAAAGAAGTGTCAGTGGAGATATACGTATTTTAGTTCGTCTACCTTGCAAAAAGTACATTTGGACGGCATTATTTTTTCTGTTGAAGAAAACATTTCAATACTTTCAGGTAAAAACTTTTCACGAACTTTCTTCGTTGTACTATTTGCAGTTTGATTAGCTACCGATAATTGCTTCAATGGGAATACTCAATCCTGTTTTCAAAATTGATTCGTGTTTTTTTTTATCCGTGTATCGACTTATGTAATTCAGGCAATAGAAGAGGTTTAGGGTTTAATAACTCAAATGTGTTTATATATTATTGATCGCTTATTGATTTCTCGCAGAAAAAAATGTTTCGTGCACCGCTTGTGAAGGTCTTACAAGGAAGCTTCGGTTCACCTACACATCGGATCGCAAGTAAAGCTGTTCACACTAGCGCTGTGGTCGCGCAAGCTCCAGCCAAGGCACCCGAAAAAATCGAAGTGTTTGTGGATGATGTCCCTGTTAAGGTTTTGCCCGGTACAACTGTCTTGCAGGTGATTTTACATCTTTTATACAAAGGCATATGTAAATATGAATTAAATATATGTATTATCGATTTTACAGGCATGTGCTGTCGCTGGAGTGGAAATCCCTCGATTTTGTTATCACGAACGACTGTCTGTTGCGGGTAACTGCCGCATGTGTCTTGTGGAAGTTGAAAAAAGTCCCAAGCCAGTAGCAGCGTGTGCCATGCCAGTTATGAAGGGTTGGCGCATAAAGACTAACTCCGAAATGACAAGGAAAGCTAGGGAAGGGGTAATGGAATTTCTACTTATGAATCATCCTCTGGATTGCCCAATTTGTGATCAAGGTGGTGAATGCGATCTTCAAGATCAGGCAATGGCGTTTGGATCAGATCGTTCGCGGTTCACTGACATTAACCATAGTGGCAAAAGGCAAGAATATGTGGTTAATTAGTGATAAACCATATAGATCATATTTTTTTACATAGAGCGGTAGAGGATAAAAATTTCGGTCCACTTGTCAAAGGAGTTATGACTCGTTGCATACACTGCACACGTTGTGTGCGTTTTGCCTGTGAAGTTGCAGGTGTAGAAGATCTTGGTACGACTGGACGTGGTAATGACATGCAAATCGGAACATATGTCGAAAAGTTATTCCTGTCTGAGCTTTCTGGAAACGTTATAGATTTATGTCCCGTTGGAGCTTTGACAAACAAGCCATATAGGTACTGCATATGACATAAAATTCTATAAAATGTATATAAAATATTATCTCTCAAATAGTTTCGTGGCTCGCCCATGGGAAATTCGCAAGGTTAGCAGTATTGATGTTTTGGATGCAGTGGGCAGCAACATTGTAGTAAGCACTCGTACAAATGAAGTGCTTCGAATTGTACCACGTGAAAACGATAATATAAACGAAGAGTGGCTCGCTGATAAATCTCGTTTTGCATGCGATGGCTTAAAACGGCAGCGCTTGGTCGCTCCCATGGTCAGAATGCCGAATGGTGAATTGCAAGCCGTAGAGTGGGAGGGAGCTTTAATATCTGTTGCTAAAGCTATCAAAAATGCAAAAGGAGCCGTGGCGGCTGTAGCTGGCCAACTAGCTGATGTGGAATCGCTTGTAGCTCTTAAAGATCTATTAAACCGTAATGGAGCTGAAACTCTTTGCACCGAACAGAACTGCAATATTAAAGGCGCTGGTGCAGATTTACGATCGAACTATGTTTGCAACACAACTATAGCAGGTGTGGAATATATAATTTTTTTTTTTTCTTATATTTAGTATTTTATTCAATATCATAGGTCTTGAGGAAGCAGATGCTGTACTGCTCATTGGCACAAATCCGCGATATGAGGCTCCCTTAATAAATACACGATTGCGTAAAGCTTACATAAATAATGAAATGAACATTGCCTCTATTGGTCCAAAAATAGATCTGTCATACAACCATGAGAACTTGGGAGAAGATGCTAGTCTAATAAATCAAATTTGCAGTGGCGCACATCCCTTCTCAAAAACTCTTGAAAGTGCTAAGAAACCTGTTATTTTGCTGGGAGCAGATTTGCTGGAACGACCCGATGCAGCTGGCATACATTCAACGGTGGCTTCATATTGTAAAAAACTTAACAAACAAGTAAGTTTATTACTGGTATAGGATGTGTAAAAGAATTTAAGCATGCGACTTCAATTTATTGCTTCTAAGTTCCATAATCGAGATACGATGTGGACAGAATCAGTTGTGTATATATACAGGGTGGACCATCTAATGTTTGAAACTTCAAGAAGCTTTAAGTAAGAAACGAAAAATTTCCTTTCAATGTGGGTATTTAAAAGTGCAATTCTAACGTTTAATTACGAATCACATTTTCATTCAAATGACTTCCGCGGTTAACGTTGTAGTGGCTCATACGACGAACCCAATTTTCCAACTGCATCCATTTTGGACTGTAAGGGGCTGTACTTGATCGATGGCAGCCTCAATATCGTTCTTGAAAGCGTCAACTGCTACTGGAAGATTTGTGTAGTATTTATCTTCAACTGCTTCCTACAAAAAGTCTAATGTTTTTGTAGTCCAAAAGAGTGCCGCGTTTCAAAAATTGCACGAAAGACTCTTTCCTTTTATCGAATTTAGTCGTAGTTTTCTTACAGTAAATTTTTAATATTCCCCTACATCATTCAAACGCAATCTAACCCATTTCGTAAACAACAGATATTAACCTAACTTTCTATCTTAATTAGGAGTGGGACTATTTTCGAATAATATTCGAATAAACATTATTCGAATAAAACGAATAATACTATTCGTTTCAAATAATTCGAATAGTTCATTATTCGAATACCTTACTATTCGAATACCTCACTATTCGAATACCTTACTATTCGAATACCTCACTATTCGAATACCTCACTATATATTCATTTATATCAGGGAGAAAATGCTTTTAAAAATATAAAAATTACATTGACCCTTCTCATGGTGCTAATCAGTTTTTCTCGATTTTTGAACATTGTGATTTTTTGATTTGACCGCTTCATGTTTCAATTAGCTAATATGATAAGATTTCTTTGGTATTGTTCTTGACAAAACATCGACAGGTATACATACTTATATGTATGTGCATAACTAAATGTGCATAAAAACATCAGAGCGTTTCTAAAAAAATATTTGGTTTTCCCTCGTAACAATTCTTGTGCTTAGACGCCTTAATATTAATATTAGGTGGGCCCGCACTGCACTTTTCAATTTCCCATATAAATTGTATGGAGAAATATGATTTCACATTTTCTATGTCCGGATCGGTTTTAACATTCTCGGTAACGGATCGAAATAATGGTTGTCTCTCAAACGATAAATATGGAGCCTTAAAATCTTCTTTTGCTTAATCTACAGATTTAGAAGTTATTCAAGGCCAATAATAGGATAGAATTATATACTTATTTATGTACACATGCAGATTGCTTTGAAATTGGATTGATGCGCAAATGCATGTGTGTATGTATCTATGTATGTATGCAATTTCAAAAAATTACGCTATCAAGAAATTAAATAAAAATATCACTTACTTTTTGTTGCTAATGTGTGCACAACAGATACATGACAACAACAACAGATACATACATGACATATGTATGTATATGTACATGTACCTACCCTGCTGAGTGGTCAATAGTAGGTAGATATTTCTTTGTATATTTAGTTATAAGACACTATTTGTGATAAATAATTATCATAGTAAATGGTTTTTGAAGTATTTATATACGTATGCTTTTGCTAACGCTCTTCCTTTTAAAGTAAACAATTTTTTTTAATTCGATAATAAAATATATATTATTTATTTCTCTTAAAGAGAAGTCTGAAATAGATTACGTATTTCAGTGTCACATGAAGTTTATTGCCTGAAATGTCCATCTACATATATAATTCTCATCGCCAGTTACCTAAGCGTATGCATGGTCGTAGGACTGTCTGCACTCGTTTATCGGGCTTAGGTCAGTCAGTAGCAGGTAGAGTATATGAGTATATGTACATATGTGCATATAATAGTACTGCGAAAAGCAAAAAAAAACCTAAAAGAAAATAATTTCATGCCTCAAGCAAGAGTAGTCCGCTAATCTAAGTAAATATTTACCAAAATATGAAACAAAAACAAAGCGCCGACACAATAAAAAGTAGGTAGTATTTTCATTTAACACGTTCCCTGTCCGCTTAGCCACATATGGTTCAGTAAACGTGCGCCTGATAAGCACTGATACGTTCCATGTGTTTCATGAACGTGCAGAAGCAAAAATGTCCCTCTACGCTCATGTACCATATGTGTTTCAGGTAGAAATACCCTACATCCGTTTTTTTTAATTATTATTATTACTAAAGCTATCCTATGACTACAAAAAAACAAATTATTCAAAAAACCCTGTTGGACTTGTCGGTCAATTTTGCATTTTTGTATTGCGGCAGGGAACGTGTTAATATAAGCCTTTGCGTGGTTTTTGAATTTGCATACATAGGTACATGCACTTGTACAGGAACCGATTAGTAGTCCGCTAATCTAAGTAAATATTTACCAAAAATATTCGAATAGTGAAGTATTCAAATAGTAAGGTATTCGAATAGTGAGGTATTCGAATAGCATTATTCGAATAAACGAATAAAAAATTCGAATAAATATTATTCGAATTACGAATACCTCTCGAATAAAAGATTTTATTATTCGAATAATTTTTATTCGAATAGTCCCACCCCTAATCTTAATACCAACGTATTTTAGTTGACACATTTAAAGTAATCAGTATTACAACTTTCAAAATCAGGTGTCCCTTTTTTTCTCATATTCTGTGAACTCTGGACACAGGATCCGCTGAATAGTAGTTAAACACAAACTGTAGTAGTTTTATTGGCTAGATAAGAGCAAGAAGCAACGAAGGATGTTTCACGTCTCGAGTGGGCACCGAGTATTTCAGAATAGTGGGGTGATACAAAGCATCGCGTTCTCTAATAGTTTAATAGGCCATAAGAAAGGCCTCTTTGCTTGGTAAATGAAGTTCGCGGTCTAATCAGAGATACATTAAAGGTACGTTCCGATTTCTCTAGGAGGCGATTTGGCTCCATGTGGGAAAAAATATGACTATTTTTCAATAGAAATAAATACAATGTCATCTATTACATACTACTTGAATATTTATTTATTTTTCACTTCTGATATTATTTCAATAACTTAAAAAGGTGTATGAAATTTTTTTAAACTAACTTTTGAACAAACATAAACGGAAACCTTTCGGAAGAGCAGTGAGGGCAATTACATGCCGTGAATAATAATTATTTATTTGCATTTTTAGGGCTGGAATTCATTTAATGTTCTACAGAACAATGCGGGTCAAACTGGTGCTCTTGATGTTGGTTATCAGCCGGGCATTCAAGCTGCGTTAAAAACGCAGCCAAAAGTGCTCATACTACTCGGTGCTGATGCCGGAAAAGTGACTCGTGAAAAGCTACCCAAAGATTGCTTTGTTATTTATATTGGGCACCACGGCGATAATGGCGCATCAATTGCAGATGCTGTTCTTCCCGGCGCTGCCTATACTGAAAAGCAAGCAATTTATGTCAACACAGAAGGTCGTGCTCAACAAACGTTAGTGGCGGTGTCACCTCCAGGAATGGCGCGTGAAGACTGGAAGATTTTGAGGGCTTTGTCTGAAATTCTAGGTGGGTTTGAAATTGGGTAATGCATAGGAAAACCTTGAAATAAAAACTATTTATAGGCACTCCTCTGCCTTATGATAATTTGGATGAATTGAGAAATCGCATTGAAGACATAGCGCCCCATTTGGTACGTTTTGGAAAATTGGAAGCCTCAACATTTGGTGGTTTAAGCGAGCAATTGAGTGTTGTAAGTTTCAAGTGCCCTTCATATTTGATTACTTTCTCTGTATAATTTATTTATTTTTCAGCCGAAGTCAATTGATAATACAAAAGTAGATGTAAAGCAAAAGAAATTGCAAGAATACTTCATGACTGACCCGATTTCTCGAGCTTCGCCAACAATGGCTAGATGCATTCGTGAAGTAGCCGGGGAAGAGGCAAAAGAACAACAGCAAAGGCAAGCAGCTTGCTAAATATTCAACGCTTAATGATAACCTAAAAATCAATAGTATAATTTTAAAAATCATAATGTTTAACGTGCTGGATTTTATTCCTTCAAAAATTAGAAGGAACGAATTGTTGTCTATCTATCCACGCTGTGATCCAAGCGAATATATTTCAAATTAAAGATGATACCAACAATTTAATGCTAAATATTATAACAATCGTTAACGTTTCATTCAAATTAAAACTAGGTAATTAAAAAAGAAAGAATGTATGTTTTGATGTATCCATCCCCATCAATGACGTTCATATAGTAAATTTAAGGAAGCACGATATTGACTGAAGAAATTACGGAAATTGGCTTCGTTCTCCGAGTCTGATTCGTCGGCGATTTCCATTTTCACTGCCGCTGGCATCTGGGGAAAATCTTTACCTGTTTCAGCACAATTAATTTTTATGTCTTCCTTTATATTTGATTTAAATTTTATGAAATCATCCATGGAAATTTCAGCTTCTGTCTCTCCCAAGCTACAAATATTTCCATTATTGTCGTTAGTAAGTAAGTTGTTATTTACATCCTCTTCCTCGTCGTTCTTAAAAATCGGTTCCAAAGTTGAGGACAAGTTTAATGTGGGTACAATTTGTTGAGAGATAGATTCAGACAATGTCGATGTTAAACTATAATCTGAATCAATAATTTGAGCCTGCATACACAATTGCCCTTTGTTCGAGGAAATGGTGTGCTGATTAGTAGGACTGAAAAACGTAAAATTATTTAATTTTCTAAATATCAAATATTGACGCATTCGCACCATATTTCTGCCAGAATTTTCTTTACTTCCATTGAACCATCTTCGTACATAGGTAAGTAATCTCCAAAGAAATGTAAGACCTGATCTTTGCTGCAATTTCCATAATACCCCGCATATTCTGGTCGGAAGTCGTCTCCCAAATGTAGCACCGAATCATGTGGATTCTCAAATAAATCAACAGGCAGTTCTATGACCTGCTCCTCTTCCGTTGCTCCAATGCTCGTACGTCCAAGCACATCTGATTTAAGTCTGCGTTGTTGAGCCTGTATAGCCGCATATTCGTCAGAAGCCTGTAGCTTCTCTTCCAATATGCGTGTTTCATTTTGGAAACCCAAAACTGTTTGGAAACGTAGTCGACTCTTTTGGATTTTCGACAGACCGCCATGTGACATAAAGCATAAATCGCCCAGCATCCGATCAGCTACCTGGCGGTACTTCAGTTCTTCAGACATTTGTTGCAATTGGGCAGCAGTTTCCGTACCACAAATGCCGTCCGTCTTTTCAATATTACCCAATAGTTGATAGGTATGTCGACGGATCTTCGCTAAAAGGTCCAAACGGTGTCGCTGAAAGTTTTCGTTTTTATACTGCAAAAGCAAGTCCTCTTCCGCTTCCGGCGTGGCATTCAATCTATCGAATTTAAACTGTTCGAGATGCTCCAGAAATGTAGAACGATTTTTAATTTTAAATATGGAACGCGTGGAATTTAAATAATCTTCCAGAGCTACTAAATCGAGCAATATTACAGTTCCGTCTCGATTCCAACGCAAAAAGTCACAGAAATCCATGTGGACAACCAGCCACAACTTGTACGGAAAAGGAAAATTTAATATGTCTTGTCTCGTAACGTATGAAGAAGCTTCCGTCAAGCTCGTCATCGTCTGCACAAGCGGTTCAACTTGGTTTTGCATTTCTCAAACGAAATTATCAGATTAGATGTGTCTTTTTTAAAGTTCCTTTCCTACTTTTCAAAATAACCCAACCGTATTTATGTCCGAAAAACTGACGGAAGAGGAAATATTAAGTGCACTGTTGTAGAGTTGCAAACTCTACAAATAGTTAATAGCTCTAAAGAAAAACGCAACCAAACGCGTAGAAAAGCGATGCTATTTCATGCATATGCTAAATTGGTCCCGATTTACATGGTTTAAGAGAAATCATTTTTTCATCATTTTTCATATATTCTCTTTACTTTTAAGGGATGTCTAGCTATGCCGCTATAAAAAGGGCGGTATTAGTTGAATTATAAAATAGTACATTCATCAATCGAAGAATTAAAAAAATTAACAATTAAAACACCTAACAAAAATCAAAATTTATATTTTCGGTAAATAAAACAGTTAGTTCATAACAAAGATTTTAAAAGAGCTGATTTGAAGAGTACTAATTTTCTAAAAGATTTCTTTGCTAGTTTTAAGCAAATATGTCTAATTTATTCCAGCTGCCTTATCGGTCTGCTTGGAGCACGATGATTTGGAGAACCTGACAGGGTACAAGTGCCATAAGCAATACTCTTAGATAACCAAAGTTTTGGGAGAAGATACATTTTGATGGGTAAATTACTTCACCGAAGGTGATTTATCAAAACGCACTACAGCAATCATGATAGTCTTCAACGAGTTGCAACTGCAAACAACGCAATCAAGCGAAATAATTAATTTTAATTAAAATAAAAAACTCAGAATTTAATGCAAGAGGTTAACATTTATAAATCATATTTTAAAAAATATTTTAAATCATTTGCTTGTTTTTATTAAATTATGGATTGTTGTCCAGAAACCCGATTTAATGTGATGTTCACATTGTACCATAAACTCGAGTTAAAGCTTTATGTTTATCAACAACTGTTCCGAATTTTATTTGCCATTTGTTTGCTTGCACCCAACTTCTTGCAAAATAAAATAATGCAAAAAAATGTCAGATATATGGTACAATTGATAATAAGTATGTTCCACAACTTCAAAATCAAAATTGAATGATTAATTTTGCGCCACCTTGTACAATTCTTGTAATCTAGCTGCACGCGATATATGGCTAGTTCTGAAATATATTCATTGCTCATATCTTGCACGAAAGTTTTTGTGCATAATAAGACATTTTTTTATCAATTATGTTTTGTTTAGATAAACTTTTTTTGTTTTGAGATTCGAGCAAGAACGAAAATTTCGTGTAAAAAAATTATTAGTGAGCCGTTTTATTTCAAAATCGTGTACAAAAAAGACCGAACAGTCAACAGAGCGGTCAAATTTTTCGCTCTCTCAGTCGTAATTTACATCTCAATTGCCCTTAGAATTACGTAATTTGCAATACAAAGTTTTGAGAGTGAATACCCGCATTATTCTTTAGTTTAGTAGTCAGTATGAAGTTATATTTTCTTGACTACTTCTATAAATAAAAAAACGTATGTAGTACAATATTAACTACTTTTTCTCAAGCCAAAACGAAGAGCAAACCATACAAAGTGAGCTCACAAAGAATAATACCTATAAAAAGTGTTTTATAATAACGGAAGCAAAAAACGAAATTATTAAGAAACTTATTATGTTGAGGAAGTTGTCCTCAATTTGATAATCGATTCATAGATCTAATCAAATCGCAAAAATTAAATCAAACTAAAAAGTATAAGAGTATAGAAGAAAATAAATTCAGATTTTAGAAATTGCTTGTTTATACAAATACTGACATTTACAAATAACGGAGCAAATGCATTTTTTTTTTAATAAAATATGTGTTGTAAAATCAGCTGGGTTTTTTTTTTTAACTGCGTTTGTTTATTCAGCAATTAAACAAAAACAAATTGTCTAGCTTTTTGTTGTATTGGATAAGGGAACGTTAAGAAGAGTTAAATCGAGTTAAGCTATGTACTCTGCATCAGAACGACAGCAGCAGTAATTGTTTAACATTTATTCTTCTTCTCACTTCTTATTCGTGATCTGCCGATATTTTCAATTTCCAAATTTCATATTAATCAATTGTGTATCGATAATTAAATGACATTTACCCATACCGATACTTTATTATAATCACTTTTGACAATAGGACGTTTTCCATTCAATTTAAGGTGAAAAAGTCGGGTTATATAAAAAGGTTCAGCAAATTTTTATTTGATTATATTCCTAAATTTTAAAATTTTTTGAAATGATTCGAATTTCTGATTTCGTTTTATTTAATATGGTGAATTAAAAATTTTACTTTTTCGCGTCTTACACAGGACTCGAAATACAAGACAAAATGCTACGCTCCGCTGCTGCACTGGTAAACAAAACACATAATGTGCTGGTCCGCACCACTGGATCCACTAGTGTTTTATTTGGAGCTAATGGAGCTTTTGGACCAGCAATCAATACATTGGCTTTGCGGCAACAGCAGACCATGCCGGTAGTAGACCCGAATAATCCACTTCCAAAGAAAAGCCCCTCTGCGTTTGGTAGAAATCAACCGAATATGGTGGAATGGTCAATCGCACGATTGGATGATCTATTGAATTGGGGACGCAAAGGTTCCATATGGCCTTTGACTTTCGGATTAGCCTGTTGTGCTGTTGAAATGATGCACATAGCTGCACCACGTTACGACATGGATCGTTATGGTGTTGTGTTTCGAGCATCCCCCCGTCAAGCAGATGTGATAATTGTCGCTGGTACCCTTACTAACAAAATGGCTCCAGCTCTTCGTAAGGTTTACGATCAAATGCCTGAGCCACGTTGGGTTATTTCCATGGGTAGCTGTGCTAACGGAGGTGGATATTACCACTATTCATATTCTGTAGTTCGAGGATGTGACCGTATTATACCGGTAGATATATATGTACCGGGATGCCCACCAACGGCTGAAGCGCTCATGTACGGTGTCCTCCAGTTACAGAAGAAAGTAAAGCGCATGAAGACATTGCAAATGTGGTACAGAAAGTAAAAATGGCGTAGTATATTTAGTGAAAATTTCGCGAGTAAAAAAATCGTACTCTAGTTGTTTGAATCTCAAATTTTAAAAATAAAACTATTGTAAATACACCAAAATTTTTTTATTGCACACAGTATTGTCGAAGTAAAACATTCACCCCTATTATGGTATCCGCCGGATGGTTGCGGAGGGAGTTATACTCGATCCGACAGTATTCGGTATCATAATAAACGTCGGATAAAGCAGTATGCGGGTCGATAATGTGGTTTACGGATCGATTAAAAAAAATGGCATTACCAACAACGCACTCAATACGCGTTTCAAACAAATTTACTCGTTTTTCATCCGCAGGTCATTGTGTTGCGGATATTATTATAATAAAGATGGAGAGCAATAAAATGTAAGGAAAAACCCTTTTATTTGTTTTTTTTTCGGATTATATATATTGGCAAAATTTATACAAACGGCAAAATTTATATTTTTTAGGAAACGCACAACCACCAGAGAGGAGAGAAGGAGCGTCCCGATATTGCAAAAAATTTTACCAGAAGTGCTCCTAACGAGGTAGAGCAATTTTGGGAGAGTGTGCGTGAGGAACTGAATTCATTAGGGCCTCCATCGAAGAGTATTTCAGAATGGAAAAAGGTTTGTTGATAATTCAAAAGTTCATTGAGAATATAAGTACTTATTTGCGTTTTAATTAAAGGTTTGGTCAGATTTTAAATCAGCAGTAAAGAAAAAGTTCGCGCACAATAAAAGGGAATTACAAGCAACTGGTGGAGGCGAAAATAGGGAACTACCTTTATCGTCGCTAGAAGAAGATGTTGCTGCTCTAGTGGGCCTAAACGCCTGTGTTGGGGGCATTAAAAAGTCAAAAGAGTTTGGAGTGCCTCAGAGGAGAATTATTGAGCATGCCACTCCACTAAATTCAGAGCAGGTGGTTGAAGACATTACTCCATCTACATCGAAGAGAGCTCGTGAGGGTACAAATTCATATACTTCGAGAGACGCCATCTGCATAGAGTTGTTGGAAAATGACGATGTGGAAAATAACCAAAACATTCGAAATGAACTCCGAAAAAAAAGAGACCAGAGCAGTTTGACTTGTTAGACAAGCAAATCGGTATGCAGGAGAGCTTATATTCAAAAGTTTCGGAAGGTGTTGGGGCACAGGAACTACATTTTAAAAATGTAAAAAAAGAACTGAAGAATCTGACTAGGTCGGTTGACCGTCTGGGTGATCACCAGAAGAAAAACAATGAAATTCTCCAAGCTTTTCTTGAGGAGACAAAAAGACATAATATGGCTATGGAGGCAAATGCTATAGAAAAATTAAGGGTGAAAAAAGAACTTTTAAGCATTGAATTAGGAGAAGTTAACAAGCGATTGAGACTTAAAAAATGACTGTGAATTAGAAATTTTGTTTAGCTTAAGTTTTAAAGTGCAACATTTGCCAAGAAGGCTTTTATATTTTAAGCTTAAGTTTTAATGTGCAACATTTGCCAAGAAGGCTGTTTTTATTTTGTTCTTAAGAAATATATACAAACATACATATATTTATGTACGTGAAATGAAAACAAAAAAATGTTTCTTTATAAAAAGCTGTGTAGCATTTCATTCCGGATTTGGTTTGCTTCATTGGTATATCTTTGATGTTGTACAGGCTCGCCATTTTCATACTCTTCACTTTCAAAAGCCCCTTCTAAATATTCGTCTGAAATATTATAATGGATCCGAATGTTGTGAAGTGCCGCCGCAACATTAACAATTTGAGCCACTTTTTCCGGAGAATAATGAAGTTGGCGAGCTGAGAGCAAGCATCGACACCAATTCTTCCAGACACCTATTGTGCGTTCAACAATATTGCGACCCGAGCTATAGCTTTTATTGAAACGGCTTTGGGGTGTATTCGCTCCGGCATTTCGGAAGGGCGTTATCAACCAGGGTAAAAGTGGGTATCCAGAGTCACCTAGGGAACATTTAAATCAAAATTACTTTGTATTGTTAACTGTTTCGTTTTTGTCATATATGTACCCAACAATCTAGTGCTTCTGTGTCCATTTTCATACATGGTTTGGAAATGTCTTGAAGCCTCACTATTTTCCCAAATAAAAGAATCGTGACTTGCACCTGCGTACCTACTGTTCACATACCTTATTCGCTGATTATGGTCACATATCTTAAGATAGAAAAAAGTCATTTTATTAGTCAATTAAAATTTCAGAAATTAACTTACTATCATTGCATTAATACTGTAATATCCTTTCCTATTATAATAAAGATGCGAATTGTCTCCAGCAGGTTTCAAAATTTTTATGTGGGTGCCATCTACGCACATAACTATGCCGGGAATTCTTGTTTTTCCAAAAAAATATCTTTTGGCTTCAAGCTCTTCAGTCTCGGTCATTGCCAAGCTTATCCATCTAGGACATAATGTAGCCTCTAAGATATTTAAAACATCTGAAAGTACTGTAGAAATTGTTGACTGCGCCATTCCTATGTTAAAATCAGGTCCAGTACCATTTTGATAGCCCCCTTCGGCCAAAAACCTTAAGCATGCTTCAAGCTTAAGCTTTGGTGATATCGACCATGATCTTCGAACGGGAGGCATTTTTCCATTCAATATGTTCAAAATATATTCAAAGGCTGCTTTATTAAGCCGAAACTGTTTTAAAAACCTTCAAAAGGAGCTCACATTATCGTAACTCTACATACATATACCGCAACGAAAAGCTTACATATCATCAGGCAACCGGAGTACATCATCAGCAGTATCCCTAACTTTTTGGCGGCTTCGCCTTAAATTACCTCTTGTATTTTCACCAAAATCCAGGTAAAAGAATATAGTATCCATATTTTGCGCTAAACAAAAATTTATTTGTGCTTTGAAAATTTAAACAGCTGATTGTGTTGATAACAAAGTTTACGGATTGTAATGCAGTGCATTCGTCGGTGTTCATAATACAGTTTAAAGAAAAAAGTGAGTCGAGTGCGGATCGAGTCAACTCCCGCCGCAGTTCATCCGTCGTTTACCATAATCACCATGAGTGGCACAACCTAAAAACATAACTGTTATATATTTATATTAAGCGGAAATATGCTAAAATTTACCTGTTGAACCTCTAAGTAATCACTCTGATAAAATATATAATCCAAACAGGCTGCAAAAGCATGAGTGTAGTTGGTGTAAGGGGGTGTGCCACAAGCGGATTTTATGTTAAATGGTTGTGAAAGAGTGATCTTTTGTACCGCCTCTTCGGTATCTGAAAAGAATATGTAAGAAGACATCGAATGCCATATTTTCATAGCTTACTACTAATCCAGTCGACACAATTTTCTCCCACTGTTCCTTCTAACATTAATTTATAAATGCCACATTCTGGGACGCTATTGAAGTCGCCGCAAAAAAGCACCGATAACTGTCGTTTTTCTGACAAGCTAAGCTTCTTAACGACATCTTGATATACATGATTAATGTAAATCATTGCACAGCCTATTTGTAAAAGACGTATGTGATCTGCATCTGGATGGAAATAAAGGTGGGTATTTGCTACTAGGAAATATCGACCATTGTCCTTGCACTTCAACACCACCACCTTCAATTGTATCATGCGTAGAAGATAATATTCAACGCAAATGTTACAAATATTTTAACGTTATAGATACATACCTGGAGTGTGGTGGACCTATCGCAAAAGCGGTCCACGAGCTTCTTATTATTTTCAATCTTATTCCATAATTCTGCGAATTGTGGAAGGTTACGTATGCCTTCTCCAATATTTAGTTCGTATTTATTATATATCTCAAAACGCGACTTGCGGTAAAATATTGCCACACCCTCGCCACAAGTTCCTTTCTGAGCAATCAGACCATTATAGTCAAGTTCATCAGATTCCAAAATAGGAATCAGGTATAAATCAAATATTTTCAAATCAACCTCCTGCAAGCAAATTATGTCTGCATTGTAACCAATTATTTCTTTTAAGTATAACTGCTTGCGATAGTCAATTTTCAATGCATATGGTGGGCAGTAAGGGAAGAGATGGTTACGAGTGTAGTCGCTATCTGCATATAGATCAGCGAGAATATTATACGATAAAATTCGAAAACAATCACCGCTCAATTTGTTTTTGGTAAAACAGTGTCTCGTTTCAAACGGGCATTGCCCGGGTCCGGCTTGTATTTCCTTTTTAGTAAACTGTTCAACAGAAGTTCCATATTGACCACCTTCATTGCCAGGCGTTAGCTCAAACTTCAGAAAGCAATCTATATCATCGTTAGTGGTGTCGTAGTGAAATCCATCGCCGCAATGTTTCCAATCGGTGCCGCTCACTAAGTCCCCACTTGGTGGCTACTTAAAATGAAATAAATTAACTCACTTAAAATATTTAAGCCTATGAATGCAATTACCATTTTAGCCTTATACCATTTCCCTATACTATGCTTTCGATTTGAAAACTGTAGTTCTACCTTGCTCGGATATACTCTAAAGCCAGCCAGTATACTTGAAGGTAAGGTTAGATTTAATACCCAGGCGCATTCAATAGTATCTGAAAGTCTTTATCTATGATGCGCATTTTCAAACCACACAGCTTCTCATCCAAGAGCTTTAAAAAGGTCATATTTTCGACTTTCTCATTTAGGTCCGATCGTAAAATTTCTACAGAAATCTAACATACCTCGCCATAGTGAGGCATTGATGGTTCATTTAACTGAGTTGCTGTCTTGTTCTTGCTTTTTTTGACCTTTTTACTCAGTTCCTTTTCTATATTATTTCGTATCCGGGTTAAAGCATTGCCTATATTTTCATCTAATTTACGACAAAAGTTAAAATCTCTATCCACTCGCAATTCTTTATTAGTGTACCGAAAGTTGATGTGGAGATCCTGGCTGTCACCATTATGTCGAATGTAAACATTATCCATTTTGTACTTAGTTCTATGGGAGCACGCTTTTCGGGTAGTTAAAGTCCAAATCACAAAAGGTGAAACAAGCGATGTTTGCAATAAAGTTGAAAAGCTTGTGTTTTTCTTTAACCCAACTAGGGGATTAACTGATCCAAGTCTTAAAGAAAATAGTCGTAAGTTCATCGAGCATTGAAATCACTTTGTCACAATGTCCCAAAACGTTTGCACTAAAGATGAGCACGTCCGAGATGATGTAGTCGAACGAATAATCGTTCACACATCTTGACGTTTTATAGCGCTGTCACAATGGGTACGTTGCGTCAACGCATTTGACTGTATGAGTGTAAAACGTAATGGCCTCTGGTACGGTCCAGCATTGCTTGACAAGCACTTTATATGTGTGCGTGTCGGGTGCTTGTCGTTTGCCCGGTAACGTTCAAAACAAAAAGCGATCAATCTACAGTTGTATTTAGAAGTAAATATGTCTTCATCGGATGATGAATTTTTATTACTTGCAACTATTGCAGTTTTGTTAAAAAAGAAGAAGAAAAGAGATAAAAAAAATGTGGATGAAAAGCCTGTACGCAAAACGTAAAAAGTTTAGTCATGAGCATCTTTTAAGTGAATTAAAATTATCATGTAAAGACGAATATAAAAAATTGTATGCGAATGGACTCGGAAACATTTGAAGGGCATATTAAAAAATCGCAATAAGTCATGTTTTTAATTATAACTTATGTTTTTCGGGTTCATAACTTTATTATTATTAAATTACTTATGTATATCAGTTTTAAATAATTTCATTTACATATAAATTTTTAAATTTTTTGCTTATTTATGTACATATTTCATACGGATTGTGCTTATTTTTAGTATATGTAGGTGTTTACGAGTAATATACTATTGGGCAACCGCACACTAAATACTAACCTCAATGCTAAATACAACCCTGCTGTTTTGTCCATCAGACTCCGACACGATCAAAAAAGTAAGCGTCAAACGAAAATAT
Source organism: Anastrepha ludens (assembly GCF_028408465.1). Lineage (NCBI taxonomy): Eukaryota > Metazoa > Arthropoda > Insecta > Diptera > Tephritidae > Anastrepha > Anastrepha ludens. Next base: position 3,330,793 of record NC_071499.1, on the reverse strand, counting down.
CAAAAATTTTTAATTTTCATCAAGCATCGTACGTGTAGCCGACAACAAATACGTGTGTCACGACGCCACCCGACTGCACTAACACATACAAAGCGCAGTCAAGCATGCTGGATCGGCACCAAAGGCTATAATGCCGTGGCACAATGAAAGTATTGACACATATAAACAAAACAAAAAAACAGATTTTCTTGTCGTGAAAGCAAATATTATATTTCGTTGTGTATAAACAGGCTTTTGTTGGTTGTGAAATATATTATAAAAATAATGCTTATTGAAGCGAAAGAGGTTTTTAATAGAATTTATGTTGGTCGTAGACTGTGGGTGCAGCCATAACTTCGAGATGGGGACGCATATTCATTTTTCAGGACAACTTGGACTTTTTCTATACTCTTTCAAGCTTTGATTGAAAATATAAGGGTGCATTTGAAGCGACTTAATTTATTTAAATTTTTTTTATTTTGATATACAGTGCACTCGCGGTAACTCGAATAGCCGCTAAGTCGAACGACGTGCTAACTCGAACACATTTTTTCCCCTATTGACTTCTTTGTAACTCGAACAATAAAAAAGCGCTATAACTCGAACAAAAAAACAAATTTATTTGTACACACATTCTTTTCAAACATGTACATTTTGTACATAGATACATATGTAATAGTATATGTATATAAATTATATGTATACTAGTGTATTGTCCATATGAATATTTCGGCGTTAATATCCCGTTAGTTTTCTGGGAACAACATCTTGCATTGACCAAATTGCTTTAAATTTGTCATTTGTAGTATATCAGTGCACGTGAGTAATGGATCGTAAAAGGTTGAAGTGTTTAACATTAAAAGAGAGGGCTGAAGTCCTTAACAAAATTAAACGTGGACGTAGTGTTACTTCTCTAGCGAAGGAATATGGGGTAGCCAAGTCCACCATAAGTCTTATAAAAAAGAAAGATAAGGCAATTTATGGCTTGCACTAACGCTACCGGCAACCATAAGCTTAAACTTCTCGTTATTGACAAAGCAAGAAATCCTCGTGTTTTCAAAAATTTTAACTGTCCGGTGGAGTACAAAAATTCCAAATCAGCCTGGATGACTTCGGCGATTTTCAAAGACTGGTTTCATAATTCGTTCGTGCCGCAGGTAAAATCCAGATTCATTAAAACAATTTTTTTAACCAAGTTAAATGACTTTAATATTTAGGTAAGAAAAAATTTGAAAGATGGGGACTACCTGAGAAGGCTCTTCTTCTAATTGATAATGCCCCATCACATCCCAACGAAATCGAATTAAAGCCCGAGGATGGTTTAATTTTAACTATGTTTATGCCGCCGAATGTGACACCATTGATCCAGCCAATGGACCAAAATGTAATTCGTATAACGAAACTATACTACAGAAATTTTCTACTGGCTTCCATTTTCAACAATCGATCGAAAAATCGATATCGATTTTTAACATAGCACACTCAATTGATAAGTCGAACAAATTCGATAAATCGAACAGCGCCTGTTTTAATTAGTTCGAGTTATCGCGAGTGCACTGTAATAAAGAACACCTGTATCGGTGTTTTTCTTTAAACAGTTGGTATTTTCGCCGCACTTACCGTATGGCAAAAGTATAATGTTTCCAACTTTTGTGCGTTCGGGTATGGCGTATGCCGTCGACTGAAATACAGATAATATATTTTGTTGTGAGTCAAATCCGTTGCCAAGGCGAATGTATTACAGGTGACAGCAAACACATATAAGTAAAACCCTACATGTATTTGTTGCTGCGTTTGGTGCAAGCATCATGTCAAAATCAGCAAGCAAATGTAAACATACGAATGTAAACATACCAATACATACAAACAAAGCATATCATTTTGACGTAAGCCATACCTACGGCGAAAAATTCAGCTGGGTGAATGCTGTCACCTTATTAAATCCACCTTGTCCGTTGCCAAAACGGACCCAATTGCGAATTGAATACTGAAGGTGGCGCCTTCCCAAAACAGTTATTTTATTTTTCGCGATTTTGACAAGTCTGACGACAGGCTCCTTTCTAATACAATACATATTTTTGAAAATTCAATGAATAACTTGGCAATATTTTGGGAGATTTTAACTAATCACACTAAGGAAAACAAAGTGCTGCGAGTTTAATTGTGAAAGTACAAGTGAATATAAAGACTCCAAATACAGGTTTTTTGCGTTTTTCTACCGCTGACGCAATGGCGAGAATGTGTGTGTATGTATAATTTCTTGTGTTTGAGAGTTTTTATTGCTTTCCTCTACTATTCCTCTTCACAAACAAGTAAATCCAATTCCTTTTGTTAGTTTATTCATGGAGCATGACGACACAGCGAATTCGGAAGTCACAGCCTTGCGATCAGCAGCTCGCCTGATATTAAAGTTGCTAGCGCTGGTCTGATTAATAAAATAACTTTCTTATCTATGCTCCAATATTAACTTTTATATAGCTGAATCCACTGATACTTTCGCCGCTGTTCTCATTACCACTGATGTGAGCGGTAGGCGAGCGCGCTTTCCGCATGGTGATCGCTGCTGCTGCAGTTCGCTTCATCCCTGCTGAAAGACTCCAAGAATGACTCGGGTTTCTCCCGACCAAAGACTTCAGCCCGAATAAACTAGACCTGTCTAGTGTACCGTATCTTACCCTTCATCTTTCGTCACTCTATCAGACCTATGCAGCAAATTTGCTCCAAATGCTTATCTTCACGGCTGGCATCGGACCCAACGATAGTCCCGAAGTATGCTTCTGATGCGTATGCCAAAAACGGTTTCCCCCAAACTCAACATGGGTTAGATGTAATCAGTGCAACGGGTGATGCTATCTTAAGATCTGCCCAGGCCATAAGACGCACAGCGAGGGGTCCACGCGGTATGTGACCACGTGAAGCTCCCTCAGCCTTTACGGCTACCACAAGTTTAATGGTATTGGTTGAGTAGCATATATCACGAGGAGCTTCAATTTGTCCTTGACTACTCTCGCCATACTTGATATGTGGAAAACCGGGAGAGTGGTTCCACTATTGAAACCCGTCCATCAAAGAGCGTCTCATCGACCGATAACTCTCCTTTCTCCAGTAGTGAAGACACTTGAGGCCCACCTACTCCGATTCTTTATGAAAAACCTGACCTCAGCTACACATCAGCATGGTTTCCGTGAAGTGCACGGTCCTACCACAGCAATTACTACTATGAAAACACAGATCGTGACTTAACCAAAACCTGCCGACACTCGCCAGTCATATTTCGATTTAAACCGCCACAGGGTGGTGTCCTGTCTCCTTGCTTCTTAACTTCTCTAGTTGGTTTCACTGATTTTCTATGCTGGCGATTGCCTGATAATGGCGTCCAGCAATGACATGGATGACTTGTGTTCTAAAGTGAACGACTATCCCGCCAGTTTTTCGCTTCTTCACAGTGCGGAATCTCCAACTTTCCACCACTAAATGCGTGGCGAGCCTATTTACTATCTGGACGAAAGAGTTCAAACTACATTAAAGATCAAAGTCGACGACAACGAAACCGCCTCAAGACCCTCAAATCGCTAGCCGGTAGCGATAGCTGCGTTATCTTCGCACAATTCCGTTCATAATATTGTTGTAGGTTAAACGCCAAACAACATTGTGCTGATGATATATGAAAAATTCAACGCAGTCACTGCTCATGTAGAGGGTAAGAATATGTGACATGAGCAGCCACAATCCTGCTGACAAAACCCCCATGACGTAGCCAAAGTTATTTCCACAATTTTGTTTTTTTTTTATATTTATCATCTTTGATTGCACGTGCAACTACACGCCGCTTCCTATAATGGACTCTCTGACGATTCTGAACATCGCGAGTACATAAATAATAGGCTTCATAGTTTAGTGATAACGAGACAATATCGGAAACTTTACCTTACTTTTTCGTTTATTCCGGGCATACAGTTAAAGATATTGAAAGTGGATGAATTTAAGAATCTGTTGTTGTTAGCAGCTTAAACATTCTCTTTACAGGTACGGGGAATGCTGCTGGAGTGACAATCCTTGGTCGGATATAAATCTGGATCGTTCCAGTAACGTAGAATCGAATGCCCTGGAAACGAATTAGAGGTCCTTAATTGGATTAGTTATACTATATAAAATTGCATACATATGTAAACTACCACATCGCCATAGATGGTATGAACAATATCAATTTGAAATTGTGCTTATTGTCGGGGTTTGAATGTAAAATTAGCAATGCGATTTGGAACAAGTGAAGTTGGTTTTAGAAAATTGTCCACATGTTGTATGAAATGAATAAAAGGTTTTGAAAGTTTGATTAGAAATACATACCAAATTTAACTTCATTAAGGGTTATTGGATAGAAATTAATTAACGCAGAAGTATTTTTGTTCGGTTGGAATAAACAACCGATACGGTTGGCACTTAACAATTTTAAAAAATTTATACATAAAGGTTCATTTTGTCTGCCTTCTACAATATGCATTTCTCTATTTATATGTAGACATTTCCCCGTATTTTTCGGTGTTAGTCAACATTGCTGTTTGTGTTATTTTTTTCTAGCACTTTTTGAGCAATCTTGAAAAATGGATTAGCAATTCGTCAGAAACAACAACCGTATATATTCGTACTTTCTATTTTTAAATGGTTGCCAAAGCTGAGTAATTGCTAAAACTATTGTTCCTTTATTTGCACAATAGACACCTACCGAGGAGAAGCCTAGCGCATAAGCGGAGGTGCCTATCTTCAGTTATTTAATTTAGATTACCTGCACTCCTTGGCAAACATCATAAGGGCGTACCGGAAAACCATATACTCGTAAAACAGACAGTAAACCAAAACCAATTTTGAAGAGAATAATTTCTTTAAAAATAGTTTCACAGTTTTTAGTAAAACCTAACCATTATTCAATCCCTTAACCCAAATTCAATTATGGTTTTTTGTTTACACTAACTAAGCAAATGTATTTTTTATTTAAATTTCAGTTTATTTTAATTACACTGATCAACAAAAAAAAACTTTCGGAAAATATCTTGGAAACCAACACTTGTTTTAAGACAAGTAAGACATGCTGATTACAAATATAGAAACCGTTTGTCTCTACCACCCACCGTTGTTGAGATATTTGGCATTGACCATTTATATATGTTTAATATTGTATCAAAGCAAACAACTCGCAGGCAAGTCACAGTAGAGCATATATCGCTGAATAGAGTACTACTTAACATAAATACACATAGTTTAAGATATAATACACTTGTAAAATACATAGGTATAACGTAAAGTTCCTTAAATTAAAAGTTAGTTTGGTTTGAATTTCTTGGCTGTAGACTTTCGTTTGTGCTGACAATTTGGCATGTTGCGCTGAAGCATCCAGCAATAGTCGGCTAACATTGCTGCACTCCATCGACTTTGATAGCGTGACTCCATCACCGAGATGTCCTGATGGAAACGTTCACCATGTTCATCACTAACAGAACCTAGGTTTTCTGGAAAGAAGTCGAGATGTGAGTCGAGGAGATGAATCTTGAGGGACATGTTACAACCCATTAACTTGTACGCACTAATGCACTTCTGCACAATATTTACATAGTCAGGAGATTTATTATTTCCAACGAAATTGGCTACAACAGACTTAAATGCCAACCATGCTTTTTTTTCAGTTCTGCTGAGTAAATCTTCGAAGTGACTGTCTGCTATGATCTTCCTTATTTGTGGACCTATGAATACACCTTCTTTCACTTTCGCATAATTCAACTCTGGAAACTTGTTGCATAGGTACCGAAAAGCATCTGAGTTTTTGTCTAGTCCCTTCACGAAGTTTTTCATGAGCCCCAGCTTTATATGAAGTGGAGGCATAATAACTTTTTCACGCTCAACCAATGGCACACGCAGGACGTTTTTACTACCTGGCTCCATTTTATCTCTAATGGGCCAATTCTTATTTATATAGTGGTGCTTCCTATCTCTGCTGTCCCACTCGCAGATAAAGCAGCAGTACTTGGTGTACCCTGCCTGCATTCCCATGAGAATAGTGATCACTTTTAAATCACCACACATATTCCAATTGTAATCGCGATAGCAAATTTTTTCAAGAAGTAGCGACATGGTTTCGTACGTCTCTTTTAAATGAGTAGAATAACCAACCGGTACTGATGCATACATGTTTCCATTGTGTAATAATACAGCCTTCAAACTTGCCTTGGAGGAATCAATAAATAGACGCCATGCTTCAGTCTTATGTTCTACACCGAGGCTTGACATAAGACCTTGGATGTCAGTGCAGTAGCACATATTGTTACTCATTGCAAAGAACTGCACGAGTTCTTTGTGTCTATGTCGAAATTGTGAAGTTCTTTTACCTGGTGATAGCAAATTAAACTCTTTCAGACGTGAACCTAGCAGTTCAGCTTGACCTTTTGTTAGTGCCAGGTCCCGTACAAGGTCGCAAAGATCATCATTATTAATCAAATGAATTTCATCATCATCAGGATTGTAGTCAGAGTCTGCCATGTTGCTGAAAGACGAACTTTCTTCTTGTGTTGCATCATCGACTCTGTATTCTGTAGGTGATGTTGGTATTGGACAACTGACTGGATCATGTGGAATTCGTTTTGAAACCGAGGGAATATCTGGATACTTCACAGATGAACGAGTCTTGTATGAGAAACCTGTGACATTTGTCAAACAGAAATAACAGTCAGTGATGTGGTTGCTTGACTCACGCCATATCATAGGAACTCCAAATGGCAGATGGTTGTTATTTTTAGCCTTCCTTATCCAACCCCGTAAGTTGCATGCACATGTCAAACAAATGAACTGTGGTGCCCATAACTTGCCGCTGTCAACCTTTGAATCAAAGTATAGTTCATAAGCTTTTCTCAGAAATGGTGTAAATGTCTTTCGGTGTCTTTTGTCTGTGAGATAGCCGCACACATAACAAAACAAGTCTGCAGCCTCTAGACGCCATTGTTTCACTGAAAAAAAATAGCAAATATGTTATTAACTTAGTAAACTAAACTCTAAACTCTTCTTATTCATTCGTAACAATAAGGGATTAAAAAATGTATGTTTATGTTAATACCTTAAAAACCTGACGTGATAGAGAAAAACGGTTTTCAGATTTGTAATCAGCATGAAAAACTGCTTTAGAAAATGCAATCATCAAACAAGATATTTTTGGGTTGTTATTCAGTGTTATAATTACAGATTTAAATATGAGTTGAGATGTTTTAAATTTTATTTCATTTACGTTACATGCAGCGATCCCTTTTTCTGGCATCATTCTTTTAGTTATATTTAGGTCATTTTTGTTCAGCTGTTCTTTACATTTAATGTTGGCTTCTAAACACAAGTGCGTATCTAACGCTTTTCCGAACTAAAAAATACATGCATATTTTCTCCACCAAGGACTCACGTATTATATTAATGATTTTTATCTTCTTTCAATACATAAAAAATTGGGAAATAATTTTGAACTTATTTTTCTGATTAAAGATTTGTTTTTTTTCTCGTGAATATACTATAAAAAGTTCCACTTGGATCGTTATTAAAGGTAGAGAAAGTTGATTGATTTAAATAGTAGTTCAACTAAATGATGAAAACAATTAATTGAAGGAAAGCTTGTGTCAAACTCTTGAAATATAATATATTTTATTAATTTGTTCATAAGACTTGAAATGATAATTGAATATTAGAGTTAAGTCCACGGCAGGTTTGCGGCATTAAATGGGTACAGTTGGAATCCAGTACGGAGATAGGTCAATTAAAGTTTAAAAAATTAAACATGAATTGTCTGTGCGGTACTTCAGAGATCCTGTAAATACGCACAACGCAATGCAAAAGGTTACATTAAATGCAGTTAGTCGTTCTTCATATATAAATTAGGGATCGAGTTTTACCCTACTGTTAACGTGCTCATTCAAATCTTCTAAAGCACACAAAACAAAAAATAAATACGTTTACAAGTGTTTAAAGCTCAATTTAATACAGTATAATAATAAATTTAAATTATAAAACAAGAAAAACAATTAACATACATGAAACCATAATTGAGAATTTCATCCCAATTATTATACAAGAATGCAAAAATCAGGTTAAATAAAATATAATTTTATAATCTTAGGCTTCCGCTTCTGCTTCTGCAGGTTTGATTTTGTTATCGCCAACAATTCTGAACCCACGTATGATTTGATATACAGAGATGCTTCGTGACTCAGTATTTGTAAACATAATTTTATCTTTACATACATTAAACAAATAAAATTAAATTTATTATATGTATGTTAGGTGTATATGTATGTATATAAGTATATATTGTACAGACTGGAGAACTAACTCTATCACTTTCAAACCTGGCTCCCAGCTACGGTTTACTGATGGGTCCAAATTGGAAAATGGTAGAACAGGGGCAGGAATCAATGGGCCCAAATTCAAAAAATCGATTCCGATGGGATCCTACCCAACAATATTCCAGGCAGAAATACATGCCATTGAAATATGTGTGAGAGAATGCCTTAGAAGGAAAATGAGAGGTACTCACATCTACATACTTTCAGATAGCCAAGCGGCTTTAAAAGCCCTTCTATCAACAACCATCACCTCTAAATTGGTAAACGAATGCCTAAACCTCCGAAACACGTTAGGAAACCTCAACACAGTAACACTATGTTGGATTCCGGGACATGAAGGACATGAGGGAAATGAAATGGCTGACGACCTTGCAAAACAAGGAGCAAATATGCAACTTACTGGTCCTGAGCCTTTCTGTGGACTGACAAAAGGCCACATTAATGAATTCCTTAGGAAATGGGAGGAAAGAAAACTTGCCGCACACTGGCTAAACTGTGCCGGTCAGCGTCAAGCCAAACTATTCCTAAGTCCCAACAAAGAAATATCTGACAAATTTCTCTCACTGAACAGAGTAGGTCTGCGTCTTTTAACCGGATACCTTACAGGTCACTGCAGCCTGAGGTACCATCTAAACAATATTGGTCTATCCGAGACCAATGTCTGCCGCTTTTGCGAAATGGACATAGAAAGCTCAGAACATGTGCTTTGTGAATGTCCTGCGTTGGGCAGACAAAGACTTCACCACCTTGGTGGTATCGTAGTATCTCCATGCAATCTTTGGAACAACAAACCCAAAACTGTGCTAAAATTTCTAAAAAGCCTAAAACTCTAGGGTTACAAAATAGGCCTTTCACAATAGATCAGCTCTGGTCGCAGAGCGTAATGGCCTTCTAATAATAATAATAATAATATATTGTACTATACCAGCGTACGTATACTATAAAATATAAATAACTAGCAACCCGCCCAGCTTCGCACGGGTATAAAATATATACCCTATGTCACTCACTGAAAAAATGATTAAAATCGATCCAGTAGTTTTGGCTTATTCATTACTGCCCGTGGCCCGCACGCGTTAAATTTGGAGTAAAACAATTCCCCTTTCTTTATAGCATGAAGATTTCCTGCTATCCTTGGGATATCTAAATTCATACCCTACATTTTTGCATATTAACTTTTTGCATTTTTACATATCTATTTATTTTATTTTTACAACAATTACTATATTACAGAATGTCTTTATATACAACGTTCATAGCCTTCTTGTCATTAGACAATACAAACATGTTTTCTCTAGAGGTTACTCTTGAAAGAGCGACATACAGTTGGCCATGTGAAAAACAGTCAACACTCAAATCTAAGCCTGCAACGTTGAAGGTTTGACCCTGAGATTTATTAATGGTCATTGCAAAAGATGTCTTTACCGGAAATTGTAAGCGTTTAAATTGGAATGGTAGATCCGATGGTATCAGAGGGATTCGGGGAATCAATACATCTTCTCCGGTACCACATCCTGTGAGTATTGTGCACTCTATTATGAAAGTTTTCAGTGATTTTACCAGCAAACGCGAGCCATTGCAAAGTTTAGGTGGACTTAGGTTTCTTAATAAAATAACAGGACAACCTATCTTCAGCTCCATTTTGTGAAGAGGGAGTCCAGACGGTTTCAAAGAATTTAGAAATTCTGTAGGAAATTGAACAGCTTCTTCCAAATCGAGAACAGTATCGACCGCGTAGTATATTTTCGTCGGCGCATCAATCTTTGAAATAATCAAGTTATTTACTTTATCTACTTGTTCGTTAGTTGGTGACAGAATAGCTCTTTCTTTAAACCAAGATATTGTCTTATAACTTATGTTATCAATGTCTGGATAGACATTGTTGACTAACTCTTGAATGTTGTCTATCAAAACACAAAGGTTTTCTAGGTTAATCCTTCCCTCACTTTGTGTTAATTCTCCATTCCCAACTTTTAGCAGCATCTCTGGAAATAACCTGCTCTCACATGAAGATGACGAAATCCTCATATTAGTTTTAAGCTCTAATTTATTGACATACGACTAAAGGTGGGATCTTTTTAGCGAAGCATTTATTTCGTCAGCACGTGTTCCTCGAGTCACAACTGGTAGGATTTGACGGAAATCTCCTGAGAACAGAATTGTACATCCACCCATAGGTGCATTTTTGTTGCGCAAATCGCGCATTGTCCTATCCAGTGCTTCCACAGACGTTTTGTTTGACATGGTAGCTTCGTCCCAGACTATTAATGAGCAGTCACGCATCAATTTTCCTGTATTGCTCTGTCTAGAAACACTACAGACGCTGTTATCATCATCGGTGGCGATTTTCAGCGGGTGCTTGATTGTAGAGTGTGTGGTTCGGTCTCTTTCCAAAAGACTCTTTCCAAAAGAGTAGCGGCAATGCCGGATGACGCAACAGCTAACGCAATTTTTCCGGTAGATCTCAATTACTAATTACTGATGTAATATCTTGAAAAATATTGTTTTTAATTATATGCTGTAAAGAGCCATATACATAGATCTATATGAAAGCAACAATGTATTTAAGGTATTTAATTGGATAAGGATTAATGTTGTACCTATTTGTTGAAATCGTTTCGAAAATAAGCTATTAGTTGTCGTAAAAAGTAAATGACAAAAAATGTTATTGTATGGAATCGATAGCAAACTAAACGCGCTCCGAATCAATAAAAACTATTCAAAAACTGTATTTTAATTATGTGCGATTTACTAATCTAGAACGTGAAAATAGCGTTTTATTTCGCTGTAAAATTGTATGTACATATAATTACATGGAATTCAGTACATACATAGATACATATGTACATACGTCCGAAATGAAATAATGCGAGCGATTCGTAAATACATACATACATACGTCACCATACGATGTAATTCAACATTAATGAGGTGTGGTGAGATTATCGCTTAACGCCTGTTGCTTCATTCGGTTGACAGCGAACAAACACACAAACAGCTTTTTTTGGAAAAAGAGCTGCTTTTGTTTAAACAATTTTGGTTAAATAACAAATAAATCAATTTTTTTTTTTGATGCAGAACGAAAGTAAATATTTCAAAGTTAAACTCTAAATAAGTTTCATTTTAATTGGTTTATTCGTTTATGATTTATGGTCGTGAAAACAAAAAATTTATGTTTTTTGCCACATTTTGACCGATTGCCACGCCCCCTTTACATATTTCTTCACATTATATAGATATAAACCTTCCTCTTCAATCAATCTATCTTTAAAAAAAAACCGCATCAAAATCCGTTGCGTAGTTTTAAAGATTTAAGAGTATAAGGGGACATAGGGACAGAAAAAGCGACTTTGTTTTATAATATGTAGTGATTATCGCTAGCGGTGTGATCAATGTTATATTTCTACTGCTGATACCGCTGCTAATGTTGTTTACCTTTTAAATACTTTAATATACAAATTAGTTTACGATCATTATGTTAAATTTAGTTTTCATCCTATTCTTTTTTATCTCGGTTTTGTTTTTGCTGTATTATGTATGTAAGTATGATTTTTGCTGTTGTTGCTGTATAGCTTATATGGCCATATATAAAATTTATTCGTTTACTTTTTTAAATTTTCTTTCTTTTTTAATTTTGAGTTGTATATAAATTAGGGCTTAAAATTAATAAGAAAAATTTATAAATCTTATTGGGTTTCATTTCAAGTATTCTTTGCTCCTTATGTTTTAGTTTTTACTTCTATAACGCCTTTCGCTTGTATCATTTCGATTTAAATTTCTTGCTGTGGTTTTGTAAATGCGTTTTCAACAGATTTCGCTGCGACTTAAACTTTGTTAAAGCCTTAGCTTTTTAATCAATTGTGTATCGATAATTAAATGACATTCACCCATACCGATACTTTATTAAAATCACTTTTGACAGTAGGACGTTTTCCATTCAATTTAAGGTGAAAAAGTGGGGTTATATAAAATGATTCAGCAAATTTTTATTTGATTATATTCCTAAATTTTAAAATTTTTTGAAATGATTCGAATTTACTGATTTCGCTTTATTTACTATGGTGCATTAAAAATTTTACTTTTTCGCGTCTTACACAGGACTTGAAATACAAGACAAAATGCTACGCTCCGCTGCTGCACTGGTAAAAAAAACACATAATGTGCTGGTCCGCACCACTGGATCTCCTAGTGTTTTATTTGGAGCTAATGGAGCTTTTGGACCAGCAATCAATACATTGGCTTTGCGGCAGCAGCAGACCATGCCGGTAGTAGACCCGAATAATCCACTTCCAAAGAAAAGCCCTTCTGCGTTTGGTAGAAATCAACCGAATATGGTGGAATGGTCAATCGCACGATTGGATGATATATTGAATTGGGGACGCAAAGGTTCCATATGGCCTTTGTCTTTCGGATTAGCCTGTTGTGCTGTTGAAATGATGCACATAGCTGCACCACGTTACGACATGGATCGTTATGGTGTTCTGTTTCGAGCATCCCCCCGTCAAGCAGATGTGATAATTATCGCTGGTACCCTTACTAACAAAATGGCTCCAGCACTTCGTAAGCTTTACGATCAAATGCCTGAGCCACGTTGGGTTATTTCCATGGGTAGCTGTGCTAACGGAGGTGGATATTACCACTATTCATATTCTGTAGTTCGAGGATGTGACCGTATTATACCGGTAGATATATATGTACCGGGATGCCCACCAACGGCTGAAGCGCTCATGTACGGTATCCTCCAGTTACAGAAGAAAGTAAAGCGCATGAAGACATTGCAAATGTGGTACAGAAAGTAAAAATGGCGTAGTATATTTAGTGAAAATTTCACGAGTAAAAGAAAGTCTTACTCTAGTTGTTTGCATTTCAAATTTTAAAAATGAAACTATTGTATATACACCAGAATTTTTTTATTGCACACAATACTGTCGAAGTAAAACATTACTAAGCAGACTTAAATTTTAAGTCGGCAACCAGTGCGACATGGTCTGAGGGGAAAACCACTGACGGTATAGCTGTATGACATTGCAACTCCTCCTCTGTAGGCAGTGGCACAACCTAAAAACATAACTGTTATATATTTATATTAAACGGAAATATGCTAAAATTTACCTGTTGAACCTCTAAGCAATCACTCTGATAAAATATATAATCTAAACAGGCTGCAAAAGCATGAGTGTAGTTGGTGTAAGGGGGTGTGCCACAAGCGGATTTTATGTTAAATGGTTGTGAAAGAGTGATATTTTGTACCGCCTCTTCGGTATCTGAAAAGAAAATGTAAGAAGAAATCGAATGCCATATTTTCATAGCTTACTACTAATCCAGTCGACACAATTTTCTCCCACTGTTCCTTCTACCATTAATTTATAAATGCCACATTCTGGGACGCTATTGAAGTCGCCGCAAAAAAGCACCGATAACTGTCGTTTTTCTGACAAGCTAAGCTTCTTAACGACATCTTGATATACATGATTAATGTAAATCATTGCACAGCCTATTTGTAAAAGACGTATGTGATCTGCATCTGGATGGAAATAAAGGTGGGTATTTGCTACTAGGAAATATCGACCATTGTCCTTGCACTTCAACACCACCACCTTCAATTGTATCATGCGTAGAAGATAATATTCAACGCAAATGTTACAAATATTTTAACGTTATAGATACATACCTGGAGTGTGGTGGACCTATCGCAAAAGCGGTCCACGAGCTTCTTATTATTTTCAATCTTATTCCATAATTCTGCGAATTGTGGAAGGTTACGTATGCCTTCTCCAATATTTAGTTCGTATTTATTATATATCTCAAAACGCGACTTGCGGTAAAATATTGCCACACCCTCGCCACAAGTTCCTTTCTGAGCAATCAGACCATTATAGTCAAGTTCATCAGATTCCAAAATAGGAATCAGGTCTAAATCAAATATTTTCAAATCAACCTCCTGCAAGCAAATTATGTCTGCATTGTAACCAATTATTTCTTTTAAGTATAACTGCTTGCGATAGTCAATTTTCAATGCATATGGTGGACAGTAAGGGAAAAGATGGTTACGAGTGTAGTCGCTATCTGCATATAGATCAGCGAGAATATTATACGACAAAACTCGAAAACAATCACCGCTCGATTTGTTTTCGGTAAAACAGTGTCTCGTTTCAAACGGGCATTGCCCGGGTCCGGCTTGTATTTCCTTTTTAGTAAACTGTTCAACAGAAGGACCATATTGGCCACCTTCATTGCCTGGCGTTAGCTCAAACTTCAGAAAGCAATCTATATCATCGTTAGTGGTGTCGTAGTGAAATCCATCGCCGCAATGTTTCCAATCGGCGCCCCTCACTAAGTCCCCACTTGGTGGCTACTTAAAATGAAATAAATTAACTCACTTAAAATATTTAAGCCTATGAATGCAATTACCATTTTAGCCTTATACCATTTCCCTATACTATGCTTTCGATTTGCAAACTGTAGTTCTACCTTGCTCGGATATACTCTAAAGCCAGCCAGTATACTTGAAGGTAAGGTTAGATTTAATACCCAGGGCGTATTCAATAGTATCTGAAAGTCTTTATCTATGATGCGCATTTTCAAACCACTCAGCTTCTCATCCAAGAGCTTTAAAAATGTCATATTTTCGACTTTCTCATTTAGGTCCGATCGTAAAATTTCTACAGAAATCTAAATAAAAATTAAATTAATTCAACTTGATTAAAAGCATGTTAACATACCTCGCCATAGTGAGGCATTGATGGTTCATTTAACTGAGTTGCTGTCTTGTTCTTGCTTTTTTTGACCTTTTTACTCAGTTCCTTTTCTATATTATTTCGTATCCGGGTTAAAGCATTGTCTATATTTTCATCTAATTTACGACAAAAGTTAAAATCTCTATCCACTCGCAATTCTTTATTAGTGTACCGAAAGTTGATGTGGAGATCCTGGCTGTCACCATTATGTCGAATGTAAACATTATCCATTTTGTACTTAGTTCTATGGGAGCACGCTTTTCGGGTAGTTAAAGTCCAAATCACAAAAGGTGAAACAAGCGATGTTTGCAATAAAGTTGAAAAGCTTGTGTTTTTCTTTAACCCAACTAGGGGATTAACTGATCCAAGTCTTAAAGAAAATAGTCGTAAGTTCATCGAGCATTGAAATCACTTTGTCACAATGTCCCAAAACGTTTGCATTAAAGATGAGCAAGTCCGAGATGATGTAGTCGAACGAATAATCGTTCACACATCTTGACGTTTTATAGCACTGTCACAATGGGTACGTTGCGTCAACGCATTTGACTGTATGAGTGTAAAACGTAATGTCGTGGCACAATGAAAGTATTGACACATATAAACAAAACAAAAAAACAGATTTTCTTGTCGTAAAAGCAAATATTATATTTCATTGTGTATAAACAGGCTTTTGTTGGTTGTGAAATATATTATAAAAATAATGCTTATTGAAGCGAAAGAGGTTTTTAATAGAATTTATGTTGGTCGTAGACTGTGGGTGCAGCCATAACTTCGAGATGGGGACGCATATTCATTTTTCAGGACAACTTGGACTTTTTCTATACTCTTTCAAGCTTTGATTGAAAAGATAAGGGTGCATTTGAAGCGACTCAATTTATTTAAATTCTTTTTATTTTAATAGAATAATAAACACCACCGATACACATTTGAGCGATACAAAATTGTTCTTCTTTAAAAAGTTGGCATTTTCGCCGCACTTACCGTATGGCAAAAGTATAATGTTTCCAACTTTTGTGCGTTCGGGTATGGCGTATGCCGTCGACTGAAATACAGATAATATATTTTGTTGTGAGTCAAATCCGTTGCCACAACGGACCCAATTGCGAATTGAATACTGAAGGTGGCGCCTTCCCAAAACAGTTATTTTATTTTTCGCGATTTTGACAAGTCTGACGACAGGCTCCTTTCCAATACAATACATATTTTTGAAAATTCAATGAATAACTTGGCAATATTTTGGGAGATTTTAACTAATCACACTAATGAAAACAAAGTGCTGCGAGTTTAATTGTGAAAGTACAAGTGAATATAAAGACTCCAAATACAGGTTTTTTGCGTTTTTCTACCGCTGACGCAATGGCGAGAATGTGTGTGTATGTATAATTTCTTGTGTTTGAGAGTTTTTATTGCTTTCCTCTACTATTCCTCTTCACAAACAAGTAATTCCCCTTCCTTTTGTTTGTTTATTCATGGAGCATGACGACACAGCGAATTCGGAAGTCACAGCCTTGCGATCAGCAGCTCGCCTGATATTAAAGTTGCTAGCGCTGGTCTGATTAATAAAATAACTTTCTTATCTATGCTCCAATATTAACTTTTATATAGCTGAATCCACTGATACCTTCGCCGCTGTTCTCATTACCACTGATGTGAGCTGTAGGCGAGCGCGCATTTCGCAAGGTGATCGCTGCTGCAGTTCGCTTCATCCCTGCTGAAAGACTCCAAGAATGACTCGGGTTTCTCCCGACCAAAGACTTCAGCCCGAATAAACTAGACCTGTCTTGTGTACCGTATCTTACCCTTCATCTTTCGTCACTCTATCAGACCTATGCAGCAAATTTGCTCCAAATGCTTATCTTCACGGCTGGCATCGGACCCAACGATAGTCCCGAAGTATGCTTCAGATGCGTATGCCAAAAAGGGTTTCACCCAAACTCAACATCGGTTAGATCTTAAGATCTGCTCAGGCCATAAGACGCACAGCGAGGGGTCCACGCGGTATGTGACCACGTGAAGCTCCCACAGCCTTTACGGCTACCACAAGTTTAATGGTATTGGTTGAGTAGCATATATCACGAGGAGCTTCAATTTGTCCTTGACTACTCTCGCCATACTTGATATGTGGAAAACCGGGAGAGTGGTTCCACTATTGAAACCCGTCCATCAAAGAGCGTCTCATCGACCGATAACTCTCCTTTCTCCAGTAGTGAAGACACTTGAGGCCCACCTACTCCGATTCTTTATGAAAAACCTGACCTCAGCTACACATCAGCATGGTTTCCGTGAAGTGCACGGTCCTACCACAGCAATTACTACTATGAAAACACAGATCGTGACTTAACCAAAACCTGCCGACACTCGCCAGTCATATTTCGATTTAAACCGCCACAGGGTGGTGTCCTGCCCCCTTGCTTCTTAACTTCTCTAGTTGGTTTCACTGATTTTCTATGCTGGCGATTGCCTGATAATGGCGTCCAGCAATGACATGGATGACTTGTGTTCCAAAGTGAACGACTATCCCGCCAGTTTTTCGCTTCTTCACTGTGCGGAATCTCCAACTCCAACTAAATGCGTGGCGAGCCTATTTACTATCTGGACGAAAGAGGTCAAACTACATTAAAGATCAAAGTCGACGACAACGAAACCGCCTCAAGACCCTCAAATCGCTAGCCGGTAGCTATAGCTGCGTTATCTTCGCACAATTTCGTTCGTAATATTGTTGTAGGTTAAACGCCAAACAACATTGTGCTGATGATATACGAAAAATTCAACGCAGTCACCGCTCATGTAGAGGGTAAGAATATGTGACATGAGCAGCCACAATCCTGCTGACAAAACCCCCATGACGTAGCCAAAGTTATTTCCACAATTTTGATTCGAATTCTTTATATTCTATCATCTTTGATTGCACGTGCAACTACAGGCCGCTTCCTATAATGGACTCTCTGACGATTCTGAACATCGCGAGTACATAAATAATAGGCTTCATAGTTTAGTGATAACGAGACAATATCGGAAACTTTACCTTACTTTTTCGGTAGGTTTATTCCGGGCATACAGTTAAAGATATTGATAGTGGATGGATTTAAGAATCTGTCGTTGTTAGCAGCTTAAGGGTACCCGGTGGTCTAGAGCGCGAAAGTTTCACCTATTTTCATGATTTTTTTTTTGACATTAAAAATTTAAAAAACGATGTTTCAACTTTTCGGGCTCATTAGTACGTTTATTGAGCATACAAAAAAATCTCGAAAAATCGAACCCGGACGGCGTAATGATTTCGAGACTTCTACTCATCTGAAACACAAAATTCGATAAGGTTCTTAATCAGAAAGAGTACAGTTATGGTCGGAACTAGAACAAATCGAAAAAGTGAAAAATTGACAAAATGGCGCACTTTTGAAAAAAAAGTTCGTAAAATCGGGGGTTTTTCACTAGTTTTTTAGTTTAAAAAATAGGAAATTATTTAAATAAAATTATGATTCTAGTTCCGACGTGCCGAAAAAAGTCGTTTCAAGATAAATGAGTTTAAAGTTTGAGGGACAGGAGCGCGTGGACCGCGCATGAAAATTTCACAGTATATTCTTCTTAAAAGCCTATACTTTCGAAATATCAAAAAAAGAAAAAATCGATTTTTTGACATTTCTAGACCGCGGAGGGACCACCCTTAAACATTCTCTTTACAGGTACGGGTTACATACCAAATGTAACTTCATTAAGGGTTATTGGATAGAAATTAATTAACGCAGAAGTATTTTTGTTCGGTTGGAATAAACAACCGATACGGTTGGCACTTAACAATTTTAAAAAATTTATACATAAACGTTCATTTTGACTGCCTTCTACAATATGCATTTCTCTATTTATATGTACACATTTCCCCGTATTTTTCGGTGTTAGTCAACAAAACAGTTGTAGAAAAAGGTTTAGCGGACTCTTTGCTGTTTGTGTTATTTTTTTCTAGCACTTTTTGAGCAATCTTGAAAAATGGATTAGCAATTCGTCAGAAACAACAACCGTATATATTCGTACTTTCTATTTTTAAATGGTTGCCAAAGCTGAGTAATTGCTAAAACTATTGTTCCTTTATTTGCACAATAGACACCTACCGAGGAGAAGCCTAGCGCATAAGCGGAGGTGCCTATCTTCAGTTATTTAATTTAGATTACCTGCACTCCTTGGCAAACATCATAAGGGCGTACCAGAAAACCATATACTCGTAAAACAGACAGTAAACCAAAACAAATTTTGAAGAGAATAATTTCTTTAAAAATAGTTTCACAGTTTTTAGTAAAACCTAACCATTATTCAATCCCTTAACCCAAATTCAATTATGGTTTTTTGTTTACACTAACTAAGCAAATGTATTTTTTATTTAAATTTCAGTTTATTTTAATTATAATTACAGATTTAAATATGAGTTGAGATGTTTTAAATTTTATTTCATTTACGTTACATGCAGCGATCCCTTTTTCTGGCATCATTCTTTTAGTTATATTTAGGTCATTTTTGTTCAGCTGTTCTTTACATTTAATTTTGGCTTCCAAACACAAGTGCGTATCTAACGCTTTTCCGAACTAAAAAATACATGCATATTTTCTCCACCAAGGACTCACGTATTATATTAATGATTTTTATCTTCTTTCAATACATAAAAAATTGGGAAATAATTTTGAACTTATTTTTCTGATTAAAGATTTGTTTTTTTTCTCGTGAATATACTATAAAAAGTTCCACTTGGATCGTTATTAAAGGTAGAGAAAGTTGATTGATTTAAATAGTAGTTCAACTAAATGATGAAAACAATTGATTGAAGGAAAGCTTGTGTCAAACTCTTGAAATATAATATATTTTATTAATTTGTTCATAAGACTTGAAATGATAATTGAATATTAGAGTTAAGTCCACGGCAGGTTTGCGGCATTAAATGGGTACAGTTGGAATCCAGTACGGGGATAGGTCAATTAAAGTTTAAAAAATTAAACATGAATTGTCTGTGCGGTACTTCAGAGATCCTGTAAATACGCACAACGCAATGCAAAAGGTTACATTAAATGCAGTTAGTCGTTCTTCATATATAAATTAGGGATCGAGTTTTACCCTACTGTTAACGTGCTCATTCAAATCTTCTAAAGCACACAAAACAAAAAATAAATACGTTTACAAGTGTTTAAAGCTCAATTTAATACAGTATAATAATAAATTTAAATTATAAAACAAGAAAAACAATTAACATACATGAAACCATAATTGAGAATTTCATCCCAATTATTATACAAGAATGCAAAAATCAGGTTAAATAAAATATAATTTTATAATCTTAGGCTTCCGCTTCTGCTTCTGCAGGTTTGATTTTGTTATCGCCAACAATTCTGAACCCACGTATGATTTGATATACAGAGATGCTTCGTGACTCAGTATTTGTAAACATAATTTTATCTTTACATACATTAAACAAATAAAATTAAATTTATTATATGTATGTTAGGTGTATATGTATGTATATAAGTATATACTATACCAGCGTACGTATACTATAAAATATAAATAATATGCAATTGCAACCAGTTGAAACTCATAGGTATGTTTTTCTTAACTAATTAGCATTAGGTAGCATAAAATTGAATGTGTGCGTTTTGGTTGTACATTTTTCATAGTTACTCGTGTTACGTGTGCGTCTGCAAAATTTGAGTAGGTGTTACTTTAAGGGCAGTCGGAAAATAATTAAAAATTTTGCTTTATGCCACAAAGTCTATACAATTTGTGTATTTTATTTGATTTTGATTCAAAGCTGAATATGTAAGATTGAGCTGAGGCCAAGCATTTTTTATATGATCCAAATCAAGTCGCATAGCGTACAAACGAAAATCACAAAATACATTTTTAATATAAATCGTATGACAAGTAATCATATTTGAATGCGGGCACGTCTATTAGTACACCCTCTGTGTTGTGCGAAATAAGTACCCTTGTGGCAAGGAAGTGATAATAGTTATAAAATGCAGTAGAGTTCGCACCAAGTTTCGCAACTTTGTTGATAGTTCAGTGTAACGATGCGTGACATCAACATCAAAGCATATCAGCACATGTACTCGGACTAAACACTTTGAAAAGACATTGAAAATATTTCTTATCTTGTAGATATTTAATGTGAATTCCTAACTTTCTACTAATATTATGGTAACGTTACGGTATTTACATGCAACCATGAGGTGTTATTTGTCAATTCGATTTCGCATGTTTAATGTATATCTTCGTTTTAGCATATTATGCCGTTTCTGCAAACTTTTACATTTACAAATCACAGCAAGCCTAAAATACCTAAAAAAAATAGTCATATTTAAGTGACAATACATTTCCATTATACTCCTTTCTAGGTTTCCCACAACTCAAACCTATTAAAGTTGTTTTCTTTCTTTTTAACTTTATTAAATTATGTACTCCATTGGTCAACATATTATTTTAATAAACATTCCCCGCACTGTTGTAACGAAAATGTAAGCGGTATTTATGCATTTACATGTGCAATGTGTGATTACATGTACCTGTCGTCTGTTTACCAAATCATTAAATTTAATCTTACTTTTCTTGCTGCTATAATTTTTGTATTGGTTATGATTTTCAATTTCTCTTTAGTGATCTTGTATTCCAATTGTTCTAATACTTGAAACATAGATTTCTCCTATGCACGTAGTGACGTGACGTAGTTTATTATGTTTATTATCGCTAGCGGTGTGATCAATGTTATATTTCTACTGCTGATACCGCTGCTAATGTTGTTTACCTTTTAAATACTTTAATATACAAATTAGTTTACGATCATTATGTTAAATTTAGTTTTCATCCTATTCTTTTTTATCTCGTTTTTTTTTTTTGCTGTATTATGTACGTAAGTATGATTTTTGCTGTTGCTGCTGTATAGCTTATATGGCCATATATAAAATTTATTCGTTTACTTTTTTAAATTTTCTTTCTTTTTTAATTTTGAGTTGTATATAAATTAGGGCTTAAAATTAATAAGAAAAATTTATAAATCTTATTGGGTTTCATTTCAAGTATTCTTTGCTCCTTATGTTTTAGTTTTTACTTCTATAACGCCTTTCGCTTGTATCATTTCGATTTAAATTTCTTGCTGTGGTTTTGTAAATGCGTTTTCAACAGATTTCGCTGCGACTTAAACTTTGTTAAAGCCTTAGCTTTTTAATGCCTTTTGTGCTATGTTTTTTCTCTGTGCCTCAGCATTTTTTACTGTTTCATCATAATCATAATTTTAATATTCTTTTATTTTGCTTGCATACTTTTGCTTAGTGGCTTTGTTTTTTCACTTTATTATTTTTTTTTAATTTTTTATCCGTCTGGTTTTTTCACTTTGACTTTACTTTTAACTTATATGTTTTATGTATGTATATATTTTATATAAATAATTTGTTTAATGTAAGCTTGTATATAAATCGGTTATGTGTGTCAGCATATGCTTCCGTCTTATGTCCAGTGTCCCGATGTCCCTTTTCCCGGGTGTTCGATTGTTCGAGTGTTAAATTGTTTGTGTATGCGTGTTTACTAGTTGGATTTTTTTGTGTATTATATGTAAAAATCTAAATTTACTGCCGCAAAATGGAGCATAATGAGGACTAGGAGCGTGGAAGTGGCCATTTTTGATGGATTTGGTTGTATGATCTCTCGGTGAGTTGGGAAAGCGCCTGCCATTAATACCGTAAGTCAACAAGAATACTATTTTCTTTTCACTCCTCCGTATCCCACTTCTTCCACACTTGTATCCGCATCACATCCACTATTGGCTTGGTAACGCACAGTCGCCAACACTTTAATTCCACACACGCAAAAACGAGTCCCATGAACCTGTTGCAACGGCCATGCCATTTTCGGTCACCCCTAGACATGAGACCCGATTATCATGGCCTGCCAAAATACCGGACCGTTCTGCTTTCATTGTATCCCAAACATTGCAATTAAAATCATCGTAGCCGGCCAAAAGCAGACGTCCACTCTTTGAGAACGCTACTGATGTGATACCGCAGATAATGTTGTCGTGCGAATACATGGCCAGTTCCTGGTCGGCGCGAATATCGAAAAGGCGGCACGTGGCATCGTCAGAACCTGTTGCAAATGCTTGTCCATTAGGGAAGAAAGTCACCGCATTGATATCAGACTCGTGGCCCGGAAAAGTTTGTTTACATACACCTTCACGAATATCCCATAACTTGGCCGAGGCATCACAAGCACCTGATACAAATGTTTTGCACCCTGGCGCTAAAGATAACGCCATTACGTCACCTGTATGGCCCAAGAAAGAGGTTACCTGTTGACCTGTCTCGATATCCCACAGACCACAGGTCATATCGCCGGAGCTGGTAACAATCTGATTATCATCCAGAAAGCGACAGCATGACAGGTAGCCACCGTGGCCAGGCAGCTCACGCGAGACGCGCACATTGCCTTCGCGCGTCTTCAAGTTGTAGATTGAACACATGTTGTCAAGGCCTCCACAGGCGACGTAACTACCCGAAGGCGCATAAGCGCACGTCATCACCCATGAGGACCGCAATGGTATAGCGTGCACCTTATTGGTGGTGTGTGAATCCCATACGATCAATTTTCCGTCTTGTGAGGCCGACACCAAATTACGCGAGTCGCTACCCCAATGCATTGCATAGATTTTTGCCAAATGACCTCGAAGAGTACGGCGAGTGCGCATCTGAATGCGACCTATTGGTTCCAAAGATGCTGCGGCTTGCACCAAACTTGTGTCACATGCAGCCTTTCGTGCATCTCGTATGGCATTTTTAAGAGATTCGGCTTCTTGTCTTAAGCTATCTAATTCATTCATTTCGATGGTCTTGCTGTTGACGTTACTGCAGAAGAATTGGTTAGCTTTCGAATTGGTTATGTTTCGGAGCTCCTAGATGCATGTATAATGAATATATAATTTAAACTTAATTCACTTATATATTCAAATATTGGCATACGACAATACCATGATAAAAGAAAAGTTGTTCCATTGCGATATAAACACCTATCATTTAAACAGATTATAACATTTCATGCTACTATACCTTCTTGTTTGGTATTGTGAATGAAAGTTTAAATTTTGAATTTAAAATTAATAAAAAGAAAGAGCCCAACTTCTATTTTTAAATTATCAGATCATTGGTCAATACTTTGTACATACGATACTAAAAAAATTACAAAATGTCAATCGTAAAATTTGTACTTATTAGTTTATCAAAGTCATTATTAGTTTATTCAGGGCCACCATGAAAGCCTCTTATTCTCAAAAGCAAAATATGGAAAAGCAAATTGGAATAAGCAAATATTTTGTTACATTTCTAAAATAATAAACAGTTTGTCCTGTGTTTTTCAAGAGATGTATGTAGGTACAATGTTCCTACATTCGCAGAAACTCAAATTGATCCAAATATTCTCCTTATGCTTCTTTAGAATAGAATAATTGTTAGTTTGCACTTCGATCTAAAGTTCTCTTGTGTCCTTTACTCTTCTTAATATCTCATCCAAAGTCAGTGCCCAAAGTTCAACTCAGATGGTCTGGATTGGGCTGAGTTTATATGCCTTTCTTTTGACCGTACCAGGCCGAGATGTCTACTCCTACTTCCCGCTATACTATTTTAATATGCATCAGTCCTTTGTAAATTTAATATCATCGCTAAATTCTGTGTGAAGAATGTGAAGCACAATGGATGTTGTTTGTTTCTTTTATGTCTATTTTTCCAATGTATTTTAATATGTTTTCTATAAATATACGACTTCTACTTTTCGGTTTTTTCATGCTCGAATTTAATTTTTTTGGTGTTTAGTCAAAATTGCTATTTTTTTGCCAGGGACTGATGGTTGTTAAACTATATTGGAGAAATGTTTTCAAGTTTACAAAGCAGCAACATAGGAAGTACAACGATTTTTAAAATCATATAACCACATTGAACTATCTTTAGTTAGTTAGTTATGAAAATATTTAAAAATCAGGACATTTTTAATTAGTCAGTTATTGTGTTAATTGAATACTTCATTCATCAATATACACCAGGTTTTATATTTCCCTCATATACGATATAAAATATCCCTCCCCCTAAAAATTCCAATGGGAAAACGCTGACAAATGTTTACATCTGGGAAGCTGTCAGAAATTCAATTTTTTAATAAAAAAAAATTAATAAAAATAAAAAAATAGTACCAATGGAATTACCTTCTTTTACCATGGATAATTCTATTCTTTATCTCTTCGTTTGTCATAAAATGTACCTATATATTTTCTCAACTGACGATGTTAGAAGGGTGAATTAAGGGTGCGGTTTTGTCTCCTCTGCTTATAGGCTGCAACTTGAAGTGGCCGCAACCAATGCTATTTTAAACGAAGATTTGTGCTTTCCACTATTTGTGCTTTATTTTAAAATTCAGTTTTAGGTATTAAGGATTTTTTTTGTCGCTGCTGTGCAAATACTTTCCTTTCTTCTATGCTCGTTTATTTTTGCTGATGTATCTATATGTATATTTCCACCTCCTATAATTTTCAATTGTTTCGTATTCGGGTTATGGAGTGGCGGTGAATAATTTTTTTCTTTTCACTACTCCGGCAATTAATGCGGAGCTTAGTCCTACTTTTTGCCTACTCTTCAGCGACTTTTACCAATTCGTCCTTCTTATATATTTTTCGATCACTTTTACAATTTTAACCGTACTTTTTCTACAAATGAATTAAAAAATTTCCTTTACTGTTCCGTTTTCTTCTTCTACTTAGCTCTACTTTTTTGGTACACCAAAATCGCTTGTAATTTGCACCACCAATAGGGAGACTTGATGGAGAACGAAGGCAGCGACTGCGACAGCAAAAGCAGCGAAATACGTAGTTGTCGAATAAGACGGACGTACAACGAGCACCAGAGTGCGATAGTAGTTGTGCCATTGCAGCAACAGCGAGCGAGTTTAACGAAAAATCAACGAACAAATCAGCAAACAGTTGTCGCATTCATACCAGCCATATTCAGACGTCCAGATCCACAAAACCAAATGTACGAAAGAGAGGAAAAGATTGAGAAAAGAAAAATCAATTTTAGATATTTTCTCGGATCTGCAAGTTGCGCTTCTCCCTTTAATGTGGAGCATTTACTCCACACTATGGGGTGCTTCTTCTCTTATTAACACAAGGCATATTACTAATTTTTTCATGGAATTTTTCCCTTACATTTTCCTCAGCTTTTCACTTTATACAAATCACTATTCACCGTATCCAAATGTTCAAATTTTAATTGAACTTAGAAGTGTGTTTTTTCTTCTTTTAACTAAATCATCACACTATCCGCTTTTTCAAATGCCTTCTGCAATAAAATTTTACATTCAATCAACTCGAGACACACTTCTACCAGAGAATCTTCTACACAGCTTTAATTCTGCTACTTCCTGGAAGAGAGAGCGGCAATAATCAAAAGTTACTGCCGCTGCTGCTGCTGGTGCTGCTTCTTTTTGCGTTCGCTGTAACTTTGACGTTTGACAATTCGGCCAACACCTATCACCTACTGAACGAAACACAAAACGTACGCTTTCTCATATTTCAACGAAAGACAATTTAGGCATAGGGCGACACACCATGTATAGAATACGAAAAATGGCCCCTCCTCAAAACCACTACTGTGTCGGTATAGTTTTTGACAATTAAAAGACGTCAGTAAGTCAGTAAATTTAATGATTAGAGACTAAATATTTTTCTTTTCGACACATTAATTTTGTTCCTTTAGTTTCCATGTTACCAATTATTAACACTTTAAATAAAATGTGCAACTGAGTTCGCTAACCGATCAAATGTAATAAAGAAAGAACGAAAAGAATCCTAATAAAATAACGGTACTATTGAAAGAAACAAAGTGAAAGCAGACTGTCTGGTTGAATTGAAATTATTTATCGTTATGTAAAAAATGAAGGAAGGTATCTTGTTATTTTATTTTGCTTTTATAGCTTTAGAATGTAGTGAAGGAATAAATAAATAAAATATGTCATACCTATAAGTTTATATTGTGTTATGTGTATATTCGTACATTTTTTCTCCTTTAATGTTAGAAACCAGTTCAAATTACTGTTTAAAAGGCAATGCCAAGCAAAGTGTGTTCCACAGCTCATAAACTCTATAACAGTGAGTTTAGAGAATCACTAATGTGCGCATTCTAATTCAATTAAGACTGAACCGTTACTTGCAATTTACAATTGTCTGTAATAAAGTGGCAAATTACCGTCAAATAATTTTCATTATCCATTGAAGCCCAAATATCTGTGGCAATTACACAATATTGCGTGTCATTTAAAATTATTTGCACCTTTTTTAACGGCGTTGTATCAGAGAATGTTAATGGAATGAGAAGGCACAAATCTTACTGTTAAGAATTTTTAGTACAATTGAGATTTTAAAGGTTTCTTGTAAGAGATTTTAGAACACCGACTTTATAGACACCACATTTATTTGTGAAATAATAAGCGAACACGTAAAATTTATTACACAAAATTTGTTTCCGATTAAAAACATTTTTTTTTTTATATAAAATAAATTTGGCGCCGAGAATCGATGTGAAGTCATCCATTTGGAAGGGATAAAGGCGCGGTGTGTTTCTTTCTGCGACTTAATAAATTTGTTTTAAAGTAAGTCATAGCTTTTTTTCATTACATACACAAATGAATGTACATACTATGTATTTACTTAATGAACGTATACAACATTATCAAATATAATACATATGTATGTATGTATGTGCTTGTTAATAGGAAGTATTTGTATCCACAAATAAAATAATGAATTAAGTTGAACCAACGTTGTTTTTATATTGTATTTCAATTTATAGTTTATGTGTTTGACGTTATATTATATATGCATGTACGTACATTTGTACATACAGACAATAATGCACAAGTGTGGTAAGTAAAGCTCTGAAATCCTCTACCAGAGAACGTAAATAAAGGATTTTCCAATAACAGGTGTTATTTAGGTTAGATTAGATTATTAACAATTTTTTATGGCCGGAATTGGATGGTATTGATCTGGACAGCGTTTATTTTCAACAAGACGGCGCTACATGCCACACAAGCAACGAAACCATTGATATTTTACGGGAAAAGTTAAATCTCGAAGAAACGATCACAATTGGCCACCGAAATCTTGTGATTTAGCACCTTGTGACTTTTTTTTCTGAGGTCACGTGAAAGAAAAGGTCTACGCCAACAGCCCAGGGTTGATTCAAGGCCTCAAAGACGGTCTTCGTGAGGCTATCGAGGGCATAGGGCAGCCACTTTTCAATTCGGTTATGGAAAATTTCATGAAAAGGTTATTGTCCTGTAAGCGTGGTCGTGGTGGTCATTTGCCTGATGTTATATTCCCCTATTAATGGCATACCTTCCTCTTTATAATGAAATAAACATCCGATCATTTATATTAAAAAATAGCATTTTTCTGTGAATATCAAAATAACACCTCTTATTAGATAACCCTATACATTCGTTACGTTCTCTGCCTCTACAAAAGTGGTAAAAATCTGAAATCATCTACTAGTGTTGTAAGTAAATATCTGAAATCCTTTACAACGAATCTTCAATTTAGTACTCGAAAAAAGTTATTTAACATTTGCGCCTTCTCATTCAATTATTTACATTCTCTGCTTCTGCAATGCGGAAAGTTTGAATGCCCGCAGCAATCGTCAGCATTTTTCTTACGTCCGTATTATTATCGTATTTTGCATATCTGGGAAAAAATTCTTTATTATTTTTAACAACTTGGATTTTATCTGATGTTGAGATAGACGTTTTAAATGGTCGAAAAAAATTGAACTTGTCTATATTCTTTGTCGCATGACCGACATCTAGCAATTTTTTTCTTTCGAATGCGTAAAATATTTCCAAGCTTCGGAGTCGTGAAAACACGCCGCTGGACAAAATTTCTGCTTCAGGACTGTTCTCCGTATAATAAGCTGTCCAAATGTATAAACTTAGCCGTGCCCATAGGCTAAATAATAAATAAATCTTACCCTGCAAGTCTTCCGAATTTCCCATTTTACAGCAAACTGCCAATATCTCCCGTACCCTGATATGGCAATAAAATCATTAATTATATTATACACATACAATTGATAAATTTTGTTTATATTTCTTACACAAGCGCCAAATTCCTTGAATTGAACTTTTTAGATAAATAGGAATGCAACCATTCGATAGTATTTTCAACTATCGATAGTGGTGCTGTACGACAGCGGCCGTTGTTGTGTATTACTTATAGTCTAAGAGCTCATGACCAAAGAACCCAACATATTTTATACTTCTTGAAATTTTGTGTGGGATTAGTTTTTTAATACTAGAATCGATATCCGGCGGGCTGGCTGCTCAATAGCGGTCTTAATTATGCGTTTTTATTTTTTAAAATTGTTAATAAAAAACATTTACTCAACACATTTTATACCACCTTAAAATCTTAACAGAATTTCATTTACGGTCTGTATAAAATGAAACGATGGTTGCCAGCCCATTCTCGTGGTCTCAAAGTACTGCCAGCCCATGTTGAAAGTGCGTTGATGGAAGCACAAGTCAACATATTTTATACCGGCTGTCTTTTTTACACAACATTGGCAATACAATAAATTGATGAAATGTGTAGAGCCAGCCCATTCTGATGGTCCCATCACATGGAAAATTTGGAAAATTTCATTCCTGTGAGTGCGAGCGAGACCGACTCACGTGAATGTGGGCGCGCGAGAGAGAGCGTATATTGTTCATATTCTGTATCCCCGTACAGTCTTGCAAAAATGGGAAGGATGATAGGTTTGTTCATCAAAAAATTAGAGAATAGGATTTTTTTTCTTTTTCTTAAAAAAGTTTTTATTTCTAATTTATTATTCCTTTATTTATTTATTTAATTAATTAAATGGATAGAAAAAAAAAACAAAATTAAATTTTTAATTTTCTATGTCAGAAATAGATTCCGAGTCTGAAATGCAATAGTCATTTTCTATTTCTTCAGCTTCAGTATCTGAAAGAAAATCATACCGTCAATCAAAATACCTGATAGTTGCAATATTTCGGACTATGAACGAAGGCGTAAAATACTATACCTGATTCAATGTTGTCATTCATTGAAGGAGTTTCTATGACAGCTCCAAGGACTGATTGAAGGAATTGGTCGCTATCAAACCAATTAAAAGAAAGAAATTCTCCATTTCTCCCCCAGCCATTCGATTCTGGGAGATAACAAGTTGGAAATTTCAAATAAGCGTTTCGCCATGTATTTCCAATATATTGAGCTCGGAGAAGTTGCTGATGTAACTCGGTTTTACATGGCGGTAAAGACGATGCGTCAAAATTTTTCAGCTGTTTCTGGAATGCTTCGTTTACATTTGACGCTTTATATGTCTCCCAGAATTTAGAAAAGCGACCGCTGTTCACGTCATTTATGTTTCTTAAATTGTACATTTCGCATACAAATTTTTCCAGCATTTTAAATATATGATTTTTTGTTGCAGTGGAGTTTATATTCCCCAGTTCAATAAAAGCATTTTGATATTCCGGTGATTTTTTTAATATCTGGAAAGGTCTTTTCTTGCCTTTTCTGTAAAAGGCCGGACTGTAATCACAGCCGGTCAGGGCATGGAATCCTTGTAAACTCTGGCATAGGGATGGGCCGAGTTGTTCACTGAGATCATTGATATCTGACACCAATTAATGTCTCGCCAACTGATATCTGTGTTGTTTTGGAAACCATGATCCGCAGCCAAAAAATAGCCACTGAACTGGGACAGTCTCACATTGATGTCACCTACGACTTAGCTATTGCTAAAGTGGCAATGTAGATCCAAGCAACAGAAAAACCACGATTTGACAATTTATTTATCCATCTAGGTGCCTTCCACATAATGATCGCTTATTTTAAAGCCATAGGCAAATATATCACAGATTGTGGTCTCATGGACGTTGCCGTTGAAAGCGACATTATTGCTGGCGGCTCGGTAAATAGTTTTGTGATTGGAAAACATTTTAATAGATGCTAAAGGATACACCCAATGATGGCTTTGGGCTTGCAGTGCCTTATGTTTGAAGCTTCGAAATTTCATAAAAACTTTTGATAAATTTATGAACCCCTTCGATGACAGCATTGACAGGAATTTTCTCTTCAACATCGCTACGGGAAAGTCTGCATCATTGCAGGTTGAAAATTATTTATTGACATTTGAACAATCAGGGAGCCAGTTAAGGGAAGAATTCATTGCTCAGTGCTCCATAGACCCACAGCGATTTGAGAAAGCCATCACAAGGGTTAAAATGTGTAAGTAAATAATAAAGCAAAAGTTGCCAACCAGGTCAACGAAATACGCTTACAACGGGATCTATTTGCACGAATTGTGGCATTATCGATGGATTTCAATATCGACGTCGAAAAAATATTGTCTTATCCAATAACACCAATTCCATTATCTCTACGTCATTGTGATGGAACAATTTGTAAGCCTGAAAAATCTGCAATCACTCAGGTTTTACAAATAAATACAGCTGCTAACATACCGCAAATATTCGACATAGTCATAATCGATGTATTTTTCCTGCTCCACTTAATGAAAGAAATTCCAAACACTTTTGGAAATTTATCAAAAAAAATTATCTCATTCATGCAGAAGACACCAGCCAAACGATTCGACATCATATTCAACAAATATTTTACTCCATCCATTAAAGATTATGAACGAATACAAAGAGGAAATGTCAGCAGTATCGATTATAACATCACAGGACCCGAACAAACTCGACCTAAAGATTTCAATAAAGAAGTAAGAAATAGCAAATTCAAGGACGCACTGGTCAGATTTCTCATAGAACATTGGGAAACAGTGGAAATGGCGCCATTTATTGGCAATTCAACCATAAAATTGAATTACGTCACATTTACAAGTGACGGCGCCTCTGTATCGAAAATCGTCGATGAGGAAATGTCATGCGAACTTCAGGAGGAAGCAGATACAAAAATTGTGTATCATGTGTGTAAAGCGGTCTGCGAGAATGTTTTAATAAAATGTTCCGATACTGACATACTGATCATCATGCTGGGTAACATGGACCATCTTTCGCATGACGAATTGCACATATTTATGGAATTAGGAACTGGCAATAACAAACGTTGCATTGATATGCCAGAGTTTACAAGGATTCCATGCCCTGACCGGCTGTGATTACAGTCCGGCCTTTTACAGAAAAGGCAAGA
This sequence comes from Anastrepha ludens, assembly GCF_028408465.1. Classification (NCBI taxonomy): domain Eukaryota; kingdom Metazoa; phylum Arthropoda; class Insecta; order Diptera; family Tephritidae; genus Anastrepha; species Anastrepha ludens. Next base: position 3,298,466 of record NC_071499.1, on the reverse strand, counting down.
AAAGACCTTTCCAGATATTAAAAAAATCACCGGAATATCAAAATGCTTTTATTGAACTGGGGAATATAAACTCCACTGCAACAAAAAATCATATATTTAAAATGCTGGAAAAATTTGTATGCGAAATGTACAATTTAAGAAACATAAATGACGTGAACAGCGGTCGCTTTTCTAAATTCTGGGAGACATATAAAGCGTCAAATGTAAACGAAGCATTCCAGAAACAGCTGAAAAATTTTGACGCATCGTCTTTACCGCCATGTAAAACCGAGTTACATCAGCAACTTCTCCGAGCTCAATATATTGGAAATACATGGCGAAACGCTTATTTGAAATTTCCAACTTGTTATCTCCCAGAATCGAATGGCTGGGGGAGAAATGGAGAATTTCTTTCTTTTAATTGGTTTGACAGCGACCAATTCCCTCAATCAGTCCTTGGAGCTGTCATAGAAACTCCTTCAATGAATGACAACATTGAATCAGGTATAGTATTTTACGCCTTCATTCATAGTCCGAAATATTGCAACTATCAGGTATTTTGATTGACGGTATGATTTTCTTTCAGATACTGAAGCTGAAGAAATAGAAAATTACTATTGCAGTTCAGACTCGAAATCTATTTCTGACATAGAAAATTAAAAATTTAATTTTGTTTTTTTTTCTATCCATTTAATTAATTAAATAAATAAATAAAGGAATAATAAATTAGAAATAAAAACTTTTTTAAGAAAAAGAAAAAAAATCCTATTCTCTAATTTTTTGATGAACAAACCTATCATCCTTCCCATTTTTGCAAGACTGTACGGGGATACAGAATATGAACAATATACGCTCTCTCTCGCGCGCCCACATTCACGTGAGTCGGTCTCGCTCGCACTCACAGGAATGAAATTTTCCAAATTTTCCATGTGATGGGACCATCAGAATGGGCTGGCTCTACACATTTCATCAATTTATTGTATTGCCAATGTTGTGTAAAAAAGACAGCCGGTATAAAATATGTTGACTTGTGCTTCCATCAACGCACTTTCAACATGGGCTGGCAGTACTTTGGGACCACGAGAATGGGATGGTTGCCATCGCTTCATTTTATACAGATCGTAAATGAAATTCTGTTAAAATTTCAAGTGGTATAAAATATGTTGAGTAAATGTTTTTTATTAACAATTAAAAAAAAAAAAACGCATAATTAAGACCGCTATTGAGCAGCCAGCCCGCCGGATATCGATTCTAGTATTAAAAAACTAATCTCACACAAAATTTCAAGAAGTATAAAATATGTTGGGTTTTTTGGTAATGAGCTCTCCGTCTATTACTTTAAATTCTGCAACGGGATTGACGACACTGGGTTTAACGCGATCCTATGATTATGCGCCTATGATACTACTTACTTAGTGATTTAGCCATGGAAATTGGCGAATTAAGTTTATTAGTGCAAAGTTTTTAATTAATAGAGAAATGTGTATTGATAGAGAATTCAGAATTCTGTTTGGCATTTCGTTTAATATTTACGGCCGATAAAGCAGATTGCAAAGAGCCGTTAAAAAGTACATAACAAAACTTGGAAGCTCCCATTTCATCCGCAATAATTCATACGTGTATCGCTTCATAAAGACGAAAGGTGTATATATCAAATAACTACTGTACGCTACGTGAAAATGTACGTATTGTCCCGAAACCCACTTTTTTCAGTTATGTGCTATTCATTGCTTCTAAATATAATAAAATTTAGTGGTATATGCGGTTTTTACAACAAATTCTATGTTTTTCCACAATACTGAACTGATTTATAACTTCAACAAAAAACGTATTTTTAACGCTCAACGATAAGATATAAGGCCTCTTCTATTCGCCACTTCTCTGCTCGACTGACTTGACGAAAAATTTGCACGTGAAAGCAACAACAAAAGGTCTCTTCTTTTTTCCAAGCGTTAGCAAATGCCAAACAGATGAAGCAACTGGTATAAATGAACATATCTCGGCAGCGCTATAATAGAGCTGTCTTAAATAACTTAAACTTTGTTGTTGCTTTCGCATGGACATTTTTTCGTCAAGTTAGTCAAGTAGTGAGATAGCGAGGGGGGAAGTGGTTTCTATTCGCCCAAAGTTATCGAGCAAGATTCGCCGGTAAGCGAGTACGGTTGTACCTCATTAAACTCGTATAACTCTCTATTTTACAATTTCTAGCGCAATTCAATTGTAGCGCTAGATATGTTTATTTATACCAACCGCATCATCTATTCGCCACTCGCTAACGCTTGGCGAAAAGAAGGGGCCTAAAGAAAGGAATGAAGCAATCGTGCAAACCATTTTAAAAGACTTTTCATGCAACAATAGGCGAATTTTTGACGGTTAGAAGCCTATACTTTTGCAAAAGTTGCTTGAATTTTACGTAAAAAATCGTGCAACTCAGCGGATGTGATTGCAACTCGAATAAGGCCGTCTCTTGAAGGTTTTCCACAGTGATCATCGATGCTTAGACAAACTCAATGGTAATCATGCGCAACCTGCTTGACAGAGGCGACCGTGCTTGTAATTATAATGCACAAACATAAATCATTATTTACATCAATTGTTTTTATTAAAATTTTGCTTTGTCCACGTATAAAATAATCATCTTACGCGTAACATATGACAAACTTTTATGTTAGCAAAATAAAATCGAGCCAGCGCAACCAGCCACTTATCGCTTTCGATGTCCTTTCATTAATAAAATCTGTACAGCACACTCAAATGCAGCAAAGTAATATATAAATTTAAATATATCTATATTTCTTGTTATCTTTCCTTATTATATATATTTTTTTTTCATTTGTAATCACTATGAGTTATCGATTTTCAGCCGTTCAAACTTAACCAGCAGGTGCAGGACATTTAAAATTGTAAAATGTTGGCCTTCTCCAAGCTGTTCTTAAACAGATACTGAATAATTTGTCTCTGAATAGACTTGGTACGCATTATCTGAAAATATATAAATAAGATCGAAATAAATTAGGTTAGTTTCACACATACCCATATGTATGTAAATATACGCAATACATATTCAATCTTCAGTCTAGAGGCACTTTGCTTTTTATGTGAATGGTCCAAATCGCTTTTTGCTTAAGATGGTTTCATACTTCATTTTTAGCATTTAAGTTTGTTTCAAACAATCCACTTGTATTGTTATTGAAACTTTTATTAACAACATATTTTTACTAATATGTTATATGAAATAGAAGGCTTCAAAATCTTTATCATTTATTTCAATCAATTATTTTTATATCAATAAATTTCCCACAATTTATTACTTCACGTGCATTATTATTCCAACCAAGCATACAATTTTCTCATATATATTACATATGTAGATACCCATGTATCTATAAGTAAATATACATACGATAAGCACTTTTCCCAGATCTTTTCTAATTACAAAATAATATATCGTGTGACAATAGTTCTATAACAGTATGTGAACGAAAAGACTCAAACTAAACAAAACCAAAATAAAAAATACTAATAAGCAGATGAAATAATGTTACAAGTTCTTAATCATTAATATACATATGATTTAACATTTACCCTCCCACGAGCGCTGGAAAACTTTTAGTCATCGTCCCTCATGTACTCTTTCTCGAGCTCGTTGAGCAAAAAATCATTGATATCGCTAACTGAACTGACAACATTAACTGAAATAAATAATAAATAAATATAGATTAACTCGCCCTGCATATCACACGATAAATCAAGAATTAGTAGCTGTGTTTTTTACCCGCATATGAATTTGTGCCTACAGCAAAAAACAAAACGCACATCGACAATGGCACCACTGTTCAACAAATATCAAATCAATATTTATTGAAATCAATTACGCATTGAAAAACGCAAGCGGTTGGAAAGGTTTTTAATTAATAAAATATGTGTATTGATACGTTTATCTTGTTTTCACAATTCTGAAAGTGTGTTGGTCGATATCAACCAAGCTGATATTTCGTTCAATATTTACGGTCGATAAAGCAGATTGCAAAAAGCCGTTAGAAACTGCATAGCAAAACTTGTAAGCACCGATTTCATCCACAACTATTTCACATAAAACTGTGTATTGCTTCATACAAATTTTAATCGCAGACGCATATGCGTGTAAAGAACACAGCTAATATTAGCAAAGGTATGGGAAAACTTAGCGCTTTACATATGAAATGCACAGGAATCAAGTAAAGTATATACGAGTATAATACATATATATATCACAATGTTTTTTCGACTTTAAGCTAATGAATTATATGAATATATTATATATATATTCTCTACCAATTTGTGGTGGGCGTCTTAATGTTTTGCAAGAAATGGAAGGGCCTGCATGTTTCTTTTGGCACGAGGTTTTTATGAGAAATACACTTGGAGATTTGCCATTGTTTGCCGAGGGACGTTCACTATTAGACAAAACCTTTTCTTCTATCAATTGATGTTTCGAGCTTGTGCACCTCCGAACAGCCGCCATTAGCCTTAGACTCATTATTTAAAATAAATTAAAAATAAGAATACAAGCCACGAGAAGGAATGTAAAAACATTACATATGATAAAAGATAATCTCTTTTGTTATGACAGATGTTAAAGTTTTTTGTAACCTAAAGTTTACTATACAACTTTAAAATATATTAAATTTTCATTTTCATCATTACATACATCTCTCTAGGAAGCAGGACTGTCAATTGGACTCAACAGCAACAAGATTTTGTATATTGGAAAATCCCAAAGAAAAAGAAAAGGACAAAATGCGTTGAACAGCCAACATGGATTGGAAGCTAGAAGCATACGACGATAGTGCGAATGGAACGACTTCTCGTCATTTTCTTTTATGCTGGCATCTGAATGTACACGGCGAAAGAAAAAAAAAAACAAATCAGCTGGTCTACTGATATCACCTTTAATTGATTCGCATTGACTTGAATATCAAATCGTTTTTAACTTTTGCTGTGAAGTTTGCTGAAAACTTAAATGTCGAAAAAATTGCACTAAGAATCTCAATTACCAAATTTTCCCGTTGTCACAAGCAGAGCTGGGCAATAAGAATTAAATGTGCAATTAATTGCGTATAGGATTATGATTATTTTAATCGCAGCTTCAAAACTTTTAAATTATCGAATTGACCTTAAATTAAAATTATAGTAATCTCAATTCAGGAAAAAGGTAAAATACAATTATAGTAAACGGAATCACGGAATAAAGAAAGCATTCGATGTACGATTACAATAATTCCAGAATTAAGCTTTTCTTAATTACAATTTTTTGAGTAATCTTAAACGAAGTATTTCGAGAATTGTGCAAAAGTTAAATAGGGAAGAAGTTGAATAGAGTAAATATTGCATTTCTGGGAAAACTTCAACATTTTCTTATATAATTGTTTGAATTTTACGAATTTTCCAAATTTAGTTTCAAGCGAAGAGTCTTACTGTTCTGCATAAGATGATACAATCGATATCGAATTTTTGAAATAATATTTTGTACTAGTGAATTTATTTTTTAGTAGTAATTTTTACCACCGGGTATTCGAGGGCATTTGTTGTTGTTGTTCGCTATACATATATATGGGAAATCCTGCTAGAGTGACAGTTTATGGCCGAATAAAAATCCGGGTCGTTCCGGCTACGTAGAACCGACAGTCGTGGGAACGTTCGAATTTTTATTGTTGTTGATGTAACAACATAAACATTTCCCATGCATGTACGGGAATGCTGCTGGAGTAACAGTCCTTGACCAGATAGAAATCTGGGTCGTTCCGGTAACGTAGAACCGACTGTCGTGGGAACGTATTTTTGTCTTTGTTCCTGGTATATTTTCTACAAATATTTTCTACCATGCTAATTTCTAATTTATTTCAGGTATTGATGGCAACGTAAAGCTTAAAAATTATTTTTTCTGACTGAAATTCACTTTACAAAGTAAATATATGTAATGGCAGTGACGTCTACTGATATCTAGTAAGAATAACCCTTTGCAACGATTACAGTAATTCTTAAACAAAAAAGACAGGGCAGGACTACATTTTAAGTAATCCTCCATTAAACGAACTTACATTACGATGACAGCAATGTTGAATCCAACTCTTTCAAAAATACATCGCTGAAATCTTAATCTATGTTCACACGACAGACGATTATATTAATTTTAATTGGATTTTCTTTTGAAGACTACTGCAGTCATAATCATTTCGTAATCCTAATCCGTATTGCCCAGCTGTGCTTACAAGTTTAAGCTATGTTTTATTAAATAATAGAGTATTTTCTTAGAACTCACCTGTATTATAACTTGATGATTTTGGTAAATTAACAACATCACGACGGAACGAAGAAAGATTTTGCGTAAATCTAAAATATATACAAATTATAGAGAATTAGAACTCAAATTTTAATAAAATTAGCCTGCAAAATTTTAAATACTTCTCTTTATTTTTGCTCGACACGTTTCGCTCTATACCGACCATAAGATCTTCAAACCATTGCGCCATTGTTTGTTGTTTGTCTAATGGTTGTGCCCGGATTATATTATCTTTTAAAGATCTGTAATAATAAATGAAGTCTTAGTGGTGAGGATGCACATATCATAGGGGGCGTACCTAAAGTAGTCTTCATATAGAAGTATGAGAACTAATAGGGGTCGTGACATTGACCACTGATTTCTGCAGTCTTCTGCCATGACGTTGTTCAACAAAGTGGACATCATATTTTGTAACAACTCTGAGTTCATCTCCACTACCTGAAAAGAGCATTTAAATTAAGACAACTACAAAATTTATTTATTCAAAATTCATTAATTAAAAATACCTCAAGGAACTGTGCGTTTTCAGGAGAGATATTACGCAATTTTTTGTTTGGGAATGTCGAAACTGAAATATTTAAATACATAAATATTTTCTGATTTAATCTACAGTCACAAACATACCCTTTAATTGTAATTGTTTAAATATATACGATACGATACTATCCAATATGGAACAGCAGCTGATATAAATCGTCGAATCTGTAGTGGTAATCAAGTTTGCATTTTTAAAGTAAGTGATACTACATAAAACAAATTGTTTTTATTTTTACCTAAAGCAGAAAGGCCTTTTGAAAGGCTCTCCAAAATATAGACAAACGCTCGCGGTTCTAAACTTGCTAGAAATGTTATGTGATCCTGTGATAAGCAGTTGAGCAATCCATAATACGACGAAGACAATTTCGGATATTCCTGTTCAGAATAATCACGTTGCAATTATTCAATTATATTTTGGTTTTTGAATGCAATATACCCACCAGAGCGGGTCCATACAAGGTGGCAGCAGTAATCTCAATGTCGAAGAGATCTGTCTTTTTTGTTTGTCTTTTGTTCGGATATTTACATTCTGATTGAAATATTGAATGTCATTGAATGTCAACGTCAAATTACAAAATTGCAAAAACCAAATACAATATTATGTTTTTGTACTTCTGCTATCACCTTGTACGGCTACGCCTTGATACCCACCAACAAGTCATTTTGCTGTATTGACATTATAAGCTTTGCAGCAATATTCAAAACGTTATCAAGTGTATCATCGCCGTATAGCTTAAATACGCCAAAGTTTACGTAATTTCCTCCCAAGGCATTTTTAAGAATTAAGAAGCAAATCGAAATGCCTTTTAAACGCATTGGATACTGCTGATCCCGCGGCACATCCAGATGTAATATACGATTTCCATAAATGCATATCAGTTTGGACGCCTCTCGAAATAATAGAATTCCCATTGGGCTTGATACGTTGCCTTGCAAACGCTGAGTGCGGCAATGCACAAGCTCGGCGAACAATTTCAGTACAGGGGTTGTGACCGCAGGATCATGAGCCCACAACTCCACGGCACGTATGAGTATGGGCAAATAATCGGCGTAGTAACTTAGAAATAGAATATGAAACAGTCATGTATAAAAGAGTTCTTGAAGTTCATGAAAATAAGCGCTATCTAAATCACTTACAGCCATTCAAACAGCATTGTATAGGGTATACGAGCATTTAATGGTTGAGCTAGGCCACGTAAATCTCGCGCCAAGCCAATAATTGCCTTCTTGGCCTCCTCGTTTGGAAAACTGTTAGCATCCATCAAAACAGTGCCAAGTGATTCAAATTGGTCTGCAAGTATATAAGTTTCGCCAATTAATAAATGAATATTATAACTGTATAATTATTGAGACGTAGAAAATACAATCTGACATGATGAAAATTTCCACGCAAATGAGAATATCCAATATATTTGGTCAAGGTGAAATTAAATCACATGCGTAATTATGTAATAGTTCTTTCATCTCCAAGTTTTCGTATTTTTATACTTAATCTAATGCATAGATAGATATCCTCATGCTTGTCAGAAATGCATTTGTTAACATGTTCGAGATATTGATGAATGTCGTTGGCATATTACTTGTGAGAGGTGTTAAAAAGTTGTAGAAACGCTCCTCATCTTCGCCCAAGTCGAACATAAGCAAGCGCCCAAGCGAAGTATAGAACATTGTGCGGCAACGCATCTCCGATAACGATGAATTGGTACCCAAAAACGGAAAGTGCTCACTCTAGCAAATACGTTAATTAACAGTCAGCTTAAAGCAAAGATGAAATAAACGCATCGACCACTCACCGTATGATGGGTTAACATGAATTGCACCTCCTCCAATTTGGCTAGCTTTCTCACAGAATTAAAATGCACAGATAGATCCGAAAGCAACATTAGTGTTTTAGTTATGATTTGTTCAGAATGACCCCAGAATTTTAGATTAGTTATGCTGTAATTAAGGTAATAATTTATCATAATTAATTGAAGTACTAACCAAACTGTTTGTAGGAGGTAAAAATACTTTAAAGAAGCGCCCCTTGTAGGCTGTGAAAGGTGTTTTTTTACTCTGAATTATTTTAATTTTTCAAACTGAGGTATGTTTTTGTTTTATTTGTTTTAATAATTACAAATTGAAAACACTACCTTACAAAAATAAACGTATAACAAAATTATTTATGCAAATAATAACTTGCGATTCAAAAATATGTATGTGAAATATTAAAAGTATGAAAAGTTGACTCACATTTTCCGATTAATAAAACTTAAGAGCATTTGGTCGTCATTTAAACCAAACACTTCGCTAAGCCGTTTATAAACATTTGCCTTTTGCGTTTGTTCGCTGATGTGCATTTTGCGGACTTGTTCCAAAAAACTTAATATAGCCAATTCAAGTTTCTCACAACCTGCTTGTGGTAATCGGGCATCCGTTAAACTCATTAATTGTAGCACCTAAAATCATTTTAAAAACGTCTTATTACGAGGCTCATTCTAGGCAAGATGCAGCCGCACATACCCTGATCACTAATTCTGCATCCATCGTGTCATGATCATCGTTCGAGTTAACGGTCAGGCGCCCAACGATTGCTGATCCAATGACATAAACTAGCCAAGTGAGCTGCAATTCATGGACGGTAATATCCATTGGATTAGCATTAGGCGTCTGCAGCAAGTTTTCATACTCTCGGGCCTTTTGATCAAAATGCTGAACAAGCAATGTACACGTTTTGTCATATTCACAACGCTCGATCACAGACAATTGCTCTAATTGTTGTTGAACCATACATAAATCGTCCAAAGGATCTTCCATATTGTCGCGCACAATAACTGGAACAGCATCGAGACGCGACTCAATATAAGCTTTGGTCACCTCAGGTGTATACGTCCCCAATAAATGTGGTTCGGGGGATTTAACGTACGGCACAGATGCTACCATTCGTTGCCACAAAGTAAGCAAATAATGGACACTATTTGGAGCAAATTGCCATATCTAATACAGGTTAAATGGATCTGTTAATGCTGAGCAAATAAAATGCAGATTATACAAAACTAACCTGAAGCGACTGCACAGTAAACTTTGCTATCAACTGGATTGCTTCTGGATAACATGGTACTGCTATAAGTTCACCCAACTGGTAATTAGATTTTAGGCGCGCCAAAAGGCGGCAAAATTCATGATAGTTGTCGGGGTCACTAAGTCCCTATAAGTAATTCAGATTTTATTAAAGTTAAATATCGAAATAAGTAAAGAAAATAAATTTACATGCAGATTCACAAGTATATTTTTGACGCCTTCCACCAAATGAGTAAGAAATTTTGTTCGCTCTGAATTATTGAAAAGCGAACGACGCACAGAAGTCATCTATAAAATATCATAAGGTTAATATAAAAACTAATGTGTGTCTTATCAATATTTATATTATTATTTAAAACTTACTTGTACGAGACAAGAAAGAGAATAACTGGCCAAACCATTAGGGAGTATCTGGTACAGATCGAAAAATAGTTTTAAAGTATTAGAATCTAAAAACGCTGGTCTCCATGATGTGGGTATCTGCACACTGTTCATGTCATCGGATGATTCATCCGTTGAACTACCAATAAAATCAAAGCTCAGGCAATTTTTCGTTAGACGCAATACATGTGAAATTAGTCTATTAAAGAAAACACATTAACCATTATCATTATTTAAAGAAAACATTTCACTGATTTTAATACGAACGCTTGTTGGGATTCATCCATAAAATTTAAATTTTTGCTGTTGTCACGCGCAGTAACCAACAACGAACAGGATAATAAAAAAATATCATACAGTTGTTGGTCACGGAATGAAGTGGCAATCTTTCGGTTCTTTGAAAAAGATAAATTCACATCGACTTCAACTATGGAATTCATTTCCAGAACGAGTTGCGATAAAATTTGAACGCCAATAGTGCAATGTTCTACCGAACCCTACAAAATTAATTTGATATTTGTTTTAAATTTATATTAGGGGTATATGTAATTATAGGGAATAAATATATAATAGAAGAGCCCCACCTGTAAGAACTTCTTCACATCCTCAAAAAGATTTTGAAAAATCAATTCACTCTTGTACATATCGAACCAGCCATATTTTGTTATCTTTGCGAGAAGGGTAACGAGCGCTTGCACCACGAAATGTTGCAAGTTTGGTCTATTGGCCAAATAATTTAACACGTAACTTCTGCGGGGCAAACATACTTTGTTATTTAAAAGTACGAAAAAATATATTTTTTGTTTAACCTGATATCAATACGCTGTTCTAAATTGAGTCCTTGTATCAATTTAGTAAGCGTTGTCGCCGCCAACATCTGTGCATAGCTGGAATCTGCACGTTCTAAAAGCATTTGACATTTGGGTAACGCATCCTGGCTGCTTACGAAAGCTACTAATGCTTTTTCAGCATCAGAACGTATCACTGAGTCTGTTGCCTCATAGAGCTGCTTACAAAGTATTTCTAACTGCTGTATTTCCTGTGGTATACAAATATTATTTATTTAAACTATGAACATAACCTTAAGACCGATTTAGAAATTTTGTAATAACTGAATACTACCTGCCGCAAAGAAATGCGTTTGGAACGCCATTACACTTACCATTATTACTTAAGACTTAAAATACTTGTAAATCAATACTCCTGCTATAAAACGAGAAATATTGTTTTCCTATAAGAACTTCTAATTTTATTTAAACGTTGAATTCAGCCCCACGGCTTAGCTACTTTGTACCACAGCAGATCTTAACTTCACGCTGTACAATATGGGATCTTTCGAAACAATATTATTTTTATTAATAAGTATCACTATCAATTCAATTCTCAATTGTTTATCTTCAAGTTTCTGATTTTGTGGAGCAGTTATAACAAATTGTGATTGCAAATTCACAATTTTATGTTTCTCTGTATATTTCTTGTTTTTCAACAGCGGCCATTGACAGTTTGGAAGAGGTTGCCACCACAGCGAGAACGATGCTTTTTAGAACTAAAACAAAAAGAAAGATTAAGTACTAAGCACAGAAAGTCTAATTGTACGGCATTTCACAGTATTATCGGTACGAGACTTTAATATTTACTAAGGTCATTCTCAAAAGTCGGAGTTGGGCTAAAACTCTAGGTCCTTCCACTTGTGAAACAACGTCAAGACGAACATCACAAATAGAAGAAGGAACTTGGCCCTACACCAAACAGAAGTATTCGCGCCAATTCTTAATTTTTAAGGTTTTTTTTGTATGCAGCCGAGCTTTGTCTCGGAGCTCCACTCAGGATAACTCCTTTTCGTTGGGCAGAGCCTACTTTTGTTAAAGTTTGTATTATGATTTTAATAAAACAAATAACGAGATGAGTTAAGAGTATTGTCACGTTCATTATTATAATATTGTATATTTTAAGAAATTGGAGTTTTAAATCGATGGAATCTTACTTTTTGCCTTTTAGTTTATTGTTATTTTCCCATATCCCACTATGGATGAGGATATAAAAAATACAGATATTTTAGTCTGTACTTATACAACTTTTTTGTTATCTTCTTGCTCTTTGAGTGTTTATATGAATTTACATATTTAAGGGGGTCTTCTGGTCTCCAGCGAAAAAAAATCGATTTTTTTTTTTGCATAATTTTGTTGTATGTGTATGCGAGAATACGCCACAGAAAGGATTTTTTGAAAATCGCATTTTTTCACATTTTTCTGGGCACCGAAGTGTACCCTCCTCCGGCCGTTTTCATCATAAACTTTATCTTTAAACGCGTTTCCCCGAAAATCGTGTTTTTAAGCATTTTGGTCACACTTTTCATAGTAGTTATACTCCGATTTCAATGGTTTTGGTCTTAAAAGGTTCGGAAAACTTACCGCTAAGTTTCCCCGTGTACGATTTTTGAAATTTTTTTTCATTCCATTTTTATAACCTTTTAAAGTTCAAAAAATGAGCAAAAAAAAATTTTTTTTCAAATTGTTGCATAACTTTTGAAAAAAATTAAAAAAAAAAAATCTGTCACGGGAAAACTTAACCAGGGCAACTCTGAAGACAACGCATATCTAATTTTTGCTTTCTGATTACCCAGGTGGAAAAACCGTGACCAAAATGGAGACCTGTTTCGTTTGGAGGTGGACGTCTTCAGCGCCATTTCAAGGTCGCGGGTGTTAATTTTTTTCAAAGTCAAAACCATTTTTTAAAAGCCAAGACATGTACCTTTAAAATAAAAAAAATTTTTTTTTAAAATATTCACAGGATTTGTCACAATCAATCCCCAAAAAAACCCTTCATTTCAGGGCCTCGAGACCAGAAGACCCCCTTAAGTGGGCATAAAATTTGCTGCAATATGTTAAGCAGTTAGAAAAGCATTTTCATTTAATTAAGTTTTTATTATGAATTTAAAATATGCACCATTAATTACAGAAATGTTTTTTTTTAAATAGTATTTCACACGGCTCTTCGCTGACTGGCATTCTTATTAAAGGGTCTCTAAGTAAACATAATACAGAACCATTTACATTGGATTAATTTAACATATGGGACTTTAATATGCTGTTTTCCCAAATGCAAACGTCAGGTGCATCCGTATTTAGCACAACACATTATTTATCAATACGCCTCTTTTCGTCAATCGTGAGCAAGTGGCGAATAGATGAAGCAACTGGCATTAATGAACATATCTTGGCAACGCTGGAATAGAGCTGCCTTAAATTACATGTGTTTGTAAGACAGTGAGTTATTCCAATTTAATGCGGTATAACCATACTCGCTTACGGCGAATCTTGCTCGATAACTTTGTTGTTGCTTTCGCATACAAATTTTTCATCAAGTTAGTCGAGCAGAGAGATAGCGAGCAGAGAAGTGGAGAATAGAAGAGGCCAACTAATTCTTAACATGAATTGTCAACTTTATTCAATTTGCAGCCTCGATTGACAATTTCATCGAAATTGACTATTGAAAAACATCAAAAATTTAGTGTCGAGACGTTAAGTAAAAGTGTCTCGTAACAACGCAAGCCAGAAGAAACGATCGACAGCTGATTTCTGTCACGAAATTCGTACCATACGTTTTTGTTTTTCCTTTATTCTCTCAATCCAATTCAGTTCAAATTTATTCAGTCTATAATTACAATTTTACAGACTAGATTACAAAAGAACAATGTTAAGTAAAAACAAACAAGTAATAGAGATAAAATTTTAAGAGGTGTCAATTAATAGAAGATTTAAATATAAATATCGACAACGAAAAATCAATATTAAAACATTTTTAAATCTTGTTAAATTATGTAAGACCTCAAAAAATCAGGTCGAAATAGTAGTAGGTGGCTTCAGAATCACTCAAGGAATATGGCATATAGGTATACCTAAACGTAGATACCTGTGAGGCACATTAAAGAATGTATTTTCAAGAAGCCCTGGACAGATCAAAAAAACCACTTCCGACATCAAAGGCAAGCACAAGCATATGAGCAGTTCTTTTAGATGCTATAGTGTCAACGAAATTAAGGAAACTCAAAGGAAACCGAACGAATTTTCTTTCCACTATTTTGATTCTGGCTGTTATAGCATGCACGTCCCAACATGATACAAGCACAAGCATATGAGCAGTTCTTTTAGATGCTATAGTGTCAACGAAATTAAGGAAACTCAAAGGAAACCGAACGAATTTTCTTTCCACTATTTTGATTCTGGCTGTTATAGCATGCACGTCCCAACATGATACCCAACGCGTTGTCCAACTTTATTATTTTCATATTCGTGGTGTTGAACATTTCGAAAAATGCAGGAATCAAGTGAAATTTTTTCAATAATAATGTTTGTTGAAATTTGATTTTATTTATTATGTGTATTTTATTTATTTTTTTTTTAATGTTTGCTTCATTTTTCTACATTTTAATTTTTAATTTGTTTAAAGAAGAATGTAAATACAGTTAGTTGTATTGTACAATCTGCGTATACACGTTCCAACTCTTTGTACAACCACTGACTCCGCCGACCAAAAATTAAAACATACAAAAACCATACTATACATGATACAACTGTTTATCCAACATGTCCATGCTGATACAACGGTTGGAGCGTGTATACTCTACATAACGTTTAGCTAGAATTTCCCAATTACTTTCCACTAGCCCATTCACAATGACCTCGCTTTTACTTTACAACACTATTATTCAGGTCGCAAGTAATTATACGTCTTCAACACAAACAGGTTAGCGATGCAAGTGGATATTTTGTGTTATTACTTTTCACGTAACGTTTAAAGCAGCTTGAGTTAAATAAAGAAACCGAATAATAAAAATAATAGAAACACGTAAAAACTCAATATTAGATTTTACCAATAAGTTACCTTCGTTCTTTAGACTTTTCACTTTTTGTTGGCATATTACTTTATTGTTTTTTTCCTCAAGATGGAGCAAAACAACCACCGTGCATTATTATTTCTTCTGTAAATAAACAATCAACTGATTTATAAAATTCATTGGCATTTTAACGAGAAGAAGAGCAAATAGACTGCTTCAAATAGTCACCGACGTAAACGCAGTCCCCTGTCTGCTGTTATGATCAAACTAATGAGAGCCCCATGTAAATGGAAAATTACTTCCCTTCCGTATCGTAGATTTTATCTCAGGATTTTTGAAAATTCCCGATACTACGATACCTCGGTCACTGTCCGAGCACTTAGAAGAGCTTACCAAGTTAACATATAACGAAGTTATAGAGTGCAGTGTGAAACCCCCTAATGCAGACAGTTTGTAAACATTAGCGCTGAAGCTAATTTGCTCGGTTTATTTTGTTAGTAAATTTTGGTTTAACAAGTAATTTTACACGGTGCACATGGATATATTAGAGGGGGCAGAAAATTGAGATAAGGAACAAATTATGTCGTATTACTATTATAACTATGATGAACAAATGGATGATGGCGAAATGGATTATGACACTATATTTGAGGAGAACCAGCCAATATATTCATGGGAAAACACATTCGAAACCTGCATTATGCCATCAACCTTACAAATTTTGCGGTATATGAGTATTTTAATTGGTTGGAGTATCATCGGACGTTTAGCACTAGCCGTATTTTCTCGAATTCAAACTAAGAATGACTGGCTACTACACATAATTTCTACTTTAGCGGGAAGTAGTGTATTAATTATAACCATGGGAAAAAATTCATTTATTTTATTTTTTGTTGCTGGGATATCTTACATGATTTTGCATATTCTACATCAGTTTGCTGCTTGTAGAAAGAATATTGGTGTTATTATGGTTATATTCACACTTTCGGCACAAATTGGCTCGGAGCTTATATGGAAACAAGTGTCCTGGCAAATCATTAAGGGATCCATCATGGTTACGAACATGAAAATTATATCAGTAGCTTTCGAAATGGGATATTGCGCATTAAATAGCCGGCAAACAGTAATAGTTCCAAATATCTTTTCTTTTTTTGGTTATATTTTCATGCCGGCGACCTTGATAATTGGTCCTTGGGTTCCTTACAGCTCTTATTTATATAGCATACGTCCAAATCCATCACCAAGAATACATATGCAATGGATAATATGGTGTTCGTTATGTAGTGTGCTTTCCTTATGCTTTGTCAATTTATCGAATTGTATTGTACCATTGATATTTGCAAACAATACCCCGATTTGGATGCGCATTTTTCGTGACGCGTTCGCTGTACGTTGTAGCCATTATTTCGTCAGTTTCTTATCACAAGCTTCAATTGCTGCAGGTGGCATTTCACTAAACATGGACATAAAGCCGAATGCATGGCTAGGCCATATGGTCACAGAGCCCTTACAAATTGAATTCCCACGTTCACTGAGCACGGTAGTGCGCAAATGGAATATTCCTATGCATACCTTCTTAAAGGAGCATATATTTCGTGGAATTTACAAACGTTATGATAGCCAATTACTTGCAATTTTTGTCACCTATTTAGTTTCATCCCTTTTACATGGCGAATATGTGAAGATATATTTAGTATTAATCTCATTAGCAGGTTTTAGTTGTGTGGAATATACGCTTCGGGCTAAACTAGCAAATGCGTTTAATGCGTGCATTACCGCCAATAATTGTAGAAAGCTTTGTCGCTTTAAATATTGTCCCAGTCATGGTTGGCTAAGAGATGGCTCGATACTAGTAAAAGTAGCAAATCTCTTATTTTCCATTCTTGCTATTTTTCATTTAGCCTACTTAGGTGCAATAATGAATGAATCCACGATGGAAGAGGACGTTCCGGAAGTTAGAAGTTTTGTCGATCTCACAACTTGGTCGATAGTTAGTTTTTTGAACCATTGGATTGCTCTTCTTACATATCTTCTTTATTTAATTATATAGCATCAAACAATCGACAGAATTTCGTATGGAAAAATGTATAATATTTGTACAAAATCATAACAAAAGGGAAATATTTTATGTTATGCATTTACATATGTATAACTTTAGAAATAAGGTTCTTGCTGTACTGAGATTTCCGACTAAGTATTTCTAAGGTAAATTTATTTTTAATATTTCCTAAACGTACGTAGTACTTAAATAATGGATAAGTAGTTGTTTGCAATAATATTTCTATTGCAATTGTAATTTTAAAAATAAATATTGTTAGATATCCCATAAGTTTAATCAATAAATAGGTATACGTATGTAAGTATGTCATGTATAAAATTCCCAAGAACTTTTTTGACAACATGAAAATATACATTTTGTTTATTTGTGTGCATTAACCCGTTTGTGTTTTTTAATATCCGAGGTATCAAAGGCCACTTGCCTTACATATATACAGGGTTTTCCAATAACAGGTGTTATCTATCGCTATCGAGAGATGATTAACGATTTTTTATGGCCGGATATTGAATGGTATTGATCTGGATAACGTTTATTTTCAACAAAACGGCGCTACGTGCCGCACAAGCACCGACACCATTGATCTTTTATGGAAAAAGTTTCCGGATCGTGCTATCTCTCGAAGAGGTGATCACAATTGGCCACAGAGATCTTGTGATTTATTCTTTGGGGCCACGTGAAAGAGAAGGTCTACGCCAACTGCCCAGGGTCGATTGAAGACCTCAAAGATAGAATTCGAGAGGCTATCGAGGACATAGGGCAGCCACTTTGCAATTCGGATATGGAAAATTTCATGAAAAGGATATTATCCTGTAAGCGTGGTCGTGGTGGTAATTTGCCTTGTGTTATTTTCCACTATTAACGGCATACATTCCTCTTTAAAATGAACATAAACATCCGATCATTTATATTATAAAATAGCATTTTTCTTTAAATACCAAAATAACACCTATTATTGGAAAACTCATTACATATGTATATTAGTACGTTAAAATAGAAATACAATACATATTCGATTCACTCTCAACGTCATAATTATTTTTTTAATTCAGCATATTAATTATCATTTCTATTTGCGTTTTAAAATTTAACCGGTTTTGAATTTCAAGATTGAATGTTGTGAAAAAAAGTAAATGATGGAATGAGTCGATGAATTTGGGTCGTGCCGATGATTTAAAATGATGTCTTGAAAGTGACTATAATTAGCTACGGATATTATTTTGAAATAGAGCTGAAAATAGATGCCAACTGTTCACTTGCATGTTTTCTTGAATTTCTGCTCACGAAAAAGTAGATCATCTACTTATATGTGAACGTATTATAACTCCCAAAGCGAGATTACCCCGAAATTTGAATTTATAAAATAATCCTAGATTATTAGTATACTTTTTTACATACAACTCTGAGTTTTCTGTGTTATATATAAATATTTTTACGACTGTTAAAAGAAATGCAACAGTGAAAACTAACTAAAATGGAAGCCGGCAAAGAAAACATCTTTGTAGACATAATTATAATACAATTTCTGTTTGGTATTATTAATTATGCATTCATGTAACAGAAAAAAGCGTGTGTCTTATTTATTGTAAAATGTAATATCAAATTTCGAATGCGTATTGCTACCATAATTTTTTGAAACCTCAGTCAACGTCGCTTACGGATTTCCTCCAACTGTCTATTACTAGCAGCCAATTTTGCAATTCAATTAGCTATTCCTTGTCCTGTCTTTTCTTTATACCGTTAATAATAATTAAACAAACCAAAATATGCCACAAAAGCAATTTCTATGAAGAAGAACCTTTTAAAGCGGTAGTGACAGCTGACTGTCAATTTTGGAGCTAATCTGCCATATCTGAACGGGTAGATTAATTTTGTGGATTTATTGCTAATTACTACATATGTTAACGCACTTTTTGTTTTGCTTCTTTGTGTGGACAGCTCATTCCGATAAATTTTCGATAAAAATTATGGAAAACAAAGATTTGTTGGTAAGTCGGAAGTTAATTGAGTCTGAATTACTTCTAAATGACGTGTTTCGCTCTCAAGGCTTTATATGGCAAATTATGTGCGATAAGTAAAATAAAATTTTGTATTCATGCTTGCTAATTTATGGAGATATAAAAATAGTTAGTTTGACAAATTTGATGTACGGTGTATCTTACCCTTTAGGTCACACCGTCCTTGGTTAGGGTGGCAGCACTTGAAAACAATCGATTAATTCGGAGTGTCCAATATCAGTATCATATTGACTTTTGTTGTGTATAAAAATGGTCTTGCCTAGAATTTGCATTCTATTTAATCCGTTAGCTGTTTTAACCGCCTTAGATTTAATTTCGCATATGAGGGTAGTCAGCGCTATTCAGGCGCGCAGTGAAAAGGAAATGCAACCAACAGCTGTTCAATCGGTGGTGCCCATTACACCTTCGTCTTCCTTATCTGGCTCAGTAGCTCCTGCTTCGGACTTCAATCCTCTTGGTCCAATGGTAATGTGCTCTTTTTTGCCGCGTGATTTTTTGGAATGCAAAGATCCAATTGATCATGATAACAATCGGACCGCTAAGGCAGTGAAGGGTTATGGCTGCTTACACTTTGGAGGATCTACCTATGATGAAGTGGAACACACAGAGGTTCAATGTACAGTATTTTCCGATATTGATTGTTATGGTCCGCGGACGTTTTTGAGAGATGGTGTACCATGTGTACGCTACACGGACCATTATTTTGTGACAACTCTCATCTACAGTATTCTGTTGGGCTTTTTAGGAATGGATAGATTTTGTTTGGGTCAAACAGGCACTGCTGTTGGAAAGCTATTGACAATTGGTGGTGTTGGTGTTTGGTGGGTTATAGACATTATTCTACTTATTACAAACAACTTGCTTCCAGAGGATGGAAGCAACTGGAATCCCTATGTATAGAATAACATACTTTTTTAAACTGAATGTGATATTAGTGAAAAATAAATTTACAAAATATGTATTTTACTTCAAAACAATATATTTTATTTTAAACTAAAGAGCACTATTGTGTATACACGGTGGAGATCTCAGAAACAAACCGTTATCTGATTCTCACCGATTTGGAGTGACTGTGTATATATATGCATTTGGTGAATGTATTAAATATAATATTTTCGTTAATCACGGTTTGGATATTCGATCTTAATCAAGCTTCGGAAGTCCAGCAGATATGGAACTTTCAATACCACAATGGTCTTCCCCACGTAGAATTTTGAAGTAGCCATTATTGCCCCAATCCGTGTTCCACGAATTCGCTATTAACCAATATGGTGTACCTTTTTCTACTCCCCAGCCTAAGATACGGATAGCGTGACCACCTAGTGCTTTTCCTACCACATGTTGGTAAACACCTTCTTTGTACAATATTAAATCCTCGTAAACAGTGAATGCTCCCTCGACGGGACCGTTATTGTAAATCTCTTCTTGGATATCTTTCTGATTGCGGCCAATGGAGTATGATTTAGCGCCATAATGTTTATCCTTACCGTAATCCACATTGTAACTAGACTGACATTTCTTTTGGCAACGAGGTGTCTTTCCATGTTCACCGTCGCAAGCTGGACGCGTACCATTCACATGATGCTCACATGGTGCAATCTCATACGGACGGCAGCCCTTAATACATGAAAACATTATATTTTAACTAGGTTCATAATTCATGAAATTCCTTTACTTGATTAGAGCCAAATGGTCCACCACTAACTATGCCCTTACGCGTCCAATAACTCCAGGCAGCTCCGGGAAAGCCTCCATTACAACCGAAACCACAAGTATAACAGCACGAAACTAAGTCGTCAGCAGAGAAGTGAAAATTTTGTTTTCCTTCAGAGTGAATGCAAACCTATTTAAAAAATATAGTACGTAATTAATTTCTTGCTAATATTGGAGTATTCGATCCCCTTATATGCAAGTACGTGTATACATAGCATTTACTTATGTACAGTCTGTCTAATAGAAGCGTGACCGCCATATTTTATAAACTACTTGACTAATTCGATTCTAGTAAACTGTATAGAATGGGCATATAATATGTATTATACGTAATATATTCTGTAAAATGTAGAATCACCACCTTTACCTATAAAGGCTTCGTATCTTCGAGTCATACTTTGCGTCAATTTCTGAGCAAGTTGTGGAGGTAATCGGCTCCAGATCAGCCTAATTCGTCTTGGTAACTGTTTTAACTGCCTATATGTTTTTGTTTTCCTTTAAATTTTTGCTTAACCAAACATTTTCAGTAGGGTTGGCAACGAGCGACTGTGAAGGCCAATCCAACATTTCAATCCTATTTTGCTGGTTTCATTTTACATATCTTCGGCTTTGATGCTTGATATCGGGTTTTTCAATGTGTTCTGGGATTTGAGGTCTTCTGACCGGAATCGTCTTCTGATCGCGTATTTAAATACATTAACACCATTTTTCCTTAAAACGGTTCAGCTTCCCGCAATGATAAGTTTGACTTTCTCAAAAAGAAATCAGTGATCTTCTGATCTATCTTTGCAGGCATTTTATCTAACTTGGATATAAGGTGCCCCCAATTATTTATGAAATTCTTTGACTTCTTCAAATATTTTGTGTATGTACATAGAAACATTGCTTCATTCGTTTTTGTACAGCCCGTATTGTAAAAATTGTACACCTATTTAGCAGTATTTAAATTTTTTTACAATCGAACTCTAAGTTTGAATTTTGCTGGTCACGCTTCTATTAGACAGACTGTATATGTAGGTTCTTGTCATTTTGCTTTGACGGTAGTGACTAATGTGATAAGGTCTAATAACAAAGAACAATAAACAAATCCTCGTACATACAGATGTACATAAGATGGTGAACAACAGATAAAAAATAAAATTACAACGAAAATGTGCACTTTTGTTTAACTGTACTTTGTATGCTATTTGCATGCACATTGAAAATTTCCAACATCTTACCCTATCGGACATTGCTTCTACTGCACCGAATGCCCAGCAAGATCCGCATGAACCTTGGTCACGTATTTCCGAAATAGTAGGGCAGTGGGGCCACTGCTTTCGAGAATCGAATTCTTCAGGCAGCTCAAGTTCACTTCCCACTGAGTCTTTTATCAATTGAGGTAAAGCAAATTTGTGCGAATCTGGGTGCACTCCCATTAAACGGCGGACATATCCTTCACCCACAGATTCGTGGAAATTTCGTCCAGGCTAAATAATATGAATTTCTTTAGTTATAGATATATGTATGTATGTAGGTATGCACTTTCACTAAAACTTACCGTCCATGTTTTTGCTTTATTGCGCACCAATTCAATAAACTCATCTGAAAGGAAATGTGGCTCAAGTGAAGCCGAATCTGCTGATATAGCGACTAGAATAGCCGCTAATAGAAAAGCCAGAAAAAACACTTTCATTTTTTCCTACAACCAGCGAAATTTTATTAAAAGCGAATAAAGGAAAAAAATATCGGAGTCTATTAGTAATCAACGAACAATGTTCTCAAATGCCACA
The DNA here is from genome assembly GCF_028408465.1 of Anastrepha ludens. Taxonomy (NCBI): domain Eukaryota; kingdom Metazoa; phylum Arthropoda; class Insecta; order Diptera; family Tephritidae; genus Anastrepha; species Anastrepha ludens. The sequence goes on along the minus strand of NC_071499.1, from coordinate 3,275,791 downwards.
CAACAACTTTAACTATGCACTGTGAATTTAACCAAACCAATCAAAATTACAAAATGATTTAACAATTTAATTTGCAAATCTTTTGATAAAGAAGTAGGCGGAGAACCCTATTGTACAGAGTTGTATTTTTTAAGATCAAATGTAAAACTTTTAAACTTATAGCTGCTGGCGACGATCGAGCATGCATGACACACGAACTTGCTTCGTGTCACACATACTTGTTGTCGGCTTTTGAATGATGAAAATCAAAAATTTTAGATATTAGCGTCAAGCACCCGATACGCACACATATAAATGGCAGAGCATGCATGTTTGATCGTCACCAGGAGCTATTAGTCCTCTGCTATATGTCCGGGAATACACAGTAAGATTTTATAATTTTGCCGATCAATCGGAAGTTGTTTGTGTTCAGACAAGTTGAATGATGAACTATCTAAGAGGAGATGCATGCAAATTTATAGCCTTCTAATATGCTTTCTTCTTTGGACAAATCTTTCATTTGCGATAATGAATATTTATACTTAAACAGGAAAATTTGTTTTAGCGTCAAAGCGATGGTAGTAAATTGAATAATGATTTTATACCACTTATATACAAAATTTGCCTTTGCACGTTTACAGACACGTGACTACAAAATAGTTATAAAAGCTGTAGATCAAGCCATGATTCTTTTGTTTTAAGTTTATCCAGTATAAAGCAGTCTCTGTTATATCGTTACGAAATCGGTTTCCACAGCTCCAGAGGATTGCCATGTTTTCTAATACATAATTAATATTTTCAAATAACAATAAAATAATAAATCATACATTTTCATTTTTTTGTATTATATAATACAAAGAAAACAAGAGATTATAAGTGCAGCCTTTAAATTCAATTTTGTAACCGGTCATTTGACCGGGCGCGGTACGGTTAGTGTTAAATGTTTGCAACTGTTCTGCCATATACCTCGAAAAAGTTATCAAAATCGATGGAGAAGAAGAAATCGTTGATGGACATATTAAAAACAATACCAGTTTTTAAACTGTGCGATAAATATTACATCATTTTCCCGATTTCCAATTGGGGGAAGCAATTAATATTTCGATTTCTGCCACATGCCGAAGGCATTTAATAACGAAAATGGAACAGAGAAATTCAGCATATAGCACGATTTCGGTGACAATTTCATGTGAAAACAAATTACTGCACATGCCTGATGGCTTTAAGGTGCGAAAACTCTTGTTTTAACCGAATTTCAAGGTGTTGGGGACGTTTGTCAAATTTTATAATTCGATTTTTGTCCTTTACTTTTCTCAGCAAGACCTACAAAAAAAATTAGCATCACTTTCCAAGTTTTTTGAGTATCGCACCGTGTAATTAATTATATTTTTCTTTCTTACTGGGTTTATACACCAGAGATGCATAATCGAGTACTTGATTGGTTTGATTGGGTGTATCGCCATTGATGCAACCGTGTATCAGAACTTTATTGTTAGCATATTATTGAAACAGAAAAGAAAAAAAGGAGAATAAATTACTTTAGATATTTTCACAATTTAATGGCATAAATTGTTAAGGATCGGTATAAGTGAAATGACATCACGTAATCTAACCGAAGTTTTTGTGATAATGCGCAATAATGCGTCGAAAAACCGAAACTTGTACTCTGATAGCAGAGTAAGTTAATTTGTTATTAATTAATAATGTTGACTCCATAATTTTTGTCTGTTGAAACAGCAAAGCGACGATGCCGAACTTTTACTTAAACATTCACTTCGCGACGCGGAAGAAGGTTTGGAAATGCGGGATGACTATGGAACACCACCAGTTTGGGTCGATAAGTTGGAGGAAGCACAGTATACGCTGTCAAAGTATTTTTTTATTTGCATAATATCACATATTCTTAATGATTTTTAATATATTTTAGAATAAAGCCTAAACTTGATGAACTTGGTTCCTTGCATGCAAGACACCTGTTACAGCCCGCATTCGACGAAAAGTATCAGGAAGAAACGGAAATAGAAAGTCTCAGCCACGAGATATCAAAGCTGATAACATCGACTCATCGGCATATACAATGTATCCGTTCCAGCCTCGGTATAGGAACGAAGATGGAGCAACGGCTAACCGAAAACGTAGTGACTTGTCTATTGCTTCAATTACAGGAATTAACTTTCAAATTCCGTAATAGCCAAAGTGCTTACATACGACAGCTGAATTCCCGAGAAGAACGTTCACAAAAATATTTTGAAAATAATGATTTCAGAAATATTGAATTAGATTCGAGTTCCATCGATAACCGTGACAACTATGTGGACTCTTTCGACAACTTTTTACAACCCATGGGTTCAATGCAAAACAAAACAAATTCTGCAAGAACCCATAGTTATTTATATGATGATAAATCTACTCAACAGATAGATGAAGATTTCCAACGCCCGGTTTCAAACCGCATGAGTCAGCAACAGCTTTTGCTGTTTGAAGAAGAAAATACACGCTTAGCAATTAATCGAGATGAAGAGGTTACCAAAATTGTAAAATCTATTTATGATCTTAATGATATTTTTAAAGACCTTAGTCAAATGGTACAGGAACAAGGTACTATATTAGATCGTATTGATTATAATGTCGAGCAAACGCAGACGAGAGTCTCTGAAGGGCTTCGTCAGTTACAACGTGCAGAAGCGTACCAGCGAAAAAATCGCAAAATGTGTATTATTATGGTATTGGCAGCTGTAACTTTATTTATGCTTATTCTTCTTATTTTTACAAAGCTATAAATGAGGAAATAAAATATCAATATTTGTAACAATAGATCAAAAATTTTCCATACAAATATATGCATGTACATATGTGCATTATTATTTCACATACGCTCGGACAACCGGCTGGCTACGGAACGAAGGTTGCCGTACACTTTGCTAGGAGGTGAACCAAGTATAAGATTGCAAATCGCTCTTCGCGCCAGTTGTATATTTTGATAGCTGCCCAAAATGTGGATTTTACTGTCCGCCAAAACTATACGCGTTTTTGTAACGTTCTCTATGGTAAATTTCGTACGACCTCCTTTACCAGCTAAACGTCCTATAGCGCGACTTAGGTGGTCGCCACGCAGTGTTTTAACATCTTTTACTTCAAATGTTTCTACGAATAAATCTTCTAAACGGAGTAACGCTAAAGCATCATCCACTTCGAATCCACAGAGAAAAGCTTTAACAAAGTCAGCTCCTTTTTGTAGATTCAATACGTCGGGAGTTTCATTGCTAATTCGAATTTCTACCTGGGAAAATAAACGAAAGGAACAGAATTTATCAAATGCAATATAGTTGTTATTATGTAATGTTTTTCTATTGACTGCTTTCTTTTCATAAATTGAAATACAAAAACTATTAGCTTCATTCTAAAGTTTTTTTTTTTAGGGCCGTTTTTATTTTTTTCATTGACATCCTCACATTGAAGAACTACCAAAGAACGGTCTTTGATTTATTATAGAGGAATGAAAGTCGCACAAACACTTCTTTCCAATTCTTCGTTATTTTTACCGTTATTCCAATAAAGTGGCAGTACCAGACTCTATTTGCCAAGGTTTATTTTTATCATTCATTTTGTGTTTACGTGTTCGTTAGTGGAATATTGAAGTAATTAACAATATTTAGTAAATATATTGTTGAAAATGTTTAATAGTGTTCAAGTTTTGTACTACGACAATTTAGTGCGTTACTGAATGAATAATTACTGATACTAGACTCTGCTTTTAAGCAATTGTTTTTTTAATAACTTTTGAATGGTTTAAAAGAATTACGCTCCGTTTTTGAAATATTAATATATGGACCAAAACGCGTCGACAAGATTTGGCATCCGTGTTGCGAACTGCGTAATTACTGTTTCTCCGATAATGTTGTGATAATGTTTTCTTTCAGTTGAAGCATATTATTTTGATTATCAGCAATCTCATAAAAACACAGCATACTTACTTGTTTCGCTTTCATATTAAATCTTATTTGAAGTTTCATATGTTCAACAACTGGAGTGAAAATTTTCATCCAATTCTCTTTAAGTGACGAATATCTAATAAAATTTCGATTTTACTATTAAGCGGAAGAAATAGTGAAAACAAGAGTTACCTGTGTGGTGGAACAGAGATCCTTCTCAAATCGCTTTTTTGGCGTTTCGCACGTGGGGCTTGAAATCTTTGTTTTGTTTCCTGCAACGGAGATTCTTCATCAACATGCATTGCTTCGTTGAAATTCGCAGATCGTTTGGTTGGTTTTTTCAACTCCGATGGCGGCAAGAAATCATCGCTTTTTATATTTTCCACTTCCATTGTGCAACTCAACTAAGTGTAACTTCTTCAGAAATAAAGTTTTTTAAGTTTTTGAAGGTTTAGGAAATTTTTCAGTATTTTTAACTACAAATGCATGTGGCTAGCGGTGCTGCGATACTATTAACGTAATTTTTGTATCGATACTTTTGTTTCGATACTGGGTACGTCGCTAATCGATACCTGTGGATGTCCATAAGCAAATAAGAACATTATAGGAATATTGATTCAAATTTAAATTACTTAAATGTAATGTTATACGAATATGGGCATGTTTGCAACTATTTTGATAGGTTTTTCTTCATAGAAATTGCTCTGGTGGAATATTTTGTAGTCTTTGGTTTGTTTAATTACTATTGACGAAAATGAAGAAAACAAGGAGAAGGAATAGCTAAATTAATTGCGAAATTGGTGACTAGTAATAAACAGTTGGAGGAAATCCGTAAACGACAACGGTGGCAAAAAATTATGGTAGCAATACACATGCGAAAATTTTTAATGAGCAATAACAGGCCAACACGTTTGTGGACACAGGTTGTTTTACTGTATTATGAATGCTTAGTTAATAATGTCAAACAAAAATCTTATTACAATTGTGTCTACACACCTGTTTTCTATGCAGACGACCATATTCTTGAGTTTTTACTTTGACGTTTCTCTAATTATCGACAACACAGAAAACATAGGGTTGTATGTAAAAAAGTGTGGTAACAATGTAGGATTATGTTATAATCTCAGATTTCGGGAGAGAAATTTCGTATGGGTAATCTCGCTTTTCAATTACGGATTGGGAGTCATGCACGAAAAAGTACTTAATCTACTTATAAAAACGTATTATTACTGTGTGTATGTGCATGTTGAAGCAAGAATGATAGAATAAAAGAATGCGACTTCGCGTTTCGCACATAAACAAAAGGATGGGAAATTATATGTTTATAAAGAGGAAGAGTACGCGTAAGCAATGGAGACAACCAATCACAAGAACTGAATATTATTTTAAAATTTGACACGCGACCTTTCCTTTTCGTTAGTTTGCTTAGTTTAAATCTCAGAAATAACAATATTACCAAGTCATACACAGAATTTTCACAAACAATAATTATCTCCTCCTTTTGTTTGTATGTTTTGTATTGGAAAAGGAACTGATGTCAGACATGTTAAAGTCACGAAATATACAATGACTGCTTTTTAATAGCGCCACCTGAGATTTTCAGTTCGCCTTGTAATAAACCGTTAAAGTAGCGAAATTGGTGTGAATACCCTTATTGATATCGACTGAAAAGAATCGAATATTTGTGTTTTCTGTGTAATGTCATTCCTAGTTTAGAGAATCACCATCACACGTCATTGGATGTTAACTAATTTTAATCCAATTTTGTGGAGCCGGGTATTCCAGCAAACGAAATGGAGGAGCAAAATTTAGAGCGATTGCGTGGTAAAAACGCGGATCACATCAAAGTTATTTTAACCGAATTTAACATGAAAGTAAGTGAGAAAAATTAAGCTTTTACATATATGTATATACAATAATAGGTGCATAAATTTGCATATGCGCATACAGATCTAAAATTTCTATCCATTTGTATTTTTTAGAATGATGACCTTTTCAATTTTTCAACGTTTCATGTGAATGGGTGCTGGCATGCAATGTGGCGTGCTCTTTTTGATATTCTGAAAGATGATAGTTTGTTCGATCTACACGCCCTGACTCTAAATAGTGTCCGTATCTTGACGCGTGACAAGTGTAGTTTGCAAACAGAGGATTTGGAAGATGACGTACTTTTCCTTCTTAAAATGGCTCATTTGGAACATCCAGAAGCTGTTGAAGTTGAATCTGAGGCTTCAGAAGCAGTAACTTCGAAAGGGAGTGCGCATGAAATAGATACTGATGGAGCATCAGTTCAAAGTGGTAATTTTCATTGGAGCGAAAGAACAACCCAGGTCGTTGTTGAGTCGCTTAAGTGTTTGTGTAATTTGGTATTCCAATGTGCAGACCGCCGTCGCCAGTGCGTAAAATCAAATATAACGGACGCTATTCTCAAACGGATCGCCTCATCAGTACAACATCCATCATGTGTTGAGTTTTTCGACATGAAACTATTATTTCTAATTACTGCAATGGAGCCTGCTGCAAGGACACGTGTTCAGCTTGATTTAAATGGAGTTGCCTATATGACTGAATGGCTAGATGAAAAACTGACTGAAAAAGAGATTACTGATGAGCATCTGGATTTGTTGTGTGAAATGCTAAAGGTAATGTTTAATATAACCACGAATTCCGATAAAAGTCCAAATGAGAATGAAATTCAAAGTCGACATTTGACCGGAGTAATCCGGAATTTACTTCTTAATTTTGGAGAAATGATTAATGATAGAGAGCGAAATGTGGTTATGCACGCCATCAACCTTTTGACGAACATTTCGGGGAGCTGCTTAACCGAGCTACTGATCAAGAGCGAATCAAATGCACCAGCAACATGTCCGACGATCATTTACGAAGGATATAACGTACGTGCATTAGAAATAATTTTGCGATATTTAAAAGGTGTGTTAGATGAGCAGGAACAGGCTGCAACATCTACTGAACTTATTTCTCCAGTATTAACATTGTTAGTGAAATGTGTACGCAGTGATAGGATTATGCGGCACTATATTAGAAGCGTAATTTTGCCTCCTTTACGCAACGTTTATAAGCGTCCTGAAGTAGGAGATGAATTACGGAATCATCTGTGCCGTTTTTTAACTTTACCCGAACTGGTTTTGCGTGACTTGGCTACGGAATTACTATTCGTATGTTGTAAAGAAAATGTGGCGCGAATGATAAAGCACACCGGGTATGGCAACGCCGCTGGGTTATTTGCAAAGCGTGGTCTTTTAGGTGGTCGACAAGTTGAAAACGCCGATTACTCTTCAGATAGCGAAGACAGCGATACTGAAGAGTACAAACAAGTACAGCAAAACATCAATCCAGTTCTTGGGTGCTATGATGCGCCTAAGCAAAGCCCTTTTGCAGGGATGTCAGAAGAGCAAAAAGAACACGAGGCCATGCAACTTGTTAGTCTGATAGACAAGCTCCATAAAAGCGGAGTGGTACAACCATGTCGCATTGGTGAGGATGGTAAGCCGCAACCAGTAGATCATATATTGCAACTACAGGAGGAATTACCTCAACAGCAAGCTGATCAAAAACGCAAAACATAAAACGATGGGTTCCACCTCTGATTTAAATTTAGTATAGCAATGTGTATAGGGTGCGTCGCCTAATATACAAACTTAATTTGATAATTTTTAATGCAAATATATTACATTTCCAAAGTACATACCAGCTGATGAATAAATGTTTATAAATACTGTATTGCTGCAAGCTTATCAGGATATGTGGCGTCTGCACTTTCATCAACATAATAAAAATTAGGTTGAATGCAATTCCAAAATTGTTCATAAACACATGCATTTTTTTGAGCTTAGAGCCAAATTATCCTAAATGTATTATATGCTATTAAAACCACCAAAGATTATTTAAGTTTTATTATTTAAGTTACTATGTAAAAGTAAAATATACTCTTTTTAAATAAAGTACTAAACGCATATAACAATTTTGTATATTGATTCCACCCCATCGGGCATAGTTTCGTGTACTGCAACAACAGCAATACATCCGAAAGAGCCGGTACAGATATTATGAATCTCTCAATTTCCGGGTGAATCTCATTGAAATTTTCTGGAAGTTGGTGTTTCATGCCCTCAGTGGGCTTCGAACTCGAGTCTTAATGAATGGCCTCCTCGCACAAACATTTGACTAGGGCGGATGTCATTATTTAAAGATAGATAATAAATTATATTAGACTAGCAACCCGCCCAGCTTCGCACGGGTATAAAATATATACCCTATGTCACTCACTGAAAAAATGATTAAAATCGATCCAGTAGTTTTGGCTTATTCATTATTGCCCGTGGCCCGCACGCGTTAAATTTGGAGTAAAACAATTCCCCTTTCTTTTTAGCATGAAGATTTCCTGCTATCTTTGGGATATCTAAATTCATACCCTACATTTTTGCATATTAACTTTTTGCATTTTTACATATGTATTTATTTTATTTTTACAACAATTACTATAATACAGAATGTCTTTATATACAACGTTCATAGCCTTCTTGTCATTAGACAATACAAACATGTTTTCTCTAGAGGTTACTCTTGAAAGAGCGACATACAGTTGGCCATGTGAAAAACAGTCAACACTCAAATCTAAGCCTGAACCGTTGAAGGTTTGACCCTGAGATTTATTAATGGTCATTGCAAAAGATGTCTTTACCGGAAATTGTAAGCGTTTAAATTGGAATGGTAGATCCGATGATATCAGAGGGATTCGGGGAATCAATACATCTTCTCCGGTACCACATCCTGTGAGTATTGTGCACTCTATTATGAAAGTTTTCAGTGATTTTACCAGCAAACGCGAGCCATTGCAAAGTTTAGGTGGACTTAGGTTTCTTAATAAAATAACAGGACAACCTATTTTCAGCTCCATTTTGTGAGGAGGGAGTCCAGACGGTTTCAAAGAATTTAGAAATTCTGTAGGAAATTGAACAGCTTCTTCCAAATCGAGAACAGTATCGACCGAGTAGTATATTTTCGTCGGCGCATCAATCTTTGAAATAATCAAGTTATTTACTTTATCTACTTGTTCGTTAGTTGGTGACAGAATAGCTCTTTCTTTAAACCAAGATATTGTCTTATAACTTATGTTATCAATGTCTGGATAGACATTGTTGACTAACTCTTGGATGTTGTCTATCAAAACACAAAGGTTTTCTAGGTTAATCCTTCCCTCACTTTGTGTTAATTCTCCATTGCCAACTTTTAGCAGCATCTCTGGAAATAGCCTGTTCTCACATGAAGATGAAATCCTCATATTAGTTTTAAGCTCTAATTTATTGACATACGACTAAAGGTGGGATCTTTTTAGCGAAGCATTTATTTCGTCAGCACGTGTTCCTCGAGTCACAACTGGTAGGATTTGACGGAAATCTCCTGAGAACAGAATTGTACATCCACCCATAGGTGCATTTTTGTTGCGCAAATCGCGCATTGTCCTATCCAGTGCTTCCACAGACGTCTTGTTTGACATGGTAGCTTCGTCCCAGACTATTAATGAGCAGTCACGCATCAATTTTCCTGTATTGCTCTGTCTAGAAACACTACAGACGCTGTTATCATCATCGGTGGCGATTTTCAGCGGGTGCTTCATTGTAGAGTGTGTGGTTCGGCCTCTTTCCAAAAGAGTAGCGGCAATGCCGGATGACGCAACAGCTAACGCAATTTTTCCGGTAGATCTCAATTACTAATTACTGTTGTAATATCTTGAAAAATATTGTTTTTAATTATATGCTGTAAAGAGCCATATACATAGATCTATATGAAAACAACAATGTATTTAAGGTATTTAATTGGATAAGGATTAATGTTGTACCCATTTGTTGAAATCGCTTCGAAAATAAGCTATTAGTTGTCGTAAAAAGTAAATGACAAAAAATGTTATTGTATGGAATCGATAGCAAACTAAACGCGCTCCGAATCAATAAAAACTATTCAAAAACTGTATTTTAATTATGTGCGATTTACTAATATAGAACCTGAAAATAGCGTTTTATTTCGCTGTAAAATTGTATGTACATATAATTACATGGAATTCAGTACATACATAGATACATATGTACATATGTCCGAAATGAAATAATGCGAGCGATTCGTAAATACATACATACATACGTCACCATACGATGTAATTCAACATTAATGAGGTGTGGTGAGATTATCGCTTAACGCCTATTGCTTCATTCGGTTGACAGCGAACACACACACAAACAGCTTTTTTTGGAAAAAGAGCTGCTTTTGTTTAAACAATTTTGGTTAAATAACAAATAAATCAATTTTTTTTTTGATGCAGAACGAAAGTAAATATTTCAAAGTTAAACTTCAAGAAAGTTTCATTTTAATTGGTTGATTCGTTTATGATTTATGGCCGTGAAAACAAACAAATTATGTTTTTTTGCCACATTTTGACCGATTGCCACGCCCCCTTCATATATTTCTTCACATTATATAGATATAAACCTTCCTCTTCAATCAATCTATCTTTAAAAAAAAGCCGCATCAAAATCCGTTGCGTAGTTTTAAAGATTTAAGCGTATAAGGGGACATAGGGACAGAAAAAGCGAATTTGTTTTATAATATGTAGTGATTCGTAAGAGCTCTTGAATTTGTTCGAAATTTTTCGAACAGTCCGGGCGTATGAGCAACGAGTACTCGCACAGATGTTCAATGCTCATTACTCGAAAATTTGTAGCATGAGCTCGAGTAATTTGAGCGATGTTTGTTTTAATTAATTTGACTTTTTGTCGACCGTTTTTTTTAGCTGACAAAGAAATGCGCACAAAAAAAAATTCTTCTTGATCGTCATATCTCTGCTGGATACTTGCATTTGGGAAAGCAGCATATTAAAGTCCCATATGTTAAATGAATACACTGTCAATGGCTCTACAGGATGGTTTCTTAGAGACCCTGTAATGAGAATGTCAGTCAGCGAAGCGCTGTGTGAAATACTATTTAAAAAACCACTTCTGTAATTAATTGTACATATTTTAAATTCATAATAAAAACTTAATTAAATGAAAATGCTTTTATAACTGCTTAACATATTGCAGTAAATTGTATGGCTCTTATATGCACACTTAATTATGTAAATATCTATAAACACACAAAGAGCAAGAACATAGCAAAAAAGTTTTATCAGTACAGAATAAAAAATCTGTGTTTTTATATCGTCTAATTCATAGTGTCAGCCTTGAAATCTAACGGAGAATATCTCTTGCCAACAAGTGCTACTTTGGACTAAGTAGGCAATTGAGTAGTCAAGCCCTCTCTCGACGAAAAAAAGTAACAACATGTAAGGCGCCCATACTAACGTATGGCGCAGAAGCTTGGACGATGACAACATTCGATGAGGTGTAACTTGGAGTGTTTGCGTGTTGGTGACGGTGAGTATCGCAGGCGATGGAACAATGAGCTGTATGAGCTTAACGCAACATACAGATAGTGCAGCGAATAAAGATCCAGCTGCTATGTTGGATGGGTCATACCGACCGAATGGAAACAGACGCTCCGACCCTGAAAGTATTCGATGCAGTATCAGCTGGTGGTAGCAGAGAAGAGGAATGCTTCCTCTGCGTTGGAAAGCTCGATGGAGAAGGACTTGGCTTCACTTGGTGTGTCCAACTGGCGCCGGTTAGCACGAGAAAGAAACGACTGCCGCGCTTTGTGAAACTCAGGTTATGAAACTAAGAGGTTATCGGTAAAAAAAAAGGTTTTTTTTTGCAGATTATTATATTAATCTTTATAGTTTTAGGCGTATTTTTTTTACAGATTATTAATCTTTATAGTTTTAGAAGTCTATTGTACAAATTCCTCATAGATACAAAGTTATGGTAGAAATATAACTGCCCGACGAGAGTTTGATGCGTGAGTTTAACCTCGAGCGAAATGCACTTGAAAGTTTAAACTCGTTTTTTTCGAAATTACTTTTTTCGGCACGGTCTGCATGATAACTCCTACAGTTTTTAATATTTTTTGATGCGGTTTTTTAAATATTCGAAAATGTTTTCTCTATAGATGTGGTTTTTAATATTTTTATTAAAAAATTTTATAAACATAATTAAAGTGTGACATTTATGACTTAAAACGCATACTTTTTTTTAAATGCCGTAAATTGGAAAATTTTTCGAAATTCAAACATCCGGCTCGACAGACTATAACTACAACTATATTTGACAAGAATTTTTTTACTTTTTACGGATCCATCAAAATTTCAAGGAGAAATAATGTAGACCGTGGAGCAACTTTTTTCGTTGCACTTTGGGTCACGTGATTTTTTATATACTAATTTTTGTAAAGAAAAATTAAAATAAAGTTTTATAAAGTTTAAGCACTAATAAACATTGTATAAAAGTTTTGATATTTATTTCTATTGTTATTCCTTCTAAAAACGGTTTTTCTTTTAGCGCAGTTTTGGCGCTGCTGGACGTATGTAACCTCTTAAACTAAAAGCAAATAGTAAAGTTCCATAGATTACAAAACTCCAACTTCTTAAGATATTTCACCTACCCTGTCAGAAATCAAAATAGATTAACGAAACCAACGCAAGACTGAGTCTTGTCGAGGCCCTATGCTCCCGAGAGGAGTGAACTAGGAAACAAATAGTAAACTTAGTGTTTTGTATAATAATATTGCAAGATACGTTTATTGTGGAAAGCTTTATGCCTTTTGACGATTTTCTTAAGTTTAAATGTATAGTGTTACTCCATAAGATCATAAGTACTGAGGAATCCAGATATCTCAAAGATCGACTTATGTTTTCAAAATCTTATCGTTCGTTAAACTTACTTACTTACTTAGGTGGCCATAACAACCCGTTACCGAGTTACGGCCGAAGTCGTTAAACTTAGTCCCGATGAAATAAAGTTGTTTGGCGACTGAACGTTAATACTTTGTGTTCTCTGTCCGTCTTTGGAATAACTTACCCCAAAAAATTGAATATATACGAGCATAAAAAGAGCTTGCGCTTTAAACATAAATTGATTCGTGACTTTCTTGAATATTGCTGAATGTACATAAATGATTTCTCATTATTTCAATCTCGTACTATTACTATTTCTATCTTAATTTCCTTTTTTACCTTCTCCAACTTCAACTTCTTTACCACTACCTATAATTCCAATTTTGATTTTATTGGTAATCATTTTATCTACGATTTAATTATGTAAGCTATTCTTAAGGTCAATCATTCTAAAAATAATCCATTGTTGTATGTTTGACTTTAATAAATAAGTAGATACATATTGTTTTTCGAAGAGCCCAATACCATTTCCCCTTTAATAAAAGAAGGCTCTGCCAAACGAAAGAAGAGTTGAGTTGGGCTATGAGAGAAAGTTCGGCTGCTTACAGGTTTTAAGACCCTAGCGAATTTCTGTAAAAATAAGAATGAGTGACGTCCGGGCCACAAATGAATTGCCTAGAGATAATTTTTTCCAATCTGCTTATTTATAACGTCGGAAAATTATGAAGATGATGAAGAACCCCAAACGAAAGTGATTTTAGATAGAGTGTCTAATTGCATAAATTCTTTAATCTGATGTTGGAGAATATATAAATAATATAAAATTTCGTTCACCCGACAACCGCACCCTTACTTTTGAGTTTTCAAAATCCTATAAGGCTGCAAAGTAGACTGCATTGGTGGTTAATTAAAACACGGGGAAGCCCTTACTATGTATAGTTCAGCGGCTGGGTTGGTGCGTGTCTACCATTCGGAAGTGCGCAGGTTCAAATCTCCGTGCATGAAACACCAAATGATAGAAACCGTTTTTTCTAATAGCGTTGGTCCCTCGGCAGGCAATGGCAAACCTCCGAGTGAATTTCTGCCATGAAAAATCTTTTCATAAAAAACTTTGCGAAGTCGGCTTAAAACTGTACTTTTAGCAACAAATACTACTGAGGACCGAGTGGACAATGGCATACAAAACTCCGATTTATAAGTTCCATGCAGTGCTAATTCTATTGTTGGTGCAGAGGCTTGTGTGCTGAACACATCGGACGAAATGAAGTTATAAATATTCGAGAGAAATATTCTCCGGATAATTAATGAAATTTTGGCATACGAGTACCACAGCTTTATAAGCATATACATACATAGACGTAGTGCTTCGAATGAAGGAAAATTGACTATTTTACTGTGAAATAAAATGCCTCTGGGTTTCTTTTTTAAAACTCGGCAAAAATGCCCTTTAAGCAAAAATGTGTTTTTGCTTCTTTAAGATTAAATTTAAAATTTTTTTCTTTAATCTCTTAGTTGTCGAAGCATATTTTCAATATTAAACGACTATACAAATAGGAGTATCGATCCGGAGTTTATTAGGAGACATCCATTTGGACCCTAGAACTTGGGTGTATAAAAGAGTGGAACACTTGTTGTCGAAGCATATTTTCAATATTAAACGACTATACAAATAGGAGTATCGATCCGGAGTTTATTAGGAGACATCCATTTGGACCCTAGAACTTGGGTGTATAAAAGAGTGGAACACACAGCTCTTTAAAATATTCAATAAGTATAGTTATACATAAAAATATATTCTCATAGCACGTATACATTACATTGCATGGGCACATATACATAACTATATATACATATATAGGTAATCATCAATGACACATACACGCAAATGCGCATTTAAGGTAACTTAGGCAAAAAATGGCAGTTATTCTGGCCTATAATATTAAAATTAATATCATTGGTAATTTGTAATTGCTTGTTTTGTAAAATGATCACTTAGTTGTGGGCGCGCTATGAATTTCGATATGGGCCTAGCGTGACGCTGGTGATTGTTAACAGGCTGCTGGTGTGTCTGCGAGAGGTTGGAGTTATCGTGAGTCTGTTGATGTTTTTGATCCTTCAGTATGTCTTTATTCACCACATTCGCCGGCCTATCGGCAAAGTATTCACCCCCCTCATCCACAGCACTACCTCCAGTGGCAGCAGTACTACTTGCAACGACAGAATGAATACCATTCTTACCCCCAAAATCTCGCGACACCTTCGCTAGGAGATTATAGTACGGATTCTGTTTTTGCGTATTGGGTTGATGCGCTGCCAGCATATTTGGCAGACTGGACTGTGGTTGTTGGTATTGATTGTATTGCTGTTGCTGGTTTCTGCTGTTGCTGCCGTCACATTTCGTCCGTCGCACATGTTGTTGCTGCTGGGCTTGTGAGCGAGATTGTTGCATTTGCTGATAGCTGGTGTTGCGGTTGTAATTTTGATTCTGGCTCTGGTTGTGACTTTTGCCATTCTTATATGGCGACTGTGGGTAAGTATAACTGAAAGTTTCTTTACAGAATGACTTAACTTCCTTTTTGTACTTTTCAATTTCCTCCTCCAATTTCTTTAATCGTTTTTCGTAACAAAGTCGTTCATTATTTCTGACCATGTGCTCAGATTGAGACGCGGGTCCACCAACAACGCAATTGATTACGCCAGACTTTGTGCCTCGGACACATGAGGGCTTGTTTAGGAAAGTGGTAGTGTTGTGGTTATGCCGATCTTGCTCATCCATGTAAGTTCGTTCACATTCTGTGTCTGGATAAACAAAACTATTATGTTGCTGGCTGTGTTTTAATTGCTGTTGCGAATGTGGATGTGCATGAGTATGGGCGAGGTGGTTCTTCGATTGCTCTTGTGAGTTTGTTTGCTCTCCTCTGCATATTGAAGAAGAGCTGCGGTACTGGCGGCGTGTACTTTCGATCTTTCTAAGAGCACCGTTTGGTGATGTTATCTGTCTACCGACTATTTCTGCTGCGGGGCCACCAAAATTAGCGGCACCTCCATCGGGAAGGCTTGCATAACCACCATCTATGGAGTGACGCTTATCGAGCGCATTTATTGGCAAGTTATCCTCGTAGCTTTCGTGCGATTTTAAGTGGTTTTTACTTTTCACCATTTCTGTTGGATGTTCTGTAAAATATTTCGACTGTGCTTTGACAAACTTACGCTTGGCATTTGGTGATACCGGCACCATTTTCTTTATTGGTTTACCATTAATACTTGGCACACTGACAGATGGTTGCGTTTCGCTCTCATGTTTCTCCGGACGACTAAAATACTTATCCTTTGATATATATTTGTCTTCTGTGCTGCTGTTTTGTTTAATTTTATGGCTTTTCTTTGTTGCTTCGAACTTATCGTAGGTATTCGACTGTTTATGATCCCTGTTTATGTACATATAATTAAAATTCTAATATTAGGAATACATTTAAAAAGTTGAAAGAACTGGACGACTTATACACGAATACATATATTTAAAAATTATGATATTTTTACTTTTGCTTTATGCTCGAACTTTTTGCGTTTGATGATGTTTGTCGTTTATCTGCCTTTTCGTTGTTAAGTTGAACGATTTCATACAGCTTTGATCGATATTCAGGCACAGTAAGGCGCACATCATCGCGAAATGGCGGCAATATGTCGACGTTCAGTTCAATCTCGGGTATAGAGTTTCGAAATCTTTGATGATTTTTAAAAGAGATGCCTGGATTATAAGAAATCATTTTAAAAAATAACTTGGCCTTTCAGACCATCTTACTTTTCTACATATGGATGCCCAAGGGCCTGTTTCGCTGTAAGCCGCGCCAAGGGATCAAGCACTAACAACGACTCTACCATATTCACAGCGTCCTCTGGAGCATCAGCCATCATTTCACTCAGTGAGGTTCTTCTATGAAACATGTTAAGCAAATATTTATCTTATATAAGATATGTCTGTATATGATTTTGTATTTAGAAACATGAAATCACCTTTCATGTGAAATCTGTTTGTTGAGAAGCACGGATCCGAAACCAGCCCCTACCGCATGAATGTCATGATCACTTATTTCCGGTAAAGCTGTTACTATCTTTTCTATCTATTATTTAAAAATACATATTATTTCAAATCCATATAAAATTGGTTGTTGTTGTTGTAGCAGCATAAAAATTCCCCATACATACAGACGGGGAATGCTGCTGAAGTGACAGTTCTTGGCTGCATATAAATCCGGGTCGTTCCGGTTATGCAGAACCGACTATCGTGGGCACGTATAAAATTGGTCTATCTACCTGGTTAACCGTACTGCTGCCTTGAAATAAAGGTTTTCCACGAATCATCTCGCCAAGTATGCATCCTAAACTCCACATATCAATACCTTTTGTATACCTAAAATAATGGCATCACAAATATTCGTCTATGAAAACAATGACAGCATTTTAAATGGGTAACTAGATCACCTTTTGCTAGCGATTAGAATTTCCGGAGCTCTATACCAACGTGTTGCGACATAGTCCGTCAGTAATGGCTCAATAATAGGATCTCTACTCACATCGTTATTGTCACGTATCGGCCGATTCGAGACAGAACGCGCTAATCCGAAATCTGCCAATTTACATCTGAAATAATAAATAGAGAGCGATGAAGGGGTTTTTGTTTTTAATATTATTTTACTTTTTTATTATTATTTTTATTTATTATTATTACTTATTATTATTATTGTATTTTTATTTATAATTATTTTTTTTTATTATATTACCTGCATTTGCTGTCAATAAGAACGTTGCTCGGTTTCAGGTCCCTATGTATTACATTCCCCGAATGTATGTACTTGATAGCATTAATTAGCTGATACATCACATATCTCTTATGAATGTCTTTCAAAATAGTGCCTTTCTTAATGATGTTATGCAAATCACTTTCCATATATTCGAAGATAAGATATATATCCAAATTATTCGAAGCCCTAAAATCAACGAACTGAGTAGTAAAACAGTTTACGCTTACTTTTACATAAATATATATCATAAATTTATTTCAAAATATGAATTTACGTATGTATATATTAGTAAACAGTAAAAGCTATACATACATATGCATTGGCGCATCTGCTAGAACCAAAAAAATCTACTTATTTAGGGTGATGGAACTCTCGTGTAAACCCTGATTATTAAACTGATCTACAAATGACCTTGTCACTTTTCCTTTTTAAATTTCCGTCATTTTTATTGGGTGTTTGCCGAGCATTTCCTCCTATTTGGGGTGTGCGTTTGTGTTGTTCCACAAATGTAGAGATCTAAAGTTTAAAGCTGACTCCGAACCGCAAATGGTTTTTTATGAAATCTTTTTCATGGCAGAAATACATTCGGTTGTTTGCTGTTGCCTGCCGAGGATCGACCGCTATTAGAAAAAACGTTTCCTATCATGTGATGTATCATGCACGGAGACTCGAACCTGTGCATTTCCAGCTTAATCTGGTCTCAATTACATAACACAAATCATTTAAAAATTATATAAAAATGTAATATGTCAAATTCTGATTTTCATGGCGGGAATAACGTGCAATGTTTGTTTTCCCCAAGAATTGCATCGTTCTTCGAAATTTCGGCTTATCCGTTCCGGTTTCAAAAGTAATTTCTTTCTCCTGCTCGTTTTCTACTTGAAACATCAAAGTATAGAAAGTTTTTCTAACAGTGGCCGCCCCTTGGCAGGCAATCGCAAACTGACGAGTGCACTTCTGCCATGGAAACTCCTTTCATAAACACAATTTGGAAACGGAGAGCGCAACAAGAAGACACAGCATGGAGAAGCTCGGTCAAATTAATACACTAATATGTACTGAATGTAATAAAAATATGTACATATGTATATGTTCCACTATATTCTGCTGCATGCGTATAACTGCTTATGTTAAATACACAACTTCCGCAACAGTGAAATGAGAAAAAAATGGCGGCTTAACTTGGGCATAGACGCGTTTTCTTTTCGTTTCTAGGTAATTTAATTTGAATAATTTGTTTGTTGTATACGTATTATACGCATACACATGAATTAACATGTGTGCAACATAATTATGTCATTTTCTCTTTGTGGAAACTTTTGATTTTCAATTTCTAGTTTGTGATTTGAGCTCAATAGTATTGCCATAGTGGTTGATCCCCGATGTAATTTTACTTAATTTCTAAAAGCCCATACTAAAATACAAATCCACCAAATACGCTTTCACAAACTTTGACAGTATTTAAGTCAAAAATAACGACTTTATAGCTAATAAAAAATGGTTTTCCGTTCATATATATGTATATGTATGTAATTAAATATATATATTGTATATAATATATAATAATATGTGTATGAATGTCTTTAACCGATTTTTTATTTTCTTGTTTTTGTGTCAAATTGCTTACATTTTATATTGGAATCAGCATATTTGTAAAAACAAACAAAAAAAATACCATAAGAACTGAAATTGGGTTAAACCACTTTTACAAAGAAATACTCTGACATACATACAAAGGTGAATACGGAGGTAACTAAATAGACATGTATGACATACGAACCTATATACAGTGAGTAATCTTATAACATTTGGATGATTCCGGAAGGCTTTTAGAAAAACAATCTCCCGAAAAGTGCGCTGCGCATCGGTCTCATCACGAAAAGCGTCAAAAATCTTTTTAACTGCCACTGTTTCGTTTGTACGCTTATCCAACGCCTTCCACACGATGCCATAGGCACCTTTTCCTAAGCGCTAAAATGTTTAATTTTGAGGTTAATGAAATTATGTCATTTAAAGCATTTATCAGGTATATACAATACATATATGAGTATGTACATATGTAATATGTTTACATAAGTGTGGAGAAATAAGGGAATCTCTTTAGTTAAAAATGTGGATTTACTGTATTTTACGGGAAGGTGAACCTTCACGAGGTGACTTCGCTATTACAGCTGATTTTTCTTCTTGCGATTTGCTGATTCGAATGTCAAAGTGCGCTGCGTAGATGGGCACTTGCAATGTAGTTTGTAATACCTGTAGATTTTTACTAATTGCTGGTAAATTTGCAGTAATTCTTTTTTCCCTTAGAAAAAGAAAAAAAAACATATTGCACCCTAATATAAAAGAGTCAGAACTTAAAACTGAAAATATTCAGCACAGGTGCAAATAAAAACGATATAAAAATATGTTTAATGGATCGAGATCATCAATAAAGTTCACCTAAAAAATTTTAGAGTAATCAGTAAACAAATATTTTTACTACAATTTTTTCCAGTTATCAGTAACAAAATATTTTTACTACAACTTTTTTCCAGTAATCGGTAAAAAAATATTTTTACTAAAATGTAAATTTTTTACTAAAATATAAAAATATTTTTACTGCAATTTTTTTCCAGTAATCAGTAAAAAAATATTTTACTACAATTTTTTCCAGTAATCAGTAAAAAAATATGTTTACTGCAATTTTTTTCCAGGAATGAGTAAAAAAATATTTTTACTACAACTTATTTCCAGTAATAGGTAAAAAAATATTTTTACTACTTTTTTCCGGTAATCAGTATACATATATAATACTACATTTTGTTCCACTTATCAGTAAAAAAATATGCTTTACTATAATTTATTTCCAGTAATCAGTAAAAAATTATTTTCACTACAATTTTTTCCAGTAATGAGTAAAAAAATATTTTTACTGCAATTTTAATGATTACTATTTGTAATGCAGTAAGTATACTAATATTCTAATGAAGTGTGTCCATCTATGGTGCGCTGCTTCTTTATTGTTGCCTTATTTGTTTGTTTGCATTCTCTTGGAAATTTGGACATTCGAACTACCTGATGGCAAAAATAAAATATATATAAATGTTGTTCTTGCTTTAGCGAAGTCACCTTCTATTAATTCGTCTTGGCACACTTACCGAAGCTCCGTATAAAGTTGACGAGATACAACTATGAATAAAATTTTTTAAAAAATCTCTTAAAACTTTAATAATTTTTATTTGTAGGATACGAGCACAATTTTTTTTGAAATTATTTTCTTTCAAAACGTGAGTTCAAAGAACTTATAGAGCTGTTGCTACCTATCTGGAAATTTAAAATTTTTGAAATCCTTTCTTTATAAGAGTTTTAGCAAAAAGCAAGCTGGCGAAAAATTAATAAAAGGAAATTTGTACATGCATAGATGATGCTTTTGGCATCATTTATATTATATGTTTTCTTCTAAATAACTTCTTTTTATATCCCTTTTGCCCTAAGGCCGTATTTAAAATTCTTCGGATTCATTGTTTGCACTTTTTTTGATCCTGACCTTCAAAAAGCGCTTTTTGTTTTCAAATCTACTTTCAACTGAACGTACATAGAAAGTGCATTTAAGTATTTGTGCATTGGACGCACTGATATGCCTGCTATGCAAGTGCAGCCTCAAGTACTACATTTTCAAGTTCTTTCCTACACATACGAATTGTGATTTACCTTTTTTACATCAAATAGTTTCGAGATGTTTTCGTCGATTTCGGACATTTTGTGTTTTTCTTGCTGAGCCTTGGATTTAGTCGTCATTTTGATGCCTTCTCTAGCTTCTTGCTGTTGTGCTTAAAAATATTTTCTCGGAAGTTTTCACTAGGCTTCTAGCTTCTTGCGATTACTAGAGAGGAAAGATCATACTTTTATCAAAAGTTGGCAGTCTAGTATTTATGTAGGTCTTTGACACCCTTTTCACTATTGCGTTTGTGCTAAGTGTAGCTCGAGTAACCGGAAACAATGTATAAGATGAAATAAAATGTTGAAATCAAAATGGATTTGTTAGATCGATGATAATGCGACCGTTGCGCTGGTAGTTTGAAAAAAGGAAACAATAACGTCAATGCAATGAACGGTTATCAATGATGTGATGCGACGTTGAGTGCAATACCGTGCCTCCAATTTGAATTATTCCGGCACTGACAGACCAATCAAACTTAATCGACAGGAGTGTATATAAATAAACTAGACATGTTTATACAAATCAACATACAAATGTAGGTGTATGCAGTATTTCAATTCGGTATGCTCGAAATGTGCTCCAAATCAAATTTCTGGGTCGCATGCAAGCCACTTTCATTTACATACAAATCACACGTTGGCGGCCGGCGGATTGAATTGCTGCCTGTTTCACTTCCCCGTTGCTGTTCTCTGCAATGCACGTATTAGGGGTATGCGGGAGGAGTAGATGTTCGATATAACACCCAGGGATATTAAGATGCACATGCGGGTAGGTATGAGCCTAGCTCTCGGCTGGCACACACATCGTACTGGAGAGCAAAACCATTTGCGTTTGCATATACATACAGACATACATATGTTTGTGCTGTCACAACTGTGGGCTGCAAGTGTGTGGTGCAACTGGCGGCACTGAATTTCTCGGTAGCTACTTTTTTCTTTAAAGTATTGCTTGGTTCAATTACAAGTATTTGGTTATAATTGCCGCAAAAATGTTTAGATTTTTTCATATGTCTTTACCAAATACTATGTCAAAAACGCTACTGATCATTTAAAACTCTTGCACATTTTTTGTATTATATTGCACAAATGTTAACTTTTTTCACATTAACAGTTTTTCAATGAATTCACAAATAATGGTTATTAACTGTTGGCGTTGGTGTCGCTGCCGTTGGTTTACACTCTAGTATGAAAGAATTTTGCGCACTTGACTTGTTTTTCGTATATATAACTAATATATTGTTTTTATTTATGTTTATTTTAGGTAAAAGTATACAAAAAGATTGAAAAAAATATATTTGAAGTATTTCAGTGAGGTAGTTTTGATATTTTAACCAGAGCAATTGTGTTGATTCGGCAGGTGCCCGGTGAATTCTCAAATAAAATGATGTGTTTCTTTCCTGAGGACGCGTGCATTTAGTTGATAATGGATAAGAAAGGTGCAGCTTAAGTTATCGCAAGTTTACGAATAAATGTATGAATTCATTTTGTATTTGTTTGGACCATTTACGGGTTTGTTGTTATTCTTGTTGCTAATGCGGCAAACATGAGTGAATGTGTATATGTATGTGCCTAGTTGTTTACGTTTAGTTGCTATAGTTGTTGACCATAGCAACAATGTGTAAACCTTTCCTGGTGGCCAAAATGCCGAGCTCCACTGTTGTGGTTACGGCCACCCTAACTATTTCAAATTACTACTTGAATGTTGAATATAATTATTTTTTTGTATTTAAATATGAACATACGTATGTATGTACAAATGTACTTAAAGTCATAAGTTTAGATTTTTCCGAATACTGGTTGAAAGCGACATTGCATTCATACATATTTTTGAACATCTCCGAAAGGGCTCAGTTCCACATTTAAAACTTTTTCATTCAATAATCTATGTATGTACATACATATGTACAAGTATATTTCATAAATGTTAAGCTCAAGTTAAACAAAAATTTAACAAAACAAAGGATGAAAATCAGCTTTTTCGAAACCAAAATACTTATTCACGTCTACTAAATCATGTGAAAAAGTTTATTTGGGGGTTATGTTCAGCACACCAGGCAGGGGGCAGTGGATAAAGCTTCAGTGGACAGAGCTTCAGACCTGCCAGAATACTGTTATCGGGACACCACGGGATATCTCCTGATACGAGTATTTGCTCTGCAAAATCTTCACAACGACGTTTCCCTGCCCCCTGTTATGGAGCACAGTAAGATGGTCTGCAAGCAATTTCTGCTGGGTTGCTACCGTAGGTACACCACTGTAGACACTTGGTGGAAGCTGAGCCACTTGCGAGGCGAGTCAGGAGACATCCCTTCGGCTACGCTGACGAGATCCAGCACCAAACACAACTACAACTTCTGAATCTGACAATATACAGACAGACATTAAAAGACGTTCATCGGGAGTCTCTTACTACCTTCCCGAACTCCCTACCTTCGAATGTCGATCTAACCACCGGCTATAACAGACGAAGAGCTGCGCTGTTCCGCGAGACCTGCGTAACTTTTTGACTCAATTACGTTCTGGATATTGTTGCATTTTCTGATAGCCGTTGTATGGCCTAATCCTTTTTAAGGTTTCCGCAAAGGGAAACAAAAGAGTTGTTGGATTCGAAGTCATTGAACAGGCACAGATTTCAGTTAAAATTTTATATTTATAAAAAGGTTTTCTTTAATTTGCATCGAAATAATTGGGAATGTTAAATTATATCTTAGCAGTTTTCTGGGTGTGATACATAAGAGGATCGTTTGGAAAGCCCGTGCAAAGCCAGAGAGTTGGCACTATTGGCGCGTATCGAGGTTATGTTTAGTTAGTAGCATCTCTTGGAAGAACACACACACCGCGATATAGCCAGATCGGTCTATTTATTTTGTTTGTCATTAGTTTGAAACGAGGTAGTCGAGTGATATTCCTTTTCCATCATGATAACGCATCAGCTTACGTTCGGCAGTTGCGGTCGCAAAATTAATGAAAACAGAGTTCCAACTCGTTTCACATCCCCCCTGTTCTTCAGACTTGGCTCCTCGGACTACTATTTGTTCCACAATTTGAAGAAATGGCTGGCAGGAAAAATATTTTATTCAAACGAGTTGGTGATTGCAGAAGCGAATGGCTATTTTTCAGACTTGGATAAATCCTATTATTCGGAAGGGATACTTATATATATATGTATATATATAATTGGCGTTTACACCCTTTTTGGGTGTTTGGCCGAGTTTCTCCTCCTATTTTTGGCGTGCGTCTAGATGTTGTTTCACAAATCGAGGGGTCTACAGTTTGAAGTCTACTCCCAGCGGGATATATTTTTTATCAAAAGCTTTTTTATAGCAGAAATACACTCGGAAGTTTGCCATTGCCTGCCCAGCGGCGATCGCTATTAGAAAGAACTTTTTTAGTCATTTTGGTTTTTCCTGCACGGAGATTCCAACCTTTCCGAATGGTAGTCACGCACCAACCCATTCGGCTACGGCAGCCGCCAAGGTTAGTTACAGATTTTTGCGATCCTTCAAAAGTTTTCATTGAAGCACAAATACAAAGCAAGAATATCGCATAGTTTTAGTATGAATGAGAAGTTAGCGGATGAAATAAAATTAGAAAATCTGTAAACGACTAAAAATGAAAAGAAGATTCTAAGATTAGGCGGAATCGACTTACTCGGAGCCCTTTTTTAGTAAAATGCCATTATAATCGAAATTCCCACTTCAGAGTATCGAAGCTTATTTGAAGCTATTTTTCTGTTTGAAGAAAAAAAAACATAAAAACACGTCTAATGCTTAATATTTGCTAGCTTTAGCTTTCATCTTGCATGAGATTAAAGCCAAATTAAGTATTTGTTGCCATGTAAATACATATACAGGCGAAACAAATAATACGATGATTGATAGTAGATACATATGTATGTATATTGATTTGTGTACGTATGTATTGTATAGATTTAAATGTTTCTAAATTTTATAGGCGAGTAGTAAGAGGTACATTTAAAATCCCTGAAAGTTGCATCTGGGTATCTGAAGCGTTTTTAATGGACTTCAATAAATATACAATAGCATATTTTATGGTTTCTGGATTTGGCTCTGTACTCCTGCCATATATAAATAAGATTTTGTATATGAAATATAATCCTAACCTAAGTATGCGAAACTCCCTAAATTAATGTACCAGTGTGTATATAAGTATGTATATAAAGTCATAATGACGTCATTGATGGAATCGCTTTGATTTATGTACATACATACATCAACAATGCCTAGCAGTGATGCAATAGATTGCATATATTTGCATTTATACAAAATACATATATCTACACACATACATAATATGTACATGTGCAAAGAGAGAATCGGATTAGAGAGTGTAATACTCATGCCCAACTACTGCAAATATGTTTTGCCGAAATATTAAAACCACAAAAGAAATGAAAAAGAGCAAAATTAAAGTTAAAGTTGAATATAAAGTTGAATGTATTATAAATTCTGCATGAATAGATATCAATATTTTTGCGTTTGAATTGAAAGTATGTATACGAGTATGTATACCTATGTACATACTCGTATGTATGAATAAGCGTGTCAACTTCTCAGCTGGTTGTTTGACTACTTGGTGAACTCTGTGCTCGCATAGATGATCGTCTGTTTACTAGCTAATGTTGAGTTTCAAAGTACACAAGGGCTGGCCGAGAAAAAGTCGTAGAATATAGACAACTTATTCCACAGATGATCTGAGCAATAATCTTAATAGAAGGAAAACGGTAATTTTAAGAATCTTCGTCTTCCTATTCTTATCGGCATGGTCTATACATTGTTTTTAAGTCACATGATTGAACAATTAAAAAACCAATCCACCCACCATATTATTATTAATATGTACTTCTATACATACAAATATACACATATTAATCCTTTCATTACATTGAACTTTACTTTGGCTCTTCTAAAATGCAAAAAAAAAAAAAAACAACAAATGATTAACTTTTAGTGCTAATCTATTCCATCTAACTGTGCCCCTTTACTATTTGCAAAATAAAACAAACTCATCAACGTATCAGAAATATTCGAAAATTAACGAAATATGCAAACAGATTATTCGTACAAATTTGCATTATATTGAAAAAATTCAATTTAAACAAAACCTTTGAAAATAAGCATTTTTCCAATATAAGAAGGATAACTATGGTCATACAAAAAGGATATACATAACATTTTTATAGTTAAGTATCGCGGTTGGGAGAATACAGAAGGTTGCGCATATCGCGGTACCGCTAGTCGCTCTCAGTGAATTTGCCAGAATCAGGTATTAATAAGATGACGTAACTGTAGAGCTTTGTTTAAAAACTTTACTTCTTTGGTAGACGTCCTCTTCAGATCAAACTTGAATAAGGAGACACCAAGCACACATTTGTATGTATATATGTGTATATGTATGTATTTCGCCTTATTAAACAAATTTTTTACAGTCGATCGCTGAAAAGGAAAAGGAAATAGGCAATGAATCTTCTACACGCACCAGAAACGCACCAGTTCGGAAGTATCCGTATTTCTGCAGGGTCGTAAAATATGCCAATGCATATGGGAGTACACGCGGCTTTCCACCACCGAAACTTACCACACTGACAGAGGCGATTACGGAGACGGAAACAGAGAGAATATACACTTCGTGCGCCAGCTAGATAGCTGCGTGGTAGATAGGCACACAAACAGACTCTCGATAAACAAGCGACCAGTTAAATTTCTTCTCACGTAACGTGAGCAAGCGGTTTCGGTGAAATATTGTGTGAAGGGTTTCTAATAGTCGTCTACTTTTTTCTCTTATTTTCTTAAGTATTCACAGTTTAATAAACCGAAAATTAGCAAATTTAAAGAAATGGTGTTTATTAAATAAAATAAGTGTTAAACATATGTATGTACACATATAAGAAGTAAGCAGACGTCGCGATAAAATTGCGAAAATAGTGAAAACAATTGCTTTGATTGTTTGTAGAGTTTTACACGAACGAGCATAGATGATTATTAGAATTATCACCGCAATAATAGTGACGGCTATGGCAAAAGTGAATGCGAATGCTTTTGGCAACGGCTGTTTGCTTTTGGCAAATAAAAAATTTAAGAGAATTGATTGTGTTTAAATGAAAATTGTATTCAGAAGTACATTAAAAGCGATTTTAGGAAAGTTCCCAAGATACCAACAACAACCCCCTGCAGCGTTAGAGTGTAAATTTCACAAATAGATTAATCTTAAAGTAAAGAAACAAAAGTTAAATAAGAGATGTGGGATAAAATACTATAAAAGTAGTAAGTTGATTAAATGGCAAAAACGAAGCCAATAAACAAAATATTTGCGTGAAGAAAATGTTATTATCTATTTCTTAATCTTTCCACTGTTCGTACAGACATATTCATGTGTTGTTTGAGCGGTATTGTGTGATTTAAACAAATATTCCTGCAAAGAGTATTTGAAAAGTGCACAAAACTACAACAGGGCCGAAAAATAAAGCGAGATTAACATAGAATTAGATCGCCAATAAAATTTATAGTAATGGTTTAAAACAAAGTTCCACCAATTGTAAAATACAAACATAAATATTAGTGTTATAATAATGTGTATGTAAATCTACCTGCATAAAGTTCCGTTTCTACGACCAAAAAACAACCTTACGCATTACACACGCACTTAATAAATATTATGTCGACGATGGCGATTTGTGAAAAATCGAATTAGGTAACGCTGAGGCCGACAGCAGAAAGCAGCTAACAGCTGCAGTGGAAGCGGTAGTACGTTGAGTGCAATATGAGGGAGTTGCTGATGGCATGCGATGGCAATACGGCATCAGCTGACTAAAATGAAAGGGGTAGGTGCGGTGCGAATTATTGGCTGAAGTACAATAATACCATATATAAATTACCTACCCTGCAGGAAAATTAGAATAGCTCGAAAAAAATTAAGAACCAGGTTCAAATTAAACTTTTTTATGCCTAAAAGCATAGACAGACGGTGGCGTTAATCGGGATTAACGCCTTAATTCGAAATTATCTCAGGAATTAAGTATATACAACTAAAGCGTAGCGGCGGGAGCAAAATAGATTAACAAAACCAACGCAATACTGAGTCTTGTCGAGGCCTTATGCTCCCGAGTGAAATGAGCAATGAAAAAAAAGAAGCGTATTGACAACTATACTTAATTCTCCCAATTTTCGATGGCAACAGTGCCGAAAAAGGACAGTTAACACTTATTGTGAATAAAAAACAATTCAACTTTTATAGAGAAGAGCAAGAAAAACTGCATGCAATGTTAGTTTGCACTAACACGATCGAAATTGCATTCATTGTTTTGATATTTCAGCGCAGTTTGAGAAACAGCAGTTAAAAATTTTTTTTTACAAATAATTATTTATTATAATTATATTTTAGGTTCAGCGCAACCAATACCCGTATTTGTCGCCTGCGATCTATGATAAAAGTATCCAATAAACAAATCAGCTGTTCACTAATCCGTGTAACAACCGCCTGCCACACTACAATTTTAAGGGGACAGATACCTGTAAACGGTCATATTTTCCCTGATTTTCATTTAAAATGAAGAAGTCAATATATTTTTTTCAAAATTGGCATACAGTTTATTTATATCTTAAAGTAATATAAATTTTTTATTTTAATTATTTAAAATGGCGGATGTACACTCAATTCTTTCAGAAAGGTCGGAGCGAGGCTTCTCAATCGGCGGGCATTGCAGCATCGGCGTCAGTGACCTGAATACAAAAAACCAAAATTTTTTAGTTTAATAATGTCATAATTTCTATATGAATTAAAGAAATGGAAAAAAATGCGCGGAATAAAATGCTTCAAAAAAAAATGAATTTTGGGGCAAATTTTCCGCCTATTTTTGCTTCGAAAAAATTATTATTTCGAAAAATTTTCAAAAACTTGTATTCACACAAAGTAATATCATAAAAAAGATGTGTGCAAAGTTTTAGGAGGATCGGTCAATAACTTTTCGAGTTATCGTGTACGCCAATTCGAAATATATAGTTTTGAGAAAAACGCGTCTAAAGTTTCAGTACAACGTAACTATACCTCTCCCAGCCCTCGAACGCAAAGAATAGAGTCGTCACGGTTGACGATCTATAATATAATATAAGAAATACTTAAATTTATGTTCTAAAAATTTTTTGACATATTCTTAAAGGATTATATTAACATTTTATGAAATTTTTTTTTTTTACGAAATTTTACATTTATCTGTCCCCTTAATCAGAATTAAATCGGGTAATCCCGATTAACGTCGCGGTCTGTCTAGGCTATAATACACGCTAAGCCTCTTGTGGCCCTTTGGCCTTCCCTGGAACCATAGGAAAAAATAATAACAGGCTTAGCATCATATAAAGGAATTGCCAGTAATACGAATGATTCGTCTTAATTTATTCTTAATTTTAACAAGTTCCGTTAAGTGATTTAGTTGTTTAATAATCGAATTTAAAATTGTTTTTCATTAGTTATCTAAGTATACGAGTATATCAAATTACTAGTTTTCAAAAATTGTGTTGAATGGCCTGTTGAATGTGGTCGGGATTATGGATTAATTTTATCAATTTCAAGTTATCTTGCGTAACTAAGTTTCGTTCTCAGTTTCTACTCATGCTATCTGCGTACAAACAGGTGCATGGGCAGGCAGTCATTACTACAATGATTGCTATCATCATTCGAAAATTTTGACCTGCCTACATACATAAATATGTATGTACTCGTATATACACCCTATATTCCAGAATAAATTGACTTTTTGCAAACAGAAAAAAATTATTTGTGACAAATATTCTTTATTTTAAATTTTATACATTTTTCCAAGTTATGAAGCAAGCTATTTAAGCCCTTTTTAGGAATTTTCTTCAAGAAGGTGATCGCATCACTTTGAATGACTTCGATCGATTCATGACGCCTTCCTTTTACAGCCAAATGCAGTAACGCGAATAGAGGCAAGTTGCCAAATCAGGTCGATGCGGGATGCGGCAATCGGTGCGAATAAATAATTTGCTTTTGTCTGAAATTCACTCACAACTCTTGGTGAAGAAATCAGGTTTTTGAACGTCGTGTCAGCTGTTGTGATACAAATCTCGAATTGACCTTACGAAGTCTTAGGGACTCGATTAAAATGCGCTGCACAGTTGTCTGAGGCATCTTCAATTTCATTCAAATGATGATCAATTCAATTGATTCTAAAAGATTTCTAATTATTTTTAATAAAACCACGAAATTTTTTGCAAGGTTTTTGGGGTTAGTCCACCCTATCGACGACCTGATATTTCATCGTCACAAAGCGTTAATGCACCTGTGCTTTTTTTTATTTACATGATTCTTAGTTATCAGTCTTTTCAGGCCGGTAGCCTCTGCCGCAAATTGCCTTGGTTTTGAAATTATATTTCAGGTAAATAGATATGATAAATTAATGATGTTCTTTTATAAAAAAAGGATAGGGGAAAAAGATCGAAACTAGAATCTTTTTAAATACAAGTATTTGCTTTACGTTTTAGGACTCTTTTTTAAAAGCGAAATGTACAAGGTGTGGCTATTATATAACGCAACCGACGACGTAATATCTTTTTCTATTCCATGCGTGTTTATTTTTACGTTTACTAGAAGTTTTCTTCTGTTAGCTCCTTCCTTTTAATACAGATTTCATCTTAGAACATTGGTAGAAATCGTATGGCGCAAGATGCGGCAAATAGGGCTGGTGGTCAAACAGTAGATGCTATACTTGGTAGGAAACTGCTTGACAAACAATTCGGAATGAGCTGGCGCATTGCCTTTGTAGGGGACCCATTATTGATACTTCCACAATTTGAGTTGATTTTTTCTTACCTCTTTGTCATACGCATTTTTGTCAATCCTTACAGACTCAGCAGGCGCATACTTAACTGACGGTCAAGTCGAACGAGATAACCAATTTTTCCGATATTGTCATCCAATTTTTGCGTGGGAAGGCGACCTAGTCGTGAATCATATTTAACATCTTCTCGGTCATTTTGAAAAAGCTTAAACGACTTTAAAATAAGCGTACGCAAATTTCCATACACTACTTTCGATAAATTAAAAATTTAAGTAGTGATTTTTAAGTTTCGTGTGAAATTTCATAGCAATTCTTTGCTCGATGGTTACACTGTATATTTTTCGACTGAAGCAACAAAAAAACTCTAATGTGAGCACAACAGTCAGAGGCATTGCATTCGATAGAAAAGTATCTGCGCTAAATTGCCGGCTGCCGCTGGCTTTTGACGCATGCGCACTTCTTCTATAGTACACTAAGCGTCAGTCTCGTTGCATGAATTGAATGCATTATTTAAAATCATCATTGCTTTCGCCTCTCGCCGGTACAAATATCTTCGCCACTGAAGGTTTCTGAGTACGGGACTTTTTGCCGGCATGCCCGCACATACTTGTTTGTTTATGTGGATGTACAAACAACTGTAAAAATGTAACATATGTAAACTTAATGATTTAATACATATGTATAATAAAAAAAAATTATAATGAATAAGTGGTAAGTTATAGCAAAAATATATGGCGAGAGAGAGGTTAAATTTCCTTGGCCATTCCGGAATTAGACCACTAGTAGCTTTTCATCACTTTTTTCACTTCGCTCAACATTGATATGTTGGCACCATTGCACAACCATAATTCGAATCGATAGTTAATGGAAGCTGTTGATAATCTGCTTTGTCTTGGCGATGACATCATTTATTCAATGTTAAGGCATTGTTTACTTCTATCTTCGGTTATATGCATGTGTTGTTGTTGCCCAATATTAAACGCTTATTGCTTAAACATCTCTTTACATTCATTTCTTGTGACACCCACTTCTATTTCATCTATTTCATGGCTTCCACCTCCGCAAATTATTCAAGATAAATATGCCGACATCAAATTGTTTACTATTCTGTTATACGCAAGCCATTTGTCGACATTAAAACTGTTCAGTCTTTAGGCATAAAATCAAAAATTTATAAATGTAAAATACATATGCATAATTCACCTTGATAAAAAATTCCTGGAATATAGTCAGAAAACTCACAATAGAAGTGTATTTTTCAAAAGTGATATTATCGTCTTCAACGTACTCCCCATCAACTGCAACGCACTTATGCCAGCGTTTGATCCAGCTTTCGCATCATTTCTAAAACTCTATTTTCGGTATGGCCACCAGAGCCGTCTTTGATTTTTCTTGTCGGCTGTGAAAACACGTTCTCCGTAGTGGTTTTTTGACTCGATCAAGCAGAAAAAAATCACAGGAAGCCATATCAGGTGAATTCGATGGCTTAGCCTTGGAAATCATATATTTTGCGATATCGGCGGGGTTCTTTTTTTGTATGAAATTCAGGTCCTTTGGAACCAACTTTGCAGCAACACGTCGCAAGCCCAAATCCTTAACTACTTTGCCCTGTCAGTGTAGTGTAAATCACCGGTCGTCTTCGTCTAGTTCTTCTAACAGTAGGCCCAGGAAACTTGCTGTTTCGACAGGTTGGGTCCAGAGGGAGAGGGGTGTTAGATGAGTTGGTTTGATAGGGCATGTGAAAATGTGGTCAGTGTCGTGCGGGGTGCCATCACATCCCATCACATGCCGGACATATGTTTAATATGTCGGGGTCAATTCTGGATAGGTAGGAGCTTAACCTGCTACAGTATCCAGAACGTAAATGTGCCAAGATTACGCGGGACTCTCGGGGAAGTTGGAGCTCTTCGTCTGCGATGGGTGGTGGTTGGACTCCGATGACGGCATTCGGGGGTCGGGAGTTTAAGAAGGTGGTGAGAGTCCCGATGAATGTCGTTAATTGTCTGTCTGAACACTGTCCGATCTAGTAATTGTCGGTCTGTTTTGTCTTGGATCTCGTCCGCGTAATTGAGGAGGCGCTTCCTGACGTGCATGGGAGGCGTCTCAAGCTCAAACAAACTGCTTTGAAACCTACTAAAGGTTACTCAAGTAATGGTTACTGAATAAAACAAGATTCAGGTGCTACCACTTGCTACCTTGCGACCCCGAAAACATATAAATTTATATGCATCTTGATTATGTTCTTGAATATACGCTATTTCACGTGAGGGGGTGGCCAATAGGGGTGGAAGGGGGTGGATTTTCAAAATTTTAAGATCAAATTCGTAATCAGCGACCCTGAAAACATAAATTAACATGCATCTTGATTATGTTCTAGAATATACGCTATTTCACGTGAGAGGGTGGCCAATAGGGGTGGAAGGGGGTGGATTTTCAAAATTTTAAGATCAAATTCGTAATCAGCGATCCCGAAAACATATAAATTAACATGCATCTTGATTATGTTCTAGAATATACGCTATTTCATGTGAGGGGGTGGCCAATAGGGGTGGAAGGGGGTGGATTTTCAAAACTTTAAGATCAAATTCGTAATCAGCGACCCCGACAACCCCCGAGTAAGAAATTTTGCATCAATTACTTAATTTCTTGAGTTTTGGCCAGCTTTTCGGGAATCGGCCGCACTGTGCGTCGTGAAGATGTTGATGTGGGGACATCAAAAGACATTCTATCGCAGTCCTAATGGCAGTAATGACAAGTCTGTAGCTTCGTTCACTAGTTCCAAGCGACCAGACAGGCGCAGCATAATTTAAAACCGATCGGTCTATTGCCTTGAAAGTCGATATCAACATTTCTTTGTCTTTGCCCCAAGTGCTGCCGGCAAGCGATTTGAGGACCTTGTTGCCATTTTGGAATTTAGTGGCAATAGCGGTTGTATGCGTTGTGAAGGAGAGCAAACTGTCGAAGGTAACTCCCAATATTTTGGGATGCCTTTATTTAATTAAATTAAATTGTTATCGTTTTTTCTTAAATTTTCCGTATAGCTAAATGAAGGATGATTATTGAGGATGAAGGATGATCACCGAATACATTTGTTTAAGCAGAAGTCTTTCTGACGAGCAGTAAGAGTAAATATCATTGATAAACAAAACAAAAACACAGAGGTCTTTTATGTAAAATGCAAGGATATGGAAGCTTCCAACTCTGAACGGTCTTCACACGGAAAAGTTCTCGTTATCTGATTTCGCAGTTGCTCCGCTTTGTGTGAATTACGTGTCACAATTGTTCCATGGTTTAAGAATGCAGCATTTCTTTTAGGCGCGTGAATTTCTGTAATTACGTTTCTACAAATTATTTTTTATAATATTTGTTGTAAAATATTTAAAGCGATTAATATCTGCGGGCTCTGAGGACCACACCCACAGAGGCACTAAACATTATGCTTAACCTATTACCAATAGAGCAGTTCGGCAAGCAAACAGCTGCCAAGGCGGCTCTCAGATTAAGAGAAATCGGTCTACTCAGAATAAACCAGAGAGGACACTCTTCAATTTTAGAAAAATTCCCCTGCATTCCTGGTACAACGGATTTCTGTAAGACCAAGGATATCAACTTAGATAAATCCTTCGTCAGAGTAGGTGGAGGGGTTTACTCTGATAAACTCGGAGCCAATCTTTTCGCGTACCTGATCATTGCAGAGTATTTCAGGCGGAAGTCACTGCCATAAAAGAGGGACTTACGGCAATCAAAACGAGAGTATTATCCACAAATGAAGTCTTCAAATACTCGGACGGCGAAGCAGCAATAAAAGCGCTAGAATCTAAAACATACTGGTCAAAAACAGTCATAGAATGTTTTAAACTTCTAAATGACGTATCAAAATACTACAAAGTACACATTATTTGGGTGTATGGCCACAGGAATATAGCAGGGAACTGCAAGGCAGATGAACTTGCTCGAATTTGTACAACGCTCGACCTCGAAGCGGATAAGGCGCTGATACCCATGCCTTTAGCCACTTGTAAACTGCTGATAGACAGAGAAACCATCAATAAGGTAAATACAAGTTGGCAAAACCTCTCAACATGCGAACTAAGCAGATAGTCTATTAGACGGCAAGCCAAGGCAATGCAAAACAAATAGCATATGGGAATGTAGGGTGTGGTTAAATAATGAGTTAGGGTGGTGGATGGTAAAGAAATAATCTATATATATAATCTTATAACTCAAGAACGGGGATCCTCTTTTTTTTGGAAATATGTACAAATACGAGGAGGTTCATATATTTCAGCCATTTGCATTAAAGGCTTGGTTTGAGTTTTTAGTTTTTAAGCTCAAGTGCTTTTTATACGAGTATGATTGTTTAAAATGTAAAAGAACTTCCAAGTATTTGAATTCATGTACAGGACTCGGCACTCGAAGGGTAACTAACTTCAGACCGCTCGCGCAGCTGATGCACGGGATTTTACTGATGCTGACGTAATGGTGTGATTGCATTATATTTGGCTCGAAAATCAAAATCAGCGATTGGTCGTGAGCTCGAGTACCTTAAAGTAAATAAAGTTTTTGCTTATCGCACTATTACTCGTTACAATGATACTGGCAGCATCGCGAAACGTCATGTAGGCGGTCGTCAAAAGACTGCAACGTCACGTGAAATGGTTCAAAAAGTGAAGAAGCGACTTGAGCGAAATCCCTAATGAAGTGCTCATCCAATGGCGAAAGAAGTGAAAATATCTGACAGTAGCATCCGCCGCATACTGAAAAATTATCTCAAAGTCAAGCTTTAGAAGATCCAAAAGGCGCATGATTTCACACCAAAGCAGCAACAAGACAGACTTCAGAGAGCGAAGGAGTTGCTTCGCTTGGCCGAACATTGTGTTTTCTGACAAGAAAATTTTTCAAATTGAGCAATTTGTAAACTCCCAAAACGATAGATTTTGTTTTACAAACCGTTCATACGAGAATTTGAGTCATCGATTGGCCACCAGGAGGAACAGGTAATGATTTGGGCCGCTGTAGCCGCAGATGGGTGCTCTCCAATCGTTTTCAGCGAGCCTGGCGTCAAGGTAAACGCGTAATGTTATTGGGAAAGTATTCTGAAAGTTGCTTTGAAGCCGTGGGAAAGCAAACATTTTGGTGGCAGACCACGAACGTTTCAACAGGACTCGGCACCGTCTCATAAAGGTCGAGTGAACCAAAAATGGCTAAAAAACAACGTTCCGAACTTCATAACTTCCACATACTGGGTCTCAAATTCACCAGACGCGAATCCGATGGACTATTCTCTTTTTTGAAAACTATGTATGACTTGATTTGGTTGGATTAACTTTCAAACCCAATTTTAAACTGTAATCCCGCTTGCGTTAATCATTGTTTGTAAGGCCGCCGTTTACTCGGCTAAAAGCACAAGGTCGTCAGCATACGTCAATAATTTGACTCCTTCTGGGAGAACATCATTTAGATCATTCGGATATAAAGACAAAAGTGTAGAACTTAATAGACAGCTATCGTGGAACTGTTCTGTTTATATATGTAGAATGTTTGCTTATATGTACGTAAAAAAGTTTAAATTTTGAGGAAAATTTGTCGAATTTCTATGAATCTTTTGTAAAGTTTGAAACTTTGGTACATATAAGTTAGCGCATTGCACACTTGCAAAGCTAAAACAGAGATTTGATGATTCCCTTGAATCACTCCCACGCTACTGGCTGTTCGTAATTAGATCGCACAGCTTACTCCTACGCCTGCCCGTCTTTTGGATTTTGCAAATAAACAAATCTTACAGCGGTCAAGCTGATCATCAATTTACGTACGTGACTTTTGGCAGCTTGAGGAATGCAGCTGAGAATGCATTCGTACCAACATACAAACAAAGCTGCCGGCGCAACTACACCAACACAAACTCAATAGCTACACCGCAAGTAGGGATTTAGGGTAGATTGTAAGAATATAGTTTTTAGTTGAGATTGGAGTTTAATAAAGAACGGTCGAAAGTTGAGATTGGAGTTTAATAAAGAACGGCAAAAAATAGAAAAGTGGCGCCCAACTAGCAGGACAACTGAACCCAACTAGCAGAATAACTGAACCCAACTAGCAGGACAACTGAACCCAACTAGCAGAATAACTGAACCCAACTAGCAGAACAACCGAGCCCAACTAGCAGGACAACTGAACCCAACTGGCAGAATAACCGAGCCCAACTAGCAGGACAACTGAACCCAACTGGCAGAACAACTGAATCTAACAACGAAGGATACAATCAACTATTTGTGGAAACGAAGGAAAGCTGCACGGCAGAAATGATTGCAATACGTGAAATAATAATACTGTAAGTAATTGTTCGGTTTTGATCCAGTGCAATTAAAGAAAAGTTATATAAAGTTTTTGTAAAGCGAAATACCTTCGGCTCTTTCTTACCCTTTTTTAAAAAAAAAAAAAGCAAAACAAAATTAACATGAGTGTAACTAGGGAACAGGTAATAGAAATTTTAAGACAACAAAATGAGCAAAATAAAAAAGAATTAAAAGCCCAGTTGGATGAAGTGATGCAAACTCTTCGGCGCTTAGAGCCGCCATCCGCGGAGAGTTACATTCCCGTGGAAATAAATCCAACTGTGGTCGGGGGCAACACAAATATGGATTTAATAAAATCTATACAAGAATTTAAGGGGGATACTGCTTCTTATCCGGCCTGGCGTTCCGCAGCAGAATTCGCCATTGGCTACTACAAAGAGGGTTCAGAGCAATATTATGTTGCCATGGGGATATTTAGAAACAAGATAGTAGGCCCCGCAAATGCAACGCTCGCTTCCTTCTCAACTGTTTTAAATTTTAAAGCTATAATAGCTAGATTGGACAAAGCATACGCGGACAAAAGACCGCTACATGTTTTGGAAACAGAGCTCAGCGTTCTGAGGCAGGGAAGTTTGTCAATCTGCCAATATTATGATACGGTAGACAAGCAATTAACACTCATAACAAATAAAAATATAATGACTCATTCAAACAATACGCAGCTTGCCGCCGCGCTCAATGATAGAGCTAGAGAAAACGCATTAAGAGTTTTTATTTCTGGCCTAAAGCGGCCGTTATGCGACATTCTATTTTCTGCCAATCCTAAAGATTTGCCTTCTGCACTGGCTACTGCCCAGGAGTTAGCGAACAACCGCATGCGTTATGATTTCGCCAGAACATTTGCGGTTAACAACGTAGCAACTACCACTAGCCCAAAATACCACAATAACTATCCTGGCAATCCCCAAATGCTCAAGGACACCCCTACTCCAATGGATGTAGACCGCGGATCCTCCGCATTCCGACGTACAAAACAGTCCAACCAGAGTTATAGAAAGGGAAATGCCGTGGGAGGGCACCCCAAAAGGGATGCTAATCAATACGTGAATAAACGGGAGCACAGAAGGGGAGATTCAGTAAATTCACGGAAGCCGAAAGTGCAACGGACCAACCATTTGGAGACAACCCCAGAGGTGGATCCACAAAAGAAAATTACTGTGGACCGTGACAGTGATTCGGATGTCGAGATCGCTTCCAATTTCGCGATGGAAGACGAGGTTAATTTTTTAGTATAAGGTCGCTCCTACCTTACATTACCAAGAAGGCGTCGGAGGGGCAGGAGCTTAGGTTACTGATTGATACAGGAACTTCAAAAAACTATATCAAAAATTTGAGCTTCCTAAAGGGAATTATCCCTGTGGAGAGACAGTTTACGGTCAAAACTATAAACGGATGTAATCTCATAGAAAAAAAATGTAAGGTTTTCGTTTTGGGGAAAGTCTCAACTTTCTTCATTCTTCCTAATATAAAGGGCTTCGATGGTATAGTGGGATACGATTTCCTTAAGGAGATAGAATCTAAAATTGATACGACATCCGGATACTTATATTACGAGGGTGGTAAGGAAAAATTAAATAACGTCAAATGTGAGCAAGTTAACTCCATATATTTGGACAAGGACTCGGTCCCAGCTCTTGTGAAAAACGAGTTTGACTCTATGATTAAAAAGAATTTTAAGGCCTTTGCCGAACCTAACCGCGCTTTGCCATTTAATACTAAGGTCAAAGCTAAAATTCGTACCACTTCCTCGGAACCAATTTACACCCGATCTTATCCATACCCGGTTTCGGCGGCAGGATTCATTAATAAGGAAATAGAAATACTGTTGAAAGAAGGAATTATCCGAAAATCTAATTCGGCGTATAACTCTCCGGTCCATGTAGTGAATAAAAAAGGCCTGGATGAATATGGTAAACAAAAGCTCCGCATGGTAATCGACTTTCGAAAATTAAACGAAAAAACGATTGCGGATAAATATCCTATACCAGATATTTCTACCATATTGGCAAACCTGGGCAGTTCCAGATTTTTTACTACTTTAGATCTAAAGTCTGGATTCCACCAGATAATCCTTGAGGAGAAGGACCGCGAAAAAACAGCCTTCAGCATTAACAATGGCAAATACGAATTTAATAGATTGCCATTCGGGTTAAAAAATGCGCCCAGTATCTTTCAACGGGCTATTGATGACGTCTTGAGAGACGACATTGGCCAAAGTTGCCAAGTTTATATGGATGATATAATCATCTTTTCAAGGGACGAAAAGTCTCATATTCAACATGTCGATAAGGTACTGGGGAAGTTGGAAAGGGCCGGTATGCGAGTTTCAGCAGAAAAGACTAAATTCTTTAAAGATAAGGTTGAGTTTCTTGGCTTTATTGTCTCTCGAAGGGGGATAAAAACATGTCCAAATAAGGTCAAGGACATAATCGACTATAGGAAGCCGGAAACACTTCGAGCATTACGCTCTTTCTTGGGTCTGTCAGGTTATTATAGAAGGTTTATAAGGGATTATGCGTCTATCGTCAAACCATTAACAAAGTATCTTCGGGGGGAGAATGGCCATGTGTCATCCCACAAGTCCAAACACACTAAAATAGTCCTTGATGACGAGGCCATTCAAGCATTTAAAAGGGTAAAAAGCATTTTGGCATCGGAAGATGTTTTGCTGTTTTATCCGGATTATGACAAAACATTCGAACTAACAACAGACGCTTCCTCTAGCGCTTTAGGCGCGGTCCTCTCCCAGAATGGTCGGCCCATTACAATGATTTCAAGAACATTATCAAAAACAGAGGAGAATTATGCAACCAACGAGCGTGAGCTCTTGGCTATAGTGTGGGCCCTTAAAAACCTTCGACATTACTTATACGGTATTAAAGACATCGTAATATTCACAGACCACCAGCCTTTAACTTTCGCTATTTCGAACAAAAATCCTAATACAAAAATGAAGCGATGGCGTGCGTTCATAGAAGAATTTTCGCCTAAATTTGTTTATAAACCCGGCAGAGACAACGTCGTAGCAGACGCTCTGTCCCGTCAGTTTTTGAATAATATGACTGATACAGATGCTACAGCACATAGCGAGTCATCGCTCTCAAACACAATTAAAACTATCCAGTATCCAGTAAACCAATTCAAAAGACAATTCATTTTGACGAAGGGGGATCATTATCACCAAAGTACAAAAATAATTTTTCAGAAAAAAATTCGTTATACTATAAATTACGACACAATAGTAAATTTGTTGCATAATCTTAAGAAACTCGTAAACCCTAGCGTTACAAACGCTCTTTGTTGCGATCTTCCGACACTATCAGAGATCCAGGGACCTCTTGTCGAAGCATTCCCGGGGGTTAAATTTATTCATACAGAAAAATTTGTAATCGATCTAACGAATCCGAACGATCAACAGGAAGCAATAGCAACGGAGCATGCCCGTGCCCATCGATCTCTGTCCGAGAATTTTAAGCAAATTCTATCAGAATACTACTTTCCCGACATGAGGAAAATGCTCAGGTCAGCTGTATCAAATTGCAAGATCTGTCTGGAAAATAAATACCAAAGAAAACCACCAAATCCGGAAATTGGGAAAACTCCAATCCCAGAGCACCCAGGAGAAATTCTCCACTTAGACATTTTAATTACTGGAAAGCAGCTATTCTTAACTGCTGTTGATAGGTTTTCAAAGTTTGCAATTGTTAAACCTGTTATTTCAAGATGTACCATTGATATAAAAGAAGCTTTATTAGAGGTATTAGGTATGTTCCAAAACACTAAAACAATTGTCACAGATAACGAAAGAGCGTTTACTTCAAATTTAATTAGAAACATGCTACGCGATCATTTCTCCATAGAACAGTTTTTCGTACCCACCTTACATAGCGAAAGCAACGGACAGGTCGAAAAGTTTCATTCAACCCTTTTGGAAATAGCCAGATGCGTGAAGGCACAGCAGCAGATAAGCGAGGTTAAAGATCTGATTTTGCTTGCTGCTTACAAGTACAACAGAACAATTCACTCGGTTGTAGATTCGAAACCAATCGAAATTTTGCAGAACTGCCCAGCGGAGAAATTTGGGGAAATTAGAGATAAATTAATAAGAGCCCAGAATTTAGTATTGAATAGATTGAATGAGAAAAGAATAACCAAAACATATCAGCCTGGTGAAAGGGTGTTTCTTCGACGAAATAAGCGATTGGGAAATAAATTTGAGAAGGTGTTCGTGGAAAAAATAGTAGAAAGAGATTTAGGTACAACAGTACAGATAGAAGGCAGGAAAATTCATAAAAGTAATTTACGATAAAATCAATTTCAGATTGCCGCTTGCCCTAGTCTTCGTCACTAGAGCCAATTTAATTGACTACACCTCCTCACAAGTTATCACCATCCCTCG
The DNA here is from genome assembly GCF_028408465.1 of Anastrepha ludens. Lineage (NCBI taxonomy): Eukaryota > Metazoa > Arthropoda > Insecta > Diptera > Tephritidae > Anastrepha > Anastrepha ludens. The sequence goes on along the minus strand of NC_071499.1, from coordinate 3,234,028 downwards.
GGGAAATGTGGCTATTTATAATGAATTCATTTACCTCGTGCACGCCACCAACCTAACAGATTATCGCCAGATAGCTTACGAAAGCCGATGGTTCACATCAAAATCAAAAAATCAGGTAGTGAACGAAAATATTTTGAAACAGCAAGGTGAGGAAATACTACACATAATTCGCACTTTGGAAATACCTAAGAGAATTGCAAGGTCAATAGATTTTCTGGGGTCCGCCCTGAAATTTATAGCCGGTACCCCGGACCACGAAGATTTTGAACTGCTCTTGACGAAGGAAAGCATACTAATAGAAAACAACAATAGGCAGATTAGAATTAACTCCGATTTACAAAATAGAATTAACGAAATTACCAACCTAATCAATACACTTCGCGGAAATCAAACGGATTGGATATTAAAAGACGAGGAAACATTGCTCTGTGAAAATTTGGTAAGAAGAAATAACCATATAATCAGCCAACTAAACAGACTAGCACTCTCCATTGTGTTGGCAAAAAGTAATATCATAAATCCACTTATTTTGGATGACGAAGAGATGGATCAAGCGTTCAATTCCGAACAATTACCCTTTAGTTTAAGTAATTTACTTTTAGTATCTAAGGTAAAAATTTTGCAAAGTTCTGATGTTATTTACTATATTCTTAAGGTTCCTAAGGTTACAAATTTCTGTCAATTCCTAAAAATCTATCCTGTAGTCCATAATAATAGTATCGTAAAGCTAGAGACCACGCTTGCGGCAAAATGTAGCGATACGTTTCAACCACTCGAGAACTGCAATGACACTCTGGTAGCTAAAGTGTGCAAACCGGCTCACTCAGATTGCTTGGGTCAGATGCTAAATAATAACACAGCTAATTGTTCATCAGAATCGGCATATCACATACCATCAGTTCAAAAAATAGAAGAGGGCATCATTATTCTTAACAACGTGCAACCAACGACAATATTTGATCAACGAAAATTGGAAATAAGGGGAACGTATCTGCTTCTTTTTCGTGACTCTATCACCATAAATGATACAACTTACGTGGTAAAAAGAGAACCGACTTATATCCAACCACATCCTCCAAAAACCGTATCCATTAATTACTTGGAACACCATACGAGTTTGTCCCTACCATATTTGCACCAAATTTATATCGACAACATCTCTCGCATTCACGAATTGAAGGAGGGTATATCTGTTCATCGTAATTTGTTCTGGACGATTTTTTCTTTTCCTCCATTATTATTGATCGCAATAGCAATTTTTTTCATCCACCGCAGAAACAAATTAGCAAGTAATAAAGTAAAAACTCAGAGGGCAGTAGAGGAAATTTTGGCACGAGTCGAGGACGGCTCGTCTTAAGAGGGGGAGAAGTTAGCGCATTGCACACTTGCAAAGCTAAAACAGAGATTTGATGATTCCCTTGAATCACTCCCACGCTACTGGCTGTTCGTAATTAGATCGCACAGCTTACTCCTACGCCTGCCCGTCTTTTGGATTTTGCAAATAAACAAATCTTACAGCGGTCAAGCTGATCATCAATTTACGTACGTGACTTTTGGCAGCTTGAGGAATGCAGCTGAGAATGCATTCGTACCAACATACAAACAAAGCTGCCGGCGCAACTACACCAACACAAACTCAATAGCTACACCGCAAGTAGGGATTTAGGGTAGATTGTAAGAATATAGTTTTTAGTTGAGATTGGAGTTTAATAAAGAACGGTCGAAAGTTGAGATTGGAGTTTAATAAAGAACGGCAAAAAATAGAAAAGTTATACATACATATATGGTATTTGTTGTAGAAGGCTAAATATTTATAAAAAAAAAGAAAATTGGAATCAAAAAAAGGAAATGTAGTCCAAACTGGATAAAATATCGCGCAGCTAATATATTATTTTGATCATGGGTGTACATATGTACGGCAGTTATCCAACGATGTAAATCATAATCCCGTGTTAGCTAACGCGAATTGAGAAGGTTAACCGAAAACTGATTTTTATTTTTCTTATTTACTTATTCACCGCAGAAAGAAAGGATGCCGCCTATAGAGCCACGCTGCGATCGGGCGCAACGCGAGCCATGTGGGATCGCTACAGAGAGCTGAAAAAGGAAGAGAGACGTATTATCCGACAGAAGAAACGAGAGGCCGAAATACGTGAGTGCGAGGAGCTTGAGATGCTGGCCAACAGGAACAACGCCCGAAAATTTTACCAGAAAGTTCGGCGGCTTACAGAAGGTTTCAAGACCGGGGCGTTTTCCTGTAAGAACAAAGACGGCGATCTGGTGACTGACGTACAGAGCAATCTTAAATTATGGAGGGAACACTTCTCGAACCTGTTAAACGGTGACAGCTGCGCATGTCATAGAGAATGTGAAGATCCCGATACCCCAATCGTTGACGACGGAATTGTCGTTCCGTTACCCGACCATGACGAGGTGAGAATAGCAATATCACGGCTAAAAAACAACAAAGCCGCGGGCGCCGACGGACTGCCGGCTGAGCTATTCAAACATGGCGGCGAGGAGCTGGTAAGGTGCATGCATCAGCTCCTATGCAAAATATGGTCGGATGAAAGCATGCCTGCCGATTGGAATTTAAGTGTGCTCTGCCCAATCCATAAGAAGGGCGATCCTGCAATTTGTGCCAATTACCGCGGGATTAGTCTTCTAAATATCGCCTATAAGGTTCTAGCGAGCGTATTGTGTGAAAGGCTGAAGCCCACCGTCAACCAACTGATTGGACCTTATCAGTGTGGCTTCAGACCTGGAAAGTCCACCATTGACCAAATATTCTCAATACGCCAAATCTTGGAAAAGACCCATGAAAGGAGAATCGACACACACCACCTTTTCGTCGACTTCAAAGCTGCATTCGACAGTACGGAAAGGAGTTACTTGTATGCCGCGATGTCTGAATTTGGTATCCCCGCAAAACTAATACGGCTATGTAAGATGACGTTGCTCAACACCAGCAGCGCCGTCAGAATTGGGAAGGACCTCTCCGAGCCGTTTGATACCAAACGAGGTTTCAGACAGGGTGACTCGCTGTCGTGTGACTTCTTTAACCTGATGTTGGAGAGCATCGTACGAGCCGCAGAACTTAATCGCTCAGGCACAATTTTTTATAAGAGCGTACAATTGCTGGCGTATGCCGATGGTATTGACATCATCGGCCTTAACAACCGCGCTGTTAGTTCTGCCTTCTCCAAACTGGATAAAGAGGCAAAGCGAATGGGTTTGGTGGTGAACGAGGACAAAACGAAGTACCTCCTGTCTTCAAACAAACAGTCGGCGCACTCGCGTATCGGCACCCACGTCACTGTTGACAGTTATAATTTTGAGGTTGTAAAAGACTTCGTGTATTTAGGAACCAGCATTAACACCGATAACAATGTCAGCCTTGAAATCCAACGTAGAATCTCTCTTGCCAACAAGTGCTACTTTGGACTAAGTAGGCAATTGAGCAGTAAAGTCCTCTCTCGACGAACAAAACTAACACTCTACAAGACTCTCATCATGCCCGTCCTAACGTATGGCGCAGAAGCTTGGACGATGACAACATCCGATGAAGCGACGCTTGGAGTGTTCGAGAGAAAGATTCTGCGTAAGATTTTTGGACCTTTGCACGTTGGCAATGGCGAATATCGTAGACGATGGAACGATGAGCTGTATGAGCTTTACGACGACATAGACATAGCCCAGCGAATAAAGATCCAGCGGCTTCGTTGGCTGGGTCATGTCGTCCGAATGGATACAAACGCTCCGGCTTTGAAAGTATTCGATGCGGTACCAGCTGGTGGTAGCAGAGGAAGAGGAAGGCCTCCTCTGCGTTGGAAAGATCAGGTGGAGAAGGACTTGGCTTCACTTGGTGTGTCCAATTGGCGCCGGTTAGCACGAGAGAGAAACGACTGGCGCGCTTTGTTAATCTCGGCCAAAATCGCGTAAGCGGTTATCGCGCCAATTAAGAAGAAGAACTTATTCACTTAGCTTTATTGCTATTTTCAATTCATAATTGTATTAATTTAATACATTTTATCATTTTTTGTGTGGTTTCCTTGAGCTACGTATGAGATTATTTTATACAATATTTTCTGGAATATATAATCGATCAATAATCTTCTATATTTAAATAATAATATTTATTTCGCTTTGAATAGTGTTTGGCAATTCATAAAATAATTTTAATCCTTCATATCATGCAATAGAGCGTTTTGTGAACTATTAGTTCTGCACATATTACAATAATTCTAAAATGCTCTTTGGTCCTTAAGGAGTTATATACAGTTAGAAGGCCGAAAAGAATGGAATTTCCCAGAATTGTTTTTGAGGAAACTTGTAAACTTATTAATCTAAATTATCCTATCAAAAAAGACGTTTTGGGGTGACCACTATATCTCTGAAATGAATCCTCTGAAATTAAAAAACCAAACAGATTTCGTTAAAGTACTATAAATCTAGTATTTAATTGAAGGAATAAGCAAAACAATTTTTTTTTTACAAAATGGCGGTTTCTAAAAAAAAACATCGGTTTTTGACCAAAATTTCGGCCTTAAATTGTTTGTGAAAGAAATATTTATCGGTGAGAAAAAATATTCAATTAGTTACTAAAAAATATATTTAAGAGCTCGTGTTAAAATTTGAGATTAATCGGCTTAGGCTTTTTTCGAGTAATGTTGGTCTCCGACTTTGAAAACTCCATTTTGAGAAAAACGCGCTGCCTTGTGTGATTTGCGTGTAACTTCGAAAATATTCACCGGAACGATATTAAGTTTTCTGTGTGTAGGTATTACTCGTATTATGCACATTAAGAAAAAAATCATTTTTTGAAAATTTTAACTGTATATATAATATATATATATAATTATACATATATATATAATTGGCGCGTACACCCTTTTTGGGTGTTTGGCCGAGCTCCTCCTCCAATTTGTGGTGTGCGTCTTGATGTTGTTCCACAAATGGAGGGACCTACAGTTTCAAGCCGACTCCGAACGGCAGATATTTTTTATGAGGAGCTTTTACATGGCAGAAATACACTCGGAGGCTTGCCATTGCCTGCCGAGGGGCGACCGCTATTAGAAAAAACTTTTTCTAAATTTTTTTGATCTTTCACCGAGATTCGAACCTACGTTCTCTCTCTGAATTCCGAATGGTAGTCACGCACCAACCCATTCGGCCACGGCGGCCGTATATATAACCCCTTAACTAACTGTATATGACCCCTTAAATTATACGTTTGCACTTCTCCCATATATACCAGTTGCCATGAAAACATTCATTACATTCATTGGTTGATATTAAGCCATTCTAAAGTATCGAGCATGCATGTCATTGGGGGTCAATATATTGCACAATAGAATACAACGCACACCCTTATTTTGTAATTTTTGCAGCCTGATTCTCATTTCTTTTGAATCCAGGAACAATATTGAAGAGCAATACTCAAGGTGATGCTTGATCATCAGATTATGCTTATATTATAATTATGATCTTAAGGCGTTATCAATTGACAATCTTCTTCCAATTCTACGAAAAAACCAGAAACAGCAAAGATTTTCGCTACACACATAGTTCAAATGGCTTTCAAAATTCAAATTTCGTCTATTGTATATCTATCCCTAGGCGACCGCCGTAGCCGAGTGCGTGACTACCATTCGGAAGTGCATAGATTCGAATGCCGTGCATAAACATCAAATACCAGAAACAGGTTTTTTCTAATACCGGTTGCTCCTCGGCAGGCAATGGCAAACCTCCTAGTGAATTTCTGTCATGAAAAAGGTCTTCATAAAAAGCATTTGGCGTTCGGAGCCGGCTTAAAACTGTAGGTCTCTTTATGCAACAACATCAAGACTCACGCCACAAATAGGAGAAGGAGCTGGGCCAAACACATAACTGAAGTGTACGCGCCAATTATTTATTTATTTATTTCTTATCCTAGGTATTTAATTTCATAGATTTTCTATAGCTTCATTATCTATGATTGCATCTTCATTTGAATTTCCATTTACTATGATAGCCTTAGTTTTGTAAACATTGAGTTTTAATTTCTTAATTGTTAAAATATTTTTTTTAAGTTAGTGTTCATTCTTTCAATAAATTCGCGCGTTGAAATACCAGTTATATAGAGTAGAGTGCCATCAGCAAACAGGCAGATCTCTACTCTTGCCGGTTGCCGGTTAGCCATTCAAAATTGTGCTTATCATAATTACAGAATCGTATTATTCACATTTTTATCTAAACAAACAGTAAAAACTAAATACGCATGGACAACGACAAAGAACAGATAATTTTTGCGTCGAATTTCTGTGGCTGTATTTACGTTCCCGTTCTGCGTTTTAGGGTTAGCAGAATGAATTTTTGGAGGAACCTGATTTTTTAATTTATATCATTACTTTTTAATGTTGTTATATTATTTTGTTATATGTATGCTTTAATTAATATGTTCTTGTAATTTCTTGCAGAAAACATACATTGAAACAGGCAACTTGAGCTATGCAAATGGACGACTCAACCAAGAGATTAAAAGGGTCGTCATAATCTTAAACAGTTTCACTGAAGAAAATAACAGCCATACAACAGTAGTAACCAGCAAAAAGATAAAAACATTTTTTTAAATTTCATATGTCAAAAAAGAGAAGATATTTAAACCCTTATCCCGAATGACTCACTGTTATCGCGCCGAATTATTTCAAGTCTACTAAGAGCATAATAAAATATGTTGCTCATAAGTGCGCTCGCACTCGGGTTGGTGGACTCAACAAATTACAATGTTGGCATACATTTGGGTGTATTTAATCTGGCGACAACGGCGGTAGCTGCAGCTACTACGGTGGCGATAAATACAGCTGTCGCAGCGGATAATGTGGATACTGTGATAGGCGGCACGATGCCGTTGGCAGCCACTCCAAATGGAGGTATAGAAGGCGTCCAAGTTAACGCTCTAACGACGGGGACTGTAAGTGGTACTTCGATAGCGCATACAACAACATCAGTTGGCAGCAGTGCGGGCAGTGGAACCATTACATGGGACAACAACGGTACTCTGCGATCTCTTAATCCAGGCGATTGGTCGATCGAACAATGTATGATTTGGCAAAGACCACATCATCTTTATTTCCAACTGGGCAATGCCTTCTTCTTACTGGCATTTCTGGCGCCGCATGGGCCTTTCGGTGCACTGTGGCTGCGGGCGCTCATTCTTATTGGGTGCACGCTAATGGCAATGTACGGCTACCTGGTAGAGTGTAAGCCGGATGTCGTGCTCTGGTCTGGGCTATTTTTCGTGGTCAACTTTATTTACCTGATTATTGTGCTGTGTCGGTTACGACCGGTTCGATTCGATAAGGAAATTGAGGGGGTGAGTGATTCAAGTGTACAAATAAGATTTTTGCCACATATTTCTATTAAAAACTGTTCGAAATCTAAGACGGAAAATTGATGTTTTATTCATTACATCTGCATTTACGTAACTCGGTAATATTTTACTTTTGAAATGATTGTATATTAGTGTCAGAACATATGTATATAAGTACATAGATAATATTATATGAACAATAATATTTGTAGCTTAAGTATTAAATTTATTTGAGTTTCGATTTCAATTTACACATAACTTTTTTGCCGTTTTCGATAACTCTCGTTCACGTTTGAAGAGCTATAAGAAAATATTTGATATCGAAGAATAAAAATCTAAAATATGGATTGAGTACTTGAAATAGAAAAAATTATATTCCATTTATTTCCTCAACGTTTGAATGATGGAAAGTTTTTTTTTTCCATTGAACCTTCGGCTGTTGTAGCTGAATGGGTTGGTGCGAGACTACTAGTCGAGATTGAGATTCGTAGGTTCGAGTCTCCGTGCTTGAAACAGCAAAATTATATAAAAAGTTTTTTCTAGTAGCGGTCGCTCCTCGGCAAGCAATGACAAACCTTTGAGAGTATTTCTGCCATGAAAAAGCTCCTCATAAAAAAAACCATTTGCTGTTCGAAGTCGGCTTAAAACTGTAGGCCCTTTTATATGTGGAACAACATCAGCACGCACGCCCCAAATAAGAGGAGGAGCTCGTCCTATCAGAAGTGTACGCGGCAATCATTTTTTTTTAATTTTAATTGAACCTCTTGTTAGAACATATAGAACTTTCATCATTAGCTTTATTTCAATAAAAATACGGCTGTGAGCAGCTAGTGCATGTTTAAACTCATGCAGTGTGTCAAGAAAATGTTTTGACATACAAAGATATTCAAGTCATTTACAGTTCTTTAACTAAAACCATCGCTTCCTATTGAATTTGGAGAGACTTTCCAAATTATTTCACTAACTTACACAGTTTCCACCATTTCGTAGTGTTAACTTTTTAAATCCACCGAAGCAAACAGAAACAAAAACAAAAACAAATGCTTATCTCAGCTATCAGCAAAAAAAAAAAGTAAATAAAAAAAGGAGGTATTTTTACATATCTATTTTTGCCATCGTTTGCTAAAACGATTTGTTATCTTACCGAGTTGTTGTTGCGTTAGTCATAAATCAGCCATAAAATGATCGTAAGAGTGGTTTGTTAATCAAAATATCAAATTCTACGTAAATTATAAAGAACCCAAAAATACCTGGAAAACGGACATCGTTTGAGGTGACTCAGTTGGTCAGTGCAACAGTTATCAGTAATGATATATTTAACCCAAAAAACTGTTTATGATACAATAAATTGTGCAAAAAATGAAAATATGCTGGAGCCAAAATCTGCAAGTGGAAGAACATAGAAAATATCTGACGGCGCCGAACGTATTTTGGTGAGAAAAGTAGGCGCAAACTCCCATATTTTGACAAGAAATCTTGCTAATGAGCTTGGAGATGAGTGTAGGGTCGAAGTTTTTCATGAAACAGTCCGCCAAGCTTTGCAAAAGAACCAATATACTTCACGAGTCGCTTGAAAGAAGGCTTTGTTCTCTGCACCGCATAGTCAAAGACGGCTATCTTCGAGTAGAACGCACGTAGCTAAACCTTATAGCTACTGGGATGTTGTGATAACCTGCGATGAGGCTAAAATCATTTTGTATTACAACGATGGGATAATGGGTGGAGGCAGTCATTAAAAGCACTGGAAAGGCGCAATATTATACCTGTATCGACAGTAAAATTTGGCAAACTTTTAGTCGTGGGCATGCATATCCAGCAAGTGATTTGGTGTTAATGGAAGATAGGATGGATGCACGTCAATATTTGAATATTCTTCTTCTTGATTGGCGCGATAACCTCTTACGCGATTTTGGCCAGGTTTAACAAAGCGCGCCAGTTGTTGTAGCAACATAAACATTCCCCATACATATATGGGGCATACTGCTGAAGTGACAGTCCTTGGTCGGATATGAATCCGGGTCATTCCGGTAACGTGGAACCGACTGTCGTGGGAACGAAAGCGCGCCAGTCGCTTCTTTATCGTGCTAACCGGCGCCAGTTGGGCACACCAAGTGAAGCCAAGTCCTTTTCCATTTAATCTTTTCAACGCAGAGGAGGCCTTACTCTTCCTCTGCTACCACCAGCTGGTAACGCATCGAATACTTTCAGAGCCGGAGTGTTTGTATACATTCGGATGACATGACTGCAGTTTATTCGCTCCACTATGTCTGTCTCGTTGTAAAGCTCATACTGCTCATTGTTTCATCGGCTACGATAATCACCGTCACTAACGTTCAAAGGTCCAAAAATCTTGCGAATAATCTTTCACTCAAACACCTCAAGGGACAAACAATGCAACAAAATTTGGCTTCATTGTTGACCACAACCCTCAGTTTAAATTCTACCAGGACAATGATCCAACACATAAAGCTCATATGGCCAGAACGTAGCAGTTTTTTGATTGAAGTAAAGTATCTGATACACGAGCTCAAAGCCTGGATATGAATCCAATAGGAAATTTGTGGGCATATTTAAAGAAAAAGTTGTAAAAAACTCTCAGAAGTCCGAGCAGAGGTCATAAACGTTATTTTCGAGGAATGACACAAGATATCCCAGGACGATAATGTTCATAAATTGATTCACGTTATGAAAAGCAGACTAGACGGTGGTATAGATGCTCGGGGTTGAAGTAGTGATTCACATTTTATTTTTTAAAACATTCATATAATTTAAAGTTATTAACTGGAAATGTAAAAATACTTTCTTGATAGCTGTGTTTGAAGTGGATATAATTTTTACTTTGTTTTTGTTTTTTGTGTTATTTTTCAACTGTATATTCTATTATATAAATTATTTATATTAGTCAAATAAAGCCAAAGAATGAAAGAACACCATGAAAAAATACATATTTCTTTAAGCAATATCTCGGATTAGTAGATGTCAAAATACTGTCTTGACAAACTGTATGTAGAGTATGGTTGGACGAAATGATGAATTACCAATTCCAGAGAAAGGTTAACCTGCAAACTGAACGGAAACTATCGCGGAATTAACCGAGCTCATATTGCGAACTAGAAGATTTGTCAAGATTTGTTGAGCTTTCTCAGCGATTCGGTTTTTATCTCTTCAGTCGTCGCAAAACTCCGTCATTTCATGGGTCTCATCAATATTGGGAACAAGAAAGAGTCGTAGGGGCCAAATCTGGTGAATATGGTGGCTGCAGCATGATAACGGTGTTGTTTTTAACCAAGTAACCTCTCACAAGCAAAGACGAGTGAGCAGGTGCATTGTCATGATGCAAAAGCCATGCATTTTTTCCACAACTTCGGGCGTTTTTTCGTATTGCTTTACGCAAACGGCGTATAACTTCAAGGTGATATGCCTTATTTACCGTACGACCTTGTGGTAAGAACTCATGATGCACTATGCCATGGTAATTGAAGAGAACAGTGAGCAAACCCTTGACATTTGATCGAACTTGGCGAGCTTTTTTTTGATCTTGACTCTACTGGACTCTTCCATTGGGACGATTGGGCTTTGCTTTCGATGTCATAACCATATACCCATAATTGAACAATATATACAATTCATATACCCGTCATTCAACAATTCCTGAGCGATGCTCATGCGACGTTGTTTTTAGTAAAAATTCAATTTTGGAACGAACTTGCCCGCCACACGCTTCGTGCCCAAAATTTCCGAAATGATTGCATGGCATGAGCCAACCGATATGCCGACACCCTCAGAAACTTCTTTAATTGTGATTCGACGATTCTCCGTAACAATTTTCTTCATTTTCATCGGTTGTTGATGTACTGAAGCGTCCAGAGCGAGCGTCGACCTTCTGTGAAAAGCACACCGAGGATTCTAGCCACCTTTTCACATGCCTCCATAAATCCATTCGCCTAATAGCCTGGGCTTGCCGTTAGATGAGTTAGACGATGACGACTGGTGCCTACACCATACCGGCAGGGCTTAGTAAACTGCTATAACAACGACAACAACAACAATACTCCTACCTAGCACTCAGTCGTACTCGTTTGGCACGGTCCACGTTTCTGTTCCATATAAAATGCGAACAAAGTGACAGGCTTTTGCTCGTCAGAGAGGGTTCCTATGGTTGCCTAAAATTTTACACAATAGACGGGGACTCTTTGCGTGAGTCCAGTGGATACTTTGTTTTATCCTTAGTAAATTCAAGCTGGATTCAATAAGCTGTATGAGCTTTATGACGACATAGACATAGTGCGGTGAATAAAGATCCAGCAGCTACGTAGGATGGGTCATGTCGGCTCTGAAAGTATTCGATGCGGTACTATCTGGTAGTGGCAGAGAGAAAGGAAGGCCTCCTCTGCGTTGGAAAGATCAGGTGGAAAAGAGGTTGACTTCACAATGATGTGTCCAACGATGTGCACGATAAAGAAACGACTGGCGCGCTTTGTTAAACTCGGCTAAAATCGCGTAAGAGGTTAGCCCGCCAATCAAGAAGAAGAGAAATTTAAGCTGGGCCAAACTGCCTTGTTGCTGTTGTAGCAGCGTAAACATTCCCCATACATATATGGGGAATGCTGCTGAAGTGACAGCCCTTGGCCGGATATAAATCTGGGTCGTTCCGGTAACCCTAGATTCGTGGGAACCTTATTTGCCTTGTTTGCTTCTCTAAGCTCGTATTTCGTATTTCGGTTGCATTAAGTCATACTTTTGCCATCAATTTTAAAAAATCGCACAAAATAAATGCATTGATAAGAATCAAAAACCTTTGTACATTCTTACTTAAAAAAACAGTTCTTTTAAAATGTCTTAATTTCGTTTTTATTTTATTTTCATAGGACTGAGGTCTCGAAATCAACACTGCTCTTGGTCCATATTCATTTCTCACACTTTCATAAAATTATATCGTAATAATACAAACATGCAAAACTCCTGTACGAGTTACTTATTATTATATAATATTTTGTATAGTTAATATTGTTTTCAAATACATTTCATATGTAAAATCACATTTTTATTTCGATTCAATAATAAAAATTCGGTAAAGGCGCCAGAAATTTATAATTCGGTGTGTATGCGTAAATTTTGTATAAAATCTAAGTTATTTGGATAATATGACACACACACGCATACATACATAAATATATACTCATTCAATCGTTAACATAAAAAATCCTGTAATTTGGTTTTGTGGTTGGATGGACAAAAGCTCATGATGTACAAATGTATGAATGTTTGAAAGTAGACGATGCGAATACGTATTTAGGTCTAAAATTTGTATCACCTAGCTGAAATTGCAGGTCCACAACGTTACGGGGGTTCATATGGCATGATTTAAAATGGGGAGGTGCATATGCATGCATTATGGGTATCACAGTTTCTATATACGAATACTTTTCGTAAGTAATTTACATACTTAAATTTAATGAATTTTTCATGAAAGATTTTGTGAGATGGAGGTAAGTAATAATTTCGATGCTTGATTACAGACCTAATGCTAATACATATGCCATTACGAAGACAATTTTAACTTAAATACTACAAATGCAATTCGTTTTTGGTATATAGTTGAAAATTCGCACATTCGCATATCCTGGTACGTTGGTAGCGTAGGAAAGATCGCCGTACATGAAGATCTATAAGTATGGTATATGCGTATATGTGTTGCATTCGGGTAGCTGCCGCAGCTAGTTACAATTTAATCTTCTTGTAGTCTGTTAATGCATGTATATTGATCGCTGGGTTAGTTTTCACTTTTGTTGTATATCCTTCCAATATATACTTCTTTTCTACCACCTTAGCTAATTTGTATTTTCGATGCGAGAAAATACAAATGAAGGCAGGTAGCTAACAGCACCGTCATGTTGCCCATGGCTATCGTCATGTGGATGCGGCGAAATGTTTTGTGGATGCGCTGATAGTGTGGACAATTGATGAGATCGCCTTGCTCGAGAGACCCCACCTCCCGACCACTACCGATAGCACCTTCAATCCGGTATTTTTCGTGCATCAGTCGCAGCATTGGAGGTGCGAGATAGAGACGTATCATTAACTCAATTAAGGCGGTGGTAGCCAGTGCTGTCAATTGCACCATTGTGGCTACAGTCCACGAGTTAAGGAAGTACTTGACAAAAAGTATTAACATACTGATGCTCAACACAGAGCTCAGTGCGAAATAACGTGGAAACAAAATCTGCTGACACTGTCCAAATGTGTGACGTGGCAACGAGAAATACAGCGATAGCCCTGAAAAGCAAAATACGATCCGTTAGACATTGATTAAATATAAGTATGTAAAATATTGTGCTTAAATAACTATTATTGGAATTCAAGTCTAGGTTAGGTTAACCTATGGAGAAATGGAATTCAAGAAGTGACTGAATTGACTTTTGGCTGGAATATTTAAGCTTGACCTCAACTACTCAAAACCAAATCTTAAAATGAAATAAATCAGTCCGAAAGCAAAAATAATTCAACCACGAAAAAATTAAGACAAACCATCTGCCTGCAAAGTCCGTCTAAAGATGTAAGATCCTCCTTGTTTAAGCAAAAATCTAGGCGAGTCCCCGTTTTACTGCAAAAATGAATGACACAGTGCTACAATGGATCTGAAATCCATAATAGTTTCTAAAAATTCTTACTATTTTCAATTTATTATACGAAACAATATTATTGTAGATATTGCGAGCTTCTACATTCTAATGGTAAACCACAAGCTTTTTGGGACTCATGAAAATAATGAAAATGCTTATCATATTTTATGTAGTCAAGTGGATTTGTGTGTGATTATCACTCGGCGTCTCTGGGTTTGAAGCCCATGGACAAGAAACGAAAAATTATGGAAAAAGGATTGCCTTAAAGCGCGCGCTCTTCGGGTGGCAATAGCAAACTTCGAGTGCATTTCTGCCATGAAAGTTTCAAGACGCACACCAAAAATTAAAGTGAAGCACGGTCAGACACTTAGTAAAAACACCTAGTAAAGGATGTATGCACCAATTATGTATGTGTGTGTACATGTATATACATATATAAATAATAAATTCACTATATATATCTTTAAATTATCTGAAAGTAGTAGCTAGCATTTATATAAAAATGTGATAATAAATTGTGGCTCTTAAAGTTCCGGGAAAAAGTTTTGCCCCTTGTTAATTTTTTGACAAGCTTTGATGTGCACGTACACCTTCTGCCTGTAAATACCTCCAGAGTAATGCCCTTTACTCGTGCATACGCGTAATTCACCGACAGCCAAAAATTTTTATTGCTCTGAATTTACACTTTAGTCTGTAATGTGAATCTTTGCTCGTGCAAAACATATACACCTACATATGTATATATGTATCAATATACGACACCTTTGACGTATGAGTGAGAGTATTCATTATATTCTCCGCAGTAAATCGGTCTATGCTTAGACCACGTGACAACTACTCCAATTCGGTGTGGTACTAGTCCACAGTTAATTGCTAACAAATGAAAGGTTTAACTGCGGCGATCGCGATATTTCTTATTTATTTTACTCCCGTACATACAATATACCTAGACTAGTTGCCAGGGCAAACACATTGGGGACTAGCCTTGCTTACTCACAACTATTTTGCACTGGATTTAAGACAGCCGTTATTGGTCATTCAATAAGATAGCCTGAAATTTTATTGGCGGGCACTGTTTTTTATCACCAACGTCAATTTCATGATCTTAACTATCTTTTGTATAGATTGCATACGCAAGCAGTGCATGCAACTTAAATGCGAACCTCGTGCGCAAATATGATATATGTATGTATGTCGATGCGTGCATATTTACTGACGTAATCTGATTTTTGCTGTTTTAAACACTTTTAATTGCACCTGTATGCATACATACATATATATAATATTCGTAATTGTGTATGATCTTTAAATTAAACTGTCTGCGGAATTAGTTCATTTTGGGCGGTACAAGTCCGCGCCTAATATCCTAATATTATAACCTCGTTTGCCTCTATTTTGGGTAATTCTGGATTCAAATTTTTCTATACAGTCCCAGTTACATAAAATACTTAGCATAAAATTAGAAAAGGTACAAACTCATTTTTTTCAATCTATGTTATTCTATTTCCCCATATTATTAAAGAATATCTATTCATTTCAGGTCTTCCCTTTGTTCTTTTCCTTATACTCATTTGAATTATAGTCATATGTGTATGCATGAGCTAGGCAGGTAGCAATGCAACTTCTTCTTACCTGAGATGAATGTCATCCATATTTGGGCACCGAAATGAGTAGCGAATGCACCTAAGTATGCGATGGCTGCCAAAGTGTTATGACGCTGGGCATGTTGCTCGCCCTTGATTGAAGTTTGCTCTGCACCGCTGACAGCGGAGGAATCACTTGTGTCCACTATATCTGGCCAAACAGTGAACATCACAAATGTTAACACACAGACGGCGATTAAATGCGCTGGCTGCGTCGTTCTCGTCAGCAATCTGTAAGGCAGTCAAAAATCAAAAATGTATAACTAAATATGAATCAAAAAAGATAAGCGAATATATTTATATGTACATATATACATTATGCATAATGCCAGGCGAATTTTATAACATCTAATCGCACACTAAACAAGAATGTGTAGGATACCAAAGAATGATGAAAACGAAACAACCTTCTGTAAGGTCTGTAACTAAAACAAATAAATAACATAACAGTGTTCCAGCATTTTCTAGTTTCATAGAGATTCTTTCCCCGTTGGTTCTTTGGAGGTATGTTCTGAGAGAGAGTGAGTGAGATTTGTCTACGGCTTTTTCTGTCATGGAAATATACTAACATTTATGCAGATGTATTGATATATTTATTGTTGCTAAGTGGGGAATTGCGTAGCTGCCGTTACTCTATTGTCGTTTGGCGATTTGATAATATTTATTTCAAGTTTTCGTATCGAATTTTGTGTCTTTTGTTTTTATCATGCATATTTGTTATTGTCATTGCTTTATCTTTACTACTCAGGGAAAACTACAACTGCAAGCGAAAAAATTAACTTTTGCAAAAAACTACCGTCGTATACAAAGCTCCGACGCTGTGCATATTTATGCGCTTAGAAATCGCAGCAGAATGGCGTACGTGCGAAAACGCATGCAATTTTATTGAGGTTCAATTTTCATACGAGCATCGACTTGGGACCAGAACGGTTGTACTCGCGGAATTGGCGCGTAACATTTTTTGCAATCACCTGCTCCAAATATTCCTCGGCTTGGACAATATATTTTTTACCCCAATCTGGGATGCCCAAATGACAGGCATATTTATGTGTGTACATACATACATACATAAATTCAAATTCGCAAACGCATTCCAATTGTACTAAATTGTGTACGCAAAATAAATATTATATGTCAAATTGGGTGTTTGAAAATAATAACAATAATGAAGTGTTGTTGGGGTAAGAACCGTCGGCACACTTCTGACATGTATTGCGCCTACAACTCAAATACGTTATTGATGTTAATAATTAGTGGCAGGTGTTGAATTTCCATGACAAATACAATGCGTTAGTGACAGGCGGCTTGTGAAAGTAAGACTTCGTTATTAAAGTTATATGTATCAAAAATGCACTGAGCTAGTTTGATTTAAAACATTCATTAATTTATTACCTTCTCATCAAACTTAATTTGAAATAAAGTACCGCCTTAGCCTGGAGAGATTTAAATATGGAGCACCAACGATCTGTTGCATTGCACATTGAATCCATAACTAATCTGAGCTGATGCTTTTAGCATGCAAACAATAATATTTACACACACATACACATGTACATAAATGTAAGTATGGATATGTGTATATACTTTGTACAAAACATTTTCATCTGTCGCTTATAAAAAAATTTGTTATTATTATATTTTATGTCATTAAGTCGTACACTTGCATAAATTTAAAAGTGATTTTGCTTTTCTGAAAAATAAATGTTTCATACACAACAGAGTCGGAGCTTTATGAGGTGCGCACCTAATGTGGGAAGACTATTTTCTCAAATGCTTTTTAAGTCTTAGTGGAGCTAACACTGCCATGCGTATTACAATATTTTCCTAGATATACTGTTATTTATTAAACGTAAAAAGTAGCTTCTTCTTAATAACAATTACCCGCAAACGTTTGAATTAACTTAATGCATCCATACATGAATTTAATTTCGCTTTGCGAAAGAAAACAAAGTTCTGGTTCTAAGCACGTCACCATTACTTGCGCAATACTGTTATATGCAATTATTATTTATGCGCTCCTAGCAAATTTCGAACAATAATTAGTGCACATTTACTGTATAGATCTTAGGGGAAGAAATTTGACTGGCTAGCCCAGGTTCTTCTGAAGGAGTATTTGCTGTCTACATATTTTTGATAAGAAAACATTAGTTATTAAGGAAATAAAAATTGCTTCTTCTAATAATACAAATAAAAATATTAATCTGCTAGTAGCAATTCACCAATCGAGGCAAAATATCAGTTTAAAAAGGTAGCCAGAGTGCTAATTGAGTTAGGGTTATACGAGTATTGTATGTATCCCCTACAAATAGAAATAATTATAATCACTTTAAATAGTTTAATCTGAATATGATAAGTATGACTGTAGAATTTTGAAGTGCAGCAGTTTATCAAACAATGTCATAGAGAACGCCACGTGCTGACGTTGTGTACAATTCGTTTTCTCAAATACAAGTAGACTTTAGACTGCATCACTTTCTCAGGCGGAAACTTTCCAAGAGTGTGAGTGTGAAAGTCTGTATTTGTAGATGAAATTTGCACCGCTCACATTCGTGCTCTTATATGTGACGCAGCACCTGTTCAAAAACTGATCCAATTCTAATCGCTGGCTAGCTGGCTGGCGTGACGTTGCAGTCGTTCACACGCTCATCCTGACATTGCCATTAGTAAGTAGATATAAATAAGCACATTGCGCGAAAGCAAATAAACTTCGCAATGAATTAGAAATTATTGCACAAGTGTAAAATTCTTGTCTGTATGCACACACGTGCGCAAATACACACATATATGTTGGTACGAATGTAAATAAGCCAAATACCCGAAAATTGGTAATAATCAAAAAAGGCTTTAATCATCGTTATGACTTAACACATACCGATACACCCAGTGGCACATTAACTCCAGCCCCTGCACCCAGCAACAGTGCGATTCATTTAGTAATTACATAGAGCACTTCAATCGATGGAAAGAAGGTTTGATAACTTACGTGTATAATTTGCTGCTTTGCATTTTTTCCGCAACACCATAAAGTCGCTGCACGAAGTTTTTCGTCACTTGGGTTGTTAAGGCGAGTGCGTCCATATCGGCTTTATTCGCTTCAATTGTTTCGGTGCCTGTAGCGCCAATATTTGTGATATTATCCTGCAATTTGGTGGAAGTTTGTTGGTTGCGGAAACGCCCACAAAGGCGAGGAATGCTCAACGATGAGCTTTTGCTTGTAGATGGGGGCTTTCCTGTGCCAGCATCAACGGCGGCATGGTTGTGGTGTGACATCTCCATGCTGGCTACGGTGGAACTCCGTTCTTCGGCACGTTTTTTGAGTGTGTACTGCACGGTTTTTATAATCTTCTCGGGCATCCCATGCTCAACGAATTTTCGAATTTGGGCACTCTGCATACCGGAACCGGAATTTGGGCACATTTTGAGGTTTGACTTGTTAATTCAATTTAATGTATTGTCTATTTGTATGTATCTATGTCTGTGCATATGTATGTATGTTTAATTAAAAGCGTTCTTTGCAATTTCGTTGGTACCACTTGCATCTGTTTTTAATTTGCATTTAACCGATTGCCTTTATTTTATTTAACACCACAATTTATTCACTATTTCCGAAAACGAGAACGTTGCGTGGTTTGTAATATGTGATTGTGATAGTTAACGGGTTTAGATCGATTAATTATGTTTGATTAGAGCCTTTTTCATACTGTCGATTCCTTTAATGCTTTTCCACGCACCGTACCGTAGCAATCGCACGAGACTTGGACTCGTCGAAGTATTGAACGCTTTTGAGTCAATTATCATCACCGTGAGGTTTTATATTCGGGAAATATATTCTTCGCTCACACCGTCGCTTCAGCGCCACCAACTCGTCTCCGATAACATTCCCTGTTGTGCGCATGGCGTTTCAATAAGCTCAGTGCGCCCGTTTTCTCCTATTTTTCTCTTCAACTAGCTCATGTGTATTTTTGCTCATTCGCTCATCTGGCTCGAATTGATCGTGCAGTGCCGTGCCATTCGCGAATGACAGTGTGCATGCGCTGAGTAGCGGCAATGTAAGAGCTAAACGGCTGAATTATAGAAAAACGTTATCTCTTCGTGCTCAGACCGCGTATGCTATAAGTATGTATACCCTCCACTTCAAAAGTCCAGTGCATATCCCAGTGAGAAGTGTTCATCACAAGTGGTATCCTTTGCTGTACCGTTGATCCGCGTATAAATTTATACCACTCATGTTGTTGTTGGATTTCACACACACATATATACTTGTGTGGAGGCATATAATCAAGTGCAGCTGCACCAAATAATTCAATGGCATTTGTAAATGTATAGGCGCTAGTGGGTTGCTAGGTGGCTGCACATTTGCACAAACATAACTAACTATGTACCTATGTATGTGTCGCATTTATAGAGTGGCAGAAGTTAGGGCACAACTATGGAATTACGTGAGATTTACAGCCTTCTAATAAGGCAGTGATGGCACTTGTCTTTATTGCCACTATTACTGTCATTGTGATTGTCATCATTGTTTCATGCGACGGCGTTTTAATGTCATTTTACTTCCAAAATTCGAAGTGGCATGCACGTAAGTAAAGGTTTTGGGATGGTGCGCAATTTTTTTTTATTGCCAGCGCATGCCGTTAAGAACGTTATATCAATATATGTATGCACACACAAATTACAAATCACAAATTTAGAAAATAATTGAAATTCATAATTGAAAACATCAGCTTCCTTTTCAAAATTTTCTTAAGTGCCTCATTTACGCGGACAAATTAGGACCGATAGAAGTATGAATGAATGATAATCAGAATGAAGACAAAATGGTTTACAAAATTCTTTACTTACACGCTTGTGTATGCACATTTTTAGGTATACATACATACATACATACACACTTTCATTTCACCTTGCAGTTATTACAAGACTTATGGAGAAAGGAAAATAAAATTTAATTTCTTTAATTGCTTAATATATAATAGAACAATAGGTATATATTTTTATAATTTAGGCAAAGTACTAGAAAGTTACTTGAAGTCACCAAAACATACAATATAAAATGTAAGTACGCATGTTAAATTTCGTAATTTATTTCAGGCTTAATCATAAATGAGGATAGAATCGAAATTAACAATAATATTTCATGAGTCAGTAATAAATCAGTTGTGTAACTAATATTTGATTTAAAATTTGTTTATAAAAACTTTGAGGAGATTATATGATTCTAAAACCATCAAAAGAATCCCCGAAATGTAGTGTTCCTCTTTACTCAGTGTGACGCACTCTGTGGTAAAGAAAATTTCCCAATGTCCCTATTCAAAGACTTTTATTCTTTGTCTTCGAGTTCCTCTTCTTATGCGCACACTTCCTAGTTCTCTGATATACGTATGTATGTGGCAGTGGTCAATATTAAAATACCAGATTAATAGATATTCATTTTATTTTTGGTTTTGGATTGATTTAATTTTGGTTCTTCTTGCTTAGTATGTATATCTACGTACAGACACGACTTCTCAAAAAGAATGATATGTTGTGCAATTGTTAAAAGGCATGGTTTAGTGAAGTATAACAGGGCACACTCATATGTTTGTGTGGTATATCTAACTGTAATATTATTTATGTAGATAATGGGATCACTGTCGCAGAATAATAATTGACAGTGTTTTAGGAGGAGTTTTTTAAATACCAATAACCAGGCTTTCTGCACTTGCACCCGTTTTTGGGTGAGCGCCTTGATGTTGTTCTACAAATGGAGGTACTTACAGTTTTATTCTACCTCCGAATGGCAGATGCTTTTTTATTAAGAACTCTTCCATGGCAAAAATACACCCGAAGGTTTGCTATTGTCTGCTGAAGAGCGACCGCTATTAGAAAAACTTTCTATCATTTGAGGTTTCGAGCCCGGGCACTGCCGAACGGTAGCTGTGCACCCTCTATTGAGCTAAAGTGGGCGCTATAAATAAGGCCAACTAAATAATACTAAACTTGGTTGGTTTATATTTACAATATTCTGCCATTTCCAAATTTTTTTTCTGATTGCTTTCTTGACAGTGGTGGCTTAAGCCAGATTTATACCAGTGTTATTTATTATTAGTTAGTTAATTTGAATTGAACTTATGAAGTTCAAAAACTCGTTCAAAATGCGGCACTTATTTGTGTGAGAAAAACTCTATTTCATTGTAATGATAACTATGTATATTGAAACTACGAACTTTGACGAAGTTTTATGGTAATAAAGCACTTTATGGTCGATCGAGTATTTCATTGCCACTACATTTTTTTCTATTCCATGGAAATCCCTTATATCGGGTGTTTTTTTTAAGAGCTTCAGAACTTAAAATGATAACACAAAACAGAAATATTTTTGGAATAGATTTTTTTTATTATAATCTGGTAGATAATTGCATGGCATTTATTATCTGAATGTGATATCCGGCATACATATGTCCATCGCGGCTGCGAGTTACATAGTCATGGTTACATTCCATCAGTCCAAATTTTACCACTTTTTCCAATAAACCTGTCCGTATGGCGTCATATGGTGGCTTGAATATTGCAATAAATCGATTTTTAAGCGCGCTGTATGACAAGTTGTGCCGTCTTGTTGGAACCAAATCTCGTCGATATTTAACTGATTAATTTTTGGAAACAAAAATTCAACCAGTATGGCTCGATAGCGCCGTAGTGTAAGAGCACCGTAACGGCAGCTCTTTTCTCATTTCGAAAGAAATAAACACCGATGATGTCGCGAGTGCTCTATGAACTCCGCGAAGAGGTTTTTTTTTTCAAAGTAAATTTCCACAATTTGGAAGCGTTGTTTTGGCATTAAACGATTCATGATGACTTGCCAAAGCTTGCCGGACAGAAATGTCAACACAGTTTGCCATTCTCAGTTGTCACACCCGAAACCATTCGAAAATTTTCTACACCCTTTTTAAATCATTTAGTTAAAAGATTTACCAATTTTAAGATTTAGGAAAGTTAATCGCAGCTCTTTGCATGAAATTTATTTTCCGACCGAAGACCAAAACATATAAGCAAATAAATATATATATATGTATATATATAAATACTTTATAAAGAGTTCTCTAATATGGGCGAATCGAATTGGAATAAAACAAGTTGTGTGCGAGACATTAACGTAATTTCTTTTTCAACTGAAATTTCCATATATGCCTTTATGTATGGAATATGACATCGTTCAAGTGTCAGAGAGGTTACATTTTTTAGGACTCTGAATTTGAGTGATAGCCTGGGTTATTTTGACAAGAGTACCGCATGGTATCCAATTCTCGTCACCTTCGCGAGAGATATGTAACTGCATCCCTGAATCGCTCATTATAAAGTTTTATGATAACAGATTTGACCGAAAGATGTTAACATCGATTCTTTCCTATTAGAAAACTCTATACCAAGTGCAGTTACAATATTTTAATTTTTGCCTGATTTTCGGCGTTCACGCATAATTTTCAGTTTTCATTCATTAGTCTACAAATGTAGTATTCAAATATAAAGAAGAATTCCTAATCATATCTCTTGCTTACTTTTCAAAATACCAGTACTACTGCTAAAGTGGTTTGCCAAAATATTTCCTTTTTCCTTATGGCATACACACATACGTGTATGGATGTGTGTATGGAAATTAGCATTTAAAGCTATGCAGCGACAAACCACCAATCCAAGGTAGAAACGATTGCTCATCAAAAATATATGGCACACTATTGTATTTTGTGCCAATCGCTGCGTCATCAACAATACATAACACGCCTATGGAAATAGTCCCATGGTAACGTCAATGATCGCTAAGCATCTGTGCACGTACTTGCATATACACATTTGTACTTACTCACATGAATAGAAGAACACATATACATAAATAAAAAAATAGGTTTTTGGGGGCCAACACGGCACGGGACTCACCATGGAAGATCATATGCGCGTGATTAGTATGAATGAATATGGCTGTGACACCAGCGTCATACGACGTCTGCATTATTTACGAAATTTCGGTGAAACTTTTGAAATGATTTGGCCTGTGTTGGTTGCCGTTTAGATAAACAATGTTCTTATTTATAGCGATACGTTCAAAGCTGACGGCGTCTATGGCTCACGTGAGACTTGGCGCGATTTCAGTACGAAACTATACTGTGCAATGTGGTGGCAATACGTACTTTGGTAACTGCTGCTTAATTGTTGTTGTACTTAATTGCTACGAATGGAATTATACTCCGACAGTATGAAAGTGCATTTAAATCTGTTATCACCGTTATCAACCAAGTGCCCATTAATCATGGTCGTGTTAAGAAGTTTGATAACACGTTTTTGTTAACCCAAATACGAGCCTTTAAATGTCCAAATGTACCCAAAAAGGTACCAGAAATATAATACATAAATGTACAAGTATGTAGACTCATACCTCTGCTATCAATTGGAGCTTGGAATTTTCTTCATCTCGTCATACTAATGAGAGAAATTGAAAGTGGTAAATCCCCGATCCAGACATTTAATAACAAAGGGTCTTTCTACTACAAACTGGAGCGGAAGTTCATCCTGGGTATGTTAATATTTTAATAGGCATTTGAAAATGTCTATCAGAATTCATTAAATTCATGCGCGTTTCTGAAAAAACCTCATTTGTTTATAGTTTCCCTATATTCATTTGTTCTAACTTGTAGGCAACTTTCCTACTGGAATTTATTGCCAAAAGTACTTTTTTAAAGCTTTGGAATTTGCCTCATTAGTTGTTTGGGTTTTCCCTGCCGGGCATTTGCAAAGTCACACATACATACAATATATTTATAAGTACATTTGTATGTGAATGCAGTGCAAAGAGTGTGATCGGACTCTTTGGCTCTTTTGTTATGGTTTAAATCAAAGACGGCTAAGCAAAATTTTATTGTTTGTACAATTGCTCTCCTTCCACCCACCACCGGTGTTTTCATGAAGATACAGGGTATTTATGATTTTCAATAGAATTGTGTTTGTGTTCATTTTCTAATATATACTAAAGTTGAAGTTGAAGTTGACCTTGATCACATATATTCTGTCAAAAAAGTATCGAATATTTATACTTCAAAAGATTCATTTCTATTTATTTACTTCAAAATGTTCTTAGAGACAAATTCACGCAATTAAATATGGTTCTTGTTGTTGTACCAGCATAAACATTCCATATATACGGGGAATGCTGCTGAAGTGACAGTCCTTGGCCAGATATAAATCCGGGTCGTTCCAGCACGAAGAACTGACTGTCGTGGAACATATCAAGGATAAATTTTACAAAATTTTCATTGAAGTTAATGACGTTACAATAATTGTTACACAATCGCGCAGATCGCACATGAGGTTTTTTAAATGCATAAGTAGTCGTGTTATTAGCAATATTAAATAAATGATTAATCCTTAGACTATAAAAAGAAGTATGGGTTGAATAACTCCCTGCAATCGATATTACCATTAATTATATTATATATATATATATATATATATATATATATATATATATATATATATCGTTGCCACGACAGTTGGTTCTACGTAACCAGAACGACCCGGATTTATATCCGGCCAAGGACTGTCACTTCAGCAGCATTTCCTCGTATATGCACGGGAAATGTTTATGCTGCTACAAAAACAAAAACCATTAATTATATTATGGACAAACATTATTGAGAAATATATTATAGTTTTATTGCATTCCTTCTATTTTTCAGTTAGTACTAACCTTAAAAAGACGGCTGTTAAAACCACACATTCTATTCATTACTTCGTGAGTTATTGTGCTACTACTAAGAGTAACACTACTTTTGTTATTTTCAAAACAATGGATCAAAAAGAATTTCGTATTTTATTTTACACTTCTTCTTCCCTTCAAGTGAATCAATGGGTTCAAAAGTTTTATGGAGACTCCCCTCGTTTTGAATGATAGGCCTGGGACTTTTCAGTCCACGTGTTTTAAGAGGTAGTATAATCTTTCCAGCCCGTTTTAAACAGCGCTATTTGTGTGAAATTTTGTTTTACCTTTTCGATTAATTAATGAACAGCACAACAGTTGGTGTTTCGCGCCCGGTATCCAAAATAATACAACATCATATAAATATGTAGTATATATTGAATTGTTTAGAGATCATGGTTGTAATTTTTTATGTGTTTTCTGAGCGCATCATTATAGCTCTCTCGCAAAAGTTATAGCCTTGCTTACGTACCATAAGTATGTATGACCGACCTCCTTTTCAAAATTGAGCTTGCGCTGAATGCATTTACTGAGTATCAGTGGAATACTTACATAGGTGGTACATTCATTTACAACCATACATTTGTTTCTTTATTGATGGGCATTAATCCGCACGCATGTTAAGCCACACAAACAACTGCGCTGTAAGCTCACTCATTCCAATTATGCAAAGGCAACAAAATCGATTCGATCCAAAAACTAAGCTCAATCACATGCATATGTAAGTGGGTGGTTCAATCGGTGATAAAGGATGCAGAGTATTTATCGGTGCAAGAGGTTTCAAATGCAGTTTTGTTGTTGCGGATGGTTACATGAGATTCTCTATTAATAATTTTGCGCTCCAGCTCCATCGGATATAATTGCAACTTGCAAATTTGAATGCTTGCTGAGCGTTCGTTCGTTCTCAGGCTTATAAGATTGCTCAGGGTGAGAAATGCTGGATATATGGGCTGTTGCTGGACGCTTGAATTATTGGATCATTGGCCGGTTGCGAGTGGCGTACGTGACTCTGGAATTATCAGTGATGTCTGCGTTGTCGTTATGAGCACCGTTGCGGATCTTGGGAAATCGTTCTGTTTCGCTTGTCCATAGTGTTATCGTAGTCATTCACGTTATTATTGGTTAGTACTTTTTTCTGTTTTTTTGTTTTTTTTGTTTTCAGGTAATTTGACTTTTAATGACGCTTTGCTTGTTGCAGCCATTATTGTTGTTGTCATTTTTCAATGTTTGTCATTTCGACTTTGGCGCTTAACAAGCGAATTTGAAGCGAAACTGTTTTGTTCCACACAGTTTTGTGCCATTTTGATGGTCATAAATGCGTGTAAATATTGTATATTCAAAAGATGTGCACACATACATACATATGTATGTGTGCATATCTATCTCTATTTGTATTTAAATGCATGTCTCCAAAGTTTACGATGCGTATATGATTTGCATTGTCTTGAGGGGCTTTCTGTTATAAAACGAATAATCATATCGATTTCATCTATTATCTCCAATATTTTGTGTACTTCTAGCACGAAAGTGCTCCGTAGCACCTACATATGTTAAAGGGGAGGAGTGAAAGAGATATGTTATATGTATGGAGTTATGTATGTACATATGTATATTAGCAAAGTATTGAGGAATCGAATCAAATGAAGGCTTTCAGGAAATATAACGTTTTATATAGGTGAAATAGTCTTCACAACTTCTCTAATGGGAAACAAATAATTTTTTTTAAGATTTTTGTTTTTTATATTGAAGAGTTGAATTACCAAAAATATACAATGTTATAAATTTACAATGGCTTATAAGTTTATTGAAAATTATTATTGGTGATTCTGTATAATTGTAAATTAAAAGCGTGTAATTATTGATTTTTACTATCAGACAATTTTCTTCCTTATTTAAAGTAAATAGTAATGGGTAGAAGAGTAGTAGGAGCAATTTTGCAAAAAAGTAACAAAGTAACAAAAATTTCCATTGACAACTAAAGGCAATGCAAAGATGTAAAAATAAATAATTATGTAAATATATATGAAATGTTTTGCTCAATATAATTTAATTGTATTTAATTACTATTGGTGTAAAAATCAATAAAAATTATATCTAACTTCCAAGATAGAAAGTACGAAATGACATTTTTTATTATTATTTACATCTTACAGATTTTTCTGTAAAACAACGAGCATAAACTTTAAAATCTTTGATCGATAGTTTACGAGATATCGACCACTACAGCCATCTGCCGAGAAAATAATGGATGTCTTTTCCCCCAAACTAATATTATATTTGAAAATATTTTAATATAATTGTGCAAGTAACTACTTTTGTAATTCATTTATTGCATATTGCAGATCCAAACTTCATCGCCATATGCTTACACATATTTATACAAGTATTTACCATGAATTCATAATTTTTATGAGATCCATATCTTTGTTATAAATTATGAGAACACTTGTCTTCTTGCTTTTATTCTGTAAATCCGGTTTTAAAATACGTTGAGCACTTTGTAGTTTTATGAATCATTTACGCTGAGTTTGAAAGGTTATTCAGTTATATGAAAAAATGTGATAAAATTTGAAACCGGTAAACCTCAACCCAGAAATTGAACTGTTGATTGATTCAGTTATGCAGAGTTAACTTTTGCCTTTTTAGTGCAATATATATGCTTTCATTTCTCCATAAGCTATCAGCCTTGAAAGGCTCTTGCTTCCTGCCTGTCAATGGTGTAAATATAATTAGTTGGAGTTGCAGACTCTGCCTCCAAAGTAAAAGTGCTTTCGATTACATGTGTATCACGTAAAACGGTTCATTTTGTTCAACAGAGCAGGGTTGGTGTTACAGTTGTTTAGCCAAAATGTTATTTGAAGAATACTGAAACTATGTACATTCATTCGAATTATTTATTTATTTATTCATTCGTCAATTAAAGCATAACTCAAATAGATTGAAAAAATTGGATTTTGAAAAGGTCGAGCCAAGGAGCACCAGAAGATTTGGTGGCTCCTAAAACACTCAGGCTAAAAGCCCATTGTATTTAAGGCTCTGGAAAGAGGGTAGATAGTCAAGGAGGGAAGGAGAAAAGTAATATATCAGAGAAAGAAATAGGAAAGAATAGAGACAGAGACAGAGATAGAGATAGTTAGTCCTGTGAGAATTTTCCAGATTCTTTGGCAAAGCTGTAAATATTCTCCAGTTTTAGAGAACGAATATTACTCAATCTCACGACATCGGAACCCAAAACTCATAGCCGTGCTCTAGCAAAGGCTGGACACTCAGAGAGAAAGTGCTCAGTGCTATCCGCCTCCTCCACGCACGACAGGCTCATTGGGTCCTCAATGATTCCAATGGTGGTCATATGCTGACCCCATGGGTTGTGTCCTGTAATGATACCGACCATCAACCGAACGTCTTTCCTTCCAAGTTTTAGTAGAAAGTTTGACAGTTTTATGTTCGGACTTGTCACAAAACACTTATTGGCTCTGACCCTTGTGGGGGAACCGCTGATCCACGGTTGGCCAATTCATCGGCAATTTCGTTTTCTTGAACACCGGAGTGTCCTGGAACCCATATAAGTACAAGCCTGTTTTGTCTTGCGACAGAATTAAGCTTCTTCCTACATTCTTGAACAATCTTTGAGGTTTGCTTCGCGTTCTCCAGGGCCTTTAGTGCAGCTTGACTGTCTCTGAAAGCTCCAATCTGGCTACTTTCAGGATGGCAAAAATTTCCGTTTGGAAAACAGTTGCCATTTCCCCCATAGCATAGAGATACTTATTACTATCGTTTAAGTACCATCCGGCTCCAGACCCTATTTCATTCTTGGACCCATCGGTAAAGAAAATATCCGTCAAACCTCCCTGAATGCATTCTGGATCGCTCCATTAATAGATTACTAGTACTAATGCTATATTATATTTAAGTTTTATGGTAAAAAATACGGTGTATGGGATATATTTGTCACAATTCAAAAAGTGTATCTCCAGCCTCTCGTGAATTAGAGAATATATCTAAATTAAAAAAAAATGGTTAGACTGCCTTATACAATGTGTATCATAAGAGGTTCATTACAACTAAAATTGGTCTTATAATTAAGTAAACGGAACATGCTGCTGAGTCTAAGCATACGAGTAGGACAATTGGAAAAGTATAAGCTCCAGTAAGAAGTGGCATTTGATATGATTCGTTGCTATGTCGATTATAAACATTACCGAAGAAGTTTTTTTTCGCATTTCTAATATTGGCAATGCTAACGAAAGACATCTACTTTTATATGCAAGCAAACTATATACAAGGCCAACGAAGCGAATGAATTGTAAATCTAGTGAAACGTTAAATATGAACCCATGAAGAGTGGATCCCAGATGATGCTGCAATATTCGAGGTTTGATCTTCAAGAGAGAAATACAAATTCCTCAGGGAAGAAATATCTTGGAACTGCTTTGAATTCTTTACTACAAAGCCGAGCATAGGCCTAGGCTTGGCAACCATAAAGTCTATATGTTTATAAAACGAGATTTTTGATGTAAATATGTCCCCCAAGTCTTGCTTTGCATACATTTTTGTGAGGGTGGTAGTGTCCAACTTGTAATCGAACTCAATCGCAACTTTACGTCTACTGAAGGACGAGTGCTGGGCATTTACCAGCATTAAGAGGAAAGGAGTTATCATCACACTAAGCTTCCAATCTTGTTAAGTCCTCCTGAAGTCTTATGCAATCAGCTACGTCCTCTATACGACTGTAAATTAGAAAAAGAAAGTAGGCAACAACTGCTAATTTGTATTTAGCAAATCGCCAACGAAATCAGGCGCCGGCTAACCGCAGGTTTGTCCAGCTGAATGCAATTGCATCCTTCTAAAACTAAAGTGCCAGTAATGACCCCGCTATTTTCGTATCATAACAGAGTCGCTCTGGCAGGCCGGGTGTTCTAGTGTAGCTTTATCGGTTTTTCTCAATCAGGCTTTGCTGTTAACGTTCATTCTTCATTATTCTTCCGCTCTGTATGTCAAATGTTAGTTTTTCTTATCATTAGTGTACCTAAATTATAGCCATCAATCCCCTTTGTTGCTTTCTTAGTTACATATATTCACAATCAATATTCAATGAGAGTCGGACTGCATTATTTCCCTTGTCATATGCAATGGAATGCAGCAGTTACATCACAACTACTTATACACGGACCGATCGAACATTATAGATGTGGCCATTCCTTTTTTTAACTTACCCAAATCACACATAAAACGTATTGGGACTAATTAGAATCGATTCAGAAACTATTAGTTGTTCGTGTAGTAAAATTACTCACTCCAGCTTTTAGAGAAAGGGCCCGGTATTTTAGCTGCTTGACCGTTCTTTGCTATGCCATGTCGTATACCTATTCAAGTAGGTTAGGATATGTACATATCTACATAATGAATCGCTGTGAGTTCAATCAATCTAAACACTGACTTTCAGCTATAGGGATTATGTACATATAGCATATTGCCGCTCGTTACGCGATTTTAATTGCATTTTAATTTTGGTGCTATTGCGAATGCAAATACTAATAGAGATGAGGTGTCATAACACGTTCACAATTTGTCTTGAGCTGCCAAGTGATGCGCAACGGAATGTATTGTCATTTTAATATTATTGGCAAGCGCTGACGGGCAACTTTTTTAGCCAGGCAATTTCAATTCTAAATTATGTAAATCGTGATTTTGCCTACATAACATAACTTAGTTCATTTAAATGCGAAGTAAGAATTAGAGAAAAAGCAAAAATTGTTAAAAGTGAGCGGAATCGTTGGAAAAATTTGCAGTTTCAATAACAACCGATACCTTTTTAAGTTTTCCTAATTAATTCTCTGTATTTGGCAAAATATAAGAATGCATTTTAAAATATTTGGAAGGTTAGAAAGCGTGGCCCAAATAAAGGTTCGAGAGTATTTTTTAAATATAAATTATATACTTATTTTGAGTGTGAATGCATTGCCTGTATGTTTATTGTTATTATTTATATGAAGTAAAGGGTCACGGTTTCTGCCCATATTTACTACTATAATTTTTCGGACTCCACAAGAAAAAAGATAGCGAGTTCAAATTCTGGCTGTGAAACTGTGAAATTTACGACCCTAAGATGGCTGACCAGCTGATTACGGAGCATACTAACCTGCTGGCAGTCCAAGTCTTCAATTTCAGGTTAATTACCAGATTTTTGCTATGATGAAAATGAGTATATTTTGTTAACGATGTCTCCACTCTGAAGTCTGGCCTCAAATTCTATTCTCTATTCATCCATTGGCTTATCAACAATAATTTCGGTGTTTTCCATTTTAAAAATTGTAATGGTGGTGCATGAAGTGTTGAGTTCCAAGATTGATGGCGAATTGGCGCACACCGTATGGCTTTTTATGACTATTTATCACTCTTTCGGCTATGTAATAAATACTAACTTTAGAAATAAAATAATCTTAATGTTATATAAGGTCAGTTCATATAAAAATTATCCATTAAATTGCCAGCAATTTAATTTCCGAGAATCAGAGGAAAATATTAAAAAAAGGACATGAACGCAAAACCAGTAACAATCACAACAATTCAAAATGTTTTCAGTTGAACTATCTCGTTTTAAATTAAAAATAAAGCAAACAAAATGCAATGATTTTATTTTGTCCATAATAATTTGTTCCATCTCATCATCGCTTTCAAATGAAGAACATTCCTTTAGCATTTGGATTGTTACGGCAATCACAGCTTTCTTCATATTTTCCTTGATTCCGTCTATGCAATGTATGCACATACATATATATTATATTATTTATTGCCAAAATAGTTAATAACCAAGATACCTTCAATGATTTCAATTCATATTTCGGAAACTGCAGCAACGGTGACTGGAGACTCAGACACACATACCTCTACATCATTGGCCGATTCATATTAAATATATGACTTCAAATAAACTTAATAAATTTTATCTAAAATAAATTTACTTGTATTTTCCATTTGAGTCATCATTTTTATTTAAATTTAAAATTTTGACTCGATTCGCAAATTCGTGTTTATTTTTACTTTGCGATCAGCTGTTTTTCTTACTTGCAAATTCTTACAAGTAAAAATTTATCCAGTAAAAACCTGCAATTTCTCCTCAGAAGGAAATTTCATTTTGCTCTCTCACTTTCCCCTACTTTGCAAGTTTTTTGGATACATGAACACCAAAACTTGATAATTTAGTAACATTGTTACAAATTATTTGCTTCATGAACATAAATATAATCTACGATTTTAGTATGGTGAAAAAAATGTACTTGGATTGAAAGTACTTTTATTGAAAACTCATTAGGTATGTATTAAGTAATAATATAGTAATATTTATTAGTAATAATAATATAATATTTGGCTTCCCACCAGCTTTTCTCATTCGATTAATCAAAAGAAGTTCTAACTAAAAATGGTTGCACAACAGGCGAAAAAAATGCTTTATGTTTTTATATAATATAATATGAAATATATAATACAATATATTCTATACAGAAATTTTCATTATAACTGTGTTATTTCAAAGCAAAAACTATA
This sequence comes from Anastrepha ludens, assembly GCF_028408465.1. NCBI lineage: Eukaryota > Metazoa > Arthropoda > Insecta > Diptera > Tephritidae > Anastrepha > Anastrepha ludens. Next base: position 3,201,139 of record NC_071499.1, on the reverse strand, counting down.
AGTTATAAAAAAATGTTAAAATATATTTCAAAATGTATATGCAAAATGCATATTAACAGTATAACATTATATTTTTCAGGTTTATGCCAGCTTATTTAAGCCCCTCCGCGTGACGCGACATCAATTCAAAAAGATTTTGAATTGCATGAAACTAATACGACCATTAAAGTACCAGGAGGTGTATGCGCAGGAGAAAGTTACCAAAGTTGATAGCTTATCACTCGTCTTGTCTGGGAAGTAAGTATAAATGAGTAACATGAATATTTTAAAGATAGTCGATGGACGTTAACTAACAGCTTTTACACAGAAAATTTTATTTTAGCTTTCTCAACTATGTAGATATCGGAATGCGATTTGAGTGTATCATTGGCTCATTAATCATTTATTATTGTTCGACACTAATTTGTGGTGAGCGACTTGATGTTGACTTACGAAATGGGCCATTACAGCCGGATCTGAAAGGCTGACGGATTTTATGACAAAAATATTGGCTATTAGAAAAAAATTATTTTGGGTTCCGAGGCCGAGACCAAACGAATGATGGTCACGTGTAACTAAAACTAAAGAAAGACAATTTTCCTTGTTAGTTTACGGAGAGATTATTAGGAGTAATAAAATTTAATATTCCGTACTAAATAAACATTTAGTGATAACTGAATACTATACTATATTTGCATAGCTTTTATAACATTTACATATGAATATAAAGGTATTATCTATTTTGTAAATATGTATATGATGCAGGTATTTATTTCACCCTTGGCCAAAACGGGTATATTTCTGCAATACTGATTTTCAAAAAACTCTTCTTTCCCACATAGTACGCTTGGGAAATATATTTTTTATTTTCATTGAAGATCCTCTGGGTAATGACCAAACCAGAAAAACTCTAAATGATTGATGACAGTAACTTTCGCTCAATTCTATCAAGAATTTAGTCGCATATCCCCACATTAAATGACCGCCTCTCGGCAGGCAATGGCAAACTTCCGAGTGTATTTCTGCCATGATAACGCTTCTAGAGACTAGTAATGGAATGTGGACCTAATTTAAGTCGCTTATATATTACTATGTATTTTCTGCGATAACTCTGATAAGAGTCCTTATTTGAACTTAATTCAGTATTAAAAGTACTTTCGTTATTTTTCTATCTAATATGGCCTAAACAAGCTCGAGCTCAATCATTGCGTTCGGTCCATAGATCTTTTTTATAGATGTTACAAAATGCCATTGATATGTTGTTGTTGTTGTAGCAGAATATTCACTCCCAATACCTGTACGGGGAATGCTGCTGGAGTGACAGTCCTTGAACGGATATAAATCCGGATCGATGGTATAGATGTATCTGCTTCGCTCATCCACTATTTCATTCCCTCTAACATCACTATGCCCGGGGACCCAGAATAGGGTAGTATTGATTGTGTCCAATGATGCCTCAGACGCACGATATTTCAGTACAATTATTCATTTTACTTCATAGAATCGAGTTGCTCTTTGTATAGCTTTGCTGTCAATGCCGCCGTAGCCAAATGGGTTGGTGCGTGACTACCATTCGGAATTCACAGAGAGAACGTCGGTTCGAATCTCGGTGAAACACCAAAATTAAGAAAAACATTTTTCTAATAGCGGTCGCCCCCTCGGCAGGCAATGGCAAACCTCCGAGTGTATTTCTGCCATGAATAAGCTCCGCATAAAAAATATCTGCCGTTCGGAGTCGGCTTGAAACTGTAGGTCCCTCCATTTGTGGAACAACATCAAGACGCACACCACAAATAGGAGGAGGAGCTCGGCCAAACACCCAAAAAGGGTGTACGCGCCAATTATATATATATATATATATTGAAATAAAAATGAACACTAATGCCAGAGCAAATGAACAGTCTTCTGAGTACATACCATAAACATATAAAAAAAACTTAATTTTGTTTGCATTTGCTCTTAATTTTTCGTCCATTCAGGTTGGTGGTTTCACAGAATCAAAGAGCTCTACACATAGTATTTCCTCATCAGTTCCTAGATTCGCCCGAATGGTTTGGAGTATCAACCGACGATTATTTTCAGGTACAAACACACTTGTATTTAAAAACATAGTTTTTTTAAGTTTATAACATTAATTTTTATTTTCTTTTCAATTGGATCTGAATAAACGCTCGTACCAAAAAAAAAAAAATAATGATAGGTATCTATAATGGCTATGGAAGAGTCGCGCGTTCTTATTTGGCACCGTGACAAACTAAAATTATCTATAATGGCCGAACCATTTTTACAATCGGTTTTCGATCATATTTTGGGTCGCGATGTCGTGAAGAAGCTTATGCAAGTAACGCAGGTGGGTAAAAAATGTTCTTCTTACTACCAGCTTATTTACTTTCCCGCCTCTTCTAGGTCAGCGAGTCCATAGCCAGTAATGGGTTTTTGCCATCAGGCAATTATGATGATGCAGAAGACAAACCAATGCTGATCATGAAGAAAACTGTGGAAGGTCATGGTCTGACAGCATTAATAAATCGCCAACTGCAAGGTGAGTACGCCAGGAGATTGATATTTTGTTTGTGTGTGTGTATGAAGGTCGATATGTAGGGTGATGAGTATATTTTGGAAGTAGGAACTATCAAATGGAGAATATGGATTTGAACAAGTGTTAAAACACAATTTAAACAGAACTCTGTCAGCTCATACATGGAAATACTCATAGATACATATTATTATACTCGTACTACCGTAGATTTGTCAGTACACCTACATATGTACATCTATAATTATTTGTATATATATTTTTGAATGCTAAGAACTTTTAATTCTGTATTCCCGAACGGGCGTAACGTTACTAAGTATGTATATGTATGTGTATATGTATATGTAGTTGGATGTTGTCAACGCTGTATGCATTTTGGTTTTATGTAGAATGTATTAAAGAGTCTTTAAAAATACTATTGTACTTGTGTATATACGTATGTGCGTATGTACAAGGTTTGTAAGCACATTTGGACGAATTAAAAGTTGATTTAAAGCCCTTCATTTATATGTTGAATCTCATTTTTTAACGTACGTACAGCATAGTACCTGTACCTGTATATATGTATGTGAAATTCCATTAGATGTAGGCGAATATTTATACGTAAACACTTGATTACCGTTTAAACAGGAATGGTTTTTTTTGTAAGTTAGAAGTGGCCGCCATCTCCCAAAATTTAGTGTCTTCCTTTCATGGGAAAAATAGATTCGAAAATGTTGCATATTTCTTATGGGAAAAGAACAAGAAAAATGCAACCCTTCTACAAATTATATATTGCATACTTAGTCCTGCCATAAGTTCTGTTACAAGTTAAGTCCATTATAGATAGACTTTTTTCTGCGTATGTATTGTAAAATTTGTCACAGAATGTATAGCAAGACTAAGTATAACATAATTTGCATATTTATTTATTTATTTATTTAAATGTTTTTGTAACAATCAAAACTTTCGCACAAAAGCTGGAAAACAACGTTCACTCTCATGCTTTGTAGAGCGTAGAAAATATAGCACTTTTGCCTGGTCATAGTGGAAAGAACATGCAGTTTCATGACTATGTTGCGAAAATAACACGAAAATTGGACAGCCTTGGCAAATGGTCGAAGAAATGCAACACTATTACGAAAAAAGAAATTGAAATTGTTCAATTTAGTTAGCACATAAATAAAGAATATGTATATTACATATTTAAAAAAATTCCAAAATAATAATTATATTTTATATGTAAATACAGAAATTAGATACTTTTCCGATCTGTAAATTTGAGCGGAACATTTTACGTGCATACTATTTGCACAACACACACACAGCCATACACACATAATGCCTGTGGTGATATGCCATGTTCATCTACTGGTATTTGATGGAGGAAATCATACTAGTTGGAGGGGGACTAGAAGGTCCGGACTAGTTGTAAAATTACCAATTAAATTTTGCTTTCCAATTAGATATTCTTCTGTTACGATCTATAAATAAGAATGTGTGAAGTATTAGGATGCACGACATGAGGTAGGTGAGTACACCTATTTGAGGCCTTATGTTCCGCCTAGGAGACAGCACTTTAACAATCAACTGTTTAGCATTAATTAAATGTTTACTGTTGCACTTCCTGTGGAATACATTGAAAATCTAATACAAATGTTAACTTATAAAGGAGACTTGCAATACATATACAAAAGGCAAAAACGGTTTTTTTAAATTGTTTTCATCATAAAATATGCTCCCAAATATTTTTGCGATAGAGAAATGCTTGGAAATATTAATTCAGAATTATAAAGGACTTAACATAAACGCGCCACTCGTTTATAAACAAAAGAAATTCTTATTTCCTTTTGTTAATTTCTTATTACTAATTTCTATAGATCTTTTCTTTTTCCGTGATGTAGGATTTTGAGTAATTTTAAAGGCTGTGAAATACAAAGTAGTTTTTAAAAGAGGCAGTTTGTCTTTTAGAGGGCGTTCAAGATGGCCGATTTAAAGTGAGATGTTGTACCTTTAATAATTACATCATGTACGCGCCTTATTATTTTTAAAATTTGAATTTCATTTCTTCATCTTAAAATTTGTATTGAACAATTTATTCCAAATAGACCATGCACCGAATCGTTGAATGGCTATTGAGAGATTAATTTGTGACTTTATAACGCGACTTTACTAAAGTATGGTCAATCCATATTTCCGAAATAGCATACTGCGTAATCAGGCCAAAAGTGTGAAGGATCCTTATGAAGTCCTACAAGAGGAAAAAGCCGCTTTTGCATACACTCCTCAATTAAAATTTCATCGTTTATTGTTCCAGTGACTACTTTTAAAGCTACAACGGTGAATTGTCAGTCAGTGAGAAATGTGAATCTTTTTGTTTTTAAATACAACATCTGTTTGCAGTTTCCAATTCGTAGGCTGAGATTTTTTAAATATCTACTTTCAGGTACAGTTCGTCATCCATTATAACATAGCCAAATGCTTGTATAATTTTGCTCATCGTTGCTATTCGGGGCTGCATATTCTTGCATTAACGTTAAATAAAATACCAGTTTGCTGGATTAATTCCAGTTAATGGGCCTTCCAGAATTAAAGCTGAAGCCATGACTTAAGGTTAAATTAGAGGTGACATACCATAACGCCATAAGCTTAACCGGGGTGTTAACCAGAACGACATTTACTGTCATCTATTATTGGTGCCATTGCCATAAACAGCTTACATACATTGTCGTTTATTTGTGCAGCAACGAGGAAATTACTACTTTATTCATTAACGTATGTAATGACATTATGTACCACAAGGCAGCGACTCAACAATTAGCTGTTGGTATATAAATATATTATATAAGTATAATTGGCGCTTACTCCTTTTTTGTGTGTTTGGCAGAGCTCGACGCCCTATTTCTGGTGTGTGTCTCGATGTTGCTCCACAAATGGATGGACGTGCAGTTTTCAACCGACTTCAAACCGAGGATGGTTTTCTATGTGGAACTTTTTCTTGGTAAAAAACATTCGGAGGTTTGCCATTACCTGCCCTCTCGGCTATTATTATTGCAATTAGAAAAAACTTTTTCTATTATTTGGTGTTTCATGTGCGGAGATTCGAATATGCGCACTTCCGAATGGTAGTCATGCAGCAACCTATTTCGCTACGGCGGGACGCAGCTTTTTATGGTTACGGCGTAAAACCAAAATCCAATTGGTCTGTACGGTTACGCTGACTACGACATTATGACAGGTCGCCTCTAATCGATTACAGTGTTGCCCTCAGAAGTTCGATCAGCACATTTATGCGAGTATAGTTATGGCACCTTTAATTTAACCTATAACATTTGCTTAGTTTTCGTAGAACCTTATAGATTGTTGCACAGCCCTTCATCGCGACTGCACCAGCGATATTTATTTTTCATCCTCCATGCTTACAATGATTTGTTTTGCTTGTTTGTTAGCCTTGCCTTTATTTTCCACAGATCACTTGATGCGTTGCCTTATTCTGGATTTAAATTCGAACAAAGCAATAAAATATTATTGTTTCCTGGCTCTCTTATTTACGTATAAACTTAACTTAGGAATCTAAAACCAATAGCTCTCTAAAGTTTCTAAGTTAAGTTGAGTTTTGGGCGAACAAGGAACACGTGTTGGCCTGAATCCAGTTAAACTATATCTAAGTATTGGCTAACAAAGATTTTAGTCCCCTTCGCCTATTGATTGTCGGTATTTGTATAAAGATTACCGCACGTCGTGCCGGAATAGACAAATATCGTCAACTTTCTACTTTTGTCGTACAGCAGGTTCGGCACAACAAAGACAAATGTAGGCAGCATACAATACAGAGCAGTTGATTTTTTTGTATACGCAAATACTTTATTTATGGTGACTCGCTGCGTTTTGTATGACGTGACAGTCGAATCCGAATGAAAACAGCAAAATGGGATTGAAATGTTGGATGGCCTCCATAGTGGCTTGATTCCAACGCTATTGAAAATGTTTGGACTATAGTTAAGTAGAAACTCAAAGGAAAACAAATATGAAATATATATTATAAACCCGTTAGAATCGAATTGGTTGTTGTTGCTGTAGCAGCATAAACATCTCCCATACATATAGCGGGAATGCTGTTGAAGTGACAGTCCTTGACCGGATATAAATCCGAGTCGTTCTGGTAACTGTAAACGAATGTCTTTGGGAATACAAATTTAGAATACACAATAGAAGTTTATCATACAGAACAAAATTTTGAGATCCAATTTTCATAGAAGACAAAGCGGAAACTTTCGAAATATTTCATGTAATGCACATTTGCTTGTTTTGATTTCCCTTTTTATGTATGTCTGTATGTTCATGTAAGCTCTTGTACATATCCACGCAGGTATTCATACATATGCATTATAAATCAATTTCATTTATGTATGTATGCACTTATGTATGTTTATTTATGCAAATATGATTTTACTTACATCATACGAGTATATTTATTTTTTATTCTTTATGTTGTTCCTTTTTAGAAGAGCATGTACCATTACTTGGCCGTACCTATAACTCCAAAACACTGCATTTGGTGACAAGTAAGCCAGTGCAAGGGGCAAGCCAAAAAACTGCATTCCCATCTGCCGGCCATAAAAGTCTCGCACGCAAAGAGTTAACGTCTCCATGCTAACTGATAATGAATGACTGATTGACTGAGGCTAAAAGCGATGTAAATTCGCAAGCGCAAGCATAAACGCAGGCACAGGCGCAAGCGCTAATGACGCTAAACTAACGGCGCAGTCATGTTGCGCGTTTACGCCTCAATGCTGCCCACACCACCAACGCTTCCACCACCGCCCCGATACCTAGATACCGATAATGCCATCATACTCATACCGACGTATTTATTCATTTACGTTACTAACATTCATCTACAACTACACTACAACTTCCTTATTTTTGTATACAACACATTTTGATATTTTCACATGTACACACACATATGTATGCACCTAGACTTATATATGTATATACACTTACTATAAAGCAGAGCTCTACTCATACTTTTTTAACTTTTTCTAATCCGCTTTTCAGTATAATTTTTCATAAGTAGTGTATTTTGTATGTGCATAGTGATCGAATCGCGATATGTAAATCTACCATTTTGAAGATCTACCCTACCTTACTTAGGTCTTAGGTCAATCCCGAACGTGGTCATTAAACGAAATGTATCTTTAATTACTAATCAACTAGGCGTATATACCTATATACATATGTATGACATTTATTTATACCAAAAAGATAAAAAAGCAAAGCTAATTCTACGACCAAGTGTAACTGCAAATTAATATATGTATGTATGTACATTTATGTAAGCTAATATAAATAAAAAAAATTATGCAAGACATTTACCTACAGTTCTAAATATTAACAGAAGTGAACGGTTAATATGGCGAGCTTGAGTTTGAATGCTGCGTTGAATTGTTTTACGAGTAGAATGGATTCTACATACATATGAACAAACTTATGTGTGTACATATAAGTGTGCATTTGTATGCCTGAATGTACATGACAAACAACTGCAATGAATAGACCGAATCTTATTCGACTGAGCACGATTACAGACGAAGGAGATGTGAAGTTTTATAAATTGGTCAAACGCCGGTCAATACACTCTTTTGCATTAGATATTATAAAAGCCACCTCAAACGTGATCGGAAATAGGCTTAACACATTGCCGCCCGGTAATAATTTGCTGAAGTTTACTAGAAGACCACTGATTTTAAACTTGAAAATTACTTTGGGAGACGTGCAATAAAAATAATATTCATTAAAATATCATGAAAGTCCTCCGCAAAACTGTGTTCCTAATCCATAACGAAAGTATAAAACTTTGAAACAAAATTAATAATTACTATGACTATTTACACACACAGGCGGCCGCCGTAGCCGAATGAGTTGGTGCGTGATAGTCCAGTCAAAAGAGACAAAAAAAATAGCCAACTAAGTAATTTTAGGAGTATGCGAGTTTATGGTTTTATTATGTAAAACCCATCACTGTGAACTTAAATTTGAGTTTTCGGGGTCGGGGGTTGTGTCCCGCGGCCGCCATTTTGGAAATAAGGGTGCAACTGGTTTTTGCGATTATCTCGTGAATTTCGAAAGTTACGAAAATTTTGTAAAATGCTTTTTTGTAGATAATAATATTATCTACAACTTTCATTCAAAACTTTTTATTGTAAAATTAATAATAAAAAAGTTATAAACAAAATTACGCGAAAAATTAAGGGATGAATTGTTTTAAAGCGTAATAACTTTTTTTTTATTGATTTTATGGAAAATATACATCAGAGCTTTTTTATAGAGCATTCTTTTGTGAACATTTTTGTCTACAAGTTTTTTCCGCTATCTTTATTTAGTCGTATGATTTTGAGCTGCTAAGCGGAGCAACCAATACATTAGCGAAGCGCGTACATGATTACACAGGCCGACAAAATTTAACCAACATTCAGACCCAGAAACCAAACTATATATTTCCAAAGGTTTATGATGCGCTGAATCCAAATCCTCAGAATTGCTCTATCAGCTCTGGTTTTCGAGATATCCTAACCTAAAAGTGCAAAAAACACCATTTTTGCCCATATTTGAGGTTATGTAGCCTTGCAGATGTTTTCTTTCACCGAAATTAAAGGATGGCATCTTTAAATACAAGCCTTCTTTTTTCAAATGGCGTTTTGTTTGCTCAAATATCATTTTTTTTTGCAGAGATATCGCATTTTGAAATTTTCATGTTTCGAAATTTTCCTACACCTGAAAATCGATTAAGATAACATAGACATGATATAGTCGATTACTAATTTTCTTGAATTGAGTCTTATTTTTCTTAAAATTTTGTCTCACACCATAAGTGTGCTGACTCACCACACCCCTACACTATCTAACCTTTGGGTACCGAGTCACACACAGCCCTAACCCCTAGAAACCACCCCTATCATACCGCGAGCAGGCTAACTCACTTAACCGCAAGCAGGCTTACCCACAAACTCCAAATTTACATACTATTAATCCATATATTTCAGGCCCTCAAACCCAAGAAAATTAGTAATCGACTATATCATGTCTATGTTATCTTAATCGATTTTCAGGAAAATTTCGAAACATGAAAATTTCAAAATGCGATATCTCTGCGAAAAAAAATGATATTTGAGCAAACAAAACGCCATTTGAAAAAAGAAGGCTTGTATTTAAAGATGCCATCCTTTAATTTCGGTGAAAGAAAACATCTGCAAGGCTACATAACCTCAAATATGGGCAAAAATGGTGTTTTTTGCACTTTTAGGTTAGGATATCTCGAAAACCAGAGCTGATAGAGCAATTCTGAGGATTTGGATTCAGCGCATCATAAACCTTTGGAAATATATAGTTTGGTTTCTGGGTCTGAATGTTGGTTAAATTTTGTCGGCCTGTGTAATCATGTACGCGCTTCGCTAATGTATTGGTTGCTCCGCTTAGCAGCTCAAAATCATACGACTAAATAAAGATAGCGGAAAAAACTTGTAGACAAAAATGTTCACAAAAGAATGCTCTATAAAAAAGCTCTGATGTATATTTTCCATAAAATCAATAAAAAAAAAGTTATTACGCTTTAAAACAATTCATCCCTTAATTTTTCGCGTAATTTTGTTTATAACTTTTTTATTATTAATTTTACAATAAAAAGTTTTGAATGAAAGTTGTAGATAATATTATTATCTACAAAAAAGCATTTTACAAAATTTTCGTAACTTTCGAAATTCACGAGATAATCGCAAAAACCAGTTGCACCCTTATTTCCAAGATGGCGGCCGCGGGACACAACCCCCGACCCCGAAAACTCAAACTTAAGTTCACAGTGATGGGTTTTACATAATAAAACCATAAACTCGCATACTCCTAAAATTACTAAGTTAAATCTTCTTTTGACTGGACTATGACTACCATTCGGAATTCACAGAGAGAACGTAGGTTCGAATCTCGGCTAAACATCAATTAAGAAAAACATTTTTCTAATAGCGGTCGCCCCTTAGCAGGCAATGGCAAACCTCCGAGTGTATTTCTGCCATGAAAAAGCTCCTCATAAAAATATCTGCCGTTCGGAGTCGGCTTGAAACTGTAGGTCCCTCCATTTGTGGAACAACATCAAGACGCACACCACAAATAGGAGGAGGAGCTCGACCAAACACGCAAAAAGGGTATATGCGCCAATTATATATATATATGCAAAAAAATAAAATAAAAACCGTATTGAAAACTTGCTTAGAAACCCAATGTATGTATGTATAACGTTCAATAGCAGTACAAATTCCGTTAGAACAAAAACAATCAATGATTTGTTTATTGTTATTGCATCATGATTATCACCTAGACGAGATTTCTTGTTCCCGGTCACCTACAAATGTTTAATGAAAACGAGAAATCTCGTTCCCGGGCGTCAATGTGTTAAGGTTGCAAATGTTTAACAAATCTGCGAACTTAGCGCTAACTCGTTTGATTTGTTTAGTATTACTATTTTTGATATTAATGCCTAAATTATTACATTTTTCATACTGTTCATCTGAGATTGGCTGTGTTGCAAGCACTAAACTATTTCCGCTTCTTTGACAACAATTTTCTTTACATTGAGCTGGGAGGTAGCGAGGGTAGTGGAACGGAAGTGACTTTCTCGTTGTTGTTGTTGTTGTTGTACCAGCAATAAACTCTTGTAAACTCGTCTGCCGGCTCATTGGCCGTTACGTCGCTATACTACGGTATGGGCTGAAAAGTCCAGGGCCTATTTGCTTTCATGGTTTTGTTTTTGGCTCAAAATTGGCTTTATTCATCAACGTAATTCCCATCAAGAACAGCGCCGTTATTCCAGCGTCAGTTTCAGTCGTCCGAAATTTCTTACCGGCAATCATTTATTTAGGTCTGCGAACAGTCCCTGGGAGCCAAATCTGGCGAATATGGTGGATGTAGGAGCAATTCGAAGTTCAATTCATGTAGTTTTGCCATTGTTTTTAATCATCAAAACGTTCTTGATTTTGGTCAACAGTGAGCAAACGCGGTACCCACTTTGAATAGAGCGTTCTCATAGTCAAATGCGTTTTTTTACATCTTTCGGTGTCAGCTAACTCACGCAACTTCACTTTTCGATCATTACAAAAGGTTTTTGTGGATTTTTTTGATGTTTTCTGGTCTTGCCGCCGTCCACTTCGTTGTGCATCATCGATGTCTCTACGAACACGTTTGAAGTCAACGAACCATCGTTTTATTGTGGTTTCTGATGGACCGGAGTACCCATAACACCCCGCATACTCTGTTTTTCCATTTTAGCAAAATAGTATGAAACACTTTACAAAAAAACCGTATATGTATCAAATAAGGTGTGAGTGACTGTATTTGTATCGTATGACATGGCATCAAAGTCGAAACGAATGCTAGCTTGTTCCAGTAAACAACCTTACTATTATTTTTTTCTATAAATCTAAGTAAGGAATAATGATAATAAATCTAAATTAGAAAATTATGCAAACGCTTTGGTATTTAGAACGCCATTAGGAAAACAATTTCATTCTTATCTTAACCCTTATGCGTACCCATTTATCTGATAGAAATTCTGCGTGTGCAGTTAAAATCATAATCCTAGATTATATTTAGAGTATAGAAGAAAGCAAGGAATATGTGAAGAAAACTGTGATTGCCACAACAATACAATTGCTTCATCTAACAACGATGGTGAAATGGAACAAATTATTATGGACAAAATAAAATCAGGTGATGCCTAAGCTAGTTATTTTGCATTTTGTTCGCTTTATTTTTTTTTTAATTTAATACGAGGTAGCTCAACTGAATAAATTAAAAATTTTTGTGATTTTTCCTGTAAGTTTGCTGTTCGTAAAACTTGAAAATTGTTACTGGTTTTACGTTCACGTACTTTTTTCGATATTTTCCTCTTTGCCAGCGAATTCTCGAAAATTAAATTACTGGCAAGTTACTGGATAATTTTTAGATGAGCGGACCTAATATTTGTTTTGTTGCAACTGATACAAATTACTCTCAAGTAAACCAGAATGAACCTGTTAAATATTGCGTCCGTTGCAATGACGTATCAGAACGTCAAGTGCGAATTTAGCCAAATAAATGCATGACGTTCTGATACGTCGACTTAAGCTGCTATGGCATATGACCACAGATACATAAGCCTGATCGGTCTACTAAAAAAATCTGAGATGGAATCAATTCCTTGGCAAAACCGTGATTTTTTCCCCAAGCTTCGGAACTTATAGTTTGGTGGGTTTCACATCCATACACGAATGCATTTAAAGACAAACTCATAGTGTTAATACGTACAGGTAAATGCATTACGGGTAAGCGAGTCAGAAAAAAAAATAGATACACACTACACAGTCAGTTAGTAGTTGAATCCTTTGTGTGTTAGAATATTTCGATTTATATTTCTTTTTCTTAATTTACTTATTTTTTCTCTTGTTGCCGTTTCTTTTCCTCATCAAAACGACTGTTGCCTTAATAAACTACCTTTCCGCGGCACTAACCAGCCATTCCGAGGATATCGAGGTACTATGATTGTGGTAAGTTAAACTTGCATATATACATATGTAAGTACTTATGTATGTCTCGCATATATTATACTCACATATGTATGTATATGGGCAAGAGTACGTAAGCAACTTTAATTACTTTTGCATCTTCTGAATGCACATTTGAATATATGTATTGCAAAACGAATATTATTGTAGATAATCAAGTGTGTGTAAAGAATTTGAAAGGAATATTAGTATGAGTATAATGAAACCCATTATTATTCTGTGAGTTCGGTAGACTTCGTATTTGCTTTGATTTTATATAAACAATATTTACTGATGTGCACGTAAGTTTTTAAATTTGTATTGAATTTTATTGCATGCCGATTTCGGTAGAATATCTAAACTAGTCACATACGAATTAAAAACGTAAACTACAGTAACTGTGAGCTCATCATCTCCGCATGCCTACAGACACCAAAAGGAAACACGATTTATTTGCATTCGTACGCTGCAGTAATTTGGATTGTCCCCACCACCAATAGTCGGCGAATAATCCGAGAGGACATTCTTTTAGATGTGAACCTATCTTATCGCTTTTCATTATTGCCATATCATACATCACTTTTGTGCATAGAATTCTATATAGAAATCAAAGCAACTTAGCAAACACTAGCAGTCGTTAAACTGCTAGGCCGCTTAGTACGTGAGAGCAATTATTTTGATTTCTGTACGCCTTAAATTACATAGACCATTCTCAGAATTTCCTTTAGCATTGAACAATCACTCACTCACAAATACAGAAGGGGTCCTATGAGACTTTCTGAGCATAAATATAGAGGACATATCGCTGACACATGCATACATAAAGGGTGTTTTTTTAGTGGTTAGGTTTTCAAGATGAAATAAAACGTATATAATTTAATGTTATGGCCAAGAATTTAGCTTTATTATAAAGATAAGGGTTTGCCATTATGTTTTAAAAATGATGTCGGGCAAGTGGTCGCCGCGGCTGGCTCGAATAAATTCCAGCCGAGAGGCCCAATTTTCGACCACTTTTTGCAGCAATTGGGGCCGTATGTCAGCAATAACGCGCCGAATATTCTCTTCCAAGATGTCAATCGTCTCGGGCTTATCTGCGTAGACAAGCGACTTCACATAGCCCCACAAGAAATAGTCCAGCGGTGTTATATCGCACGATGTTGGAGGCCACGCCACAGGTCCACGGCGCGAGATAATGCGCTCACCAAAAGTTTCCTTCAATAAATCGATTGTTGCGTTGGCTGTATGGCATGTAGCGCAGTCTTGTTGGAACCAAAGGTCGTCCACATCAACATCGTCCAATTCAGGCACGAAAAAGTCATTCATCATGGCCCTATAGCGCTCTCCATTGACTGTAACATTACGGCCGGCTTCATTTTTAAAGAAATATGGACCAATGATTCCCTCTGCCCATAGAGCACACCAAACAGTGACTTTTTGAGGATGTAACGGCGTCTCAGCAATGACTTGTGGATTACGTTCACTCCAAATGCGACAATTTTACTTATTGACATACCCATTCAACCAAAAGTGAGCTTCATCGCTGAAAAAAATTTTCTTCGATGCGTCGCGCGAACCGAACCATTATTTTCGTAATAAATTTGCACGATTTGCAAACGTTGTTCAGGTGTAAGTCTATTCATTATGAAATGGCAAACCAAACTGAGCATAAATCAAGTGACAGCTGTCAAAAAGACCATCTACGAAAAAAGTAGTGCCAACTTGAAAACCTAACCTCTAAAAAAACACCCTTTATTTCGAATCACACGTAATAAATACACCTACCACTACTCCGCTACATCCTTCTCTGCAATCTCTTATTATAGTACTAATAGCTTCAATTCCGTATGGACGTTTTTACAGTTAGAATATATGTATGTATGTAAGTATTTTATTAAATAACACAAAAATGCTTTGTTTTTAGCGGGTGATCCAAACTCCTGGCGACTGGGCAGAATCGATGAGACTGATCATGAGACGGCTGTGTGAGTGTAGCATATATGGTGTAGGTGTAAATATCTTTATTACGCGCAGAAAGTGAAGCGAAGCCAAGTAAGGAGTATTACCCAGATTATGATGAAGGAGGGTTAGCGATAGTGCGCCGCCGTACTGTAAGCGTATGTGTGTACAGCATCTATGGCATCAATGCCAATAGTTGAGTAACTGCTATTTTGCGAGAGCGAGTGGAATTTCTTTCCGAGTATTATTAGACTTTAAGAAAATTATCTCATTCATTGCACTGTTAGAGTTGTTTTATACAAAAAACAACAGAATGGTAATTATACATATTATTTGTAAAAAGAAGAAAATCTAAGTCTAAGGCGAAAAGATATAAAAATATGTATATTACATACATATTTGCAATCGTTAGCGGAAGGTGGCATACATAAATGGGGAGATATTGTCCTTTCTGTCTATGTTCATATTTGTATCTAATAGAAAATGATTGTGTTAGATATTTAAAAGTTTTTTTTTTTTTGTAAATTAGTTTGAACGCAGCTACATATGTATGTATGTATGTACAAAAAATACATATGTATAAACGATTTACACTGGCAAATTATAAAAAAATGCAATTTTTAATGTACGATTTCCCAGCAATTGTACGTATTTGTATTTGTTAAAATAAGTTATGTATATCCACAAGTTTATATGTATACATATGCATGTACACATGGTATGTAAATAGGTGAATATGCGTGTAAATTTCATTTAATCAAGCCAAAGTTTATACAATACCAACTACCATCAATGATAATACGCTTCTTTTTGTTTCTGGTCGTTACAAATAGTTTTCCCAGAGAATGTAGAAGCCATCTCAAAATAAATTGTGAAAGGTGAAAAAAAATTGTTTTTGTTTTGATAAGTATGCAGATTTGACTCCCATATTGTTGTTGTTGTTGTAGCAACATATGCATATACGGGGAATGCTGCTGAAGTGGCATTCCTTGGTCGGATATAAATCCGGTTTGTTCCGGTAACTGTCGTGGGAATGTTGACCACCAGATCTTCTGTTATGGTGTGCAAAGAATTCATGAGGATATTTATTGACTGTATCTTAGTTCGAAATGTACCTTTTCTTTTACTTGTAAACTTTAAAGCCGTTTTCCCCGAAAATTTGTTTTTTTGAGCTATGACGACAAACTTTTTGAAATATCAATGCTAGATATTACACGACAGGGTAACGACAGTAACAACTGATGGCCGGCCTTCGTTACTAGCGCTGCAATTTCAAAACTTTTATAAATAACTTATTATATAAGTTAAATAAAAAACAAAAACAAAAAAAAAATATGTAATGTAAAAGTGCTTTTATGACATTCTTTCACAAGATCAGGATTTTTGATAGGTTTTTTGTAAAATGTAGGGCAGCAATCTAAATTAAATTTCATTATTAGCATAGCAAACAATTTTTCAACTCTTAAAGAGAATTAGAAAGTTGGAATGTATTTATTGTTTTTTTGTTTGTAGTCTAAATATAATAAAGGAGTTAAAAGATAAAATTTGAAATTTACCTTATATTTGTGGAGTTAAAAGATAAAATTTGAAATTTACCTTATATTTTTTTTGCATGAGGGTCGCTTGAAAAGCCTGTGCAAAGTCAGAGCGAGGGCACTACTGGCGCGTATCGAGGTTATGTTTAGTTAGTAGCATCTCTTGGAAGAACACACATCAAATTTCAGCTAGATCGGTATACTTCTTTGTGTTTGGCATTCGTTTGAATCGAGGAAGTCAAGTGATTTCCTTTTTCCATCATGACAACGCAACCAGCTCTCGTCTCAGCAGTTGTGGTCACAAAATTCATGGAAATAGGATTACAATTCGTTTTACATCCCGATTATTCTCCAGGTTGTTCCCCAATTTGAAGAATTGGCTGCTGGGAAAAATATTTTATTCAACCGAGGTGGTGATTGCAGAAACGAATTGCTATTTTTCAGAGTTGGACAAATCCTTTATTCGGAATTATAAGGCTAAAGGAAGGGCCAATATTTCTATTATATTTCATTACAACGAATTATTTGTCATAATTTAGTATTTAATACTGTTTATTTTTTAGCCCAATGCGTAATTAAGCTGAACTCATTTTTACGAAATGCACAAAACAATCCATATAGGTTTGTTTCAACTTGACATTTTTTTTTGTGAATTTCATTTAACACATAAATATAATATGTGCTTAAATGGATGCATATTTTTTGTTGAAAATGTTTGTGTGCCTATAGCAGTACAATTCAGTGCACTTGATAAACTCGCCTTCCTGCTTATTTTTCAATATGGACTATTTATCAAGTGTTTGGTATTCTGTAACAAAAATAAAAAGTTCTTTTTTTGATAAATTTTCAAGATGACAAATTGACAAATAAACGAATCAATTAACTTTTAAAGCAGCTTCAGACATTTCAGAATTGTGCTAAATTGTATACACTAATTAGTGAAATCTAATCAAGAAAGTTTTATATACCACCTTTCTGTAGAGCTAGGTTAAGTTAGGTTTGGCAGCCGCATCGCACCTAGAGACAACGATGCCACTTAGACCACGA
Source organism: Anastrepha ludens (assembly GCF_028408465.1). NCBI lineage: Eukaryota > Metazoa > Arthropoda > Insecta > Diptera > Tephritidae > Anastrepha > Anastrepha ludens. The sequence continues at coordinate 3,183,536 of NC_071499.1, read as the reverse complement.
AATGGGTCCGTTGTGAGCCACGTGGGCTGGGCTACATGCCCCTCTCCGTATTGAACCATCCTGAGCTTTTGATAAAGCGTAAAAGGTTGTTGATACCTAAAGTGTATAGATTATCTAAATACGTTAAGAAGTAGGATCTTAAATATCGGTTGCTGCTTCTGGCTAGAGCTGGGCATGTGCAAAAAAGGTGTTGAATTGTTTCCAACTACTCCGCATTTCTGCAGATACGACAGAAATCATGCGTGTAAACGCCTAATCTCCTTTCATGATTTCCTATGAGACAATGTCCTGTGAGGGCCCCTACTAATAAGGTCCTAATAGACTTCAAACTCAATTTTATAATACTCTTGGACAGACGTAGATTTAGCCATGTAGACTTGGCCATGTTTGCCTAGCAATTTCACAGGTGTTAACGCTAGTCCATCTTTGATTTGCAGAACTGATTCTGTAGAGCTAAAAAACAAGACTCTTGAATAAAAATAAAGAATTTATATGGCTTATTATAAAAAAACGAAAAATGAAAACATTTATTAACTTTTATTATAAAGAAAAACTTTTAATCATCTGAAATTTTTTGTATTTTATCCTAGGAATGAAAATTATATAGGAGTCAAAACGCTGCAACTACCGATGCGTAGCTCGATCGTGTTTTTTGATTTTATATGTATTTAGTATGTAGATAAACCGCACAGTCCGAGACTGTTGGCCGCCTTAGTAATACGTATTATAACATTTATACAATTATTTTTCCTTACCTACGTTTATTTGCTCCCTCTTGGAAAGATGTTTGCGCAAAGTGTTGTCCCTTACGTGCAGTAAGCATGAAGACATTTTTATAGAAGTAATGAATTTCAACTATAAAGCCCAGAATTTCTAAAATAAATGTATGCCTATCTCTATTACCGGAGTTGATCGATTCCGAGCTCCTTTTATAGTTGACCTTATAAAAAGTTAGCAATCAGTTAAACGGGCTTTTTTAATACATTAGAAATACTCCTAGGCTAGAATTTCCAAAAAGTCGTCGTTATAGCCTAAAAAAAGTAAAATTAATTCTTTTCGAAAGCCGTAGCCTTAGGCGAAAAAATAGTTCTGAACATTTTGCTTTCGTTTATCAGATTAATATGGTGAAATGCCTTATTTGTTGTCGTAACTTAATTAAAAAAGAAATATGAAAAAAAAACCCAAAGCCCTCGGACGTATACCTCACCGAGTATTTCTACTTGTATTAATAAAAAACAAGTTTCTGAACATTCTCGCTGCAGCTTTTCTTGGAAAATATTTATATAGAATTTTGGTAGCTCATGTTTTTATAGGGCCCCGAAAATAAAGAATGCTGTTTTAACTTTAAACTATTTTATTAAATTATTTCAAACTTAATTCAATAGCTTTAGATTAAATTATTATCTGGGTTAAATAATAACAAGTCTATATGTATTATGAAAAGAGGGAAACAAATTGATCTTTGAATTAAAACCAATATCAATTGCTTAATGCACCTCTGCGTTTTGTCAAAGTCTCAACAATATAACGTTCAATGCGTAGGTATGTGAAAATTTTCTAAATTTGTTGATCTTTCGCAAGTTAATTTTTCTCTAGAAGTGCCTTATTTCGATTCATCATCATTTTGCGAACTTTCCTTTATATGCCTATATATTTATATATGTATGTATGTATGTACAGATGTATCTCGTAAAACAAAGGCTTTTCATTTGGTGCATCTGCTTTTGCCGTTTAGATTCGACTAAGGCCCTTACAGTTAAATGCAATTAAACAGGAATGCCACATTTGAAAATGCCTTCCGCTCTTTTGCCGTTTCAAATTCGGACCAAGATAAAGGGTTAAGTATTATTATATAGTTACTTTGTCAATATTTTCATGTTTCGTATATGTTCCAAATAACAATCTGGTGAGTGTATCATAACTGTATAGCAAAGCGTTATTTGTATAATTAACACTTACACACTCATGCATACGGTATTTTGGTATTTGTATGTGTGTGCCAAGAGAAATGAATCCTGAGTGATTTTCTTCAATGCACTATATACGTAATAGTATTTTACTATTAAGCCAATGCTATTCAACTAATTATATTTTATTATACAACCTTTAAAATTACCGTTTTTACGTGTAAGATTATGCGAGCAGATAAAAATAAGTAGCTAATAAATGAATAATTAATTGTGTTAATATTTGTATACAATGTCTGTAAATGTCATTACAAGTGTGTGTAAAATGGAGAACAGAAATACATGCATAAATCGATAAATTATAATTATAATTATTTATTCAAAATCTTGTTTGTTTTTAGGCAAAAATTAAGCGAATTAAAAACTAAGTACAATAAAAGATTTAAAACCAATTATGATTTTTCATTCAAATCAGTATCAGAAAATAATTATTAGAGATTCCGACAGATTTGAAAATTCGACAAGATTTGAATATCTTTTAACGAAAGTTGCTGGGGTGGTACTCCTTGGTCAGATATAAATCTGGGTCGTTCCGGCAACGTAGAACCGACTGTGGTGGGAACATTACAAACAGGATTGCTGTGAATTTAGTATAGGAGGTGCTGGACCCAATGCAGGTAAGAAGTGATAAATATTGGGAAGGTAATGGGTTACCTTTGGATAAGTGTCATTAATTTCATTGCCGCTCTTGAGTTCAGCGTAAGAAATCAATGAAATTCCATTTGGCGGTTGGAGGTGCCTCGAACAATAGTGGGGATGGGAAAGACAATAATTTATCCTCCCATGATTAGATGTTTCATATCGAGATATTATGGGTCAGATCTTCAGTCCTTGTAAAAGAGTGGAGTGCTCAATGTCTACCAGTACGTTGTGTAACTGACGGTATCAAAGCCTTGGGAGTTTTGGTTAAGTCCAGTATTTTCACCTCCAGGGAATAAGTAGATGTCAGGAGATACGGCTCTCCTTAGTTGGCGGGATTCCCAGAATTCATTAATGCGGCCACTTTTGCTAAGAGCCAGAAATAAGAAGGTTGGGGGAATGTACGAAAAATAGCGTTATGCTATTCCCTAAGCACCGGTGCTGCTAGATGCGATGAAGTACTAGATAGTGTTCAGAGATTTTAGCAGGGTTATTGCGGCACTCCTTGGTCGAGATCTATCCAATCACACAAATACGCAAGACAGATTAAAAAAAAGAAAACATATGTCACATCGAATCGACAATTGCAGTTCTTTAAATAAATTATGGATTAAAACTTGGATTTGTATCCAAAAATTGAGATGTACGAATGGACGGCCTATCAACAGGATATAAATGACACCCATCAAGTACTAATTAACATCTTGTTACACTCTCGCTTCATAAATACCCTTATCGGAGACCAACCATTACTCAACGCAAACAGAGATGGGGTTGTCTCGTGAAACCCACATAACGCCTCCACAACGTTCCGGATTTTGTGGTATGATAAACTCCCAAGATCCCAATAAATCTTAGTCGGACTTCTGCTGAGGCTGCTACAGTAAAAATTGATATGGGGAACATATATTCGGAAGCATTTATTCATGTCGAATAAACTTTACAGTAGATTGACGAATATATGTAAATAGCATTACACTATATTTATCAAACAAATCATTCTCTGCATCAAACCTGACTACGTTACTCGTATTGCACTTTCTATTATAACAATTAACCTCTCAAACTAGTATTCGAGAACTGTTCCGTTATGGAAACCATTTGCAGTAACAATACGAAACTTTTGTCATAGCAGCAGTAGAAACTTCTGGAGCTACACTTTCACATTGGCATCATGTCCAAGCGATACCTCTTTTCGTGGGGAACAGCTAAGACCAGGCAATTTTGATGCGTTTGGTTGCTATGCTCAAGTATTCGTCCGTAAGAGGGTTTAAATGCTTGTAATCATGCGATCTCTTTTCACAGGATATGCTCCTTCCTGCTTTAGTTTTACTAAATCTATCGCTTGATATTTGAATGAACTCAGTTCCATCTACATCCATAGGCAAATCGGCAATACATTCATTGGCTTTGTTGATTGGCTCTTTGCCGGTTTTCCCCTCCAAGCCTTTGAACTCCGGCTGCATTTTAGTTTTGCGATGACTTTCCCGGCGTGCCAAAGGTAGAGCAAACGATTTGTAGATACGTACAAGTTCATCGTGTGGCATTTCCCGCAGGTTGGGTATGTTTAGTTGACGCTGTAAGAAATTTTGGCAAAAAATATATTATGACTTGGTTATTCCCAGAAATGAGCCTCACCTCAATTAAAATGTTTAACAACTGTTCGTGCGTTAATAGTTCTGCAAACATATAATCCATGTTGTTGGATGCCACTCAATATAAATGCGTAAATACGGTTAAAATAAATTTTATTCTTGATGTTCGATTTGATCTCCATTCATGCACGCATAGTTGCCAACTTCTTGCTTTAAGCACTAGTTTTAGTGGAAATCAAAGCGCCCAATTACAAACTTGGTTCCTGTCATTGCCAGAGTCAAATGCAGAAGTTGAAAGAGTTTTCAGTGCAATGAATACTTTTAAAAGCAAAACTCATAACCGTTTTTTCCTTCTTAAATCAAATGCATTATTTTTATACATAAAAAACGGATAAAAAGAAAAAATTGTTGTGGCGATAATAATTTATCCAGGCACTTGAACAGGTAATCGCGGACAAAAACAACGAGAACAATGTATTTCGTTCTAAGTTTTGGGCATAGAATGTCAAATTCGATTAAAAAATTACTGTTTAGAGTAATAAAAATAAACAAATATTTACAATTTAAAAACCAAATAAATAGAAAAAAATCAAATCAGTTGCTCTATTGATACTACCTGTTCAATGTGCCTTGAACATACCAAATAATATTGTATAAATTGCTACATCGATAGTAAATACGTTTATAAAAATTCTATGAGGCAGTAGTCCGTTAGCCGTAGCACATACATCGTGTGGCGAATACAACCAACAATTCTATGTTTTGTGCAAAGGTGTCCTATGACCCAAGTGAAGCGGTAATCTGCAAAAGATATTATTTGCGCAAATAATATTGAAGAAAACACCCAAAGTTGAATTTCATAGCTTGGCGGGATAAATTTCGTATGGGAAATCTTGCCTTTTAATTATGGATTGGGAGTTAAGCACGAAAAAGCAGATTATCTACTTATATGGTAAACGGAAAGCCGTTCCATTCGCATAATTAAGGGGGAACGCCACTGTGAAAATTAAAAAAAATCGATTTTTTTTTGCATAAATTGTTAGTATAACTACTCAAGAAAATGTGGTAAAAATTTTAAAGCGATATTCGCTTTACTCCCGATTCTATGTGCACTTAAGTGAGCGCCCGTCGATTCGGCTCCGTAGCGCTTTCGATACGATGCTTTATTTCAAACGCGTTTTTCTCCAAACGACTTTTTTTAATACGGGGGCAACGATTTCTCGAAGACTAATGTACCGATTTTAATTTTTTTTTTCAAAATTTTTGTTATCGCATTGGCTATCGTTGTACGTAGCCGATTTTCAAAATTTTGAAAATAACTATTTTTTTGGGCCTGTTGAAAATCAAAAAAATGGTGAAAAACACACATCGAAATTGAAATCTCCACCATTTTTTCAAAAAACAAAAAAAAAAAACGGCTACTTACAACGATAGCCACTATTGTGTATATTAATACAAGTTTTGGCTTTTGGAGTTCAGATAATTATTCATTGTTGTGTCGCTGCGTCCAGATACGCCATTTTTTTTAACTCGTTACGTTTATTTACATAAATTTGCAAATTTTCAATAGTTTTTAATAAAAATTTACATCAACACAGTTTAATACACATATAATAAATTGCCTTTTGTCCGATCCTCGAATAATCATTCCTACTTACAAAAACAAATTCCCAAAAATCTACTATTTTTTGACCTCCCACGGCGGCGTTCCCCTTTAATCGGGTAAGCTAAATCGAGTGTGTCGGAACACTTATATGATATTTCTTTTCTCGCACTATTGTCACGTCTTGTTAACCATCCGCGAGAGCTACAAAATTTTCATGATCATATGTCAGCATATTCGTAGGGTTACGTCCTATTATTAAATTAAAATAGTTTTAGGATACCTGTCTATTAAATAGATTTTAAAATCCAAATCAAATACCGCTATCAGAGTTTCATAAGTTTGATTGAATTTGCTTACCCCATTCTAATTACATTCAATGAAGGTAATCTGTCTTACCATGCTATGTCATATTAAAATATAGTGGGGACTAAGTGTAAAGTGTAAGCACTGAAACTGACAACTAGCAGATGAGATTTGACAGCCACTACTCAGAGTTAATGTTCGCTTTTGTTTTGTTGTTGGTTGCTTTATATTGCTTTTCTTTGCATTGCTTTTACGACACATTAGACATATATTGCGTGAATATTTTAATAATTAATACTAATTCAAAATGTTTAGAAAGTAAGTTTAGTGTTTAATGAGACCATTCCTAAAATTCAGTTATTTCAATTGTCGATATTACAGATTTGAAGAAAAGGAAAGTGTTTCATCGCTTCAACAACTGAAATCTTCTGTCCAGAAGGGTATTCGTGCGAAATTGTTGGAAACGTATCCATTGTTGGAAACACACATTGACTTGATACTACCAAAAAAAGATTCGTACCGCATCGCTAAATGGTTACTATTATTTGTATACAAATGAAATGGTTTTAACTTTTTAATTACTTTTTAGCCACGATCATATTGAACTTTTAGTCACAGGGAGCGGCGAAATAGCGTTCTTCCGGCATCGCGAGGGTCAGTGGATGCCGACTTTGCGATTACTACACAAGTTTCCATATTTTGTAACTATGCAACAAGTAGATAAGGGTGCCATTCGATTTGTGTTAAGTGGTGCTAATATAATGTGTCCCGGCCTCACGTCGCCTGGCGCACAAATGACACCCTCCGATAAAGGAGCTGTTGTGGCAATAATGGCCGAAGGCAAAGAACATGCATTGGCCATTGGCATCACCACTTTGTCTACTGAAGAAATGTAAATTACAGCCTAGTGGTCTGTATGCTTATTAACTATATGTTTTTGTTTTACAGCTCGAAAGTTAACAAGGGCGTAGGAGTGGAAAATTGCCATTACCTTAATGATGGACTATGGAAAATGAAAGTTATAAAGTAAAAATCATAAAATATTAATCCGCATGATTGCAATAGCTAGTCTGAAAGAGCTATATTTAAATGTCTAAATGATTTTTGTATTATAATACATCTATTTCTTTAGCTTATTGAATAAACATTAATTTTAAAGATATTTAATAATATGTTGTGTAGAAATATTTATAAATATGGATTATACAATTTGAAAATACTCAAGCGTTCTTAAGGCGCTATTTTGTGGCGAAGTACGTGAGCAATAACAATGCCTTAGAATACTTTCCGTGAAATGAGGACACGTATGCGTAGTTTTAATTTCACTTTACAATTAACTTGTTTATTCTTAAAATTTTTTTATTCTTCTACCGATTCTTCGGTTTGTTGTGTTTTATAATAGCACGTATGGATAAGCAGATAAGTAAGAATCGTTGCTGCATCTTTTCAATTATATGCCAAAATATGCGCGGGTCGAATCCAAGACCGATTGCTGGTGTGCTGCGTCACCAATTAGCGTCGTTGTTGCTGTTGTTGGTTTTGTATTAGTTTACAAAGCCAATTATCGCCCCAAGTTTATTACTTACTTATTTTTGTTTAGTTTTTGCTTACATACAAATTGATATTCATTTAAATAATGTAGTGTGGTTTCTTGAGGTTAATAATGTAATATCTTTAGCATGCCAAATCAAATGACGTATAAATTGTATAGGGCCATTTTCAACGGCGATTTGAAGGTGACTTTCGCAACAAATCAATTTCTTTGACCGGTCTGTGGAGGAGTCAGTTGTGGGTTAAGGCGTTCCAAAATAAAGGTAAAAAGAGAAAATGCAATAGTAAAGTGGTTTTCCTATGATTTCGTCCTGGTGAACCAACTGGTAAATTGTTGAGAAAATCATGAAAATCTGCGGAGCGGTATGTGAGACTTATGCCATAGCCCAGAAATTGAGCAAAAATTATAAAACTCAGTTTTACCTCTTCTTTGTTTCCTTTTCTTTATCCCCTTCTTTTTTACTGTTTCCATCCTTTTCCTTTTATTTACCTTTCTGGTTGAATTTTTGTCCCTATCTTAATCTTCATTACTTTATCTGTACGCATCCCTATTTTTATTTTTAACTTCAGCACTGTGCTTTTCTTCAGCTATATATTCATCATTACCTTTGTTCTTGTATTAATCATAATCCAAATTTTATTCCTTAAACCCTGCCTTTTCAGTCAGTATAATATTAAAGCATACATTTAGGAGTCATCCCATATATACAGGTTCTAGCATTTGTAACTATTTTTGTGTGAATTTTTTTGCCTTTTACATCAAAATATATTTAATTTTTATACCTTAGAAATATGAATATGAATAGTTTATCAGTAAAAGGGATGTAAAGAAAACATGTTTGCCTATTTATATATAATATATTAGCATGTTCCCTGTGTTATTCCAAATACTTCATGTTGCCCTTGCAGACCCACCAGGTTCAGACTGAAAATCTATATTTTATGAAGAATCTAAATCCAATTGTGCGTCGGGAAGGCTGTCATCAATATTTGATGAGACATATTCAAAGCCAGTACCAAGGCTTACCTCGGCCTCTTCTCGAGTGCGATCTCCATAAAAAACACTAGGTTTCACTGATTAATCTCTATACGCCATCCTTAGGGTGTCGACGCTAATCTTCTTTTGGGCTTCGGTATTCAATTTCTATTAGTTTATTTATTTATTTATTTATTTATACAAATAGTACATAGTAAGACTAAGGTCTTTTGATAGTACTTCAACAATATTATAAAACAAACTGGAATGTTTTTAACATACAAGTTTCTTAATCTAAATTTTACACCAGTTCATTTACAAATCAATCCAATATATTTAACTTAACTATAATAATAAGAAGAAAAAAATAAAATAAAAATAAAAATAGCAGTATGAAAAGAAAAGAAGGATTTAGAAAAGAAAAAGAAAAAAACAAAAATAGTACAAGTAATTAGAGAATGTAAAGAGAAATGTAATGCGCTACTTTAATGCAATCAAACACTTTTAAAATAATTATAGACTTGTGCCCTGAAGTTAGATCTGTTAAGTCCAGCCTTCACAGTGTCGGGTAATGAGTTCCACACTTTAATAGCGTTAATGAAAAATAATCTAGATGATGGTAGGTAATTAAATTTTGGAACGATGAATTTGTTGTGTCTGCGAGACCTTACTGGTATCAACTTCTCTGTCAGATAGGGAGGAGACCTGAATAATATAAGTTTGCACAAAAATATGCAATTCCTAGCAGATAAATAGCTATTAAGGCAACAGCCTAGTAGCCTTGATCTGAAGGCAGAGATATGGTCATATCTGCCAATCCCATATACATACCGCGTGGCGTTATTAAACGCCACATTAAGTTTATGGCAAGATGTGGAGTCGAGTTTGCTGTATACCACCTCAGAGTAGGTGATGAGAGGCATAATTAGCTGGAGAACTAATTTGCGCCTCGTTTTCTCTGGAGTGAATGTTGCGGAGACACACAGCTTTCGCAATGTAGCGTAAATATTCCCCACAACCCTATTTATATGGTCAGCACAGGTAAGTTTTGTGTTAAGAATAAACCCCAAATTTTTTACCTTATCCATAAAGGTAAGGGAACTTGTACCTATCCACAATTTAGGGATATTGTCAACATGCACACCACTATTACATATAGGTAAGACATATGACTTTGACGCGTTCAGACATAATGAGTTATCGTTAGCCCATACAGAAATAGCAGACAAATCACTGTTTATTTTGAAACATAAATCTTCAACGAGACCAATACGACTGGACAAGTACAATTGTATATCATCAGCATACGCATGGACATTCACGTACTGACAAACGGTAAAAACATCATTGACAAAAAGACTGAATAAAAGTGGACCAAGAATAGACCCTTGCGGAACACCAGTTTGTACGTATCTTGACTGAGATGTTAATTTACTGGTCTTGACCTTCTGCGTTCTGTCACTAAGGTAGCTGGCCATGAGCTTCACCGCACTGTCTTTGAAGCCGAAATAGTGTTTAAGCTTCAAACATAATAATTTGTGATTCACTGAGTCAAATGCTTTAGAAAAGTCAAGTAAACAAAGTAGAGTCAAGTCTCCGTTGTCAAAACTAATTCTAATGTCGTCCATTATTTTAACCATTGCAGTCGAGCAACTGTGACTTTGTTTAAAGCCAGATTGTAGTGGAGAGAGTAGACGATTGTTCTGTACAAATGATGAAATTTGCGTGGCCATCAAGTTTTCGCAAACTTTGGAAAATGCGGGCAGTATGCTGATAGGTCTATAGTCACCAGCGTAAATAGCATTTGTCTTTTTTGCGACTGGGAAAACTATAGCCTTTTTCCATGCTGCTGGGAAACATGAACTAGTCAAGCAATGGTTTATTATATGGGTAAGGGGCCCTATTATATATTGTATGACTATACGGACGAATTTTAGCGAGATGCCATCATCGCCTACAACATTAGACTTTATTTTGGATAAAGCTTTCAGGACATCTACCTCACTAACGGTCAAAAATTGAAACTGTTCTTTTAGAGTAGCACAAAGTGAGGACTCTTTTAAAATAGGAGCACAATTTGTTTTCTTACCAACACTAATGAAGTAGTCATTGAGTTCATCAAGGTCAATCTCACATTCGGAACTTTCCTTGCCATGGATTTTAAATTTTTTTAGGTTGCGCCACAGTTCTCTTGTTGGAAGTGACGGATCAAGTTTTGAGTAACTGTACCAACGTTTCGCTTGTCGTATTATTGCAGTGGTTTCATTTCGGACTACCTTGTACCGACGCCAAGAAGTATCCGTCAAGTTTTTTCTCCACTTAGCATAACACTTGTTGCGCTTTCTAATGGCAGCTCGAACTTTCGAGTTGTACCAAGGACATGAACTATTTAAAACATTTACAGAACGAAGCGGAACATGAATGTTAAATATCGAGGATAGGTTATGGTTGAGGAAGTCAAGTTTATTATCAACAGTACTAAGAAACCAACATTCATTCCAATTTATAGAACCCATGTCTGAATACAGGGAATTAACATTCAACGATTTAAAATCACGATACTCGTAGGTGGCACATAAATTTGGACGATTCATCACAACATCTAAAGTACAAAATATTAAGTCATGGTCGGAGATAAAGTCAACTTGGTCGAATTTAAGAATATGTGACAAGTCACATGTTATAAAGTAATCAAGAAGACTAGGTTGTGAGTTATTTGAATATCTCGTTGGTGTAATTCCGTTAACAATACAAAGTCCAGCTGTTGCCAACTGGTCGAATAATAGTAAATTTTTAGTAGAGGTATTTGTATAGAATTGTTTGTCAGCCTATCCGCCTAATGGCCATTCATATGTAGGTAAGCCGAAAATATAAATTCTTAACCGAAAAATAAATCATAAAAATCACGAGCTTGAAATGAGTATCACTGGCATACATATATGGACATACTCGTATGTATGTAGATGAGAAGGTTAAATATATGCACTTACAATATAAATAGATGATGAAAAAGATGCATTTTTCTTTTGTGATAAAACCACCTGTTGGAGTATTGAGGGATTTTCTAAACGTGAACACTACAGTGGATACTTCTGCATTTACTCATACATTCTTATATTACAAATAAATAAATAGCTGGCGTTGGAGCCGTTTTCACGTACACGCCTTTATGCATACAAAAAATAACGGGCAGGGTAATAAGGCATAATGCGCATCATAAGGATTTAATATCATGTATTTATGTATTTGCCATATACATACATATGTATGTACACACTACACATGACAGATAACATCAATATGCGTGTTTTAAGAGGCCCAAGAAAGCACGTGACCTTACGAGGGCATATATGCACTCATACATTTGTATGAGCTTTCAAGGATTAGTGGATAGCTGCATTGAGTGACGAACTACCAAGGAAGTATTTTAGCGATAAAACTGTCGAAATCACGCATTATTTTCGTGGACAATCAAGCAAACAAACCTAGGAAATCATGGCAGGATGCACCATACAGCCGTTGAAAAATACTTAGGAACGATACCCAGTTCTCTCTCACTTAAATGATTTGCATATAAGTTTTTATTTTATAAATTTAAAATGTTTTCAACCTGCGTACTGAGTTAATTTTTACGCCGTTTTAAAGATATTCTAGTGGATTTAAGTCGGCGCTCGAAGATGCCCAATCCAGAACAGTGATCGAGTTGTCTTCGAAAAAATTTTTGTCACACGAAAAGTGTGCTTTGGATCATTGTCTTGTTGCAATTTCCAAATCACCGGTAAATTCTCTTCCGTATAAGGTGGCATTACGTTTTGAAGTAACTGAAGGTACCTGTTCACTTTCATATTACCTTCAATACGATGAATTGGCCCGACACCGTTCCACGAAAAGCAGCCACACACTATTATTGAGCCTCCCACGTGCTTTATGATTGGTGAGATTAACTTGGTACATTTTGGTCACCGTACAACTCCCTATCGCCTGGACCAACTTTATTATTTATTTTTGTTTCATCGCTGAATAAAATGTAACGCTACTGATTTTGAGTCCAGGATATGTGCTCTCGGGCAAACTCAATTCGACTTGGTTATTGCGATGCTGTTACCAATAGCTTCTTCCGTGCCAGTCGACAGTAAAGCCCTGCTTCAGCAAATCAAAGCGCTACTGTTCTTTTCGTTATTGGAGGTCAGGAGCCCCCTTCCTGCGATCCTGTTTTGACAATCAAAGATCATTCTATCAGTCTGGCTAGTAGTCGTTCGTGCTTCTTTTTTCTGGGAACGTTTTCTGCAATTTTATGCGCAGAAAAATATTTGAGAGCATTAAAAACCATGGTTTCTGAAAATTTTAATGGTGTTGAAATATCACTGTAGGATAATCCGGTGTTTTGCAACTCTATGAAGAGCTTGGTTTTCAAAGTGCTGGATTGCTATGTTTCCCTTCGACATTTATGAATCATTTCACTTTTTTTTACTTACTCATCAGTTACAATATAAAACAGAAAACAATTCACAAAATTTTGGACACAGACCAAATTGTTCTTAAGTACGTTTCTCATAAAAATATCAGTGCTCCTACTAAAACGCCAAAAAATCAATGCGAGCCCTTCAACAGAAATAGATAGAAGAACGCATTTCAATGAATGTGGTCACAGCGAATATATTCCAGCGCAAAAAGTACCGTTACGGCACCGTGCTCGATAAAAGATGTGCATATAAGGTCTCCAACGCATCGTTCTTAAGTATTTTTCCACGGCTGTATGTACGTACTTTGTAGGTAAGTGTATATTATATGTGCATGAATGACGGTAAGCGGCTACCAGCAACAGACAGTATCGATTTTTCCAGTCGAGCAGCAGAAACATTAAGCAAAACATCCAATAGCTGGTCGCCAAAGTGATGGATGCCCGGACATGCGCCTTGGCTAATATTTTGATTGTAAAAGGCTCGATAGAGAACGTATCGAGTGACTAACATCATTCATGTGCAGTAGTGAGAGTCAGTTTTGTTTCCGATTGCCTTTAGAAACAACGTTTGAAGCCAATTTGGCTATTTATGAATAGTAGAGGTCAAACTAGCAAAACAACTTTAGTCAAGATGACGAGAAACGCTTGACTTTCTTCCCGACTTAGGTTGGATAAAATTTCATTAGAAAATCAACAACGAATCTTGGTAAAAAGTTAATATAATAATTCGCACAGTGATAGAAGTGAGAGCAGTGCATTTTATACCCAAAAAGTCTCGACTGTCTGTGAAATGGGATACACACACTTTTATTTGAGTATTCCCATTTGAAAGCAGTTGTTATCAATTAAACAAAATCGAATTAAGTTTAATAAGAAAAATCAATACTAAATATTACAAATTTACTTCAATCGGAGATGTAACTACAGGATCTACATATATTTTTAAGTCAGCAAAGATGTGGCTCATTTATGTGAATTTTGTTTATTGTTGTACATCGTAAGGTCACAAATAAAGAAGTTCATAGTAAAGATGAAAACAAAAGCAATTTTCTCTTCAATTGATGCGAAATGATATCCTTGAAAGTTCATCAAAAGCATCTGTTGTATTATTGATTTTACGCACACGAATTTATGTACATATATACTTACGTACTTACGTATGTATGCATATTTGAAGCACGAAAGATTATATTTTCTTTATGTTGTAGCTCTACTTGAATGGCAATCAGCGAAGCGAAACAGGATAAAACCCTACGCAGACAATAGTAGTGCTCACATCGACATCAAAGGAAGCATTTAGTCCAGTATGTATTTGCACATACATGCATACATATAATACATATGCTGCAAATATACATAGTTACTACAAAAACAAAAAAACCAAAAACACAAAAATAGCAAGCATAATACCCTATTAAGCATAAAGCTTCAGCAACAGGAAAAGTACTATAATTCGAATCAAACAATAAGCGACGTGGCTGACGGGCTATACGCAACATGGAAGACTTATTCTTGTTGATAATCAAGGAGTCGACAGGGACGAAGCACAATGCACTGAGGCAAACTGCGCAAATCGCCTACGGTGAGTGGATTTGCCGCATCAGAAATGTTCCTATTATTGTTTTTTTTTGTTTTCTGCATAAAGTTTATTTATTGAATTCAGCACACAGCGTAACTACTAAAAGTAATCAAATCTTGTTGCCTAAACCTATATATAAATATAAATATATGTGCTTTCCTTCAAATAGATAAATTATATCGCCAGCATGGCATTCATCGGGATCCAGCACATGAGCTCCGTTCTGTATGTTTCACTGCACTACAAATGGCCTTAGACACGAAACGCCCAAAGTTCATTACAATGGGCCTCAACGGACTTCATGTAAGTGAATATTAAAGCTGAGTTAAAGATTTGTACTTATAAGCAAAAACAAAGAGATGTTACTTTCTGAAGGTTGGCAATGGCTTAAGGCTGTGAAATTTTTTTTATTTAGTCTAAGAATTTACAATCTTACAGCAAACAATCTTTACTACGATTAGCATCAGAAAAAATTAAGAAAAAAGCAGCCCTTGAAACAGAAAGTTAAGGGAGACAGTTTGACCTCTTCTTCTTCTTGATTGACGCGATAACTGCTTACGCGATGACAAAATTTAACAAAGCGCGCCAGTCGTTTCTTTCCCTTCCTCTGCCTTTGCTACCAGCAGCTGTTATGAATACTTTCAGAGCTGTAGCGTTTGCATCCATTCGGGCGACATGACCCAGCCAACGAAGCCGCTGGATCTTTATTCGCTGCACTTTGCCTATGCCGTCGTAAAGCTTATACAACTTGTAGTTCCTTCGCCTACGATACGCGCCATCGCTAACGTGCTAAAGTCCAAAACTCGTCCACAGAATCTTTCTCTCAAACACTCCAAGCGTCGCTTCATCGGATGTTGTTATCGTCTAAGCTTCTTCGCCATAACATAGAACGAGCATAATGAGAGTCTTGTAGAGTGTTAGTTTTGTTCGTCGAGTGAGGACTTTACTAGACAACCTAGAAATCATAACTGTCAATAGTGACGTTGGTGCGAAACGCGAGAGCGTCGACTGCTTGTTTGATGATAGAAGGAACTTCGGAAGCGGAAGTAAGTTACGAAGAAGATATGTGGAAATATTAAATCTAATACGTTTCAACCAAAAAAGACAATCAATTGCACTACTACTGATTTTATATGCAAAAAATGGCTTAGGATAGACTTACGATTTTCATGAGACTTAAGGTTTATGAGTAAAAGACGAGGAGGATATCACGGTATGGGTTCCCTAAAGTTTAAAGAAGGAAGAGTGAATTTAAGAAAAAATTTTTGTACACTTTCAAAGCCTATTGGTGAGAAGCTGATTGCCGGCCTTCATATAAAAGCAGCATATTCCAGAAGTGGCACAATAAATGATGTGAACAGAAGCTTACAGGCGTTGCTGGTGAATTTGCTGATGTTGAATGTGTTTTTTGACTCGTGCAGCTATTGGCTTGCAAACTGATAGTACCTACAACAGCATCTGCTATTTTTAAGAATTCCTTGGTAGGTGTCGAGCAAGCAGCTACTGCGGCTTGGGCGTATAACGGTAATCGCTTTGTCCATATATTATTCTATTTTATGGTATCGCCTAACAAACGCATCATTTCTGCATACAGTTGATTGGGTCTCTCGTTTCCCAGTTGTCTTTCGTTCAACGCCTGGCTAAGCTCACGTTGTTGGCTGTTGGTGAAAAATATGAATCATAGCAATCTGGGTCGGGTATCTGATCAATCTACGGCGTTTTAAGATTTAATGCAATGACGTGGAAGTCAGCTGTGGATGCTATTTCTTGCGAAGCCGCACCGGCACTATTTTGAATTCTCGTGGTATTAGATTCCACGCGAGGTGTTAGCAATTTTTTGTTTTGCAGAGGTTTACCCTTTTTATGGACGGCGTGTCCCAACTTTTTTCCAAAAAAAAATTTAAATTGCGCTAAAACGATCAGATCGGGGGTCACCACTTTAGTGTCTTTTATTGCGAAATCCTATTCGGAAAGATTAAGGGTCCTTGTAATTATCTTGTGTTGTCAGTTTGGCGGCCTGACGAAAATTTGAGCTGTCTATGCTACAAACTGAAAAGGTTTCTTGACTTGACCTTGACCTGGTACTTTCCAGCCGATGCTAAGAGCCAATTTGACAAAACAGAGAACGTCATTAAATTTAGAAGGCTTCAATTAAGTTGCACAGTAATATCTATGTTTGTATGTACGCATTTATTTGATGTCGCTCAACCACAGTCCAAAACCCAAGTCCAAAAACCCATTATTTTGGGTAAAATTTTTGCGCAAATGGCTTAAAACTGTTTCTCGGCGATACCGCGAATACTAAGATGCCGGTTAACTTCCATTATTTCTGTAATTTTATCGCAATTATTTACATTTTTCTTAGCATCAAAAATGCTTAAACGCAATCGACGAAACCAAAATTGCACGTAATGAGTTGTTACAGTATCGACATCATAAACACCATTATCAAAGAAAAACTTTAAAATGTATTGAATTTTATCTTTGTTGACTCCATTGTTAACACCCTGAACTAACAACTGAATGTGTGTGAAATGTCACCTTGACAATGAACATAAACTTTAAATTGTTTGATCGATACTTGACGAGATATCGATCACCACAGCCATCTACCGAGAAAATAATGGATTCCTTTTTCGCGAAACTAATATAATGGATAATATATTATATTATTTGTTTAATATGTCATTAATTATAATTGCCCTCTTAGCGGTCGTGCTTATTTATTGATTTCTAAGTCTCCAGAGCCCCGTTATGGGCGAACAAGGAAGTCTATTTATTCGGACTATTACAAAGGGCTTTGTGGTACCAAATGGCTTGTCAGCAATAATGTGTAGACAAATAGCGCGACCCGATTAGATATTAAGAATCTTAAAAGGATATTGCAATCAATATTTTTTAAATAATTCCCTATTTTATTTATTCTGCCTAGGAAACCTATTTTGTATAGTATAGATGTAGTACATATGTATATAGTATATACATGTATATAAGTACGAGCACTTTCACATATCCATCCAACTCTTTTTTTACACGGTAGATATGCTGCGTTCCTTAAAAAACTATGTAAAAAATCGTGTAAATATTACATGCGACATACATATATATGGTAAAATTTGGGTTAGGTTCCACACTTTAAGAAATCATGTAAGATGAAAAACTCTAAATATTTTTCCAAAAAATCGTGCAAAAGAACCAACAATGAAATCCATATTACATAGGTGTTTATAAAATAATAATCCATGGCCCATGCTGCTAGTGCTGCTGCCTTCTTATATTTGTATAACTTGTTATTATACAAATTTAATAAATATAATAATAATAATAATAATCCATCACTAAAAATAGTTTTTTTATTCAGTACAAAAATTATTCAAAAACAAAATTCGACTTCATATCGTAATAAACGATCTCGTTATGCAATCAATAATGTTAAAACTAAAATGGTTTCAGGTAATACCGTTACTAGTTGAAGTAGATACAAGAAAAAAAATGGAAGGTGGAGTGAAGGTTGATAAGCAAACTCTTTGTTGTTTACACTTTACAGAACACTTCAAGTTAATAATCGTAAGCAAACCTGCGTAGTTAAATAAAAAATAATAATGTTTGTTTTGGGTAACTCAGTTTATCGTAATTAATTTATTGATACTGTAAGATACCCAAATGGAAGACCGGCAAATAAAAATTTAATCTAACTTGTTCGCTTTATAGGAAAAGCATTAAAAAACAAAATAAATTAATAATTGGCGCGTACACTTCTGTTAGGTGTTTGGCCGAGCTCCTCCTCCTGTTTGTGGTGTGCGTGTTGATGTT
The DNA here is from genome assembly GCF_028408465.1 of Anastrepha ludens. Lineage (NCBI taxonomy): Eukaryota > Metazoa > Arthropoda > Insecta > Diptera > Tephritidae > Anastrepha > Anastrepha ludens. Next base: position 3,165,045 of record NC_071499.1, on the reverse strand, counting down.
GTTGCACAAATGAAGGGACTCCGAAGCCGACTCCGAAGGGCAAATGCTTTTTATTGGCAGAAATGCACTTGGAGGTTTGCCATTGCTTGCCGAGGGCCGACTGCTATTAGAAAAAACTTTTTCTTCATTTCGGTGTTTCACGGATATTCGAACCTACGTTGTCCTAATGGTAGTTACGCACCAACTTCTTCGGCTGCGGCGGTTGCCAAAGCATTAACCACTGAAATAATGTCTGCGTGTATTAGTGACTACGAGTATATTCTCATCAGTTTAAAAACAGCCGTCAATCTAAACTAATTTACATTTCTTTAACGAATGGTATATTAATTACTATTAAGATAAGCATCGTTTACTTTCATTAAGAAACAATATAGGATAGTAAGAATAGAATAGTAAATAATATACTATAATGTGCAATGTTGATTATGAGTCATAAGGAACGAAAACTGCTTCGCCAATAAATATACTTTATGTGCATACATCGCCGGCATCACTAGCTCCGTTATGCATTTTACGCCTATTTACTAAATGTGTGGGTATCTTTGCGTATAGAAATATTGGAAAAGGTCCCAAAAACCCTTTGCAATGTTGATAATTGCCTTCCAGTGACTTATTAAATATTAGCTACTAGGTTGTTCAATAAGTTTTGCGGTTCGATAAGAAAAACTCAATTTTATGGTTTGAAATACTCTTTATTTTTCAGTACATCCTTAACATCAATACAGTTGATCCAACGAGATTCTAATTTATGAATTCTATCCCTGAAGTGAGAATCGGGAAGTGCTGACAAATACGCTTCCACAGCTGTTATGACCTCATCATTTCATGAAAAACGTTTACACGCAAGAGTTTTTTTAGGTTTGGAAATAGATAAAAGTCTCTAGGGGCCAAATCTGGGGAATACGGTGGATGCTCCAACAATCCATGGATTTTAGCCATTGTCAAAATGCTCTTGTGATACGGTGCATTGTCCTGATGAAAAATAATTTTTTTCTTTTGGAAACTGGTTCTTTTTTCACGAACTTTTTCCTTTAGCTGGTCTAAAAGGTTACAATAATATTAAAAATTTATTGTTTTACGAGTTTGCAAGTAGGGTAGGGTAGGTGAAATGGTTGAAGTGCTGGTCTGGCACTCCTCAAGTAGCACTAAAACGCCGTTTTGATACCATTATGAGACCTCCAACAAGCAGATATCTACAGCCAGCCAGAGCTGTTGATATAATGGAGGAGATTGATTCGATTTAGGTTGGCGCACTGCCACAGGCTGTTGAAGAAAAGAGCGCCTAGTGACCTTAGTCGTTTAGCTCCCAAATCCGGACATTTACAGTCTCCTTCCTTGAAAGGTCCCCACAGCTTCTACAAGGGCGGTTAAATGGTAACCCTAGCTAATACACAAATGAAATTCCTTTCGCATCCCAAAAAACTGAAAAACTTCGGAACCGAAAACCCAGGTTCACACCACTCTTTAGCCTCTTGTTTTGATTTAGGCTCATGCTGATAGATCCAAGCCTTATTCATAGTGATGAATCGATGGACAAGATTCATTTTATCCTTTCGAAAACACTTCAAATGGTGCTGAGAAAGTCGTATTCGAATGTGCTTTTGTTCCATTTTTGCGAATGTGGCACTCATTGTGCACACAGCTTTCTGAAATGCAATACTTCAGTCAAAATATTGTTTAGACTGCCCAATAAGATTTCCAGGGTTCTACTACAACTATTTCAATTACTCGACGATTTTCCAATACGACGTCCTGTATTTTTTCTACGATTTCTGGTGTTGTTGCTGTTTTTGGACGCAATTTGATTTTTTCCATTGTAGAAAGTATTGTGACTTGTCGGTACTAATTGTCTTTGATCAGATTGAAATGAAACTTCACATAAGTTGATAAGTTGACAACATAACAAAAATAAAAAACAAATTAGGCTAGTAGCAACGCCCTCTCTTATAGAACCGCAAAACTTATTGAACAACCTGGTATTTATGGATATGGATTCTTTATATAATGGCGTAATCAAATATATCTGGATTGGTAGATTAACGTGGGCGGAATAAAATATAGGCTGATTTCGTTGGCCAAATATTCAGAAATTCTTAAGAACAGGGAGGCGCATTTCGATGTGCCTAAATCCGAGTTTTATATTTAGGCTCGCTTTCTAGGAGCTTGGTCTTGACGATTTTGTTTAATTTAGTAGGTGATACGATGTTTAGAAGCTCTAAGCAATATTTTTGATTCTATTCGTGTACTTGAACCGTAGGATAACTCTTATTTGCTTCTGGAAAATAATTTCGATTCGTAATATCCAATAGTTTTAGGCGGTTCGTTTTTGCAATTATTAAAAACTAATATTGTGCTTTTGCATTTATTTAGTTATATATTTCTGTGAAAGTAGATATTTCATCGTTTTTCATTGGTTTGTGTGTAGCGCATTATCAAGGATGAACGTTTTTACATCGGCCTAGAACCGGAGGATGACTCAGTGTGGTTGCCCGCTCAGTTGTTGCGCGCCACAAATGGGATTTTACCCACAACTAGCAGTGAAGAGACCGTAATCAATGTTTTACGCTTGTTTTTGGCTATGGCTTGTTCCCCTGCGTGCACTTTAAATGGCCGGCTTCTCATCGAGACACTTTCACGCTGTGGCGAGTGTTGGGAATTGGGCTCACGTGCCACCAAAGCCGCCTCACTGGCAGCAGCATCACAATGCTTGCGCACTTTTTGCGCCTTTCTTATAGAAGAAGCAGAAGAGGTGAAGAAGACTGCACCGCCTGGTCTAATGACACAGACACAGGCATCGGCAGTGTACAATGAAGTGATTCCGGTAATGCAGTGGCTATGCAGTCGTTTAGTAGAGCCGGCGGCGAATGGTTCACCCAACAAAAAGCCTGAGAATAATTGCTCGCTTTATTTAACAGAATGCATTTTAACACTGACTTCGGCTTTGCCACGAAATGTCCATGCAAATCCACATTTCACATCATTCTTGTGGCAGAAATTTTGTCCTACTCTGGCAGCAGCATTGGGATCGCCAGGTCGCATTAATTTGGATAAAAAATTCACTTATAAGTAAGTACGACTTATATAATATTATATTTATGTACCAATACGCCTAGAGCTATAATGAATATGAAATTTCAACAGAGATGCGCTGAATATGATTGAAAACGAAGCTCGTGGCTTTTTTACTGGCCCTGGCCTAGATGGTCCACAAGCTCGCTGCGTGTACTTGACTGGAATCCAATTGCTGCGAATTGCAGGAGCATATGGCTCGTTGCGGCCTATGCTGGAGGCACTTTTTCATCGCATGCTTTTGCTGCCAACACCGCAAAATCGTACTGAGCCATTAAAATGTGTTCGAGAAATTCTGAAGAGTCCAGAGCGTTTGATCGATCTAGCGGTTATTCTTTACGTTGATAAAAATACTGGCCAAGGTTGCAGTGATGAAATGGCACTATTTCGACTGTAAGTTTTAAATAGTTATGTCATGAGCGCATATCCATTCATATGCAAAACATTTGCACGCAATTTCAGTATGATCGATGCAATGGAAGAATGCGCTTACGGCATTAGTGCAGGTGCCGGAGTTGAGGCAGGCCTTCAGGCCAGCGTGGAGTGCATGGTGGCACTACTGGATAGTTTGCAAATTCTTTGCAGCGGCGAACTAACTGAATCAATGATTAGCGATCAGGTAATCATAATAAATATGTAACTAAACAACATAAATTCACAGGAGAATTGTCGTCCGTTTACTTATGTGTTTGGTTGTAGATTGTGAGCACCGTCAACAGTCGTCACGAAACATTAAAGGATGCCGATTACACGGGCCCATTAACTTATCAATCAATGGCGCGGCTGCCTGCTCCTTATCGCGATGCGATTGTAGAGTTTCGTCAAAGCGTTTTTGAAACCTCTTCAGGTTCGGACAGTGATGGCGATCATCCAGAACACGATGCAGCTTCAAATGGTTCAGGTGATACAGAGGGGCCTGAAGAGGAGGAGCAATCAACATCGAGTGATGAAACGTCACGTGTAGAAAACCGATGGCCCTACACCCACCTTGAGGCCCCAGTCATACCAGTACGCACCGATATTGACAATGATCGACAACATGCCCGAGATTTTGCAAAGGCATTGCGAAAAGATTTGGTACCGAAGCTTTTACGTATACGCTCCTGCATTGAGGTAGATGAGGCCATGCAAGAATTCGCCTCAGTCGTATGCCAAGAAAACACAATGAACTTCTCCGATTTCGATTATCACCTTACGGCCATCAATGCTGACGGCATTTACTTGGCGATTTATTCATCGTTACTGCTCAGTCTGCAACTTACAAAGGCTGGATACTATGAAGACATGCAGAAAGAGATATTAATTCCTATGTCGGAACAGCAGTTCGTTACATCTGTCCAGAACACTGGTGTTTTAGTGTACCTTTCATCTCCTTGGCTCTGTGAATTATATCAGTCAATATTGGTTTCGAATGGCTTAGAAGCGATGAGCAGGGAGGAACTGGAAGGTACCAATTCACGAAGTGCCCTGGTGGATATGCTTTGTGACGCAGGTGGCTTGGGACCCACCCAGATGCTTTCTGAGTGGCAACGGTTACAGATGGCAAATATAAAGTACACCGACGAACGGGACAACAAACGACGCGAGGCTGCAAAGAAACTTTGCCGGCGACTTTTGACTTGCTGCTGGGATTCGATGGTTATAGTTTTGAGCTCAGGTCTAGGTGATTTATCGTGTAGTAACTCAAATAAATTGATGGCCTTGTCTAAACGTACACTACGTGTCAAGACAAAAACAAACAAAACAAATGGAGAGGCATTATATGCGATGTGTCTGGACGGTCTGCATGCGGTAAATCCTTAAACAATTTATAAATCTATTGAACTTGTAAAATAATAAGATCTTGCACTTTCCTCAACTTTTAGGCGGCTACTTTAAGCAACAGCTTGAATCTACAGCACTTAGCTGGAAAAATTTTAAGCCTTTTGGCATCAAATGTGTGTCAGACAAACGGGCCGAGAATTTCTGCTAGCCAAGCAATGTCCATGGATGTGGTTTTAAATGGAGGCTTAAATTTAGGTTCTTATAGTTCGGATTGTTGGCAGTCAGTGTTTGCTGTGTGTCGTCATGTCAGCCAGCTGGAACACGAAATTTTCAGTTTACAAAATTCATCGATTGGAACGTCGCCGGGTACTGGTCGTCGAGATATGGAAACCGGTGAAAAGCTAAGCAATACAACTCAAAATGATAAGCTCAACTTGTCATCACTTCCTATAGATGACGACGAAACCTGGTAATATTTGTTTTACAGTTTATTTAGCTTATGCACCGACATACATTCCATCCATTCATACATTTTTTTATAATAGAAGTTTGTTATATTATATAAAGTTTACCCAATATGGCATAGACGTAAATGATCATATATGTATTTTTTTACAGCGTTGACGTCTACAGTTTCCTTCAAGCACCTCTACAGAGCCCTAATACTAATATCACATCAATACTGAAGGTTTATTCTGGCACTAATGAAACTGTGCTATTAAGTCAGAGTGACACCTCAAAAGTACTCTGCGCTTTATCGCACCAGGCTGAAAATCTCTTCTCGGATGCTGCTGAGCGTTTAAGTCTCCCGTCGCTGTGCCAGTTTCTGAAAAACCTTTGTAAAGCATCTCGCGAACAGCTCTATAAAAATACAGTTACACGCAAAGGCAGCCGCATTTGGTGGCCAAGCAAGGGTTGGAAGAAACTCGACACTCTACCCATGTCGCTTTTATTGCACCGCATCGGAGATGTTACCTTGAAGGTATTTAAAAGTTCCAGACCGCTTTTGCATATACTAAAGGTATGGGCTATCACTGGACCTCATCTAATGGACGTGAGTATTGCAACACGACTTATGTTGTGCAACAAAAACATCATTGAGGTTTGAAATCTTTCAGGCTTCTTGCCATAGAGATCGTGTTATATCCAAAAGAGCCATAGAGTACATTCATGACGTAATTACAGCACTCTTGGTAGAGCAATCAGAGTTGCCACATTTCCATTTTAATGAGGCGCTACTGAAACCATTCGAAAATCTTTTGAGCATGGACACGTGCGACGTTGATGTGCAGGTACATTCATTCATTTCGTAAATTAAATACTTACAGGTATGAAGTTAGGTTTATTATTAGGAAGATCTCTCGACAGTTGGTTACGAGCAGTTTTCTAGCAAAACGTTGTGAAGGAAAACTTTGAAGCTATTGTCACGCGAGGTTCAAGAACTCATTAAGATTCCTTTTATTTGCCGTCACTAATTTATTACTACAATTCGGAATTCACAGAAAGAACGTCGGTTCGAATCTCGGTGAAAACACCAAAATTAAGAAAAACATTTTTCTAATAGCGGTCGCCCCTCGGCAGGCAATGGCAAGCCTCCGAGTGTATTTCTGCCATGAAAAAGCTCCTCATAAAAATATCTGCCGTTCGTAGTCGGCTTGAAACTGTAGGTCCCTCCATTCGTAGAACAATATCAAGGCGCACACCACAAATACGAGGAGGAGCTCGGCCAAACACCCAAAAAGTTGTACGCGCCAATTATATACATATATATAATTTATTTCGGACTGTCGTGTCGAATTAATAATCCTTTTTAGCCTTCTTTTGATAATTCGAATTTTAGTTAATAGACCAAAGAAAAAAAATATGTGGGAAGTTGCACAGTCAAATTTTAGATTATTTAATACGCAGGGTTGGACATTTTGCACTACCACTCAACTGCGCTATCACTAATTTTTTAGTGGTATTTAAAATAAGGATTTCATTTTCACTAGGTCTTCAGTTTTTCAGGGTTTTAACTATCCGCTTATTGTATTAATTATTTAGTGCATTACCCCGTTCATAGTATGTCGTCTAAGTACAGAGATGAAATAGATATCTCAAATCCGTCTTCAGTTGTTTTTTTTTTTGCGAAAATTACCCTTCAAAAGTGAGAGGAGGTCAACTGTCAGCGCATAAGGTAGTGCTATGAAGTTATGTCTACCTTCTATATGGCATTAGTACGTCTATTAAAAACCTGTTATGATTTGGATTTAAGTTTCCTTACCATTCATATTTCATTATCACTTAATTTCTAAAATTGCATTATTACAACAACAAATGGCGGTAATTTTTATCATGTCAAAATTAGGAAAAAATCGCGGTTATAATATAATATTATGCCAAAAACGATGAAAAGTTGAATTTTAAATGGCAATGCCTAGAAGTAAAATAAGTAAAAATAACAATAATTTGTCTCAAATCGTAAAAATAGTGTTGATTGGTGCTGCTTTTTATCATTGCTTACATACGAATTTGTAAAAAAATCCTATAATAATTACCATAATTTGAAGAGACTGTTGATCACTTTCTTTGTAAATGTCCGGGATTGGAAACTAGACGATTAAGGTCACTGCGTTCTCCTTCCTTCGACAGCCTGGGGCAGCATTCCAACCTAAATCCCATCAACCTTCTCCACTACATAAATCAAAAGCTCTGGTTGGCTGTAGGTATCTGCACGTTGGAGGTCTCAAAATAGTATAAAAACTGTGCTTCAGTGCTACTTGGGAGTGACAGACTGTTACTTCAACCATTTCCACTACCTACCTACAAGAATTGAACAAAATTTAGCTGACCATCATTATTTACATTTTTGATTTTCCGCGTATTTTATTTTATATTGTAGTTTTATTTAACTAAGTTAAAGAGAAAGTATTAGAAAAAACCCAGTAGTTATTTCAATGTGTATGTACATATATAAGTATTCATATTAGGATAATTGATGTGCAGTTTGAATCTGTCCTTACGCAGGTGTTTTATTTAGTAAGAACTTTGTGGATAAGATTTAGCGTTCTTGGATTGTAATTAGGTTATAATTAAGTAATTGTAGTGAAATTACTCTTAATGAAAAATTCCTTTCTCTCATTCAGGATCAAATTGTTGCCTGCTTGTACGAAATAGTGGAAGCACATCGGACGGAAATTCGGTCGGGTTGGCGCCCGCTTTTTGGAACATTACGCAATGCTCGGAGCCGAATGCTTAATATGAGTAATATTATCGACATATTCAGAGTCTTCCTTGATTCGGATAATACACTGGTATTTGCTAATGCTGGTTTGGATTGTATACTCTGCTTATTGTCTTACCTCGAGATATCAGGCGGTGGTGGGCAAAATAGCAATACATGCGGCGAAGAAGAAAATAACTTCCGACCGACAGAATTTTTACATGAAACTCTGCGTTTCCTTGAACGCTGCTCATCCATTTTAGGATTTATGTTCAACATGCCGAAGTGTCCCAACTTTCATTCCACATACAAAATTAAGGGTATTTCCTATACCCACATAATCGATGCAAATATTCCAAACTCAATGGAGAACTTCACATACTTCGGTAATGATTACTTACAAACGAAAAATGAACAGCACATGATATCGTATAGATCGCTGCACATTGACAAGGATACAATCGTGAAGATCGATGAAATGGATAAACCGTCAGGGGTGTTAAAAGTTTGGTTCCTTCTGCTAGATGGCCTTACAAATTCACTTATTGTGTGTCCTTATTCACATCAAGCGCCAATTCTTCAAACAATTTTTAAACTCTTTAAAAATTTGCTATGCAGTCCCGGCATCGATTTCGGATTTTACTGTATAAATCACCTGTTGATACCGATGATTCAGGACTGGCTACGTTATATAAATAAAACTGGTGCTCCATGGCCCTTAATTGAGAAAAACTTCAAGCACTGTTGCTGCATGACCACCGATTTGGTGGTGGAATTCATTGAGAAGTCAGTAACAGATACCAGAAGGCAGTGTGTGCTAAAAACGCGTGTAACCCAAATCGTGCACACACCTCCTAACCTTAACTCGGGCAGCACTTCCAGAAACATTAACTCTGAAAACTCTCTGTATTCTAAATTGAAGTTCGTCACCGAGCGGATTGACGATAATGAAAACACTCAGCACCATAATCAATACGACAGTTCGTCGTCGAGCGAGGAAAGCGGCACCAACATTATTGATTCGCCAACGAAAATATCAGGATCAGCTACGTTGGCACTGAAACAACTACTGCTTGTATTAATAGAGTGCGCTGCCCAAGCACAGGAATCAGTGGCACGAGTGGGCGTATCATGCCTGAAGCATGTCATTTTATCCACTGGCATGCTCTTTAATGAATCACAATGGATGATTGCCTGTTCGGCCATACACCGCGCCTGTACTGTGACCATCGCACCCTTGCGCCAATTGTCCTTTGCCTTCCATGAGAAGTCGAATAGTTTTTATGGAGACTGTGCTAATGTAAAAGTAGCAGCTCGCCGCGATAGTACTATGGATGAGTTAACTCGCATTTACTCATTGGCGCAACAGGTGTTTCTCTCCGATAATCAAAGAGAGCCGGCCGCGAAGATATCCAGCCACTTGGACAAACATTTGACAGATGAACGAAGTTACTCATTTCTTTTGTATCCATTAAACAATGGTTTTAATTCGAATCTAGACAATTTTGTGATTCGTATACCTTTCAAAAATTTGGTTGTTGGCTTATTGGCAAACCAGATGCTTTTACAGCTAGTTGCGAAACTTTTACTATCCCGCTTAAAGTGTGTACCTCAGGCGGTGTCAACGTGCATCTTCGACAATTATGCAACATCAGCTTCAAGTCACGATTATGACTTGGACTTTCGCTCCAAGGAAATTCTATTGCGTTGCGTCAAACAGTATTTGACGAGTTCCCTAGAATTTGATTCCCGCCCCGGACTCAAGTTTTTAATGCAGAAGGTATCCAATATCGAGTATGCAGCAAATTTATACAAACAAATGACGTCATCTTGGATGATCTACTATATTGCTTTAGTGGATTCTTATTTAAATGACATTGTAGTTTATAATCTGGGCCCGGAAGATTTGAACTTTATATTGGAGTCCTGCTCCCGCCTAAATACAACCACCGTTAAAAAGAAGGAAAATTTTGTGCGATATTTGTTCTGTCTACAGGACGCTTGGAATCTTGTGTGCGAGCTATATTTAAATAACTCAGCAATGCATGAAATTGAGAATGGAAAACTGCGTTCTGGAGAAGGCGGAGATAAGCGCAGTTCGCAGCAAAAACTGATAAGCGCCAAACCAATGCGCATATCCATCAACAGCAATAGCGACAATGTCAGCACGTCCAGCCACTCAGAAACGACGGACTCCTCGCCCAATAAGTGTATTCAACTCGAGGAGGAGAATGTTACGATGACAACACTGATCAGTGAGTTCCAACCAAAAAGTCGCAATAATCCTTTCGATACGAACCGTCCGCAGAAGTGCGAATCTGAAGCGATTTCACCGGAAATAGAGCAGCAGCGCGCTTCAAGCATACTTAAGGACTCGAATTACAAGAAAGCTGCTTTAGCTCAACTCGTTGTAGCTTCAATGGAGCTGCTACATTCTTTGCCCGGTGAGGCCGAAGAGAATCTTAAACTTCTAATGACACCAACGATAAGGGAAGCCTTCCGGCTTGTACAGTTGCAAGGCAATGAATTGAAGGTTAATCAATTTTAGGCTATGCTTGTTGAGTTTTATTTTGATTTGTAAAAGAAAGGATTTCGTAATCGAACTTCATTGAGCCCGATTCGAGCATAGGACTGGCAATGGAATTGATATACATACATCGGAATCATATAAGACGACTGAGCGGTACACATGCTGTCCATATACATACATAAATACATAAGGCATTAAGGGACATACATTTATATAAATACATGCATATCCATACGTATATGTGTGTATGTGTATGTGCATATGTTTCTATATATATACATACATCCTACAAATATCACATAATTATGTACATGCATATTTGCCTACATACATTCGTACATACTACATACATTCATACATAAATTGCATGCATACATATTAACATTCGCTCCCCGCTGATTGGCGATACTCGTTATTTCTGCAGTTGTACGTAATTTCGAAAATACTTAATTCAGAAACATATTTAACAAAATTGACAGTAAAAAAATTAAAAAAAAGGTTAGTAGCATATCGAGAAGCTTGAGGTATGAAAACTTGTACCAACAACAATTGACAAATCTCGCCAATCAGTATAGTAGTGATAAAATTTATTAAAAAAATATATAAATGCTTTATTTTTATAATGGGATATTTGCTTTTATGCGCTAACTACAAAACTATGCACGTACAAATTAAACTATATTTTTTAATCTGAGAGTAATACTTACCAAGACCTAATCAGCCTATCCCTAACGGTTTATTGGAATCCGGTTGAGAAGTACAACCACAAGAAACTTAATCATACCTAAAATCCACCACGTTTGAAGCCTACATATATTTGCCTAAAAGTCACTATCTGATAACTAAATATACTTATACATACATATACTACAATAAATATTTAAGTATAAGTCCACCAAACAAACTAACCATTTCATTTTCATGGGATGGCAGCAGACGGCAACACATTTCAAAATAAAAACTCAACACTTTGAGTTGACCAACGAAAATACCAGCACACTCTCGTCCTACATACATTTATGTAGCTCACTAATGTGTACTCTCTTAGAGAAGATTTTGGGGAAATTAATTCAAGGGATAATCACAAAACATATCCATGCAAGCATGTGTACATGTGAATGCTAAAGCAAATGTAAAGTATGCAGAATTTAAAAATGCAACAGTTTCGGCGATTGCCCATAGAAACAACAACGCTTAGGCTGCATTGGAGCTGAGAAATTTTCCATGGTAGGAAATGAAGTAGGAAACCGAACTGAAATAAAATATTATACATATATCGTTGTCAAAATACACAAAGGCGAAAGGGTTAGAAAAACTTAAACAAAAGTAATTTTGTATTCGATTCTATTCGTATTAGCTACAAAAACGAATTTTTTTTGCTTTAATACTCTAATTGGTTATGTAGAAGAGCGTTTTAGTGCAGATTACCATAATAAGTAAAAAAAGAGGAATTTGGAAAAAATGCTGGTTAGAGCCTTTGTGCTTTTTGGTAACCATATGTAAATATTTCATTCACATGTACAAGCGTACGTACATAATTATTTACTTTAGGGTGACCTATTATTTACAAACTCTGAGGTATTAATCTACACAACACGAAAAGTTCTTTGCTCAATTCCATGACTTTTATTGACGCTTTCTTAATACTTTGAAAAGATTGTACTAAAGATGTTGGCACAGAGCCAAACCCTCTTAGCCGTTTTTTGAAGTTTTTTAATATTAGAAATGAGAAATAAAACCCCAGACTTAAAAATATTTACTATTTTTATTATAAATATTGCAATACATGCAATATCTTCGTCTTGCCGCAGTCCAGTGTGCTTGTTGGACTACATTAAAGAGCTCCAATACCACAAATAGATGGATAAGCTTCGCCTAAGAGACTTTCAATGAACATTATTATTGTTATTATTATTATTACTTTGCTATTATTTACGTGATAATATGATGATGATTATTATTATTATTATCGAAATTAAATATTTTTAAATTAAAGTAAGAAGTTTATTCCACCAATTTTTCCACGAATTTCTACTAAATATACTCACCCATTTTTTGACGTCGGCTTTATACCGACAAAGAGCGAAATTTAGATCTCATTCCAATTACATTTTTTGCAAAATCTATTCTAATGAAAGATTTGTTTGGGGTAAAAAAATAAAGTCTCAATTACTTAAAGAATAGCTTTCTTCTAAGAAAGCCAGGTCACTCTAATGGAAATACTTATGCTTTAAATGTCATAGAACCCAGCAAAATGTAAAACTTCAGAACAGTTGACAAGTTTTGATACGAATTCAAATAGGTATTCCACTACACCACACACAATACATACTCGAAGAGAAGCACAACTTTTGAAACTCATTGTATCGTACTTTGTTTTTTTTTTTTTTTTTAATAAATATGAAATAGTACATAGTTGTATACACATTTATCTGAGTAGTAGACCTTTGAGGTGCATATAAGTTCAGAACAGAATTTCCCTCCAACTCTGTAACGCAGGGAATCTACAAGTGAAGTCAAATGAGTATAGAAATTTGTTGATGGGGTACATATGTTTATAGATCTATAGTAAAAAACGTACATGGTAATATAAATAAAATATGATGAATAAGCATGAACCGTGTGCGCGCCTAACGCTAAGTATAAATGCTAAATACATACATATATAAATTTATAAAACTATTATAATGTACATAAACACATCATAATCGTATATTAAAAATTATATTCTAGTTTAAGCATTATTGCCTACATTACAATACATAAACAGTTTATTTAAAAAGGTGCAATGAACCCACGTTGCATAGACGTACATACATACATATACAATGTATAAGATATGGAAGTTGCCTTCGTACACACTACGTATACAAATACATGTGTGCAGAAAGGTAAGTAATTTTAGTGAGATAAGGCACGCGAAACATAATTTCCTTTTTTAGTTATATTTTTAAGGAAATTTATGGTAATAGTATTAATTAGATTTACTGATATACACACAAGCAAAGGAAAAGGGAAAAAGGGAAATTTTAAAAGCGACCGTGACATTTTTTTATTAATTAACAGGGAACTGTTTTACACACAAAAACCATTTTTTTTATTCTCTTTACGTTTCAAATATGTTTACCGTTTTATATAACAAAAACTAAGCTTATACACGTACGGGCATCCTTATGCCATATATAAGTATAATCAAATATAAAGAAAATAAATATTAGTTAAGGTCTTTCGGTATTTCATTAGTGACATGTTTTTTGTCATAGATTACTTACACGCGAGTAACTTACATATGTATGTATACAACTGTAATTTTATTTACAAATTGGCTTCAACTAAAAATTACCGCTTTTAAAGCGAGCATTTTCTAAGCAAACTTACGCTCATACACATAAATGCAAACACCTACTTGTAATAAAAAATAAAATGACAGTGTGAAAGCTGCTCAGCTTTTAAATATAATATTTTTTATGAAATGAGTTTGTATGTATGTGCATGCGAGAACTTTGCTTTTATTTTATTTTCATAGGCAATAATTCGCCGCGGAGAGAGAGGTGGATATAAATACAAAACACTCCTTTTCTTCTCCAAATATGTAGGTTTTGTTGTAGAGAGGCACGAAGTATTTGTACTTACATGAAGAACTTTCGCTGTTTGCACATTTTTTTTATAATAATAAATAATATTATATACCTATCTGGAAGAATACCAGTTCTTCAAGTTTATAAAATGGGACAATATGCATATCTGTAGAAAAATATGCGTCATATATGTATGTATGTATGAAAGCAACGAAGGGTGTGTTGGTGTGCTATTGTGTGTTTAACTTTCGTACTTTTTTATTCTAAAATACAATAAATTATCTACACTTTTACAAAGTAATTAAAATATTATATTTTCGCTTTGAAAACTAAGCATAAAAAAGTTTATATACATACATACTTACTTTGTTGTAAACAAACTAACAAAAATTTAAATGCAAATGGATAATTATAAAATCAATAAAAAAGCGCTTTCGCATTCAAACCCAATTAATTTCAAGTATTTTTATTTACGAAAAATAGCTAAAAGCAACTCGTCTAACGCTTGTTAAAATCTTACAAATAAAAAGGGATTTAAAAAAGTTTAAAACACACTTTTTTTTTATTTAAAAAAGTTTAAAACAGACTTTTTTAAACTTATATTATAAATTGGGACTTGTTAGCTTATATCATAAAAAAATTTGAAAACAATTTTTGCTATGCTTTTGACTTTTTTTGAAAAGTTTGTACAGTTAATAATTGTTTTACTTTAAATAACTTTCTGAGCAACGGTTTTCAAATCCGGCGTCACACATCATTTACTTTGGTTGTCACATCCAAAACGTTAACCAGCCAACATTTTCAATGCAGATACGTTTTCAGTCTTTGTGAAGTCTATGAATTTCCGTCAATTCTCACCTTTTTCTTGCTCTCCATAAATAATCCAATTTTTAAGCAACCTCTTAAGAGAGAGAGGTGCCAAAAACGTAAGTAAACCAAAACAAGCAAGATCGTGCATATTTTCGAAGACGTGGGCTAAATACCCTCTACGAAATTGAAAATTGAAATATAATTATTATTAAATTATTGTTATTATATTTAAATATACAACTTAACATTAGAAGAGATACAAATAGCTCGGTCCCAATATTTATCAGTCGACACTTCCGCTAGGGCTGAAGAGGTGCTCCGCAACTACCTGAGCGGTCGTCACTCGTCAGTGATTTTTCGAGACCAAACATCAAAGCAGAGGAAGACCAAGCAAGGAGTACCGCATGGTGGTGTCCTTTCCCCTTTCTGATCAACTTCTACATCACGAAGCTCCCCCAACCACCAGAGGGAGTCTCCCTCGCTTTTTCACTGCGAGGAATCTTCAACTTCCCCCCACTAAGTAAACGGCGACCCTCTTTATCACCTGGACAAAGGAGGTCAAACTGCCCCTCAAGGTAAAAGTCGACACACCAATTCCGACGGTAAACAATCCAAAAATTTTGGGTGTAACCTTCGACAGTTTGCTCTCCTTTTCAGCTCACACAACCGCAATTGCCACTAAAGTCCAAAATCGCAACAAGGTTCTCAAATCGCTTGCCGGCAGCACTTGGGACAAAGCAAAGAATTGTTGCTATCGACATTTAAGGCAATTGGTCGGCCGGTACTAAACTATGCTACGCCTTTCTGGTCGCCTGGGACTAGCGACACGCAGTGGATAAAGCTACAGACATGCCAAAATACTGAAATTCGGACTTCAACACTTTCACAATGAGGCATAAATGCTCCCTGTAATGGAGCCCAATAAACTGCTCAGCAAGCAGTTCCTGCTAGGATGCTACCGCAGGTCCTACTCATGCAGTCACTTATTTGAGCCAGAGCCGCCTCCTAGGCACGTCAGGAGACACCTTTTAAACTACGCCGACGAGATTCAGGACAAAACTGACAGAAATCTACTGGACCAGGCAGTGTTTAGACAGTCAATAAACAACATTCACCGGGAGACCGTCACCACCTTCTTAAGCTCCCGTGTTATGAATGCCGTAATCGGAGTCTAACTACCACTTATGAAGAGTTCCAGCTTCCCCGTGAGACACGCGTAACACTGGCACAATTACGTTTTGGATACTGTAGCAGGTTAAACTCCTACTTATCCAGAATTGACCCCGACGTACCTAACATATGTCCGGTATGTGAAGGTACCCCGCATGATACCAACCACATTTTCACATGTCCTTTAAAACCGACTCATCTAACACCCCTTCTGGACCCAACCCGTCAAAACAGCATATTTCCTGGGCCTAACTTTAGAAGAGCCAGACGAAGACGACCGGTGATATACCCTACACTGACGGCGCTTCTATTACTGTTAAAACAACAACAACAACCTCGAAAACTTCGGGCGTTGCGGCGCTTGTAAGACATTTATTGCCGTCTTGCTGCAACCACTGCTTAAATATTAGTTTGGAGAAAAAGAAACCCATTATTTTCACGGTAGATGATCAAACAGTTTAAAGTTTATGATCGTTGTCAACTATTGTGCATTTAACAGTTTTTTTTTATAAGAATAATAAAGTGCTAGCCAGGCTTGTAACAGCTAATGAAATTTTGGTTTCGTCGATTCCGTTCAGGCATTTTTGATGTTAAAGAAAATATCGATAATGTTGGCAGTAGCATCGTCCAGGAACTAAAGATCGACCATAAAACAGTTTTAAATTATTTCCGCAAAACATAACATAGTGTATTTCTTTTTCCCCAAACTCATTTATCGATAATGTCGAGTTTTGCCCACAGGAAGTCGGTTAACATTGCTCTATAACGAGGACCGTTGACGGTAACGGGGTCTCCTTTCTCATTTCGGAAGAGACCACCTTGCCAGCAATCGAACCAAATAGTTAATCTTTCGGCATGCATTGATGCTGGGTTGAATACTTGAGGATTGTGTGCGCTCAAATAATGAAAATTTTACTTGTTAACATAGCCGCTGAGACAAAAATGGGCTTCAACCGCATCTTCTTATTTTCAACTAAGACGGAATTTCGTTAATATCTTTTAATAATTTCCACAACGCAGAAAAACCGTTTTTTATCGTTTTAGGTGTTTCGAACGGGATTTGTACCCGTGCAATGTCGAATGGCAGTCACGCACAAGCATTCGCAACGGCGCACACAATCGATTATAATCGCTGATTTCAATTATTGTTTTTAGGAAACCATAAGGTAGTGCAAACAGAACGAGCTATCGCATGAGTGCTTTAGGAAAATACAAATTCAAAAGCCCTAAAACAAAACTGACAAAATTAAAATCATAATTTAATTATTTTACGACAATAAACACTTAGTTTAAGTATTTAGCCTATTAGAACTCACATTGGATCTATCGTTAGACAGCCGCGAAAACATTACTTCCTTCTTATCCGATTATTTACACATTGAGGAGTTACATTTAAATGACTTTTATTAAACAAATACAAATTCTGACGGATTAAGGGACTCGGTTAGATTGAGCGGATGTATGGAAAGAAACGCTCATGAAGGGTATACGAATTATATTTTTCTACAAAAATGATTCATAGAATGATTTGTCAAAGAGTTCGGTTATGATCTGGTCACACAATTCTCATACACACAGTAGGTAAAGCAGTCAGTTTTGGATTCTAAAATCGAGAAATCATGCTAAATCACAAGATATTTTGCAGTGTTTAATATCGAATATTTTTGTTCTTAGTTTACTTTAAGTATTTATTTTATTAAAAGATTTTTAAAAGCGCGCGCAATTTGTATCATCTACTGAATTCAAAAAAATTGCTTTGCCTTTGAAATTCCTCTTATTATAAGGCCTACATAGCACTGCAGGGAATAAAATGAATTTGTTCAATGAGTTTTGCGTGCAACTTAGAGCAATCATTTGCATATATGTATAGACATATTGTTCTCATCTTTTCGAATTCATTCATAATTAGCGAGCTGTAATTATTACGTATGTATGTACAAATTTATTACAAATTTAAAGTATGTTATGTGATATGTGAAGCAGATATAATCAGCTGTATGTCTTTTCATGCACTGATTTGGCATGCCGTGCACTGCTATGTACTACGCATAACCATAAGGCTTTTAGCATGTAAATACATATGTACGTGCACATGTGTACGTACTACATAAGGCTAAACGCGAAGAAACCGAACGCCTCATACGCTGCGTAATGTACCACATGTCATTTGAGGGAAGGCCATTTTCTCTCAAGAAAAATTTGTATCACATTTAAAGAGTAAATGTCAGTGTACAAGAAAATTGTGCAATAATGGCCTAATGGTATCTTGTATCTCATTAAAATTGTATGAAGTACGTATACATATCATTATTGGCAAAAATATTGGCAATAAACCTTTCTGTATATTTGCCATATTTGACTTATCTTCGTCTTGCAGCAAAGCGACATGCTAAATTGAGCAGCCAGAGAGAGCGCACAATATCTGCCATGAGCAGCGAGCAGTCGTGAGTACAGTGAAATTTCACTTTGCATTTCATATTATTTTGGATAGTGGTAACGAAGAGAGTAGATGTGCTGTCTGTGAGTGGCTATATTTCTATGGCTTGTGCTTTGTGTTTAGTATTAATTTTCGTGCGAGCTAAATAGTCCATGACTTGGTCTAAATATTGAAAAAATTTATATATATATATAAAACATCTGTTTCATCGAATAATTGAAAATATATCCATCTGAAAACACCTTTTGTTTCAAAAATCCTTGTGAAAAGTATGGGGATGCGCTAGCTAATTCACATTTTCAAAGTAGTAATGTGTCTCTGACGATTACATACTTGGGCATGTATGTATGTATGCATTTGCTGGCCATCGGCATTGCTGCAGAAGGCATTGTTTGGTTGCTTTCGCTGATGCTGTCGCCTTTGACGCCAAAGTTGACGTTGACGCTGACTCCGCAGTGCCGAATGATACACAAATTTGTATCGTAGTCGATGCCAGCGCGCGTTGCAAAAAATTTGGAAGTGATAAAAGCAAAATATGTATGTGTATGTTTACAAATGTGTGTGTACCCGTGTGCATATATTTACACATGTATATATAGTAAATAAAAAGTACAACAAAAGATAAATTCAGTTCGCTCAAGTCAATTTAATTGAAAGAGTTACAAAAGTGAAATGGTACTTGAAATCGCCAAACAGATGCAAAATAGTAGCATGGCGAATAGTGCGAAAATGTGATACAAGTCGCACAATCAAATTTAAATTTGTGTCATTAGTGCATTTTACATTTATCGATCGAATTCCACTGTTGGCCCACTGCTGGTAGTATTTGGTGTCGGACGCAAGGAGTCAAGTGACGCGTATATGTCAGTGCCCGTCCCTGTTTTTATACGACGCCGGTGCGTCCTATACATTCAAACAAACTACAGTGCACTCGCGGTAACTCGAATAGCCGCTAAGTCGAACGACGTGCTAACTCGAACACATTTTTTTCCCTATTGACTAGTTTGTAACTCGAACAATATTAAAGCGCTATAACTCGAACAAAAAAACAAATTTATTTGTACACACATTCTTTTCAAACATGTACATTTTGTACATACATACATATGTAATAGTATATGTATATAAATTATATGTATACTAGTGTATTGTCCATATGAATATTTCGACGTTAATATCCCGTTAGTTTTCTGGGAACAACATCTTGCATTGACCAAATTGCTTTAAATTTGTCATTTGTAGTGTATCAGTGCATCGTAAAAGGTTGAAGTGTTTAACATTAAAAGAGAGGGCTGAAGTCCTTAACAAAATTAAACGTGGATGTAGTGTTACTTCTCTAGCGAAGGAATATGGGGTAGCCAAGTCCACCATAAGTCTTATAAAAAGGAAAGACAAGGCAATTTTAAAAGCAGTAATCAACACGTTTTTGGGTCCTGGGAAGAGGAGAACTTTAAAAGCTTCTGAGTTTCATAAAATGAAAGCCGCTTTATAAAATTGGTTTCTGTCCCAAAGAAAAAAGAATTACCCAATAAGTGGACTCATCTTGAAAGAACATAACATGAAAAACATAATTTACAGGTCGAATTTACGCTTTATGATGTTAACAAATGGAATGATGGTGCCGAATTTACCGACACAGAAGTAATAATTGAAACTAGTGATTCTGAGTCTGAGTTTAACAACACAACTGAGACATGTGAGCGGATATCATCTGAGGAGGCAGTTAGCTCTATCAATAAGGTAATTCAGTGGGCCACAACTGAACAAGTAAGCCCCGCAAAGGTTAACACTCTTCAATTGCTGCGTGAAAAAGTCATATTCAACATTGCTGCAGGCAAGAAAAGACAAACACACATTACAACTTTCTTTTCGGCCTAACTTTTCTGTTAAAGCTGACTTTTTTTGTGTAACTGACACAAAGACTGCGAAATATTTGATGAAAAATATTGAAACGAATTAATTATTTTAAACATATTCATGTTCATATACATATGTAAATAAATAAATAAATTTAATTGAAAAAAATCGATATCGATGACTGTTTTTTTAACATAGCACACTCAATTGATAAGTCGAACAAATTCGATAAATCGAACAGCGCCTGTTTTAATTAGTTCGAGTTATCGCGAGTGCACTGTATATGTATATTTATGGTACATTCATACACATCCAAATACATATAAACATACATGCTTACATACACAATTTATTTTTACAACACAGTAGAGTACTTTTAGTGTTAAAATTTTTGGTAAATGCGAAATGGCGCAAGCCTTGCACATACATACATACATATGTACGTAGGTATCTGGCTCCGATTTTTAAACAAACTACGGATTAAGGAGTGTTAATTGTCAGTTCCTGGACATTTAAAGAGTTTGAAGTGGAATCTAAAACCAGCTTATGCCAAAAAGGAAGAAATAACGTTAAATAAAGTGGCTGACACTGCAGCTAATGCCACCCACAAGCGAGCTACATATTTATCTGCACCGCAATGATAGTCTCTTCAGCTTTTTCACAATTCATCAGCATCTGTGCCACCTGCTTTCAATAACCGAGTGCTTCTAAAATCAAACTAAGGTAATTGGTTTTCAATCAAACATACAAACAAATGTAATAGGACTATGAATAAGTTCGTGCGGGTTTTTTTCGAAATTTGAAACTTTATTGACGTAAAATGGTTACAAATTTAATATTCAAAATATTGTCCATCGCTTACTACTACTTTTTCCCATCTTTCTGGCAATTCACGGATTCCCTTTGTGAAAAATTCGGTTGGTTTTGCCGCAATCCACGAATCGATCCATTTTTTGACTTCATCGTAATTACGGAAGTGCTGGTCAGCCAGGCCATGTTGCATCGATCGGAAGAGATAGTAATCGGATGGCGCAAGGTCTGGACTATACGGCGGGTGGGGTAGGACATCCCATTTGAGCGTTTCTAAGTATGTTTTGACCACTTGTGCAACATGTGGCCGAGCATTGTCATGTTGCAAAATAACTTTGTCGTGTCTATCGGCGTATTGCGGCCGTTTTTCTCGCAGTGCTCGGCTCAAACGCATCAATTGTCGTCGGTAGACATCCCCCGTAATCGTTTCATTCGGTTTCAGTAGCTCATAATACACAACACCCAGCTGGTCCCACCAGATACACAGCATAACCTTCAGGCCATGAATATTCTGCGCCGACGTCGATGTTGAAGCATGGCCAGGGTATCCATACGTTGCCCGACGTTTTGGATTGTCGTAATGGACCCACTTTTCATCGCCAGTCACAATTCGATGCAAAAAACCCTTTCTTTTGTGCCGTTGAAGCAGTTGTTCGCATGCCATAAAACGGCGTTCAACGTCTCTTGGCTTCAATTCATACGGCACCCAATGGCCTACCTTTCGGATCATTCCCATGGCTTTTAAACGTTTGGAAATGGTTGATTGATCAACTCCCAAAGTTTTTGCAACCTCTTCTTGCGTTTGAGCCGGATCTTGATCGAGCAATTCCTCCAATTCGGTATCCATGAACTTTGGCGGCGCACCCTCGCGTTCTTCGTCTTCCAAGCCAAAATCACCACTTTTAAAGCGTGCAAACCACTTCTGGCACGTTCGCTCAGATAGAGCATGCTCACCATAAACTTCCACCAAGATACGATGACTTTCGGCTGCTTTTTTCTTCATATTAAAATAATGAAGAAGAATTCCCCGCAAAAACACATTATTTGGCACGAAATTCGACATTTTCAAGTGTGGTAAAAATATTGTTGTTTACGCTTCAAATAAAAAACTTATACTGACGTTTGTGCCTTACGACAGTAGCTCTCCAATGAATGTTTGGAAATGTGGATCGATGGAATAATAATCAAGTTACGCCATCTGTTGTAAAACCGCACGAACTTATTCATAGTCCTATTATTAATCACAATGTAGCTAATCCTACGCGTAAACACATACACATGTAAAAATATTTCTGTGGTCACAAACAATAACCGCTCAAATGGCCAGTTTGGCAGTGCTCGTTTAACTAAGCTTTGCAGTTAAATAAGTTTCAACGCCCAATTTGGCAGGCTTAAACTCAGTTTAAAAAAAGCACATACATTTTACAATATATACTCTATTTACATATCTACATATAAATATAAAGCAATAAGTTGTTATTAGTGCTTTCACATTTAAAGTCTGAATCTGGATTCGTGTCGCCAAATCCCTGAGCGTGAAAGTTGAACTAATAAAAAATTGTTTTTCGAACGCCGATATTCGTGAGTGTGTGAGTAGCAGAATTTGAGCGATTATATCCAGCGTTTGTTTTTTGCGAATTTGAAGGTAAATCCAATATTCAGAATATTCGCGTATTGCTCCCCTCGATTACACAGCCAGATTTTCAATCTCCGAAAAGTGTATTTTCAATTAATTTATATTTTGTTTTTTAGGTATTTAAATCTTAGTCGATAGTTACTCTACTTTCCTTTGTAAATAGTCTGTAGGAAACTTGTGTGCATAGACTAAGTAAACAAATAATTAATTAGTGCAAATAATTGATTATTACTCCCTATCCTGCTACCAACGGTAGATGCCGCATCGAATTCTTTCAGAGCTGTGTCGTTTGAATACATTCGCACAACTTCACCTAGGCAATGAATTCGAAGGTATTTGAAGTTGCTTCCTGATATTTCCTATTTATTATTTATTGTATGCGTATGTCCGAATCCGCCTTAGCAATTTGGCTCTAGTTCAACAAAGCGCGCTTTTTCTGGTTTTTCTCAAATCCAAGAAGGGGTTTTGGCACTTGGTGTTTCCTTCCTTTTCCCCTTATTGGGTAACGAATACTTTTAGGGCTGGAGCGTATGGCATGATTTAATAAGTATTGTTCTGGACATTTAATCACTGCACTATATGCACTGGCGATATTCGCCATCGCGCAAAGCTCCATTAATCTTGAATACTCGAAAGGCTGCTTTATCGCATTCTATTATTATCCAAGTTTCTGTGCCATACAATAAGAAACGTCTTGCTGCCTATTTAGTTCAAAGTATCACTGTTCGATAATGAGAATTTCTCTTGGCCTTCAAATCAGTATTAATGTAAACTTTAAACCAAGTTAAATTTATAACTGGCAACAAAAATGTGAACGCATCCTTTCCTCATTTAACTTCCATTCGCTTTGCTTCTTTATCCAGTTTAGAAGAGGCAAAAGTTTCAACGCAGTTATTGAAGCCGACGATATCAATGCAAGTCAGTCGATTTACTTTTCTGGGAATTTCACAAAATACTCTGAAAGAAGCTGGAACGCGATTTTAAGCAGTCAGATTTCATTGCAGTTGGTGCATATTGCCACACACAATGCGCGTTCATACATTTTTCCGACCATATTTCAATGACTCAGCAGGCAGTCCTTCGGCTTATGCGGCTATTTAATGTATTCACCACTCACGATATTCACTATTCACTCTTCCTTATGATCAGATAATGGGAAGCCGGTTCCAAGGTCCCCAATGTTCCCAGAATATTGGCAACTAGATCACCATTTTTATTCCTGCATGGATTTGCTTAAGTATTTAAATTTTTGCTTCTCTTTAAGTAGCGCCGATCCATTTTGCAAAGGTAAGGGTTCGCTGATGTCTAACGACTTGCTCGGTGGCGCTCACACTGTTTAAGTCGTGGTGTGTAAAATTTATGAAATTTATTGCCAAAATTTGTGGTTACAATGTAATAAATTGTATCCGCTATAAAATACATATGTATATGTATTTATGAAGTTAAGTGCATATGTAAAAGGCAATGATAACCTTATTTACGGGTCAACTATGCAAGCCGAACATAAAGTTTGTGCACTACAGAATGCCACTGGATGGGAATTGCTTTCGACTACAGATGCATATCTTCAGTTTTGCTGAAGAAATATTTTTAACTTTTCCCAGAGTGGAAAAATCAACAAAGCAATGTTATTGCGGATTTGAGTTGATGGGATCTAACCCCATCCAGGTGATAGATTGTTCACTAAACAGGGCTAGTTTAGACAGGCCTAGGGTCCGGCATATGAAGGCACCACGCACGACACTAACCACCTTTTCACATGCCCTTTAAAACCCACTCATCTAACACCTCTTTGCTTTTGGATCCAACCTGTCGAAACAGCATGTTTCCTGGGCCTACCTTTAGATGACAGGTGATATACTCTACTCTGACGGGGCTTCTATTACTGCTACAACAACAACAAAACCAACCCCCATCCAGATCCCTTATTTGCCAAAACACAAACATCAGGAGGTTCAATAACAAACAGAGGAATTCAATAAGACCGGAGACTTTTTTTTATAAATAAAACAAAACAAAATTTGAAAAAACGTTTTTTTTTTATCTCATCATGTTTTTTATGTATGAAATACAATATCCGTTAAATACCTACCACGACTCCTATGGTAACACAGGATGCCATACCTAAATTTTTTCATGAATTTTTGGCATAGTTCGGGCTATATATCATTTATAATGTGTATGATTCTGTTCTTCAGACCATAGTTTTTACGTAACCCCAGAGAAAGAAGTTAATTTTGGTCAAATCGTAAATATCGACGGCCACTTGACCTCGTTATTTGGTGAGATAATGAGTCCTGGAAGCTCCATACGCAAAAATACAATTGTTTCATGCGCTGTAAGACAAGGGGCACCGTCCACACATTATAGAAGTCCATGTTATCTACTTCAGGTCCTAAAAAGTTTGTTATCATAATAATGATAACGTTCATCGTTCACAGTAACAGAGTTATAATTTTCGACGAAATACCTACGGTGACTCTACCGACTCTATCAACCTGAAAACTATACCATACTATACTTTTTTCTTGAATGACGTTTGGATTTTCTGTACCCCAAATCCGGCAGTTTTGCTAGTTAACGTATACATCATTTAAGGGAAAATGTGCCTTATCGCTTATCACGAAATTTTCATAAAACGCTCCATGACAAAGTTTGCCAGTTTGAAAAAAATTACCATATTACAATTGATTGCTGTCAAAGATATGCATCACCATTGAACCACCCTATATTTTCATGCAAGGAATGAAATTTCATGTGGATTGGGGTAGTGTGCCTTGCCCCTATATAATATTCGCCCAACTATATTCTGCATAAGAGTTAGCACCACTATTTTTCAATAACTCAGACGGGAGCCCTCTTCAGCACCGCTGTTGCTTTCTTACTACGCAATGACCAATTGACCATTTCAATTCGCCACTTATTTACTCACTTAATATCTGATCTGTTCCCTTAGCATAGAGTTTGTATGAGAAAGCAACAACAAACTTAACATCAAGTTTAAGTGATTGGAATCGACCTGAAGCGAGTTCGTTTATAGCTGCTTAGTTCGCATGCAACTTTCTTTGATCAGTACTTCCAACTATTTCGATTTTTGGAAATAGTATAAGAATATATTGAAAATAATTACAAATAAAAACCCAATAATTTATTAAATTTATTATAAATATTTACTGTATGTATATTTTTTATTTGGTTCATTTTGCATGATCGCTGTGAGGTTCTCCAAATACATACATATGCAACCAGCAACTTCACTTGTTGTTATACCCGTGCACATGTACCGAAGGGTATTATAATTTTGTTCACATAATGGTTGCATGTAATAGCATCGAGATAGATACACATACGAATTAGTGTGCATAGTGTCCATAGTGCTCAAATGAAATAAAGACTACAATGCACCGTTTACTATCCAGTGAGAGTTCGTAAGGTCTCTCTAACTATCCGCTTTGCCTGCCTCTGTCACGGACTTTCCATTCAGTGTCGTAGGAATTCCATGTTCTCCAGTCATGATTCATGGAATCTAGCTATCATGTCCTTCATGTCCTAGTACCCAGCTCAGTAAAATAGTGAAGAATTCTATGAGTTTGTTTGATTCCAAAAATTAACAACCAACCCAAATTAAGTTTTATTCAAATCTGGGCGTGTATACAAAGTTTGGTCCGAACTGAATTTCGTCTCCTTGTTTCGTCTTACTTGTTTTATTCGCGAATTGCTAAATGGTTGGCGAATCGAAAGCAGATATTGATTCCTTCAAGCGCACTCCGTCACGCAAACTTGAATGGTTGCCTGCCTGTCTTCAATAAGACAACTTTTAGTTATATACTTGTACATTCTAAGCTTAAGGTTTGCAATGAAGGTGCAACTGTAATATTAACGGAACGCAATACCCGCGTGCATGGTATGCCCTTTGCGTAAAGTCTGCGCCAAAATCAAAACTGGTTTGAATGCCGTATAACTTTTACGCGTTCATTTTATTTGCGATGCATTTAGTACAGTTAAGAGCATCTTTTAATATCGTCTGATCGTAATGACATGCATATTACAATACTTATAAATAGCCGTTTATCTTGTAGAGCTGCCTGAGGTATGACTAATTAAATGTGCAAAAAGTCAAAGTCCATCTAAGCAAAGTGTCTAGCGGAGTAAAATTAAAATTTCTGATTGGAAATTGCAGGGTTCGGAGAAAACAGTTGCAGTTACTCAAAGTTACGCCACATTGGCTTCGCTTGTTGGAAAAATTAAAAACTCGTTTAATAGCTCGCCAGCCCTTCCCTTTATGTCATTTGTTTGGCATGATGCTTATTATTATTCGCTAAATTTGATTTTAAATGTGGGTATCTTAAAATACGAAATACGAAGATACGAAAATAAATACATAATTATAAAATTATTGATGTTTTCAATTTTCACAGCTGCTGTAGGTATCTACGGTAATTTCTGAGAAGTCTTGATGAAAAGTGGGTATCTAATTCAAAATTTTTTTCTGTAACTCAGTCGGAGTTGTTGCTTTCATGCTGGTCGAAAACAACGTATCTACACTGCCGGGTACAAATACATTGTTTTAAAAAGTATTCCTGATCGTTTCAGTCCTACGGCCGCTTTGTTTCTAATTTGAACGTTCATATTTACGTTCTTTGTTAGTAGTAAATGTAGCAAAATTCGATATTATAATGCTCTAAGATTGACGTATATAACGTACAAATTTGTTACTAAGTCTTTCATCCTAATAACTATTTTCGCTGCTATACCTTTGCTCTAAGTCGTTTTTTTCACTACGATCATTTCTGAGTGTGGCATTCAAGAGCTAGATGCAGCATTATTTCTAGCAAACTTAATTTTTAATGTGAGATTTTTAGAACTACTTAATTCTACTGTAAATATAATCGTGTTTGTTGAATAATTTTACGTTTCATTCGGCAATTGTACAGCTTTCACAGTTTCTCATTAATATTTTCTTTCAGATGCCTGGACTCGTCGTTTTTAGACGGCGCTGGTCAGTAGGCTCAGATGATCTCGTAGTACCAGGAGCTTTTTTGTTGACTACGCATCTTATTTGGTAAGATATATGCATACACATTTAGTTAAATGAGTAACTGAACTTTAACATTTTTGCTTTTTTATAAAGTTTTGTAATAGTGTTGCTGTCATTATTGGTCTTCGAATACAACCTTGCGATTCTAAACTTGAAGTTACTTTTCGCTCTGCAGATCTGTTATTTAATAATATTATTTTGTAAGTATTCATGTGGATATACGATTTGCTTAAAATAATTTCTACCAATTTTTGTACATGTTGGATATCGCAACGAAGGTTCCGTTTGCGTTGAGTCTGGCATCTGTGTCATATCTATGCGGGGTAGTATTTTGGACTCTGCCGCCCGAACATCGATCAACCTTTGGATATATCTAAAAAGCAGTAAGTGTCCATATACATATATACATACATACATGTATTCATATGCATGATAAATCTGTGCTGTTTCCATATGTGACCAATGTCGGTGTGAGTAATAGGGCCGTCACAATGGGTCCGCTGTGGCAACGAATTCGACTGTCAACAAAATAGATTATGTGTATTTGTGTCGAAGGCAGTACAAACGTGCCATACGTCACGCCGAAATGCACAAAAACTGGCAATTTTCTACCTTTGCCGTACGGCAAGTGCGGCGAACATGTCATCTTTTTAAAGAAGAACAATTTTGGTCGCGCGAAGTTCTATCGATGTATGGTCGCACTAACCGTCTACGACTATCATAAATTCTATATTCGTTTCAATAAGCATTAATTTTATAATATATTTCACAACCGACAAAAAACTTTTTATACACAACGAAATATAATATTTGTTTTAACGACAAGAACATCTGTTTTTTACATGCAGCAATACTTTCATTCTGGCAACACGTCAAATGCGTTGCCGCAACGGTTGCAACCCACCCATTATGACAGCCCTATAAATCCTTGTCTGATTTTTTGTGTAACATTACGCGAGTTTGGTCCCAATGAAAGGACTGCCGTATTTAATACATTTTAAGAAGGGAAAAGCATAAATGAAAAATTAATAAAAGCAAAAAATTTTAAATAGACGAAAAAAATGATGTACAAATGCGAAAAATCGTATGTAACTGTGACAATATTTTCGTAAATATTTGTCGCAAATTATTTATTTATTCCCACTTTCATATCCACAACAGAAAAAAAAGTTACAATATTTTTTACTAACAACCTGCCTTCAATAGCAGAAGCCTCTTCTATGCGCCACTTGCCCGCTCGTTATTTTTATGCTTGATTAACTTGAGGAAAAATCTCCATGTGAAAGCAACAACAAAGTTATCGAGTAAGATTTACTGCGATCGAGTACGGTTATACCTCATAAAACTGGTATTACTCACTACCTTACAAACAAATGTAATTTTAAGCAGCTCTATTCCAGTGCTGCCAAGATATGTTCATTTATACCAGTTGCTTCATCTATTCGCCGGTTGCTAACGCTTGGCGAAAAGAATAGGTCTCAAGTAATTCTTTTCAAAATATGTAAGTTATGATAGATGAGCTAATCCGAAATTACTCAACACTTAAAGCATGGCACAGGGAGCGATAAGGTTTCTTATGCTTACCAGGTTTGGTCATCAGCTAATGTGAAAAACCAAATTGTACGAATACCTTCAGCTGACACGTCACATGGGACTCCCCCCATTTCTCACGGATTCACACACTCGTACCAACAGTCGTTGTGCAGTTGTCAACGAAGCAACGTAAGCGTCGACTGAGTTGATTTTTTCGTATATCAGCAACATAATCTCAGTTTTTTTGTAAACAAACCGTTGTCATGATCAATGTGACATCAGCCCGTAAGCTGATTCTTTTAAATTCGCTGAAAGTCGATTGACGGTCTGATCCTCTGAGAGGCTACACCTCTAAAAATTTGTTCACCATGTACAGGTATGTACCTAGTGCCACTGAACAATTCTAATAACATACAGGTTGTAAGGGTATTCATCTGAACGCTTAAATTCCAAGCAATTAAACGACCTCGGAAAACAGCTGTCGACATATATATGAAAAGTGATTTACACAAATTATGGAAGTTTAAGGGCCAATTTGTCTAAATTGGGATGTTTAAATTCATTACAGAAATATTTCTCGAGGTTATTCATAAAATAGAGGGTGGAAATATTTAAATTTCAGACAGCCTGCAAATACTTTATTAATTAATTTCGCTTGCTGGTCTTTTCGGACCCATTATTATAAATTATTTGGTTCACAAACACACCTAATTAAAGTCTCGCACAGCACAGATTCATATGTAAATATGTAGGTATACTTATATAATGCATATTCGTACATACACGCGTATGTGTCTTTTTGAATTATTAAAAACCGATTTAGTTTTTTTCCTTCCCCATAGTGGTAATATTTTTTGATATTACGTGGCTGGTATTAGGTACGATATGGTTGACAAACTATTATTTTGATGCACCCATCGATGAGGCCAAGAAGATCTTCATGGGTAATTATAATTATTTCATTTTTAAATATAGCGTATTTCATATTATTGCGATTTTATTCACAGCCACCGTAATTTGCAATTGGGCATTGGTGTTCATAACTCTTATTACCATTTGGTGTACATTCGATGCTGCCGGCCGTTCATGGGTCAAAATGAAAAAGTATCAAAGGTCAATGAGAGAGACTGAGTCTCGCTTCAATTACAAGCGCAGCAACAGCATGAATCGTAATTGGCGCCAACGGTCAGTTCTTATCTACGTATAGTACAGTGTGCACCACCTAACGTTTGAAATTTGAAATAGCTTTTAGTAAGAAACCAATGTTTTTTTTTTGTTTTCAATGTGAAATTTTTTATTTGAAAGTACAATCCTTACGGTTAATTATATATGTATATATATACATAATTGACGCTTACACCCTTTTTGGGTACTTGGTCGAGCTCTTCCTTGTATTTGGGGTGCGCGTCTTGATGCTTTTCACAAATGAAGGGATCTTCAGCTTTAAGCGGACTACGAGCGGCAAATGGTTTTTTGAATGAGAAGCTCTTTCTTGGCAGAAGCGATTAGAAAAAACTTTCTCTCAATTCGTGTTTTGTGCCCGGGGTTTCGACCCATTCGACCCTCAAGCCATTCGGCTACAAGGGTTGCCGATTAATTATGGAGTAGTATTTCACTGAAATGATTCCATGACTGCTCCTACAAGAGCCGTTGCGATGAACCCAATTTTTCAGCATATTTTCGATTGAATGAACTACGTTTGGTCAATAGCTGCATTAATTTAATTTTTTTGTGAACGCCAAATGTTGCTTAATGAATCGCGAAATATTTATCTTTAATGACTCCTCACAAATAACAATCCAAGGGAGTCAAATCGCAGTGCTGGAAATGAACTTAGTCGGAAAAGCTGATTTTTCGGTAGAAATGATTTTCTTGCAGTTTCCGAAGGTGAACCACCATTTCAGAAGTACTTTTTTTAATATTTCTTAACATTGCTGAAGCGTAAATGGACTCATTTCGAAAACCGCAGATGTTAACTTAATTTTCTGTCTTAATATCAATGAATTCAGGTTGGCACATTAAAAATGAGCAATGGTTAAAGTTTCAAACGTTGGATGGCCCACCCTGTATGCACTTATATATTTCCTATGAAAGTTCTTATTTTTTAATAGTTCTTATTTACTTATTAAACATATAGTACATACATATCTACTCAAATACATATAGGTATGTAAATTTTTTTCTAAATTATTGTAGAAAAGTGATGCGTGCGTATCAAGACAGTTGGGACCACCGGTGTCGTCTACTGTTCTGTTGCATGGGTGGCACAGATCGCAATCGAAACTCCTTTACCGATATAGCCCGCCTGCTTAGTGATTTCTTTCGGGAACTGGACGTGGTGCCTTCAGATGTTGTTGCAGGCTTAGTGTTATTGCGAAAGTTCCAAAGAATAGAACGCGAAGCCGTTGTTCGTCAGGTAATTTTATTGTAATGCATTTATTGCGCCCATTCAAAGGAAAAATGAAGGTCTAGCTGGCTGGGTCTTAATTGTTTTCTTTTTAGCATTTACTCGCCTACAATAAGTGGGGTCTTTTTTTTTTTTTTTTTTTTCTACTAATCAGATTTTAAATTGTGGGTGGTAACTTTAGCCAAGTATTGTGCGTGTCTTATCTTTAAATGCATTCTCACTATGACATACAATTAATTGTAGCCTCATACGTGGCATATACACATTTGACAGGGGATTATGCCGAGATTCTCCTCCAATGTGTGGTTTCTGTTTTATTGGTTTCCATAAAATGGAACATTATTATTTCAATATTTCATTTCCGGAGTGGGGTTTGAACCTATGAGACACTGCCGGTATGTAATGCGCAAGCCGTCCCACCCGAAAAAATGTTAGTAAATAAAGTCTCATTTAACGGTATCAGTATTACATTTATTTTATTTTATAAAGCCATATATGTAATAAATGTTGGTTTGCATCAATGTGTGTTTAAGAAGGATCTGGTTTGATGTTGCACCATAGTTTCAAAAACATCATCTGAGGGGAACGCAAATATGAACAATCAACCAATACTAGCCGTCTCATTTTTAATATACTCGTATATAGGCGAATCCAATACTACAAAATTTAAATGGTAAATGTAAGAACAAAAGTTCCTTTAAGAAGGAAACTGAAGCTTATGTAACAATACATGGGATGAAATAAAAATTTATACAAACTGATTGGAGTTATGAAAATCGTCATTTATTTGTTTTCTTTATTAGTGTTCAATTCCAAAGCAAAACCGCATTTGTTATTGAAACAAAAAATGTTCATGTCTCAATTTCCAATTATAATCAGATAAGCCAATTTTCTTTTCTTCTACTTGTAAAACTGCTAGAAGAAATATAATAAGTTAAAAATCGATCTGTCATCGTCAGTAGGTTTAAGGGAGCATGTGAAGAGGTGATTAGTGTCATGAGGGGTATGTTCCCATGCCGGCTATATATGCCTAATACTCTAAGGAAAAGTGGAGTTAATGTGTCCCAAGACATGATTCGAGGTCGTTTACGCGAAGAAGACCTCAAACTCCGGAGCAAAGAAACTGCTGCTCTCATTATCACACTCACACATTGAAAAAATACTTGTCCATACAAGGGCTAAGGAATATTCAGAACGGAATTGGACAGAGGTAATATTCACATATGAATCTTGCTTTTGAGCCAATAGTTGTATACGTCGATCCTGGTGTACTGCTGATAATCGACAACTTCAACGAACTGTTAAGCAACCGAGAAGCAGCCTCTCCGAAAAAGGATTTGGCCGTTTATTTGTATGCAGTTTTGATGAATAAAATTTACCAAAAAGTATTATTACCGTTAACTACTAAAATGTTTGGAAGAACTAGCCAACCCTGGATTTTAAAAGAAGACAATGATCCCAAGCATCGAAACGGAAGGTGTGAACAGAAACAACAAAATGGGGTTAAAATGTTGGAGTGGCTTACAAAGTCGCCTGATACCAACTCTATTGAAAAGGTCTGGGCAATAGTTCAGCGAAAGCTTAAAATAAGGATAACTATTTTGAAGAAATACATAATACTTCAGACGTAAGAATTGAAAAAAAGTTTCTTATTGTTATCAATTTCAAATAATCTTTTCACTCTTCGAAAATGATTTTTGTTCGTATTGCAAATTTCCCCCAGGACGAAAGGGCTAATTATATTGCAATCGACAAAATTCGACGGAGGTTAGGTTAGGTTAGCCTGGTTGGCAACAAGCCACGCTAGGGACGATACCAGATGGAGACCGACCTCTATGAATACCGAAAGTAGGCATC
The DNA here is from genome assembly GCF_028408465.1 of Anastrepha ludens. Taxonomy (NCBI): domain Eukaryota; kingdom Metazoa; phylum Arthropoda; class Insecta; order Diptera; family Tephritidae; genus Anastrepha; species Anastrepha ludens. Next base: position 3,131,347 of record NC_071499.1, on the reverse strand, counting down.
ATGTAGGATGCCAGCGCTTTTGGCGAATCTAAGCAGCGCTGGAAGATCCGCTTTTGAGACGTCCTCCAGACCCTCAAACAATGGAGTTCCATGGCATTCGATGAAAGGGCTAATTATAGTTCAGTCAGTATCAGAAATATCAGAGCCTGAATTATACCTCTAAGTAAATTTGTTCGGAGTTCAGACCAGCGTGTGTTCGGATTGCCGAGATGGTACTGTAGAAACTTCAATGTACCATCTTTCGGAATTTGAGCTTAGCTGTCCTGTGAAATATAATTTCATAGATATGCACATTTATTTATCGATAAGTGCTTATGTATTGCTATTGCATTCCAAATCTCTTGTAATTTTTTTTTTTTTTTGTATTTAGCGGAAAAATGGCACGTACGAGTTCTTGAGTGGTGTGCCAATTACTGACCGCACTCAGTTCCTAGCTTTAAACGATGCAAAAAACTACGATTTCTTCCAAACTATCATACACTACATGCATTTCGCTCAGGGTGCCTACGGCTGGCCAATGTACTTCATAATAAACCGTTCGAAAATGTATAATTTGCTACCTGAGTTAAAGTGAGTAAATAATTACTTTTGCCTCTACAAACATTCATATGTATATTTTTTGTTTGGAATTTAGATGCTTTACTTGTTGTTGCCGTCCCCAAACTGATACGCCCCCTATTATACAGGACAACTGTTGTTTTTGTAATTATGCCGCCCTAAAGAAAACTTTGCAAGCTGGTGATATAGAAATTATCTACGCCACCTACCATGTTGATGTGGGTGAGACGCCGTTTTTCGTGGCTGTAGATTATACCCAAAAAAAAATTGTAGTGAGCATACGTGGGACACTCAGTATGAAGGATATACTCACCGATTTAAACGCAGACGGGGAAGTGCTGCCACTCTCACCACCGAGAGACGACTGGCTGGGCCACAAAGGCATGGTGCAGGCAGCTATTTATATTAAGAATAAATTAGAGGAAGAAGGACTGATCGAGCGTGCGTTAAGTCGTAATCGTGATAAGGGAACTCACACATTTGGATTAGTGTTAGTGGGCCATTCACTTGGTGCCGGAACTGCGGCTATATTAGCCATACTCATGAAAGCAGATTATCCGTCGTTACAGTGTTTTAGTTACTCACCACCAGGTGGGTTGCTCAGGTAAGTGACTGCTTTAAAACATTCATGGCAACGCAATGAGTATATTTTTTGTTTTAAAGCATGCCCGCGGTGGAATATACAAAATCGTTTATCACATCCGTTGTGTTGGGGAAGGATGTAGTACCTCGCATCGGCTTACACCAGATGGAAGCTTTGCGTGCTGACTTAATTAACGCTATCCAACGAAGTGTTGATCCCAAAGTAATTAATCGTTAAACAAATTTCTGGTGACATACTTACAACTCTGCATATTTATGTTTTTAGTGGAAAACAATATCCTGCTCTGTTATTTGCTGTGGCTGTGGACCCGAACCCACATCTGTTGTTGAGATGTCCGGCAAAGACACCCATATAAATCAATACCAAGAAGTAGGAGAGATAATTTTTAATAATATTTTAGCACTATTTATTTTATTATTTTTATGGCTTGCTAGCAAAGAGACTCAGCACGTGCAACAAGTGCGCATCCAACAGACAGCTCTATTGCTTTGACATTACACCAGGTGAGCACGAATTAAACATCATGTATATGTGAAGTACAAATAGTAAATGAAATATTTTCTTCTTCATTTACTTTTAAGCCACTATACCCGCCCGGGCGCATAATTCACATAGTGCGACATCATCCGAAACCAGAAGAGTAAGCTTCTCTTTTTTTTATTGTACATTTTTTCAATATGTCATGTGTGTATGTATTTGAGCTTTATTGCCGGCGCGTTTGAATTTTGGAAGAGTTTTAAAAATTTTAAGTTTAAGCCATGAGCTTTAGGAATAACGTTAGCATTCATTTTCTCTCTGGTCGGAACTCAGACTGCACTCAGTCTGTTTCATTACTTTTGGATTTATTTTAATCTGTGTTATGCCCACTCGATTTGTGATTATTGCGTGTTAAAGAGAACACATTTTGCCCAAAAGCTTCATATCTAATCCTAACGAAGACGAGGCAGGCGTACATGAAGTGTTCCGCAGTCTCATTGACCGCCACTGTAGCAATACTCCAAAACAACTTGTTTTATTTATTCAGTCTATTGAACACACAAAAACTTCTTACAGAATTATTACCAAATTTATATAAGAGCTAGAAAATGGAGTCCCGTAAATTTTTAAAAACATCCATTGAAAAGCAAAATCAAATGGTACATTGTTCGAGATCATGCTAAGTTCGTTTATACTCGAGGCGTGTGTAATAGGGGGTTTTTAAAGGAGTAATTAGTTTTGCGGTCATCGTAGCCGAATAGCTTGGTGCGTGATTACAATTAATTCGGTAGTGCGTAGATTAGAATCTCCGTGCATGACGCAAAACCATAGCCATGAAAAAGCTCCTCATAAAAAAATATCTGCCGTTCGGAGTCGGCTTAAAACTGTAGGTCCCTCCATTTGTGGAACAACATCAAGACGCACACCACAAATAGGAGGAAGAGCTGGGCCAAATACCTAACAGAAGTCTATGTGCCAATTATTTATTTGTAAAACATTTTTTTTACATTTAAAGCAAGACAAGTTTTAATGTACCAAAAATGTAGGTAATCTAGTTCAGTCTGATGCTGCACTGAATTCTAAAATCTTCAGTATATAACTCAAAAATTAGCCTCGTAAAAGAAATGACTTATATTGCTGACGAACAGAATAAAAATAAAGGCCCTAATATACTCCCTTGTGCGGCCCCAGATAACGCTTTTAAAGGCTCAGAAGCTCCCCTTCTATTGTGACTAAAAAGTGCTTATTACGTAGGAAAGATTTAATTTATCGCAGAAAAAAAAAGTAATAATAATAATAATAATGAAACCCCAAGTACACTAACTAACGAATTAAAATTGGACAGTGTTTTCTGCTATTACAAAAACAACAATAACATCAATAATCAATTGCGCATATCGTCCATTGTTAGGTCAGAACTTAGATTACCGAGAGATGCGTTGTTCAATAAGTTTTGCGGTTCGATAAGAAAGCACAATTTTGAAATACACTTTATTATTCATTATAGTCTCCCTGCACATCCAACGAGATTCCAATTCATGAACTCCATCCCATCTTTTTCCTCCTTCAGCTGGTCCAAAAGGTTTATTGTTTTACCAGTTTGCAAGTAATCCACAAACGAAATTCCTTTTGCATTCCAAAAAACTGATGTTAACACCTTGTTGGGCGATTTCTGAAGACGAACTCGTTTTGGTGCCGAAGAACCAGGTTCACACTACTCTTTAGCCTCTTACTTTGATTTAGGCTCATGCTGGTAGATCCAAGTCTCGACTATAGTGTTGAATCGATGCACAAAATCTATTTTATCCTTTCGAAAACGCTTCAAATGTTGCTGAGAAAGTCGTATTCGAATGTGTTTTTGTTCCATTGTTGCGAATGCGGCACCCATTGTGCACACAGCTTTCTGAAATGCAATACTTCAGTCAAAATATTGTTTAGACTGCCCAATGAGATGCCCAGGGTTCTACTAAAACTCTTTCAATCACTCGACGATTTTCCAATACGACATCCTGTATTTTTCTACGATTTCTGGTGTTGTTGCTGTTTTTGAACGCAGTTTGATTTTTTCTATTGTAGAAAATACTGTGACACGTCGGTACTAAATGTCTTGTAATCAAAGAATGAATTGACGGATTGAAATGAAACTTCACAAACGTTGGTATGAAGAGTTTACCAACATAACACTCTCTTATCGAACCACAAAACTTATTGAACAGCCTAGTATTAGAGAGTTCTGGTCGTCGTGAGGGAGTAAATTGTATGTGTGTATTATTCGGTTGTTTCCGGAATCCATAAACCCACTGTGAAATATTAATGATCAAATAATAGAAAATATCCTTTCTAACGTTCGCCCCTGAGCAGGCTATGAAAAGGCTACTCTTCGGGTCTTAGTAATGCTAAATTTCGTCATATTCGAAAAAGTTACGAATTCGTCAAATTTTGTGAAATTCGAAAACAATGGTAGCCGACGACTTTGTATTACTACTACAACAACAACAACGACTTTAACAAAATATATGTATTTTGATACATTTTTCGTTTTTTAAGTAAATAATTAATTTGCATATGAAACGGGTTTCAATATAATAGTTTATTAACATTTCAGGCAAAAGTACGACAGCGGTTGGAGGTAGGCAAAACTCACCATCGAAAACTAGCCTGTAGTGCTTCCATCTGTACCCATTTATTGTACAAGTGCATGGCTATAACTTATGGCATGATCTCTGTATAATACTGATTTGAATAGCCCTGTTCGTATATAAAAATAAAGTTGCATATACATAGTATACATTCATAGGTATATATGTATGTATGCATAAGTATTTGAAATTATAATAGTTTTTGACGATATTACCCACTTTTAATGCCTATTTTTCGTCCATTATGGAAAACGATGATTTGTAGAGTTGCATGATCTCCAAGCATGAAATACATACGAGTATTGTGTATAAGTATATGTGCATTATGGCAGAAGAAGAAGAATATGATCCTCTTACAATGAAAATGTATTTCCGAATTTCTTAAATAAATTTTTTTTGCCACACTTGTTAGTCTCTAAATCTAGAAGTCTAATGCATGTAAGCGTAAATAGTAAAGAAACTTCCTAAAATCTACAACTATTTATGTACATATAATACTATATAGAAATAGATATAAATATGTGTGTGTACATGTATATTGCAATTAAACATGTGAGTGTATTTTTTATGATTCCAGAAGTGTTCTAAAGAGTCATGAGCCGGTCTATCAGGCCATCTGGGCTGACACTTACGATTTCGATGAAGTTCTCATATCGCCGGTAATGCTGCAGGACCACATGCCCGACAAAGTATTGGCGGCGCTAAAAAAGGTAATTGCCGGCGCTACTGACGGTAGCAACACTTCGCTGTGTAGTACTGAGTCCTAGATATTAAAAGTGAATTCTGATTTTAGTATTATATTAATTTTTCTAAAATGTATATGAAATTTTTAATTATTCCTTTAAGTCGAATCAAAGCTTGCCTTTTTTCGCCCTAGTATTATTGTTTACTTTGCTCTCTTTTTTCACATATACCTACATTTAAGCCATTTGAGCCAGAGCTTATTGTTATTCAATTATAATAAGATACGAATATCACAGAAGGGTGCGATTTGCCCACAATTAATATATTTTTACGTTTTGAAGCTTTAATCAAAAGTAGAAACTAAAGTATTCGTTTTTCATTCAATTAAAATGTTTTAACTTATTTTTTATGTATTATTTGCCTATTTATTATATTTTGTAAAACGTTTCATTGTTTAGAAAGAACATTTATTAATAAAGCCGTTATACATATTTGATATTTGTCGATTTCTTCCCCCCTTCTCAAAAAAATATTGAACTGAAGGCATGCATCCGAATTAATCCTTAAAGCCGTTCTGCTTATTAATACATATGCACAGTTACATATACATATTTATGGCCGTTTCAACTGCAGCTGTAAACCACCTCTCATACACATATACATACATACATACATGTATTTATACACAACTCCAAACGCAGTTTGCTAGATTGCGATTATAAATATCTTCATATATGGAACTTATTTGATTTATGTATGCACGTGTACTTGAGTGTAATTATATACATACATATATATATATAAGCAATCCTTTAGCAGATCAACATTAACTGCACACAATTACTCGGCAGGTCGTGCGTAATAAAAATCGATCCGTAAAGGCATGCAAACCAGATCGTACTTGTAATGTCGATTCGGCAATATCCTCTCACATCTCTGCATCTCTTAATTGCGATACAAGGTATTATAACAAAAAATATAATCTGGTTATTTATCTTAAAAAAACAAAACAAAAAACATATTGTTTTCTTTTACCTATGTATGTATGTAAAATTTTATCTTTATGATACTATCCCTCGAATATACCAATCACTTATTTCAATTCATTTTCGCATCTACTTATCCGAATAAGAAAACAAGCTTTTCGATCTTACGCTTCAATCTATGTACTCAATTAGTATACGTTTTCCTCTCCATTGACTTTTCTAACGCCTTTAAACCCTCCTCAACTACCAATTAGTATAAGGAAAGTGCGATGTTTGCCTATTGTGGTATACCAAATTATTTTCCATATTACACCCAACAAATCAGCTAAATAAGCTAATATATCTTCCCTCTTCATTCACACTTAGTCTTTTGTACATACGCATGTACATATTTACTGCGACTTCACAGTGATTGTGTGCACGCCCGCTCCTTCAACTAATTGCTTATATTTTACATAAGATTTAATTGCGATATTTCTTTTATTTGCTTTTTTTGGCGTTTTCGTTGGCTTTTTTGTTGTGGCAAAAAACAAAAAACTTCTTCAAGCAATACTTCGTTTTCTGTCATAGGTTGTAACCACGAGTGGACCGCGTAAACCGCAACGTCAAACCTCGAATGCCTTCTCCACCATATCCAACGATTGTAATCATTATGACTTCGATGTCGAACGTGTATCGCCTCTGGGCTCTATCGACCCGATAAGCATTTTAAAACTTGAAACCAACTTTAAACGATTGTCGCATAGCTCTTTTCCCAACATAAGCAGCTCTATCAATTTAACACCTACAACACAACACAAAATCTGTCATGAAACCTCTTTTGCCAATTTACAAGGTCCATTGGATATGCAAACGATAGGCACGCAATATTTTCCTGGACAAAATTCGAGTAAGACGTCATCTATTGCTGGCAGCATTTTGGGCCGAAGCCAGCTAAGTTCAGCTCAATACGACATATCAGTAGATGAGAGCATAACAACGGTAACGCGCCGAAGTCCTTCTGTACCGAGCGAAACTGCCACGGTGATCATAAATGATCCTGATCAATTACCCATTCAACGCTTAAAGGCTGTTGCTTTCGACATTGATTGCAATTCTAGTATACTAGTACAGTCGCCATCTCTTTATAATGCACCTAAAGGTATTTTACATCGTCAATATTCGGCACGCGTTGAGAAGCGGAAGCGTAATATGCCCATAACAGCATTGCGTAGGGCTTCGGACGCCTCACGACCAGTAGATTTATTGCATGATGACTGGCTCGGTTTGGCGCCGTTAGCTAGTCCTGAAACGTTATCTGAGATCTCTAGTATTTCGTCGCGCACAAGTGCTCCCATCAGTTTAGCTAACAGCATAGAACGTTATTTGCATAATTTAAATTTGAGCGGTGAGAGTGCAAACGGACGTGTCATGCTCGAAGACATATTCGAATCGCAACTGCATACCCCAAAAATTATGCGGCGGGCACCAAAGTTCAGTGAGAACCTGTCAACCTGCGCAGAGGATAGCCGAAATTTAGATCAATATAAACGTATGGGCCGAGTGTTCGTTACATTTCCGCCCATATTTGACAACGTTTATAATAATAACAATAATAACAATCAGCAGTCCAGCTTCGACTCGAGCGATGATAGTTACGAATCAGCGCAGAGTCTTAGTCGACTTCAGTCAAAACGTAATCCCACCACAGTACGTGAATCAACTGGCACCAATACGCTTCAACCGAAACAGAGTTCAAAATCCGCGGATCCATTAGATGGTGATACAACGGAACAAAGACAAAGTCAATATCCCATAAAGAAGTTAACTTTTAGTGATAGTGAAATTCTAAATGAAGATTGTTCGAGTCAGTGCCCCAATTGTCCATGCCACTTGGATGTAGGAACTGAAGTTAAAGTCGATTGCTGCCAGCGCTTGGAACACAGCCAATGTTTAATGACGGTTTTAAACAAAGATGGAAACAGCGGATCAGCTGATACGACTTTTTATAGTGCCAACTCCTCACTCGAACAATTCTCGACGCCGGGAAGAATGATGAGCCATAACAAAACCGCCTTTAATAGTAACTCCGAGTACCAAAGTGTCACCGAGGACACATTCAGCATACGACCAGGTGTTCTCGAATCACATTTTCCTGTATACGAAACTGATTCTCATCCAGTGCACCATAACGGGTCACAATCTGGTAATGCCTCCGAAATGCATGAAACTCCTAAATGTCCCTCATGTGATTTAGCACCCTCGACACAAATAAAGCAAGATGTTATTGGTGGTCGAATACGCAAGAGGCTTTCATCCGAAGAATTTATATTTACTCGCAATGATGACTTTTCTTTGATTGCCCAATTGGGGGAGAAGTCGAACAAACGTAAGGGATGCGTCTATCCAGCGGGGAGTAATTGCAATATGCGGATAGCGCAACCACTGATCTGCACCAATACAGCAACAACGACTACAACAGCAGCCACTGCAACAAAATCTTCACCAATTTTACAAATACAAAATTACTCAAACCAACTTGATTCACTATCTGTTTCGAGTCCCTCTAGCAAATGTCCTAGTCTAATACTTCATATAACTAATAGCGAAGAAAGTAGTGTCTGAAGCTCGTGGCAAGTACCTAATTAAATATATTAATATAATAAGTTTACATAGTATTAGTGCACGAAAGTATGTTTATAAGACATACAGTAGCCGCTCGTGTATGGGACCTATTTCAAACAGGATTCGTTCACTCGAGTGCATTGTTGATATATTAGAGGCTGAATTTATATGCAGTTTCACTTATACATATTAGGTTGGAGAAAAATATTTTATCACATACATATGTGACATTTTAACAATGAATTACTAGTTTTTAAATTGATAAATTAATTTTAAAAAATATTGTAACCTATTTCGCAAATAGAGACTAAATATAATAATACTAAAAAACAATATTATGAAAAACAATATATAGCTACAGAGTGAAGTAATTGTATGTGAAATGACAGAGTGAAGTTCTTATATCTTAAACTCGGCGAAACCCGCTTAAGTGACTAGCGCGCCAATCAAGAAAAAACAAATATTTTAACTTAAACTGAATGAGTGAAGTTTTTTATTGTTTTTTTTATGTACCATGCAGTTTTTATTTTTTAGTTTATGTTTTGTTTTTTTGTTCTTGTTGACAACCACCATTCACTAAATATTCCACCTCGGAGCACAACTAAGAAATATAATTAGAGAATTTAACTGCAAAAGCTGATAATTTCGTGACACTTTCATCTTCTTATAAGGAAATAAGAGTTTCTTCTTTTTTTGCTTTAAATTTGATACATTAGTCTTATGCGAAAAAGTCCTTGATATTAATTACAAAGGGGAAAATATTCTTTTAAATCAAATACTGCAAATAATCAGATGATAATGTACACATGAAAGAGAGGTCGAGTTCACTCTTTAGAACCGGCAGTTCAAAATTTGTCAGTATGTATGTTTTTGTTGACTCTTTCGGATATACAAGTGAGTGTCTATGTAACCGAGCGTCTACTGTATTTAGATCTTGTACAGAATCCTAAAATTGTATTTTCGGCCGAACCTGAGGAGCTCTCCAGTTAGTGAATCATCAACACTTGTGCATTGTAAGGAACGAAGTGCAATACAAACCAGCTATACAACTGTGATCAAACAAAGATAAACTGTTTTTATTATAAAATGAGATGTGTTGTAGTATTTGCTGTAAACAAGTATGATTGGTAAATAAAGTATCCTCAAGCAGTCGGCTAAAGACGTTTTGATATTGAAAAAAGTGTGTTTTTGTATTCTCGTCGACGTATGGATACGATATTTCATTATTCAAACTCTTAAGAGATCTTAAAATAATCTTATATTGTTTGTAAGTATTACATTAATGACAGCGCATGAACTACTTACACGATGAAAAAGATGTTTCAACTTCTATTATAAATAAATTCCAATTAGAATGCAAATAAATTCAAAAACAAAAAGTTATCAAAGGTAAGTATGCGGCCTTCGCACTGTGGTAATCCTTCCTATAGCGACGTCCCAGAAATGATTTTTCTGAAAATAGGTTTTCCCGAATTGCTTTCATGTAATTCAATAGTTACTAGTCAAATAAGTCACTGAAAGGCAGGAAGATAGAATATTGATTCGATTGAATTACTTGTACAGGCATATTAAATAAATAAGTTTCCGATAAATTATTCAATCGGAGTTATGTGTTTCTTATTAACTTTTAGAAAGTACAAGCCTTGAAGTAATGGCAAAAAGTAAAATCGTAACGGTACTAACCGCATCGTGATCAGACATGTCTGCTACGAGAAATAACTGATATATCATCAAATCCTGTGTGTATTATACAAACATATGTGGAGCTAGATAGATATTGTATAGAGATGAATGATCTGAACAAAGCTTAACCTAAACCCGAAAAACGAAGAAGTATTCCAATATGGCCCTTCCACACTCCATGTCTGGATTAAATTTATGGAAACCATTTTGCACATTTCATAGAATTTCGCGTTCAAAAAATGGTCAGCAAAACTCCATAAAATAAAATAAGCAAAGAAGAGAAGAAAAAAATGTGCTAAGTAAGTTTCGAAATAGACAAACCCTGACAAGGAACTCGCAACGGCAATAATGGTAATACTGTTTGTTTGTTTAACTATCAATATTTAGCCAATATTACTGGTATTGAAAGTTGATAAAGCGGCTATATAAATACAATAATATATAATATTACAAACTATGTCAATTGAATTCGCAATAATGCTACCCGTCAATGCGCAATGGACCCTGCTCAATTATTTGTAAATAAACATAATTAGTATTACATGCCATCCTCGCTCTATAAAATCCTTATTGATGGTGAAAATGTTATAAGACATTTCGCAATTTTGCATATATTAACGTTATTAGAACACAAACTCACTTCTCGGTGTCTGCGAAATAACTCCACTCCTTTATTCAAATTTATTTACAGTAAACCTTATTTATCTAAAGCTTACATCTAACGAAATCTCTTAAAGTTCTACTCTTACTCTAATTTCTCTTATTGCTAAATTTAAGATTAATATTTAAATATGTAAGTTAATATGTTTGTGTATGTAAGTATGTACGTATGTAGATATGTATTCAGGTATTTATGTGTTATACATGTATGTAGGTATGTATCTTATGTTACACCTCCACCCGTAGACTAAGCAGTCCCTGCTTATTCAAAATGAACATATTTAAAGTAAATGTTTAATCATATTTTTTTTATATTGGTATACATTATTGCAATTATTTATTTTTATATTTTTAAACATTATTCACATTTTCTAGTTTTTCTGAATGTTTTTTTTTTTCTTCTTCATTTTTTTTTCCTGTTTTTTCATGTTTTTCGTTTTACTTGGGATTTATATATTTTTTTAAATTTATTATCGTTTGATACTAAGTAATTTCCATCTTGTTTATAATTAGTAATTTCCTTATATTTTGGTTTTGATTTGCTAACCCTGTTATTATTAACAATGTTGTTGGCAAAACTGTCTGTGTCAACTCTATTGGCTTTCTGATTCAATAAATTTATTTTATTAACTTTCTTTTCATGTACTTTTTGTGAAAGCTTGGATATTTCTTCTTGTGAAATCATATTATTCAAAAGATCGCTTGGTCGAAAATTAGTAGTAGTATGAATTGTGTTGTTGTATGATATTATGGCTTTATGTACATTTTCATCAATATCATCTTTATTATTTGGATCCGCATTATAAAGACGAATGTGCTCATTAAGGGTTCCATGTAGCCTTTCTATATCTGCGTTGCCAGTTTTGAGATACGCTGTGGTAGTGTGAAATTTTATTTCTTGTTCCTTTAAAAATTCTCTTATTACGGCAGTATCTAGTTCGTTGTCGAATACTAATAAATTTGGCTTTCCTAAATATTGGATTCTTTGCTTAAGTGCTTTTAGTATTGACACCCAAGTTCTATCTTCTAAATAGTACGCAGTTGCGTACTTCGTTAACTTATCTATGCTTGTGAGATACATGGTGCCTCGTTGTGGGTACCATATATCTGCATGCACAATATCATTGTGCTTTACAGGGGTGGGCGTAATATTTAAATTGTATTTAATCGGAGACCTGTCGTGTTTTGCCAGCTTGCATGTTTCGCAATTGTTTATGTATTTCTGAATTTCTTTTTGTAGTTTGGGATAAAAATACAATTTTCTTAATTCTTCGTAAACCTCATTGATACCCCTATGATTATTTTTAATGTGTGTTGTTTCAATTAACTCTAGGAGCCTGTCTCTATCAACTACATCTTCCAAAAATAAATTTGCTTTTAATATTTTGAGATTTTTGTTTCTGGCAAAATATTTAATATACAAAGTTTGGAATTCTTTGTAGAGCTCAATATTTGGACAAAAAACTACTACAAGACCTTTTGAAGAAAGCTTATCCTTCAAAAATTTCAAAATACCGTCTGTATTTGCTATTTTTAATATGTGTCGAATCTTATTTTTGAACATTATTTTCGTCTTACAAGAATTTTCATTTGACGTTTGTATAAATATTTGATTTTTAAACATATTAATAGGACATTCCGTGATTTTAATAAAGTCAGCATCATCAGTATCTGCGCTGTGAACTGTATTGGCATCTTCGTCAAACAATTCATTTAAATTAATATCAATTTCACTATTTGATGACTCATAACTTAATCTACTAAGGCCGTCAGCTATTACATTTTCCTTACCTTTTATATAATTAATTTCGAAATCGAACTCATTTAGCTTGATTTTCCATCTTTGGATTTTTGCATTAGGTTCTTTTATATTATTAAGCCAGACTAAAGGACGGTGGTCGGTTTTAATTATGAATCTACGGCCAAAAAGATAAGGACGAAAATATTTTGTTGCCCACACAATGGCTAATAATTCTTTCTCAATTGTGCTGTAGTTTCTTTGATGGCCGTTTAAAGTGCGACTTGCAAAGGATACTGCTTTATTTCCCTGCATAAGTGCTGCTCCCAATGCAAAATTACTTGCATCGGTTACAAGTGTAAATGTTTTATTAAAATCCGGATGAACCAGTATAGGGTCATTCTTAAGTAATTGTTTCAATTTTTCAAAAGCTAATCTATAATCTTTGTCATTTATATTAATTTTTGCTCCTTGCTTTAAATATTTAATAAGGTGATGAGCTACTTTTGAGTAGTCTTTAATAAAACGCCTATAAAACCCAGTTATGCCTAAAAATGACTTAATTTCTTTTTGTGTTTTGGGTAAAGCTATTTTCTCTACCGTTTTAAGTTTTTCAGGGTTTGGTTTGATACCTTCGGCAGTGACAACATGGCCTAAGAATTCAGTTTCTTTTGCCAGAAACGTACACTTATCTACTTGCAATTTCAAATTGGCCTGGCTTAAACGTCTTAATACTTTATCTATTGCTTCTAAATGTTCTTCAATACTTGTCGAAAAAATTAGAACGTCATCTAAATACACTAAACAGATTGAACCAATGTATTCTTTCAATACGTTGTTAATCAGTCTCTGAAACGTCGCTGGCGCATTACGGAGGCCGAAGGGCATGCGCAAAAACTCGTAATGGCCAGTTGCTGTCGAAAACGCGGTTTTTGGAATGTCGTCTGAATGAACTTCGATTTGGTGAAATCCCTTCGCCAAATCAAGTGTAGAAAAATATTAGCATTTTCCTAGTTTATCAAAGATATCATCAATGTTAGGCATTGGAAATCTGTCTTCAATAGTAATATCATTGAGTTTACGATAATCAATTACTATGCGCCAGTTTTGTTTATTGGAGGAGTTTAATTTTTTCGGAACGATCCAAATTGGGCTATTATAAGGACTATTAGAGTGTCTGATTACGTTTTGTTTTAACATGTTTTCAATTTGATCATTCACCTCGTCTTTATGCACCTCGGGATATCTGTATAACTTCGAGTAAACTGGCATATCGTGTTTAGTTAAAATCCTATGTTTTATTTCACTAGTAAAACTTAAACTGTCGGCTTTATCATAGAATACGTGTTTATATTTTTTAATAATTTTTAGTAACTTTTCTTTTTCATATTCTTCTAGGTGGCTCGTTTCAATATGGGATATTACATTAGCCCTTTCAACTTCACAATTAAAAAAATAGTTATCCTTATAAGCTAAATCGTCATAGACTTCTTCTTCTTTAGATAAAAACACAGTAATTACTGCAGTACTGGTAATTAATTGACGATTGGGTAAATCGATGATGCAACTTAATTCTTGTAAAATATTATTACCGATAAGTCCATCAAAATTTTTATTAAAAGCATATTCTAAAAATTCACAATGATAATTATTTACATTAAACTCTTTAAATATTGGAAATTTGCAAAGTTTGGTTATTGATATTTTAGTACCTAATGCTCTTGCTACTACGTTTACATCTTGCTTAAATTTAGGGTGACAAATATCAGGATTAATTATACTAAACTCAGCACCAGTGTCAATAATAAATTTTAATTTTTTCACGGGATTGTTAATAACTATGTAAGGAAGTTTTGCTCGCCTGCTATAGGAAAATTTACATTCGAATTTCCAATTTCCATTGGTTCAAATTGCTGATTTGTATTATTAAAACTATTTGCATTTTGGTTGTTTAGAACTGGTTGCCTAGTTTGGTAAGATCTAGTATCAGGGATAAATTGTTGATAATTTCTATTTGTAGATTGTGAATAGTTTGATCTTCTAGTTTGATTGGAACCACCACGAAATGTGTTACGAAATTGTGGATTAGGATTAATAGGATTTTGAAAAAATTGTTGATTTTGTTGAGGAGCATTTTGAAAATTTTCGAAATTGTTGCTGTTGTAAGATCTAAATGAATTATTGTTTCTACGATAGTTATTATTATTATTATTGTTATAAGTTTGTTTATTATTGTAGTAATTTCGAGGGTTATATGGATTGTTTTTCAAATCGTCGCTGAAATTTACTTTAACACTTGTATTTAAATTGTATTGTTTCGCTGGTCCAAACTGTGTATAATTTTGATGTCTTGCTTCCAAAACTATTTTGAAAGCACCTTCTATAGTACTCGGATTTCTAGAAAATATCATTGTCCTTGTAGGTTCTGGGAGGTTTTCTCTAAAAGTCTTAAGAGCTATTCTATTTATTTCTTCGGTCGAGTAAGTATTATCATTATGAGTCAAATTTCTGTTATGAATTCTATTAGCTAATTTATTAATTTTGTAGTAATAATTTTCGATTGTTCCCTGCATTCTGCAAGTTTTTAAACTATCCATCAAATCATTACTGTTGTCTTTCTCGCCAAAATTTGTGGTTAAGATTTCTTTTAAAATAGGCCATGAATTTACGTTAGGATGTCGATGAATAGCTTCCCTAGTTTTACCAATGCATTTGTTTTTTATGTACCCAAATAGCACATTTCTATTAGCTGAGTCGAATTCAAAAATTGTAGGCAAAATATTTTCAATTTGTTCTATAAAATCTGGTAATTGGTTTGGATCATTGCCATCCAAATTTTCAATATTTTTAATGCACGCTAATACTAAATTAAATTTACTTATCTCTAAAGTTTCCATAATGATATTTTTTTTTTTTTTTATATTTTTTTTTTATGCGAAATATATATAGTATATGTATGTAATTTTAAATTATTCAAAAAAATATAAAGTATGTACTTATGTATGTATAGTATATGTGAAAATTTCCAGTACTTATGCTCCGCTTGCTATTATTGTTGCTAATTTTTTTTGTTGTTCAGCTCCAAGCGCTGCTCCCCTTTTTGCGTTGTGCACAGATAATAAGTGGGTGTTGTTGTTGTTTCTCTTTTTGGTTTTGTGCAGCCAATATTTTATTGTTGTAAATTTAAATTTAAATTGTTTATGCGAGAGTTCATTGGTCAATTCACGATTTTTACTAAGACGTTTCTTTTGTTGGTTTGTTTGTTGTAGGTATTGCACCTTCTTATAGCTTTGTTGTTCTTATTTGTATAGCAATTCTTGCCTATTATATGTTTTGCTTTTATATTAGAGAGTCAAAATAAATGATTTAGCGAGCGTAGAGTGGGAGTGCAAGGCAGTGTCGTATATTTTGTTTTTTTTATTTATTATCTTTTCTCCTGTTTTTTTTTTTCTTTCGGTTTTTCTCTTAAAATGAGAGTCCAGATAAATATTAATAACGGACACTTGATCTCTTTTTAAAATTTCGCTGATATTTGCACTTGAAAAGGGTACAGGTTCTTCTATGTCGTTACAATTTTTTTTTTTTTTTTTTTTCACTAACCTCTATGAAGGCCATTCATTGGAACTTTTCCTCAGTGCATGTGTTCTTAAATTTTTCCACAAACCATTTAATTATTTATTGCAAATCACACTAGTAAAGCTTTAAAGTTTTCCACTGACCATGCCAGAGGTCTTAATTTTGCTCACAAATATGTGAATGTATTTTTGTTGGGTTAGCCAACTTCACAACTTTTAAGTTTTTTTTTTTTTTTTTTTTTTTTTTTTTTTTTTTAATATCAAACTTATTTTATTAAACCGTCTAACAGTTGAGTAACAAATATTTAAATCAGCTTAAATAATGTTTTATATTTTTTTTCCTCGTCGCCATTAACGTTATTAGAACACAAACTCACTTCTCGGTGTCTGCGAAATAACTCCACTCCTTTATTCAAATTTATTTACAGTAAACCTTATTTATCTAAAGCTTACATCTAACGAAATCTCTTAAAGTTCTACTCTTACTCTAATTTCTCTTATTGCTAAATTTAAGATTAATATTTAAATATGTAAGTTAATATGTTTGTGTATGTAAGTATGTACGTATGTAGATATGTATTCAGGTATTTATGTGTTATACATGTATGTAGGTATGTATCTTATGTTACAATATACGCCAATTGTCTGAGGATACACAGGAACTCGAAACAAAGATTATAGACGATATCGATTATATAATTCCACGCAGAGTAATCGTTTAGCAACTAATGAGTATGTTCTACTTTCATTATTGTTCACATCAGATCTATATATTTCAAGCCTAAGAGCACCAAACGTCACTTTAGAAAAGGAATTAATGTTGTCAAAATGCTCTAGAATTTGCCTTGAAGCCAAAATTACAATAAATAATATATTCTGCTCAGATTAATAAAAAAATCAATGATTATCTTTATAAATACTTATTATTTCAAATTTTTTTTTTCTATTTATCATTTTCGGCTTTTCAATTTCCGAACCTTTTTTTAATCAAGTTTAATGCTAATTTCAGTTAAATTTAATTCAATAAAAAGTCCATAATAGTAACAGATTTTCTAATTACACAGGCCGACAAAATTTAACCAACATTCAGACCCAGAAACCAGACTATATATTTCCGAAGGTTTATGATGCTCTGAATCCAAATCTGGCCTCAGAATTGCTCTATCAGCTCTGGTTTTCGAGATATCCTAACCTAAAAGTGCAAAAAACACCGTTTTTGCCCATATTTGAGGTTATATAGCCTTGCAGATGTTTTCTTTCACCAAAAAAATAGGCTAGCATCTTTAAGTATAAGCCTTCTTTTTTCAAATGACGTTTTGTTTGCTCAAATATCATTTTTTTTCGCTGAGATATCGCATTTTGAAATTTTCATGTTTCTAAATTTTCCTACACCTGAAAATCATTGAGATAACATAGACATAGACATAGACCGCTTCTGGTGTGAGATTACAGGTAAAATAACACTCATTCCAAGAAAAATATGCGGCTTAACTCGCTTTCCCTAGGGTCAGGTGGCTTAAATTGTTTGTGGTTTGGTAGGGATAGTTTCTAGGGATTAGGAGATACGTGGGGGTTGGTGGATTAGAAGTTATATGGTTAAGCCTACTTGTGTTATGAGACATCAAGAAAAATAAGATTTTTTTCAAGAAAGATATGTGACTAAACTCACTGTCTCAAGGGTTTAGTGAGTTAGCCTGCTTGCGGTATGGTAGGGGTGGTTTCTAGGGGTTAGCGCTGTGTGTGACTCGGTACCCGTGGGTTAGATAGTGTTGGGGTTTGGTGAGTTAGCACACTTATGGTGTGAGACAAAATTTTAAGAAAAATAAGACTCAATTCAAGAAAATTAGTAATCGACTATATCATGTCTATGTTATCTTAATCGATTTTCAGGTGTAGGAAAATTTAGAAACATGAAAATTTCAAAATGCGATATCTCTGCGAAAAAAATGATATTTGAGCAAACAAAACCCCATTTGAAAGAAGAAGACTTGTACTTAAAGATGCCAGCCTATCTTTTTGGTGAAAGAAAACATCTACAAGGCTATATAACCTCAAATATGGGCAAAAACGGTGTTTTTTGCACTTTTAGGTTAGGATATATTGAAAACCAGAGCTGATAGAGCAATTTTGAGGCCAGATTTCGATTCATCGCATCAAAATCCTTCAAAAATATATAGTCCGGTTTCTGGGTCTGAGATGCTGTCGGCCTGTGTTATTATCACTTAAGATATAAGAGATACATATCTATGCGCCGTAACCAAAGTTGGTTATGTGAGGCTAAAATTCGCAAGGTTCCGGATTTGGAACCCACTATAGGAAATACCAATTGATAGAAAGTTTTTTTCCACTACAGATAGCCCACCGACAGGCAATGACAAACCCACTGATATATTTTACCACGAAAGAACTACATATTTTACTCATAAAAAACCCATCTGCCATTCGGAGGTGGTATAAAACTCTGAGTTCATCTAATTGTGGAACAACAACAATACACACACAACAAATTGGAGGAGGAGCTCGGCAAAACATCTTATAAAAGATATGAGCACTAATTATATATTATTGTATATATGTATGTATATAAAAAAATATAATAAATAAATATAAAGTAATTGAATAAGCTCTTTCTTTTTATAACTGTCCGTAATATTAATACAAAACTATACCTAATATAAAAAAAACACCAGTCTAACGGTTAGACGCGATAGAAGTGAAACCTTCCGTAAAACAAACTGAGAGAGAATAAGACGAAAGCAGCATTAGGAGCAAGATAATTATAGGTTCATTATAATATTGCTATAAAGTTCATATTTTATTTTCTTCATTTTATTATTATTCATCCTCAATGTTTTCAATTTCAACAAATGATACGAGTGGCTTATGATAGCTAAAATATGATACAAATGCTTTGGTTTCGATGTTGTCAACATGTCTTTGAAATACCGCGTCAATGGTTGTTTTTGATCGTGTTGTCGATTCAGTGCGATTGTTACACATTTTTAAATTGAATGTTGTATTGAGAACGTCAATTAAAGGAACCGCTGTGTCCAATGCAAAATTTACGTTAAAATCGCCACTTAAAATCATTGGAACTTTATTGTAATCTTTTCTAAGTATCCGCGATACTTCTGGTGTATACTTTATTAAATTTTCGTGAATGAATTCCGTGATGCTATTTATTGATTTTTTTTTCTGTCGATATTCACGACTCTTTTCTGCATTATTTTTCGGCATAATTGCGGTAAATATTTAAAAATGAAAATATTTACGAATATAAAAATACACACGCGGTTGCTATTATGAGCGTCCCCAGCAAAACCTGCGTGACCGAAACTCTAACACAATTACATTTTTTTGAATGTTACAAACACATATGCACGCAGGTTTTGCTGGGGCGTGACCGAAACTCTAACACAATTACACATATGCACTCGTATTTGTTTGAAAATCGACTTTTTTTTTGGTTCTCCGTTACCTTTGGAAAATGTGTAAACAGTAAGCAAACTTTATTCATATATTTTCCTCATTTTTGCATCAGTAAAATTAAACAAACGCCGTAGCCGAATGGGTTGGTGCTGACTACTATTCAGAATTCACAGAGAGAACGTCAGTTCGAATCTCGGTGAAAACACCAAAATTAAGGAAAACTATTTTTCTAATAGCGCTCACCCCTCAGCAGGCAATGGCAAAACACCGAGTGTATTTCTGCCATGAAAAAAAGCTCCTCATAAACATATCATAAAATAAAAAAATAAAATAACTGTATAAAAGAAATTTTTTTCTTGTGATTCGAACCAAGGATTTTGGATCGGAAGCTCACATTGCTAGCCGCTCGGCTATCGCGCCATGCTGTCGGCGCTGGCCTAAAAGTTATTTAGTTCGTCGCCACGTGTATATGTAATATTCGTAGCCAAGAGTGTCGCTTTTTTCGTTTCACTTTTTCTCAAATCACTCCCAACGATTCTAAAGAAGTTTTCACTTCAAAAATTAATATTTATTTTTCTCCCCGGTATACACTCCGGTGTTGGAGGTGTGGTAGGGATAATTTATAAGCTTATTTAAACTCGATTATTGTCCGGTTTAACTCCTACTCAAAATGCATATGCTTTATATAAAAATAAAAAATAGACTTGCAGGTGGCGCAGGAGCCAAAGTATTTGTACAAATAATATTTATGACTTATATTCATATTCAGATAGGAAATCAATATTTTTTTATTTATTTAAATAAAGCCACTAGGCGAGCAACGAGTGCCGCGAGTGCAAAATTATATTGAAGCTAAAAATAATTATTTTTACATTTAAACTAATAGATGTAATAAATTAAGTTAAGTAAAATTTTATTAACCATTTAACATATGCATACATTTAATATAGCAAGCAAATCATAGTCATCTATGAAGCAAACTCAAAGTTTCAGATCCTTTTTGAAACTTACGACCTTGATAAAAAATTACCGTAACAATCACATGAGACGATCTAAGTCAATTGATTTAAGTTCAGTTTGTTTTTGTTAGATTGCCACATTTCTGGCATTTCCTACCAAAACTGTATCGCCACTGCTTGACATTTGTAAAGGTTACGCCGTCTTGAGTAAATCTACCTCTGCACGTGTTGCGGTTTCTTACATTTTTAAAAATGGATTTGAATTTGCAACAACGAGTTTGTATTAAATTTGGGTTTAAAAATGGATTCAATGGTGCGAAAACCTTAGAAATGTTAAGAAACTTTTTCGGTAAAGATACTCTAGAGAAAACAGCCGTTTACGAACGCTTACATGAACGCTTCAGAAGAGATGATGAGTCCAACGAGGATAACGAACGTAATGACAGGTCGTCGACATCGAAAACTGATGAAAACATCAGTGAAGTGAAAGAAAAGTTAATCAGTAACCGCAAATTAACTATCAGAGACCTAGCAGAGAACTTGAACATTGCTTATGGATCCGTTCAGGATATTGTTAATGATTTGTATTTGCACCGTGTTGCTGCAAAGTCGGCCCCAAAGGCTTTGAATTGCATGCAAAAAAGGGACCTTGTTGATATCACCCAAGACATCATTTCCAAGGCTGAATCTGACCCAACATTCATCAAACGCATCAATATCGGAAACGAGATGTCGATGTATGAGTACGACGCAAAATCCAGACATAAGGCGAGTGAATGGAGGGTTCCAAATGAACCAAAACCAAAAAAACCACGTCGATTTCACTCAAAAAGAAAGCGATCAACGGTATTGTACGTCACGAATTTTTGGCAGAAGTTCCGGCCGTTAAAAAGAACTATTATTTGGGCGTTATTTCAGCGAAATCGAAAGTTAGCTGGGATCCAGATTTAATCGACAAACATTATAGTATTTATAATATTATTAATACTACAATATATATTTCAAATAAATTTGTAAAATACTAAATACATGGGGCTGAAGTTGTTAGTTGTGGTCATGTATTGTATGAAAATTCGTGGATGGATTACATTCCCTGAATTCTTAAAATGTTGTCTTTTTAGATCTAATCAAGGCGAATTTATTACAGGTGACAGCAAACACATATAAGTAAAACCCTACATGTATTTGTTGTTGCGTTTGGTGCAAGCATCACGTCAAAATCAGTAGTCAAATGTAAACATACGAATGTAAACATACCAATACATACAAACAAAGCATATCATTTTGACGTAAGCCATACCTACGGCGAAAAATTCAGCTGGGTGAATGCTGTCACCTTAATAAATCCACCTTGGATCTAATGTTTTGTGAATTTGATGCCCTCTCTTGGAAATTGTGCAGTGCAACACCAAGGCAAATTGAATACCGAAGGTGGCGCCTCTCGAAAACCGTAGATTTTTTTTTTTGTGATTTTGATTACCGGCTGCGTTATACACCATAATAATACAAAATCAAACATTGGGTTGGTGCATGACTACCATTTAGGAGTGCGTAGGTTCTAATCTCCGTACATGAAACACCAAAATGAAGAAAATGTTTTATAATAGCGGTCGCCCATCGCCAGCCAATGGCAAGCCTCCGAGTGTATTTCTGCCATGAAAAAAGCTCATCATAAAAAACTATAAAAACCTCCAAATGTGGGTTTTTCCGCTTTCTTGCAGATAATGCCGTGACAAGAAAATGTGTAGGTGTGCGTATAATATCTTGTGTTTGGTAGTTTTTATTGCTTTTGCATACTTTTCCTCTTCACAACCAAATAGTTTCCCTTGCTTTTGTTTGTATATTCTCAGGCATGACGTCGCAGCAAATTCAGAAGGCGAAATCTTGTATTGGATCATTCTGGGTGCAACATGACGTGCTCAACTGCCATCGTTGTTAAGCAAGTTGAGCGGGATCGGGGCTCACATTTATTGTGCAGATGTTTGGTTGAGAATAGTATTGCTCCTAGTCTCATTCTAAGGAGTGTTATGTAGTACTGACGAAAGAGATCAGTGTTATGATTTGATTTAGTTGATAATGTGGCCAAGATCAGACCGTTACGCTTACGAATTCGCTGCTGCCTAATGCTTCGAGAATATACAAACAAAAGGAAGAGAAATTAGTTGTTTGTGAAGAGGAGGAGTAAGCGAAAGCAATAGAAACTACCAAACGCAAGAAGGGCAAGGCATGGGGTACTATACCGGGGCGGGAGCCCTAGTAAACGGGGAAAACCCGATTAAATCTGGTAACGTAAAAACGGTAGCAATGGGACACCGCACGAGACTAACTTTCTATTTACATGCCCTATCAAACCTTCTCACCTAATACACCTTTCCGTCTGAACCCAACCTGTCAAAACAGCACGTTTTCTGCGTCTACCGTTAAATGAGTTAGACGAAGACAACCGGTAACTATATCTCACTGACAGGGTTTAATAAGATGCAACAACAAAAACCAAACACAAGAAATTATACATGCACACACTTTCTTTTCACCATTTCATTGGTAAAAAAAAAAACTGAATATTCACAAACAAGTAATTCCTCTTCCTTTTGTTTGTTTTGTATTATAAGTATTATTAACGTCAGCCGGTTTTTAAAATTGTGCAGAATAAAATAGCGGTTTTCGGAAGACGCAACCTTTAGTTTCTGTACACCGTGCATTTACCTTAGGAACAAATCATTGTGTCTTCTAAATTTTAATGAAATTAGTTGTCAAAGCAAAACGAAGGAGTAAGCCAAACACAGAAACAAGTGAATCAACGTTGAATAATAACCAGAAAAACTTATTTTATAAATAGCAAAAAACAATAACAAGAAGTAATGCTACCAATGTGTATTACGAATGCACCGTGGAAGCAGGGCAATTCGAGATTTACGTGCCGTGGGAACTTAGCATAATTTGAATATATTAAATGAGTAGTGGTTTTATAAAGTCATATCGATATACGATTATATTCTTTAAAACAGCATCGACATTCAACAGAACGATAGTAAAATATAATCAAAATCGATACACAATATAAGAAATTTAAATAAATTCGGAGCTGATTTTCCCTATTAAAGTAGTTAGTTGAATAATTCAGTGATCTGTTTCCTAACAATATTTATTATTTATAAACTTGTAATGTTGAGTACAAAAACCTTACGCTTTATTCCCTTTCAATTCATACGACGCAGACTAATACTATACACAGCGAAACGAGCGGGAGTATGCAACCATAACGATGAGGAAAGTTGCGATATTGACAAATACCTGGAAACAGGTTTCCTGTTATCAGAGAAGAACAAATTGCGAGCTATGCAATGTATGCGAACACCACCACCCATTGGGTTGAGGTTGGGGAAGACGACAAACGAAACGTCATTTGCTGCTGTTCTGATTTGTCTCTGCACGGATGAAAGGGTGAGATTAGTACATTCATCGTTGATCACATATGTACTTCAGTAATACACATTCCTAAATTATAAGACTCCTAGTCTATTTTGATTGAACTATAAATATCAAACAAAACGATCTGTCCTTTATATAACAGTATTAAAATGTACTCGAATAAACTGTGTGATGTCAACAAGCGGCATATGCGAATGTATGATGCAGTTTAGTGTAATTCGGCTAAATATTTGTTCATCAAAACTTATTAAACCGTCGATTGATTTTAACGCTAGAAATAATCCGAAGATTATAACTAACTTGATAGGTTTAATGAGGTAGTGCATCTCCTGAAACTCCAATATAGACAGTGTCCGAAGGTTTCCCCGTTCTTGTCAGCAGTGCATACTGATAAATATTTCATGGCATTCAAAGCTGCAGAGAACATGCATTTATGTACATATGAAATAATAATAATGATGGCGTGTTTTGGAATATTTATTTCGCTAAAACTAATGGCTTGAGGAAAATACATGTGAAATTTGACTGAAGTATTTTTTAGTCTTCTCAATCTTATTTTATAGGATGAGGTATCAATCCTGTACACCCGGCGCTCCAGTCGACTTTCTCGTCATAGTCGACAAATATCTTTTCCTGGTGGGTTAGCTAAGTTTTATTTTTCCGTTTTGGTTTAACATGTTGTGTTTAGGTGGAATAATGGATCCGGACGATGCTGACTTCATAGATTGTGCGTTACGTGAAGCAGAGGAAGAAATTGGTTTGTCTCGTAGGCGTATACATGTCTGGGGATCAGGTACTATAATAAAACCGCGACATACTGCTGCTATAATGCCTGTTGTTGCCGTTGTGAATAATTTTAATTTAAAAGAGTTGAAACTCAACGAGGACGAAGTAGAGGAGGCATTGCTCATGCCCCTCAAAGAGCTGGTGCATCCTAAAACCTTGAGGCATACACAGTTCAGGGGTGGTTGGAGTACCCCCAATTTTGTGATTGGCCATAATAAAGTGTGGGGCATTACAGGCTTCATAACAAATACTTTTCTCCAGTGCCTGATTCCAATAGATTTAAAAAGACTTAAACATCATGCCAAATACATTCGACCTTTTAAGATAAAAAATTAATTAAATAAACGAACAACTTTGAATATATCATCACTTATATTATTAAGTAATATTTTTGCACTAGGAAAACGAATTTAAAAATGTATGTTTCAGAACTCAATGTCTCTCTAAACTATGTAAATAAATGCAATAGCGAAATAAATCAATGCTAGAAAAATGGAAAGGTGGTTGTGCCTAATTCTTTTCTGCGTTTGCTGCAATCGTTCTACGCTCAGCGAAAATCAGTAGAAAATCGAAGTTAGAGGTTTAGAATATATTTACAAGGTAGTCATTATTATCCCCTCTGATTTAAAGGTCAAGTATGAGAAGACACGAGCTGCCCCCAAGCTTCTGGGGCTTGTTCGAGGTATGTAATAAATACTAAGCTTACATATTTCTTTTGCATAGATAGGTGATGGTAAATACTTAAAAAAATAATGTAGTTTTCTAAAAATATTTTCATTGATAATTTCGAATTTGACGGTAATTTACTATTATATTACTATAAAATGACGACGAAAATAATGAAGCAATCATGCAAACAAAATTTTTATGATGCAGATTTTAAGTCTTGTGCCCAGCAATGGCCGAATTTTGGGCAACTGGAAAGCTACACTTTTGATAGAATTAAAGTTGTTCTAACTTCACATCGAACGTCATTCCTCAAAAAATCCTGGGACGCAACGGTTGTGATTGCTACTCGATTGTTCCTCACGAAACCACTGGTAATATTACGTATGCCTAAATTCTCAACAAAAAGAAAAAGATGTTAACATCCTTGATGATTTTGTCCTGATGACCGATAGTTTTATTAACCGCCTCTTCTTATACCGGTTAACTATGGTGCGTATTCTAAGAGAAGTAATCCATGGGATCGCAGCTATGACTTCCTATGAGCTCGTACGGGTATGATTTTAGTGAGGGGTGTGTTTTGTCTGGCGCTGGATAATGCCTCATTGCCACTACGTACTATCTCTTCGTGCGTTCGCCTTCTCTTAATGGCCCTGGTAAGCATTTTTAGTGGTGAGGGTGTTTTTCCGCAGTTTCTAGGTGGACCAAAGGGCAATAGTTGGCAAACAAGTTAAAGTTATATTTATTCAAAGCTAAGGATTTTATTTATCGCGAAATCCGACCTGCTTGCTGAGCTTCTGCTTCCGCTAGTCGCCTCCATGAGTTAGATGGCCCACCACATCTCCGACTGCCTTTCGGTGTAATCTAATTTTTCACAATACTTGCCATCACCAAGTAGGTGTCGCTCAATCAGATACATTCTGAATTTGAACTAAAACGGAGGTTAATTACAATTTTTCTCAATATCTCGACACAAGCGATAAATAAAGTCTATTTATTGTGGTATCAAATATGTACGAAATTTTTATTATGTTTTATTTGATTGCATATATGTAGAATCTGTATGTATATACAAAACAATTGTATCCTAAATTTAAGTAAGTTCGCATAGTTATAGATATAAAAGCATATAGAGAATATTCCATATATGCGAGCGTATTATTGTAATGTTACTTCTTGGCGTGCATACCATATTTTAAAAATGTACATCTCACTAACAAGCGCATATTACATATTGCGGTTTATAATTCAACGAAATTGTTTTAATTGAAAGCAATGGCATACTTGCTCCATTTCGATTTCAACTTTTTAAGTCCTCGTTTATTTAGTTTAGTTTTAATTCTTTGTTAATACAAATTTGATAAATACTTATCGTAAACATTAAAGAAATATGTATAATGAATGCATTTAAATCAAATGTCAGAGTTGGCAACAGAATCAAACTTATATTAAAAAATAATCGCACTTAGTGTAAATATTTTCAAAATACTTATGCTCATTAAACAAAATAGATTCAAGTAAACAGTGTACATTGCCAATTTAAAGCAGAAACAAACTTA
This sequence comes from Anastrepha ludens, assembly GCF_028408465.1. Lineage (NCBI taxonomy): Eukaryota > Metazoa > Arthropoda > Insecta > Diptera > Tephritidae > Anastrepha > Anastrepha ludens. The sequence continues at coordinate 3,104,308 of NC_071499.1, read as the reverse complement.
ACTTAGAAAAAATATAACTGAAAAACTGCATACATTCTTTTCGATTCTATTATCTTTATAACTGAAAAATACTTGTATGCTTCACCCGTTACATTGTATATGGGTATATGCATGTGTACTGAAATTGGAATATTTTTGAAAGCAGAGATGTGGCTTCCTAACTCTACACGGATTATGTTGACTTCAAGTTAACTTCTCAACTTGATCCGGTCATATTTCATCGCCTTAACAAGATCTCCATTACTCTGTAATATCGATCGGAATGGAAGTAGTAAATGTTGGAGTTTCAAGCTCCTCGTGCTTTTTCATTTTTAACATCTGTAATTAGGTAATAACTTGTAACGAAACGTTTTGATTAGTTTAGTGATAATGTGACCCACCTGCTGTAATTTATAATGATTGATGATATCCTGATCTGCTGGGCATGATTGCGTGAAGGCATCCAACTGGTACATGTGGTACATGTAGCGCCATAGAGCAGTGAAATGTGTCTGCAAAAGTGTAAATGAAAGCTTACATGATGTAAAATATTTCTAAAAGATGTAATTTACCGGTATTTCAAAGTCCACAAAATATTTGCCTGCCACGCGGATATGCTGCAGTCTGGGCATAAGTTCGCAATCAAAGCAACACATGGTGTCGCCGGTTAGGAAGCGGGTATTTCGATTAGCCAAGTGGTCATTGATTTTTCTTAAGTGACTCAATAGCGCATTGTTCTTGGCTTCGTCCTTCTTCACCAACATAAGCTTGAGCTTTACATACAAATTTTCAATCAGTGTTGCCACTTCTTTATCCTGTGTGTAAACAAAAATTTGAATATAAGTGCATTTGCAATTAATTTTTAAAAATTCAACTACCTGTACAAACAAATTGTATCCGCCAGGTATATTCTTCATGATATGCCTTTCAATTTTGTCATTTTCAAGGATTGCCAAACCATTATCAATCAAAATAGGCGGATGTGTGGCCTCGAAGTTGGTCCGAAAATCTGGCGGTGGCTTTTGCATGTCAACCGTCGTCACCTAATTTGATAAACATACATGAGCATTTAGAGTCACGGGATTGACAAATAAGTTTTCTACTTACTTACCTTCAAACTGATAGTTTTAAGCTCTGCCAAAAGATACAAGTCCATAAAGTACTCCTGGCAAAAAAGGCAAGCACCTTTACGCCTGCCATCGATTGTGGACGCCTGAAATACAAATCAATTGCAATACGAATATCATTAGTTCGTCCGTACCAAAATACTTCCATTCAAAATACCAGCCCCAGATTCTGTTAACTTCTCAACGAGATTCATGATGTTATAATCACCTAAAGTTTCAATTTGCAAATGAAGCAATAAACAAGTTTCCCCAAATTTATTTGCGGAGATGGTTGCGCATGCCAAAAATGTATGCATCAATTCCCGACGGTTCACAGTGGTTGGAAGAGCAATTTTTGCGCGAACATTTTTTGGAAAAATGGAGAAAATTGGAGAAATTTGTAAGTTTGTTCATAAAATTGTACCAAAGACCAAAAATACTCATTTACCAAATGAGTAGCAAAATTTAACTAGCTTCCACTTCCTTAATAGAAAACTTTAAAACTACTCGTATTTGTTAGATGGCAAGATGGCACGAGTACCACGGCTACACTACAAGTAGCACCAGAGTGCCGTTTTGATACCATAATGTAGACCACTACACCTGCGAGAGGTTACACAACTTAAAGGAAGAAAATTTGCCTCAGACTATCACCAGACGGCCCACTAAGAAACCTCAAGCGTCTATCCGCCAAACCCAGACACTTGAAAAGAAAGTGTTCAACAGTCTCTTACTCTGCAGCATCCACACCGCTTCTCCAATGGGAGTTGTACGGGAGTCCAAGCTTCTGCGCATGAGTTCCGGTCACCCAGTGACTGGTGACCACCGCTATAAGTTTGGAAATTGAATAGCATGGGGTGTGAAAAAAATACTCGCATACAATGAACAGAATTTATTATTCCCACGCTAATTGATATATAAAGCCAAGAAGTTCATATAATTGTGTTTTCTTCCCTTTGTTTTTATAGCAATAAATAAGTGGGTTAATTCACAAAAAGTGTTGGATGAAAAATGGCACGTGGTGAAAATAGGGTTTTCTGCCGGCATACATGTTGTCCGACACATGGTTACTAAATATTATTGGAAATAAGTCTACATTGAAAATTGCATTTTTTTTAATACAGTATAGCGTTCGCCGTAGCGAATCTCCGTGCTTGAAACACCAAAATCTTAGAAAAAGTTTTTTCTCGTTCCCACGACAGTCGATTCTACATAACCAGAACGACCCGGATTTATATCCGGCCAAGGACTGTCACTCCAGCAGCACTCCCCGTATATGTATGGGGAATATTTATGATACTACAACAACAACAACAAAAATTTCTAACAGCCGTCGTCCCCTGCAGGCAATGGCAAATCTCCTAGTGCATTTCTGCCATGAAAAAGGTGCTCATAAAAAAATTTGCCGTTCGGAGTGAACTTAAAACTGCAGGTGATGTATTTGTGGACGTTTTTTTTTATTTATAGAGATAGACAGTTTATTTGACAACTGTCACCTATCGAAATACAAATTTTATGGCATATTTGGATTCAATTTCTAAAATTTCGTTCACATCGGATCAGTCTTCGCAATTTTTCGCAAAAACTAATTTTTTATGTTTAGGTTTGGCTTGTTTAATATGTGTTGAAGTAAAGCTACGGCGACACGCTCATGCATTTGCTGTCCAGCAGCTTATATGTGTGCGTGTCGGGTGCATGAGGCTTGCCCGCGAAAAATCTAAAATTATTGATTTTCATCATGCAAAAGCCGACAAGAAGTATGTGTGACACGAAACAAGTGTGTGTGTCACCCGACACGCACGCATATAAGCTGCTGGACAGCAAATGCATGAGCGTATCGCCGTAGCTTAAATAACAAATCAAAATATTTATATTTCAATAATATTTATTAAGAGGAAAATTCATGTATGAACAGTCAACAGTCCTAACCAATCATTGAGATCCAAAATAAATAGAAATAATCAATATGTTATTCTAAAAGATGATCCAGCAAGGACTGCTCTAGCATTTCTTCATCTTTATCAAAAACCGTTAGCAAATCTGTATAACATTTAGGTGATACGCAGGGCGACTTGTTTTCCTGCATTTGTGATTGCTCATCTATATCTAAATCATCAAACGCATTCGAAGCATTATGAAGTGTATTTTCCTCGAGGTCGTTCGAGCATTCCACCGGCACACTTTTGCTACTGTCATCAGTAACTGCAGTTGTAGACGCGGTTTTTCTTCGTTTTATGTATCGCCATAAGGTCGTAAGCGGGAGCGAGAAGAATTCTGCAGCAAAACGCACTGACATGCCGTTTACGATGTGACCTCGATATGCTTGCTTTAATCGCTCTTGAACGCCATGATCAACCATGTCCTTACTGCCGTTCCTGATCCATACAGGCGGCAACATTCCACTCTCCTTAAGTCTTGTTTTATGTAGATGAACAGTCGATTTGGGCACATGCAAAGAGCGTGATATTTGCGATATTTGTATACCGGCCATAAGTTTACTGTGAATAAGCTCATCTAATTCCTTGTTAGCCCTTCGTCTTTTACGTTTGGGATGTTTTGCTACACGTGAGGACACGGTTGAACGCACCACATTATAGCGTTTTGCTGCCTCACCCAGACTCATGCCACCTTCCAGCACAGCATTCACCGCAAGTTGAACCGCTTCAGAGTTATGGGCACTCTTTTTTCTCTTCGCTGGAGCAGTGAGATCGCCAGAATCCGAAGTAATCTCTACCCCTTGGTAACTATTGCTATTGCTATCGCTACTGTCGGTATATGATCGCAGATCATTTTCAATTTCATCGAAAATTCCCTCGCATGCCTCAGCTACCATAGCGGCGAAGTCTAAATTACTCACTGCGCTACTGCAACGCAAATGTTCCTCTTTGACTGTTGCTTCTTCCATCATCTGATTTTGAGATAATGGAACTCTATTTTTCTGATTTATAGGCAGGCGGTCGTCAATCTTTCCGCTGTTAAAATTATCACTTAACTGGTTGGTTGTTGCGCGTTCTGTAATTGAGACAGTCTGTGATAAGTTTTCGTCCGGTTTCGGTGTTACAAATTCGAAGTAAAAATGTTGACTATCGTGATGAGTAAGTGCAAGAACATGATCCTCTGTAGCTTCGTTACTGTGTTGCGCTAAGACATCTTTGAGCGGAGAGGGTTGTTTTTCAGAGTTTATTGTTTTGCAGTCATTGATATTTTGGTGCTGCTGCTGTGGCTTGAGATATAATTTCGATTGAGCGATATTCTCTTTCTCATCTACGCCATTCAAGACTTCACTCGGTGCTAAGTTGATTTCGCTCCCGTTCGCATTCCCCAAAATTTCATTTTCAAGCACAAATTCTTCCTAGAAAGGGGCAGAGGATAATGAAAGCATACTATTAGGGGTTCAAATCTTATCATATTGAGTTTACGAGAATATTTTCTACACTGAGTCTCCACCGTGCACACTCGTTTGCAATTATACAGCTAGAGAAACCCTTGTTAATTGTATCATGCGAGAGAGAGTTGAGAAGCGCTCACACATCATATATATGTATAAGTATGCACTAAAGAGCATAAATGCTTCATATTAGCTATTAGACGCGGAGAAACTAGGTAAAACTAAGAGATCTCTTTAGCTCCTCACTTTCACTTATTCACATACTCAATTCTACATGCTGGTGTTTTTATCCATTAGATGTTTAGTTTTCGCTCATTTCACAAAACATACAACAGATTTCCTTTATTATTTAATGTATGTAAGTGCGCATATGTATTATGCTTTTAGCGATATGGTTAGATTTGTTCAAATTGCTTATGTATATTGGCCAAGGTTAAAATTTTTGTTGAGCGCACGATTATTTTATGATATTGCATTTAGTAGTTGCGGTATTAATTTGAGCAGCTTTTTAGAAGCGTTTGAAAATTATTTAATTAAAATAGTATAAAGAACGCAACATATACAGTGTCGGACAAAACTGAAGCACCGTCCTTCGGCTATATAAATTTGTATTTGTGTATTAAAAAAAAACAACTAAATATTTTAAATTGTACACTTAAATATGACTGGAAGAATAAGATTATACGTGAAATAGACGCGCATTATTACAGGTGTTTATTATTAATATTTGGTTCATGTCCATTATTTTGTATAACGGCTTCACACCTTTGGGGCATAGATTCAATCAAATTGTTTAAAACGTTTTACTCCAGTTCAGCTTCAGTAAAGAGAGAATCCTTGTTGTTGCAATTTTCGTCTAAGGTACTCTGATCTACCATTTCTTTTAGCCGTGTGTTTGGGATCGTTATCGTGTTGATAGATCCACTTTAGCAGAATTTCATCTCCAGCAGAAAATAACATAATACTCTGATGCTACTAATGCGATGGATCGGTCCAACGCCATGATCTGAGAAACATCCGCAGTCCATTATGTTGCCCCTCCTTTTTCACAGTACCTTGCGAATAGCTCGTCGCTAAGTGGATCTATAAGAAATGTTCAAGTGTAATTCACTTTGGATTGATTTGGCGGGATGTCGTTTTACAACGCTTGCCACTCCCATGTAAAGTGGTTAGGGAGCCAGAAGAACGAAAATGACTTATTGCGCTTGAAACTACGTTGTGACTAATGCTGTTTTTTAATGCTCCTTACTGATTCTTCAAATTCGATTATAATTTTTCTCTAAGTACTGCCAAATATTTGTTGCGAGCCATTTCACAAACATTTTATTTGTTTTTAATACGAAGCAACGCTGGCGGGTAAATACGAATGATTAAGCAATGTGGTACTTGTTGAGCAAAGTGAGTATATATAAACATGTGGGCTAGTTTTGTTGCAGTATATTCCCGCTAGGGATTGAAATATTTCCAGGAATACATGAAGTTATTAAAATTTTCTTCAAACAATGTCTCTATTTTAAAACATGAAAATACAGACAGATAATAGAAATCTACATTTTTACTGGTTTTGCTCGCCCTTAATTCAGTGGACTTGAACCTTTTCCATTTTTATATATTTGGGGCAGGTGACAACTGCACTAATTACCTCCGTATTTGTAAAAACCAAGCATTTCTCTAGGGTTTTTCAGTGTGTTGATAGCCTGTGTTTTCAAGGTTTTCAATCCTTTGTTGTTGTCGCGTGAGAGTAGTAGTAAGTGGAGCGGAGTAAAACAATTGATGGCGCGTTTTGCGCTACCTGCTCAGCTGTTCAAGGTCAGAATAGTAGAGAGCAGAGCAATGTTTTCGGTAATATTGCTGCCACGAAATAGTTAATGCAAACACTGATTCTCACATTATGTCAATTTTTTTTTCACAAAAGCACTAAAAAGAGGTTAAATTTGTTGAATGTTTATTTTAAATATATGTACATATAATATAATCCTCCCGTATACACAAAAAATTCGTGCTTTGGTTTTTTCCGACACTGTATATGCACATTAAAATTCTACTAATTTGTATAAAAAGATCACATAAGATTCACGCAAGTTTTCTCTCTCTCTTAAGGGGTTATACGCAGTTATGACTTTCAAAAAAATCGATTTTTTTATTGCATTTTTGTAATGTACATATATTCAAAAGTATACGCACGAAATTTGAAGTAGATCTAAGCAATACTTTCGGAGTTATACCTAAATATGTAGAGATGCCTCGGCACGTTTTAAGGTAGGTATTGAAACTTTAAACGTGTTTTTTTTCAAAACGGCATTTTTCAAGTCGGTACACGATATCTCGAAAACGGCTTGTTTGATCGATCAACCGTTTTAACTCAATCTTTAAAGATACATTTTCTAGTAATTAATCGTTCCTTTTGTAAATCTGATACTTATTTTCCATTTTATAATCAATTTACGACCAAATTTTAACGTAAAAATCGAAATCATTTCTTTTAAAAGCTGCCATTTTGTGAAAATTCACTATTTTGATTAGCCGAACGATTAATTACTAGATAATCTAATATATTAACAAAATTTGTTTGGTTTTTTGATTTCAGATAATCCAATCCTGAGTTACGATGTACACCGTAAATCGTATTTTTTTAAAGGAAGTTCCAGAAATCGCCTGCAGCGCGCTCTATAATCAACATTTTCATAAATAAAAAATTTTGTTACGTTCTTGAAGGATGCTTTTATAACCGCCAAAAATTTTCAAATTAAAATATTCTGAAGTTTCTTCAGGATAAATCCTTGACAACCCGTCTTTTATTTGCTTCATAACTGCGTATAACCCCTTAACCTGCCGTTATGCGCTGCTGATGTAGTTGATACAAGCAACGATTTCTTTACTGTAATAATGCATTAATCCTTCTTTGGTATTCAAATATTTTCTGAAGAATTTTTGTAATATATTTTGAATTGAATAGTTTTGTTATAGAATATTGTTAACAAATAATATTATTAATTTGCAGATAAAATCTGGATATTGAAAGTTAATGATATAAACCAGCTATTACGATTTGAAAGAAGCATTGCGAGAAAAATCTGCGGCCCCGTTCGGCTTGAAGACGGCGCGTATCGTATCTGTTAAAATAACGAAATTGAAAACCTTATTGGTGGTGCGAATGTAATACGTTTTTTCAAAGCGCAACGGATTAGAAAGCCAAATGAAAGAATTAAAAAAAGTGTTTATTTTACGTCCGATAGAAGGAAGAAAAAGAGGCCAACCAAGAAAGAAATGGATGACTTGATGACGTCGAAGCAGACCTGACATGATGAATGTTCGTAATTGGAAAAAAATTGTAGCAAGATAGAGTGAACTGGAGGAAAATTGTTGATGAACCATGGACCACGCCAGACTGTGAAGCTAAGAAGAATAAGCAGATACTGCAGCAAAGTCTGAAGAGCACACACTCAACACCACTATTACTCAATCATAAACACAAATAACACACCTGCCACACCTCACGGTCAAACATCTCCTCAAATGTCCGGTACTTTATTAGATCTTCCTTCTTAAGCAATCCCACAACAACCCAATCAACCTACCTAAACCTCCCACAACTCATTCGAGCCATTAACGTGGATTAACGTTAAGATATAATCTCCTATTTTTATATTATCGACACATCCAATAGACATGGCCGCTAGCACTGTAAATTTAATTAAAAAAAAATAAATAAATAAACATAAATATTTCTTCATCTTTATCTTTTTTATATCAATTTGATGCATCGCAAACAATATTGCGCTCATTGGAATATCAAATATAATTAATTATCAGGGTTATTCTCTATATCTCGTACGCATCTCTTAAAATTGTATTTCATTCGGTGGTGGTCTTAAACTGTTGAGCTATGGGCCGTTGTGATATTGATTTATCTTTGAAAATTCACTAAAAACGGATGAAGATCCACCAACATAAACCCTATATGTCGAGTTTCTTATAAAGGGTTTTCCAATAAGAGGTATTATTTTGATATTCAAAGAGTAGTAAGAATGGGTTCGTTGCTTGTGTTGCACGTAGCGCCGTCTTGTTGAAAAGAATCGTTGCTCAAATCAATACCATCCAATTCCGGCCATAAAAAATTGTTAAAAATCTCTCGATAGCCTTTCACATATTTAAATAACACCTGTTATTGGAAAACCCTTGAGTTTACATAAAGGGAACCGATTAATCAATCACAACTTTTTACACCAAAAATTATTTAGTATTTTCACATCATTCTACAAATTGTCTATGGGTCATTCCAAAACCTTAATCCATTGCTTGACGGTCTTTGCTTCGGATCGCTGTCCTACATAACTGTCCAATTTAATGGCTTAGACTCATATAAAGACTTCTATTTTGTTTATTAGTTTAATAATAACGTTATTAATATTGTAATAATAATAATAGGTTTGCACTTAAAACAAAATTATATTATTAATATTGAAATAATAAAATATAATAATAATATTATTATTATTACTAATAAAATTTTATTAGTTTAAAATTTTCTTTTTTTTTTATGTGTTCACAGCTGCATATCATTCAGGCCAATACCGTGAACCGGCTTGCAGCGATTTTGAAGGAACCAGCTGATTTGCTAACGTAACAGGGGATGTGACAGCTGTTTGTTTACGACAGAGGTCGGCAAAAACCGAGAGTGTGTTGGTGATGTACGAAAAAATCAATGTAGCCACTGCTCATGTTACTTCTTTGCCCTCTGAACAACGAATGTTGATTGTATTCAACTCTCTCTCTCTGATACATCCCCTATGAAGTAACAGCAAAAGTTACTAACAATTTTGTTTGGAGTGGCCAAACCTTATTCCTATCTTTCTTGGCTGTATGGATGTACAGATGTACATATGTGACAAATACCTGATAACTAAATTTTCATCTTTACATTTATGTATTTTCTTACTACGTTTTCTTTATTCATATTTATTAATTTACAAGGCGGCTTTTTTCTCAGGGCTCAATGCATAACGTTTACTATATTAAAATATTTAATATTCTCATATAAATAATCATTGCGAACAAATTGAAACATAAAAGCAAAGATATTAAACAATGTATAATACTTTTGAGTTCCTAAAACTTTTGATAGTTTTTAATTTCAGGAAATTAAACTAAAGTAGACTTCAAATTTGTATGTGCTTTTCTAAACAGCAGATATTGGCGTTCATCCAGCTATTCCGTTTTGTACACTTCGACAGCTGTAACAGTTATTTGTTTTAGATATTACATACAATATCTGCATTGTTCATCAATTCGTTAATGAGTAGGCAAAGTGCCGGTTGAGCATTTAACAAACATCAAGTATGATGATGTCATGCAAATGTGCTTCGCTCAAGTGTTCACGCCAAAAATACAATTGAAGAAAATTAAAAGAAGCTCTACGTTGCGGGTATGTGGCAAATATGTATGTATGTAAGTATATATGTAGATATACATTAATACCCAGCATAATACGGAAGCGGGTAAATGTCTGCAAATTCGAGTTAAAAAATATGCAAACTTAGTTATTATTAGATGACCGATATATTATTTTTTTGTTTAGTTATTATTTCCTATACGGATACTTTCATACGTTTGTATTAAATTTATTTTCTGATCAATTAGATCTATGCGGCGGAAACTAGAGACTATAAGTTGTCGATCAAATCACTAGTTTCGAACCGGGCAATTAGTAATGTAAAGGCGAAATATCAATCATTGCCTAGCAAAATTCTTCAATTTCTAAATGCGACCTACTACGGCATAGCCTTTACTCACCAGAAGAGCACTAGTTTGAAAGAGCGGAACGCACTACAGGCTAAACGTATGCCTTATGAGTACAGATGTGTATTCTAAGCACAACACACATACATATTCATACATGCCAACAAATATGTACATATATATACATACATTAACAAACTTAGAAGGAGATAAAGTAAAATTGTAAAAAATGGGAAATCAACAGCAAAGCGAAGCAATTACAGCTCTGTATAGTCCTATAATTATTTTCAATAAATAAACGTGAATATGAATGGAATATTTGCATGTGCATATACATATGAATATTCGGGGGTATAGCTTTGATATTAACTTTGTGTCGCATAATTCCGGGATACTCATCGAACTTTAATAAACCCATAAACCTATAATCAGTGAAGTTTTCTCGTAATACTTGATTTCTGACTTCGTAACACCTGATTCTAAAAAAGGTAGCGCTTTGGCTGTAAAAAAACGAACAACTAAAATTGTAAACCTTTTCACCTACCTATAGGGTAAGATCAAGAGATGCCAGAGAAGAGAGAGGTAGATATGCCCATACATACATACTTCAGAGGTATTTTCAATGCGATCTGACTCACGAGCAACCCCATAAGATGTTCTAAATTGTATAAGAAACAAATTAATGTGTATACATATGTATTTATTATTTTAAATTAATTTGTTGCAGCATTTCCAAAATATTTGCATCGAATAACCGAAATACAGTCAATTTACACTTTCCGATTCCAGAAAACTTGCCAACATCTATACAAACACCGTCCCTGATGAAGGCTAATGTTGATTATTATTAATGGAATTTTATGCTTGCTACCACTGATAAGATAATTCTATGCGTTCTTTGGCTCATGAACTGAAAAAATCGTCAACTTAAAACTATTGTAGCCGCGCAAGGTTTCCTGACATATTTGAGATATTGCAAATTCCAACAACAAGAGAATCCAACACTCTTCATTATATCGATTTATTTGTTTTGATTGCTTAAGGTTCCAATCATGTTCTATTTAAAAATCATGAAGTCATTGGCTTACCAACTGTACATTAAAAATATATTAGAAAATTCCAATATTCAATGCTATTGAATCTTTTGTCAATTATTTATTGATATATTGGAAATACTCAGGTAATTAATTTTAAAAATTTAATTAAAAACAAATATTGCATTGGGTAAGGCTAGTAAGCTGCCACCAAACCGTGCAACGTTCTTACTTGGAGGGTATGATCAGAAGAGTTTTAAACATCTCATAAACCTTCCTAAGAAGAAAAGCATTCTAACTGACCACTGCAGGCTGCGCAATTATCGACTCTGCGACCTATCTACAAACCACTACACTTTTTTGTTGAATGCGATGCCATAACGAAAAGAAGAGGTGAACATATCGGCATAATACGGGCGGAAGAGAGGCAGAAACACTCAGCTCAACCCAGCTCTATATTAGTTTTATTGGGGGAAGTGGGTCTGAATGAGGTATTGCGAAGAGTAGAAGGCACAAACGATCCTAAAGTCGAAATGCAAACCTCCATTTCATTACAATTTCTTGGGTACCACATTGGAAACTTTATTAAATATATGTATTCCCCCTTCTTCAATTTGAAAATGGCGATCTTAATGCGATACCCGATATTGACTTATAACAAAAATGGTCTGTTTTCTGCAGGACATTATTTACGGAGCTTATTTGATTGGAACTTCAGGATAAAACAAATATGTGTTAAGATAAAATTTTCATTAAACCGCTGTATCTTCTTTTTGTTATCCTACATTCCACCAGATAGCACGTATGATATCTATGAAAAGCATTTAAATAATTTAGCATCTATTTATAATAATTTAACTCAAAATGATGAAATTATGTATCTTGGAGACTTTAACTTAGGAAATATTTCATGGTTGTCATATAATAATAATCTAATACCTTCTAACGTTAAATCTGAAATAGAGTTACTGTTTGTAAGCACTTTATTATCGTTTGGCCTTAAACAGATCAATTCAGTTCTAAACGATAACAATCGAATATTGGATTTAGCTTTTATTTCTGCAGACTTGAATTCATCTTGCCAACAATGCTATCTACCTATTTTAAGTAATAGTCAACATCATAAAGCGCTCTTAATAAATTTTGAATTTTATAAATTCGATAAACTATCGTCGATCACTACACTTGGACGCAATTACTCTAAAGCTGATGTTACAAAGATGAGCGAATACATTGATAACACAGATTGGTCATTTTTGGACACTTTCGATGATCCTAAAACATCTTATAGTATTTTATGTGACAAGTTACAATCAACAATTTCCCGCTTTGTTCCTCTACGAAATTGGAAATCTCATAAGAAACCCCCCTGGTTTAACTCGAGGCTTTGTCATCTGAAAAATTTAAAAAATAAAGCATACAAGAAATTAAAAAGAACCAATAGCATAAGCGATCGAGACAACTTACTCCGATTGAAAAGGGAATTCAATTGTCTTCATAACTACTTATTTAAACATTATATATTTAGAATTGAATCAAATTTAAAATCAAATCCCTCTAGTTTTTGGCGTTATATCAACAATAAACGGAAGACCAACGGCTTCCCCACTTGCTTAAATTACGATGGCATTGTTTCGGTTTCTTTGCAAAATTTTTCCAAAAAGTCTATGAAAAATTTGACAAATTAGACACTTTTAACCTTAATGTATCCTCTTCTGAATCTTATGATGACTTTACTGTTTCAACCAATGATGTTGTACAAGCAGCTTCAAAACTGAATAATAGCTCATCTACCGATCACGAAGGTTTCTGCCCGGTATTTTTTAAACTCGTCTCCACCTCAATAGCGAAACCGATCTCAATTCTCTTCAATAAATGTCTAAACAAATCGATTTTCTTAGATGCTTGGAAAATATGCTCAATCACGCCAATTTATAAGTCAGGAAGCCGAAATGAGGTATGCAACTATCGCCCAATAGTTAAACAAAGCACCATTTCGAAATTATTTGAATATATTCTCAAAGTTAAAATGTTAAGTCGTATTAGTGATCTTATCTGCGAATACCAGCATGGCTTTGTCCCCTTAAAATCCACTTGTACTAATTTGGCACTAGTCACAAATAATATTATTAACGCTTTTGTAAATCGCGCACAACTAGATGTAGTTTACACGGATTTCTCAAAGGCATTCGATAAAGTCGACCATTCTATCCTCATTAAGAAGTTGAGTGCATGCGGTATTAAGGGAACACTTTTAAAATTCTTTTTAAGCTACCTTACGGGAAGGAAATTATTCGTTTAAATAGCATCGTCTAAATCTACATTATTAATTAATGCTTGGTCCGGAATACCCCAAGGGACTCACTGTGGGCCAATTCTTTTCTTAATATTCATAAACGACTTACCTAAAATATTTCAATATGTAAAATGCTTAATGTTTGCAGATGATGTAAAGTTATTTTTACAAATCAGCTGTATTGAAGATTGTTCCAATCTTCAAAAGGATCTCAAGCATCTTCAAGATTGGTGTACCATGAACCACCTACACTTGAATACCGACAAATGCTGCGTGGTTTCATACAGGAAGAAACCCAATCCATTCATCTTTAATTACTTTTTGAACAATATTATACTTAGTAGGAAAGAGGAAATCAAAGACTTGGGCATAATCTTCGATTCAGGACTTACGTTCTCGAAACATATTGATTACATTATCTCTAAAGCTTTTTCTATGATTGGATTTTTACGTCGTAATACGGAAGACTTTTCAGATCCCTTGACTTTGAAAGCACTCTACGTCTCCTTAATTCGAAGCCGACTAGATTATTGTTCTCTAATATGGAACCCATTCTACCAATGCCATATAAATAAGATTGAAAGAGTCCAAAAAGTCTTTACCAAATATGCGTTGTGTAAGCTGCGCTGGCCTAAAGGGCTCCCTAGTTATATAGGCAGACGCAAATTGATTGGACTGCAAAGCCTTGAGGACAGACGAATCTACTTTTCGATTCTCTTCGTGTATAATCTTTTAAATTTCAATATAAATTGTCGTGAGTTACAGAGTCTAATTACATTTCAAACAAAGCACCATGATTTAAGGCAGGTTCGTTTATTTGTAGACCAACGGTATAGAACTAACTATGCCCTCAATGAACCAATGGTGAGATGCATTCGATTCTGCAATAATTATCCTAGCCTCGACTTTAGACTAAGTTTATATAATTTTAGGCAACAATTGTTTATAATCTTTAATTAATAATTAAAAATTTGTCTAATATAGTTTGTAAGAATTATTTGTAGACTGAATAAATAAATAAAAAAAACATATAAAAGAGCTTTCATAACACAAATTACGTAATTTGTTTGTGTCACGCATTATTTAAGAACAAATATTCGACAATTTATGAATTACTTCTTTTTCTTTTGGTCTGCGTATCCATGCTGAATGTTCGCGATTACATACATAAGTTGTTTTGATTAGTCTATATTTGTTGCCTCTTATAATATGTCCGAAGTAAGCAACATTTATTCCTAAAAATGGTTGGCAAATGCTGCTAGACTGGCAGCCCTTAGGTAGACAGATGTTAAAACAACAACAACAACAACAGATGTGGGGGTTTCCACTTGGACCTCATGATCTTGTGTGCTCTCTACTCATCACAGTACATCATCCAAGCCCAGTTCCCTTAATAAAATTAAGCCCTTTGCCATACTCCGAGATTTGAAGTTTTTCACTTTTTAAAGGTTAGCCTCGATAGGCCCCGCATTCCTTACATTGGTCTTTCTTAGTATACCAATGAAATTAGGTTTGAACCAGGAGCTTGGATATTTCGCAGTTTCATACACATAGTTAAACACCTTCATTCAATTGTCATTTATCTTCGCTGAGATTTCAACAACTTTTTACTTTTTTCGCAGTTTTGATGGCATTTCTTATTTCAGGCATAGTTATTTTACCTACATATGTAGTGATCCATTGCAACCTTTCATATCGTTTATCCAATATTTTTCTCTCTTGAATCGTCATTAAACAATTCATTGGCATATTGTAACCATATAATATACATATATTGTTTTTCATTTAGCTTTATAGTTTGTATCATATAATTTGCTCAATACACTCCTTTCAGGTTGTATATTCCCTTCAGTTTTTTGTGTAAATTAAAACCGTGAATGATAATTGTCTGCAATGTTATTCCAGCATTTGATCGGATTGTAGTCAGTATTGCAATTTGTCATGTTGTATTAGCATCGTGTCCATTAATAGGTTATAATCGGACGAAGGAACGTCTGCACCTGGAAATACTCTTGCCCATATCATGGATGATTTAAATTCTTTGTTAATCAAGATTTAGTAAATTTGTCTAGTATTCTCTCTGGCAATTTGAAATAAGTGTTACCTATAATGAACTCTCCGGAAGTCAATTTTAAACCTGTTAAATTCGTTGATTGTCTAATTTACTTGATTCGTATAAACTTAGTATATTCTATATCGCTACCTTGAAAGGTACCTAATATTTTAAATCTTGTTATTTGTTAGTTGTTTGTATGTAATTGTCGTGGAAAAGTTTAGCTTCTGTATTACTACCAAGTCGAATTCATAGAATTTAACTGCGCTAGAGTATATATTTTAATTTAGGAAACTGACCAGTTTCCGTTCAAACAAAATATAAAATATGACTCTCCATACAATATGAAGTCACATTTTTCGCCACCATTGAGGGCAGTGGTCGCCAACCTTTTCAATGTGTTGAGCTACTTTCAAGATTTTGAAATAAACAGCGAACTACTTGCACAAGCCAACATAAATTAAATAATACACAGTTATATTCGACATACAATACATGTATTTATTTTACTAATATACGTTCTATATATAATAAACTTATGACTTATAGTGCTTATACTTATGCATAACTACATCCATGTTCACACCTATCAATCGTAACAAAATTTTTTGCAGCCATAATGGCAAATCACAAGCGACTTAAAAAAACAACAAAACAGTAATATAACATTATTATATAATATAAATAAAATATGGGCGGATAAAAAGAGCATATTTAATGAGAAGCTTGACATTCTGACTCATCGATAATTTTTTTAATATTTGCAGTATAATTTGATACAGTCATTCGAATACAGTTATCCAAATGTATATCTGTAAGCCGATTGCGGTATTTATTATTAATAAATTTCATATTGGAAAAAGAAGATTCACACAAATAAGTTGAACTGAATAACGCTTTCACTTTCAACGCAACACGACATAAAACTGAATACTTATCTTTACTTACTAAAGTACATATACATTTTGTATTTGAACCTAAAGATTTTAAAGTCAAGTCACTTTGAAAAGCAATCAGTTCCATTTCTGTCACATCAATGTCTTCGCCAAAGTTGGTCATAACACAAGTTGCAAACTGTTGTATATCAATGTCCCTGAAGGGTGAAACAACAAATTGCGTCACTAAAGCAATTTTGCTGAAATCCTTGAAACGATTTTTGAAGTTTTCCTTCAAGTTAGAAACTATTTCCATATGATATTTACTGTCATAGGGCTCTAATAGATTTTTGGATATATTTTCGGAAAGAATAGGAAAATGCTTAGTATCGCGGTTTTTTAGGTTTTGTTCCCAAAATTCAAGTTTTGTAATATAATAAATGCGTTTATATCAGAAATCATTTCCGCTAATTCTTTATCCCTGCCTTGAAGCTGCAAGTTAAGCTCATTTAATTTCTCTGTAATGTCCACAAGAAAACCAGAATCTCTGAGCCAAGTCGAATTTTCCAGTTCAGAAATCGGTTCATCGTGTTCTTTGAAAATTGGAGTATAGCAGGCAGGACATCATTGAAACGTTTGAGCACTCGTCCTCTGCTTAACCATCACACTTCAGAGTGAAGAAGTAGCTCTCCGTATTGACAGTCAATTTCATCAGCCAAGGTTTTAAATAATCTTCTTTGTAACGCTTGGGCTCTAATCTTGTTCACAATTTTCACCACCAGTTTCATAACGTTGTTCAAGTTTAGAAAACTTCCACATAATGCTTGCTGATGTATAATACAGTGGTAACTAAGAAATTGTGGAAAACTTTCATCCTTATGACATAGCGCCACGAGCCCCTTATCACAACCCACCATAGCTGGAGCGCCGTCAGTTGTCAGGCCTACCATTTTTGATATTGGAATTTTCTCAGAAGAGATGAGATGTTTTAAATGAGAAAATTGCTCTAGCCCAGTAGTATGTCCTTTGAGTGGAATAAACTTCAAAAGATCTTCTTTAATTGTAAAATCACTAAAAGCCATCCTGACAAATATGGCCATCTGTGAGGTGTCAACTACATCTGTTGATTCATCCAGTTGCAGTGAAAAATAAATACAGTTATCTAAGTCACTTCTTAACTGTAAAAAAATATCATTGCTCATTACTTCTACTCGCCTCATCACTGTATTAGCAGAAAGTTGCATAGATTTTATAGCAGACAATATTTCGTCTTTATTTCTAAAGTTGGCGAATAAAGAATCTGCAGCTTCCAAAAATGCTTGTTTTATGATTTCCCCGTCTTCATAAGGTTTTTTCTTTTGTGCAATTATCTGGGAAACACGATAAGATGCTTCAGTTGCAGCCTTATTTTTGTCGATTGTTTTCAAAAATATTGACTGTTGTCCAATTAACTGGATTTTTAAAGGTTTTAGTTTTTCTTTTCTGGTGGCAGAATTTAACGGGAATGCCTTCTCAAAATTCGAATATACAGTTTTAAGATGCCTCTCAATATTTCCTTTTTTAGGAACTGGCACAGATGTATTACATATCAAACAAACACTTTTGCCTTTAACTTCTGTGAAGAAGTATTGTTCTTCCCATTCCGAATGGAAATGGTATGTCTTTGCCTTCTTACTACTGTCTTTGCCTTCTTGCCGCTGTTTATCTATTTATTATGAAAATTTCTGAAATTTGCTAATACTGGTATGATTTTCAGACTTTTGGATTTTTTGCAACGTGAGCAGCGCGAGCTACCGGTAGCTCGCGATCGACGGGCTGGCGACCACTGATTGAGGGTATTCAATGAAAAGTGGCTATCACAGATTTGTCAGCGCGTATTTTGTTGGTGATTGACAATTCATACGACTACACTATGAGCAACCGCCACGCTGCACGAGAGGTGGCGAAGTTCTAGTAAAAAGCAATGCAGTCGCGTAAAGAAAACTACTTCTTTAACAGTATTTTCCCAAACCAATTTTTATTATTTTCTATCTTTGTGTGCACTTGAATATGCACCTGTAGACATTCGTGCATACCGTTGCAGAAATACTTCCTTGCATTATTTTTAAAGTCTGAATCAAACCCCTTGGCCTATGTAGAATGCTTGTATTTTATTTAGCTAATTATACATGTACGTATTTGTATTAATAATATTATATAATTTGTTTAGAGTACTTTTAGTATATGCGATTAGTTTTTAGTTGAGCTATACATTGCACGTAATGACATTGTTAAGCCCCAAAAGATCAGATGGGCAGCACGTGACTCATACGAAGGGGAATATGTGCAGAAAGATTACTGGAGACGAAGTCGCAGAGGATCTTCCAACATTGGAGGTCACAAACTGATAGAAGACTGCACGTAAACGTCAAGAATGGTGAAAAGTACTCTTCCAGATCAAGGCTCACAAGTAGCTGTAGCTTCTAATAACGATGATGATTCATTGCACAAATAGTCGGAGGAGTGGAAGTCGAAAGAAATTTATAAAATCATGACTTATATACATACATACATATGTATAATCAAATAAGGTGTCTGTACCAAGTTTCATATCAAATATTTAGAGTTTTACGATACACATACATATGTACATTTACAGTGGGATAGGTGGTAGAATGCCCATTTTTCAAAACTATTTAAAAATTGTATAAGTATATTTTTATAAACCGAAAGGTAAGTGGTTGTCTTCATTGTTATATTGAACTTTCGTATGAAATTAATGTGTATTTTAATTTCAGAGAGATAGGAAATGGGCACATAACCAAAAGCGGCTTTTAATTAAAATAAATACTTATCCAATCCATATGATTGCAATGATTCACAGCTTTGCATGCACATATGCATATATCTACAAATAGATGAAGTACCGCAATACAACAGCATCAATATATTGTATACAAATTTATTACACAGACAGAAGGGCGAGCAGTAGAACATACATATGTACCATATCCTCAACATTTTCGTACAAAATCTTTCAAACAACAGAACAAAAATATATACTCTAGTGCTTAGGAAGTGATAAATTTACAAAAGCAATGAAATATACATATGTAACTATATAAATAAACAGTTCCAGTTTCTAGATCTTCATAAATAATAGATTCGAGAATCATTCGGATATATTGCCAAAACTGGTCTATAAATAGCAAGGAAAATTATTTTGTGCTCATAGCACCCGCCCACTTTTCGCATCAATATTTTACTACATATTCATATAAAAATTTTAGCAAAATTTCATGTGTATGTATGTATCCAAATACACACATACTACATGGGGTACGTGCATTTACTTTATTTTGCTAGGAAAACTGTCGCATTATAAGTGACGTACCACCAAAAACTATTTAAATATTTCAACCAAAGCCACAAACACTGAATCAACATATGAGTTAGCAAAAGCTCTACATCATAAAGTATCAATAGGCACCAAACGTTTATATATACTATAATATGTTGTAGGACCATTCAATCACCAGACCAACCAGTCGGCGTAATAGCTATTGTGGCATATGAAATTTTAAAACGCAAACAGAAACCTGTTCTCATGCATCGAAGATAATATACACACACAGAGACGTTCCACCACGTTAGCTCCGCGAATTGTACAAACAAATAGCCCCACTGATAGTTCAGAAAAATAAAAATTTTAAGTATGACACATTTTGGGGCAAAGATTGCTTTATATAAGACGACATGATCGTATGTACAAATGCATTTGTTAGGAACATATGTAAATACAGCATCCATAAATATTTATATAAAACACAGATGGGATCAAATTAAACTTTGACGTAAAAGTTCCATTGAAGTACCGAGAGTACACAAAAAAAAAAATGACATTCTAACCTAGAGATCGAGATCGGCATTTACTTGCCTTTATATTGTCATATTAATCGAGGTTTGATAAAAATATTTTTATGCCTTAAAAAACTTTATCGCAACGAGATTTCAACAGAAATTAAAGCAGATAAACGCGCAAACTAAAAAACAAATGCAGAAAATAATCCAACTTACACACATATAAATACATGCATTCTCTAGAGTTGCTTTAGAGGCGAAACAATCTTCTCCTGATATAGTCCTGGCCTAATACCTTACGAAAACTGTTACACACTATACAATCCACGACAGCAAGACTTGATGTCACTCACCTTTATGATCAGTTCAATTTCAGGCACATCTCCATTACTCGTACCGTTGGTATCTTGGTTCTCAACTTCCGACATCTTGGAATCGCGTGACGTTTATGAAATTTCCAATTACTAAACGGAAAATACAAACTACGAAAAAAATTAAGAAGTTATTGAAAGCCGTTCTTCTTAATCTTTTATCGACTTGCTAATATTTTATCGAAACACAATTTACTTCGTTTCGCCCAATTTAAGAAGTAAAACCACTTTCTGTAATGAAAATTCAGTATTGGTCTAACTAAATTTGAGAAATTACACACCTATTACCGAAAACGTACCACAATACAAATGCCTTTTTGGAGTACTGTAGAAAGGGTGCAAAGCAACTGAACTAACAGAGTTGCACTAAAATGCATTATTGACAAACAAATTGTAGGGTTCTTGAACGCGATAGTTTGTATCAAGGCACAACCACTAGACCAACAACAGCGTTTTGTGCGTTTGATTGTCACGGCAAAGTAGAAAACAGAGTACGAATTTAACTTGGTTCATCGTATGCTGACAGCCGCATGGACACAGCGACAGAAAATAAAGAAATCCGATACCAGACAAGGATGATAGAATACAAGGGTGCGCCTTCCGAATTCGCTGTGCCTTCAAAGCCCATGAATAAAGAACCAAAAGGAAGGCGAACTACTTGTTTTTGACGAGGAATAGAGCAATAGAAGCAATGGAAACAACCAAATACCAGAAATTATACGCACACAAATACACTTTCTTGCCCACGTTTTATCGATTTTTGTTATGAAATAGGTTATCGAATAGCAAAATCGTTAAAATCGTGGTTAATATATCGTTAAAATATGTTTGTGAATTCCGCTACTGGATGCAACTCATTTCTAACTTAAACGCGAAACACACTACTCAAATGGGTTATTAAACTAGGCAGACTACTAACTAGCAAACTTAAACTAGGCTATACAAAGGTAGCGCCCATCTCGTACCACTATTCTTCTCTCAGTGAATTTGAGAGAATTGCTATCGGTGTGACGTCACCCCGGTGTAATTGGTGATTGAAAACATGACTGTTTATTGTATTATATCTGTAATTTCTCCTTCTCCTTGCATTCCTCATCGTTTTTCATATATCTTCAAAAAATTATCCATATCATTCTTGGTCTCATGCGTAACGTAATTTTATAGAATGCACAGCCATTTCTACTAGAATGTGTAGAAATATATAATTTTATACGTATAAATCTATGTGTTTATCTTTTGTTATTATTTAAGGTGCAACGTCCGCAACAATTTGTTATACGAGTATATGGGCTTGATCGTACGAACCTAGTATCCGTTGCCTATACCACTCTGGCTTCAAATTATTTCTCGTTGATTCCGCTCTTTTACATGCTTTACAGATATAGCAAAGAAAATTAATTTATTAAGCCAAATAAATTACAATCTTGCAGACTACGAATAGCAAAAAGTAACAAGAATGTAATAATTCCAAAAAGGAAGTGCCTGAAAGATCAATTGGAAGAAAAAGTGTTTAATAGCGGTCGGCCCTCAGCAAGCAATGGCAAATCTGTGAGTGTATTTTTGCCATGAAAAAGCACCTCATAGAGGGTATGTTTAACAAGCTGTTTGCGTACTGTATTGCGCGCTTTAATAATAGATAGTATTGTGTGGGATATGACTGAACATACTCAGGTGTAAGTCTTGCAAATAAATAAAGGTAAAAATTATTATAATTGTCTGCTGTTGCACCTATTTTGCCCGATACGTATAGAAGGATTTTCAACCCACCTATGTCTCTCTTTCCTGCCTATACCAATAATGATGAAGATCTAAATAGCGATGCACGACCGGGAGATACTCCAACACATACGTCCACCTGGCTAGCTAACTGCAGCTTCCCTTTGGAAAACGAACATATTAAAAATTTGGGAAATGTGAAATACATTCAATCGAGTACTTCATCCAGCGATGTCGAAATCGAAGATTCGAAATCAAAGCATAAGAAAAAGAAAAAGTGTAAGAGAAAAAGTAAAATCAAAGGTAAGAATGATTGTGAAATGAAAATAATATTGCCTGCACTGGAATTCAACGGCAATGAAGAATATTACGTGGACAAGTCCAAGGCACAACAATTCCTTTCTGTACGCACTTTACATAAACCAGCTTGCCCACGATACCGCCACACATTTTGCTTTTCTGTGGGAGGTGGGCGTCGGTATGGCTTAAATAGTGAAAGAAAAGATAATAGGCGCTATTTTCAAATGAAGCTTAAAAAGTCCAGTAATCAGGCTTGTGATAATGTCATTCCGCTTCTAGATGAAAATGAATATACTGCGCGACTGGGCCAACTGAATCGGAAAACGTTTGAGACAACTTGTGATCTACAAGTCTGGTTGGATTTACTGTTATTGCAAGACCAAAATCCATACAAATGGTCCCGCTTGTTACTAGCTGAGAGGAAATTGGATATCATAAATAGGGCTTTAGCACGCTTTCCGCGCAATGAACAATTGTACAGACTATTTATTGACATTATTAATGTTACATATCCTTCTTTTGAGGTGACAAAGATGTTGGATCGTTTACTGAATAAAGATCCCTACAATTACACATTATGGACAGCGCAGATAATGACTACCCAGGGTTCAATGGCTCGATGTATCGTTCCAGATGTACTTCATATCTATGAGCGTTGCATGTCAAAAATGCACCGAGCTCACCAAATTAACTCACCCTTAGTCGAAACAGCGAGCTCCAGCTCAGACGATATAATGATTCGATTATTCAACAATTGCGCGCTATTTCTCCGACAAGCAGGACTATATGAGAAATTCATTGCCTTACTAAAGCTTGCTCTGGAATTAAATGTTTCGACCGATCACTTCAAAGCTTTTACTCCTCTGGAATCTGATCAAAACACTCTTATTGAATTTGAGGAACTTGTTTTACAATCGGGTTTACCTATGAATGAAATATGGCTCCGCATCGAAAGACTTCGCCAAGGATTTAATTTTTTACCATGTTCGGACACGATTAAATGCAATGATCCACAGCGTATTGTATTCAACGAAGATATATGTCATTACATCTATCCATTAAAATCGCGAGAAAATTCATTTTATTTAATACTTTTAACTTTACGTCTACTCAAAGTGCCCTTCATTCAGTGTGAAGGAATGTCAGAAAAGTTCAGCGCGCATTTGGAGCAAATAGGCGACTCCGACGCTATCGAAGATATACTAGCAGTTTGTTTGCAGCGTAGTTTTGCTATTTCTCAAAATTTACAAAATGAATTTCAAAAGGGAATTTATACACTTGCCAAGGAAATGGCTGTAAGTCCTACGTTTTTAAGTAACACAATCGGCCATGATATCTACACTCGTTGCATCACTAACCTCTTGCTTGAATGTGCCGCCTCATATGAACACATTGATAAAAGGAAGCGCGAGTTCTTTGTTGTTCTCTGGTGCCGCTTTGAGCGTTTGTTGTTGATTCTTCAACGGTGTTGTTCAAGAATTGATGCTGATTATATAAAGGCAGGTCGAAAACGTTTCAAAAATTTACTTAAACAACCACCTAATCGCGATGTGCTTATTTTATACACTGAATTCGCTATTTACGAGTTTGAATCGTTAAGTCATCCCAAGGATATTGGATCAGTTCAGAAAATATTTGAAAATATAATTGCTTCACATTCAGCAAACGAAAGTCAAGCATCCGATTTATGCTATACCTATGTAACAGTTGCGGAAATGCATATCGGATGTGGCGAGCTAAGGAAGGCATTGCAAATATTAATTTCTTATGCTTTAAGTAGCGACATCCAAAATGATGCAACAATTGGACCTGGGAAGAAACTTACAGCTCTAAAGAAGGTAACCGAAAAGTTGGAACAGCTTATTGCTATCGAAAAAAATGTTGAAATCATGTTACTAGAGCAATATTTGCTGCCCGATCATACAGTGTCGTTGTTAAAGGTGCGCATACTAATCCAATGTCTTATCGGACAAAAATTGGAAGCAACGACTTATCTAAATAAACTACTGAGTGTATTTCGAAGCGTCAATGATAGGCATAAGTTTCTACGTGAGCAAATCCAGGAAATATATGTGATTGCATTGCAAATGCCATGCCAGAATTACATTGTGCCAAATACTTTGGTGCGAGATAAAATTTTTGCGGCTATCAGTGAGTTTCCGCGGAACCTGTTTCTCCTGCAACATTGCGGTATGTTGAGCTCGGAGCCATGGTTCCGAATACGCACAATTCTTCTTCGTGTACAACCAACAATATTGTCAGTGACATTTTTAATTGTCTTGGCACGTTATCGATTCCTTCAGGTGAACTGTGATGAGTTAATTACGAATGAGGTTGAAGACGTTATTAAATGGGATAAGCGATGTAACGAATTGATCATTCGTAATCGTATTCTGCATATATTTAAAACTTTGTCAAGTGATAGTAAAACTCAACAGACGGGAAATGCCTTGCTAAGGAATGCACTATTTTGGCGATTATATATTCGATTTTTATCGGATCAGTGCACCGACTTTGAGACAAGCAAAAAGTGTCTGTTGAGTGCTTTGGATGAGTGTCCGTGGAGTAAGGCCCTGTACCTGGATGGCGCGACGTATGTACCGCAAGAGCTGACACAGCTGCAAGACTTAATTATTGAAAAGCAATTACGTATATACTCACTTCCTGAAGAGCTTGAGATTCTACGAGAGCATTGAACTATGAAGATTATTTGGCGAATCTATGTATAAAATAGCTTACAATTTTTGCTTTTCTATAAGTATGTAAAATAAAACTAAAAAAAATTGGATAGTCTTCATGAAATAGCAACTAAAAATTAACATTTTAGGGGAGCACATGGATTTAAAATATTTATTGTATTACATATTTCCATTTATTACTAAACACATAATTTGTACAAAAAATGTAAATATGTATTATATTGGCAAGTTATCAGTCATTAAAGATTAAAAAAAAAAAAAAAAAAAAAAACAAGTATTGTCAAATTTATATGTTTAATAGGCGCTTACATCGTTTATTAGGTGCTTGGCCAAACTTCTACTCCAATTTGTGATATGCGTCTTAATGTTGTACTACAACTGAAGGGTCCCACTATCCCCCGACTGAATGGCAGCTGTACTCAAGCTGTAAAATGGGAACAAATCGAATGTTACATTCAAAAAACGTTTGTTTTTGGTGGTTTAAAAGAGTTTAAAAGCAGTTTATAATTTAAACTTTCGTTTGTAAATTGCAAATCGCTCTTATCACCACTTTAAAGGTTGTAGTAATTGTTGTTCCTTCTAATCCTCAATAAAACTCTTTATTTGGCTTCTTCATTAACCCTTCTTTGGACACCTTCAACTGGGCACCCGGGTCTGGCCCTTTTTCTTCCTGTTCGAAGATCCGTTTTTAAATTTTTAGAAGCTACCTGGAAGCTGAAGTCGTTTGCTAGAATATAAATATGTAAAATTCACGTCCAAAGTCGAAAAAGTCTGGCTAGATGCGGATGTCCAACGGAAGGTTAAAGGAAAACGTATTTCCCAGTAATCTCTCCACATTTCCGGGTAAAAGGAAGAAAATGTTTGCTTTGCAGGGGCTTCTTCCGCGAACAACTTGGAACACCCATACTGTCGATTCCTGTTTTGCTCCCAGATCATATGCATCGAACCACCTAAACGTGCTTGGAACTATCGCGCCCGAATATCTTCCACATTCCTCTACTCCAATAGACATGTACCCCTTTTGGGAAATTGTTGTTGTTGTTGTAGCAGCATAAACATTCCCCATATGTGTGCGGGAAATGCTGCTAGAGTAACAGTCTTTGACCGGATATAAATCTGCGACTTTCCGGTAACGTAAAACTGAATGTAAAATATTTGGTATCCGACTAAAAATTGTTGATGTAATTTTGAATGCATGATAGTCCCACTAATGCTTAAGGATGCCAGCATCGATTGTTTCTGATTCAACAATTGTTTTTGGACGGCTTTACAAAATTCTTCTTGCAAGGATCAACGACCACTTTTCACATTGTCTAAGTGTGGCACTTTAGTACCACTTTAGTATCAATGCACTTCTGTCCACGCCGAAAATCGTAATAAATCATGGCATACAAATTTTTCACGAGTTGGTTCCATCTTTTGGGCGACATGAGTGAAAACGTTATATAAGTAAAAAAATACAATACTCATCCCACGTATAGTTGCAAAGACGCAAAATATAAAAGGTAACCCTAGTATGAGGAAGTGTGTTTTGTTTAACAGAAAATTATAACTAAAAGCCGCAATTATTGTAACGAAGCAAGCAACTGAAAAACGATCTGAGCGAATCACCGCTCTGAATGTAAAACATGAATAAGAATGCGAAAGATATGAGAAAAGCAGGGTACTGAAACCGGTAAGTATCAACAAAGTGTATTAAATAAGGAAAGGTGTGATTGGCAGTTGAAGAAAGCAGCGTCGCCTTTTAAGCCCATGAAAAGTATACGAATTATTATTTAGAGTCAATACCTGATAGATCATAGACTTAAATCCTAGATATACAAGGTAGACCTGAAAGATCTATTGTGCCCCTTCATATAATCAGAGTATTTCTCTGAGACCAACTTTCTCAATCAATTTTAGTATTTGACATATTTTACTGTGTTTTATTTCCTTCTCTGGTAAAATATGTTTTCCTAGGTGTAAGTTGTCTACTTCTTGAATAATAGAGGATAAGATGATAATAGTTCTTAGCCTATAAATTTGTGGACCGCCCCTTTCACTAGCAAATGTATCCGCCCCTGGAAGTCAAAAGATTCGTACCTGGTTGTTCTGCCTAAGATACCCAGCTTATCAAAACATTCCACCACTAGTTTTGATGTAACCAAGGAAAGAGTTGGGAGCCTTGATTGCTGTCTGGATAGCCGTGTTTATGTTGTTCTAGTTGCGTTTAAGGTCAAAGTCTTCGCTGGAAATATGCTTATATTCTTGCCCAGCGCTTCCGAATGTCTTTCCGCCGGTCCGCCTTCCCCGGTGAGGGATATGTCCGTGTATCACGTTATCGTGTTATTTTTACATAACCCTTCCCAAGTCTTTTTACCGCCCAGTTCAATCTTGAAGCTTTTGAAAGAATTCAGCATTGGCCCATGTCATTAAATCTTAGGTGTTAGCTCAGCAAGAGTATCAAACGTTCTGCGATTTTGATGAACATCTAGGCCAGTGGTAGCTTTGGTTGTTCGTAGGATCGCGGTTATCACTTGGGATTGGATATGAATATGAAGACGCGTGAGTTTTAGAAGAACCTCTTAATGCCGTGAGACATGTACGAATGGCTTCTGTTATAGTCTTTGCAGCCTTGTTAGTGTGTTTATTAGTGTTTGCTAACCTCTTCACTTTGTTTAGATCTGCGAACAGCCAGTAGTCGTTGGGACTCAAATCTGGCGAATACGGTGGATGTGGGAACAATTCAAAGCTCAATTCATGTAGTTTTGCCATTGATAAGAATCATCAACATGTTTTTGTTTTTGGTTAACAGTGAGCAAATGCAGCACCCACTTTATACAGAGCTTCCCCATAGTCAAATACTGGTGCAATATAAAGACATATTCTTTTCTTCTTTCTTATATCTTTACGCTGTCAGGTAACCCACCACACCTAACTTTTTGATCATTCAAATCGATTTTGTGGATATTTTTTGGATGTTTTCTGGTGTTACCGCCGCATTTGGACGTCCACTGTGTGGTGCATCACCGGTACCTCTACGACCATGTTTAAAGTCGGTAGATAAACCATCGTTTTATTGTTGTTTCTGATGGAGCAGAGTCCCCTTAATACTTTTCAAGCCATTACTTCGCTTGAGCGGTTTTTTTTCTTATCAAGAAGCAGTGAAGTGTAAAATTAAAAAACTAAATTTTTTTTTTGATTTTTGATCCATTGTATTGAAACATCAGTTTCCCGTGGATCCACCCGCCAAAGCGGAGTGTTTCTTGGTCCAACCGATAGATGACCTCGACGACAACACTTAGTGTCAGGGCTTAGAAAGATTGTAACAATAACAATTCACCGCACCAGAGCCCTTGGTTGAAGGAGTTTTAGATTTCAAAATTACAGAGAAAATTGGAGTGATGAACAAATATAAAAATCTTCATACATTGCATTCACCTCTTTTCCAGTTTGTACTAAATAATTTCATGGTATTCTATTAATTAGTTGGTGAGATATTGTGCTAGGAGTGGCATTCTTCTTCTTAGTTGGTGCGATAACCGCATACGCGATTTTGTCCGAGTTTAACAAAGCGCGACAGTCGTTTCTTTCTCGTGCTAACCGGCGCCAATTGGACACACCAAGTGAAGCAAAGTCCTTCTCCACCTGATCTTTCCAACGCAGAAGAGGCCTTCCTCTTCCTCTGCTACCGCATCGAATACTTTCAAAGCCGGAGCGTTTGTATCCATTCGGACGACATGACCCAGCTAACTTAGTCGCTGGATTTTTATTCGCTGCGCTATGTCTATGTCGTCGTAAAGCTCATACAGCTCATCGTTCCATCGTCTGCGATATTCGCCGTTGCCAACGTGCAAAGATCCAAAAATCTTACGCAGAATCTTTCTCTCGAACACTCCAAGCGTCATCTTCATCGGATGTTGTCATTGTCCAAGCTTCTGCGCCATACGTTAGGATGGGCATGATGAGAGTCTCGTAGAGTGTTAGTTTTGTTCACCGAGAGAGGACTTAACTGCTCAGTTGCCTACTTAGTCCAAAGTAGCAAGGCTGACATTGTTATCGGTGTTAATGCTGGTTCCTAAATAAACGAAGTCTTTTACAATCTCGAAATTATATTGTAACTGTCTACAGTGACGTGGGTGCCGATACGCGAGTGCGCCGACTGTTTGTTTGAAGACAGGAGGTACTTTGTTTTGTCCTCGTTCACCACCAAACCCATTCGCTTTGCTAGGAGTGGCACTACTTTTGTTATTTTCAAAACAACGGATCAAAAAGAATTTCGTCTCTTAATTTTACAATGGCTTGAAAAGTGTTATGGGAACTCCACTCCATCAGAAACAACAATAAAACGATGGTTTATCGACTTTAAACGTGGCCGTAAAGGCACCGGTGATGCCCTACACAATGGACGTCCAAATGAGGCGGTAACACCAGAAAACTTCCAAAAAACATCCACAAAATCGATTTAAATGATCAAAAAGTGAAGTTGGGTGGGTTAGCTGGCATCATAAATATACATATAATATAAGAAATAAAAGAACATGATGGCTTTATATTGGACGAGCATTTGACTATGAGAAAGCTCTGTTCAAAGTGGCAGCACTCACTGCTCACTGTTAACCAAAAACAAAAACGTGTAGATGATTCTGAGCAATGGCAAAACTACATGAATTAAGCTTCGAATTGCTCCCCCAACCACCGTATTCGCCAGATTTGACTCCCAACGGCTGCTGGCTGTTCGCAGACCTTAAAAATGCTCGGCAGTATGAAATTTTGCTCGAATGTAGAGGTTATCGCTGAAACTGAGCCAAAAGATAATTGGCGATTGATTGCGTTGCTCTTGATGGAATTACGTTGATAAATAAAGCGAATTTTGAACAAAAAACGTGTTTTCTTTGTTAGGCCCGGGACTTTTTAGCCCACGTGTTACTTTATATAAGCATAGTCTTAGGTCTACAGGTCGCAGGTTATGCTATTTATTAGATCAGCGATGGCAATGGTGATGTCGGGCGAGCTGCTGTAATTTCCCATTATTTTGGTCGAGGGGTCGTCGTTGAATATATCGTATATCTGCTCTGCCTGATCCTTTTCTCTAGAATTATTTACGATTTTCTTCCCTTGAATAGCGCACATACATATATACCGCCTTGATCAAAAAGTTTCCGGTAGAACCACCAGGTAACGCTCTAAGTCAACTGATTTGAGTTCTATTTTTGTTTTGTTAGATTGTCATGTCTGTGATTAACATTCTTACAAACATTTCAACGCTATTGCTTGACATTTGTAAAAGTTAATCAATCTCTGCGCGTGTTTTCGATTTTTTTACAGTTTTAAAAATGGATTTGAATTTGCAACGAGGAGTTTGTATTCAATTTTGCATAAAAAATCGACTCAATGGTGCGAAAACCTTAGAAATATTGGGAAACTGTTTCGGAAATGATACTCTTAACAAGCGTTTACGAGTGGCATGAACGCCTTAGACGATATCGCGAGTCCATCGAATTGGGGCGTCATGAGACGGATTTGCGGGAAATCAACTCGTGGATTTTATTTATTTTTATTTATTTAATAGCGCAACGTCGCACAGTACCATCATTGTCAATGAATTTTTAACCAACAGCGAAACGAATACCATCCAACAGCCATCGATTTCACCTGATATGGCTCCCTGCGATATTTCTCTGTTTGATCGAGTCACAAAACCACTACGGGAAACGATTTTTAACAGCCGAAAGCAAGTAATGGAGCCATCGAATACGGATCTGATGGCTGTACCGAAAATAGAGTTCAAGAAATATTTTAAAAAATATACTTATATTCTGAATTTTCTGAACATATTCCGGGAGCTTTTTGATCAAGATAGTATGTTAGAGTGATATCCCAGCTATACTTATACTTATATTTCTCTGTGTGGAAATTTACATTGCCGCGATCTTTTCGCTTCTCGATTTCCTGTACAGCAGCTATTTGTATTCTATGCATTATATTATTTTAGCGACGTTGATATGATGAAGAAATTGTTGGGTTCGGTTCGGCTTTGGCAAAAAAAAAATCCGAACTTCCGAACCGATTAGCTGTGATAATATTAAAAAAATAATAGTTTTTCATAAAATAACAAATTGAACACTTATCGTAATTAATATCTGCTGCGAAGAAATTGTGAATACTGTAAAAAAGTTACTTTACAAAGCCAGGTTCAGGAATAAGTACGCCGGCCGAAAGACCCAATTGATTATCGACATATCCATGGAAAGACAAACAGCCAAATGTGTGATCGGGGTGATCAGATACCCATCACCAGCTATCGCAAACAAAGAGCTCGTCAAAGAGTTGCGTCAGTGGATCAGTGCAACTCTGAAATAATAACGCTTTAGATATTGGATCCTGCTAAGCTCCTATTTATTCAAAATAAGCTTCCACATCTAAAGTTGATGCCTAATATGTGAGAATGCCCACGTATTATTACCAAATCTGCATATGTCCACTTAAACCAATCCATTAAAACCACTTAGGCCAAACCAGAACCGTTCGAAACAGCACGTTTCCTGACCCTTCTGCCAGACGACGTCCATGTGAGCACCATCGATATGGGCAACATTTTTTAATTATATTGATGTAATTACATAATAGAGCTTCCAGTTCTAATCCACAACCGGCCTCAGAGCCTCAGTACAGAACATTTAAATGGCTAGAAGTGGGAAAATTTGCTCCTGAGATAACTGCTCTTCAGCACTATAGCGTGCAGAGGAAAAATGGTTTACACCAAAATTGATTATAATACCCCAAACATTGCAGTGTCAACAGCAAGTGTTACAAATTTATGCGCGTAACACGAGGGGCGGCTGATAATAATTTGAGTACCGCGTTGTAATTAATTTCCCTATAAGTATGGGGAATACGCTGAAACCAATTTTTGAAGAAATGTCAGTAGTTCTTGGGGATTCTGCACCTTCATACATAGCGTTAAACAAATGGGTGCGGCTATTTTAACAACGAAGAGTGACTTGAAAAGGCGACGGGGGTGCCGGGTGACGGTTGGTGAAGGCCCAATTGGAGGGATTTTCTGTGAAAACCTGCATATGAAAAAAATTTGTGCAAATTAGTTGCTCACACCATTCAGCAAGAAGTTAGCAACGGCTGGAGAGTTGTAAAGATTTTTTGGAATGTTGGAAGAATTCGTGGCTTTTCTAGAAGTTTAAAGAGGAAAAATTTTCCTTGGAAGTTATGGCTACAATTTCCTCTAATAGTGAGGGAATTGTATTGATAGCTTCCCTAGAGGGACCGCAATAAATGGTAGTATAACGTTAATTTACTCGGTCAGTTACAAGAGGCAATCGCGGCAAGACAACGCTACGACATTCACAGAAATTGACCGCTCACCCTACAGTCCGCATCTGGCCCTCAGTGATTTTTATATGCAAATTTAAAAAAATGTACGGTAGAAAAGTAGAAAACCATTTTGAAGAGAAATCTAAAGGAACTTTGTGAAAAGTGTATTTTAACTAATAGGACTATGAATAAGTTCGTGCGGTTTTTTTTCGAAATTTGAAACTTTATTGACGTAAAATGGTTACAAATTTAATATTCAAAATATTGTCCATCGCTTACTACTACTTTTTCCCATCTTTCTGGCAATTCACGGATTCCCTTTGTGAAAAATTCGGTCGGTTTTGCCGCAATCCACGAATCGATCCATTTTTTGACTTCATCGTAATTACGGAAGTGCTGGTCAGTCAGGCCATGTTGCATCGATCGGAAGAGATAGTAATCGGATGGCGCAAGGTCTGGAC
Source organism: Anastrepha ludens (assembly GCF_028408465.1). Classification (NCBI taxonomy): domain Eukaryota; kingdom Metazoa; phylum Arthropoda; class Insecta; order Diptera; family Tephritidae; genus Anastrepha; species Anastrepha ludens. Next base: position 3,071,143 of record NC_071499.1, on the reverse strand, counting down.
TATACGGCGGGTGGGGTAGGACATCCCATTTGAGCGTTTCTAAGTATGTTTTGACCACTTGTGCAACATGTGGCCGAGCATTGTCATGTTGCAAAATAACTTTGTCGTGTCTATCGGCGTATTGCGGCCGTTTTTCTCGCAGTGCTCGGCTCAAACGCATCAATTGTCGTCGGTAGACATCCCCCGTAATCGTTTCATTCGGTTTCAGTAGCTCATAATACACAACACCCAGCTGGTCCCACCAGATACACAGCATAACCTTCAGGCCTTGAATATTCTGCGCCGACGTCGATGTTGAAGCATGGCCAGGGTATCCATACGTTGCCCGACGTTTTGGATTGTCGTAATGGACCCACTTTTCATCGCCAGTCACAATTCGATGCAAAAAACCCTTTCTTTTGTGCCGTTGAAGCAGTTGTTCGCATGCCATAAAACGGCGTTCAACGTCTCTTGGCTTCAATTCATACGGCACCCAATGGCCTACCTTTCGGATCATTCCCATGGCTTTTAAACGTTTGGAAATGGTTGATTGATCAACTCCCAAAGTTTTTGCAACCTCTTCTTGCGTTTGAGCCGGATCTTGATCGAGCAATTCCTCCAATTCGGTATCCATGAACTTTGGCGGCGCACCCTCGCGTTCTTCGTCTTCCAAGCCAAAATCACCACTTTTAAAGCGTGCAAACCACTTCTGGCACGTTCGCTCAGATAGAGCATGCTCACCATAAACTTCCACCAAGATACGATGACTTTCGGCTGCTTTTTTCTTCATATTAAAATAATGAAGAAGAATTCCCCGCAAAAACACATTATTTGGCACGAAATTCGACATTTTCAAGTGTGGTAAAAATATTGTTGTTTACGCTTCAAATAAAAAACTTATACTGACGTTTGTGCCTTACGACAGTAGCTCTCCAATGAATGTTTGGAAATGTGGATCGATGGAATAATAATCAAGTTACGCCATCTGTTGTAAAACCGAAACGAACTTATTCATAGTCCTATTAAGCTAGTTAGTTTAGGTCGCGAACATAACAGCCGCCCCTCGTATGTTGCAAGCTTTCAAGTATTTCATTACATCGTGCTCTCATAGATAAAGAGCGTACCGCTAGCGAACCTGATTCAGAGATTGATTGGATTAATTTCCCTTGATTCAATTATTTATTTAATATAATAACAAATATGGACACACACTCACGCTGTACCTATGTGTTGTCCCCAACTGACCGCTAAAGAGCGTGGGACATTTCCCATTTGGCACCAATACTCCACAAAAATAGTACTCTGCATCGTAGATTTATTCGTTAGCGTAGTAGAGACTAGTGCTTGCTTTTCGGTATACTTCGGTGCCTCGCTGTTATGATGCTTGCGGCCCGTTGGCCGACTAACTGATAGCTTGCTCGCTTGGCCGACTTTTGCCTCTATGAGCTGCTAAATGTCTCAGTGTAACTTTGTCGTGTATTGCGTTCGGTTGAAATGATTTCGTGGTTGTGCCATTTTCGTATTTATATGTAGTACGCAATTGAAAATTAGAAAATAAAAGCAAAAAGCGCTTAAAGAAATACACACAAACATCATAAAAAATACAGAAAAGTTCGAAATCAAGTTAGGTTGGCTACGCGTTATAATATTAGTGAATATATTTCATTGGTTAAAGCGCTGGAGCGCAGTTGGTGACGATGGCAATAACACAGAGTTGACTGAGATGTCAGTACAGAAATAAAAAAATAAAAAAATGCTATCATTGCTAATTTTGTTTGTTGTTGTTGTTGTTATAGTAACGATAATGAATACAATTCAAATCAAGTGCCAATCAGTTATACTGGTCCAAAAGTTCGGGGTATTATCATCTTGACTGAAAAATCGCCATGAATACAAATTATTCACTCACAGCCCAACTACCACTCTTACTTCTTTTCCTCACGTGTTTTTCTTGGTGAAGGTGCGGGGTTTGAGATACACATAACTTCAAGGCCTTGACGCTCGTCCTCCATTAATCATTTCTCAGTTAACCACCTCCCCTAAGCCCAACGAAAAAATACGAAATACAAAGCAAATACGAGAAAAGTAAAATATATATTATAAATAAAATCGAATAGAGCAAACAGAGTGATAAAGCGAAACCGAACATGGATTCATAATACTTATGAGTGTGTGCATTTGTGTGTGCGCTCTCTATTGTGTGTGTATGTGTTTATGTACATAAATATGTGCATATATTATATGTGTGCTGATGTTACTCAAATTAAGCAAAAAAATATACATCGCAAAATAATATTACGCATATATGTATACATACATATATATGAGAGACTGTTCTAATTTAAGCTCGAGCTGTAATCATATATATTTGCACTGTTTCTATTCGAGGAGGGAGCCCTTTGTTGCTCATACGCCATGCTTGCCCGCGTAATTGTATGCTTACATGTATTATGCATTTGTGTCAAAATATGATTATGTTTGAATTCGTTTGAAAATCCAACATCAATTATCAGCTCACGAAACTCCGAAGAGTCACGAAGTATTCTCGCTCAAAGAGAGAAATAAGCAAAACATTGCGCCAACGCAAAATTTGCAAAAACTTGCAAGTTCCATGGACAGCTGATTATTTTGTCGTTTGAATTTAAAAGCGTAAATTAAGGAAGATTAGAAAAATGTACTTTTGAAGTTTACTAAAAACAATATTTACTTGCATTTTCAAAGATCAATGTGTACAAATTTATATCTTTTTTGCTTACGATTTCTTACAAAAAATTCTCAGGCAAGAATTTGCAACTTTTATTCAAAGTTAAATACCACTTCGCTCTATCAATTTTTATTACCGTGCAAATTTGTTTTTGTAAATGAACACTATTTGGCAAAATTTGTGATAATTCGTACGAATTGTTTGTCGCTCGAATATTCTTAATATCTCTGTGTATTCCCGTATATGCATACACACGTATGTACATATTTCTGTATATGTAAATAAATTATTCTGAATGGCTATGCGAGCGTGCATTGACTGTTCGAGCGCTTTCAGAAAGCTTCATATTCCGCTCTTTAAACCTAAACTTTATACAAACTTAAGAATAATTTTATTTTTATTTTCGTTAATCATTCTCGTTACATTTTCTCCATACTCTTCACCTTTTAAGTGCTTGTTCGAGTATTGGGTTATGTTTTGATTATAACTACCGCTAGTCTGCTTGTTTACACTGCCGATCTGATTTAAGAAGTGGGTATGTACACTGGAATTCACACAGAACAATTAAAAAAAGACCGCGTTTGCACTTGGGCTGTAAAAAGCATGTTTTTCATATACATAAGAATGTAAAAACAACTGTTATAGACTAATTCAAACGTAGAAAAATAACAAATTTCGATATATTCGTGTAAAATCCCTATAAGAAAAAATGTGAAAGAACCACATCTGCGCAGATAAAACATTTGAAACATTTTTACAGAATGGGAACACTAACAACGCCAAGTTACTTAGAAAGTGCAAAGATATCTTTGAATTTGACTTTTGTCTTAATAATATTGACTATTTAAGAGAAATGCATAATTAAACAAGTAAAGAAGTGCCAAATTCCGTGCAGGCTACGCTCTATATATCCGCGCATATTTTAGCAAAATTTAATCAAATAAACTCATAGGCAAGGTATCACCAAAACGGCGGTCGGAAATTCGGTAATTGTGTGCAAGTGCGCGGGTGTACAAATACTGAAATTCTGATCACCAGTAGGTGATATAGCACTTATCTGTAATTATAGCTCTACATCCTAAAAAGGTGTAGAAAAGGGTAGTTTAAAACGAATTGAGTGATATAAACAACCAATCTCCTATTAAAAGTGTAGATATAGTACATATGTACCCACCTTTTAAACCACAACGGTAGATCAGAATAGTTACATACATACATGCATTTATATCTATACGCAATGTCATAAATTTAGTAATGCCTACGTATAAATAAATACAAACGCATGTCTGTATATATTTACGTACATATACACCAGCGATATTTCCAATGCGATTTTAGAATTTTCGGCAAGCATTAATAAATACTTAATTACTTATGTGTATGTACGTATGTACACCAATACGCATGAATACAAATATAAGTGGTGGCATATTCTGTTATCTGAATTAAGTCAACAATATTCTTATACTTACGTACATACGCACATGTACTTATATATAATATTTAACATATTTTCTCGCGCTGTTTTGACCTTGGCTAATTATGGTCATCATCGCCAAAAACAGACATTTTCGATAAGTTGAGTTTTTCCGTAAAAGTTTACACCAGTATTTGAAAAAAAAAAAATCATTTACATAGTGCGCTTGTAGGAATAAAATTATAACCTAATGTTCTCGAGCATCCACATAAAGTGAGCCAAAAAAATCTAAATACACATAAACATAAACAAAAACAAAACAAATAACATGAACACGTACGTATGTAAATATAAGTGTGTGTATGTGTGTATACGGCTGTAAATGTCTTAAAAGGTAGCTATTGATTTATTTACGGATATAGGTTAGAAAATATAAAACCTTTCGAAATAAAAATAGAAATTTAGAAATATGTAGTACTAAACCTTAAAAGAAAGGCCATTTTACTAAATATTATTCTAGAAATAACCATATAAGTGCATTGCCGAATCCAGCTTGCACTTGCAGCACAATAAATCATAATTCAGGATGGAATGGTTCATCTTAAATTTTAAATCAATCCACGAATATATATAGTTATATGTATATAATGAATATATACATATATATATATACATATACATGTATATACAATATATATATATATATATATATGTGTGTGTAAAAGGCAATATGCCGACATTTATTTGTGTATTTATATTCATGAGTAGGCGGTAAGCGAAGACTAGGTCTCCAATGGGTTATGTATTAGCAGGTGGAGTTGAGCGTTTCAAGAAATATTATACACGCACACATGTATGTATATATGACAGCCACAGAATTTGTGTTTGACCAGCTTTTTTATTTGGAAAGCTCTGGAGCGAGGAGTTTGTGCCAATGCAGTAAAAATTGGCATAGACTTAAAAAACAGACCGTTTATATATTATATATTTATATACCCTACATTCCTAAAAATGAACACTTAGAAACATCCAGTTACAACCCAAGAACGATAGAAACAAGATTACATCCATCACAGAGTGCGTGGCGTCACATTGGCGCAGTTGCATAAGCGAGATGTGAAAATACGAGCAGGAATGCAAGAAAAAGAAGAAATCACACAAACAACACGTGAATAAATTGCGCAAGTGCGACGCCAAACACACAGCAATGCTGTCGAATTCGCTGAGAGCAAAGTAGCGGGACCATGATCGGCGTCAAATTCATGGTAAAAAGATGTTCAATGGTGTGGCCAATATCAGGCCATTAGCTGGCTCTCAGCGAATTTGGCAGAATCAGTTGATGGACTGACGTAGCAGGGGCAATGAATCGGTTTGTTTACGAAAAAACTAAGAATGTATTAGTGATATATGAAGAAAATTAACACAATGTCACTTAGTTGCTGTCTGAACGACGACTGATTGGACTAGAGTGTGAATACAAGTGAAATGATCGCGTATAATTCGGCTGGCGAATCACCCCGTGACATGGGTGTTCGCCGAAGTTCCCCTCACAATTTTCATTTCCACCATAGTTATTGATCAAACCAAGTAATCTAGCATCCTTGGCCAAATTATTATTCTCTCCATAGTGGTTCTTCTTCTTCTTCTTAGCTTCTTAGCTGTGATGGACCATAGCTTTATCAACAACCATCCTCTCTCTCTCTCTCTCTTGCTATATATTATCTCAATTAAGAAAGTTCATCACTTTTAAGTCTGCTTCGACGTCATCAAGGCATCTCTTTCTTGGTCGGCCTCTTTTTCTTCCTCTTATCGGACAGTAAACACTTTGTTTTTAATTCCTTCATTTGGCATTCTTATAATGTGACCAATCTACCTAATCCGCCGCTTTAATAAAACACATTTACACTCGCATCACCAATTAATATTACGAGGGTACAGCGCTTGGGCTCATTTTATTCAAGAGCCGTAAAATTCCAAGTGAAAACTGACTTCATTTAAATGCCCACCATGAGCATGTCTACAGGTAAAGTCCACCAAACAGAAAGAATGCCTCAGTCTTGAGAACGTCGAGATGTCGATGTTGAAGGTTGTTCAGCAACACTTTGCGCTACAACAGCAATATTTTCAGTAGAACGTCCAGTTTTTGCGCTACCAGTCCTTTCTCTATCCTCGATAGATCCAGTTTCTTGAAATTTTTCCACCAAGCTTTGAATTCTCGACTCATTCGGATGATTATTTCCACACAAAAAAAACACGAATTTTGCAATATGTTGCTCTCTTAAAGATCGATCATTTTCATATTAGGTTTCAATACTTCTCACGCGTTCTTCTATCGTGTAAAATAATGCATCTGTCTACTTGAGAGACCCTTTACATGTGTACATATTTCGAACTAACCAAAGTCTTACTGCAGACCGGTAAACATTGAGCAATAAAAAAATAAAGACATTTTAACTTTTGGTTGTGTGTTTGATAAATAAAATAAAATAGAAAATAAATAAACTAAAAATATACTCGCCTTTCATTTCGTATATTCTTAGAGGAAATTAATTCAATTTTATGAATATGAATGGCTTAGTATTGTTTGTGGCTAGTAAAACTTGTCTGGTTAGTGCACATTTTTGATATGCAAATTCTATTCTTGTACTAAATCCTAAATATTTCATAAAAAAACTCTAATGTAGCAAAGCTATGCTTAATGTTTACATCTGCAGATATGTCAAAATTCTGATTTATAATCAAATAACTTATAGCGGTAATGAAACCACCTTCCTTTTCGTATCATGGGCCATAGTGGCTTCGCCTTTCATGTGCTTGACATGCAAATAAAAGGTATTAGAGTCGATACCCATTTCATACTGCGGTTTCCTTCGGCAGCGAATGGCAAACTGGCAAGTGTATTTCTTCTAAGAAAACTCTTATCTGCTATTCTGAGAGACTATAAAGGGAGATGCATTTCTGGTATAAACATCCTGACCTAAGCGGCAATCTATACATTCATCGGTTTGTAAAAAAACTACTGAAATACTATGCATACACACATACCTAGGTGCACATGTTAATTCTTGTACGTATTGCCATACTTTAAGTTATATTTTTATATAGTATACTATGTGTACTATGTATGCAGACATACATATTCATTTACGTAAAGTGACTAAGAAATGTATTTGAGAATTAAAGTGTAGAGTAAATTAATATGAATAATTTATGAGGAGGTAATTGTACATTTTAAATCATAATTACATATGTACATATTTATGAATGTTTGAATGTAAACCAATGTGTATGTTTATATGTATACTCGTTTGCATACATATACGTACATTTGAATGTTTGAACGTATGAAAATATATATAATATTTGCGTATTCTACTGCTATGTATGAAATAAAGAAACACAACTCCGAGAAGAAATATTTTTGCAACAATATGCGCCCATTAGGTGGTGCTGGTATTGATATGTACGTACATATGTTTCGAAAAATTGTATCTATGATATATTAATATGTAAGCGCTTAAGAAGTATAAAGAAGTATAAATCTATTGATGCTTGACTTTCGAATTTGAGCAGAGAGAGAGAATTAGAGGCCCGTATCAAGAACTGTAGAACATGTCATAGTAGAGCATTGTTATTGAAATTTCTTTACATAATAAAGAACAAATATATTTATATATACCTGTAAATATATTAGGTTAGGGAGGGAAATACATTATTTTTATTTTTTATTTTACGCAAATGGTTTGAAAATGTTTTATGGTCGATCTTTGGCTCCTGCGCGATGTTGCGATTACTAGCATGCCGGTAAACCTCGATTTATTCTGTATGTTAATCCATGAAACCAAAATTGCACGTAATTAGCTGTTACACTATCGGCACCATAAACACCTTTCACAATTTCGCCTTTGGTCTGTCTTACATTTTCACCTTTATCAAAGAAAAACTGTAAAGTGTATCGAATTGACCATTTTTTGACTGCCATTGTTAACACCCTGTAACACACAGCTGAATGGAAACAACAAAAAAACCGCAAAATAATCTGTTTCGTGTGAAATGTCACCTTACAACGTGCATAAACTTTAAATTGTTTGATCGATACTTTATGAGACATCGATCACTACAGCTATCTACCGAGAAAATAATGGATTTATTTTTCCCCAAACTAATAGAATTGGCGCATACACCCGTTTTGGGTATTTGACCTAGCTCCTCCTCTTATTTGTAACGTGCGTCTTGATATTGTTCCACAAATGGAGGTATCTACAGTTTTAAGTCGACTGCGATGGCAGATGGTCTTTTATGAGGAGCTCTTTCATGGCAGAAATACACTCATAAGTATATGCCTTTCCCTGCCGATTGGTGACCGCTATTAGAAATAAAAAATAGTTTAAAAAAACTAAAAAACACGCTTTTATTGCCAATCGAACTAAAAAGTATAAAATAAATTTTAATGACAAAGAGACCTATAATGAAGTAATAGCACTTGAACGATCAGTCATAGTCAATTACCTCAGAACAGAATTATAACAAAAATTAAGATACAAATAGAATAATTCAAATTCGAGTTAAAAGCGTGAGATGCATTTTGCTTCACTTTCATAACCTTCTGTACATAGGTAGTTGCCAATAGAATGATTGTAATATTTGCTATATCACTTTTTAGTTCGAGTAGCAAAAAAGCGTGTTTTTTAGTTTTTTTTTTAAACTATTTTTTATTATGAATGAAAATTATTGTTATCATTGCAGTTAGTGAATTAATGATTCGATATATTCGTGTTATATTTAATTCCTTTCTTATCGACTGTGAGTCTAAAGCTATGCAGTTATCGGCCGTGATAAAGAAGTAATCGGGATGAAGAACTTATTTCGTGGAGGGAGCCTGAGAAACGGCTAGCCCACTCCATTGGCCAGTTTTTTTTCGATTTTCGTGGTGTGGTGCACTATGAATTCTTTCCACCTGGCCAAGCTGTTAATAAGGAATATTATTTGAGCGTTATACGTCGTTTACGTGAAGCAATTCATCTAAAAAGACCAGAATTATGGGTCTTGGTTTTTGCATCACGATAATGAACCGTCTCACACTGCACTCGTTCTTCGTGACCATTCCGCCAAAAATTCCACGCATATCGTTCCGCAACCACCGTATTCGCCTGATTTGGCTCCGTGTGACTTCTGGCTATTCCCAAAACTCAAGAGACCACTCCGGGGAACGCGTTTCGAGTCGATTGAGGAGATAAAAGCTGAATCGAAGAAGGTGCTGATGGCTATACCGGAAATGGACTATTTGGCATGTTTCGGGGATTGGAAAAATCGTTGGCATAAGTGTATTTCATCGAGATAGGATTATTTTGAAGGGAATGAAATTGATTTACAAGAATAAATAAAGATTTTTCATTTTACAACCAAATTCACCTTACTTTTTGCCCACAGGTAAAAAAAGAAAATATTAATCCTGGCAATCCTAATAAGGATAATGGAAAACTTTTATCAAATTATTGCATTGTCATCGGTCCTTGATAGATGTGCAAAATTTCAAGTCGATCAGATTTTTAGAAGCCAGTGAAAATTAAGCTCAAAGATTCCGTTACATACATACATACAACCCGACCTAATAAAAGTGTGTTAAAAACTTGTTCCACCATTTGGTGTATCGTGCACAAAGATTCGAGCCTGTGGCCGTCAATAGTTTCGACAAAAGAAGAAAGAAAGAACAAATACATGGTGAAAAGATTTCAAAGGTGAGCTACTTAGCAGACCGTTATTCGGCTCAGAGGGAATTTGGCAGAATCAGCTGATGGGCTGACGTAACTTGTGGTCACGGAGCAGTTAGCTTACGAAAAACTAAGTTTGTTTAAATGATATACAAAAAAAATAACCAATGACACTTCGGTACCGTCTGAACAACGGCTGATTGGGCGAATGTGTCAATATGTGTTTGGGTGATTGTGGAACAAATAGGTTTCTTAAGATTTTATATTCATCTTGCAATACTCATTCCCTTAAAATAAAAGGCATCGAAAAGCTTATTCGAAATTAATCAAAAAAGCTTATTCTTAATCAGGCTAACAATAAAAATTTACATGAGCGCATAAGAATGAGGATATTTATAGCGCGATTTTATACGCAATTGGGTTTTTGTCTTGATATCGATGACGTTTTGGCACTCAAGGGCCAACTTGTTCAAGCACTCACACTAACATACAAATTAAATGAAGTCGGTTTACATACTCGTAGATAACCAGATGGTACCAAATAAGAATTGAAATCAATATTAAAAAATTATTTATTTTTGAGTGTCCGGATTTCAGTGTTCGCCTCTGTATATTGATTTGAAAAAGTGCACAAAAAAGCACACAAAAATTTGAATCCGATCCAAATATGACGTCACATAAGGTATTCAGTTTGTAAACAAAATGGAGCTTTAGAACTAAAAAACAAAAGTGGGAAACTCAAAAGTATTCAAGATGAAAATATGCAAATACATTTTTAAAACATAATTTTTTTAGTTTTCTGTTAGAATTGCAACCTAATTTTATGTAGATGTATATTTTCTTAAGGGAAATGTTTCTCAAATATTTGAAAATTTTGTATGACATGAGTAAAGAATTCAAAAATGTTCTTTAAAAAAATTTAAAAACACTGCCAACTTAAAAAGCATTGAACATATGTAGATCATTATTGCCCCCACTGAATAATCAAGATTTAAATGATTCTCGTACTTGTTGAGTTCTATGATCGAGGGGCCTAATTTATGCCCCTTTGGGTGGTGCAATAGAAATGCACTCAGGGATTTACCGTTACCTGTCGAAGGAAGATTATTATTTCAATTTTACATACCTGCTGCCACGTCGGTCGGACTAAGGTACCTACTAGCACTCGGTTGGTCCTCAACAATAAACGATAAATTACCAAACACATCGAACCGTACAGTTAATTATATTGCATATACATGGGACTTGTTTGCTTTTAGGCACGCATTTGCGTACTGTGCATACAAAAATATTGCGTATACGCCATGTGATGGACCCCGGAGGGAGGTTAAGGACATAATCATCAGAGCTACTTCAGCTTTTTTAGAAATTGATTAAGTGAAGAAGTTATAACTTGACTGTAAAACTCCCCTGCATTTGTGGAAAAAATGTTGTGCTTGTGGCCAAACACCTAACAGAAGTGTACGCCCAAATATTTATTATGTTTTTTTTATAACTTATAATTACTTGGGAGTTTCTTTGTTACTGACGACAACTTTGGTTGTTGTTATTGCTTGACCACTTGCTTGATTTCATGTTTTTACATCATATACGTAAATAGTTTTCATAACTTGCTTATTATGCTCTTCGCGACTTTTTTATATTCTTATGCTTTGCTCATTTACTTATTCTTTAAGTGAAATGAAAATTGGAAGCTTATGCAAAAACATTAATTCCATTACCTACGGTCTTATAGGTAAAAACTTAATATTAATAATAATAATTAAGAGAGCAGAAAAGCTCAATAGCCGAAGAAATCGAATAGCCAGATTTGTGAGAATAACGAGCAACACACAATCGCAACATCGAGCGCTACGATCAAACGGAGCAAGTGGAAATGTCAATAAAGAGCGCAAAAAATTTATAGAAATTGGCAAGTTTTTTGAGAGCGGGCAAGCATATATTGAGTACACGTTTGTATATGTGAGATCGTATATAAGTACATTTTTATTTGCATAGATACGTATTTTTATAACAGCTAACAGCTACATACATATGTATGTACGTTGCACAAATTAAACTAACCGGTTTCGTGTCTTCTTAAAGTTGTTCTGGTTTGGTGTTTATTAAAACTGGTAACAATTATTGATTATAACGAAAATCGCTAACAAAACTCCAAACCAATAAAAAATTTACAATACGAATTTAAGTTAATGCTTACATGTGCATATTTGTATTGAAGAGTGCGTATGTGCAACAGTTACTTATTTAATACATACATATGTACACATCAAAAACACTACCCAATAAATGGAAGCGGATATAAGTGAAGTAAAATGTGACTAAGATATAAAAGCCAATGTCTAAAAATGCTCAATCTTGAATAAAGAGTTGAGTTTATAAAAAATAGTACATCAAAACAAACGATTGTTTGAATGAAACACGTACGTACATGCCGCCCCACCCTCATTGGGGTATTCCATGTATGGGAAATACATTTTGTGACAAAAAATTAATTTTATAAATAAAACGAACTACACAATTTATCAAATATTAAATATTTATACTTTTTGAAGAAAGGAGGTTGGACTTTCTTCCCAAATGGAAATTTCATCTCAGGCTTACACGTTCAATTCCATTTAAAGACACGCACGGCGATCTTATACAGAGCCACCGACAGGGACCTCGCAGGCAACCACTTTGAGGTGGCCCTGATACTAGCCAGAAAATTTACAAGCAGAACAACAGGCTGTTTCCACAGGATGGGATCCAAGCGAGAGGGGTGTTAGATGAGTAGGCTTAAGTGCGCATGTGAAGTGGTGGTTAGTGTCATGCAATGGTAACCTGTAATACGAGTACATATGTTGAGTATGGTTTGGCCAATTCTGGATATATTAGAGTATGCCTGCGACAACATCTAGAGCGCAATTGTCCTATTTTGGTTTTGGGTCGAGCTTTTTGCCTTGAGGTTCCAACTTATTGCAACCTCCTTAAACGGAGGCTTGGCTATCACGGAATACGGTCGTTGTTGGTTGACGTTGCCAGTTTTCCACTTGGGTCCCTGGACTGTTTTAGAAATTTAGTAAAAAAGTTATTGCTCCCTCTATTGCTTCCTTCACGTTCCACAGCTTCGCAATGGCCCCACTGCATGCAAAGGCCCCACTAACTCTTTTTCTTTAAAATCTTCATTATTGCCATCCCATTGGTTATTCAGTAAAATAATTTTGTACGCCAATGAAAAAAAGAACCACTATCCATCGCCTCATTTGAGCGATATGGAATAACTTATATAACGTCAAAGGTGTACTCTATGCTTGGCTTTGTAAGACGTAACGCCTCTGAATTTACAAATTCGTATACTTACAACCAAGTTAGTATACTTCACTTATTCATTTGCATCTGTAGTTTGCGGTCTTTATTTGGAGACAGTTTAATCAAATTGTCTTACATACGGTCGAATGGATTCAGAAAACATTTTTTTGTTAAATTTGCCCTTCGTGCTTTTGAAACTTCACGAATCCCACACTGTCTTATTCGTCTTGTCTCTTGCTTTTAAATCTTTAATCTCGAGATAGCCGCGTGTTCATTCTGTGTTTATCTTTTACTTACAACAATACTAGCATTGTTATTGTAATGCCCTCATCCGTTCTCCTGGAACAGTTCTTCCGCTTTATTGTAGTAAGGCAGGAACACGATATGCTCCTATATCTCGAGCATTTCGCGAATTTGATGACTTAAATAATAATGTCCCGTTTGATTTCTTTTTGCCAATAGTAGTTTTCTTAAATCTTTTGAGTTCCTATTTTTAGTTTCATTACGCCTTTTTAATATTTCCAAGCTAATTTGTCCATTGTATGTAGTAATTCTTAGATTAGAGTTTTATACTACTTTCTCAATAGTGCGCACAAAAATTTATTAAAAGTATGTACAAATGTATAACTGACTCAGAATTTACTAGAAAAATGGTTTGAAAATTACTTCCAACTAAGGAACAAAACAACAAGGCAATGTATTGGTTCCCACATAGAACAAAATCAAATCAGCTGCTCCACTACTACTACTCGTTCAAAGTGTCTTGCTCCCAACGACATGCATAGTCGTATTTGATTAGGGAATGGGAGTATATTTGATAGTTTTAATCAGCTAAGTGAATCAAATAATAACAATTTTTTGTTCGTATATTTTAGAAAATACTGGATGGTAGATTTATACTAAATACCTATACTATATATTACATACATGTGCATACAGATGTACAAAACAATGTGTGTGTACAGGTGTATTTGAAAAAAATTAGTACCAAGTTGGTTTTTTATCCTCATACCTATGCACATGTACAAATATATGTATGTATGTATGCGCGTCATTCGAATCACTCTGTCTCATTGTCTGTTTTTAATAGAATTTTTCAAAGTTACATATCTCCACGTCAAAACATCTCATCTGCCACACACTCAACTGCGCATTTCTTTTTTCAAAATCTGATATTTTTTTAAACAAAAACAACAACAACTGACGTAAAGCACAAAAATCCACATTTTAAAGTGATTTATTTATTTATATGAAATATAATTATAAATAACTACGTTACAATAGCAAGTCAACTAGCATCTGGGGCTATCGGCCTGTGAATTATTTAATATTGTGTTGCTCGTATACGAATTAATGTAAAATAACAAAATTGAAAAAATGTGCTGTGCTAGTGTAATATGCATTGAAATAATAAATGCGTAATGCATTTCAAAAATCAAATGAATTCTATTTAGCTATATTGAATACATTTTTTTTAGTGCAACAAAATATCATTAACTAAACAAGACTGCTTGAAAGTACCAGGTGCTCATGTGAATTCATGTACAGGTACGGACGTGCTAGCATGGACATAAGTATGTATGTACGTATGTATACATATAGTACATCCCTGTTTGCTAAATCAACGTCCGAGATTGCTGTGATTCCGGAAGGTAATTAATAATAACGCCATTTTATTATTACAGACATTTCTTAAATTATCTATCATATTTGCATTAATATCGAGGACGACATAATGTGTGTTGATCCTCTTTCTACCGGGTGCAAAGCCATACATAACACGCCGTATGGAACTGTATATGAAATAAGTGTAATGTGTTAAACATAATGGTGAGAGTAGCAACAAAGCACCAAGTGTTGAATTCTAAATAATAGAGAGAGAATTCGCTCCCGTCAATCACGTTTTATTTCGTTGTGTTGAAAAGTTCTTTCAAAGAAATATAGTGCCAGCTGTTGTCGATGAAATGTTGTGATCGTTAATGTTAGGTGATTTTTTGACAGGGAAGAAAGAATCGCGTCGGGAATCTGCTTTTTAGCAGAAAATGCAAATTCGACTCCGTTTACCAGATAAAATATAATAACTTTAAACATACGTTGAAGTACGACTATTGAGCAATTCTGCAGGTGCCGTCATTAATGCTAATAAGTTATTATTTTTATTGTTTTTTATATAGCAATGTAAAATTGTTAAATTTTGAGTATTAAATAGTTATACTATGCAACTTTTCCTTTTCGCTGAGAAGAAGTTAGTGAATAAGCAAAATGCTGCTAAAATATGAGAGGTGATGAAAATGTAAGATGATATTTTGCTGAGTTGCTTTCATTTAGTTAAAATTTACTCACAAAGACTATGAAAGTGCCATAACAACATAACAACAAGTGTCAACATAAGGAGTGTGATTGAGCAGTGTTAAGGTGATGGCCCCATATACACTTTAAATTTACGAATAATGCAATGTTCTGTTCGACAGCACTTTGTCGGCCTTTAACATTTCAACCTCACTCGTCACTTCGTTTGTTGTCGATTATTCTGATATTCTGATAGCTATCAAAGCTACCATTTGCCCATACAAGCTTTCATAGTAGAGCAAAGCGAACAGAGCCAGTAAAACAAGCCTGCATTGGGCTAGTTAATCAAGCACAGTAAAAAAGATGTCACTACGACTTTAGAATGGAAGAGAAGAAGTAAGTTTTTATTTAATAAATACTACTTGGAAGTTTAATTCTGTTTATTTGTTGTTTTAGCGCAAAATTAACAACACGCTCGGCGCGAAATAACTTTTGCAATATTGCGGCAGCTAACCAACCGACTATTAGAACAGTCCAACAAAAAAGTAACAAAGTCACAATATTGAAGGCGGCAAGCACACCCAAAGCTGGAGACTTGCAGCTGTAAAACTGTAAAAATTCAAACAGTTGTGGAATTTTAAAATATTTATAATTGTTCTTGATTAAACTAAAATCTTCGTTTCGTTTTAAATTTTTTTACGCACTCGTATATTTCACGCATTTTTGCCATTATTTCAGAGCTCTGAGTTAAATATTCCTAAAACTCTCATGTGTTGGAACATTTTTAGCCCAAATTCAGATTCAGTACAACAAAGTTATCAAACGCGGCTAAAACCCTAATGATATCAAACATATTTTTTTGGTTGAATAGCGTTACAGTGCATACCTTTATTTTGTTATTTTTAAATATTGAATGAAGGTAATGCGATTTAAAATGAAACATAATTTGGTCTTAATAATAAAAACAGCTGATTATTTTTTAATCATTTTCTATTTTTGGCTTGAATATGTTCGGTTCGGTTCGTTTCAGTTTCTGGCGGAATATTGATAAATTTGGCAGTAGGTCGACCTCACTCGTCGTTCTGTAATTATTCTGCAATGATATATAAGTACAGATGTATTCATACACATAAATAAAATAGCATTTTTGTTTTTTAATTTCAAAATCAAGCTTATGTAAGAATTTCGATTATCACAAATGCAACTTTGGAGTCAATGAGAATTTTTTGTTTTAATCACTACTCGCTTGACGGTTAGTAAATCGGCACCGGTCGCGAGTTTTTTGGTCATTTTCGAAAATTGCCTGCGTCAAAAAACTGACAACTGTAATTTGAAAATTTGGCTAAAAATATTTTTTTTATTTATTTATCTGAAATATAATTATAAATAATTACATTATTGTAGTAAGGCAACTAGCGTCTGGGGCTATCGGTCACTACATCTGCCACTACTTTTATTGATATTGGGAAGCACATTACTGAGTCGGTGAAAGTATCTAAATTTCGCAATCAGTTCCCCGTCTATTGACAAACACTTCGAAGATTTTTCGCAAATGTATACGAAGGTAGTGCACACGCTTTTAGGGAAGGAATAGTAAATGAGACTACAATTGATGCTGAGCCTATAAGAATAAGAAAGATTATCGCGACCCGCCTCCAATGAGTTCTTTGAGAATTTAATTTAAATCTGACAGATGTTATGCTTATTCTTTTACTGTGCAATGAAATATTTAGCCCCTTGTTATATACAACAGTTCCTGTCCGAATTCCCTTTTCCATAAGTGCGTGCGGGTGTAAAAAACACAATTATAGTAAAGTAAACAAAACCATAAATCAAGCCAAAAGAAACGAAAAACATTGTCAGCTATTTTTATTCATATATGTGTATATATATACTTGTATAATTGGCGCTTAGGGTGTAAGTTTGGGAGTTTGGCCGAGCTTCTCCTCCTAATGTGGGCGTCTTGGTATTTTTCCACAATCGGAGGGGCCTACAGAAGAACAGCAGATGAGTTTTTTATTAGGAGCTTTTTCTTGGCAGAAATACACTCGGAGGTTAGCCATTGACTGCCGAGGGCGCCCGCCGTTTGAAAAAACTTTTTCTATCATTTGGTGTCTCATGTACGGAGATTCGAGCCTGCGCGCTTCCGAATGGTAGGCACGCACAAACCCATTCAGCTACGGCGGCCGCCATACAGCGTACATACATCCCTTTTAATACTTATGTAAGTACCCTGCAGGAAAAATTGGCAAAGGATAAAACGACTAATTCAATGCCAATTGGTTAGTGTTCTCAAAGGAGTATGGCTGCGGCACTGGGGTCTACGTGGAATCCAGTGGGACAAAACTGCATTTTGCTCTTGGAATGCGTGAATCTGTGATTCAAGCGGAGGTGTATGCAGTTCAAGAAGCGATGAACTTTGTTGTGGAAAACCGTTGGAGAGGTAGATCTATATGTGTCTGCAGCGACAACCAAGCTGCTTAGACAGCCCCTAACCACATCAGGGGTAGTCAAGTCCTGTAAATCCAGGCTGAACTATTTCGGTAGACATAATAGCCTGATGCTAACATGGGTCCCGGGACACGTGGGTATCGCGGGTAACGAGACCTCTGACTCCTTAGCTAAGATGGGCTCTGAGGCCAACTTCTTTGGCCCAGAGCCCGTTTTGCCACTCCTTTCTGCGGCCATCACAGCCACGGTTAGCAAATGGGTAGCTACCAACCACAAGCGAGCTTGGCAGGCTGAGAGAGGCTGCAGATGGACTAAACTGATGTTACCTGTCATGACCGATCGACTGTCGCAAACCCTCCTGTCATTAAGCAGAGGGGAGTGCAGACGGCTGGTTGGACTGATGACGGGCCACTTTCTGTGGGCAAAGCACATGGAAAGGTTGGGCATCTCAGACAGTGTACTCTGCCCAGCTTGTGAAGAGGAGGATGAGACGGGGGACCACTTCCTGTGTGTCTGCCCCACCTTCGCTCGCATCAGGTTTGAGGTCTTTGGCACTGATGTATTAAAAAGCGACCATCTTGGCTCCTTGGCACCACAAGATCTACTCAGATTTCTTCGGAGATGAGGTAGATTTAAAAAAAATTAAAAGGGAATCCAAGTGTAGTACAATGGACTTAATTCATGTCTGAGTCCTGCACTTGCTAGTTGCCCCGACAAAATAAAAAACAAAAAAAAAAAAACTGGCCCAATCTTAAAATACCTTCTAAAATCAAGTTTTTTATTACAATATTTTTTTTAATAATTGTGTATATTTATTTATTTATATACGGAATCATAATAACGATGTTTTTTTCAATTCTTGGAAAATTAACCTGTTCACGTTCCAATTTTATTCACAAACAAATAAAATTTTGATAAAATTTTCAAATATTTTTATGCACACTTTTAAGCTTAAGCTCTTCTATTTCCATCTATCATATTTTCGAAAACTAATTTATTTATAAAAACCTCGATTATTAAAGGTATTTTCAAAGCGGTACACCCTAATGTTTGATGCTCTCAAATCCTTGATTAGCAATTAGAGACCTCGCTAATACAACTAAGATTTCATTTAAGCCATTCCAACTACTTTGAAATCTACTTTGTCTCTGAAAACTTTGCTTAAGCTTGCCATAACAAAAATAGCGGAGCAAGATTTTTTAAAACTGATTAATAATAATTGCTTACAATCGACGTTGTAACTGTCACTTCAAGTGATTTTTGGCTAAGCTAATTCAAAGAGAAAACTTGAATGTGTAAATGGGCTATAAGCCTTTTCCAGAAGTTTAATTTGTGGTCTTGAAAAAAGATGAACCACCCTATTACAAATATGCAGCAAAAATTATGTGTTGTTTGCAAATTTAACTTACTTATGTATATTGTACACATGTGTGTGTGCATATTTCTTATAAGTGCAAAATAGTGCGTAAATATAGATATACATACATACATACATTATTTTATATATTTATTTATATATAAACATGTAAATTGGCTCGCTTCAATCAGAATGCAGTCCGCGAATGCATTGGGTGCTCGGGTGCTTGCTAAGTTTCTATTTCCTCCAGCGCTTTAGACAATATTGCGCAATACGAGTAGTTACTCTGAAAGAAATTCGAACATGCCATTTTAAAAACTTGTTTTGTTATCATACTTTCAGGAATCATTCTTCACACTTTCAAATCGAATTCTTCCTTCCAGCATACCAACGCCGATATCTCACGAGTCACTTTTCAATTTAATGTTAAGGGCGACGTTTATCTGCACAGCATAACAGTGCCAAACCCGAAAATTAAACGGACAAAGTCGCAATTTTCTTACACTACGACCTTAGCGCCATTAGAAGACCTAAGCTCAGTAACAAATACGGGAAGGTGTTAACTGAAAAATTCTACACACAAGTTCTACATCAAAAACAGAGATACTTAATGTTTGGAAGCGGGTTTGAGTAGTACTGTACACAGTCTTAAGCACAGTCCAGGCGCTATGGGATCAGCACGATTTTTTAAAGCGTCACAATCGATGTGAAATTCTGGCAACTGTAACAAAAATATTATGTGTTAACTGTAAAAAATTCGGGCCATTGTTATGCGTAAAGTCTTTTAAATTTTGTTTGCTCGATTCCTACATTCATTTGTTTGTCATTTTCAATAGTAAATTACCATCAGTATCGAAATTATCAAGAAAAATATTTTTGGAAAACTTCAGTATTTTTCTTTACGTATTTACTTCACCTATCTATGCAAAATAAGTAATGAGCATCAGAAAAGTATCAGCAACAGGGTTGCAAACGCTTGAAATGCTTACGTGCCTCGAACAAGCCTAATTATAATTAAAAATGTTCTTCCAGTCGCACAGTGGTACAGAGCTCACATTTACAGGTGGCCAATTATTCTTAAATTCGAACGCCATAATTCGCTTTAAGTGAGGCTAATTTATTGCAGGCTCAATGCAGACATATTTTCGGGGTGCCACTCTTTTAAAATTTTAAATACAGTCTGTGTCAGAAAAAAGGAACCGCGATTATTCATGAAGTATAAGAGATATATATTTAAAATTTTTTTACATGAAGGTATGTACAAAACTTCGAGTCGCAATTACTCAATAAGCCGTGTAGTCTTCATCGTTGTCGGGTATAACCTGGCAACTTCTTCATGCTTTGAACCATCTTTCTGCGTAGCTCGTCGACAAATAGGACTAGATTTTATGAACTTGACGCACTAGTTGCCTCAAATCACGGACTGACCTTCCGGCAAGATGCGTTTTCATAGTTCCCCACACACTTTCAATGGGGTTGTTTTGTTGTTTCTCAATGTGTTTTTCTGAGAGCAATGGTTTTGATGATGTGGGACGGTAGGATATGTTCGCCCTCTTCAGTCGACGTTCGATGGTGTAGATACTCACATTTATTCCTTTTTTAGCAAGAACTGATTGTGCTTGGTGCAGCCACAAAGAAGGGTTACGCTTAAAAAGTTGGACGATCACTTTATCCTGCATTTTTTGTCGTCACTAGCTTCAAGCCGCGCTCGGAAAAGTCATCAATATTTTGGTACTCCTTATACCGCTGATTCCACATCACTACAAACTTTTTTGATTTTTTAATTACTTTTGCAGCCGCGGCGTAAGGTAATTTCGGCCCTTTCGAATGCGTGCATAAAAATACCGCCTCAAAATGCTTCGCGTACTTCTCACTCATTTTTATTTGGTTCCGTTTACGGGAAAGTTTCGAACGACACTAACCTGAGTTAGCACTGGCGTCTTAGCCCTTGAGTGGGACTATTATGCAGCAAAAAGCAGAACGAAATATATCTTGAGGTCACAAGAAAAAAACCGGATCTTTTCTTCTGATACAGACTGTATGTGTCATAATATGTGCCTTTTATTTGTCGGGATTTGGCAACCCTGGTGTTGCAATCTGGCAACTGACAGCTGGATCGCAAAGTTTGACATTTTTTGGCTTTTACTTACTCAGAATGTTTTGAAATACCAGCGCTATTTGTGTTGTTTACAGTAACTTAAAAGATTCATCTCGGTCCAAAAATGGAATTAAATCGTGAACATTTTCGTGCGATTATTTTTTACAACTTTCGACGTGGATTAACTCAGCAACATTGTTTTTTGGCGATGAAGCTCCTCCAAAGACCAGTGTTTATCGATGGTATGGTGAATTCAATCGTGGTCGTAGTTCACTCCAAGACGAATTTCGTGAAGGTCGCCCAAAATCAGTTGTTGTTCCGAAAACCATTGATGCTGTGCGTGAACTGATATTGCAAGATCGTCATGTGACCTATCGTGAGATTGAGACAATCTTAGGCATTAGTGGGACCAGCATACATTCAATATTGCATAAACATTTGACTGTCAAAAAAATTTGTTCGCGTTGGATCCCACACAATTTGTCAATCGCTCAAAACAAGGCTCGTGTCGATTGGTCGAAGGAAATTCTCAAAAAATACGATCGCGGGGCTTGGAAATACGTCTATGACATCGTGACAGGTGATGAATCATGGATTTACGCGTATGAGCCCGAAAGTAAACAGCAGTCGACTGTATGGGTGTTTCAAGATGAGCCAAATCCAACAAAAGTTTTTCGCGCACGAAGCACTTCCAAGCAAATGGTCGCCTGTTTTTTCGGAAAAACTGGGCATGTCGCAACCGTACCACTAGAACAACGCAGAACAGTACATTCTGAGTGGTACGAGTACACAACCACTTGTTTGCCAGTTGTCTTCCAAGAAATTAGGAAAACCAATCGCCAAAGACGGATCACTCTTCACCAGGACAATGCGAGCTCTCACACATCGGATCAAACAACTGCATTTTTGAGCACCCAAAACATCGAATTAATGTGTCATCCGCCGTATAGTCCTGGCTTGGCACCGAATGACTTCTTTTTATTCCCGTACGTAAAAAACAAACTTTTCGACACCTGAAGAAGCGGTTGCGGCATTCAGAATGCATGTTTTGGAGGTACCTCATTCAGAGTGGCAAAAGTGCTTCGACAATTGGGTCAAACGCATGCAAAAGTGTATCGATCTTCATGGAGAATATTTTGAAAAACAATAAAGTGATTTTCGATGATTAAAATTTGTTTTTGTTCTCTAATCCCGACATATAAAAGGCACCCCTCGTACCCATTTACATTTTGTTTTTTTCGAATTAATACCTTGCCTAGATGAATTTACTTGTAGACTTGCTAAACATAAATGAATTTGTAAGTATACAACTGCAATGCAACTAAAGGGTGATTTTTTAAGAGCTATAGGAAAGTTTTTCAAAAAAACACACGTAAAATTCAGAAAAATGCATGTAATTTTTATTTAAATCGATAGTACAGTCCATATAATTTAATGTTTGAATATTATTTCATGCAAATGTTGACCGCGACTGCGCTTGAAATGGTCCATCCGCTTAGTCTAATTTTGGCATACTCTTTCCAATGTTTCGACCGGTATATCACATATAAATGCTTTAATGTTGTCTTCCAATGCGTTAATTGAAGCAGGTTTGTCTGAATAGACATGAGCTTTAACATAGTCCCACAAAAAATAATCTACAGGCGTTATATCGCACGATCTGGGTAGCCAATTGACAGGTCCCGAACGTGAAATATAATGTTCACCGAACTCGCCTCTCAAGAAGTCCATTGATACGCGCCGAAACCACATGTCATGCAAGTCAAGCTCTTGCATTTTGGGCAACAAAAAGTTGGATATCATTCCACGGTAGTGCTCGCCATTCACAGTTACATTACGATTCGCAGCATCTTTGAAGAAGTACGGTCCAATGATACCTCCAGCCCATAAACCCCACCAAACTGTAACCTTTTCTGGACACATTGGTAGCTCTTGCAATTCTTCTAGCTGATCTTCAGTCCAAAATCGACAATTCTGCTTATTTACGTACCCATTGATCCAAAAATGAGCTTCGTCGCTGAACACAATTTTTCGATAAAAAAGTGGATCTTCGGTCAACTTTCGAAGAGCCCATTCACCAAAAATTCTGCGTTGCGGTAGGTCGTTCGGCTTCAATTCTTGCACCAGCTGTATTTTGAAAGGCCTCACACCTAAAACCTTTCGCAAAATATTCCACGTTGTTGAGTAACAGAGGCCCAATTGCTGCGAACGGCGACGAATCGATAATTGATGGTCATCATTAACACTGACTGACACAGCTGCGATATTTTCTTCAGTTCGTACTCTACGTAAGCGTGTTGGTGGTTTGATGTCCAATAATGTAAATTTGGTTCTAAATTTAGTCACAATAACTCGAATTGCCGCTTCAGTGGGTGGATTAAACTGACCATAAAATGGAAGAAGCGCGCGATAAACTTTCTTAACAGAACATGCATTTTTATAATAAAATTCAATGATTTGCAAGCGTTGTTCGTTTGTAAGACGATTCATGGTTAAATTATAGACCAAACTGAAGATGTTTGACAGTGAAACAAACACGAAACCTGCGTCAGCTGTTTAAACAAACTGTTTAAAAAGATAATAGCTAAAAAATCAACCTTTACATTTACATTACATATAAAATCGGTTATACCTACAAGCACAACATATTTAAGTTCAAGTAAGTATATGGTATTTCAATTAGTGCCGGTATTAAAACAAGTAATTTACTTTTTGGGTAATTATAAACCGGTGACAACGTCTAATAGGAAAATAGGAAAGCTTGTCAAAGGATATTAAAACGATTACTTCTATGCCAACTCGTTAGTGTTCTCAAAGGAGTTCAATAGCGATATGAGCTATGACAGGTCCGACTCAGTTATTACTTTATGTTGTCCGATGATAGGTCATGCTTGGATAGGCGGTCGAATACCTTTCATAAAAGAATCTTTGTTTGATTTGGTAATTCGCCAACTCAAATCGAACATAAATCACGCATGAGTTTACTCGAATTGCAATTAAGATTTACCTGGCCCATACTTAAAATACCTTCTAAAATCGAGTTTTTTTATTATTTTTTAAGTAATTATGTATATTTATTTATTTATATACGGACTCATAATAAAGATGTTTTTTCATGTTTTGGAAAATTAACCTATTCAGATTCAAATTTTTATCGCAAATAAAATTTTGATAAAATTTTCAAATATTTGTATGTGCAATTTTAAGCTTAAACTCTTCTATTTCCATCTATCATATTTTCAAGAACTAATTTTATTTATATAAACCTCGATTATTAAAGGTATTCTCAAATCGGTCCACCCTAATGTACATCTACTCTGATAAAAAGCGTACATCTACTATGAAGCTTTCGATTTGAAATAAGCGGAATCATGAATTCGGGCAAAACATTTTTTTCTTCTTGATAGGCGTTGTGACCGGCGAAGCGATTTTGGCCGAGTTCAACAAAGCACGTCCGACGTATCTTCTCTGTGCCAGCTGACTTTAATTGTCGTTAATTGGAAATACCAAGCGAAGCTAAGTTATTCTCCACCTAGTCTTTCCTCTCTTGCCAGCATCGTGACCCGTGTTTTTTTTTTATTTTCAGATCTTTAGCGTTTCAGTCCATTCATACGACATGAGCAAGCCAGCGAAGCCACTGTATTTTAATATTTGCACTATGTCTACATCGTTGTAAAGGTTATACAGCTCACCGATCCATTGTCTGCGATATTCGCCAATGCGCAAAGGTCGGTAAATTTTCCACAAAACCTGTCTCACGAAAACTCCAAGAGGGCCCTCGTTAGTTGTTTTCATTGTATTAGTACGGACAGGAGACAATTTTTATATGACAAAGATTACTTCACTTCTCATTGCCTCGACAAAAGCCATTCAAAATGTAGGCCAACAAATTTCTGACAAACTGATAGTTTCATTGTAAAGAGCGAGACAGAGGAGGCTTTTTAAAATAATATTGTATATACAATATATATCATTAGAGCTTACAATCTTTATTGGGTGCTTGGCCGACCTCCTCCTCATATTTGTGACGTGCGTCTTGAGGTTCTTCCACAAATGGAGGACCTACAGCTTTAAGCCGACTACGAGCGGCATATGGTTTTTTATGAGGAGCTTTTTCATGGCAGAAATACACTTCGCCTTCATTTCTTAAAAAAAAATTATTTCCCTTCAAATGAGATGTAACTTGAAGGAAATCATATACATATTGTACAAATCCCTTTTGTGCTTATACGCGTAATGTAAAAAAAAAACAGTAAAAGCAATTGAAAGTAGTTGGAAGTCTACGATATTATACACTTTGAGATATGCACTGGATAGTTTACTTATTTATTCATTACTCAAATATTTGGATGACAATATGAATAATGTTTTTTTGAATTGGCTTTTGTAAGAAATTTAATTTAATTCGAACTCGAGTTCTGGGCCAGTGGGAGTCGTTAGCAAAAACGCCGTGAATAGAAATGACGTTATTTGAACTCAGCTTTGACAGCAACTTTGTTTAGCCAATGCCAAATAAGTATCAATAGTACTCAATAGTTATCGATAACGACTGCGTGAAGGCCGAGCTCCACAAGCCCATGTCGTTCAGTGTTGACGAGCCAATCGTAATAGGGCTGAATATGTAAATGTACATACATATATGTATACTACATAAGCGAATAAATGAAATATTTGTATTAAATTATTTGCATTTTTTTTATTATTATATTTTGAATTCAGAGTTCCATATATGAAATCAGCAAATTCTGAAATATAATATTAAAATTAGAATTTCACATTTTAAGACGGCTTGAAATTTCATTACGCAAGCGGCGTCATCATTATGTGGTATAGTACGTCATCCACGTTAATGATGGAGTCATTGTTGTGTTATACTTAAAATTTACTTGGGGAAACTCACATTTTTCAATCAGCTTCAAATAGTCTGCTCAACATCCTCTTCTGCTACAAAATTATTATATTTTTAAGTAGTCAAAGTTACCACAAAATTAAAAAATTTATAATTAACTAACAAAATTATCAATTTTAGTCTTTCGACGGAAATCTATAATTTTTCTTCATTTAAACAATGTCACCGAATTTCGTAGAAGGACCATCACAAAATTGAAGAAGTAAGCGAATTTTTGCAATTTGCTCAAATTTTTCGTGACTGCGAAATGCTACTTAAACCAAAAGTCCTTTTTTGACCTATGCCGCCTATAGTGTGTTTATAGTTTATAGTTTTAGATTTTATGGTAATTATCAGTCTAGTCTATGGGACACATGAAAGGATGTATCAAGAAAAGTGAGAACTAATACGCATCTATTGAATTTGTTTAGTGAGAATCCCTTACTCCATTCTTCCTGAGATGGAAAAATAGTGGCAAAATTCCGATTGAATGTTGCCGTCGAGACGATGTAATCAGTCCTCTTCGAGGTATACTGAGTTTTTCGCAATAATAGACTGACATAACCATAAGTTTAAATCTTTCTCGAACGGCTTTTACGACTTACTGGTTCGATCCACACGAGCTCGACCCTTTCTTTTTCTGTCTGTCCCTTCAGACGCTTGGGAAAAACGATTGATCGTGCGGTAAACAAACATTCTCGAAATATTAAGTTTTTTCAGTAATTCATAAATCTCACTTGGCCTTTTACCTTTTATGTTATGCAATCGCTGCAAATATATACAAAGCCTCGGATGAGAACTGCCTTTACTGATAACGACCCTTGCAAACGAAATAAGGAATACGATTTGAGGGCATGCATCTGGAATGTCCGGTCCCTTAATGGGGAAGGTGAAAGTAAAGGCTGGCAAAAAGGTGCACCAAGCTACCTGGCTGTCTCCTGATCGAAAAACACGAAACCAGATCGATCATGTTGTGATGGATGGAAGACACGCTTCTAGTGTATTAGATGTACGTACGATCCGAGGACCCAACATCGACTCGGATCATTACCTTGTTGCAGCCAAACTGCGCACACGTCTCTGTGCAGCAAAAAACGTACATCTACCTACGCAAAGAATGTTCAACATCGAAAAGCTGCAATCGCAACAGAGCCCGAAAACATAGTTGGTACGACGAGGAATGTCGTGCTGCCGCAGAAAGAAAGGATGCCACCTATAGAGCCACGCTGCGATCGGGTGCAACGCGAGCTATGTGGGATCACTACAGAGAGCTAAAAAAGGAAGAGAGACGTATTATCCGATAAAAGAAACGAGAGGCCGAAATACGTGAGTGAGAAGAGCTTGAGATGCTGGCCAAGAGGAACAACGCCCAAACATTCTACCAGAAAGTTCGGCGGCTTTCCGAAGGTTTTAAGAATGGGGCGTTTTCCTGTAAGAACAAAGACTGCAAACTGGTGACTGACATCCAGAGCAATCTTAAATTATGAGGGAACACATCTCGAACCCGGCGGCCGCCGTAGCCGAATGGGTTCGTGCGTGATTACCATACGGAATTCACAGAGAGAACGTTGGTTCGAATCTCGGTGAAAGCAAAATTTATAAAAACATTTTTCTAATAGCGGTCGCCCCTCGGCAGGCAATGACAAACCTCCGAGTGTATTTCTGCCATGAAAAAGCTCCTCATAAAAATATCTACCGTTCGGAGTCGGCTTGAAACTGTAGGTCCCTCCATTTGTGGAACAACATCAAGACGCGCACCACAAATAGGAGGAGGAGCTCGGCCAAACACCCAAAAAGGGTGTACGCGCCAATTATATATATATATATACTTCTCGAACCTGTTAAGCAGTGATAGCTACGCATGTCACAGAGAATGTGAAGATCCCGATACCCCAATCGTCGACGACGGAATTGTCGTTCTGCTACCCGACCATGACGAGGTAAGAATAGCGATAACGCGGCTAAAGAACAACAAAGCCGCGGGCGCCGACGGACTGCCGGCTGAGCTATTGAAACACGGCGGCGAGAAGCTGGTAAGGTGCATGCATCAGCTTCTATACCCAAATATTGCCTATACGCCAAGTCTTGGAAAAGACCCATGAAAGGAGAATCGACACACACCATCTTTTCGTCGATTTCAAAGCTGCATTCGACAGTACGAAAAGGAGTTATCTGTATGCCGTGATGTCTGAATTTAGTATCCCCACAAAACTAATACGGCTTTGCAAGATGACGTTGCTCAACACCAGTAGCGCCGTCAGAATTGGGAAGGACCTCTTCGAGCCGTTTGATACCCAACGAGGTTTCAGACAGGGTGACTCGCTGTCGTGTGACTTATTTAACCTGAAGTTGGAGAGCATCGTACGAACCGCAGAACTTAATCGCTCAGGCACAATATTTTATAAGAGCGTACAATTGTTGGCGTATGCCGAGGATATTGACATCATCGGGCTTACCAACCGCGCTGTTAGTTCTGCCTTCTCCAAACTGGATAAAGAGACAAAGCGAATGGGTCCTGTCTTCAAACAAACAGTCGGCGCACTCACGTATCGGCACCCACGTCATTGTTGACAGTTATAATTTCGAGGTTGTAAAAGACTTCGTTTATTTAGGAACCAGCATTAACACCGACAACAATGTCAGCCTTGAAATCTAACGTGGAATCTCTCTTGCCAACAAGAGCTACTTTGGACTAAGTAGGCAACTGAGCAGTAAAGTCCTCCCTCGACGGACAAAACTAACACTCTACACGGCTCTCATCATGCCCGTCCTAACGTATGGCGCAGAAGCTTGGACGATGACAACCTCCGATGAAGCGATGCTTGGAGTGTTTGAGAGAAAGATTCTGCGAAAGATTTTTGGACCTTTGCACGTTGGCAACAGCGAATATCGCAGGCGATGGAACGATGAGCTGTTAGCACGAGAAAGAAACGACAGGCGCACTTTGTTAAACTCGGTCAAAATCGCGTAAGTGGTTATCGCGCCAATTAAGAAGAGAATCACTGCAACGCGATTTTCCTTAGCTCCCCACTCCATTGCTAACAAGAGTAATTTGCCACGAAACTGAGTATAATTTATGAGTAGACAATGCATACGAACAAAGCAAAAATTAACGGAACTTTTTCCTGCGAATTTGTTATCACCGTATGCATTGTAAAATTTGTTACAGAATTTATGGCAATACTAGGTACTCATACATACATTTATTCTCATTTTATAACTTTACGACGAAATTCCAGATGGTGGCTTACTAGATTTCATATATACATACATACCTATGTCCCTAATTTTGGAATCATTCAAAACTTTTTAAAATATATTATTTGTTGGTTAAAGTATTGTAGTATTATTTAATTTTAATGCTTCCAAAGTTTTTTAATAAGTAATGAGCTTCAAAATAGAGGTTGATAAAAGTATTTGTATTCCTGTTGCTAAGATTTGTCTATTTACTTTGTTTTTACCCATCTCCAGTGGGTATACACAAATTTACTTGCATACATATTTAAAGATGTAAATTTCCTTTACAAAATGAATCTAACATTGTTATAAGTAGGTATGTAAGTATGTAAAAATTGCCTACGCCAAATTTAAACTCAAATTCAACTTCAAAGTCGTTGTATTTGTGGAGATAAAAAAGAGCTTCATGGGCAATTTTATTACTGGCATTTAAAATGCGCATTTATTTAAAAACGCCACATTACTTTCTGCTTTACCACATTGAAATACTTCAAACCTCGCTACTAGGCTTTGGGTCAAGCGAGAATTTATTCTCTATTAATTTTATAAAACAAAAAAATATTAATTTTCAACAAAATAGAAGAATTCGTTATATACTAGAGTGTACAAGTTTAATTGAAAGTATTAAAAAAAAGTCTTTGCGAACACGCAAATGACATTATCATTGAAAATGATTTTGCATGCTATTAGTCTAAAAATTTAAGAGACAAAAAAATGTTACTTATTTTAATTTATTTTTATTTTAAAGGCATTTCAATATTTTTGAATGTTTTAAAATTGGTATTCGGTATTTTCGTTATCGCTTTCATCGTCATTACAAGTTTTTAATTTTTTGGATGATTGAACATTCTCAGATATCAGATATATGTATACAATAGTATATATTTAGGATTTTCAATCTCAATGCCTTTCAGCTGAATGTAGCCTAATAGCCTAGACGGACGGTGGCGTTAATCGGGAGGAAAAACTTATTTCGAAATTATCTCAAGAATTGAGTGCAATAGCGCGGGGAATTTTCTACGGCAACATTATTGAAAAATGACAGTTAATATCTATGTGAAAGAAAAATAATAAATCCTTTAAAGAGAAGAACAAGAAAGACTGAAGGCAATGCTAGTTAATACTAACACGTTCGAAATTACATTAATAGTTTTGGTATTTCGGAGCAGTTTGACAGTTTTTTGCAAATAAATAATTATTTCTTAGTATCAGCACAGCTAATATCTGTATTCGTTGCCTGCGGTCCATCTTTTACTGACAAAACTATCCAATAAGCAAATCAGTTGTTCAATAATCCGCGTATCGACCGTCTATCACTCTACAATTTGAATCATTTTAATCATTAATTGCGCCGGTAAATCCAACTAACGCCGCTGTCATCCTAAGCTACAAGAAATCAAGAGATAAATCTAAAGAAACTTCGTCAATGCGCTAACGTAAGATGGTTGTGCGAGTTTTCTTCATTTACTTTCAACCATTTTTTTCCTTAAGGTTCACAGTTGACGTAATTTCGACCGGCGGGACTTTTGAAAACTTTTATACCGAATACATTTAGTTTTATATTGTCCATATAAACAGTCGCACATCACAGGGTGCTTAGTACAGAGTGATTTCCAAAATACCTGTAACTTTATCCATTTGAATACTGTGCGAATAATTATCCAAACTGTAAAATACTAAAGAAAAATAATGTAAAATCTACACATCTGACAATTATAAGTATGTTCAAAAATACATCCTTTGAATCCATGTCTACACGGGTCCATTTCCAACATACAAATTCTACACATTCAAAAATTCCGCTTGTATATTATTTTGGAAAATCATATGGCTTTGCTTCATTTTAAACAAAAAAATTTGACATAAACATTTAAAGTTAAAGTGGGTCCTATTCGTCCGCATGAGCTAATGCACGTAGCCAATGGCAAGAATTCTTTAATTTTCGCCTTCCTTTTTTTATGGTGTTACCAACTTTTGAAGTTTAATAAGCCCCAAAACTTTGAAGAAAGTCCGTTCTACCATACTAAAAGCAGTAAATTGTCATTAAGTTAAAGACTATTTTTCAGTTTGCATTTAACATACGTAAAAAATTAATTATAATACTCCCGGTGATTGATTTTTCTTTTTGAGAAGACTGGTTTTTCAAGTCTAAGAACTATTTTTACTAACTTCACTTACAAAAATTTTAGAAATAATGAACATTTTATGTATATTATAAGTACACATTGTGGGTAATGACCCGTGAAAACTTTAAGAAATAAAAATATGTCGATTATATAGCCTGCTCGCTAAAAAACATAGTACTTTGACAACGTACTCACACAACTGTTCGACATGGTAAAATACTGCATTTTAGGCATTCTAAAATCATGTCAACCTGTGTAACATTTTGGAAGTCTAAGTATTAACCAAAACATGCACCAAATATGTGTTCCAAACATTGCTAAATTATTTGATCTACGCAAAATATCACTGTTTAATTAACACTGCGGTACAAAAACGAACTTTTTTCTGTCCTATGAACCAAATATACTTTTTCGGAAAGGGAAGAAAAAATAAAAATCACGTGTATCGGCGTTTTTCATGTACACGTCGGAATTTTTTATTTTTTTTATTTTATAACTTTAAACGAGCAATTCTTGTATGCATATCTGTATCACACAGATAGTGTATCACATTTCTAGACTTTTCACCTAGGTGTTGCCACTGACAATGTTTCACAGGGTTGCCACCTGTTTGAATTATCGGGATTATCTGTAATAATGATTCAGTTATGTATGCCATCAAGTTTCATAAAAGTTGGGGAAAATACTAGCTTTAAGTTAAATAGTCAGTAGGAATTAATAATTAAATCTTTGTTTTCCTAAGGCCAGCTATTTATTCTTACTCTAGACTTGATACTCCAGATAAATTGTTCATCTAAGCCCCAAATGGAAAGGCCAAAAATATTGCTTAGCTGCTGATTTGAGATAAAAAATTAACAAAAATAATTTTCTTTAATTGGTTGTTGTTAGTTTATTTATACGAATCTGCAAAAAAATGTGCCTCCATTACATTTAAACTGTAAACGTTATATCACACATTATTTTCAAAATCTATTTCCTCATTATTTTCAACTTGTGGCCATAAAATTGACTTCAAGTCATATTTAGCATTTTGCATGTTTACCATCGGTATTAAATCAGCTGGTATATTGTAATTATGACAACAACAATTTTCTCTTTTTAAACCGTTTTGGTTTTTGTGGACCAATGCTTTTACTGAAACTGCATAAACGGTTACGAATTTTAATTATAAAAATATTCACTGCCAGCTCGCTCAACTTCTGCATTTGGGTATGACAATGACAAGAACCGAATTGCCAAATTTGCCATATTTTCAAATGGATTCCAACCAGCTGAGTCTTTAAGTTGATCCCATTTTCGTGCATTTAAATTTGTAGATTCTTGTAAACTCAGAGCTGACACAGCTTTAACTATTTGAATTCCACTACCTATGAGAAATGCAGATTCCATTTGAGTTCAGAATAAAGCTCTTAAAAGGGCAGTATAGTGCTTAAAACTCTATGTTAGCAACTATTGCACAACAACATCGAACCAAACCGTGCACTTGTGGTAAGTCAATCAGCAAAGCTTCCGAAGTTATTAGCATTGCACAAAATTCCAAGTTAAAACATTCTTCTTCCTTTTTTTTTTATTTTGACAGGCACCTAGGTGTGTGATGGTGTGAGTACCTGGTCATTTTGCTTAAGCGTAGTGGCGGGGTTGCTATGCTAAATTAGAACTTTTATGGTAAACACAATAAAATATCGACAAAAAAAAATACTAGATAATATCTTTGACTTGGAAAATTTAGAATAACAAATATTTTTAATATATTTCTTAGCTGGAGTAATGTTTTTTTATTGATAAATATCTAAATTTATACGAAATTCAATTTTATAATTTTGTATGCAACCATGTTACGTAAGGAGTGTTTTGGAATCAGGTAATCCCAGCTCTGGGTGTTTTTACTTATGGATCTGTAAAATGGTTACGAGTATTTTAGCGTCCGTTACTTCAGAACGGGTTTCTATACCTGCTCGACTTTAAAGCGTTTTTCCAAAGCACACTGAAAAGGTAGTATCAGTAGGGCAGTTGATTTGATTCTGTTATATTTATTTGGCCTCTAAATTGTCAAACTTTGTTTAAATTACTACAAACTATCAATCTTTGTTTGTAAATTTTGCCATTTTGGGGATCAGAAGCAGAATCAAAATACATTGTTCTCGTTGTTTTTACTCTACTACTACTGCCTGTTCAATGTGCCTTGCGTTTTCTGAAACTTGCTTTTTTGAAGCTTGTGTACGCCATAACTGGACCAATCGCTGTGACATGTTGCACAGTACCTCTTCACTTTATTCGGACAGATTTCTTCAGAGTTTTTTTAAATAATTATCAATCTTACAATAACAAATTTGCCGTTTTTTTATTAACGAATATCGGTTGTTTTGCTTCAAATTTTAACGAAAAATTGAAAAATCGAAAAATCCTCCCAAACCTCGAGAAACATTATTTAACAAATGCATTTAATTTTTTTTGTTTCAGATGACTCTATTGAGTGTTATAACTAAACAACTCACGGAACTCCGGAGATTCGGGGACATTTGCTCAATTTTAAAAATTTTGCTGAGAAAATTTCATTAAGACTTCCAACTATTAGGTGTTGCTTAATCTTTCTAAAACTATATAATACTATATACGCAAATGCAACCCGATAGGGATCTGGTTAAATGTATAATCCGTTCTGTTATTTTTGGTTAGGCAGCATAGCCTTTGTGACTGTACATATACATACATAAACACGCAGTTATATGAAATAAATTAGAAAAGCTTGCGTTTTTTTGCAGAAAAATGTAAGGATACGCCACAAACTATGATGGCAAGTTGATAACTTTTGAATTGAGTAGCTCTTGAAAAACGCCGAGGTCCATCTGCTGCTACTAACGTTTCATCGTCAGCGCTGTTATGTTCCAAACAGCAAATGTTATCTCAAATGCATCCACATTTAATTATTGTAACAATTGAGTCTAAGTCTATGTTTTCCTTGAAATGAAGTAATCGACTGAATCTTATTTTAAGTATCCTGAATGCATTTTCGACACCAATTCTTGTGGAAGGATGCAACAGGTTGTTTATGCTTTTTCTTCTTCGTATTACTAAAACAGTAGTTTTATATCAGTGCTCATAGCACTCATGCACTCATAGTAATAATTCGGATGGTTCAGGTGGGAATTGATTGGGATAATGAGCTGGATAGTCCAAGAAAACAGGCTAAATATATAAAAATATTAACCTAGGATGGCAAAAATAAAAACTGGGGTAAATAGTAAGGCGAGTGCATTACTTGGTGGTGCCTTGTCTATCAAACTTTCTTAACCGTAGATCACTAAACGTGAACCAGTGTTACTCTGTCACTAATCATACGTCTCAGAGATTACGTAAAATTAAAAACAAGTAAATTTTTATATTTCCTTTTCTTATTTCAAACACATAAGTGTAAATTAAGAGAAGTATTATACAATATTATTTCTATTTAACTATTTATGAAAGATCTGTTAGTGAGGTGGTGTGACGCGAATATGTCGAATTCGCAAAACTGCAGGCGTACGTAGTCTATTAGACGAATGTTTAGTGATCCAGGGTTAAAGTTCTTCGCATTTTTTCACCACCTTTTATGTACATACATGTGTAAATACATTCAAATTCGCAAATAAATAATTAAAATAAAACAAATGCAAGTGTATTTGAATTCATAAACAAAAAATCATTTTTTTTGCAGGTTATTGGTTTGTGAGGAACATTATGTTATACCCTTTTAATGTGGATTTAAACCGTATAAGTACTGTTCATTAGACAGCGCTAGTGTTGCCCGTCACCATGAGCACTTCTGAGACTCGCAGTGAAATAGTTACTTCTGATGAAGAAGATTTTAAACCGAACATTCCATATAACCTTGACGACGTACCAATTACGTCAACAATTCAGTCAAGCGGTTACAAATCGCAACCGCTTACAACCGCTTTCGAAACTCTGGACACAGAGGAAGATGACCCCAGCAATAATTTCAATTGCCGGATATGGGAAAATGACGATGGTTTCATGGATGATAATATATCCGCCTTAGATGTAGCCGAGTACGATGCGAGTACCTTGACTGGATCAAATTTAGCTACACCAGTTATGGGTATGGTATCCGATATAGTAGATGAAAAAACGTGTCGGCGCAATAGAACTGTGCCACAAACGAGCCCATTTCAAACTGAATTGAGCAGTTCAAACTTTTTTCAACTACCTACTTCAATATCTGATGCTGATGCTGATGCAGCATCATCAACAGTCAGTGGAACGCTTACAGATTCCAGTGGAATTCCAACTTCTAATATTTACAACGAAAATATTGAACAAGACATTAAATATTCGCCCAGCGAAATGATCCTAGAACCACCGTCCATAACGCAGTACCATTACAATTTCACGCTTCCCCCATCACATGTACGTCCTTTGCAACCGCCTGTTTCTTATGGGAATTCATTGCCGCAAACGCATCATGGAATTAGTACTCATAGCTTTGTTCGTCCACACGCGCAGCCGCAACAATCAATATATAGTCAATATCCGCAATCATCAAGCTACCATGCAAATATGTGGTACCCAAATGCACCGCACGGCTCAGCAAGTGGATACTACCGACCTTATGCTGAACAGCGGTACCATAATTTTGGCGGCTATCCTCACGATCCCATGTTGGATATGTTGCAGCTTTCCAATAGGTAAGTACTCACCAAAAATATGTAGTGAATTAAGCTCTTAGAAATAAGGAATAAAGATCGAATTTATATAAAAAAACGTACAACGTTCGCTGAACGATCTCTATGAGACCGAGGTTCATTCCATCATATCCACATATATATATTCGTTTCCTTGATAGTCTCTAAGTGCCTTGATAATCTATATTGTTGCTCGTGTTGCTCTGCCCATCGGAATAATGCAGTAGGGATCCCGGAATTATAATAAGATATCCCGAAACTAACAACCATCGCAAAAAGCATCCATATTCTGCGGTTATTTTCTTGTTCTGAAGAATGAGATGATGATGAATGGCTTCCTTACAACATCGCATAGCTAAAAGTGGAGTGTTGAGTTTTTTTATTCGATTTAGGATTCTTTCTTCTGCTAAGGACTTTGCCCCTAGCTCGCTAGATATTTGGTAGCTATTAGATGAAACCAAATTTAGCTTTCATATATAGAGTCCCAGCGGAAACGTTAAGATTGGTGTGTTGGCAGAGTATTTACTCTGGATGTTGAATTTACCCATTTTTCTGTCTACATCGGCGAAGCGCGCAAATGGTTTACATTTGCGTAAAAATGCACTTGTGTAACTATAAATGTGTCATATGTTTTAGTGCAGATATTTTGGTATTATGAACCGTGGTGGGTATCAGTACTGTAGTCGTACAAGTTTACATTTCAAAATTATGATGAATTTTATACGTCATCCATTCACAAAGTTGAAAAAGTATTGGATATTGTGTAGCTGTCTTATTACTCGTATTTGGATCACGTGCTGAGGCTAGACTTTGTGAGTATGTGTTACTGAGGAACGGAAGAAATCCGCGGTCGTGTTTGCACGAGCTTCAACGTGTACAACCTACACTTCTTAACTCAGCAGGACACTAATGAACCGCATCACATTTTTTCTATGCACAAACATGAGGGACCCCTATCGTGTCCAAGGGGAATACTTGTAATGTTGAATCAATTACCCTCCATTGAAAATGATAATTACACACATTTCTTTTTATAGAAATTATTCAGGAGGAACTTATCTGGTGAGATGAGTTTGTTTACTGTAGAGCTCACTTAGTCTACTTATTGTTAGGCGAGAGCCAAGCAGCATAGTATTAATGAGCTTATTCTTGTATTTCAAAGTTGCAAGTGATATTAAATAGCATCTTAAAGATGAGAGCATATGCCAATTGCAAACGAAATTTTCCAGAATTATGCTCAGTTTTGATAGCAACCACAGAAACGAAGCAAAAATAATACACTAGAATAAAGTAACTAATTTTTCAAGTTTTTAGATAGCGGGTATTTCTGGATTATAAGATTGTACAAATTAAATATTATAGAAGAAATTATTTACTTATATATTATAAAGTAAAGTTTCAAGCCAAAAGTAGAGGTGCCATAACCATAACGCCATAAATTTGCTGATGGAACCAACATATGAGCAACACTGTAATCGATTAGAGGTGACATGTCATAATTCCGCAGTCATAACCATTACCGTAAAAACCAACGTAACCATAACCAGTTGCATTGTAATTTGCTGCTTTCTACACTCGAGATGCACAAATATGTTGTTATGTGTTATGGTGTGGCACCTCTACTTTGAGCTTCAACCCCTGCTTGGGCTGTTTCTGACTACGTTATAATTACGTGTTGACAGCTAGCAACCCAAGCGAAAGCAAACAACGATATTGCCATATCGATCGACAAGGGTCCATGCAAATTAAGGAAGGGTCTGTACACAATAGTATGCATGTATATAATATCAAATAAAATAGTGCATTTATGGCTTACTTTGGACCAGAGTAGGCAGGGTAGTTGTCGTAATGTCACACTTAGACCTGTCGTAGGTCCATTGTGATACCACTGGAACTTATCCTCACACTTGTGTTTCCTTGTTCACTCCTCTCGGGAGCATAGGGTCTCGACAAGACTTGTCTTGCGTTGGTTCCGTTAATCTATTTGATTTCTGACAGGGTAGGTGATTAGCCTGCCGCTATCAGTCCTAAGTAGTGGGAGTGTCCATCTATCGTTGTTTAGGAACTACGCCTTCTTACTGCTTGGAGCGCCATCTGTGTGTAAAATTTTTCTGGCAGAAGCATCGCACAGATTTTTGGGGATTTTACTAAATTTCGTGTGTCTGGGATATTACCGCGATTGCCCGCTTCCTCTGGCTAGCTCCACTGATGCATTGTGTAACTGTGTGTTTTTCTTTGTTTTTGCTTGTTTTAGCAGCCACAATGCAAATAATACAAATAATGGAAGAATAAGTTTTAGGGGTTCTGCAATGAGATTTTTTTGTTTGTTTTTTTTTTTGTTAGAAAAAGGAAAAGTAGGTAAATTTGGAAAAGTGCGAGGACCGTGCTTTACATGGGATTCGAACCCACAACCTCTGGGATGGCAGGCTAGTGCACTTACACTAGACCACCGAGGCCGCATCCTTAAATTATAGGCTCCATTTTAATATATTCTGCAGCTTTTATAAACGAGCAAAGCTTTGTTAGTTCAAGATGCTCTATATCCGCTACATCTGTAAAGAATGCACCACCAAGAATATGAAGTCTCCTTTTGGCTAAGCCTCACTCACATAGGAAGTGACTGATTGTTTCCTCATCTTCCGTGTTAAGACAGCTTCTACAAAAAGTCGTAGTATAGGAGTCCCAACCTTCTGGCTTGGTTACCTATAAAACAAAGACCATGCATAGTTCGCATGTAGTTAGGCTTCGCCAAATTTATTGTTTATTTACTATATTGATGGTTTCCCTATTCATTAGTAATTTACAAGTGGCTATGGGCATATGCGTCACCGTTTTATCCAATCGGATATCAAGGGTTTTACCTATTCTAGCAAGTTCATCTGCTTTGCAGTTTCCTACCATGTCCCTGTGGCCTGGCAACCAGATAAGGTGTACTTTGTGATATTGAGATATGTCATTTAAAATCATTCTAAGACTGTTTTTGACGAACATTTGACTGCTTGACTGTCTGAGCAAGTAGAGACTTCATTTGTGGACAATACTCTCGTTTTTATCGATGTAAGCCCCTCCTTTAAAGCCGTGACCTCCACTTGAAATACACTGCAATGATCAGGTAGGCGAAATGATTGATTAGCACCAAGTTTAACAGAGTAAACCCCTCCGCCTACTTTACTAACTTTGAGGCATCTGTATAGATGGTTATATCATTTTCGTTAGCAATAAGTCCGTTATCATAATGCTCTTTCGAAGGGAACGCGTGAAATAAAGGATTTATTTAGGTTAGGTTATCCAGGTTGCTTGTCTAAGACAAAACTCTCGGACTCTCTTAGATCTTTTTAAGAAGATAACTAGTCCCTCCAGTGCAAATTTGCAAATTTCCCAGGTCTTCAAAGAAATAATCGCCGAGATATTTGGTACGGCTTCTTTGAAGTGCAGGGCATCCCGCGAAAATTATATAAATACTTTTTCTTGTATAAATCCTTTTTTCACATATAAGAAATTACAGAACGGAGCGCAACACAGCTTTTGCGTGTTGCGAAATTGTATGCGTAATGTGGGTACTTGTATATTGAGAATTACTGGTGCGGCGACCAGTAGAGTGGAGTGTAGTCAGTTTAGTTGAGCATATTTTTGTCTTTTCCATGGACTAGCGTCAACAAATCGTGGGCAGAAGAAAAGCCGATTAGGTGAAAGCAATTCTTAAGGTGAAAAGCAAGTTGACATTTTCGTATGTAGAGTTTTATGTCTTTTTGAAAACAAGTCCAGAACCACTCCGCCAAATTGCTGTAGTGCTGATATTTCACCAAAAATGAAGTCAAGACAAACTCGACGAAGATGAAAATTCGTTAGTTGATAGTTAATTTGATTGGTTTAGCATACGGGTGCAAATAAATAACGAATAAATTATGTACTAATATTAACATTTTTTTCAAATTGGATATCCTTTTGGGGTTTTCCTTTTTTAGTGAAAAATTATGGGATGCTTGCTCATGCCGTATAAAATTCAGTTGGAGTACGAGTACTTAGGCCACTTATAGGCGATGCAGGACTAGCAGAAAGTGCAACGCGTAACGGGGATAAATGAGCTAATGGTAACTATGCACTAGAGTACCGTATGTCTGTCGGACACACTTAGCTGTTTTAAAATAGTGCATTAGGATTAACATCTAAAGCCTACGACTGCATACAATCTCTCTTCAACACTAGGGGTCAGTTCCGCGGGTTATATATGATAGGGGTAAGCCCACCAACAGACTACGTAGAGTCCTTCCAGATTTTATAAGCATAGATTTATACATATCAACTGTTTCATAAATTTAAGAAAAATTTCATTCACATTATTTCGAAATATGTACATAGGTTATAGCAAAGATCGATCGGTGTCTTAAATAATAAATAATTGAATCCCTTAATTTGCAATGTTTTCAGTGGGCGTGAGGCAAGAAATCGAGCAGAAAAAAATAGACGTGACAAACTAAATCGATGCATTCAAGAGCTATCCACGATGGTGCCACACGTTGCAGAATCTCCCAAGCGTGTTGATAAAACTACGACTCTTCGTTTGTCCGCACATTATCTACGAGTACAGTACAGTAAGCACTGGAATAATTATATAAATTCACTTCATGCATTTAATTTTTCTTTTCAAATTTTACAGTATTTGGGGAAAGTCTCAATAGTCCTCGGCCGCAATATACGGACTCATTAATGGAAATGCTAGATAGATTTTTTATAGCGCTTACATGTCATGGTCAAATCGTCTTAATTTCATCGAGCGTTGAACAATACCTGGGTCATTGTCAGGTAATAAATACAAAGAGAAGCAAAAATCAATGGGAAAGTCAAAAGTTTTAGATATTTGCAAAATTCTTCAATTTACTATCAAAGTTTTAAATTTTTTGCAAAAATGTGTTCTTCCCTTTCTTAACTTGATGACTTTTCGCGAAAACTACTACCCTGTTGAAGTGTGTGTTAGCAAAAGGTTAGGGTTTTTTAAATCACTTAGTTTATGAAAAATCTTCAGTTTATTAAAAACATAAAATGAAAGCCATTGTCTGATTTGTATTAAATAATGTTGCTCTTATGTATTTACATAGATAAGGGCGGGCACGTAAGTGAACGTCCATATAATATTAGGTTGGGGGAAAAAATCTATTAGTTTTGCGTAAAATGTTTGCGCAAATAGTTTAAAACTGTTTTGTGGTCGATCCTTAGCTCCTGGGAGATGTTACGATTACTAACATGCCGGTCAACTTCGATTATTTCTGTGATTTTATCGACAAATTTAACATCAAAAATGCCTGAACGGAATCGAGGAAACCAAAATTGCACCTAATTAGTTGTTAAAGTTCGGCACCATAAACACCATTCACAAAATGTAAAATGTACCAAATTTTCTCTTGTTGACTCCATTGTAACTTACAACTGAATGGAGCAAACAAAAAACAGTAAACGAGTTTTTTTGAATGTGAAATGTCACCTTGACAATGAGCATAAACTTTAAATTGTTTGATCGATACTTTACGAGATATCAATCACTATAGACATCTACCGAGAAAAGACTGGATTTCTTTTCCACAAACTAATATTTGGTTTGCAGATTTCTATTCCTGAAGCTCTTTCATATATGCACTATGATTATGCTTCATTTCTACTCAATTATACACAACTCGGGTAAAGCCAATAAGCACAAACGGTAAATATTCAACTTGAGTTGAAATCTAAAGGGAGATAATTTGAAGGCTGCCACACGTAATTTTTGTGTTATATACGATTTTTCTTTTAAAATAGCGTTTAAATCAATTACCTCCCGTCCAGCCAAATATTTTTTTTCTTTTGCTTAATTTTCGTACAAATTCAAATTTTCAATTAGACTCGAAAACAGATTTTAGATTTCTATCGATGTATAAACAATGTATACCAACATACAATTTGGGTAGAATTTCCAATTGGGTTTAAAAAGCTGTTTCTGCATACGGACTGAATTTACCTGTGAGGTGAGGTGAGGTGTATATTTATTTATTCAATTAATAGTCTAAAAAATACAGTACTTCTTATTTCTTAGGGAAGTACGTTTTATGTCGCCACCGAACAGCAGATGCGATTTTTTATGAGGATCTTTTTCATAGCAGGAATACACTCGGAGGTTTGCTATTGCCTACCCAGGGGCGACCGCTATAAAAAACTCTTTCTATCATTTCTGATGTTCCTGAAGAAATGCTTTGAATCATCAGTAATTCCTTGTAGCGAAGTTTTATTGGCTCTTTTAGCTGCTGAAGTTCCGGTAGCTTCCCTTTTCCTTCCACACATCACATTGCCTGGGTTTCCCCTTTAAATGCGATTACTTTGGAGTGCTGGCACACTTTGTTCATTCTTCCGCCCTTAACGAATTTACATGCTGTACTCAATGGAATATCCGCTTCGTATGAAAAGGCAATTCGGTTATATGAAGTTCGGTTATTTCAATATCGGAACTGCATAAAGCTTCGCTACTGATACAATTGTTTTAGAAGTTGGGTTGTTCTTCCCCTCCTTGATCATGTCGTAAGCCTTTCTTTTCGCTGATTTGCTCATTCTTGATATCACCTTTAATAGATTGTAGCTCTTACACATTCATTACATGCCAAACGATCTTCGTTAGTCCAATTTGATCGTAGCTAGAGCTTCCTGTCATAATGGATGATTAATTCTCTTTCGTTTAAATTCTGCTGGAATTTGTTTTTAAATTGCGTGCATCTGCGAAAGGCTGAGCTGTACCAACGGAGTGTTTCGGTACTCCAGAAATGTTACCCATGTTGGAGAGGCTAGTCTAGAGATGTCAGACAAAGACAGGAAAAAGTCCGTTCGTGTTTTGAAACCGGAAGCTTTGCCTCACTTACTGAGCAACTTTCAGATAGGTCATCAACATCCGTAAGTCCAGAAGCGTCTGTCTCATAGTGAGCGGCTCCCTGCAACCTATCCAGCTGTATCAATTGTTCGCTAGATTTCCTCTGTAAATTTCATTTGATATTTTTTGATAATATTATGGTTTATTCTAATTCCATATATTTAATAATATTCTACATTATTTTGACTTTCGACTTCCATTTTTATAATGTACGTAAGTGAATTACCTATAAATACCGCGTGGTCAGAATAACCGGCCGTTATTTTTAACGTCTTTAATAAAAACTTCTCAGGAACTATGTAGATCAAGCCGCCACTACGGCGACGACGAATCAAAATTCGCGGAAAATGTAGTCACAGTTTTTGTAATATTTGTTATAAAGGGTGATCAGATTGGAGGTACTTTTTCCAATATGGTTTTTTGACAGATCACGCATGACTACTGTCGAACTGAATACATAATTTTTTCAGTATTCATTGACATTTCATCATGGAAAAACTTACCTGTACGCTTCAACAACTTTTTCAAATCGTACAATTCTATTACGAAAATCGACGCTCTGTGAAAAGTGTTCATCGCGCGCTCAGGCCAACTAATGGTGTACATAATCGTTCAGCGATGAGACCCATTTTTGGCATAATGGCAACCCGAAGCCATTCAAGAATCCATTGAAAACAGCCGTTTGGCGAGTCTGGCGCCAATGTAATGGTGAATGGCGAACGCTATCGCGCCATGATACACGACTTTTTGATGCCGTGATGCGCAAATTGAAGTTCGTGATCTCCACAACATTTGGTACTAACAAGATGGCGCTGCTTGCCATACAGCCCATGAAACAATGGATTTATTGTCTCGTCGCTTCGGTGAGCAATTTATATCTCGTCTCGGACCAGTGGATTTTCCCCAAAACTCCACATGCTTTGTGGATAAACTAGCTTCGATTGCGGCCAACATTTGAAAGGGTTTATCTTTAAAAAATAAATGACATGGTTCTACACAAAAATAAGAAAGATTGAATTTGAATTGTCGTTGTTTTATTTCAATTAAAATTCGCTAAACTGATCACCCTTTACAAGGAAAATATATTGGCACGTTACTAGTGACGATTGCCGAAGTTTAGTGAAATCGCTTATTTAGAACTAGCTCCGTTCACTGCAAGGTCTTCTTT
Source organism: Anastrepha ludens (assembly GCF_028408465.1). Lineage (NCBI taxonomy): Eukaryota > Metazoa > Arthropoda > Insecta > Diptera > Tephritidae > Anastrepha > Anastrepha ludens. The sequence goes on along the minus strand of NC_071499.1, from coordinate 3,026,859 downwards.
GCTATTAATTTTTTTCTAAATTAAATCAGCATTTTAATCTATATATATACCATATATATATATGTTTATGAATGCTTTATACGCGTTGTATGTATGTGTATGTTTATAAGATTACTTTACTTACTTACTTTATAAAAACTACGGACAACGACTTCAAATATTTTTTAGAGTGGTGTACGCAAAATTGATTAGTTATTCAGAAAATCAAAGATATCATAACGCCTTCCCCGCGAAAGGAATGGGAGTTAAATTAAGTAGTCAAGGAATATACCACCGCACTTTACACCGATGGATCCAAAATGGATTACGGCGTCGGCGCTGGTGTTTATTCGAAAGACCTCGAAACTTCCAAGTCCTTTCGCCTGGGAATTGAAATAGTTAGTAACATTCAAGCAGAGGTCCCCCGGATAAGGGAACTTGCAGGATAATCAGAAATCATCGACAACAACTATCAAGCAGCCACCTTAGCTATAAAGTCCCAACAATCAATTCAAAAATCGTCAGACAGTGCAAAGAAAAATTAAATGCCTAACTCGCACGACATACACCACTCTCGTCTGGGTACCTGGCCACAGGAATATTGAAGGAAATGACTCAGACAGCACCTCTACCAACCAACCAACGTCTTTCGAATCGAAAAAATATCCACGCTAAACTTAAGTGTAGATAAGATTAGATTAAATTTGTGGGCGGTTGGACAAGTCCAAGCCATTGTACTACACCCGAATAGATTACAGTGGAAGGAATAGAGAGGCAGGATAGATACAGTATGGATGGTAAGACTGAAAAATTGGTTTGACGTCACTCTTCCGCGAATCTTTTGGATTCATTGACGAACCTTAATAGGTCCGGGGAAGAGTATGCACTTTGTCTATACTCAGTACATCGCACCCTAATAGCCTAAGTCTGATTCTGGAAAACGCCGGACAGCTACAGAGAATATTATCTGCAGTGTGCTCATTCTCACGGCAGAATAGGATTATATATTATATATATATATATATTGTATAATTGGCGCGTGCACCCTTTTTGGGTGTTTGGCCGAGCTCCTCCTCCTATTTGTGGAGTGTGTTGATGTTGTTCCACAAATGGAGGGACCTACAGTTTCAAGCCGACTCCGAACGGCAGATATTTTTATGAGGAGCTTTTTCATGGCAGAAATACACTCGGAGGTTTGCCTTTGCCTGCCGAGGGGCGACCGCTATTAGAAAAATGTTTTTCTTAATTTTTGGTGTTTCACCGAGATTCGAACCGACGTTCTCTCTGTGAATCCCGAATGGTAGTCACGCACCAACCCATTCGGCTACGGCGGCCGGATTATATAGGGTCGTTAATTGTGGTGTATGCGAACGTGAACGGTCGTGTTTTTTGATTGCTCCGCTATCGAAGTTTTAAATATGATCCTAAACCATCATAAATACGAAATTGTGTAATTTTATTTGCGAGACAGTGACTCTATTTTAATAAATTTATTCTTCTTGGCTATTGCATAATATACCGATCTAAAAATGCCGTGTCTATGTGCCAACAAAGTTGAGCGTACACAAGACAAAGTGCAGTGCGACAAGTGCAATGACCTTTTTCATTTAAATTGTGTCAACCTACAACCTGTTGACCTTGAATTCTTGCTTAAAACGGGTAAGCAATTCATATGTGATAAGTGTGCCGCTGCTCGACGACAATCCCTTCGAGCACCATCAACTCCCATTAACCTGGATGACGAAATTGCCACTGCTGATAATGTACCTGTGAATCCAGCTAATCTAAGTACACAATTATCACCACATCAACAACTGCCGAAATCAACATCAGCTGATGACGTAAACAATTTAGATATCAGTCTGAATACAATTATCAGAGAAATTGCTGCACTGAGATCAGAAAATGCTCGTGCGATGGCTGCAATTAGCTCTCTCAAAGTGGATAAGCAGTTGCTGATTTCGCAAATAAGTGATTTGTGTGCAGAAGTGAAGGAGTTACGAAAACATCAAACGGTTGATGTCTCCTCTGCTCTGGTACAGTTAACCGCTGAGGTGAAAGACCTTAATGCTTGTGTTCTTGCATGTGAGTGTCATAGAGCTGGGCGAAACATCGATGTAGTATCGATACATCGATGTTTCTCCTTTCGTAAAAAACATCGATGTTTTTTCTCCGATGTTCGATGTTTTTGCCAGTTTTTCCATCACTGAGAAAAAAACGCAGTAAAAGCTAGAGCGTTATTTTTGGAGTTATTGGTGTTGGCAGGCAGTGGTTATAATGCATAAATATCTTAGAGCTTCAAATGGGCAAGGTATGTACATATATATATTAACTGATGCCTTCTTTACAAGTTAACCTCTGTGTTTTGTCTCATTTGTATGTAGGTTGTAGTGCGGCAACCATTGAAGAAAAAGAGCAAGAGGAAGAGCCGCAAGCCAAAAAGGCGCGATATGGTCAGTCCAATGTGTGGAATTTTTTTAATAAGTCCTCGGATGGCAAGACTGCCAAATGTTTAAAATGTGGTAAAATTTATCAAACCAGCGGAAACACCACCAACATGGCGGGACATTTAAAGCTGGTACACCCAACGTTAACGGTGAGTGAGTTGCCAAAGGCTTCAGGACATATGGCGGCTTATTTGGATAAAAAATATGAAGCCTCATCGAAACGGAAGAGAGATTTGGACAGCGCATTGTTAAATTTCATTTGCTCCGATTTACGTCCATTTTACATTGTAGAAAACGAGGGATTTAAGCAATTTGTAAATGCTTTGGTTCCCCGATACGAATTGCCTTCACGATCAACATTGCTTTCAACATGTTATAATAATTTATTCATGAACATGAGAATGAAACTGAAAAGCATTTTGCAAGAAGTGGAATATTGCGCTGTGACAACCGACTGTTGGACATCTCGAGCCAACGAGGCTTATTTGACCGTAACTTGCCATTTTATAGATCCAGAATTTAAACTTCGCACAGCAGTACTTTCGACTAGTAAGTTACAGAATGAGAAAAATCATTCTGCAGAAAACATTGCGAACTCTCTATGTGCAGTGCTAATTGAATGGGAAGTTATGGACAAAGTTGCAGCCATTGTTACCGATAGCGCAAGAACAATGATAAAAGCATGTGAGATATTGCAAAAAAGACATGTGCCATGCTTTGCGCATGTTATTAATTTAATAGTTCAACAATGCCTGAATCAAGAGAAAATAAAAGTTATTATGGGGAAATGCAAAAGTATTGTGGGATTTTTTAAGAAAAGCACAGTAGCTTACGCCAAGTTTAAAGAAGCTCAAAATACAGAGAAGCCATACAGTTTAAAGCAAGAATGTCCTACAAGATGGAATAGCGCATTTCATATGATTGAAAGAATTCTTAAAACAAATGATGCTATAAGCAGTGTTCTTCTTTCAACCCCAAAGGGACTTGCCCCGTTTTCGGCTGACGAAATTTTAATTTTAAAAGACATAAAAATTTTATTGCAACCTTTTGAATGTGCAACATTGCAAACTTCTTCGCGAACGTTGGTCACGGTATCATTAATAATTCCTATAACTTGCGGACTTCTGCATAATTTGCAATTGTTAAAAAATTACCTAAAAACAGTTGAAGGTCGCGAAAGCTGCAATTGCTTATTGGAGGGCATATCGTCCAGACTACTGCAATATGAAATTCGCAATGTTCCTCGAGTGGCAACTTTGCTAGATCCTCGGTTTAAAAAAGAAGCGTTTCACTCACCATTTAACATCACTGAGGCTCAAAAACTCTTGGAAAACGAGCTTTCTTTTTTCAACGCACAGAAGTCTCGCCCTTGCGACGAACCACGCCTGCCAACATCAACCTCCACATCGCAGACATCCCTTTTTCAATTTTTGGAAAAAAACAAAAGTTTGAAACATAAAACTAATACAGTGGATTCCATATTGTCAATTCGTCAATATTTTAATCTAGACAATTTGGAATCAAACTCCAACCCTTTAGATTATTGGAAGGTTGTATTTTACTTGTCAATTCCAGCGTTTAAATATGTGTATTAATTAAATTTTATTATTACAGATCTCATCAGATAAATCATTTCAGCATTGCTGCAAAAAATATTTCTGCGTTCCAGCAACTTCGACAGAAAGCGAACGTATGTTCAGTAAGGCTGGAATCGTTGTAAGCGAAAAAAGAAGTTCGCTTCAGTTTAAACATGTTGACATGCTACTTTTTATCAATCGGAACAAGTGGATCTCTGAACAGCAATGATTGTTGTATAGTTTTAAGTTTGAAAAAGATTGAATTATGCTTTATAGTATTAAGTTTGAAAGATTTAATTTCTGTTTTATAGTATTAAGTTTGGAAAAAGGATGTTATCCTTAATAAAGATATATATATTATATAGAGAATCAAAAAATGTACTATATTACTTCGATGTAGTATCGATACATCGATGTTTTTTTCTGAAAAACATCGAAACATCGATGTGGTCAAACATCGGTGATTAACAGTGTTAGGGACTCTGAAAAGTTGCAAACCGACTTGCACAATGTCCGGAACTGGTGCTATTTAAACCATCTGTCACTAAATATTAGCAAATGCTTTCACGTAAAATATGCTAAATCAAACAACACTTTGCATACTTCGTATAATATTGCTGGCTTACCTTTGCAATCCGTTGAGGAAATTAAAGACTTAGGCGTTATTTTCGACTCTAAGCTGAATTTCACCAGCCATGTTAACCACGTCATAAGACGATCATATGCGATGCTAGCATTCGTTCGCCGAAATTGTTCTGCATTTACCAACCCACACACTCTCAAAACATTGTATTGTGCTTGTTAGATCAAGATTAGAGTATGCCGCTATTATTTGGAGACCGTACCAAATAGGTCTGTCTAATCGGATTGAGAGAGTGCAGAAAGTCTTTCTTCGTTTTGCGCTCCGATCTTTAAACTTTTCTGAACCTGTACCATCGTACCGCTCTCGATGTTTATTAATTGACTTAAAACCACTTGATAGCAGACGGTCTATTCTATCGTGCTCATTTATTATTCGTATTATTTCTGGATCTATTGATTGTCCTTCCCTCTTAAGTAAAATTCAATTTAATATACCCAATATGAGGCTCCGACAGCACGAAACCTTTAAAATTGGCTTCTCGAGAACCAACTATGGGATGAATGCTCCGATTCCTAGGGCATGTTCAGATTTAAATATGTTTTTCAATTCTTCTGGTGCTGATTTTACATGGCCGTATGGCATCTTAGTCAATCATCTTAAATCGTTCTTTTCTTAGTAACTAATAAACTATTGTACATTAGCTTAATATAGTCTGTAAGAATGTATCCATTCAAAGACAATAAATAAATAAATAAATAAATGATTCGCATGGTAGCCATGATTCCCATGCTAGGCATATGCTCACCACAGACTCTTTAGATATTGGCAATAATCAGTGGGTGACGCGATAATTATGCAGTATCTTCTGGCTTATAAAAAATTATAACTATTTGATTCTTATTATTTATACACTTAATATGTAAATATGTGTGTACATATATAAAACTGCGCGTTCGTGTATTCTTCTTTTTAGACTGATTTATATGGGCAAAATATTTTGAATATTACTCATCCCGAAGATCAGAACATAATGAAACAACAGTTAATACCTACCGATCTGGAACAGCTTTTTGACATACAGGCCGATGATGATTCAGCCAATTCAAGGCCTCGAACAAAAGAAGAGGAGGAATATATCGACAAACGTTTGCGAGATGACAAGCGGAATTTCACTGTTAGGTAAATTTTCAATGAAAATTCATATTTAAAGCAATTATGTATGTAAGTACGTAAGAGCATATGTATTCATACATACTCTACAAATCATCTAACGTAGTATTTGTATTCACAGATTAGCCCGGGCTGGTCCGCGTTCGGAACCCACTGCATATGAAATTGTCCACATCGAAGGAAACTTTAGGCGCAGTGATGCAGCTCCGCGAGGCATGAAAATAAACACATTTCCCTCCAATATGCAAATGATCCGACGCTCGCGCGGTCGCGATGATGCGATACCATTGCATACAATAAGTGGAAATGATATTGTAAGTAAATCTGTGGTTAATAAGTGCATATGAATGTGTGTACATATGTAATGTATATATGTAATCCTTGAGTAAAAGAACCGAACCTTATATGGCATTATTAAAAAAACTCCAAAATAACTTCTTTTGTGGGGCAGGTGTTAATTGCGACGGCGCGCATTATTCGATTACCTAAAGTGATAAACAGCGTCACGGCAGCCAACTCAATGGAGTACAAAACAAGACATTTAATCGATGGAAGTATTATTGACTGCGACCAAAGAATTGGTCTTGTAGCCGGTTATATGACAAACGAAGTGTGTGGATTGAGCCCGTTCACATTTATGCATCAGGATGATGTGCGGTGGGTGATAGTAGCCCTACGGCAAAGTAAGTACTCCACAAGAGTAAGTCCTTCCATTCCAATAAATGTATTCTTTTCTGTCTGCACCTTTCTGCACCAGTGTACGATTGTTATAATTCATCTGGCGAGTCCACCTACAGACTTATAACTCGCAATGGACATTTTATCTATCTGCGATCAAAAGGTTATCTGGAAGTCCATAAAGAAACAAAAAAAGTGCACTCATTCATTTGTATAAATACTCTTCTGGATGAGGAAGAAGGCAAACGGCGGATTCAGGAGATGAAAAATAAGTTTTCTATGATTGTGAATGCAAAAATTCCGCAGTCGTCCGTGGATGAACCCGCTTCGAAAAACCCCCAACAACTTGAAAAAGCGGTACTATGCCTTATACAAAATTTGCAAAAGTCGCCAGCTGCAGAAGATGAAGATGATGGGGACTCGTCGACAGAGAGCTATGTCAGCGAATATATGTGTCCAGATTTGGGTCCAACGACATCTGCAGCAGCTATGCATCGATATAGCACTACTTCGCCTCCAACTCTATACTCTTCAATACGCGCTGCGGCTTTTCACTTTGCCAAATCAACTAAAACTCCGTCACTTGCTTTAGTGCCACCCGAAACTTCTTCCGTTAAAACATCTATATCTAAAAGCGTTAGTGTAGTTAATATCACTGCAGCGAAACACCTGCACGGCAATCAGCAACAAAAATCGACGGATTTGGATGATTGTGAATCAGAAGTGCATTATGATTCGCGGACTGAGTCGGACAGAGTTGGTTCACTTAGTGAAAGCTGTTCATGTCAAGGTATAAACGCAGAGCGCTGTAAACACTGTCAAGCACTTGAAAGTCAATTGGCAAGCTCTTCACCTACACCCACCACCACAATTCTTACTACTGCAGCAAAAGGGTCGGGAAACAAACGTTGTGGCGAACCAATACCCTGTACAGAATTAAAGTTACCCAAAAGGCCTTTAAAAAGCACAGGTACCAAATAGTTTCTTTTGTAGATTTTGTGTATATTAAAATTATCGATTTACAGAAATCGAGCATGTGCTTTCGAGCTCACTAGACCAATTAGGTAAAACTCTGGATGAACAACTTAACGCAGCAATTGAGTTACGCGACAAGAGTAGTAAATACGAGATGCCTAATTCAAGCCAAAGAATTGAAGAAATAATGGTAAACTGCATTAATGAACTGTTTTATGTGTCTGATTTCTAACTGTTTGTTTGCATGTTTTTTATTAAAGGAGGAACACCAAATACAAAGCAAAATCTATGTAGATATTAAAAGTGAGTATGAGGTGCAAAAGCAGAATAAATGCATCGATGTAAGCACAACGAAGGGCACCGCGCTGGTGACAACACTTACTCCATTAGAGTCGCATTGTAATCAGCAACTGACAAATCAAAAACAACAGCTCCAATTGAGTGATGAGGATAATGATGGTCATAAGCGATAAAAGTGATCAATTAGTATAATCAAAACAGAAAAGCAGCAACAATTAGTCTGGTTTGGTCCAGACTGGGCCGAAAGGAAAAGCGCATGCTAGGCGAAATGCATAACTGTATCAAGTTTGTCGCTTACGATAACGCGCTGTTCGCACGGACAGGCCATTTTGGTCAGCAAGGACTTTCATTAAACAATGGACTGGGGATAAATTAAGCGCAAAGGAAATGATTTTCTTCAGGCTTCGAAGCTGGTCGGCATACGATTGCCAACTACCTCATTTATATGGAAAATAGTTTTTATATTTTAGTTAAACTGAGTAGCAGATGTACATATATATTAAAGGGGAACGTTTGTGGGTGCCATATCGATTACGCTTTTTGCGTATCTCACTATGGCGTATGAGTGATTTTTCATTTTGCCGTTAGATATCTCGTATACGCGCACATGAATGTACGTATGTCACTGTGTATGTATGTATAACGGTATTTACAGGTGCATATGTACTTGAACATAAATACACATGTAATGTAAGTATGCATGTATAAACACATACATCCATACGTGCATATGTTTGTATATTGAATAAGTAATAATAGGTTTCTTATAGGGAAAAGTATTTATGAAAAAAATAAATGTGTGTATGTAAGTTCAATTTATTATTAACACACTAATTCAAAAGGAGAAATTACAAATCTATACATATGTATGTATATATACACACATGTATAGGTATAGATTACAGTTGGTATTTAAATATTGGTTCCCAACTGAAACCCATTTTATAGCGTACGTGTGTATATATACAAGTCCATACATGCATATAAACGATGAACGTAAAATTTGCTTGAACGCCTGAACAATTATTCGATTTTATAACCGTACATACAGGCATACACATACGAGTATGTACACATGTCTATATCGATATACAACTTTTGTAAAAGCGTCATATTCGCTTGTATAGCATAGGCATACATACATGTATGTATAATGTATGTGTATATATAATGTGTGAATTTTTAGTACTAATAAGTAATTTATCTTCGATTAAAAATATTAATTAGTAGCAACAACGAAAAATGTTGTAGGTATTTATTAGCGTAAATAAATATTAAAACGACACAAAGACTGTTCAAACTACATGTATATATAAGTAAATAAGTTAATTAATACATATTATATATGATATAATAAATTGTTGTGTGAATGAGCATAACTGATTTGAATGAAATATGTACAATGTGTATTATTATTGTGTTATACGTACGCATGTATGTATGTATGGTTACATATTTGTAAGAAAATATATATGTATGTGTGTATCTACATGTATGGATACACATTAAAATGTGAATACGAACGTATACGTGTATATGGACGAGTATATGCACAAGTGCGTGCATATGGAAATGCGCGTGCGAGTATAAATAAGTACACATCTACACACACATATGTATGGTATGTACATTGATATGTGAGAAGTGGCTTTGAAAAACTTAATGTTATCGAATGTTGGATGTTGAATGTTTTGCATTTGTTTTAAATTTGGAAAGTGCAACTGTAAACTATTTGTTACTATTTACACACCCACATCCATATAAGAGTAACTTACTATGTACTATTTACTGTAGATTAGCAAAAATAAAAGAAAAGATTGTTAAAAATAAATTCTAATTTCATGCAAAGATTCAGAGTGTCTAATAAAATGGGTTCATATGTAGCGGTCGACCCTCGGCAGACAATGGCAGCCTCCGAGCATATATCTGCCACGAAAAAGCTCCTCATAAAAAACCATTGGCCGTTCAGGGTCGACTTGAAACTGTAGGTCCCCAATTTGGAGAAAAACGTCCTCACGCACACCACCAATAGGAGGAGGAGGAGCTCGGCCAAACACCCAAAAATGGGTGTATACTGTATATGTATGCTTGAATGGACAATACAAGTTTAAAAACGGTAGGTTGTTTTAGAACCTAAGCCAAAGGTTTAGAAAACGACTGGAGAAAAATTTCTTCGAAAGAGTATCACTCAAAAAAGGCTTCTGTTATTTCATTGTATTCTACGCCACTTCTATTATTTTTTCTCCTATGTAAAAAGTAATTTATAAGGGGTATCAATTTAGAGGTGTCGGATTTTAAATAGAAATAAAATAACGAAAATTCAAATTGATTGAGCACTTTTTACTTTTAGTAGACGAGTTGTACATAATATGATTATTCCCGCTCGCCCTTTGGGAACTCATGCGCAATATCCTTATGGCCTTCCATAAATTTAAAACGGATCGCGCTCTGAGTATAATTCTTTAGTTTCCCTCTTAAAAAGGCTATATGTTAAATTTCACACACATTTATTGTTATTAATATTAATATGCATAAGTGTCATATAATAATATATATAATATATGTATATATAGACGGCCGTAGTCGAATGGAATGGTGAGTGACTACCATTCGGAATTCAGAGAGAACGTATGTAGGTTCGAAACTCGGTGAAAGACCAAAATGAAGAACAAGTTTTTTCTAATAGCGGTCGCCTCTCGGCAGGCAATGGCAAACCTCCGAGTGTATTTCTGCCATGAAAAAGCTCCTTCCTCCCTCCGTTCGGAGTCGGCTTGAAACTGCAGGTCATTCCATTTGCGGAACAACATCAAGACGCACGCCACAAATAGAAGGGGAGCTCGGCCAAACACATAACAGAAGTGTACGCGCCAATTATATATATATATTTTTTTTTTATTTGGATAAAAACGTAACAAATTCGTAACAATATTTATTGAAGCCCCTGTACCTACAGTTTTTAGCCGACCCGAGCTGCAGATGGTTTTTTAAAAGGAGCTATTTCATGGCAGAAATACACTCGGAGGTTTGCCATTTTCCGCCGAGGGTCGACCGCTATTACGTCGCCTCTGGGAACAATTATAGCACAGAGGGTTGTCGAGGGGAGTTCTCGTGCCAACGGAAAATAATGGTTTTCGGAGATCGGCAGCGGCACTTTGCTTTGTTACGCTAAATACTTTTGTTAATACCTATTCACGAGCCTTTTTAGCTTTTCCACCGTACAGGCTCTCGCTAACCGATTTGTGTTGCATGTGGTTCGAGGTGCGTAATAAAATTGTCAGTATTGTAGCACTTACAAACGTCCAGTAATGCTTTTCGGCTTATCACATCGACGGAGTCGAATGGTCAGCACAACACATTCGACGTCTTCTTCGAATTACAAGCCTGTGTGTCGCGAAATATTGTACCGGAAGAAAATTACGAGTAATTCAAAGAGCTCAAAGCTATAGTAAAGCTCTGACTACTCAGCTGTGAACTCAAATTCCTCTTACCCTTTAGCTATTTCTTCTAAAATTAATAGTTTGAGGTGTATCACACATTTGAACCTATAAAGTTCTTAAACGTTACGTTCGAATCTCTCGGTTTATTTTGCAGGTATGATTTGACGTTATTTTAAATCAAGTGCCATAAGCACTATGCACAGCATACAGAATATGGCGCTTCCGAACACCGCTACCAGAAAACGTTGATGAAATCTGCCGCTACTTTATTTTTCGCGATTTTGACAACCGATGACATCAGTGCCGCGAATAAACAAATAAATGGAAGAGAAGTTACAAGTTTAAAAACATTCAGTGAATGGTTTGGTGAAAATTGTGATTCCTAAACAAAGTACTGAAAACAACGTGGAGCGTGTTAATTTGTAAAAGCAACAAGAAATCACGGATGATAGAATACAAGGTAGCGCCTTCCGAATTCGCTGCGTCGAAGGAGCTCATGAATAAACAAATAAAAGGAAGGAAAATTACTTGATTGTGAAGAGGAAGAGTAGGTGAAAGCAATGGAAACAACTAAACACAAGATTTTATACACACACACACATTTTTTTCCCACGGCGTCCTCCGCATAAAAACGCAAAAAAAAAACTGCATTTGTAGACATTATATCAATTTGTGCTTTCACACTTTAACACGAGGCACTTCGTTTTCATTAATTTATATAGTTTAAGTTTTACAAATCACAATATGACCAAGCCATTTACTGAATTTTTCGAATTTTCACAACTTTTCTAATCCTTTTATTTGTTTTGTTCGTCTGTTTTGTATTGAAAAGGAGCTTGGCGTCAGACTTGTCAAAATCGCGGAAAATAAAATAACTGTTTTGGCAAGACACCACCTTCAAAATTCAATTCGCCGTGTTCTTGTACCGTGACCACCTTTAATAGATTTGCCTAGCTTTTCTGAAATCATCAGCTAATCTTATCAAATATATCGATAGTTTTACACATCTTTAGGCAACTTGACTGTTGTTTTTCACAACACAATTTTTATATTTTATACATTAACCCAGTACATATTTGATCGCAATTACGAAGATGGACATAGTACCGACTTGTCGGGCATGCTTGAAAACATCATTATCTTATATAGATCTCGAGACTCCTTTTGAGCAAAAAGTTTTCGGAATTCGACTGGACAATCAAACAAATGCATTTACTACATATATGGATTGCTTTCGAGCTTGCACTCAACTGCTAGCGACTGATCGAGAAGAACAAATGCCTCAAAGTCTTTGTGAACAGTGTGGATTTGAATTAGGTATTGCTTGGAACTTTCTGCAGAAAGCTATACAGACAGACAAAGTGTTGAAAACCTTCATAGGAAGCCGAAAATTAAAAGAACATATAAAGGGTGGACAAGTTGGTGACGATAACGAATATCATACTGAAATTGCAATTGTTTCAGATGAAAATACTTTCACTGCCGACAAAGTAGAGGCAAGCACATTTTTATTACCTATCACAAACCGTGTTGTCCCCTCCTTAGTGCCCAAGTGTATTATTTTATATTGACAATTATACTTGGGGTAAATGGAGAGAACAACATCATACGCATGTTATCAATAAAATATTTAAACCACAATTTAAATTTTCTAACAGGAAAATAGCGAATCCTTTTCCGATAACGAGGGCGTTACAAAGGAGAATGTGATCGTTGACGAATCCGAAAATGAAGGTATTTATGTACATATATCTTTTAATTAAAATGATTAATTCTACAATAATTTTTTTTAATGTTTTTACTTTATTAGATGAAATGGTGTTTTGTTTGACATGTAGCTCCTATTTTAATTCTAAATTTGAACACAGTCATATTAGTACCCTTGGTACCTGCATAAAAATAATTGATGAAACCCAATTGAACACAAGCTTTAGCACCGATCTTTTACGAAGTGATAAAAAGAAGGACGAAGATCCATATGCAGCTAATAATAACGGTTCCCCAAATATAGAATACTGCATCTTGGAAGTAAGAGACGTTTCTGTGGAAAATAATAGTAAAACTAATGAAAGCTCTGAAGAATGTGAAGATGTTAAAAAGGTCTTGAAAGAAGATAGTATTGACAGCGTAATATCTAAAGAAATAGATGGAAGTTGTGATAAAATAATTGATAAAAGTATTAAATTTGTATATAGAATTTATACATAAATCTACCAATAGACTTTTTATATCACATAGATTCGAGCTCTGTTTTTTACTGCTCAACTTGCTTTCAATCGTTTGAAACACGTCGTGGTCTTTTACTTCATACGCGCACTCACTCGACCATTGATGGTAAAGAACTCGTCTGCAAAATTTGCAACAAAAAAGTCAATAAGGAGGAGACGATGCGTAAACACATAAAAAATACACATTCAACTATTATACAGTGCACTGAATGCAGCTATCGATGTCCGGAGCTCAAAATGTCAGACCACATACGTCGTTATCACGCCAAATCGAAGAACTTTGCTTGCAACATTTGCGGTGAGTGTGTATCTGTTTTGACTTTGTTTAAAAAAGAAACATTCGAATTAATAAAAAGTTGTTTACTCATAATTAGACAAAATGTTCGTCTGCCAAAGTTTATTGAACACTCATCATAAGTATCATCAACGCAAAGAGGCAAATATTAAATCCGATGCCTGTGAAATTTGTGGCAAGCGATTCTCCACGCAGCATTACCTGCGTCTACATGTTGAAGTACATCGTAATGAACGACAACTTCACCAATGTGACTACTGTGATAAGATCTATGTTAGCAAAATTGCTCTTGAAAATCACATCCGCCTTCATAAAGGCGAAACAATAAACTGCGATCAGTGTGGTTTGTATCCCCATACAAAATTTTGGGTTACTCTTCAATAAAATATTTTAAATTTTTCAGGAAAGCAATTTGTACGTCAATATGAATTGAATGTGCACATGCGTTTCCATACACGTGACTATCCGTTTAAATGTGATGTTTGCGGGAAAAAATTCGCAATAAAGGGGCACTTACGTACGCATATGTGGAGGCATCAGGGACTGAAATTGCAATGTGAGGAATGTGGAAAGCTGTTCACTTCGACCAAGGCATTGCAGGAACATTCATTTGTCCACAGCGAAATGCCATTTCCTTGCAGTTATTGTGGACGCGGCTACCCCTCGAAACAAAAGTGAGTTAAAATGATTACAGGGATGATTTCGTTAATTCTAGGTTTAATAATTTACACCAATTCAAATTTAAATTTAGGTTTAAAGTGCATCTTAAAATGACGCATCTCATCGAGCTTACTGAGGAGGAACTGCTAAAAGTAACAAAATCGCAACCGCCAAAGCCTTTGCAGCGAAAAAAACTTACTTTAGTACAAGCGGATAGTGTTATGAAAGAGATAGAGGTAAAAGATAGCGGTGAGGAAGCTGTAAACGAAGGAGAAGAAATATTAGTCGAACTTTATTGACACTTATCTTTTATAATAAAATAATAATTTATTTAATATTAATAAGGTTTCGTTAATGTATTACGTGATTACATCTCCATAACACGCCCTCGGTAAATATTTTTTGTTTTTACTTTCAGAATAAGTTGATCAATTTCCTCAATATCTCCCACTTTGTGCACTCCACTAATATGGCGACGCATTCTGAAAGTAAATAGTTAGTACACTAAACCAAAAATGATTCCAACCATACTTCGACTTTTTTACAAAGCCCTTGTCACATATAGAACATCGGAGTGGTAAGCCTGTATGCTCTTTACGATGTTGCAGCATTGTTGATTGATGAGCGTACTCTTTTCCACACAAGTTACATTTATACCGATGACCTTCATGGTGTCGCACGTGCTTATTTAGAACGTGAACATACCTAAAGCCTTTGTTACATTTCGGGCATTTGTACGGTAGTTCACCAGAATGACTCCTTAGGTGAATTTGAAGATCGACGGATCTTGCGTACTGCTTAGAACAAACGGTGCATTCGAACGGAAGGCCAATATGTGTTTGTTTATGAAGCTTCAAACTACCGTTGTAGAAGAAACATTTCCCACACTCGTCACATTTGAATTTGGGTTCTCGATTTTTTTCATGAGTTTTAGAATGGTTTTGGTATGCACGTTGTGTAAAAAATTTTCGTTGGCACTGTTCGCAACTTATGGTCCTCTCTCTATTCTCTTCATTGGTATACTCGTGCCTTTTCAATCTGACAGCGTCATTGAAGGTAGAAGCTGATTGCAAAAGAAAATATAAAAAATAAGTTACGTATCTGCTATACTGATATATACACTTTTATATCACTAGCGGCTGACTGAAAATGCCCTAGGTTCCAAATTTTTGTTAGTAAAATCATGCGTTTTTGGAACAACTTTTATTCCAATATTACAGGCAGACTTGAAACTCAACGAAATTAATGACTTTTGAATTAAAATTAATTGTAAAAGCAACCATAGGAACTTCGACTTTTTCATTTGAAAGCACTACCCTTACTATTTCGCCTACGTGCGACAACTTATTGTCTTAATACCAATGTATTTTAACTGACACATTTCACCCACCATATGAACAATTCGTTTATGTAAGTAGGGCCTCTCAGTAGGTCACATAAACGAGCGAGTACTGTATTAGACGAAAATTCTTTGCCTAAATATGACAACTTTTACCTAAGTAATAAAGGTCTGAATTTTGAAATATTTTCGTTTATAAGTCCCCAACTAATAAACATTTTTAATTTAAGCGGATAAGAGCCAAAAAATTGCATATAATGCGATCCTCGTATTAAAATTGGATAAGCTAATGTGTACTTAAGTTTTTCTCCGTCTTAATTGGAGCGATAGCCGCTTAAGCGATTTGGCCGGTTATAATCCTTAAAACACTCAGCTTTGGGTAATAATGTCTATTAAAGTACTTTAAAAAAATCCAGTAAAATTTATAAAAATATTACTAGGCATGCGTGTATAAATTACTCCTTTAGATCGTTTTAAAACAGAAACTTACGGCATGCGTAGCAAAGTATCATATTTCTGCAATATTTACAAATTAAAGCTTCAGGCTCATCACATTTTGCATTACTAATGCACTTTGTTTCTCTACTTCCTTTCTATGGTATTTTTTGTAATGTTTATGATAACTCACTTTCTGTTGTAGTTTCAATTTTTGAAAATAAATCATTTTCCGATTCCGAGATGTCGCTGTTTCCATCTTCTTCTGAACTTAATGTAGACTGCTGAGTTTCTGATGAATTGTTCAAGTTTTTTGAATTACGAAATCCTCTTTGTTTCTCAATTATATCCTCCACATCTAAATTCTTTACGCAGCAAAAAATTAACACATATATTTATGTTTATTAAGAAAAGTGGCAAACATAATCTACACACCTCTTGATATGATATCCCTTCGACGGAACCAACGCTGTGCCTAGAGGAGCCACACACTTGCATATTTACCAACTCAAATTCTGCTAACTGACTCTCGGAACTAGCAAAATTTTTTTGTGAGAGAATACATAATTCTTGATCAGATTTTTGTGCTTTCCTTATAAATCTGAATGCATCTATTAGATCATGGTAACAGTCCTGGCACAAGTAGTGCATATTCGTTATGCGAGATGACATATAGCTTGTCTTTTTCACATCGATTTGCGTACATATTTGAAAGCACTCCGAAAGAGTTAATGGTTCACTAATATCGTCCACCGACATATACCAATCGCAAAGCTCTTTGGTATCCTTTTGTAATAAGCAGGCTCGACAGGTATTTATTATTGACATGCTTCCCACAAATTTATAAACAAATGGAAATCAAGGCGAATTCATATTGGCAGAAATGAAATGCCAGACAGAATTGCGCAAGGCGAACTTATTACAGATGGCATTCGCCCAGCTGATTTTTTCGCCGTAGATATGAATAACATCTAAATTATTTGTTTTGTTTACATCTGTGTGTTTACTTTGCCACTTGTCAGAGAACGTTAATTCTCTATAATTAACGTTCTCTGCGACGTTAAATTAAATTGAATAATGAATTCAGTGTGGCCAAAAGGATCGGTATAGGTGTGTTCCCGTACGACACTTTCAGCTGTGTTCCCACAGTATAATTCATGATTCAAATAATATCTAAAGCGAAATATTACAAAAACAAAACAAAAAATTAAAGTGTATCGAGCTTGAAAAGAGTTAAGCGTGATAAAGGATCCTTTTTCGGTGTTCCCACGACAGTCGGTTCTACGTAACCGAAACGACTCGGATTTATATCCGGCCAAGGACTGTCACTTCAGCAGTACTCCTCGTATATGAATGGGGAATGTTTATGCTGCTCCAACAACAACCCTTGAGTAAACGAATCTTATTCTAATATCTTGTTTCAAATTTTACTTGTATACAATGAAATTGTTACAAATCAGCTGGTGCGAAAAAACCTAATTAATATACGACATATGAGGTTTCTTTATTTTCAGTTGAACATATTTTTTGAATGATGAGGCAGAATCATATGTAAATGAGTATGAAAATGAGGATCTACGAGTATATGCCAAGTCAGTGTACTGAAAACTAATGTCGCTGCTACCTGGAACTTAAAAGTCAAAATAGGTTTTCTTTTAGAAAAACGTAACAATATGGCTACACAACATTTATCTACAACAGAATACATGTAAATATTGTTCATGCTCTACCGAAGTCACGCTGTAGGAATTCGCTTTTGAATGAACGGCGCTGTTTTGAGCGATGCCAGCACAGAAAATAAACAAACCTTTGTGCGAGTTACTTATTAGTCAATATTTACAATATTTTCAGATTAAGCATAATAATAAAAATGAAGTGTCGAGTGTTAAATTGTCAAAGCACGAATGATAATAAAGCCTCCAAATTAAGTTTTTTTGCTTTTCCTATGGATGACACAGTGGCGAGAAAGTGGGTAGAGTTCTGCCGGCAAGAAAAGCCATTTAACTTAATCTCGAGCGTAATTTGTATGAAGCATTTTACGGACAACGACTATCAAAATCTTTACCAGTACAACATGGGCAAGTACATTTCGCAATATTTAATTCAATAACGTTTTAACTAGAAACTTTAGGGTTTGCGAAATATCGCTTACTTAAACGCGGAGCTGTGCCAACAATTTTTAAATGCGTTGAGCCAGCAGCAGAGCCGCAGACGCAAGAAAAAAATGTCGACGAGCTTGAACAGCCGGAAGGTAGTTAAATTGTTGCATTTCAAAAATAATCTTTACAGTCTCAGTGTTTTATTGAAGGTGTGTTAAGTGAATGCACAAAGAAAAATCGGAGCCGGGAAAGCGTAGCTGATTCACCTACATGTAGCGTATCTCATCATGGCAACAGCATTCAAGATATCGGAGTTTTAGAAACTAAAATGTAAGTAATTACTAATTACAAAGTTAAATGTGTATTTCTAAAAATAAATTACATTCGTATTACTTGTAGAGTGGCCTTAAAGCGACAAAATTCAATTTTGCGAAAAGAAAACAGTAAGCTGTCCACAGATCTTACGCGCCTAAAGCAGCAATACGACCTCCAGGTAAAGTGTATTGAATCGATGACTTCCAAAATGCGGAATATGGAAGAGAAACTGGCTTCTATATTCACAAACGGGCAAATCAGCAAGCTTAAGACGGGAACTGAAAGGAAGAATTGGGTGGAGGACGACATCGCACAGTCCATAAGTTTATATGCTGTCAGTCCAAAGGCATATAGACTGCTGTATAAACAATCTTTTCCACTTCCTTCAGTTCGAACACTACAACGTTGGGCACAAAAACTGACGTTTTCGCGTGGGTTAATCCAACCAGTTTTCCGCTTGTTGGCAGCTACTACACATATGGACGAATCACAGAAGCTAAGCGTATTGAGTTTCGACGAAATGAAACTAAGAAAGTCGCACTGTTACGACGTTTCATCGAACTCAGCATCAGCTAGCGTGAATTACGTGCAAGTAGCGATGCTGAGAGGTAAATTTTGCATTCAAAATTTATTTTAAACAATATTTTTTTTAAATTCTAAATTTAAGGTTTAATGTCCAAGTGGAATCAGCCAGTCTTTTACGACTTTGATCGAAAAATGACTGCAGATTTGATACAACAAATTTTGTTGCGGTCCCACAGTTGTGGATACAACATTGTAGCTGTTGTGTGCGATTTAGGTGGTGTGAATAGATCGCTTTTTAATGAACTAGGCATAACCGAAGACCAGCCATGGCAAGACATGATACTTAAATTATATATATTTTTACCCTTATAACACTTATTTTTTTTACAGGTTCATTTTCAACAATCAAAAGGTTCTCGTTTTTGCTGACGTGCCGCAATTGCTGAAGCTACTGCGGAATCATTTCCTTGATCAAGGTCTTCTTATTAATGGAAAGCCTGTGAAAAAGGAAATCATTTTGGAGTTATTGTCATGCACTTCTGCGGACTTGACAAAAACTCACAAGATTTCAGAAAATGACTTAAACTTGGCTGGGCCCGACCGCCACAAAGTAAAAGCAGCTGCGAAATTGTTTTCACATACGGTGGCGCAGGCTATCACGAGAGCAGCAAGTTTTGGTCATCTGCAAGAGCAAAATTGGAACGAATGCTCCGAATTTTTCAAAATAGTATGTATTTTAGATAGTTTCACTATTATATGCCTTAATATTTTTAATATAGCGCGTTATTATTTCAGACGAATGATTGGTTTGACGTGTTCGATGTTAGGGTGCCCCACGCTGACTCGAGGACAGGGTGTCATGCTTACGGACTAGCAATCGAGGAGCAAAACAAAATCCTTGACAAGATGACCGATTTGATGCAAAACATGAGGGTGATGGGAAGATTTAGACTGTTACCTTTTCAAAAAGGTATAAACGCATTTTTATCATGGAAGATTAAATCTTCAATTAAAAATGTATATATATTTTCCTTATAGGAATCATTCAGACAAATAAAGCATTAAAAATGATACTGCAGGAAGTTAAAGCTCGCTTTAATGTAAAGTATATCTTGACATATCATCTCAATAAAGACATACTGGAGAACTTGTTCGACGTTATTCGTCCAAAAGACGGATTGCATGATCACCCTGACCAACAGGAGTTCAAGTACCGTATGAGGCTTTATTTACTGGGGTACAACAAGGGCGTGATAACCGACGCCAAAAATGTTGAAGAGGATGCTGTGCCTGATATAGAAGTAACACAGCCCTCTCTTACCGGTACTTTAAATAATTTAAAGTTTTTTTAAACACTTAAAAAGTGTATTGCATTAATTATATTTGATTACTTTTACAGGATTAATCCTTAAAAATCTAAATTCTCAAACGGAACTGTTGCCAATTGAGGAGGTCGATTTGGAAGAACTAGAATTTGACCACCTAGAAAACTTAGCTGGATATATATGCCACAAGGTGAAGGACGACATCCCTAGCACTTCATTTAGATGTAATAACGACCAGTAGGAGGATACGGTACATTAGACAGGGCTAGTTTACTGGGGCGGCAGCCCTTGGTCGGGAAAAACCCGAGTCATTCCGGTAACGTAGAACCGGCTGCCATGGGAATGGCCAGTCGTACTCTTGGGCGGCTCACCTGAGCGAGAGTAATTTATCAATATCTACCTCTTCTATGATGGATCATATGCAGCAAGTAGAGACAGTATTTAAAGCAATGCACGAAGATGATTTAAGCTGGACTTGAAAATACATTGACGTAGGTCAATCATTGGGATCATTATCTAATATATCATAGCGTTATATGTACAACGACAAAAAGTATTCCGAAAATACTGACAATTTTTAGTCATTATGGGTATATTCAGAAACGCATTATAAATGCGCAGTAATTGCAGCACTGGCAACACTGCCAATGTGACAAGTGATGCAATTGATAGATTTGCTAGATTTGCTAGATCGCTAAAATCAAGAAAAATGTAATAAAATATTGTTTTAATAACGTATATTTAATATATCTTTGCATTAAAAGCTAAAAAAATTAGTTTTATACTACTTTTCATCAGACATCATATTAGCGTAATCAGCGGCAGTATTAAAATTTTTCCTGCAAATAATGCGTGACGTTTGATACAATAATGGCGTTTTGGAACCCGAGGCATTTGCAGTACTGCCATATTTGCATTTCTGAACGCATTGCCAACACTGCAAAAGTACGTTGCACATTATAATGCGTTTCTGAATATACCCTATTTTCCATCACGGTTTAAATTATTATTTTGCGATTTTATAATTTGTTAATAATAATATTTTTCAATTTTATTGTATTGCTCAGAACATATAATCTTATTTTTTGAAGTTATGATTGTTTTGCGACGCAGCGAAGCAAGTGTCGATTTGTATGTTTTTTCATTTATGCATTTGTATGTATATCTATATTTATATTTGATGCTTTGGCAATATTTTGATGTACCTATTTTTTATTTTTGTGAGATTTTTATTTAATATAAAATATTTTATAATGCCTTAATAATAGTTACATTTTATTCTAATATTTATTTGCATTTACCCATAAGTGTTAAGAAAAATATATTACATATCATTAAAAAACCCTCAAACGTAGTCTATTCTTTGCGTTTCAAACGCAACAAAGGAATAAAATGTATGCGTATTTCTGTTCTTTTTTTAAGAGCTTGAAAACTGGTGAATTTATAACTTGAATGCAATTGTAGAGAACTCACATCTGCACATTATGCTCCTTATGCTTTAGATCGTTAGAATTTAAAATTTGGTTTATTCTCAGTGATAAACCCAACTGGCGACTAAGTTTTTTTTTCAATATATTTAAATATTGTTTGGCGTTCATTGTGCCTTAAATAAACACCAAGTCTCCTACTCTACTTGACACGCAAGGAAATTTTCCTAAATTTAACGGTGGGAATTATAAGTATATCCACCAAGAACTAAAATTTGCTCAAATAAAGACTTCTTTTGTACACGACACTGATTTGCAAGCCGCCACGTGAGCGACTCAATGGACAATTGAGTTTGGTACACTCTACTCCATATATTATGAATTATTCACAGGAATGTATATTCATAAGTCGAAACTTAAAGAGCATTAAATAGCCCGATGTCCAAATTCCTTTGACAAAGTTTAAAAATGTATAAAATTATTCCACAAATAAATTATTTATTTATAGTTGCTTCCTCCTCTGTCTCAGAAAAATTATGTGATATATTTCCACGTTTCCTACTTTCCTTAAGCCTCACAACGAAACTTTCAATTTCGGATAAGTCAACCTTGTGAACACACTTGATATGTCGACGAATCCTACATTAAAAAGAAACAACGACTTATTCACATTTAAATTCTACTTCAATTATTTTGTTTGCTTACTTGTACATTTCAGGAAATTCTTTTCCGCAAATTGAACATCGTAAGGGTAAACCTGTGTGTTCTAAACGATGTCTTTGTAGAGTCCATTCATATAAATATTCCTTCCCACAATCCTCACACTTCCATTGAATGCCTTCATGCAATTGTAAATGCTTTCGCAGTGTAGATCTTTTAGTGAAAGCCTTTTCGCACTTATCACATTTAAATGGGGTGTCACCAGTGTGGCTTCGTAGGTGCACTTCGAGATCCACGGAGCGAACGTAACGCTTTTGACAATACTTGCATTGAATCGTTTGACCAGCATGTTTTTGTTGGTGTACAAGAAGATTGCCCTTAAATAAAAATGATTGACCACAGTCATTGCAGTGGAATCGAGGTTTTCGACTGGGGTCGTGTGTTTTCAAATGATTTCTTCGTGCCATTTGTGTATAAAATTTCCGTCCACATACTCCACAAGCAAATTTTCGTTCTCTGTTATTTTCATGAATGAGTTCATGTTGCGTTAAAGTGCTGCGATGTCTGAACGTACGAGCTAAATTAACATGTACTTTAGGTGACGTATTTAAAAAAATAATAAAAAAATACCTAGTGCAGGTGGCTAATGAAGATAAGACCGAAGATAAAATCCTGTGTGGAACGAAACTGAGTATGTTAAAACTTTTTACAGGGTTTATTTTAAAAACATATCCTTGCTATACTGTGGCTATAACAAAGACCATAGCATCAAAATTACAACACTTATACAAAATTTAGAAAAATTGTAGTGAAATAAAATTCAAAAGACTGTTCGCAAAAGAAAGCTATTAAAAATCAATGCGAATTTTCGGAGGCTGCTTCAAACGTGCAGTTGAATATGCGAGAATTTATAGAGGTATAAAACGGCATAATCAGAATTTAAAGCAAATTCAGGGTAAAATCTTTGAATTTGTGATGGAGATCTTAAGAACTTCACTAAAATTTGTAACAGGTGTTGAAACTTAATATCTTATTGGATATAGCAAGGGCAATATTTTTATAGAGAATTAAATAAAAAGTTATAACTTGCTCAATTTCGTGACATGCAGTTTTTTGTTTCGGTCGTAAGTTATTTGCCATTTGTTGTAATAAGGCAAGTAACTATTGTACTTACGACACGACTTGCAGAGAAACGATTCTATACTTCGGTTGCAAGAATGACTTGAAAGCTGCCTTTTCGATATTAACTTCCCGCAGGTTTTGCAAATGTCGACTTCATCATTTTTTTCAACTTCTACCGCTTTTTTTCTAGTTTTATGCTGGCTGGCGCGAGGAGATCTTTCAGATGTGTTTGACGCAATTGGCTTGGCCGAATTTAATATTTCAGAAGCACACGAGTTTCCTTTAGTAACTTTTAATAAACACTCCTTTGAGTTTGAATTTTCATCGAGGAAAGCGTTGCTTACCAGAGTTAATGGTTCCTCATCAATTTCTCTTTCCTAAAAGTTACAATTAGTAAATATTTTAAATGTAAGAAACGCTTTATTTTACTTACTTTGATATCAATTGGTGTAGATTCCTTCCCAACCCCAACCCATTCAAAATACTTCTTATCATTTTCCGAAAAAAACGTCCAGTAATTCATACGCAGTGTAGTGTCCGTCTCTCTAGCCTTTCTAATAAACACATAAGCTTCTTTGAGTTTTGCAGCACAGCTATAACAGAAATGCTCATATATTCTTATTGACTTATCATTATCCTCATCTCCTCCTTTTAAAACTAAATTAAGCTGAGTGCATTGCTGAAAACAGTCTGCATATGACAAACTTTCGTTTATATCTTCTACTGGAAGATGCCAATTCAAAAGGGGTACTGAATTTTCCACTCTCAAACAAACTCTACACATGTTTCGTGATGATTCCATTGGCAGAATTTTAATTCTTCAATGATAGTAACAGATATTTGAAAAATGGCAAAATACATCAAAACTTTTAAACTAGAAATAACAAATACTTAGGGATAGGTACACGGAAAACTAATTGTAAAGACATTAATCGACTATTTTCGCTTTCGATTTCCTTAGTGCTACCGAAATGCAGTGTTCGAAAATTTGTATAAATCTACCTCCAGAGATTTTTGGTAAGAAATAAGTCTTACAATTAATATATTTATTATCCTTGCATAAACGGTCTTTGGTAGTCTGTACATTTTGGAAAACGTATTTACATTACATTAAAGACTTTCATTATATTATATATTAAAAGTTTCAATCAATTTTCCAACACTAGACAGGCAATTACACTTTTGTAAACAAGAGGAAATACAACAATTTTTTTCCTCACGAATATGGATATTATTTATAAAATAGTGATTTTAATCCAAACTTGATATCTCAGTTTTTGCATATTTTTTTTTAATTTAAATGGATACAGTAAAAATATGCAGAGCCTGTCTGTCACCAGAAGATCGAGTGCATCTACTAGATTGGTACCAGCCTATCGACTCCTCCAGATGCGATTTATCATACAAAGAGTGTTTTTGTAAGTGCACACAAATTAATCTCAGTTTAAAGGATGATCCAAGCGAATCTGATGAAACCCGAACGCAATACTTATGCTCTTGTTGCGCACAGAAACTTAAAGATGCTTATGATTTTATTGAAAAAGCGAGGAGAGCTGATAATGAATTGCGTTGCGCGAAGAACGAGAAAGTGAAATTGGAGGGCGTGGAAAATAAATTTGAGTGGGTTCCAGTAGAAGTGAAGAAAGTGAAGATAAATAAGCCAGGACGGGAAGCAGCTGAGGTAAATAATTAATAATTTTTGTAGTGAATGGAATATATGAATATTTTTACTTGTTAAAAAGGAACACCCTGAAGATGTAAAGGTCACATATACGTGGAATGAGAACTCAATGGACGATAATGGAATAGCTATTTCAGATGACTTCGAACATGGGGACAACATTGATAAAAAATTGGCAAACGAATCGGATGAGAATTGCATGGACGAATTTAGGAAGCTGAATGAAGATGAACGAAAAAATTTGAAAAATTTTAAGAAAAGAGGCAAAGTGAAAAATAAGTCCGATCGTTCTGGGAAACATTTCAAAAGATTGGACGAGCTTGTGAATTGCGACGAATGTCAGAAAACCATGACGAGAAAAGCTTTGAGAAAACATAAGCCCCGTCACAAGCCCAAAATTTTTCTTTGTCAAGCCTGCCGTAAGTATTATAGTGTATTTCACTAATTTGGCCAAAATTATATGATTTAATATTAAACTTCATCAGCCAAAACATTTAGTGAAGCAAGTGGTCTAAAAAATCACGAACTTATCCACAGAGAAAATCGGGAGAGATATCCGTGTGACAAATGTAATCAAACATTCTTATCAAGGTATTCATACAAAAAACACATTCAGACGCATGAAAGCAACCGGAAACCGATATATCAATGCACTCAGTGCGAAAAATCATTTCTTCATAAAAACGGTCTAACAATTCATGAACTTCATCACAAAGGAGCCACAATAGAATGCAATATTTGCCAAAAACGATATGTGCGACAAATAGACTTGGACACCCATTTGCGAACTCATTCGGGAGAATCTCCGTTTGTATGTCATATATGTGATAAATCGTTTATCCACAAACGAATCTTAAATAGGCACTTGCAATATCATGAGGGATACTTCAGTTACACTTGCTTAACTTGTGGAGCAAAATTCTCAAAATATGACAAATACTATTCACATCGCATGCAGCACACTGGTTTACCTTATAAATGTGGCTCATGTGAAAAACAATTTCCAGATGCTTACAAGTAAGTATTTTGTGTATAACAATAACATTTGAACACTTGTTTCATCTGACTCAAATATCTATTTTAGAATTAAGCGCCACATCAGAGGGGTCCACAAGATTGAACAGGATAAAGAAGTAGAAAAACTCGTAGTGAGAATAAATATAACAAAGGAACATAGAGGACGAATAGTTGAAATTTTGAAGAATCCAGAAAATGAAAAATAATATTAATTACAGATCCATCAATCGGTTATGCAAAACATTTATTCGAAGCGCTTTGAAATAAACTTTAGCCGGATTTATGACATCAATTAAATTATCATTTAAATCATTTTAAATCATTTAATTAAATGTATGTGAAATGTTGTTGTTAGTGAATGAAAAATTTAACAGTGAGTTATTCCGGTGATGTTGACCCGACTGACATAGGCCCACAAGGTAATAGAAAGTATCAATTAAATTAAAAATCGAGTGATATAATCTTGGCATGCCGGTCCCCTAATATAAGGTGTTATACCCTCTATAATTTTTAACAATTCTTTTAAGTTCAACAGTTGCATCTTATGCAATATTGTCTTCTGGGTGTGCCTTTGAATATGGTATGCAAATATTATCTCTTCAATTAAAAAAGGACTATAAAGGCACAATTAATAAGAAAATTAATTGAGTTGAAGATTTTTGAATCATATCCCGAGTTACCTATAGTTGGATGCACCCGGCTTTAAAAAGTATTAAATCGCTTAGTTATAAAAATTTGAAAGCGGAGCTTGATCGAGTTTTTCTGCTGTTTATTGGGCAGAGAAAATTACTATCTCCTAAGTTCCAATTTTCAATTGAGAAATATTGTTAATATTTCAAAAACTAATTAACCGATTGAAAAAATGTGCCAACTCAAAGGCAATTAAAGGCACATAATAATTACTGGAAACGAAATGGCATGTAAATTAGCCAGGAAAAGGATGACTTCCCCATTTATAAGCCCAGCACCATTTTGTGACCTTGGGAAAAGTAACTTCTCTTATTCAAGAAGAAGATGAAAGACAAAATTCGACAATCTAACGGGTTTCTAGCAACCAAAATCAACAATAGGTAGGTTTGACCTAAACCGATTTAAAGGTTGTATGGAATTAAATAAAAATAACTTTAGAATGAGCACAGGAATTCTAACACTCAGTGTAAATTGAATCATCATTTTACTAACCTGAGAATATACGCCAATGGAACTTGCACATTCTGTAGTG
This sequence comes from Anastrepha ludens, assembly GCF_028408465.1. Taxonomy (NCBI): domain Eukaryota; kingdom Metazoa; phylum Arthropoda; class Insecta; order Diptera; family Tephritidae; genus Anastrepha; species Anastrepha ludens. The sequence goes on along the minus strand of NC_071499.1, from coordinate 2,999,363 downwards.
AGGAATGAAACTGTCATGCGCGTGCTGGCGTCTTGCCCAGCACTAAGAGGAGAAAATAAAACTCAATAAAATAGGACAAATACCAAAATTTATTGAAGAAGTTGGGCTCATAGAAATACTCTGATTCTATGAAGGGGGATCCTCATAATTGCCGTATTGTATATCAAACAATAACTTACAAAATGTCAATGAAATAATAAGTTAATCAATATTTTTGATAATAAGCTTAGCTTTAATAGTTGTTGTTGTTGTTGTAGCAGCATAAACATTCCCCATGCATATACGAGGAATGCTGCTGAAGTAACAGTCCTTGGCCGGATATAAATCCGAGTCGATCCTGTTACGTAGAACCGACTGTCGTGGGAACGTTGTAAAAATGTTGTAATATACATTGCTTTACCTAAACCCGCTTTTGTAAATTTCCTGCACACAATCTTTTGATATTATACATTCTTTATTACTTTATTTTAATTCTAATCGTAAGTCTACACATATAAGTAAGTATACATAAATAAATAAATAATACTAATAATAAGGTAATTAAAATGTATTTCTTTTGTTGCGTATGCGTAAAAAAACACATTTTTATACAATAGAAAAAATAAGAACTATGTCCTATAGCAATTAAAAAATAAAATAAAAAATTTAGCATTCCCATAATTTTGAATAGTATAGTTCCATCAATATGGACTAGCACGAACAGCTTCATATCTGAAAAATGGTCAAAATAAATAAAAACCACCAATTCTGCTTTTTAAAAGTCTGCTTTTTAAAATTCGGCTTTTTTAAAATTCTGTTTTTTTTTAAATTCTGCTTTTAAAATTGTGCGCACTTTTTCAAAATAATTACTTTACCTCTTTAACATTGTTAACATTATATTTTAATACAGAATTTTGTAATACAGAACATTGTGGGATATTCATTGTCAAATTTAGGTATGGTTATTTGTTAGTAAAACTTTTTACACAATTTGAGTATATGCGCCCCATTGTTTTTAACATATTCGTACATATGTACATACCTACATTAATTATAGTTGACAACAGTTATACATTGGTATGTACATGTGTTTGCAATCAAATATTACCTGGAGATGAGAACTTTTATCAGAAATGAAGAATTACAATTTCACCACACCTGTCTACAACGGTTCTTATATTGAATGAATTAAGTCACACTACATATTTAACAAGAATTGCAAAAAATATTGTAATTGGGTAAACTAAAATATTGTTATCGCTTAAACATATATGTATATTTATGGAATAAATGTTTATTTTGTTACTTCTTGTATGACGAAAATCACAAAACTTGAATAAAGCAGAATTTTTCGCATTAAACATGCAGAATTTGGAAAAAGCAGAATTTTAGAAAGCAGTATTTTTAAAAGCAGAATTTTAAAAAAGCAGTATTTTTTTTAAATTAATTTTTTTGCAATTCACAGAATTTTTCACCCAGAATTTTGTAATACAGAATAATGACACGCTCCCCAAGAATATTACATAAAAGCAATTACGATAGCAATTAAAAAAAAATGAATATTCCCATCATTAGAACATGGATTATAATCTAGAAATCTAGACAAGAGATAAATTTCTATGGTTGTGTTAGGAATTGCCAAAATATTTAACGAATGAGTAGTATGTGTTTGAAACTCTAGCTGCACCCATTATCGGATATATAAATTTAAGCACATAAGACAAGAATATTGCATACTGGTAAGATCTTTTTAAAACACGCTCAAGTATTGCTGATTTCTTTGAACATCTAATACGAACAGTAGGAATATACCTTCGTAACGATCTTTTGCGCTAATTTAATATGAGCAATGAATTAATTAACAAGAATTTAAGAATATTACACAAATCAAATTGGATTTTTGGCCTATCCGGTAGTGGGTTTTTTTTGTTACATTTCACTTTAAATATTATGTTGGGTTTGCAACTAAGTAATTGCGGATTACACTCGTAATCCTTCAGTTGAATTTTTAGGTTTGCAAACGTATTACAAATGTAAAACACATTTTGTTATTTGATAGTTTGCAATTCAGTTGTCAATCAGTAAAAAAAGTTTTTTGATCGCTGAAAATGGAAAATCAAAATCACTCGTCCATTTGAAGTTGATGACGCCCTAATCAAACACAGTACAACACGTGAGATTGCAGAGAAGCTTCATGTATCACATATATGCATTGAAAATCACTTAAAACAACTTGACTATGTTCAAAAACTAAGAAAAAATAAAGAATAAATTTATTTAGTTCCATGAAAAAATTGTCCGTGATTTTCTAAAAAAATCCGCAATTACTTAGTTGCCCACCCAATATTTTGCTTTGAACACACCAACTATACAATATCAATGTAAATAGAAACGAACGTAAACAAAATGGGATATTTTGATGCAATTGCATCTATGGCGAAAAAATCACCTGGGCTCATCCACCACCCAAAGTGAATTCAATACTAAAGGTGGCATCTTCCCAAAACAGTTACTTTCTTTTTCGCGATTTTGACAAGTGTGACTTCAAACACCATAATAGTGCAAAACAAATAAACAATAAATGATATGTTTATGAAAATTCGCTGGATGGCTTGGTAATACTGCAATTTAAAGATTTGTAACTTTTAAACTAAACAAACAAAAACAAAATGTCGTATGTTAATTGTGAAAGCACAAATTAATATAATGTCTCTAAATGCAGTTTTTTTGCTTTTTATGCGGAGGACTCCGTGGCAAGAAAGTGTGAGTGTGTGCGTAAAATTTCTTGTGTTTGGTTGTTTCCATTGCTTTCGCCTTCTCTTCCTCTTTACAAACAAGTAATTCCTCTACCTTTTGTTTGTTTATTCTTGGGTTCTGACGACACAGCGAATTCAGAAGACGCAACATGGTATTCTATCATCCTTTGAAGTTCGTATGCAGCGAAGATTTTACAGATACGTTCGATCAGAAGAGTGTTTGCAAATTTGGAATAGTATATATTTCAAGAATCACAATACTACCAAGCCATTCATTAAATTTTCACAAACAGGCAAATTCCCTTCCTTTTAGTTTGTTTTGTATTGGTAAGGGACCGGACAACAGGCTTGCCAAATCGGGAAAAATAAAGTAACTGCTTTGGGAAGACGCCACCAGTAGTACTCAATTCGCTTTGATGACTACCTTAGCATATTCGCCTTGAGTACGCTCTCCGTTGGATATTTGTTATTTATTTGTTAGCAGTCGCATTTGTGACACAGCTGTGATCGGTGTGTTTTTTTTCAGTGCTCTGGTTTCATTTAGCAAAAAAAGAAAAGGCGTAGTGGAAGTGAAAGATACAATAGATAGTGACATTTTTTTCGCGGAATTCGGTGTATAGCGCTGTAATAGTTCTGTCTGTGAAAACCACGTGTTTTTTTTTTTATTACTTCCTGGAATTTCTACCTGAAAGGCTAACGTATAGAGTTTTCTTACCGCAAAAGTGCCTGCGGTAAGCCGCAAAAAAGGTGATGCGATGGCGTCCTCAACGCCTTCGGCATCGTGCTCAGCAGAGGATTTTGAGGAATTTTGCGCTAGCAATGAATCTCTGATCCATAAACCTGCTAGTGAAAAAGTGGATACAAATCTGCGAAAGACTAAAAACAAAGGTCAAAGCGATATATTTAAGAAAAAAAGAGTGAGACATATTCTTGATCCAACCAAACCACATGCTTCGGTTGATAAGAGTGGATTTCAGTCAGATGAAAATGAGAGTGAGGAGATGATGGAGTGTGAGGTTGTAAAATCTTCGAAAGACTCCGTAAAAATGCAAAATATTTGTAATGCCGAAACTGGTACAGTTGAAAAAAATGCAACTGCAAAAAAAATCCAGAATACAAATAATTCTGATAGTTCCGTTTACTATCCATCCAATTTTATAGGCAAACCTTTTGTTTTGGTAGACACCTCAGAGTGTGACCTATTCAAAAATATCAAAATTAGAAATGGCATGAGTCTATATCAGCATATCCGTCACTTAAAAATACAGGATATTGATATAATTGAAGCAGTTGGTGTCACCTTATATAAGGTATTCTTCTGCAATCCCAAATCGGCAAACAGTTTTGTCACTAATAATGACATTTTAAAAATGAAGCTAAAGCCTTTCATTCCCAGAACGGCTTTTGAAACATATGGCGTAATTCGAGGAGTTGCTCTTTACCTCTCCAATGAGGAAATCATGAGAGATATAAAGTCTGCTAGCAAGGTAAACTTCGTTCAACGTTTTCTTAGACGTGATCCGGAGGATTCAAGCAAATTTCTCCCAACCTTCTCAGTTAAGCTGGGATTTTTGGGCAACAGCCTACCTAAGGAAGTCAAGCTTGAGTATACAAATTTTCAAGTAGAACATTACTTTCCATCTGTTAGACAATGCTACAACTGTGGAAGATTAGGACACACACAAAAAGGCTGTAAAAGTACTAAACGCTGCTTGCTCTGTGGTAATACGGAAGTTTGTATACCGCCCTGCAAAATAAGTCAATGCATTCTATGCAAAGGTAACGACCATAAATATTCAGATAGGGAGAAGTGTCCAGTATGGAAGAAGGAAAATGAAATCAATAAATTGAAAACCGTAAAAAAGTTATCTCGTAAAGAGGTGCTAAATACTTTCTTTCCCAAAAGCAACAACCGCTTCGATGTCTTAGATGTTGAAGATACGGATTTTCCGGTACTGGTTGAGAACGACAACATGATCGACTCTAATGAAGTCATAAATCGTTCCTTGACAAAAAAGAAATATAGCTCAGTTGTCAAGAAGGGTGCAATTCCCAAACAGCCTTCTGTCAAGCCTGATAAGGTCTTGAACAAAAATACCAAACCTCGTGTGGTTCCAGTCTTTGAAAGACAAGACTATCAAATTACTACCCAGCTAGAAAAGGTGTTATGGGAGCTAGTGAAGATAGCTAAAGCTACTTGTGTAAGACTTAATGATACTGAGACCCTTGCCCAGGTCACCAAACTGAGCGGTATGAGGGATCAGATTTTGGCTAATCGAGACGTAGGACTTTTTAAGTGCGGTTCGGCATCAGTAGATTCATTAGATGAAATGTCTGCAATATAATTGCCAATCATTGAAGACAAATATAGACAATATTGATTATTATATTAATAATAATCGTGTTGATGTGGTTTGTCTTAGTGAAATATTTGAGTACAATGAAAATAAATGTAGAAAATTTATCAATTTTAATATGATTAGAAAAAACAGACCAGATGGCTATGGGGGTGTTGCCATAGCCCTGAAAAAACAGATTCAATTCAGGAGCATAACGTTCGCTTCTAATCTGGATATAATTGTTGCAAAGACGGTTAATTTAAACCCAAACTTTGTAATTTGTGCGGTCTACTTCCCTCCAAGTCAGTAGTATGTATATTCCGGGCTACAGGACAATATCAAAAATATTAAAATTTTAATATTTTTATCATTTTAACTCAAAAATTTAACATTTTTACCATTTAACTCATTTTTTTAACTTACAGTTACTCAAAATTTTAACATTTTTTAACATTTAACTCATTTTTTTAGCTTATATTATCTCAAAAAAAAAGTTAAAAATTTTGAATTGGGTCGATTTAGTCCACCCCTAAATTATAGTTACTCGTAGTTAATATTTTTAAGATATTAAAGATATCTATTTTTGATGTACTAGTAATCAATATTTAGGTTGGTACAGTTAAAATTTTGTGTTGGGTCGATGTCTATTAAGTGAAAAAATGTTAAAATATTTATTACAAAATATTTAAAGTAATCTATTCAAACAAAAATAAAAAAAAAAAAAGTTAAAAATTTTGAGTTGGGTCGATTATTATTGATTGATAATTTTAAATATTTATTACAAAATATTTAAAGTAATCTATTCAAACAAAAATAAAAAAAAAAAGTTAAAAATTTTGAGTTGGGTCGATTATTATTGATTGATAATTTTAAATATTTATTACAAAATATTTAAAGTAATCTATTCAAACAAAAATAAAAAAAAAAAAGTTAAAAATTTTGAGTTGGGTCGATTATTATTGATTGATAATTTTAAATATTTATTACAAAATATTTAAAGTAATCTATTCAAACAAAAATAAAAAAAAAAAAAGTTAAAAATTTTGAGTTGGGTCGATTATTATTGATTGATAATTTTAAATATTTATTACAAAATATTTAAAGTAATCTATTCAAACAAAAATAAAAAAAAAAAAGTTAAAAATTTTGAGTTGGGTCGATGATAATTTTAAATATTTATTACAAAATATTTAAAGTAATCTATTCAAACAAAAATAAAAAAAAAAGTTAAAAATTTTGAGTTGGGTCGATTATTATTGATTGATAATTTTAAATATTTATTACAAAATATTTAAAGTAATCTATTCAAAAAAAAATAAAAAAAAAAGTTAAAAATTTTGAGTTGGGTCGATTATTATTGATTGATAATTTTAAATATTTATTACAAAATATTTAAAGTAATCTATTCAAAAAAAAAAAAAAAACAAAAAAGGATACATTTATTTTTTAAAGTACCTTTCAAAAAAAACGACGAACTCCTCAAAACAAGAGTCTTTGAGTCAGATTTGAACTTGCAACAAAATTATTGTTATAATTCCAACTGCTTAACCAACTCATCTAAACATCATATTCTGAAGTAATGTAATTACAGCTGAGTAGTATGCAAAGCAAGCAATGCTGATCTTATCAACATTGCTCACAATCTATAAATAGAATAAGCATAAGCACAAACCAAAAAAAAAATGAAATACTGTTGAATACGAGTCACAAACTGCAAGATAAGCATAATATTTGATAAGCTTTTATACATCAACACATGTTTCGACTCTGTCGAAACCGTTTGACTTTGTCAAACATGGTTACAAGTGCAGTATGTATTTAGCGTTAGAAGAGGGTGGACGCAAAATAATTGAAACTTCAAATTTGAACTCTTTGAAGTTCAAATTTATAAAATTTACCCAATATTGGTTCATAATTTAAATCTCTTATTAAATATGTTATTGGATTAGATGGATAAATTTTACTAATATAAAATATTTCTCGAGTCCAATTATTTTTATATTTGTTTTCAAATTGTTTTTTATGTGATTGAATTCTTACTTTTTCTCCAATTTTAAAAACTGGTTTTTCTAAATTGTTTCTATTAATTTTAAAACAATTATCAAATATTAATTGTTCATTTTTTTCATTTACTTCACAAGGTTTCATACCAATAGTTCTATGTACATCTTTGTAATTATATTCATATAATATTTTATCAATTACATCAATCCAATTAGTATTTTTCTGAATTTCAAATCGTATTTTTAGTTTTTCATTAATGGTTCTATTAAATCTTTCTACAATTGATGATTTCTTTTCACTAAATGTTTGATACATGTTAATATTGTATTTATCTAAAACTTCTTGGAAATGTTTATTTAAAAATTCTTTACCAGAATCTGTATGAAGTAATTTTGGTGCACAACCTGCTTTTTTAATAATATTTAAAAATGCTTCAGAAGTTGTTTTTCCATCTTTCTTTTTTAATGGTTCTATATAAGCAAATTTAGAAAATGTATCAATTACATTAAGCATATATTTGTATCCTCTATTAATTCTAACATTAACTGTTGTCATAATTAGTAAATCTGCTGCCCATAGTTCATTTATGCCGTTAGTAATAATTTTTCTTCTTTCAAAATTTTTTCTTACTGGTTTATGCAACTCTTTTGCTATTTTAAAATCATTATTTTTAGTATCAATAAATTCATCTTTATCCATTTCAAAAATATTTAAAATTTATTTTAATTAAATAACAATGATATCAGATAAAGTTTTAAAAGAATATATTAAAACACAAAAAGACTTAAAAAATAAACTTCAACAATTTAATTTAAACAAAGTAATAAAACAAGAAAAAATTAATGAAGATCTTCAAGCAATTATTGAACCATTAAATCAATCAGTTATTAATGTTCACAATTTAAATGATAGCTTTAAAAATTTAATAGTAGATTTAAATCAATCATATAAAAAAACAATAGATGGACATTCACAAAGTGAACATGTTTCAACGGAGTCGAAACCGTTTGACAATAATATGAATTTACAAACTAATGAATTTAACGAAAAGCAACTATCACCAATTAGAAAAACAAACAAACAAAAATTAGTTGAAAGTACACCAACAACTAGCACAGGTTCACGGAGCGAACAGTTGACTCCATCAACATCAAAAGACGCTCTTTTGCGTAGTGCAAATGAAACGTTATCTACACCAGTACAATTTATTTCAGACAAAATTGGAAATATGGCAATGAAATATTTAAATTTAAATAATTCTGATATGAAATTATGTGACAATATTTTTGGTCTAAGATCTGAAGATGGAAAAGATTTATGGATTGGTAATACTGAAGTAAAAATTAGTAATAATGATATTATTTTAAGTAATAAAACTTATAATGGAACAAAAGGGTTATGGGAATTAATAACTTTAAAAGAACCATCAACAGCTGTAACAAATAATGATTTACAAAATTATGAAGAAATTATATTATCAACATATGCTTACATGCAAAATAATGACAAAAGTTCTAAACGTATTAAATCTAGCGTTGGAAATAAATATATGAATTTTATTAGACCAATATTGATTAAAAATAAAATTATAAAAGAAAAAGTAGGATCTGGTTTAAATTCAAAAAATAATCTTTCAAAATCATTACAAAATTTTAAAATTAAAACTAGTTTACCTACTGAATATGTTCGTTTTGCGAATCGTTCACAATGTGAACGTGTTTATTGGAATGATATTAATGAATTAAAAGATAGATTAAATTTGTTGTTAGGAGAGTATAATGCAGGAAATGATAGTCCAGAAATACATAATGAAATTATGAATATTATTGAGGAACTAAGAGAAGAAAATATGTTGACTCTCTCCGAAGGAAACGTATTAACTGTTTAATTAAATTACATATAAATTTAAATAAATTAAAAAATTTTTTTCTAATAAATGGGAATTGATAAGTTTGGACAAAAATCTTTTTCAGAAATAAATTCATCTAATGAATATTCTCTTAATAGAATAATATCATTAGAAAATGAAGTTGAAGAAATTCGTTCAAATAGTGATCAAATGAAAGATATTATTAGTAAATTAATGGAATTAAATCAACTACTTCAAAAAGAAGTTGAAAAACAAGAAAAAGATAATGTGGTAGCTTTTGGTGTTGTATATAAAGAAATAGAACAATTAGAAAATAATTTAAATCAAGATATTATTAACATAACTAAACAAGTAGATTTTATAGAAACAAATATTGAAAATTTTAAAAACAGTTTAGAAAAACAATTGGATAGTTATTCGGAAAAACAAATTTTAATTGATAATTATCTTAAAGATTTAGTTTTACAAAATAAAGACAATATTAATCAAAATAATATTACTAAACAAAATGATGAAACTAATAATAAGATTGATAAAAGTATTCAAGTAGATGAATATATAAAACAATTAAATATTGAAGAAAGTGAAACAGATATTGAAGAAAGTAAACTACAAATTGAAACAAATATAATTCAAAAATAATTTAAAAAATTCATACATATATAAATGATAAACAAAAATAATAAATCAAAATAAAAATTCAAATATTCAACATCGTTGAAATATGTTCACATCATATTTCATTTGAAATTAAAAAAAAAAACTTAATCTAATATAATTAATAATTTAATGTATAGTAAATAGGAGGGGTTCGTTTTAGTTACCTACATTTCCTATTTCATAATGTCCCCAGGGTAATTTGTAAGTCTTATTTAACTTATCGTTATCATTATTATTCAACTTTTTATTGAAATAAAACTTATCATCATAGGGTGACAATCCTATTTTATTCTCTTCTGTAGTATATAGTTTATTATCATATGATCTAATATTATGAACAGTTTCATTTTTATTTTTTAAATTAATTAAACAATTCTTATAATCTTCAATTGTTAACTTTTTAATATTATTTTTCTTTATTCCTTTACAAACTTTTTTATCACAAACATCGGTCTTAAATGCATACATTTTACTTCTAAGTCCACAAAATTCTCTAATTGGTATTCCATTATATTCATCTTTAAATTTTCCTGGTACTTTTTTATTAATATTAGATTTTAAATCTTCAATTGGAAAATTATCTATATAATCACTGGTATCATAATTATCTAGATCATCTTTCATTTCAGAATAAATATCAAAATCATCATCAATATGTTTACCTTCAAAATAAAGAATAAATGAATCAGTATCTGTTCCTAATAATTTCATTCTATTACCATATTTAGTTTTAAGTTGTACATACATTTTAAACATTAATAATTTTGATAAATCTAAAATATTTTGACCTCCAAAGATAGGTTTATTTAATTTAATATTTGTATTTTTACCAAACACTACACACATATTATGATCTATTATTTTTCTTGATTGATATGTATTTCTACTTATTAGTTTTCTCATAATTTTTTCAGTTTTAACTATTCTAACATTAAGTCTATTTCTAACATTTTCCATTTGCTTACCATATACACTATTATTCATAAGTTTGAAAAAATCTTTTTCAAAATCGTTTTTAGCTTCTTTTCTAAGTGTTGTATTTTTTTCAATATAATTTTTTAACCATGCTTCTTGTCTACATTTAATACCTCTATGAATTTTAGTTAAAATTACACCATTATTTAAATATTCTTTTAATAATCTTATATCAATTATATAATTTTTCTTTGGTAACAACGTACACATTAATTTTTTAATTTTATCATTTGGTTTACTACCAATCCCTTTATTAATTAAGTCTGTTTGATTTGGTGATAAATCTTCAAATTGTGGAACATAATGATGAGGTGCTGGAGCATAATCATTATAAAAGTTGTGTAATTCCGGAGGAATACTTATATCAACTTCTAATGTATATCCAATATTATTATCATCAAAATCTTTATTTAAAATATTATCAACATTACAAAAATATTTAATTTCATCTTCATTTAACCATTCATGATTACCAACACTTAATTTTTGTGACATGGCCCATCCATATAAATTATTTGCATCTAAATATAAAATATAACTTGTTAATTTTTTAGAATCGTATATACCTTTAAGAGAAGCTTCCTCTTTACTTAATTTATAAACTTGTTCTACAATATCAGCATGTTCACTCTGTGAACCGTTGACAGAGTCAACATGTTCCTTTCGGTAACCGTTGACATGGTCAATATGTTCACTCTGTGAACCGTTTCCTTCGGAAATGTAATAATAACAATTATTAGCTTTAGCATAGTTATGTGCAATTTGTGATATTCCACCTCTAGTTCCACTTTCATAAAATTCATACATATCTTGATCTGTTAATAATTCTAATTTTTGTTTGGTTAATTTTAAAGCAGATGAATTACTTAAATGTGGTGAACTTATATAATGTATAGGATCTAAATTATAATTTTTAAAACATTCTTTTCTAAAATTATCAAATACATCACTTAAAAGTATAACATCTAATTTCAAATACCAGTTATGATAGTCTCTAAATGTTTTACAATTAAAATGTTTCCAAAATTTATTTGCAAATTTATAATCGTTAATATTAATATTTCCATTTAATGATGAATGAAAATCTTCAAGATTTGGAAATTCTGTTATACTTAATTTTTTATAATCATCAATAAATTCATATGGATATACACCTTTTCTAAGTAAATAACATTTATTTTTTAATGATAGATTTTTAAAAATATTATTAAAGTTTTCTAAATGATCAAAATTAATAGGTTTTATATTTTTAGTATTACAAACTGAACAAATACTACAAGCATATATTTTATTCTCAGTATTTTTACTAACTTTATAAGATACATAATCCATTTTTCTTATTTTCTTACATGTTACACAATATATATCATTAACATCTAATAAATTTTTAACAGCTTTATCTAATGAAGTATTTATAAATTCCATTGAATCTATAAATCTTAATTCTATTTTTTCGACAACTGTATATAATTCTAAATCTGTTGAATTACAATTACGACAAGTGTTTCTTGTCTTTAAATTATATTGATATTTACATTTTTCATTTTTACATTTTAAATATTTAGTTTCACCTACAATAACTGGTTTTTTAATTTGTTTAAATTTTTCAGTACTCGTTGCTAGAACACTAGTTTCAGTTTCAGGATGAAATTCATCTAAATATTTTAGAAATAATTTTGAATCATAACCTTTTAAATTATGAATAATAATTGGTAAAAATTTTGGCATCTTTAACTTTAGATTACATTTATTACATAAAGCCATTCTATATTTACCAGTTGTATGGTCATGATCCCAACATTTTTTATTTTCTTCAGAAAATGGAATATCACAAATTTCACAATTGTTAGTATTATCAAACTTTAATATCGATTCTTTATCCTGAATTATATTATTCAATTTTCTTACTTCATAATAATCTTTAGCATATTTTATTAAATTATCTAAGAATGATTTCAATAACACTTTTCTATTAGAAGTATTCTTTGAAATATATTGTTTGTTATAAGTGTTATAAATACCATAACTATTTGGAATGTGTTCATGAAGTAATATTGTATTTTTACATTTGTCAGATTTTTTTTTATTAATTTTTTCCAAAGTACATTCAAAATCAGCATATAAAGTATATGGATGAAATAATTCTGCACCATTAGATTTATATTTTAAAATATTTTCACCCTCTTTAGGTAACTTTATATTTTGTATTATATTATTATCATCTTTTAATAAATAACATGTTTTTATATGTTCTTCTAATTTATCAGATTTTTCAAAATGTTTAAAACATTTATTACAAATATGTAGATGTTCATGCTGATGATGAATTTTACCACTTAAAAATCCAGATAAATTTTTAAGTGGTACAAAGTGAGATTTGTATGTTTCTTCTGTAATATTTTCTTCTATATATATAATATTAACATGTTTTTTTGGCAAACCATTAACGAAATTACGAAAAGAGTTACTTTTATACATTAATTGAATTTGGTAATATTCATCATCATTTTTTTCTGAATCATAATGATAAAAATTCATGGTAATATTAAAATAATCTTCTAATTTTTTAACATTTTCTTCATTAATTATAAATGGAAATTCTAAATTTAGATTTTTAAATGTATCATCATTTTCTAAATCTTCAAGATATTTTTTATATTTTGTTGGTCTTTCTGGATGAATTTTTAACACATCTTGATAAATAGAATATAAGATACAATATAAAATACATTTATTATCAGTATTTTTAATATTAACACAATTTCTATTAGTAAATGGAATATATGATCCAGCAAGAATTTGAGACTTATCTCTACTAATATGTGTTTTTACTATTCTAACAAAGCTAGTAGCAGATTTTATTGTACATTTTTCTGAGAATTTATTATTTATTTCCTCTATCATTAAATAAAATTCTTTTGTATAGTTTAATTTATTAACATAATGTATTTCTGATCTATACCAATATTCATAACTTTCTTTAATTTTATTAGTTTTTTTATCAATAATCACAATATTTACCGCTGTTGCTAAAGACACTTTAAAATTACTATATTTTTTAAAACCTTTGAAAAAATATTTGAAACAATTTCTTTTTATTAATTCTAAATGTCTTTTAATATTAAATTCTTCATTATTTGTAAACTCTAAATCAGCAACCATATTGTTAAAACATGAACCATTTAATTGTTTTTCTTGAATATCAATAATATTAAAATCATAATCATCAAAATTTTGAAATATATTTTGAATAACATCATTATTATGCTTTTCTATTAAAACATTTATTATGTTTAATAAACTATTTTTATTTTTATTATACCAATATTTTGGCAATTGAAAAATATGTTTATTTGCTCTAATATATTTTTTTAAATTTTTTAAATTTTTAGATTTCAATTCTTTAATATTAAATGAATTCATTTTTATTTATTTGATATTTTTACTTAATTTTTCCTTATTTATATAGAAAATTTTTTTTTAAATATTTTGAATTATCGCCAATAAATAATATTTAAATATTAAATATGATGTGGTGTGATGTAAATTAGAAATTAATTTCGTTACTTCATAATAAATTGTTAATTATTTTCTTTATTATTAATATATTTAATATGAAATTGAGAATTACAATGACGTTTTTTATGTGATACTGTATACCACATTCCACATTCACACTTTAATCTTTCAAATCTTGATGGTAATGAGTTATAATATGCAATTTTTTGATTGTAACAGTTTTTACAATATCTCTTATTCGAAATAAAATTAGAAATAGGTTTCTCTTCTAAACATGAAAAACATATTTTTTTACCATCTATAATAGATAAACATATTCTTTCACCATTTACCATTTTATGATATAATCTTTGTTTTGGTATGTTTCCTTCGTGAATGGTTTCTTTTGAAAACATAATTTCACTCATTATTTCCAATTTATTAACAAATATTTTTTTTAAATTTATGTTAACTTTGTTAACTATTTTCTTCGAAAATATCAATTTACATTTCTAATATTTAATCTTATACTAATTTTTTCTTTTCTAAAATCAATTAAATTATTATCCTGATCAACTATATAAATAGTTATATTTCTAATAGTATTTGTATTTACTGGATAGTATATTAAATTTTTAGGTATTTCATTTATTTTTTCACCAGGTTTATCATTAATAAAAAATTCATGAATAATATTTGTTTGTTTATTATTTTCATAACTACCTCCTACAATATTACATTTTATTCTAATAGAATTAACATTCATAATATTTACTGGTAAATCAGATGATACTAATGTATTAGGTTGAATAATTTGTTCACTAAATCCTAGTAATGAAGCTATGGAATTTTTTTGTGTAAAATCAATAATATAATCACTTTTAATTTCAACTTTTAATGTTGTCATATTTGGTTTAATAGTAATACCCTTTATTTTCTCTTTTATAAAATTGCTTATATCATTTATTTCATATGAACCAGTTGGGAATGTAATTATTTTGTTAACACTGTTAATTGTATGTAAATTATCTTGTGAATCATTTCCTTCGAAAATATGTTCACTTTGTGAACCAATGACAGAGTCAACATAATGTAAAATATTATTTTTTAATTTTTCAGATATGTTCGGTATAGAATTATAAGTAGAAAAATTAAGCAAACACATTTCAAAATCATGTTTAACTTCATTTGACTCTGTTGAAATATGTTTATTATCTAAAATTATTGGTTCATCAAAATTACATGAAATTATTGAAGTATTTCCATCTAATGATATAGTCGGCATTATTTAATTAAGTAAAAATTTTAAACATAGATGACCACAAATTATTTCATTTATTTCTTGATCAATATTATTATTAAAAATTACAGTATTTTCATTAGTTTTGAAATATTTTTCTATTAATATTGGTAATTTATTTATAGCAAAGGAATCATAGTAAAAAATATGATTATTATATTTTTTATATGCTACCCAGTGTGTACCATTACCATTATTATTATCTAAATTTATTATTCCACATTCTTTATCTTTTATCTTTTTTGGTAATCTATCTTTCATGAATACACCTCTAAAATTTGCTATATTAAATTTTCTAGCATATTTTTTTAAATCATAATTACTTAATGGTTTAATTGGAATTAATTCAAAATCAAATTTTTTTTAAGTAACATACCATTACCAGATTTTTTAAGTAACATACCATTACCAGATTTTATATTTTTTTCTTCTAATGCTTTATTATGACGTATTTTTTCTTCTAATAATTTATCGTTAGTTTTTTTATCATTATATGCTCTATATAATGTTGTTCCTGCAGTAACTGCAGCTCCTATTGCTGGAATAAGTGGTAATAGTGCTGGTAAAAATCCGCCAATTTTTTCATTATTAAAACTTTGTAACTGAGACATAGATAATTTTAATATAAAAATTTTAAAAGTAGTTTTATTATTATCTAAATGTTTTTTTATTGAATTAATTTGTTTTCTAGTTAATGGTAAATATGTTTCATTCATTACACTTTCTTTAGTTCTTTGTAATTGAATTGGTTCTAATTTTATAGTAATATCTGTTTTATTTTTCATAGCATCATAAACTTGTTTTTGTTGATCCTCATTTAGAGATATTGGATATTTAATATATCGTCCACATTTTGGAATAAAATTAATTTCATTTTCATTTGTATTATGTTCACTTTGTGAACCGTTAACAGAGTCAACATTTATCAATTCTTCAGTTAATGAATTGTGAGTTGTTAAACCCATACCCATTTTTCTTTTAAATTTCATAGCATTAGTAGTTAAATATGCATTTACTTTTTCTGATAAACTAGCATCTTTTGCTGAAACTCTTGACCATGCTTTATCTTCTAAAATTTTATCAGCTTCATGTCTTTTCTTTATATCGTTACTTTTAGAATATGCAATATCATGTTCTTTAGCTGCTTCATCTAATTTATTAATTGGATGTATATCTTTTTCAAGTTTTAATTCAAGATTAGTACCAGGTCCTAAATAATTATACCCTGGAGAATGTAATTCAAATGGAAGATTATTTATAAGATTATTTATAATACCACTACCATAATATCGTACCATTTATTATAATAGAAAATGTGATGTATTTATTTATTTATTTGGATAATTATTAATCATGAACTGAAGGTAAACTTGAAATATCATCATCAACTTTTTTATTAATATTAGACAATTCGTTTTTATTTTTCTTATTTATTTTAGTTACATTCTTTAAAAGTTCCTCTGTTAAACTATTTGATTTAGTCTGTCGAGAATTGTATTCATTTGTCGAGAATTGTCGAGAATTGTCTTCTTTTGTCGAGAATTGTCGAGAATTGTCTTCATTTTTAGTGTTTTTGCCAATAATTTCAATACCAAGTAATTTAAGTCCATTATTAAGAGAATCGCGTGAAATATGATTTTGTTCGCAAAATTTTACTTTAGTTAATTTTGAAGTACTAGCTTGTTCTAAATAATTAATAGCTAAATTTCTTTCTCTAATTTGTTTAAGTTCATTAGCATTTTTTGGAATATGAATATTTTTTGAATTTCTAAAACTTTTTGTTTTCCCTTGTAGTGATACAAGTGGTGAAACAGTTTTAGTAGAAGGGCTTGGATGATTGTATAAATTAGTTATATTCTTATACATTTTATTCATTTTAATTTATTTATGAAAAAATTTTTTAAAATAATTATATTTTTCTTAGTGTTTCAATATAAAAAAATATTAAAAATTTTTATTATAATAAATGTCGAATATACATACAATTGAAGAATTTAAAACAAATACTGATGTGCCTATCTTGAAATTAAGAGGATCTAGTATAAAACTATTAAATAAAGAAGAAATAGAAAAAGAGGTTAAACAAACACAAGAATTTATTAGGCAACATAAATCTCAGTTTAATAATAGAAGTGGTTTTGTTCAATGTTTAAATGATGCACTTAAAAATAATGATCATGTATGGCATGAATATGCTGTTTGTATTATGAAAAGTGTTAAAAATATTAAAGATTATAATATTGAATTACATTCAGAATCAAATAAAATATTAGTAAATGAATTATTAAATGAGAAAGCTATATTAGAATTTAGTTTAATGAGTTATGAAGAAATTATTGGCAAATTAAATGATGATATGTATGAGTTACAAGTAAATTATGATATTCTTGAATCAGAACATAATAACCTTATAAATAGCATTGAAAATAAAAACGCTGCATTAGCTGAAAAATATAAGAACAATTTTATTAAAAGACAAAAAGCTATTGAAGAATCTAAAACAATGAAGATTGGACTAGTAAATAAAAAAATTACAACACAAAAACTCAATGATTTATTGAAAAGTGTAAGTAAAATGAAATAAAAAAAAAAATATTGTTAATAAATGAATACTTGTGTTAATATTATTCCATATCAAAATGATTGTATATCACAGTTATACATAATTGATGCTAATAATAAATATAATGGAGGATGTAGATGTGTCATAATGGATCCGTCTTTATTAAAATTAATTTCTATTGTAATTTTTATTGTAATATAATTGCAATTCTTATATTTTATGCAATATATTTAGATATACAAAAAAAGGTAATTGAAAATGAATGTAAAAAGATTAACAAAAAAAAAAATATTAAAAATATTTAGGATTTTTTCTATTGCATTAAATGAATAATTGTAAAAACAATTTTGATAAAAATAATCAATTATCAAAAATAGATTTTATTATTTCAAATGGAATAGATAAAATAATGCAAAATGAATACATTTCAATGGTACTAATTATTATTCTATTAATAATGTTTTTTTATAATTTGATAAGACAATTAAATACAAGACTACAATTATTTTAAACATAGGTTTCGACCTAGTCAAAACATATTAGTAAATTTTTAATAATATTTTTTAGTTAAATAAATGAAAGAAGAAAAAGGTATCGAATCTTATGACTTTTATGAACATTTGCCATCTAATTCTACACTATTAAATGAATATGGAAGACCAATAGAAATAAATATTAATAATCAAGACATTAAAACGTTACCATCAAAAAGTTTACTTAATATTAGAGGTCAAATTATTGCTAAAGATAAAGATGGTAAAATATTAGATAAACTTAATCCTGATAAAATAAATTTTGTGAATAATGGTATAATAAATCTGTTTAGTAAAATTACATATTTTATTAATTCAGTTGAAATTGATAAAATTGAAAATCCTGGAATAACAACAACAATTAAAGGCTTAGCATCATTTTCTAATGATTTATCATTAAATAATGCTGGTTGGCAAATTGTAAATAAAGGTAGTGTTTGTAATAAGAAAGGTTATTTTTCTGTTAGCATTCCATTATGTATATTAATTGGGTTTTTTGATGATTACAAAAATTTCATTTTTAGAATTAATCAAAAATTAGAATTAATAAGATCAAATGATGATACAAATTGTTTAATTATTGATAATAGTTTAAGTGATCATACTTTTTCTATTGATATTAATCAAATTATATGGAGAATGCCTCATGTTAAATTTTCAGTTGAAGTTGATCATGAAATTAATAAAAAAATTTCAAATAATACAAACTTTCAAATGTATTTTAGAAATTGGAGATACTATTGTACTACTGCAATTCCAGCTGTAAAGACTTATACCTGGAATATAACATCATCTAGTGCTAAACCTAGATATTTTCTTATTGCATTTCAAACATCAAGAAATCAGAATAATTATGAAGACAATAGTAAATTTGACCATTGTAATTTAGAAAATGTTGTAGTTAAATTAAATACAAATAGATATCCAAACTATGATATGCAACTATCTATTAATCAAAATAAATTTGATACATTATATAATATGTTTCTAGATTTTAAAAATTCATATTATGGTTCTAGTATAAATAATTTACCAATAGTTAATTGTGATACATTTTTAAAAGAATATCCAATAATATGCATTGATACATCTAAACAGAATGAGGTAATTAAAGAGGCTGCTATTGATATTAAAATTGAATTTAAATGGACAGAAGATTTTCCATCAAATACAGTCGTTCACTGTTTAATTATTAGTGATGATAGTTATTCATATAATCCACTAACAAATCAAGTGATGCATGTTTGACTTGTTTTTTTAAATTTTTATAAAATTAAAATTAACTAAAAATTAATTGAAATAAATATGTAATTAATTATATTAATAGATTAAAAAAATTTATCTAAAATTCTAAATTATGGATGGTCATTTAAAAGTTACTAAATTAGATAATAAAATTAAATTAACTATTCAAAATTTTGATACTCATAAACCAATAAAAAGATTAAATGAAATATTTCCGAATATTATTAGAGCAATTATTTGTGGACCAAGTAATTGCGGAAAAACAAATGTATTATTAAATATATTATCAAAGATTTATTATTCTGATATAATAATTTGTTCAAAAACTTGCTATCAAGAAAAATATAAATTTTTGGAAGATATGATAATTCAATTCAATAAATTGTGTGTTAAAAATGATTTGGAATCTAAAGATATAAAATGTTTATCAATTCAATCTCTACCAACACCTGAAAATATTAAACAATATTCTGTAATAATATTTGATGATATCTCTACAGAACAACAAGATAATATTTCCAATTATTTTGCTTATGGTAGACACAATAACATTTCTTGTTTTTATTTATGTCAAACATATTCAAAAATTCCTAAACAATTGATAAGAGATAATGCAAACTATATAATTTTATTTAAACAAGACAAGACTAATCTGAAACACATATTTAATGACCATTGTAATGATATTGATTATGATATTTTAAAAAATATGTGTATTCAATGTTGGAAAGAACAGTTTGGATTTTTAGTAATAGACAAAGAACAAGAAAAAAATGATGGTAGATATAAAAAAATGTTTGAATTTTTCTTTACAATATAAAAAAATGTTTGAATTTTTGTTTGAATAAGATTTTTATTTTTTATTATATCCAGTTATTTTGGAAATCTTTATATTTTTCATTTTTTTCATCAAAAACTATATCTAATATTTTTCTATATTTATATAATCCATCAATGGTGGGCAGCAGATTTACTAATTATGACAACAGTTAATGTTAGAATTAATAGAGGATACAAATATATGCTTAATGTAATTGATACATTTTCTAAATTTGCTTATATAGAACCATTAAAAAAGAAAGATGGAAAAACAACTTCTGAAGCATTTTTAAATATTATTAAAAAAGCAGGTTGTGCACCAAAATTACTTCATACAGATTCTGGTAAAGAATTTTTAAATAAACATTTCCAAGAAGTTTTAGATAAATACAATATTAACATGTATCAAACATTTAGTGAAAAGAAATCATCAATTGTAGAAAGATTTAATAGAACCATTAATGAAAAACTAAAAATACGATTTGAAATTCAGAAAAATACTAATTGGATTGATGTAATTGATAAAATATTATATGAATATAATTACAAAGATGTACATAGAACTATTGGTATGAAACCATGTGAAGTAAATGAAAAAAATGAACAATTAATTTTTGATAATTGTTTTAAAATTAATAGAAACAATTTAGAAAAACCAGTTTTTAAAATTGGAGAAAAAGTAAGAATTCAATCACATAAAAAACAATTTGAAAACAAATATAAAAATAATTGGACTCGAGAAATATTTTATATTAGTAAAATTTATCCATCTAATCCAATAACATATTTAATAAGAGATTTAAATTATGAACTAATATTGGGTAAATTTTATAAATTTGAACTTCAAAGAGTTCAAATTTGAAGTTTCAATTATTTTGCGTCCACCCTCTTCTAACGCTAAATACATACTGCACTTGTAACCATGTTTGACAAAGTCAAACGGTTTCGACAGAGTCGAAACATGTGTTGATGTATAAAAGCTTATCAAATATTATGCTTATCTTGCAGTTTGTGACTCGTATTCAACAGTATTTCATTTTTTTTTTGGTTTGTGCTTATGCTTATTCTATTTATAGATTGTGAGCAATGTTGATAAGATCAGCATTGCTTGCTTTGCATACTACTCAGCTGTAATTACATTACTTCAGAATATGATGTTTAGATGAGTTGGTTAAGCAGTTGGAATTATAACAATAATTTTGTTGCAAGTTCAAATCTGACTCAAAGACTCTTGTTTTGAGGAGTTCGTCGTTTTTTTTGAAAGGTACTTTAAAAAATAAATGTATCCTTTTTTGTTTTTTTTTTTTTTTGAATAGATTACTTTAAATATTTTGTAATAAATATTTAAAATTATCAATCAATAATAATCGACCCAACTCAAAATTTTTAACTTTTTTTTTTTTATTTTTGTTTGAATAGATTACTTTAAATATTTTGTAATAAATATTTAAAATTATCAATCAATAATAATCGACCCAACTCAAAATTTTTAACTTTTTTTTTTATTTTTTTTTGAATAGATTACTTTAAATATTTTGTAATAAATATTTAAAATTATCAATCAATAATAATCGACCCAACTCAAAATTTTTAACTTTTTTTTTTTTATTTTTGTTTGAATAGATTACTTTAAATATTTTGTAATAAATATTTAAAATTATCAATCAATAATAATCGACCCAACTCAAAATTTTTAACTTTTTTTTTTTTTATTTTTGTTTGAATAGATTACTTTAAATATTTTGTAATAAATATTTAAAATTATCAATCAATAATAATCGACCCAACTCAAAATTTTTAACTTTTTTTTTTTTATTTTTGTTTGAATAGATTACTTTAAATATTTTGTAATAAATATTTAAAATTATCAATCAATAATAATCGACCCAACTCAAAATTTTTAACTTTTTTTTTTTATTTTTGTTTGAATAGATTACTTTAAATATTTTGTAATAAATATTTAAAATTATCAATCAATAATAATCGACCCAACTCAAAATTTTTAACTTTTTTTTTTTTTATTTTTGTTTGAATAGATTACTTTAAATATTTTGTAATAAATATTTTAACATTTTTTCACTTAATAGACATCGACCCAACACAAAATTTTAACTGTACCAACCTAAATATTGATTACTAGTACATCAAAAATAGATATCTTTAATATCTTAAAAATATTAACTACGAGTAACTATAATTTAGGGGTGGACTAAATCGACCCAATTCAAAATTTTTAACTTTTTTTTTGAGATAATATAAGCTAAAAAAATGAGTTAAATGTTAAAAAATGTTAAAATTTTGAGTAACTGTAAGTTAAAAAAATGAGTTAAATGGTAAAAATGTTAAATTTTTGAGTTAAAATGATAAAAATATTAAAATTTTAATATTTTTGATATTGTCCTGTAGCCCGGAATATACATACTACTCAAGTCTACACTTAAATGAATCTGCGACCGAAGTCAAAAGGTTGTTTCAGTTTCTAAACGGTTTTAGAAATGTGTTAATTTGTGGGGATTTCAATGCCAGATCGACTGTATGGGGTGACAGTTTAAATTCACCCAGAGGTAAGAAATTGGTTGAACTTGTAAATTCATCCGATTTCTGGTGTCTGAACAATTCTTGTTTTACTTTTAAAAGAGATCTAAACAGGACCAATGGGTCGGTTTTGGATCTAACCTTCACAAATGCTCCTACCAACTGTACTTGGAATCTTCTGCCTTTTCAGCTTGGTGGTAGCCACCATTTCCCGATTCTAATAGAGTTCTCCAAAGTTAGTATTAACAATCCCAAATTTCTGGCCAAAAAGAAGCTTCTAAATGCCTTAGGGGATATTTCCTTTGATCCATCTTTTGAAATGATTGAAAATAAACTTCAAGAAGAAATATCTGCTGCCACCTTCCGTTGGTCTGAGAAATGCAAACCAAAGGCTTGGTGGAATGAGGGACTAGCCAAGTCCTATCGTCTACTTGTTGCTGCTTACAAAAAAGCTAAACACTACCCATCTCCGGAAAATTTGGAAGTAGCTTTGCAACGCAAGAAGGTGTGGCAAGCTGAAGTGAAAGAGGCCAAAAAAGAAAATTTTGAGGAAAAAATTGCGGAGCTAAATTGTAATTCAAATTCGAGAGAGGCGTGGAATTTTGTTAAATGCCTTAGAGGAGTAAATGGATACTCTGCAGACTCTAAGTGGAACTCAGATAATAATGATGTGTACCTTAAGCATTTGAAATCACAGGTACCACCCAACTCTGCTGTCTGGCAGGAACTACCCAATACAACTCCTGTATCCAGGCTAGCCTTTCAGTATGATGAAGTGGTCACGGTGCTTAATGCCAAAAAACGGCGCTCAGCAGGAGGCTGTGATGGAATAACATACGACATGATTCGCGCTCTCTCTGACAAAAGCTTATGCAACCTTTTAACAGCGCTAAATGATGCTTTTCTTGCAAATAATATTAGAGAATCGTGGAGATATATTAAGATTGTTCCCATTCCAAAAAAAGATAAAGACCTCACAGACTTCAAAAATTTTAGACCTATTTCCCTGATTTCAGTCATGTTAAAGTTAATTAACCAAATGCTCAAGCTAAGAATAACCGATGCCTTTGATGGGAGTCGCGCCCTCCCCAGAAACTCTTTTGCGTACAGGAAGGATAGATCGGCTGCTATGTGCATCAATCAATTACAACATGAAATTGCTGTATGGAAAAATAGAGGTCTTAAGGTTATACTCCTTACCTTGGATATAGAAAATGCCTATAACTGTGTAAGGGGTAATCTGTTAGTTGATATACTCAGAAAAAAAGGCATAGAGAGTCATTATACGTCCTGGATTGCGAATTTCCTATCCAATAGAATCCTAAAAATTGGTACGGATTCGATTGTTGTAAATGACGGCTTACCCCAAGGTAGCTGTTTATCGCCTATACTTTTTAATGTCTATACGGCTAAGTTGCACGATATTCAGGATAATTGTACCTCCATCTATCAATTTGCGGATGATTTTATTATTGCCTCATATCATAGAGATTTTGATTTGGCTGAGGCCAATCTCCACAGTAAAGTTCGAGAGTTTAATCTTGTGGCAAATACGTTAAATCTGTCATTCAACCTTGTGAAATGCAACCTGATGTATGTTGCAAAGGGAAACCGTAAAACTCTAAACAATAATTTTGGCAGTGTGATGATTAAACAGACAAAAAGTATTAAGTTCCTTGGCCGTGTAATAAGCTCATCACTGACCCTAGGAACGCACTATGATCAGATAATCAAGGAATCGGCATTCAATTTAAATTTTTTCAAGATGCTGACTTCTGTCAGGGCTGGGTTACACCCTCAGACTGCTATGAAGTTCTATAGAAGCTTTATAAGATCAAAAATTGAGTATTGTAGGACCACTGCCGGTCATGCAAATAAGACTGTGATCAGAAAGATTACTACCTTTCAAAATTGCTTCCTTAGGAGAAGTTTAGGGGTTCCTCCAGCTACACCAGTTCCCTTGCTGTATGCTGTTGCCCATGAGTTACCACCCACTGAAAGATCTCTTTGGCTTACTGCCAAAGAAATCGTAAAATTAAAACAAACAAACTCTAGCATTTACAAAATGATTGAAAACTCTGCAGAGGTTAAATCCAGTTATAGCTTTGTTTTCAAAAAATTTGAAGAGATTTTTGTGAATACCAATGTAAATTTAATGACTGTAAACTGTGAAAACTTGGTGGTGATAGATGACTCCTTGTCTAGAGCGAAAAGCAAATTTTCCAATCATGAAATTAAAGCTATTTTTGCTGAAAAAATCGATGAACTCAAGCGTGATGGTGTCGATCTTCTGGCAACTGATGCGTCTGTTGAGCTTAATGCCGTTGGGTGTGGCATTTTTAATGTTACAAACAACACGGAGCATTTGTTTAAAATAGAAATGCGAACCTCCTCCACTTTTGGTGAATTGTGGGCCTTGCTTAAGGCCTTAGATATTGCGAAAGAATGCAAAATGAGTAAGATCTGTATCTTTACTGATAGTCTGAGTTCATGTCTGCTGCTCAAGAAAGCGAGCTCCAACAACTGCTGTGTTACTCTTTTTAAACAAAACGTAAATGAATACGGTTTTGATAGTGTTCGGGTGATTTGGACGCCTGGACATGTTGGTATTCCAATAAATGAAAGAGCCGATGCTATTGCAAAAAAAGCTGTTTGCTACGGTTCAATATTGAGCGTAGAATTCACTTTTGAAGAGGCACTCAGAATTATAAGAAATTTAATACTCAGGGATTGGTATGACGGCTTTCGTTCATTCTCAGAAGAAAAACCAAACCTTTTTGCCAAACTGCATGATTGCTTGCCGACAAAACCTTGGTTTCATAAAGCTTCCTTTGATGTCAAAATTATCAAAATGGTAAATAGAATACTAGTAGGATGTACTTATGACAGCGTATATTTGCACAAAATAGGGGCCAATAACACTGATCTTTGTATGTGCGGTGAAATTAACTCGTACGTTCACAGAATCTTTAACTGTCCACTCCTTAATCACATCAGAACAAATTACAGCTTTTTTGATTCATACACAGACCTCGTTTCCATATTTAAAAACAATGAAGTCTTTAAGTCTTTTATTTCATTTCTTAGTGCTGCCAACCTTTCTTTTTAAATAATTTCACTCTCAAAACTTTGATGCACCAGAGCACTTAGTTTTACATACCGAAAATAGGTATTTTTCAATACCAAACGTTGAACACCCTGGCTTTTTGTGGATGTAAAATCCCGCCAAACACATCTCAAATTCCAAAAAAAAAAAACAATTTATTTGTTAGAAAACACCGCTATGTATTTGTAGAAATAAAACATAATTTTATGGAATCGAGGCACTTCCTGGACATATTTACTTTGATATCATAATTTCCAAATATTGTCAAATTTAAATGGATTCAGTGAAGATATGTCGTGCTTGTCTGGCGACAGAAGATCGAGTTCATCTATTAGATTGGCGACAGCCTATTGATTCCTTGGAATACGATTTGTCATACAAAGAGTGTTTTTGTAAATGCACACAAATCAATCTCAGTTTTAAAGATGACGGAACCGAACGTGATGAAACCCGAACGCAATACCTGTGCCTGTACTGCACCCAGAAGCTAAAAGACGCTT
The DNA here is from genome assembly GCF_028408465.1 of Anastrepha ludens. Lineage (NCBI taxonomy): Eukaryota > Metazoa > Arthropoda > Insecta > Diptera > Tephritidae > Anastrepha > Anastrepha ludens. The sequence goes on along the minus strand of NC_071499.1, from coordinate 2,972,681 downwards.
ATGATTTCATTGAAAAAGCGAGGAGAGCCGATAATGAATTACGTTGCGCAAAGGCCGAGAAAGTTGAATTGGAGAGCATCGAAAGCAATTTTGAATGGGTTCCAGTAGAAGTTAAGCTAATGGAAACTAATAAGCCAGTGGAGAAGGTATTTTATTTATAATTTGTACAATATGTAATACAATATGTATTTTTATTTTTTCAAAAGGACTGCAAGGAAGATATAAAGGAGACAAATGTGTGGGACGAACGCTTTATAGACGATGCTAGAATGGATATGTCAAATAACATCAAACGCGAAGAAAATACGGACGAAAAATTGGCAAACGAACCGTATGAGCATTGTATGGACGAAGCTGCGGTAGTTTTATCAAATGAGAGTGATCACCATAACTCTGCTCCCACATATTCGTGGAATGAGAACACAATGGACGATAATGGAATAGCTATTTCAGATGACTTCGAACATGGGGACAACATTGATAAAAAATTGGCAAACGAATCGGATGAGCATTGCATGGACGTATTTGGGAAGCTGAATGAAGACGAACGCAAAAATTTAAAGAAAAGAGGCAAAGTGAAAAATAAGTCCGATCCTTCTGGGAAACATTTCACAAGATTGGACGAGCTTGTCAATTGCGACGAATGTCAGAAAACCATGACGAGAAAAGCTTTGAGAAAACATAAGCCCCTTCACAAGCCCAAATTTTTTCTTTGTCAAACCTGTCGTAAGTATTTTAATGCATTTCACTAATTTGGCCAAAATTATATGATTTAATATTAAACTTCATCAGCCAAAACATTTAGCGAAGCAAGTGGTCTAAAAAATCACAAACTTAGCCACAGAGAAAATCGGGAGAGATATCCGTGTGACAAATGTAATCAAACATTCTTATCAAGGTATTCATACAAAAAACACATTCAGACGCATGAATGCAACCAGAAACCGATATATCAATGCACTCAGTGCGAAAAATCATTTCTTCATAAAAACGGTCTAACAATTCATGAACTTCATCACTAAGGAGCCACAATAGAATGCAATATTTGCCAATACGGTACGTGCGACAAATAGACTTGGACACCCATTTGCGAACTCATTCGGGGGAATATCCGTTTGTATGTCATATATGTGATAAATCGTTTATCCACAAACGAATCTTAAATAGGCACTTGCAATATCATGAGGGATACTTCAGTTACACTTGCTTAACTTGTGGAGCAAAATTCTCAAAATATGACAAATACTATTCACATCGCATGCAGCACACTGGTTTACCTTATAAATGTGGCTCATGTGAAAAACAATTTCCAGGTGCTTACAAGTAAGTATTTTGTGTATAACAATAACATTTAAACACTTGTTTCATCTGACTCAAATATCTATTTTAGAATTAAGCGCCACATCAGAGGAGTCCACAAGATTGAACAGGATAAAGAAATAGAAAAACTCGTAGTGAGAATAAATATAACAAAGGAACATAGAGGACGAATAGTTGAAATTTTGAAGAATCCAGAAAATGAAAAATAATATTAATTACAGATCCATCAATCGGTTATGCAAAACATTTACTCGAAGCGCTTTGAAATAAACTTTAGCCGAATTTATGGCATCAATATATGTAGGTATATATATTATACATAAGTAGTTTAATTAAATGTGAAATGTCGTTAGTGAATGAAAAATTTAACAGTGAGTTATTCCGGTGATGTTGACCCGACTGACATAGGGACACAAGGTAATAGAAAGCATCAATTAATTTAAAAATCGAGTGATATAATATTGGCATGCCGGTCCCCTAATATAAGGTTTATGGCCTCTTTTAATTTTCACAATTCTTTTAAGTTCAACAGTTGCATTTTATGCAATATTGTGTTCTGGGTGTGCCTTTGAATATGATATGCAAACATTAGCTCTTCAATTAAAAAAAGGACATAAAGGTACAATTAATGAGAAAATGAATTGAGATATGCGGTACACTAGACAGGGCTAGTATCATCATCCCTGACCACCACTGCACTCACCGCCATAAACGCCCAGATAAATCGCGGGCTTAACCAAAACCGCCCCTGCGAGAGGACTGTCCTAGTAGCGTTGGACCTGAAGAAGGCTTTCGATACAGTCAGCCATTCCACGCTACTAGATGATATTTATCAGTCGACTCTCCCGCCAGGGCTGAAGAAGTGGTCCGCAAACTATCTGAGCGGTCGGCACTCGTCAGTGATATTTCGAGATCAAACTTCAAAGCAGAGAAAGATTAAGCAAGGTGTACCGCAGGGTGGTGTCCTTTCTCCCTTGCTGTTCAACTTCTTCATCTCGAAGCTCCCCCAACCACCAGCGGTAGTTTCCCTGATCTCATATGCTGACGACTGCACGATAATGGCGTCGGGCAATGACATCGATGACCTGTGTTCCAAAGTGAACAACTACCTCACCGACCTTTCTCGCTTTTTCACTGCGAGGAATCTCCAACTTTCCCCCACCAAGTCCACGGCGACCCTCTTTACCACCTGGACAAAGGAGGTCAAGCTGTCCCTTAAGGTAAAAGTCGATGACACGCCAATTCTGACGGTAAATAACCAAAAAATTTTGGGCGTAACCTTTGACAGCTTGCTCTCCTTCTCTGCGCACACAACCGCAATTGCCACTAAAGTCCAAAATCGCAACAAGGTCCTCAAATCGCTGGCCGGCAGCACTTGGGGCAAAGACAAAGAACTGTTGCTTTCGACATTTAAGGCAATTGGCCTGCCGGTTCTAAACTATGCTGCGCCTGTCTGGTCGCCTGGACCTAGTGATTCGCAGTGGACAAAGCTACAGACATGTCAAAATACCCCCATTCGGACAGCGACCGGGTGCCTCCTGATGTCCCCGATTCAACATCTACATAACGAGGCACAAATGCTCCCAGTAGCGGAGCACAACGAACTGCTCAGCAAGCAGTTCCTGCTGGGATGTTACCGCAGGTTTAACCCCTGCAGACACCTGCTTGAGCCTGAGCCGCCTCCCAGGCACGTCAGGAGACACATCTTAGACTACGCTGACGAAATCCAGGACAAAACTGACCGCAACCTACTGGACCGGAAAGTATTTAGACAGTCAATAAACGACATCCACCGGGAGACCGTTACTTCATGAACTCCCGTCCTGTGAACGCCGTAATCGGAGTCCAACCACCACCGATTGCAGATGAAGAGCTCCAGCTTCCCCGTGAGACTCATGTAACACTGGCACAATTACGTTCTGGATACTGTAGCAGGTTAAACTTCTGAAGGTACCCCGCACGACACTAACCACCTCTTCACATGCCCCCTCAAACCGACTCATCTAATCCCCCTCTCCCTCAGGACCCAAATTGTCGAAACAGCATGTTTCCTGGGCCTACCCCTAGATGAGCTAGACGAAGACGACCAATGATATGCCTACACAGACAGGGCTACCTATGCTATTAAAACAACAACAACAGAAAATGAATTGAGTTGAATATTTTTGAATCATATCCCGAGTTACCTTTAGTTGGATGCACCCGGCTTTAAAAAGTATTAAATCGCTTAGTTATAAAAATTTGAAAGCGGAGCTTGATCGAGTTTTTGTGCTGTTTATTGGGCAGAGAAAATTACTATCCCCTAAGTTCCAATTTTCAATTGAGAAATATTGTTAATATTTCAAAAACTATTGTAATTAACCGATTGAAAAAATATGCCAACTCAAAGGCAATTAAAGGCACATAATAATTACTGGAAACGAAATGGCATGTAAATTAGCCAGGAAAAGGATGACTTCCCCATTTATAAGCCCAGAACCATTTTGTGACCTTGGGAAAACTAACTTCTCTTATTCAAGAAGAAGATGAAAGACAAAATTAGCTAATCTAACGGGTTTCTCGCAACCAAAATCAACAATAGATAGGTTTGACCTAAACCGATTTAAAGGTAGTATGGAATTAAATAAAAATAACTTTAGAATGAGCACAGGAATTCTAACACTCAGTGTAAATTGAATCATCATTTTACTAACCTGAGAATATACGCCAATGGAACTTGCACATTCTGTAGTGAGGAATGAAACTGTCATGCGCGTGCTGGTGTCTTGCCCAGTCAAATTGGATTTTTGGCCTATCCGGTTGTGGATTTTTTTTGTTACATTTCACTTTAAATATTATGTTGCGTTGGCAACTAAGTAATTGCGGATTTCACTCATAGATGCCTTCAGTTGAACTTTTAGGTTTGCAAACGTATTACAAATGTAAAACACATTTTGTTTTTTGATAGTTTGCAATTCAGTTGTCAATCAGTAAAAAAAAGTTTTTTGATCAGTTGCGTAGTTTTCGTTTGGCTTTGGTTGAAAAATGGAAAATCAAAAGGAACATTTTCGTCATGTTTTGCTTTTTTATTTCCGCAAAGGGAAAACCACATCGCAAGCTTATAAAAAGTTATGTGCTGTTTATGGTGACGAAGTCTCAAAAGAACGGCAATGTCAAAGTTGGTTTGCCAAATTTCGTTTCCATGAAAAAATTGTCCGTGATTTTCTAAAAAAATCCGCAATTACTTAGTTGCCCACCCAATATTTTGCTTTGAACACACCAACCAACTATACAATATCAATGTAAATAGAAAAGTAAACAAACGAACGTAAACAAGATAGGAAATTTTGACACAATTACATCTATGGCGAAAAAATCACCTGGGCTCATCCACCACCCAAAATGAATTCAATACTAAAGGTGGCGTTTTCCCAAAACAGTTACTTTTTTTCGCGATTTTGACAAGTGTGACTTCAAACACCATAATAGTGCAAAACAAATAAACAATAAATGATATGTTTATGAAAATTCGCTGGATGGCTTGGTAATACTGCAATTTGAAGATTTGTGACTTTTAAATTAAACAAAAAAAGAAAAAAACAAAATGCCGTATGTTAATTGTGAAAGCACAAATTAATATAATGTCTCTAAATGCAGTTTTTTGCTTTTTATGCGGAGGACTCCGTGGCAGGAAAGTGTGAGTGTGTGCGTACAATTTCTTGTGTTTGGTTGTTTCCATTGCTTTCGCCTTCTCTTCCTCTTTACAAACAAGTAATTCTTCTTCCTTTTGTTTGTTTATTCTTGGGTTCTGACGACACAGCGAATTCAGAAGACGCAACATGGTATTCTATCATCCTTTGAAGTTCGTATGCAGCGAAGATTTTACAGATACGTTCGATCAGAAGAGTGTTTGCAAATTTGGAATAGTATATATTTCAAGAATCACAATACTACCAAGCCATTCATTAAATTTTCACAAACAGGCAAATTCCCTTCCTTTTAGTTTGTTTTGTATTGGTAAGGGACCGGACAACAGGCTTGCCAAATCGGGAAAAATAAAGTAACTGCTTTGGGAAGACGCCACCAGTAGTACTCAATTCGCTTTGATGACTACCTTAGCATATTCGCCTTGAGTACGCTCTCCGTTGGATATTTGTTATTTATTTGTAAGAAAACACCGCTATGTATTTGTAGAAATAAAACTTAATTTTATGGAATCGAGGCACTTCCTGGGTATATTTACTTTGATATCATAATTTCCAAATATTGTCAAATTTAAATGGATTCAGTGAAGATATGTCGTGCTTGTCTGGCGACAGAAGATCGAGTTCATCTATTAGATTGGCGACAGCCTATTGATTCCTTGGAATACGATTTGTCATACAAAGAGTGTTTTTGTAAATGCACACAAATCAATCTCAGTTTTAAAGATGACGGAATCGAATGTGATGAAACCCGAACGCAATACCTGTGCCTTTACTGCACCCAGAAGCTAAAAGACGCGTATGATTTCATTGAAAAAGCGAGGAGAGCCGATAATGAATTACGTTGCGCAAAGGCCGAGAAAGTTGAATTGGAGAGCATCGAAAGCAATTTTGAATGGGTTCCAGTAGAAGTTAAGCTAATGGAAACTAATAAGCCAGTGGAGAAGGTATTTTATTTATAATTTGTACAATATGTAATACAATATGTATTTTTATTTTTTCAAAAGGACTGCAAGGAAGATATAAAGGAGACAAATGTGTGGGACGAACGCTTTTTAGACGATGCTAGAATGGATATGTCAAATAACATCAAACGCGAAGAAAATACGGACGAAAAATTGGCAAACGAACCGTATGAGCATTGTATGGACGAAGCTGCGGTAGTTTTATCAAATGAGAGTGATCACCATGACTCTGCTCCCAGAATTTTGAAAAGTGTAAAAGAGAGAAGCAGAGTAAAAAATGGGTCTAATCCTGCTAAGAAAATTATACGAAGAATTAATGAACTTGTCAGCTGCGAAGACTGCGGGAAAACCATGACGAGAAAGGCTTTAAGCAATCATAAGCCCAGACACAAACCTAAAATATTTCTTTGTCAAGCCTGCCGTAAGTAAATTACTGCATATTCATCATTTTTATCGCATAACTAAATTATTAGTATTACTTTATTAGCAAAAACTTTTAGAGAAGCAGGTGGACTAAAGAATCATGAACTTAGTCACACAGAAAATCGGGAAAGGTACCCATGCGACAAATGCAATCAAACATTTTCAACACCGTATACATACAAAAGACACATACAGACGCATGAAGACAACCGGAAACCGATCTATCAATGCACTCAATGTGAAAAATCGTTTCTTCATAAAAGTGGTCTAACAATCCATGAACTTCATCATAAAGGAGCCACATTAGAATGCCATATTTGCCAAAAGCGATATGTGCGACAAATAGACTTGGACACCCATCTGAGAACTCATTCGGGAGAATCTCCGTTTGAGTGTCATATATGTGATAAATCGTTTATCCACAAACGTATCTTAAATAGGCACTTGCAATATCATGAGGGATACTTCAGTTACACTTGCTTAACTTGTGGAGCAAAATTCTCAAAATATGACAAATACTATTTACATCGCATGCAGCACACTGGTTTACCTTATAAATGTGGCTCATGTGAAAAACAATTTCCAGATGCTTACAAGTAAGTTTTTTGTATTAATCAACAATATGTTTGTACTTATCTAATTTCTATTATAATATTTTTCTTATATGTTTTTAGAATTAAGCGCCATATTAAAGCTGTCCATAAAATAAAACAGGAGAAAGAAGTAGAAAAACTCGTAGTGAGAATAAACACAACAAAGGAACATAGAGGACGAATAGTTGAAATTTTGAAGAATCCAGAAAATGAAAAATAATATTAATTACAGATCCAGCAATCGGTTATGCAAAAAATTTATTCGAAGTAAATAATACCAACTAGTATTACAATGTCAATGTAAGTAATATAATTAAATGCAAACCTCTATTAGTTATCTTTATGTATTTGGTCTTATGAAATATGATCATTATAAGTGGAAGTAGACCACGCATTCTTTGCAATAAATAATTTGATCATAAGAAGGTGCAATGTTGCTCGGCAAGTGAAAGAACAATGAATGCAGAACTAAATTGATTGTACCAGTGAATCATATTTCTTTTACTAAAACAGTTTTAGTAAAACACAATTAATTTGCTCTCCGTAGAACAGTGCAAAGAAAGAACCAAACTTTATGAATTAAAATAAAATTTCAGTCGCGTTTTGTTGAATAAAAGTCCCAATTATAAACATGGGTAGACAGCGTGGACAAAGCTCAATTGAAGTCAAAATTTTAGTTATTTGTAATCATGAAAAGGATAAAACCGTTCGGAAAAGCGTCCGACAGTTAGACATGGGAGTGGGTCGGTAATGGTATGGGATTGTATGTCCGGTGCTGTTATTAGAAATTCGTGCTTCATTAACGGCAATACGGACCACAAACAATTCCTAACAATTCTGAAAGAAAATTTGGTCCCAAGTGCTGAAATGTTGGGAATTAAGGACAACTTCCAGTACTATCAAGACAACGATCCCAAGCATAAGCGTCTATGGCTTATGCACAACTGCCCTAAAGTACTTGAGACACCTCCACACTCTCCAGATATCAATGTAATTGAACATCTATGGGCTCATTTGGAAAACAAACTGAAAAAGCGAGAAAGACCTAGAAGATGCTGTTAAAGAAGTGTGGGGGAAAACAGATCCTTTAACATGCAAGAAGCTGGTCGAAGAAGTCTGAAAGCTGTGAGAAAAAAATAAAGGCTTACCGACTAAATGTTAATTACACTGTTTTTTCTTAAATATTATTTACCTAACTCCACTTTATATAAATGTCCGAGTTCTTTTTTGCTATGTATTTTGCTAAGTTTTTATGTTGGTACTTTCTATGTACGAATGTGTTGAAGTTTGTTTATGTTTTTTGTAGTTTTGCAAAATACGCTCGACGAACGAAAATAAACTCATTAGATTTGTATTTAAATACATATTTTTTGATTTAAAACCATATCACTTGGGTATCCGAATTCTTTATTGAGCCACTGTACATACCATATAATGACAATTATAAATAAAACACAAATTTCTAACCGCCTTTTTGTATTTTTTTTATCTTCACGATTGCGCCAATCTGCACCAAATGACATACATTTTTAGCGGCTCAAAATGGCCTGACATTGCAATTAGCTTTAGTAAATATGTAGTAAATAACAGTAGAAATGCACGATGCACGATGCACAGGATCCTAGAGGTGGCGTCTTCCGAAAACCGCTGCTTTATTTTTCAGGATTTTATCCACCATTATTATTGTAATTTTCCGATTTGTGACTTTCAAATTAAACAAACTTATGAAAATTAAGTTCCCCTTGTAAAATTGTGAATGCACGAATGAATATAAAGCCTCCAATTGCATTTTTTTTTTTTTTTTTGCTAATGACACTAGCCAAGAAAGTAGGTGTGTACATAATAGGTCTGTTCATGAAGCAAAAACTTTGTAACAATTGCTACAATTGGATACATTTCTACGTGTAAGAATTTGCAAATGAGAAAAACAGCTGATCGGAAAGTAGAAATAAACACAAACTAAAATTTACGAATTGAATTTGCTGTTCGTAAAACTTCCAAATTGTAACTGGTTTTGCGTTCATGTACTTTTTTTCTAATTTTCTCTTTGAGAGCGCATTCTCGGAAATTAAGTTACTGGATAATTTTGACATGAACAAACCTAATTCCCTGTGTTTGGCAGTTTCTATAGCTTTCGCTTACTCTTCTTCATAAAAAACAAGTCATTTCCCTTCCTTTCCTATTCTTGCACGATGACGTCGCACCGAATTCGGAACACGTAATCTTGTATTATATTATTTTGGGTGTGCACTCACACAGAATATAAAGTAATAAAATAAATAGTGCAACAGAAAAATCTTAGATCATTTGTTTGTAACATATCCGAAATGAAAACTTAGGCTACTAAATTTATAGAACTAACGTAACTCTAAACTGTTTCGATCCTTTGTCGATTATTCATCGTTTTTTGATACTTTAATGGTGAGTTTATTTATTTGCGAAATATCTTCCACCTTGTGTACACTTTTGATATGCCGTCGAATCCTAAAAATTTGAGACTTCTATAACAGTATGTAAAAATATTAGAATAAAAATTATTTACTTATTAGGTTCGGCAAATCCTTTGTCACACATAGCACATTTTAGTGGTAGACCTGTGTGATCCAATCGATGACGACTAAGTTTTGAGGGGTGTGAGTATTCTTTATTGCAGATATCGCATTTATAACGGATACCATTATGAAGTAACTCGTGCTTTCTTAAAGCACTGGTTGTCATAAATGCCTTTTCACACTTAGAGCACTGGTAGGGCAGGTCACCGGAATGGTTCCGCATATGAACTTCCAAATCCACTTTTCGAACATAACGTTTCATGCAAACGCTACACTCATTTTTCGGGCCTGTGTGTTTCTGAAGATGTAGAGTAAGACTACCCTTGTGCATAAACACTTTATCGCATTGAGTGCACCGGAATTTGGCTTGACGCGTTGACAGGTGTATTTTAATATGGGTCTTATAAACGTCTTCCGTAAAAAATTTACGCCCACACTCGCTACAAGAAAAGTTTCTTTCACGATTTATGTCATGTGTGCGTTGATGCCGTCTCAGGTTGTTTGCAATACTGAAAGAACTTGCTGCCAAAAAATTACTTAGCCTTTGAACGGGAAATACTGTCAATTACTTACGACAAATGTCACAAAGGAAGATCTTTGGTCTATGATAACGCGATTTATGCTCTCTTAACTTGTTCTCGGGAAATAGTTTTTTACAATATTCACAAGGAGTTTGCATATATTCAATACTAACATTTTTCGCTTTCATTTTTTTTCTTTCTGTAGTATTTCTTTTGGAATTGGATTTTGAGTTTTCCTTTTTCAATAAATGGGCATTACAGTCCACAAGATAAATTGTCTCTTCAGATGTTTCCTTTTCTTGTAAGCAAATATGTTCTTTTGCAAAAGTTTCGTCATGTACATCCTGGACCTAATATACATATAATATATTATAAATTATTATTTAGTAAAAGTTGGTATAATAATTTTGTAGCAAATACCGTTTCTAATTTAAAATCTGTTTTGCAATCAAAAGGATTCAACGTCGGCTCTGATTCAAGCTTTAAATTATCCACACTTTTTATGCATTTCTTTATACTATCAGTCGATCCTTTAGGAGGTATATCTTTAGGCTGCAATATAGGACTACCCAATAGGCTATTGTCAGGATCCGATTGTTTACAATTTTCTGATTTGCATTCATCGATCAATGTTAAACTTACTTTTCCCGTTTTAGTAATGCTTTCACGAGCTATGTGCTGGATATATATATAATTATTACTACGGACTACAGGTGTATAAAAACTGTACAGTGAAATACACTACAAACCTTCGCATTTGGCGATAAATCCGCAGAAAAGTCGCTTTTACGCGATTCTTGTATATTTACATATTCAAATTCATTTGTTTCGGCAACATTTACATTATCATGTTTTTGTGATAAGAAGTATAATTCTTCGGCCGATTTTTGTGCTTTTCTTAAGAAGTGATATGAAATTCTTAACTCTTGAACGCAGTCAGAGCATAAAAAATGCATATTCTCATAGTAGGATGATGTAGCATCCGCTTTTTCAACATCCAATTGGGTACAAATTGTAAAACATTTCTGATATGTTAACGATTCATTCATAATATCTACTGACAAGAACCAATCATAAAGCTCCGAAAACTGTTTCTCAATTAAGCACGCACGGCATATATTTACCGCCATCGCGTCAACTGATAACGAATATAACAATAACACAAGGAAATATTTTATAAAAATCTAGTAGATATGAAACTATTAATATAGTCGATTTGTGTGATCGACTTTTATTCACAGCGAATATCTGGGTCCCTGTGATACAAGACCAAGGCAAATTGAATAACTCAGGTGGCGTCATTAAAAACAGTTACTTTATTTTTCGCGATTTTGACAAGTCTGCGATTTTGCAATACAAAACAAACTGAATTAGGAGAAATTACATGTTTGCGAAATTTTACATGTTGCTATATTTGAATTGACTGAATCAAGATAACTTAAAGATTGGTTGAATATGGTTTTTACACTGTCTCAATTTAAAACCGCGCACTTCATTTAGATAAAAATATCAACTTTAATTTAAAAAAAATCACTTAACAAAACGCACAATAAAACTACGCACTTTTGCACATTTATATTCACCGTATTCGTAAACAAACTGTTGCCATAGTATGAACATTGGCATATTAACTGTGTTTATTTTTTTTTTCGTATATCACTAGCACAAGCTAAATTTTCCTAAATACATTCCAAGTGACATCATCCCATCTGTCAAATTCGCTCAGAGCCGAATAACGGCATGTAGTACTCCTCTATAAATCTGTTTACCATGCCTTCAATGAATACAACATGAATAAGAGCAATAAAGATTTCAAGGCATGAGAAAAAATCGGAGTTGAAAGGGCTAACAAGAAATAGCATATGGGCCACCCTGTATAATTATTTCTTCATTGCCAGGAACACGGCCATTATTTTGTCAGCTGTTTCTCTCAAAACGTCAACTGAAGAAATTCATTGTCCTGTGTTTTCAATTAATTAGTGTTTTTATTATGAAGTATTGAAAATAGTATGCGAAAGGAAACATCTTTATGACGCAATACAAAAGATTAAAAAAATAGTTTGGCTAATTAAAAGCCATATTATATTGAAAAATAAAGTCATAGGTTATTAAAGATATTATCAAATGTCGTCTGCATCGGATGAGGACGTGGGCAAAACAGAAGCTGGAGCTATTGTCGACTTCTTTAAGTCGAGCTCTGAGGCGGATAATGAGCTATGCAATACTTTTAAGGACTCGGAACTAATGAATATTTCAGAGGGATTTTGTTATGCTGGTTATCGTTTGGACCAATACGCCCAGGATGTAGCGGATTTTAGCTCGCAATATGGCAGCGATTACAGTATATCTTATACAGCTCCTAACATTACGGGCAAACCTCGAAAGTATCCAGAATATGGGGACTTTCCAGAAACATATGCAATGGTTCGAATACATACATATGTATATATGTGTATCATACAAAATACTTTTTTTTTACAATTTTAATTAAAGCGTACTTACGGCGATTGGTGGAAAAAGGCATCAAGTTATGTTCCAGAAATTCAACCTCAAAACTTTCCAAATATTCCAGCGGATGATTATATTGGTAAATATGTATTACAAATGACTTATGTTATGTTAAGTTAAAAAGTAAAATTTATTTCACGCGATAGTTGTATATTTCGAGGAGTATGTTATTCCAGAGGAGATAGCGGTATTTGAAACATTCAATCCCGGAGCCTTAATTCGAATTTGGGCATATAGCATAACCAAAACTTGGTTTTGTCTTTGGGAAGCTGATAAATTATACAAACCTCCACCTCATACTGTAAACAAAGTACGCCGTTTTTCTCCGCAACTGAAAAAAATGAATTTGCCCACTAGGTAATTTTTAACTATTGTCAAAGAAAATGTAATTATTTCACCGATTTAAATTTTTAGAACTATAAGACTAGAATTTAATCACTCATGTTTGGGTTACTTTACGGAAATCGATGCTGTTTTACTAGGAGGTAGAAAGGTGAATATTGAAAGCGCCCAACGAATAGTCGACTATTACGAACGTCAACGCAAATGTACGTAGATAATTTTTATAACTTTTACTAGTTTATCTATACTCCAGGCCTACAAAAATATCCAAAGCATACTCATAGAATCAATAACTACAGGAAAATATACAAACTTTAGACAACGCAAAAATGCATTAGTGCAGCAATATTTTTAAGCCCTGCCTAAATAAGTGATCCATTAGATTTTGCTTTCAGGGTAACTTAGAGGCCTAAGAAATATGTAGATCGGACCAACTAAAATAAGTCCTCTCTTCATTTTATTTTATACACATGTTCGAAACCCCAGGCACGATAGAAAAGCTTCGATTTTGATTGTGGCCGGTACCAGATAATTTTTTCGGGACATCAACATATATTTTGTTTTTTCCTCGTTAATTCTCAATCCAATTTTATCGGTTGCTTTTTCCAAGTCACTGAAAGTATTTGCTAATGCATTAAGGTTTTTGCTGATTTTCGCAATATCACCCGCGTACGCGTATATTTGTGTAGTTCTGTTAAGTATATGCTAAGTTCTTTTGCATCAGTTACTTCATCTATTGCGCAGCAGAGTAAAAGATTAAAAATGGTTGAGGAAAGCGTGTCGCCTTGCCCAACTTCAGTCTGTATTTTAAAGGCCTTAGATAATCTGTCTTGTACCAAAACTCTCGATTCGGTATTGCGCAGAGTAGCGCAGTTAATGTCGGGAGCTCCTGATCTTCTATCATGTCCAGTCAGCGACCCACATACATACACATATGTATATATAATAATAACTATGATTATTTTATGCTTAGTGATTGTTTCCTATTTAGAACGATATTTTTTAATGCTCGTGAAGTGCATTTCAATATTATAATACAAAGCAATGCGATTGTTTTACTGAATCTATAGTTCCTTAACTTGTGCATGCGAAAGTATTTTTGTTGCAAAGTAAGAAACAGTTCTATAATCGGTCGATATACTAATATTTTATAATGTTGATTAAAATGTGTGCATATTTTTACACATTATTATTATTGTTTATTAAACTTATAAATTCAAAGCTGAATGGAATATATAAGAGCTCACTTTAAAGCTATCGACTCGGTTCTCTGTATATGTAAATCATATTTTCTTTGCAATTTTGTTTTCTAAACTTCGTGATAACATCTTTTTCCCGCCATATTTGTACTATGCTGTTAAATAATTCAGCTACTTCTTAATTATTCTCTAAATATTCACAGTTAAATACTGTTAGTTAATATATTCTTTGCTATCTGTTAGTTCCGCGGCATCTTTCCCAACTTCCACGTCAATTTCATGTTTCCTTCATTTTTAAGCACTTCATCTTCCATATAGTTTTTCTTTTTAAGTATAAAGTTTTTTTGTGTATATATATTTTTTATGGTATCACAATATCATAGAAGTCGGATTTTCTATTATTAAGTACCGACATACCGACAGGCCACTTATTACTCGTACGTCCACGTTTGCATGGCTTCAGTCAGAATATCATGCAAAACCATTATATTTTCTAATCCAGGCGTACGCTCGCAACTGACGTATAAGATTCTCAGCGCTATAATGTTCTCAGCCCAATGTTCTCATTTTGTATTATTTTTTAGTTGGCACTTTAAAGTGAATTGACTCAAGGCCGAAAATCCTATATACACTGTACTGATGTTTATGTATAAATACGTTCTTAAATTATTTTCGATGTTTTCAGGTTCCATTTTACGCAAATTACAAAGAATTCAATTTCGACCAAATATCAAAGGCAACTATCATAAACACTTGAGAGAGTTTTTTGCGAACGACCTTAATAAATTCCTGAACGTTTTAAGTAATAGCACTGAAGTATTAAAGGACGAGCCTGATCTCCAATATTGCTACAAAAGTGTTGGACTCAACGATATGCCGGTGTGTAGTTAATTTTTGACTTGTAATCCTGGGTGGCCGCAATAGCGAAGATTTTCCATTTCCATTTATCCTTTTGACTAAGAAGTTTACTCAATGCCAGCGGCTATTTGCGGGCACCCACGGTTGTAACCAATACGAAGGTTGTAATAATCCGTCACAAATAATTGCATTTTTGTGTGTTCTACAGTTTGAGATTATGTTGAAAATATTCAGTTACTTGGATTTAATATCGCTATTCTTAGTTGGACAAGTTTCCAAGTTCTTCTTTGACGTTTCCACACATCCATTGCTGTACAGCGAACTGAATTTAAAACCATATTGGCATCTCACATCAAGCGATTTATTATGCACTTTAGCAAAGAGAGCTACTGTTTTAAAAAAATTGGATTTATCATGGTGTGGTTTATTTAATACTATTTCCCCAACTGAATTTAAGAAGTGCGTAAGAGGATGAGGATTTAATTGTAATACAAATGTTTTAAAAATGTACACTATTTAAATTTTCAAATTAGATTTATACAACAAAGAGGTGACAGTCTGATATGCTTAAGATTGGACTCATGCAAGATATTAAATGCAAGTTGTATTGAAACTTTGGGAATAGTATGCGACAACTTAAGAGGTACTGGAATCGAGTTTTCACCATATTGTAAATACGTTAATTAAATAATATGCATCTTCTAACTAGAACTTTCCCTGAGAAATTGTTCGACAGATCCGCCACTACTGAACTTCTCCTGCTTGGCAAATTTAAAGAATCTGGAAAGATTAGATTTATTTCAAACGGTAATCGAACCAGAGTTGATACTAACCATGTTAGAAAATAATCGAAAATTAAAACACTTGAATTTAGGTAAGCACTATTATTATTACACGTTTAATAAAATATCGCATGTATTTACATTCGTGCGGATTAGCATTTTGCGGAATAGCTGTTAACATGGACGCAGTGGCTCAGCATATAGGGCAATATAACCAAAGTTTAATCTCATTAGACTTGTGGAAGTCACGTTTTCTGTCGTCTGTAGGCTTGGAGGCATTATCAAAATGCCATTATTTGGAGGAAGTTGATTTTGGCTGGTGGTACATGCTTTCAATACTTATAAATAATAGAAATTAATTGATATCGTTTTAGTTTACGGGAGGTCTCTCTTGGAGATAGTTTAAAAAAATTGTTATTAAGTTGCACTAAACTCAAGAAACTATTTTTGGCCACTGTACGTGGAATAACCGACAGTGATGTGGAGAATATTGCAAACTTTTGCAGTAACTTGGAACAGTTAGACCTGATGGGAGTTTCAGGAATATCCAAGGAACGGTATTATGAGTAAGTGTTACATTATATTTCTCCTTCGAGTGTGAAATGTAAATAAGCAGTGAAATGTTGCAGGGTGCTGGTGAAATGTGGAAAGCTGCAGTTATTGGATTTAAGTTTCTGTGATAATATTGACGGTGAAGAGGTACTCGTATTTTACTAATTTTATAGCAAAATCAACAGAGAAATATTGCTGGCTTATTACTTTCAGATTGCATTTTGGGCCCGCACCTTTAAAGTTAACATTAAATGCAGTCATATGCCTAATGTGCCTAATAATGTGAGATATTAATTAAAATTAGCGTTGTACAAAATTGAAAGTAACTAATTTTTTGTACGCATACAACTTATACAAATGTAAGCCAAATAATATATAAATATGGATAGACACACAAATTTCTTTGCCGTAAGTTTGCATTTTCAATAGGGAGAAACTCTTGACATTTATTTTGACAAGCTATAATATCCAACACAGCATGGAAATACGAAATTTACAAAAACTTGGAAACAATGCAGTCACCGTCACGCCAATTGGAATTTTCCACTTTGATTCAGACAGTCCATCGTTTTCTAAAGAACGCTATTTTTGAAAGGAATTTAAAGTTCAAACAGTTTGATTCAAGAGCTGACATCCTAAATCAATCAGGAAGAGATTATTGAAGGCAGAGGTCACCTGTATGCGAAGAAAATTATAATTGCTAAGATTAAACCCAATTTTATGTACCGCCTTTACTGCGAGGGTCCAGATCTAACGGCTGTAGAATTGCGAATTCTTTAGACGACTGCTTGCTGCCACTCGTACAACTGTTATAAGCACAAGTAACGAAACATAAGATTTCCGATATTTTAATACTTGTGTGCTCTTATGCACAAGGATATTATACGTTTGTTTATATAGCGCTTGTATGTAACAGCATAAATGAATCGATATGGATATAGACAGAGTCTGGTCAGCCACTGTAAAAAGAAAAGGTCGACATAGAGTGTAGTGCTAATGCGCCCAGCAAGGAATGTGGAAGCACCAACTCCAATAAGATGGATGAGTCTCTATTATAATTTATTATTAGAAGCCCTAGGAAGCTATGTGAACTTCAGTAACAAACTGATACTACCAGGTACGAATTTAAGTAGTACAGGCAACTTTTCCAGAACTACCGATTATATGGAGTTCGAAGAAAAGTTGTTCTGAGACCAAGGCTCTATGAAGGCATAATTAAAAAAGAGACATTACATCTCTGAAATCCGAATGGTAGTCACGCAGCAACCCATTCGGCTACGGTGGCCGCCATTAAATTACGTAAATATCATAAGTATTAATGGCGTATGCAAATGCAGCAAGGAAGAGAGAGCGTACATCCTGCTATCTAGACGTTGGACTGGAACGGGAAGATGCGTGCCTATGAGCTCCTTTGATCTGGTCGGATGTTTTGACTATGAGGAAATTGTAATCTATGTCTTCCTTTACACCGAAAGTGCGTTCGACATTCGGCGGCATGAAAGGCAGTAGAGCACAGGAACGAAGAAGAAACCCTGTGACGGCTCGAAGACACCGAAAGGCATCGGTGTTGGGATCTATGGTTCCAAAATAAAGCTGGCCGTGCCTTTGAGTAGTTTTCAGCGGTTTCTAAGCGAGAGTGTATGCCATCTGTCTATGTGAAGCGATCACTCTAGACAGGAGACTCCGCAATGAGCGACAGTTTTATTTTCCTTCGAGGTTAGGTCCTTTCTAGTCCTAGAGTGCATAGAGAAACTCAAATGATTAGGATTGCATAAACACATCAGGCTCATATGGCTCAATGTATCTGTCACAACCCTGCGAAAGAAATTGTCCCAATCGTCAGGCTTGGTGTAATAAGTAAGTCAAGGTCCTTAAGTAAAATTTTCAACATAGTTAAAAGAAAAGGTTAGCAAGTTGAGAACGATGACGAATCGACATTTCGGCGTCTTCTTTCACACTATGGTCTATGAATTTCGTGAAACAAATTTATTATTTTTTTCAAAGGGAATTTCCACAATTCGGAGGCGATAATTGACTCATAATGACTTGAACAGAAATGTCAACACAGTTTGGCCTTCTCAGCTGTCAAATCATAGTAATCGATATCGATAGTTCTCATGCAGCCAAAGAAACACCCGATACATGTTCTTAACAACTATCGCAATTTTTATATGTGGCAACTTCTTTCTTGTCGTCGCTCATTCGTTTTTTTGTTTTAGTACATCATTCGGTCAGTATTGTTTTTCGCGAATGTTCATAATTCACCACAATATGGAAATAAGGAACAACCTATTTATTTCCCATGTAACAAAAATATTAAAAAACCTTATAAATTTAGCATTTCTACAATATCCTTGCAATCCAATATTAATAATATAATGAGACACCTATCTTTTAAAGTTTATTGTCAATATCGAATCTTATTAATTCCACCATGGTATCCGCCACTATTTTGTTCGGTAAGTGTGGGTACCCATAACCCAACTCGATCAAATAGTTGGCCAACTAAAAATCCTGCAGTTTGCGGCGGCTCTAAGGCCGATCTGAGATTTCGTGCTGCGTATACATATTTATATTAGATGTGACCATTAAAAAAAAAACTAGAAAGAAAAAACATACATATTTTTATATAAATAGAGATTTGCAAACATTTGCAAGAAAGCTGCTAAACAGTTGTTTACTTTCTCAGTTGCATTCGAATCTGTTTATTGACATATATAGTTGGTTTTTTTGTTTTCCGTTTACAAGCATTTCGGTAAGTATTATGATAAAATTAATCATTTTATTACACATTATTTTTTCACTTACCAAACCTAGCCATAAAAATAACAACAAATGTTTTCTTGTAGTCTTCGGTTAGGAAAAATATAGCTGCATATCTCCCCTTGCAACAATTTTGCCCTTAGATTCTGAAAAAGGCTTCTTGAGATACGAAAATATGTCCGGAATTTTGTTTCTGCAAAAGCCGGCAAGTACATACATACATTCAATCAAATCTTTGTTTTTCATTTTAAAAGCAATCAAAATTTCCTTTTTCGTTGTTGCTTTTATTATTACTAGTATCTGATTCCTCAATGCACATTTTTTTAGCTGGTGCCTGTATTCATTAAATCGATGAAATTAATCAAATAAATTTAATTAAATTACTTCTTATTTCTATTGTTATTAAATCACTCATAATTATGTCTTTGTAATTTTATAATTTTAAATATCAGATTGGATTGGGCTAAAATACAACCTTGCGTATAAATTCTTGCTGGTAAAATTTTTCTCAGCACGAATTTTTCTCCACCTTGTATGTTTTGCAAGTTTTTTGCATGGCGAACACTCCTATTTGCTTGCCCCTTGCAACCTCGCTAATGCAAGTGCATAAAATTCTTTGAAAATTGTAAATGTTCTAGAAATAAATTTCATAATCAATTGGTATTTTAAATTAAACATTATAGTAATTTTGTATTTTGTAATTTATACATCTTGCTGCTCAGCTGAGTGAAACCTAACGATTAAGTTGCATGTATATGGCCCTTAACAGAAGTTTAAATTTAAAGAGCTGGGATTAGTACATTGTGGTGCTAAATTGAAGAGTTAACAACACTGGAGGTATATCGTTGCTGTCGTACTCGCGTAAAGTCATCGTCAGTGGGATTTTCGTAGAAATGCGTTCCAATATTCACAAACTGTTTTTAAATTAAAACTTCTTAAATAATTCGGCAATCTGTTTTAGTCAAAATTATGTAAAAAAGTTGTCAGATAATCAATAAATAAAGAAAAAGTACAAATGTGTGGAAAAGTCCTAAATTTGGATAAAATGTGCGAATAGGAAACGATAAGAGAAAATTCCAAAGAGAAGAAAACAAGGTTAAAAAGTGGGAAGAAGTTGAAGTGGAAATAGAGAAAGCAAAAGAAGAATAAGTCTAAACAAAAGAAGGAAATTGGTGTATTGAAGAATCGCAGTGATAATTACGATTCGTGATTTGAGCAACCGGGGAAAGTTGCGCGTGAGTTTCTTTAATTAAAGTTCTACAAGAGAGAAATATTAGGCAAACATTGCAGCTCTATCTGCTGCATTGCGTACGTGAAAAAACTGCAAAAAATATGCAAAGGGGGCACGGCCCCAAAATCACGGTCGCGTCATAATCATTTGTTTCCATTGACTAGTAAAAAGGAAAGAAAAAACGAGAAAAAATTGATCCCGTCAGTCATTGGCTTGATAGCGATATAAGTACTAATTCCGACAAGACTGGATTATTGTTAAAATTTGTTCATTATGGATGAAGATGACAATGCATCCAGTGGTGGGGACATAAACCATGATGTAGTTTCCAGTGATAGAATTGGTGCTGGTGGAGTTGGAAACAGTGATATATCTAATGTTGATCCAACTACAACTGAAGAGGATGAATCTGACGATGTTGATATTTCGATGGTAGTGAATTTACCATCGGGGGTTTCCATTAGCACCTCAGTTAGTTCGGAGTCGCGACCACAGCCTTTATACGTGGCTGCTCCAGCGGCAACCACATCCGGGCGGGTCGTACTCGATTTTCCTGATTGGGAATCAGTAGGCGCGACAGAAACGGATGATGGCTTGCTTACTGATGCTTCGTCAAATGCTTCGATTTCTGCAACCGCTACAGGTAGCACGGCCGGCAGCTCTGGAGGAGCTAAGCCTAGTTTTTTCTTTGGTACATCGTCATCTTTTAGTTTAAGAAGTCGAAAAGAAGTTGCAGCACTTATTAATGCAGAGTGTTGTCGTGGTGGAGCAACACCTGAGTTGGACGCTGTCATGGACAAGCTCTTCAATCCAGGAACCCCCATAGATAATGCCGATAATATAGAGTGGATTCGATGGTTAATTGCTGGCGGTCGTACACCGCAGGAATTCGTTAAAATTGGTAAGTTTCAACAACTATAAATTCAAAGATATACCTATTAGGCTTAAAAGAAAAGTATGTATGTATTTCGTTATATGTGTACTGTAGTTCACTTTGCAGCCAATAGCATGTTGATAACATTTTTTCTCTCCAATTTAATTGTGCGCACACATTTAATGACATCATTAATAATATGAGCTGACAATCGCGTGGCTAAGATCAAAATAACATTTATATTTAATACCGAACATCCAGCATTTATACGCCGACTAAGAATAAGATGCGTTTTTCACTGCGAGGAAAATCCTGCTTTCTCCCACTAAATCCACGGCGTGGACGAAGGAGGTCAAATTGTAGCTAAGGCTGAAAGTCGATGATACACCAATAACAACTGTTAACAACCCCAAAATTTTGGGTGTCACCTTCGAGAGTTTGCTCTCCTTCTTAGCGCATACAAGCGTTTTTGTCACTAAGCTCCAAAACAGCAACAAGGTTCTCAAATCGCTGCTGGCAGCACTTGGGGCAAAAGACAAAGAAATGTTGCAGGCGTCATTTAAAGCAACTAGCAGGCCAGTACTAAATTACGGAGCGCACATCTGGTCGCCTGGCATTAGTGATTGGCAGTTTTCAATGTTCCAGACGACTCAAAACACGGCTATCATGACAGCCACGTACCATTATCGGAGCTCAACCACCATCTATTGCAGACGAAAGAGCTTCAGCTGCCGCGTGGGACCCGCATAACTTTAGCTCAATGACGGTCTGGATATTGTAGAAGCTTAAACTCCTACCTATCCAATCGTACCATATCAATATATGCCCATCACGTGCAGGCACATCGCACGACACTAAGCACCTATTGACGTGCTCTCTTAAACCCACTCGTCTAACACCCCTCACCCTCTGGTCCCAACCTGTCGAAACAGCACGTTTCCTGGGTCTACTGTTAGATGATGATGGCCGGCAACTATAGGTACAGCACTGGCGGGGTCTAGTGAGCTGCTAAAACAATAATAACAAGATGCGTTTTACTGAAAGGCGCATTTTACCGACATAAACTCCCGTGATCGGTGTTTAAACAAAGGTCTCGCACACCATAGGATATTGTACACTGAATTTTATGCATATTGTGTACACACGGCTTTTTATTTTAGACTATACATAATTTATATTCGAATCCAATTTTGTATTTTTATCTTTGGTATTATTATTATTTTTTTTTCAATAGTGCGCAGTTATGATAATCATGCGAAATGTGGTCTAGTATGGGTACCGCACGTAGTGGCGTACCGATGTCGTACATGTGGTATTTCGCCATGTATGTCAATTTGTCGCGACTGCTTCAAGAAAGGTGATCACACCAATCATGACTTCAACATGTTCTTGTCGCAAGCAGGTGGTGCCTGCGATTGTGGCGATACATCTGTGATGAAAGCGGAGGGATTCTGCAGTGACCACGGCATCAATAACCGAGCCAATAAAGAGCCTGTTCCGTCTAATTTGCTAGCTGTGGCAGAAGCAATAATGCCCAAATTGCTGTTCCGATTACTTCAGCACTTTCGGGAGCATAGTGACGCAACATCACAAACGTATAACCTGGCCGCATATTCATGTGAGGAATTTGCGAATATGTTGATCGATCTGAATAATATGGGTGAAATAATGCGTAAAGTGATGACACGGGCCCTCATTAATACTGATGTAAGTAATTAGAAATGAATTGTTAGTTCCTCACTTAACGGCCAATAATGTTTTTTATTACAGGTCTATAAATTTTTTACTGAATCACCTTGCTTAGATACACGACATGGCCGATTTCTGAAGTCTAATCGTGAGAAATATGAAGAGGCTGTCAACCGCTTTCCTCGTCCTGAGCCGCCTGATGATTATAAACATCTACCTGCGTTGGGAGAAAAGCTCGTGCACACAACTCTTTTGGAGGAATTCATATTTTGGACATTTAAATTTGAATTCCCTCAAAACTTGGTGTGTTTCTTGCTTAATATGCTGCCCGATCAAGACTATAAGGTAACCAGAAACAGCTTTTCAATGGAGTTTTATATACTCATCTTTAGTTATTTGTAAATATGTACATAATTTTTAGATAGTGCAGTGGTTCAGATTCAGTGGTTAAGTTTCCAGTTAAACTGAATTTCAGTTGAGTAATTTAACTTTTTTTCTGAGCGACTTTCATGAAATTAATTATTTTTTAACGAGGTGGTCTTTTGCTTGAAAGGATTTTAAAAGTGGTAAATTTATAGATTTTTCCCAAAATTTTAAAACATCATCATAAACAATTCAACATATTAATCTGCTATATCTTTGAAATTCTCGAAAGTCGGGTGATTTTTGCCCTTTTCGAGATAGTACTTTTCTCCATAATTTCAAAATTCATACTGATATGGGTAAAATATAACTAGCTCAACACACGTTCTTGCCGTAAAAAATTTCAGTAATGCGCAGTCGCGCATTTTACGCGATTTTCTCTCAAAACCGTTACAGTTCGCGCGTGGGAAATTGTCACGAAAAATCACACGTTTTGTGCGCACACCTATGTAGAACCGACCGCGACCTCCGTAGCCGAATGGGTTGGTGCGTGATTACCATTTGGAGTACGTAGGTTCGAACCTCCGTGCATGAAACACCAAAATGGTATAACAAGTCGTTCCCACGACAATCGGTTCTACGTAACGACCCGGATTTGTATCCGGCCAAGGACTATCACTTCAGCAGCATTCCCAGTATACGTATGGGGATTGTTTATGCTGCTACAACAACAACAAGTTTTTTCTGATAACGGTCGCTCCTCGACAGGCAATGGCAAACCTCCGAGTGCATTCTGTCATGAAAAAGCTCCTCATAAAAAAGTATCTGTCGTTCATAGTCGGCTTATAACTGTAGGTCTCTCAGTTTGTGGAACAACAACAGGAAGCACGCCACAAACAGGAAGAGCTCTGCCAAACACCTAACAAAAGTGTACGCGCCAATTTTTTATTTGTTTTTTTGTGGAGCTAAACTTTTTTTTAAGAATCTATAACATAAATAAAGGTAAATGAAGATATTTTTCAGTTTGACTCAATTTATTTATATTTGCCTCGATATTTGAGTCCAGATCTGAATCATATTTCATTCAATATAACATAATCGACAAACACATTCGCTCGGTAACTTAGAGGAACTTATTATATGTTTTCGTATATACATTTTACAATTTACTAAATTTCTTTCTTGACAACATTCTAGGAACATTTGACTCGAACTTTCGTGATGCACTACAGCCGCATACCATCCGTTTTGGAAATGTCGCGCGATCCAGATACACTTAGTAATCGAGTTGTACACATGAGCGTCCAACTGTTTTCAAATGAAAGCTTAGCTTTGAAAATGGTTAAGGAACTGTCTTTACTGCATGTAATGATCATCAGTCTTAAGCTAATGATGTCGAAGATACTTATACAAAATACTTTACACGGTAAGTGCATACAATTCTACATATGTAATCTAAGTGTAATAACCACATGTTCTGTACTTATAGATCCTAACAAAAATTTTCACTTTGTAATTGACTGTACGCGTCAAGTAATGAAGGATCATTGCTATTGGCCTCTGGTGTCGGACTTCAACAATGTACTCTCTCATGAATCAGTAGCTCTGGTGTTCTTGCGTGATGATAATCTAATTGACATGTGGTTTCAGTTTCTATCAATGCTGCAAGGCATGAACGTAAATGTGCGAGAAACCACCTCACACGTGGAATTCGAACCTAATTCATATTATGCGGCATTCTCGTGCGAATTGGAAGCAAGCGCTTATCCCATGTGGTCTATTATATCGCATCTGCAGGACGGAACACATGCTCATTTAGCCAAAAAGATAATCACATACTGTGTCAATACTCTACATGAGTGGTTGGATGCCATTTACTTTTTGGAACCCAAACTGTCGCCGGTTGGTATAATTTATTAAATTTTTATTCAATACACTGGAGTATTGATGAGTGGGAATAAAGCAAGCTAGAAAGTTGAGTTTTTTGTAGTAGCCTATGTGTCTAGGTAGCTCTTGCCAACGAGGTCATCTAACGGTATGGCCAGGAAACATTCTTTTTTGACAGGTTTAGGCCATATGAAAAGTGGTGCTAGATTAGTTGACATATGAAATGATGGTTAGTATCGTGCGGTTTTTTTTTTTTACATTTTGGGCATATTTCGGGGGACTCTTTGTATTTTGCTCTTTGTCTCGCATAAACTGCTTAATGTTACAAATCCTTTAGTTTCAAATGTTGTTTATATATTTTTTTATAATTTATATTTTATAATTTTTTGTATATGTTTACAGATTTCTGATTAATTGCACAGGTCTTAATGGTTTTTTTATTATATGAGATTGGTTTCCGAAGTATTTTGCTGAACTGAACACGATTCTGGGGTCCAAAAGAACTTGTCAGCTAGGTAGAAGTCTATAAAACCGTGTTTTCAAACTCTCTTTTTGAAACAGCCTGGCATGTTAGAGACTTCATATTAACCCCTCATTTTATACTCTATTAATTGCATATGTGGTAAAAAAAAGAAGTTGTGAATAAAATGCGGTTAGCTCTTTACGATCGATTTCCAAACTATTCAAATGCAATTCAGCTAAACTCCTAAAAATTTACCATTTTTTCCAAAATTCAAAATGACGGGCACCTTGACTTTTGCTCAACTTTTTGATTTTTTATCACCAATCTTGATTAATTACTTATTTAACCAGCATTGCGGCTAAAGAGTTTTTCGACCGTTTTCTAATATCAAATAATTTTTTTTTAGTTAATCAAACTCTCGAATGGTTAAGGGTAGTATCGAATGGAATGCTTATTTATCGGCAGCAAAATAGAAAAATTAAATACTTCGAACTTAGGTCTCTTTTATTGAAGTCTCAATTAGAGTTTTCAGTTTTAGCTATAAAGCGTAAGTCACATATTAATTTTTCTTACTTAATGAGACAAAAAACAAAAATAAATACCAGCATTTTAATAATTATTCCGGATACTTCGTATAATGGCATTAGCGAAAAGTTGCAAGCATTTACAGTACCAATCCTACATAAATTTGCAATTTGTTTGTCTTACCTTTGTTTGTTAAAGCCTTTTGGAATGAAAAGAGAGGGGAAATACGAGTTTATGGTAAAATTTTCTTTCCTCCTATATATATACATACCTATATGCATTAATTCTTACATATATCTATTTACTATCGTAACGTATTTTTATTTTGAAACAGGATGAAATGATGCAAGCCTCCTTTCACTTTCCACTTCATCGTTATTTGGCAGCGTTTCTTTGCCAGGCTGTTACAAAAATGGGGATGTCATTATCGGAAGTACTGCCCACAAGGTCCTATATACTGCCACTATTAATGATACATCCTCTGCGCGTGCAGGTGAGTGCGCTTTAAATTTTACTCTCTTAGATTAGATGTTAATTTTACTAAAATATGAAAACAAAAATTGCCTCCAACCAAAAAAAAAAAAAAAGAAATATGTATACATATTAACCCTCTAACCGTTTTTTTTAAATAACGATTTAAAATGCATACGAATTTTATTTTCCGGTGAATTTAGCAGTCTGAATAATGTTGTAATACTGCAGATCAATAAAATTCCCGAAATGAGGAAATTAGAGAGGAAAAAAGTTTGACCGTCTGTAGACGGTCAAAACGGTTTGAGGCAAAACAAATCAAATATGAAATCTGGTAAGCAATGTATTTTAATAATTCAATTAAAGTTAAAATATACTACATTGCAATGGTTTAAAATACAAATCATATTAAAAGATTATTAATGAACTTTATTTCGAGTGGAATTCCTTGAAGCAATTTTTGTTAGGCGTCAAACACAAGTTTATCTCATATTTCGAGCAATATATTTGAGTATCGGACTGTTTGCAATATTTGCATCTCCTTTTTCCTGATTTATCAAACATAGCGGGAATGTGTCCAGTGTTATCAAATCTGATGTCATCTATAGGTCTGACACACCTTTTCCCTTGGCTTGTAGTTGGCTGACAGGAGGTTGTTGATGGTCTCCCTACTTTCTTTGGAAGCGAAAAAGAACAAAGGCCACAAGCGATTTTCTCGCGGAAGTCTGGAAGATTAATTTTATCGCTTGGATTGACGCGATGGTAGAGTATATATGCATTTGTTACGGCCATATCGAGGAAATGGTAAAATATTCGGTTCCTTGGGTTGCGTGTCTTAAGTCGGATGTGGTATCGTCCCATCAGTCCATCCATCAAATCCACCCCTCCCATGTGGGTATTGTACTCTTTTATTATTTGTGGGCAGTCTACTTCGATATACGATTTTTTTTTACGATCGTAACGTGGTAGTTTCGTTGAGACTGCTGTGGGGTTGGTCTTCAAAAACGGCATCACCCCTACATATGTCGATGCAAGTCGAACTGCTCTGTTATCCTTCCATGTCACTGTTGAAATGTCCACACCATATGCTGCACCAACATACTCAACGGAATATCCCCTGCTCGAAATTGAATATTCTTCGTCTTTCTCACTTGGCAACTTTGAGTTTGGAATTCGATTAGAGTGAATAGTTCCCAAAGAAAAAATTCCTTTTGCACGCAGATAAGCTAAAAGAGGCAGTGAGGTATAAAAATTGTCAAAATACAAAATGTGATTTTGAAATTCAGGAATCGATTGGCTTAGGCGAACTACTACGTTTGCTGTGGGACCGAGGTCCGGTTCTCCTGGCAAAACAGTGTTATCGCCCGCTTCGATAAATACTTCAAACCTATACGCATATCCAGAAGTATCGCATAAAACAAACAATTTTATACCCCACTTGTGCGGCTTATTCGGCATATAGATGATGACGTAGATGATGCTTAGTTTTAGTTGCACACATTTGTTCGTCAACACAAAGGCGTGCTGTTTTTCAAACCTTTCATTAAACAGTTCCGCAATACGTCTGACGATACAACGGATCATAACCAGCAGTTCCTCTTTCCGCGCGTTGCTCTTTGTCAGCAAATGATAAGTAACGCTTTATATTTTCAAACTGCCTGCAAGACATTGCTTTTCGTATTGGCTCAAATGCGTTTTTGCTCCAGTAGCTTTCCATGTTTGGATATCGGTACAGTGACATATACAACAAAATTCCTACAAATTTGTGAATATCTGCTTCTGTAGCTGAAAACGAAGTATTGACATTTTCCTGATGTGCAGAACGATTTGTTTCCATAACAATTAGGTCGACAATTTCTGAAGAAAAAAAGTATTTGAAAAATTGGAATGGCGTTTCTAAATTATTAATGAATGCTGGCAAAGATGTGTTGCCTCGAAATGCGATGTCGTTAACGTGAAGTTGTAATGACTTTTTCTTCCAACAAATTTTTTGAAATTCTTCCGATCTGATATCGATTTCCCCCACATTTTTGCAGCTAAATCCTCCGTTAGATGGAATTGACGAAGGTCCCTCGATTTCAATCACAGGAAGTGGAGATCGTGGTCGCTTTGATGGTTTAAAAGGTGTTGCTGCCGAGGTGGTAGGGGCTAGTTTCTCTTAAAAATTAAATCGAAATTCATTGTAAAGGAAAGTACGGAGTTTTCAGATATACCTTGTTCAACAGAGCTGACATTCAAAGGCAAATCCAAAGCATTCAAAAATGCAGAGCTTGTGTTAGCTTCCTCCATTTCATCTAAGCACTCCAATATTGCCCTATCGGTACTCTCCTCAATGAAATCATCAGGTTGAAAGTCAGGGTCAGAAATATCGTCGTCACTATCGAAGCCATCATCGTTGAGTTGCTCATCAACTGACATCATATATGCTTCTATCTCCTCATCCGACATCCTAGACAACTTACATTTTCTCTTTTTGTCCATTACTTGAAAAAATACGTTACAAAATAGCCGATATATAAATGAAAGTCATATTTGGTATGAATATGTAAAATTTCGCATTAACCGTTATGACCGTCTACAGACGGTCATCACAAAATGCTAGAATAATACATATAACCTTTGGCTTACTCAAAGGAACATGATAAATTATCAAAATGTATATTATTTTAAGCTTACCATAAAATTTTAAAGCATCAGCATAAGTAAAAATTGCAATTTCTTTCGAATCGTAACTTCACCAGTTTTCAAAATAATTTATTTCACTTATCACACTTATCTGCGGCACTCCACTAGCGTGTGCGCTCAAAATAGAGAGAAAACTGAGATTGTTAGCTTCACTTCATAAAAAGCATACTCACAACAGTGCGGAGTAACGGTTTTTTATTCTAAAATAATATTTAAGGCGTAGTTGTTGACAAAAAATTATTGACCGTCTACAGACGGTCTAAACGGTTAGAGGGTTAAGTTGGCAATATATTTTTATTGATTTATTAATTTTTATGTAGAATCATTAGCATTATTATAATCTTTTTTCCTATTGACCCAAACGCTTATTTATGAGCTTATCGAGGCATCCTTTTCTACATCCTTGTGATAAATTTTGGATCGAATGATTTTGGTTGTAACCATTCACCCTTTCTCAATAGTAAAAAACTAAATCAATAGGATTAAAAGAATCACATAGGCATACAGTCTGCCTAAACTCAACTATAAAAACTATTTGACCAATTCGATTCTAATACGAGTAAACTAGATTTGCATGTGTTAATAATATTTATTATACGCAATATATTAAATTAAATGTTTGTCACCACTATTAGCAATAATTGTTTCGAGTCATATCTTTTATTTTCCTTTGAGTTTTTGCTTAACTGCTGGCCAAACTTTTCAATTGGGTTGGCATCAGGCAACTGTGAAAGCCAATGAAACATTTCAATCCCATTTTGTTGTTTCCTCTCTACACAGCTTCCGCTTCGATGCTTGGGATCGTTGTGTTCTTGTAATATTCAACGTTGCATAGTTCTTCTAAAAATCTTCTCTGACTGTAATAATGCTTTTTGGTAAATTTTATTCAAGACTGCATTCAAATTTGCAGTAAAAATAAATAAGTGTCCAAATCCTTTTTCGGAGAAACATCTTTAAACATGAGCCTTAACTGGATGCTTATCACCAGTACATCAGAACCGACGTATGCAACTATCCGCCCAAAAATAAGATTCATCCGTGAATATTACGTTTGTCCAACCCCGTTCTGAATTGCCCTTAGTTTGTGTTTTCTATACGTAAACGCCCTCGAATCGTGTCTTTCGATAAATTAGCACAACTTTTCTTTAAAACTGCTTTCACGTAAGGATAAGTTCGCTTTTGCGACAAACAAATCAATGATCTTTTGATCTTGCGTTGGAGAGATATACTTCCATTAGGTAGACTGTTTATAAGTCGACGGCCGCCGTAGCTGAATAGATTGATGCGTGACTGCAATTCGGAAGCGCACAGGTACTAAACTCCGGGGATGAAACACCAAATGATAGACCAAGTTTTTTCCTAATAGCGGTCGCCCCTCGTCGGGCAATGACAAATCTCCGTGTACATATATTTCTATCATGAACAGATCCCCATATAAAACCACCTGCCGTTCGGAGTCCGCTTAAAACTGTAGGTTTCTCCATTTAAGGAACAGCATCAAGATACGTCCAACAAATAGAAGGAAATCGGCCAAACACCAAAAAAAAAAGGGTGCAAGTGCCAATTCTATATAGATAAGTTCATATACAGTTGCGGGCATAACAATTCGCCCAATTAAAAAAAACTGTATTGGCCTAATGTTCTAATATATATTAATTAAAAGTGATTCAACGAAAAAATACGCTTTCTGCAAAAGTAGGATTTGACAAGTCCGGCGGCGAATATTTCTTGAAGAAAATCAGGTGTGTTAATAAAAGATTCGGTTCAGGACGCGTCTGAAACGAGAATTCGAGGGAAGGTCGCTATCTAGAAGACTGTGGTTTAGAAATATATACGCGCAGAATTCGTGGGAACCTAATATGTTGTTTTAACATCTCAGATGAATTTGCAATTAAGTAATTTTAGTTCAACGGCGGCTGTTTGATTTGTGAGTGGTGACCATTCGGTTGGTATTGTGTTCGATGTCTACTCTGAACATGAAACATCAGCAAACAGCAACTGCGCTTGGGCAAGGAATGGCAGACCTGCGGCTGAATTTTTGCAATGAAAAGGCTTCTCACAAAAAATATCTGCGATTCAGAGGCGGCCACTCCATTTGCTGTACATCAAATCCACACCACATATTAGAGGCGGAGCTCGGGTAAGACCTAACCAAGTATGCACGTGCCATATTGTTAGGAAATTTCTTGCCCCAGTACGAAATACATAGAAAATTTGAAAATAACTTTTAATATGCCTTAACTAAAAAAGTAGCTTCATAGAATGAAAATGCATTAAAGTCAGAGTACGAAATGTTTACCACAAAAAGATTTTGAATGCTCGTTGGTAATCTAACTGTGTGGAAATCTAACTTGTATTAAATAAATTTATTAAAGGTTCGGTATTGGCCGCGCTAAGAAGGCTATCTTTAGGATTCTTTATTAATTTTATTAAATTGCAAATTTATCACCTAGGCTTCATCTGGTTCAAAATTGTGGACGCTATAAAAGTCTCAAACTAACTAAAAATTTATTCGATTTGAAAACTTAATACCCTTTTCCTCAAATCTCTTTTAGTTATATTATAATAATTCCCTTTATAAACTCTCCCTTCTATCTCCTAAAACTGTGGTAAAAAAAGTTGATACCAAATTAAAAAGAAAACAATGCAGACACACCATTTAGTTTAGTTTCTGTTTTATTTTAAATAAAATTATTTTTCTTTTGATAAGTGAAATTAATGGTTCCAATTCAAATGTATGCATGTATTCCTACAAGCGCACATGAGGCTCACTAAAAAATTATATACTCTCAATTTTCAAACGGATATCTTTTGTTAGTTCGAGTGAATACCAATTTAAATAGATACGATATATTAGTATTATAAAATATACAGACGCATACACCTACATAAAATAACTATAGGTACCTCCTAAGCTTTATAAATTAATTTATATTTTGCGGCACTCGAATGTGAGGCGTAAAATCGTAAGTCATAATCTTTGGTGCTAGAAAACCGCCATAACCTTGTCGACCCTTGTGGTATATACCGAGACCGGAAAGAGGCACCGGAGGGTTAGATACCACCTCCTGTGTATCTATGAAAGGCACCGTACTTTGCGCGGCATCCTTATCCATGTTCGTATTGACAAAATCAATATACTGGTTGTGTCGAGAGTCGGGTATAGATTTGACTATAGTGCGGGTGGACATATCTGGGTTGTTGAGATTTACTTTTTGTCTGCAAATAATATTGATTTATCAAAATGTTTCTTCTACTAATTCGATTTAAAGTTACCTTCGATCTCCGCTTACGTCTGTGTTATCGTTAGACTTCCAAAAGCTATTAATTTCTGGAGATATTAATTTGCCTTCCAGAAAATCGTATTCGGCTAATTTGGCTTCTACGTTTAAATGAGCACCAACAACTCGGAAACGCACACCAACGACTACATATGAATTGTCGTCTGTGTAGATGTCGTCCAAGTCCATTGACCGGCTTTCGTAACTGAGTGTATGATAATCCCGTCCATTGCGCACGTTTCTATCGAATATTTGATAATTGTCAACTGGTTTCCATCTTTGGCTAGTCCTATTTATGCCACCTCTTGGCAGAAGTTGTCCTTCTTCGATTTGCAAGTGAAATACGCGATTACTTTTTACGAATCGTAAACCTGTGACTACTCTACAAATTTAAAAATGGAGTTTCGGAAAACTGATTTCGTGATTTGTTCAACCAACTATCTTCACGCAGAACTTGCCTATTGTTTTCTACGTCTGCTACCGTTTCGCGTAGATTGAAGTAGCGATCCGATTTTATACTAATTTCATCGCACAAACAGAAGCAATAGCTGCAATGCCACAAAATATAGCGCCACCAGGAGTCCACCTATAGATATACGTAATATTGAATAAATATAGATATGTAGATTTAAAGACACCTTGAGATATGCTTTTACCTTTGTACTACCACGCACACAAGCTGATCTCTGACCAAGTACGCGGCCATTTTCATATTCAATATATTCATAGCGACGCGTGCTATTTCGGCCCTGAAATGAAAAATAATTATTTTTATTAAACAAAATCTTGTCTAGTAATTTATGGTTGTTCAACGTACAGCGGGGCAAACCCACATGTCTGAGTCCACAAATGTGCAGTGATACACCTTGCCTGAGCATCTAGGTTGACGTGCGCAATACAGATCCTTAAAGCAACCCTCTGATCTGGTTGATTGGTAAAAATCACAAGTCTCACGGCATGTTTCCTCTTTGTTTAAGTCAACTTCATTTTCGATATAGCCCTGTAAAAGCCGAGTAACCTCATCATAATTTTTACCTCTTATAAATTTAGCTGGGTCACATCGCCAAACAATGCGGTCGGCACGACGCATAACCTCTCGCAATAGTTTTAGCGTTCGACCAGTACGTTTTTCATAGTCCATACGCGTCAAGTTCACTTCTTCGGTATAATTGCCTGTAAATATGGTAGAACTCATGTTGTAAACAAATAAACACATTTTGCCCATAAATCTACCTTTGCCGTAGATTCTTAGCATCATCCAGGAAAACTCCATCATAATGTATCCCTTTAGTTCAGTAAGGGCTATATCGGCATAAAGTGAATAGACGAATTGTTGTGCTGACTGTTGTGTATGGCATATTTTGTCCGTCGATTCCTGGAATCAAACAATCATCATTGTGTTAAAAATTAAATCAGTAGTAAGTTTTCAAATTACAAATTACACCGTAATTACTACCGACATACCCATTCATATTAATTTTTAGTGAAAGCCTATTGTTTCATAAAATATGTTGCATAAGCAATATCATCCCCATTCAGATTTTCTTTTATGGTATAGAATTTTGAATTGGAGAAAAAATAATTTTGAAAAATATATAGTGTAGTATCATTAGTATCTAGTTATGATTTCTAGCATTTGATATCGTGACTGGAAAAGAACTATTCCATGTTCGCAGTGGTCAGATGTCACTTACAAATATGCTTGTCACTAGAGAGCTTCCAATTTGAAAGACTCATCGTAAAATAACTCCTTTGTATTACATACTTGTAGTCGTTTTAGTGGCTTTCTAATGGGATGAGCGTTATGGGAACAGGCAGCTGCTTTTAAACGAATATATAGGTAGAAAATTGTCATCATTTTTTAACAACATGAAAATTACTTTAACCCTTTGAGGCAACTCAGTTTTCTTTTTTTTAAACAAAATATGCAAAATTATTCCATGATATTTGTTTTTCACAGTAATCGTTTATCTTGGCATACATATGCACATATATGTTGTAAACTGCATATTATCTCTCATATTAAACGGTCTATTATCCTTTTAACTCCTCGGAGTTATCTAAAAATAAATCAAGTTATTTTATTATAAATATAAGCATCGACTAATTTTCACTAATAGGTTGCGATAAATAAAAAGCGGCTTGTTGCAGTCAAAATTTCTAGGTGTCTATTTCGAGCCTATCCTTCACATGTGGGATGGATATACGTAAATGCGTGTGTATGTACATATCGTTCACAAAGTAACGATAATAAACTAACCAACATTGCTCTATAATAGAGTGTTTGCTTCACCATGACTAGCTCGATATCCTGGAAAATGCGCGACATAGAAAAGGTATTATCATTGCGAAGCACAGTTTCGCAAAAGTCCAGAACGGCGCGCTCACTTAGCTCATCGGTGTTGTTGTGCTCGTTCATGAAATTCTGCAAATGCATGAAATAAAGCATTGTGAACGTATTTAAATTGCGGTCAGGAGTCGCTCCAAATGTATGTTCCATATTGATTTGTATAGCGCACCTTATAGTAACCGAATATGCTGTCGATTTGCAGCAGATCGCGCTCCAGCAGACTCCATTCGTAGTGATTTAGTATATCATATTTTCCCACCTCAAAATTGCTTTGCAGATTATTATTAATGAACTTGCGAAAGGCGTCAAATACTTTTCGCACTTGAGAAATTTTGCTGGTACCTTCCTTATTCAAGTAATTCCATAGTTTGTCCTCTAGAGCAAATTGGTCGTGGCGTATTGCGTTGACTTCCAATTCCGGAAGTTGCGCCTTAAATTTTATCTCGGCAGACGCAGTTAAGCATAAACCAATTAACGCCAGGAAGAAAACGACGTTTGGAATGGTTGACATTGCGAATTGATAATTAACTTTATATTTGTTGTATTTCTTTTAATGTCAATAATCAAATTTTTTCCGAGCCTGAATATATGTTACAAATTAAAACCATTACAATATTAGTTTAGAAATCTGTATGCGGGTGTTTACGTAAAGCGTAGACTATGTGGCCAACTTTTATAGCATTCGAATATTTTTCATATGTACATACATAGGTGTGTGTGTGTATGGCTATGTATTATTATGCTTTGTTGTTTCTACGGAAAATAAAACCTCAGCACATTTCAATATTTGCAAGTCTTTGTTTTCTCCTTCAGTTCACACAAACGCTTGTTCTGTATTTATGACGAATAACGCGCATTGAACTTTTCTTTTTCGTCGAAATTCCACTCACACCGATAGGGAAATCCGTTTATCACTATTTTATCACTTTAGTGGTAGCACCTTTACATTTTATAAATACTTAATAATACGCTGATTTCGCGAGAAAATATAAACTTGTGTGTTAACAAATATAATTCATTAATTATTCGATGCAGAAATGTTCAGTATCATGCGATGCCAATGGAAGTAAGCTGTTTTTAATTTTAAAATAATTCTGGTGCCGAGCCAGTTAGTCTGTTTTGTTCGATATGCAAAGTTAAAGTAAAACACACAACTAAAAAATGAGAATTTTATTGTGAAGAGAGATGCAAAACCCGTAATTGAGTTGAGAATAATAGAGGATGGCACATGTAAACGAACTGCCTAGTTGACGAACAACAAACCAGTACCAGCTGAGATTTGTTAGACCAAAGAAAAGAGAGGCGAAGAGAGTTGTGCATGTATGCATGTATGCATGTGTACCTCTTCTGTGGTGTATGTTGTACTGTTCGATTGTTTTACTCCCGCATGTAGACGGATGTAGTGGATGCTTGTATATAAATATCATATATTATATTATATACCATGCTTTGGCGATTTATCAGAGCTAATCGTAATGTTGTTTTAGTTTGATTTAATAATAAACCAATTTTCCGTTTACAGTTCGTATCTTTTTTACTCGGCTTTGATTATAGATACGTTTTCCATTGCGGAATGTTTCTAAAATATTTTTTTTAAAGATCATACATGTAGATTTGTAAGATGCACTTAGCATCCTCGGGGTAGGTGAAGAGGGTGGAGACGTGCGTCATGTTCGCGTGGTATGTGCAAACACTTGAATGAACATTTTTGCAAAGATTTCAAAATTAAATGTAATTCACCTTTACTTTTTGTACCGTCATTGTTAGAAAAAAAAAACTTTAATAAGACTGCGAAAGCAAATGACAAATTTTTATATTTTAATAATTTTGAACAAAATTTTTTTCTTTTGCTACATGTCTCGCCCTAACCAATTGCTTCCAACCTTTCTCTTTCACCAATGCGCTCAGTAAATTGCTCTTTCTCACAATTTATAAATTGCACTTACATTTTTTACCTATTATTTTTACAACGTCAACAATTTAGTGTTGCCACTCTAAAAAAAGTTATTTACTTTTGCATTAAATTTCATTTGCATTTTCTAGGAATTGTAAATAATTTCATAA
Source organism: Anastrepha ludens (assembly GCF_028408465.1). Classification (NCBI taxonomy): domain Eukaryota; kingdom Metazoa; phylum Arthropoda; class Insecta; order Diptera; family Tephritidae; genus Anastrepha; species Anastrepha ludens. Next base: position 2,935,737 of record NC_071499.1, on the reverse strand, counting down.
ACTCATGACACATTCTTGTCTTGTATTAATATTGTTCGTCTGTTCGTTGCGATTGAACTAATTTATTCATTTAAAATCAACTTTAAGTTTCTTTCGTAGACTTGCTATTTCTTGGTCTTCTAAGTCTTTGTCGGCGCACGAGTGGTTGAATGAGTCATGCAAATGTTTATTTATGCTCTACTATGTAGTATCAACTGAACAGCTTCTCCGATTTCTCTGACACTTTCTTCATTGTGGCAATTTGCGAGTTTGCCTTGTGTACACAAGTATAAACAGATTGCTTGAGTTTAGTTCCTTTGTTAGCTTTATACTGAATATGAGATTATGCTCAATACTATGAATACTAAGTATCATGATACTCCGAAAAAATAATAAAAATCTCCATTGTTAGCAGTGGATTGAAACGAAAAATTAATTCAAATTCTTTAAAAAACTTAAAAAAGTAATGAGGGGTAGTCACTGACAAGAAACGTAGCCTCGAGATTACATAAGATATGCAGCATAGTATGCTGCAACTGTGAGTGTCTGGAGCATTATACATATGTACATTTTTTACCTCATACGTTTGTGCTAGTAAGGATAGCATATTCGTTGTTGTATTTTCCTTTTCCTCCGGCCCGAGTAGTATTAAATGCAAGCGTTCCATCAAATGGTGCACCGAGTATGCGTTCGGTGAAACTGTCCATTCGGCGAAAGTTATTAGAGTGCTTTCTTCAAGCTTATGCTGGTGGGCTTCGTATTTCTGCATTTGTTGGAAACGGGAAGAAATGCGATTCATCGTGTCATGGATATCATTCATCTTAGTCATAAGTGGCACATTTTGATTCATGAATTCTGTTACAGATTCAACTGCCACAGCGACGTTTTGAGCATACTTAAGAAAAGAAAATTTTATTGAAGCGAATTGTAATGTTTATACATAAGTATGTATGTGTGTGCAAACCTTTTGCTCCGTTTGGTCTATCTGGCGGCCCAATTCTTTCAGCCGTTGCAAAACTTTACGTTGTTTTTCACGCATCAGCGGAAACTCGATATTTTGAGCAAATTGTGATTGTTGAACAATGTCCCAAGCCTTTAGTATTCCAACAGTAACTTCTTTCACTACATGAATAATATCAAGTACGTCCTCAATAACAGCATCGGCGGGCGGTGGTGTGGCGAAGAAGAGAAGAAAAACAACCACAAGCCAAGACCAGTCTCTTTTGAAATGCATAGTTCTTTTTTTTATTTCTATTGTTATAGGTGTTTGAATGAGATCTTTGTAATTTTTACAAATTTAACACATATTTTATTATACTATAGCGGAGATCGCGTTTTATGAAAATTTTTAGCACAAAACTAAGAGAACATGTATAAATTATTAAAACGCGTTTAACCGAAAGTGACGCTTCACGCACACCAAACACCAAACACCGCATCAACGCTCGTCAGAGGCCAGTAAACGAATAATGAAAATTGTTGACTAACTCAGAGAGTGTCAAATATTATATATTCAAAGAGCATTCGTAAATGCTGCTATCTTATAATAACAACAGAATGATACTCTCTGTTATCTGAACTCCTACTCCGAAATGTTAAATCTCACATCAGTTCTTAAATTCAACTGTTTGCTAACTGCAAAAGTGGAAAAGTGCATATGGGCAAACGGAACTTTTATTTCACTCCAAGTTAGGGATCCATAATTTAAAAGTGATAAGTAAAATTATCGTAAGGATGTATACATGTATGATATTTACATATACAGTTTACTCTCTCTTAAGCGGGCACACCTAAGGCACTGACAAATTCATTCGTTTATAAAAGGTGTCTGCTTATGAGAAAAGTTTAAAAAAGAGTTTATAAAATATCTAATAGATGCATGTTTAAACCGTTTTATTTCCAAAACTAGAACATAAATACATACATACATACATAATAGGAAAATTCAAGATTTTCATAACAATTTCTTCAAGGATTACAAAACAAAATTTTGTATACAAGATATTCAAAATTATTTATAAATCAGAAATCTTCGCTTGGCGGGGTTTTCCTTTAATTTCAGCATTTTGAAGATATATTTGAAGATCAGCAAGCAGTTCAACACTCTTAAGGTTGCTGTTATTTAAAGAAGAAGCTTTTGGTTTCCTTATACATAGCTAAATCAGCCTTTTTATAAGAAGTTAAATTGTCAACCTCATTTTCTATTTGGATTACGCTCTAAACTCGATTAATAACGTTGGAGAACTGAGCAAGTGCTGATAGCGGAAGCGGCTCAATCTCTATCGCCATTGGGCATATCTGTTTTCCCAAATCCAGCTTTAACAAACGCCCGAGGTCTTGCAGATTTCCCATTAACAAAAAGGCGTTATTTTCTCCAGCTATATTGACGCAGTATAAATTCGTGACCCTATTCCTAGCCATTTTTTCACCTGTGCTTTTTCACCTTTTAATGCAATGGTCTATCGTATAATGCTCGGAAAAACAAGCCAGGCCAAGCAACCGTTGGACCAAAATGGAAATCGGTTGTACTATACATGGTAGAACCGTCTATCTAACATACCTATGTTGATACAACGGGTGGAGTGTGTATACTCCGCTTTGAGCATTGCAATCATTGTACAGGTAAACACACTCTTACAAGTGAACGCACTCTTCTTCTTCCTGTTTTTTTTTTTGTCGGGCACTCTGGGTGTGACTTATGTTACTTATGGATCTGTAAAATGATTGCGATTCACCTACACTGAGCAGCAAAACTGTGCGCACAAACTATTTTCCTTAGCATTTATGCTCATATACATATGTATGTATGTCAGAAAATGATCAAAATTTTACAAAATACTTTTTCGAATTTAACTCAATCCTTACTTAAAATATTCCACTAAGAATAATCTTAAGTACTACTTTTGGCCCTAAGCTATAGATAAATATCGATAACGCTTGCCATATATTGCGCAGCAAAAGTGTGTGTACAAACAATTTGGTACTTTCTTGAAGTAGCGTGGGTGCGTCATTGGTATTTAGTATGTATGCGTGTGCCCATCATTTGAAGTTGGTGAAAGAAAAATTATTACAATGTTCTGGAAGGAAGGAAAAACTTTTCCCGAAATAGGAGCAACCGTCGGAAGAACCAGTTCTCAGTCCAGAGAGTCATTAAAAACTTTAAAGAAAGTAGAGTTACGCATCCCGTCTACGAACTGGCCGACCTCCACTACTTACAAATCGGCAAGAACGATATATCGTGCAGCAAGTACAAAATAAGCCTACGGTTAAGGCAAGAAAAATTGTAGAAAACAAAGATGTTGTGCGAAGAACTGTGAAAAAGGTTGCATTTTATAGCCCTAGTAAATTACAGAAGTGACTCGCCTTTGCCAAAGAATATGTAAATAAGTCCAAAGAGTTATGGAATAAGGTGCTTTTCATAGATTAGAGTAAGTGCTGCATTTTTGGTCTCAAAGGTATACAACTTGTGTGGAGAAAACCAGGAAGCGCCCTTGATGTTCAAAATTTGAAAGCGAATGTGAAACATGGCCTCCGCCGGAGTTATGGTTTTGGGTTGCATTTGTGCAAAATGAGTGGGAGGTTATACCGGCAACTATGGATCACAAAGTGTATTTGGGCATCATGAAAGATAATTTGAAGCCAAGTGTGGATAAATTAGGATTGGAGCCCGATTATTTATTTCAACAAGACAATGACCCCAAGCATACTGCTTTTGTTACGTAGCTTTGGTTGTTATACAACGTCCCAAAACAGCTTAAAAGTCCTCCACAGTCCTGATTTAAATCCTATAGACCATGTATGGGATTTATTGGAGCGTAGGATTCGCCAGAATACCATTACATCCAAGGAAATGCTCAAAAATTTAATGATAGATGAGTGGGACAGAATCACATCCAACGAAACGTTAAAGTTAGTGGAATCTATGCCAAGACATTTACTAGAGGTTATCAGAAGGAAAGGTTATCTAACGTCTTACTAATTGTAGTTCTAAGTGCTTAGTACCTGCCTTAATTTGTACGGAGACTTTTGCACTCTATATCTTTGAAGTATTTTTGAGTTGGTGGCGCCATTAAAAAACAGTTACTTTATTATGACGTCAGCTCAGTTCGTAATACAAAACAAATAAAAGTAGGAAATTCAAATTAACAAATTTGGCTTGGTAGTATTGTGATTTGTGAGATTTAAAATAATCAAACCAATGAAGTGGCAAGGAAGTGTGTGTATAATTCATTGTGTTTGGTTTTTTTTCCCTTGTTTTCGCCTATTCTTCTTCTTCACAAACAAGTAATTTCCCTTCCTTTTGCTTGTTTTTTCATCGGCTCATCGGCACAATCAATCTGTTTGTCTGTCATTCTTGAGTTTGGATTATGTTTTCAATGAATGAAATGTTAGCTTTGCCTTGTACGCATATGATAAGAAACTAAATACATGTGTGTGTGTGTGTACATACATACATACTTATGTATGTTTTTTACTGCATTAAAAGCAAGTAAGGGAATTCCCCTACATACATACTTGTTCATGTATTATTGAATAAGCGACAGCTATAGGGATATGGTAAAGAGTAAACGGAAAAAGAATGTTGTTGCCTATCCGGTTAAGGGGAATTAAAATACCCTTTGGGGTGGAATACAAGTGCCCGCGATCTGTTATGAGAGAGTTGTCCGCTCAAGAGAGAAAAATTAAAGAATCTTTAAGGATATTTTTAGTACTAAAAAAAACGGTTTGTTTGTGGGAGCTCTCCGCTTAAGAGAGCCCGTTAGAAGAGTACAATACATACAAACATTGTACAATTAAAAAAGAATTTTAGTATAATATATATTTCGAAACAAGGAATTTTCTTTTCAAAACGATAAAACGATCAAATCTCATGAATACATACATATATACGAATATATGAATACGTATGTATGTACATATGTACAATAAACTAATCTATTCGTTTTTATCATTGCCATACCATCGTCTTTGCATTTATCCAATTAATTTATTATAGTTTTCATAGGAATTAGTTTCCAGATATGTTGAAGTCTATTGAAAAGATGATCGAAATTGTTCACGCTTCTCCGCCTTTTAACCAGATTCCACAAGCTCAATCGGGTTTTTGAGCGTGGCGTTTTTGGCACTAACATATTTAGCTCTGTACTTTGAGCTTTTGTTGTTGAAATACCCAATTAAACGGCATTTTCCACTCCGTATATGGCAAATTAAGAGTCCCTAAAATATTTTGTACTGGTATTTGCCCATAATGCCATTAATTTTATATAATGGCCCGACTCCGCTTGCTGAAAAGCAGCCCCACTGCATTATACTACCTCCACCGCCTGTCTGTTGTTTGCTGCTGTTGAACCAACCTCGTCATCGTGAATTTCTCATCTTCAACATGCTGTTTCGACGGGATGGATTAAGAGGCTAAAAGGGGTGTTAAATGAGTAGGTTTAACGTGATACGTGAATAGGTGGTTAGCGCCATGCGTGGTACCTTCACATGCCGGATATACAGACCCGGACATAAGTATTGGCACACGGCCCTTTATAAAAAGTTGTTTGAAATGTAGGCAATATTAATTTCTCCGAATTTTCTCATATTTCCTTATTTTTAAACTATTGATTAGTGTGAGTTTTATTTATTGTATCGATATAGTTTAAATATGTAACTCTCACTGACCACTTTCTAGGGGCACATTATAATGTATAAAATCTTTTTGTGTGTTCTTTGATAGAGTTTCTTCTATGAGATTCTGGCTGGTAAATGGGTGCGCAACGGATTACAAATCAAAGGCCAAGCCATGACCTATATACAGGCGAACTTTTGCAATTCTATGGCTGATATGGACTTATTCTTTTTGCAAATCTGCGCTACAAATTTGCCACAGTACTTCTTTTTGCAGAACACAATCGAGCTGTTTGGTGTTGGCCAATGGTTAGAATTGGCACCTTTGAAGCAACCTCAAAAGATGGAGCAATGCTCAATGTTAGAGGGATTTCTAACGTTCCTAGCAACACTAGTTACCAGTCGCACCAATCTTGGTAACGACGAGGCTACACAATGTATTATTGAGATCAGCGCCTTACTGGCTACGGAAAATAAAACGCATTCACAACTGCTCGAGTTGATGCCTGAGAGATCTGGTAATGTGCATACGAAAAATTTCGAAAACTTTCTTAAAAAGTTGTCGGTGTACAAGGCACCGTCTTCAGGCTCGGAGAATTTGGAACAGGGTCTTTTCACGCCTATAGACGATGTGTGGGAGGAGTATTATGATCCTTTGCATGTACTACTACGTGCAGTACATCGTCGGGATTTTCAATCGTCTCTCGATCGGTTTACAAACTACGTCAAGAGTAAAAATAAGATGCCAGCGAGTGGCAATTTATGGCCACCGTTTCGTATGCCACGTCCTGTGGGTGAAGCCTTCAACGATCCCTGTCGGATTTTGAACTCTCGGATATTTCACTCGACCATACTGTCGATTTTGTTTCGGGCGGTGCACTCACGTGATGTGTCTGAGCACTTGTTAGCACTGGCAATTTTTCTGTTGGAAGTTGCTGTCGAAAAGAGCGAGGATGCTATCAGCTCTAGCAATGATAAGGCTGCTGTAGTAGAGTGTGAGCCGAAAGGCAAACCTGGTTACTCATTTGCAATGAGACGCGATCCACCCAAACTTTTCCATTGCTATCCGACAGATAATCTTAGATGTAATTTGCGATACGTTGTCACGAAACTTTCCCTAAAGTCTCACGAGCCACAGGTTTCGCCTGCGAATTATCGTTCCAGTCAATTTTACGGAGATTTAGATTATGATGTGGAAACAGATGCGGCGGGGTCTTTGCCTATGATTGGTGGTAGTGATGATGACTTGGATGAAGATTCGATGAGTGTAAGTGTGATGGGTCCGACTTCGACTGCAATGGTACGCATGCAGAATATGGAGGTGGCTTTGCCACCGGACCTTTCTGTAGTGCCAGAACAGGGCTTGGTAATCAGACAGGATAGTGAAGAAGACGATACGTTGCCAGAGACGGATGATGCTATTGAGGGTGCCTCGCCATCAGTTGGATTTCGTTTCTCGTTGCAACCTATTACATTGCCTGAGAGCGGAATGGAAGTGGCTATACGCAGAGAATTGCAGATGCTAGCTGGCGGTAGCGTTACGACTGGTGGTGCAAGTAGCACGTCGGGCGGTGGCTTAAGAAGGACTACGGAAGCTCAACACCACCCACAGCAACAGAATGAGATGTTTTCACCTACCACTAATAATACTAACAGTATGTTACTGCCATTTCAGCGAGTGCAGCCTGTGGCTGTGCCGGTCAGTAACAGAAGTATAGTTCCCGCAACAACAATGCGAGGCGTTTTAGGAGTACCTACTTTGGGCGGACGTCGAGGTTTCGATTCGGGCACACGTAAGCGCACTACACAATTGGTGGACAACGCAATCGGGGGACAAAACAAGGACGAAGTTCCCATCGAGGAGAGCATTCTTTCTCTGCTTTTAAAGCTGCATTCCCAACTTAGTGGTACATTGGATAGCTTCTCATTGAGTGATGTTGAAGATGAGGAGGAAGAAGAAGATGCAGCAGAAATGATGCAAATTCCTAATAGAAACGTGGAAAAAGAAAACGCTGAATCAGGAAAAACAGCGACAGCCTCATTTGTAAGTACTTCCGACATAGGAGAAGTATTTAAGGTAGACGCATCAAGTGAGAAATCGAAGAACACCTTTGAAACCCCTGCCGCCATGGATATAGACTGTTCGGAGGCAAGCACTTCGGCTGCTGCTTCCAACTTGAGTTTGGATTCTAGTCAACGAGAACACCAGTACAGCAGCACAAGTAGGAAGCGAAGTCGTAATTATAAAAAAATACGCGTATCTGATTCGCGTATTGGCGATGGCCCATATTTTATCGGTAATCTTATACGTAAAATAGCCAAACGCGATGAGTTGTGTGCGCAAAGCATTGACGAGATACGTTCGAGACTTTGGCCAAATCAACGAGAGAAGCAAGCCGAACAAAAGGCGCGCGAAGCCAGGGAAAAAGAAGAGCGTCGGAAGCGCGCCCGCGAACGACAAATGAAGATGATGCAAGATTTCGCAAATAAACAAAAGGAATTTATGCAAACGACAGCTCATAACATGGAGTGCGGTATGGACGACGAAGATGACGATCTGTACGAAGAGCAGCCGCGCGAAAAGGAGTACGACTGTATTATTTGCAACTGCACGACACCTAGTACGGAATCCAATCCTATTGGGCTTGTGGTATTAGTAGAATCTAGTGGCATTGTCGGACATCGACGTCGTACTGCTGAACGTTTGCCGCTACCGCTTTGCGACGAAGACGAAAAGCGTCTGCAGCAGACCACACGGTTAGCTACTGAGTTTAACCGACGCACTGACCTATTGAGTTTGAAGTTTGGCGAAGAGTCTTGGTATCTGTCCAACAACATGGCTTATGAAAATGGTGTGCACGTGCAATCATGTGGCCACCATGTTCACCTCAGTTGCCTCGATGCTTACTTAAAAACACTGTACGCGACACAGCGTCAGCATCAACATGAACGCGGGGAGTTTTATTGTCCAGTATGCAGGCAGCTGTCAAACTCGGTATTGCCATTGAGCCCCCAACTGGACAGACCAACTCCCATGGTGCGCTCGGGTACGCAACCCTTTGAGCAACTAGTTGCGGAGTTGACGAACCTAATCAAAGAAAACGTGCGACCAATGGTAAGCGCATATGCATATAAATTATTGCCTCAATTGTTACTTGAATATTTTCCTTTTCGGGTTTTCTCGCTTTAGCAGACGTCTACGAAGCTCTCGGAAGCCATGGGTCGTGCTATGGAGGACATGACTAATATAACTCATCGTAAAATGAAGCGTGTGCCACCAACGTTTCGCAGTTTATTTGTCTTCGTCACTTCAATCGCCCGCACGAACTTAGAGTCTGAAATTATACAGCGTGGCGGATCTCTATGCACAACTAATCTCACACGTTACAAGCCCAAGCGTGACTGCATTGTTCCCCTTTTGCATGTATTGTCAGTACATGTTCGGGTGCTGGTCGAATGGCCCCTGTGGCGGTCGTGGGCTTCACTTGCTGGTTTACCAGTGACCGATGCGGCTCCAGTGCCTTCGCATTGTCGCGAACTGATACCAAGCCTTTTAGCCGATCCCATAGCATTGCTGCTGAAATTTATTCTACTGGCTCCTTTACATCTGGACCAAGGTATGTGTGGTATATCCGAACTGTATGATTGAGCAACATTTAAAACTAATTGCAACTTCCTACAGATTTCTTCACATGCATGGTAAAGGTTATGTACAATTTGTTGTACTATCAAATAGTCGTACAACTTTGTGTTACGCTCACTGACATGGAATGTGATTACATCATATCCAAATATAACAAATCTCCTTCCGTGGATGACGGTGACGCTGGCTCCCGTCGTAACTCCTCTCGAACAAGTGGAGGCGGTGCATCGAATATGCCCTATTTAGGCCGCGCTATGGCGTTGGTATTGAACCACACAAATCGCATGTCGCATTTGCGTCGTGAAAGCATACCGAGTACTTCAACGGCCGCTGCAATGGCCGCAATGACAGCATCGGCTGGATTAAATACATTCTGTAATCCTGCATACCCATCGACTAGCAGTGGAAATGGCGTTGGCGCCGGAGCTCCAAATTCTGAGGTTGAAGTAAACCTAAAATCCATGGAAGCTCGATTGCAAACACTTTGCCTGCCCTTTCTACGTATTGCAGCACTGTTAAGGCAACATCTTTATAGGCATGACATGCCTGAGATATCAGCACCAGGCTTAGAGTTTGTACGACTCGTTTATTACTTGGAACTAGTAACTGACTCCATGGATTGGGACTGCTTTAATGCTTCAAAAGGTTTATGTTTTATCGCTGGCACTGAACAAACTTTGCCCAAGTTTTGGTGTGAGCAACTGATGGATATTCGACCACCAACCGATACGGTGCGCGAGCTCGTCATCATAAACCAGCACGCATCCTGGCAGCAACCGAAACTTCTTGAGCTACCACGCGAGTATGAGCGCTTATTCACGGTAAGATTGTAATCAAAATAGGTATCGAAAATGTATTTTGATTTCTTTTTGGTGTTGCTTGCAGTATTATCACGAAAGACCTTGTCTGAATTGCTACAAAGTGCCAAAGGAGAGCTCCATTTGTTTATTGTGCGGCACAATAGTGTGCCTTAAACAAACTTGCTGTGCAGAAAACGATTGTTGCGAGGCTGTGCGCGTAAGTATACATTTATCTAAGCATGAAAAAATATGGTTGAATGTGTATGTTTGTATAATATATCCTATTATGACTCATTTCGGACTCAACTTTAGCATACAATAACTTGTGGAGGGGGAATCGGAATATTTCTTGTAGTTACATCCACATACATAATAGTGATTCGGGGGCGACGCGCCTGCCTTTGGGGATCGCTGTATTTAGATGACTTCGATGAAGAAGATCGGGATCTTAAGTGAGTTGAATGCTGTCGCATGTTTTGTATATTAGGAACTTTCTTAACCATCTATTCATTTCGTGTACAGGCGTGGAAAGCCACTGTATCTCAGCCAGGACCGCTTCACATTATTAGAGTCGCAATGGCTTTCACATAAGTTTGCGCATACGAAACACACTTGGGTGTTCCATCGGGATTTGTTGTGAAATATGGAAGAATTATTAAGAAGCATACAAGAGCTAGTGGGACAAATCTAAATAGTTGTTCGCTTAGCAAAAAATGTAACGAAATACGTATATTATGAACAATATGTTCAAGTCTAATTTAAAATATGAAAAATCTCGAAAAGTTGACGAGACAAAGCAGTAAAATAATAATCAGTCGTGTTTGTAAAATGCGTTACAAGTAAAATGCAGCAAATAATCGCTTTGCTTTTATATTATTTATAAGCTATAGGAGTTTCAGTTGTAATGCAGTTTATTTGCGTTTAAATAACGTAGCTGAAAACGCGGAAAATAAATATGAAACCCGAAATGGAAAATGGCTTATGAGAAGCTGGAGTTTGTCAGATCTAATATTTAAAGCATATGAAATGTTTAAGCAAAAATCAAAAGGCAGCTTAGAAACTAAGTGATATCCAATTACAAACTTTTGTAACGGATATTCAAATATTGCTGAAGTGTTCTTTATATTGATATTACAATAACTTGGAGTAGTGTTCGAAAAACAATAAATATAGGATAAAACATCCGGTTACAGCGGTTAAAACAGCATAAATATAAAAAATATACAATCTGTATGCACAGATTTGCAATGGCGGTTGGCATATGGCATATGGCGATTTCAAGCCGGTCTTGGTATGGTGTATTTTATGCTTGTGTAATATATTTGCTATGAGAAATTCATTTGACTAAGGCTAGAGAAAGCAAAATGGAAACATATAATAGTTTAAAACGTAAAATATTTAATATTCATTTATGTGATATAAAATAATATTATGCGACAATTAAATAAAAATGTGAAAGAACTAAACGTATTTGAATATTCGGAATGAGACTTATTTTTTTCATTTTGCATTCGAAATAAGAAACTATAGTAATCAAATTGAATGAATGGGTGACATTTAAATTACGATAATGCTCTTATATTTAATATTATCATTAGCTAGATGAAGATATAAATTTCTTTCGAGACACATTATTTAATGAAATAAAGAAAAATAAATCGTACTTCCAACATATATTTGAACTCATTTTATATATGCACATAGATATATGCATGAGATATTTTCGTTTGTTTTCAGCTGATTTTTGTTTACATATTTGGGAATGGAGTAGCAAAACTTAAGTGATAACCAATGCCTTGTGTAATTTACATTCCTCCCTAGAAACCGAAATGCAGACGGAGCTTGTAGGTTTGCCAATATTAGGGATTTATATTGGATTAGATTAGATCCTTATGAGCTTTGCAATTTGACCTCATGGTCTTTTGTGGCTTCTATTCATCACAGTATCTCAACCAGACCCAGTGCCCTTATTAAACTCAGGATGGAGTTGGGTTGAAATGAGCGTATGTGTCTTTTTTCTGGCTGCAAATCCCGATCAAGTGCGGATGAACTCGCAGTCTGTAGTAGTCTGTGAGAATGCCCGTGAGCATTCTCAGTTTATCCTTGGGGAGGGTTGCTTGTACCCTCAAAGAAGGGGTTTCGCCTGGCGTAGCCCCATAGTTTGGTGCCAGCAAACCTCTCTCAGCCCTAGCTCTTCACTTCTAAGCTTCTTCTTGATGGTGTGTTATCCCACAGCAAGGAAGGGTTCGCGTCCTATTAAAGGCAAGACCGCAGCCTCTTTCGCCAATGCATGCGCCATTTCGTTCCCATTTATACCCCTGTGTCGTGGGACCCAAATAAGCCGGATTCAATTGTCCGTTCCTAGTAGATTAAGATTCTCGATAAACTCAAGGACCAGTGAGTATTTGATCTCACAGGACGATAGGGCCATGAATGCCGACTGACTGCCCCTCAGTATGGCAATTCGGTCATTCCGGAAATTTCTGTCTAAGTTTATATCTGCACATAGACAAATTGAATACATCTCTGCTTGGAAGATGCTTGGAAAACTGACCATCGGCACAGAGCGCTTGGTTCTGGGAATGTAAATTTCAACACCTATGCCTTCTGGGGTCTTCGAGCCATCTATGTGCCAGTGCAGGGTGCACTCCTCGAGTTTCTTTTATATTTATATTTCTATTTCTATTAAATAACAATTTATTGATTTATCGAAATGCATCGTAACGCGATAACATCGTCGCAAATCGCAATTTTCTTAGATTGCGAAACAAGTTTTTTAACTTAATTTAAATTTTTTGAGATTATTTTAAAACTTTTAATTTAAACAGCGAACTATCAACTTAAAACTTCCTTTTAAAATCACGCTCAGCTCATTTCAAACTTAAAACGCCCTTTTAGTCATGAAACTTTTTGACGTGATAACGTCTTATAATTCGATTTAGCCGGCTGCTGGCACGAAAAAATGTGTCGTTACCTTGCTCATTTGTCGTTACCTTGCTCATTAGTGTTACCTTGCTCATTTGTCGTTACCTTGCTCCTTTGTCGTTACCTTGCTCATTTGTCGTTACCTTGCTCATTGCCGTTACATTGAATGAACTGGAAGCGAAAGCGCGGAACGAACAAAGCAAACGAACGGCAACGTTCGACATCTTGCTCTCTCCTACTTAAGTGAGCGCATATATGTATGTATATGCGAACATGTACATATATAAATTCACGTATTTGTATTTGCATATGCCTTCTTATTGATTATTATTAATTTGATTTACTTGAAGAATTTAAAATAAAACCAAGTTTGTTAATAATACCTGTTGTTTTAATGTTATTATTATTAATTTTTTTATTATATATGAAGGAAAAAATGTATGGTATATTATATTTACCATATACCTTATAAGATATGTTGTATACTAATATATGTATATAAACATGCATATACATATACAATTTCGCGCAATTTTCAAAAAGAACAAATCTATATGTGAAGATGCATACAAGTCATATGGACATATCAAATATACGAATCTATTCCGTACGCAAGCAAATGTAAGCTAATGTGCTTAAACTGCAAGCGAGAGCGCGGAACGAACGACAAAGAGCACAATCGGGCCCCCGCGTTCGGCAACGTTCGACATCTGGCTCTGTCCTACTTGAGTGAGCATATATATGTATGTATATGCGCATATGTAGGTATATAAATTCACATGCTTGTATTTGCATATGCCTTCTTGCTGTGTGCATGGTAATGAACCATTTCTCTGTTGAGAATAGGACGATGATAGAAAAAGTAGGAAATGAAAGGGAGTGTTTCGAGTGTAAAGTGTCTTGAAAAAGGCAAATCGATGATGGTGCCTCTTAGTGTTGTTGACTTATTAACGTCTGATGCACAATCGAAATTGAAGATATCTTTCATGAATTTGATAAATGTTTGATCGTCATTTTTCACGTTTGTGTAAATTTAACTTGACCTATTCCATTGCAATTCCATTTACCTCCTCCTCTATATCCATCCAAAATATCTATCAAACAAATAAAATTAAAATTTTGTTTTGAAAATTGCAACCATTCCATCAATATTTTCTTATGACGTTGTCACGTTAAACTATCGTCAGTAAACCGACTTTACAGACAACCTCTTTTTTTCAATTGACTATGAAACATGAGTATTTCAATTTTGGAAAAACTTACTTAACATAAAATCTAACGGATATACTCCAATTAATTAACTACTAATTTTTCGTGTATACTGTGCATACAGTCTGTCTAATAGAATCGTGACCGCCATAACTTAAAAACTATTTGAAAAATTCGATTCTAATAAACTGCATTGCATGGGTGAATAATATTTATTAAACCCAACATATTCAATAAAATGTAAGGTCACCACCATTAGTTATAGTGGCTTCACATCCTGGAGTTATACTTTGTGTTAATTTCTGCGCAAGTTGAGGTAATCGGTTCCACATTTGCATTGATAACTGGTTGACCGTGCATTTGATTTCTTTTGAGTTTTTTTCTTAACTGCTGCCCAAACTTTTTCGTAGGGTTGGCATCAGGCGACCCTGAAAGCCAACTAAACATTTCAGTCCCATTTTGTTGTTTCCTCTCTACACAGCTTCCGCTTCGATGCTTGGGATCGTTGTCTTCTTGTAACATTCAATGCATAGTTCTTCCAACCATCTTCGCAGCTGACCGTAATAATACTTATTGGTAAATTTTATTTATCAAAACTGCATCTAAATTTGCGGTAAAAATAAATAAACGTTCAAATCCTTTTTCGGAGAAACAGTGAAGTTTTCGATTATCACCAGTACATCAGAACCGAAGTATGTAACTATCCGCCCACAAAGAAGACTCATCCGTGAATTTTACATTCGCACCACTTTTCCTTAAAAATGCTTCAGCTGCACGCCGCGATAATCGCCTTGGTCACAGACAAATCAATATTGAATGTGGTGCATGTACAGACAATAACTATCCCGCCATATGTGGGTATATAAGGGCGCGAAGGATCGATGTTTTTGAGAGGTATGTAAACAGCCCTTTATTCAACTTGACTGTAAAGCATTGACCAATCTGTAAAGAGATTTTTCAAAGCGCAATTGCTGAAATAAATATTTATAATCCTGAATGTTACTTTTAGTCATGATTCAATTATAGAAGATTAGGAAAGTAAGCAGCTTTCTCGCTCCCTCTTGACAAATCGGCTCCCTTATGTGTCTGGTGTTGGTGCCACTGAAATCGACTTGGCTTCCGAATTGGCTGTCTCCGCCTATACCAGACCGGGTCTAGAACAGTACGCTGTACGTAAATCTACGATCAAGTCCTCGCACTTTCCGTCTACAAGGGACGTAAGTCGTAGTTATATATTTGAACTTAACAATTTTTAAGACTTCTGGTTTACAGGTTTTCTGCGCAAGTTCAATGCCCCTACATCTGCTCGAATCAGTGCAGCGTTCCAATACCCACATGAGCTACTTTCCGCAATTTTTCTCATTGCATGTGATTAACGTAAATTTATGAATTATATTAGCAATATATGGAATATTTGTTTTAGACCACATGAATACATTTTCCCAACACTTACCAATATTAGGGCCAAGTATATTAAGGTAAACAAACTTTAAACTATAAACTACTAAACTTGTAATAAAAAATATACTCGCAAGTCTACATAAAAGCTTATTTTGTTTACTAGCAGCATTTCCTTTTTAATGTAATGAAAATACTCCGTTAGAGACTCCATGTTTTTACTTCTTCTCGTTTCATATCTAACTAATATTTGTTTTACAACTATTTACTAACTTAAAACACATACTTAAGTAACAAAACATAGTTCTGCGTGGTGTTGTGTTGTTAGATAAACATCGAAAATATTCTAAATAAATATAATTGCTTTAAAAGAAAAAAAATAATTTTTAGTTGTTTTGTTAATGTAGTTTAAATAACCAATAGACTTAGTTTTTCTCTAATTACAGGACTAATTTAATAGTTTACGTACTTTTTTACTACGTTTAGGCAAAAAGGGGAAAACATTTTTCCCTTTTTCTCCATCCTTCGTAAATGCAGCCCTAAAATAAGGGAGTGTCAAAGCGCCCTTGTAATTACTTACCTAACCTTCTATAATTAAATCATGACAAGTTACCTTTTATAAGGTACTATATTTTATAAGAGTGTAAAATAGCTGGGGTACGCCGACGATATTGACATCATTACAAGATGAAGTACCTCTTATCATCAAAGAAACACTGAGCGCATTCGCGAGCTGAGACCTACGTTACTGCTTGATATAGCACGGGACTTTGCTTGGGAATCAACATTAATACCATGAATAATGCCAACAGTAATTTTGACCATGTAAACAATTGGGGAGTAAAGCCCTCTCTTGATGGACAGAAATCATAATGACAATCTCTGATTAGTCTGAGCTTGGAGAGTTGAAGAAAAAGATTGTGTAGAAGTACGTTTGCGCTTTGTCGACAGCGGGTATGACAGATGATCAAACGATGAACTTTACATCGATGCAGACATAGAAAGCGAATAAAAACACAGTGGGTCGATTGGCAAGGTTAGACCTAAAATTATTCCGTGCAGTACCTGGCGCTTGTAGCAGAGAAGCGGGAACGTACGCTCCTTGTTGGAAATATCAAATGGAGAACGAATTGGCTGCATGTAGTGTCTTTGATTGTCATCAGTTAGCACGATGGACGTCTTCGTGGAACTCGGCCAAGGTCGCTAAAGCTGCTACTGCGCTAATGAAGAAGAAAAATAGCAATCCCGTTTGTTTTTCTTTCTTAGTCTACTTATAGGAGAGCCCAATCATTCATATATTGTGACGAATCTTGAACACTCATGAATCTTGAACACTCATGAAACTTCTGGCAACACTACCCGACGTTTTGAGTACTAAAAAAACATAAATGTTGGATGACAAGACAGAAGTTGCCAGAAAATAGGAGTTGCCACATCTATAAACTACAATTAGTTGTTAAGTATATAAACAGAGGTGCCTACACACAATATATTCATTTATAAGTTGAACGTGTGAGCCTACAAAGTAATATAAAGTGAAATTAAATAGAGTAAGCAAGTTGTGTTGCCATTAGTTTGCGTCTTTTATCCGATGAAGTGATCTACTTCAAAGGAATTATAGAGAGACGTTTTATTTGACAAAAACGTAGCAATATAATAATTTAGGGCCTTATAACCTCATCTTGGCGACTCAATTAGTCGGATATGCGATCTATTATTATTATTATTTTATTTATTGTTTATTATGTATTGTCACGTTATTATGGAGCTAAATGTAATGGTTCAACTATATGGGTCGACTTTTTGAATACTTCTTCCTTCAGATTAGCCCTTTTGTGACGAATTTCTTCTTTCAAACTGAGGAGTCCAATTTTCCCGTTCCTTTTGTGATAGTGTATGACTACACCTCAAAGGTTTATAATTATGTATCTATAGAAATATTGTTTACGAATTACGTTCAAGGAAATATTTCTAAAATAACTCTTTGGTTTTATCATTGAGTTAAAAAGAAATCCACGAAGACAAGACAAGGTTCGACACCAAAAAGGCCGTGTTTACGAATGAGCTTACAAATGAACGATAAACTTTTTCAAATGTTGACAAAGTGATGAAGTTATGTATTTCTCATAAGTAATTTCAAAGTTGTGCCAAAAGTAAAATATTTCGAACATCTTGAAATATATTTACCAAAGCTTCACTGTACTCGTATTACTCTCGTTTATGGTCAAGTATATGCATACGTATATCTCTCTTCCAGAGTGTATATAAAACAAATCGTAAATAACAGAATATGGTCCAATCAGTCGAGTCCCGCATCGAAGCAGTGAGAATAAAAGTTGAGCACGGCTGTAAAGCCCTAACAAAGTGGCGCTTATTCAACCGCAGCGAGTAGAGTAAAATCATACACCGCCGTAGGAGAACATGCCAATAGTGTACATAAGTACAGTATACTTATAAATACATACATATGTGTATGTATACTCTGTAGTAAAACGGATAGTTTTTCCAGAGGAAGAGGAGTAGCTCCTTTGGAGGCGGAACTAGATCACTCTTTTAACTATGATATTTACCGCCTCTATTGCATCTGTAAAAGGCAAGAGCAAGAGGCTCACGATCGCCTTAACTTAGGTATGGAAACAAAGACGTAGGTACCGTCTAACGCTGTATCAAGAATTTCCTATTAAATTTGGTAGTTGTCAGAATTACACGGTGTTTCGATAAGACTGCAGACATTATTTTATAATTAAATTGTCGATATTTTTTTTTATTTTATCAAGGTTTTTAGTCTATGGCCAAAACTTTTTGAAATAGCTCGGATTGAATATCATTTATAGCTCGTTCTTCAGCTTTGGAGTCAAATCGGGCTTATTGGCATAGTCCAGGGGTCGGAAGAGTCAAAAATTACAATTTACAAATTTTTAAAGGTTTTAAAAGGCCACACATTTTTTTATTTTCAACAATAAATAGTACTCGCAAAAATAAAGCTTTTTAATAAAAAAATATCTATTTATTTATAATATAAGTAGCGCTTTACGCAACAAATTAGATAATTATACATGGCACTATTAGATAATTACTTACTATTTAAGTGAAAAAATTACTTAAAATACAAATTTACTTGAAATAAAAAAAGTACCGGCAACACTAACTTGCACTTCAATAACAAAGACTTGAGCAAACAAATTGAACGCGAGCGATGGCTATGTATGGGTTAAGAAAGTTTGGAAAAATTTGGCTCATAATGTGTTGTTTTAAGTTTCAAACACGGCTCTAAATTTGCATTTGTTAGTTGGTTTTTACTTTACTTTTAATTGTATTCATGCAAAAGAATGCTTGTTCGCACGAAGATAGTCAGCACTCCAAATGCCAGCTTCTTCACCTCACTGTAGCCATCTGCAAGACTATTCCATGCGTCGAATCCCGTCATTTCTGGATCTCGAACTCTTCCAACTTGTTTTTCAACTCTGTAAACTTTCCACTCCACAAAGCTTTACTTTTTAAATCGATCAATTGCATTTCTAGAGATCCAGTATCAATTCCAAATGACTCGATGTGGATTTTGCTACCATTTGTGTTGATTAATTTGAATATTTGTTAGAGTTGTTTTGTTGGTTTGGAATTGCTCAAATCTGTCAGCAAATTCAGACTTAAGTTTTTCTATAACTGTGCTGAAGTAATTCGTGTCAATGATTGCACTGGTTTTATCGCGATAATACTTTAGAGATTAAAAATAAAATAATCTACTGCTCTAATATGTTCTGCCAAAAAAAAAATGAATTTTTCTTCAAAACAAACGAATTATCCTACCAAAACAAGGGGTGGATTCCCCTTTCCTTGCAGTTTGAGGTTCAGGATATCTACCATAAAGGAACACTTTTCATCACGTAGCTGTAGAGAAAGAAGTTTATTGGTGTCGAATTATAAGAACTCGGCGCCCATTTGACATCGTTGTTTCGTGAGATAATACATCCTGGGATCTTCATTCAATAGATGAAAGAATTAAATCTGCTATAGATGAAATAAATAAATCTGCTAATAAGACCTACTGTTCAGATCAAAGGTTTTATCACGAATGCAGAAAATCAAGATGTATAAAACTTTGATACATCCGGTTCTTACTTATGGGGCTGAAATTTGGACCCTGAAAGCTAATGATGTAAACCAGCTATTGCGATTTGAAAGATCCATAATGAGAAAAATCTACGGTCCTATTCGGCTTGAAAATGGCACGTATCGCATCCGTTATAACAATGAAAATGAAAACCTTATTGGTGGTGGAAATGTAATACGTTTTATTAAAGCGCAGCAGATTAGTTGGATTGGCCACATCATAAGAATGCCCAACGAAAGAATCCAAAAAAGTGTGTTTCCTTTGCGTCCAATTGGAGGAAGAAAGAGAGGGCGACCAAGAAAGAGATGGTTTGATTACGTAGAAACGTAGTAATTGGAGAAATGAGGTAAGAGAGAGACTGAATTGGAGGAGGATTGTTGATGAAGCTATGGTCCACCACAGACTGTGAAGCTATGAGAGAGAGAGATCTACATTCCCAATACGGCCGTTGTTGCATGCGTTGGGTGGAAAGTGCCGCCGCCCTTTTGAAACCATATATGGTCCAAACCAAACAGCGACTCGTTGTGGGTTTATAGTGTTTTTTAATGGCATTTGAATTTGCAGAAGATTTGCTTGTTAACGCGAAATGCACTTCTTGCAGAATGAAAATTTCATAAAACGTTTGGATTACTGTTAAGCGTTGCACAACTGAATATCGCTCCATGCACAAGTTTGCCAAAACCTGCACTGCCAATTGTCTGAAGAAAAATAAGTTCATTAGCATATAAGAAAAAAATTGCTGTCAAAGACCTGTATCACCCTTGATTCACCCTATACATATGTATATAGGACTAGTCTTCTTTATGAACCAGTTTCAGTTTTTACTACAGGGTAATGGTGTTGATACGAATTGAAGCGCTGTGTTGTTGGGAATAAGTATGGGTGTTGTGCATAAACATGTGTATATATATTTGTATGTATGAAAATGTATGCAAGTATGTACATACACACACATATATACGTGTATATGGAAAAGTATAAGGCGCCATGAAACACGAGCACGGCACTTGTATCATTTGTGCTCTTTGGAACTTGGTGGATAAAGCAGCAAAGCACCCGGCAAATTGCATTTGCTTGATCGTTGGGAGCAGAGCAACGGATGGTCTGGTCACACGATTGTGCCATCGGTCTTGATCGCTTGTTTTCTCGATCGCTTGTTTGTATGTGTGTTCATTTAAATATTGAGTAACAATACGTATGTTTTTCGATTGAACGATTGAATGCTTTAAATCAGGCACTTCTGTCTATTTTCACTCAGTAGAATTTTGGAAACCGGGCCGAAAACATCGCGCTTAAACTTGTACGACATTGTGACAGTGACAGTGAGAGTGGCGGTGGCAGTGACAGTGACAGTGACCGTCGATTTGCTAATAAAATAGGAGTGCATTTTGAAACACAGTTAGGAAAGCTGTATACCACTTCACTTTTAAGCAAATCTAAAAACAAATACATTTGAATGCAATAGGAGAGTTGTGAAAATTAGCTTTAAAGGATAGCACCTTAAATTGCATTCCAATGGAACAGGCAAACACGAACAATTCCAGGAAACAAACAACAGCGATTGTAAGCGAAAACACTAAATGCATCGGTATAATCACGACATTCAAATCTATGCCAGATGCTAGAGCTCATATGTATGTTTGTATGTACATATGTATGGTTTATTATTTTTGAATCCCTTTCGAAAATTGCAAATACCCTGTGATGGTCAATTCCTTTTGAATGAAAAATATGTGCTAATGCAAATCTGGAGACACATGGATAAAAATAAATGTGTACATATGTATGGAAATATGCATATCTCTACAAGCATGTACCATATGTGTGTATGTATGTATGTACATGTGCATATAAATATTATAGCTTGTGAGAATTTGTGTGACAAATATTGTGGTAATCCCAAATATTTAAAATTTACCAAACATTCCCAATACAAAAGTGTTGGGCCTTCAACAGGAAATCGAAAATGTGTGACATCGAATTTTAGATTGGGATGCGCTTGTGGCAATTAATAGCTGCACCAAGAACAGTTCCCAATTGTTATTGAAATATGTTGTTACTTTCTCAAACTCAATAAAAACTAAAAGTGATATTCTATTAATCGGTCAACAATTTGATCTTTCTATGGATTACACATTGTTGTTGTATGAAGTTGCACTTATAAAGTCAGTGGTTGTCAAATAGCAATTGCAGTTATCATAAATGATGTAGTAGTGTACGCAGATGTATGCATTTAGGGATGATAAACAATTGCATGTATTGTTAAATATTGGCTTCAAGGCTAACTACAACATTTTGCGTGGCGCCCACGGCCTCGTGCAGTCCAAAATATCGGTATGTGATACTTAGAAAGGAATTATCTTAGTTATCTAATACTAATATTTCCCCCTTAATTGTTCAGTCACGAATATTATACTCCTAGGGTTCGTTTGCTAATTTTATAAGCGTGTATAATTTTTTTTCTTAAGTAGCATCTCTCCGCCTAAGCGACTTCTTTTTCTATTACAATTGAACAATGAATGAATTTAGTTTTTGGCTGAAAGAAGAATGACGGATAATTAAGAAGTACATAATCTTACGAGACTTTCAACTTAGAAGCTTGAATAGGTGGTATAATGAGAATTATTTTTGTTGACGTACGAGCGCAGGAGAAATACGCAGAAAGAAGAAAAGAGTTGTAAGCAAAATGTACTGTGGAGTAAACGCCGCAGTTTTCCGCCTCTGTATGCTGAATAAAGGAACTAAAAGGATTGGATGGGTTAAATGTATCGACTCTTTTGGATCAGTTTTAGGCAGGTGCCCCTTAACTGCACTTTTCCAAAATGTTGTAGATCAGTAGTAGACTCAGGACTCCGATCAGCCTAGGTGGAACAATTTCGTTTGCAGAGCATAGCCTTGGTCGTCATAATACTATGGTCATACCATCAGAAGTTCACCAGTCGGTTTCTGACGCTTTTTTGAATTTAGTCCGGAAATGTGTGCCTATAACGTTTGAAAAAACTGCCGTTGGCTACCGACTTCATTTTTTTGTAATTTTAATATTTATATTTAGATAGTACAGAGATCTTTCAATTCATTAAAAAATTGCCTACCTCAAATGGTAAATCTACGTCTTGATAGAGCAAGAAAATGGCATCGGAGGTGCGAGATCACCTCTTCCTCATCTATACAGTTTCTGCAGAAGTTTGCATGTCTGCCTATTAGGTAGTACCCCGATACGATGGAAATCAGTGTGTTAAGACTATGATTATTTTGGCTTAGCCGAGATTCTGTGCGTTTAGCTTTGACAGTTAGCCAAAATTGTCGAGTGATTCTGCAGGTGGTTTCATTACGCCATTTTTCGTTCGCTGCTCTTACAATTTCCTTAAACAAAAGTCGAGTGTAATTCTGTACTTGACTTTCCATCAGGGCTAAGTGCGTATGTATATATGTACATATGTATGTGTGGTGAAAGCCTTGCTAATCACCTCTTTGAAAAATGTTAAGCCGGTATTTGCCGGTGTCTTAAAATGTTAAAAAACCAAATAATAATATCCTAAAATAATAATAAATCCTAATAAATACATACCTATTCCAACCAAATACTTTTTCTTTAGTAGTATTTTATTAAAGCAGTTTCCTCCACTTTACTTGAAGCAACTAAGCACAAATTTAAGTTTATACCAGCCGTAAGAATTAATAATGGCCTTAATAGACTTGTGGCTTGTAGATAAATCTGTCGAGTCCAGTCCACAGTGTCGGGTAATTAGTTGCACAATCTAACAGAAATCGAGCTGATCTTCGGTAATTAAATTTTGGAACAATGAAATGTGTCTCCGAGATCTTGCTGGTATCAACTTCTGCCACTTCAACACATTATTGGGCGTAAGTGCGGGGAAACCGTGTGCAAAATAACAATTTGAATAACAATGATTCTAAATAGATTACAAATGAAGTTGAAAAATATAGTGTCTTGGGCGATTACACTAAATTAATCTGTAATTTTAATATATTTTTAATAAAACCGTAAAAGTGCAGTAAAGGCGGCCGCCGTAGCCGAATGGGTTGGTGGCAATGGCAAACCTCCGAGTGTATTTCGGCCATGAAAAAGCTGCTCATAAAAATATCTGCCGTTCGGCAAATATTTTTTGTGTTGTAATAAACAGACGTTGTACTACCAACTGATTTATTAATTTTGTCAAATAACTGTTTTATTTCCCATTAATATATTTATTGGGTTTAAAATTTTAGCTGCATTACAAGTATATATTTTATGGAAGAATATATTTACAAAGAAGTGACATACAATGAGTTTGAAATACTCGTGCACTCGTGTATGAAAGTTAATAGTGGTTCTTCTTCTTCCTTAGCATGACAGTCCTGCGTGGACCACTGCTTCCGGATCTAGATTTCTCGAGCCGCTACTAAGCGCCACCAGTTTTTCATGTTCATCTCTTTGAGGATCGTCGATAACAGCATCTACCCATATTTTCTTTGGTCTGCCCTTAGTTCGCTTCCATACGGTTGTGTCTTGCAGGCTCCTTTGGTGGTCTTTGTTCTGGCATTCTTTTTAAGTGTCCAAGACAGCGTATTCCGTGGGCTTTTATGTATTATATGATGTTTTACCCTTGTAAGGAGTTTGGACTTGAATAGCTTTACATATGCGAAGTGCGCCCTATTTGCTGCTTGTAGCCTCTCTTTTATGGCGATTGTTGTGTCGTCATTGGCGCTAAGCACAACTCCAAGATATTTAAATTAAACAACTTGCAGGGCCTTATTTTCTAGATCATTGAATGCTTTTTTTAGTGTTGTAACATCTCTTGCGCACGCACATATTTGTATACTGCTGTTGAAGACGTCCTTCTGAGAATCCAAATGACAAATTACATCGTTCACCATTATGTTGAAAACAAAGGATGACAGCGCATCGCCTTGTTTAACTCCCGAGATTACTTCATACGAGTCTGCCAGGTCGTTCAGTAAATTGGTTTATTCGTTGCTAACTTATTTCGTAAATTGTGGTTGGTAGTTAATATTGACTGGGGCAAGTATAATCGGCTTCTAACGGTTATTTTCTTTAAGGCAATGAAAAAAAAAAATTATAATTAAGACAATCCGCAATATTTTGGCGTTTGTCCAAAGTCTCAATAAATGATTTTAGCTAGTTTGGCTAGTTCGACTGTCTTTTATGAATACCATTTTTAGCACTGACTGCACTAAACCTGAACCTGCAACATCACTGAACAGAATTTTAGGAGCAAAACCTCCTGCGAAAATTTCTCTCTGCATTGATTATGGAAATACACGATTTTTGAATGCTACTTTGGTTATGCCTAAAAGATGTGCTTACTTGGATTTGGACAGCTGGCTTTGCAGATATGCCTGATAATAGTTCTACACTTCTTATATAAAAAATTCTGAGTAATACAACAAGGCAAACAATTTTGGGATAATAAAAAATAATTACCTTAAGAAAAAAAGCTTTCCGAGAGAACTTTGTTTAAATAAAAGATTAATTACTATAGTACATTTTATTCATAATACATTTTTAATGTAAAAGTGATATTTTTCTTTTGTGTTAAAGAATACCAGTGAGGATTTTTGAGAACTGCAATTCATTGCGATTAGGTTAAAACTAGGCTACCTTTAAAATTTCTGTGTAAAGTAACCGTCTTTTGCCGCGTTGTTCAAAGCTTGTAATTCGTTGGACAAACAATCAGTTGGTAAATGTATTGCCATATTATATTACCAAGTAATAATTCCTGTCATCCAAAATAATGTACAGATGAGTGATATTATTATTATTGTTGGCTTAAGCGCCGATTATGCGGCGCACAGTGCCAAGTCAATGTTTTCCACTTTTTTCTATCGTTGGCTGTTTGTTTAGCCACCGAAGATGAATCAAACAATTATCTTGGACTAGTGTATATACCCTCTGCGACTGGATAACAAATTTGTATGCACATACATACACACAAATGTATGCATTCCCGTGTGTGTATAGATTTTCCTGAGGCTCGACAACGTAATATCGATATAACACGCGCTTGATCTCATAAGCACAAAAAATCAAAAGCCGCCTACATACACAAAATTGTATATACATATATACATATTAATATGATAATACGTAAGTATGGCTATAGCTACGTCGCCAAATGTATACGCACACGGCTGTTTGCATTCATAGTGTCGCTTGGTGCTTCACGTTTCATTCACAAAATCTATTGCGCGCATGAATGAATGATTGGCTGCCTAAATAACGATGGCTAAACCCGTAGCGAAAAAGTGAACAGTAGATCGAAATGTAGTGGATAAAAAAAATTACCAATTCCATTTTGATGAATGAATAGACACGAGTTGTTAACTTTTCAGCACGTGGCAACTGTACAGGTAAATTCGGAAATAAATTGTAGCACAGAATATTTTACGTACTTTAAATCGTACTACTGTTGTGGTCAGCTCTTTTTTGGTAAAATTAAACATATATTTATATTTATATTTTATATTCAGAATTAGTATTTGAAAAAAAAGCTCAAATAATTAGGTACTAGCTGCCAGGACTATCGATCTATGGAACTAAATTTTTATTTAATGACCTGCAATAAGTCGCAACCGTTCATAAGATTGATTCAAGTCCTCAATTAATCACTGCTAGCGAGGCGCTACTTTACTAACAAATAAGAGTGATGTCACCCTCAAGATAATATTCGTAGAGCGTCATAATCAATCTGTTTCACATCCAAATTCGATTCGTGCGTATTAGCTCACATTACAATGCTTTCTCCATGGGCTAAATATATTCATTTGGGAAGATATTAGCACTCTTTTCTTTTCGTATTATTCTCATTTCCGTTCATGCCTTAAGTCTCATAGTATTTAATGCCACTTTTTGACGAAATAATTTAACACGACATGTCAAGTTGAAATCACATTTCGTTACATTTGTTATTTTTATAAAAATGTCAGAATGAAAATCATTCTTATGTCGACTTAGACGCTTATTGTTAAGGCCAAGGCTTATCTATTGAAGGTGGTAGCTTTCGAGCAACAACAACAGTCAAACATGAGTTTTTAATTTTGAATATAACAAAAGTTTATGGAAAGAGGTTGTGTTGTCATACTCTACGGGTTTACCTTTGCATCTCTGTTACATATATAGTGAAACCTCTCTTGGGCGGACACTCACCGTCAGTCAGTTTTTGTCCGTCGAGGAGAGGTGTTCACTCGAAAGAGAGCAACTTCTTCCGTTGCTAGATTTGGTATAGAAAAAACTGTCCGACCAAGGGAGATGTCTGGCTAAAAGAGTTGCCCGTTAGGAGAGTTTACACTGTATATGTGCTATATATGTATATCTACAAGTTCACTGAAAGTCCACACCATTGTTCTGAACGTCTAAATATGTAATTAAGCTTAGCATTCCCACTACACAAGCGAAGGTGTAAAAAAATGTTAGTCCAGGAAAAATTTGCGCTTACAGGGGATTTCGTTTGCCAATAGGCAAATTAAGATAAATGCATATTTGAGTATACAATATTTTCAAAGTAATCGCATCAATCTACACACATACATGCGTAAGTATGTATGTTTATGAAAAATGACTAGGTGTAAACAAGTAGAGATAATTTGGACTTAGCGAAGCAGAATGCATGTGATTTAATAATCCATTAATTCTCGTTTCGTTGGTGCGCAATGTAAAGCACCAAATTTGAAGAAGCAACTGCTTGCTGCTCCGCCATGAGTAATCATATCCGAAAACAATGATAGCAACATTTTGAATATGCGGGGGCTGACAAAAGCGAACGTTGGCGTCAAACGTTTAGAGTGAGATCCATATCCGACAGGTGGTAAGTGTAAATGTTCGATTGTTAAATCTCTCGCTTATCTACCATTCCGATTCTCAGCGAAAATCTGAAATTTTTGAATTTATTGCCTACTTAAAATGACGTTTATTAGCGATTTATTTGTATTTATTACGTTCAGATATTGTGGGTAAATATTCCGAGTTTTTGCTGCTCTTAGATCATCAACCCTGCAGGAAAGTACAATGCTTAGTTGCTTATGACGTTGCTTTTCATTTTCATTAGAAACCAAGAGCTTTCAGTACCAATAAAAATTTATCTCCGCTTGAAGTTTAGTTCTATTTAGTACACATGAAAATCTTCCACTTTTTAGGCAAACTTCTTCCCACTCAATCACGCGTGACTTGGTCGCAAATTTTTTACTAGATTGCGCTTTTTGTCTCATTTAAATTGGTGAAATACTAGTCGTTGCCGGACTGATTTGCATTCACCAAATTAGTATTAATTCCGAAATTGTATGCTTCTGAATTCTGGAGGTTTTCCTTGTAGATATCGTTTGAAGTAGATTGTAGATTTGTTTTTACATAAATGCAATTTGTAGTATACGTTTTGGTGCTCTTCTACAAACTAAATCACTTATGGCTTTAAGTCGACTCTAAACGGCGGGTTGCTTGCACTGCGAGGTTTGCTTCTAAACAAAGCTACTCTTGCATGCTCGAATGTATATTATTATTAATGCATAAGCTCTTAATACTGTAGGTCCTTCCATTTGTAGTGCAGTACACATTGGAGGAAAAGTGTGGCCGCACACCAAATAAAGGATGTAGGCTCGACCATTGTCTTTCGTTTTGCGCAATTCACCAGACTTAGTAAACCTGCTTTCCTACTAAATCCCTGGAGTAAAATATGTTAAATTTTAGTTTAGTGTGAGTGCATAAATAATAATCAGTATAACTGAAATGGTATTCGTTTTTAAATAACTAAATTCACTTTTACGTTATTGATTCTTGTAATTTATAAAATTTCAATAATCATAACCTGGAAATCGAAATGGGTGAACTTCCGGATGTTATAATTCAGGCAGTGCCCAAAGTTATTTAAAGAAGTTGTTATGCCCTGGTACAGGAGGTATTGCACCCCATTATTCAGCCGGCACGGCATAAATCCGAGAGAGCTCAAACTTTTTGCAGTTAAGCAACACTCTACTAAAACATCAACAGAAACTACACAGTGAGGAAACCGCAAAAATAAAGTCTATAAAACAAACCCAGCGACCAACTGAGCAGTAAAGCCAAATGTAGTTCGCGAGGTTAATGGTATCCCGACATCACTTCCACAGCGAGTAATACAGATTACGGTTGCCAGTTTCCAAGAGTGTGTCCGACGTAATAGTCAACAAAAAAATCCGCACTTTTCTTCTTTGAAGTTATTGAAATATACTTATACTGTTCTCGTCAGTAATTCTTTCTTTCTTTAGCTTTAAATGATGGTTGTAGGAAATGTAATGAGCCGGCTATCTCGAAAATTATACTATGCGACTTGGGCGCTCTCAGTTTTGAAAGGCTATAATGTATCCCTGGACTGGAGCTTCAGCGACTCCTAAAATTCGCGAATAGTACGCGCATCTCGAGCGATGCATATTTTAGCTAAAAATAAGACTCCGACCCGGTATCGCTATGGACCAAAATGGTCTCTGCGTGGCTTCGGCCAGCCAGTATAACCTAACCTAATCTAGCTTTAAATTCGTAATTCTGCCAACGGACACCATGTACTTCCTTACAAACCAAAAATCTTGAGCTTTGGTCAACGTGACTACTAAGATATTCTTATAAACGTCTCTACTTCAGCGCTACCTAGTGAGTTTAAACAAACTGGGATATATATTTTCTAAACATACTTCTTTTGGGTAATTAAAAATCGGTCCATAAAAACTTTTTTAATATCTTGTCCACATCTTCTCCTTAAATTATGAGTTTGTGTTTTTCGAAATGCATTTATTTTAAAGAGGTTCACACAAACCTCGGATATAAACTGAATCGAACCATAAAAACGTGTTTTTGTAATATCTCGACCGATCACAGCGACAACAGTGAGTTAAATAAACTCATAAACCTTCCCAGACGTACTTAACCCTTATAACCCACTAAAGTTTCATGTATAAAATATAAACTGCAAACAAACAAACTTTCACACTTATACATATATATAAACTTGTACAAGTAAAACACCAAAATTGGACTAAAAAGTTATTTTTTTTTATTTACGCAATTATTGTTTTTGTTTATAAAATATTTTAAAGAAAAAGTATATTTTTGCTTATAATATAGAGGTCATTAGAGCTTGCATAACGGTGTTTTCTATATTTATTTAAAGGTTGAGCTTAGAGGATGAGTATCTTTTTGATTTCTTTAGGATTCAAGACATAGTCATTAAAATATCACTTTTACTCTCCTTTTAAAGTTATTCTGGTATTTACTAGGTTAAACTCTTTTGTAATGTAAATTTTGGTTTGACTGTCACTGTATTACTACCATCATCATGACTACAAGGCGCCATAGTTTTCCATTATCGTATAGGTCGCTGTATGCTGCTTTGTAGTCAATGAGTTGCTTGAATGGCCTGCCTGCTTGACTGCCTCGCTGCCTCGCTGCCTGATTGAATGACTGTCATATAGACGTATGCAATAATGTTTTAAAATTCTTAGACTTGCAATGTACAAGCAGACATCGGCAGCGTCTCCCGTTTGTCGGGAACCGTCAACAGCGTGTCGCCGGTTCGTTGAAGAGCCGCTCGCTGGATAAGAATCACTCAATTTCAATGGTAATTGATACAATCAATTGTTTGAAAACCTTTGTTATTACGGGTGTTGCTATAAGTTTTTATATTATTTCGTCTGCTACTTGCAGTAGCTAAAATTGTTGCCTTTCAATTATGGGGTTTCGTTGTTTCTGTCGTTGATGTCAAGTTGTTGTGGCGCATTGTGATTGCAATGCATCAACAACATCTTGGCGCCAAGCAATTGAAATTGGAATATGAAAGATGAACAAATGATCTGTTGCCGGAGACGAATATAATAATTACCCAGATGGAAGTTGTCTTTTATAGGCAACAGTAAATTTTATGTATTGCCATGATATGTTTTCCTATAGATTATGTATTAATTGCATATCAGTGAGTATATACATACACATGCACTTATGACATGTCGTCAATCGAGTCGACAATTCGATTTTGTGTAAAGAGCTTAATTATAAATTTTCTTACCGCTTGCTAATACCACTCGAGTCTTTCAGTAGACAAACCTATTCTTCTATTAATATAATCGTTTGTAGTTCCTAAAAACTTACTATTCTAAACTGTTATAACTAAAATGTCAAGGCGAATCTATAGAGGTGTTGGTAAGAGCACATCCGATTTTTTCGCCGTAGATATGCTTAAAATCTTATTACCTTCGTTTGTTTAAATTGTTATTGATATTAGGAAATTCTAGCTTATGAGTGCTTAGTGATCATTTGATAGTGACAAAAATATATAAAAGTAAAATAAAACGGAAACAAAAAGGCATAAAAAGTTTGCGTTGTAGTTGAAGAAAAAATGATAAACAAAAAGTGGAATGCCATTCTGATAAAAAGCTCTAATTTTTCTTGTTTTATGTTCGGGACGATAACACCGAATCTGCGATATTTGAACTAGTATCTTATATTTTATATCCCTCTCAATTTTAGCTGGTCAAACATTCAATTGGCGGCTATCGAAATTTTTTGCTGGAATCGGCTTTAAATTTTAATATGGAGTTTATTAAAGAATAAAACTTATAACTTCAAGTATACAGATTGCGAAGTATTCCAGTTTCGAAATTTCTGTTAAAATATAGCCGTGCCAGATTACAAAGCGCTTCAGCTGCAGTCGGCTCTAGGTTACCGGAACGAACCGACAGCATTCCCCGTAATTGAAAGGAAAATATTTATATACACAAAATTATTATCACCAGTCCATAAATTTATGGCATTTTTTCGCGACAAGGATGTTGGTTTCAGTCACAACGTAAATTTAAATTTTCACTACTGCCACCTTTAAATTGAATTACTATTATCACTAGATTTGCCAAACCAGTCAAAACGGCTTATCTGGAAATTTAAATACGAAATTCTTACTGCAAGTGACATTTTCTTTCCGTAATGATATCAAAACTCTTGTAGCTATAACTAAAGATTCGGTTTTATGAACTTTATATTATTTTAGATGTACATATATTTACATATATTTTTGGTCGTTCAAACTTATGCCAGTACCAGTTAAAAAGATTGGTGCAAATTTTTATGTGATGAAAATGCATTGTAACAACTACAACAATTGATAAGCACTGCAACATTTTTTCGGCATCAAATATATGAATCCGAGGGAAAACCATGATTCTGATGCAGGGCGTGTGGCGGCCCTTTGCTTCATTTTATCAGTAGGCTCTGAAAATGGCAAAATGAATTAAACTAATGAACCTTTATTTATTTATGCTTTCACCAATTACAACTTAAATAGATTAATAATACTAAAGCTTAAATATACAATAATGTATGGTAATCCATACGGTAAGATGCGATAGTCACAATTCAGAAATTGTACCGCCAAATTAATTTTTGACTTAAAAGTCTCTCGTGAGTTAGAGAATATGTCTACCTTTTTACAAAATTGCTTAGACTACCTTATACAGGGTGTAAGCTGTTCATTACGACTAAAATTGATCTTGTAATAAGATACATAGAAAATATTGCTGAGTCTAAGGTTACGAGAAGGACAATTGAAAAGCGTTAGCTTCAGTAGGAGGTGGCATTTGATATGATTCGTGGCTATGCCTCTTATAAACAATACAGATTAAGTTTTTCTTCGCACTTCTAATATTGGCAATGCTAAGGGAAGACAACTGCTTTTATATGTAGGCAAACTACAAGGCGGCCGCTGTAGCCGAATGAATTAGTGCGTGACTACCAATCGGAGGTGCATAGGTTCGAATGTCCATGTGTGAAACACCAAATGATAGAAAAGGTTTTTCCTAAAAGCGGTGTCCCCTAGGGAGGCAATGGCAAATCTCGGAGTATATTTCTGTCAAGAAAAAGGTCCTCATAAAAAATATCTGCCGTTCGGAGTCGACTTAAAACTGTAAGTCCCTCCATTTGTAAAAAAATAAAAAAATGCACACCACAGTCGCTCTCTATACAACTGTAAATTTTCAAACCATCTGCAGACATCAAACAATGCGATGCCACAAAAACGTGACAATAGTGGCCCGAGATGACTACTTTGAGCTACACCTGAGGTAACTTAGATGGCATCGGATTTTATATTTAAGCTTTAGTAAGCGAAGACCAATTGAACCCAGCTTTTTAAGTAGGATGCTTTGGCTGACTCTATCGAACGCTTTCGAAAAGACGGCGAATAAGACATCGCTTTGTTGACCTATACAAAACATACAAATTGTTTTGACACAATACTTGCAATAAACTTAAATATGTAAGAGTAGATCTTTCCTTAACAAAGCCGTGCTGAAAGGCGATGTGAGATCTGAAATTCGGAAGAGAACCAAGTCGTGAACTAGTTTTTCAAAGAGTTTAGGTATACCAGAGATTTTTCAGATCGGGCGATAATTTTGGACATCCGACGTGCTTCCAGACTTATGCATGGGTGTGATGATACATTTTTTCCAATTATGTAAAAATTTACCAGAATTCAGAGATTTATTAAATCTAATTGTTAATGGTGGGGTTAACGATTTAGCACAGTTTTTTAATAATATAGGAAGGAATCCGTCTTCTCCAGGAGCTGCGTCAATTGTCCAGGCCGATTATAATATTAAATTTTTTGTTGGGGTGATATAAAAATGTATCGAATTTTTAATTTTTTAATTATTTAAATCATTAATTTAAGAATTATTGGCCCATTAATATTAATCAAACAGCTGGTAAGTCTAGTGTTATTCCAAGAGTATTTCGAGGTTTTGCATGTTAATTTTTATTGCTTAGTTGGGAAGAGGTCTGGGCCTGCATCAAAGAACGATGCACAAAATCGGTCAAAATTGGCCCGACTGGGGATTGTAAAAGATCATCATTTTCTGATAGCTTTGACCTCGCTGAATCGAAAAATGGCACTTAGAATGTTGTAAACCCTGGGGAAAGTGTTGAAAAACCACCCTCATCCCTTAATCTCAAAATATGAATATAAACTGTAAAACATTTTAATACAAAAATAGCACGAGTTTTATTCTCATATATTATTTAATTTTATAAGCAATTATAAGTAAAAAGATGTAAAATCAGATACACCCTTATCAGTTTTAAAAAACCACCCCTTTGCACCCTTACATTGAGTGAAGTAATTATCTATTGTTTTAATCATTTTTTTCATCCCAAGATTATTGTCATTAATAATATTTTTTCTCTCAAGCGAGCTGATAATTACCCCATAGAATTTTAATACCCCCTGGTATTTTTGAAACCACCCCTATTATATCCTTCTTACAAAATACAATCAAAAGTGTCCAAAAAGCCGAAAGTTGTTTCTTTTTCTAATCCATATAATCTTTGTCCTATATGAATGTTAAAAAGACTCTAGTAAACTTCAAAATCCCCACACTAAAAAAACTCACCCCCTTTACACCCCTTATATAAAAATAAATCATTAAAATTCCCAAAAAAGCGTAAGAAATCTATTCTTTTTTGCTTTCGTTACTTGCTTCTTGACCTTATTTCAAAAACATTCTAATCAATTTAAGGAGCACCTGATGGCTTAAAAAACAACCTTTTTTACATCCCTTAAAAAATAAGTAATAGTCAAAACTTATATACTGATAAAACAGTAAACAGTAAAACAGTCTGATGAATCAGATACGTCAGATGAATCACAAGAAGAAGAAGAATGAATACGCTACATCTAATTTACAGCTTCGGAGGATGAATTAGACGTGATCATCTTGCCAAGAAGCAAGTAACGAAAGCAAAAAAGAATAGATTTCTTACGCTTTTTTGGGAATTTTAATGATTTATTTTTATATAAGGGGTGTAAAGGGGGTGAGTTTTTTTAGTGTGGGGATTTTGAAGTTTACTAGAGTCTTTTTAACATTCATATAGGACAAAGATTATATGGATTAGAAAAAGAAACAACTTTCGGCTTTTTGGACACTTTTGATTGTATTTTGTAAGAAGGATATAATAGGGGTGGTTTCAAAAATACCAGGGGGTATTAAAATTCTATGGGGTAATTATCAGCTCGCTTGAGAGAAAAAATATTATTAATGACAATAATCTTGGGATGAAAAAAATGATTAAAACAATAGATAATTACTTCACTCAATGTAAGGGTGCAAAGGGGTGGTTTTTTAAAACTGATAAGGGTGTATCTGATTTTACATCTTTTTACTTATAATTGCTTATAAAATTAAATAATATATGAGAATAAAACTCGTGCTATTTTTGTATTAAAATGTTTTACAGTTTATATTCATATTTTGAGATTAAGGGATGAGGGTGGTTTTTCAACACTTTCCCCAGGGTTTACAACATTCTAAGTGTCATTTTTCGATTCAGCGAGGTCAAAGCTGTCAGAAAATGATGATCTTTTACAATCCCCAGTCGGGCCAATTTTGACCGATTTTGTGCATCGTTCTTTGGGGAAATCGAATGATAGTCTTGGTCGCGGCCACGGCTGCCGCTGTAAATAAAAATGATATCGTTTTGGTTTATTTCAGTTGTTTCTTCAGTGAGTTCAAAATATAAATACATACAAACATATGCATGTGAGATATTTAAGAATGTCAATATTGCCATGTTTAAGTTAAATGACGAAGTTCAAAATCTCATTGATAACGGTTAAAGTGAATTCCCTATTAAACTAAAGAAAAAGGAGAGAAGAGAGAGACAACTGTGACAGTGACAATTTTAGCTATCCGCTGGGATGAAAGTATTGAACTGGTATTAATAGATTTGTGCAGTTGGAATGGAGCTGTTTGCCTACATTCTACCCTCCATTGTGCAATGGTTATGTATTTATGGCACTTCTGCAGCGGATATATTGTATGGTAAGTAAAAATGTTTGCTTCCGTAAATGTTTTGCCTGGCAGTAATATTTATTTAAATATGATTTAATCTTACCTAAATTTATTATTTTGTAAACTGCACCTGTTAGGAATACCAGCGATGTCTTACTATTTAAATTTATTTCTGTGATTAGGATTGCACTCTGATGAGCTCAAATCAGGCACGCTAATTATACCAAAGCGAGTAAATGAACGTGGCGTATTTTTAACTCACGACTTGAAGTTTCGACACGATCAGAATTATCGTCATGAACATAGCCGACATCGTCGAAGTGTGGCCAAAAGAGTTGGTAAAGTTCACTACAGACTGGATATGGATAATGAAACTATACATCTCGAATTAGAGTGAGAACTCATATAATTGATTTCTTAACATTACCTGTTTGACAGTTTTAATTGTCAACAGTAAACTTACATAATATTACATTTGTGGAATTATCATTCATTATGTAGACCGCACACTTATTTCATGGCACCGAACTTTGTAATCGAGAGACATCGACGTGATATTCGGACTCGTAAAAGGGAAATAAGAAGCACTGACTGTCATTTTCACGGCAAAGTACGTGGACATTCAGAATCGAATGTGGCGATATCAACTTGCGAAGGATTGGTGAGTTTCGTTTGAAAAGAAAGAAACCAGATTGATATCGATAATGAACTAGAAAATAGCATATAGTTTAAAAGGATTTGATCGTAAATTACTCGTTTGCATCCCATGGAGAAAATATTTTAAAGCTGAGCTCTTTAACATACCGTTATTCCGCTCTGAGAGAATTTAACAGAATCAGCTGATGGACTGATGTCATTTGGGGGGTGTTTACAAAAACACTGGGATGTGTTGTGTTAGTGATATACGAAAAAGACTAACCAATGACACTTCGTTGCTATCTGAGCAACGACTGATTGGTCGGATGTGTGAATACATGTAAAATGATCGTGCAGAATTCGGAATCACAAAGATACGTGGCAGCCAAAGTTCTCTCACAATTTTCTCTTTCACCATAGTTAAAGAGCAAGCCTTGAAATCTAGCACCCTTGTTTGCATCCGGTAGTCGTTGCTGTAACAGCATAATCAATCTCCATAAATATTTAGGAAATGCTATTGGAGCGACAGCCCTCGGCCCTATATAAATCCAGGTCGTTCTGGTAACGTAGAATCGATGGTCTGACCCTCTGACCTTGAATGCATACTATTGTAATATTAGGTTCGGTGGTATTTTTTAAATAATCTCATTTTAACCGTTTGTTGCTCATTCAAGTTTGCGTCTTGAATCTTTTGTTGTGTTACTCTCTAATTCCATAGCAATAATTTTACATGAAAGGTAAACTTATTTTGCGGCACTTTGGGTTTTATAAAGTTTGTTTCTGACAAATTTGTAAAATTGGCGACTTATCGGCTGCTTAGCGGAATGTGGTTGAATACTAACTGCAAAAACATTTTTTTTTATTTTTAAATGCTCGTGAGACCTTATATTCGTTTGAGGAAAAAGAAATCCATTTTTTTATTTTTTATTTTTCACAATTGGCTTAAAACTGTTTCATAGTCGGTATTAAACTCCTGGACGATGTTACGACTACTTACATGCCGGCCAACTTCGATTATTTCTTTGATTTTATCGACATTTTCGACATTAGCAACGCTGCATTGCAGTGCTCATGTCATTTTTTCAGTAAAAATATTTTCACTCCTCCAATACAAGCGCAAACTGGCTTGTTTGTATTGCTTTTGTCGTCACTGATCGCAAGACCGTTCCAAATTTAATTGTTTTTTGATCCGACTGAGCTTAGAACCAATGCGTATCGGATTCTGAGCTAAAATAAATGAGTGCAACACTCGTATAATCTGAAAATACTATTGTTTTTTATTTATTATAAGTATTTTTTTTATTATAATATTAGTTCGCTATACGATTACGTACGATTGTGACTAAAATTTCTGTTTATAGTTTTTATGCTCAAAAATGTTAATTTAATTATATATTGTTCTAAATAATTGTTTAAAAATAAAGTATTTCAATACTAGGTTGGCCATATAAAAACCAAAAATCATGAGTACTACATTGAGCCCTCAAAGTACAATAACGCTGACACAGTTAATGGACACCCGCACGTATTATTTCACAAATCGTCTCTGAAACTTAAGGTAAATATCAAAATAATTAGCTGAGCCACCAATTTTTAAAACCTATAATCTATTGAAAATAAGGTGCCTTTGCTGATTACAGAAAGTTTATTATGAAAACCAATATTGAAACAGCTTTGTTTTTTTTTTATTTATGCATAGTGGGATATTTTAATTTGGTGGCAAACCTTTGACTTATCACATTCATTCAATTTGTAATTATATTTTCAGAATCAGGATAACAATAGATCGCCTGACGGTGGGAAACACAGACAAAAACAAAAACCACGAGAAGCGCTGGTCAGCAATTGTGGAACTAAGGAGCCGAAAATACACACGGAGACGCGGCTGGAATGGCAAGCGCAGGGAAAAGTATGAAACATAAAATATACAAATAGAGTTAAATATTTTTTAATTCTACATCGAAAGGCGTAGAAGTATAATACTTTTATTTGAGAATTTAAAGACTTAAAGCTAATTCCATCCATAAAGAAATCCAACTAAAATTTGCGCTTAGAGTCAGTTACACTACTAAAAAAATGTGTAAGAACGCCAATATCCGATTCTTATGTAAAATCCCCACCAAATTCAAAAAGGTCAATGAAATTGCTACAACTACACTGCACGAAAAAATTATAAGACCAAATAAATTTCTTATATTTTTATTATCAGAGTAGGGCTAACAATTTATGTCTTTCATATTTAAACGTTTAATGATGAGTATTTTAAAAATATCCAGAAATAAGCAAACATTTCACTAAACTTAAAATAATTATTAAGAAAAGTAAAATCTATAGAACGAAAAAAGTGTAAGACCAACGCTCTTGTATTTAAAATAAACAAATATAATTCTTGTGGTTAGTTTATAATTTGGAACTTAGTAATTTGTTTTGGAGGAGGAGCTCGGCCAAACACCCAAGAAGAGTGTACTCGCCAATTATATATATATGTATATAAGGCTCAACGCTATCAAACTTTCGAAAACTGATTGAGAAAGTATTGCCCATACATTTTCGATCAGATCGTCTAGAAGTTCTACATACTTGGCACTAATCATTTTTGTGGATATGAAACATTTTGGCGTTTTGTCTTTGACACTAATGGCTGCCCAAACCATAACTCTCTCCGTTTATCATGAAAATACGTTTGGGAACCATCTGGTCCAAATTGAATTTTGTGTTTACTCTTCCCACTTCATCTTCACAAAATTTGTACTTTTCTGTAAATATCAATCTGACCTGTTTGCCTCGTCTGGTTAACTTAGGCTTAGGTACCTACTTGTTTTACATACCTGTATTCTAGACTAGAATCCGCTTGCAAAAATTGCTGCATTCGACGGGTAGTAAATTCCAAATTGAGAGAGTGTTTGATTTCAGTAGGGCTATTTGATTTAATTATTTATTTATAGCTAAACGTTTGATTTCCCGAACAGCTCTAGCGCTAAGTTTTGATTTTCTACCAACTTCTCTTGGTACATTCGCACTTTTCTTTCGAATGGAAGCAATGCAAAATCACAGTTTTGCTTCTTTTCAGTTTTGAAGCAATCTCTCGCATTGTAAGGCTTCTCTCTCTATGCTAAAATTTGGCCCAGCTCAAATTCAGTTAAAGCTTTTCCGCGCGGCATATTTTTTGTTTCTAAAACCAAATTGTACTCTTTAAAATTAAAAGCAAACGCTTTTGGTCTCATAATATTTTCGTGCTGTGTATGGATTAAGTATTTACAAATAAAAAAATAAGTCAACGTACATTTTTTAAATAGTATTTTATTTTATAATTATATGTGTTGCCAATTATTAATTAATGAATTCGCCAGATATTAGCAATTTCGTTGATCGCCCTTTTTGATTTAACCAAAATCTTTTATTTGGCGACAACTCGAAAACTATACCCAACGAACTCAACGAGTGATGGATTTGTCATAGAAGTTGGATCGTTGTGTTCTCGTTCTAATAATAAGTTCATAAATTTCTAACAGCAACATAAGCGTAGGAGCAGATTTTAATTTGTTTACAAAATACATTCGTTAAGGTTAGAATTCAAGGCGGTAGAAAATTGCGGCGACAGCATCAGCGCGGAAAGCACCATCATCAGCACCGACATCAACATCAAAACTTATTACAAAGGATGCAAAAGCGACGTAACAGGAAATACCTTCAACAGACACAACATTTACCACAAACTAAATTTAAATATGAGACTGCATCAGATGAGATTAAAGCTGTTATCGTCGATAACAACACTGATTTCAGTTTAACCCCTAACTTCAGTATGGAAAGCAGCACCGATACAGTAAACGTTAACATTGGCAACATTAAGAATAACAATGACGACGACCGGCAAATTATGAAAATGAAAAACAGAAAACGCACGAAACGTTCAATTAGCAGCCCACGTCATGTGGAAGCGTTAATAGTGGCAGATGCAACAATGGTTGCTTTCCATAGTAAATTGGAGACATATTTACTTACCATAATGAATATGGTATCGGCGCTGTACAAGGATCCCAGCATTGGCAATTTAATCGAGATCGTCGTCGTGAAGATAGTTTTGCTGGAAGAGCAAGAAGCGCATCCGGATCTTAATCTGACGCAAAATGCCCAAAAGAATTTGGACACATTTTGTAGGTGAGTTATTGCATGGCGGTTGCTTTAGCGACGCTGTGCCTGTGTGCTTGTGTGCCAGTTAACCGCTGTGTTTGTGTACTTATGTGTGTATGTGCGTAGATATGCATGTAATATATATATTTATAAGTGCGGTTACCATTGGTGTTGTTGTAACTGTTATGCGTTACGTTGTTTACAGGCACACAAATTTGCATGCAGTTTCTCACTTCTTAGTTTGCAGGCGCCAGGTTGCATGTTTTTTGTGTTAAATTTTCCCCCACCTATTTAGTTTTTTCACTTTTTGTGATCGCCAGCAATGTTGTTGTTGTATACTTATTTTGTTCTGCGATTGAGTTTATGAAATAAGGTTCATGTAATTTTTAGTCTAGACGTTGTTAGCTGCAGGATAGTCGCGCCGTTTGTAGATATTTGCACGCCCATCCATCCGCTGATTAGCTGTCTGATGCTTGATGATGGTTATGTTGTGTTTGGAATTTTGTGAGATATTGCTTATACGGAGTTATTTTACTTAGGGCGCTGGTGTACCGCATTCAATGCTCATCATATCATATGAAGTGTCTTTCAGAAGTGACGCCTACATGTCAGTAGTGATAATTCCTAGACGGTATCTTTTTATGACATCTTAGACATTTTACTTTTACAAGTAGGCAGATGTACAATTTTCGGCATGGATACTTACATGATAAGTCAACGCGTTAAAATTATCGAAACTTAATATAAAAATGGTCGATCTTTAAGAACAACATAACGCAGAATTCGTGTTTTTTTTGGTGAAAATAATAATCCGAATGAGTCGACAATTCAAAGGTTGGTGAAAAAATTTTAAGAAACTGGTTTTGTCGAGGATAGAAAAAGGACTGGGAGACCAAAAACGGCACATTCTATCGAGAATATTACTGCTGTAGCGTAAAGTGTTGCTGAACAACCTCGGAGTCTCGACTGTTTGGCGTATTTTAGTTGTAGACGTTTTCATGGTGGACATTTAAACATTTCCTCATATCCTCCATATCATTGTTAAGAGCCGTGTTTTGAATAATGGAACCTGAAGGAATCTAAATTTTTGAAGACGATCCAGATCAAGAACGTCTACAAACAGTAACATCACCAGAAATGGTAAAAAATACAAAAATACAATCCCAATACGATATTGGGAAATCGTTGTCTGACTACAAGAGATTTAGTACTCGTAGAAGCCCTCGGTGGTGTAAGCAATATTTTGACTGAAGCTTTGTGCACAATGGGTGCCGCAATCGCTAACAATGGAACAAAAACACATTCGAATGCGACTTTCTCAGCAACATTTAGAGCGTTTTCGGCTGCGAAACGAGTACGTGTCCAGAAATCGGCCAAGAAGGTATTAGCATCAGTTTTTTGGAATGCGAAAGGAATTTTGTTTGTCGAGTACTTGCAAACTGGTAAAACAAGAAATTCGGAATATTATTGCAACCTTTTAGACCTAATCAAGGAAAAAATGCGTGAAAAAGTTTGCAACAGAAAAAAATTCTTTTCCATCAGGCCAATGCACCGTGTCACAAGAGTATTTGTACAGTGGCTAAAATTCATGAATTAAAGTTCGAATTGTGAAGCATCCACCAGATTAGGCCTGTTCCAGATCTAAAAAAATCTATGTATGGAACGGGTTTTCATCAAAGGATGAGGTCATAATAGTTGTGGAAGCGTATTTTGTAGCCCTTCCAGATTCTCACTTCAGGGATGGAATTCACAAATCTCGTTATCTCGTTGGAACAAGTGTATTGATATACTGGATAATAAAGTGTATTTCAAACCATAAAATTGTGTTTTTCTTACTGAGTCGCAAAACTTATTGAGTCACCTAGTATAAGTATCAGTGTCGACTAAGAACAGATGATTTTTAAAAGGAACTTTTTCATGGCAGAAATCCGCTAAGAAGTTTGCCATTGCCTGCCGCTTAGAAATAACTTTTTGTATTGTATCATTTGGCGTTTCATGCACAGAGACTCGAGCCTGTGCACT
The DNA here is from genome assembly GCF_028408465.1 of Anastrepha ludens. Classification (NCBI taxonomy): domain Eukaryota; kingdom Metazoa; phylum Arthropoda; class Insecta; order Diptera; family Tephritidae; genus Anastrepha; species Anastrepha ludens. The sequence goes on along the minus strand of NC_071499.1, from coordinate 2,893,451 downwards.
TCCGGATGGTAGTCACGTATCGACCCATTCGGCTACGGTGGCCGCATATGTAATACATACATATGCAACAACAATTAATTATTCAAATAAGTTAGATATGGTAGGCAGAGTTGAAAGAGTTTTTAAGAAATATATTTATCTCTGCTCAATCGGTTCCATAAATACATTGCAAAGAACTTATTACATTTAATACGAGATTCAGTTCTTAAATAACTGGATCTCGCTGCTAACAACCGCCAACTGTTTAGCGTGAATACCTATTTTTCGAATGAGGTACCTCTCATCGGCTCTGCAAAGAAATCAGTATAGCCATGGCTTTCGTTCTCATTAGTGACTTTATTTTTTCGTTTCGCCGGAAAAATGTTCATTGTCACTACTTATTTGCAGAACCAATTAGATCGATTCATTCCATCTGGTTTGTCAAGAGATTTACAGCAAAGTACAATATCTCAGTAGTCGACTATTCATCTTATCCGTTGAAATTTGTGCCGAGGAGCTTGAGATTTGAGTCCGTTGTGGATTTGGTAGAAGAAGATTTCCCGCTCTGTTTCTAAATGTTGTTGAGATAATAGAGAAATAAAATAGATCGACATTCTTGTAATTTGTTACCCTACACCTTTTGAAATGCATGCCTCTGGAAAATTTTTACGATCCATGAGAAACACCTAAAACCATTTGTTATATTTTTTTTAAACATAATCTCATCTCTTTTTCACTATATTTCGTCGATCCAACAGCTGGCAGCACAAACTGAATACAGCTAATGAAACCGATCCATATCACCACGATGTTGCAATTCTTATTACAAGAACGAACATCTGCGGCAACAATTGCATGTAAGAGAAACTTTCACTTCACTTGAATACTCTTTTGAGTTTTTAGAAAAACTTTATGTCTTTGCAGGACTCTGGGCTTGGCCAATGTGGGTGGCATGTGTAAACCGAAACAATCTTGTAGTGTCAACGAGGACAACGGTATCATGTTGTCACATACAATCGCACACGAACTGGGACACAAGTAAGTGTATGTTTGTTTTTATTTTAAGCACATTGTAATATGCCGCTCAATATCCAATGTAAAGGGTCTTTCAAACGACGCGCCTGGATGTTTTTACAAAATGAAATATATGAAATTTTAGATTCTTTCAAGCTTCATTATATGTATTCAAATCACGACTTTTAGTAATTATATGTGAAAAATTACATCATTTAAATGTCCACAATAAGCCACCGTCTACAGGCTGTCATACGAGAATTAAGATCTTTAAGGACGCGCTCACACATTATCGCATTGAGTTCAGCAATCTCGATCCGAATGTTATGTTTCAGCTCTGGATTCGTTGTTGGCTTATTCTATAGACTCTACTTTTCAAAAAATCCCACAAAAGGGAGTCTAGTGGAGTTTGGACCGCATGATATACTATAGGTGACCAGTTTATGTCACAATCAGGTGATTTTAATCGAGCAGGAAATGTGACACTTAATGGGCTGAAAAGTCCTGGGCTTTTTTGTTCAATATTAGATTTAGTCATCAACGCAATTTCCAACAAGAACAAAGCAATCATTCCAGCGCCACTTTAAGATTTCGATACCATTTTTGTAGAATGATTTCGCTGGAAGCCAAACTTGGCGAATACGGTGGATGTAGAGCAATTCGAAATTCAATTCAAATAGTTTTGTCAATGTTTTGATTGACTTGTGGCGTTGTCTTCATAAAACAAAACAATGAGCAAACGCGGCACCCACTTTGAACAGAGCTTTCTCATGTCAAATATTTATGCAATATAGAGTCAACGCGTTCCTTTGATATCTTTACGATGTCAGCTAACTTAAGCAATTTCACTTTTGGATCAATCAAAACGATTTTGTGGATTTGTTTTGGTGTTAACGCCTCATTTGGACGTCCACTACGTTGTACATCATCGGTGTCTCTACGACCACCTTTGAAGTCAGTAAACCATCGTTTTTGTTTGTTTCTGATGAAGCGGAGTCCCCATAACACTTTTCAAGCCATTGCTTCACCTGAACGATATTTTTTCCATCAAGAAGCATGAAAAATTAAAACACGAAATTTTTTTAATCCATTGTTTTGAGAATAACAAAAGTAGTTTCACTCTTAGCGCAATAACTCACAAATTAATGAATAGAAAATCACGAAATTTTAACAGCTGTGTTAGGCCCGGGACTTTTCAGCCCATGCGTTAGATGGCAATAATTGTGTTGTGTAAGTTTTTCATCTAATTGGCTCCATCGTGTTGAAAATAAAGATCATCTGTGCCTATTCCTTTAGAAATTCCAATTATTCCACCAGCCCAAAAACCACACCAAACAGTGCAATAATGTTTTTTGAATTACACGAGGGCTTACCTCTCCCCAGATGCGGCAGTTTTGTAGAGCTTTGAATTGTCGACTCATTCGGACGATTATTTCCAACAACGCAATATGTTGTTCTTAAATATCGACCATTTCCATAATAAATTTTAATAATTTTAACGTGTACCCTCAAGGAATTATTACCCACTAACATCTAGGCGTCAGTTTTGAAAGACCCCTCGCATATATTTTTTAGCTTGTATTATATTAAATGCAGCGATCATTAAATCCCTCACTTATTTACAAAATATTTAAAATTTAAACCATTTACTTAAGACTGATGAGTAACTGCCAAATTAGAAAAACAGCTTAATCCGAGTTAAATCCCCAATTAAATGTTCAGATGTAAGTTTTTAACGTCAACAAATACGTTGGCTTAAAGCCAACTATATATACTAATTCTAGTACTTTCAATCTCGAGTTGTAATGTTTTTAAATACCGAAAATTCCGGGATCAGCTGCACTATAATTTATAAATTTTTTTCATGTTAAAATGTAGGGAAGTTTTTAAATAAAAATTATTGTATATTATTGTCTTTTTGCTGGTCAATTGCCAACATCGAAGTGCGAGTTGATACGAGTAAATTTATAAAAAATGGAGAGTAAAACTTTGGTAAGCCGCCGAAATTAAAATGTTCAACCTCGCCGTTTCTGCTTTCATAACTTACTTTCCGCTTCCATGATGAGTTTCTTTAAGATGCGATTTCATCTTGAGAAATGAGAAAAAGTGGCATGTGGCGATGTCGGGGCTATAGGGTAGATGAGGTAATGTTGGAATATCTTGCACAATGAATGAAGGGGTGTCGTGCTCGGCTAGTTCGGTACACACACAGAAAACGCATACCTATAGGCGCTCTGGTACGCCCACATCGAAATGTTCCTTAGCCGCGATTTAAACATGATCGATTTTATCTTCCGCTACTCACCATTCTCGAACTGCTGATAGCAGGGTCGTACTCGAATATCCAGGTCTCACATCCAGTGAATACTCGACTCTGACGACGCTTGGATTGTGAAACAACAAATCCTCACAGATCCTCCATTTTCACTGCTTCTCACGACGTCACTAAAAAGATCTCGGGATCAACAAGCGCCGCTGATATTGGCATAGCTAATAGTTTTCACTTGCTCACATTTGCCATATTGAATTGTTGTTCTATCTACATAGCTACGAAACTAATAGCATACACATACATATATGTATGTATATCTGCATCTATTCAATAGATTTGTACGCTATTTGCAGTTTTTTTCTACAGTCTGTTTAATGTTTTTGCTTTTATGCATAACTAATGCCATATATAGTTTGTATATATGAATGTATGTATGTATGTTGAGCACTTTCAAGTGCCACACAGTCTACCGTGTTCTGACTGACTCAACACTGAATGACTTAATCACCCAACCGTGCGCTGCTATTCAGCGATTGTTGGACTACTTGTGGACTTGTGGCGTTGGGTATAATGTGATTGACAAAGTACTTAGAACGGGTACACGGAAAAGTTTTAGTTTTATAAGCATAGGAGAATAGTGTGTATGGTTAAAATCAAATCATAAACGCAGTTGAATTTGCATTTTTTTATTGTGTTTAAACACACTCAGACTTGGCTAATTGTAGCAACACAGAAATGTAAGTATACCAGTTCGGGCTTGCTAACACAAAAAAACTCATTGACCTTTGTTCAAACAGTGCTACAATTGTCCGACAAGAGGACATTAATTGGTGAGTGATCATCGCTTAACTGCACTATGGTTTCTCTTTGGCTAAAATTGAAGATATTATGACTTGAACGAAGTTATGTATGTAAATAACTAATAGGGCCGTGCTGTAGCCAGGTTGTTATGTAACTACCACCCGGAAGTGCACAGGTCGAAACTCCGGGAATAAAGTTTTTTCTAATAGCAGACAATGGCCAACCCCCGAGTACATTTCTGCCATGAAAAAAAAAGTTCCTCATAAAAAGCGATCTGCCGTTTGGAGGCGGCCTAAAACTGTAAGTCCTTCCATTTGTGGAAAATATCAAGACCCACATCCCCCCTTAGGAAGAGGAGCTCGGCCAAAAACAGGCTGTAAGCGTTTAATTAACAACATTAATGCATAGTCTCTCTACGGGAGGTAATGGAAAACCATTCAGTAGATTTTTGTCGTGGAAAAGCTTCTCACCATCCATCCTTCGGAGTAGATTCACAACTGGGCAAATTGGGGAAGCAACGTTGCCTAAACGTCTTTTAAGGATGTATACGCTGGACAATTATTATCAGGGTATATAAAGGGTGATCAATGTAGAGGTATCGCTCGGAGGCATCGGATTTAAATAGAAATAAAACAACGAAAATTCAAATTGTGCAGAGCCATTCATGATATTTTTTTTTTTAAATATAATACTTTCAAATGTTAACCGCAACTGCGTCGTAGTTCGGCCATCCGTAAACACCAATTTTGAATGACACGGTCGGTTTCTCATGAATAACTTCAGTAATGTTGGCTTCCAATGCCTCAACCGAAGCTGGTTAATCCACAAATTATTAGACTTTACATACCCCCACAAATAAAAGTCCAAAGGTGTGACAGAGCGTCGGTTTTCGTTATACAATTGTACGATTTGTAAAAGTTGTTGAGGCGTAAGTCTTTCCATGATGAAATTTCAACGAATACTGAAAAAATTCATGCATTTAGTTTGTAAGTAGTCACGCGTGATCTGTCAAAAAAACCTCCAATCTGATCACCCTTTCGAGACAATGAAGCACATATGTACATACTGCATGCATATTTTCAAGAGTGAGAGTGCTACGGTTGCTTAACTTACAAGGGTCGTTTGAAGGTCAGAGATATGGCACTACTGAATGAAGCGTATCGAGGTTATGTTTAGTTAGTAGCATCACTTGGAAGAACATACGCCAGGTTTTAGCCAGATCGGGCCTCAGCTCACGCCTCAGCAATTGTGGTCCCAAAAATAACGGAAATAGGGTTCCAACTTGCTTCACATCCCGCTTCTTCTCCAGATTTAGATTATATGTTTTTGTGAGGGATCATTTTTGTAGGCCTACTTGTAAAAATTAGAAATAACTATTAATAATTTTTGTGTTATCGAACACGACTAATGCTTTCACAAAAAATAAAGCTATAAAGTTTCTTAGAGGGCCGAGTTTAGCTACAGTTAGGTTTGGCAGAAGAATTTTGGTAGAATTATATTTATCTAACGTGTAATGGAATTATATGATGTTGCTATATCTTGGAAGCAAAATTTTAGAAAATTCTACCTTTGTAAATAAAAATATACTACTTATATATACTTTCATTTTAGCCATACACAGTTCGTGATTTTACATAAATACTTTTGTAACATAGCACTTTTCCGTTCCTTTTATTTGTATCTTAGTTTCGGCATGTTTCACGATACAGCGAAAATCGGATGCCATCCTCGAATAGGGTCAATCGTTCACATAATGACTCCGACTTTTGGTGCTGACACCTTACAAGTTTGCTGGTCGAACTGTAGCCGCAAATATATTACACAATTCCTCGAGTAAGTGTCCAATTGACAGATTCTCTAACAATCCATTAATGCAATCAACTTTTTCATTGTCTCGCAGCCAAGGTCTCGGCAACTGTCTAGATGACACACCTACTCCTGTAAAGGAGTATGTTTACCCTGCTCTACCTCCGGGAGTGCTTTTCGATGCCGAACGACAATGCCGTTTGCAGTTCAATCTTACCGACTCCGACGTCAATGCGTCGTCGTGTACATCTATGACTGAAATCTGCTCAGCATTGTGGTGTAGAGTGAATGGCGAGTGTGTAACAAACATGCGGCCGACGGCACCGGGTACTAGTTGTGGTGATGGAAAGGTTGATTTTTAATGGCCAATATAGTAAAGTTACTATTTAGACAGTTATGATTTACGTGCGACTTTTGCATATTGCAGTGGTGCCAGAAAGGCGAATGTGTACCTCATGAGCAAGCTCATCCTGTCAATGGCAGTTGGGGTGAGTGGTCCGAGTGGAGTGAATGTTCGAGAGCTTGTGGTGGCGGCGTGTCTACACAGAAACGGGAGTGCAACAATCCGGTTCCGGCAAATGGGGGTCTCTTCTGCATTGGTGAAAGGAAAAGGTACACACACAATTACTTGGAATGACTTTCTAGATTATATGTCTCAATAATATTTGCAGGTATAAAATATGCAATCATGAACCGTGTCCATTGGGAGAAGTGAGTTTTCGTGCAAAACAATGTTCCAAGTATGACAATGTGTGCTATCAGGGAGCAACCTACAAATGGTTACCATTTTTCGATAAAAGTAAGTTACTAAGATGCAGAAAAATCCATACTCCCTTTTCCGCAATGGATAAATACTTAATTTGGGACTTCCAGAAAATCCCTGCAAATTGTTATGTACAGATGTCGACGATACGATCATAGCGAACTGGGGAGAAGTGGTGAAAGATGGGACGCCCTGCCGCGTTGGCACCAACGATATGTGCATCGATGGAATTTGCAAGGTGAGACTGTTGTAGTGTCTTTCTTGTTGAACCAATTAAAACGCTACACTGAAATATTGTTTTAGAAAGTTGGATGTGATTGGGCTGTAGATTCTGATGTGCAAGAAGATCAGTGCGGAGTGTGCGGAGGCAATAATGATCAATGTAAGTCTGTGAAGGTAAGTAAATATTGCAAACGATAATAAATAATTGATGTATTACAATTGCCAAGAAATGTTTCAGGAACAATTTGAGGAAAGTTTAAATGTAACCGATGGCTACGTGGACGTAGTCACTATTCCTGCTAAGGCCCGCCATATTATGATAAAAGAATCAAGAAATTCTCATAATTTCCTCGCCATATCCCGGGCGAATAGCAGCTATTTTTACCTAAATGGTGATGGCCTTATATCAATGCCAGGAGAATTTAATATCGCAGGCACAGAGAGCTTATATGATCGGATAGACGAACAGGAGAGCATCAAAATACCTCAACCAATTGAAGATGCTATAACGGTGCATGTGAGTTTCATATTTATTTTATTTGATAATATTTGTTTTAATTTTCTTCTACATTTTATTTTATTTTTTTTGTCTGATTTTCTTTAATTTTTTTTTTTATTTTACCGGTGAAATCTACCAAGATATTATTTGGCTTTATTTTTTATTTTTACTTTTTTTAGTTTTTTTTTTGTATCTTCTTCATAGTGTTTTTCGAAGTATTACAAGGTGGCGCAAAATTAATCATCAATTTCGGTTTAAAATAACTGTTGTCGGTTTGTATACTGCGGGTGTCTGATTTACTAGGGGCAAATATGATTGACGTACGACGCCATTTGCACAAATTATAAATCGGATAGAGTGATTAATTTTGCGCCACCTTGCATATCGTGTAAAGTTCGTATTTGCGGTTTTGAGCGTCTAATCCACTTCTTTAAAAAAGTTATAATATATGTACTTTATATTTATTTATTTTGACTAAAACAGTTTTTCTAGTTTTACTACACATTTTTTTCATAACGCACTTACACATGCAAGTGCATGTCCCCATGTGTTCATCGCAATAAATGAAAGTTTATCAATTGCCAGATAATAGTTCGCGGCGACGTACTGAATGCTGCAAGTATTCACTATGAATTTACTTTGCCTGCACTTAATAACACCAAAGGGAAAAAGTACTTTTGGAAGTTGGGTGACTGGACACAGTGCACCAGCAGCTGTGGCGGAGGAGTCCAATATCGGATAGCAAACTGCTATGAAGACGGTGAATGTAAGTAAAATACTGTTTCATGAGAGTGGCTTTGTTTGAATTTTTATACAATTCTGTTAAGTGACAAACGCTGGCGAGTTGTGTTGGACTTTTGCACAGAACAAACGACCAAAGCGACGCATACGAGCTTGTAATAGACACCAATGTCCAGAACACTGGTGGGCGGGTCCGTGGCAATACTGTCCAGTTACCTGCAAATGGTCAGAGGGAGTGTTGCCCGTGAGGCGGCGCACAGTCATGTGTCTCGATGAAAACGAAGTTGTGGTCCAAGACGACCGCTGCAATGATGCGCTTAAACCACCCGACATAGAACCCTGTAGTCATAATTTGCCTACATGTAAGGTAAGCGAGAAAATGGATAATTTTATTTTGCGAGTGCAAAACCTCTAAATCATTTGTTAAAAGGAAAATTCGTTTCCTTCTTCCAAACAAATGAAATGCTCAGATGATGTAATGTAGTTATTTATGCTGGTTTCTATTGATCAAACAATTGTACATATATTATATTTTTAATAAATCGCTGTAATCTTAGTCAATAAGAACATTGTACTTAAATAATAGTGAAGCTAAGCCTACGCTGCAATACTTTGCACAGAATCAAAATAGTATAAATTCCCATATATGTGTATGTATATTTATACGTGTATGTATATTAAAGACATAAATTATTCCTACAATTTACAATTTATTCTTACTCTTACAATTGTTAGACTATATTTGTGTATGTACATTTTTCGGAAGCTTAGAGTTAAAACGAGTTCACTCCATTTTGTAAAGGGTCTTTCAGCTGCCACACCATTAAAAATCTTTTCAGCATGACACATCTAGATGTTTGTTGTTTTAAAATGAAGTGAGCACGACTACTGGTAGAATCCGCCAAACAGTCGATTCATAAATGCTTAATTGCTGAGAACGTCGAGATATCCTTGTTGAAAGTTGTTCAGCAACACTTTGCGCTGCAGCAACACTATTCGCTTTAGAACGTGCAGGTCTGCCAGCCCTTTTTCTATCCTCCACAGAACCAGTTTCTTGAATTTTTTCACCAACCTTTGAATGGCCGACTCATTCAAATTTGTCATTCACACAAATTTTACGTTATGTTGTGCTTAAAGAGCGACCATTTTCAAATAAGATTCAATAATTTGAACGCTTTGTTTTATCGTGTAAAATATTACATCTGTCTACTTAACGAATTTGAAAGATGCCATAAATAAAAGGTACCCTCGAGGAATTATTCACTACTCACATCTAGGCGCCACTTTTGAAAGACCCTCTATCAAAAATAATACATCGTTTGCATTGAAATATATTTCACAACTTCGCTTCTTTAAAAAGTGATTGAGCCTTGTGGCTCAGAAACTCTAGGGAAGGAGGCAGGCTCAGGATACAAATTTGCGGTCCATGGCGCACAAGTAATATATAGGACAGTTCAAAAATAAAAATATATGCATATGTAAAGGGTTTTCAATAACAGGTGTTATTTATCTCTATCGAGAGATGATTAACGATTTTTTATGGCCGAATTGGATGATATCGATCTGGACAACGTTTATTTACAACAAGACGGGGGGACGTAGCGCCGAAGCACAAGCAACGAAACCATTGATCTTTTACGGGAAAAGTTTCCGGCCGTGTTATCTCTCGAATAGGTGATCACAATTGGCCACCGAGACCCTGTGATTTAAAATCTTGTGACTTTTTTCTTTGGGGCCACGTGTAAGAACAGGTCTACGCCAACAGCCCATGGTCGATTCAAGACCTCAAAGATGGAAATCGTGAGGCTATCGAGGACATAGGGCAGTCACTTTGCAATTCGGTTATGGAAAATTTCATGAAAAGGATATTGTCCTGTAAGCGTAGTCGTGGTGGTCATTTGCCTGATGTTATTTTCCACTATTAACGGCATACCTTGCTCTTTATAATGAAATAAACATCCGATCATTTATATTAAAAAATAGTATTTTTCTTAGAATATCAAAATAACACCTCTTATTTGAAAACCCTATATATATCTCTTCATATACATATATCATTGGAGCGTCATCCTTTTTAGTTGTTGGGCCAAGCTTCTCCGTGGATTTACGACGCACATTGCTATCTAGTATCGGGTGTTTTTTTTGCTGCATGAGAACTGTCGATATCGATAACTATGGTTTGACAGCTGAGAATTTGAGCAAACTGTGTTGACATTTCTGTTCAGTAAGGCTTGTCAAGTCACCATGGATCGTTTAATGCTTTAATGCCTTTTAATGCTACCAAATTATAAATTGTGGAAATTTACTTTAAAACAAATAAATCTGTTTGCGAAGTCAGTAAAGCCAAGTCGACACCGAAATGTCGATTCTTCGTCGTTCCCAACTTGTTGGCCTTTGCTCATCGACTAAGCGGAAAATTTTATAAGGATCTTGGCTTATATATATATATATATATATAATTGACGCTTAACCCCTTTATTAGGTGTTTAGCCAAGCTACTCCTACTATTTCTGGTGCGCGTCTTGAGGTTTTTCCACAAATCTAGCGACCTACAGCTTTAAGCCGACTCCGAACGGCAAATATTTTTTATGACGAGCTTTTTCATGGCAGAAATATACTCGGAGGTTTGTCATAATCCGTCGAAGGTCGACTCCTTTAAAAAAACGGCTTTCGTGCCTATTAAATACAGCCAGAATTGAACCCAAATGAACATCGTTTGCGTCGTAGTTTTGCTGATAGGGCTTATTTAGATTTGTAATTTAGATTTATTGGAAAATGTAAAGTAGTGAATTGGATCGATTGGACTGATCGAATGGACTGTGTAACTCGTAACCGCGGCGAACGTATGCCGGAAATCACATTTAAAAAATAAATATCATGAAATTATCTACCAGATTATAATAAGAAAAATTCATTCCAACAATATTTCTGGTTTGTATTATCATTTCAAGTTCTCAAGCTCTTAAAAAGCACCCGATATATCTGCATAACTCAGAGGTTAATAGGCTTTATTTCAGTTCAAGAAGTTAGGAAAAACTACTGATTTTCTAGTTTTTAGCAATGACAAATTTGGGAAGAAATGAACTTAACATCACTTCACACTAAGCTAACGGTATGTGTTTCAGTTATAATAATTATTTACGTTTGTGTGGTAATTTTGTAATGTAAGTATGTTTGTATGTAAGTATGTATAGTAATTGTATTGTTAATTATCTAATTGTTAATAAAACTCCACATCACATGCGGGAGCAATGCTTTGGGAAGCGTTCGCATTGATGTGCCCACCACTAAAATCGTGTGTTGTCCGGCATTTTGATAAAATGCGCAATTTTGTCTTTGGTCACTTTGTAATTGTGCATCCAGCGGCTACCTTTCCGTAGAGAGCCATCTATGCCATCTTTCCATACGCCTTGTGGTAAGTAAACTATCGGTTAAAATAATGGATTAACAACATTTGGAATAAATTTAAAGAAATATTATTAATAATACCTTCCCGTTCCTCCGAATTATTTTCCAAAATCGGTGCTACTATCAATTCTTCGCCCACTGAAAATTCATCGTTAACAACTAAACAAGCCGGATCATGAGGATCTAACATCCAAAGGGGTCGTACTAATGGCAGACCTTCGTTCATTGACTCGCTTAAATATTTTTTTAATATAGGTATTACAATTTTCTGTCGTATAGCCATTAACTCTTTAGCGTGGTCGGTTATGTAATCACTTTTATATTCAGACGGTAGATGACTAAATTGCATAGACGGCATAAAGGTCATCAATTGCATCCAGCGTAAGAAAAGGTTCTGTTCGGCAAGTTCCGGCTGACCTAACGAGTAAAAAGATACCATCTTTTTCAGTGTCCGGTTAACGTAATAGTCGCCTCCAATAGCGCCTGGTAGCACGAAGGGATACCCATTGACACCATAGTTTAAAACAATCGTCAGCAATTCGCGTAATCCCTCCCAGGAAGAATTTATCGGAGGAGTACTTAGGAAAGCGGGTGGTTTTGGCACAACACTTGCGCTGGAGACACCAATAAAACCAACACTTTCCATGCTGCTAGTGAAGATTTTTGAATACATATCGGGGTTATTAAGAGTCATTCGGCATTGATAGTAATGCGGTAAATTGTAGCCCGTGCCCAGGTCTAGATAAAAACTGTCCACTTGATAGTCCTCCTTCAACTTTTCCAGCCGCTCCCTTAACCATGGTATAGAAGCATTGTTCGTAATGTCCAATACGCCGGCACTTGATGAGCTTTTGTAGCGTGTAAGGGCCGGAATGCTGCGCTCCGAATGTCGTTCGTAGATGAGTAATTTGTTTTTGACGGCATCTTTGAAGTTTGGGCTATCCGTGCTGATGAATGGTTGTATTGTGAAAACAACTTTGAAGCCTCGCCGGTGCAGTACTTCAATGGTGTCTTTTAGAGTGGGAAAGCGCTCTTGATCAACAATGAAATCACCGATGTTTTTCTGCCAAAATTCATTTACTAAAATATGTCCTAATCTCATGAAACCCATTGCGATTACATCTTCCGAGTAGTTGTATATGGTTGTTTCGTTTATCGATGCCACCTCGCTTTGGAACGGTATTTTCCAGACTGGCTCCTCTATTAACGTATGTAAGGTGTAAATATCAGACTCTTTCAGCCCATCCCACAGGCTCTGTTGGGTCATAAGCATATGAAGGCTGCGCATGTCTTCGGTAGTGCAAATTTTATACGACAGCTCTGGATACTCTGTTAGGTGGTTGACGAATGTGAAATTATCGTTGCGTGCTCGTAGACAAAATCTATTCTCCGTTTGGTTGACAGAAATGTGCAATGGGGTATGATCGTCGACCTGCATTGCCACACCGATTGAATTGATGAAATAGCGTTTTACCCCGTTGCCAAACTGATGAACTTTTGCGTCACCACTACCAAATGGTGCATAATCAAAGTTTGCCGAACTTAGGGACCATTCCATGCCCTTGGTAAAACCACCGCCAAACCAAAGCCCGTTATCCCGCTTCAACTCATAGCAATCCGTTGGATAAATGCCCGAACCAAGTGCTTGCCACTGTATATTATAGCAACGGAATACATTCATGTTTTGAAAACTCATGTACAGTCGAGCTATGCCGTTCCATTCTAGACAAACGCTGCCATCATTTTTCCGCTGGTCTTCCAGGCAATAAAATGGGATGCTGTCCGAACCAATGGAGATACCCAACTTTCCTTTTATCATTTCCTTGTCTTCGTGACTTAAAATACTGAAAGTACGGTCCAGTGAACTGAATTTGATTTTTTCAAAATACGACCGCGTTAAGATCTCTCGATGATACGTGATGTAAGCATATCCAATCTACAAAGAAGTGCAGGTAAATTAAAATATATTAAGCAAGATGAGAGCTGTCTTCGACCATGCCGAAGGCTTAATAACTTTCACGAATAAGAGAATATACAATAACTCTATTTAGACTAACAAACTCGAATTTTCCAAAATATTTCCTATTACCAAGAATATGTTATGTCTATAGCCTGATAAATCCAACAGCTTCGGATGGACATTATCACTTGACTTAGCCCTTTGTCCAGACTATTTAATTACATATTGAAATTTAAATTTGGAAAAGGTGAGACAAGAAGTACAGAAAGAATAGTAACTCCCAAATACCTCAGGCTAAAAATATCCGCCAGTTTGAGAGAACGAATTTTACTCATATCAAAAGCGGAACACTCACAGAGAAAATGCTCAGTACTATTCGGCTCCTCTAAGCAAGACGGGTCCTTAATGATTCCAATGGTGGTCATGACCACCATGGGTTATGTCCAGTAATAATACCGATCATCAACCGAACGGTACCAAGTTCTAGAAGAAAGTTCGACCGTTTTCTGTTCGGGCTTGTTAAAAAACACTTTGCAGTTCTACAGCGTTCTAGACCGGATCATTGCTTTTTATATAACTTACATACATAGTCGCTGATCCAATTCATGATTCCTGTAAACCAATTTCCGATTATTGGCTCTAGCTCCTGTGAGGAAACCGCTGATCCGCAGTTGGCCAATTCATCGGCAATTTTCTCATTATTTAGTACTCACAGGCTGATATATGCGAATATCGCTTGTTCAAGATATTACAGACATCGCTAAAATTTATTTCAATAAAAGAAATTGGACACCCCGCGTCATTTTTTACTCGTAACCTATTATCAAAATGGTGAGTGAGAAGGTTCGAAAATATCGTTATTTGGCAATATGGCGATTTGAATTGGCCAACAAGGCCATGCGACTTGACGAAATTCGAAGATAAAATTGAGTCAAATGCGTTGCCAAACTGTCGGGAAAAATATTAGCGAATGAACCAATACGAATACTCCGTGTTACAATAAATACAGCAGGTATCTTCAAATAAACCCTGCGAATCTTTTCATATTTCAAAAATATGAGGCCTTCATGGGACACTCTTTAAAAAATTATACCGAGACAAACACGTATTGTTTATAACGGTACACTCTTACCAGGAAGACGATGATAAAAAATAGTATCGTGACGAAAATCTTGATTTTGTAGTCCTTAGTTTCTCGTTTCTTTTTCCGTATCATTTGGGGGAATGCCTTGAATAATAAAGATAATTATTTAGTTGATGCGTATTTTGAAAACATAAACTAAAATAAAGAGACTTTAGCAACTACTTACATTCATTTTTTCTCGCAGTAAACTCGCTAATGAATTGATGCTTGTTATCGATGCCTGGTTGCTAGCCAAGCTGTGGGTATCGAAGTCACTGGCAATCATCTCTTTGCTATTGAGGCGTAGTGCGGGTAGAGGTGCAATCGAGGCCCGGCGACGACTTCGAAATGGATCACTGCATTGAAGATGTATTGCTTAGTAACGTGAATTCAACGATACATTCAGAAATACAGATTTATAAAATTAATTATAAAAAATTTAAGAACAGGAAGGCCTTTTGCTTTTAAAACTTTGTGTAAAGTATTTAAAACTGATATTTTACATTCCTTGTTGTTCACAACGGTTGAGTTTGGTTTATAATTCTACTGCCTCGGATTAAAATTCTGTGCGAGCTGATAGGTAAAGGTACCGGGGGGAAATTGTAATAGAAATTTGAAAGCTTTTCAAATTATTTTATTTTCATCGTTTCTGCGGACTATTTCATAACAATAACAAGTGTATGTATATATTTATTATATTTACCTCTATGCGATAGTAGAAAGGATGTCCTAAAGCATTCGTCATGCTAAGCAAAAGGGGATTATTCCATAAGAATATTCGGCGTTAACAAAATCAACCTAAAACAGGAAACCAAAAAATGGATCCAAATAAAAACCGGGGAATACTGGAACGGCGCAAATGGCTCCAAATCACTCCAAAAAGTTCCTAAATTTTAATAGCAACAGAGTAAAATCTGCTCTAACCCTATATAAAAAGGGCCTTAGATTACTCTGTGGAGTACTTACAGGCCACTTTGCCTGCAATACACATTTCGATACAATAGGACTATCTAGCACATGTTTATGCAGGTTCTGCTTTGATGTAGAGGAGTTCATGGAACACTTGCTCACAAATTGTGAAGTATCAAGCCAGAGGAGACACAGAATCCTGTGCTTGTACCTACATACTAGAGTATGCAGACTTGAAAATGCTTCCTCCTAAAGAGCTGGTTCGATTCCTCGCAATACTAAATAATTACAATTAAGCATTTACGGGCGCACAATAGATCAATCTGGTCGCTGTGCATAAAGGCCTTAGTTTAATTCTTTTATAACAAAAACCTGAAAAAATCTAATTGCCAACCAAACCTGATCCATCGACTCTTCCATTTGGAATTCAATAACTGAATCTGTCGAGGCTGTGATCGGTAAGAGTAACTAGAAAGGGGTAATACACTATTACTTTATTTCCCTATTATGAATGAGATTATGATTTAACTCTGCATATCGCCATTTCCACAGAAATGTCAACCGAAGCCAAAAAATTCAAAATCTATTAAATTATGTTGTTTTAACATATTTTTACAGGGAATCTATCAAATGTAACTAATGTAAACAAATTTTACATTTGTACATACCACATTTTGAAATATTCGAAAGCAAAGTCGAACCAGTGCAAAAGTTCTGTTTTAAACATTTCTGTTGCATGTTTTGTTTTGATTAATGATCTTGATGAGGAATATTATGCCGTGATATTTGCTTTTTTAAATCTCGGTTTATAAAGAAGAGAATGTAAGAAAAATGTAAAAGGAACGATGCGATTGCCAATTACGGTAAATTTTTTCTTTGATTTACCGTATAACTCGATGTCGCGTGCGACATTGAAAAAGAACATTTGTTATCAGTGAGTCGAAGGTATTTGTACAATTTGCATCAAATATTAGTAGCAAATAGATATTTTTATTGCTAATTAAATAAACAAAACTTTGCTGGAAAATAATCAGCGCTTTGCTCTTTTTATATTACTTATTTAAAGCTTGTAGCGTGCGACATCGTAAGTGTAAAATGTACAGATTCAAAATAAATTTTCTTCGAAAATATCTTTATTAGTATATGTAAATACAAAATATAAAATTTTTGAATGTAGATGAGTAAAATCGGCGGCGAGAAAAATAAGGCGAACTGTAAACGGTGGAGAGAAAGGTTAAAGGATGATGAAACAAAATTACAAAACTATAAATTAAGAAACAAGGAAAGAATGCGGAAAGCTAGACAGACGAGGAGAGCACTAACTGAAGGCAAAGAAGATATAATTCAAGAAAAAAGGAAATATAATCGCATACGACAACGAGAGAGGCGCCAAAAACTCTTAGAAAATGGAATGTCATATGCACGTCAAAGCCAAAACGCATCTTACGAATGTAGACAAACCTTGACGAAAGCTGTTAAAAAAGTGGAGAAAGGGATACCAAAAGACATGCACAGAAGGCTAAAAGTTCTTGAAGTCCTGGTAAAAAAATATAAGCAGTTTGAAGAAGAAAGGAAAAACGTTAACCAATCCAGCAGAACCGTGGCAGAAAGCCTAATTAATGCCATCAATGCTTTTTATCAGAATGATAATATTAGTATGCAAGCTTCGGGAAAGAAAGACACTTATAATGGTGTTGAAGGCAAATTAGTAGCTAAGCGCTTTATGTTAATGACGGTGTCTGAATCATATGAGTTGTTTAAAAAAAAATTTTCCAGTAGAGGTAGGCAAATCAACTTTTTTTAAAATGCGACCTCGCCATGTCCAGTTAGTGAATAAAATGCCGCACAATATGTGTGTTTGCATGTATCATGCAAATTTCGGCTTTCTTTTGGAAAGCTGCTCGAAAAGTATTCCATCTTTTCCCAGAGATTTTGAAACATTTCTTAAAGCAGTTTGCTGCGATATTCAGAATGAATATTGAATGCAAGTAACTGTAAGAAGTGCCGAACAGTATATAGTATATAAGATTAATATAATATACTTATTTTTGTTTTTCTTAATTGAAGATATTTTGTTAAGTTTATAACTTTGGTTGTGAAAATAAATATATTGAATATATTAAAAATCATTTATAATCATCTTTTGCATGTCTAATTACATAAAAAGTAAAAAAATAAACATAAAAAGTATGATGGAACAAAATGTCGCATGCGACATGTCGCGTGCGACAGTGATTAAAATTAAATAAAAAATAAACTACTTAATATTTTCGAATAAAATAAAAAACATTATTAAGATACATCAATGCATAACATTTAAAAATTAGTCGCATTAATATATTTCTTCAGGTTTCGCTGAAAAAAGTGTTTGACTTTTTTGCTTCGAAAGCGACTTCTGTTTTTGTCGCATGCGAATGGCTTGATTTTTTGTAATTATCTTGAAAACGAACAATTTCCCAAAATCAAGCTTAACACCAATCATAGTGCTAATCAAGTGCTATAGCTTTCGCCTTTTGTCAAAATAAAATAATGTTTTGGTATATGTTTTTTTTCACTTTGAATGCGTACGAATGTCGCATTCGACATTGGAGAAATGCCCATATCTGTCTCTCTAATGTCTACCATTAATTCTCATTTTGTACAGTCTGTGTCAGAAAAAAAGAACCGCGATTATTCATGAAGTATAAAAGATATATGTATATTTAAAATTTTTTTTACATAAAAGAATGTACAAAACTACGAGTCGCAATTACTCAATAAGCTGTGTGGTCTCCATCGTTGTCGAGTGTAGCCTGACATCTTCTCGGCATGCTTTGAAGCTTTTCTGCGTAGCTCGTCGACAAAGAGGACCAGATTTTGCGCACGAGTTGCTGTAAATCGTGTGTTCATAATTCCCCACAAATTTCAACTCGGGAAGGCCAGTCCATTACTGTGACACCATTTTCTTGTTTCCACAAAAATACCACCTCGAAACGCTTCGCGTACTTCTCACTCATTTTTGTTAGGTTGCGTTTACGGGAAAATTTCGAACGACACTAACCTGAGCTATCACTGGCGCCGTAGCCCTTCAGTGGGACTATTATGCAGCAAAAACCAGAACGAAATATATCTCGAAGTTACAAGAAAAATACAGGTTATTTTTTCTGACACAGACTGTATGTTCCTGACTATTCTGCCTATTCCTATATGGTATTTATCTCTAAATTTATTTTAATGATATTAGATTTCATTTTCATTTAAATTTAAATAATAACATTTTCTACATTGTTAGTTTTATGTTTCGCATTAAATTTTAGTATTAAAAATGCAAGCTACATTTCCGCTAATAATAATAATAAAGCTATTTTATTGGGTTCGTAAATGCATCATAATCGAAGTGGTTTTCTATTCGATTGCCCAAATCTTAAAACTTTACTTTAAAAATTTCTTACCTTATTCGCGAAATAGAAACCGAAACTTTCAGTGATTGGGTTCTGAGAATCGGCTGCTGTCAAGCGATATAAGGGGAAGATATATGCGTTTTTTTTTAATTTCACGTTTTTACTGTTTTCACTTTGCCAACCCCTACATCTTTGAGTATGTACTCGTACATATGTAAGTATGCAGAGTGAAAGTACCAGTTTTTACACTACTGTAAACATACGGTGGCCGCCGTAGCCGAATGGATTGGTGCGTGACTACCATTTGGAATTCACAGAGAGAACGTAGGTTCGAATCTCGGTGAAACACCAAAAATTAAGAAAAACATTTTTCTAATAGCAGTCGCCCCTCGGCAGGCAATGGCAAACCTCCGAGTGTATTTCTGCCATGAAAAAGCTCCTCATAAAAATATCTGCCGTTCGGAGTCGGCTTGAAACTGTAGGTCCCTCCATTTGTGGAACAACATTAAGACGCACACCACAAATAGGAGGAGGAGCTCGGCCAAACATCCAAATAGGGTGTACGCGCCAATTATATATACATATACAATATAATATACGGTTACTATGTAAGTGTACATACATACATTTGTGTCACAGAAATTAAAATTTAGATTTTTTTATTTCTGGTAAATAAGATGTGAAGTTATAAAACCAAATATTACATTTATTACAAGCTCAAAACCAGTTATGGAAAAATGTTAAAAAATAAAAAAAAGCTCAGACGTCAATTACAATTATTTAAGTAAATAACACATTGAAATCAATTTGGTCGGCGATTTTATTTCACTGCGACAGATTTTGCCCACGCAGTATAAATAGTTATATACTCATACATACATATGTATGTGTTGTAGTATGTATAAATGCATGTATAATGAACGTATATGAATATTAATTATATTAAAAATTTACAGTAGCAATCGGCAATCAGCTATTAATTCTAACCGAATTAAGGCCGTACTCGCTACTTGTACACTTGTATGTGAATCGTCGTTCTTTATTGACACTAGCAGACCTCTCAACGTATTGTTGGACCCTCTCATGATCTCTCACACGAACCACTCGGACAATGATTTCTATATTCCTCATATTAATTAGCATAGCTGTTTGATGTAGGCGTTTGCACAGCAAATCTTGCGAACAAAACGAAAGGGATGGAGAGTCGCTGGCTTCTGTATGCGGCCATGAAAAATGGAGAAAAACAGCCACCTGTGGCTCAGTTTGATACTGAGGATGAGCTTCACTCATCCATTCATAATACTTCGTCTTTGCCGTTTTATTTTTACTGTTTAACTAATAATAACAAATATATGTACATATGTATGGGTCAGCACGTACATATCTCTTTGGAGCAAATCAATTCTAAAATTGTAAATGTGTATGTATGTACTTATTTGAAGTATGTTTAAACACAAGTTGCGCACAAGCCGGTTTTTAAACGGTTAAACTTATTTCTCGATCGTTTCTTTGCATTAAATATTCCTCTCCACAATGAATATATTAATATTTCATATTCAATTAGTAATAAATAAATGCAAATTATATACCTGTTTAATATTTCGCGCTTTATCAGATAACTGGGGCGGAGATTTATGTATGTTCTTATCGCTTCTGAATTCAGCCGCGCACTGAATGTCGGTATCTCCCAAGAATATATTCTCTACATCGTGGGTATCTCCTCTAAATAAGATAAATGCTCTGCCTTAGTGGGTACAGATTATTTCTTACTATATAAAGATAGCAACTTTTATTAATCCACTTGCATTCAAAAGTACTCCTAAAGCCAAAAGTACGCTCAAATTCTCGTGATTTATTGTAATTTCAGCATGAGTGCATACATATACGTTACGTATATGAGTATGTACCCAGCAGGGAAAATCTTAACTAGGGAAACATATTTTTGGCTCAAAACTACTGCGAATTTGCCAATAGCGAACTCCTTCGCTACTCTTGTTTTGAATAGCGAAAGCGAGATCTGTCTTTCAAGTGGAACAGTGTCAAAGCAGAGAAACAAAAGTAAACGAACGCTCCTCTCTCACTTTACGGTGTTTTATACATAGTTTTAGGTTTTGGGAGTGCAATAAATGTTTTATTCTTAAAGGTTTACTTAATTTTTCGAACTTAACCCCAATTCTGAATTATCGACACTTCCTAAAACATCGTCTTGTAAAACTCATTAGTTGGTTCAGAAAAAAGGAAGGTGAAGTACTCAGTAGTGATATTAATTTCAATAGAAGCACAGCAGGTGGGTGTGAGTGGTCTTTTCTGCAGGGCATATACATATATATATATATGTACAAATACATATGTATGCATGTAAGACTGTACCTTCAAGTCAGGGGTCACCATCATCAGCGAACGTACCACTCGTCACTGAAAAATGCATATTTCGTTCTACGACATATCTGTATGATCGAGGAATATATAAGGAATTTTAATAAACTCAACACCACCCAAAAAGATGTCATGGTGGAGTATATGATGGCCAACAAAGACTGAAATTATGAATTTAAGTTTTCAGTGGAAGATTTTTGAGTTTATAATTTGTTTTAGATATTATTTTATTTAATTTTTTATTATTTAGTATTGAAGTATTTATAACTGACGAAACATTTTATGCGAGAAAAATTGCATAAGTGCTGGACCTTTTATTTCACTTTGAGAATGGTACAAAGGCTTTCCATTTGACTTAAAAAATATTTTAAAAACTATTTACAAGAATACACATATACATACAATATGTGTCCACATATTTTCAGTTTCTTGAAAAATTCAATAAGGAATATCTTATTTGATCTCTTGTTATTTGGCCGTTTCAGGAATCTGAGCTGGAATAACTAACCATTCACATATTTACGCTGTGTTTGGGAGTGCCGAAGGATTGCTCTTTTCTGTTAGCTGCTTCCGCACTGGTTTTCCATCTTCATCAATTTCACTAGAAATCATATATAGAAGCAAAGCCGGATCAATAGTTATATTTTACAACAGTTTTGACATTGTCGTTATTGTAACCTAAAAATACGACCCAAAGCATTGTGGAACTTGAAAACTATTGTGAAGTGAAAATAAGTTACGATTCGTTTGCAATCCTTATTTTGGACTGCGATTCAGCATATACGATTGACGTATCACGTAATTTTCTTTCGTATAGTTGTTGAACATTTCACGGATGTGATGATTTGACCTCAGGTCTTCACATATAGTCGTAATATATGCTGCGATTTGGTGTAACCGCAATTTTCGGTGAACGGACTTATGCCCGTAGCTCAAATGTCATTCGACTGCGATTTGAAATTTATAGAAATACATAATGTTTTTACCTATCCTTAGGTGGAGGACTCGTAACGCACCTCCTTTTTATGAGAAACTTTTTTCATGCCAAAAATATATACATTGCAATTGTTTGCGAGGAGCGACCGCTGACTTTTTATATGAATTGGTGTTTGGTGCCCGGGAATTCGAACCCGTGCACTTCCGAGTGACATTCACGCACCAACCCATTCGGACCCCGCGGCCGCCGTATGTTATTATCAGAACAAAAATAAATCTCCGAAATCAATCAATGCATTTTGTAGCAAACAAAGCAGATTACTCATATTCCTTAGCCGCCCTCTAACAATTCGCAGATTATTTCCACTACTTTCCTGATAAGAATATGCTTAAAAAAATTATCTCGTCATCTTTTAAATGACCTATTAATGTTTTAAAATTTAATATTTCACATTTTTTTACAAACATTGGCATTAGGTCTGTTCATGAAGCAAATAGTTTGTAACAATTCTTATCAATTATCAAGTTTTGGTGTTCATGTAACCAAAAAACTTGCAAAGTAGAGGACTGTGAAAGAGCAAAATGACATTTCGTTTTGAGGGGAAGTTGCAAGTTTTTACTGTACACATTTTTATTTGTAAGAATTTGCAAGTGAGAAAAACAGCCCAGGGATGCTGATGACCACTCTATGTAGTACTTGTTTATTTTTTGTGAAGCCAACTTCGGGTGGCGCTTGGGGCATATATACTTGCTTAAATGTGGCGTTAGTGTCTGACAACTCCCCATAAGTTTAATCAAGGCTTCACCCAGCAAATTATGTGTATTTGATTCATACGTCCGAAAATTTTGCACGCGGTGTAGTGGTGAGTAACTTAAACCTGTCCAAACCATCAAGGAACTACCTCCGAAGTTTCGCTTGGTAGAAAAACACTTGGGATCCTTCAAATCATGCTAATAGTAATAGTAAAACCGTCAGGATCATCGAAGTCAACTTTTTTTTCTCTCTAAAGTTGCGTGACTCCATCAACGTGGGTTTTGACTTAATTTTTTTCAAAACTAGTGAGGTAGGGTACACTAGACAGGGCTAGTTTACTGGGGCGGCAGCCCTTGGTCGAGAAAAACCCGAGTCATTCCGGTAACGTAGAACCGGCTGCCATGGGAATGTTTCAAGTTACCTGGCTTCAAAACTAGTCGATTACTACGGTTAAAATTTGTTGAACGCGGCGTTTGCACACTGATAAGTTTCTATCCGTTGCATTTATTTTTTTAGACCACCCCGAATAATAGCGGAAGTTTGTTGCGCAAATAACTTTTGGTTATAATTGTTTAACTGTTTGTGTTTACTTTCCTTAAGTTTTGCGATATTATCTATTGCTGAGTATGAGCGATTCAATTTAATGGCAATTTGTCTGTTAGTCATGCCAGAGACCTTGTAGTCGTAGACCTGAGCCATTTTTTCACGTGTAAGCGCTTTTCCTTTTGCCATGACGACTTTTTGTAAGAATTTATGGCGTATTGAAATGTTTAAGAACTAAGTGAAATCAATGCTTTAAAGTTACGTGTAGTTAATGGATTTTATACTCAGCTTACTCATTTGCAGCTGTTTCTGGCTGACTTTAGTGGAATTTCGCAGGGAAATTAACTCCCAGACTCCTTTAATTCAATTTCGCAGAGTGTAGATTATACTAATATTAGACTATACAGATAAGACTGAAGTGAATGAAGTAAGTTGTTTCAGCATGTGTTCAAAAATTCTTTGTTAAACGCAAAAATATTAAAATAAATTTATTTTTCCCTCCTAGTGTTACTTGTAGTAAAATTTTTGTTAAGAAACCAGAATTAACTAATGCTTAGTGTTTCTATTTTTTTGCTGTTTACTGCATATCTATTTCAACTACATACATACATATGTATGTGTGCATATTATGTTGTAAGTAATAAACAGTTAAGTTTATCAACCTGAATGTCGAGCTTTTTCTCTTGACGACAGCTATCTTCGCCGACGACACAGTATTAATTACGTCTGATAGGAATATAAATGTTACTTCATCGAAGTAACAAAATCTAATTGACACAATGTTGACTTGGCTTGCAAAATGGGGAATCCAAGTAAACGCAGACAACTGTATTGGGTACTCAACAAGGACTCAAAACTGTCAGTATACAAAAAACTACTAATATCTAAGACCATGATAACACCCATCTGGAGATATGGCATAGAACTATGGGGGGCAGCATGCCAATAATATACAAATAATTCCACGACTTCAATCAAAAATCTTAAGGACTATCGTAAATGCGCCCATGTATATAACAAATGAAGACTTACACCGCCACCTAAAAATTGATCCCATAAAAGGCGTAATCCAGAAGTACAGTACGAAACAGAAATTAAGACTAAGACGAATAAAAAAAAAAAAAATAGTTTATCAACCTGAATGCCGAGCTTTTTCTACGGTATCTACCTACATAAACGTTGAACACCGACAAATGCCAGATTTTTTACATAAAGCTTTTACATGGCGGAAATGCACTCGAAGGTTTGCATGTTGAATATCCGTAGGGAAAATTCTACTTTACCTTGACCGCTTTTTCTTGTTTGCGTTACGAATAACCCAATTTAAAGAAATTCCATCTTAGTACTATACTTTGATGCTGAATCCATCTAATAATGCGGACTGGCATACAGTGACATTCAAAATAAATACTTTCATACATCGTATACACAAATAAATTCATAACACATACCGGTATTTTCGATAACTGCTACTACATTCTTCATCGTCGCTTTCTTCATCCTTCTGGTTTATTGATGAGATACTCCTTTCGGGCACAGTTAGGGTAGTAGAACCACAACTATCCTCGTTTATCTATGAAATGAATAAAGACATAATTCCATGAACTCTTCATTTTAGCATAAATATAAACAAATATGCACATATAAATGAGTATTTATTATATATATAATATATAATGTTCGCGAGGAAATTGTTTTCTACTGCTGACTTCAGTTCACTGTTTTTTCGGATGATGAGGTCATTGAGGGTTGTTAAAGATTAAAAACTCTTCTCAAGCTTATGTCGATGGTCTTTCTGTAACGTTGCTTAAAAATTGTGACTTTATGGTGCAACCTTTAAAACTATTTTTTAATAAATCCTTGGCTAAAGGAGTATTTATCAATGACTGGAAACTGATATCAGTGACTCCAACTTACACAAGCGGCAATTAGATTGCCACGCGGGCTTTCAGAGTGGGTTCTAAATTGACGCGATCTACACAGACTTCTCTGAAGCCTTCGATCAAATCTCGCATACGCTTTTAGTAACTAAATTGGCGTTCTGGTTTTCATTCGTCTTTCGATGCAATGCATTCGATCTTATTTAATAAAGAGGGACAGCGCAGTAATTATCGACGGGCTTCTTCGAAAGAGTTTATAGACACCTCAAGTGTACATCATTGTAGTATTTTGTACATTTTGTAAGACGTCACTCTTCGCACTACACTGCCCATATCCGCTAAAGATTTTATTCTCTGCGTCTGTTTAGCTCAAATTATATTACACTGATTTTATTTGGAGGCCCTATCATGAATTCCATATAAACCGAGTGCAAAGGGTTCAAAAAAGTTTTCGTTTCGCACTCGCATTTCATTCAATTTCTCAAACGCGAAACATACAATTCCCGCTGTCGATTGATTAGTCTTTTCCTATTAAGTGACAGAGGCACTCTTGAGGCAGTATCATGATCTCGTTAATGGCGAAATTGACTGTCCGGTTCTTCTAGACAGAATACAGTTTAATGTTCCTCGCAGAAACTTTACTCGTTTCAAAAATTTTCGCGTTTGCTTTATATAGAGCTAATGCGTCACTCGTTAGAACGTGGTCTGACTTTAATTATCTCGCAAACTTTTTGGATTTGGACCTTTCTGCGACCCAACAGTTCTTTCAAATGCAATTAAAAAATTACTTTCTATGTGAAAAATCCAACTAATACTTCGAAAATGTTTTATATATTGTTAATTCCTTTCAATTCAATTTTAACTTGCATATATGTTTTAGAAATTTAATGGTTTCTCTTTTTAATCAATCTTTTTTTTTTTTTGAATTGATTTTTTCCCAAATCACTTTAAGTAAATAATTCTCCTTTTATCACAAATGGCGTACAAGTTAAATATAAAAATAAATAAATAAATTTGTGCATTACTTTCGAAATCCACGTCAAACATTTTTCTTTGTCAAATATTTTCATGTGAAAAGATTTATGTGACAAGCTGTATGTATATGTGACTATAATTTAATTACTCTCTTTCACTTTTAAATAGCGATGGCTTAATTGAATTGAACTTTCCGCTAAAACCAGCAACATTCTTGATATACTGCTTTTAATCAACTGATGTTGAAATTAAAAGCTGAGTTTAGAAAGCCAGTGAGTGTGAATTTAATTACAATATTTGTAATTAATAGGTTCGAAAGTGTGCGTGAAGAGAGCGCCATACAAACTGAATTGTTGCGAAAACTGACAAATGCGTGCTCAGGGCCGTAACCACTAAGGGACAATCAGGTTGATACTCAAGGGACCAAGGCGATGGAAACTTTGAACCATAAAAGGACCACAACCATAGAGGCTCAAATATATCTAACCATTTAAAATTAACTTACATAGCTTTGCCTAATGTTTCTAGAGTTTTTTAAAAGCATATATTTTCACCCTCATTTTGCGGGTTTGGCTTAGGGTTAGATATAATAGATCCAAAATGGACTTTATAAAATCTGATAATCGAAAACTTTGAACTGTACAATAAATTACATATTTTACTGTGTCACTGAACTCTGTCATTTGCTAGTCTTTAAAATCAAAATTAATCAAAATTCAATCCATTTTTCATTGATTAAAAAATCACATTAGATTTCAACAAGAGTT
Organism: Anastrepha ludens; assembly: GCF_028408465.1. Taxonomy (NCBI): domain Eukaryota; kingdom Metazoa; phylum Arthropoda; class Insecta; order Diptera; family Tephritidae; genus Anastrepha; species Anastrepha ludens. The sequence continues at coordinate 2,866,343 of NC_071499.1, read as the reverse complement.
GACAAATTTGTTTGTTTCTTGCGTTCGTGGATTTATGCATATTTACGTGCAACGGTTGGTATAAAATACACGTAAATGTCTTGTTCAAGGAATATCATGCATTGTACCCGAAGAATAAACATACATTTTGTCGTTGTTATTGTTGTTGTATCAGTTCATCAAGGTCTGCCTGTACGGTGTAGACACCTCTGTTTTTATCTGATTCGCTTAAGAAGTTCTCCGAATCTAAGGCCGCCCATATTTGCTTTTGTGTCGAATACAACGATCCCAAACTCCAACCCTGTGGGTGCTACATATATATTTTTTACTCCATTAAAAGAAAATATATTTTGATGATAAGCTATTGATGTGCACAGGATTTATAGCGTCATTGCTATTATATATATACATATGTATGATACTTATACACCTTATAAACTTACATATGTATACGAGTATATTTCAAATCAGCAATAGTGAATTCAATCCATTTGTATACAACACGTGCATGTGTACATACTCGTATTAGGTCGGACTCGTTTTTGTTGTTTCATCGAGATCGATGCCTCTGTGCGAAAGAAGCATCAAATAATGGAAACAGTTTTTTTCTAAAGCGGTCACCGCTGGGCTAACAATGTCAACGCTTCCAGTGCATTTCTGCCTTGAAAAAGGCACTTGTAATATATATTAAACACGGGTAAATTATATATAAACATGGTGAAAAGAATTCAGAAGATGTGCCCAAGATCATAAAATGGTGCGAAATAAAATAAATGTGCGGGACTCTCCTCTTAAAACTAGCAGTTTTCATATCGAGCAGTTTTCAACTGAAGCATAAATATAATGATAAAAATCAATTGCCGATGGATGTATTCGACGTATTTGCATATATGCACTTGTATATATCAAACAATATGTATGTGTGTTGAGTACAGAAATCTATTTAACAATTGGTACCACATATGAAGTGATCACTGCTAGATAAATTACTCAAAATATTCTAAAAATTTTATAGAAACTTTAAACTACTTTATTTATTTATTATTAAGGGAGAATGGGGAGTTTTGAGACGGGTTTTGTTTTTGGACCCGTATTACTCAAAATCTTAATATTCTGCATATGTCAACGATGGAATCTTTAGTCAATGAATACTGGAAGCTATTGGTATGGCCTATTTAACAAAACTACAATTTTCCTTAAAATTAAAATTGTATATAATCATATAAAATATAATACAAAATACAAAAATGTGGGGAGTTGTGAGACACCATGGCTTAAATCAATAAAAATGACTTATTTTAGTTGTTAGTTCTTTATTAAGATGAAAAATAAAAAAGAAAAGACAATTGTTATAAAAAAGTGTATAAAAAATGCAATGCCATCAATCTGATGATTCGCAGTGAGAACATGTATAATAACCAGTTCGTAAATTGGCGCACTTTAGGTGCACAGCTCGATCGCATACATTGCAATGAATGGAGTTGTTTCTGCTTAACTTAAAACAATAAAAACTCAAATTTAATGAATGAATATTACATTATATTGTTTCTCTTATTCATTTGTTAATTTGCCCGATTTCCAATTGCTTTCTATACTTTACAACTAGTTTTTATATATGGTTACGTAAAAAAAACCAAATTTTAAAACTTTTTCATCATTTTTCTTTTAACCCTTAACGGCCGAAAGGCCCAGCTACGGGGTCATAGTATCATACTTATGCGACATAAAACGAAAGGCCTCAATACCGGGACATGAAAATAATTCAGTTTTCATTTCATTTATTTATCATCCCTGTAGTTTTCTTTAACAAATATTGCAACTTTGTACATCCCTGGTTTTTGATCATATAAAATTATAAATCAAATAAATATATTGAACTCATATCTAAATAAATCAGTTTAAATGTTTAGTTTACGTTTTCATCCTTATAAACGTTTTAGAATTTCATCTAATTTTCTGTCGTCTTATGGGCGAGTATTATAAAATAAGTTCTCAGCCGTTAAGGGTTGATATGTCTTATTAACAGGTAAATAAATCTATTTCCATTGCGAAACAATCTTTTTTCAACGTAATAAAGAGGTCATGCAGTAAAGGGTTAATTCTAAAATCCTCGTTATTTCTTAAATTGTGCGGTTGCATTTCTCCCACATATAAAGGGTGATCAGATTGAAAGTACTTTTTTCCATAGAGATTTTTGACAGATCACGAGTGACTACTGTCAAACTAATTACATAATCTGTTCCAGTATTCATTGACATTTCATCAGAAAGACTTACCCCTCAACATCGTTTACAAATCGTACAATTGTATTACGAAATCCACGCTCTGTGAAAAGTGTTCATCGCGCGCTCAGGCCAACTTATGGTGTACAGTGATGAGGCTCATATTGGCTTAATGGCTACTACAACAAGCAAACTTACCGTATTTGGGCTGAAGAGCAACCCGAAGCAATTCCAGAACAGCCATTACATCCATTGAACACAACCGTTTGGTGCGGTCTATGGGCTGGAGGAATCATCTTCAAAGATATCACACCTTCGGACTTTTATTTGTGTGGGTATGTAAAGTCGAAATGCTTTGTGGATAAACCACCTTCGATTGAGGTATTGGAAGCCAACACTACAAAAGTTATTCACGAGATACCTACCGAAGTCCTCCAGCGCGTCATTCAAAATTAGTGTTTACGGATGGCCGAATTAAATATATACCGTATGAGTCAAAACGGGAAAAGCTATGCAGAAATAGCTGAAATGATGACGTGCTCCCGGAAAATGGTTTATATTGCTCTTAATTTAGTTATAATATTTAGTTATAATGCTTGCAATAAACTAAGATTCTGGTCTACAGGTGTCCAGAAAGCTTGTAGGAAGGTGACTTAACGAAGCAGAAAAAACAAGTCCTCTCAAAAAGACATATCAAACACCGACTTTCCTTTGCAAAAGCCCACAAAGACAAATCTATTCAGTTTTGAAAAATGTACTTTGGACCGACAAAACCAAAATAAATAAGATGGGACCAGATGGGAAACTATTGTACGTCGTCCAAAAAATCAAGCGCTAAATCCTAGGTTCACAAAAAAGACGATTAAACACGGCGGCGGAAACATCATGGTTTGGGGAGCTTTTTTCTGGCATGGTGTTAGGCCGATTGGTCGCGTGGTTGGTAAAATGGATGATTTCAGTATCTGGATATACTCCAGAATAAAATGGAGCCATTTGTGTTTGAGTTTATGCCATTAAATTGGACATTTATGCAGGACAATGATCAAAAGCATACTGCAAAGACAGTGAAGCAATGGCTCATAAGAGAAAAAATTAATGTACTGGATAACCCGGCGCAAAGCCCTGATCTCAATCCAACAGAAAATTTGTGGAATAACGTTAAGGTCAAATTCGCTAACATAAATTTTAGAAATGTTGATGATTCGTGGGCCGCAGTTGAGGAGGCTTGGTACTTTATTATGAAGGGCTTGATTATTTCCTTAATTATTATATTCATCAAAATAAAAGACAACAAAGAAGTTTAAATTTACCAATTTCAGTAGAAATAAATTAATTTATGAAACTGAAGAAAAAACATTGCCCACAATACAACGCTGCGATCGACCTCAAAACGAGCGCTTTTGAAAAGGAAAGAGTGACGTCTTTGTTATTAATTAGGAAATTTAGTTTAAGTATTCACGTAATTATACTCGTAATTGCTTTAGCAGTAAAGAGAGGGAATGCAAAATAGTAGTAGTGGAACTAGTCCTAATTCACCCGAAGTGCGTTGGTTTGATCAAATTTAATACTTGGCACTAAGATTTTCTGCTGGCATCCAAGTTCGATCGTGTTGGTAGAGCGATGGTCGCCTCCAATAAATTCAGGCATATTTTTAGGCTTAAACCTTAAATTCACAAATGCACATATTTGCTAAAGTTTGTATAAATGTACTTTTGAATAGGTAACTTGGCAGCCGGAGTCTGATCTGAGACTGTGATAACCAGCCAAGTTAGGATATTAACTTTAATCTTACCTATATTCCTTCTTATATGTTTCGGACGACCGACCCCCACTGCCTGCTTCACTGATACATTTTGTACCACATCATACACGTCAATAGGTATTCAATGCTAATGAGGACTATTTGTATGCAAACATTGTAATCGTGTATAAATGTGTCAATAGCCTCGATAATTTGCAGGTATTATGTACGTAAATATGTGCATGAACTTATAGCCGTTATGAGCAAAACTCAAAGCCGTCAATTGTTAAGCAAATTATCATAAGCAAATGATGATGCCAATTTGATTAATAAAGATCACATGACAATCAAAATATGTGAACATCACACAAAGCTGAAGCGATCCAGCTAAAAATGAAAATGCAAATGCAAGTGAAAAGGGAAAATTACATTTACATACAAAAAAAAAGAAGTTATGACTCAACAAATGGACAAATAAAAAAATTTACAAAGAAACAGAAAAAATTATATTACGTCTTTTAAGATCGAATTTCTTTTTTAGCGTTGTTTGCTTACAATTTACTACAATGAGTTCGATAGCGCTCTAGAAACGTTTAAAAATAGTTAAAATACACTAGAAAATGGAGATCTGTGAAAAATAAATTTCGAAAAGCTGTGAATAATTTCGATGAGCACTTTTATTGAAATTGAATATACAGGGTGGACCATATAGCGTTTGCTTTTTGAACTAACTATTTTTTTGAGGTGGTAACACAAATGACATGTCAAATGTGTTCATAATTTACTTCAAGGATTGTCATTTACGAAATGGGACGCCATATGCTTGAACAAAATTGGGAAATATTGAAAACCTATTTCCAAAGTGGTGAGTCTTCTTCTTCTTCCGCGGTTACAGTAAATGGCGAGCGTTACCGTGACATGCTCAACGAGTGTTGGTTTCCAAAAATTGAAGAGGATGACATGGACGACATTTGGTTTCAACAGGACGGTGCAACTTGTCACACTGCCAAAGTTACACTCGAACTTTTGGCTACCGTTTTTGAAAACCGAATAATCAGCCGAAATTCCGATATCAATTGGCCGCCTCGGAGCTGTGATTTAAGCCTGTTGGACTATTTTTTGTGGGCAGCCGTTAAGGACAAATACTATGCGAACCATCCAGAGACGATTGATGATGTAAAATACGAAATCGAAGTTGCCATTCATGAAATTGGAGCCCAAAAAATCGAAAATGTGCTTAAAAATTGGGTTGATCGAATGGTCTACTGTAAAGCCAGTCGTGGCAGTCATTTGAACGATATTATTTTTCATTTATAAATGACAATGTTCAATCTTCAAAATAAAAAAAAGTTTGAAAAAATATTGGATTAGTTTTTTTTTTTTTATAGCCGATTCAAAAAGCAAATTTTACATGGCCCACCCTATATATGGTAAACAAAAATTAAAATGCACCAACTTTTTATTTCTGATCTTATTGTTTTTACAAAATCAGCAATAGCAAAAAATGCTCTAGGGGGATGCTATAGCTATGGCCGATACCGTCCTTCTAAATGGTAGGTCGGCTTTGAAAGTCACTACAGTATTATTAGGTTCGGTTCCTGGACACAAGGGGCATGAGGGAAATGAAATACCTAAAAATGGGGCACACATGCCTCTAATTGGTTCTGAGCCTTTCTATGGACTTACAAAAGACAATGTTTTGAGGAATTAAGTATTTTCTTAATCCTGTTAATTATTTTTTCCGAGTGAAAAACAATGTGTGGATTTGTTCACGCACCAAGTAGAAGAGGGTGCAATGTATTTTCGCAACCTTATTTATAGTATCAAATCTGCAAAGCAGGCACTGTTAGCTTAACGAAAAATACAGATGGAAAAACAAATATGATAACAATATTATATGTATGTACATGCTAATTTTTGGTACGGTTACAGAGATCGGATGTTTCTACTGTTATTTTAGAAGGAATGCCTGTAGGTATAACAAAGAAAGAATGCCTGTAGGAATAATACAAAGTATTTTCTATAACTTAAACTAAATGGGGGTTTATGCAGATTCCTGCTGCATACATACTCCCCCCGTTGGAAGGTGTAGGCTTTCAACCAAATCTGTTTCAACCGGAAGTGCTGCAATCTTAGTTATAGCTCGTTTTACTGGCCCATTTGCTGTTTTAATGATCGCTGCTCTAACATATCCGTCAGCGCCACTGAAGGTGTGTTCAACCCGACCCAGACTCCATTTTAAAGGCGGTTGATTGTCATCCTTTAAAAGCACCATAGCACCTTGTTGTATGTTTGCCATGGGATTTCGCCACTTACACCTCTCTTGCAGTAATGATAGATACGCAGTGCTCCACCTTTGCCAAAAGATTTGCTGCATCTGACAAATTCGCTGCCACCGGCTTAGACGGTTCATATTTAGATGCGTAACAATTGGTTCTTCTATGGCTGTAAATGACCCACCAATGAGAAAGTGCGCTGGTGTAAGCACATCAAGATCGTCTGGATTTTCTGTAATTGGACAAAGGGGACGAGAATTTAAAATAGCAGAAATTTCACAAATGAGAGTGCGAAGCTCATCGAAGGTTAAAATAGAGACGCCAACGGTGCGATAAAAATGAAGTTTTGCGGACTTGACCGCAGCTTCCCATTAGCCGCCAAAATGGGGCGAGCGGGGAGGAATAAATTTCCAATCTATTTGATTTTCAATGCAAGCTTCAGCTACTGCTCTATTGTGATTTTGATCGGCGAATAGTTTTCGCAGCTCTTCTAGCTCATTTTTTGCCCCAAGAAAATTTGTAGCGTTATCAGACCAAATAGTGCTTGGCTTGCCTCTAATGCTGATAAATCGTTTGAGTGCAGCAATGAACGATGACGTCGATAAATCTTGGACAAGCTCAAGATGACATGCTTTCGTTGAAAAACAAACAAAGATACATACGTAGCATTTCACGGGTGGCCGGTTGCGCACCTCACATTTGTACTGGAGTGGTCCACAATAGTCAACACCTGTTGTATTAAAAGGTCTAGATGGTCTCACACGGTCTGTAGGAAGTTGACCCATAATTTGCTGCAGTACCCTGGGCTTAAGGCGGAAGCACCTCAAGCATTTATTAATGATTTTTGAAACTGTTTTGCGCCCACCAATAGGCCAAAACTGCTGACGAATTGATGCTAATAAGCTCTGCGGTCCTGCATGCAATAGTTTACGATGATAGAATTCAATGAGTGTGGAAGTGACTGGATGCTGCTTAGGTAGCAAAAGTGGGTGTTTTGCCTCGAATTCTAAATTCGAATTATAGAGGCGCCCTCCAACGCGTAATGAACCAAAGTCGTCGATAAATGGATTGAGTGACAGTAAATGGTTGCAGGAAGACAACTGTTTGTTTTCTTTCAGTATTTTGTATTCTGATGCGAAGTGCACTTGCTGGATATTCCTGATTAGCAGCAGTGTACCACCTTTAATGTCGTCGACTGTGAGAAATCCAGCTGATGGTAAAGTTCGTTTTGATTTAATGTGGCAAAATTTGTAAACGTACGCAAACACACGCTGTAACTTGCTGAATGAATTTTGGAACTTGCACCCGTAAGTTTCATCGATTTGAGTTGCAGCAATTAAAACATGGCGCCGTCTTTCTGGAAGATTAGATAAGAAATCCATATTGCTTGGCCAATGCGCTGAATCAAATTGGAGGAATGAAGGTCCATTAGCCCAAAGAGTGTTATTTAGAAGCTCTTTTGGAGTGCAGCCGCGCGAAAGAATATCCGCAGGATTCAGTTCGGTTGGAACGTGATGCCAGGTCATACCTGATGTAAGCGATTGTATTTTAGCTACGCGATTTGATACAAATGTGTTAAAATTACTGGGAGCAGATCGTAGCCACGACAATACAACCATTGAATCCGACCAACAATGGCACTCATATGATAGTTGGCTATTTTCCAAAATATTTGAAACCAATTCCGCTAACAACAACGCAGCAGACAACTCGAGTTTCGGAACCGTGATCGACTTCAAAGGTGCAACTTTGGACTTGGAACATAGAAGATGTATTTTGTTGACGCCGTGATTTTCAACGCGTGTGTAAACACAAGCACCATAAGCGGATAAACTGGCATCACAAAAGGCATGAATTTGGACGCGGGCTTGCAGTGCAAGCACGTATCGTGGAAAATGAAGATTGCTAACGAATGAAAGTTGACCACACAAGTCCAACCAAATGGACTGTAGCGATTGCGGCAGGCTTTCGTCCCAAACCAGTTTTTCCTTCCATAAGGCTTGCATGAAGATCTTCAGCTTTGTGATAACTGGGCATATTAAGCCAAGTGGATCGTAGAACCGCGCTATGACTGAAAGAATAGATCGCTTTGTAATTTTCTGCGAATTCAAGATTGGTGTGAAACTGAATAGAAAGTTGTCTGAGATACGTTCCCACACAAGGCCAAGTGCCTTTGTCACATCTGTACCATCATGAAACTTTATGAATTTTTCGCAATCACTTTCGTCTTCATCTTTCAAAACATCAACTTCATTAGAACACCATTTTCGAATTGGAAAGCCTCCTCGTAGAAGTAGCTGTCTGATCTCTTGCTTCATTTGTATGACCTCCTCGATTGAATCGCCACCAGATATCAAATCATCCACGTAAAAATCTCTTCGAATGATTTTAGCGCCGACTGGAAATGATTCCTCCTCATCAAATGTAAGCTGATGCATAGCTCGAATAGCTAGGAAAGCAGCAGGCCTCGTTCCATATGTGACCGTGTTTAACTTGTATGTCTTGACTTGCTCAGATGGGTCATCGCGCCAAAGAATGCACCGCAACTGGTCATCAGGGCTACTCATTTTAATGCAGCGATACATTTTACATATGTCGCCAAGTAGTGCAACTTTGAAAAGTCTAAAGCGAAGCAAGATGTTAAAAAGTTTTGGCTGAATGATTGGCCCTGGTAGCAACAAATCGTTTAGCGAATACCCTGAAGTAGTTTTAGCGGACCCATCAAAAACCACGCGCAGTTTTGTAGTGGTACTGTCTTGCTTTTTAACGCAGTGATGCGGTAAGTAGTAAACTGGTTTGTCTGCTTGAAATGATGCCAGCGACATATGACCAAGATCCTTATACTCCTGCATAAATGCCGAATATAAAAGTTTTGTGGATTGATCCTTTTGGAGTTTTTTTTCTAGCGCCCTGAATCTACGTAAAGCAAGATAATGCGATTCACCAAGAGCATCAAGATCGGATTTAGGTGGCAGTCTAACTGAGTAGTCCCCTGAAGGCAAACGAAGAAAATTTTGTATGAAATGCTGCTCACAAAAAGCGTCCTCTTCTGATAATGCTGGAGTAGAATCGAAACCATTTTCGACCTCCCAAAAGCGTTTAACAATGTTTGAAAGTGTATCAGCACTATCATGTGGCGGTGTTAAATTTCTGAATGCCGAAAGAGTTATTAATTTATTACTGATATGTGATACGCCTCCAGAAACTACCCAGCCCAACTTAGTTTTTTGCAGTGTTGGTAGGTGATCAGCAATTCTAAATTGTCCAACGCAAATTAAGTCGTAGAATAATTCCGCACCGATCAAAACATCAATACGGTTTGCTTTGAAGAATGATGGGTCAGCTAAGTTAATGTTGTTTGGTATGTTCCAGCCCTCAATGCTGATATCAAAATTCGGCTGATATTCTGTTATTCTTTGTGTTATTAAAGCTGTGAACGATGTCGAAAACCGACCATCTTGCGCTTGGGCAAATATGTCGACGCATCTGTCTGCATTGAGACTCGATTCTCCAATGCCAGATACTGAAACTGGTGAGTGATGAGACCGAAGTTGAAGTTGATTTGCTAACCGGCATGTAATGAAATTTAATTGAGACGCAGAGTCTAAAATAGCGCGACAGGGAATTAATGTGCCTGCACGATTTTTTACTAAAATGATGGCCGTTGCTAACAGCACACAATTGGTAGACACATTTTTCGAGGCTAAAGGTTTGGGACTTGCAACTAATGATGTTAATAGGGCTGATTGCGATGTTGTAACCTGGCTATTTGTTACAGGAGATGCCACAATAGATTTTGGTACACTATCTTGCTTGCCATTTAAATGCAGTAAAGTGTTATGTTTTGCTTGGCAATACCTGCAATTGCCAGCTTTGCATTGCTTGATAGTGTGACCCTTGCGTAGGCAATTTAAGCACAAATGAAATTTTTTTGCTTCCTTATAACGCAAATTTGGAGAGAGATTCAAAAACGAAGTGCAACCAGTAATGAAATGCTCTTTGGAATCACAAAAAATACAGAGTGGAGTGGGCTTGCCACCACCTACAGTAACGAGTACGCTTGCTTTTGATTTTGCTTGGGATACAATATTTTTCACCTGTTTGCTAGGTGCCTGTATGACCATAGCGTTTTCCAAATTCTCCATCATGCGGCATCTTCTTTCCAAAAACGTTGACATGTCAATCCATGTAGGTAATTTGTGTGCAGATAAATTCTCTTCCAATTTTTCGTGCGTTTGTCTATCCAGTTTGCTTGTGATGAGGTGTATGAGTAAACCATTATATATCTCTTCAGTAGTTGCTAAAGTTTGCAGCGCTCGAAGATGTGCATTTACTTGATCGCTTAATTTTCGTAACCCATCTGATGCGCCCATTTCCATACCTTGTAGCCCGAAAATTGCCTTTATGTGTGCCTGGAAATGAAGTAATTTATTATCAAAACGTACTTTTAATAAATCTAAAGCTTTGTCATAATTTTCTTCACTGGGCTCGAGTGAGCGCACAGTGTCTAAAGCTGCATCACTGAGGCTGGTGATCAAGTACTGCATTTTTTCTAATTTGGACATCTCCACGTCTTTGTCTATTGCTGAAGTAAACGTGCTGAAAAACGAGGGCCAGTCGAGATAGGAGCCACTAAAAACTGGAATTTTGAGCTCAGGTAGCCTGGATCGTCGTTGTAACTGCTGCGGCGTAATGTCGTCCCAAGAGAATTGTCGTAGTGTTGAAGAGTGCGCGCCAGATGACTTATGTTTTGTATTCAGCCAACGATTAATTTTTGCCTCTACCTCAATATACACTTTGGAGAAATTTTCGTCAGCATCAGACTCGAATTCCTTGCGGTCCAATCGCCTAAGTGTTGATCGTGCATTTTCGAAGTTTGCCTGCAAACGCTCAGCATGTTTAAGTCGCGCAGAAAGTTCGGCCTCATCTAAGTTTTTTAGCTGCTCGTTCGTAAGGAAGCTATTGAGATTATCTAGCTGGCGTTGAAACGCATTGCCTTCCTTTTTGTAGAAAGCGATTTCACCTGCCACACCAGGATTCTCACCAGACGATTTACACTCTTTCGGCATTTTATAAATATATTTTCTTTTGTTGAGTTCTATTTACTTTTCACTGCACTAATTGTCTTTATGTTTGTACTAATCGTTAACAGTTAATAGAAAAAACACCAAATGTCTTTATTTTAAGCGAAAAACAACCTGTTTTGCCTTCGATAGCTGTACTTGTGTAAATGGGTATACAAACACTCACGGCCGCGACGAAAATGTACATATGTTTTAAACTATGTGCGTACAAATATGCGTACCGAAATTACTTCTACTTGGGATACGAAAATTCTAAAACGATACGGTTAATCGAATAATTATATATGTATATTATGATTTATTCGATCACGTCGGGGTCACCAATGTTTTGAGGAATTAAGTATTTTCTTAATCCTGTTAATTATTTTTTCCGAGTGAAAAACAATGTGTGGATTTGTTCACGCACCAAGTAGAAGAGGGTGCAATGTATTTTCGCAACCTTATTTATAGTATCAAATCTGCAAAGCAGGCACTGTTAGCTTAACGAAAAATACAGATGGAAAAACAAATATGATAACAATATTATATGTATGTACATGCTAATTTTTGGTACGGTTACAGAGATCGGATGTTTCTACTGTTATTTTAGAAGGAATGCCTGTAGGTATAACAAAGAAAGAATGCCTGTAGGAATAATACAAAGTATTTTCTATAACTTAAACTAAATGGGGGTTTATGCAGATTCCTGCTGCATACAGACAACATTAACGAATTTCTCAGGAGGTGGGAAGAGAAGAAATTCATTGAACACTGGTGACATTCTATCGGTCAGTGACAAGTGAAGCAATCCTTAACGCCGGCCACAAGAATTTCTGATGAGCTATTTTCACTCAGCAGAGTAGACTAAAGACTAATAGCTGGTTACTTTATAGGCCACTGTAACCTGAAATACCACTTAAACAAAACTGGTCGATTCTGTAAAATTGGCACTGAAAATTCATTCAATACATTATTTGTAAATGTCTTGCACGAAGCAGAAAACGGATACACCACCTTGGTGTTAGTGCCGTGCATTCATATAAATAATGGAACAATAAAGCCAAGGAGTTTAACTCAAAGAAAAACTGTTATTTCGGTGCGGTCAAACTGCAAAAAACAGTTTAAAATGTTAGCTTAGCATTTTTTTCGGCAAATATTTCTATATTTGCATCTGCGCGTGTAAGTACGCTAAAGCCGTTGACATTTTTATGAGCACAAAATTCATTGTAGTTTTCATAATTTTATCAAATTGTACTCTTGTTTTTTATATCGCTTCTTTATTGTGACGATTTTACGTTTTTAAGGTGCTATCATTTTTCGACTAGAAATGTTTACCTCTTTAGCTTAAGGGGTTATATACCTTGTGGTCCGGTGAAATTAGCGAAAGTTGGGTTTTTTTTAAAGATATGTAGCAATAATTTTATTGTATAAAAGTTTTTATTATTGGATATTACAATGTTTAAAGAAAAAAAAGGCTTTGTTTGTGTAAAAATATTTAAAAATGGCGGAGTTATGGCGTTTTCCCCCAAGACCCTTTTTTTGGAAGAGGCTTGCGGTGGACGCGATTCAAGTCCACCAAGTCAACTGAAATCAAAAAATCGAAAAGATTTCATTAGTATAGGGTTATATCTTCTTAGTGAACGATCAATATATTAAATATTTTGATTTTTGTGAAAATAGGAACATGTTTTTAAAAAACTCCACTTCTACAGTCCTAAAATTGGCATTAAAAAATTCATATCTGCAAAATAAAAATTTATACATAAAAAGTTGATCGTTCACTAAGAGGCGACATCAATTACGAACAATTTAAAAAAAAAATTATAAAAATCGGTTGAATACTTTTTTTGCAATCGCGTCCACCGCCAAAGCATTTTTGGAAAAAACACGTTTTTGAGATAATCGCGTTTAAAGTTTCAAGCGCCGCATGAGGCCGTACGCTCAGGACGTGACGACGCACAATTTAAAACGCTGTAACTTTCGATCTATTGCTCAGATCTCTATGAAATTTTTGGAAAATGTTCTCAAGGGATTGTACTTTACGATAAAGAAATAAAATTTATTTTGATTTTTTTGAAAAACACAAGGTATATAACCCCTTAAGAAAGCCCATCTCATCCGTTCTACAAGCAATTTAAAAACGGAACCTTACGTAATTTACACTGCACTTACACGTATTAGAAAACAAATCAATTGGCATGTTTTTTCGACTTGCTTGTTATTCTTGTAGAAAGTTCTGCCAAACTACTCGCATAGAATTAGATTTGTCTCCGCTCCAGTAATTGCAGAAGAAACCCTAAACTTATCGCAGGACGAGACAAAAAATGGACAAATGTGCTAGAAATTATTAAAAGTGTTTGATGCTTTTAAAACAATGCAATAAACAATGCATTCTGCAATAAGTACATAAAATGTAGAATCTTCTGACATACAACCCCAATTGCATTACTGATCTTAAACTTTCAGCTTTTTTTAAACATCAAAAAGTGGTTTAATGCCTTGCCGACGCCTTATAACATTTCTTATTCTTTGTTGGAAAGTTTGAATGAATTTAAAGATCTTGGCGTTATTTTTTCGAGTAACTTTTTATTCAATAGTCATATTATTTCGAAAGCTTACATGGTTTTAGGGTGACCCTTTAGTCTTAAATTATTATATATAATATGTACATACGTCTTTCGTGCGATCCAATTTGGAATATGCTGCTTTCATTTTATTTATTATGATTTTATTGTTCATTTACTTTCATTTGGAGACCGAGTCGTAAAATCTACATAAACATAATTGAACGGGATACTTACACAAAATTTTCTTAATTACTCGTTTCGTTTGCTTTTCATTAACTTAAAATTTTTGGATGTAAGAAAATCAGTCCCCTCGCTTTGAGGTGTTTATAATATCATCAACGGCAGTAGTGACTGCTCATTTCTCTTGGAAAGAATTAATTTCAATATATTACAGCGTAATCTACGTAGCTCTTTAGCTTTTTATGGTGCTAAATGTAAAACGGAGTATTCGCGTAATTTTCCTCTTGTTCGGGCTTTAAGTGAATTTAATTCAATCTCGGGTTCTATCCAGCTAGACTTTTCTTCTCCGAAAAGTGTATTACTTTATATTCTATTTTTTAGATATTTAAATCATGTTCGATAGTTATTTTACTTATCGCTGAAATTAGTCTGTAAGAAGTGTGTGCACATAGGTAAAATAAATAAATAATAAATAATAATAATATTATAAATTGTGTTCTTTAGCTTTCTACAGAAAACATACTTTTTTGATGTGCCATTGCTTTAGTCTCAGGTCAGGGGAAGGAAATAAATAACAGCACATTTTTCTTTTGATCAATAAATTTTATAAAATTTTCAATTATAGCTCAGAAATTTAGCAAATTTGCTCTCTTATGTAAATACAAAACAGCTGATATTTATATTAATAACATATTTTCACTTTTGTACGATTTTTGCATACAAAAAATTATTCGCGGAATGTAACGGAACTATATATATTTTCTTTGATATATTGTGCACTCAACAAGTGATTTTAATCGCGGATAGAAGCACATGTTGTTAAAAAATAAAATGGAATCTTCGAACGCGTATTAGAGGCATATTTTTTTTTTTTTATTAAAGTGGTAAAAATGCAACAACTGCTGCTGCAGAAATAAACTCTGTTCACGGAGAGGATATCGTGAGTGTAAGGACTGCGCAAAAGTGGTTTTCAAAATTCCGAAGTGGTAACTGCGACGTGGAGGATGCCACGCGCGTTGGTCGTCCTGAAGTCTTTATCTCCGACGCCTTGCTCGAACTCGTGGAAGCTGAGCCAAATTTGGCAGTCGATATGATAGCTCAGAGGTTAAGTTCATCGCATGGAACAGTTCACAGGCACCTGGTTCAGTTGGGAAAGGTTTCAAAGCTGGGAAAATGGATTCCGCATATACTTTCCGTCGCCAACCTTCAGCAGAGAGTGAGTGTGTGTTCTCAGCTGCTGCAACGGCTTGAAAATGAAAGTTTTTTTAACCGTATCTTTACTGGTGATGAAAAATGGGTCCTTTACAGTAATCCTGTTCGCAAACGCCAATGATTAGATAAAGATGAAACACCAGAACCGACCCCCAGAGATGGCCTTCACCCCAAGAATATTCTCCTGTCTATTTGGTGGGATGTGGTCGGTATTATTTATTATGAACTTCTGGAACCTGATTATTATTCCCATCAGCTATCAAACCTGAATGAGGAACTTAACAAAAATTTACCGTCTTTAGTGAATAGACGCAAAGTTTTGTTTCACCACGACAACGAAAGACCTCATACCGCAAGGCAAACATTAGGCAAGCTGATCGAGCTCGGATGAGAGCTAATGCCTCATCCACCATACTCTCCGGATATTGCACTTTGTGATTATCACCTGTAGACTTCAATCCCATATGAGTAACAAAAACTACTCCTCAAAAGAAGTTATAAAAAGGGATATCGAAGCGTATTTTTGCTCCAAGGAGAAACAATTTTTTGAGCAGGGAATTAAAAATTTTCTCCAAACGTTGGGAAGACATTGTAAATAATGAAGGAAAATATATTATTGTTTAATAAATACTTTAAACATCTTGTTTATTAATTTTAAAACCACCTTTAAAGAACGCACGAACATATAGACTGACCTGATATTTGTTACACTGGTTAAGCAGGATGTTATTAAAATAAAATGGATACTTTTTAATAAAAGGTAACTTCTGAGATTTTAAGATCTAAGATTTTGAAGTTGCTGCTCTTTGATTAATGCAATTTATATTTTAGATACTTGGAAATAGTTCTGTTTTTTGTCAGCAATTTATAGGAATTTATTTTCACTCTCTTAATTTATGAATGACCACATAGACGCAAATTAATTTCTAAAAGAGCTACAGAAAGATTTGAGCTGTGTCGAGAGGAAATAAAAAGGGGGAAAAAATACTTTACTTCTTGCAATCACTTTCCGAAATTTTCCAGTTTGACAAGTAATCGGAAAGCACTTCGTTGCCAATTCTGACGACACCTTAAAGAACACGCATTTGAAAATACGTAAGTACGTGCGCATACACCTACACATATACATAACAGGTTGTGAAGCTTATAATTACCGTTGATCATAAAAGTTGAATTTAGTTGAAGAAAGGGAAATATAAAAAGAACGAGGGATAATAAATATTTGTCGCACCCGTCAAAAGTCTAAGTATAATATTAAACCTTCAAGCAAATGCCAATTTGTAAATTAGGTATTTAAAAAATTGTTTATGACATCAAATTATAATAAACATTGCACACATACACCCAACTCTTTTTATTCACGTAAACTCAAGACAGTTTTTCAAAAAACCATGCAAAAGAAATAGATAAACATTAAAATTGAGATTAGGAATAAAAATAAATTTTGCTACACTTTTATTACGGACTGAACCAAAATGCTAGTAGATATGTCAGATATAACCAGCCCACCCGTTTTATTCAAATTATTGTTATTAGCGACTTTTTTGTCTTTCCTCGAGGTGTTTATACAAGCTGGCACAAAATGAATCACTCTATGGGAAAACTTATAACTGTTGCAAATGGCGTACGTCAATCACTAGACAGCTGCACCATACAAACATACAAGACAAGAAAATGGAGCACGCAGAGGTCAAGTAAAGATCACTAAAAATTATTTATTTTATTCAGTAAAAAAAATGATTCACAATCAACATTGGATTATTAATTTTGCGTCCCCTTGTTATCCAGCCAAAGGAAATCTAAAAATTATGGTACGTTGAAATTTTAATGCACAGTCGGATTTGGCGAGTTTTAAAAAGTTCATATTGTGTTACCTAACTGTGTTATTTGAAAATCATACAATAAAAGACCGTGTAAAAAGAGAGTTTGGTGTAAATATAAAAGTATAAATTATAATTTTATATTTGTAAGTGTTTACATTATATGACAGGAGGATGGTTCCGTGTGTAGAAGTCCACGCAAGTGGGGAAAGTTCCTGATCGCCATTCACTTGGGAGTGATCAGAACGATTCTTCTGCATACGGTCCAGGCAGCTGACGACTTCAAGTATCCTCTGGGTAGCTTCCAAACATCCGTTTGAGAGAGAGTTAAAGTGAGAAGACGAAGCAGCCCAGGATATATGGTTGTGCGCAGGGTTTGCGACCCGCTACATAAAAACACCGATTCAAGTGAAGACCAACAACAAAGCCTCGGATGAAGTAAGTAAGTTTACATCACATTCTAAATTTTGTTTAAATATCTTAAATAATAAGAGTCCATTGCTGACAGTTGGTCAGTCAAAGTTTTAAGTCGAAAGCTTAGTTTTTGTCCAGCAAACTACTTTTCCGTAAAATATTAATTTGTTTTGTATTTATTGCTTTTTGTAGAGGGTCTTTAAAGTTCGAGTGCAAAGCATAGTACTAAATCGCATTTCACGTGAAATGGCTGTAAAAATCCATACAAATTACATTGCCGTGAAATATGCGTGAAGTTTCGTATGTATCTCACGGCAAGGTATATTAGTACTCTATTCACCTTGTGAGCCAGCAACATTTTCTCACATTTAGTGTAAATGCGTATTAGGCTGGTCACAATGGTTCCGTTCGTTGCGGCAACTAATTTGACTGACAGCAAAATAGATTATAGGCCTCTTCTACTCTTCTTTGCATGCGAAGTTATCGAGTAAAATTCGCCGCTAGCGAGTATGGTTATGTATATTAGACCGTCTTAGACCCCATTTACACGATGTCTCCACTGGAAGGGAAACACTGGAAATTCTCTTTTCATGTCTCATTCGCGGGCACACGGGCAGAAATGTTTTCGGCGACATTTTGACATTTAATACTTTAGCATCGTCTGATTCGGATGTATTCTAGCACGCGCTTACATGTAAAGCAGAGAGCGTTCGACAACAGTTTCTTAAATATATGAATGAAAAATGCAAACTGGTTAAATAATAAATAATTTGTTGGTTTTTTTATTGAAATATATTTATAAATTCTTATACTTGAATAAAAAAAATTAAATTAAAAATACTTCATATGTAAATAATTAACTTAAAATTAAACTGAGTATCTAGAAATGCAGGGAAAAATTAGAAATCAACATAAACATGTCCCATAACTATTTTAAATTATACTACTTTACTAGCAAAAATAATTGTGCATTTCCCAAGCAGCGTTTGTATGTTTGTCATCGTTGTTATCTTCCGTTTGCTTGAAAACCAACACATAACTTAGAACTTTCTTCCACGAAAGAAGAAAACGAATGAAGCAACTGTCAAAAATTGCTTTAGGATTGGAAATACGAATAAGAAGCACAAAGCGTGTCGCCAGTACAGGAGACAAATTCCCTTCTCTCTTCCGCGGCCGTCCTTCACCCCCGAACAAAATGTTTCCCTTCCAGTGGAGACATCGTGTAAATGGGGTCTTACAAACACAAGTAATTTAAGGTAGCTCTATTCCCGCGTTGCCAATATACGTTCATTTGTACGAGTTGCTTCATCTATTCGCCACTTGCTAACTTTTGGCGAAAAGAAGAGACCCTGTGTGTATTTGAGTCGAAGGCGCCACATATGTGCCGCACGCCATTTTTATCGATGGTGTTTTTTATTACAATAAATTCAGAAAATAAATGGAATTTAAATGATTTTAGTCAATTCAAATGCACCCTTAACTTTTTGATAAAATCTTAAAAGAGTAGAGAAAACGCAAGGCTTAACCAAGTTGTCGTGCAAAAGGAATGTGCGTCCAGATCTCGAAGTTACGGTCGTACTCACCGTCTACGACTACCATAAATTCTATTAAAACCTTCTTTCGCTTCAATAAGCATTAATTTTATGAGATATTTCACAACCAACAAAAACCTGTTTTTACTAACGAAATATGGTATTTGCGTTCACGAAAAGAACATCTGCCCCTTTTTGTTTATATGCGGCAATACTTTCATTGTGGCACCACGGTACGTCTTACACGTCACGTCAGTCAAGTGCGTTGCCGCAACGGACTCAAAGGACCCATTGTGGCAACCCTAGATGCCATTTAAAATTGAGCGGCAAGTTTAGAAAAGTTTTAAGTTTAAATACTCCGAGTTCTTGACATTTTATAGCGAAATGTCTTCACCAAGAGTGTAAGTAAATCTTGTTTATATATTTTTTTGTGTTAATTAGAATATTATAGAACATTTCCAAGCATGGGCAGTCTAGGAGCAGTCATCAGCTTCGACCAAAGTTTCGATTACCCCGGCTGTAGGTATGTAAGATTTAGTATAAGTTTCGATACCTTTTAACATAAACAACTTGATGAACATTCTTCCTGTTCTATTTCCACCCGGCGACACCTGATACATTGGCAAAGTGCCCCAATAACTCTACTGCTGTTCTGCAATCTTCAGCAGAGAAAATTGTGGAGCAATTGAAAAGTATTGAGGAGTTAGGAAAAGCAAAGATGGCTCGGAACACCAAGTTTGAGCTTTTTTTACAGCACTTGGAGTCACTTGTGGAGCAAATGCTGCGTAGCACGGCGAATATGTTGGCTGCGAAATTCTCACAAATGGCCAACGAGGAGGTGGGTAGTAGTACATATAGCACAACCTGTTAAAGATAATACAATTAGTTATATTTGTATTTTTAAAAACAATTGTCTTATCAAAATTCGCAAATTGTCTCTGCTGCCCATAAATTTGTTTGTTTACATTTCTTCAATTTTCATTTCAACGTTTCTTCTCATTTGGCAATCGATGTTGCTGGCAACATTTCAAGGCAAATAAAATGCATGGCAAAATTTCCGTTAACACATACGAACAATAAAAGTAAGATCGCAAAACCTTTTCAACATACATACACACATATGTTGTAGCGCTCTTTCAGCTATATTTTGATATTCTTGAATTTTTTCCAGCGGTGATGTTTTAAACTGAACTGCCGAACTATTTGGTTACAATTTTTCGATTAACATACCTCATAAAACTGGTATAACTCACTATTTTCAATGCTGCCAACTCCATTTCAAGAGGGTTTCATTAGACCGCGTTCATACAGGGAGACTTTTGTTGCTTCAACATTGCGAATTCTCTTTTGGTGTTGCCCGTCGTGTTTACACACCTTGAAATTGTTAGTTTTTAGTCTATAGCCAACAACAACATTGACAAACACAAACGGTGTTGACAGAGCGCGAGCATCACATGTAACGAGTTGAAGCCACAAACGTTTACCTTTATGAACGCGGACTTACTAATACTAATGCTTCCTCCGCTACCGACACTTTCAACTCTCGTCTCCTGTGGAAACTGAGAATTAAAGGCCCTTATTAATTTAAGTATACTAAGCAATAATTAATTCTGTCGCAAGACAAAACAGGTTTGTACTTATATGGGTTCCGGGACACTCCGGTGTTCAAGGAAACGAAATTGCCGACGAATTGGCCAACCGTGGATCAGCGGTGCCCCCACAGGGGCCAGAGCCAATAATCGGAATCAGTCCCGCAGGAATCAAGAATTGGATCAACGATTATGTAGGCAATCTACATAACAGAACTGCAAAGTGTTTTGTGACAAGTCCGAACAGAAAACTGTCAAACTTTCTACTAAAACTTAGAAGGAAAGACATTCGGTTGATGGTCGGCATCATTACAGGACACAACCCATGGGGTCAGCATATGACCACCATTGGAATCATCGAGGACCCGGTATGCCTGTCATGCTTGGAGGAGGCGGATAGCACTGAGCACTTTCTCTGTGAGTGTCCTGCCTTTGCTAGAGCGCGACTACGGGTTCCGATGTCATGGGAATGAGTAATATTCGTTCTCTAAAACTGGAGGATATTTACAGATTTGCCAAAGAATCTGGAAAATTCTCACAGGACTAACTATCTCTATCTCTGTCTCTATTCTTTCCTATCTCTTTCTCTGATACTTTTCTCCCTCCCTCCTTGACTATCTACCCCCTTTCCAGAGCTTTAAATACAATGGGCTTTTTAGCCTGAGTGTTTTAGGAGCCACCAAATCTCCTGGTGCTCCTTGGCTCGACCTCTTCAAATTCATTCATTAATTCAAGCAATAAATTATACAGAAATAGGTGCATAAATGGGCAAAGATGAGTTGTTTATATTAAAAAATATCAAAAGTAAAATGATTGCTTAGTTTGACTTTTTTCGTGGCAAAAGTTCTGAGTTTTTTTCATATCCACATTTAGTCGATTATATTACTGACTTTATGTACATGATTATGTAAATATGTAATATATGTACTCACACTTTCGCCATGGCTGTCGCTTTTTTCCTCCTCGCTGAGTGCATCCTGATCCTGCATTTGATACTTTAGGCGCAAAGCCTCCAGATCGACAGCATCGATGCCCATCGGTAATGATATTGAGTTACGTCGCAAATTTCTACCAGCCGGCTCAACGTTGGCTAAAATTTCAGGCGATTCTGCGCCACTCGCCGAACGCTCGCTGCTTTGAAACTGCGTCGGTTCCGTGCGGTCAGTCTCATGTCGGTTGTCCTTTTCGTGCACCTCTATGACAATCGGTACCTGGACATCAAGGCGGTGTACAACCAAAGGCACATGTTTGGTGTTGCCCTCGGGCAGTTGCTCTCTACTAGCATTGCCATTGGTGCTGGAAGCTCTACTGATAGTGGAGCTGGTATTGGTATCATTGAGTCTATCCGTATATGGAATACTGCTTTCACTTTCAGTGCTCGATGACCGTGGACGCGGGTCGTTTGTTAACAGTGGCTCTCGTTGTTCCTCGTTTGTTTGACTTTGTTCATCTTGTTTTCTTACTTTATCACTCATTTTAAAAGCAACTCGGTTTATTTAGTTAATTGGTATGCTAATTAATTCGATTTCATGCTTTGAATTCACGAATTACCTTTACATACAACTATGTACATATCTATATGGTACGTGTGCATGTATGTGTATCACTGTTGCTTCCATTTCCATTACAAATTCAATAACACAAAATTGTATATTTTATAAGAATTACACGTGTATGTACATATGTACGCATGTATGCACCCTCCAGGAATAGACAAACTAGTATGGAGACATTCTACTTCAAATAGTAGGACTGAGTGGATGAAATCAACTAGTTCGTCATTGACTAGAAAATAATACCAGTAGTAAAATGATCACCTTGTCTACTTTGTCTGTCATTAAGTTGATTTCTTTTTAGATAAGAAAGCTTACGAACATCATTTGAGGTTACTTTTTATTTTTACAACGTAGACGGAGCCCACGGAAGGAAGAGCCTCAAGGAGCATACAAATTTCTATGCAATTAAATTCATAAAAAAACGGTTTTCTAAAAAGTATTTCGCAGACAAATCCTCGCAACAACCGGACACAAAATATGAGTCCAAAATTTTACTGGCATTAATTTTGTTTATGTCTCTAAAGTGAATACTCTAATAGTTCTTTTAATGAGTTTGTTTCATTTTTTTTTACTGAACTGAATAGATCTCGCATAGACCACAAGGGTCCGTAGTGTTAACAGTGTTGTTGGAGTCGTGTTAAACATATTTCGTGATACATGTCTTGGCGAGTTTTAATAAACAGTTTAAACATTTGTCAGCAATATCCTTCGGAAATTAAAATATACCGATCTCAGGCATAAGTTACACGCGGCGTTCTGGCCATTGTAGATGCGTGATAGAGAGTGAAACAATGTCCCGTCAGTACCCCAACCAATATTTTACATTCCTTCCTTGGGAGTAATAAAATAAAGTTGGTTATTTTCGTGTTGCAAGTTCGCAGCATTATTTTGACAATCCTGTGGGAGATCGACACTTCCCCTATAGACTGTGCTTCCAGAGTTAGTTCCTCGTCTAGTTCCGTCCTCAAAACTGAGAGTGAGGGATATATGTTCGACGTACTCATTCTAGGGAAGCGGTGTAAGTTTGAACCAATTTCTCATTATTTAACCAATTACTGTACCTGAAGAAGTTTCCTGTCATTTCAAGAACAAATAAATTCTGTGCACACTTTTAATATAAATTAAATTATTTTCCAACGTGGGAATGGATGTTTTTTTATATTTGACTGGCCTAACACTGGTTATTTTAGAAACATAGTGGACTAGAATTTTTTGGTTAGTATGAGTTGGTGTTTTAACTGGTATTTTTCTGATGTTTGGTCGGACAATTGAAATTTCATAGGACATGAAAAAAAGATGAAAAACGAGCTGGTTGGGCTGAAATGTAAACTGGCATCTAATATTTTTCCCTGCAGGGTAAGTACATACACATATACGTGCATCTACATATATGTAGAGGGATGTGGATAGTATGTGATAGTACATACATAAATATGTATAGAGTAGATGGTCACTGCGATTTAAACAGGGTATACTTTAATCAACTTTAAGATATGATGGAGTTTGGCATTCTGAGCCTTAATGCCATACCACCCAAAACTCCTCGGTATGCATTCGATATCTGCTTGCGTTAATGGGAATGTTGATCTGCTTGCATATGCATGTGTACATACATAGGTCCTGCCAGAAGCTTGCATTTAAAAGCATCATAAAAAAATTAAAAGCAAGAGGAATTTAAGCACTGTTGCGTCACAAGGCCGACGGCGCAATCAAATTTGCTCCGTCGGCAAAGTCGATAGAGTACAAAAATATAACAAACTGTACTGGAGAGCGACAAAGTCGTCAGCACTCTTCACATGCACTGCTGCATACTTCTGGCTTTAGCCATTGCATTGACATTGCTGCATTACCTGATTTCTCGGTAAAATATAAAAACCGAAATAAGTCACAGTTCGATAAAACTACGCTAAACGCACACCCTTTATGAGAATTCACTCTGTTGTATGTCCAAAACTATTTGTATTTTGTATGGATTAGCTAAGATATTAAGCACTTAATGATTATACAGTCAGTTCATAATTTAAAATCTTTCTTTTGTGTTTTTTGATTTTTGTTTAAGTCTAAAAGGCGATAAAATCACCCGCAGCAAACTAATTGCGGTTCTTAGATTATTTTGACTGTGTATCAGTGTAATTTCTAATTGTGAAACAGCTTTACATTATTAATGTAAAATTAGCTCCCGAACTCAGCTTTGAATTCTATAAAAAGAGTCGTTAGAGGCGCATCAATGCAAATTAACTCCATGAATTGCATGTATATAAATAGCAGGTACATACATACATACATACATACATATGAATGTAATATGCATGCAGTTTTTCCCCTTATGGCCCATTATTGTGTCTTTTTGAAAGCAGATAATACCTATGCGACGCCGCTAGTAATTACAGTCAGGTGGGTGTTTTAGCTTTTTAAAATGTATTTTTATTTGAACTGTTCCGTGGAATAAATTCAAATAAAATATTTTCAAAGTACGATACTTTGCATTTGCGGAAGTTGCGCCACAGAATGGACAGGTGAATTATGAAATGAATTATGAAACATGAAATTTTATGCTTCGATGGGTTTCTGTAACATTTTCATTAATGAAAAATATGAATAAGTTTTCAGAGCTATTTTTTTAATTAGGGCCAGCGTAGCGTAGTTAGAGATAAAAATTTAGGATATGTTGCCTTATTGGGTTCAAATTGATGTGAATATGAAAGATAAATCTTTCGAGACTATTAGTGCCACGAAACAGCACCTAAAAAGAAAAACTATCGGAACCAAACTACAACTGAAAAAGCTAGAGTGGGCATTGTAAATAAAGAGTCTTGCAAAAGCGACGCCTAGACGTCAGTAGTGAGTAACTCCTAGACAGTAGATTTTTTATGTTATCTTTGACGTGTGACAAGTAGACAGATGTCAAATTTTATACGATAGAATAACGGGTGAAAATATTTCGAAACTTATTACGAAAATGATCGATATTTAAGCAAAACATATCGTAAAATTCCTGACTCTTTTTGGTGAAAAAATTCAAGAAACTGGTTCTGTCGAGTATAGAAAACAGAGTTGCAGACTAAAAACTGGACGCTCTGTTGAGAATATTGCTGCTGTAGCTCAAGGTGTTGCCGACAATTCTCAACAATTAGACATTCGTGTAACGATTGTTTGGCAGATTTCACCTGTAGACGACTCGTGGTGGATTTTAAATGATATAATTTTTCACATATAATTATTAGGAGCCATATTTTAAATAAAAATAATGAATCCCTGAAAGAATCTAAATTTTTACTGTTATATTTGTAAATGTGGCTTTTGAAATACCCCTTATTACATTATTTTTTTGCTTGTCAAAGTATTTGCATATTCTTGCACTATAATGCATATGCATGTGTGTATTGGGTTGGTTATATGAGAAAGGGGCCAAAAACAGCATAAGCAGGGTCCCATTGAAAAATATATCGATGTGAAGGTTCCAGATGATTTCCCGCTGAATTCTGTGTTTCATTTCGCTGATCCATCGTTCAGTTTCCAAAATATTTTAATACATATCGTTCAAACGAACGTTTTGGCATAACTCAAAAAATCAAAAATTCGAGATAAACTGCTTCAAAGTTTTATATTTAATGTGCCTATATGTATGTACATATATATATATATATGTTTTCCTTTAATTTCTTGTGGAGAATAGGGCGTCTAATGTGCCTCCAAAGCAAAAAAATGTCTTCCATTTTCATCTAATGAGACACGGTTTGTAGATATCACCATCATTCCTATATTATTATATAAACAAAAGTGTGCGATTACTTCAATGTTCATTATGTGGTGAGTAGTAGACGAAGTCATTGGATGATTTCACCCAATTGGTCATTTATTTCGGGGACAATCCCAATTTCAACTCGAGTTATCGCTTGTATGGGAAACGCACATATATAAACGGTTTTGACATATCTCAAGCTTAGTCCAAATCTTAATAAAAATCGTTGTTAAAACGAAGGGTGTATGTGCATACATACATACATATGGGCATTTTCACAAAAAGGTCAACCACGAGTGCAAAACTCAAACTTTTCCTGAAAACTTTTTGTTGATGAATAATAAATCTCAAATGTGTTTACTTTATAAATATAAAAGAATTTTTCTTTTCTTTTAATTTTGAGCCGAAATATACAACGAATATACAAAATTTACAAAAATCTAGCTCTTTTGACCAAATATACCAACTTTTTTCCTTGTAATATTCCCTTATTCAAAGCAATACTATGATGTTTTTATAATTTAAAAATCTTCTACTGATAGTAACATAATGTTTAACAAGCAAAGAGACTTAGTGGAGATCGAAAAACGGTAGTTTTTTTTTATTACTTCTGCTTATATTCGTATGTCGCGTCCGTTACCGAAAAATAGCATTTATTGTTCTCATTAGTGCAAAAAGTGTTGAAATATAAATTGCTTTCAGACTTTAAGCAAATAACTTATTGCACTTAAGAAAAGTAGCCATTGACTCTCGACAAAAACGATTAATAAAATTTATTGGTGTTTGAAATTTGTCGCGTCCGTTACCGCGAACCTTAAATTTTAAATAAAGCCGTAGAGATTGCACAAGTTAAAAATTTTATAGATGGCAAAAACGGCAAAAGAAACAAGTAAAGCAATAACAACGAAATATAGAGAGAAAATGAAAGAAGAATCTTAGATTGGAATTTTTTCACTTCACATGGCAAAGGTGCTGTAGACGGAATAGGTGCCGTAGTTAAACGAAAATTCTGGCAAATCGTTAAAGCAAGAATATCATTCTCGGTGATGCCTTATGCTTCTATGAATGTGCTAAGAACAACACTGATGGAGTTAAAATTTTGTATATCTCTGGAACACAAATTGATAGTTTTTCTAATCAACTGTCAGAGTTATGGCAAAATGTTCCAAATATCAAAGGAGTTAAAAGTATGCATTGGTTTTCATATTTCGACAGTAAATGTATTAAAGTTGCTCGGACGGCCTATTCATTAAAGAAAATAATTAAAATAGACCATCCTAAAAACTAATAACTTTCTTCTTTTAAATTTTTTAAGTCGTTTTTACTGTAATATTACTTGAGTTTTTATTTTCAATAAAATTGAAGTGTTATAATGAAAAAAATTCTATTTCCTAGCTCATGGAAAATTTTGTCGCGTCCGTATTTCTTCTATACTCAATTAAAAAAAACGAAGAGAAAATTATCATATTTCATAAACCTACGAATAACAGTCATCTGTTCGCATTTATTAACATATATATTGTATATATAAAAAAATCCTTAATTTGCTGAATTTTGTATATTTCTGAATGCGCCTCAAAAAAACTTCTATTTTTTGTCGCGTCCGTATCACTTTATAATTGCTTATAACTACGTACTTATTTGTAAAAGATCTTTCCCGTATATATTAAAATCTAGCACTCCCTCAGCCCTTTAAAACATTATCAATATATATAAACTTTTACTTTGTCTTCATTGTTTTGGACGCACTTAAAAGCGTACAAATGTCGCGTCCGTTACCGTGAAAATGCCCATATGTTCATAGTAAATTGACTGATCGAATTCTTCTTGCCGTACGAGTAGATTTTATGGCACTGGCTAGTTGGAAATTATATGTTTCTTTATCTGATTTGAATTTGGTGCGAATGTTTAGAAATTTTTATAATTTTTTATGTACACTAATCGCCGTCCAATAATTTTTTACACTTGGGGTTGAGGAATTATGTAAATACCACTGAGTATATTCATTTTTTATGTCGCACATTTATTAGTAATACTTAAATATTTTTTTGTTGTCCATTATTTAAAAATATATTTTTTTATAAACACCAGATATTTGATTTATTATGCTTCTCATACATAGTAAATATTACTTAATTCAACGCTAACACTAAATATTTCACCGAAAAACTAGGATGTTATTATTTCCGCGCTGCGCTATTCGTGTTATGTGTGCGCTCGGTGTAAAATTCGAAAACACTGTAGTTGTTTGAATCAACGCCAAAAGCGCAGACCTAACAGCAGAGCGATCGCGAGCGTATTCTTGACGCCCCGGCTCACCAACACACAAGTGCAAACGTAAATAAACACTTGAGCTCAACACGAAAACTGCGATAAAGTCTCTTATAACCCGCGCATAACTACCGGTAATAGCAACTACACATTCGTGCGTGTGTATTCGACCTGTGGTGAGAATTCAAAGTGTAATTAACATTGGTAGGCGAAGGAGTATCCTCCTCTCGTCTTCACAACTCACTTATTAGCCCCAAATGTTTGGCAATTCATTCGCTATTCGCTAATTATCAGCGGGCGGACAGCCAGACTTATGGCATATGTGGATGCGTACATACATACAAACCTTCGTACTAAGGCAAATACAAATTTCATGGGTCGTTGATAATTGGCATAGTTAAGATCTGTTTGAGATAATATTTGCTATTCCTTACCTTATGCACCCCTCTTATCACTCTAATATTTTTAGTATGACACATGACTTCATTCGTAATCATTATTTGGGCTCCGCCAGTAAAACACGTTGTGATATTTTAGTGCAGAAACGATATCTCATCCGAGGAACTTGCCTAGGAGTCTCGGCGTTACGCAGGCGTTTGAAAGTATCTGAGGTAACATTACGCGTACGACAGGTAAACCCAACCTGCGTCTCCACCAGCAGTAAATGAGGCACCGTTTCAAGACAAGTGTTCGATAACTTTTTGAAAGCAGAATCACACTTTAACTGTATCTTTCCTATATCTTAGACCTGTTTTGCGCTAGCTTTGATCCATTATTCTTCTTAGCAAAGCGCGCCAGTTGGAAACACCAAGTGAAACCATGTCCATCTCTATCTGTTCTTTCCAAGTTAGAGGAGACCCTCCAATTCCTCTGTTACCACCAGCTGGTACCAGCAAGCCAAACCACGGGATCTTTATTTCCGGCACAATGCCTATGTCGCCGTAAAGCTCATTGTTCCATCGCCAATGATACGCGCCATCACCAACGTGCAAAGGTCCGAAAACCTTCCACAGAATCTTTCTCTTAATCACTACAAGCGACGCCTCATCGTTTATTGTCATCGTCCGAGCTCCTACGCCATACGATAGGACGGTCATGATGAGAGCCTTGTAGAGTGTTAGTTTTGTTCGTTGAGAGAGGACTTCAGAGCTGACATTGTTATTGGTGTTCCTAAATAAACGAAATTTCTTACAATCTCGAAATCATAACTGACTACAGTGACGTGACCAATACGCGAGTGCGCCGACTGTTTGTTTGATGACAGGAGGTACTTCAATTTGCCCTCGTTCACCACCAGACCCATTCGCTTTGTTTCTTTATCCAATTTGGAAAAGGCAGAATCGCACTAAATAAACATTCACATCAACATTCGTTACTGCACAGTAGAAACAACGTTATTTTAAAATCCAATCAAAACTATCAACTCTGTATCCTTTTTGAACTAGTTTAGAAGTAGTCACTAAAGGGTACGGTACAGCTGGCCTTTGTATCAGACTGCGCCGATTTTTTCTCTATGGATTTCAATATCGTGTATTCTGCTTAACACGTTGACTGCCGCGCCGGCACCCATTGCCCGGCGCATGGCTATTCATTGGCGCCGCGCCGGGCAATGGGTGCCGGCGCATTGTTTTTGGTGTAATATTGCGTCAATTATATTTTCTGTCGTTTGATTTTAAAATTGAAAACATATAACAGGATATATATATATAATGTATGACAATTCAAATATAAATATGTGATGCACACTTGCGGCGCTGTGTGATAACCAGCAAATTTCGCTCGGCAGTCAACGTGTTAATTATGCGTGAATATGAACAGATACACATGCTTATGAATGTTTGTTTTTCATTTTTATTGGACTACTAATCTTTATCATCGTCGGGCTAAAGTATACACACACAAACACACACACACACACACACATGCACAAATACAGTGTAAGGCGGCAGAAACGCTTTGAGGTATTATTGATTTTACTAATTAACTTTAATAAGAGAAGCTTAAACGATGTGCTAATTTGTATTTGACTTAAAATATTATTTGTTCAACAGCGAATTGGCTCTTATCACTTTAATTATCAACACCTCTTCACGTTATTTGCTTAAGCTTAGGTAATAAATCGGTATAGCTGCATAAGAGGCCCTGATGGCATTAATTGCAAATTGAAAGATTTTCACACGATAATTAAGAAAAATATGAAAAAATTGTGAGCAGACCTCAAGTATCTGTGAAAATGACTACGGAATTAGCTTCATTTTGATATTGGAAACGCGCAAGATTCACAGATTAATTAATAATTAAACTCTGCAATAAGAAATTCTCGATAGCGTAATGCTGAGTATATTATATAAATTAGTCTTTTCCAATTGTGGCCGTTAAGTGTATCTTTTATTTCTAATCCATATAGCTTCCCTGCGTTTAGGTATCTTGTTTTGATTTCCTTCAGTACCGAACATCTTCTTAAGAAGTGGTGCATGTCTTCTTCTTCATTTAAATTGCGAAGGGTCCAAATTTTCAGAGCATTTAGCTTTAGTAAACCACATCTTGCTTTGAAAATTGTTGTAATATCAGCTAGCTTTTGAGTAGTCAAAGTGTTTGTAAATTTGCGTCGCGCTTGACTGCGATTTTTGCTTTGCCATGTTCAGACCTTTCATTTTGCTAAGAAGCGACACAGCGATCTTACCAGCCTGTAGCGGTGATGTTTTCTTCAAACTTCAATCCGAACTTCATTCCATGTCATTCAAATACTCAAGCCAAACCATTTTTATTTAAGATGCCTTGTGTTAGTTTGCGTGGAAATCTGTTGCAATGGATTTCCAAATATACTTCATCACCATAAATTCATGTAACCTTTCATAACGGACACCTCTATTAGCGGCACACCTCCCTTGAGCCGACATTTTTTTCTACATCAAATCTTATGTATCGGAAGAAGTTACCTTCTTTTGAATGGACACCTCTCTTGTACGGGCAAAAGCTGGCTGACGGTGAGTGTCCGGTGAGTGATACCACGCAAGGGGCAATTAAAGTATGATTTTTATGTACATACATATACATATATGTGCCACATACATCGTCTTTTTATCTCAATCAATCACTGCCAAATAGGCAAGCATTTCGAATCTCTCACTTCAAAAATTATCCAGTAAATGCAATACACCTGCGAAAACATTTTAAGATTAAATTGTCTGGAGTTAGTTCATTCATGGCTATTATGAGTCCGCGCCAGTGTTCTTAATATTACATACTTGTATAAGGTTATGTCGAACCTATTAACCTATAACCATTTCTGTTAGGTGTTTGGCCGAGCTCCTCCTCCTATTTGTGGCCTGTGTCTTGATGTTGTTCCATAAATGGAAGGACCTATAGTTTTAAGCCGACTCCGAATGGCAGATATTTTTTATGAGGTGCTTTTTCATGACAGAAATACACTCGGATGTTTGCCATTACCTACCGAGGGGTGACCGCTATTAAAAAAAATTGTCTACATTTTGGTGTTTCACCGAGATTACTTTTAGAAAAAAACCACCGTGTAAACCTCAGTTTGCCTAAGACATTTTTTATGCATTTTTAAGGAAACAAATCATTGAATTGACCGAGTACTGTACCGAAATCCAGTTAAGGCTATTTTTTCAAAGCGTTTTTTATTTTTATTTTTCCATAATCATTCTATTCCTTACTTTCTTCTAATACTTTTATCGCACTATTACTTTTCATTAGTTATTAAAAAAAGTATTAAATCGAAACTTGTTATTTTTGCAATATTTAATTTATTTATGTTTTTAAATCTAATACAATATAAATTTAAATAGATGAAATTCATTGGGTTGAAGCGTTTGCTATTATTTTAACATATAATAAAATTATTTTAAATAATCACATTATAATGGTTGCTAAATGTTTATAATGATAATTTACAAATGCATAAAATAATAAAATGGGAATGCATCTATGCGACAGCAGCTGCAAGCTGATAGTGGAGCAAAATGTACGTGCATATGTTCTGAATTCAACTCAATAAAAAAGCGTTATACTAAATTTCATTTTTTATTTACGAAAGAGATCTAAGCCTTGACACTAACAAATTTACAAACAAAAAGACAAAGCCATTACTTTTTTTTGCAATACATTTAAATTTTTATGGAAATGGATTTCAAAAATACCTTCTGCTCAAATATGAACGAGACGTTATCAATAAAACGGTCCGCGGATGACATATGGCAAAAATAAATTTTTTGTTTTTTTGTAGGACTGTTATAAGCTTACATGGCAAATTTCAGCGTGATATGTCACATAGTTTGTTTTCTGTGCTACTGTAAACAAGTCAAGCTCGAGTTGTGTTCTTCGAATTTAACGATGGAAATTCAAGTTGAACAAAGAATTTGTTTGAAATTTTGTTATTCCAACAAAATTTCGGCTTCAGACGCCTTAAAAAATGTTGCAGACAACCTATGGGGACTCTGCTCTATCGCGTGCACGTGTTTTCCAGTGGTACAAATCGTTCAAAGAGGGCCGTACATCAACCCAAAAAACCACGCCAAAGTTGCTCGTTCATATTTGAGCTGAAGGTAGATCAAATCAAATTCGATTTTTTTTTTGATACTTGCATATAGGTAGATATTCGATAGCCATTTGATAAATTAAATCTATCCAAATCTATTATATACCATAGCAGGGTGCCAGAGGACACTGAATTTACTACGAGCATGAATTTACTAGCCTGTAAATTTATTCGAACAAAAAAGTTAGGTGCGCAATAAGAGACGATGGCTGTGCATAGCTAATGACGGCAACTAATACGTTTGAGGCGGAAAAACATATTACCCTTAAATTTCTGTATACTTAAAAGCATCAACATTTGGCTCGATAATTTTTTGTTAATTCAAAAAAGATGAACACTTCTTTGGAGATGAAATTCGCAAATTCCCTGAAAATGATTAAGTTCCCTTAGATTTAAGTAACAATTTTGATTATTCAAAAGTAAAGTTCAATAACTTGGATGAAAATGAAAGTAAATGAACTACTTTCAGGATGTTATTATGTGATATTTAACATGTTTACATTGGAACCTGAATTTTGAAGAGTGTCAGTATCGAATATGTAATTTTCATAAATTATTCCGAGAAACTGTTTGCCTATAAATATGCTCTCCATTTAAGATTAATGGAAGTGTGGTAATAATTAAAATAGCACAGGTATTTTTTTTACTTAAATCAAATTAATCCGTGTTGTGTATTTGAGTTTAGAAGCATCAGCTGCACTGCATCGTCGAAAATGAATAGGAAAAATAATGTTGTATTTAATCATCAGATATTTATTACCCGATTGTTATTATTACTATTTAATAAATAGCTTATTCAGTAAATGCAGAATTAGTTCGCTTATTTTCATATGCACTTGACTGACGTCAAAAAATAACTTTAATTCTTAAGGAATGTCAGTGTTGGAACGAGCATGTTACTATAAAATAATAATTAACAATGTAATGGCCACAATTCCACTTCGTAAAGAACATTATACAAACATTCTAAATTTAAGAAAAATCACTAAACCAAATTGCGAAATTCTTAACAAACAAAAAAGATTGCAAAACATATTAATTAAATATCTGTATGTGTTTATGTTTGTTCGTTTTACGATTTAAAGTTAATTTATTTGAAGTTTAAAGTTCTCTACAAATAGATTTCACTTGAGTTGCTACAATTATTGATTTATTACTCTGCTTGTCAGCAACGCCAAACTATAATTCTACGGCATTTGTTTCTGGCTTTCCTATCTCTTTGTGACACTTGATTATAACTATTTTTAACGCGTTTTAGAGACTTTTTTATTTATAAACAGTTTAATAGGCAATCTTAAGAATAGAATTTGCTGTTATTTGATTTTTCACTCAATCGATCATCATTCTGGCTTCACTTAGATATCCCCTACTTGCGCTACTAATGAGTTATTTTTTTTTAATTACTACGCAGTACCTAAGCTTGATTCTTAGAAATTGACAACAATTTTAACATTAATTTCTTTAAACATCTTAGATTAGTTTAATGTAGTGACGCTATAAGCAATTGAATTTGTTCTTGGTGCGCAGATGTCAATTTTCACTGTGTTTATGGTGCATTGTATGAATATTTTTAATCAGTTATATGTATGCTTGTATGCAGTTGTTTTTACTTAATTACAAAAACCACTGTTTCTGATTTATAAAATGATATATGCACGTAGGTAAGTATTAATTCATGCGTGTAATGTTCGTTAACTTTTTGTGATTCAACACTTCTGATAATTTGTTCAATATTTTAGAATTATAAATATTATATTATGGTGTGTTGAGTTGATCGATTTGTATAGTACTTGAGAGTGTACAACAAAATTTAAAAATGTTTATATATAATATATAATATGTTGGAATTTATAGATATCCCTTCAATTTCAACAACGAGTTACAGTGACGTTTCAGGACTCTCTATACCTAAGTACAAGCAATATTTCACTTAGAGTGGGTGAGAAGAGAAAAATGATAAGGGTAGAAAATAATGCTACAGCGTTCAGATAGTTCTGGAAAGATATAATAATGAGTAGTATATAAAAATGTAGGGGAATGAAGTTGATAATTATTTGATGAGTTATGTGAAGCCCTTAAAATATTTTAAAACTATAATAAAGTGAAGCCCACGCTCAAGCGTTATGGACGTTCTTTTGTTAATCGCCGGTATCTTCCCACTTGCGTTCTTCAATTATTCGTTCAAAACAATCGGCTAAAAATGAATGCTGAAATATTGGATTTTTGTTTGACTATTATCAATAAAAAATAGTTAAATCTTTACTTACATATGGCGTGTATACTTTCACCCAACGCGCCGGCTTATCCGGACGATTGTATTGAAAGCAGAATGACATTGACTCTTCGTCACTTTCCCAGCGAGTTATACTTTCCCAGGTTAGCTCGACTACTTGCGCCTCAAGCGAACCATCTTCCCGACAAGCATGCAAACGAAAACTTGTTATACCTGTTGAAAAACAAATTAAATTTGAAGTAAGTACTCTGCTCTATAATAATACACAATTCTTCGAAAATAAAATAGAGAAATCCTCCGCAATACCTAAATCAATGCTTCGTATCCTCACAAATAAGCAGTTTGCAATATTTATGCAGCAACTCGTTGACGCTTATTGCAACAAAAGAACTATTTTTTTTAATTTGATAATTTGCAATGTTTCTATGCAAATCGAAGTCCGCCTGTAGAAACTAAATTGTCAAGTAATCAGAAAACCAACCCTGAGTCTTCAACCCGTTGGAGAAAATAGAAATGAATCTAATTATTTTGCCGCCGTAAAAATAACAGATGGCAAAAAACCTTAAATGTGTTCTAATTTTGACAGCGGGTTTTCGTCAATCCTTTACCTGCTGTCTGCTGCAATTCTGTTTAAGCGGTAAGTTATTATCTAAGTTTACTATGTCCACGCACTTATGCATAAAATATTATAATTTAATTCATGTAACGGTTGTATGTAACAGCATAAAGGAATAGAGATAGACATTGACATATACGTATATACAAGGTGTGTTCAAAAAGTATCGTGGATTTGTGGAAGAAAAAAAATTGGCTTTTGCATCATGGTAACGCCCCTGCTCACACATCGTTGCTTGTGCGCGACTTTTTGGCCAAAAACAACACACTAATGATGCCACAGCCACCGTATTCCCCAGATCGGGCCCCCTGTGACATTTTCTTGTTCCCGAAACTGAAGAGGCCTATGAAAGGACGACGCTACGCTACGATTGACGAGATAAAGACGGCATCGAAGGAGGAGCTGAACAAGATAAAAAAAATGATTTTTTTAAGTGCTTCGAGGATTGGAAAAAACGTTGGCTCTAGTGCGTATCTCATGGGGATTACTTTGAAGGGAACAAAATAGACATTAATGAATGAACAAATCATTTTTGAAAAAAAAAAAAAAAAAAAAAAATCGTGATACTTTTAAAACACACCTCGTATATATGTATATATACATATACTAAAATGGGAACTAGAAAAATCGGTTTAGTCAAGAAGAAAGCTTGTAACTTAGTTATAAATGAAGCAAAATTACTCAAATTTAGCACAAATGATGAGCCCAAGATAATAAATACTACCCAGTGTCGATACGAAATACGATGGATACAGCATAAGTTATTATTTTTTCGTTATTAGCTTACTGTTTCTACGAGATCACAAAATTGCTTGGGCATATTTCTAAATATTGTTAATAATACGATAATTATTTTTAATTTGTTTTAGTTGAAACATATTTTATAATGCATTATTACATTAATTCATATAGAAAATGTATTATTTACTTACCTACAGCTGGTACTACATGTCCTTCCTTACGACTATCACAGGAACAATGCGGAAATACGACATCGCCATATCCGGGGAGCGTGCGCGCCAATGCCAAATATTCTGATGCTTTCTTTGCATCCTGTAAGGCTTTCAATTCGTAAAGTCGACCTTCAGCACGAATATATCCGCGATTGACTTCATCGACCGCCTGCAAAAACTCTAAGTTAGCATTAATTAACTTGCAGCAGTTTTAGATTTAGATACCTGGTAGAAAATAAACTTTGCTGCTTGTTCGCCATCGGGTAAGCCAAGTTCCCTACTCACTGAGAATAGCCACCGGCGCACACACAAGCAAGTGCTGGAGGCGGTACTGTAGTTTTGAACATACAGTTGGTGTGGAATCTCGTGTGGCTGCAACTTTCTCTCGAAGTTATATTCGACAATCTCAAAGAGATAAAAATATTGCTGTGTGTACGAAGTAAGATTGGCGCGCTGAACCAAAAGTTCCCACACCACCTGCGCGGTGGCAGATTTTCTGGCCGAGACCGTCGATACTTCATGATCGGGCAGCATTACTTTTATATCCACTGGAGAAGCGGATATATCGTCCTCTGAGTCAGTGAGAAAATCTTGCACCGCGTCGCTTTCGGCGATGACGCGCACGGCGCAAACTTTCTCCAAGTACTGTTCAAGACCACGCCGGCGTGTATCTAACTGCTGCTCGCTCAATTGAAATGGCCACTTTCCAGGCAGTTTAGGAAAATTAAATCCAGAAAATTCCTTTCTTAATATTGAATGAAGATTGGAAAATTCGCGATAACGACGAGAACACAGTTGACGCCCAGCCATATGGATATTAAACACGATGTAACGCTCTCCATTGCGGTTCACAATGCTGTAGTCTGGTATACTGAAGATGCGTAAATCGGTCAAAGACATAAAGCTATGAGAATATATGAACATTACGTTACCTAATAGGCAACGATCGTTTATCCGAATAGTCAATATATGAATAACCGGTCTGATCTTCCTGAGGTTCAAGCCTTTCCGCCTCCTTTTGGTTCAAAATAATTGACAATAAAATATAATTAATAGCGTGTGTTCATATGTACCGATCGACTCTTACTTACTTGCTGTGTTACTGAAATTACAGTTAGCGTTAGACAATCTCCACCCGACTTGATCAAGTCTACGACTTGCTTGTGAGTAGCTCCTTCTACGCTAACACCATTCCTGAAATTAAGATATGAAGACAATATTATTTACAAAGATTAGCTTACCAATAAAAGCAATATTATGTTTAAAATTTAAAATCCTTAACTCTCTATACTCATTAAGGCGAAAAATTTTAATTTTATATGCATAACTTATGAGTCCTTCGAAATTACTTTTAAACATTCAAAAACTTATTTCCAATCATTTCATATTAATTTCTTACTTTATACTGTCATCCTTCCATGTTTTTTTTTTCCTTCTACAAACCTATGCTCTATACCCCTTGTTGATCTCCTCCAAGCAGATCCACTAAATTGCGCATAATTAAAAGGCAACATAATTAAAAAAAAAATTATAATGAAAAAATTCGGAAGGAAGGATCAACGCTATTAACGCATTAAATGCACGAATAGCACTCACTCGAAATCTAAATGGTAATTTATAAAAAGCACATACACCGTTGCAACATATTATATTCTTAAAAAAAAAAAAATGCAACACTCGAAGACTAGAAACATTTATTATTTTGTATTAATGTGTGGAATGAATTTTATGTTTGAGTTCCACTTAAAAGAGGTCGTTATCTGCACATCCTCGAAAAGTATAGCCACTTCAAATATGAAAATTAATTGGGTTAAAGTTAAGTACAAATTCTAAGACACCGAAAGTACTTGCAAGATATATTTATGTATATTATATAATATACAATGTACAGCTGTTAACATGAAAATAGCAGTTCCTTTTAAAAAGTATTTTCAAGTCACTCACTTTTCCCCATAAATCATGCAAAAGAAAATTCCCATGACAAATATCTACGAAGGGTTAAGGGAATACTGATTGTAGAGGTTATCTAAATAAATCTGGCAACTACGTAAATAACGGTTCTTTATTGGCGTCGTTACGGTTTTAAGTCTAATAGCCCCTGGTGACGCTCAAGCATGCATGTCAAGCAGGCTTATATGTGTGCGTGTCGGGTGACACTCGTACTTGCTTTGTGTCACACATACTTGTTGTCGGCTTTTGCATGATGAAAATCAAAAATTTTAGATATTAGCGTCAAGCACCCGACACGCACACATATAAGCTGCAGAACATGCATGCTTGAGCGTCACCAGGAGCTATAACATTAACATAGCAGTGCCTTCAGTATTTTAAGGTTATACAAGGAGGAATATTAATAGAATTTTGCACAGATTTAGACGAAATGACGTTTTTTACATTTATTTACGTTTTTTTTATTTTGGTGAGTGTCAAATGGTGGGACGAGCCAAACACTGCACCACAGAACAACGAAAGCAGATTCTGAAATTGAGAGCAGATAGAAGATCTTACACAGAAATACAAAATATTCTTCCATGTTGAGCAATAATTATTTCAAATGTAATCAAATTTGTGGGAAAGCCGGAAAAAGGAGGAAAACGAGAAACTTCCCTATCCAGCCATACAAATTAAAAAAAAGGTGAACTTAAATGTTTCTGACATGACAGTACGTAGGAGACTACGGAAAGCTGGATAAGCAGCTCGCACCCACGAAAAAAACTCCTCCAGAAACAAAAACATAAGGTAAAAGGTTAGGAAATTACTAGCTGGACAGCTGACATGTGGCGTGAAATTTTATGGACTGACGAGTCTAAAATAGGTTTGAATGGCAGCACGGGTTCACGGCAATGTGTTAGACGTCAACCTGGCACCGAAAATCAGCCACAATACACAAACCATTAAATATAGGGTCTGAAAAATAATGGTATGGGGAATGTTTCTCATATTGTAGCGTAGGCCTCATACACAAAATTTATGGCATAATGGGCAACAATATTTATGTCGAAAGAATGCAGGCCCAATAAAATGGGTCTATCAGCAGGATAATGAGCCTTTACACACGAGTCGGAAAGCTAAAGATTGGTTTCGCACAAGTAAAATTGAGGTTATGGAATGACGAGCTCAGTCCCCCGACCTCAATCTTATAAGAAAATCGGTGGGGGGATTTATGAAGATTCCGAAGCAGCGATGTGAGCAATTAGTGGACTCAATACCTCGCCGTTGAGATACCCTAATTAAAAATTTGGGAAATAAATATTAGTTACATCTTTGTCAATGAATTTTTTCTTTGATTTTTTTTATAAACTTGGTCAGAATGCGTTACTTATTTGGCCGCAGCTGTTTTAATGTTAAACCTGAATTTCTATCTTTTAATAAAAAAATGTTGTTTCTGGTTATAGAATTGATTTAAATATAAAAGAATACAATATTTCCAATAAAATAATAATAAACAACTTTCTACTTGCATCATAGTTAACATTTTTTTTCGATGGCCGATCTTTAAGAATAATTTTTTTGGTGGAAGTAATCGTCTGAATGTATGTAATTTCAAGCGTGTAGAATTCTAATTCTAATTTCTAAGAATTATATTTTCTCTGACGATCACTTCAGCCATTAGAGGGTTAATATAAATAACTCGTAGAAAATACGCTAGATAAATTTTGACTTCAAAAATAAAAGACTTGCTCACAATATTCTTCCAAAGTATGTATTTCAATAATTAATACACGTTTTTCTCGACCCACCTCTCATACCACGGAATTTAAAACTATTTTAGTAAATAATGAAGTTTAAGGCACAGTTTAAAGAAAAAAGGACATTATAAAAAATAACTCATTGGAAAATGAACATGACGCCATGTGTCCATTCCCCCCGACAGTCGGCTCTTTGCGATATTAGAAGGACCCGGATTTAAATACGGGCAAGCACCATCGCTTTAGCAGCAAATAGGTGCATACCTATATTATGATAATGTTACGACATTACAACATAAATTCGTAAAATAGTTTGCTGAGTGGATATATTTCCTCGATTAAATTTTTTTTTTCACGAAACGTCATTTAGGCAATAAGCTCTCCTTTATTTGGAGGGCATACCATACATTTTTAATCGAAAGGAATATATACTCAGATCAGTAAAATTTTCTGATCCTATCTCTTTTGTGATCCCATGTTACATATCACGTTTGTTTTTGATCGATCTGAAGTCCTTAGAAAGTAAAAGATCGATCTTTCTCTCTCCTTAATTCTCAATGTTATTAAAGGCGAGATTGACTGCCCCTTTCTGTTCAACGTAAACATTTTCTTACACCTCCCAGAATTCTTTGTAACGCTCTTCCCTTCTATTTAAATAAGTTCAATGCGAATGATGCTCGCAGTGCTCCTATTGAACGCGCCTTGGTGATTTTAATGAGATCTCCAATTCTAACGTGCTAGATTTCTCATTTGCTAAGAAAGAATTTTCCGTACTAATGAACTCTATCTTTAGTTAGTCAGAGGTAAGCCTGTATATTTAAATTAGATACCAGTTTGTCTTTGAATTTGCATATATTTTCATTATTCTTTAGTTTTAGTAGTCAGTCTGAAATTATGTTTTCTTGACTTCTTCAAATAAATAAATCAAATAAATAAAAACCCAAAATGCAAAGCTCTATTTTCTACAGGGATTTTTTTGATATATACATACAAACGTGCATATAATATATTTGATTGATCTAGATGCATTCTTAAATGTATGTACATATATGCATATACATTTTCACATACATGAGTATATTTTGTATTTGTAAACATGCCATTAAACATTTCATTATAGAAATGTTTTGATTATTAACACACTTTTATTAGGTCGGGTTGTATGTATGTATGTATGTATGTATGTATGTATGTAACGGAATCTTTGAGCTTAATTTTCACTGGCTTCTAAACATCTGATCGACTTGAAATTTTGCACACCTATCAAGGACCGATGACAATGCAATAATTTGATAAAAGTTTTCCATTATCCTTATTAGGATTGCCAGGATTAATATTTTCTTTTTTTACCTGTGGGCAAAAAGTAAGGTGAATTTGGTTGTAAAATGAAAAAATCTTTTTTTATTCTTGTAAATCAGTTACTCAGGCTCCCTCCACGAAATAAGTTCTTCATCCCGATTACTTCTTTATCACGGCCGATAACTGCATGGCTTTAGACTCACAGTCGATAAGAAAGGAATTAAATATAACACGAATATATCGAATCATTTATTCACTGACTGCAATGATAACAATAATTTCCATTCATAATAAACAAAAAATAGTTTAAAGAAACTAAAAAACACGCTTTTTTGCTAATCGAACTAAAAAGTAGAAAATAAAAAATAGTTTAAAAAAACTAAAAAACACGCTTTTATTGCTAATCGAACTAAAAAGTAGAAAATAAATTTTAATGACAAAGAGACCTATAATGAAGTAATAGCAAATCGAACGATCAGTCATAATTAACTACCTCAGAACAGAATTATAACAAAAATTAAGATACAAATAGAGTAATTCAAATTAGAGTTAAAAGCGTGGGATGCATTTTGCTTCACTTTCATAACCCTCTGTACATAGGTAGTTGCCAATAGAATGATTGTAAAATTTACTATATCAAGCATCCCTTAAAGCTAATGTTAGGCAAAGTGCCGAGCGGTTGGGTACATTTCACAATTTTGCTTTCTATCAGGACAATGTCTCAAAGCACACCTGCATGATTGCCAAGATGTGGTTCATCTACAACTGCCCTAAACTGTAGAACGGTAGAATCTACGCCAGGACTTTTAAATGCTATAATAAAGGCTAAGGGATAGCCACTAAAACTGTTCAGGGAGTTTTCTATATTTTAGGAACATTCTATGTTGGGCAATCATTCCTCTGGACATGAATTCTATGATTTTGTTTATTTTCGTTCCCTAGAATAAAAATGTTGAATATACATAAATATAATTTATTAATGAGAATAAATAGAGTGGTCTCTGCGTAATCGATAAATATGTTTTCTTCGAAAATTAATTAAATCGCAGTTCTGTTCAAAATTCTATTTCAACTTTGAACAGTGAGTATATACGACCAGGCGTGTGATACTGTATATTTGTAGTTAAGGCTGTACATATATACAAATATTAAGAATTGCACATTTTTGCATTTTGAGTCCAATGCTCCATTATTGCCAGATGACCATCGATAACGATTACCTAATTTTAAACAAGATATAGCGATACAAATCAAAAAATTAGCAAGAAAACTAATGCTCATAACGTTAGAAAAACAAGCTCAACTCTTTGTCAAGATGGTATGTACGACGTAGAAATGTATTGATTTAATATTTATTTTAAGAAGTGTTTTACTTTGAAATATGCTATGCTGGCATCGTAAGGAAAACATGTCAATAGGTACAAAAAAATGTGTAATAGCATTATATACCGCATGCATATATGTACATATATATGTATGTAAATAGAGAGAAGATAGACATGAAACTTACAACTGGACAGTTACATATTTACAAATGTACATTTTACTTAATGCACAAGCCTGATAACTTATATTCATACATTCATTCATTTATGTACCTACATACATACATATATGCATGTATGCATACATATATACATATATATAATATATGAACACATGTACATATAGAACATACGTACATTATATGTATGTATGTATGGCAACCAGCCACGAGATAATTTAATTATATATAAACTTAACATGGATGTTTTTAAATCATTTTCTATACTGCTTGTTCCCTATGGCTTCTTAATGTAGCAATAGGAGACACCCTAAAAAATGCAATGAATGATCTAATATTTTAATTACTGTTCAAATTTATGCCTTCATTACTGGCTGCGAGTTTTTGTATGTATTTTACGCATCAAATGCAAATTATTTGTGTAATTTTACGTATAAGCTGTATTGCAATTTAAGTAGTTACTATTTAGGCGTATAAATGCACTGCATATACACTTTTTTATTAGATTAGCTCATCTAATCCCCGTTCTTATTTATCAATTCTTCCACATATTCTACAGCTGTTTCGTTGTTTTTTGCCTAAAACACAATACAACCCTGTGCTAACATTCGAGCGGATTAATAAGCGATCAAATCCCAATAAGCGAAGGGGCGTATTAAAACAGGTTGCTGGGTTTGCATATAATTTACACCCATCTATTGCTAAGGTTATAATTGGCCATAGGTCAACGGTAAACATTTATGGTTAGATATTCATAGTAAGACCGAATGTATGTGTTATATACATACAGTGATGGTTGAAAACATGTCTGGACATACATACATAAAAATATATGTGCATTCCTACTTACACCTCTAGAATGCGATCTCCTTTTTTTATTCCTGCCTTTTCTGCAGCGCCATTTTCGAGAACGGCACTCACATGTTGTAGAGGAGCATATAATTCCCCGTTTATTGAACGAAGTTGCCCACCCTCAGAAACTTGTCCACGCACATTGAAACCAAAGCCTGAAATTGAAAAAAAAATCGATAATTACTTTCAGGTGCTTTTCTGGTCAGTATACGTTTGAAAGAATGTTAAGGCTAAATTTCTTTTCCACAATTAAAACTGAATAGTTGTAGCATCAAAGAATTATATATAGTTATAATCCGAGTATTTCAGCCCCCCAATTACCTGTTTCCGTTTTATATATATGTACCACTCGCGGACCACTTTGCTCTGCAGAGTCACCACCAACTCCAGCGCCGCTCATATTAAATCCTTAAAGACACCGATACAATTTTTACTTTTTTATTTGCGTTTATTTATGAAAAAACTCTTGACGTGTCTTTGGTGTTCCTCTTATTTGAGAAAGTTCCTTTAATTTGTGTAGTTTCGTTTTTATATCTTCTTGTTAGCCACGTCCTTATTTGCTGTGTGAAATTAAGTATAACACAAACTTTGACAACTTTAGATATTATTCTGTGTAAATCATTTTCTTAAAGAATTTTTTACACGATTTACATTAGTATAAGCACTTCTCACAAGTATTAATTACTGAAAAAATGTTTTTCACTTTACTTTCAGATCCGAACGAAAATATTAGATAAAATAAAACCGAGTAATTCCTTAAGTGGATGCCACCTAAGCCGATAGAGCCGTCCATGCCGGACTTTTGTGAGAAATACAAAATATAAGGATGCTTATCGTTCAAGTTTTGTTGTTGCAGCAGCGTTTTGTATCTCATTTTGCAATACAGGAAATTTAGGTGAGCTTTTTTAAGTAAACATACAAACATTTTATTGATATTAAAATACATATGAAGAATCTACATAAACTCACAATATTCTGCTCACTATGTTAAAATTTTTGAATTAACTGAGGATATTTTACGCAGTGGCACCACTACCATAATGTAATAGATTAAG
This sequence comes from Anastrepha ludens, assembly GCF_028408465.1. NCBI lineage: Eukaryota > Metazoa > Arthropoda > Insecta > Diptera > Tephritidae > Anastrepha > Anastrepha ludens. Next base: position 2,821,417 of record NC_071499.1, on the reverse strand, counting down.
ACAATTCAATGTTTTTGTTCATTTTCGCTTTCTTTGCTAATTCTTTATGATTGTATCCAGAGAACGTACGTTCTCTGACATTTCTTTTACAAGCTTTCTCGTCCGAATAGTTTTGTGTAAAGTGCGGATTGTTTTGTACAAACGCGCAGAGCTATGCTCATATATTTTTAAGATGTGCATCTCAGAAAATAATATTGTAATTGAGTAGCCAATTTAATGACTAGTAGTATAAGTATTAGTACAAGTTTCCGGAATTCTTCTGTGAGCAACCCTGTTTGGACGGCAAAGCGAGAATTGAAAGAACTGGAGTCACGTCAGAATTACACTAGTTCAAAATGGCGTCGGATGATCAAGAGTTTGTAAGTAAAATCTATGGTCGAATTGCATTTGAATACGTGAATGCAGATATTAAGATATATTCAAAGAAGTGAATTGTGTTACACTTTAAAGTAATCACGTCATATGATGATTCAGGGAATTTTTTGAAGTGCTTAATCTGTACAAAATATGATATTAAAGTGTTCTATCTGATTAAAATGCCGAGTTACGAAGTTCGAAATTCCAGCACATAACATTGAACGACACAGTGGTTTAGTTGCTATTTTAAGATAAATCGTTGACGGGAGCTAATATTGCAATTCATTGCATTATACACTGTAATAGAAAACATGTAAGGGAATTAGGGTTCAATTACTTCCGCACCTTTCATTCTACAAGTTATGAGTTATTCTCGTAGTTCATCAATTGAATTATGCATTATTGTTGCAATGCACGTGTATATACATTGTATGTTTACATATGTACTCATGTTTGTGTGTGCATGTTTGCTAAATTTTTGTGTTCCACTTCCTCTATATTTTGTTTTCATTTTTGTTTATTTCAGTAAACGCAGAGCAGAGAACGTTGAGGCTGGTTGAGGTATACTTAACGTATACTCTGAAAACGTTCTCTGCGTGCTCTGATTTACGTTCGCAAGTTTTTTCTGCAAATAAAACAGCTGAAGTGTTTATAAAGTTCTGCTTGAAAAACATATGTATATATGACATACATATGGATGCTAAGATTCATACATATCTTTGGTGGTTTGGTAAAACAACTTAAATTGACTTAACTTAATCGCGGTTTTTGGTACCCACATCGAAACATTTTGATAAATTTTGGCCCTCCGGCTGTATACTAGATAATTACCGATTTTAGATTTTTGCGTATAAGTACTTTCCACGTTAAAACCATTAAACCAAACATTTAAACGTCATGTGTGTGTGTGTGTGTAGTAAGGAGGCACAATAACCCCCATCCCCATCATCAATACTGAACTGAAATATGTACTCCATTTCTGTTCATATTTTTATTTTAGCTTGCAGGCATCCGGCATCACAATGCTGTTATCGCTTCCAATGAATTGCTATTCTCGTTTAAAATTGGAAAGTGATGATATTGCTAAATGCATTTGCTTTTAATTTTCATAGAAATATTTCGAATACAAGTTAAAATAATATAATAGCTTTTATATAAGGCAAATATTTGGAAAACTATTATTTCCAGAATATTGAGTTATAAATGTTGTTCCTGAATCACTCCCTAACATCTCCACCAAGCTTGATTAAATAAATCATTATAATTTGCCTAAAATTGTCGATGTTTGCATTATATTAAACCGAACCAGACTTAACATTTTCTGTAATTTTAAAGGTTAAATTAGAGGTGTCAACCCACAACGTCATAACCATAACCGTGGCCTTAGGCACAACGGTACTTGTTGTCTTACCTTAATGGTGCCATAACTATAAACCGCTGATATTTACATAGTTTTTTTCATATGAAAATATTTGACAATGAAAATTTTTTCAAATGGATTACGAAAGTAATGCCCGAATTTCTTTATTTATTTTTATAGAATAACAAAACCAACTTATCCTATTTTTCCGCCATATATGAAAAAACAAGATAATTAATTATTTATTTAAAATGATTTTAAAAAAAAAGATGTTATATTCGGCGCTGTCTTAAAATTTCTTTCACATATAAACAAAATAAAAGATTAAATAAATGTAAAATACGGTACACTAGACACGGCTAGTATACTGTACCGCCAACCAAGGGGAGTCTTATCGTCCGATAACTCTCCTTTCCCCAGTAGTGAAGACATTTGAAGCCCTTCTACTCCCACTCCTCACAGAACACCTGACTCCAGCCCCACACGAGCATGGTTTCCGTAGAGTGCACAGCACCACCACGGCACTCACCGTCATAAACACCCAGGTAAACCGCGGACTAAACCAAAACCGCCCCTGCGAGAGAACTGTCCTAGTAGCGTTGGACCTACAAAAGGCTTTCGATACAGTCAGCCACGCCACGCTACTAGATGACATTTTACAGACGACACTCCCGCCAGGGCTGAAGAGGTGGACCGCGAACTACCTGAGTGGTCGTCACTCATCGGTGATATTTCGAGACCAAGCTTCCAAACAGAGAAAAATAAAGCAAGGATTACCGCAGGGTGGTGTCCTTTCACCCTTGCTTTTTAATATCTATATATCGAAACTCCCCCAGCCACCAGAGGGAGTCTCACTGGTCTCATACGCCGACGACTGCACGATAATGGCGTCGGGCAATGACATTGATGGCCTTTGCTCTAAAGTAAACGACTACTTCGCCCGCTTTCTCGCTTCTTCACTGCGAGAAACTTAAAACTTTCTCCCACTAAATCCACGGCGACGCTTTTTACCACCTGGACAAAGGAGGTCAAGCTGCCACTTCAGGTGTACGTCGATGATACCCCAATACCGACGGTTAATAACCCCAGAATTCTGGGAGTCACCTTCGACAGCTTGCTCTCCTTCTCAGCGCACACAACCGCTATTTCAGCGAGAGTACAGAATCGCAACAAGGTACTCAAGTCGCTCGCCGGCAGCACTTGGGGCAAAGACAAAGAAATGTTGCTGTCGACTTTCCAAGCAATAGGCCGGCCGGTTCTCAACTATGCCGCGCCTGTCTGGTTGCCTGGAACCAGTGATACGCAGTGGACGAAGCTCCAGACCTGCCAAAATACTGCCATTAGGACCGCGACAGGATGTCTCCTGATGTACCCAATTCAACACTTACACGACGAGGCTAACATGCTCCCTGTTAAGGAGCACAACAAAATGCTCGGCAAGCAGTTTCTGATAGGGTGTCACCGTAGGCCTCACCCATGCAGACACCTGCTCGAGCCTGAGCCACCTCCCAGGCACATCAGGAGACACTTCCTCAACTACGTGGACGAGATCCAGGACAAAACGGGCAGACCACTCCAGGATCAGACAGTATACAGACAGGCCATTAACGACATCCATCGGGAGACCCTTACCACCTTCTTAAGCTCCCGACCCCCGAATGCCGTTATCGGAGTCCAACCACCACCTATCGCAGACGAAGAGCTCCAGCTTCCCCGTGAGACTCGTGTAACCTTGGCACAATTACGTTCTGGATACTGTAGCAGGTTAAACTCCTACCTATCCAGAATCGACCCCGACATACTAAACATATGTCCAGCATGTGAAGGCACCCCGTACGACACTAACCACCTTTTCACATGACCCATCAAACCCACCCATCTAACACCCCTCTCTCTCTGGACCCAACCCGTCGAAACTGCCAGTTTCCTGGGCCTACCGTTAGATGAGCTAGACGAAGACGACCGGTAATTACACTACACTGACAGGGCGAAGATACTGCTACAACAACAACAACATTAAATAAATGTACATGACTATTTTTATGTTAATACTAGCAAACCCGGCCCCCTTCGCTGGGCACACTAAAATAGAATAGATATGGTTTAGAACAGAAAATATATGATTTTTATATTATTTATTTCTTTATTCTTTATTCAAGCGCTTTGGCATAAACAATATTTTTTGTTTTTCTATTTGTTTTTGAGTAACTATAAAATATATATTGAAAATCAGGAAAAGAGAAGATTGTTTTTAAATTCCAAATCAACGCATATGAATAAACAATCGTCTTTTTTCCTGATCATCCATGAATTTTTCGTTTCAATTTATATGTTTTATTAAGCATTGGAGCTTTTTTAACCATTATCCATTTATATTTTTCAAAAAAAAAAAAAAACGAAAAAAAAATTTTTTTCCACGAACACATAATTTCATTCGGATTTCACATTAAATTCTCAAATTTCGTAAGAAATTATTCACTGTTCCAAAATCCACTCCAAAAAAATTCACAAACAATTTTTACATGTTGCACTTACGTTTTTTCCTTATGGCATCCAAATCAGAAAGAAATATTGACACATTGTAACTCACACTGTCAATTTGACAGTTCAGTTCCGCCCCAAGCGTTAAAAAAGTAAGCGACATTATGGCTGGTTCAAAAGAACGCTGTACCCGTTGCCAGTGCTCCGAATTACAACCAAACTTTACGAAACCCATTTTCAATACTTACTTAACAATGTGCGTAAGTTTGGTTTAATTCGGTGCAAAGACACGGCGGGTCCACGTTTTGGCATATATTTCCAGACCCTAGTCATCAATAGGTATGAAAATTACCCCGTATTAAAGCACTTATCAACAGCTTTCATTTGATACCCATATTGTACATACACGTCCGAAGGTTACCCGGGCCCACGTTTTGACCTATATCTCGAGACCCCAGTCACGGAGCGGCATGAAAAATACTCTGTACTAAAGCATTCACCAACAGCTTCAATTTGATATCCATATTGTACAAACACATTCTAGGGTCCACGTTTTGGTCTCTATCTCGAGACCCTAGTCACGGAGCGGCGTGAAAAATACTCTGGACTAAAGCATTCAGCAACAGCTTCCATTTGATACCCATATTGTACATACACATCCGAAGGTTACCCGGGTCCACGTTTTGACCTATATCTCGAGCCCTATTTCCAAAATAAAATATAATCCATGTTACTCGTGGATGATGTAGCTTTCGAATGGTGAAAGAATTTTTAAAATCGGTCTAGTAGTTTTTGAGCCTATTCATTACAAACAAACAAAGTTTTCCTCTTTATAATATTAGTATAGATTTCGTGTCACCACCTGCAACATTCATTGCCGATTGTAACCTCCTGCGCATTGATCAAATTAGTTTTTTAGGTCATATTCCTGTAGAATCTTTTCTTGCCTCTTTGTTGCATTTATCAAGTTGTTTTTGAATGTAGGGAATATTTTTGTTACTTTATTTTTCAATTGCGGACATAAAGTTTGATATTTGATAATGGAGTTGATATCTGGGCATTGAGCAGGATTATCTATCACTTTAGAGCAATTATATATCAACCAAGGCCTGCATATGTAAGACCTGTGCTTGGGATTATTAGCTTGGTGTAATTTGAATAAAATTTTTTTTAGATTTTCTGAATAAGTAAGTCCAAGTTTTTCCACACTTCGTTTCAAATGGTTACGTAAAATGCCTAAATAGATTTCTTTCAATTATTTTTATATTATTTCACCAACATTTTGCTGCAATTGCAACCCCTTACTATTACACTAAGCTTCCCAAGTTTCACTGTGATGAGGGAATGATGTTCTCGATTTTTAGCTGTTAGCGACCCTGTTGGGTTCATAGAGGTTATATAGCACTGTTTTTGTCTAATTATTTGGCGATGTACTATTGACATCGCTTCACATAAGGCAGTGTGTCTATCGCACGATACCGGGTAGTTGAGATCGCAGCGGTGGAGAGCATAATACGAGTACAATTAAACACGAAAAAGGGTGCCTGCAGTAGTCGTTGATGATTGACTACATCTGCTGATTTCTAATCCGCTGTCAAGGATATACATATGATGTAATTATAGCCAGAGGTAAAATGGAGAATGAAAGGTTTGGAATTTTGAAAAATAGGTTTAGAATTGAACCGGACAATAAGGCAAACTTTCTCGCTTTTTCACTGCGAGGAATCTCCAACTTTCTCCCACCAAGTCCATGGCGACCCTTTTCACCACCTGGACAAAGGAGGTCAAGCTGTCCCTTAAGGTAAAAGTCGACGACACACCAATTCCGACTGTAAATAACCCCAAAATTTTGGGTGTAACCTTTGACAGCTTGCTCTCCTTCTCTGCGCATACAACCGCAATTGCCACAAAAGTCCAAAATCGCAACAAGGTCCTCAAATCGCTGGCCGGCATCACTTGGGGCAAAGACAAAGAACTGTTACTTTCGACATTTAAGGCAATTGGCCGGCCGGTTCTAAACTATGCTGCGCCTGTCTGGTCGCCTGGAACTAGTGATTCGCAGTGGACAAAGCTACAGACATGTCAAAATACCGCCATTCGGACAGCGACCGGGTGCCTCCTGATGTCACCCATCCAACATCTTCACAACGAGGCACAAATGCTCCCTGTAGCGGAGCACAACAAACTGCTCAGCAAGCAGTTCATGCTGGGATGTTACCGCAGGTTTCACCCCTGCAGACACCTGCTTGAGCCTGAGCCGCCTCCCAGGCACGTCAGGAGACCCCTCCTAGACTACGCTGACGAACTCCAGAACAAAACTGACCGAAACCTACTGGACCGGACAGTATTTAGACAGTCAATAAACGACATTCACCGGGAGACCGTTACCACCTTCATGAACTCCCGTCCTGTGGATGCCGTAATTGGAGTCCAACCACCACCTATCGCAAATGAAGAGCTCCAGCTTCCCCGTGAGACTCGTGTAACATTGGCACAATTACGTTCTGGATATTGTAGCAGGTTAAACTCCTACATATCCAGAGTCGACCCCGACATACCAAACACATGTCCGGCATGTGAAGGTACCCCGCACGACACTAACCACCTCTTCACATGCCCCCTCAAACCGACTCATCTAACCCCTCTCTCCCTCTGGACCCAACCTGTCGAAACAGCATGTTTCCTGGGCCTACCCTTAGATGAGCTAGACGAAGACGACCGAGGATATACTTACACTGACAGGGCTACCTATGCTGTTAAAAACAACAACAACAACAGCAAACTGGAACATATCTACTTTTGAGAAGAATATCCCAGATTGTGCTCTGTACTAGTCCACAACAACAACATCGAAGGCACATGCACTGGGACATTTGACCTAAAGAATCTGTCAGTGCAGATCCCAAGCATCTTTCAGGCGGATCAGTATGCCTGCCTATGTCTGTTTATGTGCAAAGAATAATCTGAAAATAAACCTCCGAAATAGCGGATGACCATTTTGAGCTGCTATTAGTCTGCATTCAGAGCCTTTCTCTCTTTGAGTTTTAGTCCTCAATAGTCTTGGAATGTATTGAAAGGTTCAACTTATTAGGGACGCGCAATCATATTCATATTCGAGCTAACGAATGCATTGACTAGAGAGGCTGTGGCCTCGAAACCAATAAGAACTAAACTTTTCCTGGCTATTGGACAACACACCATTTAATTATAATTTAAAGCTTCCATTGTTTTTGGTGAAGTGACATAAACCATCTTTAAGATAGATCTGGGTTAACAGAAAACTTAAATATATAATATTTAAAACTTATATAATAGGAGAAAGCTGTTATTTCCAATCCAATTTTGTTGATTTATTTACTATCAACTCAGTTTTATTTAGTTGTCTATGGTACTAAATATTATTATTTAAATTATTTTTATTATTATTAACTTTAGTATAGTATTTTATTTTTATTTTTTGTAAGTGAATTTCTTGTGGTGTCTGCATAAATGTTGTTATTTAAGTACTGAATACCAGTGTTGTATACTTGACATGAGGGCGTTAACTTTATGCCTCTAGGTTTTGTATAAATGCATTGTTATGCGACTTTTATTCAAATAAGAATGTTTCTTCTTTCGTTTATCAAACTGGCTTTACAAAATGAATGTTCAGAAATATAATTGTATAATAATGCCTGAGGGCATATTTAGCCATAAGATGCTGTAGTCCATTTGGATTGTATTGTAGATCGTATTGTCCACGCTTTGTAAAAACTCAAGTCCATGTCATACAGAATAGATGTAGTAAAATAATTGTGTAACACTATGCTACAAAGTCAAATTTGTTGGCTTTAGGTGTCAAATAAGTAAGATGTCCATAATTGAGTCCTAACATACTACTCATTGCTTAATTAAGATAAGTACTTGAAAAATATTTTCACGAAAATCATATTAAGGTTCTCGGTACAACGAATTCTTCTCCGAGGTTTTTTTTTTTAATTGGGTGCGCAACTAAATTCCCACTGTTTGTCAATAGATGCCGCCAGCAGTGTGTGCTAGTCGATTGTAACATAACCCAAACGTCATAAACCAATTTGTGATTTTTTTTTGTATCATATATGATACTTTTGGTTTTGTGAAAATGTCTAATTTTGTGCCGAATAATCGTCATTTGCGGGAAGTGTTGATTTTTCTTTTATTCGAAAAAAAAAACCACTTCTAACCATTTTTTCAGAATAAAGTTGTATTTTCATCAAAAAAACAAAAAAACGGCGAGAACTTAGTTGCGCATCTATTTATATTAAAAAAAATTTTTTTTTTAATTCAAATAAATACTCGATCTAGAGGTAAAAGTAAACAAAGTGTGATGGTGTTAATGTATACAAGGAACCCAAAATTAGTCATTTTTTACTGAATAAAAAAATGATATGGAGTGAGGGAAATCTTTTTAATTTGACCATTACGCACTACTGCAGATGTTTAGTTCATAATTGTTAAATATGATTGACGTAACACAATTACTGAAAAGTCCCGGGCCTAAGACATAGATGGCATTAGTTCTTGAGTTATTGTGCTAAGAGTGACGCTACTTTTGTTATTTTCAAAACAATGGAACAAAAATAATTTTGTGGATTAATTTTCCACTGCTTCCGGATGGAAAAAATATCGTTCAAGTGAAGCAATAGCTCGAAAAGTGTTATGGGACTCCGCTCTATCAAAAAAAAAAAATAAATAAAACTATGGTTTTCTGATTTCAAACGTAGTCGTAGAGACACCGATAATGCATAACGCCGTGGACGTCCAAAAGAGGCGGTAACACCAGAAAATATAAAATAAATCCACCAAATCGTTTTAAATAATCGAAAGTTGCGCGAGTTAGCTGACATCGTAAAGACATCAAAAGAACGCGTTGGCTTTATATTTCATGAGTATTTGACTATGGGGAAGCTCTGTTGTTGTTGTTGTTGTTGTTGTAGCAGTATCTTCGCCCTGTCAGTGTAGTGTAATTACCGGTCGTCTTCGTCTAGCTCATCTAACGGTAGGCCCAGGAAACTGGCAGTTTCGACGGGTTGGGTCCAGAGGGAGAGGGGTGTTAGATGAGTAGGTTTGATGGGGCATGTGAAGAGGTGGTTAGTGTCGTGCGGGGTACCTTCACATGCTGGACATATGTTTAGTATGTCGGGGTCGATTCTGGATAGGTAGGAGTTTAACCTGCTACAATATCCAGAACGTAATTGTGCCAAGATTACGCGGGACTCTCGAGGAAGCTGGAGGTCTTCGTCTGCGATAGGTGGTGGTTGGACTCCGATAACGGCATTCGGGGGTCGGGAGCTTAAGAAGGTGGTAAGGGTCTCCCGATGAATGTCGTTAATTGCCTGTCTGTATACTGTCTGATCCTGGAGTGGTCTGCCCGTTTTGTCCTGGATCTCGTCCACGTAGTTGAGGAAGTGTCTCCTGATGTGCCTGGGAGGTGGCTCAGGCTCGAGCAGGTGTCTGCATGGGTGAGGCCTACGGTGACACCCAAGCAGAAACTGCTTGCCGAGCATTTTGTTGTGCTCCTTAACCGGGAGCATGTGCGCTTCGTCATGTAAATGTTGGATAGGGGACATCAGGAGACATCCTGTCGCGGTCCTAATGGCAGTATTCTGGCAGGTCTGAAGCTTCGTCCACTGCGTATCACTGGTTCCGGGCGACCAGACAGGCATAGTTCAGAACCGGTCGGCCTATTGCTTTGAAAGTCGACAGCAACAGGGGAAGCTCTGTTCAAAGTGGGTGCCGCTTTTGTTCACTGTTGCCCAAAAGTAAGACGTGTTGATGATTCAAAACAATGGCAAAACTAAAAGAGTTGAACTTTGAATTACTACCAAATCCACCGTATTCCTCAGATGTGGCTCCCAGCGACTACTGGCTGTTCGCAGACCTAAAAAATGCTTGTGGGGATCGCTGAAATAGACCTATTTTGATACAAAAGATAAATCGTTCTACAAAAGTGGTACTGAAATTTTAGAGCAGCGTTGGAATGTTTGCGTTTTTCTAGTTGAAAATTGCGTTTTTCTTGTTGAAAATTGCGTTGATGAATAAAGCTAATTTTGAACAAAAAAGTGTTTTCTTTGTATTTCTTTTCTTCTTTTTCTTTCATCTTACCTATGTATGCACTTGTAGAAGTTCATCGCTTCGTTTTGCCTACAGGGAGGCTACAATCAAAAACTCGGGTATACTTTCTCTCATAGCTTCGCATTCAATTAAGCTTCAGTCGCCTAATATTATTTTTATGTATATATGTATGCATGTATATGCCTGAGATGTGCATAGATGATAAAATCTCACGAGTACTCTTCGCTTTCTCTGTGTCAGCGGTGCCAATTCGTTGCAAAATCTCGGCAATACTGGAAATTGAATAAAACAGTAAAGCATTTTCAATTTCATTCTAGGTGGTCATATTTATTAAACAAATTTTATTTACATTTATTTATTTAAGGCAAACATACAACCATAGACCATTTTTACAAGGATTGAGCTATTCTTACATAATAAATCCTATATAAAAAAAATAACAATAAAATGAAAATTATAGTTATAGTGTAGATTGTAACTCAGAAACATCTCCTCTTTACTTGCTTAGTAAAATGATTATGGGGTTTTCGGGCCGTTTCGGTAAAATTGCAATTCGGCATTCGGCAAACTTTCTGATTTACTTTTTAGAGCGAAAAAAAACAACAAAATGCCAAAACAAACAGAATTTTAACTTCAAGATTTAGCTCCATTTTCCAATTTGTTGTTCTGCAAATTTATCAGGCTTACCATCTCGGTAACTTCGTATTCATTTTTTAGGTATTCGGGAAATTAAAAAAAAAAAACAAAAAAACATGGAAAGTATTTCCGAGCAATAAATTACAATTTTAGTGAATGGAAACTGCTCATCTGGTAACCTCGTGCACAGCCATGCTACTTGTTAATAATTGTTCAAGAAGAGAGTTAAGAGCCTCCAATGCCATCACAAAAGCACTCATGTCACGCTCCGGACCACTTGTAGTTTCTGCAACTGAATACAACCATGCACATAATCTGTCCATGGTTAGCGATGTAAGTATTGGCAACACACATTTCCCTATCATTTCAGTAGCTGGTTTGTTGTTCTCGTTCATAGTAAGCGATCTTGTTTGTGATAGGCTCATGGTCCGTGTTTCGCAACGACAGTATCTTCCGCTTCTGCAGACAGTTGAGCATTTCGTTTTGTCTAAATACTTAAGTACGTATTTTAGAAAATAGATCGGTAGTGAAATGATATGACATTTGATTATTGTGGTCAGTTGAAAAAAGTGTATATCTGCAGAAATTAACTATCGCACGAGTTATGCTGCTTGCCTTCAAAGTTAATAATGATCGAAGATACGAGTACAAGAAGCAGCAATTGCCATCGCAAGGTATTCTTTTATATAGTAAAGGTTCGTCTACAACTAAAATTGCATTTCAATTAATTTGGGATGTTTTAAAATTCCAATAATTTTAAGCAAACCCTTCTGTGACGTCCGCATTCTAGCTCTGATTTCTGACGATCTCATGGAGCTATTAAAGCAGCAAGAGTTACAGGTGTTGTATATTTTTGTGAGGCATAACTTCTTTCATTAGTGAGTTGCTTTTAAGTGTTACTGCTCCCTAAGTCAGCAACTGTTTGTATTAATTGTATTAAATAAAAATTAATATTACACATATTTATATAGTATATATGTATAAGCGGTGCTTACAACCTATTCCAAATTGTGATTGGTGTCTGGAGGGACCTACAGTTTTATGCCGCCTTCGAAAGATAGATGGTTTTTATGGGGAGCTTTTTCATGGTTGAAAGGCTCTCGGAGGTTTTTCATTGCAAACTGACGGGCGACCGCTATTAGAACAACTTTTTCTATCATTCGGTGTTTCATGACCGAGGTTTCGAACCCTGGCGCTACCGAATGGTAGTCACGCAGGAACCCACACCGCTACGGCGGCCGCCAATAATGCACATAGTGCATTTACACTAAAAACGAGCAACACCTGATCACCGGGGCGAATGATGAATTAATTTTCGGTTATTGCAAAAAAATGCCTAGGTATATGTATTTACATACGTACCTGCATCCATACATACACTCATAGGTACATACATCCATATGTGCACACGTTAAGTATGGTTTCTTATATTAAGTTTGTTTAGCTATCGGAGTATTACCTCAACGTTTTTGATCTGAACACAGTTTTGACTGTTGACCGACTGCAGAAAATAACAGTTGACCAGTTGCGCATAAGAAGCTAACTCTTGACTTAACGGGTGTGAGTTAAAAGTAGCAAAATGTAATATACACACAAACACGACTCGAACAGTATCAATGTGCTTGTCTTTTTCTAATACTTATGTATCTATGTATATATGTGTATTTATACCTCTCTACCTGGCAAAAAGTGATAAAGGCTTAGCGGTAAAAGTAATTTGTAACTACACATCAACTTTTTCTCTTTCATTCATGTTTAGATTTTTTTTAATTACTGAAGTCTTGCTCAGTTACTAAATGCTTTGCAATGTAAACTTCCGTACATGCTTTTCTATGAAGATTGGCCTGACCAGTAGTGATTCTATATGGCATCGGAAAGACTTGCCCATACCTAAGCGCAATTACTTGAGTGATTCTTTAAACTTCTTCCGTTAGTGTCTGTCTTTGCCTGTAGATAATTGGCCTTGCTACCGAAAAGGTAAATTAATTTTTACAGGATGTAGAGAATGTTTTCTAAGAGCGCAGGGAAAAGGACTGCTATTCATAGAAAAGCATACCTATTATATACCGACCAACCAAGGGGAGTCTAGTTCACTAGGAAGTGCCAGTGCGGTTTAGACACCGGTTGCCATTGTCTAACTCATCTAACGATAGGTCCACGAAACGTGTTTTTTCGACGGGTTGGATCCAGAGGGAGAGGGGTGTTAGGTGAATGGGTTTGAGGTCACTGAACTTTGAAACAAAAAAGTGTTCTCCTCGATACAAAACATCTATACATCATACTCTATACGGTCCGTGTGTAAATGCTCAGGATGTGGCGAAAAATGTAAAAAGGCGACCCCTACTCCAAGACAATTATTTTGTAAAAATACTTTAGACTCAGGGTTGTAATTTTATGCCTCCTCCGGAACACGCCAGAACTGCACTCGGTTTGCCTGCCTTATCCCCTTCTTTTTTATATATTTATGTTTGCGAGTGGAAATTACGCTCAAAGCAATTCGACTACCGCGGGCGACTACTTTTTGCTTGATTCTTCAACTCATCCACAAGAAATTTTTTTAAATAATATAAATTTATTAAGACATATTTTGTTTATTGCATGTTACTTTTGCTTTGAATACTTACTTTCTTAAAACTGTTGAGTGAACCTCTTCCCCCCTTTGTTGGGCTGTGTTCTTGCCTATTTCTACAGCATTTACGGGGACCCGTTAAAGTTAAGAGAGATGGTATTTTGAACTGTTTCAGTTGCTCTGTTTATATTTTCATTGTAAAATGTTTCTGTAAACAAATTATAAAAACTTGTTTTATTAAAATTGTCACTTGTGTGCTATACATACATACATGTATCGCTCATTATGAAATTCAAAGGCAATTGATTAAAATTATCGCAGGATTTTAGAGTGTAGTAGAAATATATTCATCCTGTTGCTTTCGCTGGCGTAACTACTATGTGCATACAACAATATTTCAAGAAACATTTAGCTATTTCACCTTTTTGCGGGAAAAGCTCTGGCATGATGCCGTTACGTGGCTACTGCGAATTGTGACTCAATGGGAAGCTATTTACAGCAACAATCGAAGAGTACAATAATATCAACTTCGGGCGTCGCCACCGCCTTGCCAGCAACACTCAGATTTTATCAAGCCAATACACTGGAAATGGCTGTTGTGTGTTTATCTTCTCGGAATACGCCATATGTATGCATGTGAATTTGTTTATAGCTTTTTACATGAGCGACTGTCAATGAGCTTAACCACAAGTTGTTGTGGCATTCGGCTTCAGTCATGAAGCTGCCGGTTTCTGATAAACTATACAAATTTCCATCCAAATGGGTAAAGTGGTCTGATAGTTGAATTCTGGTGGACGAAAGATTAACAAAAATGGTGTATTTGATTATAAATAACATCAGTCATGAGCAGAGTCTACAGGTATACCACATTAGCATATTTAATTCGACTGGTATTTTGTGTTCTTAGTATTAATTTAAAAGTGAATTTGTAGTGACGACCCTGATCATCTAATTGAACTCATTAAGAAATCCTCTTCAAGAAAAAGCTATACTTAACTTTCATTTTCGTCGGTCTACATTTGGAAGACATTCAAGGAACGTGACCATTTTATGTTGATAATGCACCGGATGCTTTTGAAGTTAGAAAACAGAGATATCGTAAAGTATGTAATTTTGTTCACACATAATGCAAAAAAATAACGCTGAAAAATAATAAAATGTTTTGCAAACAACTTCTCAAATCAACATTTTACAATTTCGTATATTTAATTTCTCGAAAGTTTGTTAAATCGTGTACCTTAAAATTGTGTATTTTGAGGCCGTCTTCGAACGGAATTGAATGTTTTTTGTTGCGGTAGAAGTGCATGAAATTGTGTTTGGCTAGCCCTGTGTGATGTAGTTTTGAAGACGTGGCCATTGTGTGGAAATGACTACATATACAATGATGTACATATGTTTCAGAGTTATTGCAAAGCTCTTTTGAATTTGATAAATAAGATTTTGTTACCTCTTTTCAGTTTATTCTGCTTTTTAAGATTTCTTTGAATTCTTTCTTAAGCACCTCGAGCTCTTTCATGTAGTCATAAACATGCACACATAGCACAAGTGTTGCTTTTGTGTGTCGTAACACATCTATGCGCATATTCATGTATGCACATACATGCATACCTACAAACAACCTACAAAACTTTTAGAAATAAAGTTTCAATTACCATTCGTCTACTTTTGGTACAAACTCTTTTGATTTCTGCCATCTTTGCTTTTTTGTGAAGTCATAATTAATTAAAAGGTGACATTTTTTAGAGATTCGGAATTTCATTGTAACCATCTAAAAGAATCTATTTAATTCTTGCCCAAAAATATAATATAAGAAAAAAACTGTAAAATAATATAAAAGCTGATGAAAATGGAGAACTAGTTCGCAATTTACTAAAGTAAAGTCATTTGCAATATGTTTTTATTTTCAGGCTGTTAAACAATTCATTGATCTCTGCAATGGGTCGTCATCGAGTGTTAGACGTAATATATCGCTCACCACAGCGGTAAAGTTTCTGTATGCTCGTAAATTCGATGTGCACAGAGCTGTATCTCTTTACGAACAACATGAGCAGATCCGGATTCGAGAAGGTCTTTACAACATAAATCCTGATGTGGAGCCATTGTATTCAGAGCTACAGACTGGGAAGTTCACAATATTGGTTAGTAGTAATTTTTATAAATTATAACGAACGTTTTTTTCAATAACAACTAATTGAAATCGCTTGTAATTGCAGCCTACACGTGATACTACTGGTGCTGCTATTGCCCTTTTCACCGCGAGCAAACACAGCCCCCTAAGTGTTACTCACACCATAACGTTACAGGGAATTGTATATCAACTTGACTCTGCGCTGCAGGATACAGAAACGCAAAAGGCGGGTCTCATCTTCATATACGATATGAGTGGGTCCAAATACTCAAATTTTGACTATGACCTGTCACAAAAAATATTAACATTGCTCAAGGTAAGAGTCGAATGATAAATACAAAAAAAAAAATGAAATTAAACCTTTAAATTAATTATTTATTTAACTTAGTCGCTGTATTCAAACATAATTTAAAACTCCGTACTGTGACCTCAATTAAATTAATTATGTTACACTGAAGGCAACGTCTCGACCTCTATGCTTTAGGTGCCTTGGTGAATATGAACTTGGAATTACAGTGATAAAAGTCCAACAATAAAATATATTTAAGTTCCTAACTAGGATAACTTGCGAGCATATCCCAAATTTTGCAAGACTGTCACTTATTACCATTTACAATGGCAACCAGTTATTAAAAAAAGGACTCAACTTTCCATTACTACCACAGTGTATTTCAATGGTGGGTGAGTAGTAAGGGATGTGGCACCGCAAATCAAACCCATTAGAAATAGCAAGGGACCCACCATTTTAAATATGAAAGTCCCAACTTCTTAGCGCTCCTATAGAACCCTCGGCAAAGCATAAAATTACGTTTTTTTTTCACGGCCATATTTGCTTATTGTACTGAAATATCGTCGAAGAAAAATGTATAACGCAATTATTTATTAACCCAGCAAATAATTAACTAAGGTTATGTAATTCATAATATTTATGAAAATGTTGTTTTATCGTAAAATTGATAAGTGTAAAAAAATCGAAATCGCGCAATTTTTCATGCGAAATTGTAACTATTTGTAACAATTTTTTAGAAAACGCACTTGATAATGATGAAAGATACAAGCCGTTTCTTCGGTGTCTCGCGGTCAACGGCCATGAAAATGTTCTTTTCACTGATGAGAAAATTTTCACTATTGACGAAGTTTTTAATAAGCGAAACTCAAAATCTATGCTAAAACTTCTACACGCAAAAATTGTTGTTCCAAGGGTTCAGCGTGGCCTCCACCCAGGCTCCGTAATGGTTTGGTGGGGAGTGTCTTGTAAAGGCATTACATCTTATTTTTGCTAAAAGGGGGTTAAGACCGGGGCAAAAGTGTACCGGGAGGATATCTTTGAAGGCGTGGTGCTGTAGTTGAGCAGAACTCTCTTCAACGGAGAGCGATGGATTTTTCAGCAAGATTCCGCTCCAGCTCATAAGGCAAAAATCACCCAGCAGTGGCTAAAAAACAATGTTCCGTGGAAGATTGACCGTCTGGAAGTCCAGATCTGAATCCACTGGACTACAGTTTGTGGTCAGAATTGGAGAACATGGCCTGTCGAAGGCCTCACAGAATTCGGAGAGTCTCAAACAATCGTTGTTTCGAGCAGCGACGACAATATCCATGGAAACCGTGCGTGCTGCAAAAGCTGAATAGGCTTAATCGTTTGAAGCAAATAGTGACAACTTCGAATGAAAATAGAAAAGTTTTTTTTTTTATATTTCTTCTTCTTCTTAATTGGCGCGATAACCGCTTACGCGATTTTGGCCGAGTTTAAAAAAGCGTGCCAGTAGTTTCTTTCTCGTGCTAACCGGCGCCAATTGGACATACCAAGTGAAGCCAAGTCCTTCTCCACCTGATCTTTCCAACGCAGAGGAGGCCTTCCTATTCCTCTACTACCACCAGCTGGTACCGCATCGAATATAAAAAAAAACATGTGAAGGCACCCCGCACGACACTAACCACCTTTTCACATGCCCCATCAAACCCACTCATCTAACACCTCTCTCCCTCTGGACCCAACCCGTCGAAACAGCCAGTTTCCTGGGCCTACCGTTAGATGAGCTAGACGAAGACGACCGGTAATTACACTACACTGACAGGGCGAAGATACTGCTACAACAACAA
The DNA here is from genome assembly GCF_028408465.1 of Anastrepha ludens. Taxonomy (NCBI): domain Eukaryota; kingdom Metazoa; phylum Arthropoda; class Insecta; order Diptera; family Tephritidae; genus Anastrepha; species Anastrepha ludens. Next base: position 2,803,693 of record NC_071499.1, on the reverse strand, counting down.
CAACCGCATCGAATACTTTCAGAGCCGGAGCGTTTGTATCCATTCGGACGACATGAACCAGCTAGCGTAGCCGCGGGATCTTGAATCGCTGCGCTATGTCTATGTCGTCGTAAAGCTTATACAGCTCAGGCGATGGAACGCCTGCGATATTCCCCGTTGCCAACGTGCAAAGGTCCAAAAATCTTGCGCAGAGTCTTTCTCTCAAACACCCCAAGCGTCGCTTCATCGGATGTTGTCATAGTCCACGTTTCTGCGCCATACGCCATATTTTTTAAATTTACATGATTAATGAAAAGCTTACTTCATCAAAAAAAGTATTATAATTTCATACCTATAACGGACTGACTTAAACATTATAAGCAAACTTTTCGTGGTAGTAATGGAAAGCCCACACACAAAAGGAATAATATTTGAAATTCAATAATCATAATAATGATTTAAACTAGCTTATACCAGTTATTCGCCGCTGTTGCCAGTTTTTTAATCGATCTATGTTGTTAAAAAAAAAACACATTTCAAATAACTTAATAAGAAAGAAAAAAAAAAACGATTTAACGATTTTAAATTTTTTTATTGTATTATATGTATTTTTGCTCTCCTGCCCCCTTTGCTCCCTCGCGGGGAGAAAATTTATATACAGCCTTGGTCAAAATCTCATTATTCACTGAATTTTTCGTTTTAAAAAGTGAAGTAATGATTTTTTATTAATAAATCCGTACAAATAAAAGGAATTAGTTTTAATATTTCGTAGGCCCACCCTTTGATTTGATAACATAAACAATCCTCTGGGGCATGCTGCGTAGAATCTTTGCACATTTCGCTTATCGCGCTCCACTCGTGAATTAAACCATTTTTTCAGGGCTGTTTGCGATGTTATGCTGTTACGCGTCGTTTTAAAATAGCCCACATGGACCCGCAGCTCTGTGGCGTTTAAATTTGGAGACTGTGCTGGCCAATCTAACAAAACAATGTTTTTGTCTCAAAACAAATGCATCGTAGTCGCTGATTGGGACCTCTCTGACTTGTTGGAATTGAACTCCAACCAAATTAGTGTCGCCGAAAATGCGCGTTAACGAAGGCTAAAGTACAGTTTCTAGTACCTTTATGTACTTTTGACTGGCCATGCGACTCCCGCAAATGAACATTTCGCCGACACCATCAGCAGCTATACAGGTTCAGCCCCACACAATATAGATGGTATTCCTCGGGAACCCGTCACCTCACGAACGTCACACCAGGTGTTCCAAATACCTGTACATGGGTAAGGAAAAAATCGTTTTATAAGATTTGTGTAAGCAGCTATGGTTATTAATATTTTTTAATGATGTAAACTAAACCCCCTCGAAGCTCGATTCATCAGACCACAGAACATTCGACCAATCTTCCTTCGATCCCATTCTAAACTCGTTTCCCGATTTTTTTCTGAAAGGCACGGCTTCTTTCGACTTTTGCATTCTTTTAAACCTGCTTCTAAAAACCCTCTTCTAGCTGTTCGGTAACTAACGGATTTTCATATTTCTTCGAACAAGGCTGCTGCAAGAGTAGAAGAGGATTTTTGAAAGAGCCTTGTGAGACTTGCTCATACAATAAGTTTTCGGTCTTCCCGTATTTGCCTGCCGAGGGGCGGCCACTATTAGAAAAGACTTTTCCATCATTTTGGTCTTTTACCGAGATTCGAACCTACGAAATTCTGGATTTCGAATGGTAATCACGTATCAACCCCAACCCATTTGACTACAACGATTTATTATGGTGGGATTTTGTCTCTGCGAATCGCTTAATAGCACATTGGACTGCGCACGGCGAACATCCCACCAAATTGGCAATTTCAACCTGAAACTTCCCTTACCCACTTAAAACTTGGATTCTCACTCTTTTGTCGTAACAAAGTTCACTTTTTTAGGCATTTCGATAAAAAGAAATTATTTATATCCGCTTGATAATTTTGTGCTAAAGATTAGTCATACATTGTGGTGGTCCCTTTGGTAGCCATATAAAATTGGTTGTATTTTTGAGGGGTGTCCAATACTTTTGGCCAAGGCTGTATATATTTATATATTATGTATATCTATTTTTTGCTCGTACGCGCATAATAAAAAAAAATCGAGTACTTTCTTAATGAAGGCAAATTCAAAGGAAATACTTATATATGTACGTAAATATTTCTATGAATTCATTCATGATTCAATAATAAAAGGTTTGCTCAGTAAGCAGCTTTCTCATTCCCTCTTGACAAATCGGCTCCCTTAGCAAGACACTGGGTTGCTAGCTCTAGAAATTTTGACTAAAAGTGGAGGAAAAGTAAAATTTGTAGAAAAAACATTTCTTTTTCAAAATGGACTCCTTACGAGCAACAACTCGCTCAAGAGTTTTCATCGGTATGTTCAGGACTATGGTAGTATGACATGGAATACATATCGCTTTAGTCAGGACATGATAGAGTATTCGACGTAATCCAAGATCGATGAGTGGAGAATTTACAAAGCTTTATTTCTTGTGATGTGTTGATTTAGAAGGAATTCATGTTTTGCAAAGAGCTAGCATTTCCCAAAGAGTTAAGACAGTGAGAATAATTGGATAGTCTCGACGCAATCGATTACATTGCAGATCTCATTATAAAAATGTTGGCAGAACTTGTTTCCAATGAGCCCACCTTCCTATGGATGGATGAAGTGTCCAGAGGAGGTTTAGAAAAGCACAGTACCAGTATGAAAGAGCTTCTCATAAAAAGCATCTACCGGAATCGGCTTCCAATTGTGGAACGCGCGCTACAAATAGGAGGAGGATCTCGGCGAAACACCTAACAGAATTGTACGTGCCAATTATTTATTTATTTTTAACAAAATAGTTTCATATTGGCGAAACGTTGCGATTGGTTTTAAATTTAAAAATTAATTCACAAAATAAAATCTTGGATTATGTGAAATAATTTCTTGTTTTAATATTAGACTTGGCAATTTCCGCTAATCACTTCTATCTATACCATTATTTACATTCAAATATTAATTAAAATTTATTTTTTAAACCGTTCGCAGTTTGTTTCCATTTAAGTAACAAAATACTATTTTGCTACCATTTTTACCAAAAAGGATTTAATTTTTTCCTTTTTATGCACCTTCTTAAATACAACCTTTTGTAAGGGAGTGTCAAAATTCGAATGTCACTAGTGAGCAAACCTTTAATAATTGAATCATGGAATTCATTCATGTTTTTGTGCGTTGTGGCTTTTATTTTACTTTGTTTTTCTTGATAAGATTCACAGCCAATCGATAAATAGAACTAGGTTGTCGAATGGTGTTGCCGTTTCAAGCCTTTTAGAAGCAGACCGAAATCATCATTTCCAAAAAGTTCGGGTTAATGTTCTAAGCTGCTACAACAACAAGTGCATAGTTTCTGAATCGAACTGGTGTACATTCAAATGTGCCTATGATGCTAATTTTTTTAATGAAAAAAAAAATATTTCATTTAAAGTACTGACCATTGCTAGGTGCATATTTGCAATCGTTTCGCCAGGCCAATTGTTCACCTTAAAAGTGCAACACGTCATAGAATAATTGTTTCACTTTATTGTAAGATGTGAAATCGTACACTGCAATTACATGTCACGTTGCTGAAATGAGAGTAAACCTCATCGGGCAGTCTTTCTAGCTAAGCGCCTCTACCATTTACTAAGCAGGCTTTGCCTGATATGATTGTGCAATTAGCATTAGGATAAACCCTTTGGATTGCCTGACCTCTTTTGACAATCTGGGATGTACATATATTTTCAATTAATTCGTGTCGACAAGGTTGACCTGTAACAGTTTTCCCTGATTTTATAACCTCGCACCAGATAACAAAATTGCAATACCTAATGTCGCCCCATATCGCTTTTGAAAGCAGATAAAAATTTGTTGTGAAAAGTCGCATATGAGTATTTGAATTTATTGCAATTACATCAGTTAAAGGGTGGTCCAACAATACTGATAGTTTTAAAATGAAATAAAATGAACAAAGTGAAAAGTATTCATCGCGCGCTCAGGCCAACTTATGGTGTGCAGGATGAGTCCCATTTTCGGCTTAATAGCTAGATCAATAAGTGAAATTACCGTATTTGGGCTGAAGAGCAACCCGAAGCCATTTAAGAACAATCATTACATCCATTGAACACAATCGTTTGGTGCAGGCTATGGGCTGGAGGCCCATATTTCTTTAAAGCTTTGTGGATAACCCAGCTTCAATTATTCACTAGATACATACCGAAGTCCTCTAGCGAGTCATTCAAAATTAGTGTTTACGGATGGCCGAATAACGGCGCAGTTGCGGCTAACATTTGAAATGGTTATCTTTAACCCTCTACTGCGTGGGCATGTTTAAAATAATGAAAATAAATAAAACACCGTAAATTTATGTTGATTGAGGGTAATTTATTGCGTATTTAACAAAAATTAAAAAATTCACTTGGCGGTTTGGAAGAAAAAATGAAGCCATATATGGCCTTATATGCGTTTAGGGTTATTTTTGGGAAAAAAATTTATTGGGTGTGGAAACTTGTAAAACAGTTCCTTTTGTCGTTGTAGCACAAGAACACGTTGCACTTTTCGCAAAAAGTGTATGAGCGAAAAGAGCAATCATTTTGACAAAGTTGTCGGTTTTTCATCCATTTCGGGAAATGGCCTATTCCGTCCGTCCGCACAGAACTCAAGGGGAAATCCTGTCGCTTTCTTCTTTTACTGCTGGTAGGTATATTTTCTCTACTTGCCGATGGAGAGTTTGAGGGTGTGGATATAGGTCGTCCTCGTTTTTTCAATTTACCAACTTTGCAAAGATGTTCAGCTATTGCAAGCTTGAAGTCAAACAATGGCATATATTCTTTTGACTTTCGACGCCACAAAATCCAAGCATTGACAACGCGCATATCAATCATATGAAAAAAAAATCTTTTTATACCATTTTTTTGTCCTCAGTTGTATTCTATAAGGCCTAGTAAAGAATCCAGTAAATCAACGCCACCCATATAATAATTATATACACCAACTGCCCTAGGAGAATTGATTTCAATATACTTCTTCTCTCTTTTACAGTACCGTTTTTTCGTTGACATAGGGTGACATCCGACATAGGTTGAAAGAATATTTACCACTTTGTTGTCAAACCAAGTGACGAGACCAAGTTCAACTCCATCAATATCTGCTACTTTTTCAACCATACTTCCACGGCCTAACTTTTTCATTTCTTTTTCGGTTGGCTTCTTACAATTTGTTACACGATTTAACCTTACTGTGCCTAAAGGTAATATACCATTTTTCATTAGATACACCTGAAGCTTCGGACTGTTAAACCAATTATCAAAAAATAGTTGATAGTTTTTTCCTTTTGGTATTGTAGCTGCTAGTCTCGTTACAACATTTCCACTTACTCCTATATTTGGTGCTCCTTCCGGGAATATATCGCTTTGAGCTCCGGCAAATATATAAAAATCGTAACTGAAACCTGAAACTCCGCTCAAGACAAAATTTTTGAATCCCCATTTGTGGGGTTTAGCTGGATGGTACTGTTTGAGGTGATGGCGGCACTTTGTGGAAATTATTTGTTCATCAACCACTAAATGTTCTTCTTTGGGTACAAGCAACAATCGAGCACGAATTTTGTCTAACAATGGTCGAATCTTAAAGAGCTTATCAAACCCGAGTTCACCAGGTGATCTTATATTTTCATTATTATTGAAGTGTAAAAATCGTTTGATGTTTTCCCATCTGTTACATGTCATTGCGTTACGTACAAATTCTTGGCCAATGAATGTGTTCCAATAATGTCTGGATGATGGTAGTTTTATCAAAGACATGTATATTGTTATGCCTGAAATAATTTTTATAAGTAATTTTTTTAACTTTTTTACTTGAACTCACCTATAAACTGATCAATCTCGTTCCGAGTAATATTGGCAGGCTTATTTATATCCATTTGTAATGCAATTAAATTCGATTGTTCTACAATAAAGTTAATCAAATCGTCATTGAAAATAAAATTAAACATATCTGCTGGTGTCTCCAGTTCCTCAATAAAGTCAGGAAGGTTTGAATCTCCTTGAAATGGAAAATTTTCACTGGAATAAGGAGGCAAACAAATTTCTTTCCAAATTGGAGCTCTAGGCTTTTTAGCAGATTTTGCATTTGATGTAGAAGGCTTGTTATAGTCATCTGAGTCATCGGTATCATCAGTCTCTGGTACATAAATATGCTCCTGTTCTGGCGGTTTATTTATAAAGTCTTCTTCGTCGGTATCAGATATGTAGTCATCATCACTTTGATCACCTCTATTAACTTCATAAACATACTTTAAGTTACCATAAAATGATCGTACATTCATTTCTAGGAAATTCCATTGCGATTTATCAAAAAACAAAACAGAAATATGTATACACATATGTTAGTTCATTATTTACCTTAGTGCATGAAACGCCATATATGGCTTCGTCAGTTTTTACAAAAAATCAAACACAAGATACTTACTTTTCATATAAATTATATTTTTATTCAAAAAATAACTTCACTTTCTATACAAATATATATTTTTTGCTGTAGTCTTGCTTTTATTTTTTATGCAATAGTGCACATAAATCACTTCAAAATTTGCTTTTGTTCTCACACTTGAAGCACTCAAAAAAAGATAACGGAAAAGGTACAATAGCTAAAACACTTGTTGACAATATTTAGTTTTGCGTATGAGAAGAAAACAAAGCATAGAATGTGATAATTATTATTCTCTTTTGATTAAGTCCCGTTTTTATAAAAATACAACACAATCAAAGGTAAAAGCCATATTTGGCGTTATATGCGGTTGAGGGTTAAAAATATAATTGTCATGAATGGCTCTGCAAAAAATAATAAAGATTGCCCAATCAATTTGAATGTTGGTTGTTTAATTTCAATGTAAACTCCGATACCTCGAAATTGATCACCCTTTAGCTTAATTAGGCATATTGTTTATGAAATATGATTTAATTGATGGGATTGTCTCCGCTTGATCCGCAGTAGCGCATCCTATCGAAAGAAATTTCAAACTCTTGTTGTGGTTCAATCTGCAGACCAGCACGTAGGATATTCACTTTAATGATTTTGATCGCTTTTGGATTATGAACATAACGTCAGTCTTAAGCAACATCTTAAAAGAACGGTCATTCAAGTAAACCGCTATTCACCGAGATGGCTAATTGATATTGACAAGTCGGTGGATGGCACGGTTACCAAACTTAATGTGCAAAATATCGACTATTTGACTCACATCCATAGAAAGTGAAAATGGCATTATGAACAGAAATTTTCACAATCGTAACCAACTTATGCGGCTCACCACAGCACTCAATATGGAAATAGGTTTCCGAATTTCTCAAAATTTGTCAAGCGTAAAGTGACTCATTTCATTCCGGCTGGGTACGATATTTACTGTCAATCAAGTACCACATTAACATATGATTCAAAAACGCACAAAATAGCTTTATTTGGACCTCCAGGTACATGCATGAATACAAGCGTATGTTCCCTGTTTAACATGTGTTTACGCTTATAGTTATGTTAAAAATGAAAAGCTGCCTACGCATAACAACAATTCAGAAATAGAAAACGTGTGCCTTCAGATGAATCCACTTATGAATACAATACCATATACGTACATACGTACAATAGGACGGATCGTTTGTATGGTGGAAAAATCGCAAAGGCATCCTTGTAGGAAACCCTTTACGCCAAGCAATATGGGCCTAATATAAAAACAAAATAGTTGAATATCTTTTGTTGTGTAGTTGCATGTTCGGAACCCCGAAGTCGCAAACATTTTTGATGTAAAAAATGGTAATAGCTTGTAATAGACTGACTGACTGATAAACTGAGCCCTACAGTCCTGATGTTGAGAAAGGTATGATCGAAACCATTACATAAGTGTTATTGTTTTTTGTGTTTTATGGCCTGTTTTATATTGAGAAACTTTTATCATACATACGTGTGATATTTGTACTGTTGACACATTCATCATATTAAAAAAAAACTCGCTTAGACTTTTGGTAATGAAGCGCCATCTCGTGCCTACGTATTTCGCTGGCTTTTCAAATACAATGATGGTCGTACTTTGCTATGGGTCGAATTTTGCGAAAGTCGTCCAAAATTGGTTTTCGTTCCACTACATTCAATATTGAATATCATGAATAATTTGACAATCACTCTCAGAAAACGACTCGGTTGTAGGCTTCCAATGCCAGGAAAACTTTGTTGAACTTCATGGGCAATGTTCGTTGTTTTCTGAATGCACACATATATTAACACTATATTCGGGCAACTGGACTACAAATATATTTGAACGTTTGGGAAGATTCAATAAAGCATAAGCAAATTAAGTTACGAATGAAATTTTATAATCTCCACTTAACGCTCCAAGGCGATTCCACGTTTGCTCTCACTATTGAAATCACCTTTAGGCATTTTCCGAAGTTAACAGCGGTTACAGCTTCCAGTCGTTATAGGTGAGTGCGAATCACCCAAATATCCTAATCTCAGTTAACTGCTCAACTCACCAAATCTCTTCTGTCGTCGCTCTGAATGCGGGACATCAAATTTTTGCAGATCAATTTTCAGAAAACATGCATAAAGTAAAAACCAAACGTGCTAACGATATTAAACTACGACTGGAGTTAGAGAAGTTCTTCTCTTTCGAAAAGAGTGTAGCCGGTTTCTGGGTTGTAACCAAATTGAACTTAATTGTCACACCTTGTATTTGTTGCCAAGAAGAATTTAAATATTATTCATGTATTTGTTCTCTTTATCCCTCATGTCATCCGTTTCCAAACGCCAATGATATTACCAATGGATCAAGCCTTCCCCTTGGGGCCAGGGGGAAAAAATCTTACAAAAACTTAAGAAAGTTTTAATCTTATTTTCCCTCTTAATGTGCTTAAGTAAATGCGTACATACGTACATATGCGACATACATCATACACATCCCAATAATATCTAGTAGTAAAAATAAATAAAAAATATTATGTGTACCGTACATATACCTATTCACATTCATACATACATATGTACTATATACGCCTTTACATGCTTGAATGTGAGCACTTTGTACGTAGTTCATTCAGGTGTGATTTTATTTAAGCGCGAAATTTCTTTGCACATACCTTAAGTAGCCAAGAAACCTACTGGTAGTGAAGGCGTTGCCACATAAACACATCAACGAGTATGTATGTCCACATATGTATGCGCATACACATGGGTGCACAACCGTTGTCGGTAAAACTTTTTGAATAGCTCATTTCCTAGCTTTTCTCAATAAGGCGAAATAGTTCTTTTTTATTATACATTTTTACATACCCACATAGTCGTTTCCGCCAGCTTTAGAGCTTGTGATTGAGTACATTCGAGATGCCGTTGAACAAATTAAACTCGATAGGCAGACTGGTAGAGGTAGAGGTTCTTATACAATTGTTGATTATGAGGTTGTTATAAATAGGGGAATGTATTCGTTTAATAGTTGAATACGTGTTTTGGGCTCTTTGTAATGACAATGAAAGTACATATGCACATATTACCACCACCAATCGGCTCCACACATATTTATCATATGTAGTCATGAAAATAGTAGTAATATTAATGCAATAAACTTAGGATTGAAGGCTATAAATAATTTTTCTAAAAAGTGCTTGATGCAAAAATATTTCATTCAAAATGATGTAGCGAACTTTTGTTTATCCCCTTACAATCGCATTCACATACACATACGTACATACCTGAACGAAAATTCCAAATCTTTTATATAGCGATCGGAGTGTTGCGAGGGGAGTGGGGAACAACAGGTAGATGTGCGTCATAGAGATATACTGCTGCCAAGTTCAAAAAACTAGAGAATTTCAACAACAATGCTACATAAAGTGGAGTTTGCGCTCTCCATCTCTCTCTCTCTCTCTCTCTGCTCGCTCGTTGCAAAAAATAAATATTTTTTATCATTAGACATAATTATATACGGTCTTGTATTTATGTAAATACCGCAAACGTATGTGTGTATGTAAACAAATTACTTTTTAAGAAAATAAACAAGTGGCATATCGTAGTGTACGAGTATGTGCCCAATTGCGAACTTTCCAAATTTATAAATAATAAATATCGGTGACTTTAATGACTGTTCCTCATTCTGACAAACAACTTCATATTTATATGGCTGACGATATGTTTATGTGTTTTTATTGTTTTAATTTTTGTAACGGGTAACCATTGAACTTCTGGGTGCGAAGCTTTTATCCCTCCCTTCACAACCTATTCCTGCGGAATCACTGGCTTGCTATTATCTACTTCACAAGAGTGCTAGAAAAATTAAGACGAAAAGATTGACACCAAAAATAGTAATTTTGTCATAATTAGTCGTTAGGACTGGCTGCTTCACAGAAACGTAGCTGGTTATTTCCTAATTTTTACAATCAGTGAGCAAATACGGGGAGCCGAGTATGAACAAAATGGGAAAATAAATTAACACGGAATAAAATATGTTTCAGAATTGTTTTCTCCACGAAACAACTAAATTTTCATAACTGTCGTTAAACGATATGATTACACGACAAATAAGGCACCTTGTGAAATGCCAATAATGTTTTTCACTGCGCGAACAAATACTTAAAGCACCCACTTGCGAATTCGTCTGGTCCCTTTTATGTTTCAAATGGGTCGATTTGCAATAATTTCGTTACATTACTTACAAATCTGAAACTTTTCATGATCATTTAATTTAGTTAATATGCAACAGTGTTGGTTAAGCGAAAACATATAGTATGTACGCATGTACCTTTCTATATCTGTATTGGCAAGATCGTCCAAATGTTTTAAAATAAATGCTCTCCGTTCATTTTAAGGATATACACATGGTAGAAAAAGTCTGCGTTCACACACTGTTATAAAGTATTAAAATAATTTAACGTGTTTATCTTAAAACTCTCAGTTATTTCTTTTCACTTATTTCAAAGAAAATTATTCGTAGAGGGTATGAACAAAATTTTTTGGAGTTTGAGCTGCGTCGTGTTCAGATAACGGGATTGTAGTACAGTTACTTAAATAGGCTGAGCAGAAAAAGTGTGCGTTCATTTCGAATAGTGACGATTATTTGCATGGCAATTACGCTAAATTTAATTTTAAATCATTCATGTAGTTGACGCGGTTAAGAACAAATCTAAAGAGGGAAAAATTGATATTAGAAATACATTTTTTGTTACTATGGACCAAAGGCGAAAAGAAATAGATATCGGTGAAAGGAAAATCATTGTAAGTTTGTGGCAAAATAGTAAGAGCTATCGGCAAATCGCGAAAATTGTTAGGAGGCAATACTCCTCGGTCCAAAGAGTGATAAACAACTTCAAGCAAACAAATTGTTTGGAGTCTAAGCCTCGTTCTGGGCGTCCAAAAAAACTGACGGAAAGAGAAGAACGCAACATAACTATTCTTGTGAAGTCTAATCCACGACTAACAGCAAGCCAAATTTCAAAAGACATAGAAGTAAAATACCAAAAGAAAGTACATCCAGATACAGTAAGAAAAATTCTAAAAAGAATCGGATTTCACGGCAGAGTGGCCCGAAAAAAACCCTTCATATCGCGAGTAAATCGACTTAAGCGGATGGCTTTCGCCAAAGAATACGTAAACAAGCCACCTGAGTTTTGGAATAGTGTGATTTTTTCAGATGAGAGCAAGTTTTGCATTTTCGGGATAAAAGGTCGTAAAATTATTTGGAGGAAAAACGGAACGGCACTTGGAAAGCAAAATCTGGTACCTACGGTAAAGCATGGGGGAGGAGGTGCCATGATATGGGGGTGTATGGCTAGTTCGGGCGTTGGAAATATACAGTTTATTGAGTCGATAATGAACAGACATGATTATCTCGATATTTTAAAAACGAATTTGAGAGAAAGTGCAATCAAACTGGGACTCGGTGAAAGATTTGTTTTCCAACAGGACAACGACCCGAAACACACAGCAGAGATTGTTAGGTTGTGGTTGTTGTATAATGTTCCAAAACAACTTTGCACACCCCCACAATCACCTGACGTTAACCCCATTGAGCACTTATGGGACGTTTTAGAAAAAAAAATACGAGAGCGTACAATAACTAGCAAGGAAATGCTCAAGAACGCGCTTAAAGAGGAATGGGAAGCCATAAGTCCAGAAATAACAGCCAAACTAGTTGGATCAATGAAAATACGCCTTCTAGAAGTCATAAAAAGGGGTGGATATCCAACTAGCTATTAATTTTAAAACATTTCTATGATCTTAAGCCTTTTATTTTATTACTAGCATCACCCAGTGGGCTTCGCACCACCATACATAAAATGTTTTTTTTATATCGCAAGAAATTTTTCATATTAAGTTTTCTTTATAGAACTCGTAAAATGTTTAAACAGTTGAATTAGTTGATTTTTTTCATTCAACATACTTTCTAAAGATGTCACAATAGCCTTTTCTGTACTTTTTTAAAATTTGATTGTGGTGGTCACCTATATACAGGTAAGGTGAAAGAGCCGATAAAAACTTGTAATTAAACTTTGATTCTTTAATTTCCATTTCAATTTTTTAGGCTAAATAAATTATGCTAAAATAAATAAAGTTAAAAAGGTTTTTCCAGTTCCTTGAATGCTCCAGTTTTAATTATATTTTCGCCCAAAATTAATATTAACATAATACACTTACAACCACAACAGTACAACAGAAACGCTCATAAGCGGCTGTGTATTTGTTATTGTTTTTCCCATACAGGCATTTCGTATGAGAGGAAACCATTACTCACATAAAATATCATAACTCAGGAACGGCTGCACCGATTTCAATCAAACTTCACACAAACCACCTCCTCATAGATAGAAAAGAACTCTAAAATTTTTTGTGTCAATCGGTTCGGCGGTTCTTGAGTTATAAGATTACCAAGGAAATGTAATATACAACGACAACTTGAAATAACCCAGGATCAGCAGTGTTGTTAGGAATTTCAGCTGGTATAAGGCTATCGATTTGATCCGGAGTTATTTTATGTACCAGCCAAATTAGTATACATATGTGCGTGCGGCAATCCCCTTTTCTGCCATTCGATGGAGTACATATGGCAACGCACCTGCACAAATACATATAATTTCACAATTAAATCCATAAGTGCTTTACATTTTTGCTGAAATGGATACTCATGTGGTTCAAACACATCCTAGGGTTATCCAGGTCCACGTTTTGGTCTATATCTCGAGACCCTAGTTACAGAGGGGCATTAAAAATACTCTATACTATAGAATCATCAGCAGCTTGCATTTGCTACCCATATTGTACAAACACATCCTCGGGTTACCCGGGTCCACGTTTTGGATTATATCTCGAGACCCTAGTCACGGAACGGTATGAAAAATACTCTATACCATAGAAATCATCAACAGCTTCCATTTGCTACCCATATTGTACGAACACATCCTTAAGTTATCGGGGTCCACATTTTGGGAGATATCTCGAGACCCTAGCCACGGAGCGGCATCAAAAATACTCTATACTATAGAATCATCAGCAGCTTCCATTTGCTACCCATATTGTACAAACACATCCTAGGGTTACCCAGGTCCACGTTTTGGATTATATCCCGAGACCCTAGTCACGGAACGGTATGAAAAATACTCTATACTATAGAAATCATCAACAGCTTCCATTTACTACCCATATTGTACGAACACATCCTTAAGTTATCGAGGTCCACATTTTGGGCGATATCTCTAGACCCTAGCCACGGAGCGGCATCAAAAATACTCTATACTATAGAATCATCAGCAGCTTCCATTTGCTACCCATATTGTACAAACACATCCTAGGGTTACCCGGTTCCACGTTATGGATTATATCTCGAGACCCTAGTCACGGAACGGTATGAAAAATACTCTATACTATAGAAATCATCAACAGCTCCCATTTGCTACCCATATTGTACGAACACATCCTTAAGTAATCGGTGTCCACATTTTGGGAGATATCTCGAGACCCTAGTCACGGAGCGGCATCAAAAATACTCTATACTATAGAATCATCAGCAGCTTCCGTTTGCTACCCATATTGTACAAACACATCCTAGGGTTACCTGGGTCCATGTTTTGGATTATATCTCGAGACCCTAGTCACGGAACGGTATGAAAAATACTCTATACTATAGCAATCATCAACAGCTCCCATTTGCTACCCATATTGTACGAACACATCCTTAAGTTATCGGTGTCCACATTTTGGGAGATATCTCGAGACCCTAGTCACGGAGCGGCATCAAAAATACTCTATACTATAGAATCATCAGCAGCTTCCATTTGCTACCCATATTGTACAAACACATCCTAGGGTTATCCAGGTCCACGTTTTGGTCTATATCTCGAGACCCTAGTTACGGAGGGGCATTAAAAATACTCTATACTATAGCAATCATCAACAGCTCCCATTTGCTACCCATATTGTACGAACACATCCTTAAGTTATCGGGGTCCACATTTTGGGCGATATCTCGAGACCCTAGTCACGGAGCGGCATCAAAAATACTCTATACTATAGAATCATCAACAGCTTCCATTTGCTACCCATATTGTACAAACACATCCTAGGGTTACCTGGGTTCACGTTTTGGCCTATTTCTCGCGACCCTGGTATCCGATTCTTAAAATTTTAAAACAAAAACCATCTACGGAATAGTCCAAACAAAGCCTAAAAATTTGGTTTGGATAGGTGAGCCCGTTCTTGAGTTATAAGATTACCAAGGAAATGTAACTTCTTTTTATATATATAGATTATTGAAGTGAACGCAAACTTTTTCCGTTTGGTTTGAATGGCCTTTTTAATTTTATGTGATCTCATTTTAAATTTGATTTTGTTATTGGTAGCGAAATATGTGTGATAGTTACGTTTAAGTGAACTAAATAAAACTCATTAAAAAAAATTTGTGAAATATTTATTGTTTTGAACTTTTTCTAATCCAAAGAATATTTGCATAGGTGAACGCAGACTTTATTAGAGAAGTAAGTCTTGCAAGAATAGTTGGTTAAATTGTTGCACATCAACCAGCGACTGGCTCAATCGCAAACTGGCAGTCATGGTTGTACCAGTGCAAGAACAAAAATGGATTTTCTTAATTTTAAAAACAACTGTATTAAAATTTTTGAATTCCACAAAATATATATGCACTATGAATGTATGTATGCATGTCAAAAAATATTTAGTAATTGTTTCTTATCGAGTTACCATTATTCTATTGCGCACTACGTTTTGTATTAATTGCTTAAAGCTTTCTTATTAGAGCTGGCGAAAAATCTATAGCACCTCAAGATTTTTACCAGTTTCGACTATTTTCCTTTTTTTAATGTACTTGTTTTTTAAAAAAACAACCAAAAATTGGAAAATATGGATGGACATCTTAGAGATATGTCAAAGAAGCTAATGAAAAGCTGAAAAGGAGTGGCTATGGAAAAAAAACGAAGTGAAGTGCAGAATAGTATAGCACTAGCGAAGCGCTGCATATCAAAAATGGAAGGCACGACATACATACATGTATAATTTTAGTGCAAGCTTGATGAGCTATAAAATTACTTTGTGTTGTTGTTGTAACAAAATTCGTGTGTCCCGATAAGGTAGAATCGACCGTCTGATTCAACATTTTGAAATTTTTATAAAAAAATCGTCGCATTTTTCTAAATCTTGTGAAAAGTGTGGTCTCATTATAGAATGAACTATACTTTTACAAAAAAGTTATTTAAATTAAAAAAATGTAAATTAAGTAAAAATGTTGAAAAGCTATATTGTTTTTTTGTGTATATGTATCTCACTATTATATCCGACAGAGTTGTGTGCATATAAATACGACGAATTTACATAAGTGGAGCCCTGCCTTTGTTAACTGTCTAACAAGTGTACCACAATAAATTTTGTTTTTATACATTTATAAATTATAAATATAAACAAAAACTAAAACGTAAGTTCTGCATCTGAGCTTTATGTATTTAAAAGTTTAAAAGCAATGCATAAAAGAGCCGTTTTATCTTTTATTGAACATTTGATCCAACTTGGAATGTTCAATGCAGTTTACTCAATGTCTCGAACATTGTAATTGAAAACACAGGGCACATTTTCCGGTGCTCGAATAAATTGAGCTTTTACTTGCAGTTTTTATTAGTTCTTCCTATTACTAATCCACAGTCTTTCAGTTTCAATATTTTTACTTTTTATCATTAATCAACCATTCACAAAGCACTCGTAAGAACACCTTAAGGTGCCGTTTTAAATGTCTGCGTGCAATCTTATTGGGCTACCCTGTATGAAATGCGTGCACGTATTCATATACATATTTACACCCACAGACAAAATTACGCATTATACTCGTACAATATTTAGTTTAGGTTGTAAAAGAGTCAATTTGTATAGGTTGCTAAAGCAGTTGACGAGTCGTGAGCGAAGACGTGCTCATCAACATTGGTCGGTTACACTCCAGTCTTATTAAAATGATAGACTTGTAAAGGTAATCTCTCCCAAGCTTTTTTGGTGATCACAGCACTTACGCATGTGTGTGTATGCGCGCTTTCATACCTGTATGTATCATAAAAGTAGATAGATATCATATAAGTACAGTGGCGAGCAAAACGAAGTAGATATAATATATGTATGCGTGCACTTATAAATGTATAAGAACTGTCAATGTAAGAAGATTGACAATAAATTCCCAAACGGATTGAAGTAAGGTTCAACTCGTCAGCACTCTTTTGCGATTTAAAGTACGTGTTTAAATATGACTTATTCTTCAAGATAGGCGCTCCGATCTATAAAATCGTGAAAATGTGTATAGAAAATGAAAGTCAAAAAAGCTTACGCAATGTGGCGTAGTGGAAAACTGAATATACAATTTTTCTTTTTGTTTTATTAATTTTTTCATAGAATTTGTCATGTACCGTTTTGCATTATAAACCGTTTTGTTTAAAATTTAACAAGCCACAAGGGGAAAAAACAACTTTACAGATTCAACGTTTGATTTATATTGCCCTTAACAGTGTTTACTTAACCGTATGATGTCTTGAATGGCAATTTCATTGTTAACGGTCTGATTAGTTGACGTTGTGAATATTTTAGAAAATTATTATTGTCTCAAATTCAATTGCAATTTACAAACAATTATTGTTTGCAATTTATCGTGCCGGTTTGTGTTTTCAGATGTGCATTTGCCTTTTTTTTTTTGTTTTGTTTTTCCTCATATTATATCTTAATTTAATTTCAATGAAATATGGAAAGCGAAATCGGCATAAAAATTTCTTGACCGCGGATTAAAAAAATTTTCGATAGCACTGATTAAACGATATTATTTATCAAAAGAAGAGGAGCGACGCAGTTTCCCGAAAGGAGGCGAAAGGAAAGCGAATAGACATTTTAATGAAATCTGTAGAAAGTCCTGCAATAGCAGTGACCTTAAATATTCCACTGAAATGAACAAAGTAAATAAAATAAAAATCTTTCTAACTCCTAAAAACAATATTCACTTATAAACTTGTAAAATGAATGCAAAATAAATTTTATTATCTTATTTATTTATTTATTTGTTGGTTTACCAATTAAAATATAACTCAAAATGGTTACTAAAGCTAATCCTTTAATATAATATATGGTAAACAATACCGTAAGATACATTAGTGACAATTCAAAAATTGAACGGCCAGATTAAGTTTTGACTTACAAGTCTCTCGTGAGTTAGAGAATATGTCCTTTTACAAAATTGTTTAGACTGTCTTATGCAGGGTGTAAGCGGTTCATCACCTCTAAAATTGAAATCGTAATAAGATACATGGAAAATATTGCTGAAGTGAGAAGTGGTATATGGTATGATTCGTGGCTATGTCTCTTATAAACATTACATATTAAATTTTTCTTCGCATTTCTAATATTGGCAATGCTAACGAAAGACAACTACTTTTATATGTAGGCAAACTACAAGGCGATCGCTGTAGCCGAATGAATTAGTGCGTGACTACCATTCGGAAGTACGTAGGTTCGCATTTCCATGTATGCAATACCAAATGATAGAAAAGTTTTTTCTTAAAGCGGTGCCCCCTAGGGAGCAATGGCATAAGGAAGATCCTCATAAAAAATATCTGTCGTTCGGAGTGAGTCGGCTTAAAACTGTAGGCCCCTCCATTTGTGGAAAAACATAAAAACGCACCACAAATAGGATTAGGAGCTCGGCCAAACACTAAACTACGAGGCTAACGAAGGGAATGAATGACAAATCTTGTGAAACGTTTCCGCGTTCTCTCAATTCTTAAATATGAACCCATATAGCGTGGATCCCAAAGAAAATTCCTTTGAATTCCTTGCTACAAAGTCGAACATACCTTCGACTTGACAATCATAAAGTCTACATATTTAGAAAACTACATTTTCAATGTAAATATAATATAAAATGTATGAGAAGTTCACTGAGAGATGTTGGAAACCAGTTGTCGAGGAATTACTTTTTTTAGTCATCCACCGATTATGTTTTGATTAAACGTTTATTCAGACTTTAAGAAAACAGCCCTTAGAAGTGTCCGGATTACAAACATCTACACAATTTTGCTCTCCACTGTATACACATACATATGTAGTAATGCATTAGTTTATATGTTATTGCTCAAATATGCAAAGTTTCGAACGGTGGGTGATTATACATATTTGTGTGTGTGCGTGTGGAGGGCGATTTCGATGATAATAATAACAACAACAAGCAGATTACGTGTGCGCGTGCGTCATATTAAATTCACTTTTCATTTGTTGCTTCTGCCGCCAAAGCTGTCTAAAAGTGTAGTTGTTATTGTCATTTCGGTTGCTTTCTCATTATAATTTACATACATACACATACATATGAATGTACAAGCGTTCACCTCGATACTTTCGGACTATCTCTTAGTTTATTAAGTAATTCGCTATTTAGTGTACTTGTTCTAGTCGTTCGCTTAACTTCGTTTAACACAGATTACCCGGGTACAAAAATTGATGTACATATAGTGCATATACATATATATACAATAAATAAATAAATTGTGTGAATGTTCGGTTTGTGCTTAACGCATCTGTAAGATTAACATTTGTGAGTTGCTTTACATAATTTCGCAAAACTCAGTCGGATGACACTGAACAAGAAAATGTCGATGACAAAGTAAAAATACTTAAAATCAACCAAGCAGAAAAAAAAAATGTACAAACAAACCTACTTGTAGTTGTCATTTTGTTGAGACGTAGAATTTTACGTTTCTGTATTTGGATTTTAAATTTACGTGAAAAATGTTTCAAGTTATCGGTTTTAAATTAAATCTGTGTTAGATCTGAAGATATGAAAATTGTATTTGCATATACATTTTGGTGTCATAATAAGTGCAATAGCAATAACAATAAAAACCCAGCAGTATAAAAGTTTGCTACACCGATAAATTAAATATTGTAGGGTCAAGGCTGAAGCTACTGTTATATATCTTACTGACCGAACCGTGTTATAAAAGAAAAGAATACAAAAATATATATCTAACTGCATACGCGTTGAACTTCATATCCCTCTTCTGGTAAGTTTTCGAATAGTATTTGGGTTTTATTGCAATAACAGTCAAACAAATTCATTAAAGCGTGCCTTACAATCCTAATGTGTACACATGCACGCACTTGGTTGTTGAGAACCACTAAAACTCTTGGTTTCCGCCAAGTGGCATTTACATACATAGAGATTGCCTATGACGAATTTTAACAAATTAAAAAGTAACCGGAAGAAGTAAAAACCATATTTGTTTAAGAAACCACGACCACCCTCCATTGAAATGCAATACAAATACATACAAACATGCATATTTATGTATCTGCTTGTGTATTTCATATTAAGGCAGAAAGCTCTTTATAATTCTGACTTCCTTCATCCTATTCGTGCAATTATTATTTGTTTGCATTATATCAATAGTGGTTACAAAAAAATACATAGCCATCCTGCAAATCGAGTGACCGAATGCATATTTTTGCTCACTTTCGTTTCGCTGAAAAAAAGCGAAAACCACCGAGTAATCCAATTTCGCCTGTGACTTTGCGACAAAGCAAAACTGAAAACATTGCAACTGAGGCAACTGTATCTGCAGCGCGAAGAATGCGCAAGCAGCGCAACGAAGCAAAATGACCTAACAACCCCCAAAATGCATCCACGGTTACTGACGCTTCAGTTTTAACCCTCAGATGCCATCTATTTGTACGTGTACGAATTTTTCGAAGTTGGCCTCTTTTAGGCGCTCGCGCAATGTATCGATGTACTCGTATGCTGAGAGAAATGTTAACGTTTTTGGGGTTGTGTTTGCTTAGTATGTGTATGGTAGTGGATTATTGTGAAAAATCAGACAAAACAGGTACTAAAAGGAATAATGCAAAATTTCGAAACAGACGTACTTCTTCTTGGATAACAGTTTCTTCTGAAAATTAAATTCTGTGAAATTAATCGAAATAGTTGCGAACTTTTCCCAATAAAATGTTTATAGTATACTGTATTGTAAAATTGTGTTTATGATAAATACACATGCATACGTAGGTATGTGATAATTGAATTGTGCAAAGTGAGATATTTTTAACTATTGGCTGGCGAAAAATCGACTAAGTATATGTACATATATGCCTGCGCAGCTATTCGACAATATAGCCAAGAAAAGTGTATTTAAGTTGAATTGAAAATAATTAACTAATTTACTATTGCTATTCAAATATAATGAGAACAATTGTCCTACACAAACGTACATGCATATGTACACAATAGATAAAGCCAATAAGAAAATACGACGCAGCCAGCATTTCCATTGAAATTTGGATGAGAGAAGCGGACTGACGGTGGAAAAATCTATGCGTATGTATGTATTTTACGTACACAAATGCGTCTATTCCAGATTTAATGCAGTAATCGGGCAGAGTGATGACAAAACAAGCATTAGGAGATGGTCATATTTGATATTCAATCCGTGATTAATTAACCTGTTAGTGCGAAATAAAATGTTAGTAGTTGTGTAAGCAAAATTGCAATTCAAAGATTTTCTCATAACCTCCATATGAAATTAATTGACTCAAAATAATAGTAGATTTTGGTAATTTTATACGTAAATTCTCAAGACAAAATTTGTCTTTATGCTCAAAGTCTCCACAGTTGACAAATGACAGCTGCCATTGCCATCATTGTTGCCACTGTTGTAATTTATGTATTTATATGTGCGAATCCTTTGCAATTCGAATTATTATTCTTGGCATTTGCCATTAATATCGCATTCGTAATTATTTAAATAAATATCAAATGCAGCTCTGCATATTCATTCACAAATACTGCTGTCAGATATAGAACATTGAAACTGTTTTAAATTAGAAAGGCAAGAATACAGATCTTACTTGCGGTTAATTCTTTGCCTTTTACAGCCGTATTAAAGCAAAATTGTCTCGTATTCACCCTCTTTCTCATCTCTCTTTGACTTCGACTTTCGGTCAATCTTAACATAAATGTATACATACATACGTACATGTACATATGCATATGTATAAGCCAGTTGTTTTGTTGGAGTGAATGAATTGTTTAAGATGGTTATGTGTACAAGTGGGCGTCAGAAGAAAATCAAATCAATATGAAATTTCGAAACAAGTGGTTTCATTGCGTCGTAACAGCGCTTGGCACGAAATGCATACACACTTTACATACATTTGTTTTGTTGTGTATACGCCATGTTGGGACATGAATCGTTCTGTTTTTCTCAAACTTCCTTCCTCCAAAACGCCAAATACTAAAAAAAGATTGCCTTGGAGCTGCGTGGCGTTTGTGGCTTTGTAAACTTGAGACCATCTGAACCAATATACACGTGTTTATTGATATCCATTGTTTGGTATAGACAAACTCTGCAAATATGTGTTTTTCTTTATGAAGGGTGACCAAATAAGAATAATGCAGCAACGACTTGGGATATCAAGATAATTCTTGTTTTTACCTTGCCGTGGCAGCTGGTTCTACGAACCGAAATGACTTGGGTTTCCTCGAGCAAGAGTTGCCGCCCCAGTAACTAGCCCTGCCTAGTGCACTCAACCTCACCCTCACCTTCGTAGAAAATTATCGATAGGTGTTATCTAATCCGCATGATCCCGATGACCAATTGATAAGTTTCTTCTTCAGTAAATCGATCGCAGCGTTATTCAAATTATATAATTTATTCCAAATACCCGGAAAGCAAGATGAAATGGCAAACAATGAATACTGAATTTTCTGACGGTTGGATATCATAAATACCTAGGTCTGTTCATGAAGCAAATAATTTGTAGCAATTCTTACAAATGATCAAGTTTTAGTGTTCATGGATCGGAAAAGCTTGCAAAGTAGGGAAAGTGAGAGAGCAAAATCACATTTCATTTTGAGGGGAAGTTGCAAGTTTTTAGTGAATAAATTTTTATTTGTAAGAATTTGCAAGTGAGAAAAACAGCTGGCCGCAAAATAAAAATAAACACGAATTAAAATTTGCGAATCGAGCCAAAGTTCTAAATTTAAATAAAAAAATTGATTAACATGGGGAGTGTAAGTAATTATAATTTAGACAAAATTTATGAAGTTTATTTGAAGTCATATACTAAATAGGAATCGGTCAATGATGTAAAGCTGCGCACTTCTGAACCACAGCCTAAATACAAATCGAAAGCCTTGAAGGTATTATTTGTGTTTTATGTCTGTACTTCTTGGTTATTAACTAATTCAATAGAGTATGGAAGGAAGCAAGGAATATGGGAAGAAAGCTGTGATTGCCGCAACAATTGAATTGTTAATGTTCGTCATCTGACAACGACGATGAAATGGAACAA
Organism: Anastrepha ludens; assembly: GCF_028408465.1. Classification (NCBI taxonomy): domain Eukaryota; kingdom Metazoa; phylum Arthropoda; class Insecta; order Diptera; family Tephritidae; genus Anastrepha; species Anastrepha ludens. Next base: position 2,780,828 of record NC_071499.1, on the reverse strand, counting down.
ATTACTGTGGACAAAATTAAATCACTTGATGCTAAGCTCGTAATTTTGCATTTTATTTGCTTAATTTTTGTGATTTTTCCCGCCAACAGTTTAATCAGCTGTTCGTAAAGCTTGCAAATTGTTACTGGTTTTGCGTTCATGTACTTTTTTTTTGATATTTTTCTATTTGAGTAACTGGATCATTTAGAGTAGAATGGGGTAAGATAGGTATGGGGGCACAATAGGTAGATGGGGTTTTCGTCGCACTGTTTTTGCAGAGATCACTCGTCTTATGTGAATTGAATACGTGGTGGGGAACAACGTTCGCGACTGTCATTTCGGCCGTCACCATTGATTAGTTATCCTAGTTCTGGCGTCGTTTAGTTTTTTGTGAGCTTTTCTCCGACATAGCATTTTTTTTATTCTACGGTGCAGTGCATTTAATGTATGTAAATATTTGTCAGGTGAGTTTTATTTTACGTAGAAAATAATGCTGAACACGAATAATGTGTCAGTTTTTTGATATTTTTGTTTTTTAAAAAAATATCGACACTAACATAAAACATGTGCTTGGGGGCACTATAGGTCAGCCGTCTGGGGGCATTGTAGGTCACTACTTTTAATGGAATAAAATAAATTTTAATTGTTTTTGCAGCAAAATGGTGCGTAATTATGTGCGAAAAACGCCGAAACGAAGTGAAGAGGACGTAAAAAACGCAGTCGCGGCAGTCCGAGATCGCGCTAGTGTTCGATCAGCCTCTAAACAATTTAAAATTCCGTTCGAAACATTACGTGCTTGCGTGATGAATTAAAGAAAAATTCCTAACTTTTATAACATGTGCAGTGTTCGTACTCTATAAATAAAGGTTAAAACGTTAATTTCCAAGCCATGTACATTGTTCTTTTCCCCTCACATATAGTGACCTATCGTGCCCCCCGATTTTGAAAATATCGAAAAAAATACCCTTTGTCTTATTGAATGCAGCTTCCAAAATATTTAGCCAAACATAAGTCAGTATAACCAAAATGTTAGCAGATAAATAACCTTTCAAAATCTTGCTTATTTTTCAAAATCAATGCAAAAACACCGTAGCAAGAGCTCTTCAAAAAAAAAATGACCTATCTTACCCCATTCTACTCTATATATATTGTATATGTATATTAGGTGTATCTCGACAGTTGCCGAAACATTCCATTGAAAGAAATTTGGTCACCCGTTACGCGCATGACTGTTTTTTAGCAAACACTTTAGTCACTCTTCCAAATTTTGTTTTTAAAATTATCAACAAAATCAGCTCGAATGCGCGTAAATACCTTCATTTGTACATACAAATTTTCCATTAGAGATTTGCTGGAAAACACGTAGAAATCACAGCCGTGGACAACTTTTCACAAATCTGATGTTCAGAACTTTTGTCGTGAATTTGTTTTTGAATTAATCAGGTGCCCAGATCTACTTAGATACATACATATGCATGTGCATACGTGCTGTAGCGGTGTTATTCTCTAATAAAATTTTGTTTTAGCCTAGTTCGTCTTCAAGCTTTAAATTTCTTTCGCCCCAAGGTTCTTTGAAAATTTTTTCTTACCGAAATGACGTAGTAGTCATGCAATTTTTAAAAAACACGTACCACTAATACATGTATGCATGGGTATGTGTGTATAGATATTCGAGTAGGTAAATACATATGCACCATTGAGCAATGGCATTTTCTGTTTGAAGCAGTCATCGAATATTACCACTTATTAGTTGATTATTATTTGCCCGTCATCAACATGAAATATTCTCACAAAGTTTGGCTTTCCTGCCTTAACAGTTTATAAATCTATTCGTAAGTGTTTTCCGGATTTCCTTTTGTGTTTCGTTTCTCGAACGTACGTGTAAAATACGTGTATGTATGTACATATTCATAAAATATTTAAAGTATGCAGAAAATTGGGAGAATAAAAAAGGAGAGTATTTTCCTTGAGGTGTTTTGTATTGGATTGATTCAGCAGGGAAAATTTGGCCAGTACTAAGGAGCGAAAGAAAGGTAATGGTTCTAAAACCTCCGAGTATCTATTTATAAACCTCAAGGCAGGGCACCACTGGTGAATTTTCCCACGATTTTTAAATCGACATAATCGATTAAAGTACCCCGTTAAATGACAAAGCCGCTTAGACATGATGGGCAGTCAGCAAAGTTATCATTTAAATGAAAATACATCAACGCAGACTGTCCGCAATCGCGACCCATAGCCCATATCCATTGAAATCTACGCAAAGCCATGTTAGCTGATTGTTCTCTTATCGAAAATAAATAAAAAGATTTAGAAAATTTACTAATTTTTCGTAATACAATGCAGTGTGATGATGAATGGAATCTACATAGAATCCTCTGAAGCGGCCTTCTTTTCTAAAAGTGTGCAGTCTTCTTACTAACTATGGCCTAGGATGGTTCAAAGTTCCAGAAACTGATCAAAAGTCGTGAAAACATTTTTTTTTTTTACTTTCTGCATTTGGAATAGGAAATGGAAAAAGGTAAGCTGTAGCTAGAATAAAATGTTCTTGAAACCACAAACATACCTCAATCGAAAAAGGTTTAGTGGCTTTCGGATTTTGTCTTAAATTTCGAAGTTTAGAATTTGTTACCAACAACCCCAAAATTTACCTTCTTTATTATGGTATCATTACTGGCTAAATTCTCTGCCATGGAATTCGCCTCTAAATATGTATACCTATGGTGTAATAAAAAATAATAAAATTAAATGAATATTTAGCCGTTGGGCTGTCCCGTTCAGAAACCTGCCGCTGTTAACTTTAGTAGTTCTAGAGCTTGCAAAGAAGCAAAGATAGTTTATTTTAAATGGTTGTACTCGTGCAATACTTGCGCCTTAGAATATACTATAATTTCTGTTTATCATATTTTAAAAAAATAAATCGGTTCACGCAAGGAGCCACCAGATTTAAGCCATCGATTGATAATTAAACTCTTAATGATGATGATTAAGCTCTTGGTCGTTTCCACGACAGTCGGTCTACGTTACCGGAACGATCCGGATTTCAAATCCGGCAAGGGATTGTCACTCCAGCAGCATACTCCGGCGATATGGGCGATATTTATGATGTTACAACAACAGCAACAATATGCCACAAAAAGGGCACACAAATGTTTTCTTATTTTTTTATATTCGGGTCGGCATACTCACGTATGTAAATAGTTGGCAAATGTTGGAGTTGAACGGTCTTATGGTTCTTTTAAGCAATGCTACTAATGATCCCTTACTTAACGTTTTATAAAAACTTATAGTAGGATGTTGCAATACTTACCAAGAAAATGAGAACGGTATGATCGCGAAAATTTCTGCTAGTAAAAATCATTTGTTGAAGTCATTATACCCAGTCAGGGGGGAAAATGAGTGAGAAAATTTATAAATTTATAAATAAACCCACATTAAGCCCGTAACATGAGTTCCAGGCCGTTGTGACATTAAGGATAACTGCAGAGCCGATGAACTAGCGAAACTCGGCATTAAATTGACCGATGAGTACATAGACAATGACATAGGCATATCTTTACAAACATGTAAGCTTGAAGGAGTTGTAAGAACAGCGAATCAAAGATGGCGTAATGAAACCATATGCAGAATGGCACGAAAATTGTGACCGACCCTCAAGCTAAACGCACAGAATCTCTGCTAAGCCCAGATAAGCATAGTCTTAGCACACTGAATTTAGGTTATAACGGGGTATTGCCTAATCGGCAGGGACACCCTGAAGATGAGCGAACAAACACATGGCTTCTGCAGAAGTTGTCTAGATAAGGAAGAGACCTTTTGTGCCATTGTTCTGCTGTATCCAGACGTATATTTGCATTTTAGGAATACAATTCTTTAATGGATTGAAAGACCTTAGTTCTGTGCAAATCAATGGATCTTCTAAAATTTTTGAAAACTGCACACTTGTTAGACTCAGGAGCATTTCCGGATTTTTGATTTATCGTAATCCCCACGAAGCTCTCGAGACCCCATTGCTTTGACATGATTCGCATTATGAGAGACACATTTATGGATGAGAACCAACGTTGATAACTTTTGCCGGGGGAATCAGCTCAGATAATCGGCCTGACTCATTTGGACTGCGTTTGACGACTTGGAAATTTGGTCGACGGGTTGGTCTTCATACGATTCTTAATCGACATAAACAAAATTCTCAACATTACTTCTAAACATGAAATGCCACATCAAAATGAGTTATGAAACGAAAACAAATAGGAGAGAATTAATTAAACCCATATACATGCAGATATATGTAGTGTGGAGTTAACATATGTTTGTATGTAGCACATCGAAAGTACGAGGTGTGTTCAAAAAATAAGGAGATAGCAGAAAATAACGGAGCACGCAAAACTCTTGCCTTATTTATGCCTCTCACAAACAAACTAAATATGCTAAATTGCTAAAACCGTGAACATGTCTTCGAGGTGAGTGTGCTAACATAAAAAAAATAATAATCGAAAATCGAATGTATTTAGCCCGCGAAATTTGAAACCGTCACCTTATTTTTTGAACACACCTCGTATAAAAAAGTATAACTACGCATGTGATGGGCATATACGAGTATGGGAACTTACCATTATGGTTTTTACATATATGCGATATAATCTAATTCCAACACCTAATTATGGGTTGTGATAACTACATTGAGCACTGCAATACGCATATTGTACTCGTATGTATGCGTAGTGCCCTTACTTTTATCATATTTTCAGCATTTTTTGAACATCGCGAATCACAAGTTCAGCAATTTTTCAGATAGCTCATAGGCATCACATATTTCAGTGGAACTATAAGAAAACAGCCCAGCGATGAAAAATCTTAGTTTTTATAGATAGGATTTTAATAGAACTAATTGTCTTTAATTTAAAGTCGCTGGGGTGCAGTCAACAACATCTGATTTGTTCTAATTTACTCAAGCCAATCACTAAAATATTTATATTTGACGTGTATGGATAGTTCTGAGTTTTTAGATGCTTCGTTTTTAAGCTATGCCCAAGGATTTGGTGGAAAATGCTTTTTTTCTCACAGCGGTCGCCTCGGCAGGCAATGGCAATCCTTATTTACTTTCTTTCCTGCTTGTCTTTCTCATGAAAAATCTCCTTATAAAAAACCACCTGCCGTTCGGAGGTAGCATAAAGCTGTAGGTCCCTTCATTTGTGGAACAACATCAAGACGCACACCTGAAATTGGAGGAGGAGCTCGGCCAAATACCTATTAAAGACTATACAAGGCTTTATTGAATCTCATTAGATATGCCCATACAAACTTTCGATTTATGATTATTTATGTTTAACTGTATTTTTGTTTTTATTCTTCTTCTTTACAGGGTGGCTATCCGGCGCGGTTAAAAAAAGTACTAATTGTTACGGCACCTTTATGGTTCAAGGCGCCGTTCAAGATTCTACGCTTGTTCGTGCGCGAGAAATTGCGTGAACGTGTCTTCACTGTGTCTGTGCCAACGTTGGGACTTCACGTGCCGCTGAAAGCATTGCCCCTGCACCTTGGCGGAGCGTTGGAAATCGATCACGCCACATGGTTGCTACAGTGCCGCAAATCGATGACGAATCGTGAAGACGAACTGCTCGCCAATATTGAGCAAGCGGCATTTAATCGAAGCAACAACATCAACACAACTAATATTAGCAACATTGTGAGCAATTCGGTCGCTATTGGTGGTGACAATAGCAACATCCACATCAACAGTAACAGTAACAGCAACAGCAACACAAATACGACGACAGCCACGTTAACGAGCGACGATTACAGCCGTCGGTTATTGGGTAGCGAGGAGCCCAACGAGAACATCACAATAAACGGTCTGTGTGGTGTTATTGCTTCACCGGCATCCGGCTTAAAACAGGGTAACTGTAATTCAACGTCATCGTTGCCAGCGTGTAACAAAAGTGGTTCAGAGTCAGTGGTGGTAGCGACGGCGGCGGCAACAGTTGGTGTTCCAGTGCTGAACGGCTTAGATGCAAGTGGAGCCCAAGGAACCACGGCTTTGGTGAACGGTGTGATTGTTTCGGCAGCAGTCTCCAGCAACGCCAGCTCGAACGGCTCATCCGGCCTAAGTGAGTTGTGGTCGGAAAACCCGCCAAGTAGTGCTTCTTCGGGGTTTAGTGATGACGACAGCCTGGCTGGGCAGGAGGGAGACCCAAAAACAATTGAACAAATTGTTCAAATGGTAAAAGAGCAGGGCCGGAGAGGCCTGGTGAAGGAATATGCAGAAATACGAAATCGAGCGCCCGAAGGGACCTTCGTGCATGCAAGGCTAGTTAAATATTTTAAATGAAAAATGTGCTGGGATACCAATAAAACCATATTTTTAAATCAATTGCAGATTACGGAATAACTTGACTAAAAATCGCTATACAGATGTTCTTTGTTACGATCACAGTAGAGTGGTGTTGTCCAGGGATGACGGTGACGACTACATAAACGCGAATTTCGTCGATGGATACAAACAAAAAAATGCCTATATTTCTACACAAGGTAAGTGGGTAAAGACAAATAAATGAATATTGAAACCTGACAGTTCTGAATGAACCTTGGGAAGGGCTCGTTGCGAAAAATAAGAAAATAATGCCAATTTAACCATAAAATAATTGAGCTTCAGTTTTGCAAATACATTTAAATTCTTCCGATATATTCGGATGACTCGAAACGGTATCAATGGCATGACGACAATTTGTATATTTGAGCATTGCTCGAGGAGTATTCCCTGGGTTCTAACACAAAACCCGAATTTAATACATAACTCTTATTGGAAACATAAGAGTTTCTTTTCGGTGATGTTGTGATAGCCGTTAGTAGTATCTCAATAGTAAATTATATATCGCATAATGAAATGCAAATTGGATGAATTAACACTTCCGAAATTTCAAATATATTATAGTAATTCGAATAAGAACGTTTGCGTTTTTCTTCTTCATGCATTCTTCGCTGCAATGCAAATTTTATTGATTTTTTTCTTTGTATGCTGAAGCCATAAAACTGCAAATGAAATGTATGCCGTTATTGGGCGATATGCTGAACCAAAGCAAAATATTGTTAATATGAAAGTAGTTAAAATTTTCTGCAAAATATTTTATTGTGCTAATTAAGTCCATTGTACTACACTCAGATTCCCTTTTAATTTTCTTTAAATTTACCCGGTCTCCGAAGAAATCTGAGTAGATCTTGTGGTGCCAAGGAGCCAAGATGGTCGCTTCTTAACACATCAGTGCCAAAGACCTCAAACCTGATTCGAGCGAAGGCGGGGCAGACGCACAGTGTCTACCGACATAATTCAGCCTGGATTTAAAAGACTCGACTACCCTTGATGTGGTTGGGGGGCTGTCTAAGGTCATGAGCGCAGCTTGGCTGTCGCTGCAGACACATATATATAGATCTGCCTCTCCATCGGTTTATTGTGCTTAGTTTGCATATGAAATTTATTACTGTAGTATTTGAGGGGAAAGAGTTTTTTCGGTTTTACTAGATTTAAGTAAGGCTTTAACCGCGAGGGAGTTCCAATGTTTTCTTTGCTAATTTAAATATTTTTTTCGTTTTTTTTTTTTGTTTACAGGTCCCTTACCAAAAACGTCCCAAGATTTTTGGCGTATGATCTGGGAACAACATTGTTTAGTTGTTGTGATGACAACACGTGTTATGGAGCGTGGACGCGTCAAATGTGGCCAATACTGGGAACCGACTGAGAATAGTTCCTTAGAATTTGGAAGCTTCCATGTGCGAACACTTAGTATAGAAATAAATGAAGAATATACTGTAGCATCATTAGAATTGAAAAATCTTAAGGTAAGTGGAAGGCAAATTAACTATTATATAACCAAACAACTCCATCCATTATTCTTTCCATAAACTATTTTTGAAACCCTACGAAAGTTTCATTACTAAAAAACGACGCGAACGTAAACTTCAAATCCGTAGAGTGACATCTGCGAACCTTCTCGTAATGCTTAATTTTAGCCTTTCACAAATATTTCTCCGACGAGTCTGCTAAAACTATTTAAATTATTTCCTACCCCGATGCGATATAATTTTCATTTCGAGAGGATTGGCTGCCTCTAACATGTTTTGCTCAATTTTCAGTGCAGCAGCGCTCTATGAAATATTTATTATGAAATAAAATTTTGGCATTTTTAGCTTACATTTATCTAGTCAATCATTGTTTATTTTTTTCTGAGACTATTCTCGCTAAGATGCGGAATTTTGAAAGCTCCTTTTGAGTTCAATTCATGTCGTTTTTCCATTGTTTTGATTAACTTGTGACAATGAAACAAAACAGTGAGCAAACGCGGCACCCACTTTGAATCGAACTTTCTCATAGTCAAATGTTTATGTAATATAGAGTCGATTATTTTTGTTTCTGATGAAGCGGGTCCCCATAACACTTTTCAAGCCATTGCTTCACCTGAACGGTATTTTTACCATCAAGAATCAGATTAAAATTAAAACACGAAATTCTTTTTGATCCATTATTTTGAAAAATAGCGTCACTCTTAGCACAATAACTCACGAACTAATGAATAGAATATCACGAAATTTTAACAGCCGTATTTATAAGGTTAGTACTAACTGAAAAAGAGGTGAATGCAATAAAACTAATACATCTATGTGTTAGGCCCGGGACCTTTCATCGCATGTAATAATTCTTCTAATAATTCCGAATTAAGTCGTTAATACCGAATAATGCCACCGTCTGTCTAGGCTAAAATGCATATACGAGAGTCAAAAGCTTCACGAAGAACATTTGTTTGAACATTTCTTTCTTTGATAAAAGCTCTGCATAATAATCAAATTCACTCTAAACAACTCCGTTGGTGCTTTTTGACATATTTGAACCTAAAGCCAATTTTTCTATTCATTTCAGACTGACGAAATTAGAAACGTTTCACATTGGCAATTCACAAGTTGGCCCGATTATGGTGTGCCCAGTTCTGCGATGGCCATGTTGAATTTTCTTCAAAAAGTGCGAGAAAAGCAGGTGGCCATGGTGAAAGCGTTGGGCGACACTTGGGCTGGGCACCCACGAGGACCACCAATTGTGGTACACTGTAGTGCGGGCATTGGTCGAACAGGTAAAACCGAAACTCACTCGACACTCATCTAAGGAATTCTGTAAACTATAAATGTATTTTACCAACTCCTCAGGTACTTTTATAACATTGGATATATGCATATCGCGCTTGGAAGATGTTGGTACTGCCGACATTCGTGGGACTGTGGAAAAAATTCGTTCACAGCGTGCCTACTCTATACAAATGCCCGATCAATATGTGTTTTGCCACCTGGCCCTAATTGAGTACGCAGTGTCGCGAGGAATGTTGAAATCAGTAGATTTAACGGGGTTCGACGATCGGGACGAGGATTCAGAGTAAAATCCAAGTAGATAGTTGAGCTATCACAGCAAGGAGAATATATGTTTGAACGCGTTTCTTCATTGTGAATGGCAGAGACGCATTGTAGGAAATAGTAATGTAGCTGACGTCAAAGCTGAAAGCGGATCCGAAACAAAAACCGAGACAGAAATCGAAACTGTTGCAGAAGGCGAAGCTTTCTAAGGAATGTAGCGCTATTATTTTAAAGTAAATGTATTCACTTTATTAGATGTTTTGTTGTTTCATTTCGTTTCATCTTAGAGAAGTGAAATCATTAATGTACGCAGATAAAACCTTTATTTAAATTTTTACTTTAGTTTCACAGAAACATGCGATAATTAGTGTTTAAATTTAATAATGCATAAAATACAATATATATATATGAATTAAACAATAGTAAAATGTGGCAAGGTTATACGGAAAACATAAATATAATTGGCTTAGATGTATAAATTAATTTTAAATAATAAATTTTAAAAATCCGTAAAAACCTACATTTACATAGTCTTTTAGAGTTCTACTCCATGATTGGTCTGTGTATACTAAACCTCTCTTCAACATGTATCTGGTCTTTTTACATCTTTGCTACTAAAATTAGTTCGTCGATTAAAAAAAATTAGCGAGGTGCGTAAAAGCTCGCTTAATAAGCACTAACTGAAATTGGTACTACAAAAAGAATTCGAACAAAGGGGAGAAGAAATTGAAAACATTTTCTTTTGTAATTTGTATACTATGAGTACATCTGGCTCATTTAAACAATTTGGTGATGTTGCAAAGTACAACGAAACGGCAAAAAACTAAAACAGAACAACAGCTAAACAGCTGAAGAAGAGAAAAAGGCGAAATAAGCTTTATCGTCTAACCAAAAATATGAGGAGGCTGTTGAGTAATTTAAAAAGTATACAATAAATAATGCAATGATAATAAAATTGAAAGCGACAATGATACTTGGTAAACCGTCCCAAAGAGCCCAAAAACTAACAAAAAAACAAAAAGCAAATGGAACAAAATTTTTCCTACCAACAGATTTCAATGCCAACTCACAAAAAATGTATTAAAAAATGGTCCCATTAATCAAAATTTATTCATGCTTAAAAACATTTAGTTAAACACACATTCAAAAACCAACTAGCGACTAATATAAAAAACTTTCGAATCTATTTCTTTTTTTAACGGTTTGTTAAAGCTTGCGATTTCATCTGTGACTCGACGCACTCAATATAGTATATGTAGAATATGTATGTATGAAAACATTAAATATTTCTAGGCATTTAATTTGCTTCGAAATCCATAAGAAAATATAAGTGCAAACGCTCATCTTACTGTGCCGGCGTTTTCCATACGCTTTGACATGTTTCACAAGAGAGCAGAAAAAGTGGAGTTAACCAATAGATGTACATTCTAATGATATTGTATTTAGTTTAGTTGATCTAGAAATTATATAACTCATACACTACTAAATAAAATAGCATCAAATTATCCTCATGTACGAATAAACATAAAATCTCTTATGCACTGTATGTGTACATACACACGTACATACATATGCATGTATTTATGGATTTTGACCCACAAACATTTACGCGATGTCAGTCACATTCCCACAGAAGGAAGCTGCATAAATATATTCATATGTTGAACTTTTTACGGTGGTGCATAATTATCATAGACAATTTATTTAACATATTTTAAACCGACAAATACATGCAGAAACAAAATTATCGAAAATATGTAAATACGCAATTTTTCATTTCGATTTTGGGGTGTAATTTTACGATTTGTGGTTATAATAGTCGAGTGGTTCACGGCAAACTGTTCATAAACGTCAAATTACACGAAACGGTCGCGCTACGGCAGACTATGACAAAACTCTGAATGTATTCCTTCGACGAAAAAATCGCTGAAAGTCATGCCGTTTGGAGTCGGCGTAAAACAGTAGGGGTCCCTCCATTTGTAGAATAACCCCAAGATGCGCACCACAAATTGGAGGAGAAGCACAGCCAAGCACTTAATAAAGGGTGATGATGAGATAAAGGTTTCAGGCCGGCACCAATCACTTTGTAGTGTAAGACTTGATTTTTCCTTACAAATACAGAGTCCTGCAGTTTACGCTACTTACGACCAATATATGGCTTTCAGGAAATACTACTTAGAGGTAGCAAAATGGGCAGTGGTTTGCGATTTTAATGTTGCAATCATGAAGTAGAGTTTGAAACAGAGTTCTTTGGACTAACAGCTGGCTTGCGGAACGCACATCATTTTATAAACATCGAATTTTCACATTATATAACTACGACAGAATTCGTACGAACCAGAAAATACATGAATACGCCTAAATATACTGAATACATCTCGTCTCAATTCGTGGAACTTAATTTTTTTTGGAATTTGTTTTTTTTTGTATCAGTTTGTCAAGCCCTGCCGCGCACCCTGAAATCACCGGTCGTCACCGTCAATCTTATCTAACGGTAGCCCAAGAAACGTGCCGTTGTTGTTGTACCAGCATGAAAATTCTCCATATATACATACAGTGGCTCAATAAAGAACTCGGACAAACCTTAGTTAAAACTTTGTATAAAAAACACTGCTAAAATAAAGGCAATTTGAAACAATATATTTCGATTTCTAAATGCTTTATTTATATAATTTAAGAAATAACAAAAACATAAGATAAGTCGTGTGCACTTCTTTTGTTCGACCGCGAACAACTGTATGTGACACCATAAAACGCTTTAAAGAAACAAAATCTGTAGAAAACAAAGTGAAATCAGGACGGCCAAAGCTTTTTACGGACGCTAACGAGCGGTGGATAGTAAACCAAGTCAGAGCAAATCCTCATTTAAGTGCTCCAAAACTTACAACACAAGTTAAAGAACATCTTGAAATTGACTGCAATCCAGAAACTTTGCGATTAGTTCTAAGAAAAAACAACCTCAATGGCAGAGTCGCAAGAAAAAAACCCTACATTAGTAAGGAAAATAAAAACAAACGAATTAATTTCGCAAAAACCTATAAAAATAAGGACATTGAATTCTGGAAAGATGTGATATTTTGCGACGAAAGCAAATACAACATATTCAGATCAGATGGGCAGTCGTATGTATGGAGGAAGCCAAATGAGGAGCTGAAAGAGAAAAACCTGCGTGCCACTGTTAAACACGGTGGCGGTTCAGTGATGGTTTGGGGATGTATGTTCGCCTCCGGACCCGGAAATCTTTGTTTTGTTGATGACATAATGGATCACAAGCAATATTTTTCAATTTTAAAAAGAAATTTAATTCAAAGTGCTGAAAAATTGGGTATGAAGGAACAATTTTATTTTTACCAAGACAATGACCCCAAGCATAAGGCGCTTGATGTTCGCTTGTGGTTGATGTATAACTGCCCGAAAGTGCTCGAAACTCCACCACAGTCCCCTGATATAAACGTCATTGAGCATTTATAGGCGCATTTGGAGAATAAACTCAAAAATCACAAAATTTCAAACAAAAAGGACCTCGAAGCTGCTCTTAAGGACGAATGGGCTAAAATTGATCCTTCCGTTTGCAGAAATTTGGTGGAGTCAATGCCGAAACGACTAAATGCTGCTATTAAATCCAATGGGTTTTCCACAAAATATTAATTTTTATTTTTATTGGCTTTTAAAGTAAAATTAATTTCCATGTCCGAGTTCTTTTTTGGCGTGAATTCTCCTCATTTTGAAAGTTTTTTGTTATTGTAAAAGAAGTGCACACGACTTATCTTATGTTTTTGTTATTTCTTAAATTATATAAATAAAGCATTTAGAAATCGAAAAATATTGTTTCAAATTGCCTTTATTTTAGCAGTGTTTTTTATACAAAGTTTTAACTAAGGTTTGTCCGAGTTCTTTATTGAGCCACTGTATATGGGGAAATGTGCTGAAGTGACAGCCCTTGGTCGGATATAAATCCGGGTCGTTCCGGTAACGTAGAACCGACTGTCGTGGGAACGAAGAAAAGAAAGAAACGTGCTGTTTCGGTGGCGTGGTCCCAAAGGGAGTTGTAAGTTGTATAAGTTTAAGGGGAGACGTGCATACATAGGTGGTTAGTGTCGCGCGCGGTACTTTCGCGTGCCGAACTGAGATTTGATTTTGATTTCCCTCGCTGCAAAATATTATTTCAAAGTAGCAGCCTTCGACAACTGGAGACAAATATTGGACAAAGTCAATGAATGTACTTTAGTGAAAAGAAAAAGAATAAATAATTTGAAAGCAGTTTTTAGTCGTTAATTTCGCAAAGCCTCAGATTTTAAGCTAACATAGGAGTAAGCGGTAAATGGAACTTAGCTATCAGTGCACTCCTTGATACAAAATTAGATATTTTTATTGATTGAAGTAAAACAAAATTTATGGCAAACGTTTGTATCTTTATTGGAAATGAGGAATGGAAACACCGTAAAATAAAGAAAACTTTTCATTTTAATGAATAAAAACTATGCAAATAAGTAGTTATTACAAAGCATGTGGTAGGAGGGATTGTATTATAGTACAACCATATGCCGCTTATTATGACCGTCCAAGGAAGCTTGGGGTCCATTTTTTCACCATTGGCTTTGACTTGGCTAGTTCTTCACGTTCTCTTTCTTGCATTTGCTCTAACAAAAGCCGTTGGTTTTCTCTAAATTTAACGATAGGGTCATCAAATTGGCGATAGTGATGCAGTACATCGCGCACATCCTCGACTTCAGCAGCTGCCAACGCTAAAAATAAAATCAAAAATAAGCTGAATATTGGAGCTTAGTAAAGAAAAATGTAACTTACTTTTCAAAAATGAAATCAAATCCAGCAGTTGTGTATCGTCATCATTGCCCAACCATCGTGTAATATTGAATGTATTATCAGGATGCATCTTAGTTGCATTTTGATCCCAATCCACAACAATGACCTATGCATTGAGATATACATATTTTAATCACATTTCTTCGGAGTCTATGTATGTAATTGTGTTTGTAAATACTTAGCATTAGTAATACCTTTTTTAAATCTCTGTTCAAATTATCCAAATTTTTGACATGATGCCCATCAACGAAATGCGTTGCATCACGCACAAGACGATACATAATATATCCATTTGGGTCAAGCGCATCCAAGATCGGAAACACAGTCATCCCCTGTTCTGCGGTAAAAACTACGATTTCAAAATGCTTAGCACATTCCTGTAGGAAAAGATCAACCCCAGGACGTTTCTTAAACCGCCAACCAGTTTGATAGGTCCAATCAGGATGGACCAGAACATCTTTCATTTCCAGCACCAATGTATATGGAGGTTGTATGTACGGTGGTTTTAATGGATCTGGCAAAAGTTTATCGCGTGATGGTTCTTGAATCATTTTTTGATAGTAGTTCATTGACTTCCACATGCGCTGTATGTACTGTTGCACAACGGGATTTTTGCTAAACTCATCTTCAATATCTTGGCCTTCTGCATCTACCTCCGGCTTGCCAAACTCATACACCGCCCATATGGCAAACGCAATGCCGCTTCCAGCAAAAACTCCAAAGCTACAAAATTGATATTGGTACAATTGTACAGTGACTATAGAATGTAAATGGCATGCAATATGTTACGCAAGTGGTTGGGACACACACCCGATTTTCATTCGCTTCCATGCCTTCTCATTTTCTTTCGCCTCCTCCTCTTCTTTGCGTTTTCGTTCGCGTTCAGTTTCCTCGTCAACATTGAGTGCTGTTTGGGGAAACAGCTTTGACAAAATCTCCGGATTTGCTGCCTTTTCTAAAACACTCAAATTAATTAAGTAATAATATTGTTATTACACACTGAACTAACTTGTGCTTTCAGTGGTATAGAAGCGTTCGCATTGTTGACATACAGACTTTTGTCTAAACACTGTAATTGCGGCGGAAAAGTGTCGTCTTCCACTCCATAGGTGGTTACTCAACGCGCGTCGATTTTGTACTCCAACACACTGGAGTAAAACTCTTGGGTTGGACCCTATTTTTTTAATTACTCCAAGGACTCCTCTCTGCGCCATTGCCATGCCTTCCACTTGCTCTCACTGTTTTTATTGATTAATTTCGCTTCAGACACACTTTTTATTTCATCACACCGGCTAAAGAACATAAATTGAAGCCTTGAATCTCGTGTAGCCTATTTGAAATTTTCCGACAGCTGACAAATAAAGGTGAGTTGCCACAGTTATATTAGTTTGCATTTGAGGTGTTCACGGTTCGTTACAAAATGAGTTTCGAAATAATTATGTTCGCGTAACTGATAATTTCTGACAACTATCAATTATAAATGATTAAACTGCCCCTTACTTTTGAAGGGTGCTGATCGAATACAACTGACGGGTTGGCTTTGCATTCTTCACGAAGCTTTTGCTTATAATGTTTTTTTATAATTACTTATTAACAATTAATATGAATATTTATAGTACGTTCAGGTATGCATTGATTACCAATAAATCCACAAAATTAATCTACCCGTTCACATATGGCAGATTACCTGCAAAATCTACAATCAGCTGTCAATATTGCTTTGAGAGGTTTTTCTTCATAGAAACTATTTTGGTGGAATATTTCGGTGTTTTTGGTTTGTTTAATTATTATTAACGATATAAAGAAGAGTCAAAGAAAAGGAATAGCGTATATAATTGCGCAATTGGCTGCTAATAATAAATCGTTGGAGGAAATCCGTATGTAACGTTTACTGAGGTTGCAAAAAATTGTGGCAGTAATACGCATTCGAAATTCGATATTACATTTTATAGTAAGTAATAAGAGGACAAAACGTTTATGGATAGACGTTTTTTCTGTAAAATGAATCCTTAATTAATAATATTTATCAATAAAAGTATTAGAATTATGTTTACAGACCTGTTTGCTTTGCCGGCATCCATTTCATTTAGTTTTTATTGTGATGTTTCTCCTTACATTCGTAATAATAATTATCGATAACACAGAAAACACAGGGTTGTATGTCAATAAGTATCGTTATTATCTAGGATTATTTTATAATATCAGATTTTGAGAGAGAAATTTTGTATGGGAAATCGCGCTTTTTAATTACGGATTTTGAGTTAAGCGCGAAAAAGTAGATCATCTACTTATATGTGAAGGTATTACAACTCCCATATAAAATTTCTAATAATTCTAGATAATAATCATACTTTAGTATATATAAATACCTTCTTTGCTGTGGAATAAATCATTATTTTTGACAGGCACCTATATGAAGGCACCTAAGATAGCATTAAAAGCAATAGAATATCGACAAAAAAAATAAGACATAATAATTTCTTTGAGTTGGAAAATTTACATTAATATGTAAATATTTTAAATAGATTTCTTAGCAATAATAATGTGTTTTATAGCGAAATATCTTAATTTGTAGGACATTTTTTAAACGTTTTGCTACAATTTTTTATGAAATTTTATCAGTTTTATGCAACCATGTTACAGAAAAGAGCCTATTGGAATCACATGATCACAGTTGTGGGCGATTTTTGAAGACCAGCTGAGAGTGTTGTTAAATTATCGTGACTTTACGTAATAAATTTTTAAATAAATAAAACGCCAGTGTTGCATTATGGCAGCACCAGTAATATATATATAATAAATATAAACAGTTGCAATGTTTCTAAATTGTACAGAATCTGAATCTTTGATAGTGAATGATGCAAAATCCAAAAAATAAATGGAATTTATTCAATTCAAACGCACATGAGTTTCTCGACAAAAGCTCGAAGGAATATAGAAAAAGGATAGGTGAAAATTGAAATTTTTTTTTGTTCCGAAGTAAATTCAAAATTTGTGTTCAAAATCCAAATTCTCACCAACCACCAAAAAAAAATATTTTATATAAAACGAAATATAATATTTGCTTCCATGATAAGAAACTGGCTTTCTTTTGTTTATTTGCGACAATACTTTCGTTGTGGCAACATCACGCACAGTGAAATTCATTGCCGCAGCAGTTCCATTGTGACAGACCAAATATACGCGAGGTATAAATATTGTTTGCGCCACTGAACGCACCGTAAAACGTCAAAGCGTGGAAAAAGCGTTTTGTACTATTTCAGAAAAAATATTCCTGGATTTGTTTACATAAATTTATATTCCTTTCGGAATAAGAACTATTTTACGTTGTTACGATTTTCAATATGGTTTCTGATACTCCCGAAGAAGAAGTGGTGATTTGTCGCGCCTGCCTTAGCGAATGTGTAGAGCACAAATCGTTGCACAAGCAGGGAATTTTTATGGGTGAGGTACGAACATTAGCGTCTATGTTGGGCTTCATCACAAATATGGAGTTTTCGAATGAAGAGGTAGAAGGTTATCCGACAAATATCTGCACACGTTGCGTGCAAAATGTTGCCAAAACTTTCGCGTTTAAAAAAATGGTATTGGAGACAGATGAAGTGCTGCGAAGACAGTTCACAGAACTTGTATACGATGTTGGTCTGAGTGGCAGTGGTGGTGGCGGTGAAAGTGTTATTGAGGATATTGAGACAGAATCTGCAGACTCAGTTGTTGAAGAACACCACCTCGATGCTGACGAAGGGACCGAAGTTGATGATGTAGATCAATTGCATGAGTTAGCAGCAGCTGCACAATTCAAACGATCAGTGGATAGCATGGAATATGTTGCTTTAACTGTGTTAGAAAGTTTCGTGGATGGGGACGAAGCAACAATCTCAGAGGCACATTCGCAAAACACAATAAATCACGATGAGCAAAATTGTGAAGAGGAAGAAGTGGTGGTGCATGAAGTTACAGAATCGGAAGATGTATACCAAACGGATGTGGAGGAGGAAGGTAGAGATAAAGAATACGATGAGATGTACGAAGTAAAATTAGAAGAAATTACACAAGGCGAATTCACACTATCCGACATTGCGGAAGACCAAGAAATGAATACAAATTTGAAAAGGCCCCGAATGGTCACTGTCAAAAGTGATGATCAGGATGGTGATTGGGACGGTACTGGCGATTTGAAATTAAAACAACCAACAAAAATTCGAAAAAAGAACAGTCAGCCAAAGCCGCCGAACCCAGATTTGCAATGCAAGGTAAAATGGAAACATTTAAATCATACATATATGTAAGTACACGAAATATATACAAATTTTTTTTTTATTCTTTTAGGTTTGTGGAAAACAATTGAGTAATCAAAACTCATTCAAATACCATATGCAATTGCATTCCGATGCAACACCTTATTTATGCAGTCTTTGTGGCGAAGGTTTTAAGACACGGAACGCCTACGAAGGGCACATAGTTATTCACGACCCAAACAACCCCAATACATGTGAACTATGCGGTAAGTCATACCGTCAGTCATCCTCTTTACGGACACACATGTTGTCACATACGGGAGAGCGACCATTCCAGTGCGATATCTGCGGAAAATCCATGACACAAAAATCCGGCTATAAAAAGCACATGTTGGTCCACACTGGTGAGAAACCGCACGCTTGCGATGTATGTGGTCGTGAATTTCGATATTCGAGCAACCTGATTGCGCATAAACGGTGTCACTCGGGTGAGCGACCGTACGAATGTCCACATTGCAAACGTGGCTTTCCAACATCTGAACAAATGAAAAGGCATACGATGGTGCATACAGGCGAGCGGCCCTTTCAGTGTGAAATCTGCAGCAAGTGTTTCAAGCGACGCTCATCATTGATATCCCATCGACATACACATGATTCTGAACCAGAGCTAATTGTCGATCATAAAGTGTGTAAATCAAATGTCGTGGAATTGTATTGAAATGTTTAATGTTAAAAGTAATATATATTTCTTAATAAGCAACTATTTGAGAGTATAAATTAATTTTTCTTTGAAATCAATGCAGAATATCCGAACTCAACTTCGGTTATATGCAACCAGTTCAACGGACCTGACCACACGATTTTCGGTTGAAATGAAAATGTTGAAAATAAATTCTTATCGTTCTGGTAGTTTGGACGCGTGGGCGATCGTAAAATTCTTCGAATCCGTGTTTCAAGTACGCTGGGCATGCATATGAAATGGCGAATTAAAGTTTATTCCGATTTATTATGAGAACTGCATCATCTGCCGACACTTCCTTCCAACTCAAGATATTATTCTCAAGGATGTTATTATTCTCTCCGTCATGCTTCCAACTTGGGTGGAAAAAGAAATACATCTCTATGCTTATAAGTGAATATTTTATTTTTATACAAGGTTTTGTTAAAGTAAACTCATCGCAGTAATAACATAACTTCTTAATTTACATAAGTTCGAGGATATATAACACTCTACATGTCGTTTATATTTATATATATATTACATAACACATAAATAATACATTAATTAATCTAGGGTAAAAATAGGGAGTGTGTGAGGATACATTATTACAATTTAAAAACAAAGTAATACAATTTATCACAAAACAATTTTTGACCACATTTCATTTCACTGATGTTAACATGGATACATAACGGATTATAAACCAAAGCATATTTGAATTAATAAGAAAATCGATAATAATGAAGCAATTGAAAATTGTAGATTTAAGAATAGTGATTAATATGCGGCGTAAATCCGTGGTTAAATATCAAACTCTGTTGTGGTGCACTCATCTTCTGTGACGCATTTTTTCGCGGTTGTCGCCACGCTCGATGAACCAGTTTTTATTACGTTGCTGATACTCATTCTGGCGTCTGGCGTTTTCTCGTTGTTGCATTAATTTTCCATGCCATTCACCACTTTTACGCGATTGCTCGTCGGAGGCAACGTAGAGATTCTCTTTGGAATTCCCATTAAAGCGTCGCTCCTTGGATCGGTCATTAGAGTGACGATCTTTGAAATTGTCATTTGGATGAACACCTTTGTACTTATCGCCGTTGGAGCGTATATGTTCGTGTTTGTTGTAACTCTCTTTGGAAGTAAATTTCTTTTTGCCAAAATCTTCCAGAGAGTCATCGAAATCCTCATCTTCCTCACTAAAGTCATCATCGCTATCACGATGTAGATGATTGTGCCGTTTCCAGTGTTTTTGTGTCTCATATTTGTTCTCGGAACTGTGATGCCCACTTTCCTTCGAATTTTTACTTCCTATGTTCACATATTTGTGTTTATTTTTATAATCAGCTCCATGTCCTTTGCGTTCAGCGCCAATTTCTTCCTTTGATGATGACAAATCTTCGACTATTTGTTCTTCCATAATTTCGTCGACCACTTTTAAAATATCATCCATATTTTTTATGTTTTGCCCTTCGTTTTCTTCACACATGCTTGCAATCTCTACAAATTTTCCATCTGGACATTTAAATGATTTCTTTAGGTCATCCTCTGGTTTGTCCACGAGATCTATTCCTTTTTGTTTCATTATCCATTCACCGGTTTGTTTGAAAAATCGCTGCTGAGACTTTGGTCCTCTCACAACATTTTCCCTATTCATCCGACCACCATTTTGATTCAAACTACTCAAATAGTTCACCTGCTTGGATAAAATGTCAATTTCGGCACGCATTAAATTATTTTGTAATTCCAAATCTGTCAACTTTTGCTCTAATACAGACAAATTCTTTTTATCGAAAAATGATTGCCAATCAGGATTGCGCAATTTTCCAATGAAAGCTAATATGGCCAGGGTAATGCAAATGTAAAAAACCCCTTTTAAACTTCGGCGTACCAATGGATATACTCGTTTTGCTTCCACAGTGTCACCATTTATCGACTTTACAACTTTTCGTTCTGAAGTTGCACTTGAACTAGAACGTCGGATACGTCGCTGTCTAACTGCATTTTCATCAGCATGGTGGATGGTGGAGGGCAGTGCATATTGAGGTTGCGGTATGTGGATAGGCAATCGAAGCATTGAGGCAGGATAAACCTCTTCCGGATTGGAGCAAATGTTGAAGTCTACGCTATTAAAATTTTCCGCCATTGCAAGAGGTGAAGCACGCCCGGCACTTTCGCTCTCACTAATAATTGAGATACCTTCCGAACCGTCATCAACGATGGAGTCGTCATCAGTTCGGGAACTGTAATTAAATAATTGAGTAAAAAAAAGCGATATATGTACGTATTACAAACACGGTTACGTACTCAGCACTCTCATGTTTCTCCTTGTTGTCATTTGTTAAAAGGTCGTTCAAGTTAGTTAATATTTCAACTCTATTATTTGTAGCTGAATGGTTATCTTCAATCTGCGATGTATTTGCTCTATTCTTATTTTTATCGTTTACTAGTGTCCATGTTTCTAATGAATCCGATTCAGTACTGGTTGTTATTGACTCGTCGTCAGTGTGTGGTGCTGACGTGGCCTTTTGTGAGATGCCCTCTGCTGATTTATTCATGTTGTCGAAATTATTTCAGTCTGCAAAAAGAAATAAGTTATTACTTAGAATTGTTTTTGCACTTTGCTAGTTGTTAATATTTCTTAAATTATCTAGACCTGCTGTGTTTACAATAGTACCGATTCTCTTACTCTGCACGTGAGCTTTATATTGTTACTCCGCAATAAGCTCTTTCTTTTGAAACTATTTCAAGAAATGGCCAAAACAGCTCAAGCTGTATAAGAAAACATGCATTCCTTTGTCTCTTTGGGCAGTTGCATGTGCTGCATATGTATGTAATTTTATACGCACACATGTGTAAGTTAACATAGGCACCAATGTTTTTATTGTAAATATTTCAATGCAGTAAAAATTGATGTGTGTGATTTTCTATTTTCGAAGACAAAGCATTTAAACTTAAACGCAGAGAAATCCGGAAAGAAACACAAATATTCTCTTAGGTAAAATGGCATGGTTGTAAATGTTTATCGTTTACTACCCACAAAGCATTCACTATATTTTTATTTAAAGGAATTAAATGCCTTTCTAAAACTTTCGGGACAAGTAAAGAATATGCACCGTTTCGCTACAATAAAAATAAGGCTCGGTATAACTTTTTATGCTGATTATGCGTTACTACTAAATCGTTTATAAAACTAAGAACTTTAATAAAAAGGTAAGTAAAATACCTTTAATAGACTTTGTGCAAGTTTTAAAGAAAATTAAATTTTTATACAATTACTTTTTCAAAACATGTGTCTGCGTAGAACTGCGGGTATTTTTGACTTATACCAGATTCGTTTTCAGTTCGGGGTATAGACCTGCCTAATATTCTTATGCATGCATATTACTTTTTTCCTAAACTTTACACAATTAATAATTTTCACTGCAAGGCCCTGACTTCTTATGATACGCATTATACTCGCATTATTGATCAAGTAATTTTGAAAAGATCAAGTCATTAACAAATGGTCAAACAATTACAAACAATATAATATATAGAACGTGTAGATAGACGTACATTATTTTATAGGGGTTGGACTTCCATTACCATCACGAAAGTTTTGCCTATAATATCTAAGTGCGTGGACCTGGTTTAATAATTTTTGCCCACAAATGTAGTTAATATATAAGTCTTGCGATTTATAAATGGTCATTAAGAATTAATAGGAGTATTTTACGTATATAGGAGTATTATAGTAATACAAGAAATATACTAGTTAACTAAAATGGAAAAATTTTATAACACTATTTTAGAAAATATTAAAGAAAGGATTTGTATATACATTCAATCCTTTCAATATGAGTCTTCATTTCAATTTTACATTTTCATAAATCGGGCTATTTTTTATTCAAAATTTTCGCCTGGTGTTGTTTTTACATATTATCATATGTATATATGTAAATGTTTTAATCAAGTAATATTTTCATAAAACTGTGATATATAAAACCTTAGTTAAATGTTTGCTGGGTTAACAATTGCGTTATACATTTCTTTCACCACAATAAACAAATACAGTTATGAAAAAACGTAATTTATTGCTATTTTCCTAGGGGTTCCCTAAGGAATCTAAGAGGTTATGACTTCAATAATTAGAATGTTGTGTCTTTCCTCATGCCGATGGGGTTGGTGAGCGGTGACACAAACCCTCCTCCTCCGCTCCACAACAATTCATTAAAGTAGTAATGAGAAGTATAGATAGCCTTTTATTAATATACGCAACTCTTCCACCTTTTTCAGCTAAATGACCAATTATGAGAATGTTCCGAGGCTATAGCTAAAAGTTTACATATGCGTGCACGACAAAGCGAGTAGAATCCATGCATAGGAGCACACACAAATTTCAACAGTTATGTAGTATATGTAAACACGATATATGGCCTCCAGCCCGACCTTGCATTTTGGCACAAATTGTAGCACTAAAATTACCAGGATTCACAAGAGTTTTGTTATTCACTTCTATAGTCTATCACGATAAAAGCAAAGAATACTGACAAATACAAATAACGTTTATTATTTTCTGATATGAGACCAAGAAACAAAACACGTAAATACGAAATTCTTACAACAGCTTGACGAATGTGGATAAAAGCGAATGCGTCAAAAAACATTCACAGTCAAGAGTTGCCACTGTATTGGGATTTTTAAATTTAAATAAGTGGCGAATTTTCGCGATTCTGACAAATTTGACGTCAGTTCCCATTCCAATACAAAACAAACAAACAAAAGGAGGAGAGCTTATTTGTTCTTGTCTTGTCTGTTCCATGACATACATACGGATATATATCAGAAAATGTCCACGTATAAATAACTATTTGCTTTGATATTGCTCATATTAAATCGTAGTCAAGAATGATAGAATACAAGACAACGCCTTCCGACTTTGCCATGACGTTAGTGCTGCGAATAAACTGACAAAAGGTAGAGAAATTACTTGTTTGTGAAAAGGAAGAGTAAGCAATAGAAGCCGTCAAGAACAAAAAATTATGCACACACACATACACAAACTTTTTGCCACGATGCCATTTCCATTCCTGTTTTAAATTTGAAAATCACTATATTACCAACCCACTCACTGATATTCATAAACAAGTAGCATCTATTCCATTTGTTTGTTTATTCGAAGTATTGATGACATCGGTTGTCAAAATCGCGAAAAACAAGATAGCGGTTTTCGGAAGGCGCCACCTTCTACTTCTTGTATACCGTGAGCTGCGATTATTGTTGTGTTGTAAAAGTTTATAAAGCATTGTCAAGCACAATTTGTCTCCACGAGTTTTACTTCCCGTAAATCAACTGGAACCGCCAAGGTTCTTCGGGGCTCATCAGGGCGGCATAGCCCCCCTCTCTCACATTTTTCAATACTTTCCTTTATTTACATTAACCTTATTAAATTTTCGGCTTTGTTTACAAAATTGCGTTGTTTTTACATCTTCCATTCAATTTTGTGAGAGAGATCATATAACATAAATCATATAACTGAATTTTCATCTCCGCGCAATCTTGTATTCCATAATTTTTGAGAGGTAAGGAATCTTCCTTAAATAAATAGCAGATAAGAAGTTTCTACTTAGAAAATAAAAATAAATGGGAAGAAATACTGAGTGTTTCCCCGTTTTAATAGCTTCTTCTTCAGCACAATTTTCTTTATTCAGTACAATTAATTCAAAAAAATAAAAAAATACAGTTTGTTGGTCTATTGGATGGAATATAAAATTTATGAGGAAAAAACGTGAGTTAATAAAGTTTATTTATGGTAATCCCTTTGGGACAACACAAAGATTTGTAAAAAAACTCAGCTGCTATGTGTTTTTCTACAGGTTTTAGCAGGTGATAGCAAATTTCCGTTCGTTAACTTTTGGCTTCTTCTCTTTGGAAGAAAATTTTCGCTTTCATGGATTGCTGTTTGGTGGGGGCTAATTTTATTAACGAACACAACTATAGTATTTGTGTTCCTCCAAGTACATATGCCAAACTGAAGCGTAATGCATTGTACAATAAAGACTTTGTTGAAATGGATTTTTTTATCTAAAGGGGTGGTGACATTTCGGCTTGGAAAACTGAATGGTATGCCCGGTTACAGTAAGAATTCTCGAATGGTTTCCAGGTTTGTCGTTATTTCGATTGTTTCACAGCCTACAGTTAAATGTAGTACCCACAGATATTATTGAGATTTGTTAGAAATTTGGTAAATGTCTGTGTTTGGTCTGTAATTCTTCTTCTAACTTTAGTAGGAGTATTTAGTAGAAAGTATTGAATACGAGAATAATGGTTTGGGGAAAATCTAAATAAGGCGTTTGACTTCCGCAACGATTCCGCCATGGAATCAAAAGATTCCATTTACCAACAACAAAAAAGGAATTGAAAGAAGGTAGTTCGAATTCCAACACAAACGCGTTACGCAACCTTCCCTCAATGTTTGTATCAGGCAGACAACTAGTTTGACTCCGGATGGGAGAGTTACTGCTGTAAAAGGCATCTATAAAACTATTCATTCTAGGCGAACTTTCAGCAAAGCTCCTGATTTCGTATTCTAAAGCCCAAATGCAATAGTACTCCAATCCAATGAAGTGATCTTTTTGTTTGTGCATGTCCTTTGGTCTTGTTTTGCTGGCTGAAACTACTATTCATATTGCAAAACTTCGTAACTGTTTTTTTGAACTTCCAAGAAATAAACGCATCGAATATAAAATTATAAATTCGACTTTATTTACATAGTTAAATACATACACAAATATTAATAATAATGGCCCTATTTACAATCACATAATACTTCGTAAAGGGTACAATAAGCGTCAATACCTAAAACATCGTATAAACCGCCAAAAGTAATTGTACACGTACACATACATCCACATATAGACTATAAAACTAAATCGAAGGCAAATAACGGACGAAGCACCATTATTTTATATACATATATACATATGTAAATACATGCAGACATACTTAAAAATATGGGAACAGAATGCTTAAAACTTACGTATGTAAAATCCTTAAAAAAAATTTTAAATAATTATAAATACAGCAAATAATACATACGAATATCTTAGGTCGAATTTCAAAAAAGTAAACGAGATAATTTCTTTTTGAGGTTCCTCAAAAAATTACTTGCTTTGAACTCACCACTATTTCTTGGATTTTCCAATATGCGTTGGACCTCGCCCGCTTCCGAGCCACTCTCCCATTCGTAAGGATGTTGATTGTTAAAACCACCCGATTCGGCGGATGAAATCAGCATCTGATGCTGCCTATTGGTCGGTGTGCAGCCACGTTCAATTGTTGCTGACTTTTGATTTTGAATGTTAGTCGTGTTGAGCACCGTTTTCATATTGGCACGATTCGATATTTCCATTCTAGGTGCGGGCACAGGATGTAATTGCTTGAGCGTATAGCGGGGACTGCTGATTTCAACCGGCAGGAGCCCGTCATGTTGTAGCAACCGTTGATTATGTTGCGCCCAATATATTTGACTCGTCTGTTGACTTGAATGATCAAGTATCAAAGGAGTACTTCGCCCATCGTGCAGCCTAGGCAGCAACTGTTGTCTCGGTTGAGGTTCACGGACGCTTATATAGCCATAAGCACCCGGAACTGGTTGCAACTTGTATGGTCGCACATAGTGTGGCTGTGTATAGATGTCATTCTGCCCCGGGTAATAGCTAATCACTTGCGTTGCAGGGACCAATTTATCACCCTCAACAAGCACATATTGGGGAGCCGGCAAACTTCCGCGGGTAACGTACATTGCTGGAGCTTCTGCGTCTCGTCGCACTAAGTTCGTTTTTTGTGGACTATCGTAAATTTCAGAGTGATTCGAAAGTAAACTGCTTCTTTTCACCACATGTGCGTATATTGGCGACGATGTGTTCGGATTTATTTCACTTATTATTTGGGTGGCATTTATGGGAATGAATTGTTGAGGTAAGCTCTGCAGGCGTTGTGGAACTTGTGGAGCTGCATACATCCGCGATGCAGGACGCTGATTTGTTTCGACGGAAGCATAAGAAACCGGAGACAAGTCGGATGGACCTATGTGCTTCTTGTTTATCTCTTGTATTTGTGGTTGTTGAATAGTTGGCGTTTTATTTAGTGATTTCCTGCAGAATTCTTTGACTTTTTGCAATATCTCGTCTCGAGTTAGTATGCCCCCGATGCGGCGCTGTTCTGTATGTTCAAACTGTTCGGATGGATTATTATCTTTTCGTCGGAGAACCACTGGCGTACCAACATCACTTTCGTAGTCTCGTCTGTTACTCTTACTGTGCCTGGATGCTAAAGTCATATTGTCCAAGACACTTTGACTACGAGGAGCTGATTCGAAATGTGCATGGTTAATGTTGGAAATGGACTGCATTGTTAAAGGATATTCGGCAGGAATCAATGCTCTACCATCAATAATCTTAGCTTGACGATTCTTTGTTAAACCCGAAAAGGTGTTTCTTTGAGGTGAACCTCGTATGAAATTATTCTCTAATGGTCTTGGTTGTGGTGATACATTAGAGGATTGGGCCATAAATATTTGTTGGGTTGGTTGGAGACGTTCGTAAATATTTTCTGCCTCCCGCTGTTGTTTTTGTTCTTGCAACATTCGGAAGTATAACTCTTTATCCATGCGCTCCTTCATTGCCTTCAATCGTTCCCATTCTTGTTGGTCGACATATACTTTATTTGAGGGCTTCACGTTTTGAACAAAAGTTTTATTTTCAGGATCACTATTTGCATTTCTGATAGGAGTTGAAGTCAACTTGGGTCCATTTAAGGTAGAAAATTGTTCACGTATATTTTCCTTGGATGTTAGGGGTGTTGACATTTTCGACGCTTCGTTGTCACTTTTTGAGCGGTTTTGAAGCTCTCGCAGGAGCTTCTTTTTTAATATTTCGTTACGGTCCATAGAAGTGGAGCGACCGAAGACCTGTCTTCGGTCCAATGTGTGGGTTGTTCGTTTCGGTATGAGACTCTGGCGTTCAGCAGCACTTCGTTTAAGCGTTCCATCTGATTCAACATCAACCTCCTTTGCTGTGAGATGTGTTGCACTATTTGATGCCTGGATTCGCTGTGCTTTTGGTTTTAATATGATGTTATTTTGCTGTGATTGTTTCGCTTGTTGAGGATTGCCCAGTTTCTCGCGGGAATGTGTTCGTCTTGTGGGCTTTAAGATTCGTTCAGCGGAATTTGCGAGTTCAGCGTTGGTCAAGACACTAGATAATGAGAGTGAAAGGTTATCACCGCTTGCGAAACTCTTCCGTGAACGTTCGTCTTGGTGCTTCAGATAATCGGTTTCTGCAGAACTTAACAAATTATTCGCATGCGGTCGTCCGTGAAAGCTTTGTCTCTCTAGAACCACTCGCTTCATGGACGAATGCAAATTATCATTATTTTCTTTGACATGCATATTATAGTTGTATAGTGACCTGGGGGCAGGAACGATATCTTTGGGAGTTGTTTTACGCCTGGTAGCAAATATGCTATTCGAGAGTAGGCGTTGAAATACTGAGGGTTTTTTAATATTCCGCGCAGAATCTGTAGTATCTACTGAGATCTGTACACTTTCGGGACTTTTAAAAGATATACGAGGATTTGATTTAGCTACTTCTATGCCATTTGCGTACACGGATCGTGCGCCATTTGGAATTTTTTTAGGTATCAAAGTAAGACCTTTTTTCTCAAGGTAGTCCTGGAATTCTTTTGATTTAATTGTATTGGTAAATGTGCCTTCAACTGGCTGCTCAAATTTATTTTCATTATTCATAATTTTAGCGTTGGCCTCTTTGCCTCCGGCTTTACTACTTATTTCTTTATTAACTAAGTTGGGGGTCACTTCGTCACTTGATTCGCTTTTAGTTAAGGGACAATCTATCTCATCCAAATCATCGTCAGAGCTTATATGGAGTTTTTTCACTCTGTCATCAAATTTTTTTGCGTTTTTAGAAACTTCGGCTGGGTTAAAGAAATTACCATCTAAGTCGGTGCCGACTTTTATCTTGATTTCAGAGAGATCCGGATAATTTGGCTTTGAACATTTCTTAAATGGAAGTTTTGAATATGAAAGTGATGTTTCTGCTGACGGCTTGTTTTTTAAATCTTTGATTCGATCCCTGGTTTGATTCGCCAAACGTAGTTTTTTGGGGGGTTTCTTGTCCGCAAGGTCACGTAACTCCTCGAATTTAAGGCGAGCAAGTATTGTAGGATCATAAACGAAATATGGATCGGGATTTTTTATGTATGTTTTGACATATTTAGATTGGTTGAGGACTTCTTCAGTAGTGACAAATTCGTCGGGAGATGGCAAGGCTGGATTGACGCCAGCGCTTGACTTTCGATTATTCGTTTCGTTTTTTAGTCGTTCTCTTTCTTTTTCTTTTTCGCGCTCTCTTTCCCGTAGTTGTTGTGTAACAGTTTTTCGTACACTTAATGTCGATCGTTTGGTTGGAACCGGAGGCGGTGTTTTCTTCTTTTTAGCAGAGTTCACCCAAGTGGAATAATGTTGTTTAAATGGATTCTTCTGATCAACAATGGGTTCGCCGGCAATGAATTTGCGTACTTTTTCGTCTTGTGGATCGAAAGAAACTGATTTTTTTAGTTTTGTGATTGGCTTAACCAATTCTGATCTTGAAACATTCGATTCATCTTGGGAAGTATCACAAGTATCATATAGAGATTTGTCCGACAGGTCACAGTCGTATTTACTTGATTTTTTCACTTCAAGACTGTTGGCTAAATTAATACTATTTTCTTTGGAAGGAACATATGGGTTTTCTGAATCATTATTTTGATCATCAGAACTTTGGATGAGGCTACTACTGAGGTTGTGTTTAGGGTTGGTGCTACTGTTTTCGCGGAAATTTTCTATTACGGTGCAAAGTGATTCGGTGCTGACATCATTTCTAACTATTTCTGACATTTTTTCGTAAGGAAGCAGCAAAATACAAATAATTCTCAAAGATTAAGGAGAATAGGAGATAGGGTAGTGGAAAGTAGTTTACACCATTTAAAATGTTGACTTGCATTGAGTCCCGCTTGCTCTGATAAGATCCACTGCTGATTTCGTCTGATGAATCTGGAGATGATTAAGAAAAGGTAAATAATTCCATGTTTTAGAAACGAATAGGCTTTTAAGGGATATTTTATACATGCATACATATTTGTTTTGATGATGAACTGAATAGTACCTTTTTTCCTCCCCGTTCGAATTACCAATGTACACAATCCATTTTCGCCCGTATTTATGCTGGCATTATAAAAACTGTTCGATTGCTAATTTTTGCTAGAAAGAAATTTGAAGAAGCATTCGACAGAGAGTCAGTAAATTCTTTGTGAGGTTGAAGTAACTTAATAAAATAAATCTGGAACAAAAGGAATTTATTTATTGGTTTTACGAATATGTATGTATGTACGAGTATCAAGTGTAAAAAATTAAAACAAAATACTTAGTAATATATTGTAGAGGAAATAACAGATTTCAGATTTGTTTTTGTTGGCCAGATCTGAAGTTTCTACAAAAATATTTGGGTTTCTTGCCAATGGATACAAGCCGCTAAATCGCACAAAGATTTTACACTCACAATTGGTAGCTACTGTTGTCTAACTTTTAGCTCTAAAAGGTCGAAGGCTTGAAAATTTAATAGGGTGATCCTCCACAGAGTTGGTGCAATTAGTACTTCAAATATTATAATATTTTATAACAGCACTAAAGCGCCGTTTTGATACCATTATGATACCTTCAACAGGCAGATATCCTCGGCCAGTTAGAGCTGTTGATGTAATGAAGAAGATTAATGGGATTCAGGTTGGCGTACAGCCCCAGGCTGTCACAATAAGGAGCACCCAGTGACCTTAATCGCCTAGCTGCCAAACCTGGACATTTACAGAGAAAGTGCTCAACAGTCTCCTTTTCTGAAAGGTCTCCACAGCTTCTGCAATGTGGGTTAGATGGTAAACCTAACTCTTCCGCGTGTATGCCGATCGACTAATGACCGGTAAACACAGCTACGAGTTTGGAAATTGAATGGCGTGGAGTCCCCACGTCTTTCTGAGTCCTCCATCTATTGTACTGGGTTTTCGAAATATCACATGAAGAAATGGAGCTCCATCTTTTCTGCGCTTTCCTTAGAAATAAGTTGTACCATTCCTCTCTAACAATAGTCGGGGCGGATGCCGATTGCCGGACAGGAGGTCCCTAAGACCAATTCAGTCCCTTTTCTGGCAAGCTCATCAGCAATTTAATTTACCTCTATGTTCCTATGTCCTGGAACCCAGCTCATAGAAATGTGAACTGTGTACCAAAAAGATTTGATCTCCTCCTTACAAGAGTCAGAGCGATGATCGCGGCTTGATTGTCGGAGAAAATGTGAATATCATTCTTGCTCCCTCGTTCCCCAAGCATTTTGCATGTATGCAGATACTTCTGCCTGAAAAACACCAGTATTCGTAAATTTTAAGGAGATAGATACATTGGCGGATTTACAGAAAACTCCTGCCTTGACTCCCGATTCCATCTTGGAGCTGTCAGTGAAGAGAAAGGTTACAGAGAGGCACAGTCTGACATAACTCTTAGAAATTCTTGCGTCTTTTTTATTGAGTCATGGGTTTTCAAATTCGTATTTATCCTCTTTAAAAGTTTTTACCTATTCGCTTTCAGTCTCGTTTGTACGGTGCATCTATAGCTATCGATTAAAAAAAGTTTTAGATGTGGTAGAAACTCTGAAAAAAGTTTAATCACAGTTGTCGCTAGCTTCGAGATATTTCGAAAAAAATTATTTACAAATTACTTTATCACCATTATCTACTTATTTTTGTTTTTTTGTTTAAATAATTCTATAACAAAGACCAAGTACCCCAAAAAAATTCTACAAATTTTTATTAAAGTTTCAACATTTTTAATCAGAATTAAAAAAAAAAATCAAGTACCATTAATTTTTTTTCGTAGGCCCCTCCATTTGTGGAACAACATCAAGACGCACGCCACAAATAGGAGGAGGAGCTCGGCCAAACACCCAATGAGGGTGTACGCGCCAATTATATATGTATATATACTCTATGATCTGAAAGTACCGGGAATGTTTAAATAAAACAAAACAGAATTAAATTTCAGGCAAATTTATTTTATCTCCTTCGAAATGTGACCCGTCTGAAGCAACACACATGTGCCAACGTTTAACCCAGTCCTCCATGCACCCCTGGTAGGCCGACGAAGGGATGGACTTCAGTTGCTTTGTCGCATTCTCTTTGATCTCCTCTATCTCCATATCTGGTGAGAAGGCCTATGAAAAAAGCACATATTGGATCATGCCATTGAGAAACAAAGTAAAGAATTCACCCCTCAACCTGGGTGATATACTACTTTTCTTATTCCGATTTGCGACGTAACAAAAGCATGTAGAAGTAAGTAAGTGATTTCAAAAAGCTATGAACGCTACTATTAAATCATTACACTCGTATACACGTACATATATGCTTATAAATTTATTTGTATAAACGTAGATCTTTTTATCATAGCAAAACAATTATTTTGGAACATGAAAAATTAATATTTATGAACAAATATACTTATGTAAGTATGTACATACACACGAGTAATATCGTTAGCGGCTGCTGTGGTTGATCTAGCCAAGTGCGCAGCATACCTATGGGCAAGCCATATGTATGAGTGTGTGTGACTCGCTGTTTTTATTGTTGAATGCGGTGTTACAGATTTTAATAGTCCTTGTCGAAGTAAAAATTTATTTAAATGCATATGAACCGTGCTTGAGGTTTAGAAAAGCGTACGTATGCACATACGTACATACATATACATATGTATACAAAAGCTAGGGGGTTAAAGATTTTATGAAGACACAAAGAAACGGAGAAGGAAAACTTATACCTGATTGCGAGCGGTAATTTCATGTGTGGTTATGTGGGCTTGGATGCATTTGTGAGTAGAGAGACGGAATTCGGTCGGTGGATGGTTATGGGGAACTTTTGGTTTTTGTGGTCTGGTACACTTCAGCCAATCTGAATCAAATAAACACCGTTAAACTAAAAACGACGCACTTATTGTACTTACTGTGGTAGAAAGTAAACATACTGAGGCAGAGAAGATTGGAATCGATTAAAAGGCAAAAGAAGACTAAGTGAAAGGTCGTAACGTTCGTGGTTTGTTTGTTCGCTTCGATGGCTCGCGATGTTTGACTTTGTTTATGGCTTGCCATAGCAAATAAACTACATATACAAAGAGAAAACATAGCACAGGCAACACAAAAGTACGGTTGCGAATATTAAAATAGAAGAGCATCAACAATTTTGTTTACAAAGTGTGTAACATTGCATATATCTTTCGAAGAAATATTCAAGATTACGCGATCTGTTTCTAGGAACAGACGTTAAAAGCCAAGTAGTTCGAAAAAAGTAAAAAATATTATACGCTAAGCCGTAGTTTGGACTCGAGTGATTAAAAGGGCTGCTTATTTACCTCGGGTAAGGAATATCAATTGATAGAATCAGTTTTTGCTAATAGCAGTGAAAAAGTGGAGGCGGCGTAACACTGTATACCTCGCCATTTGTGTAAATAGCTGGTGACTGCTAGTGACTTGTCAAACCAGTTGACAGAATTCGTTTATGATTTGCCACTGTTGAAAAATATGCAAGCTTTTTTTCTTACTTTTTATGAGGTAAATTCTGAAGCAACATAGTGGCTACGTCATTAAAAGTCGTATATTCTTGCGAGTTGGGTGACAGAGGCAGTGTAGGTAATCATCCCCAAGATTTGGTGGTTATTGTATTAGCTGCTTTTGTGCGAGTTTAATTTGTTCGCTATTCACCGGAAATCTACTCCTTTGTTTTCGTAATTTCCCTTCAAAGAAATGTTCCGCTAACCATTTTACGTTTTCTGCCCTCGTGCGTTATTTCTTTCCTTTAGCGAGCATTCATAAAAACAGTCATATTAATATTTAAATAAAAGCAAACCAGTATTAAGAAAAGTAAAACTTGAATTGACCGCCATAACAATTAATTTTATGTAGAACAACCACTTACGTTAAGTTATGACATTTAACCAATTTGAAATTTAGAGAATTGAACGTGGAACAGAAGGGGTTTTTTAAATATGCTCTCAGCTCGTTAAAATTCCCAAATCCTACCTCCTTCTATAATTTCCGTTTGATTTTAATTATCTTAAAGAGTAGAAGGTGCATACGCTCACTGTCTTGTGTTTTTTGTGTAATTAAAGGAGAAATGTATTGTTTATACCTATTACAGAGCACTTTCATATCTCTACTAGATCTCCACGCAACACTTACCCATTTCATCTTGAATTGCTTAACACGAATGGTGTGTGTAATGCTCCTATTGCCCGCGCACTGAGAGAATTTAATGAGATCTCCAACTTCTCGGTGTCAAACATTGACTTTTATGAATTTCTCAACTCTTTTTTATTTATTTATTTAACTATCTGTAGTAATTCAAGCGGCCAAAATCAAAATCGCGTAAGCGGTTATCGCGCCAATCAAGATGAACAGGAAGTAACTAAAGCTCTAAGTGGCCTAAGTGGAAACACTACTATTATGTTTTAGACTAAATAAAAGAAATGAAATGAAAGCAATGGGTTGAAATCTTTTTGATAGCGAATTTTTGTAATTAAACAAGAGAATGTGGAATATTATCAAAAGTTGTTTAGGTTTTGCAAAACCTCTTTTATGGTCACATCTGTTTTGAATTAAATTATTGAATTCCTCGCAATCAATTTTTATTTCTATTTTTTATAATGGGTTTCCAATACTAGCTGAAGAATCTTACTATAGAAAAAAAATTGCTTAAGCCGACTCCGAACGACAGATATTTTTATGAAGAGCTTTTTCATGGCAGACATACACGTGGAGGTTTGACATTGCCATTTATTAGAAAAGAAACGCTCTATCATTTTGGTGTTTCATACGCGAGGATTTGAACCTACCTACTCCCGAAAGGTAGTCACGCACCAACTAATTCGGCTGCGGCGGTCGCCTAATAATACTTACATAAACAAAAATTGTACCTAAGTGAATATCTTTAAACATATCTTTTATTACAATTAAGCTCAGTGACAGCAACAAAAAATCGTTTGAAATTAAAAAAATATATTATTTCATTAATTGCCAAAATTTTACAATAACTTCGAATAACAACAAAGCCAACAATTCATAATTGTGTACATACTTGTGTCCATGCATTCATACATATAGACTCGTATGCAGTTATTTACATATTTAGGGACATTAATAATAATAAAAATTCGACATATGGGCGAAATGTACCAACATATGTGTGTATGTGTGTATATACCACGTGTTGATAAATGTGTGCACATGTTGTTATGACTTTCGAAAGCAATGGGAGTACAATGCACAGCAAATAATAGTCAAATTGTAATGGTTTGAGGGAAATATTGTACTTAAGACACATTTACATACCTCCACTCGTTACTAAAGTCTGCAGACTACTCTTTAACTTTTGTAAAATTCAAGTTTGCTTGATGAAAATGGTTTACAACAACTGTATTTACATTCTCCTGAACACATTTGGTTTCATGAAATTTTTTTTAATCTGTAATACATTAAATAATAAATTCTAAAATTTGAGCTTTACTCCGAATGCATTTCAATAAATGTAGCAGTTCTACTTATAGCGGCATACATTTTTAAACGGCGTTTACGGTGAGTTCCTTCAGTAATTTTTCTTCAAATGGAAGACCTTACACTCCAATGTTGTTTTTTAAGAAAAAAAAAACTCATGGTAGAAATACATAAGTTACACGAAACAGTCGATTTTTTTCATCTTCAGTAAAAAAGAAACATGCTGTCAGAATTTTAGGAATCATTTATTAGCATTTAGAAGAGTAATACTTCTAAAAAAATTCATTGGTATGGAAAACGTACTGCTGAATAATTTTTCCAAAAGTGTGAAAGAATTTCAGATTTTTGCAACAAGGGGAAATAAAATAACAAACCTCCAGACAAATTTAGGGCCTCTGTGGACTGAATTCTTTGTTTTTATTTCAAAGATATTTTTTTCTGGCTTGATTTATGGGAATGTATAATACTGCAAATATAAAAAAAAAACGAAGCTTTTATTGCCTTGTCACTACATATGTATGCACATACAAACACATATATATTATTAATGCAGCGGTATATCCTATTGCGAATGCATTGAATGTCGAGTACAATAAAAAATAATTTGGTTATGGAGGTACGAGTCCCCATTGAAAGTTTCAGTTAAGGGTAGATATCTCATTAGGGTGAATGGAGGCTTCAGTCCAGTTGAGCGGTGACAACGTTTGTCGCAATTGAACTGCCAATGCCTTCGGATGTGTACCTAGTTTGCAATTCCAAGTAAAGTACCGCAAGGCACACTCACTTTCAGATAGACATGCGGTGGTCAATCGGTGGGGAAAATCCTTGGTGTTTTCAGTTAGTTTAGTTTAGCGTAGCTTTTTAAATGTATTCGTAAGAAATTTATTGTTTGCTAGAACTTGTTTTTGCTACCCAAAATTAAATAAATCTGTTTTATTACTGCCGTCTCGATTTTAGATCTGGGTATCTGCTTTCAAAGTACAACCGAGAAATTAAACAAAATTATATCTTTTTTTCGAAAAAGTTTCTTTCTGGACTACTGTGTGGCGCTTGCGCTGATAATACGACCGACCTTCAACCACGCAGACCTTTCTCATGTCTGTGCAGTTCCTACCCCCACTGAATGGATTTGCAAGTTAGAGCATTTGAGATTTGGACCACAAAGGACAATAAACTTTCACCATAGCATTGTCTACTTTTGTTGATTTCGACTGAATTTTCTTTATTGCGTTGTAAATGCCGACAGCGGTTTGTCTAATAAATTGTTGCGCTCGTGTACACCCCTCTTGCATACACTTGCACACATGCAGACGGAGTTCTCTGCACTGAACGTCACAAACGGAAATGTGGTTATTGCAAGCCGCTTTGCCAGCGACAAGGGTGACAGTCGACAACTGCTTGGCCATTAAGACAGAAATAAGTATTAACTTTAACCTTGCACCGTTATCGCCCACTATCGGTTGATGCGAGGGCAATAGAAAATAGAATTTCATTTCACCAAACATCCCACATTGCACCCTTCGGTAGGTACGATGGAATAACTAGTTACATCGCATGGCAGAAAGGACTAGTTTTTCAATACGACATCAACTAAATCTAGCCACTAAAGTGATTCAAAATGTTTTAGTTGAAAAATTCTGTTCTTATTGGCAAATCGGTTATTAATGCTATTGGACTATTGTGCCCATTCTGTAGCTAATTTGCGAATTTGATTAATGAATAGAAGCTGATGGAAACCTGAGCACCTACTTATGACTACAACAATTGACTTCGCCACATACTCGTATGTTGACAAATGTAGTTATTTGAAGCATTTGTTGTGGTTTAAACGGTGACTACTACAACTTAAAAGAAATATATCTAGGAAGGCATTAAGCCATGGTGAAAATATTTTTAGAGGTGTGGTCAAGATCACACCGTTAACCGGATCTCAGCCAATTTAAAAGAATCAGTTGGTAGGCTAACGTCACCTGGGTCATGACAGCGGTTTGTTTATGAAAAAAACTGAGGTTGTGTTGGTGTTATATGAAAAACAACCCAGTTTTCGCTCATGTCGCTTCGTTGCCATCTGAACAACAACTGATTGGACGAGTGTGTGAAGTGCGAAATGAGCGGGCAGAATTCTGTTTGTGAGTCTCCCCTAGTCACGTGGCAGCCGAAGTTAGAATCAATTTACTCGATGACTTTCACCCTGAGTTTTTTGTACATTTTCTTTCAAAGAAGTCTTCGAAAATCCTCGTGCATTTACACGATAACTTTTTGTATGCGGCATTCATTGCGTGTTTTCGACATTGACGTGAATAATTTTCTTTGATTTTTCATTTGTTGAGCGCGAACCCTAAGTGCATTTGAATAAAAATACGATAGAATCGAGGTGTCAAAAAACTCCTCGCCTATCCCGTTGACTTCTCTACACTTTTTGCCACCGCAATTTTTTTTCACCATAGTTAAAGCGGAAACCTTGTAAATCTCCTTGCCCGGTCACGTAACAGACGAAGTTACTCTCACAAATTTTTCATCATTGCTTATGGCCGAACCTGGTAGTCCATCATTACACTTTTGCGAGCTCTCGCCTCTTGCCCTGAATGCCGTTATTGGTGCCCAATCACCTTCCATCGCATACGAAGAGATGCAGCTGGGACACGTTTTAATTTGGCAAAATTACGTTCTAATGTAGCAGGCTGAACTTTTGCTCATCCAGAATTGTTTTCAGACACAACATATGCCCGACGTGCAAAGGTTCTCTGCACCAACCAGCTCTTCCCACTAAACCTACTCATCTAACACGCCTTACTTTTGCTCGCATCTTGCCTAAACAGCCCGCATTCTAGGCCTACCGTTAGGTGCGATTCACGACGATGACTGATAGTTTTACAGCTCTAAGTAGGTATCGGTAAGCATCTGCTAGAACAATAACAACCATATATAGCAGACATAGTATAGAGGCCGTCTTTTTAACTACTGGGTATACGCCTACCCACGCCGTTACTTCCTATGCTGAATAGACCAGTACTCGTAAGTCATGGATTAAACGCCGCGGTTCAGTTTTTGGGGGAGATTTCCCCTCATGTACGAATATGTAGTATATTTATTGTACGTATATGCATACATATACATTTATGTACGTATACATATCTACCTACGTACATTTGAATATTTCTTCATTATTTGGGGGTGGGTTTTCCCAGCTGCATTTACGCATTTCGATGTAGAAATTTTCCAGCAATGAAAGCATAATTTGGCGTAAAGGCACTGTTCGAAGTTTCAACTCAAATATATTTATAACAGATTATACTTACATATGTACACACAGACGCGCTGTTATTTACAATAATAGATCAAGTAATTTCTAAGTCTCCAAACAAACTTGGAATTAAGGAACAATAATTTTCCTTGGCTTTGGAACGTAAAAATATTGACAGTTATTTACAAATTTGTTTTGGTAAATAAAAATTAAAAGCACAATTTATAAGAGCAAAAACACGCGTTGCTCGTGTTGTTCGCGGGACGTGGGTTGCGGAAAGTAGACAAGCAATTCGAGAGAATTATTTAGTATGCTATGGCTGATCGGGTCTAGAAGTCAACACATCGACTTACGATATGACTGCATCAATGCAGGTTTGATCGCAGTTATGACGACAGACAGCTGCAAAAGAAAATATTGCTGTATTTCAGATGTTTTTACATTAATTGAAAACTAAGGTGTAACTCACATCCCCAATACTGTTTCTCCACTGATGCAGTAAAATTAAGCTGATCTGAACTCAACTGTTATTGGTTTCATGCCTGACCAAGAGTGCTATGTACTAGGGTGTTCAATAAGTATTGCGGTTCAATATGAAAAACACAATTTTGTGGTTACTCTTTATCATTCAGTATATACATATGTACATATAAAGATATAATATTTGGCGCGTACACCCTTTTAGTGTTTTGGTGTTTGGCCGAGATCCTCCTCCTATTTGTGGCGTGCGTCTTGATGTTGTTCCACAAATGGAGGTGTACAGTTTCAAGTCGACTCCGAACGGCAGATATTTTTTATGAGGGGCTTTTTCATGGCAGAAATACAGTCGGAGGTTTGCCATTGCCAGTCGAGAGGCGACCGCTATTAGAAAACCCTTGTTTTCTATCGGTTTAGGTGTTTCACCGAGATTGGAACATACGTTCTCTCTCTCTCCAACGAGATTCGAGTTCATGAATTCCATCGCTATAGTGAGAATGTGGAAGGGCTGCAAAATATTTGATGCCAAACGCTTTTCACTCATGCATATTTTTAGGTCTGGAAACAGATGGATAGGGGCCAAATATGATGGATTTTAACCATTGTCAAAATGCTCTTGTGACACGGTCCATTGTCCTGATGGAAAAGAATGTTCTTCTTTTGCAAACTGGGTCTTTTTTCACGAATCTTTTTCTTCAGCTAAAGATATAAGGTTACAATAATATTAAGAATTTATCGTTTTACCAGCTTCCAAGTAATCCACAAACAAAATTTCTTCCGCATCCCGAAAAAAGAATGTTAACATCTTCTTGACTAATTTCTGAATACGAACTCGTACCAGGTTCATACTACTCTTTAGCCTCCTGTTTTGATTTAGGATCGTGGTAATAGACCCAAGTCTCATCCGCAGTGATGAATCGATTAACAAAATCCACTTTATCCTTTCGAAAACGCTCTAAATATTGCTGAGAAAGGCGCTTCGATTGTGTTTGTGCTAGCGAATGCGGCACCCATTGTGCACACTGCTTTCTGAAACCCAATACGTGCGTACACTGTCCAATGAGATGCCTAGGGCTTCTACTAAATTTCTTTCAGTCACTCGACGATTTTCCGATACGATATCCTGTATTTTTTCTACGATTTCTGGTATAGTTGCTATTTTTGGGCGTCCTTAACGTTAATCGCCTTCAAGGCTTGTACGACCACGTTTAAGTTCGAAAAGTCCTTATACACTTTCAATATTCGTTCATAAATTTCCTTTGCTTTTAAGCCTTCCAAAATGAAAAACTCAATCACTGGACGATTCTTGATTTTTTCCATTCCACGTCGATCGATGGCTTGTAAACAATTAATGAAATAACAGATTGAGATGAAACTTCACATACTTTCATGTACCAACGTAGTAAAAAAATTAGGCTAGTAGCAGCTTAATAGCTTATCGAACAGCAAAACTTATTGAACAACCTAGTATACCTATAACCATAAAAATCAAATTAATTTTGTGTGTTCTGATTTTGCCTGCGTTTAATAACATAATACTTTATTTTGAAAGTTAATTAATGGTATTTTTTTTATTTGTGACTGTTAAGTATTATTAATAATTATATCTTGCTTCGCTGAATTTTCAAGGGCTAGGATCAATCCGACAACGATTTTAGATATTCATTTGAGAATCAAAAATTTATCAAAGGTTTGGAGAGATACACATACATATGTACATACATGCACGCTACTTACTTTCACACTTTCCATCAGATACGCTATTTATATACATATATACTTACATATATATGGATATGTGTATGTGCATGAATTCTAAATTGTTTTCTCCTTGTTAACGAATCAGCCGTCAGCTTAAAAGTAACCCTCAGTTTATATGTACAAGAAAATCTGCTAAGCGCTTTGAGAGTAAATCTCCTGCTTGACAAATACATACATATATGTTAGTACATACATATATATATATACATATATACATATATCTATACTATAAAATTTATAAATAATTTAAATTGCCAACGACACACAAAATGCCTTGGGTTCTGGTTTTTTTTTCAATATGTGTAAATAAGTTGAGAGTGCGCCAGCATATTAACCTGATTGCCTATTGTACATAGGAGCTTACGTTTCGGTCATTAAAATGATCATTCATACCGGGAAGACAATCATGTGCTTACATACATCCGTACGCAAGTTTTTACACACAATAGACGGATATGAATAACGCCCATTAGTTATTGTACATTTGTATGTTTTCATGCCTAAAAATGCGATTATATATGTACATACATATGTATTATTCAAAATAGTATATACTATGCTCACAAGCACAAAAAAAATATGAATATTTCTACGTACATATGCACATCAAAAATCACAGAGATCTTCAAATGGAATTTAATTAATGATCGTTAGTTTTTGGTCGTTTCATGAAAGTATTTGGTGCACATATGTACGCATGGGAGCTCTCAAGTATACATACATACATATAAATCGATAGCCACAATGTAATCACTATGACCTATTAAACCAAAATTTACAAAAATATTAAAAAAATTTTATTTTCGTTAATACATTTGCAGTCTTGTTTGTGAATGTGGCATGCACCCTAGGGCAGGTCGATTTATATGTGAGGAAAAGTATAATTCAGTAGTGCATAAAAAATAATTTCACCGATTATTCTGTGTATATTTATATGTGTATGTATGTATGCAATTTTATGTTATGTTAAATGTTCGAGTGTGGGAATTAAAATAATTTTTCTAATATTTTTCTCGATTTATCTTTCAAGAGACGAATTCATTTTTTACTCTCTTTTTCGCTTTTTAAAAGATTCCGTTTTCAAAGCTAGATACAGATTTTTGGATCACGATTTTTTCATGCCACAGCTGGTCTGTGGTTAAATCGTCTTGATACATACATACATTTCTACTAAATACCACCCTGCTCAAAAATTCCCGGAACAACCGCCAGGTGACGCTCTAAGTCAACTGATTTTAATCTGTTTTTTTGTTAGGCTGCCACATCTGTGATGAATATTCATACAAAAATCGCCGTTATCGACATTGCATGACAATTGTAAAAGTTACGTCGTCTTGAGTAAATCTACTTCTGCACGTGTTTTTCATTTTTTGCAGTTTTAGAAACGGATTTGAGTTTACAACGAGTTTGTATTAAATTTTGCGTTAAAAATACATTCAATGTTGCAAAAACCTTAGAAATGTTGAAAAACTGTTTCGGTAATGATACTTTAAATAAAACAGCCGTTTACGAGTGGCATGAATGCTTCAGAAGAGATCGTACGTCCATCGAGGATGACGAACGTAGTGGCAGGCCGACGACATCGAAAACGGATGAAAGCGTCAATAAAGTAAAAGAAAAGTTGATCAATAACCATCGAATAAAGTATCAGAGAGCCGGCAGGGGACTTGAGCTATGCCTATGGATTATACGGAATCACTTTGGCGTTTTAACAACCGAAAGGAAGTAATGGGAAATCAAAGACCGCTCTGCTGGCTATACCGAAAATATTTTACCGATAACATCACCTTTAATAGGAGTTTGTCGAAATTCTCTTAGAATTTGTGGTATCCGTCTAATCACTCGAATGCCTTGAATAAATTTGCTTAGTAGTAGTCACTCCTCACTAATGCACTGAGTATAAATTTATGTATGAAAAATATGATTTCCTCTTCGCTTCGCTTATTTTCCCCAGCATTCAAATTCTGTGCTTATCAGCCAGCTAAAATCATAAAATTTGAAAACAAATTTGTGACCTGAAACTATAGGTGACCCCTTGGAGTTCTCGTTCACTGTGTTGAACTGGGGAGATTTTTTTTGATGTGAATGAAAGTTTATAGTGATTGTTTGAATGGTTTACCATACAATATTGTAATATTGTAAAGGGTGTCCAATTGAGAACACCCTTTTTGAGCATTGAAATTACGTCACGAAGAATTACGAGAGGTCAGAAAGCAAATCCGCATTTCGAATTTGTATTCACGTACCAACCCATTCGGCTACGGAGGCAGTAATACATACTACTGGATTTTAATATTTAAATAAGTATGTAATCATTCACATTATCTTCTTCAACAACA
The DNA here is from genome assembly GCF_028408465.1 of Anastrepha ludens. Classification (NCBI taxonomy): domain Eukaryota; kingdom Metazoa; phylum Arthropoda; class Insecta; order Diptera; family Tephritidae; genus Anastrepha; species Anastrepha ludens. Next base: position 2,737,227 of record NC_071499.1, on the reverse strand, counting down.
ATTAAATGAAAAGATTAAAGTTTCCTGTGAAGCAAAATTGGTACTTAAGAAATTACTTGTATTTGATATGAGCTTTCGACTCACTTTGAGCTTCTACGAAACAACGGAACATTATTCGTGAGGCTAATCATCTTCAAGGCCTCATTATAATAGCTTCGCATATTACTAGATTACCTACTTTTCCGAGCTTAACTCCTACTCCGTAGTTAAAAAGCGAGAATAAAAAAAATAATAAATAATTGGCGCGTACACTTCTGTTAGGTGTTAGGCCGAGCTCCTCCTCCTATTTGTGTGTGCGTCTTGGTGTTGTTCCACAAATGGAGGGACCTACAGTTTCAAGCCGACTCCGAACGGCAGATATTTTTATGAGGAGCTTTTTCATGGCAGAAATACACTCGGAGGTTTGCAATTGCCTGCCGAGGGGCGACCGCTATAAGAAAAATGTTTTTATTACTTTTGCTTTCACCGAGATTCGAACCAACGACCTCTCTGTGAACTCCGAATGGTAATCACGCACCAATCCATTCGGCTACGGCGGCCGCCCAGCGAGATTACTCATTCAAAATTTCTCTCCCGCACTCCGAAATTATAAAATAATATTAGATTATATATAAGTAGATAATTTTTTCCGTACAACCCTGTATTTTCTGTGTAACGAATGCAACGTTGGCTAATTGTTTAAAGTGGTGATTCGTCCAGAATCCAAAAAGCGCTTCCGAACCATTTCGTTGCAACATCCTCGCTACCAACTTGTCCAAACAGTGATTTGCCAAGGGCTGACATTCTCTCCGTCCATAAGGTAGGGCATTCACAGAGGAAATGGTAAATCGTTTTCTTTTTCTCTGGTTGTCTACAACTGTGACAGTTTGCGTTGTGAGGGATGCCCATTCTGGCTGCTTGTTCCCCGATAGACCAGAAGGCAGTTATCACCGCCGTGAGGCATCCCTTCGTTTTTTATTCGTCAGTATTGTCGTTTAATTGTGGTTGTAGGTGGGCCATAACGTTCTGTTAACTTTGCATGATCTCTGGTCTCTCCATTCGCATTCCGCGATTTGTAGATATTTGAAGGCAATCGCATTCTTCATTCCACACAGTGGTGTGAATACCGATTCTGCAAGAATGCTAGTTCGCCCGCTTTTTCATTTCCTCCAATGTTCCGATATCCCGGGACCTAGTTTAAGATAACTTTATGGTTTGCACTCAAGGTGGTAAGGGTATACGAATGTAAGGAGAGACGTCAAAGAATAAAATGCACGGCAGCAAAGAAAAAATGTTTGTAGGCATAATTCTAATATAATTTTTGTTAGATATACTTATGCTTTCATATTAAAGAAAACAGCGCGTGTTCATAGACGCTTTGGCCTATTATTGCTTATTATAAAATGTAATATCGAATTTCGCATGCCATAACTTTTTGCAACCTCAGTAGACGTCGTTTACGGACTTCCTCTGACTGCATTTTTACTAGCTGCAAATTGCGCAATTAAATTAACTATTGCTTCTCTTTGCCTCTTCTTCATATCATTAATAATAATTAAACAAACCAAAAACACTAAAATACTCGAACAAACCAATTCTTATGAAGTAAAACACTTCAATTGGGGGCTAAATTGGGGGCTCACAGTCGCAGACAGAGCACGCAAATCTATGATGGCGTTGTACTCCTGCGGAAGGCTAATTGGAAAGAAATGGGAATTGGAACCCAGAATGATACACTGGCTGTACACAGCAGTGGTTAGGCCTATTCTCTACTATGGTATTGTAATATGGTGGAATGCTCTTGAGAAAGGGGTGAACATCAATAAACTTGAGTAAGTGGCCAAATAAGAGCTACGGTCACGGCAAAATCCTGGCTGGCACTTCGGAGATTCCCGGATTAGTGGACTATGTACTCCCGCCCACACTTGCCATTACAACGTTCACGACCCTCCTACCCTCAAGGGAAGAGTGGGAACGGGACGATGTAAGACAGGGCGAGTCTATCCATGTATACACAGATGACTCAAAGCCCGAGCATCTGGGGATCTCCTTCAGTTTTCGGCTGAACTGATGGCAATAATGAAAGCCGCGACACTGGTACAGTGTGATGTCATTTCGCTTAAGGATAATATGGGTTCCTGGCCATCGCGACATTGAGGGTAACTACAGAGCCGATGAACTAGCGAGACTCGGCACCAAGTTGACCGATGAGTACATAGACAATGACATAGGCACACCCTTACAAACATGTAAGCTACTTATCCTTGAAGAAATCGTAAGGAAAGCAAACGAAAGATGGGGTAAAGAAGCCACCTGCAAAATCGCCCATCAACTGTGGCCGACTCTCATTGCTAAACGCACAGAATCTTTGCTAAGCTAAAGTAAGCACATTCTTAGCACACTGATTTTAGTTATAACGGGACATTGTCTAATAGGTAGGCACGCCCAAAGGATGGGTGTGCAAGCACATGACTTCTGTAGAAGTTGTCTTGATGAGGAAGAGGAAGAGACAATCTTACACCTTCTGTGCCATTGTCCTGCTCTATTCAGACGGAGATTTGCTATTCTAGGCAGACAATTTTGTAACGAATTGGAAGATCTCAGTTCTGCAGAAATAGGAGGTATTCTAAAATTTTTGAAAAGCACCCACTGGTTTTACGAGAAATAGGGAAAGCTCCCCACGCGGCATCACAATGGGCTATGCCTGAGTGTGCCCCCTAGGACAACCGCTTCAACCTAACCTAAAACATTTCAAAACAGTCTTGACAGCTGATTGTCAATTTTGTAGGTAGACTAATTTTTGTGGATGAATTGCTAATCACTGCATATGTGAACGTACTTTTATACAATATTAACTGAGTTTCTACCACCACGAAACACCTGCCTCACTCGATTTAGTTTAGTCTGTAAAGTTTCACACTTTGTTGCTTGAAGACAGGTCTGGAAATCGGCATAATTAGGCTTTGTTTCAAATTTATCTCATCGCATGCTTGTGTGCATTTATATGTGGAATAAAGTGAGCTGAAATTCGGATACATTTATGTATGTATGTATGTGTAGTTTGATTGTAAAATGATTAAAGAATTTTTCATTTGCTTCCATTCACCCTTAATTGGCTCTTTGCGTTATATTGCTTTGTTTATTTTTTTTTGCTTTCTTTATTCGTCGCTGTTTACGTTAAAGAAAATAAACACCTTTAATTTTAGCATCATTTGGCCCTTGTTGGCCAACGTGGATGCTGCAACATTGCACCGTTTACCAAATGTGTGGTAAGACGTAAAACAAAGTTTGGTGAAGTGATGAATGACAGAAGCAGTACGCATCGAAACCAAAAAGCATGTAATGGGTGCCAATACCAGTGCGTTTACCCGAAGTCAACAAACGTTTCAGGCTAATAGATGGAGAGGAGGTTGCGACCTAACGCAATGACCAAATGTATTACTTTTTAGGGGGAAATAAAAGCTTTTTCACATCACGTCCATCAATAAATATAAATATATGTAAATTCACATGTACGTACACATAAATAAGCTATAGAGAACAGACTAAAATGAACAGCTCAATTTTTATTTGTGGAAATTATCAGAATGTAAAATCATTGCAACAGGAATATTCGCATTGGCATAAATATTTCATTAAGGAAGTGTATTCAATATGACATACGTATGTTGGTGGTATGTATGTACCATAGTAGACACGCCATAGGACAACAATTGGTCTCGAAATGTCACGTGGTAACCATTGGTTACTCGGATTATTCACCACTATCCAAATGGTTTGACAGTGAAAGCAGAAAAATCGGTTAGCCTTCGCTGCATAAAGTTTGGTGTTCTTATGTTTTTGTTGCCAATTTCTTCAGTTTTGGATTTACCTCGATTTACGATTGGTAAGCGTTAAGAACTTCAAAGGAACATTAACTTACATGTCCATTACTATGGATTTTTTTGTTTTAATTTAATGCCATGTTGGTCTCTTCATGCGATGTATAAGTAAATCTGTTCACTTGCAGTCTAGTTTGCTTTCACCAACCAGAAATTTGCCTCCTTCATCCAAGGTTGCTCAGCAGGTCGTCTATGAATATTTGTATTTCCGTGCATATCAACATAACACTGCTATGCATATGGTGAGTCGATGGCTCATTTGTGTGCAAAATTGTGCTCATATGAGTGGAAAACTGTTATTAGATCTCGAGGTCTGTAGAAAAGGAATATATCTTAGACAAGCTGCAAAATCATATGAATAAAAAAGGCAAAGAACTCTTCGATCCATACCACCAACTGTTTGAAAATCCTTTGGCTAGAAATGCCCATATGTTCTTATACATATGGACATACATAAAAAACAAAGCATATTAATACTACGAATACATATACATACACTATAAAATATATGTAGGTAATTTGTGAAATTTAATGGATGCTTTTTAACTAAAAACTGCGTAAATGGTGTTGTTACTTTCATCAGTGAAATATATTGAGCTAAAAACGATCAGTATCAAAATCTTAAGTGCCACGGCAATTTTGAATTCTTTTATAAAATCTACGCAAATGTAAAGGGGGCACAGCAGGCATGTACATATATACAGTATGCGAGTATTCTCTTAGATTTCCTACACAGAAATCCGTACAAATGTACTTTGTCTGCATCAATACTTTCAAGTATTCATTAAAGCCACATTTTGTGTAGAAGATTATTAACAATAAGCGGAAAACCAGTACGCAGATTATACGTATATAAGTATGTGTATGTACATGTAAGAATTGTTACGGCATGGCAAAAATATTATATATATACGAAATTGTTACGTTTTTATCCAAATAAATGAAAAACATGATCACTGGAGTGCTAAATAAAAGTCACAACAATGGTAACACAACGTGCTTTATTTAATTTAACTGAATCGCTTTACTTTGCGTTCATACGTTTACCTTACGAGTGAGTATCCTATTCGCGTGCACCTCTGCATTACAGGTAGTGAAAAGAATTGAGAAGGTGTGCCCAATAACATACCGTTATTCGAATCGCTCTTTAAGGGACGAACAAGCTGGATTTCGCCCCACCAAAGCTGTGTTGACCAAGACAACACTCTTTGCATCATAGTAGATCAATCAGTTGAGTGGCTCTTCCGCTACCTCGGCTGAACCATCACGACAGACGGCGGGGCATATGGAGATGTCAACTGCAGGCTAAACTAAGCAAGGGCGGCGTTCAGGCGAATGCACACAGTATGGGCGAGTTTGCAAATCTCCAGGCGCACTAAACTGCGAATATGCAGCTCATGTGTGAAGTCAGTATTGTTGTACGGAAGTGAAACATGGCAGGTCTCCAATACCATCACACAAAGGCTACAATCTTTCGTCAACAAATGCCTCCGCATGATCTGTAGAATATTCTGGCCGAACACCATCAGCAACAGTGCGCTGTGGAGATCAACGAATGAGGAGCTCATCCTATGGCAAACCAAACGCAGAAAGTGGCAATGGATAGATCACGTTTTTAGAAATTCACTAGATAGCATCACGAGAATGGTACTGGACTGGAACCCGCAAGGGAGCAGATGATGCGATCGGTCAAAGATTATTTATAGAAGGCGTTCGAAGTTGCGCGAGCCAGCATATGCCGACCTAACATGGGACGGAGAAAAAACAACAGCTCAGAACCGTGTACGATGTAAGAGTTTTGTTGATGTCTTATGCTCCCGAGCGGGGTGAACAAGGATATAAAAAATCGACTCTCAGCGAATTTGATAGAATCAGCTGAGAGGCTGACGTAACTGGCGCCACGAAGCGGTTTGTTTACGAAAAAACTAAGATTGTGTTAGTGATATACAAAACAAAAATCAACGCAGTCTTCGCTCATGTTGCTTCATTGCTATCTGAACAACGACTCTCGGGACTAGTGTGTGAATGCATGTGAAATTATCGGTCAGAATTTGGTCGGCGAATCCCCCGTGACGTGGCAGCCGAGAGAGATGACATAAACAAGGTTCCGTCTGGGAATTATTCGCCTTTACATTTTGGCGGCAACTGTACAAAGTAAGTGTGCGGATTCCTCTATTTGTATGTATAGGAATTTGTAGGTATCTATATGCAAACTTATTTGTAAAACAAAAGGCACTTCAAAATTGCCTCAGTTTACATTTCACGTGGACTGATGGTCAATTCAAACATCAAAACGAATTCAAAAAGCGTAAAATAAAATTAAAAAAAAATGTAGAGGCAGATCGTAATTTCTTTACAATGAACTAAAAATTAAGATACTTCGAACAACACGCACAAAAGTCAAGTTTCCAGTCAACTCCATGCCTGCAGTCAAGTACCTACCAAAATGATTTAAATATCAACAGACACACATACATATATAGTAGCCATACATACATATATGTACACAGTAGATACATTACACATTTTGTTAATTAAAAAGAAACTAAGACGCAAAAATGAGCACAGACCGTGAATGTTTCCATCTGCGAGTTCGTTTCCTGGTTAAATGTTACAAAAAATATTCACCGTCATCAACGCGCTCAACTCCAACTGAAGTGATCGTACACACACATGCAGATGTGTGTAAGTATGCGCTCGTGTGATGCTGCTTAACTATTGTACTATTCTTGAGCACCACCTTGACCTTAGCAGCTTTTGGATGGCTCGTTGTTTCCAGACTTGAATGATTTAGACGTTTTTCCATTCTTTACTTCTACAATATCTTGTAGATTCTCGATTTAGAAAGGTATGTAAATATGTATAAGGCGCTGTAAAGCAAACTGTTATCCAGGGCGGCTTGTGACTGCCTGTTTTTACGTGAAGATTTGCTCAGCTTTTGAACTCTTGAACTGACTTAAGCTGACTCCTGCTCGATTCGTGAATTTTTATTGAGCGCTTTTCGTTCAGCACAGCAATCGAAGTAGCAACGCAACCGATTGTGAATAGGTCCAGTTGGAACATTGTGTTTGCTTATCACTTACACGTCAAGCCGTCTTTAACTGGCAGGAAGATGGCATCACTGCACTGGTTTGATGGAAGGAAATACGATTGTTTGGGTTGTGCATCTTAATCACCACGGAGGCGCTGCTATCCCAGTGACCGGATCATAACTGTCTCACTCTTCTTTAGATTGGTACCATTTTGAAGTCTGATATTCAAATTTTTACTACGAGTACGAGATGCATTCAAGAAAAACGCCTATTTAAGGGTATTTAACTTTTTCATTAGCGCCTGCAAATATTTAACAGTCACTTTTGTCGAATTTTATTTTCTGTTTACTTTTGGATTTCAACAAATGGAAATACAACAATCAAAACAGATGAAGGTAAAAAATGAGTACAATTTGGCTTAACATAAGGAAAAAAGATCAAATGAAATGAAAGACCAAAATGTAGCAGCCAAGTATCATCCGGTTCAGAATTTACAACGCCAATGGAAACGAAAGCTTTGTGGTTCCATGCCGTAAGCGACTTTTTATTGTTGTGCCATATATACATACTTATACACGTATGTATACATATGTATGTAAGCTTTCCATGCATATTTTATATGCTCCTATATTACATGTGAGTGTGTGATGTGTGCTGTGGTTTTATGTCGCAGATTGCAAATCTTTTATCGCCATTATTCCGCAGATAAACGTGTCCATAAAGTGTGAATGAACCCTTGAGTGCAAACACTCAACGGTAAACTGCTGCTCAAAAAAGTATCGCTTAGTCCGTAAATAAAGTTTGGGTCCACTGAAAATTTACATGGATGCGGTTTTCAGCAAAACTTTTAGGTTTCATGCAGCTGAATAGCAAAGATATTGGCCTTTTAAGCGAATGCTTGTTCAAACATATACATTCATAACACACAGCTACACATACATATGTCTGTAAATGGTCGCGGACAAAGTACGTGCAATAAAATGTAAATATTCGGCTAATAAAAAGTTCTCAACGTTTCGCTTTATTTCGATAATCAAAATGACATAATTATAATTATCCTTCTGCAAATGGTTCCAAAAAGTTTTCTGACTAACCTTTAATTCCTGGGTAATGGAATTAGTGCACATATGGTGGTTCGACCCTCTCGATTTTCATGGTTTCATCAACATTTTCGACGATTGGCCTCCGGAATGGTTGAAATCAATGCTTTGCTATTGTATTCCATACATTGGGTTCATAGACAAAAAAATTGTTAGACCACGAGCTACGACTTTTCCGGCCTTGGTCGTAGGGGTACTGAGAAATGTATTGAATTTTGGAACACAACTGACTTCATCAAACACAAAACTATTAAAGAATTTTTTTTTTGAAGCGTATTGTCATTTTTCATTCATGGTCGCGGACAAAGTACGTGCAATAAAATGTAAATATTCGGCTAATAAAAAGTTCTCAACGTTTCGCTTTATTTCGATAATCAAAATGACATAATTATAATTATCCTTCTGCAAATGGTTCCAAAAAGTTTTCTGACTAACCTTTAATTCCTGGGTAATGGAATTAGTGCACATATGGTGGTTCGACCCTCTCGATTTTCATGGTTTCATCAACATTTTCGACGATTGGCCTCCGGAATGGTTGAAATCAATGCTTTGCTATTGTATTCCATACATTGGGTTCATAGACAAAAAAATTGTTAGACCACGAGCTACGACTTTTCCGGCCTTGGTCGTAGGGGTACTGAGAAATGTATTGAATTTTGGAACACAACTGACTTCATCAAACACAAAACTATTAAAGAATTTTTTTTTTGAAGCGTATTGTCATTTTTAAATAGTTGGGTTTTCATGAGGTTTTGGGGACTTATACATCGGGCAAATGAGGGGCCGTTATTGGATAAAATCATCGTCGATTGGTGTAAGGGAAGTTGAGAGGTGTCATTTGACGTTTCAGGGTTGATAGGTAGGTTTAGATGACTTGAGCAAACATTTTTTTTAATTAATTTTTTTACAATGTATACAATGTTTGCACAACTAGTTTAAAGAAAACCGATTTTAACAATTTCGAGGGGTTTTTATGAAGAGAATTTTAAAATCTCTTCTTTATATTAACAACCAATATGATCGTATGGGTTTTTCGCTGGAGTCGTCGGATTAAGACTGCAGTATTGAGAAGTTTGCTGGCTTCCTCGTTAACGTGCCTCTGGAGCCTCATAGAGTGGACTTCTGCTTGTTTTTAAATAACATCAGCCACCGTAGGAATGTTGAGGCCACCATGAATATCTGTATTGCGAACCTACCAAGGTGTGTTGAAAATATTTTTGAGAATTTTATTTTGAAGTCGTTGGAATATGTTGATATTATTCTGACTAGCAGAGCTTCAAATCTGTGCGCCATAAGACCATACTGGTTTGATATTTGATTGTGTATCATTATTTTGTCATACATGGAGAGTTTTGAATTTCGTCCAATTAGCCAGTTCATTTTTATTATTTTCAAATTAAGTTCGTTTTGTTTCATTTTTATATGCTCCTTCATCGAGGGCTATACCAAGATATTTGGCTGTGTTTGCGTATGGAATTGGAACGTGTAGTATCATTATTGCTTTTATATTAGTAAAGTTCAATGAAATGATTTGTTACTGTTTGATTTTATTCACCAAGTTTTCGTCCATTTTTCTACTGCGTCTTAGCGGTTTGAAGTTTAGCAGCCGCTTCTTCGGTGGGTTTTTCTGCTGCGAGGATTGCTGCGTCGTCAGCAAAGGTGTTGGTAATGGTATAATATATCGTTCGTTTACAGAAGGTAAAGAAGGGGCCACGGATGTTCCCATGCAGCAGGCAAGCATTTATTTTTTCTAATTAGGAATACTCATTGCCTTGTTTTACGCGAAAATAGCGTTCAGTTATATAAACTTTCATAAAGGCACCGTATTGAAGTGGAAGTGAGTTGAATTTGTTGATAAGGCCTTCATGCCAAACCTTGTCGAATGACGACGAAAACAACAACCAGGAAGAGTGCTGAGCATATTTTTTTTTCTTCCAACATTTTTTCTATTTTATCTGTAATTCTATGCATCTGTAATTCATCTGTAATTCTATGGTCGGAGCACCGGGATTTCGAGCTCGGGCACTACCGAATGATAGTCACGCCCCTATGAACGTAACTATGAAGTAAATAGAACTACTACCGATGAAACTGAGGAATTGTTATTCATTTTAAGCTACAATTAGCCTTGAATACATTTTTTATGCAGCGATAGCTATACAATTGTAATAAATTATTTCAAAATTTAAGCCTACTCTAAAGTTTTAAAAATAATTCTCTTTTACTTCCGAGCTTTTCAAAACTACCTTATATATTCTGCTGAAGATGGTGGTCATAAATTGACCTAACCTCAAAGGATGACAACACCTTGAGTGCCGTCTGATTGTCGCTCAGAACGGCAATTTGCTCATTCCGGAAGTTTCTGTCTAAGTTGATCTCTGCACAAAAACAGATGGCATACATTCCGCCACTACCCATCGACACAGACCGCTTTGAGGCCATATATTCCAGGGCCTATGCCCTGTGGTGATTTCAAGCCATATGCATATCAGTGCAGGTTACACTCTTGGAGTTTCCTTTCAAATGCAAGTACACTCCAGTTTAATTTATCGTACAGTTCGATCCTGAAGTGCGCCTCAAATTTAATAACCTTATTGATATCATCATTGGGGAACTTACCAAGTGACCATCTGGGGTCATACGAGTCTTCGGTCACTTAAGAAATATTTTTTCATAAGTTTTCATTATTTTTTATATCAATTACAATATTTAATATCTTCAGAATGAATACGTTTGGTGTTGGGTCTAAAGCTAGATTTAATTTTTCAAAGAGAAGTCACACCACCGGCAACAGCTTTATATATAACACACGAGTTGAAAAGATGCCACCAGTTTTATTGTATTCACGTCTTTTCCAGTTAGTACTAACGTCAAAAACACAGCTGCTAAAATTTTATGGTATTCTTTTTATTAGTTCGTGAGTTATTGCGCTAGGAGTGACGCTACTTTTGAATTTCCTGGTGGGGCACAATATCGTTTAAGCGAAGAAATGGCTAGAAAAATGTTATGGGGACTCTTCTCCATCAGAAACAACAATAAAATGAAGGTTTGCTGACTTCAAACGTAGTCGTTGAGACACCGATTATGCACAACACCAGAAAACATCAAAAAATCGCAAAACCCTTTTAAATTACTGAAAAGTGAAGTTGCGTGAGTTAGCTGACATTGTAAAGATATAAGTAAGACAAGAACACGTTGGCTTTATATTGCATGAGCATTTAACTATGAGAAAGCTCTGTTAAATGTTGGTGTCGCACAACGCACTGTGTCACAAGTCAATCAAAATAATGGCAAAACTACTTGAATTGAATTTCGAATTGCTCGACATCCACCGTATTCGCCAAGTTTGGCTTCCAGCGACTACTGTCTGTTCGCAGAAGTAAAAAAATGCTCGCCGTTAAGAAGAAAAAAATTTCGCTCGAATGAACAGGTTATCGCTGACTATAATGAGACCTACATATTTTGAGGCAACAGATAAATCGTTCTACAAAAGTTGTATTGAAATGTTAGAGCGGCGCTGATATGATTGCGTTGTTCTTGATTGAAATTTCGTTGATGAATGAATGGGACTTGTCAGCCCATGTGTTATATATATATACAATTGGCGCTTATACGCGCTTATGGCCGAGCACCTCCTCCTATTTGTGGCGTGCGCCTTTGATGTTATTTCACAAATGGAAGGGCCAGTAATTTTAAATCGACCATGAATGTCAAATAGTATTTTATGAGGAGCCTTCTTAGGGCAGAAATACACTCGGTAGTTTGCCATTGACTGCCGAAGGGTGACAGGTATTAGAAAAAACTGCTGCTTCATGCAAAATTTGAACCATTCGAGCCCGCGCACTCCCGAATGATAGTCACGCACCAACTCATTCGGCTACGGCGGCCGATAGATTCGGATCCAATAGATTTTGCTATTAGGTTTAAGAACTTTTCGATCTGATATACGAGTACTATGTAATTTGAACTGGTTCGTGAATTTGTTATTTTTTTTTTCAATATTCTTATGCGCGCATGTCTTTTTTTTATCTATGTATGTATATGTGCGCACACACACCCTGCGTAGTTCACAATCCATTCAGCTTTTTGCTGATATTAATTTGCAACTTTTATGCACAGTGATTTTTGAGTTCAATACGAGCAACAATCGAGGAAAATTTGCTCCATCCTTACATTCAAATATACCCAAGTAATGGAGTTTGAAGGTGAGCTGTAATGCAAAACTTCATATATGGGTATGCATACGTCGATGCGGATCCGTACATATGCAGATATGTATTGACATACATACGTGTGCATTATGTATGTATGTTTGTCAAAGTCTGAATATCAATATGTACATACATACACGTGACATATGTATATGGATATTTACAGAAGAACGTGTGTGGCTCTTACTCAAGATGTTTGTTAATTTTCTTGCCATTCTTATTGCGAAAATTTTAAGTGTAACGCAAATTAATGTAATATGAGTAAAGCGCAAACAAGAGATATCAATGAAAACGGGGTTGCAAAGCAAACGGGAACCATCTGTCCGTCTTTCTGACTGTCTGTTCATTTGTCACTGGTATGCCGAAACGTCTTACCAACGGTCGACTGCGACGAGTCTTATGGCAAATGCACTATTTGTGTGTGCATGTATGTGCATACGTATTTTTGTACACAAATACAACACATACGTAGCCGTGTGTGTGGTGTAATGGAGTGCAACTGAACTGGGCAAAGCGCGTCGGGCAATATGAATTAGAGTCTTTTGTCAATATTACAGTTTTTGCACTTTTTCACGGGTCTTTTGTTTGCTTAATTTGCATACTTGGCAGAAAATGAAGTAATTGTCAATCAACCCATTTACTTGCTAGCTCGAATTATTTTGCCTTTATATTTCACTCGCCCTCATCGTGTCCACCTCGACGACATTGCAGGGGCACACAAATTAAATTCACGCCGATTATGACCTCATTGTTTTCGCTAAAAACAAGTCAATAGTGCACGCGCACATATGCACATATGTATGCAGACAACTACATATGTCTGTATGTATGTATGTGTGTATGTGCACATAAATAGATTTATGCATATACAAATGAATGTAATTTAGCAAACTTCCGTGGGGTAGAAGACAATGCGGGCGCGGAGCTCCCGACTCTCGGATGAAAAAAGTTCATCTGATAAGTGGAAATGCCCAATAATGGCACAAACATGTTTACGCTTTTATGGTGCACCTTAGCAGCAGAAACACACTAGGCTGTATATATAAGTAAATATAGTTAAATATTTATGCACTCTACAAACATACGCACATATAATTTGATTGAGCAGCTTAAGCCGAATCGGCGGCGCCTCACTTTATTTGTCTAATGTGCAGAAATTATGCTTACAGTCGTAATGAATCGTTGTATATTTGTGTCACAAGCCAGAACACTCAGAGTCGTTCTCAGACGAGCGTTGACAGTGCAGCCAAAAAGCCGCTGACCCCAACACTGCCAAATGCAGTCGCAAAATCACAATCACAGCTGGCCCAGCCCCTGCTTACATATGCTCACACATATGAATATGTATGTATGCTGAAGCGGGCAAGTTGCCCATTTGTGCACCAGTGAGTCGAAGCTTCGCCATTGCTGCCAGAAAATCAATTTCTGCACAGAAATTTAGCACAATAGCGGCGCCAAGCGCAACGGCTGGACAGCTAAAAAACCCATCACTGCGGCAGTTGTGGCCTAGCTGCTTTGCAGTTATGCAACCAACATCTTCCAACGTATGCATACATACATATGTACATATTTGTGTACTATGGGACTTATATACATCGGTGAACACTTAAGTATACCGACATATATTTCAATACATACGTACATGTACGAGGTGTGTGCAAAAAATAAGGTAAATTTTCATTTTTCTCAAAAAATATTTATTTATTCATCAAATCCCATTTTATCTCCTTCAAAGTAGTCCCCCTCAGATGTAATACACTTGTGCCTGCGTTTTTTCCAATCCTCGAAGCAGTTCTGATATTCACGTTTTGGTATGTCTTTGAGCTCTGTCAGCGATTCGGTTTTTATCTCCTCAATCGTCGCAAAACACCATCCTTTCATGGGTCTCTTCTAACTTGGGAACAGAAAAAAGTGGCAGGGGGTGTTGTTTTTGGCCAAATAATCTCTCACAAGCAAAGGTGAGTGAGCAGGCGCATTATCATGATGCAAAAGCCATGAATTTTTTCCGGGCGTTTTTTTCGTTCCCCACAAACTTCTGTAATTTTGATTCGACGATTCTCCATAACAATTTTCTTCACATTCTCAACATTTTCATCGGTTCTTGATGTGCTGGGGCGTAAAGAGCGAGCGTCGACCTTTACATCTTCTCGACCTTTTGTGAAAAAATTGTAAACGTATAAACAAGTTTTTGACTCTGAGTACTCTCACCGTATGCCACTGTCAACATTTCAAGAGTTTTTGGGCACTTAATTCCATTTTTTATACAACATTTTATGCAACTTCTTTGATCCATTTTTTTCGATTGCTTTATTTATCCCTTCACAAACAAACTAAACGCGTTATATTGCTAAAATCGTGAACATATCTTAGAGACGAGTGTACTAATATAAAAAAAAATAATGATCGAAAGTCGAATGTACGTAGTCCGTGAAATTTGAAAATTCACCTTTTTTTTGAACACACAGTAGAGATCTCTCATAGAATTAGTCATTATATAATAGTTTTTAATAAGTTTTGCAAGTTATTTATGCTTACTGCGCTGCTTACGATGTATCACACAATAAGATTTAGTGTTTTTAATTTGGAATAAAACGTGCCCTGTTGGTGAAATTTACCTTTAACATAGGGTATATATGTTTTTAATGCACAATTGCTTTAAGAAAATTGACGCTCTGTAAAAAGTGTTCATCGCGCGCTTAGGTCAGCTTCTGGTGTACATCTCTAATCACGACGTTTCACGAATCTCGAGAATAGATGATTTCAACAGAGCTTTATCATTTTATACTCCCCATACCATAATACCAGCTTCACGGCTGTGATGCCGACTCAAGTACCTTTCCTCCTTTCCAAAGCCAAGAAAATAGTAATTGTATGCATGCGGTTCATTTAGATTGAACTCCTTTTCGTCACTAGAGACTACTTTTTTCCGTTCACTAGGATCAGTATTTGTATCAGAACTCGAAACTATGTAGTTCCTTGCAAATTCGAGGCGGCGTTCTTGGCGAAATTTATTCAAAGTTGGTTTTTTTGTAATTTTTTATGCTTCCGTTGTGACGATTTGAGAATAGTCCTTCGAACAGTAGATTTGCTGCCTGCAACATTTGCCATTTCTTTAATTTTTTCTGCAGGAAGGGGTGGATTTGATGATATCCTAAGGATTTTGCGGATTTTCTTCGGTTTCAAAGCCATCGCAGTTCTGCCTTTGTAGTTCTTATCATAGGAGGAACGTTTTTGCACGTAGAGATCCACAACATTTGGACTGCGTTGAATCTTTTTGGCAATTTGGCGATTTGAAAGTCCTTTTGAGGTCAAAATATCGATTTGTCCTCTTTCACGTTCTCTTAAACCTTTCTGCTTTCCTATTTTAGAATTAAGAAGTTTTCCACCAAACGCAATGAATGCTTAAAAACGATCTCTTTTCACAGCTTTAAAGCGCTAACTTTCTCGAAAATCGCCGCAAATACAGAAAATGTGATTTTAAGAAATTAATTAATTATTATTTACCATAATTTTTACACAATTCAATTCGAATTGAATAATATATAATAAATAAATCTTTTTTGACGAAAAATGTAAAAAGTCACACAATTGCCCGGCATTTGCCCAAATGAAACTATATTAGTTGTGAAGTAGAATTTTGTTTCACTAGTTCGTGTTTTCCCTGCAGGGTATGCAAGTAAGTACGGGTATCCATATTGCAATCACTTTAGTCAAAACATTTGCAAGTCTAACAAGCAGACATATACTAACATATGTGTGTCTGTATGTATGCATATATGAATATGTAATACATGCCTCACATTAGCACCTTCCACCCACTGCCATCGGTAAGGGGGCACATATCGAATTATACGAAGCATTGATGTGAAACTGTGAAACATGCACATACACACATACATATCTAGCACACAACGCACGCAAATACGCAAATGCGTACTAAGTATGCAAACTAAGCCTAGGACACAAAGTATTCGGGTGGAAAAATGTATACAATAATGCAAATAATTAAACAAATTTTTATTTTTACTAACTTATTCAAATAACCTTGGTGAATGTCGTTCATAATTTCTTCCTGCATAACAAAATAAGGGGGGATCTGGCTTGCACGATACTATCGAATGTAAAATTACCCCTAGTCTGAATTAAGCTCCAGTTTATGTGGAACTATTGGAAAAGCTGTAGCACGGCGCAATTGACCCAGCGTAGGTTGCAAATGATCTAGAAATGCACCAATAAGAAAACACGGCCGAGCGTGTACAAGTGCACCTCGACAGTATGCATGTGTGCGAATATGTGTATGTGGGAATGTATGAGCATATGCGAGTATTTTAATTATTTCTAACTTGCCGATGTGTTACTTTGATAATTGCAACTTGACATTGTTTTCGAACGTTCTGAACTGCCACATACCCGTCGGCTCTTTGCCCGTAGCTTAGCTGGTCACCGTAATACTTTTTCCAAAGTAAATTTTTATTAAATGCTCATCGCTTGCTAGAGCAAATGGGAAGTCATATCAGACAAACATATGTTTGTAATACATACAGACAGTATATACAGGCACTTATCACTTGTGTGCATACAAACATACCTTTCTACTTACATAACATATTAGGGTCTTTCAAAAGTGACGCCTAGATGTTAGTAGTGAATAATTCCTAGACAGACCTTTTGGGAATAATCGTCTGAGTGAGTCGACAATGCAAAGGTTTGTGAAAAAATTTCGAGAAACTGGTTCTGTTAAGGATGGAAAAAGGATTGACAAATCAAAAACGGCACGTTCTGCTGAGAATATTGCTGCTGTAGCGCTAAGTGTTGCTGAACAACCTTCAACATCGATATCTCGAAGCTCTCAACAATTAGGCATTCATGAATCGACTGGTTGGCGGATTGGCGTGTAGACATGTTAATGGTGGACATTTAAATGATGCCATTTTTCACATGTAATTGTTAAGAGCCATATTTTGTATAGAAATAGTGAAACCTGAAATAATTCAAATTTTTACAGGTTTCGTTTCAAAACTACCTATAGGCGCGTCTTTTGAAAGACCCTTTATATATACAAACATGTATATGTATGTAAATATCTGTGCCACATATTGTACGTGGGCAAATGGATTTGAGTTTGGAAGCTTATTGATTATTATTTTATTGCTTTTGCTGCTTGTTACATATTTTAATTAACTTTTCTGTATTCGAAACAACGATGCGCCGTTGAGTAATATATAATAAGGTCATGTCTAAACATAGTGAACTCCCTTTATAGTAAACACTTTGATAGAATGCAAACCGACGTTTTTACAAGGACTACTCGAAAACCTTTAAATTGCGAACAAACCCTTAAAAGCAACAAAAAATACACAAAATTATTAGAAATAGGAGTATTTTTCCCTTAATTGAAATTTTACTGTTGATTGCTAGAAAAGCTATTTGAGGTTAACGTTTGATTTGATCGCTAAATGAGCAATTCCCGGAATAAATAAAAACAGAAGAAACATTTTATCTCGGCAGACGATTGGAGCATCTAAGACAAAACTCTTATAAAAGGTTACTATTAACCAATGGAGAAGGCCCTATACAACTGCTTCATAGACTGTCCAGTCGGCGGCGCAAAGGCAATAAAAATGTACATTGGTATTAAGGAAACAAATGATTGTCCGGCGAAAAGCTATCATCGATTATCCAAGCGATTGAACCATTTAAAATAAGCTCAGGAATATTATTTATGAGTTAATGCCTTGCAGGGACCAAATTTATAGTACAGACGAGACCGGTTTGTTTCGGAAAAAGCTTCCTGTAGGATCGCATGTAAACCAATCTCTAAAAGCGGTTCTGGAAAGACAGCCAAAAAAAGTCAATATATATTTTCCTGCATCTACAAGGTGGCACAAAATTAATCACCCCTATCGGAAGATGTATAATTTTCGCAAATGGTGTCGTACGTCAATAATATTTGATACTTGTGAACTAAACAGCTGCAGTATACAAACAGAGATGATATGGAGCGTTCCCTCGACAGTCCGTTCTATACTACCGGAATGACCCGGTATCTGGTTTCCCCGTATTTTGGGTGGGGAACTGCTTATAGGGGAATTTAGAAAACGGCAGCAGCAAGCAATGGAACGCGTAAAGATAAAAAAAAGATTTCTATCTTTGAAAATCCTTTTTATTATTTAATAAAAAAGTAGTTCAGAAATAAAAAAGGGTGTTTAATGCGACTGGACAGCACAAAGCCAAACCATTCATAATTGGTGGTGCAAAAATCCACGCTCTTTTAAGGCGTATGACATCCAAGCAGATTACCGAAACTCATCTTCCACGAATGGGTTTCTTATAGGTGCAACTTATAATGAATTTACAATTAATTACAATTTTGTAGAGCATTTTTTCGCTTTGAATTGTCATTAAGTCCTCAAGTTTTTGGCTTACCAACCAAAGCTATCCTATTGGCTACGCGCCTAGTCCATCGCCAAAAAATGAGCTTAAATCTGTTGATGACTCTATATGCGTCATTTATGTATATGCCCCAAACGTAACACCCTTGTTTCAGCCTATGCATCAAAAAGTGATTTGCATAACTAAGTTGTACTACAAAGAAGATCTATTGTTAGTGGCTACAGGGAAGGATGACATTGCTCAGGTTTTAGAATCTTTAACTTTAAAAGAAGCTGTTTCACTTTAATGCTTGCCTGAAATCAGCTATTGGCAAATGTGACAGTGGAAGCCTTTATTAAAATGCTTCAATGCAATAGAGGGAATGAAGACGATGGCATTCCTTTGTGTTGACTTCCAAAAAAATATAACAGAAAAAATATAGAGAAGCCCATCATACATAAAGTTTTTTTCAAATTGTTATCCCGGAGGTAATTTTATTGACCTTTAAAAGCAAGTGAAGCTATTGCAATTGCTGATAAAGCTTTCGCATGGGCTGAAGCTAACACTATTGATTAAGTGGCGTACCAGCTTTAAGAAGTTTGCTAAAAAAAGCGAAAAAGCGGTTCAAAAGTCAATTGCTGAAAGCAAAAAGCAGACAGATATTCGGGAATTCCTTCATTAATCATACACGAGTGCAATACTATTTTCTGACAAATGCATTCTCATAACCTCTTGAAACTACAAACCGATAATTTAAGCAAATACATAAAACAACTTTTTGAATGAATAATGCCAGCTTAAAACAGTAGGTCCCTCCATTTGTGGAACAACATCAAGACGCACACCACAAATAGGAAGAGGACCAAATACTCAAAATGTCCCTGCATTGTATCCATTAGGATGACATGACCCAGTCAACGAAGCCGCTTGATCTTTATTCGCTGCGTTATGTGTATGTCTTCGTACAGAACGAGAACAGGTCCAAAAATCTTCCCCAGAATTTTTCTCTCAAACACTCCAAGGGACGCCTCGCTCCACTCCAAGGGATATTGTCCTCGTCAAAGCTTCTGCGCCAGACGATAGGACGGGCATGATGAGAACCTTGTAGAGTGTTAGTGTTGTTCGTCGAGAGAGGACTTTACTACTCAATTGCCTACTTAGTCCAAAAAGCATTTGTTGGAAAGAGAGATTCTTCGTTGCATTTCATGACATTCAACTACATTGGGGAACTTTAGCCTCCTCTAATCGAAATTTTGAGCACGCCTTTGCATATATGAGTAGAGCCGAGTATGTGCATGTGTACTTATTTATTGATCAACGATTGAACAAGCAACAGTGCTCGCTATGGATTCTTATACTCATACATACATACATACAAGTATTATTTATTATTTTTTTCTAATCGATTCGAAATGTGTTTTTAAAAGCAAAAAATTCGTAATAATTACTTTCTCCAATATCAAGTTTGAGCACTTTTTCATTATTGGTTTGTGAAATACAAAAATTTGTTTGTAAAAGAATTCTGAAAATTTACAAAGGTTATTCATTGCACTGAGAGGCATACGAGCAGTAAGCAAAATTTGCTCTACATAGGAGGTGGGGGTGGATGCTGTCAGATTTCAAGTTTGGTGAAGTGGCTTTAAAAATACACATACATACACTTATATATGTATTTACTCAAAAGGGGACGGGGCCATGTATCTTTTTCGTATATTTCAAAGAAAGGCATTTCCGTTTTTTATACCGAATTTGAGCAGCTTGTTTTTATTGCTGTCCGAAGTATTGCGTGCTTGCGTTCTCTGTAAATATATACACTTTTTTTGAGGTAAGGTTCGGATTTTTATGGATTTCTCTTGACTCAGTTTCAGTTAATAAGACAATCAATTATACCGATTTATTTTTTTATATATTAACGAAAACGTCAAAGCACATTTTTGTGTTGAAATTTTGGCAATGCGAGTACATGGAATTACATACATGCATACATATGTATGTATATGCAAATGAAAATATATTTGTGCGGATGAAATTAAATACGGCTTCAGTTTCACCTGATAAACAAACACATGTGTAGCGCATACTTATGTCAACGAATGTGCGCATGCACACACTAACTAGCATTAAAACACAACCTCGATGTTTGGTTTGTACAATACTTAGCCACATACATACATTCATACACAAATACTCGAAGAAATGTTAATAATTTTGAAGTCATTAAAGTTGGCTACTTTGTCTTAGCCAAACCGCAAAGTTAAATGATGTGGATGTGTAGTTTTTCGGTCTTCGTCCCTAATGGAGATTTCGGTCTGTGGAGAAGAGGTACACACACACACACACACATGTATTTCTATGTACGAATGTAAAACTTGAAACTCTGCAGATGAAATAATGGGCCTGTATGTACACGAAAATAATTATTCGTCTAAGTAACGGTATTATTAAGCTATTACTTTCTACTTTTGACAGATGTCTATAAACAAGAAAAGGTTCGAATCGCCTGCAGCGGAGAAAGTCAGTGTGCCAAAAGGCGATTTGGTAAAGTTATAAACGAGAATGAACTGAAAGTGTATCTGAAGTCTTATAAAGGGAGGGAGGGGTACATAAACAAGTGCCATTGGATTTGTTATTTTCAAGATGAGTGTTGACAAGTGATTTAAGATTTCTGCACAAAACTGTATGCTTCAAGAAGAATTACGGACCTTTACACTTTGGGGACGGTAAATATCATAAATGAGCAACGATGAGCACCATACGGGATATAGGCGTAGTGCGCCGAATAAAGATGCAGCGGTTCCAATGGCTAGGCAAAGTCTTGCGAATGGATACATATACTGCAGCTCTGAAAATATGCGAAGTGGCAGCTCTTGGCGGTGACGGGGAAGAGGAGGCTACCACGTATATACATATTGGAAACTTCAGGTGGAGAAGAGCTTGGCTTCACTTGATACGCTTAACAGACGTCTGTTAGCACGAGGGAGAACAGAGAATAGAAAAGAAAATCAGGTACCAAGCTTGTAACAGAAAGTACTCAAGACATTTTCGCGATTTTCTTTAAAAAAAAAATAGTCTAATCCCAAAAATATGTGCAGCACCCTAAGATTTCGGTCCTGACCACGGTCGTTATTCCTACTAAACGGAAATTCGGAGGATTTGAAAACGATATGAAGTGGATGAAAAGTAAAGTTTCCCTAAATAATCACATTTGTCGCATAGAACAACACATGGTACGCTTAGAAAGTTGAGATTTAATTAAGTTTAGGTTTATCGAAAATTCGTAAACAAGGTTTCACAGTAATAATAATTAAATAAGACATTAGATGAGTCAAACTTAATCTTCAGTCAAATTGAATGAATTGTCATGATATGTGAAATATTTGAACGCTACTAAACGCAATTTATAGGAGACTACACCGTTGTTTATTTGTTGAGATTGTTTCCGTGAACGTTACCTGGAAATTCTGCACCTGACCGACATGTTTACAAGGGTGGCAGATTACCAGGTTGTTAGAGCAACTTTGGCTATCACGTTATATGGGACTCGGCAGCCGAATTCTGCACGATCATTTCACATGTATTCACACACTCGTCCAATTTTTCGTTTAAATACAGAAAAAAATAAAATATTTTTTTTGTTTTTCAAATTTTTAAAGAATTTAGCTTATTTAACGCTGGTGTGAAAAAAATATCAATTTAAATGAGAAATAGCATTTAGTGGCTTATTATGTACCCATAGTTAAAAGTATTTACACAAAAAGTATTCTCAATGTTTACTAGAAAGCTTTTGCTTGTTGTTGTTAAACAACTGTATTGCAAAACGGTGTTGTTGTTGAAATATTTAGAGTATGTAAAGATAACTTGTGCCAATTCAAAGACAACAACGGGATATTTCCATTAAAACAATTCAAGCGCTTATGTGAAATTTCAGCTTTGGGTAAATACTTTTGACTATGGCTGTACATGTAATTTAACGTTAAATATTATGTCCATATAAAGGGTTTTCCAAAAAGAGGTGTTATTTTGATATTCAAAGACAAGTGCTATTTTTGAATATAAATGATCGGATGTTTATTTCATTATAAAGAGGAAGGTATGCCGTTAATAGTGGAAAATAACGTCAGGCAAATGACCACCACGACCACGCTTGCAGGACAATATTCTTTTCATGAAATTTTCCATAACCGAATTGCAAAGTGGCTGCCCTATGTCCTCGATAGCCTCACGAATTCCATCTTTGAGGTTTGAATCGACCCTGGGCTGTTGGCGTAGCCCTTCTCTTTCACGTGGCCCCAAAAAAAAGTCACAAGGTGGTAAATCACAAGATCTCGGTGGCTAATTGTGATCACCTCTTCGAGAGATAACACGGTCCGCAAACGTTTCCCGTAAAAGATCAATGGTTTCGTTGCTTGTGTGGCGCGTAGCGCCGTCTTGTTGAAAATAAACGTTGTCCAGATCAATACCATCCAATTCCGACCATTAAAAATTGTTAACCATCTCTCGATAGCGATAGATAACACCTATTATTGGAAAACCCTTTACATAGGTAGTTCTCGCAGGAATGGCAACCATTATACGAGTATGTGGAAAAAACATCTTTATTTCTTAATGCAAACAAAAATAGTTATCTGCAGATTTCTATTTGGTTACTCAGTAACACCATTTTTTATTTTCATTATTTTTTATTTATATTATTTTTTAATTTTTTATTATTATTATTTCGATAAGTAATAATGATAACTTTGAGTTTTTTTATGTTCGAGAATCTGTAAATGCCTTACAATAATGCATTTATATTAGTTTGGGGAAAAAGAAATCAATTATTTTCTCGGTAGATGGCTGAGGTGATCGATATCTCGTAAAGTATCGATTAAACGATTTTTTGCTGTTTGTTCCATTCAGCTGTGAGTTACAGGGTGTTAACAATGGAAGTCAACAAAGATAAAATGCGGTACATTTTACAAGTCTTCTTTGATAAAGGCGAAAATGCTAGTCAGGCCGCTGAAATTGTGAAATTAATTATGTGCAATTTTGGTTTCGGCGATTCCGATCAATGTCGAAAATGCCCGTGAAATTGACCGTGTTAGTAGTCGGAGCATCGCTCAGGAACTAAAGAGCGACCATAAAATAATTTTAAATCAATAACGCAATTATTTTTGCAGAAATAATGAGTGCTCTTTTCCCCCAAACCAATATTTATAAAAAAAAACTGCGGCTGCCGTAGCCGAATGGTTGGTGCATGACTACCATTCGGAATTCAGAGAGAATGTATTGTCGAATCTCGGTGAAACACCAAAATGAAGAAAAAGTTTTTTTCTAATAGCGGTCGCCCCTCGGCAGGCAATGGCAATCCTCCGAGAGTATTTCTGCCAGGAAAAAGCTCATCACTAAAAATATCTGCCTTTCGTAGTCGGCTTGAAACTGTATGTCCCTCCATTTATGGAACAACATCAATACGCACGCCACAAATAGGAAGAAGAACTCAGCCAAATACCCAAAAAAGAGCGTAAGCGCCAATTATATATATGTATATATAATAGTTAAAACATACTTTGTATATAATTATTTTATTTTTATTTATTTTTTATTATTATATATTATATATCATATAACCGCGTACATATGTACACAGTATAAGTGCATTCGCACACCGATAAATACTAAATGAGTGCGCTGAATGTGTGCTGCATTTAATTTATTAGTTGTCTGTGATAGGAAAGGTTTTTATATACATATGCACGCATGCACATATGTACGTACGTAAGTGTGTGTATCTATGTATACGTATTTACCTTGGCGATAACGATCTTGACGATATTGAATTGTATGTTTTTGCTGGAGCACAAATGAAGCAGGCGAGTAGACGAGCAGGGGAGCAGGCGGGCTGGCGGACAATCACTGATACGAGTCTGATAAGCGCAAATGTTTGTACTGATGGTTCGTGTGACGTGTTTTACTAAAGTTAGCGCTTGATGCTCAACGAAAGAGTCGTTTACTCAGGTGAGCTATGGGCAAGTATGTATGTGTGTATTTCACTTCTAGTGTACAAATATGAATGCACTTGAAATTAATTTGTGGGCAATGTTCTTTGTCTTTATCAATCGAGGTTGTGTCTGTTGCCTTTCCCTTTATCACTTATTGGCAATTGGAATGTATGTAGCTCTAGGTGAATAATTAACACATTTGTATATACAGAGGAACCTTCCTTGGGGGGACATTCACTGTCAGTTAACTTTGGCCGCCCAAGAGAGGTATCCGTTTGGAGTGGGTAATTTGTTCCGTTACCGAAGACTTGGTAAAGGCAAAAATGTTCGTCCGCTTTGGGAGAGGTTACACTGTATACATCTGAACCTTTATGCATGAAAATATATGCAAATACATATCTAATACGTTTCAATAACGCATACATACATATATATGTCTATATGTATGTATATTTGCATGCATAAATATGTTGTTGATGTTTGTTTTTGTTTTGCAAAATTCACAAATCAATTTTAACCGCAGAAAAAAACCGACAGCTTCGATTAAAACAATATTACGCGCACACTTAGATTATTTGTGTATTTGTTGTATAGGCTGGCACTTGGTGTTTGTTCTTATTGCAAAACTAACGATGTGGCAAATGCAAACTACTGCAATGCGCAACAGATTGCACACAAATCAGATTGTTTATGTAACCTGAACTCATACCTACATACACAAGTACATACAGTGCCTTCTAGATAATCACGCTCAATAGAGGCCAGAACCGATATGTCGTCATAACCGCGGGTGTTTTTTTTCAAGATTAAACAAATTAGAAAGTTGCATTTATAGAGGCTAAAAGAGGTTAATTGTAAGTGTCGCAAAATCGGGTTTTCGCAGTAATCGAAAGTCGCGTTTATCGAGGAGGCACTGTGCATTTATATGTGCATATGCACACGTGTGTGAATGTATGTTTGTATGTATGCTCATAAGTCCATATGCCTTTACAAACGCTTAGAAATTTAACATTTGCATAGCTCAATGGCGTGCACACCAACAAATTCCGATTTCTTTTTTGCTTTCAATAAAATTCAAGTCGTGTTCGCCTGTTTTCTATTGTATTTTTTCCATGTTTTGCACTTTTCCTATCATGTAATGCATTTCATTCGCAGTTACAATATATAAAAATAAAATAATTCACCGGTATTTTTGCTCACTTATCGCGCGGCACGGAGGGAAGGCGGTGACGCCACATCAAGTCAGAAACTCAAACACGCGCGTCACTAAGCGCAGTCTATGCTTTTCCAGCGAATCGCTTAAACGCTTCAATGGCAGCTGGGTTGCACAATACCACAAAATCTGCGATTGCTGCCACTACTAATGTTGTTTGTTAGTTTGTATGCAGCTTTTTTGTTTTTGTTCAAATTGCATTTACCGTGTAGCTCACGAGCTCACGAACTGTTACTCATCACGTTCTTGCGTATGCCGTTGCTTGATTTGTTGCTTTTTACCCTTTTGTTTTTGTTTTTTGTTTAGCTTTTGCTTTTACTATATTTTCATTCATACGCACATCTGCCGGTTTTGTTCACAAAGGAGTATGCAACCGAACCGAATACTTTTATATATGAATTCAAACCTACATGTGTGTGTGTGTGTGTGTGTATGAGTGTCGTATCTGTGTTTTGTTGCACACGTAATTGCGCCGTTACCGTTAGTAATCAACGCGCTCTTATGGGATATTGCCTCATATGCCCTTCACCATACACTGTTCTCTACTACTTTGCCCAAATCTTGGAACTGCTCGCACGTGAATTATAACCGTTTGAGGTTCTGTCTCATTAACAACTGAAACTGATTCAACTGCAGAAACTGCTCAAACTGCTGAAACTGCCAATCAGTCGTTCGAGTCGAGCATGTGTTTAATGTTTGCTTGTTCGAAGTGTGTTCATTTTGGAAATGAACCCACCACCAATGTTCGGCGCGGCTAGCTGCCGTACGCCTGTTCCCAATTGGAAGTAACTAAACTGAACTGTTCGTACTGGTCGGTGGAGAGCGCGTGGCGGTATTAACAACAGCCGATTGTAAGTACAATAGAATGAATCACTAACTTCCAGCGAACGAACTACCAATCTTTGGTAATGTTGGAGCGGCAATGTGTTCGATAAGGGAAAAAGCAAGACGCGAGCGTTTGCGCAAACGAGCTAACTAACGAACTATGACCAGAAAACTTGGAACTTTCTAAGCTTTGCTATGACTGCCATGCAACTTGTGATGTCTGCATTTATTGATACTTGCATACATGCATATGAATGGAAGTAGGCACCCTGCCGGGAAAAACTGAGCTAGTCCAACTCAAACTAAAACTTAGCCAACTGTGAATCGCATTTCATTCGCAATTGCAATGCATAAAATAATTTATTTTTTTTTTGTTGTGTGTTGACTGGGGCTTCTTGTCGAGTATTCGAGTTGATGTCGCCTTTTGGGATTCAATAAATACATATAAGTTGGATGTTACACTCGAATTTGAGTAAAATATGAATGATTAATAATATAAATTCAAGAAAATAATATATAATATCTTTTCACTCTGGGAGGAGCTTAGGTTTGGTAGCTTTAATTGGATTGTAATTGCCAGCCTAATATAAATCCCCTAATTACACGTTTATATCGCGATCCACTTAATGCAAGGTGGGTGCCCGTTGGAGCTGCCTCACCATCGATTTTACCGACTGCGTGGTCCTACCAGTAGCTACGCCGCCGGCGACATGGCTCTCAAGATCATTACACTTACTAAGCCTACTTATCGCGCAAGATAACAATCAATCGAGGAGGCAGAAAGTAATAGGTGCACAACTAAAGTTCCGGGTGTAATAAAACGCCTCTGCAAAGTGTTTTTGAGTTTGGAAATCATATTCGTCCGTTAATGCCTGCTGTTCAGAGTCATCAAATATTTCTGGTCACCGATTTTGAATGGTTTAAACGAATCTTTTGACGAAGTTTTCAAAAGCACAAATTCGCCCTCCTCAATTGCACTGCTTCATTTGCTTTTTTTTCAAAAGGTAATAGTGAAGCATGTGTCATTTATTTGGCACAAAAATGGGAATGACCGATGCTCTAAGAAGATTTTTGATTTTGCGAAAAATGTTAATATTTTGATGGATTAAGATGGACAGATATGCGCCTACATATAAAAGAAATCAACTCCAGACATATATGATAAACTACTTCTGTTTGAAGAATCGTGCTCAGATTTCCATATATATATAAGTATAATAATAATCGCGTCTTCGACATCCTGGGTACATAGTTTTGCCCAAATACTTTACCATTTCGATTTATTAAGTACTGCAATCAAATTGAAAGGTGAATTTGTTTATAAATTTTGCAATCATTCCTCCACATTTTTTCCGCCCGTTTTTCCACATTTACAAAACAGTTGTTAAATCGTGTTCGATTAATATTGATCTCTTCATCTTTTGAGTTTAATGAAAAGTAAGAAGCCATCGTGGGTCGAATGATGAATGGTTTCGAAACGATTCTGGAAGGGGAAATTTTCTATCCCAGTCGTAAGTTGACGGTTATGCAAATAAATGTGAAATGCATCGTCGAATTTGTAAACCATTTACATCTGATAACTTCAGTTATACCTGAATTGATTAAAATGATTTCGGCGCGGTAATCTTTACTATACCACGAAAAATTGTAGTACTTGGTTAGCCTGTGCAATGCCATGGGTCTTTGTGGTCCTTTGAATCAGTTGCATACACCTACACCCAACGAGTCTCTAGGTTTTTAAATTTTCCTTCGTATGTCCACGGACGGATGCGCACAAAAATTGTCCCTACAGGGAAGACCCAAACAAATTTCTGAAGGAAATTTTAAGTTTTCAACTGGTGAATTTTCTGCGTGGACTAGTTTGGTAGTGCCTTTATTTAAGTCTGCTTTCAACGGCTACTGTGATGCATTTTCTGTGTGTTGCACGAACCCACCAGAATGGGTAGATATCGCACCATGACAACGTGTCGGCCCCTCTCCCATCGATTGTGTCAGAGTTTCCAGCAAAAAAAAAGAAACAATTCTTCGTTGCTCCATCTACCCCATGCCTCAAAATTGCTCCTTGCAATTTTTTCTTATTCCAATATAAAGTTACACCACAAAGGAACTCATCATGGTGGCGTACTTGAGATCAACAAAACTGAAAGCGTTGCGGAGAATGGGTTAACTTCGGAGGAATATCAGGGAAGCGTCCAACTATGGAAACATCGTTGGAATAGTTGTGGAAAGTTAGAGGGAGGATATTTTGAATAGCGATAGTAAAAGTTTGTTCGTAATTTAATTTGCTTGTATTTTATTGAGAGATTTCTGGAGCTTTGTAAACATTTTGAAACGAACTTTTTCAGCGAACTGACATACCTATGTACATGTAAGTGGGTTTGAACAACTCTGATTTTGAATTTGTTCATTTCAACACATTATTATTATTACATCAAAACAGGCCTTCAACTTTTTTTATTTGCCTTCAAGTAAAAATTTATCGACAATAATCGCCGCTCAAGATGTTACAAAGAAATTTTTGGAAGTTTGGATTACGCGCATTCATGCATTTCTACCATGCATATGTACACGCATACATACATACAATACATAAATATGTATGTGTATATAAAAAAAAAGTTAATTTACTTACCTTTGAGTGGCTTTGAGTTGATTCTCCGCATGCGCTCCATTTGCATCAACTTTCGCTGATCAGAAGAGCTTGTAACACTTCACTATTTTCAAAATCATCACAGGAAGTAAACGTCATGCATATTGTTTAATTACCTTTATTCACTAACATTCACACAAACAACTTGAAAGTGCTTTGGTTCTCATACATGCTGAATGGCGCTGTTATAATGAATATTTGCCGACAAACATTGGCAGCGGCACCGACTTAACGTGTTGGCGGCAAAGTGACTTGCACCGAAATTGCGGCAATACGGGCCAAAACACACAATTGGTAAGTTTGGTGAGAGCGCACTTTTGTGATCGTTACTTAGATACCTTTAAGTACATATGAACGAGTAGGTGTGTTTGTACAGTTCTGGATCTACTTTTGTTTTTATTATCCCGGTCGAAGTTTATTCTTTTTGGTCATTTCTTTCCCACTGCTTTCTCATTTTGTCGTTCGCTGGTGTTTTTGTATGTTTGATGATGGAGTTGTAAAGCTTTGCTTGCGGTCAAATTCCCACACAAACCATAAAACAAGCCGAAATCCAAAGGAAACCGGTTTATTGGATCTCGTCGTGCTCGCGTTTTTTCTATATTCTTCACAACGCTTTATTTTCTTTGTCATTAAACACATGTATTGTAATACTTGCACACATAAAAATGGACGTACATACATACGTGTGTACGTATAAGTATCCACACTATGTACATTTATGTACTATTGCAGTGCTTCCGTAATTCACTTTTTAAAGCAGCTTAGCAACGTTAGCAACAACAATCGCGCTCACAATAAACTTATAATTTTTTTGTCGGTACTTTTTAGTAATTCGCAATTAAAATCGGTGATGCCGCGCTACATGTTCATATACTCGTGTACATAGGTGTACGTTCATACATAAGTACAATACTCGAACTTCACTTGAATTCATCGTAACTCACACAGGTCTACTGACAAGATAACAAAGTCAAAAAAAAGAGACGATCATAACGAATGAACCGAGTGATAAACAAACACAAACAGAGAGACACAAACTTGAAGCGCTAAGCTACAGCGAAAGAGCCAACATGTCGCGTTGAGCGTCTAGAATGGAATGCGCGAGATTGTTGGTCGTATCTTACCTGTACACTGAAGTTATATCGGAGAAGTAATATTAGCTTCGAATGGGAGTTGAATGTAAAGTTGGAATTAGGCAGGAAATAAGCGCCAGACTACCTAGTGCACTCTACATATACATCCACATATTTGCACTCATTTGCTACAAGAGTGTCATAATATAAAAACAAAATTTATTTTAGAAAAGTATGCAGATACGACCGAAGCTCGTCTTTTATGCTGCGTAAAAGTTTCATGGCGATGTCAATTAACAATAGAGAATTTCTTGAAAATATGAGTTCATTCTTACTTAGGGAGTGATCATAAATATACAATTTTGCACCCGGTTCTCTCGACATTTTGGTTTTTTAAATTAAGACGTTCTTACAGCAAACGTGCCACACATATCGCACCCTAAATACAAAAGGGTCACAACTCAAAATTTTCCACACTCGAGCTTGACTTGTTTACAGTAGCACAGAAAACAAACTATGTGACATATCACGCTGAAATTTGCCATGTAAGCTTATAACAGTCCTACCAAAAAACAAAAAATTTATTTTTGCCATATGTCACCCGCGGACCGTTTTTTTGATAACGTCTCGTTCATATTTGAGCAGAAGATACATTTTGAGTTGTGACCCTTTTGTATTTAGGGTGCGATATGTTTGCACGATTACGTACTTAGTACGTACAGGTTCACCTGATTAGAGGCAATCATTTTTACGGAAGAAAATGGTTATTAAAGCAACCGGATTTGATCTAGTAATCCAAGGTTTTCTGGTAATTCAAGTGAAGAGTCTACTTTTCTCGAAAATAAACAGTTGCTTGATTTTTTGGTTCACTTGAATAAAGGCGCTCAGTTAACCTACTTAATTTACACATTAAAGCTGTGAAAAGGGATTTTTTTAAACTTCGTAATTCTAATAAAATGGAAAAGCGGAAAGGATTGACAGATCGCGAAAAAGGACAAATCGATATTGTGACTTCAGAGGGACTCTTGAAGCCATGTTTCGAAATTGCCAAATAGATTGGTCAAAGTTCAAATGTTGTGAATATTTACATGAAAAAAGGTGTCTCCTATGGTAAGAATCTTAAAAGGCACAACTGCAATGGTTTTTTAGACCAAAGGAAAGTCAAAATTCTTTTATTTATGCTAGTTGTCCTATGGGCTGAAATAATTTTGGTATTGGGTAATTGCAATGCTTTCAGAAATATTTCTTAATTATAAATCTAAAAAGCCAAAATATATATGCATACTTATATTTTAATATATTTTTGTGCTCGTTCAAAATAGGTTAATAAAAACATAAAAGCGTAGTATAATATAATAACACTGTGGAACAAATTCTGGTTAGCAAAAATTAGGTCCATTCTGAGAGTGGCGGGTGAAAATAGAGGCGAAATTAGAAGACCCGTATCGCGCCGTTTTTTTATGTTAGTTCGAATTTTTTTTTAATCGGCCTTCGAAGTTCGAAATCGGAGCAAAATTGTTTATATGGTTTTTTGGCAATAACTCGTCGACTAATTGATATTTTTTCAATCTGTAAAAGCCAAATTCTTGCTAGAGACCTGTGCAATAATTACAATTTTTGAAAAAATTGATTTCGAAAATTTTTGTGGTACTTATGAAACAATATACCGAAAATCGGCTCCGATTTCGAACTTCGAAGGCCGATTAAAAAAAAATTCGAACTAACATAAAAAAACGGCGCGATACGGGTCTTCTAATTTCGCCTCTATTTTCACCCCCCCCTCTCAGAATGGACCTAATTTTTGCTAACCTGAATTTGTTGCACAGTGTAATTACAGGGTTGCATGCTGTTTAACTTTCCCGTGCTGGTTTAACTGTAGTGAATTTTCAAACTGAGTTTAATTTTGCAAAATTGAGCGTTTAAACTTAGTTCAGGAAAGAAGCTCTTAAAATAGAGTTAACATTGTTGTTGAATATTTCCCCGATCATAATGACGCCACATCTATTGCTCGACTGATCAAAAATAAAGGTGCTGGACCAACTCAGGATGGCTTTGCTTGATGTACTTCTTATGCTGGCTTTGAAAACTTGGGCGCTTTGAACGCCGTCATAACAATTAGATGATTCATAAAAAGAAAAAGGTAACAGAGAAAAAGTGTTGAGTCATTGTGTTAACTAGAAGCTTTGCAAACATTTTGCTAATTTTAAGAATATATTGTATAAGATAATACGCCAACCCCGCCAACGACGAAAGTTTTGGATGCTCGAGTTAAATTTACATAGATCGGCAGATGGTCACTTTCAGCTTTGCGCAAGCTTGCAAGAGACGAGGAACAATTCAAGAATGATACATATGTACATACAGCATAGATGACGTTTTTCAATAGCATTTATTAAATTTTCATCAAACTTTTTTGAAAAGCAAATGTAAAAAACAATTTCTCTATTCCGCTTAAAATTCAGAAATGAAGCTAAACCAAATCAAAATAAATGAACGACAGGGGTGTTCAACTTCTGATGTCAAAAGCGCTGCTGATAGAGCATTGAGCTATTTGAAACTTCTCCGAACTTCAAGCGCTCCAAGCACAGCTGCCATGTGGTCTCATTCCATATATTTCAGTGTTGCTCTATTAATTTTTGACAATTATCGAAGCCAAGCAAACAAGGCCCGCCTACATTGGGCCTGCGACTTAAGTGTTCCTGTAGGCATAAAGTATAGCAAAAAGGTATTTGCTGAAAGAAGGGGCAAACGTTTACAAATCTTGCTTTTAAAAGTATTCATTGCATTGAAAACTCGATCTACTTCTGCATTTGAGTATGGCAATAACAAGAGCGTAAAAGTTGGATTTGCCACATTTTCAAATGCTAAGCCTTTATGCATCTTAACTTGAACCCATTTTAGTGCATTTCAATTTGTAGATTCTTGCGAATTCACTGCTGGTACAGCTTTAAATATTTCAAATTATTTCATGTTTTTAACTATTTATGAGAAATGCATGGAGATTGCATTCGAGTTCAGAAAAAGGCACTAATATTACTAATTTTCGAAAAGCACTGAATCTAGTGCTTAAAGCACAGGGATGATAGATTACCAGGTTTGGCCATCGGCTATGGTGAAAAACAAAATTGTGCTAGTACTTCGGCCATCACATCATCGGGGACTCGCCAGCAGAATTCTGTCCGCTCATTTCGTAAGTATTCACACACTCGTTCAATCAGTTGTTCTTCAGGCGGTAACGAAGCAGTATAAGCTGAGACGCTGACACAATCTCAGGTTTTTCCTGAACAAACCACTGTCATGACCCCGGTTACGTTAGCCAATCAGCTGATTCCTTCAAATTCACTGAGAGCCAGTTGACCGTCTGATCTTGACCACGCCTCTAAAAACCTTTTCACCAATCTTAAGCACCAAGTTGGCAACTATGTATGTATGGAAGAAGATGATAAGAGGAAGGAAGTGAGAGAAATGGAATGCCAACGGACAAGGAAGGTGTGAAATCTGATCAACAATTCTTTGTGGCAACATACAGAAAATGAACATTAATACAGGGTGGCTGATGAATTTTGCTACATTAAGAAACTCAAATAACTTTTTTTTTAGTGTATGGAATTCATTTATTTTTTTTCAAGTTGAAGGTCATTAAATTTTATTAAATGTAGCTTAACTAGTTTTAAAAATAATTGAATTTAAATGCCCCCCATGCTCGTTGACATAAGTGCGGCATCTTAGTAAAAAGTTGTTCATTGCTGCTTTGAGAGTTGCGCCAGGAATAGCCGCAATTGTTGCCCGAATGGATTGTTTTAGTTCATCCAAATTTGTTGGCTTTGTTTTTTAAACTTCTTGTTTACATAAACCCCACAAGAAAAAGTCAGGTGCAGTAAGGTCAGGCGACCTGGGGGGCCAACGAAATTCGGAGTTTCTTGAAATCAGTTTATTGGGAAATTTTCGTCGCAACTCTGTCATAACAGTCTGGGCTATGTGAGACGTTGCCCCATCTTGTTGAAACCACACAGAGTTGAAAGGAATTCTCTTTCGGCGTAGTTCTGGATAGAAAAATTCTTTCAGCATTTTCAAATAACGGTCTCCAGTAACCGTAACGGTGTGACCATTTTCTTCAAAAAAATAAGGCCCGACAATACAGCGTGAAGAAACCGCACACCACACTGTCACGCGAAGAGGATGCAATTCCGTCTCGTGGAGTATCTGTGGGTTAGAAGTACTCCATATTCGACAATTTTGTTTGTTCACATTGCCGTTTAAATCGAAATGGGCCTCATCAGACATGAAAAGGCAGTTTAACATGTTTTGGTCTTCTTCCATAAATAATAATAAATAAAATAAATAATAAGAAAATATAAATAAATAATAATAAATAAAATAAATAATAAAATAAAATAAATAATAAGAAAGTAAAGAAAGAAGAGATGTGGCGAATGGTTTTTTAAGCCACTTCTGTAATTAATTATTGTACATATTTTCACGATTTTTATTGATGACAACAGTCAATAGCTCCATGGATTACAAAACATTTTGAGAACTTTTATTATAAAATATTCACTTATACATACAAATGTTATATGCGTCCATGATGGAAAGTATAATGAGATGGCGTCTATCGTGGTACCGTTACTTTGCTCTCAGCGAATATGAAATATCAGCTGATTTTCGTGACGTTGCTGTAGTGCAATTGGCGGTCAGTGTGACCAGATTTCAATTTTTCTAACTAGATGTGGCATTTGTTTGTTCTCTAGCCTCGGGGTTTTAGTTCTTTTTTTCAAAATTATGTGAAATATACTTTTTTTTAAGGGGACAGATACCTGTAAAATTTCGAAAAAAAAAAATGTTAATGTTAATAAAATGTTAATATAATCCTTTAAGAATATGCTAAAAAAAAATTTAGAACGAGCGCTGCGAGAGGTATAGTTACGTTGCCGACTTTAGACGCGTTTTTCTCAAAACTATATTTTTCGAATTGGCGTACACGATAACTCGAAAAGTTATTAACCGATCTCTCTGAAATTTTGCACACATCTTTTTTATGATATTACTTTCTATGTGAATTTACAGTTCGAAAATATTTCAAAAAAATAACTTTTTCGAAGCAAAAATAGTAGGATAATTCGCCCCAAAATTCTCTTGTGTTTTTGAAGCATTTTATTCCGCAATTTTTTTTCCATTTTTGTTTAATTCATATCGAAATTATGACATTAATAAACAAAAAAATTTTGGTTTTTTGTATTCAGGTCACTGACGCCGATGCTACAGAATGTACATCCGCATTTTGAATGATTAAAAAAAAAATTATATTATTTTTATGTATAAATAAACTGTATGCCAATTTTGAAAAAAATATATTGACTTCTTCATTTTAAATAATTTTAATGAAAACCAGGGAAAATATGGTCGTTTGCAGTTATTCGTCACCTTAAGTAGCTCAATAATTCACTCAGTTCTAATTAGCTTTACTTTTTATTTATCATCTGGTCACATTGTCGGCGCTTGCGATTATTGTTGGTGTTGGTTATTATTCGTGTGTTATTTTTCTCCAAGTTTGTTCTTCTTCATCTTCTCCTTCGAGCAGTCACGTCTTTCTCACGCAACTGCAGTCTTGCTAAAGTGCCCAGAAATTGAAAGAAAAGAATACACCAAATTTTTATTAAATTGCTTAGAGAACTTTGTATGCGTGACAAATTCTCTTTACTGTGTGAGTTTTTTTAAATAAATGTTATGGTTGTGTACAATGCGGCTGTATATGTAAAAAACACAGTTTTGAAAATCCATTATTGTATTGTATTTAAAACTTATGTTATGAGAATTTCTTAAAAAGGACCGAAAAATACTGTTTTGTTATATTTGAGGTTATGTAACAAGATAAGGTCCCCCTTTTGCAAAACAGTCGTTATGGTTTCTTCAGTATTATCTGGTCTGTTTTTTTATACTATGAATACACCTCTATGGCTTTAATTCGTATTTAGTAAATTCAAAGGCTTTTAAAAATTTATAAAAAGGTTTTAAGTGTTTAACGCAGTTGAACGAAGAGGATCCAATATTCGTGCATAACCTCAAAAGGAGCAAAAAAACTAAATTTGCACTTACAAAGCATGAAATTTTATAAGAATTAACAAATTTTCAATAGCACTTAATCCTCTCACCATAAGCTTTAAATGTAAGAGTGATCTTTTTTTAATTACACAAATTTTCTTTAACTTACAATTTTGGTAGTTTTCAATTTAAAAAAAAACTAACACCAAACTCAAAAATGTTTGCATGTTAGGTAAAAAAAAGCACTAAATTTATTGCGAAGAGCAAAGGGTTGGCAGCACTCAATACTCAATACTAATAATTTGGACTTGAAGGTATCAAAAAAATTAGAACAAATAAAATAAAAGAAATGTGTGTTGTCACCACCTCAAGGCCAAGTGAAAATAGTGATTAATCATGTCATTTGGTTACAAAAACTCTTTAAATCCATTATTCGAGCTAAAATGGAGCTTTAAACGTCAGTTCGGTAAATTCGGCTAATTGTTTTACAGCACACAACAACTCGTTAATTTTAATCGAAAAATTTATCGTCTACGAGAACAGGTTACTTACTCATCTTTAATTATTTATCGACTGGGAATTTTGCCGTTTTGAAAAATTTCCCACTTTGCCGCCTAAAAATAAATGGTTCAAAATCGCGCTGTCCCAAACAGTAACTAAGTTGACGCTGCGGATATCTAATGGACGCATACAAGCGGATTGTGTCTTTGCTAAATAAATTTCGGCTTACATCTAAATAAACACAGCGACGCACAAACATATTAAGGTGTGGACTGTATTGAAGTTTTAAATGCGAGAGCGACATTAGCAGTAGAGAATTAGCACATTTTACAACGGTGCTTGTCTGAACTATGTATTCCCAATTAGTGGGAACTTTCAGTTTTTGTGCCAATTGCATAGATGGCTCCAGTGTCTCTTAGATGAATATTCACCTCACATGTTTTTTGCTCATTTCCTCTTTATAATGAACCGTTTTCGGACGTAACCCGGAGAGGCGCTGTTGCCACAAGTTTAGTGTCCCATCTTTACATCAATTTTATACTTTTGTCATAATTTTCAAATCAGTCCTAATTTTATTTGTATGGTTTGTATCTTGAATAAATATCATGTATACACCCATACGCTCAAGTGAAAAGTCAAACATCTTAGCAAGCCGTCTAATTCATGAACTGGTATTTAATGGACGAAATCAGTCAGTAGAATTATACCAGTTGCAAAGTGACCAATTAGAGCTGTCTGCAAAATAAATATTTCATTCAATAAGACTACCTCAAACTTTAAGGATGCACGCAATGAAGATTAAACGAATTTAAATGTAGATGGAGTCATTCACCTGGGCGGTGTCTCTTAAAAATATAGATTATCGCTTATAAATAATTGTTCGCGAAATCACTCGAAAGCAAAGTCTATTTAATCGAATAACAGAATTTGAATTGAAATTTCATGAAGTATGTGACTTTTAAAAACTAATTATATTAGGGTAGAAGAGTTACTGAATCTACATTCATATTATATTTGTACATACATACATATGGTACATTCATATGTGCATTCCGAATTTGGTACTGTTTTAGCATCCATTATTAAAAAAACACGAGTTGTTTTCGGGACATAATCACGCAAGTCAGCAATATCAGCCTTGCCTAATATTCTGCGTGTGTGTGTGTATGTGTGTGCTTTTTTGGAATAAATGCTAATTAGTTTCTTTTGCGTCTAGACGGATGTATGCGTGTGCACTAATACTAATGGGCGAATAAAAAATCTGGGTTTACCGCGTGGAAGTGGGCACGGACCTGCGTATATGGAGACATACATATGTATGTATGTTTGTACAGATGCACATTTTGCTCCTCGATCTTGTCTCATTTGCGTGTCAAGCTAAATATCCGCTCATTTGTGAAATTTATGCCAAATTGTGCACGATCGCTGTTTTTGCGCAGGTTTTCTAATTTTGAGTTCAGAGCAAAGTGTTTTTTCATTGCGTTTAATTTTGTGGTTGCAGACTGACTGTTAACTGCATGTGTGTAATTTTCGTATGCACCTGTGTGTGTGTATGTATAGGTATGTACATTCTGTTCTGTTTTGACTCCGCAGACGGCATCCTTATGAATGTGACGGGCAAATTGGTTTAGTTGAATATTACAGCAACTAATTCACATCTGTTTTGCGCAGGACCCTCTAATCGGTGTACATATTTAGTACCGTATTTCAAGTTTGAGTTTTTTTCTAGGATGGCACCCGTAAAGAGGAAACTCCCAG
The DNA here is from genome assembly GCF_028408465.1 of Anastrepha ludens. Taxonomy (NCBI): domain Eukaryota; kingdom Metazoa; phylum Arthropoda; class Insecta; order Diptera; family Tephritidae; genus Anastrepha; species Anastrepha ludens. The sequence goes on along the minus strand of NC_071499.1, from coordinate 2,698,609 downwards.
GAGTACTACAATACCGGTCTAGCAGTATGCGCGACTTGTAGCCTCACGGGTACACCTATGTATTTAACACCTCGCCACTATCTATCACTCTCCCCGCGGAACTGCTAAAAAGGTATTACCTAAGGGAGCTGGTTAGCTCTAGGTTCCTAATTATTATTGACGTTTCATGCGCGCAGATTCTCTTCCAGTTATTAGCTGATTTCAGCTATATTTTTCCCTTATTTTCGAGGTTTCGGAAGCATAGCGTGGGCATTGAAACAAGACGTGTTCAACATCTTCTTCCCTCTCCGTGCAGATTTGGCAGTTTAGTGAACTGTCATGGCGAAATCTATGTAGATAATATGCCGTGCCCTGAAAGGAATTGAAGTGGTAGTTTGTTCCCCCGTTGTTCTTTTCTAACCACGTTGCAGGGATGGGTATTAGCTCATGCGTCCATCTACCCTTGGGCGACCTCTTCCATCGGTCCTTCCAGTGGGCAATATAGCGACGCCTTTCTTTAGCGATTTCTTTACGCTTTACTCTATGGTCGAGTTCAGATAGCCTCATAAATAATCTCTGCATTTCTTCAGCCAGAATATCAACTGGAATTAGTCCTGCAATGACGAACAATGCGTCACCAGAAATTGTGCGGAGGCCGCACATAGTCCTCAAAGCGCTTAGCCGATAGACGGCTATTAGTTTTTTTGCGTCGCTTTGGACTGCACACTCGATGCCTTTTTCACAGCGTATTCTAGGTGCGTTTAAGATGACTATCAATCATCAGCCCTGGGTACTTAATGGCAGGTTTGGAATTGATAGTTGCAGTCCCAACTTTTACCTTCATGGACTCTACTACCTTCCTGCTGCTCATTAGAACCACATCAGTTTTGTAGTCAGCTAAATCCAGGTTCATGGATGTCAACCAAGCCTTGTTCCTACTTACTGATGCGCTGACGTTCCACTAAACTTCTTGGTTGTGTTTTGCCACTATTACTACCGCTATATCATCCGCGAATCCAATGACTTTCGTTCTTGGAGGCATATCTAGTCTTAGTACACCGTCGTACATAGGTTCCATAGTAGTGGGCCTAGAACTGATCCTGCTGTTACCCCCTTGTTACATTGCAATTTTAAGTCTGCATCCATATGTACATATGTATGTACAATATGTTAACAGTGCCCTTTGGCGGGCACCCACCTTCAGTAAACTTTTTTTATTTCAAAACTTTTTAATTTTTTAATTAATGGAATACTATTTTTTATGTGAATAAAAGATATTGATGTCATTCAAACAAAAATATGTATGCATTTTTTCAAAAGTGCATATTTCATTAATGCCCATAAGTTCCATCAATAAAACTACATAATTAGATTCATTCCATGATGGAAAGAATAAAGAGGTGGCGCCTATCGTGGTACCGTTACTTTGCTCTCAGCGAATTTGATTACCATTTTCGTAACGTGATTTAGCATTTTTTTTGGTATTTAGTTTTAGTTCTTTCTTCATGACATTTTTCTAACCTGATCTACATATTTAAAATTTAATGTTTATAATTTTGTAAAATATACATTTTTTGTTTAAATTATTTATTTATTTATTTATTTATTTAAGTCTATGAATTACAATCCTTACAGACTATGATACAAAAGTTGCTTAGATTAAGCTACAAATATGTTCAATAATTCACTCAATTTTATTTAGCTTTACTTTTTTTAATATCTGGTCACATTCTTCTTCTTCCAGCAGTCAAATCTCAGTGCATGGTTGCCAAGCTTTGGATATAAAAATCCACTAAAATGCCCATTTAAAGAAAATAAAATACAAAAGTTTTGTTGAATTACTTAAAGAACTTAGTTTTTGTTTTTTTTTTCCTTGTTTACTTCTCTCGGGAGCATAGGGCCTCGACAAGACTCAGTCTTGCGTTGGTCTCGTTAATCTATTGCTTTCTGACAGGGTAGGTGATTAGCCTGCCGCTACCAGTCCTAAGTAGGGGGAACGCCTTCTTACTGCTTGGAGCGCCATCTGTGTTTCACATTTTTCGGGCAGAAGGGTCCCACTGATGGTTGAGGACTTCGCTAAATTTGGTGTGTTTGCTCTATTATCGCAATTGCCCGCTTCCTCTTGCTGGCGCCACAGATGCAATGTGTAACTGTGTGCTTTTCTTTGTTTTTGCTTCTTTTAGCAGCCAAAATGCTCATAATGCGCTGACCATTGTGCGGGAGTAAGGATGGGAAGGATAAGTTTTTGGGGTTGAGGAATGAGAGTTTTTTTTCTTAGAAGGAGGCAAAGTAGGTAAATTTGGAAAAGTGCGAGGACCGTGCTTACGTGGGATTTGAACCTACAACCTCTGGGATGGCAACTAGTGCATTTACGCTAGACTATCGAGGTCACAAAAAGAACTTAGTATGCGTGACAAATTGTGTTTAAATATGGGTTTTTGTTTTTAAATACTTGTGTTATGGTTATGTACAATTTAATTTATGAGTTTTTTGTTAAGAGAACGACTTTTTTGCTATATTTGAGGTTATGTAACAAGTTAAGATACTTTTTGACGTGATAACGTCTTATAATTCCAATTAGCCGGCTGCACGCATGAAAAAATGTGTCGTTACCTTGCTTATTAGTGTTACCTTGCTCATTTGTAGTTACCTTGCTCATTAGTGTTACCTTGCTCATTTGTCGTTACCTTGAATGAACTGCAAGCGAAAGCGCGGAACGAACAAAGCAAACGAACGGCAACGTTCGACATCTTGCTCTCTCCTACTTAAGTGAGCGTATATATGTATGTATGTATATGCGCATATGTACATATATAAATTCACGTATTTGTATTTGCATATGCCTTCTTATTGATTATTATTAATTTGATTCACTTGAAGAATTTAAAATAAAACCAAGTTTGTTAATAATACCTGTTGTTTTAATGTTAATATATTATTATTATTTTTTTATTATATATGAAGGAAAAAATTTATGGTAATATTTACCATATCTATACTAATATTATAAAGAGGAAAACTTTGTTTGTTTGGTTGTAATGAATAGGCTCAAAAACTACTGGACCGATTTTAAAAATTCTTTCACCATTCGAAAGCTACATCACGAGTAACATGGATTATATTTTATTTTGGAAATAGGGCTCGAGATATAGGTCAAAACGTGGACCCGGGTAACCTTCGGATGTGTATGTACAATATGGGTATCAAATGAAAGCTGTTGATAAGTGCTTTAATACGGGGTAATTTTCATACCTATTGATGACTAGGGTCTGGAAATATATGCCAAAACGTGGACCCGCCGTGTCTTTGCACCGAATTAAACCAAACTTCCACACATTGTTAAGGAGGTATTGAAGATGGTTTCCGTATAGTTTGGGTACCTATTGGTAGATATGGTCTCGAGATATAGGTCAAAACGTGGACCCGGGTAACCTTCGGATGTGTATGTACAATATGGGTATCAAATGGAAGCTGTTGGTGAATGCTTTAGTTCAGAGTATTTCCATCCGTTCCGTGACTAGGGTCTCGAGATAGAGACCAAAACGTGGACCCTAGAATGTGTTTATACAATATGGATATCAAATGAAAGCTGTTGATAAGTGCTTTAATACGGGGTAATTTTCATACCTATTGATGACTAGGGTCTCGAAATATATGCCAAAACGTGGACCCGCCGTGTCTTTGAACCGAATTAAACCAAACTTACACACATTGTTAAGTAGGTATTTCCGTATAGTTTGAATACCTATTGGTATATAGGGTCTCAAGATATAGGTCAAAACGTGGACCCGGGTAACCTTCGGACGTGTATGTACAATATGGGTATCAAATGAAAGCTGTTGGTGAATGCTTTAGTACAGAGTATTTTTCATGCCGCTCCGTGACTGGGGTCTCGAGATATAGGTCAAAACGTGGACCCGGGTAACCTTCGGACGTGTATGTACAATATGGGTATCAAATGAAAGCTGTTGGTGAATGCTTTAGTTCAGAGTATTTCCATCCGCTCCGTGACTAGGGTCTCGAGATAGAGACCAAAACGTGGACCCTAGAATGTGTTTGTACAATATGGATATCAAATGAAAGCTGTTGATAAGTGCTTTAATACGGGGTAATTTTCATACCTATTGATGACTAGGGTCTCGAAATATATGCCAAAACGTGGACCCGCCGGGTCTTTGAACCGAATTAAACCAAACTTACACACATTGTTAAGTAGGTATTGAAGATGATTTCCGTATAGTTTGAATACCTATTGGTGGATAGGGTCTCGAGATATAGGTCAAAACGTTGACCCGGGTAACCTTCGGATGTGTATGTACGATATGGGTATCAAATGGAAGCTGTTGGTGAATGATTTAGTTCAGAGTTTTTCCATCCGCTCCGTGACTAGGATCTCGAGATAGAGACCAAAACGTGGACCCTAGAATGTGTTTGTACAATATGGATATCAAATGAAAGCTGTTGATAAGTGCTTTAATAGGGGGTAATTTTCATACCTATTGATGACTAGGGTCTGGAAATATATGCCAAAACGTGGACCCGCCGTGTCTTTGAACCGAATTAAACCAAACTTCCACACATTTTTAAGGAGGTATTGAAGATGGTTTCCGTATAGTTTGGATACCTATTGGTAGACAGGGTCTCGAGATATAGGTCAAAACGTGGACCCGGGTAACCTTCGGATGTGTATGTACAATATGGGTATTAAATGGAAGCTGTTGGTGAATTCTTTAGTTCAGAGTATTTCCATCCGCTCCGTGACTAGGGTCTCGAGATAGAGACCAAAACGTGGACCCTAGAATGTGTTTATACAATATGGATATCAAATGAAAGCGGTTGATAAGTGCTTTAATACGGGGTAATTTTCATACCTATTGATGACTAGGGTCTCGAAATATATGCCAAAACGTGGACCCGCCGTGTCTTTGAACCGAATTAAACTTACACACATTGTTAAGTAGGTATTGAAGATGATTTCCGTATAGTTTGAATACCTATTGGTGGATAGGGTCTTGAGATATAGGTCAAAACGTTGACCCGGGTAACCTTCGGATGTGTATGTACAATATGGGTATCAAATGAAAGCTGTTGGTGAATGCTTTAGTACAGAGTATTTTTCATGCCGCTCCGTGACTGGGGTCTCGAGATATAAATCAAAACGTGGACCCGGGTAACCTTTGGTTGTGTATGCACAATATGGGTATCAAATGAAAGCTGTTGATAAGTGCTTTAATACGTGGTAATTTGTTATGTTATGTTATGTTATGTTATGTTATGTTATGTTATGTTAATGTTAACTCATTCTCTATATCCATACAAAATATCTATCAAACAAATAAAATTAAAATTTTCTTTTGAAAAATGCAACCATTCAATCAGTATTTTCTTATGACGTTATCACGTTAAACTATCGTCAGTAAACCGACTTTACAGACCACCTCTTTTATTATTAATTTTTTTATTATATATGAAGGAAAAAATGTATGGTAATATTTACCATATACCTTATAAGATATGTTGTATACTAATATATGTATATAAACATGCATATACATATACAATTTCGCGCAATTTTCAAAAAGAACAAATCTATATGTAAAGATGCATACAAGTCATATGGACATATCAAATATACGAATCTATTCCGTACGCAAGCAAATGTAAGGTAATGTGCTTGAACTGCAAGCGAGAGCGCGGAACGAACGACAAAGAGCACAATCGGCCCCCGCGTTCGGCAACGTTCGACATCTGGCTCTCTCCTACTTGAGTGAGCATATGTATGTATGTATATGCGCATATGTGCATATATAAATTCACATATTTGTATTTGCATATGCCTTCTTCCTGTGTGCATGGTAATGAACCATTTCTCTGTTGAGAATAGGACGATGATAGGAAAAGTAGGAAATGAAAGGGGGTGTTTCGAGTGTAATGTGTCTTGAAAAAGGCAAATCGATGATGTTGCCTTTTAGTGTTGTTGACTTATTAACGTCTGATGCACAATCGAAATTGAACATATCTTTCATGAATTTGATAAGTGTTTCGTCATTTTTCTCGTTTGCGTAAATGTAACTTGACCTATTCCATTGCAATTCCATTTACCTCCTCCTCCATATCCATACAAAATATCTATCAAACAAATAAAATTAAAATTTTGTTTTGAAAATTGCAACCATTCCATCAATATTTTCTTATGACGTTGTCACGTTAAACTATCGTCAGTAAACCGACTTTACAGACAACCTCTTTTTTTGTAAAAATGTCGTTATTGTTTTTTCAGTATTTTCTGTATTTTTACTATGTATTTTTACTATGAATACACCTCTTGATGCTCTATGTCCCACTAAGGATTGAGAACCAGAAGAAACGATCTTGGATTTGAGGATGGCGAACCTGCTGTTCTAACGAGTGGTGGTTTTGTTGGTAATTCAAATGAATTAACAAGCATTTGCGTCTACATGCGAAAGAGCTCATGTTCCAAGGCCACAAGGAAATGCCAGCAGAATTCAAAGTATTGAGGACGCTTTTTGATTGTTTCAAATAGTTCTGGACAGATGAGTTTCTAAATGTACGGGTTTAGTAATTCCTCACTTGTTTGAATGAGGCAAATGACAAATGAATTTATATGCTCGTCAAAAATATGTTGAAACGCGGTTCGTAACAGATGGAGCTGAATCGCGTACCGGACCATGGTAGTATGAATACATACCTCCTAAGTCAGGATAAGATAGATTATGTCAAATAATCCAAGATCGATGAGTGGAGAATTTACAAAGCTTTATTTTTTGTGATGTGTGGATTTAGAAGGATTTCATGTTTTGCAAAGAGGTAGCATTTCCCAAAGAGTAACGACAAGGAGAATAATTGAATAGTCCCGACGCGACCGACAACATTGCATACTTCATTATAAAAAAGTTGGGATTGACGGAACTTGTTTCCAATGAGCCCACCTTACCATGGAAGGATGAAGTGTCCAGAGGAGGCTTAACAAAGCACAGTACCAGCATGAAAAAGCTCCTCATAAAAAACCATCTGCCAGAATCGGCTTAAAACTGTAGGTCCTTCCATTTGTGGAACAACATCAAGACACGTTTCACCTTCTTACAAACTTTTATAAGGGAGTGTCAAAATCGAATGTCGCTAGTGAGCCAACCTTTAATAATTATGTCAGAATCAGAATCATGCACTTTAATGAAATATTTTAAACTTTCCTTTATATGCAATTCGATCGGATTCTCATATGCGTTTGAAATTGACTAAGTCTTGTGCAGACCATTGGCTCCACAACTACAGTTCTTCACTATGATCGATCATCTGCTACGCCTTTCCAGTTTTTGATTCCCATTTTCCGCAAGTCGACTAGGACCTCATCAACCCAGCGTTTGTTTGGTCTCCTTCGACCTCTCCGCCATACTGGCGCTGGGCATAACGTCATAAATACTTCTATCCTTGGCACTGCATCAAATGTCGTTGTAAGACTGTCACAAAATGTTCTGGGCAACGTCAATCATATATCTATTTTGATAATTCTTACACTACAGTTTATAGTTTTGCAGCTTGCGGACTGTGCGAGTTAATCGTGTGCCAAACTACAAGGTGTCTTCTGATGCTGCACTTGCTACAAAAAATGCTTTGCGTGGCAGCTTTCGGTGTTGACATCTCTAATATTCTGTGGCGCGATAAAAGAACAGCGCGTTTGGTATCTCCTTCCGTTGGTATTCAACAATTCTTGTCTCGAAACACAGATAGATAAAAGAACATAATCGCTAACTGGTCAGCGTGGATTTGATGGACGGCCGTATGGGGAGCAGAAGGGAAACAAATCGCACATTTTACCATATATTGGATATGGCAATGGGAAATGCGTATATTTTATATCACCGCCTACATAAAGGAGACAGACGCTTTCAACCGCCTGACTTTCGTAGTGAAGTCATTGAATCCATGTGCTTCTTTGGTTCTCTCCAGTCCCGTGGTCGTGGACGTCCATCATCACATTCGACATCTCCTGTATTACAGCGATCGATGTCGGAGAGAACCTATTTTCCAACAAATGATGTTCGTTACGTCTGAAACCCAGGCAGTTTGTATAAAATGTAAGATTCATTCACGCGATTGAGGTACAAAAAGTTTTTTTTTAAGTACCACAAACAAAAATAAACAATACATAAAGAATTAATATCCAATACAAGAAAAAATATTCATTTGAAAAATTTGAACGTAAATGCTAAAAGGCTTGCACAAGCTAAAATAAGATTCTAATAAAAAACGGACTTCAAATTCGTTCATTTTGACTAAAAATTTGTGTAAAATAATAAATTGACTATTAAAAAATACAAAAGCTAAACATTTATTTCATCATCTTCACATGCAAAATACTTATGTGAGTTACTGTATGTACAATTTTAAGATTTTAATCAGACTAAAATTTAAAAATCGAAGCTTAGGACTTCTTGAATTCGAAATTTCACCTTCATAGATGAGTAGCTCACAATACATAAAAACATAATGCCCACGTCTATGTCACTATCTTTGCCCATATGGATGTTATTAGCACTACGATTAACATCCGGGTCATACCTCCACAATTCCATTTACTACCGTAAAAACCAGAACAAAATGTGTACAGGATTGACATCACCAGACACCAGGTGCAATTTAAATCGGTAAAGTGGCGCCATTGGGTATTAAGGTCTAGACAGTCTAGAATGGTAAACAGTTGAAAACATCGGATAGAAATAGGGAAATTCCCAAATTGTCTGTTGAGCAAACATGTGGATTGGATTATCGACACGTTTAGTTCTACTCTCATTGATTCACTGGCTAAGTCGCAGTAAGCATCCGTAAGACCGTTTGCCACACATTGAGTTGTTGTGACTTTATGCTATACCTACTGAATGTTGCATGACAACACTGAGCCCTCCGCTGACTTTTGATCTTTTGAAATATTTTTGGTGTACTGCGATTTTAAGTGAAAATTGGCATTGAACGAGTGCATTTTAGCATGAACGCAGTTTGATAATTTTTCTGTCATTTCTCATTTCTTAATAACGCTCATGTAATTGAATACTCAATTAATAAAAGACTTTTGATACCAACCGTGAAGTGGTCTCCACCATTCGTAGTCTAAACAATTAAATGCATGAAGCCAGGTATTCAATGCTTTGCAAACTCGTTCATTGTTTTTCAATCAATAATTTAGGTGGCATAGTAAGAATGAACCGTTTTATTTGAAAAGTGCTTTCTTTGATAATTTTGTATTCGTTGAATCTTGGCTGTATGAAAACTTTTTCTACTGTGAAATTTTTGACCTTAATTTGTATGATGTTTTCCGTAAAGACCGCGACCCTGTCAAATCTGGGTATCCCGGTGGAGGTAGTGTTCTCATTGCTGTTTGGAGAAAATTTCGGGCATCATTGGTAACATTGTCAATTCTGACACACTCATCGATCAGTTTTGTGTACCTGTTTATAGCTCATCTGGAACCGTTTGTGTGTGCATCCTACATACCGCCGACTAGTGCTGATTGTTTATATTTTGCACCCTTTGATGGTGTCATTAGCATCAATCATCGCTGGTGGCAGTCATCAGTATCTTTGGCAATTTTCATTTATGTTGCTTAAATTGGTCCCCACTTAGAAACTCGGCTGTTTTTATGGCTTCTAACGTAAATTCTTCAGCCGAAACTCATGTCATTGATAGTTTTTTAAGTATTGATTTTAAATAAACATTTTTTAAAAATTAGTTCAATAATTCACTCAGTTCTAATTAACTTTACTTTTTATTTATCATCTGGTCACATTGTCGGCGCTTGCGATTATTGTTGATGTTTGTTATTATTCGTGTGTTATTTTTCTTCAAGTTTGTTCTCCTGCATCTTTTCCTTCGAGTAGTCAAATCTTTCTCTGGCACACTTTTTTGCTATATTTGAGGTTATGCAACAAGATAAGGTACCCCTTTTGCAAAAAGGTCGTTATGGTTTCTTCAGTATTATCTGGTCTGTTTTTTTATACTATGACACCTCTATGGTTTTAATTCGAATTCAGTAAATTTTTATAATGTGTAAAAAGGTTTTCAATGTTCAGAAGAGTTGAGCGAAGAAGATTTAATATTCTTGCATAACCTTAAACGGAGTAAAAAATTAAATTTACTTTTTCAAAATATCAAATTTTATAAGAATCAATAAAGTTTCATTAGCACTAAAATCTTGTCCAATTGCCCTTTTTTAACCTTCTTTTGTTTAATAATACAGTTATTTTTTTCACTTACAGTTTCGGTAGTTTAAATTAAAAAAAAAAAGAAACAAACACCTAACTTAAAAATTTTCGCATTTTGGGTATAAAAAAGCACTAAATTTATGGTGAAGAGCAAATGGTTGGCAACATTGCACAATTCAGGTAATGTGACGTCACGCACTCTCTTATGGGCGCAATCTCGTTTCTATCATTCTTGGATGCAATGCATAATGAACCTGAAATTTGTCGACTAACGTACGTTTTTTTTGTTTTTTTAGAAGGAAACTAGTTTACAGATGGACAGAGGAGGTCAAACTACAGCTCAAGGCTAAAGTCGGTGAAACCGATAGGAAACAACCCCAAAGCGTTGGAAGTTACCTTTGATAGTTTGCTCTTATTTTCTGCCCACAAAACCGCAATTGCTACTAAATTTCAAAACCACAACAAGGCCCTCAAATCGCTAGACGGCAGTACTTGGGACAAGGATAAATAAATGTTGCTGGGGACATTTAAAACAATTGGCCGGCCGGCTCTAATTACGCGGCGGCTGTATGGTCGCCTGGATCTAGTGATTCGTAGTGGACAAAGCTCCAGATATGCCAAAACACTACTGTCGAAACAGCAAGTTTTCTGGACCTACCGTTAAATGAGCTAGACGAAGACGACCGGTAACTGCATTGTACTGAATAAAAATATTGAAGTGATATGACTAAAGCAACTAGAACGACTAAGGTTTGCTTAAGAGTACTCATGGTCCTCTATCTCATAAACCTCTTTCGACGGCGGAGGGATGGCAACTGAGTACCATACGTTTGTTTGCAAAACTTCAACCGACAAATTAAAAGATTTGAGAAAATTGCTGATTCGAATGATGATGCTCCTATTCTTCGACGATGGTTTAAAAAGTTCCTTCTACTTACAGTTTGTTTTAGTCTGCATGCGGAAAAGCGGACTGCAAACTCAGCTATGAGGCTACAAACAACCGATAAGCTCACCTCTAGAACCTCCACGCATAGCTCGATTATTGGGAATGCCACGGCCAATTCAGACTATGTGGTTCCGGCCAGCCAGTGTAACTTAACCTAAGCTAACGTACAGTTTGCTTGTCAACTTTCAAAAGTACGCACTCTAACGAGCTGCCAAATAGTGGTGCTTTGGATGTCGTGTGAAACATACGAGTAAATGGAATAATGTAAACACTATCTCATATGCTAGTTAACAATTTTACGAATTTTTGTGAAATTGAAAAACTAACACACTGATCAAACTAAAGCTTAAAAAATATGATAAGGACTCTTCACCTCGTTTCATGCGCTTCGACAATCGACAACAAACGCAACCATTTGACAGCGGAATATTACAAATTTTTCACAACAGTGAAAGAAACACACATAAACTCATCCCAAATCAGCAGATACCCAGAAATAGTCGAGACAGTCGAGTTATCGTGGTGAATCGAAGTCGAGGCTAGTCAATTATGATGACAGTAATTCACATCGATTAACATAAAAGGGATAAAACAATCATCAACATACATTCATACTTACATATATTTTACATATTCGATCAAACACGATTAGACGCCGCTTTGAAGCGAAAATAAATGCATTTGACTAAGAAAAAGATGTCTTCCACCAGGGCCATGCATCGGTGCACAAGTCCTCAATCCCAGTGGTGAAAATGCATGAATTAGGTAACAAATTACTCTCTCACTCAAAAGCAGATGAGACCTGACTGGACGCAATTAATGCATTTGAGTTCAGCACTGAATAGCCACAGTATTTAGATAGAGAAACAATAGAGTTATCATTCAGCATGATAACCTTCGACCCCATGTCGCAAAAGGGGTGAATAAATGTTTAGAAACTTAGTTTACTCGCCGCACTCTCCAGACGTTGCTATTTTCGATCACCAGTTGTTTCGCTCGATGGCAAATACGCTGGACGAAGCGTAAATACGTAATAACTTTTTTAAAAGAACGACCTAAATTTAAATAAATTCGACGGACGGCACAGTTCTACACCTATTAAGTTTCTTCAAGGCATGAAAGAAATTACTTTTATTTTTGATGTTTGCTTGTAGATGTTGTTAAATTCTCTATATTTTCACACATACTTACCCATGTTTACACATACACTCCAAATTCACTTAAATTCAGTTCATACGATTTTTCTACCGAATTTGTGGTCAAAGCTGTAATTTGTATTCAAATTACGCAGAAGCAAAAAAGGATAGCCGTGTATTCACACGTGTAGGTGAGCGCAGCCCATGCGAACCAGTAGCACGCCTGTCGATCAGGTAAGGCGATCGGTCATTGCCAATTCTCCGACCAATATTCATCGTCTCTTGCCATTATAGGCCCAGTTTAGGGCATGCAAAGTGGCATTTGAAAACACCATCGTTGAGCGGGGTTCAGATGCGCAGATGATGAGTACCGAACACCAACGAATGTGAATATGCAGTTCCTGCTAGCGAATGCGTAAGTTGCCTAATAACACTCCGATAGCCATAACAACGTCATCACAATCAATTCAACCACAGCTCTGGCAGATCGCCGTCAGAACCGGGAGCCGTAAGCAACCACAAATACTTACACACATGTGATACCATGCGTGTGTGTGGATTTACGGCTTGTACACCCATAAGCAAAGCCTGAGAAAGTTGATTGCCTGCGTCCCACCTTGCAACTTGAGCCCCCTTTGAACCAAAATCGATGTTGAGTGATTATGGGATGTGCAGCAGTCGCAGTCGCAGTCGTATTCACAATGAACGCAGTCTTAAAAAAGCATCGGCGCTGGGTGTACAACTTGCAACATACGCAAATGCATAAAGACCAGAAGCTGTTCGTTTTATAATTACAATCAATAAAAAAGGGAGTTACGCCATTTGGCAATGGACCGTAAAGTTATGTGTGTGTGTGTGAAAGTTTGTTGCAATTGCCGGTGCCAGCGATCGGGTGTATTTGACCACTGGTTTGAGGACTTAAAGCTCCACCTTTTTCAAGGTAAATGCTGTCTCATATCTATTGAGGCGAATGCGGTTATGTGTGAGTGCCAGGCGAAAGTCCACCTGTGTTGGTGATTGTTCTTGCCACACAATTGAGTTGTAATGCCGGTGCCTCATTTGTGATCCGAAGCGGAATATTCGATCGATACTCTGGTGTATCGATCGATTATTTTGTTATTGCTGAAATGCAAATTCTTGGGCTTCAGATGGAATCAAACAAGCGAATCAACCGAATCGGATTTATCACACCATAACAAAATCTTGCGTGGAATACGTCAAGTGATGCATTTGTGTGTGTGTATGTGAGTGCAGAAGAACATGTGGGCTGCTTGGGGATGCGGTGGGTGTGTGCTCAAATCCGGGTTTGGTGCTCAGCTTGACCGTTAATGATAAGAGTTGTTGCTGTAATGCGCAAGTTACGCTGGTGTTTTTTGTGTTCTTTTACGGATTGATTGGCTGTTTTGGCCTGACTTGCGGTCAATTACAGTTGTGGCTTCTGTAATATGCGGCAAGAATAGCTCGCTGAGTGGGGCGTGTTCGTTCTGGCTTAGTGTTTGGGGGTTTATTACGGAATTAAGGAAAAAAATGAAATTGAAAGGAATGATTCTCAGGCACTGCACCGTTTTTACACAGGTACGTTTGGATGTTTATTCGTGTATGCACGTAACTAAAACTTATGCTGCCTTAAAGTGGTGGGAAAATTTTGTTTCAGATTGTGTTTTTGGCTTCAATCGAGGTCCCCATTTGCATTTAATTAAAAGAAACTGCCATGTGTGGTGAACGCCGATTTCAGAATTTTGCGAAAACCATGCAATTTGGTTCATATATTCACAGTATATGTATGTGTATTTATACACGCACACATGGTGCATATATTTCAATCTCAAAAATTAATATACTATATTTCTAAATCATTTCAAAATTTATTGCTTAGAAATACGGAATTATTAGTAACTTTGTTAGTCAAAGATTTTCACACTGATAGATAAGTAGATAGACTCTGAAACTCAATTAAGAAATGTACAGGGTGTTGAAAAAAGAACGCTTAATATTAAAGCAGCTCTTCCTATTTGTGGTGTGTGTTTCGATGTTGCCCACAAATAAAGGGACCTACTTCGAATGGGAATTGGTTTATTGTGATGAGGTAACAGCATGGGCAAAAAACACCAAAAAATCTTAATTAAAATTGGCCCGTAAATGAACGGTTTTGAAGATAGGGTAAATTATTCGTTTTTGGCTCCTTGCTAATTGGATAGTCTTATCAAGTTGATCGATGTTTTGTGAAATCCTTTTTTGTAGAACTCGAAGAAACCTATCCGTTGTCAACAGCTTCTCATCACCTCTCAAGAGAGTTTACAGACCATCGAGAGTAGTAGACGTACCAACTTCCAACAAGAGTTTTAAGCGTTCTTAAATTATTTTACTCACCATACGATAGGTGCTTTCCGAGGAAATTATCCGAGGTGGGAATTAGTGCTCCTCTTATTTGGAAAATCCTCCATGGGCGGTTGCTCTATCCATGTCATGTACAATGAGTGCAGCCCTTAAATTAGCTTGATTGACAACACGCATATTTGGGCCAAGCTCTATTGGAATCTGGATATAAATCACGTTTTTCTTTAAACATTTGGATGGGTAGTGTGGGCAACTGGAGTCTTAGTCGAGCTGTTTTACCAATACGAGGTGATTTTAGAAAGAGTTCGTACACCCTTTTGGCAAAGCTGTCGCGCCTGGTTGGAAATGGGAGGTGTGTACTTTTAGCATCCTACGTAACTTTGATTTTGTTTTTGCTTTGCTTGTTTGTGCACAATAAATAAATAGGTGACTAGAAACAAGGTTGAAAAATAACGACGTAGGTTTTTATTTCTTTTGTCAGAATTCTTCATATGCTAGCTGCCCATGGTAAGGTATACACAAACGAGCTACAAGACAGGCTCTTATTATTATTATCTTATAACTTCATTCAAGTTTGCTTATTATCACCTTCGCTATACATCCTTCCTCTTATGACTACAACCTTCTATGCGAATCTTCCATTTTTCGTAAGAGTGTTGAAAGTCTTCTTCTGTCAGCTCCTTCAGGAATTTGTGTTTTACAGCTTCAGGGAAATCAGTTTATCTTCTTTTACTGCAGATTGTACCTAGGGCAACAGATAAAGGCCAGCAAAGTTCGGCAAAAAAGCTGGATGGTCTAACACTGAGATGCTGTACAAATTCACACCTGACTGGAAAGCTTTTGCGAAGAGCACTCTATCACCAGCGCTTTATCACATACCTAACATAATACTCCACATCTACGGTATGGCCTGGAAGAAAGGAATACGAATTGGTTATGGTTTTATTTTTAAGTTGGATTCATGGCAATATCACTCCATTTTAAGCGCCACCTCGGCTTCGCTGGTAGTGCTTCAAACGTTTCGTCCGATTTGTGACGGCTCGGTCCACTATGTACGGTGTTATTTCGGCGATAGCTTCTTGGATCTCGACCTCGAGCTCGTTCAAAGTGATGGACTTGGAATCGCCGGTGCGCTACTTGCGAAGTTATTCTTGGGTACGAATTTTAGCAGGTAGGCGAGTGATAATGCGAAAACAACAAAGGATTGAACATTGAAAATACAGGCTGGCGACGCTGGAAAACCCTAAAGCTATGATTGGTTGTTACAAGTAATGAGGTAATTGTGCAGTTGTCACCTGCCCCGAATTTATACAAATGGAAAAAGGTTCAAAAACGCTCCGAGCGTAACCATAACAGTAAAAATTTACAATAGACTTATGTTGTCTGTCTGTGGTTTCATGTTGTATCTTGCACAATTTTACTATTATAAGAAAATTTCGCAATATGTTTTCACAGCTTCTATTTAATATCTTCATTTAAAAATGTTTTGTGTATTATTGAATATGGCCAAAATCTCTGTTTCAGTTTTCCTTTTACGAATCAACTGATTGTTCTGCAAAGTATTCTCGCTCCAACCGTTATATCAACATGGGCATGTGGGAGAAAAAGTTGTATTAACTATAGTATGGTTGTACAATCGACTTCCATGTTGGTCCAACGGTTGCATGAAAATTTAAATATTTTAAGTTTTGGTTTGCGGAGTTAGCGGTTGTACAATATGCTAGAATGTGTATACGCAGATTCTAAACAAAAATAAAAAATAAAAATAAAATGTAAGACAATAATAAATATAATAAAATTAAATCATTTTTGAAAAAAACTCTTTTGATTCCTGGGCCAGCATCTTTAGTGCTAAGAAACAGAGTAAGAAGCTTCCTGTAGAATTAGCTGCAAAGTAGTAACCCAACCCAGATGATAAAAACAATACAACTCTTTCATGAAAAAATATACATATGTATATAAATATTCTTACTAAAAAATTCATGTTCTTATTACTAATATTACGTATGTATACAAGTGCATGTGTACGTATGTACAAAGTATTGAGCACATTTTTTAGTTGTTAACCTCCCGTTATTTCCCTGAATTATGTAGGAACTCTAGTTGACTTTTGTTAGTAGAGTAGTAATGGGATAAGAGGAAAAGGAAAATTCTCAAGGAGCGTTTTTGTTCAGAATTGGGCTGAATATGAACTTGCGGGAAATAAGTAGAGAACTCCCGAACTTCGGTTTCAGTAATGTTGGGCCACAAAAGCTTAGTTCGGTTTCGGCAAAAAAGTCGAGCTTTCGCTGAACATTTCTTTACGGGGACCCGGTGGTATAGAAATTTCAAAAAATCGATTTTTCGTTTAGAAATATAGAATCTTAAGAATATACTGTGATATTTTATGCGGAAATTCCGAATAATATAGCTTCTACAGCCCACTAACTAGATAGAGAGCGGTCCGCGCGCTCTTGTACCTCAAACTTTAAACTCATTTATCTCGAAACGACTTTTTTCGGCCAGGTGTTGTCAAAAAAAAATATGTAACCGAATCGTGTGAAATTTTAAGATGTTGTTCACAACATCAATGGCTATCGCCCGTACTGGTATCATATTACTATTTCAATTATTTCGTATTTATTTCAATTATTTCATTTTTTTTTTTTGAAAACTGAAAAAAACCCCGATTTTTAGAGTCTCAAATTCTAAACCGCGCCATTTTTTCAAATTTTTTTATTCTGGTACGGCACATAGCTACAGTCATACTGATTAATAATTTTTTTTGGTTTTTGTGTTTCAGATAAACAGATGAACCAAATGGACAAAATTTTCCGGTAGGGTCAACTTCAGCGCCAATTTTAAAATTACTAAAATTAAAATTTTTTTTTTTTTCATTTTTGTATGTAAAAGAAGTTAAATAAATGGCCTAAAAAATTTAAATATCGTTTTTAATATTTTTATTGTAAAAAAAATTTCTGACAATAAATTTGATTGATTGAGCCCTTCAAAATAAATGATTTTGCTTCGGTTCGATTTCAGTTTCAACCAAAATCAGCCTTCAAATCTATGCTCAGCCGTTGGCTAGAAATTAGAGTTGCTCAACTTTGGCTATGTGAACGTCTTCATATAAATATAAGTATTCATAGTCAGCTGCCAATGTATGCCACACGAAAGCTATATGTAGACGGACCTTTAAGTTTTCAACTGGTTTAACTTTAAGTATACTTCATTATGTTCAGTAGTTTCGTAACATGAAATTCTTATAATCGGCATTAGATTTTCACAAAATCGAGTAAATGCTCTTAATACATATAATATAACTTTCAAGCCTATCTATTGCAAGCCTTCTGAGAATGCACCTACAAGCATATACCTATGGCCAACAACACTACTGAACTGTGTTATGATAGGTAGGTAGGTAGGTAGGGTGGTTGTCGCAAGATACACTTAGACCTTCAGCAGGTCCATTGTGATACCACTGGAGCTTATCCTTACTCTACGTGTTCCTTTTCAAACCATCCGGTTGCTTTAATAAACGAGCAGAGCTTCGTTAGTTTTAGATGGGCTATGTCCGCTACATCGGTTAGAAATGCTGTATCGAGAGTGCGCAGCCTTCTCATAGCTAGGCTTTCACACTCACATAAAAGGTGTCTGACTGTTTCCTCTTCTTCTGTATTAAGACAGCTTCTACAGAAATCGAAGTAAGGGAGTCCTAACCTTCTAGCGTGGCTGCCTATTAAGCAATGACCAGTTAAAACACCTATCATTTTTCTTATAGATTCTCTGTTGAATCGTAGCAAGATCTTCGATCGACCGCTGTTCCAGTTCGGCCATGTCTGTCTGCTTAGTTCGCATGTTGTGAGGTTTTGCCAGATTGTATTTACCTTTTTGATGGTTTCCCTGTCTATAAGTAATTTACAAGTGGCTATGGGCATGGGTATCAGCGCCTTATCCGGTTCGAGACCGAGCGTTGTACCGGTTCTTGCAAGTTCATCCGCCTTACAATTTCCTGCAATGTTTCTGTGGCCTGGTACCCAGATAAGGTGCACCTTGTAGCACTTAGATACGTCATCTAGTAGTTTAAAACATTCTAGAACTGTTTTTGACGAGTGTGTTTTTGATTCCAGCGCTTTTATTGCTGCTTGACTGTCCGAGTAAATGAAGACTTCATTTGCGGATAATACTCTCGTTTTTATCTCTTTAAGTCCCTCTTTTATGGCAGTGACTTCCGCCTGAAATACACTGCAATGATCAGGCAAGCGAAATGATTGGAATACTCCGAGTTTGTCGGAGTAGACCCCTCCGCCTACTTGGTTGTCTAGTTTTGAGCCATCTGTGTAGATGTTTAAGTCATGTATCTTGACAATGAGCCCGTTATCCCATTCCTCTTTGGAAGGAAATACTGTGACAAAGGATTTATCGAAATTGATGTCCTTGGTCCTACAGAAATCCGTTGTGCTGGGAATGCAGGGGAATTGTTCTAAAATTGAGGAGTGCCCTCTTTGGTACGTTCTGAGTAGGCCGATTTCTCTTAGTCTGAGAGTTGCTTTGGCAGCTGTTTGCTTACCGTACTGCTCTATTGGTAAAATGTTAAGAATAATATTTAGTGCATCTGTGGGTGTGGTTCTGATGCACAGACTGGCCATTCTTTGTACGTGTGCCATGGTTCTTTTGACGTACAATTTATCTAAAGCTGTGTTATGATAAGTAAATCCGAGATTCGCGGGAGTGAGATTCGTGAAGCAACGCAAGCGGGCACCATTTTAACGTAACTCTTTAACCTCGTCGTTGCATCTTAGCAACGACTTTGTTCGCTGCTTAACAATGGGGCATTTACCAAAGCTGTAGCTGATAATATCAAAAAACTATCTAAAAAAACTAAGAAAGTTCTGTAAAGACATTGCATCCGAATTCTTGCCTTCTTGGCTCTAAGAGGGAATTTATTAACTAAGTTACTTTCCCAGAACCAATTCTCTGCTGGAACGTTTAAAGCGTGGCGAATAGAATCTTACGGTATTTTTAGGATCATCTTACACTCCAATTTGAGGTTTGCGTATTGATTTTGTCTTACGTCTGCAAGAAGGTTTGAGTATTCGCAGTCAAAATACCTTCGGACGAAAATTCGATGTGTTATTTGTATTGCCCGGTCTATTATTTGCACTGCCCGCAGGTTCATATCAAGCTCTAGAATCTTCCGAACTCTGGAGCAATTTACCTCAAAATATGTTTCCTTAATTTTTTGTATTGAAATACTTTTATATAAAAAATGTATGAACGACGGTAGTTCGTAAAAAGAGAGTCGAATGCTGTTCGCTTACGAATGTGTGGCTTCGATCTCAAATTTGTCAATCACGTCAATACAAACTTGAAACGACCATATCACACGAACATCAAACCCTGCCACATTGCACTTAGCAAAGGCTAGGAGGAGAGCGACGATACGATACGATTGCAGCGGTGGTCGCGTCATGCAACTGGAAGCCGATATAGAAATCACCAATACTTGTACATGTACACATACACTCAATACATTAAATTTTTTTTTTTAAATTGCATGCTTCGTTTGACCAACCCTGCTGAGCAATTGGCGGCGATGAGAAGGTAAAGGACACCCACTTTAGAGCTTTCATTCATGTCATTTCCAGCAAATTTTATGTACCATATGAAGGTGTTCCACAGCGGAACTTCCACAAGGTACGTATGTAAATGTATGTGTGTTTGGCTTGTGGTGTGTCCTAAAAGTTCATGACATGCGAAGCCCGACGACGTAAATTATTATCGCAAATTTATTACCCCTGATGGCGTTTCCGTCAACTTCATGTGCTCGTGCGCAACGCAAGCGCCAGGGCAAGTCTTTGCATGCCATGTGATCGATGCTGACGCCATGGACATCCCACTTATAGTTGTTATTTACTAAATTGCATCGATTCAATTCTTAATACAACCACAAATTATTAAATCGCAAAAATTAAATGAAAGCAACCAGAAAAGTTCAACACTTTTTAATTTTTCTATTAAAACAAAAAAATCCTCTCATACACAGTAAATTTACTGTGGGAATTCGTAAATGTATACATATTTATGATACCAATTTGAACTGGTTGATATCGTTAAATTTGGAAAATATTTAAATAGTCGAAAGCAGAAGAAGGTAAGTCCTTTCGGGATGTCAACTAATAATTAAAAGCTACAGGAAGCCAATTCTTCGTTTGTGGCCACAAAGAACACACGTAATAATTTTAAGCGATTCTAGAAGCTCACTCCATGTTTTCGTGCACCCTCAGTTTGTGTGCACATGAATATATGTATATACTTTTGTATGTGTATAATAAAGGGTGATTAATTTAGAGGTACCGGATTTTAAATTGAAATAAAATCAGTAAAATTCTAAATTATTGGGAAATCTTTATTATTTTTATGTAGAATCATTCATGACATTTATTTTTTATAGATAATTCCTTTCAAATGTTGGCCGTAACTCGGCCATCCGTAAACAACAATTTAGAATGACTATCTGGAGTACTTCGGTCGGTATCTCGTGAAGGACTTTAGTAATGTTGGCTTCCAATGCCTCAGTCGAAGCTGGTTAATCCCCAAAACATTTCGACTTTACATAAAAGTCCAAAGGTGTAATATCACACGATCTTGGTGGACAATCCGCTGGTCCGAGGCGAGAGATAAATTGATCACCGAAACGACAACGCAGTAAATCCATTGCTTCACGGGCTTTGTGGCAAGTAGCGTCGTCCGCCGTCTTGTTGGAACCAAATGTTGTGGGGATTACGAACCTGAATTTTCGTTATTAAAAGTCGTTTATCACGGCGCGTTAGTGTTCGCCATTCACTGTTGCATTGGCGCCGGCCTCGTCTTTGAAGAAATGTGGGCCGATGATTCCTCCAGCCCATAGGCCGCACCAAATGGATGCAATGGCTGTTCTTGAATGGCTTCGGGTTGCTCTTCAGCTCAAATGCGGTAATTTCGCTTGTTGATGTAGCCATTAAGCCACCATAAGTTGGTATGTATAGTATGGTAAGTAGTAGGTATGGTAAGTATGATTTGTAGGCGTTGTTCAGGCGTAAGTATTTCCATGATAAAATGTCCCTATTGGAAAAAGTACCTCCAATCTGATCACCCTTTACATACAGGCCCTTTTTATATGCGTGAAGACGCTCCATGTGATGTTGTCATTGCGGTTAAGCGCCTTCGCAAATACCAATGTGGGCCTGAGTAGTTGCAATTGAGCTGCGCACAATTGCACCTTTCGGGCCCAACATTTTGTCTCCATGCACCAGGCATCGTCGGCGCGTTGGCCAATAAAATACAAACACACACGCGAATACATTCGCACATTTGTGTCTCCTGTTTGTACTCTTAATTTATAATTGACTCGCAATAAACAAATGTGGCGAAGCACCTCATGTAAACCTGTCCTCCCCGTCACCCTACCCCTGCCCCTGCCCCATTAATTCGTGCTGGATACATGTGCATCGTCAATGCATTGGGCCCGTACGTGGTGGAGTTTGCAGCGGTGCATTGATCATTTGCATCCTGTCGTCAGGTTCATTTAAACTGTAAGAACGTAACTGTCGGTGTTCCAAACAGTGGACAACAACCAAGCGACCGCGGCTGCCAGTTATGAATATGACAACAAGCAGCGCGGGGGTAAACGCAATGGGTGGACATAATCCTGCTGGGTCGCGGGCTTTTGCAATGTTTGTAGACGCCATGTGCTTATAGTGGACCATCGGTTGGTCGGTGATCGGATTGTTGCTGCAGGCGCCAATGTCTACAGCGCCACAGGGGTTCGCTTTGTGTCTTGTGCTGAAACGCTGCCGGATTATGTTTCAAATGCGCGGGGCAAATCGTACTAAGGAAGTAACTGCATGAACAAAAAAAGAAATTCATATCGTAAGTAATAATATCAACAGCGTTAACAGGTACAAAAATACCGAAGCCAAATTGAATGAAATGTCTGAAGCTGCACTTACTCACATGTGGCATGAATGAAATTTCGAAGGATGTGTATGTACGCATATAAACATAAGTACATAAGTACGCCCTATTATGGGAGAAATGCTTGGGCACTAATTGTTAAAGAGAGAGAAAGTAACAACTAAAAAAATTGAAAATTGATTTTTTATTGCAGAGTTGGAGTTGATGAAGTATGTAAATCAAATCTTGCACTCGAGTAAGCACTCATGTGTGCATGTGGAGAGTATATATGTGTGTTTGTATGCAAATTCTGTCATTTTAACCATCAAATAAAAGATTTCTGATCACAGTTTTCTTTTGAGCTTAAAAATTACAATAATTTCGTTGCGGATTAATAGGGACGAAAGGCTTTAGAACTCGCCCGTACCTCTATAAATTAGTCCCGGAATATACGTTGAGGTTAAAATCCGTTGCTAAGTTGAATGAGTTTAAATTTATGTGGCTGCTGGAAAACTTTGGTGGCCAAGGCAACGAACTGGCTGACGAACTGCAGTTCTTTGGAACGTCCAATTGAACGAAGCACGAAGAACGAATTTTATGGTCAAGCATAGCGGGAACAGTCAGGCATATCAAGAAACTGATGAGAATCATTGGTGCAAAAAACCCAGTCTTTTCTTAAAGGCCTAAAATGGTGGTGGTTCCTTCGTTCGTAAACAGAGGAGGAATGACCTGTGAACCTTGGTAGGACACAAATGCGGGCACAATCAATGGGGATGGTATGTTGTCACCATAGGCATCAGGCGGTTCAAGTGAAGACATCAAAAATCGCATCAAAAAAGCATCATGGACGGTCGGTTCGCTTCAACCAATTTATTTATTTATTTATTTATTTAATGTCTAACAAAATTCAGAACAGACATTTAAGATATAAATTTCGAAACGCACGAAATTGTGAAATGTCTCAACAGTTGACAATAAAGCTTTGGCGTACAACCGACCCGAATAGAGAAATTTTGTTCTGACCCTTTGTTCCAATTTGGGACCTTAGGATACATACCTATATAGGTACCATCACTGTGTACATCATATTTGGAGGAAGAGTATAGAACAAAACATTTCCGCTGTCAAAAATTCCTGTCTGAAATATTCAGATAATGCCGAGGGAGCTTTCTGGACCTCTTCACGTGAAAGATCGGACAAATCAGGCAACTATTGCCTTATGATTGGTTTAAAAATAATATAAATTTACAAAAAGTGAATGACGGTGTTGGTGCTGAATACTCTGTTAGTTATTATGAAGCCTTGATAAGACAGGTGTACCTTTAAAGTCATTTGATCCTTCAATTCTGAAGGAAAATTCGCTTTTCAGGATTTCTCCCTTGTTAGTATTTCAGGAGTGTTTCTAAGACTGGCATACAAAAATGGTCAATGGTTCGAATCTCGGTGAAACACCAAAATTAAGAAAAACATTTTTTCTAATAGCGGTCGCTCCTCGGCAGGCAATGGCAAACCTCCGATTGTATTTCTGCCATGAAAAAGCTCCTCATAAAAATATCTGCCGTTCGGAGTCGGCTTGAAACTGGTCCCTCCATTTGTTGAACAAAATCAAGACGCACACCACAAATAGGAGGAGGAGTTCGGCCAA
Organism: Anastrepha ludens; assembly: GCF_028408465.1. Lineage (NCBI taxonomy): Eukaryota > Metazoa > Arthropoda > Insecta > Diptera > Tephritidae > Anastrepha > Anastrepha ludens. The sequence goes on along the minus strand of NC_071499.1, from coordinate 2,674,435 downwards.
ACACCCAAAAAGAATGTACGCGCCAATTATATATATATATATATATAATATCTGGCATATGTTCGCACCGGCTACGACTTACACGGTCCTTTCGAGCAGTGTCCAATTTTTGACTACTTTTTTCAATAAATCTGCATAATAAATATAAATGAGCCCAATCAGCAAAAATGCCACTCAATTGATCATTTGGCTTCAATTACTGCCCGAGCTGTATTTTATAGGCATGCAAGCCAAGATGCTTACAAAGGCCAACAAGTTGAGAACGACAATGAATCGACATTACGGCGTCTTCTTCAACACTTCGGTCTATGAACTTCGCGAACAGATTTATTTTATTCAGAGTAAATTCCACAAAGTATCATAAATTGGAAGCGTTGAACGATTCATGATAACTTGCCAAATCTTGCTGAACAGAAATGTCAACACAGTTTCCCGTTCTCAGCTGCCAAACCATAGTTATCGATATCGATAGTTTTCATGCAGCTAAAAACACCCGATATATTGCATATATGCGAATATGTCTGTAGCTGTAGCCGAAAGGTTTGTGCGGGATTACCATTCAGTAGGGCCTGGGTTCGAAGCACACTGTGTGTTTGAAACGCGAAAAGATAGAAAAGCAGCTTTTCGATAGGGTCGTCCCACGCATAAACCGAAGGTTCCTCCATTTGTGGAACAACTTCTAGACGCCCCCGGCAAATTTTAGAAGGAGCTCGGCGAAACTCCCACCAAAGGATGTACGCGATAATTATATATGTAATAGGACTATGAATAAGTTCGTGCAGTTTTACAACAGATGGCGTAACTTGATTATTATTCCATCGATCCACATTTCCAAACATTCATTGGAGAGCTACTGTCGTAAGGCACAAACGTCAGTATAAGTTTTTTATTTGAAGCGTAAACAACAATATTTTTACCACACTTGAAAATGTCGAATTTCGTGCCAAATAATGTGTTTTTGCGGGGAATTCTTCTTCATTATTTTAATATGAAGAAAAAAGCAGCCGAAAGTCATCGTATCTTGGTGGAAGTTTATGGTGAGCATGCTCTATCTGAGCGAACGTGCCAGAAGTGGTTTGCACGCTTTAAAAGTGGTGATTTTGGCTTGGAAGACGAAGAACGCGAGGGTGCGCCGCCAAAGTTCATGGATACCGAATTGGAGGAATTGCTCGATCAAGATCCGGCTCAAACGCAAGAAGAGGTTGCAAAAACTTTGGGAGTTGATCAATCAACCATTTCCAAACGTTTAAAAGCCATGGGAATGATCCGAAAGGTAGGCCATTGGGTGCCGTATGAATTGAAGCCAAGAGACGTTGAACGCCGTTTTATGGCATGCGAACAACTGCTTCAACGGCACAAAAGAAAGGGTTTTTTGCATCGAATTGTGACTGGCGATGAAAAGTGGGTCCATTACGACAATCCAAAACGTCGGGCAACGTATGGATACCCTGGCCATGCTTCAACATCGACGTCGGCGCAGAATATTCATGGCCTGAAGGTTATGCTGTGTATCTGGTGGGACCAGCTGGGTGTTGTGTATTATGAGCTACTGAAACCGAATGAAACGATTACGGGGGATGTCTACCGACGACAATTGATGCGTTTGAGCCGAGCACTGCGAGAAAAACGGCCGCAATACGCCGATAGACACGACAAAGTTATTTTGCAACATGACAATGCTCGGCCACATGTTGCACAAGTGGTCAAAACATACTTAGAAACGCTCAAATGGGATGTCCTACCCCACCCGCCGTATAGTCCAGACCTTGCGCCATCCGATTACTATCTCTTCCGATCGATGCAACATGGCCTGGCTGACCAGCACTTCCGTAATTACGATGAAGTCAAAAAATGGATCGATTCGTGGATTGCGGCAAAACCGACCGAATTTTTCACAAAGGGAATCCGTGAATTGCCAGAAAGATGGGAAAAAGTAGTAGTAAGCGATGGACAATATTTTGAATATTAAATTTGTAACCATTTTACGTCAATAAAGTTTCAAATTTCGAAAAAAAACCGCACGAACTTATTCATAGTCCTATTATATAGGTATAAACTTATACATATATATAGACATATGGTGCATTTACAATATATACATATGCGCATATATATAGAGTTTTGTTTAGGTCCAAAATTTCAGCTGTTGCGTAGGTAGGTAGGCAGAGGTAGGCAGGTAGAAGTGGCAGTCGGTCTTTCAACCAACTCACTGAGACCGTTGCCGATCCATTATGATACCGCAGTAGCAGTTTACCTGCTACTCCTCGTTAAACCATTTTGATTTTAGTGTAAACCCATTGACCCAAGATCATCAACATCATTCAATAACGTTGAGCCAAAGTATCTAAAACTAGTGGCATGCCAAGCAGAACAGTGACAGAGAACATTTCTGACAGTCTCTTCCTCCTCCTCACTCTTGCAGTTTCAGCAATAGCCGAAAAGGGGTACGTTCAATATTTGAGCATGTCGACTTCGGAGGCAGTGGCCTGTGGTCAAAGCAACTAACTTAGGTACCTTTTTCCTTGACTGACTACGTAGCGCCTTTGAGCGTCTGCCATTCCATTTTGGTCATATTCGTTTTGTGAAAGCTTACTATTAATCTCATTTTATTAATTTTAATAATTTGCTTAGATTTCATTTCCTATGCGTTACGAAATCAATGATTTGTGCTCGACGCTACATGAAACTTAAATGCCTACGGAGCTGGGCATCAGCAGGCACATCTATTTGATAGCGGCATGAAAATTCGTTTGCAGGATAAAACGCAGCATAATTCGATGCGATAAACGTGCCACGCGGAACGTAATTATACATTTTGCTAACAATAATTGGTTTTATTTTGAACTTGCCTAGGTCTGACCTCACTCTATATCTACCAAGATATTTTTACACAAACCCCTCCTCTTTAGAATTTAACGTTCAGATACTTTCTTGCGTTTTTTTCGTTGCTAAAACGATGCGGTCAAATGTATCCAATTAAATTTTAATGTTCATACAAGCCTCCTTTTTCACTGCGATGTGCCACACATATTTATTTATGCGGGTTATTTGTTTACGCATATACATACAACTCCCACCCATGCAAACATATGTTTGCACCAATCAATACATGGCTATTGTGTTATTTTCTTGACTTTTCAGCATCTCAAATGTTATCGTTCATTGAAGCAGTTGACACGTTAATCTCATCTGGAAAATGTATTGGCCACGCAAGCCCCGTATCCACGTATTTATGTACATACAAGGAATTGAACACACCCGCACACATACATATAGGTATGTGGCGTACTCAAAAGCGCACTCAAGCAGCAAACATTACTGGAGGCCGAGTGGGCAGTGAGTGAAAAGCCTTTCTCTCCGCTTGACATACGGCAAAGGGTTGCCCAAACTTCAAAGTTTACTGATAAGAAGATTTTCCAGAGAAATCCTTTTTTTTTGCCTTTTAACTTTAGAATAACTTCGTTGGGAGCGGGGTGTGGGGATACCTTTTTTGGTCCATTACGGTGTTTCAGTTTGCTCAACTCAAAGGTGTTTAAGCTTTGGAAACGTTTGTATGTATACGTGTGTGTGCTTTAGTTTTAGGTTTTGTGTTTTTCACTACGCTTGTCGAAAGATTGCATTCGTATTTTGCAAAATACCCTGAAAGATTTCCTGGACTCTTATGTTGATTTTGCTCTGTTGATGCCTCTGTGCTTTGCAGAAGCCAAAGTTTTTGACACATCAGCAAAGCTGCAGCTTTTGCGTGCATTGACAGGTCGTTTGTCGATTAGCTGCATTGACAACTCAGCGTTCAACATGACGCAGCGTGTGAAGGCGGGAATAGGATTTGAGTTATTGTTACTGCCTTTGCTTGGTCATGTGATTCGGGTATCAAAGGCTTAATGGGGGTTTGTTTCGTTGGCAGCATCGGCGCTCCCTCTCGCCATCTCTTATTCATGGTGAATGGACAGGGCAGATAGATTGGTTTTATCCATTATTGAAAACGTACACATGCACACTGTACAAGTATATTGAAGTCGAACAGTTGAAGGATTAGTTTTCTTTCAATGTAATCTTGCAACTTTCATAGAAGATGAGGATGAATTGAGTACAAATACATAGTTTTGTTTATGAAGCAAATATGCAAAGTGGGAGGCGGCCGAATGATCTTTGTGATAAATGATCTAATAACGCCAAATAAACTACTAGAATGTGTTGTACATAAGTTTGTTTTATCTATCATTCATAGCAGGCATTTAGTTTTTGATAAAATCAATGGAAATCTCCTCTTAGTGTTCTTATAAAAGTTACTATTTTCGCACATAGCCATGCATTTGTATTTCGTTGTTCATTATGCGCGTATTTTTATTTATAAGTATTAGTTTAGGTATTTGGTCTAACTCCTCCTCTTATTAGTGGTGTGCGTCTTGATGTTGTTCCACAAGTGGAGGTACTTACTGTTTTAAGCCGACACCGAACGGCAGATATTTTTTATGAGGAGCTTTTTCCAGGCAGCAGGAGATTCTATAAGCGCCACTGGGGAGAATAAATCAGACTTCACTTCCTCTTCTTTTGGTGGTTGCAGAAAAAAGCAGTTTTGGGCCAGTTGCTGTTGTGCCTCCGCCCGCGTCAGTTGGTAACGCTGAAATTCCTTAAATAGTTGCGACGGCTTAGTTGTTTCTAGCAGTGAGCGTGCATTCCATGTTCCTATTCGTACAAAAATCATTTTACTTATTTGGAATTATCGAACTGCACTTCATTTGAAGGTAGCAAGTAGATGTGGCTTCTGTGGACTACCTGTTGTTAATGAACGCCTACTTGTAAAAATGAGGAATAAATATTTATTTATTACAAATTTCTGTATTTTGAAACTCGTCGTCTATTTACCTACTAAATCTATGAGTATATACGTTTAAGGCTTAGTAAATAACAGCTTTTCGTTCACAAGATGGCGAGTTGCTGAATTCCGTACCATTTTGCATTTCAGAGATTAAAATGGCTTACAACTTAATGACTTTTGGTTGAAAACAATTTGGACGAAATTGCGAGAATAGTTTGTTTTCAGAAAATGCAATATCACTTACAGTTACTACCTCTAGCAAACCTGTGCCATATTAGAAATATTTGAAACGTCTCACACATATGGAAACGACTCAAAAGCAAACGCGATGGATGCCGTAAGAGTTGAAGCTGAGTGCTGTGGAAAGACGATTCTTTGTTTGTGTACAGTTGCTACCAAGGCAAAAATAGAAAGGATTTCTATATAACATTTTAAAACTGAGGACAACACCTTTACGGGGTTGTATTTGTCGTATTTGTTGTATTCTGTAAATAGTGTTAATCACAGGAAACAGCAGAGGCGATTCTGGTTGAATGGCTTTTTGTAAGCAGTCCTTTTCTCATAAATACGGTTCCAAAGCAAAAAAAGTTAATTTTTGATGTCTCGCCAAACATAGATGAAATGCGCATTTTTGCGAATAACACAACGAACTTCAATGAAATAAAATTAGTTTTCTAAGGACCCAGATCTTGCGCTACTTGACGGCACTTTTAATTTGGCGATTTTTTCTTTTAATTGTTGAATAAGCAAATTTTTTGTTTTACCTCTTTCTTCATGCTGCGCAAGCTCTGTTTAGCTGCTTTCAGTTCGCGATTTCTACCGTCCTTTTCTAGTTGGTTTTACTTGTTTTTCGTTTTTTTTTTTAGCAAATCTATAGAACTTTTGGATATATGTAAAGGCAAAACCAAAATTTATGAAAGGCTTTTCGAGGAGTTTTTCGCGACTAACTTGCCTCGAAAGTTTTCGAAACACAACTACATATTACAATTTTCGATAGTTGTTTTTCGAGGGTGTAATCTTCTAAATTTCGAGGCGTTTAAGGAAATATCCTAACTACATAGGATATCCTGCTTCATTTAACAGCGACATTTTTTTTACTAATATATTTCTGGATAGAAAACCCGTTAGCCCTTTCAAGTGCAATGTTTGCTCCATGAACTTAGCGATGATGTTTGCTTTTTTTAGGCTAAATTTGGGAGCTAATATTTTAGGTGCATGACAACTATCGATATCGCTAACTATGGTTTGACAGCTGAGAATGGCAAACTTTGTTGACATTTCTGTTCAGTAGTGAATCGTTTAACGCTAGGAAAACCCTTTCAAATTGTGGAAATTTACTTTGAAAAAAAAAATAAAATAAAAATCTGTTCGCGAAGTTCACAGAGCACTGGCGGCATCATCGGTGCTTATTTCTTTCGAAATAGGGAAGAAGCTGCCGTTAAGGTGAATGACGAGCCCTATCGAGTCATGCTGACTGAATTTTGACATCGACGTCAAAATCACTTAAGCGGTTATTGCGCCAATCAAGAAGAAGAAGAGTCCTTTAACGACATTTGGTTCTACCAAGACGACGCAACTTGCCATATAGCGCGCATAACTATCGAATTATTGCAATATTCTGGCTAATATTGACGCCATACGGCCAGATTTATTGGAAAAAGTTGTGGAAAATGGGACTAATCGAATGGACCATGAAATTCATAGACGCGGCAGACACGTGCCGGAAATTATATTGCAAAAACAAATGCTATGAAATTATCTACCAGACGATAATAAAAAAAATAATCATTTCTCTATTATATTTTTATTTTAAGTTCTCAAGTTCTTAAAAAAGCACCTGATAGATGTCTAAATAGAATATATGTATAAGTCATCATCATTATATTGGCATTACAGTCCCGGGTGGACCATTTCCTCCTCTACAATACGCCTCCATTATTCTCGACAGCCCGCTTTCGCTCTATGTTGTGAGACCCTCATCTTTCGTATATGTCTACGTCTTGCAACCATCGCCGCCTTGGCCGGCCTCTCCTCCTTGCTCCTTCAGGATTTGCTTCAAACACTTCTTTGGTCGCTTTTTCGCTGCTCATTCTTAGGACGTCACCATTCCACGGTAATCTTTGCGACTTTATAAGCCGCTTTGCAGTTTTTCTCGCTATTGAAACACTGAGCTCGTGGTTATACCGTATACGGTATGTACCGTCTTCTAATTCTATTTATACCTATATTATCGAATATTTTTCTGGGATTTTTTTTTTCAAATCGCATCAGTAAATGAAGACTTCAAGTTTGATATGGCCAAAGTATACTCTATTAGGTGACTGAATATGGTCTTACGGATTTATGCTGAGTACTATGCCTAAGTAAAGGGTGGTTAAGTTTTAAGGGCCTGTGTTGATTTTAAAAAAGATACAATTTTTGTAGGAAATTATTGTCATTTCTCTTTATTATGATAATCCTGGTATGGCTCAAATGGCCGCCGCGGCACGCCTCCATCCGATGGTCCAAATTTTCGATGACGCTGAGGCATAATTGAGGCTCTATGCCGTTAATGTGCCGAATTATCTTATCCTTTAGCTCTTGAATTGTTGCTGGCTTATCGACGTTTACCTTTTTTTTTTCAAATAATCATTGGTTTTTCGGCAATCACTCTTGGATTATCATTCGCCCAAATGCGGTAATTCTTCTTATTGACGAATCCATTGAGGTGAAAATGTGCCTCATCACTGAAGATGAAGTGCGCGATATGCATTTTGATTTGAACGCCTGTTTTCATAATAAGCCTGAATAACTTTAGCGCGTTGCTCGATTGTTTATCATTCAATGGTTCAAATTGAGTTAATCTGAAATTGAAAAATGTCAAATGAAATGCACATGGTTCACATTCAACATCGGACCTTGAAATTTAACCACCCTTTTTTTAAACTCTTTATATAAGTAATGAGTGCGATTTGACACAATATGGCGGATGAAAAGGGCACTTTTTTCAATTGACAGTCATTATCTGAAATCTTCTCTCTATGGAAACTGCAATTAACCAGTCGTACTTTTTTTTTATTTATGTTTTACTGATACGAATAATCTGGTGTCCCAATGATTGTATCATGCGATGATATCGAGAACAGCGTGGTCGAATTTTTTATTTCCCAAAATAGTGGAAGAGAGCATTCGTTAGGTCAGCACTTTCGCACTTGCAATCTGAGGGTGGATATGGCGAAAGAGACGGAATTCAGGTTATGAAATCAGCGAAATTTTAAAATTCTTGATACCAATATTCGTTGCTGTTGACTACATTGACGATTTACTTTCGTCATGTCTCGTCATGCATTTGCCATGACGCCTTTTGAATTAAGATTGACCCTCCTTACACCATTGGTCACTGACATTGTTTCGATTTTAATGTTCACTGCTACTCACTATTTAGAGTTTTGCGATTCAAAGAAATCTGCCCACTACAAAAGAAAAATGCCCTGGTTAACTAAGTGACATTGACTTTGTGCAATCACATAAGTCGTGCACACATATGGGAAGGATTATGGCTGGTGCCACTCTTTTGTATTTGTATAGCACCATATATCAGTTCTCTAGGTGCTGAGAGAATATGAAATAATCCGTTTTGTGAAAGTCAGAGATGTGACAACAATAGACATTTTGAGTATTTTCCCCTTCTACCAAGACACATTTACGTAACGCAGAAAGTGTTTTAGATCGAGTGAAAATGCGAGTTTTGCAAGTTGGATTGTTTATTTGCGATAGAGTAACTTTGAAAAATGTTAGGGAAATAGAAAGTTAATCCTCGACTTTCATATTGAGTCGAACTGCATACTAGTTTTGAGTAATTTCTCGGATATATAAATACGAGTTCTCCACGGAATTGACCTTATTAGTCAACTACAAATATTAGTGGCAATTTTTTAAAGAGGATTTAATTTATTGCATAATTTTTGTTCATCAGAAATAGTCCGCTTAAAATGGCTCCTATTTTTGAATCGAATTTCTCAATACGCAAAATTCTTGCGAACAATACCACTGCAAAATCTGAAACATGGGATGGGAATAATCTATCGCTAACACCACCACACCCTGAAGCCATGACTGATTCAGGCGACGCGGGATCACCAAACAGCGAGCTATTGGATCAAAGACCTGCTTTTACCTTCAGTGCTTTGGTGTCCATGGCAATTCGGAGTAGTCCGGAAAAGCGTTTGCCATTGAGTGCAATTCAAGACTGGATCACGGAAAACTATCCTTATTATCGCAAAGACCAACACGGCTGGCAAAGTCAAGTGCGTCATACTCTTAGCACTAATTCTTGCTTTATCAAAATGCCGCGACCTCTGGACGACCCCGGTCGGGGAAATTATTGGGCCTTAAGTCCAGCAGTTGAAGGTATGAAAGTAAATTCCGCAAGTGGTCGCCTACAGTTTGATCAAAGCAGTGCTGCACGTGCACATTTTGCTATTCATAGCTATGGGTATCCAATAAATCACGTCATGGCCCACGGCGTAGCGATGAGCCATCCACAAGCACCCACCGCAGTTTACTTTCCAACGCCAGCCGAACTTGGACAAGCCCGATATGCTATGATGATGCAGGCTCTGCAAGAACAACAAGCGTGGTTTCTTTTTCATCAGCAAAGAAAACAATTTCTACAACAACAATTGATGCAAGCGCAGCAACAACACCAATTTAATAACACATATCATAAAATGTACCAACAAATGACATTCCACCAACAACAATGCGAGTTCTTGATGTCCAAAAAGTTGCCAATGTAAGAAAATCATTGGAAATATTCGCAAAAAGAGATACGTACAAATGTATGTATTAAGAAAATACATACGCATATTCATTTATATATAACCACTTTTTTTAAAATTAATTATTTTATTTTAATTAATTATTTTAATTCAATTAATTTATTTACAAATGTTGCAGTTTCAATATAAATAAAATTAAAAAAATAAATATATAAAAAAGCTTGCCCTTCAGTGGGTGGGTGAAAAAAGCCCAATTGCAGTTTTATTTACAAGTGAAGTTACATAATTAAGAACAACCCATGCCCTCATTCACAGAATTGTCTACAAATTTGTACAGTGTCGTTCATGCGCGCAAAACATTTTTCAAAGTCATGGAACTGTGGCGAAAAGATATTTGCGTCTCTTCCCACAACAACGTGCGAGAATGAAGGAAAAAGTAAGCTGGTATCAAAAAAGGGAATAATTTGGAGGTACAATTGCATTAATTCATGCGATTAATGCAGCTTGGTCACGTTTTCTATAATCCTATTATGACTTTATTCGAAATGTCATTTTCGAAGTAACTGCAAAAGTAATTGAAAGAAAGGCGCATTATTAAATAAAGTGAATAAACGTTTACAACAAAAACGTCTTTTTATCTCAAAACTTTCTCCATCCGCTTTAATAAAATGAATCAAAAATTGTCTTTTTTCCAGGCAAAGGTTTTAATTTAGCGGAGATTTTTTTAAGAGGATGTTCTTAGCAGTCACTTTTCTTAGAACATCATAATTAAATTATTTGCAAAAACTATATTATTTTTTTTTATTGACGACTCTGAAAAAAAATTGGGCACAATTACAAACGGAAAGTATTTGGCTTTATTCATGAGAATGGAGTATACGTATCTGTAGCGACTCAAATTCGCCCTTTGGAAATAATTTTACAAAAATTTGCTGCAAACAAGCGACGAGCCGATAGCTTATAATTTAATAGTTTTTCTTATTTATAGTATTTTATTTATTCCATTGTAATTTGGAGGATGGTTCCATGTGTAGAAGTCCACGCAAGTGGGGAAAGTTACTGATCGCCATTCACTTGGGAATGGCCAGGACGATTCTTCTGCATATGGTTCAAGCAGCTCACAACGGCCGGGATTAGCCCACGTATCCTCTGGGTAGCTTCCGAACACCCGTTCGGGAGTGAGCTAACGTGAGAAGGCGAAACATTCCAGGATAGCTGGTTGTGCGTTGGGTTTGGGACCCGCCACTTAAAAATCTCCCCCAATGAAAAGTTTGAAAAAGCCTCGGATGAGACCTCCCTATACTACGACCCCTGCAAACGAAATAAGGAATATGATTTGAGGGCATGCACCTGGAATGTCCGGTCCCTTAATGGGGAAGGTGCCTCTGCCCGGCTGGTTGATGTCCTCGTGAGAGTAAAGGCTGACATCACTGCCATCCAAGAGATGCGATGGACGGGGCAAGGTAAGAAAACCATAGGACCTTGCGACGTCTACTACAGCTACCATGTAAAGGAGCGCAAATTCGGTGTCGGATTTGTTGTGGGAGAGAGACTTCGTCGCCAAGTACTGTCGTTCACTCCGGTGGACGAGCGTCTCGCAACAATCCGCATCAAAGCCCGTTTTTTTAACATATCGCTAATTTGCGCCCACGCCCCGACGGAAGAGAAGGACGATGCGACCAAAGATTCTTTCTATGAGCGCCTGGAACGCTCCTATGAGCGCTGCCCCCGCCAGGGTGGGCAAGGAGGGAATTTTTGGTCCCACAGTCGGAAAATTCAGCCTGCACAACGAAACATCCGGTAACGGACAGAGGCTGATCGACTTCGCCGGGGCCCGAAATATGGTAGTCTGCAGCACCAGATTCCAGCATAAGAAGATTCACCAAGCCACCTGGCTGTCTCCTGATCGAAAAACACGAAACCAGATCGATCATGTTGTGATTAATGGAAGACACGCTTCTAGTGTATTAGATGTACGTACGATCCGAGGACCCAACATCGACTCGGATCACTACCTACAGCCAGAAGATTCGCCACTCGACTCTCACTCCTGCTCTCAGAGAGTACTGCCCAACAAACCGGCATCCACGAACAATAGAGCAACATTTCTCGTTCTCTACGTACCGCCGCCGAAGAAGAAATCGGATTCCGGCGAGCCCGAAAAAACAATTGGTACGACGAGGAATGTCATGCTGCCGCAGAAAGAAAGGATGCCGCCTATAGAGCCACGCTGCGATCGGGCGCAACGCGAGCCATGTGGGATCGCTACAGAGAGCAGAAAAAGGAAGAGAGACGTATTATCCGAAAGAAGAAACGAGAGGCCGATATACGTGAGTGCGAAGAGCTTGAGATGCTGGCCAACAGGAACAACGCCCGAAAATTCTACCAGAAAGTTCGGCGGCTTACAGAAGGTTTTAAGACCGGGGCGTTTTCCTGTAAGAACAAAGACGGCGAACTGGTGACTGACGTACAGAGCAATCTTAAATTATGGAGGGAACACTTCTCGAACTTATTAAACAGTGACAGCTGCGCATGTCACCGAGAAAGTGAAGATCCCGATACCCCAATCGTTGACGACGGAATTGTCGTTCCGCTACCCGATCATGACGAGGTGAGAATAGCGATAACGCGGCTAAAGAACAACAAAGCCGCGGGCGCCGACGGACTGCCGGGTGAGCTATTCAAACATGGCGGCGAGGAGCTGGTAAGGTTCATGCATCAGCTTCTATGCAAAATATGGTCGGATGAAAGCATGCCTGCCGATTGGAATTTAAGTGTGCTCTGCCCAATCCATAAGAAGGGCGATCCTTCAATTTGTGCCAATTACCGCGGGATTAGTCTTCTAAATATCGCCTATAAGGTTCTAGCGAGCCGCAGAACTTAATCGCTCAGGCACAATTTTTTATAAGAGCGTACAATTGCTGGCGTATGCCGATGATATTGACATCATCTTCCTTAACAACCGCGCTGTTAGTTCTGCCTTCTCCAAACTGGACAAAGAGGCAAAGCGAATGGGTCTGGTGGTGAACGAGGACAAAACGAAGTACCTCCTGTCTTCAAACAAACAGTCGGCACTGTAGACAGTTATAATGACTGTAGACAGTTATAATTTCGAGGTTGTAAAAGACTTCGTCTATTTAGGAACCAGCATTAACACCGATAACAATGTCAGCCTTGAAATCCAACGTAGAATCTCTCTTGCCAACAAGTGCTACTTTGGACTAAGTAGGCAACTGAGCAGTAAAGTCCTCTCTCGACGAACAAAACTAACACTCTACAAGACTCTCATCATGCCCGTCCTAACGTATGGCGCAGAAGCTTGGACGATGACAACATCCGATGAAGCGACGCTTGGAGTGTTCGAGAGAAAGATTCTGCGTAAGATTTTTGGACCTTTGCACGTTGGCAACAGCGAATATCGCAGACGATGGAACGATGAGCTGTATGAGTTTTACGACGACAGAGACATAGCGCAGCGAATAAAGATCCAGCGGCTACGTTGGCTGGGTCATGTCGTCCGAATGGATACAAACGCACCGGCTTTGAAAGTATTCGATGCGGTACCAGCTGGTGGTAGCAGAGGAAGAGGGCGGCCTCCTCTGCGTTGGAAAGATCAGGTGGAGAAGGACTTGACTTCACTTGGTGTGTTCAACTGGCGCCGGTTAGCAGGAGAAAGAAACGACTGGCGCGCTTTGCTAAACTCGGCCAAAATCGTGTAAGCGGTTATAGCGCCAATTAAGAAGAGAAGAAGAAGATTGTAATTTGGTTTTAAAAAAAGTTATTTTATTTTTGTTTTATTACAAAATATTTTTTAGAACATTCAGAGGATTTTATGCAAAACCCTCCGAAAAAAAGTCCTGGCCGCGCGTCTTGGTGCCGTTTGGAACCGCATAAGGAATATTTTTGTTTGTACTCCGAAATTTATGTATTTTTGGATCCGATATATAGTGAATCAAAAGTAAACTGCGACTCTTGTTTGTTCTGATCTCAATACGTTATAACTTGAGAGCAGTTCAGTTCAATAAATTTTCATAAGGCAAAAGCCAATATAACCTATTCAATTCCAAATTCTATTATAAATATCGGAAATAAAAATTTTTAAATTATTTGGAAGTTTTCCAGTAAAAGAAACATAAACTTAATTTTACAACTCAAACATAAAGTGGGACAGTAACGAAAATATGGAAATAAAGAAAAATGTATGAACTAATATTATATTTTGTAAAGTATCCCTTTCCAGTAATTACTGCTTGTAGACGTCATTACTCGAAGCCTTCTAGAGTTTTGCTGACATATCTTGGCATATTTTCCCATATCTCTTCCATGGCTGATTTTAGGTAATTTTTACCACTAATCTGCCAATGCGATTGAGATCTGGTCTCGTTTATTAAATGTTTAATCCTTCTTTTAATTTACATCTGAGTTAATTTTCGAAACTCTTCCAGTACCACTTTCCCTAAGAAAAAATTGGTTCTCGTTATATTTTTTCAATATATTAAAAATACTGTCGACTTGGGTTTTTCAAAATATCCACGGTTTGGCTCAAACTTTTCCCTTCGGAATGGTATTTCACCATAAGTTCTTTTAAATCACTCGATGTTAGTTAGCCGATGGCAAAATGTGCGAAATAAAACTTCTTCTGCAGTTCAGTTATGAAGGGGCTCCATTTTTTATTTGTTAGTTAAATAAACGGAGTTACCGTTAATAATAAAAAAACAGTTATGCATATGGAATAGTTAAAAATGAAATATATTCAAAGCAAATGATTTCTTACAAATTCGTGAATAATTTCTTTAAATTTTTTGAATATTAGTGACCCACTTTCTCTTTGGTGCACTTTATGCACCTTTCATTATTCCCATGAATGTAATATAGCTGATACAAATGTATACTGTAGAATGTATGCACCACATATTGATAATAAGTTCTGCTTATTTATTTATTAATTTTGTAATGTCAATCATTTTTTTTTATAAAAATATAGTTCATACTACAACAAGAACTATATAAAGCAAAGTTTCATTATCAAATAATTTTTATTCAAAATTAAAAATTTATTTTTGCTCGATATGATCACCTCTCGCCTTGACTATGACCTCCAGAAACGGATCGCAAGCTACTCGAATGTGACTTGCAGGAATTTAGGCCCACTCGCGGACAATGGTTTTTTTCAGCGCCTCGGAATGTTTTTTTTTTGTCATTCTTGGGTCTCTCGAGCTTTGTGAGACGGTGCCGAGTCCTGTTGAAATGTTCATGGACTGCCACCGAAAAGTTTGTCTGCCAATGGCTTCAAAGAAACCTCCAGAATACTTTCCCGATAATATTTCGCATTTGCCTTGACGCCAGGCTCGATGAAAACGATTGGAGAGCGCACATCTGCGGTTACAGCGGCCCAAACCATTATCTGTGGCGGGTGCTGCCTCGTGGTGGCCAATCGATGACTCAAATTCTCGTATGAACGGTTGGTCAAATAAACCCTATCGTTTTGGTAGTTTACGAATTGCGCAATTTGAAAAATTTTCTCGTCAGATAATGTTCCGAAATTGACCGCTTTCGGCCAAGCGAAGCAACTCCTACGCTCTCTCAAGTCAAGCTTGATGCTGCTTTGATGTGAGACCATGCGCCTTTTGGATCTTGTAGGGATTGACTTTCAGATTTTTCCAATATGCGGCGGAATCTACGGTCAGATACTTTCAGTTCTTTCGCCATTTACTTGGCACTTCGTCGAGGATTTCGCTCAAGTCGCTTCTTCACTTTTTGAACCATTTTACGTGACGTTGCAGTCTTTTGACGACCACCTCCATGACGTTTCGTGATGCTACCAGTATCATTGTAATGAGTAATGGTGCTATAAATAAAAACTTTATTTACTTTAAGGTACTCGAGCTCACGAACAATCGGTGATTGTGATTTTCCAGCCAAATATAATGCAATCACACTATTACGTTTGAAATCCATTACTGATTTTTTTTTTTGCGTTTACTCTCGGCAAAATGCGTCCGCGTGCTTGAAACAATATTCGGACTGTCATTTAGCCAACTAACAGACAGCTTACACTTCGAGTGCTGAACCCTGTATATAAACATTTCATGAGCCTACTTCAAATTTTTTTAGAAATTGTGAATAAAAAGTTTGAACTTTGTAAGAAACTTTGCACGAATTTTTATACGAAGTGTGAAACTTTGCTCTATATGGTTTTTGCAGTAATATGAACTATACTTTTGTATAAAATTAATTAAAAAAAGAAATATAAATAGTCAAAGCTTATCAATATATGGAGTACACTTTCTTTAGGTTACCGGGAAAACCGTCCTAGAAATTTGAGGACATTAATATTTAAGCCATTCCTGATTAATTTGGTTGTGTGACATGATATCCAAAACTTAACCGTTTTTTAGATATTTGACTGTAAAATTATTAAAAAAAAATATTTTTTTTGTGCTTCTCACTATTTTTACATTTTAGTTCTATGATCTGTTTATCTATAAAAAAAATTGTTTAATAATCTTAATTTTCTAATATCTCGAAAACAAACACATTTTCCCGGTAACTCTGTATAATCGCAACCAGAATGCACGTTTATCGTTATTATTATAGTCCACCTGCGACTTGGGAAAAGTGTCTTGTACTGCTCAGCATAAATCATATACATACAAATGTACGTACGTGCATCCGCCTAAATTTAGTATATACAAATGTAGCTAAGTGCTTGCTCATTTCTCGCTACATTTATAGTTACTGAAACTGCCTTTTGATGACTTCATATGCACGAAAAGTTGATGGCGGTGTTATCGGCGCAAAATTGTATTCTACCGCTTAACCTTCGATTTGTGGCTTTTTCATTTCCTTTTTGTCGTATTTCTTGGCGGACTTCTTGATGAACTTTGGGACGTCAAAGACGCCAGCATCTACATATAGCTTGCGGCACAAGTTTGAACAAATCACAAAACGTCAGCTAACATCAACAAAACCAGTGCGGCTACGAGTAAATCACAAGCATCACAAACGTGAGCGACTTCCACTCCGACAAATGAACTGGTTTACTTTTGAAAACAGAAAATTGTATTAATGATGGCTTGTCAAATGCCCAATGTCCAATGCCCAATGCCCAACATCTAATCATGGCAGACATTCAGCGGCAGCAACTAACGCTTGAAGAGCGTACCGCCACAATATATAAACCTATAATTAGATCGCATTAGTAATCGTAGTGTTGGGCTCAGCTACTCTACCTATTCGATTTGGTTTCTGCCCGACTGTTTGCTTTCCCTTAGCTCACTTCCGAACTAAACCATAATCACACAATAATAAATAGCTCGCGAAAATCAATCCATGCACAAGTAAATACCTAATTTAGTCAAAGCCGACACATTTCTTTGGGTATTTATGTATGAGCGTGAAAATCTGTTTATATATTTATGTGTACTTATGTATGTATTATGCATTTCGGATCTTTGGAAAATGCTGCAAGCAGTAACGCTGATCAACCTATTTGTTTGACGTTGTGTGTTCGAAAGAGCATAGGTTTATGAATAGTTTTGCATATACAGCAGTAACGCGATTTAAATGGCTGCATTCCTTTGCAACGGATTTGCAACCGAACAGTAGTATTTAAGCGCATTACCGGAAAAACCACGAGCCAAATAAACTGATGATTTCTGAGTCCTCTTAGGACGAGCTGGAGCCAGGGATGCCATTTTGATATAATTCCAGCAAAATTGGTAACTTTTACCTTCACAAATTTGAGTTGGTAAACGTGAAAATACAGAAGAAAGAGAAACGATAAAAAAGCAATTCAAAGAAATATGCCCGAAAATTTTGAACTAAAAGTTCTAAACGCCATAAATCCCAGATTTATAATCACCAATATGACATTCAAACATGAGAATGATGAGCGCATATAAGAAAATAGAAAACCAATTACAGTTGTAGAAAACAGTTACTTAAAAATGGTTCAACAATATGAAGTGAAAGGAGGAAATACTCAGTTTTTCAATGCTATAATTGAAATAGATTTCGAAACCTTCCCAAAAGGAATATCGCTGAAAAAAATTAGTGTCACATGGGTGGGGTGTCGAGCGCTTGATGGTACAGAAATTTTATGTTGTTTCAAATGCAAAGGTTTTAATCATAAGGTCGCTGAAAATAAACTGTCTTGTTATTGAAATGATGGACAGAATGAAGAATTTATGTAGTTGTCGTAATAGACAAAAATATGAAATTTATGAGTACGTCGAACATACGAATATGCAAGCAATTCGGAAACAAGATTGGTTTTCTTAAAAAGATGCGAAGTAAAACCGGCACAATAATTGCAATAAATATTTAAAATGTTATTATTAAGCCACATTTTTAATATTTGCAACCAAACACAATTAAATATATTAAAATAACTACAAAATAAAGGGATGGGATTTAACATCTACAGACCTGACAAAATAATGCATGAAATGCGAAAATAACGAGTTTTCCAATAAGAGGTGTTAGGTAGGTAGGGTGGTTGTCGTAAGACACACTTAGACCTTCGGCAGGTCCATTGTGATACCACTGGAGCTTATCCTTACTCTACGTGTTCCTTTTCAAACCATCCGGTTGCTTTAATAAACGAGCAGAGCTTCGTTAGTTTTAGATGGGCTATGTCCGCTACATCGGTTAGAAATGCTGTATCGAGAGTGCGCAGCCTTCTCATAGCTAGGCTTTCACACTCACATAAAAGGTGTCTGACTGTTTCCTCTTCTTCTGTATTAAGACAGCTTCTACAGAAATCGAAGTAAGGGAGTCCTAACCTTCTAGCGTGGCTGCCTATTAAACAATGACCAGTTAAAACACCTATAATTTTTCTTATAGATTCTCTGTTGAATCTTAGCAAGATCTTCGATCGACCGCTGTTCCAGTTCGGCCATGTCTGTCTGCTTAGTTCGCATGTTGTGAGGTTTTGCCAGATTGTATTTACCTTTTTGATGGTTTCCCTGTCTATAAGTAATTTACAAGTGGCTATGGGCATGGGTATCAGCGTCTTATCCGGTTCGAGATCGAGCTTTGTACCGGTTCTTGCAAGTTCATCCGCCTTAGAGTTTCCTGCGATGTTCCTGTGGCTTGGTACCCAGATAAGGTGCACCTTGTAGCACTTAGATACGTCATCTAGTAGTTTAAAACATTCTATAACTGTTTTTGACGAGTGCGTTTTTGATTCCAGCGCTTTTATTGCTGCTTGACTGTCCGAGTAAATGAAGACTTCATTTGCGGATAATACTCTCGTTTTTATCTCTTTAAGTCCCTCTTTTATGGCAGTGACTTCCGCCTGAAATACACTGCAATGATCAGGCAAGCGAAATGATTGGAATACTCCGAGTTTGTCGGAGTAGACCCCTCCGCCTACTTGGTTGTCTAGTTTTGAGCCATCTGTGTAGATGTTTAAGTCATGTATCTTGACAATGAGCCCGTTATCCCATTCCTCTTTGGAAGGAAATACTGTGACAAAGGATTTATCGAAATTGATGTCCTTGGTCCTACAGAAATCCGTTGTGCTGGGAATGCAGGGGAATTGTTCTAAAATTGAGGAGTGCCCTCTTTGGTACGTTCTGAGTAGGCCGATTTCTCTTAGTCTGAGAGTTGCTTTGGCAGCTGTTTGCTTACCGTACTGCTCTATTGGTAAAATGTTAAGCATAATATTTAGTGCATCTGTGGGTGTGGTTCTGATGCACAGACTGACCATTCTTTGTACGTGTGCCATGGTTCTTTTGATGTACAATTTATCTAATATGCCGTATGTTAGGATTGGTCTGACAATTGCCGTGAAAAGCCAGTATACGATAGATGGGGAGAGACCCCAACTTAGTCCTATCAGCTGTTTACAAGAGTATAGTGCTATTGTCGCCCTTTTTACGCTATCTTCGACATTTGCCTTCCAAGTTAGCTTTCGGTCTAGTATTAGACCTAAGTAGCGGGCCTCATTACTAAATGACAGTGCCGTTCCACCTAGGGTCGGAGGAGCTATATTTGGAATTTTATGCTTCCTGGTAAATAGGATGAGTTCAGTTTTGTTGGGGTTGACTCTTAGCCCATTTGCTTTTGACCAGTTTTCAACCATGTTTAGTAAATCTTGCATGACTTCTCTAAGTGTATTGGGGAATTTCCCTCTTACTACCATTGCAACATCGTCCGCATATGCTACGACGTGTTGTCCTCTCTCCTCTAGGCTCTTTAGCAATGAGTTTAGTGCCAACACCCATAGGAGAGGGGACAGCACACCGCCTTGAGGTGTTCCTCTGCTAACTTTTTTCTTGATCTCTGAGGCCCCTAGGGTTGCGATCACAAATCTGCTCAAGAGCATGTTTTTGATGAACTCAACCAGAGCGCCAGAGATCCCGAAATCCGTCAGTGCCTTTATTATGGTATCCGGTAGGATGTTGTTGAATGCGCCCTCGATATCTAGAAAGGCTACCAGTGTGAATTCTTTATTATACATTGACTTCTCGATTTCTGTAACAAGTGAGTTAAGTGCTGTTTCAGTTGATTTCCCTTTACAGTACGCATGTTGTGAGATGCTGAGCTTATTAGGGCTGATGTTAGCCTTAATATGCTCTTCTAAAATTCTTTCTAATGTTTTTAGCAGAAAGGAGCATAGGCTAATTGGCCTGAAATCCTTAGGTGTTGTGTGTGAACTTTTTCCCGCTTTAGGGATAAAGACCACTTTTACCTCTTTCCATACTGATGGGACACTTTTCAGTTTCAGAGCAGCCTTAAATATGGCCGTCAGTAACTCCATGATGTAGTTGAGTGAATGTTGTATTTGGGCCGGGAATAATCCATCTGGGCCCGGTGATTTAAATGGTTTGAACGTGTTCACTGCCCAGGTTATCCTAGTTTCAGTGATCATTTCTTCAATGTCAGAGTTTGGTCTTTCTGTACCATTGTTGATTAACACGTTAGATGATTCGTTGCTGGGAAAGTGTGTGTCCACTAGCAACTTCAGAGTTTCATCACTCGAAATAGTCCAACTCCTGTCCGGTTTTTGGAGGTATCCGGTGGTATAGTGTTTTTTTGAAAGGATTTTACGCAGTCTGGAAGCCTCTGTGGTTCCTTCGATTTCTCCACAGAACGTTCTCCAACCAGACCTTTTCGCTTTCCTAACTTCTTTTTTGTAAATTTTTAGCTTACTGTAGTAGCAGTCCCAGTCTTTACTCTCTCGTGTCGCTTTCGTTCTATTAAACTGTCTTCTGCTGTCGTTTCTTAATGTAGACAGGTCTTCTGACCACCAGGGCGGCTTTTTCTTCCCCTTATACTTAATTAAGGGGAAAGCCTTGTTTAGCGCAGTTCTACAGACCTCCGTAAGGATTTGTACGTGTTCGTTCAATGATTCTCTATCGTCAATAGTAATATTTTGGGAATTTGGAAGTCTTTCTTTAAGTTCCCGTTTATATATATGCCAGTTGGTCTTTTTCAAGTTCCTGCTGGCGGGCGGGGCCCGTGAGTTGTTTCCCCCAAATTTTATTTCTATATAGCGATGATCGGAGTAAGAGTGTTCATTCAGAACCCTCCACTGCGTCATCTTTAGGTAGAGGGTTTGACATGCTAGCTTAATATCAAGAACTTCTTGTCTATTGCGCGTAATAAATGTAGGTTCGTTGCCTTTGTTACACACTAAAAGCTTACTACATATAATATAATTAAAGAGAGACTCACCTCGTTCGTTTGTATCCGAGCTCCCCCATACGGTATGGTGGGCATTGGCATCACCTCCTAGGGCTAGTTTGCGGTTGTGTGCTTTGCAGTCTTCCACAAGGCTTCTTATTAGCGGCGACGGCAGTGGACCTGTGTCGTCTCCGGCAAAATAGAACGAGGTTAGCCAGATGTTGCTTCCGCTCACTTCCTAGCTAACCGTCGTAGTATCTGCGTTACTGAAATTTTGAATCATATATATATTAAGATGTGCTTTTGCCATTATGCGTGCTCTTTTAGTACCTTCACAATTGGTCTTGTATACCTTATACCCTGATGTCCTCAGACCGCAGATTTCGCCATTCCGTACCCAGGGTTCCTGGATGAGGACTACGTCCGGCTGATCTTCTGCCATACGCTCCAGGAGGGCAAGACAGGTTTATCTGTAGAAGATGCATCAGCTGTTAGCGTTATGTCTGGGTCTTCTTTGCTTTTGCATAAAAGTTCCCTTTCGGAATACTTACGCTGTTGTGTGTAATACTTACCCTCCCGTTCGAAGTACAGCCTCCCTAAGCCCATTTCTGAGCCTGAAGAGGCGTATTCTTCTTCGGTGGGCCGGTCGTCTTCGCTCATTGGCTATGTTTCGCTCATGGGTTCTAGTTCGCCCATGGGCCTTTCACCTTCCTTAGTGGCGAGGAACTCAATTGCATCCATGTCGGTTTTATAAATGTGAAGCTTCACCTTTACAAAACCGTATCTCAGTTGCCCATCGCATTTCGCTAATGGTTCGATTGAGTTCTCTGTGAGGAGCAGGAGAGCCTGCATGGTGGCGCGCTTCTGCTCTTTCGATTCTTCCGCGCTATTTTTGTTGGTAAGAGTTTTGACATACCTCCCTTCCTGCGTTGGGATGTCCGGATTGCAGACCCGAATGAGCTTCATAATCTCTTCCGGGTCTTCGACGGTTGAAGGTAACCAAACCCTTGCTCGCGGCCTGGACGGAATATCCTTCCTGTCCACGACCACTAGCTTGGCATTTGGGTACACTTCGCCGACTTTGGAGATGGCCTCTTTATACAGTTGAACCGATCTCTCATCGTCGCATGCAATAATTTTTATCTGGCCTTGGTGCCAGCCTAAGTCTTCGGACGCAGGCGTGGGGCCGGGGTTCTCCAGAATAACCTTCAGTGCCACTTTCGTTAGCTCGGCCTCGATCCATTTCCACTGGGCCCTGGGGATCATACCTTCCGGGTGGTTCTCGTCAAGGACTCCTATGATAAGGCGGTCTTTTGCAACCTCCGCAAATGATCTTCTGGGCGTCACGCCCATTGATTTGTATCTTTTTGCGTTTGGCTTATTCTCCTCCAAGGACCGCTGTCGTTTTGGAGCCGATTGCGTTGGTTTGAAGTCGGGGTTGAAATCAGGAATGATCGCTTTCGCTCTTTCAATCGCCTCTTTCAACTCCTGTAACATTTCACCTCCTTAGGAGCCTAGCTGCGTTTCTGCGATCCTGGTAGCTCGCTTTCGCTGGGTCTACCACCCTCACAAGCGGCCATCCTTCGGTACTGGAGCTAGCAGTAGCATTGCTTCCGGTCGGGACCGTTTTTGGGGGCTGAATCGCAGTTGACTGCCGGGCTAGCGCCCCCCTACTTGTACTTGGACCTATGTCCAGTTCTGAGTGTGTGTCAGCTGTCCTCGCTTTCGCTGAGGCTGTCGCTATATGTTTCGATCGACTTATTAAGCCGATGGATGGCGTTTTCCTTGAGCTCGGTGCGACCGTTGCTCTTGTTGCGGAACTGTTTGTTCATGTCGGTCTATTAGAAGGAGGACCGATCTCCTTTTTTTATTTATTTTTTGATAGTCTCTTTGCATTTTGGACCCACGAGTGTCGGAGAAAGGATGTCCGCCCGTGCATAGCTCCGAACTGCACGGGTAAGGCTAGTTATTACGGAGGGCGCCAGTTATCCGTAAGCTCCGTTCGAGACTTGGTTATTTATTAGAAGGGCCCCAAGTCTGACGGATTCTCGGCACGGGTCGCATCACACCTTAATCCAGCCCTTCACCCCCGACCACGTTAAAGGTACTTTGAGTAGTGCTGTACTATTGAGGAGTATCGAACCCTACCCATAGTACCCTTAACTTAGCTAAGTACCGCCTGAAAATAGGAAAACTGTGGTACTTATTACCAGCTGACACCCTCGGGGAGGGTTCAGTGGAGGATTTTCGCCAGCCGGAGGTGTTAACCGGAAACTTTTCCGGTAAAAGATCGATGGTTTCGTTGCTTGTGTGGCACGTAGCGCCGTCTTGTTGAAAATAAACGTTATCCAGATCAATACCATCCAATTCCGGCCATAAAAAATTGTTAATCATCTCTCGATAGTGCAATCCATTCACCGTAACTGTTGCTCAAGCTTCCTTTTCGAAAAAGTAAGGTCCAATGACTCCGCCGGATCATAAACCCCATCAAACAGTCCCATATCCGACAATTTAGCTTGTTAACGAAGCCACCGTGGGGGAAATGGGCCTCATCACTCAAGATGATTTTTCGATGGAATTCCGGATCATGTTCATGCATTTCACCGACCCAATTAGCAAAGACACGACGTTGTTGATGATCGGCCAGTTTGAGCTCTTGTGTTAACTGGGCTTGATAAGCCTTAAGACCCAAATCCTTATGCAAAATAGGGTGTAATGACGTTAGTGGAATGCCTAATTCAAAGAACGACGGGGAATGGACAAACCTGGGTTTACTTCAACACTTTCACCTACAACAGCAATATTTTCGGCTGTTCTTGAGCGACGTGCACTGGTTTTATTCTTCACATCGCTAACTTGTCCCAACAGCTCGAATTTTTTCATCAATTTCTGTATTGCCATCCGACAAGGTGCTTCACGATGACACAAAAATGTTCGACTTTTACGAACCGTCTCTGCCAAATTTTCACCATTTTTATAGTGAATTTTAATAATTTCAATGCTTTGTTTGAGCGCGTATCGTTCCATTTTAATTAATGGCGTAGTTTCTACTTGTCAAATATCAAAAAATGACAGCTTCAAAAGTGACATCTACCGAAATAGCGGGCTATTCAAAATAACACCTGTTATTGGAAAACCCTTTAGTTAAATATAACACGAAGACTGCAATAATACTTGAATGATGATATTGAAATGAAGAATAATAGTGTGCCAACTTACCTGACTGATAAAGTTGAATATGTAAAGGATGCGCAAAAATGCCTCCTTACTAACTCAAATGATTTCAAAATATATTCAGAAGAACTTGAAGAATAAGTGTAAAATAGAGTATAAAATATACTAATAAACACTAATTATTAATAATAATAATAATAATATTTCGCTACTTCTCCTAAAATTTCCAAATTTATTTGCCTGTAAGAAAGTGTCAATTGTAACGCAATTGTCAGTTGTCGACAACCTGCGGTTCGCGAGCCTCATGTGGCTCTTTGGACGTGAAGCTGCGGCTCTTCAGTTCTATACGCAAATATTATTTATTTTATCAAAGAAAAACATTTCAAAATCTTCACTCTACCGTCGTCAGTGTAAAGAATTTATAAACGAAATGGAGGCTCAGTACTCCGACCTCTTTCACGTAAAGTGCGATGAAAAGGGGACTAATTAGCCTGAATGAGAGAGCGACAAATGGTTGCAAAAATTTTACTTTATGGTGGATATCACAGCGAAATTAAAAGAGATGAATCTGAAACAGCAAGGGAAGGGAAACTCAACCTATGTTTTGGTAGAAGAATTGGTTTACTTCGAAGAAAAATTAAAACAAGCGGCTTGCCATGATATCTTTAGAGTGATTATGCAAAAGCCATTATTTTTTACCTCACGTTCATGATAAACGATCTACGCGTTCCATTAAGGAAAAGTGTTTCAAAGAATGGGGAGAAGAAATTCGCGCGACAATGAAGTAGCAAAAGTGAATCAAATTCGAAAATGATTTGATGACGACGGTAAACAAAAAATAAAAATGAGCTCACGGAGCATACATACGAGTACATGGGTACGAGGGTTGTTTGAAAAGTCCGTGAAAAAATAAATCCACTTAATTATTATGGTGTAAACCTTTTTTATTTTTAGACATAGTCTTCTTTAAAGTTTATACACTTTGTCGAACGCTGTTATAGTTTGCTGATCCCTTCCTAATAATAAGATTTGCCAAAGTCTGCAATCAGCTCCTCGTTTGAATATAATCTTTTTCTCCCCGGCCATTTCTTCAAATTGGGGAACAAAAAGTAGTCCGAGGGATCCGAAGTAGCCAAGTCTTGAAAATAGAGGGGGATGTGAAACGAGTTGGTACCTTATTTTCATAAATTTTGCAATCACAACTGCTAAGACGTGAGCTGATGCTTTTTCGTGATGGAAAACGAAAATCCCTCGACTTCCTCGTTTCAGGCGTACGCCAAACATAAAGAAATATACCGATTTGGCTTAAACTGGGCGTGTGTTCTTCCAAGAGACGCTCCTAACTATACATAATCTCGATACGCGCCAGTGGTGCCTCGCCTCAGAGTTTGCACGGACTTTAGAAACGACCCTCGTATGTACATTGCATTGACAGTTTACAGTGGCTCGATTAACAAAATGTTTCAAACACTTGCGGGACCACCTAATGATTTTTGATTTAGGTGGGATATTCTTGCTTTCTAAATATTTCTTTTGGATATACTTACAAACTTACATAAGCGCATATGCATGCGTATCCGTGTCTTTGTTGTTGACGCTCTGACTCGCTTGATGACTTTTTTCACTATCTAATGAATATCTCCACACAAATGCAATTCGATTCTCAGTTTACAACAATGGCGATTTCGTATACCGTTGGGCAATCATCTACTGCTACTCTTTACAGTTTTTGATCTTTACAAAAAACCTTTTAATTTAAGTCGTTGAACATTTTCGTCATGCCTGGTTATTGCTTGGTTATTACCAAGTCGAGAGGTATGTGAAATGTATTGGTTGTGGTTGCTGTTGTTACTGCTTTTTCATCGATCACTCAAAGTGTGCGTAGCAAATCTGCATCATTAAATGCGTGTGTCATTCCATGTGGACAATCGTCCAACTTTGAGATGACCATTGATGGTTTTATCATTGGTGAAGTCACTGCCGTTGCAGCGTTTGCTGTTGTCGCTGCTTATGGCTTCGACTTTTGTCACAACACAACTACTTTACGGATAAGTGACAAATAATTTTGATTGATTATTAAATGTGACTGTGGGTATCATTTGTGATTTTGCGGAGCAGCTACTTGGTGACGGTTATTCTTGCTCGTCTGCGACACGAGTTAGTGGTGTTGTCGCAGCATGTAGAAAACGACTCCAGAGGGGGGTTATTAAGCTGATTACTGATTCCCTGCCTTGACCTTTGATATCTACATACTTGTACATACATTTTATAAATATATGAGTGGGGGGAAAATATCACAATTTGGCATCAAACACAACTTTAACTGCCATAGCCGACCGGTTTGTGCGTGGCTACCGTTCGGTAGAGCCTGGGTTCGAAATCTGCCGGTTTCAAATAAAAACCGCCCTCAGCAGGTATTGGCACAGCCTGAGTGTATTTCTGCTCTGAAAAATCTACTCATAAAAATCCATTTGCCATTCCGAGTCGGCTTAAAACTGTAGGCCCCTCTATTTGTGGAACATCAACAAGACGCACACCCCAAATACGAGAAGAAGCTCCGCTAAGCACACAACAAAAGGAAGCAAACACCTATTCAGTTTATAGGAAAATTTAAATTTTTTGAAAATGCGCCAAGGATGCAAGAAATTATAAAAATATGTGCGAGCTATTGTGGCCCTTCATAAGAACCTGCACCTGAAAATGCAAGACCAGGTTCGGTTGAAGTGGAAGCCGGTAAAATCAACGGCGTACTTATTTCAGAGTTGGAGTCCATTGTGATGTCAAATATGGAAAAATATCATTAGTCTCTTGAAGCGTTTACCTAATTTAGAGTTGCTAAAAGTGTTAAGCTTAGATTCCGGAGCTTATTTCTGCAGCTTAGCTCTCTTTTTAAAATATGCAAGCTTCGTGTTCATTTCCACTCCAGTTTCGGTCTCATTTGTCATTACTAGACTTTATGACTGCTTAGCCATCTCTTGTAGAGATAAGTAACAAGCTTAGAATTGAAAGTGACTGAACTAAGACCCTGTTTGACACCTGATTGTCACCCGGAGCCAGGCTTTCTTTTTAGAAGTTCTTTTCCGTCGCGTTCGTTTAGAGGAATGCTTATGTCTTCTACCACTCGCTAAAGGTCAAGCCCAGAGCTTTTCTGTGCACACTCCACTCCACTTCACTCCAGTTCAGTCCAGGCCGGGGACTCACTCAAAGTGTAGTGTTGTGTTGTTGGATAAGCGAGAGCGACCTCCTGCATTCTTTAACACATATTAATTTGATGCGCGCTGAGGCCACTGCTTTGATCGCTGCTTGACTATTAACAAAATTAGTAAGGAAGTTTGCAGGAGGTAAATCCATCAATTTTATTGTTTTTGCTGCCTTGTCTATAGCATAGATCTCAGCTTGGAAGACGCTACACTGGTCTGCGAGACTAAGGGAGCTATTTAAGAATAATTGTTTCGAATACACTCGCGATCCAGTGCCATTGTCCACCTATGAGCCGTCAGTATAAGTATGGTGAGCACTATCATCTGATTTGACTCTGGTCCGCCAATCCTTTCGGTCGGATCTTTATTCAAATCTATCTTGGGAACCAGATTTGGCCGCCATTCCTTTAACATCAGTAGGTGGAATATGTAGGATCACTTCCAGCGTTGGCTGAAACGTCGGCCGGAGCGCACCTCTTACCATATTCCTACACATGCTAATCGTTGAACTTTCCTGAGATTCTTTAGGTAGGATTGATAATGAATTTGCCATTAAAGTTTTTCCGCTTAGTTAGGCTTATTAAGACCAGCGATTTTGCCCTCCATGAGCTATGGTTTTTGTATTAGAGCCACCCTACTCTCTTCCCCTCCATAAAGAGCAGCAAGTCTTCCGTTACCGATCTACAGTGAAGCAAATTAATTTGCTGCACCTTCAGCGGCTGTGGTTTCATTGCTGCTCTTATTCTTTTCTTCATATCTCAATTGACCGTGCAAGTCTTTGAGAATTTGCTCAGATCGGTGATTGATGCCCAGCCACAGATCTTTGCCGTTTCCCTTATCCCTTGCATGGTCCAATCGTCGGAATGCACTTCTCCGTTCGTAAACACATGGATGGATGAAAATTCTCCAGCGTTCGCGAAACCATCGATTGATTTTTAGTAAGTGTAATAAAGTGAAGTATCTCCAAAAGTTCACCTTTACTATTTTTGCGGAAGTTATGGGCCGATATGAAGAGGTGCATAAACTACCAAAACATTTTATTAGGTAAATTATCTCGTTGGTTTATACGAGTATCTTTGCTCAAAGTAGAAATGGGCGAAGCTACTTCGATTACTCAAAGACACAAAGAGAGTAAACTTTATTCGAAAATGCCAGCAACGATGTGCATGTATCTTTACATATGTAAGCATGTATATGAAAGTGTCGATATAGATATGTATCATACATATGTAGAACCATTCCTCAGAACAGACAACTTTCAAATGGTTAATCTTTTAGTTCCTACAAATGTGGGACTTGCCTAGAAAAATTATAACAAATAATACTATCGAATTCAGGAGCTATGTGAATCCGCAAACAATCGTCAACAGCGACAATCGAATAAATGTACAAGTTTATATTCGTATGTATGTACATGCGTGTATACATTACTATGAATGTGTGAGTACTTACACATACATTTATATGTAGGTATTTTATGACCAACAATAATTTACAAGTGGGCTTGTCGAACAGTCGAATGTGCAAATGCTGAGACATGCAACATGCAACATGCCATTGTTGGAGTACATTGCATAGCGGCGACATCGGCAACAATACAAATGCAGCAACAAAAACAACAAGGACGGTAATACAAAGGTAAACATTAACACCAATCACCCGAATTCGCGGGGCCGACGATTTGTTTGATTGGATGGATGGCGGCAGTTGCGTCAGTGGCAGCAGCATCAGTTGGAGCGCATGTCGCATTTGCATAGATACATACGGAAACATGTTTATGAGGCACACATGCATGCCACACATACATGCACATATATTTGCACTTGAGCATGATTACCATACCAGGCACTCCCGTTTCACAGCTACAAACATACATTTGTATGTGTGTGTGTGTGTAAACTTCATACAAGTATGAACATAAATAATGCCCTTTTTCTGTTTGTTGCTGACGTTGTCCCGCTGCTGCAATGACAACGCCGAACCAGCAACAAGGGAACGAGTGCACAGCCACTGCAGGGAAAAGCTCAAGCAAATAACCCAACGATAACACGAATTTATTAATTTCATAAAGTGGCCGCGACTTGTTTTAGAGTCTGGCGTAATCTCTGTGTGTATGTGCGTGTGTGCCAAAGGGATTACCCGATGACCACGTGAATATTGCAATTCGCGTCTGGGTGCTGTTGCGGGTGACTCTTGACTTGTAACTGGCCGATGATTGCAGTGTCTCCAGCTGCTCATGCCTCGTTGTTTGTTTTTTTGGCATCAACCCCGATTTTTAGAACAGTTCTTGGGTTGCTATCCACAACTCAAATGCCTACAATAACAATACTATTTTTGCGATTGCTTTCTTTAAAATGAGTGCACTGGGAGAGAAGTCTCAAGTCTCAAGAGCTGTTATCTTTTATTCTCAAATGAAAGCAAAAAGTGCATGTGTTAAGTTTTTTATTTTTATTTCAAACATAAAAAACTTCCAAAATAATTAATTAATTAATTCGCTGTACAGTGCCTACTCCCCCTGCCATCATGCAACTGCACACCATAACACTATCACCTTCAAACTTCGAAGTCGGCCAAATGCTCTTCCTTCCTTTCACCAAGTCCACGCCCTTTCACCTGATCTCATCCTCATTAATTCTACAGAACTCTTTTATAAGATGGATCGAGAAGAATCTGACTTTTAAATAATTCTTTGCGTGCGGATGGGTATAATTTCACAAGGAAAAATCGACTTGCAAAACCTGCAATTGCAAACGACAACCGATTGTCGAAAGACCTGCTAAAGTCTTCTTTACTCGATTTCTTCTTGCTCACGGTTATGAACCGATGCAAGAACTCGTGAGGATTTCGGTTCAGCAATGGCCCTCGAAGTTGTCACACAGCCGACAGTTTTCTCGTACCGCAGTATAATATATACATATAGCTCATAAAACCTGCGTTCACTCTACATGGAGGCATAAGTGGCATTAAGCAAAATATATTTCAAATCGCATTTTTGGCATATTTTTAAGTTAAAAAAAAAAAAAACGAATTATCCAGTTTCCTGACATAATTTTTGAGTTAACGGAATGTAAGTGGCGCAACAAGTACGTATGGCAACCAAAAAGTTGGGGTTCAGTTTGTTGATTTTTAAGTCCTTACTTTTCGTCGTTTTATCTACATTTTAAAGCTTTTTTTACTTTTTGCTCAATCTCCATTCTTTTTTATTATAGTTGATTGTTTAACTAGCTCAGCAACTATTGAAAGAACGCATTACGCGTAGTATATAATTTCAAAGAAACCTCAACTACAAAATAGCCAATATGGCAGAGGTTAACTTTCCGTTGTTACGAGACTGTTACTTGAAGAAACCAAAAATAGCACCCTAAGTTTTGCGAAAAAATGTAACCACTTAAAACAAACGGGAGTTTCAAAGTTCTATTTCATCCTCGTGACAAAAACCATAGAGGATTTATTTTTAATTCGATGTTTTTATGGGTGCTCCTTTGTTTCATTTGAGGGTGCAGGTATTGGAACTTTATGACAAGCGACATGCATCCAAATTGTTATATGAACGAACAGTTATGTACATATATGCTTATATACATATTTATGTGTATGTATTTGTGAGTATTTATTTGGGTGCATATTGAACACAGCTTTATTACTTAAGTAAGCGCACATTCACTTATACATACATACATACACATGTTGTCAGTAACCAATGAATTGACTAAGGCCATTTGTTCCATTTAATGGGCGCATTATTGAACATTTCCCCGTGTGGCACCGGTATCGGTCATAGCAGCCACACTCAGGCCGTCATACATACCCTAATATACATGAACTCATACATCCATACATATATACGTATGCATGTGTGTACATAAAACTGCATATTGGCAGAGCCTTCGACTAAGCGATCGTTTCATGCGGTGTGGGCACTAAAATTGCGAAGAGGCGAAATTACATTACGTTGCAGATGCGCATGCGCACGCGCATTACAGTAATGCAAACATTTATAGCTTCGACTTTAATTCGCGCAAGGTTAATGGATATTATGTACTTGCTGCCAGCTGCCAATTGCCCGTTACCAGTTGCGAGTCATCAGCTCCCAGTGCACCGCCTGCTGCCACCAACGACAAAATCGAACCACAAACGACTCCAATTCCAACGTGGATGCGGATGCTGGCATCGTCACTGTTGCCTTGACGGCTATGAAGAAAGCGTATGACTACGACGACGACTAAGATGACTACACCCATTGTAGCTTCCGATGTGGAAACCGTTTCGTGCAACAGCTTCTGCTCCAGCTCAATGCAAGGATTGCTAGTTTGCGTTGCTGTTGGTTTTGCTATTGCAGTTTCTTTTTCCATTACCTTCGGTTGTTTCAGCTCTGGTCTCGTGTGCTTTGGCGATGGTTTGATGAAGCGGAGTAATATTTTGAGTGTAGGCGTAATCGTTTTCACGATTATGTTGCCGCGTTAAATAAATATTAACGTCTATTGGAACTCAGCGACTGGTGGCGACAAGCAACTGGCGACGAATAGCGACGACGGGCGACGGACGACAGGTGACGCTTATTAGAGTAATTCAAGAAAAAACTATTGGAATAGCCGCTGTTTCATATTTTTTTGATGAAATTACCTTATTTTGCGACGAAGTGATGAACTTAACATTACCTTACCCTGCATACATACAAATGCATGGCTATTGTTTACTCATAAAACATAAATTATTTGTGGCAGAAGAAATTAAACAAACATAAAAGTTAAAATATTTTGCGACTTTACACTGGCGACCTGTCAACTGGCGTAGAGCTGTTAACAAAAATTAATTAAAATCTAATTTTCCGTTTAAGGGGACAGATACCTGTATACGGCCATATTTTCCCTGATTTTCATTAAAATTATTTAAAATGAAGAAGTCAATATATTTTAATTATTTATTACAATATATTATTTAATTATTTTAATTAAATTTTCATCAAGTATTGGAATCACCTCTATAATCTTAAATCTTTCATTAAAATTTAATTTTTCAATTTAATTTTATTAAAATTAAATTTAAAAAATTAAAATTCGTTAGACAATGGCAAACCTGCGATGAAAAAGCTCCTTATAAAAAAATCATCTGTCGCTCGGAGTCGACTTAAATATATTTCGTATTTATCATCACCGAAGGTTTGTAAGTTCTTTTTGAAGTAAATATACATTTTGCATAGTCGAACTTAAATATTTCTTTGATTTCCCAATCCAGAGATCACAGGCAGGTTAATCTTTTTTCTTTGATAAGAGATTGGCTTACGATGTTTTTTGTGCGCTGAAAGAATTCCAAAAAAATTAACAATGCTGAAGTTAATAGCGTTACTTAGCGTGTAGTTATATATCGTTCAAAACTTCAGTTATACGATCGATAATCAAAAATTGGTTCCCACATTTGGTTCCAACAAGACGGCGCAACTTGCCATACAGCGCGCCTAACAATCGATTTATTGCAATATTCAAGCCAATATTTAAGCCAATATTCAACCCAAGTCCAAAAATTGGACTGATCGAGTGGGCGCTGTAAGTCATAGCCCTGGTGGACATCATATTTATGGCGCTGCGTGACTACAATTCGGAATTCAGAGAGAACGTAAGTTCGAGTCTCTGTGAAATATCAACATGATGAAAAGGTTTTTTCTTATAGTGATCGCCCCTTGGAAGGTAATGGTAAGCCTAGGAGTGTATTTCTGCCAAAAAAAACCTTCTCATAAAAAATATCTGCGTTCGGAGTCGGCTTGAAGCTGTAGGTCCCTCCATTGGGAGAACAACATCAAGACGCACACCACAAATAGGAGGAGGAGCTTGGCCAAATACCCAAAACGGGTGTTCGCGCCAACTATATACATATTATCTTTTTAATATATCAAGCTCTTAAAAAAACACCCAATATAGTTTTCTATATTATATTTCATATTACAAAATATATTCCTTAATACATATATTAAATAATTTTTATTTAATTTGGGCGCAATGCGCAGTAGCCTAATAATCACCATCACGGCAACCATTTTTACATAGACTTGATCAACATTTTATATCGGAAACTGTTTGGCCGTCAAGAATTCACATTGGCGCTGGTGGAATAAAAGTTGTTGTTGCAGCTGTACGTATTGCTGTTGCATCTGTTGTTGGTGCTGCATTTGCACTAACTGTTGTTGTATCAATTGATACTGTTGCTGGTGATATTGGAACCAGGCTTGTTGTTCCTGCAGGGCCTGCATCATCATAGCGCATTGCGCCCTTCCAAGTTCTTCCGGGGTAGGAAAGTAAACGGCATTTGGCGCTTGTGGATGGTTCATGGGTACGCCATGTGTGATGAGTTGGTTAAGCGGCCCATACCCATTATTGTTTAATTGCGTGCTTACAACGTTGCTGGTGTCGAATTCGAATCGACCAGCTGATGAACTGACATCGACTATGTCCATAGCTGGGTTTATTATCCAATAATTGCCACGACCCGGGTCATCCATGGGACGCGGTATCTTTACAAAATAAGAATTTGTACTCAAAGTATGTCGCACTTGACTCTGCCAGCCGGGTTGGTCTCTTCGATAATAAGGATAGTTCTCCGATATCCACTCTTGAATAGCGCTCAACGGTAATCTTTTGTCCCGACTACTTCGTATCGCCATGGCCACCAGAGCACTGTATGTGAAACCAGGTCGTTGGTCAATTGATCCATCTGGAGAGGCTGATCCATCGGAGCGTGGTGGCGTCGGCGGTGCGTTATTCATGTTATTTGCATTTTGTTCATTATTAGCACTGCCTCCAAGTATATTGCGAATGGAAAAATTGGATTCGAAGGTTCGTGCCATTTTAGTGTTTTTTCTTTTGTTTTTTTTGCTAAAGTTGATTCCGAATATAGCTTGATTCTCTAACGAGAAGGATTCACTAACTGATGATACAATCCAGAAAAATTACCCTTTTTATATCCACGAAGTTCAAAAACACAACTGAAACGGATAGAGTTGACTTTGCAGCAAGTACAAAAGTAGAGTTGAGTGTATAACTGTTTGACTACGAAAATGCACTCAAATTTCTACCGTTTTCAAACACCTATTATTCTATGCCTACATTTCGCAATGACTGACCTTCGATATAGCCGCAGAGTCAACAACTAATGCTTGCCTCATTCTAAGAAGGTGTTTACTACAAAAATTCTAAATACTCATTCAAAGCAAAGGACAATCGGAGTGCATTGCACTACTTTCGCGCGTATTTGTTAAAGGATTGTAGTCACTCACCCGGCAAAGAATAATGAAACTTTATGAAATATTATGAGTGACTTTTCCTGCAGGAGAAACAGCCATTACAATGCGTACAACAGAAGCAATGAACAAGGGAGGAGGTAGGTAGATAGAGAAGAAAGTCACCAAACTCAATTATTTGAAATCGAAAAGCCAAAAGAAAATGTCCGATAGACTACAGTCAATAAAACAGATCCAGACTTACAGTGATCACATTTTTCAAAAATAAGAACGTTAAGGAGAAAATAGAATTGCCGACAAAAATTGTCGGTGTGCTTGAGATATTCACAACCTCTCCCATCCGAACCTTGCTTGACTGTTTACTTTTCAGTTCAATATAAACTGTAAAACATTTACATTTTCTTCCATCACCCAGAATAATCCAGGGAATAATCCGCAAATAATTATCTTTTCGTTTAATTTTGAGGAAAATAAATAATTTTGGTATCCTGTAAAATTCTTTGTCATTAGAACAAACAGTAAATGTCTTGCCGACGCAAGGTATTATGGACGTAAGACAATTTGAAGCACTGAAGCTTTTTTAACGGGCTTACGTTATAATCTATTCGATTACAATGTAGAAACAATTTGCTTTTTACAGCTTAATAACAATATTTTCTCAAAGAAAGTATCAGCTTAAATCAAACGTTTTTTTCTTGAAAGTTGTAAAATATGATCATTTCCTTCTTTGACTAGAGTTGACTTTGCAGCAAGTACAAAAGTAGAGTTGAGTGTATAACTGTTTGACTACGAAAATGCACTCAAATTTCTACCGTTTTCAAACACCTATTATTCTATGCCTACATTTCGCAATGACTGACCTTCGATATAGCCGCAGAGTCAACAACTAATGCTTGCCTCATTCTAAGAAGGTGTTTACTACAAAAATTCTAAATACTCATTCAAAGCAAAGGACAATCGGAGTGCATTGCACTACTTTCGCGCGTATTTGTTAAAGGATTGTAGTCACTCACCCGGCAAAGAACAATGGAACTTTATGAAATATTATGAGTGACTTTTCCTGCAGGAGAAACAGCCATTACAATGCGTACAACAGAAGCAATGAACAAGGGAGGAGGTAGGTAGATAGAGAAGAAAGTCACCAAACTCAATTATTTGAAACCGAAAAGCCAAAAGAAAATGTCCGATAGACTACAGTCAATAAAACAGATCCAGACTTACAGTGATCACATTTTTCAAAAATAAGAACGTTAAGGAGAAAATAGAATTGCCGACAAAAATTGTCGGTGTGCTTGAGATATTCACAACCTCTCCCATCCGAACCTTGCTTGACTGTTTACTTTTCAGTTCAATATAAACTGTAAAACATTTACATTTTCTTCCATCACCCAGAATAATCCAGGGAATAATCCGCAAATAATTATGTTTTCGTTTAATTTTGAGGAAGATAAATAATTTTGGTATCCTGTAAAATTCTTTGTCATTAGAACAAACAGTAAATGTCTTGCCGACGCAAGGTATTATGGACGTAAGACAATTTGAAGCACTGAAGCTTTTTTAACGGGCTTACGTTATAATCTATTCGATTACAATGTAGAAAAAATTTGCTTTTTACAGCTTAATAACAATATTTTCTCAAAGAAAGTATCAGCTTAAATCAAACGTTTTTTTCTTGAAAGTTGTAAAATATGATCATTTCCTTCTTTGAAAATTAAGATTGCCGAAAAATATTTAATTTCGTTCCGTTTTTGTTGCGCATCCACAGAATTTTATACCGTAAATACAAACCGTTTTTCTTGGCATGAACTTTGCAGCGCAGTTTGGCATCAGGTGTTATATATATATACCCGTTTGGGTGTTTGGGCGAGGTCCTCCTCCTATTTTTGGTGTGCGTCTTGATGTAGTTCCACAAATGGAGGGACCTACAGTTTTAAGCCGATTCCGAACGGCAGATATTTTTATAAAGAGTTTTTTCATGGCAGAAATACACTCGGAGGTTTGCCATTGCCTGCCGAGGGTCTTTTTCATGGCACATATCCACTCGAGGTTTGCCATTGTCTGGCATGAGGTGTTATGACCACATATTTGGCCACGTCGACGTATGGGGTTATATTTCGATGAAGATTCACTTGCAAGTGGCGTTTTTAGGGGAGGCCCTATATCTGCTGACTTGCCTTTGTTTAGCTTTATTCTCCATTTCTTAGCCCATGCAGCAATAAGGTTAACAGCTTCTTGTAGCTGATTCGTTGCGTTTCCGAATTTTTTTATCGACTGCAAATATGGCAGTGTTATACGCAAATGTTGCAGTTACTTGCTGATTTGGCGACGGTAGGTGGTGCCCATCAAATAATAAGAAAAAGTTTTTTCTAATAGCGGGCCAGGTATTGCCTCCGAGTGTATTTCTGCCATGGAAAAGCTCCTGATAAAAATCATTTGCCGTTCTGAGTCGGGTTGAAACTGTAGGTCCCTCCATTGGTAGAAGAACATGAAGACTCACGCCACAAGTAGGAGGAAGAGTCCAGCCAAACACCTGACATAAATGAACGCGACAATTATTTATTGATTTATTTAATGCTTTTGTTGGTCTGAATGTGTGCTACCTTGAGGCTACACCAGTAACCATTTCCAAATCATCAGGAATTTATGCAGACCTTTTTTCAGTAAATGGCCTGTGAAATAAGTATGAATCTAAAAGTTTACAGAATTACATTTACGGACTTCATTTGTACACGATTAACTATGGAAATCGAATCAACACGTCGCCATTATATTTTGATCATGAAGAATATCGGAGTCAACTTCACTATTTTTAATGATTCTTACTGCATTTAGGCATTGTACATGTGTGTATATATGTACACTTATGTACGTGGTTAAACAGTTCAAAGTTACAACAATAGTATATGTGCAAATATAAATACATATATGTATGTGTATAGTTTTAGCGCTAACTAGACTACCCTTAGCGGCATACCCATACAGCTGAGCACGGAGCTGAATGAGAAATGAGCTAACATAAGAAGCCTAACAAATTGTAAGAAATGCATAATTTCAATGTATTCTTAAGTGGTGTTTACATTCCAAAAATTGCGAAAATCCTCCACAGACCTCCATTGTCTAGATGGCAAATAAATTCGCAAAAAAATTATCCATAAGAAATGTCAAAATTCACATTTGAGTCAGTGTGAAATACGGGAAAGGAGGCGAAACTCATGTGCGTGCATTTGTAGATATTCATAAGCCCTTAAACTGTGTTTACGAGGTGTGTTCGAAAAATATGGTGAATTACCATTTTTCTCAAAAAATATTTATTTATTCATCAATTTCTATTTTATCTCCTTCTGATGGTGACAGATGTAATACACTTGCGCCAGCGTTTTTTCCAATCCTCGAAGCAGATCTGATATGTACTTTTCTCTGTCAGCGATTCGGTTTTTATTTCATCAATCGTCGCAAAACGCCGTCCTTTCATAAGTCTCTTCAATTTTGAGAATAGGAAAAAGTCGCAGGAGGCCAAATCTGGTGCATACGGTGGCTGAGGCATGATAATGGTTTTGTTTGGCCAAATAATCTCACACAAGCAAAGATGAGTGAGCAGGTTCATTATCATGATGCAAAAGCCAAGCAGTTTTTTTCCACTATTCCGTACGTGCTTTTCGTATTGCTTCACGCAAACTGCTTATGCGCATAACTTCAAGGTATTACTTCTTATTTACCGTACGGCCTTGTGGTAAGAACTCCTGATGAACTACGCCATGGTAATCGAAGAAAACAGTGAGCAAAACCTAACATTTGATCGAACTTGGCGTGCTGTTTTTGGTATTGGCTCTCCTGCACTCTTCCATTGTGACGATTGAGCTTTAGATTCGATGTCATAACGATATACCCATGATTCGTCACCCGCAGCAAATCTG
This sequence comes from Anastrepha ludens, assembly GCF_028408465.1. Taxonomy (NCBI): domain Eukaryota; kingdom Metazoa; phylum Arthropoda; class Insecta; order Diptera; family Tephritidae; genus Anastrepha; species Anastrepha ludens. The sequence goes on along the minus strand of NC_071499.1, from coordinate 2,635,703 downwards.
GATCTTCGCCAACGTCATTCAAAAATTCTTGAGCAATTCTCATGCCACGTTGTTTTCGGTCAAAATTCAGCAATTTTGGGACTGCGTTGCCACATGTTTCATGCCCAAAATTTCCGAAAAGATTACTGCCATGAGGCAACCGATATGTCGACATCCTCAGCAACTTCTCTAATTGTGATTCGACGATACTCTTGATGGACTGGGGCGTCCAGAACGAGTGTCGTCATTCACGTCTTCTCGACCTTCTGTGAAAAAATCGTAAACTTGTAAACAATTTTTTGACTTAGAGTATTTATGCCTCTCACAAACAAACTAAACGTGGTATATTGTTAAAAAAGATATGGAGTCCGCGAAACCGTCACTTTTTTTGACTACACCTCGTATGTGTATATTTGAATGCATGCATTTTGTGTATGCAGCCTAACATCTATACGGGATTGCTGCTGGAGTGATCGACGAATGACTGAGCTGACGAAAAGCGTTCATATTTCAGTTGTCATTTTACAACATTCACTCATTCGGCGATCAACCGACAAATCGTAAATCATATGAGGAAGCACTGAAAGTACAAATACTCTTACACGATCCTGCATCTACCACGCAGTAAAATTTTCTACCTTCAGTCTAGCTCGAAACTAGCCCATTTTGCGGTGGTAGTAGTCCGAGCTTGAACTCCAGCAACATCATATCAAATTTGGCATTCATTTTGAACTACTTAGACTACTCTCCATGCACGCATGTACACCTGAATTTTTCTGCAATTAGATTCCCCGTAAATGTAAATTAAAGTAAAAGTAAAATAATTATTTTTTCTGATAAAAATTCTATGTATTGTAGTAGATCTAAAATAGTATCAAAAATTTTACTGTAGGTTGCCCACACTTACACTCACACATGGGTAGTATATGTGCACATAACGTGTATTTATGTGTGTAGAAAAGATCTTTCAACTTTTACCATTCTAGTAGAGTGGAGTGCCACAAAGTGTGGCCTTGCAACGGGAGGGGGCAGCAGTGTTTCGAGGCGAACGATGATGTTGTAGAATCATCACAATTCATCAAGTGGCCGAAATATTTGTGGACCACACAAAATACAAATTTACGCACTGCGTTACTGTGGAATTTACGACACTGCCCTGCATCGGCCAGAATGCGTCGGGCGAGCGCAGGAGTAGGCAAAGCGACGGGCCCCAAGTAAAGGGTAAAGTGGCGAGCTTAGAGGAATGAAGTTCTGTAATGTTGAGAGATGTCAATGTTTTTGACAGTTTGTAGTCGGTTTATTAATTGCCATGTTAAGTTTGAGACTTTATGTGAGACACGACACGATGACGAACTTGTTGTCAAGGAAGCTCACACAAACTCACGAACTCACTAACGCACGAAGCGGTGTGCTCCTCTGGCCGCAGCAAAAAGTGTGTATAACAACAATAAACGCTGATTCCACCAAGCAGCAGGTGACTATTGTTTGGTTGACCGCTGAGCTTCATTGGTTCATTCGGTGGTTGGCTCATGCTAGGGACGCACAAGGATTCTTAGCCAGCAGCATTAATTTCCCTTCGTGATAAATATTAAAAATGTGTAACTTTTTGATTTTGGTGTGTGTGTGTGTGCTGGTCTTTGGCATTCGCCGCACATCCATCAATTAAATGTCTTCTTGTGCACTCATCATTCGATTTTTCACATGTACTCGCATATTGACGAATGTTCTTGCAACATGCCTCAACAGCGACGATTGGCTATTGTTTTCAAGTCACATGTGCCTGTGGCAAGTATAGTTCAATGGAAAATGTTCCAGCATGACTGTGAGATAGATTCTTTGAGTGTTCATATACAGGTATGTATACTTGTACACATACGCACATATATATGTAAATATACGAGTACTAGGGCTTACAACCTGCAATTGGTGATGTAAGCTGCACGTTGCTCAAAAGTTACTAAATAAATAATATACAATAAACCAATTAAAAAATATATGCTTCGTATTTATCATTACCGAACGCCTCTCTATTGAGTTTGTTTTCAATCCATTTAATTTATTATTGAAGTAAATATACATTTTGCATAGCCCAACTTAAATATTTGGTTGGTTGCCCGATCCAGAAATCAAGCCAAGGTTATTGCTTTTTTCTTTCATAATAGATTGGCTTACGATGTTTTTTGTGCGTTGAAAGAGTTTCAAAAAACTAAAAATTCTGAAGCTAATAGCGTTACTTAACGGGTTGAGCAGTTATACGATGGATAATCAAAAATTTGAGCTAAGCTCATCATCTGCATCTGCATCTCATCTGAGATTTTTGGAGTCCTTGGCTATCTCCATTTTCAAATATTGAAAAACTATAGTTTGACTATCATAATTTAAATTAATTAAATTACAAAATTTGAATGCTAAAGGATCACCAAAACTCAGTCAGCAATTGCACTAGATCCCGATCGATTTTAAGTGTCAAAACAACAAATATTGCAGTGAAAATCTCTTATAATGAATTCGTGGTCGCATTAACCGGGTCCAGGGCCTGATTCTCATAGATTTGGTCGAGTCAAATAATAGCGAGTTCTTTTTTGCCTTGAAAAAGTTTCTATTAAAAACTGTCTCCCATTTGGAGTCGCCACAAAGCTATAGGACAACAATAAGACACGCCTTACAAATTATAAGTAGAGACGAAGTTCGACCGAGCTCCCCGTATACGATACGGGTACATTGAGTCAATTTTGATATCAAATAAATCTCTGAATTCTATCGAATAAGGGTAAATTATTTTTAAACCATTAGCTAGTTTGTGAATTACTTGACGTTCTGTCATGCACAGCTAACCATGTCATTTATTCTTTTTTCGCGGGATACTCCTTTTTATAGCCTTCAAAATCATATGCGGCGAAAATTTAACACATCAAATTTTTACTATAAAAATACTTTTTTCTTGCAAAACTCGGTTTTTTTACATATAATTTCTTACGTGTATTGGGGAACAATAAATCCAAAGTTGACGGTGGTGCATAACTTTTGGGTATTGCGCTTGCAACATCGCTTTAGGGGTGCCTTGAGAATTACTGTATTATTAAGGCAACAACATTAAAACCCCAAATAGAAGGGCAGAAGTATTTAAATATTCGCATGACTTCACTCAGAAAGCCAGTTTAGTTGAATAAATTTTGTGTTTGTCGTGGGCAAGCGCTTCAGAGGAACGGGCACAGATAAAAAGTCAAAATCGGAGGCCTATAAGCAATTCTTATGGAGAAACGCAATTTGACGTAATCGTATGTATAGACGTACGACTTTTTGAAAACAAGTACAGAAATATTCCGCCAAATTGTAAGAGTCAAATATTTCACCAAATATTAAGTCAACGTTGAAGGCTGTGACAAAGAAGTCGACGAAGATGGAAGTACTCGTATGTTAGTTGAAACTTAATTTGATTAGTTAGGGATCGTTTCGCATACGAGTAGAAACTGCATTGACGGAATAAATTATGGTGTAATTACCTTTTATTATATTGTTTACGATGCCCAGTGAAATTTTTGACCTTAGTGGATTTTTCTTTTTTTTCACTCAAAAATGCCATTTTGGCATAAATATTTTATGGAGACCTATAAACTGAGGGAATTTTTCAAATCAAACTAATTTTCGAGTATCATCATTAGTCAGCTTATAACCTACAAGATCTGTATGTACATTAACCCCTTGGGGCACATTTGATTTTGTGGGCAATTAAAAACAATCGATTTTATGCCGGAATTCATTTAGTTCATATTAATCATCCCTATTCCTATATTCTTTTCAGGTCACTTTGGGCAATTAATATTACAATACAAAAAAAATTAAAACAAATGCCCTCAATTATATCTTTTTACTGTAGATACTTTAGAAAAGCGTGCAAAAGCAAATATATGAGACATCTGATGAATTTGGTTGACTTTAATTGAAATTGTTAACTAGACCGCTGCAGTATATAAACATACAAGCAATGGAGCGCAAAGGTCAAGATAATGATTTCCATTAATTTCAATTATTTCAAAAAACCAAATGGTTGATTCATTTTGCGCCCCCTTGTACAATACTTGTTATCCAGCTACACATGACCTAAGGATTGCGTTGAAATTCTAACGCACAGTTGGACTTGGTTAGTTCTAAAACGTACGATAATTAGTTTCAAATCTTACAAGAGCAAAAGTCTTAAGCCAAAATTTGTACTTAATTAGAGATTTTTTTTTGGGAATTTTGGTTTGTTTAGAAAAACATTTTTGATTTTAGATTCGTGCCAAAAGAAAATTTCGTGTAGAAAAATTTATTAGTGAATCGTTTTATTTCAAATCGTTGTGTGTAAATCCAATTTGAAACAAAAAGCAAATTTTTAATAATTTTGAAGTGTATGATATTTTTCAGAAGGATTAAAGCATTCCTAAACAGTTCTTCATTAAAATGATCAAAATCACTACTTCCTTTAAAGCCAAAATAAATTCTCAATTTCTGTATCCCAAATAAGGTCACCATAATACTGAAATTAATTGTTCTGTTGCAACTGATACCAATTACTCCCAAATAAAGAAGAATGAATATGTCAAATTATATTAATATAACCTCACTGGCATTTAACGCCAGAATAACGTTTTTCAATTGTGGAAATTTACTTTGAAAAACAAAAAAAAATCCTGTTAGCGAAGTTCATAGAGCACTGGCAGCGTCATTGGCCCTTATATCTTTCGAAATGACGAAGGAGCTGCAGTTGCGGTAAATCGCGAGCGTTATCGAGCCATGCTGACTGAATTTCTGCTCCTAAAATTTAGTCAACTAAACATCGCCATTTGGTTCCAACAAAACGGCGCAACTTGCCTAACAATCGATTTATTGCAATATTCAAGCCAATGATAAACCTATGAGTGTATTTCTGCCAAGAAAAATCTTCTCACAAAAAATATCTGCGTTCGGAGTCGGCTTGAAGCTGTAGGTCCCTCCATTGGGAGAACAACATCAAGACGCACACCACAAATAGGAGGAGGAGCTTGGCCAAATACCCAAAACGGGTGTTCGCGCCAACTATATACATATTATCTTTTTAATATATCAAGCTCTTAAAAAAACACCCAATATAGTTTTCTATATTATATTTCTATTTTTATATTATACATTTTATATTACATTTTATAACGGAAACTGCTTGGCCGTCAAGAATTCACATTGTCGCTGATGGAATAAAAGTTGTTGTTGCAGCTGTACGTATTGCTGTTGCATCTGTTGTTGGTGCTGCATTTGCACTAACTGTTGTTGTATAAATTGATACTGTTGCTGGTGATATTGGAACCAGGCTTGTTGTTCCTGCAGGGCCTGCATCATCATAGCGCATTGCGCCCTTCCAAGTTCTTCCGGGGTAGGAAAGTAAACGGCATTTGGCGCTTGTGGATGGTTCATGGGTACGCCATGTGTGATGAGTTGGTTAAGCGGCCCATACACATTATTGTTTAATTGCGTGCTTACAACGTTGCTGGTGTCGAATTCGAATCGACCAGCTGATGAACTGACATCGACTATGTCCATGGCTGGGTTTATTATCCAATAATTGCCACGACCCGGGTCATCCATGGGACGCGGTATCTTTACAAAATAAGAATTTGTACTCAAAGTATGTCGCACTTGACTCTGCCAGCCGGGTTGGTCTCTTCGATAATAAGGATAGTTCTCCGATATCCACTCTTGAATAGCGCTCAACGGTAATCTCTTGTCCCGACTACTTCGTATCGCCATGGCCACCAGAGCACTGTATGTGAAACCAGGTCGTTGGTCAATTGATCCATCTGGGGAGGCTGATCCATCGGAGTGTGGTGGCGTCGGCGGTGCGTTATTCATGTTATTTGCATTTTGTTCATTATTAGCACTGCCTCCAAGTATATTGCGAATGGAAAAATTGGATTCGAAGGTTCGTGCCATTTTAGTGTTTTTTCTTTTGTTTTTTTTGCTAAAGTTGATTCCGAATATGTCTTGATTCTCTAACGAGAAGGATGTACGTACTGACACACTCCCGAAAAATTACCCTTTTTATATCCACGAAGTACAAAAACACAACTGAAGCAGATAGAGTAGATTTTGCAGCAAGTAGAAAAGTAGAGTTGAGTGTATAACTGTTTGACTACGAAAATGCACTCAAATTTCTACCGTTTTCAAACACCTATTATTCTATGCCTACATTTCGCAATGACTGACCTTCGATATAGCCGCAGAGTCAACAACTAATGCTTGCCTCATTCTAAGAAGGTGTTTACTACAAAAATTCTAAATACTCATTCAAAGCAAAGGACAATCGGAGTGCATTGCACTACTTTCGCGCGTATTTGTTAAAGGATTGTAGTCACTCACCGGGCAAAGAACAATGGAACTTTATGAAATATTATGAGTGACTTTTCCTGCAGGAGAAACAGCCATTACAATGCGTACAACAGAAGCAATGAACAAGGGAGGAGGTAGGTAGATAGAGAAGAAAGTCACCAAACTCAATTATTTGAAATCGAAAAGCCAAAAGAAAATGTCCGATAGACTACAGTCAATAAAACAGATCCAGACTTACAGTGATCACATTTTTCAAAAATAAGAACGTTAAGGAGAAAATAGTATTGCCGACAAAAATTGTCGGTGTGCTTGAGATACTCATAACCTCTCCCATCCGAACTTTGCTTGACTGTTTACTTTTCCAACTTTTTGGAAAAAAGTACAATGTAAACTGTTAAAAATTTATTTTTATTTTTTTTTTAGTTAAACAATAACGGTTCATGCTTTTTCATTATTCGACAGAATAATCTACGAACAAAAGAGCGGAACAGTCCGGGCGAACAAAAACTCTCTTCCATCACCCAGAATAATCCACGGAACAATCCCCAATAAATTATGGTTTCGTTAAATTTTGAGGAAGATAAATAATTTTGGTATCCTGTAAAATTCTTTGTCATTAGAACAAACAGTAAATGTCTTGCCGACGCAAGGTATTATGGACGTAAGACAATTTGAAGCACTGAAGCTTTTTTAACGGGCTTACGGCTAATCTATTCGATTACAATGTACTCGTAGAAACAATTTGCCTTTTACAGCTTAATAACAATATTTTCTCAAAGAAAGTATCAGCTTAAATCAAACGTTTTTTTCTTGAAAGTTGTAAAATATGATCATTTCCTTCTTTGAAAATTAAGATTGCCGAAAAATACTTAATTTCGTTCCGTTCAAACCACTTGAGTGCGTGGCAATGAGGTAATATAGCTTATTTAATTTCAAGCCAGGCTCTTCTCGTTTTTTCTGGCTTGGGCTTTCCAAAGCTGTTTGGCATCAGGTGTTATGCCCAGAGATTTGGCCACGTCGACGTATGGGGTTATTCACGCATCGATGAAGATTGACTTGCAAGTGGCGTTTTAGGGTAAGCTCTATATCTGTTTGCCTCTGTTTAGCTTTATTCTCCATTTCTTAGCCCACGCAGCAATAAGGTTAACAGCCTCTTGTAGCTTATCCGTTGCGTTTCCGACTTTTCCTATCGACTGCAAGTATGGCAGTGTTATACGCAAATGTTGCAGTTACTTGCTGATTTACCGACGGTAGGTGGTGCCCATCAAATAATAAGAAAAAGTTTTTTCGAATAGCGGGCGCCCCTCGCCAGGCAATGGCAAACCTCCGATTATATTTCTGCCATGGAAAAGCTCCTGATAAAAATCATTTGCCGTTCTGAAACGTCTTGAAACTGTAGGTCCCTCCGTTTGTGGAAAAAAATCGAGACGCACAGCATAAATAGGAGGAGAGGTTCGGCCGTAACAGAAGAGTACGCGACTTTTATTTATTTATTTTTTTATTTACTTTGCTCTCAGCGCATTCGAGAGTTTTGCTGAGTTTTGTGTGGCCAGATCTCTATTTTCGTTAGTTGATTTTGCATTTTTTTTTCTCTAAAAAAAATTATATTTGCACTTCGAAACATTAAATTTTATAGAAGTCGAAAAATTTTCAATAGCACGAAATTTTCTCAGCATAAGTTTTAAATTTAAAAGTAGCCTCATTTAGCCTGTTTTTAATCGTTTTTTTTTAATCACAATTGTGGTAGCTTTGAATTAAAAAAATAACAAAACACCGAACTAAAATATTTTCACATTTTGGGCGGCAACCTCCTGGGCGCAACATTTTTCTATCATTCTAGGGTGGTGCCCAATAATCGGACCTAACCTCAACCTAAAACATGACACCAAAAAATTGATCCAAATAAAAATAAAGGAATAAGGGGACCGGAACAAACAGGCTTAATAACTCCAAAGAGTTCCTGAACTTTAATACCAACAGGGCAAATTCTGCTCTAACTGTGGACAAAAAGGGCCTGAGATTACTTTGTGGAGCACTTACAGGCCACTTTGCCTGCAATAAACATTTCAATACACTAGGACTCCCCAGCACTTGTTTATGCAGGCTCTGCTGTGATGAAGAGGAGTCCATGGAACACTTACTCACCAACTGTGAAGTATAGGTTTTTCAGTAAGAGCGCTTCAACTTTTGAACTTTTTTGAATAAAACACAAACGGTTTGACTTTTTTAACTAATTTTTTTTTTTATTTTCGAGTTTGAACATATACATTTAAGTATGAAATTCGATTTCTTTTGCATGACCACCGCGTGCACGTTTTACGAAGTCCAATCGTTGAACCCAATTTTCGACCACTCTTTTGCATAAATCGACCGAAATTCCAGCAATTTCGCGTTCAATATTGGCTCTGAGCTCACAAATCGTCGCCGGCTTGTTACTGTAGACCAATGACTTCACATAACCCCAAAACGGGACGGCTTGTTAAAAGGACCGTAAAATGGCCGTAATGCTCTTAAAGTAGCAGCAACAGAACGATTATTTTCATAAAAAATTTGCACTATTTGCAATCGTTGCTCAAGTGTGTAGCGTTCCATGATGAAATGCATACCAATGAAGTTTACAAATGACAAGCGAAAAATAAACAATATTGCGTCGTTCGCCCTCCCTATCGGAAAAAAGTTGAAGCGCACCTATTGAATAACCCTATATTAAGCCACACGAGACACAGAATCATGGGCTCGTACATACTAGAGGATGAAGTCTTACAAATGATCGCTCTTGAGAAGTTGGTTCGATTCCTCGCAACACTAAATAATTAAAATTAAGCACTTAGGGGCGCACAATAGATCAATCTGGTCGCTGTGGATAACAGCCTAACCCGTAGGTTAAGGTTGAAGTTTGAATTTGAATAAAATTTTACAAAAACTGTACTTGCTTTTTAAAGAAAGCAAATATTCAAAGCTAACATAGTCCAAATCAAAAAACTGTAATAGTGACAGAAGATTTCAAGGAAACAAATACATGACGGATCTTCATTTACTTTGCTGCATTACCGGGAATCAGATTGCAGCTAGTTTTAGAATCAAAAGCACCCAATACCAAGAAGTTATAGAAATCAAAACGATTTTATAGAACTGCATGTTTTTGATATTTAACCAAGACTTTTATATTTGCCTGAAAACCTAAGACACATTTTAACCTCTATAGTTGACTGAAAACATAGAAGAGGAATTTAACAAATTTTGGTTTTGAATTAAAATAAAAGCCAAAACACGCCCGTACATAACAATAACAGTCGCTCAAAGTCAAAAGCTTGTAATTTTTAAGTCTGCTAGAGTGACATTTACTATAGCCCTGCCTAATTGAGTGCATGCCATCTTTGTATATATATGTATGTATATGTGAGCACTCATACCATACACAACAAACATTTTAAATAGTTGTGCAATTAACAGACAGCAAATAGTCACTCGTTAATTACTTTCCATTGTGCTGTGTCGCCGTGAGGATTATAATCCTTACCCAGCAGCGAACATTGGAAATGGTAAAAGTGGAGTAGCAGGTAGAAAAATGGTGCGAACGGCCTATATGCAAAAACATTGTCAACAATCCTGGCGACCTTTCTGCAGAAACAAATGCACACATCAATTAACAAAATATGCACGCAAATAAAAACAATGAAAAGTCAAGGCTACACCTATTCTTCTCTAATGCTTACGCGGTTCTATTGTTCCCAACAGCATTATCCGCTAACGACAGCGGTAACAGTGGCTGCCGATGCAGCAAGCGGTACAAAGAGATGTTGCACAGCGCGCAATTAACAAGAAGTGTCATGTTGAAAGGTCACTTTCATTTGTTTTCAAATATTAACGTTAAAGAAAGGATTAAAAAGTCAAAAAGTCAAGGTTTGCGTGTTTTGGGTTGCCATTATCAACGGTTTAAAACAAATTCATTCTTGATGTAACATCAGCAAAATTTGCCGGTGACAGATATTGGAAATTCCCATATTTAGTGGTGTCGCCGTGAAATAATCCTGTCTGGTACAGAAGGTAGTCATTTATGTTTGATAGCCAATTGTTGAGGTAGCCAAACCAATACATAAACATGCATACTTTTGTGAGTTCTTGAGTGAGCGACAATACGGCCGAGTACGACAGAGAAAGTACTTAGTAGTATTATATATTTATCAGATGTTTGAGACGCACAATGAAAATTCGGCGGAAAACATACAGTTTTTTTTTCAATATATAAATTTTATACATATAATATTATATTTGAATAAATAAAGTAATATCTGAATAAGAAAAAGTATTTATAACTTTGCACAAAATTGCAAAAAGAAGTCAGAAGAATGTTATTCAACTAAAACTGATTGAAATTTTTGTCTACTTAAGCAACGTGCTTTTTTTATAACTTTTGTTTTTTTATTGTGAAATGTCGCCGTGAGGATTTTAACCCTTAGCCAGCAACGAACATTGGAAATGGAAAAACGGGAGTAGCAGGTAGAAATATTTTGCGAACGGCCTATATGCAAAAACATTGTAAACAATCTGGGCGATAGTCAATTACCAAATATGCAGGCAATCAAAAACAATGAAAAGTCCAGTCTACACCTATTCTTCTCTAATGCTTACTACAGCGGTAACAGTGGCTGCCGATGCAGCAAGCGGTACAAAGAGATGTTGCACAGCGCGCAATTAACAAGAAGTGTCATGTTGAAAGGTCACTTTCATTTGTTTTCAAATATTAACGTTAAAGTAAAGGATTAAAAAGTCAAAAAGTCAAGGTTTGCGTGTTTTGGGTTGCCATTACGAGTATCAACGGTTTAAAACAAATTCATTCTTGATGTAACATCAGCAAAATTTGCCGGTAACAGATATTGGGAATTCACATAATTAGTCGTGTCGCCGTGAAGTAATCCTGTCTGGTATAGAAGGCAGTCATTTAGGTTTGATAGCCAATTGTTGAGGTAGCCAAACCAATTCATAAACATACTATACATGCTTGTGTGAGTTCCTGAGTGAGCGACAATACGGCCGAATTCCAATGTTCGTTTATTGTTCGTACGGGTACGACAGAGAAAGTAACTTACGAGCATATTTATTAGATGTTCGCTTAATTTTTTGTTTACGGATATGTAGGCATAGAGAAGATTAGAAATCAAGTCAATATGGAGGTTTTGAAAATGAGTGCATTTTCAGTTTTACAAGAAGTTTAGAAAAACTAAGGTACAGTCCCATTTATTTAAATATTTGTAACTGCTGAAAAAACTCAAATGCTTAAGTAAATTTCTCTGTAGAAACTATATCTTATATATAGAATGTAGTCAAAAAACTTTGTGACAACACATTACATCAACCAAATCGGATGTAGGTGTGCCTTTGGCGATTTTTCCTTGGGAAAAACTTGCTAGCTCACCTTTAGTAGACGCAAATTTATTTGCTGATTTTCCAATGATGATGTTAGAGACCCGCGCTGTTCTTTTCATCATAATAAACCTTCGTCATTAAACTTTAGCTCCTTAAGTCTTACCTGTGTTGACATAATTCATTGCATTAACACGTTAACATTGATGGTATTTGTCCCACCCTTCTAAAAAATATATACATATATGTGTATATAATTGGCGTGTACACCCTTTTTGTGTGTTTGGCCGAGCTCCTCCTCCTATTTGTGGTGTGCGCCTTGATGTTGTTCATGGCAGAAATGCACTGGGAGGTTTGCCATTGCCTGCCGAGCGCCGACCGCTATTAGAAAAATGTTTTTCTTATTTTTGGTGTTTCACCGAGATTCGAACCTACGTTCTCTCTGTGAATTCCGAATGGTAGTCACGCACTAACCCATTCGGCTACGGCGGTCGCACCTGTGCAATATCACCGCTGAAAGTTATTTTTAACACATCACTAAGTACAGGAGCCTTTTTGGATACCTGGGAATTAACATCAACTACCCCAATTTTCAAAAGTGGAGTGAAAGAGAAAATGTATGTATTTTGCCGTTAAGAGTTTAATCTCACATCACCAGCATGGCTTTGTTGCTGGGCGGTTTACGCTTACCCACCTAGTGGTTTTTGGGGAATATTGCATTGACACATTTTTGTCAGGGCTCCAAGTTGATTGTATTTACACTGATTTTTCTAAAGCATTCATTTCTTCCACTCATCTATGGATTTTAGTCAAAATTTCTAAAGTGGCTGAATTCCTATTTACGTTTAAGTAATAGGAGCTGTGTGGGCTCAAACCAGGAGGTTTCTTTTATTCAATTTATAGCTTCCTCTGGCGTGCCTCAGGGAAGTACCTTAGGACCTCTACTCTATGTCCTTTTTATTAATTACATAGACAGCTAATTTTCGTTTTCTACTTATAGATTCCTACGTTGCGCGGATTAGGAGTTTCGATTATGCTTCTAGGGTTCAAGTAGAAATCAGTAGATTGTATTTATGGTTTTGTCGGCCTCACCTACCAATCAACGTAATCACGTTACGTTCTCTAAACTACGTAACATCGTAAAACCTTCATACAGTATGTCTGGTACTCCCTTCAGTCTGTTAACGAGATCAAAGACCTTTGAAACCCCGTTTTTATTCAGCAAACACTACCATTGATCTTATCTAAGTCCAATGCTGCCTAGTTCAAATTTTACAGATCCCCACACTCTGAAATTACTCTATATATCTTTTGTTTGTCCTAAGCTAGAATATGCTGCATTTGTCTGGAGGCCTCATCACAAATTGTTCTATTGTTAGAATTGAGGGTATTCAAATTCTTTCCCAATTTTTCCACTCCCATCTTTCCCTAAAATTCTTGCCTCCTTTTGCCTTCCTGCTAGCTATCCAAATTCTAATTCCTACGAGAACACCTCGTTTTAATGTTCCTTTTTACGTCAAGATCTTTAGTGAGAATTATGCAAGAAACGCCACATTAGCGCGTTCACTTCGAGAACTCAGCAATATTTCGGATTCTATGTTTTTCTGTCAAGGAAATGATATCTGAATAAAAAATATTCAATATTTTTTTCTGTCAATGGAAATAATTTGTAAAATATACATTTGGACGTGTTTCTTTTTAGAAATCTTTACTATTGATAGAAAAAGGGTGCTTATAGAGACTGCCCTATTTCCAAATTTCAAAACTTATGAACTCATACAACTTTGAGGTACCCAGTCTTTAATTTTTCAAAATTTCGCGTTAGACACATCAGTCAATTCAAATATCGAATCCAGACGATTCTTCTCTATTGAAATATTCATTCATCAGGTCAGTCCATACGTTCGTGCCTATTTTACCCATAATTTGTACGATTTTTGCATACAAAAAATTATTCGCGGATCTATTTATATTGGGTTATTCAATAGGTGCGCTTCAACTTTTTTCCGATAGGGAGGGTGAACGACGCAATATTGTTTATTTTTCGCTTGTCATTTGTAAACTTCATTGGTATGCATTTCATCATGGAACGCTACACACTTGAGCAACGATTGCAAATCGTGCAAATTTTTTATGAAAATAATCGTTCTGTTGCTGCTACTTTAAGAGCATTACGGCCATTTTACGGTCCTTTTAACAAGCCGTCCCGTTTTGGGGTTATGTGAAGTCATTGGTCTACAGTAACAAGCCGGCGACGATTTGTGAGCTCAGAGCCAATATTGAACGCGAAATTGCTGGAATTTCGGTCGATTTATGCAAAAGAGTGGTCGAAAATTGGGTTCAACGATTGGACTTCGTAAAACGTGCACGCGGTGGTCATGCAAAAGAAATCGAATTTCATACTTAAATGTATATGTTCAAACTCGATAATAAAAAAAAAATTAGTTAAAAAAGTCAAACCGTTTGTGTTTTATTCAAAAAAGTTCAAAAGTTGAAGCGCTCTTACTGAAAAACCCTATATATTCGTTGATATATTGTACATTCAACAAGTGATTTTAATCGCGGATGGAAGCACGTGTTGTTAAAAAATAAAATGGAATCTTCGAACGCGTATAAGAGGCATATTGTGCTTTTTTTTATGGAAGTGGTAAAAATGCAACAACTGCTGCTGCAGAAATAAACACTGTTCTCGGAGAGGACACCGTGAGTGTAAGGACTCCGCAAAAGTGGTTTTCAAAATTCCGAAGTGGTATCTAACTGCGACGTGGAGGATGCCCACGGGCCGGTTGTCATGAAGTCTTTAACTCCAACGCCTTGCTCGAACTCGTGGAAGCTGAGCCAAATTTGACAGTCGATATGATAGCTCAGAGGTTGAATTCATCGCATGGAACAGTTCACGGGCACCTGGTTCAGTTGGGGAAGGTTTCAAAGCTTGGTAAATGGGCTACGCATAGATTTTCCGTCGCCAACTTTCAGCAGAGAGTGAGTGTGTCTTCTCAGCTGCTGCAACGGCTTGAAAATGAAAGTTTTTTTAACCGTATCGTTACTGGTGATGGAAAATGAGTCCTTTACAATAATCCTCTTCACAAATGCCAATGGTTAGATAAAGACGAAACACCAGAACCGACCCCTAGAGATGTCCTTCACCCCAAGAAGATTCTCCTGTCTATTTGGTGGGATATGGCCGGTATTGTTTATTATGAACATCTGGAACCAAACCAGAGGATAACTGCTGATTATTATTCCCATCAGCTATCAAGCCTGAATGAGGCACTTAACAAAAATCTACCGTCTTTAGTGAATAGACGCAAAGTTTTGTTTCACCACGACAACGCAAGACCTCATACCGCAAGGCAAACATTAGGCAAGTTGAACGAGCTTGGATGGGGCTTGGTTTCAACGACAGTCGGTTCTACGGTACCGAAACGACCCGGATTTATATCCGGCCAAGGACTGTCACTCCAGCAGCATTCCCCGTATGTAAATATGCTGCTACAAAAACAACAACAGCTTGGATGGGAGCTAATGCTGCATCCACCATACTCTCCGGATATTGCACCTTGTGATTATCACCTTTGCTGTGGACTTCAATCCCATATGAGTAATAAGAACTACTCCTCAAAAGAAGCTATACAAAGGGATATCGAAGCGTATTTTGGCTCCAAGGACAAACAATTTTTTGAGCTGGGAATTAAAAATTTGCCTAAACGTTGGGAAGACATTGTTAATAATTAACGAAAATGTATTATTGATTAATAAATATATACTTTAAACATCTTTTTTATTAATTTTAAAACCACCTTTAAAAAACGCACGAACTTATGGACTGGCCTGATATTTGTGTTTAAAAAATAATGGCATATTAGCAGTAGGTATGGCTGTTTCTTCATTTCGTGAATAATAATTAAACAAACCGAAAATACTAAAATATTCCACCAATCTAAATTCTATGAAATAACCTTTTAAAACAGTATTGACAGCTGATTGCCAATTTTACAGCTAATTTGCAGTATGTGAACGTACTTTTAGTGTTAGAATCCTGCTTATAAAAATATTTTACTTGATATCGGTACTTATACCATATATTTAGATATATACCAAATGTTTTTATTTAATTTATTTATTTACATGAGAACTAATTATGAATAATTAATCCATTAAAGATAAGCGCTGGCTACTAGGGCCTTCGGTTCATGTTACTACAAATTTAAGGTTGTCGAATAAATCTTTCGCCTTTATACCGAATGTATGAAGCGCCTCCGAATGAGTGATATCTGTATTGGCCTCCTTAGCAATTATTCATTTATTTTTAATTTATTGATAAACCATTTGAGTTCCGCTGCCTAAACCTTATCAAATTATGATTTAATAGATTAGAATTGATGGCTTGGTCCAACTAGTGCAACCGCGGCAAATGCGTTCGACACGGCGAAAACGTAAAAAAATCAATTAACACATCCAAGCCAATGCTATCTTCGATATGAAAATTGAAAAGATGTTATTACCGTCAAGAATATCAGACGAAGCCGATCACATAAATCACAATAACCGCAGAAATGAAAGGAGAAATTAATTACAATTCGCAGAAGGAAAACGTGCGCAACAAATGCAACGACTTGGAAGCGCACTGTTGCGGATATAAAACTCGATAAACGCTCAAAATAAAAGAATCCATTTGTGCGAATATCGCTGTTTTGGTTCGTTGCACAAAGCTAGATGGCAAGTGGAATCAAAAATTATTAATTGGAAACTCAAAGTAGCAAGTGGCATCCATTCCAATTTTAAACTATACATAACACGAACTTCCATGAAAATGTCGCAATGTAAAACACCGTAGGGGGTGTTCATGCCTATGCGATAGTTAGCAGTTTTATGAAAGTTTATTTTTGTGTTAGATGCTGTGCTGTCATACACATTTTTTGGTTTTTTGCATCTAATTTGGAAATCTCATAAAAATTTCGGATATTATATTACAGAGCTGTAGGCGATGTTCGCAAATTTGTTTTCTCACCACAGCTCACCACAGCTTAAATTTGAATGTTTGTACTTGTACATCTGTACAACGGATTGCAAGTCGATTTATACGTACGTATGTACATAACATGTAAGTATACATTGTTTTATTGTTTTGCTGTGGTCAGAATACGCCCCCATTTTCGCCAACGATGCTCTGCCCAAGGCGCTGTTTCCATATCGCACTGCAACAATCGATATATTCCCTTGACAAATGTACCAATTGACTGTTGCGGCGATACCAAAAGGCCTCAATACTTCAACCTCCTCCACAAGTAAAGGACAATCAATTTGAAACGAAGAATTAAACTCAATAGCATAAAATGCAGATATGAACATTCATTCAAACAAAGCGTTTGTATATAGGTATTTCGAGATTGCTTAACGCAGTTCACAATTTACGATCATTCAATATAAAGAAAAATTTTTTTAGGTTCGCTGTATATATGTACAGGGTGAGTACAGTATTTGAGGACAACTTGAGAGTAAAACTAATTAGTTTTTATTTTGAAAAAATTTCATGAAACGTCTCACAACATTAACTTATGATATATCTATAAAACTATTCAATAAAATTTCCATCAGCTGCCATCATCATAAAGTCCTAGAGTGTGGAATATAGGGTCACAACGAATTTCTACCGTTCGGGTCTGCATTGCGTCAATCTCTTAACTTCATTTCAGTTAATGGCGGCCCTTGTTAGGTCACCATTCAACAAAGCTGCGGACGCCGACGGACTGCCGGCTGAGCTATTCAAACATGGCGGCGAGGAGCTGGTAAGGTGCATGCATCAGCTTCTATGCAAAATATGGTCGGATCCATACGGCAATCCATAGGAAGGGTGATCCTACAATCTGTGCCAATTGTCGCGGAATTAGTAAAGTCCTCTCTCAAAGACTCTCTAACACTTTAACACACTATAAGACTCTCATCATGCCTGTCATAACGCATGGACGATGACAACATCCGATGAAGGGACGCTTGAAGTGTTTGAGGGAAAGATTCTGTGCAAGATTTTTGGACCTTTGCACGTTAGCAATGGCGAATATCGCAGGCGATGGAACGATGAGCTGTACGACGACATAGACATAGCGCAGCAAATCAAGATCCAGCGGCTACGCAGGCTGGGTCATGTCGTCCGTATGGATACAAACGGTAATGCGGTACCAGCTGGTGGCAGCAGAGGAAGACGAAGGCCTCCCCTGCGTTGAAAAGATCAGGTGCAGAAGGACTTGGCTTCACTTGGTGTGTCCAACTGGCGCCAGTTAGCAAGAGAAAGAAATGACTGGTGCGCTTTGTTAAAGAAGAAGAAAAACATGGCCAATCCAACTGCATCTGTTCACAAAAACTTGTATGGAGCTTGTGTCAGCTGACGTCGCATTCCACATTTCACAACCATAAAATAATGTCGACTTTGATTTGGAGTTAAAAATTCGAAGTTTTGTGCGCGGTGTGAGGCGTTCCAAATTACTTGCAGGGAGCCAAATGCCGCCACTGTCGCTCAAACCTCCTGTTGCCTAAATAGCAGAAAGATTGTACATCTTCGAGATCGATACCATCAATTGATACATTTTTCGTATTTCCTGCGCTTATACGCATGACTTTGATTTTCTGGGTATTGATCTTTAGACCGGCTTTCTTAGATACTTCTCGCATTGCTTGAGTCTTCGCTGCAGGTAATACCGCCCCCAGATGGAGGGGAGTTTTTCATGAAAACTTCCATATTGATGTTAAAGAGATAGCTTGCGTCCGTGTAAAGTGCCCCGACGAGTTGAATAAATTTCGATGGGACCCCTTTGCACTAGAGGGCGTTACGAATAGCGCTGTGTTGTAAAGTATCGAACGCTTTTTCGAAGTCTATAAAGACGAGATAGAGCGGGGTCCTCCATTCAACAATTCAGGCGAGATGTTGTTGTGCCCAGGAACCTGGTTTTGTGAGAGACTTTCTCTTCTCATGTGCTTTGCACTGCCATATTTTTTTCTTTTCTTCTTTAGCTGTAGTAACCTCTTCGATCCGGATCTGGAAACTATGGCATACTCAAGAAAAATTCTCTTTATTCATATTGACCATAACGGTATTAATTGCAGCCCTCGGAGGAAAAATTTTATTATGAGGATGCTCATTGGTTTGACACTCAGCTGCGTTGCCGTAGTAATCCAGTTGGTTAAGGTCTGGTGAGTTAGGAGGTCATAAGTTCTTTGTCTCTGGCGCTTCAGGGTGTTTAATTTTGTCTAGAAGGCGTTTAGATCGGATAACTCGCTGTTCCCGTGTTTGTTCCGATATAAACCTTCTTCTACGCATAACATACGATTTATGCGGAGATCTTCATGGACAACTCGACGGATAATATGCTCAAAAAGATTAAGCTCCCTCGCAAGGACCCTAATTGATTTGAAGGGGTATCGTCAATCATCGTTTGCACTTTTTAATAAATTCTACAGATCGGACAGTGTCAGAACGTTGCTCGTGATTTTGGCGTTTTGTAACAGATTCTGCATCGCCGCTTGATACTTCCAATTCACGACGAATCTTATGAACGAATGAACAGGCGTACTTAAGAAAATTAGAGATTTCTAAATCGGTCTGATTTGCCCATACAGTGGCAGTAACTCCATGACTCTTCATTTCTTGAGTTAAGTTGTAGTTCTCCACGCCTTGTCCGGAAAGGAGCAAAAAGAAAAATAATGGTTTTGGGAAAATGCAGTCATATATACCTTCAAATACCGTATTCACCCTGTACATACATACATACATATATGCACACCTCCTTACATTTTATTTGTGTGGTGGCATTACGAGAGTTGTCACACATTGATTGTTGTGTTGTGGCAGTTTAAGGAGTAAAGCACTCCTACTCGTGCTAAAAACAATTATATTGTTTTGTTCGTCAAACCCTGCTGTTTTCTTTGGGATCTAAGCAAAACTTGTGACCGCATTTTGCATTAATGTAAATTCTATTGTTTACATGAAAAATGCTTTTCGTCAAAAATGTTTTTTTAAACACCAAGCAGTGCTTTCGATATGTAGCCAAAAAAATTGTTTTATGGGTTTCTTTTTTCATTTTTTGCCTGGAAAATGAATGAAACTCATTTTCGTCTTCAGTGGCTCCAAATTAGTCTAGGTTAGGTTCGCTTAAGTTAGGTTGAAGCAGTTGTCCCCTGTGGCTAACGACTGACACACTCAGGTTCATAGCTCATTGCGATGCACCGGGGGGAACTTGTCTTTATCTCTCCTAAAAGAAATGTGTACTTTTCAAAAATTTGCTAAAGTCTTCCAATTCACCCTACCATCGAGCTTTGAGCCATCTCTGTGTGTAAATGGATAGACTCGCTTGGTTTTACATCCTTCCATTCCCACTCTTCCCTGGAGGGTATGGGGGTCGTAAACGTTGTAATGGCAAGTGTGGGCGGGAGTGCATAGTCCACCATTCTGGGAAGCTCCGAAATACCAGCTGGGGTTTTACCGTGGTCTAACAAACACTTTGCTAACAAGGTGCAGCTTTTTGAGAAAATATATCTACTCCAGTGTAATCAATGGTAATGTTGAAATCGATTGACGTATTGCCAATTGCAGTTGCTACTTGTTCCACATGATGATTTCTCGTATTGAGCGTCAGACTAACAGCCACAATTAGTGGCACAAATCAATAATAAAATACAAATAAGATGCTTACTTCCAATGAGATGATTAAAGGATATTAGCAAAGAAATTTGAATCTAACAAGAGAGTGAAAGTCATTAGTAAGAAAGATTTAGTGCGTTTGTAAGAGTTTATGAGAAAAACCAAACCACAAAATTCGTCTTAAAAATTTACCACACTAATACCGGCCACCTTCTTCCAATAAACATTCCTATGCGCAAAGTTACGTGTTAGGCAAATTATTTTGATTATTTTTGTTTTAAAAATACTTCGAAAATATACCTTCTTAGCTATTCGATGCATGTGTGTGAGTAAGCTTCGCTTTGATGTCAAATCTCAATCATAGGGTTAGCCTGTCCATCCTGCCCATTCTCCCTACAGCCATGTCCAACTGGTGACTATGGTTGTTAAGTCATTATAAATGCCAGACCGGCGGTCAGTGCGATCGCTAATTTCGAAACCCTCACATCCCGATGTGGCGAAATTTGTTATCCTCAACGTCACCGTTTCGTCCTCAACTTATTCTCAACTTCGTAGACATCTACCAATTATAGCTGCGCGTCGCCTTGCAATGAAACGAAACTGCCACAAGCACGACGTCAACGTATCGCAGACATTGCAAACACCGTAAAACCTCACATTGAGGGTGCGAATACGTTTTTAAAGGTTATTTCAATATTTTGTTTTTAGTTCTTGTCTGGTTATGATTCTTTTTGGTTGTTTTTATTCCTTTCTTAAACCCAGGAGCTTTAGATACATTTTAATCGTTGTTATCGCTGTTATCCCTGTGTTTTCTCTCCCTGGAAACTGATGCGCCAACTCAACTCAATTTCAATCTCCGTCAACTGTCGTTGGACATTAATACACATGTGTGTACATACATACACACACACACACACACACGCATATATGTATGGAATATGTATGTGTATGCTTATAAGATACCACTGCCACGAGTTGAGTCGCCACGATCACCCGCCTTGGCTTATTCTTGGAGGTGATTCGTCTGTTGATATGTGTGGCTGGGCATACCTTTCAGAATGGCAAACTGCAATTTGCTATCCAAAACCATTTAAAGTAATTTATTTCCTTTTCATGTGTATTTGGCGAAGTGGACTTTTGGAAAAGTACGCACATTGTGTGTTGTTGGAGCTGAATTTGATGTTAGTATGTACGCGACAGACTCAAGCCACACATTCATCGAAAACCTCATATGACGGTGATCGCGTAAATGACTTCTTTTCTGCGCGTATTCGCACCGGAGCATTAGGAATGAACGAGGGGAGTCCGGCAACTGGGCATTGAACTGACAGCTTGCGAAGGGGGAAGTGCGCATCAGTTGGTTTCTTTAGTCTTCCGATCTCAGTGTTTGCTTGCTCTAGCCGTTTACGAGCATTCCTCCTTTTGTTGTTTGCGCCCGCTGTTGTAGTTGTTTTTGCGATTTTATTCTATTTGTTCGATTCCTTTACTTTTGCTGTTGGGTTTGTCGTTTCGTTTAGTCTCTTATTCTTAAAAAATGAAATAAATTAAGAACTCTGCGCATTTATAATAAGTGCGACACGCCCACTTGTCAAACGAGTCGTTTGAGTTGTGCATGTCGCTGGCAGCGAGCACTGCAAAGTATCGCCATTTCGTTGGGATTAAACGCAAAGATCGGTGATCATGACAGGCTCCTCTTAAATTGTCATGCGAATCTAAATGTCAAGCGGAAATAGTTATGGGACCTAGGGGTAAACTTTCCAGTTGAAATTAAAAATAATTAAAAAATTCAAGGAATGACGTTGGCAGTTTCTTCTGTCAAAGATGCCATATACCTGAATCAATATAAAAAATTGAAAAGTTGACAAATATAATATAGCTCCACTGAGTTTATCGATATGATTGTACTTGCTCTCCTATCTATGTATGTACATACATATGTGGGACTTTTATTCACTAATATTATTTTTACTATTTTTGCTACTGATATGTTCCAATATTATAATACATATGGTAATTATATCTATTTATTTATATTTATTTGTTTATGTATCTTTATATGGAGCTTTAAAGTAGCACCTAACTTTGCTAGATCATCAGCCTGCTCGCTGTCGTTATGACTTTCATGTTCTGGTGCCTAGCCTAGCAAGACGATTTGCCTTGCCCCTAGAGATTGAGGACAGTGATGCCCTCGTCAACGTGTTTGGGTAGTTTCAGATATAAATATTTAGAAATTTATAAAAACTGGTTAAAACAAAATGCTGTTTAGTGTTTTGAAGACTTTATGTTAGAGTTTCCGACTATGCTTGGATTTTTTCAACCCTACCTTTATGTGCCTATAACCATTTCGAAATTTGTTCAAGATGCCCGTGATCAACTTCACATTTTGAAGTGAAACCATCTGGGTAACCCTGGTAGTAAATCGGACCCCAAAATGGAGATTTTCTCCCTATAACATTCAATACATTTTACTCCCATACATCCTTGCACTTTTTGTTTGCTGAAACTTCCTTTCTTTGTGAATAGTTTGGCTAATTTTAATCGTTTTAAGGCATATTTTAGTTCTTTCCTTGCGCCTTAAACGGAGCATGGGGAATAAGCAAAACATAACGTACCTAAAAAAAATAAATACAAGACGAACAAGTTCCTGTTAAATACAGATCCTTTTTTAAAAACAACGAAGATAATTTCAAAAGGGCTGAATTCAGCTTATGGCTAGTGGCAAGTGGCGTTAAAAAGCATTTATTGGTCGCAAGAGGAAATTGAAATAAAACCATGCTATTATACCTCTGTACATACATAAGTATTATACATTGATACATACATATGTGTTGCATAAACGCGTAATTGTGGCACAAGATCACTCGACTGGATTTGCAGTTGTAATATCGTAATAAATAATGTAATCTCATTTACTGCGCCAATGTAAGCCTCAGCTGACATGAACGATTCCAACAATTCATATACTGACCCAATTACCGAAATAATCATCAGCCAACCCAACCCAGTCATTATTTACTTCTTTTGGCAAGCAGGTGTATCGTTCAAGACTTTTTAACGCACAATTTGTCCATTTTTGCAATAATAGCAATAATATTGTACATATTTAGCCGTCTTTCATATACTACAATATTTTTTGTTTGATCAACTTTCTAATACGAAAAATCTACCAATCTTTGCATATTCCCATAAGTGCGCTTTAAAAAAATGTAGTGATTCAAGGTTTAAATTCTTTATATTTCGTTATTAACAGTAACTGAGAGGGCAGTTTAAGTAAGTGATTTCGACTTCTACTACTTGTATGCTTCATTACATTTATTTATTACCTTGCATAAGTCTGTGATTATGAAACCTTACAGAAATAATTGTTGCCAGCTAAAAAAACGTACGTTTAACACACCTCAATCATGGATACAGCTAGAGATGTAGTACGCTCTAAGTTTCTAAAAATTCTATCCAGCTCATCCTTGATCAAAAAGTTCCCGGAATATATTCAGAAAGTTGAAAATACAACTTTATTCCTCAAAAGTGATATTATCGCCTTCAAAGTACTCTCCTTCAACTAAAACGCACTTATGGCAGCCTTTGATCCAGTTCTCGAAACATTTCTGGAACTCTATTCCCGGTGTAGCCATCAGAACCGCCTTTGATTTCTCCATTACTTCCTTTCGGCTGTTAAAACGTGTTTCCCGTAGTGGTTGCTCGACTCCAGTCATATCAGGGGAATTCGGTGGCTGTTGGATGGTATTCGTTTCGTTCTTTCTCAAAAATTCACAGATAATAATGGCACTGGGCGATGGTGAGTTATCATGGTGCAATATCCACCAGCTGTTTTCCCCCAAATCCTTTCTTTTTGGCAAATTGCTTCACGCAAAGGACTCATAACGCCCGAATGTTAATCCTTATTAACTGCCTGATCTTCTGGAACAAATTCGTGGTATACAATACCGTTGCAATCCGTAAAACCATGAGTAGAACTTATTTTTTTTATGTCTTTTTTAGGTGTTTTTGTTTTGCTTCTGCTTCATTCGATTATTCGGATCTCTCCACTCACTCGCCTGATGTCTGGATTGCGTGTCGTACTCATAAAGCCACTTCTCGTGTCCAGTACTGATGCGTTTGATGAATGTTGGTTCGGATACAGCCTTGGAATTCATGACTTTAGCGACATCAACGCAGTCCCTTTTTTGCATGAAATTCAGATACCAACTTTGGGACCAACTTTGCAGCAACACGACGCAATTCTGATTTGGAATTAATTACAATTTCCTGAACAGATTCATAAGCAGTGTTCAAGTACTTTGTCAGCTCCCTGAAAGTTAATTTGCGGTTATTGATCAACGTTTCTTTCACTTAATCACTTTATTGATGTTTTCATCAGTTTGCGATGTCGACGGCCATTGATGGCCACTACGTTCGTTATCTTCGATGGACTCGCGATCTCTTCTGAAGCGTTCGTGCCACCTGTAAACAGCGGTTTTCTTTAGAGTATCATTACCGAAGCAGTTTACCAACATCCCTCAGGTTTTCGCACCATTGAATCCATGCTAACGCAAATTTTAATACATACAAACTTCTTGTTGCAGAGTTAGATTTACGAATGGCGGCATAACTTCTACAAATGTAAAGCAATGCCAATAGAATTTTAGTTGGAATGCTAATCACAGATGTAGCAACCCAACAACAAAAAAAAAAGAAAAACCGGAGTCAAATTAGATGGCTTAGAACGTCACCTCCTGGGTTTTCTGGGAACTTTGTGATCACTGTGGTAAGGCAAAATGGAAATAATTTGATTTAGCAAATTTAAATTGCTGTGTGAGGAAAAATAAAGCTTATCTGCTCAAAGAGCTCGGACAATTAAAGAACCCAAAAAAATGTGATTGCTATAGTTGATGTTAAAGATTTCAAGCCAAACCTATTTGATGCGCATATTAGTTAAGTATATTCCTAACTTGATCGAACAAAAGAATTAGCATAGCGCTGCAGAAAATCTAAATTAGAATAGACCCAAGTTATAGAAAAGAGCAAGTCAGCATATCACGAGTCCGAGGAATATATACGAATAAGGTAGGGCGCGGTTATAAATCTACTACTTCTTTTCAGATTTTTTAAGAATTAAATTGTTTGTGTTTTTTGTTTTCATTTGTAGGAAGATGTTTATCTATAAAGCATAAAAGGTATAATTCACTACGTTCGTTGCAAAAAGAATTTGCGAAGAAATTACCAAGACGTATAGCAATTGAAATTTTGCTCTAAAGCTTTTTTCTTTTGCTCTAGCCATAAGTTCTACAGCTATGAAGCGTTGGCCCCAGAGCAAGTTGACTTTTTCATAGGACATCGCCAAATGCATTGAGTATCAATGCTTGTATGTGCAAGTACATCCTTCTGTGGTGCTCCCCTATGTGAGTAATTCAGTGCTAGCGGTCAACATCGTTTTGGCAATCAACGCAATAAAGAAAAATTAAATCTGATATCGTTTGAATCAAAAGGGGCGGTCAGGACACGATTTTCTGGTGCAATACATACGCGCTTGGCCTTCGAAAGTGAAGCTGGTAGAGTAAAGAACAGAAGGTGCAGCGAAACTGCCGAGGTAAAGTGCTGCTTTGTTGTATTGTTGTGCGACATGGGACATGCCATGGCATTCATTGGCGTGACAGCAAAATCACCAGCGGAGGATCAATTGCAGTCCACAAAATTACAGTGACGCAGCAAATTTGTCACGGTGTGTAGTTGAATAGTGCTCGGAAGAGACGGGCAGTGGCCAGAGTAGATGCTGAAACTGCGAGTGCAACAGTTGGGCAAAGTTAATTCTTGTGGACACTGTGCGGGAAGCAGCATTTGAATGATACAGAGGTTCGGTATCTCCCTTGATCGGGATGCGATACTAACAGGTTAGAGTGAGATTGCGGGTTTTCGAGCATTGAACAGTTAGAAAATTTTAATTTTAATTATTGTTCTCTATTGCAATATTTCAGGCGGATAGTTTGGAAACTGATTGCCTACAAATGTACTAACGTGCAAATGGTTAAGTGCATAAGAGATTTTCATAAAATTTGGTGGTGCCTTTTAAGGGCAGCTGTTGCGCATCATTGACGTTCAATTAATTTTTGACCACTACCAAATACTGTCAGATATTCGAAGGTACAACCATCCGCAATCATTAAAATTATTCATAACATCTCTAACCGCATTTGCGGCTGCTAAGGATACAACAGCATCAACATCATCAGCCACAATAGACAAAGCAACTTGCTGCACAAAATCAATTTGCTACCGTCCACCAGCAACCAGCAGCAACAACCTGCAACAACCAGCAGCCGTCGAGCAATCACAAATGTGGGCCGTCATTTCGACGAAGCCCCAAAATTGCATGGTATGTTGTAAATTGTTGTATTTGTTGTTGTTAATGGCCTAACCGTTTTTTTGAATTTCATCTTTGTTTTTAGTACTTTTTTGTGTGCTGCCTTTGGATTTTGTTGTTTTGTTGCAATGGCTTTCGGTTACAGCCTGCTGGCTGCTGGCTGTTCGCTGCCAATATCGCTGCCATATCGACAATTGGCATCAATAATAAAATGTAAACCACAATTCACGTGAACAGATTGAGCGATGAACAGCGGTTGTAAGGCCGCTTGCTTGTTTGTTATCCGTTTGTCTGTTAGTCGACTTGTTGGCAGTTGCCGGTGCGATTGGGTGGCTGTGTGGTTTTTATGATTGTAGCACTGGAAGCTGGGGCGCGGAGGGTGGCGTTGGTGGTACCTGTGGAGGCGGTCCGCTTGCTGGCACAACCTGTCACGTGTATGGCAGTGAGTAAAGCGCAGCAGCAGACTAGATTTTCGACTGTGCGACTGGTGTCCACCTGCCCAGGTAGCCCATCCCCTTGCCAAAAGTCCATATGCCACATAGCCTCATGCCGATGGTGTGCTTGAACACCCACAGCAAATGCTCACATATGCTTCTATTTGTGTCGGCACGAGTGAGTATACACATGCACCATTGAATATACGACCGTATGTATATACTATAGAAGTATTGCATGTATGTAAGTACGAGTATGCAAGTATGAGGATATGAGTGCATATTGCAGATTGATAGGTAATTTGTTGGTAAGCGAGCGGGTGTTTTCAACGCTTTTGAATTTGGAATCGGACATTTCGGGAATCTGAATTTTAAACTGTTTCCTTTTTTAAATGATATTCGTTCATGTCACGACCGGCGGTGGGGTCAGTAGGCCTCATGCATACTTTTGACAAAAAGTTTGAATCGATACTTCCCAGTAAAAAACGTATGGATTAAACCAAAATCCAGCGATGAATGAGTGATGACTGGTTTATATATTTGGAGTAATAAGCGAGCAGTGAAGGATTTTTTAATGTTTCAAAAAATGTATTGATTCCTCGCTTGTTGATATGTTTTGGAGTTATAAACGAGCCAAGGAAGAGACGAATATTATAAATATGTGCATCACACACTTTGATTTTTCAGTTATCACATCCAAATACATCGAAAGCACAAATCATAACTGTTAATTGTTGTCATTTGAGCGCTTTTGTTCTCAATAAACACGAGTTTTGTCGATTTATATTAATTTGAACTTTGCATTTAAGATTTCTGCACGTGATTTAAGTATCGTGCATATAAAGCACTTCCTTACTTGCAAATGTTATACAAAATAAATTGAATATAAATGCTAAGTTCTGAAAATAGAATGGTAGGAGATTTCCCAACCTTGGTAACATAGGCGCAGAGTAACTGACACTGAAATCCGATTCAGAAGGAGAGCATAGAGCGAATGCCACTATATCCTTTGATTCACCAACGCTATGACCACCAATGGGAATTTGCAAACGCCCACTCTCGAGTAATGCACGAGGACTGAACTTTTTTATAAGCCGTAGCTAGCAAAACAGCTGGGTCAGGTAGTACTGAAAATAAAGAACACTACCATTTTTTCATTCGGGGGTCAAAACAATCTCAATATAAGTGGTCGCCCGTAGGACCTATAGTTAAGAAGGAGTACGAAATGGCTTAGGCTCGGAGATTTGCGAAGCAATCCATTGCTCGCAAGGATGCAATCCAATATTAATCTTTGGATGATCCTATTTTTTACTGAGTTTCTATGAGTACACAGGAGTACACATGGGATTGTAAGTGAGAAAAATGGTCTGTTAACTGTATTGTTGTAATTTATTATAAATTACTTTTTATACTATTTAATAAATTTCATAATATAAATATTTTATTAAATTCTATTTAGCTGAATCAAATTTTCCACAAATACTCCACAAAAAATGGAGTGGTTCATAACTGAATATAATCTTGACACTGAAACCTTCTTTCAATAAAACATTAGTCTCGTAAGTAGTGAAGGGTGACTGTAAAAGTTTCTATGGCTTGTTCAGAATTATGGCAGCTTTCGAGTGTTTCGGTAATTGATTGGTTCAAACATTTTTTTGTCTTTATTTATTTGTTTTTTTTTTATTAAGCCAATGAATATAATAGATTCGTATAGACTAAGTAGACATAATTTAAGGTTAATAGGCATTAGAAAAAGTACAATTAAACTCTTTTTTAATAAATATTCTAAAATTTCAATAGGCGATCTTTTGAAAATGAAAAATCTATCTCAATAAATTTTGAGATTTTATTAAACTCAATTAGGGCTCTAGTAGTAGGAGCATTTCGAGCATAAAGAGATTTTGAGAGGCTAACATAGAAGAACTCCGAACTTCGAAGAGCTCTGGCAAGAAGTACCAATCAGTCAACAGCACCACAGATCAAACCAAAAATGAAAGACAAAGATAAGATAATTCTCCTAATCTGGAATGGTTTTAGTTAATCCATTGCATCGCGCTTCATAGGTAGAGATGGGATCCGAAAAGCGTAAATTACGCAACGCGAAATGTAAGAATACTTTCTAGATTCGTTCCGCACTAGCAGCATTGGGCCGGACGGCATACGGAGACCAAATGCATGCTTACATACTCAAGTTTGGAACATACAAAAGCTTCAACGTATAAGGGTTGGAGAAATCGGAACTGTGACGCCTAACAAAAACAAGTTTGACGTGACAGGGGCGTGCTACAAGTATGTAGATATGTGATAAGAGGTGTCAATAAGAGTTGCGCGCTTAGAAACGGTATTCTGGAAACACTTTTTTAACACATGGGCTAAAAAGTCCCGTGCCTAACACATAGATGGCACTAGTTTTATTGCATTCACCTCTTTTTCAGTTAGTACTAAACTCAAAACTACAGCTTTTAAAATTTCATGGTATACTATTCATTAATTCGTGAGTTATTGTGCTAAGAGTGACGCTATTTTTTATTTTTGAAACAATGAATAAAAAATAATTTTGTGTTTTAATTTTTTACTGCTTCTTGAAGCGAAAACATACCGTTCGAGCGAAGAAATAGCTTGAAAAGTGTTATGGGGATCCCGCTCCATCAGCCGTGATCGTAGAGACACCGATGATGCACAACGCAGTGGACATCCAAATGAGACAGTAACACCGAAAAAAAAATCCACAAAGTCGTTTTGATTAATCGAAAAGTGAAATTGCTTGAGATAGCTGACATCGTAAAGATATCAAAAGAACGTGTTGACTCTATATTGCATGAGCATTTGACTATGAGAAAGCTCTTCGAGAGTTAAATGTTCTACCAAAGTGGTATTGATATGTTAGAGCGGCGCTGGCAGGATTGCGTTGTTCGTGATGGAAATTATGTTGATGAATAATCCTAATTTTGAAGAAAACAAAACGTGCTTCTTATATAGTTACTGAAAGTATCTCAATCAATTTGCATCAATTCAGAATCAAGAGAGCTAGTGATCGCCGAATAAATCTAAAATCATCAGCATTACGCAGGTATCATAAAGCAAGAGCAAAATTATTGATAAACAGAAGAAAAACAAAAATTTTGATTATGTGTTGCCTATTTAGCTCTCCTTTTTTAACACACTTTTATTAGCTCGGGTTGTATGTATGTATGTAACGGAATCTTTGAGCTTAATTTTCACTGGCTTCTAAAAATCTGATCGACTTGAAATTTTGCACACCTATCAAGGACCGATGACAATGCAATAATTTGATAAAAGTTTTCCATTATCCTTATTAGGATTGCCAGGATTAATATTTTCTTTTTTTACTGTGGGCAAAAAGTTTGATTGTAAAATGAAAAATCTTTATTTAGGCTCCCTCCACGAAATAAGTTCTTCATCCCGATTACTTCTTTATCACGGCCGATAACTGCATAGCTTTAGACTCACAGTCGATAAGAAAGGAATTAAATATATTATAACACGAATATATCGAATCATTTATTCACTGACTGCAATGATAACAATAAT
The DNA here is from genome assembly GCF_028408465.1 of Anastrepha ludens. Taxonomy (NCBI): domain Eukaryota; kingdom Metazoa; phylum Arthropoda; class Insecta; order Diptera; family Tephritidae; genus Anastrepha; species Anastrepha ludens. The sequence goes on along the minus strand of NC_071499.1, from coordinate 2,605,042 downwards.
TTTCATTCATAATAAAAAATAGTTAAAAAAAAACTAAAAAACACGCTTTTTTGCTAATCGAACTAAAAAGTAGAAAATAAAAAATAATTTAAAAAAACAAAAAAACACGCTTTTATTGCTAATCGAACTAAAAAGTAGAAAATAAATTTTAATGACAAAGGGACCTATAATGAAGTAATAGCAAATCGAACGATCAGTCATAGGCAACTACCTCAGAACAGAATTATAACAAAAATTAAGATACAAATAGAGTAATTCAAATTAGAGGTAAAAGCGTGGGATGCATTTTGCTTCCCTTTCATAACCCTCTGTACATAGGTAGTTGCCAATAGAATGATTGTAATATTTACTATATCAAGGATCCCATGTGTTTTTTAGTTTTTTAAACTATTTTTTATTTAAACTATATATGTACATATGTATATGCTCTTATTTACATACATAAATGAAAAATGTATAGGTGTTTTAAAACTCATAGGCCCAGGCAACAAATTATTATATTAATGACACATCAGGTAATGCTATGCGTAAAATGTCTATATACAAACACACATACATCATCACGTTGGGAGACCGCTACAAGGGAGTATATTTTTGACCGCATACATTTCCATGGATTTACTATATGCATATATTATATGTTTACATAAACATACACACATATATATGCGAGTAGATTGCCGCAATCGAAAATTGAATCTCCTGGTGTAAGAAATATTACATAAAAAACGGTATTTTTGCTCAAATTATTTATATTGATGTTATTCATTGTTTTCAATATTAATCCTTAAATCCGCAAATATTTACAGGGGTAAACAGTATTTTAATCACTTATTGAAATTGTGATGAAAACACACAATTTATTCAGTAAAGTAGCAGGCTTGCGAGAACACACACACACACACACGCAAATATGTATGTATGTGTGTAACGCAAGCATGCAGAGGGAGTAAGCGTACAAATATCGATGTAAATGCATTTTAAAATTTGAGGAGAAGTTCAACGACTAAATTGAGAAATTATTATATGAGTGCTACATAAATACAAATGTTTGTATGCAAATTATTGTTTCCCTCACAGGAACTTAGTTTGCTGTTTTTCAAAAAATAAAAACCATTTCAAATAGAATTTACAGGGCCGTCGGGGTGAATCCGGAAAACATTTTGATGGTCCTGAACCATGGCGTTGAGTCCAAAAGTGTTGTTAGAGGGTCACATTTTAGTACACTGTTTTCTGATGCACAGGGGTGATAGTGCAATGACGGGGCGAGAACAGGACCAAAAAGTTGCGATAGTGGAAACGCTACGCTGGAGGAGAATGCGTGTGTTTCAAAGGACTGTGCAACGCAGCTTTCGTGTGCATGGATAATTGATTGATTTGCTTCACAATTTTTTCTGAAATTAATTTGCTAAATGATTCGAATTTCATTAAGTGTTGTCTATTTAGCAGGTAGGAAATAATTTTGCTTACTAATTGTTTTTTATAATAATATATGTACTTAAATATGTATATGGGTGCACATGTATATGAACGACAACTTTTATTTATTACTACATGAGGTAGTACGCAAACTAAAATGTGGCAATGCGATTCACCGCAGCTTGCAAGTGTTAGCTTATGTCGATGACATTGTCGTAATTGCGCAAATAAACAAACGCTTAAGAAAATATCCGAGTACGAGGTGTGTTCAAAAATTATCGTGAATTTTGTGTTTTTTTCAAAAATTATTTATTTATTCATTAATATCTATTTTGTCCCCTTCAAAGTAATCTCCATGAGGTAACACTTCGAAGCACTTCAAAAAAAATTTTTTTTTATCTTGTTCAGCTCCTCCTTCGATGCCGTCTTTTTCTCGTCAATCGTAGCGTCCTTTCATGGGTCTCTTTAGTTCCAGGAACAAGGAAAAGTCACAGGGGGCAAGTCTGGGGAATACGGTGGCTGTGTCATCATTAGTGTGTTGTTTTTGGCTAAAAAGTCGCGCACAAGCAAAGATGTGTGAGCAGGGGCGTTATCCTGATGCAAGAGCCAATTTTTGTTCTTCAACAAATCCGGGCGTTTCTGGCGGATTGCTTCCGGCAAATTGCGCATAACTTGCAGGTAATATTCCTTATTGACCGTTTTACCCTGTGGCAAGAACTCATGATGCACAGCGCCCCTGCAATCGAAGAAAACGGTAAGCGAAACTTTTACATTCGACCGAACTTGGCGCGATTCTTTTGGTATTGAGATGATTGAACTTTGATTTCCACGTCATAACCATAAACCCACGATTCGTCACCAGTTATGACCCTCTGGAGCAAATTTGGGTCGTCGCGGACAGAGGCCAACATCTCATTAGCAATGCTCTTGCAATGCAGCTTTTGGTCGAAATTGAACAATTTTGGTACGAATTTTGCGGAGACCCATCTTATGCCCAAATCATTGAAAAAAAAACGAATGGCACGAGCCAATCGATATGTCTAGGTCCTCAGCAACTTCTCTGACGGTGATTCGACGATTGGCCAATACCATTTTCTTCTTTCTTCACTTCATACATTTTTTCGTCTGTTGTTGAAGTACTCGGGCGTCCGGCACGCGTTTCGTCGTTCACATCTTCTCGGTCTTCTGAGAACATTTCGTACCCCCGATAAACGTTGCCTTGGTCCAAAGTAACTTCTCCATATGACACAGTCAACATTCGGAATGCATCCGCGCACTTAATTTCGTTTTTCATACAAAATTTGATAAAGGTTCTTTGATCCATCTTTTTGAATAGGTAAAAGTCGAAGACGAGCCGAAACACGTCCAAGCAAAGCAGCTGTCAACAATGAACTGAACATTCAAAATGGCCGAACTCGTCGGCATGAGTGAGAGACATGAGTTCCAACATATCGTCACAAAAAAATTGAAATTTGAAAATACGTAACCTGCGAAAAGCGATTGAACAAACACTAAATTGATGATAATAAGATGCGGGCAAATGAAACTATTTGTGAGTACATATCCATTATTTTTATTGTTAAGTTTTTAACTATTCCGGATTTACTTTGTCGACCCTGCACAGAAGGCTTGCAATTAAGATATTTGTACGTTTATATTGTCTGTTTGATTAAAATGCCAAGCGTTTGAGATATTCAAAAACCTTCTTACACATCTATGTACATTTGAGTACTTGCATGCATGCGCAGAGTCCATAAGGTCTGCGTTCACTTTACAATTATTTTTAAATTGTTTAAAAACACAACATAAATTTATTTATCTTATTTAATTATCTTCCATTTCATTCTTAAGTTACAAGTGATTGCAACAACATGTAAATATAGCAACCAAAAAATATGCGTTCACTTTGTTTCTTTTAATAATACCGTTATTTTTTAGGTCTTTCTCGTTTTTGCTCAGTTTTCATTCTTTGTTGCCATAGCTTATCGGCTAGCAAAATCAGTTGCACATTTTATTTAAAAGTGGAAATAAATTGAAAACATGGAAGTCAAAGGAAAATAAATTAGTGTATCGAGAAGTAAAATTTCAAGCGACCCGCGATTTTGGCGTCCAAGAACACTATCGGTCCGAAAAGACAAAGGTTAACACTTGTATTACATCATCAAAAATTGTTGAAAGCGTGAACCGAACATTTAAAAAAAGTATTAGGGAGGAAACTACTAGAAAAGTCGTAGACATTTAAAAAAGATTTGTAAGAGACAAATATAGAATTATATAGAATTATGCAAAGGTAATATTCACGGATGAATCTTCTTTTTGGGCGAATATTTGCATACTTGGGTCGTGGTGTACTGCTCGGTTAAGGTCCACGTTTGAGGCTGCTTTTCCAAAAAAGGATTTGGCCTTTTATTTGTGTTTACCGCCAATTTGAATGCTTTTTTGATGAACAAAATTTACCAAAAAGCATTACTGTCGTCAGCTGCGAAGCTGTTTGGAAGAACCAGCCAAAGCTCCCGAGCATTGAAGCCGAAGGTTTGTGGAGTGAAAATAGCAAAATGGGATTGAAATGTAGAGCTGGCCTTCACAGTCGACTGATTTGAATTCTATTGAAAATGTTCGGACAATAGTTATGAAAAAACTCAAAGGAACACAAATATGGACGGTCAAACAGTTTTCAAGGAGCCGATTTCCTCCACAGCTTGCCCAGAGATTAACATAATGTATGACTCGGGGATGTGAAGGCATAATAGCTAATTGTGGAGACTATACATTTTCGTACAATTAATAATTTGCGCACAATGCACTTATTTAGAATCGAGTCGTCAAATAATCTAAGTTAGGCGGTCACGCTTCTTTTAGTAAATGCCGAAATTACAGTTGATTTCGATGTTCTTCTTTACCATTAAAAAAAATATAAAATTTGGTTATTTAATTAATTTTATTTAAAACAATTTTTTTAAATTATGAAATACTATTGATTTTATTTTTTATTTTTACTGCCCGATGTTTAAGCTAACTTGAAGGATCGGCTTTTTTGCTAAAACATACAGTCGACAAACAAAACTGAATTAAATATAAGTGGGAAATAAAAACTCGCATTTGACAGAATCAGTTGCTGGGCTGACCGTACAGGGGGGTACTAAAAAAATCAACGCAATGTTTTTTCGTTGCTATCTGAACAACGACTGATTGACGAGTGTGTGAATGCATGTGAAATGAACGACTGCCGAATCCCTGTGACTTGGCAGCCCAAGTTCTCCTCACAGCTTTGGTGACATAGTGACATATTGGCCAAAACTTGTAAATCTATCACCCTTGAACGCGATAAACCTTTCATGCACTTATTTTATTTTATTTGTGTAGTTAAACGGGGTTTTTTAGGAACATTTCTTTGTTTTGTTCTGTTAGTGGATTTTTTATGTTGTTTTTGCAAAATGAGACCAGTAAAAGGCGCTTTGCTCTCGTCTTCTTCAATTTGACTATCTCGTATTCGCTAATTTCTTCCGCGTTTGATTATTCAAGTCATGCTTACCATGTCATTAATGTATCACATCTGTATGTGAATGTAACTATGTATATGTATTTAAATGGATATGTCTCCCACTATTTGCTTGAGACAGAATAAAAGTGTAGGCATTTTAAATAACCGAATACGATAAAGGTTATAAGCATTTAACTTTAGATTCCATTACAATTGATAGCCTCTGGTCGATAACAGCACAGGAAAAGAAAAACAACGAGCTGCAGAGATACGAATATCGTTTGTGCAATCTAGTTTACAAGGAACACTCTTAGGAATGCCATGAGCAGAACTTTTCAACGAAAATGGAGTTTCGCTTTAGTTATCGAAACACTTCTTGCATCCGGCCAGTCCATCAAAGTTAATTTCTTTCGCACGGCAATATCGTTAGCAACAGACGAAAAATACATCCAAAAGCAACATTGCGCAGGGCCCGCGACACTAATATGCACACACATACATATGCACATATAAATAAGTTTAGATAACAATAATAAAACTAAGCACAAAAAGTGAAGAAAATGCCTGCACAAGACGAAATATATACATTTTTCATGAAACTCAAGGTTTTCGGTTGTTAGACATTGGAAAGTGTTGTATGAGCATTAAGATCCATCGACCATCGACCACTGGCCACTGGCCACCTGTAATAAACCGTTGTAAGTCGTATGTAAAAGGAACACGTGTATGTGTGTATATGTGTGTATGCAGTAAATCGAACTGTTTCAGGACTCGCGGGATGAGTTTGCTTTAAATCATACATTTGCTGAATTTTCTGGACTAGTTTTAAATCGGTTGAATTTAAGTCTACTTATAAAGGGTGGTTAAATTTCAAGGGCCGGTATTGAATGTGAACCACACCTAAACGTCAACTTTCTTCTGCATTTCATTTGACATTTTTTAATTTCAGACTAACTCAACTTGAACCATGGAAAGATACACAATCGAGCAACGCGGTAAAGTTATTCAGGCTTATTATAAAAACGGGCGTTCAAATCAAAATGCATATCGCGCACTTCGTGATCTTTTCGGTCAATTTAATCGTCCAAATGTGCGTACAATCGGAAAAATTGTGCAAAAGTTTGAGCAAACCGGGTCTGTAGGAGATGTGAAAACACCAGTGCATGCTCGTACAGCTCGTACTGCAGAAAATATTGCTGCTGTTCGCGATAGTGCGGTTGAAGAGCCGTCCACCTCAACTCGTCGTCGTGCCCAACAATTGCACCTCTCACGCTCGTCGTTGATGAAAATTATGCATAAAGACTTGCATTTACACGCTTACAAGGTGCAACTGGCTCAAGAACTAAAGCCTCTTGATCATTTCAAGTGTCGTCAGTGGTCAGAATGGTGGCAGGAAATGGCAACAGTGAATGACCAATTTTCGAAGAAAATCATCTTCAGTGAAGTTTAACTCAGTGGAGTCGTCAATAAGCAGATTTGCCGCATTTAGGCGAATGACAATCCAAGAGTGATTGCCGAAAAATCAATGCACCCACAAAGAGTGACTGTTTGGTACGGTTTATGGGCTGACGGCATCATTGGGCAGTATTTTTTCCAAAATGAGGCCGGTCAGGCAGTTACTGTGAATAGTGTTCGCTATCGTGAACTTTTTATGGACCGAATTGGAAGATATGGATGTGGACGATATGTGGTTTCAACAGGACGGTGCCACTTGTCACACAGCTAACGAAACAATGGCTCTTTTGCGCGAAAAATTTGATGGCTGACTAATCTCACGTCGCGGGGATGTCAATTGACCGCCAAGATCATGTGATTTGACACCGTTGGACTTTTTTCTTTGGGGTTATTTGAAAGAAAAGGTGTTCATCGATAAGCCAGCAACAATTCAAGAGCTAAAGGATGAGAATTTCGGCACATTAATGGCATAGAACCTCAATTATGCCTCAGCGTAATCGAAAATTTGGACCATCGGATGGAGGTGTGCCGCCGAGGCCGCGGCGGCCATTGGGCCAATATTTTATTCCATACGTAATTGAGCCATACTAGTATTATCGTAATAAGGAGAAATGACAATAATTTCCTAAAAAAATGTATTTTATTTAAAATCAACGCCGGCCCTTAAAACTTAACCACCCTTTACAATGACCTATACATTTTTGATGCACACATCGTTTATAAGTAAGTTGGTTTTTCTTGAACATTTTCTACACAGGATACTTTTGAGGAAATACCTTTCTATCGGGTGTTTCTTTAGCTGCATAAGCACTATCGATATCGATAAGTGTGGTTTGACAGCTGAGAAGGGCGAACTGTGTTGACATTTCTGTTCAGTGAGGTTTGGCAAGTTATCATAAATCGTTTAACGCCAGAACAACGCTTCTAAATTGTGGAAATTTACTTAAAAAGAAAAAGGAAAATCTGCGCGCGGAGTTCATTAGGCACTGGCGGCATCATCGGCCCTTATTTCTTTCGAAATTAAGAAGGAACTGCCGATACGGTGAATGGTGAACGCTACTGAGTTAAGCTAAGTGAATTTTTGCTTCCAAAAATTAATCAACTAAACATCGCCGACATTTGGTTCCATACAGCGCGCCTAAAAATCGAAAAAAAGCCAACACTGACGCCAAACGGCCAGATTTATAGGAAAAAGTAGTCAAGTGGCGGCCGTCGTATCCGAATGGGTTGGTGCGTGACTATCGTTTGAAGTCAAGAGAGAACGTAAGTTCGAATCTCGGTGAAATGTCAAAATTAAGAAGATATTTCTCGTAATTTTTGTTACCTCCTTTATGGCTTAGACTTCTGCTTGGTAGACGCTACAGTGGTCCGGAAGTCAGACAGCTTGGATGCATCGTTGTACAAAATTTAATTGCCGTCTTCTCCTTGGTCTTTGAGTTCGCAACTCTCTTCTTGACGGGATGTTAGTTTTAAGGAGTCTGTCGAAGGTGGTCTCGGGAAAGAGCAGTTGCTTTCTTGGTTATAACTACTCACAGTATGTAGTATGCATGTGTGGCCGCACTCCCTGGTCTTCCATAGCGTCATACTGTTAAGTCTAAGCGCTGAAGAGGCGGCTACGTGTTTTCCTACCTGATTTAGAACACCGGTTGAAATGTAAATTAAAACTGTCCGAGGCTGCTCAATATCTAAGGTGTAACATCCGTTGAGCACTGGTTCGAAAACCGCTATTAAGTGGATAAAAAAGAACTAGTATTTATATGAACCTTCTCCTATTTTTAGTGCGCATATTTGTATAAACAGAAAAAAAGCTGGGTATTGGAAATTTGAGTTTTTTTAAGTACGTAACTTTATGCGATAGCAAGGTGCCACAACAGTTTGATACCTCAGCACCAAAGTGCAATCGACCATTGACAATTACTACCAGTGGCAGTAGCAAACTGGTACAACAACAATAATAATGGCTAAAATAGAAGCTAACGGCAATAGTAATAGCAACAATACCAACAATTACATTGATAATAACAAATGCAATGGCGAAATAGAGTAATTTATTTGGTTAGCGTCAGATTTGGCAACAAATGCGGTTTGACGTCGCTGCTGCTATGGCAGACAGTGTTTGTGGAAGTGTTTTTGTAGCAATTTCAAAGGTGCTCTCCTATTGTGCTGGTCGTGAAGCTAGTGCAATTTTTGTTGTTGCCGGTAACTGCCAATGTGGTTGTGCTTAATAAAGCCAGCGCAGCAACAACCACAACCATGGCAAGGCTGTGTGCAAGTATAGTTGTGCGAATATTTTTGTGTGCATACTCGTATACTCGTGCATATGTACATATTGAGGTATGTTGTTTTTTTTATACCCGCGCACATGCGTCCAAGGGTGTTATAACTTCGTTCACAGAACGGTTGAATGTAAAGGCTTAAAGGAATCGAGGCAGATATAGACATAAACGTAATAGACAATATACCAAAATGCTCAGAATGATGAAAAAACACGACTGTCCGTGTGTTCGTCTGGGCACCATAACTCAAGCAAATGAAACTTGGTATACTTATGGACCTTTGCCCAAGATAGTTTGGTATTGAAAATGGGCGAAATCGGTCAATAACATCGCTTACGTCCCCTTAAATGATAAGTTTGAAAAAAGCCAAGCGCGTGATATCTCCATTATAAATGAAACCAGATTACTCAAATTTGGTACAAATGATGAACCCTCGCCCTGTTTTGGGTAAATGTATGTACCATATCAACGACTAAATAAAACTCTCCCAAACTTGGTACACGTATTGCCCGCCACCTCCGTTAAGGAGGCTAGGCAGTGCTGGCTGATATGTAAAAAGATCTCACTTAGACCTGTAGGGTCTAGTGCTATGTATTTGGAGCCGAAGATATTATTTTATGTAATTCTTAATCCACGTCTTCCCGAGTTTTAACAACCCGTTCAGCCTTTTGCAAGCAATAGGGATGAAAAACACATTTGTCAAGTCCTACAAAGAGCAGGGCAGTGGCAAACTAGGTGTTCTAAAGTACTCTTAGCATTCGCTTCGCTGTATGTGTTACACGCATCACTCTGAACTAATCCCATTTTGGCTGCGTTATGTGGGGCAAGACAGTGTCCTGTCAGTACTCCAACCAATATGTTGCAGTCGTTCTTAGAGAGTGGTAAGAAAAAGTTTTCAGCTCAGTTGTCAGAAAGAAGAGTGATGGGTATATGTCTGATATGTCGTTGTGATGTCGAGGCAAGCGAATACCTTTCTTAGCGGCTCTCTCTAACCTACAAATTATTGAGACCTGCCAACTTTTTATATTCAAATTAAATTCATCTAAGTCCTCTGATGTTACACGCTATAACTCTCATTGCCATTGAGCAGCCAACTCAAATTAAATTTTACTAAAATGTTCGCGGGTATATAATTTCGGTCCGGGCGGAATTTAGCCTTCCTTACATGTTTGGTTACATGTATTTGTTTATATGCATAACCCCGAGAAGCAATATGGGCCTGCATTTGTGTTGCACACAGATAAACACATACACATGTACATAAACCGTGTAGAGAAAACCTATGTCAAAGCGAAAAATGTCTAGTTTTGGATTCAGTTCCAAGCCATCGCAATAGCAAAGCGAAATGGAACCTGCACTAGTCATGCCTGTGAATCCACTAGATGAGCAGCAACGCGGAACCACTGGGGTTTCCTGCAGGATAGAAAGTAGGTGTGCAGAAATAGATATGCTTGCAAAAATGTCTTGTTGCATAGACACTCGTACACACCTATGAACATCCACATGTGAATTCATTTGCTTCTATGTGTCCCGGACGCAACGCCGCAACACCATAATTTACGGCGCAAGACAATGGGTTCCGGTTCGACGTGAACCATTTGAAATCCCTTGTTTGCTGTGTTTGCGTTGCTGTTTATCATGGGCACATGAAGGGGACACAACGCTATTCTACGCCTTCCAGTATGCTTCGAAATAGAGCTTGCACAAATGGCATAGTGAAGTATGGTAAGGTTGGCAACATTTGCAGCCTCGGCAGTCACATCCGATAACAAATTATATGCTTGTAGCGTGTTGCTAGCCACATGCACATTTCAAATGAATGCAAGTATGCATGGGCATGTGTATGTATGGGTTTACATACCAACTTAAAGTGCATAAGTATGCAGCTAGTCAGTGGCACATGTTACTTTGTTTATTGGCATGGGAGACCCAGCGTGGTAGTTGCACACACACTTTCTTACATAAGTACCTACATAAAAACAAAGTTACATCATGTGTAGAAAACGCGTGTTTGTCAGAATGTTCGAGATAATATGATAGTTATTAAAGACCACGCAATACTTCGGAGCTAACTGGCCCAGCGAATTAGTTTCATAACTAGGAGAAAAAACTGTACAAATATTTGTTTTTAAAATTGCAGCGATAATCTGAGACGCATGGGCTTGTGTGTGACTATCCGTCAGTATATCCTGCGGTCGAAGCCTACTGTGGGCGTAAAGCAATATATGATAAAAAAAAGTTTCTATCTAATAGCAATCGCCACTTGGCTAAGTATTCATCTTCTGAGGGTGTTCTGCTTGGGAAAAGTTTCTCATAACAACCAACTGCTGTTCGGCATACAACTTGAGACCACTCCTTTTGTTGAAGAGGCTCAAGACGCTCTCAAAGCATCATACTACACAGGCCAAACACCTAACATGCTTATATATATAGAAATGTATACTGTTCTTGCGCAGGTGAGAAGACGAGTAAGGCGTAGTTTCGCTCGCTGTTCCTGAACTAAATGCAGTTACGACAAGAAAAACAAGAAAAAGTCCTAATCGGGTGCGATAGGAATTTGTAAGGAATTTTTTTAAACTTTATATTGTCAAGTTTTCGAAATTTGTCTTACAAGTTTAAAAAAGGTAAAGCTCTAACACGTTTTGGGGAGACAAGTTCCCGCAATTGTAATAGTCTTATCACACTGATTTGCATTACAACCGGGCACTGTCGAATAGGCAGACACGCCCAGAGGATGGACGTGCAATCGCATGAATTCTGCAGAAGCTTTTAGATGAGGAAGCGGCAGAGACGATCTCTCGCCTTCTGTGTCATTGTCCTGGTCTATCGTAGACGTAGATTTACCATTTTAGGTAGGCAATTTTTCAATGAATTGGAAGACCTTAGCTTCTTGTAAATCAGGGATCTTCTAAAATTTTTGAAAAGTTTTCCACACTTGTTTTAAGAGAGATGAGGACAAGTTCCCCACGCGGCATCACAATGGACTATCAGCCTCAGTGAGTCCCACAGTGGCCAACCGCTTCAACCTTACCTAACCATGGATTATTATTTACAGGGCTCAGAGTACATGTAATCAGTTTATCACCGTCGATGAAGTAGGAAAAGGTCCACAATAATTTTTCAAACTTGTACACCTGTTCACAAGGCCTTTGATGAGCTTGTTCATTAACTGCTTATAAATGAATGTTTAGGTACATATACACACATGTGTATATGTATGTGTGCAACATGCAAATATGAGCTTACTTACATTGTTATACCCTAACAATGAGTCTTAAAAACCTTAAGATTCATAGTTTTTGACTCCACACTGAGTTTTCTATTTTATAAATTTATTACTTACTCACAGCCAATGTAGGTATGGCTTCTTTTTATTATGCATAAATAATATTTAAAAAATAAAAAATAAGGACACTTATGTTAGGTGTGACGCCAAGCTCACCCTACCCATTTGTGTTTCGAAATTTGTCTCACAATGTTGCCTCCCAAATGGAGAGACCTACAGTTTTAAGCCGACTCCGAACGGCAAATGGTTTTTATGAGGAGCTTTTTCATGCTAGAAATTCACTCAGAGGCTTGCCATTGCCTGCCGAAGGTAAGGCATCGTAACAAAATCATTTATATAACTATTTATTTTAGTATCATCATTCACAGCATTACAACGCGGGGTGCGTCAAAGCTTCCTTCACAAAACTCCTCCAAAGTGTTCTATCTCTTGCTTTTCCTTCGTAGGTGCGAATTCCCATTGCTGTGAGATCGCTTCCTACTGCGTCTATCCATCGGTTTCTCGGTCTTCCCACGTGACTTAGCCACCGTTTACGCTACGCCTTGACAAAACGCACAGCTGTCTCGTCTTGGATAAGTTCGTTCAATTCCGAGTTGTACCTAATTCTGTAGCTGCCATCTTCATTTTTAATGGGTTCGAACACTTTCCTTAAAATTTTCCTTTCGAAGTTAGCAATAAGCGCACTGTCGTTAATTTTCATAGTCCACACTTCGCAACCATATGTCAAAATTGGTCGTATAAGAGTTTTATACATGGTCAGCTTCGTAGATCTAGATAAAAGACGAGACCTGAACAAACTAAGGTGTGAATAGTACGCTCTATTGGCGGCGTTGACGCGATCTTTGATTGCGGGTGTTGAGTTACCGCTAGAAGTAAACATAAAACCTAGATATTTAAATTGTTGCACCGCTTCAAAAGTATATGCACCTACATGAAGATTCTGTGCATTTGTGTGCCGTCTTGATTTCAGCATGCACTTCGTTTTACACTCGTTAACGAAGAGGCCAATATCGTTGGCAATTTTGTCAATTTTTAAAAAGGTTTCATTTAAGTCGTTCGTGTTCCTCGAAAGAATGGCGATATCGTCTGCATAGGCACATATTTGCGTTGTTTTAATTACAATAGTAATGTACCACCTTTGTTGAAAATGGCAGAGGATAGTGCATCACCTTGTTTGACACCAGATTCAATTGCGAATGACTCTGTGAGCTTCCCTTGGATGATTAGCCTTATAAGTTTTGCTGGAATTCCAAGGCTAAGCAGTACGTAAAAAATTTTATCTCTCCTGACGCTATCAAACGCTTGTTTGAAATCCATAAAAAAGGCAGTGAATATCCTTTTCATATTCGTGGTGTTTTTCAAAGATTTGACTGAGGACAAAGCACTGGGCGATTGTGGATTTTCCCTTGCGGAATACACACTGATAGTCTTTAATAATGGTCTCTGCATATTCATTGATACGATGATGGAGGACATTAGTAAAAACCTTATAAGCAGAGTTAAGCAGTGAAATATAGTACCACGATAATTTTCACATGCTCTCTTGTCTCCTTTTTTGTACATCCCAGTTAATCAGAGGGTATAGATTCTCTTTCCTATGCACTTGTACACCTCCTTCTTTTAAGAGCTCAGCCGCTTTAGAGTCTTCACCGCTTGCTTTACCGTTTTGGAGTTTCTTAAGAGCCACAACGACTTCGTCAAATGTTGGTGGCAGAATACTGTTTTCAGCCGTAGCTATATGCTCCCAAGGTGAATTCACGTCCGGGTGATTCTTATTTAAAAGGTCGTTAAAATGCTTACGCCATCTTTCTAAAATCTCTTGATCTGTTTGTAATATTTCTCCGCTTCCAGATAAGCACATGTTTATTCTGGGTTGAAATGCTGCAGTTTGATCTTTAACTTTTCGATAAAAACACACTACGTTACACTTTGAATTGGGCTCTATTTCCTTGATTTTGTCTTTAAAAGATTCCCTTTTCTTTTTATATATAACTTTTCTAGCATTTTTTTCTTTATATTGCATATTCAGCATGTGCTCTGCGCGTGCCACATGCTATATAATTGCGCCAACTTTTATTTTTTGTATTTATAAGCGTTCTGCACTCCTTATCACACCAATCTTCTTTTGTCTGCTTCGGCAGGTAGCCAAGAATTTCTTTGGCAGTACTGGTTATCTTATTTGCTACATAACTCCATTCTTCTAAAGTATCTTTCGGATTAAGTTCGGCAAACTGCGCATTCAGCGCATCTTGAAAGTTGCTCTTAACTTTTGTATTTGACATAAGTTTAGGTATGTTATATTTTTGTTTCTTGAATTGATGAAATAGTGATCAGAATCACAACAAGCCGCAGAGAGCGTACGTCGAGTACTTATTTGAATAATCGCATAGTAAATATGCATCCAATCATCATCACCATCATAAATTCCTAGAGTTCCAATGTGGATCATAGGGCCACCTACATCTAAAAGTAGATGAAAAGTATTTCAATAACCTGCAAAATGTTATGCAAGTCTTGGCTCTTTGCGAGAATTTAAAATTAAATTATGACTTTCTTTAAATAATTTTTAAGTTTACGATTTATTGCTTCTAAATAATGACTTATGTTAGGACCAAACAAGAAGAAATTCAGAAGATATATCTAGTCATAAATTACTTTACTTTCTCTTGGAATTTGCAGTGAAGGGTATACAGTTGCTGCCGCTGGCTTAACTTTATATTCGATTCTTTTCGTTCTACTATGCGGTATCCGAAGCTTAGCGCCAGCTAACCGGAAGGAAGGAAGACAACGTAAGGCAACGGAAGGAAACACTAAAATGTTATTTTGGAATTATTACGATTGGCGCAAGTTGTGGTTTCTTACCAGTGCCAATTTTTCAAGACATGTGCTCACATGTATACATAACAAATATCAAATACATACATACATATATGTAAAAGTATTTGTAGCTATGTATATACCTACATTTCTGGATATGTATGTATCTGAGTGAGAATTGCAAAATATGCAAAAAATTTGGCAGTGAACAATGAAATAAAAATTTAATCTCTAGACCGTTGACGCGGAAGCATACTCGGAAGAAACATAACACACGCACAAGAAAAGATTTGAAAAGGTCTAAAAGTAACCGAGCTTATTTTCCATTTTTGAATATGTCCAACTCCAAATTTTGGAAAAAGTGAATGAAGCAGCGTAAATCACAACTTTACTGCGTAGAGGCTTTAAATGATTCAGTATGGAGTTTGATTTGGTTCGTATCATACGAAAATGCAATAACGAAAAGTAAAGTTGTATTGGTCTAAATCGCAATGCAAATTTACTGTAAAATGCACGAAACTATTCACTAACCATAAGAGTTCACTTTTATAGAACTTGCCACACGAAACAATAATTCGTTGACGTTGTTATCTAGGATTGTCTGTCGCCGCCGGTTGCATTGCGCGAAACTAAAAAAAACTTTCACAACCCTCAGCAACCAGAAATGTGTTGGGCGAGGTCATGACAGACGTGAGGATAAGCTGTTGGCCATGGAAAGGAGTAGTTCTGTAGTTATTTGAAGGGTTGCTCGATCCGCCATCTTTTGTGCATTTGTGCGTGACCGTATGTGGGTGGAATGTAGCCATGTGATGTGCGGTAGGTCGAACAGGGCGATTTGTTTTCGTGCGAAAAGGTATAAAGGCAGACATTTGCATTTTAATTTTGTTTCTATAAGTTTGCTTGGCTGAGGGAATGTGCCCGGTTGTATGCAACGAAATTGTAAACTTTGTACAATTAAAAAGGCGTTAAAGTGCAAAAGTCATTTAAGCCATCTTCTTGGCGCCTTCACCAAGTGTTCTAACCAACTCTAATTGGGTCGCCTTTTTGTGCATTCTTCGCGCTATTGCCGAGAATGCATTTGAATCATTTGCCTTTGGTGATGCAACCGTCGAGAAACAAGTGATAAGTGGCAAGTTGCGCCCATTTATAACACCCCCTTCTCTGAAATTTCTCATTGTCCTCTGTTAATTTTAGTCGAATTGCAGATAGAATCGCTTTGCAAACGGAAGTTGGCAATGTTTCAGAAAAACAGCCGTATGTTTCGCCTATTTTGTGTACATGTTCCGGAAACATGCCTCGTCCTTCGCTTCGGAGTGCATGTGGAATGCATGAAATTTTGCACTTGCCTAAAGTTTGTTTATGATACTTAATTGCCTTGAAGCTTGTTAGTAGACCAAAAGCCAACTATTTTCCTCGTAAATTTAACAGGTGCAATTAGCTTGCCAACTGCATTGCCAACTTACACTCATACGCTGTTTTACACACGCACACTATCATGAAGCAAACACTCACCTTTGCATTAACAACTTATCTGATTCTTTTATTGCCAATCTGTTTGTAGGTGCGATTTGAAAATATAAATCAGTGCGCCCTACGAAAACTAAAAGAAAAGCGCTCAAATTTAAAATTTTTAAATTTAAATTTTTAAAAGCTTAGGGCTTTTGAATTGTGAATTTTACCTCCATAGATGTAGTGGTTCACAATACATACAAGACATAAGACCCTCACCTATGTCACTATTTTTGCCCATATGGATGTTATTAGCGCTACAATTGGCATCCGGATTATACCTCCACAATTCCATTTACTACCGTAAAAACCAGAACAAAATGTGTACAGGATTGACATCACCAGACACCAGGTGCAATTTAAATCGGTAAAGTGGCGCCATTGGGTATTAAGGTCTAGACAGTCTAGAATGGTAAACAGTTGAAAACATCGGATAGAAATAGGGAAATTCCCAAATTGTCTGTTGAGCAAACATGTGGATTGGATTATCGACACGTTTAGTTCTGTTCTCATTGATTCACTGGCTAAGTCGCAGTAAGCATCCGTAAGACCTTTTGCCACACATTGAGTTGTTGTGACTTTATGCTATACCTACTGAATGTTGCATGACAACACTCAGTCCTCCGCTGACTTTTGATCTTTTGAGGTATTTTTGGTGTACTGCGATTTTAAGTGAAAATTGGCATTGAACGAGTGAATTTAGCTTGAACGCAGTTTGGTGTTTTTTCTGCCAACTTTCTTAGGGTTAAGAGTACTAATTTCTCATTTCTTAATAACGCCCATATAATTGAATACTCAATTAATAAAAAATATCTACCAACTGTTCATCGCTCTTCTATTGTCACTAATTTGTCTATTTTCAATGATTTTTACTGTATTTCTGCCTACCAGAACAGTTCTCAAGTTGATACAATTTATCCAGACTTCTCTAAAGCGTTTGACAAAGTATCGCACCCAATACACTTGTGGGTTCCTGGGTTACTATTTGAAAAGCTGCATATGTATAAATATATTATGTATCATTAATTATCTTTTTCAACAATTTTTTGATCAATTTAAATTCTCCCACAATTTAACGGGCGCTACCGAATGATAGTCACCCACTCACCCATTCGGCTACGGCGGCGTCCATGCATACATATATCAATCCCAAAAAACTAATGACAACCTAAAGAGCACACTTCACACCCAAGTATCCGATGAGAGAGTGCGCAGAGTCCTCAGGAGTAGGAATACTGACGGTGGCGTGGAAATGAAAAATAAATAACCCAACACCTATAAAACGAACAGCTTTGGGTTTTGGAAAACCGTAACCCTTACCAAAAAAGCAAGTGCAACAGTTTTGGATCGGATGATCGTCGTATGGTATGGCCGAGGTAAACTGAAGAGCTGTGAATCAATGTTGAATGCCATGTTTGTATGTATGTGGATGGCACGGACAAGCATCTTTATTTGTCCATTCTCAAGGAAAGTTTACATTGCAGTGCAGAAAAAATTTGTCTGCAACGTGACGAGTTTTTATTTCATGCGACCTCAAACATATAGCTTAGGATGCTAAACTGCCCATGCTTCTCAACACAAATCATCTGTAAACAGCATACCAAAGCCATGACATAAGCCGTATAGAAAATGTTTGGGCCGGTCTCAAGGATAAAGTGCCGGAACATAACATTTCATCAAAAAGTGACTTTGCTCGGGCAACGGGAAAAATACCTTCCTGCTGAATTTCGTTGAAAGTGGGAGAATATATACCGAGAACTTACAGGCTGTTTTCGAAAATAACTGTTATAATACGAAATATTAAATAGCTTGTAAATATGGTACTTTTGTGAGCAATCAATTCTGATTTTTTTAAGCATTGCTAAGTTTATATGAAAAACAACAATTATTATTAAGTTTTGCTGAAATATTTATGTAATGCTAACCTTTAGTTTTAGCCTCTAATATCGAGGATCGCTTTTTGGCGGGGTCAACAAAAATTCCTCTAAAAACTACAAACAATTTAAAAAAGCGGATTCCCAAACTTCAAAAATATAGGTATACTAGCATGTTCTTGTTTAATGCCCGTGGGTTTGGCTTATATCGATTCGCAGAAAAATTTGAAAGTCAAATTTGGCAATTTTTGGACATAAAAAAATAAATTTATTGAAACAGTGCTTTTTACAAATATAGTTAATAGTTAATTTCATTGTACAGAGCTAAAAAAATACTGGTGAGTAGAAACTAAAAAAAAATATTAAGAGGTGAAAAATATACTAGCATTTAGTAAATTAAATGTATCAAAATCGCGCCGACGATGAAACCGCCTAAAGGCGGAACTGGGCACTGCGCTCCAAATTAGTGGTCATTGAGTGCTTTGAAGTTTTCCTGTTTTTTTTTCATTTTGTTGTTTTTCTTAGAAATGTCGCTACAAAAATTAGCGGTCTATCTGAGGAAGAGATGTTGGCGATGGTGAATGAAATTCCAACCGATGGCAAAAATACAGCAAGTGAAGAAGAAAGCGATTCCGATGACGACGACGAAGAGGCTGAAAATTACTCAATTTTGATACGGACATCAACAAATGCCTCAATTCGACAGATACATTAATAATTGTATTAAATTTGAGCACCCTCAATGTTTGACTCCATGCCATCAAAAGTCGTACTTGAAAAGATCTCAGCAAACACTGTTTCGCATTTTCACGGATGACTCCATGACCGAGCATGGCTCCGGCTCTGGGGTCTAGGTGGAATCCAGCAGGACAAAACTGCACTTTGCTCTTGTAATGCATGCATCTGTGCTTCAAGCGGAGGTGTATCGTATGCCGTTCAAAAAGCGATGAACTTTGTTGTGGAAAACCGATGGAGAGGCAGATCTATATATGTCTGCAGCGACAGTGAAGCTGCGCTCATGGCCTTAGACAGCCCTCAGCCAAATCCGGGGTAGTCGAGTCCTGTAAGTCCTGCACCTGAACTATGTCGGTAGACATAATAGCCTGATGCTAACATGGGTCCCGGGACACGTGGGTATCGTGGGTAACGAGATCTCTGACTCCTTAGCGAACATGGGCTCTGAAGCCAACTTCTTTGGCCCAGAGCCCGTTTTGCCACTCCCTTTGGCGGCCATCAAAGCCACGGTTAGGAAATGGACTAAACTTATGTTACCTGTCATGTCCGATGGACTGTCGCAAACCCTCCTGTCATTAATCAGAAAAGTGTGCAGACGGCTGGTTGGACTGATGATGGGCCACTTTCAGTATACTTTGCCCAGCTTGTGAAGAGGAGGATGAGACGGCGGACCACTTCCCGTGCGTCTGCTCCGCCTTTGCTCGCATCAGGTTTGAGGTCTTTGAGGTCTTAGATTTAAAGAAAATTAAAAGGGAATCCAAGTGTGGTCCAATGGACTTAATTAATGTCTGAGTGCTGCACTTGCTAGTTGTCCCGATAAAAAAAAAATTGTTTTTGAAACACATGCAAATTCAACTGCATCAGAGGAAAAAACTGCAACCGCTTCCGATCCGGTGATTCTGTTGCTCTTCGGTCTCAATCAAGCAAACGTCGACATAAACCTCCCACCGAGCTTGGATTTGAGGGTGGCGAACCTGCTGTTCCAACGGGTGGTGTTTTTGTTGGTAATTCAATTGAATTAAGCATTTGTGTCTACATGCGAAAGAGCTCATGTTCTAATGCCACAAGGAAATGCCAGCAGGATTCAAAGTATTCAGAACGCCTTTTGATTGCTTCAAATAGTTCTGGACATATGAGTTTCTAACTGTACGGGTTTAGTAATTCCTTACTTGTTTGAAAACTTCATATACGCAAATGA
The DNA here is from genome assembly GCF_028408465.1 of Anastrepha ludens. Lineage (NCBI taxonomy): Eukaryota > Metazoa > Arthropoda > Insecta > Diptera > Tephritidae > Anastrepha > Anastrepha ludens. Next base: position 2,584,992 of record NC_071499.1, on the reverse strand, counting down.
ACTTTTATGCTCGTCAAAAAGAGGTCGAAACGCTGTTCGTAACAGATGGACCGCGTACCGGTATCTAAATGGTCGTTTGTATTGGGGAAAAAATTCTTTTGAAAAAATAAGGAGTTCGATGACCCGAAAGACATTTAATTAACTTGGTAAACGACTGCATTTTAATGATAATTCGTTCGCCATTCCCAAAGATCAGCCGGGTTATGAGACCACTCATCAAGCACTTTCAAATTGCCCATGCATCAAAGACTGTGTGTTGATGAGCAAATGTGTTCGATAAAAATGCAAGGCAATCCGACCCGCCAATATGTGCCAGCTAAACCTCATAAATGGGAAGCAACATTTTTCTCGATTCGACAGGATTCTCATATGCTTTTGAAATTAGTCATTCTTGTGCAGACCATTGCTTCCACAACTACAGTTCTTCACTCCGATCGATCATCTGCTACGCCTTTCCGGCTTCTCATCAATCCAGCGTTTGTTTGGTCTCCCTCGACCTCTCGGCTATACTGGCGCTGGGGATCACGTCAAAGATACTCCTGACCTTGGTGCTGCATCAAATGTCGTTGTAAGACTTTCTCAAAATGTTCTGGACAACGTCAATCTTATATCTATTTTGATAATTTTTACACTTCGCTCGCCTTGGTTGTCTACCTTTGGAGCCGTATTATTTACAGTTTGCGGACTGTGCGAGTCAACCGTGTGCCAAACTGTAAGGTGTCTTCTGATGCTGCTCTTGCTACAAAAAATGCTTTGCATGGCAGCTTCCTATGTTGACATCTCTAATGTTCTGTGTTGCGACACAAGAACAGCGCGTTTGGTATCTTCTTCGAAATACAGATACTCAATCGAGATAGATTGCACAAATGCTATAAATGAACATAATCGCTACATGGTCAGCGTGGATTTGATGGACGGCCTTATGGGGACCAGAAGGGAAACAAGTCGCACATTTTACAATATATTGGATATGGCAATGGGAAATGCGTATATTTTATATCACCGCCTACATAAAGGAGACAGACGCTTTCAACCGCCTGACTTTCGTAGTGAAGTCGTTGAATCCATGTACTGTAATAAAAAATAATTAATATCCAATACAAAAAAATATTAATTTGAAAAATTTAAGCGTAAATGCTAAAATGCTTGCACAAGCTAAAATAAGATTCTAATAAAAAAACGGACTTCAAATTCATCATTTTGACTAAAAATTTGTGTAAAATTAACTATTAAAAAATATAAAATCTAAAGATTTATTTAATCATCTTATACTTACCATATGTGAGTTACTGTAGGTACAATTTTAAGATTTTAGTCAGACTAAAAGAACAGCGGCTCAAATTTAAAAAATCTAAGTTTAGGACTTCTTGAATTCGAAATTTCACCTCCATAGATGTAGTAGCACTCAATACAAACAAGACATAATGCCCACGCCTATGTCATTATTTTTGCCCATATGGATGTTATTAGCGCTACAATTGGCATCCAGATTATACCTCCACAATTCCATTCCAGGATTGACATCACCAGACACCAGGTGCAATTTAAATCGGTAAAGTGGCGCCATTGGGTATTAAGGTCTAGACAGTCTAGAATGGTAAACAGTTGAAAACATCGGATAGAAATAGGGAAATTCCCAAATTGTCTGTTGAGCAAACATGTGGATTGGATTATCGACACGTTCAGTTCTACTCTCATTGATTCACTGGCTAAGTCGCAGTAAGCATCCGTAAGACCGTTTGCCACACATTGAGTTATTGTGACTTTATGCTATACCTACTGAATGTTGCATGACAACACTCAGCCCTCCGCTGACTTTTGATCTTTTGAGATATTTTTGGTGTACTGCGATTTTAAGTGAAAATTGGCATTGAACGAGTGCATTTTAGCATGAACGCAGTTTGGTATTTTTTCTGCCAACTTGCTTAAGATTTTGAATACTCATTTGATTGAATTAATTATTAATTATAAATGACTTTGGTGAAGTGATTTTCATCATACATACAGTGACTCACAGATGATTTCATGCAGGCGAACTACTAAAACTTCGAGTGCTGTATTTTGAAAGGTAAAAGTTGTTCTTGAAAAAATTTAAATATCAAATAAGTAATACGCAATTGCAGTATACAAAAGTAGTTCATATATTGTTTTAAGCTTTACATAAAAAATTAAAAAAAACAAAAACGCAGAACAGCTGAAAATTTTATTAAACTAATGATTTAAAAATGATTCAGTACTTTGTGTGGTATCCTTTGGTTTTATTAACCTTTCTGGCATTGACTCCACTAGCTTTGTCGTTACTTCCGGTCCGATTTTGTTCCACTTCTGCAAACTTACGGTTTTTATCTGATCTCTATTGCTTATGAGATGTGTGCGGATTTTTGTTTCCATAAATTCTCGATGACGTTCATGTCAGGTGATTGAGCCGGTAGTTGCATTAAAAGTGAACAGTTCCATATGAGCCATATCTGCACGATTGCCGCCTTATGTTTAGGGTCATTGTCCTGGTAGAAACGGAAATCTTCAGGTATTCCAGCACTTTGGGGTAGATTAACTTTTAGAATATTGAGGTACATTGTTTTGTCCATAATACCCTCGACAAACACTAAATTTCCTACTCCGGCTGCTAACATACATGCCCATACCATTACATTGCCACCACCATGTTTCACAGTCGGTTTTATGTTGCTTTTGTGGAGCTCTGTATTAGGTTTCCGCCAGACGTAAGACATACCATCTCTCCGGCGAAGGCAACTCGACTCAATTGATTTTCTTTTTATTTATGAATGGCTTCTTTCGTGCTATTCGACCATTAAAGTCCTTTTCACGTAGTACCCGTCGCACTGCTTCGACGGAAAATGCCAATTTGTTCACTTCCTGCTGAATTTTGATTAGCAGTTTTGGAGCCGATAGCATTGAGTTTTCTTTTATTTTTCGAACAATTAAACGCCCATCACGTTCGTCAAAAATTTTAATATATGTGGGGCACATCGGCCTTTATTTTGCACGCGTTTTTCCTGAACGAAGCGTCATCCAATGGATGACGAAACCAACCGTCAGCTGGTCCAATAGCGGTTGGTGCGTGCGTGGGATGCTGCGAAACGTGTCAAAAAAAATGTTAACAGTTTATTTAATACAGGCTGAAATTTTTTTTGTGTATTGTAAATGAATCAAAATTACTTCAATGTTGTATAAGTGATAAGAACAAAAAACAAAAATACGATGAGAGAAAAATTTTGGAAACGAGCCAAACGCACTTTTAGGTAAATTTTACGAAAATGAGCGCGGGTATACAAAGTGCGATACGGACCGAGTTTGGCACTTCCTTACTTATTTATTTTTATTTTTATTACCACATTTAAGTATACATATTTCTTTGGTTTTTTTCTATTCAACTTGATAGAATCTTGAATTTCAAGTACAGCAGCCCTTCAATTTGCACGGTACTCAAATTACACGATTGCGCTTTTACGCTTTTTAAAATACAGCGAAAAATTTTATTTGGTTTTATTGCAAAACTACCGTCATTATGCCATTTATCAGTATCACGGAACGTACTCTTTTAAAAGCTCGTTCAAAGTTACCAAACGCACCCTATTTCAAAACGTCAATCGCAAATAATGGGTTTTCCAATATCAGGTGTTATTGGTGAATGGATTGCGTTATCGAGAGATGATTAACAATTTTTTATGTCCAGAATTTGTTGGTATTTATCTGGACAACGTTTATTTTCAACAGGACGGCTCTACGTGCCACACAAGCAACGAAACTATTGATCTTTTACGGGAAAAGTTTCCGGACCATGTTATCTCTCGAAGAGGTGATCACAATTGGCCACCGAGATCTTGTGATTTAACACCTTGTGACTTTTTTCTTTGGGGCCACGTGAAAGAGAAGGTCTACGTCAACAGCCCAGGGTCGAATCAAGACCTCAAAGATGGAATTCGAGAGGCTATCGAGGACATAGGGCAGCCACTTTGCAATTCGGTTATGGAAAATTTGATGAAAAAGATATTGTCATGTAAGCGTGGTCGTGGTGTTCATTTGCCTGATGTTATTTTCACTATTGATGCCAGACCTTTCTCTTTATATTGAAATAAGCATCCGATCATTTATATTAAAAAGTAGCATTTTTTTTTCGAATATCAAAATAACACCTCTTATTGGAAAACCCTTTATTAAGGTGGTGGCTTTGTGTGTGAAGAAGAAAAACTTCTTATTAAATTCTATAGTGCTTCAACTTTATTAGAGCCCTATAATGCCGACAAAAAGAAATCCCAAGGTAAGGAAAACAAACAGTTTGGGGGGAAAAAATTTAAATTTTAGACAAACTAGAATTAATAAAGGAATAAATAAATTTGAATTGTGAACTAAAAGAGTTGACTTTCTGAGAAATTGTCTACTAAATATGCAGAAAGACGAGTACAAATCGGTCATGAATTAAACACAAACCTGTATTTACCAAGTATAATTCTTAATTTCAACTCCAAAAGCGAAACCAAAATAGTTATTATTTCATTAAAGATTTTATTGCATAAAATTTAATATTTTCTAATGGTCAATATATTAAACTTACGCTAGATACAGTATTTTATGTAGAACATAATTTTTAACTAGAGCTTAGCGTTATTTTGTCATAACTCCATTTTTTATTACAAATGAATTTTCAATTAAAATATTAAATAAGAACAACTTATAAACGTATACATATACACACACATGTATATGTTCAGATATTTATTTATATTTATTAAGAAAGCTTGTAGTACAAATAATTATTGCAAATATCTTCTGGTTCTAGAAATACAAAATTTAATTTTTAAATACACAAAATATGCATGTATTGGTGTGCACACATACACCTCAACCGAAAAAAGCAGCGAGATTTTATTGGAAAATCGAAAACTGGCCCAATTGTATTCATGGGACGTCTTCCTAGAGTGAGGGGATTGCTTTTGAGACTTTGTCTATTTTACTAAAAGCTCGCTTACCGTTGCTAATACCGAAACACAACGAAAATATTGAAGTCGAAAAGAAACTACAAGTGGGTCTGAATAAATATAATCAGGGCTAAATTTGAACAGTACAATTAGGAGAAGAATGCGCCCAATATTTTGAAAGTGATCTGTTACGAGATAACTGATGGTTTTCATTTGAACGATGATTAGAATAATGAAAATATATCATAAAATGTAAGTTCTGTACTAATCTGGCCCAAAATTGCTTGTTTTCAGCTTTAAATGACTCAGACCATTTTCAAAACCAGCTAAATAATCAACATAAAATACAAATAATTGAGAGCAACAAAAGAAGAACTTTATAAAAACACAAATTTAATAAAGAAACGCAGTCAAAATGAATTATAAGTTTTATAGGAAACATATGCTTACATTTTTCATGCGATCCAGACCTCTTTAAAAGGATACTGAATAAACTCCATATAACAACAAAGTACCTCACACAATCTAGTTATTTAGGTTATTCGCTTTCAGTTAGAAGAGGAGTTGCCACCGTGTCTTTATCAGTATTGGCTGACTGCTATAACTAATTAGCTATGTTGGCCTTTTTTAAACTTAAGCCATTTTCATATTTACAAGAAACGATTTTCTGAAACAGTGTCCACAGCTTCATTCCCACCAACTATGCAAAAATGTTAGTGAAAATAATAGGATTAAGGTAATTTGATACAAATACAAATTGCATTGCTCTGAAATATGCCTGAAATTTCGTATGTATCTCTCGACAAAGTAGTACTCAGTTTACGTTGTGAAAACACCGCGCAACATGACGCCAGCAACATGATGCAGGCAACACCTATTTGAAATGCACATCTCATTTAAAATTGAGCGAAAACTGACGGTTCGTTCGCATTTTTAAGTGAAAAGTCTTCGCAAAGTGCATTAATTTGTTTAAAAATCTTTTCTTAACGAAATTTGTCAATTACTTCTGGGGCGATGCTCATAAATTTTACGCTTCTTATCATTTGGCAATCAATGATTCTAACAACATTTCACGGCAAGCCAAATGCATGTTGGTGGCCGTGAAATTGGTACTAGCCTCTAGATATTTAGATCACTTTCAAAATTGGCGTAACAGAAAGGCACGAAGGTGTAGTTCCTCGCTAGTAAAACTCGGCTAAGAAATTCACCACACCGCAACCAATTGGAATCGTAACCGATTTTTATTAGTTCGACTAGGAAATTCACCACACTGAAACCTATAGGAATCTTAACTTATTCTAATTAGATCTAATTGGTTTTTGGCTGGTGAATTTCTTAGCTGACTTTCGTTAGCGAAACGGACTAAAACGGGCCGAAACGGACCTTCTTTCTTTAGACATTCTTTGCTGTGAAAATATATTATTAAATATCTAAATGAACTTTTAAATGGTTGCGTCTAACGAATGCACCCCTGGAGTCTATAGTAGTCTACATAAAAAAATATTGACATTAAAAACACTTACGGCCCTGTAAAAAAGTTGATCAATTAATATTTGGTTTTTATCTCATCGATTTCAGTAAGGAAGTTAAACGAAATATCGTGGAATATGAATTACTTTTAGACATCCCAACTAGGAGTTGCAGGTATAAATACAGGTATATAGCGCAAATGCACTAGCCTGTCATCCCAGAGGATGTGGGTTCGAATCCCACGTACAGCACGGTTCTCGACTTTCCTAGTTTCTATAAAAAAAAAATATTCCTGAACCCCAACAATCTTATCCTTCCAATCCTTACTCCCGCTCAAAAGTCAGCGCATTACTTGCATTGTGGCTGCTAAAACAAGCAAAAAAAACAAAGAAAAAGTCATAGTTACACATTGCATCAGTGCCGCCAGCAAGAGGAAGCAGGAAATCGCGGTAATAGCGCAGACACACCAAATTTAGCGAAGTCCTCAACCATCTGTGTGATCCTTCTGCCAGAAAAATGTGACACACAGATGGCGCTTCAAGCAGTAAGAAGGCGTTGTTCGTAATAATACGTTCACATATGCATTAGTCACCTATAATTCCACCAAATTAATCCACCCGTTCATATGACAGATTACCTGCAAAATCTACAATCAGCTGTCAATACTGCTTTGAGAGGTTTTTCTTCATAGAAATTATTTTGGTGGAATATTTCGGTGTTTTTGGTTTCTTTAATTATTATTAACGATATGAAGAAAATGCAAAGAGAAGGAATTTAATAATTTAATTGCGCAATTGGCTGCTAATAAAGTTACAAATACAGTTGGAGGAAATCCGTATGCGACGTTTACTGAGGTTGCAAAAAATTATGGCAGTAATACGCATTCGAAATTCGATATTACATTTTATAGTAAGTAATAAGACGACAAAACGTTTATGGACACTCGCTTTTTTCTGTAAAATGAATCCATAATTAATAATATTTAATGAAAATTGTATTAGAATTATGTTCATTTCATTTAATTTAATTTTTATTTTGATGATTCTCCTTATATTCGTAATAATAATTATCGATAACACAGAAAACACGCGGTTGTATGTCAAAAGGTATCGTTATTATCTAGGATTATTTTATAATCTCAGATTTTGGGAGATAAATTTTGTATGGGAAATCGCGCTTTTTTATTACGGATTTTGAGTTAAGCGCGAAAAAGTAGATCATCAACTTATATGTGAACGTATTATAAGCAACGACAGGTGAGCATTCCCACTACTTAGGACTGATAGCGGCAGGCTAATCACCTACCCTGTTAGAAAGCAAAATATATTAACGAAACCAATGCAAGACTGAGTATTGTCGAGGCCCTATGCTCCCGAGCGGAGTGAACAAGGAAAAAAATACAATACACATATATGTACATATGTATATGTATTATTTTGGATGCTTTTAAGTATCTTTCTTCTTTTTTAAATTACAAAAGGCTTACATTCAATTTGTGTATAATTTATTAGAAGCCTTCAGACCAAACCTACAAATTTTTACTTCAATAACCAAAAATTACTTATTTGATTGATACCTAAATTCTCGCTGCCTTTCCTGCTGTTGCACACACATTCACATACACACCTTACGGTCCAGAATACTTTATCATAAATTTTTCTACGCGAAATCGAATATTAATATTGAGTACTACTCCCTTAATACTTTATATCTATCATATGTTGTTTCGTTCTAAACTCTTAAATTGTTAATACACGATTTCATAATTTCATTATTTATATTTGCCCCCACTTTTGGTAATATACAGGCGATTGTGGCCGATAAACGCAACTATCTCTTTCGCTCTAAAACTACAGTACAATACTCGCTATTTGCTAAATTAAAATTTACTCTCACATACACAATACATGTATAATAAGTTAATGAGCTTTTCTCGTCGCGTGAGCCAGTTTGTTTTTTTGTGTACATATGGGTTTGTGTGTGTTTGTATGTTTGATCACTAGTATACAATATTGCACCTCAATACATTGGACGCATCGACGACTCTGTCAGTCTTCGACTCCCCCGCTGGGCCACTCACATCTTCGCCTTTATCAGTGTCGGTAAGCCATCATTTCCGCGTAGCGCGTTGCATATGGTCATGAGATCCTTTCGGGCGTCTGACGTTGCGGCGGTGGTTGGTGCAAATGTGATGCGGTTGCACTTATTGGTATCGCGTTCGCCTTTTCGGACCCCGCCGGTGATTCTGCGCTGAAATCGCAGTCAGTCGGTGAGCCTTGGTAGGATCGTTCGGATAAGGTTTTTGGTTGTGGTGGTCCTCCGCTGTGTGGAGAACAGCGCGGTGAACGCGCTACAGTTGGTGGTGGTGGTGTGGAGTGTGGTGAGTGGGAATCGGATGATGGGCGTCGACAGAATGGATTAAGGCCATTGAAGGGCGCAGCCAGTAGATGAGGTGCCAAATGCGTGAAGCCTGGAAGCCCCGTTAGTCCAGGGAAGAGCAGTGGATTATTTGGGTGATTTAGAAGTAGACGCGGATCAGCCATAAAAGCTGTGTCTGGGAAATTTTGAGCGTGCGGTATTACCGTCGGCAAATGTGATTTCAGTGCGTCAAAGCTGAGTGGTGGCAAACCGTGAGAACCGGCATAGAGTCGAGCCAAAAATTCGGCTTGAATTGAATTCGGTATACCACAGGCCGGATTGGTAGTACTGCCGAAACCTTTGTTATTGTTCACTGCCATATGTTCGGCTAGGTTGTCGTGATGGTGATTGTCGCCCGTTGATAACAATTTTCGATGCAAATTAAGATTGGAGCTGTGACGGTCCCGGCTTCGTTTCGAAGGAAAGGCAGCATTGCAACCGTCAATATTGCATTTGTGGTGCAGTTTCAAGTGCACATTTTGGTAGTGGGTTTTTAAATGGAAGTGATTCTGGAATACCTCCCCACAAGCCGTGCATTTAAGCGGGTTATCTTTGTCGATGGGCACTTCAGTTTCTTCAGACAAAAAATCTCCATTGGTTTCATCGCTGGTTTGCTGTGGGAGAGACTCAACTGGCACCATTGGAATGTCGGGCTTGTCTCTACACTTTGTTGCATCATTTGACGGAACGATGTTGTTATTATTATTTTTGATTGGACATTCTAATTTGCTCTCATCTTCTACCAGCTCACTTTTTATCCTTAATAATTTATTTTCGTTTTCGTCTGGATTTATCTTTGTTTCTGATTCAAGAGGGTGTTCTTCGACGATTTCCTGTTTGATCGAAGCCAGTGGTTTTTCACTATCACCTGGAGAAGTGGCATTCAAAGTACTTGTGTCCATCGAATATTCTGACTTTCTTCTGTGTGTGGCGGATAAGTCTAATGAGTGTTCCTGTTCTTGTGGTTGGCTTGTGTCAGATCCATTCTGCAGATCTTGTTGTCGTTCATATTCTTCGTCAATCGGTTCTGATTTAAGTTGTGTGTTGGAAAATAAATGTGGGCGTGCCAAAGCCGTGGGTTCACTAGTTGAAGTTGATGGTGTCAGCGGTGGTGACGGAAGAACTTTTGTACTCTCGGTGGTATTCGCAATAGCCATCGTAGGTCCTGGACTCTCGGATTTTCGAGTTCGTTTGGACAAATCTAAAGATGCATTATCTTGAGAATCGTCACCCTTTGTTTCGTTATCCTCAGCCTCAGAACTCGCTTTTGGAACTGATTTTTTCAGCGACAAATCGGCGGCTACATCGTATTCGTTGGAGTTATCACAGGAGTTTTCATCCGATTGCACGGTACATCGAACTGGGTTCTGACTTTTTCGTTTGCGCTTGTTCGATGTGGAGCCAGGGGTGTTTGCAGTACTACTGCTGCCTCCACTACCCACGCCTGGAAAGGTAGAACTTTCGAAATCACCTCGAATGCTGAACGAATCGGTTACACTCAGTGAATCGTCGTTACTTTCGCTGCTATGCTGGTCAGCCACACCCGACTCGACATCGCAGTCACCGCTCGGTACTTTATTGGAAGGTGGTTCTTTGGTATGCTTGTAGTCAGTCGTAGGTGTGGTGAGATCCATATCGTGGCTGTTGTCTCCTATGTCGGAAGCTTCGTCTCCGCCACCATCAGTATTGTAGTCTTCTGAATTAGTTTTCTCTAAAATACTGTCACCTTCATCCCCCACCACCACAATACCCTCTCCTTCGTCATCATCATCGTCATCATCGTCGTCATCGTCCCCTATATGAATTCCACCATCTAATATGCTATCGTCTTCATCATCTTCCAAGTGACCTTCACTGCCTTGTCGATGACGAGAGCGTGTGTCATAACGCCCAAGCATGGCGCTGTCCATGTATGAACGGTGCATGAAGTCAGCTGATCCATGTTTGATATCGTGCATACTAGTCATTTGATGGTGTCTCATATCGGGCGGTGGTGTGAGTAGCGGAAAACTACCAAATGGATTGAGACCCGCCATTAGCCCGTTCGGTGGTTGTAAAAGCAAAGGATGAGGTTGAGCTGTGCGCCCGTCGTGGGGTGATATTTTACGCCTGAGGTGTGGAGAATGTAGCTTTGGATTCGGATTGGCACTGTGGCGATTCCTAGATCGGCGAGAACTGAACATCATACTACAGCCATCCACTGTGCATTTATGCATCTCTCGCAAATGTACCGCGGAAAAATGGATTTTCAGCGCACCTTTGTCACAAAAGGTCTTTAAGCAGACGTTGCATTGTACGCGTTTTTTGCCTGTGACCGGATTAATGAACTGTGTGCCCAAATTAGCTGGTAAAGTGCCCCATTGACGCTTGCCCGGCGAATGAGATTTCCGTCCGGGGCGCAAGCTTACACCAGCGGAAAATCGCGTAAGTCGCTGCGAGGAATGAGAAGACGAATGATCCATGTGACTTGATCGCGATTGACGAGATTCATGATGCTGACTTTGGTATGAATTAGAGATGGCGGTAGAGCCAATGGAAGTGGGTGGAGAAACCGAGTGATGATGGAGGCGATGGGAAGGTGGGTGTTGCCCGTGCAATGAGCCTGCCCCTTCGCGTAAGTGTCCCATATTTCCACTTTCGGTCTGATGTATAGAAAGCTTTGTCTCTTCAGTTTCTGGGGATTTAGATCTTATAGCTTGCTTCCCTATGTTAAGGTTATGATTGATTGTGGGAAAGTGTGACGCCAGGAGACTGTGGGGCATCGGATTACCAGAAGCTGCAGCCGCTGCAGCTATCGCCGCTACTTGATTACTAGTCAAGCCCGGAGGTAAGCTGGATGCTGTTGGTACACCCGTAGGAGAAGTGCCAGGTGGGCCGAGCGTGGGCGGTGGTGGTGGAGGTGGCGGTAGAGGAAATGGCAGCGGATGTCCCGACATAGCCATCGCATTGAAGAACTGGTTGCTTTGGGCTGCAGCAGCCGCAGCTGCAGCGACTGCCGCGTTCTTCTCGGATGGAGTGGAAGCTTCGTTGATACGTCGGCGCGCTTGGGCTAGCATTGCCGCTTGCTGCGCTGCCTGCTGCTGCAGGTGCTGATGATGCGCCAGCTCATTTGGACTCATCCGCGCTGGTGGCAGAGGTGGCAAAGTACCAAACGCCGCAGAACTTATTTTGCGAAAATCGAAAGGTTGCATGCTTTGCAAGTGGCTAAGTGGATTATGCGGGTTGTGAGATGAGCTCATATTTACAGACTGCTGAATATTTCCACCAGGTGTACTCGCGCTGGTGGAAGACGAACTGGCTGGTGAATGCTGTTGTTGCGTGCTTATTGTGCTAGAGCTAGAGTTGGATGTTGCTGGAAGTGGCGGTGGTGGGGGTAGACCACAAGCTGGAGAAGCCTGATTGCGAAAATAATTGCTTAAATGATTTGGCGGTGCCAAACTGTTCCCAACCGAGGCCGCTGCCGAAAGCTTCTGATGCAATTGGGATTGAAGTTGCATCTGCGCATGGGCCAATGAACTCAGATGCATATTCATGGGATGAGCTGCTGCGCGGGGTGGCGACGGACGGCGACTCGGTGACATAACCATTGACGCTGTGGAGGTTGTTGTTGTATTAAGCTGATGATGATGGGCGTTCCGTTTGTTGGACAGTTCGTGATCGGAGCTTGAGCGCCGCACAAGCGCTTGTTGTTGCTGCTGCAATTGTTGTTGGTGTTGCTGATGTTGTAGCTGTTGGCGCTCGTAGCTGTAGACCAGTGCAGCGGCCTGTGCTTGCGCATGAGCTTGAGCGTGAGCGTGCGCCTTCTTCAGATATTCAAGCTCGAGGTCTTGCAGCTGTGAGCTCGTCGATAGCGAATGTGGACCAGAGGCAATGGCGGCGGCGGCAGCAGCAGACGCTGACTGTAGTGTTGCCGGTAGTGGGAGCGGATAGTGTTGTGCTTGCGGATATTGCTGTGCTGGATGTCGCTGCTGGAATCCGTTACTGGACTTTTCCTGATTAATATTCATTAAGCCGCCGTTTTGCGCAGATTAGCGTTATTGCAGTGGTTGCAGTAGGTAAGACTAGAAGTACTCGCTCTACGTTCTTGCTGACGTTATTGATCTTACTGGAAAAGCAGTTATTGTCGTAATGAATGCTAATCGTACACTCTCGAGTGCATGGATACCGCATGGCGATCCCGACACTACCCACAACCAACTCAAAATTTGTTGCTGATAGAATCTGAAAGAGAAAAAAAGAGCAATCAAGTGTTGAATTGGAATAAAACTTTAAATTACATTCATATTAAAAACTAATTCTGCCACAAACAACACACTCAACAGTTCCTCAATTCCTCAGCTCAAACACACTTACGCTCACATACTCGTACATGTTCATAATTCGCATCAGGGCTGTCAAGTGGCTTGCTATGGACCCTTGTCATTGAGTAAACATGTCCATAAAATAAACTCAAACGCTTCGGATTCGACAATGTGATGTGTAAACAAGCGCAACGAGCCATGCAAGGACGCGGCTTCCTCGAACCCTCGTTGTACACCTTTACACCTTCCTGCATAGAGGCGTACGTATTTACCTATACTACCACCACACCTACTTATATATTTTGTGACGTATAAACGTATGCATACAATAGTGCGCATATCGCTTTCTACAAATGCATGTGTGTCCTGTGGCAATGCGACAATTTAGTGGCATTGTGTTCCGCTTGTGAGGAGCTCGAAGCGGCGTGTCACAGTATGTGTTGCGGCTAACACGGAGTGACACTGGAATCGTGGAAATGTTGCGTTCTCGCTCGAGCGCTTGACAAGCAGCAACATATGCCCCACATATTGCACGCACATACTCACACACACGGGGATTAAAAGAAGTCGAGGCTACTGGATGCTTGCGCGAACACTACAGCGCCAACTCGAAATACCGACTGATGAGGTTCCCCAGAGCTTGCGTTTCTTGGCATTGAACAAAAGTACGTAGAACCAAGTCGAATTCAGCCACCTTAAACACGCAAACATGACTACTTACATACACAATCACGCAGCATAGCACACCATGCATATGGGGTTCTCTGCTCGTGCATTGTTTGATCGGTTCGCATTGGTGTACCTTTGGAAATGTGGTTGGTTGTCTTACTCTATTTCGTCAAGTACCCCATCAGCCGCACTTTTGTTATGATCAAGTCTTCGAAATGACTGTTGGTGCGCCAGTTGTTCGTAGGTTGTTGCCATCTTGCTGACCGATTGCTATTTCTGTTATTGTTACAGTCTCGAGTGTCACATATCAGTGAGAGTTGAAGTGCCCATACAAAATTGTCACATCATTATTGTTATTTTTTGTCAAGTATTTTTTCAAGTGCATAGTTTATGAACTCCAGTAAGTATCACTTTGGGAGGTCTTTATACGTCAGTTTTCATATGAAATTCATTCAAGTGCTTCAGTTGACATTACCGTGGGGTCTATTAAATGATTGCACGGGACGAGGTGTAAACAAATAAATTCATATTTACTATCGCTCATTTACTTCAATAGTGGCATAACTCAAAAAGTAAAATGTCAAGAAAAATGGAGTCAAAGTTTTCAATTTACTGCGTCTCCCTAAGTAAAAGCAAATACATAAATATTTGTATCTAATGAGATGTTGTTGAAAGATGACCACAAGCATTTCTGCATTCTTATTTAAAAAATGCTTCTGGATTATGCCACTACTGGAGTAAATGAGCAATATGTATACATGCAAATGATATTTTGGACATGATTTTTAATTGAGAGAAACATTTTTATTTTCATTATTTGTTATTCATAGAGAAGCATTACAAAATGCCTAAGGCCTTTTATATACACGAAGTTAGTTTCTAAATTCTTAACGGAAACGAAATTGATGTTGATAATTGTGGTACATGTTAATAAGAGTACTCAGAGCGTGAACCAAATTCGATGAACTTTGGGAAATAATATCTTAAACAATGTATAATAAGAGTTGTAGGGTCGTAGATGAGCTAGACGCCGCTATGGGTGAGAATCCTGAGAAATCAAACTTATAAAATGGTCTATGTCCTAATGTCACTTATAAAGATTCCAAATTCCACATTTTGGATCCTTCACCACCACTAGACCAGTAACGGAGGAAAAGCATAAAGACGTTAGGTGCTTACTACCATACATCCCTCCACTTCTTCAAGAACATTTTAAAAAATTTCATAATTTCATAATTTCGGTTCATCAAGACGAATAAAATTCTAAATAAAAAGGTCGCATAATGGGAAAATATTTTTTTAATTTATTTAAATCCATTTCATTAAATCGGGAAATATATGACTTAGACAACTTTCATAATTAAGGGGACAAATATCGTCTCTCCATTAAAAATCACCTAGAAACAGGTGCGTACGTTTTACTTGCCAATTTGAATGTAGCTCTGTATGTACTCATGGTCACTGAACTAATTTTTTGCATGCATATGTATACCCACAAACAAACTGTGCTTCCAAGTAAAAATATTTGTTTGATAAAAATAAAAGAATGCTTTGTTTTGACAAAACTGACTCTTCAAAATGGTCCTCCACTGAGTACACAGCGACTGCATCTTTATATAAGCGTGAACATTGAGTGTTTTGTCCTTCAAGACTTCGGTGCTGATGTTTTGAATGACTTCTACGTAACCAATAGGGCTTACTTTAATCGTGAAATGCTCTTTCAGAAAAGATAAAAGCCACATAGTACACAAGTCAAGTGGTGAACACAAGTCAAAATGTCTTTATAGTTCTACAAGCGCCAGCTTCTTCAGAGCCACCTTCTACTCAAGATATCCAACCTATTCCATACTTCTTCTTCTTAATTGGCGCTATAACCGCTTACGCGATTTTGGCCGAGTTCAACAAAGCGCGCCAGTCGTTTCTTTCTCGTGCTAACCGGCGCCAATTAGACACCAAGACACACCAAGTGAAGCCAAGTCCTTCTCCACCTGATCTTTCCAACGCAGAGGAGGCTTTCTTCTTCCTCTACTACTACCAGCTGGTACTGCATCGAATACTTTCAAAGCCAGAGCGTTTGTATCCATTCGGACGACATAATCCAGCCAACGTAGCCGCTGGATCTTTATTCGCTGGGCTAGGTCTATGTCGTCGTAAAGCTCATACAGCTCATCGTTCCATTGCCTGCGATATTCGCCGTTGCCAACGTGCAAAGGTTCAAAATCTTCCGCAGAATTTTTCTCTCAAACACTCCAAGCGTCGCTTCGTCGGATGTTGTCATCGACCACGCTTCTGCACCATACGTTAGGACGGGAATGATGAGAGCCTTGTAGAGTGGTAGCTTTGTTCGTCGAGAGAGGACTTTACTACTCAGTTGCCTATTTAGTCCATAGCAGCACTTGTTGGCAAGAGATATTCTACGGTGGATTTCAAGGCTGACATTGTTATCGGTGTTAATGCTGGTTCCTAAGTATACGAAGTCCTTTACAATCTCGAAATCATAACTGTCAACAGTATCGTGGGTGCCGATACGCGAACTTGGCTGGTTTTTGATGAACCAGTTGTGATAGAATGGCGGCCGCCTTAGCCGAATGGGTTGGTGCGTGGCTACCATTCGGAATTCACAGAGAGAACGTAGGTTCGAGTCTCGGTGAAACACCAAATTAAGAAAAACTTTTTTCTAAAAGCGGCCGCCCCTCGGCAGGCAATGACAAACCTCCGAGTGTATTTCTGCCATGAAAAAGCTCCTCATAAAAATATTTGCCGTTCGGAGTCGGCTTAAAACTGTAGGTCCCCCCATTTGTGGAGCAACATTAAGACGCACACTAGAAATAGGAGGAGGAGCTCGGCCAAACACCCAAAAAGGGTGTACGCGACAATTATATATATAAGTTAACACATCCGGTCAGACAAAGTCAACGACTGCAGTTCTGCACGATCAGCAAAGCTGCAACAATGTTTAATGCCAATTATGCCAAACTCCACAATACGTTGCCGTCAACATTCCATGCGCCGTCGCGACGTTGAAACATAATCCATTCAGCATAATCGCTGACACACGGATTTGACCAATAAAGGAACAAGTAATAATTCTATTTCGCTAATTTAACTTCGTGC
This sequence comes from Anastrepha ludens, assembly GCF_028408465.1. NCBI lineage: Eukaryota > Metazoa > Arthropoda > Insecta > Diptera > Tephritidae > Anastrepha > Anastrepha ludens. The sequence goes on along the minus strand of NC_071499.1, from coordinate 2,568,080 downwards.
TAGAGATCACAAGTGAACAGCCCGAGTATATTAATTATTAACTGGCGCCCAACGTGGGGCCTGCTCATCAAAGAAATCTCAAGCAAGGAGGCAACATCGTTGGATCGACATCGTTGGACTTGCAGACGGGATAAACAGACGAAAAAGGAGAGCTACAATAACATATAAAAACCATAGTTTTAAAGAAATGTGAGTAGAGTGCTTATTTAAAGTAAATAAATACAAAAATTTAAACAAAAAGTGTTTGTAAAGTGTCTTTGCGACGGAAAATTTTTGAATTAAATTGAAAATCTTATGAGTAAAGAAGAGGTATATGACCTAGAACTAGAGGAACTAATAAAAGATTTAAAAAACAAACTAGTGCCGGAACAAACAAAAAATAAAATGGCAGTGAGTGAAGAAAATCTGAAAGCGCTGCTCGAGTATGCAGTAAACAGTGCATTAGAAAATCAAGCGCAATTATTTGAAAGAAAAATGGAGGAAATGAGAAACGAGTTTAGAAACGCAACAGTGTCCGTACCCGAGGTTGAAGTGTTTAAAGATGCAGAAATTATTGTAGGTATTAAATGTGACGAAACACTGGACATAATAAAATCAGTACCAGACTTTGAGGGAAAAATCGAGACTTATGTTTCGTGGCGGAAAGCTGCACACACTGCATATAAAATCTTTGAAAATTACGTAGGAAGCTCAAAGCATTATCAGGCGCTGGGTATAATTAGGAATAAAATCAAGGTCGTCATACGACACTCCACTAAATTTTAAATCAATTATCAATAGACTTGACTTTACATACGCCGATAAACGCCCCATCTAAATAATCGAGCAAGAGTTGTCCGTTCTACGTCAGGGAACCCTGACAATAACCCAATATTCTGAGGAAATTGAAAAGAAATTAACATTACTCATAAACAAAACAATTATGACTTACGATTCTACTTTGGCTGCTTCTCTAAACGAAAAATACAGAGCAGATGCATTGAGAGTCTTCATTTCAGGCACAAAGAAATCTCTCAGTGACATTCTATTTTCAGCAAGGCCAAAAGATTTGCCATCAGCACTGGCACTTTCACAGGAAGTTGAATCTAATCATGAACGCTTCCAATTCGCTAGTAGTTTTGCTAGGAATAATGAAGAAAGAGCTCAGCGTCAGGAACAGAGACAGCAAAGGCAGCCCACTGTAGAAAGTACCCCAAACCAAGTGAGAACTCCATTTTACAAACAAAAAACCCAAAACAATAGCCCGAATATAAAACAAGAACCACCACAGCCTATGGACGTTGACACTTCATCTCGGTTTAGGCAAACAACTCAATACCCAAACCAAGGTGGTTCCTACCAAAATCAGGTGCCAAAAAGAGCAAGTAGTGGAACAGCTAGAACTACCGGTCCCAAACAACAGAGAATTAATCATCTCTCACAAGATGAAAATTCTGAAGGTCAATCGGAACAAGAGTACCAAGCAGTAGCGGAGGCTGAGGTATCAGATTTGGAAGATGAGGATCAGATTCAAGAGGTCAATTTTTTAGAAATTGCTCCCTGTTACCGTTTGTAGAGCGAACGATAACAGGTAGACAGATTAAATTACTTATAGACACAGGCGCTTCAAAAAACTATATAAAACCAATCCCGGAACTTAAAAATGTAACTAAAGTTAAAGAAAAATTTTTAGTTAAGTCACTTCATGGCTTTAACGCCGTTCAAGAGAAATGTCTTATGCACCTTTTTAATACAACAACCACATTTTTTTTACTTCCCAGCTTATCAAGCTTTGATGGAATAATAGGACTTGATTTTTAAAAAAAAATTAACGCAAATCTAGATTTGAAAAATAACGTCTTAAAAACAAAAAATGGATCTGAAATAATTCAATATAAAAAAAGCCCAAATGTTAACTTTACCGAAGTAGAAAATATAAAAGTTCCGCAAGAAATTGAAAAAGAATTTAAGAAAATGTTACAAGAAAAAATAAATGCTTTCGCTGACCCTAACGAATCTCTTCCTTACAACACAAATATTATCGCTACAATTCGAACAGAAGACGAAAAAGCAGTGTTCTCTAGACTTTACCCATACCCATTAGGAGTATCAGAGTTTGTCAATAACGAAACTAATGACATGCTGAGAAACAATATTATCAGACTAATTATTATCTAATTCACCGTATAATAATCCGGTGTGGGTAGTAGATAAAAAGGGTCTAGACGAACAAGGAAATAGGAAAAAACGCCTTGTAATTGACTTTAGGAAACTTAATTCAAAAACTGTTGATGACAAATACCCTATACCGAACATTGTAGCTATTCTCTCAAACCTTGGTAAAGCCAAATATTTCAGCACACTCGATCTGAAATCAGGATTTCATCAAATACTTCTTGCAGAAAAAGATAGAGAAAAAACTGCATTTTCTGTAGGAAATGGGAAGTATGAATTTTGCAGACTTCCCTTTGGTTTGAAGAATGCCCCCGGAATTTTCCAACGAGCAATTGACGGCGTACTTAGAGAACAGATTGGGAAGTCATGCTACGTCTACGTGGATGACGTGATCATATTCTCTGAAAATATGCAAAATCATGTTCACCACATCGCCTGGGTACTAGATAAATTGTATAACGCTAACATGAGGGTATCACGGAAAAAATCTCACTTTTTTAAAGAAAAGGTCGAGTATCTTGGATTTGTGGTCTCCCGTGGCGGTATAACAACTAATCCCAGCAAAGTTGAAGCACTTAGCAAATTTCAACAGCCTACCAACCTGTTCCAAGTTAGATCATTCCTTGGTCTAGCGAGCTATTACAGATGCTTTATAAAAAATGTTGCATCTATAGCCAAACCATTGACAGACATGCTAAAGGGTGATAATGGTAAAACAAGTGCAGGACAATCGAAAAAAATTCCTGTTAACCTTGATGAAAAGCAGATAGCCACCTTCGAGAAATTAAAGAATATCTTAATATCTTATCTCCGAAGATGTAATGCTCCTATACCCTGATTACCAGAAGCCATTCGATTTGACGACAGATGCTTCGTCCTCTGGCTTAGGCGCCGTTTTGTCACAAAACAAGAAGCCGATAACCATGATTTCCAGGACTTTAAGAGGCAACGAATTAAATTTCGCCACAAATGAACGTGAGCTACTTGCAATAGTGTGGGCCCTAAAATCCCTAAGAAACTATTTGTACGGTGTAAAAAATTTAAGTATTTATACCGATCATCAGCCACTAACATTTGCAGTCTCAGACAAAAACACTAATGCAAAAATTAAGAGATGGAAATCCTTTATCGATGAGCACAACGCTCAAATTTTCTACAAGCCCGGTAAAGAAAATTTTGTCGCCGATGCTCTATCAAGACAAAACCTTTACGCTCTCGAAGAAGATGCTCCATCAGACTTAGCCACTATGCATAGTGAGTTGTCATTGACATACACTATCGAGTCTACTGAAAAACCGATTAATTGTTTCAGGAACCAAATAATTATTGAAGAAAGCACTATAGCTTCTGAAAAAATTATTATTATGTTCGGACAAAAAACAAGACATATCATACACTTTTCGAATAGAGAAAACTTAATAGAAAAAGTGTGTGATGCGGTTAAAAAAGAAGTAGTGAATGCAATCAAATGCGACCTGCCGATACTATATTAGCATTTATACAAAACAAGCTAGTTGAGACTTTCCCTTCAACCAAATTTTTTCACTCAAATAAATTGGTCATCGATGTTCATGATAGGAATGAGCAAAAAGAAATCATAGTCGCAGAACATGGCAGAGCACATAGATCAGCGCAAGAGAATATAAAACAAATTCTCCAAGACTATTTTTTCCCAAAAATGACCCGTCTAGCAAACGAAGTAGTTGCAAATTGTAAGACTTGCAGCAAAGGAAAATATGACCGACACCCACAAAAACAGTACATTGGCGAAACGCCAGTCCCTAATCAAGTAGGAGAAATTCTCCATATTGACATTTTTTCTACAGATAAAAAGTATTTTCTAACCTGTATTGATAAATTTTCTAAATTTGCCATTGTTCAGCCCATAGCTTCCAGAACGATAATAGATATTGAGTCCCCCATCTTACAGCTCATGAATTTCTACCCTAATACTAAAATTATCTACTGCGATAACGAACCATCACTGAATTCAGGAACAATAAGGTCTCTTTTAAAAAACCGGTTTAATGTTGATATTGTAAATTCGCCACCACTACATAGTACTTCAAATGGACAGGTAGAAAGATTTCACAGTACTCTTGCAGAAATTGCCAGATGCTTGAAATTAGAAAAACAATTAAATGACACTACTGATATTATACTTCAGGCAACAATAGAATACAATAAATCAATTCACTCAGTCGTTAATAAAAAACCAATCGACATAATTCATGCATCCCCACCAGAATTCGAAGCAGAAATAAGAGAAAAAATATCTAAAGCGCAAGATCTGCTACTGAAAAGACAAAACGCGGACAGAAGAAATATAACTTTTCAAATAGGCGACAAGGTACTTATGAAATTAAATAAAAGACTTGGTAACAAGCTAACTCCTTTGTTTGAGGAAGTCATTGTGGAAGCCGATTTGGGGTCAACGGTTCTTATAAAGGGGAGGGAGGTACACAAGGATAACATAAGATAAAAAAAATAATTATCCTTCCAGTACTTATTCTGCTCTGTATCCTATCTTTACTAGGGTTTGGATTCTTCGCCTTCTACTTCTAGTAGCAGCAGCAGCTGGAAAGATTATCAATTACTCGAACTCGGACTATATTCCCATCATGGACGGAAACGTAGTTATTTGGGAAAATTTTAAAATTTTAAGACATTCTTCTAATCTCACAATGTACTCGGATATTGCCAAGGAAACTAATTCACTTATGAAACATTTCCCACAGTCTCATATGAGACAAATTCTTGAATCAGATTTAGGTCATATTAGGACACTGCTAGAAACGGTTAATATTCACCATAGGCAAGCTAGGAGTATAAATATTTTAGGAACAGCTTTAAAGATAGTAGCGGGAACTCCTGACTTTGATGACTTCGAAAATCTGAAATTTCACCAGCAAAAACTAACTGACTCAATTGAACAACAGGCAGTTATAAATACAAAAGTACAAGAAAAAATTAATAACTTAACAGAATCCGTAAATAAAATAATTAGATTTGCAAAAGAGAAACAGATCGATACAGGAAACCTCTATCAAGCATTACTCACAAGAAATAGAATTATAATCTCTGAACTCGAAACATTAATGTTGTCTATTACACTCGCAAAGATTCAAATTATAAACCCAACAATTCTTGACTCTAATGACCTAAGTCAAATTTTAAATGAGCACTCTACAAATTTAACTATAACAGATTTAATTGAAATAGCTTATGTAAAAGTCTTTTTAGATCATAATTTTGTACACTTTCTTATCAAGTACCCAAATCCTAGCGTAATATGTAAGAAAATAACCATATTCCCCGTTCAACATAATGGAACGATACTTGACCTCGAAGAAAATAACAACGTCGCAGATTGTAGTAACAATATCTTAGCAATTGGAAACTGCACCGCTACTCTCACCTCTACATTCTGCAAACAGCTGAAATCAACAACTTGTGCGCAGCAACTACATTCTGGAGGTATAGCACACTGTAAGACTCGTCCCAGCCACCTGCAGCCACTGATGGTAATTGACGATGGTATCATCGTTATCAACGAAGCTACAGCTACAATACAGATGAATAACAACACGGATAGAGTCATCCACGACACACACTTGCTGACGTTTGATGAGGAAATCTACGTGAATGGGTCTCTCTTTGAAAATACCAAAAACATACTCAGGCGTCATCCAGGCCCAGCAATATCGGCAACCCTAAACATAACTGGCCACCGAGAGATTTTAAGCATGCCCTATCTTCAGAGGCTGAACTTTGAGAATCTTCAATATATTGGAAACATCGAAAAAAAACTGTCAATATGGCCTATGATGTTTGCAGCATCTCTTGTCACTCTGATCATCGGTCTCGTCGTCTTCAAGGTTCATCAAAAGTGCAAAGAGAATAAACAACAAATCTCGATACGAGCTGTCATCGACACTTTGAGGAAAACCGAGGACGGCCTTCAAACTAGTGAGGGAGGAGTTAACACATCCGGTCAGACAAAGTCAACGACTGCAGTTCTGCACGATCAGCAAAGCCGCAACAATGTTTAATGCCAATTATGCCAAACTCCACAATACGTTGCCGTCAACATTCCATGCGCCGTCGCGACGTTGAAACATAATCCATTCAGCATAATCGCTGACACAGCGATTATAGGTCAGGGCTAGCTTATGTTAAGAATATTTTGTCATTTATATTGCAGTACCGATTTGACCAATAAAGGAACAAGTAATAATTCTATTTCGCTGATTTAACTTCGTGCTAGAGATCACAAGTGAACAGCCCGAGTATATTAATTATTAACTTATATATATAGTTGTGATAGAATCTGTAGTGGCCAGATATGACACGTTTTGTACAAACGGCACAAAACTGCTGCCACTGACGAAATACAATTTTGAGCTCTTCTTGCAATATATGGTGTACGTCTTGATGTGCAACTCCGAACGGCAGATATTTTTATGAGGAGCTTTTTCATGGCAGAAATACACTCGGAGGTTTGCCATTGCCTGCCGAGGGGCCGTTTTCTATAATTTTGCTGTTTTATGCACGGAGATTCGAAACTACGCATTTCCGAATTGTAGTCACGAACTAACCATTCTGCTATGGCGGCTGCCGAAATACTCATTCTAAAAGATCTTTTTTAATTGCGATCGCGTTTTACACCAAAAATTTCTGCCGTGGCATAAATAAATTCAAGACTATTTCTTCAACTTAAACATTTTTATTTTCGATTTTTTTTTGCTTTGTTGAGTTGGTATAAATGTTCTGAAGATATGTTTGCAGTATCAATTATTTATGTGCCATATTTAGTTTGTTTTTAATAGATACAAGGGCTATACATATTATATTTTGGTGTGCTCGCCAGTTTTCTGCTATTCAAAAATTTGTTATTGGCATTTTTGGCCAAAACCTGAAAAAATACCTATGATTTGCCATAAATAAGAAGATAAAAACACCAACAAGGCTATACTTTGAGCGTAGAGGATTACTTTGAAGAGCAGTTGATGCGGATACTGATGAGACTGGTATTCTCTCTTCTTTATCTTTATTTAGGAATTTTTGCATATTATTACAACCACTTTTAAAACTAGAGACTGTGGAATAAATAAATATTTTTCGAGAAAAATTAAAAGCGACCTTAATTTCTGAACACACCTCGTATCTATAACCACGTATTGGAACACAAACTCTATTTCAAAAACATTAATGATTTTCTAAAACATTTACGTAATATTTATATGTAATTGTATAAATGTTCATATCTAAGTGGGTATCGACGAAGAAACACAAACAATCATAATGCAGTGGCAACTATTAAAAGCTTTATATGTACATACATATGAGCAACAACAAAATATATTCACATGTATGTACGTATTTATGAGTATGCACGCTCAAACGAGTAAATTCTCAGTCCAGCATAGTGACTTTCAAATGTAATTAACATTAACAATTGAAAAGCAATTTGCCGCAAATGACATTTGTCAAAGCACCACACACACGTCAAGCATCTAAAACGATAATGACGACGAATGATAGGTTGCCAACCAGTTGTCTCACCACGCATACACACACAGATCAGGGGAGCTCAATCTAATGCTGAGTTAGCAGAAGTTTGAACAAAGCAAATTTTTAAAATTGTAATTCAACTGGCTTAGTACTGTTACATGCTTTGGGATAATAAATATAAAAATTTATATGACTTGAATGTGGAAAATAGTTTCTAGGGAAAGACACTGTTCCGATATCTTTTCATTTTGGCTTTTTTTGAGCAAATTTTACATAACTGTTCCCAAGAGCTCAATTTTAATGTATCGGTTTTAACTGTGGGATTAATTGATTCCCAAAATTTTTGTTATCCATAATTCTAGTTATTGAATTAATCTACTAATTAAATTTTTCGATTAATCAAGTAATTCAACCTTAGGATAATCAAAAAATAATTATAGGAATAATCAAATTTTTCGCGAATAATTTCATTAGCGTGTATTTGAAAGATTTTCTTGAAAAAATTTCAATATATTTAGTTACATATGCACATTTTTCATTTTGAATTAATTTTGAGCTTTGGGAATTGAGAGCCTCTTTTTTAAAAATTATACGAAAATGTGTGCCGTTGCTGTTTACATAGAACTTCTGAACAGCTCACATATCTAAAATGTAGGAATCACATAAAGTGGAGGCCTTAAGTCTACATATAGCAGCATATTTTCTTATTTTCCAAAACGAATACTCGTACAATAATTGAAAAAAAATGTTAATGCAATAGTTTTTTGGAACTCATATTTATTCATAAATTTATAAAAATTAAATTCTTTCATTGGCCTTATAACAATATAATTGTCAAAACAACAAAACGGGGTATGACAAAAATTTACATATAATATAATATTGTATATCCATCGGATGTGGTTCACTCAAGCAAAGCAAAAATTGAAAAGCAGCTGTAAAATACCATTATTCGAAAATTTCAGTTGATAAATTGTCGTTGCTATTACATACATGTAACTGTTTATTTTGTTGTTGGTCGCTGGTCTTGTCAAGTAGATAAACGAGATGTAGGTTCCGCTCGACAAAAATCCGATACTTAGTGCTACGAAATTGGTCCAACATATCGTCGAGACATCCGGAAAAAGTGTTTATCCAAGTAGTACTAAAATATATCTTAATATTAGCTGATATTTCAGCAGAACACCACCAAAAGCCTCTCATTTCAGAAAAAATCGTCGCCTACGGCTTGAGTTTGCGCTGACAGAATTGATTTCTGGTCTAAAGATTTATTTACTGATGAATCAAAGTCGTCTATATTTGGAACTGATGGCTACACTAAAATATGTAGGAGAAGAAATGCGAATACGGAAATGAAAAAGTGTATACCAACTGTCAAGCACGGCGGTGGTAGTGCAATGACCTTATCGTAAGTACTATGGACCGATATAAATATAAAAACATGTCAGAACAACATTTGAAGCCATCAGTAGAATGCTTGGGTCTTCAGCAAGGTTGGATTTTCCAACAAGACAATGCCAAAGTGTGAAAGAATGACTCTTATATATATTACGTACCCAGGCAACTAAAAACACCGCCGCAGCATGTTTGGGAGCTTTTCAAGAGAAAAATTCGACAAATAATGGTAACTGACGCAAAATCGCTAAAAAATTTGATGGAGGCATGGAACCAAATACCGCGGGAAGAGCTTACCCAACGTGGATACCTTCTGAGAAATAAGAAAATATGTTGCTGTGTATAGACTTAAGTCCTTCACTGTGGTTTCGTATTTCGATTTACAATTAGATTGTTTTACAGGTTGAAAATTTGATAGCTTTTCAAGAGAAAAATTCGACAAATAATGGTAACTGACGCAAAATCGCTAAAAAATTTGATGGAGGCATGGAACCAAATACCGCGGGAAGAGCTTACCCAACGTGGATACCTTCTGAGAAATAAGAAAATATGTTGCTGTGTATAGACTTAAGTCCTTCACTGTGGTTTCGTATTTCGATTTACAATTAGATTGTTTTACAGGTTGAAAATTTGATACCCTTTGATCGCTTATGAAACAAATTCAGACGCAAACTTCCAAATCGCCGATACACTTAGATATTTTTTTGTCCTCTACCAGAATCCATTGCCGGAACCTCGTTATTTTTACTGTATTTTAGAGTCTAATTCATCAGCTGAGCAATAGATTACTCAACTTACTGGAATATATAATATATAATTGGTGCGTACATCCTTTTTGGGTGTTTGGCCGAGCTCCTCCTCCTAATTGTGGCGTGCATCTTGATGTTGTTCCACAAATTACTCGAATACTCGTAATTAAATAAACGCGCCGACCTAATTCGAATAGTATTCCAATGCACTCGTAAAGTTCTGAAGAGAGGGGATTGTTCCTTTAGTTCAACCGAACAGTCAATCCTTAGCTGTAAAAGTAAGTTGACAGTGAATGATAAAAACTCTAAAGGACATGTAACTTTATCGCATTCTTTTGATTCAGTTTCTTAAAACCATCACATGCTTTTTGTTTTCTAGTTGTTTCAAGCTAGCGAAATGCAGTGCATCGAAGTTTGTACCCCCTGACGCAAACGCAAATTCCAGTCGATGCAAAAATTATAATATAACTTTTGCTTTTATTGAAAACTTTATGTAAGCGCCAACAGTGCGAGACTAGTAGCTTAGTGTGTAATAGTAAATTCAAGTTGCAGTGGCTCGATTGAATACAACCCAATGTGGCCTACTGATGAATGGCTGCGCGTGGAAGCGGGTTGGTGGGGCCGGACGCCTCGCTTATAAGTGTATTAACATTCGTAGCAAACAAGCGGTAAATAACTAAAGTATGTGGCATTCGAAATGTCATTTCGTACAATTTTCATTGTCGCTGCAGCAAATGCCATGCAAATTCGAATACTCGTAGCAGCGCGTCGCGCCGCATGTTGATGACTCTCAAGAAGCATTCGGTTTATCCCGAGACTGTCGCATAACCCGAGGGCTGGCGGTGCTGCTAAGCGTACTGTAATTTGCCAATTACCTTTAACGACAATAATTATAAAATATAAATTCAAATATCTGTATATGCACATTTACGCTGTAAGCTATTAAAGTTTGTTAAAAGCAGAGAATTGTCTCCAGGGTGGATTCTTACTACTCGCAAACACATGCAAACCCATGTACATGCACATATATGTGTCTTCATATGCATGTGCGTAGAAAGATATTTATTTAGAAGAAACTAAAAACAGAGTTTTATTGTTGTCAATATAAGAAAATGTACATACATATGTACATGCATCCAATAATTTTTTAAAACGCTCCTTCTTCGAGCGGCACCGAACTCTGTAGAAGCAGCGCTCTTTTCAGAAATATGGCATTTCTTATCCCTGCAAAACGGGCGCATACTTGGTAGATAAAATTGCCTCTGTCCCATTTTATAACTTTTCAAATTCAGGTTTCGCTGATTGCGTTTGGTACAGAGCTTTTTGGTAAACAGATACCAAACTCGAGAGTTTCTTGATCAGTCAAATGTAAAATTCCCTTTGTATACCTATAATACTATATATGTACGTATGCATGTAAACATGTGCAATTATACAATTCCATATATACACACATTAATACAATCATGAGCATGTATGTACAGTTGTACGTATTAACTGTATATTGAAAGGAATCGATTGTCAATGTCCATTTGGCTGTTTCAAGTCGCCATTTGCCATTGTTGTTGGTTCTCAATTCGTTAACTGACAGTTGCATTGGACCAGATGCACTTTCTTCGTCATCGTCATCACCATCGCCGTAATTCCACTTAAGCTGCACTAGCCCCTCTTCCTTTACCATACTTTTTCGATGGCTCCAACAAATCAGGCCCGCTTGCTGTTTGATCTGTTGGGCCTGCAGTTACTTGTAGCAGTTTTTTTATACATACGTATGTATTCGCATATACATATTTGTTGTTGCTATTCGTTTATATGCACTCATTGCAAATCGCACATGTCAAGCGATGTATGGAAGCAAAGTGGCATTGTTGTCAAGTCATGACATATTCAAGTCGCCATTTACCCGAAAATGCTTTTTTCGATTTTAGTCATTAAATCACGTTGAATTCCACAATAATAGCGCGCTCAATTTGGTTTGAGTTGTGAATGCGCCACGTTGTACAATACGCCAAACGACGTTTTGAATGGACTTTGTTTGCTAAGGTGCTGAGAAGATAATTTAAGTTTTAGGGATACTCTCTTTTTGCTGCAAACAAAACAGCAATTGATAGTGTGGATGATCCAAGACGAGCTTAATCCAACCAAAGTTGTTCGCGGAAGAATCACCTCAACGCAAATGCACCTTTTTTTCGGAAAATCTGGTCATGTCGCAATAGTATCGCTAGAGGAACTTAAAACAGTCAATGAGTGGTACAAAAACATTTGTTTGGCAGAAGTTTTCGGAGAATTAAGAAGAACCAACCCCCGAAGGCGATTCACAAGAGAGTTTATAAGCCTTCAAAAGAAGAGAGTTTATAAGCCTTCAAAAGAAAAATATAATAGATAATCCACCTCTGATTTGGCACCTCATGATTTCTTTTTGCTTCCGAACATCAAAAAAATGCGAGGTCAACGTTTTTTAATACCTAAACAAGCTGTTGAAGCCCTTAAACAGCTTGTTTTGAAGGTATCCTCTTCTGAGTGGTAAAAGTGTTGTGAAAATTGGTCAAGGGAAAGCAGAGTACCGAATTTTGAAAAAAGGCCATTTTCAGTATTATTTTACGGTGTTTCCATTATTCAGTGCAAACTATGAAGGGCAACCCTTCAAATAATTTTCTCTTCAATATATTTAGTTGTTTCAAAGCTAAAAACAGCAGCGGATTACCTTTCGAAAATTTTCTTTTTTTGAATTCAATTCACACAAACATATGCACATAGATGCATACATACTCGTATGTATGTACGCAGCTTTTAGTCCATATTTTACGTCATTCGCAGCAAAGTAATAAATCGATTAAAAACCACAATTCCCAATCACGCATCGTTTTATGTTGACACATTTAGGACTAGGAGCCGATTAATCCAGTCATACATTCACACATGTCCAAATTCCGCGTAAAGCTTCAAAGCGTGACTTAATTAAAAACATACCCTTCAAATGGATTCGTGGAAACGCCACAAGCGCCCAAATACACACACACAAAAGTTGTAGCACGTATCGACTAAGTTGACAACGAATTGTGACACAAAGTAACCAAAGTAATTTGTATTTTGAACTTCTTTGTGTGTTTATATGTGAAGCCGTTGCCTGAATATGATTAACGTGGGATAAAATCAAATTATGCACACTTTGGTGGTCGCGGTTTATCACAGCAGCTCTGAGCGCAAGCCATTAAATGTACAAAGAAAATTTAACTTGATTGCTTATTTTTATTATCAACCGAAAACGTAAAGAAAAATACGTAAAAATAAAATAGAAACCCAGAAAAGTATTAAGAATTATAAAAGGTGTCAACGCGGTTGTACGAGTGATACTCCTTTATTGCTAAGCCGCCACATGCCGTCGCGCATCCACTACCCTTTTACTGGCTACTTTTCGTATGTAAATCAGTGTATGCGTTGCGGCTTCATTAAAGGTGTTACAGACCTAATACAAGACATCGATTTACTGCATTTGTCGATCTCAGCGGACCTTCGGCGGTGTGGCGACAGCAAATACGAAGAATACGAAAATTTAGATGGCGTGCTGGTGTTTGGAGAGCTACTGCTACAGCAAAATAAACAATTAATCGATTTTGCTCGATGCCCCTCGGTGAGCTGCTATTTATTTGGATACCAATTTGTTTGATTAAATACCCCGGTAGCTCATTAATTTATCTTAGGGACTCATTCTTGTGCGTGTATCTGGAAGCATTTACATGAGCATAGCAACCCACAAGCAGATAAGAAAATATTTTATGGGACACATGTGAGAATACCAGGAAGCTGTTTTAGACGCTTACTAATCTGGCGTTTTGATTAAAAGTAAAACTAGTTTTGGCCTCTCTAATTTAATTATCTACGCCACGCGCAATAAACTTAATGGCATTCAAAGAACTCAATGGACGATGAGTAGTGCCGATAGCGCTGTCGCGGCTTCTTAAGTTGGTAAAAAAGGTGACAGCGAAACCAAGTGGGCCAAAAGAAATAGCGGAACTAAAGTTTTAAAACGAGAAGGAAATGAAAGCATCAGCTGAATAGATTTAGCTTGCCAAAAGCGGGAATGGTCGCAAATTGCGTAATACAAAAATTTTATTTATATATGTATGTATGTATATCTGCACCAGCGGCATTAGCCGAGTTCCCTTATGTATGGAATATCAGCAGAGGTTATGGGTTCAAAGCCTGCGCTAAACATATAGAAACTATCAAGCAGAAATAAAGAGTTTTTTCCAAGTGGTGCTTCGGTAATAAAAATGCTATTATAAATGAAAAAAAAAATAAATAAGTGGGAAATGTTATTTACGGGAAATTCATGCATCCCGATTTTTGAAATCCATGACAATAAATCCATTATTTTCTCGGTAGATGGCTGTACTGATCGTTATCTCGTAAACTATCGATCAAACAATTTAAAGTTTATGCTCGTTGTCAAGATGACAAATTCTCAATTGCTGTTTTTTTGTTGTTAGTTCCATTCATTTGTGAGTTACAGGGTGTTAACAATATAAGTCAACAAAGAGAAGATTCGGTACATTCTACAGCTTTTCTTTGATAAAGTCGAAAATGCAAGGACTGGCTGAAATTATAAATGGTGTTTATAGTGCTAATACTGTAGCAATTAATTACGCGCAATTTTGGATTCGTCGATTCTGTTCAGGCATTTTTGAAGTTAAAGATGCACCTCGCACAGCCAAGCCCATTGTCGAAAATGTCGATAAAATTTCAGAAATCATCGAAATTGAAAAAAAATAAATAATCTAGTATCTCTAGTACAAACGAAGCAAAATCACTCAAATATGGTTAAAATGATTATGACATGAAAAGAAATGCAATGCAAGTAAAGTTTTAAAAAATGGGAGATGTCACGACCACATTTGAATAAATGCGTATGTCTCTATAACGGCTTAGTAAAATTCGTCCAAATTTTACGCATGCATTGCCCTACCTCTCATTTTGTTATTTATTTATTTATTCATGCATTCATACGTTCATTCGTCAATTAAAGTACAACTCAAATTGTGGGCAAAAAGTAACGTGAATTTATTTGTCAAACTTCGCGGGATTAAAATTTCGCTCTAGTTATTTTTTTCATGAGTTGGCAGCACTGTAAATAACATCTGGGCCAACTTTCAAGTGAATGTCATTATCAGTAATATATTTACGCTTGTGTTTACCAAACAACCAAGAGTGCATTTTTCGATTTTTACAATGTCTGATTTGATTGAGCAGAGAAGTGCCATCAAATTTTGTTTGCGGAATGAAATTTCGGCTGCGTAAACGTTTAGCATGTTGCAGAAGGCATTTGGTGATTCGACCATGTCGCAGAAAAATGTTTATAAGTGGTACAAAGACTTCAAAGAGGGTCGAGAACGTGTTGATGACTTGGAGCGCTCCGGACGACCATCGACGTCAACAGATGACCAACACGTCAATAAAGTGAAGGAGTTAGTGCTCAAAAATCGTCGGTTGACTGTTAAAGACCTTACTGATATGATCGGAATATCAGAAGGATCTGTGAAAACCATTTTGAAAGACCATTTGGGCCTACGAAAAGTCAAATCTCGTTTGGTACCGAAAACTCTCAATTTCTTGGAAAAAAGTCGTCGCGTTGATGTGTGTGAAACAATGCTTTCGGACTATCAGGACAAGCTCAAATGCATCATTGCGGGAGATGAGACTTGGATTTATGCTTACGACCCTGAAACAACCGACCAATCAAGCGAATATCGTGCTAAAGGCGAGGCCAGACCGAAAAGAGCACGTCAAGGTCTTTCAAAAATAAGGTCATGATGACAGTTTTTTTCGCCTGCCAAACTGTTAATACTCGTAAGGAATATTATTTGAGCGTTATACGTCGTTTACGTGAAGCAATTCGTCTAAAAAGACCAGAATTATGGGCCAACAACTCTTGGTTTTTGCATCACGATAATGCACCGTCTCACACTGCACTCGTTCTTCATGACCATTTCGCCAAAAATTCCACGCATATCGTTCCGCAACCACCGTATTCGCCTGATTTGGCTCCGTGTGACTTCTGACTATTCCCAAAACTCAAGAGACCACTCGGGGGAACGCGTTTCGAGTCGATTGATGAGATAAAAGCTGAATCGAAGAAGGTGCTGATGGCTATACCGAAATGGACTATTTTGCATGTTTCGGGGATTGGAAAAATCGTTGGCATAAGTGTATTTCATCGAGAGGGGATTATTTTGAAGGGGATGAAATTGATTTACAAGAATAAATAATTCACCTTACTTTTTGCCCACAGTAAAGGTGAATTTACTAATACTAAAGCTTAAATATTGTAATATAATTTTATTCATAATTCAAAAAGTTTATTTCCAGATTAAGTTTTGACTTAAAAGTCCCTCGTGAGTTAGAGAATATGCCTAAGGTTATACAAAATTGGTTAGACTGCTCTATACAACGCGTAAGCGACATAAATATTATTGAGATCGGATAAAATCCCCGCCTACTTTTTACCATTTTTTATAAAATTTCCGCCTGCCGTCTAATGCTACAAAGCATAACTCTCATTGTCTGTGAGTTTGTTTGGTTCTAAAAATTAACAGGCAAAAAATGAAATAATTTCCTTCGAGTTTTACCTTTAGAGTGTATAAAAACATTGACCCAAATGCATTCATTTAAATTCGCTTCAGACGTGTTTTTGATTATTTTCACGCAATAAGTTGACTCTAAGTTTTTTATTAAAAGTTCTTCAAAGAAATATTTTAATGATTACTCGCATCAATCCAAATGACAGTAACATCCTACGTAACTAATCTTGTGGCGAGACGAAACTATTTAAAATTTTGCATATTAGTAAGCATAATTAAATTACCCCAACTCAGTAAGAGATTATTTATGTTTGCGTGTATGTATGCGTGTGCGCAACCATTGGCATGTCCAGCTACAAAGCACACCTATCCCCCGCCAAAACCTTCAACGGTCTACCTTGAGTTAGTAGTGCCACTGGCTGTGGTAACTGCACACTTTTGAACCAGTTTTTACTAGACACTCTTAGTCAAAGGCTACTCATGGCGCGCGCTGTTTCCGGTGTTTTTTCAGCGCACTTTTAAAGAGTAAACCCATTTTCACCGTTTTGTTTTATTTTTTTTTAAATAAATTCACTTACTACAATAATATACTAAGAGACAATGACATATATACACAGGGCTGGCGCATAATCTTTTCACAGGAATTGTTCAATATATTCTAGACTGCTCAATAGATTAAGAAAAGTATCAACAAAAAATTAAGATTTGTAAAGTTTAGGCTGTGCCAATTTGTGGTGTACGCCTCATTGTTGCTTTAGGTGTACAAATTAAGAGATCTACAGTTTTATACCACCCCCGAGCGGTAGATGGTATTTATGGTTTTTCCTTGACAGGAATGCAGGCAGAGACTTGCAATTGCCTGCCGTGGGGGCGAGTTCTATTAGAAAAAATTTGTCATTTCTTGCTTCCTGTTTAGAGACTTTTAGTACAAAAACATTATAAATGAAAAACTCTGTGCTCTCGGCAAGTAGAATGCATTTGCTAGAGTTTGAGTGCGGACTGGTACCGTCTAAATTGGTGCGGTTTCAAATTAGCCCTGCAGCTCGACTTAGTGCATGGAATGAGCGTGTTGTTTTTTCTCAGACTTAGTTCAAGATTTTCATTAACAAAAATTACTAACGAACGGTCAAATATCTGTGCACATGGATAGCGAACAAAAATAGAAGAAGAATAGTTTAAAAGCATTATTAATGATGTTACTTTTTGTATATATTTCGTAAGATTTGAGATAGTAGGGAGTGCCGGCGTGAGGGTCATGAAGACGGCATACTCGTTTACCTCAACGGATGTAGATATAGAAAGTTTTCAATGATCGTAATGATCACAAAAACGCAAAAAAAAATTTAAAACAGCGCTTGAGGTTAACTTTGTTAAGCTAAGGCGATTTGTGTGCAGCGTATCTACTGCGGTATGCATGTCGCGGAGACACTTTTTGGACTAATTTGTTGTCCTAATCGCTTTTCTTATGATGTGATAAACATTTAGCCTTGAAGACAGTTGTGGAAATAATACCACAAAATTGCCCATGAGTTTATACAATTTAGTTCGCTAAACGTCAGTGGATAAGTATCGGGTGGTTTTTTAATATCTACGATTATTATAATCTGTTACATAATTTCATGGCAATTGTTTCTTCAATATGATTTCCGGCATTTGACCGCCGCAACTACGAGCTATATGGTCCATTCGATCAGTCCAATTTGTGTCTCCTTTTTCCAATAAATCTGGCCGTATGGCGTCGATGGTGACTTGAATATTGCACTAAATCGATTGTTAAGCGCGCTGTGCGGCAAGATGCGCCGTCTGGTTGGAGCCAAAAGTCGTCGATGCTTAGTTGATTCATTTTTGAAACGAGCGCTCGCCAGTCACCGTAACGGCAACTCCTTCCTCATCTCGAAATAAATAAGCACCAATGATGCCGCCAGTACTCTACGAGCTTCGCGAACAGATTAATATAATATTTTTCAAAGTGAATTTCATAAATTTAGCAGCGTTGTTTTGTGGTTAAACAATTCATGATGACTTGCCAAACCTTACTCACCAGAAATGTCAGGACAGTTGCCATTCTCAGTTGTCAAACCATAGTTATCGTTATCGATGGTTCTTATGCAGCTAAACAAATACCCGATATCAGATCTACAAAAGAAACGCTGATTATGGTACAGTTCACTTATGCTACGCAAGCTTTGCTTATCCTTTTTTTTAAATATTTAAAATCATTAAAATTCAAAAGCACCATCAATATTTTCGAGGTCGGCACTCAAATCCCTTGAACTGTCCTACTGTCTACAAAATACAGTACATTTCTCCTTCTTGACCATGTGGCCATTTAGGTGGTTCTGCTTGCATGTGCATATAGGAATAAAAAAAAAAAAATAGGCTTATAGTTACAACAAGTAAAATACAGGTCTTAGAGTTACGAAATATGTATTTAATTTTTATGACATTACTTATATTTTTTAGACATTAAAAATATTTTATGTTCGTCAGCATTTATTATTTATTTTTTACCGTAACTTTATTAAGATGCAACACACACATGTGCATATAAATAAATACAGACATAAAGGAAATCAAATCATTTATAATGGTTATTATAACCATTTAATGATCATTGAGTCTAACTGTTACGAGTGTCAACCGCATTATATTTGCTTCAAATGGTAAAGGTTCGTCCGATGAATGAATGAGCACACAAACCGAATAAACCGACTGGCTGAGAAATTAGTATACGAGCATAATGAATGAAACAAAGGGAACCACCATTAAATGGCAATTAAAATCGACCCAACAAATCTCATTAACATTTAACGATATCTACGAAGAGTCGATAAGTTACGCTCCCGCTCCCGCTCGCGCTCCCAACCACGGCAGTGCCCTTACAACGCTGATACAGCTTCTAGCTATGCCTTTTTTCATGTATTATATAATGCACGAGCCGTGTACGAGTATGTATGGTGTGATTGGCTTTTTTGCTTTACTGGCAACAGCTTTGAACTGCACCGCCAGCGTGTGAATAGCAACCACTTTGACTGACTGACCAAGTACTTATTCACTTAAGATGTCAGTAAAATGACAGAAAAATGCTTCAATCGGGTTTGTTGACAATCATGTAATGGCGGCTTTATTATGTCAGATTAACCTCTTCTAGCTGATCCAAGAGTTAGGTGCACAGTGGTTAAAAGCGTTTTTTACAAGTGAAGCGTAATCTCGATTTCTTCTTCTCAATTAATTTATAACATGATTTCCCGAAAACTTTCATCAGAGCCTCGCACAAATTTTTTATTATATAAATTATCTTCGGTGGGGTTTCACTCTGATGGCTGAAATCCTATTTGTGCGGAAGGTATTGATGAGAAGGTCCCCTGAAACTATCATTGACTACTCAGGAGTGTCTCAGCGAAGTGTTTTACGTCCCTTACTATTTATGTTATTTATCAACGACATTAACAACGGCTTCTCATTTGCTAATGTTTTGTTACGTGCTGACGACTTAAACATATAATATTTTCAGTTATAAATAATACAACTGACGTATGTAGGCTTCAAGCAGATATAAGGCTTCTTCTATTCGTCACTCCTCGCTATCTCTCTGCTCGGCTAACCAAGTTATCGAGCAAGATTCGCTGCCAGCGAGTACGGTTATATTTCATAAAACTGGTATAGCTCACTGTATTAGCGTTGCCAAGATATAGTACATATCGTCATATGAATTCAAAAAAGCCCTAAGTTACAAAAAATTCAAAATCGACTTTTTAGTTGATTATTATGCACCGTATCATTATACATGTTCCTTTAAAATTTTATAATCCAACAACCAATAATGACGTTGGTATAAACAAAATTCGAAAAGCCGGTGACGGTGACGGTGAATAAAACATTTTCATTTTAAAAGGTTTTTTGCTTCCCCTGTAAAATTTTTAAAATGTAACTTAGGGCTTTTTTGATTTCATGTGACGATATGTTTATTTATACCAGTTGCTTCATCTATTAGCCTAAAAGAAGAGCCTTATAGACAAATTTGTTCTGTGATGTCAAAAATCACCACTTTATTTAAATATCAAAAAATGCCATAATGTCACTTTTTCCAAAATCCCTATTGCCTTTCATACTTCGTATAGCATATGAAATATTGTACTTCAATCTGTTAAAGAAGCTAAAGATTTAGAAGTAATTTTTTGAGAGTCGTTTATCATTTAATAGCCACAATAATTTCAGCTTATCGAAATCATCTTCTGTCCTAAGCTTTAAACGAAGAAACAGCTAAAATTTTACGGACCTTTATACCCAGAAATAGTTTACTGTATTCCTCCGCTCCAGGTTGGAGTACGCCGAGGGAAATTTTTAAACGACAGCATCGAACGCGCGCTAAAAGTGACTCTGAAATGTGTACGAAGATCAGTAGAAATTTCTGATCCTATCCCATCTTACACATCACTTTTGCTAATGATCAACTTGAAGTCTTTAGAAACTAGAAGATTTCTTGTTTGTTTACGAGTACAATGCCATTAAAGGCGACATTGACTGCCCATTTCTGCTACAAAGTATTAATTTTCTTGCATCCCTCAGAATTCATCATAATGCTCTTCCTTTCTATTTAACTAAGTTCTATACAACTTAATGTCGTAATGCTCCTGTTGAACGCACCTTCGTGATTTTAATGAGATCTCCAATTTTTACCTCCCACATTTCTCAGTTTCAAACAAAGAATTTTCTGTACTATTGAACTCTATCTTTCAGATTAGTTAGATGTAAGTTTGTAATTTAATGATATATATATTTTCATTATTTAAATAAATAAAAAATAAATAAACATACATACATATATGCATCTAAGGTTGTGTGTGAATTCGTCTAAGTTGTTATCTAAATGGAGAAAAATGCTAAACTAGCGGAAAGTGTCGGTAATGCAGGGAATAGGAACAATCTAGGTTAGTTTTGGGCACTTTGTTGTAGTTGCTGTTGGCCGTGTTACTATCGTGCGATTCCGGTTTTTTGGTATGAGTCAGATCCAAGTGTAGCAGCAAACTTTTTATCTCTATGTCTAAGATCTCGTTAATTTGCTTTAGGAAAGGCTCACCGAAGGAGCGAAGACTTGCTCTACCTAGTCCTGGACATTCCCATAAATAGTGGAAAAGACTTTCTTCCACCTCCTCCGCTTGACAGCTTCTGCAAAGGGGATTGAAAGGAAGGTTAAGTCTGGCTGCATGACTGCCTAGTGTTACGTGACATCTTTGAGCGAGAGCATCCTTACAGGTGACTGCTATGGATGTTGTAGGACGGTCATGTTTTGCTTGCTGCAGTGCATGTAGTTAATTGTTTCCACCTTCTTCGGCTAAAGCATAGTAGTGTGAAGCAATGGATGTTTTTAGTTTGTTGAATGGGGAATCAACTGTGACCATCTCTTATATGGCTTGTTCCGAACCTTTTCTTGCTAGCTCATCTACTGTCTCATTGTACCTTTTAGCCAATTACCAAGCAATTCTAGTTCCTCTCAGCACTGTTATCCTAGTTTGCTTTACTATCCTATCCTTTCAAGCTACTCTTGCTCCAATTCCTAACAAATTTGCGTGGGGCACACTGGCATAGACAGGAAGTCGAATTGACTTGGATAAGTTGAGCGGCTCCGAATAGAGGCCAGCTCCTATAGCACAGTCATCTTATAACAGCCAGTGTAGATTTCAGTGTCGAATCTACCAATCACCTTTCCTTTCCTACATTCGGCTCTTGGTGGAAAACGTACCGGAAAATCTTTCTTGAAGTTAAAAGCGGGTATTGTGAAGTCTGTGAGGGTCCCTGTAGGAGGATCTTGCTGTGGCCGTGCGATCTCGTTGTCTAGCTGCCTATATCTGTGTCTCACTACATGCATTGTTTTTATATGTAAGTCTAATGGTAATAGATTTGTTAGCGCGTTAAGCTCGTCAGAAGGACTGGTGCTGGCGCTCCTGTGGTTAGGACACCCGCTGATCTTTGTATGTTGTTCAGCTTGGTTTGGTTGTGTTTATTTTCCATAGCGGCCCACCAGACTAGCACCGCATATGTTAGTATCGGTCTTACAATGGCAGTATAGGGCCAATTGGATAGCTTTGGTTGAAGACCCCATTTTTTACTAACATTCTCTTGCCCTTTCAAAGAAAGCTAATCTAGCATTTCTTTACCATGTATTCTACATTGGGCCTCCAGCTGAGAGTGGGATCTAGGATAACCCCTAAGTATTTTGCTTTTTGGGCTAGCGTAAGACTACTTTTCAACCTAAATTGAATTTTTTAGAGCTTCGCAATCGCCGTACGCAAAGATTTTTTGCAACTATTTGTATAATATTCGTGAGGCAATGGCGCAAAGCTATATATATTGCTAAATAGTACCAAATCCACTTCAAAGTTCTTCATTTTATATATATAATATTTGTGTATGTAGATACAAATTCAAATTTGGAAACAAACAATTTAGTTTGTCAAACAAACTCGCTCAGTTTAGCTGCTGTTTTCCGAAATTGAAGCAGTGCTGGAAACCTTCAGTGGAATATTAGTTTAGGTACTAAAATTTAGACTAACTCGCACACAGCCTAAGCATATCATTCATCTGCATGAGAACTGATATGGGTGTACCCTAATAATAACACCTCTAAATTTTCATTTTGAATGGTATTTGGGGCCACCACACGCTGACATTTCCAAGGCCTCGCCAATGAGTCCGCAAGCGCTGTTTAGTCATTTGTCAATTTTTGCGGTGTATTAACCAAAATACAAATGTGTTCCAAAGCACACATACAACCCGCCAGGTAAATACATATGCATATGCATGTATGGCTGTATGACCTCATGTATTTGCCAATCCAATGTGGTTTCATTAAACATTTATTTCTCTAGTCGCTTGTACCGTTTCATTGTTCTTCGGACTTAGCAATGAGTGTTTTTGTGCTACGTTGTCTCACTGTTGGTATTTTGATTGGCTTCATCTGCACCGTCAAATTTCTATGCAGGAACAATAAGGCCAACGTTAATGATAGGAACAATTGATTTTGTGGTTTCTTGCTTTTTGTTATTGCGATTTTAATAATTTTGATTATTTGTATATATTTATGTATGCGCTTTTATTGTTCAACACTAATTTGGGTATATAAGTATATATGTATGTATGCAAATATACAAACACACACATACACACAAATAAATGCCAGATATTAGTTGTTTTATTATGCTTCCGCATTTCATTTTGATTCTATGTTGTCAGCCGTTTCTTAATTATCACTATTGCATGTAGACATGCGAAAAAATGGCAACAAGTTTGCAACAAATGTGGGCGGAACTTGTCTCATCTTCATCAAAAAGTGTAAATAATATAGGAAACGATCTTTTTTTCAAATTTGCATAAATGGAACACTTAATAACTGTTATCGATGATAAAAAGCACTTGGATTTTAAGATGTTAAAATTGTACTCAAATTGTTTTTTGCCTATGAAGTAAGATCGAAAGTGTAGCAAAACAAGTTCAATGTCAAATCACTTGAGATGTTTTCTATATTTTACAGTTTACGTGTAGGCTTCAGACTTTGTCCGCGGTAACCTCCATATCTGTTTGTGTGTAAGTAGGCACTTAAATTCCAATCGGCAGGCAATTCGTTCGACTATATTCTGCATAAGACTTGCATGGGCTCCTCTGACCGTATTTAAGTATATTACTTTCGGCTCGGTCGAAGTCCGCAACTTGTTTGTTCTTTAGCTGAATGCCATCAAGCTCTAGAACCTAAGAACGCTCTGGATTTTAGAGGTGTTAAGCAATGCTATCAGTGTTACTTAAAATCGTTGCATTCATTAAATGACAGTGTCTTACAGTAACTGCAGACTTTCAGTTAATTTTTTTAATAAAAGCTGCAGAATTCTAGTCACTACTTTTTCTAGTTTTCCATCACTGATAAATCATTTTGCAGTAATTTGGTGGACTTTCCTAGAAAGATATTATTTATATAATAAAAAATAAGAAGGCTCATCTAATTATATTATAACCAAAACACATTGAAAAACTTGTACGAAAAGCTAACAAATATAACTGCGCTCATAGAAATAAAAACATGAAAATGGGTTTGTTGATTTATTTAAGATGCTTTCAATTTACTTCAAAGCTGTACTTCAATTATTTTCTTAAAGTACCTAAGCACAAACTCTTTGATTTACTTCGAACAACAGCAATTCTTCAATATTGTTGCCAGAAAGTGGGGAGACTAATGAGGCGTGGTCTCGTGGTCTCGTTACTTTGCTCTCAGTGAATTTGAAATATCAGCTGATTTTCGTGACGTCACTCTAGCCCAACTGGTGATCAATGGGACCAGATTACCATTTTTTTGTGCTCTAGCCTCAGAGTTTTAGTTCTTTCTTCCTGCCATTTTGTTGGCCTCTTCTAATTAAAATATGATGTTTATAATAATGTAAAACATAATTTTTTTTAAAGTTGCTTTAATAATTCACTCAGTTCTATTTAGTTTTATTTTTTTTTTTAACATTTGGTCTCACTTTTGGCGATTGCAATTATTCTTAGTGTTCGTGATTATTCGTGTGTTAAGCGTTAGGAGTTGAGTTTCAATGAGTTTAAAACTATTATTTCGATTTGAATTCCGTGTGTGGGGTGCTTTGCTGGTGTGTGCCGTTTGTTCGTTCCATATACGTTTATTTCCAAGTAGTTCTTCTTCTTCCCCTCGAGCAGTCAAATCTTTCTCTCGCATATGCAGTGTTGCCTAGTTTTGGATATCAAAAAGCATTTAAAGGAAACAAAATACCAACTTTTTATTGAATTACTTAAAGAACTTTGGACGCGGGACAAATAGACTGTATCGAGAAACAGAGTTTTAAAAATCAACCCTTTTTAAAAAAGGGCCGTGAAATACTTTTTTGTTATATTTGGAGTTATGTAACAGGATAAGGTACGCCTTTTTCAAAAAGGTGGTTATGGTTTCTTCAGTATTATCTAGCATTTTTTTGTTTTTGTTTTCTTTGTTTCCTATAATTACACCTCTATGGCTTTAATTCATATCCAGTAAATTTGTGTGATGTCACGCACTCTCTGATGGAGTATTGTTTCTATCATTCTTGGTATAAGCCGTTAGAACTTTCAGTTGAAGTTTTAATTTGATAATTTTTCGTGACAGAAAGACTCTCGGTGGTTTCTAATTCCCTGTGTCCATGCAACTGTTGCTGAGCTGTTTTTTCCATCACCTTAATATTCCATGTCGAAGTATGAAAAACATCTAAGCCATCCATGCAGCTAGCACCTGTATTCTCGACGTCGACAATTATATTTTTTGTGGAAATATCTGCGTACTGTCTTTTGTCAAAAAATGAGTGAAATTGTTTAGGCGGCGTATGATAAAATGAATTCTGTGAACTCGCATATGTTAATGGATGAATGAAACGATCCAAGTTTTTTCGTTGCCACGTCGGGGAGAGATCTTTCAAGAAAAAAAATTAAATCCATAAGCGATCGCATGCTCCACATTAAACGAATGCAGTTGCGTCGTGCTAATGTCATTTTTAATAAAATCAATAAATATTTAACAAACAGTTTTGTGGATCCACAGCGTAGATACGTAAACAAATGTGTCAAAGAGCACAATAAAGCGCCATGTGCCATAGGCTTATACATACATCCATACATACATACATTTCTCTGCATAATTCCATATTTTCCAATAAGTGACGCTGGTGGATAGATCAAACAGCCATTGATCACACTCACTTCATATCCATTATATTTAAATAAGAATGGAAGAAGATAATAAAATATTAGTTAACACTCTTAAGCAGCTGATTAGCAACTCTTTGCGAGGTTGAAATCATTTTTGTCATTTTTATTTACGCACAAATACAAATTCAAACAAGGCACGGAGGGGCCAGTGTGTGGTGCGCTCAAGTCACACCAGCCGCTTGACGATCACATTTTTATCAGTTCAAATATTTATGGGACTCATTAGCAGCGCGGTTTACACGCTTACTGGTCTTGGCTCTTGGGGTGTTGGATGAATGATCGGCAATCGGCGATAGATGGGGACTGTTCGGCTGCGGTATGGATGGCTGATCGGTATGGACGCATGTCAATGGAATATTACGTTAATCCGATGCTGGCTTTTAATTTATTGTTATTGGCATACGTTTATTGAGTGGAAAAATATTTGTTTTCATCAAAGCTTTTTTATTAGCCCTTACGAGCATTAATATTTAATAATAAAGGAGATATTGCGAAATGCTTTGATTTTAAGAAAAGTGTGTACTTAAAGAATTTCCAGCTCTTTGCTACCAGCTAAAAAATTCTTTTAAAACCAATTCGAAATTCTGAATCTTACTCAAATGCTTCTGAAAGTTAAAAAAGTACAAATAAAAAACAGAAAATAAACAAAAATTGTCAACGAATTTGCTCAAGCGTCATTTACCCCATGTCGCTGCCGAGGACGAAAGTTGTGTCATAACGCGAAACTGGACAGCCACCGGTTTGAATAGCAAATTCATGCGCCACTTCTGCTTCACCGCGTGTCGTGCCTTCTGGTGGTCAATAGGATTTGACAATGAACTGAGCCAGTGATGCGCGTGACTGAGCCGAACTTGGCTGCACAGAATTAAAGTGGCAGATACAACCAAAAAATAACAACCACAGAAATAACAAAACCTCGGTTAAGACTCGAACGCGTTGTCGTGACTCGATTTGAAATTGAGCTAAGTTGGGTAGGGCTTTGACTGCTCTGCCTAAAAACAAATAGCCAAATAGTTGGCCAAGTGTGAAGTGACCTTCCGTGTAAGCAAATCATTGCCGATTCGACGTCTGCGTTGGCGTTAATGGTGGCAATATAATTGGTGTTGTTATTGTTGCCCTTCGTTTGCTGAAAAGTGTTGTTTTTGGCGACGAAGAAGATCTTAGATGATGCAGTGCTTCCATGTGAGTAGCCCCATTGCAGTGGTCTCTTGAACGATTGCAGGTTTGACAGATACCTGAAGCGCATGCCTTTAAACGCACGCTTTCGTGTAATCTCTTCTCACCTTCAATTAAGCTTCCTTGGACTTATATCAAATTCTATTCTGTTCTCTTCTGGCACTTCGGTTTCTCACAATCGCATTTTCTTAGCCATAATTCTTTTCCTTTTCAGTGTTTGTTTTGTATGCTCTGAAGCTCTTGCTTTCACAGTTTGTTTGTATGTATGTATGCACATATGTAGTTCTGCACTCGGCTTCACATTTTAAATGATTTCAATGCCTCGCGCTTGTCATTTTTTATACACTTGCCCGTATTTACATTATTTGCCTTTCGAACAACACCCCTCCAGCCTTACTTCCCGATTGGCGTTTTCTTTGTTTTAATTTTTTGCGTCTGTGCCCTTTTTTTCGCACGCTCAAGGCCTGTATTCGCCATCGCCCCAGTCCGTCTTTGAGCAAACTGGCTAGTCGCTCCACACTCCACCGCTGTCTTTTACGCCCGCGTCGAACGACCCTGCCGTTGCCTTCGCGTCTGTCGCTGTTCACTTGTTGATCATTAATTTTCTTGGCATTTCGCATTTCTTTTTTCATACTTCTGAGATTCTATGCTTCCTCGCTTCAATATTTCAATATTTATTTCTTTTTGCTTTTGCGCTCGTTTCCTTGCTGATTTTCATAAACGACTGCCTTTGCTCGTTTGTTTTTAATTAATTTATAAAATTTATCAAATCATTGATTAAGCAATGAGCTCTCTTGCGTACCACCAAGCCCTTAACCAAATTCATGCAAGTGGGTTGCAGTGATGGTGTTTTTGCTGGTGTTGCAGACGTTCTAAGATTACGCTGAGGCAAGTAGTCTAGGCCAGTTTTTTGTTCGTCTTAATTTTTTGTTTGAGAAACCGACCCAGACAGAGTGTCTATCTGAAACTCGTTTGTGATTTTCTGATTCGTCGCCGTTAAGTGGTGTGTGGTGGAGAGGTGCATGGCAATGCAGAAGTCCGTTTAATTCGGTAGATGTCGATTTACATAGATTTTTGTTATTTTTGTTATTTTTTCAATTTTTTATTTCTTTTTTCTGACCCGGTGTTTCCCAGATGATTCAATATCTGCTAAATCATTTTACATTAATTCAGGAAAGAAATTGTCAGTTGCGCGCTTAACAGTTCAGTATATGGAAAAATGCCTCATCTCGAGAATGATATTCTTTCAAGTTTACTGAAAATCGCGTAATCAAGGAGACACTTTATTTAGTTCGCAAACTATTATTAAAAAGTAAGTAAGTGCACGTGATTGGTCATAAACTGCAGTAATCAACATGGCAGAAAACCGCTTTCCACTTATTAAATTCATTTTCCTGCGCTACGGCAGTAATTTAACTTGCGTGGTAGTGCAGTCAAGTGCGCGAGCATTCCACATTTCTTGGTGCCAAACTTCTGAAAGTCCTTCACATGTCTACAAGTATGCGGCACTCCTTTTTGTCAGCAAAATCATGCAACAAATAATATAAACTTCAACAACAAAGCAGTAACAACTAGAATTTTGAAATAAATTTTAAGTTCAATAAGGCTCAGTGCATAGTCCTCGGTTGAATGTTGCCTGTCGCCGTCGTGTCACACATTAGACCTCAGCCAACCAAATTGCTTGCATGCAACATCAAGTTGCCATATTGTCAGTTTGTCAGTTTGCCGCTGCAATGTAAGCACTTTAGTACTGAATATTCGATTTTCTGTTTGTTGTTGGCCACTTACCTGCCCACTAACCCACCATCCCAACAGCCCACCTGCCGGTCTGTTCCCCTACTTTTCGTTTCGGCACTCTGCTCCAATTCATTTCAGAGCTGTCCTGACAGCGCTGACATTTTCTTGAGTGACGTATAAAATGATGTCGTGCCGCTTTGTCGTTACTTTACTGTTAGAGTATTTGTTGTTTTCGTCGTTCGTGTTTTTATTTTCTCCGTCGATGACAAAGACGTCGCCTGGTTGAATTCTTCCAATGGCAGTTCAAACTCCGCCTGCTGGTCACCCACCGCAGCTCCTATCACGTACAGGCACATCTATTATAGCTTTTTCCACAGACATACAAACTAACATATGGAAATATTTCTTGGTACTCGACACTCGTCCATAACTCAACGATTTACACGTGTGGCAAGTCAAACAATTTCACAAACTACGTCCGATTTCGCTCGACCCATTCTCTACTGAATTCCTGGGGCAAATGCAACACTTCGAGTGGATGCAAAGCAGAAGAGACGGAAATATTTAGACATATTTATACTCGTATCTCTGTGCATATATATGTATATATATATATATATATATATATGCAGAGATATGTATAAGTACATACTAGTATACGTGTGCCATGTGCCAGCGTGAAGATCTTTTCATAAATGACCTGCTTGTAAGGCAAACGAATGATTGTTAGAGGAAAAACAAATATGAAAGGTCCAAGTTTACAGTTATCAAGGCAAATTCGGCTGATTTGGAGCCGATTTCCTCCACAACTTTCGCTGACATTAGCACAAGGTATGACTCGAGGATGTGAATCCGTTATAGCTAATGGTGATGACCTTACATTTTATTGAATATATTGGGTATAATAAATATTATTAACCCATGCCGCTATTGACACCGTCGGGCCTAATAACGGCGCTGTTAGTTCCGCCTTTTACAAACTGGATAAAGAGGCAAAGCGAATGGGTCTGGTGAACCAGGACAAAACGAAGTACCTCCTGTCTTCAAACAAACAGTCCTGACACTCGAGTATCGGCACCCACGCCATTGTTGATAGTTATGATTTCGAATTCGTAATGGCTTCATTTATCTAGGAACCAGCATTAACACCGATAATAATGTAAGCCCTGAAATCCAACGTAGAATCACTCTTGCCAACAAGTGCTACTTTGGACTAAGTAGGCAATTGAGTAGTAAACTCCTCTTTCGACGAACAAACCCAACACTCGACAAGGCTCTCATCATGTCCGTCTTAACGTATGGCGCAAAAGCTTGGGCGATGACAATATCCGATGATGGTTCCCGTCGAGTATTTGAGAGAAAAATTCTAGGGAAGACTTTTGGACCTTTGCACGTTCGTGACAGCGAGTATCGTAGGCAATGTAACAATGAGCTGTTTAGGCTTTGCGACGCCATGGACATAGTGCAGCGAATAAAGATGCAGCGGCTTCGTTGGCTGATTCATGCCGTCCGGCTCTGAAAGTATACGATGAGGGAGGCCTCCTCTTGGAAAGATCAAGTGGATAAGGACTTGGCTTGGTGCGCTTTGCTAAACCCGGTAAATCGTGTACGCGGTTATCGCGCCAATCAGGAAGAAGAATGCAGTTTATTAAAATCGAATTGGTCAAATAACTTTCAAGTTCTGGCGGTCACGCTTCTATTAGACAGACTGTAGTTCAAGTTAAACTTATAAACATTTTAAAACAGTCATGACGATTAGGTGGCTCCCAATTCCGGCACTCATGCGATAGGAGTGCAAACGCGGCTCAACCGGAACAACAGATTAAATCGCTTTAACGCATTAATTATGCCAGAGTGAGCGACAACCAACCAACACGCAGAATGGTCTATATATTTTATCTGATTTATTGATTGTAGCAAATTTGTCAATCAAAATCATAAATAAATTCTAATCATTTCAAAACATTTAATTTTATTTCATTACGCTGTTAACGATTTCCCCCTGAAATTGTAAATGGGAAATCAAATCTCATTTGCAATAAACCATAGACAATAGCGCAGCTCACACACGTACACTCGAACCAGGGGTAAGCTGCAGAAGTTGCCATCATGGTGAAATCCAGCCATGGACAGACAACTCAGGTGTGAGGTGGCGTTGGCGACGGTGGTTGACCACCAGTCCTCCACACCTCACTCAAGCACTCGAGACGAGACGCGACCGCCATCAAACGAGTTGCGAAACCAAATCATACCATGGGAACCACACGATTGGTTGTCATTTTGTCAACAAATTGCGAAGCGTATTTGTTGGAGTGCACGCATACACAAGCACACATTTATGCATACTTACGTACATACATGCACGCGCTCGCGAGTGAATGTGTCTGAGTTGAGTTTGACATGGGAACCAACATGGCTATAAGGCGACCATGTGGCACGCAGACGTCGACGGGTAATATGAGTGCCACTAAGCCATACGTGCCGCGCAGGCAATGGTATCGAATGTCGGTAAAATAAGGAATGGAAAAATAATATACAAAACAATGAAACAAAAATACGCAAAACAACATAAATAAAAACAATGAAATCGTAAAATTGCCTGAGGCTATAGTAATTGGTGGATTGGTGGGTAATAACAAAATGCCAAGCGTAGAAGACGAAGTGGCTGGTATATCGCACTAACGTACAACGCACCAACGCACCACTGCTAACATAACAGCCACCATTACATGCAAAGTCAGCGCCAACGAAAGCGGAGCTTACAGCGCCTTACACATTACCATTATCACCATAGCCAGCGCATCGCGAACCAATGCGAGATGTGCTCAAGCAATTCTTCTTGAGCCATCCACTGTTAATGGAGCGAAGGCCGGCCAGGGGAGGCTGCTGAAGGAAATGCGAGTAAGTGTCACTTAAGCAGATTTTTAGCTCTGAGTTAAGCGAATTTACATACACATACCATTCACTTAAGTGTCTACATTGGTGTGGTTCTCCATGCGAAAGTTGGGGCGACACCTAATGCATGGAACCGTTTGATGAAATTTTGTAAGTGCTGCCAAGGGCGTAGCTTTGATTTTGAGTTGGTTGAGGGAGTTTAGGCTCACTAATGTTGCTGAAAGCACTGAGAGTATTTTGCCATGCAAAAGTTCCTCCTAAAAACCATTTGCCAATCGGAGTCGGCTTAAAACTGTAGGTCCTTCAACTTGTGGAACAACATCAAAACGCACACCACAAAGAGGAGGAGGAGCTCAAAGTGTACGCGCCAATTATTTATTATTATATTTAATATTGTTGAAATACTATATATTACTGATTTTTTGGTGAAATCTAGAATCGAGAAAGAATTAAAGCCGTCAATGTGTGCCAGTTGCTGTTAACAGAGCTTTTGATAATTCGGTAGCCAGGATGGGCCTCTGCGAAGCTAGCTGAAACAGCGAAAGAAATGATTTTAGAAATAATGAAAAATATTTGCTATTTTTATTAAGCCATAATTATACTGAAAACTATTTATTTTTGTGAATCTTATTTTACTTTTGATAAGAAACTGGCTCTTAGGCTACAGAAACATGAACAGAAAATGAAAATAATTTTGAAAGTTTAGGGTTCTGCAAATGTATGTAACCTATTGTAAATATGAATATAGTTATAAATATGTTTTTTGGCAAGAATATCGAATGGAAGGCTAATCGAGTCCGCAAAAATCATAGTTGGACTGGAATAAAGAACTGATTTGTTAAAGAAAATTGTAAAAGCGTTTTGTAAAGCACACCCGATTAGCAGGGGTTACATTGTAGTACACTATAACTTCAGTTTCAACACTGCGAAAGGCTGCTCTGTTAAGCGGCTTCCGAATAACTCTTCCATATAGGGTAACTGACCTGATAAAAGCAGACTGAACGGATTAATGATTTTATTATTGATACGATTGTAAATATTTTTCCAAAAAATATGCAAGCTCCCCCCTGCCCTGCCCTGAATACACCCTCAATTGCTGCCGCAACTTCTGCTATCGAGACCTCGCACCTCAAGCACGTGAAAGCAAGTACCAATGGTATGTACGTTTGTAAAAACATCTCCCTTCCAAACCTCCCACAAGTTCACCTTATTTTACGAAAACCTCCACCATCTCCAACTACGCTTTTCGCTCACTGTGCATCCGCCGCTTCGTTCCGTGCAAAGTTGGTATCTCGCTGCTGGCCACGGCACCAATAAAGTATGACTGAGTAAAGTGTGACCTGGAGCGATGCATGCCTGCCGCTGCCATCATTTCTGATTGTGTTGAAAACGGCTCAAGTATGCGGTAATCGGTTTCAATTTCACCGATTTCGTTGTTACGAAATCTGCCGCAGAAGCACAAATCATTAAGCAAAAAAGAAATCAACTACATTTGCCGGCAGTGAAACAAGTTTTCTTCACTCTTCATTTTGTTGGCACGTATGCGGGTGGAAGGACGACAGATCAAGGATGCTGGTGCTGTGCATACCATGAGCGCAACTGCCATAGTTGCAACAACATGACACCAATAGCAGCACATTTCGCGCCCGTACCGCAAACCCCCCATAGGCAGTGCGGTGAAGCGCACGCGGCGGCGTATGTGCCTTGCGCAGGTAATTCAATGTAATTGCTTTGTGACTTATGTGCAATTTTCACTGGTGCTGCAACTGCTTTTGGTGAACCAGGGGGAATCTCAGTGCGCTGGTGATTGGAGCGGCTATGTGGTATCGTGCGGCGGCTAATATATTTTGACCTTGCAATGAAAAAGATAAAAGAAGTTTTGAGAGGTAGAAATGATATGGTGCCGGTGGCCTATGGAAGTTGGCAATTTAAGTTGTGAGACATCACAGACCGGTTCTCCGATCTACTATACTGTGCAAACATTACACGGTAACAAAGATACTGCGTAGGTACATCTTAATGTTGGCATTTTATTTATTTTAGACGTTTAAAATGTGCCGTAAATCTAAAACTGGAAGATTCTTCTCTTAATTTGCTCACAATATTTTATGCACACAAACAGGGTAGGTAGTAAATAAAAAAATAAACTTAATTTCTTATTAAATAAAATAAATTAATGTTGCCTCCAAAAAAATAAGAATAGGGGTCTTCCTTAATTATTTTCATGATGAAATTCAATGAAAATAATTTATTTCATTTCGAACAGTTTCATTTTAATTTATTAATTCATTATAAATTTAAATAGTTAATTAAAATTATAACATAATTAGTTTTAAAATAACAACAATTAATAAATTTACAATAAAATAAAAATTTACATTTAATATAAAAAATTAGTTTAATTTTTAATTTAACGACTAATATTTAAAGCAATTAAATAAAACAATGGGCCGCCGTAGCCGAATGGGTTGGTGCGCGACTACCATTCGGAATTCACAGAGAGAACGTTGGTTCGAATCTCGATGAAAACACCAAAATTAAGAAAAACATTTTTCTAATAGCGGTCGCCCCTCGACAGGCAATGGCAAACCTCCGAGTGTATTTCTGCCATGAAAAAGCTCCTCATAAAAATATCTGCCGTTCGGAGTCGGCTTGAAACTCTAGGTCCCTCCATTTGTGGAACAACATCAAGAAGCACGCCACAAATAGGATTGAGATTGTGTTGCTGATATACAAAAACAATCAACCAATGACACATCATTACCGTCTGAACAACGACTGACTCGAGTGTGTGAGTATATCAGAAATGGCTGACGAATCTCCCCTCACAATTTTTTTTTGACCATAATTAAAAAGCAAGCCTTGTAAATCTATCATCTTTGATGCCATTCCGCTAAGAAATGCGGCTAGGAATTCCACCTTCCAAATCACAATTGGAAATAATTAGAATGAGCTTAGTTTTCCAATTAGTTTTTGGATGGTGAATTTCCTTTTCGAGTTTTGATAGCGGAACGGAACGGGCCGGAATCTGTACCTTTTTGCCTTTATGTTATCTGCAGAACTGTAATGGCAAATGTGTTTCTATTGCTGAACTGCTTTAACTACTTTGCCTAGAGTTGGGCTATTATGTTGCATACAGTAAGGCGCGCAATTAAGAAAAAAAATTTCAATAAATATATTGAAAACAGAGATCAGAAAATTTTGTTTAAGGGCCAGTTTTTCAGTGAAAGTTTAAAGTTTAGTTGAACTAAATTTACTTAATTGGAATTCAAGTGCATTGATCGTAACAACGAGTTTTGGTCAAAAGTAATATTTAGTGATGAGACTAAATTTAATATTTTTGGGCCAGATCGTGGTAATAAAGTGTGGCGAAAACTGAATGTGAATGTGAAGTTGAGTTAAGTTCTGTGATGTCAATGTAATGTAGTGGGGATGCCGAGTGCAAATGGAGTCAGCAACATGCAATTTATTAGAGATAAAATGGACCAACGGCCTTATATTCAACTATAAAGGACAATTTGAAACTTGGGCTGCCGGTCATTATATCTTTCCAAAAACATACAGCTCATAATACGAAACTTTAGATTATATATATTAATATCCCGAATATTTTTGAAAAACGACCTCAGTCGCCGGATCAAATCCGATTGTGGGCAGATTTAGAGCGTTCCATTGAGAATCACGAAATTACGTCAAGGATTAAAGCAGCGATATCAGCTGTGAGAACGCGAAAACTGTTTTTTTCAATACAGAATAGATTAAGAGAAGTTATTAAAATGAAAGGATATGCCATGCATTATATGTGTGTATGGAATTTTTGAAGTAATTTTCTATAATTTTGAAGACGAGCTGGTAAAATATAGATAAAAAGCGAAGGAAACACCAGTCTTCCTGCACGCGCATCCACATAAAAAATATTCTTGCTTAGACAGGAATGGCGCACAAAATGTCACGGGGTCCCTGACGACCAGAAAGGAGGCAGTTTTTAATTAAGCGCCCTTTAAAAAATTTTATTAAGTCATACATATCAAAAAGTATCTCGTCTGTTTTATACTTTGAAATTTAAATATGAATTTGGCAGGTTTTAAGTATAAAATTTTATATATTTACTAAAATTAATTCAACTTCGCATACTGCATAAAAATAATTAAAATTCACAACATGAATCGAACGACTCAGTATAGTAAATTTTCTCTACAAAGATGCACTCAACGTTAACTGAATGCGATATCCAGTTATGTGAGTAAGGTTTTTCGGCCGTCTCTTAATATTGACTAGACTTGACGACTTGTGGTTTCAACTAGATGGATGAGGGCATGTCGCACTGCCACGTCGACATCTTAAGCGTGTACGCGGAGTATTTGGGTAACATAATTTATTTTTCCTAAATTGTGGACCCTCTACCGTGAATTCCCATTTAGAATATGTATGTATGTATGTGCATATTTAACTTGAATTAAAAAGGCAAATGAGACCTGTAAGACCTACACATAGAAATCCATAAATAAATTCGTTTGCATGTATTCCTCTGTAATTATGGACAAATTGTATTAGCGCTTCGGTCCGTCCCCATACACATAACAGTTGCCCTTCAAAGCAACGGCGACATCAATTTACCAAGCTTAAATAAACTCATTTCGAAACCAGTTTCCATTTTCCTTGCCCACTGCCCCCCTTGCAATAGAGTACTTATGGGTCTAGCTGCATTTGTAGTTGCATTTTTTATTATTACACATTCGTCATAATTATTTGCACATGCACATATTAATGTGTGTATAAAGTGTGCGTATGTGTATGTGCATATGTAGTACGTGCGTATTTGTCTGATCGTATAATGTTGGAGCACTCGACGCATCCGAATCTGTTCCGCAATTACAAGCAATACGCGAAGACATTTCCATGGCGATGAAGTGTATAAAGTGTCTCGCCGTAAGTGTATATGTACATATATCCATATGTGAGTATTTATGGCATGTACAAGTATATATGTATGTATGTATATAGCAAATGTACAAAAGTGTATGTACATTTGTATTTCTCTATGTGTTTTTGCCTTACCAATGATATAAATAATGAAGGGTAAAGCTGTGATTTTGATAGAACATGTGGATTCATATATACATACATACACACATACACTTGCACACATGTAACTGCACTTATAATTCATATTATTGCTGTGTGATTATGTTGATGATAATCACACCGGCATTCAGTGGCGCCAGTCGAGAAGTGTGACAGAGAGCAAAGAACTACACTGTGAAAATAAATCCCCCATTTGTCATCTATTGCAATACACATACATATGTACGTATGTATGCATGTACATGTGGATACATTTTCCCTAATATTTTATGCGCCCATTCCAGTTCAGGTATCGGCTACCGAAAAATCGGCTCACTTATGGCGATATTTTTGTTTTGTTGTTGTTTTAGGTTGGTGCTTCGTCCAATGTCCGCTTCGAAAATGGCTGTCGCAACTGTCGCATATGTGTGCACACACATGTTCACATATTTTTGCTTTCGTTTAGATTTGTATGAGTGTGCACGTGTGTGTGTTGGTTCACAGTTGTTTGACAAGCAGGAAATTATATGCAATTACATTCCGTTCGCGTGAATAAATGCAATTGTGCGACAAACGTGTCCCCGACGTACATGTTTTTATTGCCAACACCGACTAGGTACAACAATCCCCATTTGTTGAGCTTTCTGACAGCCAAGCTCGTACTGGCGCTGCATTATCCTTAATTTTCTTGCACGCTTTTTACTGTTGTATTTATTGTATATTGCCGGCTTCTTTTCTACCAAGGGGAAATTTGTAAGGCAGTTTCTATTTCTAAAATTGATTCGTCTAGTCTTTGCTGCCATAGTCACAGTGACAGCTCTTTTCCGCTAAATTTCTCGATGCAAAAAGCCAGTATCATAACGAGTCCCTGTACACTTCAACAACGATGTGAAATAAGTTTGCAATAGTTTGCTCGGAAAATCATCTTTTTAATATAGTTCTCTTGGCAGCTATAATAACAAGCAAAACTATCGCATCCGGGGATCAGAAAACCCGAACGTGTTCGCCGGAAAGCCTGCATCCTCAGAGATGAGCTTTGTAAGGATTTTAGAGCGGTGGCTTCATTAGCCTATTTTTCTTTGAAAACGCTGCTGGAAACGCGATTTTGATCAATGGAATTGGACGATTGCCATATAACCCAGACGTTTCGGAGATGTTAACTGGCCACCTCGTTGCCGCCATTAGCCCTTTTTGTGGGACGCCGTGAACGTCCGATAAATCGAGCAGCCCTTTAACGATTCAGGCCATATGCAGTGCAACCTCTTCTAACGGAGCGTGTGCCCAAGGTACATGTACTAAAAGCCTGAGAATCTTGAGAAGAATCTATTAGGCCGTTTCTCTGCGTCTGTCCGTGCGTTTTTTACCTCTAACAAAAAATGATATATTTCAATGAAACATGGTACGCTTAACACTCTTTGTCTATGGTAATTTGATATGGGATATAAATGGGAAAAATTGGTCAATAACCACGCTCATGCTTAATGTTGGCGGAATCCTATTACGCGAACAATTAATGGTGCGAGCGCCAATCAATAGGACTAGTATTGACTACAACTAAACCAAGTAGTGGGACACGTAAAGTCTTTTGGTCAAAGTAATTAGTAAGTTAACACCGTTACATATTCTCTCCTACGTGTTTTGTGTATGCCTTAATATATCATTAAGTCTTCTTATATAGCATATTCTAATGTTCGAATGTGGATATGTATGTATGTAATTGACATAAATGCTAAGTATAAAAGATTCTGAAATTAATATATTTATCACAGTATCACATCAAATTATTATATCTTTTTAAAACAACACTACACGGAGAACATCTCTGCAAGCAAAAAGTAGTACTTAGGCCAAACCAAGATGTCAGCTACAAATTGTAGCAGAAACTCAGCTTTCACAACTGCATATTTAGAATTTATGCATCGCACTATTTGTGTACTTATTGCATGTAGTATTAATATTCGTTCAAACATCGAAAATATAATCCACTGCGTTAATGTGT
This sequence comes from Anastrepha ludens, assembly GCF_028408465.1. NCBI lineage: Eukaryota > Metazoa > Arthropoda > Insecta > Diptera > Tephritidae > Anastrepha > Anastrepha ludens. The sequence goes on along the minus strand of NC_071499.1, from coordinate 2,529,081 downwards.
ATTTTTAGCTTATTTTCTCAAGTTTACAATGAATAAAGAAATTAGAAATATTTAAGCCTTAATTATTTAGCATGTGAAACTTTCTGAGATTCGTGCGATTATCAGCAAAATAAATACACTCAAATATGAATATGCATTAAAAGCAAACTTCCGAGTGCACACCCATACATATACATTTGTGCTTTGCAACATATGTATGTATACAAGCGTGTTTATATGTATAGGTATGTTAGGGCGGGCTAATTTGTGTGGAATAACTGTTTTCGATATTCTTCCCAGCAGATTCCGATTCTAGATAAAAAATCTTAGCAAAGATCCCCCCAAATATTAAAATAAAGCTATATTTAACCCTTCGTCTTAAAGCAACGTGTGGGAGCCGTGATCCTACTTCCGTGACTAAAATGAGTACCTCATATCAGACACGTGATGTCTTGTTCTGGTTATTCACGCAAGGAATTCTACAGGGCAAATACTTAAATGACCAAAATCACAGCTTTCATCGAAAGTGGCTCACACAATCGTCACTCCTTTCAAAAGGCAAGGGATTAATTAGTACGATGCATTACTGTTATTATTATTAGACTACTGCGCACTGCTACCAAAAGAGTTCTATTGTGCAAATCTGTTGAGTTACCCTATATTTTAAAGCTTTTTAAAAATTTTAGCACATTCCTGGGTTTATTGTTCCATAATTTATATGGATGCACGGCACTACCACCGAGGTATAACCGGTTTTTGCCTTGTTCAGGGCATTTAAAAAGTATGTGTTCTGAATTTTCAGTGTCCATTTCACAGTATCAGTGGCAGATGGTCTCCGAGGGACCAATTTTGTTTAAGTGGCATCTCAGGCTGCAGTGACCTGTAAAGTAATCAGTTACTCTGCTGAGCGAAAGTACTTTATCAGAAATTCCTCCGGCGTAAGAAATTGTTTCGCTTGTCGCTGACCGATAGAATTTCGCCTGTGTTCAACTGAATGTCTTCTTGTTCCACCTCCTGAGAAGTTAGTTAATGTGGCACATTGTAAGTCCACAGAAAGGCTCAAGACCAATTAGAGGCATGTTTGCCCCTTTTTTGCTAGATGGTCTGCTATTTCATTTCCCTCATATCCCTCGTGTCCATTCATTACTTATTTCAATAGAAACTTGCATTTAGGTAGTTTTTGGTACGAAGAACTTTTTTTTATATAGAATCACAAAGTGTCGCTGCAAAGCAAATTCTATGAAATTTTTGTATAATGAACTTTTATATATATACGAGGTGTGTTCAAAAAGTATCGCGAATTTTAAATTTTCGCAGGTTACATATATTCGAGTTCCGATTTTTTTGTGGCGATATGTTGGTACTCATGTCTCTCACCCATGCCGACGAGTTCAGCCATTTCGAATGTTCAGTTAATTGTTGACAGCGGCTTTGCTTGCACGTGTTTCGGCTCGTCTTCGATTTTTTCCTATTCAAAAAGATGGATCAAAGAACCTGTATCAAATTTTGTGTGAAAAAAGAAATTAAGTGCGCGGATGCATTCCGAATGTTGACTGTGTCATATGGAGAAGTTACAAAGCCTCGTTTATCGGTGATGCAAATGTTCTCAGAAGGCCGAGAAGATGTGAACGACGAAAAGCGTGCCGGATGCCCGAGCACTTCAACAACAGACGAAAAAATTGATGAAGTGAAGGAAATGGTATTGGCCAATAGTCGAATCACCATTAGAGAAGTTGCTAAGGACCTAGACATATCGAAGCTCAATCATCTCAATGGAAGCTGTCGCACGAACCAATACCGAAAGAAACACGCCAAGTTCGGTCGAATGTAAAAGTTTCGCTTACCGTTTTCTTCGATTGCAGGGGCGCTGTGCATCATGAGTTCTTGCCACAGGGTGAAACGGTCAATAAGAAATATTACCTGCAAGTTATGCGCAATTTGCCGGAAGCAATCCGCCAGAAACGCTCGGATTTGTGGAAGAGCAAAAATTGGCTCTTGCATCAAGATAACGCCCCTGCTCACGCGCCGTTGCTTGTGCGCGACTTTTTAGCTAAAAACAACACAATAATGATGCCACAGCCACCGTATTCCCCAGATCTTGCCCCCCCTGACTTTTTTCTTGTTCCCAAAACCGAAGAGCCCCATGAAAGGACGACGCTACGTTACGATTGACGAGAAAAAGACGGCCTCGAAGGAGGAGCTGAACAAGATAAAAAAATGATTTTTTGAAGTGCTTCGAAGATTGGAAAAAACTTTGGCACAAGTGCCTGATATCTCAGGGGGATTACTTTGAAGGGACAAAATAGATATTAATGAATAAATAAATAATTTTTGAAAAAACACAAAATTAGCGATACTTTTTGAACACACCTCGTACTTTACATACATAAATCAAACTAAAACTTGCAAAAAACTATAAACAATTAAATTTAACATCTGGAAACTTTTTTTTAAATATTTTTCGAATTATATTTTTTCTTACAAGAACTTTTTCACTTTCGACTACTTTATATTGCCATAGCCATAACTATGTTGATGTGCTTCGAAAGGCGTGCCATAAGGAAAATATATGGTCCAGTTAAAACAATAGACGTCATCTACCGCAGTGGCCACAACAATAAAATCGAAGAAGGTCTTCAAAGACAAACTGTAACACGTTTTATCAAAGTCTATCGGGTTAGATGGATTCGACCGACACGTACTGCGTATGCCGAAAGAGCGAAATGCTAGGAAGGCTTTTATTGTAACAGCGATTGGAGGAAGGAAACGAGAAGGCCACGAAAAAGATAGTTAGAAGACATCGAATCAGATCTTAAAGAAATGGACGTACACAAATGGAGAGATGAAGCCAATAAAGTTGAGAAAAATTGTTGATGAAGCTATGTTCCACCACGGATTCTGAAGCTAAGAAGAAGAAGAATCACACTGTCACTTCGTACTGGTTAAAAATAGTTACTTTTAAAATTTGTAGGCTCGAAATGGGCTTCAGATCTATGCTCTAATATCCTTTTTTTCTAAGAATTTTATCTAGAATCAAATCTGTCGGGAAGGATGACGGAAAAAAAGTGGCCCGCCTTAATGTTCATATATATGTATGTACATATACATATGTATAAATGTAGAGGCTTATTTGATTACCAGTACAGCCATTCATGCCGCTTCTTTCCGAAAGTAAGCGTGTAAGCACGTAAAGGTTGTGACACATCGTCATTATGCCGGCTAATCTCAGCTAAAAACGTGAATTAAAAATGTGTTTAGTTTACACTCATTTATATGTATGTGGAAATGTCTACATACATATATAGATATGAGCAAATACACACATACGTACGTGGAAAGAGAGAGAGAGAAAGATTTGCAGGTAGCTGCTTGGAATTAAGTTGAAATGGGAAAAAGTCACAGCTCGGTTCAACCCATTTGCGATAACTAATTTGAAGGAGCTATCAAGATGCATACGAAATGCGATGCACTTGTTAACACAAAGTCGAATGGCAACAAAAACAGCGTAACAACAAAACAGCATCGACAACCTCACCATTCCAATGTAATCGTAATCGTACCGTAGTTTAGTGGCAGTTGCGATGGCTTTGGCGGGGAAGCCAACATCACATTTCTACTTAGTCGTTGATAAACAAGGTGAACCCGATGCTGATGTAGAGATAGGTTCGCGCTATTCGCCGGAGCGCTACAGCGACATAGCGACACTTTGCCAGTATGCCAATTTACACAACAGCCGCGAGCTGCCAAGTTCGTTTTATGCGGCAGTTAGAAGCGTCACAACGATGTGAAGATCATTTGGCGAAACGACATTTGCCACACGAAACCAATTTGAAGAGCACAAAACGAGAAACCAATAAAAATCGTCGCCGCTGTCACACCGCTCGGCAATGGCCGTGGAAATTGCAAATGGCATTCATAGTACAGCTACCAGTGGCGTGTTGCATGTCGTCGCATATTACAGTCTAACAAGGGAAAGGTCAGACAAGCGTAATGCGATCGGATCAGTTAGAATACAGGAGTTGTACTTCAGTGCGGTGTAACAGGGTGGCGGTGCCGATGGCGGCAGTTGTTTAAAGAACAAAAATCTCAAATACATAAATTTAAAATAATTGAATTAATCTTTTTTTGTTGCACGCCAGGGCTGTCGGAAGAAAGTGAAAGGGAGCTGTGGGGAAAGTGCAAAAAGCGATGAACGTTCGGCGGTTAGCCACAGCTGGCGTTCGAATACGAAGTATTGTTAGAGCAATAGGAATGAGTTATTTGCAAAGAAAATGTCATGCCTGTACTGCATATGTTTGTATGTATGTATGCACCCTCTGCTAAAAAAAGTGGCAAGAATTGATCATTTGAAAATCGCGTTTGTAGGAAATGTTGAAATTCAGAAAGGTCACATAAAGTGTAGTGCAAGTAAATCATCTGGGCGTTGTGTGACGGATGACATAATGCATTTTTCGAAAAAGATTAGATTTATGGAAAAAATGGTCGTGTTTGCGCAACAATCACGCACTGATCATTTGATTCAAAACTCAAAACGTGTATAGTTCTAGAACCTTCCTATTCATACGATAGGGCCCCAGCTGAGCTTTTTCTCTTCTCAAAACTCAATTGACAATTTCAATACACCCATTTTCAGTCGATAGAAGATTTGAAAGGAAATGCGCAGCGATAACTGAAGTCGACTACGGAAATGGTTTGAAAATGTTGTGATATTCGATGGTGTGTTCGCGCCACTTTGTTGACAGAATGTAATATATAGCTGGCAATAGCATGCGAAACTAAGAAACTGCTCACATAAAAAATAAAGAAATAATTGGCGCCTGCACTTCTGTTACGTGTTTGGCCGCGCTCCTCCTATTTGTGGTGTGCGTCTTAATGTTCTTCTACAAATGGGGGGACTTACAGTTTTAAGCCGTGCCAGTAAATGGTTTTTATGAGGAGCTTTTTTTTATTATCGTTGTTTTAAAAAAAATATTCTTGTGATCATTTAAAAGGCAGGAGGTAATTGATCTAACTCTATCAAACTCAAAACTTGGGTGGTCAATCAAGAACTGGAGGGTCCTTGCCGAAGATTCGTGCTCGGACCACAGGTACATTGAGTTTCAGTGTGGCGAGGAGGCACAAATGCCATTGCCCTCTAGAAACCCAAGAAAAACAGACTGGCAGAAGTTTAGGGAGGCGTTGCGGGACACTGGCGCTGCGCCACCAAGACTTCGAAAAGAACAGGCCATTGAGGCGGCTGTTGAGAAACTCAACGCTGCCCTAACCGAATGTTTTGAGTCAGCCTGTCCAATTCGACCTCTCCCCAGCCGGACTCCCGTTCCTTGGTGGAATCGAGAGCTCCAGATGCTGAGGCGCGAGTCGAGAAAATTTCTAAACCGGGCCCTCAAGACTAACCTTGCAGAGGACTGGGAGCGATACCGTGATGTTCAGAAAAACTACAAGAGGCTTATTCGGGAATCGAAAAGAGCCTCATTTAGGGAATTCTGCAGCGGTATTGAATCTCTGAGTGACACGGCGAAATTGGTTAGGATCCTGAAAAGGGACCCAACGGCAAAGCTGGGGTCACTTAGGAAATCTGATGGCTCCTTCACGGAGCGAAAAAGTGAGACACTCAGCTTGCTGATGGAGTCTCACTTTCCTGGTAATCAGATAAGCATCAGCCGGCAACAGCCCTTATTGATAGAGGCAGTTCTCAGAGCTGCTACACCTTCTCGGCATGACTGGTTCGTTGCCAGATCTGTGGTGAATGAGACCGCCATTCGATTTGCCATCAATGGTCCGGACCCGATGGCATATATCCTGCCATGCTGAAGGAGGGTGCAGAGTTCGTGACAGCAGCCCTGAAGAAAATCTTCTCGGCATGCCTGGCACTGGCTTACATACCACGCTCTTGGAGGATGGTGAGGGTCGCTTTCATTCCAAAGGTTGGAAAAGACGACTACACCAGCCCCAAAAGCTTTAGACCCATCAGCATGACCTCTTTCATGCTGAAAAGTCTCGAACGACTGGTGGAACTGCGCATACGTCAGAAGTCGCTGAAGGCTCACCCTCTGTCTCTATTTCAGCATGCCTATCAGAGTGGAAAATCCTGCGAGTCGGCACTGCAAAACCTTGTTGCTAGGGTAGAGCTGACCATCGACAGGAGGGACTACGCTGTGGGTATCTTTTTAGACATAGAGGGGGCGTTTGATAATGCCACTTTTGATAGTATGTGTAACTCTGCTAGTAGGCACGGCGTAGACCGGGTGCTAGTAAATTGGATTCGTTCGATGCTGGCCCAAAGAATCATTTCGGTGCGAGCAGAGGAAGATCTGCTGGTGTCATCTGGGGTTAACAGAGGCTGCCCCCAAGGCGGTGTGCTGTCTCCGTTGCTCTGGTGCATGGTAATCGATCCTCTACTCACCACCTTAAACGATTCGGGAGTCTACGCACAAGCATATGCGGACGATGTTGCTTGTTTGGTAACAGGCTCTTCGCTTATGAACATCTGCAGGAAAGTGCAGAAAACTCTGGATCTGTGCGAACGGGCTGTCGGCAAATCCCGCCAAGACTGGTATTGTCCTCTTTACCAGAAGGAGGAAGCTTGATGGACTCGTTCTGCCAAAGCTAAAAGGAGTCACAATCCAGCTATCCAAGGAAATCAAATATCTTGGAGTAATCCTCGATAGTAAGCTCCTATGGAAATCACACGTTGAAACAAAGGCATCAAAAGCGCTGACAGCTTTCTGGCAGTGCAAAGGTGTCTTTGGGAAAACCTGGGGTCTCTCTCCTAGCAAGGTCCTATGGATCTACACGGCTATGATAAGACCCATTATCACCTATGCATCAGTGGTCTGGATGAGCAGACTCTCCCTAGTGGGAGTCAGGAGGACCTTATCGAGACTACAACGCACTGTGGCCATCTGTTGCACCGGAGTTTTTCCGACTACTTCAGGCCCGGCACTAGATGCTCTGATTGGTTTACCACCACTTGATGCTTTCATCCGAGGAGAGGCCTTGGAGGCCATCTGCAGACTGAAACACAGTGGGAACTGGTACGGCCCTTGTCCGGCATTGGAACACAGAGAAGGCATGGACATCGATCCAACGATTCTCTCCATGCCCCTTGACTCCATGCCATCAAGGGTCGTACTTGAAAAGAGATACAGTGTAGTGCTACCAGAGGCTCAGTTGTGGGAAGACTCAGAAAATGAGCCCGGCAAGCACTGTTTTCGCATTTTTACGGATGGCTCCAAGACCGAGCATGGCTCCGGCTCTGGGGTCTACGTGGAATCCAGCGGGACAAAACTGCACTTTGCTCTTGGAATGCATGCATCTGTGTTTCAAGCGGAGGTGTATGCAGTTCAAGAAGCGATGAACTTTGTTGTGGAAAAACGATGGAGAGGCAGATCTATATGTGTCTGCAGGGCTTATGGCCTTAGACAGCCCTCAAACCACATCAGGGGTAGTGAAGTCCTGTAAATCCAGGCTGAACTATATCGGCAGACATAATAGCCTGATGCTAACATGGGTCCCGGGACACGTGGGTATCGCGGGTAACGAGACCTATGACTCCTTAGCTAAGATGGGCTCTGAAGCCCACTTCTTTGGCCCAGAGCCCGCTTTGCCACTCCCCTCTGCGGCCATCACGGCCACGGTTAGCAAATGGCAGGCTGAGAGAGGCTGCAGATGGACAAAACTGATGTTACCTGTCATGTCCGATCGACTGTCGCAAACCCTTCTGTCATTAAGCAGAGGGGAGTGCAGACGGCTGGTTGGACTGATGACGGGCCACTTTCTGTGGGCAAAGCACATGGAAAGGTTGGGCATCTCTGACAGTGTACTCTGCCCAGCTTGTGAAGAGGAGGATGAGACGGCGGACCACTTCCTGTGTGTCTGCCCCGCCTTCGCGCGAATCAGGTTTGAGGTCTTTGGCACTGATGTGTTAAGAAGCGACCATCTTGGCTCCTTGGCACCACAAGATCTACTCAGATTTCTTCGGAGATCGGGTAGATTTAAAGAAAATTAAAAGGAAATCCAAGTGTAGTACAATGGACTCAATTAATGTCTGAGTGCTGCACTTGCTAGTTGTCCCGACAAAAAAAAAAAAAAAAAAAAAAAAAAAGATCATTTAACAACAATAACAATCATTTAGACATTTATAACGAAAATATTCGAAATCAAAGTTCCCCAAGATATAAATTTAATGTGCAACTGCTTTTATCAAGCTAACATTTTTTAATAGAATATAATAATACAATCTGCATATTTTTGAATAAATTACAGACATGTGATTAAAATTATTTTATTACGTTTAAACTGGTTTTGCCTTTGGACATTTTTCAGTTAGTAAATATTCCTTGATATTCCCAAGTGGTCATTAACGATAATGAGCGATCATTAATAGATACTAAATTCCTAATGCGATGTGAATATATAACATTGCAATGGATTGTGGTTTTTAGGACAGCAATGAATAGGTTATACAGTTATCTAAAACTGAACAGGAGCCAGTAACTTGGATTTCTCAGCTCTGTTAATCTGGCAATTGATTTACGCGCATACACACATACCACCCAAGGAAGAAAGATTTACCAGGTTTGGCCAAAATTGTGGGGGGAACTTAGGCTGCCACGACATGGGGATGGTTCGGTATTTCACATACTCGTCCAATCAGTCGTTGTTCAGACGGCAACGAAGTGACATTGTAGGTTTCTTCATTTCGTTAGCACAAGCGTTAGCAAGTGGCGCATAGAAAAAGCAACTGGCATAAATGAACATCTGTTGTGCCAAAAATTGCATTTGCTTGTAGGACAGTGAATTATACCAGTCTAATGAGGTGTAACCGTACTCGCTAGCGGAAAATTTGTTGTTGCCTTCGCAAGCAAATTTTTCGTTAAGTTAATCGTTAAGTGGCGAATAGAAGAGGCCTGAAGTATGTATACTTTCAGGCTGCTTTGTGTTTGATATGGGACAGTTGCTTCACCTTAACTCTTAGAACGCAGTCATCTTCACATACCTCGAAAAAATCTTCGGTCTCTGTTTATGTCTCGAAAGCATCTTTGATTAGAATATTCATATTTCTAGTTGGTTAGCTTTTGATTTATCGCTATCTAAATTTAAGTTCAAATCATCACTTGATGAATTTTTCACGAAGTTACGAAACATGTACATATGCATATATAATTTTTACAGGCACTGTTAGTTCTATGTAGTCTGTAAGAAACGATGTATACCTAGATTTACTAGATGAATAAATGAAATGAATCTTGCTCGATAACTTTGTTGTTGCTTCCACATGCAAATTTTTCCTCATGTTAATCGTCTCTATGTTCGATTAACAGAGCAGAGATGTGGCAAATAGAAGAGGCCTTATGTTAAATTTTTTCGTTTATCACTAACACATTCTTAGTTTTTTCGTTTCATTTCCCCTGCTATGTCAGCCCGGCAAACGATCTGCTATTGGCCACACCATTAATCATCTTTTCACCAGGCATATCACTCATAACATATCATTAGGGGACTCAGATGCTGTAACGCCATAAATTGATAATATTTTCCAATAGTTTCAAAAATTTGTTGGTGTTTTATGCAGAAAAAGGAATTAAGCAAATAAAGCGTATTACCAAAAGACGCGCCTAGATGTTGTTTTAAAATAAAACATAAAAATTTAAACCCTTTTAGGTTTCATTATTTGTATTGTACTTAAAATACGGTTCTTCTCATTTATACGTGGAAAATGAGATCATTTAAATGCCCACCATCCGTCAAACAGTCGATTCATGAATTGTTGAGAACGTCGAGATATCGATGTTGAAGGTTGTTCAGAAACACTTACAGGGCTGCAGCAGAACGAAAAAAAAAAAAATGAAATTGAATTGTTTGAAATTTTTTCATCAACTATTGAATTGTCTAGTTCTTCAGATGATAATTTCCACCACAAAAATCACGAATTTTGCTGTGCTGCTCTTAAAGATCGACCATTTTGACAATAATTTTCAATAATTTTAAAACGTTGTTCTATCGAGTAAGCATCCATGGTTGAAATTGTATATCTGCCTACACGACAAATACTAAAAATAACATGAAAACAAGGTACCCTCTAGGAATTATTCGTTATTGACATCTACGCATCACTTTTGAAAGACCCTTTAAAACAGTGAGTTCTACGAATACACGGGGGTCTTTGCTACGAAATGATTTCCGTTTACTTTAATTGTGCGTCTGTGCTGTGTAGAGCAAAAATTTCTTGTGCAGGTATAATTTTTGGAGCTGATTTATCGCACAAAAAATAAAGAGCCGTTCGACACTGAAAAAACAAGTGCATAAACCTATATCAAAGGAAGGCTAATCACCTACCCCGCCAGAAAGCAAAATAGATTAACGAAACCAACGCAAGACTGAATATTGTCGAGGTCCTATGCTCCCGAGTGGAGTGATTAGGGGGAAAAAAATGAAAATGCATTTATCAAATTGTATATAGAGCGCGTAATCTCTACAGTTTTCTCCTCTTAAATTCACTTTTCTATTTTCATTGTACATTTATTTTATATAGTAAAAGTTATCTTCCGCAATTAAATTAGGGGAAATTTCTATACGGCATTTACTTGTATTTTTTTTTTGTTGTACTTTCTTTTGGTTTTCCATCTTTTGGTGGCTTCAGTTTTAAATTTACCTTAAAGAGTTGTTTGTTACAGTTTTTGTTTGAAATTAGTTTAAATGCGACTAATTTGCGACGCGCGCATTCGTTTTAATGATAGAGCGTTCACATCGTAAAAAACACACTGCTCAACATTTAGATCCAACTTTCTGAGAATTAGGAGGAGCTAGGGGGAAGAGGAGCAGGGGATGTTTTGTGTCTCATTTACTGTTTAAAGTTCATAAACTAGAGTTGCTACGCAATAAAATTTAAAATTAACCGTAGGGAATATTTTCATGAGACAACGCACATATTCACACAGCCAACCATAAATATATATGTATGTATATACATAGATATATGTAGATATGTATAGGCGCGAAAAGTTCCCATTTACATACAGAAATTGTATGGCGTTCAGTAAAACTTAATAAAAAAAGAGAACCAACACTCTCTGACCGACCCATATTTGATACAATATTTTTCTTCGGCATCGTCTTTGACTGTTTCAAACATTGCATTTTTTTAATACAAACTCAAACCATAGAAGATTTATCAAATTCTCGAATTCCTAAAAATCGGATGAATTCAATCTAAATAACGTAAGAAGTTTTGCTGTACTGAAATATTTCGTTCATGTGGAAAATTCGAATAAGTAATCCAATTCCTGCGTTGTCAATAGATGTTCATTTATACCAGTTGCTTCATCTATTTGCCACTTGCTAATGCTTGGCTAAAAGAAGAGCTCTATAAACTCTGTTTAAAAATTCATCACAGTTCAACAAGCAGTCTAAAAGAGGTCCTTATACACTAGGGCGGGTCGATTTAAAAATCGCTCATTGCTCTATAAAAACGTATTCTAGGGATCAAAATAAGAAACTTTGCCGAAGGAACCATACCTCTAAAAAGAATTCTGATGTCCCCCAATTTCAAAATATCACCATTTTTGGCCTTTACATGAAAAAATCATAAATGGCTATGTTTTTTCTTTATTTTTATTTATTTATAAAAATATTTATTATTTATTTATAATAATATCTATTTTTTCTCTTAAGAAATTTATTTAGTCAGAACATACATATGTAAATGAAAAAATTAATTTAAGTGAGTTATAGAAAAGAAACTAAAAAGTTCGACCCAAATTGGGGGACATCAGAATTCGTTTTAGAGGTATGGTTCCTTCGGCAAAGTTTCTTATTTTGATCCCTAGAATATGATTTTCACAGAGCAATGGGCGATTTTTTGCCTCCGCACAAATCGACCCGGCCTATTATACACACTTACATATGTCATCGATAAAGTTTCCGAAAACGTATTTCGGTTTCATAACCGTTGCATACTTTTAAGCATATTTGGTGTGTTAGCTTGGCAGCATTGGGCAAAGGAGCAAGCAGCTGTTTCGCTTTATGATGAATAATGAAAAATTGCCTATTCTCACTTTACCGGTTGAGTAATTTTTTTTTACCTGTTTATAACACCGTCAGCGTTATTTTTTAGCCTGACAGCGATTATGTGTCGAACAACTGATTAGTAAGAATTGATTTTTATTTCCGAAGACGATCAAGGCCAAGTAGTAACAGTAGAAGTATTTGCTTTTCGATTTATTTAAAAAGCGTATATGTACATAGTACATATGCATGTGTAGGATTGTGTAGGTGCACAAATAAGTTTGATTAGCAATTTTAAGCAGAATAACGCCTGGTGCAGTGTGAATTTGTTAAAAAATGTAATTCCTTATGTGAAAGATAACATAAATGTACTATGTATTGTTACAAAGATATTGAAGTGAAGGAAATGGAAAAGTAAAATGGGAATTTACAAAAATTCAAATAAATCAGATTTTCAATGCTGGATAGTAATAGAAAATATAAGTGAAGATTTTTAACTATATTTTTCGTCTTTAAAATGATGAATTCGCCCGTTTCTGCTTTCTACTCTTATGACTTTGAACTGGGTAATAAAGAAGATACAATCCAATAAGCAATCCGCTCAAGCTTTTCTGATGTAATATTACAGTTTTGAGAACTTTATAAAATCTGATATTTACTTCCATCATTCGATTATATGGACATATACATACATATAAATGCATGATGGAGCAACCTGTTTCAGTCAGCGAAATGCAGCATTAGAATTAGTATTATGGAAATTTTGTAATTTAAGTTTGCTATTTTTTGGCAAAGCGAAAAAAATCAGTAAATTTACGGAACAATAATTAGCTTTGACATTTAATTAGCGCAAACTTAAAAACCAACCATTAAAAATTGCGAGGCGTAACGGTGTGAAATTTGAGCAAACATGGTTGTGTATGTGTTCGTAAAACAAATAAAATCCTTTGCTAGCTGCTACATGTGTGTGTGTGTAATTTTATGAACCTAATTAGATAAAAGTGTGAAATTTCAAATTGAAAACGAAAACACGGTAAATATTCGCACTTGCATACATATGGATATGTGAGTATATGTAAGTGCATGCGTATACATACACCCAATAATATGTAAAAAGTATGTATGCGTCTAAGTACTATATACCTATGCATAAGTGCATATATTTATATGCAAGGGCATAGGGCAACGCAAACACATGAGATTATCTACTTTATACATACAAATGCATGTATGTGTTTGCTTACTAAAAATAACTGTACTTAAAAAAATGGATCGTACGTCTGTATATACATGTGTAGGCAAATATTATTCTCGATTACGTTCCTAACTGCAAATAATACAAAAGACAAGAAGGTGCATTTCTCGTCCCGTTCCTCTAACAAAGCTGGGCAATTCGAACTAATTGGAATCAGTTTATACTCCAATTGAGTTTTGAGTGGTGATTTACTTTATAATAACTGAGTAACACTGAAGGATCGGTAGACGTACCAGGTGGGTAATCTGTTTTTAACTCTTTAAGCGTTTATGCAGAGTACAGTCGTCATGAAATAATGGCATATTTTTGAAAGAAAAAAAGAAATTTTAATATTTAAATAAACAAAACTATATATTTATAATTTTAGCACATTTAACAATACACTGCATATGTAATCGAATAAACTTAGTTAAATCATTCTATCAAATTGCTTTTAACACTTATACATATATAAATATTGTAATATTGGTTTTTTAAATATACATAAAAAATAAATAATTGGCGCTTGCATTACTGCTAAGTGTTTGGCCTAGTTCCTCCTTCTATTTGTGGTGTGCGTCTTGATGTTGTTCCACAAAAGGAACACAAAAAAACATACATAAAAACATAAATTAGTTTTGAACGCATATTGGAATGATATATTCAATCATTTTCAGCTTCCCTTAAACCAAAAATAAAAAATGTATGTAAAAGGGGCTGTCAAATTGTAATACAACAGATATACCTACAGCCGCACTCTGTATATAAGTAACTGAATAAAAAAAATTATCCGAAAATTGGACAAGAATATTTTTAAATTATATTTTATACTTCTGAAATGACAAAACGAAACTTAATCTTAGAGGAATATTAAATGAAATTAAGATTAGTCCTTGATTACAATTCTTCAGTTTTAAGTTTGCATAAGTGATTTTGTAGTTTAAACCTTCATTCTTGAGACTACATAATATTTGAAACTGTGGTGGCGCTTTCATTATACTCGTATACATCTACTTTTTACCTTCTAAAGTGCCATTAGGGGGACCACCAATGTGAACGCGTGAAAATTAAGTGATTTTCATGAATTTTTTTTATAAGCAGGGAAGATTATTTGAGGATCGGACAAACTATAATTAATTTAACATATACTCCACTATACTGACACAAATTTTTATTGAAAAATATTAAAAATTACAATTGTTATTAATATTAATGCAAAGACGTCATAAAAAATTGATGCCACCAGGGCTACGATAATCTATACATCATTGGCTGTCGTTGTACGTGGTGATTTTTTTATATTTTTTTTGAGAAAATGGTGCAGGTTTGAAAAATGAGTTGGTGTTTTTGCCCTTTTTTTTGGTTTTCGAAAGGCTTGAATAAATATTAATGTTTGGAATTTTTAAAAACGGCTATGTACGACTGTAGCCAATACATGTACAAAAATTAAAAAAAAAAAATTTAAATCGGTTCATAAGTTATAATTCATTAACTAATTTTTATTTGCTAAACTTTTTGTGTTTTTTTCGTATTCTGACTACTTTATTTTAGCTTATATATGAGTAGTTTTCTGAAGCTTAATATAGTTTTCCGACATATTTGTTTTTCTTTAGTACGCAAAGCCGATATCTCAAAATATGATTCTTTATGTGAATAAAATCCAAGCATGTTATTATATTATCTGGTATCCTTGAGTAAATTAAATTAAACAATTAATTTTAAATTTATTTTAACTAATTATAAAAAATGTAAGTAAAAACTTGAGCTATGGGGGAAAAAAATTTATGAATTGGAGTGAAACTTTCGTTTCCTTTACTTTAAAAAAACAGTTGGGTCTACCGAAGGTTTTATAAACTTCTATTTAAAACAATCTCAAATTGAGGTCTAATTTATTTAAAATAAATAACAGCATTTGCAACGAATTACAAGAGTACATGAATCAAAAACAGTTTCACTGAATTTAAATTTATTCTATATATAATATTAATGTATTTTTGTATTAATAATCTCAACACTAACTTAGACCACGCCAACAAGTGGGCCCGTGACAAGGGGTTACTTTTAAATCGGAGTATCAGAGTGTATCGTTATTCATAGGAAGGCTTTTAAACTCGAAGGATACAGTGAAGTGCAATTGAACAACGCTGCTAATGAACTTGTCGACAGTGTCAGAAATCTCGGAATAGTTTTCAATAGAGGTCTATCGTGGAATAGTCACATTTACAGAGCAATAGGCAAGCTCTGTGGCATGCTCCGTTCATTATGGGCTATTCAGCACTTTACCACAGTGAAAATTCGATTGCTTTTAGCTCAAACATGTCTGCTACCAACCCAATTAAATGGATGTGAATTGTGGGTCAATTTTGATGGTCTGTGTCCTTTACAGCAACATTACCAGATACGTACATTGTATAAAATGTCCTGCCTTAAAAATATTTCCTATAAAATTTGATGATTTATTAATATACGGTTTTCCAATAACAGATGTTAGGTGTTCAACAGGAGAGATGATTAACGATTTTTTATGGCAGGAATTGGATGGTATTGATCTAGACAACGTTTATTTTCAACAAGACGCCGTTACGTGCCACACAAGCAACGAAAACTTTGATCTTTTACGGGAAAAGTTTCCGGACCATGTTATCTCTCGAAGAGGTGATCACAATTGGCCACCGAGATCTTGTGATTTAACACCTTGTGACTTTTTTCTTTGGGGCCACGTGAAAGAGAAGGTCTACGCCAACAGCCCAGGGTCGAATCAAGACCTCAAAGATGGAATTCGAGAGGCTATCGAGGACATAGGGCAGCCACTTTGCAATTCGGTTATGGAAAATTTGATGAAAAAGATATTGTCATGTAAGCATGGTCGTGGTGTTCATTTGCCTGATGTTATTTTCACTATTGATGCCAGACCTTTCTCTTTATATTGAAATAAGCATCCAATTATTTATATTAAA
This sequence comes from Anastrepha ludens, assembly GCF_028408465.1. Classification (NCBI taxonomy): domain Eukaryota; kingdom Metazoa; phylum Arthropoda; class Insecta; order Diptera; family Tephritidae; genus Anastrepha; species Anastrepha ludens. The sequence goes on along the minus strand of NC_071499.1, from coordinate 2,512,905 downwards.
AAATGACATTTTTCTTTGAATATCAAAATACTACCTCTTATTGGAAAACCCTATAGTAAAATATCTAATGCTGCTTCACCATTAACGCACGTGAACACAAATACTTTGTCGAACGAATTCAATTCGCTAGATCACTTAACCTGTTTAGTAAGAAATACAGTTGTCTTGAACGTCAGTTCTTTGTTTTTGCTGTTCGCCTTTCAAAGCGCTGTCACAAAAGCTCAAAACCATCCGAAGTACATTGCGCTTTAGAAATGAGCTCCTGCATTACTTTGCTCACTAAGTTGCTAAGATGCACGAACACATATTTGCTCTTTCAATGCTTCCTTGCCAAACACCTAACAGAAGTATTTTTTTTAATGCTTACGTTTTATTTATTAATGCTTACTTTGTTCTTTTCTTCCTACTTCCACTTTCCACTACATCCTACTATTTCCCCTTGTCAAATCGTTAGCCCAACAAAATCGTTTTTCACTATTATTTTTAATTTTAAAATTTAGTTCAAACACTGTAAAATAACTTATTGTTAGTTAGTAAAGACCTCTAAGTAGTTCTGAAAAGCCTCAACCGAATGTAGACAGACCGAACTAGTGCAGCTCCATATTATCAGTCTCAAGCATAAATTTTATTAATTAAGATAAGAACAAAATTAAATTTAAGTGCCAGAAGCGGGAAAATGAGCAGTTTTGCATTGCGTAATCGTATTTTTTTTTTGTATATTCAAATAGGTGAAAGTTTCTTACAGTTTTTCCAAAGTTAATAAGCGAGAAATGCTGAATTTAGAACGGAATTTTCCCTCCATTTGTCTCGGTTTAGTTTTAATAAGAAAAGCTCTACAGTTGGAAATTTTTATATTGCACGATTGCAACGGTTTGCCACACCAAATTCAATTGATTTTACTTTCATATCGTCGTTTAAAGTACAAAGGCGCGAAGCAAAGTTAAGTGAGGTTAACCAAATTTTACAGGAGAGAGTGAAAACTGTCTTTTTTTTAAATGGTTCTCTCTTTTATCAAACGAAGCAATTTCAGGCTAGTTATACAATTTATTTTTTTATAAATGAATGGATAACGCTTGATGCCAGGAGAAACCGGTAAGCAAATCTCATTTTTGGCACAAATTATGCGGTTACGGAGTTTCACACTTCGATCCATGACATGTATGTACCGCAACTGCAACCTGAAAACTCTTAAGTCATTGAAATTGAAGTACGATTATTCAAATAAATGCTTTAGTGGTACATCCCATCCATATTTACATCGAATGCCGTAAATTTCGTTAGATTATAAAGGGTCCGTTCAAAAGTGACGCTTAGATGTCAATAGTGAATAATTCCCAGACGGTATCTTTTGTATGTCATCTTTGACGTTTGTCAAGTAGACGGATGTACAACGCTTTGAAACTATTGAAACTTTTATGGTCGTCCTTTAAGGAAAGCATATCGCTAAATTCGTAATTTTTTTGGTGGAAATAATCATCCGAATGAGTCCACAATTCAAAAGTTGGTGAAATAATGTCAAGAAACTGGTTCTGCCGAGTATTCAAAAAAGGCTGGCAGACCAAAAACTGGCTGTTCTGTTGAGAATGTTGTTGCTTCAGCACCAAGTGTTGCTGAAAACCTTCAACATCGATATCTCGACGTTCTCAATTAGTCATTCATGAATCAACTGTTTGGCGGATTTTACCTGTAGACGTGCTTATGGGATGTATGATGTAATTTTTCTGTAAATTCAGATAGATTCACTTCTATGTTAAGATATTCTTTACATTTGTAGGAAGCTAAGTTTTCGAATCGAAAAATGTTCTACATTTTAATGGAAGATATTTATCGTTGTATGCACATTAAATTTGGCCAAATTTTCCCCAGTTATTCATTTTCGAATTCAAGGTATATTTTGGTACCCTTCCCACTCAAAAACTTAGAACATAAAATTTGAGTTCGACCAATTTAGGTTTGGTTGGCGCGGCGTGAGCTTAAAAACTGAAAAAATAGAAACAATCGTTGCTACACCATTATTCATGCAAATAATTGATCCATATTTTTTGTTAAGAACCATATTATTCAATTTGGTTGATTCTATAAGAAATAGAAAAACCGACATGTCGCCTATCGCAGTGTATTTTGTATTTTAAACCTCAATTGAGAAAACCTAAACCGGAGTGTTAAGGATATAGGAAACAAGAAATTCGCGGTAATTAAAAATCGTGAGAGCTTAAACGTTTTCCACACAAATTTGAGTACCTCAAAGGAATTAAATATCGCAGAATTACATAGCATCTACAGCATCTACTAATAGCATCTAATTAGGGAAAATATTCATTGTTGTTACTTAGAGAGCTGTGTATAATAGGTATACTCGTATATGAGCAGAGATCCGTCCAACCTCCCGTTTTGCGTGTGTCTTGATGTCGTCCTACAAGTAGAGCGACCGACAGTTTTATGCCGCCTCTGCAACGCAAATGTTTTAAGTTTTATTTTTCAAAAGCTTTTCATAACGGAAAATCACTGGAAAGTTAGCCACTGTCTGCTGAATGGCGTCCGCTTTTAGAAACACGTTTTTCGGTGACCAAAATGGGACACCGGGGCAATCAAATGTCAGTTAGGCACAGATCAATAACGATTTTTTAACTTTAAAGCACCTTTCCCTCATATATTAGCATTTTCGAATATGACACCCTTAGAGAAAACACCCGATATATGATTTCCGATAAGTCAGTGGCATTGGCGGTTCAGCTTGCAACTAGAGCAACAACACTATATAAATATATGTCAAGGCAATAGCTTATTTCGAAGGGGGATATTGTTCAGCTTCTTGCAGCCTTTTAATTATATTGAAAATGTACTGAACTTTCGTTTAAAACTTTCTCAACGGCTTAGCCGCTAAAAGAAGAGGAGACACTGTATAACTCAATTCACTCATTACTGCAGTTTAATACCTTAATCCTTTTTTTTTTTTTAAATAAATAACGCAGTAGACGAGGCTTGAGACGTCGAACAAAAGAAAAAGTTTTTTTAATAGCGGAGCGATCTATTGAATGGGCAGTCGCTGAGTAGCGTTCGTAAGTGACATGAAACTGTACGCACTTACATATGCAGACAATATTATATATTTTTTTTAATGAAAATAAAGAAGAATGTGAATTGGTTAGTGGGTTCAGAGAGGAGAACAGTTAACTTTCATCACAGAATTTTGTAGCCGAGAAAAAATATTTGCTTTACGGCTTAAATTATTAAGTAAATAATTATTCTTTTTTAAGACCTTTTGCAAAACAATTAAGGGGGGTTTAGTCAACGAAATAGTCAATAAACTTGAAGCTATAACAGTGATGAATCTTAGTTCCAAATGCTCGAACTCGGATTTGAAAAATCTTCAGAGCATTAAAGTACTACCATCTAAAGCCCATTTTACTACTATTTTTTTTAAATAAAACTGTCAACGCCAAAGAAGTCAAATTTTAGTAAATAAAAAATTAAAAAGCATCGAATATGACCCGGAAAAACGTGTAAATTTAAACGTAAGTTTTTATGAGAAATTAAAAAATGGTTTGTGTTTTATTGTGCAAATTCTTAGTCAAATTTTTGTTTCTCAAATTAGAAGTTTTTAATTGAATAGTTTTATAGTTGAGTGTATTGAGTCTTGAGCGTTTTTTCAATTGTTATTTTTTCGATTTGTTCTAATTAATTTACCAATCATTTGAGTTCGAACACTAGCGGGTACGCTGGAAGTTTTACTTCCCACTTGCAGCAGAAATTTATTGAGCGTTAAACAGTTGAGATGCATGTAATTGCGTAATTAAATTCTGTAAATTTCACGCAACACGAATTTAATTACTGCAGTTGCAATGGACCATTTTGTGAAAGAAAAACATTTATTTAAGAATTCTTGTGCGCTTCATAAGGATAGCACAGTACAGTAACGGATAGTGTAAGGGAGAAATGTGTAAGACTTAGGAACCACTTTTTTCTAACTGAAAGCTTTCATCACATTGCCGCATTTCCTCATAAGCGTACATAGAGAAATTTAGCTTCCATAATTCCTATCAAATGCTTTAGAGTATGTTTGGGTTTAAGGCAATCATCCGCGATGCTACCTGACAGGTTTTTGACATTTCTTTTAAATTATTTCATTCATTCAGTGCGTCAGCTCACCTGCAATGTAATCTGTGCCCTTCTATCCAAAATTTTGCAATATTAGATACAGTAATTCCACATTACTCCGCTTGAAAATCGTTCCGATCACGTCGCTCACTTTTTAAATGATGTCTCTTTTTATAGTTGATTTGTTCCCGCTTTCGTTGATTAAAAAATTTTAATTTTTTAGTTGCACGTTTGTTCGGCTTAAAATACTTTATACACTAATGTTTCATTTCATTTTCTATAAACACGGCATACATTTTCGATGAATTATTTAAAAACGAAACCGCCACTTTAGAATATGTTTTATAACAAAACATATGTATGTACGTGGGTATGGGCATATGTAAGTAGATATTTTTTCTAATGTACTTCTTGATTAGTACTTTTCCTTTATCTTTATCTTTATTCTTAATTTTATTTTTATTTTTAACAATTTTTTTTTTAGTTACATTCACACACATTAATGCACCTTAAATTGTTTGTGTTTGCTTGCCGTTGTTTTGCTAAATAGCTGCAGTGACAGAAGAGAGAAAATTATCGAATGCCTTGTTTGAGCAAATACCGTAAGTACCGTATTAACACGTAGATACTTATTAGTTAATGTTTGTTTAATTCTTTGTTTTCATTTTTCAACTTTTTTGTTCGTTAAATGTTTCGCGGAATTCTGCAGACCACTGCCGTTGGTGGAAGTGAAACTCGAAAAATAGCCAGCAGGCATCTTCAACAACAGGCACAACAACAAAGCGCAGCGGTCATTGGCAACATTATCGTATCACCGTTCTCGTTCTCGTTCTCGTCGCCAATTGTCGTTGTCGTGGTCGCAGAGTTGCTGCTGTGTCGCCATTGAATTGCGCGACTTTTGTGCAATACCAGACCAGACCCGCCGCTACTCACACCCAGCCAAGCACCGCGAACACACGCTCCCATGCTTAGCTGCTACCTCTATACATCGATGTTTTCCCATATACATGAGCACATATGTATATGCATGCATGCATACACACATATTTGCCCATTCACATTCCATGCAAACACATACATATGTGTTGTATAATTTGCTCGCATTCGCACAGTTTTAACGCTTATACCCTCGCATACCCTCATATACACACACGTGCACTCGCATACAAACCGCTACTCGCAAAACTCAAACACATAACACCCATCACACGGATACCAGCGCCCGGCAAGGCAGTGCCATATATCCACCTACTAAAGCACAACAACAACACAACATCATCAGCAAATGCGACTCAGCCAATGACACTCGACGACAAAATTACGAAGAGAAAAGACGAAATAAAAAACTAAATAAAAATGCAAGTGCGACAACTGCGACAGCAGCAGTGACAGTGGCAGTGGCAGCGCAGCTGCAGAGCTACAGTGAGCAAAGTGAATAAAAAACTCTATCACACCACCTTATCGGAAGAGTAACAACAAGGTTGAGAAATGTGAAAAGAGTCACCAACCGACATTGGGTGAAAAAATATAGTAATGACGAAGACGACGTTGGTAAAGGGGACGTTGGTGAGTATATGAAGAGCGTCGACTTGGTGCAGGTTTCTGACGCCGAGGTGGGTGATGGGTGGTGGTAGGGATTGAGCCTTTGCTGCTGTTGTTGCTGGAGTTGTCGTTAGCCGTTGGTAGATTGGCGGCAGTAAGGAGTGAGCTCGATTCGGTCCCCATTTACTTAAAAGCTGCTTGACTGCGTTCTGGGGCGGCAGTGGTGACTTTTTAGGGGACGTTTTTTTGCGTCCAATGTTGTTTTGTTCCTGTTGTTGAGTTTGCGAGCGAGAACGGTATGTCGGTAGCGTACTTCCAGCAACGTTGGGGGTGTCACACGTTTTTCGTTTTATTTTGCACGAACTTGTTTTTGTCTTTCTTTATTTGCACACATTTCTTCCGGAAACCAACATACTTTTTAGTGAATTACTGAATAGTTTCACAAACAAAAATTTATGTATTCCATTCTTCATAAACTGTTAAAAGCAGTTAATTCAAACAATTACATTTCTCCACTTTTAGAAATCTAACAAAACTTTTATAATTTTTTAAAACGCCAACGAGTATTTGCATTTTTGCGACGGCAAATCACATCAAACTTCGTAGCCACGCCACTCAATGCGAACAACGTTTCGCTCCCGTATCGGCCGGACCGTGCTGTGTCTGCCAGCCAGCCTGCCTAGCTGTCCGTACATCTGAACAAGCGGCGCTATTACGTACCGTGCTGTGTTATGCAGTGCGACTACCAAGTAAACACACCGCATACGGATATTTTTTGCGTTTTTTCTGGAGCTTGAATGCTCCGCCGTGCTGATGACTGATAGTCTTTGCGGTCGCCTGTTGGTGGTTGAGTTGCGCAGACAGCGGAGCGCGTATGTTTAGAGTAGAACTGGCGAGTCGGCGAGTCGCAAGCCACTGGAGTGACTACTGGCAATACTGTAATGGACGACCGGTCTGCTGTGCTGTGCGACCACCGAAACAGACGTGCGAATGAGCCAGCAGCGAAAAGCTAAACCATTTCGTCTCCAACTGCGCCTCAATCAGTACACTTTGGATGGCTGGGTAACTGGTGAGGGGTCGATTGGAGCGACAGAAAAGCCAAAGCCGTAGCCATAGCCGCAGTCACATCCACATTTATTTATCACAACAACTCTGACCACAGTCGCAGCCACAAGCACAAGCAGCGACAACATAGTGACTGCTGCTTTGCCCAGGCAGCTAGCTGTTGACTCAGGTTGGGCTGTAGTGGCTGGCGACTGAGAAGAGCGCATCGAGAGAAAGGGCAGTTTAACTTCTCTACATTCGTTTAACATTTGTTTGGGTGCATTCGATTGTAAGAGAGTGAGTAAAATGTTCTGAAAGTCAAAAAGTCTTGCAACAGAATATTCCGAGTATTTACGTGTGAACAAAAATAACATCCGACTAAGAACTCTTGAAACAGCTGCGTGAGAGAGCTCTCGCGTGAGCGCCTAAGAGATGCAGACCATTTAATAATTCTCTTAATCCAATGCGAGCAACCTTTTATATCCCCGCCAAACATTTCTTGGATGTGAACTAGCTTATGAGCATTTCCTAATACATAACAAATGTATATATTTATGCACATACATAAGTATGTTTATCGATGGATTCGCGTGCATAATTATCAGAATTTTATTTAAGTAATTGACTTACAAGCTTTGTTCACAAATGTTTACAAACATTCATATGAAGTTTTAGTTGTTCATACGAATTTTTGTATTTTTACATATGCAATATGTATGTGCATTGAAGGTATTCATCTCAAAAATTAAGAAAACCAAAAATGAAATGCATTTTTTATAAACATTTTCATATATGTAGCTAACATTGCATGATGCTCGTTGTTACAAGAAAACAGATCGCCCTGAAATAGTGTTATTATGCTGTTGTCTCCTCATATTTGTTTACCTAATTTGTTATTATACAAATTCATTAATAAATAATAATAATATAATATTTATGCAGTACTATTCCCATAGAGCTTTTCCTGACTTTTTTAATTTAATTAAAAAGGTGGCTAAACATCCAGCGGCCACCGTAGCCGAATAGCCATATAGAATTTAGAGAGAACGTCGGTTCGAATCTCGGTGAAACACAAAAATGAAGAAATAGTTTTTTTTCTAATAGCGGTCGCCCCTCGGCAGACAATGGCAAACCTCCGAATATATTTCTGCCATGAAAAGGCTTCTCATGAAAAACCAAGGAGCTTGGCCAAACGCCCAAAAGCCCCACCCGCGCCAATTATATACATACATATATAAATATAAATATATCCAAGTACTGAGTTTACATTGAACTCTTTTTACGTAGATACGTTCCTGGGAACATCGTCCAAAATCAAAGTCGTGTAAAAAAATGCATGCGAAAATTTGTTACAGACTTTAAGAAATCGTGTAAGATGAAATGACTTTAATACATTTGCCAAAAATTAGTGCAGAAGAAGTAATAATCACATGCAAATATTTCAAAGCCAACATAAATAGGTAACATTTATAAAACAAGAATAAATCATTTTTATTACAAAAAGAAAAATCAAAGTTTGCGTTAAGTTTGATTTCAATTACAAAGTTCAAACTGAAATTAGGAATAAAAATATGTTTCGCAACTTGATGGCAAGCGTACACATTTTTCCGTACTGGATTAAAAGTGTTATGTATGTCAGATACGAATGTGTAGCCCATCTGTTTGATTACACAAAAAATTAATGTTGTTATTAACGGCTTCTGTTGGTACAACGTTTTCAATTAGCCAATGTTCTTTTTTTTAGTTTCTCAAGTTGCTTATACAATTCTTGATATCCACTTAATTCTAAAATGCACTTGTCGCATCATTTTCAGGAATTAAAGTATGTATGTATTATTATGTATGTATGTATAAAAATATTTTCATCATGGTTCATTACTTTAGTTTTTTTTGTTATCGTAGACAAACTTTTATATGGCGGCCGCCGTAGCCTTCGAATCTCGGTGAAAGCAAAATTAATAAAAACATTTTTCTAATAGCGGTCGCCCCTCGGCAGGCAATGGCAAACCTCCGAGTGTATTTCTGCCATGAAAAAGCTCCTCATAAAAATATCTGCCGTTCGGAGTCGGCTTGAAACTGTAGGTCCCTCCATTTGTGGAACAACATCAAGACGCACACCACAAATAGGAGGAGGAGCTCGGCCAAACACCTAACAGAAGTGTACGCGCCAATTATTTATGTTTTTTTTTTATAGACAAAATTTTATTATATATTCGAAAAAGGAAGTTTCTTGTAAGAAAATTAATTAGTACGCTGTTCAAGGTTTGCTGTCGCATAAAAATGTAAAAACCTGGGTTAGGTGAGGTTATGGTGGTGGTCGGTCTGTACGATCAACTCACTTAGTTGTGATGCCACTGTGCGACACGGTAACCCCATTTATTTTTCTTCGTGTAACTATTGTGCGGCTGTTATGAAGCGCAGGTTTGGTCCAATCCCCACGCCGAACAGTTCCGTAAGAGAACTGAAAAATTATCTACCTAGAAACCTGCTGTGATTTTAGCCAAGGCTGGACAATTGCAAAGGAAATGCTCTTCTTTCTTCCTTTTCGTCCTCTTCTTTCTTACTCTTCTTCTTCCTCCTCTTCCTCTTCCTCATCTATACAACTTCTATTCTTGGGAGAAAACTTTTAGTCTCAGGGAATGCCAGCCAAATAACCAATTACCGGTTATACAAGCCACGGCCTTCGAGATATCCTCTCTTGAAAGGCTAACCAATTCCTTTGTCTTTCTCTTATTCCTTATCCTATCTTATCCTATTGACCTCTTCGATAATTTTTAATTTTTAGTTAGCTTTTGGCCATATGTATCCCAATGGTACTTCCCCCAATAAGCAGTTGAAGAGTAGTACTTTTCCTGGCTAGCTTTTCGTCTTTACAAATTTCCCTCAATATCTCTGTGTCCCGGAACACAAATAAGGCTGACCTTGAATACGATTCTAATATCACTTAGGACTGCCTGACATTCCTGTGCAGCACGCCCAACGTATTTGCTACCTTCAAGACCTTGGTACTGTCTGTAACCGTGAAATTTCACGCATAATGCGTTAAGTTATAGAACAGGGGTTTCTTTTAAGAGCAGTTGTTCCTAGACAAGCAATGTCCACGTCCATAGGAAAAATTAAAGTAAATATGTATATACATATTCACACTAATGTGAGCTAAATACATATTTATGTCTAGAGAACTGTTGAATACTCTGAAAATGATACTTATTGAGAATTAAGGAAACTCTCGGTATTAAAAAGAAGGAAGAACTAAAGTAGAGGAAATCGACTTGAGGCATAAAATAATAAAACTTCTGTTGCCAACAAAAAGCAACGTAAGATATTGGGATTAAATAGCTGAACAAATTATTGTCCATTATCGAAGCTTCGATTCCTTATCCACAATACACCGTTTTTGAATACCCCTCAATATCAAATAATTAAATCGCTATTAAAACTATGCATCGGGTGTTTTTTAGCTGCATGAGAACTATCGATATCGACAACTATGGTCTGACACCTGAGAATGGTACACTGTGTTGTTAACTGTAAACTCTGTTCAGTAAAGTTTGGCAAGTCATGATGAATCATTTAACGTCAGAACAACGCTTCCATTTCGTAGAAATTTACTTAAACAAAAAAAAAATCAAATCTGTTCGCGAAGTTCGTAGAGCACTGGCGCATCATTGGTCTTATTTATTTCGAAATGAGGAAGGAGCTGTCATTACGGTAAATGCGGAACACTGTCGAGCCATGCTTACTGAATTTTTGTTTCTAAAAATTAATCGACCAAACATCGACGACACTAGTTAGGCATTGGTTCCAACAAAATGGCGCAACTTGCCATTCAGGGCGCTTAACAATCGATTTATCACCATTGACGTATGGCCAGAATTATTAGGAAAAGTAGTCCAAAATTGAATCGAGTAGACCGCGGCGGACATATGCCAGTTATCATATTACAAAAACAAAATAAAAATAAAAAAATGCCATGGAACATCTACGAGTACAAGATTATAATAAAAAAAAAATCATTCCAAAAATATTTCTGTTTTTATTATCATTTTAAATTTTCAAGCTCTTAAAAAACACCCGATGCAATAGATTACGACCTCAACGTACCATATCTTTACTTTTCATTCAGCTGACACATTTTTTCTATAACTGAACGTTTTTCGACCTCGACGCTAAGGGGGGAAGCTGGTCTAGAATTTTGAAAAAATCGAAAAATTTTTTTTTGTCTTAAAAGGTGCTTTAGGGTCTTAGAAATAATATACCAAATGAGGGATGCCAGCAAAAATGTCTAAATGCCCAAATTTTTCATTCGACGGCAGTGCCTCGCAGGTATGCCCCGAACGCTACTTACAACTTTAAACGCGTATTTCTCGAAATCACTTTTTTTAAACTGGCCGAAGACATAACTCGAACAAATCTTTACCGATTCTTACGAAATTTTGACAATACATTCGAAATACCTTTCTCCGGAGACGTACGTAGGATTTTTTATTTATATTACATAGTTTTTTTTTTAATCAACAATTTTATGTCGTTCTTTATAGTGAAAATTGTAACTTTTTGTTCAAACGTGCACCATTTCGCGAAAAAACAAAATATCGAAAAAATCCTACGTACGTCTCTTTCTGTTGTTATATAGAAACTAAAAAAATTTTATTTTTTGATCCAGGACAAAAATTAAGGAGTTTACGTCTTCGGCAATGGACCCACTAGAAAAAAAGGCGCCTTAGGAGAACTGCTGGACAGCGGCCATTTTGAAATTAATTCAGACGAAAAATTTTGTATTTGTACCATGAAAGCTATATTATTAAACCTATTTCACAGATTTTCGATTGATTCCTTTGTTGAGTCAAAATAAATTCATAAAATATGCCCATTTTTTGCGCTCTAGACCAGCTTCCCCCCTTAACAAACTCTTGCCTTTCTTGGCCCAACGCCAAACTGAAATGATCCGTGCGTTATGCGTTTTGTGCCTCTCGTGTCGGTTGGGCGGTAGGGGGACAACCGCTGGGTTTATTATTATAATAGACCTAAATTGAAAGAAAGCACCAGGACGATTTCTATGACCTGTTGAACAGTGTTTACGCCGGCCATCACCGCCCTTCGAATTGGAAAATGGAGGATTTTTTTTTGTAATTTTGTAAATTTATCTAAAATATAACCAAACAATTACATTTAAAATTAATAAATATTATTTTACTATCTTGCGTACATTATGAACTACGTATCTTTAAATTTATAAATCTTAATTAAATGCAACTATAGGCTTACCTATGTATGTATGGATGCACAAAACGATAGGTGAGTTTGAAATTTAAATTTGGGTTTGAATACCATTAAAGGCCAAAATAAACAAATTAGGGATCCTTGAAAATAGTAAAATATATAGAATATAAATATCAGTAAAGTATTATTGCGTAATAGCTCTACTTCGCTTTGAATTTTCTTAACTTTGATTCGCCATGAAACAACTCGGTAACTGTAACCTTCTTCAAATGATTTCAAAGAATTTTATTAAATCTCTTACCTCAGTTATTCATTCACGCTACTTAATATGATATCATTATCCGAATCATTCCCTGATAACAATAATTACGACAATACTATTCTGCAGTGCATTTAAAGAAACATTTTATAAAGATCACATATTTTAGGAACGCATATTTTTGAAACGATGAATTATTCCTCATAGCGCGGCAGCCCAACAATCTTGATATTTCGTTATAGATATTGGTAAATATATTTACTAACTTGTATATTGTACATACACACATATGCAATGTAAATATGTATGAAAAACAATCCACTCCAGTAGGATTAGGGTGACATTGACGTAAACGCATAGTCTTCCGCACCCGCATAACCATCTACATCCACAGTAACTCCACTAATTGCAATTCTTATAAGCATTTACATATAAAATACTTATGTATGTATGTGTGCATGTAAATATAGTATACGCATAGGTGAACATCAATACTAGCGCGTTCCATATAAACAGTTTCATATGCGAGTGACTAGTGCCCAGCGTGGCTAGTGGCCTGCGTGTACTTAGGTACCTGTGCAGTCGAGTTTACCCGTCGTCGCTGCCGTTGCTTTTATCAATGATGTTTGTGTCGCCATCGTCGTCGTTATCGTCATAGCCGCAGCCACACAGCTCCATTTGGGCTGAGTTTAGTGTTTCTGTGCAGCAGTTTTCCCTTTCTCGCTTGCAGCGTTACCAGTTGTCGTTGTTGGTTCAGTAAGTTGTATTCGGTGCTATAGGTCCACTTCGGATTTGTTTCGGTCTCTTTTCTCATGCGTGTGACACTGTAAAATTTGTGTCGTCCAACGTTCAACCACAATATTAAAGAAAAAACGAACAAAGACAACAAAAATTATAACAACATTGGAACTGGTAACACCGCCCGTCCAGCGACTGCTGGTGAATAAACTTAGTCAGTTAATATGTTGGTACATGGTCACTTGAAGCTCCAAAAACAGTGAGAACAGTGAGTATCCCTAACTCAGAGAGACTGTATTTGTACATGCCTATAAATAAATGAGCAGGGCTTCGCTGGTGTAGAAATGTTTGCGGTTGGTAAAGCAGTGCAAATGTGTGCAATGCTACTGCAAGTTTCGAAGAGAGAACTGAGAACCGCTGAAAGAGCGCCAGAGATTTCAGTATACTGCACAAACAACGCACACATTCATCACGGCAGCAAAGTCACACCATGATTGTATGTATTCGCGCCATCGCTACTGGCATCAAAATATTAACACAATTATATTAGCAATTATAATACTTACGATCTCATTTAGAACTAAATTTTGGCGTTACTGTAGACATATTTTGTTTTGGGTTTTATTTTTATTTATTTGAGAGCAGCTGACTATTCCTCCACACGCATATACTCGTACATAGGAATATACGTGATTTGTTTTATAAGTTTTAATACGCAAGTTTTGATTGAACATGAAAATGCCGTCGGCTCTTTGAATATTTCAAAAAATTCATTAAAAGTAAATTAATGGGCGCACAGGCAAAAAGTTAATCTTCACCATTACTCAACAATTACCAACATTTTAGTAAGGCAATTAGTCATATTAGAAGAATTTCTTTTTGTTGTTATGCTACCAATTCTTCAATACAAATAAACGAATTCACACATAAATAGCTCATGAAATTTTGTTATATTTGGTAAAAACCTAAACGTATTAACTAATTTTTTATCTAAACGATAAGTAAGGGTATTGTTCAACAAACGCAACAAGGCGAGATACTAATTTACAACTAAGTTGCCACAGCCCATGAGTTTGTAAGGGAATGGTAGGGTAGGGCACGCGTCTGAGTCCTACTCTGAGCATGAAACACCAAATTATGGAAAAGATTTGTCTAATGGCGGTGGGCCCTCCATAGGCAATGCCAAACCTCCGAGTATATTTTTGGCATAGATGGGCACTTTACAGTAGCAGTAAATATAATTGTTTATAGATATTGAAATATAGTTAGCATTACCAGTAAATATTTACTGATTACTAAAAAATTGCAGTAAAAATATTTTTTTACTACATAATACCTGTAAAAAATTGCTGTTCAGTAAAATATTTATTAGTTATCAAAATGTCAAGTTAGTCAAAATCTATTGCACTCTCATCAGGGAAATTAGATCAATAAATATTTTTAGTTTTGACTTATCTTCTTTTCCGCAGAAAAAGAAAAGGCACTTAAAACCGAAAATATTCTTCAAAGGTTCAAATAAAAATGATGTGAAAATATGTTTAGTATTGCGAACGAATTAAGATTATCATTAAAGAAAGTCCATCTTATGTGAAATATATTATTAAAACAAGTTTTTATTATGACTAAGATTTAATAGATATAAAAAATGAATTACTATGCAGAAAAACCCCATTGAAATCTTGAGTTGTGACTCTTTGATTTTCGTGTACGATATAACAAACTCATCACCTCATAACCCAAATGTAACTGTCGTACAATCCAAACAAAAGATTTGCATGAAGAAGCAAAGAGATTCAAGAAGTACTTCCTGATTCAGTCTGATGCTAGGCATGCTGTTGGTGCCGTTTTTTTTTCATTCGCTAGGATTGTAAATCGGTTTAGAAGGCAAAAGCTCAGCGATTGTTTTAAGGAAAGCGAATTGCTAATGAAAAGTAAAAAATACATGTTTCAATGGAAAAAATATTTGTATTTTCTTAAATAATTCATTGAATCTAGTAGCTGGGTATTGATTTCTAAGGTCCACATTTCAAATGTCCACAATTTGAGAACGACGACGAATCGACATTTCGGCGTCTTCTTCAACTGTTCGTTCTATGAAATACGCGAACAGATTTAATTATTTCTTGTTAAGTAAATTCCCACAATTTGGAAGCGTTTTTCGGCGTTAAGGGGACAGATACCTTAAAATTATTTAAAATGAAGAAGTCAATATATTTTTTTCAAAATTGGCGTACAGTTTATTTATGCATTAAAATAATATAAAATCTTTTTTTTTATTTCAATCATTTAAAATGGCGGATGTACACTCAATTATTCCAGGAAGGTCGCAGGTGGGCTTCTCAATCGGCGGGCATTGTAGCATCGGCGTCCGTGACCTGAATAGAAAAAACCAAAATTTTTTTTGTTTATTAATGTCATAATTTCGATATGAATTAAAAAAAATGGAAACAAAAAAAATTCGCGGAATAAAATGCTTAAAAAAAATGAATTTGGGACGAATATTCCTACTATTTTTGCTTCGAAAAAATTATTTTTTCGAAAAATATTCGAAATTGTAAATTCACATAGAAAGTAATATCATAAAAATGATTTGTGGAAAATTTCAGGGAGATCGGTCAATAACTCTTCGAATTATCGTGCACTCCAATTCGAAAAATATAGTTTTGAGAAAAACGCGTCTACGGTTTGAATAAAACGTAACTATACCTCTCCCAGCGCTGGAACGCAAAGAATAGAGTCGTCACGGTTGACGATCTATAATATAAGAAATTTCAATTTCAATTTATTTGATTTGTTTTGTACATAGTAAGACAGAGTCTTGTGGTAGTACATCTTCTTATAATTCTAGAATACGAGGATGGTATACACAGAAATGCTACTTAGATTTAAAACTAGTTTAACTATTAAACTTATAGACTAAAACTTAGAGTAGTAAGTGAGAAGAAGAGAAAGATGGTGGGAATGGGAGAAGGAAAGGGGGATTTAAGGTTAGAAGTAGTTAGAAACTGCAGTTTTAAATACTTACATTTACGTTCTAAACATTTTTTGACATATTCTTAAAGGATTAGATTAACATTTTGTGAAAAAAAATTTGTTTTTTCCAAATTTTACAGGTATCTGTCCCCTTAAGCGTTTCATGATGACTTGCCAAACCTTACTGAACAAATCAAATCATAGTTATCGAAATCGATAGTTCTCATGCAGCTAAGAAAAAACACCCGATACATATGCCAAATACAAGGGCCTTACATATTTTTAATTTATAATATCCGAATTTCTATTTTTGGCTTTGCAAATAAATGCAAATGATACAAATAGTTAAGCAAATGTACTTTCGATAGCATCCTTACAGGTGCGTCGGCATGTTACATACATACATGCATACATAATTGGCGCGTACACCCTTTTTGGGTGTTTGGCAGAGCTCCTCCTCCTGGTTGTGGCGTGCGTCTTGATGTTGTTCCACAAATGGAGGGACCTACAATTTCAAACCGACTCCGAACGCAGATATTTTTTATGAGGAGTTTTTTTATGGAACTAGAAGGTTTGCCATTGCCTGTCGAGGAGCGACCGCAATTAGAAAACAACTTTTTCTTAATTTTGATGTTTCACGGGGATTCCAACCTACGTTCTCTCTGAATTCCGAATGTTAGTCACGCACCACTCGGCTACGGCGGCCTGTTAACTAATCCCATTATTCGCCTCCAGTTTTGGCCTTGCAAATGCGCATTCAACTCTCACAAAGCGACAAAGCTGTACAATCCTCTGTAAACTGTAGAATACTTATAAAACATAGGGCATAAACTACTCGCACAATGGGAACAAAGGGCACGAACTCGATAATCACCAATGATGCACTTCAACAATAATGAAACAAAGGCACATTCAAAAGATCAACTGTGCTTAGCTTAGATGTCGATAGCGGAACTTATTGAATCGAATGCAGAACCTACTAATCTTGTTGGCATTTGCCAGCTAACCGCTTTGTACAATTTTGAACAGATAGATAAAAATATTTTTTTTAATATTCGGATTCGGCATTTTGTCCTTTTTGTGCACCGCCACCTAATCGTCATATTATATTTTTTACACAAAAGCGAACAAATGGGGCTCAACCGAAAAATGCAAATCCTGTTATTGTGTCTTTATTTCCAAATGACATCTACGGCACAACAAATTAGCTATATTTGTATGTACGCCCGTTTTTGCTTGTTGTCAAAATATGTTGGAATTACGTTGAAAGAAAATGTGCGCCTATGCAGGTGGAGGGGGAAAAATATATGCACATACCCACATAAATTTATGGATCTGCATATGTTAAAATATATTTGTGAAGATATTCTTATGAATTGTTTTTGTATACTGAAGATAGAATCTTATGAAAGTGAAATGGTTTTGAGCTGAAAACTTGATGCGGTGATCCATCTTTCTTTGCGTTTGAGTTTGCAGGATTCTCAATTAATCAATTTGTTGTCGCTGCATTTGCAGTAGAAACGCTTTGTGAAAAATAATTTAACTAACGGCGATCGAAAATTAAATCAATCCCTTGTAAAGCCGCAACTACGACTATGCAGTGAGCGAAGTGTAAGTGCAAAATTTCAATGGGCCTAGAATTCCAGCATTCAAGTTGAATCAATCAAGAGGTTTAGAATAGAGACTGACAGGCGTTGAAAAACCAGTATACAAAACGGTTTCAATAAAAAAACTCACATCAGAACTCTGCTCTCGCTTTCGTGTGGTCTACAACAAAAACTTAATGAAGAAACGTTCAGAATCGCAATTCTAATTTATATTTTCACTGCTCATTGGAGCGTAAACCTCAAAACTGTGCTCATATAAAAAATAATTGATCAGAGATTAATGATTTTCGGACATTTTTTGTGCGACACTTGTAAAAGTTTGTTGCTTCTCTATTTTCTCTATAAGAGGGATAATAATGCATAGCACCTCGCATTAGGTTCTTCCTTTGTTTGTGCCCGTTTGTTGAAGCCTGCATGTTGTGTTGCGGCAGAGTCGCAGGATCAAAGGAGCAATTATTGTGACACAGCACTAATTATCCTCTCAGCTATTAGTTTTAGATGTTGCTGCCAGATAAAACTGTCATCGAGATAGTTTTTGTGCTAGAAGTATGCCCGATAATAGACAATTGGGGAGTGGCGCTTCATCTCATAATTGTTCTTACCGATTGGGAATACTTACGAACGAAGTATTTTTTTGACGTTTATTCTTGCGGCATGACTTTTGTAGATATTTTGGAGATTTATTTAAAAATGACTTCTTTCTGGTAGATGGAGAGTAGGTACATTTGTACATATGTAAATATTTGTATGCGGCTACAGCAATTGCCAAGAAAAATTTGTTTTATTTATGAAATTTAATTTGCATTACCAGTAAACTTTTTCTGATCACTGAACAAAATTGCAGTAAAAGTACTGATAATATACTTTGATTTGCCGTACCAGTAAAATATTTACTCTTTACTGAATATACTTATTTAGTAGTTACTGGAACAACAAATAATAGGAAAAAAGTTTTTCTAATAGCGGCCACCACTCGGCAGGCAATGGCAAACCTCCGAGTGAATTTCTGCCATGAAAAAGCTCCTCATAAAAATCCATTTCGCCGTTCGGACTTGGCTTGAAACTATCAACTCCACATCAAGATACACACCACAAATGGGAGGAGGCCAAGGCGAATTTATTACAGGTGACAGCAAACACATATAAGTAAAACCCTACATGTATTTGTTGTTGCGTTTGGGCCAACCATCACGTCAAAATCAGCAAGCAAATGTAAACATACGAATGTAAACATACCAATACATACAAACAAAGCATATCATTTTAACGTAAGCCATACCTACGGCGAAAAATTCAGCTGGGTGAATGCTGTCACCTTAATAAATCCACCTTGGAGGAGGCCGAGCTAATTATTTTTATGTGTTAATATGTCTTCCCACATTAAACAAAAAAAAAGGGGAAAACAAACAATGTAAAAAAATTAGCGAAGTGTTAAATTCGGTTCGGCCTGAAATTTTTAAACGAGCGCATTTTTTAGTTAAACTTTTAATTTATAAGTATATTTAACAAAAAGGTTAATAACATTTTATGTACTATGCGTCTGAGTTCAGATTTACTTATGTGCTTGTAATAGGTGCTTCTATACACAAATAAATAAGTATATACATGTGTAAAATATTTCTTATCCATTCTAAAAATTTAGAAAAAGTTCACGATATCGTTAAAATTAATCCTAGAATTACAGAATTTGGTCAGCAATAGAACTGCGAATTCCGGGCCATAACTCCCATGCCCGTTTCATATGTATAGGTATTTATTTACATACCCGAACTACTGAGGTTTAAAAATGCCCTGCCAATTTGCACACCTACTGGCGTGGCGGAATTTTCTAAACCTAATAGAGAACCACATTCGTTTTTTTCTAAGCATTAACTTCTATCCTTGTCGAGCACGCAAAAATATCTAAATATTTTCTCGAGTAGTAGAGAGATTAATCTCTACTTAGCTTGTAACCAGTGTTGCTGTGTTGGCCCTTATACTTCAAAAGTGATACGTTCTTTGCCAATTCTCCACAGATACTTTATTTTTTCGTTCATTTTGTAAAATACTTAAATTTTCCGCATAGTATAAGAAGTAAAAATTCAAATAGTTTCTTTTCCATTTTAAAATTTCGTTCAAGTATTGAGTCTATCGAAAATATTGAATCATTTCGGTGTCAAATAAGCCTAATAATGCACTGAAATGAGTTGAGTACAAATATTTTTAGTTTACTCTGTTTGCCTCAGCCGCAGAGCTAAGTTGCAGAGTGCACATTTTTGGATTTAAATTGAAAATGAAACAACAGATTTTTGCTAGAAATGGTTGAAAATATATATAACGTTCTCAAAATGTATAAAAAAGTGAGTTTAACATGAAATGTATTCTTTATTAACTGTTATGGTATTACGGTTATTCGTTATTCGAATCATTTTTGCTTGGAATAAACTGAGTTATTTGCTACTTAGGAACCATGGAAAAAATGTATTTATTTGTCATTCGTTATTCGTATAAATTTTGCTCAACTCTGATGGCTTCAAAGCCATTTACTTGAAAAATTCCTGCTCAAAGCCAAAGAGGTGATAGCTTCTAAAAATGTTACACATTAACGTTTCTAGGTATTAATGGATGTTGGTGAAAAAATTAGCGAATTTGCCCGTACCCCGTAAATTATGGAAAGGTGTGGTCGAAA
This sequence comes from Anastrepha ludens, assembly GCF_028408465.1. NCBI lineage: Eukaryota > Metazoa > Arthropoda > Insecta > Diptera > Tephritidae > Anastrepha > Anastrepha ludens. The sequence goes on along the minus strand of NC_071499.1, from coordinate 2,492,753 downwards.
ATCGTTGCAATAATAAAAAAATGGAAATAACCCAGAATTGCATAAGATTTACAGTCAAAATTAACGATTATGCGACTTCTTTAATGACCCTGTTTGATTTTACTTTAATTGTAGAATTCTTCATGTTTTAGCATAAAACATTTAAATTCCCTATAGTAGTTGAATATTTTGAACGATAAGTAATTAAAGTTACATAAGTGAAAAACACAATCGCACAGAGGTTACAATCCTTTATCAACAAATGCCTCCGCATCATTGCAGAATATTCTGGTCAAACACCATCAGTAACAACGCACTGTGGAAATTAATGAACGAGGAACCCATTCTTAGGTAAATCAAACGCAGAAAGTGGCGATGGATAGGTCACACACTGAGGAAACCACCTGATAGCATCACGAGGATGGCACTTGACTGGAACCCGCAAGAGAGCAGAGGTCGCGGTCGACCAAAAAACACTTGGAGAAGATCGATGCTGCGCGAACTAGCAGATGCCGACATCTCATGGGACGGTGCAAAAATAACAGCACAGAACCGTGTACGATGGAAGAGTCTTGTCGAGGCCCTAAGCTACCGAGAGGAGTAAACAAGGAAAAAAAAGTAAAAAAATTAGGTTAGATACATTCAGCCCAATCACTGAATCCGTCGTAGTACGATTATCGTAGATTTTACGGAAAAGGTGTCACTGAGTGCAAATGGTCACCTCGTAAATTCGAAGGAGTTCATTCGTAATGACCTTTCGTAGCTATTTTAATAAGAGAATTTGGTTGTCGGTGAAACGTTTCAAAATAAAATTTACAAAGAATAACAATTTTTGATTTAGTAAAGTAAGAGCATTCAATTTAATACAATTTTTAAGAAATTTGTTTGTATGCGATCTTTCTTTTGAGGCCAAAAACCATCAACAATACGCTGAAGTTTTGAAATTATTACAAGAAAATGTTGCAAAGAAGCTTAAAAGTCTAGGACCGTCAACTTCCAAAGGAATGAAGGCATCTTTCAATGTTTTCATTTTATTTGAAGTATTCTTAAATTTTACCGCCTGCCTTCAATCAAAAATATTATTACAACACTACCAATAGAACTCATTTCATTCGCGTGGAAAGGAAAATTACTGCGAAATAAGCCTAAAGAACCAATTTTTTAAGCAACATTTTTTTTACATTCCGTAGCATTACTAATATTTGGAATATGAGTCTGATAGCATTTTTTTAGAGTTCACATAGGCTGAGTCATAGCAAATTTTACGTAATCGTAGCGGAGGGTTGCATTCATACATTTCTATGACAGACTCAGTGACAAGGCTTATGACTTTAAAATTACAAAGGAGTGCAAAAAATAAATTTCGAAAAATGTTTGTATAAAGCGTTGTGTAATAAAATAAAGTATTCCTGGTAGCAATGATATTCGTTATCAATACGCACACTTGGCAGTTATACAGTCAATTTTTTGTTCATTCTGGCTTATTCTTCAAAAAATATTTAACCCGTTTGCGAAATTTTTTTTGGTTTATTTAAACAATTTATTATTTAATTATTATTTATTTTAAACAATTTTATTATTTTAAACAATCTGGACCTATAATGAGTTAAAATTAAAAATTAAAATAAGCAAACTTCAAATGTGTGTACATCAAACCGTCTGACACATTTTGTGTTATTAAACAATGCTATAAATGAAATTTTCTATATTTACTTCGCCCTTTCAATATTCACATAAATACAAAAAATAAAAAATGTAAAGCGAAAACTCACTATGTTGCAAACATGCCAAGCTAAGGGTTTATGGAGCTCGAGTTGTCCAACTTGTATTTTTCTCTTTTCGAGGACTTTATTCAATTTGCATGTCTTCCATTTCCAAAAAACAAACATCAGTGATGAAATAAAAGATACGAAAGTAAAAAATGTATGGTTTGAAGTTAACAGCAGTTTTGTATTGTTTCACAAAGCGCACAAAATCAAGTCATATTTGTTGTTGTTAATGATTGCTCGTGGGACAGCGCGAATCTGAAATCGGCTGGTGTCAGCCACTTGTGCACGGCGATCTGCACTTGCGGCGCAACTTACACATTTAATTAAAAGTATCAGTATTTGCTGGCAATTCGAGGTTTTTAACATCCATAAAATAAAAATAATATACAATAAAAATACCTCTTCACATACATAAATAAATGTGTATCATGAGGTTAGGCAAGAGCTGTGGTGCCATTGTTTCAAATATCAAATATCAAATTTTTTCGATTTGCGATATTTTTCGCTGGAGGGCCTGCGTTGAGTGGCCGCACCTGCTACAGTTTCAAATCTTATCTTTTTCTGTAGTTTTATTATTTTACTCATTGTTACATGTTGCATTTTTATAAATTGTTTTTTGTTTCTCTTTTGTTTCTGTATATCAAACGTAACCATTAAGTATAGAGGTTATATCGTTGATGGGAGCGAATGATAGATTAACGTGGTCACAAAGTTTCTAACGCCTGCAAATATATTTAACGAAAGAATAAAAAAAAAAATTGATTTGATTTGATTAGCCACGCCCGTTCGAATGTTTAGTGATCGCCTACTAGTTTATAAAGTTTACTCTACTTTCGAGTTGAATGCTTTATATCAGCTCTACTTGATATAACATCAATCGCTAGCATGAATCCACGATATAATGGGTGCGATACCGTTAGATATCCTCCTCCATAATGTGGTGTGCGCCTTGATGTTGTCCACGGATGGAGGGACCTATATGTTTATTACGCCTTCGGCAGCTGGTTTCTAATGAGAAGCTGTTTTATAGCAGAAATACGATAGGAGTTTCCATTACTTGTATTTTTTTGACTCGATCAATTAGGAAAAAAAATCGCAGGGAATCGTGGATGAAAAATTACGGATAATAATGGCACTGTGCGACGGTGCGTTATCATAGTTCAAAATCCACAAGTTGTCTTTCCACAAATTCTTTCTAATTTGGCGAATTGCTTCACGTAATACCCAAATAATGGTCCCTTTTAACTTTTTGGCCTTCTGGCAAAAATTCGTGATGTAATCTATAAAAAACGTGAGCATCGCTTTCTTTTTTGACTGAAAATGATGTGGTTTTTGGAGCTCTCCACTCGCCTGATGTCTGAATTGCGTGTCGTACTCACGTCTCGTTTCCAATAATAATGCTTTTGTGCGTTTGATGAATTTTGGGTCGGATAGAGATTTGGAAATCATGTCTTTGACGACATTAACGCGGCCCCTTTTTTATATGAAATTCAGGCCTTTAGGAACAACTTTGCAGCAACATGGCTCAAGCCCAAATCGTTAACCACTATATCCTGAACGGATCCGTGAGCAATTTTCAAGTCCTCTGGTCCCTCTTGATCCACTTGTTCTTACTTATTGATGTCGACGGCCTGCCACTATGTTCGTCATATTCGATGGACTCGCGATCTCTTCTGAAGCGTTCATCCACCTGTAAACGGCGGTTTTCTTTAGAGTATCATTACTGAAACAGTTTTCCTGCGTTGCTAAGGTCTTCGCACCATTGAAAATACTTGCAGAGCTAGAACTCTTAAGCAAACTGAACTCAAATTAGTTATCTTAGAGCGTCACCTGGCGGTTGTTCCGGAAACTCTGTGGTCAAGGTGGTATTCGGCTTTTCATGCTAAGATTAGTTTTGTATTGAGTGGAGATCTTAACGATCTATTGAGGTTATTTCTAAGTTTTCATAAAGATTTCTTTTTAATATTAATTTTAAGCTTAAAGCTTTTATTTCTGTTTACGGTTATGAATGATGGCCTTCAGCACAGCGAATAATAGTGAAAACCTTACCAGTTACTTTCTTTGTTTTTAAGTAAAAGTATTGCATTTGGATTTACCGTGATTTTGGAAACTCCTTTAGACCGTTTAACCTCATCAGTGTCATTAATAATTTTAATGGTTTAAATAGAAAACAAAACAAAACAATTTGCATCGTAGCATTCACATAATTGCCATAACCCGTAATTCCATGCGACAATTATCACAGCTGGGCCAACATGCAACCGGCGCGGCGCACATCGAGATGTGGTGTGTTGACTCAAAACTCGTAGCTGTTGCGTGTCACTGCAAGTTGCGGCCCCGCACATGTTGACGGTGAAACACGGTTGCTACTTAATAATTTTCCAGCCGCACTATAGCATTCGTACAGATAAGCAATTAAGTATTCGTTTGCAATCCAGCTGGAGATGGTACGAACAGGAGGAATCTGGGCGAGAGCAAAAACGCTGGCAATTCGTTAATTAACAAGCGCGATAACAACGGCAACACCGGGTTGACAGAAAGTCTCGCAAAATGCAACGCGATATGAACCGCGGATGAGTAAACGCCACAGGTGCATGCTGCATTATCACACAGTCGTGTATGCAACAATATATATACATGCATGTACGAGTATATATATATACATACATACATACTTACAAGCGAACACAAAAAGTCCAAGCAATGAGAGGACTTCTAATGCCAGGCCACCAAGCTTTGGAGGTCTGTTAAGCTGAGGACAACGAATTTCGATTTTTCAGCTGCTGGCATTGAATGATCCCTTACGCCGCTTGCACCTCACCACTTCTTCGGACCAAATCCGAGTGGAATGCAATTCTACACCTTCCTAAATTGCCGATGGGGATTTCTGCGATCGCATTCAACAGCGTTTGATCAGCACAATTAACCGCCCCTCCCCACTCCACCCATAGTTTTCTGGCTCAAGTCGTGGCATGTCGTTGTCTTTCTTGTTGTCTACCCATTTGTCCAGCGCACCGAGCAACCGCATGCACGTCCGTCCATCTGCTGGCCGATATCCAACGTTTGACTTTTCGTTTGTTTATGAAAGAAAATTGCATGTCCTCATATCTAAACACACATTAGCCATCAAGTTTGTACCAATACGGCCCTTTCCGAAATGGGCGGACTTGAGCGTATGAAACTCGCAGTTTTGTTTTTCCTCTTTCACTTTAATCGATCGATTGATCACCAAAGCTCACAGCCACAACCGCCAAGATACATACTTAGGTACGTACATACATACAGACATACATCCAAGCATACGTACAATCGTCCATATGCGTTACATTGCCTGCAATGGGAGAGGGCCCACAAAGAATGCGGCCCCAAGGAAATTCACACAATGAACGCCGCTGGCGAAAATATTAGTGTGCATTATTTCTTATTTTTTTGTATTGTTTTTGCAAAGTTTATTTTTACAGTTTGCAAAATTTTTTAGTGCCGCAGAAGAATTCGTTGAGTCATTCTGGCACGTTGTGGCACACGGCCGGCTGAGAGTGATTTGCGGAGTATGGGCCGAGGGGGACTTGAGCTGGCGTAAGTATTTGCAGTTAGTATTTGCTATACATATCGTTGCTTTGGAGCGCCCAACGCAAGTGGACGGTCGCGGACACGCTTTTCGCCGCTGGGCTGCACTTACAAATAAACGATGGCAGACCAAATAAAAATTTGATACCACAATCGAAGCCGCACAAAGAGCGAGTGAGTGAATTTCTCAACGTAAACATGTTTCACGTGAGATTAAGATAACAAGAATCCAAATGCGCATGTGCAGCCACTCTCCAGTCTTTAGGAGCACTGACTTCGGCAGCAGACGGCAGACTGCAGACGGCAGGCGGCTGCAGAGACATTGTGGCGAATGTTGCATGCATGCAGCAGGATAATGCGCCACATGCGAAGCCGACGAAAAGCAGAATGCGAGACAAAAAAAGAAAATAAATACAATTTTGAACATCTGGACCATGCAGCATGCAACGAGGCGCGATGTGGCTGCGATTGCGCGTTGGCGCATTGGTGCGGAGTGTTGCACATGTGACCGAAATGCTTGCAACAACATATCACAGTTTTAAACGCGATTTGATAACTTCAATTGCAGCAGCAGCAGCAGTCACCGACAGTTGGACAATTGTACGCACGGCTGGTCGACTATGGGCCATGAGTATACGAGTAGGTTTGCGTGTATCCGCATAATCGTCCTATATCTATTGGGCTTGGACACTGATGTCTGGAAAAAATCGATATTGGTAAAAATATATGGTATATTATTTTAATAAGCAAATATTTCCAAAAATTTAACTGGGCTGGCAAATCACAATGCACTGACCAGTGCTGAACAATTCATGCCGATGACAATCGCGCCACGGTGACTTATTCTCCAAGTACCCAGTAAGGGTCCCCTAGCACTATACACGTACTCTCATATACATATGTGTGTATGTATGTCTGTATGTAGACAGGCTTTAAATGGATGCGCGCTTGCCCTGCTCTCATAAAGCACAAATTAAGAATTTCAATTGGCAGCGAATGAAGATAATGTTGCACTGCCAACGAAGAGATGCTGTTTCTTTCAGAATGCTGCCGTTGCCACGATCGCGCTGCGTCGCCAATAACTGCTCAATGTCTCGCCATATTATTGCACTTTTGCACCGATTATGTTGCCAACACTAATTTCCTGTTTACCAGTCCATCAATCACACAACTGTACTTACAGCGTAGTTGATATGTGTGAGTACATGGGTGCATATAGTATATGTGAGCGTGTGTATATGCATGTGTGTGTATATAATGCAACTCCAATCGTTGAGAGCATAAAGTTGCTGTTGTTGTTGTGGTGTTGGTGTTGCAGCCACATGTATTGCCATTTGGAATTGGAAATTTCATTTGCGCCCATACGCCGGCGCGTGATCTATTGAATGGATGCGTAACAAAAGCCGATTGGCCACTTGCTGGCCAACAACAGCATTCGAATCAAGCAATCGTCGAATCGATCGGTTGCCTATTACACACATCTCTGCTGGTTTAAGTGTATGTGCATGTGTATGCGTATGTGTATGTGTATGTGTATGTGCGCGTACATCCATAATGCTCCATGGCCGTGTGTTCCTAAATTACGTACGCGCATACGCACTTTACGATCTCATTTCGCTGCGCAACAATGCTAGAGCGTGTGGAAATCAATTAAATCTAATTCTCACGACCACAAGTGACACGCCACACATTGGCCGCCTTGGCCCAAACGGCACGACTTCTAAAGCCCCATTCATTTCAGAGTCTCAGACACTTATTCCAGCCAGCAATTCCAGCCCATTTCATAGACAATGATCAGCAAGCGAACGCCATAGCCATAGGCGTGAAGCTAGTCTGGAGAAGAAGCTGGCAAAGAATCGTAGAAGCCGTGTAGGAAACATTTAGGTGAAATGTGAATGCGTAATTATTGCTCCCAGCTTATATGCCTTACTCACTAGAACTACTAGAATTGCTAGAATATCCGCCTGCTATTGGAAGGTTTCAGTTCATAATTACTATTTTGACTATCGCTGTTGGCAAACGAGATTAATCCCTGATTGATTTTCCAGTTCATTTCAATAAAGAAATACGAGGGTAGTGCATAGTAAGTAAGTAAAATGGCTAAAGTAAGTTATAAAGGATCATTCAAAAGCAACGCCTAGATGCCAGTAGTGAATAATTCTTAGACGTTGGCTTTTTTTACGACATCTTTGACATTTGACAATTTTACACCATAGAACAAGGCATTCAAATTATTGAAACTCATTAAGAAAATGGTGGCATTGGTATTGCAACATTCTTAATTTTTTTATGTAAATAATCGTGCGAATTTGTCGATAATTCCAAGATTGGTGAAAAAAATTTAGGAAACCGGTTCTGTCGAGTATATAAAAGGGACTGAAAAACTTGAAAATATTACTGCAAGTGTTGCTGAACAGCTTTCAACATCGATATCGTGACGTTTTCAACAATTTGGCATTTATGAATTGACTCTTTGGCGGATTTTACTTGTAGACGTGCTCTTGGTGGACATTTAAATGATTCCATTTCTCCCATAATATTGTTAAGCGCCGTGTTTTGAATACATATAGTGAAATCTGAGAGATTCTAAATTTTTACATTTCTTATTTTAAAACAACATAAGACGCGTATCTTGAAAGACCCTTTATTTAAAAATATATTACATTAAAATTTAAAGTTTACATTAAAATTTAAAGTTTACATTAAAATTTTAAGTTTACATTAAAATTTAAAGTTAAAATTTTTGCTGACGATATTTATATACATACTTATAACTATAACCACATCTTCTTCTCCAATTTAAGATGGGCATAGTGGTGTTGCTCTACAAAGGACTTCTAGTTTTATGCCACCCCCGAATGGTAGATGTCTTTCATGAAAACATTTTTCATAAGGGAAACATATCGGAGGTTTACTATAGACAGCTGAGTGGCGACCGTTTTGAATTGGATTTCTTAATATAAAATGTTGAAGTATTATGAAATTCTTTTAAAAGTTTATCTTTAGCCTCAATACATACTTACATATACCTATTTTAAATGTCTTAAGAAACTTTGGATTAGAATAAACAGAGCGCTGCTACTGTGTACTACCGATTTCATGCGCCCACGTTTCCCTTGAGGCGTTAACTGTTCTAACTTAGACCATAAGTTCAAGGTCTTTCCTATGGAAAAGTATTTGTTGAAAAGGCAAAAAAATAAAAATTCATCTTCTGTGACTGAAGTGACATCGAAGGCCGGTGCCGCCTACTTCACCAGCTGTGACAATCGTGGCGCTATTCATCCAACAGAGCCACCTGCCAGCTGGCAACCGACGATGAGCACAAAGCGTAAAATGCCTTACGTCAGCTGAACTTGAAAAGTCTGAAACAATAGCACATTTTTTGAATATTTCGCTGAGTTAATTAGAAGCAATGTTAGGGAATTCTCAGTCGAACAAGTGCAAACTGCTATGCGGTAAGTGCGCAAACATAAATTATTCATAACCGCATTAGCAGCGACCTTAAAACTACTACCAACACCACCGCCACCGCTGGCTGCTCGCGCAACACGATTGTGCCCGCATGTCCATGCTGCATTTAGTGACATTCGCCAAAGGAGCGTTGCAAATTTGCCCCTCAGTTGTGTGCGTTCGCGAAGTCGGCGCGCTGATGAGTTCTGCTGAAAATTAATAACAAACAACTGCTATAGGACAACGCGGCTGCTGCTGTGACAGCGCCGTCCCCAGCAAAACAAAGGTCTCCAGCATTGTTATGCAAATGACATTTGGAAGCACGCAAGCCCATTACGTCGTTGTGCAAATGTGCTCGTCTCAACACTCCGCATCTCATGGCATCTCACTTTAACGCGATAATTTTATTCGAATGCCAGACCGTGTACTTTGCCAATAATCAGCACTTAACCGGCACTACTCCCCATGACCCGACTGACGACCGATGACTACGACCGAGGAGCAACGTACCCGTTGCGCGACAAGTGGCAATCGCTGCAAATTGTTGCATGCGAGGTGACGCGTTTCCCGGCCAAGCAGTTATTGAAGCTTGTCGTTGCTTTCGCATCTCTGAGACAGTTGGAGCGAGCGGTGTCCGGAGTTGTGAGGGTGTCGTCGGGGTGAAGATGTGTCTGCCATGCGTAAAGCTGTGCACTTGCAACGCATTGTTTGACAATAATTACCCGCACCCGTTGTGTTATGCGACCTGTGGATATGTGTTCCGTGGCAAATTCACATGCGTGCCTCAGTGCTGCACAAATGACGACATGACGGCCTTTCTGGGCGGCATTCCGCAACGAAATGCAACTATAAGCCCTTTGTTGACATGCGTTCGTCCGTCCGGCGGCACATGCGTTGACGTTGGTTGACATGCGAGCCGCGCATAAAAAGTGTTTGTGTGCGCTGAGTTTTGCGATAATTGTAGCCGCATTACAATGTTACAACTATGTTGCCGTAATCAATTAAAAGTGGCATCACTTTAATGCAAATCGGTGCGCTCGACACCGCTGCTGCCCCTTTGGCAACCTTAATTGTGCAGAGCGCATGGGCAAACGTTGCTCGGGTCATAACTAGACGAGAATACAAAAAGAGCTCGCGTACATGTACATATAAATATATATGTAAATGTATGTTTGATTTTCTGTTTTCCCATCGCATCGACAGCGTTTGCATTCATTGGCAATTTCGCTGCAACTGCCGCCGCAGAAATTGTTGCAAGTTATACCTCATTCGCTACCATTTGGCAGCACCGCATTCGTTGCAAATAACATACAGCTGACACACATACATACATGCATATATGGGTGTACTCTACTTAGCTTTTATCTGTACACCTTGTCCTGGTGGGGACGAAAGAGACATTGGATGCTTGGCTGATTTTTCTCATACCAGCCGTTGAAAGGTGAATAGCACGGTTTTCATTACCACACTCAAAGTATGAAAAAATCCATAAAACTATAATATATAACAACATTTACTCACATTAGCAAGATTATACTGTTGGGTTGAATTTTCATATAAAAATGCTTGGAATCGAGTATTAGGCAATGCCAGCCTCTATGCTACCTTGATCTCAGGCGTTCAGAGCAACTGCAGCAGCCGATTGTGCTTGCATATCAAAAGTGGCATAACGGTCAGCCCACGGTAGACAATGCCACCTTCCCATATGTATCCCTGCCAAGTAAAAGCTTCTCAATAAAAATCATCTGCCGTTCATGAAACTGTAGGTCCCTCCAATGCAAAATACAGCATTAAGTGACCATTACACTCGCTTGCGGTGATAATCAATCCTGCGTTTAGAAGGACCGTACTACTATTTAAACATCTGTCCTGCGTACTCTTTTTTTAATTTTAATTTTCCCATATTAAAACTGGATTGTGTTTTGGGGCAGCACTTGGTCACCGAACAAAAACAGTTTGAAGTTGTTAATAACTCCGTTGATATGTCATAACTTTTTTGCTGACTGTGTTTTGTACTCTCATCCATATAAAAAACTGTAATAGGCTATAGAACTGCATATTCAAAATTTTTCAAGAAATTCCTATTAAAAAGTTTGAAGTTCTGATTAAATTGTGTAGATTTTTTTTTAATTTTTGTGCAAAGTTCAAAACTTGGATTTACCCGACTAGAAATTTTGGCAAGGCGGTGATAAGCGCAAATAAGGCAGACCGCATTCCAAATTTGCGCCTAATAAGGCAGCCAAACTAGGCCCAAGTCCCGAAAGCTATCGCCACACATCTGCCTCATTACGCGCAGGTTCGAAAAATCGAACTTCGGTAATACTCCGGATGCCCTTCTACAAATCAGTTAGGGATTCCAATTTATGCCTAAGTGAGACACTGCCACAGATTTTCGTGACCACAACCAAATTTGGTATTGTTCTGGCATGCCAATCTTTGCCTTGCCTACGTGGGCCTGGTAAGGTAATAGTGAGGCCTGCCTAATTCGGGCCTAACTGATTCTTCGGCATGCCTCACTGTAATTCTAGACGGATATATGGTTTTTGTTATGTGATGAGCTATACTTTTTTATAAACATTTATTGAACATTAAACAAAAAAAAAAAAAAAAAAAAAATAGTCAAAACTGGTAAAAAATTTGAGGATAATGCAAAATAAAAAAATTCCAACTACTTTTTTGCAACTATTTCTACATGAAATCGCTCGTGTAAGTAATGATGATCATTTTGAACCCAGAATTATTAAAATCGGTTCATTTTTGACTATGTTATGGGAATTTAAAAAAAAAAATTTCTTATATAATTAAAAAAAATCGAGTTTGAGGCGAAAAACAAAATTGCCGATAACTCTTGAAAAAAATGTTTTTCGGGTGAACAAAAAAATACGTGTCTCATTATTTTGACCAGAGAGCAACATATTTAAGTTACATCGAAATCGAAGAACATGACCCGAATAGCCCGGTTGAATTGAAATGGAAAGCATCTATAACAAAAGATATAAATTCACGGTTAACAAAAAAATAGAAGAGGTCATATAAAAAAAGCATTTTGACCAAGTTTAAAAAAAAAATAAAGAAAAACTCCATTGACAAAGTTTGCAGATATAAAGTTGTAACTAATAGTTAATTGAATTTCACAAATTTTTTATCATATTACGGCAGCACAGCGGCGGGCCATTGAGTTCACCAATTGCCCACATCGCTGCTCGGAATCTTCAGCCACGCATCTTTAACGATTTCTCAAAGTTCAACTTTAGTTGCGCGAAACCAGTCCGGTCCTTCCGACTCGTGTGTTTATATCGATGATGGTAGACTAATTTTATTTGCATTTGCTCTCTTCAAAACGGCAACATAACATTCTGCATTATTTCCACACAAATATTGGTGCCCATTACGCCATAAATTTTGGTATGAGGCCTTCGCCATAATATGAGAAACATTGTCAATTTTTTTGAGCTCTTTTGTTTAATAGTTTTTTGAGATTATTGTGGCTGATTTTCGGTACCAGGTGGACGTGTAACATATTTGTTGTGAACCCGTGATTACTTAGACTCGTCAGTCCATAAAATATTACGCCGCAAGTGAGTTAGCATGTTTTCTTGTCCAATTATGTTTTGGTGTTATGAGTGGGTTTTTGTGACTTGCAAGCTGTTTATCCAGCTTTCCGTAGTCTTCCCAGTAATGTCAGAAACATTTAAATTTACCTAATTTTCAATTTGTATAGATGACTTCTTGGGATTCTCTTTGCAGCAACTTATAATTCTGCGATCGTCTTGCATGGAAGTTTTTCGATTTGATTGTAATTGAAATTATTTTTGCATTTCTGTGTAAGATCTTCTGTCTGCTCTCAATTTCAGAATCTGCTTTCGTTCTTCTGTGGAGAAGTGTTTCGCTTGATCCACTATAGTCAAAAAATGAGAAATATTTGCATGACACCCACCAAATTAAAAAAGAAAACATAAATAAAAAAACGTACTTTCCTCCTTGCACAACCCTAAAATACTGAAGGCACTGCTAATTCAATGTTGCACATAAAAAGGTGCAGTCGCCAATAAAGAACAGTTATTTACGTAGTTGCTAGATGTATTCAGATCTACACATCTGAAATTTCTTAACACTTCGTAGATATATGGTATTTAAATTTTCTTTTGTATGATTTATAGGAAAAAAATAAATGACTTCAACTAAAAAAACTATGTACAATATAACAACAACAATTTCTTACCCCACAGCCTAAAGTATGTATGAAGTTACCTGCGTTAATATTAATATCGACATTTCACCAAAAAACACATTCATCCTCATGATTTTCATTTAAGCTGCGGGATTTTAATATTTCGGAAAACTTTCGCATACTCACTTCCGACCACCACCATAAAATTCTGTTTTGGGAGTTTACGGTAATATAAATTTACTAGTGAAAGATATTCAATTAATAGTTTTGTTATTTTTGGACTGATTTCATAGTTTTGGGTTACAGAGCGACATGAAGAGGATATTATAATTTATTCTAAGAACCTCTACTATCTAAGTAAAATGGTCTGGGGAACACAAACTATGTAGCCGACGTTCAATAAAAAAACCAACGAACAGGAAAGTCAGACTTGTATTTGCCACAGTTTCTAGTACAAGTAAAGACTTCGTATAACAGAGCAAATCTGCTTGACCTGCGACACATTAATACGGATAATAAAAAACAATAAATTCGAATGTTTAGGGGTTTTTCAGCTTTGAAATGACACCTAACACTAATATTATTATTATAATCATTCAAAGTCATACTCGTATAATCGACATATCTGACAACGGAAATGTGACAAGTATAATTACCGCATTTAAGTATGCAGTAAATATGTAAATATATTTGTCAAGTTCCTACGTACAAATGTAGCTACATACTCGTATGTATTTATAGACGAAACCGTTCGCCCTTTGCTTGGTAGAAGCAATCTGAGCAAAAGTATTTTCTGTCGTTGTGACTTTTCTGCTGCTGCAGCTTTGTTGGAGCTGTTTTTAACTGATAATCCAACTGCCAATCATTAATATTCTAAGCACAGTGACATTTGCTATAATTATATTTAATTCATGCCAACATTTATTTACACTTCACAAGCTGTTCATAATTCTTTATGTTGTTTGTGTGGATGTTCATATGTCAATGCGGACGGAAATTGCAACTGACCAGAGAAGTAAAAAACATTTAGATGCAGTAAGCATAGCACTGTGAGCACACGAATAAACACATATAAGTAGTTGTATACGTATCTCGGTCCAAACGTACGTACGTCGCAAGGACACTGCGCTGCTGTGATTGCGGTGCAATCAATCAAGAGATACAAACATATGTAATTGCAGTTGAAATTAAAAAGAAAAACAAAAGAGCTGACAAACACGTTTCGATAATTACGCTGTGTCACCAACGCTGTGAAGTCATAATAGGCGAATATATACACACGCATATATATATGTATATATATTTATGTATATGAACATACAAGTAATTGCTCAAAAATTATACTATTTGAGTGCACATACATATGCATCTACCTGTATGTATGTTTTCACGAGCATTATAGTGGAACGCGAATTTTTCCATAGATATCATAAAGCGACAGGAGGCAGCTTCAGTTTTAAAACTTTGAAAACTGTTTTTCCCCCATTTCGAGCTTTTAAAAAATGTGACTTTATGCCCTATAGAATACCACCTAATACTTATCTAGATTTATCTCAGAAAAGTGTGTCTATGTATTTGCCAATTTGATTCTTCTCTGAAAAAAATGCACTACAAAAAAAAACATAATTTTTTTAACAAACGTGCGTTCAGGATTATAAACTAAAAAATGTTAAGACAAAGTTAATTTTATTTTGCAATCCGTGGCATCATTGATGGTATCAGAATTCATCCATATGCGCTCCACGGCCGTGCTTCAACTATAAAACCTATTGAGCCAATTTTCGATCATGTTTTCATATTTGTACCCTAATTTACACTAACAATAATGCCTCAGTTGTGGCTGGTCTGCCGATATAAACAGATCTCCACAGAATATATTCCAATGACGTCATGACGCGATCATGAAAATAAACGAAATACTCTATAAGTTTGGTCCGCTTGATAGCTCAATGATAAGACACGCCTAATAAAAACCCGTTAAAGTGCATTGTGGGGAACTACTTGGAGAGCGAATAGCAACTGTATTGCAAAATGCCTCTTAAAACAAGTAAAATTATCAATGGCAAATTGCTTATTAGTAACATTTTATATACTCGTATACCAGGTGCAATTGTATTACGGTTCTAAAAAATGAATAAGAATCGTAATTAAAAAAAAATTAGGATATACAGGAAATACTTGACATTTAATTTCTCATATTCGAAATATTAAAATTAAAGGTACTAAGAGCAATGGACTGAAAAATTAAATTTTCGCTAGAACATTGAAAAGTAGAAAAATAGCTGGAAAAAAGAATAAGTAATCAAGTATCTGTAGTTAAAAAAAAAAATTTAAGTTTTTTTGGCCGTCTTTGGCGTTCGTTTTGCAGTTTGTGAACTACAATAACAACAATAAGTTTGCGCCATTTTTGAACTAAAATTTCATACCAGTTCCCCTATCCTTTGCTTCAGCTCTGCCTAAAAGTTTTCGATTGAGTTCAAATCAGAGGGCTATTCTAACCTTTTAAGAGAAGTCACGCTGTTGTCCAGGTATATTGAACACAAATCAATGTTGCATTCGTGTAACCCATAAAATTTAGTAAGTCAAGAAATACGAAGTTTCTTACAGACTACATAGAACTAAGAGTATTTATATAGAAGTAATTAACAAAATTAAAGCTTAGGAAATTAAATTAACAAATATATACTAGGTAATTATTTAAATTTCTTACAAAGAAAGAAATTTTTTAATTAGGTTTGAAATACATGTTTCGCCCTAGAAAAGTCAAAATCCAAAACGTAGGCGAGATAGTTAATGTCAGACAGCGTTCTAACGAGAGGCGCATCGGCACTATATAATGTCCTACTAAAGCCAACATGAAAAATTTTGCAACGG
The DNA here is from genome assembly GCF_028408465.1 of Anastrepha ludens. NCBI lineage: Eukaryota > Metazoa > Arthropoda > Insecta > Diptera > Tephritidae > Anastrepha > Anastrepha ludens. Next base: position 2,476,943 of record NC_071499.1, on the reverse strand, counting down.
CGAAAATTCTTGCAAGGAACATTAAAATGTATTCTTTCTAGAGGAAACGGGCAGTCAATTTGTCCATTAACGAGATCAAAGATAAATGAAGCTACCTGAAACGTACCTCTGTCACTTAATGGACAGAGACTAATCAAACGACAGCGTGAGTCGTATGATGGTTTATATATTATATATATAATTGGAGCGTACACCCTTTTTGGGTGTTTAGTCGAGCTCCTCCTCCTATTTGTGGCGTGCGTCTTAATGTTGTTCCACAAATGGAGGGATCAGTAGTTTTAAGCCGACTCCGAACGGCAGACATTTTTATGAGGAGCTTTTTCATGGCATAAATATACTCGGATGTTTGTCATTGCCTGCCGAGGGGCGACCGCTATTAGAAAAATGTTTTTCTTTTTCTTTTAATTTTGGTGCTTCACCGAGATTCGAACCAACATTCTCTCTGTGAATTCCAAATGGTAGTCACGCACCAGCCCATTCGGCTACGGCGGCCGCCTTACGTATGATGGTTTGGGGTCTGAGAAATTGAGTGAATGTAGCGCGAAACGCATAAAAATTTTTTGAACCCTCTCCACTCGATTTATACGGACTGCATGATAAGGTCTCCAAATAAAAGAGGCATAATCTAATTTGGACCGCACAAACGCAGAGTATAAAATCTTAAGAGTATATGGGCCAGTGAAGTGCGATGAGTGACGTCTAACAAAAGCGAGCATAGCAAGTGAATTGGAAATGGAATAATTTAGGTGCGCGATAAAATTATGCTTAGGATCAAAGAATACCCCTAAATCTTTTATCACATCAGACGAAGCAAGATATGTATAACTGAAGAAAGTAAGGGAGTTGATAATATGTCCCATGGCAGGGAACTTGGTAATTTCGTTGTAAAAGTGGAATGCTTTTGTTGTTGTATTTTTCAAGAAATTTTAATACAAAATTCGTATAAGCCAATACCGCGATTTATAGAACACAGGAGGTGGCGCTTTCCGGAAACCGCTACCTTATTTTTGGCGAATTAGACAATAGAGTAACGTCAGTACAGAAAATAGTGAAAGCAAATGTACGAACGTGAAGACGCACGTGTTTGTGTCCACGATTTATTCCATATTCTTGGCTTTCCACTCATTGATGTCACGGCACTTGAAAAGCGCAGGCTTGTATTGTATCCTCCTTGAGCCAGTACAGCGCTCAACTGATCGCATCAAATCCTTTCAAATGCGAGTTGTTCATTTTTAAACTTCCTAGGAAGTTGCTGGCGGATGCGTGTTTTCTGTGTTAGTTATTTCCCCGAAAATATGTTTTTTTGTTTCTAACAACCGTCCTCGTGCTGACTTTCAAAAATCTTTTGTTTTCTCAATTACTACAAATTCAGTTTTCATTAGAAAAAGTTGGAAGTGAATAGTAAAATTAGAAGGTGAAGTCAAAAATAAAATAAAAAGTTTATTTATTTATTTTCTTTAGAAGAAATACAAACGCAAGGCTGCACCAGAAAGAAATATGGGCGAGAACTTAAAAGTTAATGTAAAACACAGAAAGTTCTTCAAAAAGAAATCAACAAGTTAAACTTTAACCAAATAATGAGCTGCATGAACTTTGCGACGACATAGGCATAGCGTAGGAAATAGAGATCCAGCGCTCCCATTGGCTGGGTCATGTTGTCCAAATGGATACAAACGCCCCGGCTCTGAAGCAGAGGAAAAGGCGGGCCTCATCCGGGTGGAAAGGTGGAGAAGGAATTGGCTTTACTTGGTATGTTCAACTGGCGTCGGCTAGCACGAAAAATAAATTACTGGCGCGCTTTGATAAGCGATTTAGTGCTAATCAAGAAGAAGAAAAATTAAATAATTTGTGCAAAAATGTATCTACCTCTAACGTTCATTTACGAGTGGATTTCATTGAAACTTTCAGGAAATTACATTCAGATTCTCTTGGAAGTGAATTACAGAACCTGCCCGTATATGAATTTGATTTCAGTTCTCAATGCAAAATAGCAAAACAGATTGCAGTACGTATTTTATGCTCTCCATTTACTTTTTAAAAATAATTATTTTAATATTCATGCAATCGAGAAATATTTGATATGAAAATAAGAGCAAAGAATGTGCATGTGATTAAGTATTGCCTTATGTAACTGAGTGTCGTGTATAGGCGGGTAATACACAGAACTGATCGAGTCTCGTCCATGGGTATCTTAGTCGGTTATGCACATAATATTGAACTTTCATTCCAAGGTATGCGATTTTCTAAGATACACATTTTGTAGGACATTGCCCGTGTTGAAATTTAGCAAAGAAATCAGTGACTAGCTATCCACTTTGGTATTACGTATTTATTTCTCAGTTATTTCCTTTTGCTACTGGGTTATTCTTCTATTTTATGGAAATCGGCATGGTCGTACGTTCATACAAACATATGTTTGGATGTACGGTTATATGAAGCTGGTATATCTGTGACTGTGGCAGCTTAGTAATGGGCGACACTCGTCAGTTAATGAGCGGCTTGGGACAACTCGCTTTGGCGTGAATTGAACGCTGCAAATTACTGGAATTACGCACTAATGGAGGCGTATTATTGATTACAAAAGAAAAACTAATAAAAAACAAAAACATGTAGAGCAAGAAAATGCACACTCTGCGGTGTGCAGCTGCAATTGCTGTGATAACAAGCTGCAACTTGGCTAAGCCGTCCGACATTGATCCAATTGAATGGTGATCATCGACTCGCTTCGAGTGCCAAGGAAAACGCTTTCATAGAATGTAAAAGGATATGTGCTTAGAAATATTACCGATTATTGCATTGTCATTCAACGGCTGGCATGAAGATATTATTTTCCCAATGGCTGACATTGAAAAACGCGCAGCCTGCTGTCTAAGCATTTCATTCGTGTGCGTATGTGTTGGTTGCAAACCTTCTTACATGTGAGCTCAAGTACTTGCTGCTACCCTCGAGAATAAGCGCGATTGAGGCCTGTATTTGGTAATTATATAAATTTCAGAAATTTCATAAAGTCTTTGGGTGAATGCAGGAGTACATATGTACGTACATATGTGCAATTATAATCCTCAGCCATAAGTCTCACCCCGCTTACCTAGCAGTAATGCACATCTGCCCAAGTGCGTATAATTAAATACTTTTATGTAAGTATGTACATACATATATACAGATGTATGTACGTTTGTGTGTTTTTGCATTGTTGTCGTTGCCTGTTTGCACGCCCAGAGCGTTCTTAATCCACCGACCGCCATCATTTCCATTTCCATTTCCACTTCCAATTCACGTTCCCTAGCCCTGGCTTTAAATCGCTACAACATTTGGTTTCGAGTGTCATGCGGCATGTCTGTCGTCTGTCTGGAACGAATGTTGATCTGTTTGTATTTGTCTAACATTCCCCACCCTCGTTCGAGGCACGTCTATTCAAACCGTCAAACTACGTGTATGCGGACGCATCGATGGCCGCGGAAGCGTTAAGTGCTCATATTGTGTGTATTTATTATATAAGTGTCTGCGCCTATTGTATTTGTACGTTCGCACATATGTAAGTACATAGTCACATATACATATCTGTATGTATCCGGATCGTTTTTAGATGTAAATACACATAATTGTAAATATCACTCGTGTAAATAAATATTACCATCAACCCCCACATTAAATTTAAATGGCATCACAAGGATGTGAATTGAAATGAAGCGAATTGTCCTTATTGTGCCCATACAGTCATTGTGTTGGCTTAAGTATCTCATTATTATCCCTGTGATCCTGTGCAACAACGCTAGCGGCAATAACACTGCCTTTTGTGCTACTGCAAATTTAGACAGTCGATCGCATGATTTGGCATAGTATCACCAACCCCGGCCACAGCAGCTTCGAAGTTACGCTCAGGTACCAGAATTCATCGGATGGCATGGGAAGTGACGCAAGTAAAGAGGACACACCAAACGCACATTTGTACGTACATTTGCGATAGCTAAGCTGTAAGGGATATTACCACTGCCACTGTGCTATGGGAGCGTTCTTCATTTTTGATTCCCGACTGCTTCGCTGACATTAACGAGTCGCCCTTGTGAGCGTCATCCGGCTGCTATTGACGCATAGTAGTTCTGTGAGCATCTTTGAAATGTGACGGTAGGTAAGCGCGCATAAATCCTTGTGCGTAGGTACAGCCTTGCATCAATGAAAATTTCAGTTCTCAGTGTGGTTTTCAGGAGACAATTCTCATATATATATGTACGTATGTGTACCTACTTGTGTATGAACTTAAGTACTCGTGCATATTTCCTTCTTTTGATGCGCTCAATTATGTCTTACTCTGTGTTCCATTCAATTTTTATGTCAATTGCTGCCCATGGGCAGATTGTACAATAAATTGTGTTCGCATCAACCCTCCCGTTCGCTGCCCGCAACGTAGTAATGCTTGCCCATATATTTGTGGTTGCTTCTCCCATGCTTTGCGCTGGCGCGACGATGATTGGTTGGTTGACACTTATCGTTAACAATATGGTGACACAGTCGCAGTTGACAGCGTTGACATGTTGACATTTGTGTCGCTACGCCCTCCGATTGGCAGTCTTGTGACAACCAATGACACTTCAGCATGGCCAAAGGGTGTGTGCGTGTGTACGTGTAGTAAGTGCCTGAATGAGGAAATATTTTGTGTCTTTAATGATTCTGAAGTAATCAATTTTCATAAAGCCGTATTAAATATGTGTGGAGCTAATAATGTGGTATACGTCGTTAATGAGTGCTGTAAGGGCACAATCCTACATATTCGGACAGCGCGTTAATTTGTGCAACGAATTGGGTTGAAAAGTAGGTTTAGACATCGCTTTGTAGTGAGGGAAGTAGTTTCAATCTGCTGTTTTCTCCAGTGCTCCTTGTTTTCAATATAAACGACAAATGTGTCGGGATCAAGGCTTGTGAGTCCTACATAGTGCTTCCCCTAAGGTGCAGGTCTCATATATGAGCAAAAACCTTACCTTCCTTAAAAATAATCTCATGGATTATCTTAAATACTTTAATTCAAAAGCAGTAGCTTTTTAGTTTGAGAAGTTTATGAAACAATTCGTAAAGCGGGTTAATTATGAGAAGAAATTGATTTTGATAGGGAAAAGGTTCTTAAAATAAAATATAAACAATAATTCAATTCAAATAAATTAACCTTGAGTCGGTTAGCCTCGGATATAATTTTATCCAAGCTGAGACTAAATAGTTGTGGGGTTAGAGAGTCCCCCTGTCGTATTGCTACTTTTAGTAGATTTGTCATTCACCATGACTTTTGTTGTACAATCGGTATTGAGGCCAAATAATAATTTGGACAATTCCCGACAGAATCCCCTTCTTTTTTCAATATTTCTAATACACATTCCAGCTTGACTCGATCGAAAGCTTTTGAAGGTCGACAAAACACATACCTTTCGTAAAGATAGGGATCGTTATAGCTATTTTCTTTTAACATGTAACTGTCGAGTCAATTAGGATTATTATGCATGTTTTTCGAAACTGAATATTTTTTTTAAATATATATGTATGTATTCTTTTATGATTTTTCAATCAGTTCGGCTCATTGGGTTCAAATATTCGAAAGGGCTGCCGACTAAAAAATTCAAAGCCTGACATATCCTTAAGCCGAACAGGCTATCAGCTAAATTTATTTGTTAATGCCATTAAATGTCTTGAAGTAGCCACTTTTTATATCAATCGCACGGGCGCGTCTCCACTAATAGGATTCAACACGATCAAAGGATTTTTTCCAAAATTTACCATTCGCTACTTAAAAAGTATTCGTATTATTATAACATTATAGCTCCTTGATGAAAAAGTGCCCGGGACAACCCCCGAGTGACGCTCTAAATCTACTGATTTTAGTTCTGCCTTTGTAGTGACTAATATTCATACCAAATTGTGTTTTCGATTTTTTACAGTTTTTGATGGATCAAATGGAGTTGAATTTGCAATAATGAGCTTGCATTAAAAATTACACCATCGATAACTTTTGAAATGATGTCAAACTTTTTCGGTAATGATTCGCTAAAGAAGACAGTCGCTTACGAACGCTTACATGAACGCTTCAGAAGAGATCGTAAGTCCGTCGAGGATTGCGACGACATCGAAAAACTGATGGAAACATCAATGAAGTGAAAGGAAAGTTGATCAGTCACCGCAAATTAATCATCCGAAAGCTGGCAGGACGTTGGAGTTGATGATTTGGGTTTGTGGCTTGCTGCCATAAAGTACCTGAATTTCATGCAAAAAAGATACCCTGTTGATATCGCCAAAGACAGGATTTCCAAGGCTGAAGCCAACCCAACAATCATCACTCGAATCATTACCGGAGGCGAGATGTGGGTTTATGATTGCGACACGCAACTGAGACATCAGGCGAGTGCGTGGAGAGTTCCGAATGAGCGAATGAAGTAAAACCAAAAATATGACGTCATTTTCAATCAAAAAAGGAAGACGATGCTCACGATTTTTATGGATTATGAAGGTCAGACAGTTAATGGGGACTATTGTTTGGACGTTATGAGACGTAGATTGTAGTGACGTGAAGCAAATCGCCAAAAAAGAAAGGAAAATTTGTGGGAAAACAACTCATGAACTTTGCCATTATTCTATGTGGATTTTTGACCACGAACGAAATTAATATCATTCAACTCGATGGCTGTTACTTTTTGTTTTCTGATATGGCACCCTGCGATTTTTCTTTCTGTTTGATCGAGTCAAAAAATCACGACGGGGAACCACTTGGGCGTTTTAATAATCAAAAGAAGTAATGGAAGAATCGCAGACGGCTATAATGGCTATACCGAAAATAGAGTTCCAAAAATGTTTCGACAGCTGGATCAAACGCTGGCATTAGTGCGTTGTAGTTGATGGGGACGACAATACACTTTGGAGGAATAAACTTGTATTTGCAATTTACTTAAGTGGTATTTTTCTCGCCCTATGCTTATGAGTATTAAATTGTAAATCACCACTGTGTTTGTCCTATACTTGCATTATTACTGTCACTGGCTAGTCTTATTTGTAAGAAAGGTTTACATTTAAATTAAAGGGTAAAATTGAAATTAAGGGTGGGATCCTATTACCGTTTTAGGACGAAACTGTGCAAAGTAAAAGCCCCTATATTCGCTTGTAATGGTCCCTTTTTCGCTATTCGCAAATTTAATTTCTCACCTATTGCCAACGCTCTTGGCTTATCGTCAATTTTTTGGATCTTTTGAAATCTTCCTTAATTTAAGGTATTATTTTGAACTATTCTAAGTTTATTTATGTTGTATAAGCATTATAGTATGCAGAGGTAATGTAATCCGAAGGAACAGAAAAATAAATAAACTAAATAACCTCCTCACCAGTTTGTGGTGCGCTTTAATGCTGTTCTACAAATGCAAGATTCTGCAGTTCTAGGGCGCCTCCGTACGACAGAAGGCTTTGATGAGTGGCTTTCTCATGGCATGAAGTTTACCTTCGCTTACCGCGGGGGCTTTTAGAAGAAAACTATTTCAATGATGGTTCATGTTCCCAGTGGGCGTCAAACTCGGCACCAACCAATTGTAGTTACATACAAATGCACTTGACCATGGCTGCCACTTAGTATTTTACTGCGTATAAATGAATTCAATTTTAAATGTTTTGTGATTTAATTATTGCTTGCTTTGGATTTAAAAAAAACCCTCTTTACCTGTACGCAGAACTTTGTGAGTTGGTGTAAATATGTATAAGTAAGTATCTACTTAAGTGGAAATCCTCTGCGCGCTTCTGTGACTCAAGAGCTCTACTTTAGCGCGTCAAAACGACATGGAGCGGATCGGTGCACAGTTATGACGATGAGCGCGATGTCTTGTGGCTTGTTAATGCAAAATTGCCATAAATAAGCTTGCTTGCAGCGGGAAATAATTCCAAGTTAAATTGTGCAAAACTCGGCGCGTCATGATCGCGTGTTGCAGCTGCATAACTGCTGTCCACACGCCGCTTACTCACTCACTCATTGCTCACGTGCCGCTGCAACTTGTTGCTCACTGCTGGCGTAAATAAGTTGTTGGCGCTTTGTGCCGCTTTTGCTGAATTCGAATAAGTTCTACCAGGTGACTCTATTAAATCAACGCTGCGTGCGAAGCGTTTTGCGTTCTGCGTTTGCATTCTAACCGATCCAGCCGAGTAACTGATCATTGCAGCAGCAATTGCGTCCGTTGTTGCACGAACAGATGCTTTGGCAGCTGCGTCTAAGCGATGTGCCGCATGGCAACCAGTTGCCCAGTTGGCTGGCGGTTGGCGAGTTCGCCCGTGTCGAGTACGCATTTCTAATTATCTGCGTTCCTCTTTTGGTTGTGAGCGCTACCGGCAACACCGGCCACAGTTCGGACTTCAGCACAGAACATACATACTTTCATGGATACGAGTTCACAATCAGCCCTCGTATGTGAGTAAGAGTGCGCTCGACTTGTGTGAAATGAGCTCATCTTAAATTCTAATAATATTTCTAAGAAAGTTCCAACCATTGTTACCCTCATTGTAATACTTTACTTCATTTACTTCTTTTTCGCTTATTAACTTTGTGGTAATTGTGGGTATTGCTATTGCTGCCATTGCTGCTGATGTGTTGTTTTATTTGTGATGCCATATAGTACATTACGCGGCAAGTGGCAAGTGGCAAGTGTAGTGACGGTGAATTGTGCGGCTAAGCAGCGTTCCGCGCAACGCGACCAGTGTAATGACCATTGGCTGCCCAATAACTAACTGGCTGGTGCAGAAGCGACGAAGAGGTAACAGAGGGCGTGCAAGTGGTTGTTGGATGAATGAATGTGCGCACGCGCGCAAGCGTTCATTACGGTTTTTGTCTGTTAATGCTCGTACCCATGAGCTGTGAGCATTGCCCTGTATCTGCTGCTTACGAGTACGCCGATATATTTGTGTATTTACATACAAATGTCTCAGCACACATACAAACATACATATGCATGTATGGGAGCTATTTGTAAGCAGTTGTTGCTGCTACTTGTTAGGGGGGTGCCCTACTCCTGTTAGGTGTGCGGCTGAGCGCAACAGCAGCGGTGGGCCAAAACAGTTTGGACCGGTGGCACAAGCAACTCAAGGGGGAGCAACAGTTTGAGGAAGGAAAAGCAGAAATTAAATCACACCGCACTTACAAGTGACTGGCTTAGGCTTTAGTAGCTACAACAACACTACAATTTGAGTGTGTAGCCATGTATGTATGTATGTATGTAAGTACATAAATACGTTTGCATACTCATAGGTAGATCTCATGGAATGACGGCGTACCATTCGGGCAACTCGTTGTCTATAAGGCGGTAATGTGCAGATCTAGCGGATCTTTTTGGGGGCAGTCATTGCGCATCGGAATATGCAATTAACATTTTTCAAAAGCAAAATAAGAAAAGGCGCAACTAAGTGAACGAGTGCGGTCAATTGCAGTTACAGTTGTTACCCGTTTCGCTTTGGTCGCTACTACTTACTGTACTGCCATCGTTACCAACTGCTGCTTTTGATTATGACGATGGTGACGGTGTCCGCAATGGCGATGGCGATGGCCATGGTGCTGCTAGCGGCGATCGTCCTCAGTGAACACGCGCATAAAATTTTGCTTTAATTAAGCACCGCAAACACAGCAGTTGTTAAGAAGAAGCATTCCATAAGCAACAAGCTACAATCAGCAAATATCCGCTTAGGTATTTCCATCGAAACTCATTCGAAACTTGGCACATTCTTACATACATACATGTGTACACATGCACGAATTCATGTATTATATTTATGTTTATATTTTTATAAGTGACTGCACGCAGAGTTTTGAAAAACTAATAACATTTTGGTATCTCTGATAAAATATTAAAAATAAGACTACAGGTGGCAGTTGGCATTGGCTTTTATTGAAGAAATCAATCTTAGCTGCACTTTCCAAACTTTAAACCACGTTGTCAAACACTAAACTCGACCAAAGTCAGCTAGCCAAACACACAAGTTCGATGGGTGTGGGCTAAAGGGTAGGGAATACAGCACTAATTTCAATATTTACGAATAGCACTGCAATGCTGCATTTAGTAGTTGCTAATGGATCACTCAGACTTTCTTTCTTATACTAGATGGCATAACGGATTTATGATCCCATTATGTCGAAACGTTATTGAAGTTTACATGTCATGAACGGCTAAGCCTCTGATTATAATCGTTCTGCCAGATGGGCGGTGCGTACTTTAATGGATAAATTCAAATCAATATACGAGCATTCTTTATTAGTTGTTTCAGTGGGATACTCATCGGTAGAAGTACTTCGAGAACTTTGCAGTTTTACTTCAAAATTAACCCAGTTAGAAGATTTCACTTTGTTGATAAGAATTGGGAATCTCTCAGGCCACATTCTGCCAAATTTTGCGAAAAAGTTAATGGCACACACTCTAAAAAAATCAAATCAAATCAACTGAATCAACTGGCATCTAGAACTGTAAGGGGGTATGGGGCCTTGAAAACGAAGGGAACGTAGAGCAAAGTCAATGGAGCACTTTTGGACATGTACGTTCAATTCGAGTTATGTGACAGGCGTGATAAGGTCTCCAGATGAAGGATTCATTTTCCACTTTACAACGAACAAATGATGTTTAGAGCAATGTAAGAGTATAAAGACTTATAAAGCCTGTATGTTGCGTCCTACAAGCTCTAATTTATTTATTACACTGCACAACAGCATTTCTGATGATTGGGTTATGATACATGTTTTTGGTCCAATTTTTAATGACAATTTTCCAATCTGTAACTGAAATTCCTGTATCAGCTCTATATGACACATTTGACTTTTTGTAATAAAACACTATAGATTTAAAGATTATTTTATTTTATTGCCTTCTTTAGTTTAAACAAATTTTCTTTTATATGATTTCCTCGCTGAAGTTGAAATCATAGAACTGTTGTTAATGCTCCAACAATAGTGGGCCATCATGTGTGTGTTCCAGTAACCTTGATAGCGTTCCTCCATCGTACGAAGGTCCTGGTGGAATCGCTCGCCCTGTTCTTCGCTGAGATCCCCAAGATTGGCTGGAAAATAGTGAAGAAAAAGTAACTTATTGCTCATATTACATCCAACCCTTTGGAAGTGACCCATTAGTTGTTCGACGTGCTGAGAATAATCAGAACTTTTTTTATTTCCTAAGAAATTTTGAACAAGCCAAACAAACTCATTCCATGCCATTTTCTCAATCACTGTCATTGTGTCTATGAAATTTGAGTCTTTTATTAACGACCTAATCTGTGGCTCGTCAAAAATACCCACTTTTATCTTTTCTGCACTCAATTTTGGAAACTTTTTACACAGGAAAAGAAAACAATTTCCATTTTTGTCAAGAGCTTTAACAAATTGTTTTATAAGCCCCAGTTTTATATGTAACGGAGGTAAAATTATACGATCCCTTGATACTAAAGGTGGGTTTATCACGTTCTGTTGTCCTGGTACTAACGCTTCCCGAGCAGGCCAATCTTTTTTAATCCAATGTTGATTTTTAGCTCTACTATCCCATAAGCAAAGAAAACAGGGAAACTTTGTGTAACCACCTTGTTGGCCTAAAAGAAAGTTTACCATTTTTAAATCGACACATATGACCCAATTGTGTTCCGCATATTTAATTTTGTCTAAAACCAGAGCAATAGTTGTATATTCTTCTTTTACTTTAGTAGAATATGCAATAGGCAATGAGCCCAATTTGTTCCCATTGTGTAAGAGAACACATTTTAAACTCCGTTTTAATGAATCTATAAATAAACGCCACTCACTAGAAACGTAATTTTGTAATCCCATTGCAGCCATTAAACCAGATACATTTTTACATTCTCTTCTGCGATAGTAAGAAATTTTAGTTTCTTTTGTGACTAAGTTTCTTTCTTTTAATCTAGACGCCAAAATTTCTGAACCAGTCTTTGACAGTCCCGGATCTCTAATGAGGTCATTTAAATCATCTTGGTTAAATGGTTTTGGTGTTCCCAGGTCACAATCAAAGTCATTATCGCTGTTGTCTGTTTTTGCCTCAAAATGTAAAGGTTCTTCCTGTGAAGCACCAGGTTGGGGTTCAGATGACATCGTAGGGCTCAAAACACGTCTATGTGCCGATCGTATGGAAGGATATTCCCATTTGCGTAGATTTTTTCGGTTAATGCCAGTTATTTTTACCATACAAAAATAACAGTCGTCGTGGTGGTTCACACGTTCAATCCAGATTATAGCAGTTTCGTATCTAAATTTATACCTTTTCTTATTCGTCCACAAATGTAGAAACTCAACGCACGTTTTGCATACCTTTTGTGGAATCCAAGGCTTATTTTTCATTTCCATTGGGTGACCGAAGTAATTTTTGTACGCCTCATTTACGAAAGATGTCACTTTCAAACGGTTTTTTTGAAACATATACTCTCCGCAAACAAAACAAAAACTATTCCGGTCATTTATACAAACTCGTCTTGACGATGCCATAACAAATAATATTAAGAAAACTTAATATTTGTTTAAATATTCGTCAATTAACACTGAAATATAGTGATTTTTTTGTGATAGCTATAACTCGTAAACAAGAGCTGTTACAAAAAAAATGAGGGTATATTTAGAACCAGCGTTGTCAAATTAGTAAACATCAAGTATCAAAAGTAATTCATCAGACAAAAAGTGCGATTTTGTTTTTTTGTGTTATCATAGTTAATAAATAAATTTATAAACTATTTATTAATAGGGCACCTGGTTACTGAGACCATCAGGGAACTATCCACCAACAGGGAACCATCTGTTGTTAAAGATTATGATGAGTGTATAATATGTATTTTCTTAGCTTAGTGGATTGTGATATTTTCGATGGAGTGTTAATAAACGTTGTGGGATTTCAATGCGTTATTGACAATGTTGATCGTCTCGATTTTATTGCAGTCTAGGGCAGAAGCCATTGGGGTTGATACTTTTGTTAATGGGCAAACTTGCAGCATGTGTTCGGTTTTCAATGGCTTAGAGCATATCGAACATTCCAATAGGCTATTACCATTGTAATAGTGAACAGAGTGGTTCCAACTCTCATTCTGGCTATCTTTATATGTATAATCGTCCCTTGTAAAGTTGATATTATAATTAGGCCTCTTTATTTGCGGGTTGTGTGACCGAAGAAATGAATATGAGGTTCTCCCTTTTTCTAATACCTCCTCTTCTTGAGATTTATAACAGTAATTTGTTATGCTTATTCCATAGTGCATTTCTGTAAAAGGTGATGCCCAGTATTGAGATTTTGGGTTTTAGTCGAGTTTCCAGGCTGCTTAATTTTAGCAAGGTCATGTTACATTTTTGTTTTTTGTTGGTGTGGACTTCACTCAAACTGCTGTTTATTTGTTCTGTTGTGCCTGAAAATACCAAAAAATGTTGTCAGCATATACACCAATAAAGTTTACAAGCGCTAATATAACATACGAAATGACTAGTAAACGTGAAATTTGCGTCAAAAATGACTCTTAAGTCCAATATTTTAATGACCGATCCCAGGCAACAATAAAATAAGATGAGGAGAAAAACATTTGGCCAAAGTAATGGGGTAGCATTTCGGAATATTTAAAAGTAGTTGATTACTAGTACACCATGAAAGAACTTTATTAACCTCATTTTGGAGGATTTGTGAATCGGAGGAGTTTTTTACGCCTTTCAAGTAGACCCAAAGATATTATATTATGCGGAAGATATTATATAGGGTTATTGAATAGGTGCGCTTCAACTTTTTTCCGATAGGGAGGGCGAACGACGCAATATTTTTTATTTTTCGCTTGTCATTTGTAAACTTCATTAGTATACATTTTTTATGAAAATAATCGTTCTGTTGCTGCTACTTTAAGAGCATTACGGCCATTTTACGGTCCATTTAACAAGCCGTCCCGTTTTGGGGTTTTGTGAAGTCATTGGTCTACAGTAACAAGCCGGCGACGATTTGTGAGCTCAGAGCCAATATTGAACGCGAAATTGCTGGAATTTCGGCCGATTTATGCAAAAGAGTGGTCGAAAATTGGGTTCAACGATTGGACTTCGTAAAACGTGCACGCGGTGGTCATGCAAAAGAAATCGAATTTCATACTTAAATGTATATGTTCAAACTCGATAATAAAAAAAAAAATAGTTAAAAAAGTCAAACCGTTTGTGTTTTATTCAAAAAAGTTTAAAAGTTGAAGCGCTCTTACTGAAAAACCCTATACTACATACATACATCCTGAACTTCACTAATGTATGGATTGACTGAAAAACTCGGTGGGTAAAGCCAAATATGTACATTCCGCCTCTCGAGGAAAACTTATCGAGGACGATGAACTGATCGGCACTTAGTTCGAAGTAAAGTTTCACACTGACAGATGCGCAGGCTTCCAGAAGAGACAGCACCTCATAACAAATTTTTAACTTACTGGCAATAAAAGTACGGAGAACAGAGATGGTAATCCATGACAGGAAAACGGAGTTTAAAGGCGACGGATGTATTTCCAATGTTTTTACCGAAGTCACTAACTTACTCACCGTATGTAGTTTATGAAACTCATTTAAAAAAGGAGAAAGTTGGAAAAGTATATCACGTACATTGGTAGGTAGATCGGTGAAATGGTTGAAGTACCAGTCTGGCACTTTCCAAGTAGCACTGTTGATGTAATCGAGAATATTGATGGGATTTAGGTTGAAGCACTAACGCAGACAGTCGAAGAAAGGAGCACCGAGTGACCTTAATCATCTAGCTGCCAAATCCGAACATTTACAAAGAAAGTGTTTAACAGTCGCTTTCTGTGAAAGGTCCCCACAACTTCTACAATGGGGATTAAATGGTAAACCTAACTTTTCCGCATATGTGCCGATAATTCCATGACTCGTAAACTACAAGTTTGGAGTATACATGGCGTGGGGTCTCCACAACATTCTGAGCCCTGCGTCAATTGCACTAGGGCCATGGGGGTTTCGAAATGACGCACGAAGAAATAGGGCTGCATCTCTTATGCGTTTTCCTGAGAAAAAAGTTAACCGGGTAGGATATCTCTGAGACAAATTCAGTTGACCCCTTCCTCGCAAACCCATTAGCAATTTCATGTTTCTGTAAGTTCCTTTTTCCCGGGACCTAGTTCAGAGACATGTTATCTACACATCTAAGATATTTTATCATCTCCTTACATGAGTAGACTATTATCAGAGCCTTGATCGGGACTTGATTATCGGACGAAAATGTTAATATATTTCTTGCTCCCACGTTCCCTAAGCATTTTGCATGCTTGCAGGATCACAAAGACTTATGCCTGGAAAACACTAGCAGTATTCGACAGTTGTAAGGAAATAGACAAACTGGCTGATTTAGGGAAAACCCCTGCTCCGACTTCCGATCTCATCTCGATGGTGTCAGTGAAGACAGAGGTACCAGCATCGGTACAGATCTTCCCCTCGTTCCAATCCTTTCTACTTGGAAAGATTGCCGTGGCACGATCCTCAAACTGCAGTTTGCATATACAGAGTTCTGTACGAAGTTCAGAGAAACTGCCTAAAAATGCTGATATGTCGCTTGAGAGATTGTCTCCACAGCCCAACCTCTTTTAACCTGATTGCACTTTGCGCAGCGATGAAATTAACATAAAGGTCGATGGGATTTGTACGTTGAGCGCGAGAAAATTTATAGTCATAATAATTTAGTAACGTAGCGTATACAATTTCCATAGGGATGATGCACGTTTTGTGCAATCTCAGAATTTAGCTGCTTAAAGAAGTTTCATGTTCAGGGATCGAATGGACCCTATTTCCTCGAGAAGGTGTTGAGAAACGCAACATAAAATTATTCAAAATTTTTTTTATTAGAATATTTAAAGTTAAGTTTTACTCTAATACTCCATTCAGATGGCACCACAGTTAGTTAAGATCATGTGTTGGATTTCCTTCTTTGCGAATGTTATTCATTACCCCAAGGAGCGTTCTTGTCCTGAAAGAGGGGGTTTGAAGAAATTGACCCGACGCTATGCTAAAATGTTATCGAAAGTTTCGTGTAATATTGTGTTCTCTTACCACGGCTCATTCCTTGCTACAGGAAAACATCTGAAATTTTCATACAAATACGTTACGTTATGTGTTACGTCATACGGTGTTAAAGGAAATCAAACTATCGTGGCGACTAGTCCGAATCTTTGCAAAGCTGAAATTCCTTAGAATTGCTAATATGTTTCAATTTACATGCAATGTTGATGCCCGTCAGTATCCACATCAATTAATCGCAAACTGTTTGATGACTTACTTTGTACGATGATTGAATAAATTGACTCATTTGCTGTTTATCAGCTGAATTAGACTTGGCATTCGTCGTGCATTAAAAAATACAATTTTCTTTCGACTAATAGCTCGCACAAAGGAGACACTTGAGCGCATTAAAAATACGAATACAGGCAAGTAGAAGCAACCAGAATAGATGGCTGAATAAATATGTATAAAAAGACATTTAGATTGTTACTCGTATTGCCATCAGCTCGCCGCGCAATTGCCTTACAAAACGTCATAAGAATTAAAAGCAACATCGCTGGTTGAGATAAAAAGTCGGAATTTCGGAACTGACTGGGTCCCCGAAAGCGGAATGGATGGATTGGCATGCGTCATTTGAACATTTATCAGATTAAACCACTTTAAATTAATTAATTTGTGCGCGCGTTCATTTCGATAATCCAATTTCGTGGGCATTTCAATGCGGCTCCCTCTCCTTTTTACTTATTAAAATTTTAATTGAGTAATCGATGTACTGCGACAGGGTGGCGGGGCGCGGGAGTGGCATAAGTGGTAGTTAGGTGCATATGTATGTGTGTGACTGTTTCCGTTGAGTGTCGCACGGGCGCTTTGCTATTGAGATTGCGGCGCCTTGGAGGCACCTGAAGGCTAAACTAATTATTGGTACTGCGTCTCAGAGCTTTCTGAATAACTTCACAGGGTGCCAACATGTTGCCAACCGCAGTCCGCTTCCCCTTATGAATCCGCACTTACTTCCTGTAAATTGTTTATTTGCTCAATGCATAAAAATACATAAAAATTGGAAATTTTATGATTAGCCAAGAATCCGTTGCAGCGATGGTGAAATGGTGCCGCACTTTCTGTTCAGTTGCTGGTGGTTCCTCTTCATCGATTGTACACATTTTTTGGAATCTCATCAACCACGACATCGCCGGCAAAGGGAACACATAGCAGCCACAGCAACATTTGTCCATCGACTCTATGAGGTTGCGGGGAAATTGTTATTGTTACCGTTGATGTTGTTATGGACATGGCTGTGTTTAAGATGTTGTTTTAATTATTTTATTATGTTGCATCAACAAAAACATGCCTCGCGCGCTGCAACATAGCACACATAACAGCAAAAGTCATTGGCCATTCGTTTGGGGCGCTCACCTAATCGCCCATTCGCCTCCTTGCTACTTCAAATGCCTATCCTAAAGGGGTGCGGCAGCGAAGCCTTCCGAGAAGTCGTTTCATGCCCATGTGTGCTTGCACATACACACACACAGGCCTAGGCTCTTGCGTATACCAGCATTGGATTGCATGTTGCATGCAGCATGTTGCATAGCGCATACAGCACATGAATTGCACCAGCATTGCTGTTGTTGCAAACGCTTCAATTATTTTACGAGTTCATTTGGCTGTCGCGTTACCACGGCTGCTATAGCTGCTGTTGCTGCCGTTACTCCTACTCTCGGCTACGGGAGTTGCTAGTTCAGTTGCAAGTTGTAGCCGCCTGCAGCCCATTTCTCGCTAAACTGCGTCGCTGCAACCATCATTTACGCTACCCAAACACCCCAAACTAAATACATTGACATGGCACATGCTGAATGGCGCACACACACATGTACATATGTATGTGTGTATATATGTATGTACATGCAAATGAGTGCTCATTCTTGTTGTTGATTTATTACACATTTTTGTTATTGCTATTGTTGCCGTTTTTATTGTTGTAGCATTGCTCACTTGTTACATCGTTGAAGCGGAAAGAATACAACACCCGCGTAAATATTTCGGAGTCTTCATTATATTGACGAATGTCCCAGTAACTCAGCAACTCAACGAGATCGACAACACCACACCGCAAGCAACTGGAATTTGAGTTTGTCATCGTCGACGGCAATGGCAACGCATCGCTGGCAGCTGTGGCAGCAACAACGTTAGTTGCATCGTTGCGGTTTATGCAACCAACAAGCGCGTATACTTTGCAATATCTAATAATTGGCTGCCAGCCTCCACGCTGTAGTGTTGCAGGTTGCACTGAAGTGTGGCATGTTGTATTTACATTTGCAGGAACTTGCAGGTTTAGTACATCCGTTGAGCCATGTCTGCGTTGCACTAATGAAGTCATGAAGTTTTAGTGCCATTTGCTGCTGCTTAGCAAGTGATTTCTGCTGAGATTTATGCGATTCTCGGGGACCACTTAATGAGCCGCGAAATTTTTTGTGTATCAATCGACACCAAAAGACTTTGTTGAGAAAATCTTTGGTACGCAGAAGAATTTTTTATTTGGTACGTTGGCTTAAGTTAGGGTGATCGTATACAAAACGTTCAAAATGACGGAAAGGAAATGTTTTTTTGTTTGGTTTCTTTCACTCATTTCCGCTGCTTCTAACAACAGATCATCGAATGTTCTCAAAATAAGGACAGAGGGTCCCTGAATCATTATTTGCTAGGTATGGCGCTGCTTTCGTAAAGATCTTTACCGTCGTCGTTCTATCGACGTGTCGAAAATATTTTAAATACTTCTAATTACTAATTCCAGTCTAACAATTTTTTGGATACGTTTTGATAAGAATTTATACCTTTAGAATTTTAGTGTTCCCATGTAATTTTGTTCCCAGATAATCTGAAACTTACAAAAGTTAAATGTGGCGTTGGTGTATAAATAATTCGTTTGGACCTCGTTCATATTTGATGTTTTTTAACATCCCCTTAATGTTCTAAAACAAACAAAATATGAATAATAAAACAAAAGGCTTTTTTCTAATGAAAACAAAATACATCGGAACCACAATGCCAAAAGACAATCACAACTAAAAAAAAATTATAATTTGATTTCGACTCGCTTGTTTCGATCAAATTTACTCGATGATTCTGAAATTCCCAAAGCTCACCCAGCCCTCTCTGCGCGATATTTTCTTTGATGCGATTTGGAATCACATTATAAAGGTTTTGAATATAAAATTTTACTCAACAAACAACTCTCGGGTGCGATACGCCCAAAATCCGGAGCAAAACAAGGATGCCTCATGTCGCCATTGTTATTTCTTATAGCCTCGACGATGAACATAGCGCAGATGACATAGCGCTTTCGTCCGTGAAGATATCAGATCTGCAAAGGAAATAAATAAATAAATAAGTTTTTCGAAAATTGTTTCCACCGTAGAGTTTGAGTATTTATAGATACAATGTAAACATAAAGGGTTTTCCAAAAAGAGGTGTTATTGGAGATCTTTTCCCATAAAAGATCAATGGTTTCGTTGCTTGTGTGGCACGTAGCGCCATCTTGTTGAAAATAAACGTTGTCCAGATCAATACCATCCATTTCCGCCCATAAAAAGTCGTAAATCATCTCTCGATAGCGCTAACCATTCACCGTAACTGTTGCTCCAGCTTCATTTTCGAAAAATTAAGGCCCAATGACTTCGCCGGACCATAAACCGCACCAAACAGTCACACGTTGAGGATAGAGAGACTTTTCCACGGAGGTAGAAATGGGCCTCATCACATAAGATGAGTTTTCAATGGAATTCCGGATCATTTACATGCATTTCAACGATACAATCAGCAAAGACACGACGTTGTTGATGATCGGCTTGAGTTCTTGGGTTAATTGGACTTTATAAGCCTTAAGACCCAAATCTTTATGCTAAATAGGGTGTAATGACGTTTGTGGAATGCCTAATTCCAAAGAACGACGAGAAATGGACAAACCTGGGTTTTCTTCGACACTTTCGGTAACAACAGCAACATTTTCGATTTTCGGCTGTTCTTGAGCGACGTGCACGGGTTTTATTCTTCTCATCACTAACTTGTCCTAACAGCTCGAATTTTTTCACCAATTTCTGTGTTGCGGTCCGACAAGGTGCCCCAAAAATGTTCGAGTTTTACGAACCGTCTCTGCCAAATTTTCACCTTTTTTATAGTAAATTTCAATGCGTTAGTTTCTACCGAAATAGGGGGCTATTCAAAATAACACCTGCAATTGGAAAACCCTTTATTTCTTATAAAGATCTGCTGAGCCATTCAACCGCCCGTGTGACACCGTACGTCTTAAATACACTCCCTCTCACATATTAAGTCCAACTTTCTTCTTTTGTTTCTGTGTCAAATTTCTTTTCAGAGTCGTAAAAAAAAATTTGTTATTCCAATACTTTAATTATGTTCTAAGAAAAGTGATTGCCAGAAAATGCCTCCTAGTAACAGAAGCTTTCAGCTGAAATATTTAGTTGTATCTTAAAACATTTTTTGCCTCCAGAACTGTTTCCGTATTCTGTTCCTCCAAATGCGACGTGCGTGCT
This sequence comes from Anastrepha ludens, assembly GCF_028408465.1. Taxonomy (NCBI): domain Eukaryota; kingdom Metazoa; phylum Arthropoda; class Insecta; order Diptera; family Tephritidae; genus Anastrepha; species Anastrepha ludens. Next base: position 2,456,405 of record NC_071499.1, on the reverse strand, counting down.
AAGGTAGCAGGTGGATTTTCCATACTTCTGTGGGTTCTACTTGGGGACTGTATTTTTCACGGACTTAAATTCATATTTTTCTCGAAAAACGTAGATCTTAAAAAACGTTGAGTACATCTATGCGTTACAAGCTTAAGGAAGATCTGGTGAGCTTCACGTGTAAGTGGACCAGATACTCTATAGCATGAGACCTCTTCTAACCTGAAGAGCAGACGCGTTTTGCAGCCACTCGCTGCAAGCTTCAAGAGGCCTTTAGATTGTATAAGTCAATATAAAGTCAGTTAAGTTATTAAAAAATAATACAGTTTTTAAAATTTTTGAATTCACATTTTACAAGCCTTACTCTGTTTCTTTCTAAAGGTTAAGTATAATATTTTTCCCCATCCAGTTTATTAGGTTTTGTTTATCACTATCAAAGCCTACTTTTTTCCGACCCGTTTTTCGGGTTGTGTTTTAGCTTTCACGTGAGGAAAATTGTTTGTGGGTGTGTGCGCATGTTGTTGGTAGTTTATTGAGGGTATCAACTAATATATTAACTTATATGCAACTTCCCCTCTCGATAGCTCTGACCATGCCTCTTACGCGGATTGGGTACCTCGTCTTCAGCTGTGGTTGCTCAGGTTCCCAAGTGTGCCACGTGGACGTTAGAGTAGGATTTCTGCTTATATAATGCTGATAGCTGCTTCCACAGATTTCTGAAAGCCCCTTATACTCCAGGCACAACGCTCTATTCGGAAAGATGAAAGATTTAAATCCATTTGAACGTCGTCAAAATCTACTTTAAGTAATCAACATAAAAACATTTTTTTTAATTTTATCGGGAAAAGGTGTTTGAAAGCTAATAATTTTTATAATTTAAAAATCTATCCTTGTGATAGCGAATAAACGAATCTAAGAAATAAGAATGGTGCATAAGGACAGACAGATGTACGATGATTAGCTTCAACGCTTAGTATTTCAGAAATGTTAGCCTAGGTTTTTTTTCAGTAATTTCAACTTTTTTCCCAGCATTATTTTATAATTTTTTTAATCCAACTTCGGAGTTATTTCTTAGAAGCACATGCCCTACGTCGAGCTTACGCATCGTTAATTTCAGGGGTAAAAACACGAAAGCAAACTGCATAATTTGTGTGTTTTGGCCGGCAACATTTTAAGTTTTTATTGCTCATTGGGCTTAATGAAATGTAGCCGAAAGGTAGGTAGGTCAATATTTATTTGTGAGCCTTTTTAATTTCATAATGAATGACCAGATATATGCAAAACTCCGGGCAAAAGAAATAATGCATTAAAATTTTGCTTTCATAATAAGTTTCCATAAATGTGAAAGTGACGATTGTGTTGCCAACGATCACCATCCTCTACCGATTAATAATTAACTGAATGATTAGAAATATTTGTTAAAAATCACTCAGTTCTCACGGCACTGTATTTGGAAGGGAAATTTTTTTAACTGCCCGTCTTTATTCTATATGACAGTAAGTATGTTAGTTAATATATCAGTTCAATCCACCAATTTTTAAATATTTACATTTTTCATACTACATTTACAAATATTTACCTTTTATTTAAAAATCCATATGCACGGCCTGGGGCTTACCTCCTTTACTTAATGAATTATAATTATATGAGTGAAGTCGCAAAAGTCACCTAAAATGTAACAGATAATTACACTACTTCAATGAGACGGAAATGATCTCAAAGAGCCAAAGGTCTATTAAAGACACAATACATATAAACCCATACATATGCATATACGTATATGAGAACATGAGTACGCAACCATATCCTCAGGCAAACTAAATAGCTATTAAGAAATGCTTAGAATCCACTTGAAATGCAAATTCATCGTCCAAAATACAAATTTAAATTTTTTTGTCTTTCAAATTTTAGTATATAATTTTCAACATCTAAACAACAGCTCTGCAGTACATCCAAATCTAATAAACCGGCACTAAAAAGACAAATAACGAAAAAATGGAGTAAAAAATCGATTTTAAATTTCCAATTTCCGTTTCAAATGCGTATTCATCGCGTTTTTGTGTTTTCATATTCAGTCGTCCCATTAAATACTCCATCAGACCAAAGCAACACGAACTATAATAAATCCCAAATTACACAGACGCAAATACGAGATGAGGCAAGTAAGCCCAGAGTTAAGGAGACGAACAACTAAAATACATCACATACTCGCACACATACACACCTAAACATATACTTTTTTTCTGGCCAAACAGACAAACTGACCGACCAGCAGACTAGTAGACGACGGGTAAACTGCGGGGCGGCCAGGTCGGATAACAAAACGACACAATCATCGTCGCCGCTGTCGCCACAGTCTGCGCAGACGTCGCTCTTCTAATATGTTAGGCTGAGGGGCAAAGAAATTAATAATTCAAATTTATGAAAAACGGAAAGAAGCGCCCAAAAAATCACAATTCACCACACACAAGAAGTTTTTACTAAAGTGAAGCAAAAATAAAGAATAACAATAAGGACAACAACAATGAGAACAATGACAACAACAAAAGCAAAGGCAATGTGTATGCAAACAAAATATCGAGAGTTTTAAGACAACTTGCCGAAGAATTAAAGAAATAACCAGAACTGATCGCGCTGCTTGGAGCGGCCAACATAATTTATAGCGTAAAATCGAAAATTTGTTTGTTGGTCATTGTTGGCGGCTTTAAACGACGCTCCACTTTTCATTGTCGGCTGCTGAGTTGGCGCGCGGTTGGTAGAAGCCATCTGCCGTTTGATTTCCTGGTCATTGGTGGTTGAACGTTGGCCGCGGACTGTGGGATATGTCGTCGGCTTGAATTCTGCTTGTACGATCGTTCTTGAGTTGGTACAGTTGCTGTAACTCGAGTTTTCTCAAGCACAAATCATGAATGAATGCTTCGGTTAATGGCGCGAAGGACAAATGAGCGAGGGAAGATAGCTGGTCTGGTGTCAAGGCATTCGACATGCAAATGGAGTAAATATGAATGAGGCGAATTCATGAATGGAGATGATAGTTAAAGAGCGGTTGAGAGGGAAATGTGGTGGGGAGCTTAGCTTAAAATGGTATTTATATGTTGACGCTTATTTCATTTATGATAAGGTCTGATCTTTTGAAGGAAGACTTGAAAAATATCAACGAAATTTGCCAAGAGATATCCGAAACTTATTAAAACGTTGCATTGTTTATTATAAGAACAAAGAATGCGATGACACCAACAACGATGAAAATAGTGCTGTTTTAATTCTTTAACTAATATTAAAAGAATCTAAATTTATCTTTGATTTAAGGACTATTAATTTTTTTATCAGACACAATATCAATGTAAAGAGATATGCATTTGGTTTTGGAAATCTGATGAAGCTTGATAGCTTTGGTTGTATGTCTGATACTCTTATGAGGTTTGGTATAAGTGCTGCTTTTGTGAATTAAAATTGGTGTGTGTTTTTCTCAAATTTGATGCAAGCAATCACTGTTTTTTCCATTCATTGTTCCTTGCAGACTTAAAGATCGGTGATTAATTTTCTTAGAATACCTTAGAATACCCGTAAATTCTTTATTGAGTATGTGACCGAGCTCTTCCTCCTTTTTTTGGTGTTCGTCTTGATGTTTTCCACAAATGGAGAGACCTACAGTTTTATGTCGACTCCGAACAGCAGACGATTTTTTATGAACAGCTTTTTTTCATTTCCTAGAACATGTGACGCTTTTATTCCTTGCCACATTCGGTATGGTACCTACCCGAACTCCAATTCAGTAGATAGTTGTGCACATTCACCTCTGCTGGGCAATTTAAAAGACACCATTGGATACCATTGCAAGAGCTATTTGCAGTCATCGTTTAGCTTATGCGACGCTTGCAATCACATGATTACCGGTGTGCTCCTATCTGTTATTATATAATTTCCAATACACACACATAACTCTACGTCCTCACGCAAGTGTGCTCCATGTGAGAATAAAAACAGGCAGTGCCTGCGAGCTTTTCGAAAGGACAGAAAATTGGTTTCACGGCGACTGACTATCTTAATTATATACCGCGGGGCAGGAGTTATTTGCGACTGGACTGCAATGACGAAGACTCAGCGCTGCGTCAGCGCTGTACCTATTGCGTTGTGATGCGATGCGATGCGACGAGGCGCGATAGGATGTGCGTTGTGGCACGCCGGTGATATGTGGTTCCAATTTAAGAAATTTTCACAGAGATTTCGTGTAGTTCCTACCGCAATGACCTAAACGGCTGCTGGCAATATGAGTGATGCTGCCGTTTTTTTCTGTTTTTCTGCTTGCTGACGCTCTGCAAAAGTCGAAGGTGCACAATTTTATGTCCCATCAACATAGCAACATCATCATCGTAATCATCGCATTCGCATTCACCTTCGCCATTACTACCGTCAGCTCCATAGCCAATTTTGTCGTCACTGAGGCTGTCGTTGTGATGCCATTTGAATGGCAGCGGTACAAATAGCAAGGACAACGTCCACAGCTATTGCTTCGAACCACTGGCCATCGGTGGCAGCAGCAGGCAGGCGAGCAGCAGCTTCTTTTTTGACTTTTGTCATAAAGGCCGACATTGAATTGAATTGCTGCACAACGAATCAATATGACTGAATTATTGCTGGCTATGGTGGATTATACCCGCCAAGCTGACCAGCTGACCAGCTAACTAACAACATTCAAGAAACTCTCTAGTTAACTTTTGGGTATGCAAGAAAAGTAAGCTTAAGCTCGTTATTGCATAATCTGGTCACCTTGTGATCGTCTGAGAACGGCCACTGAAGCTCGCTTACGCCCTTTGCGGGTTAAGCGTAATTTGAGTGTCGTCATCTCCGTACGATTATATGCCAGTCTGTGTTGAATGCACGGCTCGTCAAATGTGTAGCCGCCTCCTAAATGAACCTGTGCTTCATTATCACGCAGGAATCTGAGCAACAAAGATTTTGTGGGGACAAAACAAAACCGGCTACACAACAAACACATACATCCACAAGCACATAAGCACATACATAAATTTGTGTAAAGCGCGGGCGCTAACTTCGACCAGAGGTGGTCATTGGCAGTTGGAAATTGCAATTCATTAAAGAAAGATGCGCGCATTTTATGTTCTGTATTGTTTCGTCCCGATATCTCAGAGTTTTTTATTTTCAAGAAGGGTCACACACACACATACCCGGAGGTTCGCTGCGCAGTCATATTAAAAATATGTACATACCAAAAGATGTGTTAGTGTGTACATTTAGGTGTCCACCCCTTTAGTCTGGAATTCCGTTGTTGTATTTTGGCCACTCGACCGCTTTTATAGCCGCAAGGGTAACACCCACTGCAGACCCTTATCGTTTTTGCTGACGCTGTCCCTGCCGTTGTCGCTTCCATTGCCATTGCTGCTGGTGTTCCTATTGCTATTTTTGTTGTTGTTATACTTCTTTTTATTATTATTGTTGTGGTTGACGTCCGGTTGCCACGCACACCAAATCGAAATTCATTAAGTCACTCAAGACGCGTCGCGTTGCGTTCTGTGCCGGGTCATTGCAATACTAAGAGCCATAAAAGGCTTCACTCTCGGCCATTTGTCGTTCGCTTCTTCATTCTAATTGCCTTTTCTGATTTTTTGCTTTTCGCTTCGCGTAGACAACTCAAAAGGCAAACAAATGAAATCGGCCACTGATTTTAATGGATTTTTAACAAAAATAAAAACAGATCTCAAATGCAACACTTCAAAGCGCACGTCTTTTTTGAGTTGCACACACACACATACATATGTGTGTGCACGCACACATGAGTAGGCTGATTGCTGGCTAACTGATTGCTTACCAAGGCTCAAAAGTTGAAAAGTTTATTCCGACAAACTCGTTCGTTTGTTGACTTCAGCTTTTTCGAATTTCATTTACTAATTTATTTTGTTGTTCTGTTGAAAATTAGTTTCATGAACTTAAAAACCGCCCAATCAGTCGGCGAGTGCTGGTAATAAAATATGGTGGGATTTTTAATTTGCATGTATGTTGCAACATACAAACATACATACATACATATGTACGATCATACAAAGTTTCATTATTTTGATTGCCTGGAAGCAGAAGACATTCCCAATGTTTTTATACGTAACTGTTAATATACATATGTACATACACACATAACATTAGAAGGAGTTCTATTGCGCAAGCTCAAGCGTGACATGTCCTTACAAACTGGCTAAATTCTAATTCTCAGCGCTAAATCTACGTCGCTCAGTAAGGTTGATATTCGTTCAGAAAATTTTGTTATACTAATATATTTGCATTCCCGTTTGCATTAGTACAATACAGCATACTAATCTTGTTATAGCAGCAGTTGTTTGCAACAGCTTTGTTTGATCGAGTTGGATATAAAAGTACGCATATAGTAAACTTAAAGCAAAATTGCCGTAGTGATGAACAAAATTGACCTGTCTTTCCTTCCAAAAGATAACTTGAGTAAAAATTAGATATCTTAGTGAAACTTCGCACTTAGCTAAGCTTAAGGAGACTAGGTATCAAAACTTGGAGAAATCCATAAACATTAATAACACCACCTAGCTCATATATATCTGAAATTTTCAATTTTCAATACGAAAAATTCTAAATTTTTGTAACTAATTTGGTGTATCAAAAAAATTAATATATACAGGTGTGCTCAAAAGAATCAGAGTCTAATACCTACGAATTCAATTACAATTTTTAGCATGTAAGAGCATGTACAAAATGCACTCTTCTAGCGGGGTTCCAAAGTAATGTACGAAGTATTATATTGAAGTATTTGCTATGATAGTATTTTTACACATTCTTTTCTGTGTGAAACTTGTTTCAGTGCTGTTCCAAAAAATAGGAGTGTGAGTTACAAACTATTATAAACAATTTATTAATTAACATTTTGTTTAAAACAATCTACGCACAGACATAACAAAACAAAAACTTCTAAGTATAAGAAAACAAATTAGATAAGAATGAGTAAAATTTGAGCATTTCGCTTTTGTTTTTAATTTTTAATAGTGGGTCGAAGAAAACACTGCAGCGAAGAAGGGCGTCAAACCATTGAAACTATTCGAGAAAAATGCCCTTTCATATAAAGATACAGCCGTAAAACGTGGTCACAAACGCAAAACAACCAGAGAAGACGATAGACATATGTATACTTCTTCTTCTTAATTGGCGCGATAACCGCTTACGCGATTTTGGCCGAGCTTAACAAAGCGCGCCAGTCGTTTCTTTCTTGTGCTAACCGGCGCCAATTGGACACACCAAGTGAAGCCAAGTCCTTCTCCACCTGATCTTTCCAACGCAGAGGAGGCTTTCCTCTTCCTCTGCTACCACCAGCTGGTACCGCATCGAATACTTTCAAAGCCGGAGCGTTTGTATCCATTCGGACGACATGACCCAGCCAACGTAGCCGCTGGATCTTTATTCGCTGCGCTATGTCTATGTCGCCGTAAAGCTCATACAGCTCATCGTTCCATCGCCTGCGATATTCGCCGTTGCCAACGTACAAAGGTCCAAAAATCTTACGCAGAATCTTTCTCTCGAACACTCCAAGCGTCGCTTCATCGGATGTTGTCATCGTCCACGCTTCTGCGCCATACGTTAGGACGGGCATGATGAGAGTCTTGTAGAGTGTTAGTTTTGTTCGTCGAGAGAGGACTTTACTGCTCAGTTGCCTACTTAGTCCAAAGTAGCACTTGTTGGCAAGAGAGATTCTACGTTGGATTTCAAGGCTGACATTGTTATCGGTGTTAATGCTGGTTCCTAAATAGACGAAGTCTTTTACAACCTCGAAATTATAACTGTCTACAGTGACGTGGGTGCCGATACGCGAGTGCGCCGACTGTTTGTTTGAAGACAGGAGGTACTTCGTTTTGTCCTCGTTCACCACCAGACCCATTCGCTTTGCCTCTTTGTCCAGTTTGGAGAAGGCAGAACTAACAGCGCGGTTGTTAAGGAAGATGATGTCAATATCATCGGCATACGCCAGCAATTGTACGCTCTTATAAAAAATTGTGCCTGAGCGATTAAGTTCTGCGGCTTGCTAGAACCTTATAGGCGATATTTAGAAGACTAATCCCGCGGTAATTTTTTTTTTTTTTTTTTTTTTTTTTTTTATTAACGCATCTTAAAGTATAGGCAGAATAACGTTTAGAAATTACAACTAGTACAACGGAATAAAGATACTAACGAGCAATTTTTATTGAACATATATATTAAAAAAGGAAAAAACTAGATGCCTCAATATTCATAAATTCATTATGAATGTATAAATATATAAGGTACAGCTGCTACTGGGTGCCCATCTGGTCTAAAACTGTTTTACGCTTGAGCCGCCGACGATGAGTATTTGGCTGAAGCAAAGCCAATGCTTCAGCGTTGACATGTGTACTTAAACGTTGTCTGTGAGCCATGGCGTACTTTTTCGCCACGTCAGTGATGGGTAAGATACCAAGATCACGATGGAGGTCGAGATTTCTCACATAGTATGGAGCATTGACGATGTTGCGCAACACTTTATTTTGGAATCGTTGGATAACAGTCATGCAAGATTCGCTTGAGCATCCCCATAGCTGAATGCCATACGTCCAGACCGGTTTGAGTATTTGATTATATAGCAGTCGTTTGTTGTTCGTTGACAGAATAGAGTGTCTGCCAATATGATAAAGAAGGTTTTTTGTTTTTAATTCCAGCTCTTTACGCTTTTTCTTGACATGCGCCCTCCAACGCAGTTTAGCATCAAGGGTTATACCAAGATATTTTGCCTCGTTGACGTACGGTATATTTACGCTGTTTATGTAGACTGGCTTGTAAATTGTTTTTTTCAGGCCGAATACAATGTGAACTGATTTGGAGTTATTTAATTTGATACGCCATTTTTTCGCCCATGTTGCAATAGAACTCACCGCTGATTGCAATTTCGTCGTTGTAGTCTCTATCACTTCTCCAACTGCTAGGATAGCCGTGTCATCTGCAAAGGTTGCGGTAACGTGTTGCTCGTGAACCGGTAAGTCATACGTATACAAGAGGTACAAGAGAGGGCCTAGGATGCTTCCTTGAGGTACCCCCGCGCGTGCTTTTTGCAGTGAGGAATAGGCGTTGTCAAGTCTGACACGAAAGTATCTGCCATCAAGGTAGGAAGAAAGGATTTCGCAATAATTCCTGGGCAAAATCAATTTTAGTTTGTGGAGTAAGCCCGTATGCCAAACTTTGTCAAACGCCTGCGAGACGTCAAGGAACACCGCTGCGCAAACTTTGTTTTCCTCTATCGCGCACTCTATGGTTCTAACAACTCTGTGAACTTGGTCGATAGTGGAGTGATTTTTTCGAAAGCCAAATTGGTGCGTTGGAATAACTCTAATTGGCGGTAATTGGCACAAATTGAAGGATCGCCCTTCTTATGGATTGGGCAGAGCACACTTAAATTCCAATCGGCAGGCATGCTTTCATCCGACCATATTTTGCATAGAAGCTGATGCATTCACCATACCAGCTCCTCGCCGCCATGTTTGAATAACTCACCCGGCAGTCCGTCGGCGCCCGCGGCTTTGTTGTTCTTTAGCCGCGTTATCGCTATTCTCACCTCGTCATGATCGGGTAGAGGAACGACAATTCCGTCGTCAACGATTGGGATATCGGGATCTTCACATTCTCGGTGACATGCGCAGCTGTCACTGTTTAATAGGTTCGAGAAGTGTTCCCTCCATAATTTAAGATTGTTCTGTACGTCAGTCACCAGATCGCCGTCTTTGTTCTTACAGGAAAACGCCCCGGTCTTAAAACCTTCTCTAAGCCGCCGAACTTTCTGGTAGAATTTTCGGGCGTTGTTCCTACTGGCCAGCATCTCAAGCTCCTCGCACTCACGTATTTCGCCCTCTCGTTTCTTCTGTCGGATAATACGTCTCTCTTCCTTTTTCAGCTCTCTGTAGCGATCCCACGTGGCTCGCGTTGCGCCCGATCGCAGCGTGGCTCTATAGGCGGCATCTTTTCTTTCTGCGGCAGCATGACATCCTCGTCGTACCAATTGTTTTTTCGGGCTCGCCGGAATCCGATTTCTTCTTCGGCGGCGGTACGTAGGGAACGAGAAATGTTGCTCCATTGCTCGCGCATGCCGGTTTGTTGGGCAGTGCTCTCCGAGAGCAGGAGTGAGAGTCGAGTGGCGAATCTTCTGGCTGTCTGTTGTGATTGCAGCTTTTCGATGTCGAACATTCTTTGCGTAGGTAGATGCACGTTTTTTGCTGCACAGAGGCGTGTGCGCAGTTTGGCTGCAACAAGGTAATGATCCGAGTCGATGTTGGCTCCTCGGATCGTACGTACATCTAATACACTAGAAGCGTGTCTTCCATCTATCACAACATGATCGATCTGGTTTCGCGTTTTTCGATCAGGAGACAGCCAGGTAGCTTGGTGTATCTTTTTATGCTGGAATCTGGTGCTGCAGACTACCATGTTTCGGGCCCCGGCGAAGTCGATCAGCCTCTGTCCGTTACCGGATGTTTCGTTGTGCATCTCTTGGATGGCAGTGATGTCAGCCTTTACTCTCACGAGGACATCAACCAGCCGGGCAGAGGCACCTTCCCCATTAAGGGACCTGACATTCCAGGTGCATGCCCTCAAATCGTATTCCTTATTTCGTTTGCAGGGGTCGTCATCAGTGTTGGAAGTTCTCATCCGAGGCTTTGTTGCTGTTTTCATTGAGGGGGCTTTTTAAGTGGCGGGTCCCAAACCCAGCGCACAACCAGCTATGCTGGGATGCTTCGCCTTCTCACGTTAGCTCACTCCCGAACGGGTGTTCGGAAGCTAACCAGAGGATACGTGGGCTAATCCCGGACGTTGTGAGCTGCTTGGACCATATGTAGAAGAATCGTCCTGGCCACTCCCAAGTGAATGGCGATCAGTAACTTTCCCCACTTGCGTGGACTTCTACACATGGAACCATCCTCCGACATATGTATACTCCGAGTCTCTAAAAAGAACCTACAGCGTCATCTGTAGAAATAAATAAAGGTTTTACATTTTAATGTAATTGGCGAAGCAGTTCGCGGACACTTATTGGATCACAAGGTGAAAGGTGCTGATGATTGATGGGGTTTAGTTTGGCGCACTGCCCCAGGCTGTTGAAGAAAGACCTTAGTCGTCTAGCTGCCAAACCCGGACATTTACACAGAAAGTACTCAACAGTCTCCTTCTCTGAAAGATCCCCACAGCTTCTGTAATGGGGGGTTAAATGGTAGTCGTAGCTTTTCCGTGTGTGTGCTGATCATCCAGTGACCGGTAAACACAGTTACGAGTTTGGAAATTGAATGGCGAGGAGTCCAAAGGACTTTCTGAGTCCTTCGCATATTGTACTGGGGCCGTATATTGTGTAGTTCCCCTTTAACAACTGTATGGGGGTTGCCGTTGATCGGGTAGGAGGTCTCTGAGGCCAACTCTGTTCCCTTCCTGGCAAGCTCATCAGAAATTTCATTTCCCCCTATGTTCCTATGTTCTGGAACCCAGATCAGAGAAATGTTATCTGCACACCCAAGAGATTTGATCTCCTCCTTACAGGAGTTTATTTACTTCATTTCGCACCTTGGCGTCGTCAGTGCCTTGATCGCGACTTGACTATCGGAGAAAATGTTAATATCTCCCTCTCTCCCACGGTCCCTAAGCATTTTGCATGCTGGCAGGATCGCAAAGAGTTCTGCTTGAAAAAACTAGCAGTGTTCGGCAATTTAATGGAGATAGATGAATTGGCTTATTTTGCGAAAACCCCTGCTCCGACTCCCGATTCCATCTTGGAACCGTCAGTGAAGACTGAGGTGCAAGCTTCTGGGTAGATTTTCCCTTCGATCCAATCCTGCCTATTTGGAAAGATGGCTAAAGGAAAAATGGAAAAATATTTTGTGGGCGGATGAAACTAAGTCGATTCTATTTGGAGCAACTGGATGTAGACAGTGGAATGGTGAATATAATCCATAAAAGACGGTAAAGACAGTGCGAAAGTGATGGTGCACAATAACTTACCAACTGTTGTACGAGGGTCGTTTGAAAAGTCCGTGCAAAGTGAGAGAGACGGTGCTATTGGCGAGTGTCGAGGTTAAGTTTACTTAGTTTCAGTCAGATCGGCCTATTTCTTTATCTTTGGCATTCGTTTAAATCGAGCAAGTCGAGTGATTTTCATTTTTCATAAAGAAAACGCACCACCTTACGCCTCAGTAGTTTTAGTCTAACACATGGGCGGATCCAATAGGGAAAACACGTTTTTGTCTGTTAAACATTAGCATTATTCATCAAAGTAATTTCCATTAAGAACAACTTTTGTAGAACTATTTATCTTTTGACTCAAATTAGGTCTCAGTTTCAGTGATAACCTCTTCTTTCGAACGAAATTTCTTACCGGTGAGCATTTTTTTTTTAGGTCTGCGAACAGCCAGCAACCGCTGGGGCCAAATCTTGCGAATATGGTGGATATGGGAGCAATTCGAAGCTCAATACATGTAGTTTCGCCATTGTTCAGAATTGCGCTGTGCATCATCGGTGTCTCTACGACCACGTTTGAAGTCAGCAAACCATCGTTTTATTGTTGTTTCTGCCATTCTGGCATTTTTGATTTTAAACAAAATGTCGGTAAAAAAATTGACCGGCATGTTAGTAGTCGCAGCATCGCCCGGAGCTGAAGATCGACCATTAAACAGTTTTAAACCATTTACGCAAAAATAATGGAATTATTTTTCCAAAAACTAATACTACATAAAAATACCACATACTTTTCTTGTGCAACATAGTAAATGTTTTGGCACACACATGAATTTAGTGTTAATATGTATCCATTAAGCAAATGATAAGTGAATAAAAACAAAAAAAAAATCGGCAAGTTAAATATTTGAAACCCAATTTCAATTATCTTTACATACCTCTATGAAATGGAAATTTCTTTTAAGTCTAACAAATTAACAACTTGATTTGTAATTGGAATAATTTAGAACTCCTAAGACTTTCTCGTTCTGCGTTTGATTTCACCTGAATTCTTACAACTCCGTTGATGCAAGTGCTGTTGCACAAAAGTTTATCTTGAAATCACCCTGAATTAGTCCATTCTTCTCGTATGAGATGTAGGTTTGTGTGTATGGATATGGTCGAGATTTAAGTATTTTACACTCATTAAAATTTCGTCGTACCATTATCACCTCATGAGTGCTAATGCCTGTGGCAATAAAACTGCAAGCAGAAATGGAAAAAGCTTCACATTGTTATTATTATTAACACAATTTTCCAAGTACCACAAAATTTTCCCAAAATAATTTGTTTACAAAATTCTATGTCTAGGAGTTGTTTCTGTCTTTTTTCGTTGTTTTTTCTAAATTAAATGTTTACTTAATGAAAAAATAAAAATTACGTAGGTGCTAAGCGCGAAACTGACGCTGTCAGTTGTTGGTTGTCGGCTGTTGACTATCGGTTGTCGAATTCGACTGTACGCCACTGCTACGGCTGGTGGGTATTGTCCATAAGTCGGATAAAAAATCGCATTTGAATGTCTGTATTTACCTCCCTCCTTGGATAATTGTCTAAAAATACCTGTATTACCCGCAAATGAAAGCGCTTTCGGGGCGTGTTTCTCACCAGCAACGTCTACGCGCCAACCGCACCAATTGATTTGTGGTGTGTGTGACTTTTTGTTTAGTTCCAGGTTAAATGAGTCCACACAACAAGTTCCAAAAATTTGCGTCGCGCCGGGTATGTTTGTGTGCTTATGCGCTTATGTGCGAATGTATCGGAAAAGTTTGGCAACTTCCAAAGTACAGAGAAATCTCAAAGAATATCAAACTGTGATTGCGTAAATGGCCAAATCTCCAGCGTTGATGCGAACAACAGCACACCCGTTTCCACAGTTTACTTTGGTACTTTGGGGATGGCGAGTTAAAGATTGTTTTTCTCAATCCTCAGATAAAAGTAAGAAGTTTATGTCTTTCACAGCATAGCGCTCTTAGTCACTGTCAGCAGCAAATCTTACATTTTATATTAGGCAACACAATAAATTCGGATGGGTATGTGAATAATGTTGTTATGTTTTTACTTTTCTATTTTTTTATTTATTTTTCCGTTTTTATTTGCGATAATGTTGCTGTATTAAGTTTTACGATTTGGCAGTTTGTTTGCTTTACGAATTGTTTAGGAAAATTTTTGGTAGTTTCCGTGTCGCGCAACCAATGACCATACACTGGTTCAGGTGGCCTCCAAGGGGCCGCTGTATTCAGAGCCATTCTGGATGACCGCTGCCCGCAGGTGTCTCTTATGAGTGGCATGATGTTGCTGAGCAATCGTGAAGTGTAGAGGTGTGCGTCGCTGGGGCAGCGGGGGCCTCAAGCTGAGCGCGATCGCCCATTTTTCAAATGATTTTATCATCGATCATCATCGGCAGCTCGTTGCCGCAAGAAGACATATACAAAAGAACAATTGGATTTCTTGTTGCCTTAAATATTACTACTTTATATTCTACATACATATTTATTTCGCTGGCCACTGGCGGTTTTCTTTTTAATAGAATCAATGTGGTAGTTTCGAATTTGTTGCTCATTTGGCTTAATTTTGAAATGAAAGTGTTGCTGGTGCTGGTGGCGCAAGGACAGGCGAAGTAGGCGAGTGTGTCCAAAGCATATATGATTTTCCAGGTAACCATTAAGAATATATACCGCAGGGGGCTTCAATTGGACTATTTATTGCTTGAGTTCATGGTATTTTTCCATTGCCGCTGCCTTTGCCTCTGTCAGTGTGTTGGCTACAAATGCCGCATTGCCCCCGGTCGCTTTCAAATGGACAAACATACGTATGAGGCAGTTGAAATAATGACTGTTTATAATAAATTAAGTCGTCAATTCAGTTATTTGCGTAAACACCCAACCCGTGAAAATGTTTCAATAAAAATTATTTCAAAAGGTGTTAATTTTTTAGTAAAATTATGGCATTAGGAGAAGAATAATCTCAAAGCTAATTTTGTGGTATAATTTATGGACTGCTTGTTGCGGCAAAAACTAACAAAGCGTTGCTTATTTTGCATCCGTTTTTATGCTTTGAACGCGCAAAAAAGCAAAGATATTATTTTTTAAATTTTATTAAATTTTATTTACTTTGCCAATCTCACTGAACAAAGCATATTTAAAGAAAAATTAGTTAGTGTGAAAAATCATATCAACAATAGGAAATTAAGCACTTTTCCTAATATTCGCCGTGTCAAACAGAAATTAACGATTCCGCATTTCCTCGAGTTTCGTGTGCACAAAGCTAATATTGTACTAAATACAAGAAAGATGAAATCTAATTTGGATATAAAAACACTCCTGAAATTATTACAACTGCATAAGCCGTCACCGAGCTACTTCTACACCCCTTTCGCACTACCAACGCCACAATGTGGTATTGCCAACTCTCAGTACCGCCCGCGTGATCGGAAAGAAAAGCAGAGCGAAAGAACGGACAAACGAAGGAAAGCAAGAGGCCCATTCCGTCACATTTCACATTTCAATACGAAATGTATACAAAAAATAAGTGATTATCATTAATGCCGCATACAACGCCATCAGCCAGTGCGAATGATATGGAACACATGGCCCATGAGGCGATCGGTGTTGTCCAAAGGCTTTTGGATGAACGTCACTAGCTGAGCATAGCACATTCTTTTATATTCTTCGCCTTGTACCCACGATTGTTTGAATATCGAAAATCGACCACTTTATGTGAGAGAAGCTTGTGTGTGTGTTTGTTAGTGTGCGCTAGTAGTAGAGCATATTGACGGTTATTTCTAAAAAACGCTCGAAAGAACCTAACGCAGCAGGTTGTCTCCAGCGTAGGCAACAATAGCAATCGCATACAATCAACGGCATTGCAAGTGATCGATTTAGCGTACCGTTGGCTTTATTTCAGAAAAACCACTGACCTCATCATCGTTGCCAACCGGCTGCGCATACAAAATCTGTTTTGCTACTGCCATAGCCGCAGTCACGGCAGCCGAATTTCGCGTTGTATGGAGTGCTGCTCAACCCGGTCCAGCGTCCTGCACGGCTAGCTTTCTCTATGTATTTGGTTGGTGCGCTTTTTTTTCTTCGTACCGAGTTAAAGTTGTTTCTAAAAATGTCTTTCGTTTTGACACTTTGATAGCAAAATTAATAATTGGCCGCGATCTTTGGACGCCTGAAGTGTGGCTGTTGCTGAATGTTGATCAAATTCGTTCGGTGAAAACCGATGTCTTCCCCTTTTTTATTGAATTGGAGATTTGCAAAAAGGCAATGCTGATTCTGACTTTAGGAGCGTGAACACTAACGACCCATTTCCGCTAAAAACACACTTTACACAGATCAAAGATGTTTCCGTTTTTGCATGTAGTTGTTGGTTTTTCGATCACACTGATGTGCCGCAGTACAGAGATCGTACGAAAGCTACATAAATGCTTGTGTAATCTCAATTCCTTTTGCTTTGTGTAATGTGGCACTTTATAATGTTATAAAATTTTTACATTGTACTAAATTATTTTTATTGTCAAGCTGTGAGTTTGGTGCTGACCGCAGAAACACAGCACAGAGCAGTCAACAACTCGGCAGGAGCTGCTGCCACGGCCAAAGTGTAAAATATGCAAAATCGAAATCAGAAGAGCCAAGAGCCATGAGCCATTGCGACTTCGCTATAGTGTGACTTTCACACGTTTCATGTACATATACATATGCACACATCCTCCGACCGATCCCATTGCTGACCAGCACTTCTGGCTGACATTCATTGGTAGTGCCATTACCATTGGTGACTTTATTGAGTCCCGATCTATAAATATCGCCTGCAGCTTCAAGGCATGCCGCGTCTGGGAATTGTCTGTTACTTTCGATGTACTGCGCCGATAGGTTGCATTTTTTCACACCCGCGTTAAGTGCATTTGTATCATACTGTGAAATATGTCTTCATGCCTGTTGTGGCAACAACAAAAAATGTCAATTGCGTAAATTAATAGCATTCACAGTCATTGCTTTTCACTTTGCGATACAATCGGCGACCGATCACAACGACGAGATGAGATATGAAGAGATGCGCGAGTCAATCGATTGCCTAGTAAAGGCCGAGGCAATTGAAAGACAATCATTGCAGTTTACATGCAGTAACCCAACAACAACACGCGCTACACTTACATTTTTTAGCACGTAAACATCTGCATATAATTGTGCGGTGCAAATAATGAATACTTGTATGAAAGTAAATGCGCTGAATAGTAAGGACCTCATGGTGATCTCTTCGACAAGAAAAATCCTGAATACGAGTAAAATGCTGAGCAAAGTTAGGGTGATAAATTGACAAATAAAGCGTGATCAGATTGGAGGTACTTTTCCCAACATATTTTTTTTCACAGATAACGCGTGGCAAGTGTTAAAGTAAATACATAATTTTTTTCAGAATTCATTGACATTTCATCGTGGAAAGACTTACGTCTCAACAACGATTACAAATTGCACAAATGTGTTATAAAAACCGACGCTCTGTGAAAAGTGTTCATCGCGCGCTCAGGCCAACTTATGGCGTTCAGCAACAGGCAAAATTGCCGCATTTGAACGGAAGAGCAAGAGCTCGAAGCCATTCAAGGACAGCCATACATCCACTGAAAACAACCGTTTGATGCGGCCTATGGGCTGGAGGAATCAACGACCCATATTTCTTCAAAGACGAGGCGGGCGCCGATGTAACAGTGAATGGCGAACGTTCTCGTCTCGGCCAGTGGATTGGCCACCAAGATCGTGTAATATCACACCTTTGGATTTTTATTTGTTAGGGTTTGTAAAGCCGAAATGCTTTATGGATTAACCAGCTTCGACTGAGGCTTTGGAAGCCAACATTACTAAAGTTATGCACGAGATACCGACCGAAATCCTCCAGCGAGCCCTTCAAAATTGGTGTTTATGGCTGACCGAATAATGGTTCTACAAAACTAATAAAGATTGCCAAATCAATTTGAGTTTTCTTTGTTTTATGCTAATTTAAAATCCGATATCTCTAAATTGATCACCCTTCACATAAGGATTTTGTTACCATTACCAAATGTGTCTCAAATAGGGTACAAAGATTGAATACATTTTAGACAGCTTTGCAAATTATGTTCGTTTATAGATGTATCAAATTCGAGTGCTTCGAGCCCACCTCCTTCGAGATACTTCATTACTCACCATCTATTTATTTCTATGCATTTGTTAAGAGAAGAGTTATCTCAGGGCATCATTGTCATATTTTCCGTTTCTGCTTGTTCCTTAGAGCGGTTGGTTGCCCTCTGCATTTGAATCATTAACAATTTTCCGAAGAATAAACCAACATAAACCAATGCAATGACGACTTGGCAGCACCTTTGATAGCATTTAATTACCGTTCCACGTACAAACTTAAACACTCCGTAAAATCAATAATTTATTTAAAAGATCTGAGAAAGGCAACAACTACAGCACCGAAGGCTACAACAACAATGACAGTACAAAGCGACGCAGTTACAGAAACAACTGTAGCTACATATAATAGCAGCGGCAATAAAACCAACAACAGAAGCAACAGAAACTAGGCAGGCACTGCCGCGTTGGGCGTTGGCAGTGGTGATGGGCACACCAAAAAAGAAGTCCAAAGAAGTCGCTTTGATCTGTGCGGAGTTAGTGCGGATCCACTCAAAAGAGCCACTCTTGAGAGTGACTTGATTGATCGCATCAGCAGAGGAATGACAAGAAGTAATCACAATAAATAGTTTTCAATGATTTTGAGTTATGGGAACTTTTCGGACAATGTTCAAGTGAAATTAATGTTGAAATGCCATTAGGAGTTGAACGGCGCTGGTTGGTTGGCTGCTCGGCTGTGCCTTTGCCCCTTTGATTTAGGTTTTGGGTATGGACGTATAAGCGTTTGGTGTATGCCCAGACGTGTCGCGCAACTAGTTGCTAGTGCGGCACTAATTGGTGTTGTTGTAAATGTGTAATTGTTGTAAGCAAACCATTAAATGTAATGACAATATGTAGAGTCAAAGTGAGCGTCACAGCGCGCTGCTACGCAACAGCCATTTATTCCACGCCCCCCTCCAGTTCAAACTTTGGCACAGCATACGTACCGAGTTCGATTCGATTCCAGTCATGTTAATTAAGGTAGAGTGAAATAGGCGTTAACCGAATGTGGCAACGCACAGCAAATGAAAGGAGATTACCAAGCAAGCAAAATGAAAAAAATGCTCGTCGAGTTTGTCGATCAAAATTTGGTTAAGCCGTTGATGACTTCCACAGAGAATGTACGCTGCTGTAAAGTTGAGGCAAAATGGTGGCTAACGTTGACTTGAATAGCGCACATAATGAGTGGTGATTATTACAAATCAGTTTCTTCAGTTTGGCGGGCAATGATCTACTCAAAAATTTTCCAAATGCCCTTTAATCGTTTAGGTATGAAATTTTTAATCATGTGAAGTAAACTGGCGAATGAGTTAGCCGCCTTTCGACTTTCAAATTTCAAATTTCTTTACTCCATATGTGAGTGCCCTCAAGGCGCATTCTATGCTTAGCTGTACATTGGCCTAAGCTTGCGTACGAGGCAATGCAAGAAATGGCCCTTCCCTTACATTTCCTGGGAACCTATGCCATTCACTTTGCCCATTGACAAATGTGTGTTTTGCGCTGCTTCAATTTGATTGATTCAATAATTTGCCTGCAGTGGTTTATGCCTAATTATTGCATGTAAATTTCCATTTATTGGTATGAAAACTCGTGTGTCATAATTAATAAGTTTACCAAAAAGGGATGAGCTTAGCAGAAAGGAAAATTAAAATTATGTATTGTACAGCGTATGAAAAGCAAAAAATAAGCAGATCCAATAAATTAAAATAAAAACGAAAAGTTCGACTTTTCTCGGCCATTTACCATTATGACACGCATACTTTAAGTATGTATGTACATTGAAATGGGTATAATTGCTCGTCACAATGTGGATGAAAGCAATTTGTGAATTGGTCTCCTTCACATTCCTTAGGCAGCATGAAATCCAGCGATGACTTTTAATTGTTTTGTCACTCCGCTTATCGGAAACATGAGATCTTAATGGTAACATGACACACAAGATTGCTGCGATGACACAATGGTGACAAATTATTGACAAAATACCTTAGTTGGCGCCTCCGCCATCCCAGATGATAAAATCGTACAACGGCTCAACTTATCGGTAAACAGTTGCACTTGCCGCTTCTACAAACTACCGTCGTACGCTTGTTCCATGCTCTTATCTTCCCCATCAATTCCCATGACACCTTTGCTAAGCAAAGCTGACACGACCAGCAGGCCAGAAGCTATGCTGGAAAGTCATTTAGAAAATTATTACCTGAAAGACGCGACGAAAAAATTGTCTTCTAGAATGTAAGCACTTGGAATGCATGCATGTTGTGTTGTGATCTCCAATCTTACAAAGTAAAAGCCAATCTCCGAAAAAAGAAAGAAAGAAATCTGGCGTTGCATGTACACACAGGTGAGAGGCGAACGGCAGCCACGACTGCAGCTGCAACAGCATTGCTGATCCAATATCGCTAGCAAGATCAAGCGTAGAAAAAGTCATTAATTCAAAATGTGTCCATTCACTTGACCGACCGCTTGGATTTGGGTTTCTTCGGAGATTTCGCTGCGGACGCCGACGAGTGTCTTCAAGGGAGCCATCGACACAATTGCAAACATTTACCATTTGTGCGTGTGTTGGCTGCTTGCCGAATGGCAGTCTGAATTGCGGTGACAGAGGTGGTGAGCAGTCGCCGAATACGCGGAGCTAGAACAAAATGGACCATTTGGAATACGCCCAATAGAAAGCCATTGTATTGGGCGCGTTCACCAAGTATACGAACGAAAGAATAAACAGGTCGCGACCAAATAGTTGTGATCGTTACTGTTACTTTTTTCAGTGAGCTTGCGCAGCACGAAACTACAAACAAATGAATGTACAGTATTTCTCGCTTATAAGCACCCCAGTTTTAAGAATTTCCCGCTTATATGCAAGAGGGAAACTGTTTAAATATACACAAAAAATGACGATATAAGCACCGAAAAATTGGTCATCTTCCTTGAAATATCATTTGAAACTTATCCCTACAAAAAATGTATGCTTGATAATATTATTATTATTAGAAGGCCATTACGCACTGCGACCAGAGCTGATCTATTGTGAAAGGCCTATTTTGTAACCCTAGAGTTTTAGGCTTTTTAGAAATTTTAGCACAGTTTTGGGTTTGTTGTTCCAAAGATTGCATGGAGATACTACGATACCACCAAGGTGGTGAAGTCTTTGTCTGCCCAACGCAGGACATTCACAAAGCAAATGTTCTGAGCTTTCTATGTCCATTTCGCAAAAGCGGCAGACATTGGTCTCGGATAGACCAATATTGTTTAGATGGTACCTCAGGCTGCAGTGACCTGTAAGGTATCCGGTTAAAAGACGCAGATCTACTCTGTTTAGTGAGAGAAGTTTGTCAGATATTCCTTTGTTGGGACTTAGGAATAGTTTGGCTTGACGCTGACCGGCACAGTTTAGCCAATGTGCGGCAAGTTTTCTTTCCTCCCATTTCCTAAGGAATTCATTAATGTGGCCTTTTGTCAGTCCACAGAAAGGCTCAGGACCAGTAAGTTGCATATTTGCTCCTTGTTTTGCAAGGTCGTCAGCCATTTCATTTCCCTCATGTCCTTCATGTCCCGGAATCCAACATAGTGTTACTGTGTTGAGGTTTCCTAACGTGTTTAGGAGGTTTAGGCAATCGTTTACCAGTTTAGAGGTGATGGTTGTTGATAGAAGGGCTTTTAAAGCCGCTTGGCTATCTGAAAGTATGTAGATGTGAGTACCTCTCATTTTCCTGGGAAGGCATTCTCTCACACATATTTCAATGGCATGTATTTCTGCCTGGAATATAGTTGGGTAGGATCCCATCGGAATCGATTTTTTGAATTTGGGCCCATTGATTCCTGCCCCTGTTCTACCATTTTCCAATTTGAACCCATCAGTAAACCATAGCTGGGAGCCAGGTTTGAAGGTGATAGAGTTAGTTCTCCAGTCTGTTCGTTCATTGATTATAACTTGGAAGTTCCTGAAGAGTATTGGTTTGGGTGATAGTATATCATCCCTATGAAGAATGGGACTATGTAGGAAGTCTTCTAAGATCTTTAAATGTCCTTTCATATCCCCACTTTTAAGTTCAGATATACCTTTTAGTCTTAAGGCACTCGAGCGAGCTTCCCTTTCAATTAGAATTGGAAGCGGTGGTATGTTCAGGAGCACACCCAATGCATCCGTGGGACACGTTTTCATAGCCCCTGTAATACCAACACATACCAGGCGATGCAGTTTGCTTAATTCGTTTGCCGCCTTTCTTTGCTTGACCTTGGGCCACCATGCTAAGGATGCATAAGTGACTATGGGTTTTACAACTGTGGTGAATGTCCAGAAGGTCATTCTAGGGCTTAGTCCCCATGTCTTACCAAAAAGCCTTGTACAGGCAAAGAATGCCCTTGTGGCTTTTGAAGTAACTCTCTCAATATGGGAGTTCCACGTAAGCGTTTTGTCAAGACTAACGCCAAGATAGTTCGCTTCTGTCGAGAGTTCAAGTGTTGTTCTGTTAAGGGTCGGACATTTGAGATTTATGTTCCTTCTCCTAGTAAATGGTACAAGTGTTGTTTTGGATGGGTTGATGGAGAGCCCTTTTTCCGTGCACCATTTGTTTATTAGTGTAAGGGCTTGTTGCATGCGATCCGAAATGGTTTCCTCATGCCAGCCTAATACATAAACTACTAGGTCATCAGCGTAACCCTGAGTGTGAAATCCTAGGTTATTCAGTTTGTGGAGAAGTTCATCTATGACTAGAGTCCACAGAAGAGGAGAGAGTACGCCACCTTGAGGGCAACCTCTTGTGGCTTTAATAGATTTGATTGTTCCTCCTAGTTCGGTGCTGATCGTCCTAGATTTCAGCATGAATATTATCCATCTAGTGATGGGTTCAGGTACCTCCTTTAGATATAGGGCATTATAGATTGCCTCATAGGAGGTGTTATCAAAAGCTCCTGATATGTCAATAAATGCACATAGAGCTATCTGTTTGGACTCAATAGCCTTTTCAATAACTGTTACCAGGCTGTGTATTGCAGTCTCAGTGGATTTTCCCTGTTGATAGGCAAATTGAAGTCGATGCAGTGGGAATTTAGCTAGATTGTATTCCCTAATATACTGATCAACTATCTTTTCCATTGTTTTGAGGAAAAATGAGCTGAGACTAATTGGTCTGTATGATTTAGGCAATTGTTCGGGTTTTTTCCCTACCTTTGGAATAAATACGACCTTAACCTCAGCCCATTTTGTAGGCAAATACCCTAGCAGTAAGCTTGCTTTGTATAGTCTGGTCAAATTAGGGATAATATGGTGTGCACCCTGCTGTAAAAGACAGGGGAATATCCCATCAGGACCAGGAGATTTGTATGGGCTGAATGTTGATATCGCCCATTGTACCCGCTTTTCATGGAATAGCTTGTTTGCTAGTTTCAAGTTCTCAGCACCCGCAGATGTAGTGGCTTCTGCCGGTACAGAGATCTCGTCTAGCACAAGTGATCCAGGGAAGTGAGTGTCCAGCAGAAGTTGACTGGTTTCCTCTGGATTCTTTGTGTAGCTTCCGTCTGGCTTTTTCAGGGTACTAATGCCGTTTGAGTGATCTTTTAGTAGGGCTTTTTGGATACGAATAGCATCCGGAAGACTACAAATCTTTTCACAGTGATTCCTCCAAGTAGCCCTTTTAGATTTCCTCAATTCTTTATTGTAGTTGGTTAGGGCTGTTGAGTAGGAGGACCAGTCCCCCATTGCTTTAGCTCTATTCCATAGGGTTCTTGTTTCTTTACGCAGGTTGGAAAGTGTACTATTCCACCAAGGAACATTTCTTTGTGGCTTTTTCACTTTTACTGGGCAACTTTCGTGAAACGCAGATATTATGTTTGAATGTAGTTCGTTCGATTCGAACTCAAGCTCAGATATAAGCTGAATGTGACGCTTAGAGCAGTTAACACTTTGTTCTAAATAGAAGTGAAAGTAGTCCCAGTTAGTTTTTCTGGGGTTTCTGTAAATTGTCATTTGTGGTTTGGTTGCACCTATATCGAATCTAATATGTCTGTGATCCGACATAGATGTTTCCTCTGACACATGCCAATTTGAGACTTCGGACAAAACATTATGGCTAGAGAGAGTGATGTCAAGGACTTCACCTCTGATTGCATTAATGAATGTAGGTTCGTTGCCTCGGTTTAGGATAGATATATTATACCTAAGTAGAAATTCAATAAGGTACTCACCTCTTGGATTGATGTTTGTGCTTCCCCACGCTGTGTGGTGCGCATTTGCATCACAGCAGAGGATCCACCGGAGACGTTTTTGCTGACAATATTCCACCAGGGCTATAACCTCCCTTGTTGGAGCAGTGACCTCATCTCCTGGAAGGTAGGCGGAGGCAAGTACTACCTCATGCTCACCTTTGCTCGTTGGCACTTTTACCCAAATCGCCACCAGGTCTTCTGTAATGAACTGTGATATTGGGATAAAGGTTAGTTGATTATTTATTATCAACGCCGCTCTGGGACGGTCTTTGTTGGCAGCATATATCAACTTACCGTTTGCGCTCTGGAGTCCCTGAATGACTCCTTTACGTACCCATGGTTCTTGAATGAAAGCTACATCCAAGAGTTCTTGGTTAAATCTCCTCGTAAGCACGTCCGAGGCTGCTTTTGCGTGATGGAGATTTATTTGAAGGCATCCGAGTTGCCTTCTGGTGTTGTAGGGTTTTTGCTTAGGCCAGGTCATCTAGTGATCCTTCGTTTGGCAATGGCTGCCTTTTTCTTGCCTCGGTTGCTTTTCAGCAGGACTGCTTCCTCAGCGGACATCTGATCCCCCCTTCGATCCTTCTTGTGGCTGTGCGCTTTTTTATCAGCCTGCAGCGGGGGTCGCATGCGGATACCCTCGGCCACGTTATGGCGCCATGTGCCGGATGTTGTTGGCTTTTCTGGCTCGTGTCTGGAGCAGCTGGCCTTATCGTCCTGGGCTATTGAAGCCGTTGGAGTCAAAGTTCCCGCTTTCTCAGAGCTTTGTTTCGCCGAGGGGTCAGGGTCCTGTTCGGTAACCTTAGGCGGATCAATCGGGCCTTTAGATTTTGGCCGAAGTTGGGTTTTACCGAACCCGTAGTTCAACCAGTTATTGGAAGTCTTTATGACTTCTGCGGAGATTGGGTCAATAGCAATGGTAATTTCTACCACAGTGCCCTTGCGCACTCTGTTGAGCACCCGCCAGTCATTGGTGTTGAGGCCCTCGTTTTGGCCGTCAAGGAGGCTAATGATATCCTCAGTTGAGGGGCTGTCCAATTCTGGAAAGTGACCAACGAAGATTTGTGGGCGCGGTATGTCCGCCTCCTGCACAATCTTCAGCTGTGCATCTTTCCACGGCTTCAGCTTAGGAACTACTTCCTTTAGCCAATTAGCCGTATCATCGCAGCCGCATGATATAACTATATATCCTGGGCGAAAGGTGCAGCTATTAAATTTGGGCTTTGCAGCGCCAGTCTGCTTTTTCCTTATCGCCTCCAGGATAGCATGTTGTATGGCCGTTAGTCTTTCCGTCGACCATACTGTAGTGGGATAGTCAGGAGGAATTATTCCCAACTTCGTGCTACACGCCGCGTCTTTGTAAGACATTTTTGTTGAGTCTACCTTGACTTCTGGATTAGGCACTGCTGCCTTTGGTCCTTCCGTTTCGGTAGGCTCTTCTGCCTTTTGTCCAACGCTAGGGCTCCCCTGTAAATTGGCACGTTTAGGGGAGCTTTGCTTTGGCGTGGTGCTGCTGGAGCGTTGTCGCTTCAGATCAGCTGGTTTTTGAGCCAACTCTCTTGCCTCGTCAATGCTGTGACCTTTTCTTAGGAAGTACTTTAGGCGCTTTCTGGCGGCACCGCAAAGCCGCACCTTGTCTTCGTCCTTTCTTCCTGCGTCACGAGTGGGAGAAGATAATAGTTTCTCCTCTTCCTCTGGTGATATGGTAGAAGCTTTGCCATCTGGCCCCAGGGCCATGTCGTCAACTTCCATATCGGTACTTTCGCTGACAGTTGGAGGGCATTGTTTGCCCTTAGCTGCCTGCGATGTTGTTGATAATATTAAACAGTACTGAAGGGTCTTTCAAAATTGACTTATCGTATTAACGTAGAGAATAATACTTAGATGGTACCTTTTTTATGCCATCTTTGACTTTTGTCGAGTAGGTAGATGAACAGTTACACGCGTTAAAATTAGTGAAACTTATTATGAAAATGGTCGATCTTTAAGAACAACATATCGCGAAAATCGTGATTATTTAGTGGAAATATTCCTCCTAATGAGTCAACTATTCAAAGGTTGGTGAAAAGATTTCAAAAGATTTAGTCCAGTCATGAATTCACCTTTTAAACGCGTTTGAAGAGATCTTCTTCAGTTCTTTCTGCGAATTCTCCTTAATGGCCTCTATCGACTTAAAGCGGCGTCCGCGGAGTGTCAATTTAAGTTTTGGGAAAATAAAAAAGTCACAGGGGCTAAATCCGGTAAATACGGTGGTTGTTCGATGATATTTGTCATAGACAGTGCGTTATCATGGTGCAAGATCCATGAGTTTTCTTTCCACAAATTGGGCCGTTTCCTACGTACATTCTCTCTCAAACGTCGTATAACTTCCAAATAATATTCTTTATTTACCGTATAACCATTTGGAATGAATTCCGAAATTCCGAAGGCACAACATCATGATAATCAAAGAAAACGATTAGCATGACTTTCACCTTTCTCCGACTTAGACGTTTTTGGGGTTTCTGCTCATGTGAATAGCGCCATTCAGCCACCTGCTGACTGGTTTGCGTGCCAGACTCATATGCCCACGTCTCATCACATGTTATACTCGTAATGCGCTTGATAAAGCACATTCGTCAAAGGCGTTCTACAACATTTTCAACGATTCCGCACATGAAAACCCGTTCAAAACACAAAATTTAAGACAAAGTCTTTGTTCGATATGTTTATCCATAGTGAAAATCGCAGAGCACACCTGCGGTTGACTGATATAATGCCAAAAACAAGCTAATTCACAGATCAAGCTCAAACTCTGCTACACTATAGAGGACAGTTGTATCAACATTCCAGCAACAAAAAATGTAGACTTACTTGTATGTGTAAGGCACGCTTTTTAAATGATCAATTCCCGATACTTTTTTGACAGAATGTAGTATTTTCATGTAATTACTATTCACTTTTAAGCATCGAATCTCATGCATTGTAGACGGTGCTTATATCTGGGAAACACTGCACTTATTTTTGTATATGTTTGTACGAGTTTCCTTGTGTGTATGCAATAACTATGGCAATAAAACATCAAACAAAATTCCGAAATAGACGATTAGTCTTCCGATAATTTATTTGTGATTGACGGAAGCGAAGCAGATACAGTCGATTGCAAATGAACAGATGGACTCTACTATACATGCGGGCGTATAACGGGACAGATTTAGGATCAGCAGCAGTATAACACATTTATATCTATGTAATTACTTTTTAGAAACCTGTGTGTGCAAGTACGGATAAGTTCAAAAACGCTTTGAAATGCAAGAGCCGCACTCTAAAATTCATAACCGAGAATTTTTCTTTTAATCTCATACAATTTAAGAATTTTTCCGACAAAATTTCTATTTAGAGACAAGGCAAATATAACGGTATCACTGACCCTATTTCTGTTCAGTTTCGTAAAGTGTCTTTTAAGTTCCACTTTTTTAAATCAAATTAAATTTTTCATGAAATTTTCCGTAACCAAATTACAAAGTGGCTGCCCTATGTCCTCGATAGTCTCACGAATTCCATCTTTGAGATCTTGAATCGACCCTGGGCTGTTGGTGTAGACCTTCTCTTTCACGTGGCCCCAAAGAAAAAATTAACAAGGTGTTAAATCACCTCTTAGAGAGATAACACGGTCCGGAAACTTTTCCCGTAAAAGATCAATAGTTTCGTTGCTTGTGAGACACGTAGCGCCGTCTTGTTGAAAATAAATGTTGTCCAGATCAATACCATCAAATTCCGGCCATAAAAATCGTTAATCATCTCTCGATAGCACAATCCATTCAGCGCATAGCACCTGTTATTGGAAAATCCTTTATTTAAATGAGCAGAAATGGTATTCTGGGCCTTTGTTTGATAAATGTCACAGTTTGAAGGCGCATTTTCAATGAAAATGCTTTAGAAAAAACTTTTTCTTTATTTTGGTGTTTCACGGAGATTCGAGCCTACGTTCTCTCTGGATTCCGAATGGTAGTCATGCACCAACCCATTCGGCTACGGCCGCCGCTCTTCATTTAGACAACAAATAAAGGTACAAACAGTCGATTCAGGCATGCAATACAAACTTAAGAGGCCCTGCATAGATGACCTGATAGAACATCAACTGGACATGGCAAAACCACCGTGTAAGATTAAATTGTACACTTTTTTCGCACCGTTAAAAACTTTAATGCTACTGCACTTGCAATGTGGCGCGGCGTGAAATGTCACATGATTCAGAGAAGGAGAGTGGTGTCAAACATTAAACATATTTCATGAGGTGGGAATAGCTCGTGGGGGTCAGATTCGGTCGATTCACTCGAGAGAGATTTACTTTGTTCGACTACTTCATAAGGATGTCCTAATGCCAAGAAATCTCACTATTGCAGCAGAGATAGGAAAACTTTGTAAATAATGAGATAAAAATGCCGGTGGAGATCAATTATGAACTACAAGTACAAAGACTTGGATTACGAGTACAAGGTAAAACAGGAATATCTTTTCTCTAAGTTGACGTTATAAGCTTGATAGCTGATTTTGTATATATATTTTCATAAGCGGTCAATTTCATTTGCCAGAGCTTCTCAAGGAGTACCGTAAGGAGATACATCATATATTTGTTGAAACTGTCAAATTGGAGCCTTGCATTTAAAAATAATATTGGGGCAAATTTACGAAAGGATAAGGAAACGTGGCTACAGAATTGGGTCATTAAAATATACGGAATATGCCTCATGGGCACTCGTACTGGTTTATTAATCCATATTCTTCAGGAAACATCTAGTTACGAAAATAATATTCGACTGCACTTGACTTAGGTTCATTCTTCGGTACTTTTGATTCATTGATACACTGAAAGCAGCAACTGCTCTTTGCCTTATGAATGCAAGCACACAAACATGCAGCTCGAACTTTTTGCTCGCCACAGTTGCTGAAGCTATCAGGTGCGCTGCAGCTACTAACAAGATCCATGCATGCTCATATGCTTTCAATCGCATTCAAGCCAGGCAAACATGTGAACACAAGCGAGTATATTGCAATCGGCTCGTAGTTCTGGCCAGACGGTGTTTTGTGCCCAATGGGCTTTCCATTCATGGGTTGGTTGCGCTGCTGGTCTGTTCGAATACTTGGCTGTTCGACTGCTTTATGCACGTCCATAAGTGCCTATTCAACGTCCCGTCTGTCAGCAGCGGACGAACGTGTCGCCGTCAGCGTTTTGTACATTTGTATTTCCACAAAAGTAAGAAAAACAAAGAAAAAGTAGCTGCAAAGCATCGGCCCAGTCTGGCGTGGTTTGTGTGCTGGGGAGCGGTGTTGCTTGGTTGTAGACAACATTTTGTGGCATGTGGCGTGTTGGCTGTGCGCGTTGTAACGCACGTTTTCGCGAAATTCGATGCTGCTACTTATCGTCAGCGCCGCAGTAGTTTGGATAGTCGTGTTTTCCGCTGCTGCTGTTGGAGCGGCTACGGAATTATGCACAAGTGTCGGCCAGGCTATTCGTCTTAATGTTATCTTAACAAGAGCATCTTAGAACGTGTCCATAGATTCTATGCGGAACTTTGTTTCTGTAGCTTCCTTGCTTTAGGTACTTAGCAATGCTCGTATTAATGTAATTTGAGATATATAAGTTTGTAATCATTACTTTAGGAGTACTTGATAGTTTTTACAGTTTCCTATGGAAAGTATTATAAAGAAACTGAAAGCATCAAAAGGAAGACGGCAATACGGCAATGCACATCAATTCTTTTTCACTTTAAATATAGATCAACATTTCTATTTTCATAGCACAACTCGATCTTATCAGAGCTATCGCGAATCAATGGCGAATTAAATTACAACTCTTAGTTTCGGGCGCATTACTATTCGATTAAGTTACAAATCACAATGAAATCACCACTCGAAGGCTAAAAGGGCGTTTATATGAAAAGAGTCCGAGTTCCTATGCGTTGGCAAACTGTGTTTGGAATGAAAAGTGCAGTAAAGATGATTCCGAAGCCAAGTAATTGCCCCAAATAAAAGCATTTTCTAAGGAGAAGGAAAAGGCGCCGTCGATGCATCTACCAGCTTTGTAATCCAGTGCGATATTTCATTAAAATTACTTAAATTTGGTAACACCTCTCCGATTTGGTGGCCCAGCTTTGCGCTACAAACGCCTAACACATATGCATATGTATGTATGTTCATACACATATTGAGGTAGCAGTGAAGTACGGCGACCGCACCAGGGACATCACACCCTGAAAGCATGTCATCACATAAATTTCACTTTGACTTTTAGCCGCGACCGCCTACTAAATTCGTCTGGCCAAACCGTCAATTAACGCAATGTGGATATTTGAAATGGAATGGGAAATGTTGTTGGCCAAGGAAGCAGCTTGGCTTTGTGTGACTTGGTTTATGGACAGCTGCTGGGCGTCTTCGTTTAACGGATATAATATAATACTAGGATTCTTCGTGCCATGGAAATGTATGTAGGGAAATGAAAAAGCGACGGCGTAGATGGCAGAGAGACAGTTCCGAAAAAAACGAATCGACTAATTGAAGCAAAATGTCAAGAAATTTCGTATAGTGGCGCCAGGGCTAATTTGTTTTCGTATGCATATGTGTGTGTGTACACGCGACGAGGCTCATAAGTGATTACAATTCGGCCGGTCTCGAGTTCGAAAACCACTGCGCATACAAAAATTAGTGATTTTCAATAGCCACTCGGCAGCCAATTATAAACCTTTGAGAGCATTTCTATCACGAACTTTTCATATGGCTTTGAAAGTGGTCGGAAACGGGGGATACCTTAATATAGTAACTAATAACGGGACTGCATGTGCGCCACTTCGTTAGCAACTTAGATTCGGTTAAGCTCGTCTATCCTAGCTTGGTAATAAAAACTTTATGTCCCACTAGGAATCAAAGGACAGCCAGAAGATTCGCCACTCGACTCTCACTTCTGCTCTCAGAGAGTACTGCCCAACAAACCGGCATGCACGAACAATGAAGCAACATTTCTCGGTCCCTACGTACCGCCGCCGAAGAAGAAATCGGATTCCGGCGAGCCCGAAAAAACAATTGGTACGACGAGGAATGTCATGCTGCCGCAGAAAGAAAGGATGCCGCCTGTAGAGCCCCGCTGCGATCGGGCGCAACGCGAGCCATGTGGGATCGCTACAGAGAGCTGAAAAAGGAAGAGAGACGTATTATCCGACAGAAGAAACGAGAGGCCGAAATACGTGAGTGCGAGGAGCTTGAGATGCTGGCCAGTAGGAACAACGCCCGAAAATTCTACCAGAAAGTTCGGCGGCTTAGAGAAGGTTTTAAGACCGGGGCGTTTTCCTGTAAGAACAAAGACGGCGATCTGGTGACTGACGTACAGAACAATCTTAAATTATGGAGGGAACACTTCTCCAACCTATTAAACAGTGACAGCTGCGCATGTCATAGAGAATGTGAAGATCCCGATACCCCAATCGTTGACGACGGAATTGTCCTTCCGTTACCCGACCATGACGAGGTGAGAATAGCGATAACGCGGCTAAAGAACAACAAAGCCGCGGGCGCCGACGGACTGCCGGCTGAGTTATTCAAACATGGCGGCGAGGAGCTGGTAAGGTGCATGCATCAACTCCTATGCAAAATATGGTCGGATGAAAGTATGCCTGCCGATTGGAATTTAAGTGTGCTCTGTCCAATCCATTAGAATGGACCCACGAAAGGAAAATCGACACACACCATCTTTTCGTCGACTTCAAAGCTGCATTCGACAGTACGAAGAGAAGTTATCTGTAGCCGCGATGTCTGAATTTGGTATCCCCACAAAACTAATACGGCTTTGCAAGATGACGTTGCTCAACACCAGAATCGGGAAGGACCTCTCCGAGCCGTTTGATACCAAACGAGGTTCCAGACAGGGTGACTCACTGTCGTGTGACTTCTTTAACCTGATGTTGGAGAGCATCGTACGAGCCGCAGAACTTAATCGCTCAGGCACAATATTTTATAAGAGCGTACAATTGCTGGCATATGCCGATGATAATGACATCATCGGCCTTAACAACCGCGCTGTTAGTTCTGCCTTCTCCAAACTGGATAAGGAGGCAAAGCGAATGGGTCTGGTGGTGAACGAGGATAAAACGAAGTACCTCCTGTCTTCGAGGTTGTAAAAAACTTCGTTTATTTAGGAACCAGCATTAACACCGATAACAATGTCAGCCTTGAAATCCAACGTAGAATCTCTCTTGCCAACAAGTGCTACTTTGGACTATGTAGGCAACTGAGCAGTAAAGACCTCTCTCAACGAACAAAACTAACACTCTTCAAGACTCTCATCATGCCCGTCCTAACGTATGGCGCAGAAGCTTGGACGATGACAACATCCAATAAGCGACGCTTGGAGTGTTCGAGAGAAAGATTCTGCGTAAGATTTTTGGAACTTTGCACGTTGGCAACGGCGAATATCGCACACGATGCAACGATGAGCTGTATGAGCTTTACGACGACATAGACATAGGGCAGCGAATAAAGATCCAGCGGCTACGTTGGCTGGGTCATGTCGTCCGAATGGATACAAACGCTCCGGCTTTGAAAGTATTCGATGCGGTACCAGCTGGTGGTAGCAGAGGAAGAGGAAGGCCTCCTCTGCGTTGGAAAGATCAGGTGGAGAAGGACTTGGCTTCACTTGGTGTGTCCAATTGGCGCCGGTTAGCACGAGACAGAAACGACTGGCGCGCTTTGTTAAACTCGACCAAAATCGCGTAAGCGGTTATCGCTCCAATTGAGAAGAAGAAGAAGGAGTCAAAGGAAAACATATATGCATATATATATATATAAATTATCTATAAAGATTATTTAGTGATTAAGCCAAAGAATATAATAGATTCTTATAGACTAAGTAAATTTATTTTAAGGTTAATAGGCATTAAAAAAAGGAAAAATCTACTATTTATAATAAATATTTAAAAAAATTCAATAGGCGATCTTTCGAAAATGAAAAATATATCTCAACAAATTTCGATTTTATTTAACTCAATAAAGAGATTTTGAGAGACCAACATAGAAGAACTCCGAACTACGAAGAGCTCTGGCCGGAATATTAAAGAAAATTCTTTCAAGCAGCACCAGACACTCAGCAGCACCACGGATCAAATAAAAAAAAAAAAATACGAAGATAAGATTATTCTCTTGTTCTCGAATGGTTTTAGTTAATCAATTGCATCGCGCTTCATAGGTAGAGATCGAACCCGAAAAGCGTAAATTACACAACGATAATAATTTTTAAAAAATAACTAAGGGAATTCTACGGCCTACTGTAAAAACCAGTGAATTTCTTTTCTTTCTCAATCAGTAAAAAATTGTGTTAAACAACTTTCGATTAGTTTTGCTCAAATTAGCTGATATTCAATTTTGTTTCCCTTTTTCGTTCTTGCATTACTGTGCAGTCCACTTCTGCTTTGGAGTGCAAGTCGCCAATTTTTGTGGAAATTAGCTAACAGTAAATGCCAATTTCGAGTTTTGCTAAATTTTCTGAAATGTTGGTAAATAATATTTGTTGTAAAGAAATACAAAAAGAAGATTAAATGAAGAACATACGCAAATAAAGAAGCACAATAGCTCCAATTTAACAGTCGTAAGGCCACAGCTGTTTAATGATCCTAATCCGACAATCCGCCACATGAAGCAATCTACTTATACATGCATTTAACTTCACCATATGTTGTCCATTCGAACGTACCGACTGTCCAGCCGCGTTTACCACAGCGTGAACTGACCATGACCACATGCACATCCCCTCTCTCTTCCCCGCAGTACATATGTAGTTATTTCGGAAAATACTTCACCGTGTGACAGGCGTTACCAATTTTCATATATTTAATTACCTTAATTATCGTGTTTTACACAAAAAATTGACTAAATTCCGAATTAGACCTAATGACAGTCACTCTAAGCATGCACACAGAGCAATGAACACTCAAAAGCGAAAACGACGACCATCGACTGTCAGCGACGGAAGGTCAAGCGTCGCGTCCGCAGTTGCGTGTGGCCGTAAATCGATAATCGGTCGCTGTAATCGTGTCTGCAGCTACTCAGCAACTGCAATCAACGCGGCATTACAAACCGCAGGATCTAAGTTGTTTAGAAGCGTCAGAGTGTGAGTGCGATCGTGTATGTGGCTGTGGTGGAAAGTATGTATTTCCGCATCTGTTTGAGAATTGTAAATTGAGAAAAAGATGAAAAACTGCACAGTTGCACACATGTCGAAGATGCCCACGCTAACAAACGTACACACCCACGAAGCCGTCAGCCACAACAGTATTTGTGCGCATGGCAGTGCGCGTTGTGATGAAAGTGGCAATGTCGGTGGTTGGTGTTTGGCTATTGGCGTTGGCGACCTCCACATGACCCTTGTCATCAATTTGTTTGCTTACTGTTTCTGTCGCTGTTGCTGTCTGCGGCCGCGTTTGGTCGACCACCAGTCCCAGACATCCCAACGTTGCTTAAAATGCTTTCGGCCACTTATTTAGCGCACTGCCTGGTAAAATTTGCAATTTCGCATTCGAGTACTACGGCATGGCTCTCGCCTTTTCTTGCGCGTCTCCACCAGTGGCTAAAAAGCCGCAACGGCAGCAGCAGCAGCTCAAATTCCATGATCTTTGACTTTGAAATTTTTATTTTCCAACTTTGTTCTTATTGTTGCTTTCAATGGATTTAGCGGCTACGAGCACTGAGTGAAATAATAATGTTGTTAGTTTTGTCGAAAGTCTCTAAATGAATGGATGTCTCAATGAGAATGCAATATGGATTTCTTTGTAAGACAATTTGAACTACAAAGTTGTTGCAATACCCTAACACTACATATCAAATTAATTTATATACATTTCGACTTCAATTGTCATTTGCTCACTTCTATACGCATTGCTTTATGGGATAAATATAGATATAAAGTAGACCATACCAATGCTTTTATGGATTCTGGACTTCACTTTTGTTTGTTGTGCTCATACCTTTTTGTGGTAAAATCCAGTAATTCCTTCGTGGTTTTGGCCATGACAATGAACACAGAATATTGGCGCCATGTAAAACATTTATACTTTTGTTGTTCTCTTCTCATATCCTCCGTTTTCAAGATGCTCATTCACTTTTTACAAGTCATGCACTGGTTGCTGCAGATGGGTTTTGATTAAATTTTTCTTTTTGGTGATTTGGTGTTGGCGTAGGTTATTATTCGGTGTTGGTAAGCTGTAAGCCGAAGGTAGCGGCAATTAATTTATTTGGGCCGCAACAGCTGAGGGCTTTCTTATGCGGCAAACTTGAAAGTAAATACAAAATACAAAAAGATTAATTAGGTCTTTATAAAAAAGTATTTGGACAGGATGGTCAGAGCTTAAACGAAGGTGTCGCATTTTTCAAAATTATATACTGCTGTAAGCAGAATAGAGAAGCACTTTCTAATAATTGTTTATAGTAATTAAAACGAGGCGAGTATATACGCGATAGATTTCACCTAGATGAGGCGCGAATGTATGTTGCGAAATCCTGGAGGTCATGGATCATCATGGATTGTAATGAGAGGGAGGAGACGTTCCGAAAGATTGTTCGCT
The DNA here is from genome assembly GCF_028408465.1 of Anastrepha ludens. Taxonomy (NCBI): domain Eukaryota; kingdom Metazoa; phylum Arthropoda; class Insecta; order Diptera; family Tephritidae; genus Anastrepha; species Anastrepha ludens. The sequence continues at coordinate 2,420,482 of NC_071499.1, read as the reverse complement.
GCCACCCAAAGTACATTCCAACCAGTGGCTGTGGTTAAGAGACAACTTGAACGACAACTCGATAGCATAGTATATTCCATAGCCATCAGTTATCTATGGAGCACCTTATAAGTCCAGAGTTCTGATGTGCCCAAAAGCAATATGTTCTCTTTATTGCGAACAAAAGAAATAAATCAGAACTTCATTTTGTATTACACTGCCCTTTATGTACTCAAAATAATATACAAATGCCGTTGAATATTTTATATTTAATATTTAATTTTCACAGTAGGTAACAGAAAAAAAGAAAACTAGGGGCTATATGTATAAATTTTATTAAATTAGAAGTATTTATGATTCTTTAGCGTATAGAAACAGAAAAAATTAAGATAAAACTGAATGCATTTGTAATTGTTATTATTTCTATACGAGTTCAGGAGTTTAAAGATTCCAAATAAGTTTTCCAGACAGTTCTACTTCTGCCCATTGATCTTTTCGTCCAGTTTCATTGCGTGTAGTCCTTTGCCAATTCATCAGTGGTCTGCCTCTTATTTTCGTTCCTTGTGGCGGGTTGTAATAAGAGTCATTGTTAAGGAGGAGCTTCTAGCGAAAATGTGGAAAAATGCTCAATAAAAAATAAAAGAATCATGATGGACATTCTTTTATTTTTCATTCAACTGTTATTTTTAAACACATATAAAATAAGTTGCACTAGCTACTTATACAGTGACAGGTATCGGCAAAATATTCTCAAGGCAATGCACATGTTCTGGAAAATGGAGAAAAAAATTCATGTAGTGAAACAAATAAATCAGCATGTAGATATGTTTCAGATCAATTATTTCTTCTCACAGTTCACGAGACACATCTCATTCGTACGTTTTGATGAAATTTCCTAAATATTTAAAAAAAAAAAAAATTTTCATCCATTTTTGGAATTGGCCCAAAACGAGAAGTTATGGTTAAAATTTGCATCCCAGGAAATTGCTTAGAAATTCATATAGTAACTGAATCAACGATCACTAAAAAAGTATTTCTCTTAAAATCGGTTTCGCCATTATAAAGATTGGCTTTTTTTCTTTCTCGTTGAAAATTTGTGTATAATTCGTTTACGTGGTGGAAGGGAGCGATGAGGAATCTTGTGGCCACTGTTTTGCATTTTAGTAGAATACTATCCTATTAATGCCTGGAGCTCTGCAAGTTGGAGAGTAAATCTCCATGGTTTTCAGTTTCTACGCTAATGTCAATGCCTCTAGCTTGAAGGATGACTTTCCTTTAAATTAAATAAAACTTTCCAATGGAGACGTCAACACTAGAAGTTTACAAGGCCAGACATATAAAAAGAAACCCTCGTAGGCAAATAAATATATATATGCAAATACATACCTATTCATCTAAAGTAGTTCTGTAAGTTGGCGATATTATTTATCCCAGCCTTATTTTTATTAATAAGACAGGCAACTTTTAGTTCATTAAATGTTTTGTAAAATTATATTCAATAAATTTTCCTATTTTTAATTGGATTGTAACTGAATTTTTAAGTACCTCAGCCGCTGCTTCCATTTTCCTATTACCCCATCCTTAAACGATTCTTACCCTCTCCTTGTCTAACTTACTTCTTAACTGAACTTCTATATTTATTCTATAAAAATCTCTCCTTTGCCTTCCATTGCTCTGGGCTTAGCCCGCATATTACCTGTATACGATCAACACATGCGAACGAGTTGCCTATCTTCGAAGTTGAATCTCTGCACTGATCGTGGTATTCACACACTTGCGCAGAAATGAATCATAAAACATGCACGGAAATGGAATCAAAGTGAGGAAATTATGCCATTTCAAGGTGAGATAAGTTACGTGCCCCTACAACATAGTACGCGAGTGTTAAGCCGGGGACGCTGAAGCACAGTAAAGTACCTTCACATTTAAAGCCCGCATAGCCGCAGGGATTTGCAGAGCGGGGCAGTTTGCGTAGCGTACGCATAAAAACAATTTGTCAAAAGTGTCAAAATGCGGCCAAGATATTGAATTCTACTTCGAAGATGTATCAGATAGTACGGCGGTTCCCAGCTCTGCGCATGAGCGGATGTTATTGAGGGCGAGCGACGATGGGGGCGCAAGGCATCCAGATTGGCTGAAATGCTGTAAGGCGGTCGGCCTATCCCTGTGCTTATACATATACACATACATACGCAAATATAATATTTGGTGTAGTTGATCGGCCAGCTGGCCAACAGTTTAACTGACCGACGAAGTGCGGATATAATAAAAATGCAGCTTGCCACTTTCGATTAATGGAGTTGGTGTTGGCGGCAATGACGGTAATGGCAATCGTTGCTGTTGTTGCTGCTGCTGTTGCGGTGGTGGTGGCGATGGCTATAACGGCAATAACGATTGGTGGCAGCTGTGACGTTCAAAAGTTTGTTAATACATGATTGTATGCGAGCGTGTGTGTGTTTGAAGGCAATGCGCGATATGGCGGCGTTTTTCATAATTTCGTTGTACAAAACACTCCACGCTCCATCTCGTCGCTAAACGCTGCCTGGCAGTGTAATCGCATACTAGTACATGCACAGTATTTCCAATTTTGCTTTCATTCGCCGTCGCCTTCTTTCGGATTTTGTGCTAGAGTTATTTAAATCCATTTGGTATCTTCCGTGTTTTTAATGTTTTTATCGTTATTGTTGTTTTATTAGTAGCGACATGATCAACTATTGCCACTAGTCGCATTCACAGCCGGTGCTGATGCTGTTGTTGCAGCGACTTTTGTTGTTGATTCTCTTTGTTTGTTGGAAATAATGATGATCCAGCAAAAATCCAATAACGATCAACAACAGCGACAGAAACAACACAACAAATTGACGATGGCGACGATGACGATGACGACGACTACGACGACGACGGCGACACGCACTCAGCGGCGGACAAGTGATGGACAGAAGGTTGACCGCTGCGTTTGCCGCATTCTCTTGTAGATTATTGTTTGTTTGGTGATCGACCATCAGCGATCGGGGATAGGCGAGCGCTGTACGCGTTCGTTGTTCGTTGTCGTTTGTATTCTGTGCGAGATTGCCATTTGTTGGGCAGCGAAAACTTGGCAGCAGGCGCATCAATCGCAGGTAAACTATGTCGTTGGGCGCAAGGACCCGCGGCGGGGACGCATGTTTAGCCGATGGAATTGAGTTGAGGGGAAATTAGATTGAGATTGAAAAACGTCGTACACAGTGGGACGACTGGTGATCTTGCCTTGTCTCGTTTCGTCTCGTCATGGCCTGGTTCGTCTTAGTTATGGTTGATGCTCGATGCTTGATGCTTGATGGTTGATGGCTGTTGTAGTTATGGTCTTTTGCTGATGGATTTGTTGTTGCAATAACAACAAGTGGTAGAAAATTACAATAAAGCCGTGGTATTGTTCGTAGTTGTTGTCGTTGCCATTGTTGATTATCGTGACGAAGATGACGCGTCAAGACTTGTGACCGCAGCGCAGTATAGGGCAAGAGCAGTGTATGATGGCAGCGCGGGGAGCTGAATTCCGCTTATTGTCTTATTATTGATGGGCAGCAGGCGTCATGTGGTGCGACCTGCGTGTTGCAATTATGGCGCTTCGAACGCGTTGGTATTTCGGGCAATTTTCTTCATATACCACCTCTTCGTTCCTACCCCACTGAGCTACAAAAATAAATTGAGCACAGACAATGTATGTAGTACTTGTGTAGCAAAAGCAGCTCCAAATTACGCTTCGGAAGGTTATAACAAAAATCGTCGCACAAGTAACCGTACATTCACTGCCGAATTTTACCTCTGTGGCGTTGTGGCGTTCGAAAATATACTTTCTACTAAGTTTTACATTTACTTTGGCTTTCCGCTTCGCTTGCACATCGCAGAGATTACCATCAATACACCGCTTGAGAGTATCGCTGCCATCAAGTCATCCGCACGGCACTACCTTGTCAGACGCAACAACAAGACTTTTTATTAACTATTTATATACGCTCGAATTGAGATCGCATATAATTAAGACACTTTTACGCATGCGCACCTGTTTGTGTCGCATTCGCTAGCCTTACACTGTCGCATCAACCCTAATAAAAGTAGCAGAGCAGAGCAGCACTTCAGTAGTATCCGCCCCAAAACATTGACTACCACGACGGTCTCGACCACGGCGACCGCACACTTGGCTCATGTTAATAAAATTGTCGCAATATTTCATATGCTAATTACACAGCAACAACAACATGAAGCAACAGTGGCGGGGCTCTGAACAAACTGAGGAGTCAAGAAAAATTTTCTCAGCGGCAAAAAGTGACAACAACGCGACTCAAGACAGGTTACAAGTCAAGCGGGATAATCGGCCAGCCAGTGTTACAGACAATGGACAGTGGACGGTGGATTGCCAATACGTACCATACCCCAGTACTGCGATGATTGTTGCTGGTGTTTTGTAGGCATTCTGTCTGCGGCAGGGGACTGATTGCCCGATCTTCGTTAAAACGTTGCACGAGTGACGCACTGATGACGTTACATATCATAGAGAAGCACACAATTTATGACAAACGTCACATTTGCTCCGGTCCCGCTGCAGCCCTCCGCTGTGTGTGTATTATGAATGCAAATACACGTGAATACATAGTTAGGTCTGTGCATATGCGGAGTAGGCAGTGCTGTGGTTTGGCGGAAAGACAAAAACTGTGGATTTTTCCGCTCATTACTTTTCATTTAGTGCCCGGTGCCAGTTGAACTTATTCCTGCAGAACTAATTGTCGTGTTGTTGTGGCAATACAAGTGGCTGATTACGGCCCCTGCAACTTTTATCTGTTACCCGAGTATTGACTACTGTTGTGAGGAAAGCGAGTGTGTCACTTTAATAAAAAGACGAAATAAGAAGATTATAAGACGTACAATAACAAAGGGCTGACCGTCACTTTTTCTCAATTCTATAGAAATCAAAGAAGGTGCAACTATTTGAATAGTAAAATAAATGTATTTTCATGTTGGGTTTCTTAAAAGTTTGCTTTTGCTAAAGAGACATTCTGCCGCATTTTCTTTGGCAATCAACACTGTTATTTGTTCAACGAAGCGCAGCGGCGACCGATGGTGCAAAATGAAATACTTTCGACGATCGAAAATCGCATGTCCGGACCGTCACTTCGGCGCGAAAGCGTCAAAGCGTCAAATCAAACGGCCAACGGCCAACCGTTATGCTCAAGGCGTGTAGTGTAACGTCGCGCGACTACAAACTGAGGACGGACGCTTTCTTTGCAACATCGCGTCAAACAGAGTTGCAACAAGTGATTTCTTTTTAGCCGCAATCCATTGAACTAACTCATGAATATGTAGAAGCACTTGTCATTGTGTTTGTGTGTACCCATTCATTTGCTGTCCGTCAACTCGCATTCGCAATAGTATTCGAGCGTTCGCGTGCGGTGCGGTATGGCAGCCGAGAAGTCTTTAAACTCCAGCAGTCAGTCGTGTGCAGTGGAGCGAATTGCGTTCAAGTTTCAAGCTGCAGGGATGGCACGGTCGCCCGCACCACCAACGCCGCCACTACCACTACGACCGTCACCGGCTCCACTGCCACAGCGATCCTCACGCATGCGCGCACGCCACTGTGAAGCAGGTTGTCTCGCTTTCTTGACTGCTTGACAATGTGGAAAATCAATGCGTGGCGATGTGGGACAAACCCACTGAACGCCCGCAAAATGAGAAGCCAGCTGCGACTGACTTCTCGACCGCCCGTCGTCGGTCCGCAACGAACAGTCGCTGTGCAATCGTTCGCTGAAGCACACATATACATATACATACATACATGCATATTTAAGCTCGCCTTCACGTGCGGCGTCCCAAGTGGTAAGTATCCATTGGTGGCAAGTGATCCGATGTGATGCGCTTGCCAACACCCCCACTGGCGGCGTCGTCGCTGTGGCTGTCACTGTCGCCGCGCGCAGAGTGATGCGTGCAATTTCATATCAACCATTTGATTTTCTAAACTGCATTTATTTATTTCTGAGCTTTTGCTTGTTTGTTGCTGTAGTTGCCGTAGTGGCCGTAGTTGCTGTTTTCTGGCACCCATAAGTCGTTTAACAGTCGAGGCATTTCACTGGCCGTTGTACTTTTATTTCCAATTGCAGTTTATAATTGATGTGCATGTGCACAAATGCGTATGTGTGTGAATTGTTTGTTTCCTGCACGCTCACGCACGAATTGCACGCGTTGGTTACGATTTTAATTAAAATGTAACAGAAAATGAAACAGTACCAAGGCGATACAAATGGAAGCCGTCTTTTTTATGTGAACATCGAAATCATTTTTGCTGGCAAGAAATATCAAAATTATGAAAGAAATTTATTCTAGCAGCAAAAGCAAGCCTCCAAGTTAAGATCCAGCTTGAAAAGTTTCTGGTAAAATCTACCTGTCATTCCCCCGATCATAGGCAAAATCGAAACTGACACAGGAACATCGCATAATAGAAAATTTTGTGATTCTATGTAAAGAATGCGATAATCTCATCCTTACGATAGAACAACAAGTCACGTCTAGACCAAATCTGCTGCCAAAAGCGTACGCCCTCTCATGGAATTGAATCGTGATAATCCGAATATTAGATTATTGTGTCAAGTTAAACAAAAGATAGACAAAAGAATACTGTTAATTTGACATAAACACGTTTAAATTTCGTCTAGAGAATACGTGGCATTCTGTATGGATCCTTTCGTGAAAATTGATGGTCCCCAATTTTCCTTTTTATTACGTTTTCTAAATATTACTTCTATTAATTCTCAAGAGCGTAACTTGTGATCGAGAAAAAAAAACGTTTAGAAGGAGCTCAGATGCCTACTAACCTCGAAACACCCCTATCTCTATACTTATAACTACACCGCATGAAAAAATTGTAAGACCAAGATGATTATGATGATATCTACTCATACTAAAGCAATATAAGAAAATATCCTAACATCATTTCGTTGATTGTATGTTAGGAACGGTATTGTTGGTATTTTAGTAACGCGCAAATTCTTGTTCTGTGAAAAACGAAATAAAGACTAAAAGCGTTTGGTTTCAATTTAAAAGTGTACAATGTAAGTTTTTGCGTTAGAATTATATATAAGTGTATATTATAAGTGTTTTTGACCCATTTGTGGAACAGCATTAAGACGCATGCCTCCAAGGAGGAGGGAGCTCAGACAAACACCCAAAAACAGGGTGTACGCGCCAATTATGTATGTGAGTATGTAAGTGTTTTTATCGCTTTATCTCGTTGTCGTATTTATGTGGTTGTTTGCGTTTAGAAACAAACCAAAAGCAGCGCGGAAAAGCTTTGTCTGAATTTGAGGAAGGACGATTTCCGTTCATGCATCCAAATCAACAGAAGAATTTTTGGCAGCGAAAACAATACCAATTTTAGAACGGCATACCTGCCAACCCAATCGAAAATGTATGGCCAATACTTTCTCAATCGGTTTTCAAAAATGGAAGACAGTTTGATTGCACTAAAAGCCTAAGAAGTGCGATTATTGTCGGATGGTCAAAATTTGATTAAAATATTAGTTTGGAGAAAATAAATCCATTATTTTCACGCAAATGGCTTAAAATTCGTTTATGGTCTATCGTTAGCTCAGGGCGATGCTACGACTACTAACATGCCGGTCAACTTCTATTCTTTCTGTGCTTTTATGGACATTTTCGACCACGGTCCTGCCTGTGCGAGGTGCATCTTTAACATCAGAAATGCCTGAATCGACGAAATCAAAATTCCGCGTAATTAGCTGTTACAGTGCCGACACCATAAATATCAATCTCAATTTCAGCGGTCTAGCGTGCATTTTCGCCTTTATCAAAGAAAAACTGTAAAATGTACCGAATTTTCTCTTTGTTGACTTCCATTGTTAAATACAGGGTCTCACAACTCAATGGAACAAACAAAAAACGGCAAACAGATGCCACCTTGGCAACGAACATAAAATTAACGAATTTAAATTGTTTGATTGATACTTTACGAGATATCGAACAGTACAGCCATCTACCCAGAAAATAATAGATTTATTTTTTTTGATATTATAAAAAACTTCATCAAATCGATGCCTCGATGACTTCAATAACTTATAATCATAGGAGGATCCAACACAAATTACCAAGTTCCAAATTATGAACTTTCCCCAACAATTCTATGTAATACTTTTTTCGCTCTATGTATTTTACTTTTTTTAATAAATAAATAAAGTTTCATTAAATGTGGGCTCATTTCTGGACATTTTTAAAACATATGTCATTAAAAGTTTAAATATTAAAAATATAAATTACACTGTGTGCCAAAAAAAAAAATTAAATATACTTTTATGGAGACCTAGCACAACTTGTGGCTATAGAAAAACTAAACAAAATCGTATAGGAGAAATTTTCAATACACCCCCAAAATCTCATTTTATGGCCATAAAACCGTTTTTCAGTAGGTTGATGTGAAGAATCACTCCTAACTTCGCCAATTTCCATCCGATTTCGAATTTGTTTTTTTAGTTCGAAACAACAAAAACAAGCCTTTTTGACAGTTTGTTGACAATTTTTCTGAAATGACAACTGACGAGACTGTTGGCGGAAGTATTTGGAATTTTTTTATTTTTTCTCTATTTTTTCAACTTTGACATAATTTTTACGGTATTATCCGATTTTGAGGATTTTTTTAGTACACTACTGTTATAGTAAATTAAATTTTTCGTCGAATGAGCTATATTTGACTGTAATTGAATTAAAATTAATAGAGTTGTGTGAGTTTTAAGATTTTATTTTTTTTTTTACTAATTTGGTATGTAGGCATCGAAGCATGAAAATGATAACAAGTGTCATTATAAACACATACTATTTATTGGAGTATTGAGCAGCACTGTACGGTATGGTACGGTGCGGTACGATGCAGTACACAACGGAACTGGTTCCAAACTTAAAAATGCATTGGAAACGGCCCTTTGGAGTTTAGTATGGTACGGTACATTTGTCCTTCTCTTCATCAGTTTTGAATACTTCTCTGTAAGAAATTCGATCATCATCATTCATCTGAGGTCGTCATCAACTAAATTCCATTGTTTAAATCGAGAAGCGAGCGTTTCAGATTGTCTTCCCGATAGAAGTAAATCACGAGAAAGTTCCTGAAAATCTGAATTTGATACAATGTGTCTTTCTGAAGACTTAGAACCAGACGGAAAGTACTCTTCATCATCAGGTTTATTGTTATCAGTTTGATCATCATCAGCAATGAGTTGAACTTCCTTCAGTTCCTGCAGTTGAGTCTATCATATCTTCCAAGACTACGGGGCTCTTAACAGTAGCAACATCAGTATACTTTATGTGCTTTCGAGCTTTATAATGATGACCGTTTACGTCCGTTTTATAAAAATAACAATCATCTGGTTTATGATAAGGCTGATGATGCCACATCATCGGAGAATATTGAGAAATTCGACTTTTCTGGCAACGTTTTGATTTATATCTCTTGAATTTCAATGAAACAAACAATAAAACTTTGACGTTTTAATAAGGTTAAATTATAATAACAAACTTCTTTTGTTAATCAATGTACAGTGTGAACTTTGGCACACTAGGGAGCTTTTTCATATTTCTATTAAAAAAAAAAAAAAATGTGTGATAATATGTCAGATATTTTCGTAAGTTTTAACCAGTTCTGTTGTATGCAGTACAGTACATATATGCTCCAATAAATATTACGTATCTATAATAACGCATCAAAACACGTCCTTATTTCCATTTAGCGTACCATACCAAATTAGTAAAAAAAAATAAAATCTTAAAACTCACACAACTCTTTTAATTTTAATTCAATTACAGTCAAATATAGCTCATTCGACGAAAAATTTAATTTACTATAACAGTAGTGTACTAAAAAAATTCTCAATATCGGATAATACCGTAAAAATCATGTCAAAATTGAAAAAATAGAGAAAAAATAAAAAAAATTCCAAATACTTCCGTCTACAGTCTCGTCAGTTGTCATTTCAGAAAAATTGTCAAAAACTGTCAAAAAGGCTTGTTATTGTTCTTTCGAACTAAAAAAACAAATTTAAAATCGGATGGAAATTGGCGAAGTTAGGAGTGATTCTTCACATTAACCTACTGAAAAACGGTTTTATGGCCATAAAACGAGATTTTGGTGGTGTAGTCTCCATAAAAGTACATATAAAATCACTGTCGCACAGTGTTATTATCCCTAAACTGACAGTAAAAATATAAGAAATTTAGTTGGACTTATAAATTTTTCGTGCGGTGTAGGCTTATTACATAGCAGTTTTTCTCTCATATTAATGGCATAGGCGGTAAATCCTGAGATTCCAAGCCCCATTGAGTCTGAAATGTCTTTGCTTTTCAAAGATTCGACATCCTTATTTTCGACAGAGCTGCATCAGAGGAACTTACTCGTGTGCCTTAACTAATTCGAGTCAAAATGAGCTGAATAATTTGGAGCTTCTTGGCACGTATGTAATTTTCTTGTATGCAAGGCTAGAGATACTGATAATTTCAAACTACAGGGCCAGAAATACCAGGAATACCGTAAATGACCAAAATATTTATTCTGGGCATTTTTACGGTACATATTAGTTCGCGATTGCGACCGTGAAATCTTACTGTTTGTTAATATATTTATTTACTCCCGTTTTCCTATGCCCTTTTATTAATTAGTTTTCACGGAAACAAAAGGAGCAAACATTAAATTACCCCGCACGAAATGTTTTGCCATTTATAGCAATTTGGTTATGCTGTACACCTGCAACTCAGGCCCAATTTCGGCGTTTGTGTTATAAAATGACCGTGACCTGCAACAACTGAACTCCTGAAAGATCACTTCGAGATAAGACGTAAAAATACTAAAAACCATCAATTAAAGGTTATTATGAATAAACACGAGAAAACCTACTGTCCCATTCGAATTTAGAATTATCCACTCGACGTTTATTTAGGGGTGACAAAACGGAGCGACCGACACGTTGCGCTGCCTTAAAGCCCCTGTACTTAGAAAATCTACGAGTGGCTTATACAAATGATGGACTGAAACTGCTCTAAATATGTTTTATGCCGAAACAAAAGTACGTAATAAAGTCCAGTTTACTTGAAACATATACAAATACAAATATACAAAAACAAACAACAAATATATAGCAAAATATATACTACCATCTATTTACATAGGTACATATACGTACACACACACATTCGTATGTGAATGGCCAAATGGCCGAAGTGAGTGGCACTAAATTAATTCAACAGTTGCTGTAGCATGAAATTAAACCCAACATAATAACAAGTGTTGCAGATCTTCAATAAATGCGCCCCAAAGGCGTACATGCAAACATACATATGCAATAGACGAAAGGGTCAAACTTCAACTACTTTGGAAAATGAAATGTTCGTTTCTCTCCAGCGAACGGACAGTAAAAATATTCAAATGACGGCGACACTTGCCCGTTTGTGTCGTCAGAGTCGCGGTTTGTGTTTTGTGGAAAATTTATTCATTTGTTTGTATGTAAGGCTTCCACGGAACTGAAAGTTGCTCGAGGGAGATGGCAATGTGATAGCCAAAGTGCGGCCAAATGTGACGCTTAAATATTCATGAGCTGCGTTGACCGTCTTCTTGATGTCGTGCCATGTCGTGCCGTGTAACCGTCGCATGAAGCTTTCTTCTCGCAAGGGGACTGCCTTCATCAAAGTCTTGAAGACATAATGCACTTGCCGCTTCTTATTTTATTTGTAGACTGAAATGCGACACAAACAAAGTGAAAACGGAAATTCAGAAACTTGTTGACTGGGTGCATACGATTATGGAAGTATATCACATTTCTTTGCTTCAGATATTGGGTTTTTAATGAAGGAACTCCGCTTTGAATGAAGTGAGAACGCGTAACATAATAATTCTTCATACTAAATTGTGGAAATCGGCGTAGCACCGATTATATATATTTTATGTGTGCAGTCCATCTGTGCTGTAGATTTGGATTAGAGTGACACATGCATTTCTTTACTATTTTAAAGGTTTCGTTTTGTTTATTTGTAGGTATATAAAGCCTTTGAATGAATATATGTATTCTTACAGACTAGGTTTAGCTAACCGTGCAATAGTATAAGTACTCGTATTATCAAGCCAACACGATTTAAGATGGTTATGAAATCAGCACCAGAAGAATTGAAAAACGAATTTAAGGCCGCATATGCCCTAGAAATCAAAGCATTCGCCCCGTATTTGTTTCTTAAGAAGTCAAATTTAAGGTTTCATACTGTCATACTTATTAGAAACATAAAATTCAATTTTGCACAGAAGGGAGGGACAATCAATCCTTACCGTAATGAAACTAATAATAAATGAAGACGATAGAATAGATATTCCGCTATCAAGTATTTTAAATTTTTTAAGTCAATCAATAAATATTGAGAGCGGTACGATGGTAAAAGTTCTGAAAATTTTGAAAATCGGAGCGCAAAGCATAGAAAAACTTTCTGAAATCTCTCAACCCTATTTAACCCTTGTCTTCTCTATGGAACAAATCTGGAATTGACATATCAACGGGAAAATTAGAACTTTTTAATTGCATATAGAGTCATCTCATAAACATTAATATAATATAAAAAAAAGAAATATTTATAGGTTTTGTTACAACATTTTGAAAATGAAAAAAAACTTCGAAATTGACAAGGAACCACGGGAAAATAACGTGAGTGCCGATACGCGTGTGCGCCGACTGTTTGTTTGATGACAGGAGGCACTTCGTTAATAATATCAGCCTGGAAATCCACCGTAGAATATCTCTTGCCAACAAGTGCTACTTTGGACCAAATAGGCAACTGAGTAGTAAAGCCCTCTCTCGACGAACAAAGCTACTCTACAAGGCTCTCATCATGCCCGTCCTAACGTATGTTGCAGAAACGTGGTCGATGACAACATCCGATGAAGCGACGCTTGGAGTGTTTGAGAGAAAGATTCTGCGGAAGATTTTTGGACCTTTGCCCGTTGGCAATGGCTTGAGCTTTGCGACGACATAGACATAGCGCAGCGAATAAAGATCCAGCGGCTACGTTGGCTGGGTCATGTCGTCCGAATGGATACAAACGCTCCGACTCTGAAAGTATTCGATGCGGTACCAGCTGGTTGTAGCAGAGGAAGAGGAAAGCCTTCCCTGCTTTGGAAAGATCAGGTGGAGAAGAACTTGGCTTCCAACTGACGCCGGTTAGCACGAGAAAGAAACGACTGGCGCGCTTTGTTAAACTCGGCCAAAATCGCGTAAACGGTTACGTGCCAATTAAGAAGAAGAAGAAAACTTATATTAAGTTCCATAAAACGCTTTGACCAAACTGGCATCAATGTTGAGATGTGTACGGAAATCGAGTTAGACAATTTATTATATATATAGGTATGTATATACATATGGCGCGTGCATAATTTTTGGGTGTTTGGCCGGAGCAGCTCGGCTCCTATTTGTGGCGTGATTCTTGATGTTGTTCCACAAGCAGCTTCAAGCCAACTCCGAACCAAAGATTTTTTTTATAAGAAGCTTTTTCATGGCAGAAACACTCTACACTCGGAGCTTTGCCATTGCTTGCCGAGGGGCGACCACTATTAGAAAAAACGTTTTCTTAATGTTGGTCTTCACCGAGATTGGAACCTACGTTCTCTCTGATAATTTATTGCTCTGTGAAAATTAGAAGGTTTGGATTATGGAATAAAGAATGCTTTGGAACAAGAAAACTATTGTACATAGTACAGGTTTTGGCTTAACACAGATCATCCAATCAAGTCAATCCATTAATTCTAAACTGGGAAATGTGCCCATTCATTATTTATTTTATTTTTTAAATGTGATTGTAACTGTAAGACTTAACCTTATAGCACATAAACTACCAAATAAAAATTCGCTGTAAAGGATAAATACTGCAAATCTATTTAAATTCTTTAAAGTAGTTTTTTCTTTTTGTTTTTCCAATGACATTGTTATGAAATTATATATAATAGAAACGCGTCTCCCGACTCCTAAATAAATCGCACGATCAAATCAAATCATCCTCAAAGTATTACAAATTCTTTCCTTAGCAAAAAGTGAAATTGTATGTCTGCCAAAGCCAGAAATACTTCCTCTCCCATTAGTGCTTCGATGATATGATACATAGGGCGGCTTTACGAGGCTTGTAGTTTGCCGCATCCCACTTCGATTTCAAACCTATGGTGAAAATTTATGCATTTTTTAAATTCACGTAATTTATTTACAAGCCTTTAAATCAACATGTTAACTTGTCGTTTAATCAATAACATTTGATCGGCGCTCCGAGTGACTTAATTAGGCGTCGAGCGCCGCAATTTAACACTTTGCGCATGTAAATTTGGCAAATTTAGTGTTGAAGCGCCAATGCAATGCAAACAGTTTAGCCAACGCTTATGTAAACTGCGATAATAACTGGAATCGACAATTTCGGCACAAGACGCACCAAGCAAACAATCGCCCCGCACCACTTGGTGATCTGGTAACTTTCGCACAGCCTCAGGTTGTCAATCATAATACTCATTAAAAGTAAATTATTTGTTGGCGAATGGACAATGTACAGCAATGTAAATGAATGCGTTAACAGAAAGGGACACCAACCGCTCGCACTGTGCCTGTTGGCTGAGTGCCGTGAGAAGGGCGGCAGCGACCGCAACCGTGAGTTTTTTTTCTTGTTTGTGTTTTTTTAGTTTCAACGCAACGGGCCGGCTAATGACTGGACATTCAGCGGAGGATGGGGCGAATAATTACAAAATGAAGAAATTTATTCAAGCTTTCGGCATGTTTGGCAGATGATGCAGTGCCGCTCCAGCACTCGAGCATTTATGTGCGTGAGTGTGTTCATCGGCAGCGTGACGATGGCGCTGGTGACGGTGATGGCGACGATGACGATGCCGGTGTCAGCACAAAGCGGAAGATGGTTTGCTACGCCGTGAAACTTTGTTGTTTACCGCAAAATGCGTGAAAATCAATGAAAAATGCATAATTTCATATATTTTGTATTTTAAATGCCGCAACGAATGCGCAAAGCGATGGCAGACGCCACTTTGACGTCGCGCTCATTGATATATGAAAAGTTCTCTGCGACAGCCGTAACGGTTAATGGCAGTTTTGGTGTATGGATGAACAGTAAATTGGTTGGGGTTAAGCTGGACAAAGAACGCATTTGTAACATCAAAAAAAAAAATTACAAAATTTGTAAATTTAAGCACAGGTGTAAGTGGTTTGTTTTCAAAACATTTTCGAAAAGGTTTTTAGCCGTTTTAGAAGTAAAAAGACATACAAAGTGCCGATTAAACCAAGCTCAGTGCATCCGAGTGCATCAGAGGAAAGAGGTTAAGCAGCCATATTTCGCAGGAACCTTTCCATTAACATAAAATATTGGATTATTCTGATGCACTCCACGCAGAGCTACACTCAAAGAGGTTAACATTAACGTTTATAGGAATGCCGCAATAAAGCATTGCGCTCAAGATTAGTCGAAAAACTGCTGATTATTTCCCGCTCGCTTCTAAATACTTCTTTATCAAACTGAATTAGGAGACCCGTTGAATCTCTACTCTTCGACTCACTTAGTGAACGAAGGGGGGTAAGGAAGAGTTCCCAGCTCAGATTGGCAAAGTCACAACACTCGTATTTGGCGGGACTCTAAATAGGAAACGCCCGGTGGGAATTCGTGCTTTAAGACTTTATAGAACTTTAAGTCTTTACTTCTAGAGGTGCTTGGAAGGCATTAAGACGGAATTATGTAAACATCTAATCTCACTTGCCCCACTTTTTGGAGGATAAAGTTCAGGCATCTATTAACACATTTTGTATACTCCTGAGGCGCTACCAAGAGTAGATACTATATTAATCGCTGGAGGAGCTTTCTTATATCTACGAATTGATCTTTTCTTTAACCTGCACAATTTTTTATAAGAGCGTACAATTGTTCGTATCTGCCGATCGTTCGTATCATCGGCCTTAACAACCGCGCTGTTAGTTCTGTCTTTTCCAAACTGGATAAAGAGGCAGGCGAAAGGGTCTGGTGGTGAACGAGGGCAAAACGAAGTACCTCCTGTAACCAAACAAACTGTCGACTTACGTCAATGTTGGCAATTATGATTTTGAGGTAGTAAAAGACTTCGTTTATCTAAGAACCAGCATTAACACCGATAATATTACAAAGCTCTCATCATTCCCAGACGCAGAAGCTTGGACGATGACAATATCCGGAAAGGCGTCCGTTGGAGTGTTTGAGAGAAAGATTCTGCGGAAGATGTTTGGACCTTTGCATAGACATAGCGCTGCGAATAAAGATCCAGCCGCTTCGTTGGCTGGGTAAACATTTAACGCGTCAATCGAGAAGAAGGAGACCTTTTACTATTTCTAATAAAACGCTATCTTCCTTTATGTGGTACCAAAAGCAAGATCTACAGTAATTATCTTAAAATACTTGCGTCATCTTTATTTGTTCTTACAGAAATAATGCCTCAATAGGGTAAACAAGCCCGAACGGACAAGGACCAACAAATTGCTAGAAGGCATTGCCAGTGGATCTTCTGTCGTCGGTGAATACCAGTGGTACATTTCAGCTGTCGACAACAACTGCACTTTTGCAGTGAACAAATTGATAGTCAAAGGAGCGGATAGAAAATTCTGTAGCTCAGCGGGACTGCCTTAGTTTGCCTGTTGGGTCGAAATTCGGAATTTCACGTGAACTATACTATTTCAACGTCTGCTACCAACTTCAAATTTAAGCGATGATGCAAAGTTCAAGATAATAAGAATACTGGTTGCTTCAGTATGACGTCCTGGCGTGCTCTTCTTATTTTTCCCTCTGTTTATTTTCCTATGTTTTGTTTGCAGATTATGTAAGCTTATCGATCATAAAAGGCGTTAGAAATCGCGCGAATGCGCATCAATTTCCTTCAGTAGCTTCCGCCGTTTAAACATCCCAAAACCAATTCCAATTCGATTGCTTTGATTCCGATTGGCTACAATTCCGCTGCCTTCCTCATTGAACACTTTTATGTTGGCGGCGTTCTAACCAAAGCGGTGGCAGCGGAGTTCTTGCAGCAACTGATGGCGCGCGCTCCTTGTTCTGCTGCTGTTGCTGCCGCCGTTATGTGGTTGATATTGACTGCCAAAACGTGACGACAAGTCACGATTTTGATGAAATTAAACTTTGCCGTCTAGTAGTTTCGCGTCTGCCTGCCTGTTTTGCGCATCGGTTCTGAACTCTATTAAGTTGTTGCTTTGTAGTTGCAATTGTATTACAGTCGCGATATTAAAATTTAGTGAATTAATTTGCGCCATCGCCATCGCCATCATCATCGCCAACGCCAACACTATCACCAACGTCGTATGCACAAACCTAAGATTTTTTTGGCTCGATTTCTAAAGTGTTGCTAATGCCATACTATTCAGACCGACTGTGTTTCGCTCTAAAGTTACACCATGAAATTACGTTTATCGGAGGCTGTAATCATATTTTCTGAGGTTACAGCGGTGCCAGCTATTGCGGGACGTACGTAAACACCTTATCCAATATGAATTAAAAAAACTAGGTTTGCACACAGTAGGCACATAGAAGCAAACAATTTGCTGAATAATTTGGAGATTTGCAAATGTGTGCCTTTTATGGTTACAAAGTTAGGCTGAGCTTTGATTGAAATGATCCAAAAGGACGAAAAAATTCTTTGACTAATGTTTATTTATCCTTTACGGCTTTTCTTTTCCAATCACATGGCGTTGGAAACAGGCAGTAAGTCCGACAGAGAAAGAATCCGGTTTAAGATATTTATAAATGAGGATTTATATATTGAAAGCTCCTTTTGCGGGATTGCTTTGGTGGTATTTTCACCAATAGCCAAACGTTATATACGTGGTTTCAAGCCAGCCAGATTAACCCACCCTAACCTAACCTAAATACCCTTCATAATTCAGCAGCAGTAGCCGCGTGAGCTGATTTGCAGCATAGAAATTGAACAAATCAGTTCGCCACATACCTATGTGCATATATATGCATTTAATAGCATAAAGATTTTTCTTATGCTTTCGGTTTTCCTTACAAAGAAAAAAACTTTAGACGCCCTATAGAAATCAATACAATTACTTGCAATTTATAAATAACACATTATCAACCCTTTTTTTCATACAAATTTTGAACCATATTTCAAAATAATTCGCACACGTTGTATACAGGTCCACTGCCTTATGCCCCTCAACCAAAACACTGCTTACGCCATATATCTCTTTTTCCTTCGATCTCATCCTGCAATATGAGTTGTGGTAGTTGATATTCCGGATATTGCAGAATATAACCCAGATACAATGTTTTCCTACTTTTGATGCACCAGAGAAGTTGTTTGTCATTGTGAACTCTTCGCAGAACTTCTTCATTACCAACGTGTTCCGCCCAGGGTATTTTAATTAACCTCCTGTGAAGCCACATTTCAAATGACTTCAGTCTGTTCATGACTGATAATTTTATGGTCCATATTGCCATGCCATAGAGCAGAATTGACCATACATAGCATTTTATGAAGCGTATTTTTTGTTGCAGATTGAAGTCGCGACTGTTTTTTGCTTTCCCTCCTGTTTATACAAGGTACAACTGTATACTACTTTCTATGCAGCTACACGTACTTGTTGCATCGTTTTTGAGGCAGTATATGTATGTACATACTATATGTACCTTTACTTAACCTTACACGAACAGTTTTTACCAAACAAGGCATTATTTTTGGAATTATATTTTATTTACAATAGAAAAACATTTTTTGTTTTGAGATTCATGCAAGAAAGAAAATTTCGTGTAAAAAAATGTATTAGCGAAACGAGTTATTTCAAAATCGTGTAAAAAAAGTACGTTGAAAAAAAAGTTGGTATTCCAAAATATGCCAATAAATTTCGTTGTAAAATAAAGCATGTACAAATTAAGATTCTTTCAGGTTTCACTATTTTGAAATGAGCGGCTTCATTAAAGAGATTTTGCGTGAAAAAAACAGCTCATTTCAAAGAATCCATTCACGAAATCTTGCGTTGATAATGATCCAGTCCTCAGACAGAAGTATTTTCTTGAAATTTCTTCAGGCAACATTGCATTGCCCACTCATTCGGCCAATTATTTCCACCAGAAAAAATCATGAATTTTGAGTTGTGCTTTTCTTACAGATTGATCATTTCTTTAATAAGTTTCAATATATTTAACGCGCTGCTCTATCGTGTCAAAGATAACATAAAAAAGGTACCATCTAGAGATTATTGACTTTTGGAAGACCCTTTACAATTTTTGCATTCGTGCCAAGTTTCAGTTCCCTAGCGTAATTGGTTTTAGAGAGATATTGTGTTGCACATTCTGGTCTATGGCCACGCCCTCGGGACTAAGATTTCTGTTCTAAAGGAAGTTATTTCCTTCAAATCTTTGAAATCAGGTGAACGGTGCAATCAAAAAAGTGGCTTAAATATTTTATATGTGGCGTGCTTACAGGGTTTGATTGAAAAGTAATGAGCCTTCCCGCGCGTAGCGTCTGCCAAGCGATAAACCGAATCGGCTGGTGGGAGAAAATGATCGTTGGACTTTCCCCTTCCACTAGTTCGCTGGCAACAGCGGTGCAGCCAACATCGCTCCGCGCGTTAAAGCTGTTTTAAAAGTGTGTTAGGATTTTGCAGTGGCGAAAATGCAGCGATCGTTGGAGCAACGTTACTCGATCAAATTTTGCGTAAAGCTAAAAACTCCACAAGGAGTTTGTACCTCCAGGAAGCACTGTAAATGCGGCATTTTACAAAGAAGTGCTCCTTCGGCTGAAAAACCGCGTCGCCCGGGTTCGGCCCGACCTCGTCAACAATTGGACCCTTCATCACGACAATGCGCCGGCGCACACCGCCTTCCTCTGCACCTCTGCATTGGCCAAGATGGGGGTTCCGTTGCTTCCCCACCCTCCCTACATCCCAGACCTGTCCCCTCCGGACTTCTTCTTGTTCCCGCGCCTGAAAAGAAAGCTGAAGGGGAGGCGTTTCGACTCCATCGAGGCGATCCAAAAAACTGTGCAGTGGAAGGACCGCTACCAGTGGTGTATTGACGCTCAGTGGTGTATTGAAGAATATTAGTTGTATAAGCCAAAAGGTTTAATAAAACTGCTTAAAAAAAATAAGGCTCATTACTTTTCAATCAAACCCTGTATGTAATGATTTCACATTTTTTCTAGAACTTTCTCCTAGAAGAATATTGTAAATTGGAATTTAGGACCGCTGCCATTATAGTTCTCGGATTCGCACTTTCGCCTTCTTCTCCACAGCAGATAAACCAATTAAGATGCTATATTGAAATCGGCTCAAATCTAATAAGCAGACAAGGGTTTAAAATCTTATCCCAATTTTAATACTACTTTCTGCTTGGTCATTGTTACATTTTTATTCCAGAGACTACGCTACAGATCTGTAGTACCTTTTAAAAAGTTATTTTTTCAACTTAAGCCCTCATAAGACCACAGCGTACACCCCTCCTCGTTCTTATGTCTTTATCTTTTCTCGTTCTTATGCCTTTATATCAATAAACATTAAATTTCTCCATTTTCTGCAGATTTTATTTTGAGTAGCCTTAGTTTCTAGTATCACCTTCCCGCCCCTCGTTGAATGAAGCTTCATTTGGTTTGAAATTGTGTTTCACCCTAAAGAATTGAGACATCAAAGCAGATTGCGTCACCTGTACTGGTGCACACATACATTTCTCTGTGTTCGTTCAGACATATGTAGCCACGAGTATGTATGTGTGTATCAACAACATAACGCATGTGTATGTATATACTTTATGTCAGTGCACTGTTCACTGCGTCCAAAAAAACCTTCATGCATGCGACTTCTTACCGCGATTCTCCACTGAAGAACCTCGCATATTTCCATTCATTATTCATTATTCGCTAAGAGTGGCCAATGCGACTGCGCAACGCCAACTATCGCTCCAATTTATTTGTTACGCTCGGCTAATATCGCCAGCAACGTCACCATAGCCAAGAAGCACCACGTACTTGTTGGCGGTGACGATGGTGATGGCCAGTTGGTCGAAGACGTCGAAAATAAGCGGTGGGCTTTCGTTGTTGCTGCTCCAGCTGCGTTGTGGGCTGCTTGTATTGGAGCGCTAGTTGTTGTTGGTTGGCGGGCAGTGTGGTGTCAACACCGAGCGGATGTGCAGTACATGGACTGGCAATTACTTTGCCAAAGTGAAAACATGAAAATGGTGCACAACAATCCCCAGCGACGTCAGCGCACTGATGCCATCAGCAACGGCCCAACTGGACAGCGTCGTCCAGCGTTACGCTCCAGCGCGCTCACTGCAATCGCGCACAGCAGCAACAAAAACCACAGCAGTTAGAGCAGCAATAAAAATGTTCGACACGAGGGGCCAGTATTGCACCAAAGTAATGCAAACATACCTACTTACTTATGTACGCACGCTCATTTGTGCAGTGGCACAATCGATCAATTAATTACATGCACCGCAAGAATTACAACAATATATCCACAAACACATGTTTTTGGACGCTCATGTACTTGGCACAATATCGAGTATTTGTGAAGGTACGAGTGGCTTTTTTGTGCTTTTGACAATCGCGTTGATTTTCTGTGCCGCAATTTTCCAATGATTGCATACCACCAATAAAGCGACGGATGAACGCGCACATTCCCGTTCACAGCAACAATTGCAACAACATCAGGCAATAACACATACATAGGCCCATAGTAATGGTCGGTGCCACACTCGGCGGCACTAATACTTTTGGCCACAACTCAGCCGTCTTACGCAACTTCAACTGACCAAGACGTAGTGGGCCAAGTTACGCTGTAATTGTTCGTTCTTTTGTTTGGCGGTGAATAACCGCAATAACAGTAGCTTTGCTGCTACCGAAGTGTTACAAGTACGTATACACGCACATATCAACTTACAATGTAATGTTGTGCCTCACCAAGGAATGTTGTTAATTTGTCACTTGTCATTACGTTTTGAAAGCCGAAAACCAAAAGCAAACAACAAAAAGAAGCAGAAGCAGAAGCAGAATGAAGCTGTGCCTCGCAGTGTTCTTCGCTCCTAACTCTGCTTTGCTTCGCTCTCCGTCTTATTGCAATGAAAAGGCGACGACCAAGTGCCAAACCACAAACGGGTGTCAACAATTGTCGACCCATTGCGCATGCGCGCCTAATTACTTGCTCATTTCCAGTCTCACACAAGGCCCCCCTACCACTTGTCGACGTCCTCAATATGCCAAATGGTATGCCGCGCTGCTGCCTGTCTCTTTTCTTTGTGTTGTCCGTTCTTTGTCATCCGAAGTCGGGGGTCGCACGCGTTCTGCTACTGTAATTAGCGCTGCTGCTGCCATTGTTTTGAATTACGTTGTTGCGTACGATGAGCTTTGTCATTACATTTACCTAAGCTTCCCATTGTTACTGAATACAGTATTTATCTATTGTTAGTGCATGTATGTATGTCTGTATGTGCATACAAATATCTTTAAAGAACTGACTGTCGTTATGCGGCTTTCCCTCCATTTTCTATAGATTTGTCATTGTGCTTTTTGCTATTAACACCACGCAACTTGCGGCAATGAATTTTACACCTGAGCATATACATATGTATGTATTTATGTATAGCTCTACCCAGTGAAGAAATTCTACATAGAACATGGCAATTGTCACAACCAATGGCATCGCCAAGCAATAGCACTTTTACACTTATACATGCATACATACATATCCCCATGATTACCTATCTATGATTGTGGAGTCTGTGCTATTATTGACGGTAGCACTACAATATGAAAAAATAATGTTAATGGCATAACAGATCTTATTTTCTTCAATGATAATATACATTTTTCTTTGCTTGAATGCCTAGATCTTCTGTTTACCCCTGGTCTACACCATATCCCCCTTACCTTTCATATGGAGTTCTATGAATTTAATGACCTTTATCCTGGTAATGGCACTACTAGTTTTTGTTTTCGGAATTTTGATTGTGTTGCCAGAAGTTCTTGATAAGCTTAAAATAAACGATATTTGTAAAAAAAATATACCTGCGATAAAAATGCCTAGCTAGAGAGTATTTTGGCACACTAAGGAACTGAGAAAACCCAGAGAATCATGCTCAAGTATTCCTTCTGTGCAACTCAAGCATATTTTTCCCTAGTGTGTTAATCTTTTTGCAGCTTTCTTCCGCTGAAATTTTGATGTAGGCTCCGATCTGATGCATGAATGTCACTTCTACATGAATTCCTCAGTTAATTTTCGTTCGTTAGCCTTAAAGATTTCTGATATTGAAGCTGGTATTCGGCAACTCAAGTCATCAACAAAATCTAATGTAGACGGGCTATCTTCGTACCTTTCTAAAAACTGCTCCGCAATTGCCTATCCGCTTTTATTAATGTTCAATAAGTCCCCTGAACGGGGAGAGTTCATAGATGTCTGAAAAGTAGCAACTATTAATCTGGTATTCAAACGTGGGTAATAAGAATAATATTGCCATTATAGACCAATCTCCAAATTATCCACGGCTTCAAAATTATTTGAACTTATAGCGAAAGATACAATTTATTTTGCAGTTAATCGTTTAATCTCTGTAGATCCACATAGTTTCGTGAAAGGTAAGCCAGATCTTACAGTTTTTTCTGAATATTGTAGGAGCATATCATCTTTTCAAAACAAAGTTCAAGTTGACACTGTGTCCATAGACTTTTCAAAAACATTTGATATGGATAATCACATGGATTTAGTTTCCAAATTGAGGGCTATACGATTTATTCCACTTTTCTAATATGCATTAAATCCTATATTTCCTCTCAGAAATGTGTTGTTAATGTTGATGGTGCATAATGCGACCTCCCCAGTTGTTTTAATAACGCACATTTTTCTTTTGTATGCTGATGATTTCAAGATATACTCGGTGCGCAAGTACAGCAGTCTCTATAAATTTTCAATGTGTTTAGATAACATCGTGGCCTGGTGTAAAAGCAATAAGTTCAATTTAAATGCAATCAATTGTTTTCATGTCTCTTATTCCAAGTCTTACTCTCCTATTCCTACTTCTTACTGCATTGGTGGTTCTAGATTATGCAATCCAAGTGAAGTTACTGATCTTGGTATGGTATTCGACTTTAAATTTTCTTTTCATTACATGGCAACAGCACCTAACACCATAATAATATCTGGAAAATTCTTATAAATAACAACAGGAACCTCTGTAGGACTGGAACGTACCCTGTAATTCTGATCATTTCTGCGGTTGGTATTTTGGTCTTGGCCAAAATTTAGAAAAATAATGGTTTCGGAAAGTTATAACCACATATATTCATGCCCTGAACTACTGTATGCACCCTGTATACAAAAATTTATCCGTTACCGGCCAACTGAGTGTGCAATCGCAGGATAAGTTTTTCTTAAAGCAAATTAGAAGAAACTCTCAGAATTTTCCGACAGGGCGCGCTGTGGTCGAGATGTCTCTAAAAATCGTATTTAAGATTCCATTTGGGTCAAATTCTGCGTTCTACGTTACCTGAGCATGGGCTGTCAAACCATCAGCATTTCCTAAGATATTTTATGCTGTAACCACAACAACTGAAATACTGAATTGAATAAAGTTATCTACAAGGATACTTTTACTTAAATCTCCATTAATTTCATATCAGATTGAACCGAAGCGTGGCCGGGTTTGAAAGCATAATACAATATTTTATTTATTCGATCAACTGCTGTTGTTTACTAGAGAAATATTTTGGGCAGATCGTTTTATGTACATGTAGGTATCTTCTTCTACTCTTCTTCTTAAAATCACAGTTCTTAATGAACCATTGCTTTATTCACAACCACGTGCCTTATCTTCCTATTCAACACCACATCCTTCCACCGGCTAACGTTTAGTTTCTTAAGATCTGCTTCCACACCTTCGAGTCATCTTTTTCTTGGGCACGCTCTACTTCGTTCCCTAACTGGGCATAATTCAAGCACTTTTCGTGGTGCTCGCTCTCTGGACATTGTTATAACGTGGCCGACTCTCCTTATCTTCTGGGGCTTAATGGACCATATCCCGTATTTTTTACTAATAACGATCGATAACCCAAAAGAAGCTAAATATGTTAATAAATATGATTTCGCATGAGACATATTCCTATTTCTATGTTATTCATCATTTCTTTAAAAAAAGATGAATAGTCTTCAGTAAGAAACCAGTCCATAATTAGAAAAACAACTTCCTAAATTTAAAACTAGTTGGGTTTTTACATTTATTTTTAGCTTGTTTAATTTATTTAATTTACTTTATTTATTTATTTTGTATTTAATTTTCTTAGTATAGCTACACATTAATTTTCTCATAGTTGAGAACTAATGCTTTATGTGTTGTAAGAATTGTTGTGTTTGTATACAATTTTTGTCAGTTAAAGCTTGGAGTCAATTGTGCCATTCATTCGCACCAAAAATCTCAACTTTGTATAAGCTTTCTAGTGTCTAATTGATGGAATATTATCATCTTATTTGAATCAAACAGCTTTGGGCCTCATGCAACATTAATCATTGACTATCAGTGACACAAACACATAATCAAATATACGAGTATTCACTTGCCTGTGTGCGCGTGTGTTTGTGTGCCATACAATGCTTCTAGTTTGTGGACACTGATGGCGGCTTGTCAAATACAAATGCCGCAGTGATGAATGAGCTGCGCGCGTGTAATTAAAATGATGATTATGTTGATTAAGACGGTATTTGTATTAGGTAATAGACCATATGACACGATGCGCCGAAAGACAAAAATAACAATAACGCAACTACATGGGTAATCAAACAGCATTCAGCGCTAGACAAAGAAACAAACAAATCGGATCTAAGATAAAGCACCAACAACAATCAGCAAGGTAAGTTTGGAACCTCACGATTCGCATACACCAAAGATCAATAAACTTTTTGCGGTATGTCAATTCCACAAAGTCAGCGAATTGAAATAACTGACAGCTTCCGTCAGTTCAGAGTGGGATTGGCTACTTTGAAAAATCACGACTCATTATGTGGACAAATTTGAGGCGATAAAAATTTCTTCAAAAAATTTATTTGTACGAGGTTCGTTCAAAACGGTGACGGTGACTTTTCTTATACCAAACATTGTTGCATTTTTTTGTATGTATGTCTGCAATATAGCATGCTGAGACTATCAGCCATTTAGCATTTTTAGCTTATTTTTAAAAGATAAAATGGTTGGACGAATTTTGGATGGATTAAATAGTCTGTAGTATAACTTTTGTGTGTAAGATAAATGTGCTAATGCTGATTGTGAATCTGATGCCAGTTTTGTGAAATTCAAAATAGCGAATCCGAAGTGAAAATTGTCTGATTGGCTCATTTTTAATGATAATCTCAAATAATAATTGAATCTTTTGTTACCTTTAGGTCGTGTTTTGTACTTGCATTAGTTTAATTATTTCTCAAAGTTATTTACTACCAGGCACCGATCTTTAGCATCTGTGCCCATTAGGCCGGGTCGATTTGTGGGGAGGCAAAAAAATCTCCCATTGCTCTGTGAAAATCATATTTTAGGGAACAAAATAAGAAACTTTGTCGAAGGAACCATACCTCTAAAACGAATTCTGATGTCCCCCAATTTGGGTCGAACTTTTTAGTTTCTTTTCTCATGTAAAGGCCAAAAATGGTGATATTTTGAAATGATTGTATGGGGAACCCTCCAGGGGAGTTCCAGGGGGTGTGCCACTGGCATGGGTGGATCGGCCGTCCGAAGTTAGTGGGGGTCGGTCATACATTTAGACTCGATTGGAGTACTCTAAATGGGTCAAAGTGGGATTTTTCGTTCGACCCAAATTGGGGGACATCAGAATGCGTTTTAGAGGTATGGTTCCTTCGGCAAAGTTTCTTATTTTGATCCCTAGAATACGATTTTCACAGAGCAATGAGCGATTTTTAAATCGACCCGCCCTAGTGCCCATATATTGTATATTTTATATGTAGCATTATTCCGTATGCAGTAACTGCGTAAGGAGGGTTTGAGAATTCATTTTGTAACCAGCTTAATTTTATTATCTGTGATAACTGGTTCGAGAATCATTGGCCAATTTTAAAATTAACTCGCATCTTTAATCCGCCGTTTTTAATACCGACAATCTAGTTTCATATTCCGTAACGTCGACCCCAAAAATTCCGAATAAAGAGTTTAAATTCAATCCTATCAAGGACGTTCTCCAATAATGCTGTCAGGCTCTGGAGTTCAATTACTGGATGTGTCAAGGCAGTGAACGGGAGGAGTAACTACAAAGGAGTAATACACGATTACTTAAATTCTATTTAATGAATCTGGGTGTAATTAAACTGTCACCATTTCTCTGTATCTCTAATTTCTACTACTAACATTCGTTTTATATGCTCCTATTTATGTGGCTCACTATTCCTTTATTTATCTCTAAGTCGTCTTTATTTTCATTTATATATAGTTAATTTTAAGTTTGCTTTGTGTAAGCTCATTTTTAATAATAAATAGAAATAAAAATAATAACATCGTTTTTATTGATTTTATTTCCATTTAATAGAAATTTCACTTGTCCTAAGTTGAAGTGATTGGAAATAACTACTGAAGCTAGCAATTGGTCTGCTTCATTCCAAAGTGCAAACCTCGAGGTATCCTAATTGCGAAGAAGACGACTGAGATGACTGATTTTACTATATCTGTATATACATACGTTGCATTTGAAATCGAACCTAACCTGAAAGAGTGATTCCTTTGATTAATGTTATAGAAAGTTGTTGTTTTGAGAAACCAAGAGAAGTTCAGCCCAACTGCCTTTTCTGAGTCGAAATCTGCTGGCAAATTGGTTTTAGAGCCAATAGAAGCTGTATTACCGCACTAATTACGGTATTGGATGGCATCAAACTCAAAATTGATTACGATTGCGTAACTTTATTAACACTTGTAGATCATTCCAAAGCTTTCGAAACTGTGAATCACGAACTTCTAGCCTTGAAATTTAGAAAAGGTTTAACTTCCCATCGACAGCATTACGTTTAATAAAATCAAACCAACAGAAAATCGTAATAAAGGCGTTCCTCAAGGCTCAATTCTCGGTCCTCTGGTTCGAATGGGTTGGTGTGAGACTACCATACGGAAGAGCGCAGGTTCGAATCCCCAGGCGTGAAACACAAAAATGATAGAAAAAGTTTCATAATGACTTCACAATGCAGCAAAGGCGTCAAAGGCGACGGAGGATTGGGACTGCTATCGAAATATTTTCAATACATTTAAAAGGAAATTGGGAAACAAAGAAAGAATCCTGGATGAGGTTTTGTAAAGAATTGGAGAACACATCTGAGTTCTTAAGACTGAGAAAATGTCTCTAAGGAACTCTACAAATCAAGACCGGATGACAGCTTCACAGAAACAGATCACCAAGCACTTGAGTATCTCAGGCAAACACGCTTCCCTTTTGCTTCCCGTTACCAAGAATGGATGAACAATGTACAAAGCTCTAGCTCTTCTGGCATTCAGATAGATTCATTTGCAAGCGAGACTATCTGTGAGACTAGGGTAACCTGAGCGGCAAACTGGAATTATAGCAATGATGTTACAGCAGTCATTAGGAATAATAAATATATGGATTGTTAAGGTCTTTAGAGAATTAACTATCTTCAGGGTATATATTTATACTGACCACTCAAAGATGGACAATGGTACTGGAACGGGAGTGTACTCGGAAGAAGTATTTTTAAATTGCTCCCTTAGTCTTCCAGTCCGGGGTAGTGTCTTTCAAGCTGAGATCTACGCTATAGACAAAGCAGCAAGAACGAGACTTACCTCCAGCAAACCTTACCAGTTTTGTTGATATTCAAGCAGCGATCAGGGCACTGGCCTCAGCGCGTTTCAACTTAAGAAGTGTTAAAGAATGCAAGAGGTCGCTCTCGCTTATCCAATAGTATAACCCACTACTTTGTTCGGTCCCCGGCCACTCTGGAGTGGAGGGAAATGAAAGAGCGGATGAATGTGCAAGGAAAGGGTCTGCGCTTGACCTTCAGCGAGTAGTAGAGGGCACAGGCATCCCTCTAAATGAACTGCTTACTGAGATTGACTTTAACTTCTAACCTAACCTAATTTCAACACTGACTTGGACTACTAATACTTTCAAGAAGACTTTCAAAACCGGAGGTTATACTGAAGTGAAATTGAACAACGCTGCTATAGAATTTGTCGACACTGCCAGAAATCTGGGAATAATTTTTAACAGAACTTTATCGTGGAACAGTCACAGTCACATATTCATACAATATTCAATACTTTACCCCAGTGAAAATTCAATAGCCTTTATCTAAAATATTTCTGTTGTCAACCTTATTGTGTGGATGTAAATTGTATAGCAATTGCGATAGTCTGTGCCTTAGTAAACTTAATGTCCTCTACAACAACATCGCTAGATACGTGCATTGTGTGAAACGTCGTGTTAACATATCAATTTTTGTCTTAAAAATGTTTGCTATAAAATTTGATGATTTACTAAATGTAAAATGACTATGCTGCTTCACAAGGTCAAGGTGGGCCCAAATATTATAGTTTGTCGGAAGAATTCAATTACTACATCGGCTCGATAATTTAATCTGCTGCATCTGAACGACAGTTTTTCGTTTTTGCTGTTCGTCTTTGGAACTCTCTGCCACAAAAGTTTAAAACCATTAAAAGTACTGCGCTTTAAAAATGAACGTATACATTATTTTGTACACTAAGTTGCTAATATGCACGAACACATATTTGTTGTGCTATTGCTTCCTTGTTCTTCTCCTCCTACTTCCACTTATAGCCTATCATTTCCCTTTCTCAAATCTTGTTCCCTTAAACTCCTCTGTTATTCATGTTTTTTTTAGAATTGAATTCAAACACTGTAAAATAACTTATGGTTGTACCTATGTTTTATTAGAAA
Organism: Anastrepha ludens; assembly: GCF_028408465.1. Taxonomy (NCBI): domain Eukaryota; kingdom Metazoa; phylum Arthropoda; class Insecta; order Diptera; family Tephritidae; genus Anastrepha; species Anastrepha ludens. The sequence goes on along the minus strand of NC_071499.1, from coordinate 2,390,541 downwards.
AAAAAAATAAAAAAATATTAAAAAGTTTGATATTGTAATATATATATATATATATATTCGTATCGAGTAGTCGTCATTTGCATATTCAAATACATATGTACACGGGTAGGTAAGTCAAAAATATACCACCTATTTCAGGTGGGCAAATGAGACGGTTTTCTATTTAGCAACACAAATATTGTATAAACATCTCTTTGTCCACCGGTGTGAGAATAAATACATGTATGTATGCCTATAGTATATATGTACATACAAAGTACATTCTCTTAGACATCCGCACCGCAGGCTTTCTACTAAATAAATAGAACATTTATCAGGTAATTCGAGTCTCAAACGCCCCGCTCTCTTTGCTCCCACCGTTGATAAACACAACGAACACTTAAGAAACATCTTTTGTTTGACCGCAAAGTTCACCGGACATATTACTCAAGAAGCGTATAAAGTAATAAAATATTGCAAGTAAAAGCAGAAAAAAAGCTAAGCGACAGTAAGGGAAACAAACGCATGATCGGGCCATCGATGCGAAATGTGCAATGTGCAATGTGCGGCTGGCAAGATCATTGCCGGATTAAAAACAAGTCAAGTACATAAAATATTTATCAAATTTTTAATATCAGCAAATAAAATGAAGTGCGCTTTGAAAAATAAAGAAAGAAAAGGCAGTTGTATAAAGAAAGAAGAAGAAGAAATAATGTAGAGGGCAAGGAAAAACTTGGCAGTTTGGATGTTTATTCGCTTCGTTGGTTGATCGCTTGGGTGATCATGTGGCCGATCGTCTGTTTGGCCGTCTGGTGCTGGCGGCTGGCGATTGACGGTCGGCAGTTCAGAGGTTCGACTGAGCGCGTCCGCAGCCGGCCGCTACGGCAACAGAATAACGTCAGGCTGGGAATCAATAAAATATGAATGCCCGATAGCGCAAGTGATTGGTCAATATGCAATAGCCCTCACACACACATGGGCACACATACAAACACTTGTGAATAAGCACGCGAAATGACGCGATTCTCGGACTGCCACAGAGGACAAAATTCAGCGACACAACTGCGACTCGAGCTGGACAACAAATGCATTCACCATCGTATGCACCAGCCAATAGCCACAATCAACTTCACCACCACCACCAGTGCCAGCACCGATCGCTGACGAGTCACCAATTGGCCAAGTGGGCATTGTAACGATTGCTTGTTCGATCTTTTGGCAAGGGAAAAGCAGGAAATAACGAGTCACACACAACGAGCTGGAAAACATCTGCTCAAGTCAATCCTTTCGTCGCCGTTCATCCATTAATCCGCTCAATAGTTCATTTGCTCATTTTATGTTGTTTTCAAGTTTTTGGTTTGCTTCTTTTCTTTTAGCATTAAGTTTGGCAAATTGCTGCTCAGATGTTCAGATTAGCTGGAGGGGTTGAAGTATTGCATTGTATTGACGTTACTTAAGTATGACCGGAACGAAGATGCAGCGAAACGGTGTGTAAATGAGCGAAATGAAGCCTCCTCGGTCGATGTGATTAGCAGCAGTTGTATACTGTTACTTACATGCATACATACATACGTAAATAAATTGCTTCTATACATACACATGTACATACGTAATTATATATAAACTGTAAATATACATGCCTACACATATAATTAGCGCATACAGGCTTTGTTGGGTCTTTGGCCAAGTTTCTTCTGCAATTTGTGGCTTGTGTCTTGCTGCTGTCCCAGAAATGGAGAAATGGCAGTTTTATGCCACTTTCGAACGGCAGATGGTTTTCATTAAACACTTTTTTCATGACAAAAATACACTTAAAGGTTTGCCATTGACGTTTGGGAGGCTATAGGAAACAATTTTTCCTATCATTTAATGTTTTTTGCTGGCAGTGGGCATCGGTCTCAGTATCAATCGAATGGTAATCACACACAATCCCACTCGTCTGCAGCGGCCTCATACATATGTACATATGTACATTTGTATAAAATGGAAATAAAGTTGTAATTTAACTTTTATTCTAATCATGACTTTCAAATAAAAAAAGTTTTAGAAGTAAACAAGTTGTACGAGTATATTAATGTATGTATGTATATGTGTACACTCATTTTGTTTTTCGAATCCAATTATAGACTACTCATTATAGTACAGGAAAGAATTTAAAATCTGAAATCAGTGCATGTCATTTGATTTGACATATGCAAATCTGTCATGTTGGAGTCGACTCTACTAGTGTTATATAACACGTCTACACACAAACCAATAACCGACAGAGAAAAAAAAATTAACAAAGCCAAAGCTTATCACCAACAAATAATGCCACCCATAGATCTCCGGATTTCCATGAATACACATTTATGTACATAAAAATGTGTTTGTTTATAAATAAATTGTGTGCGATTGTGCCGTAAAAAGTGGTTAGGCAACAACAAATTTCTAATCACATTGATTATTCACATGACAAAAAAATGTGACTAGAACGTCACAAAGCTCAGCGATTACCTTGAGGCCGCTGAAGCTTACTTCGCTTATACAACAGCTAAGTTAAGCTATGCATAACTACAGTTTCTGATTATGACCTATTGATTCCCGACCAAGTGGAAGAAGAGAATATTTTGAAACCATTCGGAAGAGCACAGTTGTAACAGTTGAGGACAATTGAAGTGACTCAGGGTCACATAAGAAGAGGCTCAGTTGATCTATAGTAAGCCCATACCTAAATATATATTTATGGATGTACGTACATTGTCAATATAATCCGAATTAACACGCAATTCCAGCGGATTCCAGTGAATGCCCAGAAGATGAAAATTATGACTGAAACTTTATTGCACATAATTTTCTAAAATTTCTTGATATTTGTAAATATTTCAAGTGCTGTTAGTATATATTAGTTTGTGACAAACCGATTAAAATAAATAAATGAATAATTGGCGCGCACACTTCTGTTGGGTGTTTGGCCGCGCTCCTCCTCCTATTTGTGGTGTGCATATTGACGTTGTTACAAAAATGGAGGGACTTACAGTTTTAACCCGACTCCGCACGGCAGATATTTTTATGAGGAGCTTTTTCATGGCAGACATGTGGGCAAAAAGTAAGGTGAATTTATTTGTCAAACTTCGCGGGATTAAAATTTCGTTCTAGTTATTTTTTTCATGAATTGGCAGCACTGTTAATAACATCTGGGCCAACTTTCATGTGAATGTCATTATCAGTAATATATTTACGCTTATGTTTACCAAACGACCAAGAGTGCATTTTTCGATTTTTACAATGTCTGATTTGATTGAGCAGAGAAGTGCCATCAAATTTTCGGCTGCGGAAACGTTTAGCATGTTGCAGAAGTCATTTGGTGTGTAGGAAAAAAGGTGGTTCGTTATCTTTAAACACGTTTTCTCTTTGTCTTTTGATATGGAACTGAATCCAATCTTTTATTTCAAAAATTACTTAGGCTAAATACATGCTGCTTATACATAGAGTTCTGCCGCTGAGAGCAGCGACAGAACGGGAGAGCGTAGTATGCATGTATGTATGTATGTTATTGTATATACATGCAGAAGGCATATATATAATGCGCTGGGACCGAACGGACGAAGCGTCAAAGTGCTTGCACTGCAGATCCCACGCTGCAGGCCAGTCCGCATAAGTGACGGATCATTTTGCTGCACTTATATATTTGATTGTATAAACATAGCAACAAAGTGTCGCTATGTTGTGAGTATGGCATATGACCACTTGATGTATTGTATACTCTACAATACTGTGGGCATATGCTTATTAGGCATACAACATACTACAAGGCATACAACATACTACACCTCCCTTTTTTAAAAAAATAACGTAATATTATGGAGTTATTTAATTTTATAATTATATGTATTGTTAGTTATATATATTTAATGTATTATTATTATTATTTTTTTTTTTCAAATCTTTTTATTTATATATAACGTTTTTGTATATATATGTATGTAAATTTTTAATTTTATTTAGTATTATAAATTAGTGGAAATATTATTTGTATATATATATATATTTTCTTTTTTTTTTTTTTATTTAATTTTTTTTTTTTTTTTGTTTTTTTTTTTGGTTGATCAGACCCTTTTCTTGTCTTTATTTATATATTAAACAATTTTAACCTATCTTTATGAACTTTCTGTTCTTTATTTTTGTTATTTCTTATTGTTATATTATCTTTATTATCTATATCTATGACCTCAAATGGTCCTATATATGAAGAATCTAGTTTGTGTCCTGCTTCATTTTTTAACCAAACTTTATTTCCTATTTCTATGCTTACATCTGATATTTTATTGTCATAAAATTTTTTATTTCTGGCTTTACTATTCTCTAGTGCTATTCTTGCTCTTTTATATGCTATTTCTAATCTAAACTTAATTTCTTTAGAGTAATCCTCTTCATTATATAATGGTTCTATTCTAGTTGTATTATTAAAATCTGTGAACTGTCTTGGTAATCTTCCAAATACTAGTTCGTATGGACAATAGCCGTGTGTTACCGAGGGTGTTGTGTTGAAACAGTATGTAAAATATTGTATCCAAACATCCCAATCGGTTTTGTCTGTTGATATGTAAGAACGAACGTATTCATTAAATGTTCTATGACTTCGTTCTACTGTTCCTAAAGTCTGGTGATGATGTGCGGTAGACGTTATGTTATCTATCTTTAAATATTTGCAAAAATCATTTATTATTGAATTCTTATATTCTGTTCCCATGTCCGTAATGAACGTCTTCATTGGACCGTACTTTAGAATAAAGTTTTCAAATATAGCTTTGGCAACAGTTGTTGCACTTTTGTTTGAAATTGGAATGGTTACTAAATACTTTGTTAGATCGCATATTAGCGTAACTGCATATTCATTGCCATTCTCTGGTAGTGGTAATGGACCTATAGTATCTACAATTACCCTATCAAAAGCTATAATTGGTGTTTCAGTTAATGTCAATGGGGTCTTTATATGTTTTGTTGTTTTGGATTTTTGGCATTTTGGACATTTACGTACGTACTCTTTGACATAACGAGTCATGTTTTTCCAGTAGTAATGTCTTTTTATTTTAGCTAGCGTTCTTGTAATGCCATTATGACCTCCTTGAATTGGATCGTCATGAAATTTAGACAGTATCGCTTCTTGATCTTTTTCTTTATCTATTAGGGTCACCGGCTTGAGTAGCGCTACTCTTAAAATATTCAGAATTTTATTGCCCATATTTTTAAAAGATTCAATTGAAACTAATTCAAAGATCTTTTCGCTCGGTGCCACTTTGAGTTGGTTAATCTTAAGTATACCGGCTTGCATTTCAAGCCTTTGGAAGAACTGACCTAAGTCAAGTTTTCCATTGGTGTACAGATCGCTAACATCAATTCTTGCTATAATTGTTCTTCCACGTTTCAAAAAACATATCTGATTTTTTATTAGCAAGGCCACTACTTTTCGTACTTCGTCATTACAAATGACTTCATATACGTTGGGCTTAGAAGCGTTGTCAAGAGTTTGCGTAGGAAAATCTACTTGTACATTTCCTGCGCAGGAATTTTTCTGTCTATATTGTTGCCTGGTAGTGACTTTCAGGACTTTTCGGTTCATGTCAATTAGTTCGGATATTGTTATCCTTGATAAGGCGTCTGCCACGAAATTATCTTTCCCTCTCAGATACTCTACTGTAAAATCATACTCTTCCAATTCGAGTCGCATGCGTGTTAGCTTTGAACTTGGATTTACCATAGAAAATAAATACATTTGTTAAAGGTCTGTGATCAGTTCTAACTTTAAAATGTTTGCCATATATATATGGTCGAAAATGTGTTATTGCCCAATGTATTGCTGCTAGTTCTTGTTCTGTAGTACTCTTATTGCTTTCACCTTTAGTGAATGCTCTAGATGCATATGCGACTGGGAGTTGGAGTCCATTATAGTTTTGAGCTAAAACTGCTCCACATGCTTGTTTGCTTGCATCTGTGATTATGCAAAATTCTTTGCTAAAATCTGGGTACTGTAATAAATTTGGTTGAACAAGTTTATTTTTTAAGTACTGGAATGCATTTTGGCATTCCGCAGTCCATTCGAAAGGAACGTTCTTTTTACATAATCTAGTTATGTGCCGTGAATAATCGGCGAAGTTTTTAATGAAACGTCGGTAATAATTGCAAAATGCAACGAATCTTCTAGCGCTATCTGCGTCCGTAGGGACAGGATAATTATTGATAACATCAAATTTTTTGTCATCTGGTAGGATTCCTTTATCTGTGCATCTGTGACCTAAAAACGTCACCTCGTGCATGAAAAATGAACATTTTTCTGGATGCAATTTTAGATTGTTTTTTCTACAAAGTTTAAAAACATCTGTTAAATTTATAATCATATGTTGTTCAGAACAGCCAATGACGATTAAATCATCCATATAAAGGAATGCTTGTGAAGGCTCTAGGCCTGAGAATGCTATTGTCATCATTCTCTGAAATGAGTTAGGCGCTATTTTTAAACCAAATGGTAATCGCGTGAAGCGATATGAACCATTGCTTGTTGAAAAAGACGTTATGTTTCTTGAGTTTTCCTCAAGTTCAATTTGGTGGAAACCTGACATTAAGTCAAGGCATGAAAAATATTTAGCTCTACCCAATTGATCGAGAATATCGTCAATTCTGGGGAGTGGAAATTTATCTGACAGCAATTTTTTATTTATTTGGCGATAATCAATTACTAATCGCCATTTTTTCTCTTTAGAGCCTGGAAGAGCTTTCTTTGGGACTAACAAAAGTGGGCTATTGTATGGTGAGACAGACGGTTCAACAATATTTTGTTCAATTAATTTTCCAACTTGATGCTGGATTTCTTCTATTTGGCTATGCGGACATCGATAATTTTTTACGTATACTGGCTCATCATCCTTAAGTCTCAATTTTTGCTTATAAAAATTGTTTGTTGTGATTGGTTCGGTTTCAAGTCCGAACACATCACTATACTGGGTGCATATTTCTTCAAGTTGTTTCTTAAACAAAACTGGAAAATTTTTCTTTAATTTATTAATTACAGACTCCTTTCTTTTTTCTTTTGGATTTCGAACTAAATCGTAGTTCGAAAGTGATTCAAATTTTAAGTTGTTAATGCCTACTACTTGGCATGTATCTGTGGTATTTAAGAATCGGACAAAAGTATTTTGGGCTGTTGCAATAGTGTTTGCAACATAAACACCCGGTTTAATTTCCTGATTTGGAATTAAAATGTTTTCTTCTGCTGAAGACAACTCTATTTTGCGTATCACTTGGGATCTTGATGGTAGAAGTGTCGAGTTAGTACCAGAACTAAATGTTATTGGGACGTAGACAGGATACGTTAGGTTTTGCGGTCTAATTATAAACCAATCCTCTGAACTATTGTAATCTAATTGGCAATTAAATCTTTTTATGAAATCTAATCCTATTATTCCATCGCAGGGGATTGCGAAATCTGAATGAAGTAGATGAAATTTGTATGGAATAATGTATTTGTCTGTTTGTAATTCCATCGAGACTAGTCCTTTGGAGTTTATTACTCCTTCTCCTATGCCTCGAATGTCTATAATTCTATTGATTTGGATGTCATGAAAGACATCAGAATTTTCTTTTATAATTGAAATGTCTGCACCTGTATCAATCAAAAATGTTATCTTTTTATTTGTTGCAACATTTTTGAATGATACGAAATTGTTGAGACTTAAGTTAACAGTATATATTTTATTATTTAATTTTGTGTATCTGGAGGTGTCTGGGAGTTTCCCGAAGTATTTTGGGCAACTCGGACATTATTGTTATTATAATTATTTCTGTTTTGGTCGTTGCCTCTGTTAGAATAATTTCTACCTCTGTTATTACCTCGACCTCCTCTATTGTTATATCTGTTATTGTTATTATTATAACCGTTGTTTTGGTAATTACCTCTTCCTCGGTAATTACCTCGGTTACCTCGATAATATCCATTTTGGCGCTGTTGGAAGTGCAGTACAGTATTTGACTGTCCTGTTGCTTCGGTACAGCTGTTCACAAACTTGGATATGGCATCATTCATATTATTGAATGTGCCTGCCTGCATGATAAGTTTTACCTTATCTAAAGCGCAGTTCTGTGTCATGGCCTTGACAGCAAGCGTTGTGCTGTATTTAGTGGCTAATTCAGGTGACAATCCATCACTGATATAAGCTCCCTCAAGAGATTTAGTTAATTTTTCTACCTCCTGGGTATACTGATTAGCTGTTTTACTTTTTTGTTGCAGATTTAGAAGTTTGGCAGATATTACTTCTACCGATTCTCCTTTCACTACTTTTGACAGTTGCGCAACTATTGCAGCTACTGTGTCTTCATTACTAATCAAGTTTCTAGCATGGCCTTTGAGCTTTGTCTTTATTAGACTTATAGCTGCTGCTTCATGTGTGCCTTTAAGGGAATCTACTAGATTCAGCGCATCTATGAAACTTTGTAGGTTTTCGGCCTTTCCATCAAACTCAGGTATGAGTGATGAGGCTAGCTTAAGGAATTCCACAATTGTTTGTGCCATTGCTATTGTTGTTTCGCTTTCTTCAAGTGTATCAATGTCGCTTTCCGCTTTACCCTCTACTTCAATTATTGGTTTTGATTTATCCAAATTTTGGAATTGATTTGGGTCAAACTCAATTTGATAGTAGGGATTTGTTGGTATTTGTAAGGTAATTTTGTGTCTTACACTTACATTTTCCAATCTTGTTTGTAATGAGCGTAATATTTTAAGACATTGATCTACATGTAAACTTGATATCTTGTATTTGTAAGAGGATGCTAATTGACTGATATTGTTATATTCAGCTACTAGAATGGTTGTATGGTGAATTAGCGTATTTACACTTATTGTTGTATCTTTGTTAATACATTTATAAGATTTTTCAAATTTTTCCTTAATTGAATTAATTTGTTTTGCTAATTCTTTCCATTCCATCACTCTTAGCGATACAACTTTACCAAAACTATTGTTGACAGCAATGAATTAATATATTTTGAATTTGGAAAAAAAAATTAAATAAGTAAAATGAATTTTAGACTTTATCTAAGTCGTTTGCACGGCTTAGATATCGTTTTTTTAAAGTACGTTTGTACATTAAGTAAATTTTGATTAATAAATTTGCTGCCGAAATTGCTACTATTAAAGCAAGAAGAACAATTTGAATGTCTAAATGATTGGTTGTATCGACAACTGATATAACATTCAGCACATTGGCTGTGTTATCCTCAACTTTGGAAGTTTTTCCTCCCATTTTTAAAATATCTATTTGTCTTCTTTAAAAATTTTTTTTTTGTTTTAGTTATGGATTTGTCATTTCGTTTCTTCTATATATATATATATACAATTTATTAATCCCTTTTTTTTTGTTTTTCAATCAATTTTTTTTTTCATTACTTATATTTGCTGTTTTTACAAATATATTTTTATATATTTTTACTTTAAAAAAATTTTTGTTATTATTTTATTCACTCGCAGGTGAATTTACAATGTTTCCTGCCTATATTTTGTACAGCCTTCCGACATGTACTCTAATCGGGCGAGTTCTCGCTCAATTTTACAATGTATTTTTTTTATTATAATAATATATGAAAATTAAAATATATTGGTGTGCGCACTTGGGAGCGCTGTCGGTCCTCGGTGGTGTCCTTGTCCTTGGCCTAGCTTGTAACGCTAGGCGGTGCCGGTGCTGGTCGCACAGGCTGCTGTGCAATGTTTGCACGTGTAGTTGCAGAATGGGCTGTCCAGCGGTCCCTCGCAGTCATCCGGGCACTGTCGCTTGTATTCTGGGATAGCTGTTGGTAATGGAGGTATTATTTTCTTTTTCAAATTTTTAATCTGGTGGTAGGTGATAGATGGATTTTTGTTTTTATTTATCAATTGCACTAGTTGTGCTTCGTGAAACGAGCGCTTTTCATGCATGGAAACAGAATCGTTCCATGCTGGCGGGTTGGCTTGATTGCTCAACTCTTTGCTGAGACGGTCAATTTCCGACCTCAGTTTTTGTTTTATTCCGCCGCGCTTTTTTTGTTTCTTATTCCTATCCATCTACACTCTACTCACTCAGATACTAATTTTGACATCCACAGCTATCCCTCCATCGCCGTCGTCTGTCGCTGACTGGCGTCCCCGTTTTTTTTTTTGTGTGTTGTTGTTGTTGTAGCTGTTGTTGTCCACTTTGCTTCACACCTCCCACTACGACTTTGGGCACTTTAAGTATTTTGGCCAAATCATTTGGTTGAAATTTAATTTTGTTGTATCTGGGCGCGCGAACGTTTTAAACGAAAACTAAAAACTTGTCACGGTCGCCATGTAGGAAAAAAGGTGGTTCGTTATCTTTAAACACGTTTTCTCTTTGTCTTTTGATATGGAACTGAATCCAATCTTTTATTTCAAAAATTACTTAGGCTAAATACATGCTGCTTATACATAGAGTTCTGCCGCTGAGAGCAGCGACAGAACGGGAGAGCGTAGTATGCATGTATGTATGTATGTTATTGTATATACATGCAGAAGGCATATATATGATGCGCTGGGACCGAACGGTCGAAGCGTCAAAGTGCTTGCACTGCAGATCCCACGCTGCAGGCCAGTCCGCATAAGTGACGGATCATATTGCTGCACTTATATATTTGATTGTATAAACATAGCAACAAAGTGTCGCTATGTTGTGAGTATGGCATATGACCACTTGATGTATTGTATACTCTACAATACTGTGGGCATATGCTTATTAGGCATACAACATACTACAAGGCATACAACATACTACAGGTGATTCGACTATGTCGCAGAAAAATGTTTATAAGTGGTACAAAGACTTCAAAGAAGATCGAGAACGTGTTGATGACTTGGAGCGCTCCGGACGACCATCGACGTCAACAGATGACCAACACGTCAATAAAGTGAAGGAGTTAGTGCTCAAAAATCGTCGGTTGACTGTTAAAAACCTTACTGATATGATCGGAATATCAGAAGGATCTGTGAAAACCATTTTGAAAGGCCATTTGGGCCTACGAAAAGTCAAATCTCGTTTCGTACCGAAAACTCTCAATTTCTTGGAAAAAAGTCGTCGCGTTGATGTGTGTGAAACAATGCTTTCAGACTATCAGGACAAGCTCAAATGCATAATTACGGGAAATGAGACTTGGACTTATGCTTACGACCCTGAAACAACCGACCAATCAAGCGAATATCGTGCTAAAGGCGAGGCCAGACCGAAAAGAGCACGTCAAAGTCGTTCAAAAATAAAGGTCATGATGACAGTTTTTTCGATTTTCGTGGTGTGGTGCACTATGAATTCCTTCCACCTGGCCAAACTGTTAATAATGAGTATTATTTGAGCGTTATGCGTCGTTTACGTGAAGCAATTCGTCTAAAAAGACCAGAATTATGGGCCAACAACTCCTGGTTTTTGCAGCACGATAATGCACTGTCTCACACTGCACTCGTTCTTTGTGACCATTTCGCCAAAAATTCCACGCATATCGTTCCGCAACCACCGTATTCGCCTGATTTGGCTCCGTGTGACTTCTGGCTATTCCCAAAACTCAAGAGACCACTCCGGGGAACGCGTTTCGAGTCGATTGAGGAGATAAAAGCTGAATCGAAGAAGGTGCTGATGGCTATACCAGAAATGGACTATTTGGCATGTTTCGGGGATTGGAAAAATCGTTGGCATAAGTGTATTTCACCGAGAGGGGATTATTTTGAAGGGGATGAAATTGATTTACAAGAATAAATAAAGATTTTTCATTTTACAACCAAATTTACTTTACTTTTTGTCCACAGTAGTACACTCGGAGGCTTGCCATTGCCTGCCGAGGGGCGGCCGCTATTAGAACAAACTTTTTCCATTATTTGGTGTTCATGCACGGAGATTCGAACCTACGCACTCCCGAATGGTAGTCACGCACCACTCATTTGGTTACGGCAACCGTGGGGACATACTGATTATTTGAGTTTAGTTTCACAGCAGATATTTGAGCATTAAACTTAATTTCCTTGTTTTAACTGATGAAATTGTGCTTTCATATCTATTAAAATAATATCTCGCCGCCTATCTGCATTATTGTCAATAAACAGTTTTATTTTATTACAAAATAACAATGAATACTTATTAGTACCAAAAACTTGCCTCATAAAACTTATAAAATATATTTATGTGTACAAATTAAAATTTATATCAAAAACAATCTTACGAGTCATCTGCACTTTTATGGGTACTTTAGCGAAAATAATGATTTATAAAGTCAAGGCATTCGCACGCAAGCCAATCTATTAACGTTCGGTAGACACACCTATTGTTTTTTTTTTTACGTAAACGACCCTTAACCCAGGTTTTATCCCAAATCATAAACTTTTTTCCCCAAACAGAGTTAAAGTTTGTATTTGCACTTTTTTGTAAGCATTTAGATAAAGGCGGGCGCCTTTTTTTGAACACACCTCGTACTATACGCAAACATTTCGATCTAAAGACATGCAGCATTTCGACCTAATTTGCTTAAGTTCCTTAATTTACTTAAATTTTCTAATTGCGTTCAAAGTGTTTGCCGTGACTTGAAGGCATCAGGCGGCGATGCAGTCCGATCTGTAGAAACCAAGCCATTATTCACGAGGGCCCTTCAAAATCAATGAAGCGCCTGAGGTGTTGTTTTCTGACGCAATACTAAAAGAGGTTCCTGCTGTCATGCACACGAAGCTTCCAGCCACTGTTATGGCTTTAGGTGTAGTGAGTAACAAAGGACATGTCATGCCATTACACAAAGATTTCGAGTGAATTCTGCTGCATATATGGGCACTCTAGACACAGTAGTGAATCCCTAGACTGATAGTGTATCCGGTGACAGCCCAACATCTTTCAACAAGACTTTGCTCCTTCACACCGAGCGATGGCGCCACAAGATTGAATGCCTGTAAATTTCCATGACCACATAACACCGAACTTATGCCGCCTTACTCTCTCGACCTTAATCCTTTGGATTCCTAGTTATGGAGCGTAGTTGAGTATGAAACCAATAGGCACCCTCATAACCCCATTTCTTCTCTTAAGGCTGCAATTAATACCGTTATCGTGAATATGAATGAGGAATATTTGATTCGAACATGCAATCGTTTCCGGATCCAGCTCGAGGTGGTTATTGCGGCTAATGGAAATTTTATTGAATTATTTTATAGTTATATAATACAATAAGTTAATGTTGCGTCAGAAATTTGTGAAGCTTCATTAAAGTTATTCACAATAAAATTTAATTAGTTTTATTCTCAAGTTGTCTTCAAATACCGTATCGATCCGAGCGTAGGCGAACTTCAGTCAATTTCCGCCAAAGCCGAACAGAAACTGCACCGAACATTATCAAGGGCCCAAATAACAAAAAGCACGAACTTTTTAAAAATCCATTATTTTGAACAAAGTACAAAGTGCGTTGAAGTCCAGTTCATAACAAATTATTGTTTATAAAATTAACAAAAAACTTACTTTTTAATTTGAAATGTAGTAATTATTTAATACTCATAGTTTAATTATTTTATGTTGGAATGTAATAACAATAGCTTGACGGCATTTTAACCTTGGATGCGGCACCGTCTATCAGTACTGAGCAACATACACTGTTTTGAATTGCTTCTGAAAGAAACAAAATTAAGAAATGTTCGGCCAAAGTTCGGTCTGTTTTTGTCTAAGCCGAATCTAACCCGGACGGGACTTTTGTGACCGGAGCTGAAGCTCTATTATTTCTACTTATTATTATTTACTACTTATTTCCATAACGATTTCTGTTGCAATTATTTGTACTTATTAGGTAAACTGTGCATGAGGTTGTCACTGTCACTGGTATTCATAAGTACTTATAATTTAAATGCGACAAATAGTCTCCGCTTATTGTTTATTAGTGTATCAAAACGAACTGACATATTGCATAAATGTTTCCGTATGAATCGGAGAAGAATTTGTGAAATATAAAGATTTTCCAATAACAGGTGTTACAGGTGAATGGATTGCGCTATCGAGAGATGATTAACGATTTTTTATGGCTGGAATTAGATGGTATTGATCTGGACAACGTTTATTCTCAACAAGACGGCTCTACGTGCCACACAAGCGACGAAACCATTGATCTTTTACGGGAAAAGTTTCCGGACTGTGTTATCTCTCGAAGAGGTGATCACAATTGGCCACCGAGATCTTGTGATTTAATACCTTGTGGCTTGTTTCTTTGGGGCCACGTGAAAGAGAAGGTCTACGATAACAGGCCAGGGTCGAGTCGAGACCTCAAAGATGGAATTCGTGAGGCTATCGAGGACATAGGGCAGCCACTTTGCAATTCGGTTATAGAAAATTTCATGAAAAGGATATTGTCCTGTAAGCGTGGTCGTGGTAATTATTTACCTGATCTTATTTTCCCCTATCAACAGCATACCTTCCTCTTTATAATGAAATAAACATTCGATCAATTATATTAAAAAAAAAACATTTTTCTTTGTTTATCAAAATAACACCTCTTATTAAAAAACCCTTAATGTAAATATTTTTGTTTATTTTATTAGTTTTTTTAATACAATACTTTTATAATATCTGCTTAATTATAATAAATAATAAAAATAAAATAGTAATAAAGGTTGTCAAAAAAGTCTTGCGGTATTTTTATTGAATTTTCAATTGTTCATAAAATTGGTTATAATAATGCGATTTAAGTCAAATATGCGCCGTTTTGTTCGATGACGAGTTCCCAACGAGATGCCAACTTCATAATGCCCCTCTTATAGAAGCTCGCTTCCCTATTGTCAAAAAACTCGGAGAGCCAATTTTCACAGGACTCTCTTGTGGACAACTTCCGATTACCAAGCTCGTTCGCCATGGACATAAATAGGTGGTAATCACTTGGTGCGAGATTCGGACTATACGGTGGATGCAAAAGAACCTCCCATCCGAGCTCCCGGAGCTTCTGGCGCGTCACCAAAGATGTGTGTGGCCTGGCGTTGTCCTGATGGAAGACAATCCGGGCTCTGTTGATCAAAGATGGCCTCTTCTGCATGAGTGCTGCATTCAAGCGGTCCAGTTGTTGGCAGTACAGGTCCGAATTGAGCGTTTGGCCATAGGGGAGCAGCTCATAGGGGATGATTCCCTGCCAATCCCACCAAACACACAGAAGAACCTTCCTGGCCATCAATCCAGGCTTGGCCACCGTCTGGGCAGCTTCACCGCTTTTCGACCACGACCGTTTACGCTTCACGTTGTCGTAAGTGACCCACTTTTCATCGCCAGTCACCATCCGCTTCAAAAACGGGTCGATTTTGTTGCGATTCAGAAGCGATTCGCATGCATCCATACGGGCAAAAATTTTTTTTTGCGTCAAGTCGTGTGGCACCCATACATCGAGCTTCTTTTTGAATCCAAGCTTCTTCAAATGGTTTATAACGGTTTGATGACTCATGCCCAGCTCTTGGCCGATGCTACGGCTGCTACTATGCCGGTCTCTTTCGATCAATTCAGCGATTTTATCGCAATTTTCGACGACAGGCCTTCCGGACCGTGGCGCATCTTCGATCACCTCTGCACCAGAACGAAAACGTTGAAACCATCGTTGTGCGGTGGAAATGGAAACTGTATCGGGTCCATAAACTGCACAAATTTTATTGGCAGAATGAGATGCATTTTTGCCTTTATCGTAGTAGTACTGTAAAATATGCCGTATTTTCTCTTTATTTTGCTCCATGTTTGCGACGCTATAACTCACGAACGACTAAAAGAAAACAACAATTAATCAAACACGTGTTAGCACGTGAAAAGAGCTTTCCAAAAAGCTCTAGCGTGAACCGATGCGACGAATACAACTAGAACTACGCGCTTGCAAAGACAAGCTTGCGGAAATACCGCAAGACTTTTTGGCCAACCTTTATTAAAATATAATAATTAACTCACTTTATTATTTATACTTTGTAATATTGGTGAGAGTATTGATGTAAATACATAAGTAAGTAGTTCAGTTTTAGAATTCGTTTACATCAAATACGAGCAAAAGTCAAGCATACATATGTACATACATACTCACACACCACTGGCAGCTCAGCAGCGTTTTTGCTATTAAGCAGGGCGCCTACGAAACCACCCCCACTGGCACGTCTACTCAGCGCACCGCCATTCCGCTGGTGTTAGTGTAAACACGAATTGTCAACTCAGATGTCAGCGGCTCTGGCATGTGGCACGTAAACTGTCAGTTTGTGTAATTGCAGGGCCGCAGTCAGTTCTAGGCTCGTTCGCTCAATGAGAAAGGGGACATTGTGCGATGCACATGTGTTTGTATGAAAGGGAACTATGCACTACATACGTAGTTACATAGTTCCCTTTCATACAAACACATGCATGAGAATGTATGTAAGTATGCATGCAATGTGTCCGTTGCGCGTTTGCGGTGGCTGTTCTGTGGCGCTGCCAGTTTTTAGGCGAGGGAAGTTTGAGTAATTTTTGACAGCTTGTTTATTTTATTTTGTCGCATTTTGTGCGTGATTTGTGGGCGGTCTAGCGTTGCGGTCTTGTTAATTGCTTAGTTTATGGCATGTTTGCTTCTTCTAATTTTCGTTGCTTCATTATGTTGTTTTTGTGCGAGTACTAAACGGATCATTGCGAGGAAGGCGGTAGTTGTAAAGTTTGCGGGCAAGCATGTCTGGACACATTCCTTGAGTCAATGATGTTCGGTGGAGTCGTTAGACGCCAATTTATTATGACGGTGGTCGATCTAATGGCAGCACATCTAAATATTTACGTAGAACGAAGAGCGTTTAATGCAATGCAACACAGGCACTGACAACCAAACTCACAAATCGAGCGACCGCCAAATTCAGAGCAGTTGCCAAGTGTCGAGGCAAATGGTTCCAGTGGATAATGCAAAGAATGGCGAGAACTAAGCGTAAAGTAAATAAATTACAGTGTTGACATAACGCCTAAAACAGAATGCAGAATTAAAACAAAACAACACCACCACCCACGACGAAGTAACAACACTGAGCAAAATATTAAAACAAAATCAATTTTACTTTCAATTAAAGATTTAAAGCACACAAAAAATAACTCTTAGTGGCACTTGGACACCTTCTTGACACTTTTGTTTTTTGTTCACTTGACTTATGAATGAACCGAATGCGGAACGCCAACGCGCATTCATCACAGAAAAGCATTTGTTTACATTTGTTACAATTTGCCGTTTTCCATTTACCTTTCAGCGTTTTTGTTGCCTGCCAACTTTACCAATTGACTTCGAACGACTTTGACATTTCAATAGTGTCAAACGCCCGCAGAACAGCCGCAAAATTTTTACAATTGTATTGTGCTCGATTTTCAGCTGCAGTGAACGCAGAGGAACGGTCGGCGGCATATATTTTGTTACGCTTTTGCTGCAGTTATTTGCGTTGGAAGTTATGCGCATTTGTTGACATTCAACCATTGAGCTTCAGCTTACCAATCAGCGTCCATTCACACATTCCGTCAGCCATTCATTCATGCATTCATCCTGCTGTGTCCACACATTTGTACTTTTGGGCATTCTTAAGTGCTTGCCGTACCAGGTGCTCCGAAAAGCTTTGAACTTGTCACTTTGCTTAATCGAAATCCAAATCTTTTCGGTTGTGTGGCAGCCGGCGCGTTGTACAGTGCGCAGTTTGTACCCATGTCCAATACGAATGCGTCAAATCGCATTTCGTATCCGTGGCTGTGTCGTTCCACTTGTCAAATTGAGCGATATTCGGTGCTTTGTCGCCCCGCCACTTGCGCTTAATTTACCTATGACAGCTATGCCGATTAGTGGCGAGCGTTCAAGGTTAAAGTTGTCACTTGTCAACACTGTCAGATATTTCGTTGTCTATGCGCGTACTCGCGTTCTATCAACATGGCCAACAACTACTTAAGTACATCTACATATCTAACATAAATATGTATGTATGTTCACTTAACTTTCAATGGAATTTCGTATTATTTAACTGCTGTCGAAAATGTCTTTTTAATCTCTTTGACATTTAAAGTGTCACTCTCAAGTGCCGATTTCAATCCGTTTTCTCCTAACCTGTATGTAACTTGAATTGAGATTATGTGCTATTGTGGATATGCTGTGCATATGTATGTGTGTATGCATGCATATATTGAACTCTAGCACTGAACTTGCGACTATCTACGAGTCTATGGCCATCCGAATGGTTATGGGATCTTGCGGTTTTGTTTTAATTACAAAAGTGGTTGGCTTCAATGCGAAGAATGCAGAAGGCATGCATTCATACATACATGCATGCACACATATGCAAATAGTGTTAGGTCACACATAATGCTAGTAGGGTAAGAAAGAGCAGAAAGTGTAACTTCGACCTTGCACCGTGCATGCAACCATGCGATGCGATGTGCAATTTTCTCTTTATTACATGACTTTTCAGGATATTTCCTATACACCCAGTACAAATTCTATGAACCAGTTTTGAGTTGGCCTGTATTTTGATAATTCCTTCTCTCTGCAAGGTGTTGTTCTTATTATTGATGTTAATCAATTCTTTAATGGGATTCATACTCAGTTGGCATTGTTCTCCATTTTGCTTTGCTTCTGGTTAATTACCCAAAACTTCAACCGTAACAATTCCGGTCAATTCTCGTTTTGTGTAAATGTGAAATAAAAAGTTTTTTCCCGCCTTCATCACACTTCCGACTCGAGTACCGTGAAAACATAAAAAGAAACGTCAAAATGTTTTCACATCAAAATAATAAAGGGGAAGGAAACGAGAAATTCTCACTTTTTCATTTCACACTCGATTCTGTCAAAATATTTTCATATGAAAAGTTTTTTTTCACAGAAAATTTCTATGTGAAAAAATGGAGAAGGAGGTCCGTGGCAAGCCTGTAAGTGCAAGTATAGTCGCGTTACTAAAAAATTGTATATACCGGAAAAATTTCTAAAAGTTTTGAATAAAAAGTTGAAGAATTTGATGAAAACTTGAGATATTTTTTTAACTTACACAAAGGTTTTAGCTGGGATTTATATGTGTTTTTTTATAGAATGAACCCAACTCTTATGAACAATTAACGAAAAAAAGTGTAGGCGAAAAATGTGGTAAATATTGTAAAAGAGAACACCGGACCATTTTGACTGTGAGCCACTGAATGCATCTATGTATAGTTAATATTTACGATTAATGTTTCATACCAAAGAAAAAGAACTTATTTTAAGTATTTTTATATCAAACTTAAATATTTTGGTACAATTTAATTATCTTTGAACAACAGTTTTAAACAAATGTAAAAATAAATTTTATATTGAATGCTATTGGTAAAAGCATCTTCCACCATTTGCAAACGTTGTCAGTTTGTAATGTTCCAAATACGACCACTTCACATATTAGTAGCCGAACTAACATATTCTTCTGGTTGGTGGTAATTTCAAAGGAGATTTGTTCATCGCGAAGTGAGCGCCGCAGTACTCTAAACAAAACCCTATAAATATTAAATTATTTTCAAAATAGGATTAAATTTACTAAAATTCATTATCTTACCTTTCCTTATCACGAACTATTTTACTTAGCTTGACATTTGTTTTAAAATTTGAATAACACACTGGCATAAGCTACATGGCTACACTTTATCATGGCACAAACGAGAATCGCAAGATATTCGTTTGAGAAAAGACTGAGTGAAAAGTGTATCTGAAAACGAAAATTAAAATTTTTGTTCACTTCACGTTTCCACAGAACGAGAATTGATCCCTTGTCCTGACACTCGAACCTATGCATAAAATATTAAATTATCTCTCTAGCATCACCGTTTTCTGTATAATTAAGTCATCATTTTCTAATGATCTAAATCCTATTCCTGGTTAATGTATCATACTTTATGTTTTATGATAAGGGACCTAGTTTCGAGAAATTACATACCTAATTTTAATGGCTTTATGGCTCCACAAATATTTATAGGGAGATTGTTTTGGTCAAACGATTTTTCTTGGCGGAAGTGTGAAAATTTGTTCCCAAAGTGTTTATGTTACATATCAGAAAAGTGGTTCCGCACACTCTGCGCTGCCTATTAAAAAAGTGCACTCTTTGAATGTTATCTGCGAATTAAACTATGTATAAAATATATATTGTTTTACTAAAGTTAATAATAATATATTAGTTAATAATAGTTCCACCTGGTTTGTTTCTTATTTTTGAAATACAGAATTCTTTCCATTCCTAATTATCAATTATTAAGAATTGGGCTAATATTTTTTAACTCACAGACATTTTGAAATCGCGGAAATTTTTTCTTACCATCAGCTTGATCATCCCCGATCCTTCTTTTATTGTTTGAAAGCCTAGGAAATGGGGTTGGGTTTATATTGAAACCAGAAAACGATGTCGGTACTAAACACAATCAATGCTTTTGATCAACGCATTGAGAGTAAAGTGAGAACGAAGAAAACATAACAAAGTGATACTAGTCTAGACAGACGTTAATCGGGATTAACGATTTAATTCGGAATTATATCATGAACTAATTGCAACTAACGCGGATTGACTTTTAGACTTATGACTTCGGCAATATGAACGAAAAATGAGAGTCAATATCTATTGTGAATGCAAAATAATGAGTC
This sequence comes from Anastrepha ludens, assembly GCF_028408465.1. Lineage (NCBI taxonomy): Eukaryota > Metazoa > Arthropoda > Insecta > Diptera > Tephritidae > Anastrepha > Anastrepha ludens. Next base: position 2,369,943 of record NC_071499.1, on the reverse strand, counting down.
TTTTAAACACGAAAGACTGGTTGCAATGCTAGTTTGCACCAAGAGGTTCGAAATTACATTAACTGTTTTCATATATCGGAGTATCTTATATTAACGAGACTACCCAATAAACCAAACAGCTGTTCACTAATCCGCGTAACAATCACACATACTACATTTTTAATCAGATATAACTGCGCCGGCAATGCCGAATAAAGCCGACGCCTGCTTAGGCTGCAAACGTTCTACCGTATGTTGTTCAAGCCGATAAAACCTGTCTGACCAGAACGAAATGGGATAGTAGCCCGATCACTGCATCTTCCGATTTCTATCTATTCCGATAGCTCTCACATATGCAGAAAAATTGTGTCGATTCGTTGAGATGTGGCTAGCCATAGACCACCTACGGACAAAAAGTGTTCTACCAATATTCATAAAAAAGCACGAAACTTTGAAAGAAACAACAGTTTGCCTAAATGTATTTACAAATACTTTCACTGAACCGTTTTATACACCAATATTGCTCAACAACAGTCCACTGCGTCTGTTTAATCGTAAGTTATAGAACTTCTTGCATGCAAACCGCAATACCGGCAATCCAGGCATGGGCATTCCTGATACTTTGTAGCAGTTGCAGCGTTGAATCCACGCGCCAAGCCATTATATTAAAAATATGTGTAATGTCTGCCTTTTACGACCAAATGCGGTCAATCTCGAGTCGAATTCCCACGAAGCCCAACACTGGGGTGAAGCTGGACGCCAAAGAATATGCCAAAGGACTTGCCGTTACGACACCCTTGGGAGCGCTAACCAATCATGCCATGAAGAATGCTTGCATTCAAATATATAAGAATATTTCCAGATGACCGCCAGTCAAATATTTTTGTTGTTTTTATTTATTTTTTTTTTTGGTGGGTTGATGTTATTGTCCTAAAATATCTTTTTGACTGTATGCCACTACATTCAAGGATATAACTATGCCCAAATACACACATGCGCACATATTTATTGTCTCCGGACATCTGTGAAGTCGGAAGTGAATTCGAGAGGAGCGTGGAGAAGTTCTTGTTGTAGGCCTTGGGGTTGTTGCAACATGTAAAACCGCAAGTGAAACTTACACAAGTGGCACTTGTGTCCGGTCAAGTAATCGTACATATCAGCATACACATGCACATATATATGTATGTATTAACGGTGTGTATAGGAAGCAGCAAGTTACGCAAAAATATTTTCTTAAGTAGCATAATCTTGTGAATAATCCATGAAGTGGTTTTCGGTTGCCTTTCATAATGGTCGCAGAATGCATGCAGCAAAACAAACGCACTAGACAAGGAGCTGTGCTGACACGTACGAGTGCTTATGTGTGTGCGTGCATTTAAGCAAGTGTAGCAATCTTATAGAGGTAAAGCCTCATGTGAGACTAAGCCATAATTAAATTTTCAAGGCAAAATTTTGCCTTTGCCGATGGCTAAATTTCTGTTTATGCTTGTTTGCCAGCGATTGTCTGTTGTTCTGCGTCAAATGGTTTGCCGCCGGCTGTTTGTGCTGATTTCTTGCCAAAAATTAGTGACATTTGTTATTGTCAACCGCCACACATGCGACGTAGCGATCACGTTTCTCTCACTTGTCAGGGCTGTCTGCTCCATCTTGTCCACTTCTCTCCACCGATTGTTTCATGTTCACATAAACCATTACAAATGACGAAACAAAGAAGCGCATTTTCACTTGTCATTAACCTTGTTATTGAAACACTTGTTCTGCTGGCTAAAACAACTGGTGCCCATGCTGACCAGCAGAGGCTGAAGCTACATTCTGGTCTTTTATCCTGGCAAGACGTGTACAAATTTCTTACGTGCTTGCCATTACTTTGTCTGCTCGTTTGCTCCTTTTGTTTTTCGTAAGTTTCGTCCTGTCACTTGACATCCCGCAGCCATATCTCTTGCCCACTTGCAGAGCACTTGTGTGTGCACGCCATTTTTGTTTGGTCATCAAATAAAAGTTCCAAAGAATTGAACTAATTTGTGGCATGATTTCAAGTCATTTAGTGCAATTTTTTCACACAGCTGCGGTTTTAGCCCCAGCAATTCGAGCGCTTGCCAAGTTGTTGATTTGTGGTTCCTGTTGATTGAGCATGAATTTGACAAATATTTTATTTAATTTTATTTTGTCTGGCTTGTCGCCTTTGGCTACGTGTAAATGAGTTGAATTAGCTACGTGCCAGTTTATATTTTCCATGGTTGTTGTTATTTGTGCCACGTAATCGAATTTTTCATCACTCTTGGCGGCGTAACTTCTGGTGAAGTTTCTATTCGAATTCGATTTCAGGATAATACCTAAGTGGCTCCGCTCAGCCATTTCTGTCTGAAAAGAACATATTAAGCAAATCTCCCTGTATCGTATAATAAACTTTCGAATTAACTTCTGGAAAATGTAACCGCCTTTGTAAGAAGGCAGCAAATGAGGGAATTGCGCCTTTTAAATTATTTGCTGTGTGATAACCGTTATATCTGCTAGGAAGTTAAAGGATTGTCGATAGTATGGACAATCTTCTGAAGGAGTGTTCCATTAAACGAAAGACCTGCTGATGGCCCCTGGTATTATTTTTTGAACATAAGTGATATTGCTACACAAGCTACTATTATCATATTGAACGAACTCTACTCAAATAGCGATAACGATAAGTTATTCTTTTCCTTTTGTTGCTTCCCTTGTATGCACTAACAACAAAGCTATGATACTATGAAGTGAAACTCTTTCCCTTCGTTGCTGAGAATGCTCTCTGAACGCGATTTTGGACTAGCAACAAAACCAAATGAAGGGACGATACATGCGAAATGTGCTGCCTCTCATCCGGAAACCACATTTGATTCAGGACAAAAATTTGTGGAGGAGAGCATAAGTGGTTGTCATACCCAAACTCCGCTCCATTCGAATCAACGTGCATACAAGACATGAGGGTCTACATATACCGCGCTGTATCAGTTGCCTACGGAGAAAGTAACCTGTGCCTTCTTTGACGTCGAGGGAGCTTTCGGCAACGCTTCTCACTCGTGAGTTTGTTGCGCAGTAGAGAAGAGGAACGTGCCAACACCTATCTGCAAATGGGTAGAGTTCCTATTACAGGCATCGATAGCTGAAACTGACACGGCGGACGGTACTGTTCAACTTCCCCCGAAAGGAGTACCCAATCACTCTTCCTGTGCAGTCTAGTCGTTGATTGACTAGACTTGCTGCTTTTGATGACAATCGTTGTAATCGTAGCTTTAAATCTACCGAAGAGATTGAGTGCTGAGGTGGATCTGAATATAAACCCGTCCAAAATAGCTATAACTCCCTTCACCAGGAGAAGAGCTCTACCAGGAATGAGGAAAGCCAAGCTCGAAAAATTGCGTTGACGCAGTCTTATCTAAAGCAACTAAGGCTCTTATGTTATGCAACCGTTTAGCAGGAAAATCTTGGGTTTGTGGCCAAGAATGTTACGATGGATGTGCATCATGATAATTAGACTAATGATAATATGATATAATGGAGCCATCGTGATCTCTTCTAAGTGTATGGAGTCATGAAGCCCCCAGCTTTCACTTGCCCAGCTAGCTACCCAGAGATTATATCACTAAGGTTATTAATTTTGAGAAGAAGTTAAGTTTTCATTAGTCTTTGAGGAAAACTAAATTTACTAACAATGCATAATCACATCCGGCTCATATGGATCCCAGGAGATAGAGCTATACCTGGGAATGAAAAACGGAAACATTGGCTAGATAAGCTGCGGCTTTGTTATTAATAGGTCCTGAAACCTTCCTTGCCATGGGACAACACACCATCCAGTTGCAGATTAGATGGGACGAGCTAAGGCTACGAGACGTAAGCTGGCACCAAACTATAGGGCTAGGCCAGGCGAAGTGCTCACTGGGGTGGTATAATCAAAAGAGCTTCAGGCAACTCATAACCCTATTTAAGGACAAACTGAGAGTGCTCACGGGGACTCTCACAGGTCATTCGAATGTGATGCTATAGCGAGAAGACGGATTAAATATTTCGGCCGGGTGCGGCCGGAAGAAAGGCACGTACGCGCAGTGTATCCAAGCTTCATCTTAGGTTTACTAAGAGAGCTGAGCTTGTATGAGGTCCTGTGATAATTAGAGGGCGCAAAAGATCATGAAGTCTATGTCCATACCTCATTTTTGTTTATTCATTTATAAGAAAAAAATGTGTACGTCCTGCGCGTTTTATTTCATTAAAAAAATCATGCAAATTTCCCAATAAATGCCTGTATCTAAATGTTTTGGTACTGTGGCACTATTTGAAATAGTTATAAAAATTAACATTTCGACATCACTCAGAGTTCCGTGCATTGTTATTTTCTATAATAGATTCACCTGAACCCTAGAATGCTAATGTTTGGCGGTTTGACCACTATCGCTCCCATTGTATGGTATTCATTTTCTCTTTGCTACTGGGAGTGATTGCGGTATGCGTTTTCTTTACTTTTTCATTTGTAAAAACACATAGTTTTGAAAACACGTCGTGGAGTCGACCATCAGTCATCAATTGATTATAGAGTTCAGCAATAAACTCCCTTGATTTATAAATTATTTGAATAAGTAAATTGTCTACTGAAACTAAACACAAAATTTGTGCAACGAAATCCTTAAACCGCTCTCGTACACAGAAAATATGGCCAAGGGGAGAATTTTTCTCAAATTGTTGGAAGTTTCAAAAAAGGTTCGTTATCCAAAGGCCAATGGAATTGCTCAGCGTGAAATCAAAAATTTTGAGAGAGAAAGTTCAAATGCCCTGGCTGGTTGATGACCTTCATTAACTTAGTGGATTAGATGTGGGTTGGCGAAAAGAGCTGAGCAATGCATTTGTAGCGGGCAGAATGGGCTGCACACACATCAGCATCACATACAAGTACTTATGTATACTTTATCCTAGCAAATAAAGTGCGTTTATAAATTCATTATTAATATGTAAAGGTATGCTGATATATTTACCACGAATGCATGTATGTAAATGAATGTTTGTTTGCATCTGCATCGTGAGTCATCTCAAATGTATGAGCAAACAGACACATATGTGTACTTAAGTCTGTATGTATGTAAGTACAGGAAAGCATGTTGTTGGTGCAGAAGTGTGTGTGTGAATAATAAACAAATATTTGAACAAATGTTCGTCAATCCTTGGCCTCACACGTCTGTACTTATAAATGTAAAATGTTTGTGTGTGCTTCTATGATACTTTGCGAGCGAACTTTGATGGATTTTACAAAATTTTGTCAGTTCCTGTAATTGCCCAGTCAGCATGTCTAGATTTTTGAATCATAAATATCCTATGTGCATATGTCAGTTACAAAATTAGTGAGTTGTGAAGATTTGTAAGCTGTTACCTTTTTAAGATATTTCATCATTTATTTCGTCTAGTCCCAGATACAGTTTTAGTAGAAAAAGGGAGTTTTGGCACAAACTTTTTGCCTTTCAAGTGTAGCGGCCAATAAAATGAAATACCGAAACAATACATACATAAGTAGCTACAACAAAAAGCATACAAATCAACCTTTTTATTTCTCATTTCCACTATTTTCATTAGTCTCATTTCTCAAGTTGACAAGGATACATGTGATGTTGCATATGAAATTAGCTGCAACTCATTTTCCTTCCACCCACGGCAAATTGATATTGAATTTCTATTTCATTCTCTTCTCTCCCCATAACGATTCTTTGACTGCCAGATTATTTATGTGCCAACAGGGAAAAGAAAAATATGTCACAACATCCCAAACGCCGGCTCCGAATCTCGATTTTGCACATCGCAAGTATGGGAGTCCCACAACGGAACTCCGTAGCGAGTGTGTGATACCCACACCGGCATCTCCACCCACTTGGCATGCTCTCGTGGCGCTGGCGAAAAGTGTTGCTAGCTGGCTGTACCAAGTGGTGGAGTATATTAAGCAAGCATTGCCCTAAAGTGTTTGCCAATATATCTACTAAGTATTCTTATCCTTATTCTTATAACGTGGTAATCGTTCGCGCAAAAAGCGACAAATCATTTCTGCTTTCGCTTCCGCTACCACCTCTACCTCCTCCTGTGGTTGTCGGCTGCTAGCAGTTAGAGATGAAGTTGCATGTACCTCCTGTGTCACACTGCAAACTAACTCATGTGTGTGAATGTGCCGGTATGTATCTAGTGGGGTATAACAAGGGTGGCAAAGCATTACAAATCCTTTCTGGCCGGTTGAAGTCCACCGACTACGGCTATCTGGGTTACTTAGTGAATTTGTCATAGTTCTTTTCCATGCCATTTAACCCTTTCAGCTTCTTTAACTTTGGATAGCTGATGGTATTGCTATCGGATTTGCAACTACCTCGTTTAGTGTCCACTTTCTGGCATAGTCCTTCAACGCCTAGTTTGGGTTTTTGTTTTCCTTCTTAAGGGCATATGGAAATGAATCTCTTTTTTGCTATGGAAAACATAAAAATAAAATTTCTTATTTTATGTAATTTTTTGCGGGTCCGAAATGAGCAATAAAATATTACAGCACCAAAGGGAGGCTTGAAAGGATTTCCCTGCACAAACTGGATAGGTAATGGAATGGGGGAGAAGGTTAGTTGGCGAGTGTGGAGAAGCGAATATTGAGGCGATAATGATAAATGCGCCATTATGCACTTATCGTAATTGGAAAGGAAAAGCTTTCAGAAAAGAGTAGGAACGGGGTGCAAAACAAAAAAAAAACAAAAAAATTAGAGGCAAGCATCAGCAGGTACTACGAGTATATTTACATACAATATATGTACTTATATAAGTGTACATATTTAGTTGATGAAGTCGCTGTGAAATGATTAGTGCTGAACTTTCTTCTGTTATTTTAAAAAACATTTTTTATGCCTTAACAATAATTCATATGTATTTACAGGGTGAACGATATCAAGTGTTACCTATTCAAAACACCATAACTTTTTTGTGTGAAATTACAGTGCACTCGCGGTAACTCGAATAGCCGCTAAGTCGAACGACGTGCTAACTCGAACACATTTTTTTCCCTATTGACTTCTTTGTAACTCGAACAATAAAAAAGCGCTATAACTCGAACAAAAAAACAAATTTATTTGTACACACATTCTTTTCAAACATGTACATTTTGTACATAGATACATATGTAATAGTATATGTATATAAATTATATGTATACTAGTGTATTGTCCATATGAATATTTCGGCGTTAATATCCCGTTAGTTTTCTGGGAACAACATCTTGCATTGACCAAATTGCTTTAAATTTGTCATTTGTAGTGTATCAGTGCATGTGAGTAATGGATCGTAAAAGGTTGAAGTGTTTAACATTAAAAGAGAGGGATGAAGTCCTTAACAAAATTAAACGTGGACGTTGTGTTACTTCTCTAGCGAAGGAATACGGGGTAGCCAAGTCCACCATAAGTCTTATAAAAAAGAAAGACAAGGCAATTTTAAAAGCAGTAAACAACACGTTTTTGGGTCCTGGGAAGAGGAGAACTTTAAAAGCTTCTGAGTTTCCTAAAATGAAAGCCGCTTTATACAAATGGTGTCTGTCCCAAAGAAAAAAGAATTACCCAATAAGTGGACTCATCTTGAAAGAACATAACATGAAAAACATAATTTACAGGTCGAATTTACGCTTTATGATGTTAACAAATGGAATGATGGTGCCGAATTTACCGACACAGAAGTAATAATTGAAACTAGTGATTCTGAGTCTGAGTTTAACAACACAACTGAGACATGTGAGCGGATATCATCTGAGGAGGCAGTTAGCTCTATCAATAAGGTAATTCAGTGGGCCACAACTGAACAAGTAAGCCCCGCAAAGGTTAACACTCTTCAATTGCTGCGTGAAAAAGTCATATTCAACATTGCTGCAGGCAAGAAAAGACAAACACACATTACAACTTTCTTTTCGGCCTAACTTTTCTGTTAAAGCTGACTTTTTTTGTGTAACTGACACAAAGACTGCCAAATATTTGATGAAAAATATTGAAACGAATTAATTATTTTAAACATATTCATGTTCATATCCATATGTAAATAAATAAATAAATTTAATTGAAAAAAATCGATATCGATGACTGTTTTTTTAACATAGCACACTCAATTGATAAGTCGAACAAATTCGATAAATCGAACAGCGCCTGTTTTAATTAGTTCGAGTTATCGCGAGTGCACTGTAGTTTTTATTGATTTCAAAGACAAAATTGTTCAAAAATGGTTACAATTTATCATATATTCACTTTAGCTCGATATGACCACCTTTTGCCTTGACTATAGCCTTCAAACGGTCAAAAAATGAGTTGCATGCTGCACGAATGTGATCTTGAGGTATTTTGGCCCATTCTCGTATAATCGCTTTTTTCAGCGCATCCATACTGGCATATTTTTTAGTCCTCACCTTGCTCTCCAAAATAGACCAGATAGAATAGTCCATCGGATTTGCATCTGGCGAATTCGAAAGCCATTGTGTGGAGGAAATGAAGTGTGGAACATGATTTTTTAACCATTCTTGGTTCACACGAGCTTTATGAGACGGTGCCGAGTCCTGTTGGAACGTCCATGGTCTACGACCCAAATGTTTGCGCGTCCACGGCTCTAAAGCAGCTTCTAAAACATTTTCCCGATAATAAGTCGCATTCACTTTGACACCAGGCTCGATAAAAACGATTGGAGAGCGTCCATCAGCGGTCACTGCGGCCCAAACCATTACTTGATGGGAAATTGCTTCGAGTGGCCATACGTAGGCTCGAATTCTCGTATGAGCGTTCGGTCAAGTAAACACGATCGTTTTGAGTGTTTATGAACTGCTCAATTGAGAAATTTGTTTCATCAGAAAACACAATGTTAGGAAATTCGCCACGTTCGTGCAAGCGCAACAACTCCTTTGCTCTTTCGCACCGAACTTTTGTTTGCTGGGGTGAAATATCGGGTGCGTTTTGGAACTTATAAGCTTTGACCTTGAGCTCATATTTCAATATGCGTCGAATGCTGTCTTGCGATATTTTCAGTTCTTTGACCATTTTTCTTCCACTTCGACGTGGATTTCGTTCAAGTTGAGCCTTCACTTTCCGAACCATTTCTAGCGTTGTTGCGGTTTTTTTGGTCCACCTCCATCGCGTTTTGCAATGCTACCAGTATCATTTTATAGTGCGATACACAAACATTTTATTCACTTTGAGGTGACTGAGCTCACGAATAATGGCTGGTTGTGATTTTCCAGCCAAAATACGCCATCACTCTATTACGTTTGAATTCCATCACAGAAAAAAAAACTCAACAAAACTGAGTCGCAAATGTTTTTGATGGCTTATAAAAAATATATTGAACTGTCATTAGAACGTTGATGTTATCAGCTGTTTTACAGATACAAGCAGTGTGAAGTTGGTAGCACTTCATATCGTAAATTATGTTACTGTAGGAAATTTAATCCAAGTTAAAGCAGTTTCCTATTATTTGCATAATAAACATTTTAAGCCGCTTTTTTGATCGGTGGTGTTTAGGCTTTTTTCTACCAGAAGTTATGAGATACCTGAGCGGGCAACTGGTCCAAGCATGTCAAAGGTTCTAGATTACTTCCATTTGAAAGAAAAGTACGGATGTACCAAGAGAACTGGCAGAAAACTAAAACTAGAGTTAGAGATGTCCATACATCATATATCAGCTATACATAAATCAAATAACCCTGCTTAAATTAAACACATTCTTCAGTTGGTCCTTACTACCGGTCATATGCAACAAATTTTGCAAGCGAATTCTAGTCTAGAATATGCAAAACGAGTACCTAACCTAAGTTAACTACACGACACAAACCGATCAGATTAGATTAATATTTGCAGAAAAGTACTAATTTTGGAAAGAATTAATGGGAAAGAGAATCTTTTTCCGATGAAAAAGAATGCAATCTGGACGGATTAGATTATTCTGTATACAAAATGTCATGGCATGATAAATGGAAGAAAAAGGAGGAGAGAATAGCTCGTAATTCCGGAGGGGGTTCTGTCATGGTTTAGGTATCCACTAGTGTCTAAAAGCGCCTCTATGTTCCATATCCACAAAAACAAATAGTGTCAAGTAGGTATATAGAACTTCTAGACGAAGTACTTATTACGCTGTTGGATGATAATTTCGATAAGAAGTGGATTTTCAGCATGACAACGCAGCCGTTTACGCTTTCAAAGCAACAGAAGAGTTTTTGGCAGCGAAAAAATTACTAATTTTAAAATGGCGTGCTGCAGCCCTTACCTTAACCCAATCGAAAATGTAGGGCAATACGTTCTGATATATAAAGGGTGATATAAAATAATAATAACCCAATAAATAAGGAAGATATTCTATTGTTTGGAGAAATAAATATACACTTAGTCATAAGTCTAAGCCTAAGCGAAAAAAACTTTTTTAATTTTTGAAATCTATTATTTTATTAAGTCTTTATTGTTTGCTATACAACAACATTAAATTTATTACATAGAATGCATAATTCATTTTTGCTAGTCTCGTCAACGGGAATCTTCTCTCACGCCTCCCACACAGCATCTTTCAAGATGTCCTTGCTCGTAATGTGGTGTTTCCTTGTATTTCTTTCCGGAAACGCCTAAAGGGCTCAATAGTGAATATATCTGACAATTGATGAGGTGTTGGTAATAGCTTGGGGCATTGTAGAGAAGCCATAACTTTACCTCTCACCATCGTGCCACCACCACCATGTTTCGATGCTGATAATTAATTTTCTTTATTATGCACTGTCCAGACTTATCCAAATTCCTTTGATACCACAATGCAACAATTTCTTTCATCCGAAAAATACCGTTTCCTAAAATTCTGGAACTTGTTCATAAATTTGCGAAAGCAACGCCTTGTTACCTTTTATTATGGAAACAAATGGTTCATCCTAGCAACTCTTCCATGATAGTCGACTTTTCTTAAAACTATTCCGGCAGTTGAAGCGCTAATCCATTTTTGAAATTTATTTTCTTATTTCATTTTCACTTTTGAAGCAGTTATCTTTACATCTTTCTTCACAAGCCCAATAATATTTTTGCTAATTTACAAAGTCGCCCCGCTCTTGGCCTTCAAATTACATCTCCGATATTTAGTTTGTTATGAATTATTATAAGCCTCTGGTCCTTCTATTACTCGATAGTTTTGGGCCACACAATTTTATTATGATTTTCTTCTTGCCAGTGTCAATTTTTTTCTTTTCTATTGAAAACCCATAAACTAATAAGTTTTTAAATAAAAATAATAATTTTCCGTACTAGGGCAATTCTTTGGTACGCAAAATTATTATTGAAAATAGGAGGAGCGCAGAAATACGACAAATAGTGTATTTTAATGGCTTTTTGTTGGAAATTAAATAATCAATAGTTAATGTGCATAAAAAAATTACAATGAAATGTAATCAAATATGAAATTAAACCCCCAGCCTCATCAAGATTTGTATAAAAATTTTCACGCGTTTTCCCATAATATTTAATTCAGACTTATTTATTTGAGTACAAAATCGGTTGTTTGTATTAGGTTGGGGAATAAGTTCGTAGCGTTTCTGCCGAAGACTTTTATTTAAGCAAAAAACAATAATTATATCAATAAATTATATATATATTCGCCGTTGCTGTTTACAACCACTTCCCACCTCTCGACCAATTTGTAGATGCCGTTCCGAATAAAATCGTCTGATATACTCTCAAGGACGTTGTTGAGCCAGTTTTTAAAAACCTCTTCGTTATCGAAAGTAACACCCCTCATAAGGTTTGACAGGGAGCGGAAAATATGGTTATCGGTAGGTGCAAGGTCCGGTACAAAAAGCACTGTTTATGGCCGCGTGTTGCTCGATGGCGGACAAGATGATGTGAAGCAATTTGAAGGCGACTTTCTTTGTTTTTTTCGTTAAGCTCGTGAAACACCCAGGCTTCCAAGCTTTCGGAAAATCTCATTCAATGGAAGGGATTGAGAATCGTTTTATGATCGCAGTTCATTTTTTCTGCCAATTCACGACTGGTTTGGCGACCGTTCTCCTTCAAAAGTGATTTGAGACGTCCTTCATCGAATTCAGAAGGCCTTCCGCTACAGGACGCGTTATCGACATCAAAGTGCCCATTTCTGAACTTTGCGAACCATTTTCGAACTGTAGACTCGCCTATGGCACCTTCTCCAGACACGCCGCAAATGTCCCGGGCTGCTTCGGCAGCTTTTTGACCTCGATGAAAAGAAAAGAAGAGGAGGTGTCGGAATTGTTGATGTTTTTCCGTTGGGTTTTCCATTTCTAAGCCTCAAAACTAATAAAAAATTAAATAACTCAAAAATACAATTAACAATATCTAGCGAATGAATACTTCCCTTTGCCAAAGAGCAAAAAAATCGTTGTGAAATAAAAGAAAATATAAAAACGCTATTAACTTGTTCCCCAATCCAATACAAACGTAAAAATTGCTTAACTTGCTAGATTGCAGTGGAAGGTATTAAAGTAAGCAGCGTTGGATTATTTAAAATATGAATACAAATTTATTTCAGGTATTTTTTGTTAAAAAGCTGAGTCATTAGTTGCAGCATATTCGTGTTTTACAAATAGAGAACCTTTGTTGAGCCCAAAAAAGAACGTTCATCGAAGTATTTTCCCAAAATCAAGAATATAATATTTAAAACCACACGGATTAAATCAGAAATACTACACGCCAGGACTACCATAATATGGAATCAAATTATTAAACCTCTCGAACCTACTCTTAGATGGTAGGGGAAGAAAAATGTGAGATATAATACTGAAAATTAGTTCATGGAAATCTATTCCCGTAAGTGTCAACAAAGTCTGCAGCAACTGACTCAATCGAACCTTTTCCTAAAATGCTAGAATCTAGAATTATATAAAATCTGATACACTTCTATTTCTTACTAATTGTAAGGCAAAAACAAGGTTAAACGAGCCAACTCATTTTACAAAAACCCTTTTTGGTTTCTTCGTCTCCTCACGAATAACTCAATCTGCAAAACTTTTCGAATTGCTCAAATGGACAACACTTGCACCTAGGTATTCTTCACTTTTTTAATATAGTCGTTGTGCCCATACGAACTCCACTTTTCGGCACACATAAAGCCTCCGAGTTCACCAAAAGAGGAGGCAAGCAGCGGCAGGCAAAACAGCTACAGATTCACAGCCGCCAGTAGTGAAGGATTTGGCCATTATTCATTGGTGTCAGCGAGCAAACATATTAAATTTTAAATTACTGTTGACAATGACGTATGACAAACACGACATTTCACACTCGCACACATCCACTCACTTCGCACCAAGATTTTCGAGCATTTACAGCTTTAGTCAGTTCATATACAATTTGTGAATGCCAATTTTCGTGTAGTTGATGCAGTAAGTGGATTATCCTACCATCCCTTACCATCCCTAACTACTAAGGTCGGCGATGACGTGTCACCCGCTGGAACTTCATTAGAAAACGTTTACAGCCAGACCCCGATACCGCCCCCCCCAAACAAAGCTCTGTGTTGCGCTTCGGAAAATTGCCGTGATGAATTTTCACTTCTGTACCATTTCGTGTCGTTCATTTTCCTACCCTTCACAAATTAAACAATATGCCGCGCCTCTCCGTCATTTAAGTATGTCAGCTTACCAGCTGTGACGTGTGTGTGACTATGTATGTGCGTGCGTGGGTGTATCTGAGCAAAGTTTTATCCTGTTTTTGTACGTAGCGATAAGGCATCAGAACAATTGTTGACAATTGCTCGAGCACACCCGATTCTGCTAGTATGCGTGTGGTCTGCTGGCATTTCGTAGGCTGCTTCAAGCAAGGCTGTGCGACAGACGACAGGCGGTACTTACATGCAAATCCGTTGTTTCCAGCTCCATCAGTGTCGACTCCGTGCTTTTCCTTTCATCGTGATTTTTCTTCACCTTTTGTCAGCAGCTCAGCAGCGCGTCGGCTCGCGTGCCTTGATTGATGAATGGAAGCGGCATTTGTTTGCAAACACTTGACACGGGCCTTGATTAAAAAACTTCACTGCCCACATGGGACTTGTGATGCATGTTAGTGTCGCGACCGCTTGTCTGCTGGTACGAGCGCTAGTATCCTCCGCCGGCCTCTGCGACTAGTCAATTGCGTGCGCTGGTTGTCATCGCTGGCCTTATCGCTGACGTTATTATTTGTCGTGGGTGTTGCACAGTTAATGTGGCTGGGATTATCGCACTTTCTTTATGATTTTGTTGAACATGCAAATTGCGTGTCATAAAGTACCAGCAATGAACATACACACGAACACATGTAAGCTTACGTCAAACCATCAAAGGAGGTGCACAACATAAGGTACAGCTCAAATGAAGCAAAGAATATATCGCCAGAGAATTGTATTTGCAAACAGTAGCTACAAGTCAGGCAACAATTGGAAGTCGGTGAAATAATTCCGCTTCCACTTTAACTGCCATTAATTGTAGCTTCCAAAGCGAGATTAAAACCGAACCAACGTAGCCAAAGTTGCTGAATTTAAAAGTTTAGGCAGTTTGTTCAAGTATAGTTGCGCTTTGTGAAAGTTGCCTACAATAAAATATGAGATAAAAACGGAAATAATAAGGTAAATCTTATGACCAAAGTTAACCAAATAGACATGCTGCCATATATGGGCCCGATGTTAATGCAAGCCTCTCAAGTGTCTCCGAAATCACGAAATGTCAACTCCTTTTATATTGGGTTGTGGCGTTTGACATCCCATCTCATTCAATTTTCCACTCAACCGCTCTGCTTGACTCATTTGGTTTAATTTCTTAGGTTTTCTTATAAAATGAAAGTGAGTTATATCATATTATCAATGCTTCAACTCAATACTCTTTGAAACATTAACTTAAAAGATGCCTTCAGACCTCTAGAATCACGTACCCATAAGAGTAAGGCGGGAACATTATTTATATAGAATATTTTTATATAGAAGTTTGGCGCAGCCAAAAAATCGATGTGTATCAAATGTAATAAATAAATAATAATATCACCAGCCCATCACAAATATCGCAACAACTGGCATTTCACCTTTCCTGTATGTAGACACAAAAAATTGTCTTTTTTGTAGGTGCCATAAATGTTCTCAGCTGTTCTCAGGAACTTTTCTTAGCCAGCAGATCAGCAGAATAAAAACGAGTAGTCACTTTAAAGTTTTTGGAACGCCATAAAATGTACATCTTATTTTATTTCGAACAAAATTATGTTACAAACAGAATATTCGCTCTAAAAGGAAAAAAACTGCTAGCATTGAATTTAAAAAATATATTATAAGAGACGATTAACAAACTAAAACACTGGTTTTTAGAAAAAACGATCTTGTAGATAAATAGATTCGTTAATTTCTTACAAAGAAATCTTACAAAACTATTTACAATATTTTTTACTCCATTTAAATGAACACTACTGTAAGGTTATGTTACCTATATATGTCATAAAATAAGTAACGCACGAGTTAACGCTAAGAAGGCTTTATTTGAACTGTCAATATATTGTAGGATACAAAGAAGGATGGATGATTAAAATGCAAATGGGTTGTCATTCTTCTTGCATTTACGAAACTTTTCATCTATAATAAATTGTCTGTGCTTTAAAGCACCAGTAATAAAATTCATTATTTTTTCCATCAAAAATCATTTGCACTATTTAGAATATGAACAATTTCGGTATTACTAACGTCGGTATTTTCAAAGAAAGTACAGTGGATTGTTTCCTTCTCATTTAAGTTAAATAAAGAGTTCTTTTTTTTTTTTTGAAAGGACATTAAGCATAATGCAATTGCTTCTGGCTTTAAAACCCCATTAAATATTCAATTTTTCTATGTAATTTTGAAAATAACTTTGACCTACACATGGTCCAGTTCTTTATGTATTCTGCCCGTACTGCTTAGTGCTCTATTCCCCATTTTTTGTGCATTAGTAGTGTTAACACAATTTATATATAAATACTTATTTTGCTTTTTACTAACACCGTAACCTGATAATGTGTAATACTTGACCCCAAGCTCCACTGGAAGCTGCACATAGAAAATCGAGTTAAGAAGGCCAGTAGTATAGCTTTCTATCTAATTTATGTTCGGCAAAAATTGGGGTCTCAAGCCACGTGTCGAACTTTGGATGTACAACTTGGTGGTTCTGTCAATTTTGACACATGGTTGCCTAGTTTGGTGGGTAGCTCTTTAGAAGGGATACAACACCACTAAACTAGAGAGAGTGCATGCCCCACTGTTGCCCTGAACGTCATTCTACACTCACTTCCTATGGATCTGCAAGTTAAATCCATTGCTGCTCAGAGCGCGATTATATTAAAGAAGATTGGCCTCTGGAGGCAACTTCCTGTAGGACATAGTAGCATCTTGAAGCAGATCTCCCCTTCCTTCTCTGTACTTCGCACTGATCTCTCCATCCGCAAACTAGGTTTTGTGGGTTGTGTTAGGGCTATCTTTCCGAGCAGACAAGATTCAAAAGAGGGAGAGTCGGCACGGATATAGGTACCTCTGATTTCACTGACGAAGCCAAGATGGAATCTGGAGTGGGACCGAGGGTTTTCTCTAAATCAGCCAACATTTCGGCAAGCATACAAAATGCTTAGGGATCGCTGCTGGAAGGGAGACATTAATATTTTTTCCGATAGTCAGCAGCTTCCGTATTGCAGCTCTCTTCTGGAAAACTCCTGTAAGGAGGAACTCAAACGTCTCGAGCGTGCAGGAAACATTTCCCTTATCTGGGTTCCTGGGCATAGGAATATAGAGGAAAATGGAATTGCCGGTGAGTTTGCCAGGAAGGTGTCGACAGAACCGGTTTCAGTTGTCCCTTTCTCAGACATCGGTGTCCCCGTGACCGTTGTTAAAGGGAAAATACACAATTTCTTAAAGGAGCGCAAGACAGATGTAGGCCTGTCTCATCGTGTACTACTTCGAAAACACTGTGGCCTCAATACGATATAAACAGAACGCTTAAGGTGATGGGAATCCCCGCCATTCAATTTCCAAACTCATTGCAGTGTTCACTGGTCACTGGGTGATCAATACTCATGCGGAGAAACTTGGAATTCCGTACAACCCCTATTTCAGAAGCTGTGGGGATCCTGCAGAGAAAGAGACTGTCGAACACTTTCTCTGCAAATGTCCGGCTCTGGCGCTAGGGGCTTGAGGTTCTTTAGCGTGCCCTTTGGGGATGGCTTGAAGAAATTCTCCATCCTAGATCCCTTTTCTTTCCTCCACTGCATCAACAGCACTGGATGGCTGTAGACAGTTTTCTCTTCCTAAATTTTTTTTCGCAGGTAGTGGTTCACATTATGGTATCCAAACGGCACGTAAGTGCTACTTGTAGTGTACCTCTAGCCATCTAACCTACCTGATTAAAATCTTAGTCCAGAAGGCATTTAAGTGTAATGCAAGCGTGCAAATGGGACTAAATAAATAGCATAAGTAGGCGAAAAGCTTGGGAGCTTGAAAAACTTATTTATGAATTGCAGTTGTAATTTGTCAACAATCTCAAATATGCAGGATATCCATACTCGCGCCGCATAACTTTGGACATATCGTCAGACTGATATAAACATTTTCCACTTCACAACTAATTTTATTTCTTTCTTTTCAAAGAAAGTTATTCCATGTGAAGATCAAACTTGACGTTGTGGCGTTATTCCTTTTTTCTAGATGTTTCTGGAAAACCACTTTGGGTGTACGAACTACTCCCAAGGAGCAGTATGTGTCTGTTGTAATAATATTCTCTCTTTTATATTGCCATTTTTCTTATTTCGATAGTTTGCCTCACGACGAAAAACCATTATTGCCGATTTGGCTAGGTTAAGTTCTATGTTCCATTTTTCACAGTAAGCCTTTAGATTATTTATGATTTTTTTAAATGTATTTATTTCACCCGTCAAAATGACTATATGACCGTCATGGAGAAGAAGCCTTATATTTAGATCGTCGTTTGTAACCATCACCCAAATCTTCACGCAAGTCATTTGAGTACAGCGCAAGAAGTAAAGAAGACATCAGACACCTTCGCTTTACCTCAGGAAAGTTTCAAAATCATCTGAATAATCTTCACCTGTCCATATTATGGATCTTGTCTCTAGACGTACCTGTTCAATGAAGTTAACAAATTTGGAAGATATCCCATACCACGTAGTTTTAGTCATATGAGTGTGCAAATTTACACTGTAAAAGCTTACGAATTTATTTGTAGGTATTAGTTATGGACATAATAATAAATCGCAGTGGTGTTTTGAAGATTTCTAGTTCTATTTAATTCCATCCGCACGGCTCACTCTTGGCATTGAATCCATTTAACTGCATCTAATTGCAATTAAATACTAAAATTCCCAGCCACATCCTCCAATGAGCAAAAGCGCTTCTCCACTGAAACGCAGCCATTCAATTCATCGAATCTTCTTTTAAGACCTGTAATTTGTCTGAGCGCTGTTCGTGTCATATTACAAAACAAGAGGACCCAAAAAGTAACAACAAACCGCAAAGATGGTAAAATTGAAAACAGTAGCTGCATACAATAACAATGGTAATAATAACCGACATGGAAATGTTAATGAGGACCACCAACCGGACGCAGGACTGCCCCACCGTCCCGCAACCGCATGCCAGCTGGCTTAGCAATCCACCATTGTGGCAGTCATACGGTCGGAGTCATAGTGGCAACCAAACTAACAGCCTCAGCCTCACACCGTTCTGGCGATCATATCGTTGGTAATTTGTTTCAACGCTTTTCGAGTCGCTACTGTGGAAAAATGAAGCGGCCACGATCAAAAAATAAAAAATCTCTACACAAAAAAGGAAGAAATTAGACGGAACGAAAACGAAACTGAAACCCGATGCGCGGCAAACGACATCAGCCAGGCGGCAAACAGCTAGCGATTGGCGGCGTCCGCGGGTACCGGGAACTGGGAGACTTAGGGATTGCCGCTTATTCGCGCCAAGTGTGGGCTAAGCGACTTCAAAATACTCACAATGGAATCCTTTCAGCTAGTTGTAGCAGCGATTTTACAGATTAAGACGAGATTGTTGTTAAAGGCGACCAAAGATGAGCCGAATGTCGTGTTTGTATGGGAATTTTATGAGATAGTAAAATGCAATGCTGATCAGCGAGTAGAGCAGCAGGATCAACTGCACTCCGACAACTACCTAAACAGCACAAAAATTGTCTTTCGTCATTAAGCTTTTTTTGTGCAACTGAAGACTGCGGCATACGTATGTACGTTGGTCTACGGCTGAATGTTTGTCTGTGCGAATATGTGTGTGGCAAGCAATTGTCGTTGCAACGAAGCGCGAAATTTAATTTGCAGCTCAGCTGCAACTAGCAAACAATAAACAACCAAGCAACCTCAACTGCCACAACAACAACCTAGACTAACTTCCGAAAAGACGAATAGGCAGTAACTCCAATAGGCTGCAATGCAACGCTTGCTGCACTCGAAGGGATTCTGTGGCACATGATTTGGTGCACTTCAGAATTTTGCCGCAATGCAATGCCTTCAATGAAAAATGTTGTAGCAGTAAAAATTATCAGAAAATCACTTAAAATTTCAGTTATTTAAATGTGCGATGACGTCGGCGGCTTCAGTTCCAGCTTACCTACCGACTGAAGGCCTTGACGGACACACCAACCTCTCTCCTTTCAACCGCGGATGAGCATTCAGCTACCAGGCCAAGTTCGCGACCAAGAACTGTGGAACAACGCTGAGGCTGTGGTGGTGCCGTCGCCTTGTTATTAGTGAGGCTAGTATGATGGTACGATACGGCTATCAAGGCGGATCTTTTGTTGTCGCTGGCGTTGATGATTTCGTGACATTCGATTTTGCAACAGTTACAATAACAAAAAATCTAGCAATAGAGCAGTAATAAATAGACGGAACGCATTGTATGTAAGAAGTTTTGTTGTTGGTACAGTTGTGGGGGCGCTGAAAGAGCGCCTCAGTGCTCATAGGATTGCTGCGCTTGTGAAGAAAACGCTGAGCCCCATAGCACACTCCGTCAATGACTCTCGTCGTTTGTGAAGGAGGAAAGTCGCAGTAGCAGTTGTCGTCTGCGGTTATCAACATTGGAATTTGCAATGCCACATCACTGTCATACATCTGTCATATGTGTGCTCATTAGCCAACAGATAAGCCGGGCATATCGATCAGTCGCTTTCGCTGATGTCACATTGCCGCTTTATGCGCTTCGTTGCGTTGACAGCAGTGACGTTGACATAAATCAAAGTGCGGCTATCTGTCAGTGGTGAAATTTGTGTCACCCAGTAAACAGGCGATAAGGTGGTGGCACTGCTATCACTCCTTGCAAAAATGGGAAAGCACAAATACGCGCATAAACATTTAATCTGTCTCGGCGAGCGAGAAGGTCGGTTTGCCACAGCCGGCAGAGCAGCAACCCTTCAGCCCTTCGCTCGTTGTTGTCTATGGTCTTCCGTCGATTTTATTTTGTGTTGAGCAATTAAAATATTTTATTTGTTTTCCCCGCTGACCACTTTTCCTTGTCCGGAACCAAAAACTTTCTTGCAGTTCAACTCATCCGTTTGTTGCATTTCCAGAGGCTGATATCTCCAAGGAGCAATAACTTAATGCTGTAAACAAATTTTAATTATATTTGGCAATTCAGCGTATACAAAAAGGATAAACATGACACTACGAAGAAGCAACATAACGGTTAATTTTCATGTTGTATAGCGTGGTGGAATGCGCTCTTTACAATTTAGCAGAGGGTTCATTCAAGTTTTACCTACAATTATGAACTACACAAATAAATAAATGTAAATATGTAAGTATATGTTTGTATGGGCATGTTTCAGTTTACCAGCAGTCTCGAATTTTTAAACACAAGGAAAAGAGTAGAGCAGAAGTCTCACAAATCCAAGAGCAATGAAAATAGTTTAGTTAATTGAAGAATGGTTCCATTCAGCACCCAATCCCCCCAGATCTGTTTTGCCACGCTAGACGACACCGCTCAAAAATAGCGCAATTGTGCGTGCCGAAAGCGAAAATATGCGAACGCATTGCTGCGACTTTGGTTGCAATCCGTCGCCGCAGTTGTGCCACATGTGCGTCCTGGGCACGTTCCTGCATAAAAATTCCATGGAATATTGCAAAATTTCCAGCGAATATTCTGAATGGGTGACCACTCCACAGAGGGGAGTACCCAATTTACAAGCGACTGCTCAAGACAATGCGGATATGAACTTGCAACAATTGCAATGTGCTTGCAAGACTAATACCTACTGCGAAATATTATATAAATTACGGGAAATCTACGAGTGTGGACGGAATTTTTTCCCTTGCATATAGAGAATGACTAATAAAGGGTGATGAATTTGAATTGATTAGGTATCGGATCTTAAATTGAAATAAAATAACGAAAATTTAAATTGATTGGGAAATCTTTTTTATTTTTGTGTAGAACCATTCATGACATTTATTTTTTTAAGATAATCCCTTTCAAACGTTGGCCGTAACTGCGCCATAATTCGGCCATCCGTAAACACCAATTTTGAAGGGCTCGCTGGAGGACTTCGGTCGGTATCTCGTGCATAACTTTTGTAATGTTGGCTTCCAATGCCGCAATCCAAGCTGGTTAATCCATTAAGCATTTACACTTTACATACCCCCACAAATAAAAGTCCAAAGGGTTGATATCACACGATCCTGGTGGCAAATCCACTGGTCCGAGAAGAGAGATAAATTGCTCATCGAGACGATGACGCAGTAAATCCATAGTTTCACGGACTGTGAGGCAAATAGCGTCGTCCGCCGTCTTGTTGGAACCAAATGCTGTGGAGCTCACGGGCTCAATTTCCGGCATCAAAAAGTCGTTTATCATGGGCGATAGCCTTCGCCGTTCACTGTTGCATTGGCGCCAGCGTCGTTTCTGAAGAAATATGGGCCGATGATTCCTAAATCCTATAGGCCGCACGAAACGGTTGTTTCAATGGATGCAATGGCTGTTCTCGAATGGCCTCGCGTTGCTCTTCAGCCCAAATACGGTAATTTTGCTTGAATTTTTTTTGATAGTACTTCGATTGGAAAGCATTGTTGAGGCGTAAATCTTTCCTAGTCTATTGGAAAAAGTACCTCCAATCTGATCACCCTCTACATATATATATGTGTACGGACTTAGAGTGTTTATATGGGCATCGTAAAAATGCATTAGGGTGGCATAACCTTTTGAAATAACAAGCTTTATTGCAATACGCATAGCAAGGAAAATTAGAATGGAAAACTATTTATGAAAAGAGCTTTCCGAAAGGGGGAATACCCTTATAATTATGAAGGTTGATATCAGTTAAGTGGTCACAAGGAACAATTTTCGACAACTCGAGTCTGGAGTATTCACAACGAAAAAGTGTTACAACGCTCATCTTTTCTAATTTAAATCAAATATACCTGCAACGCCCAAATAAGGAAGCTGTTTAGTCAAACTGGGAAAAGCTTAACAAAAAACATGGAGTATGACTTATAAGGAGAAAAAGTTGTGGATGAGATGAGAAGCTTCGTAAAAGAGAAATGGAAGAACAAGATACCATAAAAATTAATCCAATTAGCAACAGAAGATGGGCAGCCTACTTACAACAACTTTCTCATGAAGTCCCCGACATGTGTACAACAATGCCCCAAACGTCTAATAGAGAGATATATGAAGATTGCATTGATGCTGCTGTGACCAAATAAAAAATATAATGGCACCGGAGGAAGACCTTTTTACAAACGAAATGCTTAAATATGATGGCGAAACATTACAGCGTGAAATTACATGCATATTTAAAATTATAATGAAGACAGGTGAGAGCCCAGAAGCAACAATTCCAATATTTAAGAAATGTGATTAATCAGACCATGAAAATTATCACAGTATGTCACTAGTTTTTTTAATAGTGGTCGTCCTCGGTAGACATTGGCAAACCTCGGAGTGTATTTCTGCTATGAAAAAGACCCTCATACAAACCAATTGCCGTTCGGAGTCGGCTTAAAACTGTAGTTCCCTCCATTTGTGGAACAAAGTGAGGAGGAGCTGGGCCAAACACCTAACAAAAGTGTACCCATGGATTATTTTTTTTATTAATTTATTTTTATATTATATCACTTCTTCACTCTACACAAAAAATATTTTAAAAAGTTATAGTGGGCACACTGCAGTCATATTTGGACATACAAGAGGAGCAACAGGACTTCTGAGCGAATAGATTATGTAAAGGGTTTTCCAATAACAGGTGTTACAGGTGAATGGATTGCGCTATAGAGATATGAGTAACGATTTTTATGGCCGGAATTGGATGGTATTGATCTGGATAACGTTTATTTTCAACAAGACTGCGCTACGTGCCACACAAGCAACGAAACCATTTCTCTTTTACGGGAAACGTTTCCAGACCGTGTTTTCTCTCTAAGAGGTGATCCCAATTGGCCACCGGGATCTTGTGATTTAACACCTTGTGAGTTTTTTCTTTGGGGCCACGTGAAAGAGAAGGTCTACGCCAACAGTCCAGGATCGATTCAAGACCTGAAAGATGGAATTCGTGGCTATCGAGGACATAGGGCAGCCACTTTGCAATTCGGTTATGGAAAATTTCATGAAAAGGATATTTTCCTGTAAGCGGAGTCGTGGTGGTCATTTGCCTGATGTTATTTTCCACTATTAACGACATAGCTTGAATGAAATAAACATCCGATCATTTATATTAAAAAAGAGCATTTTTCTTTCAATATCAAAATTAAATAACCCTATAGTAAGTTGTTCAAAAAATCTCGAAAAGTCTATTGAATTTAATGTGTCAGCTTCTTGACTAAACAGCGCTTTATCGAATCAAACTAACTGCGGAATACTTAAGAGATGTAATATGGAGGAAAAATACATGAAAGCAAAGAGCGTATATAGAAAACTACAATCAAGCCTATACTGATTTATGGAGCTGAGGTACGAGCAAAAAAGCTCAAACACAAAACAACTGAAAAACTCGTTGGACACGATTAAATTACATCAGAACAAGACACAGGATTATTAGAGCAGCGAGAGACTTTACTGGAAGACGCAGGCCGAGCCGTCCACCAAAGATATGTCGCGAAAGCTGGGTTTCAACATCAACGGAGGTGCATTAATAAAATTAGTTTATTCATAATGTTGTATGTACATATGTATGTAAATTGTTAACTTATAAATTTCTAAATTTTTCTATAAATTGTAGGAAGAAAAATAGGTCACGTCATGGTGGTGACTACAGATTTTATTGCATGTTTGGCATACAACAAATATTATAAGCCCATACACTGCAGTTTGTTGGAATCGATATGGTCAAATAGTTATTGCGGTCACGCTTCTATTATACAGACTGTCTTTCGTGCGAATCGGGTTTGCATTTTTCCATCATATACGAGATTCGATTTTCATAATATTTGCTAATAAAAAAATTGTTTAACCAACTCCGGTTCCAATTTCGGAGTTTTTCGTTTTACATTATGAAACTCGAGTGTGTAGACAGGTTTTGTGTTAGTAGAGTTGGCTGAACAGTCGTTTACAGCTCCAGTTGAAAGTTCGCACCACAATATTCGACCAACCATATCACAAGAACTTTCTCTTTCCAGACGTGTTAATTTGCACTTCCAGTTGCATGGCAGAACAAATTTGAATGTCGTCCACTTGAAATACTTTTCAGCAGTTCCAAAAATAGGCAAAATATCAAACCATTTCGGCTGGAAAGTTTTTTCATATCTGGATCCTTGACGGTGCTCAAAAGTGCGAGAGCGGCAGCGCTACATACACGTATCATATTTTAATTTATACTCGCATTGTATGAACCCTTAGAATCAAGCAGTGGAAACTCCATAAATGTGTAGATAACGGCGTAAACCAAAAAAAGAAAACACGTGTAGTTCTCTGGTAGGGAAAGAGGTCAGTGACTGATACACAAACGGTAGTGGGAGGGTGAAACTGATGCAACTCAAGTGGCACTCTAATTGCTGACTACACCACGAAGATGTCCGGAAAATGCCACTTAATGTGACAAGGAAGTTTTAGTTACACGCACACACATTCACAACCGTACTTAAAAATGTCAACATCCGTCAATTCACAACTCACTGATGCGGCGTATGTGCGTAATTGGCACCCAGCGCATATCAATTATTCTATTCCTGTTGCAAGGTGCATTGAACTTCCGCATTGCACGGCCGCGTCTGCCACTCGACCGTCAAAAACACATTCCGTTCGATTATTGTCAACATTCTAATGAATGCTCTTCTAAACAAATCACAAATCTACTTGTAAACATTTGTATTGCAGCAAGTGCATTCTACAAATTGTTGCCACTGCTGCCATGCGTTGTGCCACACGTGCTGAAAAGTATAAAACACTACGAAAGGCACCAACTTTTAACGGCAGCAGAATAAACAATACAACCGAGGCACGAGTAGCAATTGGTTGTTGTCTATTCAACGGCAGCTAAACCAACGCCACCGCCTTCTGCAGTGACACCAGCACTAACACACCAACACCAACAGTTAGAGCAATCGCACCAAACTTAAGTAAACATTGACTGCAGCGAATTCGACAGCTAACATTTCTCGCGTGGCACTAACTTCTTAAAGTAAACAAAAGGCGTGAAAGTGGAATGGGTATTGGGGCACATACTCGTACTCGTATTTAGAAATAATTCGCATTTTTGGCATTACTCGCAAGTGTAGGTGAATTAGCTAGAGCAACTCACCAGCACTCCGTCCACATTTTTCGGCTGAACTGCACCTGTTTTGATTTAAAAATTGAAACTGTAAGGAAGCAGTTACTTAGTCACGTGCTACATTTGCACCATTAAAATCGTCATTGTCAACATGGCTAATGGTCTGGGGCCACATGGCTGTGTTGCAACAACATCTGCACCAATTGCAGCACACACCGCTGGCACTTGCTGTAATCGGCGTATATGTACATATGTATGTATATTTGGAGACTACTGGCGACAGCGATGATAGCTCCCATTTCACGTCCGTGCACCGAAAAAGTCGAGCAACGATGACGACAACGGCAGCTTCAGAATCCACGATTGACTAATGGAAAAATTCATATTAAATTGATTTTATTGACAGGGACGTAAATGTTTTGTTTGCTGACGACATGTTCACTATACGGCTGTTAATATTTATGTGTCAGCTTACGCATACACACACACACACACACACGAATGCCTATGCATTCCATAACTAACTCCCTCTGCCTCTGCTGCGAGACTCCTACGTCAGCACAGTAGGATTTTTTGAGACACGAAAGCGTTTAAAGTACACACAAATTTTAATTTTTTCATCTAAACTGTTGGACTAATGGAATACAACTTTGGGGTTGCCTAAGTTCCATCAATATTATGAAAATTCTAAGATTTCAGAATAATGTATTGGTGCCGTATTAAGGTGCCGCGTAAGTGCACCCTTGTATATTCGCTATAACTACCTCGACCGCGATATTGGCATCGAATCAGTCGCCCCCACAATACAAAAGTACAAAATACAAAAGTATGCTAAGTCACACATGGATAGGTTTCAACAACATATCAATACCGTCTGACATAAGCGAAGTCGCCACCTCGATCATGAGCTTGGCATGCTGCTCGTCACTGACATGGCGCAAAGTGTGCTATGGCTCACAGGCAACGTTTAAGCGCATAGGTCAACGCTGAAGCATTGGCTTTGCTCCAGCCAAGTACTCATCGTCGGCGGCTCAAACGTAAAATAGTTTTAGACCAGTTGGGCAACCGGTAGCAGCAGTACCTTTTTTTAATTACACACTCCTTCTGAATATATAAATATTGAGGCATCTTAGCGTTCCATTATTTTATTTATTTGAAGAAAATTGCACATTCGTATTTTTATGTTGTACTTATTCGATATCTAATATTAAAACCTTTTTCTAATTAACCGAAAAAAATATAGTAATATATAAAAAATGTCATTAGTGTATTCCAAATATCATGGATTTTCTTCAAATTCTTTAATTGGTTTTTGGATGCTAAAAACCGCAGGGAGCCATATCAGGTGAATTCGATGGCTGTTGTATCGTTCTTAGTCAAAAGTTGACTCTGATGTGAGTTATCATGGTGCAAAATCCACAAATTTCTTTCACAGAAATCCTTCCTTATTTGACGAATTGCTTCACATAATGGTCAATATTAACTGTCTGATCTTCTGTTGAAATAAGTTCAAGTCCTCTGCCAGTTCTCTGATTTAATTTTCGGTTATTGATCTTTTTTCTTTCTTTCATTATATTGAAGTTTTATTACTTTATTAATGTTCCATGGGCTACAGCAGCCGCGTTTTCGTTAAGTTAGATATATTTTTAAGCAAGTAGTACGAAGTCTACGTTTAAGTCTAAACGATCCCACTGTTGCAGAACAAAATGTATAAACAAAATTTCATGAGACTGAAAATTTAACTCATCAAGCGACACACGCACCGTAGATATTCCACCAGACCTTCCCGCCCTGCACCAGCAACCAGCACTGCCAAACTGTTTCACCCTTCCACACTACGTCGCCGGTGGCAGTAAACTAATTGCAGCGCCGATTTTTCAATCGATAGCGTGTGGCATCTGTGTCGCGGCTGTGGATGTGGCTGGGTTGCCTTAATTGCAAACATCAACACTCTGTGTATTATTTTTGGTAACAGCGACGCAAACAACCACGCTCCACCGATGTAGTAGCAACTATTACAACAACACTAAAGGCGACAGTGAACGCTACTAAAGTCTGAGGAAAACGGCAAAGGAAAGTAATCAGCCAAATCAGCCAATGTGGGGACGACAATTTTAAAAGTTTTAGTGCTGCCGCGCGGCTAAAGGGGCTAACACCGTGTGCCTGTGTGCATGTGTGAATACGGCATGAATGGAGCACAGAGATGCGTAAACGTATTTATTTTTAGACTCACTCTTACCTCCTTGTTCTGCGGTTTAGACAAGGCAAGTGCTGATGTGCCACGCCTGAAGGCGGCTGAGCGAATATGCGCTCGGCAATTTGCTTACACTACGTTACGTTGCATCGCTTGCTTGTAAGTAACGAGGTGACAAATAATAAAAACAACAAACACATGCTTTGGCAAGCGATCCAACACACTCCGCCCCACACCTCCGCATGGGTGCGGATACTCTCGCATCTTTATGCTGATGCAAATTGAATAATTGGGGATGCTTGACAAACAACGTTGTGCATTGTCAAGTCATATATTTACATGCACATTTAACAACAGCAACATGTGTGGCATGTAAAGTCGCAGCGAAAGGTAGCTGACACTCCCGACAAGGCAGGCGCAACTACAACAACACAAATGTATTGAAATTATGAAAAATCCTCGTGCGCTTGTTTGTTTTACATGATTTAATGGATTCTGCTGCTGTCTTCACCAGTTTCAGTAAAAGCAATTGATGGAGAACAATTGTTGAAGGCGCTTGATTCGGTCTCTATTGGGCCCCTTGTCGTGACATGTCCTACAAATTTGTCTTTTCATCAAATTTTATTGATGCCGTAAATTTCTACCTCGCTTTGTCGCACAAATTGTTTATTGGCGATACAAATAGCCGCCGTTTCGCAGAGTATAGCCAGATGTGCCGATGCGAGTTGGAGGAAGGAATTTCCACAATTCTTTTAACTTTGAAGTTGCATGGCTGTATCTGTTTCTGTCGCTGCTGGATTTGTTTTTGTTGGTTTTGGTTGTCTAATCTTAGTTGGTAATCATTTTGTTTACGAACTGCAACAATTAAGAGTCCAGAATCGTAAATCATGGAGACATTTGCATTGGCGTTTTACGGGTGGTCCATAAAGACGCTTGTGGGGACGTCATGTACGTAAAGGAACATACATACATACGTAGATAGCTTTGCGAACTCAATGCTAGACACCCGTATTTTTCGTTGGAGAAAAATTGGGAAGGATAAGAGTGTTGCACTATTGATACATATTTGAGAAAGTGGTATTTGGAACAGAGATTGGTAAAGAAACAGGTGGCATTTAAGCCATCGTGTGATAGCACTGGAGGCGAGATATTTATAGAAATTGTATTAAAAGACCGGTTAGGTTCAATTTCAGAATTTATGTACTAGGTTGTTCAATAAGTTTTGCGGCCCGGAAGACAAACATTTTTTTTCTTATAAAGTTACACTCTTCAAACGAACGTAAGTGAAGCTTCACTTAAATCTGTCAATTTATTTTTTGTGTGCAAGCCATTTAGCATCGACGTGTCACAGTATTTTCTACAATGGAGAAAACCGAGTATCGTGCAATGACTGAATTTTTAATTTTGGAAGGATTAAGGCAAGGAAATTTATTAACTAATGCTGAAAGTGTATAAGCACTTTTCGACATCAATTAGTACAGTAGAAAGATGGGTTGCTAAATTTAAACTTGGTCGTACAAGCCTTGAAGACGATCGATCTGAAAGACGTCCCAAAACAGCTACAACAATAGAAATCGTAGAAAATTGTCGAGTGACTGAAAGAATTTAGTAGAAGCTCTGGGCATCTCACTGGGCAGTGTAAGCAATATTTTGACTAAAGTATTGGATTTCAGAAAGCTGTGTGCGTAAAGGGTGCCGCATTCGCTAGCAACGGAACAAAAACACATTCGAATGCGACTTTTTCAGCAACATTTAGAGCGTCTCCGAAAGTACGAAGATGATTTTATGCGTCGATTTATCACTAT
The DNA here is from genome assembly GCF_028408465.1 of Anastrepha ludens. Taxonomy (NCBI): domain Eukaryota; kingdom Metazoa; phylum Arthropoda; class Insecta; order Diptera; family Tephritidae; genus Anastrepha; species Anastrepha ludens. Next base: position 2,340,269 of record NC_071499.1, on the reverse strand, counting down.
GGACTAGATTTGGGCCTATGGAAAAAATTCTTGAAAAAGGGCCCAGTTTGTAAAAGACAAATGTTCTTTTTCACCAGGGCACTGCACCGTGTCACAAGAGAATTTTGCCAATGGCTAATAAATGAAATTTCGATTTGTTGGAGCATCGACCGTATTATCCAGATTTGGCCCCTAGCGATTTCTATCATTTTCATCAAATGTTGAGGTCATAACAGCTGTGGAAGCATATTTTGCAGCCCCTCCGGATTCTCACTTCAGGGATAGAATTCAAGCATTGGGATCTCGGTGGAAGAAGTGTATTTATGTTGAGGGAAACTATACTGAATAGCAAAATATATTTGAACTTATTTAAAATATGTGGAAAGATGTTCCATTGGGTCAAACGAAAAAAAAAACTTATGCGAAACATTACCATTCCATCTCGAGGCTACCTTGAGAACCTATATCTTAATTTTTTTGTGATTAATGTATAGGCTATTTTTTAACTGTATAAGCTATCGAAATTCTATTCTATTTATTTCTATTCAGTAAGGTTTGGCAAGTCATCATGAATCGTTTAACGCCAGATCAACGCTTCCAAGTTAAGTATGAACATTTACTTCGAAAAATTAAAAATCTGTTCGCGAAGTTCTTAGAGCACCGGCGATATCATCGGTCCTTATTTCTTTCCAGAAATTAATCAGCGCGCTTGACTATCGTTTTATTGCAGCATTTAAACCACCATTGATGCAGTACGGCCAGGTTTACTGGATTGATTGAATGGACCATGTAACTCGTAGCCGCGGCATAATATGCGGGTATCATATTTAAAAAGCATATGCCGTGCAATTATCTACCAGATTATAATAAAAAACAAATTCTTTCCAACAATATTTCTGTTATGTATTAACACTTTAAGGTATCAAACTCATAAAAAACACCCGATACTTTTATTACATTTTTTTTCTAATTTCATTTAAATATTTTTTAAGAGGAAAACCCAATAAATCCATGTTGTACCCTTATAACTTTGTGCGTATTTGTGCAAAATTGACCAATAGATGGCGCCACAGTTCTAAGCAAAATGTGTTTTCGGTCCAAATCGGACTCAATTTTATTGAAAAATTAACTTCTTACTCAATACCGTTATAACAAATATTATCGCCTTATCGGATTTTTACATAGTAAATGTTCTGCGCCGTACACGGTTTTAATGATGGTCGCGTCTTCTGTTGAACAAGCGCTGAAATTCCAGTTGAACTCACGATTCGAATTCAGCCTAATATGGTTCGCCTTTTGATCTTAGATCGCCCACAAATGAGTTTTAGCTTAAAATTTTTACTACTTTTGAGGTTGCAGATGCTTCCGCTTGATCTTAGTCACATCTTCACTTGTTATTTTGCGGAGTTAGTTTACTGTTAGTTTACTTACCTCTAATTGCAAACTGATTTAGGAAAAAATGTTGATGCTCTCAGCAGGAAACGAGGAGTAGCAATCAAGACAAATATTCCAAGCGACGATAATAGTCGAAGTATCCAAACAACTTTTAAAAGCTTGACGTAGTTTATGTATAAGAAAAGTTCTTACTTTTTTAAATTTAAATTTTTTTTTTTTTGTAAAAGCTTTGATAAAATTGTTTATTTCGTGCTTTGCGACTGTTCTATATATTACGTATATGTACGTGTGCAAGTATGCGGCTGTCGTAGCCGAATGGTTTGTGCACTTGGGCATGAAACATCAAGATGCTGGAAGAGGTTTTTCCTAATAGCGGTTGTACCTCGGCAGGCATGGCAAACCTCCGAGTGAATATCTGCCATGAAAAAACTCTTCCTGGAAACTATTAGCATCCGGAGGTAACAAAAACCACATCAAACCTCTCCCACAACCAGCACCAATTATAACCTCTTATACTTTTATTATATACATATGTACTTTTATATTAGATTATTTATGCTAGATTATTTTGACAATCGAAAACAAAAGTTTTTATCTGAAGACTTACATACGTACAATCATATCTATGAACGTATCCATTTCATTTAGCTTAAAAAATAAATCAAATGTGACAGTATACACAAATATATTTAAGAAAAAGACATTTCAGATCGAAGCTGCAGGTGTTACAAGCCAGGTTTTAAAATGAGTAATGCCTCAAATCCGATTATCTTGACACAACGCACTTCGTGTTTTTCTATGCTGTAGAAACTGGTTTGCCAACATTGAAACATTGATATTTTCAAACTGGTAAATGACAACTGTCGGCAATAACATCAGTAAAGGTCGCGCACCGCAATTATCAGCTTAGAGTCGACGCGTATTAAGCGCGCATTTTTAGACACTGCAAGAAAAACCAAGCCAACGGCTTAAGGGGAAATTTCGCAGCGCGATTTCTGTTTGCTTTTGCATGGGCGCAAAAATCACACGCACCTTCAGCGCGAAGCTGTGGTGATCACGGTGATCGTGGTGTGGCATGTAACAAAAGTCAAGTGATGGAAAATGAGTAGTTCAATGCCAATGCCATCAACATCATAATCAACAACAACAGTATTACATCTGCAGCAAACGCTATAACAACAACAGAAAGCCAGAGCAACAGCAGTAACGGCAAAGGCAACAGCAACAGCCGCCATAATTCAATAAAACTCTTAGTTGCAACAGCAACACCAACAGATGAACAAGTGTCCATACAATAGGTAAATAAACGTGTGTGTGTTCGTGTGCGTTAGTCTGTTGGTCAGTTTGCCAGTTGCCGGTTGTTGGCTGTTGGCTGCTGATTGGCGGCAGTTGGCTTGTTATTTGTCCTTCCCAGCGCAGAAGCGTTAGGTATGTATGTATGCAGGTAGCTCCGCACATCACTTGCATCGCATGCAACGTGGACGACAGTTCTTTGCCGTAGAAGATTTTGGCAGTTGCAGATGATCACCTGGTTGCATGCCCCCCGCAAACCTTTCAACGTTCCCGAAACTCCACTGCCTGCATGCAGTTGCCATTATTGAAGCACTCAAAAGAGCTGTGTGTTCGTTGGGCTGCAGAGGCGAAGGTGGCGACGGTGGCAACGATGGCGAAGGTGGCGTTGGAACCTGATTCCCCGGCTCGTGATCTCAAGTCACGTTTTGGGGTGTGATCGATGCTATTTTATTGGCGGAATTTATGCCCGTCGTAGAACAATAATAGTTGTGGTAAGTAAGATGGAGAACTGCGAGGCTGGATCGGTGGAGGACCAGCCGCAAGGATGATGTTTTATGATATGAGCGTAGTGATGTACTCATAAACGCTTCTGCGCATCATAGGACGCACACGCATAAAACATTCACGTACACTTACACACATACATATCCACGTGCATGCAACTATCAGATGTGCTCTTGCGATGGCTGTGAACTATGTATGGTGGCCGGCATGTGCAACGGTTGCACTGTAGCAGATTAGGCGTTGCGCTTCCGACCGAAGCTTGTTATTAGAGTCAAGTTGCATGGTTGAATACTTGGAAGTGGCCACATTTTACATGCATCAAAGTGGAGCTGGCTGAATATGTGGGGTTGCTATAATTTCGCACTGATTATACAGCTTAAACTGTGTTTTCTCTGGTTCTGCATTTAGTCGCTAATTTTTGTGTAGCCGATTTTCGCTCAAGAGGCCATAAGCTGAAAAAATGTGTGTGCGCAGCGAATTTAGTTATAAGTGCACTTGAACATCCACACACACTTATGTATGTACCCATTATGTGTTATTACATGCATGTATGGAAATATATTTACAGATATATGTATGTATGTATGCATTTATAGTGCATTTGCAAATATCTCTTTAAAAAACTGAAGCAACTCACTTGCCACTTATCAACTGTCGCTGTTGCCTTTGAATACAAAGAAATCGTCTATGGTTCTTAAATACACTCAACATGTAAGCAGATATGTATGTGTGTAAGTGCATGTGGCCTACTGCAATCAAATGTTTCCTTTTAAAATCATTCTGTTGCTTTATTATAATCAAAATCATGTTATCCATTTAACGACATTGCCACGCATGCCTGCAACACCATTAGCGACTGCTGTGTTGCAAATCGTAAATATGTATGCATGTTGCATGCAACTGAGCGGCGCTTCAGCTGCACTCTATGCGAGTTTGTAGGCTTGTGGCATGTCACGAGGGCCACGTGGTGAATGCACCACTTGCTGGAGCATCGGCGGTTGCGGAGGCGGCGGAGCAATCAATGACAACATTGTCCCATCAGCGCGAGATCGTTATCAGTGCAAAATTGCCACTAAACGTCACTTCTCTTAAGATCAAAGTGCTGTAAGCGGTCTGCAAAAGTAGCGACAACAATCGCAACAACAGAAACAGCGTACGGCAGCGACGAGAAGACAACAATGTGCACCCAGCGACGAGTAAGTTTGCGCATGCGCGCGAATTTCAATTAAATGCAGATGCGACTGTAGGCACTGTACTTGTTGCTGATATTGTGGTTGCTTTTGATGCTGTTGTTGTTGGTATTGTGGACGGTTACGTTGGATATGCTGGACCACACCAACAGGCAACATGCGCCCCGTAAGAGCGACATGCAAATGCAGTACATGCCATAGAATGTATGTGTGTGTGTGTATGTGCCACAACAAGATTTATGCTCTCATGGGTGACAACAAATTAATTCAGTCGCTTGAGACATTGTCGCCGCCAGCACGCTTCCACAGTAGCTCCGCAACGCCAGCAGCAGTGGCAAGTGCCTGTGCATTTGGATCGGTGAGACTTGGCGGCGAGCTCTGTTATGGCTGCGCGGGGATATCGGTCAAGGAAGTCGTTTTCTTTGTTATGCTGTTTCGACTCTTTTTGTTGTTGGTGACTGTTATCTTAATATTGTCATTGTCACAAATTCGCAATGGACATGCGCGACTAGGCAGCGAGCGAAAGAGATTCTCAACGTGTGCACACATACACACATACACACAAGCAGATAGATATTACGAGGCTCGAAGGCCTTGTTGCACTGTGACGCTAATGGATTACATGATTTTCGCATTATCGCTTTGTTTCCACCAACTAGCGATCAAGTGCAATCAGTTACAACAATAACAAAGAATGAGCGACAACAACGTTCACAATTACAATGCAACAGCTTATCGCACCCGACAACTACAATGCAATCCTTTTCGCTTCTCTGCCACCGATCATTGCAGCCGATCGTCGGTCCGATGACTTTGCGCGCTTAAGAAACTACGATAGTTGATGTTGCAGTAGCACCAGCAACAGGGCAACAAATACTACACTAAAGCAGCTGTCCTCGCAAGGTTACGAGTCTTCTTGAAGTCCAAATTGTTGACGCGCAAGCCGCTGCGAGCAGAGAACTATTCGCGATCTCTCTGAGCAATCTTTTCACTCGCTTATGGGCTTATATCGATGTTGCTGTTACTCATGGTGTTTTTGTTGTTTTTGTTTTCACACATTTTTATTTTAGATTAGCATTACCGTGGTTAGCTGGTAGCTTAACAAGGTTTCGCTTTAGTTACAGCTAGCATGCGATAAATTGTTGATAAGTCGGGAGGCCGCTTGCCATTTGTTTGGAAAGTAAAAAGGGCTTTAGTTGGTCAAACCGAATATGGGCGGAAAACGTGCTTATTCGCCCATTTAAAAGGAAATTCGGCGATAAACCGATAAACCAGTAGGCGCAATCTATACAATTATCCACAAATTCATATTAGCCCGTGAATTATTTTAAGACCCTGAATGGAATAGAAAAATATGACATAAGCTCTCACTAAACTTAAGAACTTAAAATAAGCTTAAGATACTTCAAACTGAAAATAATTCTTAATTGATCAGTTTAACATAAAAGAATAAAGATTTCGGGAAATAGCACTAAAAACATTCACAAATATGAAAAATTTAAAGTTCCCTTGGATTTTGCAATTATCGTATCTATAAAAAAGTTCCAGAAACAAGAATTCTGATATTTAGTTTTTGTGACATTTGTGATAACAGTCTGTTTCTTGACTTAAGTATTATAAAAAATACCAAACTTACTTTAAATTCAGATCATAGTGGCCGGTCGACGGCATTGAAAACTGATGAAAACATCAATAAAGTGAAAGAAAAGTTGATCAATAACCACAAATGAACCATCAAAGAGCTGGCAGAGGAATAGAACATTGCTTATGGATCCATTCAGCACAATTTAGTTAAGGAGTTGCTGCAAAGTTGGTCCCAATGGACCTTAATTTTATGCAAAAACGTGGCCGGGTGATATCGCTAAAGACATGATTTCCAAGGCTGAATACGAGCCAAAATTCATCAAACGCGCAATTACCGGAGAAGATACGTTGGTTTATAAATACGATACACAATATATAACATAAACATCAGGCGAGTGAGTGAAGAGATCCTAATGAACCAAAACCAAAAAAAAGCACGTCGTTTTCAGTCAAAACAAGAAATACGTCGACAAGGCCTCAAAGAAGGAGATCAAGGATATCCTCATCCAATACCACTGAACTCTTTTGGTTGGTGATCCACGTCGCTGCGACTCAAAGAAATTCGGCGGTCCAGGTGCCTGTGCTCGTTACCAGAAATCATACCGTTAATTATTTATTGCGATATGAGTTTAGTTATATTCAAAAGGAAAAAAATGGATTGCAACGGCATTGTACTCTATACCACGAACGAAACGAATACCGTTTAACAGTCATCGAATTCACTTGATGCGGTTCCCTGCATTTTTTTTCTGTTTGATCTAGACAAAAAACCACTACGGGGAATCACTTCGGCATTTTAACAGCCGAGAGGAAGTAATGGAAAATCGAAGACGGTTCTGATGGATATATCGAAAATGGAATTCCAGAAATGTTTCGAGAGCTGGATCAAACGCTGACATTAACACGTTGCAGTTGATGGTCAGTACTTCCAATGTGATAATATGACTTTTGGGGAATCAACTTGTACTTTGAATCTTCTTAATAAATAATAGTATAATGTTCCTTATTTGATATATTTACAATAAATTACATAGTATTCATAAAAACCCACTTCATCCTTTATACATAAATATAACAAAGAGCAATATGTGTGTTGTAAGCCGTAAACTTAAATAGATAGAAAATATTCAAATTAAATTCATTGAGTAACAAGAAATTCACTAACTCTCTGTATTTAAAACAGCTACTTAAAAATTTGCACAGCGCTAGATAAGTTTTTCCATTCAATACATTAATGAATTATCTATTGTATATTCAGAGTATTTACGCCAAATGGGATTAAACGTATGTTTTTATACACTGGGCAGATGCCAATGATATGATCTGTATTTTCAGGTTAATCTAAATTACAGGTTGGGCAGGCTTTGGCTATTACATTTTTAAAAACTCTCGCGCTTAGATTTAAGAGGCCAGCTTCTGAACGAAATATGAAATATGAAGCTGACATTATTTGTAGAGAAGTTGGCACCAAAATAGTCTACACCTGACGAGTTTAAAATTGGATATCTCTCGTGCCAAGTGGATTTGCGCGCACTTTCCTCATAAAATTCAAAATCTTTTTAGCAAGGCAATTTAACAATTCGAATATAACTGGTTTTGGCGTTGCTGGAGAGATCTCAGTTATTGGGTCCATATTGGTGTTTTTAGCGAGATTAAGTCAATTTTTAACTAAGTTAGCATTTTTAGACGGCAAGTCTAGGCAACGCAAAACCAATAGCATATGGGCACGAAGGTTGTGGATAAATAATGAGAGCATTTTGGTTTCTAAATAAATTATACAGTTAGGGGTGTTAGATGGTAAAAAAATACTCTTGTTTATAAAGAAAGACAGAAGTTGCTCGACTGTCTCATATTTACATATCTATACCCCACATAAATTTTCTGAATATATTCTGGGAACTTTTTGATCAAAGCGGATCAAGGAACTAGGGGACATAGGAATACAGACTTACTCAGCTTGCAATAAACATTAAGCTTTCAATGAAAGTTAAATTCAATGCAAATTGAAAAAGTCTGATGTTGCTTATAAATACTTGTAGTATTCTAAGTATTCGGCCGCCGTAGCCAAATGGGTTGGTGCGTGACTACCATTCGAAATTCAGAGAGAACATAAGTTCAAATCTCGGTGAAACGCCAAATGAAGAAAACAGTTGTTTCTTATAGCGGTCGCCTTTCGGCAGGCAATGGCAAACCTCCTACTGTATTCCTGCCATGAAAAAGCTCCTCATTAAAATAAAAACAATCTGCCGTCGGAGTCGGCTTGAAAATGTAGGTCCCTCCATTTGCGAAACAACATCAAGAAGCACGCCACAAATACAAGAAGGAGCTCGGCCAAACACCCGAAAAAGGGTGTAAAGGGTTTTCCAATAACAGGTGTTATTTTGAATAGGCCGCTATTTCGGTAGATGTCACTTTGAAGCTGTCATTTTTTGATATTTGACAAGTAGAAACTACGCCATTAATAAAAATGGAACGATACAGACTTAAACAACGCATTGAAATTATTAAAATTCTCTATAAAAATGGTGAAAATTTGGCAGAGACGGATCGTAAAACTCAAACATTTTTGGGTCATCTTGAAGCACCTTTTCGGACCGCAATACAGAAATTGGTGAAAAAATTCGAACTGTTGGGACAAAATAGTGATGTGAAGAACAAAACCCGTGCACGGCGCTCAAGAACAGCCGAAAATCGAAAATATTGCTGTTGTAGCCGAAAGTGTTAAAGAAAACCCAGGTTTGTACATTTCTCGTCGTTCTTTGGAATTAGGCATTCCACAAACGTCATTACATCGTATTTTGCATAAATATTTGGGTCTTAAGGCTTATAAAGTCCAGTTAACACAAGAACTCAAGCCGGCCAATCATCAACAACGTCGTGTCTTTGCTGATTGGGTGGTTGAAATGCATGAAAATGATCCGGAATTCCATCGAAAAATCATCTTGAGTGATGAGGCCCATTTCCACCTCGGTGGCTTCGTCAACAAGCAAAATTGTCGGATCTGGGGCTCAGAAAATCCAAGAGTTATTGTTGAAAAGCCTCTCTTTCCTCAACGTATGACTGTTTTGTGCGATTTATGGTTCGGCGGCGTCATTGGACCTTACATTTTCGAAAATTAAGCTGGAGCAACAGTTACGGTGAATGGATTGCGCTATCGAGAGACGATTAACGTTTTTTTTGGCCGGAATTGGGTGGTATTGATCTGGATAACGTTTATTTTCAACAAGACGGCGCTACCCGCCACACAAGCAACGAAACCATTGACCTTTTACGGGAGAACTTCAAAATAACACCTCTTATTGGAAAACCCTTTATATAAATATATACATATATATACTCTAACATATCATGGTGTGATTTTAAATAATCTGTGCTGAAATCTAATGTAAGTAGATTTTTATTAATATTTAATCAAACAATCCTGGATCACATTCGCATTCCCTTGAAGTTAGGTTTAACAATATCGGTTGGACAACTGCAGCACTTATATATCTTTATATTGCCAACTAAGTGTTTGAGTCTCTTTAATTCTTTGAACATGATCGTAAAGTCCTTTGCATTTACCGAAAAATTACACATCCCAACAATTACCAGAACCGTATAAATTGAGCCGTTTTCACCAGATCTAATACCATTAGCAAACACGTTGACTTTGAACTGGGGCGGTGATGCTACGACTACAAGCGAAATATTTAATGTGGAAAAAACTCTCTGTGAACAAAAAGATATGCCGCCTGTCGAGCGATTGTTCAATGGCTAAATGCTCAGGCGATCCTCTAGTAAATTTGAGGAATCCCAGAACTGACATGCATAACGACTCATTTACGACACATCAACTCGACGATCAAATAAAAACATGACCCAACAACTGCCGCAATGCAAACAAAAGGCGAAAACAACAATCACCAGGAAAAGAAGCTGCATTTCGCCTAATTGAGTAGAGTGCGTCAGCTATCGGCCAAAAGCCCCTTTACGACAGATATCGTCTGCGCCATGCGAGCCAACAACAACTGACAATCTTTCTGCTCTCAATCATTAGATGTGTCATAAAACGAAAGAGGATAAATAAAACCTCTTAAAACCCTTTAAAATGCCGATAACAAAAACATCAAATGTGTTACTACTTACATGCAATTGCCTTTCCGCCATCCCTCCATCCCTGCAGTCCTTGTGGCTACTGCATCTTCCACATCAGGCATTACTATTTTCATTTCTTATATGTATGTACGTATGTATGCTTCATAGCTGCTACAAATGGAAATTTAACTCGTTTTCATTAGTGGCTTAGAAATGTATTTCTATTTAGTGCGAGTTATCTGCAGGGTTCTGCGGACAGACTCCGCATCTAAGGCCACACGCTGTTGTCGATGTCCACATTCGGCGACATGTTGTGCAAACATGCTACCGTATTTCGGTTTTACGACTCTTGCTGATCGTCAATCAAAGGCAAATGCCGCATTGTTCCATCCGATGTTGCAAGAAGTGAGAGACGTACGCAAGAATGCACGAGGCCGCCGCGACGAATACAGGGCCTGCATGTTGTGACTTGAGAAAAGGTTCGATTCAAGGAAAACATTGACAGGAATAATTAACACATTTTCACCACTCAGCCCGAAAGGAGGCTCACACACTCATACACACATACAAGCAAACGTGCTACACAAAATGCATTGCACCGCAAACATTTCCATGTGCTGTTGGGCGAAGCGGCAGTGGCTGATGTGAATTGCAACGCAATTTGAAAATTAGTCCTTGAGGCAACAAGTGAGCAGTGTTGGCGGCGAGTAACGCAAAGAATTTGTCGGCTTAGGTAACCGTAAAACGTCAAAGGAAAATATTTTTTCGGCTGTTAGGCAAACAGAAAAAATAAACAAACGGCGAATTAAACTTAGAACCACAGTCAGAAATAGACGGTCAACTCATGACCCAGCAGAGAAATTGCCTGGTTCCAAGCTGCTATAGTGGATTTAGAACCATAACAAGTCGAGTTCCTTATCTTTAACACATAAGACTATATTGAATTTGACACTGAAAATACTATATCAAGCGTCAATTGCTCCCCGCGATATATTTTTTCGATTATATAATAAACAAAATTGTAAGCGCAATGCTGCAAAGTAATGCATTTAATGTGTGCAAAGTTACAGTATTTTTATGTACTGTATTTTCTTGTACATAACTTAATTTCAATTCAAAGTAAAAAGTTACATAACCTCAGCATTCCGTCCCGAAGCAAGAACTTAGACTAATATTTTCACTTACGAAGGGAATGAAAGCATAGAAGTATCCTATTGTGAGATGCGAATCGCCAGCGAATTCACCACAAAATGAAATGAGTGTCGAAAATTAATTTTTTATATTGTCATCGGCGAAAAAACTACACTCGCTTCAGCTTTACTGTCAAAATTTAGATTATTATGATCGCATTAAAAAAATAGATCTACTTAATAATTCCAAAAGCTATAAAAAAAATAAATTGCAAAAATGGCTAGATATACTAGAAAAATGTGGAAGTAAAAGAAGAAAGGAAACAGGAAGGAAACTTAGATGAAGAAAAAAAGATGGCATAAAGAAAGTATGGAAATGAAGCAAAAGAAGCTGGAACTCAAATACAAAACATAGGTTTAGAATTAAGAACAACAGCTAATGCAAATGAAATCAAAAGTAGCTGAATATGTGAAGTCATTTTAAGTTTAATATTTTAAGAAGTGAACGAATTTTACATGCGATTTTTATTTATTTCTTATGAACCTAGAATACTTTTTAATTTCATCTGTATTTAATGTAGGCTTCAAAAGTTTTAAATGAAATAAACAAAAACAATGAAGTAAGATAAATGATTTTGAGTTTATTCAATAATTCATCCTACAGCAAAGCATCAGCTGTTAGTCTTCTAGGGGCAGCCGGAGAATGAATCGTAATATGCGTTCCATCAACGCAGCTAATCACATTTGGTATTCCTGATATTGAGAAATATTTGTTCCTTGGTTGTTGCTCCTCTTGTTCGGTCATTTCTGTGCTGATACAGAGAATGGAAATTTCACTTTCCAAAATTCCGTGAATTGAAAATCATTCCCCACAGTTTGTTGGTAACTGCGATGATGCCTTCATGTTTCTTCGAATCGATTATATGCCCTAAATACTTACATTGCGGTCGGCAGCTCCATAGGATTGGATCAATTTCTTATGAGTCGCCTCTGGCGAAGAAGGTTAACTCCCGGCTCCACCTTGTAACTATCATTCAAATAAAGATCCGCGCTATTAAACACTTATATACACACTTACACACACTGTTCAAATTTCAGTTCGTATAAGTACACAAATTTTTAAGCATAAGTTACACAAATGTCAAAAGAGGATGAACTAATTCATTTTTCTTAAATGGCAACGACATAATCTGGGCGAATAAGTTCACTTACCACTCACAATGCGAATTTTAGGTGTGTTCGCCAAACCGTTCGCTTCGCCACATTTGTTCGCTTCGGCGTCAATACCAGCCTTACTCTATCTAGTTAACTTACTAATAAAAATTATATTTTTTCCCTGCCTTTACATTTTCTTTGTCGTCGTTAAAATGGAAGCAAATGCCGCTACTTTCAATATTCATACAGAAGCGGTTCGCAACTGGGGCAATAGAATTACAATCGAACTTCCCTAACTCGAAATTCTCCGGTACTCGAATAAGAATTTTGGCACATGCTGCTCTAACTCGAATTAATTAGGTGAAATGCCAAATTATGTAATTATTATATGCTCTTTTTTCGCGAAAACTTTTGTTTGGGGAAGTACTTATATATTTGTAAAGCGAACGTCTTTTTTCTTTTTGAAGTAAAAATAAATAAATCATAAATCGATTATTTTCTCGGTAGATGGCTGCAGTAATGGATATCTCGTAAAGTATCGATCAAACAGTTTAAAGTTTATGCTGAAATTTCAAACTAAAAAACCCTTTACTAGTTTTTCTTTCTTTCGTTCAGTGGTGCGTTACAGGGTGTTAACAGTGGAACTCAATAAAGAGAAAATTCGATACACTTTACAGTTTTTCTTTGATAAAGGCGAAAATGCGAGCCAGGCCGCTGAAATTGTGAATGTTATTTATGGTTCCGATATGGTACAGGTAATTACGTGCAATTTTGGTTTCATCGATTCCATTCAGGCATTTTTGATGTCGACGAAAATGTCGATAAAATATCAGAATTGAATCAGTTTCAGTAGCAAATTTTGTAGACTACAGTCTGTTTATAAACTCTTCAAAACGTTTTTTAAAGTATTTGCCTATTGAAAAAAATGTAAGCTAATAACAGAAACCGAAAGTGACGGATCGACTCATAAAAAATATTGAAACACTCGTTTTTATAAATCGGACAAAAGTGTTTAAAAAATGTCGTAAAATAACTGTGGCCAAAGAATGTATGATTACTAAGTTTTAAGTTTTTTTACGAGGAGGAAGCATCGAAAGTCTAAAGCCTTTATCCCGTCGGTGTGGGACTTTAACCCGAACGAAATTTTCTTTTCTCAATGTACCGATCCCTTCCTTGTACTATCTTTAAGTAAATCGTCTGGAGGAGGTTGAGCACAAGGCTCTACGTCAGTTACACTTCACATGCAGTCCGTCAAAAGTTGCATATACTTTAATCCTTCCCAGTTTTGTTTATTTTCGAAAAAAAACCACCCAATTTTGCCTGTCCACCCCCTGCCACCATATTTGTCTTAAGAGTCCATTTGCGTTTTAAGTATCTACCAGTGTTTTAACTGGTAAACATTTAACTGCACACTCACTAACTCCATTTCAATAAAGTAAACGATAGTGGGACTAGTTTAGCTTTGCCTTTAATTGAAATATCCACTGCTGGGAGTTTATGCATCTGGCTGGTTATGCACACAAACATCTTTGCAGTTAGGTGCTAATTTAGATGCAGGTCCCGATGACATAGCTGGTGAATGCTCTTTAGAATATTCCACTTTGTGGACCTAATTTGTTAAATTGTGAATATATGAAGAGTAGTTTTTGGTTATGTAACGGAAGTATTTACTTTTCTTAAAAGTAAAAATATACCTACGTCAGTGATGGTAAATGAGTTTTTGAAAAATCCTATAAAAATCCCCTACTTTTCCCTACACTTACAAAAAATTTTCCCTACAAAATTCTCTACATTTTTTTCTCCTGTGTTTACACTATAATGAGTCACTTGCAACGTCAAAATTGAATTACAGTCGAACTTCGATAACTCGAACTATGATATGCCACAAAAAAAAATCGAGCTATCAAGATTTCGAGTTATCAAATATAATATACATATGTACATACATACATAAAAATCCATAAACAAAATAAAACCTGATGGAAAAATAAAACAATCCATAAAACTTAAGGGTTAGCAAACAATTTCATTGATAAAACAGTACATGCTTCAAATTATGTATAGTTGCTATATAATATTGCATGTGTATATTTTAAAATTATATATATGTACTTAATTAAGAACATTGTTTGTATGTATAGCTTTTATTCGTTTAAACTTTAAAGTAAAAAAGTCAGTTTGAGTTGAGTCAGTTGATTGACGAGAGGATTTTTTATTATGATCTTCAAAAAAAGCTTCAATATTATTTAAACCATTGTACAGAGAATCGGTTGTATGTTCATTGGTTTTTAAATATGACCGCAAAATCTTGAACAAATTTGCAACTAGCTCGTTTGAAACTGGTTGCAGTATATCATCTTGCAAGTCATCTTCTATATAACTTTCGCTATCATGCTCAAATTCGGATTTAGATCCCAATAGCTCCACAATATCTTTATCTGTGGGAAACTCTGAAGTAATAATATCGTCATCTACATGCATAAAATCATTAAAGGTGACACCTTCTGTACCTTTGACGTTTTGCCAAGCTTCATATTCATGCCGCAGTTGAATTTCTTCTTTACTCCTTTCTTTTATGCGTTCGCTTATGAAATCCAAAGGAATGTCATCTTCTTCCTCCCATTCAGAATATTGACCGAAGTCGGCTTTTCTAAAACAATTAGAGATGATTTCAGGTTTAATATCGCTATTCCATGCATTAGTTATTTCATCAACACTGTCCATTAATGTAATGTTAAGATTTTTGTTTACTTCAAAGCATTTTATAGTATTTTTTAAAATTCTGCGACGATAATGACATTTTAAATTTTGTATGACACCTTGATCGAGTGGTTGTAATTTTGACGTCATATTCGGGGGAAAAAATGCAAGTTTGATAAACTTTAATCTCTGTTGGATGTCTTTAGGATGGGTTGGGCAGTTGTCAATAAAAAGTAGAATATTTCTTCCGGCTTTTCCAAATTGCTTGTCTAAGTTAAGAAGCCATTCTTCAAAAAAGGCTCCCGTCATCCACGCCTTTGAATTTGCTTTATCGCCGAGAGGTAACCATTTAACACCTCTAAAACAGCGGGATTGATTACTTTTACCTATCAAGAGTAATTTAAATTTTTCTGATCCATCCATGTTTGCGGCAATCATCAACTTAACTCTCTGTTTACTGTGCTTTCCTCCATGGCATTTCTGGTTTTTAAAAGTTAAGGTGTTATCTGGAAGACATTTAAAGAATAAGCCCGTCTCGCCTGCATTGAATACGTCCCGTGCTTGATAACCTTCTAATAAATGAGATAAAACATCACGTTGCCATTTCATACAGTCTTCTTCGCTTACATCATTACTCTCACCACACGCCTTTTTATGACATATACCAGATCTTAGAAAAAAAAAACTTTAGGTGCCAGCTTGCACATTTATTTTATGAATGCACATACCTTCGTTTCCAATTATCGAGCCAACCAATGCTTGCCTTGAAATTCGGTTGTTTTCATTTTTGACTAAATTCCAGTGCTTTTTCTTTAAGTAATCCTCCGCATATAGGCAAATTTCGTGTTCTTGCCGATTTAAACCATTCTAAAACTGCTTTGTCCACATTTCCGTATGTTGGCTTTTTTAGTCTCTTTGAACTCCCACTTGCACCACCACTTTCGATTGCAGTAATAACCGTTTGTTTATTTTTTAAAATAGTTGACACTGTATTTGCCGGAATAACATACTTTACACCAAATCTTTTTTTCGCGCACCCATTTCTACTTCCTTTATTAGTTTAAATTTTTCATCAATAGATACAGTTTTTAAACAACATTTTGATGACATGTCAACAGAGTTTATGTTCGCGTAAGAACTACTAATAAAATACCTGTGGACTTAAACAGTGCAGCGACCCAACTGCTGACATCTGTTTCCTATAAAATAAGCAACACGTAATAAGGGAATTCCCCCGGAAATTCGACTTATCAAAGCTGGCGCCAAATATTTTGTTCGAGTTATCAAGATATTCGAGTAATAGAAGTTCGAGTTATCAAGTAAAAATTACACACAATTCTCACTCTAAACGCCATTGCCAAGCAATTTGATTCGAGATATCAAATATTCGAGATATCGAAGTTCGACTTATTGAGGTTCGACTGTATTTGCTTAAGTTTTTGACTTGGTGCTGTTTTGACACTTTATAATAAAAACAAATTTTATTTCAAATATATATAAATATATTACATATATTTATTATATTATAAACACATATATAAAGAATAATTCAGCAAAAAGACCAAAAATTAGACTTTTTCAGTTTTGTTTAAAACAAAAAAAAAAAACATAACAGAGTTGTTGAACTAAGATCACAAAAATTACATTCAGCTCATTTTCGAAAGCTAAGTTACTAATAGAAACAATACAAAGGTTTGTATTTTGTACTCATTTGCGTTTGGCTAAGGAACATAGTGTCATTATTAATTCATGAGTTATTGCACGTGATCATAGAGTTCTGCAGATACCATTTTCTTGAAATAAGATGCAGCAATCTTGACTTTCGTTTTGCAAAAAAGAACGGATAATGCAGATCGAAGTTGAAACTTGATGACTGAGATTATTTTTTTTTTGTGCGAACATCTGTTATAATAAAAAATTCTCTCGGAGTCTGCATTACCATGATGTAAAGCTAAAACAAACTTGTCATTGATATTTTTAAGTTTACATTTGAATGGATCGTTAGCCACAGCTTCCAACCAGCCACTAAAATTGTCGTCGACAAGCCACTTGTTATTGAGCTTTTGTTTCCGATACTTGCATTATTTTCCCTGGTGTTCCTCCGAAGAGTCAGTCGAAGAGGAGGAGCTCATTTCTGTAAAATATATGCATTATAAATTTGCTTTTTGAATCGGCTATAAAAAAAAATAATCTATATTTTTTCAAACTTTTTTATTTATTGAACATTGTCATTTATGAATGAAAAATAATATCGTTCAAATGACTGCCGCGACTGGCTTTACAGTAGGCCATTCGATCAACCCAATTTTTAAGCACATTCTCGATATTCTGGGTTCCAATTTCATGAATGGCAACTTCGATTTCGTATTTTAAAGCATCAATCGTCTCTGGATGGTCCAACGGGCTTAAATCACAGCTCCGAGGCGGCCAATTGATATCGGAATTCAAAAACGGTAGCCAAAAGTTCGAGTGTAACTTTGGCAGTGTGACAAGTTGCACCGTCCTGTTGAAACCAAATGTCGTCCATGTCATCCTATTCAATTTTTGGAAACAAAAACTCGTTGAGCATGTCACGGTAACGCTCGCCATTTACTGTAACCGCGGAAGAAGAAGAAGACTCACCACTTTGGAATTAGGTTTTCAATATTTCCCAATTTTGTTCAAGCGTGTAGCGTCCCATTTCGTAAATGTCAAACCTTTAAGTAAATTATGAACACATTTGACATGTCATTTGTGTTACCATTCTCAAAGAATAGGTGTTTCAAAAAGCAAACGCTATATGGCCCACCCTGCATTAAAAAAGCTGAAACTACAATAAATAATTGCAAACTTACTTCAAAAGTGAAAAGCACCATAAAGGCGGGACAACTAACAATTTTCGCGCGAAGAAAAAATCGCGTTGGCGTTAACGAAGAAAAAAATGGCAATGTTGCCGTATTAACGCTTTTAAAAGTATGCTGCCATAAGGAAAAAAAGTCTGGTACAAAATCTTACTGCGGATTTTTATTTTTTTTTTTCTGTCCTTCTTGAAAATTCCCTACTTTGAAAGAATTTCGAAAAATCTGTCCTTCTTTTACCTACACCCACATTTTTCGACACAAATCCCTACATGTAGGGAATTTTCCCTACATTTACCATCACTGGCCTACGTACCTTAAATAAAACAATTCAAATGAGTTGCATTAGAAAACGTAATTCTTCCCACTTATTAGTATTTTCTGAAAGTTTCCTTTTTCATTACTTGCAATTCCGATTAAGATGTCCATTCTGAGGGGCCAATTTTCGGTTCACATTCGCGCACGTATTTTGTTCACTCTCAAAGAAAAAGACTAGTGCAGTGATAACACAAGATCTATTGTAGATCGCCCATTCACCAACTCAAAGCTTGAAATAAACTATGTATCTAAACATGTCCTCGATGCAATAAATTCTTCGTTAATTTTTTTTTATTTTTTCATCGGCAAAGATGTGAGGAATTGTCTACCCTTGAAGTTATAAACGAAAATTTGCTCTATAAGCACACTGCCTAGTGCCATGCATAACCTTGGGAGAATTGTTTTTAGTTTTGGTCCCTAAAACGTAAAAATCTGTAAACAAATACTGACAATTTAGATCCACATAAATAGAAAAAATTGCAAACCTACTGTTACGAACTGTTAATATTAGTGTGTTAATCCGTGAATGACAACAAAAAACAGACTCACTGATAAGCCGTTTCGGTGACATGTTCTGGCCACCCTGGTCACCTAAGAAACAAACGCAGCGACTGGAACGGAATTTCAAGAGTGTAACCTTCCTAACGGTCAACATTTACAGGAAATAATAAAAAGAAATAATATCCGCTCTTATCTTCTTTGGACGAATGTGGATTATTTGTCCAAATGGGCTCCTCGCTTGGACAGCCAGTTATCCTGGCCTAACCTAGCCTATTCGCTTTGAAATATTGCTATTGAAATAAATTTTTACCAATAGTAATTATCTGCCACCGAACACCCCGTATATCCCTAGAAAACGATATAGTACTGTTCCGCTACTTCTACTAGCACTGCTGCGATGCGCAGCCCTTTTGTTTTTGTGCATATTACAGTTTTGGCTAAGTTTTGTTATTAAATTTCTACCCAATTTTTTTCCTTTTCAACGTAAAAAATTAAAAGAAATTAATCGAAGAAAACTAATTTCTTTAGCGCCCCCGCCGGATGCGACAACGTGCATAATTGCTTCCTGCAGACCAGCTTTGATGGCGGGTGGAAACGCACGGCAGCAAAGTATCTGTTTATACGATTAAAGTCGACGCTAACAAATTTATGGTTTTCTAAACTCTAATCGCAAGAAAATAGACAGGCGAAATCGTAATTGATGCCAGCACTTGCCCGCCCAGCATTCCATTACAGAAGACTAAACAAATCAAACCGAAAGAGAGTACACGAGCGAACATATATATCTTGTAAGGGCATATATAACAAATGTATGTATGTAAATGCAATAGTTTCGAGAAGAAGTGTGTTTTAACTTCTTCACCCGGTCAGCTTTAAATCAAATTCGCTTTTGGGTATGCGAGCGTTTGTGTAAAAAATACAATGCTTTGGTGTATTTTAGGCAAAACTGGAATTACTCTATTCGTCCATGCTTGTGTATATGCGTATGTGCGATGCGCACAGAATTTGAAAGTCACCTCACCGTTTGGTCGGCACATCGAACCCATTAATTTGCCATAAGTTTGTTGTTATACATATTTCTTGTATACAAAGTTAAGAATTGCATGCACACAGACACATAGGTATGTAGGTATGAGTATAAGAAATGGAAGGGGAAAACAGACATTTTGTTACAAATTCCATCTGGAAGCGGTTAATCGGTTTATGTTGCACCAAGCTTCAGTATACAAATTTACGCTAACTGCCAAGTAACAAAATAATCCAAAAATCTAACTTCATAATATTCCCTCCTCACCGATGCAAAATTTTACACTTTTTCCACATCCCATGATTACCTCTTCACTTATGATTATACCCAATTCCAATGATTCAATTGATCAATCCGTAAAATCCTAATCACTTCTCCGATCAATAAAGCCTTAAACGTTGCATTTTGTTTGAACTTTTCCAATTCACTACTATGCTCCCGCATACCCCCCTTCGCAGCTAGCCAGCGTTACGACAGTGGCACTTAACGATTTCGTTTAGCTCATTAAGTTTTTAGCACATTAATACAAATTGAGCACAAAATACTCACAATATCGCCAACACAATTCCCCCTCCATCCTAACAACCGCCGTCCACCTACCCAGCCTCACTTAGCTACATGCAATAACGAATTATCCGCCAATAACGAAAGTGGAGTCGAACCGCAAAAAAGGCTGCCAAAGCCATAAACTATAAAGGCAGCCGCACAACAAAGCAAACAAACAAACAACAACTCGACAATCAACCAAACAGTCAAGCAGTCAAACAGCCAAACAAACAACAGCAAAAACAAGAAAAAACCTCACAATCAAATTCAGCCAAAGGCTGCTGCTACAAAAAGTCTATAGCGTTTTGTTGTTATGTTACTGTTTTGTGTGGGTGCACTGACGTGCCACCACTTGCTCAGCGAACCAGATTTCTAGTGGCCATGCAGATGCAGCAAAGCTGAGAGTAGCGAAATAAAATCACAGCGAAATCTACAAATCAAACTCGATTTCCGTACGCCTCAATTGATAAAGCGGCAAAGTGGCAAAGTGGTGAAATACATAGAATCGAGGCTGCAAAACAGCAAGAACGAAAGCGACCCTATGCTCGCCGACACAAGGCACAGGCATTTCATTCAGTGTTTCAGTTCCTTGGTGCCCCAATACTTCAATGGGTCGATATTGCGAAGCTCAGCAGTTGCAACACCAAGCACCTTGGCAAGGGGCAGGCTGTTGGCATGGAGGAAGAGAGGTGCATCAATAAATTACGCCTCAACTTTACGCTGCTCCAGAAATGTGTATAAGATCATTCTGTGAATCCCTTTTATGCAACATACTTGCGATGACGTTGCTTGCTCGGCTTAGCGTGGGTGCAAATGCCAGCAACTGTTGCCGCTGCACCACTTTGTGAGGATTTCTTGAATTCGCTGTTAATAACTAAATCATGCGATTCCCGCAAGCCGAACTTGGAGAACATGAAACGCATAAGACACAACAAAGCACCAGAGGAGAATTCATGCATTTGCGAACGTACTGAGTGACTCGCATTTTTATTTGATCATTATTCGGGTTTTCCCGAGCAGATCGCAAGTGCATCGCCCACCGACCACGAAAATAACAGAAAAGTCTGGGCTAATGTGTGCTTACCAAGACCAGCAACACGTAGTTAAAAAGCACTCAGCCATTGTCTCTAAAAAGGCGCTAATCACTGTCTTAAGTTTCATTTTCACCAACACCCGACCACGTCGATCCTTAGTTCCAAAAAGCGAACGTTGCACACACAAACGCAGCCACACTTCAAAATACCATTGCACTCCAACGAGTGATGTTGGTTGGTTCTATAGTAGCTTCACTTTTGTTTAGCGCCTCTGGGCTTTTCACAACCTGGCTTCTCGCGTCGCTTTTTGCCCCTCTGCATACAGAAAATATTTTCTTTCCCTGTGCCGGTCGTCATATCAGAAAAATTGTGCACATGTCCGCCCGCTGTCCGTAGAGCAAATACCAAATACCAAATATGAGGCTCTGCCTTGTTGGCCCGCTCATTTACGCATACGCGCATTCGCGAATCCTCGCATAAGTGTTTTGGTCATTTACTTGTGTAATTTATCTTACGCTTATTTTAATTTTAACACCAACTTTTTCATAGACAATTTTTTCTTCACCGCACGTCGCTTCTCCCTTTCAGTGTCAGCAATTTCCACATTTCTTTGTATCGTCGTGCCTGACTGAAATGCATTTATGCAGCGAGTGATGGACCCTTTGCCGGTGTGCTGACTTGCGCTGACTACGTCCAGTGGAGTCGCGTCAAGACAAGTCCAAATCCAAAGTTGCTCCGCCGCAGACTTACCAATATCAAGTGTCATTCATTCATCCATTCACGTGTCGTTGCCCACGCCGGAGTGCTTTTTGTACTGCCCCTAGCCAGCGGAGAGCTTTTGTTATTGTTGTGCTCATAGTGTCGTTCGTCGCTGGCCATTGTTCGCAGACGTTGTTAATTAGTTTTTGTTGGCTGTTATTTGTTGGGTGTTTTTGTCATTTGTTGTTTTTATTAACAGCCACACAGCATATTTGTTGCCTAAGTTAACGAGTTAAAGAGGCGTGAATTAGACTTTCCGGCCCTTTCGCATCGACAAGAAGTGCACACTGATGAAATGAAATGTAAAATACACCTTCACTGGGGATGATAAATTTATTTATATACGTACATAGAATTTATATATAACATAGTTTGCACATACATGCATGTATGTATGTATGGTAATATATTCCAAAATTGTGATTTGTGTCTCAAATGTGGATGCTCATCGCTCACATACAACCAAATCACTCACAAGTACCGTAAATTACAGATACCTGACTTCTATTTGCCTCGTCCGTATTTGGGGTCGGCTCTCCTTGTCCTCATGCGCCAGGTTTCTCTGTCCTGCGTCATCGCATCTCTTACTATGGCCCTTTGTACCGTATTCAGCAAGGTCGATTGTGGCCTTCTTCTAGTTCTTGTTGGCTCAGTTATGTTCATGGCGAGTTTGACGATGTGATCTTCATCTCTATGCATTACTTGTCCGTACTGTCTCAGTCCGCCTTCTCTTATTTTCGTCGAGATTGGTGCAATTTTCATATCTTCCCGTAATATGATGTTTTTGACTTTGCCCGCGCGCGTTATTCCTTTGTTGCATCTTCTGGTTATGCTTAACTTGCGTTGCCCAACATTCCGACTTGTACAGCATTATTGGCGTCCCGCAGGTTTTGCACAGCTTCCCCTTAATCGTTAATGGCATTTTCCTGTCACATAAAACGCCCGTCAGTGAGCGCAGCACTTTAACAACGCGGCAGTAACTCTTTGTGTCACATCTTCGTCTATGTTTCCATTTTCACTCAGAATTGATCCTAGATTCTTGAAACTTATTACTGTTGTGGGCTGCCCATTAATACAGGGAGCGTCTCGTTGGTCTGTTATCTCTCCGCCGAACGGTAGGGTATTCGGTTTTCTTCACATGTCTCAATTTTTGTTTTGGGATATCCCACCAAATTGGTGACAGTCTATCTTGGAGAAAAAATGCCAATTGTCGGAAGGAGTCATAAATTAATTGAACTCTATCTAACTTGGGTGTCCAGTGTAATTTCTCGGAACGTTATTTTGGTTCAATCACTTACGACAGGCTAATCTCCGGTTACATTTCTGCCATGAAAAAATATGCCATAAGACCATTTGCTAAACGGAGGTGTACAAAACTGTAGGTCTTTTCCTGCAAAACGAAGACAGCAACAGGGATTTAGGGGCGCATTTCTAGTCTAAATTTATTTTTCCCACAGATATAAGTCGAATATATATTTAGTAATAATAGAATAGTTCAAAGTAAGTGGGGAAGTGAAATGCATTATTCATATTCAGTCAAGGGCAATAAGCAAAATTTAACTCTTTTTAATATCCAACTTACGAACTTATTGTAATTTTCCTCCAAAACCCCATTGTAAAGAAATGCATTTAAGCCCGCAGTTGAGGCAACGTTCGAAGTGTTAATAAATATTAAATTATCAACAGCTTACAAACTTATTTATTAGGTAATTGTTCGCTTGTTTAAGGCTTTGCAACATCAACTGACAAACACATGGCCGAGTACGCGCTGCTCCACGCCCTTGCTGCAAATGGCAGGAACAGTAACCGACAACGGCTTTAATTTTCCTCCATTCATCCGACATCAGCGCTCAAACAGTCAATCATTGATTGTGGCATGCAACATGGACCACGATGTGAACAACACATGTATATGCATGCACACATATAGACATGCATGCATATGAGTGTGCAAGAGGCCTACCAACAAGTAGGAGGTAGGCGAAATAACAACACTTTATAAATCAAATGCCTGTGTTGCAAGCACCTTATTCATAACGCGGCAATAGCAACAGCAGCAGGCTGGCACAGTGTCAGTAAGCCGTGCCGTTTGCGGCAAAGGTCCATTGCAAGATGTTCAACGTAGGGAGCACATGTTTATGTGCACCAACCTATGTATGCACGTGGATACGCTCATTGATGCGCGCATTTAGACCCATAGTGGCCATGCAAGAACAAAACAAGTGCATCTGGAAGGCCATAAAAGACGTGGTCAGTTGAAGCGCAGTGCGTCGAAGAGTCGGCGCAGCGCAAATAGTTCTCAGCTGCAAGGAGTTGTGGGGCGGAGCAAGAGATGTGGTGGGCAGATGCGGCCTCGCCAAAGTCTGCGGGCGCACAAGGCGAAAGAGGTGAACGCAAAACATAGGTACTTGCCGCTGGAAAAGAGCCTTTGACAGAAGTTGTTCGCTTGGTTCCTTTGAAGCACGGAAAAAGGGGTTGCTTTCGCTTTGAGTGAGCGAAATCACAAACATAAGCACAAGCACTTGCTGGAAAATCAATTTCAATCATACGAGCTTGATTAAGTGCATGGGTGATTTTGAAAACCCTTTAATGCCAATGGAGCAAAGCAAACCCCTCTCCACCAACGTCCCCTTCTCTTCATACGCCCTCCATTTACTATGACCGACTACTTACTCTCGCTCGACTTCACTAAAACGCACCTGCGGCGATTCGTCAAACACATATTTATTTACAAGCATAATGTACATATTCATACATTCAGCCACCCCCTCCTCCTTGACTAAATATTAAACGATAAGCTCATTAGCTAATGTCAACCTTTGCTACGTGCAATTATCCATTTCCTCAAAGGACACCACAATTTCCACCAGCATCGTTTTTATGATATCAGCGCCACCGGCATCTGTCACCATCAAATTTAACCCCTTCGCCACACATTTTCCCATCCTTGCAGAGAATAGTGTTACCCGCCATGGCCCGCTTTTGCCCCCGCTGACCGCTATGGGTAAGTAAGCCGCATTCCGCTTGAGTAAATTTGCACAATAAATTGCAAATAAATGCAATTAACCAAAGTAAATAAGCAGACGGTAACCGCAACCGTAAATTTAATGAGAAAATTTCCAATTTGCCTAAAACGAAAAATCTATTAAATGTTAGCCTCCTACCATTTTCATGGGCGAGTGATGCCCTACTAAACGCGGCTACATCAAAGCGACCAAACATAAAAAATCAGCAAAAGGAAATGATACATACAACATACATGTAAAAGCGTGAAACTCAAAAAAAAAATCCTGCATCCTTTCCACGAAAAAAATCTGTAAAAACCCCCAATAGTGCATTTGAATTATAAAGCGCACAAATACTTGTAAGCATACGCTCACAAATACATACATAAGTACATTAGTTGATAGGCGTCAATTCAACATCTCGCCCCAATCCATGCGACTAATGCGGCTGCTGCCCGTTTAAGCTCACGTTTCCGCACTTTTATTTGAACTCTGTGTTTTAACAGTATTTTTTTGATTTTTGCATTAAATATCAATTGCAGTTACAATAAAGGGAAACCCCTTTAATATATTAACAAACAAATAAAGAACCAAAATACTTCCCATCGGCTTCCCATTGAAAAAATTTAATCAGTCTAATCGTTTCAACCTGTTGTTTAACAAACAAAAATAAAAAATTCAGGAAACAGAACACGAAATGGACTCAACGGGCAATCGTTTAGCTAATTCTATGCAAAGGATATCGTATTTATACACCTTTCACAAGCGATTGTATTTGATTTCCAATAAGCAATCGGTGTTATTGGCTGCTAATAAAATACTATGTGGAGAACATTGAGGTTAAAATTCTGTGAAAGACTATGCGAATAACATTTCCAAGAGGTTTTGGGATAATTGAAGTAACTCTACTGTATAGACAAAAGCCAAGGATTTTGAGAAAAAACATGAAAACGCTTCGCAGAAGTTATATCCTGACTGGCATTTCATTTCGTAACTTCACTTTTTCTGACGGTTTCGCTAGGCATTACGCAATAATTAGCTTCGAAAGCCGTGCCCACTTTTGTAAAGTAAACATTATTATTATTACGGTTTATTTATGAAATAAATTCTATAGATAAACTTATTTACTAGGCACTAACTACAATCGTCTTCAGCCTAACGGCTTATATACACATTTTTACTTAACAATATTATCGGTTATAATAGAGAACGGTGCGTGAAGAAGTGCGGTGACATCTAATACCTAGTGAATTCTGAATTCCATATTTTAAAATTACAAATTAATATTTTCTGTAAAATATAACCATTCAACACATTTTAATTAAACTCGAACATGAATTATGTATATGTATATAATTGGCGTGTGCACCCTTTTTGGGTGTTTGGCCGAGCTCCTCGTCCTATTTTTGGGGTGCGTTTTGATATTGTTCCACAAATGGAAGGACCTACAGTTTTAAGCCGGCAGTTTTTTTTTATGAGGAACTTTTTCATGGCAGAAATATACTCGAAGGGGGTTCGCCATTGCCTGCCGAGCGGTGACCGCTATTAGAAAAAACTTTTTCATTTTCATTTCAGTGTTTCACCGAGATTCGAACCTGCGTTCTCTCTGAACTCCGAACGACCGCCTAGAACTTCAATCAGTTAATTTTAATTTATTGAAACAGGTAAATACTCACTTATATCGCGCGCTACATTACGTTCTTTATCAGCACTTTAAAACTGTAGTATCTGCCTTTTTGTTATAGATTGTCTGTTAAGAGTATAAAATGGCACCCAGCAATGAGAAGGTAAACAATTTAATAGAAATACAAATACGATAGCGAATTTAAACGACGTACCCATACATGTCAAAGCTTTAGAACTACCAACTCTAAAATAATAATCGAAGTTACTTGCTGGCGATATTTGGACTTGGTTAATAAAACTAGCAAAGTGTGTTTTTTAAGAGCTTGAGAGTTTAAAATGATAATACAAAACAGAAATATTTTGGAATGCATTTTTTTTTATTATAATCTGTAGAAAATTTCATGAGATTTATTTTTTGAATATGATATCCGGCACATATTCGCCAACGAGTTACATGGTTCACTCGATTAGTCCAATTTTTGACTACTTTTCCCAATAAATCTGGCCGTATGGTGTCGATGGTGGCTTGAATATTGCAATAACTCGATTATTAAGGGCACTGAATGGCAAATTGCGCCGTTTTATTGGGTTCAAATGTTGTCGATGTTTAGCACTCGTCAGTCACCGCAATGACAGCTCCTTCCTTGCTTCGAACGAAATAAGGACCGATGATGCCGCCAGCGTTCTATGAAAATCGAGAACAGATTTATTTTTTCGAAGTTAAATTCTACAATTTGAAAGTGTTGTTCTGGCGTTAAACGACTCACGATTTGTTGCCAAACCTTACTGAACAGAAATGTCAACACAGTTTGCAATTCTCAGCTGTCAAACTACAGATATCGATATGGACAGTTCTCATGCAGCTAGAAAAACACCCGATATATTCTGTTAAATTATTTCAATTTCTGTTACTTTCAAAGTGGAATAAGAATAATGTTAATGCAGGTTGGTTGAAAAGTAACAATCCAAAATCTGAAGCGTGCGAAATTCGAATTGCAATTAGTTAATTTATTCAATATAATCTTCCTCTACGTTTATGAATGATCAAATGATCTTCACACTATTTTTAACCTTCGCTTTCAATACTTTTCAACCAGCAGTTATTTTTCGTTAATTTAGATTTAATTAAATTTATATTTGGGGTGCCTCACCAAAATCCGTTGGGATTTTCCCAACGAAATTATAAACATTATTATATTTAAGACTTCCGCCACAATATTCCAAAAAATCGAGTCAGATGATGAAAAAGTTGAAGCTAAGCTGTCTGCATAAAAACAAATGTATGAACAGAATCAAAATAGTGAGATATTTGAAAATATATTCAAATCAGCCCAGCTCGCGTTAATCGTAATACTTTTCCGAAATACACACATATGCACACATACATATTTGTGCTTTTAACAAAAATTTTGCTTCACTGCAGTAAAAAAAATTCTTGAAATATGAAGATACCATCGTTATAAAGCAGCCCTAATCCTGATATGGTTTGCATCCAAGCATACCCGATTACCATAGGAATACAAAGATGTGTGTGGTTGGTTTTAGTGGTGATTCTTCCAGAATCCAAGTAGCGCTTCCGCACCATTTTGTTGCCACATCCTCGTTACCAACTTGTTTACCAGTTATTTACGGCATGACTATATCCAGTCTGTGCGACTTAAGAAAATTATTAGGTTGTTGACATCTAAGCCAGGCAGTTGTTCGAGACTCTAGAACAGCGGCCAGCCCAGAGTTAATATTCTGTCCTTCCATAGGACAGGGCATTCACAGAGGAAATGGAAGATTGTTTCCTTTTTCTCCGGTTGCTTACATCTGCTTTTTCGTTACCTTCAATATTCCGATGTCCCGGCACCCAGATAAAGGTAACTTTATGGTTTACACTCAAGGTGGTGCGGCTATTCCTACTTTGTTCCACCACCATAGAGTTTGTAGTAACTGAATCCAGTGCCTGGATTATAGCTTGGCTATCCGAAAGAATAACGATATTGCCCTTAAAAGAGAAATTTGCGATTAGTGGCCTACAAGCTTTCCCAATTGCAAGTACTTCCGCCTTTAAGACACTGCAGGCATTGGGGAAACGCACAAATTTTTCAATTTTAAGTCTATGAGAATATATACCAGCTCCAAACCCACAATCCATTTTAGAACCATCTGTATAGACTGTAGTATCGAAGTTGTTTAGTGAGAATCTCTTATTCCATTCCTCCTTAGATGGAAAGAGTGTGGCAAAATTCCTATTGAATGTTACCGTCTGGACGATGTAGTCAATCCTCACCGAGGTTAACTGAGTTTGTCGCAATAGTAGACTGGCATGACCATAAGTTTTTTCTTTCCAGCGAACCGAAGATGTGTGTGAAGTATACACTTTGCTTCCACGTTTTATCAAAGTGGGGATATACAAGTGTTGCTTTTCCATGGCTTCTCGCTCATACTAACGCCAAAAGTCGGCTATATTAAAAAAATATCGATATCTGACGTGGCAGTCCATTTAAGGCCTGGCAGTTCAAAACAACTTTCTGATATATTTATATATATTATGTATACATACATATATAATTGGCGCTGACATCGTTTGCTGGGTATTTGGTAGACCTCCTCTTCTAATTTATGGTGGGCGTCTTGTTGTTGTTCCGCAAAGGGGGAACCTACAATTTAAAGCCGCCACCGAATGGCTGTTGGTTTTTATAAAAAGCTTTCTTTAAGGCAGAGAAAACCTTCCGAGGGGCCACCGCTATTACTCGCACACTTAGACTTATACAAAAACAACGAATTTCTTCCCCCCTTGAGAACGTTGCCAAAGGACAGCTTTAACAATGTATGGGAAAAACAACCTATTCTCAAATACCAGTCTGGCTTCAGAAAGAAGTATTCATGCGAAACTCCACAAATAAACGAGTGGAAAAGTATTAAGCGCTTTTGAAACAATAGAAAGCGAAATACTGGCAGAGCAACTAAACATGGATTGGAAAAATGTATTGTTAATGAATTAAAATGGATCAATTCCTATCTAAGTGAAAGGACTCAAAGATCCAAAGTAAATGGATGCATCTACGGGCTTGGAAAAGTAAAAGTAAGGGTTCCTAGGCGCTCTACTATTTCTTATTTACATAAATGATATTGAAAACTTTTTAAGGCATTGCAAAATTATTATGTACGCAGACGACACTCAGAAGGAAAAAATTAAACTGAATGCGAAAGCAAACTAATGTTTGATATTCAACAAGAAAAACTATGGCTCAAAGTGTAAAATTAAAATTAAACGAACAGAAAAATAAATAATAATAGAAATAAATATGAACAGGAAGGGGTGGACCGAGGGAGATATTTAGGTGTCATTATAGACAAAAATATGAAATTTAATGAGGACTTGGATTATATTTGCAAAGCAAGTTTGGTTTTCTTAAAAAGATACAATAACTGCAATAAATATCCATAATGTTATTATTCAGCCACATTTTGAACACAACTATATATATATTAGGGCGGGTCGATTTAAAAATCGCGTATTGCTCTGTGAAAATCGTATTCTACGGATCAAAATAAGAAACTTTGCCGAAGGAACCATACCTCTAAAACGAATTCTGATGTCCCCCAATTTCAAAATATCACCATTTTTGGCCTTTACATGAAAAAATCAGCTAAATGGCTATGCTTTTTCTTTATTTTTATTTATTTATAATAATATTTATTATTTATTTATAATAATATCTATTTTTTCTCTTAAGAAATGTATTTAGTCAGAACATATGTAAATGAAAAAATTAATTTAAGTGAGTTATAGAAAAGAAACTAAAAAGTTCCACCCAAATTGGGGGACATCAGAATTCGTTTTTGAGGTATGGTTCCTTCGGCAAAGTTTCTTATTTTGATCCCTAGTATATGATTTTCACAGGGCAATGGGCGATTTTTTTGCCTCCCCACAAATCGACCCGGCCTAATATATATCTAATATATGTCTAATATATAATATAACATCTACACACCTGTCAGAATAACGCATGAAATTCTGAAATTGTTAAATACATAACACAAAGGCTGCAATATAACACCTTAATGATGATATTCAAAATCAAGAATAGTGACGCGCCAACTTATCTAACACATGAAGTTTAATAAAATACCTCCTTAGAAACTCGAATGATTTAAGAACATAATTTAATAGTACCACAGCCACAAAGCTCGCTCATTTATAAGGGATTTCAGCTATTTCACACCTTCCAGAGAATATAAGGAAGGCGCAAAATATGAATATATTCAGAAGAACTAACGTACACTTTATTAAAAACTTGTAAATCACACTGTTCAATCTGTATAAGGAAAAAACTTTTAAGTTAAACTTGTAATTTGAATTAAGAATAAAATAGAGTATAAAAATATTAATAAAGATTAACAAATAATTAATATATAATAAAGTAGTGTAAGGCCATTGTTAACAAAATGAGTAACAAATACCGATTGAGGACAAAACCACCTAGCTGGCCAACAAATCTTTAAACAATCTTTTAATCGATTTACGAGATGTGTTCAAAAAGTATCGCGAATTTTGTGTTTTTTCAAAATTATTTATTTATTCAATAATATCTATTTTGTCCCCTTCAAAGTAATCCCCATAGATATTATTTATTTGTGCCAACGTTTTTTCCAATATTCGAAGTACTTCAAAAAATCATTTATTTTTATCTTGTTCAGATTTGGGTACCTGGTCACAGTGACATTGCGGGAAGCTGCGAAGCTGACCAGCTGGCCAGACAAGGGACCTGTGAGGCAATGTGCCCGCGAAAGGAGAGGATCGGGATCCCCTTGACAACCTGCGCTCTACTCCTGGAAGGATGGGCTCTGCACCAACTCAGCGAACGCTGGGCAAGTACACGAACGTGCAGGGTCGCGAAGTCCTTCTGGCCACGTTTGGATAGGAGGCGTTCGAGGGATATCCTAGGGATGACAAAATGTCATCTCTCACGGGGCACTGTCCGCGAGGTACACATGCATTGAGACTCGGAATTAATTCGAGTCCTTTTTGCGTCAGCTGTATGGAGGATGAGGTGGAATCATCTCAGCACCTGCTCCTTAGCTGCCCAGCCTTCGCGGGACTAAGATTCAAGTATCTTGGTTCTCACTTCTTTTCTGCTCCTGCTGATATAGCAGGTGTTGATAACAAAAATCTGATGAACTTCATCAACACCATAATGAGGTTAACACAACCGCAGACTAGTCACCGTTCGTAATCCACAAACACTCACCACTCCCCATCCCTTCCCTTTCTCCCCTTTTTTCCTTCAATGGTATCACAAAGGATGAACCAAACTATTTCGTCCAAGTGGGCCCTACTCTCTGGGCAACCATCACTACCTACCTACCTACCTACCATCTTGTTCAGCTCCTCCTTCGATGCCGTCTTTATCTCGTCAATCTCAGCGTAGCGCTGTCCTTTCATGGACCTCTTCACTTTCGGGAACAAGAAAAAGTCACGGAAGGCCAGATCTGGGGAATACGGTGACCGTGGCATCATTAGTGTGTTCTTTTTGGCCAAAAAGTCGCGCACAAGCAACGATGTGTGAGCAGGGGCGTTATCGTGATGCAAGAGCCAGTTTATGTTCTTCCACAAATCCGGGCGTTTCTGGCGGATTGCTTCCGGCAAATTGCGCATAACTTGCAGGTAATATTCCTTATTGACCGTTTTACCCTTTTTCAAGAACTCATGATGCACAACGCCCCTGCAATCGAAGAAAACGGTAAACAACACTTTTACATTCCACCGAACTTGTGCGCTTTTTTCGGTCTTGGTTCGTGCGGCAGCTTCCATTCAGATGATTGAGCTTTGGTTTCCACGTCATAACCATAAACCCACGATTCGTCTCCAGTTATGACCCTCTGGAGAAAATTTGGGTCGTCGCGGACAGAGTCCAACATCTCAATAGCAATGTTCATGCGATGCTGCTTTTGGTCGAAATTGAGCAGTTTTGGTCATCAGCAACTCCTCTAAAGGTGATTCGAAGATTGGCCAATACCATTTCCTTCACTTCATCAATTTGTTGAAGTGCTCGGGCGTCCGGCACACTTTTCATCGTTCACATCTTCTCGGCCTTCTGAGAACATTTGCACCACCGATAAACGTTGCTTTGATCCATAGTAGCTTCTCTGTATGACACAGTCAACATTTGGAATGCATCCGCGCACTTAATTTTGTTCTTCACAGAAAATTTGATACAGGTTCTTTGATTCATCTTTTTGAATAGGAAAAAATCGAAACGAGCCGAAACACGTGCAAGCAAAGCAGCTGTCAACAATTAACTGAACATTCGAAATGGCCGAACTCGTCGGCATGAATGAGAGACATGAATACCAACATATCGCCCCAAAAAAATCGAAATTCAAATATACGTAATCTGCGAAAATTCGAAATTGGCGATACTTTTTGAACACACCTCGTATGCTGGTACAATATAAACGGAGACTCTCTTTGCAAACAGAGCTTTTTGGAAAATTTTCAAGTTTTATTCGTATGTATCGTGAATTCTTTAACTACACCTATTTTACTTGCAGTCTTTATGAGGAAATAACTGCAATTAAAGCTTGGCGTTTCTAGAGACAGCAACAAATATTTGGTATATACAAATCACCCGCAAAGGGTGGGTTGGTATTCCAGTGCCGAGGCATTTCGGTGCTACTCTTGCTGCTGCAATGCACTAAACGCATTTATCATTCCTTCAAATTGAATTTCACATAAATGTCACAAATAAATTTACCGAGCTGAACTACACAAACATACATATGTATGTATGTATGAACATAAAGCCACTATGAGCTCCATAGGGTTGCATTTGTGCACCTGCAAGTCTATACTAAACATTCCATCGCAGGCAGTTTAATCCTTTAATAATCCTTCATAAACGAATGTGTTGCATGCAACTCAAACTACTCAGCTGTACTGCAGGCATCTTCTGGTGGAATGTAACTTTGTATGTAAGTATGCAACAGCCAACAACCTCACAGTGTGCCATACTAGTGCTTACAACAGCCACCGATTCGGGAATTGCGTAAGTGCATGTGGGTGTATGTGCGTGTGTATGTGTATGTATGCGTGCGTGAGTATGCTCGTGCATCCTGTAGCATCCTTTGCGTGCTGCAATTTGCACAATGTAATTTAATTAATGGTGAAATAAATATGTAAATTGTCTGCGGCATATGACGCACGCTCTGTGTATGATGTTGATATCGCACACACACACGCACACACACACAAACACTGTGTTGACGATGATTTTAAGGTGGAGTTGTTGTTTTTGCTGGTGTTATGGCGTTTGCATATCTCCTGCACTGCTGCTGTTGATTGCGAAGTGGTAATGGCGATGTTGCCGCTGCATGTTGCTGCCACTGTTTGGCCACATGCGAGTACACACGCACTACTCGTAGTTGGTGGCTGCGGCTGACGGTCTGCCAGTCCTGATTCGGCCTGCTCTGCAAGGCTTTATGAATTTGGATATACATACATATATATGTACATATGTATGTGCGTATATGTGTTTGTTATTGTTTGTTGCTGATCATGTTGATGACAACAGGCGTTACGCAATTCATATATGTATTAAGTAAATATTTACCCAACACAGCAGGTACACAATTGAGTGTTGCATATATAGGCCCACACGCACACACATGCATAGGCAAATATATAAATAAATGTGGCATGTATGTACATCTGCGTGAATCTGTGTGAATTGCATCTGCATCCATTGCGCATTTGATGCCCCACATGCATTTGTATGTGTGAGTAAGTTCGGGCGCCAAGGGAGATACAGCAATACGTCAGTATTTCCGAACGACCAATGGGATACGAATACAAACTTACTTGCGTATATATGTACATATGAGCTTGGATGCATTACGTGCATATGTATGGGTGCAGTATTGTAACCGTTTTGTTCAATGTAGATATACTTCATAACAAATATTTGCAAAGAATCAGGTTGGAGAGTTTTTAATTGAAGCAAAACAAAAGAGAGACGCAGGGCTCACCACATTTTGAAATGAAGTCAAAATGAAAATGAAGAATTTGTTTGAAGTTTTGTTTAATTTACATACACACACACATATACATACTGTTATTAAAAAAGAGGTTGTCTGTAAAGAGGGTTTACTGACGATAATTTAACGTGACAACGTCATAAGAAAATATTGATGGAATGGTTGCAATTTTCAAAACAAAATTTTAATTTTATTTGTTTGATAGATATTTTGTATGCATATAGAGGAGGAGGTAAATGGAATTGCAATGGAATAGGTCAAGTTACATTTACACAAACGTGAAAAATGACGAAACACTTATCAAATTCATGAAAGATATCTTCAATTTCGATTGTGCATCAGACGTTAATAAGTCAACAACACTAAGAGGCACCATCATCGATTTGCCTTTTTCAAGACACTTTACACTCGAAACATTCCCTTTCATTTCCTACTTTTTCTATCATCGTCCTATTCTCAACAGAGAAATGGTTCATTACCATACACACAGGAAGAAGGCTTTGCATATGCACGTATGTGAATTTATATACAAATGCGCATATACATACATATACATACATATATATGCTCACTCAAGTAGGACAGAGCCAGATGTCGAACGTTGCCGAACGCGGGGGCCGATTGTGCTCTTTTGACGTGATAACGTCTTATAATTCGATTTAACAGGCTGCACGCACGAAAAAATGTGTCGTTACCTTGCTCATTGCCGTTACCTTGCTCATTTGTCGTTACCTTGCTCATTGCATTGAATGAACTGCAAGCGAAAGCACGGAACGAACGACAAAGCAAACAAAGCAAACGAACGGCAACGTTCGACATCTTGCTCTCTCCTACTTAAGTGAGCGTATATATGTATGTATATGCGCATATGTACATATATAAATTCACGTATTTGTATTTGCATATGCCTTCTTATTGATTATTATTAATTTGATTCACTTGAAGAATTTAAAATAAAACCAAGTTTGTTAATAATACCTGTTGTTTTAATGTTATTATTATTAATTTTTTTATTATATATGAAGGAAAAAATGTATGGTAATATTTACCGTATACCTTATAAGATATGTTGACTATACTAATATTATAAAGAGGAAAACTTTGTTTGTTTGTAATGAAGAGGCTCAAAAACTACTGGACCGATTTTAAAAATTCTTTCACCATTCGAAAGCTACATCCTCCACGAGTAACATGGATTATATTTTATTTTGGAAATAGGGCTCGAGATATAGGTCAAAACGTGGACCCGGGTAACCTTCGGATGTGTATGCACAATATGGGTATCAAATGGAAGCTGTTGGTGAATGCTTTAGTCCAGAGTATTTTTCATGCCGCTCCGTGACTAGGGTCTCGAGATAGAGACCAAACCGTGGACCCTAGAATGTGTTTGTACAATATGGATATCAAATTGAAGCTGTTGGTGAATGCTTTAGTACAGAGTATTTTTCATGCCGCTCCGTGACTGGGGTCTCGAGATATAGGTCAAAACGTGGACCCGGGTAACCTTTGGCTGTGTATGTGCAATATGGGTATCAAATGAAAGCTGTTGTTAAGTGCTTTAATACGGGGTAATTTTCATACCTATTGATGACTAGGGTCTGGAAATATATGCCAAAACGTGGACCCACCGTGTCTTTGCACCGAATTAAACCAAACTTACACACATTGTTAAGGAGGTATTGAAGATGGTTTGCGTATAGTTTGGATACCTATTGGTAGACAGGGTCTCGAGATATAGGTCAAAACGTGGACCCGGGTAACCTTCGGATGTGTATGTACAATATGGGTATCCAATGGAAGCTGTTGGTGAATGCTTTAGTTCAGAGTATTTCCATCCGCTCCGTGACTAGGGTCTCGAGATAGAGCCCAAAACGTGGACCCTAGAATGTGTTTGTACAATATGGGTATCAAATGAAAGCTGTTGATAAGTGCTTTAATACGGGGTAATTTTCATACCTATTGATGACTAGGGTCTCGAAATATATGCCAAAACGTGGACCCGCCGTGTCTTTGAACCGAATTAAACCAAACTTACACACATTGTTAAGTAGGTATTTCCGTATAGTTTGAATACCTATTGGTAGATAGGGTCTCAAGATATAGGTCAAAACGTGGACCCGGGTAACCTTCGGACGTGTATGTACAATATGGGTATCAAATGAAAGCTGTTGGTGAATGCTTTAGTACAGAGTATTTTTCATGCCGCTCCGTGACTGGGGTCTCGAGATATAGGTCAAAACGTGGACCCGGGTAACCTTTGGTTGTGTATGTACAATATGGGTATCAAATGAAAGCTGTTGATAAGTGCTTTAATACGGGGTAATTTGTTATGTTATGTTATGTTATGTTATGTTATGTTATGTTATGTTATGTTATGTTATGTTATGTTATGTTATGTTATGTTATGTTATGTTATGTTATGTTATGTTATGTTATGTTATGTTATGTTATGTTATGTTATGTTATGTTATGTTATGTTATGTTATGTTATGTTATGTTATGTTATGTTATGTTATGTTATGTTATGTTATGTTATGTTATGTTATGTTATGTTATGTTATGTTATGTTATGTTATGTTATGTTATGTTATGTTATGTTAATGTTAACTCATTCTCTATATCCATACAAAATATCTATCAAACAAATAAAATTAAAATTTTCTTTTGAAAAGTATCAGTATTTTCTTATGACGTTATCACGTTAAACTATCGTCAGTAAACCGACTTTACAGACAACCTCTTTTTTTTCGTTCGTTCTGCGCTCTCGCTTGCAGTTCAAGCACATTAGCTTACATTTGCTTCCGTGCGGAATAGATTCGTATATTTGATATGTCCATTTGACTTGTATGCATCTTTACATATAGATTTGTTCTTTTTGAAAATTGCGCGAAATTGTATATGTATATGCATGTTTATATACATATATTAGTATACAACATATCTTATAAGGTATATGGTAAATATTACCATACAATTTTTCCTTCATATATAATAAAAAAATTAATAATAATAACATTAGAACAACAGGTATTATTAACAAACTTGGTTTTTTTTTTAATTCTTCAAGTAAATCAAATTAGTAATAATCAATAAGAAGGCATATGCAAATACAAATACGTGAATTTATATATGTACAATACATATGCGCATATACATACATATATACGCTCACTTAAGTAGGAGAGAGCAAGATGTCGAACGTTGCCGTTCGTTTGCTTTGTTTGCTTTGTCGTTCGTTCCGCGCTTTCGCTTGCAGTTCATTCAAGGTAACGGCAATGAGCAAGGTAACGACAAATGAGCAAGGTAACGACACATTTTTTCGTGCGTGCAGCTGGCTAAATCGAATTATAAGACGTTATCACGTCAAAAACACCTGCACCCCTCTATGCAAGTAAATGAATCAGGCTACGATAAATATTTGTGTGTACTAAATTCGTTTTTGAGCCTAGTCAGTGACAGTTATTACAAAAGTTATCAATCCTTTATGCAGTTAATCACAATAAAAACACATAAGGAAAGTTCCTCATCTGTACAGACAGCAGATCATGCATAACGGCAATAGCGTCCCCATACAATCACCACCCCATAAGAGACTCTCAAAAAATAGAAGTAACGTGGATTCATGGCCATGCTGGTATTAAAGAAAACCGCTATGCAGACCGTGCAGCGAAAAATGTAGATGGGACACCTTCTTTAACGTATCAACCCTCAATCAAGCAAAATATTTCCAATCTTAATGTGCCAAAAAGGCAACAAGAAAACGCAAGCGAGTGCAAAACATAACGACAGCACTACACGGACATAAACCCAGATAGAAATCGGATAATTTACGCGTCAACATAAAAAAACTATGAAAACTTACACCTGATTAAGGATTGAGCACACTATCTTAACGCTCCGCTTCTATGAAACACATCCTCTCACTTTGCAGCTCTTTCACACAATAGCCCAAAACTCTGACAGCAATGATATGTATAACAAAATTATTAAGCGAACTTTCAAAGAAAAATATTATGAATTTATACACTTTCTTAAAAAACAGTGATTTGTTGAAATATATCTAAGATACTTCCATTTCTAGTAACACTTAAGGGATATACTTTGCGTCTAGTTAAAATTACAAGGTAATCAGTGCTGCACTCATGAATTTACATATATATAAAACAAATTTTTGTAATAGAAATTTTTATAAATTAATACAACTAATAATTTCTATAATTTAAATAAATAATTAAAGGAAATGATTTATTTTTATTAGTTTTAAAGGGGACTGGTTTCGCAATTATGTGCGCATAATGGGAAGTAATTAGGGAATTCAAATATCTCGGAGTCAAAAGCGTCAATAAAAACAACATAACGACTGAAATTTATTAAAGAATACTTGACGCGAACTGATGCTACTTTGCGTTACAAAGGCACCTAAAATGTCGCATTCTTTGAATGCCAGCGAATGTAGCAATTTATTGCACTCTTATCGTACCAGTGATTATATACACGAGCGAAACTTCGACACTGAACAAGGTTGATGAGCACAAACTCAACGTTTTTGAGCGTAAAATCCTACGAAAAATCTGATGCTGTTTGCGAAAATGCAGTTTTGGCTATTTTTCTTTTATTTGTTTATTGTTTATTATTTCTTTATAAAAGTCTAGCTCACTTTACAGGAAATACCATATAAATCTACATTTCACCACTCAATATTTTCGGGATCAGAAAAAGAGTAATAAAATGTTGATGATACCTGCCACTTTTGAAAAATTAAAAGTAGTACTGAAATGTACTTCAATTATGTGAATGTGCACTCTAATGACATCCCTATGCTCATAATAATAATAAACGTTGTTTTCGGAATGTCTGTCACTCTGACTTTCGGTATTCTAAACTGGTATCATTGCACAAATTATGCGTAAAAACACTCTTCTTCTTCCTCATTTTGTTGATAATTGATGAGTTTGACAGGCATCTATGTAGGTGTGTGATGGTGTGAGTGCTTGGTCTTTTTGCTCGAGCGTATTGGTGGGGTTGCTATACCAAATTAAAAATTTTATGGTAACATTAAAATCAATAGAATGTCGACAAAATAAATAATACGAAAATAATATCTTTGATTTGGAAAATTTACAATAACAAATATTTTTAATATACCTATTTATCGGCTATAATAATGCTTTTTGTTACGGTTTTTATGCAATCATGTTCTATAAACGAGCATTTTGGGATCAGCTGATCTCAGCTGTGCGCATGTTTTGACGACCAGCTGAGAGTTTTTTTGCTTAAGGAGGTAAAATGACAAGCACAATTTCAACAAAATGTTCAAATTGAAAAAATGGAAAAGTAACTAGAAATTCGTTAAAAAAAACTCCTAAAACAGAAATGTATAAGCAACTCCTTAGGTTGACAACAGAATGAGCGCTATGCCCGATGCGAGGGCTAATACGTCTAGGTGGCGCAAAATTAATAACCCTATCGGAAGATTTATAATTTTTGCAAATGGCCTCGTAGATCAATCATATTCTACACTTGTGAACTAGACAGCTGCAGACAAACAAACAAGTAATGAAGTACGTAAAGATCAAAATAAAGATTTTCACCACTCAGAAATGATTTTTTTTTTTGGTTTGGAATTAATTTGGTGTAATTAATTTTGCGCAGTCTTGTATAAATAATGCTACAGAATGCCAGAATTAAAGCGCGTTCTGCGGGTAGCGAATTAATGCGAGTAGAGAACCTCCAGACCTCAAAACGAAATAACCTGGAAAGAAATAAAGTTAAATTCGGTGAACGTACAGTTAATCGCTGAAAACTTGTTTCGGATAAGAACATACTATAAGTGAAAATTAGTGTACAATAAATAAATGAAAACTTTAAATAAATTTTGTATAGGACTAACTAAAGCGTTTTCCAATAAAAGGTGTTACAGATGAATGGATTGCGCTATGTAGGGATGATTAACGATTTTTTATGGCCGGAATTGGATGGTATTGATCTGGACAACGTTTATTTTCAACAAGACGGCGCTACGTGCTACACAAGTAACGAAACCATTGTACTTTTACAGGAAAAGTTTCCGGACCGTGTTATCTCTC
The DNA here is from genome assembly GCF_028408465.1 of Anastrepha ludens. NCBI lineage: Eukaryota > Metazoa > Arthropoda > Insecta > Diptera > Tephritidae > Anastrepha > Anastrepha ludens. The sequence continues at coordinate 2,299,498 of NC_071499.1, read as the reverse complement.
GAAGAGGTGATCACACGAAAGAGAAGGTCTACGCCAACAGGCCAGGATCGATTCAAGACCTCAAAGATAGAATTCGTGAGGTTATCGAGGACATAGGGCAGCCGCTTTGCAATTCGGTTATGGAAAATTTCATGAAAAGGATATTTTCCTGTAAGCGGGGTCGTGGTGGTCCTTTGCCTCATGTTATTTTCCACTATTAACGGCATACCTTTCTCTTTATAATGAAATAAGTATCCGATCATTTATATTAAAAAAGAGCATTTTTCATTAAATATCAAAATAACACCTCTTATTGAAAACCCCTTTATAATAAATAAATTAAAACCAGAAAAAAATTGCAGAACGGGCGATACTATCTCACAGGGCAAATTTTCTCGTTGGGCGAACGAAACCGTTTAAAAATATGTAATGAATGGTTTATATATAAATTTTCTAAAGTAATAATAGCAATACTTACATTGTGTGCGTAATGTGTATTACTACGATCTCTAACCTGCCTCCTAAACATTTTTTTCATATCCTTCGCTATCACTTGAACTTAAATAGAAAACCTTAGTCGGTACATGCTAGGTTTTGCGTAATTCAAGTAATTTTTAAAATTATTTTGTGAATTTCACATTTGTTGTTAATCAAAAATAAAATTCAAAACGCAGTAGAACTTAAAACCCATTGTGAACTGAAAAGACATTAAAATCCACTTGAAATCGTATGTCATCATCTCAATCAGACGAGGTTTTAGTGTTCTTAGTCTCCACGCATTCTTTCATAAAATTTTGTGTTTATATGATTTATGTAGAATTAGTTAAACTCCAAAGTCTATTCTATTCTAAAATTCAATTCTAATTAAATTTTTTCTTGTAATATATTACATACCATGTGAAGGCAAAACTATAAAACTACGAACTAGATGCTTCTGAGCATCGACAATCAAACACAAATTCTACCACCAAAATTGAATGCAAACTATTTTAAATTCGTCATATTTTCTGAAAATAACTAAAATGAAACGCAATAAAGTGAAAATCGCTAAACTGTCAATATTTTCACACGCTCGCGGCGCTCTGACGTCACTGACTAGGGGGCCACAAGCTACTACTAACTTCCATTCAAATACACACAACGCCCAGTGATGTGACGGGTCGTGACGCGCTTGATTTATTTTCGATTAAAAACTCTTTAAATTAATTGCCACATTGGTCATTCCCTAGTTCGTGTTACCCTACTGCCTCCGTACATTGGTGGTCGCCAATCAGGCAGACGGACGACCCGTCCACCAGCTGATGAAATTCAGTGGCAAACTTGTTTCAGCTTCTGGCTCTGCTACTGACACGAATTCTATTTCAACTGGCTCTAAATAAGCAGGTATGCATATGTATGTATGTGTGGATGTGTTGGTGGCTAGTAGAAGCTGTTCCAATGCGACACCGTCCGATCGTCAACTGATTAGCGATCATATCAGCTTTGCGTTTAATTTGTTTTCTTCTTAGCGGCCACACTTTTGAAAAGTTTACGAAATTTGAAACGATTGTTTGACAGTCGGTGCGTCGCATCGAGACTGTTTAATGCTTTTTCGGCAATATATGTATATGCACATACATACAATACATACGCATACACGCATTATATAAGTACATAAGAATGAGTATATACCATATATAAGTATGTACGCATGTATAATAATGTTGCCGTATTCTCCAAACTGGGAGTTTTTTCTTTGTCGTTGTTGATTTAGTTTATTTATCTATCAGATTGAAAAATCCTTTTGAGCTTCTGTTCATCGCCTGCCACTCTGTCGTATCGTACAATACGTAAATAGGTGTGCATGTTCATATATATTGTAAAAGACTCTTCGACGTGTGCTTTTATTTGTATTTCTTTGCGTTGTTTATTTTTATTTCTTTGATTTTTAATGCTTTTCGCTTTAAAATGTTTTCTTTAAAAAAGTGCTGAGCGAACTATCGGATGCACATGCGACGTACTTTATAACATTTTTAATACACACACGCATACATATGCACGAATACATTCGAGTATACCTACACATACATACGTACATATACGCATGTAGTCTTATTTGATTTTTCGTCCATCCGCTATTAATGTTTTTGAATTCGTTTCGTGAAAATAAAACGATTTCGATTTCATCGAAAAACAATAAAAACAGCTTAAGAAATCAAAGGTGTGATCTGCTACGAAGTGTGAACACATTTGATAAATTCATATTATTGCCGTCGCTCACTGATGTGCCCGTTGAAGCGTTCGGAGTGCTTGCAAAAGAGAGGATAGAGCGATGGATCTGTGGATCGGTGAATCGGTGGCGGTGCATTCGTTCTTAGTATGAATGTGTTTGGTGGATAGAATTACACAAAACGGGTGGAATGCTCATGCGTTCATTCTTTTTTTCCTTTTATAGCACAACATTTTGTAATTCAGGCATAAAAATGTATGCCATTTAATTAGTTGCTGCTGCAGTAGCTGTAGTCTCCACATAAATGTCACTAAAGCGATAAAAATCGGTTATAGTTGCAGTTGAATTAATTGTTTGAAGTTACTTAGCAAACACATACGCCTACATTAATGCGATTCGAGCGCTTGTTAGGTGCTAAGAATTATAGCTAAAGCTGCCGGTCTGGTTCTGGTGCGCCCGTTGAGCAGATTTATTACTCGTAGGATTATTTAGTGTTTTAAGGACACTTTTCTCATATAAAAACAAAGTAAGCTTTACTAACGGAGGCGATAAAGTATTCCCAACATTAAAGTGCCCTTTAACTCTTTAAAAATTAATTTGCTAATTTCGAGACTCTTCAAGACGATGGCCAGTGAGAAAACCAGTTTTTCTTTATTTCCACCACTTCACGTTAAAATAAACTAGAATAGGTACATAGTTGGTACGATATCCGCCTGCTGAATATATTTGCACAACAGTTTAATACGCTACAATTAATATGATAAACTAGTTGTAATGCCTCCATGCGGTGAGACTTGGACTTGCTTCAAGTCCTTTCTGCAGAAGCTGTCTGGAGGATGAGGTGGAATCATCTCAGCCCCTTCTTCTCAGCTGCCCTGCTCTCGTGGGGCAAATATTCAGAGAACTGAACTCTCTCACCTGCGGTTATAGTAACTTTAAACATTACACACCTGGTGAATCATCAGCAGCATGAAGCGGTAAAAATAAATGTAATTATCTACTTTTGGGTCGTCATCCTTCAATCCATGGCCCCTTGTTCTTTTTTCCACCTGTTTGGCTCTTTTCGCTTTGCTTTTTTGTTCCTGTGTATGGTATCACAATGGACGAATTTCGATTCTTTATCAAGTGCGCCCCTCGCGTGGGCAGCGTTTTATACTATCTTATCCCTTGTAATGATAAATGTTTTTTGAAATAACGGTGCAAAGATGGTTTATTTTTAATTTAGAAAAACCCTACTTTCAAAAAGGTTAGCACGGAGGTTATAGATGCAAGACCGGTACGTGACAATAGTCCTTTTAACGAAATTTTCGAAAAGATTTTGACATTTTATGAACCTATTTCTATTAAAAGCGACTTTTAACTGTTAGATTATAGATTTCTTGGCTTACTAGGTTACACCTCTTTTAAAAAAAGAAACAAACATTCGGTGGGCCTTAATAGACAAGAATGCATAGGAATATTGCGATTTAGTTCTTTTAGCCAAAAATGTGTATAAATCAAGATCATAAAAGTATATGTCGAAGTACTTTAAAGAACCATATACATACTTATTTTTACCTTCAAATTTATTTTATCCTCTCCATGTAAGTATTAGGTGAAAGTCATAAACGAAACCATCGTGTTGCATATAAACCGTTCAGACAGCCGATTATGCGCACCTCAATTTTGGGTGCAATGCACGCTCAGTTTGGCACCCTGAACATGGAATTTGTAAATAACTTGCTATGCGTTGTGAATGCTGCTACAAGTCAAATGGTAATTTGCTAAAAGACATTGAACATAAATGTGAAAAATCGTCCATATCGCAGCATTTATAGCTGCGGTCAACAACTAATGAAGGTTTTTAGCTCCAACAACAAACTGTGCAGAAGCTCTCAATCAAACTACATACCCAATGCTAATTATATTGTTTACGTATGACGTTTAACAATGTAATTTTGTTTTTAACTGGGCGAAAGATTCATTCGATTCATATTGCTATTTTGACGTAATTGAGTTGCAGGTTATCACCGTTCTGCCCTGACAATATTGCTAGCTGCATAAACCTAGCTATCCGCCAATTTATATAAGTAAGCCAAAGAGCCCATCATCATCATCATCAACTGCTAGAGTTCCAAATTTGGTTGGACTATCAACCAAATTCTTCTACGCACGGCGAACTAAGCAAATTTTTTTAAATTTGTAGTTCCATTCCTGGGTCGCTAAGCCGGATGGGTGTGTACTTTTTGTTCTACGAATCTCCATCTAAAGTGGACGATTCGAGATCGTGAGCAAGAGCAATTGAACTCGGGGTTGACTCCAACTTTTGGAGATATTTTTCCCTGCTGAAGAATCATATTTTAAGGTGCTAGGTTCAGCTAAGGAAAACTCAAACTTACATATGTACATATGTATGTTCATGCGTTCAACAAAAAAATGGCTTTGAAAACATTTACAATTTGAATAAACTTGACTTGCCTAAATTCAGAAGAGTTTGGGAATGTTGTTGTTTTTTTTTTAATTGACTCGTCGAGGGTATTATTCATTATTTATTTATTTAGTATTAAGCGAAAAACAAGAAAAAAACGTTTCATTGTTTGTCAAAGTCTCATATGTAAATGTGTCAGTTCTGTTGCACTCATCTTGGGCAGTAATTCATACAGTTGATTTGTTGATCAACTCAGCTCTTACTTTTGAGGCAGACGGAAGGATTTAAGCGTTTGGTGTTGTTGCAGCCGCAGCCATTTAAAATTGAAAACACTTACAAATGCACACTTTTTAGAGCAAACAATCAAACCAACCAACAAAGATCCGCATTTAGAACGAATTGTCAAAGTAAGCCCCAATAGGGCTATGAGGCGATGAGGCAATACGGCGGCATTGCAGCGTTCATGTGGCCATTTCCTGCGCCACTTCACTTGTCAAACACCACTGGCTGTGTCTGCCAAACGCACTCAAGTGCATATCAATTTAATTTTTTTTTGTTCAAGTAGAAAGTCTTTCACAATCCTCTCCGCACATACACATATATACACTAAAGAGCAAAACTGTAACAAAATGTAATACTTTCTATTTCAACACATTTTTTTTAGACATGTTTTAACAAATCAAATATTTTTTTTGCATAACTTTATTGGCATGTATGTACTCTCTCTCTCAAACCGGCTTGGTGTCAATGCAACAACAACAACACTAGTAGCAAGCAATAATGCAAATAAAGACAAATGTTACAGTTTTGCACTCACTCTTAATTTTCAAATTTTCCGTTATTTTTCTCGTAATTATATATTTGGTGGATTTTTAATTATTATAAACGTGACCGTGAATAAGACAAAATGTTAAATCGGGAAGTACAACGCCAAATAATTGATTTGCTGAAGAAGGGCGAGTCTATAAGAAAAATAGCTAAAAAATTCGAAGTGAGCCACATGGCTGTGCAAAGGCTGCGGAAAAATGTACCAGACGCTGTTCCCAGTAACAAAGGAGGCCGGCCAAGGAAGATAAGCGACCGCGATGCCCGCCATCTGGCAAATTTGGTAACAAGCAGCAAGGCGGTCACTCCCAAAGAAGCACTAAAGATGCTGGATATTGATGCCAGTCAGTGGACAGCCAGGCGCAGCCTGTCAAAACTGGGGCTAAAGGCAGCGGAGAAGAAAACCAAGCCAATGCTGACAAAAAGACATGTGCGGTTGAGGCGGGATTTTGTTGCGGCTCACCAAAGCTGGACAGTTGAAGATTGGGATCAGGTACGTCTTTATAAATGGATTATAAAAGACCTTTTTTCATAAAATTTCAAAACGATTGCAGGTTATTTGTTCTGATGAAACCAAAATCAATCGATTTCAGTCAGATGGTCGGGCCTGGTATTGGGTTAAAGACCCAAATGCAGTCCAGCCACATCACATCAAGCAGACAGTAAAACATGGTGGTGGCTCCATTATGGTGTGGGGCTGCATTTCCAAAAATGGTGTGGGTCCTTTAGTACGAATAGACGGTATAATGCGGAAAGAGGAATACCTGGCCATATTGCAACAAAATCTGCCGGGTGTAGTGGAAAGTATGGGTCTTGCTGCTGAAAAAGTAATTTTTCAGCAAGACAATAACCCTAAGCACACCGCACATGTTGTACGAAATTGGATGCAACGCCAAAAATTTCGTAACTTGAAGTGGCCTCCACAATCACCGGACATGAACCCAATCGAAAATTTCTGGAGTCATGTAAAATCGAAGCTTGCCGAATATTCAAGTCCGCCCAGTGGAGTTAATGAGCTGTGGGAGCGAACACGCGATGTATGGGATGCTATTCCGACTGACTTTGTCTTGAGGTATACACGAAGTATGCCCAATCGTATCCACGAGCTGAAAAAATCCAAAGGATATTGGACATCTTATTAATATTTATTTTATTTATTGTAAAAAATAAAAAATGGGTTGAGTGCAAAACTGTAACATTTGTCTTTATTTGCATTATTGCTTGCTACTAGTGTTGTTGTTGTTGCATTGACACCAAACCGGTTTGAGAGAGAGAGTACATACATGCCAATAAAGTTATGCAAAAAAATTATTTGATTTGTTAAAACATGTCTAAAAAAAAATGTGTTGAAATAGAAAGTATTACATTTTGTTACAGTTTTGCTCTTCAGTGTACTTGTATCTCCTTATATTCTAACATTAGCCATGACACTTCAAAGTTTCTAACATTTCACTGTAGCGACTCGGGAAAATTTTCAATTGAAATTTGCACAAATTGCAAGACCGCAGGCGCTTCATCCTGGTCGTGTAGCGTTGGTGGCTGTGTAACTGCCCGACAGTCTGCGCAATAAGCCGTTTGAACCCATAATAAAAATTACAAAACCAAATAGATCCCACGGGAGTCGATTGTCTCGCATGACACAAAGCGGCATAAAGGATAATTTCATAATGCATGACACGCTATGATATGCCACAGTGTGCCACACATACACACAAGCACCCGCACAAATATGTAGTACGTGTAGCACATACATATATCCTTGCTGGTTTTGTGTTGCGGCTCCTCCCCGCAAGCCGCCAACAACGCCACGCATCACATCACTTGACATTTCCACGCTGCCGTTGTCGTTCGCCGCCTTGCAATTTGCGGTTTTACACCACCACAAACAACCATACAACCAACCATTCAAACATTTGTACGCGAGTGTGCCTTAACAAATTCGTACATTCGTACATTGTTATCTACATAAATACTAGGCATACACATACATACATAGGTATGTTCAAGTGTAGAATATTTGTAAGCATTTCTGCCACTCATGAGTAGAAGTTCATGAAACTGCCATGAAAAATTGGATTATAAAATTCTATTTGCCACATCTTTTGTGACCGCGGCGCTTCCCAAATGTGAGGTTTATGGTAGTTGTCCCCGCTGCTGCCGCTATGGTCCTCATTTCGGATGCCATTGCATGTCTTTCACGCTCGTTTCTCTGGAAATTGCGCAAAATTTGACAGTTTTGAACGTTTGTGAAGTTGTCAGTGGCATTGTCAAGTAGATGTTTTTTTGATCGGCCCGTTACGCTTCTTGTCTTTTGAATTTTGAATTTCTTACTCTTTGGCTCTATTGTCAGTATCCTTTGTTGCGTAGAGGATGTGCCATATTTCATAGATGAATGACGACATTTAAATTTGATGTCTGAATGATATGAAATTACGTACATACATACATACACCTCAGAGAGCTTTTAGCAAAAACAAAAAAATTTAATTATTTATAAAACTCTAAACTAAAACAGTTTTAATGAAATATTTCAATTTTAATCCAACGCATCTTAAGAGACGGTTCTAGAAATAGGAACTCACTGCGAAAAATGTTCCTTAATCCTTTGTAAGCTGTAAAATGCTGTTCACATAAACCTTTTTGACATAAACTTTTCAAATTTGACGGCTATACGGACGATAAACTAAATAATGTTGTAATTAAATGTATCGACACTGTCAGAAATTTGTTGGTTATATTTAATAGAATTTTGACGTAACTTACTTTACTTTACTCCAGATTTTTAGCGCTGCAGGCAAAACTTGCTTCGAAATCTAAGGGCACTTTACACCACTGAAAAATCTACTGCTTCTAGCTAAAACGTATTTATTACCGGTTATAATTGTAATTGTCTGTGTCTTAGCAGACCTAATGTTTTTGCCTATATTAGAACTATGGATTCGAAAACTATGATTTGACAGCTGAGAATCGCAAAATGAGTTGACATTTCTGCTCAGTAAGGTTTTCATGAATTATTCCAAATCGTCCGCTTCCATGTTAAAAAAAATAAAAAAATCTGTTCGCGAAGTTCTTAGAGCATTTCGTCCATTTTACGTGTGGTTAACACGCTGGCAGTATCATCGGTTCTTATTTCTTTCGAAATAGGGAAGGAGTAGAGGTTACGGTGAGAAACGACCGCTTTCGAGCCATGCTGGCTGAATTTTTGTTTCCAAAAATTAATCAACTAAATATCGACAACATTTGGTTCCCACAAGACGACGCATACAGCGCGCTTAACAATCGACGTATTGCAATATTCAATCCAGAGGCCAGATTTATTGGAAAAAGTAAAAAATTGGGCTGATCGTATGGACCATGTAACTAGTAACCATGGTATCATATTCAAAAAATAAATACCATGAAATTATCTACCAGATTATGATAAAAAATTCATTCGAATAATATATTTGTTTTGTATTTGTTAAGTTCTCAAGCACTAAAAAACATCTTATATATTTAGATATGCCTAATATTATGACCACATTTCTGCGTTTGCAAAGCAAATTGCGTCTATATCTTTTAACGATTGGCTAATGTTCAGATTCCAAAACCTTCGCGGCTACTCATCTTAGTCCCAATAAAATATAGTGCTTTGGTGACTGAACGTTAATACGTTGTACTCTCTGTTTGCTTGTGTCACACTTTACCCCTAAAATTGAAGGAATGAAGGGTGATTTGCGCGTCATAAATGAATTGATTCGTTACTTTGAACGAACGTCCTAAAAATATTTATTTTGCCTCTATTTTTGACGTTGGAACTTTCCTTTTGCAACTTAGTGTAGGTGTACCGTTATCTAAATCTTTTCTACTCTTTAACTTAATCCCTACCACAACCACTACCCTTATCTGTATTCTCTAATACTTCTTCGCCCACTTCTGCTATTAATTGCGATTTATTAATCCAAGGTTCCCTTCTTGGTAAGTTTTAAAGTCAATTTTTGTGAAAATAGCTTATAAATAAATAAAAATATTAATCAGCCTCCTTAGTTGGTAGTCAATGCAATTGATTCTTATTCTTTGAATTCAAACGGGGTTCTGCTTTCAATTTCGCAAGATCGAATTCGAATTCTGTTGGGATCATATTTTTTCATAGAAATCCTTCCGTGAATTTGTGCACCCGTATTTAGGCTAGGTTGGGTTAATGTGGAAGTCGGTCTGTACGACCAACTCACTTAGGCTTTACAGGTCTGTTGTGATACCACTGTGCGAGACGGAAATCTCTTATGAAACACAGGATTAGTTCCATCCCCACGCCGAAGAGTTTCGTAAGAGAATTGAAAAATATTTACTTAGAAAACCTGCTCTGATTTTAGCTAAGGCTGGACAATTGCAAAGGAAGTGCTCGACTGTTTCTCCCTTTCCCAACTTCTATAATATTCATGAGAGAAAACTCCTAGTCTGAATAGTCCAAAATAGCCAATTACCGGTTATACAAGCCACGACCTTCGAGATATCCTCTCTTGAAGGGCTAAGCAATTCTTTTTTCTTATCTTTATTTGCGGCCACAGTGGCCTAGCTGTTACGCATGTGTCTTCATCTCTCCATTGGGCTCATGGAAAATGTTGTTTTTGATTTATAGTTTATTCGTGGCCATAGGTATCTTAATGGTACTTCTATCACTAAGCAGTTGCCTTTCCTGGCTAGCACAGAGCATTCATTGATTTAATTGCTGCCTAGCTACCCGTATTTAAGAAATTCGCTATTTTACTCCATCGATGGAAAAACATTTTGTACTATGCATTTTGATAATCCTAATATCTGTCAAGCCAGTGCGATTTGGAATGTCTATTCGATATCCTCCAGAAAATAATTTCGCGAGTTGAACAGCATTCATAACTCGATGAAACTTATTTCCAAAATTCACGTTCTGTACCCCAAACTTGCCCACTGGACTTTCGCCGAGAAATCACCCTTGCGATTAGGCTTCTTTTCTGGCTTAGGTTTATGGTTGACATGCCGGAGGTATCACTGATCAATGCTTTATATAACTGAATGGCTTTTTGGTTTCCACATCAGTACCAGTCGCCTAAGTGATGAAAGGTGCCAACAAAAGGCAACTCATCAGCATCTCACTGCTCCAAGTATATAAACCCACCACGATTGCCTTTTTGGAAACTTCAATTGACGCATTATTTATTACAAAAATTGTACCAAACTGACTTTTATCGGCTGATATTTCCCTGTTGTTAAAAATATAACCTTCGATTATTAATTTTAATTCCTTTTACGACCTTTCCATCAGCAACAGTGAAGGGTGGACGATCGGAACGAGGCGAATAATAAAACACAGCAGGGCTCTTTTTAAACTATTTGTACCGCCCCCCTGCTCCTGCTTTCAATATTCGCATTTTGCCACTGCTGACATTTCAAAAATTTAAGACAGACTCTTTGCTCAACTCTTTTGCTACAAAACGAAGTACGTAAAATATAATAAACGCAATATTTGACAGATTGAGCTCGAATGTGGCATGTAACCAACCTGGAAGAAAATAATAATTTTGGCAATATCTCAAGCGCGGTTCGTTTAAATGAGAAATTCCTTATACTCTTTCAACAGATGTAATGTGAATATGCACGCACAAACATATAATCTTTCATTTTTGCGCATTTGTGTGTTGGTGTGTTGGTGATATGAAAAAAGATTTGTAAGAGAGTTTATTTGCCAAAGAAACCGCGAAATGCTGTAGGTATCATTTCAGCCAGCTATTTTGGGTTCTCACTTTTCGACCTATATTCAACTGTTTATGCCAAAACTTGTATACCATATTACAGACATACATAATTCTAAGGTAATTCCTTTTGGTTTGTTTACAATTGAATTCTAAACTCTTTGGCCACAAATCCGCCTGGAATGCATCACATGGCAGCCCATTAGACATCACCGAAACAGATCGATGTGATCTCACTATAATCACATCGCATCACAGCAGTGGTCCACCACCAAAGACACTTAGCGCTCGAAATTCTAATTTTAGCAAAAGTTTCGAAAAAATTCAATAACAATAGAGTGAGCGCAGTGGCTGCTGCTAAGGAAATGTCGATGGCAGTGTAATTATTAAAATCAAACATTTGTTCGTGATAACAACAAAAACAAGAACAAAAACAAAAAAAGCAAATTAAACACAAGTATGAAATTGAGTATTTTGATGAGTAGATATGTGTATGCACATGTTCACGTGTAATACGTGCAGTGTTCACGAAAATATGCGCGCATGTGGCGCATTTACTCAGGGATTGGCCAATTGCTTGGTTGTCGCAGGGACGCGAGCGATTTGGAGGCGTTAGGGCCGTATACTTTTCTGGCCATGTGGAACTCATTTCATAATTTCGCTTGACATCGAAATGTGATGGAAACGATTTCAGCTTTCATTTATTTGTGCTGTTGTTTCTGCACTACTTTTATTAGTCGCCTTCGATCTATTTCAATGCGAGTTTCGTTGCTTTGATGGAATTGAAGCTGTTCCGCCCGAAAGTGGAGGGCCGCAGTTTACAGTTTGTTTACATATACACATTTGGCCAAATATTATTAGAAATAATAAATTAATTATTTATGAGTGTTTGGTTGTGAAATCTATGAAATGTTTGTATTATTTACGACAGAGTGTTGGATTGCTTTTCCTACGCTTTGTTTGTGCCAATGATTTTTGAGTGAAATCGTTTGGCTTTGATGCCTGACACATCACGGAAATATTAAGTTGTAATAAAATCGCCTGTAATCGTTTGCTGGAGAATTTGAAAACGAAATCCGTAGCCGGTGTGGATGAGTTACGAGTAAATAAGTGCCTAAAGGCAATTTTTCAAAACGAACCAATGCAATTCATCACCTATTTATAACCCCTGTTCGGTCAGAAAAAAATCATAAATTATTGCTGCGATTGTGTTTAGTGGATTATTGCATTGCTTCGAACAAAACGAATAAATGAGGTTATTAAAGCAAAATTATATTATTAATTCTTTCGCTGTACTGTTCTTTGGTAATACAACTTGTACCATAAAATCAGGATATGGGACTGAGTTATCATTTTTCCTTTCCCAAAATTGGTATTTTTAACGAACAGAAAACCGCAGAAAATAACATTTGATATTTTTGCGAAGCTTAGACCAATAATAAAGTCGTCGCAAAATTTAATTTAGTTCTTGTATTTCGTGTTTTGACAGATGCTTGGCCACGGTTTCACTCTAAGTTTTATAAATATACTACAGAATCTATCAGACGTTGTATTGCCATAACCCCTTGGCTACTGATCATGATGAAAATAATAATGAGATGGCGCCTATCGTGGTACCGTTACTTTGCGCTCAGCGAATTTGACAATGAGTTACGTCGTTTTAGCACCAGTATGGCCAGATTACCATTTTCGTAACTTGATTTAGCATTTTTTTTTTTTTGTTATTTAGTCTCGGAGTTGTAGTTGTTTCTCCATGACATTTTTCTAGCCTGTTCTAATTAAAAGTAATGTTTATAATTTTGTAAAATATAAATTTTTTAAAAATGAGTTCAATAATCCACTCAGTTTTATTTAGCATTACTTTTTTTAATATCTGGTCGCATTGCCCGCGCACTGCAACTGCAATTGTTGGTGTTCTTCTGCTTTCAGCAGTTAAGTCTCTCTCTCGCTACTGCAGTGTTGCCTAGCTTTGGATATAAAAACGCACCAAAATGCCCATTTAAAGAAAATAAAACACCTAATTTTTATTGAATTACTTAAAGAACTTTGTATGCGTGACAAATTGTTTTTAAAATGTGCGTTTTTTTTAATTCTTTTCTTAAGGGAACGACTTTTTTGCTATATTTGAGGTTATGTAACAAGATTAGGTACTCTTTTTGTAAAAATGTCATTATGGTTTCTTTAGTATTTTCTGGCATTTTTTTGCTTATTTTTACTATGAATACACCTCTTGATGCCCTATGTCCCACTAAGGATTTAGAACCGGAAGAAACGATTACACCTCTATGGTTTTAATTCGCATTCAGAAAATCCAAATGCTTTTCAAAATGCGTAAAAGGGTTTTTAATCTTAACAAGAGTTGAGAGAAGGAGATTTAATATTCTTGCACAAACGGAAAAGGAGCAAAAAATTAAATGTTCGCTTTCAAAATATCAAATTTTATAAGGATAACAAATTTTCATTAGCACTAAAATCTTCTCAGAGTGGCCTTTTTTAACCGTCTTTTGTTTAATAATACTGTTTTTTTTTAACTTACAGTTTCGGTAGCTTTGAATTAAAAAAAAAAAAAAACACGAAACTAAAGAATTTTTGCATTTTGGGTATTCAAAAGCACTAAATTTATTGCGAAGAGCAAATGGTTGGCAACACTGCACAACTCGGCAAACGTGACGTCACGCACTCTCTATTGGGCGCAATCTTGTTTCTATCATCCTTGGGTACTGATTTATTTGAAAAAATATTTTTTGGTTGCTTGGAGTAGTATGTAAAAGCAGTACATTTTAGATAAACATTAATTAGTTTTCAAAATATTAGTGGTCTATGTAGTATTTAGATGACTTCTGGTAATTGGAATTGCAAAACAAAAATAAATTAACCCTCTACCCATATATGGTATTGCAGCTTTTATTTTAACTTTACTTTCAAATTTAGGGTTACAAAATAGTTCAAACTATTTAAATCCATCAAATACATATTTAGCAATAATAAAACGCAACCAAATTTTATATGATTTTGTGACATTTCAAAATAACGTCACTTTTGTGCAACTGGGTGAAAAAGAAAAATTGCAGTGCGATTGATTAATTTTGTACAATGATAGCAGAGTAAAACGTAAGTACCTTTAGACAACAAAAAAAAATGTTCATGGAGTCGATATACTCATCTTCCTCGACGGATAATAATTTTTGCGCTTTTCAACTGCTTTCTATACTTTACATAGTTCCGTAAAAATAACCAAAATATAAAACTTTTTCACTAGTTTTCTTTTAATATGTCTTATTGATTATTAAATAAAGCTATTTTCACCGTGAAACATTTTTTTTTCAACGCTGTATTAATTCATGCAGTAAAGGGCAAACAATTACTTGACGTGTCTCAGACGCCAAAAGTACCCAAGGGTTAAACATACTTTTTTTTCTGAAAAAACTTTTTAAAACGCAGATACATTTTAAAATCTACTGGAGATAACATCCCTTAGCTGTTTATGTATAAGAGGTATATATGTAATTAGTCCTGCGATAAGTTCTGTTACTAAAAAATTATGTTTCAAGCACACGAATCACGATTTCAAGTAGAACTACAGAATAACAAATACGTGCAATACTTGTCAAAGACAAACAAGCCTCCTTCAACTAACGCATTGGAAGTCAACATTAAAGCATTTATATGTGAGATACCGACCGAAACATTGGAAAAAGTATGCCAAAATTGGACTAAGCGGATGGACCATTTGAAGCGCAGTCGCGGTCAACTTTTGCATGAAAAATAAAAGTTTCATGCATCTTTCTGAATTCTACCTTTTTTCTTTTGAAAAACTTTCCTATGGCTCTTAAAAAATCACCCTTTATATGTATGTATATATAAATCATTTATTAAGTGTGTGGGCAAGCTTCTCCTCCAATTTGTGGAGTGGCACTATGGCACTTAACATTGCTTCAGAATATTTTCACAGGACATAATAGGCATTCTTCAGGAAGGTCACATAGCTCAAACCACCAAAGTACGGCAAAAGTAATGAAAACTTTCAAGAGGAAAATTCAATAAACTACGAATGAATCAAAAACTACGAAATAACGAATGATCATATTGCAAAAGCAAAATACGTGCAAATGCTCTCTCTCCCCTGAATTTCTCTGATCCTGCCCATCAATTAAGTCCCGCCAACTTCTAATTAATTTTAAACAACTAGAAAGTAAAAGATCAATTTTATGGCTGCTTTTTTGTTTAATAATATCAATGGTGAAATTGACTGCTCTGTTCTTTAAGAAGGCATTAACTTTTCGGTCACTACCAGGCACTTACGTAATAAATATTCCGTCTGTTTTAATGATATTTTTGCAGTAAGTAGTCAGTAACAACAATTGCTCGTCCTAATCGGAATGCATCCCGAGAGGATGGATGTGCCAACACATGACTTGTGCAAAAGTTCTCTAGATGAGGAAGAGACAATCTCGTACCTTTTGCGCCATTGTCCTGCTCCAGACAGACGTAAATTTATCATTTTACTAGGTAGACAATTCTTTAATGAATTCGAAGATCTCTGTTCAGTGGCAAGCAGGGATTTTCTAAGATTTTTAAAAAATACACCCTTGTTTTAGGAGAGATAAGGATAAGTTCCCTACGCGGCATCACAATGGGCTATGAGCCTGAGTGTGTCCACAGTAGACAACCGCTTCAACCTAACCTAAATATTGTTGTTCGCCTTAATTAAAAGTGAGTGAGACAGCTGAGACTATTGGAATTCCTAATGAATACGCACCCAATATTCTACATCAATTTTTTGCAAGAGTTAGTTAGTTATGCAGTGTTAGGTGGGTGCACCGTAGCTATGTTAGTACTCGCCAAAAATCGAAAAATCCGCCCATATGTTTGTTGTTGTCATAGCTATCAATGAATTGAAGTTCAAATTGCTCTCCCCCACCCACTATAATTACCAGCTTTAGTCCCAAGTGGCAATCATTTGTTTCCTACATTTTAAGGGAACGAGTAAGTCATCAATCGCACTATAAAAACGGTATTATTGTATTAGAGCACAGTTATCCAAAATGTATTAGTCTTGGATGAGTTGGTATGAAATGGAAAAACAGTTATACAAAATGTCTTATGTGTCTTTATCAGGCTCGATACTCTTCACTTCGCCCGTGTGGTACGACCAAATATAGATAATTTGATATTTTACCTCAGGCTATCAAATTGTGTTGAAAACAAACAAAAACTATAACTTAGTTCACACTGGTGCCGCAGTCTTAATAACCGAAGATTTAGAAAATTGGTTCAACATCAAAAATCGTCTATCACTTTCTGCATTTGCTCTACAATATTTCGGAACTTGCTCTTAAGAGACTGTCCATATTTTAACCACTGGACAAAAAAAAAACTAAATTAATTTCAGTTTCTCTGTATTTAATAAGAGATCGGTTTTTATTTTTAATGCTCATATAAATTTTCTCTTTATTCACTAATTTTTTATTCATTTTGCTAAATTTACTTATTGGCTTCAGCTTAAACTTAATAAACGGTATGATATGTTACAAAATATTTTCATTAAAAATCGGATATCCTCGATAACTCGTTGTACATCAATTACAGTTAGCTTGAGTATTTAAGACCAACGTATGCTTTAGAATATTTTGATTATGAAAAATGTTTATAATATTAAACATAAAATTACATAATTAAAATAAATTTATTACACCAAAGTTGCCGAATGAAAATCCCTATCGAAATTTTATTGCATCTCGAAGTGCATCCAATCAGATGAATAAAATTACGTTTAAAAAATATGAATACTTTCGCAGGTAAAATAAGATACATTTACAAAAATACGACTAATATAAAATAATAATAATAATACAAATAAATATTTACAATAAAAAAAATTAGTGGTTAAAAGCTGAAAATATATTAATACGGCCCACAAAGGGACTAACGATTGACTCTAACAGCAACAGCACGAACAGACTACAACTAAAAATACATATATACAATAGTACATAACAAGGTAACGGTGTTTACGATGACTACAAGGAAGGACGGCCACAACGGTAATGACTGATCTGACTGAACTCTACACCGAAATCGCGCTGGTTGACATTTCGTTGTATTGGGGCTGTGTCTGTGTCTGCTGCTGGAAGCCGCCGCTCATGAGCATCGATCGATACACCTCTGAGAGCAGGTTCCACATGGGGGGTGCTGGTGCGGGGCCCATCAGTGAAGACATGTCACCAGCTAAGTCCGCCGCTGGCAAAGAGGTTGGCGCTTCGGAAGACTGTGCTGCGGCGGCGGCTGCAGCTGCTGCAAACATCTGAGATTGCAACAGGCGCAGTTGCTGTGCCTCGGTGGTACGTTGCGTCGAGGGATCTGTGTTTGGCATTTGTTGGCGTGCCAGCTGAGATGTTAAATCAATGCCTTGTGTGAAGTCCGAAACGGCTTCACCGTCTGGCTCCATTTTCACAACCACCGGTGAGAGCCGCTCTTCGGCCACTTCGTTGCTGTTCCGCTTACGTTTTCCTAATAAGTAATCCACAGAAAACCCGTTCGACTTTGAGACAATTGTACGCCGGGGGCTACCACATGCGGCACCGCAAGTGGATTTTGCTGTCGCAATTGGACTGGATAAACGCTCCTCTGCTGCTAGGTTGCGTCGCTTATGTAGACTGAAATCCAAGGGCTCATTGGAGTCCTCCATTTGTTCAAAATTAAGCTCCGCTTCTTCGTCGATGGATACAGATATCAGCTCCTCATCTTCATCTTCGACTTCGCCATCAAGTGCCGCTTCGTCATCATCATCGGTTGCATCGATCTCCCGGCAGTAGTCGTCCACATAACTATTACTATCACCGTGACTTGTGTTGGAGACGGTAGTGTGTACGTCCAGTAAATAGCTTTCATCCTCACCCTCCGCATCGGACGCGGAGGTGGAGCCTGTACCTGTTGAGCTATGCCTGAAGCCACTACTTAATCCCATCTGCTCCTGACTACCTAACATATGCTGCTGCAAGTTGGGAGCGTTTGCAGGCGATGTATATTCACCAAACATAGCTGCTGGGTGTGCACCGTAGCCCGCAGCAGCAGCGGACGCAGGTGTCATAAGACCCGGAAAAGCAGCTGAAGGCAATAGGCCGGCAGGTGATAACGAAAACACGGGAAACTGTTGAGCCGTGCGCCCATCGTGTGGTGAAATCTTGCGGCGTATGTGCGGTGAGTGCAGCTTTGGGTTGGGGTTGGCACTGTGGCGGTTGCGTGAACGCCGTGAGCTGAACACCATGTTGCAACCCTCAACGGTGCACTTGTGCATCTCACGCAAATGCACAGCGGAAAAATGTATCTTTAGCGCTCCCTTGTCGCAGAAGGTCTTTAGGCAAATGGAACATTGCACGCGCTTTTTACCTGTCACGGGGTTGATGAACTGGGCGGCGAGATTAACGGGAGGGGAGCCCCAACGTTTGGGCTTTGCCAGAGCGCCGGCGATGGGCGAGGTGGCGGGCGATGCAGCATTTGACACGGGCATGGGGCCAGGCGCCGCTGTGGATGGGTGGCCCAGCAGGTAGGCGGGCGGCATAAAGGCAGACATAAGATGTTCCATTGTTTATATTCGTTTTGCTTTTGTCCGCTTTCGGGAATTTTGCAAATTTTATGCTGAAACGAGCAAAAAAAAAGTAATTAATTAGAATGGCTCAATTAATTTTATTGTGTTAATATTACGTCTGAATACTTTTATAAAAAAGCACGTTTTGTCTATGAACTGGTAAAAAGCAAAGCAAAAAAATCAAAAAACCAAAACAAATTTCCGCTTACTGAAAATAGTGAATCTTCTCATTTCAATTCTGCTTCATCCGCCACTAGCATAATCTTGATTGACAGCCTGAAGTGGCAGTTTGCGGTTAAAATAGCGCTTCATACCAACAACAACATGCATAAAACATGAATGGGTGCATTTGTTTGCTATCATCTGCGCATAATTAGAAAGATGACATCGCCTACTCAGCTAAAAAATGCTTCGCACTAAATTCAATGCATACGAAATTGGACGAAACGAATGGAAGTGGTGCGGAGTAGAGCGAGGCGGGCCACATCCATGTACATACATATATGTATATATATATATACAAGTATCATATATACATAGATTGGATTGGAGTGAAGTGGAGTGTCTTGAAAAGAAGATTACATCATTTCCTTGATGTCAAAATGGATAAGCGAAGACGCACTTGAGTGCATTGATTTGCAAGATCACAGATGGCAACAATCGCATTATGAGCGACAAAATTTCTTCTTTTCTTCCATTTTTGTATTTTAATGTTTTAAGTGGCCAAATGATTATTTATGAGCGGCAGAAAACACAAAAAAATATGCATCAGACTTTGATCGACGCGCATTTCTATGAACATCATCTTGTGCCAGATTGGAACCGCTGAAAGGACAACCGTAACCTCGGGACAACTGGCAATCAAGGCCACAAAAATTACGCCATAAATGTCCCCAACAGCAATTTGCAGTAAGCGAGGCGAACGTGTGAGGATTACCTTGAAGGACGCATTTCTCGAAAATCATAAAACTACCACACAAACCTACACATGTATGTATATGTATGTATGTAGTTGCATACATAGCTTTTAAGCTTTTGTATTAAAATCAACAAAACGTCAGTCGGACAGTAAAATTGCATATAAGAACGTATGTGTGCATGTGGGTATATACAACCCTAAGCGATGGGGCAAAGACATAACTCAAATCATAAATTCAAGTGATCTCGCACGCCAAACTCAAAAACTGGATGACAGAAGAAACGAAAATGAAAGAGCGAAATGTCAGGCACGCCTTTTGTAATTTTGTGGGCAAAGGAAAGGTCGCGAATGGTGAGTCAACAACCGAGAATGAAGTGACAAAAATACACTTCTGCCTTGACAGCCATCATTTTTGGATCTTCAAAACTGTTCACAATAGTGTTGATGTTAGCAAGAAATGCGAGCACTTGAGCTCCTCAAAAGTAAAAAAAAGTAGTTATTTCTACTTGCCAGCTAAAAAATAAACAAATCGAAAAACGGAATTCCAGAATTGCTAGTAGCTTTTTCCACTTAGAGCGCAGTAGGTTTAGAACATCGCCGATCAATATGAAAGTATTCAGCTTTGTGGACTGCATTGATTTTGCAAAGGTCAGCCTGGTCATAGGTAACTCATCAGGAACCGTTTTACAATCAATGTGAGTCTCCTATGACACAGAATGAGGTCGCGCATTGAAGTCATCTGTATTTGAAGGAACTCTTTCCTGTCAGCAGGCGCATAAAATATATTTTACGACAACAGGCAGCAGTGGCTGCCATAATTTGCCGCAATTTGAGTTATTTGCCGAGATCGCCATCAGCAAGAAACGGACACATGGAGGGACGCGAGATGCCACGGCATGTACGATCGGAGAAGTCGTGTGAGAAATGGAGGTTTTTAATCGATCGTAAACAATTACGACTTACACGGGTGCAACAAATCAAGCAAGGAACGAAATTCATTTACGGCAATCAGCAGCATTCAATAAAAATGAAAAGAGCAATAAAATCACCAAAGGCAACGGCCAAGCAAGAAAAAAGGGAATAGGAAACGAACTTATTCGAATGAAGCAAGTGACCTCTGCTGAACCGCTGGACCGTGATGCTGTCACCAAAATATTCAAATTTGTTTTTATTGTATTCAACCCGGCCTGCCTGCCGCACGCATTTACACGCGTTGCGCATGTAAGCGGCGCGCGTTGCTGGCCGAAATGTCAAGTTGACACATTTACTTACATGCTAACATATGTACATATGTACGTATGTATGTTCATAATAACTCGCACTCATAAATTGAAGCTTGCAGCAGCATCTGTCACTTGTCTGGAGCAACAATGGCCCAACTTGACGTAAAAACGACAGTAGTTTGTTAATGTGTACAACAACAGCAACACGAGAAGCGACAAAAAATTCCAAAACACGCTCCTTTTATGTTAAGCGTTTTTTTAGTTTTTTTTTTGTTTTTTTTTTTACAAATACAACAAAGGTACATACATACGGTGAAAAAGTATACGACAAAGCTGTAAATGCCGAGGTAAGTGGCAGCAGTAGCTCAGCCTAAAAACCATAGTCCGATCCAACAACAAGCGCGCTCGTCAAGCGTCAACAACAATCGCCGGCGATAGTAACCAGCCAAACGAAGATGACACTTTTATCACAGGGAGCTCAATGACGGTCCGGCTGCTGGCGGAGTTTCTGCTTGTTTTTCTTTTTCGCTTTGTGACTTCAGCTACGACTTTGGCTGGGACTTGCTGAGTTTTGACTGTTGATGTTGGTTTGATGTTGATTTATTATCGGCGGCGATTGTATGCGATGATCATTAACATTTAGATTGGATTTTCTGTTAGTGTTAACTTGTATGTATGAATTCATGTTTTCTTTTTTATCTCGTCTTAGCCTCTTTTTAGCCGCTTAGCTCTTTTATTGTGCTGCTGGCTGTGTGTGTGCCTGGCTTAATGTTTATTCTATTTTCTAGGTAGCCAGGTTGCGACTGTTATAAAATCCTAATGAGCTTTCTTAGCACTCAATCGCTGTTTTCTCGCGCTCCACTGAGCATTTTTAAGATTCTTTGACAAAATCTTTAGCGGTCAAATATTTGACGTGAAAAAGCGTATAAAAAGACATTAACAAAATACAACAAGCCATTAAAAGCACCACCGATCGGATCACACATTGGTACGAGTGCATTGGTAATTATAAAGCCATAATGCATGGCATGCCTATGTGTGTGTGTGCGTTTACCTATGTATATATATATTTACATGCACATAAATTTGAAGGTAAGATACGCAAGACGTTAAAACCAGGTGACGGCAGAACCCTTTCAAGTCTGCCGCCAATTGGTAAGAATTTATTAAAACTATTGAGGCTGTGTTTTTGGTCTCCTAAATATACATGCGCCTATACATAGATACTTAAATAAAAACGGGAATAAACCAAATGCTACGAAAACTCGATTGATAGACGAAGTTTACAGATATCTGGATATTTCTTGTGCTTTCGCGCTTGTAAAAATAAAGTTGGGGGCCCTTGCCCACCACAGTCTCAATCCATCGCAACGCAAGACTCTGGAATTTCCTAGCGGAGCAGTTCCAACTCCAGCAGTAACGTCATCGGACACTCTAGGGTGACGGGGCTTCTAGCCCGCCTCCTGCCAACTTTGTCAATTTACAAGCAGCAGAAACAAGCGGCCTGTCGAGTGTTTACAGATTTTACGAGCCCATTAGAAAGATAAATTAAAAAACGCAAAAAATTAGAAGACAAAAAGTAGCTTAAAATGATCACAACGATCGCTGCTAGAGGAGAAACAAAGAGCTGTGGACAGCAAATACATGCATACATACACACATTCGTACATATGTACACATGTTTATTTGACTAGTACAACGCAATAACGACAATAAAATCAACAATAGCACCGAAGACGTAGAGAAGCGGCGAACTTGGCGCTTCGATTTTTGATTGCTATGGTTGTAGTTGTAAGCCGCTCCATCCTCCCTGCCTTTAGCTAATCTTCGTGCATGCACAAGTCGTGAAATCTCAACAAAGAGGACGATTTTTTAGTTCTTTTTTATTTTTCTGTTAGTTTTTGTGCTCTTCGCAAAGCGGCGAATAGATCTGGGCGGACTTGGCAGCAGAGTTGGCCGCCTTTTGATGTCATAAAATTTGAAGACCAGTAGTTGTAAAACCGAATTACCACGGTAGTGCAGGCGCTGAAAGGAGAGCGGCGAGCACTTTAGTGGACAAAAATCACAAAACATTTTTAATGACGGCCACAAATGCGATACTAGCGGGATACGACAAGCACTAAAAGCTAAAGCGGTCAACAGCGTCACCAAGTCGAGGGGGTGCGAGATGCGGCAGTAGAAGTGGCAACCTTAGCTCCGAGCGGTATCTGGTTGCAACAGTTGTCCCAAGTTGTGCTGCAGTTGCTCGTTGCTGGTTTCCCGTCCAATTTATAATTACATTTTACTGACATCATGCAGATAGATCATTTATAACTGCACATAAACGTAAGAAACGTACATGTACGTGTGTACATACTTACATATACGCTGATCGCTGGTCAATGTTGCCATATTTTGGGTCCCTTAATCGACTTCCTGACTTCAAATGAAGTCTCTGGCAGTTCATGTCATACAAAGTTGTTGAAATGATGTATGCAAATGCATACACACTCATACATATACACATACTTCTGCATTTGAAAATGCACGTTACATACATACATCTATGTACACGTAATTGGCATATTGGCAGTGATTGGTTTAATTGCGCCAAGCGCTGTCAATTGAGTTGCCATGACCCTACATTTCTGGGCCCATCCGATTGGCTGATTTGTATACGTATTTGTTCGCCTCGATTGCGTTTTCAATTAAAAAATATGAGCACCATCGGCGATGTCAGCTCATTCGCGGCTGCAAGATGTCGTCTATCATTTCGCAGTACGTAAGTTTCATTGGACGCTTGGCCACTTGGCCACTTGGCCACTTGGCCCCCACATTTCCAATGTGGCATTCTTGAGTATTTTCATAGTGCTTGCTTTATTTCCAGCATATTTCAGATTTATTGCCGTTGTTATACAGATTTTCTTATTATTATTGCTTCCATTTTTTTTTGCCAGTGTTGGCCTCGCTCTTTGTTGCTTTTAATAAAGGCATTTAATGTCGGTTTTTCTCACAGTTAAACTAAATTAATAATAAGAAACGCTGAAAACAAGATGATAAAATGTCGGCACGTCGCTCTGCTCATGTACAAACAATAAAGAAAAAATAGAATGAAAAAAATCAAAACTGCGCTTTTTAGTTTGGAAATGGATTTACGTCTATTTTGTGCGCCTCTGCGCGCCGTCCCGCTACACCGTTAACCATGCTTAGTCTGTTATAGTTTTATTTTATTTAATTTTTGTGAGTGTCTTTATTTGGCTTATTTTTCATAGTTGCTTGAAGTTATTAAAAACAAGGTCTTTTAGTGCTTTGGCTTGTCAAGTTGTTAATTATGGTATTTAAGTGGCCTGTTTGAACGCGCTTAACCCGGAGCACCCGGCGCTGGCGTTGTACTGCCATACAGCTGCTTGACCGTGCAAGCTATCGACTCTGATTTGCTCTTCTCACAACTCTCCATCCACTAAATTGGTTTCTTTTACTTTCACTGGCATTAAGTGGCTTAATCAGTCCTATGTCCAATTATTAATTTGTTAAATATTTTTAATTAACATTTAAGGTCGCTTCAAATGGGATAGTGACGTTGCATGGGCAGTTAGAATCAGATGCATTTTCAACATGAAAACAGTGATTTCTGGGGGCAATAAATGATTTATTTCATTTATTACAAAGTATTAAATATTGTAATGGTTCAGTAAGCATTGTCGTGAAATTGGTTTAAGCTCCTATTTTCCCAATAAACTTTGCATTCTTTCTCTGAAGGATCTGCGCAAAACTGTTGCATTAAGAAGAGAGTTTATTTCTTAAAAAACAAAAATTGCTTGCACTTTCAAAGGGAAGTGCTTTCTTTTGTACTTTTTCTATTGATTTTTCTGTCGATTTCTACTGCCGCCACTAGTGACTTCTCAAGCGGATGGTAACTTTCCTGGAGCAGCGAAATATTCCAGGTGAAAATTATAGATTCAAAGCACTCACATTTTTGATGGGAAATATTTTATGATAGTAACAATATAATAACATTTTTTATTTTTGTGTATTTTAGTAACAAAACTATTTATGCCGACGGTACAATCAAGCACTATCAAATGCATTTGCATCTGCCACTCTTAATATAGTGCATATGTACATACATATATGATATTAGAAGACATGCACAAAATGTGTTTGGATATCAAACTTGGCTTACCTTTTCGTAAAACAAAGAGAGTCGTTTCTAAAATTCCTTGGAACAAGCACTTTTAGCGGAATATTCTTTGCACGTTCTCAAAATTATGTTTCTTTTAGCTAATTTTCAATTTTGTTTTTTTAAAGATGAACTTCAGTTTTTGGTCAAAATTACAAATTTACAAGTTTAGGCTATGTTCTTTCTTGACTTCACAAAACATTTCAGTCTTTCATTTTTACGCGATTACATATTTATTAACTTTTTTTATTGTTACTGATATATATGTACATATGCATACATATTCATATTTTTTCGCTCCACTGTCAGTACTTTTATTAGTTGGACATATAACACAATTTATTCCTCCGATTTGTTGCCTTTCTTTCGCAAACCAACACACAAATTCTAGTTCTTATCCAAATTGTACCCGTCGTACTTTTTCTACTTCACTCCTGCACATATGTCATGTGTGTCCACTTCCTACAAAGTCGTGGGTGACACTGACTGAGACTGCCTCACTGGCTGTGGCACTTTTTGTCGCTGTGAGAATTCAACTTCTGCTATCGTCGCTTCTACAACGACAACTTCTTGTTCGTAGCGCCTCATACCAGCTCACCACCACCACCGGTCACATTGACACTAATACTAACACTAACACTTACTCTTACTCTTACACTACCACAAAAAACACACGCACGACCCGCTGTCACAGGCAACTACAGACCCAATAATACCAATACGCTCGCCCGCAGCTGGTACGAGTACAATGTTCTTGGTTGGCTTTTGCCAGCGCTGTCGTCTTGTTGTGCTCTACTGCGACGACGCTGCTTGGGGACACTTTACTGCGGCGCTCTCAGCCAAATTAGTTCGACAACAATGCTGTGTGAGACACCGACGATAAGGACAACTGCGCCACTCGATGAGTGGCAGCGAAACATACCCACAACACGACAAGTTCAGCCCAACTGTCTCTCAGTAGGCCTGTCGCACGGCAGTCATTCGAAATGGCCCAGCGCAGTAAGCAGCGACAGCGTTGTGCGATCGATCAGCACATTCTGCTATGAGAAGCTTACATATATTTTAGAATGACAAAAGAGACAATTGCTTGTATCTGTGTGTTTGTTGTTGTCTGATTTCAGCGTACAGCCATGGCTGAGTATGTGTAGAAGAGCGTTTGCTTGAGTGCGTGTTTGCGAGTGGTTGCGTGCTCAGTGACACTCAGGCGGCCACTTTGACTTTCATGTTGTTGCTTGGCTACATGTTACCTTTTCTTACAGTCCGCCTGTGAAACTGGTCAAAGGCTTGGGTGCTCACCTTAGCAGTAACAGCACGTGGTGGAAGGCAAGAACGTAGCTGGCATAGGAGAAGAGCATTGAAGAGCACAAAAAGTAAGCAGTGCTGTCAACTGTTTCACTTTAACCACCACTCACATCATGACGCATTCACTCACTCCTCTAGCCATATATAGTGAGGGGCTCTACCAAAAGAGCAAATGGAAAAGCGCATATATGCACACACATTCGTACGTACATATATGTGCAAACAAATGTGAACAAGCATAAGCATTGTCGGTAATGTAGTTTTCGTTTTAATGAGTATGTGATTATCTCTTGCGGATTTAACTCTTCACATGAATGTGCATATACATATGTAGCCACATACAAATTATTATCTCTAATAGCATACGTATTTATGCAAAATTTAGGCAAAATAATATAATAAGTATCGCTAATCCGCTAGCCCAAAACAAAATAACACTGCGCTTGCTACTTACTACGGCACTAATATTTTGTTTCCCATAGCAATACTGGCAGTGTCTGAATAATTCTCTTCAGATAAGATTTGCAGTCTCTTCATTCTCCAATGCAATGATACAAATGTTTGTATGAAATGCATATATACATACATATGAACATATGTTTACAATAATAAGCATGCTAAGCTATGTACAATCATATATGTATGTACATTAAGATTATATGTCCATTGAAATCAACCCATACACAGCTCAACGCATGCCATTTTTGGTTTATCTCTTCTATTTATTTATTTTGTATCTATATGTGTGGTTGCATGTGCTTTAGTATTATTCTGTCGTTTATATATAACTATGTAGGACGACACAAATTTCAAGCAACGCACCCGCTTATCCGTTCGTCCAAATATATGGGTATTTACCAACCAGTCCCACCGACTACCAACAACAACTGCGCCCACACCACTAATGCCCACATACGCAACCGCTATGCCTCTATCGTTCTGCACCTCTCTCACATACACTTCTTCATTCAGAGCTACTATTAGTCCTATTCATTCGCACAGTGTCGCATGTTTCCGCGCTGGACCATATTCGGTTGACATGCGACGCTGGTGACCGTCGCATTGTGCTTTGGTGTTGTTGCTTTTTGCTATTGCTGCAGACGACTCCCAGACCCCCACCCGAAATGGGATCAAAACAACAATAGTTATGCTCATTTCCTTCGTGTTGTTCTCAGCACACCCATTCGTTTAACTCGGGCTATCTATCGTTGATTGGAGAGCGGCTGCCCTCTTCATTGCTCATAATTTCTTTGTTTTTGTCTTTCTGTTGGTTGGTGTGTGTTGAGCACTGAGTGTCCACCATTTGCGCCTTTGCGTGTGACAGAGGTGAAGCGAGTTGACTTTTCCGTTTTCACATTCGTACGAATGAAACGTCAATTCCCATTCACTTCTCGCTGCAAAGTAGCCGTCAGCGTCGCTGTCGTGTTGTTGTGAATTTCGCTCTCTGTAAACGTACGACAGTTTACCGAACGACACCAGCGTCGCCGTCTCGGTCGACGCTAATGTAAGCGTCATTGTGGCTGCTATTGTCGCTTACTGCTTGGTTTTGTTTGGTTCAGCTCGTTTTTTGTATTTTACCCTGAATGTTGGCGCTGGTTAGCTTAGTACTGTATGGCTTCGTTACATTTTGCTTTGGCTTTGCCTTTGCCATAGCCGTTGTCGTTGTCGTTGAGTTGTTGTTATTGCTCTTTGCTTTAACTTCGTAAATACATAGGGTTATTGTTGTTGGTGGTGATTTTTTCTTCTCGTTTAAATTTTGTCATTTGTTGTGTCTCCTTGGTTTGAATGTCTCTTTCACTCGAAGGCATTTTCTAATGGCTGCCACTCGCTACTTCTCCCTCTGCCGCAAGCGAATCTTGGCTTTAGCTTTGATTTCAGGCGACATTTTAATATGGGGGCGAGCACCAATGCACCAATGACATTGCAGATCTGGTGACAAAGGCATTATTGCTATTCGTGACCGACCGATGCTGGGAAGAGAATGAAGGCAATGCTCAATGTGACTGTTACGAAGCCATCCACAAGCGAGGGTGGGAGTGAGGTTCTTCGTCCCATTACAATGGCCTATGCTATGTATTTACTTAGTTGAATGGATCATTTGTACATGTGTACTTATGTACGTACATATGTATGTGCATATGCAGGCAAAGAGAACTCATATTAACGTGTAGATTTGGGAGGTCATAACAAGGGATGTAGAGAAGAAGAGCTGCTGAGCACAGTGTGCACACTATTTAGATATGTGTGGGAGATCTAAATTGAAGCCGATTTAAGATCTTGGATGTTTTAGACGTATTTTACTCACATAAACTGTAATACATAATGGTTATTTCTTAACTTTTTAAATGAAAATAATTTTATCTGAAAATTCACACAGATCAGTCTTGTGTGCAGTTTTGTAGTTTACTAGATGACAAAATGTATGATAAATAAGTAAATACATGCAACTAAAATCATTGAAATGATACCATCATTTTCTAACATGCATTGCACATTCATATTTCTGCGATTCGAAAATAATATATTGATGTATTTTTTACCACATAACCACCCAAAACACATACCTAGAGGCATTCGAACGAATGATAGAGGAGAAACGGAATTGCTTGCCGTCGGGGTCTTCCCTCTAAGCGTCACTGACACATCTGCCCAAATACTACGGAGCCCACGTCAAACGTCCGAACGTTTATAGAAGTAGTTGCTATCGATAGCAGATTCTGAACTCAATTTCAAAAAAGAGGAACACTTGCTTTCGTATATGTACCAGTACAACTTCCACTCTCTGATCATTTCAAGTGGCTTCCAACATTTCCATAGAGGAATTAAGAAAGCACCAAATGAAGATTAGTGAAAAAATACTGATTGGGGAGACATAAATATTTACACGTTTACATGCTTGTAAAGGGTTTTTCAGTAAGAGCGCTTCAACTTTTGAACTTTTTTGAATAAAACACAAACGGTTTGACTTTTTTAACTAATTTTTTTTTTATTATCGAGTTTGAACATATACATTTAAGTATGAAATTCGATTTCTTTTGCATGACCACCGCGTGCACGTTTTACGAAGTCCAATCGTTGAACCCAATTTTCGACCACTCTTTGGCATAAATCGGCCGAAATTCCAGCAATTTCGCGTTCAATATTGGCTCTGAGCTCACAAATCGTCGCCGGCTTGTTACTGTAGACCAATGACTTCACATAACCCCAAAACGGGACGGCATGTTAAATGGACCGTAAAATGGCCGTAATGCTCTTAAAGTAGCAGCAACAGAACGATTATTTTCATAAAAAATTTGCACAATTTGCAATCGTTGCTCAAGTGTGTAGCGTTCCATGATGAAATGTATACTAATGAAGTTTACAAATGACAAGCGAAAAATAAAAAATATTGCGTCGTTCGCCCTCCCTATCGGAAAAAAGTTGAAGCGCACCTATTGAATAACCCTATACATACATCCTTATGTAAGTGCAAGTAGTAATTATGCGTTGGGCAGTTACTGCCAACATAATAAAAGAAACAGATGTACACTTACTCCACCACGTCTGATGCTCTCCGCTCTGTGCGTCACCGTTCATTGCGTACTTTGTTCGTTGCAAAATTTAAGTTGTGGCAGAACTTTTCCCGTCAAGTTGTCTGCTCAGCTCTTCAGTTGCAGCTTCGCTATATTTAATTAAACTACTTTGCAGTTTCGTGCTAAATAAACGCCGTCCATTCACCGCAAAGTTACTCGCAGCCACGAGGAATGCCTAGCCGCGACGAAAGAGGCCACTTTCAGCAGTGAATATGTTTGTGTGTGTGTGTGGTGCAGCGTGTCTACTGAACTTTATGATGTTTTGTCCAAAAGTAAACACAAGCTTACGTACGCACACCCACACCCATATCAGATTTTTTATTAGTCATTGAGGGCGATGATGGATTTAAAGGGAATTGTGTATTCGCGGGCTGTGCTTTATACAAAAACTCACTTTCGCTTTCATTCGCTACTGCTCGAGGTTGGGAATCTCCTATTTGCACTGAAACTCCTGAATACAGCCAAGTAACTTCCTTTGAAATTTATCAAAAAATTAGGTCCAGTGCCATTGAATAGTAAACTTATTTAGGAGCCGTAAGTTTGCCTGGGCATGCATGTGGTCTTCGAGGTATGAGCTTCCCTCACGGCGAAGAGTTTGAAAGGTTGCCTTCAGTTAATTTTAGCAGGACGGAGGCACTATCAGTGTCGGGTTTCCTCGACTTATTTAGTCCCATGAATTAATTGGAAAGGGATGTATAGCTCAATCTTCATGAAGAGCAAACATGGATGTATATACGAAAGTATCTCTTAAAAAGGTTTGCTGGTCTCGAAATCTATAGTAAATATTTTTGTATTTTTTTTTTTTTTTTTTGTTTCTTTGTTTGGTGAGTTCAAAATGCCTTCATACACTGTCCTCCTCATCTTCTGGGGAGACTCACTTCCCGAGACTACTTTCCCATAAAATGAACCAGTTCTATTCACCCACGTCTAGGTCCACCCTTTTTTGTAGCCAGCTGCATGCTATAGGCTCGTCTTCCTATGTCTCTGCCAGTAAGGCTTCGCTTTGTAGTATGCCGAGGTCTATCTATTTTCCCCTAAAACATCTTCAATGCATCTTGTAACCGCATTCCAGTGGTCCGCGCGTTCAAACATTTTGTTCATGGAAAATAGAATTCTGAGCCAGAACGGGAACTAGTCAGGGTTTCTCAAATGAGCCTGCACCACTAACTTAATGGTGGGGTTTGATGACGGGAGCGCTGCAGTATTAGCCCGGGACTTTGTTTCCTAAAATCTCAGAATACTACAGTAACCAGGCGTCTTCTGACATTAGCATCTCCTGGGATACCAGTTTCCGGGAAGTGCCTGAGCTAATCTCGGAGGCAGTGAGCTGCCTTATTTGTAATTGCAAGGGTAGTGTTGGGCATTGCCAGGTTAACGCCAGTCAAACACTTTGCCTTGAAGTAGCAGACCCACCCCCCACGTGAATACATTGGCCACCATAACTTCGACTGAAACCCTGAAAAATATAGAGCTATTGTAATAAACTTTCCCATAAACTTGGTTTTCTCGAAAAGTCCAGCAGAAAAAGAATACCGGCTTGGGTAGTGGGTTGACCCAATACACCGAATTTGAACATAATGTTCTGGATGGTGACTGAAGAGACACTGAAAGTTTCTCTTTATCTCCTTTTTTGGCAACTTTAAGTCAATCTAGGCGGCCGCCATAGCCGAATGGGTTGCTAGGTGACTACCATTCGGGTGTGAGTAGAATCGAATATCCGTGCATAGAACAGCAAAATGATAGAAAAAGTTTTTTAGCGGTCGCCCCTCGACAGGCAATGAAAAACCTCCGATTGTATTTCTACCATGAAAAAGCTCTTCATAAAACCATTTGCCGTTCGAAGTCGGCTTAAAACTGTAGGTCCCTCTGTATTATTTCTACCTTCCACTTCATGTGCTCAGATGTTAGAATGTGTTAGATGTGGATTGTGAGAGTGTGCTCTCTGATCAAATTATCATCAAAATCATTTTCTCGCCACTCCTTAGGTATTTCTTAGTGGACTTCTTTCGCACGGAAATAAGCGAGTACTACAACATCAAAATTTACGCTGATGATGCCTGAGCGCTTATGGCAGGAAGATCTTTTAAGACAATATGTGCCGAAACCCAGCCAATAATGGATATAGGTTGATCCATGGT
This sequence comes from Anastrepha ludens, assembly GCF_028408465.1. Taxonomy (NCBI): domain Eukaryota; kingdom Metazoa; phylum Arthropoda; class Insecta; order Diptera; family Tephritidae; genus Anastrepha; species Anastrepha ludens. The sequence continues at coordinate 2,267,469 of NC_071499.1, read as the reverse complement.
AAGCCTACTATAGGATTATTATCTCTTATTAGGTTCAAAAACCACTGCTGAAGTATGCCTGAGTACCAATAAGATTTCCCTCATCTTTCCGCACTACTCAACTCAACTCAACCATCTATCCACCTATATTTGTTCTTGTTCATATGTATGCATGCACATACACTTCTGTGTCGATCACTGTCCCATCATTCTGCTCTTCAATATTTTCAATCTTTCTACGCATACCCTTTTGCTTTGTTCCAGATTTTATCATTAATCAAATATTATCTTTACCTGCAGCAACTCACCCACTTTTGCAGCCCGCCTTTGCCGCTCTCCCAGAATTCAGTTCACTCAGCGTTTATGTATTGCTGGATTTCAATTTAAATTGTGCATTTTTTCTCTGTGAATTTTTCTCCAACACTTTTACGCAGTACGCGTACGCTCTATCCTCACGCTTACTTTCGAACGCATACGCGCACGCATTCGTTTGTTATTTTCGTTTTGATTCAAGTCAATTTTAAATTTTTGCCTCATTTTTTGTTGAACTATTAATCATTTCTTTTACGTTCAAATGCCAAAAAATGGCCTGCGGATTGGTACTTTCTTACATATTCGATTTGGTGTCAATAAATTGTTTCACTTTGATTCCCTTTTCCCAAGCCAACTTCATAAATGCCAACCGGGGTGATATTAAAAGTTCATTAATAAAAAATAAAAAGTCAAGAAATACAATAAAAAAGATAAAAGATATATCAACGCGTATTGTGTACTGGAAATGAATGCATTTACGCGATTCGAAACACCAGACAGATATGCGTCAATTTTCAACTGCAGAGATAATGTGTCCATTATACAATTTTACACCGACTGACCCTGCGAACACAATCCCATGGACATAAGTACGCTGTTATGAGATCATTAAGTGGACTGCAATAGTAAATGGTTATTATCATCATTTACATATTTTTTGAGAGCAAACTTTCCGTTGGGCAAATTTAGTAACCGATGGGTTGGGCCTGTTTAGGACTAAACTAAAATCGTTGTGCATGGAAATATTTCCTATTAATTACTATGATATGCATGTATATTAACGGGATCACCTACAGGGCTTAGTAGTATAAGCAGACGATTTGAAAATGCTTGCCAGAATAAGAAACTCAGAGGTTTGTTAGATAACATAGGGACAAAGAAGCCAAGCGAGTGGGTCTGGTGGTGAACGAGGGCAAACGAAGTACCTCTTGTCATCAAACAAACAGTCGACGCACTCGCGTATCGGCACCCACGTCACTGTTGACAGTTATAATTTCGACGTTGTAAAATACTTCGTATATTTAGGAACTAGCATTAAAACCGATAATAATATCAGCCCTGAAATCCAACGGAGAATCTCTCGTGCCAACAAGTGCTACTTCGAACTAAGTGGGAAATTGAGTAGTAAAGTCCTCTCTCGAAGAACAAAACTAACACTTTATAAGGCTCTCATCATGCCCATCCTAAAGTATAACGCGATGACAACATCCAATGAGGCATCACTTGGAGTGTGTGAGGGGAAAATTTTTGGATCTGTGTACGTTAGAAACGGCGAGTTTCGCAGGAGATGGAACGAAGCTCTATCGATTGCGTTGGCTGGATCAGGTCGACCGAATAGGTGCAAATGCTCCGGCTCTGAAAATATTCGATGCGGTCGAGCTGGCCGTAACAGAGGAAGAAGAAGGTCTCCTCTGCGTTTGAAAGATCAGCTGGAGAAGGACTTGTGTTCCCTTGACGACTGGCGTGTTTTGTTAAACTCGGCCAAAATCGCTTAAGCGGTTATCGCGCCAATCAAGCAGTAGAAGAAACTCAGAGGATGTGCTTAGGCTCCAGGCTAATTGGTATATATTATTTTCATTTATCTCTTTACATTTCAGAAAATGTTTTGAAGTCACTTCCACTAAATCTCGTGATATTCTACAATTATCATATAAATCTCTAAGCATGTCCTGCAATTTGTGGATGAGATGGAGTAATTTTAGACTCTAATGTTTCTTTCTCAAGTCACATACATTTTATTATCTCAAAAACATACTCTTTTTGTTAGTGGTAATATTTCAAACTTATCAAACCCTTACATTATTAAATTATAATACCCTTTATCGCGTTTGTTCGGTCTAGGCTGCAATACCCTTTGTTGAATTGGAGACTTTATCACAATTTCCATAAGATTTCATATTCAATAAGTTTTGCGGTTCGATAAAAGAGTTTTTTTTTGTTATGTTGGTACACTAGCTAGCAATGGAACAAAAACACATTCGAGTTTGCAAAAGAAAAAAAATATTTTTCATCAGGGACAGCATTTCACAAAACCATTTTGACAATGGCTAAAATCCATGAATTAAAATTCGAATTAATGGAGCATCCACCGTATTCCCCAGATTTGATCCCTGAAACTTCCATCTTTTTCCATACCTAATCAAATTCATGCGTTTTTATCAAATGATGAGGTCATAACAGCTGTGGAAGCGTATTTTTTAGCCCTTCCTGATTCTCACTTCAGGAATTCATAAATTGGAATATCGTTGGAAGAAGTGTATTGATGTTCAGGGAGACTATATTGAATAGCACAGTGTATTTGAAACTATAAAACCGTGTTTTTCTTATCGAGCCGCAAAACTTACAGAAGAACCTAGTATAAGGTCCAAGAAGTCAAGAATGAAGTACGCTTCGGGAGCAATATATCATAGTTGATATGATAACGAAAAGTAAAATTTGGTATCCAAGTAATACTTAATCATTACTTGAATTTAAATTCATTGACGGTTTGGAAGTTGCAACCAATATGACAAGAGTTAAACTTCGAAATTATGATTCAAATTTTTTTACTTCAATGTTTTTTTTTCAATTAATTCAAAAACAAAAATAATTAAATTCATTTGAAGACTAAACATAACAACTTAGTCCATTGTGAGATCTAATCCATCTATCACTGCTGATTGGACCAGTTTTGCTGAACATTCGATCAGATTCCGTAATGTTGCCGGGACACAAATCCCACTTCTTGGGATCAATCAAGAAGTTCTCCATACTCAAAGCCGCCTACACCAATGAAAATAGAACCAAAGAAATTATTCTTTGAAATCCTTTCTATTTAAATTTTAAGCATTTTGCTTTTCGAAAAATTAAGTTATAAAGCCAATGCTTTACGCTTCTTCTTCTTCTGGATTGGCACAGTAACCGCTTACACGATTTTGGCCGAGTTTAACAAATCGCAACTGTCGTTTCTTTCTCGTGCTAACCGGCGCTAATTGGACACACTAAGTGAACCCAAGTTCTTCTCCATCTGATCTTTTCAACGCAGATGAGGCCTTCCTCTTCCTCGGCTACCACCAACTGGTGTCGCATCGCATCCTTTCAGAGCCGGAGTGCTTGTATTCGCTGGATCTTTATTCGCTGCGCTAGGGCTATGACGCCGTAAAATTCATACAGCTCATGCACAATAAAAGTTCCCTGTAAAATGTCTAAATAAACCAGATTAGTCCCGGTAAAAAATGTTGTCATACTTTTCGCGACTAGTCTTCTTTATAACATCCAAATGCCCGTTTCTCTCAGTGTAAGATGGATTTTCTAAACTGTGATCAATGCCCAAAGTATTTAGTACACCGTCGCTAAAATCATTACTACTTTGTGACTGGAAAATTTCAAATTTCCTATTGTTTTGCTTATCTTTGTGAAAGAAAACTCGTTAAGCCAGCGACGGGCTATGGGACAGTCGCTTAGCCAAAACAATAAAACGGAAGGGTTAAATGGTAATTTCCTGAAGGATAGCGAATCATGGACTGGTCACGGAGCAAAATAAACAAAATATTTAGTAACTCAAACTTATTTACATACAAATAAGTTTAACCCTTTCGTTTTGTTTTCGATACAGGTGATGTTTAATTTCCTAAATTTAAATTGTCACCAAGACGCAGGTCACCCTCGTTTTTTCTTCTCCGGGGTCACAATGAAAGGTTTAAGTAGAATTTCCGAGATTTTTGAGTTAACTGCCTGTTTATAAGAACACTAAGAACAAGGACATGCATAAATACATATTTCCTCGTTTAACCCTTTCACTTTGTAGCAGGAATTTAGAAAAATTCAGCATTAATATTACTGTTTATTCTAATGTAGACATTGAGTCTAACAAAGCATCGCACAAAATGTTTACACACTGCTTTGCACAACAACAATGCAGCATAATGAAAATGGCCAGGACCCGGCACTGTATTGGCAGACCACACAAATTGCTTTGGCATACGGCAATACGGCAGCCTAAGCAGGTATCACGCGGAGGCTATGAGTGAAAGCAAACAATGGCTTAGTAATAAAAATAGTTCATATTCGAAAGACAATGGCGAGCCAGGTTGAGAGTACGAGAATACATACAACAAAAACATAATAAACCTTTTTAAAGGTGAGAGGAGTGCCACGACTTGCGTGTCCTGAAAATGTAGCATGAGATACAAATAATTACAAAAACAACCAAAACGAAAAGAATATGATTGCATACGATAAATCTCCTTCATGCATCCAACCGACATTGCCATCAGTTAGAACCTAATTATGTGATAGAATTAATACGATGCGCTGGGACACCCGCCAAATGTGTCCTTTTGTCCGCTCATCCGCCCATCGGGTAACGCCTACTTGTTATTACGCTTCGATTCCATAGAATCAAGGCAATAAATCGAAAATCGAGTGGCGCGTTGGCTCTGAGATTCTTTGTAGCTGCATTGTCCTGCGGTTTTTGCTGTCAAAATGCGTAAAAGATTTTGATACCGCCTGCCTTTGTGGAAAATCGAATAATCCATTGAAGGCGATTGGAGGCGATAATGACATTTTCTCGTGACTATGTTGATTTCACGTTTAAAGAGCATCAGACCTTACAAAGAAATAACGACATAGAATTTAAGTTGAAATAAATGGTACGCCAACCCACTAACCTTATTACTTGGACAGACATACATGTAAATCTCAATCTCGCTATTAAAAATTAAAATTTACCACTCCTTTCCTTTAACAAATCACCCAGGAAGTAGTAAATAAAGTTTGGTTTTCCTCGAATCCCAAGTAGCATATGATTAGGCAACACTGCACTATTTTCGCTTTGACAAATTGTTATGTTATTGCATTGTCTTTCAAAACCTCTCGTCTGCAAGTAGGCAAAACATAATAAAAAATATCCCTACTTGCTGTTGGAAGCACTGGCGTAAGCGTGTCGGCTATGAGTTAAGCGGAACTGGTGCTGATCAGTAGGAGCAAACAGGAAGAAAAGCTGTCAATATCAAATGGTGGCCACGATATAGAATCCCTTGGCGTGTACACTGATTCTAGATTAAAATTCAGGGAACATCTTACAGCTGTTAGTGTGAAGGCGACAAAGGTTAACAACCAAACATAAGAGGGCCACAGTGCGCCAGGAGAGAAACTCTTTCCCCAGTGACAAACTCTTTGATGCTGTACGCCTCTCCAATCTGGGCTGGAGTAGAAAAGTGTAATTTTTAAGTAGTACTGCAGGTCAATAGAACAAGTGCGTTGAGGACCGCATGTGCCTATAGGACGGCGTCAGACGATGCAATCTGCGTCATAGCTAGCAAAATGCCTTTAAACATTCGGACAAATGAACAGAAGAGGTCGTACTGTTAACAAGACACCAAGTTGACAGAGGAGCTCAAACAAGCAGAATGTTCTACCTAGTTAGCTGAATGGCAATTAAAATGGGACCAGTCACTAAAAGGCCAGTGGACGTATAAGTAGATCCCACGGATTGATTGATTTTTTTCCTGCTTTTAAGTGGAACGGATGCTTCCAAAAATATCTGCATCACCCTGCTAGTCCTTATTACCCAGAGTGCTTAGACGAAGAGGAGACTTCCCAACATGTGGCCTCTTATTGCAGCAGGTTCCCCACAAATGCTTGAGTCGGATGAAAAATTGAGGGCGATGCACGCTTCTTCAACACGAATTATCGTGGAACTTTGCAACATTGATTCGAGGCGAAGGAATGATGCTAGAGCAGCAGCAAGAACCAGTGTCGTAGAAATAAAATGCAGCAAAACGAACAGTAAATTAATGTAGCTGATTATTGATCTTATTGCTCATGATGGCCTCCAGGCATAATTACCAAATCGGCATCCTTGTAGGATGAAGTGGCGCTAAAGTGCCACACTGACTACGGCTTGCGATGGCTCTTACACCTCGTGAAAAAAGCAAAGAAAATAAGCTAAGCGGATTAAACACAGTTGATTGAAATCGCTTTCACATAAAAATTTTCGCGTGGTGAGCTGTGGAGTTCTCCAGCGAGTAGAGAAATAATGCATCGAAATCAGCTAATAAAATATTTCAACGCCATTTAACTCATCAGTTCGTATCTTTTTGGTCGATCGCGTGCAGTCAGCATAGGCAAGGCAATGTCTGAGAAGGAGTCCCTCAATATCTATGAGTGACTCCCATGGGTCGATTCCTTGATTTGTGTATTGACAATCTACCTGAGGTGCTGAAGCACAATAAAATTAAGATATACGCTGATGATGATCAACTGCACTTCAGCTCCGCTTTTCACTCATTAAATCTTTGCATACATAACTTCAACAGGAACTTAGACTTAGTTAACGAGTGGACAAGTAACAATGGTCGGGTCTTGACTCCAAATACGTTGCAATGTATTGGTATCTGTAAAAAACATCAATGCTTATGGCAAATTTTTATTAAACAGATCGGTGATACCGTAGGTCGATGAGGCTAAAAACCTAACTGTACGATGCAATAGACGTGGGATAATCATATCTATAGTACAATTGCTAAAGCATACGGAATGCTGAGATCTTTATGGTTAACACCTAATAGTATGATCAAATCTCTCTAGGGGCTCGCAAATAACCTCGATATCACTCGACGATAGTTCGAAGTTCAAGGGCCTTATAAAGCTTCAAAAAATCATAGTCTCTGAGGAGCATGCGTCTTCAAATTACTCAATCGTCACGAAAACATGTTTGTAGACATAATTCGAATTAAATTTTTGTTAGGTATTATTAACTATGCATTCATATAACAGAAAAAAGCGTGTGTCCATAAACACTTTGTTCTCTTATTACTTATTTTAAAACTTAACATCGAATTTCGAGAGCGAGTTACTGCCATAATTTTTTGAAATCTCAGTAAACGTCGTTTACGGTTTTCCTCCAACTGTTTATTACTAAAGGGTTTTCCAATAAGAGGTGATATTTTGAAGTTCTCCCGTAAAAGATCAATGGTTTCGTTGCTTGTGTGGCACGTAGCGTCGTCTTGTTGAAAATAAAAGTTCTCCAGATAAATACCAATCAATTCCGGCCATAAAAAATCGTTAATCGTCTCTCGATAGCGCAACCCATTCACCGTAACTGTTGCTCCAGCTTCATTTTCGAAAATGTAAGGTCCAAAGACTCCGCCGAACCATAAATCGCACAAAACAGTCACACGTTGAGGAAAGAGAGGCTTTTCAACAATAACTCTTGGATTTTCTGAGCCCCAGATCCGACAATTTTGCTTGTTGACGAAGCCACCGAGGTGGAAATGGGCCTCATCACTCAAGATGATTTTTCGATGGAATTCCGGATCATTTTCATGCATTTCAACCACCCAATCAGCAAAGACACGACGTTGTTGATGACTGGCCGGCTTGAGTTCTTGTGTTAACTAGAATTTATTAGCCCCAAATATTTATGCAAAATACGATGTAATGACGTTTGTGGAATGCCTAATTCCAAAGAACGACGAGAAATGGACAAACCTGGGTTTTCTTCAACACTTTCGGCTCCAACAGCAATATTTTCGATTTTCGGCTGTTCTTGAGCGACGTGCACGGGTTTTATTATTCACATCACTAACTTGTATCAACTGCTCGAATTTTTTCACCAATTTCTGTATTGCGGTCCGACAAGGTGCTTCACGATGACCCAAAAGTGTTCGACTCTTACGAACCGGCTCTGCCAAATTTTCACCATTTTTATAGTGAATTTTAAAAATTTCATCAATTTCAACAATTTGCGTTGTTTAAGCGTGTATCGTTCCATTTTTATTAATGGCGTAGTTTTTACTTGTCAAAAAATGACAGCTTCAAAAATGGCATCTATTGAAATAGCGGGCTATTCAAAATAACACCTGTTATTGGAAAACCCTTTAGTAGCCGATTGCGTATTTAAATTAGATATTCCTTCTCTTTGTCGGTTCTTCATATCGTTATAATAATTAAACAAACCAAAAACTCTAAAATATTCCACCGAACCAATTTCTATGAAGAAAAAGCTTTCAAAGCAGTCTTGGCAGCTGGTTGTCAATTTTGGAGGTAATCTGTCTATGTGAACGGGTAGATTAATTTTGTGGATTTATTGCTAATTACTGCATATGTGAACGTACCTTTAAGCTCAGGGCTACTAAAACTTGCCCTTTCAAATGGCAAAATGGCAGTAAAAGATAATTTTTACTATTTAAGGCCGGCGGGCCAATTAGATGTCCTAAATTCAGTAGTTTTCGCGAAGCGTTGTAGGATGAGAAAAAAAAACAATTAGCCAAATGAAGTTTTGGGGATAGTTTAATATATATTTGAACTAAAAAAAAAAATTTGTACAATCTCCAACAATATATTGTAAGCCGAGTTATCAATAGATTCCCAGAGCGCCTGTATCCAACTTCTGTACAAGATACAACTTGCAATTTTCATCTGAAAACAAAAAAAAAAAGATTATTAATTTTGATGTAATTATCTTCGATGTGAACTAAGAAACACGTAAAATTCGAGTTTTTGGGGAAGGTAGAAAAAAAAGTGGTTTTTCAAGGAAAAAAAAACTCTTCAACTGGGTAAAAAAGTCGCTGAAAAAAGTTGTTGGATGTTTTTTAGTTCACATAGAAGTTCACATTACATCAAAATTAATAATCTTTTTTTTTTTTTGTTTTCAGATGAAAATTGCAAGTTGTATCTTGTACAGAAGTTGGATACAGGCGCTCTGGGAATCTATTGATAACTCGGCTTACAATATATTGTTGGAGATTGTACAAATTTTTTTTTTTTTAGTTCAAATATATATTAAACTATCCCCAAAACTTCATTTGGCTAATTGTTTTTTTTCTCATCCTACAACGCTTCGCGAAAACTACTGAATTTAGGACATCTAATTGGCCCGCCGGCCTTAATCCGCGTCATTTGTCTCTACTCTACTTCGCCAAAAATCTTGTATTACTATTTCATTTTCTTCAAATCTTACCCCACATGAATAATGTAATTTAATTTTAATTTAATAAATTTTACATGTTAAGTTCAAATTGTATCAATTTTTAATTTTTTATGCATTAATTGTCATCACATCAGGATCTATAACCTGTGGTTGAAATACAAGCTGTGGTTGCTGTGTTAGACTAAATAAATAAATAAAATAAATAAATATAATGAAGCAAATTGTCATATATAAAATTTGTATAATTTGAAACCGTTATAAGTCTCTAAGTATGAGCAATAGTGTGGAAATTAGATCACATATTGCTTAGTAACGGTTCTTATAGTTCATTGCATATGCAACACGCCTCAGGGTTAGCCGCCATTTAAATCACAGTTGAAGGGGTAGTTAACCGCATATAACTACCCGTTAATATTCCCTCGTGCTGATGTGTGTGAGCGCGTTTATTATTTTAATAGTTGAAAAATTAACCTACCCCAAATGATAATAACCACATAATAAATTAAGGGAGCTAGCACACACACATACTTATGGGTAGGTATGCGCTTGTATGTACTGATTTATGCAGAAACTTATTACACGCCACGTGTATGCAAATCAAATACACACAGACATACAATTCCTATAAATATGTATACTTATATGTAATTTTACATGCATTATGACTTTTAATGGACACCACTGAGTCGTACAATGATTTTGAAAATATCCTGCTTCCCACCAGTTTTGGTAAGCCGACAATGTAGGACTTCAGGGGTGACTCCAAACTGTGCGGTCACTATTTTGAAGTAACCAATGCCATTGTTTTTCGTTGCCAGCACAAAAGAAGCCTTACAAAATGACTAATTTTAATTTAAAAATACTCGTACGTTTTTGATTACCTTAAAATCAATTAAAAATTTTATGGTTTAATGAGTTGAATGTTGCCGCGCAACTCACAAAAAGTTCGAACATCTACAAACCGACGCTGACGTCAGTGGCGGAAAAACTTTCGGCGACATATGGCAAATGAGCCCTGCAGTAAGAATTATAAACAGCAGCACAGCCTCAGTGGTAATTGCTCCTCACAGCGGATGAACAGCAGTAGCAACAGTGTGGGCGGGGGCAATGTTTTCATTGTTTAACAATTAAATTGCTGGAAAAGGCGAAAAGCAAAGATGAACATCATTAAAGGAGCAAGTGGCATGCCTCATGAAACGTGGTAGGTATGTATGTATGTATGCAGTTACGGTACCAAGTGAAAAAGACGCCATCGTTGCCTTCGCAGCCTACCTTCCCCATCGCTGCGCAGAGCAGGTTTGCCCTGTTTTGACTTGGTTTGGTTTCTTGGCTAAAAATACGCGCAAATGACGCCCCACGGTAATAGGTCGCAGACAAAAACATGAACATAAAGCTCACTGGCAACAACCACAGCAACAGAAACAACGACCTGACGAACTTTGTACACAACAAGAATAAACAAAACCAAAAGTGAAACAGCCGCCAAAGTGTGCGGTTGCTGGATCTCTGAAGTTTTCAAACATTTGTGTTTCTACAAACATCCGCCCGCCCTCCGCCTACGAAACCGTACTCCAAGAGCGGGAGAGGGAGAGGGAACGGGTTAGGAATAGTACACGCCAGAAGTCTCATTATGTCTGAGTCTACTTCAAGCAGTCATCGGCTCCGGTCTCATACTAATTAATTCCCAAAAGGGAGTCAATAACGATGAAGTTCAGTCGCAAGCCACGCACACACACACAACCGAAGTTGTTATTTAAGTGGCAGATTCAGGGAGCAGGGACGTGTGTAAGTGGAAGGTCTGAGCTACTGCAGAATGCAACATTTAATTCATTCCACGTAGAGACGACAATTTTCCTGAGCGATGCTGCTGCGCTGCTGTGCTGCTGTTGTCCAACTTCAGGATATTGGCTCTTCCGATGTGGCCCGGGCATTGTGATTTGCTTACTCAGCAATAGTCGGGCTGTCCTTTTGCTATCTAATAATTTTATTTAATATAAGCGTATATTTCATTCCCATCTGCCTCAGGCAACGTTCATTTACTCATTGTCTCTTAACCCTTTAGACCCATCGCCGTCTTTGTGTTTACTCTTGTTATACCGTAAAATTCTTAGCGCAAATATTTTGCTATTGTAACTTCAATCGTTTTTTTTTTTTGTTTGGCTTTTGGTTTTGGGCTTCGCATACCTATTTGCCGTTTCACGTAATAGGGGTGCCCTAAACTTCAGTAAATTTTCGTGGTGAGCTAAAGACTTGAATAAATGTGAATTCAAAAATTAGAAAAAGTGACTTTATTTAATAACTTAAAAATCAAGAGATCAAGATTTGAATTGATATTGGCTGGCGTAAGATAACGACGGTTACGTAGTCGAGTGGGTTTTCGCATGACTATCATTTGGGTAGTCTCAAGTTCGAGGTGCACTGCGGCCGCCTTTAATCAGACAATAATAACCCTTCGAGTTGTTGCTGCAGACATACCAAAGTTTAGTTCACTTTAGCTTCTGCCTAGAAGCTTATCTGACTTATATATTTCAATAATCCTTAACCCGGCGGCCACCGTAGACGAATGAGGTAGTGCGTGACTCGGAGTTCGGAGTACGTAGGTTCGAATCTCCGTGAAACACCAAAATAAAAAAAAAGTTTTTCTAATAGCGGTCGCTCTGTCATGAAAAAGCTCCTCATAAAAAAGTAGCTGCCGTTAGGAGTCGGCTTACAACTGGGGCCTACAGTTTGTGGATAACATCAAGAAGCACGCCTCAAATAGGAGACCAGAAAGGGTATAAGAGCCAATTATATATATAATATATACAATATAATCCTTGAATATGAAATATAAGGTAAATAAAAAAGTTAAAAGTGAAGAAAAATGAATAAGGCGGTATGAGTGAATATTTCTCTGTTCTATTGAACTTAAATGCGGCCCGCGTTTCCTGCCAACATTTTCAATTTGAAGTTTCATAGTTAAAAGTAAGGATGACCCTAATGTATATATGTACGTGTATTTATGTGTGCCGAGAAGAAAAGTGAAAGGGTTGCAACGCTCGCTCAAATACCCGTTGACGCTATGAAATTATGTATGATGAAAATCAATAAAAACATATTTTCCTCATTATGAAGGTTACTGCCATCTTGCTGCCCTGCTGTTATACTATGTGTATTTGTGTGAACTCGCAACTTAGCTCACACACATTCGCATCTACTTATATATGTGCATGGTAGTTTATTTGTATGCACAAACCTTTCGCCATTGTTGTCTTTATTATTTACGTTATTTCTGCCAAAAATAGGAAATAGGAATCGGTACGTAAATTTATATGGCGGCTATGTATGGCCCAGCGGCTGCTTTGGCTTTAATTGGAGTGCAGATCTGTAAATAGTCGTGGTGATCCACCTCGTTTGGAATTGTTGATAGAAGCTCGAATTTAGTGCAAATCGCCTATTTGCTGTGGAAATTATGGTCCATTAAAATGCAGCAATGGTTTGGGTTCATTAGTGAAAGGAAGGAAGGAAGCAACTAATTGGCATTGGAAAGGGTCACCGCAGTGAAAGGAATTGGGCAACTCCCATTCGGTATGCAAAAATGATTGCTTACATTCGTTTAAAGGTAGTGGTTATGATGAATTTCAAAAATAATTGGTAATTCGAAATATTTTCGATTTCTTGGTGCAGATATTATGTTATATGAAAAATGTGGCTCAGGTCTCTGGTAGAGAAAATCAGGTTGATTTTCAGACATTGAAATGCTAAGAGAAATGGAAAAGTTAACTTTCGAAATCTTATCACAGACACTTGGGGCTCCATATATTCTTAGTTTGATTTGTGCTATACTCACATAAACACGTTTTTTTGAGGTAACTGATGCCAATTAAAGCCACCAAGTAAAGCTTGTCGTTCGTCATTTGCCGCCACCACAAGAACCTGCATGAAATAGTTTCAGAACGGGTGTGTGACCACCTCGATCTTGGTCCGTCGAGATATTTGCGCGGCTAATCTTTTCACGTTCGATGACATTCGTTTTCTCTAATGTGCAAAAATCCCATAATTCCCGCAGAAGTCAGCAATAGCGCTGAAATTTAATAGATGACACCTGAGTAATTCAGGAAAGTGTCGCGAACTATCTTCTCTATCAAAGTAACCGTATCATCAGACAGGTGGAAAGGAGATACAAACAGAAAACAGACAATAACGGCGCAATTTCTGAAAGGGAATGCGAAATTTGAGAAAGTTGGGAATACCACATTTCACTACACGTATTTATATCTCCACTAGATTGCATTTCGGGTATATAGGACCTTATAAAACTACGAATAAAATAAAGAGAACATCCCGACCGACAAGGGATGCCATTTAAATACTAAATACGCCGTAAAATAACAATGAAAATGACTGTATTGTTTTTCAAAAAATTCTGCTTGGAAGTCAATACACTTCTGCATCGGCTTGAAGCAGCTCAAATCAACTTTGCCACTCAGAACGGGATACCTCCAAAACGAGCTTTTTAAAAGCTTGGACAGCTTCTTCAGGCGTTGAAATTATTGTCCTCGCATTTCATTTTTGATGTATGCGAACAAAAATAAATCAATAGTTGCCAAATCAGGGCAGTAAGGCGGGTGATCCATTAATTTGATATTTTGCGTGCTTAAAAACTTTCTTGTATGAGTCGATAAGTGAGAGGTCACCATTGTATCGGTTGTCCGTCTTCGGCGGTTGGCTTGTCGTAATTTTCCGAAAAGTTCTACCAAACAAATAGTTGTACACCACTCATTGACAATCTAAGTTCCTATAGTGGCACAGTTGGCACGTGACCAGGTTTTCCGAAAAAACAGGCGACCGCCATTCGACCATCCGGTGAATATGGTGGTTGTTCGATGATATTTGTCGAGTTTTTGGTCAGAACAGTGTTCACAATATGAGCCTTATGAGACGGTGCGTTATCATGGTGCGAGATCCATGAGTTTTCTTTGCATAAATTGGGCCGTTTCCTATACACATTCCCTCTCAAAAGTCGCATAACTTCCAAATAATATTCTTTATTTACCATAAAACCATTTGGGTCGAGTTCTGAGTGCACAACACCAATGATAATCAAAGAATGCATGTCAAACTTATATACCCACGTCTCATCACCCATTATGATGCGCTGGATAATCGTTGGGTCCGAATGCTCAAGCATGTCTTCAGCCACCTTCTTCCGATGAATTTTTTGAAAGAAATTCTACTCTCTTGGAGCGAGTCGAGCAGCCACGCGTCTCATGCTTAATTGATGGTGTAAAATGGTGTGAGTTGGTTCGTGAGACACGCTAAGGTCACGAGCCATCTCCCGCAAACTTAAATGATGGTTTTCCAGCACTATTTCCTTGACTATGTTCACGTTTTGATCCGTTGAAGACGTTGATGCGCGACCAGATCGGGGCAAATGTTCCACGACTTCTCGGCTCTCTACAAAAGCATTATACCACTCGGACACCCGTGCTTTTGATAAAGCACACTCACCATAGGCTTTCTGCAACATTTTCAACGATTCGGCACACGAAACCCCGTTCAAAACACAAAATTTAAGACAAATTCTTTGATCGATATTTTTATCCATAGTGAAAATCGCAGAACACACCCCCGGGTAACTGATATAATTAAATGCCAAAAACAAGCTTATTGACAGATCACGCTCAAACTCTGCGACCCTATAGGGGACAGTTGTACCGACATTCCAGCAACAAAAAATGTAGACTTACTTGTATGTGTAACGCGCGCTTTTTAAATGAGCAATTCCCGATATTTTTTTTACAGAATGTATATCCAAAATTTGACCCCGATTTGGTTGAATTTCTTCCACATTTCTTTATGTCAATGAACTCGAGTCCTTTTTTGGGCAATTATCAAATTTTTCGATATTCAACGAGAACAAATTTTCTTGACGATCAAATGTTCATGCAATATTGAATTTATGCTGATCCCACTAGTATCCAAGGATGCATTTATTTCGCGATATGCCATTTACTCGTACCAAAAGACGCACTGCATCAATTCCTCCTGCAAAGATTGACGGCCACTTTGGAAATCGTTGTACTACCGCTTCACGTTGGCCAAGTGTGATGTGTTCAGCGCCAAAAGTCGAAATAAGTTAATCAATACACTCCTGTGTCGAGAGTCCACGTAAAAAATCGTAATAAACCGTCGCACGTGTTAACGAGCTTGTTCCATCTTTTGGGCGAGATAAATTTTCCAACTCACTGAAAAGAACAAATAAAGCTCGCAAGTGAAAATGTATAAGTAAGTTTATGCTGAAACTGTGATATTTGTGTACCCTAACACACTCGCCGTAGCAAGAACTACGATAAATATCTTCTCGGACAGCCAGCGGCCATCAAATCAATGGGGGCAGTTATACTAAGATCAGAGGTTGTTCAGGAATGCCAGGCAGCTCTAAATGATATTAGCACTGCCTTCAAGGTCAGCCTACTAATCTTCTACTTCTTGAAAACAGAGGGGCATTGGAAATTAAGGATAAAAAATAATATTCTCCAAGAGACCAATAGGTCATGGAGAGATGAAAATACGTGTGTTACAACCAGGCTAATTTGGCCGCAAATAGATAAGAGAAGAACAGGAGAATCGCTAAACCTCTCAAGAGAAAACATATCGAAGGCCGTGGCTTGTGTCGCCGGTCATTGGATGCAAATGCTCCGGCTCTGAAAGTATTCGGTGGTATACAAATAGTAGAGGAAGAATAAATATCAGGTGGAGGAGAACTTGGCTTTACTTGGTGTGTCCAGCTGGCACCGGTTAACACAAGAAAGAAACGACTGGCGCGCTTTGTTAAACTCGGCCAAAGTCGTGCAAGCGCTTATTGAGGCGATGAAGAAGAAATAAAAGTTATAAATACTTATACTCACTATATGGTATTAATATAGACATCAAATGCAAGAAGGTATATCCAACTATTTTTCTCTTTGAACTTCGTTTTTCTTCCTATTTTATAAAAACGTAAAAAAATAGTTGAGATTCTTCTCTCTGAAATGTAGTACACGCAATGGGTGCTATGAAATAATATAACACATAAATCCTGGTCAAAATTAAACAAACATGTTTTGATTCGTGGATATAAGTACCATCTTCCGTTTAATATCATAGAATGGAAGTAACTATGTGAGACAAATTTTTGAAAGTGTAAAGAACTTTAAAGAATTAAATAGTTGAAGAAATGAAAAGATGAGTATGCAATTAATAAATAAAATCTATAATTTCATGTGCATATGAAATTTTTCCTGCACAAAAAAAAGTAATTTTTTCCCCTCCGTGTACGCGTTTGTGTTGTCCAAACACGCAAAGGATATAATTCATGCGACAGCTTAACACAATAAACCACACAACGGCACAAAATTGCGAAAAAGCGAAAAGCAATGATCCACATTTAAGTCCTCCAGTGCTGAGGTCTGATCGGGAAAAATGGGCTTTTAACACGAGAACGCACACTACAAGGGACACTAAATTGGTTTGTCCGCACAGGATATGAAATAAATATTCGTGAATAAATAAAACGTCAGAGAGACAATGCATAAAACAGGGCACGCATATCCTGAATCCTCGCGCACACGTTAGCGCCATTCGTAGTGGGAAGTCCCCACTGCCACGCAAATCAACAAACACAACAACCAATGCGAAAATTTGTAAATGAAGAGAAATAATATTAAAAAAATGATAAAAAATGACCAAATGACGACAAAGTGATTATGTTGTTGCATGTAGTTGCGCGTATTTGGTGTAATATCTGGTGTATCACATGCAGATTACAACAGCAGGGCAAGTGCCACAAGCGGCAAGTGCCAAGTGGCAAGTAAAGCCGTCACAGCGCCGCTGATGGGGATAACAGGCGGTGTTTTATTTTTATTTTGCAAAATTGAAATCATAAAAAAGCGAGCTGTGGAAAATCGCATTCAGAGCTGGGGCTAATGTATGGAAATGAAAAGCAGATACCAGTACATAATTTTTTCATCTGCAAGCCGAGCAAGTGCCCTCCCACCAGTTGCTGGCATTGGGTGGGGAGAACGCGTTGTTTTAATAAAACGCGCCCAGCGACTCATCAGCTCGTCAATTTGCAATAAAGTTGTCAGCACAATTGTGGAAATCGCTACGGGGACAATGGTGCGGGCAACAATCAAGCATGAAAAACGAAACGAAACACGGGGCGCCTCACAAAGGCGCAGCATTGATTGCGTGTGGCAAGTTCAGCTACAACAACATGGACAAGAGCAACAACAATGTTAATACACAAGAATTATGCTTTCAGTCAGGGAATAAAAAAGCAAAGACGAAAAAAACGTGTGGCTACAAAACAATCGGAAAGTAGAAAGCAAAACCAAAAACAACAATGGCAAAAGAATTGAAGAGAAAAAATAAAATAAAAGAATGTTAAGTCAAATCAAGTGGGGTCTGGCGTGCGAAAGCTGTCATTGCAGCTGTGATATGGCTCCCTCCCAGCCATACGACTCCATAGCACCGCTTTATCAGCCTCCCAGCAGGCAACTGTTGCTCTTACTCTGAGCCACAGCGACCAGCGCGTATTTACTTGTACAAGCCACGGCAAGGACACCACTCAGTCAATTGTTATCAGTTCACTCCACACCACCCACCATCCAATGCCCGGCCACTCCGCGGCAACTAATGCGGAGCAGAGCCTGCGTTTGTTGCTGTTGTTACAAAAGCCGTAAAAATTGCGGATTACAATCGCGGATTTCAATTACAATTGTTGGTTGTTGGTTGCTATTTTCCGCACCCCATTTCCTGCGTGTACGTTTTTTTCGCGCATTGTGTCCTTTGTAATTTTTTTATTTATCTTGGCACCGCAACATAAAAAAGGCGCCCATGCCCCACTCACTCGCTTCGCTTTGTCGTTCGCTATTTGCATTTGTGTGGTTCGTTCCACTTGAAGTGGTTTTATTTGCTTCTGTTTCTTTCTTTCCGTTGCGACCTCCCTCGCCGAACTTTATAGTCCTTCTTAGTGAATCCTTAGACAACATTGGCTTTTACTTGGCTGCCACTTGAGTGGTTGGTAATTTGAAAATTAGGTATATTCCGACTCCATTTGCATTTTCATAGTTGGGGACTCTCTTTTTTGGTGGAAATTCTTTTATTGTTTTAAGTGCATTTGATTGTTCTTTTCAGCTTGTTTATTTGGCTTTTAATTTGATGTATAAACATTTTTATTTTCTTGAGAAAATTCAGATTAAACACTGACCCTGAAAAAGCTTACCGAGCATTTTTCGTTGATGGAACGTTAAAAAAAACTTTTTCGCTTTAACAAGATAATCCCACTAATTATTGGCAAATATTTTGATGGGGCATTTTAAGTGACTTTCATTAGCCTGCTGGTGGTGTGTGACGTTGTATTTGCTTGTATACGAGGGATGTCAATATTAGAGGGTATTGTTGGTTTTGAGATTTCGGGATATTTTGAATGTAGTATTGCTCCGGGATATAAGTTTCTTAAAATAAGTAAATATTCAATAGGTCATGTGTTGTTTGTTAAGAAGTAGAATTATGTTAACATAACATGGCGCAAGCGGCGATGTGGCCCTCGCAGACGCACCAAAGTTTTTTTCTGATTAAAGAAGAAAATAAATTTAAAACGCGTTAGCAAATGTCAATCAGTTTTTATGCAAGTGTATGCATATATGCGTCCATGTTTGTACATATGTAGAAGGTGGCGCGAGATTTATAATTTTTGCATAGGGCGTCGAAGGTCAATAATATATGACACTTCTGAATGAGACAGCTGGAGTATACAAATATGCAATTCAAGCAACGGAGCGCGTAAACAAAGAAAAAATAAGTATTATCATCACTCAAAAGCACTATTTTTAATTACCAACGAAGTAAAAAAGTTATTAAAAACAAATTTTGGGGATTAAGTTTGTGCCACTTCGTTTATACATTAATAAATATGTATATACAATTAGAAGATTTGGAAAAACACCAACCTAAAAGTGTTGTTTAAAAGAAAATTTTTTTGGAGAGACAAATTTAATATTAAATATTTCTTAAAATTTTTTTTTGGCTGAAAACCCTAATATGGGTCAAAAGGACTGAATACTTACATCGAAGAAGGGCTTCCTTAAGAACCTGTGGTCTGCTCCTGGAAAAATGGGCCTCGAGTCAACTCAGCGAGCGCTGGACTAGTGCGCAAACGTGCAAGGTCGCGAGATCCTTCTGGCCACGGGTGGATCGGGGACGTTCGAGGGAACTCCTAAGGCTAACAAAGCCCCAGCTCTCGAATTTGGTGAGTATCCTTACCGGATATTGTCCGTTAGGTGTTCATGCCGTGAGACTTGGGATTGCCTCAAGTCCGTTCTGTAGAAGCTGTCTGGAGGACGAGGAGGAATCATCTCAACACCTTCTTTTCAGCTGCCCTGATCTCGTCTGGCAAAGATTTAAACATCTGGGCTCTCATTTTTTTGAGGAGCTTTTTCATGCCAGAAATACACTCGGATATTTGCCATTGCCTGCCGATGGACGGGCGCTATTAGAAAACACTTTTTTTTCATTTTTTGTCTTTCACCGAGATTCGATCCTACATTCGCTCTGAATGCCGAATGGTAGTCATGCACCAACCCATTCGGCTACGGCGCCCGCAATTTATTCTAAAGGGTGGTTAAATTTTAAGGGCCGATGTTGAATGTGAACCACACCTAAACGTTAAGTTTTTGTTTGCATTTTATTTGACATTTTTCAATTGCAGACTAACTCAATTTGAACCGTGGAAAGATACATAATCGAGCAATGGTCAGAATGGTGGCAGGAAATGGCAACAGTGAATGACCAATTTTCGAAGAAAATCATCTTGAGTGATGAGGCCCATTTCCACCTAAGTGGATTGGTCAATAAACAGAATTGCCACATTTGGGCGAATGATAATCCAAAAGTGATTGCCGAAAAACCAATGCACCCACAAAGAGTGACTGTTTGGTGCGGTTTATGGGCCGGCGGCATCATTGGGCCGTATTTTTTTTAAAATGAGGCCGGTCAGGCAATTACTGTGAATAGTGTTCGCTATCGTAAGATGATAACGAACTTTTTATGGCGCGCATTGGAAGATATGGATGTGGACGATATGTGGTTTCAACAGAACGGTTCCACTTGTCACACAGGTAACGAAACAATGGCTCTTTTGCGCGAAAAATTTGATGGCCGAATAATCTCACGTCGCGGCGATATCAATTGGCCGCCAAAATCATGTGATTTCACACCGTTGGACTTCTTTCTTTGGGGTTATTTGAAATAAAAGGTGTACGTCGATAAGCCAGCAAATATTCAAGAGCTAAAGGAGAAATGACAATAATTTCCTAAAAAAAGTGTACTTTATTCAAAATCAACACCGCCATTTTGCAAGTAAAACTTGCGTGTTCTTGAATTGGCAAAGTTGGACTGTAAAAATATTGTAATTTTTTGCAAAATTGACTGTAGTTAACCCATAGTTAGTTAAAAATAGCTGGATATTGAAGAATGAAAATTGCACAAAGCATTTTTCACAATTTTTGGCAATGTTGTTATGTTAAAAAACATATTTTTGAATTCTCTTGAAATTTCTCTTTCGTGTCAATTTTATCTTCTTTAAGTTTTTCTCAAAACCATATTTTTCAGAAATAAGTGAATGACAACTGAAATCGTTTTCTACTGGTTAACTTAAAATTTGGTGCACATCTCTTTTTATACGCAGAGAGCCGGATAATTTGTTCGATTGATTGATTTAAAAAAATTGTTTATAAAATTGTATAGTTATGTAGTTAACTTTATCAACAAAAATAAAAAACTAAAATTGAAATACCACTCCATTGAATGTTTTATCTTTTTTGTAAACAAATGCATGCCTCTAAAAACACCCGTTATACTTATACTCAATATACGCATACGTAAGTGTATCCGTCCATTAGGATACTTAAGAAAAGTGCTCATATTTGCCATGTAATGCTGTGCCACAGGGAAAATGTCGATGGAGGGCAGCAGTTGTTACTTCCAAATATAGAGATCCAAATGTCTGTACCCACAATACCAACGCACAAACTGATGGGCATAATAGAAAAATATAACTCATGCTTTGCCACTCAATCATCGAAGGATGTGGTGATTTCAGTTCAATATGTGGTGACAGACCTTCAGTTATTAGGAAATACGCGACTGTTTAAGGCTGAGCGCTGTGGGGATACGAGTTTTGTAATGAATATGCAACATGCTGCAACATCAATAGCAGCGCCAGCCGCCGCGGAAAGGTGAACTGCGATCCGCACTGACAAAGGATAATCACCGTAAGATGCCATTTTATATTTTCCATTTCTTATGAAGTATTGTGTCTATGTATGTATTGAAGCGAATATTGTTGCATCTGTATATAAATATTTTTTCGTTAGCAGCAAAGTAAGCAAGGGAAACTTTTTTCTGGAAATGATGGAAGGATATATATGTATACACATACATATGTATATATTAGCTTGCTTATAGAGTATCTGTATGTATATATATACATAGAAATATCTTAATACCGTACGCTACTTTTACTGCTTGTAAATATGGTCCCATTGTGTAATCCCGTGCATTACCGGTCTTCAATTTCTTTAGCCGCCTTTGTTCTGGCCAAATGTTGTGTCAATTTTGGATTAGATGCGTTTGTTGTAATTGGAAATGTGTGCGTACTTTTTTTTCAACGATGTGGATTTTCGACTATTTTTTGGCATGCAGAAAGGGACCTCCCTCGCTGTTGTCTTTCACATCTCCCATCCTCTGTTAATGACTTAATTTGCCGGTTTTGTTATTCTACACTGATAGCCATCTTCAACTCACCAAAACCTTTTCACCAATCATTTCATATTTTCGTAGTTTTCGCAAAACTGCTCCTATTCTGCAATTCCAAATAACAGTTGAAAATATGATACATATTTTACACTTCACTAATTCAGTGCGAGGTTCGGATTTGTTTGGCTTGGCCTTTGCCGCAATGAGAACTCCTTGTTCGATATTGAGTTTCTTCTAAAAACTCGTATAAAAAATTGTTTACTTTGCCAATTCAAGTAGCCGAATGAGAAGTCTTTGCGCAATCCAATCACCAGGTGTGTATGAAAGATTTTACGCGCATAATGCAAGAGATACATACCTTCATATAAACATAATAGGAAATGGAGTCCCACATTTGTTGCGCTGCGGCAAAGAAGCAGAATTAGTTTTCGAGATTTGACATAACCCAAATCATAAATGGTTTTTTTTTTTTTTTGAAAATCAGAGAACGGTGATATTTGCGGATGCGAATACATATTAACGCATTAATGTACACACTTCCATTTCATGCAGAAGTGCTTATTTTAATTTTAAATTATGCAATGAATACAAAAATCTCCACCACACAACGTCCACGCTCACCGCAAGCCTTGGACCAAATTTTAAATTACTTTCTCATTGCGAACCGACAGCAAAAGCATGTAAAATCAATAACTGACTAGTGTCCATCAAACAATGGTCGAAATCAAAATGGACAGAGTTGAAATTTCAATTAACTGCATACCAGAGCTACAACTAAAAAATATGCGCGCTGCTCACCAACATCAACAAACCAACACAAAAACGTGCTGTAGCAGCACATCGAAGCAAACCAAGCCCATTACCAACCCATCAGCACCACAATAAAAACTGCCATCGGGGTCAGCACCGTCTCCGCCAACCGTCTTGGCTCGATCGCACTTCAAACGCATCTTTGGCTCAGTAAAAATTCAATTGACGCGCGTCTGATACACACGTACAGATTTCCGGTTATCGCTTTTCAAGTTTTGACCCGAAACATTGAAAAAAGTTGCCACAAGCGGAGTTGGTTTAATTAAATGTCATTAAGTCGTAAAAGTTCCCTGCCAAATGAAAGCACACGCACGCCCGCTCCGCACATACACACTAGCGCATATTCAAATTGAATGTCATTGGATAGTTGACGTCTTCCGAGAGGAAAAACCTTCATTTAGTTTTAATTGTCCTGAGCCACAGCTGCGCTCAGGTAGTGGGTAGCGATTGCCGCAAATGACAAGCGACGAATTGTTGGCATCAGTCGCTAGACGATGAAGCATGCCGCGCATTTGACGGTTGACGCTTTGGCGTTTGACGCATGACAATTTCTTCCACATCACCACCAGATCGCCGATCGTCGACTTACTAATGACGAGGGCGACGGCGATTACCCGCTTCCGTGCCGTCCGTCCGGCCTGGTGAACTTAAATGACAGTGCCCAAAGTTTAGTATTGGTCAGCTTTGCGTTGGCAATACTTAGTAGTGACAGTGGCATTGGCGTGTGGCACTCACTGCCCAAGCTTCACAGAGCCTCTCCGCTATTTGGTTTGATAATGAGTTTTCGGACCATTTCGTGACTGAACTGTAACGCTTTTGATTTCCTTTCACCCATGCAGTGTACCCATCGCGATTAGAAACGGACCAGCTCTCCATCAAACTCAACGACGTGGTCGGTCCGAATGCCAACCGACCGTCAATTGTATAGAGCTCTAGTTCTGTAATGATGATGATATTGTGGCGCTTGTTGCCCATTTTTCATGGGCAAACAGATCATGCAACCGAAAACCAGTTGGTCCATTTTAATTGTCATCGGCCGTTAGCCAAGTAGATTTCCATCTACAAGATGAATACCAAGCACTCGGCGGCGACAGAAAATGCAATCGCAGTTGCGACCGCAGTGGCAGAGGCACCAACGGTTGTTAAACACCGGTGACTTGCGACTTGTGTCGCATTTGTTTGGATATGTTGACAGGAGTGAGACGCTCTGGCACAGTGATACAGCTGGCGTGATCATGCAACAATTCTAAGCTTGGTTTTAAGCATCTTTTATATAATTCGGTTAAAAACACTCTTGTGAGGCATAGCCTTTTTAGACGAATGAGAATTTTGCGCAGTAAATTTAAAAGGCTTTAAGGAGGACTTTCGTTGAAATTTATATCCAGTCGTATTCTGATGTTACAATTTTTTCGAACATTTCACTTAAATTTCAAATTCTTTTAATTTTTCGCTTTGAGATGTCAACTCTTGCGTTCCGCAGCCCACCGCGAATCCCATATGGTTTCTAATAATTATTTGGCTGCCTTCCCCAAAGCCGCTCATTGCTCTGTTAATCTCCTCGCAAATTTGCCTATCGACTGGTCTAACCAGTCACAGCATTGTTGCACAGGTTGCATGCAACAAATATGCCACAGAAGCCACAATCGTAAGTACACATTTTAGAAACTGTTTTGCTAGCTGCTGCAATTGAATTGTTACCATTCATTCAAAGACACATTCATCTTGTCGAGACCTACCCGGCGGCCCGATGTGGCAATGCGCTGTCACTGCAGCTGCGGTAGCCTAGCTGCTGACTGTTATTTCCCGCCTGCTCTTCACCAACTCTTTCCATCGGCACATCGACTGGTTATTGCCGCTGCAGTTCGCTTGCATTCGCCGCTGTCTGGCTGCCTTTGTGCCATTTCCAACAAAATCTCAGCAATTTGCAGTTATTAATTCGTTGCGGCAACTAAACTAGAATTTAACTACTGTCGCCGGAGCTTCTACTCTTAACGTCGCTTTGCAGCGGCTCATTGGCATTGCATATGCGGTTCTTCTTTTCTAATTTCATCATCATTTTGAAGCTGGGCCATTTACGGATGTGCAAGTGTGTTGGTTTGTGAGTTGAGGCATCTGACGACTGACGGCTGGCGACTGTCGATTGATGTGCGTGTCGCGTTCTAATGGCACAATCTCGTAAATGCGTTCGAAATTGTGACTGTGGCACGCAAACTGGTCATTTTCGTATGTCTTAACGTTTATTTGTATGGCTAATGTTTGGCCCACGGCGGCGTGAACAAGCATTTGCAAGTAGAGGACGGCAAGAAAAGGCAGAAGCGACAAAATCGGTATAGATGACGGCAGTTCGTAAATATTATGACTAAATTTGGCCATAAAGCCCCGGAATGGTGCTAAGTCGCATTTAAATCGGGTGTTTTTTTAACTGCATGAGAACTATCGACATCGATAACTATGGTTTGCCAATACAGTTGAAAAAGGTTTGGCAAGTCATCATGGCTCGTTTAATGTCAGAACAACACTTCCAATTTGTGGAAATTTACTTCAAAATAATGGAGAAGGAGCTGCCGTGGCGGTGAATTGCGTGATCTATCGAGGCAAGGCGAATTGAGTATCTACGGTGGCGCAATTAAAAGATAGTTACCTTATTTTTCGATTTTGACAAGTCTGACGTCAGCTCAGTTCGCAATCCAAACAAACAAAAGTAGGATGAATTACATGTTTGTGAAAATTCAGTAAATGGCTTGGTAGTATTGTGATTTGCCATATTTAAACTAATCAAACTAATGAAAACGAAGATTAATATAAAGCCTCCAAATGCAGTTGTTTGCGTTTTATGCGGCAGACGCCCGTGTTAGAAAGCATGTGTGTGTGCATATAATTTCTTATGTTTGGTTGCTTCCATTGCTTTCGCCGACTCTTCTTCTTCACAAACAAATAATTCCCCTTCATTTTGATAGTTTATTCATGAGCTCTTACGACACGCCGAATTCGAAAGGCGCAAATTCTTGCAATCGAGCCATGCTGACTGAATTTTTGTTTCCAAAAGTCAATCAGTTAAACATCAATGGCATTTGGTTCCAACAAGATGGCGAAATTTGCCATACAATCGACTCTTTGCAATATTTAAGCTACTTCGAAATTTAAACTGATCGAATGGACCATGCAGCTCGTAGCCGCGGCGGATATATGCCGGATATCATATTCCAAAAATAAATCCCATGAAATTATAATAAAAAAAATTCATTCCAAAATATTTCTGTTTTGCATTAGCATTTTAAATTCTCAAGCTCCATCCAAAACACCCTACGTACGTAGTCGTTTGTTGTATATGAAAGTACAACAATGTATCTGTATACGCCTATGCATAGTTTATACCCGGCGGGTGTTGCTGCGCCTCATAAACTAGACATTAAAAAAACTTTCTGGAATATTATTGTAGTTTTTTAATATTTTTCTATGCTAAATAACGAACGAACAATGTTATTTCTTCAATGTTTCTAGTTAGTGCAAAAATATTCCAGGGTGCCTCGTTTGGAGCAAAGACTAAAAATGCATTTCAATTTCAACCAAGTCCAAGTTCATAAAGGAGGCAGTTAAAGGGTTAAAGCTATTCGCGGAGAAACATACAATTTTATTGAAGGTCTATAAAGAAGAAAAACACGGACGAATTAAGATGAAAACACAAGAAATTTGCACATTTGGTATACCATAGATGCCTTGTAAACACGAGCATTTGGGAGGATCGATTTATAAGGAAATACATTTTTTACTTACTGATGAAAGATGAATTTGGCTCGCATAACGGTGCAAGCGTAAACGAAAACAAATTTGGACTGTATTGTTGATACCTCTAAAATGGAGAACAAAAAAGAAATATGCACTGGCAATTTATCCGATTGGGGTTCTAGTGATAAAATTGAATCAATAGTGACATTAACAGTGGAAATGGTAATGATTTTGAAGATGACCTGTGGTCCGAAACTTACATGGAGCCCGTTTTGGAGCCTTTCGGAGAAGTGTCTTGTGTAAAAATTATGTAAATTTTTCCTGAAAGCGTAGAAGATGTAGGCGCATTATTTATTGGAAATGATCTGTTCGAGTTTGTGACGATATAATCTAACCGGTCATATTCAAATTTCTGATTTGCGGAAGCCCGAAACCAAAAAAGCAATAATATGAACTGATTTAACTCTTACTCAAATGAAAAAGTTTATAGGTTTAATGCTTTTAATGGCACAAGCAAAGACATCTTGGACAATTACTGCTCGACGGATCCCACTTTGTGGGCGCCTTTTTTGCGTAAACTATGTCAAGAAATATATTCAGGCAAATCAAGCAAGCTTTGTAGTTTTCTAATAATGAGGAAATTACAGCACAATCTACCAGGAAAGACAAAGCATCCTTAGAAATATTGCAAATATTGCAATGTTCACAACAATAAAAGTAGAAATAGCTATGTCTGTAACTTTTGCAACATCCTCCTTTATACTGGGACACGTTTCGCACAGCACCATTCGCTGAAGAACTGTTAAATATTTATAAAATTAAAGATTCGAAAGTATTTTGTTGAATTTAATAAAAAAGATAATAATGACTTTGTGTTTCTCAGTAATTAATTTCTACTTTTTGTGAATTTAATCTTTTTACTTTGGAAATTAAAAACGAAAAAATAAAAATTTATATACAATATAAAGACAAATTTGCTTAATATCATTTACCAAAATTTAACTGAAAAATATATCGTTTTTAACAAGTGATGTTGTTTTATATAAACCACATCATTTCTAAAGGTAAAGTCAAAAATGGCAGCATTTGGTCTTTTCTAACTCCAATTCCTAACTTTCTCAATTCTAGTGTTTGGCGTCAATGCAAAGTACCCGAAGCATTCAGCAACTATCTGAAAATAATTTGGCAATAGTCGTCCTTTAAAAATTTAATTCTGTAGTTTGGTTAAAACTTGCTTAGGTGGCTCATATTTTTACTCAAGAATATTGAAACAATTACTAGAGCAGAAAAAAATTGTAAGTAAATCTCGCATTTAAATAAACTTATCTGCTTGATATCCCTGGGCTCTGCTCACTTGATGAAAAATTTGCATGTGAAAGCAACAACAAAGTTATCGAGTATGGTTATACCTCGTAAAACTGGTATAACTCACTATTTTACATTCACCCAACTCTCTTTCAAGAGAGTTTCATTAGACCGCGATCATGCAGGGAGACTTTTGCTGTTTCAATCCAACGAAATCGCATATGTTCCCACATGGCAGCTCCATTGCGTACAATTGTTTAGTTTTTAATCTACAGTCAACAACAACAATGAGGCGAACGAGAACACAAATGGTGTCGACCCCTTTCCCGAACATCAAAAGTAGCGAGTTGAAATAACAAATGTTTCCCTATATGATCACAGTCTTACTCACTAACAAAAACAAATATTTTTTTAGTGTAAAATGTCACCTTGACAACGGGCATAAACTTTAAATTGTTTGATCGATACTTTACTTCTTTTTCCCCAAACTTTTATGTTTATTTATATCAGTTGCTGGGGACTTGAATGAGCCTTAACAAAGTTACAATTAACCCTATGCAAATAGTTCAAAACAGTTTACTGACTAATCTTCCATTCCTGGGCAATGGAATAAGTGCACTAGCTGGTCCGACTCGATGATTTCCGTGAGTTTATCAACATTATCGACGATTGGCCTACCAGTGGGATAACCGTTTTGCTGCTGCATTCGATACTGCATTGGTCCATAAGTAGAATAAAAATTTGTTTGCCTGTTGACGATAAACTGATAAAAAGTTTTTCCAATTATACATAAATTCAGTGAAATTTTATTACTATGAAAGTAGATCATTAAACTGAGTCAGAAATTGTTAACGGTGCTTCGCTACACACATACATAAACCTGTCAAATAGTAAAGTAAATTCTTAATAGAACTGGGATTAAAGCCCTTGGGTAGCTTGTGAATAATTTTCTTCCAATTTTCTTCCATTAAATTATTTTTCTCATCGGTGGAGACAGAAGATTCAGTTTCACTATGATCATTAATTTGATGATTAGCTTTAAATTTAATTTTTAAATGACTTTTTCCGCGACTCGGGTCTCTATTTTGGCGTTTCTATCCCCAAAGAACTTGAAAATTAATCATTCATAAACTTCATTTGTTTTCAGTGCCATTTAGTAGTTCGTCAAATTACTATAGACGGTTTTACTGCGTTCTATTATATGTAGATGTTGCATAATTGCTAGACAAGACAAAAATGTGGTATTAAACAGGACTGCGCTCATTGCCTCAACAACCTCGGTATTTGTTGAAATATCCTTCACTATTTTAAAAATGCAAGCATATTTTCTTTATCGAACGCAACAGATGCCACAACGTTGACAAACCAATCAAATCTGTTGAGCGAATAAGTCTGTGTTTCGAACTTTGTTTTGTTTTTGGTAATAAGTAGTGAATAACTCTTTTGCTTAACCCATCTGAGTGGAATGAAGTTCATTCGACTACTCTTTCTAAGCGCTTCAGTCCTCCCCCGCTGACTGCATAACAAATACATTACAAGTCCAAGTGAGTATCCATCAAAATCAGTCATTGTCACCTTCATAGCCGCCTGTTGGACGCGGCAGTCAAATGTCAAACCGTTTCTCGATTTTTTCCCCAAATTTAACGCTCCTAACCTGCATCCAACAACTGTTGCCACATTCAATCAACTGAGAGTTGACATGTTCAACTGGCAATATCTACATATGTACATATTTGTATACATGTATATTTATATAATTGCATGTGTGTGAATGTATGCGACATTGGAATGGTAGTCCCACTTGGTTTATTAGCGAAACGTTTTGTTGGATGTCAGTGCGGCGACGCTCAACTAAACATTTCTGACACATGTCAAATTTGTTCTCACACTTGGTGTGACGTAAGTTGTTGGTGTTGTGTCTGTCGCTTTTTGGTGTGAACCCAGTGTAACCTTCGTTGCTGCCACATTAAGATTGATAAGGATTGTGTAATTGAGCGAATGTGAAGAGAATCCGAGCAGGCAAATTATGTTGCACGTCACAAACTACTATCGTCTTGCCCAGTGTCGGGATTGTTTCCACTTTAATTCACAACGAAAGTGTGACTAGAAAAGTTACAAAGAGTTTGCCTAAGTACTTCACTTGTGCAGGATGCTCTACGCTGTGCTCTGATGCTGTGATCGCACAGAGCCCTGTTTAGCTCCAGTTGAGAAAATGGTAGATTTTGGAATAGATAGGCGATCTATTTCAAATTGGCCACCTCACCGATTGCCCAAGTGCGCCGCCTGCGCTGCCTGCGCTGCCGCCCTCGTCGCTGTCACTGCCGTTGTGGTTGAAATGGGGGAAATGCACGCGGTTGGTATGCGATGTGTAAAACAGGCGTAAGCTCGCTGACTAACAAGTCGTCGTCACCAATAATGGTGCTGTTGCATTTGCATTTTCTGCAGGCGGTGCTGCGCTGGTCAAACGGCTGCTTATCAGCGCTGAAATCTCGACAACAACAGCCACAGTCACTGTGGTGCATGGTGCATTCAACATGCCAACGCCATCAGCGCATGCGCAGCAGCAGCTACACCAGCGATTATGGCGATAACCGCAACAATGCTGTGGCAGGGATACGATGTACGCAATTGTGTTGCAAGTTGATTTTGCTGTTCCTAGATTTCTTGAGCACGTTTACCATCTCTTCTGCCAGCATAGTCAACGCGATAATGGGAAAACCTTGTAATGCCATTTCGGATAAGCGCGCAGGACAAAACCGTGTCGCGGTGCAAATGCAGAAGTGAAACTAAAATCACCAACACTACAAATAAAACTGCTTTGTCGCCTGATTTAAAAGAAATTTGTTTGAGTTGGTCGCAGTGCCCAAAGGAAGTCCTTGTCAAGCAAACCGTTTCCACAACAGAACTCCCAGAACATTGTCTCTCATCTCATTGAAATTTCATTCTTTGTTGACTTTAATTCCTAAGCCACTTCTTTGTTCGCCCTTTGTAATTTGCCGAATCTCAGCTGCGCACTTGCTTGTCTGAAAAACTTTGTGTAGCAGCAAAGTGGCGGCGTTAGGCATAAATAATTAGCAAATGCAGTTCAAAGGCCAATGCGGCTGACGTATCTTACAAATCGATCTGCTGACTGTAGAAAGTGAATGGTACTTGTACGGACATGATCAGCCTTAGGTGCGCTTAGCGCCATGCGCTATCCACCTACACTCACACGCACAAAGGCGAGCGGAAAAGGCCAGGTAATTATCGATATGAAACAAGGCAGCTGTTTTGTTCACAAATTAAACGTCAGCTTAGTAGGACAAAGGACAAAACGATACAAAAGGACTGAAAGGGACATTTCATTGTCTTCAAGGTTTTATGCAGAGCGCAATTAATCTCCAGAGCAGCACTTGATGTGTGGAATTGTACAGGGGCACTTGATCGACACTTGTCAGTTGCACATATCAAATCCCATGCGGCTGCGCAATTTAAGTTACGGCAACAACAGTTGCAGTTGTCAACTGAACGGGCAGCGGGCACAGCAATTATCCCAGCAGGCACTGCAACTACTGTAGACAGAGGCAACAAGTGCGAATCCTGCGAAGGATTTCCAACCGATAGCGCCATTTCATTAATCACACAGTTTGAATTTGGCAAAAGAAAAGGTAAATTTTCCTCGCAAGCTGCCTTAGCGCCGCCTGTTCAAATGGTTGGTACGTCCCCATAGCGCCATTCGATTCCGATATCACATTTCCTTTTCGATCATAACCTTAAAACTGCTCTTGAACAAGTGTAATTCGGTTCTTAAGAAATGAAGCGCAACATGGAAGTGGAAATGCAGTGCTTGTCTGGCGGCTTGGTGGACGGAGATGAAAAGCGATTTTCTCCGAATTCATTTTCTTAATCATGCTGATTGGTTTGTGTTCGGTGCCCACCTACTGTGCGCCTGGCGTTGGGGAAAAGCGTGTGAAGTGTGGCGGTGGCGCTGCTCCGCCAATTCGATTATGAATATCAAAAAAATATGAAATATGTATGTAATCAGTTCCCTTTGATTGGACGGCGATGACGAAGCAAGTGGCTTTAAACGCTGGACGTATAGGTTCCAATGTCTTTACGAGTAAATATGTTGCACACATACGTACAAACACGTGTGTTAATGCATGCGTATGTGTGTACAAACTTCAAATCATAATTAATAACAATCATTCATTATATTTTACAATATTTTTGGCATTCCGTTCGCATGGCGGTGTTGTTGCAATGATCTGCGTAAAATTGTACTTTCATTGCTACATAATTAACTCATAATGCAATTGTTATTTATTTTTATGGCCGAATAATAGCAGGAGGCTTTTCATCTTGCGTCTATTGGCCTGTCATTGCAAGAATTCTTCAAATTGTGACTTACGAACAAAATCGATTTACTTATAGACATGCACCGAGAATGAGTGATCAATCGTTTGCTTGGGACGCGATCTGTTTTCGAAGGGCGCTGGATAAGTCGGCGAATAAAAGTCGGTGTATAAAAACAATAATGAAGAGCGCGTCACAAAAATGGTTTTAAATGTGTACGCAGTTCATAATTAACTTTTCATCTTTAATTTTTATATGCACGTGCATATGTGTGTATGTAGGTAAGTGCGCGCTAGTCAAGCACTCTCAATCACAAAATGGCGGGCATGGCTGGTTCTCAGCTTACTGCTCTGCTCGCCGGATAAGTACTTCAAATGTCACGCGGTTGTGATTTTCATATTTCCACCACTTTTTTGATTTTGATTTGACGAATTTGTGTATTACTTATTTTGCGCCACAGCAACAACTCCGTCATTAGCAATTACTCGTCAACCCTTAAAAACTCATTTTAATATGGCGCGACATTCCATAATTTTCGATGTTGCACATTGAAATTGAATGTGTGGCTTTCTTCGTTCTGCTTGCGAGTACATTGGTTGTGCTCGATGGTGGGAGTAGAAGAATGGCACAGGCTCATGTTTTTTTGGTTTTTTAATATTTGCATAATGAAAAGGCTGCCGAATTCTTTCAAGCGCATTTTCTTTCATCTGCAAATTTATGCGAATTCGTCATCAAGGGTTGTAGTAACTACCAGTACTATACTGGAGAGCAATATTTTGGACATAGCCAATCTTTCGACGGACCGAGTTATGTATTAGGGCAAGCGGAGGAAAGTCGGATAATGACTGGCAAATAATCTCTAGCAAGTCCACCAAGGACTGGTGCAGCAGCGTGAACGTTGTTAATATTCCACGATAGGGCGCTTAGAGTGTTCGAGAAGAAATATGCATACAGCAGCATATTTATTGGTATCTATATTTTGGTGACAGTGGATGTCATCGGCGATGGAACTTAGAGCTGTATGAGCCTTACGAAAACACAACGACTTAATGTAACAAAGTGGCTTCCCTATCTGTGGTACGAATGGATACCAATGTCCTAGCCCTGAAAGTATTCGATACTGCGCCTGCTGGTGACTGCAGATGAGGAGGGCTTCATTCCACGATTATTTCTAATTGGCGGCAGTTAGTAAGAGGAAGAAGATACTACTAGAGAGCTTTGTTCAAACAACCAAAATCGCTTAAGGGGTTACATGGGTTTCGTCGAGTAAAAAAAGGCCTATTTTCAATATTTTTTTTTCTATGTAAAAAATTATTCATTTAATTCAAACTTTTTTCTGTCTTATAGATACATATTTAAAGAATAATTTCTGAAATTTTCAAAAAAAACAAATTAAAACTCCTCCATTGTGACGTCATTTCCGGTGACCCCTCGAAGAAAAGGTGCGTCCGCGTTGTCAGCATAACTCCTGACAGGCTCATCAAAAATGAAAAAACAAAAATAAGTGTTTTAGTTAAGACCATAAACTCGTGCTTGAACGAAGGAAAGAAAAAAAGTAAAAATTGGAATTTTGGCAGACATTTTTGCAAAAAAATTAAAATTTCGGTCAAATTTGCTTGACATTTTTTTTTTTTTTAATAGCTGTAATTAAAAAAAAAAACAAAATCCTTCCTCCAAGCACGAGTAAATTGTATCTCGAACACCTGTGTAAAATTTCATCAAGATCGGTTGAGTAGTTTTCAAGAACATTTGACAACCGACTTTGAAAACACGGTTCCGAGAAAAACGCGTTTAAAGTTTTGAATAACAATAAAAGTGGCTTGCAGCGCACACCTTCCAAAGGCTGTTTTCCGAAACTACATATTTTTCGGATCGACTTGAAAATTTAGGATAATATTCCTGAGATGTTGTATAGGGTCCGCCATATAACTTTACGGAATTAAAAATACTATAAAAAAGAAACTCCTCAATATTTTTCCAAACTGTTTTTTTTATTTTGAAGTAAAATCCTTCCGGTTAATGATGAATCACAACTTCATTCATATGGCTGCCTCGGCTAGCCATGCACCATCCCAATTTCGATTGTATGTGGCTGTATTTCAGCTATGACATCGCGTATGTTGGTCTTCAGTGCATCAATTGTTGCTGGTTTGTTGGCATAACACTGGTCTTTGACGGCACCCCAAAGATAATAATCCAACGGCGCCAAATCCCAGCTCCGAGGCGAGTAACGCACATACGCTTCATTCGGTGCTTTTCTTCTTTCCATTGCCGTACGTAATTTTCGTACACATTCTGCAACATTGCCATGATTTTCAAAGTAATGTCGCAATATTTCCCAGCGTTCTTTGAGCGTATACACAACCATTTTCGTTCAGAGGAAGAATAAAACAAATTTTCTGTTAAATCAGATGACAGCTAAGTGTTACCATTCTTCAAATAATATTACCTAGTTCAAATCCGTAACGACAGATGGCGGGCCCTGTAGAAATTAATAAGCCAAAAAACAAAAAAATCGATTTTTTGAACCAACGAAACCCATGTAACCCCTTAAGCGAGCACTGAGCCAATCAAGAAGAACAATATTAGATAAAGTAAATAAGTAAGTCAGTATGTTGTTGGCTAGCTACGATATTTTAGGACTTCAATCAATCCATTTAACATTTCTCTGCTTCCTCATTTTCTCATTATCTTGTAGAACCAAACGTTCTTGATAAACCTCGATTTCCGGCACTCTGTTTCAAATTCCTTTTTAAAATGTTGAAATACCCCCCATTTATCCGTTGTTGATTCTAATCCACACTACTTGCCGCCATTCATGCTCACATCATATTTCCACCACTGCCGTTTTTGACTGTACCAAGAAGATTTTGTTTCTCAAGAGCATTGTATGATTTGCGCCAAATAATTTGACGACCTCCTCCAAAAATATAAAATTTACTTTTGCCTGAAAAAATTACTTGTTTCCAATACTCTGGACGCTTATTTATGTCATTATTAGCAAATTCAATGCGCTTTCTTCTTTTCACAAGCGAAATAAACGCCTTTCGTCGAACGCCTCTGCCAAGGTATCCAACTTTACGTAAAACGTTTCTAGCAGTTCTCACCCAAACACTTTTATTAAATGTTTGGTTTACGTTTTTAATAATTTTTGATGATGCAATTCGAGGATTAAGTGTCTCGGACTGATAGTGTTCGTGGGCGCCCAAACTTGGGCTTAGATTTAAAAATCCCGCTTTGTTTGTAATTGTTTAGTACGCCTTGAAAAGAGGAAAGCGTAATTATATTTAATTATTTTATTATTATTAATTTGTTTTTTCTGAGTTCGCTAACCGTTCAATTATAACAAAAAAAAAAATGAAGGGTGAGCAAAAACGAGAAAAAGTCCTAAAAAAAATAACGGTATTATTAAAAGAAACAAAGTATGTAGTACATGATTTGGTGAAACATTTTGTGGAAAAGATGGTAATCGGTAGGTGCAAAGTCCGGAGAATACGGCAGATGCTGACGGATCTCCCAATCGACTTTTTGGAGTGCGGCTTTGACGACTTGTGCAACATGGGGCCTGGTGTTGTCGGGGAGGTGTATAGTTTGACCATGTCGTTCAGGTCTTTTCAGTCGAATAGCCTCATTCACGCGGTGTAGCTGGGCAATGTAGAGCTCCTGTTGGCCGTTGCATTCATTTCGAGTATTCTCCAGTGTACCATGCCCTCCAAGTCCCACCAAACACATATCCTTCTTCTTTGGATGAAGCCGAATGGCTTGACTCTCGGGCGTATCTCCTAGAGCCACCCACTCCTTCCTTTCCCTCATATTAATGTATAGGCATCATTTCTCATCTCCCGTGACGATTCGGTACAGAAAACGCAGTTTATGATCGCGTGTTGCTCGATGGCGGGCGAGATGCTGAGAAGCATTTTGAGGGCGACGTTCTTTTTTTTTCGTTGAGCTCGTGAAGCACCCAGGCTCGAAAGTTTTCGATAAATTCCATTGAATGAAGGTGAATGAGAATCGTTTTATGATCGTAGTTTAGTGTTTTTGCCAATTCACGACTGGTTTGGTGACCGTTCTCCTACAAAAGTAATGTGAGGCTTTCTTCATCGAATTCGGAAGGCCTTCCGCTGCGGAACGCGTTATCGACATCAAAGTGGCCATTTTTGAACTTTGCGAACCATTTTCGAACTGTAGACTGGCCTATGGCACCTTCTCCATACACGTCGCAAAGTCCCGGGCTGCTTCGGCAGCTTTTTGGCTTCGATGAAAAGTAAAGAAGAGGAGGTGTCGGAATTCTTGATTTTTTTCTGTTGGGTTTTCCATTTCTAAGTCTCAAAACTAATAACAAATTAAATAACTCAAAAATACAATTAACACAGTTTTGTAGAGCAGCAAGAGTTCTATCGAATGAATATTTATTCTTTGCCAAAGGGCAAAAAAATTGTTGTAAAATAAAAGAAAATATAAAAACGCTATGAACTTATTCGTCAACCCATGTGGGACAAACCAACCCACCAACCATAATTTGTCTTCAAAAATAGCTGCATAATATTTTCTTGTATTCAAATGTGTGTACGAACCAACCTTACTTTTAAATTGTTTTGTTTTGTTTGTGATTAAGCTAAATTAAGTAGTTTTCATTAAAAAAACTGTTAGCTATTAAGCACGTTGTTTAGCGTTAGGCGGTTCAAGATTTATTAAAATGTAATATAAGGTTACAGTATCATATTGGAAAGTGATAACGGAAAAACATAGTGGAGAATTAGGGTTGTACTTAACATAGTATATAATCTTACATATACATTAGGGTCGCTCTTAACATATTATAGTATATGATCTTACATACTCCGGCTCAACCATAATTCACACCATTTTTGAAAAAATGTATAACTAAACAATTTCATTGAATTCTATATCTATACTGGTCAATAACTTTTTACAAAACTTTGCATGCTTGATTTTACTTAAACTTTTCGTAAAACCATCTGCTACATTATCTGTAGTGGAAACATATTCAGTTTTTAATTCTTTTAGACTACATTGTTCTCTAATATAATGAAACTTAATATCTATATGTTTGCTCCTTTTCTTAGTTGACTCGTTCTTCGCCAGAAACGCAGCTCCTTGATTGTCACAGTAGATGACCGTTGGAAACTCGACGTACCGCTTGAATCCTATTTCTCTTAGCAAATTTCGTTGAAACATAACTTCTTTCGCCGCTTGACACATAGAAATGTATTCAGCTTCAGTTGAGCTTAAGGCTATTACATTTTGCTTCTTAGATTCCCATTGTATCAGTCCATTTCCAAACATAAACACAAAGCCACTGCATGATTTTCTATCTGAAGCATCAGATGCCCAATCGGAATCTGAGTAACATACAAACTCATCAGAATTAGAATATCGCAAACTCATGTTAACAGTGTGTTTTAAATAACGTAAAATATGCTTCGCCACAAAAAGTGTTCGTGGTGAGCATGGCTGCAAAATTGCGACAGCTTCGAAACAGCAAATGAAATATCAGGCCTTGAAATAATTGACAAATAAGTTAAGGCACCCATTAACGACTGAAACTTTTTAGTATAGTCTCCGACACAGTTAAGATTCGGGCATTTCTGTAATACACACCCACTAGGAATCGGCGTAACTGCAGGTTTACAATCTGACATACCCCATTCATCGAGCAATTTTTCGATGTACAGCTTTTGATGAATTTTTATTTCACCCCGATTTCCATCTCTTTCGATTTGCATTCCAAGGTAGTGCTGTATTGGACCTCTATCTACAGCTTGTACGATTTCATTCAATTTATTTAGAATATTCTCAATTGATTCTCTCGAACTACTTGCAACTATTAAATCATCGACGTAGACGCCTATTATATTGATATCTTTTAGACTTATTTTATAGAAAACGCAGCAGTCTGACTTCGACCGATTAAATCCCATTTTCATTAATATATCATTTATTTTTTCTGACCAATCTCTGCCGGCCTGCTTTAAGCCATAAATCGACTTTTTCAAACGACAAACGCTTTGCGGTTTTTCTTGGTCTTCACACATTATCGGTTGGCGCATATATACTTCTTCTTTCAGCTCACCATTCAAATAGGCTGCAGTTATATCAAAGTGGTGAACCAAAAGCCGATGTTTAACTGAGAGAGCTAATATTAATCGAATAGTAGCATGTCTCACAACAGGTGAGTACGTATCAAAATAATCTATATTTTCTCGCTGAGAACAACCTTGAGCAACAAGACGGGCTTTATACTTCTCAACACTCCCATCAGTGTTTCTCTTTGTTGCGAAAACCCATTTGCAACCTATAACATTTTTGTTCTCTGGTAGGTCTACTAAATCCCATGTATTATTTTTCATTAAAGTTGACATTTCCGATTCCATAGCATTTTTCCAATGTAATGCATTTTCACAGCTTAAAGCTTGTTTTGTGGTAATCGGATCATTCTTTACGCAAGAAACTGAATTTAAAACATTCACACATGGATCAATTGCAAATACTTTACGTGGTCTTCCAACAGTACCATTTCTTAAAATCTTCGGCCTTCCTCTTTTGATACGCCCTTGAGGATTCACAATTTGTTCTGGATCAGAATCACCATCTTCATTTTGTTCAGATGGTACAACCTCATCTTCCTTATCATGACCACTAAAGGTAGGAACCTCACTTATATTATCTTTGTCTTGCTGATTAAACAATAGTAATGTATCATTGTACGATAATTCGTCATTTTTAACAGTAGTAAACGTCTGCTCAAAAAATATAACGTCTCTTGCCACGATAATAGATTTCGTACGAACATCATAAAGTCTGTATGCCTTGCAGTCTCGTGCATACCCTACGAATTTAACAATATCACCTTTCCGTTCAAATTTCGATTTGCCAAGTTTCTTATTTAATGCGACCGCATCGCAACCGAACACCTTCATGTAACCAACGTAAGGCTTTCCAACGTTCAAACGGAGTGGTATTTTTCAAAACTTTCGTTGGAGAACGATTTCTAACGTAAGTAGCCGTGTTGACTGCTTCTGACCATAAACTGTGTGATAACTTAGATTGCTCTAGCATGCACCGTGCTATTTCAACAACGGTTCTATTGTAACGCTCTGCTATGCCGTTCTGCTGCGGTGTGTACGGAATCGTTTTTTGGTGAATTATACCTTTAAAGTTTAAATATTTCAACATGTCTTCATTTACGTATTCCCGGCCGTTATCAGTTCTCAAAACTTTTATCTTCTTCCCGGTTTGATTCTCAACATTAGCAACAAAATTTTTAAAACATTCAAGTGCCTCTGACTTTTGCTTTAAAAAATAAACATGTGCATATCTCGTATAATCATCAATGAAAGACATAAAATAAAGGGAACCACTTTGCGACTTAACTCTCATCGGGCCGCATAAATCTGAGTGGATGATTTCTAATGGTTGTTTTGACAAAACCCTTTTATAACTCAAAAAACTTGTTTTCTTTATTTTACAAGTAGCGCAAATCTCACAATTGAAAAACTCTGATTTAATTAGCTTCTCTTTATCTTTAGTCATATTCTCATTAAAGAGCTTAAGCAAATCGCAACAATTAATGTGACCAAATCTCTGATGCCAGATTCTTAATTTATCATTTAATATTCCACCTATTTGCATGGCTGAATTCTCTTTAGGCTTGTATAATTTAGCTTCATATATATTGCTTTTCAATGGCGCATTAAACAATATTTCATTATACTTATTTTTAACAACAGCTTTGCCATTCATAAATAATACTTTATGACCTCTCTGAATAATTTTTGCCACAGACAAAAAATTTGAATGTAATTGTGGAACATAAAACACGTCTATTAAAGTAATGCCAGAGAACTCTGATTTTAATTTTACATTACCAATAGCTTCAACTCTTACTTTCTCACCAGTCGCCAGCAGTGATGACATTCTCTTAATTTGACGAAAAAATGTTTCTCACAACACATGTGACTGGATGCACCGCTATCGAGTATGAATTTATCTCTTTTGTCACTTTTCGCACTGCCTATCCCCAATACTGCATTACCTGAATTGTCTTTCCTTTTGCTTTTGTTTTTGCATTGAGTGCTTATGTGACCTTGCATACCGCATATGTAACACCGACGCCTCTCTTGACCTCTATGTGACTTCTGCTTCGCTGAATTAACGGACAACACGTGCTCTGCTTCTAGGTTGATGTTGTTTTCAGCTACACCGTTTGATGCACGACGATGCTCTTCTTCCAGCAGGTTAGATTTTAACTGTACCAATGTTGGAAGTTCGTCCCTCGCCTCGATCGCAACAACAAAATTTTCCATCTCCTCAGGTAGCGCACACAGCAACAAAATAGACAAGAGGTCGTCTGGAATCGATATTTGAAGCTCACGTAGGCTTTCAGCGATTGAACAAAAATTGTTGATTTGTGGGCTTAACTTTTCACAACGTCGAATTTGGAAACGAATCAGATTTTTAAATAATGACACCTTTCTTGCTGGTCCACGTGCGTTGTAAATTTCATCGAGCCTCTCCCAAGCCGTCTTAGAATTTTCACAGTCCTTAATATAAATGAGCTCTGAACTTTTCACATTTAACGTTATTAAGGCTAACGCCTTTTTATCGGATTTACTGAAATTGGCCTTATCGAGTGCGGTCCAACTTTCTACGCAGATAGTCTCAACCGGATACCAGCAGTCTAGCGTAATTAGCAGACTTTTCATTTGGACGCACCAAACGGAATAATTTTCACCGTCTAACTTTTCAATGTTTATACCGTTCATTTTAATTCACACAGAATTTATTTGTTCACTCAAAAATGTATTGTTCACCAAATGTTTTTTGTTCACACAGAACTTATTGTTCACACAGAACGTATTTCTTTTCTTTTTTGATTCCACAAATATTTTTAGCGACACACTCTGGGCCCATAACCCTGTTAGCTATTAAGCACGTTGTTTAGCGTTAGGCGGTTCAAGATTTATTAAAATGTAATATAAGGTTACAGTATCATATTGGAAAGTGATAACGGAAAAACATAGTGGAGAATTAGGGTTGTACTTAACATAGTATATAATCTTACATATACATTAGGGTCGCTCTTAACATATTATAGTATATGATCTTACAAAAACAATAATTTTCATGCGTGGAAAAGAACTTTTCAGGACACTATGCCAAGAAGAATGCAGCTACCGAGGAGAGTAGCGCCCTTTTCTAGCTTAGGGACTGAATCGGCAGTCTCAAAATAAAAATACTATAAACAACTTTTTGAAAAATGCTGATGTATATGGAAAAATTAAAACAACTGGTCGAAAGCCTAAGATTGACGACAGGTGTAAGAGAGAGATATTATAAGACGGTTGGCTGTCAACCAAATGATGTGAACTTTCTCCCAATGTTACGAAGAGAAGAATACATAAAATTTTAAGCGAATACCCAAATTTAAAATAACAATATAGGCTAGCTAAACTGAAGCGCACACCACGCCTCAAAGAGCTAGACTCGAATTCACCTATTATAATTATAAGTTCTGGGATGATGAATGGCAATGGTAAAAATCGAACCAATGCCCGATCGGGCATACAAGCTATTAAATATTATTTTATATTGTTTTCTTAAGGTTTATAATTTTCCTAGGCTTAATATTAGTTGTGTCCCATATATCAACGTCCTTTTACGCCCTTGAAAATTATTAAATTTTTTTTATTCTTACTTTTGTTTCTTCTATTACGCCGAAGAATAAAAAGGTTTAACCTTTAATTATTTTATTACAAAAACAAAAGTAGTTTGCTCCGTGTCCCAAGTAAAGAAGCTATTTCGCTTAGCGTAGTTGAGGAAGTTCGTTACGAATCAATTTAAGGAAAGGCAAAACTTAAGGGGTTAGGGGTAGTCAGAATTTTCAAAAAATCGATTTTTTTTTTGCATTTTCTTAAAGTATAATGTTTTAAAAATATTGTGTAAAAATTTGAAGTGAATCCGACAAATACTTTTCAAATTATTCAACAATTAACAAAGGGCTCTCGGCCGCTCCGGTGCCGATAGCAAAACTTTAAATGCGTTTTTCTCAAAACTATGTTTTTCAAACTGGTGAACACTGTAACTTAAAAACCGCTACGTAGATTTCAATAAAATTTATACAGCTTTTGAAAAACATAAAAAACTTGTGCCTGATCGAAGGATTTTTTTTTTTTTCAAAAATTTCGATTTTTTTTTAACAATTAACTGTTGGTTTTTTTTCTAAAATCTGGAAAAAATTTTCTGAGGCCGCCATTTTGTTCATTTTGAAAAAAAAAAAAGCTTCGATCAGGCACAAGATTATCTATTAATAAAACTAATTTTTCTTGTCCGATTGGTTTTAGATGAATCTGCAAGGACTTGTGATGTTCACCGCAAGGGACTTCTGGAGAAACGGGCTTCACACAAACAGCGATAACTTTTGCAATTGTTAATTTTTTTTTTTGAAATTTTGGTGAAGTCAAGTTAAAACATGATGTTTTTATGCTATGTTTTTATTTTTGTTAAATATATTAATTAAGTAGCAAAAAAAAATTCGTGAAAATCATCATTTTTTCGGGCCTCTGACTACCCCTAACCCCTTAAAGCACTAATTTCATGGCTTAGTATTTGGCGAAACGCAAAATCCTTACGTTGAGTTAAGCAACTTAGCGACACTGTTACAATTTTCAAAATTTAAATTTAAAATAATTAATTAATTAAGTTGTTTTAATTTTTCCATATATTAATTAATTAATTATTTTAGTTAATAAATAAAAAGTTGAATTAATTAAAATTAATAAATAATTACTTAATTAATTAAAACACATAAAAACCTAGTGGAAACCTTCAGTGGAAGTTTTTTACAACTTGGCCGAAAAGTATTGGCGTTCACCAAAACTGAAAGTATTCGCTACTGCCATCATTCACAGCGCCAATATACTCACACATACATGCATGCAGTGTAGTAGTAATATTATATTAGCTACTGCTGGACGCAACAGCACCGACGCACACATACATACGTACTTATATATCCGTGTGTATAAGAACAGGGATAATCGTCAGGTTGAATCACATGAAGGCAACTGAATAAATTACGGGGGCTGATCCTTGTGTGCTTTTGAGCGCAATTAATAGTATAAAAGCAACAACAAAAATACATCTCAACAAACAATGCATTTCCTTGATGACTGTTGGTTGTAATTTTTTTTTTATTATTTTACTGTTGATGTCGAGTGTGGATTTTTTTTTTAATAATGTCCTCAGTGCCATTTTCTCATGGCCGTACAACATTGGCCGGCTAGCCATGCCCCACTCCACTCTTCATGTGTTGTTGCTGTTGTTGTCGATTGTTTGCATATAATATCGCGTATGCGAGCGTAAACAAAAATACACGTGTTTGTATGAGTTTTTGTGTGCGCGCAACTTATTATAATTTGCGCATAATGAATGTTGAATGTTGTCATTGAGAAGATGACGAACCACCACCATACCGGGCTCACACGTACGGAACATCAGCGGTGGCATATTCATTATAGCTTTCGACAGTAGCACAACAACAACCCTGTCCAACAGGCGCAGTGGGTGCACGTCACATCGAAAGGGTGATTTCCGCTACTCGATCCCTTTCACACACACGCTCGTACATATGGAGCAATTATTAAATCCTTGTCGGCTTCATATTTCAAAGCTTGTTCAAGCTGCCAAGCAACAATGAGCGTAACGACAGCAACAACAATGTGCGCGGCATCGTAAAGGATTACCAGTTATGAGTTATGAAAATGAAAAACGCCGCTCAATGCGTACTTAACATCAGAATTAATAATGCCAGCGCATCACATAACGATAAACACAGACAACAGCAACAACAAGAACAAGAGCAATATTAACGCTTAGACACAGTAATACGCACGACATTTCACAGGTCTCGGCAGGGCCACATTCGCATTTATGTACATTCACATCCTCATCCCCGCCCTTAACGCATGCACCGCGACGTGTCCGTTTTGTGTTCCCTCTCAGGGCAAATGCAGAGAAAAGGGTGCAGTCACTGCAATCAACCCCT
This sequence comes from Anastrepha ludens, assembly GCF_028408465.1. Taxonomy (NCBI): domain Eukaryota; kingdom Metazoa; phylum Arthropoda; class Insecta; order Diptera; family Tephritidae; genus Anastrepha; species Anastrepha ludens. The sequence continues at coordinate 2,223,241 of NC_071499.1, read as the reverse complement.
TTTTTGTGACAAATCCCATGGCGTTGCACGTTGTTGTTGTTATCATTAGGTACACTTTTTTGATTTCTTGCTTTTTGTTTGGTTTTGTTTTTGCGCTCTTAACGAATATTGAAATGGGCAGAAGTATGTCATTAGCTCAGGACTTTTTGTGTTGGCTTCCTTTTTGCATTGCTAATTACCCACCATTGATTTATATGCATATAAATATGTATGTGTGTGTATGTAAATTTATTATAATATATTGTGTATGTATATGCATGTGAGTGCTTACATAAGTAAATGCGTATGAGTGATATATGTATGTACCTATGCATATGTATGTACGTATTTGCGCAGACAATTTAATTATAAAACAATTCCCAAAACTTTACATCTACATTTTATATTTTTGGAACAGAATTTGAAAAAAAGTTAACCCAAAGTGGATTTCGTGGCAACAAAGAAAGAAGTATCGATAAGAGATTGTGTGGTTTAATTCGCAAAACATATTTCAATAAAACAACCAAATGTCTTGAATTGCGAAGAAAACTCATCTAACAAAAATATTTCATTTCATTTATTATTTATTAAATAATACTAATAATTACAAAATTTACTTTAACTAAAATCAATCAAGTTAAACTAAAGTAGTTCGTTAACAGCAATAATTGATCACAAGCAATCATCATCATCAAGGCATCACAGCTCCATTACTTCCGTTCCAATTCGACTCCATGTCACTCGATTTTCAGCTTTTGTTTTGACATCAGATATGCCCATAGTTCTTAAGTCGTTTTCCATGTCATCTCTCCATCTTTTTCTCAGTCGACCTCTTCTTCCGGCATTATTTTACGCTCAGATAACGTTTGCACCTCCGATAAGTGCATATAACTCGTCATTGTACCGAATGCAGTAGGTATCATCTTCAAGTCGTACAGGGCCATGTATCATTCTGAGAATCTTCTTTCGAAAGAAATTAATTGATCAACTTCAATTGATTCCAACACCCAGACTACGCACCTGTATGTGAGAGTAGGTCTTATGAGGCTGAGGTGTCGGCCATTGAGCTCAATGTAGTAGGTTAAGGTTAAAGCTACCTATTATTGATTTTGATTGCATAAGCCTCGATAAATTGTCTTAGTACAATCTTCGTCGTCTTTCCTCTACTTTTGTGTAAGAGAGGATAAGTTACCTTTTTCCTAGGCCACAAAGTGGCCTATGTTCCTATAAATGAGAAGGCCGCCTCTTTCTTGGCAGATATTTCTACCATTTTGTTCCCATTAATTCCCATAAGATATAGTACATCCCTGGTTGTTCTGGCCTAAGATATTCAGCTTATCAAGACATTCCAGCACCAGTTTTGATGTAACCTGGAAAGAGTTGAAAACCACTATTACTGCCTGTCTACCAGTAATTACCAGCGTTATTATACTTGGTGATTTGAAAATTTACATTAAGTTAGAAGTCACTCAGACTCATTTAATCTGCAATCACATATTGATAATGTTTTACTTGATGTCATAAAAATGAACTAAACTGAAATATAAAGAAGTATTTTCAAATCTCATTCTCCAAATCTCGCTATCTTATCTATACTTCATATAGTACAGGTGTTTCTAGGTTAACCAGTGTTTGTGAAATTTCTGATCCAGGTGCCATTCTTACTCACAGTCGTGAAATGTTGCTAGCCACACTGAATGTAAATTGAGAAGAAACGTCAAATTTATGAGCACCACCCCAGAATCAATTGGTTAATCTTGATAAGAAAAGTTTTTTAAACAAATCAGTCTCATTTTTTAAAGCTAAATTTTTGTTTACCAATGCCCTGAAGAAAAGGTCTGTCTCCTCAGCATTGCACAGTGATGACATTATACCAAATGTAATGGATTAGTTATTTCTTACCTGGATAAATTATGTTTGCAACATTTGATTAGTAAACTTACTTACTGGCTAATACCCTGGGCATACAAATTATTTTCCTCGTAAGCGTTAAGGGGTCATATACCTTGTGAGCCCGAAAAAATGGACGATTGTCATAATTTTTTTTAAATATTGTATGTTTTACAACTTTTATTCAAATGAGGCATATATCATACTGAAGGGTAACTCTCGAAGAATACATTTTGGTGTTTTTATTTTAAAAAATGTTATTATTTATTGTTGATATCGCCCCTCCCCCGAAACGCCGTTGTTTAGAAGAGGCTTGCGGTGATCACGGCAGCGCATGGGCAGCTCAACTGAAATCAAAAAAATTAAATGATTATTGTATTTAGAAAAATGTTTTTTAGTGAAACAGAACGGTTTATTTACCCAAACAACTTTTTTCTCGATACGAAAACCGGTTTGCACCAAAAAAACGATTTTTGAGGGGTGGAGAATTAAAAAAAAAATTAATTCCCGCGAACTATGCAAATATTTATAAAAAGTGAACCATTCAGATTCAAGAGGTTGTAACTTCGAATAATTAAAAAAAAAGTTTATGCAAATCGGTCAAATATTTTTTGATAAATAATGATCACCGCGACGGTAATTTAAAAAAAACACGACTTCGAGATAATCGCGTCTAAAGTTTTGCGTGCACTTCATTTCCAAGAAAGGTTGCGCGCTTCCACAGTCTGTAACTTTCGTTCTAGTGCTCCGATCTTTATGATTTTTTGAATTCATATTTTTAAGATGATGTACTTTTAGAATATGCCACAAAAAAACTATCGATTTTTTAGTCCAACACAAGGTATATAACCCCTTAATAATTTAAATTTTTTTCTTTACCTCAGGTTTCATCTCCCCATCGTATTATGTATAACCTCTATATCTGAACACAAATCACTGCGCAAACAAAATGAAATGTATGCATAAAAAGCATAACACATTAACCGGGTAAGTCCCATTTTTCCTATTTTTATATTTTGTCCGCCTATAAGAAGTTCACGCCCACTCAACACAGGTTTTTGTTTGCTTTGTTGGGAACAGAAATCTTGATGTATTTTGATAAGAGGCTCGCGTAAATTTTATGAAAAATAAGAGAGAGTTATTTGTTCCAAAATGTATACTTAAAACTAGGTATAGGAAAACATGTCCGCCCAAAGGAGATGTCCGTCAAATAGCGGCGTCCGTTAGGAGAGCTTTCACTGTACACTCTACTCTGTACCTCTAGCAGGACGATTAAAATCTATTCAGAGGTTCCAGAGGATATACATCAAGAGGCAAAACCCAATGTCCTTCAGGAAAATCTAGTCGATTAAAACTCAAAATCATTTAACATCATTACTGAGGGAATCAGAACAAAAACTACTCAAACTAAAATGCAGAAAATAGAAAATCGTTACAGATTCAATCCGCGTTCTCGTGTAATTACTTTTTTGAAAATCCATTTTTAATGCATTAATCGACTTTTAATTCCATTTGACCTACAAGAGGATATTTTCTGTTTTTATGCGCTTCATATGCACATTGCAATGCACATTTATACAGGTACGTATGGACATGTGCACGTAATAATCGTTTTGATTAATGTCATCTCGTAGAGCGTAAAATGCAAGAGAAAAACATTGGCGTCAGCGGTCCTAACCTCTTTGTCTGCAGCATTGTTCGTCATTACGACAAAACTATTGTCAAGAAATAATGACAGTCATTAGAAAATTTCAATGGGCCCTTAAGCTAAAACAACAAAGATGCAACTGCTCAGAACGCATTTATGCATGTAAGTGTGAGTGTTAAATAAGAAGAAATTACAAACATCAAACATATTCGAAATCCATCAGGAAAAATCAAATTCTCCCAATGGTGTGCATAAGTGCGTGTGTAGTACATACACATGTACATATTTATGTATGTAACACCTTTGAAAATTTGACGAATGGCTTAGCAGAAAATTACAGCCTGTGATGGCTTGGGCACTTGGTAAGTAAGGAAAGCAGGGAAAACTGAGAAACGGAGCATCGCCTACTTTCGATGCACTTGCACGGGCCTCTATCATTAGTGTGACAAACAGTCAGTAACAAAATCACAAAACGATAATTGTCTATCTCCGGTCCCCAGGCTTAAACGGCCTCTACAATTTGCCGTGTAACCAGAAGTGCGACGTACGGCGCAAAGTCGTAATTCGTACGCGGCGTATGGGCGTGCAGCGTCCAACTTAAGAGCAGTTTATCTATAATATCCTCTCTTAAGTCTATGTTTTCTTGTAGTATTGTTTTTATTAAATGGGAGAAAAACCTAAATATAAACACACATAGCCCCATCCAACCGACGAAGTAATAAAAACGACCTTTCACTTTGGAAGAGTTGCTAGAATACATAGTTAATAAATTATATATCCAGCAGTTCAATGGCTTTTGACCTTTCCTCGGATTTCAATTAGCAAATTATTTCATAGGTATCAAAGATTTAAATCCATCTGAACTTCTCTCCTTTTAAGGCCTTACTAGGGCTAGGCAAAAATGCAAATGAATTCATTTTTATATTAAACTTTCCAAGGCGTGATTAACACTATATATAGGCATTTTAAGTCAAGATGAAGAGAAGAAGCGTATTTCGGCATAACGCATCAGGGTATAGCGCATTGGCGTATAACGCATCGACGTTTTTAGTATGATGAAAAGTAGCATAAGTTATGGGAGACTGTGAACCCCAAAACCGCCATTGGTTCAGACGTATATATGTATATACATTCCGTTGGAACCTTTTTTATAAATTTATTTCTGTCGACTTCTGACTTTATTTATGAATTAAAAACATTAAAGAATAAAAAATTCATTGATTTTCGTTTGTAAAAACGCCGGTGCGTTATACGCTGATGCGTTATACGCCGAAGCGTTGTACATCGCTTTAGAATTCCATTTGCAGCAAAAAACATCAGAACATTGAAAACAAAAGGTAAGAAAACGCAAAAAAAATGGTTTTGTTTCGACCAACTTGAAGGTCGAAGCAGAGGGGAACATTCAAAACGCTCTTAGTTGTTGTATATCTAAGGGAAAATTGTGTCATTTACCGATTCGACATATGCAGTATTGTGTGTTTCAGGCGTTTGTTGTTTTTGGCCAGTCGCACTCAAGTGTGGCTGATTGCACTTTTCGTTGGCACTGCATGATATCCTTTCAGATGCACCGCCTACGCAATCAGCAACAACAGCTCGAAATGTGGCCAAAAGCAAAGATTAATGCACTGCATTGGGTTTGACAAACCTTTTGTTGTCATCGTTGTTGTTATTTCACTTTTTGTTATTCTTCAAGATTTGGCAGCAGGTATCACTGTTACTACTACTACTACAACGATTCCGTGCACTCTCATTTTTGTTTTCCTTATCTAGTGCTAACTTCTTGATCCTTTGCCCGCGTGCATCCATACACACGCACACTTGAGTGTGCACTCTGCCACAATCCACTAGAACCTGCTGATTGTCATTTCAATTTTGTCCTTTTATTGTTTTTTCAATTTCGTCAAGTGTTGCACGCTTGTCACATTCTGTCAATTTCATCTGCTCTTCTGTCATGTCCGTCCGTCAACCTGATTCGAGATTCCTTTGTCCCCTTAATTGGTTTTGCTGCTTTCTGTGCTCTTAAGTCGTCGCTTTGAGGCTCAAGGCGGTGCCTGACTTGTGTGACAACAAGTGTCCTATTCATCTCCACCATGCGGCTGGGCGTAGGATGTTCACATACATACATATATATATGCGAGTGTGCGCGGGTGTGTGTGTTCGACAATCTTAAGTGTCCCATTGTCAGGTCATCTAATTGTTTTCATGTTGTTTGGGTGCTCTCATCCAACACTTGCTGTGTCGACCCTTTTTCCAGAGCTGGTGCTCATTTCGTTCCTGTCGAGTTACCTTTTCTAGCAGTTTTGCACTCTTGGTGGGGTTTTGTTTTCTTATCGCAATATTCGGTTTACGCACGTACTTTTGTGGTCTCATAAATGTTGCTTAGAATATTTATTTTCTGCTTATGAATTTGTTTTGATTACTTTTGTGGCTCTTTTGTTGTGGGTGTTCGACTGGTACTGAGACTGGGACTACTCAATTTATTCTTTCAACAACAAATACTTTTAAGTATCACACAATGAATTTTAATATCTTGCTGTTTCTAATGAAAAGGTGCTAAATTTTAAAAATTTTTATTTATTTATTGTTTACAAAGCAATTAACATTTACCGAATCAATAGAATTTCGAGAAAGAGGTAATAAATGTTTTGCATCACTTTTTATTTTCGATAAAGAAAAAGGAAATCATACTATAGGCTGTAAGACTATTATTACCACATATTTTGAAATTTGAAAAAATTCGCATTGTTTATTTGAAAAGTTTATTTGTGTTTAATTTTAGGCAAAAGGATGGGCATGAAGGTTATGAATATACTTATACATATTAACACATTATCCGTAAATGGATGACTCGTGCCGTTGATTCTTTTGCCGATATTTGACATGACATTTTAGCATCGAGTCAGTCAGTTTAGGTGTGTTGTTGGTATACACATTTTCTTTCAATAAATCCTAAAAGAAGACGACATTAACCCGGCGTTCGTCGCTACTGGGTAAAAAATACCTCAAAGGTAATAAAACCACCTCTAACTTTTTTTCTACAAAATATAGCAGCTTCAACTACTTTTCTGCATAAAAACAAAAGACGCGCTCCCTACCTAAAATAAATATTTAATTAATTATAAACCTATACATTAAGTGGTAATTTTTACCCGGTTGCGACCGTTTGTGTTTGTATTTGCCTAGCGACAAACCCCGGGTTAAGTGGCATAAGCTTAGTGCCCAATTCACAACGACATTTTTTCTGAGAAAACACGGGGAAAGTTTTGTTTAGTAGACTTTCAAAGTCTCTGCCAAATCGGAGTGCAGTACGATCGATGCATAAAAGGAGCTAAATAAGAAATAGCCAGATTAAATACACACATACATACACCGAAATATCAAATTATAGTATGTATATGCTTCTAATGCAAAGTAACGTGGGAAGCACTTATGGTGCTCGCACCCGCCGACGTAAACGTACGTTCCATGTCATATATGTATCATATGTACTTGCCAATTTTTTATGAGCTTTTATATTAAAACCTCTTCTTGGACAAAGGAAGACTTTCGAGTAGATGTTTGCCATGAAAAGCCTTTCATCGGTTCGGAGAAGGCATACAACCGTAGGAACCTTTTATATAAAATAATTAGAGCCTCAATACGTATTCGAAATGATAAGTCACCATAATATAGGGCCTGTCTAACAGAAACGTGACCGTCCATAACGAAGAAACTATAATACATGACCAATTCAATTCTAATAAACTGCATTGTAAGGGCTTATAATATTTATTATACGCAATATTTTCAATAAAATGTATAGTCAGCACCATTACCTATAATGGGCCCACATCTTCGAGTCAAATTTTGTGTTAACTTCTGCGCAAATTGTGGAGGTGATCGGCTCCAAATCAAACGAATTTGCCTTGACAACTGTTTGAACGTCCACATTTATTTTCCTTTAAATTTTTGCTTTACCATTTCTCAAACATTTTCAATAGCAGGCGACTGTGAAAGTTAATCCAACATTTCAATCCCATTTCGCTGTTCACTCTACACACCTTCGGCTTCGATGCTCGGAATGGTTGTCTTTTTGTAAAATCCAAGGTTGGCTAGTTCTTCCACACATGCTCTTTTTGGTACATTTCATTCATCAAATCGGTAAACACAAGTAAACGGCCAAGTTCTTTCTCCGATAAGCAACCCCAAACGTGAACCTTAACTGGATGCTCAACAGTTCGTTGAAGTTATCAGCAGTACACCAGGGTTCATACTTTCTACCGGAGGTTTTTATTCAAGCAACTTATTTTATTTTATCTTGATCAAACTCCACTTTATTGGGAGACTGTCTTAAGACTACAGGGTCCGTCACTCGAAGTGTACCCAATTAAAAAGGCCATACATTTAGTTTGGGGAATTACTTTTATTTAATTCAAAGTGTGAAAATAATACAAAATTAAGAATCAATTTACTTGCAGGAATTTTGGCCCACTTGCGGGCAATGGTTTTTTTCAGCGCCTCGGAACCTTGTCTTTTAGCCATTCTTGGTTCTCTCGAGCTTTGTGAGACGGTGCCGAGTCCTGTTGAAACGTACATGGTATGCCACCGAAATGTTTGTCTGTCAATGGCTTCAAAGTAATCTCCAGAATGCTTTCCCGATAATATTTCGCATTTACCCTTGACGCCAGGCTCGATAAAAATGATTGGAGAACGCCATCTACGGTTACAGCGACCCAAACCATTACTTGTGGCGGGTGCTGCCTCCAACGCTGTCTCAAGTCTGACTTGATGCTGCTTTGGTGTGAGATCATGCGCCTTTTGGATCTTGTAAGGGTTGACTTTGAGATTTTTTCAGCATGCGGCGAATGCTACGGTCTGATATTTCCAGTTCTTTCGCCATTTGATTGGCACTTCGTCGGGGATTTCACTCAGGTCGATTCTTCACATTTTGAACCATTTCACATGACGTTGCAGTCTTTTGACGTTTCGCGATGCTATCAGTATAACTGTACCGAGCAATGGCCAATAAACAAAAACTTTATTTACTTTCAGGTGCTCGAGTAGACGAAAAATTGCTGGTTGTGATTTTCCAGCCAAATATACAATAATTCAATCACACTATTACGTTTAAAATCCATTACTGATTTTCTTTTTTCGCTCTTTCAGTTGAAAGAAAAAATTCGTTAAAAACTGCCCAGTTTACGAAGGAAAGAATTATTTTTCATCGGGATAATGCACCGTGTCACAAGAGCATTTCGACAATGGCAAAAATCCATGAATTAAAGATCGAATTATTGGAGCCTCCATCGTATCCTACACATTTAGTCCCTTCAAACCATTCAAACCATTCAAACCTCCCCACTGGCTTACATCTATTTCCATACCTAAAAAAAAAAAATGCGTGCAGTTGTTGAAGCGTATTTTGCAGCCCTTCCAGAATCTTACTTCAGAGATGGAATTCATAAAATGGAATCTCGTTAGAACAAGTGGATTGATGTTGAGGGAGACTATACTGAATAACAAAGTGTATTTGAAACCATAAACTTGTGTTTTTCTTATCGAACCGCAAAACTTATTGAATAACCTAGTATTGTTTTATAAAAGACGTGCGCATTGTATACTTTGCACAACGACTTCTTTTTCATATCTCACAAACTCAATTTAAATAAGTTAAGGTTTGTATAAATTACTTCCAATATTCTAAAAAAATTAATCAGGTTCAAAAAACCAAAATTAAAAAATCAAACAAATTGTTTAATGAAAACAAATTAACCCCATTTCGTCGCATGAAATTAAAAAAAAACTGTTTTCTAAAATTCTTTCCACTGTTGGAATTTGAGTCTCCATAGGTACATACAAAGATGTGCTGCCCATTCCACTGCTTTTGGTACATCGTACTTCTTAAATATATATACTCCCGCTCACTTGATTAAAGCGCAATATTTTCCATTTGTTTTTGTGTCAAACCTCTTTTCAGTGCCAATCATTTAGTTATGATCACCATTCTTTAAGTTATTCAAGGTTATTAAAAAAAATCGTGGACTAATCTGCTCTAATCGCATGAATTACTGAAATGTTATCTTCGAATCGCCGTCCATTCTCATTCTTTCTTGCATTCTCATTGGTTGTTATTAGGAACAGTTGCAAGAATAGCTAATAAATAATATATTCGGCAATTCAATGGCTTTGAAAATTGTTGTTGACCTTTCCTTGGTTTTTATATTGATTATTAATTTATTTATATCACAGATTTAAATGCATCTGAACTTCCTCGAATTGTGCTTCTATCAAAACTCGAGGTATTATCCGGGCATGTGATTGAAAGCTGGGCATTGTGTTTTAAAAATCTACATAGCATAGCTAAGGATCTTAGAAATCATAGGTATCTTCTTCCATAGTTAGCTTTAAGTTTGTCAACTTTTCTAACTACTATAAATAAATAACTAAATAAAATAATAAATAAAAAACTCTATATTTTAGTTGAACCCCAAAACTCCCCGCCCCCCTTGGTTGCGCGCATAACCTCAACTGTACGATAACAGTTTGGTTTAGTTTACCTTTTATAATTTTTAACTCATTTTTACATATTTTCCGAAGCAAACCCAAAATATAAATTAATAAAAAACTACGAGAGTGAAGTTGCATGTTCAGAATTTTACATAGGAATAAACAACCTTTTCGTATACTTTACAAATTATGAGTTCACCTCGAAAACTACACAAAGCAAGCTAATTTCCATAAATTTTGTCCCACAATGTGTCATTGAAATCCACCCCGACAATGCTTAACATTTCCCACCGCATTTTAAATGAGTTATTTTAGTTTCATATTCCTAGTAACATTAATTTCTTTAATTTTCATAATTATCCGTCGGCGACAATCCGTTGACCGCTGCAGGTTGGCATTTAATGTGCGCGTCAACGACGCCAATCACTTTGTCTTATGCTAATTTGAATATTTCAACTTCTCTCAAGTGGAACTGGTCGTCAACGCAAACGGAACTCCACTCACCATCGCCACTCGTGGTACCATGAAGATAAGGATCGCGATACGATCAGTTGAACTCTCGCATGTAAATGCACACACACACACACACACTCAGACATGTCTTGGTATATGTTAGTCAGTTTGTATTGAAAGAGTAAGTTGACAATGACGATCGGTGACATTCATGCACGCCACACAACGCAGGATATGGAAGTGGTAATGGTGGACGACTGCCGCTTGTTTAAGAAACTATTGCTTAGCATAGGCAAATACATGCATATGTATGTGTAAGTATATAGTAACTCTACAAATTTCTTTTCTGATGAACGAGACCATTAAATGAGCAATGTACATATGTATCTATGTGTATCTATGTATGCATGCATAGGCAAGTAATTTTCAATTAAACAGATATTTGTGATGCAATAACTTCAAAGCGGTTACCGATACTTCTCGCTGCCCTCGCCAAATCATTAGTCACTGCGCGGGATACGCTTTCTTAGCCCACAAGTGCTCGTAAGCATGCACGCATATGTATGTATGTACGTAGGTGCATAAGTGTGTGTCAAACATGTACTTGTAGAGTAGGTAACAAGAGGATGATCTACCATAAAAATGAAATATGGTCCATGTGCAAGGCGTGCGTAATCGCGTATTTGTGACCCCCTGTAAACACCGAAGACCCTTCGCACTCGATATACATCAACATTTGAACAAACATACGCACCCATATAATCTGTGCTATGCAAGCAGTTGTTGACCCACAGTTGTTGTACACGTCCTGTATGCCGCCTGTTTGATTGTGAGACACCAAACTGACACAATTAATTTTAATTCAGTTTTGATGAATTCGTTCCAGTGTAAACGTGTGATCGAGTGTAGATCTCGAATGGCCTCACGATCATCGGCGAGCGCTGCTACGGAAATGGGCGAGCACCAAAGCAGAAGAAATGAAAGAAAGCAAATCAAAAGGACTAAACGATGTGAACAATCGAGGAGCTTCTATGTATTGGAGTTAAATGAATGTCAGCATACCTATATACATCTGTGCATATGTATGTGTGTGCAATGTTTCAAAGTAGTTGCCAAAAGTAGATCTTGCAATGGCACATAAGAAATGTTTCGTATTCTGCATGGGCCATCAGTGTGGCTGCCAGTGAAAGGACACTGACAGCGACAACTCAGCACTACAGTGTAAATTGCATAATAAAGCCAATGGGCAATCCTTCCGAGAATCATTCCATCCTGCGAAAAGATCATGAACTTGTTAACTGCCCAAATCATGCGCAAGCAACACTCAAACAACAGTCGGCAGCAACAAATTTTCTAAACTGTCATTGGTCCTGTGCAAACATTGGGCGGCAGACAACAACAAAGCGGATGCGAAATGTGCTCGAGCTGCAATGAGCTCTCCGGCCGCGAAATTTCGAATAACTAAAGTTGTGAATAACAATTGGAAAGCGATGGCGTCGATGGTGATGACTCCTTTGGTGGTGTGTCATCCTTGCAAGTTGCCGAGAGAGTAGCCGAAATGAGAATATCCTTATCGCTCTGCTGTTCTATGCACGTATGTATGTACGCGGCGGCTTCTTTGATCTCGACTTTTTGTTGTGAAAACTACGATTTATTTACTCAACGAACACGAATACTAGACACGGTGCACATTAGTGTGTAATTGTATGTATGTATGTATGTAGATAAGAAAACAAAAATTAGAGCGATTAGGTTGTTTCGCTAACCTTGTCGCCCATTGTTTGTTATATTTTCTAGTTCGTATGCCAAATAGTGACACATAAAAGGACATTCGCCAAACTAAACAACAAACAAATGATTTTCCAAGGAATCCACAAGATTTTCTGAGTTATGTGAACAAGAGACACTATTCACACAAACTTTGAATAAGACCTTCAATCGGCATAAAATAGAAAAATCTGAGATAACTGTGAGATGTAAGTTGTAAAGTGTTATTGAGTCCAACGACCAATTGTTATCGTCTATTAAATACATCTTACAATAAAATTGATAATTCCATATACAGGAATTCCTCCCAATAAACTTAAATTTTTTACGTCAGTAGCCTTTAGACTTTTAAGTCTTTCATTTTCATGAAGATTTGTAAATTTGTTGGGACCTATTAGGTGGCGGTGGGGTTAAAAAATGTATGAATATAGTCCAATTTTGTTCATTAACCACCTAAAAACTATTGGAGTATACTCGCTAGGGTGCGCCATGGTCGAGATATTCCAAAAAATCGTTTTATAGCCTAATTTGGCTCCTACTCGGACTATTTATTTTATTTATTCATTTAATATATATTAACTATCCAAAGGAAAACGTTTTCTTGGGGGGAAATATACCTACCGCGTGGCGCTGTAGTCGAGATATTCTGAAAAATCGTATTTATTATACGATTTGAGTCATATTTGGAATATATTGTGCTTTAATTTAAAAAGGCAACCAGTTTGTACACATTTGAGGTACTTGGAGCAATCATTGTCAATGGTCCGATTTATCGACACGCAGGTGGTTTGTTTATTTGTTCCCTAAAGACATCCATGAAACTATAATCTTTTGTCAATTTCTTTCTCACTAGCAGAATCAATTTGATTTGAGAAAGGATGGCTTATGAAATGTGAATAAGGGGGCATGGCAACCTCCAGCTTTATTAATAACGTTTAACATACCCCAAAATTGTACGCTTACGATTGCTGGACTTTCAAGGTCAATGTATAAAACATACACTGTCGTAGTCACAGGAATCCCAGGGCGATACCCAGTTGAGTTTAAAAAATTGAATTAATCTACTTCTAAAGACTTGAGGAGGTCAACTAACTAAAATGGTTCGCAAATTTGCTCCCAAGCAAATAAAGTCCGTTATTCCAGAAGAGTGCAGCGCTAAAAATAAATTGTATACATAGCTCTGGAATTCAAACAAATGCGTATTGAAAGAAGCTCAGCTCCAAATTTTATTCTATTTATAAGTTTAGTTCCAAAAATAATAAGAAGCCTTAAGTTCAGCAAAAAAACAGGATTTCATAGGTCAGCTCCGTTTTCTTCAATAACCCCAATATCAAAGGTTGTAGACAGAGTGGAAACGAAGAGGAAGATGAACCTCTTCGCCTCCACTCTGTCTCTTCATCTTCCTCTTCGTTTCCACTCTGTCTACAACCTTAGATATTGGGGTTATTGGAGAAAACGGAGCTGACCTTTGAAATCCTGATTTGAGGAAGATGAACCTCTTCGCTTCCACTCTGTCTACAACCTTAGATAATGGGGGTCGTTGCGTGACTGCGAAATAAACGCAAGTTACTTTCAAAAATTTATTAAGACATTTAATTAATTAAAATAAACTGTCTTGGATTAAAAAAAACTGTGATTTAAAGTTCGAAGTGTGTTTTTAGGTAGCTTAAAGGGTTACACATATTCCCCCTCCGCCAACTACCTCAAAAGCAGTGGGCAAATAACATTTCTCATTTGAATATCTACCTCAAAGCACAAACAGTATAAATATAAAATATTTAGTAGTAATGTAAGTATGTAGTATGAGTCGCAAAAAAAGAATGAATCGAACAGGTTTAGGCCGAGCTTGTCTTCCAACATTTGGAGTGCGTCTCAAAATTGTGAAATCAATTAAAGAGTTCTAAGTTGTAAGCTTCGAACGATAGATGGTTTTTGTTGTAATTTTCTGCACTCCAAAGCACCTTCTATGGATCGAACAAGCGCAAGAAGTTCAACTGCCACTGTAGGTAAATATCTTTGGTCAAAGTAATAATTACGCGACATTTCGACCAGTTTCGACTACTTTATTTTATTTTATTTTTTTTTTTATAATTTTGTATAGAGGTATAGTTCATTTTACAACAAATATCATGTAAAACAAAATTTACTACGTTGTACGAGACTTATAAAAATTCGACAAGTTTTCGTCACAGTGGCGAACTTTTTAATCAGAATTAAAAAGGAGGTACACAGTTTTAGCGCATTTAATTTTAGTCCAATAAAATGAAAGTTTGAATTGGCCCACAATTCTTTATGATTTTTGATCATTTTTCCCCTGACAGTTTTGCGTATTTTCTCGTGCACTCGTATTTATTATTTTTGCCATGGGTGTACATGTGTATGCATGTATGTGCATATTTATTATACGCTTATGGTGTCGCAGCAGATACTTGGACAAAGTTCAACAAAAGATGCGTTAATATTTGTTTGCCAAAAATCCTGAAATGTCTAGCATTTTCTATTATATTTCCATTTTAATTTACAGCAAACACAGAGCGACACCAACTAGGCAGCAGCAGTCCGACATCAACAACAAAAAGTAGTCATCAGAAGCAGCAAAGGCATCCAATGGAATTGAATTAACAATTTCAACAACCGGTTATTGTTGGACATGTGGAGGTGGGCAAACACACACAAACATATGTAAACATATTTTGAAAAGCTATTGTAAGTTATAAAGGGATATGAAACTTTGGCATGGTTTAGTGCGCGCAAGGGGTGCTGGGTGCTCATGTGCCAGTAAAGCAAGCAACAAGAAAATTCAGAGCTTGCGTTGTTTTTGCGCATGCAGACTTGGCTGTGGTGCGTTATTGCAACGTCTGTTGTATATGTTTTTTGTCCAACGGTTACAGGAATCGAAATCGCGACTACAATGTGAACTAGTCCTGGTCTGCTGCGGGCTAAGTGATTTTCCTGCAGGGATTTGGCAAAGTTGCGTTTGAGTCCGTGCGTGTGTGTATGTGTGCATGCAAGTAGCTCATTCATCAGGTTGAACTTGGACTTTTTTGGACACTCCAGATTTACATACTTGTGCACATATGCACGTACGTGTGTAAGTCAGCAGCGCATACACCCCCAGGCAAAGAGCAAAAAATATATTTCTATGTAAAGAATCATCCTGGCCCTAGTATAAATATACACCTACCCAAATACAATGAAGCGTTCTGAAATACACATCTGAGAGGATACAAATTTTTCTGTTTTAATTCGGAAGTTAATTAAGTGTGTAAAGATTGTGTTGTTTTTGTTTTTCGCATTTCTTTTGTGCAGAATTGAGTTTCGGTATTGAAACACTCGAATGTGACTAGGAAGAAAAATTTTGAAAAATTAAGAAAATTAAAGTTTCACTTGAATCGAAATATGAATTTGCATATGTAAATATTCTCGATTTCTAACTAGTTAACTTCCGGTTACTTAGCAATTTGCGCTATTACTCTTACGGGAAAACTTCATTGACAAACTTAAATGTCTGCGCCTTCGACAAACAACTTAAAAAGGATTGCATAATATGCTCAGTCACCGATTGTTTCATAAGGAAAGTGTTTATTCAAAAATATTACTATTATATTTTTATAATAAAATAGTAAAAAATAAAACTCATTATAATTATTCTGAAACTAAAAACCAAGGTCCTGAATTGTAATAGCATTCCTCTTAGTTATCAATTTTAAATATGTTACTTACTTAAGGCACACGATGGCGCAAAATTAATCATCGAACTATTCGAAATCGTTCTACCCATTTTTTACTGAACTCCGGAAAATATGAGATTATTCCAAACCATCAAAATCTAAATCCAATTTGCACAACGTTTGCCCATCTTTAAGTAACGACGTTGGTTGTTTGCCGATATGAGAAATATTTATATTATATATATAGTTTAAATTTAAAAAAAATTTTTTTTGAGTATTGGATACGGTGGCATGAAATGCCGCTATCTGCTTAATTGTTAGATAGTTAATATGGCGTCCGGAAAGTGATAACTAAACATCTTCTTTTATAATATATCGTGGAAGTAATAGTTATGTATGGTATGTATAGATTGTAAACTTTGCGACCTGAAACTGCTTACTCAAGCAATGCAGGAAAAGCTTCGAGATTAAAGCTATAAAAACGAAAGCGCTGCATCTCAGTGAGGTCACATCAGAGCCGGATGCAGTGCGCGCAGAGCCGTATGAAATGGTGGGGAGAAATTTTGCTACCTTGGCTGCATGGTCAGCCCTGAAGGCTGTTCTGAAGTTCATATTGAGTGTAGGATTAGCAAATATATTTCATGTTTTGGGATCTTTGCGCATTTGTGGCAAAATATCAACTTGAACCTTCATACCAAATTGCGCATATTTAATACTAATGCCAAATCTGCCCTCCTTTATGGTTTCCTGCGGCGAATTTTGCGAATTCTTTGGCCCCATACAATATCCAACTCGGACCTGCTAAAAAAAAGTCAACCAACTCGACATGATTATCTAAAGAAAAAAAATGGAAAAAGTTACAAATTTTCCATAAATGGAGATTCTGTATCTCGACACTGATGCCGTCTAATGAAAACCCCTCTTTCAACAAAATACAGTTATTTAGTTCGCTTACTATAAAGGGCGTTAACTTTTTTATATATAAATAAAATCTTACATACTGAATGTATCGAAATATTGGGCCTATTTATTTGTGTAAACCACTCGTTTTCAATATATACCTAAATATATACAGTGACGGCCATAAGTATAAGCACAATAACGACAATGTAATAAAAATCAAGTTTTTCAAATCAACAAAAGCAAAAACTGTTTATTCCCCATAAGTTACACAAACCAAATTTTAATTTTTCGAAATTCACAGTTCTTAAACCATAAATTAAAACAAAAGTAAAAGTGCAGCAATATTTGCTGGTCAAAAGCATAAACATAGTTTTTTTATATGTTTAAAATTTAAAGGTACACTTAAAAGTTAGTACTTCGTTGGAAGGCCTAGATAGCAGAATTCGTCCACTTCTTCGATGTTAATACCCCTTATCTGGAAGATTCAGTTGCTACACATCACCTTTCTCTTTGCAATGTTAATCCTTAGCAATGTTTTAGCTGCGCCATCGCTCACATCTTTGACTGTATATGTGTGAATTTGTATGAAAACAGCCAGATGCCATCGGCCTTAACTCAGAAGAGAGACTAGTTGGATTTAAGAGGCAAGTTCAAAAACCACTTGTAAAAAACCTATTAGAATTTAACCTACAGGGCTTGATTGAAAAGTAATGAGCCTTATTTTTTTTAAGCAGTTTTATTAAACCTTTTGGTTTATAGAACTAATATTCTTCAAAATAGGACCCTTGAGCGTCAATACACCGCTGGTAGCGGACCTTCCACTGCAGGGAATATTTTTTAAACTCATCCGCCGGAATCGCGTTCAATTCGGCTGTCACAGTTTTTTGGATCGCCTCGATGGAGTCGAAACGCCTCTCCTTCAGCTTTTTTTTCAGGCGCGGGAACAAGAAGAAGTCCGGAGGGGACAGGTCTACAGGTAGAGTAACACGACGGTCAATGTTCAAAAATTCACGAACTCGGTTCACATCTCCGTTTGTTTGCGCCGTCGAAGGCCTTCCAGATCGCTGTTTGTCTTCGACGTCCTCCCGGCCTTCCTTAAACGACTTGTGCCACCGTTTTACCTGGACACTGGACAGAGATTGGTCCCCGTTAGCCTCCTTGAGCAGCCCAATGGTTTCGGTACTCGTTTTGTTTAGCTTTACGCAAAATTTGATCGAGTAACGTTGCTCCAACGATCGCTGCATTTTCGCCACAGCAAAATCCCAACACACTTTTAAAACAGCTTTCACGCGCGGGGCGATGTTGACTGCACCGCTGTTGCCAGCGAACTGGGACCAGTTTCTAGGAGAAGGGGAAAGTCCAACGATAATATTCCCTCACCAGCCGATTCGGTTGATCGCTTGGCAGACGCTCCGCGCGGGAAGGCTCATTACTTTTCAATCAAACCCTGTACATATAATTTAAAAGGAGGAAGCAATGTAATTTATTTTCGCAAGATCGCCATAGGAAGTGTCTAAAATCGGTAATTGTAGTGTAAGTACTGGTTACTGCGCACCTGAGCCGTCAGTTGGGGCCGATCTATAAGATGATTCCTTCTCAAGACTGAGCCTAGCTTCCACTATGTTCTCAAGTGGCTCGTTTGCCCGGTATCATCTGCATGATTTCCGATCTCGAGATGACCCGGTCGTCTTGCTCTTGAAGTCGAGCTACTATATGTTCAATTGTTGAAGCAGTGGCTGCCACACAGATATTAACGGTGAGTTAAAACCAATCACGAATTGTTTGGCAAACATATACCCTTCCATATACCAAATGCCATTCCAACACACAAGATTTCGTAATTGTCAACTATCAGAGATAAAAAGAAAACCTGTTATGTCACCCACCAAATGAAAAAGTTGTGGCATCTCGAAATAGGAATGATATTTTTTGCTCCATCTTACATATACTTATATGTTTGTGTATGATACACAGAGACTAGACCATCAAAATATCAGCAAAATAGCGGTAACTCCTCGGTAGACAATGGCAAATCTTCGATTACAATTCCGCAATGGAAAATATTCTGGCAAAAAGTCGCTTTGCTAACGACAAGTGTAGGTTACATTATTTGCAAACCTTTCTTCACCGCTTACCATAAATTGGAGAAAAAGATTGAGCTAAACTAATTTCAAAGATGTTTACGGCAGCCTGTTATTATTTTAGGATAATTACAATAATTAAAGTTAGGTAATCAACTACAAGGTGGCCAAAATTAATAATTAAATTCGTCAAGTTTGTTTTTGAATAACTTTTTAAATTAATGATTAAATTCGATCTTTATTTCTCTGCCTAGTTCAAAACTGTCGAATATGATTGCCAAAATTATAAATCTTCCGATAGGGGATTCATTTTGCACCTCATTGAATTTCTCAGTCTCTAAAAAAATCTTTAAATGGTAGAAAAATTTAAGTAGAATCATTTTATTGGAGAATTTTTGTGGCCTTCTCATGTTGACTGAAAGTTTCCTATACTTTAATGAACTGCGGCAAATTAAAAAATCCGTCAACCACTCCGAACGGCAAATGTATGTATGTAGGTGTGCAAAAGACTTAGAACTTCAAGAAGTTGTTCAGTAGTTAGTTTCAATATGTATTATGAGAAATTAATAATTTGTTTAAGTTCTGTGTAGAGCATTAATAAGAATTGGAAAGACATTTTCACAGATGAACAACAAATGTCGCAATGAAACGTTTATTTCGCATCATAAATCATTAAAGCTCAATTCCCGTACTTGGCCCCTTTTGATTGCGTTTTAGTTAGTAATCGCCCCTGACAGTTGAACAATCATTGTTTTTCGTTTTTCGTCACTTTCCATACTCGTACATGCATACACATATACTTCCGTTTCCTGTTGTTCCCAATATCTCCACATTCGCCCACATTGTTTCCGTAATGACGCGTCGACTGTGATTCCGTTCTAAGGCCATTGTGCTCTGTTTGTCCTCATTGCACCGGTTGTGCTTTTGTTTTTGTGTCGCTTCGTCTATTCCGTTGCGGACGTTTTCTCGTCCAGTTCAGGAGGTTTAGCTACCGCCAAACCTATTTCTTGCATGTTAATCACCAATCAATACTGGAAACCATCTCCTTGATTAAAAATGTATCCCTGCTCTGCCGTTGGGAATGCGTGACGCGTTGCCACCCCCTTCCACAACGACTGCAATGCGGGTCAATATTTGCAGTACTCGTGTAGGCAAATATATGTACGAATGTAAGTATGTATATCGCTGTTTGCACGCAAAATCATAGCATACGGGAACTGGGTGTAAACACATACATGCACATGAACTCCCATACAAATGTACATGCATGTGCAGATATATAAATAAGTAGTTTTTAGAAAAATTATCATTTATTCACCACCGGATGCTGAACTACGGAATTGTGGAAGACGATGTTTGGAGTGGCGTAAGGAGAAATATGTCCATTAAAATATTCACTTCAAAAACATCGCAGGATACACTATCCAGCCATGCGCACATACATACATACAAAGGCACGTGAGTACATGCATGTGTTACTCTCAAAAATATTTTCGCTTATCATTTACTCAAATGTAAAATATTTCAATTTTTCCATTTTTTATTGGTTTTTGCTTTTCGTATTTAGGTTGCTTGCATTTCAAGGAGTCTCTTGTAAGTAGGTTTGTTGTACGCAAGAGTAAGCCCTCTCCATGAGCATCGTACGAGTAGGTGCACAAACACACATAAATGCAAGAGTGCTTGTACATGCGACAACGGTATCCATTAGTGGATGACGCCGAAAAACGGCTACGACAATGACTGTGCCACAGCGACGATGGCGATGGCGTAGACGACGTAAACTGCGACATCGCATGTGATTGACAGGCAATGACAAGTGATTTTGTTATTCTTTGCACGCCGACTGCCCCAGATCCCCTCAGTGCTCGGGCGCTATGTTCACCTCACTGCTCGAGACTAATTGTGTCGTCAAAATACAATTTTGACATTATTCGCTTTTAAAAATACGTATGTATGTATGTGCGTATGTACGCCAACCAGCGGTACGGGTATGTTCGTAAGTACCTTCGCGCCTGCTGGCAATGGTGTGAAATGCGGGGAATGTTGGCGACGCTGCTGTTTGTTTTTTGTCAATGAGACTGGCGTGGCGCATTTAATTAAATAATTTAACATTTAACGCATTCGTATTTTGTTTGTCTTTTAAGTGAATTTACTTAAAACATTTGACAATTATGACAATTTGACACTCTGCCTTTCAAATTCCTTTGCTCTTGCTTTATAAATATTTATGGAGTTTTGTCACTTGACAGCTTTCTTCTTCGAATTTTTGACACTTTTCTTTTTTTTTTCTTTTTTTACTTCACACTTTTCCATTAGCCATGGATTTACCTTCTAATGTTTGTACTGTTAAAATGGAATTGTTAGCCTGAGCTACACAAATAGGGATTTAAATATAAGTTCAATACTGGGTTCGAGGCAAATTGAGTCCGTTGAGAAAAACTGTTATCTTGGACGAAACTTTGAGCAAATGGGCTACGAGTACTTTTCGAATAGAGGAGTGCAAAACGAAGCAATCAACCTAAAAAAATTTATTTAATTAAATACAATTAATTATATGAGAAGCAAACCACAAGGTTTTTAATTTCCCGGGGTAGTCATATAAGGTACTCATTCAAATTCGATATTTTCAAACAGGCTTAAAACTGCAAACGTAAAAAAGCTTTCTGGACAGCTCAGATCTATTTGAGGTGTATATTGTTTTTGCTTGTAACTATTGGTTTGTGAACTCAAAGAAAACCATGAAAACAAGCAAGTGCAGCACTCAGACATTTATTCAGTCCATTGTACTACACTTGGATTCCCTTGTAATTTTCTTTAAATCTAACCCGCGATACCCACGTGTGCCGGGACCCATGTTAGCATCAGGCCATTATGTCTACTAGCTGTCGCTGCAGACACATATAGATCTGCCTCTCCATCGGTTTTCCACAACAAAGTTCATCGCTTCTTGAACTGCATACACCTTCGCTTGAAACACAGATGCATGAATTCCAAGAGCAAAGTGCAGTTTTGTCCTGCTGGATTCCACGTAGACCCCAGAGCCGGAGCCAAGCTCGGTACTGGAGCCATCCGTAAAAATACGAAAACAGTGTTTGCCGGGCTCATTTTCTGAGTTTGACCACAACTGAGCCTCTGGCTACACTCTGTCTCTTTTCAAGTAGGATTCTTGATGGCATGGAGTCAAGGGGAATGGAGAGAATCGTTGGATCGACGTCCATGTCTTCCCTGTTTTCCAATGCCGGGCAGGGGCCGTACCAGTTCCCATTGTGTTTCAGCCTGCAGATGGCCTTTAAAGCCTCTCCTTAGATGAAAGCATCAAATGGTGGTAAACCAATCGGAGCATCTAATGCCGGGCCTGAAGTAGTCGGAAAAGCTCCGGTGCAACAGATGGCCACAGTGCGTTGTGGTGTCGATAAGGTCCTCCTGACTTCCACTAGAGAGAGTATACTCATCCAGACCACTGATGCATAGGTGATAATAGGTCGTATCATAGCCATCCATAGGATCCATAGAACCTTGCTAGGAGAAAGACCCCACGTTTTCCCAAAGACACCTTTGCACTGCCAGAAAGCTGTCAGTGCTTTGGATGTCTTTGTTTCAACGTGTGACTTCCAAAGAAATTTACTATCGAGGATTACTCCAAGATATTTAATTTCCTTGGATAGCTGGATTGTGACTCCTTTTAGCTTAGGCAGAACGAGCCCATCAAGCGTCCTCCTTCTGGTGAAGAGGACAATACCAATCTTG
The DNA here is from genome assembly GCF_028408465.1 of Anastrepha ludens. NCBI lineage: Eukaryota > Metazoa > Arthropoda > Insecta > Diptera > Tephritidae > Anastrepha > Anastrepha ludens. The sequence goes on along the minus strand of NC_071499.1, from coordinate 2,200,616 downwards.
GCGGGATTTGCAGATTCAAAAGAGGCGAAATAAGTTCTTTGTTAAGCTCGTTTGTTTTTATTTTATATTTTTGGTTATTTTTTATTGTATATCCGTAGTACAGAGTAAGACTTTGGCCTTGTAATAGTACATCAACATTATTATATGCAACGAGAATGATTTTGACATGAAAATTTCTTAATTTAATTTTACAACTATACAACCATATACATAACATTTTTAGGCGTCACTTTAAGTTTGTGGTAAGATATTGAATCCAGTTTGATGTACACCACCTCAGCGTAGGGAATGAGTCGCATAATTAGTTGGAGAACTATTCGCTTGTTGCAGAGACCCTCAGCGTACGGAATGTATGATAGTATATACGTTTATATATGTATATATGTATAACTATATATTTTTTTTTTCGATCAAATAATACATTTAGGAAAAAAATATATATGAAGTAGATTTCCCTGGAAGACATGTAGACATGTGAACGTGCGGATTCGTAATAATAAAATCGAAATTCGCTGTGAGTCATCCTTGTTTTCAAAACTCTTCTAATACGTTTTTTATAATGGCTGTTTACACAAGAGTGTACAACTTTCAGCTTTTCTCATTCCGCTTAGTAACATAAACAGTACACAGTCGACACACAGGCGCGCATATTTACGTACATACTTATGGAAGAGCATTGCAACATTTTAAGAAGTGGTATTTTACTTTTACGACATTCTTTCCTGCTGCTAGTAATAGACCAAACAAAAAATAAACAAAATATGGCCAAAAAGTATCCACAACGCGCCACCTGCACTGTGTCAATTGGCGCCTACTGCCAATGCGCGTTGGCCTTAATAACCAAACACTCATGGACACGCACACACACACACGCACAGATCGGTCATTGAGCACTCATGAGCGCCTAGTTGCTTCCAGAAACCCGCTCACTGGTGAAGATGAGTGAGAGAAAGCACAAAAACGCTTGACTTTATTTTTCAAAAATATGTAAACTTTTATTTCGAATGAGTTGAACCGTAATGAAATATTATATAATACACTGGGAAAAAGGAGGCAAAGAGCCATTGCGGGTGTAGCGCACTTTTTATTTTTATTTTTTCACAAAGAATGGAAAATCTATTAGTAGAAATTTTACGTTACGGCCATTACCGCAAGATGTTAGGCGTTGCTGAGCCACACTTTATAGGACAGGTAGTTTATGGTGCGCAACAACCAGTCATGTAACTGGGCTTTGTAGCAAGGCTGTGTAGTCACTCGTAGCATGCAACGTATTGCAGTCGTCGATGGCCATGCCACCAAGCAAAAACCGACGGACTAACTGACTGACCATAGCAAAAAACAACAGCAACAATAAAAGCAACAATCCTATTGGTAATTATGCAAATGGGGCTCACCGCTGCCACCAAAACCCATGTTTAGCATCGTTGTAATTGGATGTGTTGTTGTGGTTGCATGTGCCGCCGTCACATCCAGCAGTTGAGACTCAAACACACACACATATGCAGGCATAGAGTACTCACATTTAATACACAAACAGATATGTCTGTATGTATTTATATGTGCGTGTTTAAGTGCACACTGTTTGGACTCCTTCGGACGAGCACTTCCATATTTAGTGGGAAATTTAATATCTTCTTAAATGGAGCCATAAAAGCATAAAGCACTTTTCGCGCATTGTTTTTGTGCAAAGCGTCGCCCGTTGAGGGCGTACAGAATTGCGCCGAACAACTCCTCCCACTTGTATGTCCTCGCCCCCACTTCGCACACCACCGGTCATCACATTTGCATAAAAGTCAAACTCATTGCATTTTATTTTTTTCCAAACTTCAAAATTGGTTTTGTGAAAAGTTCGTGGTTCTTTTTAACTTTTTTGGCCGTTTCAAATTTTACACAGCATTGAGCAACATGAAAGGAGTAGCACTCAACCGCTGCCATTCACAATGTACGAATTGGCCAAATAAGCGAAAAAGAAGCGGAGTAAAATGTGCGCGGAAATTATGAGATTTTTCGATCGGTAGTAGCCTCTTGGAAAATAATAAATTTCATTTTCATTAAGTATGTCGGGAATAGAACAGCAAAACACGAGTGCTTGCATACAAATGAAAACAGCATCAGATATTGTTTTGAATAGTTTTACCGGCCACTTTTGTGTGGTCTAAAACGTCGCTGAGTAACCAACTTCTTAATTAGGCGCATTCAAAAGTGGAAGAAAGTTTGTTGTGAGGACACTAGCGGCTAGCACTGGCAGCGATAAAAGCAGTCAACGAACTCAAATACAGTACCCCTTCGATTTGTTCAACTAATAATAGGGGAACGTAAAGCAACAGTCTAATATATTATTATTTCACCATTTATTTTTTTATTTTATAATTTCAGTTATTTTTTTTTAAATTGTATGTATAAAAACTCTTATTCTTATTCCATATAAAGAAACTTATGCTAAAATTAATAAAGGATCTTTTAAAAGTGACGCCTAGATGCCAGTAGTGAATAGTTCCTAGACGGCACTCTTTTCTATGTCATCTTTGGGATTTGTCAAGTACAGTAGATTCTGTTTTTATGCGGTAGATACGTTCCGCAAGAAACAGCATAAAAAAACAGCATAAAAAAAGCTACCAGTTCTATAGTAAAACTATAGATACGTTTCAAAAGTGCTAAGAACCGCATAAATCTGAAATAATGTAATAAAATCGCATAAAAAAGGGCACTAGTCCCATATTATTACTATTGATACGTTCCATAGACCGCATGAATCTGAAATAATTATATTAAATAAAATCGCACAAACAAAATATTGTATTTTTGAAAATTATATCTTTATTTAAGAAACGTCAGAATCGAAAAATAAATTTACATCGTCATGCGCATGTTGCGCATTCGTTTAGGATTTGGCGTAAAATCACTTTCGTCACTTGAGGAAATGTACACGTCTGATCTAGATGGTTATGCAGGCGGTTCCATACTTGTAGGGTTAGCATTTCTGATGTAATCTGTGATGAGTTTTTGCTTAGCTGGTTTAGAATCTTGTTTATATGTACAATTCCCGATAGGTCGACATGCATTTTTTAATTAAAAAAAAACCGCACTATTTCAAAACCGCATAAAAACAGAACCTACTGTAGACAGATGTGCAATTTTACCCTATAAAACAACTCCTTAAAAAGTATGCAACTTGTTATGAAAATGGTCGATCTTTAAGAAAAGCATATCGCAAAATTCGTCATTTTTTGGTTGAAATAATTGGCCGAATGAGTCGACACTTCAAAAGTAGATGAAATAATTTCAAGAAAATACTTCTGTCGAGGTTAAAAAATGAACTGGTAGACCAAAAACTGTACCTTCTCTTGACAATATTCTTCCTTCCGCATCGATATATCGACCTGCTCAACAATCAAGTATTCATGAATCGATTTTTTGGCGGATTTTACCTGTAGACGTGCTCATGGTGGGCATTTAATTTTTTTATTATGCCATTTTAAGAAGAAGAACTCGAATTTGGGTTGGCAAATTTGTCATCCGATTACACCGATATTGATACGTATTTGATGTCCGTTTAGTACGTTAGTTAATATGCCGAGCTTTTTTAGCACTGAAGCTTTTTTTAACGGACTTGCGTTATATTATAATCTATTCGACCACTTCTTAAACTCAAGGAAAGGAAATAATTAAAGTGAGTATAAAAATTTAGGGAAGTACGTTTTGTATTAATTTTTGCGACATTTTTGGTAATGGCACCAAGAGGAAAAAAGCTTTCTGATGATTTAAAAAAACTGATTATAAAATATCAAAAGGAACGTAAATCATTGCGAGAAATCGGTCGTTTGATAGATAGGAGTTTTGCTACAGTTCAAAAGATTGTGAATAAATATGAATGTGCGGGAAGTACCACTAATAAATAGCGTTGTGGGCGTCCGCCGCTCTTAAGTCCCAGAGAAAAACGCTTAGTCGTACGGAAAATCAGGACAAACCCCAAAATAAGTGCCCCCAAATTGAAATCTGAAGTTGAAAATGAGACTGTAAAACAATTTAGCACCCAAACAATTCGCCGGGTTTTGCATAGTGCTGGTTATCATGGGCGCAATGTTAGGAAAAAGCCCTTCGTGAGTAGTGTTAATCGGTGTAAACGGATTTCATTCGCAAAAGATCATGAAAAATAAGACCAAACGTTTTGGAACCAAGTCATATTTTCTAATGAGTGTAAGTTCAGTATCTGTGGATCTGATGGCCGTGAAAAAGTTTGGAGAAAAATTAACGCGCAATTGGATCTAAACAATATGACCGGCACTGTGAAGCATGGAGGGGGCTCTCTGATGGTTTGGGGATGTATGACTGTGAACGGGGTTGGAAACTTGGTATTTATCGAAAATATTATGCACCGACATGGTTATTTAAATATTTTGAAAAATAATTTAAAAGAAAGTGCTATGAAATTGGGCCTTGGAGGAACGTTTATCTTCCAGCAAGATAAAGACCCCAAGTACACATCCAACATTGTACGAGAGTGGCTGTTATGCAATGTGCGAAAACAGCTGATAACACCGCCACAGTCCCCGAATACCAACCCAATCGAATATATATGGGAACATTTAAAGCGGCAAATACGTAAACATCCGATTAGTAATAAGGAACAACTGAAAAACGTCCTTCAAGAGGAATGGAATAAAATACCACCAACTGTAACTGAAAACTTGGTGAAATCAATGCCTTCACGACTTAAAGCGATTGTAAAGTCTAATGGACATCCTACCAAATACTAGGATTTGATTTTAATTATGTTTTTGTTGTCACAAATTAATAATATGATGAACTGTATACTTACTTTTGAGGCATGAATTTTTATAAAGTTTAATATAAAAAGCTATAATTTTGTTCCTTTTTAAAAGTTTGTCATTAGTTGGATTAAATATGATTTTTGTATTTCATTCAGGTAAATAAAACACAATTTTGTTATAACTTAGGTTGTTTGAAGGAATCGATAGGGGGAAAATTGAAAACGTGTCCGGTGTATACTTACTTCTGTTACTAACTGTAAGTATCCTCAATATCGATTTTTTCAATATATCCCATATATTTAAATATGTCTGTTTTTATATTGACGCTTCTTACACATTGTTTAGAAGCGTTGTAAAATTAAAAAAAAAAATAATTGGCGCGTACACTTCTGTTATGTGTTTGACTGAGCTCATCCTCCTATTTTTGATGTGCGTCTTGATGTTGTGGACAAATGAAGGGACCCACAGTTTTAAGCCGACTCCGAACGGCAGATATTTTTATGAGGAGCTTTTTCATGGCAGAAATACACTCGGAGGTTTGCCATTGCCTGCCGAGGGGCGACCGCTATTCGCTCTCCATAGGGTCTGCCACCGTTGTGCGCTTCAAACGTCTTCGAGAAGAATTCAGCCGAAATAAGCTGGATGCTGCATCGTTGACATGATTTTTTAGACGCTGTTTGTGAGCTATAGCAAATTGTTTCGTTACTTCAGTCACAGTTGGTATGTCAAGATCACGGTGAAGCTCGCTATTCCTTATAGAGTATGGCGCGTTTACTATGCTCCGCAGAATTTTGTTTTGCAAACGTTGGATAGAGACGTTTTTGGCTAGCTAACCCTCAGAACTGCATACCGTAAATCTAAACCGGTCTTCGTTTTTGTTTGTAAATAGATAATTAGCTTATTTAATTTCAAGTGAAGTTCCTCTCATTTTTTCTTGGCAAGAGCTTTTCAGCGCAGTTTGACGTATTTTGACGTTTTATCGACGCATCGATGAAGATTAACTTCTAAGTAGTCTTTTTTAGAGAAAATTCGAAGTATGTGTGCTGACTTCCTTTTTTTTAACTTTATTCTCCATTTGTTAGCCCTTATAGCAATAAGGGTAACAGTTTCTTGAAGCTCATTCGTTGCGTTTTCGATAATTTTATCAACTGCCAGTGTCAGTGTTATTCGCAAATATGGCATTTACTTACTGATTTGCCGATGGTAGGTCATGGGTAAACAGGAGATATAACAGACGACTCAAAATGCTTCCCTGTGGAATGCCTGCGTTTTTTATTTTTTAAAGGCGAGTATGCATTGTCGTGAGTTACGCAAAAGTACCTATCATTAAGATATAAGGAGAGCACCTCGCAGCGCAGCATTGTGTACTGAACACACTTTTTTTCCACAGCGCTTTCCAAAAGTATGACTTACCTTAGCATGACATCACAAAAAAACGAAAATTAAATGTATTAACTTAACACTAGTCAGACTGGGAGTTTTCACATTCATTCAATTAAAATAAGATAACAGTAAAACAATGTTTCGTCCTTCCAACTAAATTAATATGTATGTATGTATAAAACTGACGCCTTCTAGTACAGAAAGAGTTGCGAAATCGAGTCTCCATTTTTATATGTTGCACAAATTGAGGTCGCGAGGTGACACTGTATTAGTTTTTGCACTACAAAAAACAACAGACAGCATTAAAGGGTGATAAAATGAAAATCTGCAAGGCAATACGTCCCGTTAAAACCAAAGCGTATTCATTAAAAGTGCTGGCACTAGACTAACCGCACCATTTTGTACATTAGAATGTCACGACAAATGAAAATGAAAAAGGCGAATTGTGTTGAACAGCCGACATGCAGTTGGAATTAGAAGCATTGGACGATGGTGTGAATGCAAAGCGAATTGGATAATGAAGGTGGTGTTTTCCGAAACAGTTACTTTATTTTTCGCGATTTTGACAAGTCCGAGGTCAAGTCCCTTTCCGATACAAAACAAACAAAAAATAAGAAATAACATGTTTGTTAAAACTCAGTGAATGCCTTGGTAATATTACGATTTGTGAATTTCCTGAGTGTCACGGCAGTCCCCTCACAGTTTTTTTTTGTCATAGCTAAATAGCAAACTTGATAATGTAACATCCTTGTGATTGTTTATTCATGGAGCCTGACGACACGTCGAATTCGGAAAGCGCAATCTTGTTGAATGAAACGGCGTTTGCTCATGCCGGCGTGAGCTAGCATCCTAATGTAAACGGCGAAAGAAAACAGATCAGCTTGATTAAAACCAAGGCGAATTTATTATTATTATTATCATTAAATCCACCCTGATTAAAACCGTTTATTTTGAAGTTAAAAAAAAACGAAATAAAGACTGCAGATATGGAGATTATGCCTAAAACATACCATTCGATAAAAACCTTTGAATTCAATTTGGTTGGCGCTCTGAGTCTCGTATTTCCCCTCAGAAATTATTGTTAGAAACCGAAAGCGAATAAAATTAAAATAAGAGTTATATAAAAATAGTTTGTTTCAAATATATAGGGCATTTTTTATGAGGTTGAGAACTTAACATTATTTATGCTACATTGCGTAAGCTGAGAGTCTCTGCAACATTCACGCCAGAGAAAACGAGGCGCAAAGTAGTTCTCCAGCTAATTGTGCCTCTCATTACCTACTCTGAGGTGGTATACAGCAAACTTGACTCCACATCTTGCCATAAACTTATTGTGGCATTTAATAACGCCACGCGGTATGTATATGGGATTGGTAGATATGACCATATCTCTGCCTGGCGATCAAGGTTACTGGGCTGTTGCCTTAACAGTTAGTTGTCTGCTAGAAATTGCATATTTATGTGCAAACTTACATTATTCAAGTCACCTCCCTAGACAACCTGACAGAGAGGTTGAGGTCTCGTAGACACAACAAGTTCATCGTTCCAACATTTAATTACCTAGCATCATCTAGATTGTTTTTCATTAACGCTGTTAAAGTGTGGAACTCATTACCCGACACTGTGAAGGCTGGACTTAACAGAATTAACTTCAAGGCACACGTCTATAATTACTTTAAGTGACTGCATTAAATTAGGGCATTAAATTTCTCTCAACATTCTCTAATTACTACTTTTGTTTTTTCTTTTCTAAATCCTTCTTTTCTTTTCCTGCTACTTCTTTTCTGATTATTATAGTTAAGTTAAATATACTGGATTGATTTGTTAATAACTGGTGTAAAATTTAGATTAAGAAACTTTTATGTGAAAAATATTCCAGTTGTATATAATATTGTTGAAGTACTATTAAAAGACCTTAGTCTTACTATGTACAATACTATTTATATAAATAAATAAATAAAATAAAACACAACAGAAATATTATTGAAATTTCTATTTTGGTACATTAAAAATAGCTAAAAACAATCTATGTATGTAGAATAATCTTCTTTTTTGAATTAAAAAATAATAATAATTTATACTTGATTTCACAAAACATTTTTTAGTTTATACTCATGAATGCTCAAAAAGATTGAAAGCAAAAAATAATCCTTATTTATGAGCGAAAAATAATACAAATAATAATAACAACTAAATAAATAAGTCAATATTATTGTAAACCGGAAAGTTCTTTTTTTACAAAGTAAAATAGTTTTTTTATTGATATAAATAATCTTAGGCACTCGCATTTTAATTTGAACCAATATCTTTTGGGTAAGAAATGAAAATTTAAGCAGACTCAATACATTAACCGAATCTTCCCGAAAGCAGACAATTTTATGATAGACATAAAATTTTATAAGCCATAAATGTTCTTGTCAAAGATTCCCCGTCGCTTCGCACGACGTTAAAGCTTGCAAAAAATGAAAAATTCTCCCTTTTGTGCACCCCACTTTGCGTATTTTCAATTTCAATGAACTGCCACGAAATAAATGCTGTAGTTGCCCAGCAGTTTCCAAAGGGCGGCTCAGTCACAAAGCAACACGGCGACAAAATATTAAAAATGCAAAAAAAACGAGTAGTTGTTCTACAAAGCAGAATAATCAGGGTTGCCATTTTAGCCGAAATGTGGCCGTAGTACGCCTTCTCCGGTTTCGGTCATTGATTAATTTCTTATTGTTTTATACCGCTTTGAGATGGTAGAGGCCTTCACTTGGATATTCTTATGTTTTAATTTATATTCTGTATGTTTTTGACAGCCTTTTTGTTGGTTTATTTTTGATAGTCTGGCAAAGTATGTCGCGCAACTACTGATTACGAAATACGAGTGTCTTCGGTACCTCCGTGTTTTCATTTCCAAATTAAATCAAATGAACAGTAAACAGCTGTACTCAGTAGGTGCTAAGACAGTTTGTGCAGAAAGGACTTGAGCCTATCCCTACTCTCACCTCATGGATACATAACAGACAATGGCGGGTAAGGACGCCTACCAAATTCGAGAACTACGGCGGTATTAGCCGCAGGAGTTCCCTCGAGCGTCCCCGATCTATACGTGCCCGTTGAATTGATGCCAGACATATCTTTCCAGCAGCAAACCACAGGTTCCCAAGAGAACCCGGACGATATTTACCTCCCTTACAGTAATTGCAAAGGAAAGCAATCAATCCACAGCTTCTTTATTTGCAGCTACCTCCACTTGGAAAACACTGCAGAGGTGCGGCAGCCTAAATTCAATAAAAGCTTTTATTTTTTGCAGCAACTAATCAATCGCATTATTGCTAAATTGCCGATATACATAGATACCACTCTCTCCGCACCCCGCTCAGAGTCTGTTTCAGAGCGCAGCGGTCTACTATGTTTACTTACAGTTAAGGATTGCTTCTGCCTTTATCCGTTCTTGATTTTTGAGTATTTCTATTGCCGCATGCCCGATTCGGCTCCCCAGTAATCGATTAGGCCTCGTTGTTCCTGCTCACGCAGAAATACACTATTGAAGCTGTTATTTACCCCGCAGAAAGGTTCAGGACCTATGAAGGGAGTGTTTGCCCCCTTTTCCGCAATTTCATTCACTTCGAGCCCCTCATGTACCGGAACCCACATCAAGGTAACAAAATTTCTTGATGCTAGGGTGTTGAGGGTTTTAAAACATTCCCAGACCAACCTTGATTGGAATGAGAAGCTATCCAGCGATTTTAGAGCTGCTTGACTGTCAGAGAGACATTCTCTGGCATACAGCTCTAAGACGTGGACCATCTCCGCCTGAAAAATGGAAATGGTTTTTCCCATTGCAATTGCTTTTTGAAAAGTGGTCCAGCAATTGCAGCCCCGGCACTACCGTCTTACATTATGGACCCATCAGTAAACCACACCTGTGCGCCCTGTTTTAAGAACATTTCATTGTTTATATTTATATTCTGTATGTTTTGTTTTAATTTATATTCTGTATGTTTTTGACAGCCTTTTTGTTGGTTTATTTTTGATAGTCTGGCAAAGTATGTCGCGCAACTACTGATTACGAAATACGAGTGTCTTCGGTACCTCCGTGTTTTCATTTCCAAATTAAATCAAATGAACAGTAAACAGCTGTACTCAGTAGGTGCTAAGACAGTTTGTGCAGAAAGGACTTGAGCCTATCCCTACTCTCACCTCATGGATACATAACAGACAATGGCGGGTAAGGACGCCTACCAAATTCGAGAACTACGGCGGTATTAGCCGCAGGAGTTCCCTCGAGCGTCCCCGATCTATACGTGCCCGTTGAATTGATGCCAGACATATCTTTCCAGCAGCAAACCACAGGTTCCCAAGAGAACCCGGACGATATTTACCTCCCTTACAGTAATTGCAAAGGAAAGCAATCAATCCACAGCTTCTTTATTTGCAGCTACCTCCACTTGGAAAACACTGCAGAGGTGCGGCAGCCTAAATTCAATAAAAGCTTTTATTTTTTGCAGCAACTAATCAATCGCATTATTGCTAAATTGCCGATATACATAGATACCACTCTCTCCGCACCCCGCTCAGAGTCTGTTTCAGAGCGCAGCGGTCTACTATGTTTACTTACAGTTAAGGATTGCTTCTGCCTTTATCCGTTCTTGATTTTTGAGTATTTCTATTGCCGCATGCCCGATTCGGCTCCCCAGTAATCGATTAGGCCTCGTTGTTCCTGCTCACGCAGAAATACACTATTGAAGCTGTTATTTACCCCGCAGAAAGGTTCAGGACCTATGAAGGGAGTGTTTGCCCCCTTTTCCGCAATTTCATTCACTTCGAGCCCCTCATGTACCGGAACCCACATCAAGGTAACAAAATTTCTTGATGCTAGGGTGTTGAGGGTTTTAAAACATTCCCAGACCAACCTTGATTGGAATGAGAAGCTATCCAGCGATTTTAGAGCTGCTTGACTGTCAGAGAGACATTCTCTGGCATACAGCTCTAAGACGTGGACCATCTCCGCCTGAAAAATGGAAATGGTTTTTCCCATTGCAATTGCTTTTTGAAAAGTGGTCCAGCAATTGCAGCCCCGGCACTACCGTCTTACATTATGGACCCATCAGTAAACCACACCTGTGCGCCCTGTTTTAAGAACATTTCATTGTTTCGTGGACTGTCAGAAACGGAGAGTTCAGGATTGAACCCAGAATCCTTGCATGTCCTGTAAGATTGCCTACTTTGAGATGGAATAGATTAGGAAGCCTTAGAGCTGTACTGATTGCCGTCCCTTAGGCTACAAGATATAGTGGAATGAGTCCAGTGACCCTTCCTAAGCCGCTCTGGGGTAGGTTCGCAGTGCTCCCGTTACGCTCAGACAGGCTATTCTGTATACCTTACTTAGTGTTATCTGAGTCTTAGTTTGGCCTACTTTTGGCCACCGTACCAGAGAGGCATAGGTGAAAATTGGCACTATTATTGTCTTATAAGACTATGCCATCATCTTTGGCCGCAGACGCCATGTTTTACCGTATAGCCTTGGGCATACGTATATTGTTCTCAAGGCTTAGTTTTTCTTCTTCGGGTAAATGGTACCACACATGTTTTATTCGGATTTAACGAAAGTTCTTTTTTACTCTCTTTACTTACTTACTTACTTTACTCTCTTCGTGGAACATAGACCTGTTAGGCTCGATCTGACAAGTTTCAAAACGGAAGCTAGAAAGTAAATGATTACTATTTTGCATCGCAATTTGTAAAAATATTTAAACCATTATCTCGTTTCCTATAATTTTGTTTTTTATTCAGAAGGAACATTTTTGTAATTCTTTTTGCTTTGGCCCATAGAGCAGAGTCAAATGGCAACCGTCATCATAATACAAAGGAGGAAAAAAGCGAAAAAGGATGCTCGCAAACATTGCAGTGACAAGGCATTGTTGCTGGAGTACTGCTGGGGAGGAGTATCTGACTGCTTTATGTGCAAAGTTCAGCAATTAGCCATTAGAAACGCAAGGACAGAAAAAGTAATGTACTCGCCTCTTCGAAGGGTTGGGTGAGAATAAGATGGAGGAATTCGGTAGATTATCCAAAAAACATGCATACTTTCGGAGCTCATCAAATGCAAACGCGCTTTATGACCGCTTAGGGAACCAGGTGGTGACTAAAAGGGTTTAAACGACTTGGAGAGTTCAGAAAATTTAATTAAGTCATTAGCTGAAAAAATTCAGTCCATAAGATATGCAAAACTCACCGTTTATTCTTATTGCTCGGAAAATGTTGTCGCACATAATTTTTATGCTTATGAGAAGCCGTTGGACAAAATACTCATAATAATGGTTTTCTTTACGTGAAAGGTGGTGAGTTTTGGAAAGCAAATGAAAGACATAGTAGGAGGTGAAACCTGTCAGAAAAAAATGTATTTCATACTTGCAATACGAATCGAATTTACGAGCTTGTCATTGCTAGCCGAAGTTCTAACAGTACCTCTTTCACCTTCTAGTCGCAGTGCATAGGACATTTATTTTTCTGTTGCAGCTCTCATTCCCTATCATACCAACTTTTTCAGGCTGGCCAAAATGCAACAACCTCTTGAGTGTAGAGAAATGCATATGCAATATAATATCGAACGCCAGGCTAGGCAAGATTAAGAAAATGAGTTCAAGCCTGGCTTTTGCATCGCGCGTGGACACCAATCGTACTTTACTTATTTACGTCTGTGGCGCAACAACCGCGTGTCTGTTTCGACCGAACCCAAAATAGCGCGCCAGCTGCTTCTGTCCTGCATTCGCTGGTGCCAGTTGGAAATCTCGAGTGCTGTCAGGCCCTGCAGCACTTGTTCTTTCTAACGAAGATGTGGTTTTCCTCTTCCATATCTTCCGTTTTGGGTTCCGTGTCGTAAATTCGCCTTGCTGGGGCGTGTTCTTTGATACGGATGACATGGACAAGCCAGCATATTTTACAGTAGTCAGCTTTATTTTTACACGCTTAGCTATGTTTTTGCCCATATATATGTATATATATTAGCTCATGCAGCTTGCTGTTCCACCGTACGCGGTACTCCTCACTAACGACGAGGGGGTAAAGATCTTACGCAGAATTTTTCTCTCGAAGGCTCTCAAAACTTTCTCATCTGCTTTTGACATCGTCATATTGCAGTGTCAGTTTGGTCCTTCGAGAGTGGAGCTCTACTCAATGCCAATAGAGCTACTCTCAATTGCTTATTGAGCACAGAATAACACCTGTTTTCAAGAGTTATTCTCTATTTTATCTACAAGCTGACGTCATTTCTGTTGTTAATGCTGGTCCCAAGATAGACAAAGTCCTTCACAACATTGAACTGTTGGTTGCCAACAATGACATATTGTCCAAGAAGACTCTTCGTGTGTTGACAGCAGGTACTTTGCTTGGCGCACCTCGCAACCCCACTTAGGTCTGAGCATTTTTAAAAGTGAGCTTTGGTCGCTATATATATTACTTAACTTCCTCAGAGTGTAATGCCAAATGAAGTAGTGAAAAAATTGCATTCTTCAAATAAATTTAGTCAAAAATTTACATATATAGTACTTTAGACGTTCCCTGCTTTAGCCTCTGGCAAAAGAATAAATTATGCTTCTTCTTTTTATGCAAGCAAGCAAAAGAAACCAAAAAATTCCGTGGATATGATCCATCGATATATGTAGAAATTGGCAACATCGGTCTAAGTATAACAACCGGCTTGCTAACCATCCAAATCCTCGGGCGTCAGCCTATCAAACCAAACCAACGTTCCACGCAGACTCAGAATGTTTATGCCTACTGATCTACCACAAGGACTTAAAATCTAAACTTCTGATGTTTCCTTGTGCAGGCTGAATTTTCCGACTGTGGGACCGAAAATTCCCTCTTGACCATCATGGCGTTGAAATCGCCAAGCCCGATTTTTATGTCGTGGCGAGAGCAGCGCTAATAGGACCGTTCCAAGCGCTCGTAAAAGGAGTCTTTGGTCGCATCGTCCTTCTCTTCCGTCGGGGCGTGGGCGCAAATGAGCGAGATGTTAAAAAATCGCACTTTGATGCGGATTATTGCGAGACACTCGTCCACCGGAGTGAACGACAGTACTTGGCTATGAAGTCTCTGTCCCACAACAAATCCAACACCGAATTTGCGCTCCTTTACGTGGCAGCTGTAGTGAACGTCGCAAGGCCCTAAGTTTTTCTTGTCTTGTCCCGTCCATCGCGTTCTTTGAATGGCAGTGATGTTAGCCTTTACTCTCACGAAAACATCATCCAGCCGGGTAGAGGTACCTTCCCCATTAAGGGACCGGACATTCCAGGTGCATGCCCTCAAAATGTAGTCCTTATTTCGTGGATTTTTAAGTTGCGGATCCCAAACCTAGCGCACAACCAGCTATCCTGGAATGCTTCGTCTTCTCACGTTAGCTCACTCCCGAACGGCTGGTTGTGAGCTGCTTGAACCATATGCAGAAGAATCGTCCTGACTACTCCCAAGTAAATGGCAATCAGTAACTATCCCTACTTGCTTGGACATCTTCAAATGGAACCATCCTCCCTTGCCAAACGTTACTCAACAGAAATGTCGACAGAATTTGCCCATCTTAGCTATCACACCATAGTTATCGATATCGATAGTTCTCATTCAGCTAAAACCTCGCCCGATACATGTTTATGTAGCGATTTTCCTGCTCAAAGCTAACCACTCAAGGCACCTTCTGATGAATGTATAGGCTACAACCTTTAGCCTTCATCCTAATGTCCACCGTAATTCACTTTATTCTTTTGTGGATACGCAATGTCCCTCATGTCGCCCAATGTTGCAGAAACGTGAATGAACGGATTGTGAATATCCGGAGGCATCACAAAACCTTATGACACTCCATCTCTCCGTTTTATACGCACATTAACTCACTACGATGCACATTAACTCACTTCAATTAATACTTTTCTACTCAGGTGCACTTCGAAAACAAACAAAAATTATAAAATTTTAAATTTACTAGAAGAATAATCAAAATCTCCAAGTTTGTAACAACAAAAAATTTCAGATCGCTGCATTGATCATCAAACACCTTTGAGTCTATCGTAATTTTTAGGAAAGGCCTAACATTTTTGCACCACTATAACAGTTCCAAAACCGCCGTTACTATCAATAGCCAGATAATCTAATCGCACAGTTAGTGCATTTACGTGCAATTTTTGGTTGAAGGACATTCCAAACTTACATAAAATGTCTATAATTTCACTTGTTTAACGACGTCACATTGTGGCCGCATCTTTGGCCGACCTTTTAACGCTTTTACCAAATTTTTCGTTAATGCGAAAATTCCATTAATTCATGTATAATTAAATATCGCTTACTCTAGCCACATTAAAAAGCACATAAATCAGCGAGCCGTCGCTTTGGAGGCACGTTAAAATGCCACAAGCGAACACACAAAGCGTTCGAGTTCTGCCGCGGTGACATAGCCGTCGATAAGGGTGAGATTTTTTTCTTGCTCCGCTCCAAATCAAATAAGATTTGGCAACACCAAAGACGCTCTGTACCTTGCGGTTGTGTGGGTTTGCGGAGGGTAGGGTGGAAAACTTTAAAGAAACCTAATTGATTGAAAAATTTATGCTCGGGGGTGTTATTTTCGTTGTTTTGCTGTTTTTCCCTTGTTGCTTTTCCTTCATCCTCACAAAAAAATTCTTTTTCCTTCTTTGTTTTTTTTTTTCGTTTGTCTGACGCTTCTGGGCGTTTGACCTTTCTTGTTGTGCTTTTGAAGCTGGCCTGTAAGTAAATCTGAGGACAAAAGCGACACAGCGTTTTTTCAATGACTTTTGCACGAGCCCGGACTGGATGGACTGCATGGAATGCTACGACGCTCGCCTATCTTGCATGTAATAGCTCAAGATTTTTTCTACTATTTTAGTTTGTTTTTCTGTTTTCTCCCGATTCTATGTAATTCATGTCAGTTAGCTAATGGCTACTTGTTCTGCGTCCCCTTACCAGTCGGGGAGACAGTTGCTCGAGGGGTGGCGCACTCTCAAGTAAATCTGTTAAAAACACAAATTATGTTATGCGGTTTTGTTTATTTGATTTACAAGTTGTAGTTAAATTATTTAAGCACATTTTGGCGTAAATCATTCCTTATTTAATTGAAAATGTAAGCGACAGACTTTCCAAATTTCATATTCCGTTTCATGCGCTGACTTTGGGCATTTTGCTCTTCCCCTTCCCCTTCCTCTTTTACATAAACTTTAATTTGATTAATGTTTGCACACTTCGTCGCCTGCGAAAGGGAATTAATTGTGTAGAAAAATCGAGAAAAAAGTGGATCGCAATATTCAGAACGTATTCGATAATACGTTGCAGATTTTTCTCAGTGAGTACAAGTAATTATAAGCAGCCCACCTGGTCTCCTAAGAACAATCAAAAAAGTGCACCTTTAATGAACTGCTTTGTTTGTTGTACGGCGTTGAAGTTATATTTTAAAATTTAAATTCATATTTGTGATTTTGCGTTATTTCGGTTTTAATTAAGTCTGTGTTCGGTATTTGGCCCACTGTGGATCGACTTATGCATGCGCGCCACGCTGAGTAGCAATCTTATTAATTAAAATTGAATTTTAAGCACTTTAACTTGCCTTGCATACTTTTAGGCACCATTTGAAATGTATTCACCACTTAATAGCTCAGGCGTGGTGTGAGAACAGTTTCAACAGGAAATGTATTTTGCCTCCACGAACGAACCGAATGGAGCAGCGTGGTGTGGTTGGTTAAGTGCCTTTCACGGAAAAAACGTCGGCAGAAGCGGCGCTTAATTTGCGTCAACTGCTGTGGCACAGTGGCGCGCGTTTCTGTTTAATTAGACGCACACAAACCAATTAATCAATTTCGAACCGCTGTCACCCCCCTTTTTCAACCTCGCAAGCACAATTACAATATTTTTCGATATCCTTGTATGAGGTTTTCAAAAGTTCCCGCCATGAGCTGCAGCTGAAGGCAGTTTGTTCTTAAAATGCGTAAAGTGTCACTGTCAAAGGCCATTCTTTACGCTTGAAATACACCAACCAACAATAACAACAAGCCGAAAGAAATATAAATAAAATCTTGTTAACACGCCATTCATCACTTCTTATACGCCCTCTGTTCTTCGTTAGCGGCCTAAACGTGTTGGCATTTATGGTGGACTGATTTTGCCACAACAAAAACACCAACTACGAATACGCACTCAGATCTATTCCATGCGATTGTATGCGGAAAAAACTTTATTTGCTGCCTCTAAAAGCGTTTCATATATTTTTGACTTTGTTTTTCTTTGGCTCAAGCGGTTATTGTTTTAGGCAACCCCAAATTGTGCTGGAGACAAATTGATGTCATTAATTAAAAGTGCAAAATTACAAGAACTTAAGTGTGGTAGATCTCCATACAACCCCGGACAGTGGTAAGCAACTCGCCCTCCACACTCGCCCTCCGTGCACACATACATACATATATGCTGAGGGAGTGGGTTAAAAGCACAGTTATGTTTGCTTAAGTGGGAAAGGGAGGAGATACAAATATGGAGCTTGTAAAAGTTTCAATTACAAGCCCACAACAAAAATTCACTTCATTCGTTCAGCAACTGCACTTTGTGGAGGAGTGAAAGGGTTATTAATTCTATTGGAACTTTTGTGTCAAAACCATTCAGATGTATTTCCAAGTACTCACCAGTAATTTGCTTTTGTTGGCAGAAAGTTGATATTTCTTGATTTGTTTACGTTCAATTGCTTTGTGGGCAAGTATGGAAAAGTGGATGCCCGTTGATGGTTTTGTCTGCTCGGATGTCTGATTGAGTGAGAATAAAAATGAGTTGAAAGCGAATACTTTACTTTATACAACTGCTCCGAAGAAAAAGAAAGTTGACAGAAGGGCGTATTGACTATAACATAGAACAGATGACAAGTGGGTAAAAAATTTCGGCCGAAAAGGAGCAGCAAACGTAATAGATCGATGTTCTGTAGAAATGTCAATCGATAATTAGGTTACTATAAAGTTGGTAAGGGCTGGTGGTCCCCGTGCAAATAAAGATATGAGTATATTTTACAGTGGAAACGTAGCTTTGGAAATACAAGGTGCGCTCGAGAGCGAAGAGAACTTTTTAAAATTGTTATTCCGAGTGAGATCCCATATTGCAAGCATCGGAAATGTATATCATCTCATCTCCTTCTACTTCGTAGGGGCATTCATGAGTACTCAGCAGTACTCAAATAATGAGCCACACCACGGCTAATCAAAATTCAATTTCCAATAATGCTGTGAGTAAATCCATCCATCGACCGCCGTAGCCGAATGGGTTGGTGCGCGACTACCATTCGAAATTCACAGAGAGAACGTAGGTTCGATTCTCGGTGAAACTCCAAATTAGGAAACACTTTTTTTCTAATAGCGGTCGCCCCTCGGCAGGCAAAGGCAAACCTTCGAGTGTATTTCTGCCATGAAAAAGCTCCGCATTAAAATTATCTGCCGTTCGGAGTCGCCTTGAAACTGTACGTCCCTCCATTTGTGGAACAACATCAAGACGCACACCACAAATAGGAGGAAGAGCTCGGCTAAACACCCAAAAAAGGTGTACGCGCCAATTATATTTATACAGTATATATAAATCCATCAAGGCATCTCAAAAAATGTATTAAATTTTGTTGAAACCAGTAACCGTCTAAACCTTTCTCACGCATTTGCGGGCAGACATAATGAGCCAACATCCATCGATATCGGTTTCCATCGACTGTTTCGTTTTTTCGGTAAAGTATGGCCCAAAAATGCTTTTGGCGCAAATGCCGGCTCAAACAGTTACTTTCCGGTTATGCAATGGCATTTCATGGATCTCGTGTGGATTCTCAGTTCCCCAAATGCGGCAATTTTATATATTTACGCTGCCATAACCTTTCTGAGGTTAAAATGTGGTCAGACATTAGAATTTCCTTCGAAAAATTGGGTTCAGTGTCAACCATTCGAGCGACTGTTTGGCCGTATTCCAAGCGGCGTGAATGATCTATCGGCAATATACTTTGTGTCAATTGCACTTTATACCGAAAAAAATGTAAATCCTCCTTTAAAATGCGCGGCATTGTGGTTTCACTGACGCCAAAATGCTGAGAGCGACGACGATACGACACTGTTGGCTCCTGGGCAACACTCTCCCTCACTGCTTCAACAAGTTCATTGGAACGTCTTGGGCGTTGATGAACGACATGTTGACGATCTCCTACTGGTAAAAAAAAATCGACAACAAACGACGAATAATAGCGTCAGACGGTGCCTGTTTGCCGCGATACTTTTTGCGATATGCGCGTTGAGTTAGAACAATAGAACCACTATTTTCGATGTATAGCGTCACTATTTCAGCGCGTTGTGGCGGTGTAAAGCGATCCATGGTTGAAATTGTACTGAATTGACATATCTGAAACATGTAAGCTGAAGTCGATTGGTTGGTAAATGACAAAGTTATTCAGCGTTTACATATCGACATAAAAGAGGGCGCACCCTGTACTAGGACTTTGGAGCGGAGTGAAGCAAAATTACTTATAAGGAGCTCTTTAGTTCCTTTAAAGAAACTTGTCACTCCATAAGTTTGTTGATTCTTCATGTACTTAATATATATATTTATATAATTGGCGTTTACACCCTTTCTTCGTGTTTGGCTGATCTCCTCCTCCAATTTGTGGTGTGCGTCTTGATGTTGTTTCACAAATGGAGGGACATATAGTTTCAAGCCAACTCCGAACGGCAAATGGTTTTTATGAGGAGCTCTTTCATGCCAGACCGACCGTTTTCTTCAATTTAGTGTTTCACAGAGATTCGAACCTACGTACCCCAAATTCCGAATGGTAATCACGCAATAACCCATTCGTGTACTCGTGTGTACTCGTACAAGGTGGTCCAACCCGACTGAGGGTTCCTGGACTATCCACATAACATCGATATTTTACAAAACTCCACAAAAATGAAACGAACGAGGTCACATCAAGCTCCGAACCGTCCATTGTCATCGGACAAGACCTCTGATTACACGAATACCGCGCTTATTTCGCAAGAGATCGATATTTTGATAGGCTGGTTTCCATCGTGCTAGAACGTCTAAATTAATATCATAAGTTAGAAGCATTGCGAAGGCCGAGGTGGCATTTCTAGAGCACTTAAAAAAATTGGTCAATAATTAGTAATAGTAAATATTATCTATGTATATGGGGTTGTTTTCTCTACGACATTTGCTGTTTGAACCTTCACAGCATTGAAGATGAAGCATTAACTCTAAATAACTCACATATTCAGGAAAACGATATTTCAACTGAAAATTGGCATAATTTGGCTTTGTGGAAGCTAAGCAATTTTTATTAATTTGTTGTTGTTACTTCAGTTGCTTATCAATATAAAACCAACCAATTTGCCGTAATAGTTTATGCCTCAAAGTGTATTATAAAAATGTTCTGCAAAAATCTCATCCGTTCTAAAACGTATCTGAAATAAAAACCTTTTGATTTACTTCATATAATTTGATGTTAATGCGACAGATGGCTGTAAAATATCGAGCAAAAATTTTTTTTTCATAAAATGTTAATATGTCAAAAAATTTAGAACGTAAATTTAAGTATTTCTTACATTATAGATCGTCAACCGTGACGACTCTATTATTTGCGTTCGAGCGCTGGGAGAGGTATAGTTATGTATTCAAACTTTAGACGCGTTTTTCTCAAAACTATATTTTTCGAATTGGCGTTCACGGTAACTCGAAAAGTTATTGACCGATCTCCCTGAAATTTTGCACACATCTTTTTTATGATATTACTTTCTATGTATTTCAAGTTTAGAAAATTTTTCGAAGCAAAAATAGTAGGAAAATTCGGCCCAAAATACATTTTTTTTGTAAGCATTTTATTCCGCAAACTTTTTTGTTTCCATTTTTTTTTAATTCATATAGAAGTTACGACATTAATAAACAAAAAAAATTTTGGTTTTTTGTATTCAGGTCACTGACGCCGATGCTACAGTGCACGCCGATTGAGAACCCGCGCTGCGACCTTCCTGGAAGAATTGAGTGTACATTTTAAATTATTAATATAAAAAAAAAACAATTATATTATTTTAATGTATAAATAAATTGTATGCCAAAAAAAACAATATATTGCCCTCTTCATTTCAAATAACTTTAATGAAAATCAGGGAAAATATGGCCGTTTACAGGTATCTGTCACCTTAACTTCAAGTCAGTGCAGGCTGTGATGTTAAACTAACATCGACAAGAACGGATCATAAATTTAACCAGATCTCTATGGAAATCACATCGTTGTTGTTGCATTCGTATATACAATTTTATTTTATTATTATTTTTTTTTTTTTTATATTTTATTTTATTAAATTTCATTTATTTATATATTTTTTAATGGTTTTGCATTTGCATGAACATAAGATTTATATTTTTTGTCTGATAAATAAAATGGAAATCATCTTTCAGATGAAAATATCGAAGTAGTTCCATTTAATGGCATTAGCAGCTAAGTTAGCCATTTGACTTTTGCTGGCATTATGAAATCTCCGTCGAAATCTAACTATCAGATTTAAAATTGTAATTACATTTGTTTTAACTGCTTTTGAAAGAATTTGATTGAAGTAAATTAACGTTTCTTGTACATATTTTTTTAAATAATATGTAATTCCGTCCTGTATCCATCTAAAAATTGCATTGAATATTGTCTTCAGAATATATATATATATAGTTTTTTTTTGTCGGGACAACTAGCGAGTGCAGCACTTAAATGTCTGAGTGTCCATTAAGTCCATTGTACTACACTTGGATTCCCTTTTAATTTTCTTTAAATCTACCCGATCTCCGAAGAAATCTGAGTAGATCTTGTGGTGCCAAGGAGCCAAGATGGTCGTTTCTTCACATCAGTGCCAAAGACCTCAAACCTGATTCGAGCGAAGGCGGGGCAGACGCACAGGAAGTGGTCCGCCGTTCCATCCTCCTCTTCACAAGCTGGGCAGAGTACACTGTCTGAGATGCCCAATCTTTCCATGTGTTTCGCCCCAGTGGCCCTCATTTCAGAATAAATAAATAAATAGTAATTTGAAGTGAAACTATCTTCTTTTTTATCCTGTTTGAAAATGTTTTCAGTTTTAAATCGTCCTTTTTGTTCTTTGGTCAAAAAGCTTTTCAATTAATGTATTAGAAAATCAAAAGTCTTAGAAAATTCTTTATCTCCCACTAGGTTTTTGGATCATTTTTCAATCAAATGTTGAAGTTGCTGTAGATGTTGACGTTTTTCGGACTAATTGCATTCATGCAACAAGTTTTTAAATTAGATATTGTTGCCATATATTGTCACATATAAGTGGCATTTTGATATTTAACGATGCAAGAAATACTTTTCAGGCTATATCCACACATCCAATTGTATTGGTAATGCACGAAAAAATCAATCTGCCGCCTGAAGAGCGACTGAGTGGAAGAGCGTGAGAACACGTATGCAATAAGAGGGCAAAATTGTGCTGCCAAGTCCACTATGACCAAAAATGACATCATCCCTTGTGACGTGGTAGCCAAAGTATCATACTCTCACAATTTTGCTTCAGATTATGAGATTTTTTATTCTGTCATTCTTGGTAAAATACGGCTAAAAAATATGATATACTCCTAATGAAGAGTATAATAAAGTATTTTAAGGACCAATCACTCAACTCAAAACTACCCAACACAAATAGCGTGAATCCATCCTAAATGCGCGCATCTGTTATAAAGTGACAGCCGAAATTGCTAAGCGTCAATAAATCTAAATCCCACCTCCCCTCACACACTCGCAAATAATCATATTTCACCTGCGGCGCTAACTTTCTGGAAAAAAACTCTCACGTCGAGTAACCCTTTTGCATGCATTTCTCCATGGTGACGCCCACATATGCTGAGCAAGAGCCATCATGAAAGGCGAATAAAAAAATTAAATGAAATGTTGCCGAAATTGACGATTTCGTTTGAGCACTTTTGGGGCTTTTTGGCCCTCGTCTGGTGCGACCGATTACACTTTATCATTTACCACGCCATTTATGGCCACTTTAAGGACATTTTGATGGTAGAATATTTCGAGTATGTAAAATATGCGCGCACACAACCACAAATTTTGGGATTTTTACGACGATGGTGGTTTAGCTGCGTGGGTGAGGTGAGGGTGGACGCACAACATTCAACCGAACACGCTTGTTGGTGGCCAAACCAAAATTATGCTATCATATATTTATGGTATGTAAATGGGCATAATTTTGCCATCAACTGTCAATGATGCTAATATATTTATGTGTGTGATATACTTGCATACCCAAATCTGGAGTGAAGGTCTGTTGGCACACATATACTCACACACATATGTATGTATGTAGATAAAAATTATTCGTGCTACAAAAATGCTGAAATGGAAATGAAAGGATATTTTTGTTTATTGCGGCAAGGATATTGAAATTGTACAACTTTTTCGGCCGTTTTCAGCGATTTTATTAGGAAAACTTTTAACTTCTGTTGGATGCCAAATGAATTTTCAATAATTTGTAATTTTTTACGTTGTTAGTACCGCTTTGATGAAAAATAAAGACTAAAGAATGTGTTACGGTAAACTCACCTAAAAAATGCTTCTGCTTAAAACAATGTAAATTTATTAGCTTTAGAGTGAAAGGCATCCCGCTGGGATTTTGTGTTATTATATTATTGGCTTAACATCGCCCAAGTCCAGCACGTGCTCCAGCCCCAGTTGATGTACGGAAATTTACGCAACTATAATAAAAACAAAAAGCAACAACAAAAGGCAACTGGCAACCGGCAACTTCCAAAAAACCAATAAAGCATCGGCCATAAACAACGTTGTCGCGTGCGGTTCTTGCCGACGTCAAAGGTTCCATGGCACTGCGGCGCATTATTAACTTGTCATATTGAGACATAAAATGATTCCACGCATTCCATAACTTTTCACCAAAGTTTCCAACAAAAATCCATTCAAAAGCGAAATCCGTGGTGGACGGGAAAAAAATCTGAAAAAGGGACAAGAAATGCTGAAAAATTACTTTTGTACGTTTTGCGGCATGCGTATGCGCCCTCCCTTTGGAATGTCGTCGACCCCACCCCCCTCTGAACGATAAAACAAATTTGTTGTCATTAGATCAGCGATAAGCTTTTGACGACGCTCGCGAAGGATGTGGCGCTAGGCCAATGGTTGGCGCGGCAAGTCTGCTTTGTCATCAAAATGTTTTATTGAAATCTAAAATATGTCAAAAAGTTAACAGTCAAATGACTATTATGAGCAGGGCAATTTTGTAATTGGAAATGAACATTCGTTTGTGCGGGGCCGCTTTGTTCGCATTGAGTTTATTCAATAGAAGACACTTTCACCCCCACGGGCATTATGTGGTTTGGTGGCAAAGCGAAATTCATAGCTGCTGTTGTCCATGTGCGTAACTTAACATTTCTCCTCGGCTTTCAGGGATTTATTTAATCTAGAGATCAAATGTGAACGTTTTGTAAAGATTTATTCACTAGTTAAAAAATGCATTAACAAACGAATCGGCGAGGTTGTACAAAGAGGGACGGGCAGTATGCACGATTTCGAGGGAATGAGTATAATGCAAAAATGTATTAATTGGTTGATTGTTTAATCAATATTAAGGTATCTCTTTTCTAAGCAAATAAAAACATAAATGAAGTGATAGAGAGGAATCGGAACTGACCTTACCAACAGTGGAGTCATTACTCCTTTTCACTGTAGCGAAAGTCACAATAGACACACCCGTTGACCAGTCAAGTAAATATTTATGTTCTACTAACTTTTACCCACGGCTCTGCTCGCTCGGCATTCAGTTTAACGTTACGGTTTCAAATGTAACTGATGGGGAGATGACAATCCAACCAAAGTTGATTTAATTTTCTTTTGTTTTTTAGTTTTATATTCTAAAATAAAAACTCTGCCTCTCGGTGCTCGCGACCAGCCAACATAGAGTTGTCCGCACAATTAAAAGGTTGCCCTAGACTCTTAATCAATAGTGATCGAGAAAACAGTTAGTTGGTGCGAATTATTAGAACCACGGAATCAATACCGATTCCCCTCTGGTCACGCCAGTGATAATGGTGACTTTAATGTATAATTTACCTTTTCAGCTCCATAATGCGTAATCAGGTTTTATCGCATAACATCGATGCAACCAAGTACGCATTAATATGACTGCTAGTCACTATTTTATTTCTAATTTAACGGACGTAGCCTCTGACAACTCCAAGGAGTTTATGTTATGCCATAACCATACCAACATAAATCTGCTGATCGAACCAACCTATGGGCAGCACTGTAGACGATTAGGGGCGACTTGTCACAATGTCGTTGTCATAACCGTAATCGGATAAACCAATTGAATTTTGATTTTTCGCCGTAAACTGATATTCTCAATGTCCCAATTTTTTGGCGTTTTTTTGGTGCCTACTTTTTGGCACTTATTTCCGTTTCCTGGCTAGTGCTTGTGCGTACTATAAAGTGCTATCCATTCCGGCGTCGGATTTATTGGTATTGCGTTGCGGTAATTTGTGCGGTTGCTGTGGTCCTGGAATCGCTGCGTTTGTGCGGGTGATAAACGCTCGGAGTAGTGCGCGTTGTTGCCACGGTTTGTGTTCGGCGTTTACCTACACCGGTCGACCCTTCTCCGTTTTTTTGTAAATTTTGTCTATTTGTATTCTCTGTAAATGCTGTGAATTTATTTATATATATATTCTTTCGCTCTCTCTCTCTCTCCCTCTTTCTTTGTCAGCTTTGAAAGTTTCCTTATGTTATGTGTACTACGCTACACGCACTTTTTTCTCTTTACTTAAATAAAAACAAACTGTGAACGGTCCAAAAAATAAATTTTACTTAATATTTGAACAGAAATAACATTTTTTATGGGCAATGCAAATATATTTCATATATGTACTGTGTATAAATAAATATATGCCATACACAGACGTTATAAGCGGAAATCGCCAGGTGTGATATAAAACGGTTTAACTTAATCCAAGTATTATATATTGTGAATTAATTAATTTTTAAATTTAATATCGATTGCGACATATCGCTAATATGAAGCTACATAATACGTTACCTAAGCTTTTGCTTTTGAATTATTTCATATAATTATTAGTCTTATTTTGAAAAAGAAACAAATTGGGTAGATCTAAAACACAGCATTCGGATCGAGATTTCTGAAGTCAATGCGATAATGTGTGAGGAGTCCTAGAAAATTTCAATTCTCGTATGGCAGCTGGCAGAAGGCGGCTAATGGCTTGAATTGCAATAAATTATCTCATGTTATCAACAAAAACAGTGAAACCTGAAAAATTCTAAATTTTTAGATGTTTTACTTGACAAAACCCCTTAAAGGCATTATATAAAAGCTTGTGAGAATTACGAGATTGTCAGACAAACCTGGCTCCTGTAAGCGGATGCTGACAAAATTTAAGTCCCGTAGTGTCATGGCGGTTACGTGATTTCCCTTAGCTTTCGAATAGCTCACCATCACGCATGAAAAGCGAATCGCGTAATCGTGAATGAACCATTACCGGTTTCAACAAACATCGGGCACATTCATATCAAAATATTACTGTAAGAGCAACTCCAAGTCTTACTATTTTTAATTTCAACAGACATACAAGTGTTCTACTGTTTTTATCATTTCCTAAATCTCTTATTATTTTTATTATATAATTATAGAAATTATTTTAGTACCCTATTTGTGTATTTTAAATTTAAAACCTCGTTTTTCTATAAGCTTAACAATTCAACATCTTTTAGTCGCCCAATGGCAGTGGCTATAAATTTTACAACAGCTTCGGCTACGGCACCAGCAAAGAAAAAATAGAAAATCGACCAAAATTTACAACTGGAATAACCACAGACCACAGCAAACAACAAACGAATACCGAAAAACAATTTCACATTCATATTTCAAACGTTATGATACCCCAGGGATGTAGTGAGTGGTCACCGCCTAACTTTTAGTGCTTTTCTTTCCTCCTTCCACCGTCTCGCTTTTCGTTTTGCCATAACATCACTACAGACCAGCCATTACAAAAGTGCAACTAACGAATATCGATGAGAAAATGCTCAATTTTCGAGTGACCAAAGCGGTCGAGGTGCCGGAAATGGCTGAATAGCTTTCACGATTGTCGAGTCGGCGAGCGAAGCGCCAACTATCGCACACAATGCCCGGGCGGCACTTAATATGCACATCGCATCTGCCACATCCACAAAGCGTCGTATCATGACAACCAGCAGAAAGGAAATGTCCAAATGTAAAAAATCGAGACCTGCCTGCTCTATTGCTTCTGAATGTGCTGGTGGCAGCACTTTTGGCGCAATTGAGCTCTCCTTCAATACGCCAACATTTTAAATTTATTCTAAATAAATTCCGCTTTACATTTTTTATGGCAAATGAAAGAAAAAATCATTCATGGCTGATCACTTTTATTAATCATATGGCTCCCAAGTTTAAAATAAAATAACTGCACGAGATGACCGAATATTTATTGTAGCCGCTCAGCGCGAATGTACGCAAACCAAACAGCATAGCTGCTGTTGCGGCTTTCTCTCCCATCTCAAGTCTTTTCCTTCATTGCGCTTACATGCATACATACACGCACACATACATACTTACATGCCCATACAGATGCAAACCTATTCATACGAAAATGCTATTCATGGTTGGTATGGCCAAACGTCTGTCGGCATACGCTTTTCAATGTGTACGTGTCCGACCTTTTGGTTTGCTCACTACCGCTCAGACCAATTCTGAACTCCTTAATCCTTCTCTAGTGGTCAGACAGACCTCAAAGTTATGGTTTCATATGCCATTTTTTTCGCTCATTGCTGATGCAGTTGTAGTAGTTAAATTTCCTGCGTTTTTATACTCGACTTTCAATTCAATTCTTTTACAATAAAATATAAAATTGCTTAACCTCTGAGCACATTGTGTTGACCCTCCAGCACAATATGTTTTGTTTTTATAACTCCTTCCCTTTTTAGAGGCATTCTCTCTCATAAGTTCCGTTTCAAAACGAATTGCTTGCTTTCAGTTACAAAATTTCATTTTTACCGCTTCATTGCCATAATAAGGACAATTTATTGAATATTTCCCATTTTAGAATGCACAATAAATTTCCCAAGGTACTCGTGGCTTGTTAGTCTACAAATAGTCCAGCTGAATCCCACCACATCCCTCCCACCTGTTTGGCCATTCGGACACTAAGCATCTACCCATCTCCCAGTCAGTCATAATTTGCTTATTATAAGCATTGTAATAGTTACCTCCCTCGCCCCTGTTGTCATTTTATTTTCATATTTTTTACAAATTTGTTGAACGCCCACCACACGCCCCTCTGTCATTTCTTGTCATAATTTATGTCGCCTCGGGTTCTACCACGGCACTTCCTGCTTGCTATCTTGGCATCTTGGTAATCGCCGCCACCTTGGGGTTGTCGATGCCGGTGGTTCATTTGCCGTGCGAATTTATTAAAAAATTCCCCTCTACCACTCATCGACGTCTCTTCAACCGGCTGTTTCATTATTTTTCAAGGGTTGGAGTTGCGCTGCATTAGGCATTTCCCAGGGGATATCTCCGCATTGGGTTTGGCAAAGAAGCAACAGTAGCAACCTGGGAAATTGTCTCATAATTTTTGCACTTTTGATATTTTAATGTGAATAATGAGATTTGTCTGCGTGAACCTTTGTAGTGAAAAGCGTTGAGATGGGGTAGCATACCGACTGTGAAGCTGTGGATGTGTTACATTATTTTAAGGAATGATTTCGATCGTTTAAGGCAATCGAGGTTTGTATGTTTATGCAAAATAAAAAAAGAAACTCGTATATGTGTGCTCTCAACTGAATTATTTAAAATTTTTTTTTTAATTAAAAGCTTCAAATTAATCAAACTAAAATAGTTTTACATTTCAGTATGGACACTTTGGTAGCGTTACTCTCTAGTTTAGCAGAATTTGCAGTAGTTCACTACTAATACTAGTCCTAGCTTTCGATTCACTAACCACAAAGCGAGTAGTAAATAAAACAAAAAAAATACCCTTTAATCCAACGCTGCATGTGATTTGACAAGACTTTAGATATTTTCGTTTTGACAAACTATAATGTAATTCAATTGCTTTTCAGCAACCCGTCTATAATATGCAAATATAATAAAAAACATTGCTACTTTTCTACTATATATACAGGGTGCATACGGTATTTGAGGACAACTTGAGAGTAAAATGAAATGAAACTTCACGAACCTTTTACACAACATGAACTTATTATATATCTCTAAAATAATTCAATGAAATTTCCATTCGCTGCAATAACCTGCTCGATCCGAGTCTGATCGGGAACAATTACATGCATATGCGACCATAAGTTCGGTGTTATATGGTCATGGTCGCCATCGCTTTGTATTACTGGAAGACATATGGGCTGTCAATGGGTGCGTACACTATCAATGCAGGATTTCACTACTGCTTCTAGAACCTCGATATATGCAGCAGAATTCACTCGAAATCCTTGACTAAAAAAGTGCGATGGCATGACATGTCCTCTGTTAATCACAACACCTAAAACCACAACAGTGGCTGGAAACTTCGTATGCCTGTTGGTCTTAAATATTCCTCGTCAGAAAACAACCATAACTTCTTAGTCGCTTCAAGACGTTTAATTTTGTTTAAAAGGTGTTTTGATCAGATAACTCGCTCTTCTCGCACATAAACTCTCTTCTGTGTGTAACATAGGATTTATACCGGAGATCTTAATGGACAACTCAATGGATAATATCCTCAGAAACATTAAGCTTCCTCGTAAAGGCCCTCATTGATTTTGAATGTGCCATGTCGACGATTTCTTACACTTGTTGCACAAATTCTGAAGATCGGACAGAGTCAGAACATTTCTCGTGTGTTTTGCGTTTCACAACAGATTCTGTATTGCCCTCTGATGCTTCCAAGTCACGGTGAACTTTATGAATTTTCGAATTAAGGAGTGCACTTAAGGAAATTGGAGATTTCGAGATTGGTGTGACTATAACTGCTTGTTTCTTCAATTCTTGAGTTAAGTTGTAGTCCCTCATGTCTCGTCCGAAATATTAGCAAATTTCGTTTACCGATGGCAAACCGGAAGAGCCACCCAATGAACCTAGTACTCTATCGAAGTTCTTTCGCGTGAAAAAGACTTTCTGAAGTGTAAAAGTGGTTCAATGAAAAATGTGGATGTAAACTCGTGGAATTAATAACTAGCTTATTAACCATCCTAATTTTAATCCACGCAATTGTTAGTCCGGTCGTTGGTATGCATTTAGAGTTGCTAAGGCCTGTAGAAAACGAGTACATAGGTATATGTATTTAAATAGACAAGGAAAACATAGCATTACTGACAATTCTGAACAGAAAAAACCGTGGAAGTACAGCCCTAAAATGGATTTCGAGCATCCCTCTTTTCAATTTTGGATACTAATCCTCATTTTTTTGTTTAATTTTTTTATTTTTATAATAAATTAAGTGCTTAAAACCCTCTACTATAGAGCATAGCATGGTAAAGTTTACTCAATTTGACTATTTTTAAAAGGAAAATCTAGTTTGAACTTCTTCGCTTATGCACATTTTGCATTTCACATGTAAGAACATTCTACTCTTGAACGTTAGACAAAAATTATAAAACAAAAAACAACAAAGAGAGCTTCGCAAAATTGTGGAAAAGAATCCACAATTCACCGAATTGTTTTATCTAAGGCATGGAGCTGTTTCATTGGTACTATAAATATTACAAAACTGTTATTTAGGTAATTAATTTTCTTTTTAAATATTTTTTACTTTGGACCAAAGCAACGTTTATCTGTGTTACAAAATGTTCTCAGAAGGCCGAGAAGATGTGAACGACGAAAAGTGTGCCGGACGCCCGAGCACTTCAACAACAGACCAACAGAAAAAATTGTTGAAGTGAAGAAAATGGTATTGGCCAATCGTCGAATCACTGTAAGAGAAATTGTTGAGGACCTAGACATATCGATTGGCTCGTGCCATTCGATTTTTTTCAAACATTTGGGCATGAGACGGGTCGCCGCAAAATTCGTACCAAAACTGCTCAATTTCGACCAAAAGCAGCATCGCATGAACATTGCTAATGAGATGTTGGACTCTGTCCGCGACGACCCAAATTTGCTCCAGAGGGTCATAACTGGTGACGAATCATGGGTTTATGGTTATGACGTGGAAATCAAAGCTCAGTCATCTCAATGGAAGCTGCCGCATGAACCAAGACCGTTTTCTTCGATCGCAGGGGCGTTGTGCATCATGAGTTCATGCCACAGGGAAAACGGTCAATAAGGAATATTACCTGCAAGTTGTGTGCAATTTGCTCGTAGCAATCCCCTAAAAACGCCCAGATTTGTGGAAGAACAAAAATTGGCTCTTGCATCACGATAACGCCCCTGCTCACACATCGTTGCTTGTGCACGACTTTTTGACAAAAAACAACACACTAATGATGCCACAGACACCGTATTCCCCAGATCTGGCCCCCTATGAGTTTTTCTTGTTCCCGAAACTGAAGAGGCCCATGAAAGGATGACGGTACGCTACGATTGACGAAGGAAGAGCTGAACAAGATAAAAAAAAATAATTTTTTGAAGTGCTTTAAAGGTTGGAAAAAACGTTGGCACAAATGCATAATATCTATGGGGATTACTTTAAAGGGGACAAAATAGATATTAATGAATAAATAAATAATTTTTGAAAAAAAGCACAAAATTCGCGATACTTTTTGAACACACCTCGTACTTTCATCTACCAACACAAATTTAACAAAATATTTATTATTATTAATATTAACAAAAAATTTATTGGGGATTAATAACTAATATTAAAAATTACTTTTTGAACACACCTCGTACTTTCATCTACCAACACAAATTTAACAAAATATAACAAAAAATGTATTGGGGACTAATAACTAATATTAAAAATAAGCAAACTCGAAATTCATTTTGGAGCTATGCTTCCATGTATTTGTTGGTGCAGCATTTGTCAAGTATGTATGTATTTGTCAGTAGAATTCCTCGACACCGAAACAAAGTTGGTTATGGTTTTTAATAACAACTTAACTCGGCCGAATATAAATACGCATTAAAAATATTTAAAATCACAAAAACTTTAAAATTATTAATTTACACGTTGTTGCGGTTGACAGCTACGGAAGAGCAAAACGAAAGCAAAAGTGTCGTCGAACAGTTTCTATCGAACGCTCAATACAACACGAGAAAGCAAAAACGATACGTCACATTTTTGGGCGATATCGGATTACGGAAAGCCACTCCAGTCGTTAGAGCGCAAACCGATTTCGAAAACTACTATTTTGAATTGCACAGTAATCCGTCATATTTGTCTGTCATAAGTATTAGTAGCCCAATTAGGAAAGACACCAGATTCCGCACGACAACAGGAAACAATGAAAAAGTGCAGATTCTATAATTCCGAAAAGCTGAATTAAAGCGCTCCCCACAAGAAGTTGATAGCAGAGGCGCTAACCAAATTGTGCATGGTTGACAAGAAAAATAATTTTAAAGCGTTTTTCAGTAAGAGCGCTTCAACTTTTTTTTTGAATAAAACTCAAACGGTTTGACTTTTTTAACTAATTTTTTTTCTATTATCGAGTTTGAATATATACATTTAAGTATGAAATTCGATTTCTTTTGCATGATCACCGCGTGCACGTTTTACGAAGTCCAATCGTTGAACCCAATTTTCGACCACTCTTTGGCATAAATCGGCCGAAATTCCAGCAATTTCGCGTTCAATATTGGCTCTGAGCTCACAAATCGTCGCCGGCTTGTTACTGTAGACCAATGACTTCACATAACCCCAAAGAAAATAGTCTAGATCACACGAGCGCGGCGGCCATTCGACCGGTCCATTTCTGGAAATAATGCGCTCATCGAACTTACTCTTCAACAAATCAATTGTAGCGTGTGCTGTGTGGCTTGTGGCACCGTCCTGTTGAAACCACATGTCGTCTAAGTCCATACCATTCAATTGCGGCCAAAAATAATTGTTTATCATGTCGCGGTATCGATTTCTATTCACAGTAACGTGGCGATCGTTCTCGTCAACGAAAAAATATGGTCCAATTACGCCGCCGGCATGTAAACCGCACCAAACAGTGATTTTTTCGGGATGCAACGGTGCCTCATGAATCACGTGTGGATTGCTTTCTGCCCAGTAACGCATATTTTGCTTGTTGAAGCCATTGAGCCAAAAGTGAGCTTCATCACTGAAGATGATTTTTCGACTTTAAACTTTCTTAACAGAACACGCATTTTTATAATAAAATTCAATGATTTGCAATCATTGCTCAAGTGTGTAGCATTCCATGATGAAATGTATACTAATGAAGTTTACAAATAACAAGCGAAAAATAAAAAAATATTGCGTCGTTCGCCCTCCCTATTGGAAAAAAGTTGAAGCGCACCTATTGAAAAACGCCTTATATCCTTTTTTGAATATTTTTGCAATAATAAATTATTTAACTAATATTTGCTTAACAGCGCCAGCAAAAAAGACCTTCGGCTGAGAAAAATAATTTGAAATACTATTTAGACCAACTTTAAGAGAAGACTCTGTCTGAAAGTCGAAAAAAGCTAAAAAGATGCTGCACTCAGCTGAGAGTCTCAATTCGGGTAAATGCGAGGATATGCTTGACTTAAACACCTGCCAAGGATGTCTTATATTTGTTTTCGCGTTTACATGTCTCAAGTTGCTTTAGTGTATTTGAATCAAAAGTTGCTAACATTGCTCTCGCTAATATGCCTCTGAATATAAAGAGGTAATATAGAATACCTTGTCATAGTAAAAATTTAAAGAAATCGAAGAATCTAAGGAAAATAATCCTTCGAAAATACAAAAAAAAAATAAATAATAAATTCAGTTTTTGAAGTTTAAAGAAAATTCTAAAAAATATAACTGTCTAGTTAAGTTTTCACCTAACAACTACCTTTTGAATTATGAAGTCCTTATAAAAACCAATCCAAACGCTTTTTGGAGTTTCATAAAATCTAAAAAAGGGCTCTAGCCATCCATCTGTAGTATTCTTCAATGATAAAAGTGTCAAAGGTATTACTAAAGTAAAGAACTCTTCACTAACAGATGTCGATGGTCATTCGGCAGTTTCGCTAAAATTTTTTTTTCGCTTTCCCATCATATTCCCAATTGATATTCAACAAATTATTATCTGCAGGTAATTTTATTGGCGAGTGGAAATTGGGTTTTATTACACTAATTTTTAAAAGCGGAAACAAGAGTGATGTAAGCAACTATGGACCTATTTCCAAGTTTCCGATTTCCTTTGAATTGTATGAATGCATTGTAAGAGATAAGATTCGGTAATCGATAATTGTACTTCAATAAATAATTAATATTGATATATTTAAATACTCATGGATACGCCCATATATGAGCATACATACTTATGTACATATAGACAAGTCCTGCAAAATACTTAAAGTATACATTCGCAAAGCTGTTACTGAGCTGCCGTTACCGAATTCTTAAGCTTCATAAACGGAATGCCTTGAGGTGGTGCGGAAATCACTTAAGAAATGATAATCGCTTTGTACATACAAACATACATACACATGTATTTCCCCAGCGCCTCATACGAAAATTGACAGAAGAAAGGGGGCTTTGTTCAGCTATTCCACCCACCGAACGCAAGTCGTGTCCACAAACAGTAGATTAGCCTGAAATGGGGCGAATAATTCACCTGAGTCGTAGACAGCAGCAACGCAAAAGGAGGCAATTTCACAAATATCGTAACGGGGTCAAAAGAAATGTGTGGACGTAAATACATAAATGCCTATCTAAACATATAAGTACATACATACATGAACAAACACAGATGTCGAGCAACTTACCCAATCATGCTTATCTCCGCCAACAAACGTGAGAACAGCAACAAAAATAACATTGAAAATCTAGTCGACCTGAGGAGTCTCAATAAGCGAGTGAATAAGTTGGAGGTAAGACTGCGTGGGTATATGTAGGTAGGAATGTATGTATGTGTGCAGGCATGTGTGTACGCGTTTACGTACGCGAAATGAGTAGTTAAGTTACTTACCGATGAGCGCAAAGGCAACTTCTACTGCGGGAGGAAGCAACCGGCAAGGATTAGCAAATAAACCCACAAACCCACACGCACATACCCGATGTGCCGCAAGCTGAAGCAGGAGTACCAGGGAAAGCGAGCTCATATTGGTGATAAGTATGCATGAGAATAACCGTTACGATGCAGGAAACCATATGTCTTTTATTGTGAACGTATAGACTCCAGGCCTTTGTGAGTGGTAGGACGAGTGCTCGTACACCTACACATACGAACACGCGTCTGCTACACCCACCAGCAAAAATGTGTACTTTTATTGCCAAACATTTCGCACACTTTGCGTTTACAAAAAAATGCCAATATAAAAATAAAAACAACAAATATCCAACAATACTCAAGCATATCGAAGTGTTTGGCCTCATAACCATTTTCGATACACTTAACGATTTCCTCTGGCATAGCTTCCTTTTGCAATTTGAACAACAGCAACGGAAGCACTCGAAAGGGATACAACAACAAGGCAGGCACTCACTTTGTTGATAAATACAACCGCAATTGACTTTTAGCCCGCCAATTCATTTCAAGTTGTAGGATAACAAAGTGTTTTTCTTTATGATGCCAACCACTCGGACGGAACTTTCGCACAGCAGCTACATATATATGGTATTCCTGTTACACGCGCATATGTGTGTGTGTGAACACGCATGGGTCGGTATATTTTTCCCACATCCAACCGCACGCTTAGCGATATCGCATCCAGTAGTGTGAGCACTTTTTGAAGGTCTCACACCAAGAAAGCATTTTTTATTAAAAGTTTAGACTTACAGTTGCAGAATTTCATACAGACCAAATAAAGTTCAAAGTGTGAATTCAGTGTAGTATCTGGCAATAAGTTTTACAAAGATTAACAGAAGCTCATGTCAATTTCGTCCATCACAAGTGTTGCTTTCAACAGCAGTAATTTAATAAAAACAAAAAAGTACAAAAACCTTCCCCCAAAACCAAACAAAAAAACAACAACTTTCAAACGCTTAATTTGACATCGAGAAATCATTTGGTGAATGTTGGTTAGCAGATAATGTCATGTTGTTCGACATTAGTCCGGTGACCTTGCCAATATCTTGTACGTACGTAAGTATCTATGTATGCAGACGTATGTTGTTTGATGAACCCTGGCGAACTGCTTGACAATGAATACCCCGCTGCTCCAATAGCGGTCAATCATTTGTCAGAAAAAAAATGAAAAATTACCTAAACACCATAAAATAAAATAATGTTATTTGTGTTACAATAAAAAACAGGTTTGGAATGAATTTGAAAAATGCATGGCCGAGATATTGGCGAAATGATTGTCAGGAAGAGCAGAAAGTCAACTCCAATGCACCTTATCAGAGAACAGCTGCTTGCTTT
Organism: Anastrepha ludens; assembly: GCF_028408465.1. Classification (NCBI taxonomy): domain Eukaryota; kingdom Metazoa; phylum Arthropoda; class Insecta; order Diptera; family Tephritidae; genus Anastrepha; species Anastrepha ludens. The sequence goes on along the minus strand of NC_071499.1, from coordinate 2,163,941 downwards.
TCATTATTATGTCAAACCCTAACTAGTAGGACAAAATTTTTATGATAATATAAAATAAGTACAGGGTAGTCCATCTAGCGTTCGAAATTTGAGCTATCGGTTTTTTAACTTCGACAACTAAAATAACATCCGTGTCGTGGCAGAGATTTAATTTTTATATATTTATAAAATGAGTTGTTTTCCCCTTAAAAAATATTAAAAGCATTTGAAATTACTTCTACTACTTACTAATTTAAGAGTTGAAACATGACATTGAAGTTGATTTTGGTGTGATTAAGATGTATGGAAAAATTGGTTTGACAGAAAGGGCTACTGTCAAGTGAATAAAATTTAATGGCAGGATTTACTCTTATGAAATATTCATCCTAACCTTAAAAAAAACGTAACATAATAAAGTAAAATGAAACAATATAAAATGCAATGAAACAAAAATAAAGTTAGATGAAATCATAATACAAAGTTAAATTAAATAAAAACAATTAAAAAATGTTGGTCAAAAAATAAAATAAAATAAAGGAATATATGTAGAATAATACACCACAAAATAGACTGAAATAAGATGCTATAATAAATTAAGAAAAAAAAATTAAAATATTTTATTAATATAAAAGAATTAAATGAAATAAAAATAATATAAAAAATTTAAATAATAGTAAAATCTTCTTTACATATAAAAATGAATGTTTGTCTGTATGTCATCGATGAACTCAAAAACTACTGGACCGATTATTATAAAAATTGGTATATATTATATATGAATTTTTCTACGAAGAAGATTTGTAGAATATACTCGTTGATGCCACTCGCCACCAGGTGGCGCTGCAGAGTAGCAACTTCTGCCCCGTTCAACCGATTGTCATAAAAATTAGTATGACCATGTATTTTTACACAGAGGAAACGAATATGACAGGTTCATAGATGTGACATAAATTTTGATTGCAGACATATGTTTGACAATCGCTAATAAGGCACTGGTGCAACTGGGAATGCCTGCTTCAAACCGTCCTGCAAACAACCTTTTCGATCGTGATTTGCAGCAAGAAACACACTATGATTCTGACGAACTGAGGACATTCGTTAGAAAAAATCTTCCGCAGTTGATTCCAGAACAACGCATTGCGTTTGACAGAATTATGCGTGCAATCACAAAACAAAGTGGTGGACTGTTTTTCATAGATGCGCCCGGTGGTACAGGCAAGACTTTTCTTCTTTCACTAATTTTGGCAACCATACGATCACAAAATAATATTGCACTGACTATTGCATCATCTGGAATTGCGGCAACTCTTTTGGATGGTGGTCGAACAGCGCATTCAGCATTGAAACTGCCGTTGAACTTGCAAAACACTGAGGCACCAACATGCAGCATCAGCAAAAACTCTGGAATGGGAAAAGTACTCCAAATGTGTCAAATTATCATATGGGACGAATGTACAATGTCTCACAAGAAATCATTGGAAGCGAGATTTGAGGGGAAACAGACGGATCTTCGGCGGCGCACTCATTTTATTGTCTGGTGATTTTCGACAAACACTGCCCATTATACTACGTTCAACACCCGCTGATGAACTTAATGCATGTCTTAAATCATCAGTTCTATGGTGTCACTTCCAGAAATTGCCTTTGAAAACTAACATGCGTGTACAACTACTACAAAAACCATCAGTGGCTCAGTACGCGTGCTATATTAGTAGCCAAAAACATCGATGTCAATACCATCAACTTCACCATTCAGCATGGAATACCCAGTGAAACGACAACATATAAGTCCATCGATACCGTGGAAAATCAATACGAAGTTGTCAACTATTCAACTGAACTCTTGAATTCGCTTGATTTGCCAGGCATGCGGCCGCACGTTCTTACACTGAAAATTGGCGTACCCATCATTCTTCTTCAAAACATAAATCCTCCACGACTTTGCAACGGAACCAGACTCTCAGTCAAGAAAATGATGAACAATGTTATCGAGGCAACAATTTTGACTGGAAAATTCAAAGGTGAAGACGTACTGTTGCCGCGTAGCCCAATGATACCGACAGATATACCATTCGAATTCAAACGTTTACAGTACCCGATGCGACTGGCTTTCGCAATGACTATTAACAAAGCACAAGGACAATCTATACAAGAGTGTGGATTAAATTGGAGAATCCATGCTTCTCACATGGACAGCTCTATGTGGCTTGCTTACGTGTCGGAAAACCTTCTGATTTATTTGTCTACGCACCAGACGTTAAAACAAGAAATATTGTGTATCCCGCAGCACTTCAATAAACATCGAATTGAAACTAAACTTTGTAATGTCAAAATTTTTTTGTGTACTGATTTTTCTTAAATTTATTTTAGTTGTTGGCATAGCAACGCGCGCTGGGTACAGCTAGTAATAAATAAAATATGACAAAACTAAATTAAATGTTTTGATAAAAAATAAAATAAGATGCAAAATTAATATATAAATAAAATAACATAAAGTAAATAGAAAACTGAAATAAAATGATAAAAAATAAAAATAAAAATCAAATAAAATATATTGTAATATAATATTTTCCCACTCTCAGAAGATCTATGCTAATCCTTGAACGAATTTTGGTATTGCCTGTGTCATATAAACCCAAGCCCAATGAACTGTTTCAGTTGGGTCTTGCCACTTTTTAATCTACCCCCTCAGATAGTATATATGTATTTTCAATTCGATTCCCAGGTGAAATACACGACAATACACGACTTTTTAAATAAAAATGGATTTACTCTGTTTGCGGAGGACCGTCAACCAAATGATGGGCCATCTCGAGCTCATTCCAGCAATGCAATATTTCGAGAGGCGTCGGAAGAGCATCACTAGACAAATTTATTCATTCAATTATGCACATACAGAAGCACCAGAGCTGCAAAATGATTCAATCATTTAAAAAATCTGATTGTTTGTATATAAATATAAAAACCATTTTCAAGAGGATTGAATAATTTCAATTCGAAAATCTTTGCTGCGTTACTGAATAAAAGAAATTCAGTCGGTAAATGATTAAGACTGAATGAATGCACGTTCGCTAAAATTTTCTTCATTCTTTCCCATTGCTCATTTAGTGTTAAATATGTATGTTTAAGTGCTAAAACCTCAATTCCTTATTCCCAGATTGATGCAATTGTCGTTCGTTAAATAAGTTCTTTATTTTGCACTGATAACTTGGACTGAAGTCCAAACCGCCAGTACAGATTTCTGTCGCTTTCGATCGTAATGCCCAGATAATTTGCTTTGGTGTCGACAGGCACGTCGGTATTGCCAACCCTTATTCGATGGTTGTCCTTCCGTTTTTTTAGTTTACTTGTTTTTATATGTAGTTCACTGTACGAAGTACCTCCTGCAAATAAACAAAGAGTAGTTCCATTAGAGTCTAGATTCCCGTTTCTTAAGAAGACAGATAACAACAACCTTGCCAATAAGTGAACCTTTAACGCCTCCTATGGCGAAGAAAGGTTATATTAAATATTTGCTGGGCTCTTGGTTTGAACCGCAGACGGGTTCAGCTAGTGTAATTCAGCTAATTAAGCTCAAGCGCGTCTGTTGAGTAGGTCCTTTTGCTTGAATAAATCCAAGTGATCCACTCATTTAGCCAGAATATAGAATTTATTTATCTGAATTCTTGATTTAATTTCGCGTTTAAGTTTTTTGTGTCTTGGTCAACTCAACTCAACTCCTTTTCTAAAACAAAATTACTCATTCTAAGAGCGTTCCATGTGTCATTGCGACGTGACATATTGCACTTACCTATGTATGCGCGTATGGGCAAATAGTATTTAATTGACTGTCAAGCAAAAACAAAGTTCTAATGAACAATGCCTCATTAAGCGACAACGAAGTGAGCTTCGCTGAATAAAAGAACGATTCTGGGAAATCTGTTAAACCGGCGACCGGATATTGAGCGAAAACTTCCTGCCAAATAAATGTCTAAGCGGGAGTAAACTCAGCGAAAATACAAATAAAAGTACAATCGGCACAAAATCACAAGCATCCAATATTCACAAAGGACAACATCAGACACTTTTACGTACATATCGCAAGTAGCAAAAACTGTCGAGGAAATGAATGAATATATCGAAAAGCAATTAAGCAGATGAAAGCGGCTTAAGTGCAAACAGCGTCATGTGACATGAAATGCTTATCAGTTGCCGAACACCTTCTCAAGGCAACCCCCTCAACCGCATACCCTCCATCCAATCGCTCCCTTCACCTTTGAGTTAACTACACTTACTACAAATATTTATCGGCTCTGACGCGCCCACGCAATTCACCGATAATGATGTGTTTGTCTCGATTAGGTGGCGCTGAATATCCTTTCAATGAAGTGTCGACCGCCTCGTATCGTCGCATGTCTAATGGCATTTCCATTCTTGAGGAGTTAGCCGGAAGCTGGGAAGTGCGTGCCCAACGACTACGCCAACTAAAGATGTCATTTCACGCACACATGTGCAATGAGCGAACACAGTAAATGAACCGTAAGTGGCGTGAGTGAGCCTATGAGTGCGTGTCGCCTGTCTCATATCACTTCAAGAACTGCTTCCAAAGGCTTTTAGCATTCCTTGACCACTTTGCCTGGGAACGTCAACATCTTCGGTGTGAATTATTGGCCCATTTCAAATAGACATTAATTAGATGTGGTGAGCTGCTTGTGACTTGAGTAGAATGTCCACTGCCTCTGTGTGCACACACATGCGTACATCGTGAAACTTTGTGTTTGCGCACACATACATTGAAGTACGCGTAATACACATTTCTGCACATTCTATACGTTCAAAAATGGTTCGTGTGGAACGACTTGCGCATTTTAATGATGATTTTTATTTCAGTCGCAAAATACTCCCATTATTTATAGGCTATAGCTTTTAATTGTGCAATGTGTGAATGGCCACATGGCGGACTTAATGAAATATTTTATTTACCTCCTTGGTAGTGTTAGCATTGAGTCTGTTGAAACACGTTCATTCAGTTTTCAAATATGTTGGCAAACTGCTGCCAAACATTTATTTCTCAACCTTCAGTTTCATATTTCCCCGATGAGTCTTTAACTTGATCTACGGTGCTTGCTATGCACAGGAAGGATTACAGGGAGATAAGAAGCTCGAGTTTACTTCGTCTGAGCCTAACTTAAAGTGATAAGTTGATCATTACATTCATATTGATGGATATTTTGAGAGTCTCTTTCAGTTGTTGGTTTTGTATTAAATTCTGCTTTAAACTTGAGAAAACTTTTATCGAACCAACTGAACTTAGTTGTTGCCACGGTTTCCACCAGAGCTTTGCACGAATTCATGAAATATCACACAAAATGGATTGAAATTCAAAAAATTAAAATTGAGCATTTCAAAAATATGAATTTATCGCATTTTAAGTGAGTATTTTGGCAATCGAAAAGGTATAGTACTAAGCACATCAAAAGCTGCCAAAGTGTCACTTGGAAAATGCAACATAAGGCTATTAATATCATTTTCAGATATCAAAAGGGGGTCAATGTTTCACTTTTACAAATTTATATGCTAAACAGAATCGCAGCGAACATCGCATGAAATTGCACAGAACTTCGGAGGAGACGGTATCCTCGCCGTCGGTTATTTTTACGGCGGGAAAATATTTCAATTTATTTCCTTTTTCTCCGCCGGGTTTAAGAGTCAGGGTTGTTTTTCTGATCACTTTATGACAATTTGCTGGTTTATAAGCAAATAATATTATATAGAGAAAAAGAAAACCTGCAAAACATCAATTATTTAAAAAGAAGTTTTTTTTTATACGAAAAGATTTCAAATGGAAAAATTTCACTAAAAAATTTATTTTATTGTAAAAATGTCAGCTGAAAACTGTCCCGTCGCAATTGTGTTTAACCGACCGAATTTTCGACGGGAGTAGATCAGCTGTTCTCTACCCATCAGCCGTTACCCGCTCTTCGCGGACATTACGAGTAAGTGCAGTGTCCACAAAGGGGTTCGCTCTAAGAGTTCAAACCGTTAATGCAAGTACTCTATCCTGTCGACGAACGACCCCGCTGACAATAATTTTCGACTGCACAAATCCAAGTATGAATTCGAAAGAAAACCATTATAAATAAAATACAATGTATATATATTTGATCTTTTTTTCCTGTAAAGAACATAGGGGCTTAACAACTTGTTTCCACTGGCTCTGATTTTGAGCTAGTATTTTAACTTCACTCAATGCTTTGATCGTCTTTTCCATCTCCTTCTCAATAATTTTTCCTCAAGTATTAGACTGCCTTCCTCTGCGGCGGCTGCCCTGCGGGTTCCACTCAACTGCAGTTCTGGTGATGTTATTAGGTCGGCATAGTGTGTGGCCAAGCCAGTTCCATCTCCGTTTGGTAATTTCCTCAACAGTGTGAAGTCCTTTCTCGACGAACAAAACTAACGCTCTATAAGGCTCTCATCATGCCCGCCCAACGTATAGCGCAGTACCTTGGACGATGACAACATCCGATGAGGCGTCCCTTGGAGTGTTTAATAGAAAAATTTGCGGAAGATTTTTGGGCCTTTGCACGTTGGCGACGGCGAGTATGGCAGACGATGGAATGATGGAGCTTTACATAGTTCAGCGAATAAAGATGCAGCGGCTTCGTTGGCCGATTCATGTCGTCCGAATAGATGGAAACCCAGGTCTGAAAGTATTCGATGCGGTACCAGCTGGTGGTAGCAGAGGAACAGGAAGGTCCCCTCTACGTTGGAAAAATCAGGTGGAGAAGAACTTGGCTTTACTTAGTGTGTCCAACTGGCGCCGTTTAACACGACTGGCGCGCTTGGTTAAACTCGGCCAAAATTTCGTAAGCGGTTATAGCGCCAATCAAGAAGAAAAGGAAGAATTCCCTTAACAATAAGGGTCTGCCTTTTGGCTTGTCTAAGCAGAGTGTTTTGAATGGTATTCGACCAGAATACCGCATCCAGCGGTTAAGAAAAGTTTGAAGTTCTACGTATCTTTTCGCGACAGATCCACGTTTCACAGGCGTAAAAAAAATAACTGATTTTTGCCAAAATAATTATATATAATTATATACGAGGGGTGCCTTTTATATTTCGGGATTTGGCAACCCTGGTGTTGCAATCTGGCAACTGACAGCTGTATCGCAAAGTTTGACATTTTTTGGCTTTTACGTACTCAGAACGTTTTGAAATACCAGCGCTATTTGTGTTGTTTACAGCAACTTAAAAGATTCATCTCGGTCCAAAAATGGAATTAAATCGTGAACATTTTCGTGCAATTATTTTTTACAACTTTCGACGTGGATTAACTCAGCAACATTGCATGGATGAACTTAATTCATTTTTTGGCGATGAAGCTCCATCAAGGACCAGTGTTTATCGATGGTATTGTGAATTCAATCGTGGTCGTAGTTCACTCCAAGGCGAATTTCGTGAAGGTCGTCCAAAATCAGTTGTTGTTCCGAAAACCATTGATGCTGTGCGCGAACTGATATTGCAAGATCGTCATGTGACCTATCGTGAGATTGAGACAATCTTAGGCATTAGTGGGACCAGCATACATTCAATATTGCATAAACATTTGACTGTCAAAAAAATTTGTTCGCGTTGGATCCCACACAATTTGTCAATCGCTCAAAAAAAGGCTCGTGTCGAAATGCTCAAAAAATACGATCGCGGGGCTTCGAAACACGTCTATGACATCGTGACAGGTGATGAATCATGGATTTACGCGTATGAGCCCGAAAGTAAACAGCAGTTGACTGTATGGGTGTTTCAAGGTGAACCAAATCCAACAAAAGTTGTTCGCGCACGAAGCACTTCCAAGAAAATGGTCGCCTGTTTTTTCGGAAAAACTGGACATGTCGCAACCGTACCACTAGAACAACGCAGAACAGTAAATTCTGAGTGGTACACAACCATTTGTTTGCCAGTTGTCTTCCAAGAAATTAGGAAAACCAATCGCCAAAGACGGATCACTCTTCACCAGGACAATGCGAGCTCTCACACATCGGCTCAAACAACTCCATTTTTGAGCACCCAAAACATCGAATTAATGGGTCATCCGCCATATAGTCCTGACTTGGCACCGAATGACTTCTTTTATTCCCGTACGTAAAAAACAAACTGAGAGGTCAACGTTTTTCGACACCTGAAGAAGCGGTTGCGCCACTCAGAAAGCATGTTTTGGAGGTACCTCATTCAGAGTGGCAAAAGTGCTTCGACAATTGGTTCAAACGCATGCAAAAGTGTATAGATCTTCATGGAGAATATTTTTAAAAACAATAAAGTGATTTTCGATGATTAAAATTTGTTTTTGTTCTCTAATCCCGACATATAAAAGGCACCCTTATATATTATATATAATTGGGGCGTACACTCTTTTTGGGTGTTTGGCCGAGCTCCTCCTTCTATTTGTGGTGTGCGTCTTAATGTTGTTCCACAAATGGAGAGACCTACAGTTTCAAGCCGACTCCGAACGGCAGATATTTTTGTGAGGAGCTTTTTCATGGCAGAAATACACTCGGAGGTTTGCCATTGCCTGCCGAGGGGCGACCGCTATTAGAAAAAGGTTTTTCTTAATTTGGTGTTTCACCGAGATTCGAACCAACGTTCTCTCTATGAATTTCGAATGGTAGTCACGCACCAACCCATTCTACTTCTATTTTTTAAAAGTCCACCGACGTACCTTGTGTATATTACTGATAAGTAAGCGAAAACTTTCAAATTCCGTTCCAGCGTTATTTGTTTTTTTCTTACAGTCAAACTACGCAGCTTAGCTATTGTACAATATTTCGAAATCTAGCCGTTTCTTAATAAAACCCACAAAAACCTTTATCCCTCGACTAATTAAGGAAATAATATGTGACGCTTTTGAGGGAACTTTTATTTAGCCTCCACCACTCCAGCACTCCACTCTCTTCTATTTGATATTTCATAAACCCTCACCGGATGATACACGACACTCCAGAGACCACATTTACACATATGGGCATACGAGTACATATGTATGCATGTATGTATGGACAAAAAAGCAGGTGTGTGCAAACAAAGTTAACTAAAATGGTTTTGATTTACTTATGTATTTTCCATTTGCCTATCACTCAATATCAAATCAAACTAAACGACTTTTTTGCATTTTTATGCCCACCAGAATGGAAGAATATTTTCACTTTTGGCGTAGTGTTCACTACCATACATATACATGCATGCATACATACATACATAACATTCCATTTTTGGGCATAATAAAAATATTTATATATATGAATATGTATTACATATGAACGCATAGATTTTGCCACAGAGGAAGGGGAGCGAAATGAGCAATCATAAAGTCAAGTGGTGGTCATAAATATAACGAGCGACACATGTCGCCCAGGCCGGCGGAGGACAACTCAGATGGACGTAAATAAGAAGTTTGTTATTTTTATCGAATGAAATATATGTGCGTATGTACAGTTGTCCACAAAATAATAGGAGTACCGACATGAAAATTATGCAATATTAAATTTTCAATAATAATAAATAAAGGTTTTATTTCAAAATTTGTTGGCACAAAATAAGTTACATGAGTTGAATTTATCTTTCCGCAGTTATGTAGCAGATTTCAATCAAGCGTAAAAAAAAGCTTTAATTTAAATTTAAATAAAACAAATTGAAAATTAGTTCCACATAAAAATTAGAGTAGCTTATACAACATAAGATTATTTTAAAAAGTTAGCATAAAATGCCTCAAAGCATTAAAATAATATTTTGTTGAATGCCCTCGGTTTTGCAGCACTGCAGCAACCTTCGTGGAATAGATCCTGACAAACCTCCTTTGAGATCCTGACAACGTTTTAATCGTATCCATTTCTATGCTGTTTTTACTACCATCCATAAATTTCTAGTAGGTTTCCGTTCACCAACACTTTTTTTGATGCCAGACCACAAGTTTTCTTAGAGCAGTCCAACCCATAACCTCAACCCCGTTGACCCTAAACCATTATTTTGCTGTCTGGTTGGTATGTTTGCGAACATTATCCTGCTTATGTACCCATTGCGGTGGCATATTCCATGCGGCATTACTCATCACATTACCTCATCTAATATTTTCACATATGCACTTTGTTGCATCCAGAATCTTGAACCAAATAAATTGAGCCATACCATGGATTTAGCGCCGCCACGTTTCGAACGAATTGCTGACTATATTCCACGTTGGGAGGATGCCAAACATTCTTTCTGGAACCCCTTATACCAAACAATTCGATTGTGCTTTCATCTGCCCACAATATCTTTTGCCATTTACTCACAGGCCATGACAGATGCTCTTCTGCAAACTGCATACGGGCTTTCATGTGTTTCTTTGTCAGTAGCGATAGTTTTCGTGGATTTCTTGCGCATAATTTGTATTGCACCAAAGGTCAAAGCGCATGTTTCGGCACTAATTGGCGAACTAAGGTCGTCGCGGATAACTCTGGTTGATGCAAATGAATTCGTCTTCCAATAACGTATCATATTAAGACTGTATTGAGGGGATATTTTGTCTACGAGTTCCATGCTTATTTTTGTAATGTAGGGCATTTGCTAGATCTGAACCTTGGATTTCCTAGTAAATTTTCCCCTGCTTTCTTAGCCTTTTGATCGTTGCTCGCTCTTTCTCAGTACTTGGCTCTACCCACTGACAGAATAAATTATGCTGCTCTCAAATAACTACCACAGCAATGAAATTTTCCCTCAAATTTTACTACTAACGTCCCGCTAAGTGCACTGCTATAGTGCAGGGTCTCTTACGTGTGGGACTAAACAGTTATGTATTCATATAAATTTTGCATGCCTTTCCACTTCTATTATTTTGTGGACAACTGTATGTATGAGTGTTTGTAAGTATATAAGCAAGTGATAAAGATAACGGCAAAGCTGGTTGCCATGCCAAGCCATTGGGGGAGTAGTTGGTTAGTTAGTTGGTAGCGATGGCCAACTCCCAAGCGTACGCCGCTGGTCCTTTGCGCTAGTCGTGAAAGTCATAAATCTTTATTGAACTTGTCATTATTGATTTGGATTTTTGGTTAGTGCCATGTATGATGTACAGTTAGACGGAAGGCCAAGGGACGGCAGCGGAAGGATCGCCAGACTTAAATAATGTCATGTGTCATAATGTTCCAGCAGCGGAGGCACTGTGCTTCAGTGTGCTTATTAGTGTGCGTGTGTATGTGTGTATCATATAATTGGGAGTGTCTGCATTAACTCAAGCTGGAGTGTTAGACCACTTGCCCCTCTAACCAGAATATCCCACATACAAATATGTATGCATATTTACTTATACCTATTTATATAAATTTGTGTGAGTACACACGTACGTCTAATACGCCTGTTAGAACTCCCCCCGCGTCTCTTATCAGTTTACCATGCGAAATGAATTGAGAAATTACTCTTGTCGACTGGTTGTATTTTTTTCTAGCATGTCCAGATTGTTTTGCTTTTCATAAATCACTGATGAATTACATCTACATACTGGATAGCCCAACTAAACTGAATCCAGTTGTACGATGCATGCCACAAGTCCCTACGTGCCCATTCCATGACCAACCCTGTTGGAAATCCAAAATACGTGTTTGTTATGAACTATACTTTTTTTTTGCTGCAAACACCATTCTGGAAGTTTTCACCTATTTAAGGGCAACCAATGTGGCGGTTTCTTAAGAAGTATCCTTTTTTGCGGTTTTTGATGAATGGCGTTTGCAATGTTTGTACGGCCAAGCTCTTCCTCCTATTTGTGGAGCGCCTCATCATGTTGTTCTAAAGTTTTAGACTGCCTCCGACCGGCTGGTGAATTTTTATGAGCAGTTTTTTCATGGCAAGAACAACTGTTAGTGAGAAATTAAAGACGACAAATTATTGGAAGAATGGAAGAAAAAACGAAACACCAACAAAAATTTCGCGAGCATTGGATTTTCAATTTGAGAATTTCAAAATAAGTTCGGCACTAACGAGCAAACAAATTTTGAGCGAAAAAAATTGAAATGGTGTCGCATCCGCTAGAAATACACTAATTCAGAACCATGGAATTTCCCTGCAGGGTAAATATACATATATCATACCTATGTGTACATGTGTACATGTGTGAGTGGATAGAGATTGTATGCACAGTACAGTAGTCATAAATATTAAACGAACTTATCGCTCACACTACCTTTTGCTTTTGTTATTGACTTCTGTTTTGGCTGCCCGTATTTTGGTGCTGTGAAATTTATCATTCATTTCGGGCCAAGTTTGTTAATTATTTATGTCCTCATTTTTGTACAGAAACTTCATTGTGTATCAAACACAGAATTCGGCTCGTAAGCTTGTTATGTTCTTAGTAAAGTTTCGTGATATATGACCGCAAACAGAAGTTCGGTTATCTTCAATTTAATTTTGTGACACATTTGCCATTTGCCTTTGTTGTCAAGAGATGCATAGAATGAATTGAGTGAATGCAGCTACTTTAAAAACATTCCATAAAAGAACTATCACACTTTTTTCGACAGTCCCTGGAAGTAATATTCAAGTGCGCATTCTTGTATTTTAAAGAGCTTTCAAATTATATATTATGAGTAGTAGGTATGACTGTTTTGATAGAAGCTGGTTGGTATTTGGACAATGCAAACGTGAGAAGAGCCACGCCTCCCTCCTATGCAATCCATAGTTTGCGAAATAATAGAAAAAACTCTTGTGAAATAAAATCGATATAGTAGCCGTAGAATCACAGATGCACATACAAACCGGCATGATGAAATCGACTATACGCAGTTCGAATGGAAAGTTCATCAAGCGTTATCTCATGCTAACCACGAACAAAGCTTTACTGCTTGTTTCCTTGTTTGGTTAGAAGATATTTGCCGCTCGCTCTTTTTACCTTTAATATATTTTTAAACATCGCTCTATTATTCCGAAAAGTCCGCTCATATTATTTAACCATTTCCCCCACTCTTCAGTAATGATGACAACAATTACTGGACCTAATTGCACTCACACAGACGCACATACTTACACACATTTGTAGATGCATTATACTCATTCCGTTGGTTTTTCTTTTTTACTTTCCATCCATAGACAACGGTGGACAAGGCCATAAATGTCAAGCGCTGTTATTTAATGCCCTGGCAGTAACACCCACTTTCGTGCATTGTTGCTTTATTGTGTCTTCTATAATGGGCATCGCCCTAGTCGCAGTTGGTTGTTCCTGTCTTTAACCTTATGAGTAGGAAACTTCAATTTGAGCAAAAAGAAATAAATCTTGAAAGGTTCGTTGAGTCGCCTCGTTATTTCCGCATTGTTTCGCTATTTACGACAACACCTCAACACATTGTTACCCTGCCTGCATTCCTACCACTCCGCTTGCCGTGTGTCACAAGCTCGCTAGATCCATTGATTCTCATTAACGAGCAGACCACGCCAACTAAATTTCAACTTTGCGTGTTTTGTGCATTGGGCCTCCTCTTATATCCATCGCAATTGTACCCACTCGTTTGTGCTAAATGTGCTCATGGCATGGAGAAATGTCCCAGAAGGCTCTTCTGCTCCGGAAATTTGTCAAATTACGAATGAAAAAAATCCAAAGCAACAGTAATTAGAACTTTCGGCTGAACAATGTTTATCACTCGGTTCAATTTAAGACTTGAGGTACGATGGTCGTAACTGAGTTATTGTTTTTTTGTTTTTTTTTTTATTTGGAATGTACGTTGGTTGGATGGAAAGCAAAGTAACTGGCAAAACATCGGTTAGGTGTTACCACATCGCTCCAATAAGTGTTGATGAAATTTGCCTTTGCAGCAAAGTAATGCAATGCAATTCCAATCATTTTGCACATCTTTTATTTCACTTCACAATTTTTACAGTTAAACAATTTAAGATATGTCAACGAAAAAACAGTTAAAAATGCCCAAATGGCTATGTAATTCCTACTTGTGCTTCCGGAAGAGCACCATTCTATCGGTGGCGTGAAGCCGAACGACTGCGAGCTTGTAAACATCTATAGCCGTCTGCTGATCGTCTACGGTGGGAGCCGTGGCAGTCGCTGCTGCACTTATATTCATTAGCATAATCGTCCTCATCATCTTCGTCTGCGCTGTAGATCGCAGCGGATTTTTCATAACTGCGCTGATCGCGCTTATTTACCTGTTTGGATTCCGACGGATGCCGCGATGGCACACGCCCACCATCTGACCTAACTTTCTTCGAGTTAGTTCGTGGCAGTATTTCCCCGCTGTCGACATCTTCCAAACTTTCCGCACTCTCAACTTCGTCGTCCTCCACATCCTCGTCGGACCTCTCGTCTATAGCATCAATCGCGTCACAAACTCGGAAATAAAACTGATTGTGCTTCTCTACAAATCCATAACGCACGCCTCCATCTAAAGCATCCTGTACTAGTTTTATCACCTTTTCCTCCGGCTCTGAGTATGTTTTGACCATATGTCCAACGATTTGGTCCAAAGTTACGGGCTCTTTAAAAACCGAAAGCGTCTCCAAGACTTCTTTTCCGTTAATTAGTTTTGGCATCTTTGATTTATATGCGTTTGCTATTAATTTAAACTTTTTTCCTGAATTATTTTTATTACAAGAATTTTTTTGTCTTCTTAAGAGAAAAGATTTTTAAATTGTTCTATAAAATATTGACAAAAAACTACACGCAAATAGGTTGATTTTCATTTTATTTCATCTGTTTGTCTGGTGCAATGACTCAAAGTAGAAAGTGCATACCTGGCAACTCTTATATGTACTTGGGAAAGTGAGTGGAGAAAAGCAGTGCAATTCGGGCGCAAATTCCGTAATGGGACAAAGTTTACGCACTTTGACAATGATTAGCTGCCGGACGCATACTTCAGCTGCAGCTTCATCAACAATACCGCAAAACGCGGCAAAAGCAGATGAAACTATAAAACGAAACATTATCGCCAAGGTCGACGTCCTTGTGGGGTGCGCGCAACATACAAATACTTCATTACAATTAGAAGCAAGAATTTGCAAGTGGGGGAGGTTCCAGCAAGATTTACAAGTAAAAAGCTTTTACGTCATTAATCTCATAGCTCGCCATAAAACAAAAGCAATTATTCGCAACGTACCCTCATATTGAGCACAGAGGACCTCGGAAGGTGCCACAGTTTCGCACACCAACAGGACATTTGGATATGTGACGTCGTATGTGCGGGAATTTTACTACTCAGTTGCTTACATATGTAATACTAAATAGGATGTGTATTGGTGTGTGTGTGCTACGACAACTAATTTTTTATTTCAGATTCGTCGGCGCTATTAATTCTGCTCTGTTTTTATTAGGTAGGAAAGTACTTGAAGAATAATGTGAGCGAAATGTGTACCTTTTCAGAGCTTGTCGATTTTAATTGTTCCCTTTCGTACGCTTAACACATTCACAGGCCTCGTAAAGAGTCAAGAGCTTTAATTACATAGGTAATATATGTATATGCATTTGTTTAAGAATAATGACAATAGCAAACCTGCGTTCGATCTCTTCTTCGACATAATAATTTTCAAAACGTTACACAAAAAAAGCAAGGGCACAAGGCAAGGGTACATACCTACATACATGTAGCTACTGTAGAGTACTACGTTAAGTATTAGGAAAGTTTTAATTAAAGCACAAAGATTTAAGTAATTTCGCATTTCATTTATTCAACAGAGGAGTTGCTTTGCTTTCTTCGACCAACAGACAAGTTCACCCCAGCTGTATTTAATATTTAAAATGCAGCATTTTCATAATTTTTAAATACACATCCATTATTTTTTTACCTATGTGTGCAAGTCTACCCTTTCCAGTTGTTGAGCGTAAAATTATGTTATTTGCATTAATTTAATATTAGCCTTTGGGGTAAAAAAATCCCCATTGAACTCTTGAAACAACGTGCGTATGAGACTTTCAACGCCGCTGCTGATGAAAGAGTTTGAAAGTCGACAACAACAGCAACACGGAAAATTGAATGTGCTGCATAATTAGGCAGCAACAACTCTTTCGCTTGACATATTAATTTAGCAACGTTTTTGAACTTTCGCCCTCAAGGGAAATCTTTCCAAAAGTAAACACGGAAAGCAGCTAAGAAAACATATCCAAATGAAAAGGAAAGTGTGTCTCGTGCAACGAAGACCCTTTTAAATATGCAGGTTCTCACTTTTGAACTTCGAATATATGGTACAAGTACACCTGAAACGTTTTGTTAATTATTTTTTATTGTTTCAACCTCTGCTTGGCGGTTGGCTTGGGCGAAAACAAATATGCAGAAATAATTAAAATTTGCATATTTTTATAAAACGATTGTTTCTTTATTTTATGGGCATGCGATACATTATCCTTTATGGGCACATAAATAAGCAAATGTTAAGCGCTCTAAAAACAATTAACAAAAAAAATGTTCCACAAAAAGGAAGGCAAAAGGACAAATTTTAATCAATTAACTAATCGTAAGGAACAGTTTTCCTACCAAAATGGCTTTTAAATCAATGGCATACAATTTTGTACAGCCTAGTTAACTAGTTAATATAACTTTGTAGGTGAAATAATACCAAATATTATTAAATAATTTAAAATACAATACATGCACTTGTACACAGGTCACCTTGATCAAAAAGTTCCCGAAACAACCGCCAGTCGACGCTCGAAGTCAACTGATTTAAGTGTTTTTTTTTTTTTGTTAGGTTGCCACATCTGTGATTAACATTCCTACCAAATTTGCCATTGCTTGATATTCGTAATTTGGTACGTGTGTTCGATGTTTTGATTTTTTACAGTTTTAAAAATGGATTTGGGTTTGTATTAAATTTTGCGTTAAAAATGGATTCAATGGTGCGGAAACCTTAGAAATTTTGGGAAACTGTATCGGTAATGAGACTCTTAAGAAAACAGCTGATTACGAACGCTTACATGAGCTCATCAGAAGATTTCGGGAGTCCATGGAGGATGACGAACGTAGTGGCAGGGCGTCGACATCGAAAGCTGAAGAAAACATCAATAAATTGAAAGGCAAGTTGATCAATAACCTTAAATTAACCATCAGAGAGCTGGCAGAGGACTTGAACATTGCTTATGGATCCGTGCAGGACATTGTAGTTAATGATTTCGGTTTGCGTCGTGTTGTTGGTCCCAAAGGACGCAATCCAAGGGGCGAATGATACAAGACCAAAATAACACGTCATTTTCAGTCAAAAAAGAAAGTGCTAAAAATAAAATACTCACGGTTTTTATGGATTACAACGGTATTTTGTACCACGAATTTATGCCAAAAGGTCAGACAGTTAATATATATATACATATTTATTTAATAGAGACCATTGTTTTGGGCGTTGTAAGGCGTTGACGTGCAGCAATACGCCAAAACAAGAAAGGATTTGTGGGAAAACGGCTCGTGGATATTGCACCATGATAACGCACCGTCGCATAGTGCCATATATTCCGGAAACTTTATGATCAAGATGGTATATGTTCATATGTCTGTTTGATAACATTTTATTAAAAACTTAGGAAAATTGGAAATCATTAAATTGTCACAGTATGCCATTTCACTAATGCCAAGCATAACTACTGATACGGCTATTTAAAATGACGTTGCTCAATACCAGTAGCGCCATCAGAATTAGGAAGGACCTCTCCGAGCCGTTTAATACCAAACGAGGTTTCAGACAGGGTGTCTTGCTGTCGCATGACTTCTTTAAAATGATGCTGGAAAAAAACATGGGAGCCGCAGAACTTAATCGCTCAGGCAATGTATTATAAGCGTATGCAATTGTTGATATACGCCGATGATATTGGCATCATTGGCCTTAACAACTTTGCTGTTAGTTCTGCCTTCTTTAAGCTGGATAAAGCAACAAAGCGAACGGGTCTGATGATGACAAGGACAAGGCACAGTACCTCCTGCCATCACACAAACAGATGGCGTACTCGCGTATCGCCCACGTCACTTGACACTGGTTGACAGCTATGATTTCGAGGTTGTAAAAGACTTCGTTTATTTAGGAAACAGCATTAACACCGATAACAATGTCAGCCTGGAAATCCAACCTAGAATCTCGCTTGCCAACAAGTGCTACTTTGGACTAAGTAGGCAATTGAGTAGTAAAGTCCTCTCTCGACGAAGAAAGCTAACACTCTATAAGGTACCAGCTGTTGGTAAAAAAAAAGGAAGGGCTCCTCTACGTTGGAATGCTCAGGTGGAGAAGGACTTGGCTTTATTTCGTGTGCCTAACTGGTGCCGTTTAGCACGAGAATGAAATGACTGGCGCGAAGAAAATACAATAATAAGATTAAAGTTATTTATTTGAAAATATAATAAGTTATGTATTGTCTTTTAAGTTTCTTTTTCTAATTTTTACCCTATTGTTTCATTCAGTGAATAAAAAATCCGTGCGTACAGTGATTTCTAACAATACTGAAAAAGTGTTTTATGCTGCATATATTTATACAGATAGTCGTGAGAATTTTTACCATATAAAGCATGCGAAAATATTACAAAAAAAAAATCCACGGCAATTTTTGTCACTTTAAATTTGCAATTTGTTGTATTGCATACCTTAAAATTTTCTGAAAGGTCTGATTCAAACATTTTAAATTTTTTGTACAAAGCTTCAAGTTAGAAGAAGTTTGAAGACTTCTACGTCCATGTTGACCCCAATTGTTAGGCTTCGTTCACAGCTCTTCTCCGTTATAAATACGTATACGGGGTACCCATTTAAAATTTGTTCTGCTATTATTGCAACTCCAACATAAACGCTCCGCTCCCTTTGTTTTTTTTTTTTTGTTTTGAGTAGATCTTGTTTTGAGGAGCCAAGTTGATCGTTTCCTAACACATCAGTGCCAGAGACCTCAAACCTGCAGACACATATAGCTCTGCCTCTTCATCGGTTTTCCACAAAAAAGTTCATCGCTTCTTGAACAGCATACACCTCTGCTTGTAACACAGATGCATGCATTCCAAGAGCAAAGTGCAGTTTTGTCCTGCTGGATTCCACGTAAATCCCAGAGCCGGAGCCATGCTCGGTCCTGGAGCCATCCTTAAAAATGCGAAAATAGTATTTGCCGGGCGCATTTTCACAGTTTGACCACAACTGAGCCTCTGGCAGCACTACACTGTACCTCTTTTCAAGTACGACTGTTGATGGCATGGAGTCAAGGGGCATAGAGGGAATCGTTGGATCGAAGTCCATGCCTTCTCTGTTTTCCAATGCCGGACAGGGGCCGTACCAGTTCCCATTGTGTTTCAGCCTGCAGATGGCCTTCAAGGCCTCTCCTTGGATGAAAGCATCAAGTGGTGGTAAACCAATCGGAGCATCTAATGCCGGGCCTAAAGTAGTCGGAAAAGCTCCGGTACAACAGATGGCCACAGTGCGTTGTAGCCTCGATAAGGTCCTCCTGACTCCCACGAGAGATAGTCTACTCATCCAGACCACTGATGCATAGGTGATAATATGTCTTATCATAGCCGTGTAGATCCATAGGACCTTGCTAGGTGCGAGACCCCACGTTTTCCCAAAGACACCTTTGCACTGCCAGAAAGCTGTCAGTGCTTTGGATGCCTTTGTTTCAATGTGTGATTTCCATAGGAGCCTACTATCGAGGATTACTCCAAGATATATAATTTCCTTGGATAGCTGGATTGTGACTCCTTGATGATTTCTGATTTATAAGTGGAATATAATGAGAGTGAAGTAAAACACTTGTTACCTGTAGAGCTGTCCAAAACAAAGAAGAACGCATTTTTTATTATAACACTCAAAGTTGGCTGCGGTTAACATATGCATATTAAACACGTCTAATGTGTGGTGATTAAGTCTCGTTCACATTTACAATTAAGTCTCGTTCACATTTACAACATCCCCTCTGAACGAGATACTCTTATAATATAGTATATAGTTACATGGCTCTTCAGTAATTTTTTTTTTTTTTTTGTTCAATTACATATTTTAATACAAGGCAAGGTATAAAAATAAAAAATATAGTGCAAATGGTTTCTATTTATACATGTGTTTGTAAGCAATCAATTAAGTCCAAATTTCTTTGAAAAATATTCTAATTTGATTTTAGGCAAGCCTTTTGTCAAAGCATCTGCGATCATTTCATCGGAAGATACATGAACTAACTTTAATTCCTTATTTTTAATTCTCTGATGCAAATACTTAAGTTTGATGAGTACGTGCTTTGTAGCGTCCGAGTATGAATTGTTGTTGGCCTTATTCTCAGCTCCTTTGTTGTCGCAGTACAAAATGGTTAGTTTCGGAGTTGCTGGAAAAATTTCACGTTGTAGACCCTTAAGCCAAGTGGCTTCCTTGGAGGCTGCAACCATTGCCACGAATTCGGATTCAGTAGTTGACAAAGTAATACGCTTCTGCAGCTTCGAAGCCCATGATACTGCACCACCCTGAAGCAAGAAAACATAGCCAGTTGTGGTTTGAGCTGTGTCTAAATTACCAGCATGATCAGCATCGCAATAGCCTTCGACCTCTGAATGTTCCTTTTGATAAGTTAATCTCTTATCAATGGTTCCTTTTACACATCGCAACACACGTTTCACGGCTGCCCAATGCGCTTTGCCTGGGTTGGTTCCAAAACGACTCAACATGTTGACCGCGTATGCTATAATTGTGCAGCAAACAGCAAACTACCAACTGCTTGCATATATGGCTTCTGTGACATTTCTTCAATATCAGCTGTTTCCGTTGGACATTGACTTTTCGTCAACTTTTGGTTCGGGTCCAGTGGCGTCGAGATTGGATTACAGTCTAACATATTAAACCGCTTCAATACATCAAGCAAGTAGTGCTTTTGATCTAATGAGATAGTGCTATGGTCGTTATTACGCGTTATTCTAATTCCCAGTATTGAGCTGGCTTCACCCAAATCCTTCATTCGAAAATTGTGGCACAAATTAGATTTTAGCTTGTCTTCCATGACGCTGTCGTTGCTTAGTATAAGTACGTCGTCGACATAAATGGCGACAATCAAAGTTTTCTTTTCAGTTGGAAAGAAGTACACACATTGATCGATTTCACTACGAACCAGACCAAAATGGAGTAGCGATTCATTCAAGCGTTCATTCCAGACTCTACTGGATTGTTTTAGTCCATATAAGGACCGCTTTAATTTACAAACGCGCTTCGTTCCATCGTCACATCCCTCTGGCTGTTTCATGTAAACATCCTCTTCAAGTTTACCATTGAGGAATGCCGTTACCGCGTCCATTTGTCGTATTCGTAGGTTAAGCTTTGCAGCCATGGCAATGAGTATGCGAATTGAGGTGTATCGGATTTTGCTCTTCACTTGCCATAAAGCTATACTTAGGTGGCAAGTAATTAGGTTTATTCCTACCTTGTTGCCGAAAAGAAAAACGAATACGCTCCAATGTAGAAGTGTCCTCTTTAGGAGTATAGCAAGAGTCATGTAAATCATCAGCGTAAACGCCGGAACTGTCCAATGAACTCACTTCAGGTAGACTAGGTGATTGGTTTGTAGCCGCTTCTTCAGTTGACGCTTCCGGTGCGTGTCCGTCAGATAAAGTATCAGCATGTTCACGTTCGCTTGTTAACTGATCGCCAATTTCAACGACAATTTCCCCTCTGGAATTGGCATCTTCAGAACCTATACCGACTTTACATTTACTTTGTAACACTGTTGATGGCAAAAGATTTTTCATTTCATTGATATTCGTTTCATTAATTTCAATTTTGTCTTCAAAAAAACAACATCTCGACTGATTACGATCTTCTTAGTCGTTTTATTGTACAGCCGGTATGCTTTGGACTCGTTACTGTAACCCATCAACACACATTCAGTTGATTTTTCATCCAGCTTGAGTCGTTTTTGTTTTGGTACGTGGACCATTGCTCGACAACCAAACACTCTTAAGTAAGACAAATCTGGTTTCACGTTTGTCCACATCTCTTCAGGAGTTTTGTCATTGCCTCTGCATGGGATTCTGTTTAGCTGATATGCTGCTGTGACAGAAGCCTCAGCCCAAAATTGCTTACATAAACGTGCATCTATCAACATGCATCGTATACGTTCAACAATGCTCCTATTAATTCTTTCGGCGACACCACCTTGTTCTGGAGTATACGGAGCTGTTTTTTCATGTTAAATACCATGCTCTATTAAGAACTTTTGGAATTCACGACTTGAGTACTCAGTGCCGTTATCAGTCCGAAACACCTTAATTTTTCTTGAACATTGATTCTCCACGAGCGACTTATATTTTCATTCATCAAAAACATTTAAATTCATCAAAAACATCTGATTTCGCAGCAATCGGCACTACGGTAACATTGCGGCTGAAATCGTCGACGAAAGTAACAAAAAAACGTGCACCAGAGTGGGATTTTTCTTCGAATGGGCCACAAACATCTGAATGTATCAAATCGAGACGTTGTTTGGCTCTTTTACCTGGATATTTGAATGGCAGCCGGGATTGTTTACCTTTCATACAAACAATGCATTGTTCACCCTTATTCGACGATAGCTTTAGACCTTGCGATGACTTTTGTACCTTTATCAAATTGCGGTCACAAGTATGACCTAGGCGACGATGCCATAACTCATGGTTATCACTCGCAATCATCGCTTTGTGTCTGCTATCTACGTTGTGTACAGGTATACAATTCAATCGATATAACCTATTGACAAGTGATGCTGTACCGATCAATTCAGAATTTGCATTATAAATTTCACAACTCGTCTTTTCAAAGACGATTTTATTCCCTTTGATTGCCATTTGACTCACTGATAAAAGGTTAGCACACAATTGGGGAACGCATGTGACATTAGTAATTGTTGCTTTAGATTGACGTTCCTCTTTGCCAACATCGAGAAACATGTCTAGGTCACCAATACAATCCGCTTTAAGACTGGAATTGTTAGCAACAATAACATTCTTTTCCAAAACTGAGCGTTTGTTTGAGAAAAGCGAACTCTCCATTGACATATGGGACGTGGCACCGCTATCGACGTACCAGTCTTTCGAATTTACATTACACGCGAGAAGCGAAGCAAACAATACATTATCACGTCTAGGTTTGTTGTTTACCGGTTTATTTTTCTTCTTAGGACAGACCTTCGCAAAATGCCCAATTTGCTTACAGAAATGGCACGCAAATTTTTTATTTTTCGCAAACATTGCACTGTCGGTCGAAGTACTTCCCTTTGGATCTAGTCTAGATTCTTGCAACAACGTAGTTTTGACATACTCAATTGTTAGAGTTTTTTGAGTATTTTCGATGGTCATAACGAAAGTATCAAATTCAGCTGGTAAACCAGCAAGCATGATTGAGGCTATCACTTCATCATTCAGTGCCAAACCAGCACTTTTGACTCGTGACGATAACGAGGGCATTTCAGTAACATACTGCTCCATGCTGCCGAAGTCAGAGAGCACGGTGTGAGTGAATTGTTTTAGCAATGCGACTCTACGGCTAAGACCTGTTTCACTTAAACTTTTTTCAAGTGCATCCCATGCATCTTTCGCCGTTTCCTTTCCATCGATATATGAAAATACGTGTGAATCGATCAGCAAGATGATCTCGGAAAGACATTTCAAGTCTCGACTTTTTTCTACTGCTGTTGACGTCGCCATAAGTTCCTCGTATGTGTAAGACCACAAGTCCTTGATAACGAGGTACGATTTAACATTTCTTTTCCACGCGTTATAATTTTCGCGACCGCGTAGCTTCTCAAAAGAAATTGTATGAGAATTCATTATTAACCCAAAAACGATAAATTCACACGTTTTATCAAGGGTTCTAGTGCAGCTTAGTCTGATGACACGCTCTCTCCAGATGAAAATAAATTTTATGCGAGATGTGTGTAAAACAACAAATATCCAAATATATTCGTGGTAAGAGATCGAAATTTCGAAGTTTTAGATAAATTCGCTTTTAGACTCTCAAAAACGTTAGCCCATAACCTGATGATTTCTGATTTATAAGTGGAATATAATGAGAGTGAAGTAAAACACTTGTTACCTGTAGAGCTGTCCAAAACAAAGAAGAACGCATTTTTTATTATAACACTCAAAGTTGGCTGCGGTTAACATATGCATATTAAACACGTCTAATGTGTGGTGATTAAGTCTCGTTCACATTTACAAGACTCCTTTTAGCATAGGCAGAACGAGTCCATCAAGCTTCCCCCTTCTGGAAGAGAGGACAATACCAGTTTCGGTGGGGTTTGCCGATAGCCCATTCGCACAGCACCAAGTGTCAATCATATCCAGAGTTTCCTGCACTTTTCTGCAGATGTTCATAAGGGAAGGGCCCGTTATCAGAAAAGCAACGTCGTCCGCATATGCTTGAGTGTAGACTCCAGCATCATTTAAGGTGGTGAGTAGAGGATCGATCACCATGCACGAGAGGAATGAAGACAGCACACAACCTTGGGAGCAGCCTCTATTAACGGGACGACACCAGCAGATCCTCCTTCGCTCGCGAACGAATCCAATTCACCAGCACCCGGTTTACACCATGGCTACTGGCAGAGCTGCACATACTTTCGAAAGTCGCATTATCAAAAGCCCCCTCTATATCCAAAAAGATGCCCAAAGCGTAGTCCCTCCTGTCGATGGCCCACTCTATCCTAGCAATAAGGTTTTGCAGTGCCGACTCGCAGGATTTTCTGCTTTGGCATGCTGAAATGGAGAGAGAGGGTGAACATTCAGCGACTTCTGACGCATATGAAACTCCACTAGCCGTTCGAGGCTTTTCAGCATGAAAGAGGTCATGCTTATAGATTTAAAGCTTCCAACCTTAGAGATGAGAGCGACCCTCACCATCCTCCACGAGCGTGGTATATAAGCAGTGCCAGGCATGCAGTAAAGATTTTCTTCAGGGCTGAAGTCACTGACTCTATGCCTTCCTTCAGCATGGCGTGATGAATGCCATCTGGCCCGGGAGATTTGTAACCGCCAAAAGATTCGCTCCCTTAGTATAGTTATTAATAAGATCAATGCTAAAGAAAAGCCAAATCAAACCATAAGTACAATCTTTAGTATTATATCTGCTCAGGCCGTTCTATTAGACCCAAACTATTGGCAAAATGGTTTTAATCCGCATTTTGTTGGATACTTACATATTTAAAATGGTATTTGTCCTTAATAAATTGTCAGAAACTCAATTATTCCACGGAAAATAGTACTGTACGTACATCTACCGAACAATTGCTTATATTTAGCTGAATAAGAACTATCGATATCGATAATTATAGTTTGGGAGCTGAAAATGGCAAATTCTGTAGACATTTCTATTCAGTAAGGTTTTGGTCGCCGTAACTATCATTCGGAATACAGAGAGAACGTAAATTCGAATCTCGTTTCATGAACATCAAATAATAGAACAAGTTTTTTCTAATAGCGGTCGCCCCTCTGCAGGCAATGGCAAACCTCCGAGTGTATTTCTGCCATGAAAGCAGCTGTAGGTCCCTCCATTTGTGGAACAACATCAATACGCACACCACAAATAGGAGGAGGAGCTTGGCCAAACACCCAAAAAAGGGTGTAAGCGCCAATTATATAATATATGTAATATAAAGTTTGGTAAATCATTATGAATCAACGCTTCCAAATTATGGAAATTTATTGTACTTAAAAAAATATGCTCGCGAAGTTCATAGTCCTTATTTCTTTCGAAATGAGAAAGGAGCTGCTGTTACAGTGTATTCATGTGGAATTTCTCTAATTTCTTCTTTGCTAATCTGTATTTTTCTGCTATCTGCCCCAATTTTATTCTATAAGGCAACTTATTCGATCACTTCCGTCACAAGGCGCCCGGGGCGGGGAATTTATTTCGTATTTCTGGCGTATTTCGTTCTTAACAGGGAATTTAATTACAGCACGGTGCTTCAGATAACGAGCATTCCAGATCCCATTGACATTATGTTGTTGCTTGTTCCAGGTATAACCATGAATGGACCAAATAAATTAAACAACGCTATCCATCCCTATCAACGCTGCCATCCCTTAGTCATGGAATTAGTGTTCCCACGCCTAAGATCGCTTATCAGCCACCCCTCGTATGTGCATTCAAATGCAAGTATATAAAGAAAAAAACGACGGTTTTCAATAATAAACGTCGAAATAATATTTTATTTGCGTTTCTCTCAAAAGTGTAGTAAGTATTTATATCAACTGAATTTAAGGAAATTGTGGCGTACACATCCCAATTTGATTGTATAACTGGAGCTCATCACACATAAATACGCATGCACTAATAAAATATTGTTGCTGGTAAAATAATTGTTGTAAAACACTTAGGAACAATGAATTGCTTCGCTTTCGGGCATAACCTCAAAATTATCTTAATTAGTCAAAAATTACCATAAATAGTTTTCATGCCATACAAAATCACCAAGCCCTAATGGCAATTGCCAACATTATAATTGCTCGGCACACAAGAAGCTATGCCCGACTGCCTACTTTGAAAAACGTTCACCAATTTCCCAGCGGCTTTAAATATGTGTGTACGTATGTATGTATGTATCTTCATCTCATAAAAGTTTAAAGTCACTCACTAACCGCATACCTCGTCTTTTATTGGAACCACAAATGGCAAACTGGCATTCGAACGACAGACGCCTGGAGGCCATTAAATCTTTCACTGAAATTTTACCCACAACCCCATCGCCTCCCACTGCTCGGACACGAAACTAGCAATCCTTCTTCGATTTAAAATTTCAAACTGTGTGGCCAGTCCCATAAAGCAAACAGCTGAATCACACACGCGAAAAGGTTGAAAATCATGCGAGGCAATGCGCTTTTGATGCCTTTCGGGATTGGAGAAAGACATTTCTAAATCTTTAGGTAAACCTCTCGTACACTTACACGTATGCACTAGCACGTACACATGTGCGGCCGAGTACATTGTCATATGTGAGTTGGAATTCAAAAACGTGTGGTGAGTGAGAATTTCACGTGCTTGCACCCTCACCGCGAAGGAGGTGATGGGGATGCAGAATCAAATTGGCTCAAACACGCATGAAAAGCCGCCTTGAATGTGCGCTGATTTTTCGTTAAAGGTTGTTGGTGCAGAGAAGCGTGGTTGCAAGTGGGATTCTTTAATGTTTTCTTTGGGGCGAAAAGGCAAAGGTAAAAAAATTGTTAAGTGAATTTAATCTTGTAAGGATACGTCAAAGGAAACACTAATACACTTGTACGAATGAATGGCTGAAAAGCGAAGAGGTGCGTTTGTTCAACTGCCGGTGTTTGTGTATGAGTTTCAGATAACGTGGAAGGTGAAAAGAATTTTTCCACTCACTTTAACAAAACAAACACGTAACATTGGAAACGCGTTTTCCTTCACAAAGCACGTGAAGGTGTATATGTATAAATATCCACACATATACATACATACGTTTGCGTGCGTTGAATAGAATGAGTAGAAGCAATACTTTTAAACAATATCTTTAACTATTTAAATCAGGTCAATCGTGTTTCTGGGAATATTTAACAGATATAGTTTCAGTGTCTTGTGATAAAAAATTGAGAATAAAAGTGTTTGCCACGCAAAGGGCTTAAGTAGCAACAAACATATCGCAACATATGGCAAAAAAATGTTTTTCTCTTGAGGACAATTAAGAGTAAAGTGTGCCCGTGTTGGCTGGTTAGCCAAACAACACTCGCATCGAAAGGTGAAACCTACGCTGAGGAAGGAAACGGCACAACAAAAACAAAAGTGGTTTTGTCATAAATGCAAAAACGTCAGTTTAATGACGGTGAACATCTATTCGTACATTTACTTTTTTGTTAGAGAAACATAGTAACTTAAAATCTTTCATCGACATTTCGACATGAATACAAAAAATATTAATAAACCATCGAATATATCGCATGACAGAAATAAGTCCGAATATCAGCCCGGAAACAGTCTGAAAATAAGATCATGCACATTTTTAGCTTCCAAAAACCTGTTCCCCGAAAATTATATAACTCCGATTTTTTACTATATAAATACTTTTTGTCAAAATCTTTTTTTTCATATAAAATTCTTAAAGCATATTGGTAGTGTGATGCGAAATATGAATACATTGAGAATTACTTCTGAGGCGCTAAAATTAAAAGAGATAAGATAAGGTTTCAGTTCCAAGGTTTCAGATGGGCCCATCGATGTTTCGATCGTTAAAAAATTGAGAATAAAAAAACCCTCAATTAAAAGTCGATACGGTAAAGGCAATTCATGGAGAAATGCAGTTTGACATATTCGTCCCTAGAATTCTACGACTTTTTGAAAACAAAACAAAAATATTTTGTAAGAAATTATGTCATGTGTGACGAAGAAGTCAATGAAGATGGATAAATGTTAACTGATTAGTTTGGCAGAGTTTAGCATGCGCGTGCAAGTTCATTGAAAGAATAAAATATACTAGGTTGTTCAATAAGTTTTGCGTTCGATAAGAAAAACATAATTTTCGTTTGAAATACACTTCATTACTCAGTATAGTCTCCCTGAACATCAATACACTTGTTCCAATGAGATTAAAATTTATGAATTCCATCTCTGAAGTGAGAATCCGGAAGGACTGCAAAATACGTCTCCACAGCTGTTATGGCCTCATCATTTGATGAAAAACTCTTTCCACGCATGCATTTTTCTTAGGTATAGAAGCAGATGGAAGTTGCAGGGGCCAAATCTGGTGAATTCGGTGGATGCTTCAACAATTCGAACTTTAATTCATGGATTTTAGCCATTGTCGAAATGCTCTTGTGACACGGTGCATTGTCCTGATGAAAAAGCATTTTTTTCTTTTGCAAACTGAGTATATTTTTTACGCATTTCAGCCTTCAGCTAGTCTAAATGGTTACAATAATATTCACAATTCATTGTTTTACCAGTTTTCAAATAATCCAGAAACAAAATTCCTTTCACATACCAAAAACTGATGCTAACACCTTTTTGGTAGATTTCTGACCATGAACTCGTTTCGGAGCCGAAGAACCAGTTCACACCACGCTTTACCCTCTTGTTTTGATTTAGGATCATGGTGATAGACCCAAGTCTCACCCATAGTGATGAGTCGCCGCACAAAATTCACTTTATCCTTTCGAAAAGGCTCTAAATATTGCT
Source organism: Anastrepha ludens (assembly GCF_028408465.1). Taxonomy (NCBI): domain Eukaryota; kingdom Metazoa; phylum Arthropoda; class Insecta; order Diptera; family Tephritidae; genus Anastrepha; species Anastrepha ludens. Next base: position 2,134,889 of record NC_071499.1, on the reverse strand, counting down.
GTCACTCAAGTGTTTCAGTGACTCGACAATTCTCCAATACTATATCCTGTAGGTTTTCTATGATTTCTGGTGTTGTTGCTGTTGAATGTTCTTGGGAGGGATCATCTCCAAGGTTTGTACGACCACGTTTAAATTCAGTAACCCATCTTTCTGCTGTACTAATTAATGGCGAAAAGTCGTTATACACTTGCAACATTCGTCCTAAACTTCTTTTGCTTTTAAACCTTACAAAACTAAAAATTCAATCACTTGATTTTTTCTGTTGTAGACAATACTGTGACACGTCGATGCTAATGCTGAAAACAGTGACCGACGTACGCAATCCCTTACCGCAGCCCTAACGAGCACAAAATTGAGCAAAACTCAACCCGTAGAGAACAACTGCGTTCTTTTAGTTACATATTTACACAATACATCGGTTTGTGTATGTATGTGTTTGGTTGTATCTATACAATGTTGCCATTAATAATTTTTCACACATCCGCGTTATCAGTTACAATTTTTCATTGTTTAATAAACCAAAGCCAAAAACCAACAAATGCAAATAGTTCATTTATCTATAATTAACATTATTCAACAGTGTTTTTAAGTTATTTTAATAAAAATTATCATTTTTCTAAGTTTATTTTGTAAATGATTTCGAAATGTACTGCTTGGCAACACTGTGTGGTGAGAGAGCAATCAGCTGACAGGGTTCTACGGGAATTTTCAAAAATTGTGAAATAAAATCTACGATACTACGATACGGAAGGAAGTAATTTTTCATTTACATGGGGTTCTCATCAGTTTGATCGTAACAGCTGACAGGGGTCTGCGTCTACGTCGGCCACTGTTTTCAGCATAAATGTCTTGGAAACAAAGAATTATCTGACAGATTGAAATAAAACTTCGCGCACAGTCATATAAAGGCTGTAGCAAAAGTATGCAGTAGCAACGCCCTCTCTTATCGAACCGCAAAATTTATTGAACAACCTAGTATATAAATCTCAGAAAAATTTCTCAACTTTGATATGCTTTTATTCTACCTTATTTTCACTGCGATATCACACGAAATTGTTGCCCATAACTTATTTTTCCTATTTTTTGTGAAACATGATGGCAAGCAGGCATTTGCTCAGGCTCAAGTTTTAAACAGAAAGGTCGTTGTGCCTGTATAAAATTTCCAAGCCTTAGATTTCAGTTCCAGTTACATTTACATTTGCTGCCTTTGTGGCTCAAAATAACATACAAATCATGAAGGAACAAAACTAATTTAGAAACTAAGCAAAAAATTATACAGTTTCAAAATTCACAGAAAAATTAGGAAGTGCCCTGTTTTTAGAAATTAGTTAACACCCAGGCTTCAACAAAAAGTTTCGGTAATAATTTAAACAATGGCACGAATACTTTTCGATTGATTTAAAATTTTGCGTGAAACAAAGGCACATTGAGCCGGTAGTGTCAGCAGAACAGCTTATTTGATCTTCTTCTAATTTTGTTTAAATTAAAAAAAAGAAATACACTGCTCTCGCAGTTTTGCGCTAGTGTTTTTCCTACTACCTGTTCAATGTGCCTTGTGAAAAGAATTGAGAAGCTGTGCTCAATAACACACCGTTATTCGGCTCTGAGCGAATTTGACAGAATCAGCTGATGGGCTGACGTAACAAGGGATGTGTTTACAAAAGAACTGAGATTGTTTTGGTGATGTACGAAAAAAATCACTTCGTTGCCATCGGAACAAGGACTGATTGATCGAGTGTCTGAATACATATGCCGAATACTTTGTGACGTGATAGCCGAAATTCCCTTACAATTTTCTTTTTCATCATAGCTAATAACCAAACCTTAGAAATCTATCATCCTTGCCTTGCGTGAAACTGATTTTTATATTTTTTGTTATAAAAACTGAAAAATTATATAGAGTTGTTCAATAGGTGCGCTTCAACTTTTTTCCGATAGGGAGGGCGAACGACGCAATATTTTTTATTTTTCGCTTATCATTTGTAAACTTCATTAGTATACATTTCATCATGGAACGCTACACACTTGAGCAACGATTGCAAATTGTGCAAATTTTTTATGAAAATAATCGTTCTGTTGCTGCTACTTTAAGAACATTACGGCCATTTTACGGTCCATTTAACAAGCCGTCCCGTTTTGGGGTTATGTGAAGTCATTGGTCTACAGTAACAAGCCGGCGACGATTTGTGAGCTCAGAGCCAATATTAAACGCGAAATTGCTGGAATTTCGGCCGATTTATGCAAAAGAGTGGTCGAAAATTGGGTTCCACGATTGGACTACGTAAAACGTGCACGCGGTGATCATGCAAAAGAAATCGAATTTCATACTTAAATGTATATGTTCAAACTCGATAATAAAAAAAAATTAGTTAAAAAAGTCGAACCGTTTGTGTTTTATTCAAAAAAGTTCAAAAGTTGAAGCGCTCTTACTGAAAACCCCTATATTTCTTTGTACTCATTTCTTTGTTATCATTTTTTTATAATTATATTTGTCTATTTTGATTTCATATATAATATAAGTAAAAAAAGGAACAATTACTTTATTCAATTAAAGTTAAAGTTAAATTTTCAGTATCCTTCCAATTAAACTATGTAAGCTAAAATCAATCATAAAAGTGTTTTTAAGCAAATCACGTTAAATCTGATTGACACGGTTGGTTCTTTCTTGCATCTGGAGAGTCAAATTTGGTTTGTTATTAGCCATAGAGAGCGCCAAAATATTTCATAAATATATTTAGTGAATTTTCAAAACTATCACCTAAACCTCACTAGTATAGCTTATATTTTTGTGACATTTTGTCATCACTTTACCAATAAGATGACTGTCATCTCTACGTCAACGGCAAACTAGTTTGACTCCTTCCCCAACACAGTTAATTAAATGTCAGCCCCAAAGGGACCATCGCTGCTTTTCTTATAAATCACTGTCCAATTTTCGTAACGACAACAATGACTGAACCGAAAATTTGCCATGTCATGTGGCCCTCACTGACTTACGTTATGCCACACCCAAGCACTTTGAGCTGTGGCAATGCAACGAAATCATATAAAAAGCGCATAGGAGAGAAAATTAAGGCACATTTGCTTTTCAAGTTTGATTTTTCTTCTACTGTCAAGCAGAAAAATTATTTCAAAGAAATCAGGCATTATAATTTATATTCTTACGTCTTTAAAAGCCCAGTATGTTCAAGAGCACAAGGCTGAATGGATAAACTTTCAAGTTTTTAAATCGCTTAGTCCCACTGTGTCTGAAGACCAGTCAATCTAAGGAAGCGGAAGCAGCAGGACAATGATTCGACCAAAGTCTGATACGTCAGCTAATACTTCACACTTATTACGCTTCGTCGAATCGAAAATTGCAAAGTCACATAGCTGAACACCCTCCCCATTCGGCCAACAGAGTTTGGTGTGTCTTACTATAAGAAAATTCGCAAATGAACAATCATGGCAGTCAACTTCTACAATGAAAATGTAGACACATGTAGTTGAAGCATTTTGCTGAATTCCATCGATTATTTTGTTTGAAGGATCGAACGAAAACTTTCTAAAACACCAGGAGGACTTTTGATGTCTAAGAGCTTAAGAATAAAAATACGGTAGTGATTACGTGAAGAACGCACTTAGTCGCGTGGAAGGAAGGAATATTTCAAAATATTTAATGTTCCTGCAGAATCCACATGGTAAACATAAAACGACGGAACGGTAGACATAACTAGCTTTTGGTCTGCCGAGGAACCAGCATTCAAAATGGGCATCCCTCACAACACACACTGTCACAGTTGTAAACAACCAAAGAAAATGAAACGATTTTACATTTCCTCTGCGAACGCCCTGCCCTATAGAAGGACAGAATGTTAACCCTGTGCCAACCGCTGTTCGAGCAACTGTCTGGCTTAGAAACCAAGGGTTCAATCTTTCAATATTTTCTTGATTATTATTTATCCTTATCACCAATCAATGATTCATCTTATCCAAAACTGTGACTTAAGCATGTACTGTGTCATAAATTTATAAACAAGCAAAGTTATATCAGACTGCAACAAAAGTTGGAACCCCCCCTAAATCTGAGGGCCTGCTGTAAATAACCGTTAAACAACTTACGTAATAGCGAGGATGTGGCAGCAAAATGGTGCGGAAAGGCTAGTTGAATTCAGGATGAATCACCACTTCAACCAACCAACCAACTACTGCTGTCACCTTTTTTGGATTCGCGATTTCGCCTTTTTCCTTGATATTTTTGTCAAGAGAAATATTATATAATTCAGAAGTCATTTTACAATATCTGTTTCGTTTTAGCTCAAACGTCCGCTGAGATGATCTAAAAAATGTCTATGAAGGTAACCGATTTGATTTATTTTTAATTCCACAAACTATTGTAATATTTATATGTTCAGTGCATCGGTTATTGCAATTCCAGCTCTTTACTTAGCAGTGATGAGAATCTAGAGATGTTTTCTTGAACATTAGAGTAGTATCCGGATTAATAAAAGTCTGTTGGGGAAAATTTTTGATCGTCATCGTCTATGGAACAACCGTTTTATATTACTCCTCGATAGCAATAAATTTAATTAATAAAAAGCTGGAGCATATCAAAATGGGAAAATGATAAAAGGCTCCAAACATGTACATATGTATTTGTTTTAATCTATGTGGCTGTATGGATGTAATCGGCTGCATAATATGCATACTGTGAAAGATAAAAAGACTCATACATGGGTAAAGAGGCCCATGCATGGAGTCTCACCAATTGGAAAATCTCGATTGACATGTGTGCACACATATCAAATAGAAGACTTTGGCAAGAAATATCCATCGCATGCATTTCAATTCAAATCGAAAGGGCAACCATTAGCCAATGTCCTCCATGGTGGACTGGAATATACTATTATTTACTTTGAATGGAAGCAAAAAAAAAACAGGGATAAGTAAATTTTATTACGAGAATTGCATTGCAATGGACTTTGCATCAAAAGATTGGATGCATTGAGAGACATGAGCTGGGCTGGTAAGCTGCTGAGCTAGTCGAGAGTTGAAAGGCATTCACAGATTCAATGCAGCAAACAAAATGCAGCCTTCACAGTAGAATCCATGCCTCTTATTTTATAAAAGGGAATTAAATTGTATATTTATTTGAAAGCATTTCTGCTTTGCACTGTTGGTAGAGGTTGGTTGTTACATCAAGCTAAAGTCGGGTCGAGCCGAGTCGGGCTCTACTTCAAATGTTCAAGTTGCGCAACGCGGCGCAATAAGGACTCTCGGCAGAAGTTTACATTTGCAAATTGATTTCCCCATCTTAAGCGGCTATAGAATTGGCATCTGGTTGCCATTGTAAGGGCTGAATTATCAAAGCACTTCAAGCACACATACACACACACATTCCGGACTCACTCACTTAAAAAGTCACAGCACACAAAGTCACCAGACGGCTACTAGAAAAGGCAATAAAACACAGAATTGAAAAGGAAAAAGTCAAGCAATTTGCAATTATTCAAAGCAAAAAACCTCCACCCAACTCCATATCTTCTTCGCATCTCAGCTCACACCTCGCATAGAATGACAGCATGTGTGTATGTGTGGGTGAATTTTTAATATACTTTAATATTCGCAATTTCATATTTTCTTTGCTTCCTTTGGCGCTGCTGATTGTTATTCGCAAATTTTACAAGCTCATAAAAGTAATAAAACCGACGCTCGTGACACTCATAAATGTTAATGTGACAAGTAAACATATTCACGCCATTCGCCGTTTGCCAGATGTCTCGGCATTCAATTGTCATTTGAATTCGAGTTCACACTCAGCCCGAGCTTAAGTCGAAAATGCGCCTTCTGTATTTGAGGGGTTGGCGTCTCCCGTTTGGCATAGGTGAGTATGCGGGCAAATTGATTTTTTGTTTCCTTCCGTCATGCGAATCCACACACCTCGCTGCACGTAGCGATATTTAAATACACAGGTTGCAGCCATAAATGCCAGGCATTTGTATAATTTTCCAATTTTCATAAAATGTGATTCACACATTTCGGCGTTTCTGGATAATAAAATAATCATTTAAATAATTTATACTTGCAAGCGTTTAAAAACATTTACATACTTACATACATACGTATGTACATATGTGCATGCCTACATACCATGATAGATATATTTGTTTAAAAATAAATGTATGTAGCTTCATAAGCGTGTATGTAAGCACATAAGTGAGCACCCACCCGATTGCTATGAAAATTTGTGATTTTTTTTGCGTATGCTCGCGAGGTTTTGTAAGCTTATAAGACACCAGCTGGTTGGCGCTGAAGTCGAGATATATTTAAAAATCATATTTAGGGTCCGATTTGACTGAAACCTAAACTTATATGTGCATAATGTACTTACGTATGAGTCATAAATAAAAAAATGGTACTCTAGGTGCCAAGGTACTTATGAAAAAGACTCGTACTCAGACAAGAAAAAATATTCTACTGAACAATCTGTTCAGGGTCTTAGGCAGGAGCACAATGACTTTCCAGATGAAAAATATAAAAAAAAACCGATGACCAACAGGATATGTAGAAGCGAACATTCTTAATGGTAAACAGAAAGTATAAAATATTTTGATTCCGAAGACCAATCAGGCCGACAACTCTGTATAAATTATTAAATCTGGGTAACCGTATTTTTTGCATGGTCAGTTATGTTGCTTGCTCTCGAGAGGGGCAAAGACACAAACAATGAATTATTTTTACACAGGATAGTAAAATACTGTTGTGGCAGCGCAGCAAAGCGGACCGACGTACTAATTTTTAGAAATGTCACACAATTTTCTTAGAAAATACACAAACTAAAATTTATATCTATTATATTTTTATTTATTTAATGAATTCATACACATTTAGCATTTGATGCGGTAGGTCTGCACAGCACTTCAATTTGGAACTAAGTAAATTCATTCAGAATTATATCTCTATACTTAAAACAATACTCATGAATTTATAAAGAACGAAATAATATTTTCCTGTTCCTCTGCTACCACCAGCTGGTACCGCATCGAATACTTTCAGAGCCGGAGCGTTTGTATCCATTCGGACGATATGTCCCAGCTAACGGAGCCGCTGAATCTTTATTCGCTGCGCTATGTCTATGTCGTCGTAAAGCTCATACATGGCCTCATTGTTCCATGGCCTGTGATACTCGCCGTCGCTAAGGTGCAAGGTAAAGCCTCTCTCATTAAGCTTTGGTAAGCCGCCTCTAGCTCAAAAATCGAGCTTATAGCATACGAAGGGAGCTCATCATTAAAATAAATTGATTCTAACGACGCCAAATGTGGAAAAAGATGAAGTGTTAATGTCCTTCGGCCACATTCAGCAAAAGCTAGCAGCTTCTTCTGAGTCAATTTATATATTAATAAGGACAAGCTAACCCTAATAAGCGGGAGGCAATGGGGGTACCCATATCTACACTATATAAGAAGTATATTTTAGTCCACTCTTTAAACCAATGCGATCCCTGCGTTATTGCCTCGTCAGCCAAGATGCGAGGGGCTCTGTTTGCCCGATTAAGGCCACGTACAATAAATTGTATGGGATACTATAGAGAGTATCGAAATATTGCGGTAACAATCCTGATTCTAGGTGAAGCATATAGTTTAGGGTGTTTGAAGGTAGAAAGATTAACTTTTTTAGCTTTAGTTCATCCTTTTTTAGATGTTTCTCCTAGCTCCTTTTTGATGTTGCCCTACATATGAAGTGACCCCAGTTTAAAGTTGTCTCCAAAGGCAGACAGTTCTTCACGAGAATTTTTCCATAGCAGAAATACCAACAAAGGCAATCTATTACCGCCCGCGAGGCGACCGCAATTAGAAAAAGTATTTATTTTCTCTTTAAGCTTTGAATAGTTATAATGAAGAAGGTCGGCATAAATACCATTTAGCTTTCGAGAAGGTCGAAAAATCTCATGCTCATCTGCAGGAAAATGTTTGGAGAAGTCTACGACGTACATAAATAAATGGGTGCAGTGGTATACTGAAGTTAAAAGCATTAACATTACATTCATGTTTTATGGAAAAAGGGTATTAATGTATCCAAAGACACGATTCGAGAATGTTTACGTGCAGAAGGCCTCAAATTCCAGAGGACATTGAAAAAACTGCTACGCTCATTATCACACATTGAAAAAAGGTTTGAATGAAGACAGAAGGGAATTGGCCAAATGTAATATTAATGGATGAATCTTTTGTTAGTTGCTTACTGATCCTTTTGTACTGCTGATATTCGACAACTTCAACAGTTCGTTGAGCATCCAGCTTAAGGTTCATATTTGGGGCTGCTTTTCCGAAAAATGATTTGGCCGTTTATTTGTATTTACCGCCAATTTCAATGTAGTTTTGTTGAATAAAATTTATCAAAAAGCCAAGCTTGCATTTTACAAAAAGGCAACGATCCCAAGCATCGAGTCCGAAGGTGTGGAAAGTGGAAAGAAGTGGAAACAGCGAAATGGGAATGAAATGTTATATTGGCCTTCACAGTCGCCCGACGCCAACTCTATTGAAAATGTTCGGGAAATAGTTAAGCAAAAACTCAAAGAGAAACAATTACGGACGCTCAAACAGTTATCAAGACGAATGCGGCTGATTTGGTGGAGGAGATTTCCTTTACAACTTGCCTATAAACTAGCACAAGCTATGAATCGAAGATATGGGAGCCATTAAGGCCACTTGTGCTAACTATGTATTCATTGAGAATATTGCGTATAATAAATAATAAAAGCCTATACAATACAGTTTGTGGGAATCGAATTGGTCAAACAGTTTCTAATTTATGACAGTCATGCATCTATTATCATCATCATAAATTCCTACATAGAGTTCCAGTGTGGAACGTGGGGCCACAACGAATTTCTTCCATTCGGGTCTGTTTTGCGCCAATCTCTTCACTTCATTCCAGACTTCAAACTGCATAGCGCAGGTTTCTGACCCCAGCAGTCGTATCCGGGTATTCGCTGGTCTTCCATGTCTGCGTTTTCCTTGGGCGTTTCAGTCAATGGTGATCCTTGTTAAGTCAGCATTGGGCTCAGCTTCTATTAGACAGACTGTAATTCGGATGCGAGATGCGAATTAAAAAAACTCCCACATTGAATTCGCAAAATATTGCGTAAAAAATTCCCACTTTAAGTAAGCAAGAATTTGGGTGGTTGCTTATGCAATAACTTTCTTCATTTTAACAGAATTGTTGAAAACACTTTACTTACAACGTCTGAGCTTCGTGCGTATCTGTTTTTTAATGTCTGATGTACAAAGGGAAATGTTTTCAATATATTCATTTAATGAAGCCACATAACAACTATTTAGTGTAATTTAAACAGCAATTAGGCCACAGAACGTACAAACATACATGCATACATAATTGCTGATGGAGATATATTTATCATGGACCTAACTTCATGAAGTCCTTATCCCAGTTTGTGCTTCTATGCTTGGATGTATTTACAATCAGTTTTTGTATGTATGAGTGTATGTATGTACATAGTTGTAGTGCGGTTATAAGCCAAAGAAAGACAAACCAACCGTTGTTGTGTCCGGTGTGCATTCTTTGTCCATTGTAAGCCATAGCAGCATTGACGAAACTACAAGCAAAGTTCTTTAGAGTTTTCCGTCGCTTAATAGTGCACAACAATTCACTCACACTTTGCATCTTCTATAAGTACATACGAAGCTTATTGGATCGGATTTGAGGGGGAGGAAATTAATGCGCTACAATGGATGGCATGTAATATGCATAGCAGCTCATTAGGCGAACAGAATGGCTTAAGGATATTTTGCAATGTTTTGGTCAATCTACAAGTGAATAAATAGCAGCAGAGCAAACAAGGCGAGGCGGGTGGGCAGCTGGAGGTTTTGAACACGCTAGCAAACTAAAATACCGTGCCCCGACACTAAATGCAAGGAGTGAATAAGAAAAATTACAATGTGTCTTGGCACTTAATCTTGATCTGCTCCAAAATTCAGTTGTATCAATGATTATGAATATACAAAAATTGATATAGGAATAGTATATTTTTTATCCGCCACAGTTGAACCACCCTCAAATGGCATGGTCAGGCAGCGGACAGCGAACACCTCGCGGTGGCCAAATGTCACTAAGCTGTCACATGAAACAAATAACGACGATGTATAACCGTTAAGCCCCTTGCGCTAACCGAAAATGTCAAATTGTTATTGCGATACTTTGACGCTAAGTACCGTTATAATGGCCTCTAATATACCTCAAAATCGCTTAAAAACGAACATAAACAAACAACTAAAAAAAGATGAGGAAGAAAAAATCCAGAAGCAGCTAAGAAAACGGGAACTCATCATGCAATTAAGCCGACTATTATGGCGTGTTGCATATCCTGTATATTAAAAAACCTGTTACAAGAACAACAATAATAATAACGGCAATAACAGCCACAGCACCAAATGAATTGTAAATTAAGTGCGGTGTCATGTTTCACGAATTTCACACCGCGTCGACCAACCGATTAGCCACCACCCCCACCACAACCCCCATCCAAAATTTTCTGACGCTGCGGTGGAACTTTCAAGCATTCAGTATTTCACTTTTTCCGCATCAAAACACCCCAAAATAAGCTCGAGCAATTTTTTTTTATTCCAGTATTTTCGTTGGCTGTTTGTTTTCTCTTCACGGCGCAGAATTTAAACGCAAATTTGTGGCTTTGGCACCACATGTCAACCGTAATTAGTAATTGAAATCTGCTCCAAGATGCGCGCACTGCACTTGGCGGATGATTAATGGCTGTCGCTGGAGGCGGCACACGACGGTGTACGGCGAGAGAAGGGTGGCAGTCTGCCCAGAGTGCTGCCGTCCATTAAACGGACACCACGGATTAAATGCTTCTTTGCGTCGTATTGTTGTCCAATTCGGAGGCCGCCAGTTGGTTGTGAGTTCACTAATCACCTCCTTGGAATTTTTTTTTCTGCTATTTCGATGTTTACAAGAATAAAGAAAGATAAAGTGTCGTAATTACTTTTAATAAGTTTGGAAGAAACAAAAATTATAACTGTAGGTGTAATTGACCGAGGCTTGGGGTCTTAATAGTAAAACTGCGGTAGCTAAATGCCTTAGAGTGGTCGGCTTTAAAATACGAGAAGCGAATTGAAGCAAAACTCTCACTCTCCCTTTACTTTTTAAGAATGCACGTAATTGAACTGATTCTTTGTTTTTTCTTTAGGTACGCTGATTTTTACAAGCCTTTCCAGGGGATGATTTACAAAATCTAACAGCTTAGAATTACTTTAATAAGAAAGAAAAGTTTTTAAGTGAGAATTGAAAATCAATTATATTACTCGAAAAATTTTTAACCGATCAACTTTTAAGTTCATACGGAATCCTCTGGTCCTATAATGGAATTAACTAACGAATTTTAACGATATTCGCATGGTTATCTTTCCTTAACCACAATTTTAACGATTTTGCTATACGGTAACCCGTTGTATAGCAAAAATTGGTAGGTCAATATCAGCTGTCTCGGTTAGGAAGCCGATTATTGCAATTTAGATGACAACAATTTTGGTGCGGTTAACTCGAATAAGAAAATAAGAATTAGTGGTTTTAATTAAAACGGTGAAATTACATTATCAAAAGGTTGTTAAGTATTTGGCTAATGATTTATTGCGTGGACTGGTGAGCACTCAAACTGTGGATCGACGTTTGCTCGGGAATGTGGACAATCCGTTTTCTTGTATGGAAGCTTCTAAAAGGAGCAGCTTTAATCCATTGCTACAACAACCTCCGCGTTTCCTTTTCATACGTGGAAGGAAAAGGCGGCAACAGCTGGAACGCAGACTGCAAATGCAGTTAATGAATCTGTACTGTCATCAAGATCAATCTGAAGGTAGTGTCCATACCTCAAACTTTCACACGGGGCTAAATATTTGCGCAGTGATGACAGATTGAACAGATAGGTGTCCTTACTCTCGGGTCTGTCCTTGAATATTAAAATATGTTTTCATTTAACATTTTCCAGGTGTCAGTACATTTTCAACATATCCTACACCATTTCTAATAATGTACCACAAAGTGTAACAGAGTTTAAGGATCTTGGAGTTGGAGTTTTATTCGATAAAAAATTCTCCTTCAGTGTTCATTTTAATTTTATTCTTTCAAAATAGTACTCAGTTCTAGCATCGCCATTCATCTGAATTTTCTGATCCGTATACCTGCTGTTACGGATCTTGTTCGTTCTCACGTAGAGTATCTGTTATCATTTGGAGACCTTACGACCAATTTCGATAAATAGAACAGTGGGCGTTCAAAAAATATTTCTTAAGCAGGCATTACGTTCCCAACGAGTTAAGGCCTCTGTTCCATCCTATAATTCTCGATTACAGCTAATTAATCTACAATCTTTAGAAAAGAGAAGAGAACAGTGTTTTCAGTTTCGTTTATTTGCTGTGTTGTTAAGGGGGGGGGGTAAGGGATAAACGCTAAAAAAAAACACTTTTTTCATGAATTTATTGTAGCGAAACGGTTCAAGTCAGTTTATTAAAAGTTGTTGCATATTATAAAGTAACATTTCAAGAATATTTGATCAAATTTTCATGGAAAAATATTGCAAAATGAGCACATTTACGTAGACGTCTTTTCAAAAATACATTTTGCAGTAGTCAGCATATCTCAGCGTAGAATCATCTGAAACCAAAAAAATCGAATAATTTAGTTAAGGTATGAGTTAAACTTCCCCCCAACGTTTATTTTGACGATTTATTTTCATTTTCAGCCATTTGGTAGTCGTTTGAAGTAAAAAGTGATTTTTGACGAAAAAATGCCGTCATTTTGTAGGTGTAAAACCACCTTAATATAAAAAAAAAATGGCGAAAAAAAACGTTGGGGGGAGGTTTTTTATATGTAAAATATGTGTGCAAAATTTCAAAAGGATCGGTTGAGTAGTTTTCAAATGCCAATGACTACGCACTTTAAAAAAAAAGGTTCGAGAAAACCGCGTTTAAAGTTTGTAACGGACTACGCGCGCAACTGCTGCGTCTCGGCAGATGTTTGAGGCGGCTAGGCTTTATGCTCTATAACTTAAAAAGTTTTGCTCGGATTGACTTAAAATTTTAACACGGTATTTTTGAAATGTTTTACTACAATAACATGCAAAAAAAAAAAAGTCGATTTTATGGTGGTAGTCGGTCTGCACGACCAACTCACTTAGACCTTACAGGTCCGTTGTCATACCACTGTGCTACCCGGGAACCTCTTTTATCTTAGTTCGTGGAACCATTTTCTGGCTCTTATGAAACGTAATATTGATCCCAATCCCACGCCAGATAACTCTGTAAGAGAATTAAAAAAGTGTTTACCTAGAAAACCTGCTCTGATTTTATCTAGGGCTGGACAATTGCAAAGGAAGTACTCGACTGTTTCTTCCTCCTCCTCATCTCTGCAGATTCTGCAATATTCACGGGAAAAAACTCCTAGTCTCGAGGAATGCCTGCCAAATAGCCAGTGACAGGTCAAAAAGCCACGACCTTCGAGATATTGTCTCTTGAGAGACTAAGCAATTCCTTTGTTCTTTTCTTGTTTATTTGCGGCCATAGTAGCCTAGCTGTTACACGCGTATCTTCATTTCTCCATGACCTATTGGCCTCTTGGATAATGTGTAATTATTAATTTACTCGTGGCCATGAGTATTCCAATGGTACTTTTATCACTGAACAGTTGAAGAGCAGTACCTTTTCTGGCTAGCTCATCAGCTTTACAGTTTCTCTCAATATCTCTATGCTCCGGAACCCAAATAAAGCTGACCTTGAATACGTCACTAATATCATTTAGGGCCGCCCAGCATTCCTGTGCAACCTTCGATCTTAGTAAAGCCGCATTCATTGATTTGATGGCCGCCTGGCTATATTTTGTATATTGTATTTTCTATATATTGTATTTATAGTAGTTTTTGTTACGGCGTACGTATTTAGATATGTAGCTACTTCTTTTATAGCTCGAACGGATAGTTCCAGTCCTAATTCCTTCGAGAAATCTCCATAGCCAACCTTATCATCTAGCTTCAAAACATCTGTATAAAAATTTAATTTCTCCCTTCTCCATGGCCTTGGTTTATGGCTATTCAGAGAGTGCAAAATAGAAGCGTGGCCAAGCCGCCGGTCTTTCCATAGCGCAATACTTTTGAGTCTGAGCGCCGAGGCGGCGGCCACGTGATTCCCTACCAGATTCAGGGCAGGTAAATTGATTAGCACTTCCAGCGATTTATTTGGGGTAGTCCTTAAAACGCCAGAGACTCATAAAAAAGCTGTTCTTTGAACCTTACTCATGATTTTAGCGTAAGTCGCCTTTTGAGCAGATGGCCACCATACAAGTATTCCATACATTAAGATTGGCCTAACTACAAAAGTATAGAGCCAGTGCGTAACACGAGGTGATTTGATACCGACCGCTTTTTTGCAAGTATATAATGCAACGTTGGCCTTCTTTACTCTTTCCTCAATATTAGATTTCCACTTGAGTTTCCTGTCTAATATGAGTCCTAGGTACTTGACATTCTCTTCAAAGGATTCAAAGCATTTCCTCTTACACTTGGTTTTTTATTGCCAGAAATATTTCAATAAAGTTGTTTAATCCTTTATGCTCACCGTCAATGACCACCTCTCCTACTTGACTACGCCCCTGTATATGTACTATGACAATATTTCACAAATGAGTGGAACACCACGTCTTTTATGTTGATCAATTCTGAGTGTTTCAATTGAATTTACTCAATCTCACTATTTGCCGACTTTAGAAAGGTAAGTAGAACCTTATAATTTACTGTTCCTTTCAAATCCCACCAAACAGACCGAAGCATTTTCTTTGGCTTAATGCCAAATCAGCAGAGTTTCGCGAATGGAAATACGATTGATTTGTTTTAATTTTCACACCTGTTCAAATGCAAATAACTTTTGTTTAATTCTACAGAAGATCGTTTTTTGGACGTGCTATATGTAGTCTTACGAGATACTATATGACGCTATTTATACTTGGGTACATATAATATAAACGCCTGCACATTCATATTTCGTGTTTATGTCAACAAGAAAGGCGTTGCGTCTACGGATCTAAGGAAATCAAATCAGATAATACATGCATATATGTATTTATCCATGCACATAAAAATGTCCGTTATCGCACCACATTTGTCTAGAACTACATTTTAAATATTAGTCCAGCCAACCCACTAACCATTTTAAGCTTTTTTCGTATCATTTTCAATTTGTTAAGATGCATACTAACGTAAATTTTCTCTCCTAAACGGTATTTTTTACTAGTTTGCGTTTTAAATGAAAATCCAAAAAATTATAAATGCAAAGCACCACACTCATTTCACACTCAAGTAATCTCGCTTCGCTCTTAAGAAAATATTCCAGTGCACATGCTCGGGAAATTCACAAGAAAATAAAGAGTAAAGTAATTTGAAGAAGAGAATAAAACTCAGGTTCAATAAAGGCAATTTCGCTCTCGTTTGAAAGCAAACCGACTTCTCAGGAATGCTAAGTTTTTTTTTTCGTTGTAAAAAATAAACAGCAACAGCAAACCTTCGTTTTTTACATGGACTTTTATATAAGTTCATATGTATGTACATACATGTCGCCTTTGTCAACTACATATGCCAATATGTACATATTTCTTTTTACTCCAAACAATATTTCAACCCCAAAGTGGAGGACAAGTTGCTCTCAGCGCAAATAGCATTGCGAACTCTGGTGACACTCCTACTTGCAAGCAATAACAACAATAACAATCGTCGTTATCGCTGCATAAGTTGCTGCCGCTGCCGCTGCCACCGCCGCAGTTTCTGTGACAAACCAATTGTGTCCTTTGCGAGCAGCCAACTTGGGTCATTGTCGCTCCAAATAAATTCCAACCAATAAAATCGAAGACAATTTCTCTGCTGCTCTACTCTCGAATTACGCCTGCCCCTCACACCATGTCAGTTGATGCTGCCCGCATGAGCACTCCCCACCACCTCCAACATTTACAAGGAGTTGTAGGAATTTTCACGGAGGGTTTGTTAACCGTCTTTATGTGCTTCGGACGTAGGGAGCATTTTTACATCCTGCTTTTTATACTCTTCGTTGGATGTTCGGCTAGTCATAGGTATATAAAATGTGCACATGTATTTGTATGTGAGTGAATAGGTTACCCCAATGGTGAGTGCGAGTGCAATGTAAATGCAGTGTCCTTTTATTTAGTAAATATAAATAAAAATGATATTCCAGCATACATTTACTTTTCTTTGTTCAAACTGAATTTGGAAATGGCTTACAGCGGTTTGTTGGAATGGTACTCGCCACAGTTGGGATGTGAGATGCATACGTATGAATGTGTATGTATGTTCTTGTGCAATATATAAAAGAACGTGGACTAATACATACATACATATGTACATAATATTTATATATAAAAGTAGAGTGAAGGAATTTTAGTAGATAAGCGAAATGGCTGCAACTGAGCGTACTGGATGGTAATATCGTTGTGCGTGCAATAATGAATGCACTGCAATGTCCTTCTACAAGGTTCATCAGGCTGGAGGAGTGTGCATATCCCGAATTATCGATTTTCTGGAATTGTCTAGGGAATAGCACTCACATACATACTTATATATCTACATATATACAGGCTTACGTCTGCTATTTAAGGCAAAATTTTGCAATTTATACTCGTAAACCCTAGAAAAGAGTAAATGGATAACAAGTCGGTGTGGGCAGGACTTTGTTGCCATCAAGGCCGACGAGATTAATGTGCTGCTTGATGACCCACTCATTACGCAGGCAAATGTTGTAAGCGTTCGTGCAACGTGTGAAAGTGTAACTGGGCATCAGCTGCTGCTGTACCCCGTATTACACATCTGGTATATATGTATGTGTATGTCCATATATTTGTTTGTAGCCATTTGCGGTTTTGGAAGCCCGAACAACAACTAGGATACTTGTACAGAAGGAGAGACTGCGGCGAACTGAGAATAATTAACAAAAAGACAATTTGAATTTGACACGCAAAATGCGAAAATGTGTACGAAAAAATTTGAAATTGATTAAGTTGAATGTGGTAACGCGTTGACAGCTGGACGATGGACAAGCCAAACTAGAAGGACACTCACTTGTGTCACGGAAATGTATTTGCTACACCTCGCCCAAGCGCAAACGAAAGGGGATGGAAAAGCGCTCCAGTTAAGTGACACTATTGCAATATTTCATTAAAGCTACGTTCTAATGGTCAAATTCCGAAGATCATGCGTCAATTGGTTCTTCCCAATGGAATTGTAGAAAGTCCAGGCCGGAACAAATTCAACGCAAATGTAATACAATTCCAACAATTTTGAAGTAGTAACTGGGAGCATTTTAATGAATTTTATGAGTGGGGTGGATGCAAGCACTTCGATCGCCCTTGTGTGTACAACATTCAAAACATTATTCAGCAGTAAATATAACAAAGGGCATACACCGGTTAAAAAAAAGGGTACTTTTGTAAGTACAAGTAGATTTTACGGCAAATATTTTTCACTAATCAATACACTCGTCTTCATCTTTGAAACACACTTTTTCCCGTTTTCCAAATGAGTTATCTACGTCCTTCTTAGAAACGTGATTTAGGATGGTGGTCACAGCTGCCAAATGGCTTCAATCGATTTGATACGCTTTATTTTCATAATCAAATAAAGTGTGCGGATTAGCTAATAAGTAGACCGCAGGTGCCAAATCAGGTAATTACAGTGAGAAATAATAAGGAATAATTTTCGCTTTTGTCAGAAATTCGCAACTCTTGGCCGATGTAACGAGATATTATCGATTTGTTGGTCCTCTGACATCTTATGTGCCACAAATCATGAATTGGTCTTACGAAAGCAGAATCAAAATTAATTATTTTCAAAAACGATGTCTTACTATTTTCAATAAAATTACCCACCATTCCGCTGTTCTCTGTGGACAATCCACCCTGATGATAACTTGGTCTTTCACCGTTTCTCTGCCTAACCGTTTCTCTGCCCTGCAAATTTGGGTACGGGATAAATAACAAATAGCGCTGCTCTAACATTTCAATACCACTTTTGTAGAAAGGTTTATCCTTTGCCTCGATCGAGCGAAATTTCTTACCGGCGAGCATTTTTTAAGGTCTACGAACAGGCAGAATACGGTGGATGTGAGAGAAATTCGAAGTTCTATTAATGTAGTTTTGCCTTTGGTCAGAATCATCAACTTGTTTTTAGTCAACAGTGAGCAAACGCACCCACTTTGAGCAGACCTTTCTCATAATGAAATTCTCATGCAATATAAAAAACAAACACGTTCTTTTGATAACTTTACGATGTCAGCTAACGCACTCAACTTCACTTTTCGATCATTCAAAACGATTCTGTGGATTTTGATGATGTTTTCTGGTGTTACTGCCTCATTTAGACGTCCACTGAGTTGTGCATCATCAGCGCCTCTACGGCCACATTTGAAGCCAACGAACCATCGTTTTATTTTTCTTTCTGATAGAGCGGAGTCCCCATAACACTTTTCAAGCCATTGCTTCGCTTGAACGAAATTTTTTTCCATCAAGAAGTAGTGTAAATTTAAAACATGGAAAACAAAAGTAGCGTCGCTCTTACCACGATAAGTTCATGAGAATGGAATATCATGAAATTTTAACTGCTACAGTTAACAGTTTAAGGTTAGTACTAACGGAAAAAGAAGTGAATGCAATAAAACTAGTGCCATCTATGTGTTAGGCCCGGGACTTTTCAGTCCATGTGTTACGTGTTTATTATTTCCGCCTTTTCTCTCAATATTAATGACTATTTAATCGATGTTTGCAAGATCCAACTTTATCAGGTTAGTCCATAAGTTCGTGCGTATTTTACCCATAATTTCACTTTTGTACGATTTTTGCATACAAAAAATTATTCGCGAAACACAACGGAACTATTTAGATTTTCTTGGATATATTCTGCATTCAAAAAGTGATTTTAATCGCGGATAGAAGCACGTGTTGTTAAAAAATAAAATGGAATCTTCGAACGCGTATAAGAGGCATATTTTGTATTTTTTTATAGAAGGGGTAAAAATGCAACAACTGCTGCTGCACAAATAAACACTGTTCACTGAGAGGATACCGTGAGTGTGAGGACTGCGTAAAAGTGGTTTTCAAAATTCCTAAGTGGTAACTGCGACGTGAAGGATGCCCCGACCGCTGGTCGTCCTGAAGTCTTTGACTCCGACACCTTGCTCGAACTCGTGGAAGCTGAGCCAAATTTGACAGTCGATATAAAAGCTAAGAGGTTAAATTCATCGCATAGAACAGTTCACAGGCACCTGGTTCAGTTGGGAAAGGTTTCAAAGCTGTGGAAATAGGTTCCGCATAGACTTTCCGTCGCCAACCTTCAACAGAGAGTGAATGTGTGTTCTCAGCTGCTGCAAAGGCTTGAAAATTAAAGTTTTTTGAACCGTATCATTACTGGTGATGAAGAATGGGTCCTTTACAATAATCCTGTTCGCAAATGCCAATAGTTAGATAAAGATGAAACACCAGAACCGACCCCTAGAGATGGCCTTCACCCCAAGAAGATTCTCCTATCTATTTGGTGGGATATGGCCGGTATTGTTTATTATGAACTTCTGGAACCAAACCAGACGATATCTGCTGATTATTATTCCCATCAGCTATCAAACCTGAATGAGGCACTTAAAAAAATCTACCGTCTTTAGTGAATAGACGCAAAGTTTTCTTTCACCATGACAACGCAAGACCTCATACCGCAAGGCAAACATTAGGCAAGCTGAACTAGATTGGATGGGAGCTAACGCCGCATCCACCATACTCTCCGGATATTGCACCTTGTGATTATCACCTTTTCCGGGGACTTCAATCCCATATGAGTAACTAGAACTACTCCTCAAAAGAAGTTATAAAAAAGGATATCGAGGCGTATTTTGGTTCCAAGAACAACAAATTTTTTCAGCTGGGAATTAAAAATTTATCTAAACGTTGGGAAGACATTGTAAATAATGAAGGAAAATATATTTGTGATTAATAAATACTTTAAACATCTTTTTTATTAATTTTAAAACCACCTTTATAAAACGCACGAACTTATGGACAGACCTGATACAATGCATTGTTCTTGTAAAATATTTCAATGACTTACCTATAAACTGAAGCAAAAAAAATTGAGCAAATTCATAAAAAAAAAAAAAAGAAATCGTTCGTTAAAATGTTGAAAGACACCCAAACCAGAGTAAAATCGGGAAGAGTCTTGTATCCTTGTATCCACAATTCCAATTTTTCTCACAATTTATTTTACAAATTATTCCCTATATATACACATTTCATTTCAAACAAAGCCTACTTATTTTCACAGAAAATTATAACAAATAGCAAGAGTTGAAGAACATTAAAGTGTTTATAATGAAAACATATTTCACAAAAGCGGTAGGTTCTATGCATGTATGTAGGAGAAGAAAGGAGCTTATTTTAATCGAATACTAAGTTGGACTCATCAAAATCCCTTGTAGTGATAAAACCTATTTTAAGTTGACTATAGCCGAGTTATGAAAACCATTTTTTTATTATCATTATTTTTTTTTTAATTCATTCTACACGAAGCAGTGTAACATTAAACTACTTACTTTTGCAATTCAAAATTCTTTCAATATCTGAAACGCACATACAAGTATATACATACATACATACATACATACATAAATATGTATGTGAGGCAAACTTAGTTGCCTTGTGATTATCGAGCTTTGAACTGTCAACTGAGTATACGCATACGCATGCAAATTCGACGCCTTAAGCCACTTCCTGCCATCGCGGAAATTGCATTTGTTTTATTTATTTGAGTTTCCTTATTTGCCGCTAGCATTCTTGGCTCTGTTAATGCCACTGTCCCACCACCAGCTGTGTTGATGTATCAATTTGCAGCTAATGCGCGTAGAATGTCGCGCGAGAGAAAATAAATTCCCTGCCAAAAATATTACCTCCCACGACGCGCCGGAGCTGGTGTGTATGACTGCCGAAAAGCGCAAGTACCGTTCGCTGAGCAGCATTGTTGATTTTGTGTGCCACAAGGCATATCATAACATTTTTATTTAGGCACGCTTCACGTCATTTACATCGAAGCTTGTATGTGTATATACATGTACATATGTATGTATGTGTGGAAAATTGTTTATACGTTCTTCGGCTTCCTTGATCTTATGCCGGCATCGCCACTTTGCCGTTTTGTCGGCACTTTGCGTTCACATTTACGTTGCCATTTATCTTCCAGTTGACTGACTCACCTAATCCTGCACTGGCGGGCACATTTTAACTTCCCTGCAGAGGACTTTGCTTTACAGCGTTTCCGCTACTGTCGACATTTGCCTTCGAGCTAACACATAGAAGTTGTGCTTTTCAGCACTGAGAAAGTATTGTCTTTGCGACTAAATACCGCACGTAATAATAAAACGTCTGGCACTCCCTGTCCTCCTCCTCTATTGTCTCTGCACTTGGCGAGTTATGAATATCTGTAATAACTGTCGTTGCAGAAGTATGAGTACTATATATGTACATATGTATGTGTAAATCATTTCATTTGACTGCATTAAAGACGAGAGCTCCGTGCATTATTAAAGAACTTGGCAGTTTCTGCATAGGTTGATTTTCCTAGTCAAATTCCGGCAGTTTCGAGTTTCGTTGGAATGATTTTGATTTTCAGAAAGCTAGCTACGCAAAACTGTGCTCATCGGATCTAAAAGTATGGAATAAACAAAATATGCTTTTAAAATTTAATAAATAAATTTCAATGTCACATCAGATATTAAGCCCACATACCTCGCATGAGAAAGTAATTAATTATTAACTAAAAAATCGCACTCAAAATCGCACATTCACTTCAGCTCAATTTCCTGCCTGTCGAGGGAGCACAAATGTCCCGTACCACTCGAGCCACCACCAAACTGAGTTCCTGTGCATGTTTCGCATCTGAATTAAATTATCACACAATGTTTGTAAACAAAGCAAACTCCAGTTCTGCTGCAATTTACACACACACATATGAAGGAAAACCTACTTTTCATTCAGATATATAAATTTGCATATCGATATGTAGATATTTTCATGCACACCTACCCACCTACATACATATGTATGTACATACATATCTATACGCAGCATACTCAGAGCGACCAAATAGCGTTGCGTATACGCCTCTCAAATCAAATGGCTGGTATTTATTTATTCCCCCTTAGTAGGTAATTGATAATGGCAAAATTTATCCCTGAACGTAGCCAGTATTTAACAACAGCAACGATGCACACATGAGTATGCACATTAGGGTGCCCTACGCGCCGGACAAAAAGAGGATGCTTTTACGCAAAAAAGAAATCCCGTTGAACAAGTCTTCGGAATGTTCGCTTATTTCTTAGCTTTTGCGAAGACCTATACGCAAAACTTTTTATGAAAATTAAAACAAATGAAAACAACAAAATCATTAAAACCAGATTCTTCGTTAAATTTAAGGCCAATTTAGAGGTGCAATAACCATAACCATATAAATCTGGAGATCGAACAAACCTATGAGCAACACTGTAATCGATTAGAGGTGACTTGCCTTAAGTTCGTAGTTGTGCGAGGGGTGCATTTTATATGTCGGGATTAGAGAACAAAAACAAATTTTAATCATCGAAAATCACTTTATTGTTTTTCAAAATATTCTCCATGAAGATCTATACACTTTTGCATGCGTTTGAACCAATTGTCGAAGCACTTTTGCCACTCTGAATGAGGTATCTCCAAAACATGCATTCTGAATGCCGCAACGGCTTCTTCAGGTGTCGAAACACGTTGAGCTCTCAGTTTGTTTTTTACGTACGGGAATAAAAAGAAGTCATTCGGTGCCAAGTCAGGACTATACGGCGGATGACCCATTAATTCGATGTTTTGGGTGCTCAAAACTGCAGTTCTTTGAGCCGATGTGTGAGAGCTCGCATTGTCCTGGTGAAGAGTGATCCGTCTTTGGCGATTGGTTTTCCTAATTTCTTGAAAGACAACTGGCAAACAAATGGTTATGTACCACTCAGAATTTACTGTTCTGCATTGTTCTAGTGGTACGGTTGCGACTTGTCCAGTTTTTCCGAAAAAACAGGCGACCATTTGCTTGGAAGTGCTTCGTGCGCGAACAACTTTTGTTGGATTTGGCTCATCTTGAAACACCCATACAGTCGACTGCTGTTTACTTACGGGCTCATACGCGTAAATCCATGATTCAGCACCTGTCACGATGTCATAGACGTGTTTCGAAGCCCCGCGATCGTATTTTTAGAGCATTTCCTTTGAACCATCCACACGAGCCTTTTTTTGAGCGATTGACAAATTGTGTGGGATCCAATGCGGACAAATTTTTTTGACAGTCAAATGTTTATGCAATATTGAA
Organism: Anastrepha ludens; assembly: GCF_028408465.1. Taxonomy (NCBI): domain Eukaryota; kingdom Metazoa; phylum Arthropoda; class Insecta; order Diptera; family Tephritidae; genus Anastrepha; species Anastrepha ludens. The sequence goes on along the minus strand of NC_071499.1, from coordinate 2,111,467 downwards.
TGTATGCTGGTCCCACTAATGCCTAAGATTGTCTCAATCTCACGATAGGTCACATGACGATCTTGCAAAATCAGTTCGCGCACAGCATCAATGGTTTTCGGAACAACAACTGATTTTGGACGACCTTCACGAAATTCGTCTTGGAGTGAACTACGACCACGATTGAATTCACCATACCATCGATAAACACTGGTCCTTGATGGAGCTTCATCGCCAAAAAATGAATTAAGTTCATCCATGCAATGTTGCTGATTAACGTCGAAAGTTGTAAAAAATAATCGCACGAAAATGTTCACGATTAATTCCATTTTTGGACCGAGATGAATCTTTTAAGTTACTGTAAACAACACAAATAGCCCTGGCATTTCAAAACGTTCTGAGTACGTAAAAGCCAAAAATTTCAAACTTTGCGATACAGCTGTCAGTTGCCAGATTGCAACACCAGCGTTGCCAAATCCCGAAATATAAAAGGCACCCCTCGTAGTCATAACCGTAACCGTACAGACTAATTGGATTTCGGTTTTTTGCCGTAGCCATAAACAGTTGCTGATTTGCTGCATTGTGGTATTCGAATGTTGTCATCTTTTCTTTAGTTTCTGCACTTTCGAAATTAACAAATAAATTATAATACGTGTAAATATGCGCTGATTATGGCTATGGCATCAATAATAGATAAACAGCTAGATATTTCGTTTTCCATGGTAATGAGCTATTATGGATTTTAACATTGATGCACTCCAATAGGTTTCCAATGTTATTTTTAAACAGAGCTTCTCTCGCAATCCGTAATCAAGAAACGAGATTACCCATGGAACATTTCTCTCCCGAAATCCGAGATTATAGATACTTTTTTCAATATAATTCTGTGTTTTCTATGTTATCGATAATTATTACTACGAATGTTAGGATAAACGTCAAAATAAAAACTAAATAAAATGAGCGCCGGCAAAGAAAAGTGGTTTGTAGGCATAATTCCAATAAAATGTGTATTAAATGTTGTTAATTATAAATTATTTAATTAATTATAATTATATATTTGAGAAAAACGCATGTGTCTATAGTCGCTTTGGCTATTGTTTATTATGAAATTTAAAATGTAATATCGAATTTCACATGCGTATTGCTGCCATAATTTTTGCAAACTCAGTAGACGTGTATTACTAGCAATAAATTGCTAAATTAATTAATTAGCTTCTCTTTGCCTTTTCTTCAAATCGTAAATAATAATTAAACAAACCAAAAACTCTAAAATGTTCCACCAAACCAATTCCTATGAAGAAAAATCTTTCAAAACGGTCTTGACACCAGATTGTCAATTTTGCAGCTAATCTGTCGTATGTGAACGGGTAGATAATTTTTGTGGATTTATCGCTAATCACTGTGTATGTGAACGTACTTTCATATTATGTGCACATGTGTTAGATTACCGACATTTTCCACCTTACTTGATTTACTGGTTACTGTGTTTTCGACTATTTTGTTAGTCTTGAGACGCAGAGGAGAAACATCAAAAGAAAAACGAAAATGGAAGCCGACCAAAAAAAAGTTATAAGTGCACAAAAGGCAATCGCAATAACGTACAGTGTATAGAAGGACCCCTCATTCTCGGATCATTCTAAAGCTTTTTCTTAAAAAGTGGTCATCGTCTGAAGGTATTTCAAACTCCCAATACGTGCTGTGCCTTTCAGCAATATACGTTCACACCGCATTTAATTTAGTCGCTTCCGTGCGTATTGCCGCAATACTCCTTTGCTACTTTAGTAATTCCCTTTTCTGATTTTTGCCAATTGTCTCCCACAGGCGGTCGATTGTGCCCTTAAATAAATTGCTTCATTGTTTGACTTCTGACTCTGAATACACTAATTTAATTAATCTGAAGTCTGATTACACAGACGGGTAGATTAATTTCTGCAATCTCATTCGATAATCTCGCATATACGAACATAACTTTAGACTTTCAACTGTACTCTTCGAACATTAGGGTCAACCATTTCTTCCGACATCAAACATGTTTTTCTGTGATTTGTGCGCTTGATCTTAATGGAATCGAAACAGATATATTTATATTATATAGTATGTACTTGTATACAGGGTGGTTCATATAGTGGGTTTTTAATCAAATGGTATTTTGAGAGAAAGTCAGCGTCATATCCGCGCGGAACGAAATGAAACGCTTTATACTAGAAAAACATTGGGAAATATTGTTAACTCATTTCCAAAGTCAATGATGTATAGCCCAAGCAGCGAGTTTATTGAAAAGAAGTCAAAATTATATTTTCTGATGAAGCGCATTTCGTCTTTCGGTCAACGTTGAGCGCTACAGGGATAGGATAAACGATCTTTTGTGGCCGGAAATTGAATACATGGACTTGGACGATTTTTGGTCTCAGCAGTATGGTGCGTCAGTTCATGCCTAAAGGGGATTTTCGCCCGCCAAGTTCGGTAATTGTGTTGTCAGCCGTCTCGACGATGTCAATTGGGCATCTCAGAGCTGCAATTTGACTCCGCTCGACAGGTTTCTATGAGGTACAAGAGCGAGCCATTCGTGAGATATATCCAGAAATAGTCTCCAAGGTCTTGGAAAGCTGGGTTAACAAGATGCGCTACTGCGAAGCCAGCCGAAAGCGTGTTTTATAAATAATGAAAGAAGCGAATACCGAAAAAAAAAATATATGTATATCAATATTTTGGAATTTTTAAAAATAAATCACTATAAAAGGATCGAATAAAAAATATATTTATACGCTTACGCTCTTTTTGGGTGTTTGGCGTCTTGTGCGACGTTGGGTGCGTCTTGTTGTTGTTCCACAAATGGGGCGCCTACAGTTTTAGGTCGACTCCAAACGGCAGATATTTTTTATGAGGGGCTTTTTCATGGCAGAATTGCACTCGAAGGTGTGTAATTGGTGTGCATTGTCAAGCAGTTGAACCATATTTTTTTGAAAATCGTCGAGGGCAAGTAATTTCTGTAGACGGTGTCTCTTAACGATTATTTTCTGCCAATAATTAGAGAACATCTTTCCTTCAGTGGATGTTCAGTAAGATGGTGCCACCCCGCGCACGTTCAGAGCGACCACAGCGATACTGGCCTTAACAAACTGATAAGCTGTTTCGGCGACATATCCTGGCCACCCAGGTCGCCCGATCTTACCCCTATAAACTTTCGTCTGTGGGGGTACCTCAAAAGTAAAGCCTATAAAACAAATACAGCGAACATCTCAGCACTAAAATATAGTCCGCAACAATCACGGAATACCAAGATTGTATACGACGTAACGGCCAACATTTAGAGAAAATAATTTTGTAAGAAATAATCTATACTTGCCTTATTTCTAATAATTATTGAAATAAATGTTTACCATTCGTAATTGTTTTTTAATGTATCTTGTAAATCTTATTTCTGCTTCCGGACACGCTGATTGGCTATGATTAAGACTGAGAGACATATATCGGATATTGAAAATTCGATTTCACCTGAGCTTCAACGCTTCTTTACTTGGTTTTAACTATGTGGGCCAGTGAATTTATATTTTAAGTTTATTGAAAGAAAGCACGATTCTTTAAAAGTGTCCCTTGTACGCAGCCTCTTACTGCCAAGTGGTCTAAAACCACAAAAATGGCATAATATATGTAAGAAAATTTTAAAAAAAATGTGTGTGCATTTAAGATGTGGTGCTCCCAACTTAGGACAGAAGACGCTCCCTAAGCCAAGCAAAGTGTACCAACACAAAAGTGAGACAGTTTTCTGCTTCGAACAACAAAGCGAAACTTCTTAAGCAACGAAAGTTTTTTCATTTTGTTTCTCAAACAGCTCGTCAAGGAACTTTCAAACGAAACTTCGGAGCTAAGGGGGTAGCCAAAGGTAGCTAAAAAGAACTACAAATACTGACAGTGGACAACACAGTCTGCCAGCCGCTGAAAGCTGTTGCATACATTTGCAATAAATTTAATTAAGAATTCTACAAATTCTTTCAATACCAACCCACAAAGGCGGCGAAACAAAGTCAACTGTCAGCACTCTCACTGTGGCAGTTCGAATAAACTTGCAACCACAGCCGGTATTGGCTGAAGCCAACATTAACTTTGTTCAAATTCACAAACAGGGCTATCTTCTACACCCGCGCCTCACCGCGCCCTGCGTCGCAAAGGGTGGAGTGCTGTACTGGTTTGTTTGTTTGCGCAGCCCAGCGGCGATGTTTGCGCGAGCGCTTTTGTCCATCGATAGAACATTTCAACAGTGTAAATTCACAAATATACATATGTATGTAAGCATTACATACACACATGCATGCACTTAAGCATAAACAATATTTAATGAATTTAAAATGGTTCACAGTGCCCCTCGTCCCTCAAACCAAATTCGTTACTTCAAGCCGCAACATAAAATAAGTATTTTTATTTCGAAATTCCATTGGGTGACTAGCACGCACGTGCACACTGGCACACACATACTTACGTACAAATGCATACTCGCAACAAAAACGAATGCTGGTGAACGCGTCATCGTTTTATTAACGCGAGATTAAACATATTTCCGGTGGGCAGTCGGAAGTGACGCTGCCAGTCATTGTTGTTATGGTTGTGCTGGCTCAAAAGAGAATGTAAATTTGTGGCCGGAGCACACAGCCAACCACTAGTGGCAGCGCAAGCATTGGACCGTTTCGGTTGTCGCCGGTGATGGTGAAAGGCGCTGCCACGTTGCGTTCAAATTGACCGGAATATTTATTAAATGCGATTCTTTGTTTGCCTTCCCAATTTCAGCAGCCCGCCGGAGTCATTGAAGAGTGACATCGCAGTTCGTCTGCCACTCCTACGTAAACTTACACACTCATCGCGCTAACTAGGATTATTTGTAATTAAATTGTTGGCCCAATGATGCCTGTCCATTGGTATGCCAAGCCATCCTGAAATTGACTTGCAAATTGAAATTTTTGTTTTCTTTTGATTACTTAAGTGTAAAGTACCCGAGCCGCAAGTGAGAGATTTGCACTGCATGCCATACAAAACACATTTAACAGGGATATGTATGTATGTAGTGCTCTGCACGTTCACCCCACAAACAACTTTTTATAAATCATAGGTTTTTATTGAAACATTTAATTTAAGTATGAAGTAATTAATATACATGAATGCAATATTATAGATTCGGATAATTACGACATTTGTATGTATGTAAAATATTAACTACAAGCTATGTAACTTTATTTTCCTTTGAAAATTTTCGGTTTTTGTCTGTGCTCTGTTTGCTCTCTCTGTGGCAAACGGACAGTTTGTAGCTTTGAGCTGCGCCATCACTTACTGCCTGCCACTAACGCTAACCTTACTGGGCTTTGGCGTTGCCCGATCCTTCTTGTCGCGCTTCATGTAGTCGTAGGAGTCTGTGTTTGCGACGGTACCGCTCAAAGAGCTTCCACTACCAGACGCCTGTTTGTCGTATTTATACGCTCCGGTGATGGCTTTATTTGCCTTCATTAGGTCGTCATAGCGGTCGTATCTGTTGGCATAGTCGTAAGGTGTGCGCACAATTTCCGGTAAATGTGCATAATAGACTATGCGGCGTTGATTCCGCGAATATTCTGGATACTTGGCCGACGTGTAGCCGTCAACAGGTGGATAATTAGCTGCCGGATAAGATGCCTTATCGTAGATTTCATTATTGTAAAGTGGAATATAGTCCCTGGGCTCTGGTATGTCGTAGCGGCGATCGGGATAATTGTAGTAGAGTTCGGGATATTGTGGAAAACGTGGACTGTAGCTATCGTAAGGGTCGTAGCGCCGACGATATAAGTAATGGTCTTCATAGTTGTAGGGATCGTAACGCGAATACGGCTCATCAAAGCTGCTGAAGAAAAATTATATTAATATTAAAAACTGCTCAACCACTTTAGCAGCAGCGTGACATTTTACCGATCGTAGCGTCGTAAATATGGCGCGTAAGAGCGGGATGGATACATTTCATAGTTATAGGCTGGTGCAATAGACGGATATTTTGCATCATAATGAACTTTGGGAATTGGCAGTTTGGATACAATTGGTTCCGTCAATTCCTTCGCAGCGTCATTAGAATCCTTTGTGGGTTGCGTGATAAAATTGACGCGCGCTTGACGTCCTCTCGATACATAACTATTACTAGCATCAGCCATGACATCCTCGACACCAGCGGGTGCACGTGACGCACTGCTCGACGCGGACGATCCATAAGCACCATTCCACGAGGATATGTGCCGCTGTGAATAGTAGTCATAATCGGGGTCCATTATTTGTTTTTCCGCCCGTGGCATATCGGCTCCTAACTTATCATCCTCACTCTTTTCCTCCTTTTCGTGCACCTTAATATGCTGGCTACCAATATTTTGTGTAAATTCCTGAAGGTTGTTTGATTGCGAACCGCCTCCCACCACCAAGCCTTTAGCCTGGTCGTATTCTAATGTTGAACGTTTATTGCGAATGGCTTTTTTAAACCCAGATAGCAGGCTTCTTGCCTCATAGTAATTTGAATCAGTTGAGTAGTATTCGGGCGATTCGTCAAACTGGTATCCTTCAAGTATTTCAACGTCCTGAGGTATTTGCATGGCACGCACCAGCAGAATAGAGTAACTAGCAAGCGTAAGGAATGCCAGCACCCATTGCTGAGGTCGGTGGGCATACATTTCTGGCTAAAAGTGTTGGCCCTTTTGAATGAGAGCAGACAAGTAGATCTAAGCAATCGAATGCAAAATATTTTATGATACACCGTTAGCCCTGTCCCCTTGCGACAGGCTATCAAATACAAATATTCAAAACTTGTAAACGTGTGTATGCACTTGAATCCACTTAAATTATCCTCATTTTAAATACTCGGTTGTGGTATATTATTACTTTTCGACAAAACAAATATCGACCGTTCGATGCAGATTCTAAAAAGCAACTGTAGTGAACAGCGTTAAATGGCCTTATGGCATCCCGAAAAGAATTTGTAGCAACGGTGTTTATGTATTATGGCCAATGTGTGTATGTTGCCTTTAAAATAGTTCCGATTATCATGGAACGATCAGCAAAAACTAAACAACCACATCCACACACTCAACCACCTCTTCATGTCACCAGCAAAAGCAACAGTTAAAATAAAATACAGAAACAAATTAATGTTAAAAACAGCAAACTACCTCAGGCAACGAACCCGCCACCAACGCTAAAAAACTGGGTTGCGCTCCCGGATCAACAAAAAAATAATAACAATCATGCGACAGTTCAGCTCAACAGATCCGCTCTTTCTATTCGAAATCACTCAAGCGCAAGATGAACCATATACGCGCATAAATACACACATACATACAATGATTTAATACCATAACGCGGAATCGCAACTAAAAATGTATGTAAATACCCGGCAGTAAAACTTGGAACAGTTTAAAGCAAAGTTTAGTTCTTTAATACGCGGAATGCAGTGCATCACTGCTTGTTGCGCTAGTCTACCTTTTGTTTCATAAATAGAAGTTAAATCAACTGTAATTTATAACAATACGGTGCAGAAAAATAAAAAAAAGCATGTCATGCTTCTAAGATTTTTCCCCCATAAAATATTACGCCTATCTATAGACAATAAATAATTCAATTTACATACTTAGGACCCTGACTGATGCACCTTAGTACATACCTAACGCAGATATCGATACTATTGAAGTGGCAATACAAAGCGCTAGCAGAAGACACATAAAAAGACGCACACAAATCCTGTTATGAGATGGCTCCCAAATAAAGAAAAATCTCCCCAAAGACGGCTTAACAGCCAAACCTCAACAGATCTTGCAAAATCTATGTATTAAATGTCAAATATTCGCATTTGTCATTATTTTAAATACTATGCATATTTCTTCTAAATGGGCTTAAGCGCGTTGGCCCTTCAATATCATTCTCATTCCTCCGCTTTGTACATTTCTTGGACTGCACTCGTTGCAGTATACTTAGATTACTTTTTACAGCAGTGCCCCAAATCTCAATCCTATATTTCCAGATCGGTACAATTGACGTTCGTTAAATAAGTTCTTTATTTAGCAATGATAATTTGGACTGACGTCCAAACAGCCAGTATAGATTTCGAAAGCGATTTTTGATTTCCTTTCGCATTTTCTTTATATTTTATATGATCCTGCCAGTTTAATTTTGAGTCGATCGTAATGCCCAGATATTTTGCTTGGGTGTCATATGCACGTCGGAATTGCCATCCCTAATTGGTTCGGTGGTTGTCCTTCAGTTTTTGTAGTTTATTTGCGTTAATTTCGATGTTCCATTTTTTTAACCACTTTAATGCCATATTTAGCTCGTTTTGCATCTTTATGAGATACCATTGGAATTGTGTCATCCGCACATATTGCAATCATGCTGTTTTCTAACTTTAGTACTGGAAGATCAGCTGTATATAAGAAATACAACGTTGGTTTTAAGACAATGCCTTGGAGAATGTCCGCGTGATAGGATTTTATAATATGCAGCAAAGGGTTAAATCGCTCAAAAATGAACGAAGTTATAAACCAGATCTACAATGTCTACTATGCCAAGTTAAAGAAACCAATTGGATCTAGCACGTGATGGAAACTGTTACAAGATCGAAGTGTGAGTGCAGCTACCCATCCTAAATGGAATAGTTCTGTACTAATCTGGCTAAGTGGGAAGTACCTAAGGGTATGTCCATACATATATATATATATAGTGGCACCAAATTCGTTCACATAACGTCGGCATCTGCATAACAAATGAAGATATATGCGCGTATGCTTCGCGGTACATTGACGCTGTGAGTTTTAAATGCCTAAAATCCATCAACATTGTAATACGAATGTTCTGCCCATATTTTTCACTGGCATGAATAACATCGATTTACCGGTGGAAATTTGAATAACGCCGCTCTTCGCCCGCACATTACCGTTCCCTCTTGAACTCGTACTAACCTTTCATTCACTATTTATGTTATGGCCAAGGGAAACCTTTAATAAGAAAAAAAAAAGCCATGCATGTGATTTACTGAAACCCATTCGTATGAATGTTAATCACATAAACTTATTTTAGAAACAAATAAAATAATTAGCAAGTCTAAAATGGCAATGGATCACATCCGACTAGTTGCCATGGAATACAGACAATAATAAATTTGTACCACTTTTCTGAAAAAATGTACGTATACACTTTCGGATTGAATGGTTTCTTTTTGTTGTGGGAGCAGTTAAAATGTTAAGTATTTCTGTTCTATCCACAGCTTCAACTAAATCAAATTAATGTAAAGCACTCATTGATAATTTCTTTTACACCCTTTTTGACAAACCAGTAGAGCATAAACGCAGACCCCGGCAAAGCTGCAAAGACAAATTAAAAATTCTTTTCGCGTAGCCAGAAGTTGTTTAACAATAGAAACTGATTTAACATTAAAAATACTTTTATCAAAATAAAATTTATAGCAAAGTTTTTGAAGCTCAGAAAAGTTTCACATTTCGTTCATTTATGCCCAACTATGGCGAATCCTAGTGTTGCATTGATCGGTTGAAAAGAGAAATGCAAAATACTTACATTTCAGGGAAATGCGCGGTCATAAGTGTTGTTCTGAATAATGTTGCATTTTTACTTCATGAAACTTTTCACATAATTGCACCGCTTTTATCCATTCGTTGTTGCTTTTGTCAGAATATTTAACCATATTCTCATTCAACTTTAAAGTACGTTTTAAGAACCTATAAAAAATTCAATTATAAACCTATATTTTTGTTATTTGTGAAAAAATGGCATAGTTTTCAGACTGAGATCCAGTGAATGTTGGTCATTCATTATGTTGACTATGCGAATCTTAGCACTTTCAGAAATTAGTCTAAAACGTAAATAAAGAACTTTTACCTCAGCAGCTTTCCCAGCGATTCCTCACATTTGTAAATTGCGTCGTCAGCCTGCATCTTTGAAAATATATGCAATAAACAATTTAAAATGTCGCATAAAACAGTGCAAATCATCGGCAATGTAGATAACATTCGTTCCAAAGTACGTCGCCTCTTTGAATGCAATTCTCGTTGTGCCAAAAGCTCTAATTTCGTGTCAATAGAATGTCCATAATTTACACAGGTTGCCTGAACTAAATTTGAATTTCTCAGCACCAAAAGCACAAGTTCCGACTCTTTTTTGGGGCGCAGGAATATTTTGATTCTAGGAGGTGTTTTCATTTCGCTGATGCCTTTTAAAATACCTGCAGATTCTTCCGTCAAATGTTTCTTTACGAGCTGTTCCAATTGCTTGGTTGCACCACACAAAGCTTCCCTTGCTTGGCAATTCAAGTGAAAAATACTTTCGTACTTTTGAAACGGCAATTCAAAACTTAGCAAGCCCAATGACAAGTACAACAGAATATCGCATAATTCCACATTGTCTATTTCCGTAATATCAACTTCACCGTGGCTGATTTTGTCGCGCAGGCGTGGCCCATTTGGCGCAATAAACAAATCGTAGACAAATTTTAGCAACTCCTCACTTACTACACGCTCATTTAGCAAGTTATTATTAATGTTTGTTTTCTTGCAGGGCACATCAGTTTCAAATATAGAATCCATTGTAATATAGTACTCGCTCAATTTGGCAGTAACATCAAAATTATTTACTTGTGCATATATCAAGCGCAATAGCAATTCTATTTGTGGCAAAATCAGCATTACCAATTTCCAATACTGTTGTTGTTTATAGTATTGCAAGAGTTGATACCAATAAATTTTGTAGTTTTCATTGAGCCATACATGAGTTTTTAATTGATGAACGTAGCTATTCTCATTAAACCAACTTGAAGGCAATATGAGCTGATTTGATACCTTTCTGCAAAGCTTCCGAAAGTCTATAGATTTCGGACGTTCAGTTAAACAGATTTTAGTTTTTTTTAGCTCGTAGCCCAGGCTGTGTATTAAAAGCACCAGTATTGTGTTGTAATAGTCTGGTATTTCCTGAGGTTCTGGGAAGCCATGCCAAACAATGTTTCTTAAATTTATAGAATCGGGAGTGCCCATTATAATTTTCAATAAGGAAATCTAAAATATAATCATTTTCTTAAGTTCCGGATATTTCACTACAATAAATGGACATACTATTTCCAATCCGAATATATTGTACAGCTCCTCTGTGCGTAGCAGGTCTCGCAACAAATGCGGTGGTGTGCATTTGTTGCTTGTGGTAAAATACAAATTTGCCAACGCGTTCTCCAACAGTGAGGTCATTAGAAGAATTCTTTCTACAGATAGAGTTGCGGCGGTTTCCTCCACTTGTAATGAAATCAGCAAATATTTACAGTTGCTACCTAGCCATTCCAATTGCAAGTGGTTTAAATCTAACTTCTCACTGCAATACAAATGATGGATTCCCTCGAAAATAGGAAGCAATTTGTGGAAACAGGCCAGATACACATCATATCGACAGGCTAAAAATATTTCATATTTATTCAAATGTCTAGTGTTGCAGTTAGATTTTACTTGTATCATTTGACTCCAAATGGCTCGCGAATAGTCCATACAATTCTTTGAAATTTAAACACCAATTGGAAAATACATATTTTCCAGTTTTTTCAACTGCAAATGTATTAAATTTCACAAAATATTTGGAAATTTTTTCGCTTATTAAACTACATTTTCCTATTTGTTGCATTGTTTTTGATTCACAGCTGTTTAGCGCGAATAATAACAAAAGGTGTGTTCAGTTAAAGAATGCACAGTGTTGCTTCTTTTGAGAACCGGAATAAAGCATGACAAATGGATTTATCAAATGCCAAAGAACCTAAATACTATGAAAAGCGTGAGCGCCCTGAACTAACCTTTAACATAAAGTATGTATGAAAAGTGCCAAGGTTGAGCTTGAAGCACTAGATTTAGAGTTTTTTTAAATTGTTTAGTGCATAGTACACATGCTGAAACAATTATTCTTTCAATAAATGCGTTTAATATATTGTGGTTCTGGTTCAATAGCAGATAAAAATATCAAAATAGAAAATATGACTTGAAGTCAATTTTATGGTAAAATTTTTTTAACAGAAACTGTTATGAAAAATATATACCTTAATTTAAAAAAAACATAGTCCTTTAAGTATGTGTGGAAAAACGCACTTTTTTCAACCTTTGTTGCTTTTGGAAATTCAAGTTGACAATAAAGTACATATATAACCCCTTCTTTGGAATAGGAACTCCCCGAAAGATTTTTCTCTACTCACTATCCTCATTTCACGAGTAAAGCTTCTTAGAGCATTTTTTCTACTTTTTTTCTTTTTATCACTCACAAACTTCGAAAAAAGGCAATTGAGTAGGGATTTGGAAGGGTTAGGAAATTGAGAAAAAATAGGCATCACAAATGCATGGTGAAAAGATTTTAAAGGTGAGTTCTTTAGCAGTCCGTTATTCGCCTCTGAGCTAATTTTACAAAATCAGCTGATGAACTGACATCACTTGGTGTGTTTACAAAAAAGCTGAAATTGTGTTAGTGATATACGAAAAATATCAACCAATGACACTTCGTTGCCGTCTGAGAAAACGACTGATTGGACGAGTGTGTAAATGCATGTGAAATGACGTGGTAGCCAAAGTTCTCTCACAATTTTCTCTTTCACCATAGTTAAAGAGCCAACCTGGTAAATCTATCATCCTTGTCACAAATGTAAAAAATATGCATTTTCTAGCAAATTTTCCTCCAACAAAGTGTGAGTTCTAGTAATACAATAACATTTATTTTATTCTGGAAAAGTTGTATTTATTTTATGCAAAAATAAGAGAAGGCTTTATCGCGAAAATGCTTTTTTAAAACTTGTTGCGCCTGTGTCTGACGCTCTAACGCAGCAATTTCTACTTCAGAAATCTATATTATGCTTTGTTTATTCTGTTTATTATTATGTTTTATCTACTTTTTGAAGTGAAACTTTTTAGCTATCGATAGACGAGCGAGAATGGAGAGTAAAATTTCAAGGCCATGAACGTTTTGAGCATTTTCGTTCCGCGAAGAAAAAAAAGATGTAATGTAGAGGAAGAGAGAGAGAGAGAGATATACCTTATATATCTTAGATACACTTTAGCCTATTTTTCCTGAGTTCTTCCTTGTGGTTGCTAATTTCTAGTGAGAAATAACACTGCCTACTTTTTGGTGCTTATTTGTTGGTGCAAACTTTTAGGAAATACATGTTTGATGCCTACTTTTAGGCGTTATATTTCCTTGGTGCCTACTGTTTGGGGCGTTTTTTGGTCCCAATTTTTTAGCGTTTTTGTTTTGTCTATTTTTTGGCGCTTATTTCCGTTTTCTGGCTAGTGCTTGTGCTATTATGCATATTTCTCAAAGTAAAGCCCGTTCATTCATAAAACGAGCCCGCTACGTCTCGCCTGACGTACTTGCCATGTATAGGTAAATTTTTCTCGACGAAGGAAAAAATTGTAAATCTAACAAGAAGAACCACTGACGACCATTTGAAAATAGTCAACATTGCATTTTTTTTTTATTATTTAGAATTAGTTGCTCATTTGCGAATATTTGGTAAATCGTTATATTTTTGTCATGGCGAGTGCGTGAAGCTCCGTATATAGGTACATATGTATGCACCCATATATTGGTGACTTTATATATATTTTTTATGTTAAAGCTAATTTTCCGTCTCTCCTTCTAATACAAGCTAAAACTTTCATTGTTTAAGTATCTTTTTAATTTCAAAAAATGAACGTTTAACTCCATTATAATTTTTTTCGAAAATGTGCGCGGGTATATGAAGCCCGACCTGGCTCCCATTAAGCTTCCGTTGCTTGTTTTTTTAATTTTACGCCTTAATGTATGCAACATGTTTGCCCAACTTTAGGCAAAGACGTTAAAGCATCGCAGCTATAGAACCAAATGTGCGGTTATGTAACGAATTTTAAAATGAAAACAAATCCGCTGTTTGGTAAGTGCACAAAATTGTCGTTGGCCAGGTGCATTAGAATGTTTATAAATTAACCCTGCCATATGTCTACGCTATAATGTTTTGAGTTGATTGAAAACAGAAGACTTAAGCAACAAACACGAATCGTGAATTCAAGTTGTTAAATGTTACAACCAACGAAATGTAACGGGTGTAAATTAATGATATACCCACAATTAATGCAATTTGATATAAAAAAATTGGAATTAGTTACTGGCGTGGGCCGAGGAGAATGGTAAGTAAAGTTCAAAATTTCTTACAGTCTCGACATTGCCCATCGATAGCGGTTAAGGAAAACACCATTGCACTTTTCTACTCAAATGGTCTTTAATTGCTTTTTCTAGAGTAAACTGAGGCCAAAAGGTAGAGCTGATAAAACTTGCCACTAAATATAAAACTGACCTTGGTTCAGTTACTCCATTGAATGTGTACTTCACCAATCTGAAAATGTGTAACAATACATTACTCTCGATAGATTTAGATGAAATTATCATCGTCATAAAACCTGAAGTAAGTAAGTTACTACAGCCAGAACTTGAAAATATTATATTAAAGCAGTTTGGTTCTTAGAAACAACATAAACTTAAGTGTTGGCCTACCTCTCGATCACAGGACCCCCATAAACTTATTCAACTGGGACAGAGGAGTCTCCTCAGATGAACTCTTCTTCATGATTTTATCATACAGCCTCTTAAAAGCTTCCACCGGATAACTGGACAGGACTTCTTCTGACCGGAAGTCTCGAATAAGCATTACAGGGTTGAAAAAGAGAAAGATTTCTAACACCTACCATATAACTCGGGAAACATGCCTTGGCAGGAAGTTAAAATTCTTGATCAAGAAGTTTGAATAAACGCGTTTGCAAATATGTGCACTGGTATACGGCTAAAGAAAGTGGCTAAAGTTTTTATTAAGTCAACTATGTATTGACAAATACTTAGGTGTAAAGTCCTGGTTTCAGTTTCGACTTTAGATCCACCACCACGTTTGACGTTTCTCAGAATACTTCAGAAAACCATATTTGCAACCGATATGGTGCATGATGTCCGTGGTGAGCGTAAGATGCTACGATAGCATAATGCTATAGTGGTACAGGCTATACTTAATGTATATGAAATGAAGAGTAAGAAACTTTTGATATTTTTTATTTTTATTACCCCTTAAATACTATTAGAATCGAATGCAAAGCATTGATGGTAATGACAGAAAGAATTTCGAAATAGCCCAAACACTCGTTCGCGCAAACCCTTAGTTTGTTTAAGTCGGTTATAGTGTGTTTGCAACTTAAATAAAATCATTCGACAACAATAAATTTCCAAACAAATTCTTATCAATTGCTGCTCTTAAGTTGAACAGTCCAATCAGTCAGCCCAAACCAACCGCACAGCTCTCTATCGCTTCTGCTCGCATTGCTAATTATAGCTAAGATGTGGGATCAACTAACGCTTATCCTATGGTATTTTCTAAGGAAATTAGATCGCTTGTACGTGTGCTCATATTTCTATTCCATCCATATATTTTAGTTTAACCATTTCTTGCGTATGTTTCGCTGATGCGGATGTGAAATGTGAACTACAGCATAACGGGAACAATAAGCAATTTCCAAAAGAATTTTCATTTGGCGTATCAACAGCCGCCTACCAGATAGAAGGCGCATGGAACGAGGATGGAAAAGGTCCCTCTATTTGGGACAATTACACCCATATGCACCCGGAAAGGATTGCCGATCACTCAAACGGAGACAGCGCTGCAGAATCGTATCATCGTTTCGGTCAAGATTTGGTCGCACTAAAAGAGCTAAAGGTCGATTGAATTTATATAAATTGTATGTGTATCTCACATATCTTTTCTAGGTCCGCTTCTACCGTTTTTCTATTTCATGGTCCAGACTACTTCCAAAAACAGATACTACTGAGAAAAATCAAAAAGCCATTGACTACTATAATATGGTGATCGACAAACTATTGGAAAACAACATTGAGCCGATGGTAACAATGTTTCACTATGACATGCCGGACGGTTTGATGAAATTCGGAGGCTTTACCAACGACATTGTTATTAAATATTTCCGCTTCTATGCGGATATTCTATTTGAAACTTTTGGTGATCGCGTCAAGAAGTGGATTACATTTAACGAACCTTTCGACTACTGTTTGCCTGGCTATGGCAGTGCGTATTTTCCGCCTATGATTCATGCACCTGGTGTAGCAGATTACATCTGTATGGACAATCTTTTAAAAGCGCATGCATCTGCTTACCGTCTTTACAAAGCAAAGTATTTCCACTCACAACGCGGCAAAGTGGGTATTACTATCAGCAGCCGTTTTTATTACCCAAAAACTAATGATGCAGAAGACGTTGTGGATCGAGGGCTGCAATATTCGGTGAATACATATTTGAACATACCGTTATTTGTATTATTTAGATTTCATAATGCGATTTATATTGCAGCTAGGTTGGTTGGCGCATCCCATTTTTGGCAAATCGGGAAACTATCCTTATAAAGTTATTGAGGACATCACGAGCAACAGCATGAAAGAGGGGCTTGCGTGGTCTCGTTTGCGTCCCTTCAACTTTTACTGGTCGAAAATAATAAAGGGATCAGGGGACTTTCTGGGCCTTAATTATTACACCTCGCGTTATGTTGAGATAGCGGATCCCCCATTAGGTGAAAATCCATCTTGGGAACGTGATTCACGTCTTAAGTATTCGGTAGATAAGAACTGGAAACGTGCCAAATCTAATTGGCTTTTTTGTGCACCAAAGGGTTTGGAGGACCTTTTAAAGTGAGTTTCAAAAACAGACTCAAAAAGTCCATTGAATAGTTTCATTAATCTACAATTTAGATGGATTCGGGATAACTATAACAATGTAGAAGTTTACATTACTGAAAACGGTTGGTCAGATAATGGCGAATTGAATGACGCGGATCGAATTGATTATCTTAAGGTATTGCAAAAACAAATTCAAAACATTCACCTGATATGTACACACAAGTGTGTGTGTATATAGACCCGGCCAGATATTCGGAGCACTCGTGGTAAATGAGTCTCGCGTATGGAAGATGTGTATCTAAGTTTCAAGAAAAAGCAATATTAAGAAAAGGCGCGGCTCATATATAAATCCTTTACGATACTATTTGTGATAGGACATTAAGGTTGAAACGGCACCTTAACAAAACGGACAATAACAAAACAAAGAATACAACTTAGGAATTCGTATGTGATTGTTTGGTTTTTGTAAATGAATTATACGAAGCATTGTGAATGCAAAAAAAATGGTTCTAAAGCGCACTGGACCATGCAAAATATAACGCTAAGCAAACCGCCGTAGACGAATAGGTTGGTGCGTGACTACCATTCGATAGCGCCCGTGCTCAAAGTGAACCCTGGACACGAGGCACAAGAATTATAGAATTTTGCCTGTAGGCAATGGTAAATCTTCGCGTGCATTTCTGTCATGAAAAAACGCCACATAAAATACCATCTGCCGTTCGGAGGCGGCGCAAAATTGTAGGTAGTTTGCGGAAAAACATCAAGGCGCACATCATAAATGTCACGAGAAGCTCGGCCAAATATCCAACAAAGTGTGTAAGCGACAGATATATATGTAAATACATATATGTCTATATGTAAAAAGCAAAATTATCATTATTATATCAATACACCCATGCAGGCATTTTCTTTTCCATTGATGAAAAATGTTTATATGAGCATATTCATCAAAGAGATTCGAATATTCCTCTAAAATTATTGGTAAATTAAAGGCCAAAGAGCGTCTAAAATTTGTCTTATCGGGGTAAACGCTCCGAGCTAAAGCTCAACAATGATTCTAAATATTCGCTAAGGATATGCGTTTAAAAATAAATAATTGGCGCGTACACTTCTGTTAGGTGTTTGACCGAGCTCCTCCTCCTATTTGTGGTGTGCGTCTTGTTGTTGTTCTACAAATGGAGGGACCTACAGTTTCAAGCCGACTCCAAACGGCAGATATTTTTATGAGGAACTTTTTCATGGCAGAAATACACTCGGAGGTTTGCCATTGCCTGCCGAGGGGTACCCGCTATTAGAAAAATGTTTTTAATAATTTTGCTTTCACCGAGAATCGAACCAACGACCTCTCTGTAAACTCCGAATGGTAATCATGCACCAACCCATTCGGCTACGGCGGCCGCATTTACTTGTATGTAATAATTATGTTTATATTATTTCCAGGCACATTTACAGGCCGTCCTGAATGCAGTCAACGATGGGTGTAAAGTTACACACTACTCGCATTGGAGTTTAATCGATAATTTTGAGTGGAATATGGGTTTTACGTAAGTAAATGCTTCATTCAAGTTCCCTCCTCTTTGTTGCTTTGCGATTGCGTGCTAGCGACACCTTAAACCAACAATAAACGTTCATTTCCATTGCAGCGAAAAGTTTGGTCTCTATTATGTGAACATGACAAGCAAGAATAAAGAACGTGTTGCCAAAAATTCGGCACATTATTACAGGAGTGTCATTGAAAGTCGGAAAATATCATCAAGTGACAATTTCGTGTGAAAAGTGGCGCTACATACATATTTATATAATGAACTAATAAATTTGAATACGAGCATTGAAAGGAAGGTACCACTTTGTGATTTGATTATAAACACATGCACACCCCCACTGCATGCGAGTATTCGTGCAAGTAAGTGAATAAAGTCGAACTTAATTTCGTCGGAGTGCTTGAAGTAAATGGCTGAATTGGAAAAATAAATAAAATTTATTTTATACTTAGATAAGAAATATATGCACGTATACGCGTATATATTGTGAAGTGCAATGTGTTGCAATCGTAAAGCTGCAGACGGAGGTCACTGAGCTTACTCAGCCTTTGAACTGTACCCAAAGCAAGGGAATACGGGGCTGAATTCAAAACATATTCCCAAGGCATTTCAAAATAGATAATCGTGTTGCAGGGAGTGTACAAGTGTTGGTTCTGAATGTAGCCTTTTCTTCCACATGACGGGAATATGTAAGGGACCATATGTGAGCTACTAAATACTAAATATTCTTGGTGGTGAAGTTGGAATACCTCTTTTTTGAGATGTGTCAAGATCAGCCAAACTGTATCAATATCTGGAGCTGCTTCCAACTACCCAATTTGCATATAGCAAATTCATCCAGAACACATATATTTCTTACTTGTAACGATTATTGGGCGTTATTGTTGTATTTTCTGCGTCAAGCTCTCTAATACACAGAGGACATGCGGATGGATCATAATCCCTCTCAATTCCCACCAAGCGGTGCAATGCCTTTGGTGTTGCATTGCACGGCCTCCAGTGTCTTCCCTATTAGCGAAATTAGAGTTATCGATCGCTAAGACTACCCTTCGTTGTTCGTTTCCACCAGTCGGTTCTACGTTACCGAAACGACGCGGATTTATATCCGGTGGAGGACTGTCACTCCAGTAGCAATCCCCGTATGTAAATATGGGGAATGTTTATGCTGCTACAATAACAACAACAACTACCCTTTGTTGGTGGGTTTCCCAGCCTTCAGTTGGGAAAACCCACCAACCCCGAGTCACTCCAGTACGTAGAACCCCCTCCTGTGACAAAGGATATGCTCTATCATACTCCTTTCTTCTTCGCATAACTATAGGCATTCTTCTTCCCATAACTATAGGCAATCAGTTCGGTTGTCAGTCAAATGCGAAAAGAAAACAAAGAAACTAAATAAATCAGCTGTTCTAGTTCTAAGATTCGCCTTGAGATTAATTCCTAAATAAAGAATGCGATCACTTTTTATTGTTATGAAATGGGCCATTCGTGCCAAGGCGAGTTCACAGAAAGTGACTTCGCTAGAGCAAAAACAATGTAAGAATGTATACATGCAACCAAATTGTCTTACCCGGTTTGCTTCGATGTTTGAAATTTGTCCAAAAACAAAGAATACATGTTTTACTTTTAAAAATACTCAATAACAAAAATAATAATATCATACTAATAGACTTGCGCGTGCATCGCTTCAGCATCAATTTGGACGTACATCCCAATGTTGTCCACAAATGCAGAAGTTTTTATGGAAAGCGTTTTCATGGCAAAAAATGTTTGGGGTTCAATGTCTGCAAGTAGACTTTAGAATATATGACTAATGCTGTTTTACAAATTCTAAACAATTTAAAACAACATTTGTAACTATATGATTGAGCAACTCACATTCCACAATCGAAATACAAACAGAGATGAGAGTTGAGAAGTTTCAAGCTTTGCTCTTTCGCACAACATGTACTTTGAGCATGATTCAATTATTACGAATGTATTTACGCTGCTTGCAGTAACCAATATTGTACAGTACGAAACGAATTAATAATCCGTAAATGTAGGGTTAAGAATGCAACGCTGATTTAAACTTAATTTTAAGTGAAGTGACATTACTAAAATTAAAATTAACAGGGAACTATAAAATATATTAAGAATACAGTAGTACATTGATGAATTAACACAAATATGGATAGAAAACATCCAGGATTATCTAATTTTCAAGAAGATCAACGGGCAAATTTCCTCGCTCTTATATTGTTGGATGCACTGGAGGATGGAAATGACAGGTAACAAAACGCCAAGTAAACTTGACAATTTTGCATATCTGCAAAACATAGCACTTGTTATTAAATATTATTTGGGTAGCGATATAAAGTCCATACTTGAAAAGAATAATGTGGATCCGAGTTACGTTCCTGTCGACCGCGGCATATCGCCGCTGCACTATGCCTGTGGAATGAAGAATGCAGAATTGGCTTTGGAAATTACAAAAAGATTCCTGGATGACGGTGGTAAGTTTAAAATGATGCCCACTGTACATACATACATTGTAATCATAAATTCACAAACAAATACGTATAATAAAGCTGATGCTAATGTGCGGTCCAACGAAAATATGACACCAATTCATGTAGCAGCGATATTTGGGCGTGTGGATATTGTCAGTTTACTTCTGGTAGGCATGTTTAACTTATGAAGTAAGCAAACTGAATAGTTAATTCTAAGCCAAATGTAGAAATATGGTGCGGATCATGATGTGATGGACGATGAACGTAAAACACCGATGCACTATGCTATAGAGGAATGCCATTTCGAAGTACTGGAAGTTATTCGAGATCACATCTTTCGGCATAAGTACGAGCGAAGACTTGAAAAGCAAAACGAAGAGAATACCCAAAAAATTGCCTCTCAACGTGAACTTTCACCACCGCCGAGAAGACGAAGCAGACCAGATGAAAAATCATCAGATATTACACCGATCAACAAAATGCTTGTGAACGTAGTTGCCAAAGATGGTGGAAACCACGACACACCAAAAAATATGTACACGCCTAATCGGGTGCACTATAATTATGACGTGACGTCCCCATATTACATCAACATCACCCATCGCAGACACAGACCTCAGCCTGTCTTTCCAGCTGTTGAATCCCCGCTCACTTCTCAAACTAAATTAGCCATAACGGAAGATGTACCTTCAGAAGTGCAAGTTAGGGGTTCTGAGGTAACTATTAGAAGTATGTACATATTTGCTAGTAGATATGTACATTTTTATTTTGAATTAAATCACTATGTTGTGCAGATGTAACGTAATAGTGAATAGATTTTTATGTATGAATGAATACATCGTTCTTTTGCTGGAAGTGTGTCACAAACTTGCTTAGAATAAGTAAAATCGCCAGCTGTTGTAACAGTACAAAATGTTTCCCATGTGTTTTTGGCGCTAATGTGACAGTTCTTGGCTGGATATAAAGCCGGTAGCGCTGGTAATACGGCATCAACTTTTGGGGAAACACCATGAGAATGACCAGCAGTTGTGGTTATAATAGCAGAAACGTTTCCTATAAATATTTGCGAATGCTGCTGGAGTGACCCTGGGCCGGGTCAAGATTTATGGTCGCTCAGGTAGAATCGACTGGAAAAACAGCCACCAGCTGTGTAAACAATTCAGAGCCATTCGGGGAGCTTCTGCAATTCATTGAAATTTTCTGCAATTGCAAATAAATTCACTCGGGAGTATAAATTTAAGAACCTGCCTGAATATCTAATTAGAAGAATATGTGTAGTTACATTTTCTTAAGGATTAGAAGTAAAATGATTAAATTATTAATTAAAATTACTAATTTTCGAAAGACACCCTTGCAGCAAATGAGCGATGAGTATATTTTAGGACTATAATTTTAACATTAGTTGTAACAGAAGTCATTAAATTAGATTGAGATGTTCATTTTTTACCAACAGGCAGCCCATCTGAATGCACTACCTGCTCCGCAAAAGTCCGTTAATGTTTTTGAACTAACTGAGCAAAACTTGAAAGATCTTTCGCTGGCCACTTCTAAATTAGATCGTTCGTGCATGTCAATGGTGGAGGCTTGGCGCAAGAAAGTTGAGTGCTCACGTGCGAGAAAGTCAATTTTAAGGCAATACACTAACGTGGAAGAAATGTTGGAGGAAGTAATGAAAAATGAGCATCTTAACTTTACTAACACGGTCTTGCAAGAAAAAGAAAAGACGGCTTCAGAGGATGAGCCTGCAAAGCCTTGCACTGAGTCCGTGGGAAGGTTGTTTCCTAATTCGAAACCCTCATTGGGTTATATAATGCAAAAAGCGGCGCAGGCCCATGTCGTAGATATGGATCCTCCAGGCCCTGGCCCAGAGCTAGACAGTAGCTACCACACTGTTCCACCGCTAACTGAAAATAATTTAAATGAAAACGTGAGGAAAACGTTACCAGCGGCCGATATACAAAAATCAGCAAAAAAAGATTCTGAAGCAAAATGTACAAAAAATGCAGCGAATGAATACTTTTTGCAAATGACTGAGGCATACGTTCACACTGACGATGAGAATGGACTAGTTTTTTACGAAACCAAGCTACTAAGTACCCAAAGCCAGGCATCCAATGGGTAGTATTAGAACATATCGAATAAATATGCGCGTATTAAATTATTTGTTTGCTTGCAGTGATCAACAAAATTTGAACTGCACTGCGTCGACTAATATTACAATCCCTTTGGACTACGAAACAGATGAGCTGCGCGCTGAGCTGACACATTTTGGTGACCCACCAGGTAGGCCAAATAAAAGTTTTTTTTGAGATGCGTAAATAAATTTTAATTTATTTCAATTTGTAAATTTTTGCGTGTTAAGGACCAATAACGAAGAGTACGAAAAAGCTGTATATAAAAAGACTGATAAAATACAGAAGGAATGCGCCAGACCCGCTTGAAATCGATGCTAAGAGGAAAAATAACACAAATGGAAATGCAAGTAGGTGGTTTCTCAATCGAACAGTTCCTTATGTACCAGTTGTTACCTTGTCCTCACACTTAATTTCTTTTCCCCTAAGACTTCTCGGTTGAGCTGCACCGCACCATTCGCTCTCCAGAACATTTTTCTGCAATACCGGAGTATCTGACGTACGAGTCTAAATCAGCTGAATACTTTGCTAACCTTCAAAATAAGCATAAAATGAGAGAAGGTCATCTAAAACAAAGTTTCATATATATGCTGATCGATCCGCGCATCTCCTGTAATTTACCCGGAGAAAGAGTGGTAGATATTCTTAGACTATTTAAAACTGTATTCTTGAAAATATAAAAAAATAATTCTTATTAACAGTACCTGGACGAGCATAAAGCATGGGTACGTTTCCTCAATTCAGTATTTTATGTGGGCAAAGGAAAAACTTCACGACCATATTCCCATTTATATGAAGCAATGAAATTGCATTCACGAGTTCACAGTCAGCAGAATTTTTCAGAGGCCAACACAAAAACTGTGAAATCCCAACGGAAGAAAACTTCCTGTAAGATCTTTCAACTATTTTTTATGCGCAAATATCTGCATATGAATATTCTTAATTATATGAACAATACCACATAAATATTTGGTTCATTTTAGCTTTTCAGAAGTCCACTCTTTGTGTGGATATTTTGCACTCCAATCACAATAAGTCTTTGGAAAATAAAAAACTACGGCGGATTCTGGATATTTGGGGCTGTGGTAAAGGCGTTGTGTGCTTACACGTCTTCCACAATATATTGCCCTGCGAAGCGTATACACGAGAAGCAGCCATAATCGATGCATTCGGTCTGCAACATTTAACCAATTATAAACGCGGTGATTACTACGGACCATCGCAAACCTGGACTATGAAAGAAAAAAAGTTTTTAGGAATCTCTTTGCTGTACAAAGCGATGCAAATCTATTTAGCCGAAGGAGAGTCGCAGTTGTCTCCAAGTGATCTTATTTAAATTTGTTAGCTATTTGCACCGTGTATATTTATATGTATAAAATGAAGAAATGTGATATTTTTGTCTATCCTAAAAATATATTGACGTCGGATTGTATAGATCTTTATTAAAACATGTTTTATTTCCAATTATAGAAGATTTACATTGGAAAATATTAAGATGTGTGGAAATCTTAAGACTATCTGTATTTACTTTTTCTGGCTTTTTTTCTCATTCTCTTCCTTTTCCTCTTTTATAGCTTCAATATGTTTCATAACCTCATCTGCGGACAGGGTTACTAGTTTTGGGCTATCTCCGGGTTTCTCCGCTTTCTTCATCACAACGATTTCCAAATTCCCACTGGACTGTGCCACTTCTCGGAGTGCTTTTATTGTGAGTCTAACTGCGGCATTCTCTTCCGCAACACACTCCTCTTTGTAATGTTTTTCCAAATACTCGCGTACTGTTTTGGCTGCTCGCCCAACTGCATTTGCTTTCCATTCGTAATAATTACCAGAGGGTTCAGTTTGGTAAAGATGTGGCTCTCCGTTGTTATCAAATCCAGCAATCAAACAAGATATCCCAAATGGTCGCCGGCCATTGCTCTGTGTGTACTTTTGCTTTAACTGAGCGATATACCTACCATAGTAATTTGTTAATTTCAACACACCTTTTTTTTCAATCACATCTTACCGAGTAATATATTCCAATGTTACAGGATCTTCGACATTTAATTTGTGGCTTTGGCATTCAACTCTGGCTCGGTTAATAAGAATGCGCGCATCAGCAGTTAAACCGGCAAAGGCTATGATGACATGATCATCCAATGTACAAATTTTCTGTACTGTCCGATCTAATTGCATAGTAGGCATAGATTTCTTTTCTACACCCAGCACAACTACATCTTTTCCACGTACTCCCACCTGGAATTTCAGAACGAGAACATAGAACATAGTATATGGCAACTCAATGGAAAAGGACATTTTCATAGGAGGTTAAGTTCACTCACCGCCGAAGATCCTCGGCGCACCGCTTCCTGTGCATATTCCACTTGCAACAGATGTCCATCTGGTGAGAAAATTGTAACGGCGCGATCGTAACGTGCAGACATTTTACTCTAAATGAGATATTACAAACAAATATGAAAATTTCAACGACCAGTGGGCAATGATTACAAAAATTGTAAAAAGTGTTTGTCAGCTTCGTACAAGAGCACTGCCAGCATTCAATTATAAAACGCAAAGATGCCAGACTAAAATATAAAATCATACATAGTTCACAAACAGATGACGCGATCTAATTCCTTCTTACAGTAGTGGACAAAAAAAATATATTACAATTGTAGTGATGAACCCCATAACAATTATGAAAACATTAGTTTATTTATTTATTTATTAGTGAAAATCCTTTACATCAAAAATACTATATAATACCGCATGCTTTTGAAAAGGGGCGTGGAGGGGCATATTCTCTCCTTAAATTCAAAACCTAAATCTGTTGCTAAAGTATTCTATTTTAGCGAAAAGTTGTTGCCGGACAGCTTTAAAAAGAGGTAAAATTTTACAGAAACGTTGAAAGGGTGGGAATAAATTGTTGTGCAAAATTATTTTACTGATTAATAAATCATATGCTAAAGGAGTTTAAAAACAGCAATTTACAAGATAATTTGTAAATAGTGTTAACGAAATTGTATAGGGGTAGTAGAAACTCTTAATTTACATTTTTGCACTCCGCATAAAATCTCTCACAAGAATTTCTCTGAGTTCGATCACTGCATTCTCAAATAAAAATTGCAAATCAATGGCAACACAACTTGCTTAACTCTATTTCCTAAAAATTAACTGTCTACTGTTACTCGTATTAACAATTAATAACTATAGTAATTTCTAGGTTTGGCAAGTAATATCTTCTGTCGAGTTCTGTCTGGCCAACACGAAATCATGTTTTTGTATTGTTGCTCGCGAAGATTCCCGGTTCTTTACAATATGTATTAGATATGTTTTAAACATTTTCTCTGTACATACAGTCTTTACTGACATATTATTAAATTCATTTAGTTTTCTTTCTACTCCATAAATTATAGGATACACTAGAACTTTGTCCTACAATACCTGGCCATTGAATTATGTCCAATGACATTTTTTCTGAAAACTTCAAATATCAGGTAAAATGTTCAATCTAATTTGGGCCTTTCCAAATAAAAAAGGGTATTAAGGGGTTTTTAACCTGTTCTTAGATGTTTTTAAGAATTTCCGGTCAACTGGCCCGCGTCGATTAGAAAAGGATCAGTTTTTTGCTTATAAGTGAAAAGTTAATTCTGCAAGTGCCAGGCGAATTAATTCGATCTTGTGTGAGGAGCATAAAAAAACTAATTGAGATCGTCTGAAAAGTGAAAGAATTGAATAGTTAATATTCATATATCTAAAATATAACAACAGTAAGTAAAAAATATACATATCCTTTGAATTTGTCACAATCGCCAATTGTCGTCGAGAACGCATCACCTCAACCAGGCAGGATCGCAAAATTGTCCAAACAGTTCTCTGGAACAGAAATACTTCAAGTCGGATGGTTTTGAGAGAGGTTCAGGAATCTGGAGTAAATATTTCAGAAAGAACGTTACGACGACGCTTATACGAAAATGGACTTTTTTGCAGACGACCAGCAATAAAGCCAAAACTGGCACCGTGTATCCGAGACTTCGACGCGGAATATTGGAAAAAAGTAAGTTTAAAAAAACATTTTTTTCCTTTGTCAAACAGCACTAGTAAGGAGATGTGAATATTCACACTTTTTTGTGGTTGTGTTTTTCTTCTTACAGATCATCTTCAGCGATGAATGCCGATTGGAACCGGTCACAAAAACAGCAAATTTTGTTCGCAGAAGCGCCTGAGAACGATAGCCTGAAGATTGTGTGCTTCCAAGAGTCAAACACCCCCCCAGTGTTATGGTTTGGGGCTGTATAACCTCAGAGGGACCAGGTCCGCTACATTTTGTTGAGGGAACAATGCGCTCTGTCCAGTATGTGGAGGTGCTGGAAAAGGTGTTGATTCCATATTTAGAAACCCGTAAGTGTCCGAGAAGCGACTACACCTTTATCCAAGATGAAGCTCCATGTCACATAACCAGGATGAGCATGAATTGTCTTAATTCAATGGAAATAATGGTTTTGCCATGGCCTGGCAATTTACCGGACCTTAACCCCATCAAAAATTGTTGGACATACCTCAAATCGGCAGTATACCAGTGGAATAATACCAGCAACAGCTTAAGGAAAACATCGAAGATGTGTAGTATAATGACCAAAATCTTAAGATGAAGATAACACAGTGCCTAGCCAGTATGACTCAACGAATTGCGTCCGTCTTAACAGCAAGAGGAGGAGCCTCGAAATATTAGTTTAAAATAAATATTTTTAACGTAAAAATGTCAAGAAGCCTTTAACAAAAACAAATATGTAAACGTTTTTGAATGCTTTAAAACCGTTTGCTTTTTATTCGCTTTCAAAGTTATAAATATGTAATTTTTATCATCGGTCATAATTCAAAGGCCAGGTACTGTATACAGACAAGCAAATGCAATCCGGACCGTTCCTAACTAAAGTCGTGTAGAAAATTTCACCACACAATGAACGAAGTGGAACCAGTTACAAGTATAATCTCTTAAAATTTCTGCAAATGTTGCATTTGATCTGAAATGCGGCAGAAGTCACGTACGCCATCTATAAAAAAAGTAAAATTTTGATTTCTTATTTGAATTTTTGTCTGAGTGATATTTACCGAATAATGCCAGTTAAAGTGTTGGCACAATGTAGATTTGCATATTGGATGGGCGAACTCGGTCAATAACCACTCCCATCTTACATATTAATATATTTTATATATTTAAAATTATTAATTAATATTTAAAAAGCGGCGCTAATTCAATTTACTTGAATAGGATCCCTCAATGTTTGCTTGTCGAGTGCTGTGAATATTGTAACTTAAATGTAGGGTTGGCAGCCCTTTTTTGTTACATTATTCCATTGCAATGAGCTTCATCGTATTTTTCTTTGGTTTTCAAAGGAATTGGGTGAATTGTCATTGTCCATTTTTCATTTTCTCAGAAAATGTCAGATGTTTTTGACAGTGAGTGTGAGTAGTAAACGTAAATGTAAACGTAAAAGTAAACGACGTCGACGACGACGACGACGACGACGAAGAAAAAAGAATTTTGTTTTCTTTTTTATTTTATACAAAAGAAGAAAATAAAGGTTTTGTGTTTTATTTTTATAATTGGAAAAGTATCTATGGACGTTTGTCGCGCAAATTGATACAAAAATAGAAAATTGCGTAAAAATAAAGACTGTTACGGTGACGGCGAAGAAGGGTGCGTGAAAAATTCTTGAGCTAAAATTGAGACTTGTAGAATTAGTAAACGGTAACAACGGTGACGGCACGGAGACGTAGTCGACAAATGAAACATAGCAGGGAAAGCAAACAAAAATAAAAAACATAACTTGCTTTAAAATCTCAGGAATTCTTAATTTTTGGTAGAAAGTGAAATATATTTGGTGGATTATATAGATTGAGCAGCGGTACACTGAGGAACAAGTAAAAGTGGCTGAAAGTTATGGCATTGGCTCGAAAGTTAACAGCAAAAATATGTAAGTTTGTGCCTCTGTTATGGATATAGCATATAAACCACATAAATGCCGAGGTACACAAGCTCCGATTTAACATCATTTTTCCCTTTTGTCCTCGCAGATGAGATAAAAGCTCATGACGGAAATGTTACCAGTCTTGACCTTGGTGAAACTGGTAGTGTTTTAGTCACTGGTGGTCAGGACCGTAATGTGAATTTATGGGCGATCGGTCGGGAAGAACTTTTCATGGTAAGTTGTACTCTCTGCTAAAATTAGAGTCTTCTATACAATTGGCAACTTTTCAGTCATTAACCGGACATAACAGGCCTATTGATTGTGTACGCTTTGCATATAATGATGATTTCGTCTACTCAGCAGACGATATTGGCATTATTAGACGTTGGGATCTAAACGCGCAGACCATATGCTCCACTTTGAATGGCCATATGAAAAGTGTACGCACCTTAGACTTTAATCCTTCCGGGGAATATGTGGTATCGGGCAGTAATGATACCACCGTTAGGTAAGTTTGAAAACTTAATTATAAGTAATGGAAAAATATGAACAATGTAAACTGCTGGAACGTTAAATGAATTTACTCAATTCAAAGTGGTCTTATTAAACAACTTAGAGCGACTTGTCATACTATTTAGTCATTGAAATATCGTAATTTTTCGCTAACATAACTTATTTATGTAGAAATATTTAAGATTTAAGTATACTTTGTTTCATTATTTTCGAATTCTTTTTGCACTTCAGTGTTGCATTGCATTTCAATGAAGTGCCAAACAAAGCCAAGGCACGTTTATGCGATCGTTATCGCGTAGGAGTTATCTTTGTTTGTTTTTGTGCTGTCAACTGTGGGCAGACACTTTATTTTCGTAGTTATTGAATTCTTCACTTTTTAGTCCAAAAACTAAAGTCAATCACATATCCAATCACGCTCTATTAAAATCTCGTCAATCTGCAATTAGCTACATTGATTATGGTAGAGATTCCAAATATGATATGTATGTATGTATGTACATATGTATATACATACATAATTGTATAGACGAGCCAATTAAAGCCGTTCTATTGCTCTTCATTCTCAAGCTTATATTTTACACGAGAGAAATATTCATATTTTATTGTATTTTCCGTTTGAAACCACAAAAAATATGCAGGTATGGTTTAAGATGTGAGGACAAATTAACTGCTTTTGATCGAAATACATAATATGTGTGAATGTATGCGTACATATTTGAAATTACTCCCTGCCCACGCAGCGAAGGTCTATGCCTTCTCAGCTCAGCCGCTTTTCATTGTGATTAAAATAAGATATTTCGAGCTTTGGCTGTTCGCAAGATTTTGCATACTTGTCGTCCATATGTTTACGAAATTAAATTGAAACCTTGTGACCATATTATTTCCACCAAATATGCGGATGTGTGTTGATATGAATGTAGGGGAAAAAGCGAAGTTAAATTCAGATATTTTTTACGTTTCGGTCAACTATTTAGTTTCACTTGCGCAAACTTTCATCTAAACAAGAAACGACAATTAAGCCTTGATTTTGTGACACTTTAGCTCCGCATCGTTCATTTTTTGTAATCTTGCTCGTTTATGACTGTTGTACTTATGGTTTTCATTTTAATAGTTCACAATTACGTACAATGCAAATGTACGTATGTATGTATGTACACCCCTACAAACAACTTGTTAATAAAACTACCTGGTCGTAATTGCTAATGAGTATAGTTGTAACTGGTTTGAAATAGAAATTAAGGCACTGGTATAAATTACTTCAACTGGCTTCTTTGGTTGCTTTGTAATTTACTTCGAAAGCTGTCTAGTTAGGGATCTTCTTCTTTTCGAGAATAAGGTTGTAAAGCAAGGTAGGCAGGTCAGCCTCGTATTGATATACCTACATATATTTGTATAGATAGATAGATTTTCACATAAGACGCCCGAAATTGTGCTCGACAAGTTTAATTACTTGTAATTCTTGCGAAATCAAGAAATATTTCCAATACTTTTGGCTGGGGAATTGAAATGAGTAACGAATTTTCTAACCCTAGATACTAAAATTAATTCACTTAAAAAACTGAACTTCGTACTAGCCTTTTAGGCATTGTTAGAATACTCAATTGTGTTTAAATTGAAATAATAAGAAAATACACCTTTAATATCCGTAAATACTCATAAAATATTACATTGCCTTAATTTTTATCAACTTGAGAAAATTATATTTTTACAATTTGGCCGAAGTATCCTTCAGATCAACATATCCCCCGGAAATCGCTTCTTTTCCAGTTTCCACGACAGTAGTGGTGAAGTGAATTCGTTTGGCTTCCTTCCACATATCGATCCTAAGTGTTTGGCCGGGTATGACTGGAGCTGAAAACCTAACTTTTACAGCTTTGAAAAGAACTGGATTGTTGCTGGCGTACTGTGCCAAAACCGCTCGTATTGAAAAACCCAATGAACACAAACCATGTAATATGGGTGTGTTGAAACCGGCTACTGCTGCGAAATCTGGATCAATATGTAGTGGATTCAAGTCGCCAGAGAGACGGTATAAGGCGGCTTGATCTTCGGATGTTTTATAGTAGATTGTTGAGTCGGGATTCCGTTTGGGTGCGGGCACAATGGGTATAACACCAGCAATAGGTGATTTCTTTCCTCCAAATTTACCTGCTCCGACAACAAAAATAGAGCTCTGATTTTTTACCAAAAGGCGACCTGTTTTATCATAAGTGTCACTATTTGTAACAACAAGTGCGCCAGATCCTTTGTCCATAACATCAAATACTTTGCCAACAGTGGTGAGGCTACCGCTTGTGGGTAGATCGTCAAATATTTCCAAGTACTGCTCCCCATGTAGAATGTTTGATAGGTGGGCATTTCCAGAAGGTAATGCATTGACTACAAGATTTGATGTCATACTTAGCATGAGAGCCGGCATAACAAAATATGTAGGGATTGCAGAGAATTCAGGATGGTTTTCGTATAGAAATTTAAGATCATTGCTATTTTTAACAGTTGCACCAATACCCAAAGCATAAAGAATTAAGTCCTTGCTGTTGTATTTGAATGTATCTTCAATTCCACCAAGTTTTCCCTCTTTTAAGTTTTCTAGCACTTCCAGCAGATATCCTGATGCCCGAGCGATTTCACATACGGGTTCGGCGTCTGCCATATCTGTGACCTTTGACCAAACACTTTTGACGTATTCTGGCGAGATGGTCTTTTCATCGATGGAAGTACGTAATACAATACCTTTTCCACGAACTATTTGCAATTTAGTCGCCCATCCAGCGGCACTTTCAATGTACGAACCTAAGGAAGTTTAAATTTAATCTTTTGCAAAATTTCTCAACATATTGGATTAAGCATCTTACCATTATTTTCGCACGACTCATGACACAAGTATGCTACAACAGGTGCGATCAAATGTGGTTTCAATTCATTAAAAAGTATATCTGGAAGGATACCCTCAGTCATGCGACTAGCCGCAGTTGGAATAATAACATTGCAATGAATATTATTTTTCTGACCCTCGATAGCCGCAGTATTAGCCAAACCTACGAGCCCCATTTTTGCAGCCGAATAATTGGCTTGACCAAAGTTACCATACATTCCCGAATTTGATGAGGTCATAATGATTCGCCCATAATTTTGCTTTCGCATGTACGGCCAGGCTGCTTGTGTGCACTTGAAGCTTCCTTTTAAGTGAACTGCGTGCACTAAATCCCAATCCTGATCCGTGGTTTTAGCAATGCTGCGATCACGGAGTATACCCGCATTATTCACCAGTATATCGACACGTCCGAAATTCTTAATAGCTGTTTCAATGACCTTTGCACCATCGACTACCGAATTGTAATCGGCCACAGCAGTACCCCCTCGTGCACGAATCTCATCAACTACAACATCTGCGGCACGTTTAGAAGCACCTTCACCTTGAAAACTTCCACCTAAATCGTTGACCACTACTTTTGCACCTCGCGAGCCAAAGAGCAGAGCATATTCGCGTCCCAACCCGGCTCCGGCTCCAGTAACAACCGCAACACGGCCATCGTAACGTAATTGTTCCGACATTTTCCTGTTTTTTGTGTCTGTGGAGTACTTGATGCTTTACTGGTCAGCGATGAAGTGAGCTTGATTTCGGCTTTATTCTAGAAAAATTAAAAATTTACATCTGATTACATATTTTTTGCAAGAAAGTTCAGTGACTTGATACTCAAAATGTTTATGTACCTAGTTTATGATATTGGACTGATTGCTTGCTTTAATCTACCTACATTTGCACAATAAGATACGCCTGATACTGTTTATATGAATGTATTTTCTGTGGGATTTAAAGTCCACTAACACATATAAATGCTAATTATCTGTAAAAAATGGTGCCGTGTTGCTGGTGAGCAAAGTTCGTTTTAATTGTATTGATTTATGTAAATAATAAAATGTGAAGATGTTTCAATACATTATTTTTAACAAAATTCGTGACTTCGAAGTGATAAGATAACTGCATTTTCTAAGGATAATGAAAAATTGCTAGTTCATTGCACGCAATTCACCTTGATGAGTATGTATACGCGTTACCGTTTTACTGCGCTTCTGTGATCTGTAATCAGGTTGGGGCGATAGTTACTGTGCGACTAGAAATCTACCAAAACACAATAATGATAGAACACAAGATTCTTCTATTACACCAATCTTGACACGTATTTTGCGAACCTTTGCTCCACTACAAGCACGGCGTTAAAATCAACAAATATCTGTTTCAATTTTCTCTGTCATGCCTGACGTCTGTTTGATTTTGTTTTCGTTTATTTCTTCATATTGATGGTTTGCGTCTTTGGTTAACATATTTACGCCTTTCAGTAGTGTTGCCAACTTTTGTGTTTCAAAAACCATCTAAACTTGGAAAGAAAAAGCTTTGCCACAATAAGATACCAAAGTAAATAAATTTACACGCAATGTATCATATAACGGAATAAAACAAAATTTATTTGTTCACTACGATTCTGTAAAAAATTAGTGTTTAATATTAAATATCACCAATTAAAACCAAAGTTTATTTCCGCATAATTTTCCAAGATATTTACTTCAAGTGATATTTTCAATTTTGATAAAGGTTTTTATTATCGATTGACAATTAACATCATGCGGTATATTATAATTGCCCCTATAACAATTTTCTCTTTTTAATCCGTAGTAGAAATAATTATTTCTTATTTTTAACTATCTATGAGAAATGTATGTACATTGCATTTGAGTACAGAAAAAAATCGCTAAAAAGTGCGTTAGGCGTTTTATGCTGAAAACAGTGAACACCGCACGGAATCCCTTACCGCAGTCCCTTACCGTGCACAAAAACTCACCCCCGAGAACAACTGCGTTCTTTTAATTACATATTTAATTTCATTTGGTTGGCGCTGTTTAATAATGTCAGTTTAAAGCTGGTTTTTGATGTCTATTATTGACTAAAATATAAACCAGATAACTCCAGAAAGGTAAGAGGTATTTTCCGACTTCTTCTTCTTCTTAATTGGCGCGATAACCGCTTACGCGATTTTGGCCGAGCTTAACAAAGCGCGCCAGTCGTTTCTTTCCCGTGCTAACCGGCGCCAATTGGACACACCAAGTGAAGCCAAGTCCTTCTCCACTTGATCTTTCCAACGCAGAGGAGGCCTTCCTCTTCCTCTGCTACCACCAGCTGGTACCGCATCGAATACTTTCAAAGCCGGAGCGTTTGTATCCATTCGGACGACATGACCCAGCCAACGAAGCCGCTGGATCTTTATTCGCTGGGCTATGTCTATGTCGCCGTAAAGCTCATACAGCTCATCGTTCCATCGTCTGCGATATTCGCCGTTGCCAACGTGCAAAGGTCCAAAAATCTTACGCAGAATCTTTCTCTCGAACACTCCAAGCGTCGCCTCATCGGATGTTGTCATCGTCCAAGCTTCTGCGCCATACGTTAGGACGGGCATGATGAGAGTCTTGTAGAGTGTTAGTTTTGTTCGTCGAGAGAGGACTTTACTGCTCAGTTGCCTACTTAGTCCAAAGTAGCACTTGTTGGCAAGAGAGATTCTACGTTGGATTTCAAGGCTGACATTGTTATCGGTGTTAGTGCTGGTTCCTAAATAAACGAAGTCTTTTACAACCTCGAAATTATAACTGTCTACAGTGACGTGGGTGCCGATACGCGAGTGCGCCGACTGTTTGTTTGAAGACAGGAGGTACTTCGTTTTGTCCTCGTTCACCACCAAACCCATTCGCTTTGCCTCTTTATCCAGTTTGGAGAAGGCAGAACTAACAGCGCGGTTGTTAAGGCCGATGATATCAATATCATCGGCATACGCCAACAATTGTACGCTCTTATAAAAAATTGTGCCTGAGCGATTAAGTTCTGCGGCTCGTACGATGCTCTCCAACATCAGGTTAAAGAAGTCACACGACAGCGAGTCACCCTGTCTGAAACCTTGTTTGGTATCAAACGGCTCGGAGAGGTCCTTCCCAATTCTGACGGCGCTGCTGGTGTTGAGCAACGTCATCTTACATAGCCGTATTAGTTATGCGGGGATACCAAATTCAGACATCGCGGCATACAGGTAACTCCTTTCCGTACTGTCGAAAGCAGCTTTGAAATCGACGAAAAGATGGTGTGTGTCGATTCTTCTTTCATGGGTCTTTTCCAAGATTTGGCGTATTGTGAATATTTGGTCGATGGTAGACTTTCCAGGTCTGAAGCCACACTGATAAGGTCCAATCAGTTGGTTGACGGTGGGCTTCAGCCTTTCACACAATACGCTCGCTAGAACCTTATAGGCGATATTTAGAAGACTAATCCCGCGGTAATTGGCACAAATTGTGGGATCGCCCTTCTTATGGATTGGGCAGAGCACACTTAAATTCCAATCGGCAGGCATGCTTTCATCCGACCATATTTTGCATAGGAGCTGATGCATGCACCTTACCAGCTCCTCGCCGCCATGTTTGAATAGCTCAGCCGGCAGTCCGTCGGCGCCCGCGGCTTTGTTCTTTAGCCGTGATATTGCTATTCTCACCTCGTCATGATCGGGTAACGGAACGATAATTCCGTCGTCAACGATTAGGGTATCGGGATCTTAACATTCTCTATGACATGCGCAGCTGTCACTGTTTAACAGGTTCGAGAAGTGTTCCCTCCATAATTTAAGATTGCTCTGTACGTCAGTCACCAGATCGCCGTCTTTGTTCTTACAGGAAAACGCCCCGGTCTTAAAACCTTCTGTAAGCCGCCGAACTTTCTGATAGAATTTTCGGGCGTTGTTCCTATTGGCCAGCATCTCAAGCTCCTCGCACTCACGTATTTCGGCCTCTCGTTTCTTCTGTCGGATAATACGTCTCTCTTCCTTTTTCAGCTCTCTGTAGCGATCCCACATGGCTCGCGTTGCGCCCGATCGCAGCGTGGCTCTATAGGCGGCATCTTTTCTTTCGGCGGCAGCATGACATTCCTCGTCGTACCAATTGTTTTTTCGGGCTCGCCGGAATCCGATTTCTTCTTCGGCGGCGGTACGTAGGGAACGAGAAATGTTGCTCCATTGCTCGCGCATGCCGGTGTGTTGGGCAGTGCTCTCCGAGAGCAGCAGTGAGAGTCGAGTGGCGAATCTTCTGGCTGTCTGTTGTGATTGCAGCTTTTCGATGTCGAACATTCTTTGCGTAGGTAGATGTACGTTTTTTGCTGCACAGAGGCGTGTGCGCAGTTTGGCTGCAACAAGGTAGTGATCCGAGTCGATGTTGGGTCCTCGGATCGTACGTACATCTAATACACTAGAAGTGTGTCTTCCATCTATCACAACATGATCGATCTGGTTTCGCGTTTTTCGATCAGGAGACAGCCAGGTAGCTTAGTGTATCTTTTTATGCTGGAATCTGGTGCTGCAGACTACCATGTTTCGGGCCCCGGCGAAGTCAATCAGCCTCTGTCCGTTACCGGATGTTTCGTTGTGCAGGCTGAATTTTCCGACTGTGGGACCAAAAATTTCCTCCTTGCCCACCCTGGCGTTGAAGTCGCCAAGCACGATTTTTATGTCGTGGCGGGGGCAGCGCTCATAGGAACGTTCCAAGCGCTCATAAAAGGAATCCTTGGTCGCATCGTCCTTCTCTTCCGTCGGGGCGTGGGCGCAAATTAGCGAGATGTTAAAGAATCGCGCTTTGATGCGGATTATTGCAAGACGCTCGTCCACCGGAGTGAACGACAGTACTTGGCGACGAAGTCTCTCTCCCACAACAAATCCGACACCGAATTTGCGCTCCTTTACATGGCAGCTGTAGTAGACGTCGCAAGGTCCTATGTTTTTCTTACCTTGCCCCGTCCATCGCATCTCTTGGATGGCAGTGATGTCAGCCTTTACTCTCACGAGGACATCAACCAGCCGGGCAGAGACACCTTCCCCATTAAGGGACCGGACATTCCAGGTGCATGCTCTCAAATCGTATTCCTTATTTCGTTTGCAGGGGTCGTCATCAGTGTTGGAAGTTCTCATCCGAGGCTTTGTTGCTGTTTTCATTCGGGGGCTTTTTAAGTGGCGGGTCCCAAGCCCAGCGCACAACCAGCTATGCTGGGATGCTTCGCCTTCTCACGTTAGCTCACTCCCGAACGGGTGTTCGGAAGCTAACCAGAGGATACGTGGGCTAATCCCGGACGTTGTGAGCTGCTTGAACCATATGTAGAAGAATCGTCCTGGCCACTCCCAAGTGAATGGCGATCAGTAACTTTCCCCACTTGCGTGGACTTCTACACATGGAACCATCCTCCGACTAGTCTCTTTTAATTAATTGATTTCAAAAAATTTCAGAAAAGACCGAAATTGTTAGTACACATATCGCAAAAAATGAGATACAATTTACGAGGTTTTATTAGCCGTCTAATGTTTACGTTGCTTGATACACGCTGGAGAAATATTTTTGAAATTGCCAATCTCCGAGAATGTTTATAGGTGAAAACAATTCAGGGATGTCGCAAACATCAGACCGTTAACCGGTTCTCAGCGAATTTGAAGGAATCAGCTGATTGGCTGGGGTAATCGGGGTCATGACAGTAGAGTTATATATAAATAGGAAAGTCAAAAACATACATGACGTAATAATGTTTCTGTCAGAAAGCTTTTTGCCCCCAGTATTTGCTTAAGGGGTTACATAGGTTTCGTCCGGCAAAAAGAGGCCTATTTTCAATATTTTTATGTAAAAAAATATTTATTTAATTCAAACTTTTTTCTGTGTTATAGATACATATTTAAAGAATAATTTCTGAAATTAAAAAAAAAAAAAAAAATTGAAGCTCCTCCATTGTGACGTCATTTCCGGTGACCCCTCGAAAAAAAGGTGCGTCCGCGTTATCAGCATAACTCCTGACAGGATCATCAAAAATGAAAAAAAAACAAAAATAAGTGTTTTATTTAAGACCATAAACTCATGCTTGAACGAAGGAAAAAAAAAGTAAAAATTGGAATTTCGGCAGACATTTTTCCAAAAAAATGAAAATTTCGGTGAAATTTGCTTGACATTTTGTTTTTATTTTAAATATGTAGTTGTAAATGAAAAACAAAAATCCTCCGTCCAAGCACGAGTAAATTGTATCTCGAACACCTGTGTAAAATTTCATCAAGATAGGTTGAGAACATTTGACAACCGACTTTGCAAACACGGTTCCGAGAAAAACGCGTTTAAAGTTTTGAATAACAATAAAAGTGGCTTGGAGCGCACACCTTCCAAAGGCTGTTTTCCGAAACTACATATTATTCGGATCGACTTGAAAATTTAGGATAATATTCTTGAGATGTTGTAGAAATTTATAAGCCAAAAAAAAAAAAATCGATTTTTTGAACCCATGAAACCGATGTAACCCCTTAATGGAATTATGTTAAAGTAGAGTTATCACATAAGATGTAGTACGAATTCAATAAAAATAAAAATAATGATATCGAATTTAGGATTGAAAACATTTTGCAAAATAAGTCGACAAAAGCCTCCTTTAATTGGTTGTTTTTATAAAAAATTTCAGACTGTGGGATGTCAGAAACCAAAATAGATGTATTAAGATTTACCGAGGCCATATCGCTCAGGT
Organism: Anastrepha ludens; assembly: GCF_028408465.1. Lineage (NCBI taxonomy): Eukaryota > Metazoa > Arthropoda > Insecta > Diptera > Tephritidae > Anastrepha > Anastrepha ludens. The sequence goes on along the minus strand of NC_071499.1, from coordinate 2,072,569 downwards.
CAATTCAGTAAAGTTCTCGCCGGATGGATTGTGGATTGCATCTGCTGGTACAGAAGGGTCTGTAATAATCTGGGATATACGTAAAAGCAAACAAATCATGGATTTCAGTGAGCAGCCGCCAGCAGCCGCTATTACTTGTATCCAATTTCATCCCTTTGAGTTCCTATTAGCCGTTGGACGCGTTGATGGGACCGTTTGCATATACGATTTGGAGAGTCAATTGCGTATATCTCAGACCGAGAGCGAGAGCCAATTTTATGGCCATCCAATAAAATGCATTACATTCAGGTAAATTGCGAAATCAACGAAATTCCATTTGCTCTTTGCTTACAAAACGAAACTTGCAGTGAGAACGGGGAGTGTCTATTTGTGGGTACCGCAGCAGGTATTTCTGTGATTGGCTGGGAACCAGATCGCGAGTTTGACCATATAATATCCACTTGGACTGCATTGGGTGATATGAAAGTTGTTAATCGAAAATTGGTATGTCATTAAGATGGGGAATGTACTGTTGATATCCTATTATCTTAATTTTTATTTTATAGATCTGTGGTTCTTATGAACAAAGCATTGTTTCTATAAATGCACTTAGTATTGACCGAGTATTTCCATTTTACAATCCATCCAATACCACACCCGCCGCTTTCAGCCATAATTCGACTACACGAAAGAGCTTTTCGCGTGGCAGCCAGAAGTTGAGGCTTTCTATCACAGGTCCAAAGGCGTCTCGGCTGGTCGAGGAAAATGAGGATAACAGGAGTCCTAGTCTGGACGGCCATTCATCGCCGAATTTAAGTCTTGAATTGGTGGACGAATCTTTGTTGGACACTACTTCTCCGCCCCAGGCGCCGGCGTCAGCTATTTCATCATTAAATGGCATGAGTAGTAATAGTGTAAATAGCAATACATTAAACTTTGACGCGTCGTATAGGGGAATGACTCATCTGACGCATAAATCTAATACTTCTCCACCCTACAATTTTCCGTCGATTGCCTCGAGTACAGGGTATAGTTCATTTAGTGGCAACGGCATTTGCTCGCTAAATTTTGACGGGCCCAGCTCATTAAAAATGCCAGGAGAACGTGATATTTACCTCCACATGCCGATGACCAACTCATTTGCTAATGAGATTGAATATAATTTAAATGAAAGTAATCCGCCCGTCATATCAAATTATGACCATACAGAGATGGTTGAAGATTTTCCTGTAAACCAAAACAATCATCAACAGCCCAACGGACCAAATTCGGTAAGCTCAACAACAGCGACAATGGGACCAGCTCAGCAAATTCCAGCATTTAAAGGTTCGAAATCTAAAACAACAACGAGTGCACAAAAGCGCACCACTCATATAGCCATTTCAACGAGTGGTAAATCCCACACAAACTCTTCCCACCAGCAGCGCAGCAAGTTGTCCCAGGTGTCCTCGGTAAGCTCTACAGAGCTGCATAAACTGGACGACAATATGCCACTGAAAAAGTCAGCTTCGTCCCATTTTGTAAACAAGACAAAACGCGTGAATGACACACAGTCCAATCTTAACAAAGAAAACGCACGAAATAAGAATATAAGTGTGCAAATCTATGCCAAGCCACCGACACGCTCGCGTACTACATTGGAACTGCGGTCGCCGCAACGACAAGTTGCTGCTGCTCAGAGGCAAGCAAATGTAAGTTTATTGAAACAAAACTTTGGATATTTTACTTATGGTATTTATTGTAGAGATTCTCAAGTTACAATGCGGATGGCAGCACTATCACTAATGTAAGATTTTGTGGAAGGCTCTATTGCAGGCTATTAAAGAATTATATATTTTATTTATTTTGTAGATACCAGTTAACTATCGGCCGGATCCTACATTACTGACACAACCGAACATGAACCAAAAGAGTTTTGGCAATCGACAAAATATCGACGACAGTTTGGAGATACAAATGCTACTGGCGTCACATGAGCAAATCTACCAAGAGCTGAGCAACAGGCATGCCACATTGCAACTAATACGCAGCTCTACAAGGTACTAGAAGATGCATTACAATTAACTAAAAAATGCCTGTGCCACAATCACGAGGATCGGTGGCCAAGCACTCAAATTAATTTTATGCGCTTTATTTGGAAAATAATCAATAAATTTGTTATTTTACAGATCTCATGATATCATCGGCGCTTTGAAACAAGCTATAAAGACGGGTCGAACTGTGTTTGTTGATCTCTTAGGTGCGATAATGGAGAAAACGTAAGTAAAGACAGATAATCGACCCAAAGACTGTACTAATCCACTTATAATGGCTGCAGGTCGTCGTGGAATTTGGATTTGTGTCTTTTATTACTACCGGAGATCTATGAACTCTTGCAGAGCCCACACAAATTGTAAGTACAATGACAGAAATGGCCCTTCAAAGAATTTCAATATCCCGTATCTTTATTGCCTAGCCACTACACACGGGGTTGCGACACGCTCAGAGTGATCCTTTCGAACTTCTTGCCAATTATTCAAGACAACATTGATCCTTGGTCAAATATTCTAGGCGTAGATGTTTCGCGCGAGGAACGCCACCGTAAATGTATCGAATGCCAGCACTGGTTGCTCCAGATACGCAGCCTACCAGAAAGCAGCCATTTTGGTAGCACGTTGTCCCAGTTACAAAACATGATTGTCAATATTTAATGCAATCCTCTTGTGTGAAATAATTCAAGTATGCTTTGTGCCCATGTTTATGTTTCATTATTTGTTTATGGCTTCGATATTGTTAATAATTTATTGTTATGTTCGTAAAATGTAAAACAACTAGTATACATATACACGCTTCTATGTTTCAAAGTGGTCAACTAACTGTATTTTAAGTTGCATGTATGTATTTATTATTCAATGCGTTTTGTTCACCGTAGAAACACTGTTAAAAATATAACAGCACAGCGTAAATATATCGAAGAGTGTTACATCATACCATGCAGATTCTTAATATTAAGATAACGCATTTGTAATATCAAATAAACCATACACATTTTAGTTAGTAGAGGAAACACCAATTCCGAGTTTCGATTATTGAGACGGTTTTGGGATTAACGACTTTTAAAACTACTCTGGAAGTGAATTGGTTCCTCTAAATTACCGAATATATGTATTCATATTTATTTTTTTTATATGAAATTAAGATTATAATTTTTGTACAGCCTAAAAAAAATGTGATGAATGTTGGTCGAACTAAATTTGTATGTGAAGAAGCATAGATTCCATAATGCAGCTTCATATTTAAAAAGTTATGTTTTTAGGCAAGCTAAAAACTTCTCTTCAATATTAATTAGAATTTCGAAATGAAGATTGAAAAGATATGTACTTAAAATATATACATTTATACATATAAATTAACCAAATTTTTCGAACATTCCCCAATTATTTAAAAAATAATTGAAAAAAGTCCGAATGTTTCTCTTGTTTTAAGCTTCAACGTCTCCTCCTTCAAGTAAGATCCATTCGTTATTGGAAAGTGCCTTTTTAGGAGTTATGAAAGTGCACTGGAATCGTGAGTAGAATAGGATGAATGATGTCCATTTTGGAAAGTGAAAAACAATGTAATTGTAATAGTAATTTTATATGCGACTGTAATCTTAAACGAGAAATGTTTTTAATGTTCAATGTACATATACATACATATGTACATACATGTAAATGAGCATACAGATGTATTTATGCATGCAATTAAGGCACATGTATGTGCATGCGCAACGGATATACATACATACGATTATAATTAGATTGATAGCAATTAAAAGTCCTTCCATGAAAAAAAAAATCAGCAGCTGAGCGTATTGAAGCTTAAATTACGACAATGAACAATTGTTTTTGTACTCTAGCTTTAAAGTATAACTTACGTGTAGGTGTGTAAGTATATATGTATGTAGTAATAAAGTAGTCATCGAACTTTGAAATTATTTTTATACAAACGATATATGTACACACACACACATACACATATGTATGTATGTAGACTCATTAAACGAAGAATTCGCTATGTATTTGCACACATCCATAAACACATATCAACAACTAGAAACTATCTATTGGAAGTTTTCAAAATCGCACCACTCAATTGAATTTCCCGATTTCCCGTCATATAATGCCCGCAAAAACATACATACATACATGCATACATACATAATTAAATAAAAATTTGCATATTCTCAATAACACTAACATACAGATTACGAGTACTATCCAAATAATCTGCCTAAGCTTAAGGATGTGCTTCTTTCTCACTCCCTTGTACCCTTAGTATTCACTTATACACACATACATACATAGTTATATACATATTTATATAAGTTATACTAGTCCATCACTAAAAAATCCATTCAAAATGCAAACAACTCGCAAGCAATAAAGTATAATCTAATCGATAGATAAAATAATTCTTTAACAAAGTTCAAAACTATTAAACTCATTTACATAAATATGTATAAGGAAAATAATATTTTGCATTTTAATTTCGCCAGGCTATCATTTGCCTTTTAACTACCGATTTTTTACGTTTAACTAAACCATAAGTTCAGCTACAGCAAACTTACATACAAACACAGGTTCAAATGATATGAAATATGTATGTAGTGGATAACACCAATACTAATACACATTTATTTAAGCGCACTTGGACAAGCTCGAGAAATTAATTCAAATTCATAAATAAGGCCTCTTCTTTTCGCCAATCGTTTCCAAGTAGCGAATAGATGAAACAACTGGTATAAATTAACGCATATTGGCAACGCGGGAATGAAGCTACCTAAAATTACATTTGTTTGTAAAATAGGCGAATCTTGTGCGATAACTGTGTTTTTGCCGTCGCATGCAAATTTTTCGTCAAGTGTGTCGAGCAGAGAGATTGCGAACAGAGAAGTGGCGGATAGAAGAGGCCTATACATACATATATGCGTTTTAATATTCAAAAAGAGAATTAATAGTGACGCCAAGCAAATTGTTTTACTAATTTTAAACGCATCTAAGTTAATTTACGTATAAGAAAACGGTTTAATTAAAATAAATATGTAAATTTTTTTAATTAATTATAACTTACAAATTCTATTTGCAAGAAAATAAAAAAACACGTTTTTTAAATCAGAGCTTTTGTTTAAATATTACAATATATGAAGTTGCGGACATCAAAATGTGAACAGCAAAAAAAAAAATATTACAGTTTCTGCATCATTACTATTGTTGGGTGTTTTTTGAGAGCTTGAGAACTTCAAATGATAATATAAAACATAAATATTGTTGGAATGAATCTTTTTATTGTAATCTGGTAGATCAATGAAAAGGCATACCAAATTGCAAAATAAGCAGAAGATAATGGCACTACCATCGAAGTTGAATAACTGTCGAAGAAGCTTTGAGAATAATTCGCAGTAACATTTTCTGTGAATGGTGCGATGGATTTCTGTCATCTGCAAGTAAGCAACCTAGTTTTTTTGCACAAATTTTCACAAAGTTACCAGTAAATACCTAGTTCAAAAATTTCTGAAGATATATAACTTAAAAATAAAATAAATGTTGGTTGGCTATGTTTACGATGTCAGTTATTTGCACGTGATTCCTGCCACCGATTCAGGGCTATGTAACCTCTTATACACAGCAAGTGTTTCATTGTGGCAGACTTAACGAAATAATAAACTAACTTTTAGATTAGATTAGATTTGTGGGGGGTTGCACAAGTCCAAGCACTCAGTCAGTAGACCATTGTACTACACCCGGATAGATTTCAGTAGAAAGAATAGAGATAGGAAAGATAAAGGGTGGGTGGTAAGACGGATAAATTAGTTTGAGGTCACTCTTCCACAAATCTCTTGGATTAATTGATGAATTTTAAGAGATCCGGAAGAGGAAGAGTATGAACTTTATCCATACTCAGTATATCGCAACCCAATATCCTAAGTATGATTCTGGAAAATGCAGGACAGCTACAGAGAAAATGCTCTGCAGTGTCGTCATTCTCAAGACAGGATAAGCATATCGGGCTGTCTACGACCCCCATGGTAGCCAGAAGCTGACCACAGACATTGTGCCCTGTGATTACACCCACCAGTACGCTCAGGTCCTTTCTGCTGAGTTTTAGGAAAAAGGTCGCTATTTTCCTGTTTGGTTCTTTCACAAAGCACTTGGCTAATTTGCATGAGTTCAACTCAGACCAACGTCCTCTATGGGTAGACCTTATGAAGTCGTCGATCCATAGTTGAATCGATGTGGAATAGTAGAAACGGTTCAGGGCCTAGTGGCATACTTGTAGAGCCTTCATTTGCCACTTTATCAGATAACTCGTTCCCTGTAATACCACAATGTCCAGGCCCCAAATTAGACTAACTTTGTTCTGTTTTGCAACACTGTTCAATTTTGTCTTACAGTCACCGACTAGCTTCGAAGAGCAGCATGGGTTAGCATGGGCTTTCAGTGCAGCTTGACTGTCACTACAAATTCCAATACTGTTGCCCCACCACTTTTTCTCAATTAGCCAGTACGCCACATTCAAGATGGCATAGACTTCCGTAAGGAATACCGTGGCCATCTATCCTGTGGCATAGGAGTACTTAGTGTCTTCGTCTAAGTACCATCCATATCCGCTTCCATCACTGGTTTTAGATCCGTTGGTGTAGAAAGTGTGCTAATATCCCGTTAATAGGATCTCTGGACTTAGCCATTGATCTCTATCTGGGATCAAAACGTCATACTTCCTACCGAAGCTTACGACAGGCACCCGATTGTCCACTGGCATCGAGAACAGTGTGCACCGCTCCGACAACTGGTGGTATATCTGACAGTGGCCAGTGCTTACTTCATTTCCCCAGACTCCGTTTAACTTGAGCCTGTACGCCGTCGTCATTGCTTCCATCGAATTTGAAGATCTAGAGGTTGAGAATGGCATTAAGGGCATCACCAGATGTCGTACTCATGACACCTGAGTATCCAAGCACACACTTCTCTGTAGCCTGTTTAGGGGTTTTACTCTGGAACTAACCATTGTGGCTTTCCACCATACTACAGAGGCGTATCTAATAAGGGGTCTAATCAGGGTGAAGTACAGCCAGTGTACTATCGCCGGTCGTAGACCCCATGTCTTGCCAAAGGTTCTCTTACACTGCCAGAAGACTTTGAGTGTTCGAGCGACCTTCTGCTCGACGAGTTTCTTCTAACTAAAACTTAATAAATATAAATTATTCGATAACTATAAAGACCTTAAATTGGTTTTATTAAAGAAGCTAGCATTGCGTTTTAACATTGCCTTATTCATCAGTAATCTCACAAGCCGTTGAATGGCCTAGGGTTTTGTGGATTTTGATCCCGCTATTTAAAAAAAATAATAGGGTAGATAATTTCATGGCATGTATTTTTAGAATACGATATCCGGCATATTCCGGTTCATTCGATCAGTCCAATTTTCGACCAGTATTTCCAATAAATATGGGCCAACAGATATAACGTCAATGGTGGCTTGAATATTACAATAACTCAACTGTTAAGAGTGCTGTGTGGCAAGTTGCGCCGTCTTGTTGAACCAAATTTCGACGTTGATTAGCTCAACAATTTTTGGAAAGACAAATTCAGTCAGCATGGATCGATAGCGCTCGACATTCGCTTTAACGGCAGCTCCTTCTTCATTTCGAAAGAAATAAGGACCGACGACGCCGCCAGTGCTCTATGAACTTTGTGAATAGATTTATTTTCTTCAAAGTAAATTTTCACAATTTGGAAGCGTTGTTCTGGTTTCGATTCATGATGACTTACCAAATCTTACTGAACAGAAATGTCAACACAGTTTGCCATTTTCAGCTGTCAAATCATAGTTATCGATATCGATAGTTCTCAGGCAGCTAAAAAGCACCCGATACATGCGAATGTTTTGATAATATTTTTAAAGGGGGGTTCAAAATAAATATTAAATCGAGATAGAAATCCGCTTACACGAGTACTTGTACAATGCATTTTGGGGTTTCAATAGAATAGAATAGGTACTATATTTATAGTACATAACAGTACCCCTACAATAGTAAAAACCCTACAAAAAATACATATCATAGAAAATTAGTGATAGCGTTATATTTTCTGAACAAATTTTTTTGTTAAATATTTTATCGAAGCCCCTTTTACTTTATTGTTGGCTTTGACGTACCCGGCATTGCATTAACAACATTTCGTTACACCAACTTCTTTCAGGACCAGCTCCACATCAAGAATAGAACTAGTATATAACGGCACTGAAATAAGGGTGGTCCGAAAATAGGCCGCAGAATTTGCTGGTGTTTATTGCTCTAAGCTTTATGACAGCTGAACAACACTGTTATAAGAAGGAAAACACCAACGAACCATTCGCCTACTACATTATCCAACGATATATTATGTTCGCCGGTTCTTCTCCATACGTACGGCTTATCACCAAATCCAAGAAGATAAAATTTCGGCTCATTTTCGGTGAAAATAACTTTTCTACAATCCATTTGAGCTCAATTTTAATGTTGTTTGCCCTATTCATGAAGTTTTTGATGCATTTTCATTGCCAATAGTGTTTTTCTTGCAGGACGCCAAGTGGTTCCACTAGCATGTTGAGGTCTACGATACATGGTCCTCGAACAAATTTCAATGTTGTTGTTTTCTATGAACTCTTCTATTGCCGCTTCGGCAGTTTTAAATTTACATGGCAAATTAATGCCTTCAATACAGCGATGCTAACTTGTGCTTCTTTTTTGATTCGTCCTAGGCCGATTCTGTGTGCTTTGAATCAACCTTTTTGCTTTGAAAATGGTTCAAGTGAATGCAGAAGTGTAGTGGCATTTAAGAGGAGAATATCTTGAAAAACAACAATACCATTTTCATTATTATTTTACATTTATTATATTAGGTTGGGGAATAAGTCCGTTTTTATATTTTCTTTTATTTTACAACGATTTGTTTGCTGTTTGGCATGAATACTTACCATTCGATAGAACTCTTTCTGCTCTATAAAATTATGTTAATACCCAGAAGGCAAAAATCAACATTTTTCATCGAGGTCAAAAAGCTGCTGAAACAGCCCGGGACATTTGCGACGTATACGGAGAAGGTGTCATAGGCGAGTCTACAGCACGAACATGGTTTGCAAAGTTCAAAAATGGCGACTTTGATGTCTATGACACGTCCCGCAGCGGAAGGCCTTCTGAATTCTAATCCTTCATCCAAAGATTATCATATTATGTCTTTGTTGAGATTAGGAGAGCAAGGAAGACTGGGAAATGCTCGAAAAGAGTGCTCGGTCCAGCCTAAACCACGCGAATGACGCTATTCGACTGAAAATATTGATCGACATGATCAAACCATACACCTTCACCACAATGCCAGGCCCCATGTTGCACAAGTCGTCAAAGCCGCACTCCAAGAGCTCGAGTGGGAGGTCCTTCAGCATTCCCCGTATTTTCCCGTGCACTCACACGCCATTTTCCGGACCTTGCACCCACCGATTTTCATCTTTTCCACTCCCTGTCAAACCATATGAAAAGCGTTACCTTCGATAACAAAGATGCCTTTAAAAAGTTGCTCAACAAATTCTTTGACACTGGACCAGACGATTTTATTCGGAACGGCATCAACAAATTGGTCGAGAGGAGGGAAGTGGTTGTAAACAGCAATGGCGAATATATAATTGATTGATTTATGGACAATTTACTGGTAAAAACGCTACGAATTTATTCCCCGACCCAATAAAAGAGGGTTCCCTCGTGAATAATGTGTTTTCACTTGGATATGCCTTAGTCGTTTTTGTCACATCTTCACCTGAGTGTTATCGGAATGCTAACAAGATAATGTGGAGTGGAAACTCTAACTCTAAACCAAGGCGAATTTATTACAGGTGACAGCAAACACATATAAGTAAAACCCTACATGTATTTGTTGTTGCGTTTGGTGTAAGCATCATGTCAAAATCAGCAAGCAAATGTAAACATACGAATGTAAACATACCAATACATACAAACAAAGCATATCATTTTGACGTAAGCCATACCTACGGTGAAAAATTCAGCTGGGTGAATGCTGTCACCTTATTAAATCCACCTTGCTCTAAACCCTAAGAAGTGAAGAAAGCTGGCAATGACTAGAACGACGTTGCGAGAAACGATGCGAGAAACTTGTGAAGAAACGACTAAAATAGTTAAGACCAAGACGGCGGAAAAGACGTTTAAATTTTTTAAAAGACGTTATAAGAACTTACGTAACAATCTGGAATTTAATTTTTATTTAATTTAGTTTAATGTAATATTGATAAATGAATAAAATAATAATAAATTCAAAAAAATCGTGTGAATAAAAATTCGTGTAAAAAGAGAATTAGGTGTATGTCGCACAGTTTCATTTGTTCCACCCCAATTTGTCGGAACTGAAGGTTGTGCTTAACGTCATTCTTCATAGCCGAATAAGTTTGGTGGGGATACAAAAATTTGACGGGGTGTCGTATAGTCAGCTTCCGATTATGGGACAGTGGTCCGTGTCGATTTGTTTACCCGGGACCTTCTCCAGAATTTCCTCCTGGTTTCATAATCAACTCCAGACATCAAAAAGCGAATGATTCAAAATGTTTTTCTAACTGTGGTTGTTCCTCGGTTTGCATTGACAAGCTCGCGAGTATATTATTTTCGTCATGGAAAAGCTTCTCACCCTTTGGGGAAGGTGCGCCACATTGGAGAGGAGAGGAGAAGAGAGAAAAGGTAAAAATTCTAAAATGGGTGTCGTGGCTCCGAAAAATAATTGTTTGCTCGCTAGAATAAATTCTTTTGAATCGCTTATTGTATTCGATTTGGAGAATTTCTACTTTTATTGATATATTTCTCTTTCTCTATTCGAGGAACTGCCCAATTCTGCTCTGTGGATAGCTTGTCTGAAACCATACAATATTTTTTCATCAGTCAGTTGCCGCTGAATTGTTCTTGAAAGTCATTTCGTCATTAAACTTGTTTATACAGAAAAGGCAGATTTTAGAGACCTCCCTAGAACGAATGCAGCGTGAGGCGACCTGATGTGTGTGCACTCACACGCTCACATGAAATATCGTAATTTAGAATAACAACGGCGTTGGAAGAATATGAAAGCAAAATAAAAGAGCCAGACGCTACTTAAGGGGTCACAAGCTAATCACCCTAAATGCAGGTGAACAGTTGTGAAGAAGAATAAGTTGGTAAATAGTTTGATGGAGGAACTGGTTCGTACTTGAAATTATAGTAAAAATGCGGTAATTACACGAAAGCACACAATCACACACACTCACATGGGCTGCGTGCACTTGGCATGGGAAAAGAAAAGCTCGTAAACGAAGCGTTTTTAATCATATTTAAAAATTGGGCCGTCTTTCTTTTATGAACCACAAGATCGCGTTGACAGAAACTTGACGTTGGGTAGCTAAGAGTTGAGCGACATCCGCAATCCGGTGCACTTCGCGAACGTGACATAAGACAACGAATATTTGTAGATAACACCCGGGATAGCAAAGAAATGAATAAATAAAAAAATAAAAAAATAATTATTGGCGCTGTGTTTTTATTTTAATAGATGGGCATAAAGACGAGTTTTCACATACGTAACGGTTGTTTTAATGCTATGGTTTCAAAAGTGCAAGTATTAGCAGTCGTTGTTGTTGTATCTATTCACATTTCGTTAACAATGTGCTTGCGCGAGTATTACAAATCTCCTATTGCCACAGTGAAACTTCATTATAGGGGATTCCCGGGCTCAGTACAAGACATTCTTCCGTTCTCGGTAATACAGCGAATACAGAATGCACAAAATGCGCGCGTCGCTCACCAAATGCCTTCAAAAGATGTGCAATATGAAACAGCCCTAAACGGTGAAAAGCACTCGCAATGGCAACCGGTCGATTTTAAGCGGAACAAAGGCACATCCGTTTATTCAACTCATAACAAGTCCATGAATTCCAACCATCATAACTCAAGTGAAGCAGTAACTAATTCGACCAGCCGTAGACTACAACTACGTTCGGAGCGCTCCCAGAAGAATATCCGGCATTTCAAATTGTATGATGAAGATGGAGAACATTTGTTAGATTTGAAAGTAGACAATAACAAACGGCGTGACATTGAGAAACTCGGACTCGATACTTGGAAACCCACTGCAATCGCATTAACGGCAATGGAGGACTCAACAATGGCGCCTGCGAAACGTAGGCGGCAAACCGTATTGCGACCGGTGCAATCAAGTGAAAACGTAAAGCGAGTTCGCCACTACTGGTTGGATATCTGAGAGTGATGCGCTGATTAAATTGACCTCGGCAGTGACGCTTTCTATTCTTACATACATACATACATATGTATATAGTATATACTATATACACATCTACATACACACATTGTGCGCATTTGAATAAATGATAAATGACGAAATTCAAGTAAAATGAAATGAGTTTTTTTCTAATTTAAACCCTTCGATTTTGGGTTTTTCTCCGCTGACGTTTTCATGCAGTTCCACAAATAAAATTAAATATAATTATATAAAAAGCTTTGTGTAATTAAAAATTTATTCTTAAAAGGAATAGCTTACATGTCCACGTACATTCTACAATGTTTATTAAAATTAATTCAATCAGTTCAGTTGCGAGTTTTTGATTCCAACAACAAGTGTATTAAAAATGAAGTGAAGCTCTTGGGCCACTTGAGCATCCGAGTTGGCTTCTTTCGTTAAATCAACCGGTCAACAGAAGTGGTAACGATTAAACGCCTACGGCCTCCTAATGGAACATTTTAATTAGGTTTCCTTTCTAGCGGCTGCTACCAGTTCCACTCCATCCTCAATATCCATGATGACCGTGACCGTGATGTCTTTCGTAACCACTTTGACCTCTAAAGGCACCAAGGCCAGATTTTTCCTCACCGGAATGAATTACTTTGATAATTTTAATTGCTTGGAGCCCGCCATTACCGTCGTATTCACCATATCGACCGTTGCTACGACCACCGAAACCGGCATGCCTACCATAACCGGCATCACCATCTTGAATGATTTTTATCGTTTGGATTCCACCAAGATGATCGCGTGGAAAGTGATCTGCATGCGCACTATGAGCTCCGAAACCATTACCAGCGTAGCCTCCTTCATTATGAATAACTTGAATTGTTTTTATTACTTGGTGATCATTCTTTTTGCCATACCCATCAATGCTATCATGATCTCTATGGCCGATGCGTGTGCCGCGTCCGGCTTTTGTGTGAATTATTTTAATAGTTTCAAATTCTTGCTGTGCATCATCTCCGGTATGGGCGCCATGATCGACAGTTTCGTCATCGACGTGAATTACTTTGATTGTTTTCTGTTTTGAGTGCTGCTTGTATCCACTATGACCTCCGTGAGCAACATGTGCTCCAAGTCCCCCAGGGTTTTCATTTCCGTCTTCGTCTTGTATCACTTCCGTAATTTTAACTTTTTGGTTTGCGTGTCTTACAATTCCGTGACCATCAAAGTCTTCGTCTGAAACAGTTTTGATTGCTTTAACTGTTTGCTGACCTTCGAATCCGCCATGGTTTCCATGACCAACGGATACTCCATGGCCACTATGTCTACTTTCATGACCCTCTTCAAAGATTTGCTCATCATTGTCTCTGAGAACTTCGTACCCACCAACACCATCATAAACAGTGGGTCCTACGGCAAAAGGTCCAAAACCCTTATCGACTACTATATCTTTGTACTTAAAACCCTTATAACCGGTAATAGCGGGGCGTATGGCTATAGGTCCAAAACCCTTATCAACTACTATATCTTTGTACTTAAAACCCTTATAACCTTTAATAGTAGGACGTACGGCTAAAGTTCCAATACCATCATCGACATCTATGTCTTTCAATTTATAATCCTTATAACTTTTATCAAATCCGATGTCGCCATAGAAACCACTTGCAGCGAATAGATTTCCATATGCACAAAAAGCCAGATGCACCGTCAAAACGTAAATAATGGCCTGGAAGTAAAAATGCTTTAAGTCCATGTTGTTATGTATGCAAAAACCACCATATCGCAACCAACCTTCATACTGGAAGCTTCCTACTTAGACAAAGGTTGTGAGAACTCCTCCGAACTGAAGGACTGCAACTATGGGTCGAACTGACAGCGTTGATGCCATCTGCGAAGTATTTTATACTTCGTTGAATTTAAATATCTACATATAAATGAGGCGGAACTCGAAATGCACATTTTGTAAATAAATTTCATAACCTATGTTACGTCCATACCTTCATACATACACATATACGAAAATAGACATGCATGTGCATGTGTATACTGATGTTTATGCGTATTTTAAAAGGTGATGCGATTGCGATTGAGAGAAATATTGGAAATCTACCAACGAAGTGCATGCACAACACATACACACATACATACATATGTAAGTTGAAGAGGTCAAACACCGCGGCTTCATGAATATGTAAATATGGGCAAACAGTAGTTTGGAGCATTGGATCGTCACTGTTATTTCGTATATTGGTAATGCTCATCAATTTCCTTTGATAAAAAATGAATAAACCTACTTAGAGACCTTATAAGCTGACGATAAAACTGCTTTATTATTTGCTCACTTCAGTTGAAGACACATTGATTAATAATAATGTGGTATGAGCGCTGGTTGTATAAGTAGGTGGAGCTATTGAGTTTCCATAACGAGAAGTCATAGGCAATGTCTCAATAGTTGCATCTCGTGGCTTACATACATCGAGTACACGTACCTGGGTAAGATACAAGTGCGAATTAGCAGCAACGCATCTATTTAGCCACCGCGGCCATTGTAGTAGGTCGTGGGTTCGGTCATCACTGTGGAAGTAAAAGTATGGTGGGCTTTCATTAACTTTTTCTGTTTTAAAATACACTAACAATTCACAAAAACTTAAGTGAAATAGTTCCCGCTACTTTTTAGCTTGTTTTAGAGCCGGTTTAGCTATGGTTACTAGGCTTTGGTGTTAGTGCTTCTTCACATCCATTGCATTTTTTTGCTACAGTTAGAAGAGAGCCACAAACAGTTGCGGAAATATTATATTAACTTAAATATACAATAGAAAAGGGTATCTTGAATTTGTAGCCAGTATTTTACAGCGGTCGCCTAGTCGAATGAGTTGGTGCGTTACTAACATTCGGAAGTGCAAGTGTTCAAATCTCAGAGTATAATGTGGAAAACATTAAGAAGCACACCCCCTATCGGGAGAGGAGCTCAGCCAAATACCAATCTGCATGTTTACCTTTATAAACAAATACTACATAATAACAAATTCAATACAAACAACAACAAATAGCGTAATCAGACTTTAGGGGCTTCTTGATATATCACGCGTGACTACTGTCAAACTATGTATTTAGAATTTTCTTCAGCATTCATTGACATTTGATCACGGAAAGACTTACGCCTCAACAACCTTTACAAATCGTAAAATTGATTTATGAAAATACACACTCTGAAAAGTGTTCATCATGCACGTAGGGATCCGAAATTTGTTCAGCGATGAGACCCATTTTTGGATCAATGGCAACGCCAATGAGCAAAATTTCCGTATTTGGGCTGGACGAATACCGTGGGCCCGATACCGTGCCAAAAGGAAGTGATGGAGCGCAGAACGATGGAACAAGGAAGGCTAAAGCGAACTAAAGAAGAATGAACGCATACCAAAACCAAAATCGGAGGCTGTGTTGGTAAATCCGGCAGAGGGCCACATTTATGCTGAAATCCTTAAAAACATCCGAGGAAAGACCATGCCAGATGAAACCACAACGGTGAAAGCCATAAGAAGAACCAAAACTGGCGCTCTTTTACTTGAATTAGAAAAGGGGAAAACAGTTAACCCTGATTTTTGAAACAATTAGAAGAAACCGTTAAAGCGGTCGGTTCCATTACAACCCTTAGACCAATTTCAACTGTAGAGATCAGAGACTTGGATGCCGTCACGGAGAAGAAGGAAGTTGATGACGCTGTGAGGAAAGTGCTAGTCGGCACTAACGAAAGTATCGATGTTAGGATCACAAAACCTAATCAATGACAACAAGTACGAGAAAGCGCAGAAAATCTGCTCAAGCAAAATAATATCAAAATCGGATGTGTGAGTGCAAGGATGAGAGCTAGCACATCTCTGAAGCGGTGCTACTGGTGCTTCGGTATCAGACACCTTCAATCAATGGATTTTAACCCATCCAACACAACAAACTTTTTTGATTTTTTAATTACTTTTGCAGCCGCGGTATAAGATAATTTCAGTCCTTTCGAATGCGTGCATAAAAACACCGCCTCAAATGCTTGGGTACTTCTCACTCATTTTTGTTTGGTTGCGTTCACGGGAAAGTTTCGAACGACTTTAACCTGAGTTAGCACTGGCGTCGTAGCCCTTGGTGGGACTATTACGCAGCAAAAAGCAGAACGAAATATATCTTGAAGTTACAAGAAAAAACAGGTTCTTTTCTTCTGCCACAGAAAATCACCGCATGCTATGTTCAGCATGAATGAAACGAGTTACTTATAACTGTGCGTGGAACGTTGACTGCAATGTGGCATAGTCATATTGAAGCTTCCGGAAATACTGAGTTCAAAAGTTAAAGCTGAGGACAGCCCTAATGTGTATTTGTAAATCCATTCAGCATTATTGCATTTGCTGCAACAGCGTCATACTACGAGAACCCGAAAAGTCGAGAAAAACGACATCAAACTTTTCAACTTATTAGTCTCTCTTTGTAAAAGAAAAGTCGTAGTTGCACTTATTGAACTGAAGCCTACTATTTCCAAGCTTTAACCCTTTCGACCCGAGTGGTACAGATATGTAACAGAATCATGTTAAGTACCCGCAAAACTTTAAATGCCCCTATTATGATGTAAAATTATAGCGCATGGCAACCTTGAATGTGACTGAAAGCTTATACACCTAGGGAAAGTTTGAGAGCTGAGCTTTCCCCTCTTTCGAAGAAGCGAAGCCTCCATGGTCCAACATTACTTTTTGCTGTAGAAGGTACCATAAGAAAACGTTGTAGTCGGTGAGCGCAAGCGGAATTAAAAATAATAAGTTACTTGCACATGATTCGTGCCATCGACTCAGAGCCATGTAAGGGCGGAGAAGTAAACTTTTATACACAAATCAAGTTTTTCATTGTGTCAGAGTTAATCCAATAAGGCGCAAATTGAACTATATGATAACTATATAGACTTTAAATCGGTTTTATCACATGCAAATGAAAAGTTCCGAGTTAATTTGCTTTCGTTTATTAAAGTAGTTAACAATGAATTTTAGCCTTAGAGATCATTGGCTCAAAGACGATGGTTTACACTAGCGTTTTGTGGATTTTCATTCCACCATTTAAATAAAAGTAAAAAAAAAAAATTCAAATAATAACAACAACCATTTTCGATGATTGTTAATGTGCCTCTGTAAAAAATTAAAAAAAAAAAGAGAAGTTGTACTATTTGTATTGTATTTGTATTTGCCCAGATAAAAAGCTCTACTGGCACAGTGCCTCCTATTACCATGGCCGCCATAAACCAAATTACTTCAATTCTTTCATCGGAAATGTTATATACTATATTACTTGAAAATAGTCTTAGTAGAGGGCGAAATTCTCATTCAGGGACAAAAGAACTAAACAGTTCATCTCTATACAGCCAGCAATTCCAAATCGTACGCTTGATTTTAAGAATACATTTGTTTGTTATGGTCCGTATTGGTAAACCTTCAGCATTCTGTCGGTGTTGTCTGACTGTGAGATCCCTGTATTTGTAGTATTTTTAAAATCTTAACAATCATGAGCCTTGGACTATCTCCGCTTGTCCGCGACTATCACTTTGTAGGTTCGAACGTAGTTGGCCACTTGAGGAACATGCTGTACATTGGCTGGCCTTATTGGATATATGTAGCCGTCACCGATCCCGCCTCTTATTTCAGGTGTGCTATCGTGGTTTCCCCAGCTAAAGAGACTACCTACTGCGCAGTTGGTTGAGTACGTCAGGAGAACATAAATGAGCTGGAAGTATTCCAAATTTAAATGTAGAATTTTTTTTAAGTTACTGAACGTGATACCAGTGCTTCTTTGTATACTTACACATACATATATACGCACAGCGAGTTGTGAGTTCATTATGTGAATGGAAATTGTATAAAAAGTTATTTACGCCCCCAGTATTTTATGAAAACTGAGCTAATGCCGGTCGATACTAATTCTTTTTATAGTCTTTGCACCAAATTGCGCTTGGGTTTTTTGGGGTTTTACCACTCCATAGGCTGCTGTAATAATAACAACAGTAAAAGCACAATAAAATCCAAAAACACAAAAACAAAAAGCACTTTGGAAATAAATATTTCGAAATTCACGAAAGTCTCGGTTGTATCGACAGCGAACTCTTCATGCCATTTAGCGTAGCGGTCATTTTGGCATGTTTACGATGTTTTAGCAGCATAGAAAGTGAAATGAGAGATTTGAAGTGCTTCAAACTATGCGTCGATACTTGACATGATTAAATAATAGTTGATTGAAGAAGAAATGCTTTATGAAAAAAAACGAAACTTTTATTTTGGTTTTAAAATATTTTTTTTATATATTTTTTTAATTTAAGTGGTGATGCGCATAGAAGTATTTACAAAGACAATGGCAACGGCTACAAATATAAGTAAATTATTAAACCTAGAATATTAATAAACAGTTCTTTTTAAAGCACTCATTACACTGCAGCTGGCAGGTAACTATTTGCTGGAGGCGCGTACTCGTTCACTGGAGGCAGGTGACCAGACCCGCCGTGAGATGGGGGTACATAGTCGTTGACTGGCGGCAAGTAGCCAGCTCCACCACCACCGTTGAAGCTACCACCACCGCCGTTGTAGCTACCACCACCATTATAGCTGCCACCGTTGCTGCCGCCGCCGTAGTGACCACCATTGTTCAACTCACCAATCACTTTGAGGGACTTCACGGTTTCAAAATTATCATGACCGCTACCACCTCCATAGCTGCTTCCAGCGCCATGCCCGCTTCCTTGTTCATGAATGACTTTGATTGTTTTTACTTCACCACCGCCATGGACACTGCCACCATGACCGCCACCATGACCGGCTCCATGACCGGCTCCATGACCTCCGACAGAACCTCCTTGCTCGTGAATGACTTTAATGGTGCTTACATCACCGCCACTAATCGCACCTCCAATACCGCTGCCGTAACTGTTGCCTCCACCAATGCCACCATGTCCATATCCTCCGGCGGCACCACCTTGCTCATGGATAACTTTAATGACTTCACCGGCACTAGATCCACCACCTATACCGCCTGCTGCATGTCCACCTCCATTGCCTCCAGCGGAGTGCCCTTGCTCATGAATGACTTTAATTGTTTTCACTTCACCGCCGCCAATAGCACCTCCGCCAATAGCACCTCCGCCGCCGTAGCTATAACCCCCATTATCAGCATAACCGTTAGAAAATCCACTGCTGCCTCCTTGCTCATGAATAACTTTGATCACAAAGCCTGCTCCGCTGTTTCCTCCATTGATACCGCCGCCATGTCCCCCGCTGTGTCCATGGTGCCCACCTACTGCTCCTCCCTGCTCGTGAATAACTTTAATTGTTTTGACTTCACCTCCGCCGATGCCGCCCCCATGTCCACCATATCCCCCATGGCCACCGTGACCACCGTGACCACCATGACCACCATGACCACTATGTCCTCCATAGCCTCCACCGCCTCCTGCACTTTCTTCATGAATGATTTGAATAGTCTTCACTTCTCCGCTGCCACCTGGCCCACCGTATCCTCCGTGGCCACCACCGTATCCCTCGCTATGACCACCGCTGTGACCACCGCCGTGACCACCGCCGTGACCACCGCCGTGACCACCACCATGATCACCGCCACCACCACCTCCTGAGCTACCGTCTAAAAAGCCCGCCGAACTTGATGCAACCAAAGTTGCGAGTAGACAAACAAAGATCTGTTATGAAGAGATTAGTGAACAAATTAGACACATTCCGAATTATTTACTCCAGGACTACTACAAATTTACCTTCATTTCGTATTCTCTTTGAATGCTTGGTAATGGAAATACAGAGAAGATGACTTGTTTGTGACAGCTGAAATTCGAAGTGATGCAGATCGAGTCGAGCGCCAATCATTTATACGAAAAACAAAAGACTGGAAGCACAAACTTGAGAAACACAATGAGGGTTTCCTGCAGCATTAAAAAAACGTGCACTTGGAGTTGTTGTTGTTTCTCATATATTCAATCTATGATAGATAATGGCATGAAAACACGAAGCGTTGGTGGGGGCAAGTCAATTGCATCGTCAGTTAAATGTTTACACGAACCACAAAGCAGGCAAATGTTTGAAGAGAAACAACAAAAACGATAATAACTTAACAGTAATAATCAATGCAGTTACCTAATGCTTAGTGAAGCTGCAAGATTTAATATGTCCGAAATATATTCAAAGTTTCTTTTTTCATTTTTATTTATTCATGTCGGTTAATGAGTTGCATTTGTATTTAGTGAGGTCTATTTCTTGCCTTAACTTACGTGGAAAATCATGTTGTACTCTCGCACATACCTACAGACAAGTTTTAGCCTGTATGCTCATCTATGCTTTTATGTAAATGTTGACCCATTAATGCCATCTGAGCTTTTTTATTCGGCGGCTGTCAGAGTGAATAAAAGTTGAAGGGTACTAAAACGCAGATCATCCGACTTGACGTGAGATTTATTTCCTTGAAGTCTTTGGTAGGGAAGCGCGTACGCCCATAACCGAAGAATCTTTCCGGAATGCCATAGCAAATTTCGTTAAGACGCCTAACGTCGAGAGAAGATTCTTTATAGGGCATTGCATTCCATACATCCTCCAGGGTCACACTCTTTCTTACAAGAAAAATAACCGAACTTGCCAAATAAGATTACTTTAAGATTCAAATATACATACAATCGAAAAATAGTTTTCCAGTTAGGAACTTAGGAACATATATGTATGTACGAGATGCCTTATTTGCTCCATACATTTTGCTGAAGTATTTGATATCCTCACTCCGCCAGCAAAATATATGAAAATAGGACGCTGAAAATGGAACGAGATAAAAAAAACGTTATTCTTCATCTTCTTTCTAGCTTTACAGTCTGTGGTGGACCACAGCTTCATCAACAATCTTCCTTCAGTTCACTCTCTCTCTTGCAGTATTTTTCCAATTACAAAAGTTCATCACTTTTAAGTCTGCTTCCACGTCATCAAGCCATATTTTCTTCCTTCTATTGAACGTAACTTTTTTGACTTTTTTTGAACTCTTATAATGTGTGTGGAAAGAAACGTTCAGTTCTGTAAAAACTGAATGATCTACCCCGAAAACCGCGACTTAAAATTTAATTTGATTTAAATTTTGATTCTATAAGTTCCATTCGTCAACCATTTGTGCCCACTTGTGAAGTCTGTTTTTTAATGTTAACATATTCAGAGTAGAACTTGGTGAAGTCATGTTTCACTGCTGTTCTTTATTTAGTGCTTCCGTGAACTATTGAATTGCCTTTCAAATGAAGGTGGCTTGGCCGCCGCAATGAATGCTTTCGAGCTGTATGTATTCAATTAATAACTCTTACCAAATAGGCAGTAACTATTAATCTTCGTCGTTATCTCCTTTAACGCTTGCATCAAAATTGCCTCCTTTTATGTAAATTAACGGTCGTGGTTAGAGATTACAGTATTCCCCAGAATGACAATTTAATCCACGCCTTCTTTTGCTTTTAAATTTGTTGACGACGTTTGTAAAGTTTGAAAGGAGGCTTCACTTAAAGAAACTTCATTACTTTATTAGACCTGATTGTACTCAACATGGCTTTACAGAGCCTAATTGCATAGTTGTTTTTTCTTTTGTTTAATACGAGCGTACAATTGTTGGCGTATGCCGATGATATTGACAACATCGGCCTTAATGCGCCTTTTCTGCCTTTTCCAAACTGGATAAAGAAGCAAAGCGAAGACAAAACGACGTGCCTCCTGTCATCAAACAAACTAACGGCGTACTCGCGTATCGGCGAGTCACTTTTGGCAGTTATGATTTCGAGGTTGTCCGAGACTTCGTATATCTAGGAACCAGCATTAACACTGATAACAATGCCAGCCTTGGAATTCAACGAAAATCTCTCTTGCCAACAAGTGCTACTTTGCGCTAAGTATGCAATTGAGTAGTATGTATAGTCCTCTACACTCTATAAAGCCCTTAACGTATGGCGCAGAAGCTTGGACGAGAACAATTTCCGATTAGGCGTCCTTTGGAGTGTTTGAGAAAAGGATTCTGTGGAAGATTTTTGGCACGTTGGTGATATGTGCTTTACATAGTGCAGCGAATAAAGATCCAGCTGCTACGTTGGCGGGGTCGACTTTTAAAATATTCGATTCGGTACCTGGTGGTGGTATCAGAGGAAGACCGAGAAATATGTACAACCGAGAATAGGGCAACTGCTATATAAATTTGTTTCTTCATGCCCGTGATACTGATGATTTTTGGTCCAGTCCGTAATAAACGTGCACGCTTGTTATCAAGTACTGATGAATAGTTGCATAGTCTTAGCTTTGTCTTTCATTCTTTATTTGGTCCGCGATGCCGTTGGCTGTTCAGTGTTTCTTAAGGGGATTTTCTTTAACATTCCGGGCAGGGCTCTGCGTAGTTTGGAGTTCTTCTGTTTAGTTTGGCTATCTCAAAATCGCTTTATGCTCGAAATGCTCCTATTACAAGAGCCTTAATTGAGTTTAGTAAAATCTCTAATTTGTTTCGATAGATTTTTTATTTTCTAGAGATCGCGTATAGAAACTTTCGAATATTTATTATAAATAGTTTAATTGTACTTTCTTTGTTTTTAATGCCTATTAACCTTAAAAAATATCTACTTAGCCTATAATAATGTATTATATTCATTGGCTTAACAAGCAAAGAAATAAATAAATGGTTGTAAAATAGTTGTTTCCTATTTTTTTATAATTGGCGCGTACACTCTTTTTGGGTGTTTGGCCGAGCTCCTCCTCCTATTTGTGGTATGCGTTTTCATGTTGTTCCACAAATGGAGGGACCTACAGTTTCAAGCTGACTCCGAACGGCAGATAATTTTAATGAGGAGCTTTTTCATAGCAGATATACACTCGGAGGTTTGCCATTGCCTCCGAGGGGCGACCGCTACTAGAAAAAACTTTTCCTGCATTTTTGTCTTTCACCGAGATTCGAACCAACGTTCACTCTCTGAAATCCGAATGGAGTCTCGCACCAACCCATTTGGCTACGGCGGCTGTTTTTTCCTTAATTTGAATTTTTATACGTCTTGTACTTATGGTTTGATTGGATTTCACTGTACATTAATATTTTGTACAATAATAAAAATGAATTATTTTTGTTTTATACAGACTTATGTAATATGGATTTCATTACTACTTCTTTTACGTGATTTTTAGGGAAAATATTTAAAGTTTTTCATTTACACGATTTTTTTTTTAATTGTGGAACATCTCCCAATACCATTTGTCGCATGTATTTTTTACACGAAGTTTTTTCTGCACGCTTTTATAACAACGGTAGATACCGTGTAAAAAATAGTTCGGTGCATTTTCAAATATGAGACGTTAAAGTGCATAAGCGGCTTTGCATTTTTATTATTTTTCTTCTTAAGTAGCAGCCGTAAACTTAAATCCAATCTGATTGTGATTGAATTAAATGTTGAATTAGGGTATCAACTGTTTCCAGTTGTTAAGTGTGTCAATGAATAACGAAGAAAAGTAAAAGTAGACAAACGGCTTTAATCGCGGTATTCACAAAATAGTTAATTAGTGACATTAGAAACCATTTGGATTAATGGTTACGGTCTGAATTCCGTGTTTATCAATTTAGTAAATATTTGTAAAAAGGCTTACGAAATATTTCTAATTTAACAACGAAAAATCTGTAAAGAATAAAGATAATAAAGAATTATAATTAAAGTCGTTCATACCTATGTCTTTATGATAAAGTAAATAATATTTAGTAGGCTTTAGCACAAATATTGCTGGTTGAAGAGAATTTAATACGAGCCTCCAACAGCAGTCAGTAATCACTTTGGCGCTTAGTAGTATAGTGAGCTATCTACTGGTATTCGTTACCAATGAAACGACATTCGGTACACATACCCACGTACTCCACACACCATGGCATACTGCGCATGTGTGAATACAACTATGAAGCAACACTCGGGATTAGCAGACAAAATTAGTTATGTATGATTTCGGGCTTAGGGTGTTGAAAGCAATATTTAAATGTATTGATGCACGCAGTTGTAGCAGATGGGTCTACATACCTACCTTTATATGTATGTATTTGTATAATTATATGCCTGCATAATCGAAATATGTCTTCACCCGGTACCGCTAGCTGTTATGAAAATTTTGTGATTAAGCTCATCTCTTAATGAGTTATTTTACTCTTGTGTAGTTAAGAAGCGTGATCAAAACGTGAGGAAAAAAAATGAGAAACTAAATTGGTTGGCAACAATTTCGGCTTCAAATCCATATGAATTTTGGCCCTATGAGCGTGCACGGCTCATATCAAATATATTTACTTAATGTGCACCCACTTTGCACATATGGGGTGACCCTTTAGTGCCACATATTTTACAATTTCAAATGCAAAGATCTGCTGCTCTTATTTTAATAAAGATATAAAGATAAAGATAATAAAAAACTTGGCAATTTGAATTTGTGCAATGGCGTATTTCATCTCACCTTTTAATTCAATAATCATATTGACACGTTTGGCAGAGCATCTCTTACAATTTTTTCTGTACAGTTTAGAGGTACCTCAGAGTGGCAGATATTTTCTACGTGAAGTTTTTTCATGGCTAAAAAGAGCTTAGAAGTTCGCTATTACCTTCCGGCAGTGAAATCGTGCTCTGGATCAACGGAATGGTAGTCACGTGCAGTCGGAATCGTTCTTATGTTTTTAGTAAGCTCCATTTCTTTGTGAAAATGAAAACAAAAGGCATCTGATGGCGTCCAATCCCATGATCTCCGCGATAGCCAACATTTCAAACCGTCTAAACGGTATCCGCATATTGCTATTTGCGTTGTGCATTCACGTAATTGTCCATGACTACAATGCAAAACAACAACGCAGTACAGCCAACACGAAATTACGCGAAATTTAAAATAGTAGGATTTAATGGATCACCCATTATTTCAGTGCAATCATAAACCATTTTTAATTAATTAAGTAGTATTATGAAATAATCACTGCTAGTTAATCAGTTTTGGTTTTTTAATTTTTGGTGACGGAATAAATAAAGAATTTCTAGAATTTCTATAATCTTGAATTCTGATTTTGCAGTTAAATTATCAAAAGAAGTATTTATTACAAAGAGCTTGTCGATTTCAAATCCGCTGGCTCTGGACTGATGTACTTCATGTCCACATTCTATGCTCCTTCTGTTTATTTACTATAAAAGCAACTGATATTTTGGTGCATTTGGAATGGTCAATGACGTCCCGATGGCACTATAAAGTTCCAACTCGCATCAACTCAGCGGGCGATGGGTTAGTGCGGAAACGCCCAAAGTCACGAGATTCTCTAGTCACGAGGAGATCGGCGCTGGTCGAGGGAGCCTCTGAGGCTAACAAAGCTGCAGCTCTGAAATTTGGTGGGTGTCTTTATCAGCCATTGTCCGTTAAATCTCCATGCGGTTATACTTGGGATTGTCCTAAGCCTTTTCTTTGGTAGCTGTCTGGAGGACGAGGTGGAATCATCTCATCACCTCCTTCTCAGATGCCCTACTCTCTTCGGCCAAGATGCAGATATCTGGGATCTCACTTGTTTGTTACACCTGCACTGGAGGCAGTTAACGCAATGTAATATGTAAACGTTTGGTTATCATCCTCCAATCCAATCCTTCCCCCTAGTTCAGTTTTTGTTGCCCCCCTCTGTTTTTCCTTTGTATGGCATCCCAATGAACGAATTTGATTCTTTGTCCAAGTAGTTCCCGCTTGGGCAGACATTTATTCCAACCTAACCTGCAGTTGCGGGACTAATGTCGTAATTTCACCCTTTTATTTTTTAAATTTTCATGTTGCCAATTTTTTACGCAATTTTTATTGCATGCATCCACAAGCGGTTTTGCTAGTAACCTGTATTTTGGAATTTTTCAACGCCATAATTGAAAACATTTAAATAATAATTTTGCATTGATGTTTTATACTGGGATCCTGGCTGAGAACCAATCAAATTGAATTTTTTAAAATTATTTTATTAATAAATTTCATTGTTGGAGTATTTACATCTGCATTTCTAAAACACATTACGAGTAACTTAAAATATTCCCGATAATTTTGTTTGTATATAAGTAACATTAAATCATAAATATAAGAATATCTCTACGCACAGACATCATTTTATGGGAGTTTCCTCGCTTCATAAGTTAAGTTCTAAATTTAATCCCACAGCTTGAGCTTGTGAGACTTTATAAAAACAAGTCCAATACACGAATCCTCACTTGTATGATGATTTGCTTCTAAATCTATTCTGGATAACATTTTTACAAGAAATAAGTGTGTGTGTGTAGGTGCTAAAACTATCTACGTAATATTTTACAAGCGGTTACTTGCAACACAACAAAGATCTTTACGTACTCGTAGTAATAAGAATAACCATCTGGATGTTGAATGGATTCGACTAGTTGCTATTCAGCTACGCTAATTTGTGTTGTAAATCGTCTGAGTGTGTTCTTACCCTAAAGTATTTTCACTTAAAACTCCTTTGCCTAACCTAAATTATTTATGTTTAAATACTGGTTTGAAACAAACTTTGTATTCCAATCAATCTTTTCACAGCTTTTGGCTTCAACGCCCAGCAAAGTATTTTTCCAATAAATCCTAATTCCTGTCTACTTATAAGTATACATATATGCAAGTAAGTGTGTGTAACCAGGTAAATTTCAGCATTCACTTTAGTCTAGTGTGATATGTGGATTTGTATATGTGAATCCCACGAATGGTTTTTGGTCCATTGATTGCAGGATCTCCTTTTCGATGGGAGTCAGGCGCACACGCTCTTTGGTGAAAACGCGGTCGAAGTATTGTGTGTCCAAGGGATGTTTCTGTGAACAAGAATAGCAACATTGTGAGTTAAATGAACTCCATAACTTTTGAGATATCGGATACTCACTACAAGAGGTTTAAAGGGTGGCGGTAACTGCCGCTTCTCTAACAAATCCCAATCTATAGGTCTGAAGAATATGTGCTCGCTGATGTCGCCAGCGGGACTATATTGAGAGCCAATGCGCTTTGTGTAATCTTTTTCAAGTAGCTGCCAATACAAATACTTTTCTTTAGCACGTCAAACTATTTTAGTAAAATTATATAGAAGACTTACCCCTTTCAAAATACCCGTGGCTTCGGCTGATATATAGACAGGGAACCAAGGGATCTCATTGCAAATCGACCAAAATAGTTCATCTTCATCGCAACCGCTAAACGGAGACTGGCCAATCAACATTTCGTAGAGTAAAACACCAAACGACCACCAATCAACATATTGATTGTATTTTTCACCCTAATCATTGGAGAATAAAATGAAATAACAATTTAACTTTCGTGCTTTGTGACTTTACCTTTATGATTTCGGGTGCCATATAATCTGGTGTACCACAAAAGCTGTCTGCTGTTTTGTCGAGGTAGATTTGCAATTTGCACATGCCGAAATCGGCAATACGAACGTGACCTTCGTAGTCCAGAAGCACATTGTCCAACTTTAGATCTCTGCAAAATTGGATGAAAAATTTGCGTACATAAGTCCAAATTCAAATATGTTTGCATGCATGTATATATGTAACAGAATGGATTTGTACCTGTAAATGATGCCCTTTTTGTGTAGGAACTTTAGGCCGGATATAATTTCGGCACCATAGAATCGGGCGCGTTCTTCCGGGAAACGGCCACTCTCCTGTATATGAAACATTAGATCGCCACCATTGAGGTACTCCATGACAAAGAATAAATGGCTCTGGAAAAGTATAAAAAAATGTAGAGAACAGATGTATTTGCTAATGTAATACTCTATGATCAGAAAGTACCGAGAACGCTTAAATAAAGCAAAACAGAGTTAAATTTCAGGCAAATTTATTTTATCTCCTTCATATGACCCGTTTGAAGCAACACACAAGTGCTAACGTTTAACCAGTCTTCCATGAACCCCTAGTAGGCCGACGAAGGGATGGCCTTCAGTACATTCGTCGCATTCCCTTTGATCTCTTCTATCGCCTGAAATCTCCTTCCACGAAGTAGTAACTTCAACTTAAGAAACAAAAAGAAGTCGCACGGGGCCATATCATGTAAATACGGTGCTTGCACGATGGTATTTACTTGGTGTTTGGTCAAATAATCTAACACAATTTGGGCTCGGTGCGATGACGCTTTATCATCATGCAAAGTCCAAGAATTGTTCAAAACGAATAAATAATATTCTTAATTGACTGTCTGGCCCGATGGAAGGTACCCATGGTGCACTACGCCTTGCCAATCGAACAAAGCAGTCAACATCACCTTCCCGGTACTTTCTGATGATAGGGTATGATAATAAGTCAGCCTAGATCTTATAAGCTAGTCTTTTGATAGTCTTTTTTATTGAAAATGAAATTTGAAATTGAATTGTAAAAAGAGGGGAACCAAAAAACCGAAAAAATGGTAACTCCTACAACATTCAGGCATTCATTGTATTCAAAGCTCTGGAAAGTAAAAGGGTGGAAAGTCAAGGAGAAAAGGAGAGAAGTGACAGAGAGAAAGAGTTAGGATAGAGATAGAGACAGAGATAGCTGTGATAGTTATAGAGATAATCCTGTAGTCCAGATTCTTTGGCAAATCTGAGATAACCAATTTTACCCATTCTCATGACATACGAACCCAAAATTCGTAGCTATACTCTAGCAACGGCAGAACACTCGCAGAGAAAATGCTCAATGTTATCCAGCTCCTCCAAACAAGACAGACAAATCGGATGCTCAACGATTCCAATAATGGTCATATGCTCAGCCTATGTGTTGTTTTATGGCTCACCCAAGTTTTAGAAGAAAGTTTGACAGTTTTCTGTTCGGACTTGTCACAAAACACTTTGCAATTCTGCAGTGTTCTAGATTGGACCATCGCTCTTTATGTAAATTGCGTACATAATCGCTGCATTTTTTATTTTTCTTCTTCTTGATTTGCGCAATAACCGCTTACGTGATTTTGGCCGAGCTTAACAACGCGCAAGTCGTTTTTTTCCCGTGCTAACCGGCGCCAGTTGGACATACCAAGTGAAGTTAAGTCGTTCTTCACCTGATCTTTCCAAAGCAGAGGAGGCCTTCCTCTTCTTCTGTTATCACCAACTGGTACCGCATCAAATACTTTCAGAGCCGAGGCGTTTGCATCTATTCGGACGACATGACCCAGTCAACGTAGCCACTGGATCTCTATTCGTTGCACAATGTAAAGCTCATGCAGCTCATCGTTCCATCGTCTGCGATACTCGCCGTCGCCAATGTGCAAAAATCCAAAAATCTTCCGCAGAATCTTTCTCTCAAACACTCCAAGCGCCGCTTCATCGAATGTTGTCATCCATCCAAGCTTCTGCGACATACGTTAGTTTTGTTCGTTGAGAAAGGACTTTACTACTCAATTGCCTACTTAGTCCAAAGTAGCATTTGTTGGCAAGTGAGATTGTTGGATTTCAAGGCTGACATTGTTAACGCTGTTAATGCTGGTTCCTAGATATACGAAGTCTCTTACAACCTTGAAATCATAACTATCAACAATGACGTGGGACGATACGCGAGTGCGACCCCTGTTTGTGTGATGGTAGGAGGTACTCCGCCTTGTCCTTGTCATCATCAGATCCATTCGCTTTTCTTCTTTATCCAGTTTGGAAAAGGCAGAACTAACAGCATAGTTGTTAAGACCGATGGTATCAATATATCGGAAAATTGGTTTAGCAGTGTTGGAAATTTGACGGTATAAAATTCCCATCGTATCGCTTTACGAAAATAAATTAATAGAAATACTCTGGCTCCTTGTTATCCCAATCCAACGATCGGCATTAAAATTGTGAGTTTTTATAAATCTGTTGCGCATATTATAAATTGCACTACTAATCGAAAAATATTACTCTTTTGTAGTCGCTTAAGTGCTTAATATTGTTTGTGGCGCTGCAGAGGTAATTCATCGAATTTCGGCAACACAACAATCACTGCAAACCATTACGCCACCATTGCTTTAAATATAATGTGTGGGTGTGACAATTGGGCCGATTTCTCCTCCGGCTATGTACGCAATTAATGCCGACATTCACTTTAATCAAATGCCCTGATCCACATTTGAAAATTGGCCATCGCTCGAGATGGCTGTGACAACGCGTTCATTCGAATGAATTCACCGATCGATGGCCAAACAATGAGCTAAATTTATCGTTTCACCTTTCCTCAAATATTTAATTGAGTTATTTGGGGTTGCTCATTTTGGCATGTGGCCGGGAGGATGCCGGCAGGTGTACACCGAATATTTTGTGACAATTTCGAAAACTCGCCCATGTAAAACACGCAATTACGACCACATCAGGGTTAGTGGGTTTTCGTACGCAAGTACGCACATATACACATACAGATGCGAACGCATAAATGCTGCTTAATTTTGAAAACTGTTTTTGGAAAAATATCTCAAGAAAGAACATCCGACGGTAGTTATCGTTACTCTGATAGTACCTGTGTATGTAGAAATGTGCAGTTCACAGCAACGTAAATATTGCAGTAGAAAGCGCCAAAGACTTAAGAATCTAAGAATAGGAAAGTAGCTGCAATGTGCCAATGCAAGCGAAAAGACACAGCAACAGCAACATCAACATTTGTTGTTATTTAAATTGAGACAGGAACACTTTAAATCATTTGTAATTGGGAGGTAAATTCAAGCAAATGTATGGATGTATGTAAGTAAAATGTAGCCGTACGAATGCTTGCACAGATATGCAGAAAACAAATACCCGCTCACAAAAACGAATAAATTAGAAATTTTCGAACCGATTTCTGGTCGCAGTGAGATTCTTTCTCTAATAAATTTACGACCAATATAAAATGTTTCATTTGACTTTTTGATGGTTTCCTATTTACCTCAGTTTGAAATGTGCAAAACAGGTGACACAGATACGGATGTTTAGTGCCCAATGCCAGCACTTTGCGTTCAATTAAGGTTGAATCGACATCGTCATCCTCGAGAACAACATCTTTCTTCAGACACTTAACTGCGTAGTAGTAGGTGGTGTCGCGTAGCTCAGCCAGTAGCACCTGAAAATTAAAAATGCGATCAAGTAAAAGCTGTCGTTGTTTTATGTTTACTTGCATTTAATATTTATATTAAAAAATTTAAAATTACCTTGCCAAAGCTGCCTTTACCCAACACAGCTAGGAAATGGAAATCGTCCACTGAGTAGTTTTTGAAATGTGGAATAACGGTAGCTGGTGCCGTAAAGCGCCCCAACTTTTGAAATTGCGAATAAGTATATGATGTTTCTGTAAATAAAGTGTAACGGTCAAAGAAGGCAGACAAGATAAATTATTATTTTGAAATAACTTATAGGAAAGCAATAAAAGCGACAGAAATATGCCTTTTATCTAATGTTTATATCGAACGTAGGAAATGTCGCTGTTAAATAAGAAAGCTGACACTGTAAAATATTTTATCTTCAACTAAAAATGCTTGCTTATTATTGCTATTAATACAGGTAGGTTAATATACTCTACACCCTTATCCCAACAGCCATCCAAACGAATCTTCCATCGTTCGAAACAAAGCTGCAGGTTTACTCTTGGCAGCTCGCGTGTGCCGTTTTATCATCTTAGGTATTTCTTTTGGTGCAAATTTCACCCTATCGAAAGTCAATGATGCAGTTTATCAGATTTAAATTCCTATATACAGGGTCCACCATATAACTTTACGGAATTAAAAATGCTATAAAAAAGAAACTACTCAATATTTTTCCAAACTTTTTTATTTTGAAGTACAATCCTTCCGGTTAATGATGGAACACAACTTCATTCATATGGCTGCCTCGGCTAGCCATGCACCATCCCATACGATCGGTCCAATTTTTCAACACATTTTCGATTGTATGCGGCTGTATTTCAGCTATGACATCGCGTATGTTGGTCTTCAGTGCATCAATTGTTGCTGGTTTGTTGGCATAACACTGGTCTTTGACGGCACCCCAACGATAATAATCCAACGGCGTCAAATCGCAGCTCCGAGGCGGCCAAACGATTTCAGAATTTCGGCTGATAATGCGATCTTCGAAGACAGTGCGCAAAAGATTGATCGTAGCATTCACCGTGTGGCAAGTAGCGCCATCTTGTTGGAACCAAATGCCACCAATATCCTCCTCTTCAATTTCTCGGAACAAAAATTCGTTCAACATGGCCAGGTAACGCATTCCATTGACGGTTACGGCCACTCCTCGCTCATTTTCGAAGAAAAATGGACCAATGATGCCTCTCGATCAAAATCAGCACCAAACAGTGACTCGTTGTGGATGCATCGGCTTTTCTTCGAGTGCGTGCGGGTTTTCTGAGCCCCAAATGCGGCAATTTTGCTTGTTAACATACCCGCCGAGATGGAAATGAGCTTCATCCGAAAAGATGATTTTTCGGTAAAAGTGTTCATCTTCTTCCAGTCGATCTCAAACCCATGAAGCGAAGCGAAAACGCATTGGGTGGGGTGCGGTCGCAATATTTCCCAGCGTTCTTTGAGCGTATACACAACCATTTTCATTCAGCGGAAGAAGAAAACAAATTTTCTGTCAAATCAGATTACAGCTAAGTGTTACCATTCTTCAAATAATACTTAGTTAAAATCCGTACCGATAGATGGCGGGCCCTGTATAAAATATGAAATTGTTAGGAATGCACAAAGGAATCGATTTGGTCTGTATGTTTTTCCGTCTGTGTTTGCAACGGATCAATGACATTCGATACGCATGCTACTTTTAAAGAAGGTTAATATTGAAAATCGGATGGCAACCGCATCCACCTTTCCTGTAAATGGAATTTTGCTTTTAACTAGTAAGAAAAAATTGTAAAATTGGTTTGCGTTCGGTCCTACGGCCACACCTAAAAATGCGTATTGAGATATCTTAAAGAGGCTTTTTAGAAATGCTAGTTTTGGAGGCTGATGCTTCAAAATCCGTCTTGACAACTCAATATTTCAATCTACAATACTTGTAAGTTATTAATATGATTTTTATAAGACTACGACTATAACATCGCACAAAAATTTTACCACCGGAAAAGTTCGATTGCGCTTCGTACTTACTTTTATTAATATATTATTATTAGCAGCACGATCTCCTATGGAATCGTATATTAAATATTTCTTTGATATATTGGAGAAAAGACAGTTCGTCCCCTTTCTGTGTTAACCTCGTAACTTCATTTTTTTCGAAATTGGTATTTTTAGTGAAAAAACACTCCTTAGCACTCCTGTTACGTAAAACAAAACATACAACGCTAATAGTGATTATAGAATTTTTTTCAGAGCCTTTCGATTTTTCTTGTATCTACATACTCGAATTCAAAAACCTCGTATCTACTATAAGTATTATATCAAATAAGTTATAACTTTTCATAGAAGTTAAGTAACTCTAAACATTTTTATCAATTTACTGAAAATTATGATTTTTTAGATACTAGGTTAACACAGAAAGGGGACGAGTTTTGAACCAAGAATGATTTCGATTTATTATTCACAAGTTAATAAAGCTGATTTAAAATATTTCAGCAGTTGTGTTTGGAATCAAGCCCATTCGCTACCGGAGTTAAGCCTTAAGCATAATACTAAGTTCGTGAAATGGCTGTCAAAATGCATACGAATTGCATTGTTGTGGAATATGTGCAGAATTTTATATGTGTCGCACGGCAAAGTAGTACTCAGTTCACGCCATGAAAGCACTAAATCAAATATAATTTTGGCTACGATGTTTTTATCCATCACAAAATATGGTAAGTGATAACTTAGGATTTGATTTGCTTTGATTTGGTTTGATTTGTTCGTGTTTTATTTCAAAAAAGATATCGCACCCTAAATACAAAAGGGTCACAACTCAAAATGTACTTTTGCTCAAATATGAACGAGACGTTATCAATAAAACGGTCCGCGGATGACATATGGCAAAAATAATATAAATTTGTTTGTTTTTTGGTAGGACTGTTATAAGCTTACATAGCAAATTTCAGCGTGATATGTCACATAGTTTGTTTTCTGTGCTACTGTAAACAAGTCAAGCTCGAGTGTGGAAAATTTTGAGTTGTGCCCCTTTTGTATTTAGGGTGTGATATGTAGTTCTAAAAAGCGACCGTTATAATTAATATCTCGGTTATTTTTGGATTACCATTTTATTCAGTCATGGGTCTTGGCATCATTTCAGGGAACGAATTTAAAGAAGAGGTGTTAACAAAGAGATAATTTACTGTACTTAATCTCGGAAAGTTATTTATTTGTGTTTAACATATGCATACATACATACAAAAAGCTATTTAAAGTGACCGTATTTGCTACATGAAATCACTCATTATTTAAATACTTAGTGTGCGCCTAGAATCAGTACTATATTTGTGAATAATGCTCATCCACATACGAGTACGCAATTTGCAAATCGCATGATTCAGCCATCACCTTTGTTTAGACACGTTTGTCATCACCCATAGGAAATATATTGAATATTTCGATAATTTGTTTGTTTTGACAGGGAGTCAGCATATTTTTAATTTCTAGAAACTTTTCAAAATTGTTCAAAAATACTCATAAATCGTACGTACTTATGTGCATCTGTACTTTGGACTGTACTAGCATTCTGGTAAATTGGGGATTGTGATTTCTCTTCAAGAAGGTTTGAAATTAGTTCTAGAGCTATGCTCTAATCGACTTTGTCTTAGAGTTCAATGCACTTAGTCTTGCCATAAATTCTGTGACAATTTTTGCAATGCATACGGCGAGAACAAATTCGCAGAAAAAAGTTTTGAGTGGTGAGCTAAGGAAAATCGCATTGCGGTGACTGCATCGCAGAAGTGTGGGAAAAGTGCAAGTGAGATTAACGAATTGCTGAAAAAACTTAATATTTCGGGAGTGTTTATTTACCGCACGATCAATCGTTTTTCTCAAACGTCTGAAGTGAGACGTAGAAAAATGAATGGTCACTCTCGCGTGGTTCGAACCAGTGCAGCCATAAACGTTTTCGTTCG
The DNA here is from genome assembly GCF_028408465.1 of Anastrepha ludens. Taxonomy (NCBI): domain Eukaryota; kingdom Metazoa; phylum Arthropoda; class Insecta; order Diptera; family Tephritidae; genus Anastrepha; species Anastrepha ludens. Next base: position 2,037,310 of record NC_071499.1, on the reverse strand, counting down.
AGAAAGAGTTCGCAGAAATCCCCTTAGAAAGCAAAAAATCATGTCCATGTCATGTCGAATCTATCGACCAGATCCAAAATGTATGCTAAAACTTCTAAAGACGCAAAAAATGTTGTCAGTGTTCCAACATCCAGCGTCTGTAACGGTTTGGTGTCAAATGTCATGTAAAGGCGTCACATCTCTCATTTCTGCCAAAAAGGGGTTAAGACCGGTACCTGGAGGTTATCTTAGAAGGCACGGGAAAGCAGTTGAGCAGTACTATCCTCAATGGAGAGCATTGGATCTTTCAGCAAGATTGCACACCAGCCCATGCGGCAAAAATCACCCACATTGGCTAAAAAACAATATTCCTGGGTTAATAGCCGCAGAAGATTGGCTGTCTGGAAGTCCAGATTTGAATCCATTGGACTACAATTTGTGGTAGGAATTGGAGAACATGGCCAATCGAAGGCCTCACTGAAATTTGTAGAGTCTCAAATAATCTTTGGTTCGAGCAGCGACGCTAATATCCATGGAAACCGTGCGTGTTGCATGAGCTGAATGGCCTAATCGTTTGAAGGTGACTATTTCGAATGAAAATTAAATTTTTTTAATATTTACTTCATTAAAAAAAGTATTATAATTTCATATCTATAACAGCCTTAGCTTGTGCCACAACTTATGGCAGGACTAATATATAATTGGCGCTTATACCCTTTTGGGCTTTTGACCGAGTTCCTTCTTCTATTTGTGGTGTGCGTCTTGATGTTGTTTCACAAATGAAGGAACCTACAGTTTTACGCCACGCCCGAACGGCAGATATTTTTTTATGAGAAGCTTTTCATGGCAGAAATACACTTAACACGAAACATGCCCGGGATTTCGAACCTGTGCACTTCCGCATGGAAGTCACACACCATTCGGTGTGGACGATTGAAATCAGAGATGCCTGTGCCATTTTTAGAAGGAATAGTTTTTATTTATCAACTGGTATTCGCCTGTAAAGCCTTCATGTCGTCCTTTTAAGCAGCAATCATTGATATCGCGACTTCTGAACTAAAATTCATTTAATTTTCTGTGCACTTTGCATTCTTTCTTCATTTTTGTTCTGACCTGTCAATGCGGTCCAATTCGATCCAATAAATCCATATCATACATAATTACTTTATACATACGCACAACATATACCCTCCTCGTTCAATTCTTTATCGCATCGTCTACTTTATCATAGATTCCTATTTCAATAAAATTCGGGCTGATGTCATTGACATTATTGTATTATATTGCCAACGAGTTCTTCGCTACTTTTGTTTATATTCTTACCATTTGGAAGTGGAGAGCTGGTGAATCTGTTGACGCGAATTTTTAGTTACTTAGTTATTTATTTATTTTTTTTTATTTATTATTAAAATGAGGCTGTATTCGTATGACTTCTTATTCTTTTATAAAACAACTCAACTAGTTAGATGGTGGAATGGTTCCAGCTGCTCTAATTTTCCGCTTTTTCAATGTCTCAAACAGTTCAGAGTGAAATTACTATAGTTATCAGAAGTTAAATTACGACCAATGTTGAGGTGCTGTACATATAAAAAAATCGTAAATAAGATCACTTTTATGGCATATACGAGGTGTGTTCAAAAAGTATCGCGAATTTTGTGTTTTATCAAAAATTATTTATTTATTCATTAATATCTATTTTGTCCCTTTTAAAGTAATCCCCATGAGATATTATGCACTTGAGCCAACTTTTATTCCAACCTTTGAAGCACTTCAAAAAATTAAGTAGGTATTTTTATCTTGTTCAGCTCCTCCTTCGATGGGGTCTTTATCTCGTCAATCGTAGCGTAGCGTCGTCCTTTCATGGGCCTCTTCAGTTTCGGGAACAAAAAAAAGTCCTCCAGATTTGGGGAATACGGTGACTGTGGCATCATTAGTGTGTTGTTTTTGGCCAAAAAGTCGTGCACAAGCAACAATGTGTGAGCAGGGGCGTTATCGTGATGCAAGAGTCAATTTTTGTTCTTCCACAAATCCGGGCGTTTCTGGCGGATTGCTTCGCGCAAATTGCGCACAACTTGCAGGTAATATTCCTTACTGACCGTTTTACTCTGTGGCATGAACTTATGATGCACAACGCCCCTGCAATCGAAGAAAACGATAAGCAAAACTTTAACATTAGACCGAACTTGGCGTGCTTTTTTCGGCCTTGGTTCATGCGGCAGCTTCCATTGAGATGATTGAGCTTTGAACCATAAATCCACGATTCGTCACCAGTTATGACCCTCTGGAGCAAATTTGGGTCGTTGCGGAAAGAGTGCAACATCTCCTTAGCAATGTTCATGCGACTCTGCTTTTGGTCGAAATTGAGCAGTTTTCGTACGAATTTTGCGGCGACCCGTCTCATGCCCAAATCATTGAAAAAAATCGAATGGCTCGAGCCAATCGATATGTCTAGGCCCTCAGCAACTTCTCTAACGGTGATTTGACGATTGGCCAATACCATTTTCTTCACTTCATCAATTTTTTTGTCTGGTGTTGAAGTGCTCGGGCGTCCGGCACGCTTTTCGTCGTTCACATCTTTTCGGCCTTCTGAGAACATTTTGTACCACCGATAAACGTTGCTTTGGCCCAAAGTAGCTTCTGCGTATGACACAGTCAACATTCGGAATGCATCCGCGCACTTAATTTCGTTTTTCACACTAAATTTGATACAAGTTCTTTAATTCATCTTTTTGAATAGGTAAAAATCGAAGACGAGCCGAAACAAGTGCAAGTAAAGCAGCTGTCAACAATTAACTGAACATTCAAAATGGCCGACTCGTCGGCATGAGTGAGAGACATGAGTACCAACATATCGCCACAAAAAATCGAAATTAGAATATTCCTAGCCTGAGAAAATTCAAAATTCGCGATACTTTTTGAACACACCTCATAAGAAAAACTTCTTTACTCTTTGAACTTAGGTTTCCTTCAATAAAAATATAAATATATTGTCTAGCGTGAAATTTTTCTTTCAATGAAACTTTTTGCTCATCAAATAAAAAATTCCATTCCAATCCTTTAGTAATAAAGTATTTTAATCTGTAAAATTCAATAATTTCATCAACTGGGCATTTTATGAAATCTAGTTGGCCTCTTTGCTGGATATGCACAATAGTGTGTAAGTGTGTAAGTGTAGTATATAATTTTCGAGAAGTCATTTATTATATATTTATTAAAATTCGGAAAAGAAGTTCCGATTTAGTATTCTTTAATTTGCTCTCCAATATCGAATATAAACGCTAATATCTATTTTGCTGGGATTATCAACGACTTTTCTTTGTTTGACTTTGGTTCTTGCTCGTCAACTGACATGCCCAGGACAAAATAGGTGGGTAAACCCATTCCAATTATTTCTTCAGCATCGCCATGATTTGTGAATTTCTCTTCGAAATATGCCTCCTTTCTTAAACCTTAAAATGCTAAATGTTTCAAAATTCTAAATGATTTACTTCGACATGAATATTGTTTTCTTGCAATCACCGCAGAATCACCCACTTTTTGTTTTCTAAATTTTTTTTAAACACCCTTAAATATCTCAATATGCTCAAAAATAAGTAACTGCACACATTTGCTGATCAGGAGGATGTAACTTGAGTGGAATGCGAAAAGAAGGGGCTCCACTACTGCGAGTCACATTTGCCGTTATATGGCCAATACTAACATAAAATGCGTAGCCAAAACAATGAAACGGTTAATACATGAGTTGTACTGTTATGAAGCGTGCGATGTGACTTTTGCACCTCATTTACAAATATACAAATAAAATATCAAAATAAGTATTGAAATCTGGAAAAATGTTGTTTATATCTAAAATATTTGAATGTATTGCTTATATGTTTGTGATTAACTTATTTTAATATAAGGCTAACTCTTAGCACAAATACAGACACAGAGCATACCATCTTGTTCGTCGGTGGCATCGATTTTGTATGCAGGATTAGAACTGGGCGGAGTACTTGGTGATTCTCGGGCCTCGCGTGCGCCTATACGTTAGATTAATAAATAATTTACTTTCCATTCGGTTTTACTATAACAATTCATATGAATCCAATAAATGCCAACAAATATACTTATATATATTCGAATATCAGATATTTTTAGTGACGTTCGATATTTTGGGTTTGTGGCCTCGATATCATACGTAAGAATCTTATCGGACACTCTTCCTATTTATTGGTCGTTGCTTCTTTGTTGCCCTTGAGAATATAGTGCGATAATTTTTAGATCTTGTCAGTGTCGAGCTGTCAATTAGGCTGACAGTTATATGTAAGTATATGCGTGAAAGTAGCCAAAGAGGACACTTTTTGCAGCTAAGATTTTCGTTTTGTAGCTATTCAATATTTTCTCTTAACCTCTGTGAAATTTCGCCATTGGCATGAAAATGTGGAAATGTGAGATTGAGCACCTTGAAATATTCACTGCAATCCCAAGTATTTTGAAACATAGTTCTAGCAAATATTTGAATTTAATAAATATCATCGATAGACGAACGAAAAACTAAGTGTTTTGCAATGCCAGGTGTGCGGCAGAATTTTTTTCCACATACAGAGAACCTTAACGTTTATGCGTTTCCGATTGGCAGTTTGTTTTTATGAGAAGTCTTTTCGTGACAGAAATGCATTCGGAGGCCGGTCATTGCCTGCCAGAAGGTGACCGCTTTTAGAAAATAGTTTTTCTGCGATTTTTATTTTTAAATCAAAATTTCAGCACTCATAATTTTTATTTTTACTAATTGGTCGCGAGTGGTGATTATTTCTTTCAAGTTCGGAAAAAGTAAAAAAAAAAGAAAAAAAGGGAAAAGAAAAAAATGTCAATTTGTCTTTTTATTTTAATTGTGATAAATAATTAATAACTGATTTGTTTTTTTCATAAAATTTGGTTAAGTATTTAGTAGGTCGAAAACTAAGATTTAAATTTATATTTTCCCAGGCAACAAGTAGCAACATTTCCAAAAGTAAACTCATTAATATTATAGAAAAAAATTTAGAAAAAATTACCAATATTTAACAAAATTATAAAAGCCTGATAAGTATAAACTAATTCTAGTAAAAAATATTATTTCTGAAAAAATAATAATAATTAAATAAATCGTCATTTTTAATTGGCATTGGCCAAACTCATTCAATGAAAATCATTGCATTTTACACAAGGACAAACAAAGGCAGAAATGCGTGTAAATCGAAAAGTGTTTTGCAAGAGAGAGATTTCTGATTAAATAAAATGAAATAAAATAAAATAACAATAGCAAGGGTATCTATCTAATCGTTTAAAATTGGTAAATGCAAAATCTCCAATGTATTTGGACTCTGACATCTCTTTAAATATCAATAAATGTTTTCAATTTACTATACCAATGCGCCTAATGTTTTTCAATCATCCTATTATATTGCTAATATTATAAGTAAATTGTTCCATAAGTTCAAAGATCTGGGTGTGCTCTTTGACCGCCATTTTTCATGCAAAGCCGCCCTAACTTTGTTGTATCTCCTTGTATTACTTTTTTCTATTTTAGAACTTTTGTACGGAGTAATAGCTCAAAGTTCTCGAACCCTTGCACTCTCAAATTACTTATTACTTCTTTTGCGCGTTCCAGATTAGAATTTTCAATATTAATCTGGAGGCCTTACCGCCATTCTGCAATTGAGGGAACTGAACTTATACAGAAGGTGTTCCTTAAATGTGCTCTCCGTCTCCGTTCGCTTGCATTCTTAAATCCTATTCCTTTCTATAATTGGCGTTTGATTTTAATTAATTTAAGGTCTCCAGAGAATAGAAGGCCTGTACTGTCACTATCTGCCTGTTTTCTTCCTCTCTGTTCCGGGGCTTTCACTTTCATGCGCGTAATACTCCTATTGCTCCTGCCCTTAGAAAATTTATTATTTATATTTTTTATTTATTTCATTATTAATCTCGGCTCATTTAGCTTTAAGAGCTCTGTAAAACCTCTTATTATAATTACGTTTTAGACTCGAAGAAATTCTATGTTGCTATCGGCTATATTTTCTGCACATGTCAAGAACAAAGCGTAGCTAATTTCAGTGTTGCTGTTGCAGCGGTCAATATTTGGAAACATTTTGCGGTATGTGCGTGGCTATCATTCAGTAAAGCCTGGGTGTGGACATGGAAGGCGATGGGAAACATTCGGGTGCAATGCTGTCTTGAAAATGCTCCTTAAAAGATCATCTGCTGTTCGGAGACAACATAAAACTGTAGGTCTCTCTATAGCATCCAAAAGCACACTATAAATTGGGAGTTGGGTCAAATACCTAGCAGAGGTGGGCGCGCCAATTATAGACACTTATATAAAGTCTAAGTTTACAACTATAGCTCAGAGTTTGTAACTAATTGCTCAATTAAATTTGCCAGAAACTGAGGCGTAAATTTTCTGGACTTACATTATGAAGCATTTGAGTGCTTAGATGAATACTCTAAAAATTATTTTCCTTGGAGGAGTTATTTAGGGAATATTTATATTTAATTGAGGCTATTCTGATATATTTGATACCCAGATGCAAAAGCGATTGAAGAAACATTTCTGATAAATTGTTTCTATAAATTTATTAAAAGAGTTGCTATTGTTAACAGAAATACTACCACAAGTGTAAACGACTCACAATTAATGGATCAGTCTTTGGAAGAGTTTATTATTGTTTGCCTAAGCGCCGATTATGAGTCGCATAGTGCCAAAGAGAGAGAGTTTAGTTTCGTTTAAAAAACCTTTTCTACATTTAGGGTAAGTGTGCTAGTGAGCCGTTGATGCTTTTGAATTAAAAAAAATGTATTCGAAGTCAAATTTAATTTTTAACGGTTCGGCAAATTTAATTTACGTACGAATTCTATTGAGGGGCAATAAGCTTTTGCGCTTAGCTCGAGATAACATCGAAACGTAAATTTCTGTCTTTTTGTTTTTTTTGGCTTTTTTTTGCTAATAATTTATATTGATAGTGTTACTAGTTTTTTCCAGCAAGGAAATTTTTCTTCCTCCTATGGTAACTTTCCCTTACCTGAGGTACTTCCTTTTTAGAAGCTCCCAATAACCAGTTCTTTTGCATTTTGCACTCCCAATAAATCATATTTTATGGAAAAATACCCCGATAAAAAAAAAGCAAAAAATAAAATGCCCGGTCACACATTTTTAAAGAAAAAAATAATTTTTGTAACTGGTTTAGTTGATAATCCCATATTATTTTTCAAGGCAGAAAAAAATTAGGTGGCTGGTCAGTGGTACATTTGCCCTGTAATGGATTTTATCTTGAAGATTTATGTTTGCAGACCTCGAGGCTTTAGATATTTAGTGATAGAGACACACAAAATTCACATATCTTGGAGTAACCATCAAAGCGATTGAGGAAGAGTATAAAAACTGTGAGTTTGATGAAACGTCGAGTTTAGAAAAGATTTTCTAATTGCAAGTCCATAACTTCAAACGGGCAATAGAACATCGTATCAGGTCCATATGTATGCACGTATGAATATTTACAACTTTACATATTTTATAAATAATTCGCTGGCGTCAGCAATTTAATACTGCGTCCGTCTAACGATGATACGGAATGCAAAATTTGCATTAAATCTACATAAAGTGCACCTACACCCAATAATATATTTATGCACAAGGTGATATACTTACATTTATATGCAAATATTTCAGTGTAATGCTTGTAATAGACAGCTGAGGAACTGGTGCCAAGATTCTTAACGCAATCGGGAAGAGACCAGCTAAATATAACACCAGAGCCTGATGTCGTAAAATGGCGACAAATAACTATAATATTTTTTTAGTATTTAGGGCACTGCTACATGCGATAAAACCTGCAATATACTCGTTCATACTGTGTATGTGATTGGCATGCGCACACACATACATACTGACAAAGTGTCCGATCAAACAGCCTTTTATACTTTTATTTTCTTCTTCTGGACAGCGCAATCACCTGACCCGTACGGTCGCAAGCCAATAAATCGAACACAATGGATGATCAGTGAGCCAAAATTAAATTCTCTCACTTGTATGGGAATATTCGTAAGTATGTATGTACGTATGTATATGCATGCATTTGTATAATGGCGCAGTGCAAACTAATTATTTTGAGCATCTCGCTGGGATTTTGGCCTTTTCAGAAAATACGCGCAAACGAGGATTGAATCAAAAAGCATTAGAATAACCAAAATAACAATGAAAACACATAAATAATGTGAACAATTTTAAAAAATAAGGAATTTCGCTTTGTTTTATTTTTGAGCGAATGATGAGTACACAAAGAATATGACAAAAAGCGTTTTGGCAAGGGAACCATTGAATCGGCAGATTAGTGTCTTTGGTCAGTCTATTTATTAGTCGTAATTGGGAATTGTACTCGTTTATTTTTAGCACACGATTATATCTTCTACTCGTATTATTACTATTTGCTATTCTAGTTTTGGTAAAAATCGTAAACAAGACTTGGAAAATAACATTCGAAATTGATTAGTAAAAAGAGCTGGAATGAAAATGAAATTACATTCGACATTGCCCATTAACTCCAAGATATTGGCTTTCACGTTGCAGATAAACATTCGAATTGATGAATAAAACTGCTTGACTAATTTTCAAAATGGATCTACGGATCACAGCTTGAACAACTTTTTCAAAAACTGGATAGCCAGCCTTGGCCAAAAGTATTAGGCACCCCTTTAAAATACAACTAATTTCAAATGTGGCTACCAAAGTGAGCGCTGCTTTTGCAAATGTTTCCCCAGTGTGTTCAACCTTTGATTATAACAATAAATTGTATTATGGGAAAAGCCATGGCACACTTGGTGCGTAAAGTCTACAATGTTGCATTTTCAAAGGTATCCTTAAAATATTTTGGCATTTTCAATTTGTTAGTCAATGCATGAATAATCTTTGCTGCAAGGTTATAAAGCGGATATAAATAATTTCTTATTATTCAAATGCCTAAAAAGTGAATAGAAGTGTCTAAACAACCTTTTAATGTAACAGGAACTTAAATTTAAAACTACGGCGCGGCATCTTAAGTGCCTGGTCTCTTTTGCTGTATGGTGCGTGGACACTGAAAGTTACATTTAGGAATAAGTTGGAGGCTTTTGAATTGTGGTGCTATCGAAGAAAGTTAAAAGCACGTACACTTAATAAGGAAAGAGAGTTTATAACAACAATAAAGCGTCGAAAACCGCATATTTCGTGCATATTATGTGTGTACCCAAATACGAATTATTGCAACTCATTGTGCAAGGCAAAATTGAGGGCAAACGTGGCTTAAGAAGGAAGCAAATGTCTTGGTCAAGGAACTGGACCTCGCACAATAGGGCGACTTGTGCAGACAGCGCAATAGTGAAAAAATATCGTGATATATTTAGTATCAAGAATGAATTAAAGCAAATTAAGATTTATATACTTATACATTTTTAAAACTTGCATAATACAAACATGTGATCGCTAACATTCTGTGAATAGGCAGATAAAAAAGAAGAAAAAAAGTGAACTTTGTTACGACAAAAGAGCGAGAACCCAAGTTTTAAGTGAGGAAGGGCCGTCTTAAGTTGGGACTGCCAATTTGCGGTGTGCAGTCGAATGTACTGTTAAGCGATTTACGTAGACAAATCCCACCATAACCAATCAAATCCAAAGTGCAAAAAAAAAGCCTCACTAGTGTACGCAAAGACCGAAAGCTTATATGCGAGTCTTTTGCCCTTGCAGCTGCCCTGTCGGAAGAAATTTGAAAGTCGCTAGAAAAAGGCTTCTGAAAGCAGGTTTAAAAGGATGCAAAGCACGAAAGAAGCCGTGGCTTTCAGAAGAAAATCGGAAAGAGCGCTTGGAGGGAGGAAGATTGGTCGAATGTTCGGTGGTCTGATGAATTGAACTTCGAGGGAGTCTTAATTTATATCATTTTAAAATGACAACAAAGACAGCCTCTAACGCTAGTCCAATTTCGAGGAAGTAACGCAAATATTTTAAAACGATGTTTTTTGCTTTCCTACAGGTATTTAACACCTGGTGTTACGTTCGTGGGGCGACGGGTTGCCGAGGAATATCAGCCAGATTGCGTGGTACCCACTGTTAAGCATCCTCGAGGCAGCATTATGATCTGGGGCTCTATGGCTGCTGATGGTGTCGGCGAAATGTTCGTTCGCAAGGGTCGCCTGGAGAAACAAGAATACATAAATGTATTAGAAACTGTACTTTTGCATTCGTACACTAATTTAGATGGAGTTCAATTCCAACAAGACAATGCTCCTTGTACTGATTTATAGTATAACTAGAAGATTACTTTACTTTTTAAAACAAAAAATGTGCCTGAAAGGCGAGCCTAACACTTTTGGCCTAGACTGGGTTTATAAATAAAAATGTACTCGTATGTAGTATATATTCCGAAATCTCATTTAACATAAGTATTTACTTTTTGGTTAAAACTCAAATAACAATAATATATTTGAGCCCTCGAACCCTTAAAGGCCTGAGAACGTGAGCGCAATAAGAAGATGCTGTCAGATTTCTTAATTAACCTGCAGGTGTGTGTAATAAATGTGATTGTGGCAACTCTAAAGTAATATATTTTTACTTGTCCCAAAATGAATAGAATTTAGAATATGTGAAAAAAAATAAAAATATTAAAATTCTCTTCTGAATTAACTTTTTGTGCCATTTGCAATACTCGTCTATAAGGCAGCGCTGTGGCGATGAACACCAAATTTATGACTCTGTCTATCCATTGGCATTAAGCAAAAAAGCTAAGCCTTTTGAATATGAGCTAGTAAATAATAAAAGAAAAAATAAAAGTCATACTAGGAAATCAAAACTAAACTTTCGTATTCCTTTGTATTGACCTGAGCTGGTAAATTTCTCACTCATATAATTTTTAAATAAAGCTAAAACTAAACTTAAATCACCGTAGAGTTGTTAATATTTTGGCATTTATTGGATACAAATTGATTGAAACAGAAATGGTCTTATGAGAGCGATTACCTCGCTTGACGCAAGCTAAAGCCTCGACGATCAGTTTTTGGTTGACGCCGCATAAATTGGCCATTAAATGCTCGCATTTCTTGTGGCAGTTCACGTCGCACTCTGCAGCCGTGGTAGAGATGCAGGCGTTGATCGATGAATGTTTGTGGTTGCAGGCGGAAGCATCGATCGGAGGTGTTGATGTTCAAAAGATCAGAAATTTGTGTAAATATTTTCACTTGTAACGATGTCTTATATACTAGATGATCATTTGGTAATGTATGTTTTATTTATGTATATATGCATATGAATTGCATATATGAATGTATGTAATATATTTGCAAAACTTTTGGCACACACGAGGCGAGTTTAATCACTTTGACAAATATTTGTTCTTCTAATCAGTATTTTAGTATTTCACTTAAATTACGACGGGTGTTTGAAATTTGGTTTACTTTTATTTCTCCATTAATTGACTTACTTATATAATTCGTAATAATTCAAAACTTAGAAATACATTCCCTGGCTCAATGCCCATGAAACGCCAAATTTTGTTGCAGAAAAAGTCGTCTTAGTTAGGTAACAGCGAACCTCGGCGTGTATTTCTACCGTAAAATACCTTGCAAACCCGATTTACTTTTCGCAGGCGACGGACAATATCAGTACACACAGTACCTAAAAATTTGAAGAGAAGCGCGGCTAATCACCCAACCGCTTTAGAATTCCGACTGCAGAAAATTGAATCGTTTTCAGGATTATGCGGAACTTTTTAGCGGCAGCCTACACTCAAACAACATCAAATGATGCCACAACTTTTTACTTTTTAGGGATATATATTCTGCATTCGTCATTGGAATCGAATTAACAATTAAACAAGTATGCAGTTATTTAAAATCGAGAGAGCAAAGTTTTTAATTTTAATGATTTTTGAAATCGCATTATAAGTTCCCATATAATATTTATATACAATAGATAATATTTTAATTCTCTTTAACTTAAGAATTATGAAAAAAGATTTTTATCATAGCATTCGGCTGTCCGCTGAACACATTGTAAAAGCTACAAGTAAGCCATATCATCCATATAATTTAAAAAATCATTATTACGCATTTCAATTTAAATTTAAAAATTCCAATGTATTCTTTTTAACTTTGGGAAAATGAACTTTTAATTATTTTAGGTGCTTTTCTTTCTTTTCGAACCAAAAACTCTCAGAAGAGATATTAATGGGTTATTTTTCTGAAAGCCTATAAACGTCAAACGGTTTGTTTACTCAACACAAATTGTTTGATACCCAATGAATAAATTTTCGGAGATTTTTTAATGAAAAACTTAAAATCACAGCTTTCCATTGAATTTCTAGAGCCCGAAACTTAATGTCTGCCATAATTATTTCATTGAAAACAAATTTCAATTTTTGCGGAAAATTCTTAATTCTAAGTTCTCATTCATATATCATCAATCATCACCAATCTCATAAATTCCCATTCTTAATATAACCCAATACAAGAAAAACTTCGGACTGAATCCTGACTGAAATAGAGCCCAATACTCGGAGTTTTTTTTTATGGGAAAAAAGTCAATTCAAATATGCCGACATTATAAAAATTTGCCATACGTCCTGTGAAAGTGTTGTGTATTCTATATGAGAACAGAAAAAGAAAAATCTAACGCCTTCATAAACTTTGCATTTAATATAATAAAGTCGAAAGACGCGCTTAGCTATTGTTTTAAAATAAAACATGCAAAAGTTTAGATTCTCTGAGGTTTCACTATTTTTAATCGAAATACGGCTCCTTAACCATTGTTCGTGAAAAATTACATCATTGAAATGCCCACCATGAGCCACTGACTGCAGGCTGACATACTTTAATTAAAATTTTCAAGGACACCCTCAGACATGATCGCATTGAGTTCAGCAATCTCGATCCTTATGCCGAGTTTCAACTATGGAAACGTTGTTGGATTATTCACATAGACTTTACTTTTCAAAAACCCCACAAAAAGTAGTCTAGAGGAGTTAGATCTAACGATCTCTGTTGTGTGACCTGTTGCTCCATTTTGTTGACAGTAAAGATCGCCTATGTATATTCCTTCTAGTTCCGGCCACAAATACTCGTAGTCTTCAATCTGTTGTCTATACGATTTCCATTGGGAGTTACAAATCATTTAATTTCACCTTTGAAGACAAACGAACCAATTATTCCACCAGCTCAAAAACCACACCAAATAGTACATTTTAGTGGATATAACGATTTTTCTAAATTACTTGAAGGTTTTCTTCTCTCCAGATGGAGCAATCTTGTTTATTGTGAAATGAGCTTCATCGCTAAAGGTGATTTGGCGTGAAAAACCAGCATCATTTTAAAGAACCAATTCACGTCATTTATGCGTTGATAATGATCTGTTGGTTTCAATTCTTGTGTTCATTCAATTTTTTAAATATGCAAATGGAAATCCTTATGTAAAACCCTAATGTTGAGAACGTTGTGATGTCGATGTTATAGGTTGTTCAGCAACACCTTGCGCTAAAGGAGCAATATTGTCAACAGAATAGTTTTTGGTATGCCAGTCCTTTTTTTATACTCAACCTTTGAATTGTCGACTCATTCGGGTGATTACTTCCACCACAAAGATCACGAATTTTTCGATATGTTATTCTGAAAGATGGATATTTTCCTTAATAATATTCTATTGTGTGAAATTGTGAATCTGTCTACTTGACAAATGTCAAAGATGACTCAAGAAAAAAGTACCGTTTAGAAATTATTCAGCACTGACACTACTCATTTTTGAAAGAGCCTTTAGAGAGAGGGAAGAGTGTAGCTAATGTCACACATTCATCTAGTTGGAGTATAACTGTAACTTTTCTCGATTACTCAGTCAATGTGCAATTGCATACAACGGGATTTAAAATAAACTTAGGAAAGACAAAAGCATTTAACCTGAACTGCTCCTTATCAGATTCTTCAAGAGAACGTGGATAATTTTTGCTACTTGGGAAGTTTGATCGCCGCAAATGGAGGAAGTGACACTGACGTTGAAAGCAGAATTACCAAAGCCAAAGCCAAAGCCAAAGCGCCATTCGGCACTCTTGCATCGCTCTGGCAAAATAATAACATAGCTACGCACACCAAACTGCGAATTTTCAACGGATGCGTCAAGTTTGTCTGCTGTCTTCCACGGCTGTACAACGTGGAAGGTCACCGCAATGAACACAAGGCGTCTCCTAACGTTCTTTAATCGCTGCTTGTGCCGCATAAGCGATTTTCCTGGCCTCGAACTATGTATATCTAACATCTTACTGAGGCAGGCAAATCAATCCGATGTGCCGACTGAAATCCGCAATATGAAATGGCACTGGATCGGCCACACCTTGAGGAAGAGTGACAACAATATGGCTAAATAGGCGCTGCAACGAGGCCGTTTCCAATAGACAGGATGAAATGTAGGCTAACCACGAACCACCTGGCGTCGTTCAACGAAGGCTGAAATGAAGTCCTTCAATAAGACTTGGCATCAACTTAGAGCCCTTGCACAAAACCGTGTTCGAGACGAAAATGAGTAGTCGACGCGCCATGTTCCAACTAGGAGTTAGAGGATCCTATATATATATATATAAATCCCGCTGGAATGCGCTCCTTACTTTCAGATTTGTACAATGTTCGAGATGGTGTAAAAAGTTGGGACACGGTGCAAGCTTTGAATGTTGTACGCGTTGAGTATTACAAATTCAAGGGAGGACAGAATGAACAAAGCAAAACAGTTTGGATACCCAGTTGCATCCGTTCCAGTCGAGTGGTCACCTTACTGAATAATCGAGCTTGGCTATCCTGGCAAAGAGTGAGTATGTATTTTTGGCCTTTCTTGCGCTTGAATCTCTTCCACACATTGAATATATTTTTGGAAAAAAATGTATTTGTTAAAAATTTATTTTCTTCACAAGTTCAAATCGGAGATTTTATGATTTGGATATTTACAAAAACATTTAGCGCGACTTCTGCGCCTTGTTAAATTGGTACTTATCATCTGGCATAATTTGTAAGTAATGTTTACTCATTCTCGCTTTGAATTCAAAATTTTCTTTTTAATTTATTAAAACAATTTCCTGATAAGCAAAAAACTGGCAATAAAGTAAAAGTAAACAAAGCCGCCAACGAGAAAATTAAGCAATTACAATACAAACAACAAAACAAACTGTAATCACGTCCGCTTAGCTAATTTTTTTGTTTTACTTGTTCTTATATTATAGTTAGAACTTGCAAAAATAGTCACAACAACAGCAATAACAACAACCTTAACCTTGATTTTATCATTAGAAAGGCAAAGTCGCAGGTGAATTAAAATAAACTAAAGCATCTAAATCGATTCGAGGGGAAACATGTAAATCAGCCAATCAGAGCAGACAATAATTTGCAACATACTAAAAACAATTAAATCTGAGTATAAATTGTTTCTGATTAAACATTATTTCTGATACATCTGATTATATATATTTCAAAATTGTTCGCTTCATATGAGTTCAACGGCCGTCAACAGCTCTTTTAGGGCTAAACCCCGCAGCGATCTTAAGCAAATGCACTCCCACCATTTAATGAAAGGAGACGTACATATCTATATATATGTAGGTGTGTATGTATGCCCCATATATGTAAATGCATGTGGGCTAATTTGGCTAACAGAGAACTGCACTGATTATTCGCGAGTGGTACGTGAAAAGTTTATGTCCATTCCATTTTAGCTCTAAATTTGCGATTTTGAAGATATTTTTTGGGACTCAAAAGCTCAAACATAATACACATCTACCAGCTATATTTCAATATATATCACATCTAGAAACATACCTACATATACTTACGTTCACCTGCTACTTTTCGAATACATTATGGCAAAGATAAAAGAAAATCTCTTCCATTGACGTATTCGTTCGTATATTTTTGGCTTTGTGAAAATTAAACATTTCAATATGGTTCCGCTGGCTGGGAAAGCAAGGCATATTGCGTGTCTGTTATACTTGAAAGTCAAATCAATGCCCACAAAGACCTCAGTATATTCTAAGTTATAAACAAGGAAAACAACAAAACACCCTCCACATCGCAAGTAGCCACAATTCCTAGCAGTGCTCTCTAACTTAAAGAGTACAAAACGAGTTCTAACTTACCCAGCATTTTTTTGGGACTTGAGGGCGCCGTTCCGCCCTCGAAACCCGAATCATTGCTGCAGGTACTTAAGCGTATTATTGCGGAATTTTCCTTGGAGACATTGCTGCCGGTGGCCGCTCCACTGGCGGTAGCACTCAAGTCGTCCTCGTACTCCTCGGACGTGGTGCACTCTTCACTATCCTCCGTTTCTTCACTTCCCGAACCGCTTTCATCACTATCACCGCTTTCTTCGTCCGAATCCTCGTTGGGATACACAATCTTTTCGCGCTTCCATAAGGGACGCGGTGTCGCGACAAGCGGATAACGCGGCGCCTCTTCTTTCACGTAACACTTATTGGACGGATCGATTTTAATTTTTTTATGTGGATCGAAACGCGCCTTTTCGGCCTGTTTCTCTTTTTTGCCCTGTTGTCGTAGTTTTTTCTTCATACTTGCACTTAGATTTTGATAATCACAACCGTCCGCACTGGAGTAATCGTATGAACTGTCCTCGTCATCGCTATTTTCCGCTGATGACGGTACGTAGTCTTCTAGATCGGCGTCGACGTCTTGTAAATACTGTGCCAAATTCTGTACTGTTGCGAATTTTGATAAATTATTTGGCGCGTGTGCCTTTTGGTGTTGATTGTTCTCGTTGTCGTTAGTATCTTCGTGACTTTTGTGGTGCGCCAACAATTCTGTGGCGACAGCTACTGGCTCGGTGGTTGCAGCTTTTGTGGATGCTAGGGGTGCGGATGGCGTTGTGGAAGAGGTACTCTGTATCTTTGTCGTTGGTGTAGTTGCAGTAATGGCGGTGGCAGCTGTTGTTGCTACCGCTGCTACTGTTAATTTAGGCGTAGATGCTATTGTCGTGGTTGGTGTCGCTACTGACGCTGCATTGGCTGCTGCTATTGCCGATATTTTTGTTTTGACCACTTTTTCGTTCGGATCGTTGTTTATCGTTTTGAAGACAGATGTCGTCGTTGTTGGTTTTGTTTTTGGCTTTGTATTTTGTGGTGACGTCGTTTTGCCTTTAGTTGGTGACGTCGCCGATTTCGGGGGTGCCACCGAAATGAATTGATCGGCATTGATGGGAGTCACCGACGCGTTCGTTTGTGGTGGTGCTGATTCGTCAACTGTTGATGTAGTGGCGGCAGACAATACTTTTGTATTTGTTGTAGTTGTTGTTGCTGTTATAGCTTTGGATATAGTTTTTGGCTTTGCACCAGTAACGGCAGAGGTGGAGTTAGCTGCTGGTGATGACACTAGGGGTGAGGCGGGTGGCGATTTAGTTTGATCGCTCTGTTTGACACCAGAATCCTTTGGTTTCTGTGCCTCTACTTCCGGCTTCTTACTTTCACTTCTTTCGCTTATTCTTGGTACTGTTGTTGCAGAAGTAGATGTGTCAGCTAATTTCGGTTCAGCAGATGCCTGAGATGTCTTTTCGGTTTTTTTCACAATTCGATCAGCCGTTACAGTGACGGATTTTGATGTTGCTGGGGTTGGGGTTGATATTGATATTGTTGTTGTTCTAGTGGTTGGTGTTGCACTTGTTGTTCCTGCTTGGCTAATGAATAGTTTCGGTTTTTCTGTGTTGATTTTGCTTTCGTGGTCGTTGTCCACTTGTGCCGTAAATTCGTTCAGTTGTTGTTCAGGTGACTTGGCTGTTTGCCCGAAATTTATTTTGGTCGCGGCGCTTGTTGCAGTCATTGCGACTGTCGGAGTGTTCGTTGTTGATGTTGTTGTTGAATTTTCGTTTTCGAGTGGTAGTTGGACTAATGATTTTTGTGCGGCTGCTTGCGGCTTTTTGGCATTTGCTTCTAGCTCAATTTTTCCTATTTCCTTCTGGCCCTTTTGACTTGTCGTGTCTTTCTTGCATATAGCGGATTCGGTAGATTGTGATCTTCCGGGCAAACCCTTTTCATTGATTTTTGCAATATCTCGATCAGCTTTCTTCAAGGCTTCCTTTTTTTGAGATTTTACCACGGACTTAATTTCTTGAATGTTGGCTACGTCTTCTACAGCATTTGATTCCAAAAGTTCTTCTCTTTTATGCCATTGGTTTTCAAGTTGCCCTTTCTTTCGGTTTGTCATATAAACCGATTCACGTTTGCCAATTTGAGCCCAAAAATCTTCACCACTGTCAGATTTTTCAACGGGATTAAGTTTGATTTCCTGTAAAATCTTTGGCATAACCTTAGGACTGTCGGTGCTAGGAGCTTTTACTGCTTCGATCTTTGAATCGAGTGGAGTTACTTCCTGCTTTAAGTCTATAGTTTTGAGAGACTTTGATTTCTCCATGGTTTGATTAGAATTGCTGGCGACTGATTTTTCAGTAACGGAACCTAGTGAGGCGGTGGATTTTAAAACCGTTACTGGTGGCGATTTACAAGGTTCATGCTTTGGTGATGAGTCATTTTTTGGAATTTCGCATTCAATCTTCGGGCTCAAAGTTTGCGCTACTTTATCATGCGTTTCTGCTTCAGTGCTGAGGTCTAAGCTTGATGGTTCAAACGTAAAAATTTCAGCAGTGCTGACTAAAGTTCCTTTTTTTGGTGTCTTTGCTTTTGAAAAATTTTTCGATTTCGGGCTAGCCTGCATAAAACCTTCAGGCAAAACAACTTCTTTCGGTTTTATGGCCTTCTTTACACTCTTTCTTTTGGGGAGCTTAAAAACCTTATGAATTTCGTGGTGTTCTTCCATAGATTCAACATTGAATGTGAACTTCGGCTTTGGAGATGATTCTTTGTCAATTGGTGTAGGGGTGAATTCTGCTTTTTCTTGCAGTACCGGTAGAAATGCCGAATTCTCAACTCCAACGACAGCCGTAATTTTATGTCTTATCTTTCTGCCTTTTTTCGATGAACGCTTCTTTGTTGACTGGCGATGCCCCTCCTCGGTCGTGCTATCATGACTACCACGTCTTTCTAGATGAATCAGCTGGAAGGTTCCTGATGCGGACTTTTGTAGTTGATTCAGTATTTCTTGCTCCTGTTCTTGAATTAATGATGCGCGACGCCTTAGCTCACCAGCGTTAAGGTCATCGTCAATTTTGTCGGATGATATGTCTTCGCAAATGTCATGGAAAGAGGGACACTGGGGAATGCTTAAGCGGCGGATGGTATTATTTGTAGGATCCACATCCAATTCGACAACTACTTCATCCACCAGCTTCTGCTTTACATCATCTTTATCTACTACATCTGCTCGCCTGTTGGGAGTTGAATCGAATTCAACAGCTGAGGCATCTTGCATCAGATAACGTTCACGCATTAAATCACCGGGAGATTTTTTGACAGGGTATACAGGGACAGCAGCTAATTCATCAGCTAACTTCTGGCGCCAACTCAAATGTGTCTCCTTAGGGTGTAATGGCTCAATGGTGGGAAGGTCTTTGAAAACTTTCGACTGCGGCTCTGGTGACCCATCTGTTTCGGAAGAAGTGGACTTGGTAGCACGATTTCCGTCTTTACTGCGTGAGCGTATTATGGATAGACGAACTACATGTCGGTCCCTTTTGATGGTGGAGCGGCGTCCCTTATTTTGTTGATCTTGGGCTTCGTTTTTTCCCTCAAGGTTGCTACCCTCCTTCTTCTCAACACTGCCACGCTTTGCTTCACCCTCCTGTTGCACTTCCTTTTCGTGCTTGTGGTGCGGGTATCGTGACGAAGATACATCTATATCAGCTGTGTTAATGGGTATTGGGCGTGGTGCCACATACTTCGCAGGAGTTGTGGGCGGTGTTGAGTACGTAGAAACTTTTGGTGATTGTATGCGTGTTAGTGGTAAAATACCGCCATGTCTCGAACTGATGTGGGGTGAAGTCTCGGTGATGGTCGATAACTTGGGTTGATACCGCGACGATAGGCTGTGTGCTGCAGTGTACGAGGGAGTACGCGGAGGCGCCAACGGTAGAATGTAGCTGCCACCAAAGGTACGGTTATAGGTGGATGAATAAGGGACATAAGAACCGCTCGAGGAGCTTGTTGGCGGGGCGCCATAAAGGCCTGGGGTGTAGTATGGGGCATAAATCTGACTGCTACCCCCACTATAAAAATATCCCGGATCAGTGTAGAGTGGCATGGCGCAGCGTTATTGCGTGAAGGCGCGACTAAACGATCTTTAAAATAGACACGAATTTATCTGCGTCTCTCGATTGAGTTTTTTTCAACACTTAAATTGATCTGCAGATAATGTGTGTGATATATGTATGTATGTATGTCACTTATAGTGTACGAATTTGTACACTTGTTAAATATGTTCTACGTTCGTTGTTTCTTCTGGTACAAGTTGGCCTATTTTTAGCATCACCTCGAGAAATACGCGACAATGCTGTTACGTTCGACTGCGGCGGTGACTTTCATCATTTTCAGAAGATTTGTATATAGTCTTAGAAAAAATTTACTTTAAATATTGAAAGTAATTGCCGAGAGCGATGGCTGGCTTTCGAAATTCATCCAGTTTGCGTTTGTTATAAATTTATACGACAGATGCTGAGAAACACTTGCAGATATAGTGAATTATTCACGGATGTAAATAGGTTTGTATGTACTGCACTTTATTAGTTGGAAACCAACGAAATCTTTGTTCTTTTAGCAAAAAGTTGGTTCTTTATTCGTCTTTTGTTTGTTTTTTGTTTCTGGATATTAAAGAGTTTAACGTTCTGCTGCCGGAAGATGTGAATTTTTATTAATTATTTATTATTTTAACGGTCTCACGTGCGCGAAATGTGTGCTTTTACTTTTCCTCTGACGTTGTGAGTCACTTTCGCTTTGGGTGAGCAATGAATTTTTATGGTTTTTGATAGTTGTGCTATGTTTGTACGTATGTATGTATGTACAAATATATGTATACTATGGAAATAAGTTCATAACTCTGCGTGTATGGGTATATCGAGATTATGTATCTGAGGGTTGCCGTTTTTGAGTGTAATTAGAGTGACCCATTGTTGAGGCTTAAGAGGATTGAAAGAATCTGTTTTTAGCCTGTTTGAGAAGAACCCTTCGACTTGATCAAATGATGGCCAAATTTCTTGTTGACCATTTATGCGCTTGCGGTCGAGTTCGGACTGATGTCAATTCAAAAAAAGAAAAAAATATGGAGGATGAACCTGTATACAGAATTGGGTGTGGGCAGAAACAGCTAAAATTGCAAGCGATTCGAGCAGCTTACAAATTCCGGCTTAAGTAGAGTAGAGTCTGGATATGAAGTATGGGCACCAAATGTGGTGAAGTTAAACCGAAGAGTTGCTCTAAGGGTTTGCCCGGATCTGCAGTAAGTGTGACTGGGCATCTATTTTGAGAAAAATGGTGCGTTATACAAATTTGTTTCTAATAAAAATTACCTAAGATCTGATCGTACGCTGAGCTTGGACACTTTCGCGTAGTTCCAGCCGCAAATGAATCTTAATATGTGGAGAAATCATGGTTTCAAATTAAAAATATTCCTAATGGAGCGTTTCTGGAATTCTCTGAAATTTTACACTGTGGTCACATGTATTTTGAATGAGTTTTAAACAAATTCTCTGTGAGCGGCGAAATCATAAAAGAATCCTGGGAAGCTGTTCGTGTGTGCACCTAGCAACGTTTTCGAGGAACCTCAAGAACAAAAGAAAACTCAGCACGCAAAATCTCAGGTATTTAAATTTATATTTCGAATCATTTGCATTTCACTTCGCAAATTTATTGAAAGCAATAAAAAAAAATTATGGGAAAGTATTTTCTTTAAGGAAAATTTAATTTGAATAGTCCAATGAACCAAAGTATACGCAAACATTTTCTCGTGGCGATTATAAAAAATATTAAAAAATTTCATAAAAATTGGATAAATTATTGACGTGCATGAGTATTTCTTGATATTCCTTCTCTTTCAATTGCGTGCTTTGTGCAGCTACATATAATCATTTTTCAAATTAATTTGCGATTTTAACTAATATTTGAAAGTCGAATTATAAAGGCTAAAATTTTTATTTCTTTCCACCTAATTGCTAATTAAAAAATAGCGAAAGATTTTAAGACATAACCGAATTATCTAAATTCAGTTCTTCATCCTCTGTGGTGTATGACGTAAGAGCTTTTCTACATTGTTCTAGTGTTTTCTGAAGTGTTTTAGTTAAAAAAACAGGAATTAAATTTAAACTTTGCTACAATATTTGCGAAAGTCAAAAGTTTTTTGAATATATTTTCGGTCAATTATTAATAATTATCACAAAGTAAGAGGAAGCAATGAGATCGCACACTTGCACACCGATATTCATAAACGAGTATGGCGCTTTGCTGTTGCAATGAATTTATTATTACGCGACTGTTGTATGTTTTCCAATGTTAGAGCGAACCGCGAACCGCTTGGCAGGAAACCACCGCAATAACTGCGGTGGCCGTCGAGGCTTTCCTGGTGCTGAGGTGCTGAGCCGTTCGCGTTCGAGATCGCCTTCGACATTTCGACTACACGGCCGCCGGACGCACACACCACCCAGTAGGCGCACGCGACTCGTCGCTAAATGAATGTTCCAAGACGCGAAAATACACAAATCTACATAGAGATGTGTGTAGCATGTGTGTCTGCCTGTACGTATGCATGTATGTATGAAAGTGTGTCTTTAGGAACGCACGAACACATCAACATACACACATACGTACATAGGTGTTTGGGAGAAATTAGCCTAAGCATTTTGTACATGGCATCCCCTCAGCGATGCTCTGCTGTACCGTTAGCTTAGCGCTAGAACTGATCGTTGGCTGTGCTGTGAGAGGCCGGTTTCCCCGCATTGCGGTGTTGGCAAAATGAGAAAAGCGGAAAATATTGTGTACTCAGAAGTGAACGCATATACACATATACACACATACATATACACAATAACTCGTGACTTTTTGAATGATATTCCAATATTTGAATTTTGAAATGCTGCGCTCTCAAATACGCTTAAAATTTGATGGAGAGTGCGAAGTAGATACGTCAGCGTATTTGGTACATACATACAAACGTTTGTCGAAGATCTGCTCTGCACATTCATATTCTCTTATTTTTTCTTATATTTGATTTTTGTGTGCCGCAAAATTCTTGTTCTGCAAAAATGACAAGAATTCGCTCATAACTCGCAGTTGGCCGGCTCTTCAGCAAACTATTGCAGCCATGTAATGCGAACGTCAATCCCGCCGTGACGTCTAACGGCATCCGATCGTGCTTCATACAAATCATATGCTCCTCCTACACCCCAGTTTGCCTTGCCATCACACTTGACAACTAGCATGCCAATGTAAATACACCTACACACACACAATCACACATACACGCATACACACTCCCTGTGACGCTGCCTTTCATCGACGGCCGGTGGTTGGTGTGAGGCTGCATAGGGGCATATGGTAGGCATGACGATGATAGCGATCACAACATCGCCTCATAAACAAACAAAATATGAAGCAACATCGATGTGCGCGATTAGTTTATTTCGGTGCTAATCTTGGTCGTTTGTTTCAGCGAATTGCCAGTGGAAATGCATTTTTCAATTTCATGTATCTTGAAATAAACAACTATCGGATAATTCTTCGTAATTAACGATTTTGTAAATTCATTAGAAATAGATGAGTTTGCATGTCGAGCGATATTCCAATTAGGATAGGTGTTAAAGCAGTGCCCGTTGAAACTCTTACTTTTTTCGAGAGATTTAATGCATTTCTTTCAGAAAGCGGTCGCATGGCAGACGTAGTACCTTTTGCAGGTGCTGCTAGGGTACGCGGCGTTCAAACTTATTTAGTTGCTTCCCAGCTGGAACCAATGCGTTGCTGCTCCATTATGTGGAAATTGTCCTTATGTGAGTGTTGTGCTCCAGCTCAGTGTCGTCGCTTATGAGTCTTTGATGAGTGGACATACCATTGCTGAGCTGGACATAAGATAAACTCTACGATTTCGGGATCTTCTCAAGTGCCAATTGCCTTACGATGAGGCACTTTATTAGGGCATAACCCTGTCAGAAAGTCAGTTAGATGCCTCAAAGTGAGAGATTTACAAAAAAATTGAGAAATTTCTTAACTTCAGCACCACGAAGGGTGTCAGATGCAGAAAAGCCGCAAATATTTGCTATTCTCGTAACCACCAACTTAGATTCCAATTTCTCCAGAGCGGACAGGGGTAAGTCAAACCTTTGTAGCGAAAAGCGGCGGGGTAAATGTGGGCAGATTTCTGTCCTCGAGTATTTCTAATAAAAACTTTGATATTTAATTCATAGCGAGAGCTTCCTAAAATATTTACTGATCTAATAGCCAGATGCGTGTAAATGCAGAAAATACTAAAACTGCCCACAGCGACAACCGCTTTGCTGGGGAACTTTTTGTGTGCATCGCATTTTGATGACCTTTGAAATACATTTTATTGATATTATTGATGCTTTCATTTTGAAATTCGCCGAAAATTTTGTTTAGTTTTG
This sequence comes from Anastrepha ludens, assembly GCF_028408465.1. Taxonomy (NCBI): domain Eukaryota; kingdom Metazoa; phylum Arthropoda; class Insecta; order Diptera; family Tephritidae; genus Anastrepha; species Anastrepha ludens. The sequence goes on along the minus strand of NC_071499.1, from coordinate 2,012,781 downwards.
TTTGTTCTTAATAAACTCAAATTATCGCATAAACAACTATTTCTGAAAACAGTGTAAATTTTGGCGATGTTCTGTTGTTTAACAAATTTTCCGAAAACACAACTGCCTTGGAATAGCAATTTAATGAGTTTTTTGTGAGGAAACGCAAATATGTTTACACATCCGTGTGTATGTTTGTATGTATGTGTATTGCCAAATGCAATTTAATGTTTAGTGAGAAAGATAAAGACAATCACATTTTTGATCTGGGCATTTTTTTTTGAAACCTGCAAACCGCCGGTTGTGCTCACATACTCGTGTAAATGTGTGTGTAGGAGTGTGTTTAATATTTCTTTTTTTATAGATAGTGGAAACACATACATACAGTGGCTCACAGCTTATTTCGTGTGCCCGTTTATCAAAATAAAAAACTTTAATATTTTTGTATAAACTTTATTTAGAAAAAAAACTTAAACGTACATTCAAAGATAAATTATTTCTTGTTACAAACATACATAAATAAACTTAAATTATTTCTTCTTAAGTAATATATTTATAGCAAAATCAAAATTATAAGTAAATCCACGTCACACCTTATTTCGTGTGCTTAACCAAACTAGAAAAAACATGATTTTTTTTTTTTTTAATTTATTATGTTTTTACTAATCTAATATTTTGTAGGGTAGCCTTTTTGTTTTAATACAGCTTTTAACCGGGATTGCATGGAGCTAACAAGTTTTCCAGTGTATTCAGGAGATATTTTCTCCCACTCCACTTGCAATGCTGTTTTTAGATCTTGTTTGTTGCTTATGTTATGTTTTCTAATTTTTTGATCCAGAATATTCCATAAATTCTCAATTACATTGAGATCAGGTGATTGTGCTGGCGTTTTTACCACATGAGAGCAATTCCATATAAGCCACCGTTGCGCTAATTCCGACTTATGCTTCGGATCATTGTCCTGATAGAACCTGAACCTGTCCTGAATGCCTTATTTTTCAGCACTTTGTAGTAAATGATTTTTTAATAAATTCAAATAAACTGTTTTATCCATAATTTCGTCGATAAAAACCAAGTTTCCGACACCAGCTGTTGACATGCAGCCCCAAACCATTACATGGCCCCCACCGTGTTTTACTGTACCACGCAGATTCTTCAGGTCCAGCTCCGCGTTGGGCTTACGCCAAACGAAAGACTTTCCATCGGAACCAAAGAGGTTGAATTTGCTTTCGTCGGCGAAAATAACGTCATTCCAAAATGTTTCGTCTTTATTAACATGGTTTTCGGCAAACTCCACCCTTAATCTTCTGTTACGCTCATTAACAAACGGTTTGTTTCGAGCTGTACGCCCATGGAAATCAGCTTTGCGCAGAATTCTTCTTATTGTTTCAGGATTACATGACTTATCAAGTACTTTTTCAACCTCTTTTGTCAAAGCTGGCGCACTAATTCGTGGGTCTTTTTTAATTTTTCTTAATATCCACCTTTCATCAGCTTCTGTAAAAATTTTGTTTGGAGCTTGGCGGCCTTTGTCAACCACTCTTTTTTCACGAGAAAAGCGTTGAATAATGTACTGTACTGTGGAAGTACTTAAATTTACAATTTCAGCAATTTTTTTCTGCGACTTTCCATTTTTGTAATGCGTAATCACTAATTCGCGCCTTTCAATCGACGTACGACGACCCATCACGGTATTTTTAAAATAAGCTGGACAACCGACTACTTTCAATGTGTAAACTAAATAAGGATATAATCTAATATACTATGCAAAACAAATTTCCCATAATTGCTAACCGGTTTACTGGCGCCGATAACGGTAAAAGTGAACACACGAAATAAGCTGTGACGTCAATTTACCTAGTATTCTGTTTTTGTTGTAAATATTCTACTAAAGCAGAAAAAATTTGAATGCATTTATACATGTTTGTAATTAGAAATACTTTATCTTTGATTGTGCATTTAAATTTTTTTTAAAGTAAATCAAATAAAAATAAATTTACAATTCTTTAGTTTAACATACAGCCACGCGAAATAAGCTGTGAGCCACTGTACATCGTTAATTTCGTAATTTTGCTGGAAAAGCGACAGATTTTTGATGTTGGCGCTAAGGCGACTATACGAACTGTTAAGAATTGAATGGTCTGTGGTTATATGAGAAAATTTATTTTGTAAATGCATAAGCGCCAAAATGTGTGCTTAAATGAAGGAATATAACGACGTTTAAACTACAATACTTTTTGATCAAAATTTTCTGTGTGTTTTATTGCTAATAAAAGTTATTTTTCATTTTTTTAGATGTTTTTATTTTTTGTAATATATTTTTTTATCCTTTTAGCAATAAATAACTAAAATTTAGAAACGTAATGAGTTGCGTTTTTTAATATAATTTAAAGATATGAAAATATTACTGAAGGTTGTCAGTGTAACAAGGAGTTTATTAGAGCACTCATTATAAACACAGATCTTCCAACCAAATACAATGACATGACCTACCCAGAGGGGCCGCTGACTTTTTATGTGCTTTACTAGGTGGCGAAGTTATGGGTATACAAGTATTACAAAAAATCGTATTATTTTATTCACACTTGGGATAAAATAAATGGAAATGGAAAACTAGATGCGCTAGCTGATTCTATACATTGACTGCTATTTCGAAGCGCACAGGATCGAAACCATGGGAAACACATCACAAAAAAGGAGAAGAGATCGGCCAAACACCCAAAAACGAGTGTAAGCGCCAATTACAATACATTTACAGTTGCGAACACGAAAATAGCAGTAGCAAAAAATTATTAGAGTTTTCCAAAAAAATTTAAATCTTTGATGTGATTAGAAAACTGAACTGATATTTAAATCAACTCTATAACGAAAAACAAAACTTTGTATAACAAAAGATAGAAGCTCAGGGTTAATAGAAGTGGTCATATAAGTAACGCATTTTGACCAAGTTTGAAAAAAAGTTAAAGAAAAACTGCACGAAGTTTGCAGATACAAAGTTGTAACTAATATTTAGTTGAATTTCGTAAATTTTTTATTACGGCAGCACATCGGCGGGGACATTAGTCGACGAAGTGCTCACATCGGGGCTTCGGAATCTTTAACAATTTCGCAAAGTTGTTGATTTTTACTCGGCTTGGCATTGCGCGCAGCTCTTTTAAAGTCCCACCACAGGTTTAGATCGGGAGGCTGAGATGGCCATTCCATAACCTCAACTTTATTTGTGTGAAACCAATCCTTGGCCTTCCGAATCGTGTGCGCATTAGCATTTCCTCTCTGCAATACGGTAACATAACATTCTGCATTATTTCCACATAAATATTGGTGTCCATTTTGCCGTCAATTTTGTGTATGGAACCTGTGCCATAATATGAGAAACATGCCCGTACCATTACTTTTGGGCCCCCATATTTAATGGCTTTTACAGTGCATTGTGGCTGATTTTCCGTGCCAGGTGGACGTCTGACATATTGTCGTCAACCCGTGCTGCCATACAAAACTATTTTAGATATGTAAGTCCATCAAGTATTAGGCCAAATGTGAGCTGGGTGAGCAGGGTTTCTTGAAAATTCCAAATGTTTTGCCTTATGTTTTTGTGTCAGGAGTGACTTTTTTCCTGGGCTGCGAGCTGCTTCTCCAGCTTTCCATAGTATCTTACGTACTGTCACGTCAGAAACATTTAAGTTGGTTGACTTCATGGGATTCACTTTGGCGCACCTTACAATTCTGCGATCGTCTTGCAGGGATGTTTCTCTTTTCCTCCTTTTTCCGGCTTTCCCACAAATTTGATTACATTCGAAATAATTTTTTCTCAACATCAAAGAATATTTTGTATTTCTGTGTATGATCTTCCATCTGCTCTCTATACCAGAATCTGCTTCACTGCTATTTCAATGTTGCACTTAAAATCGTTGCGAGGCGTATAAAGAACGGCCAGATTTATTCAGATAAACTCTACACACTGAAATGCTGTTGGGATAAGTTAATGATGAATAAAACCCGTACACGTCGCTCAAGAATAGCCGAAAATATTGCGGCTGTAGCCGAAAGAGTTCAAGAAAACCCAGGTTTGTCCATTCCTCGTCGTTGTTTGGAATTAGGCATTCCACAAACGTCACCGTATTTTGCATAAAGATTATAAAGATTTGGGTCTTAAGGCTTATAAAGTCCAGTTAACACAAGAAGTCAAGCCGGCCGATCATCAACAACGTCGTGTCTTTGCTGATTGGATCGTTGAAATGCATGAAATCCCATCGAAAAATCATCTTGAGTGATGAGGCCCATTCCCTCCACGGTGGCTTCGTTAACAAAAAAATTGTCAGATCTGAGGCTCAGAAAATGTAAGAGTTATTGTTGAAAAACCTCTCTGACCTCAACGTGTCACTGTTTGGTGCGGTTTAAGGTCCGGCGGAGTCATTGGAACTTACTTTTTCGAAAATGAAGCTGGAGCAACAGTTACGGTGAATGGATTGCGCTATCGAGAGATGATTAATGATTTTTATGCCCGGAATTAGATGGTATTGATCTAAACAACGTTCATTTTCAACAAGACGACGCTACGTGCCACACAAGCAACGAAACCATTGATCTTTCACGGGAAAAGTTCAAAATAATATCTCTTATTGGAAAACCTTTTAAAAAGAGTGTCAGTGGTCAGCGCTCAAAGTTAACTGAGATGGCCAAAAATGATTTACGTAAGGTTTGCCATCCAGAGGCTGTTCTAAAAATACTAAGCGACGTAAATTTAAATGGCAGAATAGCCAGTAAAAATTCCTTCAAGGAATGGAAGTAAGAGATTGCATTTTGCGCGTGACAATCTAAATAGAATCTCAGCGTTTTGGAGGACCGCACTTTTTGCAGATGAGGTAAAAATAAACTTATTCGGATCAAATGGCAGACCTTTTATATGGCACGAGGCCAATGCGGAGCTCATGCCGCAAAATTTGCGAGCTACTATAAAACACGGCTGTGGCAACGACATGGCTTGCGCATGCAAGGAATTTGAAATTTAACCTTTATCGAAGAAATAATGAACAAATACGTTTATTTAAAACTTCTGCAAGAAAATTTGGTTCAAAGCGCTAGAAAATTACAAATTGAAGATGACCTTCGCTTTTATCAAGATACCGACCCTAAGCACAAGTCACAAGTGATACAAATAGGGTTAATATATTATATAAATGTTGAAATTCCTGGACTATCAGCGGATTTGAACGTCATCGCAAAATTGGTGGTCGGTTTTGAAGACAAAGATAAGAAAATGTGACACTCCTAACAAATCTCATCTTAAAACGTCGATACTTGAAGAGTGGAACCAAATCAGTGGAACCAAATAAGTCGAGAACACACAAAAAATTGGTTGACTCCATGCCACGTAGACTTCGAGCTGTAATTGATACAATAATAAAGGATACCCAACAAAGTACTAAAATATAAGCTGAGTGTGTATGCGTGAATTCTTTGTAAGTTTTTTTTTTCATTACAATGAAATGAGTGGACACGTTTTTGTATTTTATGTTGAGATGTAAAATAAATAAAATATCTGCATACTTTGTCTTTCCATTTTCGCAAAATATGATGAAATATACAACACTGTACAAAAAATCGTATCTGTATCAAATAAGGTGTGAGTGACTGTGTCTAATATCTCCGTATGCTCAACCATACAAAAAATTTCACACTCCTAATGACGATGAAAGCGATATCGAAAATATCGAACATCAATTTTGAAAGATTCTAAAATATTGTAACGCCTTTCAAAGTTTAAACTAAAAGTAAAATTTTATGGATCAAAGCATGCAAAATCATTTTCATTAATAACGTCGGTTGCGTGTTCGTAAACCCTGAAGATTTCTTGTTTTCGGTCGACTTTTACTCTTTACATCCCAAATGAAACTTTCGGAAGATTAATTTTCTAGCGACTGGGAACTGCGTTCTCGCATTAATATGTAAGAAATTAATTATTTTATACACACCCTTGCACATCTATACGTACAAATATACATACCCGTGTAATTTGCAAGCACAACCTTTGTGAGTTGGTCTCCCAATTTGTGCTGTGAGTTTAGTGTTCTTTTGCAAATTGCAAATTGAGGGCTCCACTGCTTCATTACTTGAAGTTTCTTGTTCACAGTGGGCATTGAACCTAAGGCCAATACATTTGTAGGTACGCTCAACCAAACGGGCACTAATATTTACTTTGTTAGCTGTTTTTTTTTTGTTTTTTTGTTTTTGGATTAATAAAATTCCCACTTGGTGAAATAAATATTGCCTCTGAAGGCTTTACTTTCCTATGCGAAAACGTTTTCTTGTAAGGAAATATTAAAAAAAAATTATATCGTATTTTGAATTGTAATTTTTTTCGAGCAGAGAACTTAATTTACGCTCGCTGCACATAGGTTTGCGTATTGAATAAAGAGATACTACTGTGCTAAGCAACGCCAGATGGCGCAACATCGCAAAGTTGCGTGCTACCACCAGTTGCCAATTGACATTTTCTCAGTGTGCGTCAAAAGTTTTGCTTTCGGTGAAATATTTTGTGAAACTTAATGTTGAAATGTGAATCGACTCACCCTCGCATTTGAGACCTTGTATGAAGAAGCCGGCCATGAGGGAACCACAGTGGTCACAAAATGTTGGCGACATGAAAGTGTACGGCTTGAAACGGTGTGGCATATCGATCTTAAAGCGTTCGCGCAGCAGCTGCAATATTGAAATACGAATTTGAAGTAATTCGGCAGGAGAGATAAACCTTACGTGTGGACTTACAATTGTGTTGGCCGAGTTGAAAACGGAGCCGGAACATTTGCTCAGCAGCTTTTCGTGGCACTTTTTGTGTACTGCTGTTTGGCAAGCTGCAAGGGATGAGGTGTTAGAAAATTTGGTGGGTTTTGGGCACAAATTCAGTAACTTACTAATACACTGGTATCCCTTCTTGCCGAATCCCCAAACGAATAGGTTGCAGAAAGCACAAAATGTGGGCTTTCGAAAGAATTTCGCCACAAAACGATGGCCATTGTAGTCGTGAGTTCTAGTAAAAGGAAAGTGAAATTTTATTACAACGAAAGTGAATTATGTTGCCTTAGGCGCCGGTACTAACTTGATTTGTTTGATGGCGCCGCGACGATTCGTAATGCTGCGCGGTCGCGTGCGCCGATCTATGTAATCGCCACCACCACCGCCAGCGCTGCGCTCCAACTCGTGCTCGTACAGTGGGTCAAAGGCTTTGTCTTTGGAGTGTTGTCGTGGCAGTTCGTAGGAATGAGGCTTGTGGCCGCCATAATTGCTGCGGTCGCTATAGTAATCACTACAATAGTCGCGATCCCGATCTGTGTCTCTGTCTCTATCTCGGTCTCGGTCTTTATCCCTGTCTCTGTCCCTATCTCTATCCCGAATACGTCCATTTCCTCCAGGAGGTGAATGCGAGTAGTGTGTCTGTATGAGGAGGAAAGAAAATATATAAATTTCAGCTATTAATAGTGGAATTGTTGCAAAATACTTTACATCCCATCCATACTGTGATTGCTGTTGTAGGAGATGCGGTCTATGGGAGGGGCGCGCTTGAGGCCTTTGATTGCTGCTGTGGCCATTTGATTTCGGCTTGCGCACTTGGGGACGTGTGAACATCATCTCCGTGCCGTTGTTGTTGTGTTTGTCGAATACAATTTGTTAGTAGATTCGTTTGCAGTTTTATCTTTGATTTACATTTGTTTACACTTTATGCAGAATTATTTAGCTCTTGTCGAGATATTTGCTTATCAACTCCACATCTTAGTTCTTAGAGATCTGAAAAGAAAAAATGTGAAAATAATAATTTTGAAGGATGTAAGAATGATTAAATTACACTGCGTTATAAAAAGGAACTTTCTTTCTGTCCTACGAACCAAATATACTTTTTCGGAGAGGGGAGAATAAATAAAAATACACGTGTATCGGCGATTTTCATGTATGTACACGTCAGAATTTTTTTTTTATGTATAAAATATAGAGCTCGTAGTCCGCCTATGTGAAAAACTTTGGATCAATTTTTAACCCTTTTTCCGTGATCCAATCGCGCTGAATTTCTACAGGCAGACTAGTGGAAATGTTTTTATTATGTAAAATTAAAAAAAAAAAATGTTATCATTCTCAGATTTTCTTGAATTTTTCTTTTCTAAACAAAAAAAAAAATTTCTAAATTTTCGACATAACTAAGGGACTCCAAATTTTTAAACAACTTATTAACCTTTAATTTATTGTTTCATACAACACACTCTGTGCCGTTTGTGTGTTTGTTACAGTTTCGGAAGTTCCGATCATCTGACAGTTGCGCTACTAGGAGACGTATACTTTGACAATTGTTTTAAGTTCTGTTGCGCGAAAACGTCTTTCTGTATATTTCATCTTACGAAAAATGTAGTACCCGACTCGAAATAACTTTTGTTACGTTTGTGGCTTATTCGCACCAAGGAAAAATTTTAAAAATATTACGAAAACAGTGGTTAACTCGTTTCAAGAAATATTCAAGACTGCTTATGTTCCTTACTTGTGGTATACTCCGGAAGTCGTGTGTGACTATTGCTATAGCAATTTATGCCAGTTTACTGATGGAAGGTCATCAATAAAGTACTCTGTACCAACAATTTGGCTACCACGTACGGAGCACTGCAGTGAACTGTGCTATTTTTGCGTAACTTTTGCTCAAACTAAAGGGTACCAATACTTTCGCCGCAACAAATTCGCTACGCTAATGTAGAATCGGTTATTCCAGCGGTTCTGTGCTCACCAGAAGAACGTATAGCGGCTTCAATGGAGATTTTTGATGATGTTCCCGAATTAAGGGATGGAGAACCAACAGTAGCACCAACAATGCTATCAACATTTCTTGCATCGAATGCGAGATGCGGGGAACCAGAAGTATCGGAATTTGTACCAACACACAGTGAACTTGGGACTGCAGTGCCGCATTTAGTAACGCAAGCCGACTTCAATGACCTTGCACGAGAAGGAAATTTGTCAAAGAGAACAGCCGAACTCTTTGCATCACGCTTTAAGCAGTGGAATATAGTGGCGGCCGCTCGTGATCGACGTAGCAGTATTCCATATGACGAATTTTTTAAATTGCACGAAGATCGGGAAAAAACCTGGCTTATTGTCTGGCTGTTTGAAAAAATTGGTTACCCTCATATAATATTTCAGAGGAGTGGCGACTTTTCATCGATGCATCGGTCAACAGCCTTAAAGTAATGCTGCTTCATATCGGTAACAAACATCCAGCTGTCCCGATCGCATATGCCACCAACCTCAAAGAAGCATACGAAGGCATGGAATCAATATTACAGTTGATAAACTACCAAGAGCATAATTGGAAAATATGCTGCGATCAGGAAGTGGTCGGATTACTCATGGGTGTTAAGCGTGGATTTTCAACCCACCAGTGCTTTTTGTGTACATGGGAAGGTCGCAAAAGAGATCAGCATTACACTGAATTTAAGTGGAATCCGCGAACATGCTACAAACTAGGCGTAGAAAGTATAGAAAATCTACCATTAGTGCAGCCATCTCAAATCATTTTGCCATCACTACACATTAAGCTCGGTGTCGTATCAAATTTTGTTAAAAAACTGGATCGTGAGGGCGATCGATTGTAAGTTTGCGCAATATTTTTCCGAAACTGAGCGGCGCAAAGATTCATGCAGGTATTTTTTTTACGAAGCCTTTTAGTAACTTTATTTTTTTAATGATGTGTATAATTTAAGGTGTTTTCAGTGGTCCGCAGATAAAAAAAATAGTTGCAAGTTATGAATCTTCATCAAAATTTAATGCTATCAAACAACGTGCATGAAAAGGCACAATTGCCGTTATTGAGCAGTTTCTTGGCAACAAACGAGCCGACAATTATAAAAATATTGTTGCAGAAAAGATTTCGACATATGGCGAAATGGGCATATTAATGTCGCTAAAGATCCATTTCCTTCACAATCATTTAGATTGTTTCCCTGACGATTTAGGAGCTTCTAGCGATGAACATGGCGAAAGATTCCATCAGGACATTGCGGCTATTGAAAAGCGCTTTAAAGGACAAGATATTACGCATATGCTTGGCGAATACTGTTGGTCTATTTGTCGCGATTCTGACACAAATGCTTACAAACGCAAAAATAAAAGGCCTAAGTTTCTTTAAAAGCATTAAAATTTTTAATGTAACAATTTTTAATTTTAATATAATAAAATTAATAAAAAAATTCGGGGTTTTATATCTCTATTAGTTGACGTTGACTAAAAACAAACTTTGAGCGTGCGAATGGGCTATCGGCAAATCCCACCAAGACTGGTATTGCCCTCTTCACCAGAAGGAGGAAGCTTGATGGACTCGTTCTGCCTAGGCTAAAAGGAGTCACAATCCAGCTATCCAAGGAAATTAAATATCTTGGAGTAATCCTCGATAGTAAATTTCTTTGGAAGTCACACGTTGAAACAAAGACATCCAAGCACTGACAGCCTTCTGGCAGTGTAAGGGGGTTTTTGGAAAAACGTGGGGTCTTCCTCCTAGCAAGGTCCTATGGATCTACACGGCTATGACAAGACCTATTATCACGTATGTATCAGTGGTCTGGATGAGAAGACTCTCTCTCGCGGGAGTCAGGAGGACCTTATCGGGACTACAACGCACTGTGGTCATCTGCTGCACCGGAGCTTTTCCGACTACTTCAGGCCCAGCATTAGATGCTCTGATTAGTCTACCACCACTTGATGTTTTCATCCAAGGAGAGGCCTTGAAGGCCATCTGCAGACTGAAACACCATGCGAATTGGTACGGCCCCTGTACGGCACTGGACGACAGAGTAGGCATGGACTTCGATCCAACGGTCCTTGCCATGCCCCTTGACTCCATGCCTTCCTGAGTCGTGCTTGAGAAGAGATACAATGTGGTGCTGCCAGAGGCTCAACTGTGGTCAAACTCAGAAAATGAGCCCGGCAGACACTGTTTTCGCATTTTCACGGATGGCTGCAGGACCGACCACGACAAAACCGGCTGACAAAACTGATGTTACCTGTCATGTCCGACCATGTAGGAGGCTGGTTGGACTGATGACGGGCCACTTTCTATGGGCAAAGTACGTGGAAAAGGTGGGCATCTCAGACAGTGCACTCTGCCCAGCATGTGGAGAGGAGGATGAGACGGCGGACCACTTACTGGGCGTCTGCCCCGCCTTCGCTCGAATCAGGCTTGAGGTCTTTGGCACTGATGTGTTAAGAAGTGACCTCCTTGGCTCCTTGGCACCACAAGATCTACTCAGAGCTCTTCGAAGGTCGAGTAGATTCAAAGAAAATTAAAAAGGGAACCCGAGTGCAGTGCAATGGATTTAATTTTGTCTGCACTTGCTAGTCTGCCCCGACAAAAAAAAAAACATAAATGCCACGCCCACGTAAGTTCGGAATTTTGACCCCCAAGTCACGTTTATTCTTACATTCCTAACTATATTACTTGACAAACTAACTTGAAATAGCGGCCGCCCTTCGATAGGCAATGGCACTGAAAAAGCTCCTCATAAAAAACCATTTGCCCTCCGGAGGCGGTGATTAATTACGTATGTAGTTCGCAAAGAACTTTTGTTGGTAATTTACGAGTGTGTATTTTTAAATCAATTTTTGAAAGCCATCGGGCTCAGATTGTCAAAATGTCCATATTCAAGGCGCATTGTCCTAAAAGGATGCACCATGATATTCTGATTTAAGTGGTATGCCAGGATATATTCCATATTGTTTTGGTCCTGGAGATACCGAACAAGTTCTTGCTCATAAGCACACCCTTTTGAAAACGAAACGTTTTTTCTAGAAATTTTACTTTTTCTCCACTTATTTAAAAAAGTTCTATAAGCACAAACTCGCGAATGGTGAATGGGAAAATGTTTATATGTTTTTTGTTTTGGCCGCCCGATTGTACACAATTAAGTGAAATATATATCAATAAGCTGCTAAGCGCAGAAACAGAAAACAATACAACAGTGACGACAATTAAAAATACACAGAAATACGAAATTAATTTTTTAGCAAGACGACAAAAATAGAATTTTTGTTGAATGATCGACAATTTGTCTGTCAATGAGAGAGGCTTGTTGACTCGGCCGGATGGCAAATAAAACAATTTGTTCATCATTTGGTTCTTAAAGTAGAAAAAGTCGTTTAGCAAATGAGTCTTCAGATGATTCTCAGCAAGAAACCTTACAAAAGAAAAGGAGTTAATTTCTTGAATTAAGTTGTATTAGTTATATTTAGCAGATAGTATTAATAGACCACTGGATATACCCTGGAAAGTACAAGATTTTGCACCAATTTTCGCCATATATTTTGGTGTTATTCTAATAATAGAGGGGCTTTAGTTTAAAGCCGCCTCCGAATACCAGCTCCTACCTTTATCAGAAGCTTTTTCATGACAGAAATTCACAGCAAGGTTTGCTATTGCCTTTTGAGGAAAGACTTTTAAAACTATCAGATGCCACTGGTCAGTGCTGGTCATAACTCACTCAATTAAATATCGTATAAAACCGTCTACAGGATGTCATACGAATTACAATTTTTCAGGACTCGCTCACAAATTATCGCATTGAGTTCAACAATCACGATCCAAATTTTGTGTTTCTGGCTCTGGGATAATTGTTTGCTTATTCACATAGATTTTACTTTTTAAAAAACCCCAGTCTGGTATAGCAGTGGTCTACTTTTTTCTCTCATTGACAGAACCAGTTTCTCGCCAACTCTTGAATTGTGGACTTATTCCGATGATTGTTGCTCTTAAGGATCGACCATTTCCATAATAAATTTCAATAATTTTAACGCGGTGCTCTATCGTGTAAAATTGTATATCTGCCTACTCGATAAATGTCAAAGATGACATAAAAAGGTACCGTCTGTGAGTTATTCACTACTGACAACTAGGCGTCACTTTGAAATACCCTTTACTAAAGGAAAATTTGCCTGCTGTTAGTAGGTATCTATATTAATAATATGTGTGTAACATTTTTGAAAGAGTTGGAGTTGCTGGTTCCTAATGCAGAATTCCTGTCACACCTCTTCTGATTAGTCAAAAAACGAATAACATCAACACAACTATCATATTTCTTTGTCCACTTAATTCGAGTTACTATGCAGGTACTAAAATAATAATCCCTTATTTTATGCTTGTTGCTCAATATATTCCAGAAAACTACCTTCTTTACTCCGATGGATGTCAATAGGTTGTTTTGGCCAAGAATTTTCGTGACTTGAATGCCGTAGTGATTCGTTGTATAGAAGTGTTCGTTTTGTGGCAAAAACATTGAAATTATGGAATGGTATTTTGTGTAAAATCTTAAACCAGAGTTCATTCATTTTGACAGTGAACTTTTAAAACTGTCAAGGCAAAGAATAACAAGAAGCTAATCTTCAACTCGGCCGCCGTAGCCGAATGGGTTGGTACGTGACTACCATTTGGAATTCAGAGAGAACGCAGGTTCGAATCTCGGTGAAACACCAAACGGAAGAAAAATGTTTTTCTAATAGCGGTCGTTTACATTTTCAGTTCATTGATTTAGGTTATATGTTTAAAAAAACTAAATATGAATCAGTATTTTGTAGCGTAGACGTAAAACCTTTTAGTCTGCTCCCCATAACATGAATCAATTTTTTAGCATTATAGTCCTGGGTTTCCTGCGCCATTCCTCCAAAAAATAACATTTTTTAGCTCTGTTCGACCTTTTGATTGTTTTTTGCAATTTTTTTCTTTAAATATGCCCCCAAAATTTTTAATGGATTAATATCCAGGCTTTGGGCTGGTGTATCTAATACTTTACTGGAATAAAAAGAAGCCACATTCTGGCCATATGAGCTTTAAGTTGTCGATCGTTGCCCTGGTAGAATTACGACTGGGATTTGTCGTCAACAACGAAACTAAATTTTGTTGCACTGTTTGTCAAATGCCATTGCAGAAAATTGAAATATTATTGTTCATCCATCTTATCTTTTATAAACACCAAATCACCCATTCCCTTGCTGGGTATGCATCTCCACACCAAGATTGAAAGTTTGGCAAATTTCACTGTCGATATAATATTTCGCTTTTCCAGTGCTTTTAATGGCTGCTTCCATACTCTATTGGGTCCATCGTTGTAATTCCGCATGATTTTGGTCTCACCTCAGAATATCACATCGTCACAGTAGCTACTTGGTTGAGCTAAGTGCGTTCTAACGCAAGATAACCGCTTTTCAATATGCTGTGCAGAGAGCAACGGATTCTTGCGAGCAACTCGTAAAGTATAATTCTGTTTCTGCAATTCTTGGTGACCTGTTCCATGAGAAACTTCGACCCCAGACTCCTTTATAATCTCCTTGGCAAGATTTCTTGATGAAATGTGAGGGTTTGCAGCTACTTTTCTCAACAAAATATTTACCTACATAAGTTCGGCGCGGTCAGATATTTTGTGTAGCTTTGCACTTGCAGATTTTGGCTCCAACATACTTTAATTTTTTGCACGATTTATTATGACATAAATAGTTTGTCGGGTTAAATAAAACATTTCTGATAACTGCTGCACACTTTTTCCTATTGTATAATTAAAATAAACCGATTGAGTCACCTCAAACAATGTCCGTTTGCCAGACATTTTTACGTTCTTCATAATTTACTTACAATTTGATATTTTGATCAACAAATCACTCTTGCGATCATATTGTGACAGATTGATAACTAAAGTGTGTGTAACAACTCAGTGAGATAACGGCAAATAAAATCATTTTAGCAAACGATGCCGAAAATAGATACAAATGTGTGTAAAAACACTTTCTCCACAGTTGAGAAAAGCATTCGTTTTATTTTTGTTTGTTTTTGCTTGCTTTGGTGGATTCAAAAAGCTTACCATTACGAAGAACTGGCACCTACGAGTATGCAAGCTGATGAAGTAATATTTAAAGGCTCTGCAAATTCAATAAGAATCGATGGTTTTAGTTTAAGTGCAAATGACTCGAATATTTCAGTATATCAAAACATTTTCTTGACAAACTCTATGTATGTAGATAGACCATACGTACATGAAAGTCCGAAGATTCGTGGTGCGTTTGGTGAGATTTACTACGGAATAGAAATTCAGAAGTATCTGTCTAAACAAAGCAATTACTTCTGTCCAGGGTTTTTCTTATAATTATTATTAGCCAACACAAATTTTGATAGTTCACACTCAAGCACGAATGAATAAATATATAAGTAGCGTTTTTTCATTCGGTGTTGACTCCAGTGAGTCAAATACCCTGCCCCTTTCATTAAAACGCATGCCTTCTAGTGGCCTGTAATTTATGTAAATGTTTTAATTTTTTGTTAAATATTTGCTTATTTATTTACTGTGGCCTTTCTACTGCAGATGTTCAATTTTTAATTGCGGCGTCTAATTTAAGCAGGGAACATTAAATAAAGAGTACAGAGAGAGTAGTCGAATGCCTCGAATTAATGTGTTTGTTGAAACTTTTATTGAAATTTTACGCCCCGCAGCCGTCTAAATATTTTCTCACAGAGCCTTGGGATGAATTTTATTGAATTTGTTTTTCAATTAAATTAAAGCTCACAAAAAATTCTAACACACTAAAAGGAATATGAGCTAAGTTGGCTGGCCTAATCAGCAATGGCTCTGAAAGTATTCGATGCGGTGGTAGCAGAGGAAGAGGAAAGCCTCCTTTGCATTGGAAAGATCAGGTGGAGAAGGACTTGGCTTCACTTGGTGTGTCCAACTGGCGCCGGTTAGCACGAGAAAGAAACGACTGGCGCGTTTTGTTAAACTCGGCCAAAATCGCGTAAGCGGTTATCGCGCCAATTAAGAAGAAGAAGATGTGTACATATCTATATGCATTACACATAGTAAGGTTCCTAAGAGAGCACTGCCAAGCTTTGCTGAATACATTTTGCATTTATGTAATTCTATTGAAAACTGTTACAATATTCCTTTCAAATAAAAAAGTAAAAAATTTACTCAAACATAAATAACCCTCATAACAACTATAACTTAAAAAACAGAAATCAAAATCAGCCTTTACTCTTCTTCTTTGGCTGCTTTGTGAAGCTAGAATTCTGCTTTTCTTTCTATCCGAGTCACTAACAAGTCATTTATTTCCGAACTGATTGTTTTCCTTTCCTTGGGTTTATTTTTTCTTGAGTTATAGGGCTCTAATAAACTTGAAGCACTATAAAGAAGAGATATTTAAAACTAACTTCACCTGTTATTAGAATTCAATCAGAATAAAAGGCTTTGAAGTATCTTCTTTTTTTTCATCACTCTCAATGCCGCCACTTTAGAATTTGCGACTGACGTTTTGGAAAAGGGTGCGTTTGGAAGCTTTGAACGAATTTTTAAAAGTATCATCAATATGATACTCATAAATGGCATAATGTAAAATTTTCAGAATAGGATGGAAAACAAATTTTTTGTTGTAATTTGTAGTAAAAACCGCCTAAAAGCGAAATCGTGTAATTCGAGTACCGTGCAAATCGAGGGACTGGAGTACTTTGCTTTAAAAGCGTGGATAATTGAATTGAATTGAGTTGTGATCTTCTTAGTTCGCGATATTTTACAGAAATACTTTTGTTAACTATTTTTAAGTTATAAAAAATTTCTTAATTGTTTTTGCTTTAAGTTATTCGATTTGCTGTTTTACAAATTTGTTTCTGTTTATAAAATAAAAAGTGGGCTATTCTTATTTTATATTCCAAAAGTGCAATATTTTCTGTATTTCCTTATAATTATGTATTTCGTTTTTATTACTCCCCTGTTTCAATTGTGGATAACTTCATTCAAATCTGTATTTTTGAATGTTTTTCTAGTTTTTTATGCTGATTGTGCTTATTTTTGTTGTTACGGGTGATAGAAGCGCACTGGGGAGCCGCGCACTAAATGCCAACATCAATGGTGGTGCGGACATTGAAAATTCCCAATTTTTGCTTAAAAAGTACCAATTCAAAGTTTCTTCCGGTGAGGTATTACTGACGAATGCTATAGAAAATGCACATTTTGACAGCGTTCTCCCGAGGAAAAAAGTTTCGCATCTAATTATCTATGGTAAGGGTGCTTAAATTAATGCGTGCGCTGTTTTGGCTGTTTAAGCGACTATTCTCAATGAAAAACCAGCTTTGTTGTTGCTTTGGCGCTTGCACAACAATGCAGACCATTTGATGACGGAATATGTTTAAAGAGTTGTGCAAAGAGATTTTGCAATGCTTTGGCGATAAAAGTAGAGCATTTTTCGAAATTTTTGGTTCCATACCTTCATCGCGGCCCACCATAACTCGACGTACTGCAGAAAGCGGCAACTCTATTCTACGATTATACGTAGAGTACAAGAGAGCAAACACTTTTGCATATGTCTCGATAAAGTTAGTTTCTCGGTAGTAACTGGAACGAGTAGTTAGTTATGTGAGGTATTCTTCCTTATTGATCCTTTTTTACCAACGCAATATTTTACATCCGAGAACATTGCAAAGAAGCACAACAAAAATAGTAATTTCGTTTTGGAACTTAAGAGAAAATACTTGTTTTTATGAAAAATTTATTAATTTTTTATTAATGCAAAAGCAAATTAAAATTTTTTGTCTACTTTTCAGCACAGTAGTGCTTGATTATTTTTTTGGGTGTAGTGATGAGCTTTTCAACCTTTCAACACATGCGCACCACTGATCTAGAATGACAATTTAAAGCATATTTTCCATTGAAGATACTTTTGTGCAAATCAATATAAATTGAAGTATTTTAATATTCATTTATGATTCGTGTTTTCTTTAATTCACTTATTAAAAATAATTATATAAATTATTGCAATTTTTTGTTTTTTTTTAAGTGAAACTTCTTAGGCGTCGATGGTCGAGCGAGATTGGAGAATAAAATTTCAAGGCCATGCAACGTTTTGGGCATTTTCGTTACGCGAGAGGGGGAAAAGATATAACGTAGAGGAAAAGGAGAGAGAGAGCTATACCTTATATATATCTTAGATACACTTTAGCCTATTTTTCCTGAGTTTTTCCTTGTGGTTGTTAATTTCTAGTGAGAAATAACACTGACTACTTTTTGGCGCTTGTTTGTTGGTGCAAACTTGTAGGAAATATATTTTTGGTGCCTACTTTTGCCTACAGTGTAGGGCGTTTTTTGGTCCCAATGTTTTTTGGCGTTTTTTTTATGGGTGCCTACTTTTAGGCACTTATTTCCGTTTCCTGGCTAGTGCTTGTGCGCACTATAAAGTGTTATCCATTCCGGCGTCGGATTTATTGGTATTGCCTTTGCGGTAGTTTTTGCCGTTGCTGCGGTCCTAGAATCGTGCGTTTGTGCGGGTGATAAATGCTCGAAGTAGTGCGCGTTGTTGCCACGGTTTGTGTCCGGCGTTTACCTACACCGGTCGACCCTTCTCCGTTTTTTGTAAATTTTGATACATATTCTTTCTCTCTCTCATTCTCTCTCGGGTCTCTCCCTCTTTCTTTCTCCTGAGTCTGGTGAAGGTTACGGGATTGGTAATTATTCCTCTGACAAGGGGTGTTTGAGTACGGTTGTAGTCGTGTATTGTGCGATGTTGCATATTTTCTTATTTCTCCAAATATTGTGGCTACTTAGAGATCATGATGAATTTGTGCATTTGTGATATAATAAGGGGCGTTTGAGATCATTCTGAGGGTTTTCGACTGGAATCTTTGAATATTTCGATGTTGGATTTAGCTGTTGTGCCCCAAAGTTGAATGCCATTTTCGTTTCGCGAGAGGGTTTCAAGATAGCTCACTTTCAACATGGGAATTTCGATGTAGTAATTTAGATCTCTACGTTTTATTTTTAAAGCCTTCCGTTTGGTGAAAATATGCATTTTCCCTGAGAGTTTGCTATCAAGATGCATTCCGAGATATTTTGTGACGTTAGTTAGGGAGATAATTATATCTATTATTGAGCTGTTTTTAAAGAAAATTTTATTTATTGCAGAATCTTTTATTCCTTTACGAAAAATACTAAGTCTTCGTCAACTCACCTAGTTCCAAACCCACTTTCTCTTCATAAATAAGTATATCTTATGGCTTTAAAGAGAGAAAAATCATGCCTAGTATAAAATTAGTTTAAAGTTCATGCTCGTTGTGAAGGTGACATTTCACACTAGAAAAACTCTTTTCCTGGTTCCTGTTTATTGCCTTCAGTTGTGAGTTGCAGGGTGTTAACAATGGAAGTCAACAAAGGGAAAATTCGGTACATTTTACAGTTTTTCTTGACAAAGGCAACAATGCAAGCCAGGCCGCCGAAATTGTGAATGGTGTTTATGGTGGCGATACTCCAGCAGCTAATTATGTCCATTTTTGGTTTCGTCGATTCCGTTAGACATTTTTGATGTTAAAGAAAAAAAAATTATTGCTAGGAATGGGCTTCGAGCTCGCAACCAACTGCATGGTAATTACGCACACACCACTCGATTACAATATCCGTCACTTACAAACACAGTGAACCTCAATACATTTTTTGGTTCCGTATACGCCATGCCATCAGGGAGATCAGCAGCATAATATTTAAAGAACTCGTCGTATATGGGTATTCAAATATCACAACTCAGCGCAAAGCTGTAAACACCTAACTCGTCGCACAGATGTTCACATAAACACTTGTGTGCATGTATGTTTGTGTAAGCACTTTGGACACAGGAAGAAAAGGCTTTGTACTTTTGCACTCACTTATTTTTGTGTACTTTCGGATTTTTTATAATGTTGGCAAAAAAGCATAATTACTAATTTAGCGTAAACAATTTGCGCTGGAAAATACAGATCGCGTAAATTTTGTAGTTTTTGTGTCTTTGTTTATTTAGTGGATATGTTCATGGAATAACAACTTGGGCGGGGAGCGACACACGCACGCACGCACCGTCAACCAACCAACCACCAGCTGCTCATGCCTTCGCTCGCTCTCAGTCGGAATTCATTCGGAATAAGTTCTCACGAGTGAAGCAAAGTTAAGGAGAGAGAAAGAGAGAGAAGGAGAGTAAGTGATAAAAAATTATTTTCGCGCTTTGTAATTTTACATTGAATGGACGCGCAATCACCCGCACTCTGCTTGCGAACAGACGCATTCTTGTGTGGGGTTTTTTGGCTTTAATACAACGCTATGATTTTTTATTAAATATTTTGGTTAGCGAATTTAATTTTGTACAGGTTTTACGACTGCAATAAATTACTGTCATCTGGGGAATAGGCTTCATACAGATCGTCCACTGCCATCACCAGGGTTTCCGCCGGCTGAGAATTTATGGACTTTACTTATTATTCTTATTGGTGTAGTTGTATTGTATTGTATTATTGTTAAATAATTGCAAGTGAGATATTTCATTAACTACTTTTCTTTTTTTGTTGTTGTTTTCATACATTTTGGAATATTGGGCTGATAGAATTGATTGATGGTAGCTTTTTAGTTTCTTCAAGCAGATAACCACATCGAGGAATTTTCTCAATTACTGGCACCTGAAGTGACGAGTCAGCTCAAATGTTAATTTTAAAACCTATGAATTTCTATTTCGAGCATCATTCCAACGTCGCCCACTGATTCGCTGTTCACATTTTTTCACCACTACTTCAGTTCGATTATTGTTGTGATCTGTAACTTTGTAGTTGTTGGAGTAGCGCGAATATAAACAAAATTCCTCAAAAATTCGCTTCCAGAATAAACAGCACACGTGCGTCCGTGTGCATGCGGAGTACTTGGCTATGGACGTGTGTGGGCTTGTGCGAACGCTTGTTGGCCTGTGTTCGGCGTGACGTCATCTAGCCGACGTCCATGCATGTACCAGTATATGTACATACATATTCCAAATGAACACAAAATCTCATGAATTCGTACATATAGTGCTATATTCATACATACATACATAGACGCTCAGAAAAACAGGCAGGTGACATTATGAACTGACCCGTCAAAGTACTGTTAAACGCATCCGGGATTTGGTTCTGCCATCATCGATGACTTGATTGCATTTTGCTCCTCACTGGTGATCAACTGTCAAATAGTTATCAAATGAGTGCAATCGCAACTATAGAGCGTTTGAACCTTCACTTTTTCTTTGAAATCGTATACATATTTCATATTTATTTTAATTTGTTTATATTTTATATTTTATCCATTAATTATTTACATATAAAATTCACTTTCAAAAACGTTGCACTACTCGCTTTGCTTTCAGATACAATACACTTTGGATAGGTTCAGTCAGCCCCTGCTGACCATGACGTTGCGAGTTTCTTTTTTCTTTCAGTCGATTTTCTTTAGACTTTCGCTTTGGCTTTTTTCTGCTACAATAATAACAGCAACATCCGCGTTTCTGTATAAGTCTCACTGCCCGAATGAATTTTTGTTCACGATTTTCCGCTTTTCTCCGGACGTTTAAACGCGAGCACACGAAGATGGCTTCTGAAGCTGTTCGCCCAATTCATTCGCCCGACATGCGCTGATGATCATTTTTAAATTCTCGGTGAGTTATAGAATAGGCGAGTGTGTAAGTACCTATGGAGAGGAAAAAGTATACAGGGCGATCTTCCGCAGAAAAGTCAAAGTGCTAAGTTTGAACTGATGGCGTTGGGCGAGGAACTGCTGATTCGTAAAATTTGTAAGTATGTGGAATGAATGTTATAAATATTAAAATGGTGCTAAATGGCTATCTATCTTAGCTCCCGTATTGAGAATAATCAGAAAAAGAAGGGTTCTCAAGGAATTGCCAACAGTAGAAAAATTCATTATGGGTACCATTTTTGTCTCTATAAAATGTGAAAATGTAAACCACTCTCATTCAGCTGTGTGGAAAGGAATTTAAGTATTTGACAAATTGCCGGAAGGTTCATGACAGTCAAGTGTTAATCCAAGTTCGTCACTTCTTGGTGATCCGCTACTTTCCTCTGGATATTCAAATATATTCTATACGTGCAACACCATTTGCTTCAAATTAAAGGGCAAATGTGTGGTCCCGAGCACTTCATCACCTTGGTGTTGAGGATATGTAGGTGTGTAGGTGTGTGAATACATTGGAAAGCACTAACCTTGTGTGTGTAGTTAGTGTCGTGCCGCACTTTGACGCCAGCAAGACTACTAAATTAGTGAGGGGATTTCTTCCCATTTGCATGCCACCGATGAAAGCTCGTCAATGTCGAGCTGCGTCTGCCTTTGTTGTTGGACTTACCTATGTGTTGATATGCTGCTGACAGCATCAACAACGACTCCCACACATTAATGTACTTGTGCTCAGCGGCAGAAGAAGCGGCCCAACAACATGCTATAAAATATTTAATGAGTGCGTATTTTTGATGCTTTTGGCTTTATAAAAAATTCATTTCTTAATTTTGTTGCTTTATAAGATTCATTGACTTAGTTTGTTTACGCGCATTTTTTATTGGCCTGATTTATTGCCTTTTCACGCCGCCATTGCCCTTGTGCTGTGGTGTTCCAAAAATGTACATTCCTTCACGTTGATTATGCGACCCTTTCTTTCTTCCGTACACAGGCAAGCAGATCAAAGAATATTGCTAGTGGTGGAGAAACGCTTCTCAGTAAGTAGGGGGTGGCGGCTGTATGTGCGTGTTGGAATTGTTTTGACTTAACTGAATAATCAATGAGATGATTAATCTGTATCGCGCCAAGTGGAACCGGAAGTGTCTTATTTTCTTTTTGAGCAAGCAATATCGTGTGTTTTTTTTTAGCTATATGAGAACCATTGATATTGAATGGTGAACTGTGTCGATATATCTGTGCAGTAGGGTTTGGCGTATGCCGATGGTATTGATTATAATGCCAGTCTTGAAATCCAATCTCTTGCCAACAAGTGCTACTATGGACTAAGTAGGCAATTGAGTAGTATAGTCCTCTCTCGACGAACAAACCTTACACTCTACAAGGCTCTCATCATGCCCGTCCTAACGTATGGCGCAGAAGCTTGGACGACGACATCATTCAATGAGGCGTCCTCTGGAGTGTTTGAGAGAAGAATCCTGCGAAAGATTTTTGGATCTTTGCGCGTTATTAACGGCGAGTATCGCAGGAGATGGAATAGACATAGACACAGTGCAGCAAATTAAGATCCAGCGGCTACGTTGGTTGGCGGCATCATCGGTTCTTATTTTTTTCGAAATCAGAAAAGAGCTGGCGTAACGGTGAATGGCGAGAGCTATCGAGTTATGTTGGCTGAATTTTCATTTCAAATTTTTCCAAATGGAACAATTTGCCATACAGCGCACTTCACAATCAATTTATTGCAATATTCAAGCCACCATTGATGCCATACGGCTAGTTTTATAGGAAAAAGTAGTCAAAAATTGGGCTGATTGAATGAACCGTATAACTCATAGCTGCGGGGGACATACGCCGGATATTAGAATCAAAAAATAAATGCCATGAAATTATCTATCAGATTATATTATAATAAACAAAAAATGCATTGCAACAATATTTTTCTTTTGTATTATCATTTTGAATTCTCAGCTTTCAAAAAACACCCGATATATGGTAGTGAAAAGTATAGATTTGGTATTGACTTTTAAATTCATAAACTAATCTCGTGCATTTATTTTATCTACGAGTGTTGACATGAGGAGTAAGTTGTGGCCTTAATCGGTCAGAATATGAATAGAGCACTTATTGGTCCAATTGTGATACATACAAACAAATGGATCACCCAATCAGCATTCTTTCCACTCCATCCATCAACCGCTTCAAATCTAATTGTCTATCCACTCACCTTTTCTAAGCGATTGGAAAGTTATTTATTTGTATATTTATTTTTTTATTGCGTTAGTTTATTCTCCTTTTACCGCGTTCAAAAATAAATCATTCTTTGAATAAATCAAAACATAGCAACAATCGTTCAAAAAACAAACAGAACTACAGCGCGTGGAAATATTCTGTCTGTTTTTAGACGTTTTTGCTCGAATGAGTCACCAAGAATTTTAATTCCTTTGTTATTTAGTACACTTATTAAAAATCTGGCGTCAATGGCATCGTTTATACGTGTACATATTGCAGTCCATATACACATACACACATACGAGTATATATACCTACATGCGTATATTTATCAAGACACATATTCAACAATTTTCGCTTGCTCGTTTTTTATGGTGCGAAAGTGAATAAATGAGTGGGTTTGACTGAAGATGATATAAGAAATGACAAACTGTGGCTTTCCCACAATTTTAGTAAAATATTTTAAGAGATAAGCGTAGGCAACGTAGGCACAATAGCCGAAGACCTTTGCGTATGGAACTAAATGTGAAGCGCTATTGAATTTCTTTTCCATAGTTATTTTAACTATGTTATAGCAAAGCCCTATGCCTCACTTGCCTTCATTTGTCTTCTTAGCACTGAATTTACAGGTCCTTACACTTTAAAATTTTAAATTGGGATTGCCAGTCATAGGCAGTTGCAACGGCTTCAGAGTGTTCAAAAGACCTTTGTTCGCTTTATCCTTCAACATCTCTCATATTCTTATAATTCTAGATGCCTGTTAATTAACTTGAATAGTTTAAATTAGCCCACGATGCTCCAAACGTTGATAAAAATACAAAAATTGACAGTCTTAGAACTTAGACTTTTTGACATAATTTGAAAGCAAAAGCTTCAATTAGGAAAAGTTTCTTACCTATTTTGTGATAGAATATACCGCAAGGCTTATACACCCCCTAAAATCACAAGTGATTTGTGTACACCATTTCACTTCTACGCTTGACATATAAAAGTTGTGGTAAAAAATTTGTTAAAAATACGTTTTTATCCTTAAGAAGGTGTACTTCTGTACTTTTATAAAAAAGCAAATATTAACTTAGCCTTTTTTTTGGTATTTGTTGTAGCTTATCGATATTTATAATAGGCGAAAGCAGTTTTTGTGTATGCCATCAGACCTTCATTGATTGTTCGATTTTCAAAAATGAGGTGTCGAATTAAAGAACTTAGCCAAAGGTGTGCAACAAAGTTTTATTTCTGTAAGTTAGGACTCCGTATTGATGCAGGGTTATCTGAATCTAGTTATGAATTGGTCCACAAATTGCGTCCTTTCAATAAATCCTCTAAAGACGAAGCTGGTGTTATTTACGAAGAAATACAAAATACCTAGAGTGTTTCTCCCCTCAATAGCGGGCGCTCCATTGGTGCTCTCTGACAAGGTGAAGTACTTGGGACTTATCCCTGACAGAGGTCTTACGTGGAAGCTAAACATTGAGAAGAGAATTAGGAAGGCAACAGTCGCCTTATAAGGTTGCGGGGCGCTATCGGCAAAAGATGGGGCCTCTCGCCTAAAGTCACTTTTTGGCTTTATAACATGATTATAAAACCAAACTTGCTGTACGGAGTCCTTGTCTGGTGGAACTCGCTAAAAAGGATGGTCTCAGTTAAGAAGCTGGAGAGGGTACAAGGGTCTGCCCTCATTGGAATCAGTGGGGCGCTCCATACCCCTCCTACTTTAGCGCTTAACGCTATGCTGAATGTGGCACCCGTGGACATGGACGTGGGGAAAACTACCGCTGCACGCGCCGCAATCAGACTAAGGTTTTCGGGTCATAAGCTAGACTTAAGTTACGGGCACTCTAGCATTCTTAAAAATTTTGAGTTGTGCTGGATCACTGTACACCCACGCTAGGTCCGAGCGGACCTTTTTCCACTCATATTCCCTGCTCGGGTGTAGCATTTGGCGGCAAGGCATGGCAAACATGTTCACGGATGCCGCGAAGTTGGACGGATGGGTTGGTGGGGAAGTAGTCTGTAAGGAGCTTCCCATCAAACTCAAATTCAGGCTTCCGGATCACTGTAGTGTTTTCCAAGCTGAGATATCCGCAATTAAGGAAGTAGTGGATTGGTTGCTCACCTCGGTAATTACCGTTAAGGAAGTAAATATTTACTCCGATAGCCAAGCGGCAATTAGGGTCTTGGGCTCGATGTTTGTGGAGGGAACCCGAGAGAACTCCTAAGGCTAACAAAGCCCCAGCTCTCGAATTTGGTGGATATCCTTACCGGACATTTTCCGTTAGGTGTTCATGCCGTGACACTTGGGATTGCCTCAAGTCCGTTCTGCAGAAGCTGTCTTGAGGACGAGGTGAAATCATCTCAACACCTTCTTCTCAGCTGCTTTGCTCTCGTCCGGCAAATATTTAGACATCTGAGCTCTCATTTTTTCGTTACGCCTGCGGATATAGCGGGTCTAAATATCACAAATTTGGGGAAGTTCATCAGTAGCTTGTTGCGGCTAATTACGAACCTAAATCAGCCAAGGCTCCTTCTCCTTTCTCCTCTCCCCTGTATGGCATCACAACGGACGAATTTTTTGAATATTTGTCCAAGTGTGCCCTAAACTAGGGCACCCATTTAACTTATTCTAACCTAACCTAGGACTCCGTTTAGCGGTACAGGGTGAATTGAAATTTGATGAAGTGAAAACCTACACCATCTCTTTTCACTCCGTAACGGTTGAACGGATTTAGATGAAATTTGGCACATGATTTGCTTATTCCTCTGTCTAACATTAGGAATATATTTTAGCTTTTAAATATATTTAGGCTTTTTATGCAAATATTGACGTTTCTGCTCAGCTTTCTCATATTTGAAACATACTAAGAAAGATTTTATGACTCAGTTGCTTTTATCGTCGGACCTATTAGTGTCAACTCGCATGAACTTAAAACAAAGAAACAAAGCATTAGTGGGTTCCGATGTAAATATTTTATTAAGCAATACATTGTTGAAAATGAAAAAATCAGATAATATATTAGTATCATGGAGCTCTTTGCATCAATTACAAGATCCTCCTCTGACGATTTAAGTTCAGAAACAGATGCATAATACATCAATCATATCTTCATCTTATTTTTTTTTTCGTTTTAGGAAAATTTTGTTGTTTTCTGAACATGCCAATAATAATTATGTCTTTTTTAAATTGGTAACCGATACTGAAAACCCGATATCTAACTTAGATATAATTTTATTTATTTATTTGTTTTAGTTTTTTATTCTTATGATGAAATAGCTGTTTAGACTTAGAAAATGAAATCTGAAAACCTTTACTAAAATTTTTGGTAAAGGCGATTTTTATAACACCAAGCCTTATTGTTATTGAGTTCCACTGGAGCTTAAACGAGCTGGAAAGACTTTTAATACTTTTAAATCGTTTGCATATAAGCGAAATTTCGAAAATTGAAAACACTCAGATTTATCTTTAAAAAAGATTATTACACTACTCAGAATATTGTGTGAGGGATATTATTTACAGCGTTTTTATGACGATATGAGTTGAGCTTTTGTCAAAATTGTATCAGCACAAAGGCAGCATTTTCTTGCTCCACATTCCGAAAATATAACGACAGCGGAAAGTTACTAGCAAAGTTATTTTTCATCTTTTACCACAAAGATGTCAAATAGTGTTGGAAGATGATGTAACATACTTTGAATTCAGTAAATGTAAATTTCTTTGATAAATTGTATTTGAATCAAATTATTAAATTTACAAATTCAAATGCAATCGCAAAAAAATAAAGAAAAGTAAATAACTTACATTACTTGGCCGGTTGAAGATTCACCGACCATGACAGTAGTAGTGGCTCGAATAAGATCACGGTTTCGTTCTCATAGATTTTTTTCCGATTCAAAGATCTCATCCCTCGATTTTAGTACCTGTGCTCAACTGATTGATTCTGCAGCAGAGTAATCCCAAACGCGATCTCGGCCGTTGTTGTCACGCACTACCACAATAATGTATATGCTCTCAATACCGCTATTGGCAACTAAATTATTAAAAATGTAAACCATTTTGTTCCTCTCTACATACATATTCGTCTCGCCACTTGTTGGATGTGCATTATTTGTTGTTTAATTGCTCGCTGATACTTGAAAGCTGTCGACTCTGCATTTCAACCAAGTAGCTCTCAAGCCATTAGTGCTTGAGTGGAGTAGTGATTGAGATACCTACGCATTTCCTACAGCACAGGCACAGAAGACGCACAGACACACCGACAGTTTAGGGAATTGCCCCTTAACTGCAGTGCTTCGGCGGCTATTCAGTTATTGCAGGGATGTTGACAGTCTGAGAGTATGTGAAAGATTCAAATTGCTTTATAATTATCCTGTCGCTGATGTTTTTTTTTTTGGGTAAAAGTACGCTGATAAAAATTCTACTTGGATTTCTGTTGCTGAGGTTTCGTGCTGTCTTTTAATGCAATCGGAGAGAACATCGGGTGTTTTTTAGCGAAGAGAGAAATATCTACATTTAACTATGATTTCATGGTAGCGAAAGCCAAACTGTGTTGACATTTCTGTTCAGTAAAGTTTGTCAAGTCCTGATGAATCGTTTAACAACAAAAAATGCTTTACAGCTGTTAATAAAAAAAAAACATTTGTTCGCGACATTCATAGATCACTTCGTCCATTTTACGTGCGGTTTACACGTTGGCGGCATCTTCAGTCCTTTTTTATTTCAAAATGTGGCAAGAGCTGACGTCATGGTGAATGGTGTGCCCTATTGAGCCATGCTGACTGAATTCTTTTTTCCAAAAATTAATCAGCTAAACATTTAAGACATTTAGTTCCAGCAAGACGCCGCAACTTGACAATTAATGTATTGGAATATTGAAGCCACCATTCACGTCATAAGGCCAGATTTATTGGAAAAGGTAGTCAAATATTGGACTGATTGAATGGACCGTGTAACTCGAAGTCGTCAAATGTTCAAAAACTAAATGCCGTGAAAGGATCTATCAGATTGTAAATAAGAAAACAAAAAAAAAATTCAATCCAACAATGTTTCTATTTTGTATTATCATTTTAACTTCTCAAGCTCTCAAAAAACTCCGATGTGCACATTTTTTAACACTCAGAAACATATAGAAGTCAAGCGAATGGACTTCAGGTACTCGTCAGGGCCAAAAACCGAAAGTCAAGTACGTAAATTTCTGTAAGAAATAGCGCAGTTTGGCTGATTTTCGAATCTCGGGATTTTTGGCGAGCTTAATGTGGTTAAGGATATGCATTTGGCTTCGTTTGTCATTGTTACGGAGCCAGTTAATGGCTCAATTACATCAAATAGCGGTAATTATCAGTCGCACTGATGATTCGCCATTGTGCAGATCACCTTTTGCCAACGCCTTCATTTGGCAGTCGAAGCAAGCTGCAATATTTGCTTCATGACAAACGTCGCTCCGTTAAATCTGAACTGGTATACGTAAATGTGCAAATGTGTTGGTAATCATTGTATTGTAATGTATAGCCTATAGAATGCTGGCAAGCTTCTACCGACCGCTTATGTAAGCGCAGCCAATCTGCAATGGCATTTGGCATTTTGGCATTTGTGAGTGTTGGCAGTTTGAAAATTTGCATAATTCGAGGCAGATGCCTCTGGTGTTTCTACCTCTGCTTTTTGATAGGGAAACATAAAGTCACATACTTGTGTAGCGGTTGACATAAAATATTTACATATTTAAGCGAATATGCATGTGAATGTATTGAACTTTGTGTCATAATGTGTGCATATATAGTGTGGACAGACAAACCCATATGTGGTCGATATGTAATTAATATGGTAATCAGAAGACGCCATGGCAAGGCTAGCAACAGTGAATATACAGGGTATAGAATCAGGATGGCATCAAAATATTTTTTTTAAATGGCAGGACTAACTTGATATTTATTAGACTGCTTTAGCCTAAAATGTATATTTACATTCACTTTCCCGAGCATATTTTTGGACCACATTTTGTTCCAACTAACACAATTATTGTCTCCCGTTCGATGGAAAAGTATTCGATTAGTCAATCGTGGGCGGATATCTATGAAGCAAGAACACTAAAGAAACCGCCCTGTTGTGGTATCCCCGCAAACTGTAGAATACCAAATAAATACGAAATAATTTTCATATGAATGGGAATACAAATAAAGTAAATAATAGGTAGTTAACTTAACTTTTTTGTTTTATGTGGCCAATCAATTTATATATATTAAGTCAATGTGACTTGATTTTTAAGCTATTAATTTTTTAATTTTTCATTAACATTTTATTCAAACCTTTTGTTCACCACATTGAAAACTGTCGTAGTACTTTTTTTCCACCAGTTTTTCGGATTGTGTTGTAGCTTTCACGTGAGGAGACTTGTTTGTGTGTGTACGCGCATGTTGTTGGTAGCTTATTGGGGGTATCAACTAATATATGATCTTATATGAGAAATTTAAGGTTATTATTTAAAAACATCTATGCATATAATTTGATCAATTCAAAAGAAAATTTTTATAACGACTGACTTTATAAGGGATGGATGCCCATTTCCCTTAGAACAACTAATACCTTCAGTGGGCCATAAATATTTCAAAGCGCCCATGCATTGAGCGATAATACAAAATCTGGCAGTGAAGTATAACTCAACATTGAACTAATAATAAGCAGATATTTTAATAGGGAAACAGTTTGAATTTTGAGAATTACCATTTTATTGAATTTTTCATCAATAAAATCTGACTGCGGCCCAGTGCACTTTAAGCAAACCTAATAAGTTGCACATAGGGCCTCAGCAAACAGATTATTATTTGATTTATTTGCAGCTAGGCATTGTATTTGTCGTCACGAATAGCCTGTTTTCTGCGCGTCTGCATCCACCTGTCGCCTCCAGGTGTTGGCTGGTAGCCCGCGTCTGAGGCGTATTTGTCTAGTTATAGCCCAAAGGCCAGCAACACTTATGGTTTTAGGCCAGAATATCGGCATGATTTTGCATAGAAAGCGATTAAAAAAGATTTGCAACGTTGGCAAATCCTACGTGCTCAGGTTCCACGCCCCACAACCATATAGGATCACCGATTTTACGTTTGCGTCGAAGAACCGCAACTTCGCACGTTTGGAAATGTGCACTGATCTCCAGACTTTAAGCAGCATAGCAAACGCAGAACGTCCTTTTGATATTTGATTGTAAATATCTGCTGCTGATCCCCCATTTTTTGTGATTATACTGCCGAGATAGCAGAATTCACGTACTAATTCTAAGGAGGTGCCGTCGATCAGCTTGCATTCTGTTTTGGCAATATTGATTTTTAGCCCTGTTTGAGCTGCAAAAGTACTGCAACTTTGAATATATATGCGAGTATTTTTGCGTCTTTAGGCATATATCATTCGAATTGTTCAAGTCTTCTAGATGTCTGTGCCTCTATTCGCCGCGCAAGCTTGTCGCATAGCTTGGGTCAAGACTAAGTTGAATAGTTGAACAGCGGCGTAATCACACAACCCTTTCTGATCCCGGTTTGTACTTCAATACTGGTACTTAAAACATTTTCACGATTAACACGGCAGCAAGTGCCCATGGATAAACCCTTTACAAGGCTGATTATTATTTCTTGTTTTCTCGGACACTCCTTTCAATGTGAGAGAAATCTAGATTGGATGATACCTTGAAATGTTGAACGCCTTCTCGAAATCGATGAAACAAAGATACTCCACCGACTGCTCAACAATCACTCTTAGGGTGCCTACAGTCTGTATTAAATCAGTCAAGGAAAGGAGCGCGCAAAGGTCAAAATAAAGATCTCCTTCACTCAAAATATTTTTTTTATTTATTAGACAAGTTTTCCAAAAACAAAAAGGATGACTAATTTCGCCTTGTAAAAGTTTGCACAAAAATGTAATTTAGAAAAGGCCATTTAAATAGCCGGGAAACGCGGATCACCGTCAACTCTATGGGGTAGTGTTATTGTAAAGGGAGTTGTAAGGGTGGCTAAATGTCAAGTTTTTTTCTGCATTTCATTTGACATTTTTCAATTTCAGACTAACTTAATTTGAACCATGGAAAGATAAATAATCGAGCAACACGTTAAAGTTATTCAGGCTTATTATGAAAACGGGCGTTTAAATCAAAATGCATATCAAAGAAAATCATTTTCAGTGATGAGGCACATTTTCACCTCAGTGGAGCCGAAAAACCAATACACCCACAAAGAGTGACTGTCTGGTGCGGTTTATGGGCCGCCGGCATCATTGAGCCGCGGCGGCGATTTGGCGGATATTTTATTCCATACGTAATTGAGCCATACCAGTATTATCATAATAAAGAGAAATGATAATAACTTCCAAAAAAAATTGTATTTTATTTAAAATCAATACCGGCCCTTAAAACTTAACCACCCTTTAGAACGTAAAATTTTTTACAAACGTTTTATCCAAATTTTCTTCTAAGGATTTGAGCTCATTTTGCCGTGTTTTTTTACAAATATTTTGGCTAATTTTTCTGCTAAGGAAGTAAGATCGATTTGTCCCACTTTTAAAATAAATGTCGCATAACTATTTCCTTAAAACATCCTTTACTTTAGGCCTACGTTGTTCATCCACTCGCCTAAAAGGCACCCTGTTAAGTTGGCAGTTGTTGATTCTCTACAATTTGTTTTCAGCAAATTGCTCCGAACTTTGACTTTTCGCACCACGAATATTTATATGTGTGTATGTGAGCCAAAGCAATGTTTATGTTTGCATACAAACGGCAGCTGGCAAACGTTGTGAGCCGGCTGCAGATGCAGCAAGCGGGGGAAAGGGCGCACTTTGTGCAAGTTGGCACAAAATTTACAATGAATAAATTTCAGTGGCATAGTGATAAGGAAAATCCTGTTGCCACTAATGAAGGCTTAGTCATGGACTCGATTACAGCTTCCACTATTCGCCCCCGCACCAGCCACCAGGCACCAACTACCGACGAATTGCGGAAAGTAAAATGCACACTTTGTGGCCCCGACAGCTCAGTTTATGAATAAATAAAAATAATTTAAAATTCCCATTGTGTAGTCAAATGAAAAATAATTATTTTATACATACATACATATGTAAATAAGCACGTAAGGAAGAAGAAGACTAAGTCTCACACACACATTGCACACATAGGAAAAAACATGAAATTACATTGCACTGCATTTATTAGCACAACAATTAGTGAAAGCCTCCTCCGTGAAGCCAAGCCAACGACATGATATGCTACAAGTGCCTTGGGGGAGGGTGTTTTGCTATTTGAGAATTTTATTTAAACTTAAACTTGTGATTGGATATTCCTTTGGCAATTGCCAATGTTATTTTTTGCCAAAACATTTACACACATACACACACATATGCACGATGTAGCATCTATATGGGCGAGCCCATAAGTATTTATATTCGAATTTCCAGTGAATCGAAGACATTGTTGTTGCTTTTGTTATTGTTCATTAAATTTGCATATCTGCTTACACTCTGTTGGCAAGGGTTACATACGGTTGCCTAAAAAAGCAAGCCAACGACGAGAAACAGTTGAGACGAGGAGAGTGAGCGCTAGACGGGCGAGTGGGCAAAGCGGCAGTTGTAGTTTCATATCCTTTGGGAACGATTGCAAATGCTCAAGGTGTGAATTTTGCCTTTTTATGTACACGCCCCAATGCACGTGTACGTATCTGAACGTTTGTGTGCGCTCCGTTGTCTGCTCGGATTGTGCATAATGATTGCAGAAAATATGTTTTCCGTTTTTGTTGCACACATCCGCAATTCGAGTATTTGCATTTGGAAGTTTATTAGTTGCGTAGAGAGGGCAAAATGCTGAGGATAGGAGAGGACTGGGAGCGAGCAGCGACAGCTGTTTGAATTGAACGCTTGTTGTAGCCTGCGAACGGGTGTCTTTTTCTTGAACACTTGCCACACAAGCCGATGTCGGCAAGAGGCTGCCGAAGAAGGATGCATTTATGCACATACACACACACATATGTAGGTGGGTATAGCTGCAGCTGTTGCGCAGTTGTGCATGTGTTGATGTGTTATTTATGTTGTCGGTGTTGTTGGTGTGTTGGCAGTTTCTTTGAAGTGCAGGCATATCTAAATTGCGCCTTAATTTGTTTATATTTATTTGAGCATATTTTATCTTTTTGTGCAAGCAATAACGCCAAATTGCTTAATGTTGTTGTTGTTGCTATTTGAGTTGTTGTTGTATGCATTCGAAATGAAATTGAGACTATCAAAACCCAACTGAAGGATGCTTGCTTTGACTGGGTGTGTTGTTGTGGACTTTTTGTGCGCCGCATGAATGAGTTTAAGACCTTTGAAAATCTGCTGGTGAATTATTGTGGAAAATTGGAATCGAAAATGAGTGGGCGGGGGGAATTCAACATAAAGTTGTTAAAGTCACTGTAGTGTAAGTTTAATGTTAATTTATTGAAATTGTCGCGTTTGCCTTTGAACTGAGACGATCACTTTGCTTACATAACTGTAAACATAAAGTAAATTAAGGAAATTATTTAAATAAATTAATCGAAAATATGCAAAAGTTGTCTTCAAATTACATTTTCTAGACACACACACACCCCTGTGCGCACACAAAATTACTACGGATTATCAAAATATGCAGGACTTGTTGCGACGCAGCACCAAGTTCGGCATTTTTAAATAGTGAATCTGCCATCAGACGCAACGACAGATACTCATTCGCACGTAGGTTCCAAATAAATTGCCCAATCACGACGTGTATAAGTGGAATTCATACGCATACGCACATGGAAATATGTTTAAGTAACTGCATTAACACATTTCTAAATGGAAAACCCATTGGCTCAACCCCGCCCCCAACGAATGTGGACTAGCACTGTGAGCAACCGCACAAAAAATATCCAAACTATTAACTCCTTAACCACCCAAGAAGCTCCAAACTGTATTCTGTAGGTAAGCCTCGTTGCGAGGCGTTCAGCGCGGGACAATAAAGCAGAATATCACTGATGGCCATAGCGCACCAGGCAGTGACTGCTTGTTGAAAAACTGGCACACAAAATATCAACTACAACAACAACAAATTACGAAACATTGTTTGGCTGCAAATAGCTGCAATATTTATACATATGCAGTTCAAAAAGTTCCCGAATTTATCCAGATTATTTATCCATTTATGCATTGATATATATTTTTTATTTATTATTTTGAATTTGATTTTATTTAAGTTACAGGATAGGTTTGTTTTTGCAATGATTGACCTTAAGAATAGTTTTCATACATAAATCGTAGATTATAAAAAATTAACAAAAACTCCAAATTAAAATTACAGTTAGTAGTAAACAATTTGAAGTTGTAGATGTAATTGAAGAAGGTATTAAAGGTGGAACTGAGGAATGTGAAATTATTTGCCCATATTCAACAATATTCGGCAAACTAACGAAGCAATTCATGTCGAAAGCGCAAGTTCTCTTTTGTAAATTTAATTTTTAGGAGTAAATTATTCCAAAGGCGGACAAAAAATACAAAATATTGACGTTCGGTCACAAAACAACTGCGTTTCATCGGGACTAAGTTTAGCGAACGGCAAGAGTTTGAAAACATAAGTCTGGGTTCCTGAGTAGTAACGATCATCTGATGTAACACAAAATATTTAAACTTAGAAGCGCGAAGAATTAGCAGGTGGCCTTTTAAATGATAATTAAAGTGCAAGACTTTTACTTTTTGCGGAGGAAATAGTGCTTACTTCGGACGATATATACTTAGAAGGCATTGCAAAAAATGGAATATGGAGCTGAATATTGCAAAATCGGCGGTAATGATTTGAAGACAAGGGGGGAAGTGAGGAAAAGAAGAAAAATAGCAGCACATGGGAAAAGATATAATAATCGTAAATTTACACCAAAAATACCCTTTAAAAACATCTCGAAAATAAAACAACGCAGTAGAATAGTTTTTTGGGAAAAAGAAAATAGATAAAAGCGTTAAGTTGAAGATATTCCATGCTGTTGGACGAGCCAGTCAAAGCTATGTTGCTCAGGTGTGGGGAATGGATTATTTGAAGATGCAAATAAATTACATATATGCATATAAATTTTCAAATTTCCTCACTGCGCATCCTCTTACGCTATTCATCTTGACACTGTATTAGAAAAATGGTCTACTCTCTCACTGCACTTGAAATATATACATACAGGGTTTGATTGAAAAGTAATGAGCCTTATTTTTTTTAAGCAGTTTTATTAAACCTTTTGAACCCCCATCTTGGCCAATGCAGAGGTGCAGAGGGAGGCGGTGTGCGCCGGCGCATTGTCGTTATGAAGGGTCCAATTGTTGACGAGGTCGGACAAAATCCGGGCGACGCGGTTTTTCAGCCGAAGGAGCACTTCTTTGTAAAATGCCGCGTTTACAGTGCTGCCTGGAGGTACAAACTGTTTAGCTTTACGCAAAATTTGATCGAGTAACGTTGCTCCAACGATCGCTGCATTTTCGCCACTGCAAAATACTAACATACTTTTAAAACAGCTTTCACGCGCGGAGCGATGTTGACTGCACCGCTGTTGCCAGCGAACTGGGACCGGTTTCTAGTGGAAGGGGAAGGTCCAACGATCGATTTCCCCCACCAGCTGATTCGGTTGATCGCTTGGCAGACGCTCCGCGCGGGAAGGCTCATTGCTTTTCAATCAAACCCGGTAAGGCATTATTCAAATACAAGAACGAAATGTGGTCTCATATTCTGTAAAAAGCGGTTTTAAAACGAAACATTTCTGGGTTAGAGAACTCAACAAAATAGGAAATACTTAGATCTAAGATGGGGTGACATGGCAAATGACACAAGAAATAGGAATGTTAAATGCGAAATAATGTTCAATAGCAAATAAAACAGCCGACAAAGAAAAAATTTGGCAACGTGCAATGAACAATACTGATGGGATATACCTATAAGCTTTTAGATCATAATATATGTAGGACATAAATCAGGGACGATTTAAATAGGCACAAACTTTCCTTGATTTTTAAAGTTAAGAGTGGATGCATTATGCTGAACGGGCTGTGTAAGAAAAACTGCTCCATCTGTTACTTAAATGAAGCTGAAACAATCCAGGATTTATTAGGAAGATGCCCCATATTAAAATTGTGTCGACACGCAGCTTTTGAGATAGGCTTTCTAGTCCACTCTGAAATTGTGCAAATTCTGAACGGCATTGATGATCCAAATTGGAGAAATCTGACGAGCTTCGTTATTGGTGCTCATTCAATGTGGGCAATTTATATTAGATGAATAATATTGATCTTTTTCCGGTAAACGACTTTGTTGTAATTTATTATTTTTATAAGTTGTATAATTAATAAAAATGAACTTCTGTCTGTCTATTTAAATTCAAGCAA
Organism: Anastrepha ludens; assembly: GCF_028408465.1. Taxonomy (NCBI): domain Eukaryota; kingdom Metazoa; phylum Arthropoda; class Insecta; order Diptera; family Tephritidae; genus Anastrepha; species Anastrepha ludens. The sequence goes on along the minus strand of NC_071499.1, from coordinate 1,975,710 downwards.
ATCATCAAAATGTTCATTTCCTTTAAAGTAATTGTTTCCAATTTTTCTGATATCTTTTTGTAGGTTCAGGCATAGTATTAAGAAGCAAGCTGAACAACTTTTAGAAAATAATAATAATTTTCAGATTTATTCAATGTTTATATGTAGTAAAATATCTTCGGCACATTTTAACATTAAAAACAATATTTCGAATGTTTTAAGATAAAATGTAACTAAGCAATTTCTTTTTAAATCAGTTAATTTTTTGTTTTATATCTTCAGTCGTGGAAATAGAAAAAGTCGCACACTGCCATGTCCGATTAGTGCAGGGCAACGAATAGTTGCCTGAAACTAAACTCTTTCTGAAACGCGTCAGTATTCATATACCTATATATATAACCCTTTATTTAGTGCTTGGCATGCTGGAAGAAATTCGAAGCGCTCCATATGACGGCGGCCAAAGAAAAGGGTTAACAAAAACAAAATTTTGCGTCGACTCTGACTTGGTTTTTTTGAATTCTCGGATAAGATCCTTTCAGAAGCACCTTTGCAACGATTGCTGTTTCGTTTCGACGCCATATCCATAGACTCACGCCACATTACAGGGCCGATTCGAGCGAAGCATCAATATTATACAATGATTTCAAGACTGTTGAATCTCCTTATAGCAACACTTTCGCAAATGACGTTTTATACGAAACTCAAAAGTTCAACTTTCCTCAACTAACTTCGAAGACCAAAGAACGATGTGTCAAAGATCAAACTTACTTTCAGATTGCTCTCAAAAGTGGCATATAAATCGACAGATATATAATATAATATAGGGTGTTTTTTTTAGAGGTTAGGTTTTCAAGTTGGCACTACTTTTTTCGTAGATGGTCTTTTTGACAGCTGTCACTTGATTTATGCTCAGTTTGGTTTGCCATTTCATAATGAATAGACTTACACCTGAACAACGTTTGCAAATCGTGCAAATTTATTGCGAAAATAATGGTTCGGTTCGCGCGACGCATCGAAGAAAATTTTGTTCAGCGATGAAGCTCACTTTTGGTTGAATGGGTATCATTTTTAAAACATAATGGCAAACCCTTATCTTTATAATAAAGCTAAATTCTTAGCCATAACATTAAATTATATACGTTTTATTTCATCTTGAAAACCTAACCTCTAAAAAAAACACCCTTTAGTATTGTAGAAGAAATTGATAGATTACACGCAATTGGTTATAATGAAAAATCCGGGATGCTTTTTAAACAGAAGCTAGTTTTGCACCCTACCATTTGTATACGCGTGTGTGCATTGGTATGCTCCTCAGTGGCTCTAAAGACAATACAATCCATTTGGTTGGATTCACTTCCTTTAGAGGAATGTTTGTGAAGTTCCTGTAGTTATCTAAAAGTACAGTATGTAAAAAGAGCTACAGTATAATGGCTACATATGCCGTACGTGCCAGCCAACTCCTTCCACGCCTGCTTCTCACTTCGTTTATCGATTTGCTTGGGTGGTGCTTGTCACCCTATTCGTGTAGAAATTAAGCTACAGTAGATCAACAGATAAACAAAACACTTTGTGGAAATAAAAACCAAATGGAGAAGTGAAAGGAAGCACATAAACAAGGGAGCATTGGAAAAAGAAAAGTAATAATAACAAATGACAATACGGATATGTACTGACCCATTGCAGAAGAAGGAAAATAACCACCCCTGCAAGCATTTCACTTTTAGTAGATTCAACACCACAGGTGGCGAATTGTCAAAACCCTTTTTATAGAAAAAATCGAGCTGACGGAGACAGGTTTTCGAAAATGAGTCAGATAAAAAATTTGTGTTGAAATGTGAAAGAATACTTGGGAGTAGAAGTGGAAATAGTGGAAACTGAGAAAGAGGGGATATCAAATTACTGTACTCACATACATATGTAAATATTTCTTAGAAGTACGGAGGAGTGCTTTTCCGTAAGCAAAAAGGCGTTTAATGCAAAGGTGACTCGAGACTAGTCTTTTAAATAGAAGTGCATCTATTAGATATTGTGGTGTTCAACTTGTTGTTGTCCTACACACAAATGATGCCTGGTTTGCTGGTTATAACATTATTCAACCAGGAAGGGTGCAAAGGACTGCCTGTATTGGTATCACCAGATAATGCGGAACTTGCTCCAGTGCTGCCTTAATGTCGTTTTGCAGTTTTGCGTTTGGCTTAGACTCGTGTCAGGGCAATCATTCCAAGTATGCAGGATTAGAATGAGGAGAAAATCTGTACCGATGTTGGTACTTCGTTCTTCATTGACGGTTCCAAGATGGAATGGGAGTCGGAGCAGAGGTTTTCCCTAAATCAGCCAATTTATCCATTTCCTTAAAATTGCCGAATACTGCTAGTGTTTTACAAGCAGAAGTCTTTGCGATCCTCTAGGCATGCTTAGGAAACGTGGGAAATCTCTTTGGTGCCCAGGTAACATTACTCTGAGCTGGGTTCCAGGGCATATGAACATAGAGGAAAATGAAATTGCTGATGAGCTTGCCATCAAGAGGACTGAATTGGCCTGAGGGTCCTCCCACTCGGTCATCGGCATCCCCCTGAGTGCGGTTAAATGTGAATAGCACAACTTATTTCTCAGAAAGCGCAGAAAACATGGCGCTCCATTTTTTTATGTCTTTTTTCGAAAACCCTTTGACCCCAGTACAATAAGCGGAGGAATCAGAAAATCTTGGCGATTCCTCGCTATTCTATTTTTAAACTCGTAGATGTGTTTACCAGTCATTGGACGATCGGCACACGCGCAGAAAAGCTACGTTTACCATTCAGTCCTCATTGCTGTAGACTCTTGGACACTTTCTCTGTAAATGATCGAGCTTGGCTGATAGAAGATGAAGGATACTAGGTGCTCTTTTCTTCGACAGTGTGGGGGTAGTGATCCAGTCCAAATCCCATTTAGCATCTCTATTTCATATGTATACTCCTTCCTGACCTCTGGTTGGCTGTAGATATCTCCCTCTTGCAGGTCTAAAAATGGTATCAAAACGGCGCTTCAGTGCTACTTGGGGAGTGTCAGACTTCAACTATTTCACCTACCTACCTACTTACACACACATTTCTGTAATGACCTAAAGCTTTATGCTGACTCCAAACCATATCGATTTTATATCATTTTCTTCCGAGGTGAAATGCCCACAGTGGATATTAAATCCCATATCAACTAAATGGTAGTTAGCCCTATGACGGCCTCCAAGTTAAGTGTCTTAATCACCATCATGATCGAGGAATCAGATGTGGTCACATTTCTATGTAGATACATCCAATTTAATGGTTGCAGCCATAGTGGCTGAAAGTATTGAGGGAAATTCATACGGGGCATGTGACTTAAAGTAATTTTTATACATATGACTCCTAGACTCCTAGAAACACAATAAAGTCTTTCAGTGACTCAAGCAATCATTTGCTAACATTTCGGACTAGCTGAGTCGTATAGGCCATTGATATATTGAGGCACCCATTTTTTAGCCCAGATCCCAAAATTTATTACAGACATCATACAAAAATAAAAGCAGTCTGCACAGTAAAGAGCTTATGCGTGATGAAGAAGAAAATTTGGAATGAATTCGATTGGGCGAATTAATAACCTGGTTGCTTTTGCAAATCGATTAAAAGTGGGCAGGGGCATTAATTAAGAAATCTGAGGTGCGAGATATACGTCTTACATACAGATGTAAATGAAATTGTCCATAATGAAAACAGGAAATCAATAACAGAAAGTTACCGAGGCGCAGCAGCGGGTGGTCGCAAAAGGACTACGAGCGTCTAATACGCTAGACATATTATATATACGTTCAAAGTGATAAGGTACAAGTAAATATGTATGTAGGTACAAATAAATATGTATGTAGGTACAAATAAATATGTATGTAGGTACATGTATCGATAGTTGTGCTTTTCTTATACTCGCATCTGAGTAAAAGTATCGATGAATTTGAACCGTACGACAAACTTCGAAATGTAAACAAGTAATGAGCTATAGAGTATTTGAATAAAGTTGTAAACAAATTAAATGGAGTTAAAAATTCCTAATTTTGTTTCTTTCCTTGTAGCATCAGAATCGATTAGCTATAAAACCAAAAAAAGCTAAGAAGATTGTTTCTGTTAGTAAAAAATCCACTTTTCACGCGGCTGCTGAGTTGCTTTTAGGTGTCACTTCGAGGGTCACAATTTTCGGAAAGAAAATACGGAAAATGATGGTTACCTCTCGGTAGACGACAACAAACCTTCGAGGGCATTTCCGTCATAAAGCAACTGGAAATAAGCTTCAGGTGTTTTCAGTGTTTTTATTATAATGAGAAAATATATCGATTCTAAAGGGGAATTCGGCTTCTTGCGTGAGGAACTTTTTCATGCATTTTACAATCGATGAAATACATGGAACAACCCATACAATAGAGGACTGGAAGCGCTGGAAGGTAAAAAAGTTTCCTCAGCAGCATGCCTCGTATTTGATAAAGGCTGGTACTGTACTTACTCTATACCTCAGTACCGAAATCCTGCAAATTAGCTCCATTTGCTGGCGATACTTGCATCTTAGCTGTCGGATTAATCGAAAGCGAATCCGTCATGAAATTGCTGAAATCAATTGACGAAGTCCAAGTAACTGCTAATTAGAATATAAAATTGAATGAAACCAAATAAGTTCACGAAGATATCACTAAACAGAAAATTTTATATAAATTCTGTCAGCGATAGTGCCAAGTATCTATGCATGACTTTGGCTGCAAAGCCCAAGTCTTAAGAGCTTCCATGGCTAATTGGCAGAAATTCTAAGCTGTCAAATCAAAACGAGCTCCTCATTTACAACCAATGGCTAAAACCGGTGTGGACCCATGGTCTTCAATTATGGGGATGCGCCTCAAAGACCAACTTTGATGCCATATAGCGTTTCCGAAGCAAAGCAATGACGGGAATCGTTAAAGCTTTTTGGTACGTGCGTAATGAGGATCTGCAAGGATTTAGCTATAAAAACTGTATCAGACTAAGTCAATCTCTTTGCCATGAAACATGCTGAAAGGGGGATAAAAACACATATTAATGCCGAAGCTTCCGTACTAAGTGTTGGAGGAACTCCTACAAGAAAATTAAAGAGCAGAAAACCTTAAGACGTAACTGTCAATATTATAAGACTTGAACTTGAATTTAGTTAATAGAAAATAAGTTACTAGTTTTATACTTAGTGTAATTTTATGGATGATAATTATGCTTATAGCATTTCAACAAATAAAAAAATTAAACATTTAGAAATGGATTGGCAATGCTTGGCAAAGGCGGCACAGCTAATAGCTAATGTATTTTTTGCTCCCATAATAGTTAATACGACCTTACTTTGTCTCTACACTTTTCTAAAAATGTAAACGGAAAGTATTTGCTATCGATAAGTAACTGGTATCTCAAATTCTCTTCGCGCGTGTATCATCATTTGTGCTGTCAATAAGTCCCTGGCTGGCACATTAACCCATATATGGCTTTTACTATATTATTTTTGAATTTTTATTTTAATAAAACGAATGAAATTACAATAGTGATTGATTATTCGAACTGAATTTAAATTAATTTCATTTTGAATTTACGTGACTTCAATAAAATACACAAAAAAAGTAGTTGCGTTGAGTAAGCAGCGGGAAAACAATCTTCCAAGCAAAATTGATTACTTCTGTTTTATATCAGTTTGTTTTGAGTAATTAATTCGTAAAATGGACTGGAGTATAGGCGATATATGAGATAAGTTTCTTTCGACCCACCAACCATCAATCAAAGTGAATTAAAAATAAATGAAATAAATTATTAGCGCGTTCACTTCTGTTAGGTGTTTGGCCGGAGGAGCTCGGCCTTGTTTGTGGCGTGAGTCTTGATGTTGCTCCAAAAATGAAGGGACCTACAGTTTTAAGCCGACTCCGAACGGTAAATTGTTTTTTATGAGGAGCTTTGAATAGGAGAAGCAAAGTATAATAAAAAATAATATATCCCTACTTATACTTGGAAGCACTGGCCTAAACATATCGCTTAATAACTAAGCGAGTGTAAACATAGTCGTTTGATGAGCGCTAAATTATTGGTGCTTCCACATACGAATTGTTCGCTTGGCGGCAGCGGAATTCTCTAGCGAGCAGAGAAGCAGTGAATCGAAAGCGATAGTTGAATGCGAATTACTTTGCAATTACGGCAAAATTATAAGTCGACTGGAAGTGGTGCGTGATTTTATATTTTCGAGAATTTAGTAAAAATTCTGATAAAAAAGAGATAAACAATTTTTGAAATAAGTATAAGCATCATATCTGAAAAAAGAATTAACGCGACAAGCACGCTTAATTGACACCACTTCTATTGGCTATTGATTTTAGACATTATATCATATCTTCATATCGACAATTTTCGTAAATATCTCTTTATAAGGGCATTAGCGCCCGGTAGGAAACTTTTATGTTATCAAAAATTTGGCAACGTGCCAAAATTGCGTTGTCGCCTTTTGAAAATATGTATTGGGGGTTTTTTAGCTGGGGATTGTCAGCTGAGAATGACAAACTGTGTTGACATTTCTATTCATTAAGGTTCGGCAAGTCATCTTGAATCGTTTAACGCCAGATCAACCCAAATGGTGGAAATTTAGTTTGAACAAACAAAAATATATATATATTCGCGAAGTTCATAGGGTGCTGGAGGAAAGAGCTGCCGTTATGGTGAGTGGCGAACGCTATCGAACCATGCTGACGTATTCTTTGTTTGATTCCAACAAGACGGGGAAGGCTACCATACAGCGCGCTTAATAATCGATTTGTTGCAATATTGAAGCCACCACTGACGCCATACGGCCAGATTTATTGGAAAAAGCAATCAAAGTAATCATTGGACTGACCAAATAAACCGTGTAACGCGTAGCCGTGGCTGACATATATCGAAAATTATGTAACAAAAAATAACTGCAATGGAATTATCTACCAGATTATAACAAAGAAATATATAAGCTTTGTATTATCATTTTAAGTTCTCAAACTCTTAAAAACACCCTTTGCTATCGCTTTTGCTCATTTCAAATCTTTGTAAATAACTATATTATTAAATTTAACAAGATGTGTCAAAGATTAGGAACTGCCGACTTTGTATCCATTGCGCGTTCGGAACCTACCCTACTATTTTTTCATCTTCATCTTCATCTTCGTCTTTCTAAATTTCAATTCTCAAGTAGTTTAAAAATGGGCGTGAATGGGTTAATGCCGCTCCATTTCTCCCCCACTCGAAGTCAACGTCCTATGTAGTGTGCAACTCCAAGATCGGTGGTAGTAATAAAAATCTTTTTATTGCGCTATATTTTCTAATTAAGGCAATTTGGCTCATTTGAGTCTGACAACGGATTGTGAATTCTTCGCCGCCTCCTTGTACATATGCACTCACACACATGCATACATGCGTGCATATGTATGAGAAAGTGTTGCGTTCTCTGTCGACCACAAGAATATTGTGTGCCTTTGTGCTTTTCGCTTCTTACCTCTGGTGGTGGCGGAGGACACCGCTGGCGTATGTGCGGCTGTGTGCGACATTATTAACTTGTCCAGGAAAGAAAGTAAAATTTTATGGAGATTGTACGCTAATCGAAAGTAATTGGAATTGATGTGGCTATTCGGCGTGGAACGTGTAAGCATTAGAAATTTATTCTACGCTAATTTGGATGAATTTCAAATGACGACCGGGAACGCATGTAATTATCTTTGGAATGACGGAGAGTTTGTCTACGGCACCAAAGCGCAAGTTTAGTCTTCCGATTGCAGGCATTAAGTTGATGTAATTGATTAATTAATTAATACAACCGCCTGCTATTTTACTAAGTTCTATCGATAATGTCGACCTTTCGATTAAAGTCAGATTCAAAGTTTACAAATTTATTTCAGCTGTGGCAGATGCTAGCCGGTTTCAGTACCCAAGTCGAAATCTCTACTTCGCAATACTATGCCAATAAACCAAAATTGTTGTTGTGAATGCATCCTACTACGCCAGCACACAACAAATATGGAGCTTACAAATTCCTATTCCACATAGCACATAGTGCTCGCGGCTCCAGGCTCCTTCTCGTTCCCGTCCGTGCTACAGCCATGGCCCTGGAGTGAAGTTTGTTCAGCTTGCATGCTCGAGTGCGTTTTCAACTCTACGCTTCGGAAAGCTTGGTGTGTTTAAGTGTTCCCAAAGGCAAGATTGGCGCTGTAGTAAACAATAACAACAACAACCAGCAACATCGTGACAGGAAGTGGGTTGTAGTTGTTAAACATTTTACACATCTGCAACTACACGCACACAGTTGAAGTATGCATATGAAGGCCCACTACCGTCCCACAAATAACACATAACTCACGCATGCATATACACGCATGCTCACGGATCTTGACATCCCAGTAGCAGACGTGACTAAGGTGCTGAATATAATAAAGTACGGAACGCTTCTACTAGAGCACACCAAAATTACTCATGATCACTACGTGGATAAATCTAGCCATTTTATATGCCTCTGCGACCCTGAGAAAATAATCGTATATACCTCAAAAGTGCCCTATTTACACGAATGTAGAAACCAAATGTTTAGGATTTTTGGTATATGATTAGATCCCCTTACATCTTCCCCACTAACGAATTATTTACTGATTATTTTTTTCCTTTAACTCCTGTTGAATCATAGGGCGTCAGGTGGCGGAATTGGGAATGCCAAGCCCCCAACTGTCTGGAGTAGGCGGGTTAGCAACTTACGTACTTGAAACTCATTTTGCTAACGAATCCCCAAATTTACAGTCTCGGATAAAAAATCAAATCAAAACAGAACTCCGAACTTCGAAGAGCTCTGGCTGGAATATTAGTACTGCGTTGGATATCTTTTCTGAAACCTTCGGTTAGGCACGCGGGTCTGGTCTTTTCTCGTCCAGTTCTAGGATTCTTTTTAAAGTTTATATACATAAATCGATAGAAAATTAAATCTTAGCTATAATAGCTATAATAGAAATATGTTAAATTCACGTTAAAGAAAATCTTCTCAAGAAGCACCAGACAGGATAAAATTAAGATATCACAAAGACGATAAAACAAAGATAAGATTACGAGTATTCTTCAACAAGCATCGCGCTTCATATGTAGGTAGGGATAGGACCCGAAAAGCGTAAATTACGCAACGCTAAATGCAAGAATAATTTCTGGTTTTGTTCAATTTTAGCAGCATGGCGCCTATAATACAGATACCAAATGAGGGATGCGTACTCAAGTTCGGAACACACAAACGGCGCATACAAAAGCTTTAGCGAATGAGGGTGGAATAATTCGGTGCTATGATACCTAACAAAACCAAGAATGGCGTAAGATTTGGCAATAATAAAATTTATATGACTAACAAAAGTAAGCTTCGATCAAATATTGCGCCCAAGTCTTTAATTTCACTTACCCGTGGCAGAGCCGTGGTAGATATGTGATAAGAGGTGTCAATAACAGCGACACGCTTAGAAAAAGTAATTCGAAAACACTTAATCAAGTTCAGCGAGAGACGATTATTGATACATCAGGTACTGATATTATTTAAATCAATTTGCATCAATTCAAAATGGAGAGAAGCAAGAGCAAATATCATTGATAAACAGAAAAAAAGCCGGCTCAGAATACTACATTGCAATGAAAGGAAGAGACCCAACATTGTCGACGACAACCAAGCAATGGCAATTGAGTAAGTTGGGCGGACCGGAAAGAAGCCATGCATTAATACATAAGTATAATATTAAGAATGCTTGTAAGCGGATGTACCTGTGTTCATATCCGTATATGGAAGAAATTGTATAACATCCTCAACAAAAAAAAGTATCAAAAATCAACTCGAATCTCGAGTCACTGTAAACTGGCAAAATTAATGCACAGAATTTTTAGGAACATTCTGACTAAAAAGTTTGAAATTCCGAAGATATTTTTTTTTTAATTTTTTACAAATTTCGGAACTTTAGTTTATTGACTTTTTTCTAGTATGAACTATATTTCTCTAAAAAATTAGGTAAGAAATAAATAAACTGTCACAACTTTGCAATATGTCGCGCTGCTATTATTGTGAATAGATTTGTAGATACAACTATAGCCTCACTTAAATTGTTGTATATACAAGTGAATTTGTTATAAATAAATAAATAATTATTCTTAACATACTAAAGCTAAGGTGGCTGAGAGCGACCAGTTGAAATCATTTGCGCTCTGGTACTGTTTCTGCATGGGTTAGTCTGGCCATGGACTTGGGACTGGCTACTTCACTATTGGGTAGTTGTGTATGTATGTTAAATACGTTTATAGCACTATGCAAATCGTTGCAGTTTGAAAATAAAAATGCATGCCAATAGTTGCAAAACAGCATTAAATTGTGTGGGTATCTCTGAAAGACATTTGCATGTATTTGTAGTTATTTCTGTACTTGTAAATAGGCTTTTGCAGCCTAAAACTAATTCTTTCACAAAGTACCATAATGAAATGGAAAGTAGGTATTTTGGTTTACTTTCAAGGAAGTCATTCATAAAATATAACCTGAAAATCTTCTCATCTGGAATATATTTTAAGTAAAAGCACTGGTTTTTTTCGAGCTCAAAATGAAGCTACGAAATGGACAGTCATAATGAAGCCAGAGCGAAACTAGTAAAAGCTCTGTTTCGACCACTCGGTTTGACCACCCTAGTACCCAGCGAAAAGTGTACCTAAATATGAAAATAGCTCAGCACAGAAATGCTGTTCGTTCGGTTCGTTTCTTTGGTACAGTGGTGGAATTTACATGCATAACAAAACGTTTCTGTATATGTGCATGTGCATCTGTGTGCACAAGGATGTGTAAGTGTGTGTGTGTTCAGCGACATAATTGCATTAAAACCTCTTCCATTAGACTGTTGAGTTCAATTATAGTCTCTGACAACCACACTTGCAGTTGGTCATTATTGTTGTTGCTTGTTGTTGTTGCTGCTTATTGCTGTCGGCTATTATGTTGCAGTTGTTATTGTTGCCACTTGCCTCTACTATTGCAAATACTTGTACATGAAGTTGTTGTTGTTGTCATCGCTGCATCGAGCGTCACTTGGCCACATTGTCCAGCGCAGTTGGCTGTTGGAGCCAACAGCAGAGACGAAATGGGGCGCGGAGGACGCGTGTTGTGTAGTTGAACAGCTGAAAAAGTGCAACCAGCGGAAAATGTGTAAAATTTAAATAAAAATCGAAAATTGCATAGCATTAAGCGCAGCAAAGTGTTAAGTTTTTTTGCTGTAACTGCTGTAACTTATTTCGCATTTGAAGCCCAGCGAATGCATGCGACGCCGATGCGGGTGCGAGTGTGGGTGACAGCAGGCGTGGCAACGCAGCTGCTGGGGGTGTCAGAAAAAAACGACCGTTACTTAATAGCTTTAATTCATTTTATTTAATGTGAGCTGCACAAAAAGGCGCAGTGAAAAGATATGGAGAATGAAAATAAATTGTATTACACTCATTGTCAGTGAGCTTCAGTTTTACACAAAATTTTTTGATTAAATTTATTAAGTGGCTGCAAATGAAATGGCTTCGAAGTGATATAGAACCTGCCATAAGGATATATTCCACGCTACATATATACATATAAACACACATCTACATATGTTCGCGTGTATGTATGTATGTAAAAAATGGCAGGCTCATATGCATGCAAATGCATTTCCGATGTCGTAAATGCGCGCGGGTTGTTATTAAATGAAACATTCTGCGCTCCAATATGTTCTCGTGCATTAAATTTGTAAAACTTCAACTCTTTAACAATAAAAAAAAGTCGCTAAATTGTCGTTTGTACTAGAGAGCAAACGCACACTAAAACTTTCGTTTCAGGGACTCTGTACTCTTTTTGCTAAAAAAATATTGAGTTTAGGCTAGGTTAGTGTGACTGAGCAATAGGGACCCTGTTTAAAACCCAGAATTAGTCTCTAGTGCTTTCACTTGAATGATAGTCTGACCCGATCATAATTCAAATGCGCTTTTTAGCGCATTTTAACAAATTTCAAACACGGGGAAGAGCCCGAAACCAAGGCAAAGTCGTGATCTACAAATTGCGAATGGATGGTGGTCGTAAAGGTGTTGTCGAAGTGACACAGCCCAGACCAAATCAGCACAAAAGATGCCCTTTCGATACACCACTTGTAGAACCACCGCTTTTTATTAGTCGAACCATCTTGAATTAACTACGAATCTGAATCTGATTTGACTATCTCGTCTATTTTCTTTTCTGTAATTTCCTGCAAGTTAACCATCGCGAATTCTCCCAGCATTCTATGTCGTAGAGCACGTGGAGTTGGCCACTCACACAGATAGTGAAAGGCTGTTTCCTGAGATTCTTCTTGATTGCAGCATCAACATCAATCGTGCAGGGTAGTTGGCAAAAAATATACTCCAGGGCTCTCGTTATTAGTTGGAAGCCAGAGTTCAGGTTAGTTCTGCTAGCTGGGATTGTATAAAATTCTCTCAATGTGCGTTTTTTTAATAAGACGAAAAAGAAAAAAAAAACATTTTTTTAATGTTAAATTCAAGAAAACCTAAACTTAAATCTGGACTTATGGTTTTTTTCAGCAGATTTTTCTAAAACTCTGTCCACCGATTAGTCCGCTGAATTCTTCGTAACTGGTTTATCGGATGCTCATTATTATATGAAGCCTCTGTGGGATTGGTACAAATTGTTTAAGCCAAACTCAGATTTTAATTTTAATGCTAAAAATTAATTTATTTTATCAACTTTCCATTTTACACCAGTTTCACAATTTGATTTTTTAACGAGGAACTATCATTGGAAATCATTGAGTTGAACCTTCCGTACTTATCCCAGAAAAGGTCTTAATCCAGATCTTAACCCAGACCAACTCAATTGCATTCCCCGGCGTTAGTCTCCTTATTTTTGAGGCAAAAATGTGTGTTTTCCTCATTTCCTTCCTCTATAGAGATATGCTCGCAAATAGTATACTCTGTCAAAAGAGTACTGGAATCAATTCAAAACCCCGTTAAAGGTGTTCAGAACAAATCCAGACGATAAATGGCGATAAGTGGCGTTGGGAGAGACAATTTTTCAAAAACACCAGATTGACGGACGAAATCTTGGTTCGATTGTTCGGAATAAATATAAGATAAGGAAGTATTCGCGGCGAGTAATCAATTGCACCACTGCCAAACGGACCTACCTTGAAGGTGTTGAAATAGATTTGAATGAAATAGAAATATTTTATTTTAATTGACCAATTTTCGGTACTTGTTTGACATAAATATTATTTGATTATATTTTGACGGTTAATTTAAGCCCAAACCAGGTATCAACTGGTACTTCAAGGATTATCAGAGGTATCTCGTATCATTCTAGACAAAGATTAGGTAAAGTGGCTGTCTTACGACACGCCTGGGCCAAATAGAGGCCCCATGTGATACCTCAGTATGCTATTCTTACCTCACTTAATCCTCTTTAAACCATCCTTTGGACTTTTTAAATCTAGTGAGTGCAACCTCTGCGATGCTGTCCAGAGGAGCGATGCTGTCCGCATAGGTGTTCAACTGTCAGAAGGTGCATTTTAACGGTTATTGCAAAAGTCAAAATATGGTTTCCCAATTATACTAATTTTTAAGTCTTTCCTATTAAATTCGAGTACACTTACTTAGACCATTTTCAGCTTACATATTGTCAAGGGCATAGCTATAATAGCCTTATCTTAAGTAATTTGGAGTGTAATGCCCAGTCTAGTTAACTCATTCGCCTTAGAGTTACCCTCAATGCTACTGTGGCCCGGCTCCCGGAGAGTGTGCAAGTATTCTTATTTGTTCATAACATTCTACCGCTGTTTTCGAAGAGTGTTTGTAGATTGAAGCGATTTTAGAGCTGGCTGACATCCGCATATATGTAGATTTTTCTGACTGTAATTGCGTCTTTATTTAGCGCTAAAAGGCCTTCTTTAATCTCCAAAACTTCAGCTTGGAATACGCTGCAACGATCAGCTAAGCGGAAAGGTACACTGATGCCTAGAATAAGAAACACAAGCAGGTAGCGAATCTCATTTAAGATGTTTTCGGTTTGATAAAGTCACAGTAGCACTTCAAGATGGCTGACTCATGCTTTTTCTAAGTTTTGCGACCGCACTCAGCAGTAAAACTCATTTCAATCATGAAATCATCCTCTTCAGGCTCGTTTAAGGCCTGCTCCTCATAATTTTTCACAGTACAAAAGCGATTATGCTGTTTACCTTAGGACTAAAATGAGCAGTATTCCCTACACACAAACAAACATACACGATTATTTGGTATACTTTTATCTCTCTGTTATCTGAGTTGTGAGCAAAGCAGTCCTAAAAAGTTATATCTGCTGATATACAAAAATAAATCACATTTGTAAGGGGAAGTCTTTTCTGTAAATCCTTTCATGCAAATACAAACGACTAACTGCACAAGAACTGCAAATAAACCAAGTAGCTTTAAATAGATAATCGCGTGATAGCTTTGCATTACTTTGTTATACTCGACGAGTAACGAAAGAATGGTGACCCCTCAGTGGGTGGCTGGTTCGTCTAATTTTCCATACATTGCTGATCTTTTTCCCACAATCTCGGTGTTGCTTCGTCTCGTTTAATGAAATCTACGTCATCATTTTTTAAGATTTTTTTATTCTGGTGCTGGAATAAATTTCTTTTGTATTTCTCTTGCGCGGGAAAACTTACTGAAGTGCTAAAAATGAGAAAAATTACAAGAATTATGAAATGGCAATAATAACAATAACAAAAAACAACGAAGGCAACTGTGCAGGCGATGCCCGAACATCAGTGGCCAACCAACGTGCGACAGGAATTCGTGCGGTTTGTTGCATGCTGCTGCTTTCGGGCTAACATTGTGTTGCCACAGTAGTTGTTGATTTTGGACTGCACTACTTCTGTTGAATGCCGCGGAGCAATGTGTTGAAAGGTGCTTCCACATGCAACACAACTGTTAGGCCATGTGGTGAGAGTAACTGAAAGTCTCGACTGGCCCACATTTATCAGAGGCGAGTGTGTGAACAACGAACGCGAGTAACGAATAAAAAAAGCACGGCAACGAGGACGACATCCAGCAATGTGGTGGGCTGCAAACGATGGTAGTCAGGATAATACCAGAAGACAAGGACTAGAATAGTCCGTCGGTGTTGACAGCCGTTTCCTTTGGTGTTGCAAAGTTGCACAGTGTGCAGCTTTGAATTTAATGGGAGGGTAAAACTTTGGTGACAGGAAATATGCGAAGCCTTGGTGGAAGCTTTTAACAGTACCTATCCGGAGAGAGGATAAAGAGCTGAAGAAAGGTATAGGGAACTAAATTTACAGATGTGGATGACTTAAGGCCGATATTTTTAATCAGGGAGTTTTCATGGAAACCGTCGTATACAAATTAGCGGCAGGTTTAGCGATTGCACGTGATTGGTGTTTGATTGCCGCCTTGTGTGAATAGTGGGGGGTAGTGGGATTAGATGGGCGTGGAAATCATAGGATAGGTGGAGTTATTTTAACTTTTGTGGCTAGTCCGAAAGGGACACAGATGGGCAAGTAAAGTAATGTGAGAATCAAACAAATCAACTTGCCCTCATATAGGTATGTACATAACCTCAATGTTTACATTCTTTATTACAACAAAAACTATATAAAATTTCAAATAAATTTGGCACTTACTCACTCGAGTTTTAAAATAGATGGTTTTATTGAGACCCCCTATACGAGTATAAAATAAGACTTGATCGATATATTCATAGCTTCTTGGCGTTCAAAAGGATTTCTAGTGGAAAGTGGAAATGTGTGAGCTGAGCACACTGTGAAACGTTGGGCTGACTTAGTGGCACAAATCGGCGGAAATGCCAGGACACACGAAGGCAGTCGCATATCACAGTCCACCGTCACTTACCTGCCGGGAGGGCATGTGGTTTGAGTTGAGTTGAGTTCTGCTAAAATGGGAGTTTTAGGGGAATTGTATCCGATGCAATAATTCGAAAGCAAGGCATGGCGATGGCAGTTCGTTGTTGAATTGTCATGCAATTTAAAATTTTTTATTAACAGTTTCAGCTTTAAAATGAATTTCCAGCAATGCATTTGCTTATGTATCTGTTGGGTGGCTCAACGCTCACTAGCAAATCAAAAGAGCATCGAATATACAACCAAATTTGGCACATTTTGTGTATTTGTGTGCATGTGTGTGTTTGAGTACTACAGGAAAACTACATTTAAAGAGAAAAGGCAAGCAACATACTTTTTAACTTAATTACAAGAAATTGCCGCAATATCCGATTTAAAGGCAACCGCCACCAGCAAAGCCACAAAAAAGACTGCGATCGGTCAAAGCAGGTTGTTGCGAGAATGGTTGCCAGCTGAGCAGGGACGAGTTGGCAGTTGGTGAGGGGTGACTGAAGAAAAGCTTTTAAAATGCTCAAAACCACAAGCACTGATAGCAGGATTTTGCTCTCGAGCCAGAAAAGGTCTGTTTTATAAATGGAAGCTGGAGCGGCCATGTGCGGCTGAGAGAAGGGGAAATGTGGGGACTGATGGCTGAATGTAATTTCTCACCATTTATAGATAATATAGAAAGTGAAGTAAAAAGCAGCGCTCAGCACAAACAAACAAACAGTTAAGACATTGGAAAATAAAACCACAAAACATCGAAAAGGCATCGCTCCGGCCAAGCTCAACAGCATAACAGCATAAGCACAAGCAGCAACAACAAAACAATTTGAACTTTCGATATCAAGTCACACGTGCGGGGCGCGCATTGGCAAAAAGGTAGACACAGTGCGATTCGAGCGAGTCGAGTTCGATTTCTTCTACCAGAATTTCTAAGCAAACGAAATATTTTGGTGGATTATGCATTAATATGCCAGCAAAAATTTTTACGTAAATAATCGGCCGCGGCAGCAGCAGCAGCATTAGCAAGGGCTGCTGATCGAAATCGAAACTGGAATCTCAGCAAAACTGAAGGTAACATATTTATTAAAAATTGATAAGGGTAGTCAATGCCGATGCCGTAGCTGATTAGAAGGGCATAAATAAGTGTTTTGTTGTTGCTGTTGTTGTGTTGTGTGAGTATGTTTGGCTTTGTTGACGGAATGATTGAGGAAATGCGGGAACGTGCGTGCCACTTCCGATACAAAATAGATGAGTGTGCATTTCAAATATATTCCCAAGTTGTATATCAGTGCGAGTTTGCGAGTGTGTGTATGTGCATTAGGCCGGGTCGCTCTTTTGCTGCCCAATCAATTGCTTGAAGTGTTAAAATGGATGAATCTTTCATCAGAACGTAGAAGAAGCACAATGTGGCTATGGTCTCAGTAATTGATATCTGCGGAGAATAATTTTGAATGACGAAATTAAAAAATCAAACAAAACCATTTTACTAACATTTTATTAAATTTGTTTAAGAAAGTAGATCGAAAACATGTTTAATATAGTTTGAAAATTTTTGTAATTTATTTTGGTAAAATTGTATGTGTGTATGTGAATTTTAATGCTGAACGCCAAAGGTTTGATTTCCACACAAAATGTTTGCTCAACTAAATCACTAAATAAACCACTTCAAATTGATCATTGATCAATTAGTAACTTCGTAAATTTTCTAATTACTAATTATTTCCTGGATTAATTAAGAAAATAAAAATAATTAATTGAGATTACCGATTCTCTATTCCAATCGTGAGGGAACTAATAAAACTACTGCAAAGGAACACATTTTCTTCCGTACAGGCATCTCAAAAACATCGTACTCAAGGGGGTATGATCAAAAAGTTCTCGGAATAACTGCCAGGTGACGCTTCAAGTCAACTGATTTGAGTTCTGTTTTATTTGGTTTTTGTAAGGCAGCCTCATCATTTGTATAAGTTATGCCATCTTGAGTAAATCTGCCTCTGCACGTGATTTAAAAATGGATTTACATTTACAGCAACCAGTTTGTATTAAATTTAGCGTCAAAAATTTAGTGAATGCTGCGAAAACCTCAGAAATGTTGGAAAACTGTTTCGGGAATGATACTCTAAAAACAGCAGCCGGCATATGATTTGAACATTGCTTATGGATCCGTTCAGGACATTATAGTTAATGATTTGGGTTTGCGCCGTGTTGCTGCAAAGTTGGTCACAAAGGACCGTGTTGATATGACCAAAGACATAATTTGCAAGGCTAAGTCCGACCCAACACTCATCAAATGTATCCTTACTGGAGACGAGACCTGGGATTATGAGTACGATGATGATGATCCAATACTAAAAAACTACGTCGTTTTCAGACAATAAAGAAAGCGATGCTCACGATATTTATGGGTTACAAAGATATTTTACACCAAGAATTTTGGCCAGAAGGTCGGACAGTTTATTTGGTCGTTATGAGATGTTTGCGTAAAGCAGTTCGCTAAGCAAGAAAGGATTTGTGGGCAAAAAACTCGACGACAGTGCCATCATTATCCGTGAATTGTTTACCATCCAACAGCCGTGGAATTCGTCTGATATGGCACCCTGCGACTTTTTCTGTTTGATCGAGTCAAAGAACCACTACGGGGAACGCGTTTAAACAACAACAAAAAAAATCGAAGACAAAGACGAGTCTGATGGCTATACCGAAAATAAATAATTCGAGAGCTATGTCGTCGATATTTTGCTGTTTGCCGTTATAGTTTTGAAAAGAGAAGTATTAGATCACCTATACCTATTTCACTCGCTTGTGTACATACATACGTACATGTGAAAGTACGAAAGTGGTTTTCGACCGCGAGTTATAAGGCTGTACGTAAGGCTTACGCGTATTAAAGCGATTTTTTTTAATTTCTGCAGGCCATAGATTTCAGTCATAACCAGGTCGCTTACTGCATTTCCGCCAATAAAAAGATTCTTTTAAAACCATCTGCTGTTGAAGGAAAGCCCTTCATTTATAGATCATCTGGATGCACTACACACATTTTTGACTTTAATGTAGTTGTGGCCCTCCAGTTGCTCCAATTGTGGCTTTCTTTAGTTCATACATTCATATTCAAGGTCATCTGAGTGCTGGAATATTTTTCTAAGAGTTTGTCTTTCACATGCTTGCATTGAATTTTCGCCCTCTTAGATATCACCCTACCCTAATGTACCCTAGCGCCACAAAACTTTTGGGAGTTTGAGGGTTTGTATTTTTTAACATTAACATCAATCTTTTAATAGCATAAGGATTCTGTGAAAATCGTATGTTTTTATTAAACTTATATTGAATAAATTGAATTTGATTTTATTTGAACTTCCACTTCACCAAAGCGGAAAATTTCTTTTAGGTTGTGCCGTTGCTTTTGTGTCTGATATGAAATAATATATTACGCACACACACATACATATGTATTACTTAGTAAAATGAAATCCATAGCAAAATTCCTAAAATTTTATGTGAATTCAATTTAAATGGCTATAATTAGGTAAGTAATATCTCCGAAATAAGTCCCTTCTCAGACAAAATATTAGCTAACTTCGGTGGCTGACATTTTCTGCATAGAAATATTAAAGAATGAATCAAATTTAAAAAAAGCTATTAAATGCACTTCGAAGCGCAGATTTAATTTATTCAAAATATTTCAAAGTAGCAATCGACAGAAGCTGAAACAGTGCGTTAATATCTCGTTGAATGTTGAGTTTTTATTTATTAAAAAAAAATAGCAATAATTGTTAAAAGCTAAGGTATTTGAAAAGGAGGTCCGTATTGTACTAAATTCTGAAGAAAGAAAAGCAAAATCCGAATCGATTTTTCTGGAGATGGTAGTTAGTTGAAAATTTAAGGAAAATAATTACTTTTTTGCAAGTTTAATATATGAGAAAGGGTGGAATTATAATGCTCTGGTAGAAAAAAAATTCAAGAATTACCAAAAGACGCCAACAAAAGACTAAAAGAATCATGTGGCGTCCAGCGAAGCAAAATCAGATAAATGTTGATGAACTATAAAAATGAAATCACTACTGAACCAAGCGGAAAATGCAGATATGGGAAGAATATGCACATAACTCAATCTATGACCACAGAGTATGCAGAGATAGGTAGACTCTTTATTTTCTGTAGATTTGACACTAAAAATGATTATTATAAAATAGCTGTAATAATGAATTTACGATAATGACTCTGCGGTCGTCTGTCGGTGGATATTTCACAGTATGTTTGTATTTAATGCACTGGGCGCCATAAGATGGCAGAGAAGGGTGGCTGAAGGGCACAGCGAACGAAATTTCGATTCCACAAGAATGAGTGGAAGAAACAGGATTCCAGATTAACGAAGCATATTTCAATTTAATTCGGACTAAAACATTAAAAAATCTAGTTTTATACAAATCTGAAATAAAACCGCAGAAATGCTAAATTTAAGTATGTGAGGTGAGAGAAGACCCAGTCTAGATCTTCATTGCCAAAAAAGTATATAAAATGTTGAAAAGTTTAAAAGTTAATATGTAATTCAATTAATTTTCCATGTATTTTAATGAAGGGTTTGGCCGACTTTTATCGTTTGGATGGTATTTTGAATTCAGTCGCTAGCATTTCATTTGCCATTCATATGTTTTAATCGCATATGCCAAACATGAACACTGCGAGGGGATACAAAATCTTTACCCTAAGTTGGGGTCGTTAATTAAATCCTTTCAGCCAAAGTCAAAGAAAACTCAATATTTACGACTTTTGGCTGCTCATTTTTGTACCGATGACACAACCATACTAATACATAAATGGTAACATAAATTTATATCACCCATAGAGTTTCTGCAACAATTTTTGCTCTGTGTAGGCAGCGCCTAGCTATATTTTTGAAAAATAACCCATTTCGGGCCAACTTTGTAGTCTTTTGCTCTGTTCTTTTCCTGTTTTTTGGAAAAAGTGTGTAAAAAGAAACGTTTTTGTGTGGGGAATTTTATTTGGAAAACTGACCTTTCTAAGATTGATCGGCCATTCTTAAAATCGCATACTTCTCTTATTTTACAGTGTTGCTGTTTCGGGGTCTTAATTTTCATGAAGCACTAGATTTAGCGCGGAGTTCACTAAGCTTACAACACCGGGTAAAGGTTCGTTGCACGATCTACGAAGCTTCGCCTGCTTCTCACAGTTTGAGACACCTCCCATTTAGGTGAGAAATTACCATGAAAATCCAATGAAACCACCGAGTAATGTTGCTGACTACTTTCGTTGCTATTATATTTCGATTTAAATGAATTATTCACATACCGTGGGGACGTCCGACGGGACGTATGAGTAACATTTATTGTTAAACTTTTCCATTCATTTCATCTTTCCATTACCTGTTGAACGTTGATTGTTATGTGTTTTTGATGTGGGTGATTACAATGTAACAACAAAAAACATAAAACTAAAAATAAAAATAAAACTAAAAATGCAATTAATGCCTTAAATAGCAATTTAGAATAGTTGGACACTCGTTTGGCTCTCGGCCTCGCTTTCTGCTAAATAAAGTTGGAATAGTTATTGTGCTACATAAATTAAAACACAAAGTGAAGTACATAAAAGTTAAAGCACAGCACGGTCAAAGCTAAGTAGAATAATGAAATTAACCCTTAAGCGGCGGAAAATGCTCGAACTGGTACACGGCTGATTTAAAGTAATGTCTGAGCATTTGAAGCGATTTTATTTGACAGAATTATTGGTTTCGAATTTTATATAATAGGACTATGAATAAGTTAGTGCGGTTTTTTTTCGAAATTTGAAACTTTATTGACGTAAAATGGTTACAAATTTAATATTCAAAATATTGTCCATCGCTTACTACTACTTTTTCCCATCTTTCTGGCAATTCACGGATTCCCTTTGTGAAAAATTCGGTCGGTTTTGCCGCAATCCACGAATCGATCCATTTTTTGACTTCATCGTAATTACGGAAGTGCTGGTCAGCCAGGCCATGTTGCATCGATCGGAAGAGATAGTAATCGGATGGCGCAAGGTCTGGACTATACGGCGGGTGGGGTAGGACATCCCATTTGAGCGTTTCTAAGTATGTTTTGACCACTTGTGCAACATGTGGCCGAGCATTGTCATGTTGCAAAATAACTTTGTCGTGTCTATCGGCGTATTGCGGCCGTTTTTCTCGCAGTGCTCGGCTCAAACGCATCAATTGTCGTCGGTAGACATCCCCCGTAATCGTTTCATTCGGTTTCAGTAGCTCATAATACACAACACCCAGCTGGTCCCACCAGATACACAGCATAACCTTCAGGCCATGAATATTCTGCGCCGACGTCGATGTTGAAGCATGGCCAGGGTATCCATACGTTGCCCGACGTTTTGGATTGTCGTAATGGACCCACTTTTCATCGCCAGTCACAATTCGATGCAAAAAACCCTTTCTTTTGTGCCGTTGAAGCAGTTGTTCGCATGCCATAAAACGGCGTTCAACGTCTCTTGGCTTCAATTCATACGGCACCCAATGGCCTACCTTTCGGATCATTCCCATGGCTTTTAAACGTTTGGAAATGGTTGATTGATCAACTCCCAAAGTTTTTGCAACCTCTTCTTGCGTTTGAGCCGGATCTTGATCGAGCAATTCCTCCAATTCGGTATCCATGAACTTTGGCGGCGCACCCTCGCGTTCTTCGTCTTCCAAGCCAAAATCACCACTTTTAAAGCGTGCAAACCACTTCTGGCACGTTCGCTCAGATAGAGCATGCTCACCATAAACTTCCACCAAGATACGATGACTTTCGGCTGCTTTTTTCTTCATATTAAAATAATGAAGAAGAATTCCCCGCAAAAACACATTATTTGGCACGAAATTCGACATTTTCAAGTGTGGTAAAAATATTGTTGTTTACGCTTCAAATAAAAAACTTATACTGACGTTTGTGCCTTACGACAGTAGCTCTCCAATGAATGTTTGGAAATGTGGATCGATGGAATAATAATCAAGTTACGCCATCTGTTGTAAAACCGCACGAACTTATAAATAGACCTATTACATTTGTTAAATATGAAATTTGAAATTCCTACCACACCAGCAAAGTGCACGAATATTGAATTCTGCTCACTAAACCTCCGTTGGCTTTTCAACAGGTAAATGTAGTTTTTGCAGAATAACGGCGAACGTTCGCCGCGGGTTAAACTTAAACCGAAAATAACAATTGCTGCAGTAGTTGGTTTGTTAAGAGTTGGCCACGAATTATGTTGATGCACTTTGCTTTGCAGGACTATGCTAGTCCGCTTCACTTCGTAATTTAATTAAAATTGTTTTGAATAAATTCATGTGTGCCACAATAAAAACGAACGTTACGTGACAATTTTATCGTATAAAAAACAAAAAAAAAAACAAAGTTAAAGGTAGGGGAAAGAACACAACTAATGAAAGACATGAAAGCGATAAGAGCAAAGTTGGTGCAATTTTTCACCTACCCAAGTTTTGTTATGCTGCACAGGTGGCAATAAGCGATTGGATGCCGCGTAAAGATGAAAAGTTAGGCCAAGCTCAGTTGGTTGAAATCTGCTTACAAATAGCGTGTAGGTGTTGTTCTTTTGTTCATATAAACCATTTGGAGTGTAACAACTAAAATTCCGAAATACTTTTTTTCATAAGTGATGCTTTGATTTGGCTCTAACTATAAAGCAACCAACTGCAGCAGTAGGAAAACCGGAGTTGTTCGAACACGTCATTCATTATTTGCCAACTGGGTATAATTGAATCGATCATTGAAAGAAGCAGCATCGAGCGACCAGTTAGCTTTTGTCCGACCTGTCGTATCTACCAATGCAGTTCCGTATCTACCAAGCGTCAGTGGCAGGGCTTTATAAAATGGGATAGTACGTAGAAATGGGTTAAAATCGCTCAAATTTATATACAAAATCACTTCTCCAAAAATTAGGCATATGTTTCTTAACAGATCCAACAGACGGCCAATAACGCCCTCTACGCATGTAAAAGGATGCTGGGAGCAATCTGGAGTATATCCCCCTCTCTGATGCATTGGTTCTCCAAAGCAGTGGTTAGAGCAAGACTACTCTATGGTACTTTGGTGTGGTGGACAGTGACTAGAAATCTACACACATTGCGTCCGTAACAAAGGTTAAGCGACTATCTATGAGGCATAACAGGAGCGCTAAGCACAACACTAACGTCCTCCCTTGAATACATACTTGACCTATTACCGATAGATTTTTTCGCAGAAAAACTTTCAGCAAAACCTGCAAGAAGACTAAAAGCTCTAAACGAACTTTCATACAGGGTCTACGGACTTAGCTCAGTGAAACGGAGGAATAAAGTTAATATGGACTATATGGCCCTTGTTTTTATAGAGGAAAAAAGGTTCAGGATTACTATCGAAAAAGAAAGATGGCGCAAGAGTTTTAGCTCCAAACGCAATACACTTACAAATACAATACACTCTTGCACGCGCGGTTCTTAAATGACTAGTGGAGTAGGCGCAGGGATGCACGGTGCAGAGTTAATCCTAAGAAAGTATAAGCTTCTAGATCACCGCGGTGTATTCCAGGCTGAGTTTTTGACAGTTGAAAAGGTAGCAGTCCTAGTTCATGGTACTACTCGGATCATCTCCAAAGTTTACTTTACATATATTAGATAGTAAGGCAACTGTTAAAGCAATTACATCGTCCAAGATCGTTCTTCAGAGCAGGAAGGCAATAGAAAGGCTTACAGCGATTTCAAATGTACATTTCTTTTGATTTCCAGGCTATAACGGCATTAAAGGGAACGAGATAATAGACAATATAGTAAAAAATAGGGTCTCTATATTCTCGTACTTTGTCAACGAAATAACAAAGTCAAAATGAATATTAACAACGAACTAGGCGAAAGCATGATCAGAAATTTCAGGACAGGTGGGAGAGTCTGTCCACTTGCAGGAATGATAAAATCATGTGTAAGCATGACAATCACAGGTGTACTCGATTTATATTATCACTAACATGAAGAGATGGTAAAACTATCAGCCCAGTAACTCCTTGTGGTATCGCTATGGACCGAATCGTCGCCGATTGATATTGACCAACGGAACGAAAAACGGCGAAAAAAACTGCAAAGTTGTTAGTGGGAACAAAACTTTTTGCATTAAAAAAATGACTATGATAATTTCTTTGTTTAATAATTTTTACGTCCACTTTAAATGGATAACCCCACATTTTAGCGAATTTAAGCACTGATTTAAAATCCCAGTTGGTAGAATTGAATTTGTTGCTGTATTACATGGCACATGCGGACTAGCGTGCCCAGTTTTTACTTAGAAGAGCTCCAGTTTCTCGTAGAAGTCTGTAATTGTATGACCGCTGTAACTATGATCCTATTCAGTGTTTCCGAAGGCCGTAGCGCATTCGCTAAATTGGAAAACCGGATAAAAACTATTTCCTACAAAACATATTATATGAAGGATCTCTCAAAAGCAACGCCTAGATGTGAGTAGTAAAAAATGTAAGAATCTGGTTCTGTCGAGGATAGAAAATGGGTTGGCAGACCAAAACCTGGACGTCTATGGGAATGGAAAACATTGATTTTAGAAATTTCATTACATCTACTAAAATGAACTGTTTGGTTTGGTTTTTGGCCTGTTCGAATAACTTGACCGTTTTTCTTCGAAGTGGAAAATAAAAGAGCTGTTACTGTCAATAGACATCGTTATGGACATCTGATTGACGATTTTTGTGACCTGAGCTTGAAGGCATAAACGTAGACGAACTTTATTTCCAAGAGGATAGAGCCACAAGTCCCACAAGACGGGAAAATATTTCGTTATTGCGATCTAAGCTGATCGGTTAATTTCACGCAAAGGAGACATAAGTTGGCCACCCAGACCTTGCGATCTAACTCCACTATACTACTTTTAGAGGCGATTTTTGAAAAGAGAAGTCTACGTGAATAAGCCGAAAACGATTAAAGAGCTGAAGCACAACATTCGGATCGAGATTGCTGAACTCAATGCAATAATGTGTGAGGGTGTCCTTGAAAAATTCAATTCTCGTATGACAGCCTGTATACGAGGGGTGCCTTTTATATGTCGGGATTAGAGAACAAAAACAAATTTTAATCATCGAAAATCACTTTATTGTTTTTCAAAATATTCTCCATGAAGATCTATACACTTTTGCATGCGTTTGAACCAATTGTCGAAGCACTTTTGCCACTCTGAATGAGGTACCTCCAAAACATGCATTCTGAATGCCGCAACCGCTTCTTCAGGTGTCGAAAAACGTTGACCTCTTAGTTTGTTTTTTACGTACGGGAATAATAAGAAGTCATTCGGTGCCAAGTCAGGACTATATGGCGGATGACCCATTAATTGGATGTTTTGGGTGCTCAAAAATGCAGTTGTTTGAGCCGATGTGTGAGAGCTCGCATTGTCCTGGTGATGACTGATCCGTCTTTGGCGATTGGTTTTCCTAATTTCTTGGAAGACAACTGGCAAACAAATGCTTGTGTACCACTCAGAATTTACTGTTCTGCGTTGTTCTAGTGGTACGGTTGCGACATGTCCAGTTTTTCCGAAAAAACAGGCGACCATTTGCTTGGAAGTGCTTCGTGCGCGAACAACTTTTGTTGGATTTGGCTCATCTTGAAACACCCATACAGTCGACTGCTGTTTACTTTCGGGCTCATAAGCGTAAATCCATGATTCATCACCTGTCACGATGTCATAGACGTGTTTCGAAGCCCCACGACCAATCGACAGGAGCTTTTTTTTGAGCGATTGACAAATTGTGCGGGATCCAACGCGAACAAATTTGTTTGACAGTCAAATGTTTATGCAATATTGAATGTATGCTGCTTCCACTAATGCCTAAGATTGTCTCAATCTCACGATAGGTCACATGACGATCTTGCAATATCAGTTCGCGCACAGCATCAATGGTTTTCGGAACAACAACTGATTTTGGACGACCTTCACGAAATTCATCTTGGAGTGAACTACGACCACGATTGAATTCACCATACCATCGATAAACACTGGTCCTTGATGGAGCTTCATGCTGAGTTAATCCACGTCGCAATGTTGCTGAGTTAATCCACGTCGAAAGTTGTAAAAAATAATCGCACGAAAATGTTCACGATTTAATTCCATTTTTGGACCGAGATGAATCTTTTAAGTTGCTGTAAACAACACAAATAGCCCTGGTATTTCAAAACGTTCTGAGTACGTAAAAGCCAAAAAATGTCAAACTTTGCGATACAGCTGTCAGTTGCCAGATTGCAACACCAGGGTTGCCAAGTCCCGAAATATAAAAGGCACCCCTCGTACAGTTCAGTCTAACCAGATAAACTGATTTTGTACCCTGAATCTATATGTCGGATTAGTAGAGGAAGACGAGAGATAAAAAAATGTATATAATATCTGTTGTGTGGCTGCTCGGAGGGAAATATTTTCACTTGGACTTGATTAATAATTTTTCATGCCCTTGATATAATCTTTTGTGCGATCCATATATAATATTTTTATATTAAGTTTTTCTTGTTTGGGTTTTGAAAGCTGATATCCAGATTGCTTTTGTATTTCCTCTACCTCTACGAGAGTCTATGTGAACTTTTTTACAACTTTAGAGATAATTTGCTAAGCTGCATTCAACGAGCAGTCTCGAGAAACCAGGCATTATTTTATTTCTTCTTTTCCGTTTTATTATTTTTTGTTCTTATCAATTCTACACCTTTTTATGTTTTACAGTTTTCGAAAAGTCCTGTTCAACTTGTTGCTCCGACTTGTCAATTTTCTTAGTTTTGTCGCTGCTTAAGCGCCAGTTTTGTTGTACAAGTAGTTCTACAACCATACGGCTGTATATGTATTGTAGGCAAGGTGAGGCTGCAGTTCTTTTCAAGTTTTTACAGCTTCCCATTCTTGTGCTTGCCGCTTGCGTCCGCCCCTCGGGCCATTTATCTGTTGTGGCAACTGCTGAGCTTGTCGCAGGCGTCGCAGGCGTCGCAGGCCCCTGGTTGGCGTCGGGTGTTCGCGGTGGCGGCGTGTCGTGCGTTTTCAATGCAATTATCCTGGATAAATATCTTCTTCCGTTTTAACTGTAATTACAAAAGTTTAATTGAGTTTTCACTGCTTTTTTAACTTTTCTTCTTTGGCGTCTTTTTCCCTTTTTGCCAAGTGCTTTGCCGCTGCTGCTGTTGCTGATGAGTTGTATTGTTTTTATCCTGTTTTATTGTCTATTTGTTGTTGATTGTGTTTGTTGTTATCCGGTGCGGCTGTTTGAATTTGTCACCAAAGATTTTGTTGCCAAGGCAGCAGTGCCAGCAGCAACAGCCACAATAACAACAACGTTATAAGAAAACAATAAACAAAAAAGGCGGCCCCATCATAGCTGAAATTTTATTTAGAGTGCCACCTCTTGCCAGCCAAGAAGCGCCGCAAACTTGGCAAAGACATCGTTTTTTCTACATTTTGGCTTACGCTCGTGAGTTCACGCATCCTTTCATTGCCTTGGTCGAAAGCTGGGACTCGCATCCATTTTTTTATTGACAGCAAATGAGATTTGTTAGGAGCGGTTTATGGTAATTAACGTCACAAACTTGGATTTATTTTTAATTTGCGCCATTCTCCTTTCCTTTGGAAATATACACATGTCCATACATATACAAATATATACATACATAAGTACATATATATGTACATGTATATGCAAGCGCAGAGGCCATTATGAATAGACTGCAGCATTCTTCGCCACATTCTTTCATAGGTTTTTCTATTTCTGCCGAATTTTATTTAAATATGTAGCTTAGTTGATTTTGTGGCTGAAATTTTTACTTTTGATTGACTTTTAATTAAAATGCAAATCATTCATTTAATCGCGGGCGACTTGGAATATTTAAGAAACGTTATTTCGCACTTTTATGGATATGGGTGTACGCATATTTTGCTGTTACAAATAGAGAGTGCGAGGAGTCTTCAAAAAATAGGGCGAATTTTCAAATTTCGCGGGCTACGTACATTCGACTTTCGATTATTGTTTTATGTTGGTACACTCGTCTCGAAGATATGTTAACGGCTTTAGCCTGTTTAGTTTGTGTGGGAGAGGATCATAAATAAGACAAGTGGACTCCACCATTGGGGCGATTGGGTTTTGATTTCGATGTCGAGCCCTATATCCATGTTTCTTCACCTGTTATGACCCTTTTAAGCAAATCTGGATCATCGTTGACGTCAATCAACAATTCCTGAGCGATGCTCATGCGACATTGTTTTCGGTCAAAATTTAGCAATTTTGGATCGAACTTCGCTGCCACCTGTTTCATGCCCAAAATTTCCGAAAAGTTTACATGGCATGAGCCAACCGATGTGCCGACATCCTCAGCAACTTCTCTAACTGTGGTTCAACGATTCTACATTACAATTGTATTCACTTTTTAAATATTTTCATCGGTTGTTGATGTGTTGGGGCGCCCAGAGCGAGCATCTTCATTCACATCTTCCCGACCTCCTATGAAAAGCTTGAACCACTTATAAACATTTTTCTGACCCAGAATACTCTCACCTTATGCCACTGTTAACATTTCAAGTGTTTCTGAGCACTTAGTTCCATTTTTTACTCAAAATTTGAGGCAACCTCTTTGATCCATTTTTTTTCGATAGCAGAAAATCGCCGAACACGCAAAACACTTGTCCTATTTATGCCTCTCACAAGCAAACGAAAAAGGCTAGATTGCTAAGACCGTGAATTTATCATCGAGACGCGAATTTGAAAATTCGCCGTATTTTTGAACACACCTCGTAAGAAGTAACGGCGCAGTTCCTCGTTTTTCCTATTTTAAAGTGAATTTTTAAACACTTTTGGGAAGTATTTTTCTGTATACCACTTAGCAGTTACTGCCAGAGAAGAAACTAGCAGAATAGCAGCAACAAGTTTTCCTCTGCTGAAGTAAACCGAGGTCATCAGTTTGTTGCACTTTAGCTTTTGCCGCCTGGCCTTCACAGGTGAATTTGCTCCTGTCGGGTATAGGATACCATGGACTGCTCTTTGGCTCAGTTTCGTCAGTTACGATATATGTCATTAGAGTTCCTAGACTGTCCGTTTTCGATTTTTTTTAAATGTATTAAGTAAAATTTATTATAGCTTCTTTTTGACTCTCATTTGAAGTTCGCGGAATCCACCGAGCGGATTTCTTTGCATATTGCCAATCAATATGCAATGTTCACGATACTATCATTGCATTCAAGTCCAATTCACTATCAGGGTTAGGCATTTGGCAGTGCTAAAGGGTCTTCCAATAAGAGGTTTTATTTTGATATCCAATCAATGGTTTCGTTGCTTGTGTGGCACGTTGCGCCGTCTTGTTCAAAATAAACGTTATCCAGATCAATACCATCCAATTCCGGCCATAAAAAATCGTAAATCATCTCTCGATAGCGCAATCCATTCACCGTAACTGTTGCTCCAGTTAAATGCAAAATCAGCAGAACGTTATGGCCCACCTACAACCTCAAGCAATCGTCGACATTGATAAACATGAAAAGACGGGACACCTGTAGATTGACGGCAGTCATAATTAGCTTCTGGTCTATCGGAGAACAAGCCGCCGAAATGGGCATCCCTCACAACACATACTGTCATAGTTGTAAACAACCGGAGAAAAAGAAAACAATCTTCCATTTCCTCTGTGAATGCCCTACGATATTAACCCTGATCAAACCGCTGTTCGAGAGTCTCCAGCAACTGTCTGCCTGAGACGTCAACAACCTAATAAGTTTCGTAAACTGCACAGACTGGATCTAGTCTTGCTGTAAATAACTGTTAAACAATTTGATAACGAGGATGTGGCAACAAAATGGTGCGGAAGCGCTAGTTGGATTGTGGATGAATCACCACTCTAACCAACCAAACCAAAGACTCCGCCGGACCATAAGCCGCACCAAACAGTTACACGTTGAAGATAGAGAGTCTTTTCAACAATAGCTCTTAGATTTTCTGAGCCCCAGATCCGACAATTTTGCTTGTTGACGAAGCCACTGAGGTGGAAATGGGCCTCATCACTCAAGATGATTTTTTTGATGGAATTCCGCATCATTTTCATGCATTTCAACTATCCAATCAGCAAAGACACGACGTTGTTGATGATCGGCCGGTTTGAGTTCTTGTGTTAACTGGTCTTTATAAGCCTTAAGACCCAAATCCTTATGCAAAATACGGTGTATTGACGTTTGTGGAATGCCTTATTCCAAACAACGATGAGGAATGGACAAACCTGGGTTTTCTTGAACACTTTCGGCTACAACAGCAATATTTTTGGCTATTCTTGAGTGACGTCCACGGGTTTTATTCTTCACATCGCTAACTTGTCCAAACAGCTCGAATTTTTTCACCAATTTCTGTATTGCGGTCCGACAAGGTGCTTCACTATGACCCTAAAATGTTTGAGTTTTACGATCCGCCTCTGCCAAATTTTCACCATTTTTATAGTGAATTTTAATAATTTCAATGCGTTGTTTTAGTCTGTATCGCTCCATTTTTATTAATGTCGTAGTTTCTACTTGTCAAATATCAAAAAATCGCATCAAAAGTGACATCTACCGAAAAAGCTGGCTCTTCAAAATAACACCTGTTATTGGAAAACCCTTTACTAAATTGCGCTTTTAGTGGTAGTTAAAATAAGGGTTTCATTATTCACTGCCCAGTGTGGAAACTTTGAGACCACTTACAAAAAGACTTAAGAGATGGAGTGTCTGTTTTATAGGCAATTTGGAATTCATTGAAAATTTCCTCAGGCTCTAGTTGACGTCGAAAGCGCCGTAAAGTATTGAGTAACGAATTTCTTCCTTCGTCGCTGGTGGAATTTCTATTGACATTGCATTCAATATTTTACGTTTTCTTGTCTCTATTCTAACCGATTTTTCTGAAATTTCAAATGCAACATGGTAAGACTATAACAAAACTAATGACATTTAAAATTTTTTTAATAAAATAAAAAAATACTCTCGACACACAGAACTTTTGTTAGTCCCCTCGTATTTTTGTACTTAATCCATGTCTGTGCATATGTGTAGATGCAACGGTTTATGACTTCCCAAACACTGTTAACATTAATCGTCAACAACGCCATTTTCATTATCATAACAATAATAATCATTACTTTCGCAATACTCAGTAATATTGTAACAATATAAACATTACGATTATTGTTTCGGCGTCCATTGTTGTTGTTGTCCATAATCAAGAGCTAAGTGCATGTAGCATGAACGCAACATGAAGGAAATGTGCAAAAGAAAGCCAAAGCTAATCTTATGTGATGGCTGTACGGTCAATAAACGTCAGCATCTTAATGAGGCCACACGAGCCAAAAGCTCATTCGCACAAAGAAACACGAACGCAGTGGCACAATTCAAACTGCTATGCAGGGATATCCATAGTTTACGAATTGGTGCCTTCGAGCCTTTCGAGCCACCAGCTGAAGAGCGAACTGCTCAGTACTGAGAGGTGTATCTGTGCGAAATTCTTCACATTTTCGATTTGAGTGGAAAAACCAATAAAAGTGTAATTCAGTTTAAAAAGGTTGACAGTTTTTCATTGGCAAAAGTTGTTAAAAAATTGATAAAATATAAACTCATCTCCTATTTTCGCATTTTCCTGTTGGGCTTGTACGCATACGAAGGTTGCCACACAGGCATAAGTACATAGATGTTAACTCTAATTCCACATGAAGAGGCACCAAATTAACGAAACCACGACCGCCAAAAACATTAGGCCAAGAGGACAAGGCAACGTTGGCGCTGCTGGAAAATGCTCCGGCCAAAGGCAAACGGCAACCGGAAATTACACACATTATCATATGTCGAAGATGTTGCAGCCACATAATGTGAGCGTCACACAACCTTCATGCGGCTATGTGCTTGTGTGCTAGGAAGTTGCCGAAGATGGTGCAGCAATAACGGCGTCGAACCCAATTGTGTCGCGGCATCGGCATGGGTAAAAGCCAAGTTGAAGCTGCTAAGCGTGCGGCGTACGCTGACGCCACCGTCGCTCTGCTCGGCGCTGTTCGCGCAGGACGCTCGTAAATGTAACGAATTTCTGTTGCTGGCTAGTGGATGTGGCAGTCAATATAAAATCTATTATGGATATTTTAATGTGCAACACATTTTCCTACTTATGTGCATTTATTTATAATGTATATGTGTGTGTGTGTGACTATGCGTGTAACTGTGGATGTACATAAATACAATTTAATATTCTCTTGCATTAATTTTTGCCAAAGCATTTAATTGTAATAAAAAATTGCTGTGGCCTTTGATGGCTGTGTTCGCAACATATTTCAGCTTTCAGTTTTGAATGCGAACAC
This sequence comes from Anastrepha ludens, assembly GCF_028408465.1. Taxonomy (NCBI): domain Eukaryota; kingdom Metazoa; phylum Arthropoda; class Insecta; order Diptera; family Tephritidae; genus Anastrepha; species Anastrepha ludens. The sequence continues at coordinate 1,942,456 of NC_071499.1, read as the reverse complement.
AACAACAATAACGACATTACTGTTTATGAGTGGTAAAAATTTAGTTGCGCAAAACTTTATGAAGTGCATTAAATTATGCTGTTGGTGGGGCATAAAAACGAAGGAGTGGCAGGCGCGTGGTGTTTAATATCAAATTCGTGTATTGGAAATTCTCATTTTACTGCTGTGATTTCGATGATGCTAAACTAAATTAACCTAAGTGCTGACTTAAGTGAGATAAAGTTTGATTGCTGTTTCGGCTGGATAAAAAATTTACGCAAAATCCTATATTACGTCAGATGTGCATGAGACATAAATTATGAAATTTGTTCATCTATACTCTGAAGTTCGTATAGCCGCTGGTGCTTTAGCTGGATGATTCCTCGTAAAAGTCCATGATCTGTTTGTTGGCCGATGCTGACATGGAGCACCAAGCAGTGGAGCAAGCGTCACAAAAATGTAAGTTTGGGTTAAAGGCAAATAACCAGTTAAGATCTGACGGGAATACGTATAAGTAGAGTAGAAACTCGATTTTTGCACGTAATGAAAACTGGATTCGGTACAAGTTCGAGGCTGTCGCAAGAACTGAGGTTTGTTTGCCATACAAATTAAAATAGTTTTTTACTGATAGCAATCCAAGTTTATTTGTTTTTATTATATATATTAAATACACTTTAATCCTGCAATCTGTGCCAATTACCGCGGGATTAGTCTTCTAAATATCGCCTATAAGTTTCTAGCGAGCGTATTGTGTGAAAGGCTGAAGCCCACCGTCAACCAACTGATTGGACCTTATCAGTGTGGCTTTAGACCTGGACAGTCTACCATCGACCAAATATTCACAATACGCCAATCTTGGAAAAGACCCATGAAAGGAGAATCGACACACACCATCTTTTCGTCGACTTCAAAGCTGCATTCGACAGTACGAAAATGAGTTTCCTGTATGCCACGATGTCTGAATTTGGTATCCCTTGAAATCCAACGGAGACTCTCTCTAGCCAACAAGTGCTACTTTGGACTAAGTAGGCAATTGAGTAGTAAAATCCTCTCTTGATGAATAAAACTAACGATCTACAAGACTCACATCATGCCCGTCCTAACGTATGCCGCAGAAGCTTGGACGATGACAACATCCGATGAAGCGACGCTTGGAGTGTTTGAGAGAAAAATTCTGCGTAAGACTTTTGGACCTTTGCACGTTGGCAACGGCGAATATCGCAGGCGATGGAACGATGAGCTTTATGAGCTTTACGATGACATAGACATAGCCCAGCGAATAAAGATCCAGCGGCTACGTTGGCTGGGTCATGTCGTCCGAACGGATACAAACGCTCCGGCTCTGAAAGTATTCGATGCGGTACCAGCTGGTGGTAGCAGAGGAAGAGGAAGGCTGGTCTGCGTTGGAAAGATCAGGTGGAGAAGGACTTGGCTTCACTTGGTGTGTCTAATTGGCGCCGGTTAGCACGAGAAAGAAACGACTGGCGCGCTTTGTTGATCTCGGTTAAAATCACGTAAGAGGTTATCGCAAGAATTAAGAAGAAGAAATACACTAGAAAGCGATAAGTTTCATATCAAATTGAAGACATTTTTGATTTTGGCTTTTCTTGTACACGCTCGCTTGTTCAGTACCACACTTTTTCCGAGCCTCTGCAGCGTCATAACATCGTTTAAACACTCAATCCAAGCATATATTGAATGCTAATATTGCCTCCTCCGATGAAATTTTATTCGTATTTAGCATCACGTCGTACAGTATTCTTTATTTCAAGCTGAGGGTTCCGAATGAAGTTCAACAATCAATTGAAAGTTACTCTCTCCTTGCTAATCCTATGCCCCGGAGCCGAGGTTTCTCTCCAACGCACAAAAGTGTTATCAGGTAAGAGCTTCCAAAATAAACCAGACTCATCGGCATTGTATATCTGTTCTATTGTCAAACTTAAACCTGTAATTGTTTTGTTAAATTTGTTCAAAAATAGGTTGATGGAATCACTCTTATTTTATCTATCGTATTCCATGTCTCCTCCCGCATTTAATGTGTTCACAATGTCAGCTTTTTCTTTTATTGTAAGCGTAAATTTTCTATTTCCCATTATGAGTCCGGTGGTTCTTAAAATCTCTGAGCAATTCACGAAATGCCCTGTTTCCACGGCGCATTGGTAACTCACTTTGGCAGCTCTCCTTGTTCTTGCTATTGCGTCCACTTCTGCTAGGTATTTGGCTGCGCTCCTTCTCCACTTTGTGACGTAGGTCTTGATGTTGTTCCACAAATTGAAGGACCTACAGTTCTAAGCCGACTCCGAACGGCAATAATTTTTTATGAGGAGCAGAAATGGTAGAAATACATTCGGATGTTTGCTATAGCCTGCCGAAGGGCGACCGTTTAAAAAAACAAAAAAATTTTTATCGTTTTACTGTTTCATGAGCCTAAGCACTCCTGAATGATAGTCACGCACCAACCCGTTCGGCTACGGAGGCCACCTTGTTCTTGTTATTTGCTTTATATCTATTAATAGTATTTGATGGAGAGAAAAGAGGAGTTAAAATAAAGATTTTACTTGAAACTATATGAAAAATGGGTTTCGATCTTAATGTCTACTCTAACCTAATCTCTACTCATCTCAATACCTCACCCAAACCCAGCTCTCCCAAAAAATCTAAGATGGAGCTAGATTAGACTGAGCGTTTGTGCCTTTCTGCTGGCCGAGATGTCTGCTCCTATACTAACGCTATGGCGTCGGAATGCTTCCAGGGAATGGGTTACTTTATTTTATATTCAAGATTGCAATAAACTCCTCGACATAATAATAATAAGAACCATATCGTTTTTTTGGTTGCCTTTTTAAAATCTAACTTTTTCTGGTTATTATTCAACATTTGTTTATTTTGATTTGGCTCACTTCTCCGTTTTAGTTTGACAGCCAATTTCGAAGGTTAATTGTGAAGTGAATTGCAAATTAGACAGCGAATTACGTGGCGTGGGAACATAGAATTAACTTGAAGTTTGCTCGAGAATGTCGAAGATCTCTTCTCTGTGTTAATTTACACTAGGCTCCGGGGCATAAAAGTATCCCATGAAATTAGGAAGCATACGAGTGTGTGAGAAAGGAGTTTGAGGATGCACTTGGGATATTCAGTTAAATCATACATTTTCGGCTGAGTTGCTTGCTTCCACAAGTTGAGGCAAGATCCAGAGCTGCAGGTGATTCAATCAACCTTAAATTTCACATTGACCAACTTCGATGAACAAAGGGCACTGACTTACGAATATACGACAACTCAAGGGAATACTAATGGGGCAGATTCAGAGCCTCGCACAACGATATCTGTGGACAGTTTAGAGATGAGAGAGATATATGCAGAGTACAAGGCACTCGCTCTTCGATTTTTCGGGAACTATTTTCTCTATCACCAGGATCTTATCTTGAATTTTATTTGTCTTTTAGTTGTTCAACTTTTTATACGGGTTGTTCAACTCAACCAAATATTAAGGAATTATAACCGAACCAAACTGAAGAAAAAATCTTGATGACGTCGATTCGAGTTTAAGAACATTTTTAAAAATCGGACTTAAACAAATTGTCAATTTTAAGAAAACTATTGTAAACACAAACAACGCCTGCAGTCACTTTTTTGAGCCCATTGAATAAAAACTTTCTTTTTACTTTGTACTAAAATCCCGAAGCACAGTTTTCTTTATGGTAGTTGGACACTGGGGTGGTAATTATAATTTTGCGGTGGTTTTTGAAGTAAGTTAAAGATCCACTAAAAATCAGGCACAAATTACCCATAACTGTTATTTTTATGAGAATCTGGTAAAATACCGCAAAGTGACTTCCGACTGTATTTACTCAGAGAGCAAATAACTTCAGGCAGACACTTTACCAACAATGCTAAGCGTAAGCCTATTGACAAAATATGCACTAAAAAATGGTTGACCTTAATGACTTGCAAAATGCGCTCAAAGTGAACAATAGGACTTCTAATTGCCACAAGAGCGATGGCAATGAACACCAGAACCTCATAAACACTCCCACAGAGGCAGAGCAGAGGAAGCATTCCACATTTTGTATGCAATTCATGCAGCGCAGGTAATACAAAAACAAAAAAAATGAAAAAAAAAATCGGAAAACAAAATAAGCCTGCATGGACGCGTTGACGAGTCCAGTTAGGACTCTTGCATGTAGTGGTGAAGCTTCGAATGGGCCAGCATATCACGCCACTGCCTTGTAGAACGATGGAGTCCACTCCACAATGTCGGCATCCATCAGAGTGCTTTGTTGTCGAACTTGCCGATGCGTTTGGTTTTGTTGCCATTGATGTCTCCGACGCAAGCCGGCAATAAAACTCATTGTGATGCAACGTGAGTACGCCACCGGTGACGTGTCCGAGGAGACACATGGGCACATGGACACATGGACAGCTGGCCACGTTGCGCTTGGTGAAATGGAAAGGGGTAGGTAGAATAGGATATGGACAGTAAGGACTGACGGACAGGTGGTTGTTCACTCGAAAGCGGAAGCTCAGCACGGAAACACTCAGTCCAAGTAGTAGAAAGCATTGAATGGCTGAATGAGCTAACAGATGAATGCGCGCGTGGGTGAATTCAATGAGTGCAGCAGCGCTGGCAGGGTAGTGAAGTGTAGTGCGGCATAATTGTTAATTAATTTTTATTGTGGTTAACTTCAGTGTTAAGCGCAGGTAATCCTGCGGCACAAGGAGGCTCTGTGTAGTGGATGTGCTTTTCAACTAATGAACGGCCAATCAGCTTGAAGTGCCTCGAACTAAATACACATCGTGATTAGTCAAATGCAATAAATTATGCGGTAGTTGAACTACGCGGATTGTTCGGGGCAGGTGATTTTATTTGCAAGATAGAAAAGTATAGATTAAATAGAGGGATTAGTGTATGTATGTATGGATATGGGTCTGCATGTAAACATATATTAATTTATCAAATTTTTTCAAGTTAACTGAACCCGTAAAACACAAAATTTGAAATACAAAATAAAAATAGCTTTCGTAAAATGTAATGTTTGTGTTATTACTTTTTGGAAATTTATTACTTTTACTATAAAAAATATGCATGAATTAGTATTTTAAATACCCCTTTATGTCTCATTCTTTCTTGTAGAGCAGAATGCAAAAAAAGGGAAACTCGACCTGGGGGTTTTCCTCTGATGACAAGATTTAGTTTTCGCTTGACCTCTAGGCTATCTCTTTAGGTTCCCATTATGTTGTTTTTGTATAGACGAATTCTTTCAAAACGCTAAATTTGTAACTACCAACAGTGACGTATGGTCGAATATGTGGGAGTTCTTTATATGCTCTCTTTCCCCATCACACCAAACACTTTACTTCGTCTAAGCTGCTAAACTTTAGAGCTATGAATTGGGGGTAGGTGCATGAAAAAGGTAATGGGCTGTTGGCATGTGGAAATAAAATGGAGGGCTTTGTTAAGTATATGAAAACTAGTTAGCCCAAGAAGTTCAGAACAATCAATGGAACCACTGATTACGTCGTAAACAAACATAAGAGACTGGATTATTATTCTGCTTTCAAGTGTCTTTTAAGTCATTGACGTACTTCGTGGACTGCAAGAGGGAAGTGGCTCTTGAAATTTGATCGGTTGGAGTGCAAAGCGAATGAACTTACGTAGCACCCTTTCTATCTAGTGCCATTCATTTAAAGCACCCTTTATTTCTAGTAGCAGCATAAATATAATAAAGCCATACTCGAGTTGCGAACGAACAGTTCGAAAGTTGAATTTATGAAGTCCTTTGAGTAGCTTCGCAAAAATGCTAGCTTACCGAAATCCTTAAGAACGGCATAACATGCGGTATAAAGGGTTTTCCAATAACAGGTGTTATTTTGAATAGCCCGCTATAGCCCGGTAGATGTCACTTTTCGAATTATTAAGTTTTTTCAGTAATTCGTAAATCTCACTTGCACTTTTCCCACACTTCTGCGATGCAGTCACTGCAATGCGATTTTCCTTAGCTCTCACTCCCTTGTTAACAAGCGAAATTTGCCACGAAACTGAGTACAATTTGTAGACAATGCATACGATCAAAAGCAAAAATAGCGGAACTTTTTTCTGCGCCGTATGCATTGCAAAACTTGTCACAGAATTTATGGCAAGACTATGTATTTTCTGAGATTTCAGAAATAATTCACCATTTCAGAATAAAGTGCTAAAATTTGCCATTGGTGTTCTTTGGTATATCCGTAGCTCTGGTATCGAGCGCGCTCTTGCTCTTGTTTCAGTTCCAAAGACACTAAAGAAGATAGCCAATTCTCATAAAGAGAGAGACACAGGCCTTCACCATTATATATATAATTGGCGCGTACACCCGTTTTGGGTGTTCGGCCGAGCTCCTCCTCCTATTTGTGTAATTTTATTATAAAAATGCGTGTTCTGTTAAGAAAGTTTATCGCGCGCTTCTTCCATTTTATGGTCAGTTTAATCAACCCACTGAAGTGGCTATTCGAGCTATTGTGACTAAATTTAGAACCAAATTTACATTATTGGACATCAAACCACCAACACGCTTACGTAAAGTGCGAACTGGAGAAAATATCGGCCAGTTTTAATGATGACCATTAATTATCGATTCGTCGCCGTTTGCAGCAATTAGGCCTCTGTTACTCAACAACGTGGAAAATTTTGCGAAAGGACTTAGATGTGAAGCCTTTCAGAATACAGCTGGTGCAAGAATTGAAGCCGAACGACCTCCAGCAAGGCAGAATTTTGGAAAGTTGGCCGAAGATCCACTTTTTTATCGAAAAATTGTGTTCAGCGACGAAGCTCATTTTCAGATCAATGGGTACGGTTTTGGAGTGAAGATCAGCCAGAAGAATTGCAAGAGCTACCAATGTATCCAGAAAAGGTCACAGTTTGGTGCGGTTTATGGGCTGGAGGTATCATTGGACCGTACTTCTTCAAAGATGCTGCGAATCGTAACGTAACTGTGAATGGAGAGCACTACCGTGAAATGATATCCAACTTTTTTTTGCCCAAAATGCAAGAGTTTGATTTGCATGACATGTGGTTTCAGCAAGACGGTGCCACATGCCACACAGCACGCGTAACAATGGACTTGTTGAGAGGCGAGTTCGGTGAACATTTTATTTCACGTTCGGGACCTGTCAATTGGCCACCTAGATCGTGCGATATAACGCCTTTAGATTATTTTTTGTGGGGCTATGTTAAAGCTCATGTCTATTCAGACAAGCCTGCTTCAATTAACACATTGGAAAACAACATTAAAGCATTTATATGTGAGATACCGGCCGGAACATTGGAAAAAGCATGCCAAAATTGGACTAAGCGGATGGACCATTTAAAGCGCAGTCGCGGTCAACATTTGCATGAAATAATCTTCAAACATTAAATTATATGGACTATACTATCGATTTAAATCAAAATGTCATAAATTTTTCTGAACTTTACGTGTGGTTTTTTGAAAAACTTTCCTATAGCTCTTATAAAATTACCCTTTATTTATGTAAAATTTCACAATAGCAATTTGTTTTATACAAACTCACTTTAAAGTGCTCGTTAGTTTTGGATATTTTGTAAGTAGTCGGAAAAATTTTATACTGATAGTAGCAATAGTATCAGAAAAGAGCTGACCTGCAGCAGTGAAGAATTGCCCCTATCCACACTCGATAGAGGAAGAGATAAGTATCTATTTTAGAGATATATTTTTTAACAGAAAATATGCGCTTTGACACCAATATTCGATATTTTTCAATATTATTAGTGTAAGTCATTTCGCTGTTATTCAGAGCTCAAATGCTGTTTTCATTTTTTCTTCTTTTTCTATCTTATTCCTATTGTCCTATTTCGGATCGGCCCTCCTTGTGCGAGATTTCCAGGTCGCGTGGTCCTGAGACGTCTCTTCGCTCACGTTTCTGCATCGCTTGTCGTTTTAATGGTGTTTTTCCAGGTGTTTGGTGGTCTGCCTGGCCCTCTTTTCGGTACCTCCATCTGCAAAACTTGGCTGGCTGCGTGATCCTCTGGTCTTCTCATTACATCACCGTACCAGTGTAGGCGGTTTTCATGCGGCTTAGTGCGGATTGGAGCACCTTTATTGCTACTGATAATAAAGGTGTTTTGAATCTTGGCCAGCTGTGTAACGCCACTGGCCCAGTTTCAGCTCTAATTTACGTGATACAGCCAAGCCCTCGGATGCATATCTCATTGCCGGCCTGATCATACTTTTGTAGATTTTTTCGTTTAATTTTTGTGGAACTTTCTTGCCGCACAGGGCACCGGGGGCTGCTCTGTAGCTTTGCCATCTACATTGAGTTAGGTGAGCTGTTTCTCGTTCGAAGGTGCCATCTTCGCTGACATGCGCGCACAGGTATTTAAAGCTATGTGACCGAGCGTGGATGAAGCCGAAGCTCGGTCGTTATCTACCCGGATCAAGTTAGTGAGCCATCGGATGGCATATTTGTGTTTTATGCAATGTTTTCAAACCCAAATTGCAATCCAATATCAATACAGATTTATACAATGAGTCAATTGTTTCACGACGCACGGAAACGAAGTATCCACCTGATGGAGCAGGGCCACAATGTTTAATTTATGCACAATGGCTGTTAGATAATACCTAAATGAAAGTGAAAGTTGTGTTGATGTGCTTCAACCGTTAGAAAATGATCCGATTCTCTCAAACTTAGAGGAGAAGTAGTCGTAAACCTTCACCAATACTATTGAATAGCTAAGGAGAGTGGGGAAACCGAAGATATGGGTTTAATTTTCTGCCTTATTTATGTGTAGTGCGACTAAACAGTTTTGGATAGATTTATAGAGTCTTGTAGCTCGCGGTCACTTAGAACGATTCATCCTTACTGGGAAGTGCAACTCGATGCGAAGGGTGCGCACGTGCAGGTCCTCGATTTACCATTTCATAAGCCCATTGAGAGATGAAGCCATGAGCTCTGCAAACGAAATGGTGAGCAACAGCGCAACTTGCTGCATTCTTATAGAAAACACGGACATAAAGCGCAGCTCGCAACATACGTAGTAATAATTAATCAAGAAAAATTGTATACAAAACTCGATAAATCACTCAGCTCTTTAAATAGCTCTGTTTTCATGTTATTTCAATAAAACATACAGATAAATGTAGAAATAATTTCGCAAATATGATTGATTGCCATCTTTTGTATTTCAGACTACAGTGGAAACTTCGATGAAATGGAATCAAACGACGAGTGCAGGGGCAGAGGAAGTAATTACTAATTAAAGCTGTTGCAGTTATTCTAAGCATTATTATGGTTGTTGTTGTTGCTGTTGGTTCCACATGCAAAGTTAATCTCTGCGAGCGGAAACAAACAGTTCATCTGCTGAATTAATAATTTCCTGCAGAATTGCATCAAAAATACACTTCCGCCCCGCAGCCCTCACTCTAGAGCTACGCACGCACATACACTCACACTAACATATATGCATGTGTGTGTATGATAGCCTGAGCATGCACATGCACCTTTCATCTTGGCGCAAATTTCTCACCGTTGACTATGGGCAAGCAATGACATGCAGCAGGCTTCACCTACAACAATGACGACAACAACCACAATAGCAACAACAGCACAATTGTTATCAGCAATTCACTTTAGCCAATGGCATATGTGAATAGTGCCATAACAAGTGTAAAAATAGTAAATAACAACAATAACAAATTTATAAAATAAACAAAATCAAATCAAAGCAGCCCAGCCCAGCCAAGCTCGAAAGCAAGAACCACAACTGGATACTGGCAAGGAGCGGCATAAAAGTCTTTGCTTAGCAGTGATGCCGGCTAACTCATCCGCATTTCAATTACCCAAATCGTATGCCACAAGAGGATCGCGAAGAAGTTGGTGAACGAGCGAAAATGGCGAAAGAAGCGAGCGATGGAAGAAACCAGGCTGAGGTAGTCGGCAGTTACACGAGCGGAATAACATTATGAATTTCTTATGAGTACTTCACAGTATCCACAGAATTGCATACGTAGGTGGGCGCACACATACATACATACTTTTGTGAATTTCTACGTAGAAGCACTCGGTTTATTGCAAAAGTGTTCATGGTTGCAATGTGGCACAAAATGTTTGCGGGTTCCCTCGAGGCTCTCCCTTTCAATGCGGCCGCCTCTTGTACGAATATTGCTGCTATGCGATTTGTTTGTGTTAATGATTACCACACGGACTGGCGCTAGTGTATTTGCACATATGTGGCCATGCATGTAGGTAGGTTTGTAAATGCGGGTATGTGTGTGTGTGTGTGAAATCAAAAACGAAAAGTCATTGCTTATACGCAATGAATGCCACACCGATACTCACAACAACAGCTAGTGAAAGGAGCAACAGATGCAGAGGGAGAGAGCGAGAGAGAGAGAATAAGTGGAGAGAAAAACGAGGTGTGTAAGCCCAATGTTCAAGTTACTATTGCAGAGACATTCTGAAATCGGCTTATGCATCGAGCAGACAAATGTTGCAAAATTTTGAGTTAATATCCGGAAATGCATCACCACAGACCAACTGGCGCATTCATCCACCCAACCGCCCACACACACACACACACACATCCATGTACTATATGAAAAACATATGCATTGCAATTTGTGTTTTGGCTTGTGCAATGTTCAAGTAACTGTAAGGCACCGTGGGCGACAGACAGACACAGCGACACTCTGTTTTGGCGGCGAGATACTGGATGCTGAACTGGCGGGTTGCCCACTTTTAAATCGCAGGCCATATTTTCCGGTTGTTTTGTAATACAAAGCAACAAACATGAAAATATGGAAGTAGTAGAGCGCCAACAACAAATACCCGACAATAGCAAGTACAACAAACTCTGGAAATCATTTCATAATCTGGCTGGGAGTGCAATGAACCAAAATTTTTTATGAATGCACTGAATGCGAACGGCGGGAATACGAGTATGTGTGGGAGTCCGTTTCTGTTAGTAAATGTGCGAGTGTATGAGCCAATGAGCGAACTAATAGTTGAAATCGCTAATGAAAGAAAAATTAGGGGATTTTCTAAATTCGGCTCTGCGACAAGAGTTTGGCTAAATGTAGGATAAAAGGGCTAACACATCATCGTACACCAAATCTAGGTTACAGTTAAGCAGTTTCTTGGTGAAGAAATACTTGAGTATTCATCTGATCTATGCAGGTTAAAATAATTATTTTGGGTCTCTCACTAAACTTTGTTTAATGGGGTTTTTAAGCATCATTTTCGAGTTGCCGCATATTTCTGGATGACAATAAATTCACGAACTGACTCGCCCAATTATCTTTCCGCTCCTTCAGGCATGCAGAATGCTTAGGAAGCTTTGGAGCTAGGGAGATATTAAACTTTTTTCCGATAGTCAGGCCTCGATCAAGGCCCTGACGACGCCATGGTGCAGATCCAAATTGGTGATCTGCTGTAAGGACGAGATCACATCTCTTGAGTGTGCAGGTAATATAATCTGATGTGTGTTGCAGAAAATGGGAACATAGAGGGAATGAAATTGTTGATGAGCTTGCCAGGATTGGGTTGACTGAACTGGTTGTTGTTGTTGTTGTTGTTGTTGTAGCATCATAAACATTCCCCCTACATATACGGCGAATGCTACTGAAGTGATAGTCTTTGGCCGGATATAAATCCGGATCGGTTCGGCTACGTAGAACCAACTGTCGTGGGAACGTTGGCTGCACTGGTCTCAAAGGTCTCCTACCCGATCATCGGCATCACCTTGATTGTTGCTAAAGGGGAATTGCACCACTTGTTTCTCAGGAAACGGCACAACAGATGAAGCTCCATTTCTTCGTGTGCTATTTTAAAAACCGCTTGGCATCAATACAATATACGCCGGAACCAAAAAGTCCTGGGTGCTCCACGTCATTCAATTTCCAAACTCGAATTTGGAGAACGTAACGTGATAGCACTTATTGATATTGAGATGTAGGAGCGACCGACAAACACCGTAATTGCCATCTATTGCCCTCTAGTTGAACATTAGAACCTTCTTCAGAACTCTAATCGCAGAGAAAACTTGTAGGTCGTCCGCGCAGAGTAAGAGTCTAGCAAACGGAAAACTACTGCCCCTATCTTTAATAAAAAGAGCAATCAGTAAAAAGTCCTCGCGTCTTGAACATCACGCCATTGTTGGCAACCACGAATTTGAAGTGGTGAAGAACTTTGCTTATAAACGCCAGCCTAGAGATAACTCTTGACAGCAGGTGTTACTTTGTGCTCAGTAGGCAATTGAGAAGTAGAGCCCTCTCACGAAAAACGAAAAGAACGCTGTACTAAAGCCTAACCATCCCCGTCCTTGTATTTATATGGCGCAGAAGTTTGGCGATGACGACAACTGATGAGAGAGCACTGGGAGCGTGTGAGAGAAAAATTCTCCGAAAAATCGTTGGTCTTCTTCGCGTAGGGGAGAATGAACCGCGGTAGAACAGCGAGCTTATGCCGTGGAGTTTTCTGAGAGGGAACCCACTGGTGGTGAGGCATAACTTGACAGCACTCGGCGTCATCACCTGGCGCCAGCAAGCAGCAAACCGAGCTAGATGGCGCAATGTTTTAGATTCGGCCAAAACCGACATACGGTTGTAGTGCCATCTAAGTTAGTAGTAGTAAAAGTCCTAATATACTTCCCTGAAATCCGCCAGAAGGTGCAATAAAAGGAATAGAACAAACCCCTACCTGTTTATTAAATAGAAATTCAGCCACTTCAGAAATTTAGAGTTAACTCCAAACATGACTAGTTTGCGCAATATATGCAATGGTGTACTTTGTGGAATGCTTTAGAAAAATCAGTGCAAATACAATCAACTTGGAGCCCAGATAAAAATATGTCAATGCAGTATTCGCTAAAGACCGCCAGGTTAGTAAGCGTAGACCGTCCAGCGACAAAGCCATGCGGGTGAGATGAGGTTAAACTCTTAACGGCGAATTACATTTTCTCTTTAACTACACTCTCGAACAGCTTAGAAATTGTGGACAGCTTGCAGAGTGGGGCAATTGCTGTTGATCTACAGGTATCCAAAAGACTCTTGTACTTAATGATGTGTTGAAAATATATTCTCGCGGTGATATTAGCGCTGACTATTTTTTTAGAAGCGCGGGAGAAAGGAGTTGTCTAGAGAGTGTAGAGAGTTTTAAAGTATTAAGTCCCGTATTATGTCGTCATAAATAAGACTTAAAGAGCCAAAGTTAAGTGATGTAGTTTGGTTATTGTGAAAAGAAGCGCCCGGGTTTCTAACATCGCCATTAGAAAATTTTGATTTGAAAAAATCGGAAAATTGGCATATTGGAATGAGCGGAATTGAATATTTGGAATAATATTGCCAGAGAATTATTTAGAAGTGGGGTTTTTTATTGAATTTACGTTGAAAAGGAGTTTGTGTGACTTTGAAAAACTTAAATTTTTCCTTTCAGCTGTGCTCTGAGCAATTGAAACTTCAGACAACTCGTTTGCCAAATTAGCTCCAAAATAAGCAAAATAATCACACACGAAAAAATAAACACAAAGAAAACAGAAAAATTTACAAACATCAAACATTTTTTTCACAATTGGAACGATCTTTTGGACTTCATTTAAGGTTCTATTATGGTTTGTTATTTTGGATATCTATTTTACAATTTGTTATAAAAACAACTTATAACTTTAGTTTCGATAATGAAAAATTACCCAACTCACTGGATATTTATGTAAATATCTTTTAATAAATTTAGCAGCCTTAGTTATAGCGTAAAAAACCGAAAGGGGGGAATCTCGATCAGGTATACCAATAAGAAATTGGAAAAGTGTCTGTGTCCAAGTATTTTGTATGATTTAGCCTTTCAAATACCCCTCGATTTTGTAAGTGTCAATTACTAAAATGATTACTGTCCTCGATAAGCTTTTACTGTTGCATGAAGCAAACAACAGGAAACATTAAAAAAGTTGCAACAACATAAAACTAAGTGCAAGGGAAGTATCAAAAAACAGAGAATAACTAGCCAGACAAAATCATGAAAATACATTTGCGTCTGTGCCACAAAAACGGAAATGAACCCAATTGTTGGCACAATGAATAACAAACATGCAGGACCAACCAGAACATGCTGAAGTCAGTTGTTTGCTTAACAACACACACACATACACACACCATAGTCATAGACACATTAACTTATTCAATGCTTTACGATGTTGCAGCAGGTGTACAAGCGGAAGGCAAAAAAGAAATCACCAAACGTAAACAAACAACCAACAACTTTAAAATGTAGCCTAATAACGAATACAGTCTGTACAAACTTCAAACAAAAAAAACAAAAAAAACAGGATGTAGTTTCTGGTATTCACAAACACCAACCCAACTTAGTCAACGACACAAAGTTTGTTTTTCCTTATGTCAAACTATGGCCGCCATGAGGAAGTCACTACTTATGTTTACAATGGAATGGGCTGCGTGATGACACCTTGTATATAGCTTTATTAGAAAAAAACATTTTCTTTACTCACTCGAGATAATTCTTCTGCTTCTTGATTGACGCGATAACCGCTAAGTGGTTTTGGTCGAGTTCAAAAAAGTGCGCCAGTCGTTTTTTTCTCCTGCTCTCTCCGGCTATTGTCTATTAAAAATTTTGTTTTTCTGATCGCGATTACATCATCTCAAATCTTTAGGCCGCGTAATATACAGTAAAGCTGCAGTGTAATGATAGTTCCTCCAAAGTAACAATGGAATGTAGAGCCATTCGAAATGAAATAGCTAAGTCGTGAATCTCGAACTTTGTCTGGGCCTAGATCACTGGGGACCACGGAGACAATTTGTGAGGTAGCATGACAGGTCTGACATAGAAGGAATGAACACAGCTATCTCACTAATCTAGACCGGGATGCCACTGGCACAGTGGTTGGAAACGCATGTGAAACGTATGGAGACTCCCTCTAATGTAAGAAAAATGACGTCTCAAGCTCAAATACAATACATAACACCAATAGGCCGAATTTAGCTTAAAAGTAAGAGGCTAAGGATATGTTTCTTTCGCGTTATATTCTTCCCCCTGATAAAATTTACTATGACAAGCTATGTGCCCAATAATGAAAACTTGCGGAAATATATGAGGCAGGAAAGCTTTTATTTTCTGAACCTACCATGTACATGCAAGGTTTTTCGAGAAACGACAAAATTTTAAGATGCCCCATGAAAGGAGAAAACTTGGTCGGTATGTTGGTAAAGTTAGTAAAATCAATGCCCCGAAGGCTATAAGATGATATTATGTTCCAGAAGGGCTAAATGAAACACGAAGTTACATAAAATTAATATTTGTTTTTAAATTAACTTCGAATACAAGTGTCAACCCGCTTGTGGCCCACAAAAAGATTGTGTTTTTGTATTCTGTGTTTAATATGGGCGTATGGTTGTTGTTTTATTATTTTAATTTTATTAAATACTGAATTTGCCTTAACAGCTGTGAAATTAGAATTGATGTATCTTTCAGTTTGTTCTCACTACTTCAGGCGAAACGAGTGCCTCATAGTTGTTGGCGTACTTTTGACTCAGTGAGTGTTCCACATGGAAATAGTGCTTGATTTGTAAATCCCGTGACATGTCAAGCTAATGCTTTGGTTTGAGAATGCTTGAAATGCGAATCCATATTTATAAAGGGTCTTCAAAAGATGCGCCCAGATGTTGTTTTAAAATAAAAGTTGTGAAAGTTTGAACTCTTTCAGGATTCACTGTTTTATTTTATATTCAAAATACGGCTCTTAACAATTATATGAGAGAAATAACATCACTTCAATGTGCACATCAGAGAAAGCAGCGTTTGTTATACCTGACGTTTCGGCGATAGAGTTAGCTGAATCCGAAAAAATAAGGTGAGTCACAAGCAGTGAAGGAGAGTTGGTGTCAGAAATGGCAGAGTCAGTGGGTTTTTAGTGCGGTGACCCGAAAGGCAAGTCCCACACTTCGTCTTTCAATGCTTTGTGGCACCTTTACGAAAACAAAAAAAAAAAACAAAAAAACAATGTATGTGAACTGGAATTAATTTGATTAAAACTTATGCACTTCTGTCTGAGTTTTTATTAGTTTTTAAAAAGTTATTTGCTATTAGGACCCTTGAAAATGTTCAGTTCGGCCTTGAACTTGAAAATCGATGTTTTAAACTTTACAGTCCTTCTCCAGAATTTATATTATAACGTTTCAATACAAAAAAAAAGAAAAATTATATTTGCCATTATACTTTACACAAATTACAAATATTCACAATTTCTCTCGATTGTTGCTTTAATTATTCGTACTCGCATCCGCTTTCTCGTTTTAGCTCTCGGCTTTTCAACATTCGTCCAACTCTAGCACTCTTCGCTCTATTTTTTACTTTGTGGTTGGTGAGGCGCGGTGAGATGTAACGAAGTGTTGTTGCATCAACTGTGATCCGCACACACCTTTGGCTTGACTGAACTGGACGCAATACCCACCATGAGCACACACATGCCTCAGTAATAATTAAGGAGCTTAAAATAAGAAACAAATGAGCACAACATTTACCTCTTGGCTACCGCATACGCAAGCACACTCATTCACATACACATTCTCAAAGGCATAGAAAAGTTGGATTTGAATAGTTGATGACCGTTTTGCCGATCAACCGAGCAACTCAGAAAATATTTATGAACAAAAGCGGTAAAAAAGTAAAACTAGTTTGTTTACTACACAGCTAAGCTATATTATTTTACCGACTCTGCGTGTATGTGTGTGTATGTAAATGCATGGGTGAAAATATGGTTATGTGCATAAGTGCTATGCTTTGTTAGATTAAATTAAAACACAGTAGCTTGGAATTTGTAGAAGTTATCCTTCTGCCGTTTGCCCTTTTAGCTCATTGATATTGATTACTTTTGTTGTTTTCGTTGTTGTTGCTACTATATGCTACTTTATGAAATTAATGCCCACTTTGATTGGTGCTAGCTGCCCACATACACACACGTACAAACAAAAAACCAGTACACTTTCTGTAGTACTCACCATCTGCACTACGGTTAAAGTCTCGTTTCGGTTTTGCTCCCAACTGCCGCAAAAGCCATATTTGTATGTGTTAGCATAGGAGCGTAAGAGCGCAGGTGTGCTTGATTGGAGCAATATCCAATGCCTTCACTTTGCTCGAGCGCACCGGTGAAAATGATTGTTCTTACATCCATCCGTCAATCCGTTCATTCCACCTTCGGCCCACAGCACCTCAAAGGCAACTTTGTTTGTTTGCGCGTGTGTGCCACCAGTGTGGCTGAATTGTTAATTGAATTCCATATAAGTGGAAAGTAAGCAGTCTCAGCTCGAGTTTAAATATTCGTCGTGCATATATGTATGTTAAGGAGTTTATGTGTGTGTGCGTGAGTGTGTGTCGAAGGTGTTCAAACAACAGCCAATTTATAGTTGAATGCAATTTCTAGAGCCGCTTTACAGCTTCAATTGCTACAGTGATCGACTTTGGTAATATTTCCCTGCCATTTGTAGTTGGTCTGATTGCTCCGTATGAAATCTATATAGGTTGGGCATATATGTACATACACACACATCAAGTCATAACATATATATTACTTTATTCGAAGTTGCTAATTTTTTTATTATAGCGTCAGTTTCAAGCTTTAAATTGAGTCTTAATTTTAAATTTAATTTAGTTAAAGTCCCCAGAGTGTTAAGTTGTTGGAAAAGTAGAGATCAAAGCCGTTAAAACGCGGTTGTACGGACTTTTTCTCCCAATTATGTTAGGTTAGAAAGGTTGCCCAAAGAGTGGCCACACTTGGACGAAGAAATCAAAGTCATCCTTTATGATACCACTGCAAATGAAGTAAAGTAAAGGAAACCGATAGGACGAAAGCAGAGGGAGGAGTGGGTGATGAAGTATGCGGATTACGAAAGATCACTGATGAAGCTCATCTGATTTTTAATATCAAGACCTGCTATATCAGCAGGCGTAGCAAAGAAGTGAGAACCAAGGTGCCTAAATCGTAGCTCTACGAGAGCAGGGGCGACCTTACGAGTTTATGTACTTGCCCAGCGCTCGTTGAGTTGACCCGAGGCCCATTATTTCAGGAGTAGAGCGCTGTTGGTCAAGGGGATCCTAATCCTTTCCCTACGTGGGGGAACTACCTAGGGCCCTTGTCTGGCCAGTTCATCTGGCTCGCAAATTCAGATGTGAGCGAAAGTGAAGCTAGGCATTCCTTGGAGCTAATATTGTAACCCTGTGCAGTCCATCTATCGAGTATTACATGAGAAAATAATTAAGGTCTATTTATAAGTTCGTGCGGTTTTACAACAGATGGCGTAACTTGATTATTATTCCATCGATCCACATTTCCAAACATTCATTGGAGAGCTACTGTCGTAAGGCACAAACGTCAGTATAAGTTTTTTATTTGAAGCGTAAACAACAATATTTTTACCACACTTGAAAATGTCGAATTTCGTGCCAAATAATGTGTTTTTGCGGGGAATTCTTCTTCATTATTTTAATATGAAGAAAAAAGCAGCCGAAAGTCATCGTATCTTGGTGGAAGTTTATGGTGAGCATGCTCTATCTGAGCGAACGTGCCAGAAGTGGTTTGCACGCTTTAAAAGTGGTGATTTTGGCTTGGAAGACGAAGAACGCGAGGGTGCGCCGCCAAAGTTCATGGATACCGAATTGGAGGAATTGCTCGATCAAGATCCGGCTCAAACGCAAGAAGAGGTTGCAAAAACTTTGGGAGTTGATCAATCAACCATTTCCAAACGTTTAAAAGCCATGGGAATGATCCGAAAGGTAGGCCATTGGGTGCCGTATGAATTGAAGCCAAGAGACGTTGAACGCCGTTTTATGGCATGCGAACAACTGCTTCAACGGCACAAAAGAAAGGGTTTTTTGCATCGAATTGTGACTGGCGATGAAAAGTGGGTCCATTACGACAATCCAAAACGTCGGGCAACGTATGGATACCCTGGCCATGCTTCAACATCGACGTCGGCGCAGAATATTCATGGCCTGAAGGTTATGCTGTGTATCTGGTGGGACCAGCTGGGTGTTGTGTATTATGAGCTACTGAAACCGAATGAAACGATTACGGGGGATGTCTACCGACGACAATTGATGCGTTTGAGCCGAGCACTGCGAGAAAAACGGCCGCAATACGCCGATAGACACGACAAAGTTATTTTGCAACATGACAATGCTCGGCCACATGTTGCACAAGTGGTCAAAACATACTTAGAAACGCTCAAATGGGATGTCCTACCCCACCCGCTGTATAGTCCAGACCTTGCGCCATCCGATTACTATCTCTTCCGATCGATGCAACATGGCCTGGCTGACCAGCACTTCCGTAATTACGATGAAGTCAAAAAATGGATCGATTCGTGGATTGCAGCAAAACCGACCGAATTTTTCACAAAGGGAATCCGTGAATTGCCAGAAAGATGGGAAAAAGTAGTAGTAAGACTTATTCATAGTCCTATTATTTTTTAATGAGTAAGGTAAATAATATCTGGTTTTTAGCTATTTCAGAGTTATCTCGGTAGCATTCGCTTGACAGGTTGTTCATCTGCTCACCCGTTCACCCCACATTAATGTGTCGAGTGATGTTTCTTTCAAAATTACTTTTCGCCACCACAGAGCAATTTGTTGCACTGTACAGCCAGCAATAGCCCGCAGCCTTTCGGGCTTCAGCCCATTCCTTTGGTCAACACTTACGTTTAAATCATTTTGTGATATGTTATTTCCTCAAAGTTTATTTTAATGCTTCAACTACAATGCATATTCACACACACACACACTTATGCATATAACTTTGCTGATGGGAAGTGAGGACTTGCCTCTGTAAAACGAGAGAAATTAAAAATAGGAAAAGAAACAATTCGCATTCATTCGCCGTAGGTCATCTCGGTCGCCGCATTCAAGATTTACTTCCTTCAGCTTCTGAAAGCGGGCTGGATTTTCTGAATGGTGGCAACTGCATAAAGTCAAGCTGCAAAGTGTCAATGCACCTGCAGTGGAGACGGCGGCCGGAGTTGACTTTGCCATACGAGTGATTGCCTAGTGGCTCAGCTAGTCAGACGACGGATGATTGTTCGACATGGGTGGCACCATCGTCATCTCTTTTTTAACACACACGCAGATGTGTGAGCTAATGGCGTTTCAAGTGAAAATCAGAAAGATGTGTGAAAACCGCAGACAACAAGTAAATGCCCCTGAAGAATAAAAAGTGCCTTACCAGTATTTGTACGCAGGTTAATTTGCGTGTGTATTGTAGCGTCGCGTAAAGAGATGGAAGTCGTCAGCCACTGTCGCAGGAATGTTTGCGCAGGCGATTGTGTTGAGTAAACAATGTAACTTTGATAATAAAAAATAATGAATTAAAGGAGAGATGTTTAGTGTGAGTGGAAAATATAAAGAAATGTTAAAAAACACAAAGCAAAACAAAAAAAAAAAAAATCGGAACATGATCTTATTAAAAAGTATTTGAATGCTGGAGACGTTACTTGTATGAATTACAAAAACGTAATTTTTTTGTATCACTTATTAAGTTCGCTCATTCTCTGCGGCTAACTTGAGTTTAACTTATTGACTCAATGTAATTTTATTTACTTAATCTAATAGTAAACTCCTGAGCCGGAATGGTGTCGAATCAGCACTTCTGCTTATTTAATGTTGTTGCTAGATCAGTGAACTGCTTGCCCATCTGCTTATGTAAAGTATTGCATTGCTCATATTTTATTCTGAGCTGTTCGTCCTAACCGCTGATTTCAATTTTAACTGCCATCAACAGTCGTGAATTCATTAAATAAGCTTCGCCTTCATGTTACTTTTGGTCATCCTCTACGACGAGCGCTTTGGGTTCCACTCCAAGGACATTGCGCTGACGTCAGTACCAGGTTTACGGTTGTGTGACCAATACATTTCCATTTTCTTTTGCGAATCTCAATTTCAATTGGTCTTTGATTTATATAAAATCACAGACTTAACATTTGAGTTAAAAATCCTCCGCTTTGTCCTCGTAATTAACTGCTTAGAATACCTAATGCCTTTAAGTGTGGCGAAAGACGACTTGGCTTTCAATATCCCATGTTTGATGTCCGCAGTTGTGCCGCCGACGTTTTCGATAGGTTGACCGTACAGCTTGAAAGCGCCAGTCCGAGTATCATTAATGGTCACAGAATTCGTTTTCCCAACATCAATACGCAGCTCAATGCGTTTAGCATGTGTAGCTACATATATCATTTATTAGGCGCGCAACTAAGTTCCCGCTGTTTGTCAATAGATTCCGCCAGCACTGTGTGCCAGTCGACTCTAACATAACCTAAACGTCATAAACCAAGCTAAGACATATGGTAAACAAACTGCTTCGACACATTAGTGATTTTGTTTCGGTATCATATACTTTTGGGTTTGTGAAAATGTCTGTTTTTGTGCCGAATAATCGTCATTTGCGGGAAGTGTTGATTTCCCTCCTTCATTCGAAAAAGAAACGGCGGCTGAAGCGCATTGAGAGCTACAAAAAGTTTATGGAGATGTGAAACAACGTGCCGAGATTGGTTTCGTCGCTTCAAATACAGTGATTTTAATGTTGACGACCGTCCGCGTGAAGGAAGGTCAAAAACCTTCGAAGACGCTGAATTGGAGGCATTGCTCAATGAGGATCCGTGTCAAACGCAAGAAGAGCTTCCTGCAGTATTAGGAGTTACCCGTCAATCCATTTCCAAGCGATTGCATGCTTTGGGAATGATTCAGAAACAGGGGACTTGGGTTCCTTATGAGTTAAAACCAAGGGATGTTGAACGTCGTTTTTTCGCCTGTGAACAACTGCTCCAGCAGCAAAAAAAGGAAGGGTTTTCTTCACCGCATCGTGACGGGTGATGAAGAATGGATTCATTACAGCAATCCAAAGAAAAGAAGTCATGGGGACTGCCCGGTCGTGCTTCTACGTCGTCGCCTCGGCCGAATATTCATGTTGCGAAGGTTATGATATGTATTTGGGGAGACCAAGCTGGTGTTATTTATTATGAACTGTTAAAACCAAGCGAAACCATCACTGGGGATAGGTATTGACTTCAATTGATGCAATTGAGCCGAGCACTGCGCGAAAAGCGGCCGAGATACGCGGAGAGGCATGACAAAGTGATTCCACAGCATGACAACGGTCGACCTCACGTTGCCAAACCCATCAAAACCTACCTGGAAACACTGTAATGGGAAATCTTACCCCACCCGCCATATTCTTCAGATTTTGCGTCGTCCGATTATCAACTGTTCCGATCGAGACCATCCGAATATTAAATACTGATGGGTTCCAAAGAACATCTCTGCCAGGTTGGGCGTCAAGAACATTGCTCAATACGTCATCAATCACGATTAGAAGTAAGAGTGTGACAAAATACATCCTTGTCTTGCCCACGCGACTGGTTTGATTGCACTCTACATTGGAAATAATTAAGTGATTTTTTAGTTATTATATTTTTAAACAGTTGGTTTAAACAGCTGACGCACGTTTCGTGTTTTGTTTCACTGTCAAACATCTTCAGTTTAGTCTATAATTTAACCATGAATCGTCTTACAAACGAACAACGCTTTCAAATTGTTGAATTTTATTATAAAAATGCGTGTTCTGTGAAGAAAGTTTATCGAGCGCTTTTTTCATTTTATGGTCGACGCTCATTTTTGGATCAATGGGTACGTAAATAAGCAGAATTGTCGATTTTGGCGTGAAGATCAGCCAGAAGAATTGCAAGAGCTACTAAAGTATCCAGAAAAGGTCACAGCTTGGTACGGTTTATGGGCTGGAGGTATCATTGGACCGTACTTCTTCAAAGATGCTGCGAATCTTAACGTAACTGTGAATGGTGAGCGCTGCCGTGAAATGATATCCAACTTTTTTTTGCCCAAAATGCAAGAGTTTGACTTGCATGACATGTGGTTTCAGCAAGACGGTGCCACATGCCACACAGCACGCGTAACAATGGACTTGTTGAGAGGCGAGTTCGGTGAACATTTTATTTCACGTTCGGGACCTGTCAATTGGCCATCCAGATCGTGCGATATAACGCCTTTAGATTATTTTTTGTGGGGCTATGTTAAAGCTCATGTCTATTCAGAAAGGCCTGCTTCAATAAACACATTGGAAAACAACACTAAATCATTTATATGTGAGATACCGACCGAAACATTGGAAAGACTATGCCAAAATTGAACTAAGCGGATGGACCATTTGAAGCGCAGTCGCGGTCAACATTTGCATGAAATAATCTTCAAACATTAAATTATATGGACTGTACTATCGATTTAAATCAAAATTTCATGAATTTTTTGAACTTTACGTGTGGTTTTTTGAAAAACTTTCCTATAGCTCTTAAAAAATTACCCTTTGTTATACTAGGGCTCTTCTCATCGCCAAGTGTTAGTAAATGCCGAATAGATGAAGTAACTGGGACAAATAAACATATGTTGGAAGCACTAGAAAAGAGCTACCTAAATTACATTGGTTTGGAAGCACAAATGAGTATAAGTAAGGCCACGTTCATACAGGGAAACATTTGTTGCTTCAACTGGTTACTTGTGATGCTCGTGCTCTGTCACCACTCTTTGTGAGAGTCTTCTCAATGTTATTGTTGAATGTAGACTGTGAGCACCATTGCCATTGTTTTTGTTATTATACGTTTATTCTTTATGAAAGTAAAAATTAAAAAAAAATTAAAAAAACATACTGTTACCAAAATATACCATGACTTTTCTGGCAAACCAATAGTTCCAAGTATATTTATCCAGCTCACCGCTAATGGCACAGACAAAATGCTCATCTCAGTTTTTCAATTTCTCCCGTTTGCGTTTGCTCGTATTTGCTTAGCCAACATCGCGTCGGTTGCGCGCTTATTATTTTTGATATGAACTTTCTCATCCGGCTCGTCAAATAAGCGCTTCGTGCATAGACGTTGAAGCAACAAACTTTGTGCCAGCAACTGCAATCTCTTCTCATTCTATTTCAACTGAATGCCAGCGGGACGGCAGCACTTGAACGGCGCGTCTCAGAATTTCCCGCCACATATTGGCGCTGACGCCAACATTCCGCGTATGTCATTTCCTTGCAATGCCATTTGGTTCCGTAGGCATGGCAAGGCTACGATTGCTTGCGTCTACTCCAGCGCCCAAGTGTGCAGGTGCTCGCTAGGTATTCTACACAAAAATACTTCCTCGGCTCGAGACATCTTCCTGCAAAAAAATGCTTTTACCGTTTGGCGGTAGCGCTGCTCATCCGCATACGGCAGCTACTTTTGCACTATCACCTGACTTTTCGTGTATTCTCCGGTTAGTTTTGACTACTTGTAGTTTGTGGTTGTAAGTCTGACTGTCCCCGCTGTCGCCCAGCGTTTGGGTTATTGCGGTAATCAAAGCCGCTTCTCGAAATTCGTTCATAAGTTTAAATTGTGGGTAATTGTGTTGCTCAGCAACCAACGAAAATTCATCATTACAAGGATGATCACAACTCTTCCGCTACCCCACCCCACTGCCCATCGCGAAATGGAGCTTTGTGTGTAGCGGGTGGCTGAGTGCCTGGAATGGCATCAACAGTCGCAGCATTTTAATGTTACTTTGGCGGAGATTTGTTCTACTTCGTTTAATCTGCAGCACAAGAGTTGCATTCTTCATGACCACCCCTTGTCGGTAGCCATGGCATTACATGAAAATTGTTAAAACCCACTCATTCATTTATTTATACCGAAGCGCGATTCCATCTCCATCTCCAACTCTTCAATGGCAGCCAGGCACTGTGCACAGCACGGCCCCCGCAACGCGCTGTTAGCGAATCTGTGGTTGGCAGTTGTGGTCGCGCCACAATATTTTCATTTAATAGCCTTGTATATATGTACATGTAGGTATATGTGAATGCTGCCGTGATACGATTTGGATAACTTCAAACGAAGATGCTACCTTTGATGTCTGTGGTCAAAAGTTTGAGCTCATTTGAAATTTTTGGGTGATTTTATGGATTTTTGAGTTTCGGCCTTTTGTGTTGCCTGATGGCCATTGACAAACCTTTACCTGCCAAACTTTAAATTTATCTTTGACTGTTGTTCCTGTGGTGAAATGTTTCGGTGTGATTTATTACCTGCACATGTGGAGTTTTAAAAATTTATAAAAATATAAACTCACCGCCTTGGCGCAGGCTCGACAGAGTTTCTATTTGCTGCCCCTTTATATTATATTTGTTTCCGTTCCGAGTCTTTCCATTTCCCCGAAACGTCATGAGTTGTCGAGTTTACGTTGGCTATAAACACACACAGACGCACGAATGCCTTGTGCTTATAAATATTTTCCCATAGAAATCTACAAGCCGAGAATGGGTGGCTGCTGAGCTGCTACCAAGTTTGCGTCGAGATTCGAGACCGTTTTTGCTAAGCATCGTTGCCGTTGCCGTTGTTGTTGTTATTTCTGGCATGGAATGCTGCCGCAGAAAGAACTCTTGGGAAATTATTTTATTAAATGCAGCCGCCGTAGCAACATTATGATTGCAGGTGAATTGCAAGTAAGTTGTTACTTATGAATTGACATAGCAACTATTTATTTTACTGCCGCTGCCGCCGCCCTCCTTGTCTGCCATGCAAAGGCAATAGAAAAAAATCAGCAAAATTGCAACCGCAAGAACAACATTAAGAGCAACAGATACGCCGAGAGAATGCAAGAAAGAACGTTACCGCTTACCGCTCACCAAGACATAACCTCAACTGAATTGCGCCAAAACGATTACACCAACAGATCAAATATACTGGTGCGGAGGAGTGGAGGAGTGCGCGGCAGCAAGCAATTTAATTTGAACTGTGAGTGCGGGAATATTGGATTTAAGCTAGCACTCAGTTGCCAATCTTGGCAGAGCCGACAAAATGCTTATTCGCAAAGTAATTTCATAGATATTATTGTATTACGGCTGCGGTGAGTGTCTGAAAGTGGCGAGGGGTGAAAGGAAATGAAAGGGGCTGTGCGGCGTGCTCTAATAAAATGTAGCAAAATGAATTGTAGTAAAATAAAATGAAATTGGCAGTTCTGGTATTTGGATCCGAGCATTAAATCAACATTCTTCACAAATGCGAATTGAACGAAATTAATTTCGAATATTTCTTGAGAAAAACGCTGGCGCAGAGCGGCATACCACCCTTTCAATGATGACTTAGAAATATTCCAAAAAAGAGAAAAAGAAACAGGAAAACAAAAAGTAAAATAAAGAAAACAAGGACAATCACAATCTACTGCATAATGAAGAAATATTATTTCCATAATTCGATTTGAAGCTTTCACTCAATCAGTAGACGACGCGGAACAAATCGACTGGCTGCATATACATGACCAATAATGCATGTGTATGTGTGTGTGTGCTGCCAAGCACAAGGATAGGTAGGTGAGCCCATGAGCTCCGAAGTGAACAGTAATTGAAATTACACGAGTGGTCTGCTTTGTTGGTAGACATTACATTTTCACTCATTCATTCCTGCATTCATTCAATCATTCAGTCATTCGACCAACTGCCCATTGAGCGTGGCAGCGCCATATGTAGCCCGCAAGTAAAGAAGACAGCCACATTACTCTGATGAGAAAACCCATGAGTTGTTATTGGTAATTCCATCAGCCATCAAGCAGCGAATACACAAACAGCCAAACAAGCCAGGGAAAGCAAGCAATAGAGAGGCGCCAAAGGAGCAGTGCAGAAAGTGAAATGTGTAACTAAAGTACACGAAAATATTACATGAATTCGTAATGAAAACTGCTGTCAGTTGAGATCAGATATCCTTATCATCATCATCATTTTTATTCGAGCGTATCAAACGCACACAACCCAAGCCACACAGAAACGAACAAGCACATACACGCATACACACACACACGCAAACACTTAGCCAAATGCATAGGTATGTGAATACACCAAAGTTGTATTGGGATTTTTCGTGGGTATTTTATTAAGGATACTTTTTTCATTTTCTGCAAATTGTTTTGTTTGCTTGCCATTTGAAGTCCATCTTCGTCTAATCCAAGTGTGGATTTTATTTGACAGCTTTGTTGCATACCATATATGGCATAACGGTTTCACTATTCCCTTTGCTACATATTTTATGTACTATAAATGTAATTTGTGTGACTTGAACGGCTTGTGACAAGCTGCAATTGTGTTCGTGTTTGCAAATGAATATTAATGGCATTTGGATCTGGTTTTCTTTTTAGACAAAAATATTCATCAAACTACAAATTTACACAAACAACAACAACAAACAAATTTACTAATGCCTTCATTATTTATAGACGAACGCAGAAAAACTGCAATAGAAATCAAATTATTTGTGAAAATATCTAATATCTAACAGTTTTGCACAGGTAGGTAGATAGGCGGAATTGTTGAAGTGCCGGTCTGGCACTCCTCAAGTAGCACTAAAGCGCCGTTTTGATACCATTATGAGACCTCCAACAGGCCAACCAAAGCAGTTGACATAATGGAGAAGATTGATTGATTGATTGAAGGAAGGACCTCCCAGTGACCTTAGTCACATAGCTGCCAAACCCGGACATTTACAGAGAAAATGCTCTACAGTCTCCTTCTCTAAAAGGTCCCCACAGCTTCTGCAATGGGGGTTAAATGGTAAACCTAGCTTTTCCGTGTCCGTGCCGATCGTCCAGTGACCGGTAAACACAAGTACGAGTTTGGAAATTGAATGGCGAGGAGTCCAAAGCACTTTCTGAGCCCTTCGTATATCGTATTGGGGCCAAAGGGTTTTCGAAATAGCACATGAAGAAATGGAGCTCCATGTTTTCTGCGCTTTCCTGAGAAATAGTTTTTACAGTTCCTCTTAAACAACTGTCGGCATCGGCATCCCCCTGCGATGAACGAGTAGGAGGTCTCTGAGGCCAATTCAGTCCCCTTCCTGGCAAGCTCATTAGTAATTTCATTTCCCTCTATGTTCCTATGTCCTGGAACCCAGATCAGAGAAATGTTACCTGCACACCTAAGAGATTTAATTACAGGAGTTTACTAATTTAGATCTGCACCATGGAATCATCAGAGCCTTAATCGCGGCTTGACTATCTGAGCAAATGTTATCTCTCCCTCTCTCCCTCGCTCCCTCGTTCCTTAAGCATTTTGCATGCCTTCAGGATCGCAAATACTTCTGCTTGAAAAACACTAGCAGTTTTCGGCAGTGTGAAGAAGATAGATAAATTGGCTGATTTAGAGAAAACCACTGCTCCGACTCCCCATTCCATCTTGGAACCGTCAGTAAAGACAGAGGTACAAGCTTCGGAGCAGATTTTCTCCTCAATCCAATTCTGCCTATTTGGAAAGATTGCTCTAGCACGACCCTCAAACTCTAGTTTGCGGATAGAGAGATCTGTTCGAAGTTCGGAGAAATGCGGTGTTAACTGCCCGAAAAATGCTACCATGTCCTTCGAGAGATTGCCTCCAGAGGCCAGTCGCCTTTAATCTGATTGCACTTTGAGCTGCGATGGAAATAACGGAAAAATCGATGAGAAGTAAGTGCAAAAGGACATTTAGGGCAGCAATGGGGCAAGTTTTGCATGCTCCGGTGATGCCAATGCAGGTAGCCAAATACGTTTTCGAGACTAAACTATTAAAAAGGATATAATTTAACACCAGAAGTTGAGTGTTGCATGTACACACATTTGCTGCAAGAGTGGCTTAATCCAAAATTCTTGTAGATTCTTTTTTGGAGCATTCCCTATCCTCCAATTTTGAGCTACCTCACAGAGAATGCAGACGAAATAGTCTCACCTGATGCAACACGCAATGGTTCTATATTATTTTCATGTCAGGAATACGAGTACCTTAGTGGCGCATTAACAAAAGGGTGCACAAGAAAGCTCATAGCTGCCTAAAAAAATATTAAGTAGATTATAATCTGAACCATACACTGCTAAAGCTGTAATATGAAGCTCCTTCTACTTAATGTAAAAAACAATTGATCTTTATGAAGACATATCCAGATTCAAAAAAACGCTCTCAACCCAAGAAAATTCAGAGAACAATTCCACATTTTTATTTTTTTACAGAGACAGACACAGCATTTGTGGACTACAGTAAAATTTATCCTTAGATTGTTAAACGCTTAGAAAGCCAACAGATAGTATGGCTATGCCACTGAATTGGAACCCGCAAGAGAGCAGAGGTTGCGGTCGGCCAAAGAATACTTGGAGAAGGTCGATGTTTCGCGAGCTAGCAGACGGTGATGACGAAATCAACAGTCCAAAACTGTCTACGATAGAAGAGTCTTGTCGATGCCCTTTGCTTCCGAGCGCAGTAAACAAGGAAAATAAAATATTGTTGTTGAGTAGCTAGAAATAGCTCTTTAAATTTTAAGTTTGTCTCGATTGGAATAAAAATTAATTTGTGTTTTGAGGCCGACCCAGCGTAAGGAATCCACAGTTTGAAGTTTAGAATTTTTAATTTGCATGGCAGGTTCTGGTAATTTGCGGAGGCTGAGTAAAAAGTTTAATTCATAAAGTTGTCTATTAATGCATTTTAATGAAGTAGAACGAAAATATTGCACCAAGCCACGATCATATTAAAAAAAGCTAATCGTAAGTTAATCACACAAACAGCAACGTTTGCAAAATAAGGCTCCATTTTACTAATTATGAATTAAACCACAAATAGAATTTTTAGAGACACCTCGAATGCAATTTTTAAAGAAACAAGATTCAGTTCATTCGTTCTTTCAGGTTCTTCAGGTCCTAGGATATGGGGGTTGCTACTTCTTATGAGGGTATAGTGGGGCTCACTTAATTCTGGCAAATTACAGTTTTAATATAAATTGAAAAAAATCGAAAATCGTTTATTTATAAGTCTTAAGTGTGGGTCTAAACAGATAAAAAACTAAAACTATATAATCAATAAAAGTAAAAACCTTTAGATCCCTAAATTTTACCCTTGCATATTTTTTATTATACATAATCTCTGAATTATGAAATACAGGTTCAATAATAAAAAATAGTTTAAAAAAACTAAAAAACACGCTTTTATTGCCAATCGAACTAAAAAGTATAAAATAAATTTTAATGACAAAGAGACCTATAATGAAGTAATAGCAAATCGAACGATCAGTCATAGTCAATTACCTCAGAACAGAATTATAACAAAAATTGAGATACAAATAGAGTAATTCAAATTAGAGTTAAAAGCGTGGGATGCTTGATATAGTAAATATTACAATCATTCTCTTGGCAACTACCTGTGTACAGAAGGTTATGAAAGTGAAGCAAAATGCATCCCACGCATTTAACTCTAATTTGAATTATTCTATTTGTATCTTAATTTTGGTTATAATTCTGTTCTGAGGTAGTTAACTATGACTGATCGTTCGATTTGATATTACTTCATTATAGGTCCCTTTGTCATTAAAATTTATTTTCTACTTTTTAGTTCGATTGGCAATAAAAGCGTGTTTTTTAGTTTTTTTAAACTATTTTTTATTTTCTACTTTTTAGTTCGATTAGCAAAAAAGCGTTTTTTTTATTAGTTTTTTTTTTTAACTATTTTTTATTATCAATGAAAATTATTGTTATCATTGCAGTCAGTGAATTAATGATTCGATATATTCGTGTTATATTTAATTCCTTTCTTATCGACTGTGAGTCTAAAGCTATGCAGTTATCGGCCGTGATAAAGAAGTAATCGGGATGAAGAACTTATTTCGTGGAGGAAGTCTGAGAAACGGCTACCCCACTCCATTGGCCAGTTTTTTTCGATTTTCGTGGTGTGGTGCACTACGAATTCCTTCCACCTGGCCGAACTGTTAATAAGGAATATTATTTGAGCGTTATACGTCGTTTACGTGAAGCAATTCGTCTAAAAAGACCAGAATTATGGGCCAACAACTCTTGGTTTTTGCAGCACGATAATGCACTGTCTCACACTGCACTCGTTCTTCGTGACCATTTCGCCAAAAATTCCACGCATATCGTTCCGCAACCACCGCATTCGCCTGATTTGGCTCCGTGTGACTTCTGGCTATTCCCAAAACTCAAGAGACCACTCCGGGGAACGCGTTTCGAGTCGATTGAGGAGATAAAAGCTGAATCGAAGAAGGTGATGATGGCTATACCGGAAATGGACTGTTTGGCATGTTTCGGGGATTGGAAAAATCGTTGGCATAAGTGCATTTCATCGAGAGGGGATTATTTTGAAGGGGATAAAATTGATTTACAAGAATAAATAAAGATTTTTCATTTTACAACCAAATTCACCTTACTTTTTGCCCACAGGTAAAAAAAGAAAATATTAATCCTGGCAATCCTAATAAGGATAATGGAAAACTTTTATCAAATTATTGCATTGTCATCGGTCCTTGATAGGTGTGCAAAATTCCAAGTCTATCAGATTTTTAGAAGCCAGTGAAAATTAAGCTCAAAGATTCCGTTACATACATACATACACACATACATACATACATACAACCCGACCTAATAAAAGTGTGTTAAAAAGTAAAGTGATTCCGCTGAATTTGGAGTCTATTCGAGTCCAATTGACTTTTATATGAGTTCGGGGAAGAAGAAATCCATTATTTTTGCGCAAAATTTGTGTGCAAATGATTTAAAAGTGTTTTATGGTCGATCTTTAGTTAGCTAGGACTACTTATATGCCAGTCAACTTCTATTACTTCTGTGATTTTATCGACATTTTCGACGACGGGTCTGCCTGTGAGAGGTGCATCTTTAACACCAGTCGATTCCGTTCAGGCAGTTATGGGGCACTTAACTGAATATCGGCACCATAAACACCATTCACAATTTCAGCGACCTGGCTTGAATTTTCGCCTTTATCAAAGAAAAACTGTGAAATATACGGAGTTTCGTCATTGCTGAGGAACGCCCTGTAACTCATAACTGAATGGAACAAATAAAAAACAACAACAACATTTTTTAGTGTGATACGTTCCCTTGACAACGAGCATACACTTTAAATTGTTTGATCAGTAGTTTACGAGATATCGATCACTACCACCGTCTACCGAGAAAATAATGAACTTCTTTTTCCCCAAACTAATATTTGCAGTTGTGATGAAATTAAACAAACAATACGCCAAGATAACAAATAAAGTGTTTGATCAGCAAGCTAACATAAGTGGCTATGTATGTGTGCACAATGAGAAACAGCAGAAATAAAATGGATTCTAATACGTTAAACAATAAACAGTACACATACATTCGTGCACCCATACACACACACACATAAAGTTTGACATGCAATTTTCCATTGAAATTGAGGAAGATTTGTTTCTCGCAAGAGCATTTGATTATTTTTTAATAAAATAAATTCCGTCGAATACTTTTTCCCAAATGCCCCACTTTACTCCCTGCTTCCCCCTCAACCATCAGCAAGCAGGCACTTGCAACAAGTCAAAGTAAGAACGGTATTATTTTACCTTAAAATAACATTTGCAGCATAATTCGAATTGCGTTGGCAGAAAATCAGGCAGCGAGCGCAGCGCCGAGTGGGGCGAGCCAAACCGAAGTAAACCGCACCGGCCCAGTCAGCCAGGAAACCAAATTCAACGAGCAAATTTCTCGGCTGAGCAAGCAAATGTAATTACTGCAAGAAATGTTTATATAAAAAAGTCGTTTAAGCCAATAAAAATAAATATACACACGCACCTATGTACATGCACACATACATACGCATGTATGCATAATAGGATGTACTTATCTGCTATGCACACATACACACACACATAGGTAGGTATAAGCGTGGCCAAAAGTTTGTAAATAAAATGAGGGCAAAAGTTAGCAACACAGAATTCGAAAGACGATTTGCAAGTAGAAACTTTCTTAAGATGCGGACAAAGGCGCCCGAGTAAACTGAGGGAGCTCACTTGCCCGTAGTGTGCGTGTAGTGACGCATCGGGGGCGAGGGGGGCGCCTTGGAATTTATGATGTAATCGCAAATTGAATTTGATTGTCCAGCAGTCTTAATTTAATTTGTACGCCGTTGTTGTGCATAAAATAAATTCTACAATTGCTGCGCCTGCCCGTCCTCGGAGCCCTCAGAAGGCTTCTTGCGTCTTGGCTGAGCGCCATTGCGGTTGCACTGTTGAAAATTTGCTGTCACAACTGACAGCACAACTGACAGCTTAGCATATTTCAATTTCTTTCTTTCACTGAACCACCACCGTCTTTCCCTCCGCCCGTAGCTTGACTACCTGCACCTGGTCATCAGCTGTGAAATTTCGTTATACTCGTACAATACTTACTTGAATCGTGTGGCATGCAAGGCTCGTTGCATTCGCTGCAGAGTTGCAGTGCTGCACTGCCTTTGATATGCAAAATAGCATTGAAGTAGTTGGCAACGCTGCTTGGCGCACCTGGACGACGGCATTCAATTGCCAAGTCAGTGGGCGTGCGGAATGTAAAACTATTTTCAATAACAATATCAACAACATCAACAGCGAAAACAGCCGGTGCGACAAGACGAATGCCAATGGCACTGCCATCAAACACTCAAATACTCAAACATACAAATACTTATCCATACATTCGCACATTTACTGTTATTTACTACGTTTGCCTAGCCAGTTGGCCGAACGAGCCCAACAGAGCCAGGCTGAGCTGAGTTGTTCTGAGTTGTGCTGTGCCGAGCCGAGCTGAGGGATACTTGACTTGACATTTTTCAAAGGACATTGCTGAGCATTAACTGGGCTGTAGTCGCCTGCAGCTAACTGGTTTACTTCATGTTGCATGCGGCTTGACTGTCAACCGACTGCCTCTCACCCCTCACCCCTCACCCCCCACTTGCTTGCTTGCTCGCCCCTCCGGCTGTTTGGCAAACTCAAGAAAATTGTTTTCTTTTCCTCCCATTTCGGCATTGTTGTAAATTTTGGCGTTGTTGCTTTGCTGCCTTGAAAAGTTTTTGTCTTTGGCATTTTGTAAAATTCTCTGCCAAGTTTCTGTTTCGGTTTTCGAGTCAAATTCATATTTTTGTTTTCATGTTGTCCTTTTAATAAATAAATGTGCTCTTCTTAGCTGTGTGTTTGAACGTGTATGTGCATGTGTGTGTGTGTGGTGCATGTCTCGGGTGCAAATGCCTGTGTATGTGTTGCGGTTGAAATATGCTTTGTGGTGCTTGGATAACCTCTTGTCCCGAGTATTTGCAAATTCGCTTACATTCGCCGAAGTCCTGCCCGCATATCAATCAGGTGCAGTGGGCGGCAGCAGAGTATCTAAAGAAACCAAGAAGCAGAAGCAGAAGCAGAAGCAAAAGTAGTGGAAGAAGAAGCAGAAGGACGAGCAAAGGATACAAGTGCTTTAGTTACATTACACTCATACTCGGATATCTCATACCTTCCACGAGCTTGTATTTGGGAATTATGGCCATGCCACTACGAAAACGAGAAGATTTCCGTAAATGTCGTTGACTTTATGACAGCAATAGCAACAAGAGCAAATAGGAAAGCAGCAAATTGCAATGGCACACATAAAAATGCATTTTCTGGAAGGACACTTACAAGGCATTAAATGAAAATGCGGTGGGCGACTAAAGACAAAGGTTTTTATTCAATTATCGATGGAAATTGCAAGCCGCTGAGGCTTTTAAGATTCTCTTTCAACATAATTGGGTTATTCGCAAGAGATTCTAGTTGAGTGGATTGTGATTTCCTGCTGATTTCAAATGCGTAGAGGAAGTTGAGATGTCAAATGCTATCGAGTGCAGATTTTTTTATGCAGATATTGAGGGTAATAGAAAAGGCAATGGCATACTCTTACCAAAAGTTTCTGATTCGATTTCGAGTTTAAAAGAGAAAAAGTCGATAAGTGCAATAAATAAAATTTGCTATTTTATTTTACCCAACGATGAGAATTTCACTATCAAATTATTCCGTATAAGGAGAAGATCACCTGGCTAAGTTACTTCTTTGCGGATTGCCTATGATGGCTCCGAACGACAAATCGCGTGGGTCACTACGAAGGTCACTGCTTTAACTGTTATGGGACTTGCCATTCACTGGAATTATTCAGAATTTTTGCCATTTGTCAATGCGTTGGTGCGTAGTTACCGTTCGGGAGTGCGCAGATGCGAATATCCGTGATTCAATCACCAAATTGATTGAAAAAGATTTGCCTTATAGCGGTCGCCCCTCGGCAACAATGGCAAACCGTCGAGTGTATTTCTGCTCCTCATAAAAAACCATTTGCAAAAAATGGGTTAAAACTATAGGTTCTTCTATTTGTACGCACCACAAATAGGAGAAGGAGCTCGGCCAAACACCTAAGAGAAGTATACGCGCCAATTATTTATTTTAGTTTTTTCTTTGTCATTTGGGTTGGATTTGTAACAGTTACAGTTTCATTAAAATTGAGTTAACTCCAGAAATATTTCGTGGAATGATTTCATAAAATCTTTCTGCATAAATTATCAACTCAACCGTTGCTACTCTGAAAATCTGATATTAGAAATTTAATTATGGACGTCCTTCGCCAAGAACCAGCTTCGTAAAGGCTGCTCTAAATCAGTTCGTGCGCCAGAAAATATTGATGTGTGTAACAATTTTTTATGCAAGATTATCGGGTGTTTTATGTAATGTGAGATTGAGGCAAAGAATTAAATCATCTATCAGGGAAGAATTTGTTCTTCTTGTCTCCAAAAAATCGGTTATTACGGAACTCTCGATTTCTATATCAATTGATTTTTCTTTAGCGAAGTATGAGTTTGTTAAAACTTTGATCTCTTACTCTGAATCGCTTGTTGTTGTTGTTGTTGAGGTGGTTGAATATTTCTCAGCTAAAATGCTCCTAATTAGTGACCAGCACCGTTTTACTACCACTATCTCGTGTGAAGATGATGTTGTTATTTTTTTTTTTTTTTTTTTTCCAAGTCAGACCCATTTAGTGAGATTTCCTTAATCTGCTGTAGGAAAGGCTTACCGAAGGATCGAAGTCGTGCCCTGGCTAGTCCCGGACATTCACATAAATAGTGGAACCGACTTTCCTTCGCCCCTTCCGCTTGACAGCTTCTACAGATAGGATTGAAGGGTAGATTGAGTCTAGCTGCATGATCCCCTACTTTCCAATGTCCTGTAAGGGTTGCAGTGATACGTGAAATGTTTGGCCGAGAACATCCTAGCAGGTCATTCGTCCTTTGGATTTTGTATGACGGCCATGTGTTTTTTATTGTAATACATGTAGGTATTTGCTTCCATCTTCTTTCGGCTAAAGCATGATAGTGTGAAGCAATGGATGCTTTTAGTGTGTTCAGTGGGGTGGAGACTGCCACCGCCTCTGCTATGTCTAGTGTCGAGCCTTTTCTTGCTAGCTCATCCGGTATCTCATTGCCCCGTATGTTCCTATGACCGGAAACCCATATCAGGGTAATTTCAAGCCAATGGCTGAGCAGTTTCAGCTCCTCTCTACACTGTAGGACCAGTTTGGATGAAATGTAGTTGGAATCTAAGGCTTTAATAGCTGCTTGACTGTCTGAGAAGATAGCTACTCTTGCACCAACTACCTTGTAGAGTTCTAGGGATTCGCATGCTTCTCTGATTGCTAAAAGTTCTGCCTGGAACACGGTGGCATAATCAGGAAGACGAATTGATTGAGATAGATCGCTTACTTTCATAAGGCAAATAACGAAAGGCTTATGAGCCATTTAAATATATCGGTATACTACTCGATATGTAAGTCCACCAATATACCATTTTCGAGTAAAATTATTATAGTTTTCCGGATTAACAACTCTTCAGTCTTTTCCTTGATTCGCGCTCCGTGAACGAGATAACCAAAAAAGTAATGCTGGTTCGAATAGTGGGAACTCTGATCCTTAAGGGGTTTCCAATAACAGGTGTTATCTATCGCTAACGAGCGATGATTAACGATTTTTTATGACCGGGATTGGATGGTATTGATCTGGACAACGTTTATTTTGAACAAGACGGCGCTACGTGCCACACAAGCATCCGAAAAAGTTTCCGGACCGTGTTGTCTCTAGAAGAGGGGATCACAATTGGACACCGAGGACTTGTGTGTTAACACCTTTTTCTTTGAGTCCACTTGAAAGAAAAGGTCTACTCCAACAGCCCGGGGTCGATTCAAGACCTCAAAGATGGAATTCGTGAGGCTATCGAGGACACAGGGCAAGGCAGCCACTTTTCAATTCGGTTATGGAAAATTTCAAGAAAAGGATATTGCCCTGTAAGCGTGGTCGTGGTGGTCATTTGCCTGATGTTATCTTCCACTATTAACGGCATAAATTCCTCCTTATAATGAAAAAAAAAAAAACCGATCATTTATATTAAAAAATAACATTTTTTTTGAATATCAAAATAACACCTCTTATTGGAAAACCCTATTACTACCCTATTACTTCGACGATAATTGCAAATGTAAGTCACTGTTTTCTAATTTTGTTATGCTACACCTTCAGAAAAATTTAATGTTGCTTTGTAGATATTAAACATTTTTATATTTCGCAATGAAAAATCAAATCCCTCTATTTTCCAAAAATAAGTTCTTTAAAGCACATTTTATCATAAAAAAATAAAAAAAAGTATATAAAATTCGTAAAAAGCCCCGAAAATATTTAACTTTCAAAACTCCATACCAAAATTTTCAGCGTTACATAAAACTCAAATTTTTAAAATAATAGGACTATGAATAAGTTCGTGCGGTTTTACAACAGATGGCGTAACTTGATTATTATTCCATCGATCCACATTTCCAAACATTCATTGGAGAGCTACTGTCGTAAGGCACAAACGTCAGTATAAGTTTTTTATTTGAAGCGTAAACAACAATATTTTTACCACACTTGAAAATGTCGAATTTCGTGCCAAATAATGTGTTTTTGCGGGGAATTCTTCTTCATTATTTTAATATGAAGAAAAAAGCAGCCGAAAGTCATCGTATCTTGGTGGAAGTTTATGGTGAGCATGCTCTATCTGAGCGAACGTGCCAGAAGTGGTTTGCACGCTTTAAAAGTGGTGATTTTGGCTTGGAAGACGAAGAACGCGAGGGTGCGCCGCCAAAGTTCATGGATACCGAATTGGAGGAATTGCTCGATCAAGATCCGGCTCAAACGCAAGAAGAGGTTGCAAAAACTTTGGGAGTTGATCAATCAACCATTTCCAAACGTTTAAAAGCCATGGGAATGATCCGAAAGGTAGGCCATTGGGTGCCGTATGAATTGAAGCCAAGAGACGTTGAACGCCGTTTTATGGCATGCGAACAACTGCTTCAACGGCACAAAAGAAAGGGTTTTTTGCATCGAATTGTGACTGGCGATGAAAAGTGGGTCCATTACGACAATCCAAAACGTCGGGCAACGTATGGATACCCTGGCCATGCTTCAACATCGACGTCGGCGCAGAATATTCATGGCCTGAAGGTTATGCTGTGTATCTGGTGGGACCAGCTGGGTGTTGTGTATTATGAGCTACTGAAACCGAATGAAACGATTACGGGGGATGTCTACCGACGACAATTGATGCGTTTGAGCCGAGCACTGCGAGGAAAACGGCCGCAATACGCCGATAGGCACGACAAAGTTATTTTGCAACATGACAATGCTCGGCCACATGTTGCACAAGTGGTCAAAACATACTTAGAAACGCTCAAATGGGATGTCCTACCCCACCCGCCGTATAGTCCAGACCTTGCGCCATCCGATTACTATCTCTTCCGATCGATGCAACATGGCCTGGCTGACCAGCACTTCCGTAATTACGATGAAGTCAAAAAATGGATCGATTCGTGGATTGCGGCAAAACCGACCGAATTTTTCACAAAGGGAATCCGTGAATTGCCAGAAAGATGGGAAAAAGTAGTAGTAAGCGATGGACAATATTTTGAATATTAAATTTGTAACCATTTTACGTCAATAAAGTTTCAAATTTCGAAAAAAAACCGCACGAACTTATTCATAGTCCTATTACATTTTTTTTAGTTTAGTTTATATTTTACTCAAGCCTATAAAAACAAAAAAAATAAAAATAAAAATAAAAAAAGGGAAGACCATGTCCAAAAAATGGATCATTTGGCCTTACTTTTTTCACCTCCCAGTTACCAGTTGTAGAAGTTGTTTTCAACGGGTCCGAGCTTTTCTCTTAATTATAGAAATTTTCAAGTTTACTGTGTGTTTTCATATAAGTTTTTGTTATTTTAGATTATAGATTCATTTTGAAATATTAGAGAAATAAAATACGAAATCTTAATGGTTTATGGGAAATGTGAATATTTTAGCATCACTTCCTATTTCATATTAAAATGCCACTTACAGAAGTGGGAGAAGTCCAAATTTTCGCTTTTGGTTCCGAATATAAATAATTTCGGTAAATAAGACGTCCAATAGACAAAAGTAGTTGTGTCGTAATTAAAAAAAAATTGGAAAATTGTGCGTATAAAAGTAATCAGCGTGAACAAAAACCCATTTTGCACAACCGTGAAATACGAAAGGTTATCCGCATGGCGCCAAACCGTACAAAAAATGGTCATGATATCAAGGCTGAATGTGACCTTTGACAAAATAAATTTAAACCAGATATGTAAGTATTAGAGATATTTGCATCGTGAGGCA
This sequence comes from Anastrepha ludens, assembly GCF_028408465.1. Lineage (NCBI taxonomy): Eukaryota > Metazoa > Arthropoda > Insecta > Diptera > Tephritidae > Anastrepha > Anastrepha ludens. The sequence continues at coordinate 1,902,930 of NC_071499.1, read as the reverse complement.
CGAAATTTTTGCGGAGAATCGCTGATGGTGTGGGAACAGTGGGAAAAGTAAATTTCCCCTTCCCATTCACACACATATGCATTCTGGGAAAAATGCTGCTTTCCCCGCAATATAATACGGCCTTTAATGCATCTCATCGCACTTTTAGTTGGCTTGCAGGGCAGAGTGTCCCTGTTGGATCACCCTAGTGGTATTCGCAACGAAAATTAAAACACTCAAATATGCATTCATAATGTAAACTGAAACAGTATATGACATTTGGGAGTTATACACTTTAAGGCTTATCGGCAGTTGTTATTTGTGAAAATAAGTAGGTTTTGCTTTTCTGTAAAAATAAGTAGGCTTTGATTGAAATATTTTTGGTATATAAAGGGGAACATTTTTGAAAATAAATTGAAAAACGTAATTTGAAAAGTTGTAAAAATCAGCAAATATTTCGTGTCGTCGTTTCGTTTCAAGCTGGAATATTTTGATGTACTAAAGCTTTATTTTTTTTTTTGTCGTCTCGTCTCAAGTAACAGGATTTGGTTGACATTTCGTCTCCAACAACAGGATTTTGGCTTCCTTACTTACAGCAGGATTGTGATTTCCTTCCTACAGGATTTTGGTTTCTCTGGGCAACAGTGGGGGTGCACTACCTAAGTCTTGTGCTGCCTTGGGAAATAATCCTTGGTTCAGCAGTCCCTATCCAAATATGTAATTTGGAAATTGAAATTTTGTAATGAATGTAAATTAAAAAGTTATTATGAACATTTTACAACAATAGCAACAGGACAAATAAATAGATTATTTTTTTCCAAGGCGCATTCATTAAAGGTGGTGACACTAGACCACCAGCAATGTTTTGTACGTTTGATTGTCAAAACAAAGTATTGGTAAAGTAGAAAACAAAGAATGAGTTCAGCTTATTTCATTCTGTGCTGACAGCTACATGGACACAGCGAAATAAAAAAAAACAGATCAGCTGATTTTCCGACATCACCTTTACTAGATTTGCCTCATTTTATCTATTTTGTATTTTCTATTTCCTAAATCACTTCTTTGTTTTCTACTTCGACCAGACATTCTAATGTACAAAATGTTTTTGTTGGCCTGCCTTTACTCAATTCGCCTGATGAATATTTTCTACAGAAAAACATGTCTCTGAACGTATTGGCTTATGTTATGTTGCTTTGTCGAGGTGCCCCTGCTTTTTCACCCTGGGATATGTTTCCATGCCAATCCCAAAACAGATCACATGCAAGAATTCGAAAACTAAATAGAACGAATCAAAGACTCTCTGTTTTTTTTAAGTAAAATTTTATCACTACAAATCGCTCTGAGCTTTTCGACTTTCAATGATGGAATGACAATCTATAGAGTAGTGAACAACATTTTTCACAAATTTCGATTAATAATATCTGGGTTAGAGGCGTTAAAAGTTGTGTAAGCTAAATGGGTTAACAGGAGTATTTACTTAATTAATTTTCTGAGTTACTGCTTGTGCTCGACCTACTTTGCGCGAACTTTCATCTTTTTAAGCCTCTGCAATCTTCTCGAAGTATTTCTTTTCACTTGCGGACTTTTGCCAGCGTCCGTTTCAATACCTTTTGGTTTTTAAATTATTTTCATTGGATATGAGAAAATCAATGAACGTCTAAACTTTTGCCATTGCAAACTAATAACATTAAGGGTCCACTCCGAGAACACGAAACATACCAGAAAAGGTTAACAATGTACTCAGCCGGCTTAAGGATCCCTGAGCTCGCCCGGCTCTTTTTATTCGCATGTTGACTGGGCCATATATCATGCGCTAGTATCTTGATAAATGTAAAATATGTTTCACTTGTTGTTATTGTTGCAGCTTGTTGTCGCCGTCGTTGTTGGTATTGGTGTAGCAATAACCGGTGAAATGTAGCGTACATGAAATTATTGTACTTGGCGTAGCCTTTTTGCCCCCCTAAAAGAGCGGCAGCCGGGGGCTACCCTGTGCCCAAGAAGGTTTGGCAGCTTGGAATGGTCTACTTATTCGGCCGATGCAGCCAGGCGTGCGTCGTCCAGCTGTTCGCAGGCGTTGTTGTTGTGGCGTTTCGGTGCGGTTTTGGATTCAACGAAGCGACGAAATGAAAACAACTCAAGTGAAAATACAATCATATTTTCATTGTTGCTCAAATGAAAAACACATACATATACATATACGTAAGTAAACGTTTTTCTTAGTTTTTGGCCGCTGGCGAAGCACCGAAATTAAAGTTGTTGCCGGGGCGAGCGAAAGGTTTGAAAATGTGATATGAAATCAAACGGAATACAAACATATGAACGAAACGGGGCGAGTGAACGACTAAACGGCTTCAAAATACAATATAATATTGCACATCGTTGGACATTGCCACATTAAGCGTAAGCATATGAAGGATATCGCCGGGAAACAAAACGAATTTTAGTAGCTGGGTGTGCTTCTGGCGTGGAATGGATTGGAATGGTGTGCAGTGCGGCAGAGTGGAGTGGAGAGGTCGAGTCTCTGACAGGCGACCTGTGCTTGCGGTATACACTCGTAAACGGCTGAGTGGCAGTTTTGATTTCGCAATTGAACTCCATGCTTTCTAGCTGGTAATGTGGATACCAACAGAAATATCAAACGCAATAAAAACAATGAAAAACAAAACAAACCAAAAACTGCCGAAACTGAGACTGGAGTTGAAAGAAAAACTCGGCTACCCACACACATACACACGTCCCGCAGGCGACCAGTGCCAAAGCAGATGTGTGTGTGTGTACACATTTGTGTTCTAAATTGGCGATATGTGAAGCAGGCAATTGGGCGGGAAGGGTATTAAGCACTTTCCCATGCAACATTCGACGCTCGTGACGCTCGTAGATTCTCATTTGTTGGCCGGTTACAGATTCGTGGCAGTCGATTGTTGAAACAGCAGCTGTGCACCGATGGAATTTCCGAAATTTCGTAAAGAAAATTTGATGATTCTCAAGTAAATGGCCGCGAGGTAGAAAAGCAAATAGCATATCACACAAACAACACCAACGATGCCGGCTGTGGCTCTAACGGTATTGGCGGCATAAAAACCGACAAGTGCGAGTAAAGCAACATTGGCATTCATGTGATGTTGTTATCCTTCGGTCGTTATTGAGCAGCCGTGCCAGGCCGCCTGCAGTCGTATGATGGAACGTTTTCACTCACCTCAGTGCCACTGCTTTGCCGGTGAATTAAATTTTCAGTGAAAAGTCCGTTCAAGCATAAAAGATGTAACGTTTGGCTGATATGGCAGTCAGGTACTTTGGTATTTGTATTTAAGAAAAACAGGCATAGAAATGCACATCCTTAACTAAGGCGCGACACAGCACCAAATAGTCTCTATGAGCATAGTAACCCAGTGGCGGAGAGGAGCTGAGGAGGAAATATGGCTGACTGATTCATTTAATTTTCCTTTAACGATTCTGAGAAATTCTTTCCAAGTGCAATTAGTATGTATAAAAGCATACTAATACGCAATTTTTATGTGATAATTCTCAATTTATAGGACTAAAAGGAATTTGGGTTTTAACCTTCGTGTGGCTAATTTGCTTATAATTCTCAATGTTTCTCGTATTAGTTCAATAGGAACCTCTCGCGGTCAGAGATATTTAATGGGAGCTGTAGTAGATATAACGCGAGAGGGCATTAGTACTTCGCTTGATGGATTTTCGCGCTGATGTGGTTACAGAAGTAGGAAGCACGGAAACTATCCTTACAATGGCATGTGGGCTGACTAATTTCGGATCTGTAGATCAAATAATGTTACCAATATCAGAGAGGAGTTGAAAAAAAAACATCTCTTAATATATATATATTTTTTCTTTAACTCCTATTGCAGTATAGAGCCTCAACTACGCCTCTTCGCCAACGAAAACGGTTTTCCGCTATATGGGTATATATCCCTTTCGTTCCACGTAGGATCAAGAGAGTTTGTTTCGGCTTCTGTTTAAAGCCTCCAATTCACTCCTCGACCAGCTTGTTTGGAAGGGGGTTGCCAACATTGTCACCACTTTTTCTTAGCGTGTGCACTATCCACGCCCATTTCGAATTTCAGTCGCCACGTCAAGCTGGTTAGCTTCTCTTAGCAGGTCCGAGTCGTATATTGTACGGGGCCTGAAAATTCGCAGGCAGCGTTTGACAAACGTACCGCAATTCGGTATGAAGACTGAAGTTATTATTTTGCCAGAAAGTCGAGGATGCCAAATGATGAAATATCTTTGCTAATATCTACTTCAGAGCCGTCTTCGGGGGTGACCAAGCAGCCAAGGTAACACAATTTCTCTAAACTTTCAACTGTTGTGCGTCCACTGCAACCGCCTCTGTTGTGACCTCAATGAGATGCAGCGCTTTCATTTTTATTGCGAAGATCTCGAGTCCCGTACCTTCAAGCTTTTCCTGTATGGCTTTACTAAGTAGTTTCAGGTCACAAAGTTTATAAGTTAGTAAGCAGATATCATCCGCGTATGCCAGGCACAAGAGAATTTGATTGATTATCTGCCACTGAATGCCTTTATGCTGATTTTAATTACTGAAAGCAGCGCACATGACGTCTTCGACGACAAGAAGAAACAAAATTGTGGAGAATATGCATCCTTGTTGTACACCGCTCAGCACCTCAAGGGGCAAAAGGCAATCCTTTATGGAGGACATATCAGCTAGTGTCTCTGTAGCTCTCCTTTATCAGAACAATTAGCTTATTTGGGATACCACTTCTTCGCAGGGCAGACCAGATGGCTTCCCTATTGATGCCGTCGGCGGTTTTTTCAAAGTCAATAAAAAGCAAATGCAGCTCAGAATTATACTGAACTTATAAATGCTCATAGATGGATTTCCAGCCGGTTGAGAATTATGCATTCTACGAGGGGTGCCTTTTATATTTCGGGATTAGAGAACAAAAACAAATTTTAATAATCGAAAATCACTTTATTGTTTTTCAAAATATTCTCCATGAAGATCTATACACTTTTGCATGCGTTTGAACCAATTGTCGAAACACTTTTGCCACTCTGAATGAGGTACCTCCAAAACATGCATTCTGAATGCCGCAACCGCTTCTTCAGGTGTCGAAAAACGTTGACCTCTTAGTTTGTTTTTTACGTACGGGAATAAAAAGAAGTCATTCGGTGCCAAGTCAGGACTATATGGCGGATGACCCATTAATTGGATGTTTTGGGTGCTCAAAAATGCAGTTGTTTGAGCCGATGTGTGAGAGCTCGCATTGTCCTGGTGAAGAGTGATCCGTCTTTGGCGATTGGTTTTCCTAATTTCTTGGAAGACAACTGGCAAACAAATGCTTGTGTACCACTCAGAATTTGCTGTTCTGCGTTGTTCTAGTGGTACGGTTGTGACATATCCAGTTTTTCCGAAAAAACAGCCGATTTGGCCCAAACACCCATACAGTCGACTGCTGTTTACTTTCGGGCTCATACGCGTAAATCCATGATTCATCACCTGTCACGATGTCATAGACGTGTTTCGAAGCCCCGCGATCGTATTTTTTGAGCATTTCGACACGAGCCTTTTTTTGAGCGATTGACAAATTGTGTGGGATCCAACGCGAACAAATTTTTTTGACAGTCAAATGTTTATGCAATATTGAATGTATGCTGGTCCCACTAATGCCTAAGATTGTCTTAATCTCACGATAGGTCACATGACGATCTTGCAATATCAGTTCGCGCACAGCATGAATGGTTTTCGGAACAACAACTGATTTTGGACGACCTTCACGAAATTCGTCTTGGAGTGAACTACGACCACGATTAAATTCACCATATCATCGATAACACTGGTCCTTGATGGAGCTTCATCCCCAAAAAATGAATTAAGTTCATCCATGCAATGTTGCTGAGTTAATCCACGTCGAAAGTTGTAAAAAATAATCGCTCGAAAATGTTCACGATTAATTCCATTTTTGGACCGAGATGAATCTTTTAAGTTACTGTAAACAACACAAATAGCCCTGGTATTTCAAAACGTTCTGAGTACGTAAAAGCCAAAAAATTTCAAACTTTGCGATACAGCTGTCGGTTGCCAGATTGCAACACCAGGGTTGCCAAATCCCGACATATAAAAGGCACCCCTCGTATTAGCATGCGAATGTATTGGTGCGTAACTACCATTCGGAGTTTATTAAGAATGCAGGTTCGAATCTAGGTGAAACACCAAAATGAAGGAAAAGTTTTTTCTAATAGCGGTGAGCCCTCGGCAGGCAATGGCGAACCTCCGAGTGTATTTCTGTCACAGATAGGAGGAGGATCTCGGCCAAACACATCCAAAAGGGGTGTACGCGTCAATTGTATATATATATCACCAGTTTTTTCAGCTCGACCGTTGATGTGACATCTTTTATCGCTGTGCCTTGCTCGTTGTACGAACTTCTGCATGGTGCGGTACTGTTGTTCCAGCTGTCTAAACTGTGCCCCATTTGGCCGACTTGCAGTTTGCTCTTTAATTGCTTTTCGATCGCTTATTTTCCGCCTGGTCTCTTCGTTCATCCATGCCTTTTTAGCTGTAGGGATTGGGCCGTGGGTGTTGTCTGCTAGGTTTTTACCATGTTGTAGACAGCCAAGTGACCTTGTGGTAATCCTTATGCTCGAGAAGGTTGTCGTAGATGACCCAATATTATTGGTTATTGGATTAGTCAAATATTTTATTAATAAACTAGATCGAATTGGGGAGGTTATAAGGCAAGCACTGGAGGAAGGGAGTTCGACGTCTTTGTAGATACCCATGTTCAGGGACACCTTCCAGTAATGTGAGGGGTAAATTAACATAAACTACTTTTTCTAGGAGGTTCTTTATTGTCTACTATATAACTCATACAATAAAAATGCCATCCACTTTATGAATGGTTTGGTGGACTTCACTTCCAATTCAAGTTGTACTGAAAACTAAATATTAGGGCCCTACAGTTAAAGGATTTAATATCAGGTAGATGATGTTGAAGGCTGAAAATTTGCAATACAAATACAGCAAAACCGTGAGGCCAGTAGCGTGCTTGCCATTAACAAGTGATAAAATACTATTAGATAAAATTGTGTGGATGTAGTAAGACTGCCCTGCAGGAAAATAAAATTGCTCTTTATGAAGTTAGTAACACGCCAAGTTCAGGTTCCTCCGCTTTTTGAACACCCGTTTTTCGAAATACTCGAAACATACTAAGAGAGTACGCATGCGCATACAGTCAGAAGCTATCTAAACGGTAAAATATCCAAAATCACTGGGTATTCAACGGGCACTCATCTCTGCCAAATTCTACCTACGGTGAGTCACTCCTTTTGGCGACACCACCAAAAAGTTACTTTCGAAGAACAAGGATGAAATTGAAACGAAATATGCTACCGGCTTCAGAGTTCGAGTGAAACTAAAGGAGGATCGTTCCCTGAAAGACTACTTGCATATGGGTAGTTTAATGTATAGGTAACAATTTTGACATTGGATTTTCGGTACCATATTAACTGTTAGCTGGTATTCATTATTATACTTAGTCCTACCATAAATTCTTTTTCAAGTTACGTCCGTTATAGGTAGGAAATTATAATACTTTTTTAATGAGGTTAGTTTATTTAATCGTGTAAATATTAAAGAAAACAATTTTCAAACGATATGGGATGGAGCGGAATTTTGCTGGAAGATCCAACGCTCTCCATTGAAGAGGGTACTGCTCAACTGCTTCACCACGATTTCTAGGACATTCTCCTGGAACACTTTTGCCCAGATTTTAACCTTTTTTCGCAGAAATGATGAGATATAAAACCTTTCAAGACACTTCCTACCAAACAATTACGGAGACTGGATGATGGCCATGCTTAACCCTTGGAATAACATCTTTTGCATTTTGAGAAGCTTTAGCATAGATTTTGTCGCTTTGCTTATTAAAAACTGCTTCAACAGTGAAAATTGTCTCATCTGTGAAAAGAATATTTTCATGGGCGTTGATCGAGTGCCACCGAAGAAGCTGCTTGCATCTTTCGAGTCTTATTTTCTTCTAGCGCGTTGGCAAAATATAACCAGTTAAGCAACGGAAGGCTTCATGTGGAGATCATCTCTAATTAGACTTGACATGGATCTGGTCAATACATTCATTTCCCTGTACATGATTTTCTGCTTTCGAATTCTTTCTCGAACTGTGTTTGTGGCTGCACTGGTTCGAACCACGCGAGGATGACCACTTATTTTTCTGTGTGCCACTTCAGATGTTTGGGAAAAACGACTGATCGTGCGGTAAACAAACATTCTCGAAATACCTATTAAGGTTTTTCAGCAATTCGTAAATCTCAGTTGCACTGCGATTTTCGTTAGCTCTCCACCCCAGTGTTAACAAGCGAAATTTGCCACGAAACTGAGTATAATTTATGAGAAGACAATACATACGAACAAAAGCAAAAATAACGCAACTTTTTTCTACGAATTTGTTCTCGCCGTAAGCATTCTAAAAGTTCTCATAGAATTTGTGGCAAGACTAGGTAGATGATGGCATTATTGTTAGGCAAAAAGAAATCCATTATTTTCTCGGTAGATGGCTATAGTGAACGACATCTTGTAAAGTATAATAAAATTTAGATATAAATAATACCGTTCTTCAAATTTTGACCAACATACTTCAGACAAGCCTATGTAATATATCAATTTTCACACTTGTTTGGGTTCAGCAATGGGTGAGTTTCAACGAAAATGAAAATACGTATTTTTAATTCTAACACCAAATCGGACTTATTGTACGTTTGTGACCTGGCAAACATTAGTGGAGAATGTTTTTGAATTGCAATCGTTTGTAAATCGCACAATAATAGGTGCTTTGAGGCCAGAAAACTGAATAGCGAACGCTGAATTGTACAGAAGGTGCAATCAAGCCACAATTGATGTTGAAATCCGTAACAGGAAGTGGGCATGGATTGGACACACCCTCAGAAATCCAGAGCAAGGATACCAATGATGGCTTTGGAGTGGAACTCGCAAGGTTATAGACGCAGAAGTATACCAAGAGGATACTGGCAACGCAGTTTGCATGACGAAATAGGTCGTAACCAGCTCACCTGGACTCAATTGAGGCAAAACCCCCAACGATAGAAATAAGTGGAAATCATTAACTTTGGCATTACGCGCCACATAATCGTACAGGGTGCAGAGAGATGTCTTATATTCTAATATGGTACAATTAGTTAAACTTTACAAAAAGATTAAGTTTAAATTTCTTGATAATAAATTTCTATATTGCTGAAATTTTTACACAATCGGGCATATTGCAAAACAAGTTCATTCATTGAAGAATCTGTTGAGTTGAGTGAACAAACAAGCGATTATTGAGATATAAGCTCAGATGAGATTGGTCAACTCGTTGCAGTTAATGTTGCCATTGATAAGATTAAAAATAAAAATTAATGAGAAGTAAATTCTTCTATCAGATTATGACTTTAGGCCCAACAATTTCCATCTATTGGCCCATTCGGCCAATCAATCTTATTTTTGTGCATTTTTGTTTTTTTTTATAATGGATTTCGTAGTATGGATTCCAATATTCGAGGCGACTTTTTAGTAAAGCAATATAAAGCGATGCCTGGGGATCTTATTACTGACAGACGGTTTGCGTACCTAGTTTTACATCATCTGAAAACATTAGGTAATGGCAAATTTGAAATGATACGGTAGGGGCTACTGTGACTTCCTTACGGGACACCCGAATAAGCCTCAACTAAAGAGAAAACATAACCGATTTTCACAAATGAGTTCCTGCTTTTAGAAAGCCAGCGAAGACTTTTAGGAGTTTTGCCTTGATGCCATAGTGTTGGAGCTGTATATAAGAACTTTGCATGACTGAATAGCTTTCATTGAATAATGGAATCGAATATTTTAGCTATGGTACATTGGCCAACAACAGGTCTGTAGTAGCAGATATCATTCCAGTTACGCGATTTGTAGATAGGCTCAATCGAGTAGAGTTTCCATGAATCAATCCTAAAGAGATCACAGCAAGCTTTGACACAAGAGTCCAAGAACTCGTATCGTGTCGCGTTAATCGCCGCGACAGGTTTTGCAGAGTGGGTTCCAAGGCTCTATAAGTGAATGTTTTCTGTTCGGGGATGGTTGCTGCACCGGAGGTTTGAAGTGCGCTCGAAGGTTCAATTGCCGAAATAGGACCGGTTGAAAAAAAGGTTTTATATTGTTACTGCATTTATGGTTTTAAGGAATCCGAACGAACCTGGCAGTATCCACTCAATAACTGTCTAACTCGCTTTCTAAGGAGATGTACCAGAACTGAACCGGGATGTTATCACGTAGGTTGAGTCTATTCCTACAGGGTAGTTGCATGCAACAGTCAACACCAAATGTTCAAATACTCCTGCTCACCGTTTGCTTTGTCCTGTCTTTGTGTGTGTGTGTGTGTGTGTGTAGTGTAATACGCGGTGGCATAATGTCGCTCCGTGCTTCGTGCTTATGAATATTCATGATGCACAAAAATACGAGCGAAATAAGCGAAAATGTAGTGAAACGCGAACGTGGCTTAAAAATTCTCCACTTCACATAATCGCAGTATAGCGAAGCCACTCAGCAGGCCCTTGGCGTCATAGGAGTGGGTTAACAGTGGCGTTTGCGAGCTAACTGTCTTAACTCCTACATTGCTGGCTCAACTGGCAGCCAGATATGCTGATGTGTTTGCAATTAATTCCTCTTTTGTACTTGGAAAAATTTTAACACTTCTCCCACCCCTCCTCATGCACTGTATCTCTTTGATAATTCTAGCGCTGTTTACACTTTCACGCAAAAGAAAAGCAAAAGCACAGAGTTGGACCATTCCGGCCCGTTGCGAGGGCGTAGTAGCCAGCGCTCATTGGAGCACCGGCCGGTTGGGTCGTTCATTGTACGGCAATGTGGCATTTTAATGAAGCGCAATATCGGGCAGGATCGCTGGAGTACAATGGCTTTAAAATTAACAAAATTTCGCTACAGTCCTTGCCGTTGCCGTTGACGCCGTTGTCGCTGTTCTTTTCGTGCTTCGGTGGGCTAGTTGCTGCACGGCTGCAGATTGGCCTGGGCAGCGAAGGGGTTGGCGCTTTTTGGTGCTTTTGTATGTCACTGCACCGCTGGCAGCTGGCAATTCCAGCACTAAACCACTTTGGCCTTTTGGCACATTTTGTTGATTAGTTTGTGTGAACGGGCTAACACCTTATCGTAGGTTGCTGCTCCTATCAACTGTGTCTGCGTATGGGTGTGTGACTGCTTGTGCAAATGGAATTTGTGTTTGTTGCCTTTGTGGCATGACGTTGGTTTCTTGGTTGGCCTTCTGCAGTTCCAGTATTTATCTACATATTCTTGAATGTATGAATGTAAACTTTAATTAGCTTTACTTGTGAATATGAGTTTAGAATGTAAATGCAAGTTGGCAAATCTCGTTGTTGCAATGCGGAGACAAAATTCATTTCCTTATTTGCTAAGCGAAGTTTTATTTGGTTTCGGTTGCAAAATTAGATTCCAAGTAGTGAGTGGAAGAATTAAAATAAACACACAAAGAAAGAAAAAAAAAAACGGGAAAACACAGTGCGACTGCAGCTTGTCCTGGCAGTTCAAATAGATTGTAATTGAAATGATAGAAATAATATTTGAATTGAATTTGTGAAGTCGGTGCTTCGCTTTTATTTGCTAGCGAGTGATTATGGACCAAATTAAAAATTTCAAAGATTTTCTAAGCATTTTAATTGCTCAGTAAACAGAAATGGTCTTGGCTACATATTGCAAATTACTCAAAACTATGAGAGAGATCGACCTAACCGGGTTTGTATGGCCATCTGCTCAGGCACAAGACAGGTTAAGTATGCAGGCTGAGCTGTGAAAAGATCTCACACAGACCTCTAGAGTCCATTGTGTTGCCAGTCCTATGTACGAGTATTTGGAGTCGAAGATATTATTTTATGAAATTTTTAATGCACCTCTTCACCAGATGTAACAAGTCGTTCAGCCCTTTGTCAACAATATCCTTCAAGCATGAAAAATATGTTGATCTCGAGTACTGCAAAGAGTAGGGCAGTGGCAAAGTAGCATTCGCTACTCTAGAGAGTGATAAAATAAAGTTTATAGCTTTCGTACTCTAATCCCTTAGCAAAGTTTATGGCAGTTTTGTACGTGGTTGAGTGTTCCCATATCGACTGTATTTCCAGAGCTAGTTCCTCATTCAGTTCCGTTTACAGAAAGGAATGTGATGGTCATATGTGTCACGTGTTCCTATTTTAGCAATCGTATACCTGCATGCTCAGATCTCTCATTTTTTTTATTCCTTTGTGTGCTGGTATCCAGTAAATAGTGAGGCACCCATTTTCGCAGGGTTCATCCATTTTGGATCCGCATTGTTGAACACATTCCGAGTTAGTCCAAGGAGCACAAGATAACTCGTGAAAAAATTCGAGGTTGGTGTGGTGAAATGGGTATACTCAAACAATAAAACCTGTGTATGGCTGTATGATATTCGTAGGCTCGCGCAGTCCACTTCAAAGAGCAATTGAGGCATAAGCGTATAGTTCGATCTGTATCTGCTTAAATAAGACGGAGTGTGATTATGCCTGCTAGGGGCTGAAAAATGAGTACTTCGTAACAAATCGGGGCAGTTTGTCTCCTGCTTCGTAACACTAAACAAGAAGGGCAGGGACAATATCGTTCTTCTACTTTCCAGTAGTCTAAGATGAACTAGAAGCAATCTGGATCTTTGTTCGTTGGCGACGGCGACTATGGTAGGCGAAGAAACAATGAGTTGTATGAGCTCTACGGCGACAAAAACATTGCGCAGCTTATGAAGATCCAGCGGCTGCGTTGGCTTGGCCATGTCGTCCAAACGGATACAAAGACATTGGCTCTGAAAGTATTCGATACGATATCAGCTGATGGTAGCAGGGCCTTCTTCTGCATTGGAAAGATCAGGTGGAGAAGGACTTGGCTTCACGTGGTGTGTTCAAATGGTACCGGTTAGCGCAAGAAAGAAACGACTGGCGCTATTTGTTAAACTCGGCCAAAATCGCTTCAGCGGTTATCGCGCCAATCAAGAAAAGATTCGCCACTTATAGGAATAATAATTAAATAATTTTAAGCGAAGATAGAGTAAACTTGATAACAATTTTTGCACACATATAAAGGGTGATCCAAGGGTGATGCAGACATTTTTTCAACCAATTGGTACTACTAGCATTGGCAAACTTAGTCATGGAGCAACAAAACGGTAAAAACAGGAATTGAAGCCTAGAGATCATTTCTCGCATGAAACAATGGTCCTACTACGAACGAGGTTCCCAAGACGCATTATCTCACGAAACAACGGGGTCAAATGGCAGCCGAGATCTTGCGATTTGACGCCTTTTCTCTAGAGCTACGCGAAAAATATGATTTAGGCCAATGAGCCCGTTGCGATTTCTTAGCGGAAGAACGAATCCATATGAGCTATGAATGATATTTAAGACTAGTCCGAACTTGGCAAAAAGTCATGGAACATTTTGATATGCGCTTCCTATGTTGGCTGAGAAGCCGTGATGGACGTTAAACGGAAGTTGGGTTTCATGAATAAATAAAGAAATACGGTGAAATAAAACAAATCATTTCGACAAATTTTGCTGTGTTTTATTTATGAAAGAAAGTCTGCGATCTCATTGATTCATCCTATACTTAAATATAGTCAAAGGGTGACCGTTCCTTGAGATGTTAACTAGTGATGGTTCGGTTCAGTTCAAGAGTTGTTCTTGGGAATTGTTCTATCGGAAGTATACGAAGGAAGCGTTGATTTTCGTGCCACGAGACAATGAAATGTTTGAGTCTTTCTAATTCCTATGCGTTGTACACCTGTGAATTCTCCACGACTAAATTTCAACGCTCAACGGCTGTTCAAGAACAATGCGAACAAAACGAAAATAATAGTAAATTAACGGGTAGCCCTAATGGGCGACCCAATGTGTGCATATACTATATATATTTTGTGAGCCCAAACACGAAATATTCATATATTCTATATTTGTATGTATCTTTTTATATGGCAGGCCGACAGATGGACGACGAGTCAAGCACACATTTTTGGCGATGTCATTATCTCGAAAGCAATTCCGCAAAAATATTTCATGCATATCATTTGGCGTCGCACCACGATCCACTGCGTTACACACGCGCCCAACTTTCGTTCGCCGACCTCACACGCTCCAACAAAATGTCAGCATTAACGATGCCAATATTGTGACAGTGCGAGTATTGTGCCATTGTCAATGCATTCCTGATGTCCGAGTAATGTGCAAGGGCTGCAAAAAAGGCACCAAGCAGAAAAAACAAAAGCAAAAACAAAACAAATGACACTCCAGTGGTTGCTCTGTCGTTACTGGTGATGATGCGGTTGAGTTGCTGGCATATGAAATTAGCATATTCGGCAGTGAAGGTGAATTAAAATTACAATTGCAAACAGACAGAAATTGGCAAGCCAATGTGCCTGGACTACAAGCAACAAAAACAAATGTGGCATCTGTAAAGAATCAGCGTGCGCAAAGTGAAGCTGCAGGAATGAGGAATGACACCAGGCGAGTGCGGTGAACAAAAGTGAAAATTCGGCATGGACGCAATCGGACTGCAGCTGAATGATGTGACGGGTGCAATGCGTGTGGACCTACGAGGCTGCTATGCAAATATGATGAATGGTTGCTTGAATTTGGGGTCGAACGCAAAACATAACAGTAATATGTAAACAAATAGTTAACAAGAGTTTCGCTACCGATGCTGGGAGTGCAAAATGTGCTTGACCCTTAAAGTAAGAAAATGTGAAAACATCGCCGGTTTAATAGCTAAGTTAAACTAATCGTCAATTGAAATTCTAATTATATTAAATTTTTACTAGTGTCTATGTGGTGGTTGCAGCTACATTCGAAGCAATTAGTTGAACTCGCTTCTGGTTTTTTCGGCATTGTTTGCCAACTCCCACTGACTGAAAGTACGCAGAGGGTTCATATTGCATGGCGAGGTGTTATGGGTACACCGACATATGTGAGTATGTATATGTGTATATAGACTCTCTATTCAAAAAAACCGAACTTTTAATAAGTAAAAGGGATTGTGCGAAATAAAGAGACTTTCAAAAATGACGTTCGATGTCAGCAGTGAATAATTCCTAGGCGGCCCTTTTTTTTGACATCTTTGATATTTGTCAAGTACAGAAATGTACAATTTTAAGCATGGATACTTACACGATAGAACAACGCGTTGCAATTATTGAAACACATTACGAAAATGGTCGAGCTTTGAGACAAAATATCGCAATTCGTCTTTTTTTTGTGGAAATAATCGAGTTGAAAAATTTAAAGAAACTGCTTCTGTCGAGTATAGAAAAAAAACAGGCAGACCAAAAACTATACGCTCTGTTGAGAATGTTGCTGCTGTATCGCTAAGTGTTGCTGGAGAGTCTGCAACATCTACATATCGATGTTTTCAACAATTAGGCATTCATGAATCGACTGTTCAACTGTTTGGTGGATTTACCTGAAGACGTGTGGTGGACATGGTGGGCATTTAAATGATGCCATTTTTCACATATAGATATTAAGAGCCGCCTTTTGAATAACCATAGTGAAACCTAAAAGAATCTATGTAAATTTTTACATGTTTTATTTTAAAGCAACATCCAGAGATGCCTTTTGAATGAGGCTTTATAAGTAGGATAGTAGGGTACAAATAGCCTTCGTTATTGCGTCAATTGTGTTCGCATATTTTGTACTGCAGTGCAAAAATGCGTTTGAAACAAATCGCTTCATTTGACTTTTGTACTAGTAAATCTTTTACTGATGTGTAAAAAATGCTTCGAAAGCAGTAAGTGTTTATCCCTTCAGAAAGTTACAAGTGGGACAAGCAGTTTGAGTCGGGTAAGGCAAGCCTTAGGACGGTGTCCATAGAGTGGAGTATTGCATATGTGAGTATTGCATTTTCACCGACTCCCTGGGTCTTCGCCAGCTACCCGAATCCAAAATATGTGTCACAAAATGCCAAGAGACAAGCAAAAATTGGATATCATTGGTTGAGAGTTGTAAACAAATTTTTGATAAAGTGGCAAATATGTCATTCCCAATATTCACCTAATTTTTACACCCTGAGAAGTTAACTACTCATAAAACAACATTCGGAAAAAAGAAAGTGAAATGAAGCATATGAAGATAGCTCATTTGATAGTGTTAAAAATCGAAGCGAAAGGCGAATTGGTTGGTTAATAAAAAAATATCAACTAAACACGAAATATCAATTAATGCAGTTCAGCTCGGTTTTTTTAGAATAGAGGTTGTACTCTCCCACATTGCAAGGACTAGCAGTAGATAAATACCTATTTGGTCATTGCCTTGTCCTTATAAAGCGTTTGATGCAATTTACAGTTGCCGCTCCATTCTCCACTGTAGCCAGCCCATTCTGCGCACCACCACCGGGATTGGCCTGTTGTGTCCTTATGAGTGCCCAACCCCCGAAACAGTTAATGTCTCGCAAAAAACTGTAAAGTTGTTCATGTGTGCAATATGTTAATAAATAAATGAAGGAATCAGGTAGTTCGGCACAGGAAGTTGACGTTGAAAGGCAATCACTCTAGTCTATTTATGTTGGACGGGTGCTGTTGCAAATCCCAGCAGCTCAACCAACACATATTGGTAATTAAATGTTCTCGCAATAGACTGGCTGGCTGGTCATGGCGTTTCGGGTGTATCATTCAGAAAATCTGATTTATTATGATTTTCCTGCTCGCGCCATACTAAATGGCTAGCATCCGTTCGCAGGGTGGAAAGCAGCCCTTTTTATACATATTAGCTTTGTTGTTAGTGTGTTTTTTGCTTTACACGTGTCTGTTTGCTTGTTTAGATGTTTGCTGGGGGTGTTTGTTGTCGCTATTGTTGGAGTGGCGCTGCATTTGAAATTCGCCATTTCCGTTTTGCACCCTAATGAACCCATTTGTTTAGGCTAATTTGCACAAATAATTTAATCTTCCGATTCATATTTTCCTAGCTGGAATACAGATGGATGCGAATTTTTAAATGAATTACGTTTGTGAGATATTTTGATAGGTGAGAGAATAAAATGAAGCAAATCCTTTTTTGAAGGACTCTGTGGGTGATTTATTTTTTGCGAATTAAACGAAAGTAAAGAAAACAAATTGGCAACTGATTCAACTTTCGATTTATTGACACAATCGGCAACCATTTGAGTGCAAATTAAGAGAAGCCGAATGCCTGCTGCATTTATTGTAAAAATGTGGCTAAATTTTGTTTTTATTGCGACTAAGTCATAAATGTTTAAAATGCCTATTAAGCAACTTAAATATGACAACATTACACAATTTTCATTCTACGTAAAATAAATTTTCATTCTACATAAAAAAATGTGAGATTGCTAGGTTTACTGCGTCTGAGCCTTCGCATTAATACGTCGGTTTCAACAAAATTATGTGCTTTTTCATTCACGTGGTTTATCGATCTTTCTTTATGTGCTACTGCAATCTTTGCGATTTCAGTGTTGGCGGAGCTTATTTTAAGGTCGCGCTCAATGTCGGAACTTCTGCAATAACATTGTGCCTTGACAATGCACCTACGGACGCATTATATGCTCGCTGAAAAAGATATTTTGTTAACTATGAAGAAATCAATTAAGTCAGGCATCTTGTGACCGCATCACATTTAGCAAGTGGCCTTTTCTCTTCTTTTCGTTGAAGTTAGCCTCGATCCCCAGTGTACGTGTTTAGCGTTATAGTCGCCACCTATGATGAATCTTTTTTTATATATTTTTTATATTTTCAATAGTTTATAATATAGCTCACATTTGATCTGATGCCCTGCCGATAAGTGAAAGGGGGTTTAATCTGCTGTAAATTGGAAGTCATCATCAGAAACTTTTTCTTCTTCGAAGTGCTTGATGCAGCTTTTTATTATTATTGCACTACCACCTCGGGCACAATTGCTTGGTTGAATCACGTGATAGGTTTCATGGTTTTTAATTTTTATGTTTGATTGCGTGGGCATCACAAAGAGAAGTAATGTGCAACTTGGTGGCTGATCAATAGAAATGAAGCCTTTCACCTCTTATTTCCAATCCCTTTATATCGCCTTCCAGTGGTGGTGCTGTTAACCTATCAAAGAGATCAAGTAACATTCTGTACATGATATAGATGAAACCTTGGATTAAGTGATAGGAACGAAATATATAAGGTGAAATTGCCGAAAGGGGGCTGGCCTTTAGGTTGATACTCTAATGTCAGTTTAAAAAAACCCCGCCCCGACACATCAACAACAGCCTCGGATGACAATTCAATCATAGATGTGCGCTCATACAGGGATGCATGCCGCGACACATATCTTGACCTAGTGATTTCTAAATAACGTCAGCGTATATCTAAAGTAAATGAGAGTAAAGGTCATAGAAAGATAAAGTGGAATAGCCATGAAATGCACAGCAATGAAATTACGAAAAAGAAATACAGAGAATCTTTGGAAACAAATATAAATAATATTGTTAACAAGCCAAAAGAAAGAAGCGGAGTAAGTATCGATGAACACTGGAACGAACTAAAAAATCTTACTATTAACACTGCAAAAAACATAATCGGTGAAAGGAGATCGGAAACAAATGAATGGTACGTTGAAGATTGCCGCAAAGCAAATAATATAAAGCAGCAAGCGAGAAAAGCATATGTCGAAAGATGTTCGAGAGCAAACTTTCTCGAATACCAAAATAAGAGAAAAGAAGCCAAAAAAATAATAAGGACAAAGAAAAAAATTTATATGAAATAACAGATTGAATAAATTAAAAGAGATTTCGCCAACACAAATGCCAGATTCATGTACCAAAATATAAAAAGACAGACAAAAGTTTTCCAACCAAGAACCAACGTTTGTAAGGACAAGATTGGAAATATTTTAGTGACAAGCAACAAGTAATAGAAATGTTGAAACAACATTTCACTGAACTCCTCAACGAAAGTCATCGGAATGATAATGATAATAACAGTGAAAGAGAGGAGATCCATACAGCTAAAATATTGATTGACAGACCTAGCATAATTAAAGTAACCACAGCAATAAATAAATTAAAAAACAATAAAACAGCTGGTGAAGACGGAATCCCAACAGAGCTCGTAAAATATGGAGGCAAGCCTTGCACAAGCAAATACACTATCTTGTAAAAACCATTTGGGAAAATAATAAAATACCAAATGAATGGCTAACAAGTGTAATAGTGCCAATACATAAGAGGGGCAAGAAGACTGAATGTCGAAATTATCGAGGAATATCGCTATTGAACGTTGGTTTTCAAAGTGTTCACAAATATTGCGTACGAGCGTATCAAAGTTTATGCCGATGAAATAATAGATGCATACCAGTGTGGCTTTAGAAGCAATCGATCAACAATTGATCAAGGTTTCCTGGTAAACCAAACTTTTGAAACATTTTTCGAGCATATCATTGAAATATTTTGCCTATTTATTGATTTTAAACAAGCGTTTGATAGTCTAGACAGAAAGCAAATCAAACACTGTTTACAAAAACTTGGCGTTCCGTTGAAACTGATTGAACTGGTTCTTTGCACGCTGAAGAATACTACTAGCAAGGTGCTAGTACAAGGCGAAATGTCTGAACCCTTCCAGGTCCTGTCTGGTGTTAAACAAGGAGACGCTTTGTCCGTTCTGATTTTCAATCTTATGTTGCACACAGTTGTAAAAGGAATTAACTTGTCCGGAACAATATTTCACAAAGACGTTCTCATCATGGCAAAAAACAAAAACATACTAATTCGCATATGCAAGCTGCTAGAAACAAAAGCAAAAATTATAGAGCTGAATATCAACGCCGAAAAAACTAAGTTTATGCTTCGCCCAGCACGTAATATGGATGCCAACAATCTAGCCATAGATGATTTTGTTTTTAAAAGTGTAAATGAATTCAAATACTTAGGATTCGTTCTATCAGCGAGTAAAGACACATCAATTGCAATAGATGAAATAATTAAATCTGCTAATAAGACGTACTATGCAAATATAAAATTGTTCAGATCAAAGGTTTTATCACGAATGCAGAAAATCAAGATGTATAAAACTTTGATAGGTCCGGTTCTTACTCATGGTGCTGAAATCTGGACACTGAAAGCTAATGATATAAACCAGCTATTGCGATTTGGAAGATTCATAATGAGAAAAATCTATAGTCCTATTCGGCTTGAAAATGTCTACGTGACATCGCATCCGTTATAACAATGAAATTGAAAACCTTATTGGTGATGAAAATGTAATACGCTTTATTAAAGCGCAGCGGAATCCAAAAAAGGGTGTTTACTTTGCGTCCAATTGGAGGAAGAAAGAGAGGCCGACCAAGAAAGAGATGGCTTGATGACGTAGAAGCAGACTTAGAAGCGATGAACGTTCGTATTTGAAGAAATGAGGCAAGAGAGAGACTGAATGGGAGGAGGATTGTTGATGAAGCTATGGCCCACCACAGAATGTGAAGCTAAGAGAGAGAGAGAGAGAGAGGGAGAGAGGGAGAGAGAGAGAGATTGCGTTGTGAACTACGTTTCAGATATCATACAGACTTCAACATTTTCTGAATTGATTTTGATCCCCAATTCATTTTTGTTGACATTTAGATTCTTTCAGGTTTCATTCTTTTTATTCAAATACGGCTTTTAGCAATTTACATGAACAATTTGCATAATTTAAGTGTCCAATCTGCATGTAGAATTCGCCAAACAGTCGATTGATGAATGTTTAATTATTGAGAAAGTTGAGATGTCGAAGTTGAAAGTTGTTCAGCAAGACTTTGCGCTACAGCAGCAACATTCTCAAGAGAACGTCCAGTTCTTTCAGTTTTGTTCAGTCTACCAGTCTTTTTTCTATCCTCGACAGAACCAGTTTCCTGAAATTTTTTCATTAACCTTCGATCTGCGGACACATTCGGACGTTTATTTCCACCAAAAAATCACGAATTTTGCGATTTGAGGTTCTTAAAGATCGACCATTTCCATAATAAGTTTCAATTAATTTAACGCCTTGTTTTTCAGGTAAAATTCTACATCTGTTTACTTAGAAAATATCAAAGATGACATAGCAAAGGTACCGTCTAGGAATTATTCACTGCTGACATCTAGGCACCACTTTTCAAAGACCCTTTATTAGTTTAGGGAACTACATAAATGCCAAAAATCAGCCGCTGTGCGCTGTTGGGTTTTATTTTATAGAAAACAAAAACAAAGAAGGTGTTGGTGCAAGAAACTCCACTTTAGTAATGCGTCTGTTGCAACCATAAAAATCAACCAAAATGATTCTCTGGCTTTTTGCTCTAGAATTATAGAGAAACATAAAAGTTATTAATTATTTGTTTGGAATTTCATAAAGAGATAGCCTGACAAGGACGGAGGTATTACTTTTGGAAGGTTAAGAGAACTCTAAACATTTGAGCTTTGGTGTTAACCCTTCTGCTTCTAACGGCGAATTTGCACTAATGCTGGCTTCTTTGTCATCAGAAAATGAAAGGTTTTGTGGGCTATATGGTCCCAGATCATCCCTGTTGAGTTCCAGACAAAAATCTTAATGCTTATACTAGTAGTATGTAAATGTGTAGGTATGTATCGATGCATGTATGAATGCACCTTCGTATAGAATTGTTTCAAAGTCATTTATGTTGAAATCTGCTTGGCTTTGTGTATTAAAAGACGAATTAAAAATAAAGTAATCATCAGAAACCTTCACTCGGTGTTATTAACAAAATTGAATAAAAAAGCGGTGAGTGATTTTTTGCTGGGCACAGGGAGCGTGGAACGTAAATGGCGACGAGTTAATAACCTGCACAGCTTTGATTGCAAGCACAGCGCATTAAATTCTGACAAAGTCAGTTGCCTCGAGTAGGTAATTGAGTGCTCACATAAATTGTCACATTACACACTCACACACACACGCACACTAATGCACAAACCTTCAGATAGTAATGAAAACGAGTACACACCGTTATAACAGAGGCAATGTGTCATGGAATTCTCGCCGGTAAGCCCGTGTTGCACATTAAAGCAACTGGAAATACGCTGGCACACACACACACATACAACTCATACACACTTAAGGGAGGGATGATGGGCCGTGATCGCGGAGGAAAGTGTCAACACAAACAAGCATTTTATCCCCAACAGTTAATTGATTTTTTAATGACTTCTCGCATGCAGCACATACCCGCACTGTGGCTGTGGCATCAACAGAAAAGGCAACAGCAGCAGTAAGCACAACAGTAACGACATCGTTGGCGCTGAGCAGAAATAGCTGCCGCGGTCGCAACACCAACAACAGCAGCAACAGCAACAGTTGGTGTTGGGGCTGGTAGTGGAAATGTCGCTGACAATTGGTTTGGTGTCACAAATAGCTTGCGCCAGGCAGTCAGTCAGTTCCGCCAGTTAGGCAGCCAGGCATATTCAGTGAGAAACATTAAATGTCTGCAGCGTCGCTGTTGCGTGACTTTGACAATATGTTGCATGGCTGTGGCAGAGGCTGTGGTATTGGTGGCAGACCTGCTGCTATGTGTAATAAGGTGGTGCTGGTTAAAGTTTTAATGACGGATCGGTTTTCATTTTGCCGTCGCTTTGCTACTGCCTGTCCATATGTCAACTTAATGCGCGCAATGTATTGACGCCTTTGGCACAACTACGGCAGCGGCTAATGCCGCACGCGTTTTGTGTCTGTCGGCACTTAAACTTTGCTGTATAACCACGACGCCACGGCCCAGTTGCTTGCAATACATCGTAGCTAGTACCGCTAATACACTTTTATAAAATAATATGAATATTGATTTTCAGAAGGTTTCCTGTCGGCAGCCAAAAATTCTAGGTGATTTGCTTTCTTAATCTTACAGACGAAACGAAATCTTTTTAACGACATCTTACCAACGATGTGCATGTCCCGTTCAAATGCGCGTAGGTGATTATAGGAGGGAAACTAATCCCTGGAAACCCCAATGCACCTTCTTCTTGAATGCACCGCTATAGCGGAGAGCAGGTTGAAACATCTCGGCAATTTGCAGCCAAAAGAAAGACAAATGGGCTCAGCCCAACCCGACTCTATCATAAGTTTAATAGGGAACTGGGTCTGGATGAGGTGCTGTGTTGAGTAGAGGGCACGAAAGGCCATGACGTCGAAGTGTAAATGGAGAAGGCGAGGGAGACGTAGGGAACATGTGAGTAGGAGAAAGGGAGAGATCAATTTTTAACCCCATTTTATTTATTTTCGTATAGACATTCAGAGCAAATGAACGATCATTCAATTGGTACCGCTGTTCGTCCCATTCTATCATTCTCTTGGGCACCAAACGCTACAGAACCTCGCTGAAAATTACAGCAACCAGCTGAAATAGAAGGCAGGCTCTTGCTAAACTGAAATTATCCTATCTGTTAAAAAAAGTTATCAAAGTATTGGCATATTGCAAAATTAATAAAGCGTACTTTAAAGCATCAGCGTAATACCGGTGGACCCGGGACAGCAGAAGCCATGAAAGACACGGAACATGCATCTGCCCAGCGAGTAAATATACGTGTGTGTGTAATTCCAAGTGTGGGTGTGTTCAGTGAGTTGAATGGGACAGTTAAAGTAAACGGCAATGAACAGAAAAATGCAAAATGGGGGGTGGTAGAAGAGGTACGCGCCTAGAAGGAAGAAGTAATGATGCGCAAAGCTATTAAGCAGCTGTTGAAGCGCCTACAAAAACAACTACATGCATATAACAAAAACAAGTATACACTTGTATACAGTGGCGGCAGATTCTCGGACACAACAGATACAGACTTTGAATGGCATTCAACGGATATGCGCAAATACACGTTACGGAGCACTGAAAGTTGTTTGACCGATGCCGCATCGAAACTCATCGCCGCCAACAAACTAATTTGCCGGAATTCAATGAAATTGAGTGCAAAAACGTTTACGCACACACACACACACGCACAACACATGCCATGTACTCATTCAACATGGATGGTGCGCTTGCTATCTATTGTGCCAGCGATTGTTGTTGGTGGTGTTGCACTTTTTTCCTGTAATGTTCCAACTTTTTCGTAGAGTTTGCAAGTGAGTGGGTGCCGGCAACGTGTTGCCGATGTTGAAACTTTGTCGCCAATACACTTTATTTTATCCACAGCACCAGTCCCCCACCGCGACATCTAGGCCTCCATCCCCCTTTCTACGCCCTCTTCTGGCGGCGTCGTTAACATCACCAGCCAATATCAACATTCCGCCCCTTGGACCGCACGAAACGGCTACTTTGTGCTGTATGGGATTCGATAGGCGTTGGCTACCAGCTTTGTATGCGAGTACGTGTATGTGTGTGTGTGTTGGTGATGCTTTGAGTGTGCGTGTGCTTGTTTTGGCCCTGCATGTGTGGCTGCCTGTTTGTCCTTTGAAGCTTCGATGCGCTAAGGTGTCGACACTGTGGTAATGCCTGCTGTTGATGTTGTCGTTGCTGTGGTGTGAAAGGACAACAAACGCTTTTAATTAATTTCTTTGGGTTCATTAAAGAAGCGACAACGAACGCAATCATTTGGTGAACTTAAAGTAAAAGGTGTGAATGACATTTTATTACTTAAAGATTTCTGGATTTTGTTGCATTTCGAACTCGTCGCTGACATTTACAGATCTTACCGGTACTCTGATCGCGCTTTCTTCGATACTCTAAGCATTTCTTGTTGAAATGGTAATTTTTTTCAACATATAAAATTTGTCATATATTTTTTTCTTATATCAGACTGATATCGGTTTGTCTCTTTTGCTGTAAGAATTTTCCCAATATTTTAAAGTTGATTTATCTCTTAAGCTCATCAGGTTCTGGTACTAACCGCGTACAGGGTGTTCCATGGCAGAATTAGGAATTAGAAGCTACGAGTAAATTAAAAGCGAATTAAAGTGTATTTCAATAATTATTACAAAGACGACAAGAGCCGATTTGAATTTTTTTAAATTATTTACAGTCTTAGAATCTGGCCTCCTACTCCATGCCACTTGCTGGGTAAGTGATGCCAGGATGTCATTAATCTCGCGATCGATATTTTCTTTAAGTGCGGAGATGACCGATGGATGTGTTTCATAGTCTTTACTATTGGAGTATCTCCACAGAAAAAAGTCTATAGCAGTACCATCAGGCGACCTGGGTGGTCAGGGTATGTCACCGAAACGGGTTATCAGGTTGTTAGGGAAGAAATCACGCTAAAATCTTCACTTAAGGTGTCTCGTAAACGTTGTAATATTAAATAAATCTACGACGAGTAGTTGCACACGCATCACGGCCTTGAAATACGCTTCGATTTCGAACGCACGTCGTTCACCGGTTTACTGTGACATTGCCAAAACATAACCCGCACGAATACCGAAGCTAACATGGTCCTCTCCCCGCTCATAAGCCCAGCGGTTATGAAGAAATTTAAAACCCAATGTGGCCACCCAACACTCTGTAATTGGCGCGTACACCCTCTTTGGGTGTTTGGCCGAGCTCCTCTCCCCATTTGTGGCGTACATCCTGATGTTGCTCCACCAATCGGATCTACAGCTTTAAGCCGAACGGCAGATATTTTGTAGGAGGAGTCACACTCTCTAGTGTGAGTGCGAAGTGGGAGCATGATTCTTTATAATACAAACGGTTTCCATGGATATTGACGTCGCTGTTCGAATCAAAGATTGCTGGAGACTTTCCACTTTTCTGTGAGCTCTTCGACAAGCCATGCTCTTCACTTCTGACCACAAACTATTGTCCAATGGATTCAGATCGGGATTTCCAGACGGCCAATCTTTTGCCACCATGAACCCAGGAACTGCTTAACTGCTTCACCACGTCCTCTAAGACATCCTATTGGTACACTTTTGCTCCGCTGAGGCCACAGTTTGACGATCCGGAGGCTATTTCAAAATGGATCTTCCAGCGTTGCTTATATTTGCATGCTACATGCTATCTACTTTAAATCTTAATAGAGGTCGGTCTCCATCTGATATCGCTAGTGACCAAAAGGTCTGTGTGTGGCTTAAGATCAGCCGGGTTAACTTAACTTAAACCTCGCCCTTACAGAACATTTGCAGTTGAGCAGTTAGTTCAGGTTTATATCAGGCAGCAGATATTTTTGAAAATGGTCACACAGGCAGCTAAGGCAGGCAATAATATTACCTAGAGAGTATCGCCGTCGCTCCTGCATAAGTGGATTTGACAGAGCAGAAAAATGTTTCCGCTTTTATTTATATTTTTTTCTTATTTCTGAGAAGAGTCTACTTCAATTTGGAAATCTATTTATTTATTTATTTGTATGATAGTATTTACCAATATTTTATTTTATATTGAGCAAAAAGTCAATAATAAAATTAATAGATCGCATTATTATTTTCGACGGCGGTTGCCATAGCGGAATGGGCTTGTGCATGATTGCCCATTCCGTAGAGATCTTGTTCGAAACCCTCTGAAACGCTAATGATCAAAAAGGTTTTTTCTTGCAATGGTAAACCTCCGATTGTATTTCGACCCTGAAAATAGCTCCTCATAAAAACGATCTGCTGTCCGGAGGAAACCTAAAATTGTAAGTCCCTCTATTTGTTGGACGGCATCGGTGGTCTAGCGTAAGTGCACTAGCCTGCCATCCCAGAGGATGTGTGTTGAAATCCCACGTAAAGCACGTAAATTTACTTACTTTCCCTCTTTCTAAAAAAAAAACAAAATTGTAATATTAATAATAATAATAATAATAATTCTCATTCCTCAACCCCAAAAAAACTAACTTATCTTTACCAAATTTACTCCCGCATTGTGGCTGCTAAAACAAAAGAAAAAAAACAGACAGTTACAAAATGCATCAGTGGCACCAGCAAGAGGAAGTGGGCAATCGCGATAATAGCGCAGGCACACCAAATTTAGCGAAGTCCTCAACCATCTGTGCGATCCTTCTGTCAGAAAAACGTGACACACAGATGGCGCTCAAAGCAGTAAGAAGACATTGTTCCTAAGTAGCGTCAAGTGGGCATTCCCACTACTTAGGACTGGCAGAGGCAGGCTAATCACCTACCCTGTCAGAAATCCAAATAGATTAACGAAATCAACGCAAGGCTGAGTCTTGTCGAGGCCCTATGCTCCCGAGAGGAGTGAATGAGGAAAGAAAACAAATTTTATTAAACCAAATATGTACCATTTTGGTTGACCACCTTTTGCAATCTTTCTTCTAGAGATATTATTCATTAGTGTAAAACTTTTGTGATTTCTCGGCGAAAAAATGCGACAAGTAATTTTCACAGGCTTCTCTTGAAGCCAACTTTACTCCATTAAGGGAGTTCTGCTTTGACCGAAACAAATGGTAGTCCGATGGTGCAAGGTCAGGGCTATATCGTGGATTCATCAAAACTTCCCAGCCAAGCTCTCCCAGTTTTTGCCGAGTCATCAAATATGTGTGTGGCCTAGCGTTGTCCTGATGGAAGACGACGCCCATTCTGCTGATCAATTCTAGCCGTTTTATTTCGATTGCTCGCTTCAATCTCATCAGTTATTGACAGTAAAGTGTAGAATCAATCGTTCGCGCAGGCTGGAGCAGCTCATAGTGGATGATTCATTCCCAATCCCACCAAACACACAGCATAACCTTTTGAGGCGTCAAACCTGGCTTTGCGACCATTTGTTGAGCTTCACCACCCTTGCACCATGATATTTTTCGCCCATTATTGTCGGATTTGATCCACTTTTCGTCTCCTGTTACCATTCGCTTCAGAAATGGTTCGATTTCATTTCGTTTCAGTAAAGAATCGCAGATGTTAATTCGGTCCATTAATTTTTTTACAGACAATTCATGTGGTACCCAAACATCGAGCATCTTTTTGTAACCAGCCTTTTTTAAATAGTTCAAAACTGTTTGATGATGAATGTTCAGTGCCTTGGCGATGTCATAGCAGCTTATGTGATGGTTCTGGTCAATCTTTTCCATAATTTCATCGACTTTTTCAACGATAGGTCGACCGGTGCGAGATGCATCTTTCACATCGAAATTTCCAGAACGGAAGCGAGCGAACTATTGTTGTGCTACACGAACTGAAACAGCATCGTCTCCGTAAACTTCACAAATTTCATTGGTGGCTTGCGTTGCATTCTTCCCTTTTTTATACAAAAATTTCAAAATATAGCGAATTTCTTCATTATTTTCACTCATTTTTGAACAGCTGTAACTTTTTTTCCACTTCTCCGAATTTAATTTTTTTTGGGTGAAATGAAGCTTAAAATTTCACCTTTCTAACACCTTATGATATGACACAATGTGATTGGTAGCATTGGAGATAGATGACTCCAACGACATCTATTGACAAAATACGAAAAGACTTTTTCGACTACCCAATATATGCGTTGAAGGGGATATTAATAAATTTCAGGCTTGCTTCTCTTTCTGCTTTGAAAGAAATATTGCCCTTTCCTTATGCCTCCCATAACATTTTATTTTATAAATTTTTGATACGTATGCACACATACATACAAGCTTATATAAGCACCTGTGAATGTGTGTAAGCAGTTAGTTTTATTTGCGACATTTGCATTACATTTATCTGCACATGATTTTTATGCTAACTTCTGCTTATTTAATTAGAAGGCAATCGTTGGACCAGCTTTCCTCCTGAGATTATTTGAAAGCTACCATTTACCATTTAGAGGAAAACCCTTGAAATGCTTTGATAACCTCAGTCAATGGCAAAATTAATTTAAAACTGTAGCAAAAAGGTTTCTGAGGCTTCGTCAACAAGAAATTTTAGAAGTTGAATTACCTAAACATAAAAGTGGGTGGAGAGAGGGGGTGGCGTACGTTAGCAGGCAAAATACATCTACAAGAACAAATATGTCGGCAAGCTACAAGTAGCAGAAGTGGAATTTTTGAGGGTAATTAAAAGTTAGACGAAAATTAGATGAAATGTGTTTTGGCTGGCTGATAAAAGAACAGATTCCTAGATTCCTTGGGGTTCGCTGCGAGGAGTCCGAAGGCCTGCTTGACAAATGACAAAGCAGACGAAACTAACGTGCCATTCAGATAATTATTGTGCGTGTGTGGGTAGCAGAGAATGCAAGGCAAGTGCATGCTGTGATTCCCTCTCTCTCTATATATAGGTATGTGTGCGTGTGTGTGAATATTTGTTACAGTTTTTCGCATATTAGGCTATAAGTGAAATAGTTTTTGCACATTTGCGCATTGTTGAGAGGCAGTTAGACCATTTGCAACAGATTAAATGCATACACACACACATACACACATTCATACTTGTACGGTGGGGGAGCTGTGCAGTGGTCTGGCCGTTTTGGTATTCTAACATTTGTTATTTGCAACGAAATGCATTTTAATGGCATATTTGCGCAACCTTTGCTCGTCCCTCTTGGCCCATCCGCCGCTTCTTTCGGCGCAAACTGTTGCTTTGAGACTCATTCTTTGAATTGTAAATGAGTGCCGGTGTTCATACATATATGGCCTGGCATGTTTGCACATACATACATATATATGCACTTGTATACCTTCGCACACAAGCATGTGCATGTATGTATGTATGTAAATGACACATTGCCTCCGGAATGCCGAGAAGTTACAAGAATGTGGAGATTCGGCAAAAGCGACAATGACAATAGAGAAGCATTTTGTGGGGATTCTGTTTTCTTTTTAGCAGAAAATCTCAACTGGACTTCTCGTTCTTCCTGGCATTTTTGAGGCTCTTTGTAGTTGGATCAGCGTAGAGAATCTAAGGCCAGAGAGTTTTCTTTTTCACTTTATTTTAAATATTTAGTTAAAAGCCAAATAAATGCAGCTGGCTGTGCCTTGCCGGCAGGTGGTAAATGCATTTTGTGCATGTGTGTGTGCGCAGCCGTATGTAATGTGTCATCAGTAACCAGTTTTGTGGCTGCTTTGTACATATTAAAAAGTGGCAACAGCCAGATAAACTGGAATTTTCTAGAGGTTTGCCAGTGCTTGTTGGCATTAAGTTGAAAGACAAGAAAATTTGCGAAAGAAGAGAAACTAGTTCGTGTCACATGACGCACGCGGCAGCGCCAACGTCTGCTGCAACATCTACCGACGCTGGTAATTCAACTTCGAGCTGCGAACTCTGCATTTATAATCTTGGATTTCTTTAGGCATGGACTTTCATTTGCACACCTACACATGCACATACGCACACCCACACATTTGGTTAAATTAAAATTTGAAAGAGAAATTCAGGATTCTCTTGTCAGTGGCGCTGCGACAGCATGTTGCATGTGCGGCTCCTGCATTTCGGCGCATTTTAAATGTCATCAAATGCCAGTCAAATGCAAACGTTGCAAAACTTTTTCCAGAACTCTTTCTTATTACGCCACATTTTAGTCAGCAAACGCAGCAGTCAGCCGGACGGCCGAAACGAACGCTTCTTTTTTATTTTATTTTTTTGATTTTGTACTGTTTTTGTTGTTGTTGGCACGGTTGCTTCTTGTATTGTTTTGCTGCGTAAAGTTTAGTTATTTCATACTTCAATCTTGGCGTTCTTCGTGCAAAGTTTTGCTTTTATGATATCTTAATAGGAGATTTCCGCTGCTAACCCCCGCCCACTCACCTGCTTTCGCGTGCTGCTTGCTGGTTTGCGGCGAGCATCATGTTGCTGCTGCAGCTGTGATTATTATCCTCTGCTTGCCGGAAAACATATGCCTCGCCGCAAGAGCTTGTGTATATGTTGTTGTTTTTGTGTAGTAGATACTCGCCAACTTATTTGTAATTCCAAAGGATTCTTTCGTACTTGCTGCCACTTCTGCAGCTTCTAAATAAATAAGAATTCATACGCCAAGGTTGTGGTGTCTTGTATTCTCTTCATTTAAACAGCAGGTATGTAAATGAGTTACATACACATGTGCGTATGTGTGTATGTGTGTACGTGTAAATATTGTATGGACTTTTTTGTTCGGCTTTTAGCCTTGGCAAAAACTTTTTGTGACATCTGCTAAAGTTTTTAAAGAGCCAAGACTCAAGTAGCACACACCGACCGCAAAGGGTGAGGGGCGTACAGAGGTAGTGGGTAAAAGTAGCTACTTAATGCAAGAAATGAAATGACGAAACCAAAACAGTAAAAGGCTCAAAAGACGCGCGGAGTGTGCGTAAGTGGCTAGAAGGGGACCGGAAAGGACAACCAGCGCTGAGGTATAGGCGTGGGAGATTTCGAAGGAACGCGGTGGTGAAGTGGAGTGACTGGTGCGAGTAATTGGTTTGTCATAACTTACATCATTTTCAGCACTTCCTCACTCCCACCCATCAAGGCTATGGATCTCTGTATGCTTGTGGAGGCGATGCCAGTTGAACGAGAGTTCATCTCTGATTTAGCACAGAGCGAAAATAATCTGCTCAGATTTTTATTTCATCTAAGCTACGACTCGCTCGACTCTTTGACGACACATCAACTCACATAATCCATTTCTCATTCCCTCTAAATTACCCAAAAGTTTTTCGTACTTCATTCAGCATTAAATATGTTGTGGCTTGTGTTGTAGCTGTCGCTCAGTATGGTTGCAGTATTCCAAAATTGTTGCGTGTCATCTACTTGTGGAGTTGCGGTCTGTAATCGTACGATTTGTGTCATCTGCTTTCGAAGGCATGTACAAACATATATACCCGCATACATACAAAAATATAGATGTATGAGTACATAATGGGTTCCGTGACTGTTTGTTCCGCGATTCGTTGCATTGGCAATCGCAACGATGAAACTACTTGGAAATGTTTTTAATAAAATCTTATACTTGATATTATTTGTACGCCTGTGTGTACGAAACTGATCTAAATTCCTGCGAGGACAAGTGTGCATACATACTCACATACTGGTTTTTTGACGTGATAACGTCTTATAATTCGATTTAGCCGGCTGCACGCACGAAAAAATGTGTCGTTACCTTGCTCATTTGTCGTTACCTTGCTCATTAGTGTTACCTTGCTCATTAGTGTTACCTTGCTCATTGCCGTTACTTTGAATGAACTGCAAGCGAAAGCGCGGAACGAACAAAGCAATCGAACGGCAACGTTCGACATCTTGCTCTCTCCTACTTAAGTGAGCGTATATATGTATGTATATGCGCATATGTAGGTATATAAATTCACATGCTTGTATTTGCATATGCCTTCTTGCTGTGTGCATGGTAATGAACCATTTCTCTGTTGAGAATAGGACGATGATAGAAAAAGTAGGAAATGAAAGCGAGTGTTTCGAGTGTCTTGAAAAAAGCAAATCGATGATGGTGCCTCTTAGTGTTGTTGACTTATTAACGTCTGATGCACAATCGAAATTGAAGATATCTTTCATGAATTTGATAAATGTTTCGTCATTTTTCACGTTTGTGTAAATGTAACTTGACCTATTCCATTGCAATTCCATTTACCTCCTCCTCTATATCCATACAAAATATCTATCAACAAATTAAATTAAAATTTTGTTTTGAAAATTGCAACCATTCCATCAATATTTTCTTATGACGTTGTCACGTTAAACTATCGTCAGTAAACCGACTTTACAGACAACCTCTTTTTTGTAATTGATACGTAACTCAAAGAAAAAAAATCATTATTTTTGCGTTTCGGATTGTCCGATTTGGGTCAAATATGCACCGTTTTGTTGCATAATTTGTTGCCCTTTTATAGGTAGCTCCATAATGCCTCTCTCATAGAAGATTTCGCTTGATACCTATGTTTTATCACTCAGGAAGTCTTGAAATGAGAGAAAGGGGTGGTAATCGCTTGGTGCCAGGTCCTGACTATATGATGGCAGCAATAAAACTTCCCGACCAAGCTCCCAGAGTTTTTAGCGAGTCATCAGAGACACATTACCTCTTCAGTTGGTCAATTCTGGCCGTTTTTGGTCAATGGCTAGCTTCAAATGGCCCAGTTGTTGACAGTAGAGATCTGAATTCTGGGTTTGGCCAAACGAAAGCAACTTAAAATAAATGATTCCTGGTCGTTAGTCCTGGTTTGGCCACCGTTTGAGCTCCTTGATCATGCTTCAACCACGATCGTTTTCACACAATATTATCGTGAGTGACCCATTTCTCATATCCAGTGACGATCCCTTTAAATATCAGTCAATTTGATTCCGTTCTACCAAGGCTTCGTAGAGGGCAATTCGTTGCATTATGTTTTTTGGTGTTAATTGGCGTGGTAGCCAAACATCGAGCAGTTTTGCGCAAACGGTTTAAAACTGTTTTATCGTCGATATTTAACTCCTGGGTGATGCTCCGATTACTAACATGCCGGCCAATTTCGATTATTTTTGTGACGGGTTTGTCTCTGTAAGGTGAGTCTCTAAGATCAAAAATGCCTGCACAGTTCGACGAATCCAAAATTACACGTAATTAGCTGTTACGGTTTCGGTACCATAGACCCCGGACCAGTTTTAGCGGCCTGGCTTGCATTCCCGTTTCATCCAAGAAAAACTGTAAAATGTACGGAATTTCATCTTCGTTGACTCCCATTAGTAACACACTGTAACGTATGCTTCTAAGTATTCCATCCAGTCTTAAAACAACTCTCTATCGCTGAACTTTCTAATAGGGGTTTCGAGTTCTTTTTTTGTTATTCAGTATCTTTAAAAATGACGATTTTTTGTTTATTTATTTCTACTTACTGCTGCATTCCTGTCACATTATTTGGCTCGAAAGAGGGTAGGAGTGAAAATCGTATGTAGTGCTTCCAGACCAACCTACTCCCATTCACTCCACTCAACAATTTTCAGATGTTACGTTTTTCCTGTCTACCGATCCGGAGGCAACCACATTTGATGTTACGTT
Organism: Anastrepha ludens; assembly: GCF_028408465.1. Lineage (NCBI taxonomy): Eukaryota > Metazoa > Arthropoda > Insecta > Diptera > Tephritidae > Anastrepha > Anastrepha ludens. The sequence goes on along the minus strand of NC_071499.1, from coordinate 1,869,141 downwards.
GCAAACTGACAACAACCGGATACCAGAGATCCAAAGAAGTCGATGGGTTGAATCTGTTAGTGGTTGCTTCATTACGGAGACTAATTTTTTTACTGAGAGGTCAAATATGACTTTTTCTTTTTCCAGTTGCTCATAGAAGTACTTAGTTTTTTTCTTTAAAAAGGAGTGGGTGCATGTGGGCGAGACGCCCATATTGAATATTCTTTCTTCCATGCTATTTGGCGCAAGACGATCATTAACGGGAGTCTGCCTCTCCCCAAGTGAGTTTTCCTTTAAATGGCAGTTGTAATAGAGTTCACATGGTCTAATAATTTCTGTGCTTTGTCAAAAACATCGCATATTTTGGATGACACTGACGCCAGTGTGTGTATTAACGAGCAGATCAATCAGCCTTCTAACGATCGCACTGTAGAGGGAGTATAATATGAGGTCGTGTGCCATAAGTCATTGATAGTTGCTTTGCCCCGAGTACATCTCGGCAGCATTCTTCGGCGAAATTCTACAAATAAACAGACATTCTGCTGCTACGTCTGACAGGCGTCTACTTTGGGCCTCTAACTATAGTCCAGCCTAAGATTAACGCCATTAGCTTTTTGCATTTAATTATTACAGGATGTACGGCAATGTATTGGGCATATCTAAAAGCATAAGTATATACAGGGTGAACGATACGAAGTGTTACCAACACACTGCTTCTATCTGTAAAACAGCTCATGACATCAACGTCAAAATTGTTCTAATGACAGTTCAATATATTATTTATAAGCCATCAAAAGCATTTGCATCTCAGTTTTGTTGAATTTTTTTTTCTGTGATGGAATTTAGACGTAATAGTGTGATTGCGTTATATATGGCTGGAAAATCACAATCAGCCATTGTTCGAGAACACTTTATATCGTTCACCCTGTATATAAGTTTTCGGCTTCACAGTCCGTCGAAAGCGAGCCATACATCCTTAGAATAATTAGATTAAAAAAAACTTAAAGGTCCTATACAAAAGTGGGAGGGGTAGTTCCAGCTCTTCCGTATATCCGTATTTCCAATGAAAAAGTTAAGGGGACGTAGTTTTTGGATTTACTCCCATCGAATAGTAAACTTTGATTTGATTTCTTTACAAAAGGATCGTTTACAAAGCTGCCAAGAATTACACGAGCGTCAGGCGGGGTTGCATTAACCATTTACTCTGTTCCGTCTCAACAACCCCCGTTTGACTTTATGGTCCGCACATTTTCCACAACGTCAAAGTCAACAATGATGATGTTGGGTTGGTTGGCTTTTGTGCCTTTAACGCTTAATTGAATTTTTTATGAGTGTTACGTTGTGTTAATAGTACTGTCGTTGTTGTTGCACTTGCAGCTGCTGCCGCAGCCGTTGTGGCAAGTGCATGCTGGCTTTCAAGCGTGTGGCAGCAACGCCAGCGTTCGAGTAAGAGACGACTTCTGACGTTGGCGCATTTAGAAAATGTTCGCATTTACAATAACAGCACCACAAACAGCAACAGCAACAGCAGTAATAACAACAACAACCGATATAACCATAACAACAATATTGAAAATTGCATTAAAAGGACGCATTGCCATAAAGTGAAAAGAAACAAAATACGAATGCTGAGGAGGGGGAGTTGTGTACAAATATACATACATACACATACTTACATACCGGTATATTTAAGTGCATACATTGAGTGTCTCATGCAAAGTAGTCTGTGGGCGGAGCTTCATGCTCCGAGTCATTGGTTTGAACTGGTCCTGCACATTTGCCTTTTTGCAAGTAATTTTGCGTATGTGTTGCTGATGCTGTTAAACGAATATTGCTTATAAATTCAATTAAGTATAGATGCACTCAAGACGCAATCGCTCGCAAAGAGCGCCGCAGGGGCTGGGCGGTAGTGATTGGTGGGAAAGCGAAGTGCTGAGGTTGTCATGTTAAATGTTATGATTTTCTTTATGTTTTATGCTGCCACATTTCGAACGCTCGCACAGTTCATTTGCCTGTTGTTGTACAACAACTAACTTATGGGGCATGCATGTGTGTGTGTGACACTGTAAGTGAAGCTGAAAAGTAGTGGTGCTGTGCACTGGGTGAGCTGTGGTGGGGGTGTGTTGCAGGCCGAGTCACCAATTACCACTCAAAGCAAATTACATGCAACCAAACGTGGGCCAACATAAGAAATAAATTGAAAAAAAAAAACAATTTTTTTATGTAAAATATGCTGAGACTTGGCACGACGAGACGTTCGATCTAAGAATCCGCCCGTGATTGCTGATGTGTTGCCACGAATTGGAGGAGAAGCACAGCAAAACACCTAAAAATACCTAGGCATCGCATTTATATGCTAGAATAAAGGGTATTTCAAAAGTGACGTCTAGATGTGGTAGTAAATAATTCCTAGACGGTACCTTTTTCTTTATCTTTCAAATTTGTCAAGTAGACGGATGTACAATCCTAACCATTGATACTTATATTGCAGGCATAGGTCGATCCCGTGGATTAATGAGTGATCCATCTCAAACTCGGAGACGTCGCTTTTTTCCGCACACAGCTTTTAAGCGGACTCCGATGCTTCCAAAAATATCTGCATCGCCTAGACTTGGCTGGTAGTCCTTCTTTCCCAGAATGCATGGACGAAGAGGAGACTGCCGAGAGGTGGCCTCTTTTTGCAGCAGGTTCGTTAAGGAACTCGACGACTTCGCAAATAAAACTGGTGGGTTTCTACCACCCAAAAATCTATTCCCACAAATATTTGAGTCGGATAAAAGGTGAAGAGCAGTGTAAGATTTTGTAATACGAATTATCGTGAAACTTCGGAACATGGATTGGAGGTGAAGGAATGGTGCTAGACGAATGCAGCAGCACGAACAACTGCCGTAGCGCTGAAATGCAGCAAAATGAACAGCCGGCGAATGTAGCTGGCGATTGAGCTTATTGCTCACGACGGCCTCCAGACCTAAATACCAAACCGGCTTCCCTGTAGGATGAAACGTCGGACCTGAGCTGTTTTTAGTGGCGTTAAAGCCCCACTTTCGATTGCTTTTACACCTCGTAAAAAAACGTTTATACTTACATTATGGAAACTTATTACGAAAATGAAGAACTTAATTATAAAAGAACAACATATCGTAAAATTTGTAATTTTTTTGGTAGAAATAATCGTTCGAATGATTTGAAATTACTGGTGCTATCGAGGATGGAAAAGGGGCTGACAGGTCAGATTGGGGTTTGTTGAAACATAAAGTCCATCTGAATGAGCCAATAATGATTCCAAAGCCAAGAACACATCATTCGGATTGAGGTTGCTCAACTCAATGCGATAATGTGTAAGCGGGTCATTGAAAATTTTAATTCTCGTTTGATAACTTGGGTATTGAAATGATGCCATTTTTCACATATAATTGTTAAGCGCCGTATTTTGGCTAAAAATAGTGAGACCCGAAGGAATCTACATCTATAAAGGCACCTTTCAATCTGTTTCTGGCAGCTCCAATAGATTTCATACAATTGCCAAGTCAGCTAAGTGATCAATTCTTTTATTTTCTAGGAGCCCAAAATATTTGTCCTTTATTTAAACACAGCTCAGGTAATTTTAGATTTTTAGGTTTAGCAATGCATCTAAATATGTTTATGTGGGGCGCTACGCGAGGGCAGTGTTCGTAGCCACTGATGCATAAATGTCATTTCGTTCATTTACCTCCATTTTCTGTTTCTCCAGCTTTCATCTTCTTTGGCACTTCATTTTCACTTTTTTATCTACGTGTTTGCTGTGGTAATTCCATTAGCAGCGCAAAGACACTAACGTGATTTTCAATTGACTCCTCACTTACAGTGAGAGTGAGTTTTAAATACATACACACATCCATGCCTACATCTACATACAAACATTTGTATGTATAAATATTTGTGTGTTGCTGTTCTTCTAGAGTAAGGACGATGCCTTATTCGCAATCAACTTGCTCAATTGGGCATGTCCTGCATAGAGCTCTCGAATGTACAAGTAAAGCATCAGGGGAACCTCGTACCGGCCAACGCCTGGCCGTCGCTCTGCCCAGCTGAATTCAGTTTAGCTCAACTCAACTCGACTGCCTGCAAATTGCTCTACTTCACTAGAACATAGGCAGTGGTTGTTGTTGCCATGTTTTTCTTTATTGCATTTTACTCCGTTTGTTGTTGTTATGAAGTGTACACACCCAGCCGTAAAACTGGTTCATTAACTACTAACATTTAAGAGTATCGGTTCATAAGCCAATACAGAATTCAGGACCGAGTGTATCGGGAAGAGATTTCGCGATTTCCGATTTTTTTTTGTGGAAGATTAGATTTAACGTGCAAACCAATCCAATGCATCATCAAAGTTGCCGTCGCAGCAATGGCATGCCCGAAGACTTAAAAGCTCCCCTCGTTTGGAACCGTCGCTTACCCTGGATCTGCTTTCGCATTACTTCAGAGTGGCGTTCCATTTTCCTCATTACAAGGTCTACGCTTGTGGTCCTGCGTCCAGGCCCCGCTTTTTCAAGCAAATAACTTTTTTCGCGAAATCACTATTGATTTCCCAAGGTTCTTCGCTGTTTAGCATCTTGTCGATAACATTTTCAGTGGTTATATGACCGACTGCATTCTCCAGCGTTTGACGTTCTTGTTCTGCATCTCCGTATATGCATTTCTCTATTTTGAACAGGTATTTTTGGAAATACTCGTGCCCGGAAAGCATTTGGGTTGGGCATTGCTGTCGCCGAAGTTGCAGCTGTATCACGTTGCGACGCCTTTTAGCCTAGCCGCCCACCTTCCGCGTGTTTTGTTTCTCCAGCGGCCTTATCGTTTCCTCCTTTATTTCGAGCGCTGCAGGTTTATTAACTTCTTCTGCCTTCCTCTCATTACTTAATGCTCACAACTTTTTCTTCTCAAAGGCTAGTTTCTCAAAGGCTAGTAAATCTCTCGGTATTGAACCCCATATCACTACCCATGTCAACAGGTGGTCTTGATGCTGTGCGGTGGGCAGGCATTATGTTCAGAGCCGCTGTTCGTTGTACCTATGCTAGGAGCTTACACCGGTGATTTGCCTTTTTGTCTTTAGTGTATTTGCTCACAGTACAGCTTCGTATAAGAGAACGCAGAGCGTGGTGGTCATCATTATTTTCAATTTACTTTGGGTTGGTCCCCTATGTTTGCCATCAGTCTATGGAGTAGGGATGTCATCTTGCCGGCTTTCTCTGCTTCGTGTTTTATTTGGACTCACAAAGTTAGTCTTGGGTACAGTTTTATGCCTAGGTACTTGAAGACCTTTTTGGTGGTTTGCGTATTGAAGCAAGTTGCATTCTTACTTCCAACGGGATGTGTTTCTTGATTAGAACTTCTAGCTCCGTTTTCTCTCTGACTAACTTGTTGCTAAGTGAATTTAGCAACGTTTGTGTACGTGTCATGACTTGGTTAAGTTTAAGCTCTACGAGCCTCTTGAAGGTTTCGTGCTGTTCTCTATAATATTAATTTTGGTTTGGTTTTGGTTCTCTATAATATCAAGTGAACTAAACATTTCTGAATTCTTCCTGCTAGATGCTTCCAGTGATGCCTTCTTACAACACATTCGTTTGTGCATATGATTTCCAACAGCGATTCGCAGGCGAGAAAGTTCTTGACAGTTTTGTGTTAGATGGGACCGGCAGAGTTCTACAATGTTGGAAAATTGAGAAATTTCGATTCATTCTTCAGTGCAGTCAATGTAAAAGGTCGGGGCAGGCGGCTAAACAAATTTGTTGTGTTTGTAACACAAAACAGCATGAAATGCCATGGTGAATAAGTGATCCCGAAGAACCTGTCAATTACCACGGTAAGCGAATTGTCGAAAGTGTTGATCAGAATCTTGGCAATGATCGAGGCGGATCGGCATTCGAGCATTTATTCCATTGCCCTGCCATTGCAGGAAAGTTAGAACAAATCGATGATCGGCTATTATTCTACAAATTGAGGTCTACAACAGTTCTCGCTCTTAAACTCATTACTGCTTTGAGAGAGTCCTATTTGCTACCGGGTACAAGTTATTGTTGTACATGCAAGTGTTTGTTGTTCCCGCTTTACTTTTTATTGCGTTGGACGTATGGCCGCTCGTCTTCGCAATTTGTTGTTGCTGATGTTTATATTACTGCTGTAGTGTGATTTTTTTCTGCATTTCATTTTTATATTCTACATATGTGTGTGTATTGACACCTTGCTGTGAGCTTGTGTGTGTTTGGGACTCTTTTTTCTTCTTCGTCGTCCAGAGCCATTTGTTTGAATGTTTTTAATTTGTCGTTCTGTTTGTTTGCCGTCTTGTGAATCGTTCTGTTTTACAATTTGCACTTCATTTTCCCACTTCATTCACTCAAAGTCACTCAACGAAATTTCCTTTCATTTGAAGAAAAGTGTCTTTTCAGCAGTGGAAAGTGTCATTACACTGAGTGTACTGGATATTCTTCTCTGTGTTTATATTGGATCATGTTGTTGTTGTTTTTATTATTGACGTTGGATTTGTCGTTTGTTGTGGATGGATTTATATTTACGCATCACTTACAACCAATCACACACACAATCCGGTAGAATCTTCAATTCATTTTTAGCTCAGTCGTGCGAATCGCCTCCTCTTTCCTGTACTCGCGTTTTCACTTCTTGGTAAGAGGCAGTTTAGAGAGAATTTTGTTGGAAATCTTAGTCAGTTGCAACTCAGACTTCGAGTTTCACTATATATTCTATATATCCGAAAAAACCTTTTTTTGTTGAGAAATTTTGCATTAATTTAGTTTTGGAGTCCAGTGGAGCTCGATTAAATGTGATCTTAGTTCTCTTTGCCCCAGCTCTACTTTATTGGTTGCGCCTAAAAGTTTCAGCTTAATTTGATGGGCTTCAAACGCTTTTTGTATCTAGAGAGGATATTTATTTGGCATCATTCATCAGTATTGAAGCACATTCTCAGTATTGCACAGCCATTATGTAGGGAATATGGGAAACGTATGGGGTCTCCTTCAACTGGCTTCTGTCGCAGCAGCAGGAATGAGCCTTGAACACTTTCCACTGTCTTGTTATTGCCAAAATGCGATATTGTTGCCTGAACTCTTACTTTTTTGGGTGTCTGGCAGATTTTCAATGGGCAACCGTCCATAATTTATGTTTTCATTTATCCGAGAGGGGAATAGAGGGAAAGTTAATGTTATTTTTGATCTTTCCAATATATTTCTTTTAGAATTTTTTATATAGCGCGTTGTATTTAGTTCAAGAACTTAATACAATCGGCAATGACCTGATTTCTTGTACAGTCTAGAAAATCTCGAATTTTGATTCTTTAGCTGTGTTAACTTCCTTATAAAATCACATAACATTGGGAACTTCTGCTAATGCAATGGAACATGTATATTAATAAGCCCATATAAAATAGATAAAAAATATTGAAATTTAGGTTTTTGGCTTCAGAAATTCTGTTACTACAGGTAACACTTTGTAAAGGGAACTTTACGCACAGTATATGGATTCTGCAGAATAGTAAATTGCATTTCATAAAACTTTCTATGTGCCTCAGAATTTATATATTGCCCATCAGAACGCCATATATGTACTCCAGAGGACGTCAAATATACAAAAAAGTTTTCGTTGTTGGACTTTAACCAGAACCTAAACCTGTTACTATTAACACCCTGCTGGCATTACCGTTAAGTAATCGTTGGGAGGCGGTTTAAGCATTAAGCTTTGTTTCCTCGAATGACTCCCGTGAAGCCGGAACCGACATACCAGTATGCACCACTTGTACCCCCATAGCTACACCTTCGTACTAAACACCTGTTTACAATCTATCGCTGTCCCCACGGAACTGTCCAAAAGACATAACCTCAATGTTGAAGCCTACGAAACTCCGCGCGTCTTAGATCATTACGAATATGTTTTACGGATTCTCTTCCAGTTATCAGCTTATTTCAGCCTATAAGCTACAATATTTTCTCCGTGTAGGGTTTTAAAGGTTTCGGGAGCATAGCGAGGGCTCTGGAACAAGCCATGATCAACATCTCCTTCCCTCTACGTGCAGATTGGGCAGTTTAGTGAACTGTCATGTCCAATTCTATGGAAGTATTTCCTAAATACCCCGTGCCCTGAAAGGAATTGAGTTAGCGCTTAGCCGATAGACGGGTATTTCTAGTTTTCTTGAGTAGTTATTTATTTTCAAAAATTTTCGAAAATCGGAGCAAAATTGTTTATATGGTTTTTTGGCTATAACTCGTCGACTAATTGATATTTTTTCAATCTGTAAAAGCCAAATTATTGCTAGAGACCTGTGCAACAATTACAATTTTTGAAAAAATTGATTTCGAAAATTTTTGTGGTACTTATGAAACAATATACTGAAAATCGGCATTTGACTGCAAACTTCGAAGGCCGATTAAAAAAAAATTCGAACTAACATAAAAAAACGGCGCGATACGGGTCTTCTAATTTCGCCTCTATTTTCACCCGCCACTCTCAGAATGGACCTAATTTTTGCTAACCTCAATTTGTCCCACAGTGTTATTCGTGTCAGACAGGACAGCGCACTCCACGCCTTCTTCACATATTATCAACCCACAGGTTTGGAATTGATAGCTACAATTACAAGATAACTGGGAACCTTCAAAAATTCGACTGCCTTTCTGCACATAACTTTTGCGCTTAACTACTTCCAATTTCGTGGACGTCAACCAAGCCTTGATTCCACTGACTGATTCGCTACCGATCCTCATGATGTTATGGATGTGTTTTGCCACTATAACCACCGCGATATCATGCGCGAATCCAATCTAGTTGGCATATCCAGTCTTAGAACACCGTCATTCATAAGGTTCCATAGAAGTGGGCTTAAGACTGCTACTTGGAGGATCCCTTCTGTTATATTTTACTTCCCAATGCCTTTGGCGGTTCGAAATCTCAGATTATGGTCCGAAAATAGCTCCCAAATATGCTAATAATACAACTAGGAGCCCATACTTTTATGAGGGCTTCTAGTATTAGCTACCAGCACCTGTGTTAGAAGAGTCTAGAGTTACCACAGCGCAGTATTCATTTTTCCCGCCACACCATCTCTGCCCTCCAATGGCTTCTCGAATTCTACCACGTATTTAATGACACCCGCGGTGGAGCGGGATTTGCTGAAGCTGAATTGGTGTGTGGATAAAATACCTTTATCTTTGTTGCAAATAATTTTCTCAAGAATTTTTACCACAGTGTCTAGTGAGCTATCGTTCGGTAAGACTCGGGTTCACCAGATATTTTGTTTCCCTTGGGTAAAATCACAAGAGTTTGCATTTTCCACCTCTTTTGGGCAGTGCTTTCGTTAAGGCAAGCTAGAAATACCCCTATAAATGTGTCTGAAAGTTTGGCGATCGCGACTTTCAGGGCCCTATTTGGTATGCCCTCCGGCTTGGAACTTTCTAGGAGTAAATTTTATTACACGCAGTAAGCTATTCTAGGCTGGACTTGCTGTGGGTTGTAATTGCTCTATCATCGTTATTAAGTTTCTTGTCCTTCCATTTTTGACCTGTATGTTCGGGTACGACTTTGGTCCGCCTTCCGGTCACGTCCTTTATGATAGCCTGATGATCGCTGTGAGTGTAGCTCTCGCTCACTCTCCATTTAATGTTTCTAGCGAGGGAATCATTTGCCAGGATAATGTCTATTACTGACCCCAACCCCTTCTTCCGGTAGGTGTAAATTGACCCGATATTCATGTGAGTCAGTGCAATATCGTGAGGAAATCGATAGCCGCGCATTTCTTTCTGTCGTAGGTCCATGGGCTGTCAGCTTTATATATTGTAATTACAATATTAGCTTTCATTTCGTTGACTGTCTGTGATAGTAGGTCTTGATGAGCTTCACAGTGGTTTAGATTTATTTGAATTATTCTCATTGGCTTTCATTTAAGCTCCCAGCGATGTGGTCGATGTTTCAGTATATTTATGTGCATGTGTGCATACGTGCATTAAATTTATGCCCTAACGAGCGTTCACTTCCTAATATTCTTTACCGGTGGTCTGCATAAATCTTTAACAGTTCACTTTTATTTTTATTGAGCTTTTTATTTTTCCAGCTACTAGTACAAACATATATATAATGAAATCCCTTGTCTAAATCAGCAAGTGGTTGTTGTTGTCAGGCGGATGCTCACAAAATATCCAGTTCCATTTCAACTTAGTTGTAGTTTTGCAAATCGAAAGCTGATTTGTTTGAAGTTTTTGTGATTTTGGACGATTTGTGCGGCACAGAGCAACGTAACGTCTGTTTGTTGGGCTTTGTTTTCGAATACACAGACGAGGTGTGTGCATGTGTGCATGTGCTGAGTTGTATGCATCCTCCACATTTCGTGCGCTTAGGGTGCGCTTTCGGTGCTTAGGTGGCCGTATGCGTAACCAATCTGTGGTGTATTGTTGACGTTGCTGACGCACGGCTGCAACTAGTGTTGTTATTGTTTGCAGTAATTTTGTTGTCATTGCATTGTGTGCATCTGTGTGTGTGCGGGTGTTTGTGTGTTTTGTGGCTCCAACTATTTCCGCAGTGATGTGGCACAAGAGAATCTACTCACCTAAACCGGCTGCAGCGATGAGAAGTTCCCGCTGTCAGACTGCCTGCCACTTACTTTTCGATTTCCATAGCCGCAGTCGTAGTCTACAGCGATACCCAACTACAACTGCATAGCGAAGGTACTGATGGCATTGTGAAAGCACCGTTGATGTAGTTGTTGTTGTTGTTTACGTTACTTTGGCAACGAATTTGCGGCTTTTTCGTCATAAGCCTCTGGAACGGCTGTGGTTGTCGCTGTGGTCCAGTGCTTTGTTGTGCCTTTTTTGTGTTTCGATCATTCGCCCAAATGCCGGTTACTCGTTGCTTTGTTTTGTTCATCCGTTGTTGCATTCGTAGGTCTGCATGCTCTTGTACTGTGCACACAAATACATTTACGTACGTGTGTGAGTGTAATGGGCCCAAGAGCGTCTGCAATGCCGTTTTTCGACTGCTGTGTCGGCTGCTAGTCACGCTCAGCTGAGGGTATGGCGCAGTTTGTGATTGGAAGGCGATAAACGGCTAGACATGGGCGTTAGTGGGGTGTGTGGTGAGTTCAGCGAAGCCTTGCACGTGCTTTCTGGCATTGATTTGCTATTTATTTAACATATAAAGTATTGCCCATTTGAGCACAAGAAGGTAGCGAATTTTTGTGTAGCAGCCGCCTACTTCGGCTGCGCATTGCGGTATATTTCAATAATCTACTTTCGATAGTTGATTTGCTGAATCTGTGGCAACTTTTTACTGCTGCTCGCAGTGCTAACGCTGAGTGCTAATTGAAATGTGCTGCATGCTTGCGGTTAGCTGTGGCATTAATATACGATAATGAATGTACGTCTGTATGTGTATGGGTGCGCTTTGAGCATTTGCTGCCTTTGTTTGACTGATTGCGCAAGTTATGTAAAATGATTTATTAATTACTCCGCTAGCATGCATTCGCACGTTTGAAAGCGCCGAGTTCAACAATTCGAAAATTAATTTCAGAATTTGAAGAGGGAAGCCACTCGCATACGCAGGCAGCCATAGAAGCGATTAGACACTTTTGTTGCGGTGAGGAGCAAGACTCGGTGAAAAATACAACATTTTGCTTAATAGTTGAAAAAGCTAAGCTCACCTGCAAAGCTCACGTCAAGCCACAGGTGAAATTTTCATCTCTGCTTATTAGACGCAGGCGAATTTTTCCACCTCTTCTGGAATATACCAAACAGAATCCCTTGAAGTTTAGCTTCGAGTAATTACTATCCAAACTCAAGGTATGTCTGTGTGTGTGTGCAGCAAAGAGAATGCTTAAGCCACGCGTACACATACATGCACGCTGGCATGTGTGCGAACATTTTAAAGCTGCTGGAACGCAATGTGCTTGTAGGCGCTCTAAGCCATAAATTCTCTACGCACACATAAACACACTTGCACTTGAATACTGCCAAAAATCCAAATCCCTCTACAACAAAGCAAAAGTGAGCTGGAATTCCACTTTTAGCAGCCGGAAGCGCAGAGACGGAGGAGGCAGCACTTTCATCTGCAAATATAATTTCTGTTTGCATTTCAACAAATCTGTCCCAATGGTGTTGTGCGGCATAAAATTCGCATGGCACGACTGCTGAGCAGCACAGAGCTTTCTGCTACACACACACACACACACGTACACATATAGTAAAAGTAGCAGCAATGCGTCTTCGACGGCGAAAGCAGCAAAACGGAATGACCTAGCCATGTAACGGTATTGCTCACAAGCGTCTGCTGCCTGCCAGTGCGGCCTGCAATACCAGCGAACGCTTTGTGGATGAACGTTGAAATTTGTGTACGTATGTGTGTGTGGCATCCAAAGGCACTGTGGCTGAGCGCGGATGCTGGGAAGCGCTGCTTGCTGCCTTCTCATTCCTTACCCATTGGCGGCGCCGAGTGGCGTTGAGTGTCGGTTGAGTACTCTCGCTACATGACAACATAATTTTATTCCACTTCAGTTTTATTTCTACTGCATTTTATTGTTGGTGTTGAGGATTTGTGTTATTTTTTTGGCTTTCGGTAATTTCTGCTTCTGTGCTTCGTGTCTCATAAGAAATTTATGAAAACACAAGCGAAGGCGGGAGGACAAAGCCAAGCGAAAAATATGCACATATATGATGGGATGTTGTGCGGGGGAGTGTAGCGTTTGCTTTCCGCCTTGAGTGTGGCGGCACGTCATGTTCATAAACTAAAATACACTAGAAATTCATGTAGTGAACGAATGACTCTAGCGCGGGGTAGCAGGCAGTGCCTGGTCGCAAATGCCACATAGAGTGCTTGAGCAGCGCTGGAGTTGTGTCATCATATTACTGAGCACGGATACTTACATCAATGCTGTTGTTGTTGTGGTTTTTGTATCGTTGGGCCATGCGAGGCATTCTGTTGCCGTCAACGAAAATGTTGCAGCAATAAAAGTTTCACTTAAATTGCGAAAACTCAGCTGCCTTGCGAATGAATGGATGTGCTGCTGTGTGGATATGTGTAAATGAGTAAGCGCTGCACAGTGCAATAGCGGCAACGGCGACGGCGACGGCGACGCGGCAGCTGGAGCACATGTTTTTCGCAATTCGTATAAATAAAATTCATTTAATTTGGCGCTTTGGCAGTTGGTGTGGATTTTTATCTCTGTATGCCGCCAATTGCTGTTGCTTTCATGGCCTCCCCCTCCCCGCGTCGCGCGCATGCCAACCTTCTATATTCTGCGCTTATTGCTATTTACGCTTCAGTTTCGGTTGCCTGCCACCTTGCGTCTCCGCACCTGCCTGCAAGAGATGTCCGATAGGTCGCCGTATTTACAATCGGAAAGTGTCATTTGTAGGTCCTCTGCTTACTGCTACTTGCACCCACACACACATAAATGAGTACGCATGGAAGGTTATATGAGCCCAAGTGTTGCTGAGCATTCAGCTTTTTGGCTTCGGTTACCCGCCTGGATGTTTGATTGTGGCATTGGAATCCTTTGTGCAGCTGATTGTGGTGCCTTTGCCGCCACTGTCACTACTCGTATATTTTGTTGCTGCTGCTGCCGTTTTTGGAGTTTATGTTGCTCGGTTGGGTTTGTTATTGCTTTTGTTTTATGTTTGTGCTGCTGGCATGAAAGTGAATTGTGCTGCTGACGCTGAGTGCAAGTGTATTTATGTTTGTGTTCTGCGGCTGTGTTCGCATGCCACATCTGTTCGCCTGTGTGTGTGTATACGCTAGTAGGTTTTCCAGTTGTTTGCGTGTGTTTTTGTTGTATATTTAATTTCAGTCGCGGTTTTCACGTTGTCCTCTCGTAATAAGCTTTGGTTAATTTAGTATTACCATGTAATTTGCTTAATGCAACAACAGGGACAATTTCGTAGTCAGCAACCCATAGAATCGGCCACCTGCGTTGCTTCTTGCCCATCCAACTCTAACCTGGAGCAGCTGCAATGATTACGCGTAAGCAACTGTGGTCGATTTAATTTATTTTAAGTTATCCTTCGCATTTGTCTGGGTTTAAGGAGGCATCAACTCTAATTGAATTTACCGAGGGATTTGTTGCTAATTTCTATTGCGTACGAATTCCAAAGAAAGGATTTTATACTTCTTGGGGTAAACCAAGTTTCAGATTTTCCGAGTGTTGTGGGAAAATATTTTAATGTGGCTTTTAAATAAAATAGTTCACATCTTTTTATTAGGCCAAATATTAATAGTAACCTACTAATACCATACATCTGGTCCTAAATAGGAATGTATGAGTAAATGTAGAAGACACACTGGGGGGAGCTTCAATAGCACTTTACTCATGCAAGAAAGCCATAGGGTTAACTTGGGGCTTCTGATTGGCTCGTATTCGAAGAGCAGCAAGTTTATGTATAAGTGGAGCACTTAGAACCGCTCCCATAGAAGCAGTAAACGTAATTTTATACTTATTGCCAATCAACTTAAATAGTAAGCAACCAAGTCAGCATTGAGGCTCAGGGAAATTGCCCTCCTAAAAGTTCATTCAGTAAAGGCCATTCGTCTATATGAGGAAAATTTTACGCTATTCCAGCTACTACAGATTTCTGTAAAAGTGAAGAACCTCATTTCAATAAGCTTTGAACTACAAAATTCCCTTCTAAAAAGTACTAGGTGGTATAGGTAGGTAGGCGGCATGTTTACTGACAGAGCTAAGCTTGATGAACAGTTGGTGGGGGAGTTTTACTCTGGAAAGCTGAGAATCAGTGCCTAGTGTCTTTCCGGCAAAAGTTATCGCCATACGAGAGGGTTTATTGCTCTTAAATTGCTTTTAAAGAAGATGTTAGGGGTATCGTAGGTATCGGGGGAAGCATTTATGTACAGGAGAGTCAGGCAGCTCTGAAATCGTTAAAGTCAGTAAAACACACTCCAAAAGCGATAGTTGTTACAAATTTTTATTACGCGAAGTACCGCAATATTGTAAAATAAATCTGATCTGGATGCCAGGCTATAGAAATATGGAAGGTAATTGCAAACCAGAGGAGTTTACAAGCAAAGGTACAACACTAAGCATTCATCCAGGTAAGTACTAATACCGGTTCCCTTAGCTACGTGCAAATATCAATAGATAGACACTCTCTTGATGCTGCTAATGCTCTTTGGTGGTAATCACCTTTTTGCCAAATAAGCAGACAAACTTGGATGGCATGGGACTACGGCCGCACAAAATCGCTACTGAACTTAGGATATAAGATATGAGAAACACCATAGGCGTACTAACAGGGCATTGTTTGGAAGGCATGCAAATAGACTGGGGGTACCACATAATGACTATTGTCGAAACTGTTTGGATATGGAAAAAGAGGGAACCGTGGAACATTTCCTGTGTACATGCATTTCGCTATACTGAAAAAGGCTTTCCAAGATTGCATTCGAAATAATAATGGGCTGCCGAAATTAACAAAATTTATTGAAACCACAGGTTGGTTCAGAAAAGGCTGAGGGGTGTAAAGAATGAGCTCCAGTGGTATCACAATGAAACTATTCAGGCCTAACTGTGTCTGATGACAGCTAATGCAACATAGCATAAAATAACATAACATAACAGAAACGCGCTGGGGAAGACGCGTTGCCCACTACCCAGAAAAAGCATATGTCACATATATATAAAAAAAAGATGTATGAGGGACGGATTTTGGTTTCAGAAATCATGTTTTGGTTCTTATCTACGCTTTTTCTCGGAAGTTTTTCCTCTGATATTTGATTTACGTATACATACAAATGCATATAAATGGAATTTTGCCACAAATGGAATTTTGCCACTTTAATTCTTATAACACCTAATTTCCTAGTTCTTGGATCAATTCGATTTTTTCTTGCATCTGCCAAAGACTTTCTTCCAATAATGCCAATATACAACATATTTCACCCTTCCCAGTATTGGTTTTATACGTTTTCCAAATTTTTTCACATCCTGAAAGCTTCTTTTTCTGTAAACTAATATCGAAAATTTTACATTATTTATAATCCACTGTGTTCTCAAAGCGCAGTACTAATAGTAAATAGTATATTTTGAGAAGAATATTTTCATATTAATAAACAGAGCTAAAAATTACAAATGACTCCTGCCACGCAGAACTAGAAACAGACATGTGCCACTCTACCGATTGGAAAAATTAAACGATTTTTTAGGAAGTACCCCAGACAGAGGACAAAGCCACACCTGTTGTTAAACCGATTTTTTTTATTTTATGTTATTTATTTATTTATCCCGATCACCGAATCATCACTTTTAGAGCAACGATTCCATACGTGGTTTCATGCGCGTCAGTCATATATTTTTGAAATGAAGGCAGAAAAAAAGTGTCATTTGATGTTTTTGATCTAAAATTTCTAGCAAGAACTTACATCAATTCGAAATCTTCTACAATTCTTACTGTTTTAAGTAATTTTTTTATTGCAAACATTTTTGGTAGCTTATGGCCAAATTTGTTTCGTTTAACCAGGCCATTCATTCCTCGAGCCCATGTCTTGTAGAATTCAATACAAAACCAAGACGATTATGTAAGGATAGCAACAATAGAGTAACTCAACTAAAGACGTCAGGAGCATTGGAACCATTGAGGACCCAAAGTGCCTGTCTTGCTCGGAGGAGGTGGATATCACTGAACACTTTCTCTGTGAGTGTCCTGCCTTTGCTAGAGTAAGGCTACGAGTTTTGGGTTCAGATGTCCTGAGAATGAGTAATATTTGTTCTCTAAAACTGGAGGATATTTACAGATTTGCCAATAAATCTGGAAAATTCTCACAGAACTAACTATCTCTATCTCTGTCTCCATTCTTTCCTCTCTTACACTTTTCTTCTTCCCTCCTTGTCTATCTACCCTCTTTCCAGAGCTCTAAATACAATGGGCTAAAAACTGAGACCTTTAGGAGCCACCACATCTCTTGGTGCTCCTTGGCGCGACCTATTCAAATTTGCAATTTTTCATTTTCAAGGATGTCAGCGCAAAATGAAATGACTACTTTCTTTTGTCGTGACGTTCTGATACCCAAAAAGATGTTGTTGTTGGTCTAGTTCCACCATCTTGTATGGATTCGCCTTGTCACTAAAGGAAAGCTTCTTTGAAGTAAAGCACAAAGTTTTACATTAATAAATTTGATGGTATAATTAATTTTAAACGTATTGCGTTTGCGCTGCGCTGTGATCTTACCAGATCTGGCCAGTTCCTCGAGTTGGTAGACTTGCATTGATTACATCTCTAACTGCATATGAATACTGTAGGAAAATATAATAGAAAGAGAGCACTTCAATTGTTCGGCTGGACTGTATCACTTACATGCAAATTTTTTTTGTTGAGATTGTTTAAAATACTTCGTCAGTGGTTTTGGCTCATTTATATTTAGGACCCACTTTAGTAAACAAATAAATTTCGTGCTTGGAGAAAGTAATAGAAATTTTAAACTTTACAAAATTCACACTGTTGCCCAAAAGAGGCAATTAATTGACTACATTTTAGGTTTAGGTTTCTTAGAGTTGAATAAAATAGAGAGAAATGCTCAAAGAAAAAAGTTTTTAATGTATGAACAGAATTACCAAATTACCATTAGCGTACCAAATGCTGAAACTAGAAGAACAAAATGCAAAATTGCGGGAAGAAAACAAAAAACTCATACGTTATAGCAGAATTAGACCTTTTCTGTCATCGAAGGAGCCTAAAACTGTGCTTGCTTTGCAAGTTATATGTCGGACAGTTTGATGTAACTTAGAAGTTGCTAGATTAATAGTAAAAGGCCCCAGAACAGCACCCTTTGTGAGTTTACAGAGCAAAACAAAAAAGTCTTCAATTTGCAATTCGAAACTGGAAAAATGGGCTATAGACGGATTAAACAAAAGTAAATATGTTTGAATCTGTCGGAAAAAATAGGTTCAATGACCCACAAGCACAGCATTTAATTTCAGGTATACAAAGAAAAAATTAAATCACAGTGCAAATCAATAATAATATGGAGATGATCTTCAAGGTAAGGGGTAAGTCCAATATTTTGGACAAAAGATAAAAAGTGTGTGGTGGGCTCTGCGGGAATATTGGTCATGAATATGCTTCCCTATGCAAGAGAAGAAAGGCTTCTAAGATGGGAGTATAAGCAGGATAAGGATCCTAAGCATTCGTCAGAATTAGCAAAGAAGTGTGTAAAAAAGAAAAAGTGAATGTTTTAAAATGGCCGGACACTGGTCCTGAATTAAACCCAGTTGAGCACCTTTGAGCACCAGGATTAGAAAAGGTAATCCAGCCTTTTAAGGGGTTTAGATCGATCAAAAAATCGATTTTTTTATTGCATAAATCATTAGTATAACTACTCAAGAATATGTGGAAAAAATTTTAAAGCGAAATTCGCATTATTCCCGATTCTATGAGCACTTAAGTGACTGCCCGTCGGTTCCGCACCGTAGCGCGCGTTAGTCAGAACGACGTTTTTCTGGAAACTCCTTTTTTTCAACTAGTGGGCATTCGGGATTTTTTCTTTATTCAATTCTAATTTATATGAACCTAATTCTGGGAGGTTGAATTAGTTTTAAAGGGTTTTTTCGAAGATTTGGGGCTTTATTGTGAAAAAACGGTACAAAATATTTTATTCGAAGTATTGGCCATCGCTAGCTACAACTTTCGCCCATCTTTCGGGCAATTTCCGGATGCCGTTTCTCCAAAATTCTGGCCGCAGCTTGGCTATCCATGACTCAACCCATATTTTGGTAGCCTCGTACGAGGAGAACCGCTGGCCCGCCAAATCGAGACTCATATGCCGGAACAAATGCTAATCGGAGGGAGCTATGTCTGGACTATACGGCGGGTGGGGTAACACTTCCCAGCCAAGCGTTCCAAGGTATGTTTTGACAGGTTGAGCAACATGCGGCCGAGCGTTGTCATGTTGCAAAATAACCTTGTCGTGCCTTTTTACCGTTTCCGGCTGTTTTTCTTTCAATGCCCAGCTTAAACGCATCAATTGCAGTCGGTAACGATCCCCCGTGATTGTTTCGCCCGGTTGGAGCAGCTCAAAATATACGACGCCGACCTGATCCCACCAAATGCAGAGCATGATTTTCTTGCCGTGAATATTCTGCTTGACCGTCGACGTTGATGCGTGGCCGGGCAAACCCCATGATTTTTTGCGTTTTGGGTTATCGTAGTGGATCCATTTTTCGTCGCCAGTCACCACCCGATGCAAAAAACCCTTCCGATTTTGTCGCTCGATCAGCAATTCGCACGTAAAAAATCGCCGTTCGACGTCGCGCAGCTTCAACTCGTACGGGACCCAATGTCCTTGCTTTTGGATCATTCCCATCGCTTTTAGACGCTTGCAAACGGTTGATTTATCAACGCCCAATGATTCAGCAAGCTCTTCTTGGGTTTGGCACGAGTCCTCGTTTACCAATTCCCCCAATTCCGCGTCCTCGAACTTTTTGGGCTGGCCAAGACGCTCCTTGTCTTCGGTGTGAAAATCACCACTTTTGAATCGTCGAAACCAGTACTCACATGTTGAAATCGACGGAGTATGGTCTGGGTAGGCCTCCTGCAGCAATTCACGGGCTTGGGCTGTATTGTTTTTTTCAAATTGAAGCAGAAAAGCAAAGCTTCCCGCAAATTGCGTTTCGACGGCACGAAAGTTGACATACTCGGAGCACGAAAACACTGCGTTGTTTATACTTCAGCGAAATGACAGATACTGATAAACAAAGCCTAGGGATGAGGCTTTGTCATGAATATATATTCAGTATTGCCAACGCGATAAAGTGATAAATAGCGCCATCTGTGTGTCACCTTTAAAACTAATTCAACCTCCTAATATTATTTAAAATATAGTTTTTCAAGCAAAATAGATGAAAAAATGTGGTATAAAAAAACTACTTTGTGTTCAAGCGCCTCAAAAGCATGCAATTTTCAATATTTTTTTATCACAATTAGGTTCATATTCTTAGGAAATGTGTTGTTAAAAAAAAAATTCCTGTTGCTTTCAGAGAAAAATTGCAACTTCAGGAATTCAGCAAGACAACACGCTCTAACGCCACTATCTCCCGCGGAAATAGCTTCAAAAAAATTTAAATATGTACCTAAAATAAAATATCCTATAAATAAAATATCCTCTAAACTTAAACAATTTCTGATTATTCCTTCTTTGCGCAAAAAATTCTCAAAAAACACCAAAATGTTGGCCTCCTAAACCGGATTCCCTCCTTAAAGACACAAATATAAGATAAATGAGGCACCAAATTTAAAAGTCTTGGTACTCAATTTTTCCGGATAAATGCGCAAATTTATTAAATTCAATGCATTCAATGCAATGCAAAGAAGATGTAAGGACGTCACAAAACAAGTAAGAGGTGCTACAAAATACTAAATTAATTTTAAATGTAAGATTTTTTTAATGCAAATTTTAGCTGAACTTTTTGGTACAATTATTTTTTCAGAGAACGATTCTTAAACTCGAAGAAATTTTATTCTGCTTTTCCATTTGCTATATGGAAGAAAAACGTAGCTTGTTTCGGAAATGATCACGCAGAAACTTCAATGCTTCAACTACAAACGCTTGAAGATAATATGCAGAATATTCTGGCCCAACATAATAAGTAACAGAGAACTCTGGAGACAAATAACCGGGGAATCGCGTTCCTCACATGTAGGAAATGAAGTTTGAGAGCTCACGCTCTTCGAAAACCGCTCCAAAGTATTACAAGAATGATCCTAGGTTGGAATCCTGAAGGAAGCAGAAACCGCGGCCGGCCAAAGAACACTGGACAAAACTCATCCTGCATGACTTATCGTCCATAAGCATGGGCTGGGACAATGCTAAGACGATAGGAGCTAATCTCGTACATTGGGAACGCCTTGTAGAGACCCTAAGCTCCTCAGAGGAGTAATCAGGTGAAAAACAAAAAGAAAAAATATGTTTTCATTATATTTTCCAATTTTTTTTCAAACAAAATGAATCACCCTAATGGTGTCGTACGTCCATTTGACACTTGTGAACCAGAGAGCTGCAGTATACAAACATACAAGAAATGGTGTGCGCAAAGGTCAAAATAAAGATTTCCATCACTCAAAATAATTGTTTCTTACTTGGTACAAAAGTTATTCAAAAATAAAATTGCGTTAAAATTTAATTTAACATCACTCCGCCTAACTTCATTCATTTCTTTAGAAGTTCAAGTTTGGTCATACATTGACCTATGACCCATGAACTTGTGCACCACACTCATGCAAATATATGAAGGCAGGTATGTACGTATTCACACATATAAATGCAAATGAGTATGTAAGTATTTCGAATCCTTCCTAGACTACTCGGCAGTGGCGGTCAAGCCGAGCGCCCGCAATTTGAATGAAACCTCAAGCAAAGCGGTTGCTTTTCTATTCAGCGATTTAAATTCAGCAATTCAGTACCAACTGAGAACGTCTGGGAGGTGCGGTGGACTTAGTCCAACTAGCAAGAGGGACAACAGCAGTGTGCTTATTATTAGTTGAATTTTCGCAAATATTGCATTGACGCTCAGCTCCCCCAAACACACCCACACACATGCATGTATACTTATATGCCAAACAACCTTTAATGGACTCATACAAATCCACCTGAAATAATTAGGCATGGCTGTGCAACCTTCTAACCAACTGCTAGCTGCTGACTGAATGACTGACTGAGTGGTGCCTGCGTTAGTTCCTGTGTTGGGTGAGAAAAAGTTTTTAATTAAAACAAAACAAAAGCCAGCAAGCGTCACTTGGACTGCATTTTTCTATTTGCACCAGGACGGGCAAAGCGGTTGGGTAGCTGGTTATTTTCCATGGTATTTTAGGGCCAACCGGGAAGCACATCAAAGAAACGTAAACAGCAATACTTGTGATAAAAACGCCAGCAAACCAGTAACGTAGACTTTTAGGAAAACATCGGTGAACATTTTATCAAAAAAGTACAAATGGGGAAAAAGGCCAAACTAGCAGAAGAGCGGAAAAATTAGGGAAACAAGAAAAACCAGAAGAAAGCTCAAATGCGAAAGAAAGTGCGGTTTGGCTCGCTGAAGGCCGCCTGGCACTCTCAGTTACAGCGCTTCGGTTAAAAGGTGGAGGGACAAAACCGGTGCCTGCAAAGATAGAAAAAAAAATCGCAGAGGCAAAAACATATTTTTATGTTGTGCCAGAAAAAGGCATTCAAGTGAAATTAAGTTGTTACATTATTGTGCGCATTTGGGCTGCCGAAGTAGCTACTAGCGCCAGCTTAAGGGCGTTGGAGGCGTCAGTTGGCTAGTGGGTATAGCGCTGAGGGTATTGTACGTTTTGCTTTATTGCGGCTTCCAAAGCGAGAGGTAATCAATTCGAAGTAAATTATTTTCTTCGTTTTTCGTTTCATTTACCGATTTTGGTGTCAAATTTAAGTTACCAGCTGAGAGAGGGTTCCTGGATTTCCTAATCCCTGTATTTCCTAATACCAAAGAAATAAATAAATGTAATTATTTACTGTCAAAAAAAAAAAATCATTGTGATGAAAATTGCATTTTAAAAGAGTTACCTCAAATAGCATTGTAATTCATAAGAAATATATTTAATTGCATGCTAGACACCAAATAATTCTCACGACTATGGAAAATTGCTCAAATTTCCGCCATACCCAAACCAGGAAAAGATACCACCAAAACTGCCTCATATCGGCCCATCAGATTATTGCCAATACAAAAATATTCTTCGACCGACTATAAGCAATTGTAACAGTAAAAAAGGTGATACCAAGCCATCGATTCGGATTTAGACGGCATCACTCAGCAGTACAACAAATCCACAGGGTTATCAACAAAATACTTAACGATATGAATGACAAAAAATATTGTGTAGCTGTATACTTGGGCATTGCAAGAGCTTTTGATAAAGTTTGGCTCAAAGGACTTTTGCATAAGCTGAAACGAATCTTTCCACAAAACTACTTTGAACTTTTGAAGAGCTACATTAGAGATCGAAAATTTTATATAAGATATGAAGACGAATATTCCGATATCCCACCAATGACAGCTGGAGCACCTCCAGGCAGTGTACTACAACCTCTTTTATATCTAACACACACCGAAGATGTGCCAACTCCGACAACACATAATGCAATGATAGCCACGTTCGCAGATGATCCTGTTATAATGGCATCAAATAATAACGAAAAACTGGCGACCTTCACACTTCACAAAAATTAATAAATAATACAGTAAACTGGTTTGATGATTGGGGTATATAAGTTAATAAAGACAAAACTATACAAGTTATATGTACAAGCTAAAAGACATCTAAATATAATCTTACTTTAAAAATCAACAACAAAAAAATCTGCCCAGAAGCAAAATATATATTGGAAATTATAAAAGAAGTGAAATTAAGAATAAGTAGCGGCAATTAAATTAGCTAATCGGACGAGCACCAAGACTATCATTTTATAATAAAGTCATTATATAATATACAAAACAATTATTACTCCTATCTGGAAATACGGAATAGAAATATGGGGAACGAGTAAAAATACCAATATTCAGCTCATACAGCGAACACAATCTAAAATACTAGGAAATATAACAAATGCTGGTTGGTTTATTTACAATGAAGCCATACATCGTGACTTAGGGGGGGAGCCTCATGTAGAAGCCTCAAAATCGGTAATTTCTTAAACATATTTTTAAAGGTGATAAAATAATAATAAATAATAATAAAAATTAAAATAATTATAATTATAATAAATATATTACAAGAAAAGAAATCTTTTTACATTAGTAAAATAACATAATAGACCTTAATTGTACAAAAATTACATATTGTTAATATATAACAGATAGTGATAAATAAAGGGGATAAAAAAAAAAAATATGTATTGTATATATATATATTTGTGCCATCCTCATTATTCTTTGAATAGGGTTTTATGCACAACATTTTTTTTGCTCCTTCTTTTTTCGCTTATTTCCTTCTGTTACCTCTTGTCATGAAAGG
Source organism: Anastrepha ludens (assembly GCF_028408465.1). Lineage (NCBI taxonomy): Eukaryota > Metazoa > Arthropoda > Insecta > Diptera > Tephritidae > Anastrepha > Anastrepha ludens. Next base: position 1,845,166 of record NC_071499.1, on the reverse strand, counting down.
AGTCATTTATGCTTGTTTCTTCCTTTTTATTACAGTTATTTCTTCTTGTGTTGTTAAATTTTTCACTGTTGATGCTTCTGCGATTGTGATTGTGTTTTTGTTTTTTATTGTTGCCAATGCGTTTTTACATTCAGTCGACTTGTTAGTGGCAGTTGTGAATATGAAGTGGCCATAATCCACACCGGCAAAATGGACCAGAGTGCGAAATTAAAAGGCGAAAATTTTTCAAACACAAATGTTGCGTGTTGTTGTTTTCATCCCTTTGGTTTCTCTGCTTATTCACAACTATGCTATTTGCGTCCTTTTTATTTTCTGCTTGCTTTTGTTTTCTGTGTTTTAGGATGCTAGTTTAGTTGAGTTCTTGTTTTTTGTATTACAGGTGAATCGGAATGGTGACATGGGAATCTGTTGGGGTTAATGAAGAGCTAACTTCACACCAATGCAAAAAAAAGTGTAACAGAATTTGATCGCGGGCATAAAACTAGAAAGGAGCAGACTACTTTTGGATGCCATTTTGGATTGCTATTTATTTAATGAAATATTTTAGGTTGTTTATTTTATCTTATCATATGATAAATATATTCGATGCTCTTTATTAAAGATAGGCAATGTTTTCAAGGTCCTAGATGCCACAAATTAGCTGCTCGAGAATGTAGTGTTTATCATTGGGAAGACTTAAGCCAATCGTTCAATTGTATTACGAAAATTGACGCTATGTAAAAAGTGCTTATGCCGCATGACTATAAGGCCTATAGTGCCATATTTGGGCTCAAGAGCAACCCGAAGCTATTCAATAACAACCATTACAGCCATTGAAAACAACCGTTTGGTGCGGCCTATGTGCTGGAGGAATCGTCGGCTATTATTTCTTTAAAAACGAGGCTGACGCCAATGTAACCGTGAATGGCGAAAGCTATCGCGCCATGACAAACGACTTTTTGGTGGCGGAAATTAAAGTTCGTGATCGCCACAACATTTGGATCTAATAAGACGGCGCTACTTCCCGTATTGCCCGTGGCACAATGGATTTACTCGGGCAAGAGGATAGGCCACCAAGCCACCAAAATCGTGTGATATCACACCTTTGGACTTTTATTTGTAGAGGTAAGTAAAATCTAAATGTTTTGTGGATAAATCAGCTTCGATTGAGGCGTTGGAAGCCAATATTTCTAAAGTTATTCACGAGATACCGACCGAAGTCCTCCAGCGAGTCATTAAAAAATGGCTGAATGATGTCGCAGTTGCGTCCAATATTTGAAAGGGATTATCTTTCAACCAACCACAACGAACTTTCGCTGTTTTATTTCAATTTAAAATCCTATACCTCTAAATTGATCACCCTTTATTTTTATGAGTTGGCTGCAGAATATCATGGCCAAATTGGTTTCATAGCCTTTTACAAGAGTATTTTATTAAATATGTAGCCACAATTGGGATTTTTTGTTTAGTAATCAGCAGAGAGTAGTAAGTTTTAAGTCCATGTGCTCGCGATTTTATCTACAGCTAGGGTAGTTGTTCCATCGGCAAATGTTCCGATTGGGGCACCTGATGAGGCAGGCAGATCATGCGTGCATAACAGATATGATATTTATTTTGTGGAGCCTGGTGACTTCATCGCCTTGTTTAACAAAAATTGTCTATTGGCAAGATACGAGCTTATAAGAATGGGATGGGAGAAAATTTTTTAGGCCCCTGTGCCATATTCTGATAAGATAAATTTATCGTCCGGTATGATTAGGGATTATTTGAGTTCTTCCCTGGTTTTAAAATAATGACGATTAGAGCACCTTTCCACTAAGGTGGAACATGATTTGCATGATTGTATCTCTTAAGGGTATTGCTGTTATTAAGTTCTAAGCAAGAACTTTTGGGTTTTAAGAGGAGTATAGCCCTCGTTCCATCTGGTTTGATAAAGGGAGGGTTTGGATGAAATGGCCGTTTTAGGCTTTTGGACGCCTGCTACAGAGAGTAGTCTGTTGCTGCAGTAGTATCGGGTTCCTGTAAATACTTTTGTGTTTTTCGGTTTCTCTTAGTTCTTTCACTTTTTTTGTAAGAGAGTTCGGGCATTTTTTGTTCTGTGGAGATCGAGAGTGTAGCCATTTTTTCGAGCTTGGCGCTTTTCTTAGCGCTTGCGTTCAATAAGGGTGGACATTGATTTTTTGCAGGTTCGTATATTTGCATTAAGGTGGAAGTCAATGCAGAGTACTAAATTAACGAAGTGTTCTGTTTCTTCAGCGATATTATCATTCGTTCTTAGTAAGAGTTTCGTATTTATTTTTTAAAACTAAATTTATACTCGTAATTTGTTACTGTTTTACAATATAATGTGATTTCATAGAACAAATACAACAAATATATTGAATGGTTAACTCTAAGAGAATTCAATAAGATCTCCGCTTGACTTTTCGGTTTCAAAGAATGAATATTATAAATTTCCGAACTAAAGTAGAAAGAAATATTTTTTAATTTCGTTTTATTATACAGCAGCACAAAAGACAACAATCCATCAGGGTGATTCTTAGGTTTTCAGTTTTAGTGAGTTTGTGATTATTTTTTGAGGTTTTGGCGAACTATTTTTTACTGGGTATAAACTATAATACTACGAGTACCTTTAATATTTTTTGATTCCACTTTCTAGCTTGACTCTTTTTAACACACTTTTATTAGCTCGGGTTGTATGTATGTATGTATGTATGTATGTATGTATGTAACGGAATCTTTGAGCTTAATTTTCACTGGCTTCTAAAAATCTGATCGACTTGAAATTTTGCACACCTATCAAGGACCGATGACAATGCATTAATTTGATAAAAGTTTTCCATTATCCTTATTAGGATTGCCAGGATTAATATTTTCTTTTTTTTTACTGTGGGCAAAAAGTAAGGTGAATTTGGTTGTAAAATGAAAAGTCTTTATTTATTCTTGTAAATCAGTTTCTCAGGCTCCCTCCACGAAATAAGTTCTTCATCCCGATTACTTCTTTATCACGGCCGATAACTGCATAGCTTTAGACTCACAGTCGATAAGAAAGGAATTAAATATAACACGAATATATCGAATCATTTATTCACTGACTGCAATGATAACAATAATTTTCATTCATAATAAAAAATAGTTAAAAAAAAAAAAACTAAAAAACGCTTCTTTGCTAATCGAACTATAAAGTAGAAAATAAAAAATAGTTTAAAAAACTAAAAAACACGCTTTTATTGCCAATCGAACTAAAAAGTAGAAAATAAATTTTAATGACAAAGGGACCTATAATGAAGTAATATCAAATCGAACGATCAGTCATAGTCAACTACCTCAGAACAGAATTATAACCAAAATTAAGATACAAATAGAGTAATTCAAATTAGAGTTAAAAGCGTGGGATGCATTTTGCTTCACTTTCATAACCTTCTGTACACAGGTAGTTGCCAAGAGAATGATTGTAATATTTACTATATCAAGCATCCCACGCTTTTAACTCTAATTTGAATTACTCTATTTGTATCTTAATTTTGGTTATAATTCTGTTCTGAGGTAGTTGACTATGACTGATCGTTCGATTTGATATTACTTCATTATAGGTCCCTTTGTCATTAAAATTTATTTTCTACTTTTTAGTTCGATTGGCAATAAAAGCGTGTTTTTTAGTTTTTTTAAACTATTTTTTTTTGTAATTAAAAAGTGGTAGCTTTACTCAAACATTTTTCTGTATTAAAGAATTCTTAAATAATTTAAAATAAATCAAAAATATATTCATTAGCACAGTCAAAACTGCATCTGGCTGAAATCTGCATTGGTAACAATATGGGAATAAATTATGTAATTAACTAATTTTATTTTATGGTTTTGTCTGTTTTGTTTAGCTGTATTTGAAAATATTTCCATGTTTCTTCTTTTTTAAGATAACTGGCAAGCCTGTTAAAAAATATGTCTGCTTTAAGGCCTTTTGAAATTCTTTTCAGTATTAACCAACATTTTATTTCCTTTTCTACATATTTTTTCGACAAGTCTACCGTTCCGATCATGCGGAACCAAATTTTGGTTTTTATTTGCCTCTCCTAAAAGTTTCTCTATTCTAATCTGATGATAATCACAAGCTATAACGGAGTATGGGTAATAAAGGGTGTTTTTTAGAGGTTAGGTTTTCAAGTTGGCACTACTTTTTTCGTAGATGGTCTTTTTGACAGCTGTCACTTGATTTATGCTCAGTTTGGTTTGCCATTTCATAATGAATAGACTTACACCTGAACAACGTTTGCAAATCGTGCAAATTTGGGCCCAAAACGAGATGGCCACCGATCCCGATTTTCACAAGAAAATTTTGTTCAGCGATGAAGCTCACTTTTGGTTGAATGGGTATGTCCATAAGCAAAATTGTCGTATTTGGAGTGAACATAATCCACAAGCCATTGCTGAGACGCCGTTACATCCTCAAAAAGTCACTGTTTGGTGTGCTCTATGGGTAGAGGGAATCATTGGTCCATATTTCTTTAAAAATGAAGCCGGTCATAATGTTACAGTCAATGGAGAGCGCTATAGAGCCATGATTAATGACTTTTTCGTGCCTGAATTGGACGATGTTGATGTGGACGATCTTTGGTTCCAACAAGACGGCGCTACACGCAACAATCGATTTATTGAAGGAAACTTTTGGTGAGCGCATTATCTCGCGCCGTGGACCTGTGGTGTGGCCTCCAAGATCGTGCGATATAACACCGCTGGACTATTTCTTGTGGGGCTATGTGAAGTCGCTTGTCTACGCAGATAAGCCCGAGACGATTGACGTCTTGGAAGAGAATATTCGGCGCGTTATTGCTGACATACGGCCCCAATTGCTGCAAAAAGTGGTCGAAAATTGGGCCTCTCGGCTGGAATTTATTCGAGCCAGCCGCGGCCGCCACTTTCCCGAAATCATTTTTAAAACATAATGGCAAACCCTTATCTTTATAATAAAGCTAAATTCTTGGTCACAACATTAAATTATATACGTTTTATTTCATCTTGAAAACCTAACCTCTAAAAAAAACACTCTTTATAAAAACTATAATACGATTATCTTAATTTACAGAATATACACATGTCTTCTCAGAACCTCAAGATATTTACACACCTTCGAATCGGCCACACTATAGCCGCCCATGTTCACATCCTAAATGGCAGAGTCAAACCAGACTGCCCTTTTTGCAACTCAAACGACTACGTGGCAACACACCTCCTCGATACCTGCCCAGGATTGGAATACACTAGAAATGCAATTCATCCTAACCTTGAACTTTCGAATCTACTCAAAAACACGAATGACAAAAACATTAACTTAATTTGTAAATTTATTAAACTAAATTAAAACTTTAGCTCTTTGCGAAAAATATATATAAAACTATACTCCACTTAAACTCATAAAAAAATAAAAATGTGTGCGTCTTGGATGTTGTTCCACAAATGGAGGGACCTACAGTTTCAAGCCGACTCCGAACGGCAGATATTTTTATGAGGAGCTTTTTCATGGCAGAAATACACTCGGAGGTTTGCCATTGCCTGCCGAGGGGCGACCGCTATTAGAAAAATGTTTTTATTAATTTTGCTTTCACCGAGATTCGAACCAACGACCTCTCTGTGAATTCCGAATGGTAATCACGCACCAACCCATTCGGCTACGGCGGCCGCCAAACTCATACTACCCACTAATCTTCTAACACTTCCTCAACTACCCTCTCCCATCCTCTTGTATAGTTACTTATCTATATTATTATTCTAGTTTAAGATACCATAAGGCGAAGGCCCTGGCAGCCAGTGCTTTTTTCGTAGGTGGAATAGTTATTAATAACTGTTACTCTTTTAAATAAATAAATAAACTTTTTAAAATACGGCAACATTGTTTTATTACACATAAGCTCTTTGTGTTTTTGCCACAACCAACATTGTATTTTAAATAAAAGTATGAAACGACCTGGTTCGACATCGGCGGATATTCAACCCATTTGTATAGAAAGGATTTATTTTAATTTTGCTTAGCACTGAAGGCCCTAGTAGCCAGTGTGCTAATTAAGTTAGGGCTATATTGTATATATCCACATAAATGTAGTCTTGTAGTCTAAACTAAAAATAAATGGAGCAAAGTCTTATTCGATACCAAATTTGAGCAGAATGTGCATTGATTCTTAATTATCTTGCTGTAGGCTCATTGTGCTGGCAATCAACAGTATTTCCGCTGCCATAACTCAGCCGATTAGATACGACTACTTCCTATAATGAATTGTGGACAGTATACTTCTGCGCAAGACTGTTTTGGTCGCTCCAAAACTGGTCGCGTTTATTATAAATGCCCAAGATTTTCATTTAAGAGGTTTTCTATTCAAATTCTCTTTTTCTCAACAAATGTTAGGAATGTAATGAATTCTATTATAGGTCTCTTGTGTTAAAGGTTTGAGCATTCACTGTTCTTTGGTAAAGAATTTATAGAAAATCGCGCCAGTTTCCATAAAAAGGTACAATTTCCTTTGCTTAAGTCAAGAGCCAAGTTTAAAATTGAGGTGAAGTTAAAAAGGCTTATCTGGTATGTTACAAAATGCATATATAAGGAGGGGAGTGTAAATTTTTCATATACTTTTTATAATGTCTGAAAGAAGAAGAAATTTGCAGCTTTCTCTGAAGACGAATTTTAGCTTTTATCCTTTTTTTGCGAACACAAACTCCAAATCCTGATAATATGTAATATTTTTCTAGAAAAATAACAACAAATTCGCTTTTAGGTAAGGTTGGGGTAAATGGTTGCCCGAAGAGAAGGCCCAGTTAAACAGAAAAGCAACAAAGAGAAAAATGGGGGAAACGATTTCTGAATTACGGTTATGATGAGCGCTTCATGCTACTGATGAAATTCATCAGGTGCCTATTTTGTACGAGGCAGGCGCAGACAAGATTTAATAGGGGATGTCTAAATCTTAGCTCCGCGAGAGCAGGATCCTTCGCGAGGTAGGCACCTTGCTGTGGGGCTGGGGCTTAGCCGAATCATTAATCAGGCCTTATCATTGGATGGCAGTGGGTTCATTTACGTACATTCCAGTACTGAGCCAGTTCACTCCATTCCTATAGTTCTGACTGCCTTTTTGAACGATGACCAAGTCCTGCCCACTGGAGGAGCAAACCTCTTGAAAAAAACTCTGTGTTGGAACAAGTTGTAATATGACCGTGCCGGGGTTCAGCCTGGCTGGGGACCCAGATCAAAAATAGCCCAGTGATCCGGATACCTGGCGACCTCCGGTGCTATATAGCCTTACCTGCGGACCTCGACCTCCCTTGTCCGACACTCGTGGCCATTAATAGAAGATAGATGGGGCTTGATCGATGGGACTGGTCCCAGCACGAGTACTGCAGGAGCCAGCGGGGGATGAGGAGGCTTGGGAAAATCGGTCTCCAAGCGATCAACACCATGACTTTCGGGATTAACTCCGCTTAGGGCGAGCAGTCCCGATTTTACCTCAACCTCTTTCAGGGGACGGGGGTCGGCACATGCTTCCAGGTTTAACCGGCAGGTTGCCATATAAGGGCCTAGTACTTCTAGGCGAAGTACTATCGTAGGGCAGGGGGGACAGGCTAAACATGTCTGCCCCTCTAAGCAAAGCTACTACGAGAAAAAGGCGGCCAGTAGCGTCTTATTTAAACTAGGAGAGGAAGCAGCAAAACAGCTAACAGAAGAACAGGCGAAATCGCTGGAATAGGCAAAGGGAGTAATATCCGACTTGGAAAAACCGGGATAGTTAAAGAGAAGGTTCCGAGATGATCCACCCCATCCTACGGACATCTGGAACAGGAAGCACTCGAAGCAATGTACATTTATGTACTTTGCGGACAATGTCCGTTTAAGGAACCCACAAATTTCGAGAGTTGAGGAAGAAACTCTTTTGTTTTAAGTGCAAACCCATTGATCAGGATGGCACTTATAACCCTGAAGCCATCAGTAGCATTCAAGAACGATGAGTCAAAGTATTTCAACCTAGTGGCATGCCACGCAGGACAGTGAAAGGGAAACTGTCTGACAGACTGTCCCACCTACCCATTTTTGCAGCTTCTGCAATAGTCGAAATGAGGTCCGTTCAATCATTTATCATGCCGACTTATGAAGCAGTGGCTTATGATCAAAGCAACTACGATAGAGACATTTCTCTTAGACTGATTAAGTAACGACTTTAAGCGTTTGACGTCCCGTTTTGGCGAAATTCTTTTTGTAGAACCCCATTTCAGACTATCAACTCATTTCGTGTTTGCCGAAGTGACAATTACACTTGTACCACGAGATTTGCAGGTTGGGAGGGGTATACTTACAATCTGCACATTAAGAAGAAGGCGAGTGGTAGTGACAGAATTAATCTTAACCTCACCATTACATTTAATCGCTGCAGAATGAATATAATAGGACTATGAATAAGTTCGTGCGGTTTTTTTCGAAATTTGAAACTTTATTGACGTAAAATGGTTACAAATTTAATATTCAAAATATTGTCCATCGCTTACTACTACTTTTTCCCATCTTTCTGGCAATTCACGGATTCCCTTTGTGAAAAATTCGGTCGGTTTTGCCGCAATCCACGAATCGATCCATTTTTTGACTTCATCGTAATTACGGAAGTGCTGGTCAGCCAGGCCATGTTGCATCGATCGGAAGAGATAGTAATCGAATGGCGCAAGGTCTGGACTATACGGCGGGTGGGGTAGGACATCCCATTTGAGCGTTTCTAAGTATGTTTTGACCACTTGTGCAACATGTGGCCGAGCATTGTCATGTTGCAAAATAACTTTGTCGTGTCTATCGGCGTATTGCGGCCGTTTTTCTCGCAGTGCTCGGCTCAAACGCATCAATTGTCGTCGGTAGACATCCCCCGTAATCGTTTCATTCGGTTTCAGTAGCTCATAATACACAACACCCAGCTGGTCCCACCAGATACACAGCATAACCTTCAGGCCATGAATATTCTGCGCCGACGTCGATGTTGAAGCATGGCCAGGGTATCCATACGTTGCCCGACGTTTTGGATTGTCGTAATGGACCCACTTTTCATCGCCAGTCACAATTCGATGCAAAAAACCCTTTCTTTTGTGCCGTTGAAGCAGTTGTTCGCATGCCATAAAACGGCGTTCAACGTCTCTTGGCTTCAATTCATACGGCACCCAATGGCCTACCTTTCGGATCATTCCCATGGCTTTTAAACGTTTGGAAATGGTTGATTGATCAACTCCCAAAGTTTTTGCAACCTCTTCTTGCGTTTGAGCCGGATCTTGATCGAGCAATTCCTCCAATTCGGTATCCATGAACTTTGGCGGCGCACCCTCGCGTTCTTCGTCTTCCAAGCCAAAATCACCACTTTTAAAGCGTGCAAACCACTTCTGGCACGTTCGCTCAGATAGAGCATGCTCACCATAAACTTCCACCAAGATACGATGACTTTCGGCTGCTTTTTTCTTCATATTAAAATAATGAAGAAGAATTCCCCGCAAAAACACATTATTTGGCACGAAATTCGACATTTTCAAGTGTGGTAAAAATATTGTTGTTTACGCTTCAAATAAAAAACTTATACTGACGTTTGTGCCTTACGACAGTAGCTCTCCAATGAATGTTTGGAAATGTGGATCGATGGAATAATAATCAAGTTACGCCATCTGTTGTAAAACCGCACGAACTTATTCATAGTCCTATTACATTTTTCTAAGGTTAGTCACATTTTTGCCTAATCAGACAGTTACCTCATTAATCGCTAGAATTTCAGCCTGAAATACGATACGCTTTGGTTCATCCAAACAATAGTTAACAGGGTTAGATAGACCCAAACCGAGTGATATGGCAAAGTGTCCAATATCCAAATCGCGCCGTTGAGTTTGGTGGAGGTAAGGAGAAATAAGTATTCACAGCATCAGGGGGTTTGGTTTTAAAAGCGCCGGTGATACATATAAGTGCCATACGTTGAACTTTTTGAAGTCTGTTTCTAATCGTGACGTTACAAGTTCGCTGAGTTCGCTGAGTTGACGTGAATCCCACGCTTGTGTGAGCAGAGCACAGTCAAATGGATCTTCATTCTCTCATTTCGTGGAAAAACCACCTCATAGCATAGGTAGCTTATTCACCCAGCAGCTTCCTGGAATTCCCCTGCGACTAGGATACGATCGAAAGGGAAACTAGACATTATCCGACCAGTTTGGAGCAACCAGGACCCTAATTGCCGCTTGGCTGTCAGAGTAAATATTTATCTCCCTGACAGTAAGAAACCAATCCACTGCTTCTTTGATTACGGCAACTTTGATGATGTGAATACTCCCCTGCGAACTCTTCCATTTGACTTCGAGCTCTGTCTTAAAATTCTGCATCCAGATGGCCGGGCAGACATACTTGACTAAATCCACTCCTATCCTCATTGGGAGCATATTGATATAGAGATATCACTATATCTATCTCGATCTTTTTATGCTGTTAGCTACAATGATCATATGAAAAGAGTTTATAATACCCCTGGGCACTAGTGCGTGGGTTTAAGAAAAGCAAGCTGCTAAAGTTTACAGGGAATATGTCCGCCCGAGAGTTTGATATGAATTGGAGAGATAAAAGGTGTTTTACCTCTAGGACAATTCTTGTACATTACAATTGCTCTGATTCTTCTTACTTATTCGCCAGAGTGCGAGATATTATTTCTCAAGATACAAAAAAATAAATAAATAATTGGCGCGTACACTGCTGTGAGTTTGGCTGAACTTCACCTCCTATGTGTGCTGTGCGTCTTAATTTAGTTCTCAAATTCAGGGACCTACAGTTTTAATCCGACTCCGAACGACAAATATTTTTTTTGAGTAGCTTTATCATGGCTCGGAGGTATGCCATTGCCTGCCGAGGGGCAACCGCTATTAGAAAAAAACTTATGTTCGAACCTACGCACTCTTGAATGGTAGTCACGCACCAATCCATTCGGCTACGACGGCAACATTTAATTAATAGTTGCTGTTGGGACTCATCTACGCTCTATACATAAAAATCGTACTATTGAAGCCTTCATATATGCGCCATTCTTGCAAACTACCAGAGTAGGTGCGGCATCATCGAGATATATTTGAAATTATTCGTTTCACTAGTGCCCTGATTAGAAATATAATCTTCTAATCACTCACAATTAAAAATAATGATGGGCACTGAGCATAAACTGGCTGACGGCATGACTTTTTAGAAGCTTTGCTGGATCTAAAATGTGTCTACATTGGCCACATGTGCACCGAGCGGAAAAGGTCGCGACTGGATATTTATCTGCAATGTCAAAGAAAGAGAAACCAAAGTCAAGTCAAGAAATCAGGAGTTGTGAAGCCCTGCTGATCGCGGAAGATCACGCGGAAAAGTGACTTGAAAATCTGTAACACTTGTCGTGTTTTTGTATGATAGGTGCTACGCGTGGCACTACGTGGACCTCCTTCCTATTCACCTAACTGCAGAGAATATGGCTATCGGGGCATGATACCCAAGAGTGGCTTGGTTCGTAGTGCTTAGGCGAAGGGGGTGATGGAAGAATCTTATTAGTACTAGCCACTGGAAAGTGAGGATCCTGTTGGAATACAACTAGCGTAAAGTGGAAAGGAAAGGAAGAGAAAATTGCAGTTTTGTTGAATTCAGCCAAACTCGGTTAACTCCTCAGGCTCAATATTGGAAATTGCCGGTTTATTAGCATGATACATTTTTTTTACTCCCGGCGACTTGTAACCTTTGTTTTTGCTTACATGTCGTTGATATATAAACTTGAAAATATTCGTAAATACTCCGCCAGTACTAGGATAATGGACAAGTGAACACCACTTTCTTATACCTACATCATACGGATACAAAGATATGACACGAAATAATAGTTATAATTAGCAAATATTATAAAGGCGTGTAGATAGGAGGTTTAAAAAAACCTGCTAAAAATAATGAACAATTTTATCACTTTTATCAATGCTTTCAATTGGTAAAAGCTTTACAGTTTCATAATTAATAGTAACTCTGCCAAGTTTCATAGCGCTTTAGCGCTTGAAAGTTTGTATGTGACTTCGAAGAACATAATGTCAAACGCACACTTTGAAAAGCTTAATTTTGACAAAGCAAATATAAAGCAGTTTTTGGCTTTTCCTTCGCCTGCTTGCCATAGTGTTATAGGTGTATAGCAGGGAATAAATATAGTGGTTAAATCAGCATTACACTCATCAAAATATTTTTCCTAGAAAAAAAAAATAGTGGGGTTAGATTGAAGCGCCTTCATGATGAAGCTTTGTGCCTTAACATAAGAAGTTTTCATGTGAAAGTGTTTTCGCCAGTACCTGTACTGTAATTTGAAACCTGTTACGTGTTCTTGCAAACTAATGTATAAGTAGACAAAATAAATTTTTACATTCCGGCAGTTAAAAGCTTTAAGAAAATGTGTAAAAGCGTATTTTGTTGCTGGAACACAGCATATTTAAAAAAAAATTAATCCAGCACCCATAATTGGTACCCAGTTGCTGATATTAAATATTGCTTATCCAATTAAAACGGTGTTAATTCTCCAAAAATACAAGCGGTTTGCTAAGGGTTAATATCCTCGCCTTTCGTAGGGTAGCGCATTCACAGAGGAACCTGAAGATAGTTTCCTTTTCCTCCGGTTGCTCATACTGTATATATTGTAAGGAATGCCCATTATGGCTGCGTGCTCCCCTATGGACCAAAAGCCAGTTATCAGTGCCGTGAGTCTGCAGGCTTCTCTTAGTTTCATATTTATCAATGTTGACGTTTGCTTCTGGTTGTAAGTGGGGCATAATGTTCTGCTAACTCTTCTTGCTCTCTGATCCCTCCATCTACGATCCACGATTCGTAGATATTTTGAGGAGATTGCATTCTTGATTGCATCCAGTGGTATGAATACCGACCCTGCAAGAATGTTTGTATTGGCAGATCCTTCTCTTGCCAGTTTCTTTCACTGTTTCGATGTTCTAGGACCCAGATTAAGGTAACTTTATGGTTTACACTCAAAGTGGTACGACCATTCCTGCTTTGTTCCACCAGTTTTTTTTTGTCGGGACAACTAGCAAGTGCAGCACTCAGACATTAATTACGTCCATTGTACAACACTTGGATTCCCTTTAAATTTTCTTTAAATCTACCCGATCTCCGAAGAAATCTGAGTAGATCTTGTGGTGCCAAGGAGCCAAGATGGTCGCTTCTTAACACATCAGTGCCAAAGACCTCAAACCTGATTCGAGCGAAGGCAGGGCAGACACACAGGAAGTGGTCCGCCGTCTCATTCTCCTCTTCACAAGCTGGGCAGAGTACACTGTCTGAGATGCCTAACCTTTCCATGTGCTTTGCCCACAGAAAGTGGCCCGTCATCAGTCCAACCAGCCGTCTGCACTCCCCTCTGCTTAATGGCAGAAGGGTTTGCGACAGTCGATCGGACTGACAGGTAACATCAGTTTAGTCCATCTGCAGCTTCCACCAGTTTAGTCCACTGTGTAAAATATATTAAATTTTTTTAGATGCAGTAACACCAGAAATATCAAGCTCGATTCTCAGCTGCTCCATTGGCCAAGGGAATGCGCCAAACACTGACTTCTGTTGGATGTAATAAGGTTTTAAAACTGGCTTGTCGAATATAATTGCGGATAGAAAATTAAATCACAGTCACTAATTTAAAGCCCCCATATAGAAATAACCCCTTAACATATGCAGCTTCATGAAGTTGCGATGACTGCATTGCTTTTTATATTCTCTTCTCGCGTATTTTCAAGTAGAAGTCTTCACGATATTGCCAGGTCAATTGGCGCCTCTTGATCTGACATAAATATATATAATTGGCGCGTACACCCTACTTCGGTGTTTGGCCGAGCTCCTCCTCCTATTTTTGGCGTGTGTCTTGATGTTGTTCCACAATTGGGGGGTCCTACAGTTTCAAGCCGACTCCGAACGACAGACATTTTTATGAGGAGCTTTTTCATAGCAGAAATACACTCGGAGGTATGCCATTGCCTGCCGAGGGGTGATTGCTATTAGAAAAAAGTTTTTCTTAATTTTGGTGTTTCACCGAGATTCGAACCTACGTTCTCTCTGTGAACTCCAAATGGTAGTCACGCACAAACCTATTCGGCTACGGCAACCGAATGCCATTAGACTTTTTCTCCAAGGCTACATGAAGCTATGTTAGTCTACGTGAATAAGTCATGGGAGCTCTTTGTGCGAAACTGCTGCAATACTAATCGATACGAGCGGTAAAATTAGCAAAAATTGCCTCCCACGAATTCATTATTGTGTGTACTTTGCAGACGTATTTCTGTCTCATGGCGTGCTTAGGAACGAAGTTAGTTTTCCTCCTCCATGTTATGAGATGCATTATAATGAAGAAAAAAAACTACAATCAAGTTTTTATTATTTGAAATGATTGATAATTTCATTAGCTTTATGGCACCGTTTTTAAATTTTTTTTTATTTGATTTTTTAAATGAAGAACCTTTCAAGAATATTCTGTGAAAATTTTAGATGAATCGGAGCAAAACTTACAAAGATACAGCCATGTAAGTGTTGCTACCTATGTACTCTGATTTTTTTTGTATTTAAAACTTTAAAGCGTTTTTCCCACAACTTACGTTTTCAAAGTCGGTGCCCCTCATAACTTTGAAACTACTGCACCGATCCTTTTGAAACGTGTTCCCAAAAATCGAAAAATTTTTAATTTCAAAAAACCCTTGGCGTTACCCGGAAAAAACGATTATCTAACGAAATAACTTTGGTTTTTTGATTTCAGATGATTTAACACCGAGTTATGAGGGGCACCGCAAAACTACTTTTTTTTGAGATGCGTCCGAATAATTTCTGCCATTGCCGTTTTTTTAAATATTTTTGGATGAAAATTTCACAAAATATACTTCAAATGCTATAGTTTTATGTAGTAAAAGATTTGACGAATAAATTTTAACTGTGTCATCAAAAAAAAAATCATAAAATTGTGCCTTTTTTTCCATGAATTAACGTACGCCCGAATGATTTCTTCGGTCATATTTTGGTATTAGTTTTGCAATCAATAAAGGTCAACTTGAAATCCCCAAACATGCCCAGAGCCATGTCTAAGAATGCACGATGCTCCAGGCGACTACCAGCTCCCAAACTTTTTTTGTCACACCCGAACGAAATGGCAAATATCTTATGCTTTCCAATTACGTCTAATAGGCCAACGATTTGCTGGACAGAAAAGGCGGGCCTTTGTTTGATTTATTTTTTTATAAATGTCCGTGGTTGCATATGCACGTGTGCGTGCGATGTTGCAATGGTGCGGCCGATAGTAAACAAATTGGATTAATTGCGCATCCATGGAATTGAGGTTAATTTCAATGCATTTTGCGGTTAATTGCACAGTGGCTACCTCCAGTCACACCCGCTTATCCCCACTGAAATCAGCCAGCATTGTCACCCGGCCAAGATAGTTGCCATATATTTTTATGACTGACACATCAAAGTGTCTTTCTGCGAACATAAATATGTATGCTGTGCATGTGGGCGTGGACGCAAGCGAAAGCGGTCTGCTGTAAACCGTAATTGTCATAAATTTATGGCCATATGCGCGTAATTACATACTTGTAATTAATTGTTTACAAAACGGATTCGCTCCCAGGAGGCAGGCGAGTCATTTAAAAATAAAAAAGACTAAATAAAAACATGAAAAAACATTGCATTGATGTTTAAATTTACATACAGCCACGGAACTAAATAAACAGTTGCGTTCGGATAAATAATTTACTGCTCCCTTTTCTTCTCAATTTTGATCTATGAATTCTACGATAAGATTTTCACGCTCTTAAGGCGGCCACTAAATATGGAATCAAATGCAAGATTTACAGTTAGAGTTAATCAACATAGACGATCTTGTTTAACGATTAAGTCGAACTTTTCTTTCTATGGGGTTAGTGGAGGTGGATGTTTGACTGTGTGACACAGCCCAGACCCAATTGGCACAAAATATGTCATTATGATTTTTATGAAGTTAGTTGCTCTATGCTCTGACTTGGAACGCCATTAAATTGTAATATTACACGTTTTTGTACTCAATTTATTGGCTCTCTCTATCTCACATCCTATCATTAGAATAGAAAACAATCAGTGGGCTAAAAGCGATATCAAAAAAGTAAAAAGCAAAACTAAAAATTTTGTTTACTCCACACGATGGCTTACTTTATAAAATTAAGAATATCCTCCCGATTAACTATTATATTTTAATTGAATCATATCTCAAAAACCGTTTATTCTTTGTAAAATAAGAAGACGAACTGTCTGAACTCTGCGAAAGCTCTGGGTGTTCCTCAAGGCAGTGTAATGGGTCCCATTCTACATCTGCTTTACACACACATGACGTACCAGCATCCAAAGAAAGAATTCCTAGCAAATTTGCAGACGATACGAAGATTCTCGCAATGGATACACTTCTCTGATTGGCCTCGGTCAAACTCCTCAACGCCCTTAGTAGGATAACCAATGGTTTAAAGATTGACAAATTAAGCCAAACGAGACATAGTCTGCTCAAATTACGTTCACCCAAAAACGTGGCTTGTACCTCGACGTAAACTCACGTAAAAAAGTAATACATTTACAAAACCCAAAACGTTGGGAATAAAGCTCAGAAACCTACACTCTTTACATAACTCAAAAACCCAATTTCCACTTGAGAGCAAGCTCTTACTTTATTCATCTGTTTTGAAAATAATCTGGATCTTCCGAAGATGGGGAATCCGCAGCAGCCTCAAATGTAGAAATTCTCCAAAAGTTATAATCAAAGACCCTTAGAATGATTGTGAATTCTCCAATCTATGTCACAAATGATCAAATTCACCGTGATCTTGAAACCCGCACTGTTTCTTCTTAAATTACAAAGCATACTGAATAGATACACTCAGTTTAATTAAAATCCCAGAGGAACCTCCAAATTTGTGACAGGGAAAATATTTATAGCACTTGACATAATATAGAATAACTTTTTTTATATAAATCGTAAAAATATTTTAAAAAAAGGACCTTAAAGCTAAAGAGTAGTACTTTGCGATGCCGTTGTGGAAAATTAAAAAAAAACTTTACCTTGCTCAAAAAAATATATTTTAAAAATGACCAAAATCTGCTTTTTTTGACTATTTAACCTCAAATTGCCAAAAATACTGACGTGCTGGATCATTTTCAAGGTCATATTCGTTTTAAGCATAAAAAAACCTTCAGGAAACAGCCATAACGGTTTTAGAAACTGTAAAAGAGCGAGATTTCGCAGGCCTGTGTAATTCGATGTAGCCGGACGCACGCACCAAAAAATGCGTCGTTATCTTGCTTAATCGTCGATGTCTTGCTCATGCGCCGTTACCTTGCTTGAACTGCAAGCGAGAGCGCGGAACGAACGACAAAGAGCACAATCGGCCCCCGCGTTCGGCAACGTTCGACATCTGGCTCTGTCCTACTTGAGTGAGCATATATATGTATGTATATTCGCATATGTATATAAATTCACATATTTGTATTTGCATATGCCTTCTTCCTGTGTGCATGGTAATGAACCATTTCTCTGTTGAGAATAGGACGATGATAGAAAAAGTAGGAAATGAAAGGGAGTGTGTAATGTGTCTAAAAAAGTTAAATCGATGATGGTGCCTCTTAGTGTTGTTGGCTTATTAACGTCTGATGCACAATCGAAATTGAACATATCTTTCATGAATTTGATAAATGTTTCGTAATTTTTCACGGTCGTGTAAATGTAACTTGACCTATTCCATTGCGATTCCATTAACCTCCATACAAAATATCTATCAAACAAATAAAATTAAAATTTTGTTTTGAAAATTGCAACCATTCCATTAGTATTTTCTTATGACGTTGTCTCGTGAAACTATCGTCAGTAAACCTACTTTACAGACAACCTCTTTTTGTTTAAAATTTAATCAACTTTTTACCATACTCGCATATTAAAGTAGTAGATAATTCTATTTGTGCGTCTACTATTCGCTCTTGATCTTCCGGGCCCACTTCTATTATTTTGGCTGCAGCTGTAGATAAGTAAGCATAAAAATATTCATGAAAAGGTGATTGGTGCACATTTCTGATTTTCTGTTTCTGTGATTTATTAAATTTTGGCCATTCCTATTCACTTTAAAGCACATTAATTTTAAAATAATTTCGCTAACACGTAGCCTTTTAAGCATATCGAAAAGAATAAAGTGCATTTTCACGTACACACATACACATATACACATATACGTGCGTTTGGATGTATTTTTTTTTGTGCGGATGCGTGCATGTTTACCTGCTTCCGATTGCAAATTTAGGATTAAATGTCACTGCGATATGTCAGACTAAAATTGTATTAAGCTTTCGTGTTATTTTGCTTTTTTCTGTTGTGTTGTTTTTTTTGTTTGTTTTTTGTTTTTTGCGTTTGACAAAGGTGGAGTATTATGCAGGATAACAAAACAAAAAATACAGTGTTATCGGTGAGATCTATAGGAATAATCTAGGCAGCAACAAAATTGCACAAAAATAGGTAAAATATTTGTTCGCCCGACCGGCAGGCAAATAACGACGAAAAATTGTTAAACGCAAAAGAAAAAAAGCGGAAAAAATCAAAGGATGTGAAAAAAGAATCGTCGAACGAAAGGACGCAAATTAACGTTGTGCAAAAGTGTCATGAAATATTGCCGTTGATTCATGCCCTTTTGTTGGTGCTGTTTTAATTGTTGGCATTGTTGGCCTTGCTACCATTGTTGCCATTGTTGTTGTTATACTTGTATGCAACTGCGGCCGTTTGCCGAGTGTCTGACATTGTGAGTGGGAAAGAGATAGCAGTGGGAAAAAGGTACCTGAAACAGTTTTGCACACGGCTATTTTTTAAATAAAATTTATTGTATTTAAAGACTAAAAACAAAAGGATTTAATAGTATGTGTGATGCATGCACGAGTATGTACGTATGTATGTGTATGAATATGTCATTTATATATGAGTTTAATGCACTTTGTACATTGTCGTAGTGCAATTTATGTGAAAGAGTAATGAAATTAAATATTTTACATTTTTTGATATGGATTAGTATATGTATATATGTATGTGTAGGTATAAAGGTATGTACAAGTATTTACGCGGTATATTGTGCTTAATTGCACATTCGCCTTCGAGTAGTAAAATTTCGAAATTATGAAAAATGTATACTTCACAATGGTGCTTTCCTCCCTCCTCTTCAAAATCACACATTTAAAAATCAGTGATTCTTAAAACATGCAATATAGCAAGAAAATTCCTAAATCCTTAAAAGAGAAGTGAGATATCCAAAAAAATAAAATAGTAATATTTTTTAGCCTTACGTAAAATAACAAAAAAAAAAAACACTAAGTGCAAATGGAGCTCTCCCCGGTTTCGCTTTCGTTTGGCTTAGAATATGAATGAATTTAACATAATAAAACAATATAAAAGTTTCCTGATGAAATCAATGTCAAGATAACGATTGATTTAAAAAGCTTGAAATCAGCAAAGTCAAGTTTTCTTGCTAACTCAGATTCTAAATACAAATTTGCTAATCCTGAAATCGTTCCTGAGTCGAACAAGAACGATGATAGTTTTTAACTCTTGATAACGACGCTGGCAACTGATACTGGTAAGGTGCAGAATATTCGCAAAGCGATGCAGATGTTTTGAAACAGAGTACCCACATTTTTTGCTGTGATGGCATTGAGCAAGTCGAATGGAGGTATACAACACTCCGAACCTTCCGTGAAATTTGCCTTGTATACACTTTTTAGGTGACATATCTCAGATCAAATTTCGTCCGACACATCAACAGGGTATTTTTCAGCGAAATCAAGTGCTGTCTTTGTCTCCAGGCTGTCTTTGTTTCCGATTTTGGGAAACAACCACAAAAATGAAAACATTTTGGTCATGTTTTTTTTTGTTGAAGTGAACCGATCTTCTCTTCCAGCGATGATTGAGTGCACCATGACAAGAAATGTGTTTCTTTTGAAATCGATTTCCTCGGCGCTCAAGTTTTCCTCCAAATTCCCAAGTTCTTCATTATTCTCTTTTTTCTTCCGACTTGCTGGCAATGTTGAAGAGGTTTCTGGCAAACCTTCAGCTACTTTTCGACATTCCTCCAAAATTGAACCCCATTGGCTGCGTAATGACTATAGATCTGCTATAAGGCTTTGAAGATTTTTTACCTCGACGTCAATCGTTGCTTCCTGTTTTTGGAGAATCAAACTAACGTAATTTATAGTTGTAAGAATTTTGAACCATATGGAAGACATTAAGACAGATTAAAATTTACTTATGTATTTGACGAGTCCATCGACATCGCGTTTGGTTTCTGCGGTAAGATTCAGATCTTTCAAAAAAATTTTCAAAAAAAAAAATTAAAACCCTCCATTGTGACGTCGTTTTCGGTGACCCCTCGAAAAAAAGGTGCGTCCGCGTTGTCAGCATAACTCCTGACAGGCTCATCCAAAATGAAAAAACAAAAATAAGTGCTTTAGTTAAGACCATAAACTCGTGCTTGAACGAAGGAAAGAAAAAAAAGTAAAAATTGGAATTTTAGCAGCCATTTTTCCAAAAAAATGAAAATTTCGGTCAAATTTGATTGACATTTTGTTTTTTTTTAAATAGTTGTAATTGAAAAAAAAAATCCTTCGTTCAAGCACGAGTAAATTACATCTCGAACATCTGTGTAAAATTTCATCAAGATCGACTTTGAAAACACAGTTCCGAGAAAAACGCGTTTAAAGTTTTGAGTAACAATAAAAGTGGCTTGGAGCGCACACATTCCAAAGGCTGTATCTCCGAATTTATTATTCGGATCGACTGCAAAATTTTGGATAATATTCCTGAGAAGTTGTAAAAATTAATAGGCAAAAAAAAAATAAATCGATTTTTTGAACCAACGAAACCCATGTAACCCCTTAAGAAGAGCTTTTCTCAGTCCTGGTAGATTGTTGGCGAAAGCTTTGACAGCATCAATTCGAGCGGACCATCTTGTGTCCGATAAGCAGTGAAGTGAATTTGGTACATATTGTTTTAAATTTTCCCTTGAGAATATAACTTCGGCTCAAAAATTGACTTTATTTAAACTTGGAGTAACGAAGCATTCAGTTAAACTATTCATCACCTAAGTAATCGGTTATCGGTTACACTCTTCAACATACACTTTCGATTGAGCGTATCATATTCGATTTTTTAAATCATAATTTGAAAATGTGGATCGGAAGTTTAAATTTGGATTGGAATACGATTAAAATCATCAATTGAATTGATATCACCGATCGACTTCAAAAATTAAATTTTAAAAATAATTTAAAAATTTATTATGGTAACGCGAAAACGTGTGTCACGGAGCTGTGGTAAAACTATAATTTAAATTTTTTTTGTTTATACAACTTTTCGGAATTACTCTCGAGTCGGGATCCCTCTGAGAACTCCGGGACCGGGGTAAAAAGTCTCCGATTTCCCCCCTCATCCTGTTGCCTTGCCCCCTTTGGGCACATATTTCTAGCACTTCCTTAATAATGCTGCGTTTGCTGAAAATCTCCATCCCGAGGTATTTAAACTTCATCACTTTTTCAATAATAGATTTTTTAATATGGCTAAACTTTTTGACTTTTCAGTCGATACCTCCATTGAACTATTTTTGCAGAGCCATTCTCTGAGGTGGCTATTAAAGCAGCGTCGTCCGCATAGCATATTATAGGGGTGCTTGAGTGTTACATTCGGTAACCTTTTAATTGCTTGACCTCATTTATTATCTGGTTCATCAGAACATTGAAAAGGCTGAGGTTAAGTGAATCGTCCTAGCGAATTCCAGACATGGCAAAATATTCGCCATCTGCTCTAAATTTTGTATTGCATACAGTGCATAGGTTTTTGATTTCCACAACTGTAAGTTTGTGTAGCAATATTTCAGAGAATAATTTTTGAGCGTATTGAAGCAACGAGATTCCTCTATAATTTGTGGATAACATTTGCTACCTTTTATGAAAATTGGCATAGTAACGCTTGTTTTCCATTGTTTTCCATTTATGAGGCATGGCGGATGACTGGATGATAACATTGAACATTGATGCTAGTTGTTGTAGTTGTGATTCCTGTTCTTTATTTTAAGAGCCGAATCTTCGAAGAAGTTCTTTTCGACTTGAACATCTTTCATACACATATATATGTACATATATTTTATAATAAAAACTGTCAAAAATATGTCTACCGGATTGAAAATTTAAATAACTTTTCGTATACCAAAATAAATATTTTTATTAATCGACATAAGGCAATTTCGGTACTTCTCTTTAAAAAGTGTCCCATCATAGCAATTTCATTGAAAATTTGCTTTAATAAATTACCTGCAGCCGGAATCTGCATTGATAATGGGAAAGTTGCAACACTACTCCAATCTTTAAAGGTCGCAATAGGAATGATGTGCGTAACTATAGGCCAATTTCAAAGCCGTCCACTATTTCCAAATTATTCGTAGCTACTATTAAAGAAAAATTATATAATACTTTGCTACAAAATGTCTAAATTCTTCCAATCAGCATGACTTTGTAACAGGTAGGTCCACTGTTTCCAACCTGGCCGTTTTCAGTGAATGATTCAATGCAACATTTTCATCTAGATTTTAAGTTGATTGCATCGACACTGATTTCTCCAAGGCCTTTGACACTGTGTCACATAGAACTCATTCGTGTAAACTGGGTTCTCGGTTTTTCTTTTATGATTAAAATATTCTCTAACTGAAAAGGTTGTCTTGTTACAATTGAATCTTCTGTTCCCTTCTTTGTGCCTCAAGGAAGCGTTTTGGGCTCGCTACTTTTCGTCTTATTTATTAATGATATTGGCAGATGGTTTTCATTTGCCAGGCACCTATTGTATGCAGACGACTTAAGCAATTTTTTTTCAATAAGAAACCCAGAGGATGTGCTTAGGTTCTATGCTGACCTTAATGAACTCGCTTCTTGCTGTACATTTTCATGTAATTCATTTAAGTAAAAAAAAAACGTTTTCAAGTCACTCGAGTCACCTCGAGATTTTCTACAATCGTCGTATTTTATCTCGAATAATGTCCCCCAATCGGTGTATGAGACCAAAGAGCGTAATTTTGACCCTAATTTTTTATTCTCCAGCCATAGAAATTTTATTATCTCAAAATCATATACGATCTTGGGCTTTATTAGACGTAATGGTGCAAAATCGTCAGACCCTTACATAGTAAAATTATTATCTACCGATTGATCGATGTTTGTTCGATTGGAATATCCTTTGTTTATTTGGAGACCTTATCCCCAATTCGCTGAAGCAAGAATAGAACGGGTACAAAAGGTGTTTCTTAAGTTTGTCTTAAGATCTTTAAATTTGTCTGTCCTATTTCCGTCTTATAGCTTCCACTTGGATTAAAGTCGCTTGAGTGCAGCCGATTCCGTCCTTTTCTTTTGTGTTTAAATTCAAGGTGGCATTGATTGTGCGTTTTTCTTGCAACGCATTAACTTTCTTATTCCGACGAGAACTTTACGAAGATCCTAACCTTTTTACCTATTTAAACGAATTTAATGACTCTTCGCGAACTACAATAACTAAAAATCAATTCAGTTCGATGCTGCATCGTTTAGTTCGCTAATATAATCGTTATTGTTTCGATCAAGTTATTTTTATTTATTCTATTTCTTGTTTATTTTATTTTATTTGTTATTTCATTATATTGGTTTACTAGCAACCCGCCCAGCTTCGCACGGGTATAAAATATATACCCTATGTCACTCACTGAAAAAATGATTAAAATCGATCCAGTAGTTTTGGCTTATTCATTATTGCCCGTGGCCCGCACGCGTTAAATTTGGAGTAAAACAATTCCCCTTTCTTTATAGCATGAAGATTTCCTGCTATCTTTGGGATATCTAAATTCATACCCTACATTTTTGCATATTAACTTTTTGCATTTTTACATATGTATTTATTTTATTTTTACAACAATTAATATTATACATTACAGAATGTCTTTATATACAACGTTCATAGCCTTCTTGTCATTAGACAATACAAACATGTTTTCTCTAGAGGTTACTCTTGAAAGAGCGACATACAGTTGGCCATGTGAAAAACAGTCAACACTCAAATCTAAGCCTGCAACGTTGAAGGTTTGACCCTGAGATTTATTAATGGTCATTGCAAAAGATGTCTTTACCGGAAATTGTAAGCGTTTAAATTGGAATAGTAGATCCGATGGTATCAGAGGGATTCGGGGAATCAATACATCTTCTCCGGTACCACATCCTGTGAGTATTGTGCACTCTATTATGAAAGTTTTCAGTGATTTTACCATCAAACGCGTGCCATTGCAAAGTTTAGGTGGACTTAGGTTTCTTAATAAAATAACAGGACAACCTATTTTCAGCTCCATTTTGTGAGGAGGGAGTCCAGACGGTTTCAAAGAATTTAGAAATTCTGTAGGAAATTGAACAGCTTCTTCCAAATCGAGAACAGTATCGACCGAGTAGTATATTTTCGTCGGCGCATCAGTCTTTGAAATAATCAAGTTATTTACTTTATCTACTTGTTCGTTAGTTGGTGACAGAATAGCTCTTTCTTTAAACCAATATATTGTCTTATAACTTATGTTATCAATGTCTGGATAGACATTGTTGACTAACTCTTGGATGTTGTCTATCAAAACACAAAGGTTTTCTAGGTTAATCCTTCCCTCACTTTGTGTTAATTCTCCATTGCCAACTTTTAGCAGCATCTCTGGAAATAGCCTGTTCTCACGTGAAGATGACGAAATCCTCATATTAGTTTTAAGCTCTAATTTATTGACATACGACTAAAGGTGGGATCTTTTTAGCGAAGCATTTATTTCGTCAGCACGTGTTCCTCGAGTCACAACTGGTAGGATTTGACGGAAATCTCCTGAGAACAGAATTGTACATCCACCCATAGGTGCATTTTTGTTGCGCAAATCGCGCATTGTCCTATCCAGTGCTTCCACAGACGCCTTGTTTGACATGGTAGCTTCGTCCCAGACTATTAATGAGCAGTCACGCATCAATTTTCCTGTATTGCTCTGTCTAGAAACACTACAGACGCTGTTATCATCATCGGTGGCGATTTTCAGCGGGTGCTTCATTGTAGAGTGTGTGGTTCGGCCTCTTTCCAAAAGAGTAGCGGCAATGCCGGATGACGCAACAGCTAACGCAATTTTTCCGGTAGATCTCAATTACTAACTACTGATGTAATATCTTGAAAAATATTGTTTTTAATTATATGCTGTAAAGAGCCATATACATAGATCTATATGAAAACAACAATGTATTTAAGGTATTTAATTGGATAGGATTAATGTTGTACCCATTTGTTGAAATCGCTTCGAAAATAAGCTATTAGTTGTCGTAAAAAGTAAATGACAAAAAATGTTATTGTATGGAATCGATAGCAAACTAAACGCGCTCCGAATCAATAAAAACTATTCAAAAACTGCATTTTAATTATGTGCGATTTACTAATATAGAACCTGAAAATAGCGTTTTATTTCGCTGTAAAATTGTATGTACATATAATTACATGGAATTCAGTACATACATAGATACATACCATATGTACATATGTCCGAAATGAAATAATGCGAGCGATTCGGAAATACATACATACATACGTCACCATACGATGTAATTCAACATTAATGAGGTGTGGTGAGATTATCGCTTAACGCCTGTTGCTTCATTCGGTTGACAGCGAACACACACACAAACAGCTTTTTTTGGAAAAAGAGCTGCTTTTGTTTAAACAATTTTGGTTAAATAACAAATAAATCAATTATTTTTTTTGATGCAGAACGAAAGTAAATATTTCAAAGTTAAACTTCAAGAAAGTTTCATTTTAATTGGTTGATTCGTTTATGATTTATGGCCGTGAAAACAAAAAAATTATGTTTTTTTGCCACATTTTGACCGATTGCCACGCCCCCCTTTATATATTTCTTCTCATTATATAGATATAAACCTTCCTCTTCAATCAATCTATCTTTAAAAAAAAACCGCATCAAAATTCGTTGCGTAGTTTTAAAGATTTAAGCGTATAAGGGGACATAGGGACAGAAAAAGCGACTTTGTTTTATAATATGTAGTGATGTGCATATGTTTATATCAGACCTGATTAAATTTTCAGTAAGAACCTTTCGGGTTTTTGACTAAAATTAAATTAATAAGTAAGTAAATTAATAAAGAGGTGCAATTAAATAAAAATATTCAATAAACAGCTTAACTTTTCTGCATAAGGGATTTGGCTCAATTAGCAAAAATGTGTACTAAAGAGAAACTAAGTATTCTATACCCTACATACAGGTGTGCAGCCTTACATACAAACACACATATACACATGAAATGAAAATTTCAAAACATTACTTAATTATACAATATTATAATTAAACACTTCACGCACAGCAATTGAAGATTTAATTATTTCCATAAACAAGCCTGTGAAAAAAAAAATCAAATATTTTTTAACGTATCAGCTTTTTTAATGATAACTGTTTTGTATGTACTTGATTTAGCGGAAAAAACATGAATTTTTCACTCGAAGGAGTTTTTTAATATAGAAAAATAATAATCCCTGTATTGGGACTCTCAATTAGAATTCGATGAAATTTTTATTTGATGACCTTTTCGAGCCTCTTGCTTTCATCAACCAGGCAGCTTTAAGTGCGCCTAAGTGGATCAGCTGTTGGACTGCTGCTCACCTACCAACCTTATTCCCACACAAAAAAGTGAATTTACGAAATCTATAAAGAACTCCTCCATATACTACAATACAATCAAATAGGTTCGACATGCAACAAACAGCGATTCGCACATTTTATGTATGCAATTTGATAAAATCAAAGATTTAAAAAATAAAATAACGAATATTTCAAATAGAATTTATTTGAAATTAGGTTAAGCCCATGACGTCATTGCTTAACTGAAGTTGGTAAAATCGGCCTCAGATTCCTTTTCCATAACAAATTCGTATTTTAGCATTTTTTACTTCTTTTGCTTAACTTTAGTTTGTCTTTCAGTTAATGGCGTGAATTGGGACTCTGCGGCTAGTTTCAGGTATCTTTTAAGTTAAAACTTTTTCTATCTACAAAGGTGTTCGGTAATTTGGAACTGCCAGCACAACACCATTATACCACCTTGATCCAAAATTCCCGGAATATATTCGGAAAATTTAAAATACAAATTTATTTTTCAAAGGTGATATTATTGCCTTGAAGGTACTCCACATCAGCTACAACGCACTTATGCCAGCGTTAGTTCCAGATCTTCTTGATCTCGAAGCATTTCTGGAACTCTATTTTTGGCATAGCCATCAGAGCCGACTTATAATTTTTTCATTACTTCCTTTCGGTTGTGAAAACGCCGAAGAGGTTCTCCGAAATGGTTTTCCAACTCGATCTAACAGGAATAAATCGAAGGAAGCCATATTAGGTGAACTCGATGGCTGCTGAATGGTATTCGTTCGTTCTTGGTTAAAAATTCACGCATAATGAGGCCACTGTGCAACAGCGCGTTAGTTAGTGCAAATCCTTTCAGTTTTGGCGAATTGCTTCAAGTAAACGTCTCATAACGCCCAAGTAATAGTCCCTATTAACTATCCGACCTTCTGGGAAATCAAAAGTTCGTTCACTCGCCTGATGTCAGGATTGTGTTTCGTACTCGTAAGCCTACGTCGAAAATACGTGCAGGGGTACATTTACTATAGGCGACGTAATTTTTACAAATGTCAAGCAATGGCAATAAAATTTTGGTAGGAATCTTAGTGAAAGATGTGGCAACCTAACAAAAAACAAAAAAAACACAGAACTCAAATAACATAGAGCGTCATCTGACGGTTGTTCCGGCAACTTTTATTCTTATTGCTACTTTTAAAAATAGGGGTAATTTGCTTTAATTTCATAAGTGAGCTCGGTCTGATTGAGAGATTTATTGAAAACCAATTAAAGTGGATGAGAAAAAGTGAAACAGTTCTTTGAAAGGTATGACCCAGTATGAAAAGTATGTTTTATCAATATCAGTTTGCTTTGACGCCTTGCTTTGCTGGATACCATCTTCTTCGCCATTAAGTGTTAAGGAAAGTGGTTGGAATGTAATCCACTTCTAGATTTGACTCCACTTCGAAATTAGGCCGAAAAAAAACTGCAAATATATTAGCAGCATCTAATGAAGAATGGGCTTGCAAAAGTTGAAAAAGGAATGCTTGAGCAAGATTTTTTTGATTTGACGTATCTCCAAAATTCCGTAGGTTTCGATTTTATTTTTGGCTCAAATTGCCGAGCATAGTTTCTCTTAAAAATTTTACTCAATGTCTTGAAATCTTCCGAATAACGCGAGTATTTTTACCTATGAAGAGAGCAATTAGACATTTTGATTTTTTTAAAATATTTGTTCGTCGAATTCGTCAGTTATTTAATTATTGAGTATATCATGGAAATACCAGCTCACGCAGGATCGCGAATATTATGCTACGCAAGCACAATGACAGGTCTACAAATTTTATTTGATATCTCAGAGTGTAAAATTGTAGTGGTGATACTGACGGGACACTGTCCCGCAATGGACATGCAATGGACATTTCCAAACTGAAGCTATAGCAGAACAATACATGCACAATATGTATCGAAGTCAACGCGGCCTGCACTTAGCAAAACATGAATAAACTGCTTAGGTTGTGCATCATTTTCAACATTACAAAGTGTCAAAACGAACAGCCTACAAAAGTTATCCAAACTGTCGATTAAAGAAAAAATATATGAAGTATGAAACTTAGTTCTCGCTGTTTTTTGACCGATCAAACAGTTTTTTGATGTCTTCATATGAATGGAACTGT
This sequence comes from Anastrepha ludens, assembly GCF_028408465.1. Lineage (NCBI taxonomy): Eukaryota > Metazoa > Arthropoda > Insecta > Diptera > Tephritidae > Anastrepha > Anastrepha ludens. The sequence continues at coordinate 1,816,301 of NC_071499.1, read as the reverse complement.
GGGTCAGCTAGACTATGTGCCATCGATCAGAACAGGTGATAATCGGACGGCGCAATATCTGGAGAATATGGCGGGTGGGGTAGGATTTCCCATTTCAGTGTTTCCAGGTAGGTTTTAATGGGTTTGGCAACGTGAGGCCGATCCTTGTCATGTTGTAGAATCACTTTTTCATGCCTCTCTGCGTATTGCGCCGCTTCTCCCGTAGTGCTCGGCTCAATCGCATCAATTGAAGTCGATACCGATCCCCAGTGATGGTTTCGCTTGGTTTTAACAGTTCATAATAAATAACAATTCGCAGCGTGAATATTCGGCCGAGGCGACATTTTTCATCACCCGTCACCATGCGATGAAGAAAACCCTTCCTTTTTACCCGCTGGAGCAGTTGTTCACAGGCGAAAAAACGACGTCTAACATCCCTTGGTTCTAACTCAGAAGGAACCCGAGTCCCCTATTTCTGAATCATTCCCAAAGCATGAAATCGCTTGGCGCGTAACTCTTAATACTGAAGCAAGCTATTCTTGCGTTTGACACGGATCCTCAGTGAGCAATGGCTTCAATTCAACGTCTTCGAAGGTTTTTGACCTTCCTTCACGCGGACGGTTGTCAACATTAAAATCACCGTCTTTGAAGCGACGGAACCAATCTCGCCCCATTGTTTCACTTAAAGCGGCATCTCCATAAACTTTTTGTAGCTTTCGATGCGCTTCAACCGCCCTTTCTCTCGAATGAAAGAGATAAATCAAAACTTCCCGCAAATGACGATTATTCCGCACAAAATCAGACATTTTCGCAAAACCAAAAGTATTTGATACCAAAACAAAATCGCTAATGTGTCGAAGCAGTTTGTTTACCATATGTCTAGGCCTGGTTTATGACGTTTCAGTTATGTTACAATCGACTAGCACACACTGCTGCCGGCATCTATTGCACACCTAATAAAATAAACTCTCCATACGAACACTTGGTATAACTATGGTTCAAGTGCGATCCCCACACTGAGATATAGAGGATCAACCAAGTCTAACCTAGCCTAACTATATCAAGAACCTTTTATTTATTTTTAAGCATTACTGATATATTATTTACACAAATTTTATTAATTTTGTGCTTAAAACCCAAACATTCAGATACTTCAACTTCAGTAAACAACGCATGCCAGTTAAACAAGAAAATGGCATCATTAAGTGTATCGAAATTGCCGATTTTATAACTAAATTTATTGATTTGGGTATTCGTGTAAATGGCCTGGATTCTAAATGTAGCGCAAGCGGAATAAGATGGAGACCGGGAGTCGATAAATAGTCGAGCCGCTCGTAGAATGAGAAACTAATTTTATTACTAGCAAAGATAAGATCTTAAATTCGTAAGCTTTTATTCAAGAAGCTATTTACTTGAATTATATCAGTACTTAGAAAAGTTAAGTAATTTATAGTGTTAAAGGAGACTATTAGGATTTTTCGAACACAATGCATAGATGACCACCCAACATTACATTAATGAACTCACCTAGAATACAAAATTTCCCTTTACAAGATGATAAAGCTGCATTTATACAGTACATACACATCATCGCAAGATGGAGGTATATAAGGAGGTATACAAGGGTCATTTAAAAAGTCCAGGCACAGTCAGAGACATGGCATTACAGGGGCGTGTTGAGGATATGTTTAGTTAATAGCATCTCTTGGAAGAACACACACCAAGTTGCAGCTATATCGATCTAAGTTGCTAATCTCCAGACTTGTTTCCCTCGGATCCTGTGGACTACCATTTCTTCCCCAAATAGAAGAAATTGCTAGCAGGAAAAATATTTTATTCAAATATTTTTTTCAAACTTAGTCAAATCCTATTATTCGGAAGGCATTAAAAACTAGAGCAGCGTAGGGCGAAGTGTATAAGCCTAAAAGGAGACAATGTCGAAAAATGAAAATGGTTTACCCCAAACAATTAGGTAGTTTTCATACTTGCACGGACTTTTCAAATGACCTTCGTATGTAAATAGACAAATATTTATCATTTCAATTATGATTTACAACTATTGGTGGCATGACTTACTTCCACTGTACCCCCCGGCGTATGAGCAACTTGTTCCCATCACTCAGGCTACATATACATACATATGTTCATGTGTATGTATGCGGTATGCACTGCAGTGTGTATACACAATACAATACTTAGATATACACTTTTATATATAAAAAGTTTAGATGCCCACAAATAAATATTTGTATAATTTCCACTTGCTCGGCTAAATGCCGGCGCCTTTAAATTTCCAACTAAACCTCGAGGCTATGAATTAAGTTTATTGGCTGTGTAAAAGGCCAGCTGCTCGATCATGTTTATTGTTCAAGAACACAGGTGAGATTTTGCGCCTGACTAGCCTCTGCATTCATCCGTGAAGCTACTCTAATTTACATTTCCTGCAAATAATTCAAATAAACATACACCTGTGCGTGTGTGCGTGCATTAATCAATATGCAAATGTATACACAGATTAGCTTTTAGACATTTGGGCATTTACAACAGTTCCTAATATGATTGTGTCTCACGCAGTTGTTTAAACTCCAAAATATGATCTCTGTTCGATTGTGATTTGTGTTTGATTAACGCTTTCGAGGGTTGCTTTGGTGTCCGTTTTTCCAACGCGGAATTTATATGAACTTTTCCCCTAAACAAACCTTTATCGACTTCATCATTTTACGCACCTCTCAGTCGACAACCAGTTGTCGTTCATTGGCTTCGGCGTTGATGATGACAAATATTACAGTTGCCACCTTTGAGCTTAGCGCAGATGTCATTTCCACATTCCTTCCGCTAGCGCCATCAGGTATTCATGGGCCAATGCACCAACACCAACAACTACATGCAACACTGCCATGCGGCAAGCACGCAGCGGTAACAATCAGTGAAATATCCGCTTCAGCTGCAGGCAATTTCGCAGAGTTTCCAATTGCTTGTTGATTGAGTGACGCCGCGCGGCGCCTTACTACGCTGAGCTGAAGTCGCGTTCGCGGCTGAGCAGCCAGCCACCGACAATGACTGCCACGCGAAGACCGGCGGCAATGCATGAGCAAACCAAGCATGTTGATCGTTGCTGCATGAACGAAGTGAGATGAGGTGCAGACTGCCACTTGCCATAGCAGCAGCAGTAGCGTTGCAATGTAGAACGCGGAGCGGATATTAATTTTAAGCGCGTGATAAATGCAACGGGACATGCTGCAGGAAAGTGAACAAGTGTACGCGCGTGTGTGTGTATGCGTGTATTCCACACTTGTCGCTGGTGTCGAGTTCATATTTTCGCTTTTCCCAGTAGGGCTTTAGAGCTTTCGTCATTCGATCGTTTTTCATTTCTTTTCGCTTTTTCGCCAACAATCTTTGTATGCATTTGCGTTGCTGGCAGCGTGGGCCGCGTCGTGGGCGCTGCGATTGAATTACATTAATCGATGACGGAAATTAGTTTTTCCTTTCAGAGCTGCTAGTTTCGCGCTTGAATTTTTTTAAATGAAAATACCTTTGCAGGAAATTGGCTTTGCAAAGGTGTTGATTTTACCAAAACACAGTGGCTGGGAAATTAAGTGTTGGATTTGCAGATATTGCGCGAAATGGGCCGGATGCATTTTAGAAATGCACGAATTGTCAAATTTATTTTCGTTTTTTTATCATTAAATTTTAACAATTGTAGATTTTATTCTTCTTTATGGTTTGCTGAATTATGGACCGAATAGACGAAATTCTTTGTGTCACGGCTGTTAAGAATATTTGATCCTTATAATAATTTAGGTGGGATAAAAGTAAATCTGAAGCAAATTCTTACCGCTAGGACTTGACCTCCTAGAACTGGGTCTTAAGCGCGGATGTTAAGAACAACCAAAAAGGAGTGACAGCGCTATTTCATCAGTCCTGATAATAAAATTCCAATAAGGCCCAAAAGCGCATAACCGCTGAATGTCCCTCGAAAAAGTAATAAAGCGATTTTTGCACATTTTGAGGCACACAATTTTGATTCATCCCTGAGCGACTATTTCAAAATATCTAATTCTTTTTTATACCTATTTACATTATCGCTCCGTTATAACACTTCGCGTCGTGTGAAGAGATTTGTGCTTCATCGAAACTCGGTAAACTCGATTGGGGCTAAATCGGCAAAATCCTCTCCTTAAGAGGAACTAGCTCTTGAAATGCTGTCGATATGGGCACACTCAATCTCGTACAAAACTGTCAAAATTATGCGAATGCGAAAACTACAAACTTTATTTTATCTCTGTTTAGAAAATTCTGCAAAATATTGGTTGGAGTACTTCCGGGACTCTGTCTCACTGCACTTCACGCAGCCGAAATGGGAATAGTCCAGAGTAGCACTCGCAACGAAGCGAATGCTAGGAGTACTTTGAAACCCCTACTTTGTCACAGCCCTGCTTTTTGTAGGACTCGACAAATGTGCCTAGGATCAACACATTTATCATTTTGAAGGATATTGCTGACAATAGGCTGAACGGCTCTTTAAAACTGACGCAGACTCTAAATACATAGCACTGGTAGCACAATGGACCCTAAAGGTCTAAATGAGATATTTTACAGATCGTCAGCACTACCTAACCTAAATATAATTTTTCTGATAACTTGAATATTTTAGGTTGTCAAAACATTTTCTTGACAAACTGTATGCGTTTATTCCTAACTTTTGCGTGTACTTTAGTGAAAATCTCAAAATTTTGATGCTCTAGTCTAGACAAAATATATCCGATGTAAAAGGAAGCAAAACAAAGTTTACACATCTTTTACACCGTCAATAAAAAAGTGGTCGTCAATGTCAGTAGCTGCTTCAATTGCTTCTGAAAAGCTTTTTATTCTTTTCATTCAGTGTGAAATTAAGTCGAATCAACTTAATTGGCATTTGTCTCACCATGCTCAATGTGTCGCGCAATTTTAAAACCGATAAGTCAATTCCTTTAATTTACGTTTCGGTCTGCTATCCTGTGAAACTGGGAAAGTATGAAAATTGGCGACTCTGCTACTGTTATTGGTGGAAAGCCAGTCACAAAGTCTCGACATGCAACAATAGCACCTGCTAAGTCACCGACTCGTAGCCTTGAGCTACAAATTACGATAGGCACGCGGCATGCCAAATAATCAATTTGAAAGCAAAGTGCATTAATTTCTGTTTTCGGTTCAGCAGCTTCCGATAAAGATTTTTGATTAAGTGCGCATGCAAATAAAACTCATAAGAAGAGTGCGGGCTACAGAACTAATTTGCCGTGGGCTTTGGCGGGTTAAAGCGAAATTGGTGGCAATTAATACAGAGCAGGCTTGGTTGTGAGGAGTCAATATATTTCACACGAACGCTTGAATCAAGCGCCAAGAAAAATGCCAAAGATTTGGCAAAGTGAATGTTCAAAAAAATGCGAGGGCCCATCTCGTATGAAATGAATGTGCGTATGTAGAAGTGTGTGGTAAAAAAGCGTAGGGTTTGAAATGAGCGAAAGCGAATTGCAACAAAAATGCAAATGAAACTGAAACTGAAAATTAGGCAAATGCTAAAGTGGTGCAGTGTGCCACTGCGACATGCGACGCCGATTGCTTGCATTGAGTGGAGGCACGATTGCAGCTGCAGTGAGGCAGTGGCGTATCATGGTAAGCCTAAGCTTATAAACACTATCAGATATGAGTCAATATGTTAGTTGTTGTGCGTGCGTTTTATCCAGATGCAACACCAGCAAGCATTCATTGTTTACACTTCCTCTCACCCCACTGAGTCAGAAGACGCCCGTTCGCCCAAGAGCCGAACTGTTTGTCTGGCTGCTTGATTTCTCTAAAATTCTGCTGCGTGCACAAGACTAGGAGAGTCTCGGCACACATATAAGAGAGCTTCGGTGAAGCTTTTGCGACTCTCTTATACTAGCAAGTGGTTGTTTTTGGCCTTGTTTTGAGGGTCTAAATTTGTGATTTGTTGACAATTTGTACGCTTTTTGGCTGCCCGAACGTAAGTGGTGGAAAGATGAATGTTAGCAACCAATTTATGCTAATGGATTTTAATAAAACTCAACAAGATGTTCATATACTCTTATCAAAAGCTCGAACAACTGCAGATGCACACACACACACACACACAGGTAAGCAAACAGTTACCGATATGCTATTATCGCTTTACGTTGGTTATGTGCGCTTGTATGTGTATGCCATTTATATAAAGCGTGAGAAGCTTATTGAAAACCGGACTAATGGTGAACATCTTTTCATACTTTAAGACTATTCACTTTGAAGGGGTTAAGTAAGGGAAGAGGGAAGCGCACATGATTTACGATCTTGATAGAAAAATAGAAATGGAAAAGGAAGATAATAAAATTAGGTAAGTTAAAAAGAATTTAATTTTTAATATTGGGGCTAAAATTATTAGTAGTCAGTGTCAAGAACTTACGTTTATGTAGAGACTTTTGCTAGCTGAGTGGGAGTTAGTTGGCTGGTAATAAAACATAACAAAACGTTTGCACTTCAGACCTGGTAGCACTTATTAGTTCTGAATAATGATGTCGCTCAAATATTTACTTATAAACGTAGGCACGATTTAACTTTAACATAGTCTGTGCATGCGTTTGCATCTCGGACCACACTTGCCATGTATTTCAATGGCTTTAAGATTCTCTAGTTGTGCAGACCTACGACAGATAATTCAAACTATCAAACGCTAAACCAGTATGGAAACATTCTAGTTCAGATACTGGTATTCAATAGAAGAAATCATACTAGTTCCCATTGAGTAGAGTAATATATAGTAAGTAGTAAAGCGATCAAATTCTCCCCAAATTAGTTAATTTTTTTAGATCAGGATTGTTAAGACTCGTCCTTGTGAGAAATCGAGAGACTTTTCCGAACGTTTTCATGCGGCTGATGCAAGATACAAGTCCAGCGGGCTTCAAGATAAATGAAGAAAAAGCCAAGTACATGACACGATCTTTTCAAGATAGTCAAATCAGACACTGAAGTTATGGTTTTGAGCTCATAAAAGTAAAAAATATAATTGGCGCGTACACTTCTGTCAAGTGTTTGGTCGAGCTCGGTAAACGGCAAAAGGTTTTTTATGAAGAGCTTTTTCATGGCAGAAACACATTCTCAGGTTTGCCATTGCCTGCCGAGGGGCGACTGCTATTACAAAAAAAAATTCATTTTGCTGTTTTACGCACGGAGATTCGAACCTACGCACACCCACTCCCGAATGGTAGTTACGCACCAACCCATTCGGCTAGGGCGCCCGCCAATATTTTTTAGCTCATACAAGAAATTCAATTTCCAGGTGTAGCACTCTGCATAAATAAAGATCCGTCCTTATCAATACAAGATCGCATTCAGACAGCCAAGAGAGCACATTTTGGGTACATCAGACTTATGAAAACTTCCTTGATATCAAAGAAACACAAATTGCAGACGTACAAAATTATCATGCGATCATTTCTAATCTACGGTTCGGAAATATGGATCCTTAAAGCAAATGACGAGAATTTACTTATGCGATTTGGCAGAAAAATTCTTAGAGAAATATTCGGCCCTATACAATTTGAAGATTAGTGTAACCACAAACTCAGTGTTTTAATCGCGAGGCGAAATGTAACGCGGTTTATTAAGTCGGGAAAGGCCGGCTAACAAAGATTTTGGAGCGAAACCCGAAGGGGCGAGAAAAAGAAGGGAAGATGGTTACAAGATGTAGAAGATGATGTATGAAATGAATATGGGAATCCCACAAATTGTTCACCCAGGAACAATCAAATTTTCTGCACTTTAAAGTATTTGATAAAATTTGCTCCTCTGATAAGTGTGTCCAACTCATCATTGTACCGAATGCGATACTCACCGATCTTCAATTCGCTTAGGATTCTGAGGATCTTTCTTTCGAAACAAATTGATTGTTCGACTTCATTGGATTTCAACACCCAGAATTCGCAACCGATTATTCATTAATTTTATTTGTATTCCTGATTTTGATGGTATTCATCCCAAGTTTCTCAATGGGTTATTACCAAAAATCTCCAAACCACATCTTACCTACGCTTGTATCATCTTGACCACTTAAATGTTTCCTAACTATTGGAAGAGGCCAAATTTATTCCGATAAAGATAGCGCAGGACGACTATCCGCCGGTTGCAAATTACCTTTTGTTGCCCTAAAGTTCCTAAGCGTATCATGCATCACCAGATAAACCAATTGGTATTTTCGAGAGTGCTCATTTTAAACCAATCAAATAAAATATGGTGAGAAACTACTTAGCGACCAAACTTGTACCGCGGCAGCTTTCACGAGGTGGAACATTTTCGTAGCATTAGTTTCTGTTCTTCGTACTTATATATATGGCATATTATTTTTTAAACCATTACAGTTAATTATATGAATTTAATAGTTTAAATTTTAAATTGCCACAATATCTTATCATACCTTTACTGAATTCGAAAGACGCAACATTTTCAATCCCTCTCGAACCAGCAATCACTGAATGCATCAGAAGCACTAGTCATAGCACTACAGAAGAAAAATGACGCAACAAGCGAGTGAATATGCCTGAATAATGCCCGAGTTTTCCTTGGCTGGCAAATTGGACTTCATATACAGATCAATTCGAGATTTGAGGATTAAACTTAATACGACAGATGTAAATATTTGAACGATGTTTAAGTGATATTTGTTGAGCATTCATCATTTGCAACATCCAATTCCTCATCTTTGCTCGACTGTATGAATATTTCATATGTCAACATTCCAAGAGAACATTCCTGCAGAGTTCTTTTTTAGTACTTGGCAGTGAAGTGCAAACTAAGTGGCTTCTTGGGCATAAAATTCCATTTCAGCTCTTAATGAAACCATTTAAGTTAAAATGCAGCACTTTGGCCTTAACTCCTGTTCCTTTGCTTCTTCAATTTGAGACGATGAACGTCAATTTAGAGCTGATTCCAAGCTCGTTCCAAGCATTTGAGCTGGCACATAACACCTTCGCTTGTCTCTGTGAAGGACAAATGATTGCAGTGCAGCGTTTAACCACACGATATGTGCTTGTGCGTGTGAATACTATGTCTGTGTGTATGTTTATGCCTTGGTGAATACGTGTGACTGAGAATGTATTAACAATGCCCTAATGAACATTTAAACTATCTTCCACTTGGCTTATTCCAGCTTCGAGGCGAATTCCCCCTAAACATCGTTACGTATGCAGATATATGTATACATATGCGCGTGTATGTAAATTTGTATGTGAGTATGTATCCGTCGATAAGCCCACAGTGACAGGTTAAACTACTGAGCAAATACTCTAGTTTATGAACTGTTATTTGTAGAACAAGTCATACTAGTTTCAGAGCGGCTACAATAACACCAGTTGCAAAATGACCCATACCTATAATTATAGGTAAATGCAAAATAAATACTCCGCCATTATTATCAACATATATATTGAGGGAGTCGATCTGCTGCTTCTTTTTGTCCGTTGTGAACTAGTTCGTTAAGGGGACAGATACCTGTAAAATTACGAAAAAAAATGTGTTAATATAATCCTTTAAGAATATGTCAACAAATTTTTAGAACGTAAATTTTAGTATTTCTTATATTATATTAGATCGTCAACCGTGACGACTCTATTCTTTGCGTTCGAGCGCTGGGAGAGGTATAGTTACGTTGCCGACTTTAGACGCATTTTTCTCAAAACTATATTTTTCGATTTGGCGTACACGATAACTCGAAACGTTATTGACCGATCTCTGAAATTTTGCATACATATTTTTTATGACATTACTTTCTATGTGAATTTAAGTTTTTGAAAATTTTTCAAAAAATAATTTTTTCTAAGCAAAAATAGTAGGACAATTCGCACCAAAATTCATTTTTTTTTCGAAGCATTTTATTACGCGGATTTGGTTTTTTTCCATTTTTTTAATTCATATAGAAATTATAACATTAATAAATAAAAAAAATTTAGGTTTTTTGTATTAAGGTCACTGACGCCGATGCTACAACGCTCGCCGATTGGGAAGCCCCGCTGTGAACTTCCTGCAAGAATTGAGTGTACATCCGCCATTTTAAATGATTAAAATAAAATAAAAACTTTTTATATTATTTTAATGTATTAGTAAACTGTATGCCAATTTTGAAAAAAATATATTGACTTCTTCATTTTAAATAATTTTAATGAAAATCAGGGAAAATATGACCGTATAAACGGCCCCCTTATTGATATGATGATGATCCATAAGCTAACAATTGACATTTCGTAGGACTCGACATACTAAAATTGTCAGATTCTGATAAAACAGTGCAGAAACGCCAGTTTTGACTGCAGGGAAATATCTGTTTGCATGTACTTCTACACATCGTACGTCTGATTACACAATTTGGGCAAAACTAGTAACAAAAACTCTACTTCGAGGCCAGTGGTATGTAGATCAGAGATAATTACTCTGTTATGAGTTGCCTTTTCATCTGTTGCCACGATTGGTATCGTCGCCTACTAAATGTGATAGGCTGAGGTGCCTTCATTCAGCTTTAAAATGTTTACATGATATTTGGTTTAAAGAAAAACTTTTTTTTTAATTCAAATAAAATATCACTCTTTTACGGGAAATGGATATACTTTATACATGGAAATCAATATGAATATTATACATGGAAGGAATATACATTTGTGAGCACATGTAGAACTGAACTGATATTTCATGATTGCTCTGCCTCGATTGTACTTCAATTGTATAAAAAAAAAATCTAAATAAAATGCCCATTTTAGCAAAACATATGCTTACGAGTATATCCCATATTCTTACCTCTTATGCTCTGGTTAGCCTTCAATATATTTTCATGCATTTATTTACAAAATTTTTAATTTCTAAAACAGACTTTTTTGATTCAATCACATCCGAGCAAATTATTTGTGAGTTCCATTAAATTTTGCCTCAAACGGTTACTGAATATTTTTCAGTTAGTTTGCTGGCTGCTGTCAGAGGTCAGCATATTGATTATTATTTGATTTATTATCATCTTTCGCCACTACAGCTCTTTGAGCTTTGGCCTGCTGATCCCATAATTGTTTCCAATTCCTTATCCTTAATTTTTTGATGTACTTCTCTAGTTCGTCGGCCCATCTTGATCTTGGTATTCCTCTTCCTTTTGAAAGCTCTGGCTTTTATAATTTTCGTCAGCACCCTCGAACCGTCCATTCTAACATATTTCTTTCCTATAATAAGACTGCTAATGATGGTTTTGTACCGAATCAATTTATGTTGCCTGCTTAGTAGTTTGGATTTGAAGAATTTCGTTATGACGCGTACGATCTGTTAGCTGCTTGCACAGCATAGCATAAGGTTGAAAATTGTTGATGAGAGCGTATCCCTCGTCTCACTCCAGTTTGAAGTCTGAAGGATTCATTTTTTTTTGTATAAAAGGTGTTATTTTTATTGTATAAAAAGAAACATTTTTTAATTTCATTATCTTTTTACATAACTATTCGATATTTCGATGTAGCGGTAAGTAGTTGTTGTACTCAGCCGCTACCTTTTACCCTTATTTTTTCATATTTTACGAACTGTGAATTGGTTTATACAAAGTGGCACCTCTAAGTTTTAAGCTGATCTACCACATCGATAATGCCAGATTTGATGCTGTTTCACCTACGAGAAGTGCTAGCTTTGGTTTTAAGAATTGAAATTTGGCTTCATCATTGGAGCAACTCCGAAATTAAGAAACTTGTCAGAGAAAAGAAATAGTTGACTGGAAGCTGTTGCTTCGAATGGAGTATTTGTTATTGTATGACAAACATATTTTTTTGATAAAAATTATGTTTAAGACAAAAATGCTTCAACCCGAATTAACCCATGGTTACCATATAATAAACATAAATAAATAATTGTCCGGTACACTTGTGTTAGGTGTTTGGCCGAGCTCCTCCTCCTATTTGTGGTGTGCCTCTAGATGTTGTTCCTCAAATGGAGGGATCTACAGTTTTACGCCGCCTCCGTATGGCAGACATTTTTATGAGGAGCCTTTTCAAGGCAGAAATACACTCGACATAAAAAGCATAAGAAAAACATTATTTGATACAAAATATTTGCAATATTTGTGGATTACAAAAAAAAAGGTTCTGTTATTCTGAGTTGAATTACCGAAGTTATGGCATGTCAAATCGAAGAGATAAAAAAATGATATGTTTCGTTTTCTCATATGGCACATTGCTGAGTAAATATCAATATCAATATCAATATTTTCTTAAGGGTTTTAATAATAATTACTCTACATGTTTTATAACTAATGAAAGAAACAATGAAAGGCGAATTAATTTTTGTTAAAAACGTTTTGTTGCCTTATTTTTTTACAATTCACTTAAGGCGTTACCATATGGTAATTGTGGGCCGCATGGGGTACATGTCTTTTCGCATCTTATGTAATATTCTGTACTTTCCTTTGTAAATGCATCTAATATGTATATTCACTTATATTTTGTTGGCATTTAAAAATGTGGTGCTTCCAGAGGGCTATCGTTGGAACAAATGCTTGATTACATTCACGACCTCGATGAATCAGAAGATCAAAATCAACTAATTGATATACCGAAGATGATGCTGAATACGAATGTGGCGAGTCCCAGATAATGTTTGCCCAGCTCAGTTGAAAGGTGGTTATGAAATTGTACTGGCTAGCGGCAGACATTTAAACAATTTTGATGAAGGAGATGATATTGAAGGCATGATTGAGAATCATACTAGCTCCTAGCATTTATCTCATTTAGACTGGCTTCATTACTGGCTACAATTAAAACGAGAGTTGCAGGAATTTATGGAATCAGGATGAAGAGATTCGCAATATTTTTCGATTTCAAGAGATTTCGCAAAGCCACCCCTTCGAAAGTCATGGTTTCCTCGAAAAATTGCACATATGCCGACAATATGTGAAAATTGCGTCCTCTCACCGATCACTTGAAACCAAAAATGGTTGAACATTTTCATGCCGAACAAAACCTTTCTTTCGATGAAAGTATGATATCTTTTCTGATAGACATGGATGTAAGCAATTCATAAAAGGCAAACCGCCATGGTTGGGCTATAAAGTTTAGTCTCTTTGCAGTCCATCAGGCTACTCGGTGAACTTCGAGATTTACCAAGGAAAGAATGCTCGTTCAGAGGATGAGTATGAAGCCAAATTTTGGAAAATGCGCCGTTTCTCTGGTCAGTATGATCGATTTTTTTCCCCGATCTTCAAGCCAGAAGTCGGAATTAATTGTATGGTTACCATGGTTTTTCGCATTTTCCGGAAAAGCGTAACAGTGTATTTGAAAATGTACTTCATTTTCGTGCTCATGAGGTCAAGCTAGATAATATCTCTTAAGAAAATTTAAGACAAAAAAAGTTCCGGAAAATAACGGGTTAAGACTACGTTTTAGGTACCCCAGTTGCGTATAAAGAAAAGAAAAGCATTGAAGACCAGTTGTGGTCCCAACTTCACCAAAGAGACGACAGTACAGAATCATCAGGTGTTGCCGGGAGTACAGTTGCTTTGAAATCAAGCAAACTGCAAGCTTATCCAAAGTGCAGCCACACTAACATAAATACATACGCACATAAGCCTGCATAAAGCACGTCTTTACTCGCTTTCGCAAACAGATACATTCACTTGATATGCAGCCACGCCAAAGGCTTCTTTCGCTTCCGCAATCTATGCAGGGGTGACACATACACACACAGCAGCTCGAACAAACTTGCGTACATAAACGCACAAACATATCTCACACGCAAATGCCCGTGGAGTTAGTGAAGTAATGTGAAGTAAATGCAAATGCAATGGAGGTCTGCTAGTTGAGCTCGGGAGCGTGTGTGTGCAGGTATGCCCGTCACGTAAATAGCTGTGTGTATTTTAATACGTCGCATGTCGACTTGCGGCATTTGTTGTATGCCCTCCGCTGCAACTAATATGTATGTGACTGTTATTATGGCAACGTCTGATGCTGCGCGCCTTCCCTTCTGACTTGAATTCGTTAATGGGATTGCTGACGTAATAATTTACACGTCTAATTTACCGTTACAAAATACTCAATGTACACACAGCAAACGAAAACCGACAATTCTGCGACGAAGTAATTACATAGAAGATATGCTGGTTCTTACACAAATTTTGTTCAAAGTTCTAAAAAGTAATTTTCTCACTTTTATTTTCATCACTCTTCCATTCCCACACACACAGATACACACACATGCATACGCATGTTATTTGAGTAAATCTTCCGGCAGTGCCGCCACTCTTTGTTGGCTTTTATCTCGACTGCCTTCTGACCCTCAAACTTTTGTTGACACTTCGTCCATTTGGGGTCATGTGTGGGTATAAGCAAAAAATGCTCGTAAAAACAACAACAATTACGAAGAAAAATTATGCTAGAATGGCCAATGAAGGCCAAACTGGATGGCTAACAATGCATTGAAAGGATAACAAACGCACAGAAAACCTATGTAATGACGCACATCCACATTCTTGCACACGCATACGTAGTTGCCTGAGTGCTTTCGCAAGTTTGACACATTTAGTCGTTGATTTTTGCATTACTGTTTCATTTGTATTCCTATTTTACTTTCATTGCCCGTTTTACGAGCACCAACACGCTCGCTTTCCCACCTTTGCTCGGGCAAACGCATTTTCATATTGCTTTCCTGCAAAGTGGTGTGGCTGTGAATGGAGTGGAGCGCTTGTGTGTGTGTGTGTGTGGGTGCGTTGATCCTTTGCCTTCATCAATTTTATGGTTCACATAAAAAATAATAAATTGTTTGAATATTGCACAAAAATGTACTCAATTGTTCCTGTCTGCTCCCCCATCGTCGCACCCACTTATACTCCCTTTGCCAGCAGCCCACGAGTCCACCGGAAACCCGTTTGCTACACACTGCACCTTTCCTTGCCTCCTGCATGACCAACAGCCTCGCTGCTATGGCTTTATCAGCAGCGCCATCAACGTTGTCATCACATTTTTATGATTTTTCCATACATTCCCCTTTGGGTTTTTGGTGTGTGTGCGTGTGCGTATGCGCGACTGCGAGTTCGAGTGATGTTGCACGACTGCAATTGGGTTGTTAACACAATTTTCTCGCTTTATTTTATATTCTTCGCTCTTTGAGTTTTATTGTAGGTCCGCTCAGCCACCATTCTCAACTATTTTTTATGCGGCATTACCCGCTTTGCTTATGGATATGTGCCTTTGTGTGAGTGTGTGTGGAATTTTTACAGATGTCTTCATTTCAACACCCATTTATCATTGTCCTGCTAAGTTATGAATATTTCTATGATTTACGAGTATGTAAATTTTCGAAACAAGGAATTTCGCAATACAATAAAAATTGCCAGCCGAATGATATATTTATGTGTATTTGAGCATTTCAAACCGCAAGTGTGAATTACGATCGCATGTGCTTGGGTGTGTCAGTGTACGAGTATGCGGGTGAGTGTGGGTGTGTGCGATGTACTAAAGTGGCATGTAATGCATACAGTTTAAAACATGGAATTGCTGTGGCATAGTTTATATTGATTCCACAAAACGCTTTTCAGTTTTATTGTGCCTTTTTTGCATAAAAGAATGAAAAAAGTAATCTTAAACGAAATGAAAATGCAAATGACCTCATGGAATAGGAGTAGCGTGCGAAAAAGTGTAAGCTGTGCGAATTATATTGATTTAAGGAAAAAACAAAAGCAGCTATTTTAATATCCAATTATTATATTTAATTATTTTAAATTGAAATCGGAGGGTAATAGAGACATTTTCTTTTACTTAGCTACTTTAGTTTGAGTCATTATTCGCATAGCTAATGTAGGGTATTGGGCAAACCGATAGGCAAATCGCGCCATGTTTCTAGGAATGAAAAAATCTATAAATAATTATTTATAAACCAACGAATATGGCTCGACTTAGGCATGGACCAAACCAGCTGTACGCTGGAAAACCTGCTCGCAGAATTAATTTTGTTCTTATCATTGAATAACGGTTCTTGAAAAAACAAATTCGATTTTTTCATAATTATTTTATTAATGAAAAGAAGTGTCAAGTATTACCAACTGCTGGAAATATCCGGGTCTTTCACAAGTGTCCCCCAGACGTCAGTTGGGAATAATCCCTACACGGAACCTTTTTTATATCATGTAAACTAGACAGATGTATAATTTTACACGACAACCCAACGCTTTAAAATTATTGGAACTTATTATGCAATGTCCTTCTTTAAGAACATACCACAAAATTCGTATTTTTTTAGTGTAAATATTCATACGAATGAATCGACAATCCAAAGGTTGGTGAAAAGATTTCAAAAAACTGGTTCTGTCGAAGATGGAAAAAGGACTGACAGACCAAAACGTGGGCCTTCTTGGGCAAA
Source organism: Anastrepha ludens (assembly GCF_028408465.1). Lineage (NCBI taxonomy): Eukaryota > Metazoa > Arthropoda > Insecta > Diptera > Tephritidae > Anastrepha > Anastrepha ludens. The sequence continues at coordinate 1,799,933 of NC_071499.1, read as the reverse complement.
GTGTTGAGGAACATCTCGACGTTTTCAACTATTAGGCGTTCATGAATCGACTGTTTGGCAAATTTTACCTGTAGAGGTGCTTATGATGGACATTCAAATGATGTCATTTTTAAGAGCCGTATTTTGACTGAAAATAGTGAAACGTGAAAGAATTTGAATTTTTACATGCTTTATTTAAAAACAACATCTAGGCGCATCTTTTGAAGTACCTTTTATACTTCGGTAGCTATATCGCTGTCAATAAAGTAAAGCAATGTCGTTGGCGTAAAACGCTTTGATAAGTGCTTCGTTCAGCTCCAACTTGTGGTGTGTAGGCTTTATGTCGTCTCATGGCAGATTGTTTTTATGGTAAGTTTTTAAGTTTTTTACTTACTTTTCTTACTTCCTTTTTATAAACTATAAACTAGTCTAACTATTACCAAAATAAATAAAAAGGTCTTCCGGATACCTGATGAATTATGTGCGCAAATTTCAAAATGACTGATCTGGTAGATTTTGATAACAAATAAAAAAGTAGATTTAAATAATAAGTTTCAGGAAAACGCTTTATAGTTTGGTAGGTATAGAGACCCAACCTGGAGCAACGGACGCTCAAATACATATATAAGCTTTACTCCAACAAGCTCGAAGAGTTGTAACTGTTGTCACCTCTTTCAGGTCGCATAAGAGACAGAAGATATTTCACAATGATTTTAGTTGTGTTAGTCAATTATTCTTTTTCTTCTTGATTGGAGCGATAACCGCTTATGCGATTTTGGCCGAGTTTAACAAAGCGCGCCAGTCGTTTCTTTCTCGTGCTAACCGGCGCCAGTTCGACACACTAAGCGAAGCCAAGTTCTTCTCCACCTGATCTTCCCAACGCAGAGGAGGCATTCCTATTCCTCACCTACCACCAGCTGGTATCCGACCCAATACTTTAAGAGCATTCGGACGACATGACCCAGCCAACGAAGCCACTGAATCTTTATTCACTCTGTGTAGCTGTAAAGCTCATACAGCTCATTGTTCTATCGGTGCAAAGGTACAAAAATCTTCCGCAGAGTCTTTCTCTCAAGCGCTCCAAGGGACGCGTCATCGGATGTTGTCATCGTCCAAGCTTCTGCGCCATACGACAGGAGGGACATGATGAGAGCCTTGTATAGTGTTAGTTTTGATCGTTGAGAGAGGACTTTACTACTCAATTGCCTACTTAGTTCAAAGTAGTACTTATTGGAAAGAGAAATTCTACTTTGGATTTCAAGGATTTGGAGGAAGGCTCCGTGTGTAGATGTCCACGCAAGCGGGGAAAGTCCCTAATTGCCATTCACTCACTTCAGGATATCTGGTTGTGTGCTGAGTTTACGACCCGCGACTAAAAATCCCACCTCAAAAAAAAAAAAAACGGCAACGAAGCCTCGGATGAGAACTAGTGAAGTATTAAAGTATAATTACATCTGTACCACGCACAAACTTTTGGATTTTCTAGCTTTTGGATTTCTTAGCATAGTTCGACGCCCATCGGCAACTGTCTGATCTCTATTTGGTCAAAGCTTAAGCAAACGGCACACAAAGTTGAAGCGAAAGGTCGAAGAGAAATGATTCGCTGAAAACTATGTAACTGAATTGCTGAGGATATAGCGCTTAATTACAATACTATCAAAAATAATAATGAAAAATGACAATTAAAATTTATATAGGAAGGAAACTCTCTCTTCGAATTCTCCTTCTTTTTCCCATTGCAGAGGTTGCGAAGGCCTTTTAGAGAACGAGACTGTTGAGTCCTTTCTCTGTAAATATCCGGGCTTGGGAGCTAGGGGCAGTGCGCCAACCTATATCCCATAAATACTCCCCATTATAAAGGGTGGTTACGTTTCAAGGGCCGATGTTAATTTTGAATAAAATACTATTTTTTTTAGGAAATTATTGTCATTTCTCTTTATTATGATAATACTGGTATGGCTGAATTACGTATAGAACAAAATATCGGCCAAATGGGCGCCGCAGCCTCGGCGGCACACCTCCATCCGATGGTCCAAATTTTCCATGAAGCTGAGGCATAAATGAGGTTCTATGTCGTTAATGTGCCGAATTATCTCATCCTTTAGCTGTTGAATTGTTGCTGGCTTATCGACTTACACCTTTCTTTTTCAAATAACCCCAAAGAAAGAAGTCGTGTCGTTGACGTTTAGGTGTGGTTCAGATTCAACATCGGCCCTTGAAATTTAACCTCTCTTTGGCTGGCTGTAAATATCTGCCTGTTGGAGGTCTCATAATGGTATCAAAACGGCGCTTAGGAGCTACTTGGAGAGTGTCATAGTGGTGCTTCAACCATTTCACCTACTTACCTACCTACCTTCTCTTTCTTTCGAAAACACTCCGACGGTAGTCAAAAGAAGTTTTGATTTGTTTTCTTAACAACTGGTTTCGTCAATTTAGAAATGCCAGAAATTTTTATCAGCTCAGCTCAAAGTTAATTTTTTGGTTGTTGTGATTATTCGTTTTTTTACTGAAAATTAACTTAACGTCCGAATCGTACGGCAGCGTTACTTTATGTAACTTTTTTGTATCTTTCTTGCTCTTCCAATTCAACTGGCAGGATACTCGCATAATTCTTTCCAATCACGATATTCTCTTTTGCTTTCTTCTTGATCGAATAAACTTTGAAAATTTTAGAAATGCAAGTTTTGAGTAAATAAATGGAAAAATATTGGCCAACAAGTTTTTAGTTTGCGCCGAAATTGGAAATTATTACAAGAATATTATTGCTGCAATAAATAAATACTTCGGAGTCCAATTCTGTGGCTGTTGAAGTGAGTGGTGAAAACTTTTGCAAAGCCCGGTTTATTGGTCAACTTATAAAGTCGAGTTAATTTCCTTGGCAAAGTTGTTCGATAAGACCCACAATAATTTGTTGCCTGTTCAATATGGTAGATTCGTTTTTTTTTAATAAATATTGCCACTGTATGTGCACGCAAATTGTATTATAACTACATATGTACATACACACACACATATACATACATATATCTAAATGAATATGTATTCACTTTTAAACATTTTGGGTTTAGGATATCTGCCATTTTTTGCACTACTTCAGCAAAACGCCTTTCTTTCCATTTTGCATCGCAGTCAGACGAACTTTTCGATGGCTCTTCTGCTCATTGTTGGTAGGTGAAATGCAGCATGTTGCAGATTTTTCATTATCCCCAGATGCTTAAAATTGAGCACTTGTGTGTATTTTCCGGTGGGTTTGTCTTTTCGTTTTGATGTGCATTTTCGTACACCTGAAGTACGTCTTCCCTGCCATTTGTCAATATCTCTTTCTACCAAACTTCTGTTTATTTCATTTTTTTGGTATTCTGCAAATTTTAGAATTGTTTCGAATTTTGCATTGCCATTTCTCCATATGGGAGCTGCTTGCAACTCTTCCATGCTGTTGATTTAAGATGCAAATGATTTGCTTCCTTTTGTATTTCATAGCTGGGCAAACTAAAGCGAGAGTCAAACAGTAAAATCTAAGCGCTCTTTTCAGCTAAGAAAAAGTTTCTTATAAATTTCACATACCAGTCAGGAGCTAAAAAATGATGGGAAAACAACTTTTAAATCGTTTTATTGAAAAATTAGTTGCGTTTGTTTTGCTGTTAAGTTTTTGAAATTAATCAATAAAAAATGCTGCTGAAATTTTTGTCTGTGTGGGATGTTTTATTGGCAGATAAAATTTTAACCCTCGCTGAATATATGTTTTCTACTCATGTTGGTACGCGTAATTGTTATTGTTGCTGTGTTAATCGGTTATATTATTTGCTGTGATTGCGTTGACCGACATTGGTTCGACCACTGCCTCCATTGTTTTTTTAATTCAATTTGTAGCAGTGGCGCATTTAAATAAATTTGCGTCTCAATTTTAATTTTCCCATCGATTTCCGTACCACCACCAAACGAGCTCGTCCTCCTCTACCATCTCCCAACTGGACCGCACTATTTGACCCCACTTGTCGCTTAAGCCCCGCTTTGTTACTGTCGCTGTTCATGATTTCGTTATTGGGCTATGGTTCTTGTTGCTGTTGTAATGACGACAGGATACTGTCATTTTAAATTGACTGCATCCGGTCGAGTGAGTTTATTGCGCAAATAAATAACAGCGCGGCAATTTGGCTGATCACTCGGTTAGTTGGTTCTGGGTCAGTGTTATAGGCGAAATCCGAGAACGGCTGCTGGCATTGTATGTGGTCAGCTATACCAGCAACAACGAGGGAGTAGTTAATAATAACAAAAAAATTTACAAATTATTGTTTTTTAATTCACAATGAGAATAATTTAATGTCAACGCTTTTGTTTTAAATTTTTTACAGGGAATGCGAATATTTGTTTCTTAACTGCCTTTCTCCACCGCTTTCCTCTTTGGGCAGTGTTCTCGTTTCCTCTCAATTTACGCAGAAATAAATTATATGATGTCCATAAAATTAAGAGCCACGTATATCCTTCCTCATCCTGCTGTTTGTATGTGTTGGTTATACAGATGAGTTTGTGTGTGTTGCGTGCATTTTGAGGTTTTAGTGAAGGCAGAAAGTACGTCAAATGTTCATAATATTCTGAAATTTGTGGTAATACGTTATAACCAATTCTCACTTGCTCAGTTACGGTAAATTTTATGTACTGCATATACAGGGTGGCGCATATAGTGGGTTCTTATTAAAAATTAAAGAAAAAGAAGAAATTTAACAGTAATTAAATTTATACTACGTATTACTGGATTATTCCAACTCCCATTATTTATGGAATACGATTTTCATTCATGCGGCTGTCTAAGCTGGCTTCACAGTAGCGCATCCGGTTCACCCAGTCTCCCAAAACCTTCGTGACGGTTTGTGGCTTTATGGTAGTAGCCCGGTGTGACGGGTTCAAAAAATCGATTTTTTTTTTACATTTTTCGGAAGAAAAACATCTTAAAAATTTACTGTAAAAATTTCAGACAGAAATTTTAATTATTTTTAAAGTTATAGCTAAAATAAGAGAGCACGCCGTAGTGTGTATGAAAGCGTGAGCACGCCAGCAGCAGCGTTTTTCTCAAAAACATGTTTTCGAAATTTTGGGGAATCACTGACTCAAAACTATTCAACCGATTTGGCTAAAAATGTAACCCGTTATTCTAAGCACACATATCTAGATCTCGGACCTTTAAAATATTTCATTTTTTAATAATAAACTACTTAATTTAAACAATTTGTAAAGATAAAAATTAGATTTTGAGAACTTTTTTCACAAGTCCGCCATTTTGTTTTTATTTTTTTATTTTTATGTATATTTTAGGTTCAGGACCTAAAATAAAGTCTACAGAATAATAATCTCTTTGAATTTTTATTTCAGATGACTTTGGAAGGCTGTGTATTTCCCCGAACCAACTCATCTTTTTTTAAGGACTCCACTTTGACGTCAAAAATCTTAAACAAATTAATAAACAAATATACAAATTATATAATATAATATACAATTTATATACTTCAAAACACCATTAAAACCTAAAAATGAACGCATTTTATTTTCTTTTTAAAAAAGATTCATGAAGAAACGTCGAAATTTCGATCGTTACTCCGGAGTACTACCTTATCTCACCAATGGTTTTTCGTTATTCGTTTTAAGGATCTGAATCGTTAATGGATTGCTCGCATGATATGGGAACTTTACGGCGCCATACAAAGAAGTCTAATCGTAGCCTTGAGGTGCCCAAATCACATCTTCCAGATGGCTGATAACACGATTATCAAATTTTAGGCGCAAAAAATCGGTTGTGAAATGCGTTTTGTGGTATGGTGCGACCACCTGCTGAAACCGAAGATTGCCCAAGTTTATGGTATCAATTTCCGCCAAAAAAAAAAAAACAATGTGTCTTAGGCCTCTGAGCTGAGATGGTGAGCGGTGAGCTGACCAACATGGAACTGTCAGCCGCATTTTCAAAGAAAAATGTGACAACGCGGACACCAAACTGTCAGTTTCTGCGGATGTATTAGTTTCTCGACGTATATATTTGATCCTCAGATGTGGCAGTTTTCCTTGAGCTACACAATATTAGGAGAAAAATGTACGCCCGGGTGTGCTTTAAGAAAGGGGGTTTTTTTTTGACCGAAGATAGAGTTTATTTAGATTACCACTCACACTTATAATAATAATAATTTAGTATCTGTAGTGTGCCCAATGGCCGACACTTCGACCCAAAGATCTTCTGTGTCTTACTACAAGTTTTAGAAGTTAGTTAATACTGGCCCTATTGACTGTTATTACTTCAGGTTCTATTTGACCTAGGTGATACCTGCCTCAGGAATCGGTTGAAAGACAAATTCCTTCAGTATCTTTTCCGCCTTGTGGACAAATTTCAAAATATCTGCGACATGAGTATTCTTGATTTCATTCGTATCCTTTTGATCTCGATGCAAGATGTGTAGTCTTGTCAGTTGCACAAGATATGCTATGTAGTTTCATCATCCTTCAGATAGTGTCTATATCTGTCTCATTCCCAGTTTGAATTTTTGAGAGATGTTAATACAACAAAAGGGCGCTTACGATACCCTTTTCTCAGATTTTTCTTAAGAACAATTAAGGACTTTTAATTTTCAGTTTAAAAATTATTATTTATTGCATTGATAAACAAAAATAATGAAAGGAGTATCCGTTAAGTTCCTACACAACGCATGCCACGCTTACTTACTTAGAGCGAAACCACTTAACGAGGATAGATATGTAAAATATTATCTCCATCAGTGCAATTACAGTTCATTTAAAATAAATAAATTTTTGCGTTTCTGTGTAAAGAGCGCAAGCAAACAGGAGGAAAATAATGAATTTCATTCGCTCCTGATTTCATTTACTCAAGATGAGTTTGCTTAAAATGCTCCTTTTTAACAGACAAATCCGTGGAATGCTCGAAAACAACCCCGTACTCGCAAACTTTCTCTCCCATTGGAATTCGAAAACGAACGCACCCCTTAAAGCTTCTTGACATAAAAACCCCTCCGATTTTTATATTACAGCAGCACCATCTGAAGTCACGAACTTCAATGAAATTCAAAGGTCTACCAAAAGCACGTACGTGGGTAGCCTCATGAGCTTAACATCAGCCATGAGCTTAACAAGTTTGGTAAAACATAAAAGCTTTAGTCAGTTGTAAAGCTCTTTGGTTAAGTATAAAAGCCCTGAGCAATTTGTGACTGGAATGCCTTATTGTAATATAGTTTTTGTAGAATTGAAATATTGTGGACCTAAAATAAGCAGCTTAACTCCTTGCCTATTGGCATAAGCCTGAGGCTTAACATCTCCCAACGTTCGTGTATATCTTACATTAAAATTTCTTTTTTTTGTTTTTTTGGTCGGGACAACTAGCAAAGTGCAGGACTCATACATTAATAAAGTCCATTGTACTACACTTGGATTCCCGTTTAATGTTCTTTAAATCTACCAGTTCTCCGAAGATCTTGTGGTGCCAAGGAGCCAAGGTGACGCTTCTTAACATTTCAGTGCCAAAGATCTCAAACCTGATTCGAGCGAAGGCGGGGCAGACGCACTGGAAGTGGTCCGCCGTCCCATCCTCTTCTTCACAAGCGGGGCAGAGTACACTGTCTTTGCGACAGTCGCTCGGATATGAGAGGTAACATCAGTTTAGTCCATCTGCAGCCTCTCTCAGCCTGCCAAACTCGCTTGTGGGTTGTAGTAACCCATTTGCTAACAGTGGCTTTGATGGCCGCAGAAGGGAGTGGCGAAACGAGCTCTCGGCTAAAGAAGTTGGCTGCAGAGCCTATCAGCTAAGGAGTCAGAGGTCTCGTTACCCACGACACCTACGTGCCCGGGACCCATGTTAGCATCAGGCTATTATGCCTACATAGTTCAGTCTAGATTTACAGGACTCGACTCGACGACTCGGCTTGAGGTTCAGCTCAGGTTTAATATCAATTTACTGATGTTCTCAAGACTTACTCAGAATATGGATCTGGGCTCTGTGTCGAAATGACTAAATGCTACACTTTTCTCTGGAGCCATATGCGTCGGTATTTGTCAGTTCCAAGGAGAAGTATAAACAGTGGTCCTTAAAGTGTGAGCAAAAGGTAAAGAGGTAAGGGCTAAAACATCGCAGACTACCCTGGCAACATCGAACAGATCTCCTACAACTTCAATCATGGGAAAGGAAGTTTTTTTATGTTGACTAACGCCCGATTCCTTGTGCCAAATTGCTAGGCCATCGATAAACGAAACAATAACAATAACATCAATTGCCTTTAGTAACCTCTCACAAGCAACCAGTTACAACAAAATCCGCTTTGCTTTTGAAAGCCACCTTGACTATGTTTCCTGCCAAAGAAGTGTGTGGAAAAATAAATCTATTATTTCCTCCGGGGTGGCTTTAGCGATCAACATCTCGTAAAATATTGACCAGACAATTTAAAATTTATGCTCGTCGTCGGGGTGACATTTCACACTAAACAAATTCTTCTGCTGTTTTTTGGTTGTTCATTCAGATATGAGCCACATGGCGTTAACAGTGGAAGTCAAGAAAGAGAAAATTCTGTATATTTTACAGTTTTTCTTTGATAAATTGTGAATGGTGTTTATGGTGCCGATACTGGAACAGTTAATTACGTGAAATTTTGGTTTTGTTGATTTCGTTCAAACATTTCTGATGTTAAAAATGCGCCTAGCACAGGCAAGCCCGTCGTCGAAAATGTCAATAAAATCACAGAAATAATCAAAATTGACCGGCATATAAGTATATAGTAGTATCATCGCCGCGTAGCTAAAGATCGACCATAAAAAACTTTTAAACCATGCCCGCAAAAATTGGACGCAAAAATAATGGATTCATTTTTCCCTAAACTAATATATATTTTCTTTTTAACTATTGTTGGATCATAGGGCTTCAACTACGGCTCTTCGCCAACGAGTAGAGTTTTCAACTATATATCCCAGTTCGCTCCACGTAAGACCAAGAGAATTCATTTCAGCTTCTGTAGCATTTCCAAGCAACAAAAGTATTTCATACAAATCGGTTATTTATTTAAGGCTACGATTACAAAAATCTTACAGACTACATATATACATATTTACTTAAAAGTAATTCTTACCGGCTATAACAAAAGAGAGTAGAAAATAAATGTTGTCATAGCAAAATCTAAGTCGGGTAGTCTGTGGATACTATTTAACTCAGTAAGAGCAGTCGTAATAGGGGTGAGGTTATGTATGATAGTTTGACTTAACTCTTTTGATAGTCAAATCGTTAAGTCTTGTGAGGAACATTGGAGTCAATCAGTTCAAGAACATCGGGATAATCAACGGAACCCCAAATAACATCACAAACAAGCATCAAGAACTAAGGGGTACGTCGGTTGGAAAGATACTCCAGATTTATTAGCATGCACCGAACACTGTCGGATGGTAGTCGATCAGAGAAATGAAGAAGCTGGAAGCGAATCGAATAAAATTTCGTTCCAACCTTTCAATTCAATTTGAATGAGAGGCATAAATTGGATTATAAACCAAAGACGCATAATCGAGCTTAGAACGAACTAAAGAGTTATATAAAATATTTCTGGTATAGGGGTCTTCAAAATACCTCGAATAGCGCATCTGGGCTGTCAAATACGACGCCCAAATCAGAAAACTCTTAAAAAGAAAATAATTTGATAAAGTATAAGAGGATGGAATAGCATTCAGGGCTTTTGAAAGAACGATATGAAAACAGTTTTCTATATTAAGTTAAAGCTTATTTTGGACACTGCAAGCGACAAGGTCGTTTAAAGCGCGCTGTACTAAGGAAGCATCCGATTGGCAAGATTTTACTAACCAGTTGTAGATCATCAGCATAGAGTAAAAGCTTTGAGTGTTTAAAACATACGCGAATGTCACAAATAAAAAGGGAAAATAAAATAGGACCAAAAATACTCTCCTGTGCGACGCCCGAGGAGGCTCCTACTGTTTAGGATTGCGTGTATTCAATCTTGCCAAGCGATTTTCGTTTGGAATGATAAGGTCTCAATCACGACATGAAAGTTGAATGGGAATCTAACCATTCAAGTTTCCGCAATGGGATATTGTGCGAAATAGCATCGAGTAACAACTACTGTTAAGAATAGAGACGCAGTATTGTGAAATTAGCACAAGATTGGTGCCTGTGAAGCGCCCACAGATAAAACCATGCTGACGCGGGTCTTTTATACGAGTATAACATCGCTCTTATTTCGAGACTTACAGATTGGAGTGATAGACGCAAGCTTCCAGTGGTCAATAAATAAGTATGTCCGTACAAAGGAAAAGATTAAAAATTACATTTAGATTTGGCACGCAGATAGACGAGCTGTATTTTTTAAGAAAAAATGTGGAAATTCCATCCAGATAATTTTTGTCAATGTCGATTGAAGAGCAACAATGCCATTACTAGGTTGTTCAATAAGTTTTGCGGTTGGATAAGAGAAGGCTATTAGCATAAATTGTTTTTGTTATGTTGGAACACTCTTTGTTTGATGGTATTTGAAAATTCATTTCAATTTCTCAATTCATTATTTGTTTACGAGCCACTTAGTGTCGACGTGTCATCGAATTTCTCACAGTGGAAAAAATCAAGTATCGCGCAGTGAATGAATTTTTGGTTTTGGAAGATTTAACGCAAAAGAAATTTATGAACGAATGCTGAAAGTGTATAAGGACTTTTCACCATCAATTAGCTCAATAGAAAGATGGGTTGCTCAACTTAAACGTCGTACAAGCCTTGCAGATGATTGACCTCAAGGACGTCCAGAAACAGCAACAACACCAGAAATTGGAGCAAAAATACAGGAATTTGTATTGGAAAATCGTCGAGTGACTGAAAGAGATTTAGTAAAAGCCCTCGGCATTTCATTGGGCAATGTAAGCAAAATTTTGACTGAAGTATTAGGTTTCAGAAATATGTGGGTACAATGGGTGCCGGATTCACTAATAATGGAACAAAAGCACATTTCAATGGGACTTTCGACTTCCCACTTTTCGAAGGGATAATATGGGTTTTGTACATCGATTCCACTCTACGGATGGGACTTGGGTCTATCACCACGATCCTAAATCCAAACAAGAGGCTAAAGAGAGGTGTGAACCCGGCTCTTTGGGTCCGAAAATAGTTCGTGTCCAGAAATCAGTCAAGAAGGTGGTAGCATCAGTTTTTTTGGATACAAAGGAATTTTGTTTGTAGATTACTTGCAAACTGGTAAAAAATATAATTTCTGAACATTATTGTAACCTTTTAGACCAGCTGAGGGGAAAAATTCGCGAAAAAATACTGAGAAAAAAACCATTTTTCATCGGAATAATGCACTGTGCCACAAGAGAAATGTCTAAAATCTATGAATTAAAGTTCGAGTTGTTGGGGCATCCACCGCATTCACCAAATTTTGCCCAAGCGACTGCCATCTCTTTCCAGACCTAAAAAAATCCATGCATGGAACGGGTTTTTCCTTAAATGATAAGGTCATAAGCTTCATGGATGGGATTCATAAATTCAAGGCTATACTGAACAATGGATTTTATTTCAAACCATAAAACTGTGGTTTTCTTATCGAACCGCAAAACTTATTCAAGAACCTAGTAATCATGTTTACTTCAGCCACAGACATCGAAGGTCAAAGATATTATAAGGCTAAAAATTCAATTTTAAGAGCAGTAACTTTCAGGAGTTGTTTTTCAGAAGGTTTTTTATTCAGACATACAGGACTTTGAATAGTAAAGTGAAGTTGGCGCTTGCTACGAGTAGAAGTTAAGGTTCTTGCTAGAATACCTGAGTTTTGAGAAGATTATTAGTGCAAGTGGATAGATAATTTGTTAATCAGATTGTAGCTGTGCTTGTACTTGCAAAGGTCGGTAGACGAACTCAGCTAACGGGGATGTAGTGAAACTATTTTTAGGGTGCTACTCCAAAGCTTTTGTTGGTAGAGTCTTTTCATGTTGCACAAATGCTTGATTGATTAATAAACATTTACAATCCAATTATCGGTTTCACTCGAATCTCGTTTCAGTCCATATAAACCTTTCAATTCTACCTTTGATGGCCTTTTTCAATTAGTGGAGTCGAGAATATGCCAGGCAGGTAACTCGATAACCGAATTACGCTCGCCCATATGTGGCTATGCACTAACTTACACTCGTGCATATTTGACAGAGTGTGTGTGCATGCACTCAGCGAGTGGAGTAACTGCTCTGAGATTTCAGTTAATTTAAAATAAAATGTTCCACCGAGTGATGGCATAACTTCTTTATGCCTGTGGAAGCGCAAAAACAGCAAATCTCATTAACCCAGAGAGAGATGAACGATTGTGAAAATTATATAAAAGTCAAGAGGACTTGCACGGAATTGAGTTATGCATCGAAATAAAGTGGCAAAGAGTAGAGTGGTGTGTAGTGCATCAATAAGTAATATGAAATGCATGGATTGGTCGGAGTGGTTGGAGTGGATGGGTCGCAAGCAGTGCAATGCATTACTGCCACTTCAATGGAATTAACGAATTAAGAGTAATCAGACTTGCGCTCCGGTGCAACCGGCAGCAGCTGCCTTTGCCATCATCAATTTTTGGAATTCCAGAGAAACAAACAGTGGTGCAGCTGTATCGTGATGCAACAGCTTCGCTGCAACATGTCCGCTTCCTTTGCTGTCACATGCAATCTGTTCTCACTTGTCGACCATATCCAGCACATCAACCAGCCATCTTCTCAGGTGAGTGGTTGGTAAAGCACCACGAAGAGGTCGAAAAACCAACAACAACAGGAGCAACAATAACAACCACTAAAGTAATTGCGCCCAACTGTCGCATCGCATAAGCGCTGAGGTATGAAAAACCAGGCAACACCGTTCAGCTTCGGCACTCCTTGCGGGATGTGGCATTTTGGGCAATCAAAATTGATGGAATATCCAATGAGAAATATAATTTTCCACTTGAACAACCTGAAGCAGAATATCACCAAAAATCGCGAAAGTAGATTTACGGATTGAAGAAACAAATCGCTGCAGGCACTTCACACGCAGCTGTTTTTGTATATTATTTCTTTGTTGTGATATATTATCGAGCTGACTTTATTGGTGAACAGTGCATCCGATTATTAGTGATAAACGTGGCATAGATCAAAAGCATTTCCAATTGTGTTTCAGCCATTAAAAAGCTCCTCATAGAAAACTGTCTGCCGTCGTTCAGAGGCGGCGTGCAACATTAGGCCCTTCCATTAGTCGTAAGAGGCACACAACCAATATATATATATATATATATATACACGGTCACAGAATTTTGGAAACACATTCATCTTATTATTTATCAGAACACCTTTCAGTGCAAATGTTGCTTTATTTGATGTCACAAAAGAACCAAAACTGAAGAGAGTGACTGCTCAGGGTTTTCATACAGGTATTTCAGCGGACCAAGCGTTTTCATTTCGTAGGCTAGTTATTTATCGAACTACTTTTGTCAACACTTTAACCATCCATAGTGACTTCTCATAAGCTATTGGAAAATTGAAAACAAGTTTAAAAGAAATTTCTTTAACTACATAGCGCTAACTGGGGAGGGGGCATAGGACTACTTGTATTGGCATCACCGGGGTATGTAGGATTTCTTTCAGTGCTGTTCTTAACGTCGTGTTGCACTTACTTCCCATCGACTTTCACGTAATTTCCATCGCTGCTCAGAGTGCAATCAGGTTAAAGCAGGTTGGCCTCTGGAGGCAGTCTCTCAAGGGGCATGGTAGCATTTTTGGGCTATTAACACCGTATTTCTCCGGACTTCGGGCAAATCTCTTCACCTTTTAAGGAGGCTATGCTGCATTACATCAACAGCCTGTTGGAGGTCTCATAATGGTATCGAAACGGCGCTTTAATGCTGTTAGAGGAGTCTCAGTCTGGTATTCCAACTATTTCACCTACCTCACCCACCTACATAGCGCTGCAACCAAAACATTTCGGGAGCCCTTTTTGAAAGACCCTTCGGCAAATAAAAATACCTGCATGTGCATATTGAAAAAAGGATATGATGGAATCGCTGGTGTTAGATTCCTTTTTCCGATTCTTTGTACTATTTCTTTATTACTTGAGACATTTTTTCTATTGGAATTTTTTTTACGCTAAAGCATTCCACCCTCCTTTCATTGTTTTTATTTGTGTACCTGTAAGTATTCCTTCCTTCTACATCCACTCGCATACTACGTTTACTCTTTTGATTACCTGATAACCTGATAATTATAATTTCGTTTTTTATTTGACGGCTCTCCCTCCTGTTTGCCATCGCCGCATAAAGAATTACTACCCGTCCAGTACCCTCGGGGTGCAAAGTCCCACTATTCTCACTGGCATTTGCACACACTTATAAATATGTGATGTGTGAGCGATTGTCTGTTTGGGGGGTAGCAGCGTCTTTGCAGCCACAGAGACGAAATTGTTGTTCGATTGATTATGCAAATAAATTCACAAGTTTCTTTTGTTGTGTTCCTCATAATTGTCAACAGATATGGATAAATATCTTTTGCATGCAACAATACACGCACATATGTATATGTACTCACACACTGCGCCATTGCAGTTGAGCTCACAAACATACAAGTGATCTATTGCTATTCTTTCTGTTTTTCTTTCATGTGCGCCCTCGCTCTCCCTTTCTGCTGTTCCCCATTTCGACTTAGACTTTTGCTTTTGTCGTAGTTGTTGCCACGAATGTTGCACATGATTTATCACTCGACTGGTGTGAGGTTTCAACATCACTTCCTTTGCATGTTTCCATGCCCCTGACTACAGAGACACATATACGTATTCACACACGTACATACTTACACATGTGTGCCAAATGAGTGTGTTAGGCGGCTATGCAGCTATCGTTGTTGTTGTTGGCAACGATATTTTTTGTTGTCAACCTTTGGCGGCATTGTTCGGTTTTTCGATTTGTCGCAAAGTACTTACAAGTGCTCACATTCATACACACACACACACACACACACGAACATGGAAACATATCAGTTGTTATTTCTCACATCAATTTACGATAAAAATATGTTCCGCACCCATACATGAAAGGCGGTGGTGAGTGTGCGGCGGTGTTGCGTGACAGAAAAATACACACAAATCCATCATTCATTAAAATATTCAAACGCTTTGTTGCACGTATCCGTTGTGGTCCGAGCAACTCACTTATGCAAAACTCTGATAAGCGCAAATGTCGATTGAGCGAGTAAATAGTTGTTGGCATGTGGCTCTATACGAGCATCTGACTTGTGTGGGGGTGGAAGCGAAGGCAAAGATATTTTCAACAAAGGGCGACAATTAATTCCTTGTGCGGTTGTTGCATGAAGGTGGAAATATTGAGCTAGAGGTGTTCAATTGTATGACTTCCAAAGCTGGTCTAATATATAAAGAAGCTTCTTAATAGCCCACTTTCGACTCGACTCAAGTGTCTTCGGACAGATCCTATAAGTAAATGATTGTCATTACTAAACACGACTACCAGGGCTTTCTGTCGCACTCGGAGTTAGATTGTTACGGTATAGCGCACTATTAATAATAATTTCTTCAGGGAATTATTAATAAACTTAAAGAAACTGCTCGAATTTACCGCAATGTTATAAGATTTTTTTTATTGCATGTCAGTAATGAGGTCGTGAGGTTCGTGACCCTTGAGAAAAGAAAAATGTCTGGCAAGACTATATTCATTATATTTTCCGCGACGTCAATAGTTCTGCGTGTGAGGTAATACCTACTGAAAATTTAACGGGAGCAGCTAAATCGAAAGACGAAATTAAAAATGTCATCAAAACATTCAAGGATAATAAAGCAACAGTTCTGGATGCACTTCCGTCTGAAATTTTGAAATTAATAAATAATGAAAACATACAAATGCTCTGAATAATTTTCAACTACATTTACGACTCGGGAAAGTATCTACAAGACTGGCTCAAATCTACTTTTGTTGCATTACCAAAGGAGAAATGTGCAAAGACAGGCTGCGGTTACAGACTTATAAGCTGGATGAATCTGTAGTAACGCTCCATCCCATTCGGCTACGGTGGCTTCCGCTAGTTTTTCTTTACATTTTTGTTTAGCCTGTAAGGTAATTTGTACTGAAGATCATTATAATACAATATATTTTTTTAATTTTCTTTCTTCCATTTCTTTATTGTTATCTGTTTTTTGAACAATAAGCAATATTTTAACTTAAAACTATTTAATTCATTTAAGATACAATTAGAAAAAGCTCCCAGTGATGCAACCATTTATCAATTTTGTGATAAATAATAATATAGACAATTTATTATGATATGAGGTCTGTTGTAGACTTTCTCATTGAGTGCGAATGGCGTCCTGTGTTGTGTGATGTGGCATATTTTTTTATTTCTTCAATTAGTATTTATATAAAATAAATGTACAAATCCAACTCAACATTTCGTGAAACTCACCATTTGCGGTCTAAGGATATTCTAGTAAGGTATTTATTTTCACCGCACCGTTGCTATAACAACTAGCTATAATCTGAAAAGCTATCCGCATAAAATTCATCATACAAAATAAATATTTTCATTGGTCAGAGAAAATTCTGTTATTTGGGGGAGTTTTGCTGACTCTTTTGGCTGAGCTCTTTTATGCGGATGAATTCGACCAGTACCCATCCGCTTACTAACAGTAAGAGCGTCCCTTTACAAGTTCTCACTTTGGGAGTTGGGCTGCCTCACATTCTCGTTCGTCAGTGACAGCGGGTTGTTAACGCTACGCGAAGAGTAGACACAGACGAAAATTTTGAATGAATGCAGGCAAAGTGTTTAAAAGACAGAGCAAAGCTATGCAAGGATAGGTAGCTGTGTTTTTATTATCCTTGCACACATTCGTGCGAATATTTTGCTAATAATTTTATGTACGCTTACGGAATTTTAAGATTCTAACTTCGAAGTAATTCGACGCATTCTCATTTGCTGCCGTCATCATCGCAGTTTTTGAGCGGTTGCTGCAGTTGTATGGAATATTTTAATTAATGTTGATCGTCGATTGTCTGTTGCCTACAATCAG
Source organism: Anastrepha ludens (assembly GCF_028408465.1). Classification (NCBI taxonomy): domain Eukaryota; kingdom Metazoa; phylum Arthropoda; class Insecta; order Diptera; family Tephritidae; genus Anastrepha; species Anastrepha ludens. The sequence goes on along the minus strand of NC_071499.1, from coordinate 1,782,916 downwards.
GCCGATGGCTGCGGGCGGCGGCATTACTGTTGTCCTTGTACTCCCAAGTACTTAAGCCCACAGCAGCAATTGCATATTATGCACTAAACTCGTTGCAAATCGACAAAGTTGTTTGAGTGCCTTTGCTAAATGAGGCATTAAAACGGAGGGTAATAGGCACACATACGCGCTTTTATGGTTCCATGTATGGGTGACACTGATATTATTTTGGTGGCGTTTAGTTTTCATAAGCGAGTGAATGGCGCTATTAAAATGCGAAAAAAAAAATTTCTCCGTTATTTCTGTTATTCTCCGTGCCATCTAAAGTATTTTTTTATTCTTTTCCCTGAATTAAGCTTTTAGCCACAAACATTTTTGAAACCGCTCTACTCGATTTATATGGAGTGCATGATAAGGTCTCCAAATAAAAGCTAAAACAGCGTAATCTAATTTGGATCGAACAAACGAGTAACAGAGTATGATACCTTAAGAGTATACGAGTCGGTGAAATGTGTCTTATAAAGGCGAGCGTAGTAAATGTAGTAAAGTGCGTGATAAAATTGAGCCTTGAATTAAAGAGGTCTTTAATCACATCAGTCGAAGCAAGTTATGTATTATTAATTTGGTAAGAGGTATTGAGGGGTTTTTGAAGCTTAGAAAACGTGATTTTATGACACTTTCCAATATTAAGAAATACACGATTCATTAGACACCAGGAAAAAAAATTATTCAGCTCAGATTGTATGATTACAGAATCTCAAGGATTTCTTAGATATCATTAACCAACAAAATCCCGTCGAAAAAATCCCATTGACAACTATTGTGCTGCTCCTCTTTATTAAATCGGATCAAATCTATTGAAGGAAAGTCAAATGAAAACCAAGAAATGCCAATTTTGTTATAGTAAAATCTCATGAGAGAATTTATCGAAGGCTTTAGAGAAGTCCATGTAGATCGCACCAATTCGGAATCCACGCTGGAAACCTGCGTGGTAATCTTCAGAAAAAACTGACAAGTTAGATAACGTAGATCTTGCAACTACAAAACCATGTTGGCTGAGGCTAATCAGATGTTTTACGCAAAATACGACTTGCCTTTGACAACACATTCACAGAGTTTAGAGACAGCAGAAAGGTAATTTAGATAATTTGGATAAAAGTTGGAAAATTTAAATATTTAGGTTTCTTCATCATCAGTAATTCTGACTCTTCCGTGGCCATAATGACCGAGTAAGTGCGGGAAATAAAGCATTCTTTGCACACATACAATTATTCAAGACTCAATTGCTAGCAAGAGCTCAAAAGATGGCGAAGTATAAAGGGCTCGTAAGACCCAAGACTAACATACAGCTGCGAGGTATGGGCACTTAAAACAAGAGACATCGACCAAATACTGAGGTTTGAAGAAATATACTGTGGTCCCTTCCGGCCAGTTGACGGAACTTATAGGATGAGCTACAATCACGAGCTCGATGCATTGTTTCAAAATGGAAGCCAACGAATCAGGTGGCTGGGGTACATTTATACAATGTCCAAATGTAGAGCTGTCAGTATAGCGTTCCATAAGCAAGTGGTTGAACCGAGAGGTTGAGCGGGACCAAACAAACGCTGGATTGATGAGGTTACAGCCGACTTGCGGAAAATGGAGATCGCAAACTGGGAAGGTGTAGCAGAGCACTGATCGGAGTGGAGAACCGTAGTTGTGGAAGCAATGGTCTGCACAAGATTGTAGTGCTATTGATGATGATGAAATAATTAAGAAATTGGGCCACTTTATTGCCACTTTGCAAATTGGAGTGACTGAAGTCAGCTTGCAAACATCAGTTAATATTCCTTCAGCCAAGGATTTATTAAAAATTAGTTTTCAAGGTTGCACCATTGAGTCACAATTTTTAAGCTTTGTTACAGAAAGACCATCGACATTAGCTTGGGAAGAGTTTTTGCCCTGGCTCCTATATATTGCACGCGTCTCGATGTGCTCCACAAAACGGGGTGCCTACAGTTTTACGCCGCTTCCAAAGGGTTGTCTGCTTTTTCAGAAAATATAATCGGAGGTTTGCCATTGCCTGACGAGGAGCGACTACAATTCGAAACAACTTTTCTATCATTTGGTATTTTGTGCCCGGGGTCTCGAACCTCTGCACTTCCGAATAGTAGTCACGTACTAACCCATGTGGCTATGGCAACTGCCTTATAGTGTAGAAATAGAAAAATGCGTGAGCTTGTGAAGTAAACGTCAATATTTATACTCCCATATGGAGAAGTCAGGTTCACATTACGCAATCGAGTGTAGGTTTCACTAGATCAATTTTCATTTGGGTTAACAAATACGTTAAGGTGACCTTATCGAAATTTGCTCTTTCTAGTTGGTGATAAATTCGTTCTCACTTGACAAAATTACCTAAGTTGTGGATTATAAACTGGCTTCAGTAGGTTTGCTCGGCAGTTTTTTAACTGCTCGCCCTTTTGAATTCCATCATTTCTGCTATCCACCGCTCGGCATGCATCCTTTCATGAGGAGTAGCGCGAGATGGCTAAGTAAAATTTTCAGCATATTTGTGTAGTTTTTCGTGCACGAAAGTATCTAAGTAGGGTGTTTAGTTGTGTAAGACAAAAAATATAATGGAAAATGCATTTCTGGGCAAGAAACTGATAAGAACTGAGCACAACCGCCATATTCGTAAGAAATTCAGTGGGACAATAAGAACGAAGTGTCCACTAATTTTCAGAAAATCGAATTTAAGTAGAGACAGCGAGATGGTCAACAAATAAATATAGTAAATAATATTTAACGAATAAGATAATAAAAAGAAATATTGAAGATTAGTTATCGCAATCTAAAGTCGTTTTCAAACCGAATTTATAGAAGCCGGCTTACAGAAAATCATTTTAGCCTTGATGGTCTCGCATACACTCCTCAAACGCTTTTTCCAGAATTAGTTTCTAAATGTAATGACGACAAACCAACCACCACAGATTCATCCGAATTCCCTTTACATTGGATCTGCCCCATATTAAAAGCTTTGGTGTCCAAGGATAATCCAATAACATTGCGTGGTGGCGGAACTGTGAATAATGCACCTTTCTGCTCATGCGTGTCTGTCAAGGCAGCTGGTAGGCCATGTAAATACTTAAAACTCTTACTAATCCCTGAATGCTCAAAGGTTTAGACGCTAACATTTTCCTATCCCAATTCAAGACCAAATGAGAATGAATTTCAAAAACGAACACTCCGATTTTCTTCTACTTTTCAACACCAAAATTCTGCTTACGGTCAAACACCATCCTAATTGGTTTTTACCATGAAAAAACTTATTGTTAGAAAATAGTACTGTAAAAACCATATTTTGAAAGCAAAAACAGTTTTTAACCGTTTAAGGGCGATAACAGTGATCAATACGTGCAACACCTAAATAATATAGGTACAACCTTCCCTAAATGTGCCGCTTATTTATATATCCTTACACCACTAAGGCTCGGAGCATAGGCAAGGAAAAATGCAAGTCATACCACTGTAAAAATGACGCACCCTATACATATGGATACTTGAGCGCAGTGGTGTTTCAAAGCGGGTAAGGTGCCATAAAGTAGTAGCTTCGTTAGATCAGCTAATGAAAATCTTGCAGGCTCATAGTGCCAATAAGTCAACTAAAATATTATCAACAATTATTATTTATTCTAATAGTTAAATAACTGTGGGGCTGAGAAACATTTAACTCCCCTCTAGAAAACTCCTTGCAGCTGCCACTGTAGGCAAGTCTGCATGCGAATTAGAAAGACGCGACGTTACACTAACAGCGAATGAGAGATTATGTTGCTGATAAATACCAGCCTTTTGTGTCTTCTCATATGCCACGGCCTCGCCCCTTGGCCCTTTGCTGTCCTTTTGCTGGAGCATGTTCACTTCGCATTTTCGTTTGCTTCGAGTTGTTGCTGTTGCTGTTGTTGGTTTAGTGAAATATTTGACAATGCGACAAAGCGACATGTACGCGCTTTCATAAATTTCTGGCAAGTTTCGAATATTTATACGTTTCAATTTGTAGGTTTTTTGTTTTCGGCAAAAATGTGTTGACAGGTGAATAACCGGCGCTTAAACCGGCAGTCACGAACACATATATGCACATATATGTACTCCATATCTCATTGCTATATCTCAGCTTCAGATCTACCAGCGCTGTATCCGCACTTGGCAAAGAAGAAGGAATACTCTCACATTAGTGTGCGTGTGTGTGTCTGTGTAGAGACTTTAACCGTTACCACATGCGACATGAAAACTTTAATCAAAAACCTTCGAAATTCAATTTTACTAGAAACATATGAAATTTCCGTTGTCATACTGCCAGACATGGAGATACTTAAATATGTACATCGATGTGAATGCTCTTGATGATGTACAGGGCTTTCAAAGAGTTACTTCAGCTTGACAGTGCGGAACAAAAGCAATGCCCATTCGGAGTTTGTAGTAATTAATATTACTCAAGTTATCTGAAAGAAATTATACGCCCAATATAGACAAACTCAACCAGCCACCGAAGTAGATTGAATTTACCAGACCATGCGTGGGAATAAGCCTCAGAAGATTGTTATCTCTAAAGTCTATACAACCAAACTTATCATGGATATATGCCTCCGATACATCGAAAATGAACGCCTTATTGATGCTGTTATGTTTCATGATGCTGTTATGGGAGCTTTTTTCATGGCAGAAATACAATCGTAGGATTGCCATTGCCTGCCGAGAAGCGACCGCAGAAAAATAAAACCTTTTCTACCATTTGGTGTTTTATGCCCGAAGATTCGAAGCCGTGCACTCCCGAATGGTAGTCATGCACCAATCCATTCGGCTACGGTGGCCGGTACAAAACCCAATGAAGTCAGCCTAGTCCGAGGGAGATAGTTAGATCGGGAAGCCACATTAGGTTAGGTTACGGTAGTTGCCACTTTTGGTAAGGGTGTGAAAGAGGCCCACATAAGCCTAGAGGCCCGGTGTGATACCCCTAGGTTGGATTCAAGTTCCCTATAAAATTCCACCTCTCTAAATTGTAAGGCAGATGAGTTAGCTAGGGCTTCTCGCTCCAAATTAGTCAGGACATGGCCGACATCGCCATGCCCTTGGCAACATGTAAACTTTTCCTAGACTGACACACCATTACTGTTGCAAATTCCTATTGGAAAGAGTTAAACACCCGCGCTATCCGTAGTCAATTGTGGCCCGAATGCAACACAAGTCGCAATAAGAGTCTAGAGGGATACCATGTAATGACTATTTTAGAAGTTGTCGGGATATAGAAGAAGGAAAGACAGTCGAACACCGTCTATGTGGGTGCATGGCTGTGTGTAGAAACGGTTCATGCTTTTCTGGTTTCGCGAATCTCAAACTAGCTAATATAGCCAGCTTTTTAAAGGCCACACAATGGTTTATAGAGAACCAAGTATAATGAGTACAGAATTGCTCGGTGGTATGACAAGCGACCCTTAACTAGCTTGGATGCTTAGCTGGCCTAGCTACTTCACCTTACCTAACCTCCCACTCTAATTTCAATGGATACAATACTTTGGATGGCTGGTGATTTTAAGTCTGCCAGATATATAAACAAGTAAGAGTTTACAGCAATTTCGCATTTCGGTGAGTTCGGGATAGTGGCCTCAAAGGTTTCCCTTGATTTCCCGATCACTTTACTAATGGGACACCGGTGCACTACCATTTGTTTAATCAAAATATCTGCTCAGTGGCTGTTTTTTGTTATAGTAGCAGCCTATGAAACAATTCAACAGTGTGCAGGCTATAGCTGCTGCTGAGCTTGTATAGAATTATCGGGCACTTGTTGATAAGTGTCCGATTAGTTGAGTTAATTAGAGTAGTAAAGAGGGTAGTTCTTGTTTCTTCCGTGGACCATCATTCTTAGCTGCGCACTCACTACGGATATTCCGCTTGTACTCTTCCTCTTGTTCGTCAGCAATTCCAGTCGATTTATTTATTTATCCGAATTCGAGAATGTGCTGTGGCAGGGATTTAGCGACGCATGGTCTACCTACGATTGAATTGTCCCCTTTCGTCAGCGACTGCATGCTCTTGAAAACTAAGATGGTGTCTGGGATATTTAACTTCTCTACTGGATGTAGAGAAAACCTTAACTAAAGAAGTAGAATGATAGAGACTCGCTTCGTATTAAAGATCACAGAGTATCTAACTGTTCGAAAGATTTCTGATGAAGTTCATTTTGCTCTGTTCCATTTTCAGCTAGTTTTACATTCTGTCAAAAAAATATCGGGAGTTGTTCAATTAGAACGCGTGCGTCCTATATAGTGTCGCAGAGTTTGAGCGTGATCTGTCAATTAGTTTGTTTTTGGCATTTAATTATGTCAGTCAACCGCAGGAGTGCATTGCGATTTTCACTATGGATAAAAATATCGAACAAAGAATTTAGCTTAAATTATGGTTTTGAACGGGATTTCGTGTGCCGAATCGTTGAACATGTTGCAGAAAGCCTATGGCGAGTGTGGTTTATAAAAAACACAGGTCTACGCATAAGGCTTTTGCAGAGGGCCGAGAAGTCGAGGAAGAATTGTCCAGATCTAGTTGCCCATAACGTCTTGACAAAGTCAAGGAAATGGTGCTGGAAAACCATCATTTAAGTTTAAGAGAGGTAGTTCGTGACCATAGCGCGTCTCACGAATCAGTTCGCAACATTTTACACCATCAATTGGGCTTGAGACGCGTGGCTGCTCGACTCGTTCCAAGAGAGTTGAATTTCTTTCAAAAATTACATCGGAAGAGTCGCTGAAGACTTGCTTGAGCAAGTAAATTCGGACCCAACGTTTATCCAGCGCATCATAACAGGTGATGGGACGTGGGAATATAAGTTTGACATGCAAACCAGTCAACAGGCGGCTGAATGGCGCGATCCACATGAGCCGAAACCCAAAAAACCACGTCAAAGTCGGTCAAAAGTGAAAGTCATGCTACTCGTATTTTTGATTATCATGGTGTTGTGCACTCGGAATTCATTTCAAATGGTTCTAAGGTAATTAAAGAATATTATTTAGAAGTTATGTGACGTTTGAAAGAGAATATGCGTATGAAAAGCCCAATTTGTGGAAAGAAAACTGATGAATCTTGCACCATGACAACGCACCGCCTCACAAGGCTCATATTGACAACGATTTGAATAGAATAAATAAATTTTGGTGATTAAACAATTTTTTTGCGTTTTATTGAAAAATTCTCGGTACTTTTTTGTCAGAATGTAAATCATAAATTGCATTTCATTGGTGAAGAAACCTTCGCCTCCATATTTTGTTTAATATTTTAATTTACTCCATTGGTCAGTCACACGCGTTGTTCGATAAATATTTTAAGGCTGTATGTCATACTTGTATTTCTATTAGGTTCGATAGCGGGAGCGAGGTGTTAAGTAATACTGAATGATGGTTAAGTTTTAAGAGCCGGTGTTAATTTTGAATAAAATAAATTTTTTTAGGAAATTATTGTCATTTCTCTTCATTATGATAATATTGGTATGGTTCAATTATGTACGGAACAAAATATCGGCTAAATGCCCGCCGCGGTCTCGGCGGCACACTTCCACCCGCCAAAATTTTCGATGGCGCTGAGGCATAATTGAGGTTCTATGCCATTAATGTGCCGAACTGTCTCATCCTTTAGCTTTTGATTTCTTGCTGGCTTATCGACGTACACCTTTTCTTTCAAATAACCCCAAAGAAAGTCCAACGGTGTCAAATCACATGATCTTGGCGGCCAGTTGACATCGCCGCGACGTGAGGTTATTCGTTAGCTGTGTGACACGGTGCCCGTCCTGTTGAAACCACATATCGTCCACATCCATATCTTCCAATTCGGGCCATAAAAAGTTCGTTATCATCCCACGATAGCGAACACTATTCACAGTAACTGCCTGACCGGCATCATTTTGGAAAAAATACGGCCCAATGATGCCGCCGGCCCATAAACCGCACCAAACAGTCACTCTTTGTGGGTGCATTGGTTTTTCGGCAATCACCCTTGGATTATCATTCGCCCAAATGCGGTAATTCTGCTTATTGACGAAACCACTGAGGTGAAAATGTGCCTCATCACTGAAGATGATTTTCTTAGAAAATTACCTTAATATGCCTGAATAACTTTAACGCATTGCCCAATTGTGTATCTCTCCATGGTTCAAATTGAGTTAGTCTGAAATTGAAAAATGTCAAATGAAACGCGGAAAAAAACTTGACGTTTAGGTGTGGTTCACATTCAACATCGCCCCTTGAAATTTAACCACCCTTTACATGAAAAACTAGCAACTCTTGCAAGTAGATACGTGTAAATACTCAACACGTACTTTATTTACCATTTCTATTACTCTGAAGACAAACAAACGGTCATCTAAACAAATTTTCTCTATTAGAGTTTCCTGCTGCCAATCGCAAGCATATTTAAATGGTCTTTCACAGACATTTTTTCTGTCTTTCTCAATTGTTGCCACGTTGTTTTGTGTGTGAAGGTGTAAATAAAGGTTAGACGAGACACCGCAAAAATGGATTTAAATGCTTGCGAGACACTCTTTGCATTGGTTTACGAAAAGGGAAGCCGGTGAAAACGATTCTGCAGCGCAACAGCAGATTTGGATGCGCAACGAAACATTGCGCCCAACTCCGACTTCACCCAAGCCTCTCGAGGAAAATAAGATGTAAGGAGGGATCTTTAAAAGGTGAAGTAGAGGGTGAAAACTTAAAAGTGTTAATGAAATGAAAATTTCCTTGCCTTAATTTACCATCGACACACTTTATTTGGCGCTACTGGAAAATAGGTTGTGGCTGTCGATAGCTGAAAGTCTGCAGACAATCGCATTAGTCTAAGGATGTTTTCGAAAAAGTATTAATTGCGAAACCGCAGCAGCCGAAACGCGCGAGTGGCGCATACATGCGTGAATACAGATTACATACAGACAGACGCGTGCCCATATTTGGATGTGCGTTGCTCGGCCGTGCTCATGCAAATGTTTCAAGTCGATTTTCTACTTACGTGCCTTCGTGTATGAGCATATGTATATAAATGTTTCTGTAGATGTGTGAGTGCATGCAATATGTGGCAAGAGATCTGGGTCGTAGTAGGGCGATACGGGAATGTAGTGGAAGTGTTAAAAACAATGGAAATAATTTTATTATACTTATTGTGTTTTCCACTGACTATGCGTTGAGGAATTCTAATTGAAATTCCATTGCGACAACGGCAACTGACTCGTTGTCACGTCATTCCTCCCGTTTGAATGAAAGTCTTTTATTCGAATAGTGAGTAATGGCGTTGCGGCTGAAAAGGCTTGGTAAGCTGTTGGGGGGATTTAATTCTGAGAGCGGGGAGGCGTAGGCCAATGAGCCAAGGAAACCACATCTCCCACACACAAACAGCAATTGTTCCAAATGGTTAAGAAAACATTCGTAGTATTGTTTAATTCAATAATATAAAAAAGGAAAACAAAAAGAAATACAGTCTATACTCTAGACTAACCAGGATAGCTGCTTTTGAAGCTTTCAACATCTTAGTCGTTTATCATTTGGTTGGCCGTAATATATGATTTGCAATTATCTTAGGGCAGAGTACGACAAAGGTTAGCCATTGCCTACCGCGGGTCTACCGATTTTAGAAATATCACTATGTCCAATAGTTTGACATTCCGTTGTAGAAAACTCGTTAATGAACTCTTGACCTAAGTCTCAAAATCCCAACAAATTTGCAGCTGATAATCCATTGGTTAGAAAAATGAAAGGGGCCCTTTTCTCTCCCTTTTTAGAACGTTCTCCATTAGGAAGTTTTTTTAAGGCTTAAGTCAAAATGTCAGAAACATATCAAAGGTGTCGTCACACCAATGGTATGTGTGGTACGCTACCACTAAAATTATAACTACCCTCTTACCTCGGCTAATTCTATCCCGGGACTACAAAAGTATAGTATCTGGGTAAAGCCGCGCTTATGTCTGAAAGCATAACAGGTATCGGCGTCCAGTTTCCTCTCCTGCAGGAATATCAAGGCTATATGCCGTCGATAGTTCCAATTACTCCTACTGCGTTCATAGGTGGTTCTAAAGCAAAGGAGATATAAAAGTTCTAATAGGAAGTAAAATTTGTAGACATAGTCACATTTCTGATTTATTCTAATGCACTCTTAGATCGAAGTAAACCGCAGTTGCTGATGTACAACAGATGGGCAAAAAATTATTCCGTTCTCCCAATATTCACAAGGAAGCTTCTAAGATTAAGATTTCATTTTGTTATCGGTTGAATTTTGCAACTCTCGTACAGTTCGTTGTTGCTTATACCAATGAGCCACCAGTGGCGTCATTGGTTTATGTAAATGGAAATACACGCATCTGTTTTCATATGAAAATAATACCATATTAAAAATAAAAATAAATTGGTCCATTTCTAAAGATTTAACATAAATTTAATTCCTGATTATCTTCACTATAGTTTTGAAAATTTAATCTTTTGAAGGTTTACTCATATTTACCATTTACAGTATTCTTGATTTGCTAAAAATAAGCCTATTTCACCCCAGCTTACAGCGACAACAACAAAGGTGGCGAATTACACACAAAATTAGAAAAAAATTAAAAACAACTTTATTACTATCGAACTTTGCGAACTCTGCTTCATAATTTCAAGGTTATTATAATTACACACAGGGTGCATATGGTATTTGCAGATATGCCTATATTTGGCAATAACTTCTCGAACGCATTATTTCTTCTTTTTGCCCATTTTCAGGTAGGACACGAAAGACTAGAACTTTACTCAAGAAATTGCCACTATATGTGCAAATCACACGGATTTAGAAATCTCCAATTTTCTTAAGTGTGCCTGTTTACTCATTTTTATAAGGTTCGCCTTGAGTTGGAGGAAACAAGCGGCAATGCAGAATCTGTTGCAAAACGCAAAAAACGAGGAACTTTCTAACTCTGTCCAATCTGCGGAATTTATTCAACGAGTCCGAGCGATCATTGACCACGACCCTTCAAAATCTGTGAGGGGAACAAACACGAGAACAGCGATTTATCCAATCAAAACACCTTCCAAACAAAATTAACACACTTAGGCGCCTGAGATGTTATAGTTTTTTCTGACGAAAAAAAATGTTCACCAAGACCAAAAGGCTTGCTGCAGAAATTACAGGTGGTTATGTTTCAATCCTACATCGCTTTCTGTTATGGTTTCAGGTGTTGTGAGCAACGAAGGACATGTTATGCCACCTTCTTTACCCAAGGATTTCGAGTGAATTCCGTTGCGTATATCGAGGTTCTAGAGACAGTGAAACCCTGGATTGATAGTGGACGCCGTGACAGTATGACTCTGCTCCTTCCCACAAATCGATGACGACACAAAATTGAATGGCTGAAAAATTCCCTGACCACATACTTGTGTCCGCCTAACTCCCCCGACCGTAATCCGCTAGATTATTAAGTATGGGACGCAGTTGGGCGGGAAATCAGTAAGGAATCTCATAACACCATTTCTTCTGGCAAGGCTGCAATTAACACCGTTATTGTCAATATGAATAAGGGAATGCAATCGTTAATTTTATTGAATCATTTTATTGTTCGATAATTTTGTGTAAAAAATTCGTGAAGCGTCATCAAAGCAGCTGTAGCAACTAATCAGCCCGATGCAAAACGATGAAAAGGATGACACAAAACGAAAATACGTCTTCATTGTCAATAAATACTCAGACGGCAAACTTGTGATACCAACTTTCCATTGGGGCACAGTACTATGGGGACATACTTTCCAAGACAAGGGGTACTGCCGAAATCAACGCACGAAGTACGAAGTGGCGAGCCATCAGAATGTCCAAATATCTCGGAGGTGGTTCCATATGTAGAAGTCCACGCAATTGGGGAAATTACTGATCGCCATAAATTTGGGAGTGGTCAGGATGATTCTTCTATATATGGTTCAAGAACCTCATAGCTGCCGGGATTAGCCCAAGTATCCTCTGGGTAGTTTCCGAATACCCGTTCAAGAGCGAGCCAATGTGAGAAGGCGAAGTATCCCAGGATAGCTGGTTGTGCGCTGGGTTTGGGACCCCAATGAAAACACGAATAAATACTCGGATGAGAACTTCCTATACTTATGACGACCCGTGCAAACGAGCTAAGGACTGCGATTTCAGGGCATGCACCTAGAATGTGAAAAAACCTAAGACCTTGCAATGTCTACTACAGCTGTCATGTAAAGCGCAAATTCGGTGTTGGATTTGTTTTGGGACAGATACTTCGTGGTCAAGTACTATCGTTCACTCCGGTGGACGACCATCTCGCAGCCACTACGCTGCTGCTAATAGGTAGAGAATTTTAAAATTTCGTTAACCATTTTTCCAAAAAATTTTGAGCACGAAGTAAGTTTAGAAATTTACGGGGTATTACATACATTATAATTAATCTTATAGTGACTTATGAAAACTTGACAGAGAGTAAGAGATTTACAATGCATTCCAGATATTCCTGATCATAACAATTTTATCAGCCATGCCATTGCACGACCACTAACGAAGTTCTCAGTAGCTGTTGGCTGTTTGAGTCGAAGCCTGGCGAAGGCAGGGTAGTTCAAGGGAATATGCAGAGTTGATTACACCTCACCATTCTCGAAACAGTTGCCGCAGTAGGGACTTGCAATTCTTTCGAGTATCGCTGCTGGGGTTTCTATATTCACCTGTATCTGCCATTTTGCTTATTTTTCAAGTATCCTGCACGAAATCTTTATTTGTAGTGTTTACGAGCATCATTCGCCGGACCGTATGGTGCAGTGCCGATTACGAAATTTTTGCGCTGCACATATACATGGGCGCCTATATGTTGCATATGTGTCTGTTTGTGAATTCTGGCTTGTTTTGTACTATTTGTGGTCTATTTATTTTTATGCGATTTGCGGAAAAGAAATGAAAAATCTTTACATAGACACAGGCTGGCTTTTGGAGTATCGAATGTGTTTACATAAAGTGATAAAAATTTGCATTTAAGCAATAACAAGCATCTGCTTCCACATGGTTGGCTTGGGGCACATTATTATTTTTTGTTTAATATAAATATGCACATGTATGAGTGTATATATACACAGTTAGCCACATAGTGACTCATCCCACTCTAGCTGCTTCCATTCGTTTAGTATTCACCCCTCCCCTCCTATTACTTAAGTACAATACATTTGCGGTATTTCCTTTTTTCGACGATAATGAATTGAATGGCTCATGAATTCGGCAACTTTATGACACCTCGCAACACACTCATCATCCCGTTATAATGGTCACACTTACTGCACCGCCTGCAACGCCGAGCCCCAAAATGAAATCGACACCGACACTAACACCGCCGAAGACAGTCACTAATACAGGCGTGAGTAAAGCCATCGTCATAGTCATCATCATCGTCACATGCAGCAATTACGATTCCCCAAGGACATTTTACAACCGTGTTTGACATTTCATTATGTTAAAATTCTCTAAATGCCAAAAATGTAAAACAACACGCCGCATAATCGTAAAGTCATCGTTTTTCATTCCCATTTCTCTGCTTCTTATAATTTTTTTCGTTCGCAGCCAGTTCGTTGGCTGTCTGCAGCGATGTACGTTGTCTCTACTGTTGTTGCTGTAGCTGTCTTTTTGTGGTGGCAACCAAAGCAAATCTTTGCCGCACCTTTGCCCCACTATTTCCCGCAGACTTTTGTTGGTATCCGAGCGGCGAAGCGCGCGTGTCAACGAGTACGAATGCGAGTGTATGTGTACTGTGCGTGTGTGGCGCTTGACTGTTAGTTCAATAATATCAAATTACAATTTTCGCTTTACCATTTGCCGTTTAACATTTGTTGTGTGCTCACTGAGTTTTGCTTTTGCCTTTTGCCAAGGGCAGCGTGCGGCGGGAAAAAGGATATCGAGCTCTCGTTGCTGCCAAGACATTGCAACGTCCTTAGTGTCCCGTATCAGTACTCTTAGCAGTAACGGTATTAAGAAAATCAAAACGATCTCATTATTTTTCGAAAACGTATCATATTTTACGCTGTTATGATTCTATTACTGCCCCTCACCTCTGTGCCACCATATATCCACCCTTGATTTCTGCTCAACCGATCGGCTGTTAGCTAATGCATATATGTATGTGTGCACATAGATGTGGTATGTATGTCATTTATGGTTATGCTCGTAACTGTTACAAAGAAGAAAGAAAAGCTAGACTCTGCTGTTGGTGGATGAAACAGTCGTATAAACGGTATATTGCCAATAGGTTTGTTGTTGCATTCGGTTATTTTAAACAAATATCAAATTTTATTTGGCTCTTTCCAGGAACAATGTCTGCTCAGTAAGTCACAGTGAATTAAGCTCAGATGAATGTATCCTTTCGCTTTGTGTTGCTGCTGTCGGATGGTGCCAGCGGGGTTGAATCAGGGCATTGGTAATGCTGGCGGAGGTACGTCAAACGGTACTGAATGAGCGAGGTGTGACTAATGGCGGTGATTGCCAATCGCTAACCCTACTAATGTTAACAAATTTGCTCCAGCGATTATTTCTCTGTTGCACCGATACACTCAGAATATGAAATGCGAATGAAAAAGTTTTCCCAATCGAATACTATTTGTTAAGATTTTTGGGAAATTTTGGATTAGCTATACCTTATTGGCTTATGAACAAGAACAACATGAAAGGATACGCCAAAAGTATCATTCGTTTTAATTTGGCAAGTAATTTTCTTCATTTTTTTATTATTGCTAACATTGCCACTAACTCTAAATATTTTAACTAACGAGCAATATAGTATGTTTTGAGTTTTGCCTAATGCAAATAATTTTATGGGTAGGTTGGTTAGTTAGAGTGGTGATTCATCCAGAATCCAACTAGCGCTTCCGCACCATTTTGTTGCCACATCCTCGTTACCAAATTATTTAACAGTTATTTACAGCAGGACTATATCCAGTCTGTGTGGTTTAGGAACCTTATTAGGTTGTTGACGTCTAAGCCAGACAGTTGCTCGAGACTCTCGAACAGCGGTTTGCCCAGGGTTAACATTCTGTCCTTCCATAGGGCAGGGCATTCACAGAGGAAATTGAAGATTGTTTCTTTTTTCTCCGGTTGTTTACAACTATGACAGTATGTGTTGTGAGGGATGCCCATTTTGGCGGCTTGTTCTCCGATAGACCAGAAGCCAGTTATGACTGCCGTAAGTCTACAGGTGTCCCGTCGTTTCATGTTTATTAATGTCGACGATTGCTTGAGGTTGTAGGTGGGCCATAACGTTCTGCTGATTTTGCATTTCGTCTCTTCTCTCCATCTACAATCTGCAATTCGAAGGAATTTTAAGGAAACTGTATTCTTGACCGCGCCTAGTGGAGTGAATACTGGTACTGCAAGAGCGCTATTCATGGCAGATCCCCCTCTTGCCAGTTCATCAGCTTTTTCGTTACCTTCTATGTTCCGGTGTCCCGGGACCCAAATCAAGGTTACTCTATGGTTTTCACTCAAGTTGGTGAGGCTATTCCTACTTTGCTCCACCCCTTTAGAGGTTGTTATAGTCGCGTCCAGCGCCTGGATTGCGGCTTGGCTATCCGAAAGAATAGCGATATTGCTCTTAAAAGAGAAATCTGCGATTAGTAACCTACAGGCTTCCCCAATTGCTAGTACTTCCGCTTGGAAGACGCTGCTGTCATTAGGGAGAGGCACAGATTTTTCAATTCCAAGTCTATGAGAATATATACCAGCTCCAACACCACAGTCCATTTTACTGCCATCTGTATAGACTGTGGTATTGAAGTTGTTTAGAGAGAATCCCTTATTCCATTCTTTTTTAGATGGAAAGAGTGTGGCCAAATTCCTATTGAACGTTACCATCGGGACGATATAGTCAGTCCTCACCGAGGTTAACTGAGTTTGCCGCAATAATAGACTAGCGTGACCATAAGTTTTTTCTTTCCAGCGACTCGCTTCCTTTAACCTAAATGCACTCATGGTTGCCGTCTTCTTTATATGTAGGTCTATTGGAATAACGTGTGTCAGTGCATTGAGAGCCTCTCTAGGACATGATCTGATTGCACCGACCGTTATTGCACAGGCTGATCTTTGTATTCTGCCGAGTAATTTGGTATTGTACTCTCTCCCTAGAGCTTTCCACCAAACTACCGAACCATACTATAAAATGGGTCGTATAACCGCCTCATACAGCCATAATGTATGCTTAGGTTGAAGACCCCATCTTCTTCCAAGCATACGTTTGCAGGCATATAAAGAAATTTCTGCTTTTCTTACCCGTTCTTCCACGTTTAACTTCCTGCTAAGTTTGGAGTCCAGAATTACCCCTAAGTACTTTGCACTGGTTGATAGTGACAGAGTTTGCCCGTTGATGTTTGGTAGGATAAAAGTTGGTACCTTGTATCTGGTGGTAAAAAGCATAAGTTCTGTTTTACGCGGGTTTAAACTTAGCCCACATCCTGTGGCCCAAGAGTTAAGCTCGCCTAACGCCCTTTGGATGATCCTACTGATCGTATTTGGACACGGTCCTGACACCATTAGCACCACATCATCAGCGTACGCCACCACTTTTACCCCACCTCCGTTAAGTTTTATTAAGATTTTGCTGATCACACATAGCCAAAGAAGTGGAGATAATACTCCCCCTTGTGGGGGTACTCATCATCTCGTTTGTCCGGAAGAGTCTATCCGACAGATATGGCTTTAGTCACATATATGGTAATATTGTTCAGGCAGTAGTGCTTTAATTTTATTTATAGACCGCCATGATATACTTTGTCAAAAGCCTTTGCAACGTTGAGAAAGTTCGCAGAGTATACCTTTTTTCCTCCGAGTGCATTTTCTATAATTCGGTTTCAGATTTGACATTGCATTTAAAGATCATATCCGTTGGACTTTGTTTGCTTAAATTTATTTATCTCTTCAATCAGTTCAGTTACAGTGACTTCTGAAATTTCGGTAAAAAAATCAGAAAATTGACAAGGTTGCATGCCAGCTGCTCGCTGGGTATCATACGGTCTAAATGTTTCTTGTAGATATCTAGCAAAAATGTCTAGCTGTTAATACAATTGTTTTGATTTTTATATTTGACAGGTGACAGTTACGAGTTAGTTATACACTTCAAAATGGGGAGGTGTACACAACCAGATATTGGAATGGTTTTGTGTTTTTACGGAGTAAATCCTCTCTTCCCTACAATCCTTTCACCGACTACCTGCACTGCTGTAATAGTGGTTCCTCTTCTACCGATCTTAAGAAGAATCCTGGCTTAGCCTTCGTTAGGTTCGGCATCCCTGTGACCTGGAACCCGTACTAGAGCGATGTCGAGAATCTGACTGAGCGATTTTTCACATCTCGCAAGAGAAAGTATCAAAAGCGTAAACTATCGAATATAAATTTTAATATCGATTCTCGCCATCTGCTACATCGATATCTTTTAAGTAACGCAACATCCCTAGTAATAGATACAAACCAGAAATTGTAGAAGTTTTTTCGGTGTTTCTTCCTAAAAATTGTCAATAAAAATCTCCATAATCTAATTGCAAAGTTATAAGCCTTCAACTGATGTCCCCGGGGAATTCACGCCCACCTACCCCGCGCCACTATTTATACCTTTTACCTTTAGCAGCAGCATAACTGTCGCGAGCACTGACGTTGTCATTGTCATTTATTGCCCGACGGTATGGCAACTCTCAGCTTGTAATGCACACTTCATGACGCGTGTCCTCTCATGTCTCGTAGATACCCCCTCCGTGCGCACTTTGTTTGGCCAAAGTGGCAGGCGAGCGAGTCTATATCCTGTCTAAGGGTTTGCGGGTGTGCGTTGCATGCATGTTGGCTGGCATATTTGCTGTCACATGAGAAAACTTGTAGCTTTTTGCACTGACGTTTTGCGGTAAGGCGTGAAATAAGAATTTTCGTCGTTAGAATCCTTTCCCGCCCTTCCTTTTATGTAGTTCATTTTTTCGACGTGTGTGCTTACATTGTTGTTGGCATGGGATCCCTTTTAGATGTGTATGGAAATCTGAATTAAATCAACATGACGTTCTCCAGACGTATTGCATTGGGAATTCTCGACACTTTCATACTGCCTTTAGTTCACTTTCAATGCGCAACTACTCTCTAATCCCCTGCCGCACTGCGACTTACACAGTCACTGACATGCTCACATACATCTAAAGAGAAAACGCAGAACGCAACTATTCTTAAAGCGATGCAGTGGAGGGGTGATGGGGTGGCATGGTGGCGGGGTGATTGTTGTGCGAGTTTCGGTCGTTGCGACGTGCGGGTGGGAGACGCGTGTGCCAGTGCCAGTGCACTATTTTGATTTTGCGTAAACGTGTGGCTACCACAAAGAGTTGTTTGCAAATATGCTCGCATGTAGTGTACACACACTACTACGCATGCATTGGCGCAGGGTTGGCTCCAGGTGACGACGTTGCCGCTGGCGGTGGCGTACAGTTTGCGACATACGGAGTTTTACTCTCATTTGCTTGTGTGTGTGCAAGCAGCGCAAAGTGGGTGGGCGTCTGCGGCGAAGAGATATGCCAATCATTTTTTCGATTTCTGTTCGACTAGGCAAGCCAATGGAATCCAGTATGGGATACGCGTATCAGGTAGTTAGTCGCCACCGAAGAGAAGTCGCGTAGTGGCTGACTCCCCAATGCGCAGTTGGCAAAGATGACTGCCGTCATAAATATGTATTGCTTGTAATTTTGCCTTAGAGCGAAAAATTCAAATTTATGCAAACGAAATTTCGATTTGATTTCATATATGCAAAGTAGTGGTGTTCTACAAGAAGCGTTGTTGTTATTAGCTTTGAGCCATTTGTGGCATGCAGCCACCGGTGGAAAATATGCGGTGCAATATGAGTGCCATTAGATCGATTAGAGTGGGAAGAGAACTGGGTTGTGGAGAGACTCTAACGATTAATTAGTTATTGACTCTAGGGCGGGTGGAAAGGTTGAACTGAGGACTCGGTTGCAAGAATGGGGTAAGCATATGTTGGGCAAATTTATTTATTTCATTAGAACCAACTGCTTCAATTTGTGGTGTGGCGTTTGTTCTGCCACAAGTGGAGCGCACTCACTATAAAAGGCAAAACAGGTTTTTCCGCGCAGTATTGCCAGTGTCTGCAGAGGTGCGCGCGCTTTCAGAAGTAACTTTTGCTGGTCCCGAACCCACGACCTTTGGCTTAACAGCCACTAAGTTTAATCTAAGCAGTCTTCACCTTAATGGCCGCCATGTCAAACAAATATTTACAGCAGTCTTAATGGCGCTCCATTCTTTCCAAGTGAGCCGAAAGCACCTAAAGTTAATGAATAGTAAAATTATGTTGATGACTGCCGACAGTTCATTCATTATTTGCCATGCTGCCAAAAACCGGAGAAAATTTAAAGGTAATTTTAGGAAAATGCCTACCACTCCAGTCCTGCGGCAGCGACATTAATTGCATTCGAAAGCTCCACTTATAAATCAATTAGAAAGTTGAAGTGCGGATAGACGACTAGCGCCGAAAGACTCCCATCTCGGCAAAGTATTCGGTGCGTTTCGCTCATCGATAAAAATGCCATTTGCAAGTTGTGCACCTGCTGAGTCGGCGCTGAATTAATGGATCGAACTGTAATACTCTCGAGTTGCTAAGTTGCCACGCTGCCGAGCTGTCGAGCTGCATGTGGTAACAACGAAGAATGCGGGCATCGCAAGTGGTGGAAGGCACATACCGCATACATAAGTATGTAAGTGTGTGTGTGTATGGCAGCTGTAACTGTTTGCATATTTGTGTATGTCTGTACGCCAAAATAAATTCCATTTTACATTCAATTAATTTAATTTCAACACCATTAAGTAGAGGCTGGAGCAGAGGCAAGAGGAAGCATAAGGAAGCATAATGCCAAATTTAATTTATCAACAACAAAAAAGAGGTATCGATACTCCCAGCAGCAATAATTGGATTAATGTCCGTATGTACGTAAGTAATTATATGCGCAATCTAAAGTCAAGCCGGCTAGGCGCGACAACAACACAAGCTGATGATGCAACATCTGGAATACCTTCTCCACCAATATCGAATAGTGACTTAATGTAATTAGAGAAGAATAAAGTTTGGAATTTTGATTAAAGGATTCAAGCACAAATTAATCGAGAAAACGCACACAAGCACTTGGGCGTGAAAGTAGCGATTGTTGTTAGAGCTCTCTGCGGTTAAATCCACTCGTACGGAGCTGGTGCGCTTCCAGTGAATTTAGAGCTGTGACTAGTTTGTGTACTCCCATTTTTATATAAATAAGGCTCTCATGAAAAGTGATTCCCAGCTTCCCCCTCTTCGTTGGAACCCAGGTGGCAGCAGCAGCGCCTGTCGCAATAATCGATGTAGTAGATAATTGATGGCACACACTAGGAATCGCTAGATTCTATTAGATTTTTCGGAGAATGCTTTTTATAATTCATATTTCCAATGTAATTCAAAGGCGCGCAGATTTTCTATTTATTCCTTTTTTCCCTTAATTAAGCGGTGTCAGCATTGGCTTCATCAAAAAGGTTCTGGAAGCGCTAGTTTGATCTTACAGGCCGGTAATTGCCGACGTGGACTTGCGGGATGCTTGGTTTCACCGTAATGGCACGCTGTGCTACACAGCCCATGCCAGAATCGATATTTTGCGCACCAAGATTCGTATTCCCGTTATTAGCCGTCTGAGAATGCCATGATTTTTTGGAAGTTGCCAAGAAGGACCAATGTTACGGAAATAATAGGTTAAGGATTCAGATATTTAAAGCAGATATCGAGTAATTCGTGAGGTAGAGCCACAAAACGTCACCGAGGTATTGAAAAGGCGAATTAATAGATACATACCTGTGAAGCCAGCCAAAGCAGCCGCTTGAATGAAATCGTTTTCTATAAATAGGAACATCTTTCGAGTAAAGATAAGCGAATCTAAGCTGCATTTCTATTGGGGTCCAGGCCATAAAAACATTGAACCGAACGAGGTAATAGGCGGCATAGCGAAAAACTCTCTCTCTCTATTCTCGTACTTTGTTAACGAAATACTAAAGTCAATTTGACTATTATACAAGCAACTAGACGAAAACATGATCAGAAATAATTTGAAGAGCTTGTACCTTTACAGGAATGCTATGGCCATCATAGACGTACCCGATTTATACTATCACAAAGACGAAGTGATATATATGATATATATAATTGGCGCGTACACCCCTTTTGGGTTCTGGCCAAGCTCCTCCTCCTATTTGTGGCATGCGTCTTGATGTTGTTCCACAAATGGAGAGTCCTACAGTTTCAAGCCGACTCTGAACGGCAGATATTTTTATTAGGAGCTTTTTCATAGCAGAAATACAATCGGAGGTTTGCCATTGCCTGCCGAGGGGCGACCGCTATTAGAAAAACCGTTTTCTTAATTTTGGTGTTTCATTCAAACCTACGTTCTCTCTGAATTCCGAATGCTAGTCACGCACCAACCCATTCGGCTACGGCGACAGCTTATGCTTATAAGATAGGAATCTCGGACAGCGAAGAATGCAGGAAATGTAGGGAGCAGGGCTCAGGCGAAATTGTAGAGCATCTCCACTGCGGGTGTCCTTCGTTATTCAAAATACGCTTAAAATATTTGATTGCAACGCAGTTTTGCGGATTGAAAGACATCTCAGCAGTGTGTTGGAAATGTCTTCTTAAATTCGCAATAGGAATAGGCTCCATGTGGGTGAGCTATTTCAAAACGCATAACTAATGAACTCCACCTGGTATCGCTATGGACCGAACCCGTCTATGCGTGGCTCAATGTCAATTAGGTTAACCTAACCCAACCTTTCGAATAAACCATTAATATACCGAAAACACCAATTTTTGTTCCTTCTTTTAAGTTTTTATGAACCAACCAGTCTTTTTAAGTAGAGCTGTTGGTGGGTGATGAGTTTTTTAAAGCAGCACTGAAAAATGTTTTCCGTACGCTGAACTATTTTTTTGGCTACATTTTTGTTGTACGTGAAGTTACAATCACGAATATTGCACAATGCTTCATTGAAAATATCCAGCGGATGCATAATTTGATGACGACAAAGTGAGTTGTTTTGAATGGTGGTGAATCACTGGACTACGAAGCCGATGCGTTTTTCCCCAGCAGCTGCGTCCTTCCGGAAATAAAATTGTTGCGAGATGGTAATGCTCGCACTTCATCTCCTTCCTCTAGCTGTGGCTAATAGTTCGGAAATAGGAGATAGACAGGCATATCAGCGACACTGCCAATTTTCAACCTTTAGGGATATCAATAACTGAAATGGTGGATATCAGACAGCGAGTTTGGACTTGTGATATTTTTTGGCTGGCGCTACACGTTTCTGGCACGGCATTTGGGTTGACACCGAGCAAGTGCAAGGAAATATGTTGGAAAGAAAATATATATTTCCTTCAAAACTTTGACAATTTTCAATTTATGTCTCCAGTTTTTACTGATTAAGACTTCAGTTTCCTAGAACTTATGTCAGGGAAAGCTGCATTCGTTTTACACTCAATTTAATCAAGGCGACCAATGTTCTGAAGCAAATACTTCAGGCCGTTAATTCGATTCAGTATTCTCGTTTTTTATCTAAACTGTAGGTCAATCGTCAAGTATACTTCTTCTACCTCCGATTTGTTGGTATTTCGTATATAAACGAATATTTTCCTATACGCTTGGGTTTATTTTTAATTAAAAACCCCAAAAATTCTCAAACAATAACGATTTTTGCGGTGGCAAAAAAAAGAAGAAATTCATGAAGCTCCTGCCCGACGCTCAAAACAACAATACGTTTGCAAGGCTTGCAAATGCCAACTAGAACATCACCACAAATTAGACAAAAGTGCCTCCATTCATTTTCAGTCTGCGGTGCCTGCTACATTTCCCCTTTGGTCGCTAAGCGTCGCTCCGTTGGGACTGTGGCAGCGAAACGGTCGCATATGCCCTTCACATCGTTTAAATGCAGGCGTCATTGGTGGGTTAGTAAATTCCTGCATATGGGTGGGTGTGTGCTGTACTTCGTGCATCGAGTGAATTCTGTTTCTTTTTCAGAAATTGGAGCGAGGCACGCAGTCCACGCACTCACTCAGCCGGCCCTGTGCTGAAGGACAATGGAACTTAATGGAAGTGCCCACCAACGCTTAGTCCCGGCATCCCAGCCTACGAAACAATGCCCGCAATTGACAAAATCGCATTTCGTATTTTGTATTCGCCCAGCGGAGAGTGACTGGCGCTGAGTGGAGTTGCCGCTGTTTGGTGGAGGTTGTACAGACATGAAATCTAATGAATTTAAACAGAAGGTGAGACTTTCAGTGTGGAAGCCTTGTGCTATTCGTTGTTTCGTTACACCACTGTAAATATGTAGAGTCTTAAAAGAAAAAATTCCACCTTTACTTCTATTCAACTGCACCAGAACACATCAACGTACAATAATAGTTTGCTAGGGGAGAGCGGAATTTTTTTCGCGTTAAAATGAAATGATTTTAAAAAAGGCTAATTAAAGAAGAAAAGAGTAATATTCTTCCTAAAATCATTTTACGACAAGCAAAAGCAGGAAAATTGATGAGTTTGAAAATATTGGTGGCGAGCATTGCGGAAGGAAGTTTTAAAATCAGGTTTCAAGCCAATCAAAACGCACCTATATAAGCCTTGTATGCAAATATGCTTTTATTTACTTTGAGTTAATACGAGGGATGCTACTTAAGTTTTGAGGCAGACAATTGAAAATAAGACTGCTCACAGAACCCTTATGGCGAACCGCCGCGATGTGTGACAAAGGCAAATGGCGAAAACACTGCAATCATGAATTCGAAAAAATGTACGTGCACTCGTCTGTTATAACCACCATAACGGTCAGCAGACTGAGATGGGCAGGCCACTTATTACGAGCTAATGCCGATTACCCACCCCAACAAATATGCTTTGGAAAGTGCCACAGACAAAGAAGAAGGTGTCGCCTGCTGCTCAGATGGATTGGCGGTGTAAATGAAGACGCAGGTTCTTTGGGATTTCGGTCATGGTGGTCGCAGGCAGGAAACCGAAGACACGACCAGGGTGTTGTCAGCTAACAGTGATGAATTAAACACATTAGATAGACAATTAAAGTTAATTGGAAAAGGCTTCATTGTTTTTGAAAATATTGTGCATCAAGATCAACATAATTTACAGATCTTTGTCAAAACTCTACGACAGCAGCACCAGATATGATATATTCGCGTTGGTTTTGCCATACCTCAGAACTTATGTAGAAATCCGAGTAACTGATTGAAGAAATGGCGAGATTTTTGCACGTGGCGAAATAGTAAACCAACGGAAGTGATTAAAATTAAACTCCTACTAAAAGTCTGTTAAAAACAGTATTTGTATTAGTCACGAAACTGAAATTTTAAAAGGGCGAGTTAGGAAGCACCGAGGGATTGGTAACTACTAAAACACTCAGGCTAAAAATCCCATTGAATTCGAAGTTCTGTAAAGTAAACGGAAAGGTAGTCAAGAAGAAAAGAAGATAAGTAACAGAAATAAAGAGATAGCATAGAATATTCCTCTATTCATATATCTTTACATATATCTAGCTCTGTGAGAATTTTTCAGAATCTTTAGCGAACCTAAAAATATACTCCAGTGTAAGAGAACGAATTTTGCTCATTCTCATGACATCAGAACCCAAAATTCGTAGCATTGTTCTAGCAAAGGCAGGACACCCACGTACAAAATGCTCAGTGTTTATCGCCTCCGCTAATCCAGGGAAATCAGGTTCTCAGTGATTTGAATGATTACCATATGCTGACCCCATGGGTTGTGCCCTGTAATAACACCAACCCTCTGCAGCATTCTAGACTGGACCATCGTTTTTTATGTAAACTGCATACATAATCTCTGATTCAATCCATGATTTCTGAGGAACTTGTTCCTATTATTGGCTCTGGTCCGTGTGGAGTAATCACTGATCCGCTGTTGGCCAATCCATGCCGTCTGCGAACGGCAGATAGATTTTTTGATGATCTTTTTCAAGCCGTTCATCAGTTCACAGTGAGTTTCGAACCGGGTGGCTCCGACGCACACATCGATTTAGCTACGGCGGCCCCATCTTCTTCTTCATCTTCTTAATTGGCGCCTAGTGTAACAAAGTACGCCAGTCGTTTCTTTCTAGTGTTAACCGGCGCCAGTTGGAAGCCAAGTTCTTCTCCACTTCTTCCTTCTTGTTCTTCTGCTACCACCAGCTGGTACCGCATCGAATACTTTCAGAGCCGGAGAGTTTGTTTCAATTCGGACAACATGACCCAGCCAGCGTAGCCGCTGGATCTTTATCCGCTGCGCTACGTTTTTGCCGTCGTAAAGCTCATAGAGCTCATTGTTCCATCGCCTGCGATACGCGTCGTCGCCAACATGCAAAGGTCCAAAAATCTTCCGCAGAATCTTTCTTTTAAACACTCCATCTGACCCTATCTTCACTATTATGAAATAAGCCTTCGGAAATTCCAAAATATGAAAAATATGAAGTTAACAGTAAGTTTATGAGTCAGTGGCGGATAATACGTGAGGTCAAGCCTTGAAGCTAGGCAACATTGCAGCCAAGCGGACAGTGAAGGCAATATCAACATTGATGGGTGAGATAATCTTCTTGACGCTCTCTTTAAGGCGCGTCTAATCGCATTTTGAATATACAAATAAGCGCGCTTTGTTTTTTCATCGGTTGCCCCTTTGCGTGTTTGCCTTAGTCGTCATCATTGTGAGCAGCGGTGTGAAAATGTGTGCGCCGTGTCTGCGAGATTTTTGTTTTTTCTTGTGTCACCGCCTGCTTAGCTGGTTGCTTGTTTTCGTTATCATAACAAATCCATACTTTTCCTCTTATGAATTTATAATTCAACCAAAGCTTTTCCTCGTTTGTTCTCTCATTGTTGTTGCTAACGCAAATTGTCTTTGTGCCGTGGAGTTTTTTGTTTTATTCAAGAGTTCTAAAGCTGAATTGGTGGTTGTCTTGGACATTTTGTTTTTGCGCCGCTGCGTGTCTGGCAATGCAGCGATTACCCACTAAGCCTATCAAGTTTTTTAGCTTGTCTCATTCCAGTTTTCAGCTTTTTCAAGCCTGCCGCAGTGATTACAAATTGTGCCTTCTACTTTCTCCACTCCCCTCTCGGGTACCGCCGCTGATAGTCTTAAACTAGCATTTAAATGCATTGAATGCTTTATGTGACATGCGTATGTGTGCGGTATATTGCGGAGTGTGTGTTTGTAACGGAACGTTGATTCATTCATTGTTTTCGTATGCTGGCAACGTTCTGGTGATGAGCACATTAAACTGATCCTAAATGGTTTTTTAACGGCACATTTAATCCATAAATATGGCTGGATGTGCGCCACTTCGTATGTGAAGTTCTGCCAACAATTCGTGTTCGGCTTTGTGCTCTTCGTGTTCTTCGTTTGCTGGTAATGCAAGGTCTAGGGGCAGGGTTAAACCGTCAAACATCATTATAAAGTAATATACTACATCGGTGTGCATGTATGTATGTACACGAATGTAGAATCAGTATTTGTCTTTATTCGCTTGAGCCTTTATGGCTGTTTAAAACAAAGTTGACTTTTATGAGTTTTATTGTAAGAATACTTTTCAACTTATTAGATATTGCTTGGCAGCTTATATTCGCGCCATTAAGTGAAGAATGAAAAAATTACAACGATTTGGTTTTTATGCCAACCAAAATATGCGTTAGCCAGTGTGTTAATAATCGACTGCGATTTGTTGAAAGCAAATGCGAATAATTTTTTAAAAATATACAACACCAGAAATGGCAAAAGACAAATCTGGTAACATTTTTAAGATGAAAAAAAAATCGCTGCAGGTCCTTCAATTTGCAAAACCGCATTACAGTTGTGAGGAGAAGCTCCGAAGTACTTAACCTCCTTTTATATAGGTAGGTAGGAAGGCTCGATGGCAAGAGTACCCCAGGTACACTACAAGTAGCACTTGCGTGCCGTTTTGATACCATAATGTGGACCACTACCTGCGAAAAAATTTAGAGAAAGAGAAAACCGTCTACAGCCATCTGTGCTGTTGATGTAGTGGAGGAGAGAAAAGGGATCTAGGCTGGAGAATTTCTTCAAGCCATCCGCAAAGGACACGCTATGGAATCTCAAGCGCCAGCCACCAGACGCGGACATTTGCAGAGAAAATGTTCAACACTCTTTTTCAATGCAGCATCTCCACAGCTTCTGCAATAGGGGTTGTACGGAATTCCAAGCTTCTCCGCATGAGTACCGACCACCCAGCGACCAGTGAACACCGCAATAGGTTTGGAAATTGAATGGCTCCTTCGCCATCATTCCATCACCTTAAGCGTTCTGTTTATATCGTATTGAGGTCGTAGTGTTTTCGAAATAGCACACGATGAGATGGAGGGCTGCATCTGTCTTGCGCTTTGTTTAGAAAGAAATTGTGTAGTTTCCCTTCAACAACGGTCAAGGGGGCACCTTCTCAGAAGAAGGCGATAACTGAAACCGGTTCTGTCGGCCCCTTCCTGGTCAGCTCATCGACAATTTCATTTCCCTCTATATTCCTGTGCCCAGGAATCCAGATAAGGGGAATGTTTCTTGCGCGTTCGAGACGTTTGAGTTGCTCCTTACAAGAGTTCACCAGAAGAGAGCTGCAATACGGTTAAGCCTTGATGGCAGCTTGACTATCGGAAAACATATATGGTACTTGCATGTAAAAACGAACGCTGCTTGTTTGTCCGATTGTGATAAGATTTTTGGGATTTGTGGAAAGGTATACGCGAACGTTCATGCGTTTCTTGGCTCCACTAGATGGCGCTGGGATCGATTGACTGCTCGATTTTGGGTCTTATTAGAAGAGAGTATTAATTATTTATTTATTATATTATTATAAAAATTATACTATTATATTATAAACTGTGACCAACAAAATTCTTCAAACTGATAGTATAGCGCTCAAAAGTTGAGCCTCGAATGTACGAAGTTTGTTAAAAAAATAAGGTGAATTTTCAAATTTCGCGGGATACGTACATTCGACACTCGACTTTCGATTATTATTTTTTTATGTTGGTATACTCGCCTCGGAGATACGTTCAGGGTTTTAGCAATATAGCCTGTTTAGTTTGTTTGTGTGAGGTATGAATAAGAAAAGTGTTTTGCGTGTTCGGCGATTTTCTGCTATCTAAGATGGTCCAAACCTTTTGTTGTAAATACCCTTAAGCCCAAACAATCCTCAGAACGGCGTGGTGCCAAAAAAAAAAAAAAATCGATTGAACTACTGATAATTTAATTTGTCTTTTGCCAAGAGGGATCCTTTGAAGTCATCATGGCGCTGCAACTGGAATCAACAACGTAGTATCAGCGAGAATAGCTCGTAAGGATCCTCTGTTGAAATAAGCTAATTAAAGGAAGAGAAAAAGTTTTGCTCAAGCGCTCACGATATGGTTTGGACCAGAGGGTATGAAAAAATAGTGTAACATACTTTGGAGCGCTGAAGCAAATGTAAATTTATTTGAAAATGTTGCTGGGTGAAATGCCAGACGTTTTAAAGGAGAAAAGTTCTCACTGCGGTTCACAAAAAAAAAAAAAAAAAATAGTCAAGCACGGCGCATAGTGGACGAAATGATCGATCTAGCAGTATTTAGTTCACATCTCGAAAACAGAAGCGCTATGTATTTTTTTATGTACATACAAAGTACAGTTTCTCGAACATTTAAAAAAAATTTTTTTTTTTAATTTTAATTTTTATAATAGTTGAAGTGGTATATCTTTAATGATGATCACAAAATTTAAGTATTATTTGATAGGTGTAAGATTAGAGTAACTCATGGACTGAAAAGTTCCGGGCCTAACGCACAGATGGCGCTAGTTATATTGGATTCACCTCTTTTTCAGTACTCACCGCTAAAAAGACCTCTGTTGAATTTTCATGATATTCTATTCATTAGTTCATTATTGTTAATTATTGTGTGAGTGACGTTACTTTTGTTATTTTCAAAACAATGGGGCAAAAAGAATTTCGCGTATTAAGTTTATACCCCTTCTTGATGGGAAAAAATACCATTCTAGCAAAGCAATGACTTGAAAAGGGTTATGGGGTCTCCCCTCCATCAGAAACAACAACAAAACGATGGTTTGTTGACTTCAAATGTGGTCGTAGATACACCGATGATGCACCTCGCAGTGGACGTCCAAATGAGGCGGTAACACCATTGTTTTCATTGATCGAAATGTGAAATTGTGTGAGTTAGCTGACATCGTAAAGATATCAAAAGAACATGGGCCTATTTTGAGGCAAAAGTTAAATCATTCAAGAAAAGTGGTATTGAAATGCTAGAGGTGCGTTGGAAAGATTATGTTGTTCTCGATGGAAATTACTTTACTGAATAAAGTTACTTTTGAACGAAAATAAACGAGTTTTCTTTGTTAGGCTCGGGACTTTTCACCCCATGTGTTAGACATAGTGCAGCGACTAAAGATCCAATGGCTCCATTGGGTGGGTCATGCCGTCCAAATGGAAACAAACGGTCCAGCTCTGAAAGTATTCGATGTGGTACCAGCTGGTGGTAGCAGAGGAAGTGAAATGCCTCCTCTGCGTTGGAAGGATCAGGTGCAGAAGGACTTGGCTTCACTTGGTGTGCCCAACTCGCACCGGTTAGCACGAGAAAGAAACGACTGGCGCGCTTTGTTAAACTCGACCAAAAACGCATAAGCAGTTATCGCGCCAATCAAGCAGAAAATTACAAGTCTTAACTTTGTCTACAATTTATAATCAAAAATATCCACGCATATCACAAAACCGTTTTTTTTCGTTCCTCATACCTTCAACCTTAAACTGAAACAAGTTGATTAAAGTGAAATTGAATTCGTTTACTCATGCAGCGAGTTTCAGTAGGCAGTGAAAGCTCACAGCTGTGCGAATATGCAAAACAAAAAAATGAATAGTGCTAGTCCCTGCAGTGGATTATTGGTTAGAAAAATAAAAAAAGTTTTGGCGGCATTTCTCAACTTCAAATTTTAATAAAATCCCGCTAGATCTCTATATTCACTTCATAACCAATAAAATGGACAAATTTAGTTATAAGGAACTACTTCCGGAAATGATGCTGCCATCTGCTGACGTGAGTATGCCACTTTTATGCCAGATAATGACAAAAACACACCTCAATGTTTGTACGTGAATGGTTTTTACAATGAAAAGTTAAAGTTATGGATAGACAAAGCCAGTCACCCGACCAAAGTCCGATTGAAAGCATTTGGGGCGACTTAAAGAAGCGAATCGGGAAGAAAACATTCAAAAATAAGGAGGATATATGGCAAAAATTCACAGAACTATGGCATTCCACGCCCACACAAACTTGCCGTAGGATTATCAACTCTATGCCAAATCGAATACAAAAAGTCATAGGCAATCAAGGTGGGCCCAGTGGTTATTAATTAAACTGCGAGCATTTAAACCGAGTTTTTCATAAAGTCACTAAGTTACTTTGTATCGCATCCACTTCTGTTTCGAACCTATTTTAATGACCACATGAATCTCTCCGGTTTGTTCCTATTGTCATTAGTTTAAGTTTCAAAAATCCTTCAATTATTATGTTTATTTTTTATATTAATCTATGAAATAAAATCCACATGCAATTGAATATCTGTTATAATTAATTTAAAAACTAGCGTTATTCATATGGGCGTGGGGAGTACCTATTTTAATGACCATATGTGTACAGGTATGTGTCAACGTGGCGAGATCGCGATTCATATTCTTTTGCTTGAAGTAAATTTGTTTTGGTCGCAAATATCTAAAGTTGAGTGTTATAGAAGTGAGTTAAGTATAGTTAATTTAAGGTAAGTTTAGTTTAGTGAAATTAAGTTAATCTAATTTATGCTGAGCTCAGCTAAGTTTCGTTAAATCTCCACCACCTGTCCATTGGCTTGTGTTTAAAATAAATCTAACCGTTTCGGGAGGAGTACAAATTTGGTAATTGAGCGATAATAAATAGTGAACAATATTTCATTTTATTTGTTTCACTCGAAATCGATATAAAAGTATTTCTGGGTATAAAATGTACTGATGGAACGGGTCTAATCGAAGGGGTGTTTATAGCGATTACTGTATTTGCGTTTGGGCGGACACAGTCACAATCGTGTTTGTCTATTTTTCTATGCGTGGAGACGTAACAGCTGCGGCAAGCATAGAAGCGTAAATGGCCAAAGCACTTGAGGCGAAATTTTCATCTATGCACATACACATACACACATACGCATATACATGCAATTTATTTACGCAAGTGCAGGGAGTGGGTTAGGTGGCGTTTTACGCCACATGGGAAAATGTTGGAATTGCTATGTAGGTGACTGCATGCACGCACATATGCATGAAATTACATTGCTCCTACTGCCACTTAAGCACCCCCAGTTCCCCTATCCATAGATCGCCTGTCCATTTGACGCACACTTACCCAGTTTTTTTTTAATTTTGCGCTTAAATTAAGATATTCACCACAATTGATGTCCCATCCATGGAGCGTTGCAGTTCAATAGCTCCATTACATTGTTGTTGATGTTGTTGTTGTTGCCTTCATTTATTTATACTCACACGCTCACACCCGGCGGCCAGGGATGTGTGTGTGAGCTGTATTTGCGAAAGCGCATTTTGTTGGAATTAAGTGAAGGGAAGAAAGCCACAAAGGGCACAGGAGGGTAGCCAGTAATAGCAAAATAAAGGGGAAGTAAATTTGCGCTTAAGTGCATTTAATTTATTGGCAGTGGTGCCCAAACGGGTTCTAATCATACGATGTTTATGCGGCGCCTTCGTCGCTATGCAGCCGCTGCATAAGTCATAATGTAATAGAAATTGAATTGAAAAACTCCGCCAAGCATTGCTGAGTTCAAAAGTAATTTTCGCTTATTTACAGTAATTGGCGGCATGTCGATAACTTCTTCGGGTATGCAATGAAAGTTTAATTGTGAAATGCGGTGCAAACAAAGGCATTATGTGGCGCACCCTGCCATCCGTACGTACTACGTAAGCTTACATCTGCCTCTGTGCCTGCCTGCACTCTGGCACTTTTTACATGCCGCACATTAAGCCAGCACCAATCTAAGCACTTGGCTAGGCGGTTTGGCGCATAAGGACGGAAGAAAATCGAGACGGTAAAAACTAAGAAAGTTAAGGCTGCGAGGCAACGAAGAGGCGTGGAGGCGATCTCGTATGTTGTCTGATAGTTTGCGTTGTCATGGAACGTGCTGCAGCAAATGTTTGCCAAGCTTAACTCGAGTCTTAAACACAAGCAGCTGTCGCGCAGTCTGGCCGCCCGCCTGATTCGTGCGGTCTCTTGCCTCCATCCTCAACCACCAGCCGCCTGCCAGTGTCGTTGCTATGTTGCGGTGTGGCAATTTGGCGTAGCATGTTGCACGCAGTAAGTTCTTCCGTAACGGCCTTCCACTCTTCGTACACACACACACACACACGTACACACATACTCATTGGCAGCCGAACGACATTCCTTACTGGCCACCAACATTCGACTGGAGTCTTTGCGGGTTGGCTGTTGGCCGGTTGGGCGATTTCCTTCCGATATATTTTCGCTTTCGACAAAGTGCTCGCTGTCGCCATTGTTTTTGCTACAGCTTTCAGCCATATTAGTTCGACAAGCTCTTTCGGTTGTTGCTTTTTTGTAAGCCATGCCGCGCCAAAGTTTACTTAAAAGCAATTTGAGTTATCGAGCCGCTTCCATGTTTATGGATTTTTTCACCCCTTGCATCACTGCTCCTCTTCCTTCTCTACCAGTGGTGGGGACGTGCGCTGTGCAGGTCTGTGTTGCTATTGTTGTTGTTTCCCTTTTTCTGTATCGCAGCCAAAATTCACCGATCCTTAACTGGATTAAAGCAGGGTGTTGCATTGTCGCAACCTCGAAACGGAAGCATGCGGTTGGTTGGGCTGGTGTGAGTGTAGCTGGCCGATGGCTTGACAATTTTTCCTTCAAATGAGAATATTGCAGATTTTGCTATATTTTACAGCGCTCCGCTGCCAAGTCTATTTCAATTGTGCACTCTAATTTATTTTACTCTTCTACTTTCTTATTTTCTTTCACTTTCCCATTTCGCTCTACTCTGCACTTTTTCTTGCTCAATACAATAAAATTACTGCAAATGGAAAACGGATATCTCTGCAAATAGAAAATTGATAATTAATTATTAATGCAGTGCTGGACCCTATTCACGCTTCCCTGATTATTTGCCTGATATTTGCCTCGATGCTGTTTGTAGTTGTTATTTAAGTGTTTACTTTTAGTATTAGATTTCAATTTATTTCTAACGCTGTGTACTCGGCATGGTGGCATCAACGCATTTAGTATTCCTAACAGGTTGGTATAAAAAAATTATTGATTACTTCCGTTATTGAAAGCACCGCAGGAAGCAGAAAGATGCCAAGAATTCTGATTGGAAAGTTTTAGAAATTCCTTTGACACATGCAATTACTTAAATTTACAAGATAGCCATCGCCAAGAACGCATTCAAATTTCTCCGTCCATTTCCCGTGAGCTCAGGATCAAGCGTTGTTGCTGCTTGGATTTAATCATAAAAACCTTACGTCACTTTATGTTAGCATCTCAGCGTATCATCACTCGAGAATCTCTTATGTTTCCACATATACAGATGTATGTATGTGTGTATATAAACAAGTGCGTGTGTATAGCCGTGCGGATGTGATCTCAGTACTTAGACCTTATCACCTTCAATTAAATTTGCTGAGAACAATTCAGACTGCCGCTGCGGCAAGTGCTTTCAGCACTCAAAGAACCAAGTGAATGCGTCCTCCGTGTGTGTGTTTGTGTATTTGTTGGTAGTTTATGATGCTTTGTTTGCCCATCTAATTGGTTGATATTAATTCATTTATAATTAAGATGTAACAATTGAATTGCTCGAGTGCGTCGAGGATGGCAGCATATCCCAGAAACAGTTAGCAACCGCAACATTCCTAAGATGCATTTGAAGATTTGCTCTTGTATCGAAATGAAGTCAAAACGTGCATATCCATGTGTAGCTATGTATCTGCACACGCATGCATGTATGTGTGTATGTATGCATGGATTTAAGTAATTTTGTGCTTGTGTGCAATAATAATGCCGAAGCAGTGGCCGTAAGTAATCAAGTGGGTATTTTCTGTGCAAAATGAAACTCGCATTTCCTTTTAATTTACTTAAGATGAAGATTTCACCCAAAGATAGTTGGGGCGATTATGTTTGCTTCTTTGCATGGTATGCTGTGTGCTTGTACTTACATGTGGCATGCACGTATGCATATCACTCATAGGTATGCGTCTTCCTCAGACAATCTTCGAGCTCGGGCGCCTCAAAGGGCGCTGCTGTGACACACGCAGTGCTGCCTGTGATTCCGATCGAATGGATTCTAATGAAATTAGCAATACTCAAAGCTACGTTCACTTTGAATAGCGCGTATGTGTGTGCGTGCGCGCATGTGAGTGTGTGTTAAACATACCTTAGTGCATTTCGATAAACAGTTATCAACGCTTTGCGTCGTTGCATTGCACCGGTCATCGGCACGCTCAGCGATGTCAAAGAGGTTTACATGGCAACCCTGCTCGGCAGCCTCTGCCACTACTCCATGTACAAGCGCACCTGCGAGCTGTTCGTGCTTCTGTTGGTTGTGCATGTGCTCGTGAGGCATGATGGCAGGCAGCTCGAGCGGCAGTGTCGCGTATCTATTGGATACATTTGTAGCCTAGCCGATTGCCGATTACGGCTCGTTTATTCCACTCATCCGTGCTCCTTGTAGTTGACCGTTACTGTTTGCTGTTTGCCACTTGCTATTTGCCCTTTGCGTATTGGCATTTCATATTTCATATTTTGTGGAATGACAAAGGCAACGGGAGTTATGCCGCCCCTTCTCAGCAGGAGAGCTCACTTATTTGGCCCTCTTTAGCGGCAACTACATTAAGTACGCACTTAAGTGCATAACGGCATATGCAGTGATGTCATTTTGTCGGACTCTTCTCTGTGGACTGGCACTCTTCCCTTTGCTCATTCAGTCTGTTTAAACAGAAATTAACTACTGTGCATTAATCGGAGCAATAAAATGCCAATAACGATTCTCCACTTTGTAGTTCGAAAGCCAGAAATGACTTTTCCAAGGTTTCCACAATGTTCCCAAACCGGTAACTCGAGGGTTTGATGCGTTTTATATAAAATGATAACAGTCCTCTAAATATTATAATGGTTTATTAAACTTTTATAAACTACAGTAAACAAAAAATGTTAACTTAAAAAACGGCAATTGAACAAAAGCTTTCGTTTTCGGTGGTCTTCTGGTTGGCCTCAAAGTCTTATGGAAGATGAAATGTTGTTGTTCGCTGGACTGAAAAGAAAAAATATACCAAGAAACCATCCATTCTATTTACTATCAAAAGTGGAGTAGTATTTCCTGCAACTATGCCAAACTGAGATGGTCACGCAAACCAGAATAGAATTAAAGTGCTGCTTTCATGCTTTTTTGCTTTACTATATTTTGGGAACTTCTATGGCCATAAGACAGTTCTGAACGCTGTCAGAATAGTAGCAAAATACGAAGGGATGATGAAGTTGAAATGTCAAAGGTCGAAACTGCTATTCGAAACTTTAAAGCGCTGCAAGCGGTTGAAAAAAGTGGCCGTTTGGCCAATTCTCATACAGTACATTTCTATTATTTTTTGACAATTGTCGAAGCAAATCGAGGAAAGGAAGCATGCATTGGGCCAGCACCTTTCGCCGATAACAAAGTCCATAGTCAACTGCCTTAACTGGGGTATCTGTGGATGAAATTTGAAATTTGTAGAATGCCCAAAATTGTTGGCCTAAATACAGAGCAGACATGGTGAGATTTATAGCAACTTTAACTCGACCGCTGGGCAGAACAGAACTTCCATAGAAAAGGACTTGCTGTAGCTGTCAGCTGGAACCTCATTTTGTCTAACTATTGAATGGGCTTGGAACTATGATATAAAAATTGGGCATTTGCAAAGCAATTGATACAACACCTAAGAAATCTATTAGTGACTACTATTTGTAAAAGGTGGCATAAGTAAATTTACAAAAAAGGTAAGAAAGAGTTGACTTGGTTAGGTTAGGTTGCCTGCCTAACACAATACACTCGGTAGCCTTAAGGCTCATTGAGATGCCTTCAGTTGGTTCTCAGCCCCTCCCTAAGTTGCTTAAGCCATTTGGATTTTTTTGAGAAGGTAACTAGTAACTAGTAACTAGGTAACTAATCCCTTCATAGATATATTTTGCCCATTTTCCAGGAAATAATCGCCCAGATATTTGGTACGGCTTCTGTGAAGAGCAGAACATTCACAGAGGAGGTGTTGTACCAACTCAGTTTTTTGCTCTCCGACTCTGCAGAAGTCATTGTGAGGTACGCAAATTCTACTGGCAAGGGTGCCAATAGTGAAGTGACCCTTTATAACGTGAAGTGACCCTTTACTACGCTCAAGTCAATCGCAATGTACAGTTCATGTAGAGGAATGCTTATGCCCTCTACCACCGCTGAA
Organism: Anastrepha ludens; assembly: GCF_028408465.1. NCBI lineage: Eukaryota > Metazoa > Arthropoda > Insecta > Diptera > Tephritidae > Anastrepha > Anastrepha ludens. Next base: position 1,746,385 of record NC_071499.1, on the reverse strand, counting down.
TGTCAAGATCTAAGCCTTTCCGTGCCCACTCATCCGCTCTTTTATTTCCCTTCACTCCAGATTGACCGGGGGCCCAAAAAAGTGTGGATTGTGTGTTGTGTTGTTAGATAAACGAGAGCGACCTCCTGCATTCTTTAACACATCTTAAACTGGTGCGCGTTCAGTCTAGCGATCGCTGCTTGACTATCAACAAAAATGGTAAGGTTTGCTGGAGGTAAGTCCATTAGTCTTATCGTTTTTGCTGCTTTGTCTGTAGGGTAGATCTCAACGTGAAAGGCGCCACACTGGTCTGGGAGTCTAACTGGAGCAAAAGAGAGTTTCGTTTGAGCAAAATTTTCGTACCCTTGTGCATAAGTCTGAGATAACATTTAGACAAAACTTAAGGAGTAACTAAGATGAAATTTCACTTAAAATTTTTCTTTGCTTGAATACTTGTTTTCAAATCCGCATACATTTTTTGCTTGTATGAGGCTTTTCCACTCAACTGGAATGAAATGCATTAATTGGAATTTGGTTAAAGAATAAATTATTATACCAATATTTTACTACTGGGCTAGTCATTTATAAAAAGGTACTCTTATTATTTATATTTTGATTTTACCAAAAACAACTCAAATAGTTAATGATGCATTGTAACTATAACATTTTGCGCCGAGTCGTGTTTGAGGCCAACTTTTCATATTAATTAAATGTATTTACAATGACCCACTTAATTTCAAAAATTTATTTATCGATTCATTGCTCTTTTATTTGCGCTGAGTTGTTCATTTGCGAGTATTTGCTTTGTTGCTAAAATCCCTTTACTATTGTTTTGCACAAATTTGCTGCAGTAGTGTTTGTATGTATGGTTCCTTTGAATACGTAATTGCATACAACAAAAGCAAAATCAAATTCATTAACTCTGTAGAAAATGGAAAATAATTTAGCTGAACTCAAGCGCCAGCTGTTTTTGACTTCGAAGCACTTCGATAAAAAATGCAAAAAAAAAAAAAAAATTAGATGGTAAAATCATAACTGACAATACCTCCACACAAGGTAGCACCATTCTGTAGCAATTAACAATTAATTATTTAAATTAAATGACAATTTACGCTTTTTCCTGATTTCGGTATGAAATTTATGGCGTAATGCCTTTTGCATTTCTCTGCACGTTTATTTGCTTTTGTTTTTTTTCGTATTTCTCCGTTGATGGGCTACCGAGGTTTGTTGTTTTCGTGTTATTGTTGTTGCACAGCTACAGCCTCAGCCTCGGCTTCAGTTTAAGTTTCAATTTCAGTTGCAGTTGCAGTTGCAGTTTCAGTGTTTTGTGTTTAATGATATAAAATGACAAAAATTAAATAAATTACCAATTCACACAAGGCACTCACGTGTTAATATTTTAAATCATAAATAATATCAATTGCAATCAGCCGACACACTATTCAAGCGAGCAAATGAAACAACATGCCACAATCCTCGGGGTTCGGGGTGGAGCTGCGCGAATGTTGCAAGTCAAGTGATGCCATTTTGCCACCGCCACGGCTCGGCTAGACTGTCATTGTTGTGGGCCATCGCCAATGGATACGCACATTGGCATGTGCAAACAGAAAAATAGCGAAAAAGGTGAAAAAAGCAAAAACAACGAAAGCATATCTGCGCTCTGTTGCACATAAATTAGCAGTAAAACAATATGTGCAACAAGCAATGTGAGCTGATAACGCGACAAAAACTGGGCGATAACTGCTTCACCGTCTTACCGCCCGCCGCTGATATTCCGTATGCAAAATGTGTAAGCGACACACGCGTCGAGGCGGTGGGGCGTCAGACCGACAAAAATGTTAAATGCAGAAAAAACCAAAAAAAGAAATTAAAAAAAAAAATATTGAACTCATTTGTTTGCATTCCTCCGGTTAATTTACACATTTACGAATACGTTTGTGTTCACGTGCATGAGTTTGTGTAGTGGGCGGGGCGCGTTGCCCCATCGCTGGCTGTCAGTGTTTGTTAACAAACACTTGCAACATGTACAGATTGTTTTTGTTATTGTTTACTTGGTCTTGTTTGCTTGCGCTTGCAGCGGCTGTGGATTTAAACACTCACCTGCACACGTGCTTGCATTCACGCACACACATCTATACATTTATATGTGGACATAATATATTTGCATATGCATAGGTTAGGTTACTGCCATTGCCAAATTACGCTGAAGTGGAAAATATTTGTCTAAATTATAAAACAATTTCGCATAATTAAACCAAATTCTACTGTCATAATTTCCGCTAATTAAAAATTTGTTTGAAAAAGACGCTTTTTAATAAAATTAGTTGCACAGAGACCAGTAAATAACCAGTTGCTATGCCTATTATTAATGAAGATCCGCCATAGGACACTTTTAGACGAAATACTTCGCAAAGAGTTTAAAGCCTTCTTCTTCTTCTTGTTCTTTTAACTGGTAAAATTTACAATCGTACCCCTTCTAGAGCCAAGGTTAAAATACTTCTTTACCTATGAAGTTCTAATACCCATGAATTTCTAATACAGACAGCTTCTTGTACACGTTGACCATCAATTGAGTAGTGGCCGAGACGGTTCAGTACTTTCGTTGTGAATGAAGAGCTGCAGGCACTCATGGACTCTATTCTTACTCCAACTTGAAACAAATGCGAGGAGGTCGTTCACTTAGAACTGGGAGTAGTCTTCTTGATTGGTGAGATAACCACTTACGATTACAAAGCACGCCAGTGGTTTCTTTCTCGTTGTAATCGGCGCCAGTTAGAAACCCGAAGTCCTTCTCCACCTGCTCATTCTAACGTAGATGATGTTTTCCTCTGCTACCACCAGCTGGTACCGCATTGAATACTTTCAGAGGCGTTTGTATCCATCGATGGACGCCACGACCCAGCCAACAAAGCCGCTGGATATGTATTCGCTGCGCTATGTTTATGTCGCCGTAAAGCTCTACAGCCCATACAGGGAGTACCCAAGACTACAAGTACTTCTACTCAACATTTTTCGGCAATTTTTACAAAGCAAAAACTTAGAGCGGTTAAAACAAATTCCATGACGGTCAAGACTATCAACTTCAGCTAGACCAAAAATGCCTCCGATGGGAAGTAATTTGTTGGTTTTAGTTGTTACCTATGCAACTCTATTGGAGAGAGAAGAGTAAAGCTCACTAAAAGGCATTTGAAATGGGAAAGACCTGAGGAAAAGACATGGCGAATCATTTGATGGGAGATGAATGAGAAATAAATTTTATTATGTGCGTAAGGTACACATAACACAGTTTACAATAAGGCAGCTATTGGCAACATGTTTATTTGACACACTGTGCAGTGCTTAAGAGACTTCCGTTTGATTTTTGTGGCGCCTGTAAGTAAGCAGCAAGCGACACTTGACATGCATAATGCCTCATCCTAGCATTAAATTCTTGGCTGAGATCGGCTCATTCCAAGAACTCCGAGCCGGAATGCTCAATAAATTTATCAAAGATGATTGGCCGCCTGCAAAGGTTACGAGCTATCAAAGTCAAATAAGAAACACGTAAAGGAGCTTACCTGTAATCTCGCGTAACACCTTCTCAATCCTTGGTTCATCCACTCTCTCCAAGCTAAACAAGTTGTTGGCTTTCATTAACCTATAGACTAGCGAATTTTTGATTATATACAGGCTCGTTGAAAAGTATTGAAAGCAAAAATAAAAGAATGTAGTTTGTTAAATAGAATTACAATATTATTTTTTGATTCAATATGATCTTCTTCAACTTTAATACTCCAGTAGTCCTCCATTAAATTTATGTCAACTCTGTAATGTTTTTTTGGAAGCTCTGCAAAATACTCAGTTTAAGCTGAATTAATAACGAATGCGGCACTAACCTTCCAAACAGATTTTTCATATTTCTTGTAAAGTATGAAATGCTAGTCAAACTTCTTATGAGACAAATAGTGATACTGGAGTAGTCGGAATTATTATTATATACAATATAATCTTTTGAATATAATTTAAAAATAAGAAGAGTAGCGAATTCGAGCAGCTGCCACCTGGAAAATAATTTTTAGTTAGAATAGTTTAAGAATAAGCCTGGAATCACCGGGATGAAGATCGACAATTTACAAAAGTGCAGTTTAAAACAAGAAAACCTAAGGTTCGATTATTTCGAACAAACATAAATATTTGTGTCCCGCGTATGTCATACTTACAGCGACGAATGTGCTAAAGAAAAATTATGTTACTTAGAGCGTCGAATCATTGAACAATGGAGAGAATAATAAGATGATGCCTATCGTGGTACCGTTACTTTGCTCTCAGCGAATGTGACAATATCACTGATTTTCGTGACGTCGCATGGGGCAATAGGGGATCAGTGCGACCAGATTACCATTTTCGTAACTTTATTAGCAATTTTTTACTCTCTAGCCTCGGAGTTTTAGTTTCTTCCTGACAATTAACCCCTTTTAATTAAAAAATGTGACGTTTGCAATTATGTGAAATATATATTTTTTCAAAATTGGTTCAATAATTCACTCAGTTGTATTTATCTTGACTTTTTCTATCCTCTGGCCACATTGTCGGCGATTGCGATTATTGTTGGTGTTGGTGATTATTCGTGTATTATTTGCTTGCGACATTTCTTCGCTTTATTTCAACTTATTTCCAGGTGATTTATTCTTCTTCTCCTTCAAGCAGACCAATCTCTCCCTCGCAACTGCAGTGTTGCCTAGTTTCGGATTTCCTTTAAGGAAAGAAAATACATCATTTCTTTCAAATTACTCAAAGAACTTTGGATGTTTAAACTTAAGTTAAAAGAATTTATTTGAAAAAAGGCCAAACAACATTTTTTGCTGTATTTGAGGTTATGTAACAAGATCAGGTACTTCTTTTTCAAAACGGTCTTTATGGGTTTTCCAGCATTATCTGGTATTTTTTTTACTATGAATACACCTCCACCCCTTTAATTCGTTTTCAATAAATTCAACGGGCTTTTACAATTTATAAGTGTCTAGATGTTAAGTTGAGAAAGGAAGATCAAATATCCTTGCATAAACTCAAAAGAAGCTAAAAATGAGACTTGCACTTTGAGAATATCGAATTTTATAAAAGCCAATCAATTTTCAATAGCACTGAAATCTTCTCAGCATAAGCTTTAAATGCAACAAAGCCCTTATTCAGCCTTTTTCTTTAATTAAATTTTTTTTTAAACTTACAATTTTGGTAGCTTTAAATTAAAAAAAAAAAACAAACAGCGAACTCAAAAATGTTCGCGTTTTGGGTATAAAAAGCACTGAAATTATTGCGAAGAGGAAAAGGTTGGCAACACCGTTCAACTACACCAATGTGACGTCACTCACTCTCTGATGGGCGCCATCTTGTCTCTGTCATTCTTAGACTCAATGTACATTTTATAGAGTACGAGAGGGAGGTAGGTCGCTTAGAGTTCCTACGATTAATTGAAGTCTCAAACAATAGCATAAACTTGCTGAATGATTTCAGATGTTGCACGTTTTGCAAGTCCACTGCAATGTTAATTTTTCAAAGCTATACTACAACGCCACTCTAAAACCCATCGATGCACAGTTGAAAACGGGGGCGGCAAAGGTTTTTACTACTATGCCACTTTTATTAAGGTTTCATTTTCACTTCAGTATTGGGAAATTCGCAATGTCAGCTCTCAATCAGCCAATTTATTGTTGCTTAATTTGCACACTTAATAGGATTAAATAATCTTTTCATAATTTTTATTACGCTGCGCAGTTCAGCATTATTGCATTTGTCAAACTACAAAACTAAAACTAAAAAAGGAAATGTAATAAATTTGTGGGTGGGACAGGAAAGACATTTGAAAATTTGAACTTTGAATGCTGAGTGCACTTCTATTGAAAAAGTGGTGGCAAAATTAAAAGTACAGCAAAAACCAACACCGATTTGGGTATAAAAACAATCAAACGGCTTAATTGATTTCGTGATTTAATTAAAATTGCTTTTTATTTTACTACAAAAATTGAAATTATGCCATAAATAAATACACACAGACGTACAAACATGCGTACATACGCCCATACATACGCACACATGCATGAGCGCATATCAATTCTAGTGTGCGGCAAGTGCGGATTGAATATTTTATTGTAGAATACATATTTGCATTCGCCCATCGCCGCTTTGACCAACTATGCGTCCGCGAATGCTTCGTTGCGTTGTTGATACAATATGTCACTTGGCCGCCAGATCTGTCTGTTTGTGCGTCTGTCTTGCCAGCTGTCTGCTACAATTTTGTGTGAATGTTTGTTTATCTGCCAGCTGTCCCACGCTATCTGTTTGCTAGCCGGCGCATTGCCACCCAGCTGTGTCCTGGATCCTATTTATTTGCATAAGGATTTTTTAATTAAAGCTAAACGAAAATATAATTGAAAACGCGATTTAAAACCAGCCGAAGTGCAAAAAAAAAATAATAATAACAGCGAAGTGCATAACAACCACTGCTGCATCAAACAGCAGCAACAACAAGAACATACCAGAAAAATGGAAATTATTATTTTTTCACATCGCATGCGTAACTGTGGCAGCAACACTCTTACAAACATATGCTGATATGCTGGCGAGCAAGTGTGTGTGCAAACCGCATGAAATAATAACCAGCTGAAGCGTTTATGTGTGTGTTAGCATTGTACTCGCATTTGTGTAGTTGCGGTTATGTGAGTGTAGATGTTGGACAAATGTAAACAAATGCATAAAAAACTCAACGCGTCATTGTATGCGTGCATCAAAAGCCACATGTGCGTGTATCTGTGTGTGTGCTTGCGTGCGAGTGAGTACTTACAATCTCTGTGAGTGACTGATCTTCCATTGCTTTGTATCAGTGAATTGGTGAATTGCCTTTAGTTTTTTGTCAGTTTCTGTGCGTTTAAGTGGCAAATGTGGCAGATAGAGCAAAAAAGGAAAAGGTAACTTAACAGTTAAAAATGCGTAAAATTTGGTAAAAAAAACCGCAAAGTCTCTGACCACGCACGTTTCCAGCCAACATCTCATTTATATGGGCATACAGAATACAGGGCGTATGAGCGACTTTTGCGCGCGCGTGAGTGTTGATTTTTCCAACTGAATATATGCATGTATGTATGTGTGTGTGTAAGCATAGAGCAAAATTTAAAAATCGTTCATGATAGCCAACAGAGCGAATTGTAATAAGAACTGAAGTGAACATATGAATACGCGTATATGGATGTACGTACATAATTCTAGTCGGCCCATTTGCCAATCATAAATAATAAATCCACTGCGCCATTTTCTCCACGCGCACTTTTCAAGCAGCGCAACTTTTACCACACAACATGGAATTGATGTTGCCTTCGTTGTTTGTTGTTTTTGTGCATGTGTACTTATGTAGTTACATAAATATTTTTCGATAACACTTTTGCTTTATTAGCGCCGAATGCGCCGCAAAATATGTTTTGCTATCGGCTGGCCACATGGTAATTAATGTGAGTGGCGTAGAGCTGTTAAATTACGACTGTTTACTGGCGAGTGCGCAGAAATATCGTTCGAAATTCTGTTGAGGCTTCTAGCGGAATTCTATGTGTTGTGCATCTGCTGCTGCCCGTTGAGATAAGACAATTTTGAATTGAATGTTTTGTGGTCGCATTGCAAAAATGGGGCTATACATTTAAATTTTTACAAAAGGAATAATTAATATGCTCCAGCTGGAAGTTTCAACATAAAGAAAAGTAAATATAATTGAATTAATGGATGATATGGATTCGCTTGATATTCAGTGCGGAGAGTGTTCAGGCATAGAATGCCAAACTTACAAGCCTGTTGGGAATAACGGAAAGTGATTTGGAGAAGCTGGTTATTGGTAGCTTCTTTTTTTTTTGTCGGGGCAACTAGCAAGTGCAGCACTCATACATTAATAAAGTCCATTGTACTACACTTGGATTCCCTTTTAATTTTATTTAAATATACCAGATCTCCGAAGAAATTGGAGTAGATCTTGTGGTGCCAAGGAGCCAAGGTGATCGCTTCTTAACATATCACTGCCAAAGACCTCAAACCTGATTCGAGCGAAGGCCGGGTACAAGCTGGGCAGAGTTCACTATCTGAGATGCCCACCCTTTCCATGTGCTTCGTCCACAGAAAGTGTCATCAGTCCAACCAGCCGTCTGCACCCCCTTCTGCTTAATGACAGGACGGTTTGCGACATTCGCTCGGACATGACAGGTAATATCAGTTTAGTCGATATGCAGCCTCTCTCAGCCTGCCAAGCTCGCTTGTGGGTTGTAGTAACCCATTTGCTAACCGTGGCTTTGATGGCCGCAGAAGGGAGTGGCAAAACGGGCTCTGGGCCAAAGAAGTTGGCCTCAGAGCCCATCTGACCTAAGGAGTCAGATGTCTCGTTACCCACGATACCCACATGTCCCGGGACCCGTGTTGGCCATTTGGTAACTACTAATTGTAATGATGACGCACGGATTCCATATAGTCATTCGTGGACCGGTTTTTCACTGCTGGTTTAGGGTGAATGAGTGAATTCTTTTAACTGAGTTTTACCCTGCAAAATTGGCCGTTTAAAAGTAGTTTTACTGACGCTAAAAGAACGTATCTCATGCGGAAAAGTAGTGCAGAAAATACAGGCAAGTGAAACTCTATTCAGCGTCGGTCCTCATTGCATTGCATGACTGAAAGTTCAATTTAAATCTTATTCTATTCATTTTGGGGGACACATTTGAATGCGATCTTATAATATAACCAGTTGTTAGTATTTCTTAGACGCCCAATTTTTATAAGTACGCCGGGACGGAAGGTATTTAATGTTTTCAACGACAATTACCCCTACAGCAAGTTCGACTGCATTTACACTACATATTTGGCTACTTTACTTGCTTTTAACTGACTACTTTTTAGTGAGGGAGAAGAGAACTATTTTTTTGAGATAATTAAATATACTCTGGTTACCTTTGCGTTTATCGGTAGTGGGATTATTAAAAAAGTATTAAAGCTATAATCGATAATTTATACTAAATATTTCTTTCTGGCTTACGAGGCCGTAAGAAAAATTAGCATAGCAACAATAACTGTAACACCTCGTTTTCAATAAAGAATAATAAATCCTATGGAATGACACTTTTTAGTAAATGAAAAATCATGAATAGAATATTTTGAAAGTTATAAAGTTAAGGAAGTTTCAAGACATTCGTGCCTGGTCCTGCGTTGGAAAAGTTAAAAAACTGTACAGACACTTGAGCTCCCCATGAATCAACAGCTGCCCCGAAATCTTTCATTGTGGGTATTCAGCGCGTGTTGTTTAGAGTAATACTTACTGCAGTTCATTAAAGTCATTACAAATAAACGCTCGAGTAAAAATTCTACCACTTAGACTCAAAAGACACCCCTTTTCCTATAACACACACAAATCTATGTAAGTTTGTATCTCTCAATACTTTATTTTCTTCTTTCTATTAAATGAAGCCAATTTCAATTTTACCTACAACCAGTAATAAAGATTTTTGAATATTCTTAGCGCAAAAAATGGCGAAGTGACTGTCATTCAGTGACTCTTGGGCTCAAGGAAGTGTTACCAGAAGTAGCGATTTATCCTTAGAAATAAGACTTCTTCATAATATAAATAATCAGTAACATCTAAAATGAGGATCATATAAAAACAAAAAATGCAACTCGTTGCAAACAGTCTTGAGAGTGAAGATACCAGGCAGCAGATGAAGACTTTCCTGATAAGTGGTAGAAAAGTTTCTAATTCTAATTGTTTGCCGGATGAGACGTAAAGGTAGATATTTATGACCGAATGCACTGAGTTTATTTAATCTCTTAGAAAGTGTTCTCATAGTGAAACTTTAATTGAGACATTTATGAAAAGGTATATTTTAAAAAATTTCCCTGCATTTTGATATGAGAATGTCCTTAGTGTAGATCCTAAACACCTTTCAACATTGTGTGACTTTCAACAAAGATCTCTCAACAGACTATCATTTTGGTGTAAAAGTAAATCCAGAAGAATTGAGTCTGATAGTGTTTAGAAGGAGACATAGAACACCTGCTCTTAAACAAATATCCCTAGGGAAAAGCTCCTGAGAGTAGCAGAAAAGCTAAATATCTAGGACCTGTACTGGATAGGAAGCTAAATTGGGAGCTCACCGTATCCGATAGAGTGCGGATAGCAGTTATGGCGTTGTACTCCTACGGAGGGCTTATTGGGAAAAAATGGAATGAGATGGGAAAATGGAAATGAACATTAAAACGTTGGCAAAGTTCCAAGATGCGCATCTGGTCTCATAACCGGTGCAACGCCAACCACACCATCGAAAGCATTATATGTGATAAATCAGGCTACCTTCTTCCGCTAGAACTGCAGGCAAGATATATTGCACGCTTTTCGGAAAAGAGGTTTGAAAATTTGAGTAAGTGGTCAAGCGTGGACTACGGCCACGGTGAAAACCTAGCTGGCATTTCAAGGCTTCCCAGGCCGAAGGACTATCACCACGTTCACGACCCTCCTACCCTCAAGGGAAGAGTTCGAATGGGATGATGTATGGTAGAACGAGGAGGGAAGAGTGGGCAGAGGTGTATATTCCGAACATCTGGCGATCTCCTTCAGGTTTCGGCTGCCCCACTACTGTAGGGTCTTTCAGTCTGAACTCATGTCAATAATAAAAGTCCTTACACTGGTACAGTGTGGTGCGATACCTGGAAATAATATTTACATTTTCACTGATAGCCAGGTGGCGATAAAATCCCTCAAAAAACAGTCTACAACCTCCAAGGTAGCCATGAAATGTTGTGCCTGGCCATTAGGATATTGAGGGTAAGCTACTTATATTTGAGGAATTCGAAAGACGGCGTCATTAAAGCACCTGCAGAATCGCCGGGGTGGCCGCCTCTTAAAGCCAAACGCTCAATATCTTTGCTAAGCCAATACAAGCGTAGTCTTAGCTCACTGATTTCAGTTATAACAGGACTCTACCTAATAGGCAGACACGCCCCGAGGATGGGCGATCCAATACATGATTTCTGCAGAAGCTGCCTAGATGAGAAAGAGGACGAGAAGATACCTCTTCCATTGTCCGGCTCTATCCAGATGTATTGTAAGTGGAGGGCCGATGAACTATCGAGACTCAGCGTCAAGTTGAATGATGAGCTCACAGACTATGTCATTGTCACATACCCTTACAGACTTGTAAGCTACTTATATTTGAGGAATTCGAAAGACGGCGTCATTAAAGCACCTGCAGAATCGCCGGGGTGGCCGCCTCTTAAAGCCAAACGCTCAATATCTTTGCTAAGCCAATACAAGCGTAGTCTTAGCTCACTGATTTCAGTTATAACAGGACTCTACCTAATAGGCAGACACGCCCCGAGGATGGGCGATCCAATACATGATTTCTGCAGAAGCTGCCTAGATGAGAAAGAGGACGAGAAGATACCTCTTCCATTGTCCTGCTCTATCCAGATGTATTGTTAAATAAATCAGAGAAAAATTGGAGTTTTCGGAACACAATTTTTAAAAAGATATCTGTAATAAAAGACAATTTTTTTCGAAACATTTTTTTCCGTAAGTTTATTTTCACTTGTTTATGCTCAAAATTTTTCTAGCCTCTTGGATCAATGTCAACTGCAGACATGAATCAAAAAATGACGCAAAAGTTTCTTTGTTTCTAATAGCACTGACCGACAAACAGCGACAAAAATGAAGTTAATTTCTGCCATGAAAAATCTCTACAGAAATTATCTGCTGTTCAGTTGTCCTCTAGGCAAGTCGTTAACCTAGCCAAAAATGTATACTATATATTACGTATTGGCACACATACAACAGGACATATGCCGTAAAAATAAATTAGTATTTAATTCTAAATGAGAGCCCAGCAATTAGTGAACGAATAGACTTAATTTTAAGTAAAGCAAGTTTGGCTCAGCATCGAAGCCATTAATAGCAGTGTTAATTTATGTATGGCATTAACGCGAAAACATTTACTGTATTGAACTCGAATCACAAATGCAAATCAAAAATTTCCAATCAAGCAAATATGCGTGAGCATGCATCAAATATTTTGCAAACACACAGCTACACGAACATAAACAAACAAACAAATAAACAAAATCACGCATTAAAAATAACGGGTGCCTTTGTTGGATGCATAGGAACTTTCATTACATCAGACCTCGAAGTAACAATTAATTCATAGTTTCCACTTTTCTATTCGGTAAACCCTGACTGCGTTTTGCGGTGTTTTTTCAATATTTAATATCTGGTCTGAAGTTACCGAATATTACATTTTAACCTCCAAAGGTTTAATTAAAAAAGTAGCCAAACGTTGAATTAAAATTTATATAAATATTTTTTCTATTCCAAAATTTGGACCACAAAAGGGTTTACGTCCGATCAGCGTTTACAAATCACGGAAATTTATTTTTAAAACTCATATTCTGGTGCGACTAAAGCAAAAATGAAAACTGGACCAGATTTTCAACGTGGCTTCATATTTACGATGGGATTAATTTCTATGAGTGCATAGCTGTATTTCTAAAAGAGTGAATAAGCAAAATCGCCATACTTGGAGTGAGCAAAATACTTAAAAAACTGGCGAGGGCTGATGACAGCTCGATAAAGTCGCCGCTTTGTGTGGTTCGGACGATTTTTAATTTTTTTTTTACAAACATTCATCTACAATTTTGTGCAGAGATTTTCGTAGTCCCTCCCTTAGCAGTCAGCATGCCGAATCATGTGGTTCAATTCTCCGCAATCATTGGATTAGGACTGAGGTGTTGAGAATTTTGCTAGCTTCATCACGCACGTGCCTTGGAAGCCTGAGTGAGTGGACTTCTGCTAGTTTTTTAATTTATTAAGTGGCCGTAGAGGCCTTGAGGTCACGAAGAATATCCCTATTGTGAACGAACCAAGGTGAGTTGAGAATATGTCGGAGGATTTTATTCTGGAATCGTTGAAGAATATTTACATCACTTGACTAGTGCACCCAATAATTGCGCCATATGACCACACAGGCTTTATAATTTGTTTCGATGTAACCATTTTGATATATATCAGGTCAGTCCATAAGTTCGCGCGCTTTTTAAAGGTTCTTTTAAAATTATTAAGAAAGATGTTTAAAGTATTTATTAATCAATAATATATTGTATTTTCCTTCATTATTTACAATGTCTTCCCAACGTTTAGGCAAATTTTTGATTCCCTGCTCAAAATACGCTTCCATATCCCTTTTTATAGCTTCTTTTGAGGAGTAATTCTTCTTACTCATAAGGGATTGAAGTCCACAGAAAAGGTGATAATTACATGGTGCAATATTCGGAGAGTATGGTGGATGCGGTATTAGCTCCCATCCGAGCTCGTTCAGCTTGCCTAATATTTGCCTTGCGGTAGGAGGTCTTGCATTGTCGTGGTGAAACAAACTTTGCGTCTATTCACTAAAGACGGTCGATTTTTTTTAAGTGCCTCATTCAGGTTTGATAGCTGATGGGAATAATAATCAGCAGTTATCGTCTGGTTTGGTTCCAAAAGTTTATAATAAACAATACCGGCCATATCCCACCAAATAGACAGGAGAATCTTCTTGGGGTGAAGGCCATCTCTAGGGGTCGGTTCTGGTGTTTCATCCTTATCTAACCATTGGCATTTGCGAACAGGATTATTGTAAAGGACCCATTTTTCATCACCAGTAACGATACGGTTGAAAAAACGTTCATTTTCAAGCCGATGCAGCAGCTGAGAACACACATTCACTCTCTGGTGAAGGTTGGCGACGGAAAGTCTATGCGGAACCCATTTCCACAGCTTTGAAACCTTTCCCAACTGAACCAGATGCCTGTAAACTGTTCCATGCGATGAATTTAACCTCTGAACTATCATTTCGACTGTCAAATTTGGCTCAGCTTCCACGAGTTCGAGCAAGGCGTTAAAGACTTTAGGACGACCAGCGCACGGGGCATCCTCCACGTCGCAGTTACCACTTCGAAATTTTGAAAACCACTTTTGCGCAGTCCTTACACCCACGGTATCCTCTCCGTTATTTCTGCAGCAACAGTTGTTGCATTTTTACCACTTCCATAAAAAAAATAAAATTCGCGTTCGAAGATTCCATTTTATTTTTTATCCGCGATTAAAATCACTTGTTGAATGCAGAATATATCAAGGAAAATATAAATAGTTCCGTTATATTCCGTGAATAATTTTTTGTATGCAAAAATCGTACAAAGTGAAATTATGGGTAAAATACGAACGAACTTATGGACTGACTTGATTTGAAATTATGGGTAAAATACGAACGAACTTATGGACTGACTTGATATGAAGGATCAAGCCGGATTTCATACCGTTCACGTTGTATATGCTCCTTCCATCGAAACTTAGGACCCAAGGTATGTGCCATGTTTGCATGTGGTATTGCGACGCCTAGCAGTTGCTGTTGACAGTTATGATTTCGAGGTTGTAAAAGACTTCGTTAATCTAGGACTACCAGCATTACCCCCAATGTCTGCCTTGAAATCCAACGGAGAAGTGGGCAATTGAGTAGTAAAGTCCTGTCTCGTTGGCTGGGTCGTGTCGTCCGAATGGAAACAAAATCTGGTGGTAGCAGAGGAAGAGGAAGGCCTCCTTTGCGTTGGAAAATCAAGTGGAAGTTTCCAACTGACACCGGTTTACAGGACGCACTTTGTTAAACTCGGCCAAAATCGTGCTCAAAAGGGCGCAAAAATAATTTCAAGTCAGGCAGGCAAGCGTTTAACTTATAAAATCTCCTAAAGTGGCTGATTCAAACCAAGAAATGAAAGTCGCGACAAGTCCAGATTTAAAGGAAAAAGTGGTAAAAGAGCTTATCGTCTGGATGGACCAGATGCTCGAAATTATTTATAAACACTACCTACCGCAAAATTTATTCCTTTCTTCTTCATCGTTTATTTAGGATTTGATTCCTTTCTTCGTGTTCGGACCCATCTCATTATGTCTTCTACGTTAGAAATGTTTCTTATGTCTTCGTTTGACTTTCAGTCGTACAAGAGGTATGCAGCTATTGCGGGCAGAGTTCTCATTGATCGAATGAGAGTTGGTCGAATGGGTGTCTCATAGATTCATTCTTTGCGTTCGGCCTTCATCTGCTTTCTTCTCCAAACAGCAGCTCTCAAGCAGCCAGATGCGAAGCAGCTTTGTTTGCCGTTTGCGTTACCTCTAGTCTTAGATTTCTATTGTTGGTGGTCCGAGATGGGTAAATTTAAGAACCTGCTTTATCGGCTTCTTGCTCAAGCGAATTAAGCTCTTTTAATTATTGTTTCATGTAAAAAAAATAATCAAAAAATTCCAAGAATCTAAGAAACACCTGTTACAGTAAAAGTAAAACACAAAATGGTTTCCAGTTTCATTTCATTTACCAAACTCACTCTGGCCGACTCGAAACTAAACTGATAAAAGGCTCGTAATCGAATAGCGAAAATAATTATCAGCAATCAAAATTCGCATTCATTTTCGCAGCCAATGGCAGATTGTTGTTGTTGTTGTTGTTGATGATGTGGGTGGCGTAGGGAATGCTGGTTCGCCCAGGCAAAATCACTTTAATTAACAACAATTAGTAATAGATATTTCACTTTTTACAGTTGCAGTTGTTATGCGGGCAATACAAATGAAAACTATATCAGAAAATATTTGTCTACACACACGCATACAAATATAGGCACATGTATGTATGTGTGTGTGCATTGACCACTATAAGCCAGCAACCATCGGCGCATCAACCGCAGTCTGCGTACCAGCCACATTTCCTAATGGCCCGCATGCAGTTCAGAGAGTTAAGCGTCGGTTAGTTACGCAGACTGCCCGACAAATAGTCAGAGCCATATATACAATTCAATTTTTTCCATACTCATTGGTGGGAATGCATTTCTGTGTGTGTGCCTACAAATGGTCACAAAGCATTTTTGCTCATTCATTGGCACTCTGAAGTCGCCGCCGCAACAATTCGCAATAATTCGAATGGAAATTTATTAACAATAATTACGGGTTATTTCGCGTTAAATGCGATCAACTTAATTTGAATACGTCCAATATGTCCAGTATGTCCAGTATGCCCAATGAGGGAGCCGCTGTCGTATTTATTCTACTATATTGCGATTATTGAGTTGGATAAATGAGTATCTTTTCACCGGAAAGTTGAATTTGAATTGCAAAAAGTTTTTAATACAATTTTGAGTTAGAAAATAGTTTTCCAATATACGCGCTGGTAGCTGTCAAAACGGTTATCTTAGCTTATCACTTTCTTATCTTTACTTAATAAGTTGAAGACCACACGAATCACGTCCGAATCGTAGAAAGCGCACAGTGTTTGAGCGCTGACAAATAATCACAAAAACTGTTCAAATGTATTAAAATCAGGGGCAAGGCTGCCATTACGTCAAAATAGGTTCCCTTCCCAAATTAGTTTAGCTTTGAAAAAGTCTTCCTCCCTGAAACGCAGTTTACAGATTTGTAACTCATTCCTTTTCGGAAAATTCTAAGTAGGCAAAACTCATTGGGTTGTTCGCTTTCTACAGTGATACTATTTTTAAAACTTTTTTACCGGTAGATTTCTATTCCATCTTTGGCCTACGAATGTTTTTTAGACAACATGATGAGCAGTACAAGTGCATTTCGCAAAGAAACCGAGTAATGCTGCATACATTGAAATCGATGGTGAATCCATATAGAGAGCCGAAAAACTTAAATGCTTGGGTCTCTTCATCATTAGTAATTCTGACTCTTCCGTGGCCATAAATGGCCGAATAAAGCATTCTGTGCACACATATATTTATTCAAGTCTCGGTGCTATAAAAAGAGGGCAAATACTAACGACAGCAGCGAGGTATGGGCACTTAAAACAACAGACATCGACCAAATACTTAAACAGAGACGAACAATATATGGTTCCTTTCGGCGTGCTGACGTAACATATTAGATAAGATACACTAATGGATGGCTAATTCTATCTATCTATTTTGTCCCCTCCAAAGTAGTCTCCATGAGATATTATGCACTTGTGCCAACGTTTTTCCCAGTCTTCAAAGCACTTCAAAAATCATTTTTTTTATCTTGTTCAGCTCCTCCTTCGATGCCGTCCTTATCTCGTCAATCGTAGCATAGCGTCGCTCTTTCATGGGCCTCTTCAGTTTCGGGAACAAGAAAAAGTCACACGGGGCCAGACCTGGGGAAAACGGTGGCTGCGGCATCATTAGTGTGTTGTTTTTGGCAAAAAAGTCGCGTACAAGCAACGATGTGTGAGCAGGGGCGTTATCGTGATGCAAGAGCCAATTTTTGTTCTTCCTCAAATAAGGGCGTTTCTGGCGGATTGCCTGGCACAAATTGCGCATAACTTGCAGGTAATATTCCTTATTGACCGTTTTACTCTGTGGCAAGAACTCATGATGCACAACGCTCCTGTAATCGAAGAAAACGGTAAGCAAATCTTTTACATTCGATCGAACTTGACGCGCTTTTTTCGGTCTTGGTTAGTGCGGCAGCTTCCATTGAGATGATTGAGCTTTGGTTTCCAAGTCATAACAATAAACCCACGATTCGTCACCAGTTATGAACCTCTGGAGCAAATTTGGATCGTCGCGGACAGCGATACATTAGCAACGTTCATGCGATGCTGCTTTTGGTAGAAATTCGGCATCCCGTCTCATGCCCAAATCAGCATGCCCAGCAGCTTCTCTAACGTTGATTCGACGATTGGCCAATACCATTTTCTTCACTTTCCGCCGTTCACATCTTCTCGGCCTTCTGAGAATATTTTGTAACACCGATAAACGTTTACTTCGTTTGGTTCAAAGTAGCTTCTCCGTATGTCTCAGTCATCCGCGCACTTATTTTCGTTTTTCACACCAAATTTGAGACAGGTTCTTTGAACCATCTTTTTGAATAGGTAAAAATCGAGGACGAGCCTAAACACGTAAAAGCAAAACAGCTGTCAACAATTAACTGAACATTCAAAATGGCCGAATTCGTCGGCATGAGTGAGAGACATGAATACCAACATATCGCCATAAAAAAATCGAAATTCGAATATATGTAGCCTGCGAAAATTAAAAATTCGCTATACTTTTTGAACACACCTCGTATATACCCGAGCCCATTTAGGTTAAGTTCAATTTTTGTTTGTTTTGTTTCGTTTTGATTTGTTTATTTATTTATTTTCAATAAGTCCAGAAAACATGGTTTCAGATCAACGACCAAAACTAAAGAAAAATAAAAATGTATACATAACTAAATTACTAACTCACATCAACCTAAAATAAAAAACAGAGTTGAAAAGTATAGAAAACTCTTTCTTTGAAACTGGGAAACCTTAAAATCAGGAAGAGCACGTCCAATAGGAGCATTGCGAGCTTAATTTGTATTGAACTTAATTAAATAGAAAGGAAGAGCGTTACGAAGCGAATCCTGGTTTAAGAAAATTAAGACTTTGAAGCATAAATGGGCAATCAATGTCGCCGTTAATAACATTGAGAAGAAACGAGATACCAAGAAACGATCTTTTACTTTGTAAAGATCTGATGTGTAAGCTAGAATAGGACCCCAAAGTCTTACTGGTATGCCAACCTAGAGCGAAGGAATACAGTAAACTTCAATTTCAGGGTATAAGGGCCCGTAAAATCTGACCTGTTCCGTTGCATAAATCCTAAGACAGAATACGATAAATGAAAAACGATTGGCAAAAATTACACGCACATCTCTTTATTCTTTAACGGATTGAAGTACAATATTGGATATGCTATAAGAAGTATGAGAGACAATGGGGATTCTGGTAAAAGCGATATGACAGCATTTTTTGATATTTAAAGGAAATTGTGGTTTTTGAAAGTTTGCGTTTTTTATAAATTAAAATTTTTTTAAGACGTCAGCATATAACAGAAAATTAGCAACTGAGGAGTATGTCGTTGATGCATAACACAAAGAGTAACGGACTCAAAAGGCACTCCACGGCCCTGAGGCACTCCACAGCAGGCAATGAATGTTTCAGAGGATATACCATCAATTGTGATTACACAAAGCCTTCCGCTTGAATAGGATTTTAACCATTGTAGGAGAATTATATCGTATAATAATTTATATGGTATAATAAAATGTTGTGAGCTTTAGAAAAATCCATGTAAATGCAGTCGACTTGATTTATTATTGCTTTATTTATTTAGTCTGTTTTCTAATCAGAAGCATATATTTTTGCAAGATGAAAAAGGTTGATGTACTGATTATTTAATTAAAATTTGTTTATATGTAATAAAAAATAAATAAAATTTGGTTTAATTAACAAAAGCCTCAAATCTGTTTATCTTTTATGATCAGTTTATTATTTACCTGAAAACACTGTGAAACAAGACTGCAAGAGGCAAAGTGTGCCGTTCGGCATTAAAACTTTTTCGATTTGACCAAATAAAGGTAACTGGAAAAACCACCTACATACATACAAAATTATAAATATTCTTATAAATGTGTTGTTGTTGTACACACTACTTGCCTGTTTTTTCATTTGAGTGAATCGCAAAACTGTGAAAAGTTGCACTGGCACCTTAATAATAAAAAAAATTTTTCACACCAGTCCTTCGAGCGCTGGCGTATGATTTTATTTTCACTCCAACTTATTGCATTCCCACAGTATTGACACCAACGTGTCTCCACAACTTTTGCGTGTCATAATCTCAAAGATAAACGAAAAAACTTTTGCCATTAAAAGATTCCCTCTGCACTTCTTAGGCTTAATACGCAGAACTTGTCCTTACCTGCGCACGTTGGCCAGCAGAAGGGCAGCCATTTACTTGAATTTGAGTTATGATATTAAAATATGCTTCCATGAATGAGATATGACCAGCATGAGCAACAGGCGCAGAAAGGGTTAAACGCAGGGTTGCTAGTAAAACAAGCTCTATGAGAATTGGCAGGAAGAGGGAGGCTGTCAACAGGTGAGCAGTTGGAGTCCTGGTACGAATACGAATTGAGAATTTCAAAATATTCGGATGCTGGCAGGAGCATAAGCTCCATAAGTACAATACATTAGCTGGTTAATGCTGCCTTTGTTGATTAGTTGCGAACAATCCCACAATTCCACAAAACATTAAAATATACTTAAATATAAACCGTATTAGGATAAGTCTCCAAAGGCTGCCAAATCGAACAAATGCCCCCGACCAATTATCAGCAATAAATGAACCGAGCAGTGCGGGCAATCGTCCAGTGCTGTGATTACATTGTCCACATGGTTTCAAAATCTTCGCATACTTGTGCATGAGCAGAGTGACCGTTCAATGAGACCTGGAAAGATTAGCTGCTGCTGATGCTTTGGAATATGGCATTGCTGTTGTCCAACCTTGCTGACTGGCTGACAGACGGGCGTTGGTAATATTTATATGCACTTGTGGGTGCAGAGTTTCATCTCTGAAGATACAATCCAATTCGCCACATGCACTCGCACACGAGCAAACGCAGGCGATGGGTGGCAAACGTACATTCCACAGCCCTTTGATTGCTGGCAGCTGGTGTTGTAATTTATCTAACTTTAAATGTTACACGATTTCGTTGGTATTTTGATATTTAGATATTTTCGTATTTTCATATTTTGAAATTTTGTGCATATTTTGACATTTTCCCACCAACTCACACACACTCATGCATAACGGATTTACATGCATATGCATAATTGGCGAATGAATGTACCGAAGGGTCAGGATTCAGCTGGTTTGGCATGCTGGTGCCTTGCTTGGCTGCCAGTGACGCTCTGCATTTGGCGTGTCATGCCCCCTGACCGACCCGACGCCCCGCTGTCGCCTGAGGTTGTGACACTGCATTTGCTCTTTTCCAATATTTGTATGGAGAACTTGACAAAATTTTGATGCGGGCTCACGTAATTTCGGAAAACTTTAACATCACAAAAGTTGACAATACAGCAGCAACAACAACAACAGTAGCAGCTAGTACTTGCATATACTATTATACAAAAAGGCAACAATGAAAACAACAACAACAATAACAAATCCAACTGTGACGAACAATACCAGTAATAGCCGATGGGGACGGGGGATATGGGGCGGCAACAACAATGTTGGAGAGTGCATGAGCGGCAGCAGAGCTTAAGGCGCATCGACTACTACCAATTGCAGTGGCGGCAGTGATGCCGACGCAGGCGGTGTCGATGGCAATGGGCAAGAAAGCAAGCAACAGAAATTGACTTAATAGCTCATCAATGATTCAAACGGAAATCCTGTATGTCCGAGCGCATCCTGTATTGCTGAGCAGCGGAAGAGCATTAGCGTCTGTCCAGTCGCACACTCGAACAATCAGACAATCGGACGGCCGAATGTACGGATGACCAATCCGACAGCACATCAGTTAGTTGCATTGTTGTACAAATCCCCCCTATGTCCACTGTTCCAGCCACGTGCGTGATTGAGTGCGCACATGTGTGTGTGTGTGGGTGTGTGCTTATGGTGGCGTGTGAGTGATTGCTTGAATATGCAAGTGTCTGGAATACATACTAACGCAGAGGCGCCCATGCAATAGAAATGGGCAACTCGAAGGGACGTTGCTGTATGTGTGGGTCTGCAATCAAATTTGCATTGCGTTGTAGAATAGTTATTGTGGTTGAACTCTACAACTACCAACAAACACTCACATAGAATGTGCAGAAGGTCGGCCATAGGCGACAGGTGAGCCTAGGAGGCAGCAGCAAAATGATCGACGGGAGAGTCGGGATGTCGGCAACAACAACTAAACCATTAAAACAGCAATAAAAATTGCACCTGTAGGGAAATCTGCTGAGTGCAAGCCGTAGTAGTTCTTACATAGTTTGACTAAGTTTGGTTTAAGGTGACGCCGATCGTCTCGCTGGCTTGTGTTTGTGATCTGCAATTCAAAAGTCAAAGAGGGCTTGAGCGAATGAAAACCCGACTTTAAAAGTAATTGATTGTGACCGTTGTATTGCACGGTGCGGAAGCTTGAACGTATTGGAGAGAAAGATTATATCGAAGATTCATAGCGATTAGCTAAATGAGCTTTACGTTCATGCCGTACGAATGTATAGAAATATTCCAGCTCTGAACAGATTCAATGAAGTGCTGGTGGTAGCAGAAGTTAAAAGAAGATCTCATTTGCGGTTATAAGGAACAAGTGGAAGTAGACTTGGCTTCACTTGCTGGGCCTAACGATGATGATAAAACGACTGGCAGGCTTTTTTGAGCTCGAACAAACCGTCTTAGGCGGTAATCGGTCCAATAAAAAAGAACAAGACTCCTCGTCTTGGTTTCAATTGGGGAAAACCATGTTATAGCCTTTCCTACGGTTGCGAGGAATGGATCTTTAAAGCATCAGACAAAACACAAATATTAATTTTCAAAAAGAATATTCTTAGAAAAATGTATGGTCCACTCTAAATGCCAGATGACGCGTATCGAAAGAGATATAACGCATAGCTCGGTATACTTATGGAAAGTAAAATGGAGAAAGATGTATAAAGAGTCAGCGAATAAGATGGCTGGGCCATATTTGCAGAATCCTAAAAACTTCGAGCTACTAGCGTAGTGTATCATAGAACACCGGTGGCAAAAAGAAGCAGAGGAGGACTGTTGAAAACGTGGTTGCATTCTGCCGTAAATGATCTAGAGACTATGAGCATTGCCAATTGAAAGAGATGACTAATGATCGAGTTAAATGGATGAGGGAGCTTTGGTCTGCCAAAGACACGATTTTCACTTGCACATATGTGTGAGTAGCAAATGGAGATAATGTTGTCTATGCCTATAAAAGATAGTAAAGCTCTTGTTTCGTTACTCATTTACTCAAATTTAGATTTTCCTACATAACTTAAAAATACAAAATATTCACTTCAGTTTTTCTTCTTCAATAGTCTGAGCTTTCACGCTGCTTGAGAGTCTTTTCATTAAGTCTGTTCATGTAAAAACTGTCCTATCTCAAAGAGACAATATCAAAAATAGTATATGAACGCAAAACTAGGAACAGTTTGAAAATTTTACGAGCAGTTGATTGAATTTGTGACAAGAAAAATCACAAAAATTAAAAGTGAGCTACCTGGCGTTAAATTAAAAAAAAATTAAGCACATAAAAAACAAAATAACGAGCCTCGGAATCATATGATTTTATTTTGACCACGATAATTTTTTGCACTTCATCATCGCTGTCGGATGAAGAACATTCCATTAGCAATTCCAATTCTCAAATTTTAAATCGGGCTTATTTTTACTTTGCGATCAGCTGTTTTTCTCACTTGTAAATTGTTACAAGTAAAAATTTATCCAGAAAAAACTTGTAACTTTCACTCAAAATAAAATGCCATTTTGCTCCTTCACTTTCCCCTACTTTGCCAGATTTTGGGTACATGAACACCAAAACGTGATAATTTGCAACAATTGCTACAAACTTTGGCTTCAGGATGATATTAGTAATCAATCTTCTTTTAAAAATTGTGACTATTTTAAGTAGGTCAACTTTATAGTCCAACCGGAGAAGCTTTGGTGCTTCAAATTATCAAAAGACTTCACTTTTTGAGTTAGTTTGACGCGTATCTTTTCACCAAAATTCCTGTGAACGGCGTTGAATCGACTGACTAATTTTGTACTGACGGTGCGTGATAGATACGGTGCAGCCTGCCTGGTGGGATGAATATTACATTTGTTTTAGATGACTTAAAGTGCTGACTATCGACTTAGAATTGTATTGATTGTAATTTTTTTTTAATTTCAAATGTTGTTACTGGCCGAACTACACTTTGATAAAAAGGCAGGCCTTATATGGCGTTTTTAAATTTGCTAGATCATAAAAGAAATTGAAACGTGAAGCAAATGATGTGCGACGTGGATTCGAGGCCTGCTTAAGGTTATCCCGTAAAACATATTTCAGGAATTTTGTAATAAAAGCTTATAAAAGCTTATAAATCTTTTATGTTCGGGAATCTTCGTAAGAGGGCTTAGTTGGCGATTCAACGAAATTATTTATAATTATAAATAAAACAAAATTCTATTAGTCAGGGCATGCCATTTATAGGAAATCACAGTGAGAAGTTTGAAGATTCTCTATGCTCACTATAATTTCCCTTTCTGTTTGTTGCTATTCCTCGGTTTCCTCCTCTGTTACAGCTTCACATAGTCCTCTTTTTATATGGATTTTTTTACACGAATTTGATTTCACACGAGCTAAAAAGAAAAAAAAAACTTGTTTTTAAACGAAATGTTTTGTTTTACAACGATTTTCAATATTTTAGAATTTTTTCTTGAATCTCATAGACTAAACAGAGTGAGATTTTTCAACGTAAGTACGAAGCGTTAAAATTAGTCTCAGGAAAAGTCTCTGAGGCCTTGCAGATTTTGCTCTCGCCGCTTAATAATTTATTTATTTATTGTATTATTTTATTTTATTTTATTTGAGCTTAATCCATCTCGGCTATTGCCGGAGATTACACATCCCGGATAAAATTTTCAAGGGATTGTGCTCTGGTGGAGCGTAGTCCAAGCTCTACGACCAGTATGGTCGACTTCTGCATGTCTTCTAAAAGGTGTTCGCAGTCATACTTCTTCAAATTTTTGATGAGATGCTTAGGCACTAATACAGTGGAAGATATAATTATTGGTATTATGTTCACTTTCCTGCTTTGTACATCCGTTTAAGTTCTATGGCCAAAACTGCACACTTCGATATTTTAGTGGAGTATGTGCTCTGGATGTTGCGATTAAGGGGCACCGCTATATCGATTACTTCGAATGTTTTATTTGTCTTGTCGAACAAGATAATGTCAGGTTTGTTGGCAGCTGCTGTTTGATCTGTGGATATAAATCTGTCTCAGTACAGTTTAAAATTTGCATTTTCCAATATTGCCTTTGGTTTGTATTTAAAATACAAGATTTCTTCTTGTAAGAGACCGTGTTTTATGGCAAGTTGTTGGTGTAGGACCTTATTTTATTTTATTTTATTTTTTTGAAAAGCTTACATGATAATAAAATTAATAATTATTAGGTAAACTGTACCAAACGCAGGGCTAGCAGCGGAGGCTCATTAAAATGAGTAAGCACGAAATAAATTATTACGTTACGTCCTCGTTATCAGACATGGGATGAAAAGTCCCGGGTCTAACACATAGATGGCACTAGACTTATTACATTCACTTCAGTTAGTATTAACCGTCAAGACAGCTGTTAAAATTTCATGATATTACAGTTATTAGTTCGTGAGCTATTGTGCTAAGAGTCATAGTTCTTTTGTTATTTTCAAAACAATGGATCAAAAATAATAATAAGAAAAAAATACCGTTGAAGCGAAGCATTGACTTGAAAAGTTTTATGGGGACCCCGCTCCGTCAGAAACAACAATAAAACGATGGTTTGCTAACTTCAAATGTGGTCGTAGGGACACCGATGATGCATAACTCAGTGGACGTCTAAATAAGGCAGTAACACCAGAAACGAAAAGTGAAGTTGAGTGCGTCAGCTGACAACGTAAAAATATCAAAAAAAATGTCTTGGCTTCATCCTGCATGAGCATTTCACTATGAGCAGGCTCTGTTCAAATTGGGTGCCGCGTTTGCTCACTTTCAAGACAACGCACCGTGTCACAAGTCAATCAAAACAATGGCAAGACTGCATGAATTTAACTTCCAATTGCTCGCACATGCACCGTATTCGGCAGATTTAGCTCCCAGCGACTATTGGCTGTTCGCAGAACTAAAAAATACTCGCCACTAAGAAATTTCGCTTGAATGAAGAGGTTAGTTATCACAGAAACTGAGGCCTATTTTGAGGCAAAAGATAAACCGTTCTACAAAAGTGGTATTGAAATTTTAGAGGTGAGCTGGCATGATTCCACTGTTCTTGATGAAAATTACATGGATGCATAAAGATAATTTTGAGTAAAAAAAACACGGTTTCTTTAAAAGGCCCCCTACTTTTCAGCCCAAGTGTTATGTAGTTTGTAGAAATGTAATATTTATTTTTATTTTTATTTTCTTTATCACTTTAAGTGCACTGTTTGAAATACGGTTTTGTTTGAATGATGTAACATCAATATCGTTTAGACAAATAAGAAATATTATTCAATTATTATTCTCCTGGGCGGACAAGAGTTGTCTTGCAGTGAGTCTCCGCCCAAGGGAGCGTTCACTGTATTTCGTTTGTTTTATGCCAATTGAATTACAAATAATCGGTTTAGTCTTAAGAAAATTTCGAAATATATTAACAACCCATTAAATTTTTTTTAGAATGGATCTGGAAATCATTAAGTTAGTCCAAATGATTTTGGAAGCATTCAAATTTCAACTACTCCCCATCAATGAAAGTAAAGATTCTGAAAAACTTTATAAAGCTTTGGGACAACTACTGAAACCAAATGCTTCTGTACAAAATGAATAAATGAATTTTAGTTTATTTCCAAGGTTTAGGAAATAAAATAGACAATTCCTCAACAAAAATTTAAAATTAAAAAAGAAGACTGATCATTTTTTCTAAACTTTTGACTGCACAAATAACATAATTCAGTTTAGGAAATCAAATCAAGTTCCTACAACAACTCATTTCAGATGTTCTTGGAAACAAAAACAATAGAAATTTAATATCCAACTAATTACAGGTTTCCATAAACTCACCTCGCTCCCGTATTTAAATTCTGTATTGCTGCTTCGGGCGATATGAAAACGCCTTGGGTGGTGGAAATGAGAGCATTATTGTGGAAATTGGCACAGTCCTTGGAAATTATGCGCAGCGACAGACGCAAGCAAAAGATAAGCCGCAACAGAAGACACGCTCAGATGCTTGACATAAGTTGCCTCATGCACATGCCCAACTAACCACAATGAGCTCCTTTATAGCTTCTCTGTAGTTACTAATATATTTCCTTTCTTATACGAGTGTACACATATCCATACATACATACATATATGCACATGTACATATGCACATGGCTGTTTACAACAGAAGAAGAAACGTAAAACGCCTTGTAAATCAATTGAAATCACAGTCTCGCTCAAGTAAATGCCGGCTTACCTACATTCCCCGAGTGTATATGTGTGTGCATGTATGTGTATGTGATGGTGTAGGTGATGCAAAAGGGGCATTATAACATCGATAATAGGCATCTGAATGCTAAGGCATCTGCCTGCTACCAAGGAATTACTGAATCTATGTATGTCGTTTGTGGATGGCTGTGTGTGGATGGCTGCGAGGGCTATGCATTTAGCATAGAAAAGGTGACAACTGAATTAACTTCTTACTTCTTCCCTGTTGTACTTTATTTATGAATGCTTAAGTCTTTTGCCTTAATCACTTTGTGGCTGGGGGCATTTTAGTAATTAGAACGGTAAAATTTCATAAATTCAAATCTAGCTCGGGAATGGCTAGCCACTTCACATACATATACATACGAGTATACAAATTTATGAGTGTGTGGGTAAAGCTTAAATATGTATTTGCATGAAAGTGGAAGTGTGAGTGTCACATTTTTGCAGACATTTAATTGTTGTCCAGCGAATACCTGAGGCATTAGTTGGTTTAAAGGATGTGCACTAAATTTGCATGAGCTTGGAAAAAGTGGCAAAAATTGTTCAAATAATTGTGGATCAACTGAATGTGCAAATGCAGGTGTTGGTGAAAAGATATAAACATGTAGGATTAAATACATTTTTCGAAATATTAATAATTCTTAAGACTTGCATGCATTATACAATATAACGGCATTGACATAGTTAACTGTGTACCTGCAGTTGGCGTCAAAAGAGAGTGTACGCCTCATAACAACAAGTTTCGACAATTTATTTATTCAAGTTTTAATTTCAAGAAGTTTTTTCATCAAAATATAGTTCATACTACAACAAAAACCAAACTCTGTGAACAATTTATAAAAAATCGGAAAATTCTCATCAAACTTTCGAACTTTTTACTCACAACTATTAGGAAAAATTCGAGTACGCAGCTTTATAGCTCATTCAAGTGGGTCAAAAATCGCACTGATTTTGAGAATTTTTTGCTGACAGTCTCTGGCATTTTCGCCATTTAACGCATGCTCGAAATTCTATTTACACTGAAGAGCAAAACTGTAACAAAATGTAATACTTTCTATTTCAACACATTTTTTTTTAGACATGTTTTAACAAATCAAATATTTTTTTTGCATAACTTTATTGGCATGTATGTACTCTCTCTCTCAAACCGGTTTGGTGTCAATGCAAGAACAACAACACTAGTAGCAAGCAATAATGCAAATAAAGACAAATGTTACAGTTTTGCACTCAACCCATTTTTTATTTTTTACAATAAATAAAATAAATATTAATAAGATGTCCAATATCCTTTGGATTTTTTCAGCTCGTGGATACGATTGGGCGTACTTCGTGTATACCTCAAGACAAAGTCAGTCGGAATAGCATCCCATACATCGCGTGTTCGCTCCCACAGCTCATTAACTCCACTGGGCGGACTTGAATATTCGGCAAGCTTCGATTTTACATGACTCCATAAATTTTCGATTGGGTTCATGTCCGGTGATTGTGGAGGCCACTTCAAGTTACGAAATTTTTGGCGTTGCATCCAATTTCGTACAACATGTGCGGTGTGCTTAGGGTCATTGTCTTGCTGAAAAATTACTTTTTCAGCAGCAAGACCCATACTTTCCACTACACCCGGCAGATTTTGTTGCAATATGGCCAGGTATTCCTCTTTCCGCATTATACCGTCTATTCGTACTAAAGGACCCACACCATTTTTGGAAATGCAGCCCCACACCATAATGGAGCCACCACCATGTTTTACTGTCTGCTTGATGTGATGTGGCTGGACTGCATTTGGGTCTTTAACCCAATACCAGGCCCGACCATCTGACTGAAATCGATTGATTTTGGTTTCATCAGACCAAATAACCTGCAATCGTTTTGAAATTTTATGAAAAAAGGTCTTTTATAATCCATTTATAAAGACGTACCTGATCCCAATCTTCAACTGTCCAGCTTTGGTGAGCCGCAACAAAATCCCGCCTCAACCGCACAAGTCTTTTTGTCAGCATTGGCTTGGTTTTCTTCTCCGCTGCCTTTAGCCCCAGTTTTGACAGGCTGCGCCTGGCTGTCCACTGACTGGCATCAATATCCAGCATCTTTAGTGCTTCTTTGGGAGTGACCGCCTTGCTGCTTGTTACCAAATTTGCCAGATGGCGGGCATCGCGGTCGCTTATCTTCCTTGGCCGGCCTCCTTTGATACTGGGAACAGCGTCTGGTACATTTTTCCGCAGCCTTTGCACAGCCATGTGGCTCACTTCGAATTTTTTAGCTATTTTTCTTATAGACTCGCCCTTCTTCAGCAAATCAATTATTTGGCGTTGTACTTCCCGATTTAACATTTTGTCTTATTGACGGTCACGTTTATAATAATTGAAAATCCACCAAATATATAATTACGAGAAAAATAACGGAAAATTTGAAAATTAAGAGTGAGTGCAAAACTGTAACATTTGTCTTTATTTGCATTATTGCTTGCTACTAGTGTTGTTGTTGTTGCATTGACACCAAACCGTATTGAGAGAGAGAGTACATACATGCCAATAAAGTTATGCAAAAAAAATATTTGATTTGTTAAAACATGTCTAAAAAAAATGTGTTGAAATAGAAAGTTTTACATTTTGTTACAGTTTTGCTCTTCAGTGTATGTGTTAGCAAAATCGGTTGGTAATCGGTCGTCGTAAGCTTCGATGCATCAGCAGAGTTCAGCGCATTGTTCTTATTGTCAACAGGCGGATATCGAACAGAAAGTGGAGAGAGTGAAGTGCTCGCATGGTTTACCGATTTATTTTAATTCACGCTGCCGAGAATATTAAGAGAGTGAGCAACAATAAAAAAAAATAAATAATTGGCGCGTACACTTCTGTTAGGTGTTTGGCCGAGCTCCTCCTCCTATTTGTGGTGTGCGTCTTGATGTTGTTCCACAAATGGAGGGACCTACAGTTTCAAGCCGACTCCGAATGGCAGATATTTTTATGAGGAGCTTTTTCATGGCAGAAATACACTCGGAGGTTTGCCATTGCCTGCCGAGGGGCGACCGCTATTAGAAAAATGTTTTTATTAATTTTGCCTTCACCGAGATTCGAACTAACGACCTCTCGGTGAATTCCGAATGGTAATCACGCACCAACCCATTCGGCTACGGCGGCCGGCAGTGAGCAACAATGCTTTTAAATTATTTACCTCAAGAGTTAGCGTAGAGAGAGCGGCATCTTTGACTTCAAGCTTAGAGTGCAAAGAGCGCATTTCTGCTATTAGATCATCTGATACTTATATTAGTTGTGACAGTGAGACTATTTTCTTTTCTAAGCGCAGCTATTTCTTTGACAACCACAAGCACTGTAATTTGTTGCTCAGTATTTCACATCAAAATTACTTTAGAAAAAAAAAATCCGCAGAGCGATTAGTGAAACACGTCCGATCGGTGTGATGATATTTACACAATTAGTCGGTGAGTGTAAGACAAAACTAAACAGTTGGACTCCTGCAAAGCCAAAGCTTTCCTGAATGAACCCAACATGAAATCAGCGGCATTTCTCTTAAAAAACTTAGTAGGAAGCACCTGAGAGTACTGGTACATAGGGCACAATGCCAGTGATCGGCATATGACTCCCATGGGAATCATTGGCAACTCAATATACCTATGCTGTCTTGAGAATGAGGACACTACATAGAATTTTCGCTGAAGCTGATCGGCATTTTCTAAAATTAGGCTTGGGTTGTTGGATTGCAATGTACTGAATATGGGAAAGGTTCATACTCTTCCGTATTTCGTAAGATTCATCAAGGAATCCAAAAAAATTGCGGAAGAGTGAATTCAAATAAATGTTTCTTACTATACATACAGTATCTATCATGTCTCTTTATTTTTTCTACTCTAATCTATCCGGGTGTAGTACAATGTTCCTTCTGACTGAGTGCTTGGGCCCTCCAGCCCTCCACAAATCTAGTCTAATATATATAAGCGCGCTGCACGGAAAGTTGCCCCGCCTTGTTGAAACCAAATGTCGTCGACGTAAAAAATTAGACAAATAATGCAACAACCTGCAAATTTTCAAGAATATTTTCTCAGGTGTCGCACAGGTATTACTCCCAATTTTATGCAGCCAGAGAAAATAAATATGGGAATGGTGCTACAAAAAGCTTATTATAGATATACGCATTCATATGCACTGATGATCCAAATAGAATGCGCATCTTAAAATTAGCTTTAATATCAAATGAGAAGTTCATAACCAAGAATGCAAGGCATGGACGCACTCCATCGACGCACTTGCCTTAGGAGCTCATTGCTTTTGGCTTCCTCGTTGTCCTCATCATCTTAGCTATTATATGGGGTAATTATGTATGTAACATCGAAACCTCCGTCAATTTCGTCCTTCTCCCCACCAAGTCTCTCTAAATTTGCATACTTCAAGTTGTACGCATTCGATGCGCTGACGTTGCCGGCTTCTTGTCACATTGAGTGAAATATAACCAAAACGTCAACTGTCAGCACCGGACATTGCGAGTATTGTTAGCGAGCTGGAGCAGGTCCCCGCGTTCATACTCTTCAGTCTTCTTTGGCACAAAGAAATCGCTGTGATTCATCAGTCGATATGGGCATGGACAAAACAGACCAGTTCGGCTTTGATATTTGCATAACGCACAAAGCAAGCAACAAAGACAAAAAAAGTAATGATGAATGAGTCTGGGTTGTGCGAGTAGGGTAGCGGATGTGTACCCACTCGCATGAAGAACTGAACGCGTTTCTCAACTCGTTGAAGACAAAAAAGACATAATGAGGCCATTCCACTTTTTTAATGGGGCACTTCCACTTATGAGAGAATACAAATAGGGAATATTTGGAAAGCTAAAGTGAATCTGTATTAAAGGAACTATCAGATGTGGCAAGGAAGTGGTTTTTAGCCCATCTGCCAAATTGAAGAATTTCTATAATGGGCCGTCATACTTTGCATGCAAAGTACTTTTTGAAAGCAATTCTTTATTATCAAAAAGTGGCTTGCAGGGTAACTGAACCTACTTTTGGGCGATTTGCAACACTTGCGGTACTATTTGCAATTTTAATTTGCGACTACTGTTACATTTAGAAATGTTATGTAAAAAATGCAGTCTGACAAATAGAAGCGTGACAGTCATGACTTGGACCAATTTGATTCCAACTGAAAAGCAGCCCCAAACATGAATCTTCATTTAACAGTTCATTTAAGTTGTCGATTTCGTTGCCGAATTCGTCTCAGCTCATGCAAGTCATGCAGTTTTTCCAATGTGCTCGGGAATTTGAGGTATTCTGCATGTAAACGTCCTCGAATCGTCACTTTGGATGCAATAACACCACTTTTTGTTGAACCTGCAGCGATAAGTTCAGCTGTGCCACGAACAAATCAATATTCTCCTGATTTTAAGTTGGGAAGTATTTTTTCGGGCTTGTCCGGGGAAGTCGTCAATGTTTTTAACTTCGAGATGCCATTGCACCCATTTATTTATGAACGCTTTCGACTTCTTCAAATATTTTGCCGCAGATGCACCTGACGTTTTTGAACCTTTAAGGTGTTTATGTAGAAGCACTGCTTCAAATCGTTTTTCATAGGCGGAACTCTTTCTGAAAAAACAACAAAGAACTAAAGCTGCGATTAGTGGTGCCGTACCTTAGCCATAACCGTAACCATAGCAATCAGCTGTTCTGATCAAAGATATGGGCATCACTACAAACGTTTATCGGTGCCGCACCATAACGCCGTAACCATAACCATAGCCGTATGTATCTATTTAATTTTGGTTTTTCCGCGTAACTGTAAGTGGCTGTGAAATACTTTACATTTGTTTTCATATTTGAATATTAGAAATGAACGACGAAAAATTAATTGAATTTGTGGAATTATCCGTGTTTTTATGACAAAATGCAAAGGTTCATCAGCAGTTTATGGTTACTGCATGACTAATAGACAAATGCTGTAATGTTGCGGCTATGGCGTTATGGCTACGACGCCCCTAATTGCAGCTTAAAGAAATGCAAACGCGTGTTGCGAAAGGTTGCAACTATTTAGTTTTTTTTATAACAGAATTCAAGGTATGATATTTAAGACTTACCGATAAGTTTATGCAAGTTTTATTTGCGATACTGATTCGAGTGTTCACAGGCTCAAAGTTTACAAAAAATTCAGCAAATGTGCTTTCCATTTCTGATGGCGGATTAACACAATTCGGTAAATATTATTCCATATCAAAGATACTTAGCAGAGTACAGTTAAGTCGATTCTACCGCTCGAGGTAAAAAAATAGCGAGCCTTAAAGCTCAAGCAATACTTTGTGTATGAAAATTGGAGCATGGGCGTATTTTGTCTGTCAAAAATCGTAGAAATAAATGCCTTTGTCCGCAAATGGTTGAATGTCTGAATCACTGCGAAGCAAGTCGACGCCGACCGAGTCAAATATAACGTAACAAACTTGATGATCTATTGTCAAATGTGAATGTGATAATAAATGTGTGCTTCTCCGTGCTTCTGTGTGCGTGAGTATTCTGTTTGTTATGCGTGCGCTGGTGTGCATACAAATGTTGGGCAGATCATCCGCCTATCCATCCAACCATGGATCCCGCTTACTGCCAATCCACCGCTAGGATATTGTCATTGCGTCCAATTGACAGCACTCTGAAGGCTAAAGGCTGAACAGGTTCCGACCGCTCGGCCGGCCAAGTGACTGCCGCAATTCCACTCCCACGTCTTTATTCTTATCGCGCCAGGATAGTCACTTCGTTGGAAAATACTCGTTTGTTTGTTTGTTTATTTGTTTGTGTCAATATGTGCGGGTATTTAAGTTGTGTGCGTATCACTGGAGAGCCGGAGAGTAATGCCAACAATGCGACTGTCTATGGCATCGAAGGAGGAGGGCTGCAGTGGGGTGAGTGCATGGCAGCTTTCGAAATGTGACATATTCGTTGTAAGGCGGATGTGTAACGTTCGCATGCGGCATGGAATATTCAATTAGGAAACGTACGATGACAAAATAATTGCATTCAAGTGGTAAACGTGTGTGTTTGTATTGCGCACACTGCCATTCATATACGAGTAACTCCATGCACTTATACATATGCGTACATGACATCCCTGTGGAGAAATTATTTGCATAGTTTTTAACTCATGGCCACTTTGTTATTTCAAACTCAAGATTAATTCGCATTCGTTTTTTTTTTTCATCTGGTGGATCGCGTGATTTTTTGCAGTTCTGGGGACTTCATTCAAAAAATTTTGGCGAGTTCTAATTTGTGGAAAGTAGGTTAACTTTCGCATAAATATTTTGTTTTTGTAATATCCTCTCACTTTAGCAATATTTCTCGTTCTCGTCATTACACGGAATTACATATTTGTTTTTTCTACCGCAAGTACGACTTTTTAAAGGCCTTTGACGTATGAGAACAAAAATGTTTCTTACAAAAAGTTAAGAAAAGGAAAGAATTCTTCCTAAATTTTTGTAAGATTTTCATATACATTTTTTTATTGTAAGAATGCTAAGTAAAAAATTTACAACAACTATATATGATGTGGAAAAATACACAGGGAAGTATGCTATTATGAACCTCTTAACTTTGAAAGCACAAATTTTAAGTACGGAAATACTCTTTGATTGTTCTGTTGTTAATTAAATACTAAATTTATACTTCAACAAAAAAAATAAAAAGGCTTTATTTCACCATTTGCCATTCAACCAAAATTATTTATACTCTGACCTAATATTCTTTAACTTTTTTCCACATGATCAAGGTTTCGGAAATAGTCGTGATCTATTGGAGAGATATAGGGTAATAAATCAGTCATCTCTGTAAATTTGTCGAATGTGATGGGTCTGGAACGATGATATAAACTTGGTGTACTATATTTTCAAAGTTCTGTGGTCTGCCCCTGAGTGCAATAAATTTAGTGATTCTTCTTTTCACTAAATTCAGTGGCTCTATAAAACTGGTTTGCTGTTTAAATCCAATACCCAAAGTGTCAATAATATGAACCTCTCGAAGACCTTGCCTACGCAGATGATATATGCCTTCACTCCTTCAAACACATCAACATGCAGAACAAAATTTACGATCTGTTCTCAACCTCATTGAATGCGAACTAAAAATAAATCACGAGAAAACAAAAGCCATTAACATTCGGTCCATGAGTAGCCGCCCGTTCCTCTTAAATGATTATCAAATTGATAACGTGGAGACTTTTACGTACTTGGATAGAGTCATCGTTGCTTAAGATAGTGAGAAACTAGACGTTATCGCCAGAATAAACAATATCTACAGCTCCGATCTACATATTTGGTCGTCGATCATCCACAGCGCACAGATTACGGATTTTTACGGCCGCAATACGCGGAGGCGCATGAAAAAGTGACTCTACAGCATGACAATGTTCGGCCTCACGCTGTCGAACCCATTGAAATCTACCTGAAAACACTGAAATGGGAAATCCTACCCCACACGTCATATTCTTCAGATATTTCGCCGTCCGATTATCACCTGCTCTAATCGATGGCACATAGTCTAGCTGACCAGCAGTTCCATTCATATGAAGACATCAAAAAATTACTTGATCCGTGGATAGCTTCAAAAGATGAACAGTTTTACCCCAACGGTATACGAGATCTACCAGAAAGATGGGAAAAAGTAATAGGCAGCGATGGGCAATACTTTCAATGATTCACTTGTAACCATTTTTTCAGTTATATTTTCATCAAACAAACAGCGAAAACTTAGTTGCACACCTAGTAGATGGAGGTGTATTACTGAGGCCCTATGCTCCAGTGGGAGAAATAGAAACCGATAATGATGATGATTTCTTCGCCATAGATATTTTTTGTCTTCTTAGAATCTCATCTTCCGAGGCTTTTGTAGAAACTAAAGCAGCTTTCATTTCATGCAAAATCAACAACTTCCAGCCATATTAAAGCCAATTTCAATTTATTATTTGTTTATTTTTGCCGTTGCCTGGTTATATTTTCTAAATACTTCACACAACAAGAATCAATTTCTGCACCCCTCAATGACTTCATATTCTATAATAAACGGGGAAAGCCAGAAATTCTAGGAAACTATATAAAAATGTCTATGCCATTTACAATTTTGCCACACAAATAAAAATGCACTAAAGAAATTACGTAGTACAATTTTGAATTAAATATCAGAATGTCTTTGAAGAAAATGGACTTAAACCATTTTCGAAGTAATTATATTTGTAACTACTAAAATTCGTTATGATAAAAGAAATGGAGTTTGTAGTAAATTGTATTAATTTTTGTCATTTACTATTTTTTTGCGTAAATCGACTTACATAACTTCCAAAAAAAACGGCTCGTAGCGGCTTTTTGCAGAAATAAAAATATTCTGTAATCCGAAATGAATTTCATTGGTGCAGTTATCTCTACAGGGTAGTATGCATATGAAATACCCCTGTCTATTTTGTGAGTGGCATGACGAATTGTGGCAGCCGCTCGTAAAGGGGGATGAACGACATTGACTATAATGGGATACCTCGATTGAACTCTTTGAAACTTTCATGTAAAAGTGACAAGACAACCGGACGCCTTGAACGGTAGCTCGATGCATTTAAGACTCGGCTGTAAAACAAACGTTTTCGTATGCTGTTGTAAATGTGCACATATACCTATACATAAATTTATCTATTGTACTTTGCTAAGAAGTACTCCACCAACTAAGTCGTAATAAATTCAAGATAAGTTGATGCAGCATCCAAGTGCAAAAAAAGCAAGAAAATTGCAGCCTTGCGCGAGAAGAAACATTCATAATTTGTTAAACTCATCATTCATTGGGAAGCAGCGACAAATAGCTTTGAAATATGTGGATTTTTGTTGTACGAATATTCTTTTTTATGATTCGAAATTTATACTCTGCTTTCAACTGCTGCCCTTATTTATAAGGCTTTATTAATTTTTTGTTTCGGTTTGAAGCCGCTTCGGATATATCTGAGTGCTGTGCTATTTTATTGTCCCAACACTTCACTCATGCCGCGGCCTTGCAACATAAATGTCGAACAACTTAAATGACCAACCACTTTTCATAGTTTTCGCATAAGTTGTGGGCCATTGATGTACTTTTGCTTTGATGTGACCTTTTGTTATGTCATCGCCAGAGAAACTTTTCCTTTGAATCTTCAATTTTCATTCACCCTCGAGATTGTCCGGGTGTCCGCCGCAGCTACTGCCCAACTAGTCCTACATATCACTTCCAACTAATTTCGTCTCCAATTGTCAAGTTTAAACTTTTCGCTTATGATCTGCCTGCACTTAGTACTGCAATGGCACCAGTAAAGCAAACATCAACATCATAACGTCACCCAATCGCCAACTACTCACACTCCCTTTCTTCCGCAATTATGTGTGCCTACTCACCCCATACACGCATTTACTGTCGAGTGTCCATCATCAGCATTTCGGCCCAGCAACCTGCTTGTGGTTTTCCTACACATTCGGCAAGATAATAGCTCGACCATTTGACTTTGCTCTTATTTGCTCCTTTATCCTGTTTAAGTGATTCCCTGGCAAGTGCTTTGGGTGGCAGTGTTTTCATATCTACTGTATTGGACATCTAAATACGCACGCCGTTGCGCACTCAATTCCGTTAGAGCAACATATGTTTGTATGCATGCATACTTGAGTGTGCCTGTGTATGTGAATGTAGCGTTGTGATTTGTGCATTGTGTGTGTGTTGGTTGGTGCATTTCGGATTTCACTTCGGAGACATCACGCATTTTTCTCAGCTTTGCGCCGATTACTGATGGATGGATGGATGTGTTGAGCTGTCAGTTGCCACCGCTGCAAAACCAATAGCGATGGTTGGTTGACGAAAACATTGTGGCTGTTATTGTTATTAATCCCACTGAAATTGATACGTGTACGTGGACATGAACGCAGTGGATCGATTTATCGCCATTCTGGTAAACTCAATTGACCG
Source organism: Anastrepha ludens (assembly GCF_028408465.1). NCBI lineage: Eukaryota > Metazoa > Arthropoda > Insecta > Diptera > Tephritidae > Anastrepha > Anastrepha ludens. The sequence continues at coordinate 1,708,438 of NC_071499.1, read as the reverse complement.
TCTAAGCTTGCTTTGGTGTCTTTATTTAATTATTCGAAGACAATTCCTGGTTCTTTCCATTTCGCTTATTTAAGATTTCTCTGAAGAAAAAAAGTCAAGGGTTCGCTAATAGCGAGTGTGGAGAAGGGAAGTGGGTAGAAGTAAGTGTACAAATACAGGGTGGGCCAATTCAATCCAATTATATTTTTGATTTATTTTATGGAGCAAACATCACCAGGCTTTATTCAATCTGTTGCCGCTGCTGGCTTCGCAGTAGTGTTCGCGAAACCTGTTAATCCAGTTTTTTTTCTCTTACGGCTTGTTCGATATGCAACTCCTGAATCTTTAAAGGAGTTTTCGCATAATATTGGTCCTTACCGGCACCCTACAAAAAAGGCTAACGGCGCCAGATCGTAGCGTCGGGTGACCAATTGACATCTCCCAGACGGCTCATGACGCGATTACCAAATTACGGCCAAAGATCGACTGCGGCTAGACTACTTGGCATGGCATGCAGCGTTCACCGTTGACCGGAATTGCGCTCCAGCAGGTCGCTCGAAGAATGGCAATGCCACCGTTCCTAAGTCCATGCCAAACTGTCGCTCCCTGAGGATGCACTGGCTTCCCGACGATCGCATGCGATTTTCCCGATCGGCAGATGAGCCAGTTTTTTGCGTTAATGTAGTTGAATGAATGAAATGCGCTTCGTCAGTAAAAATAATTTTTGACTTCTTCCAAAGCACAGTTTCCGCTACACAATATTGACTTTGGAAATAATTTTTCAATATCTTTCCACGCTGTTTAAGCGAAAATCGATTCGTTTCGATCCACGGAGACGCGACACTCGCTTTCTGTTAATATTTTCAGCGCAGAAGAGATTGCATAATATCTGATTCCAAAAAAACAAAGAGAAACATTAGCATACAATATTGAGGGACTCCCTCATTTGTACTCGTATGCCCTCCTATAGATATTTTTTTTTATTTACTCATTAATCAAAAACAAAAAATAAAGCAAAAAAAGATTTTTTTAGTTAATGCTTCACTCTTTGATGTGAGGGAAGACGCACAAGCCATTTGGATGCCAAATCAGAAAAATGTGGCGAATGTGCGATATTTTGATAAATAGCCACTTTACATTGCTTCATCCATGATAAAGTGGCTTCCTTATGTCCTCGATATCCTCACGAATTCCATCTTTGAGGTATTGCCTCGACGCTGGGCTGTTAACGAAGACCTTTTCTTTGAAGTGGCCCCAAAGAAAAAAGTCACAAGGTGTTAAATCAAAAGATCTCGGTCGCCAGTTTGGGCACAGGTCTCTCTCACGACAATATCATGATGAATGTTATCCTGCGTAGCTTTAATTGTTTCTGGTCTGGTCACATTAATTACGTTAGAGTTGAGTTCACCGTAAATAGTTCTAAGGCATAAATTCGGACGATCTTGGTGGCCAAATTGGCGCAAAACATAACGAAATTATTTTTCCCGGGAATTTCATTTAGTGATAGTAATCATCAATAAGCACAAACAAGTTCACGAATTTAATTATTCTTCCGCACTCTCCCTTGCCACAGCAACACTTTCAATTGAACGATCGAGACGGGCATGGACCCATGCTCTTGTGCTTGTAAAGAGGCAACCAATTACAATTTCTGGATTAACCTTTCCGGGCTCGGCTGCACGATTATAATTACCAAAACTATCAGCAATGTTGCGAAACGTTGCTAGCACAGATCCCTTATAATTGTAGTGGATTTAAGTTATAAGGTGCGCAACTAAGTTCTTGCTGTTTTTTTTAATGAAAATACAACTTTATTCTGAAAAAATGGTTACAAGTGAATCATTGAAAGTATTGCCCATCACTGGCTACTAATTTTCCCCATCTTTCTGGTAGATCTCGTATACCGTTGGGGTAAAACTGTTCATCTTTTGAAGCTATCCACGGATCAAGTCATTTTTTGATGTCTTCATATGAATGGAACTGCTGGTCAGCTAGACTATGTGCCATCGATCAGAACAGGTGATAATCGGACGGCGCAATATCTGGAGAATATGACGGGTGGGGTAGAATTTCCCATTTCAGTGTTTCGTTTCATTGAGCAGTGCCTACAATTTAGCGTCTTCGAAGGTTTTTGTCCTTCCTTCACGCGGACGGTCGTCAACATTAAAATCACCATCTTTGAGGCGATGGAACCAATCTCGGCACGTTGTTTCACTTAAAGCAGCAACTCCATAAACTTTTGTAGTTCTCGATGCGCTTTAGCTGCCGTTTTTTCGAATAAAAGAGGAAAATCAACACTTACCGCAAATGACGATTATTCGGCAAAAAATAAGACATTTTCACAAAACCAAAAGTTCACAATACCAAAACAAAATCACTAATGTGTCTAAGCTTGGTTCTATTGACAAACAGTGAGAACTTAGTTGCGCACCTAATATTTTATGCGGTTCTCGAACGTCAATTGAACTTTAAAGACCCTATAGTGTATATAAGTATAAAAGAGGAGCTTTGAAGTGAAAAAATTATTTGCCAAAATTAAAATAATCAAACACCAGCTGGCTCTGAAGGTATTCCATGTGGTTTCAGCTGTTGGTGGCAGAGGAACAGGAAGGCCTCCTCTGCGTTGGAAAGATCAGATGGAGAAGAACTGGCTTCACTTGATCTGTCGAACAGGCGCCGGTTGGCACGAGAAAGAAACGGCTGGCGCGCTTTGCTAAAATAGGCCAAAATCGCTTAAGCGGTTATCAGTTAACTTACGATCATTCAGCGATCCTAGTAGTCAGTTTTGATAGTTCAGTGAGCCTTAATTTCTCCGCACAAATCTTCCATCGCATAAACTTCCTCGGAATGGTAAATATTTTACGTGTGCAGCTTTTTCATGATCTTACTTTTGCCATTGACTATCGAGACGAAAAATCCCTTAGAAGAGATTTTTTTCTATCCACTCAGAAAACTTACGGAGTTATGAGTGACGAGTGACACCACCTCCGGAAACGTACTTAATGCGGACGTCATCGCCTTCTTGCTCGAAATAATCACTAACTTAACAACTTACTCGAAAACATACAGATAATAGCAGGGAGCTGGGCTCATGGTCAACCAACAAAAAACTAAGTATATGGTGACGTCTAGAAGCATTGAGAGAAGAAGACCGCAAAACATAACATTAAGACAATCCCCTTTTGAAGGTGGTAAGAAATTCAAGTATTTGGGCGTCTTAATCATAAACGACAATCGCGCCAGAGAGTGCAGTCAGGCCCAAAAAATTGCTGGAAATAAAACATACTTTGGCCACATGCACCTATTTAAATCGAAGATACTACCTAGGAATTGCAAACTAAGTATATAAAACACAATAGAGAGACCCATTGCTACATATGGATCGAAAGTGTGGTCCATGATATCACCAGAAGAAGAAGCAGTGTCTTTGAGGGAAAGATACTTAGAAGGATTTACGGCTCCGGGCTAAACGAAAGAGGTGATTGCATAATACGAACTAACAAATAGTTACTCCAACTTATGCATGGCGAGGACATTTTCAAATCCATCAAAGCGCGAGACTAAGGTGGGTGGACATGTTCTAGGAATGGAAGGCGCGCGTACTCAAAAATTAATAATGCAGCGCAAGCCTATGATAACGAGAAGTAAAGGTCGCAGACGTTGGCGTCTAATGCCAGACTTACGAGCGCTTGAAGTAAGCAACTGGAAATATCTAGCAAGAGACAAAGAGGCCTGGAGAATATCGTAGAAGACCAAGTCCACCCTGGGTTGTAACGTTAAATGATGACGATGATGTGTAACTAAAAGTACACACCAAATATACCGCAAACATTTATATTTGCATTCCCTCAGAAGGTAATTAATTAATTGAATTGAAAACTTCATTTACCCACAGAAGAAGATATTAGTAGTAAGAAGTTTGTCTCATTTATGAAATCACTGCTCTCTTCAATTCCAAACTAGGCCACTAATACGCATTTAGTTGTTCACCTCGTGGAGCTTTAAAAAGTTTCTGCAGCCTTACTGTGAAAAATTGGTCTCTCTATTATTTCCAACGTCCCTCACAATAGGCAATCTGGTACTTCTACTTTGCGTCGTCTTTATTCGCTACTGATTTTACTATTCTCGCGCTGAATTTCTGAAAGAATTGCATTTATTTATTTATGCTAAGTGTGTAACAAATCTGATTACAAATTATTTGAGCAGCAAAGACGACTGCGAATCAGAATCAGCAATGCCTGAACCGTTCACAAAAACATATTGCGCCTTGGCAGCTAATAGCCAGAGAAAAAGGAATAGGGGAAAATATGCAAAGAACAAATAAGGATATGAATGAATGAGTGAAATGATTTACAAGTAAAAGTGAAGCGAAAACCAAATAAAATTATGTGCCAACTCTCGTCCGAAACTTCTGTGCAGCTCAGTTTGCTGTTCGAAAACTTTTCTTTTGCTTTATTCAAGAGAAGTATCTCATCTTCAGTCAAGTCAAATGACTGCGACTTACGCTGACGTTGACGTTGACGCTGCCAACTGATGCTTTCTCCGTTTCAAGTAAGTGCGATATACGCATACATTCATACACATACACACACATACGAATGCGAATACGTCGATGTGCGTAGGTATGAGCGCCGGAAGATCCTTGCACTCACTTTAACTGCTCAAAGATACATCAGCGCAGAGATGAAAACAGGGTGGGCAAAATGTGGACAGGGAGGAGCTGTGTATGGAAAAACGCGTCCTTAGCTGAAAATTAACTTATAAAAAATTATGTGAAAAAATCCCAGCACGTCAGCTGGTTTGATACGCAGACAGAATTCATTACAACGCGAAAACTGACAAATATTCCATGAAGCGAAAGTAGAAGAAAATAAAAAGAGAAGAAGCCAGTCTCAGCATATCAAAAGGAAAATCAAAGGGAACATTCAACAGCGTCGCGTGAAGCTTACGCTGTGTTGCGCGAACAGAGGCAGGGGACGGCGGGTGTGACTAGTGAGCGCAAACCCAATTTCGTATGTACGCATTCAACATGAATTCACTTATTATTCCAATTTGTTGTACTATTCATACCAAATTTAGTTGTTAGTGTTGCCATTGCAACTTTTCCACTCTTAACTATGTTTTTGGTTTGTGTGTATGAGTGCGCATATTGACTATCTGTTTGTCTGTCTGACTGGTGTGTTCGTTGGCGGTTAGTTGGCACTTTCCCCATTAGTTGGCAATTCATATGTGCAGTGACGCGCGCTCAAGCACTCGTCGGATCTGTGGAGCTTTCATAGCCGAGATTGCCCGACTTTGAATTCTCATCAGAAGTCTAACTATCCTTCCGTTTGTCTCGCTTCATAAGCGTCCGCCACATAGTGACACCGTTCGTCCGACTTAGGCGCTATACGCGATACGTGCGCTGCTTGGCTCCATCACTCGTCTGTCTCTTTTGCCATTTGACTTCTTACGTCGCTCGCTTAGTGAAAGTGTAATTGCACGTTTACAGCGGCGACATGGTTACTCCGGGAAACGGAGAGGCAATGGAGTGCTGGAGAATGTGAGGCTGGGAGCTGGAAATGGCTGTTTCTAATGATGCTACGTGTTTTTGACATCGAAATTTTGGTGTTTAATATCACACATTGCTCGTTTGAGTTCACGCGATACCACAGCAGCAGAGTAGCAGTGTTAGTGGCAGCTTCACAACATCAGCGATTCCACCAACTGCATTATTTTTAAGGACCACGTTTAAGTTCTATGGCAGGCAGTGGCAACGCTGTTTGCATTGCGGGGTGAATTGCGGGGAATGCAAGTGGAGTTAGATCTGGTTTTGTGGCAATGCATTTGGTCTTTAACACTGCCGGCTGGCTGGGGGGATGGGCATTGAGTTTGTATCCACCATTTGAGTTGATACGAAAAGTTTTCAAGGTCTTTGATTAAATTGAACGAAATTGCTTTAAGGACACTAAACGAAAGCGGATTGCAGAATGAACACGCAGAACTTAGCTGAAGAAAACACGTATTTTGGTATGTGGCGAGGAGCGTGCACGCATGATGGCTCAATTTTATGACTATTTTATATTAGTTGTGTCTCTTACTTGAGGAAGCAGAAGGGCGGCTACCAGTGTAGTAAGATATATATGTCAACGAGCTTAAACGCTATGTGGTGTGGGTACACTAAGCAGAGAAAGGGGAAGTTTAATAAAGAAAAAAAATCTGTCTTATAAAAACAGTTTGCCAAAAAAATAGTGGCATCTTTTTAAAAATGTATTGTAACTGAATATTTTTAATGATTCGTTTTCTGCACGAGTGCTACAACAAAAAAAATCAAATTTTTGATAATTGTGCTAAAATGACCACAAACTCGTTTTCCATTCCCTAACTAAGTTGGTTAACCACTCGCATCATTTTAAGAAGGAAACTAGTATCTAGATAACTAGTGCCTCCTGTGAGACATTTTACAAATTTCCCAGGTCTTCAAAGAAATAACCGCCCAGATATTTGTACGGCTTCATTGAAGTGCAGCACATTCACAGAGGAGGTGTTGTACCGACTCAATTCCTTCTTAATCTCAACAACTCCTGCAGAAGTCATTTTGAGCTACAACAGTTCTAAAAGCTCTCTGGTGGCAATAGTGAAGTGACCCGTTATAAAACCTGTGAGGATGCTGGTAGTTGAACCGTTGAATACAGACCTTTGGTCTTTTCAAGGTTCAGTTTTGGCCAGAGCGCTTTGAAGACCCTGCAGTTAGTACGCGACTACGCTCAAGTCAATCGCAGTGTATAGTTGGTTTAGAGGAATGCTTATATCCTCTACCACTCGCCCAATGTCAAGTTCAGAGCCTTTTCTTGCGCATTCATCCGCTTTTTCATTTCCCTCCGGTCCAGAGTGGCCGAGGGTCCAACAAAGTGTGGAGTTGAGCTTTTGGAAAAGCGACAGCGACCTCCTGCATTCTTTAACACATCTTGTATTGATGTGCGCTGAGACCAGTGCCTTGATCGCTGCTTGACTATCAATAAAAATGGTGAGGTTTGCTGGAGGTAAGTTCATAGGAGCAATTTTAGGTTAATTGTTCCGTGTACACTTCCGATCTAGTGCCTTTGTTAATCGTTGAGCCGTCAGTATAAATAAGGTGACCACTGTCATCTGATATGTCATCAATCCTTCCTGTTAGGTATTTGTATTTTAAAGTCTTTGTTCACATCTATCTTGGGAACCAGATGGACTGTTTTCGATGCATCTTGAAACTGTTCCACAGATAGTAGAGCTGATGCGAGCCGTGCGTGTTTTACTTTGAGCAATGCCCGCTACTTTAATCCTATCCCTTTTACTATTCGTTGGCATATGTGGGGCCACTTCTAGCGCCACCTAAGGCGTCGATAGGAGCGCACCTGCTATTCCTAACAAGGTGGACATTGCACTTTTATAAGATTCTTAAGGTAGGATTCTGTCTGAACCGCCCCCTGCCACATGAAAGCTCTATAAGTCAAAATGGGTTTGATGATCGTGTTATACGCCCTATTGGAAGCTTAAGTAAAAGAAAGTAAGAAACTTTGAAACCGTTTGGTGTTTTGGACTAAGCATTTTTGCAGCGAATGAGAAATATATACAATATATAAAGTATGTATAAAATAATTCAATGCTGTGTTTATTTGTTTTTACAAACATACCAATTGCAGGCTGAAAGATGCCTTCTGTAGTTAGCAGTAAAATTTCTCAATCAGCTAGTGTGCTTTTTTTTTTGTTTTTAAGTTAGTGTAATATTTTATATTATTCTAATAAATAATAGTAATAATAAAATTTCTTTTATATTTTATTAATTAATTTTTTGAAATATAATCAGTGTGGCATTAACGCGTACATAAACATAGTTGGACTCCACTGTTGATGTTTTCGAATAGAGTTTAGCTTCTTGGCTTTACTGATAATTTCAAAATTTGTATTAAAACAAAAGACAGAAAAAACCAAGCTAAAAATATTTTAGATATAAATTGTACAAAAGCTTGCATTCGGATACTAACAGCGAATAAAGAATAAGAATTAAAAATATATGTAATTATAGAAGGTTGCCGGGAAAGTAGTACTGGATGCTTAAGCTCATAATTTTTTTTGGTTACATGACTTGAAGTCCAAAACTTTACCGGATTTGAGATGTTTGGTTTTAAAAATTATTTCAAAAAATTATTTTTGCTTTTGCTGTACGTCTACTTTGTTTTAATGTTAATTCAATCGTCCGATTTTTTGCTGTATTTAACTAAATTGTATGTGTTAATGAAAAAGTGAAAAGTGAATAATAAAATTTGAGCCATGATTTGAAATTTGAATGATGTGAAGCAGAAAAAAATAAATAAATAATTGGCGCGTTCACTTCTGCTAGGTGTTTGGCTGAGCTCTTCCTCTTATTTGTGGCGTGCGTCTTGATATTGTTCTACAAATGAAGGGGCTTATAGCTTTAAGTCGATTGCGAACGTCAAACGTGTTTTATGCGCAGCTTTTTCATAGAGAAATAAACTCGATACTTTGTGAAAAATCGGTCGCAGTCGTTTTTAACTGTCAGTGTTAGAATTTTATTGATGAGTGTTATTCCTGCACACACCCTTTATTTAGGTAGGTAGGTAAAATGGTTGTTAGTACCTGACAGGCACTCCTTCAGTAGCACTCAAGCGGGGATTTGATACCATTATGAGGCCTCCAACGGGCAGATATCTAAAGCCAATCAGAGCTGTTGGTGTAATGGAAAAGGTTGATGGAATTTAGGTTGGAGTACTGCCCCAGGCTGTCGAAGAAAGGAGCGCTCAAAGTTTTTAATGCTCTAGCCCGGACATTTCCAGAGAAAATGCTCAAAAGACTCCTTCTTTGAAAAGTCGCTACAGCTTCTGCACTGCGGCTTAAATGCTAAACCTTCCTTTTCTGCCTGTGTGCCGATCGTCCAATGACCGGTAAGCACAACTATAAATTTGGAAATTGAAAAGCGTGGGCTCACTATGACTTTCTGTGTCCTACGTCTATTGTATTGGGGCAAAGGGGGTTCGGAATAGCACACTGCGCTTTTCTGAGAAATAAGTTGTGAAATTTCTCTTTAACAACTATCAGGTGGATGCTGATGACCGGGTGGGTGACCTCTGAAAGCAATTCAGCCGAATCTTTCTTGCCAAGCTCATCAGCAATTTGTCTAAAAATGGATAAAATTGGACTCTAAAGTGGACGTTCAAACGAACGGACGAAAAAAAACGTATTTTTTAAAATAATATCTAAAATCGAATATCTGGACTTATTCAAATTATTCGGAGAATATAACTATTTAATTCGACTTTTCGGTAACGCTGTATACCAAAGTACAATAGTTCTATAAAAATGTCTTCAAAATAAAAAATAAATTTGTTGCCTAACTTTTTTGTACAACTTACCCTTGCGCTTATCATAAAGGCACTTCTAATTTGCTTCTAATTAAATTTCGTATATTTTTTCTTCTGTCATGAAGTGTGCAACAATGGAAGCCCTATGCTGCCTTTTTTGGTTTCATGCAAAACATTTTTTTGTTTTTTGTTCAATGCAGCCACCCCTTCGCGCTTAACTCATGGACTTTCACTTTCCTATTCGGCTTTTATCATAAATCATTCAACTTAAAAACGCATGCAGGTAGTGGAGTAGTAAATTGAGAGCGCGCTTTCGTGTTTCCAACAAAATCAATCAAAACTCATACAATGAGCAAAGCAAAGTGAAACGCCCAATCAGCCATGCCACTTATCCAGCGCTGTTGGTGCCGTCTGCATTCACTCGCCACTGATTCAACTGTTTCAACTGTCGCACAAACGCGTGACCTCGCGCGTAACTAAATCCGTGAATCATAATTCAGTTAATTTCAATTTTCCAAGCCAGGCAATTACCAATATGAAATAGCACTAAATAATGGGTTCGTTTATGGGTGCGCAGCCGATAAAAAATGATCACAAGTCACAATTCAGTGAAATTGGCATTAATAAAATTAAAATTGAAAAGTGGCAAATATAGAATGAAAGGCAAAAACAAAGTCAACGCCATTTCTGTTTGATCCAAAGCAACACAAAAACCGAGCCGAGCGACTTCAAAGCGAAAGTGTATTTGCACCTGGTGGAGGGTGAGAGGAGTAAGAGAATTAATATGTTTATGTAGTAGTACTTCGAATCTTCCCAAACACGGTGGCACACAAATCGATTCAAGTGAAAATGACTTTCAACGGCTCCCGTCAATTTCTGCATAAAGGAAAAATATTCCACAGCCACAAAAACACTTCAGATGAAGCCAGTGCAGAGAGAAGCGGGCAACCGAACTTACCCAGGACACATCAGTAATGATTTTATATTGGCGCAGCACTGTGAATAGTTCAAAACTCAATGAATCAGTTTCGCGATGCAGTCAAAATAGTCGAACAGCAGAAAAAACAAGCAGCCAGAAGCCAGAAGATAGAAGTCAGTAGTCAGCAGTCCTCAGTCCGCAGTCCGCAGTCCGCAGTGAGTGCTCGGAAGCAAAACACAAAAAACCAAAACAAAAAAATCAAAAACAAGAATCCGACAACTATTAGGAAGTTCAAGAACAAAAGTTTGACTGCACAAATCCAATAATAATGCGAATTATGCGGGCGAACAACTCTTCGCTGTCTTAGTTTGTCCGCAGTTATTCAGAAGAAGTGCAACCAGCCGCGCCATCAGCCGAGCCATTGGCATTGCCAATATGCCAACACCAGAGTGTTATGCACAACCGACCGGGAAGATGATGAACGACGCGGACACCAATCGACGGCGCACGGACGCTCGGCAAATGCCAAAGACGACAATGACTACGCCGGAGATCAGTTTCTATCGTTTGAGCCATTATTACTATAACACACTCACACACACACAGGTTCACACGAATAACTTATTCTGTACATTACTTTGAAGAGTAGTGCCAGGAGCTGCTCTCCTCCAGCCGCTGAGCATTTGCCTTCTTTGCCTTTTTTTGCCATATTTGCCATTTGCTATTTGCCATTCGCTATTTGCCATATTCAAAATGTTGCGTTCAAAGTCATAAATCATAAAATTGCTGCAGGATATTTAATCATAATCGCATAAAAAACGACGAAATAAGCAAACAGAATTGAAATTCACTAAATTCGACTCAATTCGCTATAGGCAGGTCAAAGTTGGCTCATTGCCCAGATGGATGGTTGCTCAGACTTCAGTCGCGAGTGCGATGCCTTGGGTGTGTTTGGCTGCCGGTAGTTGACGTCTCTTAAGTGGTGGGCGTTTTTTCGATTTGATTTCGGAGTGAAAGTAAGAATTCTTACTGCCACCAATTCAACTGGGGTGAATATATTAACGGGGGTATAGTGCTTTGCATATGCAGTGGTTAAATTCTGAGTATCTCGTTTGCAATTTGCGCCTTTTTAGTTGAAGTAGATGACCCCTTATGCATATGAGCTTTAAATTTAAATATCATTAGAATGGAGGTGCGTCTCAGCTTCGAAGCTCCTTTTGGTGCACTGCACCTATGCTAACAGGCTGAGCTTTAGACTATCTAACCAAAACTAAGGAGTGACAACTACAAAGGAAAGAATAAATTAGCGGTTCTTAAACTTCACAGCCCAAAAAAGGACAGCTGACCTGAGCAGTTGACTATAGTTCTCTTATTGCTGTGAACCATTGCTCTACAAATTTATCACCTCCTTTTCCACATTGCACATTATGAATTTTGTGTTTAAGAGGATCTGTGTTTTGTTGGTTAAAATGGAGCCAACTAACCAGGCCGGCACCCAATTAGCAGGAAAATTGTAATTAGAAACTTCCTCTGAAACTCTGGAAACTCGATCTTACATAGAAGTTATTCACTAATTTCTTTCTTTTGTTATTTATTGTAGTTATACGTTAATAAAGTATATAAAAAATTCCTTATAGACAGTTGGTAGTCACTATTCAAGCATTGACTATGGTGCGGGAGCTCCTTTATATATATAATATATTTTTTTTACCCTGGATTTGCTCTAGTTAGGCCCAACTCGTTTGATGATTTTACAGTCCACATAAAATTAAAACTGGTTTTGAATACTCCAATGGCCAGTTAACTAATTCTCACCCTCTTCCGACAAACCATGTTCCTGTTAAGGCCAATTTTTAAGATCTTCTAAAGCCAGTTTCTCTAAATGTCTGGAATTTCTGCCTCCAAACAGAGTTTGGTAGACAGGACGTTAGAGAGTAAGGGGGCCATTAAATTACTTTCACTTTATTAACGTATCATCGGCTATCCGTGACATCACGAAGCCATCAGTTCTGATTAACCGTCGTTTCTTTTTTATAGTTAAGCATTAAAGAGGAAAAATGGAAAAAAGCAACAGTGTTTATTGTATTGACGTTCTAGATTGTTCAAGTTATGCGGTGCCAACGAGATTCTAATTTATGAATTCCTTTCCTGAAGCGAGAATATAGAAGGGCTGCAAAATACACTTCTATTTCTGTTATAACCTCATCATTTGATGAAAAGCGTTTTCCATACCTATATGAATTTTTTTAAGTATGCCTTAATTCATGGATTTTAGCCATGTCAAAATGCTCCTGTGACACAGTGCATTATCCTGATGAAACGATTTTTTTCCTTTGCGAACTGGGTCTTTTTCACGAATTTTCTCCTTCAGCTGGTTACTAAAAGATTGGAATAATATTCAAAATTAATTGTTTTACTAATATAGTTTGCAAATCATCCATAAACAAAATTCCTTTCACATACCAAAACACTTCCTTGGAAGATTTCTGGACTCGAATTCGTTTCGGAGCAGCCAGGTTCCCAGCACTCTTTATCATCTTGTTTTGATTTACGAACATGGCAATATGCCCAAGTCTCATCTCTAGTGATGAATCTATGCACAAAATCCATTTTACCTGTTCGAAAATGTTGTACTACTGTGGGCAAAAAGTAAGCTGAATTTGGTTGCAAAATGAAAAATCTTTATTTATTCTTGTAAATCAATTTCACCCCCTATCGAAAACAATCCCCTCTCGATGAAATACACTTATGCCAACGACTTTTCCAATCCCCGAAACATGCCAAATAGTCCATTTCCGGTATAGCCATCAGCACCTTCTTTGATTCAGCTTTTATCTCCTCAATCGACTCGAAAGGCGTTCCCCAGAGTGGTCTCTTGAATTTTGGGAATAGCTAGAAGTCACACGGAGCCAAATCAGGCGAATACGGTGGTTGCGGAACGATATGCGTGGAATTTTTGGCGAAATGGTCACGAAGAACGAGTGCAGTGTGAGACGGTGCATTATCGTGATGCAAAAACTAAGAGTTGTTGGCCCATAATTCTGGTCTTTTTAGGCGAATTGCTTCACGTAAACGAAGCATAACGCTCACATAATATTCCTTATTAACAGTTTGGCCAGGTGGAAGGAATTCATAGTGCACCACACCACGAAAATCGAAAAAAGCTGTCATCATGACCTTTATTTTTGAACGACTTTGACGTGCTCTTTTCGGTCTGGCCTCGCCTTTAGCACGATATTCGCTTGATTGGTCGGTTGTTTCAGGGTCGTAAGCATAAATCCAAGTCTCATCTCCCGTAATGATGCATTTGAGCTTGTCCTGATAGTCTGAAAGAATTGTTTCACACACATCAACGCGACGACTTTTTTCCAAGTAATTGAGAGTTTTCGGTACCAAACGAGATTTGACTTTTCGTAGGCCCAAATGGTCTTTCAAAATGGTCTTCACAGATCCTTCTGATATTCCGAGCATATCAGTAAGGTCTTTAACAGTCAACCGACGATTTTTGAGCACTAACTCCTTCACTTTATTGACGTGTTGGTCATCTGTTGACGTCGACGGTCGCCCGGAGCGCTCCAAGTCATCAACACGTTCTCGACCCTCTTTGAAGTCTTTGTACCACTTATAAGCATTTTTCTGCGACATGATCGAATCACCAAATGCCTTCTGCATGCTAAACGTTTCCGCAGCCGAAATTTCATTCCGCAAACAAAATTTGATGGCACTTCTCAGCTCAATCAAATCAGACATTGTAAAAATCGAAAAATAGACTGATAATGACATTCACATGAAAGTTGGCCCAGATGTTATTAACAGTGCTGCCAACTCTTGAATAAAATAACTAGAGCGAAATTTTAATCCCGCGAACTTTGACAAATAAATTCACCTTACTTTTTGCCCACAGTAGTAATTGCTGTTGAGAAAGTCGCATTCGAACGTGTTTTGTTCCATTGTTAGCGAATGCGGCACCCATTGGGCCCACATCTTTCTGAAGTCCAATACTTCAGTCAAATATTGCTTACACTTCCCAGTGAAATGCCTAGGGCTTCTACCTCTTTCAGTCACTCGACGATTTTGCAATACGCCATCTTATATATTTTCCCAAACCATCAACATCTTTCTACTGTACTAATTGATGACGGCCGCGTAGATGAGTGGGTTGGTGCATAGCTACCCTTCGGAAGGGCGTAGGTTCGAACCTCCGTGCGGGAGCATCAAATAATAGAAACAGTTTTTTCTAATAGCGGTCGGCCCTGGCAGGCAATGGCAATCATCCGAGTGTATTTATGCCATAAAACACCTCCTCCTAAAAACATCTGCCGTTCTGAGTTGGCTTGTAGGTCCCCCCATTTGTGTAGGAGAAGCTTGGTCACATACCTAACTGAAGGTTACGCGCCAACTATTTATCTATTTTATTATTAACTGATGACGACAAGTCTTTATACACTTTCAAGTTTCTTTCATAAGTTTCCTTTGTCATAAATAGTTCTTGGGCTGCAGGCCCCCGCTCACCCCTTTCTCTCATTACAGAGCTTGCGAAATTCAAAGGCACTCATCCATATATGAATTTTCTAGTCACTAAGTGATTGATAAGTGGCCTTATCTGCTTCTTTTATAAGATCGCGTGCAAGAGGCGTTGGAGGCCTAAGTGGGTTAAATATATGGACTGTGGATCTAAAAACGGCTTTCGTATGTAATGCCAAGCCCTCGGGTGTATTTTGGCCATGAAAAAGCTTCTCGTGAAAACCATTTGCCGTTTGGTGATGGCAAATAATTATAATTTATTAAACATTTATTGTATTTTCTAGCATTCTTTTCTTTGGAAATTATAATTAGTTTTTGAATTGTTATGCTGATTTAATATTTTGTGCTAGAAACAAAAATAGTTTTTTCCTTTTTCTCTTCAGAAAACTGGACCAAATTCCTAAACTGCACTACAAAACAATAAATATTATTATCGAATATGGAATGTATGCATGTATGTGGCATGCAACCTGCTATTTACTTACATGAAAAAAGAAATTGCGAAAAACCTCTCTTCTGTTACAAAGATCTACAAAAACCTGTCTGAGGCGAAAATATTTTGTTGACATGAATATTCCGTTTCTTGTCGATGTCTTTGCCTTCCCTTCATTGCATATGCACATTGTAGTGTGTGTGTGTGTGTGTGTGTGTGAATGCGCTTGCGGCACAATTCGCAAGGTTGTCAACGTGTTGTGCTTGTCGTTGCCGCCAGCCATTTGTTGTTGCTTGAACAGCCACTGGCACAGTCTACATGCGGTGATTGTTTTGCCCTTTGCCCTTCTCACTGCATTTGCAACATATTTCTAGTTCAAAAAATATGTTTTACAAGCATTTTTGTCATAAATTTCGAAATATTTGCGCTGCAAAACGAATGGGCGGCAGCGTGTCTGTCTGCTCGCTAGTTTGGCAACTAGTTAGGTATAAACGCCTGAACGGAGCTACTTTTTGAAGACACATACAAACACATATGCACGTAAACACACAAACACATGCGTAGTTCATCCACTTACGTCGAGACGACTGTGGGACTGTGGGTTACGGCATCCAGGAAGGACAATGACAGTTTATGGCCCAGCTTACGGAGCTTTTCACTGGATGAGAACATACGAGGAAGATGACTAACTGCTACAATGCCAACAAAAACAACTCCGATTCATGCAACAATAACAGTGACATGGAGAAAGCATTTAAGGCACAAAAACAACTTAAAATGCTTGCAGCCTGGTATGAGATCCACTTTGAGTTTTCGAGTTAAAAGCCAAAGAAGTTTCTTGTCAAAAGTTTGCCTTGTCGAACAACAACTCGTACAGCAACAGTAAAATTTTGCATTAGAAGACTGTCTAAAACAGGAAATTGCAACTAATTTGGCAGCAGTTGAAAACTTATGAAAGCGGTCCAATTTTTTTCCAGCGCCAACGATGCGGTGCGAAGGTCCAAAGCCAGCTACCACTATAACACAAATAAAAGACGCATAAATTATAATAAAATTGTGCGTTTTTCGCTATGCGTTTTTTTATTCTTTTGCTTGCTTTGAATTATTGCGACATTTGTGTGGCCTTTTGCGGAGGCCTTAAATTTCAATTTTCGCTTTCGTTGTTTATCTCCTTCTTTATGGAGTTGACCAATTAACGTAAAATGCCTAATTTTATGAATGAGGTAGCACAAAAACAATGCAAAATAAATAAAATATAATTACATTATGGTCATTCATTGAAAACCGTTGAATGCAGGTTGAATACCCCTGTTGTAAGTGGTCACCATTAATCCTGGTAAAACAAAAATATTTTTAAGTGCTCGTGTTTTCCAGTTCATAGCTTGGCGGCTTGTATAACGAGTGGCTTCTAGGTTTTTTAGTGCACGTAGATATACGCCAAAAGTGTGTGCAGCAATGCCTCCTATTGTATTTGCTATGTCTGCTGCCCACCTTTATTTTTGGAGTATCGCTTCTTAAAGCCGCGTGCTGTCTTGTCGCCATAAATTGCTCTTCTAGCAGTCGTTAGTATCTATGGTCAATGAAGTTATTTCTCCGTTAGAGTCCAGTAATTTAATTTTTTCCACCTTCGTGTAATGTGGCCAGCCGTACCAGCGGGCTATTGTGGTTGTGTCCACGTCATCGGAGTGCCTCGCTCCATTAGATGGCAAATGTTTTTCCTAGTTTATGCGCCTCTTGTGTCTGCTGCTTTCTCGTTTCACCGCAAACCTAATTGCTCTATGCCCGACTCCTTGTCACAACGTTTGTTCAAAGGCAGCACGTATGCTAAGTGCTTCAGACAGTGCTCAGTCTTTTACTGTGACTTAAATGCGTCAAATTTAGTTAAAAACAAATAACAAATGTCTACCTGTTCAAATAGGACTAAAAACTTAAGTTCACATGGGGGTGTTAGTACAAGCAATCAGGGCCACATTCGATTGAAGGTAGGTGTTTAATCTTTCGAAGACCTTTTTCTTTTCTGTAAGTATTATCTGGAACTCCTTTTAGCTTTAATCTTTAAACCTTCGCGAATGATTTCCGGAGCCTTCTTGAGACAATAGGCATGTATCCATAAGTATTCCATTTCTAACCGCTCGATTTATTCAAAACAGCGTAGCCTAATAAGAGCAAATTTCCTATGAATAAAATCAATAATTATATCTGGGTACCTTCGAATAGTCTTCCCACAGTACTGAATAGCACCTAAAACAATTAGCCAAGGTTATACCAGGACTTGGAGTTTATCTGCCAATCGTCTTCTAGAAAAACGAAGAGAAAATAGTTTTATTAGGAACAAAAAAAATTGGCTTCAATAATCGAATTGTTTGAGGATTAAAGATAAATATTTTTGGAATAAACTCACATAAATTGTTTCGTTACCTTGCTAACTAAATGCACTGAAATGATTACTGATTCAATCAATTAATCCCAATTAAAATCTACTACTACTGATACTATTTTTATATTTTTCTACTTTCTTTAACTTCTTTCCTACTAACTATAATTTTAATTTTATTTTTAGTTCCTTTATCTCGGAGACTAAGGTCAATCATCGTAAAAAAAAACCTATGGTTGTGGGTTTCACTTTAATAAATAAATAAATAGATTAATACAAATAATTCAGTATATCGAGCACTAAACGTCCAAGGGGGAAGCGATAGAAAGTAAGTCTTTCAGTTGATATTTTTTTTCAATTGAGCATTTAGAAGTCAAAATTGCTTGATTACGATACGTCGTAGGGTTAGAAAATTTTTACAGTTTGCCTATGTGGTGGTAAGCTATCGGTTTTTTGAAAACGGAAAATGAAATATTTTGTCTCTTACGCCTTTTTGGCGACTATTTGAAATTATTTTTTAATAATTAGTTTCATCCAAATCGTATCCAAAACTATATTACAAAAAGAAAATTTTGTGAAATTTTAAAACATTTCAAACCTAGCACTTTATTGGGAATATATTTAAACAGAATTTCGTTGAAATTATCCACTGTGCTTAGGTTTATTAAAGTATTCACCTGTTCATATAGCCAACAATTTGTACTCTTATAACGGGACAAGAAAGCACTGACACCATTGGGGACAGTGTGGCGCTTGTTGCGTGCCACGCATGCTTTCTGCTGTCTCCCTTCTTAAGAAGTCTGGCGCACTCTGCCCCAATTAGTACTTAAACACTATCCACCCTGCCCTGCATTACCAAGGCCTCGAGTTGCGCCGTTCGGTGCGATGCCCAACAAAAAGGCATAGGACACAAGAAAAGAAAATGAAAAAGGCCTAAAGTTAGATAACATTTTCCGCTTGAAGGCGACCAGCGCGTCGGAAAATAAATTTATATTAAAAATAAATTAAGGGCTGACATGCCATCGGCCAAGTATCCAAGGATATGCCAGCAACTTTTGGCGGCGCGGCAATGCACCGATGAATGAAAATCACAATCACGCGCCTTATTAAAACAAAAAGTGGTGAGAACCGCTGTGTCGCTCATTTGAGCCCTGTGATTAGACTGAGGTGGTAGAAAACTACAGTTGGTGGAAAGAGGGTGGTGGAGCAAGTGTCTACTATTGCTTTTAACGCTTTCGCTTGTAATTACATTGGTGAAGAAATTTCATTTGCTTAATTAAATGTTATGGATGAAGGTGGCAACGACCAACGAGGAAGAACCCCAAAATCACTTGTTCGCGTCTTCTTGCGCTGCTTTTGGAAGAGTTTCGGTCAATTTGTAGCGCTATTGGAGAACAGACGTGGAGGAGGGGTGGGTCCCCTGTGTGACATAATTAAAAATTACACTTTTGAAGGCGACTCCTAAACGTTCGCTATTCGAATTTCAGTAAATTCATATTTTCGCAAAATGCATTTGCAACAACAATAATGGGCTTGCCACTCGGCGAGTGGAAAATCGCTATGGCACTGAAGTATTCTGCATTGCGAAATGTGTGAGTTTTTACACGAATTGGTGCGACGCGCATAAAAATCACGTAAAATATGCAAAACGGCGTGCGTTCGAGGCGGAAAGCCATTTAGAGTGTTATTTGGAGTCAGCGAATTGGAACTTACTCAAACGTGAAGCGGTAGAGGGGGGGCGCGGTGGAGGGTGGAGGAGACGTTGATTGGGAGCGAGGAGTGGAGGCAAAGTTGGAAATCAAATTAAATGCAGCAACACGTCCAGCTGAAAGACAAACTAACATTAGACGTCTGTCTGCAACAACAACAATAGCAGCAGCTAGTCTAGTTTCTGGTTACAGCAACAATTTATGCCGCGCTCTGCTTTGGAATCCACTTTGCAGGCTGTTTGGCGTCTACCCACAGACACTTATAAGTATAGTTCGTGTGTGTGTGTGTGTGTGAAGCTGCATTGTAGGGACTGCCGCTGGTGGCAACTGTTGCAGGCGCAATACTTTATTGTGTGTCGCTGTCACGGCGTCAAGTGTTGTCTCGTTTGCTGTGGCTTGCCATTTCGCAGCGCCAAGCTTCGGGCTGCCTGTTTCAAATGCCGTTCGCATGCTGGACTGTCACGCGTTGCACGGCCAGACGCAGGGCGAATGGCAGGCAATTTAAAGGCAACAGCATGCAAATTCCCATTTTAGTACATTTTTCGCACACAATTATGTGCATTTTCTGATTTCTGCTCTTTGTCCGACGCGCTTTGTAAAATTGTTGCATCCGCATCCAAAGTGACATCCACCGCTTTTGCCATTGGTGAGCTCAGTTGCGACGGCGACGTTGGCAGCACAATGCGCGCTGAATGCCAAGTGGGAATATTTCATTTTAGCCGGTGGCAGTTCTCGCTGTGCCGCTGGTTAGAACTCATATGAGAGTTGGTAAGTGGCGTAGTTGCGACAATTTGCATCGACACAAATCGCATCGGAAAAATCAAAATGAACTAGAAATAATGCATTTTATAAGCTATATAAATTTTTATAAACTTCCCTCTCAGCTACCTGCGACCCACGAA
Organism: Anastrepha ludens; assembly: GCF_028408465.1. NCBI lineage: Eukaryota > Metazoa > Arthropoda > Insecta > Diptera > Tephritidae > Anastrepha > Anastrepha ludens. Next base: position 1,688,260 of record NC_071499.1, on the reverse strand, counting down.
GTTCCTTCTAAATGGCATTTGTTCATTGCACTACAAACCGCTCACGCATTCATTGACGTGGGTTTGAATTTCCGAATAACTGTATTTCACATATGCTCCGATCACCTTGTCTGAGAGCCACACTACTTGCAACGCTTAGTGTCGACGTAATTGCACTATTCGCACCGCAAATTGCAAAACGAATTTATTTAACAACAAAAGTGGGAGGGAAGGTGGCGCAACTCTGTGTGACGGTGCCCTGACACCACTTCAATCGTCTCACTCGATTAGGTTGCATGTCCATATGTTTGGTTACAGTGGTGGCCCAAGAAATAGATATGATTCACATTCTCATTATTCTAATTTGCAAGACAAGCCGACGCGTTGGAGAAAAATATCAGTTTTCAAAGCTACTCTTACAAATAAAAAAAAAACAAGAACTGCTTCTTGAGACAGCGCTCTGCCCGGCGTATAGCTGTGATTTCTAGTAGTCCTTGATCTATGAATACCTTATAATTTACTCAGCATTGTGATGGAAAATACTCAATCGCGCTGATGTGCAAGGCTTAAGTCTACTTCAGCAGCTTTTAAATTCACTGCGAACAAGCCTACGTTCTGAGGAAGCATACGGCTAACGTTGACCCTTGTGATAATATATACATTTACAGTCGGAGGCTATTAAGAATGTATCATAAAATAAAAAAAAAATATCCAAAATTAATTCAATAAAACAGTGCAATCACCTCTCGATTTTAAAATAAACTTTAAATCTTTATAGACAATCATTTCTGTAATGGTGTAAATTAATACGGGAAAATGTTGAGTTCATGGAGTCCGAAGGTTCCTGATGCGGCAGAAATACAACACAAATACAGAAAATACCTGGTCCGCTATAACGAAGCGCATTGTCCCCTTTTCTCGTTAATCAAGGTATACGGCAAAGTTGCTTGCTGAGTCCTACCCCTTTCTCTTGCATCTTAATGACCTGAGTGACAGTTTACAATTCGGTATTAAGGGGTTACATGGGTTTCGTTGGTTCAAAAAATCGATTTATTTTTTTTTGGCTTATTAATTTCTACAACATCTCAAGAATATTATCCTAAATTTTCAAGTCGATTCGAATAATAAATGCGGAGATACAGCCTTTGGAATGTGTGCGCTCCAAGACACTTTTATTGTTACTCAAAACTTTAAACACGTTTTTCTCGGAACCGTGTTTTCAAAGTCGGTTGTCAAATGTTCTCGAAAACTACTCAACCGATTTTGATGAAATTTTACACAAGTGTTCGAGATACAATTTACTCGTGCTTGAACGAAGGACTTTGTTTTTTTTTTTCAATTACAACTATTTAAAAAAAAAAAACAAAAGGTCAAGCAAATTTGACCGAAATTTTCATTTTTTTGCAAAAATGTCTGCCAAAATTCCAATTTTTACTTTTTTTCTTTCCTTCGTTCAAGCACGAGTTTATGGTCTTAACTAAAGTACTTATTTTTGTTTTTTCATTTTGGATGAGCCTGTCAGGAGTTATGCTGACAACGCGGACGCACCTTTTTTTCGAGGGGTCACCGGAAATGACGTTACCATGGAGGAGTTTTAATTTTTTTTTTTAAATTTCAGAAATTATTCTTTAAATATGTATCTATAAGACAGAAAAGAGTTTGAATTAAATAAATAATTTTTTACATAGGAAAAAAAAAAATAATGAAAATAGGCCTTTTTTTACCCGACGAAACCCATGTAACCCCTTAAAGTGGTTGATACTGCGAGGCACTGCTCTACGCTGACGATGTTGGTTTGCTTTTTCAAACCTCAAAAGTTTGCAAAATATTCAATGGGTTAGGCCAGACCTTAGAGGTCCGTTGTGATACCACGCTGCGACACGGGAACCTCGTCTATTTTTCTTCGTGAAAATTGGTGCAATCTCCATGCCGGACAGTTCCGTAGGAAAATTTTTTACCTAGAAAACCTGCTCTGAGCTAAGGCTGGAGAATTGCAAATGAAGTGCTCAACTGTTCCTTCCTTTTCCTCAACTTCTACAATATTCGTGAGAGAAAACTCCTAGTCTCAGGGAATGCCCTCCGAATAGCCAATGAGCGGTTATACAAGCCACGACCTTCGTGATATCCTCTCTTGAAAGGTTAAGTAGTTCCTTTGCCTTTTTCTTATTGAAAATAGTCCTTACTGACTTCAAAAACTCTAGTCGGACTTAATATTTGTTCAAGTTATCAGGTTTCTGCATTACTTAAGTCTAATCAGACTATTTTAAAGTGGGGGACTCGCCAGACAACTAGCTCATAAAGCCTTCTACCATTTACTAAATCGCAGTGAGTTCAGATTTCTACCCCAAATTTAGCACAGATACTTTTGATAAGTCTTGAGGGATTTTAAACATTTTCGGGCGCTTCTCTCTCAAGGGACCTCTAAGAGTCGTTCGATTGGATCTACATTTGGTAAAACTTCAAACATTGTTTTCAAGAAAAATTTTAAGTAAACAGTGTTTACTTATACATTTTTTAAATGCTTTTTTCCTTCATTTTATTACACTTTTTACAATTTTGTTCATAATGTTACTTAATTTTGCATAAAAATGGCAATAGATTTTCTTTTTCGAAAAAAAATTATTTTTCTGACTGCTCGCGCAAAAACAGATTACGGAAGAAATGAGATCTCTATAAATAAATATTGCAAATAAATTACCAGAATTCAAATTTTTTTCTGGGATTATCAATAGCATAAGGAAAGAAATTGAAAAACCAAAAAACAAAAATTATTTAAAAATAATAATGAAAACTAGTCTTGTCCGAGAAAAATTGGAAAATTGTGATTCAGGCCTCCGTAGGAGTTAGTTTTTGAGCTACATTTATTTGCACATCGGTATCGAGTAGTGCTGCGCCCGGGTTGTCCGTGCGGTCGACTGCTACATGCATCTGTTTGTCCCCGCCGCCCGCACTGCCATGTGGTAAATAAGTAATTGTGTGTGACCAAATTAAGTTCATTCGAATTCACGTTGTCAAGTGGGGAAACAAATGGCAGTCATTAGAACGGGTGCAGCCATTAGAATCTAAGACAGAGTCGAATCGAGCGCCACTTGTGTTGCAGGGAGAGCAAAGAACTGTGTGAAAAGTATTATGTTGGTCGCAGTGATGAACCGAGAATTGGAAGGGCTTCATGCTGCGGTGACAGTTTGTGTTTTTCGATGTAAACTGAACTGCAGTTGGGAAGCAACGGGTGGCTTTATGTGAACGAATTAAAGGAAGTGTTAATTTACATGAAACACAGCTATGCATAGGAGAAACAGTACGCAATTTAACTGTAGTTTAGTATGTGTGTACGTGCGTGCATACGTTGCCATTGCTGATTTAAAAAGAATAAAAAATATATTTTTCAAATGAATTTTTCATTTCTGCATTTGGCGTCTAATCTACATCTTAAAATCTTAATTAAATATTTCGAAGCAGATTTTGGACATTTTCAATAATTGGCAAGCCAGCAAAGCTAGTGGATTTTCAAGGAAATCCCATTTGATTTTGGGCAAGCAAAGCAGGTGTGGTCACATGTTAATTATAAATGTTGCATACAACCGTCTTCAGCTGTCCGCAGTTATAAATTTCATAAGTCGTCGCAAATCCCCGCAGCTACCACAAAACCTCAAAGAGAATTTTGCTCCGTGGCAGGGGCAGGGGCAGTGGTGGTAGGATAAATTGTAATCCAAAGCGTAACCCAAAGGATAATAGAGAGACAATAAATGCTTTTGTCATTTTGTTTATTGTTCTTTTGTTAGGTTGCGGGCTGCTCCCAGTTGTAGCTCGTGATGAACCCCACTCCCGCATACTCCCAAGCATCCCAAATGCATGGGCATGTGTGTATGAATGTTATTTTGTATGTACGACAGGGTGTCTAATGCCTGTTTGCCTCGCTGCTTGGGTAAACAAAAACTTGCACATATTTGTGAGATTCTTTAATTAATAACTGAGCAAATAACCATCAAATGATTAAGACGCAGTACCCACATATCCCCCGCACACCGGCCCCAACGTGCATGCGAATGTATAAGCATGTGAGGGCGCATAAATGTCACTAAATGCCAGCGAAAGTGTGGCGGGGACTACGGGGTGTTCTGTGGTGACAATGAAGTCTTGAGAAAAAGTTGATGAGTTTAATTATTTCACTGCCAACTTTGTATGGTATTTCTGTTTGCCAGGCAGTCGGTTAGTATACTTGTTTGCTTTCAGTGAACCCTCCAACCCTCTGTCCCTATACACGTTGATGCGCGCGTGTGTGTGTGGAGGCATTCACAAAATAATGAGGGCCAGTTGAATGAGATGCCAAACAAGTGGTAGAAGAAACTTTGTTCGCTGTTGATTTTCTTTTAGCCGCCAGCAGGCAATAATGAGCTTTTTCACACACTCACGTTTGCACGCCCACACAAACACTGGCAGCTACATCGTGCGGTTCACTCCTTTCACCTTCCACTCGGCTTGCTTGGGACGTGCAGAGCAGCCATGGTAAAGTAAACATGATTCGTACATTTTCGCCATTAGGAAAGCGGAGGAGTTTAAGTGCCGTCTTGTATGTGAGTGTGTGTGTGCATCGGGAACCGTGCGACTGTGTGGGTGACTGGGGTCATTATCGGGTCATTGGTTGGCGGGTGCGCACCATAGCTAACGGTGGTATGTGGCATGAATTAGTGATTTTCCGATCGTTTCGCATTTTTGTGGGTTCATTTTTCTGTTATTGCAGCCCAAATGACGCAGCAAATATGAAGTTGTCACCATACGGTCGGGTTACCCCATGAATGGATGTTTTGTGCTCGGCTCTATAAGCTTAATATTAAGTTTGGCTGTATGAAAAGTAGTTGACAGTTTTCTTGGTACGCCATAATTGAAATAAATAATTTTCGTAGACATTAACAGAAACCTATTCATGCTGGAATGTGTCAACAAATACCAACATACCTAATATGAGAATGCAATTTGTAACAGTTTTGGAATTTCGAAACTATTTAGCACATACATACATACGTACATGTGGGAATAGCCGTACAGTTTATTTGTTACATTAGCAATGCAAACGAGGGAGTCGCAAGGCTTCAAAAAATCTCCAAAAAAATTTTAATATTATAATTTTCACGTTTCTAAGAAAATACATAGATTATACTGTGCGTCACATTTCCATTACATGAACTCTTCTCAACTCCAGCTGGTATTAAACATACGGCAACACCTTTCTTGAAACCAAATGATCAGAATTAATATATTAAAAATCTTCAATTGAGTAAAATAAGGAGAGTAGGCTTTATTTTTCTGGATGATGAGGCAGTGAAGATAAAGAATAACTTAGAATAATGAATATAAATGAGTGCAGAAGACATATCCTCTGGATCTTGGTTTTGCTAATAATAGTCGAGGTACTGTTATTTCATATATTTAAGCTTTAAACACCGCTATATTCATATATAACATAACGGGTGATTTTTTAGCTTTTATCATTTTAAACAGTTGGTTTAAACAGCTGACGCACGTTTCGTGTTTTGTTTCACTGTCAAACATCTTCAGTTTGGTCTATAATTTAACCATGAATCGTCTTACAAACGAGCAACTGTTGCAAATCATTGAGTTTTATTGTAAAAATGCGTGTTCTGTTAAGAAAGTTTATCGCGCGCTTCTTCCATTTTATGGTCAGTTTAATCGACCCACTGAAGCGGCTATTCGAGCTATTGTGACTAAATTTAGAACCAAATTTACAAGGGCTCTTGGAAGTTGGCCAAAGATCCACTTTTTTATCGAAAAATTGTGTTCAGCGACGAAGCTCTTTTTTGGGTCAATGGGTACGTAAATAAGCAGAATTGTCGATTTTGGAGTGAAGCCAGAAAAATTGCAAGAGCTACCAATGTATCCAGAAAACGTCACAGTTTGGTGCGGTTTATGGGCTGGAGGTATCATTGGACCGTACTTCTTCAAAGATGCTGTGAATCGTGACGTAACTGTAAATGGTGAGCGCTACCATGAAATGACGTCCACCTTTTTTTTGCTCAAAATGCAAGAGCTTGACTTGCAGACATGTGGTTTTAGCAAGACGGTGCCACATGCCACACAGCACGCGTAACAATGGACTTGTTGAGAGGCGAGTTCGGTGAACATTTTATTTCACGCTCGGGACCTGTCAATTGGCCACCCAGAACGTGCGATATAACGCCTTTAGCTTATTTTTTGTGGGGCTATGTTAAAGCTCATGTCTACTCAGACAAGCCTGCATCAATTAACGTATTGCAATTATCGTATTGGAAGACAACATTAAAGCATTTGTATGTGAGATATCGGCCGAAACATTGGAAAGAGTATCCAAAATTGGACTAAGCGGATGGACCATTTGAAGCGCAGTGCGGTCAACATTTGTATGAAATAATATTCAAACATTAAGTTATATGGACTGTACTATCGATTTAAATAAAAATTTAATGCATTTTTCTGAATTTTACGTGTGTCTTTTTGAAATACTTTCCTATAGCTCTTAAAAAATCACTCTTTACTTATATATATACTCGTATGTATCAGGTCAGTCCATAAGTTCGTTCGTATTTTACCCATAATTTCACTTTTGTACGATTTTCGTATACAAAGAATTATTCGCGGAATATAGCGGTACTATTTGTATTTTCTTTGATATATTGTGCATTCAACAAGTGATTTTAATCGCGAATAGAAGCACGTGTTGTTAAAAAATAAAATGGAATCTTCGAACGCGTATAAGAGGCATATTTTGTATTTTTTTTATAAAAGAGGTAAAAATGCAACAACTGCTGCTACAGAAATTAACACTGTTCACGAAGAGGATACCGTGAGTGTAAGGACTGCGCAAGAAGATTCTCCTGTTTTTGGTATTTGGTGGGATATGGCCGGTATTGTTTATTATGAACTTCTGGAACCAAACCAGACGATAACTGCTGATTATTATTCCCATCAGCTATAAAACCTGAATGAGGCACTTAACAAAAATCGACCGTCTTTAGTGAATAGATGCAAAGGTTTGTTTCACCACGACAACGCAAGGCCTCCTACCCCAAGGCAAACATTAGGCAAGCTGAACGAGTTCGGATTGGAGCTAGTGCCGCATCCACCATACCCTGTGGATATTGCACCTTGTGATTATCACCTTTTCCGTGGACTTCAATTCCATATGAGTAGCAAGAACTACTCCTCAAAAGAAGCTATAAAAAGGGATATGGAAGCGTATTTTGAGCAGGGAGCTAGAAATTTGCCTAAACGTTGGGAAGACATTGTAAATAATGAAGGAAAATATATTATGGATTAATAAATACTTTAAACATCTTTTTTAATAATTTTAAAAGAACCTTTAAAAAACGCCGAACTTATGGGCTGACCTGATGTATACAGTTTGTCAAGGAAGTGTTTTGTGTCTAGTACTCGTAATCTAGCGGAATTCAGACATATTCCTCAAGAAAATTTGTATTTTTCCATGCTTTTTTTCAATTTGCAGTTTTATTTTACTAATATAAAAAATTCATAAGAAATAAAGAGAATAAAAAAATGAAAAATAACACAAAAAGCAAAAGCAACAAAACAGTTCAAACAAAGTTGTCAAGAAATTATTTTTACATTTGCAGGTAAATGCTTGAAGTTATATGTTTTTAAAACCGAAAGGTGAATCAGTACTTTGTATGACTACCCCGAATATCTATGACACCCTGTAGTCTGAGCATATGAGCTTTGTGTTTTAGATCGTTGCCTGGTATAATTTAAACTGAGGCCTGTTGTCAACAACGAAGTAAAATTTTGTTGCACTGCTTATCAATAGGCATTGCAGGATATTCAGTTATTCTCGTGCAAAATTTGGTGGACTGTGGCTCACTATCAAAATTTCTTCTCAAAATCTGTGGGTTTGCGCCTACTTTTCTCAGCAAAATACGTCCGGCGCGGTCAAATGTTTTCCGTGGCCTTCCGTTTGCAGATTTTGGCCTCAGCCCATTTTCATTTTTTCCGATTTATTAAGTCATGAATAGTTTGTATAATTATAATATATCGACCGAATCACCTCAAACAATGGCTGTTTTTTTATAATTTACGTACAATTTGATATTTTGATCAACAAATCACACTCACTACTATTTTGTGACTCATTGATGGCTAACGCGTGTGCAACAACTCAATGACATAACGGTATATCAAATCATCTTGGCAAACGATTTCGAAAATAGATATGTAAAAGCACTTTCTTGCCAGCATTCGTGCGCTCTTCCTGATGATTTATGTTAAAGTAACTTTACCCAGTAATTACTTTCGCATTCTGTATTTGAAATACATTGGGCTCGTCTAGTCAAAAATCCCACCTTTCGCATGGCTTCCCCTACAAAAATACTCTGTGATGTCCTGTCAGGTATGTCAGAATGCAATCCATACCATACTGGTTTTGGACATACCGATACAAACTCCATTTTGAAAGCGAACTTTTTTCTACGAATTTTACTCAACTTTTCTAAAGTTAGCAACCCAATGCCTAGGTAAGGGATCGGCGGATCGGCTTACCTGGCAAACCTTTTATTATTGAGTCATGGGAGCTAAATATTTCTGGTAGTAGTTTTCACTTGTTTTAACTTACAAAAGATAAAAATCTTCTAAAAAGAACTGAAAACATTTGAATTAAGCGCTTTAAATTGATAACTGGCAATGCACTTTGTAAAGAATTGGGAACAAAAAAATAGTCTGAATAATGTGCCAGCCTAATAAACATCCCTAATCCAATCCTGTGAATCCACATTATTACAGTTACATATTGGAGCTACCAAAAGCACTTTAAATTACATAGATTTGGAAAAAACACAAAGTATCAACACAATATTAAACATTAATGAGTGTTTATATTTATTGCGGCTTTAAATTTGTGACACGTTGCAAAATTAACAAAAATTTTATGCATGAACGCACAAGCTAATGCAACGCTGGTCTCGATTTATCACCGCTCTCCACCAAATTTATGTTTGCTCATCTAAATGCCGATTATGTGTTCTATATTAGCACTGCATTACCGTTGCCACATTGCTGAAACCGCCAGTGAATACTTTTTGACCGCGCGCGCGTACAGCTCTCTTCCTCTGGCAGACCAGACGGGGCGATGCACAGTGGAGCTGCAATCTTCTATGGTGAATACAGAATAAATGAATCTACGAAAAGTTTAAAATCTTAAAACAATATGGAAAAAATTCTCATATTTTCTCACAGAAAATACAAGAAATCGCGGTCATATGAGTATCGATGGAAGAGTTTTTAGCATGGAAGGATATCTTACCTAATAGTTCTGTTTACAAGATTTGGCTCAGTTTTATAATTAACAAACATTTTTCAAATAATTCAAACAATCATTATTCAAACTGGAGAATGTCGTACATGACAATAAAAGACAATCAAAACTTTGGAAAAAATTACTGGTGAGCAGTTGAAGTGATGAATCAGATCGATCGCGGTAGGTAGGTAGGTGAAATGGTTGAAGTACCAGACTAGCACTCCCCAAGTAGCACTAAAGCGCCGAATTTATGTTGGAGCACTGCCACAGACTCTCGAAGAAGGGAACATCCAGTGATCTTAATCGTCTAGCTGGCAAGCCCGGACATTTACGGAGAAAATGCTCAACAGTCTACTTCTCTGAAAGGTCCCCACAGCTTTTGCACTGGGGTTCAAATGATAAACCCAGGTTTTCTGTATGAGTGTCGATTGGAAATGGAGCTCCTGATCTGCTTCTGCTTTCTGAACCATAAAACTTGAAGTTCCCCTTTAACGACCTATTTACTGTTTCAAATATTAGCTGTTTTAAATATTATGTGGCTTTTCCTCCTTAAATCGTATCATAACGGTGATTTACTTTTGTTCTATATTATGTAAATCACGATAATGAATTCTGCAAGGTGAGGTGCCACAACGCAGCGTCCAATCCTATACCTAATTTTTAACCCGTTCACGCCGGCGCTGTTATTCATGGTCTTCGCCCACAGACGGCAATGTTTACATTTTTTCGCTCTATCGGGAGCGATTGCAGGTCATAAAACGAAATTTTTTCGTAAGGGTAGTCGTTTATGGCATCTCATCTCATAGGTACTGTCTAATAAAGTACCATTGGTGGTACGCGCTGTCAGATGACGCAATCTTGTGGGCGCCACCGGTGGTACACGCCGCCCCATGAAGCAATCTTGTGCGGGCCACCGGTGGTACGCGCCGGCGTGAACGTGTTAAACACGACTTGCCAACCACAAATGCTGTTCTAACCGGTACTTTTGCCGATGACACTGCTTATTACGACGAGTGCAGCAGATCCCACAGAAACCTAAGCACTCATTTGGATAAATGGCTTACATGGAAAATTCATATCTGTGCAAAAATGAAAACCCTAGGATTAATATTTCGAATCAAGTATTGGCTGTTGAGTGGAGCTCAGTGGACAGTGGCTTTTTGAAATACCGGACAGCCGTGTAATATAAATCATTGTCTCTTAAGATAACATCGAAACATCAGAAAATTCTTTCCGATGATTCTCCATGCGCTCCGTAGTACGTGACGAATTTTATAAATTCAACGGGACTTAAAAATTCCTTTTATAAAGGAGGAAATACAAATTTTAATCATTAAATACCGAAATCGTCTCAATCACATCCAAATGAACTGGTCTTTTTAAGGTCAGCCACTAAAACAAGCTTGAATTCATACACTATGTGTACATGCATTTTTATCGCCTCATAGTTAATTTTGGTTTTTTGAATTTCCGGACTGCCTTGTAATATAAATCATTGGATTCGAAGATAGCAACGAATCAACTGAAATTTCTTGCCGATGATTCTTCATATAACAAAGAAGGGATCTTTTAACTATGGTACATACAAATATCTGGAATCCGGAGTACCTATTCCTCACATTCTCTTAGAATTGAAAGAGTTCTGCCCATGTTTGTACGTTTTGCTCCTCAACCACTTCACTTTCATGGCCAATTCCAGCCTAAGTGTAAGCTAATCAATGTTTTATAACTTGAGGTTAAACGACCCGTTCAAAGTTTAATGTTTATATTCGATATAATATCCAGGACCATTGACTGTTCACATCTACTCGGCCAATTGAATTCTAATGTTCCTAAGAGAGTACTTCGCCCTCAGAATCTATTTTATGTGGAAGTTCTCAGATCTAATTTCCTCAATTTCGCACCTCTTGCAAGAGGACTTGAAGAGTTTAATCGGTCCTGATCTTAATTTTGCGATGCCAAGCTGTTTGTTTTAGTCACGCATTGAGTCTAATTATTTATCAAATTAAGCAACTATTTAATTTAGGACTTTAGGTATTGTTAAGTAATCTTGTAAAACTATACTTAAAACCAAAAAAAAACTTAAATTTAAGTAATAAACGGCCTCTAAAATGGAACGAAATTCGCATTATATATAATCATATATTGCAAGGAAAAGGTTAAATACTGACTAGATTTGGTTTATATAATATGCAATTTTTAGACTAGGGACAGAAATTCAATTTCATGTCTTCAAAATGGTAGTAGATCCATTTATACTTGAAGAGTGTCTTGAAGCATTAGAAATTTACTCCTAAAATGGGCACTAAGTGAATATGGCTTCTATTGACGAGTGTGTGACGACAGCCCGCTGAAGACCAAGGAAACCCAACAACCGCCGAACCAATTTGAAAATAACTCTTATTAGGTTCTAGTAAGTTTAGAGTAAGTTACTGTAGTTTTGGCACTTGGAAAACCCACGCGTAGATGCTTGAATAAATGAACGACTCTCCAAGGAGTTTTGTGCACCGATGGCGTTAACTGCTGGTTAATTTTTCTACAGAACTGAAGGCAACAAGAATGTTACAATTAGCGAAGACTGCCTTAGAGGGATGCAGCACATTGAAAAATTGGTTGTGATCTATGCCAGGTCTCAGAACGATGTCAGTACGTGCATATATTTCACTTAGATGCTGTTAAGCTCGATGCAGCCAGTTAAATGCAATATTGTTTGCGATATTGATGGAAAGAGGTCGACCAATTGGAGTTGATTCACAAATAGAGAGTCCAAAAGTTGTATGCTACCTCCGAATGGAACGCCAATTTCTTGGGTTGTCCATTTTATTACCCAGTTTGGCCTTTCCTTACTGATTTGTCTTGGCACAAGTAATCTTAAACAATCTTCGTTAAAATATTTCGTAACTTCATATTTTCATATTTGCTATTTTTGGGCGCCCCTTTCACACTGTACGGCGGGAGCCGGCAGGAGGGAGGGCAGAGCTTGGAATAGAAAAAATTTAATTAAATTAAAACCAGCAACACCAAACCGCAGAAAGCCACAGATACCCGAAGGACAGCGCGCTTGGCTGATGGACTGGTGGCCTGATGGCATCAGCAAGTGGCAGGTGAGCGTGAATTATGCTGAATCTGCTTTATGGCCCCCGCTCGTCCCCACGTCACTTATTTTATATACGTTTTGCGCAGGCGATCGGGGGGCCCAAATGTCTAAAATTGTAATTTCATATATATATTTGCATACTCGGCAAAAACATTCTCTGAAAATTGTAAACATGGCTGCCCGTGTGTGTGGGTGCATGCAACTCTATGTATTTATGTTGCATATGCGTATGCAAGTGTGTTCGTGTATGTGTGGCTTGTTTGTGGTGTGAATATGCAAATTATGCAATAAATTTCCAGGTAACTACTTCAGTAACTGCATTTAATTCGGAAAATGTGTGTATTTGGCAGAATTTCTGGCTGCTGTAGTTTTTGTCTGCTGTTGCCATTATCGCTGCCTGACTATGACGTTAATGGTGTTAGTGCTACGTCGCCAGCTCTCTGATGCATTTTCGATTTTGATGAACTGATTTACTTCAACATTTTGCATTTAAAACTTTGTTAATAATCGCTGAGCTGAGTACCAAAATCGCAGCAATGTCCGTGAATGCGAACACACACCTGCACATGCCACGAGTATAAACATGTGCATGTGTGTGTGCAAATGTTTGAGTGAACGCAATGAGGTGCATGGTGGTGTAGGGCGAGGTGGGGCTACTAATTGAAATGCACCTAACACGTTGATGGATGTGAAAGCGAATGCGAGCGCGCGGCTTTGAGCACTCGGTAGGCCAGTAGGCTGTATAATTGCGCTGGTTGCTGATGGCTGCACTAGTTGCATGAACGCTTCATTGGCAACCGCACAATAAACAATTAATTGCAAATTACAGCCAGCAACCGAATGGTGAAAATAATAATAAAAGCAAACGAGTGCGTGTGCGATGGGTCTGCTTTTCATTTTTTGCGGCAATTAACCCTCTGAGGAGCAAAATATTTCATATGTTTTAAACATTAGCAGCATCATCAACAAGTGAATGGGTTTTGATTAACTGGGTTTTTAAGTTAAGCGAAGTCCGCCGAAGAAGAGAAGTGAAAATATTTTTGGGGAGAGATTTGTTGTGAGGCTATTCAAGCGATCACCACCTAGTCTATTTTGTGGAAAGAAAAAATCTAGTAACTCTTACACCCAATTCGAATTCTGAGCAAATTTGTTACCTGAACATTTAGATTTTATCATTCGCAGTATTTAGTGACTAAAGGGGCGAACGCAAAAAATGTATGTCCTTTCCATTTAATCAGTTCCACGAAATATGCATTTCGTAATGCGAATGCTGCTATTTTTTAAATTGCTCGCTCCCACTGATGTCGGTCGTTTCGTCGGAATTAGCTCCAGCAGTTGCCAAATGCTGGTCGAGAGCAGTACCGCCACTTCTTGAAGCAAAGCGTAGAAGTGCCCTTAAATTGTCATCGTTCTCTTCTGCAAAATTTATCGATAACTGATCTTGATCCTGAGTGCTTGGCGTCCACCGAATAAAACTGAGCGAGTTATAGAGATACGACCCGAATAAATTTCGCTCGCGATATGGTCTTGCTTGTTTTCAAATATCAATTTCGAAGTCTGCACATCTTCAAACGCTTCCATGCGGTACTTCTTCGTTGCATGACTTCCAAACTTCCCTGGAGATTTTTTTCCAATAGATGGAGATTGAACTGACATGTTTGCGCTTAATGTCGCCCTTTGTCAATTTTCTTTTGCACAAATAAAACTTGGAGTCGCCAATACACCCTCTTCACAAGCCAAATATGCGAATTGAAATGTCAAATTACATTTGGTCGAAGGCGGAGTTTTGAAAGTATAACCGTGAGAAATACAAAACATGATTTGCGAAACGCCGACGGCTGTGAAATCACCGGCAATTGAAAATGTTTTCTAAAACTCAGAGAGGCGACCATTAGTCGGTCTTAATCAAACTACGTTTTATCGCTAGTAGCCATGCATGATAGTGGAATTCTAATACGATTTTTCTCTATCTCATTATTACATAATGGGTAGCTCCATTACTCGTTACGTTTATGTGCTTACTCTGAAATCACAGGCACTATGGCCCTCAGCGTCGGGGTGTCTTAATTTTTCCCCTACTCACCAGGTCAGTGTTTAAATACCACTGTAGTTTGCGCAAGATCGCCGTTCAGAGACAGTATTTTTCGGTCAAAAGAACAAAAATCGTTATTTTTACCAATACACTGGCACGTAACTCAGTAGTGCGATTTAACACAGGTACTTTGAAAATACACCTTTGCTCCCAAACATACAAAAAGTTTTATATTAACTTCGCGTTCACATTGAATCTCAAATTGATACTGAATATTGCTGTGGGAAGGGAGTTCCATCATAAAAACATGCCTATAACCTTCATTGGGTGAAAATATGAATGTATAAAAATTTTTACGTCATTTGGTGTTGTCGTTTCGTAGTGATGCGCGGACAACGTAAAGACATTCACCTTTATGGTATAGATTTCTAGGCGAACTCTAATAGAATGCTATGTGAATTATTGTTTAAAATTGTTGCCGAAATAGCAAATATTATTAAAGCCTTCAGACTATTGCGTAGTAGAAAACAGTTTTAGAGCAAAGTTCTCCTAACTTCAGATGTTCTGTTCAGAAGTTCAGCTGTCGGGCGATGAAATGTTGTCCCCTACTGCTGGCTAGTTAGTATTTCGATGAAGATTTCTTCTGTAACACTTGAACATTAGCAACATAAGTACAGTTTAAATAGTAAAGTAGCAGTAATTGTAAATAGTTATTTAATTGTGGAATACATAAAGGGAAAACGTTCACAGAATTCAAGAAGGGACAGATTTTCAGACTGTGATGTGCCACTCTGTATAAAAATATATGAAAAAATTAGAGACTGCTGGACGAAATAGAAAGAGCGCAGCTCGATGCAGAGTTGATAAAAAATTCCAAGCATTGCATGCATTTAAGTGTATTGGAAAATATATGAAGGGCATTAAAACGTAATCCAAACAGAGAAAGTACTAGAAAGACTCCAGAGCGTCGTGCGTTACCTCGTCTCAAGACTGCCCGAAGGGATTTTCCCCAACGATATCCTTTAATTAATTGAGTTTAATCAAAGTAAATCAATTTCATAAAAAAATGAAGCTGCGTTCATGTTTTCAGAGAAGAAATAATTTAGGCTTATTAGCTCGCACGCCATAAACTGGCACTACTCTCAGGGCATCGGAAGAGCACCGCTATATTCTTAGAAATACAATTTCAGCTTGGATCTACAATTCCGTTCGAAGAGAATGATCGGCCTTGACAATATATTTTCCTTTCCTGTAATCCAACCATAGCATTTGAGATGCAAAAAAATACAATAAATTAAAATAAAAAAGCATGAAAAATTTAAAAACGTGCCGCTCATTCACTGAACCTCCACTTTAGCGCATTTATCATAAAGGGTTTTCCAATAACATGTGGATGTGAATAGCCCGTTATTTCGGTAGCTGTCATTTTTCAAGCTGTAATTTTTTGATATTTGACAAGTAGAAACTAAGCCATTAATAAAAATGGAACGATGCACGCTCAAACAACGCAGTGAAATCAATAAAATTCACTATAAAAAATGGTGAAAATTTGGCACAGATGGTTTGGCATGGGTCATCGTGAAGCGCTTTGTCGGACCGCAATGCAGAAATTGGTGACAAAATTCGAGCTGTTGGGACAAGTTAGTGATGTGAAGAATAAAACCCGTGCACGTCGCTCAAGAACAGCCGGAAATCGAAAATATTGCTGTTGTAACCGAAAGCGTTGAAGAAAACCCAGGTTTGTCCATTCCTCGTCGTTCTTTGGAATTAGGCATTCCACAAACGTCATTACACCGTATTTTGCATAAAGAGTTGGGCCTTAAGGCTTATAAGGTCCAGTTCACACAAGAACTCAAGCCGGCCGATCATCAGCAACGTCGTGTCTTTGCTGATTGGGTCGTTGAAATGCATGAAAATGATCCGGAATTCCATCGAAAAATCATCTTGAGTGATGAGGCCCATTTCTACCTCGGTGGCTTCGTCAACAAGCAAAATTGTCGGGTCTGGAGCTGAGTAAATCCAAGAGTTATTGTTGAAAAGCCTCTCTATCCTCAACGTGTGACTGTTTGGCGGAGTCATTGGGCCTTACTTTTTCGAAAATGAAGCTGGAGCAGCAGTTACGATGAACGGATTGCGCTATTGAGAGATGATTATCAATTTTTTATGGCCGGAATTGGATGGTATTGATCTGGACAACGTTTATTTTCAACAAGACGGCGCTACGTGCCACACAAGCAATGAAACCATTGATTGAATATCAAAATAACACCTCTTATTGGAAAACCCTTTATTTCAACAAAAGCGTAAACAATATTCTTTCTCTATTATCGACCTAACATCAGTCTTTAATGGTTCCTGCAAAACATTCCCTAAGAGTGTCGATTTATTGATGAGCTGAGTAAAAAGTCGTATTTTGAATATCAAGTCATAAAGTCTGTGATCGGTTTATCAGATCTGCAGCTGTTGCAGTGCGATTTAAAAATACACTAACTGATGGCCCACCCTTTACGTCCATACTATATTGTCTTTACATGGGACTGCATTCCTGTTAATTTGTGAATGAGTGTGTTTAAGTTAAAAAAAAGGAATAAATAAAATACAAAATAAAACATAAAAAAAAAACCCAAAGCAACAACTAAATAGGAAAGTCGAAAATAAGTCGACACATTTGCCCCGGCGATTGGCGCAAAGGTTGCGACCGCAGAGGCAAGTCGACATGGCGAATTGTGGCGTCACGCGGACATGTCGAAAAATGCAAATTTCGAATTGTTATCGTCCGCTGGCAAAATGACAACACCGATAGCGAATATAAACGCATTTGCAACGGCGGCTGAAGAGCGGAACAATGCTCATTTGTGGCCTCTGGGGATCAAAGTGCATGCCAGGGACACAGATATGAACGTTCGCACTTACCCATGCACATTTGCGGCATTTGGTGGCACGCTGATTGAGTGATGATGGCACATCAGCAATCGGCAGTGTGCTGCGTTGCGCTGCGTTCCGTGGCACGGCGCGGAGTTGCAGCCCAACACAATGGCCAGCGGCGCCATTATCAGGCGGCAGCCGCAGCAGCTTTCCGATGATGCGAGCACTTGAAAATTTCAATGTGCACCCAGCAACGCACAATACAGTGGCATTTTATAAAATATGGCAAAAGTGGCAGCGACAAAGTACAATAACAACTTCCATGGTGCACATCGCTGCTAACGTTGATTTGACGAAATAGCCAAACTAATCGCTAAATTTGCATTTTTGCCCACCTCATCCGCAAGCATATGTGGCATCCACATGATAGCAAGCATGTGCGCACACACCCCCGCTCACATGGTGTTGGCTGCGTGTGTGCCCGTGTGTGTGTAACTACTTAGAATAGGGAACGTGAGCGTTGAACCAAATATAAATTTTAATTTAAATGCAAATTTTCAACTCATTTTCGACATATTACTGCTATTGCGCCCTCCCATCGTCCCTGCCGCTACCATCAACCGCTAACTGCCAACCACAAGTCAGCAGTCGTCAACCATCAAGCGCCATGAGTCAACCGTCCGCCTGCTCCCTGCCTGCCTTGCCTGCCCCCCTATCCATATTCTTTACTCATGCACACATGACCGTACGTTGAATAGCTGTTGCTGTTGCTGCTGTAATATTGTTTTTTGTTGTTTTTGTTTGTTATTCATATGGTGTTGCTATATTACAGGTTGTTGTAGTTGTCATCAGCTCGCTGACATGGTTGGCACACCGCACACAAATTGCTTTCAGCGGCGCGCACAGATATCGGCGCAGGAGCGCCATCTACTTCCGCTAACGGTATCGCATTTTGTGGATGATTTTTTAGCATCAGAAACGCCGCTGGCGCCCGCCCGTTAAGCGTTTGCTCATTGAATTGTGTGCGTGCTTGCTTAGTGGCGACACTGTCATTTCCGCTGCTGCAGCTGTCGTCGCACATTTCATTTGCAAACAATTCGGCGCGCAGCAAATGACTAGCGGCAGTGAATACGCAGCATAGAAATGCTGCCATAATACATAAATATGTGGGTAAATACACATACCTACGTACTAACATACACCTATGTACTAGGCGCTGTGGTTATAATAACTGCCATTCAAGCGACCGACCGATCAGTGGCGCTGCGCTGGGCTGTCAAAAATGACTGATTGCGATTGAAGCTGGAAAATATGATTTTCCATAATGATTGTGTATCGTATTTTTCGCTTCGTAAGCCGACTTTACAGTTATTTGCGCTCTATTATCGCTCTCCAGACCTCATAAGGTGCATTCGTATCGGCATTTGTTGATTTGCGTTCAGTACCCGAACCGCTTCCGCGACAGCTCTGCGTGTGCGTGGTGTTCGAGTGCAAAACTCTTGCTTGCTTTTCAATATTCATGTTTGTATGTTACTGTACAATATTTGCATTTATCATAGCCTTATCATTTGAGTTGCAGTTAGTGGCTAATCAAATCGAGATGCGTGAAAATATTTTGCATCGCTTCAAATATGTTTGTGTGTTTGAGTGATGTTATCGAATTTGTTTGATTGGTACTTTAAGCTAAAAAATGCGGTGTCGAGATTTCGAATGTCATTAGTGGATATCAGATATTCGAAAGTAACTGTTTGACTAAAAATAAAATTTCAATAAAAATAGATTAGTTTTTATTATAAATCAGGGGAAAAAATTGCGCAAAATGAGGTTTGACGTATTGTATTTGAGTTGTAGGCTCATTTCTGCAATTGACATTTATTTAAAAGAGTTCGAAATAAATTTCGCCATTCTCAATTAACCCTCACTCGTTGCATTCACCTGTGAGTTACAGGGTGTTAACTGTGGAAGTCAACAAAAAGAAAATTCGGTACATTTTACAGTTTTTCTTTGATAAAGGCGAAAATGCAAGCCAGACCGCTGAAAGTGCAAATGGTGTTTATGGTGCCGATACTGTAGCATCTAATTACGTGCTATTTTGGTTTCGTCGGTTCCGTTCGGGCATTTTTGATGTTAATAAAATTTCGATAAAGTCGAAAATGTCGATAAAATCACAGAACTAATTCGGGGCGGGTTACTGATCGTAGCATCGCCCAGGAGCTAAACATCGGCCAGTTTTAAACCAAACTAATAAATGAATTTAATTAAAACATTTACGACTACCATTCGGCAGTCCGGACTGGAAGCCCGTTGATATTCAGTTATAGGAAAAGTTTTCCCTGGTAATTTTTTTTCGCAAGCAATGGTTAGCTAACGAATGCATTTCTGCTTTGGAAAAGCTTCTCATAAAAACAACCTACTATTCGGTGTTGGCTGCAGATCCCTTCATTGACGTGCTGCGCAGAAGGGAATTGTGGTTAGCTGACTTAAGATGCTTTAGAAAATCATCACCCTTATAATGGTCAGTTTCAAAATATATCTCCGAGACCTATAAGAAAAAATTACTGTAAGATGTTTTCTTGTGGGCACAAAAGACCAGGAGGTCAAAGTGTTTGATGATTCTTTGAATGATGTTATAAAAGACTAGCGAAAACCCGCCCGTTCCGCTGGTCGTCTTTAAAAAAATCTAGATTAATTAATTAAATTAAGCCGAAAAATACTGTGTGTATTTTATAAAAACTCTCGCGCATGAAAAATAATGAAAGAAGTTTTGAATAGTAGTAGCAATTAAAAAACTTTTGATGTGATTTACTTTATTACTTTTTTTATTGTAATGCTCTTTGGTATACAATATTCTTCGTTTTTCCATGCGTTGTTGAATAAATGAACAATACCGATGGCTTACCAACTCTTGAGCATGAAACATAAAGTTGGCCATGAGAAAACATGGGTATTCTAAATCAATACCACAAATTGATAAAGTTTGGCTTTGTGACTTATTAATAGTAATCGCGAATGCAAAGCGAACAGGAAATACCGCGAATACCAACGATACCATCGGATTTGCCGTTTGAATTCAAACGTCTTCACCAGAGTATTTTCCATTCAAAATTGTTGCTTCAATGACGTTATTCATCAATCTCTTAACTGTTAATCGAGTGCCATTGCATAGTCGTGGTTGATTTATGTTTCTCAACATAATAATCGGTGCTCCTATTTTCAAGTTTAGCATGTGCATAGATGCGCTCCCCTTTACACATAAACAACAACATAAATCGTATGATACATACACTTCGTCGTGTACGAAAAAGCGGAGAAGGAGAAGAGAACTGTTCTATTCCCCTCCGCTTTAACCCAGCTATGTTTTTTTTTTTTTTTTTTTTTTTTTTTTTTTTTTTATGGAGGTGGCACAAAGCATTGAAAGCCGAAAAGTGTGGGACTTGCCTTTCGACTCACCCACTAAAAACCCACCCCAGCTCCGTTTCCCTCCCACCGCGGGACAACCGTTAGGCATGACTTCGCGGGAGGGGGAGCGGCCTATTGCCAATTCTTGAAAATTTGCGCTGTGTTGTTCAGCGACGTCAACCGTGAAGTATCACTTGACGGGAAGGGGAACGGCCTATTGCCTCTTCATTAAGATCTGCGCTGTTGTTTAGCGCGACGCAGTTTGGAGATTACTATTTTTGCCATATTACATACAGCGGACCAATGTTCTTCTGCCTCTAACATAATATCGACTAGGTTATCAGCCGAAATTGGCTTCCCCACCCTAGTGCTTAATTCCTCCCTTTCGAACACAAATCGCGGACAGACAAAGAAAACATGTTCTGCGTCTTCTACAGCTGGTGCACAATGAGAACAGTACGTCCATGTCCCGTCAGTATTTGGGTCAGATGATAGTCTAACTGTCCATGCTTACGATTAACCCATTTGGCTATTAAGGGAATCAGACGGTACGTCCAGCGTCCGTTCAGGGACGAACTCCAACTTCCCTGCCATGTACGCAAGCTACGCTCTCTTGCTTCCTTGCGTATTGTCTGTCGTTCTGAAGTAGCTTTGTTTTGGTAAACTTCAGCGTACTCTTTTGCCATTAAATTTATTGGGACTAGTCCTGCATTAACCATAATGGTGTCTTCTGATACCGTTCGAAACGCGCAGCACACTCTGAGGGCACTCAGTCGATACACTGATTTCATACAACTCACATATGAGCTGCAATTAGTTGCTTCCGCCCATGCTGGAGCTGCATACAGCAAAATCGATGAGACCACGGTATTAAGTAGTCTCCTGCGGTTTTGCCTAGGGCCTCTAGTGTTCATCATTATGCGCGTCAGTGCTGTTACTGCCTCTGCCGCTTTGCTGCTTGCGTATGATAGGTGATCTCTGAAGTTCAGCCTATGGTCGATTAATACGCCCAGGTAATTAATGAACGGTTTCGATCCTATGGTATTTTCGCCCACCATTATATTTGCCGACTCCACCTTCTTCCTGCTGCTAATGAGCACTGCTTCCGTCTTATGATCCGCAAGAGTTAGACCATTCTTGCGCAGCCATTCTTTTACCACGCCGACAGCCTGGTTGCAGGTTGCTTCTGCTTGCTGTAGTACTTTAGCTACGACCACAATCGCGATATCGTCAGCAAACCCTATAATTTTGGACCCTGTGGGTAAACTGACACGTAAGACTCCGTCATACATATATTAATATTCCACAGCAAGGGGCCTAGGACTGAGCCTTGTGGAACTCCGCCAGTTATTTTATATTCCCTAACACCCGCATCGGTATTATAGCGGAGGGTTCTGTCAGTGAAATAACTGAGTATAATCTTTCGTATATACGTTGGAACCTGGAAGCAATCAAGCGCCATCAGGATCTGGTTCCAGTTCGCGGTATTGAAGGCATTCTTTACGTCTAGCGTTGCCATTAGGCAATATTCCTTGTTACCGTATAACCACCGAGTTCCTTCGATTGCCTTCTGCGCAATGCTTTTAACCGCAACTACAGCATCTGTGGTTGAGCGAGCCTTGCGGAATCCGAATTGCGAGGATGATAGACCGCCTGCGTCATCAATGGCGGCCTCCAGACGATTAGCGATCAACCGTTCTAGAATTTTACCTGCGGTGTCGAGCATGCAAAGGGGTCGGTAGCCTGTAGGATCTTCCGCTGGTTTAGATCCTTTTGGAATCAGCACCAGTTTCTGTAACTTCCACTGAGTTGGAAATGTGCCTTCTTTTAGACATGTATTGTAGAGATCTACAAAAATGTCGGTATGGCTTCGAATTGCCACTTTTAGTGCCTCGTTGGGGACTCCGTCTGGGCCAGGAGCTTTTTTGTTTTTGATCCGTTTAGTGCTCATCAGGAGCTCATCTTTGTCTGTCAACTGCATATTTTGGTCCCCCTCTCAACATTTTTCCAAATCATAGGCTCGGAGAGCATCTTGTGCTGGGAACAATGTTTCAACTACATTACGCAGTGTGGCCGGGCACGTTGTTGGGAGTGGCTTGAAAACTTTCAGTTTTTTCATGACTAGCCTATACCCGAGTCCCCAAGGGTTACTATCGACTTCGTCACATAGTTGGAGGAAACATTGTCGTTTACTCCCTTTAATTGCCTTTTTCAGGGCCTTCCTTTTTTGCTTATACTGAAGCTGGTTCCCTTGGAAACTGTGCGTGCCCCTAGAACGTTGATAAACTCGCCTTGCTCTGTTGCACTCGCTACGCAATTCCGCAATCTCCGCTGTCCACCAGTAAACGGGTTCACTATTATGCCTGTTAGGCCTTGTTTTAGACATGGCTGCGTCGCATGCTTTTGTTAGGTGCTTCATAGTTTGTGTAGCCCTCTCAGTTGCATCAACAGTGAGTGTTACATCTGCCAGCATGACTTCGATTACTTCAGCCTCCATTGAGTCGACCCTGTATCTAGCGTAGTATGTATATGGCACCTTTGATGCGTCATGTTTCTTTATTTCGCAGATTATCGCGAGATGGTCACTCCGGGTATAATGCTGGCTAACAAACCATTTCGTGGGGCAAGCAAGGTTGGGACTCATGAAGGTAAGGTCTATTATCGATCCCATTCCTGCCTTTTGGAATGTCTGCTGGTTCCCTGTGTTCATAAGGACTATGTCTAACATGGCGAAAGTTTCCAACGGGGCGTGACCTCTTGGACTTGTTCGCGGGCATCCCCAGTTCACAGCCCATGCGTTAAAATCACCAGCTACGACCACAGGTCTATGGTCTTTAATATCTTGGGCGAGATTCTCTAGGATGCTGGTAGCTTCAGTCAATACGCGCTCGTACAAATCCGCGAGCTGCCTTCACGCTCATAAGTCTGGAGCTATTTGTCCCACAGTTCCAGATTGACGACTTTCCAGTAATATCAGAGGCCCAGCCATTGCCTTCTAGGTGTTTATAGGGTTCACTGAGTACAGCAACGTCTATTTTGTGTTCCCGTATAGACTGCGTGAGTAGGTCTTGCGCGCTTTCGCAGTGGTTAAGGTTTAGTTGTAAGATCTTCATTTCTGTCGTATTTCTTTCAGAGCTCTCTGGTATTCTGGCACTTACTGCTGGTCATCGCATGTTCTGTGTCACTTACATTTTTCTTCTTGCATATTATGCAGTTTGCTGCTTGTGTGCAATTTTTGGCCTGATGATCTTTGTTGCCGCATTTAAAGCAGACGCTAGTGTAGTCAGCTGGGCTTTTGCAACTTCCTGCCACATGCCCATATTCCATACATTTGAAGCATCTTTTTGGTTCTATTTTCTCTCTTATGCGACAAATTACAAGGCCTATTCGAATTTTGTTTGCTTCAAGCAGCTTGGTAGCGGTCTCCGGCGTTACTCTTAGTGTCGCTGTTTGTGTGCCTCCATATGCTTTTCGGAGGCCCAGAATCGCTGAGGCAGGAACGTCAAGTTCCTTGAACTGTTTTGTTATCACCTCATGTACTTCTTCTTTTGTGGTGATTTCATCAAGGTCTCGGATTTCCACTTGCCGCAGCTCCGTTAGCGCCCTGACTTCTACCGCTTCTCCTAAAGCCGCCTTAACAGCTTTATGGATTTTCAGGGTGTTTGGGTCAGATGGTTTTGCCAGCACCAAAAGTAACTCCCCTTTGGCAGTTTTTTTGACCCCTTGAATGTCATTATTCAGCTCCTTTAGGTTTGGCTCTGACTTAACCCGCTTCAGGATTTCCGCATATGATATGCTGCCAACGCTTTTTACTACTATGGCATCCTTTCGCGGTGGCCTCTGCCGTTTTCGAATTTTCCTTGCCTCGTTTCTTTCTGTCTTTTCATCTGATTTGGGTGTATTTTGCGTTAAATCCTTCCGGATTTTCTTGGATTTAACCATCTCCCATTTTTCGGTTGCAACATGCTCTGTTCTCAAAGCTTCAACGCGGTTATTTTTATTTCTTTTAGCAGGACTTTTCCTTGCAGCGGCGTTGTCGATAGCCCTTTTTGGCGTAGAATCTATACGCTTAATAAGAGGTGAAGTTTGGGTACATCCATCTTTGACAGTAAATGGTTCACCATGCGCCCCTCTTATCGCCAGGTTTTCCGGAGTTAGGATAGATCCCTCCAGTTTCTTGTGTAGGTCCGTTATGTACGTGACCAAATCTCGCATTGGCTGGTTTATGTTCCTCTTCGGAAGCTCCATCATTTCGGCTAGTTCTTTGACCTTATCGCCGATGGCTCGATATATTTCTTCGGCCGTCATCGCTTTCGTGGAGCCAAAGTGCTGCATGCACAGTGATGCCGACCTGGTTCTTTCCGTGCCTGGTGGTGAATATGCCAACCTTGAGCTCCCTTGGAACGGGTTTTTGAGCAATTCACCGCTGCCGTTATTGCCATTTGCAATAGTTGTTGTTACCTCTGATGATATTTTTGGTACAACTTCACTTCCTTCGGTGGTTTGTTTTTTTGATTGGATTGAAGACATTTCTAGTTTTTTTGGGCCCCAACTCATAAGTCGTTATCCATATCCTGATGCGTAGTCACTTGTAAATGATTCCATGGTTATCTTTGCGAGCAGGGAGGCCATGCGAGGGTTGACAAAAGCTCCTTATGAGAGCTTAAGTTCAGAGCCGAATCAGTGTTAACTAGGAATGTTACATCTAGACCTACGCCGACACTTAATGGCGACAGGATATGGAGCGTTCTTAGAGACTTGCCATCATTTTAACGGGGCGGGGGCAACTGGATTATTAGCCTGAATGCCGTTTCAGCTAGATATCACTCCGCTTACTAGGGAAACAGAATAATACAGTCGTCAGCTCGTGGCAGTATGTCCTAACGTATTCCAGTATTCCATGATTAAGACCTTACTGGGCTCGGTCTTAATGTAGATCGTATAAAATTAACAGCCGCCCCTAACATGGAGGACAGACGCTGATCAGGGAGTCGCCCAATATGAGTCAGTCGCTCCTGGATTTTTGTATTTTTCACCATGCCTTTGCATTATGAGGGGGGGACACTTATTTTATTAAAGGCGGTGTCGTTTCGCCTTTGTCACGGGAACCTCTTCGGATTTGCTAGCTTTTAGACCGCTTCCTCCGTTTCTGCCGCTCATTGTCGGGGGCTGCTTATTTGTTAGAACTTATTCGCAACTAACCTGCTACTACAGGCCGTCCGGCTATCCGCAACCTGCCGACCCCCACGATAGCTTAGAGCCCAGCTTAGTCGCCCAATCCCATGGAACGCGACCTCCCAGCTATGTGTTCAGGTGCAAATGACTTTTTTGCGTGAAGTCTGATATAAAATAAGTTCTATTTACTCTTCTTAAATTTATATAAACTTTTCCAGGCGAAATAAAAAAACTGACAAATATTTGCTTCAACCGTATATTTGTGAGTTCACAGGTAATACGTAAATGTATGAGTGATATAGGAAATATCTCATATTAGCATAACCTTTCTGCAAAAAATTAAGGAAACGATCACCAATCACGCCGGCAATGATACAATGAATTTTTCACTTCAGATTAACGTTTATATAATAAGCGTATATGTAACATTTTAAACTTTTTTTAGAATTTTTTTTTATTTTTAATAATAAGTGGTCTTCCTCTTCCTCATCCTCTCCAGCTCCACTTCCTTTCTTTATCCCGGAAACGGGCAGTAAAAATTACTTCACTTAAAAGCTTTCATGAACAGCTTCCATCTGATACCCATATTGTACAAACACATCCAAGGGTACCTTGGTCTACCTTTTCGGCTATATCTCGGGACCCTGGTCACTCAGAGATCTAAAAAATACCCTGTATTAAAGCACTCATCAGTAGCTTTGATTTGATACCCACAATGTAAAAACACATCCTAGGGTTACCCGGGTCCTCGTTTTGGGCTTCGGCAGCGCCACCTGGTGGCGAGTGGAATCATTAAGCATATTATACTAACCTTCACCGAGGAAAAATATATATATATACCAAATTTCATAATAATCGGCCCAGACACACACGACCAAAATGTATTCAATTCTAATGAATGCTATGTGCGGTACAAAAAATACGTGCGGCAAATAGCAAAAACATACTCACTTAACCGACGCACCGCACACACACGCGTTATCGGATTTCAACCAAACTTCACAGAAACCTTTGCAAAAGCAACACCAACAATGTGTGAAACTTTCATTGTTTTCCTTACACGCGTTGCTGAGATTACCGAGGACGAATGCACACTTTTTTCGGCTTAATTTGTATATATATAGATGTGCAATTCTATACGATTCTTGAAAAGTGGGCATGATCCCCTCGCTCCTCTTAAATACAACCTTCCAACCTTCTTGTTGAACGAAACAGCATTGCCTCTAAGGCTAGAAACAATATTTCAAGCAATTTTATGGTGACTACGATCCTCAGATGGCCATGACATCGTACTAAAAACTGATGCTGCCTATAAAAAGTCTTTTGCTCGTCATTCGGTTACTTGTTTGTTTTGAAAGAAATTCAAACGATTGCAATTTATGCGATTGATGGTACGACAGGCCCAACAAACTCGCTGTCAGCTGCGAGAGCAGTTCACTATTACTCGATATATGTATTTTTGTAAAAAATGTACGAAGCCTATTCCAACACGTTTTGACTTTAAAGCCGCGCGTTGACATCCGCTAGCCAAAACGCGAGGGAGTTTTAATTACTTTTATTAAATATCAGAAATGCTTCCAGATGCAATGGCAACTCCTCGCGCCAATACTCAGATGGCAAATGTAGTTGTTATGTTGTTGCTGGTATATTTAAATTGAATTTACATTTAATTAAAAGCTCAGTGGAGTCTCCTTTCTTGGCAATAAATACCCGCAATGCTGAAGATGACTACGATTGCCACTGTGACAAGCAACAAACAAAGCGAAAGGTGGCACCAAATTGTTGTTGCCCTCGCTGACAGCAGCAGGTTGATTTCCTCTTGTCGCAACGGAGTTAGAAGCATTGTTTCATATTGAAATCGTATGGCAGTGGCATTGCCAATTAGACATTAACAACAACTTGTACAACAATAACAACCACAAGACTGCAGACAATAACAAGATGCGCAGTGAAATAAAAAAAAACTCAATGGCGAGTTGCTCAAAGCAGTTAAGGGTAAAGCCAAGACTCACGATTGTGGCCCTGTGTCGCTAGGTGGGAAGGGGTGGCAAAGAGTGACCGTCTGTCACAGTCATTGGCGCCGCATTGGCGGCAAAGTTTTGTTCCTCAAGTGCTTTCCGATGCTGCGTTGGAGTTGACACTAGACGCGAGTTTAAGTGCTCCAGCTCAACTCCAGCTGACAAAGCGGATCCCTGCAGTCTTTCTCCGAATTTCCAACCGGTCGCTGAATTAAGTTTCGCTGAGAGGAAAAGATGTAAAGTGCCGAAACAAAGAAAAAACCGAGTCACGTGACAGTTGAATGATTTGAGGGTGAATAAGAAGACTTGGGGGTGGGAGGGAGGAGGCGAGGTTGGGTCGTAGGCGTATTGTATGCATGTGTTTGTAATTAGTTTAGCATAACCGTCTTGTTTGCCTGATGAAGACACCAAAAGTAGTGCACACTTCTGAATAACTCGGCACTTGCACCGTTACACTCACAGATGCGCGCAAACGGCGTATTTCTTGTTGGTGTTCTCAATTTGCCACTTGGCCATCGCAGACGCTGGTGCTGCCACTGCTTCTCAAAGCGGAAAACAATTTGCATAATTAGTGATTTCTTCCCTTAGTTTGTTCTTTTTCCCCCTTTTTTGTAATTTTTGTTTGTGCCGTTGCTTTCTTGGCACAGGGCACAGCACTCGCAGCGAAGTAATGGAGTGCCGAAGTTTGTCAGTTTGTCGGCTGGCTGGAGAGCGAAACTTTTATTTTAATTACTTGTAGTGCGGCTGAGACAACATCGATTTGTGCCTAAGAAGCGACTTAGTGACGACAAGTGCCTGTCCAGCAGAGGCTAAGTAACTTATGCAATAATGAACATTTTCCACCCGAATATGTATGTATGTGTGTGTGTAATCGAAATTATGCTGCGTTTATTGTTTTATGCACTAAGTGGAAAAGGTAAATTTATTGTAAAAATATTTGCTCAAAAAATATGTAGATTTCATGAATTTTTGATTTTTCAAAAAAAAAAAAGTAATAAATAAGAGAATGTTTGCATGTCTTCACAACAGGCAAATCAACACCTTCATCTGCATCTTTAATTCAATTAGTTTAAAAAGGATTTCTTTTGCCGACGCAGTTTGTTTTGACATTATTTGCCATTTGCTTCGCTTTGCAGTTTTTAGTTTACTTTTACTGGCAATTTCATGTGAAATTCATCATCAGATTTGTTTACAGTTATTTCCATTACTCTAATTACCATACTCTAGCATGTTGCTTCTTATTTCGGTTACTCCTCCCACTTCCTTCTGGAACTTTGCACACAAATCCAAGCAACCAACTTCTACTACATCGACTACGATTCATGCCCCTCTTTCTCCACTGTGTTGCGTCGTGTTATTGTAGTTGTTTCCAGACTCATTGTTACGCTAATTGTTGTCAAAAAATGTGCATAAATTTTGGAATTTAATTCGAGAGAGAGAGGAAGTTTCATGTAACATTTTCTTTGCTCGGTTTTTCTCTTGTCTTGTTTTGCTATTTTTGTACTATGCAACTTACCCTGAGAGTCCAGACGAGGTGCGTGGCAATATCGGTGGGTGTACGAAGCAAAAACAAGAAAATGAAATGAGCGAACCTGCGGACATTGCCACGAGTTTCGATGAAAACACACATTCACGCGCACTCCCCTGAAAAAATCACGGGAATCGATAGCATAGTGACAACAATGCACTTCTGTGCGTACATGCACACATACATTCACACGTATATACGTCTCTTAGCTAAGCTCCAACAAAATATGTAACGAGAAAAATATGTCTGGGAGAATGGTAAGTGAGACGATAGCAATTGAGGCAACTATGAGTAGTACGACAATTGGGGCGGAGGAGACGGACGGTAGATTAAGTGATTTTGTCGGAGACGCCGGACCGTCGCCAATAAGATCGAAAAAGTTTGTCACTAACATCGAAGGTAATGACAATAACAGGTACACAAATACACACTCCGAAAGATGCACGTATACACATATATGTACATGAATTCACACCGTTATACGTTCATTCACCCACGAACCCAAACAACAAAGTTGATATTCCCAGAAGTACTTGGTAAAATCGAAATATTGAGGAGTTCTTTAGGTGTATCAGGAAAAAATTAGAACCAGACACAGCAATGCATGTCATTTAGGTATGGATATATATATAAATATAGAACTATAAAAGATACAGAAATTCTCTTTGGATATATAGCGCATGAAGTCCTTTAGCTTACCAGTGCGAAAACTGGTGCCGCCGCTCTCTTCAAAAATGTTTGGAGTTCAGCTTAATATAACCAAGGTCGAACAAAACTCTACTCTATACCAGCAAACGGCATCTATCTCTGTCCTATGGACACTCACTTTCTTGCTAAGCTGAGTGTTGCAATTTTTAACCCAATGTTTTACATTTTATTTTTATGGGAAGCAGTCAACATAGGAGCTAAAACTCACTTATCTTGGAATTAAGTCAATTCCTATTAGTTTTGGGTTCGACTTACGGACAGAATAAGAATTTAGAACTGTTCCGGTGTGTTGATTTTTATGTTGTTTTATGAACTACCCAACTCTTTTTTACTCGGTAGATACGTTCCTTAGAAATGCGTGCAAAGAAAAATATCGGGACGGTCAGCTTTTAACATCTGACATTGAAATTTGCAGTAAATGGAACGAATATTTCAATGAATTGCTCAACGAAGAAAACCCAAGTAAACAAATCTTAAAACTACCATATATCGAAGGCCCTACCTCGACAATATCAGAAGAGATAGAACAAGCGCTATCTAAAATGGCAAAGGACAAAGCAAAAGGGCCAGATGACATGTCGGCCGAGGTGTGGAAATGTTTGGTTCAAACGGGAACCAATTTTTAAAACCTTATTTTAATGACGGAAAAGTCCTAAACAGCTGGCGCAAAAGCTGCATCGCCCCATTATATAAAAACAAAGCCGACATGGGAGACTGTGGTAACTTCAGAGCAATCAAGTTGATAAGTCATTATTTCAAGATTTGGGAGCGAGTGGTAAATAATAGGCTAAGCTGATACAGATCGCTAAGAACCAATGTGGCTTCATTGCAGGATGCCATCCACACAAAAATAATAGAAAGTAGAAAGTAGAGTAGAAAAGTAAACAGAAAATAAGAAAAGCCTCTATTTTATTTTTATTGATATCGAAAATGCGTGCGATAGCGGACCCCGCAAACTTATACGGCGGATTCTTAGAGCACAGAAAGCACCTGCATACTACGCCAAAGAAATACAGAACATTATGACAATTTAGCCACAAAAGTTAGAGCAAAAGCTAGCGAAGGCGATGAGTTTGTCGTAAAAGTGGAGTAACACCAAGGCTTCGCATTGAGCCCTCTTCTATTCAATCTGGACATTGTCTGCGTAACCGCCAGCATGCAACGCGACCTCCGTGGACCACACTGCACGCACACGACATTGTGCTAGCGAAGATGCATGATATCTAAGCCACACTCAATCAGAGGCAAAACAACCTCGAATCGCATGGGCAGAAAGTAAGGAGAAAAAAGAGGCTGTCCGCTACGTGTTTTCCACCAACTGAACAACAACAAGCTTAACACAAAATGAAATCCCCATGTTTAAATACTAGGCTCCGTTATAACAAATACTGGAGAAGTTAATGAAGACGGGCAGCATAGGGCTAACTCAGCATGGTTTAAATGCAAAACTCTAACTAGGGGGCCATGCGACAAAAGAATACCACTTCTCCTAAAAATCAAAACATAAAAAACCGCCGTAAGTCGCAGTTTGATTTATGAAGCCGCATGCTGGCCAATAAAAAACTCACACGAAAAAAAACTTCAAATGGCAGAGATGAAAATGTTGAGATGCTAAGTCTCGATCACAATGCTCGACGAAGTGGCCGCCCGATTTATTCGTGTTATTCTAAAAATCGCAACAATTGAGCAAAAAATATAAAAAAGTCGTATTCGCTGGTATGGGCATATCCAGGAGAAGCCTGAGTCAGATATGGGAAAAACGTGTTAAACATCGCCATGGCGCCGAGGGAGCCAGATCGACCACAACATACATGGACGAAGCAAATAGAAAGTGATATTAAACACTGAGACGACCCCAAGTGAAATGGTGTATTTCTCATTCCAATGATTCGTGTGCAACTCCTTGTTGAGGATTTGCTTTATATTACAAGTGAAATTTTGATTCTTCCATGATTCGCTCATGGGTGCGAAGGTTCCGTTCAACAATATCAGTGTAAAACAGGCCAGGGCGAGCGATCTTCAGACGGAGATCGAGAACAAATCGTCGCTGCACAATAATCCGCGTCAGTCCGTTCACTAGCCTGAGACTTCCAAAAACTATTGTGCAAGCGCTTGAACTTAACGATTACAATTTGCGTAAAAACTTCTGTAGGGTAAATATAATCTTTTGGAGTGTTGGAGTCTCTTTTCTTTTTTCGGAATAAGTTTCCGCCCTCGTAAAGGAAGGGTCGCTGCTGATACTATTTTTATGTTCGTTCTAATAATGCTTATACTGATGATTTGAATGTGTGTGTATATATGAGGTCTCGATCGCAATAGATGACATTCGTCTGAAGCGTAAAGATCATTTTTTATCTGACGTCAGAAATGTTTACGTTCGTCCCGAAAAAATGGCATTTGAGGGAGTCATGCTTCATTATCACCTTTTAATGAAAAGTGCAGCTGAAACGTTTATTAATCTATATTTAGGGTAATCAGACTTCATCAAATACAACTTGTAAAGAGTGGGTTCGACGCCTCCAAAGTGGCAATTTCAACGTGAGTGATAAAGATCGGGAGGGGCACCGAAAAAATTCGAAGGTATTCATCTACAACAATTATTGGATAAAGACGCATGTTGAACCCTTGATTATATGTCTAAAGAGTTGGATGTTGACTGATCAACCGTCGGCAAACGTTTGCACGCGATGGGAATGGTCCAAAAAGTAGGTAACTGGGTGCCAAATCAATTGAGGAGAGGGATATCGAGAGACGGTTGGTGACGTGTGAAATGATTTTTGAACGGTAGAAAAGAAAAGGGTTTCTGCATCGCATCGTCACTCGCGAAGAAAATGGATCTGTTGTCTCTCTATCTATGATAACCCTAAGTGTCGAAAATATTAAAGCCAGCCAGGTGAACCAAGTGCATCGACAGCGAAAAAAAATATTCATGTTTCAAAGGTTATGTTATCTATCTGGTGGGACACATTGAGTGAATTTCTTAAACCATCTGAAAGCATCACTGGCGATCGTTACCGACTGCAGCTAATGCGTTTGAATCGAACTCTCAAAGAAAAGCGGTCGGTAGACATGACAAACTGAATTTGCTGCATCATAACGCCAGGCCACACGTTGCGAAATCGGCCCAGAAATATTTAGAGGGCCTGAATTGGGAAATCTTGCCCCACCCACCGTATTCCCCAGATATTGCACCTTCGGACCACCATCTGTTCCGATCAATGCAGTCAGCCCTTATTGGAGAGCGGTTCACTTCTTAAGAGAGTGTCGCTGGCTAAATGAATGGATCAAGTCAAAAGAACTTGAAAATTTCGTGATGTATAATTTAATTGTTAATGTTAGCGGTCGGCTCTCGGCAGGCAATGGCAAACCTCCGAGTGTATTTCGGCCATGAAAAAGCTCCTCATAAAAATATCTACCGTTCGGAGTCGGCTTAAAACTGTAGGTCCCTCCATTTGTGGAACAACATCAAGACGCACACCACAAATAGGAGGAGGAGCTCGGCCAAATATGTATATATATTATTTAATTGTTGAAATAATTCGTAACTAAGAAAGGACGGAAACTTATTCCCAAACTTAATAAACGGAAGGGTAATTAAGCAAAATTACCGTTATTGGACACCTAAAAAAAATATCCCACGGCTTGGTGTTCAGTTTCAAGTATTAAAACTTGTATACATTTTTTTTAAATCATCTAGGGCAATAGAGGGCTGTGGATGGTGTCTCTTATCGGCGCATGCTGAGCAAGTATTCTCCTTCAGTCAGTACACACCATTGGTTTCCGCATAATGGCACCACGCCGCACACGGCCAGAGATCCCATGGCGGTACTGCGTGATTTCTCTCCTAACATACTGATAAGCGGTTTTTGGTGACATATCCTGGCTATCCAATCCATACCCAGGTCGCCCGATCTTACCGCTATGGACTTTTGGGAGTAAGATGGACTTCTTGGTATTTCCTGGGGGTACCTCAAAGGTCTTTGAAAAAAAACCCAGCGACCACTAAAAGCACTAAAAGAAAATATCGTCCGCGAGGTTAGTGGCATCCCAACATCACTTCTCGATCGAGTGTCATGGTGTATGGAGGCCAGATTCCAAGATGGTATCCGACGCAACTATCAACATTGAGAGGAAATAATTGAAAAAAAATGAATTGTCTTCCTTGCAATAGCTATTGAATTGAACTATCATAACTCGTAACTCACTTTTAATTTAGCTCTTAGTTGCTGATTCTGCCATCGGACACCCCGTATTATGAATTACATAAATTTATAATTAGCTTCTAAAGCTCTGTACCGCTAAAGACTTTCCCCTTCAGGGGACATTTTGTACATTCGATTGCTCGCTTTTTAACCTCTTACTTTGTCAGTTAGTTAATAATTTAATGCATTTGTATGATTTATAATCATATTTCATATTCAATACTTCATTAGGTCCCGTTATACAGAGGCAAATAAGGCAGCCTAATGGGCATTTAAAAACGATGTACGTAATTTCCCGGTGCAATAATCGTATCGACTTCAACCTTTCTGCCTGCTAATATTACCAATTAAGTGATTCGATTGGAATGTTTAATTTGGAAAAATCTAATTCAAACTGTTTGCCATGGATGTTACAGTGCAATTGGGTTTCCGAAAATCGCCGTGTTGCGTTCCTTTGCTTTGTTCCACTTGTTGGTGTATTTGTGTCCGTACATGTACATGAATACATGCATACATACATAGGGGCATAAATTACTGTCAATTGACTCCTAATTAAAGCGGCAGCTGCAACCTTTGCTGCCGTTGCCATTGCCGTTGGCTCGCTTTACGGCCGAGGCACTAAATTAATTCAAAAAAGGTACTAATGCAAATGATTAGAAGTGGCAGCGACTGTGAAAGCGGTGACATTGGCGAAATGGAGAACCGGAACGACGGTAACCTAGCTGAGGCGGTCTCCCGCCAGCAGCGCGAATGCAACTATCAGCCAAGTTATTGTGCTGTCGCTGCTATGTTGCCTGCTCGGATGGCGAAAGCCTTAATGGATGAATGCGGCAACTGCGGTGGCTGCGCCAACTAAGCCGGTGGCGTGGGCAGCCATGAACGATGCACGGACAGTCGTCCAATTGATGAAGCCGCGTTGAACAGGAGCGAATTAAGTTGAAATGTAGCGACAACGTCAACAAATTGTCAACTTCATTTGCAAATCGGCAAGTGGATGTGGTGAGGGCGGGGCGCAAAAAGAGTGCAATGAAAGGCAATGCTGCATCAAATAAACTGAACAGAATCATCGAATCAATTCGAATTGACTTTTAAATTCGTCTGCGGATGCGGAACAGCAATGGAAAATGCCACATGAAATTGCACGCCGTATTTTCCCCCACAAATACACACAAACACACTGCCCATTATAATACACACATACACATATACATACATATATATATATAGTATATTCGTAAATAAATGCATATGAAGCGGAGTATGAATGCATATTTAAAAAAATAAAGTCTACTTCTTCTATCCAGTTACCGCTCTTCATTCAGCGCTCAGCATTCACCACTCACCATTCACCGGCTGACAACGGAAATGCTTAATTGAAATTCCAAATTGTTGCAGTTGCTGTCTCATCAAAGATGTTCGCGTTGATGATGTTGCCGTTTAATTCACAGCTCGTCTACACCCAGGAGTAAAAATTTCAACGTATCCAAAAACTTACTGGTTTTGCTCTTTTATTCACTTAATGAATATTTTCAAGCTGCTGCAGTATGCAGCAATGGCCTCTTTATTCGGAGTTTGTGCTTTTGTGTGACAACTTCCTCAGGCAACTATGTAGACCGAAAGCCAAAATTAGAGCAGTAAAGACAGCGCTTGGCACTTCTTGTGGTAGAACATCAAAAAATGGACTAGTCCCCAATTAGATTTGTAAGAGCTCGGCTTACTGCTCACATCAGCAACAGGCGTCAACAGAGTGGGAGGTGTCTATACGTTCCCGATGCGAACAATTAGTGAAGTGGGAAAAATATGCAAAAGCCGAGCGCTCAAACGAGCCGTGCAGGATGAGCAATTAATTTGGCCAGGCAGTGACGGACGTATGGCTGCCCACTCTTTGCCAGCATTCCGCCCAATCAACGGTTAAACGAATGCTGTAGTGCAACAGCAGAAAGCCATCGCAGTAACCCCTTTGGGAGCTGCTTGAAATTGGCAGTTGGAATAGCACACATATTATAGAAGGTACATTTAAATGTGTGGGTGAAAATGTTATGCATTTGAAAAATGGGAAATATAAGTACGCATATAAGGGTGACCACAATTTGTATGGAAACAAAAACGTAATCATTTTTGCGGCACACGCTCTGGAAACATAAAGTTAGCAAAAACAAGTACTAACAATAAAAAATAAAAAAAACTACTACATATGAGATTCCAACGAGAGACCTAAATTTGGCAAATGCTCCGATTTTTCTTCTAATTTCTTTAGTAATTGCTTAAGAGAAAGTTTCGCAAGAAGTATATTCAAGCCCTAGCATACGGATGTCGAACTTCATATAAAATAGTTCTGGGATAACCTCATATTTCTGGAGGGTGAAGAATTTGAGAAATAGTAACCACCCTAATACTGAGTTCTGCCATAAGTTCTGCTGAAGTTAAGTCCGTTATAGATATGAAATTTTTTTTTAATGAAGTTCGTTTTATTTAATCATGTAAATAATAAAAAAAAAGTTATTTTTATTCGAAATGGTCGTCACCATTGCTTTTACAGAAGTCTTCAAATGATTAGGTCATTCAGCTATTACCATTGATATTTAACGTCGCTGCTCGAACCAAAGATTGTTTAAGGCTCTGCAAATTTCTGTGAGGTCTTCGACAGGCCATGTTTTCCGATTCTGACCACAAAGTTCAATGGACTTAATGGACTTTCAGATGGCCAATCTTCTGCGGCTTTGAACCCAGGAATATTGTTTTTTAGTCACTGCTGAGTGGTTTTTGCCTTATAGGTTGGAGCGTAATCTTGCTGTAAGATTCCACACTCTCCATTGAAGATAGTACTGCTCAACTGCTTCACCACGACTTCTAAGACATTCTCCTGATACACTTTTGCCACGGTCTCAAGCTCGTTTGCGCAGAATTGAAGAGATGTAACGCCTTTACAAGACACTCCCCATCAAATCATTACAGAGGTTGGATGGTGGCCACGCTGAACCCTTGGAATAACATTTTGTTCCGTCTTTTGAAGTTTTAGCATAGATTTTGTCGTTTTCTTAATTCTGTGAAAAGAATATTTGCATGTCCGTTGACCGCGTGCCATTGAAGAAGCTGCTTGCTTTTGTCGAGTCTAATTTTCTTCAAGCGCGTTGTCAAAAGATGACCGGTTGAGCGACGGAAGGCTTCATGTGGAGAGCATCTCTAATTAGTCTTGACATGGATCTGGTCGATACATTTATTTCCATGGACGTAATTTTTTGCTTTCTAGTTAAGGGGATTTCTGCGAATTCTTTTTCGAACGACATTTATGCCTGCACTGGTTCGACCCACGCAAGGATGACCACTTATTTTTCTGTCTCTCACTTCAGACGTTTTGGGGAAAACGATTGATGGTCCGGTAAACAAACATTGCAATCTCACTTGCAATGCGATTTTCTTTAGCTCCCCATTCCCTTGTTAGCAAGCGAAGTTTGCCACAAAACTGTGAACAATTAATGTGCAGACAATGCATACGAACAAAAGCAAAAATAACTGAACTTTTTTCTACGAATTTGTTCTCGCCGTAAGCATTCTAAAAGTTCTCAAAGAATTTGTGGCAAGACTAAGTTTTCGTATGTATACACGTATACTCGGCGATTCTCTTTTATGTTGACGTATGTATACTAAAAATAATCACTCAAACTTGGGTTTTTTTTAAATATTAGGATTTTGTTTACGATATTTCGTATAATCAAATATTGCCATGGGACTCGACACACTTATAAATTAGTTGGGTCTTAGGCCAGTGAATTTTAGCTTTCGCTGGATAGGAACACCAAAAGTAGAGGAAAACTGTATAAAAAGGCATCAAAAGTGAGGAAATTCATAGAAAAAGCTACACTAAACCTTTATTAAACTACGCTGATTTTGACAAAAATGACTCAGTTTTATGGAAAATAATTTAACTGAATTCTTTGAAATAACATCGTTGAGAAACCATTAACATTTTTTTTGCTTTCGTGTTTTCTGTTGATAGTTAACTTTTTGATAGTTAACATTTCAAGCGATAAAAGATGCCACACAATTTTTATTTCGATATACATAAAAGTTACGAATTTTAAAATTTTTGAATTAACTTTCTTTAATGTGTGGTGCTTTGATCCTGAGAAACAAAGCTGCTTCGAGCAATGAGTAACCAGATGAGAGCGCACTGAGAGTGAAAGCGAGAGAGAGACAGAGCGGCTATTAAAAGAATTTATGTTTTTGAAAGCAGCAAATTCTCGAAATTTAATAATATTCAATCTAGGACAAATTGAAAATATAATATAAATACAGGGTCTCTCAAAAGTATTCCGATTTGTTCTCGGTTATAAGATATCAGAAGCTCCTTTCACTTTTTATTTATTGCTCAAAAACTAATTTAGTCATTTCATTGTGATCCAAGCTTTAATTTAAACATAAAACTATTTTTTTTCAGGAAAGGCATAAAAGAATAAAGCAAAAAATAGTCTCAAAAACAATTCCAGATACACATTTAACTCATGGGACCTTTAACTAATATCAAGTAGCGTATTTTTTCATTTTAATATTGCAACTTCTCTTAATCTATTTTACATTGAGAAAACCAACTTTTGCGTTCTCACAGCTGATATCCCCGCCTATTATTTGAATATCGCTGCTCTAAGAGCGTGACTTCGTGTTTTCGAATTGCGGCCCATGAGTGCTCGATCGGACTTGGATCCTTAAGTGCTGCATGTAGTGTACCCGTGGTACTCTTGCCATCTAACTTACCTATCTATTCGAGAACATATCGACACCATCGGAGAACAAAATAAAAAAATCTTCCGGTTCGTATTTTGAATCATAAAAATCAATAAAAACAATCAATAATCAGTTTTCCGAGAGGTAATATTTTTTTCAATAATTAAACAATTTTCATTTTGGTGATTTCTCGAGAAGGCAGCTTAGTTTTTATATACTCATACATACATACATACATACGTATAACCTGATGCTTAGTTTAAATATTTGAATCGACAGGAATAATAATATCCTTCAATGCTTGTCTTGAACACTTTGTTCCTTGGTCGCATTTTTTCAATGTTTTTCCATAAACATTTTTTGTCATAAAAATACGTAAAAATTGAAGAAGGCAGGCAAGAAAGAAAATGTTTTCTCCTTTTTCATATTTTTTTATAAGATGTATTTCTGACTCAAAGTATGCCGAGCCATGGGTATTAATTAATGCAGATTAAAAATTTCTTTTGTTGCTCTAAATGTGTTCAATATTAGACAGATAGGTTCGAGATTATTTCTGGAGAGAAAAGAAGTTAAGCGTTGACAGCAACAATGCCCCACACAGAACATTTGCAGCATCAGCAAACACAAAGCAGCCAACAACTTCAGCCACCATGCAGAGTGTCCAGCCTCAATTTCATTGATAGGGTGTCGCGGTGTTGACAACCATCGGAAGATGCTTTAATTATATTCATCAGCCATCCTTCCGCCTTTTTCGCTGGGCTCTAAATTGTCTGTATTTATTTTGGGATATTTGAATAACATTTGCCCACGACCAAGCGAGGGGTGGGGCAGTGCTTTTCACACTGGCATTTTTGAGCTCATTGCTTCTGTTGCTGGCAGACCCATTTTTTGGTTTGAATAACGATTTATATCTTTAACCAGGCGGAATATTTTTGGCTTCTTTTGTCTTTGAATGAAGCTACTTGGGGTTGTTAGACTCATTTGCTGCGACAAGGGCGGAGAATAATGGCAAAATAGGAATCAGCGTTGGCGGCAGGCTTTCTAAGCTGAAGTTCTGCTTGTTGGCGGGGGAGTGTCATTACGCCTTGTGGACATTGAAATTGAAAAGCAATATCCGAAGGGTTAAATAAACAAGCAATACGAATTCGAATAAATATTAAAATGGAATACAACCAGAAGTGCAGAAGTGACTTACTTACCAACAATATTTGTCACATCCAACAGCACACTCGCACGCACCCAAACACTGCATCATAAATGTTGTCGACGAATGAAAGGAAAACATTGCAATAAATGAAAAGAATTGCTGACAAAAGTATCTGTATGTGTATATACGTACGTCTGTATGTATGCTGTGTATGAATTCTTGGCATTGTGTGCTGATCGGCATAGTTCTTGCAATATTTAATAGAAAATTGATTTCGCATCAAATATTTAATGGGCTTTTTGTTTGTGCAAATAATTCAAACACAACATGGCTGATGGAATATTCAAAATCATTTTGAAAATATGCAAGAAGATACTCTGTAAAAAATGAATGTAGCAGGCGGAAATACAACCTTGAGCAAAAAGTTGCCGGAACAACAGCCAGGCGAGGCTCTGAGTCAATTGATTGGAGCTCTTTTTTCCATTGCTTGACATTTGTAAAAGTTACGCCCTCTTGAGTAAATCTACCTCTGCACGTGTTTTCGGGTTTTTACAGTTTTGGATGGAAGTAATGGATTCGAATTTGCAATAACTAGTTTGAATTAAAAGTTGCATTAAAAATGGATTCAATGGCGCAAAATCCTTAGAAATGTTGGGAAACTGCCTCGGTAATGAGGCTCTAAAAAAACAGCCGTCTACGAGTGGCATGAATTCTTCAGAAGAGACAGTGAGTCCATCGAGGATGACGGGATGACGAACGTAGTGGCAGGTCGACAACATTGAAAACTAACGAAACCATCAATAAAGTGAAAGAAAAGTTGATCAGTAATCGCAATTTTACTATTAGGGAGCTGGCAGAGAACTTGGACGCTGTTTTAGATTCAATCAGGATGCTGTAGTTAACGATTTGGGTTTGCGCCGTGGCGAGTTCCGAATGAACCAAGACCAAAAAAGGAAAACCAAGTCGTTTTCAGTCAAAGAAGAGATCGATGCTTACGGTTCTTATGGATTACAAAGGGATTGTACAACAAAAACGAAACGAATACCAGCAACTATCGAATTCACCTGATATAGCTTCCTGCAATTTTTTTCTGTTTGATCGTTCCAAAAAATCGCTACGGGGAACACGTTTTAACGACCGGAAGAAAGTAATGGAAAATACGAAGATTTGTTTGCTATGCCGAAAATAGAGTTCCAGAAATGTTTCGAGAACTGGATCAAACGCCAAAGTAAAACTCGCCAAGACATGTATCTCAAATTATGTTTAACATGCCTCAAACAACACTGGTAGCACTACGGACCCTTGTGGTCTATGTGCGATCAAACCTGGATCAAACGCTCACATACATAAGTGTGTTGCAGATGATGGTGACTACTTTGACGGCGACAGTATCACTTTTGACGAATAAACTTGTGCTTTGAATTCTCTGAATATATTCCGGGAACATTTTGATTACGATTTAGTCCTCATCAATTCATAAATATTGGAACAGACAAGAAGAATATGCATACACGTTAAGTTAATTAGTGGTTATGGGGGGGCTGCACAGAAGCTCATATAATCGCCGCAATGCTCTCCAACCTTCTTTAAATAATTCTGTAGCTTTGGCAGGCTCTGTCTTTGCAGTACTAAAATTTGTAACAAATTTCCTTAATATACCTCAATAATTATTATAATTGTTCGAGTAAATATATACATATACGTATATCTTCTTCTTTATGCGCGCGATAACCACTTACGCGATTTTGGCGAGTTTCACAAAGCGCACCAGTCGTTCTTTCTCCCAACCAGTTGCTTTCTAACCAGCGCCAGTTGGACACACTAAGTGAAGTCAAGTCCTTCTCCACCTGATCTTTCCTCTTCCTCTGCTACCACCAGCTGGTACCTCATCGAATACTTTCAGAGCCGGAGCGTTTGTATCCATTCGGACGACATGACCCAGCCAACGAAGCCGCTGGATCTTTATTCGCTGGGCTATGTCTATGTCGTCGTAAAGCTCATACAGCTCATTGTTCTATCGCCTGTTATACTCGCCGTCACCAAAGTGCAAAGGTTTAAGAATTTTCCGCAGAATCTTTCTCTAAAACACTCGAAGAGACGCCTCATCGGATGTTTTTATCGTTCAATTTTTTGCGCCATACGTTAGGACGGGCATGGTGAGACCCTTGTAGAGTGTTAGTTTTGCTTGTCGAGAGAGAACTTTACTACTCAATTGCCTACTTAGTCCAAAGTAGCACTTGTTGGCAAGAGAGATTCTCCTTTGGATTTCAAGGCTGACTTTATTATCGATGTTAATGTTAGATCGTAGATAAACGAAGTCTTTTACAACCTCGAAATCATACAGTCAACAGCTGCTTAGGTCGGTGATTTCAATATCATCGGCACACGCGAACAATTTTAAGCTCTTATATAAAATTTCACCCGAGCGATAGGTTC
This sequence comes from Anastrepha ludens, assembly GCF_028408465.1. Taxonomy (NCBI): domain Eukaryota; kingdom Metazoa; phylum Arthropoda; class Insecta; order Diptera; family Tephritidae; genus Anastrepha; species Anastrepha ludens. The sequence continues at coordinate 1,645,654 of NC_071499.1, read as the reverse complement.
TGCGGCTCGCACGATCTTTTACAGCATCAGGTTTGGTATCAAATGGCTCGGAGAGGTTCCTCCCTATGTATATAGGATGCCAAAAAAAAAAAGAGATTTTCAGAAGCCCTATAAAAATAGCGTTTTTTTAAATAAAGCAGAGGGCATGTTTGGACGTGGGCGAAGAGATATTGAGATAAAACTTTAAATACATATGTAACCATTTTATACCAAATTCACGGAAAAGTAAATTTTTTCCTGTGCAAATTCAATGCCAATTTTCAAAGAGCTGGCGACCCGCGCAAAAATAAAATGTGTGAAATAAAAATAAAAATATTGGCCATTGAATGAATTTAGTGGGTAGCAACAACTGAATAACGGGCATTTTCGGAAGTCATTGCAGATTGCGCACTCATCTTCACAGTCAAGGATACAGAAAATACGTACGTATCTGAGCTTTATGTCTCATGTGGACTCCTTGTGTCATTGATCAGTTAGTCTACTACCAGGGAGGTCGATTAAAGCGAGTGAGATGAGCACATACTATATCCACTTTTTCCTTTCGTTAGCCTGATGAGAGTTGCAGGCTAATGCAACGAAAGTACTCAGTGCCCTGGCTCTGGCTTTATTGTGATCTGAGGATAATGATCAAATATCAGGCATTTTCAAATATTTTTTCATAGCCTGGTAAAGAACTGCGAAATCGTATTCTTAGTGAATGAAATAATGAGGGTGACTCGTCTAAACCAATTGGTTAAATTTAAAGATTTTACGTGAATTGATTTGTGATGTCTTTCCGCTTATATGCGAATGGCGTACGAAACCTATGAATGGTTCGAGTATAAAAAAAATCTACGAGAAATTGCTAACTCTCATAGCCATTCAGAACAAGAAATATAATAGAATCATTAGTCAGTGCTTAAAAATAAAATTAGTCGCACTTCCCGTAGGCCCGTAGGGTTGGACATTGAACCTCCACAAGTGTGCCATTGTTCACCCGTAAGGGTATGTGCACAGAGTATATCAACCATTGCCTCTGAATGCGACACTATCAGCCCACACTAGACGATTTTATAAGAGGGCAAGCAAATATCCGTACAATGTATGGAAATTCAATTGTCAGGTTAAAGTTTGCAAACTTTGATCGAAAATGATGTGTCGAAATCTCCTTTGGTTTTAAATTTCTATGCAATTTCTACGCTTTTCTAAAGGACCGGATACACAGCTCAATATTGTGGACATTGTAATAATAGATTCCAACCAGATTCCCATAAAAACGCTCATACGCCCGCACTCACTTCGATTACCAAATACACATACACAAATACATTTGCACATTCTTTTTTCATAAAGTTTAAGAGTTGGGTGAAAAGAAAAGTCACTCTGTTTGCATTCAAGATTGTAATTGAATTTTCGAGCGAACGCTTTGACAAAGAATGTGATAATAAAGCACCATTCGATATATCGAGTCAATGCATTGCATACACCAAGGCGCAAATTTGCCAACACAAGACTCAGAGCTATGCAGAATGCATTGACATAAATATAGCTGTGTAGGTGTATACATATTTAGGTGGGGCCGAACTCGTACATGTTTATCCATTTATATGTGCACCTGCTTGGATATCTGGCAGTGCTGATCTATCTTGGAAGCGGAGAAAATTGAACAATTGAAGAAAAATTGTACTTTAAAGGAAGACCGAAGTGATTCAATGCCGCCATGCAATGGGGGCAGTTGATGTAATTCTCAACAACAAAACACCTCGTTGAATACATATTCACATAGAGATGTGTACAGGGGCACTCGTATGCTCATATGTGTGCACATTTGTACGTCTGTCTGCTCGGCCTTCCCCCCGGCGAAATGCAGTGTGGAATAGAAAAAGTTGAAAAGCCAACAGGAAACACAAACGTTAAATTTTAGGTAAACACACCACACATATACACTTTGAAACAATTACCACGCAGTACAATTTCAACAAATAAAGCTATCTCCAAAGAAGTAGATACCCTTGATCAAACCAGCGCGCAATTTGTGTAATTAGAGTCAAAAGAGTCGGAAGTGTCTGAATAATCACAAACTAGAAATAGACTATTCTACTGCTAGACTCACCTTCGACAGATTATTCAAGGCGAGCATACCGCCAAGAAGAGAGTGGCAGACACCAAGGCCATTTCTACACAGGCTAGACGATAAGGAATTGGGACTTGAAGTATCCGTTGGACTACCATACTACTGCAGCGTCTATCAGGCAGAATATATAGCTATTAAAGAAGTACCAACGTATATAAATACGCATCACGTAATAAAAACTACTGTAAATATCTTCTGGAATAGTCAGGTGGCCATTAAATCAATGAATTCGGCTATGCTAAGACCAACGGTTGCACAGGAATGGCGGCCAGCCCTAAGTGTAATTAGTTTTGGTTCCGGGGCACAGCGATATTAAAGGAAAGTGTAAAGCCGATGAGCTAGCCGGGAAAGGTACTGCTCTTCAACTGTTCAATGGCAGAAGTACGACTGGGATACCTATGGTCACGAGCAAATTAATAAGAAAAATAACATAATCCAAGAGGACAATAGGGCATGGAGAGATGAAGACACATCAATATCTGCGCTACGGTGACCGCAAATAAAAAAGAAAAATAGAAAGGAACTGGAAAGCCTTTCAAGAGAGGATATCTCAAAGGTCGTGGCTTGTATAACCGGTCATTGGCAATTTGACAGGCATTCCTAGAGACAAGGAGTTTCTTCCCATGAATATTGCAGAAGTTGTAGAAAGGAAAAGGAATAAACAGTTGCGCACTTCTTTTGCAACTGTCCAGCCTTAGCTAAAATCAGAGCAGGTTTTCTAGGTAAATATTTTTTCAATTCTCTTACGGAACTTTCTGGCGTGCGGATGGAACCAATATTGCGCTTCGTAAGAGCCACAAAATGGTTCCAGGAAGAAAAATAAATGAGCTTCCCGTGTCGCTCAGTGGTATCAATAGCAGACCTGTAAGGTATAAGCAAGTTAGCCAAAATATGAATATGTGAGCAATTTATTAGCTTACTTCTGAAGTATCATAGATATTCTAGACGGAAATATTCAAAGTGAGAAGTGAAAGAACCATAATCATCAGAAATATGCCAACTAGAAGCTTCTCCATAAGGGCGGATCGAAATGGAATAAAACAAGCAGTGTGTAAGATCTTACCGATATTTTATTCTAAAGACTCATGACACCACATTATTCAAATATCGGGCCCTGAGGTCTAATTTTAAATAACCGAACCATCTGGCTGACCAACTCACGTAACCTTCGTGAGTAGTAACCAGAACTTTAAATCGTTCATGCAAAAGTTTTACCTTTTTTAGAATTTCACAGCGGTAAATAATCTGTCCAAAACATACGAAATCCCCAGGAAATATTTCTCTTCCCAAGCGACTTCCTAAACTCATTTTCTAGATTTTTGGAAAATAAGGTCAAAATGATATATTTGTGAGGCAGTGAATAGATTAAACCGTGTACAAAATATTCACGAAATTTTGCTTAGATATACCGTTTTTGCAAAAATACTCATGTAAATAGTCAAGCCATACAAAATTAGAATCACTCCGCTTTAAGAAAAAGCCTTTAAAAATGTGGCAAAACGAGATATAAAAATGGTTAACCGATCAGAATCTTGCAGTTGCTAAATTAAGTATCTTCGTGATTGGCTTCCCCTCTTTCTTAACTATCAAAAGAAACCAAAAAGAAAATGCGGTTAAATTATTCCTTATTACTGGCAAAGGGTTAGATCTGGTCTCTGCTGGACAGAGTAAATAAAGTGGAAGCTTAGTTTTTGCCAGTAAAAAGTCTTGCCTTACGTATATCAACCTATAATTAGCGCTCCTGTAGAGAATCCTCATTTTTACGGCAGGGTATCTGCCCCACTCATACATGCACATACATCCCGTATGTAGGTGTGCGCTGCGTGCCCGCTTGGCTCTAACGTAAGCAGCCTTTTGACGAACTTGTAAAAAATAGTTGTCTGTCACCCGTTTGTGCGCAAATCAACAGGCCGACTCACCCGGTCTGCCTCGATTGTTCTCCGCATTGTCTTGTTGGCGACCAATAGACTTTGGCCAATAGTTGCTCTCCATAGAAGTCGTTTTGTTGCTTGCCTCAATGACCTTTATTAGCCATTATTGAACAATGACTTCCAATGTTCTTTCAGCATCCAGAGCTGTGTGTGTCGATGCATTCAACATTTCATTTTTCTCTCTCCTTTTATCACACACACACACCCTCACACACATGTGCACATGGATCAATAATTTGCAATGTAGCCTCCTCACTCGGTCTCCGTGATTTTTGGCACTTCCGTTCAATTTGTGCGTTCAATTTCATATCGAATTACCTGGTCGTCAAGTTGATGTGCTTATTTGTATATATCTGTGTGTGTGTGTGTGTGTGTGTGTGTGAGGGCTGCGCACATATTGAGGGTGTATACAGCTCGTGCTTGCCTTCAATTTGTAACACAATCTCTTGAAAAATGGTCGTATGTTGCATGTTTGCCATTAATTATAGACTACAGCAGCGGCGTAGTGCAACACTTTGATGCTGTTGCTGCTGTAGCTGCTGCTGTCGCCTTTACTTTTGTAACGTTAGTTGTTCTTTTTGTTGTTCCATAGCTGCTCACGCAGTGTTGAGACGTGGACGCGAGGCTTGGCAAAGTAGCTGAACTTTAATTATTGGGCACCGTTGACAGACCCACCCACAGCGGTTCACCCTGGGCATCGAAAAGGTTGAAATCCCTTTACAATTAAAATTGAAGCAAAAGCTGGAGGGACAATTTTGATTGTGTCACTTAAGACGCAAGTATTTCTGAGTAGCTCGTGGGTACCAACGCATTCACAATTTCAGTTTTTTTCGTACATCCGCACCAAAAGGGTAATTTTAATTTTTTAAAGCCATAGAAAAATTAAACCATGCCAATACAGGGGGATTCAATAAGTCCGCGCAATTTCCTTTTGCTAATCAAACGCAGCAAAATTTGTCTAAATGACGTTTTTGATTTCATCATGTTTTTTAGTCTAAGGCATTTTTGTGTAAAACAGCCGTTACATGCTCGCCAAGCAACATCCTGGCAACACAGGACTAACACACCAAGTGGATCTAACAGTTTATGACAAATTGTATACCTGTCAAATCCTAATATTCTCCATTTTATAACCTGTGGCCTGAATGAAAATTTTGCGGATTAAAGTTTTTTGTGGGATTTATAAATGCAATTAATTTTTCACTTTTAAAGTTTTTGTGGCTTCAAAATTCATAAGGGATATTTTTCGGGAACAATCCATTTCGGTCTATTTCCCATACAAAAAAATAGCTAAAATAACAATTTTTCTATATTTCAATAATAATTTTCTTCTTTTTCTTAATTGGTGCGATTACCGCTTAGGCGATTTTGGCCGAGTTTAATAAAGCGCGCCGCGTCATTGCTATTCTGATCTCGTCATGGTCAGGTAGCGGAACGACAATTCCGTCGTCAACGATTGGGGTATCGGGATTTTCACATTCTCAGTGACATGCGCAGCTGCCATTATTTAATAGGTTCGAGAAGTGTTCCCTACATAATTTAAGATTGCCCTGGATGTCAGTCACCAGTTCGCCGTCTTTGTTCTTACAGAAAAACGCCCCGGTCTTAAAATCTTCTGTAAGCCGCCGAACTTTTTGGTAGAATTTTCGAGCGTTGTTCCTATTGGCCAGCATCTCAATCTTCTCGCACTCACGTATTTCGGCCTCTCGTTTCTTCTGTCGGATAATACGTCTCTCTTCCTTTTTTAGCTCTCTGTAAGGGTCCCACATGGCTCTCATGCGGCCGATCGCAGCATGACTTTATACGCAGCATCTTTTCTTTCTGCGGCAGCATGACATTCCTCGTCGTATCAACTGTTTTTTCGGGCTCGCCGAAATCCGACGAAGTCTCTCTCCCACAAGAAATCCCACACCGAATTTGCGCTGCTCTACATGGGAGCTGTAGTAGACGTCGCAAGGTCCTGTGGTTTTCTTACCTTGCCCCGTCCATTGCATCTCTTGGATGGCAGTGATGTCAGCTTTCACTCTCACGAGGGCATCAACCAGCCGGACAGAGACACCTTCCCCATTAAGGGACCGGGCATTCCAAGTTCATGCCCTCAAATCGTAGTCCTTAGTTCGTTTGCAGGAGTCGTCATCAGTGTTGCAATTTAAGTGGCAGATCCCAAACCCAGCACACAACCAGCTTTCCTGGAATGTTTCGCTTTCTCATGTTAGCTCATTCTCGAATGGGTGTTCGGAAGCTACCCAGAGGATACTTCGGCTAATCCCGGGAGTTGTGAGCTGCTTGAACCATGTGAAGAAGAATCGTCCTGGCCACTCCCAAGTGAATAGCGATCAGTAACTTTCCCCACTTGCATGGACTTCTACATATAGAACCATCCTCCATATATGGATGTAATAATTTTACTTCCATTAACTTTATGAAACCGTTTTTCGGCTACTCCTTTGTTTCCAAAACCAAAATAGAAACTTTGTTCGATGATTAGTGGTTTTGTCAAACGCCAAACTAATCTAAGAGGGTTTTCCAAAAGTGACGCGTAGATGCCAGTAGTGAAAAATTCCCCGACATAAAGTCTTCTTTTGCATTTGTTGAGTAGACAGATGTACAATTTTAAACGATAGAGGGACGCCTTATGAACATCGAAAAGGTCGATCTTTAAGAACAACACATCGCAAAATTTGTGATGTTTTTAGTGCAATTAATCGTCCGAACAAAGATTGGTTAAAAATTTAAAGAAACATGTTTTGTCGAGGATAAAAAAGGACTGGAAGAGTTGACTGGAGTCGAAAGTGACCTCGATGTGAATAAGCAACCAAGGAGTCCAGTGCTGAAACCCAACATTCGGATCAAGATTAGTGAGCTCAATGCGCTAATGTGTGAGCGAGTCCCTGAGAATTTGAATTCTCTTGTTACAGCTTTCAGATGTGCTCATATATATATTCATTCATTCTTTCATCAATTAAAGTACAACTCAAATAGATTACTAATACTAAAGCTTTAATAAAATATATGGTAAACAATACCGTGAGACACATTAGTTACAATTCAAAAAGTGTATCTCCAGATTAAGTTTTGATTTGAAAGTCTCACGTGAGTTAGAGAATATATCTAAATTTTTGCATGATTCATTAGACAGTCTTATACAACGTGCAAGCGATTCATTTCGACTAAAATTGGTCTTGTGATAAGGTAAGTGGAACATATTGTTAAAGACACGAGTGGGACAATCAAAAAGTATTAGCTCCAGCAAGAAGTGACATTTGATATGGTTCGTAACTATGCCCCTTATAAACATTACCGATGAAATTTTTCTCCGCATTCCTAAAGTTGGCAATGCTAACAAAAGACATCTACTTTTATTGCAGGCAAACTGCAAGGCCAACGAAGTGAATGAATCTATCTAGTGTGAATCTAGTGAAACGTTTTTGAATCTTCTCAATTCTTAAAGATGAACCCATATAGAATGGATCCCAAATAATGCTGCAATATTCGAGGGTTGATCTCACTAGAGAAAAATACAAATTCCTCAGCGTAGAAATATTGTGGAATCCCCTGGAATTTCTTATTACAAAGCTAAGCATAGATCTAGACTTGGCAATCATAAAGTCTATATGTTTAAAAAATGACATTTTCTATGTAAATATGACCCCCCCCAAGGCTTTCATTTCATACATTTTTTTGAGGGTGGTAGTGCCCGACTTCTAATCGAAATCAATCGTAACTTTGCGTCTACTGAATGACATGTGCTGGCATTTACAAGCATTAAGAGGTAAGGAGTTATCATCACACCAAGCTTCCAATCTTGTTAATCTTCTTCTTATGCAGTCAGGCACGTCCTCTATCCGACGGTAAATTCATCTGCATACATCAAGAACGTGATGTCTCGAAAACGTCTGGAATGCCATTAACAAACATTAAGAACAATAGTGTCCCAAGATGGGTACCTTGAGGCACGCCTGAGATAACTTTGATGGCATCAGATTTTATGTTATTTATGCGAACGAACTGAGTTCTATCTGTTAGATAAGATGCAAGCGACTTGAGTAAGCTAGGATGAAGACCAATTGAAACTAGCTTTTTAGGTAGGATACTATGGCTGACTCGATCGAACGCTCTCGAAAAATCGGTGAATATGACATCGCATTGTTGGCCTGTTTCGAATTTGCAAATGACCCTAAATTCGTACAGTAGATCTACCCTTAACAAAGTCGTGCTGATTAGGCGATATGAGATTTGAAATTTGAAAGAAAATCAAATCATGAACTAGCTTTTCAAAGAGTTTAGGTATGCAAGAGATTTTGCAGATAGGGCGATAAGTTTGGACTTCCGACTTGCCCCCAGACTTCGGTATGGTAAACGATTTTTCCCAGTTATGTAAAAACTCACCAGAAGCTAGTGATTTATTAAAGATAACTGTTAATGGTTTTGCTAACGATGTAGCACCGTTCTTTAATAATATAGGAGGGAAGCCATCTTCTCCAGCAGTTGAGTCATTTGCCAAGGCCGAAAGGTTCCCGAGTACATCATTAGAACAGAACTGGAAACCTTTATTTGCTAGTGAGCTCTAAAAGAGGTATCTTCTATTCCGGTGTCAGATTGGCAAACATAAACAGATCGACAAAAAGAAAATATGCAAAGAGAAATATGCAAAGAGGTTCCTAAGGTTATTGTATTTATTGTACATATATTTTCCCGTAGTTCCTAGGAGGAACAAGGGCCTCAACAAACAGATTATAGTTTGATTAATTGGAAGCTATACATTTTAATTTTCTCCACGAATAGCCTGCTTTCCGCGCTTCTGGATCAACCTATCGGCTCCAGGTGTTGGCTGGTCTCCTGCGTCTGTGACTCCCTTGGGGACTCCAATCCAACGCAGCTCTTGTGATGCCGTCCAGGGGTTTACGAAGCGTATGGAAGACGAATATTCGCATGATGTTGCCTAGGCAACGTTTAAAAAAGGTTTGCAACGGTTGCAATTCCCACGTGTTCAGATTCCACGTCTCACAATCCGCTGATGCGTCATTTTTTGTGACAGTGCTGTCCAGATGGCGGAATTAATTTACTAATTTTAAGAGGGCTCGCGATCTGGTTAGCTTGCGTTTGGTTGGTGTTATTGCATATAAGTTCTATTTTGGCGATGTTGAGTTTTAGCCCTGTTTGGGCTGCGAAAGCGCTGACCGCATGCAACTTTGAAGTTTGCGAGCCATCAGGCATATACATTTCATCCGCGTAGTCCAGGTCTTCTACATGTCTGTTGAGACCCCAGGCTATGCTTCTATTCATCGCGCAAGCTTGCCCCATAACTTGATCCAAGACTAACTTGAATAACAGCAGCGAGAACACACAAGCGTGTCTGACCCCAGTTTGTACTTCAACACTGTCACTCAAAGCATTTTCATTATTAGCACGGCAGCAAGCGCCTGTGTATAAATCCGTTACAAGGCTAATTATTTGATCGGGCACTCCTGTGCACTATGTCTTAAAATATCGAACGCCTTCTCGAAATCGATGAAGCTAAGATATAGAGGAGAGCAGCACTCCACCGACTGCTCAACATCTAATCTTAGGGTGATCGACGCCATGAGCGACGTGGACGAAAGCCGGCTTGTTCATTGCGTAAATCCTGCATCAGCGAGATGGACAGCCTTTTGAAGGCAATTGTTAGTATCCGTCGAAATATTTTTTTCTGATAGTATGGAATAAGAATAACTAATCCCCAAGGATGTTATTCCATAGACTAAATCGCATTTTGTTCTGATAGTTGTCTTTTTTAGAGCTTCATTAGTTATTTTAGACTAAAGAAGCGCTAATGTTTTTGCTTAATGAGGCGCGGGGTTTCTTTAAGCAGTTCCTCCAATTATAAAATTATGTGCCGCTTTATATTTTTTCGCTGATGGGAGCTAGCAAAAGTGTGACGGTAATGATTTCAATGTCCGCATAGCATAACTCACATTTATATTGTTCTTGAAGTTGAATAGGTTTGAATATTTTCGAGCAACATGTCTGTGTGCGGTGGACTAAAGCAGTAAACAGAAATGATGAGATGTAAATCTCAAAACAGCCTATGTGTGATGAAAGTGGATTTACTATAGTAGTAGGCTTTGTTGCCGCTACGCATGTTCGCATCAGCGATACCCGAAAGGATGTACAAAAAGGGGATGATTTTGATTTATTTACTTACATTTTATTCATTTATTTCTTACTTCAGTTTAGAGATTATAAAATAATATATTAGGTATCCTGGTTCAAATCCTGATTCGCTCATCGGAATCTTAGCACATTAACGCAATATCTTGACTAGAAATGCCCATAAATGTATAGATTTTAGGTAGTCAGTCAGCTTGACAGGGACTTGTGTGCTGCAGCTTCAATTACAGGAGGTTCATTAGTTAGTCGATTAAGTCCGCTTCGGTGTCTTCACCAGTTGATCCAAACGTCGATCCAAGAAGGCTTATTAACTTGCTTGTCTGCTTAATTCGCTTACTTTTCTTTACCTGCAGTCAAAACGACAGGATGGGTCTCCGCCGGCTGCCAGGCCTTGTGGTGAATCCACATCTAGAAAAAACGTTTCGTTATTTGTTTTTGTTTTTTCCCCCGTTTTGACGGCGTCTCCAGAAAATCATAATTTCTAATTTGAAAAACACATTTTGAAATTTTAGCAATAGTATAGACTTTATCTATCTCACTTTTTTTTAGAATAAGTTAAAGGCTCCTGCCACAAAATATATTGGGGTGACATTTTTCGGCACTGGTTTTCCGTCTTAATGAGTAAAATACCAAAAAAGTGCATATGACAAATTAGAAGCTATTTTTCGATCAGTGTTATTCAAAATGTTATATTTGTGTGTTTGCATGCCCATGTATATAATGGCCGATCTTCTTCTCAATTCTCGAGGTTGTCCTTCAAATGGAGTTATCTGCAGTTTAAGCGGCAAACAATGGACGGCAGCTTTTACTTGGCAGAAATATATTCAGAGAAAATGCTTACTTCTTTCATATTCTTAATTCATAGCCACCGTGGGCATAGAAGTCAGCTGTTAAGCACATTAATGCATTACTTTAAGAAAAAAAACTTTATTATTTCCACGATGTGCATTGAATTGGAATCAACGTGTGGACGTGTGCACTTAAATAAACGCCTACTCCTGGTTTAGCCCGATAAAAACGCTAAATTTTATTTCAAACTGACTTTTTATGCAGTTTAATTTTCTATGAATTTGCTTGCGGCATTCTACGTTTCGATATTAGTAAAGCTTAGATAACCGTTACCTTAGTCTACTCATCCCTGGCTCCTCCAAATTAAAAATAAACGGAACCCACATCCTGTGTATTAATGCGAAATTTCTATTAAGGGGTAGGGGTTGGCGGCAGAAAGTGACGCTTCAAAAGCAATCATCAATCAATCTTTTGAGCTGTCAATTTAATTCTATTAAAATGTGCAATAAAAAATGAATATATGGGCATAAATATTTTATTTATTGATCAGCGCCACTATGTATGGGTGGTGAATGTACGAAAAGGGGGAACAAATATTTTCATATCAACGTTCAACTAAATAAGAGGGGGAGGTTTGTTCTTGCAAGTGGGGCAGCTACGAAGTAATGGGTGGGTATATCAAGTGTGCGAATGCAAATGTGTTTGTAAGTGAAAAATTGCCTGTGAGTATTTTTAATCTCAAAGACAGGGTAAATGAGCGAGGGGGTGCAAAAGAACAAGAAACAAACAAACAAACAACAGCAAAGAGAAGATGAATGAATGAATAAATAAAAATTCTGCGCAAATCCACTTAAATTCTGTTTACATATGCTGCCAGGCTAAACTCCGTGAAATCCTTTACAGTTAATGCATAATTTCTTATTGCGAATATTTTCGCACACTGAAATTCATATATCCGCTTTTACTGACAAATTCACGCATTAACACACTAACACCCACACACGTTTGCTGAAAGTATGTGATTAAATGAAATTTAATACTTGAATCCCAGAGCAGAGTTGCCAACCAGAACGACGCTTCACCGAAGTAAAGAGTTAGGGAGCGATACATACCTTCCATCCAAAACAAAAAGCAAAAAAACCTTGGAACTGATTTTTGTAGAGTTAAGTCCATTATTTATATGTAAAGGCCGTCTTGGTAACACCACAGCTGCCAAATTTTTCAAAATAGTTACTTATACAGTCCATTTAAAATTTATTATTCAATTCAGTGCATTTCCAGTGATGAGGCTCAGTTCTGGTTAAACGGAAATTGTTTCTTCGTGAGCAAAGAAAATGCTCGGAAATGACAAACATCCATGGAAGTCTCATATTGTGCTTCTAGGCTCCGAAAAAATCTTTGTCTCGGGTGAGCTTTGGTTCGGTCGTACATTAGTAGGCGAAATTGAGCATCAAAGCCATTTCATCTTGGTAAATGAAGCTCTGTGCTAGAGCTCTTGCTGCACCTTTGTTCAATGTGCCCGAAGCAACCTCAAAACATCACAGTTGTCAAATTGATCCATGCACATTTATGGCATGGGATACTCATAAATTTAAATAGAGTTTTAAAGTATTAAGCCTCGAAGACTCAAGGAGCCAAAGTTTAGTGATGTGGGTTGGTTATTGTGAAAAGAAGTGCACGGGTCTCTCTAGTTCTATATCTGGTTGCTGAATATTTAGTAACTGGAAGACGGCATTTCACCGAAGACTTCTATCGCGAGTGAACCACATGCTCTTTGGTATTAAAAATGTAATGGTTCCGTTGAATATTCATTGATTCGAATGAGCGTAATATGAATTGATAATTATGAAGGTGATTTTGGACGAAAATATAACTCCAGCTGTGACATATGAAAGTCTGATTAACTTCATTGCGCTTTTTATACTGACCAAACATTTTTTAGGTGGTGGTAGAGGTGCAAACTCCTTTGCCCTTTGTCGTCCGATTCGATGACATTCACGGATTTAAAATGAAATGGGCCACTAATATGGAAGCGCTATGATAATCGAAATAAGTCCGTCTCTGTCCGATTTGATGTTCTAGCCTACTACATATGTATGTATGTATGTACAGTGTGCCGAATTCGGGCAGAGTACTATAGCTTATAAAATTTCAAAATTCTCACTTGAATGCCAACATGGCAACCCCGTTGCTAAATACCCTCTGAATTGTCAAACCGAGCACAGCATTCCATCACAGCGCATTTCTGACGTTTCCCTATACGCCAAAGTATTTTTCAATGTTATTTCATTAGTGTATTTAAAATATGAATGGCAGCAGAAGCAAGAGCAACACCCCGCGCTCTGCGTCCCTCATCAACCATTCTAAGGGCTTTCCGTATGCAATTCGCTTGGTTGTAAATAATATGTGTTGAATGGTAATATTTTATTAGAACACATACGATCTACTGCATGAGGAGGGGTAGCACAAACAACAAGTTGAAGTGCGAAAGCGTTCAAAGTGTTAGTAAGATAACAAATAAAATAAAGCATCAGCAGTAGAGGAAATACTTGTAGCGATGTCTCACCTTACTCAAGGTTTTATTTATTCATTTATTTTTTCATTCTTCTGCATTTCAACAGTAGCGTTTGAGTGCATGAAGTCCCGTCTGTGTATGTGTGCGTGCACGAAAAACGCATGCTCGCGCACGTACCCTGCAGGGAAAAATACTGGTTGCGAACTAAAATACCGCGAGTTCACTTTTCGGACCAACCAGGGCTTGAACCAAGAATGTTAGAAACAAGATTGCGCCCATCAGAGAGTGCGTGACGTCCCTTTTGCCAAGTGGTGCAGTGTTGCCAACCATTTGCTCTACCCAAAATGCGAATATTTTTGAGTTTAGTGTTTCTTTCTTTTTTGAACTTAAGCTAGTTTCGGTAGTTAAAAGAGTAGTAAAGTTACAAAACATTTGCATAATTAAAAAAAGGCTAAAAGAGGCCACTCTTGCATTTAAAGCATATGCTGAGAAATTTAAATTGAAAATTGGTTGATTCTTATAAAATTTGATGTTTTGAAAGCGTAAATCAAATTTCTTGTTCTTTTTGAGCTTATGCATGAGTATTTGATCTTTTTCTTCCAACTCTTCTTAACATTTCTCAACATGGTAGACTCTTTTTGTAAAGTAAAAAACCCGTTGAATTTATTGAAGACGAATTAAAGGCGTAGAGGTGTATTCATATTAAAACAACAATACCAGATAATACTGAAGAAACCATAAAGACCTTTCTGAAAAAGGAGTACTTTATCTTGTAACATAACTTCAAATACAGCAAAAAATGTTGTACGGCCTTTTTCAACATAAATTCTTTTAACTTAAGTTTAAGCATGCAAAGTTCTTTAAGTAATTTTTCCTTTAAATGGCCCTTTCAGTGCTTTCTATATCCGAAACTAGGCAACACTGCAGTTGCGAGGGAGAGATTTGCCTACTCGGAGGAGAAGAAGAAGAAATAACCTGGAAATAAGTTGAAATAAAGCGAAGAAATGTCACAAGCAAATAATACTCGAATAATCACCAACACCAACAATAATCGCAATGGCCGACAATCTGGCCAGATGATAGAAAAAATTAAAGGTAAATACAACTGAAAGAATTATTGAACCAATTTTGAAAAAATATATTTTTTTTCACAATTATAAACGTCACATTTTAATTAAACGAGGTTAAAAAATTGTCAGGAAGAAACTTAAACTCCGAGGCTAGAGTACAAGAAAATACTAAATCACTCACTGCTACGAATATGTTCATCTGGCCACACTGATCACCAATTGCACTAGAGTGACGTCACGAATACCAACTGATATTGTTAAGTTCGCTGAGAGCGAATGGCACGAAAGGCACCACCTCATTATTCTCTTTAGGTTAAAGAGATTAAAACAAATTCTTGAAAAAAATAACATATACATCTAATATGCATACGATTAAAATTTAAGGTATTCGCTTTAGAAAAATAAATCAATTAATGCTAGTTAAATTGCGAACTCATATATTTGGTGTTCCATGGCTGCGAGAATTTTTCTACGAAACCAGGTTTTTTTTCTAGAAACCGCTTTTTATACAATTGAAGTTGGTTTCGCAGTAAGCCTTTAAGATTTTTACTCATATAATGCCGAAACATTGCATACAACTTGTAAAGGTAAACCCAATACTTTCCTCTCTGTTTTGTTTTGTGATCGGAAACAATACACACCATCATAGTGCGGTTTTCCGGTAAGACCTTTTATTCTATCTTAATTAAGTCTGCGTAGAGTTCGACGCTGTAGTGGGATCTTGTCGAGCCAATCTCCCTTAATCATTGGGATTCATTGGTTCATCTGCAACTGCAACTAACTTGCGGACAATTTTCTCATTTTACTACTGGTGTTATTCTAGGATGATTTCTTTTGCATCTGAAGTAGAATGTTTACTTACTAGTTTGGCTTTTTCCTGCAGGGTAAGTAGGGCATGCGAGTCAAGAGTGTGTGAGTGCATACAAATAAATGCTTTTGAGTTGGGCCACTCATGGCGTTGCCCCATTTCCCTCTTTATTACCGCATCTCTTGGTGGAATGGTGGTGAAAGGTTCGGCCTCGTTCCTCCGTACTTCCAAAAACCGATTTATAGAAGGGGAGTGTAGCAATGTGGGTGGCACCCGATTGGCTGACTGACTGACTTTTCGCGTCAGTCGGAATGGCGTCGGCGCGCGAATTAAATATTTATCAATTTTATTCATCAACCTTTTTATTGAGCTTCCACTAGCAAGAACATCAGGAAAATAACAAAAAAACCCAATTTGATACGGCTGCCTTAATTTTTTTTATTTAAACATTCCTTATGTTATTTTTTTACCACCCACAGGAGTTTAGTTTTTGCGATTGTCTAATCATCTTTTTCATTTGATTTATTTCATGCAGGGGGTGCAAAATTCAGGTTAAGCCTCATACCTACATTTTGAAAGGCGTTTCGCTGTCAAATAAGACCAAATACAATTTTGTTAACTAAAATTATCAAGAAATATAGTTTTTTGCCCTTTTCTTACGGTTGTTGCATGCACGACTCATTGGCACGTCAGATTTACCTTGAACAACACACTTTACCGCATCTACGCACACCAACGCATTTGTGATGCGTAAAATAGGTAGCAAGAGGAAGCAGAGAATATTGATGACCTCTGAAAAAGTTTTGACTCGTTTTGCTGCCGCTTCTGACTTAGCTTTCTTCTAGGGCAGACAATACTCTCACATTTCACACGGATGCCTGCCCATTTAAGAGCTCATCAGCTGCTATGCTTTGCTTTGTTTTTGGCCCTTCAGCTTCATCGAGCGTGGCGTGTTACTCAAATATTCGAGGTTCGTTCCTCTCATCTGCTTACTCCACTGCAGCCAATCAACCTAATTAATTGTTAACAAATTTTCGAACAGATTTGATCATTAATAATAAGTGCGTTCGGTAGCAGGGAATATTAATGATCATTCACGCCCTCATAAGTTTCGGTCACGAGATGCGCAGCCATTATATACACAACTATATGAAGATATACATATTTCAAACAGTATATAAGGAATGCGTATATGACTGGTACAGCTACGAAGTGTGGCTATTTAAAAACAAACCCGAAGTAGTAGAACATATAATTTTAATTTCAGTATGGGAAGAGCAAGTGGAATAGCTTCGTGGGCAGTTGGCCTTATTTTTTCGCGGAATGCAGCCAGATTCCAGTCAAGAGTCGAGTGCTTGGACTGCGAAAGCTCAATATATTTGTTCTGAAATACTAAAATTCATTTAATAGGAAATTTTGCTCCATTCTCCTCACACAGAATTTTCCACAAATAATTAGAAATTGTTTTCCAAATAAGAGCAAAACTCTTCTAGCTATCAAATACTACACTAAGCGAAATAGCTTTTTGGGACACTGAACAAACATTTTTTTTGTTGTAAAATATTCAGTGGTTAAGCCTTTGTACTCTTCGGCATAAGGGAAACCAACGCACGAATAAAACGTGTGAAAGTATTTATTTCGCAAGAAAAATTTACTCTTTTTCAAGGGGGTAAAAGGAACGATGAGCTGTATGAGCCTTACGACGACATAGACATAGCGCTGCGATTAAAGATTCAGCGGCTCCGTTGACTAGGTCATGCCGTCCGAATGGATACAAACGCCCCGGCTCTGAAATTAATCGATGCGGTACCAGCTGGTCGTAGCAGAGGAAGAGGAAGGCCTCCTTTGCGTTGGAAAGATCAGGTGGACAAAGACTTGACTTCACGTGGTGTGTCCAACTGGCGCCGGTTAGCACGAGAAAGAAACGACTGGCGCGCTTTGTCAATCTCGGCCAAAATCGTGTAAGCGGTTATCCCACCAATTAAGAAGAAGAAAAGGAAATAGAGGTATAGGACGAAACTACTTAATACTAAATTATTAATACTTAATATTAAATTATTAGGTTGGGGAATAACTTTGCAGCGTTCTTACCGAAGACTTTTATTTAAACTAAAAGCAATAATTATATCAGCAAGTTAATCAATTTTATATTCGTCGTTGCTGTTTACAACCTCTTCCCACCTCTCGGCCAATTTGTTGATTCAGTTCCGCCAGAAATCGCCTAGTCTGATGTCAAAGAAGTTATTGAGCCAGTTTTTAAGGGCATCTTTATTATCGAAGGTAACGCCCTTCATATGGTTTGACAGGGAGCGGAAAATATGGCAATCGGCCGGTGCAAGGTCCCGATAATTCGGAAGATTTTGAATGGCCTCCCATTCGAGGATTTCCCAGTGCACCATGCCCTCCCAGTTCCACCAAACATAATCTTCTTTGGATGAAGATCCGTCTTCACTCTCGGCTTTGGCGTATCTCCTGGAGCTACTCACTCCTTTTTTTGCTTCTCATTGATGTATAGGCACTATTTCTCATCTCCCGTGACCATTCGGTACAAATGGCGCATGTTACTCGATGGCGGGCGAGCCTCCCAATTTTTTGGTAAGTCCCATTGAATAAAAGTGATTGAGAATTATTTTATGATATCAGTTAATTTTTTCCGCCAATTCACGACTGGTTTGCCAACCATTCTCCTTCAAAAGTGATTGAAGATGTCTTCATCGAATTCAGAAGGCCTTCCGCTGCATGACGTGACATCGGCATCAAAGTCGCCATTTTTGAACTTTGCAAACTTTTTCCTTGCTGTAGATTCCCCTATGGCACCTTCTTCATAGACGTCGCAAATGTCCCAGGCTGCTTCGGCAGAGCAGGTGTCGAAATGCTGACTTTTGCCTCCAGGGTATTCCATTTCTAAGCCTGAAAACTAATAAAAAATTAAATAACTCAAAAATACAATTAACATAGTTTTGTAGAGCAGAAAGAGTTCTATCGAGTGAATACTTACCCTTCGCCAAACAGCAAATAAATCGTTGTAAAATAAAGAAATAATAAAAACACTATGAACAGTTGGTAGCAGCTGACAGTTGCGGTTATGAAAATCAGCCGGTTAAAAATACTTCGGTTGCTTCAAGAGTTGTCTCGCTTATAAGTATTTATGTAGCACTACCTAATTGTTACCGGATGATATTAATTCTTTATTTAAATGCGAAACCTTAGTATTTCGGGTATGGCAAAAACATATTTAAAAAAATTTCCAAATTTGAAGATAAAGACCATTTTATATTAGACGGTAACGGAACGCCTTAACCCTAGGACTTACACCCAACTTTTACTACGACTTCTTAGACCCGGGTACAGGTGTGGCCAGTAGCCTGTTTTACCCGTTTTTTCTCATTTTTTCTGAGAAACAAGTTATTTTTTTTAATGCAATGTTGTAGCTGACTGTCTTACGAACATTTTAAGTAGTTATAAACATATATTTGTAGCCTGCTTCTAAGAATTGCGCGCATTCTAAGTTATTTCTAAGAAGTCAATAATTTCTATTGTTGTTAGAATTTTTAGAATACAACCTTTTTCGCGCACTCTTAATTATTTAGAAGAAGACATTATGTTGTACCCTTGCTAGAATTTGCTGACAAACAACATTTTATATAAACCAACTACCTGGCAGGTAAGAAATGCTTCCAGAAACTTAAGGGTTGCAGCTATATAAACGGCAGTTTTGCAAGTTTATATTCATTGTAAAGCGTTCTTTTGAAGTGTGAAGTTGATTTATATTTGTGAAAATAACAAGTCAGAAAAAATTAAAAATATAACAACATGGATAGCAGAAGGAACATGGAATATTTGTCTTCGAATCAATATATGAGGTAAATACAAATAACTCAAATATTATTTCATAAATGGAATAAAAATAAATTATTTTTATATAGATTATCTGACACTGAAAAAGAGCAGTACATACAAAACCTGTTTGACGAAATCTCAGATGATGAATTATTTGAATTTTCCGACACTGAAGAGGATCAAAGCGAACAAGTAGCAGTAGCAGATGGCGTGGTTGAATCGGATGTAGAAGACCCTGATTACACAATTGACAATGCCCAGGTAGATGAGGCTGATTACGAAGAATCTGACAATGAATCCGATGCTGCAGATGATTCTGAGGAGATTAATTTGCGTGCAGCTGAATTCGTAGCACGTGATGGTACCATATGGAGCTCACAGCCACGACTTGCACGCCAAACTAGGCAACAAAATATTTTGCGACAGCGAAGTGGGCCCGCAAGATCAACTACTATGATGTCAATAGTCAATACATATAAATGTTTTATGACTCCGGAAATGGTGAATATTATAGTACGCAGCACCAACAAAAAAGCAGAAGCTCCATATGCGGAATTAAAGGCAAAACATCCAGAGGCGGAACCAAAAACATGGAAGAAGGTTACTTTGAGCGAAATGTATGCGTTCATTGGAGTGCTTATTATGACTGGCGCTAACGGCAGCAATGCCGAATGTGTGGTCGGTGGAAAATTGTCCATTATATCGTGCGTCAATGGGCATTTACCGCTTTCAGGCCATACTGCGGTTTATAAGGTTTGACGATGGCAACACACGGGCACAACGTTTGGTAACTGACAAAGCTGCACCAATATCCGAGCTGTGGACCATGATGAACTACAACTTTGAGCAGTCATATAAGCCAAGTGAATATCTAGCGGTAGACGAGCAGCTCTTTCCATATCGTGGCCGCACCCGTTTCACGCAATACATCCCATCGAAACCGGCAAAATATGGCATCAAAGTGTGGTGGGTATGTGATGCCAAAAACGCATATCCACTGTATGGACAAATATATACTGGCCAAGCACCTATGGGACGAGAAACTAACCAGGGTGAACGCGTGGTGAAGGATTTAGTAAGCCGCTTTCATGGAACCGGCCGAAATATAACCTTGCACCTATGCGAAGCGTAAGAGATTTCTTCGCCAGCTCGCCAAGGAACTGTCTATGCCCATAATTGAAGAGCGGTCGGTGAATCAGCAAGTGATGCGGAACTTCAACACAAAAATTGCAGTCGCGAGTTTCATAAGTACGGCCTTGCAAGGAAGTGCTGACAATAGGCCATCAACGTCTGCAGCTGCTGGTGCAAAACCAAAGAAACAGCAGGTTGGAAGCTGTTTTCTCTGCTACATCCATGACCAACACAGAAGACGAACGCGTAACATGTCCAGAATATGTCAGCGCCCAATATGCATACAGCATTCTTCAAATACATTTACATGTAATAATTGTGAAAATAATGAAGACAATTGAATAATTTAAATTTGTTTGCATATTTAGTTATAAGAAATAATCAATAAAATAATATTTTATAAAGAAAATAAAAATGGCCACACCTGTACTTGGGTATAAGTCCTAGGGTTAAAGCCGCAGTGGGGTTAAAGGCACCATTCGGGTTAAAAATGGTCATATTCAAACGGGTTTTGCAAATATTGCGTGCTAAGTAACTGACAATTTCAGAGACCTTCCCCTCCACTGAGTAGATGGATTCTTTCTTGAATTTTCCAGTTTCTGCAACGATTTGTATTACAATAGAATATGAGAATGTATGGAAATGAAGGCCGCACTTTGCTTAAATATGTATGTGTGAATATGCATAGAGTCCACTTTAGTATTTAAAGCGACAACTTGACCACAAAAGCCAGGCCATAGTCCACTTAGCGAGGCCATTCTCAAGTGAGTACAAGTAATGTGCAGCGAAGAAGGCTGAGCGAGTGGAAGGCTTAGAGGCGCGGGGCGAAGCGGCGCGTAATCAGATGCGTGTGAGCTCAACTTGAGGACATGATAGATGCGCTGCATCTCATTTGTTAAGTTGTTTGCCTCCACGCAGCTGCTTCATTTGCTTATTTTTGCTCATGTTTTTATGCAGTGTCGCCGCAAGAGTGGTCGCGCCTTTGTTGCAGCTACGAATGTTGCTACTGTTGTTTTTTGCTTTTATTGTCGCCTTAACTCATTCATCATTTAGCAACA
The DNA here is from genome assembly GCF_028408465.1 of Anastrepha ludens. Taxonomy (NCBI): domain Eukaryota; kingdom Metazoa; phylum Arthropoda; class Insecta; order Diptera; family Tephritidae; genus Anastrepha; species Anastrepha ludens. The sequence continues at coordinate 1,624,249 of NC_071499.1, read as the reverse complement.
TCATCAGCAACAACTCTGCGACAGCTTTTTAGTTGTAATTGCTTTTGCTGTCGCCTTTTCCATCATCAACGTCTTCATTGTACGTCCTGCTGCCGCTCCTTCTCCACTCAAATGTATGCCTGAGAGTCGTTTTACAGCGCCCGCATTCATTGGATCGCTTCGTGCGTTGGAATTGGGTGCTGCCTGCTGCCGTATTGGTTGCCTCAGTTGACTCGGTTGGGGCGGCTGCCTCGGTCGGCCTGATTTGCAATGCACAGCAGAACATTTGCATGTAGTGGCAGCAGTATTGTAATAATAATAACGATACCCACACACTCGCCCAGGTGCATCCATTTGTGAGCGTTCGAGTGTCCACGTGCCACAGCCTTTGACTTCCTTGCTATGCATATCACTTTGCATTCGCCAGGCTTATGCGTGGATATGTATGCGTTTTGGTGGGGCATGCACGGCTGTGCTGGTGTGTGTGACTGCTCTTCATGTGAATGCGTTGGCATTTAAATGAGTTAATGTTCTCCAAACATGCACTTATATACACACGCACACACCCATACATGATTTGTATGAGTGCAGATTCGCTGTCATGTTTGTAAACATTGCAAATACCCTAACATCCACCGCCTCTCCTCTCGGCCACAGTTGACTTCTTGTCCTTTTATGTCCTTAATGATATGTTAAGTAAGTCGCTTCCAACGTAAATTTTTTCCTGTAAATGTGAAACGCTTCAGGCGGCGTGGATGTAATGTCGTTTTAAGCAGCAGTGAATGGGTCTGTGGGCCGGCGAACGATCGGGGGACACTTTGAGACCAGCGGATAGCACATAGGAGATAGTGGATAGCAAAGAAATAGGAGAGTCAACTGTGAGAGTGCCACTGATGAATTAAACATTTGCTTTTTATGGCCTTTGACTGTGTGCTCGTAGTGCATTCGCCCGTTCTGTGTAGGGCTTTAGTATAACTGTACAGCGCACACTTACACATTGGCCGTTGAAAAAATGCATGGCAGTTTGCGTTTCTGTTGATGGTGTCAGAGTAGCCGCAGCTGCTCCACCATGTTTTGAGTGCAAGAAAAAATGCACCGCTCAGGTGAGCTGTTGAGCCGCTGCAATGGCTCTCATTTAAAATGCAACACTGCATCGCTGCCACTATCGGCGCCAAAACTCCGGACACCTCCTCTTGGCTTTAGCTATTTTACATTTGGAGAGATTTGTTCGGGACCAAATGCGAATTTGCTAGACTAATGTCGAGGCTGGTTGTTGGCTGTTGGCTTCTACCTGTTTTGCTGATCGCCATGTGGCCAACACAAATGCACTTGTCAAGCTTGGCTCGGATTAAGCGAGAGTGTCGTGTGCGCCGTCTAAAAGTGTTCAAAGAAAAGCTCCTTACGTCCACCTTTTGCCCGCTGCTGGCAAATCTCAGGCTCTTGCGGTTTATTGCATAGAAATAAAGAAGCTGCTTCGCATTTGTTTGACATTGGGATTGGTGATTACTTTTATATTTTCGTGCTTTTGTGCAAGTTTGTGTGAGCATAATCAGTGTGACTCCTTAGGATTTGCTTGCGGTGATGACTTTTGCAAGTGTTTGCTTGGCGTTAATGGCGGATTTGCTGTTTTGCTGTTTTGGCGTTTGGTAAGCGGCTTATGAAAGTATTTATTTAGCCTGACAAAAAGTCTTTGAAAGCTGTGTGAATTGGCATGCACTATAAAGAAAGTAGATCTCGGACACTAAGAGGTGCCTTTGATCTTAGAGTGTAATATTTGTGGAAGCGAGCGTATGTACTTAGAGGGCCGAATGTACTTATATTTTGATCAGATGCATAAAGCCAAATATTTTACTAAAGAATTTAGGTAAATAAAAAGGCGGGTGTAGTGCGATTAAGACACAAGGAAATAGCCAAAGTGAATATATGAATGTATTGTTGATGGAAATAGTCTTTTACAGAATGCAAATCCACTCGAAAATACATCAAATACCTTTAAGTAAAAGCAATTGACTATTAGTATTTCAATTATTCAAAGATACTACTTTTTTCACAATCGTTTTCAAATCAGTCATGACAACTTTGATTATATTTTTCATCGAAAAACTGAGCCAATTATTAATATTAAAACATCACACCAACACGATGAGGATTAGTTTCAGTCCTACTTTGCAGGTAAATGAACTTCGTAGTTTTTGCTATATTTTATTTTTGCATATAGTGTATTGCTTGTGCTTAATCTCATTTCCTTTAAAGAGCGTGTGAGAGCAGCGCCTCACTCAATTCAATTAACCCAATATTCTTTAGCCATAACCCATCATCATACCACAACGTATCCATATGAAATACCTACTGTGTCTCATCAACAAAACAAGAAAAATAAGGAAAAAATGGCAAACAAAAAGATTCCCGCCATTAAAAACCAAGCTTAATAAATTAACTACGCTGCTCAAGAACAAATTACAAGAACTCAAAAGCAAAATGCTCAACAAAAATTTGCAACGCCTTTCAGCTAGAAATAAATCCTATTATTCTCAGCGAACATAAAGAAACCAATCATCCAGAATCCTTCAATTAAAAAAGCTAATAACTCTCGAGTTTTGGCAAAAAGCGATATCGAGAAGCGACGTTTTTGCACGAAACCCTGGAAAGATATTTAAACCCCACAAAATAATTGATAGACTTATCTCCTGTTGTCCGAGAATCCTGAGAAATTGAACCATTTACTCCCTTGGAAATAATTTCTCGAAACTCTGACTAGGAAGAAATGCAATGATGCAGCCTCTTATCGCCCAATCTCGTTACTTCCATTGTTCGTAAAACTTTTTGAGAAACTATTTGCCATCCGCTTTAAAGAAATTATCGCGCTCAAAGAAACCATACCTACTCACTTACTTGGGTGTAGAGAAACACGAAGTGCATAGTTTAGTCCTTACAATAGAAGAAGCTCTGGAGAAAAAATTGCGTCTGTTTCGCCATTTTTCTCGATGTCGCACAGGCGTTCGCCAAAGATTGGTACGAGGTACTAATCTTCAAACTTAAGATAAACTTCCGATGCCTTTATCAATGATGGATATTTTCCAACAAAGCATGGGCAGACAAGGTCTATCATAAAATAAAGTAATGCAAGCGTCCCTCAAGGCAGCATACTCGGACCTATTTTGTACTTGTTATACCTACACCTCAGATATTCCCGTTCCTGCACCAACTGAAAAACTACAAACATCGTTTGATGAAATAACGCATTGGAATAAAATGTAGAATATAAAGCTATATGAAACAAAATCAGTACACGTAAACTTTACAAACAAAATAATTATCTGTAATCGTTACATGCGCTTGCAGTGCAAAATACAAAGGAGCATCTTAAAGTTAAAACAGCTGAGCAGAATATCAAGTGCAATGAACTTAATTGGCTCATTGGTAGAAACTCAAAGCTGAGTGACGAAAACAATTTCTTAATTTACAATCAATTTCTTAAACCAGTGCGGACATATGGCGTCCAGCTGTGGGGATGCACAGCAAAAAGTAATGCTGAGATGCGACAACTCTTTCAAAATAAGGTGCTCCGAAACATCGTTAAAATACCTTGGTTTGTTTGGAACGACGACAGACACAGAGATCTGCGAGTGTGCAGTGTCAACGCCTCAATAAACTCTTTCGCTGCTTAGAATGCAGAAAGAATACAAGAGCACGCCAATGTTGAAGCTTCCACACTTTACCAAGCAGTAAACACAACAAGGTTGAAAAGGAACAAACCATGTGGACCTTGTGCTTAACCCATTCTTTTAATATGCCCTTACTTTAAAAGAATGGTACTTGTTAGTTTAGTTACTTGGTGTAATAACAAGAAATGTCAATAAATGTTTCAATAAAGCAAAAAAAAAAATAAGAATTAAATATTGAGCAAAACGGTTTGGAAACGTTTCTGATACGTTATCGATCTACTGAATATATAACTTCATTTGCGTATCAATCTTGGGAAAGTTACGTAATTACAGCGTATCACATCACTCAAGTGAGAAGGCTCTTAAGCTCGCCCCGTCCAAGACAATGCAAACTTTCAGATATTTCAAATGCTAAACGTGAAGCATCTAGAATAATATTGGAGCTACACCAGTGAATTATTTAATTCTTACATTTTCATTCACAGCATTAGTTTTATTGAATACTAACTGTAAAGCTCTCATAGCTCATCTCTCCATCGTATAAACCGAAATGGTTCATAAATCTTTCGCAGAATCTTTGCTCCGAACATTCTCATCGAATGCTGTTGTTCAGCGTTAGGAGAGACTTATGAAAAGTGGCTTTTAGTCGTCGCGAGAATAATGAAATATTTCAAGTGTATACTTAGTTCAGTGTAGCACTTGTTAGCAAGAGTGATTTTTATCTATGCTGGTTCTCAAGTAAAAGATGTCCTAACTGCTTCACAACTTCGAGCACAGCTGTCAACTGTGTCGTGGGTGCCGAGATATAAGAGCCCTGATGATAATACCGAAAACGAGTCTTCTTTAGAGCGAACTGTTTTTTAATACCAAAAGTATAGTAAATACAAAAATTTTGTATGAAAAATATCAAAAATGATATGCGCTTAAGTTTTTCAAACGGCAGAGTAAAGCCAGGACCGACGCCAAGAAGGGAAGGTGATTTCTTTGGAGGGAATGGAAGGGGTAATCAAGTTATATAATTGAAGCAGCTCGAATTTATATTCATAAACAGTTCGTGTTTTATTATGATAGCGCCAGGCGACATAGATCATTGCTTCGATACATTTACCGTATTGTGCTATCCGTCGACCCCATCCTTGCAGGCCACTATTGGTTGCAGCTCATTCTGCAAATAGGAGAGTTTAAATCAATAGAGCACTGCAAAATGCACTAGAACCAGTTAATCGCTTATATATATACTGATGAAAAAGTTATTAGCCAGAAAAGCAGAAAAAAATCATCAATCATAGAGAAGTTAACTAAAACTTTTTTCTACCGAACATCGTCCAGAACCCAAGTATAGATCAGCATGGAAAAAATTGCTGATTTAGATATGCCTGCCTTTAGTTTTCCATCCACTACTGTAATTAGTCTAAATCTTTGCAACTTATACAGTGATAGAATGGGTTTGCAAATGCATATGACGCTGAGTCCTTTTCCAGATATGCAAAACACGATAACATTTTTATACAGAAAATATCGAAGTTTCGAATTGGTAGGCTCTTGGTCTCTTTGGCCTTAAATTTATATTTCGTTTCATTTCATTTCATTTCATTTGGATACATACATACGAGGTGTGTTCAAAAATTATCGGGAATTTTTTGTTTTTTTTTAATTTTTTATTTATTCATTAATATCCATTTTGCCCCCTTCAAAGTAATCCCCATGAGATATTATGCACTTGTGCCAACGTTTTTTCCAATCTTCAAAGCACTTCAAAAATCGTTTTTTTTTATCTTGTTCAGCTCCTCCTTCGATGCCGCCTTTATCTCATCAATCGCAACGTAGCGTCGCCCTTTCATGGGCCTCTTCAGTTTCGGGAACAAGAAAAAGTCACAGGGGGCAAGCTTTGGGGAATACGGTGGCTGTGGCATCATTAGTGTGTTGTTTTTGGCCAAAAACTCGCGCACAAGCAACGATGTGTGAGCAGGGGCGTGGTGCAAGAGCTAATTTTTGTTCTTCCACAAATCCGGGCGTTTCTGGTGGATTGCTTCGCGCAAATTGGGCATAACTTGCAGGTAATATTCCTTATTAACCGTTTTACTCTGTGGTAAGAAGAAAACGGTAAGCAAAACTTTGTTTGCCTGTACCCTTTGAAGTATCATTTGCAAAAATTATAAATTTTCCGATAGGGCGATTAATTTGCCGCCACCTCGTATAAACAAATCGGGAAAGCTATCTTATAACATAGAGTGAAAGCATCAATCAGCATTTCCAGTACCCACCTTGTTTATATGCAACTGCCGCTATCGTGTCTCGCCATTTAGCTATTGAGAGGCCAGGGCCGGCAACCTTTTGAGTCGGAAGAGTCAAAAATTAAAATTTACCAAATTTCAAAGTTTTTAAAGAGGCACACATTTTTCCTTGATAGCATTAAATAGTACTCGCATAAATAAAGTTTTTTGATAAAAAGTAATATATTTATTCATATATGAGTAGTGTTTTTTACACCCAATTTGATTATGGCATTATTAAATAATTACTTATGATTTAAAAGAAATGAAAAGAATTAAACATTTATTTGCAACACTAACAAACTTTACTAACTAACAAGCCATTCAGCAAACAAATTCAATGGGAGTGCTGGCTTTGCATGGTTGTAGGAAGCTTGGATAAATAATTTTTTTTTAGATTTAAACCACGACTCTAAATTTTCATGTAGTAGTTGGCTTCTTACTTTACTTTTAATTAATTTCACGCTTATATATATAAATACATAATTGGCGCTTACACCCTTTTGGGTTGTTTGGTCGAGCTCGTGCGTCTATTCGTGGTGCGCGTCTAAATGTTGTTCCACACATTCGGCCCATTCGGCAACATTTGCTCGCACGAATATGTCGATCGAAGAAAGTAAGCACTCCAAATGTCAACTTCTTCGCCTCGCAGTAGGAATCCGGAAAACAATTGTATGCGTCGAATTTAAGTGCCTCGAACCGCGGCATTTCCTTTGAAGCTGTCCGCTTTTGTTGCATTACGTACATACATTTCTGGACATCCAACTCTTCCAACTTATTTTTGGACTCTGTAAATTTTATAGTCCCTAAAGCTTTACATTTTAATTCAATCGATTGCACTTCTAGGGAGCCAGTATCAGTTCTGTAGGTAAATGGCTCAATGTGGAGTCCATAACTATTTGTGAAGAGAGGATTTACTGTGAATGCTGGAGTGGTTTTGCTGGTTTTCAGTTGCTCAAATCTGTTAGAAAATTCATCTTTATTTTTTGTATAACTGTGTTGAAGTAATTCGTTGCCAGTTGTCTTGGTTTCATCGCGATATTCCTTTAGAAATTGAGAATAAAGTACTTTGCTGCTCTGAATATTTTCTGCAAAAATACTTAATTTTTCTTCAGAACAAACCAATTCTTCTACCAAATGAAAAATAATAAATAGGCTGGGTTCCTATTTCCTCATTTAATTTCGCTGTAATATCCGCCATAAAGTAAAATTTTTGCAACCATTTGTCGTTCTCTAATGCAGGGTGATAAATGCCTTTTTCATTCAGGAATTTATAATATTTATTTCATTCAAGCACAAAGCAAAAGGTTTCAGCACCTTACCTTTGGAAACCCATCGCACTTTATTGTGAAGAAGGACGTCGGAATACTGAGTCTCCATTTCGATTAGGAATTCTTTACAGGCAGCGAGGACAAGTGGTTGAGAGACAGATTCAGAACGATGTTTAAATTTTTCTTTTTTATAAAAAAAAATGCTTGCGTATGGAACTAAAGAGCCGCAGCTTCACATCCAAAGAGCCGCATGAACATCGCGAGCCGCAATCAATGCTACAACAAGCGAATGATGAACTGTCTTCTAAGATTACACATTAATCGTTCGCGGTAATAACCGTTACATATTCCCATAGAATTTAAATAAATTAAATTTGTTCTTACAACGCAAAGAACCGATTCGTTTTTTATTATTAGCATCGCCACGTATATTATATAGATATATAAGTATTTGTATATGGTATAGGAGGCAGCCCTATCGTATAATGTTTATTTGTTTATTTTCATTCGCTATTTTCTCTTTTCCATTAAACGCGGTACTTTGCGCTCAACATCTTGGTACAAATTATATCAAAATATATGCGCGGTGCACTCATCACACCATCCACGATTTTGGAGACTTTTCAACTTTAATTCTATGTGCGTTTAATATTAAATTGTTTTAGAAATTGAGAACGGAACGAAGCGAGCAAAATTATATTTCTTAACATTAGCAACACCATTCTAAGTGGCTTAACAAATGGGGTGTGCAGTTATTTGGCCTTATTACAAATTCGTTTACATATCAATGAATGTATAAATGCGGCAAATTGCCTGGGTGGCCAAGTGAAAATACAATACTTTTTATTGCGATTTGTATTGATCGTCAGTGATGCCGCCAGGAACACACAGAAATCCTTCAGATTATAAACGATTTTCAGCTCATTTTTCGTCGTTCAAAAAAGGCATATGCGCGTATGCGTCTATGTATATGTGTATGTATATACTTTAGTGCTCCATTCGACTGTTTTCTTTTTTTAATATTTTTTTGAAGGGAAATGTTCGACGGCAAATGCCATAAAAATGTTTCAACAAAAGAGGAAAAATATTCGCATAAGCACGTCAATGAAGCGAACCAATAAAAATGGTGGTTTCCCCTACACACGCACGCACTTAAGCAGACAAATAAATGTGGCCAAATAAAAATTGTATTTTTGGTATTTACTTTCATTCACCTACACCAACAAGCTCTGACATGTGTGGCCTCGTGTGTGTGTTCCGCTACATCTACTCGACGTTTGTTCACCCTGCCGACCGCGCCTTGAAACGCCGGAAAAATATTTTTCGACATTTGATAAATGTGTTCGCTGGGAGCTTCGCACTTCGCTTGTGGCATTGAGTCGGCTATGCCGAAGTAATTCACAACTACATTATCGTAGTTGTTGTTTTCTTGTTGTTATAAAAGTGTTTAAAATGTGTCAATAGCAAAGTGTCATTTTATGGCTGTAAACGAAGTGGAAGTCTGGTAATGGATGTAAAAAGCTTTCGAATTTGGCGCTAATTTGAGGAGCTGCTGGTATCCCACTACCGTCGCTGGCTCAGTTAATCGCCTTCTTTGCTTTGCCCGAGCAATGTCAGTTGGTCGATAATACTGGGGTGGTGGCTTTATTCGGTTGAAATTAAAAATCTACCTCTTGTTGCTCCTCCCAAGATGGATATTTAGGTGAGTGACCGCCTTTTTCAAGCCGGTTTTCCACCTACTTTTCTTTGTGTTATTTTCTTGAAGTCGGCACACTTCGAGCATCGAATGGATCGGCCTTTTTCATCAAATGGATAAGGTATGAAAATACTTACCATAAATATAAAAATTAACGTTCATTCCTTAAATTGTTTAGCCTTCCTATAACCTAAATAGTGCTGAGATTGCGATATTTTGAAGGATTCTGTTTAACGATTTTTTAATTGTTTATAGCCAAAAGAAGGTGAGTTTACCTTCGAAAATTAGTATTTCAGCAGTGCGAGAAAAACCTTGGAACAGAAAAATTTCTTAAAGTTTTCATTAAACATCGTTTAACTTTCTGTTGAAGATGTCTCCAAAGTCCGCCAAGGCACTAGTCGGACGCTACAAAGACTTACAAAATTATTGGAGGCTCTTACACTATTGGTGACTTAAAAACCCAGTAATGACGACTTTCGACAATTTGGCCTTACACAAAAACCACTGCATATAAGTAAGAGTAGTAGCTAATATATTACACTTACCGCGGATTTTTATAAAGTTGGAAGAAATGAAAGAGATGGTATTGCTCGAAATGGTAAAAAATTAAATACAAAAATCTACGGACATAAAGATTTATAAAATTCGTTGAATGCTGATATTACATTGCTTATTCTATAGTAATTTCGCCTGCGCTAAGCTATCGGGATTAATTACAGGATATAAGTGCGAGAATACAGTTGTTAACATAGACCATCCAGTAAACTATCCAATAGATTTTCGCACTTCACTATAGCCTTAAATTTACTTAAAGTAATCATGAAACTTTTTACTGCTAAGCTTGGACTCACCCCGGACTATATACGCACCCACAACCGAACAGTCTAGTAATTAAACTATTGCTATCAAATGCCATGACTTCAAAATAATAATGAACAGCTATCGGAAAAGCTTTTTTATAAAAATCATAAGCCATTTGGTTTCTAACTCTTGAATTTTCGTGTCAGTTGACTTTTGCTGTGCAGCGAAATAACGCAGAAGGTGAATTGCTGACAATATTTTGCATAAATTTAAGAAGGCCGTACCTTTCTGAAGGACTTGTGCGACGTGCAGCTTCTTCGCAGTAGGTATTTCATCGGTGTTCCTGCTGTTCCAATACTCGTACCTATAATAGGTTAAGCTCCAAAAAGATGTGAGTAAAAATGTATGTATGTAAGTCGAGCAAATTGGTTGATCTCTTCGTTTTGTCTCTAAATTCACTTGTTGTTCATCAAAGCATTTTTCTTTTTTGTAAATGCGATGTTGTTGCTAAGTGCGTGGTGATCTCGTTCGCTAGGCTGTGCCGACATTAGGGCTGTACACAAACCTTGAGCGCCACGTGAGTGTTGCATGGCAAAATGTATGCCTCAAAATCAAGATATTTGAAAATATTGCCAAAGAATTGATGTATATACCATAACCATACCAGGATGCTTTTGTTACAGGTAACAAAACATCTTTTGAGCTCATGTTTGAGGGAGGAGCCCACTATTATAATTAGTATAAAAATACATTCCAAGTTTTCTATTTTTCAGTTTTTATTTTTTATTTTAGACCAGGGTTAATGAAGAAGCCAGTAATTTTCATGAAAATAAAAGTAGTTTCTAGTGGGCTTCGCTGTGGAAGCGCAATCTTCGTCATATGAGATGCTATATGGCGATGGATACGGTCAACCGATGCTTTTGGACAAACACGAGCTTTGTTAAATACAAGCCTTATGGAAAAACATGATCTATAGAATGAAGTTTCATGTCCCGGAAGTTTTTAAATGAAGCTATTAATTGATGTTTTACATTTATTTTATACATCTGTCTGTTGACATTAAGCATTCTTAGCAAATTTAGCTAAATTAAACAATTTGGCAAGGAATTTACATGCTTTGCTTAATGGCCAGTGCCAAAAGAGATACAATTAAAATAAACGAAAGTAATTTGAATAATCAGTTCACATAATCACAATTTAACAACAATGGAAAAACAGTCAAACTATTTTTACATATTTATTGTTTTTTAGCATTTATTAGGCAACTTGGACGACGAGTGCTCTTTAGACGTCTTTTAGTTATTCTTTAACTTTCTAGTTTGCTGATTTCTGCATTATTATGATTGTGTATTTTGTCCAAGTGCCTAGTTGTCATCTTTTTGATTTCTTCGTCTACTATGTTAAAAGTCCTGTGGATGTCATTCTCATGTATCTGTCAGACATTCAAAGTTCGAAGAATCTCCGATTGCTATCGTCGGATTTTTGCTATATGAGCCTTTTTAGCTTGACGTTGTAATTCCAATTAAGTTTCAAGTCCAAGTGAACTCCCTGATATTTAATGGTTGCTTATATTGCGAGAGTCTTGCCCTTTATTTTAATTTGAACTGCAGTAAATTTTGTTTTCTTAATAAATATAACCTGACGGTTTTGCCCTCCTTTATTTTTAGGCACCAGGTATCAATCCATTCCTGAATCGCGATTGTGTATCGCTGCAGTTTTTAGTAGCTTAGCTTTTGTCTGATGCCAATAGCATTGTATCGTCTGCGAATGTAGCCATTGATGAATTGGTTTCATCACCAGGTGGAAAGTATGCGATGAACAAAACACATAGTAGTGGTTCTATAACGCTTCCTTGCGGAACTCGAGCTTGTCTTTGAAGGATATCTGAACAGCGATTGTCATATTTAATATAGAAACTTTGGTCGGTTATGCAGCTTTTTATGATGAGAGTGAAAAGGCAGTGTTGATATTGTTTTGTGTAGTAAGCCTTTGTGCCACAATTTTTCAAGCGCAGTAGCAATATCCGAAATTTCTGCCTCACAGTAACGATTGCTTTCAAGGTCTGATTGGATTTTATGTATAACTCTATGGATCTGTCGGATAACCGAATTTTTATTTTCTAAATCCATATTAATGATCCGGTATTATACGTTATTTGTTCAGAATTTGGCTTAGTCGATCCTGCAATAATTTCTCAGCAATTTTTGGTACTGTCGATAGTAATCTTATTGGTCTATATTGCACTAAGAACGTTTCTGAAATATATAAGCCTTGGTTAGTAGCTCCGCTAAAGCTTTTTTGTTTTATTACAATAATTTGTTGATGTAAGTTATTATTTCGTGCGTGTTCGTCTTTTTTTTAAGCACACCATATGAAATATTGTATTGTTCCCTAATTAAGTGGCATTTACTGCAGTCGCAGAGAGGCAGATGAAAAAGTGTCAACTCTTTATTCAAGTTGCTGAATGTTGACTGGAAAGGGCACCAGAAATACACTGGAACGGGGGAAGTGTGGTATGACCATTAAAAAAATTACCAAACGCAGTAACGTCGATTTAAAAAAAATGATATGTATATATATATCTATATATGTAAGTATATATACAATAATATAAAGACATACATAAATATGGAAAAGTGAAAAGGGCAAAAATGATGGCGTCAACGGTACTTAATTTTTGAGGATCCTTTTCATTGTTTCATCATTGTGACACCAGGCATGTCTTTATTTGCTGGTGCTCGGCTGCAGTTGCACAATTTGTGTGTGTGCGTGTGAACACACAGCACCCGACCCTTTGAATCACCACGTTGCCACAAAGTGACTGAGTGGTTGCTTGGCTGCTTATTTGGCCCAAACTTTTCGCCAAATAACTCGCACGAAAGTGAAGTGGAGTTAAGAAAAGAAAAAATAAAAATCAACGGCAACGCAAAAATAACTCGCAAAAAGTGACAACCTTCTGTATTTCGGCCTCAAATTGCCAACGTGTTGTCGGGTCGCTCTTTCTGTTCGGATCACGCGCTCTATCTTACTAGGGCATGACAAGCAAAAGCGGCAAGAGAAAAACGTTCAAATGCATAAAAGTTCTACAGAAGTGGGGTGCGAATGAAAAAGTAGTATGAGTGGGAGAGGCAGAAGGGAAGGGTCAGTAAAGCAGTGGAATGCGTTTCGAAAAAGCGAATTATGTGTCTGTTGAGTTTTTGTCATTTGTCGTATTGTCGGTGGTGTTCCACTGCCTTCTTCGTCCTACCTGCCAGACTCCATCTCCTTCTTGATGTTCTGTCTTTCAGAGTTTTTGGGGTATTAATTAAAAGTTGCTTGCTTTTGTGTTTTGCTCCTTTTGATGAGAACTGGGCAAAGATTGAACATTTGCCACCCTGGAATACAAACTATAGGCCGTGAGACGGAGGCTCTCCCCGCAAAGGAAGATCCATTGCAGCGTATTTGCTTTGCTTCACACATGCACACAAATATGGGTATGGCAAATATATTAAGACCTTAATATAAGATTATACTCACGCGAACTAAATACAACTTGAACTTAACTCCGAATAAAACTACAGATTTTTAATTTTAAATCCGATAACTTTGTTTATTTGAAGGTGTAATTCAAACTAAACGCCAGACGCGCGCTTAAATATAGACCTTATTTACTAACAGGATAACTTATAAACTAGTGGCACTTAAACTTTAAAATGCCGACCCATGTGGACCCTGGAGATGGTTTCATCGCTTAATGAGGGGATTGGGGTTCTCTTGAGAGCCTGTGGTCTACTCCTAGAAAGACGGACTGGCGTTAACTCAGCAAGCGCTTAGCTAGTGTGGCCTTCTGGCCACGAGTAGATCGGTGCTGGAGGGAACTTCTATAGGTAACAAAGCCGTAGCTCTCGAATTTGGTGGGCATGTCTATGCAGTGAGGCTTGAGATTGCTTTAAGTCCTTTCTGCGGAAGCTGTCTGTAGAATGAGGTGGAATTATCTCAGGACCCTCTTCTCAGTTTCCCCGTTCTCGTTCGGCAAAGGTTCAGACATCTGGGCTCCTACTTGTTTCCTTCATCTATGGATATTGCAGCTTTAAATATCACATATCTGGTGCATTTCGTCAGTAGGTCGAAGCGGTTAATACAAATGTAATTTGCCGCTGTTGGTAGTTATCCTCTAAGCTTTTTTCCATCTGTTTGGTTCTTTTCACTCTGGGGGAATCCTGTATGGTATCACAATGGACGAATTTCTTATTATTTGTCCAAGTGGGTCAATTACCAATGCAAATAAAAATATTAGAAAGTAGTGAATAAATATAAGCTCCAATAAACCACAAGAAAAAATTATAAGACCAACTAAATATCCTAAAATTTGTAGTATGAGTTTAGGGCTAACAATTTGTGTTTTTAATAAAATATTTAAACTTTTAATGAGTTTGAAAAATATCCAGAACACCTTTCACGAAAATTAAATTATTGAGAAAAGTAAAATATATAGAACAAAGAAAATGTGAAACTCATATTATTTAAAATAAACAAATAAAGTTTTTGAGGTTAGTTTTTAACTTGGAGCTTAGTAATTTGTGTTGGATCCTCCTTTGATTAAGACTTGTTGAAGTGGGTCGAGGCATCGATTTGACTAAGTTTTTGATAATATAATAATATTTTGTATTTTGATAAATTTTGAACCATTCGCTCGCTAGGAAACTGTCTTTGATTTCCGAACGCCGATTTGGGAAGTATTGCCCATACATTTTCGATCAGGTTAAGGTCAAGCTGCAGTTAGGCCATAATAAAAATGGTATTTTTATCGCTGCCAAAAACTCTTTTGTTGCTTTGGATGCATGAACGGCTGCGTTGTTATGGTGGAAAATCCACTCCTCATCGAAATTCATCATCATTATTGTGGCAATTACAGCTCGGGGTGTGCCAGTGCTTCCTTTACAATTACTCTACATACGCCTCGATTCACTGCATTGAATTTATGCACCGTAGCTCTTCTTGGATATCATCAATCCATATGCTTGGTGGTCTTCCGTATTTTCTACTGCACATCCTATTGAAGGTCGTTTTCGTTAACCTCACCCAAGTTATCATCAAAGAAAGGACTAACTGCTTCGTCTAGAAGATTGACACTATTCATTTTAGTTTATATGAAGCATACAGGCGTTTAGCCTTTCACACGAATGGCTCTGTGACAGAGCCCTTTCTGAAGTTACCAGCCATTCTCTCCTCCTTTTTTTCCAGTTATCATGCCAATACATTTTGGAGTCTTCTGATCCGCCCAGATTGAATTTTTTTCCATCGGGGAAAAACACTATTACGCGTTCATCTTCCCAAATCTTTTAATAAAAGTTTCAAAATTTTATCAACTTTTTTGCAAGGTTTTATTTTTTGATGAAAGGAAATTTAGCTTGTATAGGCCAGATAAATTTAGTAAGCCTTGCGTTTAAAGCCAAGATATTTTTCAAAAGAAATTTTGTCGGTGGATCTTTGATGGTGTGGGGAGCTGCGAGTGCACTTGAAAAGATCAAGATCACATCCCACTAACACGCATGAATTTCGAAGAGTATCTAAACTTACTTCCGCATAAATTGCCATCATTTCTCAATGTGGATTCTGGCGAAAATCTTGTTTTCCAGCAAGATAATGGGGCCTGTCATTCATCTCGTCATACTTTGAGATGGTTTCTTGAGTGGCCATCGATTTCTCCATATTCCAATATCACGAAGAACGTGAGGAGTGCAGGGGTTCGGGTAGTTACTGAAAAGAATGGAAATACCACACATTACTAGGGAGAGCAAATAAAAAATATTTTACAAGGAACCCGAAAGTGCGTTTATGCTTTTGCAACAGTTATAAAGGGTTTTTCAATAACAGGTGTGACAGGTGCATGGATTGCACTATCGAGGGATGATTGACGATTTTGTATGGCCGGAATTGGATGGTATTGATCTGGACAACTTTTATTCTCAACAAGGCGGCGCTACGTGTCACACAAGCAACAAAACCATCTCTCGAAGCGTGATCACAATTGGCCACCGAGATCTTGTGATTTAACACCTTGTGACTTTTTTCTTTGGAGCAGTGTGAAAGAGAAGGTCTACGCCAACAGCCCAGGCTCGATTCAAGACCTCAAAGATGGAATTTGTGAGCCTATCGAGGACACAGGGCAGGGCAGCCACTTTGCAATTCGGTTGTGGAAAATTTCATGAAAAGGATATTGTCCTGTAAGCGGGGGCGCGGTGGTCATTTGCCTGATGTTATTTTCCACTATTACCGACATACCTTTCTCTTTATAATGAAATAAACATCCGATCGTTTATATTAAGAAATAGAATTTTTCTTTGAATATCAAAATATCCCCTGTTATTAAAAAACCCTTTATTTGTGTACTCTTTTGTTTTTGATCCTTATTAAGTGAACTTATTTCTCTTAACTCGATTGTCTAAAATAGTGCATGGAAATATATTTTCTCTGAAATACAATAAAAATAAAACTATTGTGCGCTTATAACCATGCCACGGAGTGTACTCGTCGCATAATACTAATCGATTTAGCCACATTGGGTCGCCTGTTCGTGCATGATAACTCGAACCAAAAAACTACACATAACTGAATTTGTTCGATCTTAAAAATAACAGCCAAATTAAATTTCACTAAAATGTGCGCGAGTATATAAAATTCGGCCTTAGCGAAATTTGGCATCCTTCAACTTTTTTCTTTATTTTTAGTTATTCTTAGAGGCAGTGCAGACCAGCCATGCGAACTGCGCGTTCCTGCCAGCGTCTTGGGGCAACAGGCAAATGTGTTAAAATTGCCACAAGCAAGCTTGGAAAAGGAGCTGCTCTCTGCGTGATCAAGATGAGTTATCGAAAAGTGCTAAACAACCAAAATGTCAAGTTTTGATATAATTTCAATCATTATTATTATATATTTAGCCTCCCCATCGAACAATCAACTCGATGTGGTTGTAGGGGGCACAGCTGTCATCTTTTAGCTCTAAATACTAAACCAATAAAATATATTTCGCCAGACAGTTTGAAATGCTCTTGGTCATAAAAATATTTGCTCATTTTAATGAGAAATTAGTCGAGAGACGAATTAATTGCTTCGAGCAACGAATTGATATTTTATGGCGAGATTAAAGAAGTAATTCCCAATCTAACGAGAATATCATGCACACCACACATGGCCGTCGCGTCGCCAAACAAAGCCACAAATCTGCCCTCACCCACATCCTCCGGATGTATTTTGTAGGGAGAGCAAGTGAAGGGATGCAAGGAGCGTCGGTGGGGTGTAGAGCGGCTGTAGTAATAATGCTTGTAAATGAAATGTGTGTCGTAATTCCTTTTTAATATTACGCCACATGCAAAGAGAGAAGAAAGTAATCATTAAATTAAAACAGCAATAGCAGTGATAAAAATATTGCAACACTATAATAGCACGCCACTTCAGCCCCACTTCCTCTCGCTGCCCGCGCCTTTGAACTTCCCCGACTCCAGCCATTTGTGTCCACGTCATGGTCGTGTCACATGCCGCCATATTTTGTGGCGTCAAAAAATCACAATCATTCCGCTCGCTCGTTTGCAGCAACGTGAGTCCTGTGAAATTGTCACTGTCACAGGATGTGTACGGAGCGTAACGCGACTGACTGCTACCAGCCACAGGGGGCAGCGCTGGCGGTGGATGGCGGTGGATGGCATCCAGCAAGCGAGCCTGATATGTTTGAAATGGATTTAGAGCGTAACTGCCAGAGAACGAATGGCACAGGGTGAGATGTATAGTAGGAAAAAAGAGCAGTAGAAAAAATTAAATCGTAAAATTTTCATTAAGAAAATATGTTGCAGCAACAAGCACCGACAACAACAATGGCGACAGTAACAATTTAATGCATCAAGTGGATTTACGAGCCCATAAACATTGTAAGCTTGCGTCCTGCCTTCGCCTACGGCGCGCACACTCACGCATATACACTTGGCTACTCACGCACACAAATAGTAACTGATATCTATGCACACACATATCTACGCATGGGTATATAAGTATGCAGCAATGTCACACGGACTAAATTCACTGGACACAAACATGCACTTTGGAGAACCGAGCGACGCTTACTCATAAACTCCATTTAACTTCTATAAAAATATGAATTTAATGCGTCCTTAAGCTCCCCAACTCTCGCCAGCTCGTTCGAAGCCAACAGCAATGCCGCTGTCACTTATCATTGTTGTTTTTATTGGCAGACGAAAAGTGTCATTAGATATAATTCTTTGGTCATTTAATTTATGTAAAAGCAAAGCAGATTTATGGTTATTTTAGCACCACCGCAAATCACACACACACATACACACACACACATATATATTACATGTTTCGCATGAGATGTAGTCAGCCATACGCACATGCACTCACTGGACAAAAGCAGCACATCTCACTCACTCACGCACTGCATACTCTCCCCTCACTACCCACCTTCCAGCGTTCATTCAAGGCAACGACACTGAGAGCCAATGACACTGCAGCCCTGCCTCCGCGTTGTTCTAATTTCTCATTTTATGCAGCCTTCTGTTTCCCTCCCAAACTGCGAAAGCTTAGTCTTTGCCGAAGCTTTTATACTTTTTATACAACGAAAGGCGTGTGTGTGTAGATGTGTGCCACTATGTTGGCGTCTTTATGAAATTGTTATGAATTTTTATTGGATAATGTAAATTTTATTATAATGAATTGGCTTATGCGGACCAACTAAGTCGTTCGCCTCTTGCTTTCCTCGTTTCCATTTGTGGAATGTGCGCCAAATAGGGCATTTTGATGTCCTCCTTCAAAAAGATTTATTACTTTACTGGGCGAGTAGTTGTAAAAGAGAGGTGTCTTAATGGCCATGGATTGGTTCAGCTCAACGCAGCATCGACGATTTGGATTATACTTACGTAACACACCTACTAAATGGCAAGCATGTTGAAGTGCATATGAACTTACAAGTCCGCAAGGGCTTAGGTGTAAAAATTATTTGTCGAGTATTAAATTTTAAATACCAAAATATGCCATCTCTTTTAGTAACTTTTTGGCACTAACTAGACTACACTTTTCCGAAGATTTTTTACCTCCTGAATGATATTCTGGACATTGAATAGCCCGAGTTATTAGGTAGGTTTCCGAAATAATCTGGCTTAAAATGGCAAACAAAAAATACGATTTGTGGCTCTATTTGAGATTAGGTAACATCTAAGATAATTTTCTTTTAAAGCACAAAGTACAACTCTTCTCCATTTACACCTATTTCGATACCTAAAATTCTTTATTTGTCTCTGAAATATCGCATATTCAATTTATACTCTACGATGTAGCTGATATACTCAATGTGAGTATTTCGTTGAGTTCAGGAGTTCGAAGTGACCGAGTTCCTTTTCCTATTTGTCATGTGCGTCTTGATGTTCTTCCATAAATGGAGGGACCTATAGTGTTAAGTCGACTCAGAATGGCAAATAGTTTTTATGAGGAGCTTTTTCATGGCAGAAATACACTCAGAGGTTTGCCATTGTCTGCCGAGGAGTGATCGCTATTAGAAAAAACTCTTTCGTCATTTTGCTGTTTCATGCACTGAGATTCGAACCTGTGCACTTACGAATGGTAGTCATGCACTAAGCCGTTCCGCTGTGGCAGCCGCTAACTATAATATCTAGAATCTAGAATGCCTGACATTAGAAACTTTCGAAATGGTGTAGTGGATTCTGAAGGTTTGAACAATATACTACACGTTTCAACTGCATTTTTCTTTAACAGGTAGTATTGAGGCGTGACTTCCCGCAAATGCTGTTTTTTCGGGACGAACGTAGACATTTTTGACGTCTTTGTCTTTACACTTCAAGCGAATGTCAACTACTGCGATCGATACCTCATATATACACCTCTAAATCACCAGTATATTACCAGAGCGAACACAAAAATAGTATCCACAGCGACACCTCTTTTACGAGAGCGGAAACTTATTCCCACACCCAACAAATAAATATACATATTTTAGAAAAAATTTATAAAGTTTATTTGAAGTCATAGGAATCGGCCAATGACATAGTGATATGTATGCTTCTGAATCACAGCCTCCAGTCATCGGTGCTGCAGTTTCCGAAACATAAATCGAAAGCATTGAAGGTATCTTTTGCGTTTAATGCTTAATTTTCTTCGTTATAAACTAATTTGGCACAGGAATAGGCGGAAGCAAGGAAAATATGAAAAAATTATTAAGTTTGTGGTATTTTTACGAAGGTTGTAATAATAAAAATTATCAAAAGTGTAGCGTAGTACACATAACAGAAGTGGAACTTTCAAGGCAGAGAGAGAGAGAGAGAAATAATATTTATCTAAAGAAATTCACAACACTTGCAAGGAATACAAATAGACAAAATTTACAAATAAATTCCCCTTTATCGCTCGGCATATTGAGAACTCGTACTTTTACGATAGATAGTTGCATTATGTGCGGGCAAGCCACTGAAGATACGACCCGTGTACGGAGGCCCTAACTGCGTTAATTTTTAAACATTCTTCAAATTGAATCTGCCTTGTGAATACGTAGCAGCGACGTTGAAATAAAATTAGCTTCGGCAACAGTGTCTTGGTTTTACTTAATAGCACTGCTTACATACCATTCACAATAGAGCAAGGGCATCCAACTTTGCTCTAAACATCAATCGGCTTTTTTTACAGACGTACACGGAGACAAATTGGTTTCTTTTTCGTAATATTTGAAGGTAAATTAGTTAAAAAATTCTTAATTTACCAATTATCGAGGAAAAAAGGAAATACGGTACGAAACGACTATGGATCTGAGCTTGGACGAAATAATTGAAACCAAAACGCTTGCTCGACCATCAGCAGTTAAAAAATTGTAAGTGTGTCGAAATATATTTCCCTGAGCAAGTCTGAGCAATCTGCAATCTTTTGGTTAACGCTTTCATTCATTGCAGCAATAATTCGGAAAACCCACGTAAAGGATTAACATTGCGAAAAACCTTAAATAAGCCGATATTTAAACAGAGCGTTGTGATTGATGCCCGTAATAAAATAATACAAAATATAAACTGTCAAATAAGACGGTCAACAGCAAATAATCAATCGAAAATGGATGGATTTATGATGGTAAATAACTATAAAATATATAAGGTATTGCTCTCTTTCTCTCCTTTTCCTCTACGTTATATTTTTTTCTCTCTTGCGGAACGAAAATGCCCAGAACGTTGCATGACCTTGAAATTTTACTTTCCATTCTCGCTCGTCCATCGACGCCTAAGAAGTTTCACTTCAAAAACTGTGGCTGCAAGGAATGCTCTTCATCTGACAGCGAGATGAAATGGAACAAATTATTGTGGACAAAATAAAATCATGTGATGTTAAGCATTTCATTTGCTTTATGTGTTTTAATTTTACGAGGTAGCTCAACTGAAAAAAAGTTGTGATTTTTCCAAAAATTTCATCAACTGTTCGTAGAACTTGCAAATTGTTACTGGTTTTGCCTTCATCTACTTTTTGATATTTTTATTTTTGAGAGCGAGTTATCGGAAATTAAAATACTGGCAAGTTAATGGATAATTTTTACATGAGCAAACTTTATGTTAGATTAATGCGCAATAGTTTAATATATACTAGGAAAAAAACAATTTAAAGTGCTTGACTAAGATGCCATACGGTCGGCACCAGATAAATTGAAGAAAAAATGTCAATCCGCTCATGCCCTAGAAATCGGAGTATTCACCCCGTAATTCGTTCTCAAGAAGCTAATTTTCAAGCTTTCATACTGTCAAATATTCTTTTTAGGAACATTAAATTGAATTTTATTCAGAAGGGAAGTGCAATCAATAGTTTCAATGATATGATTAATAAATGAAGACAAAGAATAGATCTTCTGCTACCAACAAACATCTAGTCATGAACTGACTCCTCGATAAGAAGGTCGGATAAAATGAAAATAAACCAAGAGTGTAAATTGCGTGAAATGTGCAAATGACTAAAGAAACTCTCGTAGTAACGGTACATCTAAAAAGAAGCTGTCGTAATAGTAGAATAGACGAGTACAGTTGTGTGATAAAGAAATAAAAAAGGCATTTTGTGGATTTTCATCCCACCCATTTGAATTTTAGTTCAAAAAAATTTAAAAAAATGAACATCGAGAGCGGGCCGTTGGTAAAGGTTCTTAAAAGTTTAAAGATTCGAGCAAAAACTGTCTAAACTCTCTCAACCCGATTAGAGACACCTATTTGGCACGGCCTCCAAATATCAGCGGCATACTCTAATCTCGATGCCAAAGCCCCGAGCGTATTTCTGCGATGAAAAAGGACCTCATAAAAACCATTAACCATTCGCAGTCGGCTTGAAACAGTAGGCCCCTCCATTTGTGGAATAACATCAAGACGCACGCCACAAGTAGGAGGAGGAGTTCGGCCGAAAACCTAACAGAAGTGTACGCGCCAATTATTATTCTTATTTGTTACTCTAATCTCGATCCAACAAAAGCACAATGCAATGCCTTGCATCGATTCTTGCTCGACGCTTTTCCTCCACTTTGTCCCTTGCGAATAAAAGCCGTGTATGTTCTCATACATGATTTGTATTTTTTTTTGTAATTTTATTTATATCATTTATTTACGTTTATAGACCCTTGATATCCTCAGTGTAATCTTTTTGTTTTCATATTCGCTTTTGCTTAAAATGCATCATTTGAAATAATATTTACTCTTTTAATTTTTAAATGTATGTAGTTATTAGCTTATAATTAACTTCATTAACTTAAAAGGTAATCATTTCTATTTCATTTCGAATCGTGACAAATGCGATTGCGCAGATGGAAATGTTTGCAGTGGCCAGACTTTGCCTTTTATTTTACATACTCGTGCAAGTTCAATGTTGGTTTTTGCGCTGCTCTGCTGGTCGCTTTTCTTTGTATTAGATGCGCATACATATTTGTGTGTATGCATGCATGTTTGTGTGTGTGGAGGGGAGCAAAAGTGCCCCTTAACTATTGGTGCAATTAATTATCTTTACAAATCACGAATATTCTCGTTTTGCTTTACTGCTTTGAGCGACGTTAACGCTGAATTTTCAACTAAGGAGTGGAGGAGTTAAGGAAGGGGTGGCTAGTTGGGGAGGAAGAAGTTTATATGCTCGTAATTATGCTAATGCATACATACTTACACGAGTTTATAGTATTTGTATTCTCATTTATTGTGTATGTATGCATGTACTGTAATCTACTTAGTATTTATTATTTCCTCCGCTGCTGTGGCTGCTTTAATATACATATATTTATTTATATAAATACTTTTAAATATCATTATTCCGCTTCTCATCCTCCTCAATATTAATAAGCTTCTTTTTCTTTCTTTTCTATTTAATTTTAGTTCTTACATTTCATATATTTTATTTTTTTTATTTTTTGACAATATCGCACACTTATCTTTTGCTTATATTTGTTTCTTATAAATTCTTGTTGTTGCTATCTTTTTTAGTTAGTTATACCTACATTTTGTTTTCTTGAATTTCCTACGCTTATGTTCAGTCACTTACCGCTAAAAGAATTTGCTGCGCAGCGCCCACACGGAGCCGAATTTTCGGTGTACATACATACAACATTTAAATACAAGTAGAATATTTTGAATTGATTCCCTGTTTCATATTTTCTCCATTTAGTTTGTAACTGGTTTTTAACTAGTTAGTCTAAATGCTTAGTTTTGTATTTCTGCATTGCGTTTTTCTGCTTTTATTTCTGCTTTTATTTTTCATTTATTTTTATTTTTATTTTTATTTTTATTTGAATATTTAATGCTACTAACCCTACATATACATACACACATACGTAAGTACAATATGTATGAAGGAGTGATGGCGTAAATGCATTTCCCTCTCATCAGATATTTACAGTTTGGATGCGCACCATTTTGTATCGAATATAACTGCATTAAGTTTGATTATGTATTAAGCTAAAGTGTTGTTGGTCTGTCAGGAATGCCAAATTTATCATTTGACGCTTGTGTCACTTTAAAGCACTCGCCTTGAATGAACTGCCGTGCGATTTCTCTGCTTTTTACAAATTTATTTCGGTTTTCATTTACTCTATTTGCCGTTTTGAGTGGCATTTATTATAACATTTTGTTTTGTTTTTTGTTTTTGTTTCTTTGTTCTTTTTTATTGCTTTCAATGGCGAGCTTGGTGTTCTACATTTTGCTGTTGTTGTTTGTGTTGCTGTTACGGAAAGTCCCTTTTCCCTGTCGTTCTATAAGTGAGCACACATACATGCACACATATCGTAGTATGTGTGTAGGTAGCTAATACTTTTTTGTTGTTTTTTGGTTTCTTTGGTTTTTTGTCTTCAGTTTTTTGTTAAATTTATAGGTAACTGACTCCTGCTCTTTCAATTATTGGATCGGGTTGCCAATTATTATCGAATTGTAAAAACGAGGAAAAAGGATAAAACAACAATTCTTCCTAAATATATATATATGTATATATGTAAGTAGTATGCATGTAGACCTAATTATGGTACTTATATAAGTGGCTATGCGTGTATATATATTTATGTACATATGTATGTGTGTATCTAAAAATTATGCTCAAATATAATTAATATTCATAATTAATTCTAAGCCTTTTTGTGTAAATTCAAATACGTCCTACTTATTTACATAGCCTTGCCAATTTTGCTGGGTTTTAAGCAAACATCGCTGTCGCATCGGCGCTGCGGGAATAGTCCAACATACGTGTCTGCGTGTGTGTTTTTTCTTAAGCCCATACACGAACGCGTGCGAGTGCAATGGTTTCTGGCTGTGTTGCCCTCTCCAGCGTGGCACTAAATTTTAATAACAGGCTCAAACACTCGACTGCTAATCGCATTTTCCCAAAAACATTGCCCGATTGGCGCAATTAGCAAATATTGGCAATTTATTAATAATAAAATAATTAGATTACAATTTTTTTGTGTTTGCTCAACACAAAAAATTAACAAAAAATATTAAATAAATGTTTAAGCGCTCATATATTTACATATACATACACATATTGCTAGAAGCAGTTACGCAACGAGTTGTGAAAAAAGTTGTTTGGTTTTTTGTAATTTTATATCACATTAATTACAGTATAAATAGGATAATTGGGACTTAGCTAATGCCTATGCAGGATATTATTAAAATATTAGGAAAATCATGCAAAATGCACCACCAGAAAAGTGGATAAACAAATTTTAGCAGCGAGGGTGTAAATTGATTTTAACAGCTAAGCACAGTTTTTAATATTCCTACAACGTGTGGATTTATTGATGCTGGGTAAAATGAAAAAAAGGTGATGCCAGTAACTTAACCTCACTTTTGCGGCAACTTTTCCCTGGTCAAAGAGTTAAAAGTATTGAAAGGGGAACGCATTTGAAGTTTCTTTAACTGCCTTTCGGGCACTATTTTAAGTTCCTATGTATTTTCGCGCAGCTGCATTCTTACTTTTCTCAGAATATTTTTTTTATAATTTATCATTTGCCTCGCCGAAATGCCGTTCGCTGCAAGTGAAGTCGGTTCTATAATAATTTGCCCAGCTCATTCGTTCTCTGCGGTAATAAGTTTTGAGAATATAAAAGATGTCAATTATGCCAGTGCGAATTTCGAAGAGTCGTTTAAAAGAGAGCGACGACTGAACCAACGATGCTAAGAATTTGAGATTGAAAGGTGACTCCTAATAGTAAATTAAAAGTAAGTAATAGGCAAATACATTAAATTGGCATTTTTTT
This sequence comes from Anastrepha ludens, assembly GCF_028408465.1. Taxonomy (NCBI): domain Eukaryota; kingdom Metazoa; phylum Arthropoda; class Insecta; order Diptera; family Tephritidae; genus Anastrepha; species Anastrepha ludens. Next base: position 1,598,825 of record NC_071499.1, on the reverse strand, counting down.
CGAAGTGTAAGCAAGTAAAACTTCACTTAGATTACAACAATCACCGTTCTGATGGCATCACCTCATTTTGCTGAAGCACGGATTTTTTAATTCAAGTGACGAATATAGGGAAGAAGCCGCATACATACAAATACGTAGCAAATCATAGAAGCAGCGACCAAAAACGGTGATTACAAAATCGGCAGCTAATGACGAGCAAACCTGCCACCTCGGCGTGTACTCGTATATCCTAAAATTTGCCGTCAATACGCTTTGACATTCACACACACATGTAGCCTTTCACACACACGCAGCCTTTCACACTCATGCAGACTTTTACTTAAGTTTTATTTTGGTGAATTTTATTGGTTTCATTATTTTAAATAGGAGAGACTTGGCGTGCTTTTATTGTTGTTGTAGTTGTTCTTGTTGTATTTGTGATATTTTACTGTTCATGCATATCGTATTTATCAACTATTCACTATACACAAAATACACATCGCGCTATTAATAATATTTTCTATGTGTATGTGCAGGACATGTAAGGATGCCATCAACCCCAGCATCAGCGGCGGCAACCGTCTTAACGGGGGTTGTTACTTAGTTTATCTGGTTTTGCTAACTTTTGTTGGCTTACTCAGTTTTTGTGGTATGCCTGGCTACACATCTATACATACATATATAGGTAATACATACATACATGCAACAATTGTTTGTATTGTTTGATTTTGGTTAGCTTTTTTCACTATTTCTAATTTTTATGAGCTTCTTTTGCTGCCTTGGGTTCCCTTAATTACTTACATTTTCGCCTTTGGCTGTACATTTTTTTCTACATCGGCGCAGTTTTGTAATTTCGGTTTGCTGTGCGAGTTCTCGTAAGTGCTATTTTTTTTGAATTTTTGCAAGTGTGCGTGTGTGTGTATTCAGTGTATTTGGCAACAATTTCTCACGGAGTTCTTGAGTAGGAAAACAGTAACTTAATAGTTCATTCTCCCAACTAATTCAGCAATTTTTACCTTCGGAAGTTCTTCTCTTCTCTTTTAACTTCCTTTTTTGTTTTTGTTTTTCAGTTTGTAGTTTTGATCTATAGAATAAAAATTCATTGGACTGTTTTTATAAGCCATGCGAATTTCTTTGAAGAAAATGAAATGAAAAAAATGTTTAAAGAATAAGAAAAGCGAACCGCGCAATTTCGAAAATAAATACAAAAATTTTTAGAGTGAACTTGCCAAAAAATTATACAATTTTTTTATTTGATTGGCGCAGAGTTTTTGCCAAATTGTGCAGTGTTTTCGACTTGTATTCATTTGCGGGGGTTTCTTTGCACAAACATGGACGGAAGTTAATTGCCAACTCTGTCAACATTTGAAACTATCCTTTCGAAAGGTGAGAACTTCAAAAAACGGCAAAGAAACGTTAGAAACTGAAACTGAAAAGCAAATAAAAAAGCAATAAAATTAATTTTCCCCAATCCTTGTTTAATTGGCAAATATTATATAAATTGAATAGAAAAATCATATAAACATATTTTTTAAATGAAAAAGTGCTCTATTTTGTAATACTGTTTTATTGGTTTCGTATTTTTTTTATTTATCGTTATTTATCGCACATGTTTTAGTGTTAACTTTTTAAAATACTTAAAAAAATAACTAATAATTTATAACAAAACGGCAGGCGGAGTAAAATTGAAGAAAGCGGCAACCTGTAGCTCTCTTAAAAATGCATTACGGTTTAGTTGCTTCTAAAAATTTTCTCGATTATATGTAAAATTCTTTAATTATATGTAATAAATTCTTTTTTACTTTAGACATCTTTACTCAGCCCTTATATCTTGAAGGAATATTTTACGTAAATAGCATATGCAGCATTCTAATTAATCTCAACTTACTAATCTTTTCCGTCTTATTTTACTTTACAAATCATTTGGATTTAACAATTTTTAACTACGCAATGTAAATATTAATAAATATATTAAAAGACTTGAACCATTTTACAATTGATCGCTTCCAATCTCCCTGTCTCTCTCTCTCCCTCTCTTTCCCTTTCTCTCTATCTCCCGCTCTTTATATGTCCGCTCACCCTCTCACTCTCCGCCCTTTTTCCACTTGCACATTTTTCTCCTCATTTCTCTGGTTCTATTTGATTTCACCGCATCGCAACTACAGGGCGACCTACCGGCGTGCGTGTGTGTGTATCTGAATTCGTCTGTAACGGTTTGCTGTGCGTTCGCGTATCTACTTGTAAAATCTAGACCAGTCTCTAAAAGCTCGAGTACCCCAGAAAGCCGCTATTTGTTTTTTTACATTTGGCCGTTCGGCTACTGCTGGCTCGGGCGCCACAGCTCCCGACTGCGCTTGATAATTTAATTGCATTGAGTTTTGTTGTTGTTTTGGTTTACATTTGAATTGGTGTGAACTTTTGATTTCCCCTTTTGCTATTATTGTACATTTGTATGTGTTTATGTTTGTTGTCTCTTAAATGGTATGACATAAATTATCTTATAGCATAATTACATACTTACGCAACTAATATTGATTTATTCACTACTGTACACATACAAAACATATTTAGTTTTTTGCATTTGTTATGGTATTTTGTTTCTATTTTCACTATCGTAATCTGCTTTTCTTGTAAATATATGACGGACTCTTCCATCTATTAATCTACGTATCTGTTTTACTTTTTCCTTTTTTATTCGTTCGGCTCATATCCTTAGTTTAATGATGGCGAGGGCCATCAAAATGATAATATCGCTCTTATCAGTATATCGGTTTTTCTCACTTTGCATCTGCTCTCTCACTGAGTCAATTTATTCCGTCTTATTTTTTATATTCAATGGCTAATCTAGTTTTTAATTAATGATTATTTTCTAATATGTTTTTTTTTTCAATTTGAAATTAACACAAATTCATTTTCTGTTTCTCCTACCCATATGCTAATGGTCTGCTTTATCCCCCCCTGTTGTATCCCTGTAGCTAACACTCGCCGTTGTTGTTGCTGCTGCTATGCAGGCAGTCAACGTCCGTGCGCAGTTTTTTCAACAGTAGCTGTCGCTTATCGAGGATCCTCAGCGAATCCTTCGTCGCCGCCTTTCCAGAGGCTGTCGCTTCTTTCAGCACCTTTTCGTCAGCCTTATTTAGTTGCACATCTCTTCTTCGGCGCTTTCGCGCATTCGCCACACCGACTGCACTGACTGCACCGCCCGTCGCTCCTTTCTTCTTTACAAACTTGATATTGTAGGGATCTTCGGCCAGCTCTGGGTATAGTGCCACGTCGTGTATGTATTCGCCTTCGTAGTTGTTCGCATAGCTTTGCTTCAGAATCTCGTCGATTTCCTGTTGATTCCATTCTATGGTCGTGGTGAGGCCATTGCGTAGCGCTTCCTTTTCGCGATGCCACGCCTTGCGCACAGCCGTCAGTTTGGCATGATGCATTAGGCGCTGTTTCTCTTTTTCCACTGTGGTGCCATATCGTAGATTGATTATGGCGTGAGCTCCGTGGATTTTTACGTCTAAATAATTGTTGCCACTACCATTTTCACGAGAATTCTCGTGGAATGTGGTATTGACCTGGCCTTGGAGCCGTTTTAGTTGCTGTCGGTCTTCACTGGCTCGCCACGCTTCTTCTTTGACAAAGAAGAACGAGTCCTGCTGGGCGTTGTGTACAACGAATGTGAATGGCAGCAGCTTAGATCGATTAAAGACAGATGTGTAAACATCCCGGTAGATGGCGTTTGCTGCAGGAACACTTGATACGATTGCCTGACCGTCATTGGTTCTGGATACGACGATACCTTTACCGAAGGGTGGTTCAGTATCCGAGCCTATGTTGCGTGGAGTTGGATTCATGACGTCAAACTTGAGTGCGGATTTCGGCGGAGCTGAGAGGTCCTCGAAGTTGGACATTCGCCGTACATTAAGGTGAGCTAAGAAACCACTCTCCACCGCCATAGTTGGAATATTGTCTATAGGACGTTTCATGTTTAGTGCAATTGGGTTATGAGGCGCTCGACCCCATAATGAAGGTTGTTCCCATAGGTTGCGAGTAAGTTGTGGTATCAAATTCTTTACACTAAAGCCAAGTGTCTTCATCCAAGAAGAGAACTCGGCTGGATAATTACGATCGTGATCAACATTTATGGGGTCATTGCCATTGAATCGGTACAGATGCATTTTCGTTGGTGTTATGATGCGCTCGGACACGTGTTCCCAGTTGGGTGACATCCATTGGCCGATAAGTGGATCGTAGACTTTGCCATCGCCCATGTGCACAAGAGCTGTCACGGGATCCAATATGCCACCACAGAAGTCGATCGGCAGGAACAGGTAAGGGTTCGAGTCGTAAACAATGTGGCCGAAGGGTGATCGCATAATCTCCCGTATATCCTCGCCGTACTGATTGAAAATCATGATCGGTGTGCCGCTTTGATCGGTGGCAACATAGTATTTATGACGGTACACTTGTGCATAGATGAGATGCCCCACATCATCATAGGTAAGTGACATTAGTTTCCCATCGCGTGGCGAGTATATTTGCGACACTTCGTAGGGCCGCTGTTGATTAGTGTAGAAGAACTGTGTTACGTTGCCGAAGTTATCTTTTCTGGTAGTAAGACGTTTCATATGGTCATAATAATATCGCACATCAAACCGCCCACGCTTAGTAGCTCGGACCAATAGGCCTTGCGTGTTGTAGTGGAAACGCTCTTCTCGCGCATTTTGAGCTACAAGTCCACGAATGTCATATTTGTATTGACCTTCTCCGAACTTAACTATGCGATCCTGGGTATTGTACTCCATAGGAATGGTATTGCCGCGGTATGTCAGTGAAAGTAGATTTCCATTGTCGTCGTAGCGGAAACCCCATGGTTCCTGAGCTTCAACACCAATAAGCTGTCCATCGCAATCCCAAGTGTAGTTTTTAACATTGGTGTATGTATTCACGGCCATGTTGCGTGTGTAGGTCCGAGTCTGTGTGATGCGTCCATGCATGCCGAACGAAAACTCCATGCGGAACACCTCCAGACGATGTATAGACAGCGTCACTTTCTGCGTCATGAAGCGACCGTCGACAGTGCGCGTGAAAGTGGCTGTGCCATCGTAAACTTGAGTTTGATTTAGCATCGGATGCATGATCTTAAACTGCCCAATGAGGCTTGGCTGGCCTGTACGTTGGTTGTAAGCGAAATTCTGTGAAGGCAAATTCTGGCCACCAATTCGTCCTTGAATCGAGATGACACGGAAATCTGTGTCATACTCGTAGGTGAATTTAGCGTTGCTCAATCCGGTCTTCGCTACATAATCGATGCGTTCCTCACTCAGCAAACCGCCTGTGTACTCAAAGTCCCAGCGATACTCCAGTTCACGTTCGGTATGCGAGACAGTGCTGGGCATACCAGTCGCGTCATTGTAGAGGAACTCACTTTTGCCATCTCCATGGACGATTTCCGCCAGTTGCCCGCCTGAGTTGTAGCGGTAAACAATGCGCGCACCATCTCCAGGGAATATGGTCTGCAGCAATGCACCAGAGTGGCTATAATGTTGCAAGTAGGCTCGTGTGCTACCTGGTGGCGTATACGTGCATCGGATGAAGCCAATGGAAGTCTGCATGCTGAAGGAGTGCTTTGTGCCAGATGGCATCAACACGTGTCGCAGGCCGCCGGAGTCATCGTATTGAAGCACAAACTTCCGCTGACTTGCCAAACCGATCTCCGACACCAAATTCCAATCGTTGTAGACGAATGATATGATGCCGTCTTGCTGTGAGGTGATTTCCGAGAGCAGACCATGCCGATCATATGAGTACTTGAGCTCAGCTGGACCCCAAGCCCATCCTTCGACGCGATTAAAGCGATCATAGGTAATGTTCACAGGGTACCCATTCGTCGGATAATATGACTTTGGCAAACCAGACTGATCGTATGCCACAATAAGTATTGGAGTTCGGTTCATGTCGTAGAACGTCTCACGATTTGTAAACTGGTCGTATTCTATGCCAATGACACGCGATTGGTTTACCCAAATCTCTCGGTTGAGTGTCTGCTGGGGATTGCGCACATCTCCAACTAAGTTGTACACAGAATACATGTTGTTGGTCAGGCCCTCGCCCATAGTAACGCTTTGGTGCGACCACATTGCCAGCATTTCGGCTTCGACTGGTAAGGCCGCCTCGAGCAAGGGATGTCTGGCAACAGCCGATGATTCAACAACTACGCCATTGGCACTATGAATCACAAGTGTGTTATTCGGCTTGATTTCCGCGTCCGCATTCTCCCCACCCTTTTTCATGAAGGTAGAACGTACACCACCCAACACAAGCAGCTCATTTGTTTCACCGCGTTCACGTGAGAAGAGTGACTCGACGGACGCGTGCACGTACACTGTAAGACCTTTGTTGTCAGCAAGCTGGGAAGTGATACGAACGATCTCACCACTTGGCAGGATGGTACCAGTAACACGACCGAACTCATCATATTGATAGATGTAAGTTTCGCCGCCGGATGAGCGCGACATGAGCAGCCCTGTGTTACTGTCATAATCCAGTTCGATCTCCTGACGACCCTTCTCGCTCAGTTTGGTCATAATACCAATGCCGTTTATTTGTATCTCAGATTTGTGATCCTGCGTATTTTCAATGGAGCTGACTACGTTACTGTAATCCCGTAGGAACTGAATCTTGTTGCCTGATGCATCGGTGACCGTAGAAAGTCGACCAAAGGAGGTATTCTTGGAATACAGGAAGCTGTAGCGTGTCTTGCCCGACGTGAGATCCTTGGTGGCAACATGTTGACCGTAACGGTTGAATACATAGATTTCGCTCGATGGCGGGTATGGGATGTGGAACTCGCCATTCTCGTCATGCGATGGAAGGTAATGCTCAAGCGCAAGCACATGAAGTGAGCCTGAAAATAAACGATATTAGAGATGAGCTTCAAGAATTATCCAAACAAAGGAGTAGGAAACAGTTAATAGAGGATCATAGGAATGAAATCAAAAATAATTAAACAGTTTTTAAAATATAGCGGGTGCACGGCTTCGACGATCGGAAAAAATCATTCTATAGGGTGGGCCATGTAAAATTTTCTTTTTGAATCGGCTATAAAAAAAAACTAATCAATATTTTTTCAAACTTTTTTTTTTATTTTGAAAATTGAACATTGTCATTTAAGAATGAAAAATAATATCGTTCAAATGACTGCCACGACTGGCTTTACAGTAGGCCATTTGATCAACCCAATTTTTACACACATTTTCGATTGTTTGGGCTCCAATTTCATGAATGGCAACTTCGATTTCGTGTTTTAAAGCATCAATCGTCTCTGGATGGTTCGCATAGCATTTGTCCTTAACGGCTTCCCACAAAAAATAGTCCAACGGGCTTAAAGCACAGCTCCGAGGCGGCCATTGATATCGGAATTCAAAAACGGTAGCCAAAAGTTCGAGTGTAACTTTGGCAGTGTGACAAGTTGTACCGTCCTGTTGAAACCAAATGTCGTTCATGTCCTCCTCTTCAATTTTTGGAAACAAAAACTCGTTGAGCATGTCACGGTAACGGTCGCCATTTACTGTAACCGCGGAAGAAGAAGAAGACTCACCACTTTGGAAATAGGTTTTCAATATTTCCCAATTTTGTTCAAGCGTATAGCGTCCCATTTCGTAAATATCAAACCTTTAAGTAAATTATGAACACATTTGACATGTCATTTGTGTTACCATTCTCAAAAAAATAGGTGGTTCAAAAAGCAAACGCAAAAGGGTGGGCCATTCTGCTCAATATGCCAAAAACGTATACTGTCTTTATCCTCATTTAAAAATAAACCACAATTGACTCTGGAGGAATTTTGTGGAGCAAAATTTTATTATGATTTCTGTTACTTCACCGGTCGATTCCTTAGGTGAGACCTTCAAAGCTTGAAATTTCCGCCGGCTCTTCATTTTCTAAAGTGTTGATGTAGTAAAAGCTTTTTAGATTTTAAATTTTTAAAGCTTTAATATCTTTTTCTTTATTGCAAATTCGTAATACAGAAAGTCAACGATCATTTACTTTCACCATTCATTTTTCCATAAATGGGAATGGTACAAAATTCATTTTACTTTTTTACTTTAAAAAAAATTATAAAATATTTATTATTATATTATAGAAATTATCCCTGCTTCATGCTGCTTCAACCAATTGCCCAAGAGCCATTAATCCTGTCCACTCCTAGATACTACGTAACCAAGACATGTGGTTTCTTCCAACACCCACTAAGTTCCAATAACTCATTATTAGGACCATTCATAATATGACCGAAATATGCGGTTTTGCGCCGCTTTATCGTTTGTAGCAGCGCTCTTTCGAAGTTTGTCTGTCTACGAAATCTTCATTGTCCGTCGATAGCAACCTGTCTCACGCCCCTAATTTGATCATAGTCGTTACATGTAATGCCCATGCCTCAGCATGGTACATCAAATCAGACAAACGTAACTTTTAAGGTACCAGACCTTCTTCGAAGGTATATTCTGAATATATATTGAAGACCATTAGAGATGAAATACATCCCTGGCGAACTCCCTTCTTGAGTGCAATGCCACACTTTGACTCCAATGCAAGCTGGAAATACTCCTTATTTATCTTTCACCAATGTCCGTTTGCTTTAAAACGTCAAGTAATGCGTCGTCAAAAGCCTTTGCATAGTCTTTGTGAAAGTCCTTGCAATTTTTTACTAGAACTTGAAGGCTGAACAAAGTTGCACGCGGTCCCACAGCTTGTTTGAATCCAAACTGTGTACGGCCCTTTGCTGTTCAAATTTTATAAATAAATGGTTGTGAAGGATATAAAAAAATATTTCCAAACCGTGACTCCATAAAATTTTGAGTCGATGGCATCGCCTTTTTTAGCTCTGGATTTTTTAACGGCGCGAAGGTAGGCTCTAGGCACTACTTCAGCTGGAATTTCGTACAGATTTTCTATTTTCAGCAGAATTTACTGCTTATAATATTTTGGAGTCGAAAATTTTATTTTTTACACGGTTCTTAAACGTGTGTGAATACTTTGTGGATTCACTGTGTATGAGCTCGTTTGCATATTTACGTATTAGCCAAATATTGAAGCAATTTATGAAATTGTGTTTTTGCGTCCAGTTTACATTTGCATCTCCCCTTTGCGCCGCACTTCACTCTGCTTTCATTCTGGCAAACAAGGTTGTTGCTGGTGTTGTTGCTCCTGCTGTTGCAATATCATTCAGAGCCACTTTGGTACACTGTTGACACCGTGACACACACATACGCAACATATGCAACGTGGCAACACGAGTTGCGTCAGCCAATGCAGTGCAGCCATCGCAGCTGCTGATGATGTCAATTTTCATATGAAGCAACACAGCAAACCATTCAAATAGAAAAGCTCGTAGATATGTATGCATGTGAAGAGGGAAAATAAAAATTGGGCAACCGCAAGCTGCAACATTGCAATATCAACAGCAGGGGGGTGCCACATCGGCAGGAGCCACCACGTATGTGCGCGTCTGAAACAGAAAAGCCTGAATGGAATGTGGTTGACTGCAATGCGAAAAGTTGTAGCCACTAGCTTGGTGCCAACAACAGATTGCAAGTGATATGGTACAGTTTTTTACATGTCGGATTTTGAGGTGATGAAATTGGCCACAATGCAAAAACGTGCACTACTGTGCCGGTGGCAGCTGAACATTTGAACATTTGAACAAGAATTGCGTTTTGATGGCAGTACTGGCACTGGTCTTGAAGGGGGGGGAGCGAGGGAGTGAGGAGGAGGCGAGCAAGTCGGGTGGATTGCCACACACATGAATGCCCCACGAACGCACACACCGACGCACGCCAACTCATTCATTCTGTGCAGAAATGTTGCAATGCGACGGCTGTTGCTGAGTGTTGCTTGGCATTCTCGAACGCACACACACACACACACACGCTCAGCCAAACCCTCGTAAGTACTTATATGCAACGTGCGTTCGTGCAAACACTGCAATAAATTTTATGAGTGAATTATTAGATTTTTAAATGAAAGTTTACTGTGCAGTACTGAGTATTTAATTATATTTCTCGTGCAAACTTTGCTCGAGTAGCAGAAGGAGTTCAGGCAGCCATTGCATATCGTAGAATAACTTGGATTTTATGCTTTTGTTAGAGTTAAAGTGCCTTCACATATTTAATGATAATCTACGTATTTATTTCGTAGTCAACATCTGATTTAAGGAGGGTGTGGAAAAGTTTCTTTGAAATGAAAAAAGGGCGAAAAATACCTACGCACCCCAATACCACGGCTTACAATTAAGCAACAATTTATAATTTTTCATTTTAGTTTTGAAAAAACAGCAATTATTAGTCTTAATTTCGTTGAAAATTTCGCCTTTTTCCTTTCAGATGCTTCTACTTCATAAAATGCATGCATACTTTCAGGCACCTCGTCGTTTCCTCTTCAGTACTGAAGAATATTTATTTATCGGCAAGCAGCACTGGCTTAGCGGTACTGAGTAGGTTGATTAGTGTAGTCGAGAAAACCGTTAGCTGCCTCTATTCTACTGCCATGGCAATGCAGGAAAGTTTGAATTCTGTAACATTAACACCCATACATACATACTCGTACATGCCGCTACTTCTTATTCAGCTGGCGCAAGTGTATGGACGCAGCAGCAATCCGCCAGAGATCGAATCGCATAATCCCCGAAAACCGCATTTACAACGAAGGCATTAAGAGCATTTAATGAAAACAGTTGATGGAAACAAACCGATAAGCAGGCGGCGACGAGAAGTAGGCATCTGGTAAGCGTCCACAGCCAATTCAACTGGCCAGCAAAGTCAGCCAAAGGAGCCGAAAAGTGCGAGAGAGAGCGGAGAAAATGTTTCAAAAACAGTTTCCAAAACCACAATTGGGCGCACGGAATAACGGAACTGAAGCAAACGAAGAACGAAATCGACCTATTCAAAGGAGAAGTGCATTAAGCCTTAAGCCTACTTAAACTAAAGACTTCAAAGAAGCTTCGACGCTTGGCAAAATAAAAGGCGAAGAAAAAAAGGAAAACAAGCGAACAACAAAAAGAAAGTGGCTGAAATATGCGAGTATAACCGGAATGGTGGTGAAAGCCGGTTGTGCGCAGTAAGCGGGGAAAACTTTGAACGCCGGCATGAAGAGGGAATAATGAGAATAATAAGAACAGAAATCAAAATGAAGAGCCACTGCACAAGAAGTGGCCAAGATTAGCTCGGCTCAGTGAAATTTTCGCAGTCTGCGAAGAGCCAGTCGGCCGCCGGTGTGGAGGAGCAGCAGGATGTGCAGGTATTTTGTTGCAATCCGCCATAAAGAGCGCAGCCTAAATGCGTGACAAGTCAGTAAGACAGCAGCAAGTGGGAGGAATAGCCGAAATGAATGGGGTGCGAAATGGCGAAAGTCATTGCACCAAATACAGAGTTCTACTTCACAACGATACCAAAGCTCACTATCTTCCACCATAGTGCCTGTGTGTGCGAGTGTACGGCCTCGGTAGTAACTTTTGTAATATACCTTTTAAATTTTTTCATTCGCCTCTTTGAACAAATGTGTGTCTGCTGCTCTTGTTTCACTATTTCGCGCGCTATTTACTAGTCAAATAAATGCAAAAAATCTAAATGGGAAATGAGTTAAAGAAAGGATTACGGTCGCAGGCGGCACAAGGCCAGTGGCAGCGGTGAAATTGCTGGCAAAATAATAATTTTTCCCTTTGAAATCGCAGAAAAATAACGTCAAAAGTTTGCCTTTAGCCAGAAAGCTTACACCCTTCCCTTCCGCCCTCTCCATGCTCCATGCGTTGTGCTGTGGAGCCCTTGGTATTTTGTATGGGTGCATTGTGGCCGGCGATTGGTTGGCTTGCTGGCTGGTATCACAGTTTAGCAGTTTAGCAGTTTCGCAGCTTTTCGGCTTCACAGCCTCGCGGCTCCATGGCAGGCTGCAGCGGTTAAATGCGATATAAAATATTTACGAGTTGGCTGAAAAGTTTTGCGAAAGCAAATTAAAAATTTACCGGAAAAGTGCGAACGCTTTATTCTTTCAAAGCGCTTTTAGTTTAGTTTCCAAGAGAATTAATTTTTATTGTTGAATCTTTGAAAAAATGTTGCACAAGTTAGTTGGGCGGAGAGGGCTGCATGGGACCGCAAACCTGTTTTCGTATAGCATACATACATATACACATACACATTCGTACATCCCTTGGATTTTTTTAGCTTACTCAGCTGAAATTTTCCTCTATAAATCTCTGTACCTACAAATATCGCTGGTTCATTGAAATTGATTTATTTTAGAATTCACTACGTCGCCTAAAATACCTCGAATTGATCAGCTTTCAAAAATATTACTTTTCAAGAAATACCTACTCCCATTTCAACGTGACCAAAAAGCATTTTTGCTCCAGGCATTTCTCAGTTGAGGTCAAATATTTATATTTTATTTTTGTGTTGTCTTAGTAATTCGCCAATGCGATGACGTCAGGTTATTCGCACTTAATTGTACATTACCTTACTGTATTTCTACCAAGTAATAACTAAACAAAATTATTTGAAAAAAAAATTATTTGAAAAAAAATTATTTAATTTTGCAGAACTTAAATTCGCGTTATGGCCGTTAAAAAGGCAAACATTTTTCGTATTGTATTGTATTTTCAATAAAGTGTAATTGTTCAACAGATGTACCTGCAATGTGAGCTCAAAAATGGCATGCGAATGCTTTCAACACAGAATTATTAAGGGTCATGAGGGAGATGAAATAGCAGACCATCTAGCTAAAAAAGGAGCAACCATGCCTCTAATTTGTCCTAAGCCTTTCTGTGAACTTTTAAGGAGGTAGGAGGAGAAGAAATTCGTTGAACACTGGCGAAGTTCTCTCGGTCAGCGACAGGAGAAACAATTCCTGATAAGGTACTTTCACTCAGCAAAGTAAATTTAACACTTATAACTGGTTACTTTACAGGCCACTGTAGCCCGAGGTATCACTTAAGCAAAATTGGTCTATCTAAACATATCACCAATTGTGGCACCTTGGTGCTAGTGGAAATTAAGGAACAATAAACCGCACAATAAAAAGCCTTAAAGTAAATGGTCCCTTGGCAGAGTTTGCACAATAGGTCTCTTTTGGTCGCAGTGCGCCGTAGCCTAATAGTAATAATAATAATAACATGCAATTTATAGTAGGAAGTTTGCCAAATTTAATAGCAGGAATACTTTTACTACTTTCGAATGATTTTAACGGGTCTCGGCTTACCCAAATTGAACCCACATTGCCTCAGATTATCATTTTAGTTTCAGTAAAGAAAGTCATATTATTACAATAAATAATTGGCCGATCTTCGCACAGTGCAGCGAACAATAGGACCACTTCAATATTTATCTATTATATCTCATTCTTTGAACAATATTTTTTATCCTCACTGAGAACTCTTCTTTAGTGAGTGACCCTTTGGGGAGTGACCCAATGGCACTCATAGGGAATTGCAGGATTTTCAGCTGATGCTTTGTCTAGCTAGCAGGCCGATACATGGCTTTAAACCTTAAATGTATATTGGAAAAGAAATCCTTTATGGTCGATCTATAGTTCCTGGGCGATGCTGCGACTACTAATCGACGAGATATCCATCACTACAGCCATTTACCAAGAAAATAATGGATTTATATTTCCCCTAACCAATATTTCGTATTAATTACCGGGGTACGTCTATTGCAGATGTTCCAAGCCTTTATTGATTTTTTATTGTTTGAATCGTAATAATAACGAATTTCGGGTAGAAGGCTGATTACTGAAAAAAAAAAAACTCTTTGTGAGTTAAATGGTTGACGCGCATTCAACTTTTCCTTAGAGCCGTAGGTTGACAGAACTCAAAACGTTCTCACACCAACTGAAATGTCATTGTTTTCTGATATTTGTAGAATATTTCATAGTGGATTAAACCGCCGAAACTTAACAGTGAAAATTTTGTTAGTCTGTCTTTAAGATTTTGAAAATAATTCTCTCGTAATTTTGGCATGCGTCGCTGCACGACTTGGGCATTTTCATTTAATATACTTTTGTTTAAAATGAAATAAACTAAATAAATGGGAATATGTTCTCTTCTTCTCAAGCGGATTACCCGCAGACATATACACACAACATCTCTGCACACACACTTAAACTCGTATGTGGGGCTCTTCTTAAGGAAAACGCGCCTTAACTCAGATGAAATTCCATCTTTTTAATTCATTTCATTCTTTCTAGGGCAGCAATCTCGTAAATGAATAAACAGCGTGGCAAAGTGGAAGATTGTAGATATGAAACCGAAGGCATCTTCGCATTCAGGTTAGGGTGCGGAGGAGGAAGGCTTGGTTGCATCCGGTTGTGGTTTAGCACAAATGCGTTGACTTTCATTTTGCTGCTTTGCCGCCGTATTTTTATTTGTTGTTGTTGTTGTTGTTGTTGTTGTGCCTGCTGATGATGCTAAACTCGTCTGGGTTTTGTGGCGTCCTCTGGCGACCTCTGCACTCTTATATTCTCAGCTTCCGCTTTCCCTGCCAGTCGCTGCAGTCTCCTTTGGCTTATATTTTTTTCATTATAAAGTCTGTGGCAACAATACCAATAGCACCGCGAATTTCCACAATATCCAGTTGCAAAGGTTGTGGTATTTCCAACTCATGCAATTTTTTAGCGCTGGCAATATTATATGTATTAGTAGTTGGTGTAGTAAGAAAGTGCCGCATGCTGCAATATTCACTTTTGATGGCTGTAGTGGCTTGACTTTCTAGGCTCATCTCCCGCGTCAGTTGCGCTGACAGTAGTTGTTTGTATTTTTGGATTTTTGTTTTACAATTTAACTTGCGCTTCAATGCTGTTGTTGTTGTTGTAGTTGGCATTGTGCATAATTTCACTATAATTTATGTGGAAGTTCTTTGTTTCGAGCCCCTACTTACGCCAAAGCGTCCATCTTTTGTTTGCCTTTTGCTATTTTTGTTATTTTTTATGCTGCTTTGGCTTCGCCATGCCCCGAAGTTGTGCTTAACTGTTTTGTTTTTGTTGCTTTTATTTCTATTATACTTTTTATTATGCCACAACAGCTATTGCTGCAGCAACAACAACAATGGCGAAGATGATTGCTCTTCTTTTCAGCGATTGTTCGCCGCAAACTTTTTTCTTCAATTATTTATTTTCTTTATTATTCTCCATTTCATTTCTCAGCTCTGGCGCTCGTTGTTCTTGTCGCTGTGGTTGTGTGTGTCCGTAGCTGCAGTCATGACCGCTGGATGCAGGCTGCAGGCTGCTGCCTGTTGCCATTTTGCTTCTCACTTGCTGCTATTGTTGTTGGTGTTATTGTATTTTGTTGTTGCCATTATTACAATTACTATTGCAGTTTAGCATTGTTGCCGATTTTGTGCTCGCAATTGCTGCCGTTTTACTTACACATCCATACATACACACACACATACATTGAAACAAGTACCCAGGCATAGATCAGTAATCGGGGCGTCGGGATCAAAGTCAGTCTGCTCGAAATTAAAATATCCTGGCAACGAACGTTGACTCCTTCATTTTTATTGTGTTGTTTATTGCTGTTTGTGCCGTTATTATCGTTGTTGGGGCTATTACTGTTGTTGTTTATAATACTTTAGTTATTGTTATTGCTGCTGCTGCCGTTGCTGCTCATTTATAACGGCAGATTTCCGTTTTTGTAATTGCACGCCAATTGTTGGTTGGCTACATTTCTTCATAAACTCCAGCAGTGCACACACGCACACATACACAGATATGTACTTTTTGTACGAGTGATGGTTTATTTATTCCTTTGCAGTTGACTTTTAAGTAAAGTAGAAATACTAGGAATTTTTTCTTTGGAAGAGCTGGACTATCAAGCCAATATAAAAATAAAAGAGGTTGTCTGTAAAGTCGGTTTACTGACGATAGTTTAACGTGACAACGTCATAAGAAAATATTGATGGAATGGTTGCAATTTTCAAAACAAAATTTTAATTTTATTTGTTTGATAGATATTTTGTATGGATATAGAGGAGGAGGTAAATGGAATTGCAATGGAATAGGTCAAGCTATATTTACACAAACGTGAAAAATGACGAAACATTTATCAAATTCATGAAAGATATCTTCAATTTCGATTGTGCATCAGACGTTAATAAGTCAACAACACTTAGAGGCATCATCATCGATTTGACTTTCTCAAGACACTTTACACTCGAAACACTCCCTTTCATTTCCTATTTTTCCTATCATCGTTTATTCTCAACAGAGAAATGGATCATTACCATGCACACGGGAAGAAGGCATATGCAAATACAAGCATGTGAATTTATATACCTATATTACATATGCGCAGATATATACATATATTATATAAGTTGACACACAATATATTTTGCCTACCGTACAATCGTACAATCACCTTTTTACAATTAACTCACTCAGCAGTAGCGCAAACCCTTAAGCGGAAGCGTTTACTGTTTCGCAATATCGTTGTCAATTCTTTTTGCAATAAAATTCTTACTAATTCAAACTTGGGAAAGTAAATAATGCTTACGTAGCGTCTGGCTTGAGCAACGTCTTCCGGTAGAATTAAGTTATTCGTAGGTGTAGAGTTAAGTAAATTTTGTAAAGAATTTGAGTTTAATTCTGACAGTTAATAAAGGCGCACGCACCGCACCTAGTAAATTACCGTGTTTTTATTTTTTTAAGGTTTTCCGCGCAAGGAAACCTAACTTATATGCTCACTCAAGTAGGACAGAGCCAGATGTCGAACGTTGCCGAACGCGGGGGCCGATTGTGCTCTTTGTCGTTCGTTCCGCGCTCTCGCTTGCAGTTCAAGCAGATTAGCTTACATTTGCGCGAAATTGTATATGTATATGCATGTTTATATACATATATTAGTATACAACATATCTTATAAGGTATATGGTAAATATTACCATATATTTTTTCCTTCATATATAAGAAAAAAATTTATAATAATAACATTAAAACAACAGGTATTATTAACAAACTTTATTTTATTTTAAATTCTTCAAGTAAATCAAATTAATAATAATCAATAAGAAGGCATATGCAAATACAAATACGTGAATTTATATATTATATGTACATTTGCGCATATACATACATATATACGCTCACTTAAATAGGAGAGAGCAAGATGTCGAACGTTGCCTTTCGTTTGCTTTGATTGCTTTGTCGTTCGTTCCGCGCTTTCGCTTGCAGTTCATTCAAGGTAACGACAAATGAGCAAGGTAACGGCAATGAGCAAGGTAACGACAAATGAGCAAGGTAACACTAATGAGCAAGGTAACGACACATTTTTTCGTGCGTGCAGCCTGTTAAATCGAGTTATAAGACGTTATCACGTCAAAAAAGTTAAAATTCATAATTTAAGGTAATTTTAGGACATTTAGAAAACGAATGGCAATATTGCTTGTTAATTTTATTGATCCTTAAGAGTTATTTCTTTGAATGAAGGGAAACTTTCTAGTTCTAGTTAGGTTAGGTTAGATTAAATGGCTGCCCTAGCTAAGGGCTCACTTGGACAAATATTAAGAAATTCGTCCGTTGTGGTGCCATACATGGGAGAGGAGAGAGGAGATCGGAAGGAAGGAGCCTTGGTATTAGAGACGATGATGACCATATATTTTACGACGACGCCAACGGGGGCTGATTTGCGTTCGTAGTTAGCCATAACAAGTTACTAATGAAATTCACCAAATTTATGATATTTACACCGGCTATATCCGCAGGCGTAGCGAAGAAAGTGAGTTCTAGTAGTAGTTCTAGTAAATATATGCGAGATTCTTTCAACAACAGCTCGCAGTTTTTTTCTTTATAATCTTTTTATTGAAATCTTTAAGTTTCACTCTTGCAAAAAATTACTTTCTTCTTCTTCTTGAATGGCGGGATAAGCGCAAACGTGACTTTGGCCGCCTTTGACAAAGCCAGTCGTTTCTTTCTCGTGCTAACCGGCGCCTGCTGCACACATCGAATGAAGCCAAGTCCTTCTCTACGTGATCTTTGCAACGCAAAGGAGGCCTTTCTCTTCCTCTGCATTAGTGCCCAAAACATCGAGCGCTTGATGGCTAACCAAGCCTGGGCACACTTGCTTTATTTCTTCACGCCGATGGAAGTGAAAAAACGCCTAGGAAATCAAAAGTGATTTAAGAAAGGACACCTGCATTTACTCACCCTGTAAGTGAAAAGCCTGGCATCACTTCTTATTGCATTAAAATCAAAATATATAATAACATTTCTTGAATAAAGCTGAAAAAGGCTAAGAATATTTAAGTAGACACGGGTATTTTCCACTTTTTCTCATGTATAAAAGGGCGTCTTACCGTTGTCTGACAATGGGTCGTGGCAAGGCGCACAAGCGGTAACAAAAATATTATTGCAAAAGAAGCAGAAAAAGTGTGAAAGAAAACCAACAGTCGCCGCTGGTCATTTGACCGTTTGCTCCAGAAGACTTGGTCAGAAACTGTGAAGATAGAGAAAAATCAGTGTAAATGAGAATAAGGGTGTCCTGACCCGGGAGCTCAAGATCGTTGCATATAAATAACTTTCCAGTCGAGCGAGGAAAAACGTGGAAAAGGCGAAAGGAGCTTAAAGTAAACAGCAAAAGCTACGTCTATTGGGAAAGTATAAAAGAAAAGCAACGAGCGAAACGATATACGTAAGAAGTAAAAAAATTGTGAAAATAAATAAAATGATCAAATATTTAGTAGCTCGAATAACCAGCGCTCATTGTGTGAATATCCGATTTTTTATTAAATTTATCTCAGATTGATTACCGTTCCATTTATTCTTATTTTTTATATTTAAATGATTATATTTATAGAAATACTTAGATGTGATGCGTTAAAGCGAATTTATTTTGCTACGAAGAAGGCAAAATTATTAAAAAAATATATTTCAAACCTTTCTGTAATCACATATGCACGCGTGAGTGTGTAGAAATGGTTGGTAAACTGAGTAAGTAAATAAATGAATGTTATTGAATATTCAATTCTTTTATTATTAAAATTCTTAATTACTTCAATAGCTCACTTGAATAAGTTTTGCAGCTAACGATTTAGAAAAGATGAAATAAATTCACCTGCCGAAATGCTAAATATCGAAGCAATTAGACTTTACGGATTCCTTGTCTGCAATTTATTCGCCAGACTCGTCATTTATTCCAACTCAAATGAGCGTAAGATTGTATTTGCAGTTATTCGATTTGATAACACACACCCGCACACACACAAATGTCTTACGTATTTATCACAGTTGGTTTGATTGCATCACAGTTCATTTGCGTAGTCTGCATGTTGTTGTTGTCAATTTCATGCGTGCGCCGAGCATTCGAGCGAACACAACTGAATTCCCAGGACACAAGTTCCGGACCAGCAATAACATTTTTGCAGGCACTTAACGCAATCAAGTGTATTTGCTTGTTTGCATTTGTATGTACGCGTGTGTGCCAGTGTATGTGTGCGTTATGGGTTACTTAAATAAAACTTATGAAAGCGATCAAGTGTGAACTGATTCGCAACAAAATTAGTTGACATTCTGGGAGTGAAAGAGCATCTTTGGATATGCCATTTTCCTTCCAGTCGCATTCTAGTAAATATGCATATGTATGCGCGCATGTCTAAGTACGTATGTATGCATGTATGCATGTATGCATGTACAGGTATCCCTCGAGATACACCGTGCTTGATTTGCACGATTACGGGATTTCTAGATTTTCTGCATGCCTATTGAAAAGGAAAAAACTGGTAAAAACGCTTGCTTTAACTTTTGAGGAAAAGGAGCAAATATGAACCGCCTAAAACAAGGAGAAAAGACATCCGCTGTTGCATAGCCACTGAATATAAATGCGGCAACTAAGGAAATATATCTCAATGGAACGTTCAGGTAAAGCACGAAGTTTTTCTCCAAGAGATATTAACGAAATGAGAGCTGGGGAAGTATTTAGTTCCAATACGGATCAAAAATTGCATAAATAAAAGAGAGCCCCTGGCGACAACAGGTAGTGAAAATGTACCATCATATAGAGGTAGGCCACCAACTGCTGCAGAACGCAACAGACACAATCATTAATTGCAAATAAGGGTTGGCTATACCTATACGTTTAAGCAAAGATTTACACCGCACAACATTAAATTTCCATGAGAAAGTGTATCTAGAAGCTGTCTCTAAGTTTACTGTAGAATTAAAAAAAAATTGTTGGAGGTGGCACTTATGCGGCAGATCAGGTTTTTAACGCCGATTAAACTGGGCTATATTGGAAAAAACATCCGTATTGCAAATATATTTATAAATGCATGAAGACCGTGGCAGGTTTCAAAGTGTATAGAGAGAGAATCCCCTCACTTTTATGCTCTAACGCATCGGTAGTTCTTGCACTTAATAAATAAATATTTAAAATATCGGGTAGTAGAGAATTGTGATAATTCACAGCTTCCTGTTGATTGGCGAGCTAATAAAGAAGCCTGGATGACTGCAAATTTGCAATGCTTTACGCTGCAATGTTTAAATATGGCGAAAGAGTTGGCGGCCTATTTTGGAGAAAGATGGATCTCTGCATAGCTCGTAGAGAAATATTTGCAACAGAACTGCAGAACTTTTAAATCCATACAAAAAATTAGCCGCGGAATGGCATGAATAATCTTGTAGTACCGAGAAACAATAGCATGAAGAAGCTCCCAGCTTTGAGGCTCCTTTGCCTCCTAAGAGAAGAGTAAATTAACAACATTTTTAGATAACACTAACGGCAGTGATTAATTAGATTAAGGACCACAAAAAGTTATTCAAACTATGTATTAATATGTTTTTAAGAGACTGTCAAACATTTAACGGTAAGATTAGAAGAGTAACAACATTTTCCGTTCCTGTTGAACTAAATCTGAGTTTCTAATTTCACGGAACCAACTAATCATATAACTCGAGGCATACCTGTATATATGTGGGCATATCAAGTTGTGATATTGGTTGCCAGCAAATGTGAATATACAAAAATTTATATGTACAAGCCATACCGAAAGAAAGTAAATACATCGAGTGCACATATACATGCACATTTGCATGCACATACATGTACACGCAGTAAGTATGAAAGCTTGATTGCAAATATTTTATTGCCCGGAAAAATGCTCATAAATACAGGTGCATGCACATACACAAATGACCATTAAAATAGGTACGCGGCCTTTATCTACCGATTTTCTTGTGCCGCGCGGGAAAATTTAAAGCTATTATTGAAATTTCACTTTTTTACGAATGGCATCACTGCTTTGTTGCGAATTTAAAGACCCGATATATTAAGTTGCGTTATTGGTTGCACAGATTCGATTATTTTTATAAAGTGTAATTTTGCGAGGCCACTAAAATAGGTACTTTCCGGTCAACTCTTGCATTTGAACAAATGAAGCGGAATTTATTGAAACTAGGGTATTAGATGGTAAATTTAATAACAAGGGGCTTTTTACCAGATCACGCGTGACTACTGTAAAGCTATATGTAAATACATAATTTTTTTCAGTATTCCTTGGCATTTCATCATGGAAAGACTAACGCCTCCACAACGTTTACAAATCGTTCAGTTGTATTACCAAAATCGAAGCTCTGTGAAAAGTGTTCATCGCGCGCTCAGGCCAATTTACGGTGTTTAGCGATGAGACCCATTTTTGGCTTAATGGCTACGTCAATAAGCAAAACTGCCATATTTGGGCTAAAGAGCAACCCGAAGCCATTCAAGAACACCCATTACATCTATTGAAAATGGGCTGGGAAAATCATCGGCCTATATTTCTTCAAGGACGAGGCTAGCGCCAATGTAACAGTGAACGGCGAACGCTATCGCACCATTTTAAATGACTTTTTGATACCGGAAATTGAAGCCTGTGATTTCCACAACATTGCATGGTCCCATCAAGATGGATCCACTTTCCATGCAGCCCGAGAAACAATGGATTTACTGCCGTCTCAGACCAGTGGATTGGCCGCAAAAATAATGTGATATCAAACCTTAAAACTTTTATTTGTGGAGGGTATGTAAAATGCAAATGCTTTGTGGATATACCAGCTTCGATTGAGGTATTGGAAGCCAAAATTACATAAGTTATTCACGAGAATCCGACCGAAGTCCTCCAGCGAGTCATTCAAAATTCGTGTGTACGGGTGGTCGAATTACGCGCAGTTGCGGTAAATATTTGAAAGGGATTTTTTTTTTAAATAAATGTCATGATTGATTCTACACAAAAATAATAAAGATTGCCTAGTCAATTTGAATTTTCGTTGTTTTAGTTCCATTTAAAATCCAATGCCTTTAAATTGATCACCCTTTAATAGTTAATAACAATTTCTCACAAGGCTGGGCCGTGTGTAGCATTGCACTTGTTGTCAATTTTCGAAAATAAGAAAATAGTACAAAATTTATCGTTGAGACACTTGTCACTTGGACGGTTCAAAAATTTTGTTGCCTTTAAGTCAAAAAAATCCACAAAACGATTGCACTACTGATAATTTAATTGCCACTATTTTCAAGACGGATCTTTTCAAGACATTGAAGACTGTTGCAGCTGGTGTAAACAACGTAGTATCAACCGGAAATGTATGGCGTCGACTGTACCAGGCAAAATAGCTGGTAAAGTTCCTCCGTTGAAACAAGCAAATTTAAGGAAGAGGACAAATTTGGCTCAAGAGCACAGGCCATGGTGTTGACCAGAGGGTATGAAAAAATGGTGTAATATACATTGGAACGATGAAAAAAAAATACATTATTTGAAGCTGATGCTGGGAAAAATGTCAGATGTTCTAAGGTAGAGAAATTCTCACCGCAATCAACAAAAAAAAAAAAATCTATCACGGTGGCGTCAACATAAATTTGGTACTCATTTGAGATCGCAAGCGCATAGCCTTTGTTGGAAACTGGCAATTGGTAACTACGCGGGATTTTTTAATGCCATCTATTTCGATTTGTCGCTATTCACTATTAGCTGCTAACCAAAGCAGACGCGTTTTATGCGATTACCTTGTTAATACATACTAAACAATGAATCATTTATGTACTTGCGGTAGGCATAAATTTATAGAAAACACGATTGCCATTAATGCCACTTTTCGGTGGACAGAACAGCAAACTAGAGATTTGCTTACGACTGTCTTGGTCAATGGAAAGGCTAATCCGGATCTATTTGACTACAGCTTTGTTTAAAATTTTGCTAAATATTTCTAGAAACCAACTGCCCAGAAACTTTATGATCACGAACACTGTATATGCATTCTATACTCTAAGCCAACACAGTCAATAGAACCTCAATTATTTCATCTTCTTTTCTCTTCTGTATGAAAATCTAAGTGGAGACATGGGCGATTATTACATAAATGCCAAATGAAATGAGAACCATTAATGATTTGAGGATGCTTCTCTGGACATAGAGTAAGACTATTCGCCTCATAACCAACGAAATGAACAAATCTATTTACAAGGACATACTTCAAGAAGTGCTGCTAGAAGTGATTGCTGAGGAGATGTTCTCCTTCCTTTCTTTGGTAAAGGCGAAAATGCAAGCCAGTCCACTGAAATTGTGAATGGTGTTTATTATGCCGATACTGGAATAGCTAATTACGTGCAATTTTGGTTTTGATGATTCCGTTCCGGCATTTTTGATGTTAAAGAAAATGGATGATGAAAGAAAATGCCGAAAATGTCGACAAAATCACAGAAATAATCGAAGTTGGCCGGCATTTTAGTAGTCGTGATCGCCCAGGAGGTAAACAGTATTTTTAGTGAAATTCCCAAGCCCTTTTTTATCGGATTTATTGCTGTTTCGCACATATTTTAGTGCCCACATGAATATTTCGTTTTTGTTCCCATTGTTGATAAAAAGTAAAAAAAAACCTTGGACTAGTAGTTATATTTTTTATATTGATCTATAAAGCAGAAACCACATACCATTGAATATCTGTTATTATTTAAAAGCGTGCAATTGCCGTGTGAACGTAGGGAGTACCTATTTTAATGTCCGTATGTGTATGTTGATTGTGTAAAAATGAACAAAACTGCATATCTGTGAATTACCAATACTTTGGATTATCCCATTTAGTTTTGTTCGTGAAAATATGAGTATAAATTAGTTTTTGAACCTACACATTTTTTTGTTTTTATTATCACTTTTTCTACTAAATACCAATATATATGTACATAGATATATATTCAGTTTAAGCATATTCGTGCCAGAAAATACGCTGTGGTCGTGTAGAAATACATTTTTTGCCTCGAATGGCGAAAATGTCCACTTTTTTTAAAGATTAGTGTGCGCTCGAGCCTTTGGCAAATGTATTTGTAATAAATAATCCATATGGGCAGTATTTAAATGTTATTACTGAATTATCCGCAGTGGATCCATAAATATCCCTCATTGAAATTCGTTCATTTAGTGAGTTTATAGCCATGACCAGTTCACAATCCTTTTCTTTCACATGCACAGAGATGCCAGAGGTAAATATTCTTCTATCATTCACTAAAATTCAAAAGTGACACAGAAGCTTAAAACTATTAACGAGGATTAATACCTGGCTGGGCTAAAACTAAATGCAGCTTACGAAGGATCCAGGAGGGTGGTTCTTTGACAACAGATGTCGATGGGATTAACCAAGTGGTTCTAAATTTGAAAAATAGGTAGTAAGTATTATTTTCTCCCGCTTTCAACGGAGGTAAGGTATCTTGGAAAGGACTGCAAGATATATTGGAAGCTTCACATTGAAAATTGGGTAAAAAACGCCATCATAGTTTTCTTCCTGCAAATGATGTTTAGCAATAAATGGGGACTCCAGCCACAAGTCGATCTTTGGATGTACAACGTAGTGGTTCTGCCAATTTTAACGTACGCCTGGTTTGGTGGGAAGCTCTTCGGAATGGCTACAATATCGCTAAACTGGGAAGGGTGCAAGGGACTGTATGTATTGGCATATTTATCCCAGTGCTGCCTGGAATGTCGTTTTGCCTTTGCTTCTCTCGACTTTCACGTTATTTCCATCGCTGCTCAAATGCAATCAGGTTCAAGGAAATTGACCTCTGGAGCAAATTTCTCAAGGGAAATGGTAGAATTTTTATACAGTTAACACTAGGGTAAGAAAAGTTAGGCATTAACGCCAATCTGGAGTTTCAGTGGTTTTCTCTAAATCAGCCAGTTTATCTATTTTTTTAAAACTACCAAATGTTGTTTCAAGCAGAAGCTTTTGGGATCCTGCAGAATGCTTAGAAAACGCGTGAGCGAGGGAGGTATTAATATTTTTTTCAAATAGCCAAGCGGTGATCAAGGCTATCACGACGCCATGGTGCAGATCTTAATTGGCCAACTCCTGTAAGGAGGAGATCAAATCCCTCGGGTCTGGAGGTAACATTTCTCTGATCTGTGTTCGGGGGCATAGAAACACAGAGGGAAATGAAATTTCTGAAGAAATGAACTGAACTGGTTACAAGGCCTCCCACCCTGTCACCGGCGTCCCTCTGACCCTTGTTAAAGCGGAATTGCCCAACTTATTTCTCTGGAAAGCACAGATCAGATGAAGCTCCATTTCTTCATGTGTAATTTCGAAAACCCTTTGGCCTCAGTACAAAATACGTAGGACGTAGAAAGTTCTGGGAACTCCACCCCATTCAATTTGCAAACTGGTAGTTGTGTTTACCGGTCACTGGATGATCGACACATTCGTGGAAACGCTAGGCTTACCTTTTAAGTCTCATTGCAGAAGATGTGGGGACCTTTTAGAAAAGGAGACAATTGATTACTTTTTGTGCAAATGTCTAAATTTAGCAGCTAAACGATTACGGTCACTGGGTGTTTCTTTCTTCGACGGCCTGGGGTAGTGCGACCACCTAAGGCCCATCAATCTTTCCCTTTACCTCAAGGACTCTCGCTTGCTGTAGATATCTGCCTGTTAGAGGTCTCAAAATGGTATAAAACGGCCCTTTAGTGCTACTTGGGAAGTGCCAGACTGGTATTTCACCCATCTCCCTTAATCAGGATTATTTATCACTAGATCATATTTGCTTGGCGAACTATAAAATTCAGAACAAAGTTCTAACGAAAGTTGTAAGTAGAGGTCAAATTAAGTAACAGACGTACATGTATTTAGATATTATTTCATTCTGTATAGAAATTTATATTATACATGGAAGGAAGCTTTAAGGCACCCAGCTTAGTAACGCTATGAATGATCTTAAAGGTAATATTTTGCAAATCATTTATTACTTAAGTTTAACGTCACTGAACGTCACTATTGTCATGCTACAACTGATGCTGCAGATATTGGGAATATTTGTTCAAGAGAAATTCCCCTAGTAACTTTATTTGTTGTTAGTTAGCTGAAAAGATATTATGGCGCAACTATTCAAAGAGTCAGAGAGTGAAATGGAATTACTGCATGTCTGCGAAATACTCACCATTTAGGTAGTTCATTTTAATATGTGCCTTAGCAAGAAACACCATCTATTCCAAGTCAATGTCAAATATGTTAGTACAGAAGCAGGAAAGTTTTTACCAGATATATTGCAGTTTTATAGGAAGGAGTTCGATTGCAAGTGTGAGTGTTCTTACGAGAGTCCCACAAGTAAGTATTTCGAATAATTTTGTAACGACGAACACAGCCACTTAAACTTATATGGGGTGGCTGTGACCTATAACTATGAGTTGTGCTAAAGTTAATGAGCAGGTAATTAAATGCCCCCCTACCTAACTCCACAATACGCCCAGTGTTAGTGGATGCCTCGTTTGCGCTATTAATCAATATTTTCCATCCTCCTCCGAATCGAAGTGATAAATCGTCTATACCGTCTGCCGCCTTTACTGTAAGCTGGCTTGCACTTTTTGCTGCGCCAGTGAGTCGCGGCCGTGTGCTTGTGTGCAAAAATACACATTTCAAGGTATAAATTTGTGCGCATTACCGAGGCTTAATTAGATAAGAGCCAATATAATTAATAAAAGTCCGTAGTGAAATCACCAGCAGGAGAAGAATTCGGAAAGAAAAAAAGAAAAATAAATACAAAAAAAAAACTAATTGTAGTGAATTATCAAAGTACGGGTCGGCAGGGGCCGTCAGATGGACGGATGAAGGCGAGTAGCAACCACCTCTGACGCACAAAACATTCAGCAAGAAAAATCAATAGGGGTAATTAATCAAGTTACAACAGCAGTCCAGCAGCTCAGAAACTCAGTCAGCCGCATACATCGGCTGCAACACCTAAAAGTATGCAAAGAGTTAGACGTGTCCGCCCTTGGTCGGAGCTGCGCCTGCTTCAGTCGATAGGTCAGGCCAGCCCACTGAAGTGCCTAACTGTGTGCAAAATGTGCGAGAAGGCAAAAAAGTGAAAATCAATCTTATAGCTAAAGTTGATGGCAACGGCATTAATCACCATTGCATGTAGTGATGTATGTGTATTTGTGTGTATGTATGCGTATGTATGTATGCCGTTATGTACACATTGCATAACCCCGAGCAGCAGTACATAAGAATCAAACGTAGTTACTCGCAGATCGTTGCTGTATTTGATGGATCTGTTGAAAGAGATAGCCAAAAACAGCAACAACACAAAACGTAAGGCATGCAACCCAGATTTGCGGACCTCGGCAAGGAACCATCCATTGTCTGACATGTGCGGTTAGGCTGGTGCAAATATGCAAAGCAGCTAAGAATTTGCAGATGAAATATGAATGTGTGCTGTATACATTCATGTGTGCATAGGTATGTGTGTTTCGCTGCAAAACTGAGCCCGAAATACGTAAAATAATTCACTCAAATAATTAGCTAATAAGATAATAAAGATAATAATTCCTATCGACAAGCTGCCTGCAATTTTTTGTTTTCAGCTACACTCACACATTTACGCCCACAAATATTCACATCTATTGTATATGCACTGCTGCCCTCGACGCTCTGTAATTTACAAATCTTTTTAGCTCTGGAATTAAATCAAATAAAAACTTGCAGCAGGGACAGCTTCTCATTTCTTTTTTAATCTTGTCGGCGGTTTATTCCGGCATCAAATGCCGTGCACCTGTCGACTGCAAGTACGAGCAGTTAGTCGTCTGCTGTTTTATCATTTAATCTTGTAACTGACCTCCTAAAGCTCTACACTTTTTTTGCCAGATGTGAAAAATATGATAGCTGGCGC
Source organism: Anastrepha ludens (assembly GCF_028408465.1). NCBI lineage: Eukaryota > Metazoa > Arthropoda > Insecta > Diptera > Tephritidae > Anastrepha > Anastrepha ludens. The sequence continues at coordinate 1,570,690 of NC_071499.1, read as the reverse complement.
TTATTTGTGAAGCTTACCTTGGTCCGCCACATTAATGACACCGTCCTGCGCCACCGAAATTGCCGAAATCGCCTGGAAGCGAGCATTCGACGATAACAGGGTCTCCGCGTTGCTTAAAGTGCCATCATCATTCATGGCGCCGCCCATGCCATTCGCTGCAGCTGTTGCTTTGGCGCCTAGCAATATTGTTGTGGTTGTCGTTGGTCCAGTTGACATTAAATTACCACCGGCTACAATGCCTGCCAGCCCGCTGGGAACGCCGACCGTGACACCGACACCACCGCCACTGCAAATGCAAGGTGCACCCACTCCCACACCACCATTGGACGCTCCATTACTAGCAGAGACAGCGCCATTTCCGTTTCCTCCATTGCTGTTGCCGCGCCCGTTACTTCCAGCTGGTGTTGTTGGTGTAGTGGTGCGTTTCGGATTCATAGTAGTTGAGTATGCACTGCTAGCGACACCGTTGCCTGTTGATGAAAGCGCCGAGGCCAGACTGGATGTTGAACTGTTGACAGTGTTGCCATTGGAGCAATCGCAGGTTAGTGAACTGTAAATGAGAAGAGCAGAGTAAAGCGGAGGTGTTGAGAAGGGAATTGACAAACAAGTGAGGTGATGAGTGCTTAGCTGAAAAAGTTCTAAAGTATGGGTATGTGAGTGTGTGTGTGTATGTAGCAGGAGAAATGTGATCCGAGACCGTGACAGTGATGTACGAGCTAAGGTCTCCGATTATACGAGTAGGCCGGAACGACTATGGTGACACAATCACATTTGGGTGCTTACGTAGTTGCGTCTGTTGGTTGTGTAGTTGTGCAGAGCAAACGTTAATTTGGTTATGAGCTGCTGCAGTTGCGTCAACTTGATATCCGATCATGGGCAGGGCGCGACAAATGAACTCGGCATCAAATGAAATCACGCGAGTAAATAAAGTAAATTCAAGGATGAGACCACCGAAACGCGCATACATCGCAGCAGACGATTAGGGCGCTTAAGTGCTGCCGCTTCGGAAAGTACGGCAAATCTAACGGGGCTTAAGTAATAGCACAAGCAAACGCTACTGAGAGCCAGCTGAAAATGATGCACGTGAAGTGGCTTGGAAGGAGAGGTGAAAACTACAATTGTTCTCCCCAGGACATAACCTTTTGTAAAAAACAATGGGATACTAAAAATAGAAGAACATATCACAAAAGAGTAAAGAATGCCTTGCATCGCGAGAAGTGAGTAGAAAGAAGTGCGATGAGTTGCAGGGTTATCTGCGGCAAAATATGCAGTGAAAAATTAACAACTTGACAACACAGTTAGGCAAACAGCGACAGATTAACAAACGAACGAACGAACCACCCAGCCAGCCAACCAGTCAACCAACAAATGAGCCAGCCAACCGCCCGCCTTGCTGTTCTGCTATTCTGCCACTGTGCGCTGCTGTGTGTGTGCTGTCGGGACCGGCTGGGCTGGGCTCGCCGCAATGACGGAGCACTGGTTGGAGAACATGCAGCTGGCACTCATAAGGACATGTAGATATATCTCCCACATACTTCAGCTTGACAATGTTGTCAGCTGTTGGTAATGATGAGAGTCGGTAAGGGAATGAAGGAGCAGTTGCAGGAATAAGGACAAAAGGATGGTGAATTGGAAATAAAAATTGTGATGGAAGAGCCGCAAATGGCGCTATGCATATTTGAGAAGATTGGTTTGCGGGAAGCGCGGTGCAAATAACTGATATGTTTAGGTCGTTGGCATTTGGTGATAGTTTTATTGTTGGCTCGAAAAGAAAAAATGTTCAAGGATTAAAATTATCGCTTACGATTGTACGATTATTTTAAATTCTAGACTTCTGGACACTAGTCCGTGTCTGTGGATAGAAGTGTGTGTGTGCTATAAGAAAATTTGTTTTCTTCATTTTGGTGTTTCATGCACGGAGATTCGAACCGACGACCTCCCGAATGGTAGTCACACACCAGCTCATTCGGCTACGGCGGTCGCTAGCGATATTACTCTTGTCAATATGCTTGAATATGAATTCTTTTTGGCAACGGCGCTGACTCCTTCAGCTATTTTCAGCTTCGTTTCAATTAACAGTAATCTGGCTATTTTTAGGCTGGTTTTTAGTGAGTTCGTTAATAGAAAATTTGTTATTCGACTGATTCTTATATACATCTTATTTTTATTTATTCTTATTTACTTCTTAATCTTATTTATAAATAAAGTGGCAGCACCAATAATGGCGCACATTTAAATCAACTAAAGTTGCCTATTTTAGTAATCGGGTGCGCGATTCCCAGCGGGGTTGAAATGCAGGTGTTTTGTGTATTTCATGTAATAGTTTTTAGAAAAAAGTCCATCCTTACCCCAAACCTTCTTGCTTTCCGGCAAAGTAACGCATACTTCCCGCCGTGTCCACCACACGTATCGAGTTCACCCGTCGTGAGTCACTATCGGCGATGTACAGATCCCCAAACGGTGAGAAGGCCATTGCAAGCACTGTACCCAGTACATTTTCCGATGTCTTGTTGGATTTATCCTGCCCATTGTTGTTGCAATGCAGAGGCGTACCAGCCACAACGCGTATCTTCATGTCGGACGTTAGGCGCAGCACCAGCCGATCGTCGATAAAGTGCAGCGAACCATCTAGTGGACTCAGCGCCAAGCCCGTTGGCCACTGTAGTTGCGCTTGATTTGCCATTAACGTACCGGAGCACGGTGCTGGACTCCAATGGTTGTGGTGCCCATGATGTCCAATCAGTGTGTGTATGATTCCCTTGGGATCAACCGCTCGGATGTTAGTGCCGTCCGCAATGTACATGGTGCGATCAGCCGCAATGGCTAGCCCTTTAGGATGCGAAAGTCGAGCTTGCAATGCAGGGCCACCATCACCACAGTTGCCTTCATCTCCGGGTATGCAACGCTGACCGCTGCCCACAATCGGCTCGCTGTTGATGCTGGGATCTTTCACTTTTTCCAAGCGCAGCAGTCTTAGAATTTGATGCCGCTCTGGATCGGATATGTAAAGGTGGCCATCTGCGGGCGAAACAGCGAGGTAATACTGATAGGAAACTTGTGTGGCACTCAGTTGCAATATGGTGTAGACTTTGCCATCGGGCGTGATGCGTCGCACCAAATTGAAGTCACCCACATAAAGGCTTCCATCTGGGCCGGATGCCAATGCAATGGGCGTGAGTAGTTTGGCATCTTTGGCGATACCGTTGCAGTGGTCTGGGCAGTTGAGCGGACGCTGCAAGCCGGTGCCCATCACTACTTTTACTGTGCGCGGGTACTCCTTCATGTGGAGTGTGCTGCCATCGCCTTTCTGCAGTATGCCTTCGTGGAAGTTGTAGTGGTGGTGAATATCCAGACCCCAACCACCGATATCAGAAATATCGACATCATAACCCTGTAGCTTGGCGGTCTGCGTAATCCAAACTGGCATTTTGCAAGTCGAGTGTTGATAGCCGACCGAGATGCGGGCGATTGTAACGCCGTACACCTTTTGGCGATAGACATTGCGTTTGTTCCAGGCGAACGTGTGTATCAGGTTCGGATCGGCCTCGTACGTCTTCACATGAAGTGCACCCTCAATTTCAACGCCCACATGAACATGAGTTAGAGTCTTTGGTATTTTTTCGGCGGTTAGCCGCATGCGTACGATGCTCAAGTAGCCAGATGCTTGCGACGACTGATACGTAAGATGCAAATCCGAGCCGGGTATCTGTATGGACTCTTGTACGATCTAAAAGAAGACAAGTTTATTAGTTAAAATACAGGAATTTATGAGTCAAAATGTTCAATGTTAGTGTGCGCAGTGTTAAACGTTAAAGGCGGAAGTTGAAAAGGAATAGTTTGTAAGGACGAAAGCAATTCGGTCAAGTACTCCCGTGACCCTATTTGAGCAACGTGAGGGAAAACTTAGAGATCCGCAAAGTTTATTTTAATTTAATTAAAATGCTCGGATAAGACAGCTGATGTCAATGCCAGCAGCCAGAGGCCAGCACGGGGACGTGCAGCAGCAGTGGCGAAGCGGTGCCAGCGTAGTAGTTATCCTTGGTGCGAAAATGTGAGTGCTTTTGTTATTGTTGTTGGCGTCTGTGCTTCTGCAGCAACCTAAGCTCATCATAAATAATGCAAGGACGAGTAGAAACTTTTCCCTCTGCACTCGCAACCTCCGCATGAGCTGCTGCTCTCGCCACTGGTGTAACCGTAATGTTTTTAATTTTTATATTGTTTTCTTTCCATTCGCCAAGGAAAGCACATGAGTGACTTTAAGTGCAGAGCAACTTAAAAAATAATCAAGCACATCATAAGCTTAGACGCTCTGGGCCGCAGGCGACGAAGAGCTGAAAGGTGGAGGAGGTTAAAGAAAGCTGCATCCTGCGGTGTATTGTTGCACTAAAGTCTGCTAGCAAAAGGTGAAACAAGGCCAACGGACACGTGCAAGGATGAAAGTCCATCCACCTACAGTAGAGAGGGACACAGCATCTTAACTATGTTGCAAGAGCCGCGGCTAACTAATTAAGTTAGAACAGGAAATTCTGTTTAAGCTGGTTAGAACGGATAACCTTGCTGAACCTTGCTGTAGGAATGGGATAAATAATAGTCGGAGAAATGGACGCCTTGTTGTGTGTTGTTTGTTTGCTTCTACTCACCTGTGTCTCGGCAAATATGACGCGCTTGCCGGGCATGGCGCCCACGCCGTTCGGCATCCAAGTACTAATTAATTGGGGTTTCAGCTCCTCGTGGTCATGCTCCACGCATATTTTGCTTACATCCACTTGCTCATCGGCGAAGTGGTAGAGTATAGAGTTGAGGAAGGTGAGCGCCGGATTCATGGGAGCCACTCTGTAAAAACAGCAATGCAGAATTTTATAATCATTAAAATTTGATCCGGGCGATTTAATTACACAACAACCACGGCCTTCGATTGGCTAAAACTTACTTTATGCTGCGGCCATTGCTTTCATCGTCGTCGCTCAATTGCATCTGCACGGGGGGCAGTACCACAATACGATTCCATGGCACAAAGACGGTGCGCGTGAGTGGCCTGAAGGGTGAGCGCTGGAATTGCAACGTCACTGCCCCACCACCGTTAACGAGCACATCGAACCTGTTCGGGGGACAAGGAGTGTAAGTGTAAGTGGAGGAAAATCAATGAAGTTTATTAACTAGCATACAATTTGGCATACAACTACAAATCAGCGCCAGCATAGCCAGCAAGCAAGTTTAAATGTATTCGGATTACATATACGCACCACCCTCACAAGAAAATGCCGCGCGTGCGACTCAGGTTGCATAGGCGCCGACGATTGGGCTCTAATTAAACATAATTTATGAAGTCTCTGGGACGACTTGAAGCCTGTGCGTGCAAAACAAGTACGAGCATAGAAGCCGGTGTGGCTATTTGATGGCTGAGCAAGAGCAGGGCAGCAGTACGAACGCGTCCATCGATGTTTCCCTGTTGCTTTATTACGTAAATTCGAATAGAGAAACTACAACACTTACTCGCATTTGCGTCTAGGAAGACTCGCCATCACCTAAAATCTACGCTTTTGGCGCTCACAACACTCTCTTACTTCCACCATTCTGATTTCATAACAACGCTTCTATGTAGACATCCGTGTGGTCTTAAACAAAACTCTTCCTTTTTCATGGTTTTGCTTTTTTCTTTGCAAAATAAATCTTACGGAATAAGAACTCGGCAGCGACCGTTGTCCGCTGGGAGTTATTGGGAGTTGGTGTGATACTGAATCTCTCAATTAATAACAACTGCAGCAAGAAATATTGACGATGAATGAAGTAATGCGCCAAGATGTAGTTGCAGGTGGAGAAATGTGTATTGAAATGGAATGGAATTACTTGAAGAAAAGTTACGAGTCTTAATTAAAAGTGTAGTCTACTGCATTGGAGAATAAAAACAGCAAAAAATCGAACCAAAATCTCACGTAAATTATTATTAGTTTTTTGTTGTAAAAATATGTTTTTTATAGTTTAATTAAAAACTGTATCATTTTCTAACCGAACTGCTTACAAAGTTAAGCAGCAGATGTTATCAAATGGGGTTTGGGGTAACCCTTCATCCAATAACAGTTGAGAAATTCATTCGTACAACAACTGGAATCGATGCTTAATCGCATTCGGAAACAACTTCCTTAATTCAGCGTAGCTGCCGACTTTCATAGTTGCTTGTTCGGCTGCTGTGTCAGTGGCTATGACCGACAATCAATGTGCCGACAACCTAGTACACGCACACATGCATACATATCTGCACACAAACGTTGCGCTGACAGTCTACGAGTAAAGCTACATATGTCCTGCTTGAAGGACATTTTTCATTTTGGAACAATGAACACACATTATGCGATGTTATTTCGCTTCGAAGCTTCCACACAAGCGCATGGCCGTAGATGAGATTCTTCTCCCCTTCTGTGTGTAGTTGCGGACGCGCTTTTCTGCTTTTTTATAGTATTTGTGTTCATTTTTTCCTTTGCATTGTACGAAATCCAATTTCGTTGTGACATTTACCGGCCACTAAGCTTTCGTCTGCCCCTTGCCGCGCTCCATATTCGTACGACCACAGAAAACATAGTGCGGTTTTGCCCTTAGTTTGACCGCCGTCGCTTAGATTATTGTTGTAGTTGTTGCGATTCCTTTTATAAGCAGCAACGCCGTCGAGGGTTTATCTATCGCTGCGGTGTCAAGTGTCTGTGTGTGTTATTATGTGTCGCATGGTTGTGATTTTGATTTTCCATCTTCAAAATGGCTGCTTGCCTTGCACAAGCAATACACACACACATCCACTTAAGCGACCGGGAGAAAAATGTTGGCGGAAATGGCGCAATTTCCAGCACAGGATAACAATATCGAAGAGAAGGAATACGTTTCATCAAAGTCGACTGCCCTTCAACCGAAACTTATTTGTTTTTTCATTTATTAGTTCTGCACAAGCAAATGCCCTGTTTAAAGCAATTTTTAATTTGCCGAAGACACTTTACTTTATATATTCAATTGCAATATGGACCAACAAATGGCGTATCCAACTAAGCAACTCAAAATCGGTACACATTGGATGTGGCCTGAAAAAAAACTTTACAAGTCAGTTGTTGCTGTTGTTTTTGCAGCAGCATAAACATGCCCCTTACACATACGGGAAATGCTGCTGAAGTGACTGTCCTTGGCCGGATATAAATCTGGGTCGCTTCGGTTACGTAGAGCCGCCTGTCGTTGGAACGAAAGCCAGTCTTCATGAAGAGCGTAAATATACAGAACTTCAACAAGGCCAAATATCTTTGAGTATCCCTGAATACTAAACTGCGCTGGAAGGCGCATGTCAAGAAAAAGCGTGAAGAGCCGGAATTGAAAATTAAAAAACTTTATTGGCAAACACTCTTTTCTGTCAACCCACAGCAAACTACTCCTATATAATAAAACTCTTAAGCCAGTCTGGGCATATGGCATTCCTATTATTACCCACTATTATCCACCGAAGTGAATCACAACATCGTCAATGCTGCATACTTTATGGGAAACCTCGACCTCCATCTTGATCTTGGTATGCTACTAATCACTGATAAATGAAAATGTGTGCCATGGCTCACAAATAACGTCTAACTGCACATGTCAGCACTGAAGCGTTGATTTTGCTCCAGCCAAGTACTCGTTGGCGGCGGCTTAAGCCTAAAACAGTTTTAGACCAGATGGGCATGCAGTAATAGCAGTACTTCATATATTTATAAAGGGTGATCAATTTGAGGTATTGGATTTTAAATTGAAACAAAACAACGAGAATTCAAATTGATTGGGCAATTCAATATTTTACTATTATTAGAGCCATTCATGAATTTTATTTTGGATTTACTTTGGATTGCACTTTGGCCCAAATGTGACGATGTTTCTTATTGACGTAGCCATTAAGCCAAAAATTGGTCTCTTTGCTGACCACCATAAGTAGGCCTGAATTCGGTGTTGACTGGCAACGGGTATTAGTTGTCAAACTAATGTTCGCTTCTTCGTCGGAGCTGCACCATCCATCCGTTCAGTATATTTTAGTCCGCACAGTTGTTGGAGTTTCATGGGCTTAATAGTTGTCTTGCTCCTATAGTAAGACTGGATTTCATGGGTCTATCTTCTTTCACGCTCATGGATAATCCTAACCTTCATCGCTTTCTTCTCTGGAACCGCATCGAAAGCGCTAAATAATGACTTTAGTTTGTTAGAGAGAGGAATTCAAAATTCTTCCCTGGCCCACAAAGTAGTTGTTGGATCACTATTTTTGCCCCGGAAATGTTTGCAAATACTTCATCACTTCATTTCACTAGTCGATATTTAATTGCTTGCTAAGCAATTTTCGCCATATACATTTCCCGGAAATTCAGTAGCGTTTTCCACAGAATATTGCATGTTCAGGTGGCCGAGCTCTTCTTCTTTTGCAAAACATTTCTGCTCTGCGTTGATTGCCAGATTTCTTTGTGTTGTGTTTTTGGCTTAATTGAAGCCGCTGATGTTGGCGCAGTTGCATTGCAGCGGAAATGGCTGAATTAATTTTCCGCTAAAAGCTATTTAATTAGACGCAAAACAGTATGTGCAAAAAATAAGCCCCAGCAGCAAACACAACTTCAGCTATATCCCTAACTAACGAACAGCCGAGCTATTGTCGAAATGCGCAGCGATGTGTGTGGATGTGTGCGGGTTTCCCACCGCCCTAGCATACCCATTTCTAAGCTCCGCGCAACCACCTGTTTATTTACGTTATCCTGTTTTGTGCACAGTCGTTGTTTCATTTGGTGACTGGGGTTATTGTGAGTGTGTGTAATTCCTCCCCCTGCTTGTTACTGTACTTTAAAATCTTGCTCTTTCGTTCGCATTTTGGTGCTTTTGTTGCTGCCGGTCGGCCATGGCGCCGCTATTGTTGCTTTTATGTTTTTCGGTGTACTTTGCCAATCAGTATTGGCTTCTCAGTGGTGTGCGCGTATCTATGTTTTGGCATTGTGCTTTACTGAATGAGTCTTCGCATGTGCGTGTGTGTTTGTCTGGGTTCTTTATTGTTTAAATATCTAATGCGGGTCGAAAGGATTTTACCGCGGAAAACACAGCGCGGCGTTGTGGCAGTTGGCAGCGAAGTTGATAACCTTTGCAGAAACAAACAAAAGTGTAGTTCTGTATGATGAGTGGAATGTGCACAAATACCTACTTGCAGACCAAAAAAAAAATATATATATATAGTATACATACATAAGTATATCCTTCTTTGCTAAACTAGTCTGTACACACGCACACGCACGCATATGTATTCAATTTCATTATCCAAACGTCATTGTGCAGAGCGATATTTATTTGTAGCTACAAGAATCACCAAACATACACAGCCACATATACATACAAACACGTCACACATCAAAATATATCGATTTTCGATTAGTTCGCAAAATTCTCAATAAAGTTCACGCAAGTGGGGAAAGTTACTGATCGCCATTCACTTGGGAATGGCCAGGACGATTCTTCTGCATATGGTTCAAGCAGCTCACAACGGCCGGGATTAGCCCACGTATCCTCTGGGTAGCTTCCGAACACCCGTTCGGGAGTGAGCTAACGTGAGAAGGCAAAACATTCCAGGATAGCTGGTTGTGCATTGGGTTTGGGACCCGCCACTTAAAAATCCCCCCCAATGAAAAGTTTGAAAAAGCCTCGGATGAGACCTCCCTATACTGATGACGACCCCTGCAAACGAAATAAGGAATATGATTTGAGGGCATGCACCTGGAATGTCCGGTCCCTTAATGGGGAAGGTGCCTCTGCCCGGTTGGTTGATGTCCTCGTGAGAGTAAAGGCTGACATCACTGCCATCCAATAGATGCGAGGACGGGGCAAGGTAAGAAAACCATAGGACCTTGCGACGTCTACTACAGCTGCCATATAAAGGAGCGCAAATTCGGTGTCGGATTTGTTGTGGGAGAGAGACTTCGTCGCCAAGTACTGTCGTTCACTCCGGTGGACGAGCGTCTCGCAACAATCCGCATCAAAGCCCGTTTTTTTAACATATCGCTAATTTGCGCCCACGCCCCGGCGGAAGAGAAGGACGATGCGACCAAAGATTCTTTCTATGAGCGCCTGGAACGCTCCTATGAGCGCTGCCCCCGCCACGACATAAAAATCGTGCTTGGCGACTTCAACGCCAGGGTGGGCAAGGAGGGAATTTTTGGAAAGTCGGAGTTTGGGAGTCGGAAAATTCAGCCTGCACAACGAAACATCCGGTAACGGACAGAGGCTGATCGACTTCGCCGGGGCCCGAAACATGGTAGTCTGCAGCACCAGATTCCAGCATAAGAAGATTCACCAAGCCACCTGGCTGTCTCCTGATCGAAAAACACGAAACCAGATCGATCATGTTGTGATAGATGGAAAACACGCTTCTAGTGTATTAGATGTACGTACGATCCGAGGACCCAACATCGACTCGGATCACTACCTTGTTGCAGCCAAACTGCGCACACGCCTCTGTGCAGCAAAAAACGTACATCTACCTACGCAAAGAATGTTCGACATCGAAAAGCTGCAATCACAACAGACAGCCAGAAGATTCGCCACTCGACTCTCACTCCTGCTCTCAGAGAGCACTGCCCAACACACCGGCATGCGCGAGCAATGGAGCAACATTTCTCGTTCTCTACGTACCGCAGCCGAAGAAGAAATCGGATTCCGGCGAGCCCGAAAAAACAATTGGTACGACGAGGAATGTCACGCTGCCGCAGAAAGAAAGGATGCCGCCTATAGAGCCACGCTGCGATCGGGCGCAACGCGAGCCATGTGGGATCGCTACAAAGAGCTGAAAAAGGAAGAGAGACGTATTATCCGAAAGAAGAAACGAGAGGCCGAAATACGTGAGTGCGAAGAGCTTGAGATGCTGGCTAACAGGAACAACGCCCGAAAATTCTACCAGAAAGTTCGGCGGCTTACAGAAGGTTTTAAGACCGGGGCGTTTTCCTGTAAGAACAAAGACGGCGATCTGGTGACTGACGTACAGAGCAATCTTAAATTATGGAGGGAACACTTCTCGAACTTATTAAACAGTGACAGCTGCGCATGTCACCGAGAAAGTGAAGATCCCGATACCCCAATCGTTGACGACGGAATTGTCGTTCCGCTACCCGATCATGACGAGGTGAGAATAGCGATAACGCGGCTAAAGAACAACAAAGCCGCGGGCGCCGACGGACTGCCGGGTGAGCTATTCAAACATGGCGGCGAGGAGCTGGTAAGGTGCATGCATCAGCTTCTATGCAAAATATGGTCGGATGAAAGCATGCCTGCCGATTGGAATTTAAGTGTGCTCTGCCCAATCCATAAGAAGGGCGATCCTGCAATTTGTGCCAATTACCGCGGGATTAGTCTTCTAAATATCGCCTATAAGGTTCTAGCGAGCGTATTGTGTGAAAGGCTGAAGCCCACCGTCAACCAACTGATTGGACCTTATCAGTGTGGCTTCAGACCTGGAAAGTCTACCATCAACCAAATATTCTCAATACGCCAAATCTTGGAAAAGACCCATGAAAGGAGAATCGACACACACCATCTTTTCGTCGACTTCAAAGATGCATTCGACAGTACGGAAAGGAGTTACCTGTATGCCGCGATGTCTGAATTTGGTATCCCCGCAAAACTAATACGGCTATGTAAGATGACGTTGCTCAACACCAACAGCGCCGTCAGAATTGGAAAGGACCTCTCCGAGCCGTTTGATACCAAACGAGGTTTCAGACAGGGTGACTCGCTGTCGTGTGACTTCTTTAACCTGATGTTGGAGAGCATCGTACGAGCCGCAGAACTTAATCGCTCAGGCACAATATTTTATAAGAGCGTACAATTGTTGGCGTATGTCGATGATATTGACATCATCGGCCTTAACAACCGCGCTGTTAGTTCTGCCTTCTCCAAACTGGACAAAGAGGCAAAGCGAATGGGTCTGGTGGTGAACGAGGACAAAACGAAGTACCTCCTGTCTTCAAGCAAACAGTCGGCGCACTCGCGTATCGGCACCCACGTCACTGTAGACAGTTATAATTTCGAGGTTGTAAAAGACTTCGTCTATTTAGGAACCAGCATTAACACCGATAACAATGTCAGCCTTGAAATCCAACGTAGAATCTCTCTTGCCAACAAGTGCTACTTTGGACTAAGTAGGCAACTGAGCAGTAAAGTCCTCTCTCGACGAACAAAACTAACACTCTACAAGACTCTCATCATGCCCGTCCTAACGTATGGCGCAGAAGCTTGGACGATGACAACATCCGATGAAGCGACGCTTGGAGTGTTCGAGAGAAAGATTCTGCGTAAGATTTTTGGACCTTTGCACGTTGGCAACGGCGAATATCGTAGACGATGGAACGATGAGCTGTATGAGCTTTACGACGACATAGACATGTCGAATGTCGTCCGAATGGATACAAACGCTCCGGCTCTGAAAGTATTCGATGCGGTACCAGCTGGTGGTAGCAGAGGAAGAGGGCGGCCTCCTCTGCGTTGGAAAGATCAGGTGGAGAAGGACTTGGCTTCACTTGGTGTGTCCAACTGGCGCCGGTTAGCACGAGAAAGAAACGACTGGCGCGCTTTGCTAAACTCGGCCAAAATCGCGTAAGCGGTTATAGCGCCAATTAAGAAGAAGAAGAAGTACCACTTGGTGGGCTCGCTAGAATGAAAGAAAAGTATTGTGGAAATTTATGGCTGATTGCTATTTGCAATTACACATTTGGAGTTCTCCACGGAAAATGATAAAAGGCGACTACCGACTCAACTTTCTCATTGGATGATTTTTCAGCGAAAGTTGGTTTCCAAAATATTTAACTTTACCACACGAAACAATTTTAAATTGGGCATTCTTTTCGAAAAAATATTCCGTTCCTTATCGCTTTGTTATCAATTTTTAATAGAATATTCGAAATGCGAATAATTTTCCCGCATTAATGGCCAGTTTCTTGTATTTGGCGCCCATGAATTTAAAATTGTCATCCCTGAAAAAAAAGAATACAAAGCCCGTGTCGTGAATAACCAGATTTCAATAAATATCAATAACTGGGCGTTGAAGGACGGACGGACGGATGTATATGTTTTTTTTTAGAATCTTCTAGCTAAATGCGCGGGGAGATTGGTGGCTGCCACCTATAGAACCTTAGGGCATAGCTCGATAGCAAAGAGAAGTGCAGAGAAGCAGAGAAGCCACAGAAAGACTAGCCGCAAACATAAGGCAGTACATTTATTGGCTACCGGGTCACAAAGGCAATATAGGAAACGAAGTAGTAGATGAGATAGCTGAAAGAGCTGCTAATCATTTGAATAAGACAACGACACACAAAAATCGCTAAATCAAATATATAACGAAATGGACGACTTAATGAAAAGGCAAGTGAATGCTAGGTGAACCAATCTGACCACATGTAAAACCACAACCGCAGATGTGAAGAATTAATAGTTAGGTATTGCAGGCACCGACAAATGCAGGAAGTTCAGAGAGGATATAGAGAAACTTTAGAGCTCCTTCTATGTTTTTGTTCGGCATTATCAAAAACGCGCTCGAAATGCCTGGGAACACCACAGCTTGAGGGTCTGAAGTGTATCTCAAAAATGGATCTTCCAGCTCTGCTTAGATTTGGTAAAAGCGTTGACATCCTGCGGGGTGTCTACTTTAAATCTTAATCAAGGTCAGTCTCCATCTGGTATCGCTAGGGACCAAAGAGTCTGTGCGTGGCTTAATGCCAGCCGGGTTAACACCTTAATTAGAATTCTTCAATTGTTTGTGCGTTTTATTACAACCTTGACTTTGGATTCGTGAAATTTTTTTTTTATTTTAGACATTTTATTGATTACTTTCAAGTTTTAAATGCAAAAAAGTAGCTAAGAACGGAGGTAGACAGAATAGTTCCCGAACAAACGGGCAATCTTTGTTGCAGTACCAACCGTGGTTGGCCTCCTTTGCTGCACTTTTTTTGCAGTTTGCGTTGAGTTTTAAAACTGAAATAAAGTTTAATGCAATTCGCAGTATTCCCTGCAACAATTACGCGCTTTCAATGACGGCTGACACAAAAAACAATAAAAACAAAAACCAAATGCATACGTAAATATGCTTTCATTGGATTTTCATTAAAATTAAGTTGAAGTGTAAAGTGTTGCAGTAACATCGCCAACAGCCATTACAACAGCTACATAATTGCGGCAACACTTGCAATTTGTAATTTTGTTGTTGAAAAACTTGAATATTTAATTTGCAATTGACCCAAATATTGAAGACTGGCGAGGCGGAAGCTTGCAAGCCTGAAAATAATGATTTTGAAAACATACAAACGCCTGCATGGGGTAGAAATACGCAAATATATACAATGCGCTGAAACAAACTTTTATGTATTTGTAACTATTTATGTATGTATTATGTATATATGCATGTATGTATGTAAGTAGGGCATGCAGAATAGCATCGTACAATACATAAAATGAAAGTTCATATGCAAAAGGCACAAAAGCTCTAACAACGAAATTTTTTTTATATTGTTTTTAGTATAAAACTGTTTTATTTGTTTGCTCAAATGTTGGCAGAAATATCAAAATACCTACATACATATGCAGATGTGTGCAATATTACCTGTTCACGCAGAATAACAAAATAATATCTTTCGCATCTCTGTTAACTCTGCAGGCAATGCTTTTTACTATCTTTTTTTAATGATTGCCGAAGGATTTTTTCTATTTGTGAGATAAGCGCTTTTTGAACTCTCGATTTGATGTCTTGTATTGTAATTATATTACTGTGAAATAATCTACTAATTCCATCTCTTTTGTGGGCTGAATTTGTTATTTCTGATTTTTTCGATACCCAACATACAATCAGATATTTCCAGGTCACTCCTGGTTTGACTTCAAAACTAAATGGAAACTCCAACTCCCGCTTAACTTTCACTCTATATCAAATGAAGGAAATATATTTACTAAAAGTTCTAAACATTTTGTTCTTCCACTTTTATTGTTTCTGAGTTTTTAGAAAGCTTCAATTTATTATATAATCTGATTCTTGCCCAGTTAGGCTGTGAGCTTCATTGAACTTTCGTCATCCTTTTGCATTCTCAACGGGCTTGCACTGTAACATTTTTACGTAAATTTTATACCTACAGTTAAGTGCACTAACACATGTAAATATATGTGAATAAGTAAACGCTTTTGGGCTATTTGTTTTTTAAAACTCAAATCTCCGCATTTGTGATATTTCAGTGAAACAATTTTAATCTGTGTGGGGCTTCAAATAATTCACCATTACTCTTGAACTTATTTATGTACATACATATGTATGTATGTATGGCACGAGAGCTCCACAGCTTTGCATTTATATTTTATAAAAGGCTGGTGAGTAGATTTGGTGAAATATTCAATAAAACTCAACAAAAAGCACACAGAAGGTTGGGTAAAAATAATTTATGATTATCTAGCCAGGGTATATGTACTTATAAGTATATAAAAGTACTATGAATATACGTATATATGTATGTGCATTAGGCCGGAGCGATTTGTTTTTCAAAATTTGTCAAAAGTTTACATAATTTTTAATTTCTTAATTCAATTTAGTTTATCTCAGTGCTAAATTACGTTTGAAATCATGAATGAATATGAAAATGTTTGAATGTATTTTTCTTAGCCTCTACTTTTATTATTCAGCATTTTGTATCCCTAACAGCTCACAACAAAAATGAGTGAACCTGGATATCAAACTATTCTCCGTTCTTGCCAACTGGTGTTACTTGGGTCTGAGTATACAATTGAGAAGTACAGCACTCTCTCGAAGGACCAAACTGACACTACAAAGCGTGCATCATATCCGTCCTGCTATATGACGCAGATACTTGGACGATGCGAATAGCAGATTCGAAAGTTTTGGGAACCTTTGAGAGCTGAAATTCTCCGCAACATCTTTGGTACCCTCTGCTTGGGTGAGGAATATTGTGTATGTTAGAACAGTTTGAGTTATGTACGGCCATGAACATACCAAAGCGTGTAAACATACAGCATCTACGCTGTCCTGGCCATATCACCCGTATGAACGAAGACGCTCCAGAGGTACTTTGTAGGGACCCAGTGCTGGAAGGCTTGTCAGCGTTCGGGATTTCTAACCGGAACCAGTGAGCGCAGAAAATTTGAGATTGGAAAAATTCATTAACAGTACATTAATACATTTGAAAGAGTCAGCTTTTTTTAGATCTCAAATACCTACAATTTGGCCGAATTCCAAAATATTAAAGAGTACATTTTTACATGAAATCATATGCCAATTGCCGTAATTATTTTTTCGCCGATTAGTGTGCATTTGAAATTCTATATCAAGCAAGTTCCATAAAGCTCTGATTTTAGAACCTCAAAATGCGTCTGAGATCTAAGTCGTACAGGATTTTGTACTTGTAACAGGGAAATCAAACAAGGGGGATCATAATTTTAACCGAGAGGTATGGCTGCAAAACCACCCCGTCTAATATACACACAAGTAAGTAAGTATGTAAATGTGCATACAGGCATACATATGTGACTAAGTAAATTTATGTTAGTGCAAAATTTTTTATAAATTCAAGTTTGTGTTTCGGAATGGCGAGAGTTAAATCGCAAGCGGTAAATAAAAGGTCAAACACGAGGAACAACGTAAGCAACAATGGGAGCTCAGATCAATGGCCATTGCAGCCTCTCTCCTTCTATCAGTTATGTTACCATGTTAAATGTTATATTATTAAAAGCTCTCTTCTTAATTGGAGGAGGAGGATATGCTAATAAAAGCAGACCACAACTCACGAAACGTAGTGAATGTAGCAGAGACACTGCGGCCACCGTCGCTCATCTGAAAAAAGACGGCTCACCCTCCAATGTGGCATATCCTGATAAATATTATTTCAACAAAATAATATGAGCCCTTGCAATGCTGAATAGGCTTTCGCAAGGTTTTATTAAGATCCAAGCCAAGGCGACTTCGTACGAGGTGTTGTTACTATAGCGGCTGATTCCATTGTTTTTACTTCGATTTGGTGATTT
The DNA here is from genome assembly GCF_028408465.1 of Anastrepha ludens. NCBI lineage: Eukaryota > Metazoa > Arthropoda > Insecta > Diptera > Tephritidae > Anastrepha > Anastrepha ludens. The sequence continues at coordinate 1,553,656 of NC_071499.1, read as the reverse complement.
TGGTTTTTATGTCAAAGTATTAAATCTTTGTTATTGTTCTGTTTATTTGCTGACTTTTTGATTGAAGTTGTGGTATTCAAAACACCAAATTGCGAAAACGAAATGCATTTGTTGTTGCTCTAGTCAGTTCATCTTGGGCATATTCGCCTTGATGTAAACAAGATTCTAAACATTCCACAGCTTTACTTGGTTTTTATAAGCCAGATAATATTTTATGTAAAATATAAGCCACATATTTTCTGGTTTAAAAAATATTCCTTGGTATTTCTACCGCTGAGGTGGGAGCGGAGAGGCAAGGAATTAAATAAATTTGCTTTCAACAAAAAGTAAACGTAAATATTTATATAATATTACTGCGCATGATAACGGGATCAAATAGGGAAACAATAGCTGCTGCAGCAGAAAAACCAGCAACAAGTAAAACAAAAGTAAATAAATGTAAGCAGCAACAACGAACTGAGGCGGATGCTGTGTGCGAGTCGCTACTACTGGAGACCCAGCGCCTACTCCATGGCAAATAACTGTTTCCGTTATTACACAACTGCATGCGTGTGCATGTACATACTGAGTACGTGGTACTGTGCTTTTGTATGAAACTTATATGTATGTCTGTTTGTATGTATGTGTGTATGTAATTCCATGGGGCCCGCGTTGCCATTTTTTGTGTTTTCTGGTGTCGTAACTGTAATTCATTTCCTGCTTTGCGAGTTGTTATTGCCGTTGTTGTGGTTGTTTAGTTTTACAAAGGTAATTCAGGCAACGGCTTCGCGCTAACGCAACAGCAGCAGCAGCAGCAGAAGGAGGAGCAGCCGCGATGGCAACAAGTAACAAACCCCAGCAGTGCAAGAAATAGTAATAATAATAATAATAAAAGGACAAAAGGGAATGGTGCATAAATAAATAACACGCAAGTGCCACGACTACCATGGACAAATGGAATTAAGGCACTGGGCTAATGAAGAATTATAACGCAATAAGGGCAGGCCTCTGTAAGGACACCGCATATGGCAGCATAAAATGGCGACTGGAAGAAATAGTGGCCACAGTTTAGGCTTAGTGGAGGAACTTAGCTTGGAGGTAAGTGAACGAGGTGAAAGCGGCGATGAAAACGAGCCAGTATCACATACATACAAATATTCGCGAGCAATGAAAATATGAGTCATTTTATTGGTAATGCGCTGCTGGTTTATGACATAACGACTTTAGTAAACTGATTAAAACGTCTTGCTGTTAATCTGTTTTAGGTAATTTTTTTTAGAATTTCTTGAACTCTGATGTCTTATCCTTCATTCATGAACTTGGTTTTTATTCACCGGCTGCTATAGACGACCGTGAACGGACTTTCGAAGGAAAACACTTCGACTGTTTCTTGCTACCAGTCCACTGCATAGCGATGCAGGCACCTAGGACGACTTCAAATGTTAGTAACACATACACTGCTAACGCCGTATAAGGAATGAATTATGCTCACAGACTCCTATATTCTATTATATTAAGAGCTGCCTGCCATCTCATCATTCTCACTGGCCGCACAGCTCGATTTTATGTTCCCAACGAACGTTCTTTCATTCGAAAAAATGATCAGAATTAAAAATTGTTCATGCGTTGCAAATTTAATTTAATTAGTTTTTGAAAGATACTCTCAATGTAAGGCCACAAGAAAAACAAGCAATACTGAAGGTGAAAAGAGAGGGAGAGAGAAGCCGTCCGCACTTGGTGTGAAATTTAACTACACCCGTGTAAGAGGCTGGCTGGTGGTAGACTGCGATGGTTGGAGCTTTTGTTGCTGCCTTTGTGACATTTGAAGCCGGGAAATTTGGGTGTTGTATGAGTGGGCGTCCTATGACGATGCGAAATAGTTACTATGAAGCTGCGCTGGTGCCTTCCTCCTTAAGAACTCATCTGTTGGACAGTAACTATTGTCACAGACTACTGCGTGTGTTACGGCTGTTGTTTGTATTCGTTTTTCCTTTTGCCTTCAACGTTGCCACCGAAACTGATAAGAAAGTTTGGAATACTTCGAAGCGAATTTTCATTGTTTCCATCGCAGAATTCAAATGGAAATAAATTAAAATATTATATTGTATTTCTTACCCATACATAGCTGTGTGTGTGTGTATGGATGTGAGGAGATTATTATTATTATTGTCATTGTTGTTGTGACAATTATTTTTTCTCTTCATTATATTTGTTTCCTTATGCAGAAATATGCCGAATTGCCTTTATGTAAAATTAAATGGTAATTGTTGTTGGCCATGGAAACTTTACGTAAATACCTTGTGTGTGTATGTGTGTAGCTTCTTTAATCGGATTTCCATTTAAACATTCAACTTGAGAAATGAGTTCGCTTTGGAGAAAATTATTTTTGGCTGGATGGAATTCTGCCTTGCAACAACAATAACAACAACAACATTGACTTTTCCATAAGTGATATTCGATTTGGCAGAATCTTGTAGGCAACTTTTCCGGCCTGTAGCCACGCAAATTAGGCGATTTCCATGGGCAACGGAAGATGTCATATCGTTAGCCTAAGGAACTCCTGCAGTGGATGGGAGTTATGCACCGACGCACACACTGGTACGTATTTTGGTATTAATTTAGAGATAAATTTTTAACGAAACCCCGAAAACTGTTCTGCGCTGAGCCGGCAATCGATGAAAGTTTCGGGTATTCGGTGCGTATACGAAATCCCTTAAATTGGAATTTCTAAATTCTTTCTATGCAATAAAATGTGAAAATACTTAAACTAAGTATATATTAAACCTTACAGTAAACGATACTCACCATCCGCCTTGCCGCGTCAACGTGAATCCGAAGCGCGAGTCCCGATCCACTGAGACCCGAATGCCGACGATGCCCAATCCCTGCGGCGTGATGACCTGGCCACGCATTACCGACACCCGGCTGCAGGGCACAGCAGCAAGTGCGATAGGCGAGGGTGGGGTGGGGAAATAAAACAATTTTTAATTAGTGTCAGTAAAATATTTGATAAGGCTGTGGTGTGAAAAGTTTAGTGGTCGAAAAAATAACGGCGAATTGAAAAAATTCATCTGTATGGTTAAAGGGAATGGTAAAGTAAGAGCTGAATGCGGTAATTTCTGAATTTTATTTCTAAAATTTTGCGTATGTATGTCTGCACCAGTAGTTGGTGCGGTTCAAAAATATTGTGACAAAAAAAGGAATTTATGAAGGTATTCAATCATAAATTGCATATGAAGATGCAGATTAGGCAGGAGTGAAATGTGAAACTGCTTTAATAATTAATTAAAAATGTTTTCAAAGTAAAAAATATTTTTTTTCATGAAGCGAGAATCGCTTCAGAACTGATGCAGAAAACTGAAGGAGTTGTAAAATATAAATAAATTTTATGATACCATAAAATAATTTTCATTACAGAATTTGAGAGTGAAGTGAAATGAAAAATTGTAAAAGTGCTAAGAGTGTCGAAACAGGTATTGAATGAAAATATTTTCTACTCAACCGATGCTTAAAATGATTTTAGTTTTTAAAAAACTTAAGTGCTATTTGTTGTTTTGTTTTTTAATTGAAAATAGAATTTATTTACAAAGCCAATGTGCCATTCAAATTAATTTCAATTTTAGTCACCCAATTTATGTCTGTAAAAATTATTAAATGGCACACTGTAAATTTTTGTTTATGTAGTAAAAAACGTATTTCATATTTAAGAAACATGCAGCAGAAAAATTTGTAACATTTAATAAACTATTTTCTCTGTTTTTCTGTTTCATTTACAAGTTTTTTTTACGATAAGTTTCATGTCCATTTCGATTTCCAGGTTTGACAGCTACCCAAATGTTTTGTGTTTTGGTTATTTACGCAGCATAAAAATCGCTCATTTACTGCAAGAGTGTCAAAATAAAAAACAAGTAAAAAAAAGAGGTTGTCTGTAAAGTCGGTTTACTGACGATAGTTTCACGTGAGAACGTAATAAGAAAATACTGATGGAATGGTTGCACTTTGCAAAAGAAAATTTTAATCTTATTTGTTTGATAGATATTTTGTATGGATATAGAGGAGGAGGTAAATGGAATCGCAATGGAATTGATCAAGTTACATTAACACAAACGTGAAAAATTACGAAACATTTATCAAATTCATGAAAGATATGTTTCGATTGAGCATCAGATGTTAAGGCCGGCGGGCCAATTAGATGTCCTAAATTCAGTAGTTTTCGCGAAGCGTTGTAGGATGAGAAAAAAACAATTAGCCAAATGAAGCTTTGGGGATAGTTTAATATATATTTGAACTAAAAAAAAAATTTTGTACAATCTCCAACAATATATTGTAAGCCGAGTTATCAATAGATTCCCAGAGCGCCTTGCCACTGAAGTATCCAACTTCTGTACAAGATACAACTTGCAATTTTCATCTGAAAACAAAAAAAAAAAAGATTATTAATTTTGATGTAATTATCTTCGATGTGAACTAAGAAAATTGGGAGAAACACGTAAAATTCGAATTTTTGGGGAAGGTAGAAAAAAAAAGTGGTTTTTCAAGGAAAAAAAAAACTCTTCAACTGGGTAAAAAAGTCGCTTAAAAAAAGTTTTTGGATGTTTTTTTTAGTTCACATAGAAGAGAAAACAATACTGAAGATAATGCATTTTGAATGAAATGGATAGCTCGTTTAGTTTTTTTGCAATCGTGTACATAAATTAGGTAAAATCGTGAAAATGAAAAGCCGAGAAAACGCGCTTCAAACTACAACAATAAGCGCACGGTTGCTCGACGCCGCACTACGCTCGGCTCTGTAGCTCTGCAAATACTTGGAATTTAACTCTGAAAATTTGTGTCTCATGTTCTTGAATATCTAAGCTATTGATTTCAGGAAAAAAAAATCGATTTTTTTGACCTTTTAATTGGCCCGCCGGCCTTAATAAGTCAACAACACTAAGAGGCAACATCATCGATTTGCCTTTTTCAAGACACTCGAAACACTCGCTTTCATTTCCTACTTTTCCTATCATCGTCCTATTCTCAACAGAGAATTGGTTCATTACCATGCACACAGGAAGAAGGCATATGCAAATACATATATGCGAATTTATATACATATGCGCATATACATACATATTTATGTATGCTCACTCAAGTAGGAGAGAGCCAGATGTCGAACGTTGCCGAACGCGGGGGCCGATTGTGCCTCTTTGTCGTTCGTTCCGCGCTCTCGCTTGCAGTTCAAGCAAGATAACGACGCATGAGCAAGATAACAACGCATATTTTGGTGCGTGCAGCCGGCTAATCCGAATTATAAGACGTTATCACGTCAAGCGTATTAATATGCAGACCAGTTCTTTTTTATGCTGCGTAAAAATTTCGTGGCGAAGTCTGTTAATTAACTTTTATTTATTGGAAGGGAATGTGTCTTTTGAAGCCGATTATCTCGACATTTTGTTGTTTTTATATTGTGACACTCTGGAAGCAAATGAGCGATATGTAAGACCCTTAGTGAAGCGCCAGCATCAATGCCTTGGGTTGGAGAAAAGTTCACTGCGCCACTCTTGCGGCATTTTAAATCACTTAACAGCTTTGATGAAATGTGCACTTTGACTTTCGCCGCGTGTTTAAAGTCAGTTGCAAGTGCATACCTATTTCAAGCCCATGAAATTTCATTTCCATACAAAAGTTAGTAAAAAAAGTACCAAATATTTCGCTAAGATTCTTATTATAATTTTTCACATCATTTTTCCAATAGAGCGCAGCTTTGGCTCTATAACTGTTCATTTGCCGAGCCCGAAATATTTGAATGAGCCCATAAATCAGTTTTCAGTCAAACAAAGCACAAGCCACTTCGCCTAATTTGCTTATTCTGCCTTTGTGAGTTAGTGAAGTTATTGCATTTGATTCAGTTCGGAGGTGGTTCATTCTTTACCTGTGTTAGTGTGGGTAAAAAAAAGTGGTTTCTTCCTAATGCTGCTCTTAAAAATTGTTCTATGTCCAAAAAACTGGGTTACCTTTCTTTCTGCTTTCTTTTTACTTCATATATACGCGGGCCGCCATACCTTTGCTTTCCTATGGTGAAAATGTGCATTTTCCGTCAATTTTGTATAAAAAATTTACAGATCGAGATTATTTACTCTTCTCTTCTATTTTCCTCACACAAATGTCCATAAAGTGATACCTTTTATTAAAAAAAAAAATTCGTGATAATGGCTTATAGGAACCCCGAAAAAACCTACAATTTTCTTGTTAAGATAAAAAAAAAGTTTTTTAAATACCAACAATAACTGGTTTACCCAATTTAAGAGACATTTAAAAAAACAGAATCACACAATATTTTGCTATTACAAGTTTCTTAGGCCAGAAATAAAAAATCCGATCAATATTTTTGTTTTTTAAATGTTTTGTGAGTATTTTTTTTAAAGTATGTTTTGTTTCCAAATAACTTAAATCTACTTTTTTGAAAGTTTTGAAGGAAATATTAAAGAGGAGAGTAAATAACGTATTTTCCAATCCGCCACATTCTAAAAACAAAAAAAAATGCAAAATAATTTTTTAGTGTGGAATGGCCCCTTAACTACGAGCATAAGCTTCAAATTCTTTAATCGATGCTTTACGAGATATCGATCACTACAGCCATCTACCGAGAAAAAAACCTATTTCGCTTTCCCCTTTTTTGTTCATTAATTTTTAATATTAAAATTAGTTTTTTTCTTTATTTAATTTGTTTTTGTCAAAATAACTTAGTGCATACGTTTTTGAAATTTGTGAAGAGAAAATAAAAGAGGAGATTAAATAACGCATTTGCCGATCTGCCACACCGAAGACTATATTCCTATTTCAGATCTATCGAAGTAGGCTGCTACTTGGGCTTTGAGGCATGACAACACGGCTGCGATATGCGATTTGTCATGTCTGCCATTGCCACCGTAAGTTGAACATTTTTTATTCTAACCGTACCCATAACATTTTTTATTTAACATTCGGTTTGTTAAAAAATTGGAAATGTGAAAACTGTCGTCTCATGATTTTCTATGAATTTCGGCGTTCATTAAACCAGAAGTGTTCATCAATTCACATCGATTTTTGGTGATAGATCACGGTCTTGAGGTTTCGTTCATGCTATGGAAAGACTTTCATGAAGGTGATCTAATCCTGACACCGCAGGTTCGTTATTTACTACACAGATTTGTTCGCATTGGATATCACATAACTCAAAAAAAAAGGCTCATTCAAGTGCATGCAAAAGCGTATTGATATTCATGGAAAATATTTTAAAAACCAATAAATCCACTTTTAATTGTAAATATTTACTCTACTTGTTCATCTCAAAACTTAAGTTCCAACCCTCGTATAGCTGTACTTATATAATCAAAGCTATGCGCCAAGTGGTTAGACTAAGTAATCAGTACACGAACCAGTGTTCAATTCTGCGTGGCGACTAATGGGTCATGTGACGGCGAACGTCCCTCCCTATCTCTAAAATAAGTACGATTTTTTATGAAATTATAAATAGTTTATGTGTGGGCGTGCAGAAACTTCCTTAAAAGGGCCTAAAAGGACGACGGGTGTAGGGCTCTACGCTGGTCTCCATTAACATTTTTGGGGATATAAATAAATGAATTAACGTTACATGTAAACATCAATGCGACGACACAAAACTCACTCACGTGAGTGAGCTTACGCTGAGCACTGCCAGCAACAAACACACCAGCGTTATTGACTCCTCGTCGCAATTCCGTTGCCTGGCTTGTTTGGCGCGACGGCGGGCGTGCACTGGTAGTAAAAGCTGTAATATTGCTTACTCATACATGCACAGCTTGTAATCTTACATGCACAGCTTGTAATCTTATTAGACATGTCCTTGGCAAGGGTGGCCCATCGGCGGCGATAGTTCGACTAGTAGTTTTCTGCAAATGCTGCTATATCTTTGTGCAAGTTGTTTTTGTTGCGTTGTTATTATTGTTGTTGTTGTTGTTGTGCACACTAGAGCTCGTAATTTTTTTTATGGGCACAACGCAAGTGTTTACTTAGCGCGGCGGCATGTGATTGTGTGGGTGTGGTGTGTGCGAGAGCTTATGACTGAAAGCAGCAAAATCTCTTTCGCTTTGATCAAATCGCATTCAGCGCGCAGTCAAGCCGAATCATGTCGTCTTTCAGCACAATTTCATTTAACGCGTTTTGGGTTATTCTCCAGCAATTTTCTAACATCTACATCCGCTGCCTCTGGTTTCTTCGTCTCATCTTCGTCTATAATTCATTTTCATTTCGTGCCGCTGTGGCGCGTTGCAAGTGTGCTCGTTCGCTGATACGTGCCACACACATTCCCTTTGCTTCATAGATATTTTATATAAGTAATATCGGCAGTGCGCGCTTATGTTTGTAGTCGTATTTTTGTAATAAACCTTGCCGGTTTTCATGCACTAGTAGACTTAAATAGTCATTCCACCGCCAACGCTTCACTGCATTAAAAATGTGTAATACGCCTCAACATATGCTACAATATTACGAGCTCATATCGGGCTGTCCAGCGCACGCATTTTGATGTTTGTATGATTGTGCCATGCACAAAGGCGTAGGCACATAGATTTACGCAGAATTTTATTGGTGTAATTTTTTGTTAGTTTTTGCATTTTATGAGAAGCAGCCCAATCCACTGAGAATGTGAGGCAGGAGTCATAAGGCTGTCATATACTATGCGCGTATGTGCGTGTAACTGTGTAATGTATTATTTGTTATTTGTGCCATAAAAATGAGATTTCGTTTAGCCGCAAAATATGTGACAGACATATTTGAGCACGATTTTTCAAGTTAGAGCTAATTTGATTTCGGTTTGTGAGTGCTCAGCAAAAGCGTTTGAGTGCACAGAAAAGTGGCTGAAAAAATTCAGAATAGAGAAATTGGTGACAATCGCAATGTGTTTCAGAAGTGAGCCTATGAAGTCCACTAATTTTGTTTTCTTAATCAAAGTTATAAATTGTAAGTCGTAGGGTAACGGGCATCGCTTCACAAGAGCGTCCAATTAGATTTCCTCTCTTTTAAAAAATTGGTCCATTTTTTACACCCACACAAATCCCGTACTGTTCGCGCCTGTTCGCTCTGGATTGGTGTTATATTGCGTAGATGTGTTTACTGATACACTACAGTGGCTTCTCAGCAGCTAAAGTGATCATATTTAACAAGCCAACAGTGCATGATGTAACATCGTACCTTTTCATATCTCCCTTGCTTCTGATTTCAAAATTAATGAGAAGATTTCTTGCGAAGCAGCTTGCAATTGAATAGAGAAATATAATTCCTACGCCCCAATTTGATTGTCGTGCAAAGCATTCAACCATCAATTAAGCGATGAAAAACGCCTTTGAAGAAACACACGTATGCTGCGCTGGCCTTCTTGACGGGTTCAAAGCCTTTGACAAAGTATACTACGGTGATTTTCTCAAAAAGATTAACGCCTTACTACGAAAACAACAGCACAACCTACAAATCGCTTTTTTCGCATCAAATACAGCCATACATGGGGTTACTCTTCACTTTTTACTTGCCACTTACCTATCAATCCGAAATGCACCAAAGCCACGTTTGCAGACGATACGTCCATTTTGTTGGTCGGTCAAACCCAGTCCCAGTCAATTGAGACACTGCAACGTCACCTCAATAACATCTCTGAACGGACAACAAGATGGCGCACAAAATTAAATGAAATCGGTACTTATCTACTTTATCTACCACAAAATCAGATACCCCCCTTTGTACATAAACGGAGCGCAAATGCCACATCACAACTGGGTATGTTAGATAGTAAACTCAAATGGAACGAACTTATTAAAAAGAAAACAAAAAGATTTATCCACACACAATAAAGTACTGCTATGTAACCAGATACTCAATGGAATATGGGCGAACGGAATCCAACTATGGGGTTGCTTAAGCACCAGCCATACCTTGCAAATGCAAAGGTTTCAAAACCGCGTCGTGAGATATGCTCCTAACGCGACTTGGTACGTCTTGCTACGAGCTCTAACGTGATCCTGGCATTGAGCCAGTTGCTGCGGTAGTCCAAAAATTACCATACCGCACTTTAAGCGGCTCTCTCACCACGTTAATGGCGAAGCTTCAGCTCTCCCCGATCGGAAGGAGTGGAATGAAAGATTGAAGCGTAAAAACCGCATCATCTCTCGCAGCAGCCAACTACTCCGCAAAACCCCAAACAAATTGTTCGTCAGTTACTTATATACTAATACCTATACCGCAGAGGGTCCTCAAATCTTCATAGCTCTGCGCTCATATCTGCAATTCCGATCGGCGTAGAAAGTGAATAGTGAGGTCGAGGATCTGCCTGGTAGTCTGTATACCCTACACTCATGGACGAGATTTGATTTTGAGATTACCACCGATTTTAATTTAAGACGTGGTAGAATACGCTCTGTTACTTGGAGTCCATCCGAACTCTAAAGTTAAAAAACAAAAAAAAACTTAATTATATGAGATATTTAATACAAAATTTACGGAAAATCGCAGTTTTCCTGTGAGAATTAAAACACAATTTTCAAAGCACTGGCGGCACGGGTAGATAGGTGAAATGGTTGAGGCGCCGTTTTGGCACACCCCAAGCAGCGCTAAAGCGCCGTTTTGATACCATTATGAGACCTCTTACATGCAGATATCTACAGCCAGTCAGAGCTTTTGATGCAAAGGAAAAGGTTGATGGGATTTAGGTTGGCGCATTCCCCCAGAACATTTACAGCTGTCAAATCCGGACATTTACAGAAGAAGTGCTCCACAGTTTCTTTATTAAAAAGGTTCCCACAGCTTCTGCAATGGGACTTAAATGGTAAACTATCGTCCAATGGCCGATAAACACAGCTACGAGCTTGGAAATTGGATGGCGTGGAGTCTCCAGAACTTTCTCAGTCCTATGCCTTTTATAATGGACCCAAAGGCTTTTGGAAATAGCAAATGAAGAAATATATATCCATCTCTTGTGCTCTTTTGGAGCAATAAGTTGTGGAAGTCCCATTAAGTCGGTTGGAGATCTCCGAGAGTAATTCAATCGTCCCATTCTTCGTCAAAAATTTCATTTCCCTCTTTATTCCCGCTCCCTAGATATTTGATCTCCTTCTTACAGTTTGGATCTACACCTAGGCGTCGTCAGAGCCGTGATCGCGGCTTGACTCTCGGAAAAATGTTAATATCTCCCTTGGTTCTACGATCCCTAAGCATTTTGCATGGCTGGAGGATAGCAAAGACATCTGGCTGAAAGCCACTAGCTGTATTCGGCACTTCTAAGAAATTAGATAAATTGGTTTATTTAGAGAAAACCCCTGCTCCGAGCCGTCAGTGTAGACAGATGCACCAATCTCGGTACAGATTTTCCATGGAACAAATTTTAGGGCGTAGTATCACGAGAAGTTTTTCAAATTTTTATTGGCAATATGCCACTAATTTATCGAATTATCAACAATATCTAGAATAAATTTAGATTTTTAAAAATTTCTGCATTTACAAATAAGAATTAGCTGGTATAATATATTTCGCTTAAACAAAGAAAAAAATTCTAAACTACTATAAACTATGCCATAAAAATAAACTTTTCTAAATGTTTGTTCAGTTTTGTTTCAAATAATTTATATTACTATAAAAAGTAAAAAGCCAATCACAAAGGAATTTTGGTTTTCTATTTTTTCTATATTTGTTTGAAATTCTAAAATAATAGTTTTGCTAGCAAACATAAGATCATTGCCTACTCACCCCTTTGGCTGAGAAAATATATTAGTTTATATAACTTTTACGATTTAAAGTTTGCCATGGATTTTTTCAGACAAAAAAGTGTTCCAAAAATATAAATTCGTATTTCCCTTTAATGCAATTATTTGGCTGTTGCATTACCAACTGTTTGCTACTAGAATTTTTATATTTCAGTTGATTTTGTATATTCAGCTGAAAATTCTAAAACAAATATGAAAGTAAAGAAGTTAATTACTTTTCCTGCTACGGAAATTCTTAACTATTTCAAGGAAAAAGCCAACCTACTTTCATTACCTCAGAGGACATATTCATTTCTCAATCATCGATTTGACTCGTGCATCATTTTGTTTGCTTTCTATTTGCAATACAAAAATGTTTCATTGAGAATCCACAATCAGTATTTAACACATTACGTAATTAGTTGCGATAAGAAAGGAAAACTAAATAAATAACTTCATCCAGAATCCTCCTAGCGGAATTACCCTCTCGGACGTGTTGCTCCAGATATCCTTGGCAAAAGCTGGCACTAAAATTTTCCACTTAACCCGACATAGCCGAACAGCGGGGAAGAATTTAGGAGGGCAGGAAAAATGCGATGAAGAAACGAAGAAGTAATTACTTTCCATTGGCACATTAATTAAGCAATGAAATGGAATGGAATAGAGAAGAGCGATAAGCGCCAACTATTCAACTGCACACCACTGCCCGCACTGCTAGCCATTGGAGCCGTAAGCGAGTCGTCTGGCCGAAGTGTAGCGAATGCAACGTAAACTTTGCTCAATATCGAGCGCGTGGGAACAAACACGCACACACCCGCATATATCGATGCACATATTTTGATATTAGCTGCGACTAGTTTACAGCAACAATGGCGGCTGAAATTCAGCAGAAAGCAAACCACAAGCATCTGCCCAAGTCATCAGCCAACCGACAGACAGACCGATACACCGACGGACTGACCACACAGACAACCAAGTAGCCAATCAGCCCGTCCCATGTGCCTGATCTTCTCTACCAGCGCGCCAGCAAACCAAACTAGTGCAACACACTCACACAGTTGCGGGTCTCGACAGCTCGGCAAGCGGGCAACCAGCAATGCGACTAATTCTAATGAAAGACTCGTAAATGCAAGTGAGTCAATTTATGGCATAACGTCTAATCCTTGAAATGGATAATATTTCATGTGGCATTGGGTGGCACGAGGACAAGCGGGGGGTGGTGGAGGCACCGGCCGAATAGCAAGGCATAGCAGGTGAGCGAGGTGAAGCAGTTATGTGTGCGAAATTGAAAATTTGTAGATGGCAGAGCGAGTTGTGTCATGTGGCGAGATTGGAAGGGCACGTGGCATAAAGGGGGCAACAACAGCAGTCATGCAGCTTGGAAGCACATTCCATAAAATGCTGCAACACAGCCATGTGGCTACTTGCGTAACTCGCCCTTAGGTACGTAATCGCGTGCAGCTGTTTTTGTGCATATACTCGTATCTATGTGTGAGTGAGCCCATTTTTATTTGTGCAGAAACACAAATATACACAGTTATGTGGTGTGTATGAAATGTAGGAGAGGTTGGAGGAGCAATTGTAACTAACTTGTTTGGTTTACAATTTTCCTGAAAGTATGCAACGCATTTTTTAATCTCATATGCACACACGCACACACACACGCCCTCTTGCATTCTGGCGAATATCGCACCGCTCGACTGCTTTCCGTGCAAACACCAGCAAATATAAATAAAACTCACACCGAAGTTCGTTCCGTGTGTGTGTGTGCCTATTCTATGTAGTGGGCTAACACTTTACCGCCCCGCTGGCCGCGTGCTAATGCTGCTTGTTAGTGTGTGAATATGGAGTCGGGCGAAGTGGTGATGATGTTGACACTAAGGATGAAACTCCACGATGGTGGTGCATGTAAACGCTCATATAAACATACATACATTCAAACATACAAACATATATAAATACATATGTACATTTGTACATATTGGCACATGCATTCGAGCGTGTTAGTGACCTACATAAACGAGCAGTGGCCCCACTGGGCGCAGCTGTTGTTATTGCATTAAAATCTATGTGCAGATGTATGTGTGTATTTATGTATTTATATTTATATTTGTATTTACATTTATCACAAAGATGTCTGATGCTGCTATTGCTGTTGTTGTTGCTTCTGTTATGCCAATGGCTTTGCCAGTATTTTCCATTTTTGTGGGCCCACACTGCGCTGGGTTCCAGCGGCTGAGCGCCTTCTCACGTCAAATATCATATTTACATACATCTGTTAAGTAAGAGTTTGAGTGTCGCGGATATACAAATGTACGAGTGTACTTAGTATACATTTATGTGCACTGTATATGCTTTCGCTGCATTTTATCGCATGTTTCCTACTTTTCTTGGCATAAATGATTAGTGCAAGTAGATTTCCTAATAATGCGTGCATCCAGCTAGTTTTGAGAATTTGTGGAGACATTCAAAGCGTTGAAGAAAACTCTTTCTGGTATTAGAAAGGGCACTCCGCTTGGGTGTGTACAAATATTTCCAGTTTCTTTGCCGCTAACACCAGCTGCTTGTGGATAGTTTGGGGCAATGTGGATCCCGTCTATTTCACTGTGACTTCTTTTCATTCAAAAGGAGCTGCCTTCGAGCTTCCTGTGTGTTGAATTTGGCAAAAATTCTTCAATTGTTATTACAGTCGTTGCAGCTCATAATTAAATAACCAGTTTACTTCAGGCTCCATACTTAACCCCATACACACTTCCGATGCCTGCGCGCGTGCATGTAAATATTTTCTTAATCCAAACTTGCACCTAAATCTTAGTTCCGCAGCTGTGGCATGAAGAACTGGCACATACACCTCTTCAACAAAGCCACATGACACCCTGGCATCACAAACAAACAGTAGTTGGTCTTTATAGGCACATCCACAAATACGAACGCAAACACAAATACAAACACAAACACAAGCGGAAAGTGTAACACTGTGGCACTGTGGCATGACTGCGATGCGAATGCGAGTTTGCACTGCTCTTCACTGCGGCCCACTAAGTACGCACCGGAACAGTTATTTTAATCGGCTCAGTTAGCATCAGGTGCGGCAGCTGGGCCAACTAACCCACTTCCCCACCGACCTACTGTGCAGCCACTTGACGGAATTCCGCTAGTTAAAGCTGCGGCTTAAAGCTACTTACAGCAAATACCGCACATACACTCGTATTGTTGCAACATTGTGTGCTGCCAGCGCTTCCAAAGTTTTTATTTTTGATAATGGCATTTGAATGAATCGAATTATTAAGTAACAAAGTGCGGCTAAGGTTATGGGAAATTCGACGCAATTCATGAGAAAATCCTGAGTTGTTTATGTTTTTTGTTTATGTCATTGTGCTTTGGCAGCAGAAGCGCAAGGCTCTTAATTTTATTTTTATCTGCTCCAAAGCATTGACTTGCATTGATATTTCCCTTTAAAACAAACTGGTGCTTCCTGCCGCCTAGACTTATAGTAGATAGTTGTTGCGCGGTATATGAGCAAAGTCATATCTCTAATTTTCAGCAAGAATGCCTATATCTAAAAAGCCAAAATTTAGAGAAAAATGACTTCAAAAACATCTAGGAAAAAGTAAAGGCACGTTTCCACCTAATGAAATAATTTTAGTCGGTAATTTTTAACGCAACGCAAAGTAAGAGCTGCATACTGGAAAATTGTTTTTTATTTTGTTATTTAGACACTTTTGCAGTAAAAACTTCGCTTAGAAGTTACTCATACGCCCCGCCATCCTTCAATGTTTTTGGTTCATAACAATTTAGGCACTTAATAGACAAATTGGGGAAACGCGATGAATTATTTTTATTTCAGAAATATTCACATTTATTGCCATAGAATGCCAGAACAGTCAGAATAAAGTGAGGCCCAATTATCACCTGATATAAGTTGAAAATTTCCAAAATGATATGGTAACACTTCAATATTTTGGTACACCATGAAGAGCACCACGTTGAACATGGAAGTTATCTGGTTCAGTTGAATTGCATTACATCCGATAGCCACTTACACAAAGCCTTGAAATCTTGCTGAGAATTAAGATAAAACAATTTTCACTTTACAGTCTCTCATTGCCAAGACTTTTGGGAATCGAATTCCTTCTAACCAGCATAAAATTTTGCCAATAGTTTTGATCAGATTGAGTATTAATTTTGATATAAAGTAGAACGTGAAAGGTGTGATTTTCGCAAATAACCAAGAAAAGCATAAAGATTTGCGTAGCAATTAACAAAAATTAAATGACAGCTTTTGTCAAAAATCACTTTTTGGGTTCCACCATCACAATTAAATTTACTGCTGCGGTATAAGTGTGCACTTAGGCGGACTGTTGGCGGACCAAATAAAATTTTCCCTCTCCCACTCTTGTGCAACATGTAGGCCACGTACACACATGTGTATATGTGTCCTTTGTGTGTAGCCATTGTCAGCGATATCACATACACGCGCAAAGCTACGCTTCTATATTTGCAACAACAATGTATTCTCAAAAATATTTACTTCCCGTTGCACGGCAAACAATGAAAATAAATTGGAAAACTACGCGGCCACTGGAATTCGTGACATGACAACAACGGCAACAACAGCAATGACTGGCGCGCAACAGTGGTATGGACGCGGCGGTAGCAATGCCAGGTGCAACATATTGCAAGCATGTTCCAATTTTCGCTCGCAACCTTCCCGCCAACTCCTTGCCTTTGACGTTGCGAATGTAGTGGCGTATGAAGGTGTGGTCTATTTTTAGTTCGTTCTTCATAAAAGTCCAGGTGAAATTTTACACGCGATTCCCACACTTTGCACACTCGAATAAATGCAGCCACACACACACGCAAAAAGCACCCGAATCACAAGGTTTTTACATTTCTGTAGTCTTTCACGAGCATGGCAGATAAACTGATCTTTTGGCCAAGCGACCACATTAGCCAGTGGACCATACGTGCATTTGTCTCCCTACCCTCCCATTGCACCTACCAAGAGCTCTCTGCTTCGATACGTTGTGTTGGTGGCACACACATACATATATACGTAGAAGTGGATGTGAGTGCATTTATAAGGACACATGTTGCAAACCATTTGTAGCCGAGCTATGCTCGCAGTTGCAGCGCTGCCTGCATTTCGCTGAAGTGAAAAGCAAAGAAAATAATTTAAATGCCTTTTTTTAGCATTTTTAAACGTGCAGGATAGTGAGTGTCTGTGTGCTTGTGTAAGTGCCACACTGTAAATTTGTATATGTATTTGTGTGCCTATATTCATGTGGATATCAGAAGGTGTAGCGCTGCTTTGGTTAAGGATTTAGATATTTTAATTTTCGCTTTCAAAACCCTGTTAGTCCTTAAGCCATTTTTATTTCATCGCCCCTGCTCTCTGACGTTTCCATGCGGAAAAGGTGAGCGCACAGTGTGGAAATTGCGCGCGAGCAATGGTGATAAAGAAATGAAAGTCGGTGTTTGAACTTGCTGAAAAATGTGCTCTTGGTAATGAAATGAGATGGGTTTGAGCGGTGTCTGAGTCTGCTCTTAAATTATCCGTAACATTTTCATGCGTGCAACCAAGCAGCCTGTCTTGCTATGATACCGACTTATTTCATACAGTCGAAATGAATAACTTTGGCCTATTTACTTTCGCTATTCGCCGGTGAACTGAAATTAAAACCGCCCTGCTTATAGGTCGCACGTTGCGTGATCTCGGCGTTAAAAACCATTTATTTAGCCTCAATTAGTGACAAATTTTCAATTCTAGGAACCCTTAGGCAAACTGTTGACTTGAGCTCTAAGCTCATCCTGGTAGACTCTTCGACTTGCATACAATCATGCGAAGGTATTTATCTCGGTAATAACTTGAGCCCTAATTCCTCCGAGCCATAAATTTCAAATAAGTAAAAACAAAACTAATAGTTTTTTTTTTAAATAGAAATAAATTATTTTTCAAAATGTAGATACATTCGATATTTTTTTCACTCAGATTCAAATTTCGGTGCCTATCGCGGCAGCTGTGAAGGATTATGCTGGAAAAACTGCCTCACGCAGAGAAGTATTTTTATTAAATGCATTCGTTTCGAATCTCATTATATAGACTAAACGAAAATAAATGTGAAAAATCCACGTGTAATAGTTAAAAAAACGTAGTTTAATAGTTAAAAAAAAGAAAAATTTTTGCAATTGTTTAAATCTGATGTTTTCAGGGTGGTTTTACCCTATAGCTAATATTGACATATTTTTTACCTACAAGAAAACTTGCGTATTCTCATATATATGGAACATATATATCTCAGGTATATGGAACATGTTTTTACCGATAAGTTTGATAAGCACTTTCGTAATTAATGATACTTAGAATATCAGGTGTTTTTTTTTTTAGCTGTATGAGAACTAAAGGTATCGATAACTATGGTTTTACAGATGAAAATGGCAAATTTTGTTGACATTTCGTTTCGGTAAGATTTGGCAAAATTTAAATAAAACGTCACAAAAACTAAGCTTATGAAAATGAAAACAACAAACACGTCTCCTCTTGAACTCACTAACAACGAAAACGCTATGGGTTCTGCTAAATCGATAGGAAAATCACAAAAGATGGTGGCACAGTCGCAGGTGAGTCAGCTCGTATTTGTTTCATAACCTAAGCAGACTGCGGCAATCCGCACGCTGTCACTAAAAGCAAAACTTAAAATGTTCATTACCAGCGTAAAATCGATTCTCCTTTATGGCGCTAAGACCTGGCTTTTGTGTGGCAACATAAGGCGATATCTTCAAGCGTTTGCCAAAAAATGGCTTAGAATAATATGCCATATCTTTTCGCCAAGAATGATCTCTAATATGGACCGTATTCTGCTTTCAACAAGCTGTCCGATTAATTCTGAAATGAAAAGACAAAAATGGGATTGGAGTGGACATACACTCAACAAAGAAGGCGATAATGTTGCCAAACGTGAATGCGTACAATCTCCCACGAGAGTCCTTCCAATCGCCTCCTGAAACCAAATTAGACACATAGCGGCTAACAGAAACGGTTGAAGGACATTTGATCCTGCCCTATGTTCCGATTAGGAGCGATATAATGTGCCTGGATAGTTCATCAAGGAAAAAAAATATTGGCAAATCATCATAAATCTTTTAAGACCACAACAGTGCTCCCAAACTGTGAAAATTTACTTTGAAAAAAAAAAAGAAATAAATCAGTTCGCGAAGTCGATGTCGATTCGTCGTCGCTCTCAACTGGTTGGCCTTTGCCCTTCAATCAAATAAATAAAATGAAAGTCGTACAAGAATTGAAGCCAAATGACATTCGCTTGCGTCGCATTTTTGCTGATTGGACTCATTTATATTTAGTCTTAAGCTAAATGGGAAAATGAGTCAATAATTGGACTGATCGTATGCACCTTGCAACTCGTAGCCGCGGCGGGCATATAGTATGCCAGATATCGTATTCAAAAAATAAATTTAATGAAATTATCTACCAGATTTTATTACAAAAAACATCACTCCAACAATATTTCTGTTCTTTTTTGTCATTTTAAGTTCTTAGGCTCTTAAAAAACACCTATTTCAAACACTTATTTGATACTCGGCTGCCTCGCTGGGTTCATTCTGAATTTAATTCATGAAGGATTTGTGATTTTGAAATCTAAAAAAGATATTTGTTTGTAGATTTTTTTCTCTTTCTTTTTCTTTTTCTGTTTCCTCTTCTCTCCTTTTTAAGAAAAATGTCTTCGTCTTTTGCAGATATTTTTCAATTCCTGCCGAAAGCTCAGATCAAAAAAGGAAACTCTATTACCTGCTAAACGGAGCATCTTGCGCATTTTCCTTATTTCCTGTGGTATCGAACTACATATGTGAATTTCAACTTAACTTTAATAAAGTTCTGTTATGTAAAAAACCAATGGATTTACAAATCCGTTCATTAACTAACTGCATGACATCTGAGCACAAGTTTGGTTTACTTCAAAACTATTTTCGCCCGTTGCACTGTGCGCTGCAGCGCCCTTTGCATTTCTTTCCTCCATTTCGCTGCAACTTGGCTGCTTGTCCTCTCCAGGCACAAAAGCGCTGAAGTGCGTTTGTGTGTGTGCATGTGGAGAACACATGTGCTGCGGCGGGTGACTGTGTATGGCAGTTGTTGATGAAGTGCTTCCTGCACCACCAATGCACTGCCAATCTTCGCTTTTATACAGACCCCGTCCCTCGTAGCCCTTGATTTGCTTTTTCCCTTTTTGCATTTTTTTAGAAATTTCATACACTGCCATTTCATTCATTCACTTAGTCAGTCGCGCTTTCATTCACTCAGCCGCTCAGCCACTCATACTTTCGCAATGCAGCAACAATTTTTAAATAGAATTTTTAAGTTTGCTCGCACAAAAGCAACGCTTTGTAGCGCATAATTTGCACTTTGTAAATTTACGTAGTGACGCAGGGCCGTGAAAGCGGCTTTTTAGTTATTCGCTGAGTACGCTGAACATTTGTGTATGGCCGCGCGCGTGTGTGTGCCTGTATTTGTGTGCATACATGGGTGGCACGTCCTTTGTGCGGAGAGTTATGTACACACTAATTTAGTGTGAAGCAATTTTATGCAGCAGAAGCGTTTTTATGAAAATGTGTCAGTAAGCGAATGCGAGCTCTGTGCTTGTGTGCATTTCGCCTATGGTGAACATAATGTGAAATGCAAAAGTGACACTTGAAAAGCTGTCGCTGAGTGTTGCAATTTTCTGCGCACTCGCTTTTACGAGCCCCTCCAACAGAAGACAGCAGAAGGCTCAACTACTTTGCCGCGTAATGCCTGCGACTAACAGCCCATTTGCTACAACACAGCTCACAAACACAATTACATTGAGCTCTTATCCTCCGCTCAAGTGGCTTTCAAATAGTAAATGTGGCGCTCCACTCAAATGCCATTGCGAAATTCAATTATGAATATTTCAACTTAAAAGAAATGCACGCAAAGTGTTTAGATATCATTCGCTATGGTCGAAATAATTCTAATGCACTCGTAAGTAAGTGTAAAATGCAGAAGTGCCTGTGTTGTAGTTGTCGTTGCTTTGTTGTCGTCTGACTCGAAAGCCACTGTGATGTGAAATGAAAGCAGCAGATTGAAATGGCAATCGCTATTTGCCACATTTCAAGTTCATTGTATTGTGCCGACACATACACACACACCCACACACATACCTAATAAAGCACAATCAAACAGAAATAGGGACAATGAGATCTGTCTGACTCTATTGCGCCGACCAATTGATGAGGAGGTGAATTGAAGTTGCCACAGTTATCGTTTTATGAGGACCCGTGTCACTTGTTCCAGACAGGCAATTTATTCGCTAAGCTCCGCTCGCGCAACGCAAATGGCTGGTGGTTGTACTCTATTGCAGTTTAAATGCAGTTTAGACGGCTTTGTCAAAGCTCGCTGACATATTTTTATGCAGACAGCTGTTCACAGCTGTTCATAGCTGATCCTTCGTGGGCTGATAGTTGCGTGAGTAGCCAGCAGAGTTTAGTATGAATGGCGCATTGATAATACATTTAGACAATTGAAAGAGGGATGGGTCTGCAGCTATAAGCAACCAAACAACGTTAAATGGAACGAAATATTTAAAACTCGCTATTTTAGAGTAGGTTCAATGGGAAGGGTTCAAAGAACACCCCTTCGTTTTGCTCTTCAGCCTCTAAATTTGTTCGAGTCGCTTCTCTCTCGAGCTGCTCGCTGTCAACTAAAAAATCTACAGCCGTCAGAAAAATGTGCAACTGTTCGGTTGTTAATGTTTCTCTTCGATCTGGTTTTCGGTTGCGTGGGTTATCCTGAATTACTCGAACAAAATGGTTTGAATGTTCCTTACAGAGTCTTACGCTTTCAGCCGCCATTTTATCATACCCCCGATTAATTATCATTAATTAGCACCAATATTTAGTGCGCTGTCGGAATTTAAAAACAACTGAAAGATAGTCAAAATCCGCATTTCAGTCAATGCTTAAGTCATTTGATAGTTTGGCTAAGTATAAGCTTATTCTTATAAGATAGGAATCTCGGACAGCGAGGAGTACAGGGCTCAAGGAAAACTGTAGAGCATCTCCTTTGTGAGTTTTCTGCGTTACTCAAATCACGCTTAGAATATTTTGAGGCATCATAGCTTGACGGACTGGAATACGTCTCAGCAGTGCTCGGAAATGCCTCCTTAAATTTGCAATAGCAGCAGGTGCCATGCGAGTGGACTACTTCAAAACGCATAACTAATAATGGCCGATTGGCCGAACCGCATAGACGTGTAATTGCAAGTCAACCAGGTCAACCTAACCTAATCTAAGTATCAAGTAATTTGTAAACCAGGCATTAAAATTTAGGTTTAGGTACTTATTAGTACGCCCGTGAACTAGTCTGTAAGATTTTTGTGTCATAGACTGAAATAAATTGAAATGAAGTGAAATGAAAAATTAATAGAAATCGTGTGTTATGTGCCACGTTGGCACCTGAAAAGATCCTGCCGCAATTATGTAGGAACTAGTCAATTAGTTGTGTAACAAAGGCAAGGCTCAGATCTTTTAAACAACTGAAACTATTATGAAATTATTTTGATGCTTCAGTTAGGCTATTCAGGCATTAATTCTTAACCCCCAAAATCATGTACGCCTGTATATTTGTATAGTGAGTATCGCTCGTTATATCAGAAGACGTATATTATTTAAAGAGCTTTTTCCGATGGATGCAACCCTTCCCAGTAACTATATGAACGAGCGATCACACATACGCACACACTTTTGTTTCATATGCTGCTTTGCATTTGCGTCACATGTTCAGCTCATTCACTTTTTCACAGGAATTTTTTATAGGGCAATCGCACACGCAATCATGAAAGTAAACTCCGTTGTTGCAACACAAAGGTTGCATTTAAATAACTCTTTTCATGTTTGTTTTTAGAAATTTTATAAATACAACCACGTGCATGTATATGTGCATGTAAGTGTGCGTGTTTATTTACCCATCCAGCTGCCTGGCGTTTGCTCAACTCTTTTACAAGCTGATTCAATGGGCCCTCGGTTGTACTGTCCACCTATTCGACTGTCCGTCCATCGCTTGTCACTTGTGTGGAAAATAATGACAGTAATTCTTTACTACACTTACGGATGTGTTGTTGTTATTCTACTTACGTATTTACGTACATACTTTGTACGTAACCAACCTATTGGTATTCGGTTTTTCAACTGTGGAACGATCAGTAGGAATAGAAGGGCAGAACTAATTTATAATTAAAAACCAAGTTGTTTTGTTTTTTTAATAATTTAATTTTTCCGCATTTGTGTATTTGTGTCACGTATCGTAGTTGGGTATCTAAACGGCCTTGTTCAAGTGGATTCTTATTGCGCCCAGTGGAAAAGAGTAAAAATAAATTACAGAAGCCCTCCTGTAGAGTGTATAGCTCCTTGCCACTTCCATAATTTGCTTGCACGTCCGCTTTCGAGAGGAAACTATTTGCTTGACACTGCACTCTGTGCGTAGTGGTGCTCCGTAAGCTATTTTAGGAGCTGTTCTGTAATACCTTTTTTACTAACCCTAATTAAAAATGTATTGGTCATGAACGGCAGTTGGTGTATATTTTTGGGCGTTCATAATTTAAGATTTTCCAATTTTCGAAATTTTACTACGTGGCATGGCTAAGAATACATTTTTTGTTTTTATTAATTGTATTCCCGAAAAAATACCAGTCTCATTTTTTATGTATCCGCTTTCTGCACGGAACGGGAGCCTAATCGCGACTATTCGCGCAGGGCTGCCGGTGCTTTTATCCACTTTCGTCCCCTAACAGCAAAAATACTGCATTCGAAATTACATAGAAAAGAAAACTAATGCAGATCCGCTTTTCTATTTTCTCGCCTAAACGAATTGCCTTTTTACTAACATTTCCCCTCGTACCCCAACTATGCCCCCGACTGCAGACACATTTTACTTTTCGCTTTATATACGGAAATAGTTCGGCAGCCACGTCGACGTCTGTTTCACGGCAAGTCTGGTTGCGAGACTTTGCTTCTGCTGAGTGAACCTTTTTGTAGCATTTAAAGTTAATTATTTTAATTGTAAGTTGTACAATAAAATAGGAAGACCTGCAGGCCGCCGCGCAATTTGATGAAAGTACATTTGTAGGCTGTCACGAGCAATTATGTTGGTTGCACGAACCAAAAATGGACAAAGCATTTCTTGGAAAAGCCCAGCTAGTGGAAAAAAAGTTAAAATAAATGTAAGAATGAACTCAGAAACAAGAAAAAAAAACAAAGGATGGGATAGCAATTTTCTGTATTTTTCTTCAATTTCCTTGCCGGTTGATTCGGTTCTGAGTGAAGGCTTAAGTAGATAAAATGTTAGACAAACTCCAAAATGGAATTAAACTCCGAAACCCTTTAAGTTCATAACACTTTGCTCAATGACTTTAAGGCAATTCAAAGTTGGGTTTATTTTATGGAGTACTGTTTCTCTTTTGCACCGCCAAGTACGTTAAATTTATCAGTTTCCATCGCAATTTTGTCTCGAAAACACCGACGAAAAATCGTTTCCGCAAATCATAAAACCGCAAAAGCCCACAAAGTTGTGGAGTCGACGGGCAATTGAGTGTTGCAAGAATGCCTCATAAAAAGCACAACATACACAGCATACACACACCAAGATACCAACAAATATGGGCATGTATGCGAGGAAACCCATTTGGTAACTACCATCATCAGTGGCGCAAAAGCATAAAAAGGCAAATGGCACAAGAAAAAAGCTGATAGAGAAAGAACTTTCCGCCTGTCACGACACACCCATTTGGTAAACGTAATGAGGAGCTGGCATATCGCCTGCCACCGAAAACCATGCTCACTTACAGCAAGCTTATGTACGTAAGGATATGTATGTGTGTGTGTGAAGACATCAGCAGAACAGAGCTCAATTGGAATTCGAGGAAAGAGGAGCTATGTACCGTTATGTATATGTATGCAGTGACAAACATGGCGCACATCTACTTTCAGCCGGCGAAAATACCTATCAACTCGGTGAGTTTGTTGCATCATTTTTTGCTTTGTTTTGTGGCACACAAATGTGGATGGGAAAACACAAATAAAATGCCTTGCAAGCCGCCCTGCTCGCTTTCGTTCAGGCTTCTTGTCCTGGGGTCCCTGTCCGTCTGCCTGTTACTGCCTAGCACAAATCGCTTTACAAACAGAAACACACACACACTTACACCCACATTGTACATTTGCGTTTGTAGATAAAGTGCATCCTGCAACGCTCAGGACATTGGCTGAGCAGAGCCCAGCGCCGCTGAAGTCTAAGCGCATTCCCTAATGAAAAACTGGCAACGACGACAGCAATGCAAGTAAAGGGTGTTTTTTTAGACGTGTAGCATTTTTGATAGAGATATAAAGAGAATTATCACATTTGGAAACTTGCTCGCAGGTGAGTCAGCAACTGCTGATGCAAGCCGATAAGTCCATCATGTACGCCAACATTTTTCGTGCCTTTTTGGTTCCCGACGTTAATGCCAGTTATCTAAGTGCTAAAGTGTTCCAAATAAGATGGTGCAGCATGCCACATATTGCGTGAAACCATCAATTTGTTAGGAAGAACCTTAGGTAACCAAATTATCTCAAGGGATGGGTCCATCAATGGTCAGCCGTTCACTTCAAGCCACACGACTACAGCCATTGACCATCATTCAATGCATTATAAGTGAGATTAAACTGGTTACGCTGCGGAAGTGGTACAAATTTGGATCCACCGGTAGGTCTTCCTAAAACGCAATCGAGCTAAGTCATCACGTGCATAAAGTCATTGCTTTTCCCACCTCTCTTAAAACACCCGTTACAAGAGGGAGAAAAGTACAAATAAAATATGAAGAATAAAATGCGGTGATCGCTTGTCGCCTGGGGAAACTTGTAATGAGGAGGAGTAGAGGCGCAGAAAATTGTTTGTGCCAAGAATTACATGGTACAAATTCCACGAAAAATCATGATAAACTAACATAAGTTGGTTTTTCTTTATTTCCAATGCCGCTAAAGAGTGGAAAAAACTGAAAATCATACAAAAAATGCGAGAACCCAACGAGGATGCGAAAACAAGTGACAGTAGTCGGCGAGGCGCTGAGCTGGGCTTAGGCTGCTTACTACTTTCGGTGGCTCCGCCTATTACTCTGAGTTTCTGCATATGGCTGCAGAAGTGTGAGTGTGTTTGTGTTGGGTGGTGTAAAAAACTATTTGTGGCATGTAGACACATTTTTTCAGCATTTGACACAATTAGTTTTAAATGCCGACAAGCAAAAAATGCAGCTAAACTGCCTCAAAAAGCCGGCAAAGGAGCAAAGTGTGCATGTGTGTGTGTGTTTATAGCCAGGCGCATTGGAATAAAGCACCGAAAGCACTAAAGTTATTCGAAAAGAAGATGCAGGTGGGAAGGAATATGGCGCAGAGTAATGTCGAAAATGCCATTTACACGAGCTTTCGCCAACAAAGGCAAAAACAATGACAGCTGACACCTCAAAATTTAATTTAATGCCACTTTTCTTTTAAAGCCTCGACATTCTTTGAAGGTGTGTGTGCTTTTGTGTTATAGGCGGCAATACGCCAAATATTTATTCAGATAATTTATATTTGTGGAAAAATGTTCATATAGGAAATCATCTAGAGTCAACCACAGCTAGCGCGTTAGTTAGTCCGCGCATTTACAATTCGATTTAGTGAAAGGAGATAAACAAAAACAGGATTGCTTGGAAGTGCTAGGTAATTTTTTCGCGATTAAACGAAAGTTATGAACCTTCTTTACATTTACCAGACATTCTAAAACACACGGCGCAGCGCATTTGCTTCTCACTGTGCCCACAAGTGCCCAATTACTAGCAACACAGATACGGCCACCTCCAATTTTAAGCGTGCGTATGCCGCGGGCACCCTTTCATAGGCTTCACACGTCTCCGCTTTCGAGGGTTCACCAATTGCTGCTTATAGCCATTCAAACCAGCCGGTGGACTAACAACTAATTTCTTAGCATTTATTGGTGAAGCGCTCAGCGTGAAAGGCCGTTGGTTTAGACGGATTAAGTTGCAGCGATGTACTCATCACACGCACACACACTTACACAAAAGAAAATGTGTACATAAGTCCAATGTCGTATCCAAGGGTTGGGATGATGTGAGTAATAAAAATTAATTCTGTAAAACGCTTTATGAACGAATTGATGGCTGCGTAATTGATGAGTGACGGACCGCCTGACTGACGTTTGCGTGTCGGGGTTTCTGCAGGACGAAATCATTGGACGCGCGGCTATTGGCGCCAGTCAGTTTGTTGGCGAAATGCGGTTGTTATGTTTGTTGTTATTTGGCATAATTTCGCCATAAAACGGAAGTTAATGTTTTGTAATTTAAGCTGAAATTACAAGTTGTTTATTAGTTTTACATTTCTGTGACTGGTTGCTTGGAAGCGCTGTTGGCAACGAATGCCGACGCCTGGCAACATCGAAACGAATTGTTTATTTTGACAAGGGGTGAGATAAACTGCTGGAATTGCATATTAGAATACGATTAAAAGGCTTTATGTTTTGAAGGAAACCCAATTACACAAAACGTGGCAATTTTACATCTAATGAAAACTCATTAAAACTTCGACGTTAATTGAAAGAAACCGACAGCGAAGCTATGAAGCAGAAATAGATGAAATCGTGCGAGAACGGAGCGGGTGGAAACGATTGTTATATTCGACGAATTTTGTAAAAATGTTTCCATCAGTTGAATTACTGCAAAACTAGCTGCTGCTCGCGGCTTCGCTTGCCTACGAAATGAAATGTTTGGTGTGTTTAACACTTAACAGTAATTGTTTGAAATGGAGGGACCAGCAATAGGTTTGAGTTATTTTTTTATTTTTGCAGAATATTTAAAAATTGAATTCAACCAGAAAAACAGTTGATTCATTTATCAATGAGCTGAGTGCTCGTTATGCGGCATAAATATTTGTAGGTCGGTCACAGCCATGAGTTATTCTTTGCGATAGTGGCTTTCGTCTAAGGAAGTTTATAACAGTCGATGTACCTATTTATTTTATATTATACTTGTGAGTTCATTGCAATGCTTTTTGAATTAAGGAGTAAGTGCCAACGCCGTTTAGATGCACTTTTTAACTAAAATATTCTCAATCATTATTTGCGTGATACCAACATTCAACTATTTAATTTATCTGTACTAAAGAAATTTGCGTAACTATATGTGCACTTATGTACGAGTATATACAAATGAAAGTGCTAGCAGCAATGTTAGCTTGTGTATGAGAACATTCATTTGTGGTGACATACACGACTTGAAACGATTGCCTACATTGCTTCTCCATGATCTGTGCATACGAGTTATTTAACATAGGAATCAACACTAACATTAACATCAGCACTTATATGTAAATGTGCACATACTGTTGCTGTGCGCTCCATTCTGAGCGATCTCACTTGTGATTTGCGGGTGAGCTGCCTGTTATATAGACATTTGCGTTAGATTACATAGGATTCCAAAGTCCTGCAGTTCTATTCTTCAGGGACTTATAAATTTCTGTTTGCCTAAGAATTCATAACCAAAATTACAAAAAAATTGCTAAGCCTGTTCTCGAGTTTGAGGAACAGGAAAAGAGCTTTGAAAATATATATCGGTATAGATATGCTTAAATATTTTTAGAATCGTTAAAGCCTTAAAATTTTCTATAAATATTTTGGCATTGACCAGGAAAATATCTTTATGTTAGAATTGTAGTTCTCAAACAAATAAAATCCAAAAAAAAAAAAAATAGTTACATATTTTTCCGTGCTTTGAGTAATTTGAATAATTTTCTTTGCTCTCAGTAGACAATGGTAAACCTGCGACTGTGCTTTTGTCATATTGAAAAACCAGAGTTTAGAAGGGCCCAATTAAGTATAACCAACTACCAAAACTTTTGCCTAAAAAGGTAAAAAAATTGAGCACAGTGTAAGTGGTCAACTAACCGAGTGTATTTCTGTCATGAAAAAGGAATTGATAAAAAAATTTATCTGCCATTTGGTAATGGCCCACAATTTGTGGAAAACATCAACACGCATACGAAAAATAAAAGAAGTAGCTCGGTTGGTTGGTTGGTTGGTTAAAGTGGTGATTCTTTCAGAATCCAACTAGCGCTTCCGCCCCATTTTGTTGCCACATCCTCGTTACCAACTTGTTTAACGGTTATTTACAGCATAACTATATCCAGTCTGTGCTGTTAAGGAACCTTATTAGGTTGTTGACGTCTAAGCTAGACAGTTGCTCGAGATTCTCAAACAGCGGTTGGCCCAGGGTTAACATTCTGTCCTTCCATAGGGCAGGGCATTCACAGAGGAAATGGAAGATTGTCTCCTTTTTCTATGGTTGTTTGCAACTGTGACAGTATGTATTGTGAGGAGTACCCATTTTGGCTGCTTGTTCTCCGATAGACCAAAAGCCAGTTATGACTGCCGTTAGTCTCCAGGCGTCCCGTCGTTTCATTCTTATTAATGCCGACGATTGCTTGCGGTTGTAAGTGGGCCATAACGTTCTGCTAATTTTGCATTTTGTCTGGACTTTCTCCCTACAGTCCGCGATTCGGAGGTATTTTTGGGAAATTGTACTCGCACAGATCTCTCAATTTTAAGTCTGTGGGAATATATACTAGCTCCAACACCGCAGCCTATTTTACTTCCATCCGTATGGACTGTAGTGTCGAAGTTGTTTGGAGAGAATCCCTTATTCCATTCTTCCTTAGATGGAAAGAATGGGGAATCTTAAAAGGCAATGATTTTTATGTGCGCAGCACTGATGGAGGAAAGTATACCTTTATGTCCCCCCGAACGGCAGATAACTTTTTTTGTGAGAAGTTTTAATTGCAAAAATCCTTTCGATCGATGATGTCATCATTGTCGGCCGAACCAAGAATATGTACACCATGCCCATCACTCGCTCAGGCGAAATGTGAAATGTTGGAATTGAGTTCAAATAGCTAAGAAAGTATATATGTAGAATAAAATAAAGAAAAAAATGGTATGCCAGCCAGATTAGGAGAATCATATTTTTTCATATTTTTTCGATTGAGTTGTCAAAACTTAAAATTTCAACCAAAAGTTTAATTTTTATAGAAAATTTTAAGTATTCGTTCCGGAAATACTCTACTCCTTCTTTTCTTACTTCTTATTCTATTCTCCAGTAAGGCTTGGCGTCTAGTCGCACTTTTATATTCCACTTCATAAAGCAGTTTTTTGCACATTGATATGGTTCAGAGTAAGCAACACTGATTAATATTTCTTTTAAATTTAAAAAAGGATGTTTCTTAAATTATTTCATACAACACTCATACTTTTCATATAATCTACATATACATACAATACACATACGTACATTCAGTCATACTGAACTCCTCTCCAGCAGTCGCCAAATATGTTATGCTTCACTTGAGCGAAATTTCACATTCAACTAAAGTATAGCAAACTGAAATATTTTTGATTACTTTTATGCAAAATGTTGTTGCATGAAATGTGAATTTGAATTTGAATTTTTTCATTATTTATGCATTGAATTTTTTGAACGCCTCCTGCACATGCACGAAGCCTGGCGCCCTCCTTCGGCTGCACATATTTTTTTTCGAACAATTTTCAATTGTGCGGTGAATAATTTTGATAGCCAGTGCAGATAATCAGACGCCATCACAGTCAACTCATTACTTCAAGGCATTTGGTAGTTGTGTGTGATGGAGGAGGGTGGGGAAGAGCGAGCTGCTTAACACTTCACCTAGTTTTGCTTCAGAAGTGCATTCACAGCGTCATTGTCTTCGCTTCCGCCAGGACGAGTCACTTTCGTTGTGTTGCCATTTTTGGAACAATGAACTGCTTCGTGCTTCATGCTTGCATGTGTGTGCGTGTATATGTTAGATGTTTCTCACTATCGACGCTACATTTCGTACGTTCGTGCCATTATTCGCTTTAGTCTTTTATTCATTTATGCGCGCTCACTTTATAAAAATAATAGAATTGATGAAAAACAGGAAGTTAGATTTTCCCGCCGTTATTTACAAGGAAAGTGGAGTTCAGTTCCATTGAAACGAGTTGAGCTGAGTCGAGTTGAGTTGAAACTGGCTACCAAACTTAAGGAGCAGCATAAGCAACAACTACAACAATAAATGTCATACCGTTTGCTTTGTTATAGTTTCAATTTTTTTCCATTTCCTTCATTTTACTATTTTGCCATTGTTCATTTTTCTATTTTCCCCCTCCGCGCCCTTTCAAAGCCACTTATTTCACTTTTGTTATTCACTGCTTTGCGATTTTTTAGCTATTGTTTCGCCATTGTAGTTGTTGTAATAGAACACTTGAGTGACAATAAGCCAAACAGTGTGGAGGGCATCGCAGGTGCGCGGGATGCGGGATGCGGCTGATAGCAACAACCGTACTGTGACGGCATTCGGTTAAAGGAAAAGAAAAGGTAAAAGAAGTAGGCGAAGAAGAAGAAAAAGTGAATAAAGAAGAGGAAAACAATGGAAGTTAGGTTTGCGACAAAAAGCAAAGGAGGCACTTCGCGTGCTGCCGCCACCAGCTAACCGTAGGTAATCACGACGGCACAGCGGGTGACCAGAGCATAAAAGCTTGCTTAGGCAGACGCGAGAGGCAACAGGAAGTAAGTGAGTTTGCGACATAAATAAGTTTCATTCTGATTGAAAGCGACTCAAAGTGGAAGACTTGTGCTTTTTGCATACTGGCTCTTACTTGCTTTCCTACAAACAGTTTTCTGCTTATTATTGTTGTGTTATTGTTATTGTTATTTCGGCTATTTTCCTTTTGCTTTTGTTTAGTTGCATAGCGATTGCTTTTAGTTATTTACCATCGCCGTGGGTGTTCCCAAATGATGTTTTCCTACCTCGGAATTGTTTTGTTGTTCGTGGAATAGCAGAATACAAAGCGTACATGCAAAGTCCTGTGACTGCCTATACATAGACGGAGTGACATAGTTTTGGGCTATTTAGCCATTAAAGCTAAGCAGTGAATCCATAGCACGAACAAGAATCAGCAACATTTTAATCGGTTGAGCGGACGAATTAAATGAAAGCCAGGAGAAAGAAGTACATGTCGAACTAGTTGCAGTACACCCTTCCACTCAACCGCTCATCCCTTTTCGCCCTCTACCATTCGCATATTGACAATTAACAGGTACGTGCCGCCGCTTACTGTGCATTCAGATTTTATGAGCGTGTCCCGCATACGCCATGTCGCACGCAATGAGAGGAGAACTCGGTTTGCATTTGGATTCTAGAATAAATGCGGCAGAGATTACTATCTTCGGAATGGATTATTGCCGACACAGCTATGTAAGCTTAAAATTAAGTGATAAAGCTGCAGTTAAAATCCGAAATTCTGCAACCAACTGAGCCACAGAGCACACACACCCACACATACACTAATTCACATATGCGTCGGCATTGATGCCAACCAGACTAGAGAAAGCCATTGCTTTAAAGCCCATTAATTTTTATTTTCATAATTTACAGTGGCCGTGTTTGTGGCGCAAATGTGTGCGTCTGAAAATCCTTATAAATAAATTGCAATTCAAAAACAACAATGCGTGCAGTCAAATGCAATAGTAAAACCCACACCAATTGCGAAATACACTGGACAAAATTTGAATGCGAGCGGTTTGTGCGTACATTATTACGAGGGGCCTTCAAAAAGCCCCCGCAACTTTCATGAGATGGCGCTGATTAAGAGAACGGCCAGTTTTTCTCACAACACGCGCTGATGGTTCATAAAACTTAAACCTCTTGCAAGTATGCGCACCACTCAGTATTTTACGTTTCAATTCACCGTTTCTATTGGAGCAGTTAAATATAATTCTCCTTTTTCTTCATTGGCACGACAACCGCCTAAGCGATTTTGGCCGAGTTTAGCAATGGCTTGCTTTGCTTTATTTCTCATGCTAACCGGCGCCAGAGGACTCTACTACTTAATTGCCTACTTGGTCCAAAGTAGCGCTTGATGGTAAGATAATTAAATGTAATTGTTATTATAAGTTTGCACTGATTACTAAAAACTAGAAAAGCAAAACTAAAGCAGGGAAACTAAAAACTAGCAAAATAAATCTTAGCTTT
The DNA here is from genome assembly GCF_028408465.1 of Anastrepha ludens. Lineage (NCBI taxonomy): Eukaryota > Metazoa > Arthropoda > Insecta > Diptera > Tephritidae > Anastrepha > Anastrepha ludens. The sequence continues at coordinate 1,520,819 of NC_071499.1, read as the reverse complement.
GTCAGACCAAGATCTCGGTTTGCATCTGGGGGTATTCCCTATTATTTAAAAGAACCTAACTAACATTAAGAACTTTTTGTGAATTTATTCTGTACGATTTTGTTCTCATGAACTTAAATTTAATGAAATTTATCGCTAGTGTCTTTTTCACTTCTACACTTAAAATCATGGGTCAGGGGCAACGGTTGAAGTCAAGTTAGGAAGTCATCGCCCAAACAGGTAGCTCATTTCGAAGCCCGTTTTGAGAAGCTTCCAAAATCTTACTTTTTAGACGGCTCAAAGTTCCAGAAACGCTTAGAAAAGAGCATACAGCTAAAAGCAGATTATCTTGAAAAATATTAAATACAAAAAATATTATATTATATAGAAGTGATATAGTCATAGTGATTCTATGTAGAATCGATTCTCACTGTAGACATGAAATATTAAAATTAGCTATAGAAAAAGCAGCAACGACAGCCCTCCGGGAGTATTTCACCCATCAAAAGGCTACTCATGACAACCGTCTGCAATTCGGTGGCAACATGCAGTTGTGAATCTCTTGATTTGTTGGATAAAATTAAGACTATATCACTTCTGTCATGCCATTATCATTATGTACCTACGAGCCATAGAGGCTTGAGGCGTTTGTGAGGCTGTACCATGCGTTGCAGATCACAATGATTATTCGGCAAATAGTGCATCAATATGCAAATCAAATCATTTGCATGTGGCAGCAGTTGCCCTGAGTGGATCGCAATGCTAAGATTAACCATTTTATTTTATTGCAAAGTGGACTTCTGGGTTAGATGGAATAAACTATTTGAGTTGTTTACTGGTTTTCATTTCCCTATGCTTTAATTCCTTGTCAATAAATTTGTTTTATTTTTTTATTGTTGAAAATATACAGTTTCGAATTTCAACAGTGTATATGCTCACGCTCTTGTATGTGTGTACGTGTGTTTGTGTGCATGCGTATGCATGTTCACTTCAGTGTAACTTGCAGTGGCACATTCGCTTGTGTGGGTTATCATAATGGCGGCAAAAACAATAATAATAACAGTTTGTGTCTGTGCAATTGAACTTTTTATGCCACTCTTCTTCTACTTCCTTTTCGCACAGACAGAAGGTGGCTGGAGAAGGTCGCACTGTTGTGGCATGAAATGCGCCATATTAGGAAATCCTATATGTTCAACTAACTCCCACCAATGTGGCAACACCAGGGCAGTGCACAGCAACAACATGCCACATGGGCGATGAGGGCGTGAGAATGTCGGAAAAATAGCATTTTATTGTGTCAGTTGCTTACGATAGCAAATAAATTGCATTATTTTATTTACATTCATAGCTGCAGTGCTACATGAAAACGCCCACATCCATGCGAACGCTTTTCATAGTGCTAATGCCACTTACACATAGATTCAGACGTGTGTGTGTGTGTGTGTGCGATTGTTTGTGGCTAATGGCATCGGATGAAGCGAAATCTAATTCGCGTTTGCGCCAATGGATATAGGCGCACTCACACTCACACTCCGTTCACACACACACGAATGCATACAAGTATAATCTGTTGTCCTTCGGTGCTGTGTGTCGGCGAGGTGTGTGTGTGGCATGCCCGCAGGTGCCATGCGAATGCGACGGAAGCAGCTCCATACACCTGTGTCAGTGTGTAAAGGCGCATACAAATACACGCGTGCAGAAATAAATGGACAAGGGCTCGCTCACTCACACGAAAGCCACTTGATTCGCTTTTAATCTACTTTGCAATTATTTAAATTTGATGTGTGCACACATTTCCATTTCTATTTCTATTTTTCATTTCAATTTTCACTCGTATTGGTTTTGTTGTTGCTGGCGTTTTAAATATTTGCTCCTTGCATTAGCATTTGCATTTTATTTTTATTCGACTGCAAGCAAACAACAATGGCACCTACCACTCACACACCTACACACACACACACACACTTACTCATATTAGCGAGTGCTGCCCCAGCTGACGCGTCTGCGTTGCTTCTACTTCGGCGTTTTGTTTATTTGCATGTTTATGCAACCGCCACCGCCACCGCCGCCCACAAACTCCACCATGTGGAGGTACGTAAAGGGCACTGCCTCTAGCGGCTAGCCCGCCGCGCATCCGTCCACCTAACAGCTCTTGGTGGCACTTTTGCGAGCATATTTCGTAACAAATGCGATTTTATGCGCTTCGTTTTTTTATTTTTCATTGACGGCGGAGTGCTGCGTTTCGTTTTTTAGCAGTTGTGCTGTGCTCGTATATGCCGCAGTGTGGCGGTGTATGCGGCGCACTCAAAGTGCCGGAATTATGCACTTTTATAGTGATGATTTGGCGTTTTTACACTCTAAATGGCTTTCAAACGCTGCTTTCTTCCCCTAAGCTAAAAAGTGCTGGTAATGTATTATTTCTAGTTTCGCAAATTTCCATTTTATTAGTATCTATTATTTTTTTATATCAAGCAGAGATTAATGCCCATTTTGTAGTGAATTGTGGAACGGAGAGTTTTGTGTGGCATTCGATTACCAACGGACATAAAAAATATTTTACTTCGTCTATGAACCGAAATATCATAGCTGCAGTATGGCAGCCATAGGTGGAACAAAAATTGTGAATTGAGTTATGTGAATGCGTAAACAGTTACAAATCGATGTAAACAGATTTGTGAAGAATTTTTGTTTTAGCACAAATATCAGAATTTCGCAAAGGAAGTCTTCAGTAAGTCATTTATGACTTTGTTTTAGTTGAAAATTGCATGAATGGGGAACCAATTACCCATAATAAAATCCATATATACACACACGTACACACTCACATACATAACACCAGGGCGTGAATTTTCTTCCTTTTGCATATCTTCACTCTATTCTAGCATTTGAAGTCATAGGTTTGTAGATTCATATTTCGATATTTTATCAAAAGCCAAAAATACACCATTTTACATTTCTTCATCATTGTGCAGAAACTTTGCTGAGATGTCAGCTTTGCACGTACAGTCGCGGACATTGAAATCAGGACACTCATGCAATTTTTGTTGTATTTTTCCGTACTTGAAACCTGTGTCGAAATTAGGTTTAAGAATGGATTTAATAGTAATATGAAATTAAAAAAAAAAAAATATTTATATGTGCAGTCTATCTAATGGAAGCGCGACCGGCGCTTCTCAAGCTTACAGTTCCGTTATAAAAAATGTTAAATGCTGCTAAATTCGAAATTTAGAGAAATTTAGAAATCGCACGTTGTTTTCAGAAAAGGAGTTCCGCACATGAAAAACGATTTGAAGCTGCGTTCCTATGTGCACACCCTATAGGTTCAAAAATGTTACGCCTATTTGTAGCAAAATATTTGAAGAAGTCAAAGACGTTCATAAATGAATGGGTGCAGCGGTCTGCCGAAACTAAAAACGTTGTCGACTTTCCCGGACGATACCCAAAACCCAATACCTCTCCAAAACATAATTGGAAGATCATTGATTTGTTTGTAAAGCAGTCGTTGCGTTTAGCTGAATTATTTTTATGAAAAAGTAGTGTTAATATATCCAAAGGCACGATTTGAGGATGTCTACGTGCAGAATACCTTAAATTCCGGAGCGCATTGGAAAATCGCTGCTCTCCTTATATCACACTGAAAAAAGACTTGCACGAACTGAGACAATTTCGGAATTGGGAAAACGTAGTATTCATGGATAAGTCTTTCTTTTGGGCGATACATCAGTCCTGGTGTTCTGCTCATAATCGAAAACTTCAACAAACTGTTAAGCATCCAGTTTGGTTCATGTTTGGGGCTGCTTCTCCGAAAAAGGATTTGGCCGTTTATTTGTGTTTGCCGCCAATTTTAATGCAGTTTGGATGAATAAAATTTACCAAAAGTCAGTATTACCATCAGCTGCGAAGATATTTGGAAGAACTAGCCAACCTTGGATTTTACAAGACGACAACGGTTCCAAGTATCGAAGCCGAAGGTGCGTAGAGTGGAAACGGCAAAATGGGATTGATTTGTTCGATTGGCCCAGTCGGCTGATTCCAACCCCATTGAAAATGTTTGAGTTAAAGGAAAGGAAAACAAATATGGACGCTCAAGTAGCAATCACATCACAAAATTGATTGATTTGAAGCCGATAACCTCCACAACTGGCGCAGAAATTAACACAAAGTATGTAAAGCCATTCTAGCTAATGGTGATTGTACATTTTATTGAATATATTGCGTATAACAAATATTATAAGTCCATACAATGCAGTCTGTTAGAATCGAATCGGTCAAACAGTTTCCAAGTTATGGCGATCACGCTTCCAGCAGGCAGACTTTACAATTGCAGCGTTAAAATTGCAAAATTATAGCTTATTTATTAAAACAGTTTTTAAATTTTTTAATAGCCTGAATTAGTGGATTTTTACATCTATATTTTTGCTCTATCGAAGTCTAAATTTAGTTTACTAATCTTACTTTAGCACTAACTACACAAAGAGTGTAGCTTTCGCGACGTAAGCTCAAAATTTTAGTTTATTATTTTAGTTTTTTTTTCGTTTTTTACGGCTCAACATTTTTCCAACTTTTTCACAACTTACCAATCAAATAATGACGGCGACAAAGGTATGTGGCAAATAATAAAAAAAATCCTAAGCCTTCTAAATTTTGTCAAAATTCAATTGCAATCGATCGCTGCACAAGTGTCGGGATTTCGGTGACCGCTAGTGTGATTTGATTGTTAGCCTGGAAAGTTCACTTCTACCAGACTAACTACTCCAAGTCTATGCAATTTTTTTCTTTCATTTCACACTATACGAAAATCAAACAAAATATTTTAGAAGTTAGTTTAAATGCATTGGTTCATTACACCTGTGCTCCCTATAATAGGAGCGGGACATATTGCAAAGTTTTGACTATTTATTCAGTTTGGTAGTGACAGTTTATGCTAAAACAAAACCATATCATTTATAGTTCCGAACTTTGCACAAAATTCAGAAAGATTCAATAAATTTTCATCGAAATTTCTCACTTTTTTATATTGAATTCTGGTATAATAAATTGCAAATGGGGTTGATTTTGAGCAATTTTTCTTTTGTGCTTTTCTCAATTTAAAAAAAGTTCGACCCCTCGTTTATGGAAGAAAATGCATAATAACGTCAATAAAAAAAACTATCAAAAATCGATGCGTATTTCGACCCACTTTAAACTGACCCAATATTTTACCGAAATTTAATGGGCTACAAAACTGTGTATTCCAAATATTTTTAAAAGCATTTTCAAATACTTTAAAATTTTGCAGAAATACAATATTTTTATCTTTAAAATTATGTACCAAGTTTAAAACTTGCAGTTGCTTGATTTTTGTTGTAGTACGAACTATTTTTGCTGCAGTACACAAAAGGAAAAAAAAAATCCATAAAAATTATATAAACTCAGCAATCCGGCGCTTCTATTATTGCGAACACTGCCGTATGAATAAAAGCATTTCTTTTCAGCAGATTATGCGGCCCCACAGAAAATGTTGGGGCAGTTCACAGTTACTTAAGCGCAAACAGTCTGTCATCACGGCATTTGCCGATTACCATGGCAACACAACAACAAAACTTATACACTTGCCAGACCATTTGCACTGTGAATCGCTTTATTGTATTTAGTGCTTCCATTGACACGAGTATCGACATTTTGAACTTGACTGAATATAAGAATAGAATTCACTTCATGCAGTAAAATCGTTTAGTGTCAGAGTTGTTACCCTTCTTCCTCTCTTTATATTGACATGGCTACATTTTTGTAAATTTATTGTTAATTTACAGCAAATTTCCAACGCTTTAGTCATTTGCATCGAAACCTACAAACAGTTACTTATTTTGGTTTATGAGCCTACGGAGCCTATGCGACGTCTGCGTCATAACACCCTGTCCAATTTGCCTGAATACACGGATATGTTTGGAAATATGTGCATAAGTGAAACCATTTGTATTTGTTTTAATAATAACTAATTATTTTACTAGTATTTTAATAAATTTACTTCTAGATTCGTTGCTTTTTTACAAATGCCAGTTGTGACGTGAAACTTATCGTAAGCTTTATTTTGGTCTTAACTTAAAATGAGATTTGTGTTTTTCTAAAGCTGTGAAAATGCACGAAAATAAAAACTCGTTTTGACGAAAAAGAAAAGGAAGAACTAACAAACTAAATACTTTTAAATTATAAGATTTTCAGTTTTTTCTCAATTTTTAATATTTTTTTTTTTTGTTTTTGTGTAGCAAATGGTAGCTACTACGTTTTCGTGTGGGGATGTTGGATTTGGTCGTGGGTTGCATGACTTGTGGTTGTATGTGTGTGGGTATGGGAGTGCGCGTGTAGGGTTGGTGGTGATAAACAAATGATTTTTAGACGCAGACAATTGGGAAAGTGAAGGGTTTCGTGGTTATTTGTTGTTTTTTATTGTTTAATTACTTTGGTATTTGTTTTTTGCTGTTTTTTTATTGATTTTACAATCAAATTTGTTTGGTTTTTATTATTTGTGTTATTTTATTTAAAGTATTATTAATTTATATTAACATGTAAGGAAATTCGTTTCGGGGTTAGGCTGTGGCACATACATATAAGGGCTTTGGATAGTTTGTTTTCACATTTATCTCTGTTGTAAGACTTTTTAAACTAAAATTTTACGCATTTTCTGTTTTGTTTCGTTTTTCTAACTTTCCTTTGAGTTTTTTTTATATTTGATATATTCTGTTGTACGTTCACTGAGAAAGTGTAAAAAAATTGTACCCTAAAAACTGAAGAAAAATTTACAAAAACTTTAAAGGTGATTTCAATTTTGTTATGTGGTAAAAAGCACGAAAATTAAGTAAAAAGTGTAAGAACAAATATTTTGTATAAAAAAATTTAAATTTAAACTTGGGAATGAGCCAGATAAAATTAGTTTCTCAAGATAGTTCCACTTCAGCGCCAAGAGTTCCCAAACGACATTTCAGCTATCTGGCGGAGGCAATTTTTACGCTGCGACTTTTAAAAAATGATTGCGAAATATTAAAAAAAATATATATATATTTTCTTTAAAAGGATTTGAAAATTAAGTACTGCCAGTCTTAATTTGTAATTTAGGTAGAATTTTTTTTTATGTTTTTTTTTATTTTTTGCAAACGTAGAGGTTGCAGTAATATCTCGTTTATGGCGATGCTTGAACAAAACTATTTTTATGGGTGTCCTTGGAAATGTGGCGCAATCAGGGCAAGCAAAGATTGGCGTAAAGTTTCCATTTCCTTAAATAAGTTTTTACTTCCTTCTCGCATTTTATGTGCAACCGACAGTTCAGACACACTACGACGAAATCCTTAAGTTTATAGGCCAAATCAAAAAATTAATTCTGTATATTTACGATAGTTAAGGTATCAAGAAATAATGGACAGCCAGTCATTTAAATATTTTTATTACAAAATGGATATTTCATGAATTTCGCCACTTGATATCCAGTTAAGAAGACTTTTATTTTCAGTAAAACCGAAGAAGTTGAAGTAAAACCGCAAGTTAGTCGTGCCAACAAGTGCAGGTTCTTCTGGCAAAAATTTTAGAGCGGAACTATCTTAAAAAATTATTTTATCTTAGAACAAACTCGAAACTGTGAAGAATGCCATAAGTTTCTACTTTTATACAAAAAAAGGACGAGGTTCAAAAATTATGTATATTTTTATAAAGGAAAATAAATTACGAGTTGGACGACGTGAGTTGAATAAATTTCGTGAACTTTTTTGTTGTTGTAATTTGATAATATGTACATTTCAGGCATAGTAGTTTACTGCATAATGAGTGTATGAATATAGGAAAAAAGTAAATAAATGGAACAACAATACCGGAGCACACAGCAGCCAAGGAGCTGCTTCGGCTTCAGCCAGCAAACACTGCACTCCTTAGCCACTTTGCTCCACCGAATGATATTCGATTGGTTGACAAAATGTGGTTAATTGATGTTAGTGAAGCTTAATGATGCTCAAAACAAAGAAACCCAAAAACAAAGTAAGAAAGTACAAAAAGTATAACTAATAACTGAACCACAATTCGAATTGAATTAACAGAATACACATAGACACGTACACATACAACAAACAACTCTAATCTATAATAATAATAATAGATAATAATTGTAATAGTAGATAATAACAGTCACAATACCAACTGTGGAATATTGAAATATCGCATTTAGTTGCATAGTTAACGTCTAAGAATGAAGGCATTCGTCCGCGAATTACACACACACATAGAGAATCAAAAATGTTTATTTACAATTTGCTGCTTCCAGCGTTTTTGTGTTCTTTTCTGTGTGTTAGTTAATTTTTTTTTTTTTTTTTTGTTTTTTTTTTTTTTTTTTGTAACAGAAGAGCGCAATCAAATTAAATTCAGTACATATGTATGTATATATGTATGTTTCTGCAGAAAATCGAATATCTTGAATTTTGAAATATGTAATTGGAGCAAAGTTCGTCAAAGCAACACAAAATATTTAAAAAGCTGCTAACTTTTTTGCAATTTTTCGGGTTGTTTTGGTTTTCTGTTCTTTGGAAACGAAGTACAATTACGAAATGAAAATAAAAAGTGTTGATGCTGTTGGCGGTTTTGTATTTCCCGTGTAAGTTTTGGACGCAGTGCCGATTTCGCAGACAGGCGCAAGTGTCAACTTACCAAGGCGTGAATGAGCTCCAGAAGAGACTTTTCGGATGAATTTTCATAAATCACAATTCGAGTGTTTGTTGGTTAATGGATGGATCGGCGGTTTTTCAGTCAATCGTTGAATTTTGTTCATTTTTTATGATTTTCGCATACACAAATGCGCGATGGTGTTTTTTTTGTTTTTTTTTTTTTTTTTGTGGTTTGGTTTTTTCCGTATTTTGTTTTTGGGTTTTGGTTTTGTGTTTAATATTTTCGCATTTCGTGCCGAGCAGCCGTAAAGCGACAAAAGGGTACACAGACATGTATACAATAAAAAAGACAGGACAAAAATCGAAAACAAAAAGAGACAAAGAGACAAAATATAGATATTTAGAATATTTAGTTTTTGCTTTTCAATATTTCATCTGCTTTGCGTGATATTATTTTAGTTATTGTAGGTTTTCATATTCCCTGTATAGTCTATCACCAAGTGCGGTGACACATCTTCACCCACAATGAACTTTCAAAAACTTAAATATTTGCGAGCAAACCAACAAACGAAACAGAATTGAAAACTTTGAACACTCAGATACTTTGAACGAAAAATTGAAAATGAAAATTTACATTTGACAAATACACATAAGGGCAATGACGGACTGTCGCACTGGCACGCAATGTCTTCTCATTCGGCGTTTAGTAGTTCTTATCTTTAAATGCCTTGAGAGTTTTTCAATTTCAACAGAATTTGTCTAGACTTGGTTTATTGGTTAGTATTTTGTTAATAGAATTCATAAGAAAAATCTCATTCTTATACAATATTCATATAAAAATCAACATTGAACGCAAACATAAGAACTCATAACTTGGACACGCACATTTAAAGTAACGAAATCGAACAGAAACATAAACGAAAAAACAAAACGAAAAAAAAGAAAAATAATAGTAATAATTGTGAATTTATTGGGGCTTACAAAAGTGAAAGCAAAGTTCTTAACAAAAACAGAAACAAATGTATGCGATACAAAAATGCCTTAGTTACACTTCAAAGCTGCTAAAACGTCAATTCAAAAATAACTGTATTTTTTCATTTTGTGTGTTTTGCTATTTGTATTTTATGCTGGAAACTCATTTTTGCTGTTTGCCATATTTTTTGAATTTAATTTTATTAAAAACTAAGCACTGGCTTAAAAGGATACTAAACATTTTCGCTTTTCACAAAATATACCACCATAGTTATTTACGATCTTACTTGAATAGCTTACAGGTAAATACATACGCATGTATGTTTGTATTACATTTACATATAGATTTGGATTAGATGAAAACGAAACATAAATAAATAACAACAACAAAAAAGTACACTCTTTGCAACGGTAGCAGAACTTTCTGCCGCCTACTGTTCGGCACTTCCTCGAAACAATGGAAGTTTCTAAGAACTAAAATTCATTTCGGATGAATAATTAACTAAAGCAACATTGAAGACTTCTAGCTTTGTCTGCGAACTTAAAACGAAATACCACCACAAAGAAAACCAACTTAGGAAAAAGCAAATTAAAAGTAAATTACATCTGCTACTGCCTGGGGTTGCTCTAATTAAATACCTAAAATACAAACACTAAGGGGTTTCTCATTAAGGCTGCACTATCTCGGGATTGCCATATCGGCCATTTGAGAGACTGTATTGGACAGCTTTATTTATAAGTTCCCAACTGTCTCGAGATGAGTTTGAAAAATCTGCGGTTAGTTGGAAAGCTCAATAAATTATAAGAAGCTAATAAATGCCGCAGTTATTCTAGATTGGTTACTTCTTCCACAAGTGGAGGGATCTTTATGTGAAACTTTTCATCTGGCAGAAATACGATCCACAATTTAGCACTGCTTGCCGAGGGATTGGCGCTGTTAGACAATTTTGTTTTTATTATTTTCACTTCTTCTCGCCACAGTGACATGCGAATGTGAGACAACCACAAACGAAAAAGCGACGAACATTTGCTACGCCTGAAACAACGTTCGGAGCAAGAGCGTAGAAGAAATTATATACAAATGCAAATTGTATGAACTAAGCCTCAAAAAAAAAAAAAAAAACTAAATTTGGGGCTTTAGGCTATAAATAGGACTCGTAATAAAAACAGACATTTTTCGATCCATAAGAATATTATTGAATTGTTTTCCGAAACGTATTTCTTTAAAGGCACAGCAGGCGAGAAATATAAGCAAATGCGGTTTTAGTAACACAACCTAAAAGTGGCACATTTTTACGAAATATTTAGTTCACGCGGAAGCTGGACATTCGTCAATTGATTAGTTCATGTTCACATATTTTAAACTTAGCGAAAATTTAGTGGATTGAGAACTCAACTCCTTCAACATAACGGACCACTAAAATTAATTCGAAAACGGAAAAGTCAAATTAAACTCTTTGAACAAACAAATCTTGAATACGAAACTACAAAAGATGCTTGAAATGTTTACAGTATCATTTTGCTAAATCCTAACGATTTCATAAATTTATATTAAAAATACATACACATAAATATTTGCTGGATGTAGTTGTAAGTAGTAGCTTGCCGGATATATCTTAGAGCCAACTATTAAATTCGGAACGCGCTATCGCCAAATCTCCAATAAATAATAATGCGCTTAAAAGTATGCAACGGCAAAACTAATCTCGCTGCGAGTAATTTTGATACAACAATAGAATTTTCAAACCTTATGGAGATTTGGCTAGCGCGACGTTTAAAAATATTCTGATAGCTTTTCTGCAATTTTTAATAGCCCCGAAAGTATGCAACATATCTTACTGCAACTTCTGGGTATGGAGAACTGCTCTCTCACTACTGCGTAAACGGCTGGAGTTTTGAAAAAAAATTCATTATTATCTTAAACTGCGCTCAATGTAATATATTTTCTTTTTCCAAGATCTTTATTTTTTTGGTTTTGTTTCGGTATAAGGTTATGTTTTTCGTGACGTTTAACAGGGTGAGACGAACACAAGGAGGTAAACACTAGACAACACACATACTCAATGAAGTGCTATCATTATTTCGCTTTGGAGTTTTTTTTTTGTTTTTTTTTGCATTTTTCCTTTTAGAAATAACAAAAAAAAATGCGAATGTAATTTAACAAATAAAAGCTATAAACAAAAACAAAGTTAGAACAGAAATTATTCGTGTTTGAAATCGGTAATCCTACAATAGGCAAGAAAAGAAAAAGCTCAAATAAAAGCTTACTTTTACATTTACTTTATTTGTTGTTTTATTTTTTTTTTTTGATTATTTTTTTTTGGAAACGTGTTGCTCTGTATTGAAAATAAAATAAAATTCAAAACGTTTTTCAAATAGAAAATCGAAAGCAATTTGCAAGTAAAACGAACGCAGTAAAGCGAAAAAAAATTGTAATCAAAATATGTAAAAAATTGAAAAACATATCCTTCGGATAGTAAAAAATTTATTTTTTTTATTTTTCCAACGCATAAAATGATAGACTCATTGAGGGGAGTGGGTGAAGGATTGTGGGAATGTGAGCTTGGGTTTTGAATATTTTTTTTCATTGAATGTGTTTCAACTAAAACTTAAAACATTTGCGAAATAGCCTTTCGGTACCATTTTCCAACGCGTAGGGTCCAGGCTAATTCACAAAATGGAAATTTAATTGAACGAGAAACAGAAAAGTTAAATGAACACTTGTACGTAATATGTAATTTAAATTGAAATGTGAAAATTTTATTTTTGCGAAGTTGATTTGAGCTTTTTCTCTTCATTGCGCCATAATTATTTCATTATTTTCACACACATCTTAAATATTCGCAAATTAAGAATATCTCTAAATTCAAATAAATATATTTTTTAATTCCCGCTCGCAACTAAGTAAAGCTTCTGGGGTGCAACCGTAAACTAGTACTTATGCTAGTGATAAAATTGTATTTGTAATTTGGAAATTAGATAGATTTAATTATTTTGTAAGCATTCCCTGGCTACAAAGTTCTTAAAAGCTAAGCGAGAAAAAGTCTACAGCCTAACTAGTTGGGTGTTGGTAATGTAAGTGTGTATGTGTGAACGGCAGTACTCACTTTTCGCTGTACTCGTCCATGTGTGCGTACGACTGCACCGAGTTCTCTTCAATCAGAAACTTGACACGTTGGTAGAAGGATGCGGTCACCGAGGGTGGCTGCTTGCGCAGGAGCACCTCCACTGGATCGTTGGAGGACAGGCACATGATGTGTTCCGCACAAGCAGGATGCGAGCAACATTCGCTGTCCGAGCAATCAGTCATACCGTCTGAAAAGAGAGAAATCAATAGCAATGAGCGACAGGTGAGAAGCGGTGATGAGTGTAGCTTTAAAAAAGGAAATGCCGATCAATCAACTTAATTGACACTTGCAACGGAGGTTGGTTCGATTGGATCAGTAACACAAAAACTAGAGTTGGCGTGAGAGGGACTGCAAGCTGAAATTCATAAATCGCGACTAATGAGCCTTGCTTTAGATGTCTGCCAGCATCAGGCGCAATAATTCGCATCCGTAATCGCAGGCCTGCAAATTAGCATCAACATAAAGACACTCCACCTTTCGCCTGATCTGGAGCTTATTTGTGAAAATATTCTGCCTGTACGGCATATGAGCCAATTTGCTGTAATTCTCCCAATTTCCGTTTTGCATTCCTGCGCTTTGTGTTGCTCGCTTCATTTTTCTAGCCAAGAATAAATTGAAATTTAACCCTTTTTAACACATTTCAGTCGCCACTTCGCTTGCAAGTGTGTGCGTGCCTACTTCACAAATAAAACATGCTTCACCTATAAACGAGGATATGCATGTATGTGTGACCACGTCCTTTCAGTCCTTTCATTGTTTCACAAGGCTGCAACATGTGGCTACCTCATATTGTCACAGTCGTCAAAACAAACACACACCCACTTACACACGCGGAATGCTTCTTGGTGCGAGCTGAGTTGCAGATATGCGGGTTTGAGGCATTACTCGGTTGGCAGGTAAGCCTTCGGCTGGCGTGCATTCTTTGATCCTTGGAAATATCTTGGACGTTCTTCTCGATTTTTTTCCCAGCAAAAGTGCGCACTCCAAGATTTCTAGTGCTGCAAATATTGAAACATTCTCAAGTGGCGCTCGAGCAGCTTCGTTTTGTCCTTCTGTTCTTCTGTCGTGCTGTTGTTGTTTCCTTGTTTACCTTTCTTCTGCATTTATTTGCTTCACCCCCACTTCCATTCATTCATCAACCCAGTCATTCGCGCAGCGAGAGTGACGACAGTGGCGACAGTAAAAGCATAAAAGCAGCAACAAAATGCGAATGCTAAGTAGCTGTACGCTTTTAAGTTGATTTCAATATCCGTTTATTTCCTCCTCCTCGCTGATTTTGCTCCATTCAGAACTTGCTTTTCAAAGGCGCATGGAAATCGTAATGTTCTATGACACTTGAGGCTCACTTCCTCCCTCATAATCCGCATCGCCTTTCAGTTTTCGCACTCGCTTCTTCATCGCTCTATTTTATTTACCTTTTGGAATTGTTGCTTAAGGCTCTTATTGTTGTTGCTTTTCTTCCTTTTATTTTTTTATTGTTGTTAAACTCAACGAATTGTTTATAATCAAACTGCAGTGACGATCCAGGAAAAAATAAACGTAGAATATTCAGGTAGATGTGTGCCAAAGTTTGTGTGCTTTTCCAGCTGACTGTTTTTTTTGTTTGTTTTTTTTTTAGATGATTGGATGATTTCAATTGTCAGTACAAGACTTTTCTTGCGAAGCAGCTTCACATATGTTTGGATGAGCTCCTTTAAGAATATTTGTTTGGATACGGATGCAAATAAAGCAAAATAAGAAGAAGCACACACCCTTAGAAACAAAGATGTACAGCTTTCCTTCAGACTCTACCAATGATTCGTTGCTCGCAGATAAATTTTATCACAGTAGTTGCGAGAACAATCCCCGGCATTGGCATACATTCGTCAAGTAAACATTTAATAAGATTTAATAGTAAATTTCATTTGCATAAAATTTTAATGCCATTGTCTGGACCTCAAATCGAACCCCGTTTCCAACTGTGTGAATATAAGTTAATATATTAATTGACACCCCCAAAAAAATGTTCGCTCCTGAAAGCTGCAACACAACTCGAAAACTGGTCGGAAAAATGTAGGCTTTGTTAGAGATACATAACAACAAAAAGGGACTAAGTTAATTTTATGACTAAGTTAAAATTCCGCTTTTTATTGACCAGTCCCGGGTAGAAGATCAATTGAGTATAAACCATAGGAAATAACAATAAGACCAACAAAATTCCTCATATTTCTCTCATCGCTTTAGGGCTAAGAATTTATGTTTTCAATATTTAAAATCTTAATGATAAGTGTTTTGAAAATATCGAAAAATATCCAACATTTCACAAAACCTAAATTAATTATTAAAAAAGGTTATAAACAGAACAAAAAAAGAACAAGACCAATATTTTTATATTTAAAATAAACAAATATAGTTCTTGAGGTTAGTTTATAATTTGGACCTTAGTACTTTGGTGGATCCTACTTTGATTATAACTTATTGAAGTGGCCGAGACATCGATTTGATTAATTTTTTTACCATTCGACATTAATCGCTCTTCTATGGCTTTCAGCACTGGGAAACAGACTTCCATTTTTGAAAACCGATTGAGAAAGTATTAAGTTGAGTCAGGCTGCAGTCAGGCCATTTTAAAATTGGAATTTTTATCACTGCCAAAACTCTTTTGTTGCTTCGGAAGCATGAACGGCTGCGTTGTCATGCTGGAAAACCCACTGCTCATTGAAATTCATCATCGTCATTATGGCAATTACAGCTCGGAGTGTGCCAGTGCTTCCTTTACAATTTCTCTCCATACGTCTCGATTCACTGCATCACTCCTTCTAGCATTTATGCACCGTAGCTCTTCTTGGATATCATCAATCGAACTTCTTGGGGGTCTAGTGCATTTTCTACTGCACATTGTTGAAGATCTTCTTAGTTATCCTGTTGTCGTCCACATCATCGAAATTGCCATCAGAAGAAGTAATAAATACTTAGCCTAAGAAACTCTACATACTTGACACTATTCTTTTATGTGGATATGCAGCATATAGGCGTTTCGCCTTTGACACTAAGGGCTGCCCAAACCATGACAGAGCCTCTTCCGAGATTACAAAACATTTTATCTTTCCTTTTCTTGCGTTGTATGCCAATACCTTTAGGAACCATCTGGTCCGTCCATTGATTTTTATTATTTTTTTTCATCGGAAAAAATTACTCCATCCCATTCATCTTCTCGAAGTTGGTACTTTTCTGCAAATGCCAACTTGGCTTTTCTGTGCCGTGTGGTTAATTTAGGTTTAGGTACCCGTTTTACATATTCTAGACCAGAATTCGCCTGCAAAATTTATTCACACGACGGGTAGTAACTTCAAAATTAGGGGTGTATTTAATTTCAGCAGGCTACTTGATTTATTGATAGCTAAACATTTGATTTCCCTAAATTTGGTTTTCTACCACCTCTTTTGATATATCCGTACTTTTTTTTCAAATGGAAAAAATGAAAAGCACAGTTGGCTTCTTTTTAATATTGAAGCTATCTCTCGCATTGTAAGGCTTCTTTCCCTCCATGCTTAATGTTGTCCCTCCTCAAATTCAGACACGGCTTTTCCGCGCGGCATGTTTTTGGTTTCTGAACCAAAGCAACCAAAAATAAATAAATATGAGAACGAGATTGAGCGATCAGAAGCACTTCTAATATAATACTTTTAACATAATGACTTACATTTGAACTTTTAAATTAAAAGCAAACGACATTTTTTCTATTATTGCTTTAGTAGATATCATCACAATCATATTCGTGTTATAACTTTTTGTGCGGGGTACACCTCGTATTACAAAGTAAATAGCACTTTTCACAGATGGAAATCAACAGTGCATATTTTCTTATATATATTTTTACACAGTCCAATAATTTCACAAAAATGTAATTCAACGCGAACAAACGCTAATAACTATGAAGGAGGAGCTCTATCACACCAACTTTGGCGAAGACAGTACTAGTCCAGAGCAAAGTGTATTAAAAAAGTGTGCAATTAACTACTTTTCTGTCCAAAGAGTCATATGTGACTCATTTCTCTATACAATTTCGGACAGAGTTTTTCGACACATGTGGCCCATTGAACGCGGTCAAGAAAATTTTTCGTCCTACGTTCATGAGTCACATATAAGTCATAAAATAAAATAACTAAAATATTACGAATCTATATGAAATTATTTATGAAAATTATATATTGCGACATAAATAGCGTATCAAAAGAAAAAAACAGTGGACGTGGAGCATTAACAAAATGGATTGCACTCGTATGTGGATGGGGAAGTTGGTAAGTAACCTTATTTTAACAAATAAAAATAACTTTTGTTTTCTTCAGGTGGCTTGTTTACGTGTCTCTTGTGTCTTTTCCAAATCAATCCATGCGTAATCAATTATAAAACATACACACCTACACGTAGAAAAAACAAGCAGATATATTTTTTGGTTTTGCTTTGGCTTTTCTTTTTCACTTTGCTGATTTGTTTTTCAATCTTTTGCGTGGGTCAGTTTTTAGAGGGCGTCGACGAAAAACATTCAAATGTTTTCTTTATATCCAGAAGCTAAAGAGGGCATCAAGCGACTTTGGCACACTTTATTAAAACAATTTGGTCCAGAGTAGTACTAGCAATTAATTGAGCGAGATTATCAGGTAGAGAAGGACATAAAATAAATTTTTTGTCCTAGGAGTTTTGGAGTAGAATTTGACGAGAAATATACTGTTTTTTCATTTTTTAAATTAAATTTCAATCCCCCTAATTTCTCGATAATCATTAAAAAAAGGAATTATATTTTGCAGAGAAAGGAACATTTCAAGCCGAAAATTTGAAGGGGAGTCATCAAGATGAGAAACTCATACGGGTTAAGGCATGTGCTTTCGAAAGCTTAGTTCAAGCGAATATTTACGCATTTGGCATAGATACACAACACTTGGCGAACACTTACACTGAAAAATGAATTGGAAGCTATTTTTTCGGCCAAGAATGTTAGAATATATCTGGGCTATACTTCACAATGTGAAATAAATATTAGGTGCGCAACTAAGTTCTCGTTGATGGTCAATAGATGCCGCCAGCAGTGTGTGCTAGTCGATTCTAATATACCCTAAACGTCAAAAACCAAGCTTAGACATATGGTAAATATACTGCTTCGACACATTAATGATTTTGTTTTGGTATCATATACTATTGGTCTTGTGAAAATGTCTTATTTTGTGCCAAATAATTGTCATTTACGGGAAGTGTTGATTTTCCTCTTTCATTCGAAAAAACGGTGGCGGAAGCGCATCGAGAACTACAAAAGTTTATAGAGCTGCTACTTTAAGTGAAACAACGTGCCGAGATTGGTTCCATCGCCTCAAAGACGGTGATTTTAATGTTGTTGACCGTCCGCGTGAAGGAAGGCCAAAAACCTTCGAAGACGCTGAGTTGGAGGCATTGCTCAATGAGGATCCGTGTCAAACGCAAGAAGAGCTTGCTTCAGTATAAGGAGCTACCCGTCAATCCATTTCCAAGCGATTGCACACTTTGGGATTGATTCATAAACAGGGGACTTGGGTTCCTTATGAGTTAAAACCAAGGGATGTTGAACGTCGAATATTCACGCTGCGAAGGTTATGCTATCTATTTGGTCAGACGAAGTTGGTGTTATTTATTATGAACTGTTAAAACCAAGCAAAACCATCACTGGGGATTGGTATCGACTTCAATTGATGCGATTGAGCCGAGCACTGTGCGAGAAGCGGCCGCAATACGCGGAGAGTCATGAAAAAGTAATTCTACAGCATGACAACGCTCGGCCTCACTTTACCCAACCCGTTAAAACCTACCTGGAAACACTGGAATGAGAAATCCTACCCCTCCCGCCATATTCTTCAGATTTTGCGTCGTCCGATTATCACCTGTTCCGATCGATGGCACATGGTCTAGCTGACCAGCAGTTCCCTTCATATGAAGACATCAAAACATGGCTCGATCCGTGGATAGCTTCAAAAGATGAACAGTTTTACCCCGACAGTATACGAGATCTACCAGAAAGATGGGGAAAATTAGTAGCTAGCGATGGGCAATACCTTCACTGATTCACTTGTCGACTTGATTATATTTTCATGAAAAAAAAAAACAGCGAGACCTTAGTTGCGCACAGAATATGAATTATAATCATTGCTCGCAGACTTCTACCGGTGGGTGTATATGTTGACATACATATATATGAATGCATATACAATATTTTTGTGCATTTTCTTATGTGATTATTCGAATGGTTTTTGCCACTTTTCGCACGCTTCCTGCACAAATATTCGGATATTTACCTATTTTTGAATAGCTTTTTACTATTGTAATAGGACTATGAATAAGTTCGTGCGGTTTTTTTTCGAAATTTGAAACTTTATTGACGTAAAATGGTTACAAATTTAATATTCAAAATATTGTCCATCGCTTACTACTACTTTTTCCCATCTTTCTGGCAATTCACGGATTCCCTTTGTGAAAAATTCGGTCGGTTTTGCCGCAATCCACGAATCGATCCATTTTTTGACTTCATCGTAATTACGGAAGTGCTGGTCAGCCAGGCCATGTTGCATCGATCGGAAGAGATAGTAATCGGATGGCGCAAGGTCTGGACTATACAGCGGGTGGGCTAGGACATCCCATTTGAGCGTTTCTAAGTATGTTTTGACCACTTGTGCAACATGTGGCCGAGCATTGTCATGTTGCAAAATAACTTTGTCGTGTCTATCGGCGTATTGCGGCCGTTTTTCTCGCAGTGCTCGGCTCAAACGCATCAATTGTCGTCGGTAGACATCCCCCGTAATCGTTTCATTCGGTTTCAGTAGCTCATAATACACAACACCCAGCTGGTCCCACCAGATACACAGCATAACCTTCAGGCCATGAATATTCTGCGCCGACGTCGATGTTGAAGCATGGCCAGGGTATCCATACGTTGCCCGACGTTTTGGATTGTCGTAATGGACCCACTTTTCATCGCCAGTCACAATTCGATGCAAAAAACCCTTTCTTTTGTGCCGTTGAAGCAGTTGTTCGCATGCCATAAAACGGCGTTCAACGTCTCTTGGCTTCAATTCATACGGCACCCAATGGCCTACCTTTCGGATCATTCCCATGGCTTTTAAACGTTTGGAAATGGTTGATTGATCAACTCCCAAAGTTTTTGCAACCTCTTCTTGCGTTTGAGCCGGATCTTGATCGAGCAATTCCTCCAATTCGGTATCCATGAACTTTGGCGGCGCACCCTCGCGTTCTTCGTCTTCCAAGCCAAAATCACCACTTTTAAAGTGTGCAAACCACTTCTGGCACGTTCGCTCAGATAGAGCATGCTCACCATAAACTTCCACCAAGATACGATGACTTTCGGCTGCTTTTTTCTTCATATTAAAATAATGAAGAAGAATTCCCCGCAAAAACACATTATTTGGCACGAAATTCGACATTTTCAAGTGTGGTAAAAATATTGTTGTTTACGCTTCAAATAAAAAACTTATACTGACGTTTGTGCCTTACGACAGTAGCTCTCCAATGAATGTTTGGAAATGTGGATCGATGGAATAATAATCAAGTTACGCCATCTGTTGTAAAACCGCACGAACTTATAAATAGACCTATTACACTAAAAGTGATGACAGCAGTAGCAGTGGGACATCGACAAAGGTATTTGTTATATAATTCTGTTTGCTCTATTCAAGCTTCATACGATGTGGGCGAGTTTGCACTTTGCCAAGATGTGAAAAGTTTGCTCAGCCGGTTTCTGTTGTTCTTTAGTTCAATTGCAAGCTGCAGTTCTTTGCTGTGCTTTGAAGGTGTTGGGCGTGCCTCGCGTTGCAACATATATTTAAGTACATATGGAATTATATGCCGTATGTGTATGTATGCCCTAATGCCTATTCGTGTTTTGTTTATTTGTTCTTCTGTTCCTTCTGTTGTTGGCTTGGAACTTTATTGATTTATTGTTGGCTACAGTCTGCCTTTCACCTGCGAGAACCGCCGGCACATCCGATTCACTTGCAATTTGCTAACCGACATCAGCTACATATCCATAAGCACATATGTATGTGTGAGCTATAATTTGGCTGCTTTAGTGGCTTTTAATGAAATTGCACTTTTTTGTGTATGTGAGTATAAAGCCGAGTATTTTGGAAATCATATCCAATTCAAAAGTTGATTGATTAATATAACTTCAATTGGCGTTGGCAAGTGCCACTAATTGACTTGCGCCGTTTTAATATTTTATGTCTTTTCTATGATGTAGCAATAATATTAAGTTACTATAAAAGTAAATAACTTTGGGTTAGTAAATTAGTTAAAGATATTAACTATTTTGGAAGTTAAACCAACTTGTACACACACACAACCATATATGTGAAGTTCTATTCGATAATCGTTTTACGCTCAAAAATCGTATATGCCACGCCATTTCAAAGGCTTACAGTAATCCAGTACTTTTGCACTGCTTCTCAATTTCAAAGATCCTTTACCAGAAAGCTTCTCTTCAATGCTTTAGTTCGCCCAAAACTCGAGTATGCCTCTATTATATGGAATGCGATCTATAACTCCTGTGCTACCAGATGCATTCTACCTTCTCTCGCTGCGCACTCCGAAAAGTCCGTGCAAAAAAAACGTCTTAAGGCCGGCGGGCCAATTAGATGTCCTAACTTCAGTAGTTTTCGCGAAGCGTTGTAGGGTGAGAAAAAAAACAATTAGCCAAATGAAGCTTTGGGGATAGTTTAATATATATTTGAACTAAAAAAAAAAATGTGTACAATCTCCAACAATATATTGTAAGCCGAGTTATCAATAGATTTCCAGAGCGCCTTGCCACTGAAGTATCCAACTTCTGTACAAGATACAACTTGCAATTTTCATCTGAAAACAAAAAAAAAAAGATTATTAATTTTGATGTAATTATCTTCGATGTGAACTAAGAAAATTGGGAGAAACACGTAAAATTCGAATTTTTTTTTTAGAAAAAAAACGTGGTTTTTCAAGGAAAAAAAAAACTCTTCAACTGGGTAAAAAAGTCGCTTAAAAAAGTTTTTGGATGTTGTTTTTAGTTCACATAGAAGAGAAAACAATACTGAAGATAACGCATTTTGAATGAAACGGATAGCTCGTTTAGTTTTTTTGCAATCGTGTACATAAATTAGGTAAAATCGTGAAAATGAAAAGCCGAGAAAACGCGCTTCAAACTACAACAATAAGCGCACGGTTGCTCGACGCCGCACTACGCTCGGCTCTGTAGCTCTGCAAATACTTGGAATTTAACTCTGAAAATTTGTGTCTCATGTTCTTGAATATCTAAGCTATTGATTTCAGGAAAAAAAAAATCGATTTTTTTGACCTTTTAATTGGCCCGCCGGTCTTAACTGTTCGGGGTAAACCATTTTATTTTTCGACATTGATGCATATGCACTTCGTCGAACGCTGTGCTCGTGTGTTGAACCCTTTCGAATAATAGAATTTAATAAATCCTGAAAAATAGTCTTCATTTCTGTAATCATCTCATCGTTTGAATAAAATATTTTTCCCGCTAGCTATCTCTTCAAATTGGGAAACAAATAGTAATCCGAGGGATCCAAGTTACCCAATTCTGGAAAGCAGGGGAGATGTCAAACGAGTTGGAGCCCTGTTTCCATTAATTTTGTACCCACTGGTGTTCTGTTGTGATGAAAAAAAAAATTACTCGACTTCCGCGATTCAAACGAATGCCAAACACACAGAAATAGACCGATCTGGCGGCAACTTGGTGTGTGTTCTTCCAAGAAATGCCACTAACAACACATACCACCGATATCCGCCAGTAGTGATATCTCTCTGACTTTGCACGGACTCTTCAAACGACGCTCATAGTAGTTCCATTGACTGATCTGTACTTCACGGCCGAATTAGCTTTGATGTACCCAGCAAAACCCTTCGTGTTCAGAATCAATTTTCTCTCTATGCGCTCACAGCTATTTAACTTTATCATGCGCCGATAACCGGAATGTTTTTGGAATATAATAAAATTAAAAAAAATTAAACCTTGGCTTTTCATCTCCAAGATCTGCTTTAAAGCTGTCATTGACGCTCTGTACTACTAGTTTGACTTTTCCTTTTATTTATTTACTTATTTATTTATTTATTATTTTATTTTATGGGAGATGTATTTGCATGTCCATACCATAGTTTAAGGTAAAATTTTAAACTTCTAATCTGTAAGGTATATCTTGTCACAGAGCGAACAAATCGAAATGAAATTAAACACGCAGATGTAGTAAATAGAAAAGTGTGCTTTACTCACCGCCGTCATTATCGATGTTATCCTTGCAGTTCATTTCCAGCGCAATCGAGCAATCAGATCCAGCCCATCCTTCAATGCAATCGCAGCGATATTCGCCATTTTCCAGCGTACATTGGCCATGTCGAGAGCAGCCATTCTCACAACCCGCTAAAAATAGAGAGGCGGATATAATTTAGATTAAAATTGAGAATAACATTTAAGTTTAAGATTTCCTATCAGCTTTGGTTATGTGGAGCTAGAAAAAAAAACTGGCGTTTGGAAAATCTGATTCCAAACTCACCAAGTGTTAATATACGGGGCTTCTTTAAGAGCGCTCGAACTTTGAAATGAAGTAAAAGAAACTGTTTAACACTAGGCTTGCGGGTGTTGTTAAATGCCTATTTTTACTGAAGTGAGCCAGTTTGAGTCATACAACAAAATTGAAGCTTTTTGCAAGAAAAAATAGCAACTAAATTGAAATAAAAGATTTATTAATAAAAATTTCATGGGAAATATTTTTTACATATAAACTCTGTTTTTGAAATACATTTTCCCTTACATCGATTTCGCTTCCAAATGCTTCGACTTGACAATTCCTCCTTACGTCAGCAACATGAATTTTCTACATGGGAACGGAAGTGTTCTCGACAACGTTTCAATAGTTTTCTCTTAGCTCTTCAGCTAATTGGAATATAAGATTTTTTCTTAAAATCATTACTTATTCTCTTTATATAAAATCCAAGCATTGATTGCTGCTAAATTTAGGATGTTATAGAAAACCTGTAGAAGCTATCTGCGTGAATTTGTTTTAAGGCTATATTTTCGGGCCTACTGGCCATGTATACCCACTTATATATTCACTACTCGAAAATTCAGTGATATTGATTTCCTTCTCTATTTCACTTTCGTTTAGTTCCACATCAGTTGCATCCATTTCATTATCGGATTGGTCTTCCCTTATTTTTCATCTTCTTTCTTTTCTTCAATCGTTGGTGTGTGGATGTTGTTGGAAATCATAAGCCATATTATTTTATTGTGTCATCTGAAGTCCCACAAGGCAGCATTTTGGGGCATTTGATAGTTGCCTTGTTTATCAATAATATCTCATTTTAATTCTTATTGTTGTCAGAGATCGGTCAGTCATATATTGGACTAAGGAGTTATTTTAGAGGTAAAATGCGCTTTTGCTAATCATATTAGTTATATAATTTCGAAATATTATGTTCTATTAGCGTTTATAAGGCGCAACAGTACAGATTTTGCAAGTCCCTGTACTCTGGAATTGCTCGCACATCATTTGCTCACTCTCCATATAATAATTTGGAATATGCAGCCTTTATCTGGAGACCGCAACATCGAACGTATTCAAAAAGTTTTCACTGGCTTTGCTTTACGTTCCCTTCGTTTTCATGACCCATAAGCATTATACTTTTCTAGATGTCACCTCGGCAATTTGAAATCTCTGCAGTCTCGGTGATCTATTTTGCTTTTATTTTTCGTGATTGCTATTATTCAAGGGGTTGTGGATTGCCTCTCTTTTCTCGAGCAAATCTATCTTAGTACCCTATTTAACATCCGTAATCCGTAATTTAGAGTTTTTGCTATTGACCTTACAAGAACTCTGTATGCAAAGGATGCACCCGTCATGAGAGCTCTTTTCGAATTCAATACTATTTACAAAGTCTTTTGAGATTGACTTTGCTTATTCTAAACACTCTTTCATTAAACTTCTGATTTGTGTCTATAAATAATTTGTATGTTTTTTTATATTTTATGCCTTGTTATATTTTTCCCCTACGGATTATTTGTTAAAAGTTAGTATTCGCATTACTATACGTTGCATTATTTAAGATTACTAGAATACCTCTACCTATATTTATTCGAAGTGAATGTGAACGTGCCCTAATGACATAGGAGTTACTTCTTTTTTCATAAACAACAAAATGCAGTTCGTAAATAAAATAACTTTTTTCAACCGCAGCTGTGATTGGTTAAATTAAAATCTCTTTGAAACGGAAGCTGAAAAGCGAATTTCAAACGAACAGTAGGAAGTTTTCATATCCGACAAAGAACTTCACGTGACTGTCAATTACAACTTGCTTCTCTCCTTTCTGCCTCCACCTTTGCCAGCACATTCGATTGGCCATGCAATAAAATATTTTACCCAAATGCCTTTCATTCCCGCACCAACATCACAGACCCAAATCGAGTTTGAACTTTGCAGACAACACAAATAGACTTCGATTCCATCAAATGCCAAAGCGACTCGATTGCCAGTGTCTTTCACCTAAGTGGTGTCATTCAAGTTTATAAAATAAAACAAAATAAGGGAAAGTGGGTGGGGCAAGAAGAATACCAAATATAGATGAATGAAGCACAAACTATTGACGAAGTACCATTTACGAAAAAAGAGAAAGCATAAACAGATGCAAATAAAAATATACTTGTATATGTGAAAGAGGCAGGGGGATGGTTATGCGCCGTGAAGGCAAGTTTTAAAATGCAAAAACTCTGTAAAGGAGTAAATGAATAAAACATAGGCAATTCTGATAATAATGGCACGCAGATTCTGGAAGAAGTATTTCGGTCTGATTTGTGTTTGTGTGTTTACGGATTTGTGAGGAAACATTTACGATTCGCTAATAGTCGTGTGTAGAGTGTAATCATATGCAGGAGCGAGTAACGTCAGGGACCGAAGAGAGAAAATGGCACTTCAGCATTAATAGGCAATACTTTCCCAAAGTAATTCAAAATCAATTTTGAAATAAGGAATATGTGCGAGCCACCTAAGCACGTCTATGTCTAAATACATACCACCTATACACACACATACATACATACATGCATACATAAGTAGTTGACAGCTACCTATTCCGAAATTTGTCAACCAACTGTCACTGGCGTCGTCCGACCTCTCGGAAGTACCGTCAAGTCAAATTTTATTTTTGCTTTGTATTGGCTGTGACATTTACGACGCAAATAGGAACAGAGAACAACAGCGAAAAGTTAGGAGTGAACATGCAATGCCATTTTTTGTTCTACCCTGGCTCAGCACATTCGCAAATTTCTTTTGCTCAACATGACAGGATATTGGAGAGCAACAAAAAGTCTGCCCGCCTCCGCGCTTGTGTCAGGCCGTCAGTTACATAAGCAGCTGCGGCATTATCAAAGTTGTGGTTGTCAGCGAGCGAGCGAGTTCTTAGTTGGTTGGAGGGGCATAAAAATACTGCAGAGAACGGCAGCAGCAATTTGATAGGGAACAAAAAGAGATTTATCTAAAAATATCTAAATATGTTAGTTCGGCAAACGATGAGTGAAAAAGTGTGGGCCGCAAACAGTAACTACAGAAAGTATATCCGCCCACACTGCAGTTAGAGAGAGCGGCGTTCGCCAGGTGCTTCAATAATGCTTCTTCTTGTCGAGCCATAGGCATACATTTTTTATATAAGTTTTATTTGCATCTCCATAATATTTTTATTTAGACTGATTTCCCTTCTGAAGTTCAGGAATCCAAAATATGGAAAGGAGTAGTTTTGCTTCAAAATTGCCGAACACGTTTCTTCTTCTTCTTTTGTGGCTATATATATTGTCTATCTGTATCGAAACCAACGATAATTTAAACACAAGTACGTGTGAGTGCTTAGAAATGTGTGTATGATAATAACTGACTGAGCAAAGGATTAAAAATCAGAAAAATTAACCCATCTGGCAAGCTTATGCACCATCAAATATGTAATAGAAGACTTAATTTTTAAATTAAAATTTTCTATATTTTTTTTTAGTAAACGCATGCTTCTCTCATTCATTAATTTGGGCGGGTTAGATGGAAGCCCGCAGGAGAAAGGGTGGCTCAGCCCATCATCATCATAAATTCCCAGAGTTCCAGTGTGGAACATAAGGTAGCAGCGAATTTCTTCCATTGGGGTCTGTTTTGCGCCAATCTCTTAACTTCATTCTACCTAAGCTGCATGGCTTGGGTTTATCACTTCAGCAGTCGTCTCCAGGTATTCACTGGTCTTCCACGTTTGTGGTTTGCTTGGAGGTTCCAGTCAATGGCGACCCTTATTAAGTCACCATTTCCTCGGCGTAGAAAATGGCCAATCCAGCCCCATTTTCTCTTTGGGATCTGTAATAGTATTGGAGATAATATTCATAGAGCCAAATGCCGCCACAGCTTTCTTTATTCCGCTTTTGGTGCTCTCGCTCGAACCTCCAGAGACCGATATAACGCTGCCTAAATAGCAAAAAGATTGTACATTTTCGAGATCAATACCATCACTTGAAAAATTTCCTGTGTTTATACGAACGACTTTGATTTTCTGGATATTGATCTTCTCTCACCGCTTGAATCTTCGCTGTCATGTCAAGATAGTTGTGGTACAGAAGACAGATATTATCTGCATAGTCCGCTAGGTGCGCTTGCAGTCCCCAGGTAATATCGCCTGCAGATGACGAGGCGTTTTTCATGAAAACGTCCAACGATATTAAGGAAGAGTGGCGAGAAAACACATCTCTGTCGTACACCTGCTAATATATTTTAGCTCACTTGGACATGAAGAAAGTTATGGAAAATATTACGACTGATAAATTTAAAAGTAATATCTTCGCAAAACTGTTTATAACTCTTCGGATGTCGACTTCATATTTTGTGCATTACTAATAAATCTTTAAATATGCACACACACACACACGCACGTATGTGCCGGTATAAATCATTTATCGAGTGAAAAATTCGAATCATATACAAAACTTTTAAATGATTTTTCTAA
The DNA here is from genome assembly GCF_028408465.1 of Anastrepha ludens. Taxonomy (NCBI): domain Eukaryota; kingdom Metazoa; phylum Arthropoda; class Insecta; order Diptera; family Tephritidae; genus Anastrepha; species Anastrepha ludens. The sequence continues at coordinate 1,493,086 of NC_071499.1, read as the reverse complement.
GCTTGCCACGAACTCATTTTCAACTAATGATCAATTTTCTCAAAAAGCACAACGAAAACAAAAATTCGGCAGAAAAATCAAACTTCGACGAGGTGAAACTTTCAGCAACGTTATTAAGCGTTTTGCCAACTCAGCGGTTTTTCATTACTTCGCAGTCATTTCATGTCAGCGTTCACATCGGCTGGTGATGGCTGAAGTTTTATTGTTGCGGTAGACGTCATCGATATGTTTACATACTGCGTTTTTGCTTTTTTGCTGCTGTGCGTTCTGTACATCGCCGTCTTTGTTGCCTACGATATCCTGACTTGGCTGTTTCGCTGGTTGTGCCGTCGAATACGTTTCGCAGAAGCGCCGTCGCCGCCCCTCCGAGCACCACGCGCATTGCACCAAGTGGAGGAGTAGAGTGGCGGCTAAAAAGCTGTAAGTCAAGAAAAAAGTTGGGTTCCGCCACCCTGGTGATACTACGGGAGGACAAGCCATTCTCAGCTATACTTTGCTCAGTTTTAATATGTTTCCGTAGCTATCTATGTATTTATGTGTGTAGTTGGGTACTGTTATTTTCGAAATTAATTCAGGATTTAAGAAAAATATTGTACTTTTTTTTAGTTTAAGATTGATAAGCATTTAGTGAATAAGTAGCACTCGATTACAATTTTTTGTTTTAATAAAAGTAACCGCATTGCCCATTTTCTAGTTTGGCTAACGGCGCGGCTAAACTAGAAAACAATTAAATTTCATAGGTACCACAATTTAAATCTACTTCCTGTTTTGTGCTGTGACTTTGGCATTGAAAGCCACTAGATGTAATTTAAGTTCTTTTGTGAGGTTTACAATTCTACGCACCATCGATTACGATTAAGGACCTTTTGTTATTTCATTTGACCACAAAACACGCACCCATTAACAAGCAAGTGCGCACAGGAGCACACCCGCACGAACAAATGGAAATGCAAAATTAATAGAACGGAAATGTTTTCTACTTCCTTGGCCATTAATGGGCCCCTGGAGGTGTGGGTGTGTGTGTGATACATATTCGGGAGTAGGTGCATGCGCGGGTGCTGTTCGAGCTGCGTTTTATTGTACTAAATTTGGTTTAATTGGCGTTAATTAACGCCCTACATTGTGTGCCCCCTGCGTTTTGTGCCATGTTGCGTTTTACTCGTTGTTTCCTTTCAATTTGAGCAGCGGAAATAGCAAACCGCAACGACAGCCTCGCCGATAATTAACTTTTACTCCCCACCGCCGCCACTTTCCAACTGGCCACCGTTGCTCGAGTGCAGTGCAGGACAACTTCTGCCCTGCGTCAGCCCTGCAATTTGGACCAAAATACATACCCGCAATACGCACACACACCCGCACACCGACGCAGGCACATATACAGACAAATGAAGGCGCATAAAACGGTATTAATACTTACGCAGCGTGCAATGGCGTCCATTCCAGCCTTGAGAGCAGACACAGGTTCCATTTTTGCATTGTCCGTGCTCCGAGCATCTGGCGTCACAAGGCAGCTGATCGCAGAGATTACCAGTCCAGCCGGGATTACAGCGACATTTGCTCGACTCGCAAACGCCGTTCGGGCCGCAGTCCAAACTGCAAACAGCTGCAATAGGTAGAAAATATGGGAGCGATTAGTAAAGCATAAAATATTCAGAACTTAACTATCAAAATGTCAAATGTTCTACGGACAAAGAACATTCGAGAGGAAGTAGTGTAATTGTGGTCTAACTGAATGCGCAAAGGTTAATTTTTTTTAAATAGACTCCAGTTTTTTTACGGGTCAACTTATGCAAAATAGAGGGGTACGGTATTTTAAGCAGACAATCAGGCTGCCGTTTAGTAATTTGTAGTTACTCACACAGCATTCGGAAAATACCTATCTGGTACAATTACTTAGTGCCATTTGTAGTTGTTCGCTCATTGGGGTTGTCCAGTTGCACCGAAACAAATTCACTAAATGAGATTAGTGGATTAGTACGAATTAGCTTTTACCTGAGGTTTAGATTAGATGATCTGGATCCTCTAAATATAAGTTTATTTCATAACCGAGTCTCGTTACAACGGATTCAAACTTGATCGTTTGCGTTCCTGTGTATTTATATAGGGCGAAATAGATATACATATTTACTTTCGCTTTTCGTTGCATTCAAATTCAAGTCATTTAGCTTCCAACCAGAATTTTAGCGACCAAAGAAATATAGAGTTAATACCTTCATTAGCTCTCGCTATTGTGAGAAATTTGAGCATCTTCCGCAAAAACATGAATGGATACAATTTTACAGCAGTTAAGAAAGTCGTTGATGAAAATTCTAAATAAAATTGGACCTCTTATATGCCCTTGTGGCACCTGCGAGTGGATTCTTCTTAGCTTAGAACTTTTACCTAGCTACAACTTTTGGCTAACAATTACAAAGATAATATTCCATTAATTTTACCGCACCATAAGAAAATCCAAAATATTTTTCTAGCTTTAGTAAAAGTACGTTGTGAACAATCTTGGTAAAAGCCCTGGAAAACTTTATGCGAGCATTTTGGACCGATTCTGTTCGTTCAATATTTCTCTGCTCTAAAATATTAGACAGTTTTAATGTATGCCGAAAGGTATTCTGAAAGAACTTGACTACAATTCGATTTTAATTAAGTGGCTAGTTGTGTAACACAAAGGATATGCCATTCAATTTTAATACAAGATAAATTATGTGCTTCTCACAGATAACTGTTCCATCAGCTTCTTATAAAATACGCCATTACGGTCTGGAACAAATACGTAATTATGTTGACTTTGATGTCACAGGGAAAACCAGACTTAAAGCTAAAGATGTTCTTGCATTTATAAAGGTGTGGCCCAAATAGTTCAGTTATATTTGTGTTACTAAAACGTTTTTTTTCAGAAAAGGAGACTGTTGGGCACTTTCTTTGTAAATATCCGAGTTTGGCAGCTACACGATTAAAGTCATTGAAGGTTACTGCAGTGTTCCAAACTAAATCCCATCAATCTTCTCTATTATTGTACATCAACAACTCGGCTGGCTGCGGATATGTGCCTGTGGTACTTCAACTATTTCACGTGCCTAAAACAATTTTTAAAAGTATAGTTAGACCAACACTGGAATACGGTTTGATTGTCTTGAACCAAAAATATGAAATAGAATAGGCTAGAAGGATAGAATTCATTTAAAAGCAGTTGTTGCTTTATTGTTACGAGATTTTCACTGGGTTTCGCTGCAAGGTCTTCCTCCATACAAGTCGTATCGTCTAGTCATTTATATCTTATTAAATTTCTCTTTATTGATAATCGTAGAGAATGTTGAAATAATACTTTTGATTATACTGCCCACGGGGTCGTTTTGTAGTTAATTTTTTCTAGCAGAAGTCGAACTTATTACTCACTTTCGAGTATCAAAGCTCTTTAAGCCTCCTTTTAGTCGATTTGTTTGAAATAATTTTAGTTGCCATCGCAGCACTTTTGATAATCAAATCTGCATTTTACCATCAAGGAAACGGTTATGAGGGTTAGCGTACTAATAAAGTGGTATGCACCAGTAAGACAATACATTCAGCCAAAAATGTTTACTTTTTACAAGACAAGTTCATTACGTTTTTACAACACAAGTTTATTACGCCAAGCAAAAATTTCCGAAAAAGCAGGAAAAATCGATATATTCTTCAAAAAAGAAAGGGTACTACTCTTCACAGACGTTCTATTTTACTCCAGGCGCATTATTGATTTCACTATAAACTTAGTTTACATACTTTTTATCCCACATCATCCAAGTGCCCTCCATCCACTTTTATTCCATTAACTTGCACAAAATCGTATTCTCCCATTTCATCTAAGTCAAATTTAAGTGACTAACTAAACTCGACTACAATCTGCCATAAAAGCTTTATTTACGAGGTCTAAGTGCTGAGAGTCAACGGGCACCTGCTTGTCTCAGCATAATCGCGGAATTTTTTGTAGTTTCGCGATATGTACAGTTTATTGGTGCCTGGGATGCACTCATATGTATGTATGTGTGAGTGTCTAAGTGCTTAGTAACTAAAGCGGAAAGGATTCGATAAAGAAGGAGGAGAAGGCAAGTGCGCTTTGTTCTAAATGATAAATGATGTCGTGGTTGAAAATCGACTGATGGTGTGGGCGAAATGGAGTCGATTGTGAATAAAGTGAAATTGATAGACTTTGTGGATGCAGACACCATGTCGTGTGAATGTTGCAAAGACACCGGCGAGCAAATGTGTGTACATATACATATAAGTAAATGATACATGTGTGGGTGGAAAATATGCATGCGGCTACGTACCTATTAGGCAGACTAAAAGTATTTTTATAAATTAAGAAGTTAGAATAGAAGTTGTGGGATAATTGGGAAACGGGTCCGAGACTTTCTCATATGGTAAAGAAAATTTCGAAGCAAAAAAATTCAAAAAAAAAAGTTCGCAGCTGCTGCCAAGTTTCGCGTAAAAAGCATTTGCCTGTCAATCCATATGTGGAAAAATATCCAAACACGCAACAAGAAAGAATCGAAAGAGAAGCTTGGCCTTTGTTTTAAGGACTTACCCAGCTAGTCCCTTAGTTGACAAATAATAACGGGTGCGGATATTGATCGGTTTTACTTAATTTTCAAACTCGTCAGTTGGCGTATTAATCAACGCCACGTATCGAGAGTGGGAGGGAGAATAGTTTTGAAGCGAGCAGACATGAATAAATATACCATTTTACGCATTTACTTAGATATGAGGTTAGATAAATATTTTCCACGGTCAGTACGATAAACTTGGATTTTTCCAAAGTTCAAATATACAGACGCACTTCTCGCTATGAGTACAAGGAAAATGGCACTTCGTGGAGTCTATGCATTAATTTATTGTGATTGCACTTCCAATTGACTAGTCTCGAATTTAGTTGCCGAAAGGTCACCTTGAACACAACAAAGCATCTGCTCGAGTGTAATTCATTTGTCCCTTGGTGATCAATGGCAAATTTTCTGTGAAAATTCATAAAGCTGAGTGTGTGCGTGTGCTTGGATGTAGACACATATGTATATAAATAATCTGCTTATCAAAGCTACTCAACGTTAAATGGAGAGTGGAAAGTACCAAAAGCTCACTTACCAACAAATGAGCTGACATTATCAAGTGTCATGCCACACACACGCACACAAGGACGCGCATCCTTTTGCATTGGCGTGCTCGTAAATATAGAAAAATATGCGTGTTGCAAATATGCTTGCTTATTAAGGTTTATCCTTTTGGTGACATTTTTTTCATTTACTTTCATTTATCCGCCTGGAAACTATTCACTATTTTGTGTGGGAGAAAAATAATACCGTATAGCCATACATACATACTAACGACTTTCACTGCAACGCTGCACATAGCGTAGATAGGTATGCGTGCGTGTATCCTTGTTCATTTTCGCTTTCCTCTCAGCCCCCTTCTGCCTCATATCGAAAGGACATTAACCTGCAACTATGCAAATCCACTATGTAACGTATATGCCATGCAATCGCTGCACGTTCGCCTCTTTTTACTATTTTTATTTGCATATATTTTCCCATTTTCTACTATACCCGTCCTGCAGGGCTTCAGCGCAGTTACGCCGCATGCTTCTACTTCCTACATTTGAGCCACTTGCCTCCTTTTCTCCTGCATTCTGTCAGCTACACATTTGCTTTGTGAATCAATGATTGAGCTTCTATGCCACGTGAGCTTGGCCTGAAGACGGAAAGGCATGCCAACGGAGGAACGACACGACCGACGGATGAACGAACGAAAGGCTAGACCTACCGATGGTAGTTTGAACGAGGGACGAGCGCGCCAAGTCACTACTCCGGGCAGACGGCGCATAATTTGAAGTGAGCGGCGACGAGTTGCTGGCTGCAGATGATAAAGAAGCCATTTAGGCAGGCTGGCTAACAGACAAACATGTTCTGGTGGGTCGATATGGGAGGACCTTTCCTGTGTGGAGATGGCAGATGTGCGAATAAATGTCTTGGATGGGCTACTCACGCCACTCACCCGAGTCAGAATGCAGGTGGCGTACTTCAGCGGCAGATAAGATCACTTACTAACATACAAACGGTGGAACAAAATGCGCCACAGTTGAAAAGTAACAAAAACGGCAACATAACGTGCAACGTAAGCTTATGATGTTGCTGCGGCGTTCGTGTGGCATTTGTGGCGCTGTTTGGCAGCTAAATGGAAAATACGGTCATTGTGTGGCAAGACAATCTACAGGGGGTGAAGCAAACAAATCTAGTTGAAAGTAACAGGCGACAACCTAATATTTTTGCATTTTTTCAAAAGCTTTGTGTCGGTTTCCACACTTGTGCGAAGCTGATAAACTTAACGAAAACCATTGACAGAGAGTTGGTTGCTAGCTGTCATCCGAAAAAAGTAGAATAAGAAATGTGGCGACTGAAGAATAAATCACTAATATTAAGCGAAGTAGTGTAAACGAAAGGCATGTGTGAAGGTTTCTTTGGACTCAAGAAGATGCAATCGAGGAATTATACCTCGTTGCTCAAATATCAATCAATTCGTATCATAATTTTAATAAATTTATATTCATTTATATGATACCTACTTCTTTCTATTTATTTATTTGGATTTTAAAATGCCGTGGTTTCAATTTTTTATATCAAAACAAATGCGTCTTTAACTTTTTGCAATCGAGACATGGCAGATCAGAATTGGTGAACTTCTGTAAGGAGAAGATCAAATCTCTTGGGTGTGCAGGTAACATTTCTTTAATCTGGGTTCGAGGACATAGAAACACAGAGGGAAATGAAATTTCTGATGAGCTTGTCATGAAGAAGTAGTTCAGTTTTCAGTTAGTTTCAAAGGTGGGAGACCTTGTCGCCGGCATCCCTCTGACTCTTGTTAAAGGGGAATTGCTCAACTTATTACTGCGTGCAACAGAAGGAGAACTAAGAAAGTCCTGCAAAGAATTCACGCCATTCAATTTCCAAACTTGTGGCTGCGCTTACAGGTCATTGGCCAACAGTACTCACGCAGAAAAGCTGGGTTTAGCATTTAGTCTACATTTGGCAGCCGGACGGTTACGGTCACTGGGTGCTATTTTCATTTCATTTTCCATACCATTTCACTTAAAGTCCATTTTCCATTTGACTTAAAGTCTACATTTGTTCATGGGGAAGGATTTACAAGCCATTCACGAGTTTTCGATACAATCCGAATCTGCACCCTTGTAACAATCAATCAGTGAAAAACTTGGCAACTTTCTGTCAATATGTTGGGGAAAGTGCAAAGAAATTGGTATCAAAAGTCGATAGAAATCAGTGGTTTAATATAACCTGGAATTCATTTCAGTCCTCTTTCTCAATTTTACATTTTTTAATACAAAAAAAAAACCCGTTTCTAAAAATATTTTATATGAGCGATGACACGCAGAAAAAAATTTTTATAAGAAAAATATTCCAGACCATATTCTGAAGTTATGGATACTTGTGTCATTGCAAAACTCATATTAATTTTTATGATACTGGGGAACTAAGCAGTACATGCCGTCATAGTAATTTAAATCTCGTTATGGATATTTTGGCTTTATAGCCGTGCAGCTACTGCTACTCTTTCCCGTAGCAAAATTGATAACAAAATTTGCGTGGTGTAGACCTTTAAAGCGGAGCCCATCTACCGAACTTCTGCAAAGTCACCTGAGGGAGCAAAAAAGTTTTTAGCGGAAGAAATAAATATACTTAAAAAATTATAAATAATCTAGAGGCTTACTGTGAAAAATGTAGCAGGGAGGTTAGTCTAGCCAAATCGCCAATAATGGCTTTTCGTCGTCGGGGTAAACTATCGAAAGAAGAAAAATGGTAATATAACCGAGAAAATATTATTATAACAGACCCTTACTGCATTCTGGGGGTGATCCCTCCACCTAAAATGGTTTCCCAGAAACATCTATGTAGTAAAAAGGAATAACGCAGCAATGTCAAGTTTAAACTTCACATGGAGTAACTTGTGAAATGGAAAATAATTCAATCAGTCTGTCAAGCTGTCCAAAGTTATGCGGCGCGGGTATGGGGTTACTGTGTGTTTGGGAATGTTGACAAATTAAACTGCAATTCATAAGGAAAATTTTTAAGCTCCCAAACTGTAGGCGAATGCTATTTGTTTAGAAACAGGTATCGAGTGTGGTCACATCTACACGCTTGCATTACACTCAACATAAACTTAAAAAACAAAAAATAAAAAAATAAGGCTCGTACGCTTCCTAAGAAGACTAGTTTTAAAGGGAAATGTTTTCTGGGCTAAGGTTTTAAATCAAATAGGATGGACTTTCCATTTGAAGTGGGGCGAAGCGGTGTTAGAAAAAAGCGAGAGGATAGAGAAAAGCTTGTAAATTTTATTGACACTGCTAGCAGGCAAGACATGTGGAATGGATCACTAAATAGTTCGGACAGAATATGTAAAGAGCTGGACCATAGTATAGCTCATGGATTTTTTAAGACACAAGTAATGGCATTTACAATAAAAGAGGCTCTTCAAGTGATAAGCTGAGCTTATGTTTAGATAGCGATAAAAATATAGCTAAACTCATTCAATGTTCTAATCAAAGGTGATTTCGAGACATAAACAACTAATCCGCTCTAAGAAGAATAAATCATTACTTTTTTCGATTTTTTCGAGGTAAGTGAAAATAAGTGCGCTCTAAGAGCAAAGGCCGGTCAACTGTCTCTTTTATGATATCGAAAACAAAGTACTTTGTAATGATTTTAAATTTAGTAATGCACACCTTGCATTATATGAAGGAATCGGATCAGTGAAGTTCAAATACCTGAGTGCAAAACGAAGAAGCTGCTTTCGAATGCATTCAAGTCTATTGACATGGCACTGATGATATGGCCTCCATGTAAAGACGGCATACTCCAGCTGGGATCGTGCGAGTGAAATAAATAGTAACTTTAAAGTGTAAGTGTGAAATTGGGAGGAAAACGCCGAATGAAGGCAAGTGTAGAAAACGATTTGACGATGACAAAATTCAAATGACTAAGAAATTGTAATTTCATTAAGAGTATTCAGACGCTGTACCACTGCACTTTGTGGAAAGACCGTCCTTCGTAACAGAAAATTTATTAGTTGAATTGTTTTGTAAAGAAATATCTACCCAATTTTTCCGGCAAAAGACTTTTAAAGTCATTAGCTTATGTTCGTTTATATGAGTGAAAAAAAATGTATAGTTTTAAGATAAGATTTTCTGTGAAAAGAAATTAATCCATCTACTGCACTAGTTGCTAAATGCACACACACACAAAAAACATGTACATGGTATTTTATCAAGTCTACATACAATGCCACACACAGATACTAACATTTTCAATTATTGCATAAATCAAAGTTCAAATAGGATTTTACTAATACTTCGACAACTATTCACTCTTCGCATCTTTCACAAAATATTATACTTCACACCTCTATCTCTTTCTCTTCGGTTGATTTAACCAAATTATAGGTGCATGTCCTTCACACAGCCGTACGTTTCGTATCGACAGCTCAATGAACAAACCTCATTTCAATGAAGCTCACACATCTCTGCACATACACACGCGTGCTCCGACAGTGGCAATACCTCACCTTCGTGCTGACCACTTCAATGTACCAATACAATATTGCAATATTGCTGTATTATTAATAAATAGCACACATACACTTGCACCACCTACAGAAAGTGCACACATGCACATACATTTATTGCTCACACACACGTAATCGGCAATAAAGCAACTACAGTAACACGGAAACGAGGTCAAGGATGCGCCTGCCATTGATAACATCTTCTGTAGCACCTTCTACTGCGCTCCTCCCGTTGCTCTCCCGTCACCCAGCTTACCTCGAGCGACCACATAAAACTTTCAAATTAAACGTCGTGACAGCTGAAGCACAGCGGGTGCCTCCAGTTGGTTGTACGAACAGATGTAAGCATGAGTTTGTGTGGGTGAGCACTTATTCATTGGTGCCACATGCATTTCATTGAAAATCGGGCTAAATCGAACGTATCATAAAAGGTAAGAATATACCCGCACAATAGCTGGCCTTGCAGGTGGCCCTTGTGTGAGAATTTAGTTTGAAAACGTTTCGCCATTGAGCATTAAAACCAACTTTAGGCTTGCTGCAGTGAATTGTGTAAAAAAATCTATTTTAACCACAAATATCGAACCCTCGCCGATACAGGCCACTACTCTGCAGCGGTCTGTCAGTGGCGCCATTGAATTTTTAATGAAGGTTTCAAGTGCAAATTCATGTATCTTTTTCCCGCAACCTGTTCATAAAAAAGCTTCCACGCGCCTAACAGGAGCGCCGAGGTAGAATGGGTTGGGCTGTGATCGTTTTTACATTCAATATTATGTGCGTGTAGGCATTCTGATTGGGGGCTTCCTTTTATAGGCTTTTAGGAGATTGAGGCCTCACATAATACTGGCGCACTGGCACACAAAGAAACAGCACCGCCAGGCGTGCTTATATACATGCACGGGCCGGTAAAGTAGTTACACGAACTTACAAACAAAAAGAATTTTTGCATAAGCCACCTAAGACGCTCTACGTGATCTCTTTTTTCCTGATGGAGTGCCCATTGATTGAATTTTCTAGGTATTATTGCCACTGTGCGTGTGAATTGCCGATCGTGCCTATGTAATTCCGTTTACATCGTACCACAATACAGCTACAGAGGGGTGCTTCGGAAAAGGCTTCAATACATGTGCATAGATTTATAATAGATTTGTGTACATACATACACGCATACAAACAATTTATTGATTATCACGGTGCAGCCGACCCCGCAGGAAAGAGTGTGTGAAAGGTAAAGTAATCAATACACTTATGTACTTGCGTGTAATGTGTTCTTCTACGCTCGCGGGCATGTATTTGGAATAGTAAAGTGAAAATGATGGCGTACCCGGAAGATGCAAGAGCTCAACGAAAGCCAAAAGATTATCACAAATGGTGGATTATGGAGCGAGATCAAATGCGGCTTTACAATGTATTGAGTATGCGTATGTATATGTGTGGTGCATATTTGTATTTATGAAGGTGCCTGAAAAAAATTCTAAAGATGCTACAACAAAATAACGATAACCGTCCACCCTATGACGCTTGGCTGAGGTATAAAAATACGATAACGGGGGCAAGGAAAAAAATAAATAAGGGTAAAACGGCAGTGACTATTCCAGTAAACCTTTTTGTGGACTCCTCGACTTATTATGTTTTACCTGTTCTTTACTGGAACTTTCCTCGAAATAACCAAGTTATTATTTTATGCTTTTTCAGAAATTATGGACTTATTTTAATCACCGAATCGAGTTGAAAAATTATGCCACAATTCAATTAAGAAATTGGAGAACTTTGAACTGAAAGCTAGGCCACAAATATAATAAATGTATACCTTGTCGTGAACAATTTCAAAACCATTTTCATACCAACTATCCATATAAAAAAATCCGGTATGGTCTGGGCATTTGCTGTAGCACCACAGTTGGCGAAGCAAACAATCTTTGAACAAAATGAGGCTTTGTTGAAAAGTTGTTCTATTGAGCAACGCCATGCAAACAAAATAGCAGCTATTAGACACCTCAAAGGAACTGAAACTATTTGCTTCTGAAATGCATTAGCCAGTCTAATAAGTTCGGTAGATAAAATGTTTAAGCCAACTTCTGAAAATGATTTAATTTTTTTATTTCATTTGCATTCCTGCATTTGAAAAATAGTTTTTTTACATTAATTGAAAGGTCTACTTAATGGCTATGTAAAGCTGAATAGTAATTTCTCAGTAAATTTGGTAGTGCCAGAAGTTATTTCGCATCAAGCACTTGAAGTCGTCCTTCTAATAAATGAAAAAAATGGAAAGATAAACGTAAGTGGTAAGTGGCCCACCGTTGGTACACGAAACAACTCACGCCTTAATCAGTCTATGTTTTTCTGCAGCTTGCGCAGCTTGACTTAGATATTTTCAAGTTTTTGTTTACAAATAAATGACATTTCCATTATGTATTTCTTCAAAAACTCAAATTGGAATTAAACAAAAACAATGTGAAAGCAAATAACACTTTGAAGATAATGACAAAATTTCGCCCTGAACTTATGTATTTGGATCCAAAGAAGCAAGGCAAGAAATATCCAATGAATAAAGACATGAGAAATCTGATTTACTACTTTACCTTTAATATTCCGGCTTTCCATGCACAAAGCAACAACAGTAACTATAAAAAACTGTGCTACGCTGTTCCTACATAGTTTCGGCAGCTAAAGCGACAGCAACTATGAAGCGCCACGAATATTTGAAATTTGGCAATCAAGACAGCAAAAAAATCTTTCAGCCAAGCAAAGCTACACAAATTTTCAAAAACAGAATTGCAGATTTTCTAATACTGTTGCTGTTATGCTGACAAGTTTTCAAACACTGGTTTAAACTCGAATATACGAGATTTGGCTATTAAATAGCGAGACTGACGCTGGGAGATTAAATTTCCTTAATTCAATTAAAAACAACCTTAGTAAACGTAGCATTTTATAATTCATTTGCATTTGACAATAAGGAAAATTTAGAGCAATTTCAGTATGTTGACTTTATTACCAGACAAGAAGAGAATGAACAGAGATGGCTAAGAATACATGTAACATTAAAAGTGAAAAATAATTAGGATGTGGTTAGCCTGCTCTGGCCGAGCCACTACTGAAAATGTGATGAATTTTTGGAACAAATTGAGAAAGATTAGTCACGATGCCACTTTGAAACCAGGTAACTAACCTCAACAGTTTTGCGCCACGAAAACGGAAACTCAACTAGGATCATCATTTATGTTAGTCTCGGCATGACTGAGAAGTAAAGCTGAATTTATTAGAGGTCTTCATAAGTTTCTCACTCAACAAATTCCCAAGGTCTAGACTGCTGTAATAATGGCTCCAAATTACTTGTAAAGTTAATTACAAAATGTAATTTTTTACTTTGCTAGTTGGTTACCAATTTTTTTAAAGCCCCCAGTATTACATATCGCAACATGAACGTATATAGTCGTTATATAATGCAGTAATCGATTTTTTGATTAAGTACCAACCGAATGTGTAAGTAGGACTGCAGCCTGTACGAAACAACCACATAAGCAGAGACGGAACTTTGTTGCCACCAGCAGCAACATTTAATCAATTACTACGCTAATGTACAAAGCGTTAAAATAATTTTGTTTAGCCTGCATGCCCGCAAGTGCATATCAGCATAAGTATGTAATGGGTGTTTTTGAGACCTGTAGATTTTTTTTAAATAACGCAAAAAAAGCAAAAACCATGGAATAATTGAAAAAGCTAGTAGCACCCTTCACCATGTTAACTTACAGATTCTATGGAATTTAATGTACAATAAATAAGAAACTTCGGCCCCTTGGAAGCCTCGTCCGCATGTTGGGCGGTCGAGTCAGTCCTCTAATTGAATGTTGAGTGTTCTATCGTAGCGCTCATCAAAAGCCAACGAAAGAAAAAGACAAAATAAAAGTGAAACACGAGGAAAACCAAGTGGCAGAGGTATTTTTCGAGCGAATTCGAGGGTGCATAAAATTGTAGGTCCTTCCATTTTGTGAATGACATACAACAAGGCGCACACCACAAATAGTAATATATATGAATTTTTATATGCACAGCATTGCAACCATAAGATTTGTTCTCCTCACACTTAAATTTCCATCTCACAGAACGTAGAATTCGGGAATACATTTCTAAACCCTGTTCGATTACAAATCCTAGCCATGTAATTTCGTCACTTGAACAGCTGGTGTGGAAGTTATTTGAAACAAAAGTACCTAAACTATAAAAAACACCCGTTACATATATATACTGAGCATAAATTTAAATTAAATTTCATAGATTTAATTTTCATAAATTCAATTTTTCTTTATTAAATATTTACTTGCATGAAAGTGTGGGTGCAGCAGTTGCAGTCAGGACAAAAATCACCCAACACAATTGTTATGGCAAAAGGAGGTTATAAGTGCAAATGGCAATGGCACACGTGGGCAGAGAAGCATTGTCGAATTACTCGATTCTATGCGAAATAAGAAAATTGGACATTTTGATTCATTCAATGTTGATGAACCGCATTTGATATTACTCATACGCAACGGTGTGCAATGCACTTCTGCTTAAGGGAGCAAGCGATTGAATGTGAAGACGAAAACACTTCCGACCATGCTTGCCTACGCCTTACATGCATGTGCGAATGTGTGCATGGATGTGTGTGAAATCGTTTGGACATGTTTGTGTGTGTATTTGTTTGCAAAAGTGGGCATGAGGATATACTCGTTCGTTAGTGTGTGCAATATGCTTTTAAGAGTGTTGGTGTATACTCCATTACAGCAAGCAATTAATTTTGTTATTGTTCATTTGCTGTTCTACACTACTACTTATGCAGGCAAGTGTTTGCTTGTGCGTACGCTAGTGACGCGTAGTGACACTTGTCAATTCTTGCTTTCTGCTGGTGATGAATTGTTTCAGCAAATAGTTTTATGGAAAATGGCATGTACATTTTAAAATAACGTCACAGATGAGCAAATACCTACGTAAATACAGATGCATGCATGTGCGTACATTTTCCACAGAAATCTAATCCTTTTTTATAGGCTTCACATACAAAAAGTCGATGTAAAAGCAGACATTCGACATTTTAAAGAGAATAATTTGACTATGGATTTCCTGTTTCAAAATGGTCAGCATAAACAATTGAATTTAATTTGATATTGATGTTTTATTGCAAGTTTAGCTGTAGATGTAAAGCACACATTTGAACACAATTTCCAATGTCAATGACTGGATAGCACAGTTGTTTCTAATAAAAAAGTTGTAATAAAAATATCAAACATTTATGGAATTTATTCACTCTGAAATAATATTTTGCTAGAGCGAATCTTGTGGGAAGTTAGCGGAGAGGCGAATGCAACTTGATACAGCCTTGTGCTTTAAATGTGGACTCGCAAGCTCAAATTTATGAGTAAATTGAACTTAAGAGACACTCCTCTTTTTTATGGTATTTTTGCATTTCCCACTAAACTTTGTTTCGGTATTATAGAAAGTGTTTGGCAAAATCTCTGATATTCAACGGGGCAAATCTTTGTTTTCAGTAGCGATTTTGTGCTGTCGGCAACTGAGCAATGGAATCCATTCTCGATGAACAGAAACCACACCCTACTAGTCTCTTAGAACTTAAAAAAGGCCGAAACGATATAGATATGTGACCTAGAGTGATATGGGCGTAGTGCGGCAAATAAATAACCAGCTGCACCGCTAACTAGGTCACATCGCTCGAATTGGTATAGACGAATTGGAAGGACTAAATGGGGCTTGGCGAAGGAACATGTGGAGGACTTTGCTGGACTCAGTTCAAACCGTCTATGCGGTTACTTCGCCTGTTATGCATAAGATTCTGGCAAGATTCGTTAACTTAAAAGACTCTAAAACAAAATTTATTCAAAACAGTGTTCATGTCCAGCTATCAAATTTTCAAATATCACAAACTACGTGCGGCTACTTCCATAAGAGATTATTCATGTGAATATATGTGCATAAATACGTATTTATGCGCATTCTAATGTATGTAGAAATATATCGGATCGCCTACGCATAACTGCCTGCCTTAATGTATTTGTGTGTATTCTATTTGTTTTCGTTTATTTTAACTTGATTGTCTTGGAATATTTCATTAGTATAGTATTTCGAGTGCAGTTTCCAGCTGCAGCTCAACACAAAACAGTTGGAATTGAAACGATATACAAATATTTGCTCAAGTTGCTCTAAAAGAAAAACAACTAAAGAAACTACAAAAATCATATTTTCATATCCTTACAAACATAGGCTTTGGCTGCATCCTCAAATCGTGTTATAGATGTTTGTGAATGCGTACTATTTGGGCAATTTCTATACGAGCAAATTGCTTGCTCACAAAACGTGGTGTGAATAATAACACAATCATCAATGAAAGAAAAAAAAATTGGCTTTTTTTTAAAGCATTCCAAATACCACTTTGGCCGCCGCAGCCAGGAACATAAAACATTAAAATATTAGAAAAAGCATTTCTAACAGCTGCCGCTTCTCGTCGATGATGGCAAAAATCCGAATGCATTTCTATTACTAAAAAACTCCCCATTAAAAACCACCTGTTTCTGGTAGAAAGTGGCCTAATGTGAAATGAAACAAATTTAGCCCTGGATCACTAAATATTCGTCTAACGGATTGTGCACGCCTACTGTTTTGCGAATTCGACCTCATTTACCGCCTCACTAACAGAACTTTCATAAACACGCAAAGTAAATAATAAAATATTTCTCTTAAGGGGTTTTATACGTCCAGAATTTTCAAAGAATCGAGTTTTTTTACGGATTATTATTCTTTATAGTTTTAGGCGCATTTTTGTGGAAGTCGATTGTAAAAATTGCCCATAGATACAAAGTTGTGGTAGAAAATGTAACTTCCCGACGAGGGTTTGATGCGCACAGGTAGCTGTCCTTCGTTTGACTGACCTCGAGCGAAATGCACTTAAAACTTTCAGCTCGTTTTTCTCGAAGCTACTCTTTCCGGCACGGTCTGCATGATGGCTCATACAGTTTTTACTATTTTTTATTTAAAATATTCGAAAGTGTTTTCTCTATAGTTTGTCGAGCCGGGCTTTTGATACTTTTATTAAAAAATGTATAAGCATAATTAAAGTGTGGCATTTATGAATTTGTGACGTAAAACGCGTACTTTTTTTAAAATGCCGTAAATTGTAAAATGAAATGAAAATCCGGCTCGATAGACTACAACTACAACTTTATTTTACAGGATTTTTTTTTAACTTATTACAGATCCAGCAACATTTCAAAGAGAAATGATGTTGACCGTGGAGCAATTTTTTTTATTTTACTTTGGGTTGTGTGATTTTTTATGTACTAAGTTTTGTAAAGAAAAATTAAAATAAATTTTTTTATAAAGGTTAAGTACTAATAAACAATGTCTAAAATGTTTTTTATATTTCTATTGTTATTCCTTCTAAAAACAGTTTTTCATTTAGCGCTGTTTTGGCGCTGCTGGACGTATTTGAACATTTGTTTGAAATAAAAGAAGAAAATATAAAAATATACTGGTTTTTAATTTGTAGTCTGTGCGCCATACTGATATTTGGCAGAAGCACATAATTGTTATATACAGTAATTATCACCTACTCAAATGCCTTATTCTGAGATAAGCCTGGGCTAAGTACCCCATTGAGGAGAAATCCAGGAGAGTCCCCGAAAAAATTGGGTTCGTATTCAAAAGAGAAAATGATACTAATGAAAAGGTCTCACTCGTTCTATTACAAAAATATAGAGTCAATATCTCAAAGAGATTCATATTATAGCTTTTTCTACGATGGGTCGCCCTTCGGCTAGCAATGGCCAACCAACAGCATTAAGAAGCACACCGCAATTAGGAGGAGGAGCTCGGCCAAACACCTAACAGAAGTGGCGCGTTATTTACCTTCTTTATTTATTTATGCCTTCAATTTAATTTATAATTGGAAAAAACTAAGTATTGAAAAAGGGCATCTGAAGCCCTTTCAGCGTTTTATACAATACCAGATTACTGGCTGCTTCCTAGCCATGTGCACTTACAACAGTTCGACACATTTGCATACAATTTTCAAACTTCTTCGGAATTAAAAAAAAATGGGTGCGCCGTTCTGTAGACCATTAAATTTTGGTATAATTAAGTGGAATTTAAAGTAGCTGAAAATTATAGCTGATTTTTCTGAATATTAATCTCTGAAGGTGTTGCTCATTTTCTCCATATAAGCAATGCAGAACGTCCCTTTCGGTCGAAATTTTACAAATCTTTTACAATGTTTGAAACTTTGATTTTATGATATTTGTTGTAAAATGAACTGTGTTTGTATAAATAATTAATGTATAGTAAAACATATTTAATGCAAATTAAAAAAATATAAAGGACAAGCAGTACAACCGTAAAAATATGGCGTTGCTAATTGAGTGCACGCCTCCGTATATGTATCGGGTGTTGACAAAATGTGTTCTGTGTTTCTGCTTAGTAAGGTTTGGCAAGTCATTGGCAAAATTGTGGAAATTTACTTTGAAAATAAAAAATCTCTTCGCGAAGCTCATCAAATTTGACTGATCCCATGGGCCATATACCTTATAGCCGAGGTGGATATAAAATAAAATAAAATATATATAAAATAATATAATATAAATATAATAATAAATATAAAATAAAACAAAAAATAAATGTCATCAAATTATCCACCAGATTGTAATAAAGAAAACCACATTCCAACAATGTTTCTGTTTGTATATAAAATTTTAAGTTCTTAAGCTCATAAACAAACACCCGATACATGAATAGACACACAAGCATTATTGTCATATGGACGCAATGCAACGGTCGGCGTCTGCAACTATCTTCGTACACTACAACCGACACCGTTGACACCAATTCTGGAATTTGTCATGGCTTTTACACATCTTTGCCTCGTTCAAGCACATTTTAAGCGAAAATCTTAAGAGTTATAGCACTGGATCAGCCGCCGAACTCAGACTTTTTTCCGTTACCAAGAACTTTTTATTTCGACTGAAGCTGAAAAGACTTTGGAAGAGGGATAGTGATTGCGAGCCTATTGAAGCCGAGAAAAATTCCCTAATGTGCAGATTTATCAAAAAAAATCTAAATGATCAGAGAAAAGAAAATTATCAAAAAAGAGAAAACTGTAAAATATAAAACGGAATATATCTGTTTTAGCTAAGAATACAGTTCTAAAACTCTCTTGAGTCCAACTATTTATTTTTAAAGAAATGTGCACGAATGGTGAATTAATTTCGGAAACCCAAAGATACAGGTGTGTTAAAGTAGTATAAATATCTAGTATATACGCAATATTTTTCTGATATACAGTAGCCGTTGTACTGTCGTTATGTTCTAATAATTCGAGCTGCTCTGGCGTTTGTTTCTTTTACCGGCAGATGAAATTTGTGAAAAGTGAAAAATTTGAAAATATATGTGACCAGCCTGGCGTGACGATTGCAATGAGTTGGAAGATTTTTGGAATACGAATAAATATTAATTTTCTACTACTTCTATAGAAATTCGGTTTAGCATAATTTACCAAAAATATTGAAAAAAAGTGGCTATGGCCAGCTAACTTTGTTTGACTACACTACAAATTTTACATATTTGAACTCCACACATAAAAAAATATATGTAATATATAAAAAAAAGAAAATAATAATAAAACAAATTAAATAACAAGTCTAAGAATTTTTTCTCTTACAATCTAAGAACAGCAACATTTTGGAACAGAAAAGATCTTTTTGAGTTATTCTCGTATACTTTCATATAGGTTAAGTGCATACATTTGTGCTGAGCTCCTCGTAATCCGCCTGGAGTACTCATCAATAAACTCATATCGAGAGCCCAACTTTCTGCCTCTCTCTGCGTCATACAATTTATTATTGCCCACATTTGCATACATATGTACATCTACATATGTATATACATTTGCGAGCATTTGCTCAGACCAATATCGAACTGCATTCATTTCTAGCCATTTATCAAACTGGATCTACGCATTATTTTGCATTCGCCCATTTATTTACGTCGCCATAAATTAAGTCCTAAGTCACACACTTTTTGTTTAAACACAAATTCACACAATTATGCACATATTTACATATGTATGAATGTATGCATGAATGTGCACACACACACGCATGTTTAAAGAGGCCACTATCTACAATAAAGAAAAATTAGTTGTTGCACTTACCTTGCGAGCAATCCGGTCCGGTCCAATGACGTTCACACACACACTGACCCGTTTCCAGATCGTACGTGCCATGCTCGGAGCAACCGGGCAGACACTGATACACTTGCTGATCGATGGTGCCGCAGTCCTCGCCTTGCCAGCCGGCCTTACAATAGCACTGCCCGGCCACGCAAGTGCCGTGACCGGAGCACAAGGGATCAAGGCAATCATCTGTATGCCAACGGAATCGCGAATGCGCATACCCACATATGTACGCGCGAGTGTGTGGATGAATGCGTGTGCGGGTATCAGCGGTGGGGAGTTGTTAGACGAACGGGTTAGCGGTACATTAGCAACAAAGAGGCGTGGCGCACATGTAAGGGAAAAATATGGAGCAGAAGGAAAGGAAAAACGATTAGCATGTTAGACACGTAGAAAAGTGGTCATTAAAACAGAATTCGAGTTGCGTTCTAATATCTGAGCATTTGCTCGTTTACTTGTTTGCTTGTTTGTCCGTTGGTCAGTTAGTTGGGAGGTTGAACGTTTCGCTCTTGGTGCAATTTCTAGTTGCTGTGCTGAATGCCATTGCCTTTAAGTTTTTGCTTGCTGAGCAGATACGTCTGCTCTGGTTGCAATAATTGGCAACACAAGGCAGCATTGCCGTTGCTGATTTTCCAAGGCTGCTTATCTAACCTTATGGCTACATTTTCGGAAGTCCAAGCAGTTTTCGGCTATGCATGCAAGTGTGGTTGGTGGCGCATCCTTTTTATTGATTATTTATTTGCTTTAGTTGTTGGGCGCTCTCTTACGGGTAGCGGGTCATGGACCGTAGGGGAGCAGTTCATAGCTGCAGTGTTGCAAGACCATTTGGAATTTATATTGCATTTTATTGGCGTCATTGCGAAAATACTTTTGCGGGCCAGCAGATTTCTGATTTCTCTTTTCATTTGCAAAAATAAACATTTCTAGTTTTGAAAACGAAAACTTTACCGTTGCAATAACTGCTTTCCACTCGTGTATTGGTTTATTATTGTGGAAAAGATACAAAAATGTATAAAAGCAATCAAGTCCGAAATGTGAGTGAATGCAATTTTAGAAGAAGCGAGGGACCAAAACTTCATACGGGTGTTGCACATAAATGAGGAAGAAGAAATATTGTTCGGAGTGATAAACGCATATAAACACATTTATAATTTGAAAGTAACTAAATGCCATCGCTAGTGCGATTCCAGTGCTAATTTTTATGACGGAGCACAGAAGGCGCCACTTGTCGGTGATGATGCCGCCCATAATGCGAAAAAGACGCAGCTCACTAAAAACCAAAAAAATATGAGGCAGTCGCATGTGTGGCACAAGCACTTGCGGCAGCTTCTTCTTAAAAAAGCAATAATAAATTTAAAAACCCAATCAAGTGGAGCAGCCAGAGACGAAAAACTGTCAACTCGTACTGGCATTTGCAAGCAAAGAGGTTTGTCCTGCAGGGTACATTTGAGTGGTTGAAACATTTATGCACATTTGATTCACAGCTGTTATTTATTATGTGAATCAATCCATGGCAGATAGTGCAGGTTTCGAACTCCGATCTCGAGATAGCAACCTCCGAACGCATTTCTCCATGAAAAAGCTTCTCTGTCGTTCGGAAGAAACTGTAGGTGGCTCTATTTTGCGGAACAACATCAGGGTTCACTCCACAAATTGGGTTCTGCATAGCTCGTCTTTTGACATCTAAGACCCTAAGAGATTCAGTTAAAAAGTTATGCACTCTCTTCTAGGGGCAGTTATACACGAGTACACTTGCAGTTGCATAAATGTGTTGCACGCCAGAGTGACCATAATAAACGTTTTAAAATTTTCTTCGTAGTCAGCAGCAGCCACCAGTCAACCTTTACTTGAGTGAAATTGTTTTTGTTGTTTTTATTGGTGCTGAATTGAAGCTCTGCATGCCATATCGAGCAAGGTTGGATTCCGCCATTGCAGTCAGCACCCGCTAGCCAAGTCAGTCGCCGTCGCCAGTCGTACGTACGACACTCAGTCGGCGAATGTGAGTTTGGTTGTGTTGGGTTACTGTCCGTTTGTTTGCTGATTGCTTGTTTACTTGTCTGTCTGTTTGCTTTTGGCAACTTGGAAATTTCAGCCAACAAAGCAGACACCCCCGCTCACAAATGCAAACACACACAAAAACACAAAGAAAACTGCACACACCTGGTGGCTCAGTTTTTTGTCTGTGGTGATTGTGTGTGTATGTGAATGGGCGCGTGTGTGTCTGCATATGAGTGGCGTGGCGCTATAGAGGCGTAGGTTCTGTGGTGGGTTAACTTACGTTGATCGCAGAATGGCCCCTTCCAGCCCCGTTCGCAGTGGCATTCGCCTTCTATGCAACGTCCGTGGTTCGAGCAGTTCGGTACCTCGCACTCGCCGATGGGTATGTCACACTCGGATCCTTTCCATCCCTCCTCGCAGTGGCAAATACCACCTCCATAATGACCATGAGCGGAGCAGAGCACTGGGCATACACCTGGATGAAAGGAATGGGAAATGAGAAAATATTTTAGTTTGGTTTTCTTTCAGTTTTCCTTCTGCTACTGTTTACTTTTATTCCACTTTTCCTAACACTAGACTTTTTTGGTCTTCTTTTATACTTCTTCGTTGTGTTTACTTAAAATTTGAACCCTTTCGCCTCCAAAAAACAAAAAAGCCGAATGTAGTGAAACAAATTTAACAGGCTTCTATTTTCTCATTTCGTGTAAGCAAATTGATGTTTTATCAAAACTAAACGGGCGAGGCAGCAGGTAACAGAATAAAACCTTACTGCATTTAGTCTTCGAATTTAAGAAAAAACCTACATATAAAAATTACATAAAACTAAAAATATGAGAAAGTAAATTAACAGATCCAATGTGTCCCTAATGGTGCTACTTAACAGGAGAACATCTCCGCATGGCTTAGAACAAATATATAATACCAAAAAAGTATGTAAAGTTATTATAAAATTATTTGGACCTAAGTAGCAAAAAATTAGTTGTTACAATTTTCTTCTAAATTGTTTGATATATTTTTTTCTTATTAAGGATTTGTTGGCTGTGAAGGACGCTACTTATTTTGGCTGGAAATAGAATTTTAAGTTTTCCAAAATCCTAAATTGATTGATGGCAGGAGATACTGCAGGGAATTTATGCTTTTTACTTCTAATAAAGCTTTTCGGGTACTCACTTTTCGAGCAATCCGTGCCCTGGTAGCCATCGATGCAGTCACACTTGCCAAGGTAGCAGCTGCCACGTCCCGAGCAGTCGTTAGGGCAGGTTGTGCTAACTCCCTCCGCCTCCTCGACCACCAGCGTCACCGAGTGCGCAACCAATTCGTCATTGTAAACGGAGATGAACCACAAACCCGTGTCCAGGTACTGCAGCAGAGATACATTCACCATCATTGTGTCCAGGTCCAGCGCTGGCAACCCACCCATGCCATCGGCCATGCCGCCAGCGCCCGCTACGCCCATGGCTGAGCGCTTGAATAACCTGTGTTGGGCTGTCATAAGTCGTTGCGCATAATGCTTGGCTGTATCCAGTGGCGTCTCGATATCGTATTGGCCATCATCGTAGTCATCACTTTCTGCCGCAGCCATTGAATCGTCATCTGCCTCATCCAGCGAATCGTCTACATAAAATCCGGGTAAGCGGCGCACTCCAACATTCGATTCTTGTGATGTGCGTTGCAGCTTATTGTCATCGTCCTCGCCTCCAGCATCAGCACTGTCATCCCGCCATTCCATATCAGTGTCGAAATCCTTGAAGCTCTGGCCACTTTCGTTACGCCATTGCGCGGCGCGTTTGTGCCGCAAGTGACTGTCCAGCCGTCCACCTTTGATGAACTCAACAAAATCGTGTTGCGTCACTGAGGGTGCCACATTGCGGCGCGAATAGACCGCAAAACTAGCGCCCCACGGCAGCGTGAAATTGAAACGAATGAAGGCTGGGTGCTTATTGCGAAATTCGAGGTTCCAGAATTGGTATGGTGGTATGTTGGCGTGGTAGAATTCATTGAAGTCCTTCAGCTCCACCACCTGCGGCCACTTCAGCTGCTGCTGTTGATGTTGAGCCGATTGCTGTTGCTGCTGTGCCGTGTACGATTGATCCTGGAGATGAGAGGTGGCATCTTGCGGAACACCAGCCAGTGTTTGTTGGTGGTTGATAGTGTGCGGTTGCTGTTGCTGCAGGAGCAATTGCTGCTGCTGTTGGAGCTGCAGCGACGGCGCCGAGTTCTGCATGCCGCCGTAACCGGTGCTGGTGCCACTATGGTCCGATGTGCTCGTTTGTATCGATTCCTCTGTGGGATAGGCGGTCGGTAACTGCCCGCCACTGCCACTGCTTCCACTCGCTTTCATATTGCCGTGCAAGTCGTGTGGTTGCGACTTGACATCTTGGACTAGGATGCAATTTGTGGAGTCCATGTTGGGCTTCATCGAACTGACAGCTGCAATGAGAAGAAAAAAAGAACGAGAATTGTTTGAAAAGCTGTTGAGGAATTTATACAAATTTTTTTAAAAGTATGCATTTATGTCTGAATAAGTGCCTGCAGATTAGAGCCAATGGAGCATTAACTTGGCTGACAACAACTGCTTCTATTCGATCTCTCTTTGCATACTCACTCGCATAATAATCACCAAACCCTGTCTGTAGTACATTTGCATTGGTGTTTTTGTGTGCACACCCGTAGATGACGCATTGCAGTCGCAGCCAATTGCAGACCTCTAAATCACATGCGCCGAAAAGTATGCAATGCATAAAAGCGCCGAAACAGCACAAAACCAAGTCTGCGACCGAACAAGCCCATAAATGGTCACAGACGAGTGCGCACCTACACACACACACATGGATTTCTGAATGCGCATGCATGTGTATCAGGTAGGAATGCGGAACAGCCCATAATGTACACGGCTTGCATCCAGGAGTCGATTGCCAGAAATGCAAAATCGCATAGATGTACGCTGCCGCACATCGAAAGTGTGAAATTCGTGATCGCAAGAAAAATGAGCGCAACTTTGCTAATAAAATATAAGCCAAATGCTGTTGCAGCGGTTTTTTCTAAGAGTCATTTTGTTTTACTTTCCCTTTGATGCCCGGCTACCCGTTTGCCCGAAAGTTGTAGCAACGGTTATTGGTTGGCCACAAAGTGCTGAAGTGTCTTTGGCTTCTAACGGATTTATGGGAGCGCACGTATCGCTAAAAAAAGCAATCGAAACCCTTGAAGCTCGGCATTGTGAGCGGCGAGAGGGTGACACAACTGAAATAGTAGGGCTGACGGGTGTTTTAAAGAAAATCGATTACTTAAGCATAAATTATTGTTTAGTGGTTCTAAAGTTGCAGCCTTCTGGACAAACCAGTGGTCCGCTGCCCTCGTTTTTCTTGCATTTGAATTTATTGCGAAATGGGCACGCTCGGCATCGGCGGCATTTGTGGCGGCGCATATGGGCACTTACATTCTCCATCCACGTGCAAGGCAACGTCGCTCGTAAATCAAAAAAATTCTCCATTTGAATTTCTTCTTCTCTTTTTTCTTGTCTTCTTTAGCGTCGATAATTCGTTTCTTCTCTCAATTTCGCCTGGCAAACCGTATGGTGGCCTGTTCTGGTTGTTTGACTGAACATTAATGCGCGCTATTCAAATTTCGATTCTACGATTTATTGAAAGTTATTTCGTAATTTATGTACTAAAGATCTTCTTTTGAAAGCTCTAAATTTGAGAAGCACTAAACTTTTCCCACATCGCACGCCATTCAATTATTTCCCAATTGGCTTGGATTTAAGAGTGCAATTGTTGTTGTGTGCGTCTGCCTGTGAGCAAATTTAAATGGGATACCAAACGTGTATCTGCTAGCGTGCGTGTGTGCCTCTGCGCCACTGCCACAGTTTCTTTGTTTACTTTGGATTGGTGAAAATAAATATTTCACTTCGACAGCTCAAGGGCTTGGAAAATATTTTCGAACAACGGCAACAACAAATATTATGCATCAATGCATTTGAATATTTTCAAACGGAAGCGACAACGAAAGTGAAAACAAATCGGCTGCCGTTTTTGATATCAAACGTCTGTGAGAAGGTACATCGATAGCTGAAAAGGCCTGCGAATTGTTTTAGAATTTCACATTTCCTTCCCACCCGCCCAACAACCGCTTGTAGCTTATCTTATCTGCTGAGCTAAGTGTGACACAGTTGGCTGTTCGAGTGGCGCTAAGTCCTGATGATTGAAAAATGGTTATTTAATGACATCTCGGCACTCAGTGACTGTAAAGCAGCGCACAGTTTTCACTTTCAAGTCGCTACTCAACAACTCAACAAAATCAACGTGAATTAAGAACACCAACACACACAAACACGTTGGCCTGAAGCATTGCTTACTCGAAAAGTATGTTGACTTACTTCGACTTCTGTGCTATAAATACACACATACACATACACGCCTTTAATGGCCGACATCAATTATTTGGACATCCATTCTCGTAACTTGTGCTCCTAACTTTCACTAATCAAAGCCAAATGGCGAAAAGTCTCATTGCGACAGAAAGGTCCTCTTATTGGGGCCAAGTCAATATTAAATACATTACGCATCAGCCAAGAGTGGTTCGCTTTCTCAAGTCAGCCCTTCAGCTCGCCAGAGCCGTATGCGTGTAAGCACTTTGCAACTGACCGCTTCGCTTTCATATTCAATAGAATTGAACACTTGAATCCTAATTAGTAGAGTCCTACATGAACGGGCCATGCGTAGAGACACTCGTGCACACATAAATACATTGAAATGGTTTGGAGCGCTCAAGGGGCAACGTCTGCAGTAATTACGCACACATACCATTACGAGAGCCGCTTGTGTGCGTGTTTACATGCAGAACTAATGGACTCAGCTATCGATAGCACATATTAATGAGGCCTTGAGGAGCTGCACATACTTTTCCAATTCTATTGAATACCACTTCTGCCATTCACATCGAGCACATCGCACCAGCGTCTTATTCAGCCGCTTGTAAAATTCGTCATACCTCACTTGGCCCCCTTCTAGGAACGAAAAAGTCAATTTATGTTAGCTCGTCGGCCGATGGCACAATACCGCCACACTCTTCGGGGAGGACTATACGTCCTCTCCTAAATGTCAGGCAACCCCTTCAACCCCTTCCTGCCGCCTCCTAGAAATTAGAAAAAGGAGAGATAAATAAATAATGACACCACCGAAAAGGAGTGTCATTACGCACTTAAAGTGCCACAGCGTGGAGCCTTGCTCACTTGGCTTGCTTGCTGCACATTCACATGCACACCCACAGGGGGTAGTTTTGTGTTGATTGTGTGGCAAATTAAATAAGCGACGCCTGTAAACAAAACCCAATACTAACCACTAAATATAATCAATTTTAATTGACAGCCAACAACAATGCCAATATAACGATTACAATACCAGCGAAAGTACGTAAATCGATATGATAGCAACGCACACACAAACATATAGCACCACAAAGCACACACAAATACTCTCAAATGGATACTTAGCTACAAACACAGATACAAGACTCCATACACATGCGAGTTAATATCTTTTCTTTGCCATCTGTGCATTAATGGCATTTGGCGGTTGTACGAGCAGCGGCGTTTGAGACGACAAAGTAAGTATTTATGTATATATTGGGGTGCAGGAAGTGAATTAGCAGCGGCGTGCCATGCCGTGGGAGTAGGCGAAACATCCTAACTGGAGTGCATTTCACATCCACCAAGCAAAGCAAGAAAGGCGCAACTCTCCTTCTGCGTGCCTCTGCTGGCACTAAGCAGTTTCTACTTTACTTGAAAGCTTGTTAGCTTAATGGTTCCATGCTTTTAATTTCTTAACGATTGGTATACAATTTCATGGCCCACAGTTGGGACTGGTCGATTGACCTATTTTTCTATGTCTCTATTTATTCTCATGCCAAAGCCTTCATTTCTCAAAGTAAAAACCAGAAGGTGGCCGCATTTTGATAAATTAACGACACTTCACAAACAAAACAAAATAAAGAAACATAAAAATTGCTTCGTTGCCCATTAAGAGGCATTTTGCGCTAGTAAATATCAGTGAAAATCGAAGAGCTGAAATATTCATTCAACTGAAAGGGTAAACTTTCATGCACACGAAAAAACTCGAAGTTTAATTTGTAACTTGGCTGAGTTGCGTCCACAGGGTGCCGTGCAGCGCAGCGGCATTGCCACGTTGAATGGCTGAACATATTAGGAGTGAAATTAAATGACAACCGCTCATTAATTTACTGTTGTTAATTTCGAATACCGAAATATTGATCGCGTTCTTAACCAAACACACAAACTAGCCCTGAATATCCTGATAATATGCGCCCGCCAGCATTTTTGTGGGAATTGGGAAGAGCGACACTGGAACAGCTAAAATGTCAAGAGTTTGTTTAGTGCGCGCATTTTTAGAATATTTTCCCATTGAACGCTGAATTTTCCCTGCTCTACTGGGGCCGAGCTAAAATTGTATAAAAGTTTATGGAAATCAATTAATTCGAGTAATTTAGACGTTCTGAAATAACGCAACTAGAAACTCACCTCTGGAAATACTGAAAATACATACAAATGCGTTCATGGGGCCCGGCGAGCGCTGGCGCTGGCGTTGATGATTGTTAAATTTTGCCTACTGTGAACAGCATCCACTTCTGTGTCTAGTTGCAAGTGAAATTTCGATGCCGACACTATTTATGGGCCATATTAGGCGTTCTTAGGAGCTACAGTGACTCCTTTTCTTAATTTAGGAAATGGTAAAATACTTTTTTACACGCTTTGCGACTTCGAGATAATCAAATAGATGTCTTTGGGAAGCCATTCGACGTAATGGAGTAATTCTATAAGGCGACTTAAAGATGGCCTAATAGTAAATAAAAGCAAGTTTTACAATTTTACGTCCAGTGAAACCTGTGTTGTGTTACAGCGTTCCAAAATAAAAGTAGAAAAGAAAAAAAAAAAAAAAAAAACGATTCATTATTAATACCTCTGAGCATGCGACCTAATTGCGGAGAACCTTCAGATATCCATGTGGAAGGTTACGCAAAAACAGTTTGCGCTGCAGCAGCAAGTTCAGTTTTTGGTCTGCCAGTTCTTTTTCTATGCTCAACAGAACAGTTTCTTGAAATTTGTTCACCAACCTTTGAACTGTCCACTCATTCAAATGATTATTTCTACCACAAAAATCACGAGTTTTTCGATAAGTGGTTCTTAAAGATCGATCATTTTCATACCTATTTTTAATAATTTCAACGAGTGCTTCGTACAAAATAGTATGTCTGTCTACTTGATAAAGGTCAAAGATGATGTAAAAAAGGTATCATCTAGAAATTATTCACTGCTGATATCTTACAAATTTGCTTTACAGCTCATCTTGAGCGTTTGGAGGCCTTTTCAACACATTCAATTAACGACTTACTTAAGACACCAAAATGCTATGAAACCTATTTTATCTCTGTGTTACTGTGTGTCTGTGTTGCACCTTCACCTGTTTGATAAAAATACTTTTTTAGACTTAGCACATTCTTCCTGTCCAGCTCTTGATTGATGGGTTTTAATGCCAATTATAGATGTAGCTTAGGAAACAATCTATGAGTTAGCATGGAATGTCAAATTAATCTTTGAAGCATGCATTTCTTCTCATCTTATCTGTCTAATATTGATCTTAAAGCAAAACCTGCTAAAGCGAAATATATTGTTTTGTCAATAGCCCCCAAAAATTCTCGAAAATCCACAGAGCGATGGATTTAACAATTTTTTCTCATGTATGGAGAAATCGATATAATCATAAAAAATTCTATGTATATCCCAACGGTATAAAATCTGCGCTTATAGTTTTTCGCCATCGTATAAAGATTTATTTGTGAATGATCCCAAACATTAAATTTCTATATCATGGGCAAATGGGTATCAAATAAAAGGAGAATGTCAAAAGAACTAAAAAGATTTTTATATTTATAAATTTATGAAAAATGTTTTTTGATTTATTCGTCCTTGATTGTCTTAGGTATTTACTACAAAAAAATTGTGATAAGTACCATTATGGACCGTTGCTGCAATCAATAGTTAACTTGAAATAAATGTTAACCAACCACTTTTCCTTTCGTAATGGTTACCAAATATCTAAGCACACATTTTTCTATAATTGTTGGTAATATTTTATTTTCGAACTCTCATGGCAACTTTCGTTCATTCAGTTGGGGACAGCTTGAGATCAAAACTCATTAGCCTTTAGGAAACTAAGGAAGATTTACGATTTTTTTTTTCACAATATTAACTTAATATATACGAGTATATATCTATTAAGATCCTTCAAAAAAGTGTCTATATGACCTCGTTCCGGGTCCGGAATAGATTACATGCCCTAATCAGATACTTCCTACTCATATTGGCCATAGCGGTATTAAGGTTGCAATTCAGGGAAGAAACTACCACGCCCTCATACTCATAACCTAAAATAGGCCCAATAATTAGTAGGAGTTTGACGGTATGTGGTAATATTTAGTAATTTTCGGCCATCCGGTTTTGTATCAGAACCGCTTTATGGGGAGGAGCAGAGTCTTTCTGAAGATACATGGGCTGTTACCGCGTACACTATCAACCCGAGGTTTCACTAATGTCTCTAGAACCTCGATATATGCAACAGAATTCCCTTGGAGTCCTTGAGTAAAGAAGTGTGGTGGAATGGCATGGCCTTTGTTGCACACAACACTTCAAACCATAACAACAGGAACCTCTGTATGATTGGAACATACCATCTGTCATTTCTGCAGTTGGTCTTTTGGTCTCGGTCAAAATTTTGTTTCTCAGAAAAAAATCATAAAACCTCAGGCGCGTCGGGGTGTCTAATTTTGTTTAGAAGATGTTTTGATCGCATAACTCGCTGTTCTCGGGTTTGCTCCGACATGCAACAGATTCTGCATCGCCGCCTGATGCTTCCAATTCAAGACGAAACTTACGAACGAATGAACGGGCGCACTTAAGAAATTAGAGATTTCTAAATCGGCCATTAAGCGCAGAAAATTTATTCAATGACTCTTGTAAATATAAATGCTTTATAGCTGCAGTGTTCTACTAGGTTGCACAAAATATTGGAGCGACTATTAAACCAATGTCAGCCACTAACTCCGGCATAGATTACATTTCACCTTGCCAATCATCGCTATTTGTTTTTGGCTAAAAAATCTCCGATAGAAATTGAAAAATGTTAAAAACTTTGGAGCTTCGGAAACATTTTACCAACTAAAGAGTATTATTTACTGTCACTTGTTTTATTTTTCCCACTTTCCGTCGATCATCCCTACTTTTTTCTCTCCCATATATTAAATTTCCTCATTGTCGAAATATGGCCAATTGTGTCGGATATTATGAAATGAGTTAATTAAATACGAGTATACATCAAGAGTGGCTTAAAAAACAGGTTTTCCAAAATACGAATGAGAGTAAAATAACTCGGTGCATCTGATCTCATTGCGTGCAAACGAAACAAATTCCAGCAGGGTAGTGAAATGTTTTTTAGTGTATTCACATGTTCACACATACACATATACGTATATAGTTATTTAAAATAAATAATTCAACTAATTGAGAATGCAACGCAAGAGCCCTTTATTAGTTTATTAACACTATTATTTATTGATATGTCGCACTACGTATTTTGACGCCCAAAAGTTGGCGCAAAAGTGTGAAAGTGATGGCAGAAATTTTTAAGCACGAATTGCATACGCACATAGGCACAAAGGCTTGTGCGAACACATACATACATACATATAATAACACACAATAACTGGTTATTATATTGCAATTTATTGTTAATTGATCGATTTTTGCTTCGCCCTCCAATGGAATATCAGTAAAGGATGATTGGCCACATAATCTGCAACCACATAAATATGCAGCTAAAAATACTCCAATAACGGGTGCTCTATTATTATCGCTTATTTTGAAGTTAACTTATTTTTAATATGCTGGTCGTACCAAACATTTGTGCGACATTTATTGTGTGGGAATACTGAGGACGGACGTATAGTTCACAAAAATTATTAAAACTTTGCGGAGATGCAAGAAACTTGTATTCCATTTTTAGGCCAGTTGATATAGAATTTTTACCCGTCAATGCCCAATAAATCGTATAGCAACAACAAAGGGAAATTGATAATCTTCTACATCGAAATCTGACATGGGCAGCTGAAAATTCAAGATTCACCCATTTACATATATCGCGGTTTGGTATCTTCACTTTTGGTCCAAGGAATACTTTTAAGTAATATGAACAATATAAAAATAAATGTTTCCTCACTCAAACCCCTTTTTATTTAAGTCAAAATTGAATTACAATTTAAGTTCCAGTGAGAATATGAAAACTCCTCTCGTTATTTTTTTTTCTGTTTCTCACATGTTGCGGAATCTATTATTTAAGTTAGAATTTTCATTCATTTGTCATATTATCAGTACTAATTTGATTAAAGTTTGAAAAGATGTCATGTGTAAGAACTCCCAATAAAGTCCACTACTTAAAGTCTACATTTTAAATATTTGTGACAGTTCAATAGGCATAAATGTTATAAGTCTACGTGGGACGTTGGTTTGACGCCCGATAATTTGGATGGTTAGCAAGCCGGTGTACCAACAGCACTCCAAGACTACGATGAATTATATCATTGCAGACAAACCAAGGCACAACATTTCTGACTGGAACCTCTGCATATTGTCAAGATTTGGGTTTGAAGCCGAGCCCAAGAGTTGCACTCCGTATGTCCACATTGGCTTCAGTATTGCTTTACATATGAGCAGCTTATTGTCCTGCAAGTATCAAATAAAGGGAACGAAGTCTTAGTCCAAGCTGCTTCGCTTTGAAAATATATCGGACCGCCCCACAAGATGTCGATCAAAATGCATGCCTGGTTATTTAGCGTAGTCCGTTTGGGTATCTCGCTGCTGATAATATGCACTGGTGCCAACTAATATTGCGGAGCGTGAAAGTTATCTGCGCTGAAGGCGCAAAGGCTTTTATACGCCATTTATTCAGCCATGTGCTAAGGCTATCAAGGTTTTGCTGTAGTTAATTGTAAGCAGTACAAGCGTGGTTTAGAAACAACTATTCTATAGTTTTTGCAACGCATTCAGCTGCCGCGGTCGCCAATGTAATATCATACATATTGGGAGCATAAATAACCAATGAAGAAGATTAATTTTTAGGTTGTATAGCAAGCCCTCGTGCCATGCCTTGTCAAATGCTCGTGCTATGTCTAGGAGGATGGCAACATAGTATTCTCTATTTTGCTTCGAATGCTTCTCTGGCAAAATTATATACAGAGTTGACGTGCTCGTTAGTGGAGTGATGTTTCCTGAATTGGTGCGTGGTGAGTTAGAAAATGCAAATAAAATATCGGAGGTAGCATTGCCTTGCAGTCATTCATTCTCTTCACTAAGTTTGAGTTACTGAGCTTCTCGGCTATTCACTTATCCTCCAGTGCCGTACGAATCCTGCTAAATTATGCTATTTTTCCTGAATATGCAGTTTAAAATTTATTTCGTTGCATGCATTACGCTATCGTAACAACAACAAAGTACTATTATTATTATTATTGTTATTGCACTTGCAAAAGAGATTTCATTTTTAGACGCGCGGAAAGTGTTGCAGAACCACTCTATCTCGGGAATATCCTTTTATGTTCTCTACATGTTTGCGGAGCTCACAATCATTTTCGAAACATTTGCTTTTATTGGCACTTGGTCGATCATCACCCCTCAGCTCTTCATCCTGCTCGTACTGCTTTTCCATTTCGAAAATCAATTTAAGCGATTCCACAGACGATAGCTACAGCTCTTGCTAATATCCTTCCATTTACATACAGTGTCCTTAAGCACTCTTTGCTAATGTTAGCACCCACTCTGCCTATTTAACCTTTGCATTAATGCGATCGAAAGTAGGGTAAAATAAAATTTTATGTTTTGTTTGTCATTTTTATGATTATTTTTATAGGACAGATTCACACTCGATTGAGACGGTGTTTAACGCTCAGCACCTTTTGCGCCCTTTTTCCGTGCGCCATCGCTTTCATATGTGGTGAGTTCAAGGGGCAGAGGGTGGTACAGATTGTTATTCGTTACTTTGGCGCGTTGCATGTTGTCAGCTCACAACCGCAATTCTTTATTCCTCTGTCTCTTTACCAGTAAAAACGCCTCCATCGACGACTTGTACGGGCATTTCTAGTTGGCAGAAGGCAAAGGCGAAGGCGAAACCGAAAGCAAAACAAGTACTTCAAACATGAAATAAAAAGAAAACATGCAAACAAAGGTGTGGTATTGAGTAAAAAAAGCAGCACGCTCTAGGGTTGAAGGACCAAGTAACTATAATTACTTTCCTTCGGCACTTTTTCCCCTTTGTAACACTTAACGACTATAAAACTTTTGCCCTCTCCTCACCAGCTGGCACTCGGTTTTAGAGGAGTATGGATCAGAGGCTAAGCTCGGCGTCGGGTGTGAGAAAAAAGGCACTCAAAGGCGGTAAATAAACTAAAACGCTTGAACGCGCACAAACAAATATATGCTGTGGCGTGCTGGCAGCGGGTGGGCGACGGTGGCTAGTGCCGGGCATATGGAAAGTTTACAGGCATAGCTACTAATAGAGGAACTTTTAAGTTGCATGTTTTCATATGCCTTATTTGCTTGCCTGTGCCAAGGAAAACTGCAGGCGGATATGGGAGGGCTAAACAAAGCAAATATTGTGGAAAAGCAAATACAACAACGACAAAATAATAAAGTAACAAAGTAACCACAAAAAATGGTGTGTCTTCTAAATGTTAGAGTGTGTGCACATAAAAAAAACTCGCATTGTGTTTTCTGCACTCTACAATAACTCACACTGTCTCATCTTCTTATCTTTTTTCTTATCAAACTCTGCCGGAAGGTAGAAAGTGTCCTTCTCGTCCATTGTCTATCAGCGCTGTGTACTGTTCGGGTAAAGGGAATGAGAGGCGGAGCGAAGGCAAACACATTTCATGATACGCTGGTCCTGAAAGTTGTAGTTTATAGAAGAAATGTTTACTTATTGTTAGAATTATTTGCAAGGCACGTTTGAGGCTACACGAGAGGGGTGGCATATGTTTTGAGAGGAGCTACTTTATATTTCGCTTTAAATGGAGAGCGACTTCAGACATAAAATACAAATTTAATGAGAATTGAAAAGAGTTTAAATTTTTAAAGGACGGAGATATTTAAATCAAGGCAAGTAAACTGGAGGTAGGTGTGCTGAGTCCCAACATTATGGTCAATACGATGGTCGTTTGAAAAGTTCGTGCAAAGTCATAGAGAGTGCGGTACTGGCGCGTATCGAGGCTATGTGTAATTAGTAGTATCGGTTAGTATCGGTTAATTTTCTTGTGTGTGGCATTCATTTTAATGGAGGAAGTCGAGCGGTTTTCCAAAAAACAACGTTTTCATCAAACAACGCAACAATAAACGCCACTTGAGGAGTGCCAGGTGCACAATTTGCGGAAATAGTTGGCGGGAAAAAGATTTTATTCAAACGAAGAGGTGACTGCAAATTCTAGTATACGGAAGAGATCAACAAATTAGAACCGAGTTGGACGAAGTGAAAGAGACTAGGTAAAAAAAAGGTTTACCCCAATCAATTAAGGAGTTTTTATTTTTACGCGGACCCTTGTATGCGAAAGAGAACCCATTATTTGCTAGAAGCTGTTGTTATGATCAATTCACGTGGAAAGATCTTCTGTCATCATACTTGAATAGCTGAGGCAGCTGCTCATTAGTGGCCACCAGATCGCTATTGCTGCCCCAAGCCATTGGCTGAGAAGGTTGAAAGCCAGTCAATGCCTTGTTTTCCAGTGTTTTTGTGAATGTTGAGCCATTGAAGATTTCACAGTTCTTTAACGGTGGATGGGTGCACATTTTTCTGGTAAATTTAGTTACGAAATTTCGAACTGACTGCTGAATCAATCATAAACTCTAAAATTCTGGAACCCGATGCTACTGAATACTCGTGCTTCATCACCGTCTATTGGTTTCAGTCCATCACACAAAGCGCATTTAATAAATATATAGATTTTTATTAATATTTTTTGGCAATTTTTTTATAAAAGCGAGCACACAGGAATTCATAATGAGATACTGTCTGCATTTACATTTTTTTCAAAGAACATTCCTCTTGACGTACTTAAGCAGAGATGGCTGCGTGAAAACGAGAAATTTTGCCTTCAGCGTTTACTTTCCCTTAGGCCGCAATTTGTCTTTGTGCGACAGTTGAAGCTTCCGGTAGAAGCTTAAGAAAAGTCCTACATCATAATATCTGTTATTAGAATTAAATAATTTCTGCCGTAAGAAGCATGCGTCCTATGCTGCTCACCGTGCAACGTCGCCGTATAATTTAAGTTAAATGCTTTCTTGTTTAGACGAGCACGGTAAAGCTTGAAAACGCATGTGCACACTTACACACACACATACACATATTTATTTATATATAGAATAACTAAAAAGTTTACTCGTAGTAGTAGTAGTGGCTGAGCTCTGGAGCTGAATATTATTCGCGATTTCCACCCGTCCTGCGCCAAATGCCTAAGCGTGCCATGAACACTTCAGCCTCTATTCCGCAAGTTTCGCAAGAATCGGAGAATTTACGTAGTAATTCAGACGCTGTGTGGTCGAAGTTTTATCAGAAGTGGAAATATAATTATGTTAAATGTTTCTACTTATTACTCCAGCGCTCATTGCTGACAACTGCAGTTTCTTCACTTTGCGCCTTCGAGAGCGAAAACAAAAAGCTTCCAAAGTGCGTGGGAAAAAGGCTGTCGGTGTGTCTGAGTGACCGCAGTTAGTTTAAGGTACCAGAAAGTTTGCAAAACTGTAATTTGTTTGTTGTTGCTGGCAAGCGATGCTGGAAAAGGAAATGGAAAGTGGCAATAGACAGCTTGCATTCAAAATCTCCAAGTGGCAAATAAGGCGACGGAAATGACGCACCCACGCACACATAAATCGCCTCCATGATTTTGGAATTTTTGTGCAAGAGTAGAAAATAGTTGGCGTTTGCTGGGCGTTTTATAGTTTCCGGCCCCCTGTACCGGATTCGGTTCTTTGCCCAGGACGACATGGAGGTTCAGGATTGGGAATACTTAAACTTTAACCCGGCCAACTGTAGTTTCAAATACTTTCTTCTGCAGTCTCGCGCTTCTTCTTTCGCTCACTTTGTTTATGTTGCTTAAAATGTTTTGTTATTTAAGTCTTTTATTGCTTTTCGTTTAAAGTTTCGCGTATTTCGCTCATAAATTGCGTATACGACCCGACCCGTTGGCCTAGCAGGAAATGAAAAACGAGAGCACAACAACACCACGTATTAAGCACATTCCCGCGCCCAAAGCGGATATTTTACAGTTTCCTCTGACATTTTTATTGAAAACTACTTCAAAGCTACTAAACAACGTCATAAACTTTACTTAGGTTTGTGGATATTACGCGCGTTGGCACGGCAACTCATGCGAAGCCCACAAACAATGCAATATTTGCGACCAGTTTAGTCTGCTGTAGATTTTGTTATTATTATTGTTTCAGCCGCTGGCAGAAGTTTGCGCTCTAGCGGCACTGGCTGCGGCGCTCATGATGCCCTTGTGCCAAGATGCGGCTGGGAGCGGAAGCAGAAATGTTTCGCAAAGATTTAATTCTCGATGGCAAAGTTTGATGTGCGCAGTGAAATAAGAATAGAAGCACACTAGCGTGAAAACAGATGAACATTAAAACGTACGCCCATTTGAAGGCTTAAGTAGGAGCACATAAAATCGAGATAAGATCTGTTTTAATAATTCAAATAGAGCTGATCGGAGAATGCGTCTGAAAAAGGAAATGAAAAATAGGGTGGCCGAAACTCAGATCTTAAGATTTCCTTTTCAAGTTGTTAATAGAATTTATCTTAAACTTTTATGTGAAATGTGGCCTTTTTTTGAATTAAATTAATGAAATTTTAAGGATATACAATACTTCCCTATTACAAGTAAGAAATAGAAAGGTGGCTTACATACTTCTGAGCGAGGCTCACTCGACCACAGAGTGATACCCATAAATGAAATCATCAAAACGATTCACGGCCACTTTCAATATAACAGGAATCAGAAACAATGCAAATATTAGCACCTTAATCTGAGTTTCGAATCTGACATGGACTTGACAGCACCCACAGTTAAATATGAAATATTCTAATATCAATGAACTAAGGCTATGAGTTCACAATCCCCATTGAATTTTTGTGAAACCTGGTAGAAACGTGTGCTATTTTCACTGTTAATGACATTAACTACAGATTTTAACGTCACCCCTTCATTACTAAATCAATTTCCATTCACTTTTCCTTCGATGAATATTCTGGAGCACAAATCCACAACAAATCCACATTTTTGCTCATATATTGCAGATATATTTCACCCCAATAGCTTAACAAACCTAATACGAGGCATTACAGAAAAATCGAAGTGATGCAAAAAAT
The DNA here is from genome assembly GCF_028408465.1 of Anastrepha ludens. Lineage (NCBI taxonomy): Eukaryota > Metazoa > Arthropoda > Insecta > Diptera > Tephritidae > Anastrepha > Anastrepha ludens. The sequence goes on along the minus strand of NC_071499.1, from coordinate 1,454,797 downwards.
CCAACAGGATAAATGTAGGAGATGTAAGAGATGAGCGGAGACAGTTGAAAAAAAAATTACAATTAGCGCTTCTACAAAAGTGATGGCTCGAAGCGTAATGACCCCGTATTATAAATATAAGCCAGAAGGTATCATAGGCAAGAGAATTTACTGCCAATTACCAGTAACCACAGAGAAAGTACGTGACGCAAACCGACCCGACATAAGTTTTTTTTAGCAAAAAAGCTTTACTGGCTCATGGATATAGCAGTACCTTTGACTACAAATTTAACTACAATGTTTGCGCTTAAAATAAATAAATAATGGAACTTCACACAGAGATACCGAAACTGAATGAATGGGAACAGCTCCTTATTGTCCCATTTGTCATTTAATGCACAACCCAGGTACCAAAAACTGCAATGAAAAGTTTAGAAAAACTGTCTGCTAAGAAATACTAACGGTAATAATTCATAATAATAACAATAATAGAAAAAACTTTACAGTACATAGATATCAAATAGCTGTTAATACTGATTTCTTACTACAGAACGGTTCAGACCACTCCTACTGGGCCGCCCGTGGACATCGCAAGGAAAACTGCCGCTGCACGCGCCACAATCAGATTGAGGTATTCGGGCTCTAAATTAGACTTAAGCTACGACACTCTAGTCTTCTTAAAAACTTTGAGTACATCCTCATAGTCCTGGATTATTGTACAACCTCGCTAGTTCTGTGCGGTACCTTTTCCATATTCCCTCAACGCAGGATTGGGCGATGTGCAACATTTGGAGACAAGGCATGACAAACATATTTACAGATGGCTCGAATTTGGACGAAATAGTCGGTGGGAGAGTATTCTGCGAGGGAGATCCCTATCAAGCTTAAATTTATTCTTCCGGACCACTGTAGTGCTTTCCAAGCGGAGGTAGCCGCAATTAAGGAAGCAGTGGGCTCGTTGCTTACTTCTGTAATTACTGTAAAGGACGTAAATATCTATTCCGACGGTCCAGCGGCAACGAGTGCCTTGGGCTGTTTATTTGTGCATTTGAAATTAGTCGGGGAATGCCTGAGTTCTCTCTCAGTTGCATCCGAATACTCCGATATTATGAGCCTTGGGTCCTCGGTCACAGCGACATAGAGGGAAACTGCTGAGCTGATGAGCTGGCTAGAAAGGGAATACTGGAGATGGCTTCATCGCAAAATTGAGGATTGGGGTTCCCTTGAGAGCCTGTGGTTTGCTCCTGGAAAGATGGGCCTCGCGTCAACTCGGCAAGCGCTGGCCTAGAGCGCCAACATGCAAATTCGCGAGATCCTTCTGAAAATACCTCATACACCTTATTTAAAGCTAAAAGCATTTAAATATACTTAGATAATCCGTCCGATTGCAACACTCGAGCGCAAAACATCGAAAGTTTGGTGAAAAGCCCAACCATCGTAATTTTTAACAAACTTATTAAATTCCTTAAATCTAAAGAACTCCATCTGAGCCACAGGAACAGAATTCACCAGTAACTTTTCCAGGGAAGCTTCTTCAATCTCGAATATTCAACCTTTACTTTCCACAAAGAAGTGTATATGCCCCTCTCACAACCCAATCCTCAAACCTTCTCAAAAACTATCTCTCGGAAATCCGCATTCATTTTTATTTTGACCTATGCCACATAGCAAGTCAACCTTACGTTCAATATAAATCGTGTCACCCAATGATTATAGTTGTATGCATTGGCAATGTATCTACACAAAATGTTCGGCTTGGACAAAGCTTATTTGCGTACCTACCTTAACCCATACGAGTTTTTCGCCTTTGGTGAGCCCTAGTAAAATTGTCTGCTGAGAATTTCTGTGCCACAATTTAGCCCTCAGCTTTTTTTAATAACTTTCATAAAAAACATCTGCCAACATCAAGACGCACGCCACAAATAGGAGGAGGAGCTCGGCCAAACACCCAAAAGGGGTGTACGCGCCAATTATATTCCTCCTTTATTCCTATATAAAATACCCATATTGTTTGGACTAGCGGCAGAGTTGGTTATGGATACATCCACTTCAATAATTATTAGCGTTAGATCGTCCAGTGTTGGAAAATGTAAGTGAGAATACAAAAATAACAAAGTTGAACGAAATGTAATTTAGAAATTTCCTTTGCCTACTTACTTGCAGTTTTAATAAATGAAATCCAAAACTTAACAAAACTGGATAAAAGTTTATCGATTGCCACTTCAGGCCTATAAATTTAAAATTGCCTTCTGGGCCTTTCTTGCCAGGGAAAAATGTAATGTCAAACTATTCATAAATGGAAATGTATATGTAATTTGAGATACAACGCTCAGTTCACAGTTATGTAACAGCCAAACTGCATATGTAGGTACACATACATACATACATACATACATGCAAGTGTATCCACAAAAAGCGTCTCTTCTTCGGTATTCTGACAAGCAGTGCTAGTGGATGTCAGTCCGTTGCACAATGCAAGGACCAAGTTGAAGGAAATTTATGAAACATTTTCTTAATTGCACATCCCCGAATAAGTCACCCACAAGAACGGCGCCGAGGACTACGGCAACAAAGCACCAGCTAAATTAACAACCGAGAGAATAATTTATCGAAGAAATGCATTTCTCTGTGTCTGCCAACAAGGAAAGGCAAAGGCGGCAAACAGCACGGCACTTCAATGCAAGTCAAACACAAATACATGCATACCACATAGACTAAGGCAGATAGGCACATACACACAAGAGCAGGAGCTCATTTTCATTTAATAGACATTGCGCTCAGCGGCGTTCACTGCGCCTGGTGAGGCCATTTGCTCGTTTTGCGAATCAGAAGAATTCTGTAGTGACGTGCATACGAAAGTATTAAATTACTTACTATAATTGGCAGCAGGAGGACCTTTTAAAGTGTTCGAGTTCGCGAGTGTGTCTGTCAATTCGAGTTATACACGAAAGAAGACCAACGGAGTGGGTAAAAATTAAAGAATTTAGAATTTGTCTACTAATCCGACAACCTCGATGGCTTTAGGCGATTGTAATCAATATTATTTCTAGCTCACTTGGCAATTTGTAATAACTTAAGACCGATGAAGAAGCAAACGTACCAAAAGTGCAGCGGAACATGGAACCAAGAAAGGCTCAGAGGCCACAAAACTCGAAACGATTCTTAAAATAAAATCTGATAATGTTAGGCTGGAATGTACAGTAAATTTGTGCGGGAATTTTGTATGAAAATATTCTTGCAATTGGTAGCACTTTTACAAAAATTACGCCCGCAAATTTGCTTGAATATTTTTCGCAGTGTTCTCCAATGCCTACTCACTCGCTCAGCAACCGAAGCAGAGTTGGCCTGTTTGCTGCCTTCGTTGTCATTGACTGCAACACACAACCAAGTAATGTTTGCCATAATTTAAATGATTGGAAAATGTCTTGAGAAATTTGCAATTGCAAAAGTTGGTCCGTGTGCCAGCCAATCGTTGCACAAATCTACACACACACATACACACCCCACTAACACATATACGTGGTGGTTGTGTGCTGACATGATTGTGCATGTTGCAATGTTGTAATTGCGGTTTGCTCCTGCTCATACGAAACTTTAAATAATTGTCCTCCCTTCCCTTCCGCCTCCCCACTGCTGTTCCGTGTCGATACTCCCATTTCTTGATTTGCATTGTTGGTGTTCTGTTGTCTGGATCGGAATTAATTGCATTTGGTGAGCCCACAAGTAATGCCAGTTATTGGTATTAGAGCTACAGCAACAACAACAACAGTGGACGATGAATTATAGCAATCGATATGCTTAAGCCCATCTCCTCCGTTGGAAAGTGAACGGCAAGTGCCGAGTCGTACTTCCGGGATCTGTGCAGACAAACTTTAAATAACTTAACTGAGCAGCGAGATAATTTAAATAGAGCTGCAGCTGCATGGAATCGCTTATTTGCTTTTAAAACAGCGAAAGGCGAAAAGTTTTCGAAGAATTCGCATAAAGGAATTTCCGGAATTTAGCCTTCAACAAGTCATCTCTCTGCAGTCAATTCGGCTTGTGGAATGCAAAGTGCTTTCGCTCCACGGTACCCCCCTGCCGCCACCAAGACTCGCTGTCCAGCTTTACGCGGGGCCTGCTTGCTTTGCGCTCCCTTCGATTCGGAAAATCTTCTGCATGCAATTAGTCGCACTTCGATCGGCCGGCCAGCAGTATACATTCAAGGCAATAATCCAGAAAAGCACTTGTGTTGCATTAATGTAGCCTTTGATGCCTCATAAATCTCTGACAAGTCCTTGGTAAATTCGCATGAGCCACGCGCGCGCTAGCCACTTTCCACAGCGACGAGGAGCAGCGTAGCAGTGAAGTTCGCTATTTATTTTTGCCATGGCGGAGTCTGCTCGAAGCCATCTGCACTGTGCCAGTTGCCAATGGCGCGGCGCGGCAGCGTACAGATGCAAATGCGATGCGCGAAAATATATGGCATAATTCTGGGGGTGTCCGCCAACTACGAAAAATATACATCTTTTAATTCAATATTTAGTCGAGAAAACTACTTTTCCTACTGAAGTATTTGCAAAATAAATAGCGAGTGCAGACTTTGCGTTTCCTGCTGCCTTGGCCCACATACCTCCCGAGCCAGCGTTAGCCCAAATAGCAAGAGAAATTAATTTCGTTCGCATCATTTCGTTTCGCACACTGGAGAGCTCGCGCAAAATTAAATTCCTTATTTATCCTAGACGTCCCCATCCGAGTCTTAGCTGAGCTGTGTCTGAATTGCGAGCTGAAAGCAGAGTAGCAGCTTCATTTTGCTGACGGGATGCGGAAGAGCGCTTCAAGTGGAAATATTTTAAAAACAATAGGATGGAGTATGAAAAATTAGATTCGCAAATTATACAATACTAAAGCAGCCCCCTGATGAGCTCAACTGCGGCGCTGTATGTATCCGCTGCGTTGGCGAGTGGTCGCTGCATTTAAGAATTCTTTTTCATTCAAAATTCCAGCTTCAATTATGTTTTCACTTAAAAATTCGTTTGTCAGCGTAAAAAGAGTCGCTATCTGCTGTGCAAGTATGGCCTAATTCGTAACGAAAATCACCAGTCCCACCATGTCAGTCTTAGTGGAGCGGTGGCGGTGGGTGTTGCCGCCTGTTGTCGCCGCATGTTGCATTCCCACGTGCCGCAACTTGCCGCGTGTGATTTGCCTTTGCGTTAGTTGGCGTGGTGCACCGATACCGCAGCCGCCGCCGCCGCCACTGACGCTGTAAGTTCTGTTCACTTCATTTCTAATTAAGCAACTGTAATTTTGTCATTGTTTTCCCTCAGGACTTCGAAAGACTTCGCACAATAAAACCGTAGCTTCAGTCGCGGTGGTCGTGGGTTTAATCTCTATCCTGGTGCGTTTGTTGTTGTTTGTGACAAACGACAAAGTTTTAATTGAATATAAATTGCAATGGAAAAAGTGACGCAAGCGCCTGCAACTGTTTGTTGCAAACACTTTCGTCGCTTCTACACTAACAAAATGCTGCCGAGCGCCAACAAAAGGCGGACTGTTGCGAAAACTGTGAATTGGTAGTAATTGCGCAGCTGATGTGGTGGTCATTCCCCTACCCCTCTCTACTGCCAGCTCATGTGAGTATACCGGCGCTCACCCGCTCACTCACCCACTCACTTAGTCGCACTTGAGCGCTGACTATAGAAAGTTGATTAAAGGAAATGACTCGATTTAAATTTGTCCAACCACGAAAAAGATTCTGCAGCAACACAAAATCGAATAAAGCATTAAAGAGAACAATAATTCATGCACGCACACGCGCACGCACGAGCATACACGAACTTCTATGTGTGTGTGTGTAGACAAATACGTCTGTGTGTGAAAATACCAGAATTTCCCAGCTACACAGGACGATGTCAGTTTTATTGCTCTGACTTTTTGTCCGGAATGCCACACACTATTGCATTTCGATTGTTTGCAGCTCCGCAGAGGCGAATACGGAGTGGGGGCTGTTAATAAAAGATTGCTTTAGAGCGGGAGTAATGTGGCAAAGTGCCGACAAGGAATTCAACAGCTTTTGTAGTTTGGTATTGGAAGTTGCTAAAATTGCATTCTTTTGCGGTTTTTCTTTGGAAACTTCGAGCAAGGACCGCAAGGAAATAATCAACATGAACACGCCACCTCGCTATTGCCTTTGCTCCGCTCCGCTTCCTCCGAACGAGATGAAATGAAATGCATTGCACATACTCACACATACACAGTGGAGACAAATAATAGTCGGACAGCAACAACTACCATAGGGACATAGAAAACTATCATGGAAATGCAGTTGGAATTGGATTTCCTCTTCTTTCAATGAACTCTTTAACAATTTTATTTGTGGCCAGAAGAGCTCAGCTCGACCGACCAATTGCAAGTATATTCGCACGTGTGTGTATGTGTGCGCCAGTCTAAGCATGGAAGTATGTGAATGAATTAAGTTTCGAGCATTTTTGCTTTGTTTCACGTTCAATGAGTTGGTGCGCCTAGAAGCATACACACCCACACACACACATTCTAACAATTAAACAAGTTGCCAAGGTGCAATTGCTGGCCTTTTTCGGTGTTATGTAAAATCGTTTACTAATCTGCTTTTGTATTGGCGGCTGCTGCTTGTGTGAATTTGCAAGTAAATGGGAATTTCCAAATTACTCCGTCAACCTAAATGCATTGCTCACTCTTCAGACTTGACAGCTGTGTAATGTCGTTTCCACTCCAATTCCCAATGCAATTTTAACACTTATTTCACATAAAATATCCGAAACGAAGCCAAAAAGACTGGCGACAAAAAGCGACGTAGTGAAACGAAATGAAATGAAACAAATTCTTAATAACGGCTTTGCCTACTTTCAGGCGTGCACTTATTGCCCCTTATGCCTGATACATACTTATGTATGTGGTTGGGCCTGGTAGTCTCTGCTGGTGGAGGGGAACCACTTCCGTTGAAGGAGCCTGTGTCGCATCGTGTCGGGATGCCAAAAACATTTCTCTGTTTCTCTATTTCTAATTCTGGTTCACATTTTCCTATTTTCTATGCGCCTTAAACCAAACTCACACATACACACACAGATGTATGTTCACTGTAGATCACGGCATTCTTTCTTTATGCTATTGTTGTTACTGTGTTGCCACTGCTGTTGCCGACAAATGCCATGTGGCTTCTGGCCAAAAGCGAAGCGCTGCACGAGAGGAATAGCTGCAAAAATGCTAGCAAAATAGCAACCGCAAACAGCAAAAAATATGCACAGAGTGCAAAGCGTCCGCAGCAACAACAAAAAAGCGCGCCCAAACGAGCTGGCAACCTCATGCAAATGAATTCAGAAATAACCTTCAGCTATTATACTCCGAGCATCCGGCAGCTCGCCCACTACTTGCAGCTCACATACACAGCACACAGAGGAGCTTTGCTGCTTATCAACCGTGGCTGCTGCTCCGGCGTCCGTTACTCCCGCATGTTTCGCTCGCTTTTTTGCGCCACCACTTTGTGTCTCTGTTTCCGCTCTGTGATTTAAATTGTAGCTTCAGTTTCTGTCTGTCCGTTGCACACTTTTCAAATTCACTCTTCTATCTTTACGCTTACCACTGGTGCCCCCGCCACTCACTTTCAGCGCTTTGTGCATTTGTGCTTTGCTTTGACACTGTTGCCACTTTGCATTGTTGCTGTTGCTGTTGCCGACGCCGACGCGGCCACCGCTGTTGTTATCGTTATCCTAGCCGGCGTCACACGTCTGCCATTTAAAAGAAAGCAAACGATTTTCAAGAGTGTGCGAATGTGTGCAGCAATGTGTGGTATTTGCAACAAAAGACGAATTAACGCGGTTCATGCCTCGTTGCACTCTGTTACCGCATCTGCCGCCGTGCCGTTGCTGCAACAATTCCCCCGTGGCAAATGGGGAATGCTGCTTCAGTGACGCTGGTTGAAAAAACACGTCGCAAGGAGCTGACTGCCAGCGATTTAATTTACATACCCGGTCACCTCATTCCAGACCCCTCCATGCTTTCTTGCTACCGCCAGGCTGCTCTTGTAGTTCGCTAGCCAGTTGGAGTATCGCTGACAAGATAAGTGCAAATGTGCGACAGGAGCCCTGGGTGTGTGGGCGGACGAGATAGTTACAGAGAGTGCTGACGTATTCGAATGTTTTAGAACAAATTTAATTTGCTCCTTTTTATGCATTGAAAGCTGAACAAAGCGAACCAAAGTCAATTACCGAGGCTTAAGACCCACTCGACAATAGACAGGGTTTTAGATCTAAAAAAAATAGTCCGTGAAACTCACCACCTTACGAAAACTTCTTGGCCTATTTGACAGAATTTTGAGACGATATTTCAGGTATAGCCAAGTACTTGACGTACATAACCAATGCCTGCGTACAGAAATGCCATTTTGTGCAATGTGAATAATGTCTATTTTCTTGTATATTATATTTTACAAAATAAATAATATGAGTACACAACGCACATCGTCGCAGAAAAAATTTCCAAAAATCGTCGATTTTTCCAATCTTACTAAAGGTGCTGTTGACGCTGTCGATAGACTGAAATGTAGTTATTGTAGCCCGCTTTTGCTCCAGGTGGCCATTTCGTAAATTTTTGTCAATATTCGATATTGATTGTATAAATGCTCATAGAGTATTTGACACATTGCATGCGGACCGGAATATAAAACGGAAGAATCTCATTAAGTCTTTGGCATTTTCAACCTGCTTACCGAAGCTGAATTTAAAATACTGCCTCTGAAGTTGCGGTTTATCACAATGCTCTCACTCTCCTAGTCCCAGCCAACAAATTTTCATGGAATCCATAGAGGAAAAATTTGTTATTGCTTTTCTTATGTTTTTGCTTTTAACAGGGCTTACATTCACAATTTGTAGCAGCAACGAAAACTCTGCTCTCACAGCTGCTCTGAACTTGAAGAGATGAGTTGTAGCACAAAACGCGGGATCAAATGTTTTGCTCCGCTCCAAGCTACGTTTTGCTACTGCGAGTAGCTCAGAGGAATAGTCAGAAAAAATTTTGGAGGATAAGTTCATAGCGTTGTTATATCTTCTTTTATTTTGCAACTATTTGTTTGATTGAACTCTTTCTGCTTTATAAAACTATGTTCAAAAATGACGACTATGGCGTCGATGACATGCCCCGCAGCGCAAGGCCCTGCCTCCCTATCAAGCCATATGAAGGGAATTACCTTCGATAACAAAAATGTCCTCAAAAAGTGGCTCAGCAACTCCTTTGGCACCAGACGAGGCGATTTTTGGCGGAACGGCATCAACAAACCGTTCGCAGGGTGGGAAGAGGTTGTAAACAGCAACGGCGAATGTATCATTGATTAACTTATTGATGTAATTATTGTGTTTTGTTTAAATAAAAGGCTTCGGTAAAAACGCTACGAACTTATGCCCCAACCCAATAATTTAAAGTTATGTTTTTTATAGTTCCTGAACCCTAAAATTTGTATGTTAAAAAAATATATATTTGACTAATCCATTGATATCTAGACAAGAGATACAATACGTAATATTAAAGTAGTACAAAACAAAGCGGAAGATGAGAAAAAACAGTTGATCCAGCGTTTCGCGCTACCTGCGCAGTAAATCATCTTTTCAAGTTCAGGGCAGCAGCGAGAGCAAAAATGAACACTAGAAAGTAGCGGAGCAATTTCAATCCCTGGTTTTGAAAACTTCAAAGTTATAGCAATAAAATATAATATATATGAATTCGTTACCTTTTAAACTTTTTATATGTATAGTTTAATCAACGATTTCACATAATTTACGGGCTCTTTTGTGAATTCACTTTAAATGTGCATAAGTGTGTTTTCTTAAGCAACTGAAAGAGTTTTAATAGCAGCTTACTCTATCTGCTTGTTAATCGAATCTTGCTCATGGCTGCATCTCTCCCCCGGCTTATAACTACGGCTACTCAATACCACTTACATATACTGAAGACGCACTCTACATATCTACAAGATTAAGTCAATGATCATTGCACAACAGCCAACGCCAGCTGGAGAATCCTCCTCTTAACAACAACAACGCACTTCCCATAAAGTCCCTATATGGGAAGGTTTAGCCGATTAATAAATAGCACACAGAATGCATCGTACCCTTTGGTTTCATTAGCCTGCCCTCAAATCGCAAACTCATAAATCAATGCTATTGTGTGTCTTCAAACCATTTGGTCTTCGAAATCTCTAAGCTCCAATGAGCTAAGCAAAATAACCCATCTGAAGGATAATGAATTCACACATTCTCTGTCTCTCCGCTCTCTTTACTAGCCCCAGTTTTAGCCGCGCTAATTTTACAATATCTCTCCTTCAAAAAGTATAAAGCCAAAGAAAAAAAATGTATTTGCATTACGAAACTTCTAGCTGGCACCACTGAAGTTGAATTGCTATTTGTAGTGTGAAATTTGGTACGGCCAGTCCATTTTTCATGTTTTGCTGCAATTTTATCGCCACATTTTAATCATATGTAAGGCAATACGAGTGTTTAGCATTTCATTGGCCGCTTTTTAATGAGCTCAAATAAAGATGAAAGCTAACAGTGAAGTCATTACGCTTCAACTAACAGCCCACCGCCATTGTACAGGAGCGGGCAGAGAAGAAGACGTGAAGGGTTATTGAGAACAACATGCAATGCGCGTAGTTAACCTACATTACTGTCCTCTACATCAGCCCTCTGTGCGTTAGTCAACCAATAAGCCAACAGAGCAAACCAGGTTTCCCCCTCTTGACCACGTTCGTCTTTCGCTTCCACGAAGTATCCCAGCAACTTTCCTCATTACCTACTACTCAAGCTCCAAATGCGACGTTACAGTTTCAGCTATTGGAAATAAAAGCAGAGAACAAACTTAAATTACAAATATCGCGAATAAATGCACTCGTACTTGAAAAACGAGCTCAACGGCAGCAGCAAAAATAACGACAACAATAACAAGGTCGAGCTCGAGCTCGAAATAAAACATAAGAGACGAGGCGAAGCGAAGCGAGGCGTGTCGAATGAGATTGCAAGTAGTGATCCTCTTAAAAACCGATTAACCCATTTCCGATAACCACTGCAATGCGGCGCATATCCTTCCAATCAGTGACAGGCAGTAGAAACAACAATAACAGCAACAGCTGAGGGCAAAACTGAGACCGAGACCGAGTCCGGGCATCTATCTGAAACACTGCGGACAGAATGCAAGTGAACACGGCTCACTGACGCTAGGGGGTGGAGAGGCTTTATTGACAGGCTGCCCGGATGCGGATGCAAGTAGCTGATTATGCGCTGCCCAACTGTCCTGTACCTATTAGGTGTATCCTTAGTTTCGTACTCGGCAGCTGCGTCGTGTTATTTGCAGCCGACATCATTGTTTTTGTTACTGTTGCAACTGTCAATGCAGCAAATTTGCATGTAACATTTGCCAACACCATTTCTCGCAACTGCTATGTTTGTTGTTGCTGCTCGAGAACTACACAGTCTATTATTGCAGAGGTGTTTTCCTGTTTTTACTCACAGTTACGGCAGCAGCTGTTTAAAAATTGGAAAATCGCAAAATTACAAAAGGACAGACACCAGCATTTCAGCGATGGCCGGGTAAAAACTTAACGCTTGGTTTCATAATTGTGACGGGCGCCGTATTCGGCCAACCACGTAACTTGGCTCCTATGGTGGGTGGTGCGTGGTGCAGCGTGGTTTTGGATGATTGGCATCGCGTAAGCGTGCAGAGTCCAACAAACCATTGATGCAACACGATTGGAAATGACCCGAATTCGTAGTCAATTATAGGAATTGATGGCCGACACCAGTCAGCGGTGTAGGGTAGAGCTCGGTGTTTGCAATTCGGTTATGTAAAATATATTGATTTTGCGGTGTCGGCGTGGTGAGCAAAGCGAATCTAATTAGGTGAATTAGTGAAAAGTGTTGCAAGGACTCAGTGAGGTAATGAGCGAAATGTGGTTATTTGCGGCTGGTTTTACGTCGAAAGCAAGCCCGCTTAATTAGCGTGTACATTGAGGAAACCATATTCGCATCTGTAGTGCCTTCACATTCGACATGCCAACCACACACGATGAGCAAACACTAATTTACAATAATAATAATAATTCATTTTGGAGCTAAACACAAATTTAATAAATTTGAAGAAAATTTATTTACCCAATTGACTGTTTACCCAGTGATCAAGGCATGATACGAGTCTTCGAGAGTTGACAACTTCAAAGGTTTACAAACTCCGGTTTCTTTAGAGTGAACGGTTTTTGTGAAATTTGATGCTCTGTATTCGAACATTCCACTCGCTTGTCACTATTCGTTTTTATTTTCGAGCTCTCCACATGAAGGAAATTATAGTAATGACATTGACAATTGGAGGGTTCTTGCTGAGTTTAAGGTACGAAAATACGCTGTAAACGGATTTTGGATTACTGTGACTTCTTTATAGCACAGATTCTCAAACTTAGAGCCCGAAATCGATTTATAATAGTACAATTACTCACCAGCGAAAACACCGTGAAATCCACCTACCTTATTAGGGCATCGTATGGAAATATCAAAATGTGTATCTATGTTCGCTAATAACTATGCGTATAATGCATCGATTCACACAGAGTTTTTGTATTTTGCAGCTAATCTGTGTGTTAATCAAATTTATGAATTATTTCCAATTTCTAATCATATTTTGAAGAAATATAAATATGTTAAAAATGGTTGTTCACAAGCACTCGTTCGAAGCCCTCCTAAGTAGGAGTAAACAGACAAAGCGAAAATTGGAAATGTATGCAATCTTATTCTTATATCTGCAGTAAAGAGTTCGACTATGTGTTAGCAGCGCATTAAAATACATAAATGAATAATGGGTGCGTACACTTCTGTAAAGTATTTTGCCAAGCTAATCCTCTATTTTTTATGAGGAGTTTTTAATGGCAGAAATACACTCGAAAGTTTATCACTGCCTGCCGAGAGGCGATCGCTATTAATATAGAAAGAGCCCTCTGCTACTTTCTGCGTATACTTTCCTTTCAATTTGCTTATTTTTTTTTTTATTAATTGCCACAGGCATTGGTTAGAAAAGGTTCGTGGCCACCAATAGCGGATAATGCGACGCAAACATCTATTCAAAAATGACTGCAGTTTTCTCGCCGATTCTTGCTTTTTGTTACTGTTTTAATCGCTTTGTTAGACCACACTCGAAGCAGCCCAGCAAACGTACGTTTTGGATATCTTTCGCTGAATGTCAGACGATGCTCCACTCTTAGGGGTCAAGATGGTCCCGAGATGATCAAATTCGCTACATCCGCCACTATTTCTCTAACTATTTCGAACTGTGTTTTATTGCTTGCTTTTTTCACGTTATTTGGTCTTCTTTGTGATAACTTTTGAGCCAAACTTCAAGTAATCACATTTGACAACCTTTCTTGCATTTCAATGAAGGTATTACTAACACAAACAACGCGATCAGCATTCCGGATATTTGCTAGCTATTAATGTAAATTCAATCGGACCATAAACAAGACTTTTCGAGAAATCTCGACCTGAGCACTATTTATCAGTCCAAATTAAGTCATGCGTTATAAAAACATAGTAAAATAATGAGCATTCGTTATATTGAGAAAATAGGTGAAACCGTCAGAGAAAAAATTATCAAAAGTCATCGAGCACTTAAAGTATTTTATTTCACTAAAATTGGCATTCAACTTTTTTTTAGTTCTTGCTAAAAAGTTTGAAGTTTTCATCTAAATTTTTCGAATTTTTGTATAAAGTTCGAAAATTTGATTGATTGGTATTTATTGCAAGAAAAACTATAGTTTTGTAAAATGAATAGAAATTTAAAAACGAAAAAGTTATTCAAAATTGGCCAATATATTTCTTCGCGCGTTGCGTGTGTATGCTAGTGTAAAAGTGCATGCCAAAAAACAGCTGAAGTCGATATCAGTAGATGAAAAAATTGTTATTATAAGCCCTTGAATGATTTTCAAGTCTTATTTTCAATTTACAACTTTTAATTCGGTACCATTTTGGTATTCTTTCTCATTCTAAGGAGATGCGTGTAGGTGCAGCCGCTTTAAGAAATTCATAATTGTTTCTAAAATGAATACTTTATGGGAAAAATGGCACTCAAACCGTAAAATACGAACATTTCCACAGCGATTAATTCTTGGGTAGGCATACGCCGAGACTTCGCTCTTCAGACTGAAAAAAGCCTCATCCTCGTAACTTTGTTCACTGTAATAAAAGAACCCCTTGTCTTGATTCTGCAAGCTCAGCTAATTTGTTTTGAAAATACAGCCGATTAAAAACCTATCCAGTTTGTAAAGGCGGATAAGTTTTACAGGGTTTGATTGAAAAGTAATGAGCCTTCCCGCGCGGAGCGTCTGCCAAGCGATCAACCGAATCGGCTGGTGGGGGAAAATGATCGTTGGACCTTCCCCTTCCACTAGAAACCGATGGCAGCAGCGGTGCAGTCAACATCGCTCCGCGCGTGAAAGCTGTTTTAAAAGTGTGTTAGGATTTTGCAGTGGCGACAATGCAGCGATCGTTGGAGCAACGTTACTCGATCAAATTTTGCGTAAAGCTAAACAATTTGTACCTCCAGGAAGCACTGTAAACGCGGCATTTTACAAAGAAGTGCTCCTTCGGCTGAAAAACCGCGTCGCCCGGGTTGGGCCCGACCTCGTAAACAATTGGATCCTTCATCACGACAATGCGCCGGCGCACACCGCCTTCCTCTGCACCTCTGCATTGGCCAAGATGGGGGTTCTGGTGCTTCCCCACCCTCCCTACAGCTCAGACCTGTCCCCTCCGAATTTCTTTTTGTTGCCGCGCCTGAAAAGAAAGCTGAAGGGGAGGCGTTTCGACTCCATCGAGGCGATCCAAAAAACTGTGACAGCCGAATTGAACGCGATTCCGGCGGATGAGTTTAAAAAATGTTTCCTGCAGTGGAAGGACCGCTACCAGCGGTGTATTGACGCTCAAGGGTCCTATTCTGAAGAATATTAGTTGTATAAGCCAAAAGGTTTAATAAAACTGCTTAAAAAAATAAGGCTCAAAACTTTTCAATCAAACCCTGTATCTTGTTAGAAATATATATTTTTTTAACGATAAAGTGGAATACTGTTCCTAGGTTTGGCCATGAAAACTTTAAACATTTTATGTCTTCAATCAAAAAAATCCGCTTCGATTTTTTGTCCGTCATGTTTTTTTTGGTTCCGGGTAGTTAAAAACGACCAAGCCCATCTCTCAATAACTAAAATTTGACTTTTTTGACTTTGGCGGGCAAAACACATCCGTCAAAAAATTTATTTCTTGGCTAGGCAAGTTAAAGTTGGATCGCTTAAACAAGGTGGGTAAAGTTAGATTCGAATAATCAGCTGAAAGGGTGTCCTGTTCAATTGACAAGACGCAGCGATTTGACTGCATTAAATTATCTTTTATGGGACGCCGCACATACCGGTATTTTGATAATCTAGGCGGCCAAAAGTCAATTTTGTAAAATGCATTAATTGATTTTAATAATGAATAAAATAGAAAGATAACACAATAGAGTATTCACTCCACCTCCTCTCGCGCTTTTTCGTCGCGTGCGCTACCGCCGTATTGGCAGTCAAAAGTTCATTGCTTATCACACTACACATATCTCGCTCGGCGTTCGGCAAGCAACAAATCTTCAAAAAAGTAAAGTTAACTTATTTAAAGTTATATCTCTCGTTTTAATGATGGAAATTGAAGCTTCAGGTATGTTTTTTCCAAATTTAATAAATATTTTATAGATTTTATTAATGAATAACGTAATTTATTGAATTCCGTACAAGGAGAAATAGTGCATTTTTTACACATATTTTTTTTATTCGTTAAGCTGAAAGTTATACTTCCAAGTCCGTCCAAGCTTGAATTTTTTTTTCAGATTGTGTACATATGCTTTGAGATGTAGAATAAAGTAGAATTAGCCACAGAAAAAAGCAGATTAATTAATTGTGGAGTTTCAAAAGTTTCATGGAAGAGTTTTTTTTAAAAGCGTTTTCTATACTTGTTATTTTTTGGTTTGTTTAAGGTTCTCAAGGCACTTCAGGGGTTCGAATTGTGACTCGAAAATACATATTCGACCGCATGCAAGCTCAGAATTTACCAAATTTGGACGAAAAATTAAACTCTTTACAACAGGAGCTTTTGTCAAGTGAAAAATACTCTGACGAACAGATATCAGCTCTTATGCACAATTTTTCACATTTTAAATCACAAATCAAGAAAAAGTGGCTACAAGTACATAAAAAGGAAGATGTTTTCCTATCAAAGTACAAGTCTTGGTTGGAAGGAGGTTTTGAATTAACTTTTGCAGCAATACCGAAACGATGTGGCCGTCCTCAGAAACACTTCAGTGACTCAGGTGAAAGATCTAAAAGACGCAAAACTGCAGAATTCAGATCTACAGTAAAGGGCAAAAACTTGATTATGCATGCTGCTTCAGTAGAGTTAATCAAAAGTGGAAAGAGAGATGCTTCTAAAGTATTAAAAGACATTCAAAACTCTCCGATACGTGCGACAAAATACACAAAAGGCATTTTCCAACACTAGGAAAAAAGAAATCCACTCTCTATCACCAATGCAAGCATTGAAAATGATGATTGATGCTGATCTAACAAGTGCTCAGTACGAAGTTATAAGGAACACATGTACAAAAATTTTTCCGTGCTACACACTTATTCAAAAAGCAAAAAATGAATTGTATCCGCCTACTGAAAATTAAAATCATATTTACCGGAATCGTTAAGTTTACTCATTCCAGCCCAACCTAACGAATCTGATTCATCAGATAATGAAAATTTGTAATTTTTTTCTTTAATTTGTTTCATTTTGCTTTAGTTCTTATTGACGTAAGATTATTGATTGAATTAAATATTTTTTTTTGGTTCAAATAATGTATTTTACACCTTCAAACACCTTCTGTGAAACTTGACATTTGATAATAAATAATTAAAACATTAATAATGATGTCTATTTTATATAATTTAACCTATAAATACTCAAAAAAAATTCATTTTCTATTTATTCTAGTACATAATGGTTGTATCTTTAAAGATACCATGGTCACTTAAGGGTTAATAATATAATAGTTCAATAAAAAAGTCCATTGTCTAAATGATGATGAATAAAAGTATTTAAGACTATAAAAAACGTTAAAATAGTTTTGGCCGCCTAGATTATCAAAATACCGGTATGTGCGCCGTTAAGAGTACATTTTATGTCAACTAGCCAGAGAGGAGGCAAGAGTGAAAACACTAAATCAAAGTTGCTTGAGAGACTGAAATTCGCCGATATATATATTGCAATTTGGAATTGATGGAATGGCCTACTGTGAGCCCAGCCTGTAAAGGTTTCCTCTTTCCAATCGAAAAAATCATAGAAGAATCTTCACGCGTCTTCCATTTACTGACGAATTTTAATAAGTACAATTCCAAACGTGGGTTGGACCACCCTATATTTCGGGCATGAAAAATTAAAGTTATATAATTAATACAAAAGCTTTTTAAATTAACGGCCCTAAAAACCAGCTGCAATTAGAAAGTGGGTAGGTAGCGTCCTCTATTTCCAGACAAAAGTCATGATGCTCATCTCGAATTAGAGGAGATGTTCGATGTATACTTTGCACGGCTACACGTTAATCATTACTAGTAATTTTAGTACTAATTTTAACTACGTAAACCAGCAGCCAGTATTTTCTATGAACTACCCAATTATGTACACAGCGGCATGATTAAGCGGCATAATGAATGGAGTAAGATAATTGCGATATTTGATAGGCAATCATAATAATCACTTCGAGCAAATTGTAGGGCAGCAGAGCGGCGCAGGACAGAGCGCTTAGCTGAAACTCACAGCTTGCATACAAATTAGTAGAGGCACGGCCTTGTTTCACAGTGAGATGATGAGTTAATGGTGACGAGAAAAAAATATAAGGTCTACTACTACGCACACATATACTCGTCGAGAGCAGACGCACGAAGCAGGAATAATTGCACGAGGACACTCAGCCAGCTCACCTCGATCAACTTCGGCTGGTTTGAGTGGAAAATAGGGTGCGCAATGTCAACGTGACTGTCGTTCTGGCAGTAAATTTTCCGGTGACTAAAATTTACAACCAACTGCTTTCGGTCATAAAATGTACCCAACAACAACAAAATTGATATGCGACAGACATTGCGTAATATTATTGTTGCAGAGGATTCAAAGGTTTGCTGGGTGAGGCGAGTGTCGGAACAAATAGATGTCAAAAGCTTCCATGCAAATGAAGGAGACGCATAATTATTATTAGGCCAATAAATACAACAACAACTACACCAAATTAGACAGCAACAAACGATTGCAGTAATAACGAAAAACGTTGAAGGCAAAACTTGGACTATTAAAGCCCGTAATTTATCTTTATTTCAACACTGAGTAAAGAGTGGGGCATGAAGAGTGAAGTGACTGAGGCAACGCACATCAAACGCAACCAAATATGTATGAAAAGGGAGAGTAAATAAAGCCTTTCATTTGTGTAGCTATAGGAAATTTGAATGAATGGCCGGGCGGAACAGAACCTGCGCCCACATGGAATGGAATTATTGTTGTCGTGCTTGCAAATGTGCTATGTATGTGGGCAGAAGTTTTGCAAGCAACAACTTTTTAATGGCACAACAATAACAACTACCTAGGAAAAGCAAACGCAAGGCCAAGAAGGAGTGTACGCACCCACAAATCACCACGGAAATACAATCGAGCTTCTGGGCGCCTAAACGGATACCCACACACATCTATACAAAACAAAGCAGTCAACTTTAACTCAGAAACTTTTTTGGCATTGCGTGCGATTGTGTGGGTGGGTGTATGTGAGCCGGAGCAGTAATTGTCCCACCAGCCCAAGAACGCCGCATAGTTCCTCGACAGCTTGTTACTTGGCTGGAGCTGTGCTTCGGCGCGATTCCTTTTAAAAGAAAATAAAAACAACAACAACAAACGCGAATGTTTTGTGCTATAAATTTGCTGAGCAAAGTAAATATTGCGAATTGTTGCCATTAATGGCGACAAAGCGAACTTGGCCCTCCGCTACTGGTGTTTGCATTCCACTCCCTCCACCTTCCACGCCGTTTGCAACCAGAGCAGCAGAAATTGTTTTAAATTTATTCTTTTGAGTGCCCCCCTCATATTTCACAAAATTTCGGTATTTGGTTGTTTGCCATATACATCTACGAATGTGTGCGACCTCTCTAACATCCGCTCCACTTCGGTTCGTTGGCTTTGTCGCCGGACGCCGGCCCACGGGCCACCTGCTGGCGCCTCATTTCAACTAATTACGGTGTTTATGTCGACGTTGTGGCCGTGCGCATACCAACCACATTTTCATGACACATAAAACAGTGACAACAACAATAACAATGACATTAACAACAATCAGCAACCAGGCAAAGTAACTGTGAATGTCAAACGAAAACAATTCAAAAACCACCACATGTCGGCAACCCTTTTACTACTGTTTGTAGTGCCGCACATTCCGCTCCGTGCTGCTCCTTTAACCTCAGCGAGTTTGGAGACAAGATGAAATTTAGCTGCTGTTCAGCAACAAAGAAAAACTGTAAACGGAACTTGCCACTTGCCACACGCACCGGATCCTGCGCAAAACAGAATCTCAAGACATTTAATAAGGGAGCAGGGCTGAGAGTAGGTGGAGAGCAGAGACAAAAGCAAGAGGACTGTTGGCGGGCAGGTGTCATGTTTATGCTTCAGAGGAAAACTTTTTCAAAAACGTTTGCGCAAAAGTTGTGCGGATAATGGCGCAGCACATTGAGAAAGCAACAAACAAATCATGCCACATGAAGACTGCAACAACAACGTGCTGCAAAACGAGTGGAGCGAAGTTATAGCTCAGACCAAAAGTTGTGCGTAAATTTCATACGAATTATGTGGGTAATGTGATTTATGACGAAGTAATTTTATTAGCGCAGGACATTTTTACTCACCCGCCTTAAATGCTTTAGCCGACGCTACGCGCAACAGCAAACAAACAAAACAACGGATGACTTGAGGCGATAAAGAGCGAAACGAAAATTAAAAGTTAGCGCGTCCTAAGAGACAAAAAAAACGCGTTGAGGTCGCCAGCGAGGCAGAAGGATGCCAGGCAGTGCGCGGCTTACGTTTCTGTAATAGGACCAGAAGGAGGAGAATGAAGTGGATGATGATAAAGACCAGGCAAAAGCCAAAGATAATATTTTTTTTGTTGGAACTGAAAATCATCTTTAAAACGTGTTTCGTCTACAAATATTTACATCCGTATATACACACATTCATATATGCACACATACATGTGTTGGTGTTAATTGGTGTTCTGGCCAATGAAGTGAAATTAAGGAACCTAGAGTTTTTTGCCGCCTCCGAATTGGTACTGGTTTTGGGAAAAGCTTCTTCAGGGCAGAAATATGATATACTCGGTGGTCTGGCATTGCTTTCCGTTGCCCGCATTTGGTATTTTATGTTCACAGTGGGACTCGAAGTCTAGTCGGGAACTACAGAATATGAGAAACGCACAAACATATTCGGAAAACCTCACGCGCCGATTTGAAAAACTGAATTTTTTTACTTGCTTAGCAAATGGCGAAATGTGAAATAATTTACTGCAAAACAAATTTAATTTCCAGATATTTAGGAAGGAAAATAAAATCCCCAAAAAGAGGAGCCGAAAATTCTCTTTGACGTGAATTGCGCGAGAAACCCTAAGAATATCTTCATTAGTAATACTGGAATTATTCTGTAAGTAACTGAAGTGACTGCACAAAAAAGTTGAAGAGTTGGTCCACAGAAAAGCTACTGGGCACATAGAAAATACAGCTCTGTTTAACCATTTCGAAAGACTTCCATTTTGTTTTCTAGCATTCCGTCAGTTTCCTACCGATATGGCACTTGCAAGTAATACTCAGGATAGGACGATAAGGACGTTATCATTTAGGTAGTCTCGGATTATCTTGGTTATATGACGTGATGTCCATTTTCGAAGTATTCGATTTTAAATTTTTTTGAATTTTTACGCATTCGAAAAACATGTCCCACAATATCCTGGCATCCGTAATGCGTACTACATAAATATTTTGGAGTATACAAAAAATTGTTTTTTCCCCGTTATGAAGAAACTAGCTTTAGGCAAACTTTACAATATTTTTTTTACATTTTTTATAATTAATAATATTTTTATTACTCAAAATCTAAGTTTCTTTGCTATTATACTAGACAAATCCATACTGGTAGAAAACTAATAAATTTTCTCTTAATTTAGTTAACTTTAAAAGAAAATGCAACAATAAAAACACAAAAGCTCTTAAAATTAAAAAGTGGGTGAGCATTTGATGATTAGGATGAGCAGAGGTGCCGTCTCATGTACGAATATGAGCACAAAACTTCGGCCATTGTATGCGGCAGTAATGCTGCAACATCCAGGCAGCAATGTTGCACGTTCCTCGTGGTGATCGTAAAATGCAAGAATTGCGGCAAATGCGGGTACGAAACTGCCACGCAACAGAGATGCCAGAATCGTGAACAGCTGCTCCAGTTATTCTGGTACGACTGGTGGGGCGGGGCTGAGTTGTTAGGTTTGTTCGTGGGAAGATGGGTGCAACTGACTCCAACTGAGAGTGGTTTAAATCAGTGTTTCTGTGCGGTGTGTTAATGGCCAAAAAACTTCTAGTTAACACCAAAACATTTCGGCACCAGAACACGCACCACGCACGTAAAGAACCACCCCACCATTCGACATTCACACAAATCCAAACAGACACAAACGCAGCCCCCAGCACGTGAGCAACTTTTGGGGGTCTTCTTCTTTCATGTTTTGTTTTAAGAACATTTCTGTTGTGGTGTACATCCTCCCTTGCCAAAACATTCCACACACACACATGGCACACATACACACATACACTCATATATGCTTACCGAAAATTTGCAAAAATACTTCCCAAGCTGCTCTAAGACAAAAGCATAATAAGCGTAGGAACGCGAAAACGCGGAAATGCGGGCCCGCGAATTTGAGGCGGGGAATGTTGAATGATGGAAGGTGGAGGGTAAGCAACCAGGGAGTGGGGAGCATGTGGCGGGAAAATATTTCGCTGAATTTCTGCAACGCATATTTTGCGCATCGTGGGTGCCACGCTACAGCATCGTAACCAACAACAACAGCAGCAGCAGTTTCATCAGCAAAAGCACTTTAGGAAAATTTATGCTTTGTATTTCCCTCGTCGTACACAGGGGCACACTCGGTTGGTGTGACTTACTACAGCAGTGCCCCTGACATTACGCACTACCAATCAGACCGCCACAAAACCCTCTACTCCCAGCTACACTTGCCACATAATGCATGCATCTCTGAATCCACATTTCAGGGCGCTCTTACCCCTCATCGGGTGGATACTCTGCTCTTTGCGGGTTGTTCCAGGACTTGCTTTCAATTTATTATCTGCTACCATATTTACTAATACTCCGCCATTACTACCATTTATCTGTGCAGCTTTTGGTGCTTTTTGCATTGCAGTGATTCACAATTCATAGCCGCATCGTAATTTATGGAGGGAAAAATATTTCCCCTTGGCTTATACACATAGCTTTTCAAAAACAAAAGCAACAAAGAAAAAGTTGAGCAGGCTACTTAAGCATCCAGGAGATTTTCTAACTGATCGACCTGGGGCAGCGTTGCTTTGGTGGATTTTTACTAGGGTATCTATGCTTAGCAAAGATTTTATGGGGTGTATTTTCTTTCTTTTGTATTGAATGCAATTATAATTGCATCCAAAAGAGATGATATAACAAAGCAAAAATATTTATTTAGCATTTAATCATTGCACTTTAGCTTTTTTTTATTAAATTATCTAAAAACGGATATTTCAATCAGTTTTATCTGAGGACGTTTTACAAAACAATTTATTTGACTTTAAAAAGTTTTGCTTTGAGGTCAGTAATCGGAATTTATCATAGAAAAATTTGGTTTTTCACGGAAATTTTATTGAAATTACTGCCAAAAACTAATAATTCATTCCCTACTTCGAGAAAAGCAAGCAATTAAGTGCGTGATGGAAAAAAGTGCTAAGCCGGTTTAAGTTGTTTTATTAAAAGAGCAGAGAATATTGATATACAGGGTGTTCCATCTTAGGGTCAATATATATAACTTTAAAAATGCTCAATACGTATTCTTAGAAAAGATGTAATATTTATTAAAGTTTCCACAAAGAAGTTGGATTAGGAGGACAGCATTATTGTTAAGACAAAAACCATTTTTTTTTTTTGAATTTTCCTTCATATTTGCCAGCGCCGTTTTAGCTCGATTGCTATGCTTGGGTTCTTTTATAGTAATCGGATTGTTAGCGTAAGCCCAACTATTTAAAAAACTCACTTCGTATTGACGTTTAACTGCTGAACTCGGCGTAATTCGAGGCATTTTCAACGAGGCAATTTTCGACAAGAGTCTTAGTAACAGCTTAAATTTTCATTGGAACGAGGTGAATGTTGCTGGTAATCTTTTATAGACCACCCTAGAAAACTTTTAGGACTAAATTATCTATTTTGGTTGTCTTTAATTGCCGTAGGACCACGAAATTTTTGAGCAGCAAACATTTTCCTTGCATCCTTAGTTGGTATTCTTTGTTATATGTAAACCTAATTCCTCGTTAAGCATGCAATGACTGGTGCCGTAGCCATAAGGCCATAGTCGTAACCATATCCATAGCCGCAACATCACAGCATGTGCCGATTAGTCATGCCATAACCATAAACAACTGACTCTGGGGTAGAATTAATGACAACATTTGCGACCTTGGCAGGCTGAGAGAGGCTGTCCAGCTTGTGAAGGGGAGGATGAGACGGTGGACCACTTCCTGTGCGTCTGTCCCGCCTTCGCTCGAATCAGGTTTGAGGTCTTTGGCACTGATGTGTTAAGAAGCGACCACCTTGGCCCCTTGGCTCCTTGGCACCACAAGATCTACTCAGATTTCTTCGGAGATCGGGTAGATTTAAAGGAAACTAAAAGGGGATCCGAGTGCAATACAATGGACTTAATTGTGACTGAGTGCTGTATTCGCTAGTTGTCCGGACAAAAAACAAAACACAAAAAAAAAAGCAGCCAGTAGCACAATTATTTACCGATTTCAGAATAAATAAATAAATAATGACCTTCCCGTTTTATACACCTATAGAATTAAATTAATTATACCTTCTCTTAGGCACAAGCGACCACTTTTAAGGAAACATCCGGCAGTTTTATTCAATCGCCGTGTCCAATTGAGAAAGAAATTGGTACGATTTTTTAGCTACTTGGAAATCTGTAGAGAATTTACAAACTAACTCTCTATGCTTATATAAATCGGATCACTAATACGTCTTTTCGGAATATCTATACGACAGTGTCAGCTTTTTTTAACGTATGCCGAGTAGGAACTAAATCGGATCACAAGTGCGATTTTTATAAATATTTTAAAGCTGATAGTGTCGTTAGACGTTTTCTGAGGCAAGGTATTAACTTCATGAAGAGATAAGCACCCTATATATATACTTATATATACATATATACATAATAAGTATATACAAACACTGTTCATTGCTCATCTAATATTTAAGTTAATGAGTTCTTTGTGCAAGCGAAGCATTCCGGGCCAACTTAAGAGTCACCAGCACAAAGATTGTCTACGTTTCGTGCTTGCGAAAGCAACAAAGGGACTCTTTAGTTGACAGCATCCAAGTGCTATCAACTGTTTTCTTCTATGGTTTTGCAAATGCACGCAAAAAGCAAACAGAAGTAGAAGTAGAAGCTTTTCAAAGAGAGCTGGCGAAGTCGTTCCAAAACCATCCTCGCAGACTAACGGTCTAAGCATTGTGAATGCACTACTAACTATTAATTTGGTTCATACAGCAAGGCACAACACGATAGTGTACCCAAATACAAATACACACTTAGAATTTCACACACACGCGCACACACGCGCAGGCGGGACGCCAAGAGTTTGTTTTGTACAAACAGCGTGAAACAGCAAAAGCAACAGCAGCAGTGGCACCTTATATGAAGTGTTTACATTACATTAGCCTAAAATGATGCCAGTTTGCATAGTCCACAAACACACACAAAGGCACACAAGCAAGCCCGCACATCCGAGAACAAGCTCTTTATTTCATGTGTGTAGTTAGACGATTATGTACACATGTACACTATTTAGCTCAGGTGGAAGATGTGTGCATTTGATAAATATACACTCGTGCGTGTGTGTGTGTGTGCAATTGAGTATCTGAGTATCTGAGGATCTATTTATCTGGGTATCTGCGTGTTTGCTAATGTCATTAAATCCCTTTTCGCTTAATTAATGTAACAAAAGCTTGTGGAAAAAGGTTCAACAATGACTGTCATTACGCTCGCCTCGTTATGCAGCAACGCCGCAGCATATTATCCAAGCATATTAAGGCAAATCTGTATTTGGCTAATGACTTGTGTACCCTCAAGTACCTACATACACATGTGAATGCACACATACACAGGTACACATGCATACGCATTTGCATAGGTGTGTGGTGACGCGTTTTAATACTGATAAATGGCTTAAATATTCAATTTGCTTTAATAGTCGTTGCTAAGCACTGATGGACCATTCAACACATGCCGCTAACCAAAAAGAAAAGTAAATTGATGAACAAATTTGCGCTTCAAAACTAAGTACGGGTATGCACTTGCATGTGAGTGGGTATGCGCCGATCGAAACATTTAAGCTCAGCTGAAGAGTTTCTATGAACAATGGGATTATTCTTTGCCGCATGCACCCGCCACCACAGACGAGTGCCCTGACTTTTTATGCAAGTAAGCAGCTCCATTTGAATGAATGACTTTTAATTACTTCCATTCACGTGCACTTGCACACTCACGTGTTCTTATTACGTTGCACTCTATGCTAGTGCGACAAACTTTCAGGAAACTCACCTGCAAAGTAGGTCAACATGGCGCTTAGGACGACTGTTACTAGTATTAAGGCGATACTCAAACATTTCCAGGAACATCGGTGCTGGCAGCGCTTATCTATGTGAAACCTGGAAGAATGAGAACAAAAAGACAAACAAATTAAACAAATACATTGATAAAGCGAAGTGGCTAGAGTACATGTGCATACAGTTGCGAGCACGAAAATAGCAGTACCACAATATATTAGAATAGATTAGAAAGTTTTTGATATTATTTTGAAATATATCATTTCATTTTATTTAAGTCTACAATCACCTTACAGAATAGACACATGTACGAGCATTTACTTAAAATTCTATATTACGTGCTAGAACAAAAGAGAGTTAATACGAATAGTAGGACGCAATTCTCGAATTATAAAGAGATCTTAGCAAAATCTAGGTCAAGTAGTCTGTAGGCACTATTTAACTAAGTCAGAGCAAAGTTATAGTAAAGTTTTATGAGGAACATTGAAGTCAGTCTGTTCCAGAACTTCGGGACAATCAACAGAACCACAAATAACATAAAAAACAAGCATCTCGGACTGAAGGGTACGTCTCCAATTGCTCACATCGGTGCTTCGGAAACTTCAACCACGCATCTTGAACAATTTTCCATAGTTGTTGAGTCCGCCACAGATTTTCTACACAATTGAGGTCAGAAGACTAAGGCCATTCCATAACCTTAAGCCAATCCTTGGCCCTCTGACATGTGTGTTTGGGATCGTTAACCTGCTGGTAGATCCACTTTATTGGCATTACTTCTCTGCATTATTTTCACATATCATGCGCCATTTTTTTTTAGTCCCGATGTTTAATGATTTTTATAGTGGCTGGTGTTTGCTGCCAGGACGTTTAACATATTGTCGTGAACCCGTGCCGTCATACAAAACTATTTTAGACTAGTCAGTCAATAAAATATTGCGTCCCATGTCAGCTGTCCAGTTAGCGTATTTTCGTGCAAATTCCAAACGTTTTGTCTTATGTTTTGGTGTCCGGAGTGGCTTTTTTCGTGGACTGCGAACGGCATCTCCAGCTTCCCGTAGTCTTCTACGTACAGCCATGTCAGAAACATTTAAGTTCACCTCTTTTTTACTTTGTATGGCTGACTTCATGGGATTCTCTTTGGAGCAACTTACAATTCTGCGTTAGTCTTGCAGAGAAGTTTTTCGTTTTCCTCCCCTTTTTCGGGCTTTCCATAAATTTGCTTACATTTGAAATGAGTCATGAAAGAATGTGTTGTATTTCCGTGTAAGATCTTTCAACTGCTCTCAATTTCAGAATCTGCTTTCGTTGTTCTGTGGTCCAGTGCTTCGCTCGACCCTCTATAGTCAAATCATAAGAAATATTTGCTTGACACTCACCAAAATTAAAAAAAAATATATATGTATAAACGTACTTTCGTCTAAATCTGTCCAACATTTTATTGATATTTCTTGTATTACCTTAAAAAACTGAAGTCACTGATATTTCAATGTTGCACACCAAAAACGTAGAGACACCAATAAAGACCCGTTATTTATGTAATTGCCAGATTTGTTCAGATTAACTCTACACTCTGAAACTCCATAACCCTTCGTTGATATTTGGCATTGAAATTTTCTTTGTATGGCTTATGGGGAAGAACTAAATTACTTCGAAATATTTTCTTAAGGCACTGCTATTTTCATGTTCACTGCTGTATATATTACTATATATATATATATGTATATGAATGTAGCAAAATCGCTTAAAATACTTGTGGATGGAATAGGGCAGCAACAGGCAAATTAAAAATAAACAAAATAAAACTTGTTGTCACACATACTTAGGTGGGCTGTTCTTTCTATGTGTTCGAAGTTGGAAGTGAAAGGACTTGGCAGGAGCAACTCGACTTGACGGTATTCCGTAGTAATTATCTTAATTGTGTTTATATGTAGTTTAAGTTTTAGTTGCGGTTGTAGTGGTAATTAAAAATAATGTGCTAATGTAGAGCAAGTGTTGAAAACCTTTTCAGCTGTGGGTGGCCATTACATTAAAAGATTTATTCTATCCTTTATCCTTTTTAAACATTTTCACATTAGCAAATTAAAAATGTAATTTAATTTACTCGACAATAAAAAGCCCACTTGGTGACTCAGTGGTGAACCACATATTCACGAAATTAACTTTAAACGGAAACCCGTTGGTTTGGTTTGTTCTCAATAGGAATTATGATAGGTCTCGAATCTTTCTGAAATATCTTCAAAATAAAATTTTTTTATTCATTGATAATACATGCTTTTAGAGGGCATTTTCAAGAAGAACTTAGAACTACTCCTAGCCCTTATAAAAATAATATGAGGCGCCCCAAGTCTTGAGACGACATAGTCGAGCCTTTTCTCAACAAAAAATATTATTTTTGTTATTATAGCCTACCAAAAGGAAAGGCTTTCGAAAACTATTTCTATACAAAATTACCCCTAATCCCATGTCGTTCCATTTGGCACCTTAATCCCAATTCGATGGGTCGGCGCTTATTTCTACTATATAACGCCAACAGAAAATTGAACAAAACATATCCGAACAGGTATTTTCACAATTTTTTATTTTAATAATATTTGATCATAAACAAATAGCATGAAACAACCACATACAATTGGCGCGTACACCCTTTTTGGGTGTTTGGCCGAGCTCCTCCTCCTATTTGTGGTGTGCGTCTTGATTTTGTTTCTCAAATGGAGGGACCTACAGTTTCAAGCCGACTCCGAATGGCAGATATTTTTATGAGGAGCTTTTTCATGGCAAAAATACACTCGGAGGTTTGCCATTGCCTGCCGAGGGGCGACAGCGATTAGAAAAATATTTTTCTTAATTTGGTGCTTCACCGAGATTCGAACCTACGTTCTCTCTGTGAATTACGAATGGTAGTCACGCACCAACCCATTCGGCTACGGCGGCCGCCATATCGACATGGGATTAGGGTTAATAAATTGCAAGAAAGAAAAATACATGAAATTTAAATTTATATAAGCAAATCAAGCCCGCTTCATTTGAATTTTTAATTGCTAATATCTATCTGTACTATTAGCTATCTTCGAAGGGACTTACGAAAGACGGACGAAGTGTAATGCGGAGGTGGCGATTGCCTTTTTTCTATCCTCATTACAGTACTGCGGTGGCGACCGCCTTGGAAGTAAAACGTACTACTGGGACTACTGGTAGTAGTTCACTATTCGTCAGTCCATGACCGGCCTTGGTACTGGTGAATAGATTGCTAACTACCTCTATTGATAAACGAGTTTACCAATGTGCAATACAGAGAGTCAGTCACTCTATCTGAAACCTAGTTTGGTGGCAAATGGCTCGGAGAAGTCTTTCCCAATTTTGATGGCACCGCGGGTATCGAACGATGCCATCGTGCATAGCCGTATTAGTTTTGCGGGGATACCCAATTCAGATTTCGCGATATAAAGTGGTTTTTAATAAGAGGTGTTATTTTGATATTCAAAGAAAAATGCTATTTTTTAATATAAATGACCGGATGTTTATTTCGTTATAAAGATGAAGGTATGCCGTTAATAGAGGAAAATATCATCACGAAAATTACCACCACAACCACGCTTACAGGACAATATCCTTTTCATGAAATTTTCCATAACTGAATTGCAAGGTGGATGCCCTATGTCCTCGGTAGCCTCACGAATTCCATCTGTGAGGTCTTGAATCGTCCCTGGGCTGTTGGCGTAGACCTTCTCTTTCACGTGGCCCCAAAGAAAAAAGTCACAATGTGTTAAGTCACAAGATCTCGGTGGCCAATTGTGATCACCTCTTCGAGAGATAACACGGTCCGGAAACGTTTCCCGTAAAAGATCAATGATTTCGTTGCTTGTGTGGCA
This sequence comes from Anastrepha ludens, assembly GCF_028408465.1. Lineage (NCBI taxonomy): Eukaryota > Metazoa > Arthropoda > Insecta > Diptera > Tephritidae > Anastrepha > Anastrepha ludens. The sequence continues at coordinate 1,424,985 of NC_071499.1, read as the reverse complement.
CGTAGCGCCGTCTTGTTGAAAATGAACGTTTTCCAGATCAATACCATATATTTCCGGCCATAAAAAATCATTAATCATCTCCCGACAGCGCAATCCATTCACCTGTAACACCTGTTATTGGAAAACCCTTTATATATCCAGTCAAGGGTCTGAGCGTAGTGTGAATATCTGATCAATTGTCGATTTTTCCGGTCTTAAGGTACACTGTCGCGAGATGTTAATGTAGCATGATTTAAGGACCTTTTACCAACTCAACAGGACAAATAGAAAAAAACTTAAAATATATTCTATGTATGGGTAAAAAGTGCATCCTACAGTTTGCATAAAACCTGCAGTTATGAATCTATGTAGGTCCTAAAACGTTACCAGTTTATGTGGCGGTAAGAAGAAGTTTGATATTTTCTTATTTATTCCCACAATCTCTCTTTGGCAGTTTGTAGAATTTCAAGCAACTCAACTTAGGTCGACACTTTAAAGATTTACTACCAGAACATGAGCAAGTCATCTACGTCCATGTCGAATTTGCTTTCATGCAAACAGATTTCAAAAGTGTCAGTGCGCCACAAAATACAGTCATAAAAAGCAATAATTGTCGAAGGCAATAGCCAGCACGTGACTCTGCATATATTAGCGCTCGTACCCAGCTGCATGGCCAATAGAGGCAAGTGGGTCATTTTAGCTTTCCCATCGATATATTCATTAATTTTCTTTGTACATTTTTCGCTTGCAAGTTTGTTTGTATGTATGCATAAGTATGCTCCGAGGATCAGTGCGCGGAATTCTAAGTATTCCCGTTAGCTTGAAGGAGCTGTAGAATAGTGAGATTACTTGAGACAAGCACTTAACACTTTATGCAACAGTGTGAACGAACGTGTGGCAGCAATGCTTAAGCATTTCTCGGCGGCGACAAAGAAATTATGCGGCGTAGCGTTTGAGCTTATGCCATTTATTGCGGTGCTCAAACATGCCACCAAATAACTTATTCGCCTGCCAATGCAACGGCGATAAATTTGCCTATTTGCTGAAGCGGCAGCAGCAATTTGTGCCAGCCGCTGTTGCTGCCACTAGCCGATGTCAAAGCAAATACTAATTTGCATTTGAAATTACGACTACGAGAAGAAAAAACTGGAGAAAATTGTCAATAATTTGCACTGCATCATATGCAGAATGCTTGCCACATTAGTAGCAGCACTATTGCGCTGCCGCACTGTGAGCCGAGATTGTGGCAACTGGCAATTTGCCGCTGAAAACGCAAATAACAACAACTGCGCTTGCAGTGCAGAGCCCAACCCAGCACTCCTTCAGCCATGCCATGACATGTGACGGAAAGTGGCATCAATTGGGAAGAGAGGAAGGGTGCGAGTGCCGCGAGCCTGCGATGGGGCACTTAACACTGTCTACAACTAATGACCAATTTTCCGTTGTGTCAATAGCAACGCCAGTTGAAGAAGAGGTGCGAGTAGCGGCAGCAGCAGCATCAGGCAACGCCAACAAATTCCAATGCAGCATTCAGTGGCAAATAATGAAGAAATCTCAATGCAGCGTAAATTTATGCCACAGCTCGCATTACGGCATTATGATGAAGGGGCAGGCAGCAGAGTGGCATTCAAATGCAAAGCGCACATAAATGAGGTGCGACAGGGATGCGCCTGGCCCCTTTGCAGCGGCCCGACAACATTACGTTGCATTAATGTGTTGACAGTGTAAAGTTTTCCGTGTCGCGCACTTTTTTATGTTGTCTCTTCCCTTCCGTCACTTCGAGCTCCTCCGCCCTCTTGCAGACGCCTACGCAAACAGTTGCCTGCTCGCGCATTCTAGCGTTAAGAGGTTGCAAATATGACACGAAACATTTGCAAATTGTTGAAAGCTGCGAAGAGGTTGCATGCGTTTCCACCCACCCATACACATGAAATACATGCCACTTATAATACTCTCGCACACATGCATACACAGCTTTACTTGGAGACAAACTAACGTGGTAAGATAAAGCAAATAGGCAAAATGATGAAGTGTGAAAGCGCGACGTGAGTGAGTGCACACGATGTGGCAAATAGTAGTGTTGCAAGCTGCAAGTGAAGTAGAGAAGGCGTTTGAAAAGTCGTTGTCTGTCGCTCTGGTGCGATATAGATGCTGCAACGTGGCGTTGTGAGTGGCAGTTAATTGCTGGTGGGTGGTGACAACGGTGGCAATTAATGTGGCAATTTTGTGCTGTGGGTGAAGTGGCGACTTGGAGTGAAGTGACGCATTCGATTTTAAGGTGAAGGTGATTTTGAATTAGGGAAAATTAATAGGATGTCAAAAAAATGCGACAATCCAACTTTATGGCAACTATTTATTCACTGGCGATCGAAGGAGAAGACGGAGATGACGTTGCTAAAGAATTAAGCGAATCCCAGTAGCTGGCTTTTGAGGTTACTTTTACAAAATTGCTATTACTTACTTGGCATCTAAAGTTATTAAATTAAAATTCATAATCAGACTGCTGATTAACCGAATGCAATCCAAAGGCTTTCATCGACACAACTCGGGTTTTTTCTTGTCAATGAAAGGGTAAGAATGTAAAGTAATGCCAAACATTCTCGATCGAATTTCCCATAAAAATCGGGAAAAATCTTTCACGCCACATTGCGAATAAATCCCACAAGTTCCCAAAGAGTTCAAAACACATTTCACAATCGTAAAAAGTAACTTTGCAGTAATTGCAATAAAATTGAGCTTCAAGAAATTTCTCGAATGCTTTTTTATTGATGTGTACACCACAGTGCACTGCGTTTGCAAATATTGATTGTGTTATTGTACCTTAGCTATTACCCATCGCGTTGTTGCCGCAGAAAAACTAATTTTACTCAAAGAGCTATTTTGCTTATTTATAGCATATACATTTGTTGCAAATTATTGATTTATTAATGAGCTTTTATTCCAGTACTTGGCTGTCCGACTCGTGAACATGCTACACATAACAAGTCAGTGGAAAAACATGGACTTTCACAATTCAATCCGGGCACTTGAAGCGATTGCCCTTTTGCCTTGTTGATGGTTATTGAACAAACTCCTCGTTTGTTTGAAATATTGCGTGCAAAAGAACTTTTCTTAATACACTTTTTACGCCAACGTAACATTACATGCCATGAAATTTGAAATCCTGTGATATTATTGTGCAACTCGAAACAAAATATTGGTGGATTATACTCTTTCAGTACCCCCTTTTTGTTTGTTGTGCTCCCTTTACCAAGTCCCGACCACTTTTCGGCAATATCAAGATTTTGATATTGCTTTCGAAATCATGCAATATTTAGAAATATTGTTTATATGAGAGGCGCCACGCCTTCTTTATCAATACCGCCCACTTTCGATAATTATTAGGGTATTATGCAATATATTATGCATCTGAGCCAAATCCCATTACCCTACCATAAATGGTTTCGAAACTGTACAATAATAAGGTATTGTTTTATATGAGGACCACCACGCCTCCTTTACCAATGCCGCCATTTTTTCTAAATTGTTATGTATTGATATTTTATGTCATTTGGTGCAAAATTTCGTTGTTCAGGCACGAATGGTTCCGAATATCTGCAATATTAAAAAAACTGTTGGTATGGGAGGTGCCACGCCGCTTATCATTTTACTATGACTATACCTTTCCGATGATATGCCTTTAAAGGTAAAATGCCCCTTTTTCCCCTTTAATAATTTTTGTTGCAAAATATCCCTCAGAACTCTTAAAATCCTGTTGACCCCACGTATTTCAATTCCCAAACTCGTAGCTGTGTTTACAGGTCCTTTTACGATCAGCGCACACGCAGAAAAGCTACGTTTACAAATTAACCCCATTATAGAAGCTGTGGGAGTCTTTCGGAGAAGGAGACTGTTGAGCACTCTCTGTAAATGTTTGGCAGCTACACGATTAAGGTGCTCTTATCATCGACGGTCTTGGGCAGTGGTCCAACCTCAATTCCATCAACCTTCTCCATTGCATCAACAGCTCTGGGTGGCTGTAGATATCTGGCCGTTGGAGGTTTCAGCCAGACTGGTACTTCAGCCCCTTTCTGGGATCACTTCCCACAATCTGGGACCACTGAGATGATCGGGGAGCTGTAAACACTTGAATTAGAATTATTCATGGAATACTCATAAGGATCCTTGGAGTCTATATTAAATCCTTTACAAATTCGAGATTGATCCTCAAACTTATCCAAAGTAACTAGCTTTTTCGCGCATACTACTATAGATACGGATGACCGGAGCGTCCAATTGATGAGCGTTTGCCGTGAAATGAGTTGGTTTGGTTCTTGGCCCCATGGAATTAAAAATACGATCATAAGAGGAGCTTTCACTTCAAACTGACAGACAGACACAAAAATTGTATATGGATAGATGTACCCACTACGAAGCTAAGAAGAAGTCTTAAATTCCATACTTATTTAAATCAAAACTCACCTTTAAAACACTCTCTCATTGCAGAAAATCTATGGCAGAAACGTACAAAGCCCTCATCAAATATATTTCGGACGGCTAACAATATTACTAATGCCCGCCTCACCCCCTGTACAGAAATGACAACTTTTTATTTGCATATCAACTCCTGGCTTCTGGCTCCTGGCTAAGCGAAGTTGCATAGGCGCCTTCAGTTATTTACTCTACGCTTTTTTAAGTCCCTCTTAGTTGCGTAATAAAATTCTTTTCTTGCTTAAAGCTTTCACTGCCGTAAACAAAATCGCCTTTGCGTATTGCTCCTTGGGCTCATCGAGTGAGTCATTCACTCATTCACTCATTCGCTTATTCATTGCACTTTATGCATTCTATTTAATGTTAATGTTAAATGTTTTTGTTGTTGCTTTTTGTTATTGGTTCTTCTAATCCCGGCGTACACGTATTTTTACAGCATTTTAAGCTCTAATTCCACATAAGTACCAACTTAAGCTGGCGATTCTGGCGTTGTACTGCAGAATGATGTCTGCTGCGTACCAACATGCACACAAACATACACACATACACACACATCGTACATCTTTTCAGTAACAGTTGTGCCAACTGAACGAAACTTAATCCCGCTTACACCTTAAATCTGGCAATTCTCGTTGATGTAGTTGCCGCTGTGTTGCGGCTCTGCTCGTCGGTGGCAACTGAAAATATCAACAGAAGCTGGGTAAAACAACAATAACAGCAACAGTTTATGCTCAACCGATTTCATATACACACATAGTGTGTGGAGGCACGGCAGCCGATGACTACTTGCAACCAATGTTGCACAAGTAAACCAACTTTCAACATTTCGCTGCACGTCAGAGCTCCTTTTTGAGTTTGTGTGGGTGGATGTGAGCTGTGGAATAGCAAGATTTGTTTTAGAATATTCCACAGAAACTCAGAAGCTGGTAAAAAGACAAGGCAACAAGCAGCAACTCATGTGAGCAAGAGGAAGAACGAAAAAGAAGAAGAAAAATGTCAATTGTAGACCCTAAGCCGAGATCGTTAGTAATGCCATCCATTTGGCTAAGACATGGCAATAAGCATAATCAACATAAAAATACCTTAAAGAGATACGTGCCACGAGCCGCACCCACCGACCGCGCGCTCATATCCAACTGCACTGCGGTGCACTCGTGGGGCACGTACATGTGAAATGCAACACATGCCGTGTTGCAACAACGCCAATGCCACTGTCAACTGGAACCGGGACTCAGTCAGCCCAGCCATGCAAACACAAACGCAGACGCACACATTGGCAATATTAAAGCAGCACCGCGACAGTTATAAATCGTTATGTGGCGATGTGGCAAGACGCTGCAGGGTGCTGTATTATCCCTTCGACGACGCGCTGGCACCTTGTAACACTGAACTCCTTGCGAGTCAACTTTAATGTATGTTCGTGCCACATTTGCTGCATTTATCAGCTCCATGCAAATGCAACGAGGTGTGAACGCAGTGCGAAGAAGAAGAACGAGAGTAATAGTGGCTGCAACGAGTTCAGTTTGCGTTGATGTCGCATGCACTTGTTGTTGGTGCTTTGGTGGCTTTGCGCGCAAATGAGAAAATCCGCGTTGCACAAAAATGAAGTTAATGATGATTTGCACCAGCATGACTGTGCAACGCGTGTTAGTGGACAGTAGTAAAAGTGGTAGGAGCGGTGAGAAATCCTTCAGCCATGTATAAACGCGTGTAGCAACATAAAACGTTGACCACAAAGCGTACGTGGGCAATGGCTGCTTAAATTTGTACTAAGGGATTTACCACTTCTGCTTTCTACTTTTCGATGCACGCAAACATTCTCACATGTTTTTTTCACATAAATATATTCCTTTAGTTCTCTTTCCAGAAACTAATTTAAGATCTAAGCTCTCCAATGCCCAACAACAGTCGAAGTTTCATCACAGATTTGCCATAGCTTTCCACACCAAACGGCCCAACCAACCTTTAAATCGGTTTAGATTAAAGCTTCATTTTGATAGTGGTAAGCCCGGTAGATTGTCCAAGTCTGATCTTCTTTGTCTTTCCTCTAGTTCCCGAACAAGAGAGGATAACTTATCTTTTCCACAAAAAGGCTCTGGTCCTATAAATAGAGAGGTCGCCCCCGTCCGGACTAATTTATCTACCATTTCGTTCCTAGTAACTCCAATTCAATGAATTCCTACCTGAATGTTCTGGCCTAAGCCGTTCAGTTTATAAAGACTTTCCAGCACCTCTTTTGATGTAACCTGGAGAGAGTTGAGGGCCTTGATTGCTGTCTGGCTGTCAGTACGATAACTGCTTCTATTGTTATAACTGAGTTGAAGGTTAAAGTGAGCGACCTTTCTGCTGCGTACACTTCCGCTTGCGAAATTCTTGTATTCTTGCATAGCACTTCCGAATATCTATTCCACGCTGCAGCATCCGTCCGTGTACCATGTTATCATATTCTGGTTGATTTTATTGCTTTAGGATAAACCTTTCAAAGTACTTTTACTGCCTACTTCAGACTTGGGAGGAGTTGGTTGGCCAAGAAAATCAAACTAACTTCGATTTTAATGAACTCCAAGGCCAATGGTTTTGCATGCACACGCAAGTCTTTGTAAGCTTTTTAGTGCGATTATTGTTGACTCTAATAACAGTCGTATAGATCCACCGCAGTAATTTTGATGTACAGATACATTTCCAATTTCTCCTCAATACTCAATTGATCTTTCCCGCCAGCTCTTCTATGAGTGCCTTCCATGGTAATTTTTGATAATAGGACTATGAATAAGTTCGTGCGGTTTTTTTTCGAAATTTGAAACTTTATTGACGTAAAATGGTTACAAATTTAATATTCAAAATATTGTCCATCGCTTACTACTACTTTTTCCCATCTTTCTGGCAATTCACGGATTCCCGTTGTGAAAATTTCGGTCGGTTTTGCCGCAATCCACGAATCGATCCATTTTTTGACTTCATCGTAATTACGGAAGTGCTGGTCAGCCAGGCCATGTTGCATCGATCGGAAGAGATAGTAATCGGATGGCGCAAGGTCTGGACTATACGGCGGGTGGGGTAGGACATCCCATTTGAGCGTTTCTAAGTATGTTTTGACCACTTGTGCAACATGTGGCCGAGCATTGTCATGTTGCAAAATAACTTTGTCGTGTCTATCGGCGTATTGCGGCCGTTTTTCTCGCAGTGCTCGGCTCAAACGCATCAATTGTCGTCGGTAGACATCCCCCGTAATCGTTTCATTCGGTTTCAGTAGCTCATAATACACAACACCCAGCTGGTCCCACCAGATACACAGCATAACCTTCAGGCCATGAATATTCTGCGCCGACGTCGATGTTGAAGCATGGCCAGGGTATCCATACGTTGCCCGACGTTTTGGATTGTCGTAATGGACCCACTTTTCATCGCCAGTCACAATTCGATGCAAAAAACCCTTTCTTTTGTGCCGTTGAAGCAGTTGTTCGCATGCCATAAAACGGCGTTCAACGTCTCTTGGCTTCAATTCATACGGCACCCAATGGCCTACCTTTCGGATCATTCCCATGGCTTTTAAACGTTTGGAAATGGTTGATTGATCAACTCCCAAAGTTTTTGCAACCTCTTCTTGCGATTGAGCCGGATCTTGATCGAGCAATTCCTCCAATTCGGTATCCATGAACTTTGGCGGCGCACCCTCGCGTTCTTCGTCTTCCAAGCCAAAATCACCACTTTTAAAGCGTGCAAACCACTTCTGGCACGTTCGCTCAGATAGAGCATGCTCACCATAAACTTCCACCAAGATACGATGACTTTCGGCTGCTTTTTTCTTCATATTAAAATAATGAAGAAGAATTCCCCGCAAAAACACATTATTTGGCACGAAATTCGACATTTTCAAGTGTGGTAAAAATATTGTTGTTTACGCTTCAAATAAAAAACTTATACTGACGTTTGTGCCTTACGACAGTAGCTCTCCAATGAATGTTTGGAAATGTGGATCGATGGAATAATAATCAAGTTACGCCATCTGTTGTAAAACCGCACGAACTTATAAATAGACCTATTAAAATTTTATACCCAAGAGCTTCACTTCCCTTTCCATTCTTACCTCAATTCAATCTAAGCAAATTTGTTTAAGTTGGTTTAAGATGCTTGAATTTGTTTTTTCTTGTGAATTTTACGTTGATCGTTTTTGCTGTATTTATGTTCAGCCCCTTCTGAATAAAATGATCGAAGAAAGACCAGTAGGGTCCATCAGCCTTTATATGTTTTATTCACATTGCTTTCGTTCTCTTTCCCCTCAATCCTATGCGCATTTCCAGCTTAACTCGTTTCGGAAGCGTAAATAAAAATACGGAAAACTTTCTATGCGTTGTTGCAACTTACCTGGATGGTGAATATGGTGAGTAGTGTGGGGTGTGCGCTGAGTGTGAGTTACGCAATGGGAACCCAGGCATTACCAGTGGTTGTGAGCCGCTCATCTGGCAATGCGAACCGCCGGGCCCATTCATGCCCGGCCCACCGCCACCACCAGGCACACCGCCGCCACCGCCCCGATCAATGCCGCTGTGACCCAACGTATTGTTGCCTGTTGACATACTTTGTGCCATCTGTTGTTGATGCCCGCCCGGCATTGAACCCAATCTGAAGAGAGAAGAAAGGGAGAAAAATTGTAAAACAAATTTAACAAATATTTATTTACGACTATAAAGTCAGTTGGTGTACTCATTACAATGTTTGCTGTACTCGTATTTATGTTTGTGCCCCTGTATTTGCAGTAAAAATAGCTTGCAACATACGATATGTTCCGCATACAAATATAAATGCAGCGGCAGTGCACAACAACAGCAGCAGCGAAAGTCCGGTTATACAAAACCAGAAATGGCTGCCGTTGCCTTGGGTGTTCGGAAATGCATCGGGTACTTCGTTGTTTTATTATGCAAGTACGTGTGTGTGTATGTGTATGTGTGCAACAGTTTGTGTGCTTATGTGCAGTAAAAATGGTCATTATGGTGCGAGTTAAGTAAAGCGGAAATTTTAAATTAAAAAACATAAATCAATAGGGCGCACAAAGCCCTGGCCACACGGCCACTTTATCGCCGCCCTGCCGCCCTACAGCCCCAGCCCTCTTACCCAATTGGTTAGCCGACCAATTGAACGTCCGGCGGCGCAGCGCGGCATCTGGCCAAGCGCCATTTCCATTGATCATTGTTGTTGTTTTATTTGCGCTTTTCCGTTGCCATTGTTGCATTTACGCCGTTAGTGTTGCGTTGCGTTGTTATCGATGCACTTTTTTGTTTGCTTTTGCGCGTCATATTATCGGCAACATAAAACGGATGTGCGCCTACGGCCACACGATTACAGCTCAATGGAGCCTCTATGAGTCGCGAATGTTTTGCGCACTACTCGCTTTATTTATTTAATTTTTTTACTTTTTGCTTGCACTCTTTTTGCTTGCATGTATTGTGCGAGGTGCTGCGCCAAAAAGGGGACTTTTTGTTATTAGTGTAAAGCATTTGCAGTTTATTTATTACAGTTTCGGGGCATTTGCCACCGAGAATTCTGGCCAGAGTGCCAACTTTTTGCCGATTTGCAATATAATGTACGCGCTGCATAGTTTTAGGCGCAGATGCCGTGATTCGCACACAAATACACATACATATTCATGTATTTAAGATAATAACTGTGGAGGAAATTGATGCCGCTTAGTGCTGATAATTGTTTTGAATAAATGCTAATAAAAGGACAATACCCCGCCACAGATTAGGCTATGCGACCCCGTCAACTTCATAAATATGAGATGTCAGTGGAAGCGCTGAGGCTCAGTCACTTGAAATTATCTGAAAAATGTATTTGGAAACTTTTTATTTGTAAGCAAAATTCAATGGGTTTTTATGCCTACAAAAATTCTTTGCATTTTTTATGATTTTTCCTCTCCCTTCCGTTGGACATATCTCCACATATGGAATGTTATGAGGAGCCCCCTGCATAAATACATTACATTCACTCTCTTCCAGTCTCAGTCGCAACATCAAAGTTCAAACTTTGCATGTGAAAGTCCTGGCAAACTCTGGCGCTTTGCAGCCAAATCCAGTTCATCGTGAATCGGCCACAACAACCACGACTTGGCTTGGCTTGGAATCATAAAAGCAGTATACCTTTGCCTCATCTACGCAGCCGGACAGTGCCTTGCCGCTTGCCGACTACTTCTGCTAACCACATCCTGACTTCCATCTGGGCCTATGCCAGCTAACAGACTCACTTATGCAGCCTACCTACTGTCAGCAGAGACTTGGCTTGGCCCAACAAAATGGCCATGTGGCATGTGACCACATCAAAACGCTGGAAGTCTATGCCCCTTTATGGTCGAACAACTTAATTTAAATTGCTTAAATCTATTTTTGTTGTTAATAAATCACCGGCACACACACGCACACACGCCGGCACACAAGCCTCTCAGCCATTACATCTACATGCCTAAAACATGCGCTGCCAATGCTGCCACACAACTGGCCGACGGCAAACATCAATATGAACCACTATTCACCACCCACTAGGCATTCCGGCTATAGCCACTGCAGGCAAGTTCCATGGTGAGGTGTTTCAGGGGGGCATGTCCAATGTGTCCACTTGGACTGCAAAGTTTCTGAATGTTTAAGTCATGCACATAAGCCACATACTTGCACACACACAAATAAGTATGTAACTGGAAATATGCTCGTGTGTGTGCCCATATTAATCGCAGCCAAAGTGAAAGGCGCACAGAACGACATGCAAATGCTTGCCAAGGTATTGTAGATATGTTAATGCGCACACAAAGGCCGTTGGGTCGGGCGATGTGTCGGTGTGGCGGCATTACTAAATTAGAACCTATGAGTCAGGAAATGTGGCAGCAACTGGTCGAACACGACTCGGACGAAGTGCGGTGAGACGGGTTTTTAAATAGTTGAATGATGCTAAGTTGTTAGGTGGAATTTAATAATTTCTATTGCATATTTTAAGGAGCTTAAGCCACCTGCGCGTCCATAGTAAAAATTCAGTTTGCTGGCTGTCCATTTTCACCTACTGCCGGTCATTAAAAGAGCAGCTGTATTTTAGAGCAGTGACGGAGCTAATCAACCGAGCACCAGAGAGAAACAAAAAATGGTTGAGAATCATAAATACCTTTTAATTCACAACATCAACATGTCGAAAAAATCGGACAATCAAATGACTCTTGCGCTATAGCGGCAGGATGAGGCTGGTAGCGCGGCAGGCAGCTCTCTGTGAATAAGAATTAGAATGGCGTCAAGCCAGCAGTTCGGTGCCGGCCAAAATGTTATCGGCGCGAAATTCAATTAAAAATTCACTCACGTCACTAATTGATCAACAATGACAATCAGCAACGACGATGTATTGAATAACATAAAAAAGTGGGCGGCTTCGAACAGTCAGCGCTGCCCGTCCATTGTTAATGTAAGCAGAGCGTCGCCATTGGACAACGTGACATTTGACCTAAACAATCCAACACTACAAGCGCTATTTGTTATTGTTTCACGCATTTCAGACATATACTCGTATCCACCCTCTGCAACCGCCAACTTTTCGCCAGCGGCGCTCTTAATCAGCAACCCAACACTGCACTCATCAAATTTGAAACAATCACAACAAAATAATTTCTCTATCGCTGCAATTTATATTAGTAAATGTTTTGAAGGCAACTGAACTGCTCTTGGCCTTGGGAGCGGCACAGTGGCAGTGAGGAAGCGAGAAGCACCGAGCCGCATTGATTCGATAGCGAACCAAAGTTCAACATAAACTGCATTTGCATCGCTTGGAGCGGAGGCGGTGGGGGTGTGGCATAGAGTTGCTAGCAAATATTGGCAATAAAGTAGGTGGAACTGCGCGGGTAAAGGTTGGTCGCGGGAGGCGACAGGATAATCAATTATGTGCGCACACTTTGCCTTTCGGTTTATGCGTGACAAAATGTAAACTCGGCCAATGTTTGCCATTGCCATGCCAGTGGATGAGTGCTTGCGGTTACACCTGCCTGTGTATGTGGTTGTGTCTGTGTGCCTTCGTGCACGGTGGGGCGTGCGTTGCGGGCAGCCGCCACTGTTTACTGATTTCTCCATTGCAATGATTATTGCAGGGCTCAAAACCACGGAATAAATTTACAGACATCAAATGCTGCCCGCCTGTTGTCACTTCACGGCCTGTAACCGCTTTCAGGACATTTGCGTTGCAATTGTCCCGATTACTAAATTGTGAAACTCGGCCTGCGTTGCGCATTCAAAGTTCACAAGTATGTGCCATGCATCATCAGTGTCTGCAGTCATGCATTTAATTATCACTAGTCTTCAATGAATCGGCAAGCAGAGAGCTGTGGCCTTTAAAATACCTAAAATTCTTTAAAGCTCAACCGAAATTTTTACACCCACCATACAAACGCAGACGTCATAAGTAAAGGAAAGTTGCAGCCAACAATGCGACACAATAATTTTGCTAGAAATCCATTTAAATACAGAGAAAACTTTCTGCCTGGCTGGCTATACGGAGTTATCTGATGGAGCAACATGAATATGCGATATGGGTGCTCTGAGTGTGAGTGGCAGGCGAACTTAGCCATGGTGCCATGAAAGGAATCGACAGCGGACAATATCCACGCCAAGCCAAAAATACTGAAAAATTATATACATAGATATTTATATATCTGACACTACGACAATGTCCAGAGCTGCCACCCTATGCCCCTGCCACTAGCCGCTCCGACAATTGTGCAAAAGTGGCCATCAAATGCAGCTTGGCTATAGAATCCGCTCCAGTATCAGCAGTCGCAGCAGCTCCATCGGCCATTCACAGCAACCAACACGTAGCGCCATTGTCATTTATGCAAACATTATTGAGATAAACGAATTATGAAATGCAAACACAGACACAATACACTCACACACTCATACAGCCATACAGCCATACAGCCATTCGTCTACACACTATCGCTTGCCTAGATTGGGCCAGACTGCTTACATTTGCATACACACAAAAGGCAGATGAAAAGAGGGGCGTGACAGAAGCTGAAAGCACTGCCAAGCGCACGGACATTCCATAAAAACTTAAAAGCAAGCTTTCAATTTATGTGAGTGTATGTGAGGGCGAATGCTTTCCGCTGCTGTGTACACATCAGCACGAGACACATGCACACACACAAACATACGCATGAGGGCGATATCCTTAAAAGCATGAAGCGAAAAATCTGCGCTAGTAAATTTGTTTACTGCCGCAACAACTCGTAAACGCACACATATTAAATTTAATATAAAATAAGTGCACCCTCGACAACACCAACAACAAAAGCGAACCAAAGTGCCAAAGAATGGGGAAGCAAACCCTGAACCATGTCCTTCTATGTGTTCGTTTTTAATGTATTTTATGTAAAATTGTTGGAAGCGCAATGAACTTTTACTAATAAACAAACGAAAAAAGCCGCCGACATGCAACAAAGTGGAAAAGTTACAAAGTTGCTTTCTTGAGCCACCAAAACCCCGCAGCCTTTACATTGTAATTTGCTTTTATTTATTTGGCAAACGACACAAAAAAACGCGAGTGCATTCTTCGCGCGCAGCGATTCACGTTGTAAGCTGCGTCCGGTCCAATGTCAAAGTCGTGGCCACAGTGGAGCGAAGCCAGCCCACAACACGCGCTTGTGGCTGCAGGAGTAAGAAAGAAGAATAGGCCGTTCCCTACCTAATCATATCCCTAAAAAATGTTCAGATACGCTTTGTATCTGAAGGTGATGGCGTTGCGCCTAAAAGCGCACAATGCAACGATGATGAGACCGCGTAGTTATGGCGCAAAGCCACGACAAAAGCAGCCGCGCACCACATTGTTGAGCTGTAGACTTCCAAAAAGATACAACAATATAAATTTGTTGAAAATCTGTTTTTTCTTCCAAAAACAAGATGAAGTACTCGGTTTTCTTCTGCTAACGCTTGGTCGATGTGGCTTTTGGCAATGTTCGTTAAGGGCCTCGCCGTCTCTGCATATTTTTTATTCGCACAACACTTTTCCCCAACCTGCACATCCACATTGCGCGACTTCCGCTCAATACTGGGCGCTAAAGCTGTGCAGCAAAACCTTCCGCCATCAACCCAGACATCTTTGCTTCAAAGGTTATTCCGAATATATTGACGTACTTAAGCAGATATATGGGTGTATGTATGTATGTATAAATATTTAATAAAAAATTCATAACAAGTACAACTTTACGATATTACAACCTTTTAGCGGCAAAAAGCGCCACATACCAGTACGAGTACAACTACACACACGCATACCGCTCGTACAACATTTGGGTAACTGCGCCACACTCGTATAAGTGCATATGAGTATATAAGTATGTGTGAATGTGTATCTTATTTTGTTATGGGTACACCGTTATAGTGTATGATTTCCTTCCCCGCCCCCTCGCACGCGCTCTTTCTACTTTATGACATCAAATTTTGTTTGGCTGGTCACCCTCGCGCATAACTTTCCACTCATCACCCATCTATAAAGCGTTCTTGCCGGCTTTCGCCGCCACAAGTAAGCAGAAAAATGTCTAAATGCCATGGGTAGCCCTTTCGAAGGAAGGCTGCCTCCTGTGAGAGCAGGAGGGAGGGGAAAAGAGAGAGACAGAAAATATGTTTTATTTTGCAATGTCGGTGGTGATTTCGACGGGTTGTTCTGTATTTTTAGCAAAACCCCTCATGCGACTAATAACAACCGTCGGCTATGAAAATCAGAAAACAACTCTGAAAAACACGCGACAACAAAAATATACATAAAATAAGAATATAAACAAAAATGTTCAAGTCAAACTCTAGAGGTGGTACTGAAGGGAGCGGCAGTGATCAAAGCGAAAATGTGTGATGTTTTTTTGGTTTTGTCTGCCATAGCTCCAGAATTATCCAGGTAAAAAGAATGTTGCCATTCACCTTATTTGCACAGGAAGTTGTTGATAATGGGAATATTAAATATTATGTCTATGGGGTGTTTTGTTGGCATCAGGGTGATAAATTCTTGCTTAAAAATTAAGCCTCAAGGTAAAAAAAAAAAAAAAACAAATATATTAGATTTTGCTGTCAACTGCTGTTTGAGTTCAATATAGGGCTGCGGCGCCCGAGGCTGGTCTATATATTTTAGTTGGCTAAGTTTAAGTATTGTTAAGATTTTTATCTCCAATAAATTATGTTTCATTTCATTTTATTTCAATTTATTTCTGTCTTCTTATGTAAACATCCTGCAGGCTGGATCACAGAAGTACTTCATAAGCAACTAATCCAGATTTTTAATGACTGGAATACAAATTGCGTGATAATTAGCCTAAGAATAAAATGTTTCAAGTATTGGCGCAAATGTGGATCTTGTCGATAAAAATTCAATATCAACCTGTTTGAGTTGTTTTTAAACTCCAAAAGTGCTTTCAAGGCCAGAGCTAACGAATAATAATTAGTTCCTGCTGTGTCAAGGTGAATGCCGGTGTAAAACGTAAGACTTTATGAGGAACATTGAAATCAAGCTGCTCGAGAAATTTAGAACAATATACGAAACCAGGTCGAAGAGAAAAATCGACATCTGAATAGGTCTTCTCTTTTCTATTGACTGAATATTTGCTAGTTGACAGAGTATAGAATAAGATGGAAACGAGTCGGAAAACTTAAAGGCTCAAGAGCAAAACAAAGTAATTTCCATTCAACCCGTTCGATTCTCGAGCTGACTCCGAATTCTCCAAATGACTAATAGATATTCTAGTTTTGAAATCACCAGTATGTGAGGGGTGAAATAGTGTCTGCTTAGAAATATAAATTATATATAAATATTGTATAAATAAATTATAAATATATGGTAAAAAATAGCAGACTCTTACTAAGATCAGCAAGGAAAGAAATCCACGACAACTTAAGTGTCCCAATTCTGAATAGGAAGTAAACGTCTGAAGTGGTACTCGAATTCTTCCTAAGCCTCCAAATTTGTGGACGAAGTTGCATTATGGTACCATAATAACTAAACGCTTAATGGGGGCCCGTATGGGGAGGTCTAAACGAACGAGGCTGTGACGACGGAGTAAGTTGGAATATCTTTGCCATATATGACAGAGGAAATGCTGTTGCAATGAGCCAAAAATTTTGGCAGAAAGTCTCGGAGGCTTTTGCCGAAACCCCGGCTTATGGCTGATAACCTGCCAACCTTAAACCCTATACAATCAACGAAACTGCAAGTGGTCCCTAGCTCCCCCCTGGATCCAAAGGAAATATATATAAAAGTAACGGTCCCTTACGTTAAACTTTCATTCGCCAGTCTAACACTAATAACTTTAATGAAACTAACACAAAAGTCAGCGCATTACTTGCACTCTGGCTGCTAAAACAAGCAAAAAAGAAAAAAAAGTCACAGTTACACATTGCAACAGTGGTGCCAGGAAGAGAAAGCGGACAATCGCGGTAACAGCGCGCACACACCAAAAAACAGTGAGCGTAGTGTGTGCTTAAAACCCCTCCCCAAGTATTTGCCCTAGACCAAGGATGATAGATTAACAGGTTTGGCCAATCTGCTATGGTGAACAACAAAATTGTGCAAACAACTTCGGCTGCCACGTCACCGAGTGCTCAGCAGCCGTTGTTCAGATGGCAACGACGCAACATGAACAAGAGCTGTGGTGATTTTTTTTTTTCGTATATCACTAACAGAATTTCAGTTTCTTCATTAACAAATTACTGTGATTGCCCTTTGTGGGCCCTGAGAACCGATTAACAATCTGACCTTGGCTACACCTTCTGAATTCTTTTCACCAGGCCCAAGACTGCCGAGCCATAGCGGTCTCACTAAATAAATGAGATCTTAGTCGCATTTTGGGTCTTCTTTTTCTCCAATCATTGTACTCATGGAATTAAGATTTAACTTGGTTTGTAATCCATTTCAACCGACGGGGCTAGTCATCTGCGTACCTCCCATTGCATGTTATTCAGGAACCCAGGTTCAAATAAATAGCCGTTTTCTTTGCCGCTGTCCGGCATTCGCCATACTTAATCGGTACATCTTTAGTTCTGATGTATTGGGAATAAACGATCTGGGTAATCTTTCCCTCGAAAAACTGCTAATACTACTGTGGACAAAAAGTAAGGTGAATTTATTTGTCAAACTTCGCGGGATTAAAATCTCGCTCTAGTTATTTTTTTCATGAGTTGGCCCCACTGTTAATAACATCTGGGCCAACTTTCATGTGAATGTCATTATCAGTAATATATTTACGCTTGTGTTTACCAAACGACCAAGAGTGTATTTTTCGATTTTTTCAATGTCTGATTTGATTGAGCAGAGAAATGCCATCAAATTTTGTTTGCGGAATGAAATTTCGGCTGCGGAAACGTTTAGTAAGCAGAAGGCATTTGGTGATTCGATCATGTCGCAGAAAAATGCTTATAAGTGGTACAAAGACTTCAAAGAGGGTCCAGAACGTGTTGATGTCTTGGAGCGCTCCGGGCGACCGTCGACGTCAACAGATGACCAACACGTCAATAAAGTGAAGGAGTTAGTGCTCAAAAATCGTCGGTTGACTGTTAAAGACCTTACTGATATGATCGGAATATCAAAAGGATCTGTGAAAATCATTTTGAAAGACCATTTGGGCCTACGAAAAGTCAAATCTCGTTTGGTACCGAAAACTCTCAATTTCTTGGAAAAAAGTCGTCGCGTTGATGTGTATGAAACAATGCTTTCAGACTATCAGGACAAGCTCAAATGCATCATTACGGGAGATGAGACTTGGATTAATGCTTACGACCCTGAAACAACCGACTAATCAAGCGAATATCGTGCTAAAGGCGAGGCCAGACCGAAAAGAGCACGTCAAAGTCGTTCAAAAATAAAAGTCATGATGACAGTTTTTTTCGATTTTCGTGGTGTGGTGCACTATGAATTCCTTCCACCTGGCCAAACTGATGATAAGGAATATTATTTGGGGGTTATGCGTCGTTTACGTGAAGCAATTCGTCTAAAAAGACCAGAATTATGGGCCAACAACTCTTGGTTTTTGCATCACGATAATGCACCGTCTCACACTGCACTCGTTCTTCGTGACCATTTCGCCAAAAATGCCACGCATATCGTTCCGCAACCACCGTATTCGCCTGATTTGGCTCCGTGTGACTTCTGGCTATTCCCAAAACTCAAGAAACCACTCCGGGGAACGCGTTTCGAGTCGATTGAGGAGATAAAAGCTGAATCGAAGAAGGTGCTGATGGCTATACCGGAAATGGACTATTTGGCATGTTTCGGGGATTGGAAAAATCGTTGGCATAAGTGTATTTCATCGAGAGGGGATTGTTTTCGATAGGGGATGAAATTGATTTACAAGAATAAATAAAGATTTTTCATTTTACAACCAAATTCACCTTACTTTTTGCCCACAGTAGTCATCATAAAACTATCTTGGAATTTTGCAAAGAAGTAAAAAGTGGCCAACTCACCAGCCCCTACCTTTCCTTTAAATCATTTTCCTTGGTCTTAAGTGCAATGGACAATATTGCCCGAGTGCTTGATCTACAATTCCATATCATCCCATTTCAGTCCCTGTAATGACCTACATAGGTATGTCGGTCTGTAAAAAGTATTCCATATATAAAACAATGACACGAGAACATCTTTAAAAGTAATACCAAATATAATATTTAATATAAAGGAACTAATTTGAGGCATTTTTTGCCATTAAAAAGTTGAAACGCATTCTCAGTACCCATTCAATTTTATGCCTTGGATAATCTTTCTCGCAACACTTTCCGAAACTTTTATTTTTAAGGATAAGCCTCTTCGTTTCGCGAAGCGTTCGAAAGTGGCGAATAGATGAAGAAATTGGTATAAATAAACATATCTTGGCAGAGCTGGAATAGAGCTGTCTAAAATTATATTTGTTTCTAAACTAGTGGGTCATACCAGTTTTATGACGTTTAACCATAGTCGCAACCGGCGAATCTTGCTCGATAAGTTTGTTGTTGCTTTGACACGCAAATTGTTCGTCAAGCTAGTAGAGCAGAGAAATAGCGCGCATAGAAGGGGCTAATCGAAGAGGCCTAATATTTATTCAGACTATGGCAAGCCCTTACCGAAGAGAATTATAATTATCTAAGTACAAGCCAGGCAAAGTTCATGAAATTACCCCTCGAATACTAGCCTGCGTAAAAAAGCAATCAAATCGACAAAATTAAATTTGCTACGTGTTGCCGTTGAAGCAAGCAAAGTTTAAGTTTACTCAAGGCTGTGAAGTTAAAAAAAATTTTATTTAAAAACTGATGTGAGTACTTTCGCATGTATTGAATCATGAGAAATGGTTGTTGCATTAGAAAAAAGTAAGAATATAAATTATGTCATCGTTTGGAACAACGCATTGCGAAATAAGGCTTGTAGCTCAGGGTTAAATTCCTTATTGCTTTCTTATTGTTTATGCAAGAGCATACACACACACATACACAGCAGGCAAGTGAATCTGCAGTCGCACCCTTCAACGCCGCTCAATTCAATTAAAATCGTCTAAGCTAATAACGACAATGACAGCCTCGCCCGCCAACTTCCATATTTATTTAATAAAAAAATCAATTTCAAACACAGCGAGCGGTATTTTACAACAAAATCATGTGCGGCAACAGAGCGCAGCTTGTTTGCTTTACAACAGTCGAAAATGTTCCAGATCCGTTAAAGGCAACATAATCAGCAACAACAATGGTGACAGCACGAAAAATAACAAACTGGTACGATGCGATACCGAAAAGACGACACAGGAGATGAAGAATGAGGGATAATCTATGCGGGGTGAGTGACCCTTGGGCGAAATCGATAGATGCTTAGATACATTACAAATGCAGTATTCGATTATTGTGCCACATACATACACACATACACGCACAGAAGTGTGGGACATGGCGCGCAGAGGATTTGCAATTTCCCAGTTCATAATTTCCTTGGATATATGTTTTTAATATTTTTATAGCATTTTTGGAAAGTCCCTGCGCTGCCAGAAGTGTGTTGGCCCGAAGAAGGCGTGTAATAGGTAGGCGTGTGCGCACACTGAAATTATATTATATATTAAATTGCAGACACAAATTCGATTGGAAAGACATGAGGAGGAGTTAGAAAAGTGTCTCCCCTTGTTGTTTGTTTGCGCTGTCAACAGCGGAAAACCACCACCACCACCAGCTACCACCAGAAGTATTTTGTGAGCCCTGCAACAAATCGGCAAATACTCACACTACATCTGAAGTAGTTCATTTTGGAACAGTAAGAATCTATGCGCAATGTTTCAATTGGCTATTATTTGGAAACAATTTTAAACTAGTCCCTAGAAGATACCAATCGGCGCATGCCGCGTATTTTTAGATTTGGAAAAATTATTCAAACTCTTTCTAAAATCTGCCGCGGCAACGCTCACCATAAGAAGTAATGGTCAACTCAGGAGGGATTCGACTTTGAGTACCGTCACTGGGCATGAAATGTTTAGTTGCGAACCAGTTGTTCTTCACTCTCTTGCCAATTTTCATTGCAAGGGGTGGTTTCCATTTCAATTCAACCGGGCTATTCGGGTCATGTTCTTCGATTTCGATGTAACTCAAATATGTTGCTCTCTGGTCAAAATAATGAGACACGTATTTTTTTGTTCGCCCGAACAAATTTTTTTTCAAGATTTATCGGCAATTTTGTTTTTTTGGCTCAAAATCGATTTTTTTTAATTATATAAGAATTTTTTTTTTTATGCTCATAACTTAGTCAAAAATGAACCGATTTTAATGATTTTGGGTTCAAAATGATCGTCATTACTTACACGAGCGATTTCATGTAGAAACAATTGCAAACAAGTAGTTGACAATTTTTTATTTTGCAAAATTGTCAAACAAACCCTGTTAGGTAAATCTTAGTACCTCCATAGAATGGATGCCAAGAGCTAGGCACGTCTCTACATTTGCAGCTCGGTACTAGTAAATTTTCCTACTAGGTTCGTTGTGTATTTGTGTGAATACGAATATCCCTGATGGGGTGTTTTAAGCCCTTGAGAAATTAGGTATAATACAAAACAGAAATATTGTTGCATTGAATTTTTTTTATCAAAAACTGGTAGATAATTGCATGGCATTTATTTTTGGAATGTGAAATCCAACTTTTGTCCACCATGGCTACGAGGTACATGGATCAGCCCAATTTTAGACTACTTTTTCCAATAAATCTAGCCATATAGGGTAGATAATGGCTTGGGCATTGGCTTCCAATACTTCAAGAGTGGCTGGTTTGTCGGCATAAGCCAATGACCTAACATGGCCCTATAAAAAGTAGTCCCGAGGCGTTTAATCACGCGAAAGAGGGCACCAGTGAACGGGACCATTTCTGGAAAGAAGGCTATTGCCAAATTTATTTTGCAATAAATGGTTTACTAAGCGCGCTGTATGGCAAGCTGCGCCGTCTTGTTGGAACCAAATGCTCTCGAGGTTTGCTGATCAATTTTGCAATAAAAAATTCTGCCAGCATGGCTCAATAGCGCGCGCCATTCGGAACGGAAACTCTTTCCTCTTTTCAAAAGAAAGAAGTACCAGGTGTCAGTGCTCTAAGAAGTTCGCGAATAGATTTGTTTTTTTTCACAGTAAATTTCCACAATGTGAAGCGTTTTTCTAGCTGATGGCTTGCCAGACCTTATTGAACAGAAATCTACACAGTTTGCCATTCTCAGCTGCCAAGCCAAAGCTATCGATATCGATAGCTCTCATGCAGCTAAAAACACACCAGGTACATATTTATTTTTAATTTTATTAAAACCCAAGTTAGCTACAAGAATTAAAAATACAGTATTCGGTGAACAAATACACTTCATCTACATCTTCCAGGTGGACCCAAACCAGCAACTTATTGCATCAGAAGGCATAGCCATCACACGACTTTTCGGGTTTGAGTATTGAGAAGGTCGAGTGTCTTTGCTTTTCGGCTTTTATAATGTCACGCTCTGCAGACAGTTGTCGCTGCTTGCAACAAAAGCAACCAAATGGTACACAGCTCACGAAATTGCATTACTTCTGAACCGGAAATTGTCTGCAATTAGTCAAGTTTTCCCTACAGGGAAGCGACTAACCTTGCATGCGTCCAGCAAAAATAAATAAACAAACAAACAAACGATTGTTGAAAAAATATTGGTTATAATTTCTGAAATATCTTTCTAGATTGACAGTTTACTGATTAAACAACACGATTTCATTGTGGGACTTTGGGACTAATCCCTCAAAGCCGCCTATTGTTGTGAAGGTACATTTGTCGTACAAATCCACGAAATAAGTTTCCCTTCTCGTTAGTTTCTGACACTCAGCGTTTGCCCCTTGTTATTGCGTCTAATTCATTTCAAACTCGCTGCATAATCGCCTCATCAACGCGAAACTGACGCGCCATTCTCCTTAGTTTTAGGTATCGTTCCCAGAAGTGGTTGCAGTGGTTGAAAGTGGTGCAGCAGCCTCTTGCGTAGCTATAATTCAGATTTGCCCTCGTTTGGTTGGTGCAATGGATTTGGTCATTAGTGATGTCATAAAAGGAAGTTTTACTTTTTCTGCCAAAATAGTTTTTGCAAAATGCCAAGTTTATGAAGACATTTTCCACACGTTTGTTGCAGTTGCGCACTTGTTACATTAAAAGAAATGTTGTAGAATTTAGGTTTGGCTCATTTTTATTTCATCACCGCAAGATAAGTCAATATTGAATAGTTTCTCTTTTCGGGAGGAATGGTGTGAGTGCAACGGTGTAGCGCTGCAGAGAATCTTCAAGTAGACACCAAGAAAATGATGGTTTGCTAGCCTCTGTTTTCACCGGCATTCAAACTCGCTTCAATACTCATTTATATCATTCGAATTTTCTTTAGTTCAGAAAGTGTTTTGGGAAGTGAACCTTCACTTAGTTTTCTCAGCAACACAGAAAAGTAAGTTTTATTTTGTCTAGATTTTATTAACATGTGAACTCGTCAATTCTCGCAGTATTTAGCTCCCACAACTGATGCTCGTTTCATAATTTTTTTCGTCATGCTTGCCACTTTTTCGTTTTTTCCCTTTCATGAGATCCTTCTAGCCTGCCACATGCTGCCTGTTATCGAATGCCATTCTGTAGCTCTTCCTGAGTGTCTCAGATTACCATTTTACCACCACCGCCTGCCGAGGTAAGGATTTTTTTTTTAATAATGCCTTAGGCGTATGATTGAATGAACGACTTGCAGCCAGTGCGTGCGTGAGTAATGCTCGTTTAGCCACTCCACAAGGATCCGCTGCCTGCAGCTGCCACACTAAGCGGATTTGCCATTCAGTAAATAACTTGCAACGCACATCAACGCTTGCTCATCTTTTCTTATTGATTGCGAATATAAATATTTAAAAAGGTTGCTCTTAGCGCATTTAAAGTTTCGATGTCTGTATAAAGTCTCCCCTCATTGCCCACCATCAAATTGACACAAATTTTAATTGGTTGGCCACAAATTGGCAACAGAGCTCTGTCCAAGACATTCCTTGGGAAAATAGACAAAATATACATATGTTCGTATGTAAATAGCTAACATGCTACACATATATGTATGTGTGTATGTAGTAGTGAAAATATTCCAGCGATTGAATGAATCAGTGAACGAATGAATTTTTTGCGCCTGTAGAGCCAAAACAAAAACGAGTTTTTCAAGAGTTTTCCACTCCGTTCCGCACTTTAAAAAAATTCCGCTACAATGAAGCAAAATGTTGCAAGCCATTTCTGAAACCACAGGCGATTTCGCAGTACATAAAACATTTTAAATCGATATGTTTTATGCGCCTGCCTCGTCTTCTTCTGTACCTCACCGCTACATAGTTGCAGTTGGACGTTAGAAGATTAGCACAATTCTTTGGAAGTCTCCTTTGCGCAGTTTGCAGGCAACCGAGGTGCCACAATGGCCTCAAAGTGTACATATATGTAAGCGGTTGTATTAGTTGACAATAGCATGCCACAAGCAACATGCTGCACGTTCTGCTTACTGCCTGTTATGCCATAAGCAAAACGCCTGTGTGTGTGTTTGTGTAATGAACATTTCAAAAAAGTGTCTTCAGCTTATGCCAGTAGAAAAAGTGTGCAGTACGACGCTGACTGAGATGTTGAATCTGACGCTGACACTGCCGTCCCATTTGCGAGTGAATGAGCCTATCGACCGAACGAGCGAACAATGGAATTAATATTTGATCTCTTTAGGTTTGCTTGTGCGCTTGTATGCGTCACCCTGTCCATGTGCTGCTTCGCTCACTATCCGCTCACCACGGACGTGTTTCTATTCAGCTCAGAGATCTCAAAGATTAAAAACCTTTTGTTCAGGCTGCTGTTGAAGTGCTGAAGTTTTCAGTTGATGCTGCTGTTGTTGTTGTGTATGTTGTTGGTGTTGATCAACAGCTGTCAACTGAACGGTTACTGTTTGAGAACTGCTCAAGGGGCGCTAAATTGTATGGGAAATTTTAAAGAAAGAAGTAATGCGTAAAATCTGGCGTTTCTGTTGTTGTTGTTGCCTTACGTACGTTGCTGTTTGATGATTGCTGTACTGATAAGTGATAGTCTATAATTATGTGTCCCGATTGCCGCCCTTCATAGGAGCGCATAATATTTGAATAGAAGCAAATAGAAAGTAAGCGAACAAAAGCCAGTTAAAGCAACACTCAACGCCACAGAGGCTACACTTGAGTGCGAAGCGTTGGCAGTTAGCTGCCACATTTGCTTTGAACAACGTTTGAAGTTGATGGAGTGGTGAATTTGCCTAAGTGTCGCGGGCTTTGTTGTAATAAATAATTACAGAGTAAATATGGGGCATGTAATTAAAGGCAACAGCATCAAAATGCCACAGCACTATCGCCACCTTATGTGTGTATGCGTGCGTAGTCGTTGATATGAACAATTTTGAAATGTGGCGTGGGAGTTGTATGATATTTCGGGAAAGAGTCTACTTCCAGAACATATCGCCGCAACTCTAAGAGCTGTCCAGTCACTATAATTGCTACTTACATATGTACATCGACGCCTGAGCACATCAACAAATTTATTACACAATAAAATGGTTTCTCCCCCTTAGCTCTACATGAGAAGATAAACAGTTTTTAGTTAAAAATATAATAGCCTGGTTTTTGTTTTACAAATTAAATACTTCGAAATAATTAACAATAAATGGGGTGAAGTGTTAAGTCAATACGAAGAGACAGCGAACGAAGATAAGAAAAAAGAGGTAAAGCTCACCAAGTCGCCGAAAATAAGGATTGAAAGAAAGAAAGTGTCGACATTCAGATTCCATTTTACATATAGTTTTAAGCCCGTGTAGACGTTTTCTCATCTTACCGATAAGGAAGGTTTACTAATAAATTTTTCCGAAATTTTTTGTTCAAATATTAGCTTGGGAAAAAATAAATCCACAATTCTCTCGGTAAATGGCTGTAGTCGTCTCCTAAAGCATCGATCAAACAATTTAAAATGTATGCTCGTTGTCAAGGTGACATTTCACACTAAACAAATTATTTTGCTGTTTTTTGTTTGTTTCATTCAGTTGAGAGTTACAGGGTGCTTACTGTGGAAGTCAACAAAGAGACGGACATTTTACAGTTTATCTTTGACAAAGGCCAAAATGCGAGGCAGGGCGCTGAAATTGTGAATGGTGTTTATGGTGCCGATACTACCGAACAGTTAATTACGAGCAATTTTGCTTTCGATTCCGTTCAGTTATTTTTGATATTAAAGAAACATTTTTTTTTTAGGCAGCGTTATTTTCAACGCTCATAATTCAAACGAAATTATGCTGCAACTTAATGATAATCCCAACCCAAGTACTGTAACTACATAGAAACTTCTTAATCATTTCGGACGACGTTAGTAGCCATCACTTGAATGACCACAAGCAACGGATGAAGCTCCGCATTGGGTGTAAAATATTTAAAATTCTGGTTGGATAAATTTATTGCACAATATCTTGAAACCTTTTCTGCATTTCAATTGATTGAATGGAATAACAAAAAAAATGATTTCCACCAGCTGCAGACGGCGCCTAATTTACTGAGTGTAGAAGGTGCAACGTACCGAGAACTTAATCAATATGCATAAATAATGACGCACCGCACGTTTGTCGTGAGCCAATTGACAGTTTATGGCACTGCTATTGAAGTTTTGACGGCTTCCAATATCCAGTCTAACCAAAGCGCATTGCGACTGTGGAGCTCAGCTGGTGCTCAACTGGTACTTAGCCACGCTTTAGTCAAGTGAAGTGCCGCAGAACACTCGTACATGCCTCGAGAGCTCATGCGTGATGTAAAAATGTCAAAACGAGAAATTTATTAACGAAATTATAGGCCACAGGAAGCCGAAGCGACAGACAGAGGCCGAGGGTTGTACTATAAAACTAGATATGCTTGTTAGTGTGAACTGTTGGTGTATGAGCACACTACACATATGTACATATAATATAGGATGCATGAATATATCTGTTAATTTATTCATCGATTGCAGTACAACTCAACTAGATTACTAATGCTAATATATAGTTAACAATACGGTGAGATGCATCAGTCACAATTCAAAACATGTATCTCTAGCCTATGCTTTGACTTAAAAGTCTCTCTGGAGAAAATTTCAAAATTGATTGGCCAGCCTTTTACCACATGTAAGCGGTTCATTACAACTAAAATTGGTCTTGTGATAAGGTAAATGGAGCATATTGCCCAGTCTAGGGCTCTTTTTTTCGGGGATGAGATGATGGAAGATCTTGTGTGCCTGCGTCTAGGTCCCGCTTTTTCATCCGGAGTATATTTGCCGCGAATCCACTGATAAGCCTAATGTTGGGAGTAGGAGAATTGAAAAGTAAGTATTAGCTCCAGTAAGAAGAGGCATTTGCTATGATTTGTGGCTATGTCCCTAACATACCGAGGAAATTCTTCTTCGCATTTCTAGTGTTGGCAATCCCAACCGAATACATCTACTTTTATGTATATGTAGACAAACGAAGGGAGTGAATGGCAAATTTAGTAAAACGTTTCTGAGTCTTCTCAATTTTTAAAGATGAGTCCATATGGAATGGATTCCAGATGATGCTGCAGTATTTCATATTTGATCTGACAAGAGAACAATATAAATTCTTCAGCGGATTCCTTAATGAATTACTTATTATCTACAACGCCGCGCATAGACGTCCAGGTCTATTGCCATTAAAAAAGAACCCATTATCGTGTAGATAACTTTTCACATTGAGTTTTTTGCACATTCTTTTCAAAGAAGTCTTCAAAAGCCTTCCTGCACTAACACGATGAGTTGTTATTTGTGTTTTTCCTTGCGGGTATTTCATGTTTAAGCGAAGAATTTCCTTTGGTCATTCGTTCGTTGAGCGTAAACTCAAAGAGCTCTGGAATAAAAATACGGATATGTGAATTTCACTGACCGTGCGTGCAACGGTGACTTTCCAAACTCTTTGCCACCAACTCGTGACGTATGAATTTCAACCCAGGGTGGCTCAGGGCCTATATGCTTAGAAAACAATTCCGATATAAACATGACCCCCTATCATAAATTTCTTTCTTTTCATAAATTTTTATGAGGGATGTATTGCCCAACTTGTAATGAAATCAGTCGAAACTCTACGTCTACTGAAAAACAAGTGCAGGCATTTATCAGTATTAAGAGGTAAGGGGTTATCATCAAACCTAGCCTCAAATCTTGTTAGGTCCTCTTCACGTCTTATGCAGTCACTTACGACCTATGTACGACTGAAAATTTTCAATTTTCGTTTCAGCAATCGGCCACTGGTAACATTTAGCAGCTACCTCTTATCTATATATCTAACAGCTCCGCCGCATATCATTTCATTGTAGGAAAATTATGCAAGTTCAGCTTTAAACGAAATAGCACCAAATCAATTTCTTGTAATTGATTTTAAATACGGGCGAAGTCGTTGAGGAACTGGCAGAATTGTGGAATACATTTTAAGGCAAACAAGTAAGAGCGCAGAAGAAGCAGGTGAAGGTGAAGGTGAAGGCGGCTACTTAACCGGAGATCAGCTCTACAAAAAACTTCACAATTCTATACCGTGTATCTTTTTTGATACATACTGAATTATTATTAAAAATGAAACAAACCAATATGTTTTTAACTAGATTTTGAGATAGTTATAAAATTAAGCTTTATTGACGCATTTTGTACAAATATTTTCCATATGTTTGTCTTTACAATAAGGTTTTTTGCATTTGCTCCATTTGTTTTTATTTTCTCCGGAACTATAACACATACAACATCTTGCTCGATTCTTTTTTTCCAAACTTTCCATTTTAGCCTTTTTTGATGATCCAGCTTCGTTCTCGTCTGCACTGTTGACGACGCCAGTAAAGAAAATCGACGAAAGCATGCCATTTTGAGTACGTTGGGATTGTTTTTCAACATAAGGTTTAGCTAATGAAATGGCAAGTTCATGAAGAAAACACTTGCGTTTTGTGTGCTTCCTTGTAGACTTCCAGTTTGGATCTATTTCATTATATATAATATATGAGTTTAATGCTGAGATATCAATCATATTGGAAAAAACTGCCATAGTCCAACGATTGTTTTTTCGCTTGCAACTGTAACAGCTTAACATTTTGTGCGCCGTATCAACTCCTCCTTTCGTCGAGTTATAAAAGGAAATTAATTCTGGCAATTTTTTTGAGTTACCTAGAACATTCGCGTCGTGGTGCATTGTGCTCATAACAATTGTGCATTTGTTTTTATGGCTCATATACGAAACAAGAGTAGTGTCCGGAGTAAATGCAAAAGTTGAATTAAATCTAGGAATGTTTTTGCACTGAAGTAACTTTGGAGGAATGGATCTCTTATTTTTGCGCATTGTTCCAACCATTGTTAGATTTCGTTTTAAAAGTTTTTGACCCAAAGTATGCGACGAGAAAAAGTTGTCCATGGTAACGTTGTGACCTTTCAATCCTTCCACTAAATCAAGTACGACCCGCTCGCCTTGGTTGCGCTTTGGAACTCCAGTAATTCCTTTTCCCAAATAAGGCTGTATTTTCCAAACATAACATGTTTCGGAATCAACGGCCAACCAAAACTTTATACCGTACTTCTCGGGTTTCGACGGAATGTACTGGCGAAAATTACAGCGGCTGTGAAAACCTAATAATTGTTCGTCTACTGTGATGCAATCATGAAGATTATAGAACGTAGGGAGTAGTTTTACCCACCGTTCCCAAAGATCGCGAATTGGTGCAAATTTATCTTCACTTCTTCTCTCTCGTCGACTAAGTACGTCATCAAAGCGTATAACTTTCAATACATATAAAAATGTTTTTTCGGTCATAATTGTGCGAAATATAGGTCGCCCATATGTAGTATCGAATAAATCATGCAAAACTTCATTTTTAGATCTATATAAGTATTCTAAAAAAACAATTTTTTATTTATGATATTTTAGTTTTTGAATATATGTATTAACGTACTTATATACACCAGCCAATATCAAAACAGCGAGAAAAGCCAGAAGTGCAATTCTTTCCCATACTTATTCGAATTTTCAATTATTATTTTCGTAATCGATGTAGGGAAAAATAATAGCATGGAATCTCGGATGTTTCCAACTCGGCTAGATGCGTTTCTTGTTACTCCTAAAAGAAGTAAGTCAGTATGTAAATTGAAAATTCGTAATATAAAAAAGCACAGTTAGTAACCTGGTCTCAAACTAATGACGTTTCCGCCCTTGAACGACCGATGGTGTATGGCTCTGGATTCCATATGGTACCATCTTTTGCAGTATATAACGGATCAATATCAAAGTTGAGACCAATATTCTCAGAAATATCTGATAAAAAACTTTCATTTGAGTCATTTTCAAACACATAGTCTTCCGCCTCAGTTTCTGAAATGGAAAAATTTCCATTTTCAGATTCATCGTTTGAACTGTTCCAGAACTTCATTCACCAGCTCCTCTAAAGTTAAATATTGCGGACGCGACATTTTTGAACCAAACTTCACTAACAATCACTTATTCACAAAAAAACGTCCGAATAATGTCAAAACAAGGATGAAACTAAAACTATTCGCACAAAAAATCATTAAAAATTGCATATGTATCAAATATGATACAATGAGTAGAATTATGAAGTTTTCGTTTTTCTCGCGGCCTACTTGATTTTAAAATTTGAAACTCAGTTTAAAATTCTTATATCAACGAAACTAACAAAGTCATAAAAGTTGAGGTAAGTGTTGCCAACGTGGACGAATTTATTGGCTTCTAAAATATGAAATGTATCATTTTTGATACAAAGAACGACCTACGGTTAAACGATTCGACCAAATGCGCTGGCAATGGCACCAAACGCCAGCGGCGAAGTGCACGGCGCAAGGAAAGAAGAATAATGGTTACGTGGAAGTTGTAGAAAATTTCAAAGAAAATACTAATAGTGGTACGATTCGCTATTTGGTAAATTACAAGAACTTACAATATTAGGTTTACCAAATTGCACAGCTAAAAGGCACTGCAAATGCCGAGGTGCGTAGAAAGTCTTAATCTGCTTTGCGTCACCCTTCTGTCATTCAGACACAAAGCACAATCGAAATTTCGTGTGCCGCATTCGCCACGTTTTTCATTAAATTCCGCTCAAAAGGTACTTACTCACACAATTACAGGCACGCGTTCTGCCTCTCGACCGCCACCCACTGCTTTTGCTCTCTTACAACCATCATCGCACATCCTGTGGTCTCATTAGCGTTTGTGAAATTTGAATATACCACCGAAAATACCAAAAAGCAAAAGTAAAATGGAAAAAATTAGACTGGGAAAAAGTGATATTATGGAATTGAGAATTTATGTGTCTACTTTGAAACGCCATTATCGACTCTTGAAACCGCAATCACACAGACCGGTGTCCAAGCCAATGCCAAAGCATCCGCACGATATGCAAATATAGCCGCAAACCGCCGCAGTGGCTCCCAACCACAAATCAAAATACACGTTGACCTTCTCCTTAACAAACATTTTTTTTTTTCTGGAATGTAGCTGTGTTCACGGACAACCATACCTAGGCTTTGCGTAGGCAGAAGCTGTTTGGAAAAACAAAACAATTTCTAGCTGGAGGTGAAAGGTCCGCAGTACGAGTGGCAGAATTATTTTCCGCTCGGTTCGATTCGTACTTGTGGTCGCGTCGCTGGCTTTGGCTCACCTTCTAAATTCATGCAACAAACAGCAAACAAAATCTAAATAAAAGCTCTATACTAACAATGCTCAAGGGAATTTAAGCAATCGCCATTGTTGTTGTTGCACAGCGCTGTTTGGCTTTAATTTTTGGTAAATTTTTCGTTGTTTTGCTTTTTTCGTTGCTTTTTCGCCGCAGTTTCATTTATTCAAGCAGCAGCAAAAGCAACAATAGGACATCGTACTCGGTCGTCCCACGTGGGAGTCATTCAAAGCTTGTCTTTGTACTGGTGCGCTTCTTGGTGTGAGTCTTTTATATTTGTTTTCTTCCTCGCGCAATTTTCAAAGGAAATAAATAATTTCGCATTATTTATTTGCGCAGATTCGAAATTCGAGTTGGAGCGCAGGCGAACAAACAAATCACACCAACAGTGGAGTGGCGTGCGTTCATCCGTTAAATTTCATCGCCCAAACTCAGTTTTTCACGAACAAATTTACTTTTGATTGTGTGCAATTTCCAGGACCATTGTTTTCTCACTCGAGCACTTATTTGTTTTATGCACCGTTTTTCGTTCATTCATTCATACATTTTTTCGCAACTTTTAGGCTACGAGTTGCCATTTTTCTTTTTTCAGTCGCTTATTTTTAGACTGCCATATTATCCGTATTTGCTTAAGCGTTCGAAAGAATCGATGCAGGGAATTTTTTTGCTTTATTTCACAACTTCTTTCAGCGATTGGAAAATGAAAGGGATATTGACCTCCTGGACCAAAGCGTTTTCTATGTTTTCAAACTTCAATCAAAATAAATGTACGAGTGTAAAATGCCACGAAATGCCAAACGTAGTGCAAACACTTTTTACATTAGCCCCCTAATTATTGCTTTTTCCTATTACTGAATTTTTAAATTTAAATCACCTCTTTGCCACAAATGCATTCAATACCCATAATGTGCAATACTTCGCTATCTACCCATCCTAAGGCCTTTTTATATCTTTCGTGTCCAACTGAACAAAATAAAAGTTTGGATTAAACAATTTTTTTATGCCCTACACTTTTTCAATAGTTAATTCCAACAGCTTCATTTATTTCACTCATTTAAAGTTCCAATTTACCACATCCCCCGGACATTAATTTTAAATCGTCTGCCAACGAATTCTCGCTATTTTTCCACTTATTTCCCCAGCATTGTTTTCTCGCGCAAATATTTATTTTTCGATTCTTTCATTGGTTTTTTTTGACAGCATAAAAACTTGTTGAAATGCAAGATTGATTGGTTTTTGATTTTCACTCTTCGTTTTGCCTTTTTTCGTTTTCATTTGTGCGAGTGCGCGTTTGGCCAACACTCCCCCGCTCGCAACCATTTTCCACTCGTACATCCGCACAACGGCGCTCGATTTTGTAGTTGTTGGCGCCTCATGTTTTCCTCATTCGGCTTTCAATTCATTACGGTTTTTGCTCCGAAAAATTATTTTTGTTGGTTTTCACATAAATCCATACATTCAAACACATGTAAGGGTGTAAGAGCACGAGAGTGAGTGTATAAAAAGGTGTTTAACAAGTACGCAAGTGTGTGTACAAATCGAGGGAGAAATACCACTAAACACACAATTCATTCTCAATGTGAAACCAAAAGCAACAACGCTGATATGTAAATAAATACCCGAGTGGTGGAGAATATTAATTCAACTATTTTATGGAATAGCCTTTGCCTTTTTTATGGGTCCAAATGAGGTGAAATGTTTAATGTGAACTTGCACCACAAAAAAAGGGTTTCCATTCGCCGCATAAGTTCAGATTCACGCATGTAGGTATATGTGACAACAAAAGTGTGTTGGTGTGCGTGCACGACTACAACCATTTTTAGCCCGCAATGCTGATTTGTAATTTGGAAAATATTATTTTACTTGTGATTTAGGGGAAGTTCACAACATCAACGGAGTCTCTCCCAGATGTCTCAGTTGTTTTACTTTATTATTAGCAAATAAGATTTATTCTTTAAGACAATTTTATAAACAAAGAAATTCTGAATTTAAACTCTTCTATTCATCTGAGCTTACTCGGTGGATTTTCTTCTGATAGCTAGTGAATTTCGCGTTATTGTGAGATGGGTTCAACACATTATTCCACTTATTGTCCTTAGAGATTGCCGGTGGTTGCCAGCGATTATTCGATTATTTCGATTGATTTAAGGCGTTGTCAGATGTTCCAGTAGTTGTCCAGTAGTTGTCCTTTTTTACAAAAATATTGGTTTTACGATTATTTCTGTTAAAATACAGTCAAAATTAGAATGCAAAAAGACAAAGTTCCCCCTTTGGCAGACTTTCAGAAAGTGGTTTAACTGTGTGTTCTACCAATAAATTTGTCTGTATATGTAAAGTGGAGAAACATATTCTTACTGAAGGACATCCGATGAGGTCCCAAAATGATATAGAAATACTAATACTGCTCTAAAATCCACTTGTTTAACTTTGTTTCCCGTTCGTTTACAAATATGAAAACACTTACACTCCTTCAAAAAGATTCTTGAAGTAGATTAAATTCAATAAGTAAGCAGCTGGTTGGACTGATGACGGGCCACTTTCTATGGGCAAAGTACATGGAAAAGGTGGGCATCTCAGACAGTGCACTTTGCCCAGTAAGTGGAGAGGAGGATGAGACGGCGGACCACTTTCTATGCGTCTGCCCAACCTGAGCTCGAATCAGGCTTGGGGTTTTTGGCACTGATGTGTTAAGAAGCGACCACCGTGGCTCCTTGGATCCTTGGCACCACAAGATCTACTCAGACTTCTTCGGAGGTCGAGTTGATTTAAAGAAAATTAAAAAGGGAACCCTAATACAGTACAATGGATTTAATTGTGTCTGACTTGTGCTTACTAGTCTGTCCTGACAAAAGAAAAATTCAATAAAAGGAAATAAATATAAAAATGAATAACTTAAATTAAAATTGAGTAAACCTGCATAAATGAATTTAAATATTTCAGAGAAAAACGACTACTGCACTCTTGACATTTATTTTTAGGTAAACGTTTTTGTGTATTCTCTATGATTGTGAAGCTTGTTTTATTTTCAGTCTAAATTTCTGGTGTCAAACCATAGCCTATTTTATGCCGATATAAAAGAAAAAGTCGTAGTCGCTATGCAATTGCTATATAAAATTGTTTGCGATGCCTCTGCTTAGTTCTCAGTGAATTTGTTTCATTTCTTAAATTTTTTTTTTTTGCCTACCAACAACTCTTTTCTTATTCTCCTTCAATATTTACATTATATATTGAATATAATATATATAAATATAATTCGCGCTTACAACCCTTTTGGGCGGTTGGCCTAGCTCCTCCTCCTATTTGTGGCGTGCGTTTTGGGGCTGTTCCACAAATGGAAGGACCTACAGTTTTAAGCAATTGATTTTTTATAACAAGCTTTTTCATGACAGAAATACACTCGGAGGTTTGCCATTGCCGGCCGAGCGGGGTCCCCCATTAGAAAAACTTCTTCTTCGTTTTGGTGTTTTGCTTGCACTTATATTTTTTTTAGATTAACCTAATTTAATCAATTATTTCTGTCAATATTCGGAAATTACTCTCGAAGTTCAACTTTCATTTACGCAGCCTTATGCTTCATAATTCTTGGGAATGAAGGGATTTCTTATTAGTTTAGAGTCGCGGTAATAGGCAAGCCACTGCAATTACGTTATTTCCCATTTACTAGATAATAGATTGATTGCACTCAGTGTAATAAGCAGGTGGATCTCTGTCCAATGTATCTGAACTACTCCCAGAGAAAGCATCGAAAAAATCTGTTGGCAATCCAACCCAATTTTTTCCTGAATCTTAAAGCGGCAGTCACGCCTCACTAATCACGTACATGCAACCGTTAAGGTGACATGCATAAAAAGCCAAACAGGAAATTACTCAAGAGCACACGCACTCACACCAGTTCATCTCCTAGAAGCTTACGCGACGCCAGAGCTGCGCTCGCTCAGATGTCGGCCAAAGTGCAGAGGACATGGGCGCACTTAACCCTGCAATAAGACACCGCCAATGACGGCGTTACCCCCCGAAATACGTGTATGTCTGTGTGCTCTTTGTGTACGTGCATGGGTAATTTAAGGCAAATGAAAATAGGGCATTACCAAAGCGGCGAAATGTGAACGCACACTCGAGTGGTTTGTTTTCGTGAGCAAAACACACAAACGCATGCTGAAAGCAGAGTGGATATGTTAGAGCGTGTGCATGCAACAATGAAATAAATGTCAAAAACACGTGAATTGTAAAAACGGCGAGCAAAACATTCAATTAGGAAACAAGCAAATTTCCCGCTACAGGGAATTCCACTTCCCATCGCTTTAAAATTTCAAAAAGGGAAGCTCTCGCGTTTAGAGAATAAGTAACAGCTTACGTTAATATATGTACGAGCACAAATGTATAAATTTATGTGAGTATGTGTACATACATATGTATGCACACTTTTGGCAGTGTATGGGGGAGTGTTGTTGCAAGGACCCATTTCCGTGGGGCTAATTTGTATGCCGCTCGCGTTGGGCGCATTGTTTATTCCCGAAATTTGTAAACCCCCCCACTCACCCATGCACACATTTTGTTACTGCTGCTACATGTATGTGTGTAGGTGTATCTTCATGCGATCCATACGCTCCCATTTTGCCATTTCGTTTTCATTTATTTTTTTTCATCTACAGGACACCTTACTGGTAGTGGTACTTCTGTTGCCGTCGGCGCCCTATTGAGGTGCATACATATGTAAGAGTACTGCATGCACATATACATATACGGATACATATGCAAATACTACGGCGCCCTTTTAGCCCATCCACTATTTAGATATGCGCATTTTTTATCGCTGGTGGAGTATGTGGGCCGAGTGCCCCTCGTTTTGCTACAGACACAATTGATTCGGCAACGGCGAATTATTTAAGCGCATAAATTTAATTTCCTTGTGCGCCTGAATGTATGCAAAGAACCGCAAGGCGCCATGCTCACTATGGCAAAATGGTTGCGTAGCAAACTCTAAGTACTCGCTTACAGCTAGCGAGTGATCTGCTCCTTCCCTCATCCATTTTTAATGGATTCCCTGCACCATGGATTCTCCTCCGTACTTTATACTCCCTTTTCCCCCTTTTTATGTTCATGTTCGTACATTTTCCATCAGCTCAGGCGCTTAGTATACAAATCAAAATGGATTTTAAAGCTGCTTTAGCCGCGAATGGAAAAAAGAAAGCAAAAACACGGAAAAAAATGTGAAGACGTTGCTGAAGACTGCCAGCGTGGCTTTTCGTTTGACTTGGCGCTGTTACACATCCGTAGTTTGACAGCAGCATTTCCACGCCCATTCGTACACGGGCATTACTAAGCATTTGGCACCATTTTGCTATTTTTAAATTTTTTTTTTTCAATTTTCTCACTTTTTTGTGATTCTCGATATTTCGCGTCAGCTGCCATCAACTGACTTTCACATTTCACTTATACTTCCTAGTCTGGCACGGCAAAGCTACTTCCTAAGTAGTCGTTGACGCTGTTATGCATTCGCTTGACCTCCGTCACCCCACCACAGCTTCCTCATTCTGTCGTCTTTCCAAACTTCTTGAAATTTCTCTATTTCATTTCTTTACTTTCCTCTTATCTTTTATTTCACTATTTTTCACCAAATGTAGATCCTTGCCACACCGTTAAGAGCAACAAACACTCGTAATTGAAGCCAAACGAGAACGAAACGAAACAGCCCTGAAACGAAATTTGCACCAGCATCTCAGACGACTTTTTGCTCCCAAAAGCGAATACAAATTCGTTCGAAAATTGTTCGGAGGCAGCTTTAAATGTAATTTGGGTTACTGATTGCAAGGACACGCACCAACCTATACATATACTTGATCAAAAGGCGGTAAGTAATTTTCTGCACACATACATACATAGTTGTTTGTGTATATGTACATATATAAGTGAGCTTACTTTAAAATCGCATTAGCATTTAATTTTTCTCAGCGCTCATTGCGCAGCCATCCGCTCACTTCAGCGCCAGACGTAGCTACCTGGGCGCTTCAGTATGGTCTGGTATACCGTTACTCCCACTCCCCCACTGTGCCATTCCTTCTTTCGCTTTTTTCGATTTGTCCACACTTTAAAAAATTCATTAGAAGCGCTGCCAAGGGGACAACGTCCGCCACAAAATTTAAAATGCAAATTAAATGCCGCCCGAGCATGAAGAGGAGGACGGCACGAAGGGAGTCGCATAATGAAAATTATGTTTGTTTACAGCGGTGAGTTGTGTCGCTTTCTTATTATTTTTATTCAATTTTTTTAATTTCCCTCAAGCAAAGACAGCAAGACAGCAATGGATCTGGACGGAGAGCAAAGAATGAACAAAAAAGCTTTTAATTGACACCGCAGAAAAATGGAAAAATAACAAATTGAAAATGGGCTGGCAAAAAAAATTTCATGAGCAATCACCAAACGTTTTTAATGTACACACCTACACAAACACATGTTTCCAAAAAACCGTAATTGACTACCACTTATTGGAACCTTTTCAGTGCTTGTTGCAAGCCAATGTCGCTTAGTGATTTTTCTGTAATGAGAAGGAAGATCTGGTAATTCTTCGCCTTTCTCTCATTTTTTAGACAAAGTCAATTTATTTATTTTCTATATAAAGCAACAAATGAGAGTTTCTAAAAGGGCGTTAGGAAAGGACTTTAGGACGTCGGTACCCGTTTATGTTTACTTAAATCGTTGTTCCACATTACTTGTTCGGGGGCATTTTTTTTATAATTTGTTGTTTTTGTTTTGCAAAAAGTAACACCTACAACGTTTGCGACTCTGCTTCATTTGTTATAATCACTTCCGCTTTGCTACTACAGTCGATATGTATTGGGTCCGCATTTTTTCAGTCTTTTGCTCCGGCCTTTCATCTTCTTTGTTAGCTTTTCTTTTCTTTTCTTAACTCTAACACTAACTCTAACTCTAACTCTAACTCTAACTCTAACTCTAACTCTAACTCTAACTCTAACTCTAACTCTAACTCTAACTCTAACTCTAACTCTAACTCTAACTCTAACTCTAACTCTAACTCTAACTCTAACTCTAACTCTAACTCTAACTCTAACTCTAACTCTAACTCTAACTCTAACTCTAACTCTAACTCTAACTCTAACTCTAACTCTAACTCTAACTCTAACTCTAACTCTAACTCTAACTCTAACTCTAACTCTAACTCTAACTCTAACTCTAACTCTAACTCTAACTCTAACTCTAACTCTAACTCTAACTCTAACTCTAACTCTAACTCTGACTCTAACTCTAACTCTAACTCTAACTCTAACTCTAACTCTAACTCTAACTCTAACTCTAACTCTAAGTCTTTCTGGCTTCACCAAAGAGAATATACTCAAAAAACATTTTTGAAGGCCAGTGAAACCTTTTGACAACGGTGGTCTCATGGTCCCCATACTAATCGTGAGATAAGAAATCGAGGGGAAATATTCCGGAGTTGTTACTTCAACGAACAGCAGATCAACAACAACATCAGAAAATGTGCAAGTCTCTATCTGCTTTTGTACTTATGTAAGCGTCTGGTT
The DNA here is from genome assembly GCF_028408465.1 of Anastrepha ludens. Classification (NCBI taxonomy): domain Eukaryota; kingdom Metazoa; phylum Arthropoda; class Insecta; order Diptera; family Tephritidae; genus Anastrepha; species Anastrepha ludens. The sequence goes on along the minus strand of NC_071499.1, from coordinate 1,385,801 downwards.
TATATTTTTAAAAATATTATGAGGGAAAAAGTCTCACCTTTTAACAAAGAATTATTTCTTAGTTCCATATTTACTTCTGAGATATTTTTATTGTGGCCTTTAAAACCCATAAATGAAGAACTCAACTTTCAAAGATTTAGATTAAATTCAGTAAATAATTTGAATTAAGTATTGACAAATGAATTCATAACTTACTATTCTGTACTATCTGGTGGTGCTTAGTCTTATTTTGTGTGGTGCCATTATTTCGATTAACAACTAGTGGAGCCCTAGGTTAAATGAGTAATAGTCTAAAGACATAGTTTCTTCAACATCCGCGACTTTGCCTTGTTCATTAAAGTTATTACTGTTTTTCCTTTTATTCTTTTTAAGAAACAAGAACCGACAATACCCTTCGCCGCTGTGTTGGTAACGTCGTAACGCCTTGAAACGCCCAAGTGAATTAGCGAGAAGCTTGCCTTGCAATTTGGTCTGAAAGGAGGAGATGAAGTGCTGCCAAGACCACCAAAAAACAGCAGAAGCACCAAATAGAAAAAGTTTCTAGGTCAAACTGTGTAAACAGTGCGTTTGACATTCATGTGTATGTATGGCCTGTGTAGTTGTTTGTGAGTGTGGATTTGCGGTGAAGGTGGGGTTGGCAATGCTGGAGATGTCTGTCCACGACAGCGACACCAGCGTTGAGTTTGGCCAGAAATGTTTCAAGCTGTGCAACGCACGCGTCAGAAACAATTTGGTATTAAGCTATGACAACAACAAAAACAAATACGCTGGATAGGAATACAACACAAAAAAGCTTGGTGAGATACGCCACTGGCGCTAGAACGATGCAGCATTCAGTTTTGTAGTTTCGAAGAAATTGTGGCATTTTTTGTTTGTTTCAAGGCGAACGACGACAAATAGAAACAAAGCAAAAAAGAAGCAAAGCAAGTGACGTAGACAAAACAAAGTGAAAAGCTCAAAAGGAAATTGCGAATTTCGCTGATTAGGTTGGTTTGTGAAAGATTAGTGGCCCGATCCCGTTCCACAGCCGTCGCCAGTCGAACTAGAAAATCGATGGCGCTCTAACTTTTATCAGATGCCAAAATCATAATGATTGTCATTACTGCTGGGCTTAAATTGGAGAGAGGTCAGTATGTAAAATGCGATGAGAGTCTAACTTACATCATACATTACTTACATACATCGTACAGGGCAACAATGGAGGGAGCTGACTTGCAGTTCATTACCGACTTTTTTCATGGTTTGTTAATAAATCTAACGCAAATGGAGCCTATCCAGTATTAGTAAAATTCGGGGTTGAAGGGGTTTCTTTTCTAAATTGCCGAAACATAGAACCATAATTTGTGTCACAACAGTAAGGTTGTGAGGAGACTTACAAACGAAGCAAAAGGAGAAGAAATTGGCATTGGCGAGATGAAATTGATAAAAAAATTGTGGAAGGGAGGCCAAAACTATCGACAAATTGGGAGAAAAACAGGCAGGACATGAACAGCAGCTCGGACAGTCATTTGAAACTAAGAAAATACCGAAATTATAACCAAGGCCAAGAGCTGGGCGACCTTGTCAATTAATAGAAAGGGAAAAACGCCGTATGATAGGCACTGTGAAGAAACGTGCAAAGGTCGGTTATCTTTGTGAGACATGAAATAAAATATATGCTTCAAAAATAGATTAGCGCTTCAACTGCCTCAAGAGTCTTAGGAAAAGCCGGCTATCATAGAAGCGTTGCTAGGAAGAAGTTATTTATTTCCCTAATAAATAGGCACAAGCCAACATAATTTTGGAAAACTTTATATTTTCAGTCGAAAGCAAGATTTGTATTTTTTCTAGCAAAGGAAGAAACATTGTGTGGAATAAAAGAGTTTTGGAATGATCAAGAGAATGCCGTTTTCAGCAAGACAACGACTAAAGCATGCGGCTCTTATAGTAAAGTTATGGTTTCTCCGTAATGCCTCTAAGCCATTGCCAGTACGTCAACAATCACCGGACTTAAACGCTATTAAACGCATATTGGCGTTTCTGGAAAGGAATGTAAGGAAACATAGAATTACAAGCACAGAGGTCTTGAAGGATGCTATTATGTGGGAGGAATGGTGAAGATTGCCGTCGAAGAGACTACTAAAAATGATGTTTAGCAAATTGATAAACTCTGTGCCCAATAGGCTAAGGGAAGTGTTGAAAGGTCGTGGGTACCAAAAAGCTGCTAAGAAGTGCATATTTTCTGAGCTTTGTTGAATATCTAAAAATTTTATAAATGTTTTTGACAGTTTTTTGAATATTTTTTTTTTATTTATTAATTATTTTAAATTTTTCATAAACGAGTGTAGACATTTGGAGTCTCAATAACTCTTGCGTTTCATATAAAATCTATTATTTAATTGTTCACTGGTGTGATCCAAATTGTGACTTAAACTACATTCAATAACTTTAATGCCGTTACATCAGTTAAAAATAAGAAAAATTGATTTCACAAACTTAAAAACTTGTTTGCATTTCTCTTTTTCAACTACCCACGAAGGAGCGTAGATTTATGACACTAAGTGTAGATGTATATTAAGGCGGGTAAATTTTTATGGAATGATTTTGTTCGACATGGTTTCTAACATATCCGTACACTACATAATATTCTAAAATTTCAAAAAATTTATATATTTTTAATTTTTTTTCTTATCATGAAACTTAATTTGTTTGGTTATTTGACAAGTTTTAATTTGGTATACGTATGAAGAACAGTTATAGACAGAAGCTTTTACTATTACAATACTAAAAATTTGTGCATAATTTGCTTTTGTAATCTTCACATCAACTTCGTATTAATTAAAGATAGTTTCCTTTAGAAACTATGTCGCAAAGAAAAGTTGGCCTGCCCTAATGCAGATAGCAGACCCCTGTTTGCAACTTGAAAAAATTAAAAAAGTAATAATTTAAACTGCGCATGTATTGTACGCACACACACACATGGGCGTGAGTATACTGGTGTTTTTGAAAACCCCTTTAAGCCATCATCATCACCATTTCAGCATAATAAATCAAATTAATTAATTGCTGCCATCACTGCCTGCTCAACCCACGCCTTCATGCAGTCGCACTGCACATTCCACATGCCACAGATCGCGCGATGCATGCCAAAGACACAAAGTCACTTGCGACTGTTTTGCTATTAAAAAAATCTCCCACCTCAGCCGCTCAACAGCAACTCAACTCATTTTCAAACGTAATGACACTTCAGCTTCGAAGTGACAGCTTCAAAAGCAACAACTACAGCAACAAAAATAAAAAAGGCGACAATGGCAATTAGAAGCATGAAGCCCCAACACCACTGCTAACAAAAACAACAAAAAGAGTGCGAAACATGTTTGCGCTCAAGCTGCCACTGCAGATTGAAATGTGGCACCTTCTGGGAATAATTTGTTATTAGCTAATAGCAACTTTCTCATATAAATTTGAAAGCGGACTCAGATTTTCATCGCGAATTTAAATGGAATTTTTAAGACATTATCGATTTTCTTGAAGCCTTTAAAATCTGCAAATAACTTTGTATAATTCAATAATTACATATTCGGAGGAATTATCAGTTACGTAATCATAACTGCAGGCGGTGCATAAGAGATTCTTCAGGAATGCCCCGTTTATTGCAGCAAAATGGATACTTGGAAATGTGAAATGCCTTTGACTAACCTGGACACAGAAAGCAGAACAGTTATTTCATGACACTTTGGTAATAAAGCAAAAATTTGTTGTTTGTGCATACGGACATACATACAATAGATCACCGTTTGCTGAAATCTGTATGCAAATGCAAAAACAAGACACAAAATCACACAGCCTACGCCAAAAATAACAAGATTTATTATCCCTCTTGCATTAGTATTAATGCTAAATTTATGTACGCAGATTAAGTCGATAAATCAGCTGTAATGACTACAAATTTAAATTAGCCCCAGCTACCTATAGAACCAGCAGCAGGGCGCACGAACGCGAATGACGGTGAAACAAAAGCGCGCCGATGATGTATGGCGGCGTATCACGTGGCTTAATTTAAAATTTCAAGAATTCAATTTGACTCATGATGTCTAGCGCCCTGAGCGCAGCGGAGCCGCTGGTCAGATAAAGCGAGCAGTCAAGCAGACAAGCAGCCAAGCGACCAAACTGCCAAGCGGCCTATTGGCCGCGATGCAAGCTAAGAAACTGTGGGTATGGAGATGTGCGGCTAAAAAATGCCGAAGAAGTTAGTCGCACCGATTCTCATCAAATTAGCTGTTCACCCAAGTGGCTTACTCATTGAGAGCCTATCGGTTCTTTTAACTCTACTTCATTTCAATTCATTTCGGTTAAGTGCAAAGCTTAGTCACGACGAGCGCGTCAAAAGAGAGGCTCTGCTCAGCAGATAGTCAGGAGACTTGTTTGTTAGTCAATCAGCAGCAGCTGGTTGTCAGTCGACGTCAGCCACTCGGCGCTTATCAGTCGAGCAAATGTCGACTCCACAACAAAATTGCCATTGAAATAAGAAAAACCAGAAAAAAACTGTATTTAATTTAAAAAGAGTGTCTCAAGTTAGTCGAACACGAATGCTTGCGTTGAGCTACCCAGCTATCGAGCTGTCGCCGTCAGCGCAATGATGCCTAAATTGCTTCCAAATAAGTTGGCGCTAATGACAATTTTGTTGTTATTGATTTGTTGTCGTTGCAAGTAAGTGATTTTTATTCCCTCCTCCATCTGCTGGCGTCATTTGAGCGAAAAGAAGGTAGGGAAGCGAATGGTGATTTAGGTACAACGAGATAAGCCATAACATATGGGTCTACATGGAGGAAGGGAGCAAGAACAGTGGCGTCGACTAAAACGAAACGTCGATAAGCAAATTGAAAGCAGAGATTCCCGTTCGAGAATCCTCTTCATGTAAACGCCATTTTTTAGGCGGTGTTTGGGGTAACTCTGCCTCTGGGGCATGTCTTTAATGGCCTCGTCATGGCGCAGCGTTTTTATTTTCGTTTTCCGACTTCCATACTTCACTTAGTTGTCATGTTTATTGCTGTTGCTATTGTTGTTGCGCGCGTTGTTAACATTAACGATTTTGTCCTTTTATTTAGGCTCTCAAGTCGCTTGCAAATTGCTTGACATTAGTCTCACACACACGTTGGCGACACTCCCTGCTTTCATAACGGTTCTAAGGCATTGCGAGAAGTGTGCCACCTTGCCACAAGACCCTATCCATCTCGTGTTACTCTACTTTTTTACTACTTTTACTTGTGTTACTATGTCATTGAATTTGTATTGCACACACACACATACACATACACAAGTACTTATATGCCTGCTGATCCGCCACCTTCAGCGCCTTCTCATGCGAGTGTAGCAGCAAGGTATTTGTGTGTATGTGTCAGAATTGCCAGTAGTTACCGTTGGGGTTACCATTTGGCCTTTTGCATCGTTTTGTAGCCGTGTAGGTACTTATGTACTCGTGCTTGCGTTTTTCCTGACTCACCTCTTCTTTCTTTCGTGTGCACATTTAATTTTTCCGTTCATCGGCCCTGTTTTAGTTCCCTTTTCCTGGCACTGGTGCACTTCGTTTTTATTTTCTCGGGGATTTGGGGAATTGCCATGTATTTCTACTGATACCTGCTGATGTACATTTTTTCTCCAATCTCCAATCCTACTCTGCAAACTCGAAGATGTATGTGTGTGTATGTGTATGTATAGGTTTCACCCAGCTAGTGACATTCGTGTCGACCCACCGACTCTTGCGCTCACACATACATACTTATTTAGCAGCCCAGTCGGTTGGCGTGTGGCGTGTGGCTTGTGGCATGAGCAAGGGCCACTTCATGCATGCATTTAAGCCGCGCTCTTATGTTTCCTATTTATCGCACAGATAAATAATTTATTTCTTTATTTCCTTCGCCACTTGTCCTTTTTTATGCTTTCGAGTCCCGATATGTGCAAAGTCATGTGCATGTGAGTGTGTGGGCATAGTTTGTATGTGTGCTGGGGCACACAAGAATGTGTGACAACATAGAGACATACCACACTCTGTATCTGGTATGTTTTGCCGCTTCCACTTCTTTGTGCCCCACCCTCGTAGTGCTTTTGTCGCCTATATAATAAATTATCTGATTCTTTTTCTTTCAATACATTCCTGTTTTGCTGTTCTCTTCGTTGCTTTGACTTTTGTAAAATTAATGGTTTATTGATTACTTCGGTATTTGTTTGTTTGTCGGTTTGTCCTCTGCACATCTTTTAGAGTTCTTTACTGCTCTGATTGGTGTTCGGTTGTAGTTGTTGCTTTTCGGCCCATGTGCAGCAGACTAGATTCATTTTCGGCTACCTGTTTTCCACTTAGTTTTGTTTAACGATTGCCACTGTTTGTTGCCTTTCTTGTTCTTCTACTGAGTTTCGTTTTATCTTTTACTTTCCAACTTTTAGCTTTTCCGATACTTTTATTAATGGGCTTCCAATACTGAAACATACTTCATCCTCAAGTAAATACTGGTGTTTAAGCCACGAGATAGTGTCAACCGAACGCTGAGTCGGCCAGTCGGCCCCACAAATGATTTATGCTACGGACTCGGCTACTCGGACTCAGCACTTCAACTAATAGACTCATAAAACTCTTCCACAAAGTACCTCTCCGCGCATTTTTGGTAGTTGTTGCACGTTTGGAAAGCTGTGAGCCATCGCTTGCGGCAACAGTATTAAGTCGGAACATTAATTATAATTATCTCACAGAAATGGTCGTAGTGTGGTCGGCCAATGGGCAGGGTGGGTGCCCAATTAGGAAAATGAGTTATGACAGACTGGCGAAAGGAACCACGAATTTTGATCACTAGAAGCTAGTCGACGCGACGACGTCTCTATTAAGGCAATGTGAGAACCGAGAGAAGATCGATAAATTGTATTATAACTGCAATAGCAGCGCGGCTGATATTTGCTAAGTGAGCCCCAAAGCTCCGGATAATATTCTAACAACACGTCCATCTGCTCGAGCGCTTGGGAAAAGCAGCAACAAATTAGAGAACAAAAATTTCTTTCACTTTCCGAATGCATCAATATTTCTCTACTTCTCTGCTTAATGAGCTTTTTAAGTTCGTTTGTGACGCACTTTTGCCCCCACTGCCTGCTGAATTTGATAAATGGCACACATTTCAACTTCTGCTTATATTTCTGAGATGGCATGGAATTATGACAAAAACTTGACCTTCTTCTGCTTCTCAACTTGTGCTTGTATTGTAGAAAGTGATTTCGGGTTTATGCAGAAGTAGTTACATTTGCTTTTCCTCCTTGCAGAAGTTTGCCAAATGGTATTTGGGTCTCAGTTTTCATTTTCGGACGAAGGCAAGACAGATACAAATAGCTAATGATTATTGCGCATTCAAATGACAGCCATTGTCTTTTATATACACATACGCACACACGCTCACAGGCATATACTTGCGGACGTGTGCATGTCAGGGGCTGTGTGTGTAATAATAGTTTGGGCAAAATTGTCAAATATGCCATAAGCAAATGCTATTAACTTTAACTGCGACATTTTGTTGGCTCAAAAACGCAAGCATACAAAACGACCAGATCTCAGATCCGAAGAGTCAACCGGGCCAGGCAAAATGAACGAAATGAACCAAATTGGCATTTCCTCAAGTTTGCCAGCAAAGTAGGATCAAAGCGGAGACAGCTGAAATCACAACCGAAAAGCGTACAACGCAAGCCGTGCAAACAAATGGGCACACACACACACACATGCATGCTGTAAATGCATAGGAAACTTTACATTGAGAATCACAGAATGACAATTCTCTTTAGGACTGAGGGGGCAAAGCAGGGCTGGCATACGCCAAGAGCTGACCGAGTGGTGGCCATTAAAATAATGGAATAAAACGATAACATTTTCGGAGCATTTCAACTTGAATGAATTCTCCAATGGGACGTAGACTAAGTATGCAAGAAATCACGGACAGCAACAACAATATTAACACGCACTGTCCGTCTGGACGAACGACATAAGTGGCAGGGTGGTGTGGCGAAGCGAAGCAAAACTACCAGCCGTTCGAGCAACGGAGACGGGCGAGCTTAAAGATTTTGACTTGTGTCGAGTCAAGTCAAGTTGGGCACCAGGAAAACGATGTACAGTCGTTCGTTTGTTCTGCTCACTCGCTACTTGAGGAGAATTTCAAGTGAGACTGAAGAATTGTTTTATGGATTTGTTGTAGCATTTGTACGGACTCGCACTTTTTATGGTTGTTGTTGCAAATAGTGCTGGTTGTATCTCCAATGTTTTTGCGGCTGTTGTTCAGCTGCGAGTCCATCCACAAATGTTCATGTGTGTGTGTGTAAGCCTTTGTTGTGTTGTCGTTGCCAGAGTTCGTGTTGCACGTTGCTGATTTTATGCGAGTAGTATCGAAATGTGCATGTAGTCGTGCGTGCGGCATGGTACAGAGCATACACGACGTTAAATCCCAAAACGCCAAATGAAAGATGACCAATGTCCGAAAATGATGCATGCGCCAAGAAGCCAATGAAGATGGCGAAGTGCTTGCAGCACAAAGACGATTGTGCTTGTTCCAGTGCGCGTGTATGTGCGAATGGAAGTGTCAGCAATCTCTGCACAAGGCCAAAGTTGTTACAGGCCTGGTTTTTATACTCTACGTCCAACTAACAAGGGCCCTCTCAGTTACTATGTATCCTTGTTGTTGGTTGAGTCGTTAGCGGACGTGCCGATGGGGCCACAGCAGTTAGAAGCGACGGCACTGGAAGGCAGACATGCGAATGGTCACTCATGGCTTATGTAAAAGACAATAAGTGGAAGCAACAAAGCATGCGGCACGTGAGGCAGCAAAAGTGCTAAATTTCATAGAATGGACACAGGCATGTGCGCCACGAACAATGGCCAATAGCATCAGAAGTGACAGCGACCAAAGCGCCGGCAATGACGACCTCAACTTCCATTTTTATCATCAACTTTCCCTGCCACCTCGGCTCGGTTCAGCGCTCTTAGGCTGATTGAAGTGTGAGTAAGCAAAAATCACATTTGAAAGCATAGAGCAAGCGGTGCAAAGGCGGAGGGCGGCGCTGAAGGGAGGCACGACTGAAAACTAAAATGTTTCACCCAGTACATTGCAAATGCAGCAATCTGCACAATGCCACAGGGGAGTAGTAAAAAGCGAGCGAAACAACAGCCTGTCGGAGAGCAATCACATACCAGACCGTTGCATTATTCAGCATCTGTGGCTGTTGCATGGACAACAATGATCATAAAGCGTGCGATGCCACGACGCGGCCACTGGTGCTAAGTAGCCGAAGCGCCATACCAACAGTGATGTGCAACTAGATGCATATGACAAGAAAGGTACACGGGAGGGACGTGAGCAGCAAGAAGCCTTACACTGTCGAGTCGAGCATTATAATCAGGCGCAATCACTGAGGCCGTAATCAGCGCTGAGTGTTTGTTTTATTGATGAAGCGAACGATGACAAAGATGAAGCAGCAGATAATAAAGATAATGGCGAGCCATGGCTGTTCCAGTTTGCAGGCCACTTGAGTAAAATGGCAAGACAAGCGCGATGTCTGTCTGCTATTCCTGCGAGGGACAGAGTTACGGCAAATTGAGGAGATCACATTTAATTAGTAAACAGCTGAAAAGCGAAACAATAAAAATGATTTCAATAAATCTGACAGTATGTACAAGAAAGGTAGATGGAGATATAGATAGAGAGAGAGAGAGAGAGAGAGAGAGAAGGAGGGATGGAGAGAGTTTGAAGCTTATTTTCTTTTGGGAAATCTAAAACTTTGCGACTCATTCATATCTCGCACATTTCTGAAGAGCAGCCCTTCCTTCGTATAACTCGCCTAGCAGAAACAAAGCAGCGCCAGTGTTGACTTAATTAAAAAAAGGCCAACTGCTTTACAGGTTTCACAGATTTCAGTAACCAAATTTTGCTAGAAACCATAAATTTCCAGGCGACAAAGCAACAAGCGCAAATGCTGGCAGACAACGGAGGACTGGAGAGACGGACGCACGCACACTAAAATGCAGACTTTTGCGGCAAAAACAAAATAGTTATTGTCGCCCCTCAGAGGGGGTGGGTGTGCAGGAGTAGTAAAGACGAGTCCATACATCGAAAGAGTTTAAAAGCCACACATAAAAAACAATGAGTGCCTGCATGTGTGTGTGTGTGTTTAAGTATTCACGCGGCAAAAGAAGTCAACCCTGCCAACAACAAATACATGCACGCGAACAAAAGAACTCCAAACCAAAAATGTGAACTTGCAGATCCGTAAAATGTTGCAACAATGCAATGAGTTTTAAACTGAAAATTAAAATAAGTACAAGTGGCTAATCACCGACAGCAACAGCAGCAGCACCAGCGGCAAAGCCAATGCCAACTCGAACGGCAACACAAATTCGGAACAAATACAGTCAACGAGAGCAGTAAAATGTGGTTGCCTGGCAGATGAAATGCGGCGAATGAGGGCTTATGAGTGTGTGTGTGTTAGCACGTGCCTGTGTGTATGTTGGGATTTGTGCTTCTGTTTGCGAAGGCGGTGCAGTGCACCATGAAAAGGATTTGATGTTGCATGCCGCTTATCTGCACTTGTGCACACTCAGCACCACATTTCCTTCCCTCTGCCTCTTCCCCATTCACATAGAATATTTGGCGTAGGCAGGTTTGAAAATTTTTGTGAATTTCTGGCCAATTTCCAAGCCGAAAATGTTTCTTCCTCCGCCCCTTGTCACGGCTTTTGGCTCGCTTTTGTTTGTGCCGCTTGCTGCGTGTGTTCGGGTGTTAGGCAATGAATGCCAATGTGCTTATGCGCACACATACGAGTGTGTGTGGGCAAGTGTAGCAGAGGCGGCTGCCATGGAGCCGGCGACAATAGGAAATTTTGCAGACATAGCAAAATGTGCGGCCAGACCTCAAAAACTGTCGCCACTCGGCTAACAAACGAAAACACCAACAAAAGCAGCCAAATTAAAACTGAAAAATCACAACTAACAAACAAAACGTCAACAACAAAAACAGCAACAATAAAAGTAATAGCAATAGCAGGAATAACAGGAAAGGAAGCAGTCGAAATTTGTGGGCAAAAATGGAAATTAAGACTAAAGACTAAAAATAGTTGAACGGTCGGACTTGGAAAACAACACACCACCCCCGAGCCCCACTTCTTGCCCTGAAGCCGCGCGGTTCGGCGAATTCAAGTTGGACTGGATTTGATAGTGGCCTTAAGCCAAATTCACAAAACGTAGATAAGGTTTGCCGTTAGTTCAGTTTTTTACCCGACTGAGGGAGGAGGCGCAGGCGGACATGGAGGCAGAAAACGCGTTGGCGGTGCGCGGCATGACTATCGGTGAACACTGGCCGCAAACTTGTGTGGCGGCTTCGTTGCGGCATTCGTCTATCGGTTGGTCGCATTTTGCTGTTGTTTTCGTTTTCGTGTTAGTGTTTTTTCTTGTTGCTCGTAGTTTTTCTTTTCTGCTGATGTTGTAAGCGCATGTATGTTGCACGATTGAGCGGCCGCGTTGCACATGATTTTGATGTTGAGTGGCCACAAAAAGGTCGCCAATGTTGCCCCCGCGCACCCGATCGCCATGTGAGTGGCTTTTGTCCAATGTGGCGTCACGTTTTCGAGCAGATGAAAAATTGTGAATGTATCTACAGACATTTCCCAGTAGGCAGATATTAACAGGAAATTCGAACGCGAAGTATTGCGCCCAGCTTTAAAGGTCTTCCCAGTTGCCAAAAGTGTGAAAAATTTAATTTTAAATATTTTCGTGATATCTGGAGGGATTCACTCTATACCTTTATAAGTATAAGTAATTACTAGCTGAGAGAGAGTTGCCACTGTGCAAAACTTATATTGCGTGACCCGAACGCTCGTTTAGGAGGCACTCGCAAGTGCTTTAAGCCCCAACTCTTCACCTCAGCTGTGGGCATGTATTTGCCTGTGTGTGTGTGTACGTGTATGCATATATCTTGAGTGCACCACTACATGCGCAAATAAGCATCTCAACAAATTGTGCAGGTTTTGCGTTTAATTTTAAATAGCAATTAATTTCCGATTCAATAAAACATCTCGACAAGCAATTTCGCAAAGATATTAATGCTTGCCACAATATGCAGCCTCATGTAGCAGGTTGAGTGGTTTATTGTTGGTCTCCTTGTGCACATTACTATTGTTGGTGTACAAACGAATAGGTCGGTGTGTTGGTGTGATCTGTTGCAAGAACGCCGCAATGAAACTCGAAACGCCCGCACCCACACTCCCACACACACACACACATATGTGCATTTGTATGCATAGTATATTCATTGCAGCCGCAGAGCTAACGGTATTGCATGCCACAAAAGTGTTTTCGCTGCTTTTTAATGCAATCCGTTTGCTGTTGCCGGCATTGGCAGCTGGGCTCTTGCTACGATTGTGGCTTTATTGGTGTTGTTGTTGTAATCGTTGTAGTTGTTTGAGAGTTGCGACCTCCTGCAATGTACTGCCATTTCGATTTGCTTTTGTTGTTGCTGTAACAATAGTTGTGGCGTGCTCGTGCATGTTGTTCCCAATACCACCCCCGCGTCCCACGCCCCACCGTATCTTGTTGCTTAACAAATAAATAACAAATGCAGCCGCAGATTAGCCGAGCACAAAGTGAGAGTGTCTTCTGCTAAAAAGCAACTCAACAACAAAGCATCCCAAACTGCAAGGCTGCTTTCGCACACAAGCACAAACTATTACAGGGGTGTGTGTGTGTGTTTACGTTGAAGAAATTCTCTTAACCGCAAATATGTATTTGCAACAGCTGCGCGTTGCAAGAACCCACATACGTACGCCCGTGGTGCCAGCAGGTGAGCGCATCGAGAAGCAGCGGGGCTCAGTGCGAATGTAAACACTTTTTGGTTTGTCTGCAAATATTTTGCCACCGAAACAGAAAACAACAACCGCATTGGAGGATGGAGAGAAGCAGAGAAGGGATGTTTGGAGCATTACAAAGAACTTAGAATCGACTACAGCGACTGCGGCTAAGGAATATCTGCAACTGGAGCGGGCCTGAAGATGTTGCTTTCAAACCGCTCGCTCAGCCAGGCTCCAGGTGGCAGGTGTGGGAATCTCTGTGCAAACTGCTACGATGAAGTGCCCAAGTGCTTCGTTTCGTATACATAACGAAAGTGGAATTACCGTTGCCGCCACGTTGCCGGGCTTGGTTGCAACTGCGGTTATTGTTGTTGTTGCATACTGGATTGTAATTCAAGTTCATTGCAAGTTTTTAAGCTGTTTAGTGGTTAAATTGAAACTTATTACGCACAACTGTGCAGCGACGCGTCGGTGCGCTCTGCGCTTGGGGGCCAACGAAATGCAACCGTGCGTCACCTCACTCGCATCCACCTTGCCACTTGTGCGCGTTGTCGTTTATTTGGAGGGGCGGTGTGCCAAAAGTTTTTCGAGCCAGCTAAATAATGACACAAACAGTTGCGGATCTCCATCCCCTCCCACAACCGCCTCGCAGCCATCAACATAATAAAATTGTATTTAATTTGTAAAATTTACACCTGTTTACGCAAGAACAACACATGTGCTGTTGCAAGTTGCGAGGTTGTGGCAAGTTCGGAAAATAAATAACACAAATGGTTGGCATTTAATGGATTTAAATGGGATTATTTGTTGGAGCCCCGTGTGCAACTTTTGTGTGTGGCTAACAAACAAATGTGAACTGCATTCGTATTTGTGTATTTGAGTAGCTGCGTGGAAACATGTGTAGTGGTACTGGGTAAAAACCTGCACACTGATAAGAGGAGATTATCTCCAAGGAAACTTAGCAAACTTAGTGGCCTTTTTACTAAAGTCTTTGTGTGGGAGTGTGCTTTGCAAATGTTTTGTTGTGCCTAAAAGATATTGACCTGCCGCAATTTCTTGTAATGGTGTTGGCACAGTGGAAATGGCTTTATAACGCACAGAACGACCTATTACCATGACAACCGAGTCTTGGCGAATGCCTGCGAAGTTTGCATTTTTCGGGAACAAAACCAAGATTTTCCATCTAACGAACTTGTCTCCACTCTTGGGCCTGTAAAAGTGAAGTGAAACCTTTGCGGTGACGAGAAAGCTTTTCCTCTTCATTTTCTGTGCTGAAGCATGTCTGCGTTATTCGCCATAACTAACCTGCTTCACAGCTCCGTAATCTTCTGCAAAATCTCCCCTTCGAATGTCTCTTTGGCATATGAAAGAGCGAGAAAGAGAGAGGGAGACAGAGAGAGTGTGGCTCTTAATCGTCGAGAAAGTTAAATAGTCCTGAATTTTCTCCACTAGTTTTCCAGTTTGACATTATTATCGGTATCGGGCTCCCAAATAAACGAAACCTCATAAGTATTGCCTTAAAATTGGAACTAACAACAGGAGATGTTTCGCCATCTTCTTGTTTATGTCTTGCGATAATTTGTCTCGCTTTTGTGTCCAGGTTAGTATAATAAATAATATTTTCTTAGAGCGCTCACATCAACATCGTGGGCGTATGTCAAACGCTCCCCTAAACAACGATTCTTGCCCGATCTTATTTTCGGCTTGCAGATTCTGTTCCCAACAACAAGTTTAAAGAAACTTCAACAAATCAGCAATAGGATTAAAGATACGAAAGTAGAGTACAAAACAATCTACTCTAATTAATTCGTAAATCGAATAAATTCGAAGCAGATTAAATACATCACGAAAAAGGGCACTGGATGGTACGTAGAAAGAGTTTTCTAAGGATGCTAATTTCGGGATACCGAGATTTCGATTGGTCCAGGTTTTGGAATTCAGCCACCTAATCGCTAAGATAATCCATTCACTTTTCGTTAGAACTACCATTCTTTTGGCACTCACAGGCAACCACAACCCTTCGAATGCTGTCGTGTGTGGGCTATGAATTGTGTCGTTATTTACTTCTGTGGGCCATAGGAATGCATGTAAAATGATTTAAACTCGATGTGATTAAATTTTCCAAAAGTTAAAAAAAATGCCTGGTTACGCAGTGTTTTCCACGGTAATGGAGGAAAGGCGGCCGCCGTAGCCGAATGGGTTGGGGTATGGAAAGGGGCGTCTTAATGCCGTCTCGTGACAAATTGTATGAGCAGATCATGGAATAAAATTAACAGAGTTTAGTGTATCCATTAGAACTAAACCGGAAAATGAAAAATTGAAGTCCATGTCAAGACAACTCAATTCAAAATAAGCTACCACTTTTCCCCATTCCTTTTTACCGCCTGCCTATCACAGATGCAACGACCAAATTGAGTGGCATGTTGCAATAGTAGCATTTGTTCAACCAACTAATAGAACACACAAAATGCACACACATCCACACAAGGAACCACAAATGGCATTTTGCAATGGAATTTTGAGTGGAAATCAGAAATGGAACGTGACTTTTTGAAGCATGCAACTTAAAGGTGAACGTGCGAGCTTTTTCAATGAGAAGCCAACAGAAATCGAACTCGATTGCAACATGGGCAAGATACGCAACATTGCAACAAGAAAATCTGGATAAGACAAGCGTTCGAGTGTTTAACCAAAGAAGCTACCGACTTTTAGTAGAACACTCACAGAAGTGAATAAAAATTGAATGTGAAAATCATTTACAGAATTTTGTGTAAAACACACAGAAAATAAAGGGAAATGTTGCAAGCAATGGCAGGATTGGAGAAACTTTGAGAAACAGTGTTGACAAATGTAAGCAATGATATGCAAATAACGCAAAATGGAAATTTTCATATGCCACAAAAAGTTGAAGCGCGCGACAGCTTCAGGCGCCCAGCGGTAGGGATGAAAAGGTTCTTCACAACGGGGGCGGAAAGACAAAAAAGATACGACTGTTTGGCCGGCAGATCAGTCAGTTGGAAATTACCAATGAACAGATAAGTAAACAGTTGAAATGAGTCGTCTGCCAACTAGCGGTCTTGCAGGTAGCCTAGGCGAGCAACGAGATAGACAACGCCGTTGGCCAGACTGTGAAGCAGCAGGGAATGCTTTCCGGCTGCATGTCTGTGAATGCTTCGGTATGCGCATTTACGTATGTCGTAGATATGGTGTGCACGCGTGTGTAAGTCTGGAGGAGAAAGCTTTGGTACCGAACTGATTCGCTTGTGGTGAATCTGACACCGTGACTGGTTCGCGTTCATTCATTTTTTTTTTAAAAGGGGGATACGAGGAAACTTCCGCTGGCCTCCGATGCACTCTTCTGTCAATAGTTCGGAACTAGTGCTAAATAACACAGATGGGAACTAGTACTAAATTATACAGATGGTAACTAGTACTAAGTTATACAGATGAGATCTAGTGCGCTTAATAGTTTTGGTTAGGTTAGGTTAGAAGGGTTGCCAGAGAGTGGGCACACTCGGACGAATAAATCAAATTCATCCTTTATAATACCATTCCTAAGGAAGTAAGTGGAAGAAGACCGATGAAAGGAGACAGAGGAGGGGGTGCGGGAAGTGGAGGGTTGAGTCTGGAACTGAGTCACGGTTGTGTTAACTGAATTGTGCTGCTGATGAAGTTAATCTGATTTTTGATATCAAAATCTGCTATATCCGAGGGTGTAGCAAAAAAAAAAGAGAACAAAGATGCCTGCCCCGAAAGCAGGGCAGCTAAGGGGAAGGTACTAATATGATTCCACCTCATCCTCCATACAGCTGGCGCAAAAAGGAATCGAAGTAGTTCCAAGTCTCGCAGCAAGCATACCGCGTGGGTAGTGTCCTGTGAGGACATCCATGAAATTCGAGTGCTAAGATTTTGTCAACCTCAGAAGATCCCTCGAGCACCACCACAATTCACGCAATTGTACTAGTCCAAAGCCAGATACTCGAGACAGGTTCTGGTTTTCCTGTAGGGAACTCGCATGTGTGTGAGCGTATGCGTATAAGATATGTATAGGTATGAGTGAGTTGGTGTGTTTGTATGTGAGCGGCAATTTGCCAACGGCGTCGGCATTTTGATTGTTTTCTTTTTGCATATTCTTCATCAGCTTCCGCCCCTCACCGTACATCACTTTTCTAAGCGGCCATGCGCAACGCTTTTCATTTCCTGCTGCATCTGTGTGTGTGTGTATTGGAGTGCTTACATTCGCTCGCATGTAAGTGCAAGCAGTCAATCAGACAGCTTGGCGTTTGCCGCCGCTCAGACAGGTGGGCTGTCAGTCAATGCAACAATGCCGGAATAATAACAACAACAGCAGCAATAACAACGTGCAACAGCCATGGCAATGGCAATGGCTCATCGAGTGATTGATTACGTTCGATTCACATTGATTTGCTGCATTGATTTCAGAAACAAACACTTCGTTGCAAGTATGTGCATTGGTACGAGCAGTCGCAGCATCTGTATGCAGTGCAGCCGCATGTTGTAAGCACAGTTTGTTTGCGTTGAATACACTACACGCACACATACATGCATGCATACATACACAGGTATGTGTGGAGAGGGCCCGGATGGATTGTTGTGATGTTGGTTAAATGGGCGTTGTTGTTACTGTTTGCATTTCGTGTTGCATGAGTCAACAATAATTTCAACTCTTCGAGTTTGAGGGAAATTGAAAATCAAATCTGAACATTTTAAGCAAACATTGCCATTGGGTTGACGTCAACAGAGTAGCAGCAGCCAGCAGCCAGCACAGCAACGGAATCTACCACTACTAACATTGCTGTTGTTGCTGTTGTCGCTTGCTCATCGCCCTTTTTCTTACATTTGTATCGTTCAGTTGCAATTTTTCTTGCTATTGCCGATGTTGTTGTTTGCGTTACTGTGCAAACGTGTGAATTTTTCACTCTACTCAAAGTGCATCATTTTAACGGTTCACCTTATGGGACTTGCAACATTGATTTTGATTTCAACTTTCCTTTGCAGCTTTCACTCTTCGCCTGCGTTACTGTTGATCTAAAACATTGAAATAAAGTTTACGGTAAATTAAAAGAGCCAGTACAACAACAACAATTCTTCATTGCTGTAAAACGAGGCTTCAATGAGTGGTGTTTCAAACGACGACTGTTGCGACACCGTCTTCAGCGCGAGCCCCTTTGCAGTTTGACTTCTTACCTACATAGGAGTATATTTTTCGAAAGTTCACGAAATAGTCCTGTAAGGAGGGGATCAAATCTCTTGGGTGGACAGGTAACATTTCTCTTATCAGTGTTCTAGGACATAGGAACATAAAGGAAAGCGAAATTGCTGACGAATTTGCCAGGAAGGGAACTGAATTGATCTCAGAGACCTTTTACCTGGTCATCGGCATGCCCTGACTGTTGCTAAAGAGGAATTGCACAACTTATTCTTGGGAAAGCGCAGAAAAGATGGAGCTCCATTTCCTCATTTCATAGTCGGAGGACTCGGAAAGTCTAGGTGACTCCACGCCATTCAATTTCCAAATTTTAAACGTTTACCAGTTGAGTACTTTCTCTGCAAATGTCCGTGTTTGGCAGCTAGACGATTAAAATCACTGGATGGTCCTTTCTTCGACAGCCTGGGGCACTGTGCCAACATAAATCCCATCAATCTTCTCGTTTACAGCAACAGCTCTGGCTGGATGTAGATATCGGCGTCTTGGAGGTCTCATAATGGTATCAAAACGGCGCTTTAGTGCTGCTTGGGGAGTGCCAGAGTAGTACTTCAACAATTTCACCTACTCACATACCAGATATAGGTTCGATCTATATCGTCAATTCCATATATTTTTTGTTTTTTACTATTTTATTCTTCTAATTGGTTGACACAGCCAGCAGGAGCCGTGCCCATTGGTTTTCATATAGATGGATTTATGGCGTTTTCAGTGCTCAAATTTTTGAGATTTTGTAGATTTTTTGGAAGCCATTTCATCTACTTTACCTTTTATAAGCGATCTATAGGCAGGATTTTCTTATGCCTAAAAGTTTTGGCAGTAGCACCAGTCGAGGCGGTAGTTGTTGTCGTTGCAAGATATCTCGCGTTGAACCCCGTGGCCAGAACAACCCTCGACCAAAGAGCATAAAAACATTTTGTATTCTTTGTCCCTGTGCTGGTAAGTGAGCTTTTATTGAGTCGCTTTCCTCTTCCTTTTAACATCGCGAACTCAGCAACTTTCGGTCGGAACTTACCTCGGGTGTATCTTCAAGCGAATAATGTAGGTGATGTTCGCTTTTGTGTGTAATCAGTAACCTTCTGTAGTTCACAAGTTTGGTAGCTTAAATATTTTACAAAAATGTGTTGTTGTCTTCCACAATTGTGCTCGTCTCAACTGAGTCGCCTGATTGAGAAGAAAAGCTGTCCTCAAATGATGCAAATCAATGCAGCAAAATATTTCTTTCCGTATTAAATGAATTGTGATGCACGAATGTGGGCTCGTGCCGCTGGCTGAGAAGAATTTTTCTTACAATCAGTCTTAGGGATTATTGAAGATATATTTAATGAGCGCTTATATCCTGTGTTGGGTGTTTTGGCCCAGCTGCTCCTCCTAATCAAGGTGCGCTGCTTAAGTTCTTCTGTAATTAGATAATCCCCCAGATAGAAATTTTTGCATTATTTCTAATCCTCATGCTGATGCAGTAAAAACCGCTTACATTACTAAAAGTTTCAAATATTGTGCACTTTTAGCAGGTACCGTAATCATTGTGACTTTTACTAAAAAATTTATATTTTACCATTATTTTAAAATGAACGTTCATAGTAATAATAATCAGAATATGTAATCATAAATCGAGTGTTTTTTTTTTTTGATGAAAATAAAAACTAGTTTTTCGAGTGTTATATTTTTGATCTTAAATAATGATAATGTTGTGAGCTTTTATTTTTTTATCAGACTCGAAACTAAACTCAACTTAACTCACGTTATTTCAACTCATGAAACTTTAGAATGTCACGGTTCCGCGAAATCTAAATCCACGAATGTTCACTCGATATATGATTGTACCTTCTGAGTTAATAATTAAAATTTAAATAGGGTTCTTAATAATAGTTGTCATAGATATGGCTAAAAAAAATTGTAAAAGATTTACAAAGAGCATCAATTCGAAACTTTCTTGCGATATCTGGAAGCTATTGATTTTTCATTGAAAATATTTGTCAGCCCCCGTTGTTTAATGATACTCACTCAGTCAAAATTCAATTTTTTTTTTTCTTTTGTGCTTGAAATGTTTAGTTGCATGCGAGTATGAGTACACCCAACATCGTCACTTTAAATTTAAAGTGACTGCATCCTTGAAACTCACCTGGAAATAAAAGAGAGAAATAATACTTAATTCACTTGCCCATAACGATTTATACTTCAAATAAGAAAGAGCTAAATAGGAAATTATGCGCCAGGAACAGAGCTTCCCAGCACAGGACCTATGGCATCGCCATACTGTCGAAGCCGGCAGCAGCTGCATGACAGTAAATGAAAACTAAAACTTTCTATAGAGAGAATTTAGCAAATATATCTGCTTTAAAATATCTTATGTAACAGTTTTTGTTTGTAGAGTTAATTATAGAAATTAATTATTTTTAAAATGTATAGCCTTTCTAGCATTCCTTCCTTGTTTTGTTGAATGTTGAATCTGAATGACCTGAAAATGTTTCATGTCAATTGATGGTTGATACCGTTGGGTGGTAGGGCATAAGCATTTCTTGCGGAAATTTCCAGCCCGAGCATTGTTAAAAAATATGGCTCTAGATAGTCACGTGGCGTGTCCAAGTACATATTTTGTGGATAGAAAACTAGGCGACCTGAGAGTAGTTGTAATTGAGAAAGATGGGTAGAGCAATAAAACAGATTTGGGTTTCATCCACAAGAAGTGCACCCAAAAGGTATCCCCAAGCGCTAACTGACGTTTCCATAGTCACTTTGATACTTTATGACGTTTGCACTTCGACCTCATGGTCTTTTGTGCCCTCCATATTCACTTAAGGAGCACCAAAACCAATAAAACAACAAAGCCAAAATGGAAAACAACTTGAAGAGAACATCATTAGCCAGCATCCCTTTGAAATGTCCCACTTTTTCACAATGAAATTGTAAAATTTTTTCGCTACTTCCCTGCTAAGTTGCATAAATGGTAAACCATTGCTGCCTTAACGCCCTTTTAGATGTCCAACTACGAGGTGTGAACTGCGTTACAGCCATGTCGCGGAGGATGGCAAGCGTAAACGCAGCACCTCGACTGACATGTTGGTAATTTAATCCGACATTTCATTGCGCCAGTTAATTCAACATGCAAATGTGCTACTCCGCGCTTGTTCTTTACGTCGACATTTTCGCAGCCACTTCTTGTCCGCTAACTGGCTTTCTGCTGTGTTGTTTGTCCATTTGAGCGGAAACTCATAAAAGTGACATTTTTAATTTGCCAAATTCCAACACTAACAACAAAACTAGTTAAATGGACGCAAGTGTTAAGTAACACGTCAACTGCTCATTTAGACAACACCAACTGCTGGCAGGATTTGCGTACTCGCCATGTGTGGCGGCGTTGGTGTGTCGCTCATGGCGGGTGGTCCGCGCATGCCACATGGAAGTGAGCGTGCGGCTGCTCAAGATGTCAGTCAGTCAGTCAGTTGGACAGTTGGACGCCGTGTGAAATGTACCTGTCATAAATTTATACAGCACTGCCCCACCTCTCTCCCCCCGCCTCAATGTGTGAAGTTAATCTGGCTAAACACGCATAAATGCAAAACGGTTGGCAAACAAATGAAACTCATGTCCGCCTCATTTGTCCTCATTGACCAAAAGTGTTAGGTTTGTGTTGTTGCTGTCGCCTTACGGTTTTGTTTATTTATGTGCGCCACTTGTTTGCTCGCCATTTACAGCAGCGGCGTGTGTTGACAACATTATTATTATTCATACTTTCTTTCTCTTTTGTAATTTTTTTGGTTATTAACCCCAGCACTTCCATCCTTATAAACACACCCACACACACACATGCATATTTATAATTTTATACTTTGAGAAAACACTTTGTTAAACACTTCGGCTGCCTTAAATGTGTGCCGCTGTTTCACAACTCAGGGGTCTTCTCACACCCTTACCGGCGTGTACGAATGTGTTAAACGTTTAAGACACTAACACATACGCAAATATACCTTCTGTGTGTAATGTGCTTTTGTGTGTAATGTTGTGGCCTTGCGTGTTCCCGATCGTTATCGTTTCTCTTTGGAGCCTTGAACTGTTTGGACTTTAGGCTGCCTGCTTGCGGCCGATTATCTGTTGTTCCGTTTGGTCTAACAATCAAATGTACAGAAGCATAAATAAAAATGGAGTGGGTAGCAAGGTAGAAGTGGTCAATAGGAATAGAGCACGCGGAAATTAAAGCAAATTTAAAGTTTTTGCATAAATTCAGCCAAGCGTTAAAAGCAAACAGGGAGATCCTCTCTCTTAAGCGGGCACCTAAGTGACTGAATAATTTTTTCGCTTATGAGAAAAGTATAAAAAATAAAATGGTCATTTATGGCAGATCTTTAATATTGAATCAGTTTTATTTCTAAAATAGAACATATTCAGGACTGATAGAAACAAAATTACGCCCATCACACTAGTCTATTTGAGCATTGTTGCCAACCCTTTGGTCTTCGAAATAAATTTAGTGCCTTTTCATACCGAGAATCCCTTCACCCGCGTCCCATCGGTCTTTCCCTTTCACCTCACCTCCTTCACAATGGTATCACAAAGGACAAATCTTTCTTCGTGCAAGTGTGCTCGCTCTCTGGGCAACCATACCAACCTAACCTAACATAACCATACCGAGAATGAAAATGTTTGTGCTTCGTTCTTTTCTTAATTTGAAGCCAACATTTTAAGTTAAAAAAAAAGTATAATAAATTAAGACTAAAAAGGTCACTCTGAGAAGATTTTAGTGGTATAGAAAATTTGTTGATTCAAATTTGATATTTTGAAAGCGCACATCTCATGTTTTGCTCCTTTGGAGATTATGCAAGAATATGGCATCTACTTTTCTCAACTCTTGCTAACATTTAAAACCTTTTTATAAATTTTAAAAAGCTTTTGAATTTACTGAATGCGAATTAAAGCCGTGTATTCATAGTAAAAATAAACTAAAAATAGCAGACAATACTGAGGAAACCATTAACACTTTTCGAAAAAGGAGTACCTTGTTACATAACCTCAAATATATGAGAAAGGTGTTTTTCGGTCTCCTTTTTAAAGAAATTTTCTTAACATAAGTTTTTTGGATTTCTAAAACTCTGTTTTTTCAATACAGTCCATTCCATAAACAGTAAACAGTCTACATAACCATAAACAATGAAGACAATTTGCCATGCGTGCAAAATTCTTCAAGTAATTGAATAAAAATTTGGTGTTTTTCTTCCTTTAAATGGGTTTTTTGTTTCTTGTTCATATCCAAAACTAAGCAACTCTGTAGTTGCGAGAGAGAGATTTGACTGCTCGAAGGAGAAGAAGAAAAACAAACTTGGAAAAAAATGTAAACATCTAAGAAATCGTTCCGAAAATTAATGAAATGATGCCGGATTCATAGTCAGCTTTAGTTCGCAAGTTAGGTACGGAAAAAAGTGTCCGCTTCATGGGTTATAGTATTTCAGTAATGTTAACTTAAGTTACCGTAACTATTTTTCATTTATAATATTAGCATGACTTGCGCTGAAGATATTAAAATTACACTGTGATAGACTGAAAAATACCTATAAGGTTATGTCATTTTTCTTTTCAGCAGCGATACTCAAAGAATGGGCAGAAATATCTGTTGTGAGAACGCGAAAAGGGTTTTCTCAATGCAGATTAGATTAAGAGAAGTTATTAAAATGGTATTAGTTAAAAATGCTATGAAATATATTTATGTCTGGATTTGTTTTCCGATTACTTTTGTGGCATGAATTCAAATAGTTTTTCAGTTAATGCATTATTTGCATACGCTTTTGCTTGAAAAAAAATTTATTAAAGCTTAGACCAAAATGAAATGGCTGAAACTGAAAGGAGTTTCCGATATTTCATAACCTAGAAAAAACATTTCCAAAAACTTTTGTGAGGCACTGTATTTAGTTTGAAATTGTATCATTATTCTTTAGTATTTAGTATCAAAAGTTGCTTAACTGTATCTAAATATATTATTATACATCCAAAAAAAGAGTACTTGCTGCCTGGACATACGCCTCTTTTATTATTATATTTCCCCCCTTTCGAAATAATATAAATAAAAACTGCACAGCTTTTCTTCTGCGACGATTTATTTTATTTGTTTTTGATGGGCGAGCCATTCATCTCGAATTTTTAATTTACGAAATATATTTTTTTTTGTCCTTTACCTGTGGAAATACAGAAAGGTTTTTGATATATTGATTATTGACCGTTTTGAATTTAAAATTTTTTAAAACAAATCGCCAGCAAAGTTTCTATAAAATAATCCTATTTAATCCTCTGTAAAAAGCCATCCGCGTTTCTGTGCGGAATAAAATTCTGAATATGCAGTTAAGTTTTTAAGTCCATCGGTAAAGAATTCGAGTGTTGAGTCCGGCAGTTTTCACAAAAACGACTTCAAAGTTTCGGAACGATACGCATCGGACTTAGAAGAGCAGCGCAAAAATTTGAAATGGAAGTATTTAAGCATTTTTTCCACCTTAGTCGTTTGTGTACGTCCATTTTTAAGGTACTCGGACATATTTTAGGTAAGCAAAGTATGGATATTTTAAATTTCTGCAGTGGCCCAACCCCTAAGTGAGTGAATGATCTAAGTTAAATAGCAATCATTTTCATTATTCGTTTTGTGCAGATGAAAGATCACTGATTCGAATAAAATATGAGTGCTGAAATTTAATATCTTACGAAATATCCCACTCCTCTGCCCCCATTGCAAAATGGTGTCGAATAATTACTTTCTACATACATTTGTGTTCAAAATAAAAGAAGTGACCTCAACTTAAAACAAAAGTTGTATTATTGGGAAAATTAATTGAATTTTATTTAGTAATTTGTACCACCAATTGTTCATTTCTACATTGTTTCCATACATTTAAACTTTTTTATTAATATTAAGAATAATAAGAAAAACGAATATTTCAATTCAAAAACTCAATTATCCACTATTCATGAGAATAGGAGTGTAACACAAGACTCCTAAAATCAAATAAATACAAAAATAAAACAATGATTAGCTAATTATTATTTGTTATTTGCGTTGGTTTTCCTCATATTTTGTGGAATAGCCACAGTTTTGTATTACTGCTGTGAATCTGCGCACCATGCAACCGACGAGATCACGACCAACCACTTCAGTGGCATCATATTTTATTCAGCTTATGGCAGCATTACATTATCTAAAATTCCCTGCTGATCTATTGATTCTTTTCCAAGTGGATTGGACCAATGCCCCTATAAGAAAAATTTCCCCATACCTTCACATTCACACCGACATGTCTGACTGTCTTGATGGTGTATTGCGGATTATAATCAGCATTTCGCGGATGACGGACAAACTGCATAGACCCAGTAACTCCAAATAGAACCACCTTAGTTTCATCCGTCCACAAAGTATTTCCCCTTTTCACCTTTAGCCAATTTATGTGGTCTTTGGCAATTTTTAAGCGTTCCGCAACGTGCTTTTTCCTCATCAAATCAACTTTTTGTGGACTTTGCGCATATGATTTGGGCTCAGACGAACGTTTACGAACTTATATATATATATATATATATATATATATATGGCGTACACTCTCTTCAGTGTTTGGCCGAGTTCCTAATTGTGGTGTGCATCTTGATTTTGCTCCATAAATGGAGGGAACTACAGTTTCAAGCCGAGGAGCTTTTTCATGGCAGAGGTTTTGCCATTGCCTGCCGAGGGGCGACCGCTATTCGAAACAACTTTTTCTTAGTTTTTTTCATCTTTCACCGAGATTCGAACCGACGATCTCTCTCTGGATTCCGAATGGTAGTCACGCACCGACTCATTCAGCCACTGCGGACGAACTTTAACGTCGCTTAATTTAAGACCTAGCCGTTTTTTTATTTCTGCAGATGACGTTGTAAGTTCTTTTTTAGAGACATATGTCGATCGTCTTTTCGGGTTGTTTTGCGCTTGCGACCACGTTTTCCGGGTGTATCTTCATACGACAGGCCTTACGCTAGCATTTGATCGGAACACCCGAGTAGTTCCTTCATTTTCTATATATTTTACATTTTTTGAAGTATTTTTAAAGATTTGACGCTCGCATTCGCTGCAGTCTTTTCCTCGGCCCACTATTAGAAATAAATAACAAATTCAATTGCTCTCAACTTACTTTTCGGTTTTTTAAACAACTGTTAAGTAACAAATTTTGTATAATAGGTTTTAACCACATTCCTACTTTTTGCACAGAAGCAAGTTTCACACAGAAATGGATATGTAAAAATACTTTCATAGCAACTACCTCAAGATATTGCTTCGTATATTACTAGGAGAATCCCGTTAGAAGTACCTCAGGAAGAGTGCATTGTGATTGAATGTAGTTAGCGTGGGTACTCCTATTATTTTAAACATAGCTGTACATACCCATATACAGCCATATGTTAAAGGAAAACTAACATTTCGAGGGCGAAAGAAGTGGCAGGTTCACAGCCTATAATAAATCTGAGCAAATGTAGGTATTTAATGAAAAAAAGATCGGTTAGCAGTACTTCATAGGCAATTTATGGAGGTTTAGATTTGTGCAGAGCTTTGATGATAGCCAACGAAAAATATAAATTGTATTTGTGTGTTCAAGTGTTTGTTTAACCTCATTTTTAGGAACACAACAAAAAAATTTGACTAATTAATCGATTGAGTAAATTAAGCGCAGACGCCACTTCACAGTAACATCCATTTGAATGTCTTGCCGGTATGTAACCAAACAATTTATCAGTTCTCACACAAAAAACACAAAGCGCATTAGCAACTTTGGCGGCCCATCAATTATTAAGTGCGCCAGCAAAGGAAATAAACAAAAGTTTTAATTGAAAAACGTAAAAAACCAATAAACAAAAGCATTACATCAATGTGGCAGGGGAGGGGAGCGGCAGTAGTACTATCAGCGCAGAAGACTTTGAGTGCAAAAGCGGATAATTACAGCTCGAAGGGAAATGAACAACGAATCAAAGAGAACGCGTGTACGCCCAGCGATATGGATTGCGACGATTCCAGATACCAGATACGAAATACAAAATACCAGGTTTCAGTTGCAGGCAGACGCTTGCTGGTGTATGTGTTTGTTGTTGCATCGAACGGACGCCCAAGTGGTCGTCGAGATGAAGACAATGAGCACACAGCCAACAACAATGCAATCTGTAAACACACATGCACGTATGTGTGTGAGTGTGTTGCATACCAAGTGTAAAAATCGAACTGAATGAAGAAGCACACAACGCTCCAAAAACTGTAGAAAAATGAAGACTGTGGCAAAATGTATCGATAATAAAATAGGTTAGTGGCTCATCACATTGTATGAAGCCCTCTCACCCCGCCGGCTATACACACAGACCCGTCGACAGCTTGCAGTGGCCCACAGCCATCTAAGCGAGACACAAGCACCCGAGCATCAGGCAGCGGCACCGGCAGCGGCCTTAAGCTCCGTGAAATTACAGAAACAGGTCAATCAATTCGCGCAATCCGACCGCTTAGATGCAGCAATAGGAGCAACTGTTGCGAACCAATGATTCATTTATACTGACTAGAAGTCACTTTTTTTTTCTTATTGTATGATGTGCATTTGTATGTGTATGCGTATGTCATAAGCTGATTTTGAAATTCGTAAATATTTATATACCCGAGAAAATGTTAAATACCGAGTAAAGGTAAATACATCGCGTTACGCATCAGCCGCATTCAGCGAAGCCAAAAACTAAAATTTTTATATTTCTTTGCATGAGCTAAAAAATTAGAAACGGGAGCAATGCTGTCTTCAATGGAAATTACTGGCTATGCGCTGAGCGACTTAACCTCGACATTCCGCTGTGGAAATCGAAGGGAACTTGGACACTAAAGTCGCTACAAATTCCAGCCAAGCAAAAATGTATGAAATTTTATTACGCATAACCAAAACACAAGGAACCAAAGACACAAGCCACACAAGCACCCTACGCACACACACATTTCCATACTGGGTGAAAAATATTGATTTATTCAAAGTTCTAAAGTTCCCATTTCTCCCAAATGTTTGCAGCCGTTTGTTTGAAATACTACACTGTCATACTCCAAATGCTCTTCCCCTTGAAATGGGACTCGAAAATTTTTAATGAACACTAAAAATAAGCACGCCCTCTCCGCCGGTTCCGCCTATAAGCAGGCCGTATGCAGCCCTGAAGCTCGCAAATCAAGCGCCTATCAATCCATCCATCCACTCGTTCAAAGGCATCAATTCCCTCGCTGTCACATCAAATTTATTTCATTTGACATTTGCTGCTCTGCAATTTTCCCCTTTCCCCCGTTTGATTTTTCTATATTCTTCAGTTCGCAGTCGCCTTGCGCGTTATTTGGGGTGTCCATGTCTTCGTGGTACGCGTCTGCTGCGACGAATTGATGTTCTGCTCGTGCGGGCGTTTCAAGCGTATCTAGCTCAGCTCTGTTGCTGCTTCTTCTTCTCTTTCTTATTTTTATTAAGTTCTCCGCATTCATTTACGTGTGTAAGCTTATTTGTATGTTTGTTTGATTGCGCAAATGATGGCAATTAGAGTTACACAAACAACTGTCGTGGAACCTTCACGGTCCGCAGCGAGGCGTGTGGTGTTGCGAGCGTGTCATGCCTACAGATGTTGCCCATTAGTGTTTCCGATTTGTCTGCTGCTCTTTTTATAGTTTTCTTCCACTTTTGCTCGGCATATCATTTCTAGTTCATCCAAAGCGATATGTTGCCTCATTTTTTCTCCTTAACATTTATAGTTGCATATGTATTAGTATGCGAGTATGTACGCTTGTCCACATGTGTGTGTTAATTTGTCATTGGTTTGACGTTCTTTTGGTGTGGCATTATGTCAGATTTGACATTTAGGCTAATTTGCTTCGTTATTGCTTGTTCGCGGCAAATAAAACTCATAATTAGTTTTTGTATTCTCGGCCAACACCGGAAAGCGATTGCATTAGTATTTCGAATCGTGGTAATAAAAACATGGATTTGCTTAAGAAATGAGGTTTATTTTCAATTCCACGCTTTTAGTAGATTGGTCAGCAGCTTAATGCATTGGAAGCGCCGCAATTTCCGGTCGAATTGGTTTCAAGGTTTTGACTGCAATCTATTTTTTTCTTGTCTTGGACGCCTAAGCGATTTTGGTCCATTTGAACAAGGTGCGCCGGGCGGTTTTTTTTCGCGGTCATCCTGCTTGTAATATGCATGCAGGGTATGCTCTAAGTTAATCTTTTCATAAGCCATTCGAAAGATGCAGCGATCTGCTCGGCAAATGAAATTGTAAGCAAAAACACAACTTTTTGCATGCCTACAGGCGTAAATGAATTTAACAAACAGATGGCACTAGCTCTTTTACATTCATCTCTTTTTCAGTTAGTACTAACCTTAAAAAGACAGTTGTTAAAATCTCATTATCTCGTGAGTTATTGTGCTAAGAGTGACGCTACTTTTGTTATTTTCAAAGCAGTGAATCAAAATGAATTTCGTGTTTTAATTTTACACTGCTTTTTGATGGAAAATATCGCACAAGCGAAGCAAACGCTTAAAAAGTGCTAAGGGGACTCCGCGTCATCAGAAATAGCAATAAAACGACGGTTTGCTGACTTCAAACGTTGTCGTAGAGACACCGATGTTGCACCAGAAATATCCACAAAAATCCACAAAAGCGTTTTGCATGATCAAGAAGTGAAGTTGCGTGAGTTAGATGGCATCGTAAAGATATCGAAAGAACGGGTTGGCTTTATATTGCTTGTGTATTTGACTATGAGAAAGCTCAGTTCAAAGTGGGTGCGGCGTTTGCTCACTATTGACCAAAAACAAGAACATGTTGATGATTCCGAGCAGTGCCAGAGCAGTGTTTTAACGTAATAGACCGGGGTTTTTGCATCGATATATAGCAATGGATGAAACATGGATCAATGACTTCACTCCGGAATCAAAACGATCATCATCTGAGTGGACAGCAACTGCTGAACGTCGGCCAAAGCGCCCGAAAGCACAACAATCGGCTGGAAAGGTTATGGCTTCGGTATTTTGGGATTTGCGTGGTGTAATATTCATCGACTATCCTGGGAAGGGAAATACCATCAACAGTGTAATAGCGTAATTGATGGCCGTTTGATGGCCGTAATTGAAAAGAAACGTCCGGCAAAGAAAATTTTTATTTCGTCAAGACAACGCAGGAGCTATCCAAACTATGGCAAAAGTACATGAATTGAACTTCAAGTTGCTCCAGTCACTCACAGACCTTATAAAATGCTTGCCGGTAAGAAATATGAAGAGGTGAAGCTGAAGCTGAGACGTAGTTTGAGGCAGAAGATAAATCGTTCTACAAAAGTGGTATTGAAATGTTATGGCGGCGCTGGAATGATTGGGTTGTTCTTGATGGAAATAACTTTGCTGAATAAAGCTAATTTTGAGCAAACTAAAGTGCGGTTTCTTTGTTAGGCCCGGCAATTTTCAGCCCATGCGTTACTTATCCTCGTCAGAAGAAAACTCGCTTTTAGTCAATTTATTTCTTTACTCAACTCTTGCAGAAGAAGACCTGGCATACAAATTTTCGAATGTACTATAAAAGTGTGGCATTCCGCGTTAAATATCTTCGGTAAAGCAATCGGAGCTTCTTCCGTTACTTGTTTTAAAAATAAAACTATGCAATTTATATCTAATTTTAATTTTATTTACTTCGACTGTAAGTGCGAATAGTAAATCAAATGAAAAAATACCAGGCGACGGGCGTGCTATGTACAGATGCCTTAGATCGACTGACTGTATATTTCCTGAGCTGCTCCCATTGCAGCTATGATGAGTAAAACGAAGCGGGTGGGAGAGCTTTTCTAGTGTGAGCGGAGAATGCAATGCGGAAAGGCCTTTGTTTTTGTTTCGATACTGAAATAACTAGCGGCGAAGACAACGGATAATGGGAGAGATGTTGTTGAGAGATGGGGGTTGGTAGACGGTGGCTTATCGAAAATAAAAATATGAGCAGCTAAGCTTCACAACTCTTTTTTATGTTCTGTGTTGCGTTAGGTTTAAATATTTTGGTTGAAAATTCAATAAGATTACTAAAAATATCACATATAATTTGTTTTCAACTGCAATTCTTGTTTTCTAATAATAATTTTTGAACTTCTTGGTGCACCCCTCGCTCAAGGTACCTCAAAAAGAAAAAAATAAACAGTCACAGCTAATCGGTCCAACTTTTTCTTAGTTTCAAATATTAATGCGTTACGAATGAGACTATCCGGGGTTGCATTTCCTCCTTCACTAAATGTTTAAATTTTTATTGCATCATCATAAGAAAGAAAGAAAATCGAGAAGTGTTTATAGCCGCCATATTCCCACTAAGAGAAAAATATGCCCCGTACTGCATCTGTGGTTAACTCAGTGCGAGGACTCAAGATGGAGCTTTGGCCTGTACTCTGAACACTTCGATATCATATTTTGAATTTCAGAAAGTCATTGCTAATGAAAAAATGCTTATAAACTTGCAGTCATACCTACATGCATGCATGCATACCCACACATGTACAGCAATAAAAAGCCACTGACATTTAAAATTTATGAAAATTTATAATTTTTTAAATTCTGCTAGCGAAGATTCGCTTTAATTGATCAAACAGCCTTAACTCGGCTCAATAATTCGTTTTTTTTTATTGTGAACATTTTACTGTGAAAAAAGAAGGGCTGGCATTTTTCTGCTTGGCATCGCTCCAAACGGAGTAGGTCCAGCGTAAGCCACTCCAATAAACATAAATCCACACAAAATCCACAAAACCGGTCTGCGCGAGTTGAAGGATTTTGTATTCGATTGTATGCAGGCTGCAACAACAAAAACTCATGTGCGAAGTCACGCAAAAAATTGGCTACCAATAAAATCAAATAAAAGCTCTGCAAACACTTATAACAACAAAAGCATCACCAGCGGCAACAGCAATGGCCGCGTATTGGCAGCAATGGGAATCACTTTGGCTTTGGTTTGTTATCGCATAGCGATGCCAGAATAAAAATATGCGCACATGAACCCTAAAATCACAATTCCAGTTGACTTTTCAGCTCGGGCGTTTGGCGGCCGCTCGATTGGATGGTTCTGTCGGTCGGCGGCTCGTTCGGTCGATTGGCGGAAGAGTCAGACTCAAAACAAAATAAACCACAGATTTTTTGCTAAGCCACACAAACAAAAGCACTAATAACAGTTGTAACCAATGCGGCAGTGGCAGTGTGGCATGTTGCAAGTCGGCAAGCCAATACCAGTGGGCCAACATGGATTATAGCTTGTATGCATGAGCTCGTAGGCTGCCGCTGGGCTCATGAGCAGATTTTGTTTTAGAGTGTTGAAAAGTCGATGTAAAAAGCGTCAAGCGATGCGTTTACGGAGCTGCTCATTTTTTTATTCAATTTCAATCTGCATTTCAGAAGAAGTAAGTTTTGTAAAAATGTTCGAGTTAAGTGGAGCGTAGTTGTTTTTACTCACAATTCGTGCTTTACGAGAATCATAACAACAAATAGGCTTAGTTTCTGTTTCCACTCCAAGCAAATGGTTGAGTGCATCGTTTCCACTTGAATGCGTGTGTGTGTGTATGTGTGTGCATGAAAGCTACGAGAATTGACCTCATATTGACATGCAGAGCAGCTTACAAGTAAATATTTTTCTAAATTCATGTCCAAAATGTTTTCGTTTTTTTCGTAATCTGACATAAATATGGCTTTATGTATATGTAACTCTATGTGTGTTTTAACAGAAATGTGGTCCTAGGCAGTTGAGGCTGCTGAGATTTTTTCCAGTATAACTAGAAAACTGGTGTTTTTGAAATATTTTTTGTTCAAATTAACAAATCTTTGCTATAAAACTCAATGCACATTTCGCCTTTCCACGCGCTCCCAATTTAAAAGCCATGAAATCCTCCGCAATTTTCTCCACAAAAATCTTACCAAAAACCATTTTCACAGAAATTATTTTTGAAATCCGAGAGTGCTTTACTTTACCCTCACGCTCACCCTCAGCCCCAACCTCAATTAAATGGAAATCTGTGCAAACAACTTTTTGTAGATTGACACTTTGGCAAAACTTCACTGTTGTTGCATTCATGCCTCGCAGCGTTTTAGAGCTCAATTTTCGAACCACAAATACAAAATGTGGCATAAAGTTGCACTTGCACTTGGAATTTCTGTGCAATTTTCAACTCGACAACTTGACGATGCGCAACCGATGCCGAAACCCATCGCATCCTCTACCCCGCTCTCTTGTGCCCTACTTGGCTTTTCGCTCCCTGTACACCGCCTTCGAGCAATTTAATGTGAGTATTTACTCGAGAGTATTTTCGCAAAAGTTATGCCCTTGCTGCACACTTCAACCCCTCACGCGCACGCACACAAGTAAATTTACACTTCAAGCACCACACTCACACTTGCTCTCCAACGTCTCATGAATCGTTGGCTAAATACCCTACATATGGCTGCATGTTCGCTTCGTACATTTAATGACCTACTTTCTGCATATTTCAATAGTTCAACAACATTCGCAAATAAACGTGCAACAAAAGCGAACGATAAAAAACTAATAGAAACTGCGAAAAATGCAAAGTTTAGCCAAACTGCGGCGAAGAATACTACAGCGACGGGGGTGAAGTTCTGGCGAAGTTTTGAGCAAAACAAACTTGTACTACGTTTGCGGAATACATTAGCAGCGCTGCACATGTTCGTGAATGCGTCAGCGAAGACGCCAATGGCACTAGGGACAAACAGGGAAGCTTGTCGGAAGCCATCACCAAAAACCTAACGCCCAACGCAGCCAAGATAGCTGACAACGCAACGAGAGCCAGTCAGTGGAGCGGAAAACGGAAGCTGAAACGGCGATGGACCTACTCATGGGGTAGGGGCGTGGAGTGTGCTGAGGTGTTACTATACTGGGTCGCATAGAAGTATTCCAAAGTCCTAGGTGAATAATGCGAATGCGACCATTTGGAATAAGATATTACGCGCCAGCAGGCCACCGGCGGTGCTGAAAGTGAGTTGGGGGGCCCGAGGATTTGTGCTAGAATGGCAAGAGCTTGAACCGAACTTTGCGTTGTTGACAATTTGTAACGAAAAGCAGCACAAATAGCGGAAAAAATAATAAAAATGCCAAATAATAACACGATGCACACATCGGATGCCCAGCCATGTGACCTCTTAACCTAGCGAAAGCATTTATGCATACGGCAAAGTACAAAGCAAAGCCAAAATGCAGAGAAAATTGCGCAAACAACCTGAGAGGAAATAAAATTTGTCAAGGCAAACTTTAAGTGCCCTCACGCACACACATACACAAGTAGTATGCATGAACATGCGTTTGTATGTTTGTACGAGGACGATTGCGCGTCTCCATATGGGGGTGGGCACAGCTGTGTGGGCAAGTAGCAAAAATAAGCGTATAAATATTGCGTTGGCTACAGAAGCAGCAAAAAGCATACAAGAAATTATGGAAAATGAATGAAAGATGGGCAAACTTTGACTGTAACAAACAACAAGAAAGACGGGTATAAAAGCTGACCAGCGGTCATTGAGCACTGCAAATGGCAGAAGCAAGCAAAAACGATGAAAAAATAGTGCGCTGAAAGAGCAAAGACCCACAGCACCAAAGCAAAAGTTATAACTACCAGATGTGCATTTCTAAAGTCTGATTTTCTTATGGTATACAAATCGGAAGTGAGCGGAGCGGAGCAGGCAACTAACCGAATGAGGATGTGCCGAAAAAGCAATCCAGATGAGTTCAAAGCTACACTACACTACAGTACCTACTCCTTGCGGGCGAGGGGACCCAATATATCAGGATAGCGGAGTATCTGTTTGCATTGCTGCTGACGATCAATAATCGCAACATATGGACATGACCAGTGAACCGAAGCGGCAGTGGTGGAGTGGTGCCTTGAAATGCTTGCTTGGCAGAATAAAAATAAATAATAAGCAGACGATGCAGGATGTACCGCAAACACATACACACGCAAGCACATCCACTCGTACGTAGGTACATGCATGCACTGGCGGACGTATACAAGAGCTTGTGCTTGAAGTTGCTGAAATGAGCTTTTATTACACTCTTCAACAACTACAGACACAAGGCATCGTCAGATGTTACTACTCGTATTGGCTTATGAGACTCGTACAACAACAGTGAGAAACCAATAAAGAATGCAATAAGCAATTCACAAAACAGCTGACGCAACTGTCATTTCACTTTACGGAGGCAGAACAGCGTGAGAAGTTTTGTTGGCATTTTCGCATTAAACTTTCTTAAAAATTAATATTAAGCAAAAATGTGTTAATATAAAACATGTCTTAGACTGGCCTTTTCATCCAATTTGTGCCGCGCATTTCGATTTGCTTCAATAGAAAGATACAGATGTTCTATATATAAAGTATTTTCGTGAAGTTGCCTACCAGTGGACGTTTACCCTCATAATGGGCTCGTTTAAGAGTCCACAATGAGCGCACTTTCAATCTTCCGAAGTAATTTAATCAGTCACCAAATGAGTCATACGTGGCTCTAATGAGCTTCATATCCGACTAATTTCTTGAAATGTAAGGAAATTTGTAGTAACTAAGTTTCTGAAAAAAGTTTACAAATCTCGTATTAATAACCATATTTAGTTTATTTATTATTACTTACATAGGGGTTTTTAATAAGAGGTGTTATTTTGATATTCAAAGAAAAATTTTTTAAAATAAATGATCGGATGTTTATTTCATTATAAAGAGGAAGGTATGCCGTTAATAGTAGAAAATAGCATCAGGTAAATGACCACCACGACCACGCTTACATCCTTACAATATCCTTTTCATGAAATTTTCCATAACTGAATTGCAAAGTGGATGCCCTATGTCCTCGATAGCCTCACGAATTCCATCTTTGAGGTTTTGAATCGGTCCTGGGCTATTGACGTAGACCTTCTCTTTCATGTGGCCCCAAAGAACAAAGTCACAAGGTGTTAAATCACAAGATCTCGGTGGCCAATTGTGATCACCTCTTCGAGAGATAACACGGTCCGGAAACTTTTACCCTAAAAGATCAATGGTTTCATTGCTTGTGTGGCACGTAGCGCCGTCTAGTTGAAAATGAACGTTGACCCGATCAATACCATCCAATTTAGGCCTTAAAAATCATTAATCATCTCTCGATACCACAATCCATTTACCTGAAACGCCTGTTATTGGAAAACCCTTTAGCTTAGCTTGCTTAGTTTTATACCTTCAACCGTCCCTTGAAGTTTGGAGCCACTTCGTTGAAAATTTGTTAAAATCTGTCACATTTGAAAATTTCCCTTTCTTCACAAAACAATTTTGCCTTCAATAAGCAACAAAAAAATGCCCATATAAATCCCTCAGTGGTGCTGCTTTCTTAAGAGCACAAATAGCCATTACTAATTTACAATGAAAAATTGTACCACGACTGGTAGGAGTTTTTATGATTCACATACTCGTATAAGCCGCACCTTACTTAGTATTCCTACATAGGGCCCATGAAAAATGTCTGCTGGGTACAGTCAACAATACCAAACGTACAATTCCAAGCGAAAATTAGTCTACATCTGTACCGAGGGAAAGAAACACTTGTATGCAAATGTATGGGTATGTATCAATACTTATACATATAACTGGCAGCGAAGGGTGGCTAAGTGAGTGGATGAGTCAGTAAATGGTTGAATTAAAGACTAAATTTCAGCCGCCAGTGGCGAAGTGTTTACAGTCAAAAAAATTGACTCCGCATTAAACGAAGAACAAGCAAAAAAGAAAATTTTGTGTACTTATATATATTAAGGTTGTCCACAAAAAGCCGAAATACTGAATTTACTAAATTAATAAAAATAAAAAGAATATGGCATGAAACAAATAATTCATGTCAAAAATCTTGAGTCACCCTTCAATCACTTTCTAATATTATAATATTTTAAAACAAAATGGATGGAAACGAAATTATTGACTTTGTTCAAAGGGCCAACGATGTTTCTCCGTAAAAACCATCAGACTGTGGAACATGAGTATTACATGAGCAACATTAGTACTTTGTGTGGACCTCCCTTATACAAAGTTATATACAGGGCCCGGCGCTTGAAGTGTAACCAATTAAAAAGGCCATAAATTTAGTTTGAAAAATTACTTTTATTCAGTTCAAAGTAAAAATGTGTGGAAATAATACAAAATTAAAAATCAATTTACTTTTGCTCGATATGACCACCTTTTGCCTTGAGACGGTCCATAAACGATTCGCAACCTGCCCGAAAGTGGCGTGCAGGTGTTTTGGCCCACTCGCGGACAATGGTTTTTTCCGCGCCTCGAGACTGGTGAATCTTTTAGTTCGGACCAAGCTCTCCAAGGTGGCCCAAAATAATAATAAATCGTATTCGCGTTTAGTGAATTTGAGAGCCATTGTGTTATGAAGTTCGGAACGTTGTTTTTTAGCAATTTTTGGTTCACTCGAGCTTTGTGAGACGGTGCCGAGTACTATTGAAACGTTCATGGTCTGCCACCGAAATGTTTGCCTGCCCACACCTTCAGAGCAACCTCCAGAATACTTTCCCGATAATATTTCGTATTTACGTTGACGCCAGGCTCGATGAAAACGATTGGAGAGCGCCCTTCTGCGGTTACAGCGGCCCTAGCAGTTTCCTGTGGTGGGTGCTGCTGCCTGGTAGGTAATCGATGACTCAAATTCTCGTATGAACGGTTGGTCAAATAAACCCCATCGTTTTGGGAGTTTACGAAAAATTTTCTCGTCAGAAAACACAATGTTCGGCAATTTACCGCTTTCGGCCAAGCGAATCAACTCCTTCGCTCTCACGTCTGACTTGCTGCTGCTTTGGTGTGAGATCATGCGCCTTTTGGATCTTGTAAGGCTTAACTTTGAGGTCATTTTTCAGTATGCGGCGGAAGCTATGGAAAGATATTTTCAGTTTTTTCGCCATTTGATTGGCACTTCGTAGGGGTTTTCGTCAAGTCGCTTTTTCACTCTTTGAACCTTTTCACGTGACGTTGCAGTCTTTTGATGACCACCTCCATGACGTTTCGAGATGCTACCAGCGTCAGTGTATCGAGTAATGGTGCGATAAACAAAAACTTCATTTACTTTAAGGTGCTCAAGCTCACGAAGAATCACAGATAATCGTCTTGTTATGTATACGAGTAGACATGAAGCGTGGACTACCACTGCTCTGATTTGAACTAGTTCCGCTTTAATCTGGCGACAGTCCGATTTACTGCGTGATTTCCTACTCACCTAACATGCAGAAGCCACACATGACTGCCAACATGATAGGGTTAAATCGTTGGCTCACTTGATAGCTAGCACAGGAAAGAGGCGCAGGCGGGTCTGCAAAGGATGTGGAACTCGAGGGAAATTCGTTTTGCGAGATGCTGACATATGCCAAAGATTTACGCAGCAAACGCAAAGAAGTTGGCGAAGGCGATGCAGCGTGGAGGCAACGGCGGCATTCTCCCAATTGAGGGAGCAGCACAAAAAATATTTCATCACATATGTAGGCTTGCATCATTTGGCCTGTACGATAGAGGGGTGTAAGCCAGTGGCAAAAAAACGAAAAACGAGCCGGGCTGTCTAAAAACAATAACCTTTCGGTCGCGAAGACACCAGAAAAAGAACGAAAGACATGACCCGAAACTCGACAGCAGACAGCACCCGTTGAATAGACAGCTCAGACAGGCGATGAGGTGAATTTTCAAGCAAACTTCTTTAAAAGAGCAGTCACTCTGCTAAATTGCCAAAGGGTTGGCAGCGGGAATTTTGCATGTATGGGTTTGTGCAGATGTGCGTGTGGGTGAATGAACACGAAATCGCTACCTAAAAAGTATTTTTATTACGATTTGCCGTTTAAATCGCTCAGAAAAGGAATTTGAAGAGAATATCGAAGACATATTTCGAATGCGTATCAAATTGCTGAACATTTCATTTTTATCTTTTTTATTTCTGCGCATTTTGTACTTCTGCTTCCTTTTCGCCATCCTCTCAACCCTTTCAGTCGTTTAAGCACTGATTTCGCTCGCACAGCCGCAGGAAAGTGCCGATGTGTGCGAGAATAACGTCGGCATGTCTATCAATTTATATTTATAATACGGATAAATAGTTCGGTGTGGAAGCTAGAAGGGCAAGCGGGCAGGAGGGCAGCAGAAAAGACAAGGAAATTGAAAAGGATCAAGGGTCATTGCGGTTTGTAATACAATGTGAATTATTGTTGCTAATTTTTCTCCGAAAACAAAGGACAGGCAGATGAACAATGACAGAAATTAGAATGATGTCACTGATTGATTGACAAGCAAGTATTGCTTTAATGAAAACGTCAGGAGTCTGAAATGTTACGGTATATTAGTAATCGGAGAAAATTTAGTGCAATTGATGATAGTGGGTGTTGGGATAAGAGCCGAATGCAGAGTAATTTTAATTTATACTCCCACAGATTTAATTTATTGTTGCTGTAACAAATTAGTGTTAATTGAATAAATTCTAATAAATAATAGGACTATGAATAAGTTCGTGCGGTTTTTTTTCGAAATTTGAAACTTTATTGACGTAAAATGGTTACAAATTTAATATTCAAAATATTGTCCATCGCTTACTACTACTTTTTCCCATCTTTCTGGCAATTCACGGATTCCCTTTGTGAAAAATTCGGTCGGTTTTGCCGCAATCCACGAATCGATCCATTTTTTGACTTCATCGTAATTACGGAAGTGCTGGTCAGCCAGGCCATGTTGCATCGATCGGAAGAGATAGTAATCGGATGGCGCAAGGTCTGGACTATACGGCGGGTGGGGTAGGACATCCCATTTGAGCGTTTCTAAGTATGTTTTGACCACTTGTGCAACATGTGGCCGAGCATTGTCATGTTGCAAAATAACTTTGTCGTGTCTATCGGCGTATTGCGGCCGTTTTTCTCGCAGTGCTCGGCTCAAACGCATCAACTGTCGTCGGTAGACATCCCCCGTAATCGTTTCATTCGGTTTCAGTAGCTCATAATACACAACACCCAGCTGGTCCCACCAGATACACAGCATAACCTTCAGGCCATGAATATTCTGCGCCGACGTCGATGTTGAAGCATGGCCAGGGTATCCATACGTTGCCCGACGTTTTGGATTGTCGTAATGGACCCACTTTTCATCGCCAGTCACAATTCGATGCAAAAAACCCTTTCTTTTGTGCCGTTGAAGCAGTTGTTCGCATGCCATAAAACGGCGTTCAACGTCTCTTGGCTTCAATTCATACGGCACCCAATGGCCTACCTTTCGGATCATTCCCATGGCTTTTAAACGTTTGGAAATGGTTGATTGATCAACTCCCAAAGTTTTTGCAACCTCTTCTTGCGTTTGAGCCGGATCTTGATCGAGCAATTCCTCCAATTCGGTATCCATGAACTTTGGCGGCGCACCCTCGCGTTCTTCGTCTTCCAAGCCAAAATCACCACTTTTAAAGCGTGCAAACCACTTCTGGCACGTTCGCTCAGATAGAGCATGCTCACCATAAACTTCCACCAAGATACGATGACTTTCGGCTGCTTTTTCCTTCATATTAAAATAATGAAGAAGAATTCCCCGCAAAAACACATTATTTGGCACGAAATTCGACATTTTCAAGTGTGGTAAAAATATTGTTGTTTACGCTTCAAATAAAAAACTTATACTGACGTTTGTGCCTTACGACAGTAGCTCTCCAATGAATGTTTGGAAATGTGGATCGATGGAATAATAATCAAGTTACGCCATCTGTTGTAAAACCGCACGAACTTATTCATAGTCCTATTAGTAATTCAGAAATGTAATCATTCCAATTTTGATGGATCGCAATACTTTTATTAATATACCGGTATATTTAATGCATTTCACAAAACGTGCCATTTCGGATAAAATTGGTAAATGAAAACGGTTAATCATTCATTCAATGTTATCAGCGTAGTAACCAATTAAACAAAGTTCAGCATATTCTCGAACCTTCAAAGCACATTCCATAACTCGATTCAGTTTCTTCTTCAAATCTTCCTTTATAGCCTCACAGTTTAATCCAAAGAAATCAACTCCAACGACCCCCTACGCAAGCCACACTCCAACTCGTCAAATCTCTAAAGTATAGCTCACAACGATCGTCTATCCGAATGAGACAATATCGGTCATTATCTCACACGAATACAATCCGTTATGCTCACCAGTCACAGAAGTGTATGAGCGACTCGAACCAGAAAAATCTTCAAAGCATTTTAAGCCACTCGCATGCATATATTTTCGACACTATCGAGCCATCGCAGGCTACTGTTAAAATTTTCAAAGCATTCGTCTGGGGCTGAGTCTGAATATACATAAATCCCTCCAAAAGGGAGGAAGAATGTGGGAAATACAATGAACGAGGTGCTTTTGCAATGGTCAGCGAAGTTAAGTGATTTGGTCCCTTAACACGAACAAGCGCTAATAATTATGAAAGCGGATGTCTCCCAGACCAATTTTGCGTTAGTCCAGATATTGCAATTGTTTCACGGAGGGTCAAATGAAATGTCTGTTCTCAGACGTATTACTATTTTTATTTTTTTGTGGATTCTAACTATCTGATTCCTACTTAAATCCAATCCATCTGTGCCGATGGATAGTTATTTTCTAAAATCTTCCAAGCGGAACTATATGTCATCTATCCATGAGCAGAGATCACCTCGACCTTTCACTAATGTCTAAGAGCGATGCTTCAATCACCTGGCTTGTGTGCTGATCAGCTTCAACTGCCCCTCCCCCCTACACCATGGCACCGCTCAATTAAAGTTTTTCCTCCACGTAAACAAATGAAATATCTTCCATATAACCTGCGATATTTTTTCTTGCTTAGTGAGGAACTAATTTTTCCCCCACCACGTTTCTGTGTTTATCTGATGATATCTTAAAAAATAAACCAATTTCCGTGAAACTTATTTAGTGTTGTTTGGCGTAGTTTTACTTTCCTACTCCAACCTCTCCATCGCGAGTACCTTTTGACCACCCATCACTCGGCATCTCTCATTACATTTCGCTAAAAATGTTTCCAATCGTTGAAAAACCAAATACGATGTGCACGTGAAATTTATATGTACCTGCCACACTTGATCGCTTCTACGTCATTTCATGTGGCTGACTCAAATGATTTCCCCTTCAGCAAAGCTTAACCTTTAACTTTTAATGCCGAAACCGAACAAGAAGTGCTTCCTTGGTGGGAAACAAATGAATTTCAAAATGGGTTTCAATAAGTTTTAACACAAGCAACTCACAACGCTCAGCACACCGAAGAAACTCTAGACACTTCACGATTGTCTTGCACTTTACTTTTCTTGCCCGGGTCGAAACTTAAGCCCAACACGAAGGGTGAGAAGTTGCAGAAAAATACTTCCCGGATATCTGAAGGTTAAACTCACTGATCCAGAACTGCTCAGCCGACAGCGCGAAAAGTTCTGCTTTCCCTAGGCACTGCCACTTTTTTCGCGCTTCTACTTGCCTCTTCAAACATGGCCAGTTGCGGCAATCGGATTTCGCACTGTTGCAAGATGACACTGTATACATGCAACAGCAACTGAGACCATATCAACTTTTAAGAAGTTCAATAAACAAACAATTTAAGAATTACGACACAACGGAAAATGTGGCAGAGCAACAGCAGCATTGGCAGCGTTAAGAAGTTAAGTCAATTAGAAGTCCAACGTAGCGTTGCAATCTGGCAAACAGCAAATGTGGCATGCAAACGAAGAAGGAAATTGAGTATTAAAACACATTAAATACGATGTATGCGAGTATGTGTGAATGTGTGTGAGTGTGTGTGCGTGTGAGTGGTAAAGTGCTAACTGCTGAGTTGCTGAGCTGCCGAAACAGGTGACGCTGATGGTTGCTACAGTGGCAACGCAAACGATAGCACTGGACAGACAGTTAGTGAGGTCATTTGTGTGAAATAAATGCGGCATGGCTTCGAATTTTGAGTAACTCAATAGCTCAACAACTGGCTTACTCAACTGCCGAGTGATGCAAGTGCAAAAGAGTGCAACAGCAGCGACAACAACAAGAACACAACAGCGGCAGCCAGTACATCTCCCGAAGGCAAACAAAAAAGAGAAAGGAAAACAGATTATTTCGCACACTCGGTGCTAAAAAACCACAGCCAGCGAAGTGATGCATTGGTGAGCGCAACAACGCACCACTGCCAGCGAAAAAATGCGATAAATGACAGAAAACACAGTAAATAATATGATGGGAGAAGACACGTAACAACAACAACAATAACAACCAACAACATCACGGAAATATTGCACGCGCTGGCCCCCCAAACCGCATTTAGTGGCAGTTGGAAGGAGCGCGAAAATAGCAGCTAGCAAAAGCTGAGATAAAAATCGGCAACAGCGGAGCAGAACGGAGCGAACATCGAGAAAAATAACGGCAGGGCGCCGTCAAAACATGACAACATTCAAACAACACGAAAACGAGAGGACAGAAGAGACCGAAACAAAAAATAGCAGAATGAAGATAAAGTTGAAATGCAATTGGCAGTCACAACAACAGCAACAAAGTTCGTCCCGCGCCATAACGCTGACGTTACTATCTTTTTTGTTTGTGTTAACACTTTCAGGATGAAGCTGCAATACACGTATTTCTTGTTGTTGTTACCGCTGGTGTTATTATTTACACACACACACGCACTCTCTCAGTAAAGTCACTGCGCTGCTGATATCGAAATGTTTTGACGGCGCCTGGTCGACCGCCGACCGACCACCGGTGCAGTTATCGCCCCGCAACACAACTGCCAAACAAGCAAACAAAAACAAAACAAATCAACTGTAAATAAGTAAATAAAAACAACAAAAGCAGTTCTAGATACACATACATGCATGTATGTATGTATGCAATATTTTCAGTATTTATTTTCGTTCAAATAAATTCGAAGTGATTGGCGCCAGCAACTGAAATCATTTTTCATTTAACTCGAATTCGTCGTCACGTAAAAGACACACTCATCATTTGGCCATTGGCCGGCATTCATCTGGTCGAGCAATTTCGAAGTACTGTAGATTTTGGCGCTTGCCCCGAGCCCAACCAACCCACTGAAAATATTT
Organism: Anastrepha ludens; assembly: GCF_028408465.1. Lineage (NCBI taxonomy): Eukaryota > Metazoa > Arthropoda > Insecta > Diptera > Tephritidae > Anastrepha > Anastrepha ludens. Next base: position 1,341,654 of record NC_071499.1, on the reverse strand, counting down.
TTTTAGAATTTTCGTTGTTTCTTCTTCGCTTCGGTGCGAAATGTTTTTGCAACTTCTGCAGCTTATCTTGCCACATGAAAACAAACAGCATCGGCGACGTTAGCGGCGATGCGGTGCGAAGGGAGGTGTCGCACGAAAACTTGCAAAGCAGGAAAGCACACAGCCACACACAAACGAACAATCAAACACACACAAACCGGCATATGTGCGTATGTATGCAAGTAAATCTGGCTAAACGCTGTCCAGCGTTGCGGCTGCAAGTATGCACATAAATGCATGCATATGTACGAATGTGTTTGTGCCTGTTTAGGTGTTTGTAAGTTTGTGCAACGCGCCAACTTCGGCACTCAACTTTAAATGGCAAACAAGTTTTCAGAGCAGCTACATCCATTGTTTTTGTTGCCTTGCTGCTTTTCCTACTGCTGATTTTGCTTTTGTTTTATAATCTTTCCGTTTTTTTTTCTGTTTTGTTACCATACTTTTTTCTTTTTATCCAGTTCAACTCTTCCGAAATGTCTGCACATTCTGGACTCTGGACATGCTGCGCTTAAAAGGCAACCACAACAACACCACCAACAGCGACAATTCACTGCATGCAACGTGCAAACAACTTTAATGCTTTGAACAGACCATCTATGGGTTGCAGGTTCACATGCCACAGCGCCGCTCCCCGCCACTTCGCCAAACTTTGCCGCATGTAAACGATGCTCTGGGCGGCAGTGTCCGGCTGGGAAGAGATTGATTCAACTGCGTTTGAATGTTGTCTTTCACATGCCTCTTCGGCCAAAACAAGCACCAGCAACCACAACAAAAATAACAACAATAAGCCAGAAGAGCAGCGCGGTTTGTACGCCCGTATGGCCATGAATGGCAGTCAGTCACATTTGCTGCTGAGCGAATTGCCTGCGGCGCGCGGCGCGACTGACAATGGTCAAAGAAACCAACGTTGTTATTGCTATTGTTATTATTTTTGCTGCTATTTCTTGGTAGTTGCTTGTTGAGGAATTTGTTTTTTTAACATTTTTTATTTTATTTTTTCACGACATTCCTCGACCTTATTGGATCTCTCTGACGAGGGGCGAAGTTGCAGCGAAGCATCACTTAGTACGTGTTTATGGGCTTATCACTGCTTGATGTTGAGAAGGAATGGCTCACGTGCTTCGTTTCTTTTTCTCAAAAAATAATTTACTGAAAACAATAAAGGTGCAACATGCACTTGCAACATTTTCGGTTGATGAGCTAAAGTTGTAATAAAGCGCAACAGATTCTTCAGTGTATTCAGATTTATTCTACCAGTTGAAGCCATCTTCAAGTGAATATTTAGCAGATACAAATTTTAGATCATTTAGGAAGGGACAACTCCGTACTTTTTTTTCTGCTTTGCGTTTTATGAACGTAGCAGGACATGCGATTTGTATTTTGTATCAGCTATTGGGGAGAGACCATACGGCAGAGGAGCGAGTTACAAACCGACGGAAAGCACGAAAACATGCAAATCATGTAGCGGCAATTCCGAGTTCATGCAGCACAACAGAAAATGCCACTTACTTGCCACGATGGCCCCGCAGAGTGAGATGCAGGGAAGCGCGCAAAAGTGGCAGAAAAGAATTGCCCAAGAAGCTATTAGCGGCAAAAGCCAGTAACGAAGTGGAAACAGCAGTCATGGCAACAACAACAGAAACAAGGGCAGCCACAGCCGACTACAGAAATTTTAGCAGCATCAGCAGGCAAAAGTCGACTAAAAGAAATATTTTCGAATAGTAATAAAAACAGAAAGCGATACGTCAAAGCAATAACAAAAACAAAAACAAAACAGCAAAGAAAAGTAAAACGTCACGATATTGATGGAAATCGCACGTGATAGGCTGCCGCGCTACCGCCTTGCAACATAGCCAAATCCAACAAATACTTGCATGTGTGACCGAGAGGAGGCCGAGAAGGCTTTTCTAGCGCAATTACGTCTCGAAGCTGGGTTCGCTGCAAGTACTTGTATGTAGTGTTGGTGCAGGCATAAAACTCAATGAAAAATTCCGTACGTCGCAAAGTAGCAGCGAACAACACCACTGGCGAGAGCATAATTCTACATATGCTGCCAATACTAATGTGATTCGATGTAAGTGGCTACGACTTGAAAAGTGCCAAGCACAAAGGAAGCGCGGGGCTGCGGGTGGAACGCAAGTGTAGAAAAAAAATATTACAGCCACATGCCACTGCTGTCGCCTGCTGCTGTCGAACATAATGTCAGCTTGAGCGGCACCAAGCGCGTAATGTAACAGATTTGCCTCAAAGCTCTAGCAAAAAGTATTCAAACCGAAAGCTTCAGTAGCAAAAATTGCGTTGCAACAAACTGCGCCGTGGAGTAGTGAAAGTAGCATGGGATGGAGGGCGTGGTGGAGTGAGGTGAATGGGAAAATGTAATTCATTGTGAATGCGCGCAATATTCGACGCGCCTATTTTACATATGCGGACACGTATTCATGCCCGGCGCCCTCCCACCAGCAGCCGCTAGCATAAAAAATGTGGAGACTGCTGGCAACAAAGTCAAAAAGGCGCAGGCAGAGCAAGTGCGTTAACAAATGTGACAAACAACAGAAGTGTTACTTTTGTGTTTTTTGCCAGCTGTGGCCATTTACATTTTTCCCTTTGCTTCCTTTTTTCATTACGAATTCCTGTCACGTTTTAATATTGAACATGAAATTGGCAAAACACAAATATTTGAAAACCCTTCTTGGCACGTCTCATCCCTCCACCGTAACGAGTATATAATCTTGCTACACAGGCATATTGATTTCGCCCCACTCGGCCCATCTGAGGAATTTTTTACCGCCAGTATGGCCCACTAACTGAGCGGAGAAATGGCTGGAGCCACACTCTGCGTTTTTTATACACCTTTCTTTTGCGCTTTTACATCGTATATGTGGAGCCACATACAAATATGAGCATACACATACACACATGCACCCATACATGTACGCTTATATTGCTTCTGCATGCGTCTGTTGCCGACAGACATTTAATTAAAAATCAATTGAGCTTTTATTATTATATTGCCATTTTCCCAAGCCAATTCTTTGCCAGCAGCAGACTCATGCACTCATGCACACATCCACACATACACACACATACTCAGGCACAATACTCGTATAGGCAATATAGAGTGATAGTGCGGCACTGCAATTCAGTTATTGCGCGCTCTGCCGTTAGATGTGCCACAAATGCCGAATGTGCGAAAGACATAAATCAATTAGCGTGACAGGAAACGTTTTATAGCAGCGCCCTGCACAAACGGCAGCTTTTAAATGGTGCACAATACAAAAGCCCGGAATACTAACTGAGAGGAATATTGCAAATTATTGCTTTGTAAGTCATCGCTGCCGCAATCTAACCCGAACTCGTTTGGCCAAAATAAGTGATTGAGAGAACAACAATAACCATGCATGTCAGTGAGTGCCAGTGAGTGCCACACTATTGGAAATAATTAATTTCGTTTATTATGAGTGGCCAAAGGAAAAAGCCAAAAGAATATTAAATATGTGAAAAAATAAACTCAAGCCATCTCTTTCTCTCCCTCAGCGGCACAGTGATGCATAGGATATTTTCTCTCTACATATTGAAACGTTTCTCATGCACTTTGCGTACTCAAATTTGCCAGCTGGGATGATGGGTTACCAGGTTTGGCCTTCAGCTATGGTGAAAGACGAAATTGAGCGAGTAGCTTCGGCTGCCACGTCACTGGGGATTCCGCAGCAGAATTCGGCCCGATCATTTCACAGACTGCGTTGATTATTTTCGTACATTTCAACAACACAATATCAGTGCTTTCTTAAACAAACTTCTGTCATGGCCCCAGTTATGTCAGCCAATCAGCTAATTCTTTCCGGTTAACGGTCTGATATTGGCCACATACAACAACTCTCTACTTTCTGCTCAATTATTTAAACCAGCATTATTAATTACAGCGGGATCTCTTTACAGGTAATCGTAGTACTAGTCTTCGTTGACCTCCGCGTGCAGTTGTCACGCGGATCTCACGTCACAGAATATAAAGCATTATTCATCCAGACGATGAATAGCGCAGAAATATTCGTTTCTAAATAATAATGGAAAGCCTCATGCATTTTCGAAAGGAGTTAAGACAAAACTGCTCTTTCAATATGTGTGGTGTGCGTCTCGATGATGTCCCAAAGGTGGAGGAACTAACGGTTGTAAGCCGACTCCGAACCTCAGATGGCTGCACTACATCCATGGCGTTATGAAAGCCGTATAGGGAGCATCTATTTTTCGCAGAGTCTTTATCTCGAATAGGTCAAGAATCAGATCTGATATTCTGCTCAATTGCTCATGAGCTCCAGGTTCCAATTATTGGTTAATGTTGAATCACCTAACAGTTTTGAAATTAGACTTTTTTTTTTGAGTCGATCATGCAGTATTTTTGTTTCACTACTTTCATGTGGCGACATTCTGGAGAATTACACGAGCGCGCAGTATATTCAATACAGAAATGGTGAGGCCTTTGCGGAGGCGTCTCGAAATTTCCGTCATCTCGCTTCGTGGCGACTTGAATCCGCCGCCAGTTTCAAGTTAATTCACGTCGCTCTATTTCTGTCTACGAAAAAACTGAGATTGTATTGGTGCTACAAGACAAAAAAATCAACCAACGCTTCGTTGCCCTGAAAAGACCATAAAATTCTCTCTGGATCCAGTTCTTTTAAAAACTGTTTTTTTTTCTTTTCACCTTTTTATAGAGTCAGTTTGGAATGAGTTAGGAAAAGATATTTTCATTTTAAGCTGTTCACTATTAGGCACTATCGGACTCATTGTGCATTGAGTCGCTTGGGGAACTTGTCCTGATCTCCCTTAAACCAATTTGAGCTTTTCAAAGATTTCAAAAGACCCCTGATTCCCACGGTGCTGAGATCTTCCAGCTCATTAAAAAAATATCTGCTTAAAGTTTTGAATCTTTGTCTAGATAGAGCAGGACAGTGACACGGAAGGTGCGAGATCGTCTCTTCTTCCTTGAAGGCCATGTTTATTTTGACTTAGCAGAGAAAATGCGCGCTTGGCATTGTGAGACGGCCACAATTGTCGGCGAATCTGTAAGTGGGCTCGTTACGCCATCTTCATTCACTTCTCTTAAAAATGTCTCAAAAATAAGTAGCTTACATATTTTTAGAAGTACCTACATCAAAATCATTTCCACTGTTCTAGTTAGGAAAAGTGGTGTCAAGAAAAGGCTGGTTCGTCAGACCTATAATTCCTCTCGATCTCACAATCTCAGGAACACATGTTACATTTAGACGAAATGATTCAACCATCTCGTTAAAAGATGTCCGGCATTTTATGGCTACATTGGAGGTTGTCGACTGCTTCATAAGGGATTTTTAGTCGCCTGGCTGATAGCGATATTAGTCAACTATCATCTTTAAAAAAAACGTAGCCGTCACTGGATTTTATGGACCTATGGACCAAATTCTAGATATTCCAAAGTCGGTAGAAGTTCAGCAAACATAACGAAAAACGGCCCACTACTTAGAGCTGCTCCATCAGTTTCAGTTCTGAGTTGCACACACGTTAGCACACATATCAACAAAAACAAAAAAAAAACACCAAAACCAATTGTTCAATCAAAAGTATAAATGTGGGGAGCGAAAGGGACGCCGAAAGCGGGAATTGCATTTAGAGTAATGGAAGTGCAGACACTTTGCTGCAAATAATAACATTTACCAAATGGCATCAACAACAAAATTACTCCTGCTACAACATCTACAACAGTACAACAACAGCTACAAAGCGGCGACTATCGATTGCCAGATGCCCCACAGCGGTTGGCATTCGTTGCCAGCAGCCGACCTGCGTACTCCATTCACCAGTCATTCGATGCTTCATTTGCAGGAAAGTGCCATTTTCATAAAAGTGAAATAAAATTTCATTTAATTCGATTTAAAGCAATTTGCAGAAGTGACGCTTTCACAGCGTTTCGAGTGCCAGTCAGTTGTAGTTGCATTTGCGCAGCTGGCGACAGGGCCACCGACAGACGATAGTGGCGCGCACCACACATCTAACCTACCGCTAGAAATAAAAGTAGAAAATGAGAAGCGCAAATAAATGTTGAAGTTGAAATAAAAATGAAAATCATCGAAATGACGCGGCAGTGAATGAAAAACGAGAGTCAAAGAAAGGAACTGTTTGTACAGTGCAACAGGGGCAGCGGAGTGAGAGTTTGTCTAGTGCGATTATGACATTTAAAATGATGGGCAGAAGGGTGAGTGTGTACGTGTTTGTCGTCGTTTGCGAATTGACTCTGGTCCGGTGACTGCTGCTGTCACACGCCTCGAACCGCCTCGGCGGCCCCCAAACTCAGTACCAACATGCGGCAATAGTTGCAGCAGCAGCAGCCGTGCGCACCACTAACACAGCTTTATATGTGCAACATGGTGCAACATTCCACACTTTGCGAGCGAGCATTCGCTTTCAATAATTAGCGGGCTGCGTCGTAGGCCGCCACTGCCGCAGTCATTGGCGTTGCAACTGAAAAGCAACAAACTCAGCGATTGCGCATTGTTTACGCCTGTTGCCTTAATGGAATTAAGTAATTTACGAGTCGCACAATTGACAGCCGCATAAAATGTTTACAACCTTTTTATTCACGCACAGTGCACGGGAATGATTGTTTTGCCCGGAAGCAAAGATGTCGATGTGTCCACACAAGCAACAGCCGCACCATCACCCCCACCAGCTGGGGAAGCGCTCAGTTTGCATTTGATTAGTTTGTTAGATTGCCTGGTTTGTGAGTTATTGCGCAAACAATTTATGTTAGCGTGGAGCTCACGCAGCAGATGATGGAAGTCGAGAAAGAAGAGAGGCGATGCACTCAGTTGGATGTGGATGAATTTATATGAAATAAAGTTGATGTCAACGTTAACTAAATACATGAAAAGGCCTATGCACAGCCGCTCACACACGCATCTGAAAAACTTTTAGTACGTAGATTGGCATGCGTTTGAACCCTGACACCTCTGCCAATCTTACCCATCCCCTTAACAGATTTTCTTCAGGCTTCAATGTTTTGATCTCCCTGATATTATAAATGATATTCTGCGCTTCCGCATCCTGTACCGTCGCGCCTTCAAGCATTGCCTCTCCACCAACACACAGACATTAGAAAGATCATTAATCTTCCGCCTTCACCCGCGGCGCCAGGCGACAAATAGTCTTTTTCGCTTCACATCAGTTCCGGCTGCCTCAAAAACGCAGAATATGGAAATGGGCGCAACCGCAACCCATATATACACACGCACATACATACGTACGTTTGAGTATCATTCTTTGTCGCTTTACGGTGCAATTTTGCTACACATTCCGGGTGTTCGTGTGTGTATTAACATAAATGAGCCAATGTACGAGTATGAATGATTTCGCATTGTGGAAATGAAATCAAATTGCGTGAAAGTGAAATACAATTCCACGGCTATGTTGCACGTCAGTGGAGCGGAAGCGCGTAAACGGCAGTAAAAATATCATTTTTCAAAAATGAAAAGAAGACGAAAAAAGTCTGAAAATAAGCGGCAGTAGTGGTGTCATACACAAATAGATGCCACAGAAAAACTAACTGCGAACCGCACAGAGATGGAAGGAAGGAAGAGTTGAAGAAAGACTGAAAGGTACAAATCAAATGTCATGTCATTTAATTGCATGAGTTGTGCTGGGCCGCCAGCGAGCCGCCCCAACCACCCACCCAACCCTCGCACTACATCAACGCCTTCTAGAGTTACTGTATAGATATGTATGTACTGTATAGATAGATATGTATGTATGTGTATATTCGCTTCTTGCATTACCTGTTTTATTACTCATATATTTTTTAAGTATGCATGTGTATGTGTGTGTGTGTCGTGATAGTTCATTCACTATAAAGCCGAGCTAAGCGCATTGGTAGGTGGTAGCTGTTGCTGTTGCTGATTGTTGTTGGTTGCCTTGCCTTCATTCTGTTGTGGCAGATAGTAATTTAGTGTAGTTGCATTAAAATGATTTATGTGCATGACATGAGCCACACACACACTCACGCACAAACACTACTTTTACAACCCTGCCAACAACCACCGCCTACCTTCGCGTTCTTTCATTCAGCAGCTCGTGGCAAGATGGTCCGCTGAAACTGCCGGTGAATACAACAAATGACAGTTAATTTGACATTCAGGCATGAATAAATTTCCCAAGTAAAAATCCCATAACAGCATAGCTTAGGAAAGTGGAAGTGGAGGAGGAAGGGTGCAACAACAAAGTGCCTCTACTTCCACAAATAAATATAAAAGAATATATGTGGCAAACTGATTGGTTAAACGAAAATCTGCATTTGATTTTTATGACACCAATAAAGGATTTAATAATAAAAACAGAAAAAATGAAAGGTGGGGCATTTTTTTTTTTTGCTTGCGTTCATAAAATAAAGTTGCATTCGAATGATTACTAAATTTAAGTTTTATTTTTGACATTTAAGAAAAAGTAATAAACTACGTAATAAGGATTTGCACGGCACTCTGATTAAGAAAGAGTAAAATGTAAGATTTTATTGAACAGACGACAATGACATAAAGTAAAAAACTGTCATAAGGAATGTGAAAACATTTGGAACTATTGCAATTGAAATTTTGTATCGAATATTTAAATGCATAGAAATATGTACATATAAAAAAATGGCACGTACAAAAGAAAAGAGTAAGAGAACAGGCCTTTTAAGTGCTTTTGCAATTTATGAATTCTCTTCCTAAAGTGAAAATTTGAAAGGGCTGCAACACAGCTGTTATGGCCTCATCATTTGATGAAAAACTTGTTCCATGCATGGATTTTTTTAGGTCTGAAAACAGATGGAAGTAGCTAGGGGTCAAATCTGGTGAATACGGTGCATAACCCAACAATTCGAACTTTAATTCATGGGTTTTAGCCATTGTCAAAACTCTCCTGTGACACGGTGCATTTTCCTGTTGAAAAAAAATTTTTTGCGTTTGCAAACTGAGTCTTTTTCACGAATTTTTTCCTTCAGCTGGCCATACTTTTCAGAATTTATTGAATTAGCAAAATTCCTTTCGCATCCCAAAAAACGGATGCTAACAGCTTCTTGGCCGATTTCTCGACGCGAATTCGTTTCGGAGCCGAAGAACGAGGTTCACACCGCTCTTTAGCCTCTTGTTTTGATTTGCGATCATGGTGATAGACCCAAGTCTCATCCGTAGTAACGAATCGAGGCACAAAATCCATTATATCCTTTCGAAAACGCTCTAAATGTTGCTGAGAAAGTTGTATTCGAATGTGGTATGGCGAATGCGGCACTCGTTGTGCACATAGCTTTCTGAAGCCCAATGGAAATATTGCTTACACTGCCCAATGAGATGCTTAGGACTTCTACTAAATCTCTTTCAGGCACTTGACGATTTTCCAATATGATTTCAGAATTTTTTCTACGATTTCTGGTGTTGTTGCTGGACGTACTTGACGTGGATCGTCTTCAAGGTTTTTACAACGACGTTTAAATTCAGCAATCCATCTGTCTATTGTACTAATTGATGTCGAAAAGTCCTTATACACTTTCAACATTCGTTCATAAGTTTCCTTTGCTTTTGAACCTTCCAAAATCAAAAATTCATTCACGATACTTGATTTTTTCAATTGTATAAAATACTGTGACATGTCGGCGTGTAAACAAAACCACAAAAATTTAGCCTAATAGCAACGCCCTTTCTTATACATAGAACCACAAAACTTATTGGCTTACTTGTATTTTATTTTATTTAGAACATAAATCTTATAAGTTAATAGCCTTAAGCTCGATAATTTCATACGCACTTCTATTTTTATGTTAGGTTAGGTTGGACTTGGATGTTCCTGTAGATCGCGCTTAGACCAGAAATTGATCCATAGTGATACTTAGTGCTTAAATAGAGAGTTTAAGAACTTATATTGTGTCTTAAATACACCGTTTCTATAAATTAAGTAGACTGCGAATTTTTCGATCAGGTAATCCATTCCAAAAAAAGGTTGATAAATTGTATCTTTATTTTAGATCCCATGATAAAGATTGGGTCTGTTAAGGAATCTAGTTATTGGCGATATGGATTCAACTGAAGAGACTGAAAGAGAGGTGGAATTGGGCTTGTGTTAATAAATATTTGTTCTATGCAGGTGGCTTGCCGTGAGTAACTCAGGAGGAGATAAGTAACTGTTACTACTCGTATGATGTCTGTGTTGCAAATACAGAGTTTTGTTTGTGTTATTCATAAGATGGTCATGTGTTATTTCGCTGTATCCTAACCTTTGAATTTCGAATTTTATAATGTCTAGTCGTGTAGGTGGCGGTCGCCGTAGCCGAATGGGTTGGTGCATGACTATCATAAAAAAAATATCTGCCGTTCTCCTCATAAAAAAATATCTGCCGTTCGGAGTCAGCTTGAATAACTGATCGTGCCAAATAAAAGTGTTGAAGAATACAATTACTTTTTCTCTTTTCTTATAACGAGTTCTCTCTATAACGAAGTAATTTTCGCCTTTTTTGGGATTCATAGATAAGTTGCTCAGTATTTCGAAAAACTAGCACAGCTGGTAGGTAGGATAGTCGTTGCCGTAGCGAAATAAACTGTATGTAAGTGTGTGCACCAATAACTGAGGAATAAATTAGGAATTTTTTTATTCAGAGTACTCGAGTTTATTCCATCGATATTTAGTAGGTTTCTTCGGAATCACATTCTTAAAGCAAAGCTTAGGGGCGCCAGCGAAAAATTGACGAAAAAGTAGAAGTTCACTTTTGGTAACCCGAACTTCTTCCAAGTCTAAGACGAATAGTAAATACACATTTACACAAACAGACGGGCACATACGGTGATTATGTAGCCATATTTCGCGGCGGGTGCAGGTCATAAAGTGTCAAGCCTTCCATGAAAACTGAGAAATTAAAATGTGAGCTGCTGGTGCAAACGTGACGCAGCTGCTTGGACCGCACTAGAGGGCCTACTCAACACATTCGAGGAAGCGAGGAAGAGCGGAAGTGCGAAAGTGTTGCTGCGTATGTGCGCGTGCCCGTCTGCCTTTGGCCCTGCCTGCATGGGCAGAATGAGATGCACTCTCGCTTCTTCACATCTGTCGGCAGTGAGTGAGGCGGCTCATAGTTTTCGCTTGGCTGCCGCACTGATTGCATTTGCCATGTTTTATGCGCCGCACGATGCCTATCAAATTTATTTGTTCGCAATTCTACCGTTGTTTTTCACTTCTTGTTGCGTTTATGCCATACACAAGCAGCGAGCAGCAAGCAATCAGGCAGTATTGCCGTTGTAGAATTTCGGTTTCGTTTGGGATTTTTATTGCATTTGCGTTTACATCCTCCGCTTTGGGTTTTAGTTTTTATTATTATTCGTATTTTAATTTTATTATTTCTGCCATGCACCACTTTCTTTGTTTTTGCATTAATGCGCATTCGTCGGTTGGTGGATTGCTGCGTGAGTGCGGGACCCCCCGAAGTGTTAAATTTCAACACCAATTTTGCATATTTACAATCAGTTGCTCGATGCAGATCCATCTACATTTGCATGGCAGTGTATGTGTGTATGTGTGTATGTGTGCCGCTCCGCATCGTTTTGTGCTCATCGGGTTGCTTACAATTTATGTTGTTGTTACTGCCATAAGTGCTTTAAGTGCTAAAATATTTAGTACCACTATACGAGCCATTTACATGCACACATATACATGCGCGTGTGTATGCATGTGAATAAGTATGGATGTAATTTCGCACATATCGGCCTGCATTAACTACTTTTTGCCGCGTAACACAATCGCGCGCTGCTGACTCGGCCCAGTCCCACTGTGATTTCTTCCCTTTGCTGGCAATCCAGCAGCGGATTTATAAAATTAGTAATACTCCGCTCTGCGCTGCATAAGGCTTGTGTGTGTGCGTGTGCAATTTAAAATTCATAGCACGGCATGCAGATTCCTGCCACTGTCACGGTAACTAAATGCAACACAGAAGCCGTTTACATTTGTTGCTGCTGCTGCTGCTGAAGTGCATTCACTCGTTCGATGCGTGCGTGTGTATGTGTATGCGAGCGACTGCCTGGGGAGCGCCTCAATAAAATTAATGCAATTACATTCGCATTACGCCGCAATAAATCTTGCATTTTCCTCATTTTTCGCCGAGGCACAGCAGTTCACACTTCGCCGCAGCCGCACGCCTCGGCCGTTCGCCGCCTCGCCTATTGAAATGGCACTCACAAGCCTAGGCCACCCAAAGCCGTTCAACCACGCAGCTGTTTCATTCTTTTCATATATTTTGCGTTTTCTTTTTTATTTTCTTCTCCGCTCGTCACTACGCCTTTTCATCGCTCTGTTCGTTGGGCTTTTCTGCGCTCCGATTGATTTGCATTTAATCGAATTTTCCAACTCAAATTTGCTGTAATTTGATTTTAGTTTCCCCATTTTTGAGCGCAAACGACGGACAGCAGGAACGTCAGAAACTGACAGACGGACTGGCGTAAAGTATCTCGTCTCGTATCGAATTTTGCTCCCATCTTCATACTTGATATGCAGCACACATACACATGTGTGTAGCAGATATTTACATACATACAAATACAAAAATATGGCTGCTCAAACTGCGCTTCATGTTGTTGTTGCCGTTAGCTGTTAGCTGTTGTCATCATTCCTACAATTTGAATTGCAAATATCCACTTTCAAAGTTTCGTTATTCGCCTCTAACTCTACCACACCGCGCGCCCTTTCCCTCTCCACCGCTGCACTGCACCACTAAGCAAATACTCCAACGGCTTCTGCAGTTCAAACGAGTTCAATGGAAGCGTTGGCGACCGGGCGCGTTTACCTGTTTTTCACATTTTATCAATATTTTCAGACAGCATTTGTATCTGTCAGCTGCGGAATACGAATTGTTTTATGTTAATTTAGAGGATTAATGAATATTCCTTTGCGACTGCGATTGCGACTACTCGCTTATTGCGCTGCCACTGGGGGCTTAGAGTGAAGGATGGCGTTGTAAGATATGCTCCTAGGCTCCAATATTTGCATATGCATGGGCTTATGTAGCCTTTAGTTCTTATTTGCTGGTTTTGTTTATTCCATATTTAATTTAATCCAAGCTATTTATTATTTATTTCTGAAAACTCGTCGAATAAAAAGTTACTTTAAAAATTCTTCCGGTTAGTTTTCTGAAGAAATTAGACACGAAATTTGCTTCTAAGTAGGATGAATCATAGATTTCCGCATCATGAATTGAAGTTTGACGCTATAAAATTTACGGCTTCCAAATTTTTATTTATATTTTTCATGGATCAGTCACAATTCAAATAACCATCAATGTAGGTATTAATAGCCAATAAAACTTTCTCCAGCCCAGCCGCATAAGCCGCAATTCTGAGTAAATTAAAACAAATCCTGTAAAAAAGCAGTAACCCTATAAATTAAAAACCAATAAATCCATAAAAAAACCGAGCGCAGTTATCGTTTTTATAAGCCCTTACTTTCCACGCGCTCCACAGCACTGCAGCACGCAGCGTCGGCCGGCAGTTGGGCTCAGCCCGTATGCTAATTAAACACACTTGAGTTGCTTGAGTTGGTCGTTAAGAAAAAATAATAAATATGAGTAAGTGCAAAGTAAAGAAAAAACTGAAGAAAAGTAGTTTCCACTTGATTGCGTCGTGTGTGCGGACTGGGTGCAGCTGAGTGCAACAGATGCGCCGTGGTGAACCGTTAAAGGCGGCTGTGGGGCAAGAGTATTGCTGGCATTATTGAGAACTGCGGCAACGGTTGATTTATCAAATTGACAATTAAACGGAACTGTCATTTATGCATTGGTAAACATGTGCATGTGTGTGTGCATAACTGAGGTAGGGGGAAGCGACTGCCATGCGGAGGCGCAAATGCTGGCAATTGGCTTACGAATATGACGTTGACATGTCAGTGGAATTGTCCCAGTTTCCAGTGATGGGCTTGACGTTGGCGTATGCAGCGTGGCATGCTGGGAAACGGTACGTCGAATCAAGCTCGATAGTTTTTCGAAATACTTCTCCATTTAATTCTCACACAGCCATAATATCAACTGCACAAACTATGAAATACAGTTTTTCAATCATCCGATTTTATTAATTTTTACGGGCATGTGATAAATTTCTGCTTCCCCGTTGTGAAATATTCATAAAAATAATTAAAAACATCACAAAAAAGACGGCTTAGGCTAATACGGATAAGTCAAAGCCAATAGATAATTAAAGGCAGCCTTAATTTGGTATTAAGCTGACCCCAAAGCACGTGTTGAAAACGTCGCCGCCGCGGTAACACCGCCACTACTGCCACATCAGTCGGTGAGCCCACGCGCTGCCACCGCTGCCTTAAAAAATGTGCTGCTGCCTACGGTTGCGGGCCGGTCACAGCGCCATGTGACAATGGAGTGACATCTCCCCTGCTGTTTGACATGTCTTCCCGTCTATTTTTCCCATCTCTCTCTCTCCCACTCTCTCTTCCCACCACCGCGGCTCCCGCCACTTTTAGAGGAATCGTCGTTTTTACGATAGTCGGACTTCATATTTTTTGTTTATGATATTTTCATTTAAAAATATACAACATGTTGTAGTTTTACATTTCCAATTAAAGAAGAATGCAGTGCTCCGCTACCCGCTGGCCTCGTTCGGCGTGTGTTGTTGCTTTTTTATGGCAACTGAACTCCAACTGCCATTTGTTTAATATGCAATCCGAAAATGTCCACTGAAGAAAAAAATTAATAGGTATTTTCATGCCATAAGCTCGTAAAAATATTTTAGCTTCCCGCTTTACGGCAAACCGGCTGCACTGCGCCGATGAGATGCAGCGCTCGAGCGGACAAACATAATTACGTGTCAGATGCGGGCCTCCATTCAACGGCGCCCTTTGCCTGGCCCTGTTTATGCTGATTGTTCGTCTTTTGTTGCTGGCTGGTTGCTTTCGTGTTTTAAATGTTTTGCTGTTGTTGCTGGGCTTTTTTTATTAAATTTTATTTGTCATTTAAATGTTCGTTTCCAGCACATTGTGGCACGTAGAAAGTTCTAAGAAAGTGAGGCAGCTACGTCCAGTCAAGTTAAGACTGCGCGTGATGGTGCCGGTCTGTCAGCGGGAAGTTACTCGTTAATTTGTGTAGGTATGTATGTATATGTGCTTATTATTGAAGCATGGGGCATGTCACAATTGCTGGTCGTGCGTGCAACAAGTCGGGAGTTAGGACAAAATAGGTTGCTTGTTGAATCTTCTCACAGCAAAATCGCAGCGATAGTTTTTTTATATTTTTCTTCTTTGGCTGGCCGCTTCACGAGAATTTAATTGTCTTTTAATTGCTGGTCGCTGTTTTTGCCTTTGCTTCCCACTTTTTTGGAAATTTTATTATGCGAATGAAAGGATGTGCGTTGTTCATCTTAATTGACATTTTGATTGAACTTCATTCATCAGAAATTTTGCTCCAGCCTCTGTAGGAATTAACGAATTGCAAATCTGCCTTTTGGTGGGGAATATTTCGAGTGCATTGGTCGCCGCAATTGGAGGCAAGTGAATCATCAATTTTTCTCATGAAACTATGCACCAATTCATAAGTAATCACTAGGCGCGGATAGTGGCATGTGCGCGGACGTGAGGGAGCCAAGTCTAGAAAATAGGGGCGATATGAAACGAGTTGAGGCGTGAGTTGGTGCGCTGTCGTGATGAAAAAGGACCCCATGAAATTCGTTTTTCCTCCATTTTCTGAAAATCACTCGACTTCCTCTATTCAAACGAATGCCAAACACAAAGAAATGAACCGATCTGGCTGAAACTAGACGTGTATTCTTCCAATAGATGCTACTAACAAAATATAACCTTGATACGCGGCAGTAGTGCCATCTCTCAGGCTTTGCATGAACTTTTCCAATGACTGGAGCCTATTGAAGCTATATTGGGTCCATTGGTGACTGCCTTGTAGAAAAAGCGGAAAGTAGAGAGGAGCGAAAAGTATAGGGCAAGTTTTAAGTTAGGCAGCTGCAAACCAGTGTGGAAATTGGCCTATGAAGAATGTTGCATATTATTAAGCCACAGCGGCATTATTGAGCAGTGCGATTCGTGAAACTTTATTATGAAGCATTTAAGGCCAGAGTTCTCTCTCCTGAAGGCTGCGATTTAGTCCCGCAAGATTTAGTCCCGCTAGAATTTCGTATAGATTTTCCTGAAATTGCAGGTGTTTGTCCTCAAGGTAAAATTGGTTCCATTGCTCAAGTTCAGTCGGCGATTCAGCAGAGTCCTGCAATATTAGACCACTCAGGTTCGCGCCGCTGTAGGTAATGACATACGTCGGCCTCTTAAATAAAAAAAAAACATTGCGTTAATACATCACACACAGCTTTTTTACTCCATTTCAATCGGCCCTTATTCCAAAGCACTATATAATTATTCATATATGTACATTTACATTGGTATATACCCACGCATACATACATAGGTAAGTGCATTTGCTTGGGAGCTGCGTGGAGTTTGTGCTCGCAAACTCGGTCTCGTTTTTCATTCATCACGTGTCGATGCCAATAATATCCGCACGTAATCAAATAGAATATGCGTGCATGTAAGTGCGTGTGTGTAAGTAGTACGCTGGAACGTTTATTTGAATAGCAGCAAATAAATTCATCAATTTACATAATATCCTTAAATATCCTTTAATGGCATTCGGATTCAATGGCGCACTGGCATCATTTTTCCGTATTTTATTTTCCATTTTTTCATTCATTTCATTTAGCTTTATTATATGTAAGCATGTATGCGCCTGTGCGCATGTGTGTGTGCGTGGCTCGTTTACGCATCGATAGCATATTTACCTACATATAGCCCGAAAGGATTTTCCCTAATAGACGCTAATATTGTAATATGTTGCCATTGTTATGCTGCCTTTATTGTGTTTTTGTTTTTGTAGGTACATTTGTACTCATTTGTTGTTGCTTTTTTATGGCTTTGAGCAGCGCTAATTTGCCGTATTGCTTATGCGCTCGTTATCCTGCGCTACGAGTGGTTACATTCCTTGCGGGCACATAACTTTCCACTCTCCACCCCCTCCCTCAACTCTACGTATTCTCACTTTGCTGCCTTCGTCTGAGCCTCTTAACTCACCCCCTTGCCCTGTTCTCTCGGTTTGTCGGCTGGCTAGCACACGCGCTTCCTATAAACTTTCATTTAGCTTTGTTAACTGTCGAAACGGTGCGCTTAACGGGAACACGTGCCCTATTTTATACATACAGAGCCACAACAAATATATGAGCATGCACCCGCTCGCTCGGTCGCTTGCTTGCTCGCAGGCATTGAGTCCGAAATCGAAAACGAAACTGAGTCACACCGAAGCCCTTGACAAGTCGGGCAGAAAACGTAATCCCTTTGAATGTTGTTGCCTGCCTTTCGCACTGCATTCTTGTCCTGCACCCCCGTATGAGCAAATAGGTTGGTGTGTGTGTATTTACAATTTCATTTCTTTGACTTTCCATTGACGTGCATGTGTGCGTGCGTATTTAATTTGTGTGCCACAGCGCTTCCAGGTGCGAACAAATTGCAACCGCCAGTGTCCCTGCAACGCTGCGCCGCAAACAGCTGTGTTGCAAGTGTCGATCACTCTTTGCCTTTTGTTGTACGGGGTGCCTTGTTGCCTCACTTCACTCTACTTGCCCGCTTTAACTTGTTGAGGCATCAACGGTTTCGGTAGCCATGGCGGCGACTTTTTGCAATGCAAAGCGAAAGTTAAATTCACCTTCAGCAGCGCGGCGCTATTGTGGCATTAAGCAGCTTTTGCACAAAAAACCTACTGCAGTGCGATTAGAATACTTTTTTTGTGCGCTGTGAGTTTTTCGTTGAACCCGTTGAAAGGGCGAAATTGGCGACGCAACGCATTTTTTTGCATATTTATTTGAGCCTCACTTGCCGCAACCTAACTGCACGTTGCACGCTGACAGTAACCATGACCGCGCCCGCTCTTCTTTCAAGCACATCGCCACCCGCCGCTCACTCCGCCGTTCCTACTTCGCCGACGTTTTACGGCTTCCGCGTGCGCTTCAAAGACGCTGCGACTTGCACGCCTGCCAATCCAAGCCAACAATTTCTTTTGATGCACACACACACTTGCTTTTACAACATAGCAAATGTGTGCATTTTTCGGTATTTCTGCGCCACTTTTCGTTTTTGCCAAGCGGCACTTTCGGTGGGCTTGACATGCTTTATGTTTACCCCAGTTGAATTGCATAAATTTCAATTTGTTTGGCTGGCTGCGCTTGTCAATGTTTTGTTGTAAACTACAATGCAGCTAAACTAATGCAACAACAAACTAGTGTACGTACGTGTAAGCGCATGTTGTTGAACATAGAGTTTTGCAAAATATTTATGACAAGATTTTTATCAACGAACATTTCGCATTCGCCTGAGTACATTTTTTGTTGCTTGCAACACGCTGCGGCATTTGTGGTGTAATAAATTGTTGGTACAACGTTTGTGGCACGATGATTTACTTATTTTGCACCATCGAAATGGGGTTTGAAATTACACATTAGAGTGTATGAGTGAGTCACGGCAAGGTGGAAATGCGTGGATTTTTTTTTTAAATAAATAATTTTTTTTTTCTATTTAGTTTATTCCCAAAACTCATTTTAAAATCGAAGTGTACCTATATACATACCTACATATATCGACGTATAAGTATTTGTGTGGCTCTTCGAGGCGGCATTGAGGACTCTGAGTTTTATCTCAAGTGGCAAAATCCAATGAATGTATTAAGGTTGTAGGCTGAGATCAACTCAAAATGAGACAGATATCGAATTAAAGGGTTTGGCGTAAGGGAGAATTTGTAGTTGCATCGGTCTAGCAATCTTATGGTATAGGCTTTTTAAATAGAGGCATCTATTTTCTGTTCAAATAGTGCTTAAGCATCCGTAATTGTTTTTATGATCTGGCAGTGCCAAAAGCAACGTTTGAAAGAATTACTACCGAAATTCTGAAACAGGAAACATAACTTTAACAGGGCTGCCCCAATTTTCGATCGCAATATCCTACCACCAGACAGGCTCTGTGAACCTTAGTGAATAAATTCGAGTCAACGTATTCACTATAAAATCTTCTTAAGCCTAAGCGAGGAAGAAAGGTTGGAAGCGATTTGGAAGCTACATTTCTATTGGGTGCTACGCCATAAGGTCATTGAAGGGAGTGAGTTAGTCCACGATGTAGGGGAAAACCGAGTTCTCTCTATCCTCGGATTTTGTCAACAAAATACCAAAGTCAAAATGAATATTACGCAACGAACTATACGAAAACATGATCAGAAAATTCAGGAAAAGATGGGAGAGTCCATCAACTTGCAGGAATGCGATTTAAACTATCACTATCATAAACGGATTGGGATCTTATGATAATAAGATAGGAGTCTCGGACAACGAGGAATTCCGGAAATGTAGGGAGCATAGCTGAAGGGACACTATAGACCTTCCCATTTTCGGATATCCTGCGTTATACAAAATACACCTAAAATATCTGAGGTTACCCCGGTTTGAGGGAGTTTAAGATATCTATGGGTTGGAAAGCAATAGAAACAGGCACCATGCGGGTGAACTATTTTAAAACGCATCACTAATGAACTCCATATGGTATCGCCATGGACCGAACCGTCTATGCGTGACGGCAAGTCAACCAGTTCAACCCAAGTGAGGAAACACAGCGGGCAAAATTCATTAATATCGCAGCTGTATGTGTTTAATACTGAGACAAATCAGTCGATTTCAAGCCACTCGCAATAATTGGATCCTCTCAATCCACATTGTGGAAAAATTTTAGTCACAATTTGAATTGGGCTCTACAAAACGTATGTTAAGAAAACCCTTTTATAAGTTGCACTGCATTATTTTCATTGCCTCCAAATGTTAATGCAACACTGCAGAAAATCCTCAAGTTTTATCAAGAACATGACCTCGTCGGTGCTGCTTGGCAATGCAACTCTTGGGCCCCTTTACCCTTCTCTGATATCTTACTGCCAGTTGATTTATTATTTCGGTGGCCTGTATTCAAGAATTTGTATTTGTATATTAGTAAAATTCCATTATTTGTATTTCGATTTGTTGTATTCGCATTCAAGAGGCTCGTGAAGAAATGTCTGTAATTCTGCAAAGAGACCCCCGAACAAAAGCATATCAATTTACCTGCTAGAGTGATTGGGCTCGTGTGCAAATGGCTCGGCGTAGATGTTTCGCACGGGCGGTACGCGTCGCGGTAGTGGAGGCGGCACCGGATTATAGCCATCCATGATCGTATCACAATCGGAGTATTTCATTGATTTCATAGTCATTTTGGCGTTTGTTTTTTTGTAGCTTATTTTTTTATCTGGTTATTGTTTTCGCCCTTCAGCTTTTTCGTATCGCGCGTCTGTGCGAATTTTGCTTTTAAAATGATTTCAATTAATTTTCGTTATTTATTTTTATAACTTCGCATTTACAATTAATGTTACTTATGGCAACAATAATAAAAAGTCGGGCATGGGCGTGTTGAATTAAAAACTCGCCAATCCCCGTACGCTATTCGCCGTTCGTCGCCCGCCAAAAGTATCTTTCACTGTTTCGTTTTCACGCGTTTTACACTTCCCTATTCGCATACGTTCGCGCCTTATTATAATTGTAATTAAGTAAGTATGTTATTGTTATTGTTTTTGGTTTTTATTTTTGTTTTCTTTGCCGTTTTTGTTGTTTTAAAATTTACTGCTCGCTTATTTCGTTGCGAAATAATTCACATAAATTTCGCTGTCTCAGCGTGGATTCGCAGCAATTAAATGCGGAAAATTCGCGATTTTCTACGCCAACCGCTTGCGAAGACGCACAGAAGTGTCGCTGTGTCAGCGCACATGGGTGTGTTTGTGTGTGTGCTTTAATTATGTCACGCTGCATATGTGTTGGATTCAGTTTTCCGCAAGCGCTGCACTTTGTTTTTAAAAGTTGTGTTATTATTCCATTTTCGTCCTTTTTCTGAATTACTAATTATTCCTCCGCTGTTGGCTCTTTCGAATGTCGACGCGGCGTTCCGCGCTTCAGCAGCCGCGCGAAATCCCGCTGCAAATTACGGCAAGTGCGCCCTCGTGCGAGCGTTTGTCAACCGCCGTTTTGACGCATTTCGATTTAATGGAAAGCAAATATTATTTACTGCTTAAAAAGGGTGTACTCCGCGCTCTACTTGCACGCGACCAATGATGTGTGTGTGCAAGTGTGCGTGTGTTTATTTGCAACGCGTACAGGCAGCGGTCAAAACATTTTCCAGTGATTTTCAGTTGCGCTTACAGCATCACAAGTACAACAACACTTAACACCATTCATATTTGGCCTAGAAAAGAAGATAATCAAAATTTGAGGTTAGCTTTTAAATATACAATTAAAATCTATGCACGTATTTGTGACAAGGTTTTCCTCGTATTTTCTTGGTCGATTTTCGAAAGCTGAATGCTGAACACTGTACGCCATACTCCCAATGCTGCCACGCGTCTCATATGTGTGCACACGCACATATGCATGGGTGGTTAAACAATTAAAGCAGCCAGCCATTTCCCTTCATTAAGGCGCGCCACAACCACAACCACGGGCAAGCCGCGACCACCTACCGCTCGTGTAGCTAAAGACCCACATTGTGCATTTGTATATAAGTATTTGATAGTGAGTGTGAACAACACACAACCAACTTACAATCAAAACTAATCAACACCCAAATTCGTTAATGAATTTAAAAAAATTATCGAGCGAATTAAAAATCGTCGAAATGCCAGCCAAAATATTAAAAAAAAAAATTGTGTTTGAAACATTCAATCAAAACGATCATTATCAAGCCGGAGATTGCGTTGTTGGCGCTGGAATGTGGCGCAAATTGTGCCTCATCACGAAAGCGTATCGCCCAGCGCCAATCCATTCCGACTAATAAATGTTAAACTTCCATTGAAGTGAATTAGTTTATTAACAAAATATTTTAGAAACATTGGGTGATTCTCATACGTATGCAAAATACCTTAATTGAATTCATCAGACTTGTTACTTGGCGATTGTTTAATTAATGGGTATGCGAGTACATACAACATTTCCGATGAATTTCATCCACAAGACGGACGGTTGGACTTTTGATGATCAACCGCCGTGTATGACTCAGCGCCTGCTTTGTGAAATGTAAGCAGAATTCGGTTTTGATTTCATCATTTCATAATTACAGTTATGTAGCATGCACTGCACATTCACCACACTTAATATACCACACATACATACATACTTATGCCTTCATGTAGGCAAAACTCCTCTAATTATTACAATATTTATAGATATTTCTTGGAATACGAGAACAACGAATTTTATTTTATCACTCTCTAGAAAACAAAAGATATATGGGATCCTTTAACTCCTATTTGCAGCATAGGGCGTCTGGAAAAGACTGCAAAATATTGGTTGGAGTACTAACGAACGGGACACTGTCTCAGCCCATATCGGCTAATTAGCGGCTAGCACCGTTTTTCTACCACCGATCTCGTGTGATGTCTTGCTCTTTCTTTTTTTATTTTGTTTGAACCAGAACCATTTTGTGAGATCCAAGTTTAACAGTAAACTTTTTATCTCTATATCTAAGATTTTCATTACTGTGCTGTAGGAAAGGCTTACTTAAAGAGAGAAATCTTGCTCTAGTCCTGGATATTAGCATTATTAGTGGAAAATACTTTCTTTCACCCCCCTGCCTGACACCTTCTGCAGATGAGATTGAAAACAAAGTTAAGTCTGGCTGCATTCGTTGATCAAAATATCAAATCGTATTGTACATAAATTATAAAGAATGGAAAATGACTGGAAAATGGTTGATTTATTTCAAGTATACAATACGAAAAATTCTGCAATGGTTTCAGAAATGTTTTACTCAACCCGACAAACTATTTATAACATAATAAATCGTGAAAAAACAATAAAGAGATATAGCCAGAATCTGCAAGTGAAAGACCACGGAAAATATTTGAACACGCCGAACGGATTTTATTGAGAAAAGTAGCCGCGACCTCTCACTTTTCATCAAGAAAACTTGCTTCTCACGAAGCAATCGACCAAGTTTTACAAAAGCAGAATTATATTTCACGAGTTGCTCGAAGAAGCCTTTGCTCTCTGCACAGCGTACCTTTGATTTCGCTAGAACGCGCCAAGCTCAGGCAGATAGCTACTGGGATGATGTGGTATTCTGCGAAGGAACTAAGATCATGCGATATTAAAGCGATGAAGCCAATAGAATGTGGAGGCAGCCATTACAAGCGCTGGAAAGGCGGATAGGGATGCATTTCCAGCAAGGGAATGTGTGAATGTAAATGTGTAATCCAATATAAAATGTATGAGCATATTTAAAGAAAAAAGTTGCAGAAACACTCAGAAGGTCGAGCAGAGCTCAAAAACATTATTTTCGAGGAATAGCGCAAGATACCCCAGGTCTAAGATACTCAAAAACTGATTCATTCTATGAGGAGCAGACAACAGGGTGTTGGAGATGCATCAAGGTAGTCGTATCCATGAAAAGTTACATCAATATTGAATATATTCAGGATATTTACAGTCCGGTTCACTTGATTAGCGGCAATAATTTTCGCGTAAGAAAATGGCTATTAAAGCCCCCGTATTTGATCTAGCAGCACAAGGGTTTCTGATAATTCAAGAGAAGATTGCATCAGAATTTTATTCCATCTAACGGTATTCCGCAGCAGTAGTTGCAATATTGTGCTTGATTATTGGTTCGCTTGATAGCGAATGGATTCCAGTGAATGGAAAAAAGTAGAACTTAGTGACGGAAAGAAGTTTAATCTGCATGGGCCGCATAGGCACAATTACTATTTCCATAACTTAAAAAAGGAGAAAAGGTACTTGAGTCGACATCGCAGCCCTGTGTGTGTTTTCCTATGGGGAGCAATATCGCACTATGGCGCGTGCGAATTAAAAAAGCAAAGACTTTAGTGCCGTACAGAAAAAGGTGCTAAGCCGACTTAAGGTGTTTCATCAAACGTACACAGTTATGCATACATAATAAATATGTAATTCACGGATCTGAGCTAAGCTGCAAGTTTCCGATCGGAATGTTATTTTAAAGTCAATTTTAAACGTTGCATGTAACAGCAAGACTTTCAGTGCCCTAATAAAAAATGTGTAAAGTAAGATGACTATCACAATTTATCTACTCATTTCAAATACATATCCAAATCAACATGTGTATGTATTTGTATTTATACAATAAAATAAGAATAAACAAAAACAATATCACACAAGTCAGCATCAATCGAGTACAAAATGACGAGTATCTGAAGCAATTCCCACCCAAGTTGCAAGCCAACAAATCGCCTCGGCGCTTCTGCTGCGTCATTGCCGAATATTGGAAAAATCGGTGCATGTGAAAGTGTGGGGTAGCTTCAGTACCAATCAGCGTCCATGCAGTCAGCCTCATGGGCCCAGGCAGCAAGGTGGCAAGCCAATTCATGCGGCCTATGGCCATGACGTTAACATTTTTTATACCAATACCCGATTTCGTAAAGAAATCGAATGGCTGTACTATGAGCCGCTGTGGCATCATCGGGGTGTGGATTATGCTGCATATCGGGGATTTACCATTCGAATTTAATTTTGTGATAAAGCAAAACAAAGAGAATTCAGACGTGGTTCCTATAATCAAACTCGGCGCGCGCAACAGGAACCTGAGGGAAAGAGGGGCAACTGCGAAGAGACAGCATAAAAGTAAGGTGCAGTTAACACCATCACAAGTGGCCACTTTAACGGAAACAGAATTGTAACAAAGCTCTCTGCGAAGCGTAACAAGAAAATCCGCAATGCGCCAGCCACTTTGAGCTGCAGACTCGAATACAATTCCAGTAAATGAAGCCCGAATTGGCCGGCCGCATTAGACGGCGCACAGTGACCGCGACATGATCACACAAAAGCCTTTGGCGATTTCAAGGAAAATAAATTCATAACAACAAAACCAACATCGGCCAACATTAGGCTTACAACAAACTAAGCCGCAAGCAAACAAGAAAGCAACGATAAATGGGCAGAATGAGAAGACCGGCGGCTGGATATTGAGGATGTTTCATATAAAGAACTACTTGGCAAGCACGTATGGGTGTGTATGTGTGTGGCAGAATAAAACGTGGAAATGTAATAAAAATTGGCCAACAAGTGCACGTCGACATGTGGGCGCTCTCAGGTGAAGCGCTGCGGCTGACCGTTTGAGGTGGGTCCACTTGCGGTTTTTTTTTTTACATTTTTACTTCGCAGTACTTGTTCAGTTGTTGCTTGTAACTTGCATCTTCCGATTTCATACAACTGCTAACACATGTCTTTGGCAGATCATCTCTCCATGCTGTTAATCTCAGCTGACGTCGCGCCTGCAAAGCTCCTTCTGGCACTCCACGAGCTCGCAGAATATCCACTGGGATCAAGCAAATAAATGCAAGAAGATTAAGCACTTACTTGTACGTGTAATGGTACAAAATAATTGAGTGTAGCTGACCCAACCCAAAACCTACACCCAGCCAAGCCCAAAACCACTCAAGTGCCAAGCAGCTGCCAACCAATAAGCCAAGCAGCGAGTCTGCGATTCAGACAACAACCAACTGGAGGCAAGCTGTGTTCACGTCTAGACAAATACTTTTAACTTGCTTGTACTTGTACTCGTACACAACCGCCACCCCCTCCCTTCGCTCTATCCAAACGCACTAAGCACAGAAAGTTATCACTCATTAGTGAATTTGTAGATACGTCTTTCAGCCTTCCAAGTGTTTAGCTATGTATTGATGTTTTTGAATTTCGTTTCTAGTTTTAACTTGTGGATTGTACGCACACTTTTGCAGCGCCACGCGTTTCTCCGAACTTTTCAGCCGCGGCGCGAGTGTGTGGAGGCAGCCGCGTCTGGTGGAAATTCTTCTTCCTCTTCGCACAACCAATCAAGTATGAAATTTATGAGCAATTCTTGGCTTTCTTGCCTAAATGCAGTTCTCATGTTTATTTGTTGTAGGCCTCCTCTTCTGCAGTTTCTCCTCCTTCTTATTCTTCTTCTTCATCAGTAGTGTGTATAATTGAACAGCGAGTGGCAAGTGCATCGGATCATAAATCATGGAAGTTTATAAATATATCTATAGAAGTGCTCATTTTCAAAGATATAACCGTACATTGCCCTCCACCCTTCCGTCCACAACTAGCAAAAGCAAACAAAATTACAGAAAATTCAAAGAAATCAGCAGAAAGTGTGGAATGCACCGCTTCCTAGTTGCTAGGGATTAGCGCAGTGTGGCCGGGGAATTGGAGTATTGTGTGGATGGCTTTCTAAATATCAGGGAATGTCGGACTTAAATTCTGTGGCTGCAGATTTGATTGCAGGGAAATTCTAGCCTTCTGGCGAGCCATAATTTTTTGGAAGCGATTTAAAGTTATGGCTTCCAGACAATCCACGGCAATGAGATGCCCAGTGTGGATGGCAAACCGCGGCTTATTTTGTTGCAAAAATGTTCTTACGGAGACAATCGCATTGTTACTTTGTTTGTTGGCTTAGTCGCTTATTTATAGTCAGAGTTGTCATTTGACGCAGCTTTAAGCTGTTACACAATGGGCCGAGCATTAAAGACCTGTTTACTATCGCAGTGCAGTTAACTGCTTCACCGACGACGAAGTCGGCCCACACAGCCTGGCGGGCTAACAAGCAGTTGTGACTTACCGTGAGGCAGATTATTCGCGGGTCACATGTTAGGCTGTGTTATAGGGCTAAAGAGCAGTGAAATGCGGGAAGAGTTAAACCTTTTTTATGTAGTATACACAACTTGGGCAGTACAGTTGGTTTTTTATTTTTTTTGTTTTATTCTCCGACAACGAATGAATCGTCATTACATTTCTGTTTTAACTTCTATAACAAATGATAAAAGTCATGCCTTGGTGGCTACTGCAGATGGCCCAATTTGTGCTTAACTACCAGTTGATTGGTCCCGATTCTGAGTTCTATGCCCGCCATGAGCATGAAACATCAAATAATCCAATAATAATTTGTATACTGCAATTGAAGATAAGGAATTTATTGTCACCGCAAACAATCCATGACTAACAGCGAATGAGAATATTGAATTTAGTTGCGATCCTAGTCAAACCAGCATATTTTTCTACGACAAACATCAAATTGGAAAACCACTATGCGGTGAGGCCATTTATAGTTTTTGCAGCACGATGTGGCATTTGACCAGAAACGGGAACCATAAAGTTCCGCATTCCCTTGATTTAGTCACAGTCATTTCCGGCTATTTCATAAATCAAAAAGGCATCACCAGGTACACCATTATGAGTCCACAGAAGAGATTTAATGCGAATTACTGAGTTTAAGGAGTTTGGAAAATTCAATTTGAAAAAAGTTGGCAATAGAGTAATTTATTGGAAAGGCATTGCCTAAAGACAACACAGAAGAGTTGAAAAAAAATTAAGATATTGTAGCAGGAGTTACGATCTTGCAGTTCCACATATTCTCTTCTCCATATGCCTGCATTCAAAACGATCAGTTGGCGACAGAAAAGCAATAAACCAGCGCTGCGTAGACCGGTGCAGCAGGACCCAGAGAGCTGGCAGGCAGCTGGACTCACAGCCTTATTCCTTATCTGCGGTACATTTTTCATTAGAAACCAATGAACCGAAGGCGAGGTTTCAAGAAACCAAACATTTTGAATTGTACAAACGGAGATAAGTCACTTTTCTTCTAATATTTATGAAAGCAATGTGAAATTAGATTGATGATTTTTAACTTTTTAATTAAATAACTGATTATATTTGCAATCGAATGAAATAAGAGCGAAAAGATTTAAAAATTGTTTTTGAAAAAACTAACTCGCTAAAATGAGGCAATACAAGGCTCCACAGACGGAAATGGTGAAAAGAGTGTACAATTTCGCTGACGCATTGTATGGGAAAACTAAGAGGTGAGTGTCAAAATACATAGTTAGTTTCTGTAAACAAAAATGAAGGGTTAGGTTAAGTTAATGTACAGGAAGGGCCGTGACAACTGTCGGACGTTTCTGAAGCGATGCTGTGTAAGAACAGCATTCTTCTGATTCTCTTTATGCTTATGGCAAAATTAGTTACCATATTTTATTAAAAATTTGTAATCCATAGAGGCTAAAACTCTTCAGAAGTCATGCAAGAACGATATTGCATGTTTTATTTCTGTGGACGAATGGCATTAACTAGACCTCTGTAAATGGGGATTTATGTGGGATAAGTTAAAAAGCCAGAATAACGTCAAATAAGAACGATTCAAGTGTTAATAAAATAAATAAATAATTGGCGCGTACACTTCTGGTAGGTGTTTGGCCGAGCTCCTCCTCTTATTTGGGGTGTGCGTCTTGATGTTGTTCACCAAATGGAGGAGCTTTTTCATGGCAGAAATACACTCGGAGGTTTGCCATTGCCTGCCGAGGGGCGACCGCTATTAGAAAAATGTTTTTATTAATTTTGCTTTCACCGAGATTCGAACCAACGACCTCTCGGTAATCACGCACCAACCCATTCGGCTACGGCGGCCCGCCAACGATTCAAGTGTTGCCCGCAGAAAATTTGGGGCAAAATACCAGACGAAGTCGCCCGTACCACCCGCTCTGAGTTTTAAAAGTGTTTGAAGCTAGTAAGAAAGAATGAGATATGAACTCAATAATAAATGGCGTTAGAAAATATTGTAAACAACAAATAAAATAAGTTTTCGATCTAATTTCTGAGTAGTTTCTCATTATTTCGAAGGTTTTAGCACGCCAGTTATTAGGGCCTACGCTGTAAGCAGAAAATTATCTTTTATTTTTTCTCTTTTAAAAGTGAGATAGAAAGGAAAAAAGATAAACAAAGCTCTACAATTACGTCAGCTTAACAGCTGATTCTGCCAAACTCACTGAAATTCACAGTCTTTCGATAAGCGCACAACGTTCGGTATTCTCTCAAAACTAATTTCGTTCGTTTAATTGACGTTTGATGTTAAAAAATGTTTCGACATAAGGAAAATCGTCACTATATTAGCAAATCTACATGCAAACATATCGCAATAGCCAGTTAATGCAATCCAACTAAAGTTTCAAATGTATGTACCTCCGAAACCCCCACACATACACACGCATACAAGCAGAGGCATTTCGGTTTATCCCCATACAAATAATAAAACATTCAGTTCGATCCGATCCAATTAGAACGGCATGGATAGGCACTTCAGAAACATGCTGGAGCACTCACATACATGCATAGGTACATATGTACGGATTGTTTATGTATGGGTTGACACGCAGTGAAATGTAGCGGAACAGTCAACATTAATTAACAATAATGTTGTTTAAGTTTTTATGTTAAATAAAATTGAATGGAACATTAACATGTTGGAAAATACATTTTCGAACTGAAGCCCTCAGCCTTCGCTCCCCCTTCAGTGTGTGCATTTGGTAATTTTAGTTCCTTCTTTCGATCGTTAAAGGCAAGGCATACCCGTACTCGTAAAAGGCTGCACACTTCGCCTTCGCAGATGCGTCAAGAGTCGGTTTACACATTTCGAGCTGCTCGTTACACCTGAAGGCCGCAGTGCCATTGACGCAAATGTGGTGTAAGCTTGCGGTGACGGCATTCCTTCATTGGTAAGTGCGTGCGTGTGCGAGCATATCGGTGGCAATCGAAGAGACCGTTAAATCAGACTTGGACGTGCAGACAAGCAAACATACATACATAGGCCATAGACCCTTCAGGGAAGGCCGAATTGGTATACTCATTGCCGTTCAGTTATTAGTATTTAAAAAAAGAAATCATACTCGTCCGCCGTTGGTCACTAGAATGGTATCAGTCGTACAGTTATTTTCTGTTTTGTCTGAAAATTAGACGATTTTTATAAGATAAGAAAGTTTAAGAAAAACTGTTCAAAATAAAATTCGATCACAAAAGAAATAAGGGGAGTAAAGTATTAAGTTTATATTTGAAAGCTTTTCGCAAAAGGGAGTCTTTTTCAGCATTTATCAGCAAACATTTCAAAACCTTGTCTTGTACCGATATGATAATGGAGTGCAACATAGACTGGCCCACGGAGCAAAGAGCCAAGTAACATAAAAATGTGTGTGCGGTTTTTTTGGGTAATGAACTTTCACAGATATCAAAATGTATGGAAATACGAAATTTATTTCATGCATTTTGTTCCAGACTCTTTAATAAGCATTACCAGCGCCGATGCACTAGAAAGGCATAGAGAAAGCCTCTTCAGTTGACTGAAAAAAGGGCAGCAATCGGGCATGTCTATATTTTTCAAAATGAATCCCTATTTTCCTCGGACACGGACTCACGCGTGAACAGCTCAACCGATTTCGCTAATTCTTCTTTTGTTGCGTTTATTACTCTCAGGAGGAGGTTCTTATGAAAGAAAAAATTAAGAAAGTAGCGCGAAAAATCAGAAAATGTAAGAATACTTAACCGCCATATTACATTTTCTAATGATTTTCTAATGTAACCTTAGACGACTTAAACTTTTTTAATGTAACCTCATGGCGTTTGACAGAATCAGACTGATAAGATAGCTGGAGAATTAATGACATACAAATCGATTGAGTCCGTTACTAACCCTTAATCTTATTCCTTCAATATTTGATGAATTCGCGGTAATTTTTTTTGGAATTTTTGAGTAGTTAACCAATTTATGTACCTGAGAGGAGCTTCATTTTAAGAAAAAAAAGACTCTACTTTTATGAAATATTGTAGAATATTTTCAAACGTTGAATTCGAATGGAGTGCATGTTTTTTTTATTTTTTAACTGGTCTAGAATTGGTTGTTTTAGAAACATATTCTACTAAAATTTGTTTAGCTAGTATGAACTAATATTTCAACTAGTAGTTTGCTGATGCATGACCGAATAACGGATATTTCGTAGGACATCGCAGAGTTAAAAATAACATTTGCTCACATGAAACACGGAATTGGGTGAGCTGAAATATGAGCTCGTGGTATTTTAGTTCACAACCACTATTTCATAAAAGAAACTAAGCAGCTCATCAATGCCATAGGATTGGAAGAGGCAATCAAGGCTGGCAAGCGGCAGAAATTCGTTTATTTTTTCTTAATTTTTAACAGTTTAGCTAAAAACTGTTCAAATGCATGTACAGAACATTTCTTGAAACTTTTTCTAAAGTATATCATTAAGAACTGGTTTCGCTCCCCTCTACCTCTCCCACTCACGCAAATGGGTATTCATTTGTTTCGTTTTATAAGATATTATTTGTGATTTCGTTTAATTTAAATTTTATGACCATCCCGGTTCGAGAAACGATGAGTACCAGCAAGGGCAATATAACAAGATGTTGCGGCAATTTGGAACACAGATAGAGATGAAGTTTAATAATCGTTACAATGACAATAAACACACGAAGGTGCGAACAAATTTTATTATTTTCTACGAGTAGATATCAACGCTGCCCAAAGAGTGGTTGAACAAATATCGCTGGAATCAACCAAAACGAAGATCGTGGATAAGCGCGAAGAATGGAAGATGTAGCGAGAAAAAATGTAAACTCATAAATTTAGAGGCAATAAAACTTTCAAGACAAATATCTACTGAACGCGCAAGTGAAATAAAAATCCACAAAAGCCAACGCAGCTGCCAGCAAAGGCTTGTGCGGGAGGCAGAGCGAGGGGTGAGGAAGACTCTCACGATCGCTGTGGTGGGTATGACGAGCGATCGCTACTGCTGCTGTACATTATAGCTGGCGTTCAGAGGTCGGCGTGTTGCCCGTTGTGGTTTTTCTGGTGTAACGGGCCAACGCCACAAAATATATACAAATGTAAGTACGTATTCTTGGCATTGCGCACAGATGTTGGTGGCATCCAAAGTGCGTGGCAGCTCAGCGAAAATTACACAATGCATCATTCTCGCCAGTCCCGGTCATAGCGACAGCCGCAGCAGCAGTCACAGCGGCAGCAAGCTGGGGGGATTAATTGTGTGTGTGAGAGTCGGCCACGTAGCGCAGCATACGATTTGGGGATTTGTAGCATAATCGACTTAAATCATAATGAAAGCAAAATCCAATAAATATTAAATGTGTATATCAAGAGCAATAAAGTCAATTAAACGCTTGTACGCCAATTCGCTGATGCCCTTGTGACCCCATCGGGCACCCTTCCGCACCCGAACTGAAATGAGCCGTTTCTGATATGCAGCCTTAAGTGCGTACATATACATACATAGGTATATATGTAAATATACGTGAGTGAAATTGAATGTTTTGTTTTTGTTTTAAGCGGATTTATATTTATTTCAACTCGCTGGTAAATGCAATCTTTGATTTCTCTGTGAATGCCTTTGTAATTATTGAAAATTTATGACTTACAAATAAAACTGAAATCGTACGTAACAAACATCGCTCTGATAAGAACAAGCGCACACATGCCGCTGGTGATAAGTGAGTTGAGATATGCGGAAATAAAAATGGGAAATAAACTCAAGTGGCTCGCTCTCAAGGGCCTGCCGCCTTGCCTTTCCAGCACAGCATCACAGCCACTCGGCGCGTCTGCAACATCTGCAGCAACATGACACTTATTGCATGTTGCTTGTTCATTGCGCACACACACACACTCTCATACATACATATTTTCATTTTTTAATATTCTTGTTTTCATTCCGTTGCCTTCTCCCACTGCGCGTCCACTGGCTGTGTGGAATTCTTCCTTTCTTGGCTGCTTAACAAATTGAGTGATCTTTTATTCTGCTCCTCTTGTTCTTGTTTTTTGTTATGAGAAAAGAAATAAAAAATGTTTTCAACAATTTTATTGTCAATTTTTATGGCAATTTTTATGTGTGTTGCTGATAATTTGAATGTGCGTTCCTGTCACTTGATGACGTGCTAATGTTGCAGTCACAAATTAGTGAACAAAATGGACAAAATATGGGAAAAAGATCAATAAAGAAATGATTTGAAGAAACGAAGATGTGATTTGAAATCGCCTCAATGAATGATATGAGAAAATGAGTTTCGAAGCAAGCAAAGCAGGGCGTATGTGTGGGTGTTATACATATATTTTTACACTCATTCACATATGAGTAGGCGTGACCATCTTATTTCTTGTCATCAAACTTCTTACTTAACCCCCCACTATGCAAACCTAAATCGAACTGGGGTCCGAAATCCTTTTCTGGTTAGTTCTGCCACAAGAAACAGGGACCTGATGAATTTACAAAAGTGGTTATAGATTAAAGACTCATTGGTCTATGTAGCTAGACCAAATAATTTATTTTTGCTACACTAAGTGGTATTAAATGATCAAAATGAACGATTTTATAGAAGTTGAAGAAAAATTGTGAATTCAATGCATTTTTATGCTATGAACGAAGCGGTATTAGAAAATGCGACAAAATCAAGATAAAAATTATCACCTTCAGAAATTATTATCCGCCTATAGGGTGCTTTTTTGCAAATATAAAAAAATATGAAATTATGAAAATATATTTGTTATTGCTGTGGAGCACTGGAATCTTTAGAAAAAAATGTATGCCAACTTCTTCAAACAATCAAAAATCATCAGAATTCAAGTAAAATTTTTGATCTCGAAATTTGGATAATTTTGAAGGATCTACAAAATGCAACCGTCAGTAAAACTTTTTAGAACGACTAAATTTTTAGTTTAAAGGCACTACATTACTCGTGTTGGTACACAATTTTCTATATAAAACTAGAGGATTGATATATGAAGAATAATTATTGAGTTATTTGGTAGAAGCCTGTACTAAATCTTTTAGGGAAACAAGTGTCCGTCGTCTCAGCGCTTAGATTTAAAAGTATGGCGCTATGGAAAGGCCGGTGGTTTGGCCACGCCTCTATTTTGCACGCTCTGAATAGTCACAAACAAGAAATGGACTATTCTATTCCTAGACTTTCTCTTCAAGATGAGCATACCGTCGGGAATAGAGTGGCAGACACAAGGGCCATGGATAAAGGGGGAATTAAATTTCCGTACAGATGTTTCCAAACTAAGCGATAAGGTTGGCTATGGAGTACTTTTGAAGCAATTGGGACTTTAGCTAACCGCTATCAGACTACTGCAGCGTCTGTCATAAATATATATAAATACTAAGATCAAGGGTAGCACAGGAATGCCGGGAAGCCCTAATGATATTAGTGTCGCATTCAAGGCCAGCCTTATTTATGTTCTGGGGCACAGAGATATTGAGGGAACTTGTAAAGTGGATGAGCTAGCCAGAAAAGGTTGAATATTCCGTGATGGAAGTATCATTGAGATACCTATGGCCACGAGTAAACTAATAATCGACAACAACATTATTCAAGAGACCAATGGGGCATGGAGAGATGAAGACACATGTGTAACAGCTGGACTGCGGTGACCGCAAATAAATAAGAAAACAACAAAGGAACTGCTTAGTCTTTCAAGAGAGGATATCTCGAAGGTCGTGGCATGTATAACCGCTCCTATGAATATTATAGAATTTGTAGAGATGAGGAAGGGGAAGAAACAGTAGAGCACTTCCTTTGCAATTGTCCAGCCTTAGCTATATTAAAATCAGAGCAGGTTGTCTAGTTAAATAAATACTTTTTTAACTCTCTTAAGCAACTGTGTGGCGTGGGGATGGGACCAATCCTGCGCTTCATGAGAGCCACAAAATGGTTACACGAAGGAAAATAAATAAGGTTCCCTTGTCGAACAGTGGTATCACAACGGACCTGTAAAGGCTAAGTGAGTTGGTCGTACATCCCGACTATCTACTACCATAACCTAACCTAATCTATTTCATGGAAAAATTCATATTTATTATTATATTTATTTTTGTTATTAACTTACGACTGTTGATGAACCAATTTGTATTTTTGGTTTTAATTTTTTTTGAAAATTTTTTTAATCTCTGTATTAATATAATCCCGATGCAATAACATAATGGCCTATGTGCTTTATAAATACTATTTAGTAGGAAAATACATAAAGAGAAGAAAACACGCTGATAAGACTGCCGTTTGCTCAAGTATTTCCAGCATTAATAGGAAAAAGTGACATTAGACAAAGTAAATGAGACGAAAATAAGAGCGGAATGAAACAAAGCAGTAGCAGCAATGCCTCAACTCAACAACACTAACCAAATAAAGAATAACCGAAAGCGTGGCAAATCGAAACGCCAACTAACAAATCCTTTACAAAGTGAGAATCGCCAACTAAAATGTTTAAAAATTAAGCCAACAAAAGCTTCATAAAATAAATACCCAGCAGCACCAGAGACAACAACTGCAATGGGTGCACCGAGCGCGTTCACTGATGCCAGCCAGCAGTCAGTTAAACAGACAGACAGACAGTCGTCGCATGGCTGGGTCACCGACTTACTGTCACGCTGACAGCTGAGAGGGCACAAATGCCGCAGACTCTATGGCAGATTTGGTCGGTTGATGCCGCAGGGCACCCAATGCAGTAGCAGAGAAGTGAGTAAAGCAGCAGTGCACTGAGTTTACTTGCAGGCTAAAGTGGAATCATTTTTTCTGCGCCATCAAAGAGCGCACCAAAAATAGCCAACAAAGTGTGGATTGAGTGCCAGCCGCTTTTATTATTCCTAAGTATTGCTATTGTTATTGTTATTGTTGCTGAGTCAAGTTGATGAGGAATGCAGTTGATAGAGTAAATAAATAAATAAAATGATAAAGACCAAAGCTGTACGCTTTCGACGAGCTGGGGTGGGCAACGTAACGGCGATCGACGCTGAATGCCTTTGTTGCAAAACTGCATCTGCCTCCGCATTTGAAAACTTGGCGCACTATTTACAAATTGATTTCAATTTGTTATTTAAATTTTAGTTTTTATATTCACTTCGATTTTTAGTGTTGTGAGTCGGTGGATGCGCAACGGCGTGGATATTTAAAGCATTTGTTTACGCTAATAAAATGCGGTTGATCTCATTTTGTCGTCGTGTCGTGGAAAATAACGGCAGCGGCCATAAAGTTTCTCACAACAAATGCTTAACTTTTCCTATTTTATGTACGCACTAATGCATATGCAGCACTTGGACAGACGAAGTGTGTGTGGAAGGCATAATAGAAGGTACCAACAACAAAAAAAAAAGAACCAAGAAACCGTTAGCTGCATCGCCTTATCGTGGCGGTGGAGTTAATTGAACTTCTGTGTAATGTCAGATGCCGTCAATTGATCTACTTTTCTAATCAGATGAAGCGCTGGTAGAACCAAAACAAAGCACAAAAAATAAATTTCAACTGCGTGTTGTCAACATTTTCTTTGTGTCTTTTATCGTTTTTTCATCATCTCGAAGTGCGGCAAATGGGTGCGACATGGGCGTCGATTGTATCTACGCGATGCCGCAAGTGTGAATTTGTCGATAAAAGCACGCAGTAGATTAATTCGAGCATCGCGCAGACGCCAGCAATAAAAAGAAACCAATAATCGAAATTAAAACAATTGTGGTGCTGTGTTGTTGCTCTACTAGCTAAGTTTCATTGGCAGCAAATTTTTCAACTTCGCATTTGTTTGATTTACAAATTGGTGTTTTTGTTGTTTTTACTTAGCGAAGTGGCGCAGGGGAGAAGTGATGGAAGGAAAAGGCTGTCTCCCACTAGCAGCCAGTCTACGCCCAGACGAACGCTGTATGTTTGTATGTAAGTAAATGGTTGAGCGGCCCTGTTTCCCATATTCTTCCTTTCAGTTTCTTTTCGAGTTCGTGTCTTTGCTGTTTGCTAACATTTTATGCTCTCAATAAATATTAACATTTCAACATTTTGTAATTTTTGCTATTATGTAGCCGCCAATGCCTGCTGCCGCGCCACAGACAGAGGCGGCTGAGCTAATATTCAGCAGTCAGCAACGACGTTAGTGACTTTTCAGCGCTTAGCACTTCCATATGCCACTAAATTCATAAACACTTTCGCAAATATGCAGACAGAACTCATCTCGCACATACTGTAACCAACCCTGTAGGAATATCTAAACTACTGAGAAATTTTTAGTTCAAGAGTACATGGAACGGGAATAAATCCGGGCCTGATCGAGCCTAAACATAAAGGCATTAATCGTCAATTATATATAAACGAGCAAAT
This sequence comes from Anastrepha ludens, assembly GCF_028408465.1. NCBI lineage: Eukaryota > Metazoa > Arthropoda > Insecta > Diptera > Tephritidae > Anastrepha > Anastrepha ludens. Next base: position 1,304,545 of record NC_071499.1, on the reverse strand, counting down.
ATCGCTAATTTACTAATTTACGGTGCCTCCCGAAGTAAAAGTAAAGACACATTTTTATCCATGGAGTTACTCTTAGTAGATATTGGCACGAATTTTTTACACAGCATAAAGGAGAACTTTGCGGGAATTTCTGCAGAACGTACAGATCTCATCTATGGGAGTCTCACACTAGTCTCAAGCAACTTAAAAAGGTATGCCAAGGGGAGACATTTCCTGATCAGTTGCTCATATGGAAAAGAAATGAACACCGTCTGGGTCAAGCCTTTTTTAATTTTCGTCATCGAAGGTACCGTCACATGTATGGTTTGTGGAACATGCTCCCACAAACAGTATAACATTCGTCCCTCTCGGCTGATTCCACCTGGTGACTGCTAAAAGCGATTCATCAAGTTGGAGCCGCGCTTGTGCTTTTTAGATAATATACACCAGGTAGCAGGACCCAGGTTCCTCTCCTAATTGCGTATGTGGGTTATGCGCTATCAATAGCCTCCATTACTACTTTGCATTCAATGGGGCATGGGAAAGTTGCAACATCGTTGCTCTATATCGACTCGTCGTCTGTTTGGGTTCGTCTTACCTCAGGCGGTCGTGCTTGTCGTCTGCTCGTAAATAAAGTCACCCCCACAGCTGATCTGTTTCAATATGGCTTTTCTGGATGACACATTTGGGATATTCTAGCTCGGTCGCATTCGCCTTACTTCCATTTTGCGATCCCCTTCTATGTTTCGGAATTTTATAACAATCCCTACTGCAAATTTTTTTACTGCTTCCATTTTCTCTTTCGAGTGCAGAATTTGCGTTATCGGGTTATCTGGGTTGGGGACGACGCCAAGGACATTTGTGAGCTCGATGCGTTCATCGAGTCATGGCTCCAAATTCACTAGAAGCGAACCAGTTCGGTATTAGCTAGAGCACTTTCCTACAGGGCATTCGCATATGTAAGCACAGACACATACATACAGGCGCAAGTAGGTGCGTATCTACCAGTTTTTTTTTTACCTTTTTTGCTATCTTAGAGCTTTATCCTTTTTATTATAAACAAAATTCATTCTTGCTTGTTTTCCCCTGACACTCGAGTGGCACCGCCTTTCCACTGATAAGCTCGTCTCTCCCCTCTGTGTGACGTACGTCGAGTTGGCTGTTTGAAGAAGAACGTCTTAAGCAGATTTTAATCTCGTTCAAGTGCAGTATGGAGCGGCGGTTGGCTGCCACTTTCACATCGTCCTTTAGCCGTCTCTTTCTGCTCATTGTTGTTTTTCCTGTTTTGGCAAGCTCATATTTATGTGGAAGTGTGTGTGTGTCATACACACTTGTTTATTTGTATACGTATGCGTCCCTTTGAATCTGCATTTTCAGATACCGAAAGGAATAAGCAGAGCACCATTTTAAAAGCTCATAACATGATTTATGTATCTCTTCATAAGACGTTTCATATTTTGTTATGCCGTAAGTACTTGTGAAATGGAAGGATGAAGGATAAAAGCCTTGTTCAAGGCAAATGTAAATGAAAAGGGTAACAAACAAGAACTGAATTGTAGCACACGCAGCAACAAAAGTAAAATGCTTTTGCTACAATTGAACTCCAAAATACGTACATTTTTGAAGAAGAAACAGGGCCAGCAAAAAATAAAATTTGCATGATCTCGAGCTTTTTTCTAAAGTTTGGTATAAAGAGGAATGTGTGATTCTACTTGTACAAAAGGCTCAGGAAAAGTGCATTACAAACATTTAGTACTGCAGAAAATTCTAGCCACAGCTCGAAGGCGAAATGAGAATGAATGAATAGAATTAATTACTGGGAGAAAATGAATGCGGGGATACCCCACCTAAGTATCGGAAAATGATCAAGTGGGCTGTAATACCGTGGAGGGTTGCTAGAAATAATTGTTCTAAAGCATTAAAAGGCAACTACGCATAAAATCTAAATCAGTACTAATAACTCCTGCATGCAAGTGTGTGAAGTCTGTGCTCTTACTTGGAACATTTCTCAGAGGTGTGGCTTAAGTGCTTGAGAAAAATTTTACTAAGCTTACTTACAACTTAGGGTTCGGACATTATTCGAGGCATTGACTTCTGCCATCGAAGGCAAACTAATTTAGTTTTACTTATTTGGGATGGATTAGTGATTGATCTCACAACCAGTTTCTTTCAGAAATTTATATAGCTTATGCAATGATCCCAGTGGTTGTCTCTTAGAAGACCGAGAGGGCCGCATCCGGCAAAGATTTCGTGTCGGAGTGAGTCGCTATTTTGATATTCTAACAATATGCAATGACCGATGCACACCCATCACGAAATGGGCATTTGCTAGGAGCGGCTCGTAGAAGGCATTGCGCATTAGTTAAAGTGGTATGTCCGAGGCGTAGGCGGATGAATAGGGATGTCAGCGGCAAGATTAGGTTTTGCTCTGGATGAAATGTTATGAGGGATGATCACGAAAAGAATAAAGAAGGCTATTGAATCGGGTTAGAGAAATTTGGTCTGAATTTTGGCATTTTCTGCAAATTACTTAATTATCCGCATTTCATCAATTTCACTCTCATTTAATTGGTCAGACGCCAAAATATTTAAAGAAAATTATTGACAACCGTAGTGGGTGCGTGCTGCTGACTGACTGACAGCTTCCCTAGCCTGCCCAAAATTTTGAATCTAAGTTTATTTTTCAACTCCTCGTTTGCCACACACTTTCGTACAATTCTCCGATACTGTTTGATTGCTTCGTAACCATCTGCAGGAGCGCGCCACCACAGTGTATATGTGCCACATCTGTCTGTATTGCACGGCATGAGAAAGAAAATAAAAGCAAAAAATAAAAAAACTTTACGCAAATTCGAATCAAACGCAGTAATCCGAACACACTTCAAATGCTAGTTCCGCAGTGTTACAAGATGTAGCAACAACAATCAACAGTTAAACCAGTAGCACTTCACATGTACACAACAGCAACAACAACAACCACAATTGAACTAATAACAAAGCACAGTTCAAAAGCAAAAAACCAACATCAATCCAACGAAACGATGCTGGAAACACTACAAAAGTATCAATTTGGGAATTCTACTTCTCAATTGATTCCAATTTAGCTAATCATTTGCTATTATGAGGTCATGAGTTTGCACGGCGTGAGAAGTGAGCCCAGGCTTTAAATTCGAAGCCAACCCAGTTCGAGGCAGTCGAAAGTGAAATACAATTTCAACTGTAACTGAATCCGAAGTCGGAACAACAGTAACAATAAAAACTACTAAAAGTCAATAAGTCAAATGTGTAGGCAAAGACAAGACCAAGAACAAAGGGAAAACGTGAGTCAGGGACTTAGTGCTGAAGTGGCTGCGGATGAGTAGTCAGATGAAACATTCGATGCAGACATAGCCGTTGGATGAGTAAATCGGCGACTAGAAATGCAAAGAGGGCGGCTGGCTCATGCAAAAACATAAACGAACAGGTTTTCAAGCAACTTGAGCGAAGGTGAGACGCTGAAGGAGGAGTGCGCCGTGAACTTATACGATACTACAGCATCTCGGCAACACTAGCGAGTAGAACTGAAGCGGACACAGGAAGAGGAAAGTGCGCTGAAGGGAAGTGCTGAGCGGGCACCATGAAGATGTGTTGGCACTTTTGAGGCGCTGCTCCTAAGTAAAGGCTTCAAAAACGATGGGAGACGACGTCAGCGGCTTTCAACGCAGCGGGTGCGTGGGGAATGAACGGAATTGTGAAAAAACAGGCAAGATGCAGATGCAGAAGATGAGATGAAGACAAGTGCGCCCGGACTCAATTGTGTTGCATACAACTAAGCGAAAAGGAGTTGCACGCGGCAGTAAGTTGCTATATGTGGCAAAGTATTTTAAGCACTTTTATTGCATGCGCGGCATGTGGCAGCAGTACAGGCACACACGCCACTATCTGCTGCTGCTGTTGAATAGTTTGGGGCATGAATGGCGGAATGGCTGAATGACTGTGCGACTATTCATCTATGCGTTTGCGATTATTTAAATACTGTTTTTGTTTTTGCAGTCATTCGCGTTTCCAGTCGATTAAGTGCGTGACTGCAACGCGTTTCATAAATACTTGCAATATGCTTACCAAAACACCTACACATACACGCACGCACACACATACACATGCCAATACCTTGGCGAACGAAGCAAGTGAATCGGTAGGATCGGTGAGCCAGTGGGTGGGGCGCACGAATCGACCGAGGCTAAGACTCTTTGCCTTCTACTTCAGTTTCAACACAAATGCGCAAATTTGTAGCTTTGCAGACAACACAAGAGCTAAAGGCAGCAGCGGCACCTTGCGTGCAGTTTTCGTGCTGCGAGTTCAACGTGCCACATAACCGCTTTATTTGGTACTCAATTAAAATACTGCCTCTGCTCTGGAGATACATTCAGCCGAACCAGGCAGCTCAAGAAAATCACCTAAAAGTTCCAAACTCTTGAACAAAATGCGCGAAACTTCGCCAGTGTGGCGCAGATAGGAGGGTGAGCGCCTGATGACAACCTGCCGGCAGGAAGTGCTCATCTTCATTGACTGCTGCTGCTGCTACTCGCGGACTGCATAGTCGATTTGTTTGTTTTCATTCAGCCACTGAGCCGTTCACCTCAGCCGCCAACTCATTCATTCATTCATTCGCCGGTTCGTTCAGCCGCGCGTTTGTTCTTTTGCTCATTTAGTTGCGCCAAAGTATCTTTCAGTTACACTTCTGTCGCCGCTTCACTTTGCGATTGACTACATTTTGCTCGACGCTTCTGATGCTGCCGCTACTGCCTGTCTGTGCTGCTGTTGCTGTCTTTGATTTTGTGCAAAAATTTACGATTGCACTGCGGTGCTTGTTGCCTGTCTTTCGGCTGGCGGCATGCGTGGCTTTGCCGGTAGATTTTCGTTTAATCGTTGCCTTTCTGTGTTGCAGCGATGAGCTCCACTCCTTTGCATTGAGGCGGCATACACATCTAAGTGTGTATGCGTGTGCCTAAATGAGTGTGTGTGTGCGCTTATGCGAATGTAGCTGTCGTCTCGCGCCGTGCCTCACGCTAATTAAATATCTATGAATGGCGGTTTGCTTTTATTTGCCTTCGGATGACAAATTTCTTGGGGCTGTTGTCAATGCTGTTAGTTCATTTGAGTACATGCCACCGTGCGTGTATGTATGCGTATGTATGTATGTGGATATTTGCGTATTTGCTTATTTGCCCGCTTGTGGATAGGTAAGTACGTATATTTGGATGTTAATACAGAAATTTAAGCAGCTGAGGGAAATCTTTGCCAGAGAAGAAATAAATTTTGCAGATGTGAGTAAAATTAGGTGGCATTAAAATGAGTTTTATTTTAAATGCTTTAATAATTATTCTTGAAATTGTCGTTCTTTCCATGTGCGCATGGTTCAAAGCCTTCTTCTTACTTTTTCCACCTTACGAATGACTGCACGATCCTCTATCACAGTCCTTCTTCTTCTTCCTCTGCATTTTGGATCAATGATTACACAAGCAACACATCGCCCAGTGTGTAAAAGTGGACTTTATCTGTTTGCAACAAAAATCGTTCCTTCTCAAGGCTTTTCAGAGCCATTTTACCGTGCCTTTGCCTTCGATCGGCAAAAAACTCAAATTTCATATGTATTTACGTGTATTTCTACCGTAGTCCATGGTTGAATGCCAAGGCGAGTACTGACTACTGATGGTGGCGCCTTTCAAAAACAGTTACTTTATTTTTCGCGATTTTGGCAAGTCTGGCCTCAGGTCAGGGCTTGGCAATATTGCCATTTGTGAGATTTGGCCTAAACAAACTAATGACAATGAAGTGCCGCGTGTTGAACTGTGAAAACACAAATTAATATAGAGCCTCCAAATGCAGTTTTTTTTGCGTTTTTATGCGGAAGACACCGTAGCAAGAAAATGTACGTATAACTTCTTGTTGTTTGATTGTTTCTATTGCTTTCGCCCACTCTTCCTCTTCAGAAACGAGTAATTCTTGCCCGCAAGCGGTTTCCACCGAAAAACTTCAAAAGCTCGAATGTCGTTGGCCTTTTCACTTGCACGGAAAATCTGGCAGCAAATTAAATGCTTTGAAAACGGATTTTGCAAATTATCCCGCAGTTATGCATACAATCTCAATAAAATCACCTTACCAACAGTGTAATTTGCAGGCGAAATAGTTTCATAACACTCAACGCACTGGTAAGTCTGGGCATCGGTGTTACACCAGTAATGATAAATAAATAATTGGCGCGTACACTTCTGTTAGGTGTTTGGCCGAGCTCCTCCTCCTATTTGTGGTGTGCGTCTTGATGTTGTTCCACAAATGGAGGGACCTACAGTTTCAAGCCGACTCCGAACGGCAGATATTTTTATGAGGAGCTTTTTCATGGCAGAAATACACTCGGAGGTTTGCCATTGCCTGCGTAAATGTAATGATAAGAGACAAAAAAGCAATGAATTTACTCAATTAACCAATTCAAAATTTCTAATTCATATGTGGCAACTCCTCAAACCTGCTGTCTCAATATTGCGTCTTTTGAAATCGGAACCGAGGTTTGCCGCCAAAAGGACAAGGCAACGTGGTTTCCCAACTGTACATAGCCTAGTAGCAAAGGGCCGATATTGTCGAATAACTCCACGTGCAACTTAATTGCAGCGAGCCTCATGAAAACTCGTCATTCACTGCAAGCGCTGCCCACCGTATGGATGTTCGAGTCATTGCGCTCTGCATCGGTTGCAAACCGTAATTCCCAAATGACACGAAATTGCACAAACAGCAACTCTGACTGCTCAGCGATTTGCGAGTATCCCGACGGCCAATTGCTTTAAAGTAAGTGATTTTTCGTTTTGATTCGCCCCAAAATGCTTCTCTACTTCGGCGCTCATCATCGCCGCCATTGCCGCCGGCCAAATGAAAATGCAAAGGCAGGCCCATGAAACTCTATTCGGCAATTGTACAGAAACGCAACAGAAACAAGCAACAACATACTTAGAGCACTAAAACAAAAGCAAGGCAGCATGCAAAGAACGACAAGAAGCGAGGCACAAAGTGAGGGTGCGCGGCTAAAGATGTCGCGGCGCTTTTGCTATTTTTATTTAATTTTGCCATTTTCTTGCTCGTAAATTGTCCCATTGGGAATTTCGTAGCGCATTTAGTTTGAGTATAAATTGGGCTGGGCATAGCTGATGGCCTCAACAAGCAGTCGCTTGGGCCGGCAGACCAATGGCTTCCCTTTGCTTGCCTCGCCCAGTGCGAGCGTCGAATGTTCTTTAGCACAGATAATCTTTGGAATGAAACGTTTTAAATTTAGTATAACATTCTAATGGCATTCGAGTGTTTGCTTGGGACTGCCATTTGTTTAAAGACTTTTTTAACTTTCGGAATTTATTACAAATAATTTGTCAATGTTGCGGCCACTTGCCCGCGCCACGCATTTGATACCATTCGTTTGCACTTGTTATTGTTATTGCTGTTTTTCTGGTAGTGCTTGTGTTTCTATGTAGTAATAATGTGTTTGTTGTTGTAAGAGTTCACTTTTATTCCAAAGCGATTGTGTCATACGCATTTGGCTGTGTGGCATTACTAATTGGCCATTATGAGCTGAAATTCCAGTTTGCCGTTATTGGTTCGCCCGCCTGTCTGCCTCACTCCAGCTTCTCGTTTGCGTCATTCATTATGCTCACATTTCTGCATACAAATAATCGCTTTTTCCATTTTCTCGATTCATTAGAGCGCTCCGCATCCAATATCGAGGCTATAGATTTATTTATTGCGTCGGAGTGCTGTTTGTGTGTGTGTATGTGGTATGCGTGCAAATGCAGGCACGCCTGTGTGGGTGGTTCTGATTACTGAGGAAACTCAAAATTCTTTCTCAAATTCAATGTGTCAGATTTTGTAAGTAAAAACGTCGTTCGTGGTGTATTTTGGGGCGTTTCGGGTGCATATTGCAACACGGGGCATTATTTATTGCAGACGACTTAATTGGGCCGATGCGAATTGCCATTGATTGCTGTAAACTTTTCTTATTTTGAAATTTCGTTTACTTTAATTTTAAAGTCGAAATAATATTCCTTAAATATTTCTATTTGTGGGAATAGGTTGAGAATTAAATTTTAAATTTCACTTTGGTATCTTGATGCTGTTCTCGCTCGCTCTCTGTACTCCGCTCAACCGAAATCCATTTGCAATAATTTTCGCTTTAAAACTTTTTCGTCTAGCTGAAAGGTTTTGAAACTTTCTCCGCCGCAATAGAAACAGACAAATCCTCCAGTAGATGTTTTCCTCCATTTTGGCACCCGTTTACGTCGCCATCTGTCACAATCTTATAGTTGCACTTTAGAAGCATTTAAAGTCGCACCCCTTCCTACTCATCAAACTTTCAGCCAAACCCACAAACCTACAGGTTTCTGGCCGCGTCTGTCCTTTAAATGTCATGCCCTGCGGCTCCACCAACTGCCCTCCCATCGACAGGCTCACTTGAGCGGCAGACCGATGACTGCAACTATCATACAACAACAGCAGCAACATTGGCGGGAGCATCGAAAACAAGGGTGTCGAAATGTAAAAAAAAAACTATTATATAAAAATAACTAAATCGAAAACCAAAAAAGGAAAGAAAATGAAGAAAAACCGAACGAAAACGAAAAATCAAATGCAATTTCCGCACAGACGCACACATTTTCCGGCCCGAAAAAAAGAATATTATATAAAAAGGGATAAAAACAAATAAAGCAGCTAGTGAACATCTCCCAAAAGCGTAAAGCGTCAACAAATATGCGCCAGCAAAAAATGCGAGCAAAAGAAATGAGAATTCAATTCCCAAACTAAATTCAACGAAAATGTGTGTATGAAAAAATGTGAAAATTGCATTTGGCAAACGCATTAAACTTTCATTTTTCTGTCATAGCAGGATAATAGAAGGCAATATGGAGCGGAGAGTGGTGACCGCAGCAGAGTGCAGGCAACAGACTAAAGTCAGGATGAGATGAACATGCGCTCTCGCATACGCACGCTGTGTGTGGCTTCGAGCACGATGAAGTGGCGAGCCAGGGGCAGCGGCATAGAGAGGCAGACGATTTCGCAGACGGACAGAAAATGCATTTAAATTCAGGCGAAAGTTAAGAGCACAAAAATTTTGGCTTTCTTTCAGATCAGGCGTACTTTTTTCAGAACATTTTGCATTTTATTGCATATCTCTGGGCGCACGGAGCACTGAAAAGCAGGCGCTGAAAAGTTTTGCTATGAATTTGCGAATTTCTAGCGAGCAAATAACAAAAAATGCACATAGCAATCAAAAAGTGACGCCACACAATTGAAAAGTTTTTACCTAAAAAATAAAGAAAAGTAATAAAAATTTTAAAAAGCACTAAAAACCAAAAAAATACGAAAAACGGAAAACCAATTCGGCCTACAAGAACAACTGCATGGAATTGCTTATTTTTAGCCCATATTTATGCGAAATTATGTATACTAAATGGATGCTAATGCACGTTGGATGGAAAGCTGGCGATAGCGGAGGGGCGCACAAGGACGTGCCCGATGGACGGTAGCCAACTTGTTTTGTGTGCGCCAAAAAGCAGACATCAACTTTGTTTTTCAGCAAATTGATGATGGCGCAAATGTGGCGAAATTCGGGTTATTATTTCATATGAAAATTCTCATATCTACGTATGTATGTGTGGGTATTTGTATGTGCGCCCTGCTAAACAACTATAAGTGGTGCCTAAAGAGGCCAACGCCACAAACTGTGGCAAATTGTTTGGTCAAATTTGTTTGCGCGCATCTCAACTTATTTTTTGGCCAAACTAACGAATGCAATTGGGGTCAATGGGATGTAATGGCACTGCCATCAACTTCAGCTTCCATTATGACTGTTGCAACATGCAATTTCGCCCTTACATAAACACCAATATGATGTACCAGTGAGTGTGCGTGTGTGGCCTGCGGTTTCGCTATCTGCTGCTCGCCTTTGTGCAGTTATGAAGTATTTTCCAGTGGAAATTCCTAAATTGCGTGCTTAAATCGATGATATAACGATATACTTTATTATCTGGCGAAAAGAAAATGGCCACAAACAACAACTATCGCGGAGTGTCATAAAGAATCACGAAAACGGGAAATCATTAACCCAAAATCAGAGTTTGCGGCGGGAAAAGGGACTCGACCGGAAGGGAGCATCAGCTGTACTACCACAAAACAACAAAAACAACAATACCAATGGCACAAATTATCTTCGGTATGCATGTGTGTGTGTGTGTGGCACATACTTGCCCTGTGCGTCATTTGTAAGACTTATGAACTGAAAAACGTATGGATAACAGAAAATAGTAAAGAAAAAGCGGCAGCAATAAGGCAAGAGTGGGGTCGGGGTAAGCGGTATGAATGGAAAAAACGAATTTTTTTTGTTTGCTGTTGCAATTGTAAATTTGCTAGCGTGTCAAACAACAATTTCAGTTCGGCCACAAAACACATCCGAACTTATTCTCACACAAACCCATACATCTATAGGCATACCATATGCATGTGTGTGTGTATGTGTGTGTTTTAATGTTTCTAGCGACGTACATAGATAAATATTTTGCTACATTTGTCGGAATCACCCATTACAATAAATAATTCGACGCGCTGCACAAAAACCTATGCACAGTTGAAGTACCTACACGCTTTGGTAACGAGCAAAAACAAAATAATGAGCGGAGACAATAAGAAGGCTATCGTCATTACTGCATAAACCGAAAGAGTGACTAACGTGGTTTTTTTTTTTTGTGTATGTATGAATACACATTTGCGAATGCGTATGAATGTATTGAATGTACCCAGGAGCGTATTGAATAATTACGCTGGTTTACGAATTTTGATTTTTTTGTTTGCACTCAGCAGCCGGCTATCAACTTTCTATCTAGAATCGCTCGCTGACCGCGAAAATCGAGTTAATTTTTTTTCTTTATGGGCAAGTTGTCTAGATATTTGTTGTTTACCATTATTCGTTAAAATAACCAAAGTGATTCCACTTAATCATATATATAATATCTACGAACCAGCTAAATTTTAATTCCTAATACGAACTATAGCAAATGTAGGGTCATGAAATTCCCCATCACTTTTCATCATCATCACATTTCGATAAATTTCAGGTTTTATTATTATTATTATAATTTTTTTGTTAAAAGAATTCACACTTGAACAGGTAAAAAATAAAGGAAAACATAGTTTCTTGTGTCTGTAGTATAGTTTTGCCCTCAACATATGAGCCGTTTTCTTTGAAAGTGGATAAGTCCATTTTCACAAAAAATTAGTTAATGATAAAAATGAAGACCAAACTTCAAAATGTTACTAAATGAATTGTTTAACTAGATTCTCTAATAATTTTCTTCTTTTCTTCATTAAAATGAAATAAGAAAATTATAATTTTTATTTAGTTTTCATTGAATTGCTTAGCATTAACCTGTTTTTCATAGTCTGTAAGAAATTCGACATTTTTAGATTATTAAAAAAAAAATTCTTCGCGCACGGAATTTCACTGATATGGCTAGAAATTATTTCAAGATAATTTTAAGTCATAATATTTAAGGATAGATAAAATATCCATATCCATAACTCCATATTTTGCAAACCATGTTTTCGCTTCAATGATAATTTATAAATATTCGTATTGATTATTTGGAAAAACTAATAAAGGCTAGGAGCCAAGTTCCAATTATACCCTTTCAATATCAAGCAGATACATAATTTATTCCATCTTTCCATGTTTTTAACCTGTAATAGTAACCGCAAGAGCACGGCTACGAGTTTTGGGTTCCGATGTCGTGCGAATGAGTAATATTCGTTCTCTGGAGGAAATTAAAAGATTTGCCAAAGTATCTGGAAATTTCTCACAGGGCTGACTACCTCTATCTCTGTCTCTATTCTTTCCTATCTCTTTCTCTGCTGTTTTTCTTTTTCCCTCCTTGACTATCTACCCTCTTTCCAGAGCTTTAAATACAATGGGCTTTTTAGCCTGAGTGTTTTAGGAGCCACCAAATCTCCTGGTGCTCCTTGGCTCGACCTTTTCAAATCTCAGTTTCAATAGTAACCGCAAAAAGATTATATATATATTAGGCCGGGTCGATTTGTGGGGAGGCAAAAAAATTGCCCATTGCTCTGTAAAAATCATATTCTAGAGATCAAAATAAGAAACTTTGCCGAAGGAACCATACCTCTAAAACGAGTTCTGGGGCATCAGAATTTGGGTCGAACTTTTTAGTTTCTTTTCTATAACTCACTTAAATTAATTTTTTCATTTACATATGTTCTGACTAAATAAATTTCTTAAGAGAAAAAATAGATATTATTATAAATAAATAATAAATATTATTATAAATAAATAAAAATAAAGAAAAAACATAGCCATTTAGCTGATTCTTTCATGTAAAGGCCAAAAATGGTGATATTTTGAAATTGGGGGACATCAGATTTCGTTTTAGAGGTATGGTTCCTTCGGCAAAGTTTCTTATTTTGATCCCTAGAATACGATTTTCACAGAGCAATGAGCGATTTTTAAATCGACCCGCCCTAATATATACAATATATATATATAATTGGCGCGTACATTCTTTTCGGGTGTTTGGCCGAGCTCCTCCTCGCATTCGTGGTGTGCCTCTTGATGTTGTTCCACAAATGGAGGGATCTACAGTTTCAAGCCGACTCCGAACGGCAGATATTTTTTATGAGTAGCTTTTTCATGGCAGAAATACACTCGGAGGTTTGCCATTACCTGCCGAGGGGCGACCGCTATTAGAAAAAACTGTGTTCTTCATTTTGGTGTTTCACCAGATTCGAGAGAACCTCTGTGAACACCGAATGGTAATCACGCACCAACCTATTCGGCTACGGCGGCTGCGAAAAGATTACCCACGCAAATAAACTTCACTATAATTATGGATTTAAAAACCGGTGGCACTAAATGTAGCATTAGTAACAAATATATTTATATATATGTAAGTTAATGCGATATGCGCAGAAATTGGGCTACATAATTTCCCACAACAACCAACACCGAAATTTTGGCGTGAACATCCGACCAAGGCAGTAGCCGGTGCCCCTTTAAGCGCTGGCATTGCGGTACCGCTGCATAAGAATGTCCAACAACAACTCTGGCACAATGAGCGAGTGCAGTGGTACTTTGTAGATTAAATGGTGTAAGATTATTAATTATGATTTAATTTTAAGTTAGCACATTGACGGACAGTAGGAACAAGTGAAAAAATCCAAAATTAGCTTTATATGTTTTTGAAATTTTCAGAATATTAGAAATATAGCTTTACTCTTTTTGTTTAAATAAACTTAATTTTAATTAACTCAGCTCGTTTAATTAGGTCGCGGTTATAACCGTCAGGGCGCCAGCGGACTGCAGACACAAAAATTTCAAAATATAAAGACAGGTTTAACGAATCAAATAAGCGAGTTATTGTGTACAACAAAGTATTTTTGGGAGCTTTACACGAAATGTTAGTTCATAATCAAACAAAAATAAGTAAATGACAAAGAAATTTATTATAATTTTATAATTATTATACATAACTTTCGGTATGCCATTTTTGAAAGCCTGGTCGTGGCAAGGTCACAGTGCAGGTTTGATGTTTCTGCAGCAGTATGATGTTCCCCTTCTTGTTTCCTGCTTATAACATAAGCAAATATATTTTTCGTTGATAATTTTCAGAAGGAGAAATTTTCTCGGGAAAATGATGTTTACCATTGCAGTTGATTTCCTTGGTTAAGATTCGTGCACGTTTAAATTGCACCAAATACCTTCTATCCTGTTTATAATCTATACCAGTTAGAGATCTTATGATTGCTTCCCTGTATTTTATAAACTTCATTTGATAACCCGTGTTTTCTTTAAAGATGTAGTGACAATTCCACACTGATACATCCAATAGATGAAATATTACCTTTTTATGCCCTCTAATTGTTTCTCGTGCACAGGAACAATAGGAAATCAGCTGGTCTGTTGTATCAACACCTGAAATATTCTGATTATGATTCGCTACTTCAACTGGTTTTCTCTTTCCCTGTTGCCGCCGGTTAGCTGTGTTTATCATATCCGAGAGATACATGGGATGTACAATGTCCAATAGCAGCTTACCATTCAAGTCGCAAGAAATTCAGCCTAAAAAATTGTTTCCAAAACTTCTACTTGCTCGCCGGTAAAATCATATTTGTGCCGCTATGGCCGTAGTGTCTAAGAACCGATCATTTCGTTTTGGACGGCTATAGACGCAAGTGATCGTCAACGTGGTAATATTGCCGTCAACCAAAAATTATCCAAAGACTTTTCATTTAGTATGAAATAACTTATATATATAAGTATTTTAAAAGGAAGGTTTTCTATTATATGCATGCATTCACAGCCGTTCAAACCACTTGAAGACACAGTAAAAATGAAAATTTACCTAAAAATTCCTGTACAGTTTATTCTACTTCCTCCAGTTAGTTTTATATTTATTGCTAATTACTATTAAAATGCAGAAAAATTACTTTATTTTGGTGATAGTATTTGTTGTAGTAATTGATTATTTTTTTTTTTTTTTTTTTTTTCAGAAAATAAGTTACCAACTGAACAAAATTTTCGCGCAGAAGAAGGCACAACTAGCAAACGTCAGCTAAGACCAAAAAGCAACGGTGGCCTGCTTATGTTAAATGCCAATAAATTCGGAAACGTGACAAAAATGTACAGCCCCTGCAATCTGAACAAAGAAGAAAATGTGACGAATTTTATTAGAAGGTGTCCAATACTCGCTGAGTTTAGAAATATTTATTTAAAAAAAACACACTTAATTTATTATTCATAAACAAAATGAATTGTAAAATGTAAATTTTTTTTAATTCTGGAAAATAAATATATGTTGCTACTTCTACTACTGCCAACCAACCAACTACCACTACAATAGAGCAACGGAAATGATTCTTATGAAGATTTTCAAGCAATTATGCCCCAAAATCAGTAGAAAAATTGGCATGGGCGATTTCATACAGAACAATTTTTTCGTTAATTCTGTCTGCTAACTCTCCAAGCTCTAACTATTACGGCAAATATTCGAAAGGCAAATGGCAAATAGCAAAGCAAAGAATCAACTCACGGAAAAAAATTTCGGTGGCTGCAGCCGGCTGATGTAAATTTAAAAAACATTTAAAGAAATATTGGAATTTTAAGCCTTCTCCGCTACGTCTCAAGCTTTCGCAATCTCGAGATTTGACCAATACCGAGGCACCCTCGTATTGAGTTTATCAATGTATCGACTTATTTATGCTTGGTTAATTATTTTTAATTAAATTAATTTATAATTTTATGTAGTTTTAAAATTTATTTAAAAATGTAGGTATTCTACTTAATCCACCGCCGAGTGTGGCAGTTTCACTCTATTAACGTTAATTTCTCGTATAAGTAAAACAAGCCGGTAAAGCTATCAAGCATTACAGTGTACTTTGTCTTAAGCGAACACCTAAGGAATGAAAAATGAGTGTGCTTATGGGCGGTGTCCGCTTGTGAGAAGAGTCTAAAAAAAGTGAATAATATGTTAAGTTAGGGTAGTCCGCTCAAGACAAAAAGTTTTTTAAAAGTTCTTAAATATTTGTGGTATGCACTGAAAAAAGTGTTCGCTTATGGGCGGTGTCCGTTATGAGAGAATGCACTGTATTTCGTTGTGAAAAGAAAAAAGTATAAGAATTCCGAGTTTGTTGCTTTGATAAAAGTATAGGAAAGTTTGTTTCAATGATTCTTAAACGCAGGAACACTTCAGTGCTTTCCCTAGCAAATATTGCACATCGAGCACAGGGACATCAAGCCTGGTTAGCTCAGCTTTAAGGAGGCGTCCGCGGCATATGTCCTGCTCTCACAGATGGATTATTGCTGGAAGTAGCCATAAAACCGATATTCATACTTCATACAAATAAACATAAATACATACACACCTAGCACTCATTGTAATGCCTTTCCGGACATTTCGGAAATTTTCGTTAATAGAGCTTCGTTTTGAAGCTTTTCGACTATAAAAACCACCCGAAGCTATACAACTTGAAATATTAATCTGGTGCAGTCGATGCACCAACAACATCAACAAAAAAATACATATGCGCCTGCCGTTGAGTGCTTTGCATTATTTGATTTTCTCTATCCGCCGCTATTTTGTTAAATATTTGCCGAGCACTTCAATGAATTACTTTTTTTCTACAGCTTAAAACTATTTCAATCGCCCTGCCAACACTCACACATGCACACACAGATGTGCAGGACTATCAAAGCAAATCACAGCCCCTGTCTGAAAATCGCCTCCTGATAAGGGTTCAAGGGACGGCTGCCAGAAATCGCCGTTCACCGTTCACCGTTGCCGTCCGCCTTTCCTCGCTGCGCCCTACAGTGTTTGCACATATTCACGTACGAGTGTGTGTGTGAATGCGCGAGTGTATGTGTTATACACCCTGGATATGTACAAAATTCACTTTTGGTACCGTCGAGGGTTAAAGTTGACGGTCTGCTGCTCCTGTTGGAAAGTTGGAAAAGGCAGATGTGCAGCGAATGCCATACGGATTTCATAAAATGTTATTTGTCAAGTTGCATTGCTGGGCTTAGGTGGATAAAACGCGCGCTGTTGTTTTTGTAGTGTCATCAGACTTTGCCACTAATTTCTATAAACGTGCAATATGAAAGGATTTACGATGTTTGACATTGCCAGTCGCCAATTTGTGCAGATGATAGATGAACTCGAAAGTGTGTACGTGGATTTCTAACTTGTTCATGCGCGCGTGTGTGTGTGTGTGTGTGAGTATGGGCACATTACATTATACACTGGCTGCGCACCTCTGTAAATACTATGTCGGTTTACGAGTGTACTTATCTTCGCTGAATCGTGAATTTTATAGCTGTCCATTATCTCGTTCATTTGGTGACGTTCTGAGCACAAATTATATCACAGGCCAGCGCACACACACACAGACACACGTTCAGGCGTAAAAATGTCGTTTGCTGGAAATTCATTATTTTTAGGGCAACATTTAAAATCTGCATATTAAATAATCATAAAGAACGCACATAACCACAGAATGTGCATGAATTGTGTGGCACTGTTGCAAGCCGCACAATACCACAACACCACCCTGCGCGTTGTTGCCCCTCGCCACCATCACCCACCTCATTTTTGCAATATTTCTCTTCTTACGTTCATATATATGGATTTGTTGTTTTTGGTTTCGTTGCTTTGGCATATTTTACGCTTTTTGCGTCATATTATGAATTTGCTGCCAAGTTGTGGTCCCAGTTACAGTTACAGTTACTATTATTGCTGTCGTTGTTTGGCCCGTTTTTGTAGTCGAACTTACGAATTTGTTGTAGTTGTATGTAGTTGTAGCTGCCTTTTTGGCTTTGTTTCCTGGTTTCGGCTTGGCATTCTTTTTGTTTTTAAACAAGAAAAAACAAAGTGATTTTTTATCGTCTTTGGAAAATATTTCACTTTTTATTACCCAATTTACTGGTATCATCGTGCAACACAGCAGCGCAGCGTCGGTAGCGTTATTCTTGTCGGTAGCAACCATGCAACACCAAGAGGCAGTCAAGCAAAAAAATACAATACTAAAATAAAATGTTAGCGAAAAGCGACATGAAAGGGCGAGGAAAGTGGAAAATGAATTGCGAAACGAAAATTCTGTAGTTTAACGTAAAAAATTATTTATGCGATTTCACAGCCGTCGCTCTCTTCGACTATTCTGTTCGTGCAAGTGCCGTCGGCAGCTACAAATGCAGAATGGCTCGGCCTGGGTCAGTACGGCAACACAGTAGCTAAAAAACGAAATAACTGACGCTCGACTGGCTCCGGGCGAGCGTTTCCTGTAGGCCAAAGTTCGCCCACAATTTCAGTCTTCAAGTGATTGGGCCAGCACTTCGCAAAGTGCCACACTTTTGTACCTTCCAAAGGGCTGGTAGATCTTGAAAATGTATTCTGAATAATGAATTTCTTTCAAAAATAATTGTCTATAAAATTTTAATACTTAAAAATGTTGCATTTAACAAAATGTGTGCCACACTGTTGGGCACCAAGCTTGAGCACCTTCTCCGATTGGCGAAACTTCAGAGCTTCGCGTGCGTGTGTCAGCGACCCGTGTTTACAAATAAAATTCTTAGTTTCCCACTTCCGATATTTTGGCCCAATAAATCCGTACACTTCGGCCACATTGCGGCGCGTCAAGAGCAACGGCCGTTCGAGGGATCTGCGTACCATCAGCGTATCTACTGTTCCGCAGCGGCTCATAAAAATAATTATTGCGCCGTCGAGATGTTTTCGTTGCGAAGGTGCTTCAAGTGGAAAGCGAAAATTTACAGTACGTCTGAGCGACTGTGGCCAAGGTGAGTGCGCGAGGTGAAGTTGGGCAGCCCGTTTCGCATATGACCATGACTTTCGGTTTCATTTGTGCTCAACGCTCTACAGGTTTTTCTGCCATAATTTTTCTCCGCATCCTCCTCTGCTTTTCTGCGCTCACTGCTGCTCCATTTCGCCTCAGCGATTAAACAAACACGCTAGATTTGAATAAATTAATGAAGTGCCGCTGAAGTGCTTCATAATTTCTGTCGTGTGCACCACCTCCTTTTTCTACGTATTTTGTTTCGGCATTTTTTCCGATGCGTTGCTGAGCTTTTACTCTTATTTTCTCCGACTCTGTATTTCCAATTTACTCGGCTTCTTTCTTGCTTTGGAAAATATAATTTATGTTTTGGGGCAGGAAGCGTTTTGCGTACTCGTTCGCCGTCGCCACCCACCCCATCGCATCCCATCCCACCCAGTGCGGTGCTGTTTGCGTTCTTCACGTTGTTTCTGTGAGTGTTTGTGGCATCGCTGGCGTATTCGAGTGATTTAGGAAGTGTTTGCTGTTGTTACGCTTGGTTAGTAGATAAAAATCATGTTTCTTCCACACTGGTTTGCCACTCCCGCTCGCCGTGTGTTGTCTTTGCTTGAGCTTCCAAATTTTGTTGTTGTTTTTCGTACCTCGTTTATTCTCGTTGCTATTGTTTTTCGGGTTTCTTGTTGTTTTTGTGATTTTAGTTGTTTGTTATATGGCATTAGGTTGCCGCTTCATATTTGCCGCACGGATTTTCCACTTTAACCACTTTCGGGGAATTTTCAACTTTTAGGATAAAATTATTTTATGAAGATTTATGGCATTTGTCTACAGTGTGGCATTCTAATTGTGCACAGCCTAAGTAGCCGTCTTCCCTTTCGTCTTTTTGTTTGTTATGCTCTTTTTACAGTTTGGGTTGTGTGTGCACTGACACTTTTGTTTACAAAGCGAATTCCGGGGGAAGAGAAAATTTTCAGAAACCTAGATGGGGTTGCATTTAAATTAATAGGAATAATCGCAGTGGATGCCGTTCTGTGTGAATATATCAACATTTTTAAACTTTTTACTGCTACTGCACGATCAAAAAGCAGGTTGCGGGCCCTAGGCATAATTTGTAAGTCTATCTGAAGAATGCGAAGCGACTTTATGAGCTCTGCGACCATACAAAACTGCATCTAAACTAGGGGATAACTGAAACCCTAGGACTCAAATCTACGGTATTCCTGATTTGCTCTTCAGATTAACGATCTGCGCAGTGCGGTTCTGCAACGGCATTTCTTAGTTAGTGCCTTTCCAAAGTGTTCGCCAATGGACAAAAAGACTAAGGTAAAAAAGCCGGAAAACAAATTTCCCAAGGAGGACTCTCTACCTACTCTCACCTACTCTAAGTTAACTGATTTAAGCATCTGAAAATTTCATTTGATCGATGGTGAAATACTGCAATTCGTTATTCGTAAATATGTCGATCTAACAACACAAAAGTTTCGCACATAGGAGACGTGATGGAGGAGACTCCAACTATCCGAGGTATGAAATAAAAAGTCCGAAAAGTGAAGAAGTGTTTGTTAACAGCAATAAAATAAATATTGGTAGACTAATGCTAAGCTTAGCTAGAAAAACTTGAATTACAAATTTTTTTACATTTTTTTTTTTGTCTCATTAACGCTTCTACTTTTTGCTCTTATATGATTGCTTTGTATTGACAGAGTGGGCAATAGGTATGGCTGGGTTCCTATTTCCTTTATGCAGTAAAACATTTTAAGGCTCAATTTATTGTTACTAATTGGATTTGGGATTCTCAAGAGATATTGTAAGTTCGCCTTTCAAGTTTGATACCTTCATTCTTACTCCTTAAAAAAATGTGTACTTTTATAATTCCTATTTACAGCTCTAAATAATTTATAACTAAAAAAACCAGCTAATCGATTCTTGTTAAACTTTGCCTAAGTATGACTAGTGGCCAAAATATCCTCCCTATTTTTATTCTCATGCGAAAAACTTTTTTATGCGTTTTTTAGGAAGTGTAAGATTTATGAAATAAGTAAAACAAAATTCTCGAAAAACGTTTTCTAATGTGTTTCTTACGAAAGTTTTCATATTTTTGCAAAGGAAAAACTTTTTTAAACTTTGTAAATATCCCAAAAATGTTAGACTTAATGAGTAGTGAGCTAAAAACTAAAGACAGAGAATTTAAATACTTTTAATTTGATATCTGATATTTTGATATTTGATTTACTTTAATCGGTTAACGGATTTTTCAGATATTAGAAAGTTTAATGAAGTACCTTTTTTTCTTCAATCCATATATAGCCCTCTTTTGCCTACATCTCGAAAACTACGCGACAAAGAAAAAACGTATGCGGATTTTCGGGATCAGCGATCGGTTTTCCAAAAGTATTAAAAAGCCTGGTTCTTGGGATTTTTTGGCTATAAAGTAGTGTTATTATTATTATTTCGTTGCCTTTTTTCTGTTTGAATTACTAAAAATAAGTCCAAAATTGGAAACCAGAATTTCTGAAGCAATAATTACTCAAGGCTGAAGTTATTTTTCTCTACTTGTTGTTTGAGCTCGACAAGTCATTTCTATAAATTTTGGTTCATTAAATCTCATTCGTTAATAAAAATGCGCCATCACGTCGAAATTTGGTAAGAATTTAAATTTTTGCCTTCAAAAATAAATTTTCAGGCATTTTTGTATCCTTTAACCTTTTGGTTCAGCATCGAACGCCGCTGTTTCAAACAACATAATTTTTGGCAGGTTCCAGCTAAAACATTCCACACGCCAAAGTGAAACAGACACATTTGCAATATGAAAATAGTCCAACGGTGAAAGTGGTTTTAGCGCTCGCTAAATATGAAGCGGAAATCTGATAAAAAAGTTGTCCACTTATTTTTTCCAATTGATTTCGAAAACTTTTTGTCACATATCAAAGCAAAACTGGAGGGAAAATTAATATATACAGGCAACATGAAGCCATTTCGCAGCAAATCCAAAGTGGGCTAATAACCACTTCAAGTCGAATCGTTTAAATTAAAGAAAGAAACACATCCACAGAACTCAGTTGGTGAGGAATGCATCAACAGGCGCAATTTAAGCAGTTATGCCAAAATGCAAAAGTCCAACCCTGCAACGCAGCTCTGGCAAAAAATCCAGAGCAAAAACTGTTTGCGTCACAAGAAGGGAAGATGTAAAACAAAAGTACAGGGAAGGAAAAACAAGAACAGAAATTACAGCACTTCAGAAGTCAAGTGGCCATGTGGTGGAAAAACAATTGCCAGTGGTGCGGAGGGAGCAAAGTAAAGTGTTAGCCGCAACAGCTGCAAGACAGGCTGACGTTCGGGCGCACTGGATGAAGCAAGAGCGATAAGACAGCATCGGCGAAGGTGGTAACGGTGGCAGCGGCTCTGGGGCAAACGTTCCATATACTCGCGCTTCAAATGCTGCAGAGCGCGTTAAATGCAAATAACTGAAGCCTGTGCAGCATTTAAGTGCATCTCGCCGCAGCCGCAATTTGGAAATGTTTCACTACCAGAAGTGGCAAATTAAATTCAAGTAGCAGCAAAGAAGATGATGACGTTGATGTCGACGTACGCTGTTGGCTACTCAAGCACAATGAATTTGTACTTCGTTGTTGTTTTTAAAATTGTTTTTTTTTCTTCGACGGACGGGGTATGGAAAGACGGTGACAAGGTGAAAAGGAAAGTGCAATAATCAGGCAATACACATAAAAAATCAAGCGCTCCACACTCTTACGCGAAGTTGAAACATTTTTGTAGATTTCAGAAAGGAAGCCTGCTTGAGGCGGCCACCCTTTAGTCCAGTGCGATTTTGGCTGAGCTGTTGTGGCAACAGCTTTGCCGCAAATAAAAAATGCAAAACGCTTTGCCACTCAGCTGTTGTAGGTGTTTCGGGCGAAAAAAGTCTTGCCTGGATTCACACAAAGATGACACACCGCATTCCCCACTAACGCCGCTGACACAGCCATAGCCACTTCAGACTTCGCCTTCGACACCTTGCGCAAGCACTTTTTATCCAGTAACCCGACCGCTGTGCATCAGTTCTGGGTGTTCACTGTGTCATTTCCGCTTTCTGCACCCCTCACATGCCGCACGCCGCACTGCTGCATTGCTCTGCTGATTTGCTCCTTTCTAGTGTCTGTGCACCTCGGCCGTCCGTCTACCCGCCTGTCCATCCATCAGCATCACCGCATATACGCTTCTGTGCGTTTGTATTTGTCCAACATTTTCATCATTTTCTGCACCATCATAAATCACCTAGAGTGTTTTTAGTCGCCGTCGTCGTTCACAGCTTCTTCTACGTCTACATCTTCTTTCCCGAATCAGTTGTTTTTGTTATTTCTTGCTCATTTCAGCACGGCCCGCACTCGGGTCATCCTTTTCAAATCACATCGTCTTGCAACTTCACATATTCTCTCTTACCCCTGCGTCCATTCCCTCTGATACTTGACTGGCTACTATCATATTTAGGTGCAAGCAACTCACCAAGATTTTCAGGTATCTTCCTCTCGTCTGTAGCGCACATTCACACGAATCGCCACGCAAACTAAATAACAAACCGACTGACTCAATTGCCGTCGGGTCGTCAGTTGGGATTCTCGCTCGCTATTTCTATTTAACATTTGCTCCGTGTTCATTGTTCTTCTGTATGTGGCTGTGTTGGTGTCTGTCTGTCCGCCTGTGACGTTCTTCCGTCACTGTTACTAATTTGAGCTTAAGTTGTTGTTTGTTTCATTTATTATTAATGGTTTGGATTTTTACCTTGTCATGTTTCGCTGTTTTCTGTTTTCTGCTCTACAATTCCCGCTCCATATGTTTTCTTTGCGAATTTCTATTATTTGCGCAAAAAAGTTGATGTGCCACAGAGAAAATCAACACAAGTGTTTCATTTCACATTTTTATTGTATTATATTTTTCGAATTTCTTCTGCATATATAGATGTTTGTGTGTATGTGCATCCTACGTATGTGTATGTGAGTGCATTTGATTTTTTTGCCTACTCAGAAATGAGTAGTTGCGTATGTGCGTACCTTCAACAGTCTCTGCCGTAGCATCAGGTAGATCTTCCACTTCGTTTTTGTTTCTGTTTTCGCCATTTGGTGAAGGGCACTCACTTTCTCACTTGGTATAGCTGTATTTCGTTGCAGGCTTCAGGCTGTTGCACAGGTAACAGCTGCGATCAATTCAAGTACCTTCGAAAACCAAAGAAATGCTCAGAAATTGCGCTCCCCTTAGAAGGTTAATTAAATTTCGAAGTGTGCGTTGCCAGGTAAAGTAATTTCGAGAGCTGCTTCGACACGTTCTGGTTTCTTTGTCACAGTGAGGAAAATATGTAACTGCTTTCTTCTTTGAAAAACTCACCGTGACCAACATGAAGAGTGGAATGGAAAAGGAAAAAGGAATATTACTGATTTCACCACAGTTGACGAGAATTTTGAAGGGTGATAAAATTGCTATTCAAGCTGAAGCAAGGCGAAGCAAATAATGTGTAATTATTGTAGTAATTAATCTAGTTTTTCACATCCATTGAAGGAAAACACCGCTTTTAAGAAGTCTGCCTTGAGAACAAAATATTGACGCGCGGAAAATATTTGATTTTTTATTCACAGTGTTTCTCTTTATAATTTTGATTCGTCAGCTAAAAATCCATTGAAATTTGCAAACCGGATTGTCAAGTAAAGGCGCGATTGGCCTTCATCACATTTGAGAGTAAATCGATCTGAAATATGGCTAAATTTAAATTTATTTTGTTTTGTCAGCTATATGTAAGTATGTGGGTATGAAGTTATATCAAACGCAATTAAGCAGCCTATTTGTGCGTTTTTAGTGTTGGTTATGAAAGCAATTCCTCCATTTTTCGAGGAGTTTCGCAACTTGAAAGGCGCGCAAAAAATAGCCAGTATACAAAAATATGGTATAAGTACAGTTATATACATAAATAAGAATAGGTATGTTTCTTCGAAATTTTGTTCTGCTATTAAAAAGCACTTGCGCGAATACAGGCAATTGAAATTTGAAAAACAAAACAAATTGAAAAAAAAATTCGAAGAAACCAATAAAACCAATAAAACATTAAATTTCATTTGTATGAATTTACATAAACATATGCAACATGAAAATTTTTTTCCTAAATATAAGCAAAATCGGATAACAAATTTAGTATTTTCAAAAATCTCTACGTCCGCGCCACCCAGCGGATATTGGGTGGGCTTTGCCTTTAACACCTTGTTTTTTTAATATTGTTACAAAACCGGTTCAACACGCTTAATATTTCTACAGCCAAACTTTCATTCCACAACAAAATTTAATGCAACAACCAAATCAAATATTTTTGATAAAGCTTAATTCACATTTTATTTTGAACGAGTGCCAATATTGACACGAAATTCGGCACAAATGTCAACGATAGTATTGCCAGTTTAAAACAAATATTATGCTAAGAGATAAGTCCGCAATATTAAATTTAAAACTTTATCCTATTTTATTATCAAAGTACTAGAAAATCCGGCGATTCTTCACTGCGACTTAATCAAATTTGAGATAGCAGACTTCTCTTCATCTTCTATATTTTGAATTTGAGCCAAATCGGGTCTTAAATGCGATTTTTAGAGATATCGCGACCACAGAATTACCTATCGGAAAAATCGGCAATTTTCTTCTAACTGGCTTGAAGACAAACCAACTTAATCGGCTGACTAGGTTCCAGCACACAAACGCATACATACACAATTTTTATGCTAGTTTATATATTTTTATAAGATTTTGTTCGCTTATTTTTTGCACACCTTAAACGCTGATATAAAAGCTTCGTAATGCAGATTTCTTGTACCCGAATCTACACCTTTGCCTTCGGCATTGTTTTCTTCAGCCCTAATTAATTCAAAGCCACCATTCCATCACCCGTCAATTTCATGTAAGTTATTTATACCCAAAGGTTTTTGGGTCAGAGAGACCGACTATTTTAATTTAATTGGGCTCGTGTTTGAAAAAATTCTTGAAACAGTTTTAACCGCATTTGTTTCAAGAGTCATTCAAATATTTGATTCTTAAAGTGCATATATTTTATTTCAAAGTGTTTGGGAGAATCTATAAGATTTTCTTTTCATTTTTTGAGCAAGATTTAGACATTTGAGATAATTAATTTTTAAAACACAGATCTTATTTTGATCTATGGATGCATGGAGTTGTAAAGTTTGGTGGCAAACCAGGTGCTTATCAGGAATGAGCGATCGGATCGGGTTGTAGTACTCGTAGAAGTGTTTTGAAGTCTAAAATTATTTGGAAATAATTTTTCAACCCGATTCTGAAATTTCGTTCTGAGCACACTTGGCTTTCCATTTTTTTCTTCAAGGTCTTTCAAAAGATGCACCTAAATATTGTTGTATTGTAAAATCCGCCAAACAATCGATTCATGAATGCCTAGTTGATGAGAATTTTGAGATTTCGAGGTTGAAAGTTGCTCAGCAACACTATGCGCTACACCAGCAATATTCTATCAGTCACTTTTCTATCCTCCACAGAACCAGTTTCATCAAATTTTTTGACCAACCTTTGAATTGTTGACTTATTCGAATGATTTTTCCCCCAAAAAAATCACGAGTTTTGCGATAAGTTGTTTTTAAAGGTCGATCATCTTTATAACAATTTTCAATATTTTAACACGTTGTACTTCTTGCCAATTTGTCCATCTTTCTACTTGAAAAGTGTCAAATATGTCAGAAAAAAGGCACCGCCTAAGAATTATTCCCTACTGACAGCTCGGTGCCCCTTTTTAAAGACCCTTTAATTACTTATTTTAGTTAGTATTCTGCCGATCACTTTTTCTTTGTCAATTTTAATTCCTGATACGAGGAAACTTAAGAATATAGAATTCACGACTCCGTCATCTTCGCTCGCAGCTTTTCATCAATTAGTTTTTCGCAAATATTCTGTGTTTTGTTGTGTTTTGTTTGTTGTATTCTTGTTTTCCATATAGTAAGCAAAAATTACAAAAAAGAGAACAACATCAAGCCGCACATCTAACAGAAGGGTGCGTGCCAATTAGAAGTAAAAACTATTCAGTCATCAAAAGAGTTAAGACTTTGATGTAGCAGTCAGCAATTCATTGGCGCAAAGTATTCGCTTCCACTATTTGCAAAACATTTATATTGTCGAATATTTCTGATCTCCGTACAAGCGCATTTTCCAAATTAAAGCCGCATAACCAAATTCACTTAAATGAGTAAAGCGCTGAAATTATTTTCATATTTCCTTTTATCAATTTCTAATACATTTAATTTTATATTAGAAATCCAACATTCGCCTATATTTTATTCCAATGCCAGTTATTCCAATACTCAACTTAAATGGCTCAAAAACTCCTCCTTCTGTTCTAATTGACACAGTAAAAATAAAGCAATGGCGAGGCCTGGTATTTCAACTAAAAATCCGCCTGAAGTTTTCAATAGAGCTACCGAGATTGCACTGTAAAATATTGTAGTTAAAACTCTTTGAATCTACAGAAATATATAAGTAAAAATTGCAAGTCCGACTCCGTCGAGTTGTGAAGAAAAAACCAACGAAAACTTTGGAGCGCAAAACCGAGACAAATAATTTTCGACGAAAAATTAAAAGCCTTTTGCAGCCGTTTTCCTTTCTTTTTTTGCTTTGAAACTTAAAGAGTGATTTTTCTTGTCGTCAATAAAAAAAATATATATCATTTTTACTGATAATTGTTAACGCATTGGTCACGCTTTTTTATAATATACTAAAGTTGGTAAAGTGCGTCGCAAAATATTTGTAAATAGAGAAATGAACTTGTCGCAAAACGGTGAGCTATAATTGAATACAAAAATCATATAAAACGAAGCTAACCTGTGTTTGTTACAAGTTTAACCGAGGTTTTTTTTTAATATTTTGTAAATTATTCTTCGAGTAGATGAAAACGTTCCGCAGATTCCCATCCGATGAATTTGGAACTGCTGAGGTGGACGAGTCCCTATCTGGCTAAACCGAGTTGGAAGTAAACCCAACTGACGACCTGGATAACGAGGCTATGTTCGTCGTGACTATTTAAACAAATTCATAAAATTTGCGATGCTACATTGGTCATGAAAGAACACAGAGAACCTAACTCATTAGAGCATTCGTCGGAAACACTGCGGTGACGAGAAGCAGTTAATTCGATACCCATGAATGTTTTAAAATATAAGTGTAATTTTACTGTCTCGGATAAGAGTAATGCACATCATCCAGTTTGCTTGAATTTCTTTATGGAATGCCTGCGCATTTCGAAGCGCCGCATTTATTCTAAAAATACTGGTAATAATATTGGTAATCTTAATAACATCAGTAATATTAACAACAGGGCTAACTCCCAAAATAGGGATAGAAAATTAAGCAAATTTCATTAGGCGTAGAAAAGTGTTAACTTTTTGTTGTTTTTTTTAGCTCTGCAGTTTACATTTTGCCCAATTCGAAAACTTGCCTCTAATTACCCGTAATACGATTTATTACCCGCTTTTAAGCTCAATTGTTTTCGCTTCATTCTAAGTTGAAGATGTATATCCATTAAAAAATGCAAAGAAAAAAGATAAAACTACCGACAGCTTTCATTCCACACAGAAGAAGACAAACCTCCAAGTTATTACAGAAAAAGCTTCCCATAACTAAAAATCCCATTCCCAATTTATAGAAAAAATTACTTTCATACTACTTAAACATGAAATCACATATCGCGTATGAATATTGTAAAATTATGTTCTCATCCACTAAAGCCCTATGACTAATCCAGGTATTAAGAGCCTGAAAGCATTTAAGCTTCAAGAAAAGGTACGAGTTTTACATCGACAAATCGATCACACAAGACTAGATAATCGCTTCTGTGGGGATAAGAAGCCAATGAAGGAAACATTCTATACTTCAAAAAGCACTTTTCCACATGTCACAGCTTATTTCATTTGTGATATGCCTTTTATGAACTTATATCCAGAATTAAAAGCTCAATAAATACTTTAAAATCTATACAAATCCAGTGCGCAAAGTAAAATCGGTTTCACACAAAACAGAGTTAATTTATAGCCTGAACACTGGGTTTGCGCACAAAATTTATTACGTTACCTTTCCGACATTTCAAACAACCCAGCACAATTTTTTCGGACCTTTGTGGAAACCGAAGCATAGAGTGATTTGAAAAGTTTTTTAAGTGTAGTGAGTTACGAAGAGTCCAAGGCAGAAGTATTCTGAATGCGAAGGCATTACAAAAGTTGCAATAAAGAGAGAGTGAAAAAGTGTATTTCTTAAAAGTAGAATATCCACTCTTCCTTTTACCTCAAATGTGAACTCTGTAGTCAACTTATAGAAATATGTTTCAAACAGTGTAGTAACTGGTTCTAAAACTTTGAAGCTTTTTAACATAAACTTAAATTCATCATCTTTAGAATAGTGAAGAATAGTTTTCTCCCAGAATTGGAGAGCATTTGAATGTGTCTGGAAACCAAATGCAAACCCTCGCTACCGCTAATTGGGTAAATATTTCTTTCTCTCAAAAACAAAACAAAAAAAAAGTACAACCAACAAGTCATGGAATTCATTACTGATTGCAAGTTTGTAGAAATTCAAAATCCAATTTTCGCACAAGCGATCCTTTCATTGCGAGCATTTGTGAGAACGGAAAATCGCTTATCGAATGTAATACGCTGCCCTGCAGCAGTTTTGAACAACAATTTGGTAGATTTAATTTTCATTAATACCAGCAACTTTTCTGAACCTTTTGTTTCGAATCACGATGATCTGTTTTTGCCAATTTTGCACACTCGCCTGCGTACTCCGAATTCAATTGCGATAATCACGCATTGTTCGCGCAGACAGCAGGTGCGAGGGGACGTTGGAGCAATTCCGTTGCCACGGCAAATGAGCGCATTTCAAACTTTTAATTCGACCACCCCTCCCCACCCCAAGCGGTGTGCACCGTGCCCGCCGTCGTGTTAGTGGGTGTATCCTATTGCTGCGCGCTTCCGAAAATAATTGCAGCGCAGTACCGTGTCGTGCCACATTTGAATGGCTTTGGTGTGTTGCACAGAGAAGCGCTGGCGGCGTTTGTTCAACATTCAGCAAACGAAATTCGAGGATAATACAAGGATATAATTAAAATTGTCAGTTTAGTTGAAGTTTGTTAATGGGTGTATTTATGTTTGGTGGTGCTTTGTTATATTTGTTTTCGTTTTCGTTTGTATGCGTGTGTTTTTGGTTTATTTTATATTCTTGTTTTTTGTTTTTGCTTCAAAAGATATGTGAATATCAATATCGACCTACATTTCTTTATTTCGCTGCCTGCTGCCAGGATCCTCTGAGTAAAGACGTCACTGCTTTGCACGCCACCTTCCCTCGAGTTAAGTTGCTTTTCGTTACTTCTTTGCTTGAATTCGTTTCGCTTAAATTCGTTAATAACTCACTTTTTCATAGTTACACTAGATAAATATTGAAATCTCTTGCTTTCAAACAATTCTCAATTCACGAGCATTCATTTTCTGGCCAATATTTTTCATTCACTTCTCCTTTGATGAATTTGTCATGTTTTGCTTTCGGATAAATTTTTCGTGTTCTTTGACCGAACTGCCAGATACACACGCAGCTGCCACACGAATTTCGGCGTGTGACGTAGCCGCTGCTGTAGCGTTTTATGGCGGTTTCACACTCTCTTGCCACACAATTCGACAAACAAATATTTCCACAAATTTCTTTAACTTTTCATAATTGGCCAGAAAAACACAAATTGGAATATTTTGCAAGGATTGACTGCACCAAAATCACTGTCATCTGCGGGCAAGCAAAGAAGCAGTTGTGTCTGCCACACAATTAACATGCCACAGCGATTTGTAGTATTCTTCGTTAGTTGCACATATCACTGTTTTCGTGTCGGCACTAATCGCATTTGTTGCACGCTGTGTTTAAGTGCCATAACTTGACTGCAACTGCCGCACCTGTTCACATGCAACTCAGCAGATCTGAGATTTATTTCTGTTTTCTGAATTATTGAATAAATTGTGTTTGTATTTGAGAAAAAACGCGCGACAAGCAGCGGCGCGACCACCGTTTACAAGACGCGTCCAATCGTACCGACGAATAACACAAAACTGAATCGGCGCTGAACTGAGTTGTTCAGTTGCTTGAATATGGCAACAGCAGCAGCAGCAGCGGCAGTGGCAGTGACAGCGCCAGCAATACGGAGCGAATATGCTTGTACAACATCTGTTTGAGGCCAGTCAAGAGAAGCAGCTCAGCAGCATCGTAATAGCGGCCGTTCCGGCGACAACGCCGTCGTGCTGTTGCCATTCCAATTGGCTGCATATGAGTGCTCACGCCGCTCCAGTGCTCTCTGCTCACCGCCAGCTACAAGATACTTTGTTGCCTGTATCTGTCGTATGTTGGGCGATAAGAGCGCTCAGCTGATCCGCCCGCACTGCCGTCGTTGTCATCCATGAACTTCCGCCTTTCGCTTCCGTCGTTTCCGATTACATTACTTTTCGCTACTTTTTCTTTTACTCTCGTCTAAATTTATTTGTTTTTGTTAAGGGCGCACTCAACGCGTACTTTTATCTGACTCTCGCGCTCTCTGCTCTGCATTATATGGTCTTGATTATTGACTAACATATGTTTATGTACAAAGAATTGAACGATTCTGCTTCGTCGCGCATCCGACAGATACAAATTTCAACGCGTTTTGCTAACACTCGACTCACTCGCTGGATAGGAATTTAACGATTTGTTTGTGTTTACTTCTACGCATGTACTGGCGCGCCAGTTTGGCCCCACTCCTCGGCAATGCACTTTTCACTCCCTTTTAGGCGATTAACTGTCAGTGAGTGGACAAGAGTGAATTTTTGGTCGATTAACTTACTGGCTTAAAAGCGAGTAACGCAAATTGTTTAGGAATAGGTTCAAATGTGCATACTTCCATTTTTTTTTAATTCCAATAAACTACATTTCTAGGTATGCCCCAAACCACTACTCGATGCTAAGTTCATGAATTCGGATTTCAAAGTTAATAGCCCTTTATCAAATCAGAAGTCTTCTGAGCTCTGTTGTCCTTTCCTTTTGGCATAAAAATAAATATTTTGTTTGATAACAATCGAATCAGCTCACTCTCTCTCACTCTCTCTTCTCTCTCCCTTTCTGCCTTTCTCTCTTACTCTCTTCCACTTATTTCGCGTGCGTGCTCTTTCAACTATACAAAATAACTTCAATGCGTATAACACAATTATTGTGCTCATGTACGACGTATAACAGTTATGCTCAAGATAAAATACATTTTTCACATCAATGTTTTGCATGCGATTTTTTCTGCCCAAAAGGTTTCAAACAGCATGGAGGAATATTTCAACCAAAGGATATTGTCCTATATATTTTGTAAGGCCCTATGCTCCAATGGGAGACAAAGGAGACGAGGATGATGATGATACATCGTAAAAATTAGTTTGTAGTCAAACATTTTTTCAAGACACTCGTAAATCTAACAGGAATTTGAGGACGTGCCTCTTAACTGTGCTGTAATAGATAACAGTAGAAAGTAAGAGTTTTATACCAGTTTCAAGAATAGAACAAACGAAGTGCAGAGAACAGAGCAAGAGAGTTCAGCGCTATACATTTCTCCACCAGTCAGACGAGTTTTTGTTAGCTCTGCAGGGTTCAGTTCCTTACTGTTTTCATCCGTTTGCTTGTTCACTTAATCTAGAACCCCACTGTTTTATAGGATGTTTACATAAGTTTCTACGTACATTACTAGACATACATATGTATGAACATAAAACATATACATGGTTGGCTGTGTATTCGTGAGAAACTGTTTCACCTGTTGGTCGCATTGATGTTCTGGGATGGCATTCAACTGAAGTATTCGGAACAGAAATGGGAGATTATTTCTGCAATGAAAGCGGTAAAGTTTGGATTACTCGGTACGTAGATTGCTTGAAGACATACGAATCTCCATGAAAGGGAAACTAATAAAATATTTCATCAGTACAATCCTTTGCGCGCCTAAAACCTTAACTTCCCATTAATCTTATTCTTTCCATTCTTTAAAAACGTTTATTGAAGTTGCTGGTCCGTTGAATTTATCTACACAAGGAGAAAAATTGCTTTAAATAGATCCTTTGTATTTTTCCGCCAATATTTTTTAGAGATGGCTACATGAAAAATTAAAATTACAAATTGTAAAATGTTTTATTTATTATATGTATATTAAAAACAATTAGTTGGTTATTTGTGACTTAAATGTGGGCGAATTAATTACAAACAAACACTTAAGTTGCTCTTTCTCCATTTAAGAAGGTGTGAACCATTCTAAATAATTCACTACCTTACCAATCTGCCTACGTTACCGATACCCATTCCATCCAAAAACTGCTAAATATGAAATTCTAAGCAAGTCGGATTAGGCTTAGAATAGATAAGAAGGCGTATTTTTCTAAAATCATTTAATGTAAAAAGATAAGTTACGGTTTTTTTCAAACCACATTGCAGTGAGTGCGATAGACGATGCGATGCCCATCTGCACACCACAAATAGGAGCAAAACACTAATAAAGGGAGTACGCGCAGACTGGCAGACCAGAGGCATACCAGACGATAGTGGCTACCATAGTTATACCTACGGCTCAAATATGAACAATGGCACTGGATCGGGAGTGCACTCGTAATAATTATCCTTAAATTGCTTCTTTAGACTCCCAGGCCAGTGTAGCGTCTTCCAAGCTGAGATTTACGCTATAGACCAAGCAGCAAAAACGATAAGACTAATGAACACTAGACAGGGCTAGTTTACTGGGGCAATAGGCCGACCGGTTATAAACTATGCTGCGCCTGTCTGATCGCCTGGTACCAGTGATTCGCAGTGGATGAACACCGTCATGACGAGGCCCATATGCTACCTGTAAAGGTGCATAATAAACTGCTCAGCAAGCAGTTCCTGCTAGGGTGTTACGGCAGGTCTCGCCCATGCAGACACCTGCTTGAGCCTGAGTCACCTCCCTGGCATGTCAGGAGGCATTTCCCTAATTACGCGGAAGCGATCCAGGACAAAACAGGATCGGACAGTGTACAGACAGGCAATCAACGGCATTCATCGGGCGGCTCTTACCACCTTCTTAAGCTCCCGAGTCCAACCACCACCCATCGCAGACGAAGAGCTCCAACTTCCCCGAGAGTCCCGCGTAACCTTGGAAAAACTATCTTCTGGATACTGTAGCAGGTTAAACTCCTACTTATTCAGAATCGATCCCGATATACCAAACACATGTCTGGCATGTGAAGGCACCCCGTACGACACTAACCATCTTTTTACATGCCCCATCAAACCCAGTCATTTAA
Source organism: Anastrepha ludens (assembly GCF_028408465.1). Taxonomy (NCBI): domain Eukaryota; kingdom Metazoa; phylum Arthropoda; class Insecta; order Diptera; family Tephritidae; genus Anastrepha; species Anastrepha ludens. The sequence goes on along the minus strand of NC_071499.1, from coordinate 1,270,847 downwards.
CACCCCTCTCCCTCTGGATCCAACCAGTCGAAACAGCAAGTTTCTTGGGCCAACCATTAGATAAGGTAGACGATGACGACCGGAGATTACACTACACTGAACACACAAAAACAACAACATAAGATTAATGAACTTACTTCTGGCAAACCTTACCATTTTTGTTGATAGTCAAACAGCGATCAAGGCACAGGCCTCAGCGCGCATCAATTCAAGATGTGGAGGAGAAGGTCTCTCTTATTTAACCACACAACACCACACTTTGTTGGGTCCGCGGTCCCTCTGGAGTGGAGGGAAATGAAAGAGCGGATGAGTGTGCAAGAAAAGGCTCAGGGATTGACCTTCAGCGTTTGGTAGAAGGCATAAGCATACCTCTAAGCGAGCTGTGTACTGCGATTGACTTGAGCGTAATCGCTCAAAGAAGGTGGTCTCTGACTACTAACTGCAGGGACTCCAAAGCACTCTGTCCAAAACTGAATCTTAAAAGGACACAATGTCCGCTTGGATTAAACAGATAATTATCAGTGTCCTCAGAGGTATTATAACGGCTCACTGCGATATAGGCGCCCTAGCCAGTAGAATGGATGTACCTCACAATGACTTGCGCAGGAACTATGAAAATGAAGAAGAAATTAAGTCGGTACAACACCTCCTCTACACTTCAAAGAATCCAAGGCCAATATCTTGGCGTTATTGAAGACCTGGAAATTTGCAAAACGTGTCACTGGAGGAACTAGTTATACATATATATATAATTGGCGCGAGCTCCCTTTTTTGGTGTTTGGCCGAACTCCGCCTCCTATTTGTGGCGTGCGTTTTGATGTTCTTCCTCAAATGGAGGGGACCTACAGTTTTAAGCCGACTCCGAACGGCAGATATTTTTATGAGGAGCTTTTTCATGGCAGAAATACACTCGGAGGTTTGCCATTGCCTGCCGAGGGCGACCACTATTAGAAAAAACTTGTTTCTTCATTTTGGTCTTTCACGGAGATTCGAACCTAAGTTTTTTCTCTGAAATATGAATGAAAGTCACGCACCAATTCATTCGGCTACGGCGGCCGCGGAGGGACTAGTTACCTTCTTAAAAAGATTTATGTAAGTGTAGTAGTAAGTAGTAACCCTACTACTGAGAAAATTGGAAAAGGTATTTATTGTGTTCTTTTAAAAAATACTCAAGAAAGTTGCTTTTCCAGAAACCTCTAAACCTCCTCCGATCGGCTTAGAATTTCACATTTAGTATTTTCCTGTTTTTAACATTCCTTCATTTCTGGAGGTTATCACACAAAAATTAAGAATTTTTCCCCCCATACAAATTATGGTCTCACTTATATACCTAATCAAGGAACTTAAAAAATTATACTATCCACTTATAAAACAGTTCATACATTCTTTTCTAGTTTCTAGGCCGAACTCTACCCCTAATTTGTGGTGCACACCTTTTCGTGCTGGCTTTCAAATGTCAGTTTCATTCCACCTCCAAACGGCAGATGCTTTTTCTGTAAAATTCTTAAATTAGTCATGGATTGGCGATGGATGGATGGATTAAAAAAAACTTGGCCCATCATTTGCTGTTTTATGCCCCCAGACCGGCCAACAGCGGCTGCAGCAAAGTTGGCCAATAAATTTGCTGAAAATTAATTTTTGCCAAACATTTTTCAATACTTCTGCACAATTTAAGAACTTTTATCCTCTAACTTCTTTGAAACTATGAAACTAACTCAGCTAAATTTCATTTAAAAATATTTAACAAACAAAAAAAATCAAACAGAATGAAATAAAGGCCAACGCTCAACAAAATGTTTCAACACTTATAAAGAAATGCACAAACAAATACAACTCATTCACAGCTCCCCTAACCCTGATATGATAATAAAGTTCACAGAAATGCTTAATAAAGATCCCAGCCACTTAATTGAAATATGAAGGCAATAAAAAACGCAGTCAGGCTGTTCATAGGATCACACTCGCTGCGTTGACAGCTAGAATCGAAAATCCTGCGGCGACCATCCCGTACTTGGTTTGCAGCTCAATATTTTTGACGATCCATCACAGCGTGACACAACCACAAGCGGCGCGAGGGACAACAGAAAAGTGTCAAGAGACGAAAAAAATTAATATTCGAAATTAATTCATGCAAGGGGAAATAGATATACCCGGCCATCCATAATAAGCTGAGTGCGCACGAAAAGTTCACTATGTAATTCACACCCCGTCGACGAGTGAGGAGAGATAAAGGAAGCAGAAAAGCGCAATAATGTGTGCATGAAGCAAGAAATGATGAGATCAACGGTCAAGCGTTGGATAAGTGAGAAGATCCGAAAATTTAGAAGCAACGCATTATATGCCCCAGCAGCAGAAACCGTTGCTCACACTTTACTACAGATGTTGGCAGTTCGGTGCGGCCATGATGACCACGAAGTGAAAGCAAAAAGACAGCCAATCCAACAATCCAGCAATCCATAAGCCAGTATTGGCCTCAAGTTCCAGGGCAAGCCGTGCGCTTATTTGCGCTCACCGCTGTGTAAGATGTAATTAACAACTCGCATCTCGTAGGTATCAAATTACCTTGTGAAAAACAAACACAACTGCGCTGTTCATTGAGCTGGCTTAATATTCTTTATCCATTTTATTTATTTATTAATGTAATCGCCTTTTTTCAATTTACGCTGCGTTACTGTTGGTTGGTTTCTACGCCGATATCCCTAAGATAAATGAGCCAAATTAATAAGACATGCATAGGCACTTATGTAAATGCTGCTGAGCAGCGGCATTTGCGCATGCGCGTACCCATGTGACTCAGTTGAGTGTTCAAGTCGACGCACAGAGGTCTTACCTCGCAAGCGCAGAGCCGTCCCTCAGAGACAATGGAATGAATAACTTTATTAGGTCTACGCACTTTCGAAGTGCCTGCATTTCAGCAGGGGTTTGGCGTCTGTGGCTGCGTCTACGCTTATGACCGACATAGCTCCAATGTTCACTTTAGGTTTTGTTGCTTTTTGTTGGTTTGTTTGTTAGTTGCCTTCGCTACACTTTCAATATTTTGGCATCAACGGCATTAAAATATTATTGGCCCTTTACTTTGAGTAAATATTATTCTATTTACGAGGGAGTTTAGGTAGTTGTGTAATAAAATAATTCCGAATTTAAATAAAAGAAATAGTAGTCCTAATCGATCACTACAAATACCACATGGGCAGGTGGATGGGAACAACAGAAATTTGCATGCAGATGTCTACACTAATTGCTTCACTTTCGGCTAATCTGGCAGCTATGGAAGTGGTAAGACCGTATTAATTGCTCGTTATTTTGCATACACTGAGGATTAGAAGCGAAAGCATATAAGCTCGAAGAGCCTCCTCATCCCTCATGTTGGCCATTGCATAGAGGACCAGTAGCGCACATCGAGAAGCGCTCGGTGCCAGGGCATTAGCAAATATTATTATCGGTTTACACATAATTTATGCCAACTCAATGAGAATACGAATATTGAAATCCTCGGTAAGGACTTCGATGAGCCAGTATGTGGGCACAACCGAGTGGCCAGGACGAGGGCTGTGGTTGCATTCTGCTGATATGACTTAAACCTATTCGAGCACAAAAATACCAATTATGATACTGCATGTTTGTGCGAAATCCAGGCAACAACAACAACAATAATATCAAGCAGCAATAAAAGCAGTAAAAGCAGTAAAACGGCAGCTACAGCATTACAACTGAACAATAAAAAAGGAATGCAAAGCAAAATTGTGTAGGGCAAAAACAACAACAAGAAAAAAACAATATTGTAGGAATTAAGAAAACAAAAACCGAGAACGTAGGAAAGGCGGCGAGCAGCACCACCAACACCACCACATTCACCGATGGTTGGGGGTTGGAGGGAAACAAAAGCAATAAGAAGTTTACATTTCAAAAATTACCAGAGATAAATTGAGCAGAATTGAAAAATCATTGACTTGCAGGGATGGATAGATCGGGCGTAGGCAATACCGTTAGTCTTACAAGTGCGTATGTATGAAGCCAAACATGTGAGCACCGAGCACAATTCGAATGATGAATAGGTCAGTGGCATGTGTGCATGTGTGTGTGTATACACATACATATATCTGTATATGCACACACACATTTTCGAGTACAATCGAATGCTGATATGGAAGAAGCTATGACTCAAATATACGGACGGGTGAGCGGATGTTTATTACCCCGCGCGGGGCGGTTGTGCGTGCGACTGCATTTGTGGCTGGAATTTGCATCAAAATGAATATGACTAACGGTAAGACAATTTATGCTTGAAACTCTTAGCAAATATTCGTTCAATTCAAGTTTTTCTAAATTTTTGAGCAGTAAACTTTGGTTTTAATGAAATGAAATGCCTCTTTTGCAAAAAGCACATAAACTGGCAGCAACACGCAGATATTACTTAATGCGAATTTCACATCAATGAAAAATGTTACTCTCGTCTTTTATGGAACTCTTCCGGCTGCCACAGCGCGTCTGCCGCACACTCTTCCTCACAGGCAGATGCTACTAGTCCAAACACATCAACATGTCCTGTGGACGTGGGCGAGCACTAGACACTATTTGTGCACACGAGCACACACATACACACATAGAATTGAGATGCAATTGAGGTGCGGGTGTTGGACTACTCACTTTCACGGACGCTGGAGTTGATATTGCATTTGCTCCTTTCCGGCTGCACTTCGATGCCGGCACAAGTGGAAACATTCGAATTTTATTGCTCATTCGTGGGATTATTGTAATGAATTACGCCTTTTCGTCTTTTCGGCTACAGTTCCCCCAATGCTCAGCAGTCCAGTCTAGTGGCAATGTCTGCTGATCTGTCTCGTAGCTTTCATGCTGAACGTTTGCATTGTTCGGAGGCAACGAACGCAAAAAGTAGCATCGACAGGGCAAAAAACTTGGTGCGAAAGCAAAGGCAAAGCGCAGGATATGTACGACATTCGCCATTTAATCCTCGGTTTAGTCCGAGAAATGCATTTGCAGGCAGTTACATACGTCTCGGCGCAGCTTAAAGATATCAGGGTCGATGGATGGTGGCTGTGGTGGGATGATCTGCAAGCGTGTGAGCCTACGAGGAGATTATAGTATAGGCACGTCGTAGCTCAACAGCAGGCGCATACATTTGACTAAAGCAGCTGAAGCATACCAATCGTCAGCTAGACACACTGAGGCTTCTATTGGAGGAAGCGAAATGAATCGCAATGATAGCAGATTACAAAGATAGGTTGAAATGCTCGTATGCCATTTCTGTGGTGAATTACACATTACACGTTTTATAATACGTAAAAACAAAAACAAGAAAGATGAGTGCAAATGCAAAAATACACTTGGAACGATGTGTGAATTTACTTAGAAATTTATGTATGCATTTATTTAACTCCCCACTTTCCGAGACAAACTGGATCGATTTTTGATTTTTGCTTTGCTAATAAAATTTCTTAATATATTTTCTAGATGCGTATGCGTTGTTCTTACGCCGCGGCATAAACTCTTCTTCACTTTCATACTCGTCAATCCGTTGTTCATCTTGAGTAGCAATACAGTCGCAAATACTCGTTTAATGTCCCCACGGAAGTGCAAAAAAATAATATCTATGGTACTAACGGATGGACCAGCCTTCTATGGTAACCTTTATTCGGGCGTCCTCCAGTACAACTTTCTCTACTTTTTCACATTTTCTTTTGAAGCGGCAGTAACCCGACCGCCTGAGTGAGAGTCATCTTAACTGTTTACTCCCCACGCTCTTTGAAATTCACATGAACACTTTCGAATTGCAGATAATGAAGGCGCGAAATCGTTCTCTCTTTCTTTGTTTCCTTTGACCTTGTTTTGCATGGAATTTAATCACTGTGAGGGGATCGATTTTCTGCAACATTGTGGGATCAGTCATTACAATTTTATTGCCCCGAGAATTTCTATGTAAATAATCATAAATCATAATATGGAAAATTATAAGTTACCCACCCCTCCAGTAAACTACCCCGAGTCCATATAAAATGCTACTTGTGTAACCATAGTCCTCGTTAGACTATAACGTCTTTGGTTTGGATTTAAAAATAAATTTTTAAAATTTTGTCACTTGTGGGGGGGGCACTGGAAAAAGTGAGGAAAATGTTTTTTTAACAACAAGACTGAAATAGTCATCACCATTCGCTGCACAAATCAGAGCGGCAGTTCTTCAACCACTGTCTCTACAAAACTCCATCGTTACTACGCGTGTGCCCAACTAGAAGGTATACCCAGGGCTGATATCAATAAAGTTATTAAATTTGAGAAGAAGCTCAGAATTGGGCAGGACGACAAAGTAAATCGGACTACACCTGAATTTGAAAGGAAACTCCAAGAGTGTACCCTACACTGGTATACAGACGGCTCGAAGACATGGGCAGGCATAAGAGCTTGAATATATGGATCCAAAACCAAACGTTCAGTGCCAAAAGATAGTTCTCCAAGCATCTTCCAAGCGGAGGTGTATGCCATATAAATATGAGTACAAATCATTTTAAAGAGGAGTCTCCGGAATAAACGAATTGTGCACTCAAGGCACTGTCATCCAGTGAGACTAAGACCTCACTGGACCTTGAGTGTATCAAGAAACTGAATTTGTTAGGAGCGCACAAACGCATCAGGCTAATATTGGTCCCAGGACTCAGGGGTATAACTGGAAAGGAAGTAGCGGATGCATTGGCTAGAGAAGATGTGACATTGTTGCTAAGAGGTACCGAGCCCTTTATTGTTATGGGCCAACACACCATCAAGGGGAAGCTTAGGAGTGAGGAGCTAGAGCTGGCTCTTGCCGTTTCTGCTACCAATACTCCGAAGACTCCAATACACTTTCTCTTTCCTTCTCGGCAAATTGTAGCCAGAAGAGAGGCATAGGTTCCGCCCTCTGGATATAGCGCTCTCCTTGAGTATTTTTCTCTTTTTGAGTATTTATCGTTTGATATCGTTAGTTATGAAGGTTACCTGCGAATAAGCAGATAAATAAGAAGAGCCGGACCAGCAGTGGTTAGGAATAATTGGTCTGAGTGGTCTTGTTTGGGTATGGCAAAGTCTTCAAAAAATCCGCAACGCCCGAAAATTTGTCATAAGGTGAGTAAACGCCGCCTATCTGACTACTTATTCCATAAAACCAAAATTCTCATGGCGACTAACTTGCATTAAGAGGATATCTGGTCAGCGTCGCAGCGGCTGCCTAACGAGAAGGAAACTTGCATCCTTTCAGAAGGCAGCGGGAAACCACCGATGTAAAAGCTCCACGAAATTCATATAACATGAGTGTGTGTGTATGCGTATTACTCACAAATTCCGGGAATACGTAGAGCAGTGCCTTAAAAAATTATTGTTAATGATCGCAAAAGAAAGCCCAGAAACAAATTAAAGGGTTAAAAATCTATTTTCAAACCGGTTAGAGTTGTTTTGCTAACATCAACGTGAGACAGCTCTCAGTTCATAGGTCTTTTAAAATAGTCATAAATTAGGGAGAGTAGTAATAATAAAATGACGTTAATAAGAACCAACTACGTGGTATGGATTTCTTGTTTGGTGGATTCTATCGGTCCCCCTTTGGTAGATTCCTATAGGTGGCGCACGAAAGTCTACGTACCTCGCGGTGCTCCTTCACAAATGATGGCAATGGTGCGCCCTACTAATCGCCATTGATATCTTCCTCCTCAATGAATCCAAAAATCGCATGAAGAAAAGCTGCAGAAATTTGCAAAAAGCGGCAATCAACTACCGGCTGTGAAGCCGCACCGAGTAAATCACATGCAACGCATTTTTGCGTTCACAAGCATGCGGCCCAAGTGCAGCACTCATAGGTACATATTTACCTGAATACACACATACATAAAAATACATACGCATGTGGCCGCGTACTCAGCGTCCAGCTTTGCGGTTGCCGCTCTTGCAAACTCTGTAGGGACTGGCACCTATGCAGCCGCCATCTGCTTCGGCTACCTCGGTCGCATTTGGAATCGCAGCAACCGTGTGCGAAGCTATTTGCGGTTTTAATTGCCGTTAACAACATCGTTCCATGCCGGAATTGGTCAAATTGTCAAAAGAGATGGGGGGCCATTTGAATAAGTGCCAATGGCGAAGGTGAACGACGAGCAAAGGGAGGGCGGGCAGCAGGTCATGCATTACAGCTCATCTCTCATTTCCATTAGCTTGGTGAAGCAGAATTCAAAACAAGATGCTGGAAATCGCAAATGGTTAGGAAATGCTAAGCAAATCGAAGTGAAATCAAAAAGATGCAAATTATTTCAAGGCGCATTTGCGCAAATGCAACGATAATTCAGTATTCCGATTGCGAATATTCAACGACTATATAAATGGCGATCCTGGTTAGATTTAGTAAGACTGTAATTATTCAGCTATAATGGAGCGCATTTTACCAGTATGCACACATACGCGCACCTTTATATATGTAAGTAGGCGGGTATTTGCACAGATTTGTAAACGCAGAAAAATTATTAAAAAAACGTTTGAGGCGAAGATCTTTCATCGTGCGCCTCCATCTCAAAATCCTGATTAAATTCACGACAATAGACGAATCAAACAGGCCACATGGAATCATGGGCTTTGTGACGCAGTTAATAATAATCCGTTGCATTCAACAACAAAGAAAGTTGCAAGCAACAAAAGTTATTTGTCGGTGAAATTGTTATCATTCACATCCGATGCCGCGCCGACTGCACATCCATGTCAAAAAACCATCAAATGTGCCGGTGTGCACCTCTATGTGATGCACAATCAAATGGACATTTTTTATTCTGACAACAACAAGAACAGCAAGCTTTTCTCACATATAAATAGAAGTGAGGAAAATAGGTAAAATAAAATATTGTATATTTCAGCTTGAAGTTCTGGCCTTTGGCAGCATTGTGTGAACGCGCACCATTGAGTGCATGTGAGTGTGTGTGTTTTTAGGTGAATTCTCCGAGGAACAAAGGGATGTATGCAGCTTTACCAAGGCACTCGCACACACACGTTAGTTATATTTTTCTACTTTCCACTAGCCAGTTGCTTCTGACTCTCGCCCAAACAGACGCATGAATGCACAGCCGTACTTACATGCACACAACACACACACGCACGCACAGTCATAACTGCAACAAAGGTAATAAAATACACCAAAGACGATACGGCAACGCGAACATAATAAGATACTTTTGTGAGGATGATATTTTTGCCGGAATTAACTGAAGCCTTCAACTTCATTGCACTTGTGCCTTATCGTCCACTTGTGTGCGTGTGTGCTGCCATGATGTCTAGTTGCTTCTTCCGCATCCTCGCATATGTGTGTAGCTAAGTTCCCATCACATAAGTATGGGTTTGTGTGTATGGGCTGTGCGTAACGCGTGCCGAATGCAATTTTTTAAAATTGAATCAAGATTTTGTAATGTTTCCCAAATCGAATTATTTAACAAAATTGCAATCGAGAAGACCGTGAAAGTGGCGACCATTAACAATAGAAAGCAATAAAGCTGAAAAGATGCAATACAATACGAATATGAAAAATGAAACCAGATTCCAAGGAAAGCATCTTTTCTATTGTAAAAGGAAGTGAGGAGTCGAAGAGAAGTGCCAAGCGATGCTTGATACTAAATGCGTTGTGAATCTAATGGAGCTTGTTTTTGTTATGAATATTTTATTTTAGTTCCACGTTAGCTAAATTTTTAGTTGTTAATAAAATAAAAATATCTGTTTGTGTGATCAAATTTGTGTGCCACTTACCCAGCTTGGCTCTGTGTGTCGCTCGCTTTCGATTGGTTTTCACTGGATCGCGAATTGTCGGTAATCAAAAAATCTGCAAAAAACAAAAAAAGTATTTGAAAAATAATATTAATAATTATAACAAAAGACATATATATATGTTCCACTTGCTCTTTCAATTGCTTTTTGTTTTTCTTTGTATTTTCCGTTTAAATTTTATTTTTTTAATCACAAAAAAAACTATCTCTCCTAATGTTGAAAATAACCGTTTGATTTCGTTTTCCTTATAGGAACTCATAATAATAGGAAGTGTCCTTAAAGCTGTTTGAAGTTTCCTTAAAAGCTGTGGTTTGCGTAAAAAGCGCATTTTAACGATTTGCAACTAAAAGCTTTCCTGCCAAGCAATGCCCAAAAGCTTCCCTTATTTCAACTAAGCTTGAATAGCAGGAGGGAAAAATGCATAAAAAATATCCCACTATTCTTTAAAAATTCCAAACTATTCCCATGAATAGAGAAGGTGTCCCTAGCCATGCACATTTAACAGTTTCTGTGCGCACATTTAGTCCTGTAAGCTTTCGAAGCTCTATTCTACTTTATTTCCTAGTGCAAGTTTGTCCACCATTGGTACAAAAGCTTTCCGAAACTCACCCTTTTGTATTGGCTGCTGTTGCTGCTGCTGCAAATGGCTGGTCGGTATGAACTCCTCGTGCTTTTGGTCGCCTTTATCCTCGTACTTGAGCTTATAGTCCGAATGCTTTCGCAGCGACATCAAGAGCGATTGTGTGCGTGGAGGAATTTCCGGTGGCGCTGGTTCTGGCGGTGGCTCGGACTCACCACCGGATGTTACAAATTCATCTAAATCCAAACCAATAGAGCTTTCTGCTGTGGAATGCGCGTACTCAAGTAGTTCTTTTTGAATTTGTTGCAATTTGAGTTTCTCTCGCTCGCTACGACTGGTAACTGCGGCCGCAATAGCACCAGCCGCGGAGGTGGCATTACTGTTTGAAGAGGCACCGCTACTTGAGGAAGTCATACCCGCTATGACGCCGCTGCCACTACCATTCCCAGTGGCAGTGCGATTTATTGAACGTCCACTTTTCGTACGATGGGCACGCGCTGTACCACTACTTGCGCTATCTCTAACACTCGGATTGAGACTGCTGGCAGTTGAGCTGGTGGTCAATAAAAGGGAGGAGTTAAGCGCACTCAAGCCGGCAGTACCACTACCACTAATAGGCAGTGCGGTGGCGCCCTCCACGACGGCTTGCAAACGATCCAGCATTGCTGCACTGCCGGAGTAGGATAGTCGGTCGCTCATTGAGTCCGAGTTGGACTGAGAGTCGTATTTGGCGTTAAGAAATGGATTTGTACTGCGCGTTGTATTGGCGTTGTTTGGCAGGAGAGCCGTGCTCGTTGGCAGCTGATTCGCCTGATATTTATTGGTGGCAGTGATTTGCGCTGCTGCCACTGCGGCAGCGAGCGTAGTCTGTTGTTTCATGGGTGAGCTTAGCCCGGTGTTCTGTTGCTGCATTTGCAGTTGGAACGCTAAGCTGGAGCTGTGGTCTCGCAACGCATTCGGATATTCAGTGAGCAGTGATGTAGGATTATCTGGGTTTTCACAGTCAGAGCCATAGCGATCCAAGCCTGAAAAATAGTAAGTAAATAGTTTGTAATGTAGTCAAAATTGCAGCGGAGGCAGAATAAAAAGTGTGTTCGCATGAAAGTGAGGAAGCCAATTATAGTATTCTTGATCCTGGCAGCTAAAGAACGTCCCCAGTCAGTTAGCATGGACCTATCTTTTTAAAGCACTTAATTGAGTCGAGTGAACCAAATGTGGAATCCACTCCCATCACAGTATCCCATTGATTGTCGTCATCCTAAATTTATCTACTCGGCATTCCACTTGGCTGCCATTCCACAGTAGCGTCCAAGCGAATGAACGCCCATTCACTAATCCGCTTAAATTCAGCTTAAGACTGTCCATTACTAATTGAATAAGATATTTGGTCATTTCAACTGTCTCCCAAACCCAGCGGCAACCACTTACATCTACACTCCCTCCACTACCACGCCACCACCCGTTGGCACTTGCCAATCTACTCACTTGCCAATTGCTGACTCTGCAACAGCAGCTGCGCCAGCAGTTGCGTATCGAAGGCCGACGACTGAACAGTATTCTGGTACTCATCCTCGCTGCTGCTGTAGCCGTGGTGACTGTGCCACTCGGCCGAGCGCTGTCGCCGCATCTGGTCGCCACCACCACCAAAGTAGTACTCGCTAGCACTGCCGCCACGTTTGCGGCCAATCGTGCCCGAATGGCTGGACATACTGCCTTTCCTGATATGTGCTTAATGTTGTGGTATGTGTAACTACCGTGTGGCTGGTATGCCCTTAACGGCCCGCACTGATTTAAATACGTTTACTGCGCGGGCGAGTGAAAATGGCTAAATTTGATTTATATCCTTGTCTCTCCATATTTGCACCAGTTGACCACTGCCTTTGCCAGAATCACATTCACATTCACTTGGTCAACGTTCTCCTCTGCCTCAGCAGCGTCGCTTCTCACGCGGCGAAGCTGCAAAGATAAGATAGGTGAAATAGACGGTTAATATGGGCGAAGTCAGTGGAATATTCGAAAATGGCACACAGATATGAGAAGATTTATTTAAATAATGATTCGTATTTCTGCATTTAACCAAACTTGAATTACTAGTAAAAGAAATGCAAGAAAAAGACAATTATATTAAAATGGATCGGTGTGCATATTGTACTTAGGTGCATAGGTATATACGAAATTTGCAAATTACAATGGCAACACAACCGCTAAATATACCGACGGGTCATAAAAGGTCTTCTTTTTTCTTCATTTCGGGAATCTACAAATGTTCTAGTGAAATAAAAAAAATGTACATTCTACAAATACCATATTTTATTTAAAATTTCTCTCCGTCGAATAGGATCCGGCGGGGTAGAAACATGAGCGCTCGCGCAAGGGAAATCGAAAACAGAAAAAGCACTAAACGTAACAGAAAAAGCACTAAACGTAACAGAAAAAGCACTAAACGTAACTACCCAATACGATCAGTGGGATCATTCAAATGGCGCTAGGCGGGCTACAGGCTGTGGCCTAAGTTTAAACCCGCGTAAAACAGAACTAATGCTATTTACGACCAGATATAAAGTACCAATTTTGACTCTACCAAACATTAACGGACAACCCCTTTCACTTTCAACCAGTGTAAAGTACTTAGGGGTAATTCCGGACTCCAAACTTAGCTGGAAATTAAACATTGAAGAACGGGTAAAGAAAGCAGAAATCGCTTTATATGCCTGTAAACGTATGCTTAGAAGAAGATGGGGTCTTCCAGCGAATATGGTTAGTCGGAGAGTTCAACACTGGCAGTAAAAAAAATACTCTAATGCAAATTACGCTTTGCTAGCCAGACACAAGGTGTCAACAATATAAACCAATATATATTATTTTGGGGAAAAAATCCATTATTTTTCAAGCGATCTTTAGCTTCTGGGCGTTGCTCCGACTACTAACCGGTCGACTGGCGGTCAACTTCGATTATTTCTGTGCTTTATCGATATTATCGACATTTTCTTTAACATCAAAAATGCCTGAACGCAACGACGAAACCGAAATTGAACGTAATTAGCTATTACAGTATCAGCACCACAAACGCCATTCAGAATTTCAGCAGTCTGGCTTGCATTTTCGCTTTCATCAAAGAAAAACTATAAAATGTACCAAATTTTCTCTTTATTTACTTACTAGTACATCGGTAACACCCTGTAACTCACAGCTAAAAGGAACAAATAAAAAACAGCAAAAGAACGGTACTTCACGAGATATCGACTACTGCAGCCATCTTCTGAGCAAATATATAAAATATAAGAGAAAATAATATAAAATAAAATTGTTGGCGATTTTAACCGACTCTGAAACTTGCAGTAGGAATAAAAGTGCCTTAATAAAGGGTGATCAGTTTAGAGGTATTGGTTTTTAATGTGAAATAAAATAACGAAAATTCAAATTGAATGGGCAATCGTTATTATTTTTGTGTAGAACCATTCATGACACTTATTTTTCAAAGACAATCCATTTCAAATGTTGGGCCGTAATTCAGCCATCCGTAAACATCAATTTTGAATGACTCGCCGGAGGACTTCCATTGGTATCTCGTGAATAACTTTAGAAATGATGGCTTCCAACACCTCAATCGAAGCTGATTTATCCTCAACTGGTCCGAGACGAGAGGTAAATTGCTAACCGAAACGACGATTCAATGGGTGTAAAGGCTTTTCTTGAATGGCTTCGGATTGCTCTTTACCCCATATACGGAAATTTTGCTTATTAATGTAGTCATTAAGCCAAAAATGGGCCTTATCGCTGAACGGTTATGTACACCATAAGTTGGCCTGAGCGCGCGATGAACACTTTTCACAGAGCGACAATTGTCGTAATACAATTGTACGATTTGTAAACGCTGATGAGGTGAAAAAAATACAATTATGTATTTATTATATTGGAAAAAGTACCTCCTGATTACCCTTTATAGCCTACTAGAAATGCCGAGAACCGTTCGATTAGCGAAAAGAACTGAGTTTCTCCGAATTTTTTGTACGAATTTTGAATACAGAATTTTTAATGCTAAAATAGAATTGCATTGTACCATACAAATTTTGTACCAAACCTGAAAATTTTGTCAATAATAACTGCCCTTTTATACTCACTTAAAATCGTATTTTTTTTTTCAAATGGTGTCCTCAACAATAGAAAAACTCACTTATGAAAAAATAAGGTAAAATTACATAAGCTGCACATACTCACACATACACAAAAGTAAATGTGGATTCATAAACCTTCTCTTTACTAGCTGGCCTGACGCGCAGACAACCGCGAATGTGTATTTTTGTCACAGTTTTTGTAGATCGGTACTCATTTGCCAGTTCTTCTTGTCAGCTAAGTCGCTACAACCTCAATTTGTCGCACATTCATTTTTAATTCTTCTCAAACTTAGTTTCATGCCAGTGCGCCACGCGTTCGGTTTTCACTTGTCTTTACTTTGAATGCGTATTGGAAGAATTTTTAAAAAATTATTGTCAAATGCCTAAATGGGTTATGTTTGAGAGAACACCAGGTTTATGCTCTTTATTACACCTGCTTTGTACCTAATTTTCCGTTATAAAATAAAGCGTCCAACCAGTCAGAGAAGTAACAAAAATCAACATTAAAGGAAAATGTTACAAAATACTCTACAAATGCTTCACAGGCCAAAATATTATAAATACAAGTTCCCACAAGCCTACTCGTAGATACATTCTCATATACTAAGAAAATATTTAAATTTACTTTCGAATTCGGTCGCCCCATCGA
The DNA here is from genome assembly GCF_028408465.1 of Anastrepha ludens. NCBI lineage: Eukaryota > Metazoa > Arthropoda > Insecta > Diptera > Tephritidae > Anastrepha > Anastrepha ludens. Next base: position 1,255,729 of record NC_071499.1, on the reverse strand, counting down.
TGCTTTGTTGTGTGAGTTCTCACACTCTTCGCACGGAACAGGTGGCGCAAATGGCATGACTCGCTTGCGCCTGAAATTAAAATGAATATTAATTTTTTAACACCGACATGCCGACAGCCGAAGGCAACGTAACAGCAGCAGGATTTAGCACTTAAGTGGTCGCTTTTAATTTGAATAGCCTAAGCAAGTAAACCTCCGACACTGAAAAGGTCCGTAAGGTACATATTTGCTTATTGTTTGCGGTTGAGGCATGAAACTTTTCCAACATTTTCGTCTTTATTACTGAAAATAAATTTTGACTTGATGAAGTTTATTGCTTTTGCTGAATGCTAATTTTGCTTGTGGTCAATTCAACAACTCACCGTTGAAAATTATTTGTTTTTTGATGAAGAAAACCACATATCGGGTGTGGGAAGTTATTCTTTAACAAGCAAACAAAAATTAACTTAGCTATTGAATAGCTCACTAACGCTCATGAAAGACTCCAAATTAACTGATGCCGAGTTATTTTCAAGAATCGAGTTCAATTCGTATATTCTTAGAATCAGAAGTAAAATCTTCGGCAACCGGGAATCCAAAAAAGTGGGTATCATCCAAATGGAGGCCCATCGAATATCAAATGCTTTTGCCTCTTCACGGCAGAATTGTCTGGTGCTGGAAACAACTAATTTTGTTTTGATTTTTAAAGTTTGTGGAGGGGATTGAACCTACTTCGACTTCAACTGTTACTCCACAAGTGGTAAAGTAGTAGTAACTCGGGGGGTGAGGGACGCGTGGGGTTGCCTACGTTGGGCCTGCTGTGCATTCCGCTGTAGTTGTTGTGGCCTGATGGTGGTGGGCGGCCGCGCCACAGGAGGCGGTTGCGGGTTCAGAGCTCTACAGCAGGGTAGTCAGCTGTCCACTCACGGGTGGTGCACAGGCCGGAACATCTCTGAAAGTGGCACCAGCCATTGCACGAATTGCACTTGACTAATGTCTGGTTCCGAGATATTCCGGTCTGACACACGGAACAGACTGTGCGGGGGAGCAAGAGCTGCTGGTTTGTCCCCGCACTGGGGTTGGAGCAGGAGGGAAGGGGATGGGCTAAGTCGGGGAAGTTTTGTTGCTCCGATAGGCTCCTTACCGTGGAGGTAAGGGTTGCGGTGGCGGTTGGTAGTGCCGGCCTATCAGAGGGAGTAGTAGCCGTTAAGGCATCAGACGCCTGCTGGCGGGAGCAACACGAGGCCACATACCATGTGGACCGATCCCTATGAGTCTTAAGACCTGAACAGGTAGGACAAGTATTTGGAGCAAGGTTGCTGCGAAGAGTTGCTCCTGTGACGTAAGCGATAGAGTGATATACTGTCCACTAGACAGGGCTAGTTCACCGGTCGGAAAAAACCTTAGTCATTCATAACGTAGAACTGGCTACCATGGAAAACTTTGCCTACACTGGCACAACGTTCTGGATACTGTAGCAGGTTAAACTCCTACTTATCCAGAATTGACCCCGGCATACCAAACATACAGGGTTTGATTGAAAAGTAATAAGCCTTATTTTTTTTAAACAGTTTTATTAAACCTTTTGGCTTATACAACTAATATTCTTCAAAATAGGACCCTTGAGCGTCAATACATCGCTGGTAACGGTCCTTCCACTGCAGGAAACATTTTTTAAACTCATCCGCCGGAATTGCGATCAATTCGGCTGTCACAGTTTTTTGGATCGCCTCGATGGAGTCGAAACGCCTCCCCTTCAGCTTTCTTTACAGGCGCGGGAACAAAAAGAAGTCCGGAGGGGACAGGTCTAGGCTGTAGGGAGGGTGGGGAAGCACCGAAACCCCCATCTTGGCCAATGCAGAGGTGCAGAGGAAGGCGGTGTGCGCCGGCGCATTGTCGTGATGAAGGGTCCAATTGTTGACGAGGTCCTTGAGCGACTTGTGTCACCGTTTTACCTTGGCACTGGACAGAGATTGGTCCCCGTAAGCCTCCTTGAGTAGCCCAATGGTTTCGGTACTCGTTTTGTTTAGCTTTACGCAAAGTTTGATCGAGTAACGTAGCTCCAACGATCGCTGCATCGCCACTGCAAAATCCTAACACACTTTTAAAACAGCTTTCACGCGCGGAGCGGTGTTGACTGCACCGCTGTTGCCAGCGAACTGGGACCGGTTTCTAGTGGAAGGGGAAGGTCCAACGATCATTTTCCCTTACCAGCCGATTCGGTTGATCGCTTGGCAGACGCTCCGCGCGGGAAGGCTCATTACTTTTCAATCAAACCCTGTATGTCTGGCATGTGAAGATACTCCGCGCGACACTAACCACCTCTTCACATGCCCTCAGAAACCTACTCATCTAACACCCCTCTCCCTCTGGACCCAACCCGTCGAAACAGCTTGTTTCCAGGCCCTACCTTTAGATGAGCCAGACGAAGGCGTCCGGTGATATACCCTACGCTGACCGTGCTTCTATTACTGTTAAAACAACAACACCAACAAAATAAATTTTGCCTTTTTTGGCATTACTTGGATTTTCCATTTCAATTGGAATTGGCAAATTCCTAAAAATTTCTATCAGAATTGTTCATGTATTGAATTTAGTTCGACCTTACCATAGAAATAAAATACTTATTTATGAATCAGTCTTAGCAAATATCTCTCCCTCATTTTACTCTATTCATTTCCATGTTCTACAAGCGCTGGAATCTCAAACCAGCCATCGAGCGTTATTTTAATTATACATTTGGTTGAGTAACAACACCGCTTTTCAATTAATAAGTAAAAGGAATTAAGTTTTTCAAACGTTTTTGTGCTAAACTCGGAATTAAGTTCATTATATTTTCATTAAGATGTTCCACCAGCTACACAACTAACGGATGCTGGCAGAAGGAAGCAGCAACGGAGAGCAAAAATGAAGATGTTGAGTAGAATAAACCTACGGCGCAGTGCGATAATTTGACGCGTAGGAAAGGGAGAGGCGCAGCGAGCCGAGATATATCGCGCACGACGCTTGGACAAGCTCAAGTTGCGAGCCACATAATTTATTCGACGCTATTTTTAGTTCAGCGCAGCGCTGCCGCACAGTTGGATGGTTAAAAGTTTGGTGGTATCAAATGAACGTCGACTAGTTGGAGGGTGGCGATGTAGCGACGTAGCAAAGTGTCACGATATGCCGCCTAAATTACAAAAGACAATTATGATGTAGTTGGATCTGAAGCATGCGCTGGCTCATCGCTGCTGGCTGCGCTATTTGGTTGATGCTGAGTTGCTGAACTGCTGGGTTGCTTGGTTGGCCCACCGGTTGCTTGTCGCCTGAATATAGTGTTACACCATAATTTCTTTAATGGCCGACATGTGCCAAGCGATTAATTTAGAACAGTGAACAGCCGCGAAACATTTTCTACTTTCCTTTCCTTGAATCTTTTTTCTCTCCCTTCTTTTACAGGACACACAGCTTTCCTTAGTGGGCTGGTGCTTCTTTAAAGGCGATTCATTTCCCTTAATAAGTGTTTAATTTTAATGTAAAATAATCAACTTACTACGGTAGTGAAAGGCGAAACCCTTTCAAAATCAGATTATAAAAGAAATCATTTAACAGTTATTATACATACATTTCACGAAGACGGGGTGAGTAAATGTCAATAGGTAAAGTTTGAATAGTGAAATTAATGAATTTTTTTTTCAAGTAGGATGATTTGGTTCCTTTTCAGCATTCTAAAGGCTTAACGATTTTCTCATCCAAAGACTTCTTCTTCATCCAAAAGTGAGTGACTCATAGTTTCCATCGCTTCCTAAAGCAGATCGCTTTACTTCACACTGCTCTGCTCCCTCTGTTGTGCGGCACAGATTTCGTGGGTGTAGAGGCCATGCTCGTGTTAATAATAAATCAGGTAGATATACCATTTAAGCACCGAGCGGATTTGCTACTACTAGGTTCCCCTTAGTTACGAAGCGGGAAAAAATCTTATTCGGGCGAAGTGGCGGGTTTGGGAAGAAATTTTTTGTATTTTGTTTTTCTTAATTTTCTAGCTTGTCTATTTAAAAAGCGTCTCCCGGAAGTTTCTGTTCACGAGAAAACAATAAGGGAAGTAAGGTACTCGGCTCTATGCTCAATGCAAACAGACCTGCATTCAAGAAAACTGCAACTTAATAGCGACGATAAGGGAGTTACGAAAGCGGCCTGAAAACCATCTCTGTAGTGTGTCGTCCATACGTACTCAAGCATTCTAGACCAAAAACGTTAGCGACAAAGAGTTCGTGAACTGAAAAAGCCCAAGGTATAAGTTTCCCAACGATATGATTGAAGTTGGTTGGCAGGTTAAAGTGGTGATTCTTCCAGAATCCAACTAGCGCTTCCGCACCGTTTTGTTGCCACATCCTCGTTACCAACTATTTTGGTAAATAACTTCGGGACTGATCCCAGCAGGCTGATAGATTTCGCGCTTCTTTTTGTCTCCCTTCTTAAAGATTGGAATTGTTATACCAAGTTTGTTTCATTGAGTCCTAATTTTTGAAAATTTTTGAAAAAAATAGCAACATAAACTTTACCCAACTACTTTTACGACTGTGAGCGCAAGGGCTTTAAAAAAATGCATCCAACCACTTGTAAAAGTAGGATCAAATGGCTGAATTAATGAACGAAAATTAAATTAATATTGAAGGTAGTCAGGGTGAGGATAGGTGAATTTAATTTTATTTTAATGCCAATTGATATGAAAAGAGCTTTCGCCCTTTCAACACGCTTGACATTTATTTCACAGCTGAGAGCTTTTCATGCCAGGCAACTCATACGCATATATTTATTGTATATTATATAGGTATGTGAGTGTATATATATTAACCCAAACGCATAAAATTATTTTTCCCTGCATAATTTAAACACCTGCTTCGGTGTACGTCACTCAAGCGGCGCGCTGCGCAGCTCGAAGGAAGCTCGTAACAATTTGTTGCATTGCGACACCTGCTCATAATTCAAACACGGGTGCACATTGCACGAGCATTCGGCGCAAAGTGCACTTTCCGACCAACTGCACACAAATGACATGCACGTGTCACTTACTCACCCATACACACACACACCACCCACCGCCATCCACAGACACTCGAGCATACACAGGCCAAAGCAGCAGCGTCAACAAGGCGCGTTCACTGCGCTGCGGTCGCCATTTATGCGCGAAATATGGCTCTGCCTGTATTCGCCATATTTTGGCGTTTATTTGCTGGTTTTCTATGTTTGTGCGTGTATGTGTGCTCAGGAATTTTTTGCCGCTTCATGTTACCAATTTTGCATGTTTCAATTCGCGCCACTTTCTTCACCCTTGACTGCTGCCAGCGCCCACTTTATGTGTCACTGGCAGGCATGCAGTCACGTTGCACGCGTGCTACAGGCAGGCAGAGATGTTGACCGGCAGTCACTCACACCGACACTTGAACATAAGTGAGTGCTCATGGGGAAATGCACCATCGAATGAGTGGATTTTATAGCATTTAGTTGAGCGCATATATACATGAGAGTGCATGTGTGTATGTGTAAACAAAATCTGTAGTAAATAAGACTGTCTCAAGGCTAGCCCTGTTTTCTTTAATTTTCTCTCAACTGCCTACTTTTATGTGGCAATGTCATTGGCTTACATTTGGCTTGAACTGGGTTTTACTAGGCACTCACACACTTATTACTGTCTGCATGGCAGCCGTAGCCGAATGAATTGGTGCGTGACTACGATTGGAAAGGGCACAGGTTTGAAAAGCCAGCCACGAACAAGTTTTTCTAATAGCAGTCGCTCTTCGGCAGGCAACGGAAAACCTCCAAATGTATATCTGCCAGGAAAAAGCTCCTCAAAAAACCGGTCTGCCTATCGAAGGTGGCGTAAAACTGGCGGAAAACATATCAAGACGAATGTATGAATGTTAACGAGATCCGATAAAGTTACGAAAGCGCTACTTAAACGAAATTCGTTTCACAACTGTGTCCCTCTTTATCGGGGTCCCTGAGACCCTCCCTATAGAGTCCAAACGACATTTGTCTCTCGTAATCTTGTTTTAACGTAGTTTTTGTGCAGGTTATATTCACATAACGGTACGTTTGTAATACACAAAATAACAATATTTGTATATTCAATAAAAGGCATTAAAATCATGGCAGACCTGCTTGCAAAACGTACACCACAAATTGGAATTATGTCATTAAGTTAAGAGTTTATATTAAGAAGCGAAATAGGACTATAAAAATGTTGTGAGCTATGAGCGAGAGACAACGAAGGTGGGAGGATAAATATGTATATTTATACATATTTGTATGCGATTCTTTAACTCCTATTAGGAGCATAGGGCGTCAACCACTCCTAATCACCAACGAACACGGTTCTATTCTAGGGATCTTAGTTCGTTCCACGATAAGCCAAGATACTTCATTTCAGCTTCTGTTGAGCGCCGCCAGGTGGTACGTGGTTTGCCAATTCCTCCAACAGTTTTTTGAAATGGATTCCAGCGTAGCGCTTGTTTAGGGGCACTGTCGTCAACTTTCCTTAGCCAGTCCATTGCCATTTCCTTTTTTTAATGTTTGCAGGCGCTTCATGAATTTCGCAGTTACTTTCCATGTGGTGCAAGAATATACCTGTATCATAATAGAACGGATTTGATGTTTGAGTTGAAGATGAAAGCTGATACTGTTGCTTCAATGGAGCGAGGATGCCGAAAGATGATTTAACTGTGCTAATTTTATATTCGACGTCCACCTCGAAACCGCCATGCGCGGTGACCATGCAGCCAAGGTAGCAGAATTTGTCCTCTCGTGTCAAACTTCGACCTCGTACTTTTATAAATAAATACTTATGTAATACTTAAAATAATGATCTGTATATACTCGTAATTTCGATCGTAGATAAAATCCGATATTTAACTTTTAGAGACTAAAAAATAAAATCGCAAATGTAAATTTAGCTTCAACCCGAATGCCGCTGGTGTTGTGTTCGTGATGTATAATAAATGCTGCCTTGTATCAAAAAAACTGCCTGAAAAAAAAAATAATTACTTCATACATGTGTGTGAACGAGTATATGTATATGTAGGAAAATCGGCAGGTGGAAGTGGCAGTCGGTCTTTAAACCCATTGATCTGGCTGACAGCTACATCCCTATCCTATCCAACAGAGAAGATGTCTGACAGACTCTTCCCCCTCCTCATTCTTGCCGCTTCTGCAATGGTCGGAATGAGGATGGTTTACTGAAATTGTAGCCATTTATGTCGTAGCTGTCTGGTAAGGCAAAAATTTACTACTTTTAGATTAGTCTTTATTTACTTTGATGGACAAGTGGCGATAAAATCTTTTAGTGGGGTTGTCACTAATGCCATCATTGCTCGCAAATGCCGGGCATCTCGTAATGAAATGGCGGAGTATTTCTGCACCCATTTGATATGGGTTCCACGGCATACTGACATACCAGGGAATTATGAGGCAGACAAATTAGTCAGAGAGGGCGCTACCACTCGCATTTATGTATTTATTTAGGTTTTGCTGATTTGTCCATAAACTTGCGCCTAAGTATTACATTACGGGCCAAAAATATGAATCCCAAATGCTATATATATATATATATATATATATAATTGACGCGTACACGCGTTTTGGGCCGAGCTCCTCCTATTTGTGGCGTGCGTGTTCATGTTGTTCTACAAATAGAGGAACCTACCGTTTTAAGCCGAATCCGAACGGCAGATATTTTTTTTATGAGGAGCTTTTTTCAAGGCAGAAATACACTCGGAGGTTTGCCATTGCCTGCCGAGGAGTGACCGCTATTAGAAAACAAGTTTTCTTCACTTTTAGTAACAGATTTTTTCACAGAGATTTGAACCTCTTTTCTCTCTGAATTCCGAACCGTAGTCACGCACCAACCAATTCGGCTACGGCAGCCGCCCAAATGCTTTACTTTAACGTAAACAAAGTGAGTGAGGTGCATAGAGCTGGTTTACATACATAAGCTGCGGATTTCCTGCTTATCCAGAATGGACCCAGGTATACCCAACATGTGAAGGTACATCTTATGACACTAAATAGTCGGGTTCAAAGGAACAGCACTTTCGGAAATACCTATACTGCATGGGTAAGATAATCGACCTCAGGTGCATATATTGCGAGGCACCGATAGATGACGCCGAACACACGTTCTTTAGTTGCGATAGATGGCTCATGGAAAGAGTTGTTCTGAGGGAGCAGGTTGGCGACATCGCACCGATCAATATGGTCGGCAAGATGCTTCAATTCCAGGAGAACTGGAGTGCGGTAAAATACACGTTGAAGGCGTATTACGGAGAAAAAAGACCTCGGCGCAGTACAACTAAGCGAAAACTCACAAGCAGAGATATAAGAAGACGGGCTTATAGCATAAATCTGGCTACAGGCATGGTCGACCCAGACCCAGTGGGCGAATAGAACTAATCCATTTCAGGGCCCTCTTGCGGTAATGCAGAAAGTAGTTCCGTGAATTGAGTCTCCTTAGAAGAAGACGAGGCATTGTTTTAGTGGTTCAAATGCTCGACTCAGTAGACGACTGTTGCTGTAAGTGCGAAGGCATTTTCAACCCTACCTCACCCACTAAGCAGACAAAACAAAAAAAATATAGTCATAAATTTCCATCAACTTTTTAATCAGAATTTTTAGAAAATATTTCCAGTCTGCATTTTTTGATTTTACAAATAAATTATCAAAACTTGCGGATAAGTCCGAATGCAGTGCAGTGCTTTCTCTCCAACAAGAATTATTTTCTGCTTATTTTTTAGAGATTGTCCCACTTTTAGTGCTGCTATTTGCCAAAATTAGATTGGCTAAGTCCTGATGCGAGACAAAAACCATAAAAGAAATTCAGTGCACATTTAACGGACATAAAAAGTGGGACTTTTTGGCTCTTCGCACACATTTTCAACTACTGCCAAAATATGGTTAAAGAAGGTCTTATGATGCAATCATGAAGCGCAATGGGGAGCAACCAACAATACCACCGGCAGGATTATAGAACTACGTGGCTACAAAAGCAGAAACAAGCCAGCACAACTAAAAAACAATTGAATGGGCCAAGCAAACGCAACTGAGCGGATAAAATTAAACAACATGTTGTTCGACGTGTAATCACAGTTGTTATTGTTGCTAAGCAATTTGTTGTACTTTTCTGGTTTGTGTTCATTGTTGGTGCTAGCTGCTGTTGCAGCTATTGTGGCGAAACAAATCATGGACACGAGTAAAACATGTTGCTGCCACAAGGCGCAAACTCATGCAACAGAGGACCAGACCAAACTGTCGATTTATGCATAGGAATGTGTGTGCGTGTGTGCGTGTGTAGGCCACCTGCCACTTGCTCTGTTACTTGCGACACAGTCGAATGGGGAAGAAGTAGAGTGGGATCCAACTTAATTTTGGCAAATATTTTCATAGGTAGTAGGTGATGGAAAGCAGAGCCCAAGAGGCAAAGGCACTTTACTCGAAAGTGTTGTGAAGCACTAAAACAGGGGAGTGAGGGCTGCATGCTTTTGATATCTTCATTGTTCGCATTGTTTGCGCTGTACGGCGAATCGGAATGTGGGCATGTACACCTACTTGCATGTATGTTTGTATGGGTGTGCATGTGCACCAAGGCCCTTAAAACGAGGAGCGTCGTTTATGTGTTTATGCCATTTAAAATTTAATATTGTGATGATAGAGCAATTTATTTCGTATTAACAGCAAGTTAAACTTCTCAGCACCCAGCCGCACGTTCGCCCGCCGTAGCACTTCAAGGGAACAGCCAACCACCCTTCTGACAGTTTATGCGCAAAGTTGGCCATAAATGCGTATTTGTTGTTGTTCTTGTTGGTGGGCATAAATGATGGCAAAGTGTCAGATTACTGACATATTCTCATCACTTTCCTTCTTTGTTCTACCTCCTTCCCTCCCTATCACCTGCAGTCCACTTGTGTTGTGCGGTTTTTGCGCTTTTGCGCTTCGTTCTTTATTTCGCATTTTTTATTTCGACACAGTTTTGCGCTTTTGTAGCAAGCATATTTGTTCCAATAAACTAAAAGCGCAGTTGTTCGTTGTTCTGTGCAGAGCAGCGCCGCAGCAATATGCTCGCCTCTACTGCGAGACAAAAGCAGTAGCCGTAGCAGCAGCAGCAGCAACAAGAGCAACAATAACTTTTTATGATGTTGATTTATGCTGTTGGTTTTTCGCTTTTATAGTTTTCTCCTTGACTTCATCGCGGCACCGCGCAAGCCGTTACTTTTCTGACAGCAACTTATTAGACAAACTGACATTTATTGCCCAAAAGGGAGCGTGTAATCTGCCAACATATGTTTTGCTCAAATTTAAATTTACAAATTGATACACCGTCTAAGTGGAGGCAGCGAAGCGCAGCGCGGGCAACTGGAGAAGTTTTATAAGTTTCGCTTAAAATAATAAGTGCGCAGCTAATTAGCAATAGATCCACAGCAAAGTGCCATAATATTCTATGTTTCATATTTGTGAATAAGAAAAAAATTCATTTCAGAACTATTTAGCTTTTGGCACAACTCAAGCGAAGAAAGTTGCCTATTATATTTTTATAGAGTCAAGCCTACTCTGACAACGATGACAAAATCTCATCTCTCAAATTTCGTGGGCATCCTCACATTGCACAGACCGCGGGGTATGCATGCCGTGAGACTCGGTATTACTTCGAGTCCTTTTTCTGTTAGCTGTATGGAGGATGAGGTGGAATCATCTCAGCACCTGCTCCTCAGCTGCCCAGCTTTCGCGGGACTAAGATTCAAGCATCTTGGTTCTTACTTCTTTTCTGCGCCTGCTGATATAGCAGGTATTGATAACAAAAATCTGATGAACTTCATCAGCGGCATAAAGAGGTTAACACAACCGCAGACCAGTCACCGTTCATAGTCCACGAACACTCAACCCTCCCCATCCCTTTCCCTTTCGTCATTTTTCCCTTCACCTCTTTTTACCCACTTGCAATGGTATCACAAAGGATGAACCAAACTTCTCTCGACCAAGTGGGCCCACTCTTTGGGCAACCATCACTACCTAACCTAACCTAACCAAGCCTACTCTAGAGCTGCAAGTTCATCATGGGTTAAATAAATGCCCTTCATAGACTATTATTCCCTCTATCTCATAGATGGTAGACTCCGACACCAATGTCGGAATATTTACAATTAAATACAATTTAATTTGTAGTTGGGCGATTTATCGCTTAATTCCTGCATTATAAATAAATAAATAAATACAATTAAATACAATAAATAAATTAAATAAATTAAAACAATTAAATAAATATGCAAGTTATTATTCAGATATATCTTCACAGTATTGAGACTTCAGTTACACTTCCGTTTTGTTCTGTTAAATTTTTTTTAATATGAAATGAAAACGTTCTCGAATAAAAACGGCTAACCCCCTAGCGTATGAGCAACTTTCATGGAAGCCAACTTTGAAAGAGTAAAGGGCAAAGCAAATCCAGCAAAAACTTACACTGATTTTAACAAAGCGCTCACTTTTTCATTCATCCTCTATCAATAACTAAGTAAAATATTGCCGCGCCACTCCTGGTATCGGTTAATCCAACAAAGAAGCAAAAGAAATAAAAAATGCTTATGAATTTATGGAATTTTTTGTGACAATATGGAAAGAAAAATTATTATTTACATCAATTATATACGAATATTTTCTCTTGGATGTATGAACTAACAAACGCATTGTTCAGTTCCCCTGAGTGTCGTGCGACTACAACCTTACTCCTACCCGCTTAACTTTTTCAATCAAGATTCCCTAAAAACTGTTATGTTAATAATATTGTGACTTATTTTTTGAAATCTAGTTATTTACGAATTTTTTTGGATTAATTGTAGTCTCAATGCCATTAATTGTAGTCTAGCAAGCCAAAGAATTGTCGGACATTTATATACGAGTTACCACTCCTTCTTAGCATTGTGCTGGACTGCGTTAGGAGAACTTCAGCACACGGAACAAACGCCATAACATGAGAACTGAATGGACGTCTCCAAAATCTCTAATATGCCGACGATATAGCATATGCCTAATGACGCACACTTTCATTAAAATGGCGAAACACTCACGCTAGTAAAATCAAGACCAGCAAAAGTAGGTATCGTAATAAATGTCAGCAAAACCAAATTTTCCTGGAAGAACAAACACGCCGATCTGGTGACTGACATCCAAAGCATACTTAAATTATGGAGGGAACACTTCTCAAATCTAATTAATAGTGACAGCAGTGCTGTCAGAATTGGGAAGGACCTCTCCGAACCGTTTGATACTAAACGAGGTTTCAGACAAGGTGACTCGCTGTCGTGTGACTTCTTTAACCTGATGTTGGAGAGGATCGTACGAGCCGCAGAACTTAATCGCTCATGCACAATTTTTTATAAGAGCGTACAATTGTTGGCGTATGCCGATGATATTGACATCATCGGCCTTAACAAACGCGCTGTTAGTTCTGCCTTCTCCAAACTGGATAAAGAGGCAAAGCGCATGAACGAAGTACCTCCTGTCTTCAAACAAACAGTCGGCGCACTCGCGTATCGGCACCCACGTCACTGTTGACAGTTATAATTTCGAGGGCGTAAAAGACTTCGTTAATTAGGAACCAGCATTAACACCTATAATAATGTCAGCCTTGAAATCCAACGTAGAGTCTCACTTGCCAACAAGTGCTACTTTGGACTAAGTAGGCAAATGAGTAGTAAAGTCCTCTCTCAACGAACAAAACGCAGAAAAATCTTTACAAGGCTCTCATCATGCCCGTCCTTACGTATGACGCAGAAGCGTGAACGATGACAACATCCGATGAAGCGACGCTTGGAGTGTTCGAGAGAAAGATTCTGCGCAAGATTTTTGGACATTTGCACGTTGGCAACAGCGAATATCGCAGGCGATGGAACGATGAGCTGTATGAGCTTTACGACGACATAGACATAGCGCAGCGAATAAAGATCCAGCGGCTACGTTGGCTGGGTCGTGTCGTCCGAATGGATACAAACGCTCTGGCTCTGAAAGTATTCGATGCGGTATCAGCTGGTGGTATCAGAGGAAGAGGAAGGAAAAGGACTTGACTTCACTTAGTGTGTCCAACTGGCGCCGATTAGCATGAGAAAGAAACGACTGGCACGCTTTGTTAAACTCGGCCAAAATCACGTAAGCGGTTATCGCGCCTATTAAGAAGAAGAAGAAAACCAAATGCGTTTAAACTCGAAATCGGCCGTACTAAGCCTGACGAAGCCGGTCCCCTTTATTACTTTAGTTAGTTTATATAAAAAGCCGCATAATTAAAGGAAAACAAGCTTTAGCGTCCCCTGAAGCTATCTGAAAATCTTCTGTGATCACTCGTAACACCAAAATTAAAATATTTAATTTGAAGGTCTCGTTCACCATACTGTATGGCTGCGAAACTCGGAATATTGCAGCCAGAGACTTACGAACGGAAAGAAAGTGCGGGTGATTTGGTCACATTTTAAGAAGAGAGCCGAGCGACATCACCCGTAATTGAATTGATCGGAATTCGCAAGGAAGCCAACTGACAGGCATATCATCATTAACTTGCGGAAGAGCCTAAGAAACGGAGATATCACGGAGGATCAAAACTTGGAAAGAAGTGAACTGGCTGGTGCCCGACCGAATAAAAAGAACGAAGGGTATTGTGACCCTTTATTCACCCGCAGAACCATAGGAACTTATACATATATATACGAGTCTCTAATGCAGACATCAGAGGCTTGCTATAATTTCTTCCCACCGTCAAACTTCCTGTAAGATAACGAACTTCGAATCATTATTTTTGGGAAGCAAATTTTCAAGTTTGTATTGCCTATTTATCCGTTTTCGGAGTCGATGAAAAGAAACACGAATTTAAGTGGTAGTACGAAACTAATATCATTTTTATGTTGATGTAATTACGCAAGGTAACACAAAAATTAATAAGTTTTTACCCAAGAGCTAGACCATCCAACTGTATGCAATAAATTTTCTGCGAATCCCCTTATGATTTCTCAAGTTTCCTCGCTGTTTAGCATCTTGTCCACTACATTTTCAATGCCTATGGGATGGAGCTCAACGTTCTTGCTCCCAACACCTGCGTTGGAAAAAGGTGTGTTCAGAGTCTTCTTGGGCTGCAACAGGGTATATGCAAGAGGGGTGCTCGCATTTTTTTAATTTGAGCAGGTATTTCTGGAAATACCCGTGCTCCGGAATCATAGCCTCGGCGTTTTGGATTTTATTTCGTGATAAGCAGTTTCTCTATCTCTTACTTCCATTCCACCGATCTTAGGTTAGGTTAATCAGGTTGCTTGTGTAAGACAAACCACTCGGTGGCCCTACGGCCCATTGTGATATCTGCATTTTTTAAGAAGGTAACTAGTCCCCCCAGTGAGACATTTTGCAAAATTTCCCAGGTCCTCAAAGAAATTATCGCCAAGATATTTGCACGGCTTCTTTGAAATGCAGGACATTTCCTGAGGAGGTGTTGTATCGACTCAATATATTCTTCATCTCCACAGCTCCTGCAGAAGCCATAGTGAGATCCACCCAGCTAGGATATCCATGATGCAGTGACCTATTGAAACACCTCTGAGGACGCTGGTAGTTGATCTGTCCAATCCAAGCAGACATCTTGTCCTTTTCAGATTCAATGCCCACTACTTTTTCCTTTCGAAGGTTAGTAAGTCAATCGGCAGACAAAACTCTCAGGCTGCCGTTCGTTATACCGACACTAGGTTAAGTTTTTTACAAGCCTAAAGAAGGTTTTGTGCTGTTTATGACTGCGGTGATACGTCTGTGTATCTGATTAGAAAGGTGTTGCCGGGGCATTTCTATATTGAATATCTTGTCACAACTAATGTTCCACAAGTCGGGAATTGATCCTTGAGTCGCTCCGGATTTGATGTCTACACATCGAGAACCTTTTAGCACTTGTTCATTATGCACTGTGGGCAAGCCGGAATTTTTAGACTTTGCTTCCATGTAGTTATGCTCTAGATCATACAAATTTATTATATCTGAAGAATGCAATTGATCAAAATAAGTTAGATATAAAACTAAAGGTAGTTAAATGCCCTATCTTCCACTTATGTTTAATTTTTCACTGAAACTTAGAAATTTAACTGTTAACTGCATCATGTAAAAGTCCCTAGGTTGCCATGTCCTTAATTTATGGAGCACACTTTGTCCAAAGCTTTAGCTATGTCGAGGTATATGGATGTGCTCACTTCTTTATTCAAGCTACCGTTACTTTTATGAACTCCTCCATGAACCCGATGGATTACTGAATGATTTCGTCTAAATCCAAATTGGTCTTAGGGTATCAGATTCGTGCTTGTTATAATATATAGGATTTATGCGGTCGAATAGTGCTGGGATTGGCGTTAAAACCTGTGAAATTGCTAGGCAAACATAGCCAAAGCTAAATCTACGTCTGTCCAAGAGTATTATAAAATTGAGTAGACTTCAAATTAGGACCTTAGTAAGGCCCCTCATAGGATATTGTCTCATAGGAAATTATGCAAGAATATTAGGCGTTTAAATGCATGATTTCTGTCGTAGCTGCAGAAATGAGAAGGAGTTGGAAACAATTCAACACCTTTTTTGCACATGTCCGGCTCTAGCCAGAAGCAGGAACCGATATTTAAAATCCCACTTCTTAACGAATATAGGTAATCTATACACTTTAGGTATCAACATCCTTTCACGCTTTGTCAAAAGTTCAGGATGGTTCAATATGGAGAAGGAAATGTAGCCCAGCCCCCGCGGCTCACAACGGGCGCATCTCGTGGTCTAATTGGCATCGTTGTCTCTATGTGCGATGCGGCTGCCAAAGCTAACTCTTAGCATACATCCTTATAGGATCATATTAACTTAAGAAGTAAAACTCTCAATAATTACACTGGTCCACAAAATTCACCTTTTTGTTTTGTTTCCGGATATGGGACTAGTTTCAGATATATTTTTGGGGCGCTGAATACGATTCTGGGTTAAATAGGGCCTATCACATTATGGTTTTGTGAAATTGAAGGTAAAAACCTAAACAAACGAGTTTTTTTGTGTCTTTATCTCTCCTTTTCTTAAAAACCTGACGTGCTAGAGACTTTTAACTTATACTCAAGTAAAAGCTGAGATCCTCGCTATAACCATATACTATATACAAGTTCCGAAAAACACAGCTTCGAATAAAATGCGGCTAACCCCTTAAGGTCTAGGGATTACGATTGACTTGCAAATTACTACGAGCTAAGTTCATAAAAATTGCTCCTCGGGTGTTTTTGGAGTCGCTGATTACAATGCCCATTCCGAGCCCATTTTTTAAATCGAAATAGCGTACGAAAAATCAAGAAACTGAATTTTTTAAAAATGGACATTGTGCTATTTTTTATGTTCCCATTGAAAACACCTATGGAATAGAGAATTTGTACTTGATTCAGTGCTTCCACAATTATGTGGAGAACAAATTTTTTAGGTAAACGTCTTGTTTCACAATTTATCGTAATAATATTCAGAAACGATTTATATTTATTGTACAAATTAATGCTTCGCATAACCGTACATCAAAATTTTTCAGTTATCTCTAAATCCAAATTGGTCTTGGGGTATCCGATTCGTGCCTATTATAATAGGATTTAGGCGGTCGAATAGTAGTTTTTTGAAAATTTTTGATATTGACGGTCGACGGCGTTTTTGTTTGGTTTTCAGTTCGCTATAAATTCAGCTACCCTCCAGGTACTAGTGAAATATTTCAGGCTTATATCAACGTGGGAAATATTTCTCAGACAAATTATTGTCTTATCAGGCAGACACTTCTTAATTGTTCCCGACATTTGATCGTATCCAGGCGATTTATTGTTCCTTAAAATTTATATTAATTGTTTTATCTCTGTAAGTCTGATTTTTGAATTTGCTTTAATTGTATTTGAATTTTTATTGTGAATTTGTAGTATCAAGAAAGCTATTACGCACATTACAACACACAGATTGCCCTGAAAAGCATTTAAGCAATTGGCAGATATACCAGCGTTTAAGACGGAAACTCCGGTACTTTAATGTGCAGAAGTTCTTCTCATATTTTCAAGTTATTCGGCAAATTATCTTGGATATTCGACTCACCTTTAGCAGGATCAATTGCCTAGCTCACTATCAATAGATTGACATTCTTCCATGTGTGAGCATGATATGTCTGCATAAGTGTGCGTGAAGCAGACAACAAATATTTGCTAATGTTCTGTGGCCAAATATATGCAGGCTACTATGGACTAATCCAAACAGACATGCACGCAAATGTATTGTACGAGCGCAAGTGCGAAAGTGTGTGTGCATTTGTTTGCATTCGTGCGTGTGACTGTTCAATAGAGAGCTGCATAAATTATTGGCGGTGGTAAGTGCATGCTTCTGTGCAAATTAGATGGCGGCTGACCAACGTACTCGAATACTCGATGATAAATTAAGAGCTCTACGCATTTGCTTAATACACCCAGGCTACATCTGGAATTTTCGGATTCGATGAATAAATTATGAAAAGGACAATAATAAATATTAAATAGGAAATGCATTTGCAGGCGGGCGACAAGTTTAGAGTTGTATCGGAAATCGAATTAACATCTCAATTTCTTTCACCAAATTTGCATAGATCGTTTGAGCACTTTGATACTACAATGTTTTTGCAGCAACCAATTAACTATTGGCCAATTATTCCAAATACAAAGCTTCGCTTCATACCTATCAGTTAAGTTGCAAGCTTAAAGCTGCACTCCGCTAATATTTTTGTAGCTATGGAAATTAGGAAGGTAAAAAATAAATTCAAAAATTCACAAATAGTTTTCCAAACAATAAGACTTAGCGGGAGTTTTGCTGCATAAAAAATGATTTCCAACTCATAGAATTTGCTTTCCTCTAAATTTATGAACATTTAATCTAGGCGCTCTTTGAATTTCCTCCATTCTAATTCCTGCACTTCTGTCAGCCAACTTGTCGCTGTGTGTGCGTCTGCGTGTGTAAGCCATATCAGAATTTTCTTCCTTTTTTTGCTTTAATCAACGCGATTGCATAGCACAACACCCAACTGCGTACACAATTTCGCTTATCACCAGTCAACACTTGCTCACCCACACACACCAGCGGCGCCCAACTGAGCTCTGAGCTCTGTGCTCTATGCACATGTGCCCTCGCCAGAACGCAGCTGTTTGTGAGTGTGTGTGTGCGTAAGCATTTCGACACATTTGGAGTTATTAAAAATTAGTATGTGTGCCATTATCCTAGATAAGCGTCTGAGCTTATTTCACTCGCCTCTTCCACGGCTGCTGCCTCTACATCCGGCGCCCAAGTTGACGTCGCCGCTGCCTGTGCCGCTATTGTTGTCTCTGCTGGCTGCTGGCTTTTATTTGTTGGCTTTCACATATCTTTCATGTTTTATTGCTTTTTTACTACGATTTCTACTTCCCATCTGCTCTGCCCTACACAGTTCACTTAGCCGCTATGCTTCGCCTGCTTTCGCCTGGTTGGCTTTACTGCTTTTATTTGGTTTTCAAATGCAAATGTATACGGGCATGAGCTTGCAACACACACTTGGCAGCGCCTTGATGTATGCAATATAAATATGAGTATGTGCACGATCTACATCAAAAGTGGGTGAGCAGTAGATACTCGTACATACACACATAGAAAACCCTCCCGGCAGGGAAACCTCAAGTATGGAACTGGTGAGCTTTTGATGAATTCGGATTCGGTCGCATTTTTATAAAAGGCCATTTCTATATAAGTTATAGACCACATTTTTTTTGGTTGGTGTTAAACTCGAGAAGATAGGTGTATATTATTTATTAAACGCAACGTGCATAATTACATATATATGTGACACTGGCACCATCACTCTCTGCGCAAACGTGACTATTACTCTGGGGCACATATTCTTCTTTTAACGGAGTGAATATAGAGTTAAAACAGTATTTGAGTACAGGCGCACATTTTTATTAAACGCAGGGTAATACGTTAGTTGAAGCCATGCAAATATGTGGCTATAACTTCTCAAAACCGTTATCTTTTATTTGCTCTTTTTCAGGTAAGACATGGAGGTCTGCAGTTTAACTCAAGAAATGAAGAAACATGCAGTTGTCGTGGTCGTATGTGCAAATCAGACTGATTTGGGATTCTCTGATTTTCTTAAGTACGTCAGGTTATTCGTTCATAAGGTTCGCCGTGAATTGGAACCATCAGACGGCGATTCAGAATGTGTGGCAAAACGCAAAAGACACGAAAATCGTGTTGACACTGTCCGATCTGATGATTTTTGTCAACAACAGCAAGTGGTTATTGACGAGAACCCTTCAAAATTAATGAGGGCCCTTGCGAGGGAGCTTAATGTTTCTGAGCGTCTTAGCCGTCAAGTCGTCCATAAAGATCTGCGGTATAAATCCTACGTTAAGCGCAGAAGAGACTTTATATTGGAGCAAGCACGGAAACAGCGAGTTATCCGAGATCAAAACGCCTTCTAAACGAAACTCTGAAGCGCTGATGTTATAGTTTTTTTCTGACGAAAATAAATTTGACCAAGACCAAAAGGTCTACCGCAGAAATTACTGTTTCGATCCTACAAAGTTTTCTGTTGTTTAGGTCTTAGGTGTTATGCGCAGCAAAGAACATTTCATGCCATTTCTTTATTCAAGGATTTCGAGTGAATTCTACTGCATACGCAGAGGTTTGAGAGACAGGAGTGAGACTCTGAATTGATATTGTGTACGATGGCGACACAAAAATGGATGACCATGGCCACATAACAACGAACTTATAACCACCTAACTCACAATACCTTACTCCCCTGGATTCCTGGTATAAGGTGTAGTTCAGCGTGAAACTAATAAGCATCCCCATTAATACCATTATGGTCAATATGGCTAAGGAGCATTTGATTCGGGCATGAAGCCATTTTCAGTTGATGGAAATTTTATTGAATGGATTTTTAGATATTTTACATAATAAATTAAAATTATGTAAAAGTTCATGGAATTTCATTCCGTTTTATTCAAAATAAAAGCTAATAATTTTCGCTCTCAGGTTATCCTCAAATACCTTACGCACCCTGTACTTATACCTAAGTGTATTGAGCTGATATGCCGTTAAGGCAAAGTACATAGATTGGAAAGAGAGAAAAAGAGCTACACAATAGCAAATCAGAAGATATATAGAAATTAGACTGCCTTCTTTGCCTGGCTATTCTCTCTTATTTCACTTAATGAAGTGTACAATTTTTTTTTTTTGGTTAACATATTTAATGTAAAGTTAAATTTCAATGCTGACTGATAGCAAATATTTCAAAGACTTATAAAAACCAATACTCCAATCGGTAAAATTCTTTTTGGCTTGTTGTAGTGGAGCCTTATTTTATGAATTTTTTACAAATTTTGTAGACTCTTTCCTTTTGTAAGTTTTCGAAATTTACTTCTTTTCAAGAAATTGGCTTCAACATACAAAAGGTTTTCTGCGAGTTTAAGTATTCGATGTATAGTATTAGCCTAAGACTCTTTCAGTAGCCGCAGTAGTAGGGTGATGGGTTCGATTCCCCAGTTATGAAGCATACAATTTTGTTCAAATAACGATCGCCCCTCGGAAGCAATGGCAAACATCCGGGAGTATTTCTGCCAAGAAAAGCTTCTCATTAAAAGCCGTCAGCCGGCAACGGCAAAACGCAAATCATAAATAAGAAGTGAAGATCGGCCAAACAGCCAGCCGAGGGTATGAGCGCCTATTATTGTAGAGGAGCGACGATTGTTTGCGTTTACTTTGGCACTATTAAACTCAGAAGACAGAGGTCGATACTAGAAGAGTGTCTTGCTAAAGGGGTAGAATTGATGAAGTCCTACTAAATTTGGACCAGAAACTGACTTTAATAACTGAAGTTATATCTACATAGTATTTTCCGAACTTAGCTCAAAACAAGGTGACTTAAAATTTTGCAGGCTACGAATATTTTCTCCAATTTTTTTTTTGAATGTTCAGTTTATTTTTTATAGATATTTTTTTCGAATATTAGACGCTTAGATGATCGTGCGGTCATAAGAAATATTAACTTGGATTTGTGTTCTTTTTTGTGTGAGGCAATGTGAAAACCAAACACAGGACTGTGGAACAGTCAGACAATACGGAAACCGACATCTCCTTGCTTGTTCGGGATTTTTGTCCAAAATCTATAAGTACAAAGTAATAATCAGGCGTAGTACCAAAAAGTGCATATCAGAGGTTCACCGAGGATTGGCTAAAACTCTGGCACAAAAGTATTTTAAATGGTTGGAGGATTGCATTGAAGTATACCGGTGAAAAATAAAAGCTTTGAGAGAAAAATAATAAGTCACCTTTTGTTGAACAAACCGCATTCCCACATGAAGACAGGCAGCACCACAGCTCATATTCTCGCAGGCTCTTACTCACATATGCACATACGTCAAAGCTTGTGGGTATTTATTTATAAATACGAGTGCAGGTAGTTTGAGTTTTCACTTTTAAATTTTCGAAGCGGGACTTCTATGCTGACACGTAGATGAATGTGCAAAAAGCTCTCAGCGCCTGGATTACCTATTACAACATTGCTGGAGCAGATGCCGTGTAGGAAATCTGAGGTTTGGTGGGCTTTTAAATTTTTTGATGGATGCAAACTACTTAAATTTGCTTTTGCTAAAATATTCAATGAACTCGATTTTAATATTTTGAATTCACTTATTTGATCACACAGTTTTAGGTTGGCTTGAGATTGAAGACATTTTAACCGATCGGATAATTTACCGCAAGTCGGGAGACTTATGAATTTCCCGATAGTAAAATACAATTAGAATCGCATGATATTTATATGTAAGTACACATATTTGCAATTAGTCTTATATTTATCTTATATTTTTATTTTTGCTAATACTTATTTGATATTTCATTTGTTACGCAGAAAATAAATATCTTTTTACAAACTGTTTGGATCAAATCAAAAGAACAATCAAAATAAAAGCTACTTAGTAATCACATCAAAGACAATATTTATTTAGGGCTCTGAGAGTAAGCAAATAAGAAGAGTAAATTGCACTAACTCCATTTAATAAAAAAATCTAGTTCATTCGCTTTTGACAACAAAATAAATTCTTTCGAAGAAGAAGAAGAGGATCTGGTGTCCTGGAGATAAGAACATAGAGGAAAATTAAATTTCTGATGAGCTTACCAGAAAGGGCTCGATCAAGTTGGCTCAGAGTCTCCTACCCGGTCATAGGATTTTGCTAGCCCCCAGATTTTGCTAAAGGCGAATTGCACAACTCATTTCCAGAAAAGAGCTCCATTCCTTCGTTTACCATTTCTAAACCCCTTTGACCTCAGTATAATAGACGCAGGATTCTGAAAGTCTTGAGGACTCCTCGTCACTCAATTCCCAAACACGTACCTGCGCTTACAGGACCCGGGGTGATCGGCACATACGCGGAAAATCTAGGTTTCCCATTTAATCCCCCTTACAGAAGTTGTGGAGTCCTTTCAGAGAAGGAAACAGTAGATTTCTGCTTATTGGAGTTCTCATAATCGTATCAAAACGGCGCTTTAGTGCTGCTTAGGGAACACCTAGACTTGTACTTTAGCCATTTCACTTGGTCGCCATGCGTACAATATCGAATGCAAAAGAAAGCGAAAGCAGGCCGTTGATAGTTTGGAAATATTTTATAGTTTTATTCATACTGAAATGGAGAGTAACAGATGTGACCTACCTCATTTAAGCGACTAATCAAATATTAATAAAATTGAAGGCATAAATGAAAACTTATTTTCTTTAGGAGGTAAGAAACAAGCAGCATCGGTCTGTAAGTAGGATTTCCTATATAAATCGTCATCAGCACAGTTATCAAGCTTCATGGGAAGAGCTCCAAAGCTAATGAAAAATAAATGAATAATTGGCGCGTTCACTTATGTCAGGTATTTGACCGAGCTCCTCCTCCTTTGTGGTGTGCTTTATTTGTGGATTGATGGTTTTCACAAATGGAGGTACCTACAGTTTTAAGCCGACTCTGACTGGCAACATGCACGTAATCTGGCATCACTCATAATTATTGAATAACTTCACTCTTTAAGCCAACTATAATAAAATATTTAAACGCCTACTAAGGAGAGCCTAGTGGAATTTAGCATTTCCCGTATTCGAGAGGCAAGTGCTTGCTGGTATGTGTAATAACTCGAGTAAATAAGTTTTACTAAACAATTTCCAACTACGGCTCTTAAGCATCCCATTTATGAAATTGCAACATTTTTAGTTTACTTGCACACACATGCAAATATATTCTTATAAATAAACCCACTCGTGCCATCGCGCAAAATTCCTTCACATGCAAAAATGCCAACTTAGCGCTCGCAAAAAATGTTGAAAATTTCACAGCATAGAGCAGAGATGCAGACAATTACACTTACTGGCAACTAAAGAGAGAACAACGCTTGTTACTACAACACACACACACGCACCTCCATACAGACGCACTAATGTGTGCGGATACAAATAGAAATATACCGACGCATTCAGTTCTCATTTACTTTACTTAATCATTCATTCATTCACTCATTCATTGCCATTTTAATGTAGTCACCTAAATTTATAAAGTGCCGACGCTGGCGCCAGAGGCGAAGCGCAACGCAAAAATGAAGCCAACACAATACATCAGCAACACATTATGGTGCAGTTACTCAAAGGATATGTGGCACGCGAAAGCAAAAACAAAAGAAAACAATGAGACACATTTTTGATTAAGCTGTTAAAAGCTGTTTGTGTTTAGTTGTTGCTTGTTGGCGCTTCTAAAGATAATGGGAATGTGAAAATAAAAAATGTTACTCATACGCACTGGCATCCAAAATTTGTCTGCCGTGGCTTAATGCTAGGCACATCTACATACAGATATGGGCATATGCTCTTTGAAACCAACTTACTCGCACTTAGCTATAAAAGACTTCAGCTGACGAGAAAAAAATTCGGCACGCAGCTAAGATAAACCACTTCTTAGGCTTATTGCGCCAAAAGCGGTGCTAATCAGCGCAAGTTTCGGGAGGATTCGAAAACATTTTCCTTACTTTAAATAGATAAACATCTTTATGTCTTCCTTGATTGCATTTTAATAGGATTCACTGGTACTGGTTTCATAAATCTCTATATGTGAACAGCTAAAGAGCTGATAGAGGGATAAGAAAAGGAACGAAGAATTGTGAACAAGGGACACGATACGAGATATCTCAACAAAATTAAGAGGCTGCGATGAGGAAGGAACGTATCCAAGTTAAACTCGATTTTTGAGCAAACTTCAAAAACTGCTTGCTTTCATTGATTTCAACTAAACTTGGCTGATGAACTTCCAATCGGCTCCCAAATATGCAAATTTTCAAAATTTATTAGCTTTTCGTTCCACCAATAACTTTTATTTCTTACTTGTCGTCTTTCATTTTGCTAATTTTAGTAAGTAAAATGCGTTCTGTCTTAATAAATGCATAACCACTTCCTAGGTGATAAGATAGAGGTATTAACAGGCGTAGGAAATCGTTATGAAGAACGCCTTAAGAACTGGAGGTGCGATTTCCTGGAGCATGCAGAACGGGCATGCTGACCTCGGCTACGCGGACAATATTTGACGCCGCTAAAGCTGGGCTGGTTTTGAACATCTCCGAAGCCAAATTGATGCGTACTAATACGCAAAATCCGCGTCTGTTACTGACCGATGGGAGCCAGTATCATCACGGTGTCTGGTGGCTCGAGCGAAGATATCAAAGTACTGGGCACGTTCTAGCAACATTTGGCTCCCTACGTTCAGTCCGAAAGCATTACACTTTTCGTAGCATTCAACACTAAGGATCTTTTATTCTCTTGTTAAATCTTGTTTACTTTATATCCATGGAACTTGGAATGCAACAGCAACGATATAAATGCACTGCACGTTTTCACTAATCGATGCGTGCGCAAAATCCTGAAAATCTTCTGGCAAATACAATTCGAATGATAGTATGTAGAGAACAATCAGCAAATCTTGAGATTTGCAAAAGAAAATGGGCTTGGATTGGCCACGTTCTTCGTGGACAATATGATACTTAATAAGAGCCGCTATTGAGTGGAATCTCCAAGGCAGTCGTAAACAAGGAAGTCCATCGATCGTTTGGTGGCTATATTTTTCAAAAGATATTGGCCTGTGAGGACACTTTGTTGGGTGATTTACCAGGCGTAGGTGTCATGGAAACTTCAGCGAGTTTCCAATAGATAGGTGCGTACCTAAAGCTGAGTCACTAGTTAAATAAGTTTCTCAAATAGGCAATGTTATTTCTTGGCTGATTACGAAGGACCTCAGCTGCGATTAAATCAAATCCAGCGGATTTTTAAAGCTTAATTTATTTTTACTTCCTTACCAATTCCTTCTGGTGTAACTGGAATAATATATTCGTGGTAATCAGTGAAGTTTCCAATAGGTTCTACTTCATCACTGCCTTCATTAGGGCCCTAAGTGCTGAGAGATCCGCTCTCTCCAAGACACACACTTGCTTTTAGCTGGATCGACTATTTAATAGACATTGCGGGGCCAGGTAAGCGCATAAGCCGAGGATATTTTTCCAAAGTCGGTAGTTTTGAGCGGCTTGAACCGCTTGGGTCCCCTTTTATCAGAATAGTAGAAGAAAACTTTCCTCACGCGAACGTCTGCACAAGAAATGATCCTCCCATTGTTTTAGTTTAATAAAATATTCACATACTGCTCCAGTAAAGACCAGTTTAAGTTAACTCCCAAGCGCCTGTCAAAACATTTTCCATTCATTATTTTTATATTTTTCATAAAAAATTTATTGTCAAATAAATTGTCAAAGCTTGTCAGTGAGTTCATGTGCTACAGCAATAAGATTCAATTATAGAAGGTTAGATAAATAGTGGCAAGGAAATTCTGGACCTCCCTTATGAAGGATTGCATTTAAGAAGGATTCTGAAAGAAGGAAAAAAGTTTTCCCTTTCTTGCCTAACGGTATTGAAAAATACGAAAAGTAACTAAAAAATTAAATAAAAATTAAGTTTATTGGTTGTTTAATCTGTTGCAAAACAAAACCACAGAGAAATGATTGTTTTTTAATGCAAAAATAATAACAACGTAAAATAATATATACTTCAAATTTACTCGATGCATATCTGGCAATATTAAAGCACGTAAAGCTACATATGCGTTTTAACTTAGTTCGTAGCTGTAAAACCAATTAACTGGACTGCTTCCGAAACAAAGCTCACCAAGTTTGTAGTTAGATTGGAGACGAGCAACACTCGACAAAACTTACGAAAGTTGACGGGATTAGTTGAGGGGCTCCCGAATCATTATATTGAGAAAGAAACGTTGTAAGTAAACAAGAAGCAGAAGTTTATATGAGGATTTCCGAGTATATTACAATATTTATGCCCTTCACCAAATGTGTAAGAAGTCTCATCTGTTCAAAATTATTAAGAAGATAACTACGCATAGAAATCATTTATACTAAATAATAGTTTTAAAGTATTCGAATCCAGGGTATTTTAATATATTTGTACATATATAAGCCATTGCTGAAGTCCAGTCGATCTCTAATCACAAAACATTTATAGTTACAATAGAAAAGTTAAAATACCCTTTATTTGCATAGATTTCAATGTGGAAATATGAACCGCTACAAATGGATATTCTATTTTTATGTGGATAATTTTGACTTAAGAACCACAATTCCACAGTCAAATCTCACCTACTTATCACTGCTTAACCTGTAGGCATTCTTGAGAAAAGGAAACATATGTGACCAAATATTATTGTTATGAGAAATAATATTATTTCGGAATGTACGATTTCCTTAGTCGAAATAAGCATATAGTAGATGGATTAGTAAACAATATGTTACAGTTAGTAAGCTAGACTAGAATCTTTTTTAGCTGTATGGCTGTAAGCATCAAGTTTCCTTTGTCTGGAAATATTAACAATTTCTTCTTACATCTTTTTTTAGGTTATGTTGACATACAGCTAGCCAAAGTATTTCGATGAAACTTTCTTGGTAACTCTGGTACAGTTCAACAATTTTAATGGCACAACAGTAAGAAAAGTGTCAAATAAAATAAGTTACACAGGCGGCGCAAAATTATAAGTTCGCTACTGGTCTTGTGTGGTTTGGACTATTATTAGCGGAAAAATTTCCTCAATTCTAAGTTATTCTGCATTCACAATATAAATAGTAATTTAACCATGACATAGCATTGATTGCGGAAACATTAAATATAAAGTGTATGTGACAAGCCATCCTGATGGAAAAGATTGAGGGGTTGCTATAATTATTAAATCAAGCACAACGCACAGTGAACAACTCCAGTATTCGACGCCTTATCTGCAATCCACGACAGTATAAACAGCATTTAACGCAACCCATTAACAGCTGCGATTTGCTAAAGAAACGTAATGAAAATTATCCATTTTTAAAACGACTGAAAACTGGCGATGTGAAATGGGTTGTTTACAACAATATCAAGCGGAAAAGGTCGTGGAGTAGCCCAAGAGAACCAATTCAAACAAATATTCATCAAAAGAAGGTTTTGTTATCAGTTTGGTGGAATTACAAAGGAATTGTCTACTTTGAACTCTTACCCCCCAACCGAACGATCAATTGTTGTCTCTACATTGAACAACTAACGAAATTAAACAGTGCAGTTGAAGAAAAGCGGCCCGAATTGATAAATCGAAAAAGTATTGTATTCCATCATGACAATGCAAGGCCACGCATATCATTGGCCACTCGGCAAATTATTGGCCACTATTGATAAAGTTCTGTCAAATGTCGAAAAAAAGAAAATCGGCAACAAGAAGAACTTCCGTTATTACTTTACAAAAATAAGAAGGACGAATACACACCGAATAATAGCTTGCATCAAAAAAGGAATAAAAAACAAAAAAGCATCCGGATATGACATGATAACAGGAAAAGCATTAGCGGAGCTACCAACCTGGGCATATATACCTATGTTTGCGAAACGTTTTTAATGCAATGTTTCGCTTACAATATTTTCCGAAACTCTAGAAAGTGGCAGAGATTATTGCATTGCCAAAACCGGGTAAAGATCCAACTACCGCGCCATCATATAGACCAATAAGCTTACTACGGACAATATCTAAAATTGCTCAAAAATTACTGCATGATCGACTAAGCCAATTTCTAGATCAAAACGTATAATACCGGATCATCAATTTGGATTTAGAAAAAAAATTCGACTATTCAACAGATCCATTGAATTACAAATAAAACCCAATCACACCTTGAACACAATCGGACAATTTTTGGACGAAGCTTAAGCATTTGACAAAGTGTGGCACAAAGGCTTACTCCACAAAATAAAAAGAATGCTACCTTTCGACTACTATCTCATCATAAAAAGCTACCTAACCGACCGAAGTTTCTATATTAAATATGACAATCACTGTTCAGATATCCATCAAATAACTGCTGGATTTCCGCAAGGAAGCATAATAGAACCACTACTATGTGTTTAATTCACCGCAGACATACCACCTCCTGACGAAACTAATTCTTTAATTGCTACGTACGCAGACGATACAATGCTATTGGCATCAGACAAAAGCTAAGCAGTTAAGGAATCATTTGATAACTGGTGCCTAAAAATAAATGTATATTTACTAACAAAACAAAATTTACAGCAGTTTCAATTAAAATAAATGACAAAACTATTACAATAGAACCTACTACTAAGTACCTGGAAATTCACTTGGACTCCAAACTAAATCGGAATCACCACATAAAGTACAAGGTCAAACAAATAGAAGAAAGAGTTCGACAACTTCATTGGTTAGTCTGCTCAAAACAATGATGAAACCAATTTGGTTATATGGACTACAGGTGTAAGGAACGGCTAAAACAACTCATATAGAGCAAATCCGAAGACAAGATTCTTCGAATTTCGACCATGTCCGTCAGGTACACGAAAAATGATGAGATCCACAGGACTTTTAAAATAGCAACAGTAGACGAAGAAATCAAAAAGATAACAACAAGGCACTTGGACAAAATACACAATCACAATAATGCAGAAATCAGCAAACTTCTAGAAAGTGAAAGAATAACTAAAAAACGTCTAAAGAGAACTCGTCCAAGTTGCCTAATAAATGCTAAAAAGCAATAAATACGTAAAAATAGTTGAACTGTTGTTATATAGTTGTACAATTGTAATCATGTAAAGTGAAACTTGTATTGTATATTATTTAATTGTATATTATTTCGTTTATTTTGGTTTTATCGCTTTTGGCACTGGCCACTAAGTGATGTATATAAATCCTGACCAAATTGTTACACAACATACTTAATGTCAATGGGCAGATGTATAAGATAAATGGGGACTACAAAAAAACAAGCATCAAAAAAACATGCCGAGGATTAGGAATTAACGCCCTTGTGTTAGAAATTAGGAGAAATCTCCTGGAGTTTTGTTCAAACACTAATCCCGGAGTTAGCTTTAATTAATCACAGGATCCCGACAGCTGTTAAATATCGAACTGAAAGAAGTGGAAACTTATTTATTACAAACTTTTACATGAATGTTTTAATTTGAGACCGCAGGACGTCTTCCATCGGCAGGTATTGTATGCAATAGGGTCAGGTCAAGATTAGAAGACTCCACTTTAAATGCTTTGCTGTTCTTACGTACACATTTTAAATTAAATCGTATAAGCGATTTTCAACGAATAATAACTGTAAAAGGTACTTGGTGTTGCGGACCATATAATTTGTCAAAGGAGAGCGAGAAAGCCGCTTACTTACCTCACCATCTGTAATTGATCATGCCACAGTAATAAGAACCCTGTAAATGTATTACAATTTCTTAATAGTACTTCTAAAGCAGTTGAGATATTTAACTTTTTAGCTTCTCATCTGCCCTTTTTCCACCGTTAAACCGAATTTTGAACGCAGAGTTCATTCAGAGTAAAATGTATTCTATTGAAAAGCTATTCAATCTACTTCTTTATTTGTTTAAATTATTTTTAATCGCGAAATTTTATAAACTCAACTAATTTCAGAACTTCTAAGTGCAGATTTTTTCTCAGTCCGCTCTTGAATACGTGAACGTGCATACACAAATACCAACGCACATAATAATCCCAATATTTCTTGCATAATATCTGCATAACTAACCGACAGTTTCAAACCGAAAGCCGCACAATAAATAAGTATCCACACCCCGCCCGTGACATGCATGCCCAGCCCAGCTATGCCTCCAGCCTCAACTGCTAATAATGGTGGACATTTTCATGGCAACAAGTTCATCCGTTGCCTGAATACGTTTCCGGCCTCAACTACATTTATGGCAGTGACCCATAAAACGTGACGCACACACACACAGCGCTGGTGTGCGCTGCCGCGGTCGTAGCTTGTAACTTATCAAATGTACAAATATGCCACTGCGACTGGCGACTGGCGCACATCGCATATCCTGTCTGTTGCAGTGACCGTCGCTATCTCTGGCGCTTTTCAAGCTATTCAAGCTGCATTTTCCGCTGCCACTGCCACTGCTCCTGCTGCTAATGCCTGTGCTGGCGTTAGGCAAGCGGTTTCCGTATCCTTTTGCATGAAAATTTTAAATCATGCATTTCCGGCATAAAGCGATAGCAAAAATGCAACTCCAACAACAACAAAGTCATAAATTCCGTGTTCGCTTAGTGCTTTCCGCTTGAAATTTGGTCGTAAATTAAAAAAAAATAATTCGAATAGTTCTCATGGTTAGCGGCAAATCAGTTCGACAGACAGCATTTCATGTTTTATGAATGTTACAGTTAGAAATTTCACAAAAGAGTCATAAATAGCCAAGCGCTTATTAGTTGCATGATTGCTTTCATATCTCTACAAACTAACACGGATATCTCCATCATCAAGGCTGCCACATTTTGCAGTTTAAACTGTTTTGGCTACTTAGTTTTTTCTCCGTGACCTGATTTCTTCACATTTCTAAGCGTACTCGATGATAGACGAAGAGAACTGCCGATGGTGATCGGCCAAAGCAGCTGTTGCAGTAACTCATCTTTGGGCCACCTATAACCAATTCGCTATAGCGAATGAAGCTATGATGCAAAGACCTTCAGCTAGCGCTACCACGAGAATGCTAAAAGCAAGATTGCGAGCATCAGAGTGCGTGACGTCACATTGGTGCATTTGTGCTGTGTTGCAGACCCTCTGCTCTTCGCAATAAATTTAGTGCTCTTTTATACCCAAAATACGAAAGTTTTCGAGTTTGATGTTTGTTTCTCTGTTTGTTTCTACAAAAACTGTAAGTTCAAAAAAAATATTTAACTACAAAAGGTCACTCTTGCATTTAGAACTTGCGCTAAGAAGATTTCAATGCTATTGAACAATTTTCGATTCTTATACGATTTAATGTTTTGAAAGTACAAATATCATTTTTTGTTCCTTTAAAGTCTATAAAAGATTTTTGGATCTTCTTCTCTCAACTCTTATTGACATTTAAAACCTTTTGATAAACTTTAAAAGGCTGTTGGATTTAGCGAATACGAATTAAGGCTATAGAGGTGTACCTATTCATTGTAATTTTTTTTTTTAAATACCAGATAATTCGTAGCAAACAACAACGATCTTTTTTAAAAAGAAGTAACTTATCTTGTTACATAACCTCAAATAGGGGAAATAAGTATTTTTCGGATTTGTTTTTAAAGAAATTCTCTAAACATAAGTTTTAAATGAAAGAATGGATTTTATCCCTCAATTTATTTATTTTTTTTTTTTTGTACGTAACAATAACACATTTATTTAAAAACACGAATACAGTAAAGGCAATATGTCACGCATACAAAGTTCTTTGAGTAATCCCATACAAATTTGGTGTTTTCTTTTCTTTAAGTGGGCATTTTAGTGTTTTTTATATCCAAAACTAGGCAACACAGAAGTTGCAAGAGAGAAACTTGACTACTCGAAGGAGAAGAAGAAGAAAAGCAAGGAACAAAATAAATTTGTGTAGCTAAGAAAAGGCACACACAAAGCACACACATATATATATACCTATATATAGCTCCTCCTCCTATTTGTGGTGTGCGTCGTGATGTTGTTCCACAAATGGAGGGACCTACAGTTTCAAGCCGACTCCGAATGGCAGATATTTCTATGAGGAGCTTTTTCATGGCAGAAATACACTCGGAAGTTTGCCATTGCCTGCCGAGGGGCAACCGCTATTAGAAAAAACTGTGTTCTACATTTTGGTGTTTCACCGGGACTCGAACCTACGTTCTCTCTGTGAATTCCGAATGGTAATCACGCACCAACCCATTCGGCTACGGCGGCCGCCTCACAAATAACACAGGAATAATCACCAACACCAACAATAATCGCAATCCCCGACAATGTAACGGGATGATAAAAAAAGTAAGGCTGAATAGAAATGAGTGAACTATTTACCTAATTAAAAAAGAAATAGGTTTTACATAATTGTAAGCAACTTATTTTAATCAAAAGAGGTTAAAAATGTCAGGAATAAAGAATTGAAACTCCGAATGAGGGAACAAAAAAATGCTAAATTAAGCTACGAAAATGGTAATCCGGTCACACTGAGCACCCATTGCATGAGTGTGGCGTTACGAAAATCAGCGTAAAGGGTCAAATTCACTGAAAATATTATCCTCTCCATCGTGAGCACTGCCGTATATGGTGAGTGGGACTGTGGGATTTTTCAGTTTCCCATCAATACCAATTTTCGATTGCATAGCTACTGGATGGCATTTTATGACTTTGTGACAAAAGGTGTCTGTCTATGCCATATTCTTGATATGCAAAAAAGCAAAACATCATCTCTATCACCAAAAGCGTTTCTATGTAAGAGAATCAAATTTTAACCAGCATTGTTTAGCGATTTCAATATCTACAAAACGTTTCTATCTATGCTACAAAATGGATACTTGTGTGTATTTGTGTGTGCATATATATTACTTCATTATGGGCTACATGCGTTTAACTTGCTTTCAAACTAATAGACCTTCTCTAGCTTTATTTCGTTAATTATTCGTGATCTCAACTCTCCCACTGTGGGTCTGAAGCCGCCCACCCATCAACAAGCGGCCACAAAAACCAATTCAATTAATTTAGCTGACAGTTTGTCAAAGATATTTGCCTACGTAGCAAGAATTTACTACTGTTTACTTAGGGTATTTTTTATTATTTTATGGCAAAACCAAGAGCCCAACGGTTGAAACAGCCGCAGGAATGTTGATTTTAGCCCAACAAATTACACACATTGCACCGCAATTAATTATGATTTAGGCTGCGGCGTAAAATTACTTTTACCCTATTATAACTGTTCAAATGAAAGCCGGCTCAATAAGCAAGGGTGAGCCTGAAGCGAATGTATAAATACCGATTGGCAAAGAATATTCGAAGGCCTGAGAGAGTTTCCTTAAGCAAAGTTTTCGTCACTTAGTTCGTCATACGCCCTGGCATACAAAGAGCTTATCAATTTCATTGTGATTAATATCATTTCAGCGAGAGTGACCACCTTTTACTGCTAACAAAATTCATTTAATCAAAAGCCTTTCTCAATTACGCCGCTAAAACAAAGCGAATTTATGTTTTGAAATGCGATGCGCCAACCACTGAAGTATGCACAGACCAAAACTTCTGGGTAAAAACCAAAGCATTGTCAATTTGTTGTAATGAAAACTAAAACGTTAAGAGGTGGCAGAGCGCAGGAGGCATAGAGAAAATTGGTATTTGAAAATAGCAGCTACAAAATCAATTGGGTAAAAAAGTTTGAAAATTTATGGCGCAGAGAACTTTTCAAAGTTCAGAAGTTTAGAGACAGCAAAGCCGGACTACGTCCAGTGGCAGCGGGGCAAACAGAAAAATGCACCAAAGCGGCAAAAGCATTTGATTTTAAAGGTGACTTTTATTGGCTGCTGAAGAACAGTTACATAAACTTAATCTGGTGCTGAATGGACTGCTTACATAAGCGAGCAAAAGGGCATTTCAGGTTGCAATACTCAATGAGGAGTAGGAACAGAAAATGGAAGTGTATGTGTGCTCACAGAGAAATGTTCGAAATGATTAGACAAAACTGCAAACAAGTTCACGAAGAGAAAATGCTGGTTATTTGAAAACTCTAGCAAAAAAGGAAATTATAAATTCGAGAAGGAGTAAATTCAATGGGGCACGGAAAAGCACAGATGAATTTTTGGAAAAGAAAAATGTTTGCTTAGTTAAAGAAAAGTCGTCCGCCATTGCGAACACCACGAGTGCCCGTCAAATGGAGTTAAGTGACAAATATTTCAATTTAGGCCAGTTTCCGCAATGGTGGGCAAAGTAAAAGTGGTGGGCATGTGCGCTTGAAACCTACCTGCATTTTTCTTATAAATTTGTATGATTTAAAAAAAATGTTCACCGTTTGCAGAAATTGCAGTGCTCATTGTCGCGATGGTACAACTTTTATGAGATTGATTGGCAATCTCCAATCCCAAGACAGTCAAAAACTTTATGAAAGGTTACCTAACTCAAATAATTACTTAGAACTTTTGGAGTTAGAAGCCATATACTTCAATTATATAAAGTCAAGCCAAAAAGTCGCACGGAATTGTACTGTGAATTTAAATTTTTTTCTGGCCAGATTTTAATTTATGTATTAAAGACAAATGACGGGGGAAGGTCCTGAGTGAGGAAACATAATACCGCTGCTGCGGTTCCATGTAGTCGACATTTCTTTCATATCCTATTATTTTTTAATATATGCAAACGAAGTTTTTCAGCACTTTCCTACACCAATTGGCACAAGCCTCTATTTGAAAACTTTTTAAATCGTGTGGGACTCAACGCGAATATACCTTTTCTTCCACAAACTGGCCATGCAAAATCATTGATACTCGTCACACTAAAGCCCAAAAATGCCATAATCTCAGAGCAATCCCATATTGTCTAAAAAACTACGCAATATATGAAAAATGTAAGTATGAGCATACGGTTAAAATTTCGAGCCAATTGATCAAAATTTGTTCGACTTTACTGTTTTTAGTATGTTCCACATCAGACCAGTATGGGCTGCGGAATTCAAATTAGATACATAAATTTTCTACCTCAGTCCTTCCAGTGTGTAATTTTTAAGGTAAATTAGGCATTCACGAATCGACTATTGGAACCAGTGTTTCGTTTACTCAATTTCGATATGGTCGTTGTTCGAATTGAGGTCTCTACATCATTAGCCGATTACCGCGTGAAAGTGTGTGAAATTGAGAACGCTGCATATTTATCTCAAGAATGATATTACGGATTTCTTTATCACGGACAGAAATTGTGACGTATCCCACACTACGTTAAAGATAAAGAAACAGTGGACTCGTTATAAAGAATGAAATGAATGCGCACACACACGCCGATATAAGCAAAAATACCTGCATGGTTCCATGGCACCAATTGAAAAGTCTAGGCGTAATGGCAGACTGTTTCGACTGTTGGCTCTTTCTGGTTTCAAAATATTAGATGAGCCAGGTCTCATTATGTATAAGCCACATCGGACTATATGGCAAATTACACGAGCCATTATTATTCACAACAAGTTATTCAGCAGTATTACGGGTGAACTTGAACGCAAGCTGCCGCCTGTGATTCTTTACTGAAAGAGCAGGCAAAAAATATTGATGTCAACCTTGGTGGCTGAATTCAAAGGGTCGTCAAGCATACATTAATGGACAACAAAGTCTTCCTAGTGAGATTAGAAGGGAATAATCTCCTATGAGGAATAATCTACATACAATTAGCAATCGACTGATGTGGTCAGAACTGACCAATGCAATAGTGTTGCGTTCCATCAAGTCAAACCAAGGTGGAAAAACTTTTCATTATTCAATTTTTTAGAAACTTATTAGCCTCCCATCATCACCATTGTTAGCTCAACATCCCGGTCCGGATCTTGGTGTGCAGTAACATTTATCTCCAGTTCGATTAATCCCTCGC
Organism: Anastrepha ludens; assembly: GCF_028408465.1. Lineage (NCBI taxonomy): Eukaryota > Metazoa > Arthropoda > Insecta > Diptera > Tephritidae > Anastrepha > Anastrepha ludens. The sequence continues at coordinate 1,219,765 of NC_071499.1, read as the reverse complement.
TTGAATACCAAAGTATACCAAAAAGCTCAGCGCCCAGCTCTACGCCATATACCTTTGACTCCATGGCTCGAATGACTCCGCCGAACCATAAAGCGCACCAAAAAGTTACTCGTTGAGGATAGAGAGGATTTTCAACAATAACTCTTCGATTTTCTGAGCCCCAGATCCGTCAATTTTGCGCATTGACGAAGCCAACGTGGTGGAAATGGGTCTCATCACTCAAGATAATTTTTCGATGGAATTCCGGATCATTTTCATGCATTTCAACGACCCAATCAGCAAAGACACGACGTTGTTGATGATCGGCCGGCTTGAGTTCTTATGTTAACTGGACTTTATAAGCCTTAACACCCAAATCTTTATGCAAAATTGGGTGTAATGACGTTTGTGGAATGCTTAATTCGAGGAATGGGCAACCCTGAGTTTTCTTTAACACTTTCGGCTACAACAGAAATATTTTCGGCTGTTCTTGAGCGACGTGCACGGGTTTTATTCTTCACATCACTAACTTGTCCCAACAGCTCGAATTTTTCACCAATTTTTGTATTGCGGTCCGACAAGGTACTTCACGATCACTCAAAAATGTTCAAGTTTTACGAACCGTATCTGCAATATTTTCACCATTTCTATAGTGAATTTTAATTTTAATTCAAATATCAAAAAAGGACAGCTTCAAAAGTGGCATCTACCGAAATAGCGGACTATTCAAAATAACACCTGTTATTGGAAAACCCTTTACTTCTTTGATAAGAGTACCAATCCGAGATATTTGAAACATTGTCATGTATGGCTTATGTTCTGTTCTCCTTGTACTAGTAATGATGACACCATTGCCTTCGTCTTGTCAGTATTTAGCGATAATCTTCTTTCCGCTCTATTAATTTTTATAAAAACTTCTTTATAATCAACTATATATGCCAAGATTTGTATTGATTTGAAAAATATGTTTGGTCTGTGGTTACGCCAGCTTCCGTTATTACTTTCCAAGGGCAAGATTAAAAAACAGGCATGAAAGACCATCCATCACCTTGTCTCAAGCTATAGGTTGTTATGAACTCGGTTGACAGCGAAATACCAATTTTAACGACGTTTCTAACATTTCTTAATTTCGTTAGAAGAACAAATTTCTGTGGGCTTCCAAATACGTCTATAGGAGCTACGAAATGGGTTCGTATAGTTCTGCTATGAAATCGTGTGAATCAGCCTTACACGATCTTGTAAGCAAGATTGAAGCCGGGCTGAAAGCTGAGGAGTACACAATGGACATTGAGGGGACTTTTGATAATGCCACTTTTGGCTCGTTATGTTCCTCTAACGAAGGACACGTGGTTAATCAAACCACTGTAAAGTGGGTATTTTCCATGCTCTTAGAGAGGCTGTTAACCGCTCGTGAGAACAGTGACGAACTAATCACTGTCAGGGCCAAGCAAGGATGTCCCCAAAGGGGACTGTTTTTCAAACGGAAATTGTTTCCATTCTGAAAGTAGCCGAAGGGATAATCTGCAAACCACGAAGATGGTTAGAGAATGTAAGAAGAAGTTTAATTCTGTAGCAAGACAGAACAGGCTTGTACTTATATGCGTTCCAGGACACTCCGGTGTTCAGGGAAACGAATTCAGTTTCGCAGAAATCATGTATTGGATCAGCGATTATGTATGCAATTCACGCAAAGTGCGATGGTCCGGTCTAGAACGTTGCAGAACTGTAAAGTGTTTTGTGACAAGTCCGAACAGAAAACTGTCAATCTTTCTACTAAAACTTGAAAGGAAAGACGTTCGTTTGCTACAGAACACAACCCTTGGAGTCAGCATATGACCACCATTGGAATCACTAAGGACCCAATGTGGATGTCTTGCTTGGAGGAGGCTGATAGCACATGAGCACTTTGTCTGTGAGTGTCCTGCCTTTGCTAGAGCAAGGGTACGAATTTTGGGTTCTGATGTCCTGAGAATGAGTAATATCCGTACCTGATAATGAGAATGGGAATGAGTAATATTCGTTCTGTAAAGCTGGCGGATATTTACAGATTTGTCAAAGCAACTGGAAAATTCTCACAGGACTAACTACCTTTGTCTCTGTATTTATTCTTTCCTATCTCTTACTCTGATACTTTTCTCCTTTCCTCCTTGACTATCTACCCTCTTTCCAGAGCTCTAAATACAATGGTCTTTTTAGTCTGAGTGTTTTAGGAGCCACCAAATCTCTTGGTGCTCCTTGGCTCGATCTTTTCAAAATTTCAATTTCAATAATTCTGCTATGAATTTGCCAAGCTTTTATCCAAATATAAAGTCTCACAATATTTCCCCTCAGTTCGATCGCTGCATTGCTAAATAAAAGTCACAATTGGCAACACAACTTTTTTGCTTGGTTTAGTGAATCACTTCATTAATTTACCTTTGCTCGCTTACGCGCATATCTTAAGTCTGACTACCCTATGCTCATGCATATCTGCTTATATAAATGCGCTTAATAACTTTAGTAATTTCCAAATTTTGCAACTCGTACCTTCTGGCGAATTCTGTCTGGCCAAGGCGAATTCATGTTTTTGTGTAGGTATCTTATTTGCTCGGTATTGCTGCCAGTTCAGTTGATTCTAGAATATTCGCGTTTCGTTACAATACTATCTGCTTTGAAGTCAAATGAATTGTGGTTACGTTATTTTCTTGGATTCAATAGGGTAAAAGTCTGGTCTATAGTGGACCGACTATCTTATCAGCAAATGGGCGCAGCCGCTCGAAGAATATCTTAGAGAATATTTTATAGCACATATTAATGAGTGTTGCCGGTCTATAGTTTTCTCACTTGAATTTGTGGAGTTGGCAGATTATTACGACTTTTCGTTGTTCTTGGCTCATCCTGCCAAGCTCTTTTAAATACGGTGAATATTTCGGTCAGGAATATTTGGCACATACAATGCTTGAAAATATCTGGAAGTAATTCATCTCACTATCACATAATCGCTTGTATATTTCCAAAGCATCTACAAAAAATAATCCCTAATATTTTGTTTAGTATCGCATTGAGTTATGGCCATATTTACACCCTGTATAGAAATAGGGCATGATGTAAGTTCACCATACAAATACATGCAATATCCCTGCAACAAAAACTGTCCCACTAAGCGGCAAAGAAGTAATGATATACAAATGGATTTGAATTAGTGACTCAGCGCTTTGAGTACTTAACTACTTGATATTTCTAGCATTCAGCTTTAATGACCCGTAAATTTCTTACCAGCACTTGCCCACTCCCCGACCTTCAATCCGCCACTGATTCATTACTATTTAAAAGCGCAGATCAAAGTAGAAATTACTTGTACAAAAAAAAATAGTGAGTGGAGAAATGCGTCCATTTGCATTTTAGCGTTGAAATATCAACAAACTACAAACTTCCACTGAGTTAAATTTAGTCGCACATTAATGGATCCTGCCAACGCACTACTCTGAAGTTACACACACACACACATGCACATGTGCCAGCGTACTGAATGCTTCTGCATGAAGGTGAGGTTACAGAAATAGACAGGACATTGCTAAGAGCGCATATTCCCGCAAGCACGCTCTCAGCATGTGCACACCCCTACATACACATGTGAGTAAATACTCGGGCCAGTGTGTCGGAGTGTCTACAAGTGTGTGTGACTTGGTATTATAAACACATTAATAGCGAAGTAGGTTAAACAAAATTTACAACTCAAATATGACTCAGCTGAACTTTTCCACACTTTTTTCAAAAGCCAGGAAGAGGACGACGGCACAGGGTGAGAGGTAAAGCTAGACCGGAGAAAAGCTAGCGCGACGAGTATACAAATATGAATTCCTGTTGCGCTTATTTGTATCATTGCGACAATTGCAAGAGTCCCTAAGGTTGCATGACTTTTCCGACTTTCAAGTGCTCTACTGTGGCATGCAATGCTGTCGTGCCGCCAACGTCAACGCTAGCACTGTCGTCGAGTTGTTGTATTGTAATGCGCCGAGTGATGTATGCAAATATGAAACACGAGCTTTAGTCGACCAACCTACAGACGCCCACATGCGATATTCACTCGCACTTAGTACACAAAATGTATGTAAATATAACTGTAAATACAACTAGGCATGTATGACAACAAAAATATTTACAAATATTAGAATCCGATGGGACGATGATTGTCAGTGACATGATTTACCACGACAATGAATGGTTGAGCAATAATTGAATGCCACTGGGGGAGAAGCAATTGAATAGAAAGCAGAAGGCTCACAGAATACGGGGGAATATCGTTTTTCATTAGGCTAAGAATAGAACAGGAGTTCTGTCACTCAATAAAGATGGAAATTGATTTTCTCCGAATTATTGAATTTAGATGACAGAGCTAAGAATAGCACAGGACACAACTGATGGGAATACATAACAAAGCAGAAAAACGCAATTTGGGTCCACTAGAGCTTCATTTGAGCGTTTGATAGAATGAATTTAGAGCAACAATACACACACAGATTAATAGGAAAATTGAAGCTTCACAATATTTGAGAAACGAAGCTGAAAATTATTTGAAGGCGAGATTACATTTCCAACTGCAATTGGTGGGACTTCGCGTGACGACTGTAAGAGAGCACAGCCAAAGAATTCAAGGTTGGGCTCCATTTCTTACTCTAATGAAATGATATTATATATATAATTGGCCCGTACACCCTTTTCGGGTGTTTAGCCGAGCTCCTCCTTTTATTTGTGCTGTGCGTCTTGATTTTGTTCCACAAACAGAGGGACCTACAGTTTCAAGCCGACTCCGATTGGCAGATATTTTTATGAAGAGCTTTTTCGTGGCAGAAATACAATCGGAGGCTTGCGATTGCCTGCCGAGGGGCGACCGCTATTAGAAGAATGTTTCCCTAACTTTGGTGTTTCACCGAGATTCGAACCTACGTTCTCTTTGTGAACTCCGAATGGTAGTCACCCACCAACCCATTCGGCTACGGCGGCCTGAAATGGTATTAGGATGATAAAATTGATCACTTGTGCAAATTGGACTCTTCTCCTTAATATTAAGCGTTTTGCTCATTAAAGCTTGAATAGCTATTAATGCAAGCGCACCTTCAATAGCAAAAATTTACGACTTTGATAACAGCATCGCTCATAAGCGAACGAAGCGAATTGAATGCATTGGTATTCAGTGTTACAAACTTTCAGAAACTTGAACAAATACTGGAAATTTCTCGATTTAACAAATTTGCTATTTGCTCTTTAAATTCCAGTTAACCATGCCACTATACCCTTCTCATATATTAATTACATATCTCAAATCTCTTGAAAATCATCAGCCATTCTTGTGCCTATAAAATCATCAGCAGTGCAATCGATTGTCCGTATTTGTTGAAACGAATCATATTAATGGCCATCAAGGTCCTCATCTTAATTTACATCCACTGTAAGAGCATAACGTAAAAACTATATTAGAACTTATTCACCTAATGCTCCTACCATTCTAACGCAGAGGAGGTCTTCCTCTTCTAAGAGGATGGTTCCATGTGCAGAAGTCCACTCAAGTAGGAAAAGTCCCTGATCGCCATTCACTTTGGAGTGGCCAGGACGACTCTTCTGCATGCGGTCCAAGTATCCTCCGGGTAGCTTCTGAACACTCGTTCGAGAGAAAAGTAATGTGAGAAGGCGAAACAATCCAGGATATCTGGTTTTTCGCTGGTTTTCGCGATCGCAACGCAAAAATCCCCCCGCAATGAAAACGAAAACAATTGGCCCTTGCCATTTATTAAAAAGAAGCTGAAGCACGACTAGCAACTTGTCCGAATTAAACAGAAACTTACTAGTTAGAGAGTTATGTCCTTGCACTCATTGCACCATTTTACAGTCAAAACATCCCAAAAACTAACATAACAACCCCATGCAAAACCGTTCGTTGACTTCGAAAGTGCACATAGATTTGTTTTTTCAAGCTGTATCCAAATAACTGTTTTGTATTAAGGAAAACTGATGGTGCAGAAAAATATCTAATATCGTTCAAATTTGTAACCTGATCAAAATAAAAGATACAGGAAGTTGATGGCAGTCAAATTTGCTATCATTCGTTGTTGCTTAATTTTTCATTAAAATTTAATGCTTTCAAGGTATTTATAAAATAAAACTTAAATTATTTTTTGCAAAAATATGAAAAAATGTTGATTTGTTATGTACGAAACATAACCCGGTTTTTGACTCCTCTTTTTCACTCAGTTCTTAAAATTTAAAATATCCAAAGTTATTCATATGAGAATAGAATTACTAATTTTTTGATTGACATACTTGATTCAAGTTTAACAACTGACTGATTTTTATGATATGATTAAGTGGTTTTCCTATTCTTGAACATGCTAATTTTCGGGCACAGCAATTCGCATTTAGTCTGGCTTTTGAGTAAAAAAATATTTCACTATTTTTAAACCTGTCTTATCAGTTCTGTACCACCGCAAGCGAATGGCTTGATGTGTGACTACCATTCCGAAGACGAAACACCAATTGATAAAAAAAGTTCTTTTCTGATAGCGATCGCTTCTCGGCAGGTAATAGCAAATCTCTGAGTGCCTTTTTGTCAGGATAAAAACTGCTCTTAAAAAAAATCTATCTGCCGTTCGGAATCGGCTTAAAACTGTAGGTCTGACTGGAGTGACGCACACCACAAATAGGAGTAGAAGCTTGGCTAAACATCCAATTAAAGGTGTAAGCGCCAGTTATATATATGATATATGTATGTATATATATATATATAAGTTCTGTGTATTCTTACATATGAAAAATTTGAATTTGAAGTACTGAGAATGCAACAAATTTTGCTGATGCGAGTGCTGGTTAAGGGTCACGATACTAGAAATTTCGTGTAGCTTTTTCCTTCGATTAACTGCAGACGCCTAAATGCCAAGATACATAGATAACAGAAGTGTGGACGAAAGTGGTATGCAGATTCAGACTAATTACACCAAATTAAGTTCAAACCTGTAATACCTTTCCCACCCAGTAGTAAGTTTTAGCAACACAAAGTTGTTAATATAAAATATGTGAACGTGCTTGGCATGCATCCCGCATTCGATTGCAATGTGGGCAAACGAGTCAAACAAACGAAGAGCAGATTCACCCAAACGTAAGACAGGAAAATGCAACAGTTCGATTACTGAAAGTCAGTGATGCACATTTGTTTTCTCACATCTCAAATCCCTTATCTGCATACTTACAATATAATAATAGCTCAATTGAATTATAGGTAAAATTAGAGATTAGGAAAGACTTTGCAGTTCAGAAAGTGATAAGATAATTTTAAAAGCACTAATAATGCAAAGGCCCATGAAGATATTTTTCTTGCTTCTTGTATATTTGCTTCTCGGGAAAAGGGAGCAACAAACTACAAGGCATTCAATAGTTAAAGTGAAATCTAAATCAACTGCTGTAAATCTAAAAATAGCGAAACGATCAACTGCTTTTACAGAAATCACGTTCGCACATATTCGTAAAGGTGAGTAGGAGTGGCAATTGTTTATGAAAAGCAAAAAGTAGAAAATAAGGCATGCGGAACAATCAGTAAAGCTGCAGTAAAGTGAAACGCAAGCACACAACAGCAACTACAACACAAACGGCTATAAACAACAGACACTGCCACAGCCACGGACAGAAAGATGTCAGTGCACTGAGTGCAAAGTGCGAGGCGGGTGCATTATGGCTTTATTGCCACACAGCAATCAGCACAATTGCCAACAGTGACGCTGCACTTGCACACACCCACACAAAACACATAAAACTTTATTTGAGCGTGTGTATGTATGAGTGCACTTTCATAAATAGAATTGCCTTTGGATCCACTGAATCCACCAAAACAGCATCTTTTTTCTTTCGATTATCTCTGTGTGCATTTCGTTAAAAATCAGGTCGATTCCAGGTGAGCATTCGGTGGTTTGTATACGCATACTTGTATATGCATGTGTATGTATGTATGTGGATGCATTTCCGCAATATAGGCGCATCACCAAATTGCTGACTATGCGACTGCAGTTTGCAGTTTTCGATGATAAATACCTGTATACTTCGTTATATGATTGCAGATATTTTAGATTTTGGAAAGTAATCAGCGAAAAAGTGAGAATAAATATGATTTCAAGATAAGCTCCAAACAAAGTGAATCCGTATATAAAAATCGGTAATACATTTAGGCGGCCGCCGTAGCCGAATGGGTTGGTGCGTGACTACCATTCGGAATTCACAGAGATAACGTTGGTTCGAATCTCGGTGAAACACCAAAATGAAGAAAAAAGTTTTTTCTAATAGCGGTCGCCCCTCGGCAGGCAATGGCAAACCTCCGAGTGTATTTCTGCCATGAAAAAGCTCCTCATAAAAATATCTGCCGTTCGGAGTCGGCTTGAAACTGTAGGTCCCTGCATTTGTGGAACAACATCAAGACGCACACCACAAATAGGAGGAGGAGCTCGGCCAAATACTCAAAAAGGGTGTACGCGTCAATTATATATATGTATGTATATATATATAATACATTTAAACACCTCAAACTACATTTCAAAGATTTTGGAGATGTTTTTATATGGTAGAGTACACATTTTGTAATTAAATATATGTACTCATGAATCCTATTCAGGAGGAGTTGCACGCAACCAATTTCAAACTTCTCAGAGAAGAACAGAAGTTGGCAGGAAATCACAGCTTCAAAGAATTCCAGGACCGCAGCAACGGCAAAAATTACCGGAAGGCAATACCAATAAATCCGACGCCGGAATGGATAGCACTTTAGCCAGAAAACGGAAATAAGCGCCAAAAATTAGGCACAAAAAAACGCAAAAAAAAATGGGATTAAAAAACGCCCCAAACAGTAGGCACCAAGGAAATATAAAGCCAAAAAGTAGGCACCAAAAATATATTTCCTAGAAGTTTGCCCCAACAAACAAGCGCCAAAAAGTAGGCAGCGTTATTTCTCACTAGAAATTACTAACCACAAGGAAAAAATCAGGAAAAATAGCCTAAAGTGTATTTAAGATATATATAATGTATAGCTCTCGCTCTTTTTCCTCTACGTTATACTTTTTTCTCTCTCGCAAAACGAAAATGCCCAAAACGTTGCACGGCCTTGAAATTTTACACTCCATTCTCACTCGTCCATCGACGCCTAAGAAGTTTCAATTCAAAAACAGCTCAGACGCTGCAATAATGAGTAGCTATGGAGCTCAACTCACTTTAAACACTTCGGTAGCAATATAAAAGTCAGCCCTTATGACCCAAATGTTTAGTTTAAAATGTTAATTTCGTGTTGTGTTTCTTTTGGAATGTGTCACTTGAAAACCCGACACTTATTCTCTTTTTGCATTATTCAGTTGCAGCTGTAGTTCTGTCTACATACGAGTATCACCACAACTACATTTGCATTTTCACCACTTTAATGCGCTTATTTAAGCGCCGTTGGCAAGTCGAAAGTATTTGATGTTCCTTCTTACCAAACTCGCCTGGTCATCATTAGAGCTTTGATAGAGAAATAGAAGCAGCAGTTAAAGTCCAATTGCAACTTGTTTATTCGACAACAACAGTAAAAAGTAAAGCTTTATTTGCATCGCTCTACCCTCCAGTCCACTCTTAGCATATCCGTACATAGATTCACGCACATATTCAAATTTATCAGTGTTTCTTTATTTTGTTTTTTTACAGAAATGATGATTTGATTTACCGTTTATGTTTGCATTCAGGTACAGAAATACATAAGACTTGAAAGTGGATACAATGTGAGAAAAAAATACAGAAGCTTCGTAGATAAAATTTTAGCAGAAACTCTATTTATATTCAACCACAACTAATTCAATGCGATATATCTCTGCAGTGAAACCAAATACTTCGATACTGGTGAATTTAGAACCATGAGTAGTTCGCAATCCTTGTATTTTCTATGCGAATTTTGCCCTTATGTATTACCCGCAAAGTCCTCTTTTCGATAGCCCCTAGCTATTATATACTGCATAAATTCGAAAAGCACAACAAAAGCACCCACAGTCAAGTCATGAGGCTAAAAAGTGTAAGTGGCGATGGCTTTTATTTTGTATTTTTAACGATTTCACACTCTGTGCCCAGTGGTGATGCTATTCCACAAATGCAAGCACCTACAGTTTCGTGCCAATTACGCACGGCAGATATTTTTTATGAGGGGCTTTTTCGTGGCAGAGGTTTGCCATTGCCTGCCGAGGAGCGACCGCTATTAGAAAAATATATTTATATAAAGGATAATAATCCTCCGCAAGAAAAATAGGATTTCCAAAGAAAGTTAAAATGCATAAAATTATCAAACACATATTTTAATCTGTTTTTATTTCCTCATTGATGTTGAAAAGTAAATCAAAAAAATGGGTTACCTTTAGGCAAACGAGAGCAAAGGTATGCCGTCTAACCAGATTCGAGCAGACTAATGCGCATAAAATAAAGATAAGAATAATTAGTTGTATTCTGCTCGCATAACGCATTCTGTAATAACAAAGAAAGGTTTCCGTCAAAAGTCTGCTCCAATGTGCAATATCCCTTTTCTTGTTAGTCTTGTATAAGCGATTTTAGCAGAGTTTCAATCTTTTACCACTCATCTCGCTCTTTGCCTTCACGTTTTTTGGTCTTTGATTTCTTTTTTCTGGTAATACGTCTCTTTTCTTTTCTCAAAATCAAAAAACGCCATTAACTTTTATTTCGTCCGATAGCACCGTAACTTTTGGTTAGTGTTTTTCTTTTCTGCCGTGACATGGCATTGCTCATCTCTTCAGTTTTTTTTTTCGATATCGGCGAAATCCGATTTTTTCGGCGGAGAGAGCAAGAAATGTGGCACGTCCGGTCATTTAACCGTACTCTCTCAGAGCATGAGTGAGAATCGAGAGGCGAATTTTCGATGCTGAGTTTTCCTTGTGAAAGCAGACGAAGCCGTTTTAGAACGCGGATCGTGTGTGCATCTAAAGCACTGGAAGTGTTGTTTCCTTCTATCGCAAATGATGGATTTCGTTTCGCGTTTGCCGAACAAGAGTTGGCAATGTAGTTTAATTCGTAGTTTCGTTCATTTGTGCTGCTCTACCAGCATGTTTCGGATCACCGCGAAATCATTCAACCTCAGTCCGTTAGCTTTTCATCGTGTGGATTAAAGTTTTGGAGCGTAGGACCAAAATCTTTCGAAAGCTCTTTGTTTTCTTTCATTTATATGGCAATAGTGTTCTTGTCTTTCCCCATCTCTTTGGTGGTGGTGAGGACAAGCCTTTGGTCTTACAAGCCATTCAAAGGCGCGTTCCTCATTAAAAGACCGCACATTCCTATGCATGCGCAAAATTACAATCCTTAAAATGTTTTCCATGATTGTCATCGTTTTGTTTCCATTACACAATTTTTTTTTATACTGCGAGTGCCAAATATAGCATACAAGCCACTCTGTGGCTTTAAGTAGAGACGATTGCTGCAAAACAATCGCACAATCGCTTAACCGGATGCGTTGAAGTGGCCCAATATAATAATTTTCTTGGCCGCGTGTACGAAGATTAGTTAGCTCCCGCATATGGGCTGCATACGTCTTTAAGACATAAATAATAAAATCAAAATAGAACTTTAACTTAGTATTAACGGGTTTAACTCTGTATGTTAAAGTGATTGGTCGCGGACTAGCCTTATTTGGGTTACAAAATAGTCCAGTACTGGCAGAGCTGAGACATTCCATTTAACTGTGAGCTATGCCTGTAGATACTTCCATATATAATACATCAATCGATGATGAAAAGGAGTCCACGAAGAGATGAGGCGCGGTTTGACATGGATTGGTGAAAATGCAAATCAATTCTTGTGACCAAGTTGCAAATGTGTTTTCATGCATATCATACACACATATAAAAAATGTACGTATATATAAGTTATGTGGTATGTAAATATGTATGTATGTAATTATATATCTACCGCCTGGATGTAGGTCAACAGAAAACATTCAAGTTCGCTTTGATTTCGCTTTTAAGCATTCCACAATTTTGCCAAAGTAGTTTTGAAATTTTCTAAATGCACACAAAATCACTGCGAAATGATGAGAGCACACACACACACATATAATATACCAAAACTCATACATACAGGGTGTCCGGTGGCAGAATCAGATTTTCCATTTAAAGTTACTCTCAAACCGGTGAGTTTATGAGCGCAGAGCGAACCGCGTTAGCTTCGCTATTCGTGCGGGTTATTTAGTCATGATATTGCAGTGGACAGGTAAGCAACCTACGTCCGCGATTGAAGCGTTTTTCAAGGCCAATGATGCGTGTGCAACTGCTCGTCGCAGATTTTGTTTAAAGTTATTATATTCTACGTTTGCGTTATGCCCTAAGTGAAGATTACATTATTTCATGGGTGCAAAAGTTCTGGTCAACAATTCCGGTGGCACAAAGTCCGCGCCCGAGACCCAGCATTGGAACTTCCAAAACCTAAAGAGGGATCTTAGACTTAACCACTTTAAAATTCAAATCGTGCAAGCGCTTAAGCCTAACGCGACAGACATTGTTGGACCGATTTCGTACAGTAAACACTATCTTTTGGATTGATGAAGCCAATTTTCATTTAAATGGAAAATGAAGAATTGCATCTATTGGCCAACTCAAGGACAGAGCCCACTATTAAATAATCAACAGCAACCTCACAGTACCAAAGTATAGGTCTGGTGTGCATTGTCAAGCAATGAAATAACTGGATCATATTTTTGTGAAAATCGTACAGGGCAAAGAATTTCTGGGGACGGTGTCAGTTATCGGCGCATGCTGAACGATTACTTTCTATCAATAATGGGAGAGGCCGAAAATTACCAGACGCTGTGAGAGCAAATAATGGGCATTTCATAAGGACCGGAGAGCCGAAATGCTGGCCTACAGATATCAAAAAACAACCAGATTTAATTGATTTATGCACTGCATTTATGATTATATTCTCCAAACTCATCCGGCCATTAAGTCATGTTTGGAGCTATATTGAATCACTCGCCATTTCTTATGGCAATTCTTGGAGCTCTGCACGAACAAACTTTTACAGGGCTATATAATAATAAAACGGACTGGAATTATTTTCAACAACGTGTGGAAGAGCAATTATCAAAAGATGTTTCATTAAAAACGAAAAAGGAAATTAACTCAGCAATAGTATTCTTCAACAATTCCATCTACCAGCCAACCATACCAACTAAAAAAATTCAAAAAAAATAATTCTTCCAATACATATCAAACAAAAAATACAACAAAAAAGGAAACTCCTAAATATCCCGTAGATAAGGCAAAATTTAACAAATCGGCAACTGAAATAAAAACATTATTAAAACAACACCAAGATAAAACGCTTGAGAAATACATAATAATTTGGGGGCCATGGCAGCTTAAAATTATTCTCTATGGAGAGTAACTAAAAACTTAGTCAAAGCAGTTCCACATAAACCTCCCATCAAAACACAACACAGAACTTGGGCAAAGACCAATAAAGAGACAGCAAACACACTAGCTGAACACTTGGAAATAATACTCTCAAGCGAAAAAGACAACCAGCACAGAACGAAATGTAAATTCGAGTAACCCAGAAAATAAAATGAAAATCGGAACTATAAAAAAGCACCGCGCTATGATCTAATAAGTGGTCCTAATCCTAAAAGAAGTATCTGAGCAATTACAATACATATCTACATACGACAGATATTCAACATCATTTTAAGGACACAATATTTCCCACGCCTATGGAAAGTTGCACAATAGGCAAACCAGGTAAAAATGCAACAGAAACGATATGATATCGCCCCACCAGTCTCTTGCCCATTCTTTCAAAAGTGTTTGGAAAAATATTCTTTGGCCGATTAGACAAAATACTTTAACATTAAAATACAATTAATGTCAACCATCAACTGTGCAGCAAGTCCACACAGTTATAGACAAAATATTAGGTGGGATGGATAATAAAAGATTCTGCGTAGCTGTCTACGTAGATATTGCAAAAGCTTTTGACAGAGTGTGGCATAAAGGACTACTGCATAAGCTCAGTCAAATATTACCACGAAATCACTTCACCATTCTCAATAGTTATCTGGAAGACCGACATTTTTGTATAAAGTTTGAAGACGAATGCTCAAGCATGAAGCAAATGACAGCAGGTGTTCCTCAAGGTAGTGTCCTGGGACTTCTATTGTACCTGATATTCCCAGCAGATATACCGATCCCAAAAACAAGAAATTGCGTGATAGCCACATTCACGGATCACATTAATGGCATCAGATAAAATAGAAAAAAAAGCGACTGACATTCTTCAACAACAATAAATGACAATGTATCATGGCTTGATAAATGGGGAATAGAAGTCAACAAAGGTAAAACGGTACAAGTGATATATACAAACAAAAAGCCTAAGAAACACAAGCTAACAATAAAAAACAAAGAAATAAAAGTCCTTCCTAGTGCAAAGTACCTTGGCATAACTATAGATGCAAAACTAAATTGGAAACGGCATATAGAAAACAAACGAAATACTGGCTGTTGGCTAAAAATTCAAAACTAAGCCTTAACAACAAAAAATTAATAATAACACTTAGAAAATAATATAATGTAACATAAATAGAACTTAAACTGAAGCAAAATTGAATGTTTATCTAACATTGGATAGAGAACAAAGAATTCCAATACTACTTTAAAAATACCGTCTTTTTCTGGAAAAAGACACTGTCTTACTTTCTTTTTTGGTCCAAATACGCGCTAGGGTTTATTTTCGGAGGAGAGCAAAAATAAAAGTACAATTATATATTTTTTTTAAACATTTAATATATTTTACACAGAATACAGAAATTTAAATTTATTCAATTAGACATGTCATGTCATCTTCTTCTGAAACATCGTCACAAATAAAACTTTGAATTATATTCTGTTTTCCTTCCAAGCCCATTTCGTGTTCCATCATTGGTCCGAATCTCTCATGTGTTGCGCTATAGCTATCGTTAAATGAATACTTCTTGTCTAAGTAGCCTGTTCGTAGTGCATTGGAAACATCACTGTTAGCTATTTTGTCCCATGAAATTTTTACCCAATTCACAACTTCTTGAAAGCCTGGTTTTACAAAATTACCTCGATGACTTCTGAACATTCTGCTTTCAATATATTCATTGATTTCCATCCGCAAATTATCCTTGAATGGCTGTTTATTGCAATGTCAAGTGTCCAGTCATTCCTGAAAGTTTGTCATGTCTTTAGTGCGGTGAGTACTGCCTGAATCCCAAACTAGTAAACCTCTATTCTGACCCCTCAACAGTGGGGGCAGCATACAATCAACCCACTTTCTTATAACTGCTTGGGTGCACCAGGCTTTTTCACTTTCAATGACATAAATTCCTGAAACCGTTGAATCTGGTATTGTTTACCTTTAGTGATTAAACATTAAACAACAATATATATATACACATATTATGTATTATATTTAACTGCTACCGGACACCCTGTAAATTTACTATTGGTATGTGCAAGCGAACAGCCAATAGTTCATAACATAACTCAGCTCATTCGAATTCTATAAACTGGCGATTTTCACAATTTTTCATATCCTCGACCCCCTCAGCCTCCTCATCCGCCTGATCAAGTTTAATCTTTTTTGAATGCACTGACGAAAGTAGCAAAAAGTGAAGTATAATATTTTACATACTCACACATACGCGGATTTGCGTACGAGTTGCTGGCGTAATATTTGCATTTTTATTCAAAAAGTTTGTGTTGCGCGTTGCGGGCGAGTGAAAATTTCAACCATAGAAAACGTTTTCACTTGTCGTTTGCTCACAACCCTATGCATATACATATACATATACGCACACATACAATTCAACAAATCTAATGCAAGTAATTCATCGCTTTCCGAAAACAAAGAGGCACTTAAAAGTTTATTATTAAAAATTTCATAATGAAGTGGAATTCCATCGTCCAATTTCAAATATTTGCGAAACTCATATGAAACGGGTGGCTGTGATTTTAAAGCAATTAAAAATGAAAGCCCTAGGGTAACTATTTCACAAAAGTACAAATGACAAAAACTTAGCGCACTAAAATTAGCGAAAACATTAAATATCGACATTTTTGCCACTTCTCTCAGCTATTTTCGGCACGAAAAAAATCAAGATTCATTTCAAAACATTGAAAATTGCAGACCAAAAAAAAGTGTAAAAAATCAAATATAGAATAGAGAATAAAGAATAAAAAAAGAAGGAAGGATAAAGAGTAGAAAAAGAAGAATTAAGAATAAAACGAAAGAAAAAAATAAGACAAAAGAAAGCGTTAAAGAAAATTAATATTAAATTTGAAGCGAAAATTTAAGCGGTCTCGGCGAACAATTGCACTCTGAACTCAATGAACAAAAACAAGCTGCCATAACAATTTTCGCCACCGAAGCACAAATTATGGTTGAGTAAATGGAATCACTAAAACAAATGGAGTTTCAGTGGAACGAGCCAAAGGCGGGTTGAAGAGCGCAGCCAATGTGGGTCAAACGGGTATCACTTCTCCCGGTGTTCCTCGTCAGCTATGCCTCGCCCCAGTCACC
Source organism: Anastrepha ludens (assembly GCF_028408465.1). Taxonomy (NCBI): domain Eukaryota; kingdom Metazoa; phylum Arthropoda; class Insecta; order Diptera; family Tephritidae; genus Anastrepha; species Anastrepha ludens. The sequence continues at coordinate 1,203,214 of NC_071499.1, read as the reverse complement.
TCCAACTGCCACCGAATATCCTCACGTATACAAACATCGCACCCCATTCACGTCGCCGAAGCAGGAGAATAATTGAAACAAATTCAGCTGCGCAGAGATTGTAGCGAATTTCAGAGTGATTTTTTGCTGTTGGGATATTGGAGATGGAGTGAAAGAAAACAAAACCGAAGAAAAACAATGAAATAGTCTGAATAGAAGAGTTTATAGAAATTCCATGCAATCTTGCATTTTTTTTAAGTTTTCGAAGGAAGTGTGTGAAGCGAAATTGATTTTTAATTGCGTAACCCAAGTAAATATTGTAAAACTGAAATAAAGCGATTGAAGAGCATTTATTGGTAAGAAATTATAATAATGCAGATGCAATAACATCTAGGATTTCATAGCGAGTAGTTCTGTTAGTTCTGTTTTGAATTCGAATGGGCAAAGCAAATTTACGCCTAGTTTGTGAGTAGGAATCGATATTGCCGTTTGTCCAATGTAAATCAGAAAGCAAAACGAGGAGGATCCTGCGAAGACAAAAGCGGATCTGATCGCTCTTCAGACGCAATGCTATTGGTAAAAATTTAGAGCATAAAATCTGGTAATGTTAAGGCCATGCTTCTGCTTCATTTTGTAGTAGGCGACTTAATTTAGATAGACAGTGAATTTTAGACCAGCAACGAGTTTTGGATATAATAAGCTTTAAAACTTCAGAAAACAAGAAAAAAACACACACACGTGCTATTGTTTAAAAATTAAATTATTCAAGTCGTGTAAACCGCACTAAATTTCTCTAACACTAAGTTGGAGTTTGTGGTATCTTAACTTGAAATATTACTACCAATGTCTGCCGATTGCATTTTTCTTTTACGAAAAATTCACTATAAAATGAAGACATAGAACATGTATATTTACCATATTTGCCCCACAGTGTGATGGTCTGGGGGATATCTCGAGAATGGATTTTCCAGCGCTGACATTTGCTAAATGCGTTGGCATTCTACTTAATGTCCACCTTAAATCTTAATAGAGGTCAGTCTCCATCAGATATCGCTAGGGATCAAAAGGTGGCTTAATACCAGTCGGATTAGTCTAACCTAACCTTTACCGTAAAACAGTATGAGATGTAAGATTTCTAAAGAAATCACGACGATTGATAAAGCGGCAAAAAAATACTTCGGGAGGGAAACAAAATTATACATTTATAATTAGTTCAAACATCTTAGCTGAATTTTTGAGCGAGCGATTCGATATGGTTTTATAAATGTCCCCTTTGAACGAGAGATGGTCCTTATGTGAAATTGTCTTAATGGTAGAAGTTCGCAATTATGCTGTTGTCTGCGATGGGCAGCACTTAAATTACAAAGTTGGTTCCGAACCCGGGACTTCCCGAATGGAAGTTGTATAAATCAACTGGGTTACAGTGGTGATGACGGAAATAGTAGATTCGTCAATATCAGCTACTGGGAGCTACAAATGTACCAGCATCATAATCACTGAAGTATTGTATTTTCAGAAAAAATAAGGTAGAATATTTCTAATTGGATTCCAAAAATATCGTCACCTGACAAAAAAAAATATTTCAGAAAACACGAACGAACATGCCATGCCCATATCTGCATGCTCAAATAAGGTTTATTTCATTTAGGTATTTCAAGTCTAAAACATAAAAATAGTTTTTAGAGACCACCTAGAGCCAATATGAGCTTAAATTACTACAGATAGTGAAAGAAATAAATTAAAAAAGGTAAAAAATAAAAAATCATTCTTCGGGCAAAGTCGAGTGGAATAGAATTCCAGATCTCATGGATTTCTCTTAGTGTGCGAACAATAGCAGCTCTACCAACACAATTCGTGTTAAGCCATTTAAAACGAAATGGGGAAGAGTTGCGTGGAGTTCTGGTAGCGATATGCAAGTGACTGCTCCGTAATAGAAATGAACAATCAATTTCTCCTTTAATTACTTTAAAGCCCACCTTCTACTTTCTAGAGACTTTAAATTAATTAAAATCAAACGGGAATCATAGGAAGTGATGGGACGTGAGACTTTTAACGATCTGAGAGCATATTTAACCAACATCTTTTGTACACGTTCAATTCTCTAAATTGCAAATTAGTGGCAAGGCGTCCACACAAATGTTGCATACTCTAATCAGGAGCGAACGAAGGTAATTTGGGAGTGTAAGGGTCCGAGAACTTCGAACTATTACGCCGTATAAAATCTAAGATTGATCAAGCAAAGATCCCGCCTAGATATTTCAACTCATAAACAGTTTGAAGTAAAGTATTGGTAATGCTATAAGATGACTAAAACCTTTTGAGTTTCGGCGAAAGTTACATGAAAACATTTTTTGATATTTAGAGAGATACCAAAGTTACTGCGCCAGCGAATGAGCGCATTAATTTCCAATTGTAATTTAGGAATCTTCTCTGTATTTCTAATCGCAGAAAATACATAGTTTCAAGCCATCAGCTGATAGAAGGAAATTGACAAACGAAGAACAGGTACTAATATTATTAATAAATAGAACGAAGAGGTGCCTTGTGGTACCGCTGTGTACTGCGATTGACTTGAGCGTAATTGCGGAAACCAATAAGAGATTGTCTCTGACTACTAATTTTAGGGTCTCCAAAGAGCTCTGGTCAAAATTGAATCTTAAACGGACAAAATATCTGATTGGGTTCAACAGATCAACCACCAGCGTCTTCACAGGTTTCCCTAGTTGGCACCCTAGCCGGTATAAAGAGTGTACTTCACAAAGACTTTTGCAGGAGCTGTGGAAATGAAGAAGAAATTGAGTCGGTCGTACCAAATATCTTGACTATTATTTCTTCGAAGACCTGGGAAATTCGCAAACTCTGACTGGAGGGACCAGTTAACTTTTTAATCAAATCCAGATATCATATTTTACTTTAGGGCCACTGAGGATAATTAAATTATGTTACTGTGGAAATTAAAACTCAAGCTGTGGACTAACGATTGGGTTGAACTCAAAAACATTTCTGCAAAAAAGGTGGTGCTATAATTTTGTTTGTCAAATATTTAAAAAAAAGGTGAATTATAAAAGAATTATGCAGGTTGCTTTCATTGTGCGGATCAAAATGTTAAATCGTCAAGTAGAGGTTAGGTTTTCAAGTTGGCACTACTTTTTTCGTAGATGGTCTTTTTGACAGCTGTCACTTGATTTATGCTTAGTTTGGTTTGCCATTTCATAATGAATAGACTTACACCTGAACAACGTTTGCAAATCGTGCAAATTTGGGCCCAAAACGAGATGGCCACCGATCCCGATTTTCACAAGAAAATTTTGTTCAGCGATGAAGCACACTTTCGGTTGAATGGGTATGTCAATAAGCAAAATTGTCGCATTTGGAGTGAACATAATCCACAAGCCATTGCTGAGACGCCGTTACATCCTCAAAAAGTCACTGTTTGTTGTGCTCTATGGGCAGAGGGAATCTTTGGTCCATATTTCTTTAAAAATGAAGCCGGCCATAATGTTACAGTTAATGGAGAGCGCTATAGAGCCATGATTAATGACCTTTTCGTGCTTGAATTGGACGATGTTGATGTGGACGACCTTTGGTTCCAACAAGACGGCGCTACATGCCATACAGCCAACGCAACAATCGATTTATTGAAGGAAACTTTTGGTGAGCGCATTATCTCGCGCCGTGGACCTGTGGCGTGGCCTACAAGATCGTGCGATATAACACCGCTGGACAATTTCTTGTGGGGCTATGTGAAGTCGCTTGTCTACGCAGATAAGCCCGAGACGATTGACGTCTTGGAAGAGAATATTCGGCGCGTTATTGCTGGCATACGGCCCCACTTGCTGCAAAAAGTGGTCGAAAATTGGGCCTCTCGGCTGGAATTTATTCGAGCCAGCCGCAGCGGCCACTTGCCCGAAATCATTTTTAAAACATAATGGCAAACCCTTTTCTTTATAATACAGCTAAATTCTTGGCCATAACTTTAAATTATATACGTTTTATTTCATCTTGAAAACCTAACCTCTAAAAAAAAAACCCTATATAAAGGAATTTCACTGGTCGTGCGGTCTTCTTCTTCTTAATTGGCGCGATAACCGCTTACGCGCTTTTGGCCGAGCTTAACAAAGCGCGCCAGTCGTTTCTCTCTCGTGCTAACCGGCGCCAATTGGACACACCAAGTGAAGCCAAGTCCTTCTCCACCTGATCTTTCCAACGCAGAGGAGGCCGCCCTCTTCCTCTGCTACCACCAGCTGGTACCGCATCGAATACTTTCAAAGCCGGAGCGTTTGTATCCATTCGGACGACATGACCCAGCCAACGTAGCCGCTGGATCTTTATTCGCTGCGCTATGTCTATGTCGTCCTAAAGCTCATACAGCTCATCGTTCCATCGCCTGCGATATTCGCCGTTGCCAACGTGCAAAGGTCCAAAAACCTTACGGAGAATCTTTCTCTCGAACACTCCAAGCGTCGCTTCATTGGATGTTGTCATCGTCCAAGCTTCTGCGCCATACGTTAGGACGGGCATGATGAGAGTCTTGTAGAGTGTTAGTTTTGTTCGTCGAGAGAGGACTTTACTGCTCAGTTGCCTACTTAGTCCAAAGTAGCACTTGTTGGCAAGAGAGATTCTACGTTGGATTTCAAGGCTGACATTGTTATCGGTGTTAATGCTGGTTCCTAAATAAACGAAGTCTTTTACAACCTCGAAATTATAACTGTCTACAGTGACGTGGGTGCCGATACGCGAGTGCGCCGACTGTTTGTTTGAAGACAGGAGGTACTTCGTTTTGTCCTCGTTCACCACCAAACCCATTCGCTTTGCCTCTTTATCCAGTTTGGAGAAGGCAGAACTAACAGCGCGGTTGTTAAGGCCGATGATATCAATATCATCGGCATACGCCAACAATTGTGCGCTCTTATGAAATATTGTGCCTGAGCGATTAAGTTCTGCGGCTCGTACGATGCTCTCCAACATCAGGTTAAAGAAGTCACACGACAGCGAGTCACCCTGTCTGAAACCTCGTTTGGTATCAAACGGCTCGGAGAGGTCCTTCCCAATTCTGACGGCGCTGCTGGTGTTGAGCAACGTCATCTTACATAGCCGTATTAGTTTTGCGGGGATACCAAATTCAGACATCGCGGCATACAGGTAACTCCTTTCCGTACTGTCGAATGCAGCTTTGAAGTCGACGAAAAGGTGGTGTGTGTCGATTCTCCTTTCATGGGTCTTTTCCAAGATTTGGCGTATTGAGAATATTTGGTCAATGGTGGACTTTCCAGGTCTGAAGCCACACTGATAAGGTCCAATCAGTTGGTTGACGGTGGGCTTCAGCCTTTCACACAATACGCTCGCTAGAACCTTATAGGCGATATTTAGAAGACTAATCCCGCGGTAATTGGCACAAATTGCAGGATCGCCCTTCTTATGGATTGGGCAGAGCACACTTAAATTCCAATCGGCAGGCATGCTTTGATCCGACCATATTTTGCATAGGAGCTGATGCATGCACCTTACCAGCTCCTCGCCGCCATGTTTGAATAGCTCACCCGGCAGTCCGTCGGCGCCCGCGGCTTTGCTGTTCTTTAGCCGTGATATTGCTATTCTCACCTCGTCATGGTCGGGTAACGGAACGACAATTCCGTCGTCAACGATTGGGGTATCGGGATCTTCACATTCTCTATGACATGCGCAGCTGTCACCGTTTAACAGGTTCGAGAAGTGTTCCCTCCATAATTTAAGATTGCTCTGTACGTCAGTCACCAGATCGCCGTCTTTGTTCTTACAGGAAAACGCCCCGGTCTTGAAACCTTCTGTAAGCCGCCGAACTTTCTGGTAAAATTTTCGGGCGTTGTTCCTGTTGGCCAGCATCTCAAGCTCCTCGCACTCACGTATTTCGGCCTCTCGTTTCTTCTGTCGGATAATACGTCTCTCTTCCTTTTTCAGCTCTCTGTAGCGATCCCACATGGCTCGCGTTGCGCCCGATCGCAGCGTGGCTCTATAGGCGGCATCCTTTCTTTCTGCGGCAGCGTGACATTCCTCGTCGTACCAATTGTTTTTTCGGGCTCGCCGGAATCCGATTTCTTCTTCGGCGGCGGTACGTAGTGAACGAGAAATGTTGCTCCATTGCTCGCGCATGCCGGTTTGTTGGGCAGTGCTCTCCGAGAGCAGGAGTGAGAGTCGAGTGGCGAATCTTCTGGCTGTCTGTTGTGATTGCAGCTTTTCGATGTCGAACATTCTTTGCGTAGGTAGGTGTACGTTTTTTGCTGCACAGAGGCGGGTGCGCAGCTTGGCTGCAACAAGGTAATGATCCGAGTCGATGTTGGGCCCTCGGATCGTACGTACATCTAATACACTAGAAGCGTGTCTTCCATCTATCACAACATGATCGATCTGGTTTCGCGTTTTTCGATCAGGAGACAGCCAGGTAGCTTGGTGTATCTTTTTATGCTGGAATCTGGTGCTGCAGACTACCATGTTTCGGGCCCCGGCGAAGTCGATCAGCCTCTGTCCGTTACCGGATGTTTCGTTGTGCAGGCTGAATTTTCCGACTGTGGGACCAAAAATTCCCTCCTTGCCCACCCTGGCGTTGAAGTCGCCAAGCACGATTTTTATGTCGTGGCGGGGGCAGCGCTCATAGGAACGTTCCAAGCGCTCATAGAAGGAATCTTTGGTCGCATCGTCCTTCTCTTCCGTCGGGGCGTGGGCGCAAATTAGCGAGATGTTAAAAAATCGCGCTTTGATGCGGATTATTGCGAGACGCTCGTCCACCGGAGTGAACGACAGTACTTGGCGACGAAGTCTCTCTCCCACAACAAATCCGACACCGAATTTGCGCTCCTTTACATGGCAGCTGTAATAGACGTCGCAAGGTCCTATGTTTTTCTTACCTTGTCCCGTCCATCGCATTTCTTGGATGGCAGTGATGTCAGCCTTTACTCTCACGAGGACATCTACCAGCCGGGCAGAGGCACCTTCCCCATTAAGGGACCGGACATTCCAGGTGCATGCCCTCAAATCGTATTCCTTATTTCGTTTGCAGGGGTCGTCATCAGTGTTGGAAGTTCTCATCCGAGGCTTTGTTGCTCTTTTCATTGGGGGGGCTTTTTAAGTGGCGGGTCCCACAACCAGCACAACCAGCTATGCTGGGATGCTTCGCCTTCTCACTTTAGCTCACTCCCGAACGGGTGTTCGGAAGCTAACCAGAGGATACGTGGGCTAATCCCGGACGTTGTGAGCTGCTTGGACCATATGTAGAAGAATCGTCCTGGCCACTCCCAAGTGAATGGCGATCAGTAACTTTCCCCACTTGCGTGGACTTCTACACATGGAACCATCCTCCTCGTGCGGTCACTCAAGTAAACTAATAAGTTTTTTAATAATCAAGTTTTTGCCTTTGCCTAGGGCAAAAGACATGTTTCTCTGTTTCCTTCATTTTTACTTAAAATAGAATAAAACTATGCAAACATGTATGAAAAAAAATCTATTTTCATTACGAATTTTTTTTGCATGAGAAGCGCGCTACCAGTCGTGTGACATTTAGGTGCCCAACTACTCTCGAACTAAATAATTTTAAATGTAATGTCGATCTAACATTTCTATTGAAACTTTTCAGTAGCTACCTACCTACCTACCTTTCAGTAGCTACCTTCAATTTTTAATATTTCACTTACTCAAATTCCTCCAGTATTCCCTTAAACTTACACAAAACGCTTTGATAGTCGATAAAACCGCTGCAACTTTATAATAATCCAATTTGTTAATTAAGTTGTTAATAACAAATTTACCGCAGTTTCGTCCTTTCAACTACCGACCACTGCAAACTTATATTCTATTCGCACTTTCCAAATCGCACTGAGTAAAGAATTTGAAGGCAAATCGCCTTCAACCGCCACAAGGCGAAAAGACGGCAACCGCCGCTCGCCCACAAACGGGCGCTACAGCAAAGGGGAGTGTAATTCATCAACACCGCAGTTGCAGCAACAAAAGCTCGAGTTGAGTTGTTCAAGACCTCTATTTGCGCTCTTTTGTTGCATTGAGACAAACCTGCTACGTCGCTCAAGTAATTCGCCGTCAACCCTTCATCGCAGCCGCCCCACATTTCGTTAATGCAGTCCACTCACTATTCTGCCAGAATGAATTTATCAAGTTTGTCTTTAGTCGCAAGCAAATATTTGCGCCGCCAAGGTAACTTTCCTTGCCACCAATGTGCGCCACTTTCTTACAATTTTCCCGACGCCGAAATGCTGGGTCTTTTTGGTCTTCTTCTGAACGCTGGAATGAATGAATGAATGAGCAACAGAAGGAGTGTTAATTAAGTACATTTGAAAATAAAGTTTTTGCATTACAAAATTACGATTTGATGTTGGTGTTCACAATCAAGAAATCTGATTACTTACTTCTACTGGCAGTGGAAAGCTGTACAATTCGATATAAACACACAGCGTTTAGCAAACTGGAAGGATAATCATGTCTAGCAAAGGAGTTTTGAAGTAAAATGTGAATTAGTTTATTGAAAGAGTTAAATAAAAATATTCAGAAGTAAAGACTTAATAGGCCATAGTAAGTAAAAGTGAACCGCATATATCCAATTAAGGAGAGTGAAAAATCTTCACTAGTTTGAGAAGATAAACTAGGTATTGTATTATCTTAAATTTTTTTTAAAAACACTTTGTAAGGGTAGAAGCGCGAAATAACACGTATATTGCCTGCAACGCCGCGTAATTAAAAAATTAAAGACTGTTCACGTCCGATTACAATTTCAAAAGTGGAGTTTATTACACATGTACTGTCCTTATATTAAGCCTAAAACTAAGATACGAGAAATAGCGGAAATGGAAGAACAGTAAGTGGAGAGTTAGAGAGAGTTTGCAGTTAAGTAAATAGAAATAGGAAGAACGGAAAGTAGGTATAGTTGTAGAATGAAGTCAATGTTCGGAAGTAAATAGAAATAGCGACAGCGAGAAACAGTAAAGTATACTACATACCTACTTATAAATAAACAATATAAAATAACTTAATATTAAGCTTTAATACAATTTCAATTTTTAAATTCAATATTATTTAATTTATTCTATTCTAATGGTTTGCCAGAATCTGGCTTAACACCGGCCACCTTGAAGGAATCCAACAGCCTTCAATTCTTGTTTTCCACCGGCAGCACGGCGAGTTTGTGAATAGGGCGTCGTACTTCACCCGACCTAGTGGTGATGTCTGCGACTCGAATTTTGCCGTCCGCTCCGGGAATGGTTGCGGTTACTCGACCGAGCACCCAATGCTGCGGTGGTACGTTGTCTTCGTGGACGACGACGAGTTGGCCTGGTTGGACGTTGGGCTGCGGGTGCACCCATTTGTTGCGCTGCTGAAGCTCCAGAAGGTAGCTCTTCGACCACGCGCGCCAAAATTGTTGCTTGAGAGAGCAAACAAGCTGCCATCTCTCTAAGCAGCGGCTGAGGTTGACGGGTACCTTCTCCGGTGGCAAAGCTCGCAAGGGGCAACCGATTAGTAGATGCGCCGGCGTTAGCGCCTCGCCGTCGTTGGGGTCGTTGCTGAGTGGTGCGAGCGGTCGGGAATTCAGGACCGCTTCTACTTCGACGAGAAGCGTTGCGCTTTCTTCGGCGGTTAACAGCGCGTTGCCTACGGCGCGCACCAGCAGATGTTTGGCCGACTTCACTGCTGCTTCCCACAGGCCGCCGAAGTGGGGTGCCCTCGGAGGTATGAAGGCGAAGATGAATCCTTCGTCGGCGGCGTATTGGAGAATCTCCTCTTTCTGTGCCAGAAAGGCTTCCCGGAGCTCCCTCAGCTTCCTCTCTGCTCCCACGAAGTTCGTCGCGTTGTCGCAGTATATTTTGGCTGGCATCCCTCGGCGCCCAATGAACCTTTTGAGAGCGAAAATAAATTTATTAGCAGTTAAATCAGTTACAAGCTCTAGATGAACTGCCTTTGAAGCGAAACACACGAAAATGGCAATATACATTTTCACGGGAGGGCGACCGCGAATTTTTAAGGTTATGTGAATGGGCCCGCAGTAATCTACCCCACATATTGTGAAAGGCCGTTGGGCGCGTAATCGATCGGCGGGTAGATTGCCCATGATCTGACCTTGTAATTTTGGCTTATAACGAAAACAGTGAATACATTCTCTTACAGTTCGACTACAGGCTTCTCGAGCATTTACCAGCCATATTTTTTCTCGCAGAAGCGCTACCAATGCCTTTGGACCGGCATGGTGATTACGAAAATGTAGGAACCGGATGTATGCTTTCACAAAGTGCGAGTCTTTGCGTAATAGCAAAGGGAACTTAGCATCATAGGGGATTGGCGCGTTTAATAAACGGCCACCTACTCGAATCAATTTAAACGATAATGATGATTCCGAGTGTTCATGCAGAAATGGAGTTAATTTCTGCAAACTTGAGGGAAGTACGTTATTTTTCGATAATTTATTCATTTCATCGCTAAATTCAAAATGTTGAATTATTTCGACAATTTTAAGGAAACTCAATTGTAATTCCTTTGCCGTGGGTATTATTTCAGATTCTGCTTTTCGCTCTCGTATTTTTCGAAGCCATCTGAGTATATAAGCGAAAATCCGAAGCACTTTTCTGTGAGATGAGAACCTGTCAATTATTTCGAGAAGTGGATTTGTTGTGGCATTGATTGCGGTTAACGTAATTGCGTTCTTCTTCTTCTCGAGTGCTTCTTGTTCTGGAGAGAGACTGAAGTTGACATTTTTTGGCCATGTAGCAGGGTCTTCTAGGAGGAACTGTGGACCACTAAACCATATTGAATTACCCAATTCGTCCACGTTACAACCCCGAGACACTTGATCCGCTGGATTTTGTTTTGTGGGCACATGACGCCACGACACATTCTGGGTCCACTCTTGGATCTCGGACACTCTATTTGCGACGAAAGTTTGCAACGACGATGGATGCGTTTTAATCCAATGCAGAACTATTTCGGAGTCTGTCCAGAAAATTGTTTGTTCTATTGGTCGACTCAACATTGGTGAAATTCTTGACCATAATTTGGCAAGAAGATGGGCTGCCGAGAGCTCTAAACGCGGAAGAGATTTAGTCTTCAGCGGAGCTACTCTAGACTTTGAAGTAAGCAGCGTGCATTTCGTACCACTAGCGGATTGGCTACGTATATATACGCAGCAGCCATACGCTCTTATTGAAGCGTCGGAAAAGCCATGAATTTGGCAGCTGGCACTCGACTCTGTATTTACATACCGAGGAATGCTAATTGATGGAAGCTGCAACAAATTGGCTTTAAAGTTTTGCCAGCTAGTGTCAAGCCGCAATGGAATCGACTCATCCCAGTCTAGCTTTTGAATCCAAAGCTCTTGTAATAAGATTTTAGCTTTGGTAACTAGCGGGGCTAATAAACCAAGAGGGTCAAAGAGGCGAGCGGAAACGGATAAAATATTACGTTTAGTTGCTCGCAGCTCGCTAAAATTATCTTCCAGAATGAAGCGAAAAATGTCATCTTTCGGCTGCCAGTGGATTCCCAGCGTTTTGGTGGAGTCGGTATCGCTGAGCTGCAATAATTTTTGGAGACTCTCACTATTCGATGAGCTTGTATGATTGGAAAACCACTTTGCTAATTTCAGGCCTGCCGATTCTAAAATTATATTTACTTCCTGTTGTATCTGGGTGAGGCTTTCTATACTGTCGGATCCTGTTAATAGGTCGTCGACGTAAAAGTCATTCCGAATGACTTTGGAACCGAGTGGATATTTGGCTTTATTTTTGTCGCTTAGCATTTGCAGACACCGTGTGGCGAGAAATGGTGCAGGCGCTGTGCCGTATGTTACGGTGTTTAATCGAAAAATTTGCAAATGCTCCGATGGATCCTGTCTCCACACTATGAGCTGGAAGTTCCTGTCGTCTTCGTGCACCAATATTTGACGATACATCTTCGTGATGTCAGCAGTCATGGCATATTTGTGCAATCGGAAGCGAAGGAGGGTCGAAAAAAGCTCCTCTTGAACGATCGGTCCGACCATCAAGGTTTCATTCAACGCAACTTGTGTTGATGTGCGACTCGAAGCATCAAAAACTACGCGCAACTTGGTAGTTGTGCTCTGCGGTCTTAACACACACTGGTGCGGAATGAAATAGTGCGGCTCACTCGGGAGTCGATTATTTGTTGGACTCATATGCCCCAATTCGAGATACTCTTGCATGAAGTCCAGGTACATTTTACGAAGTACTGGATCTTTCAGCGTCCTTCTCTCCAGCGCCTGAAACCGCCGAGCTGCGGTTTCATACGAATGACCGAGTAATTTACGGTCGGTTTTGAAAGGCAGTCTGACTTGAAGCCTTCCACATGGTAAAACCTGTGTGGTTTTCGAAAAAAATTCCTCACATTTTGCCTGCTCTGGAGTCAGTCGTGTGGAATTTATTTGTGCAGGTATTTCTTCCAATTCCCAGAATTTTCGGATTGTGGTATCAATACTAGCAACGCTTTCTTCAAATTGACATAATGTGCTACTTACTTGGGCACTGGAGCTATTATTTGTGGCATACTTGCCTGAAATTATCCAGCCTAACACAGTTTTTTGCAGCGTTGGCAGCCTTGGGCTGGTTCTGATCTGACCCACCGATAACAGATCAAAGAATATTTCAGCTCCTAAAAGTATGTCTATTTTCTGACACTTGTAGAAACTTGGGTCAGCTAGTTCAATATTTTGTGGGATTTTCCAGCCATTTGTGTTTACAGTCCGATCTGGATGATTGACTGATATCGAACGCATTACCCAAAAGTCCGCCGAAAATTCAAAATTGTTGATCCTCGATTTTATATAAGTTTTAAGCTTGCCTTGGACCTTTTTATTTGAATTGCCAATTCCAACTATATTTAGAGCGAATTTTTCCTTACGGATTCGCAATTTCTGCATAAGCTCTTCGGTCATAAAGTTTACTTGAGAACCGGAGTCAAGTAGAGCTCGCGCTTGCACGTAAACACCGGAGCTGGCCTTTACATTAACTACGGCTGTAGCTAACATGACTCGGTCAGGCAGGCTGCTAATATGCATGGCCTGTGACGTCGAAGGTTGCGGCTCGGTCTCAAAGGAGATCGGATATTGATGCAACATGGTGTGATGCGAACGGTTGCATACACCACAGCGATTTGCTTTGCACTTTGAGACCGTATGTCCCTTGCGCAAGCAATTTATGCACAGGGAAATCGATTTTGCTAATTCAAATCTTTTAAGTGCGGTAAGCGCTTGGAATTTTGGACAAGCTGTCAAATAATGGTCCTTGGAACCACAGTGAAGGCAAGTTGGCAGTTTGGAATTCGTCGCGATAAATGTTGTCTTTGAGGGTCGCAGTTGTTGATTTTTTGTTTTCTGCCGCGTATCTTCATTATTTGGCCTTTGTTGGGATGAGGAAGCTTCTTCAGCTGATAAATGCTGGTATCTCTTGTTTAGCATAGCTTCACACTCAGCCCAAAGCGGCAGCTTATCATAGTCAAGTTGCTCCTCCCACTTTGACCGAGTAGTGGGATCAACCTTCGACATGACTATGTGAATCAACATCGCATTTGAAATAAGCTTATCGTCACCCAGCGATAAAAGCGAGTCATATACTGCAGACACTGTATCAATCATTGATCGCAAAGACGACGCAGAAGGCCTTTGGATTTTTGACAATTCAAAAAGTTTCGACACTGTATTAAAAAATATCAGGCATTTATTGTCATAAACCTTTCTCAAACTTGCCAACGCCTTTGGATAATTTTCTTCAGACATTTGGAAGGACTTCACTGTGCCTAAGGCTTCACCGGATAGACATGATACTAAATGATTAAATTTTTCAATATCCGGGATTGTGGGATCATTATGCACGAAACTCTCAAACAGACTCATAAAGTTTTTAAACTCGGAATATTCTCCTTTGAATGTAGGTAACGACATTTTTGGTAGTCGCGAGCTGTGAGGTGCAGTAAAAGATGTTTCGGCAATTGACGATTTATTTCTCGCCAGAATGGACTTTATAATGGACTTTGTTTCTACAATTAAGTCCTCTAACTCTCCACGGGCAATGTCTTCTTCGTCGATTTCCTCAATTTTCGACTGACATTTCATGAGTTTTTCGCTGTGGGAGTTCAATATGTCGAGTCGGCACTCCAATTCGATTGGATCTAGCGACATGGTCTTTTCAAGGAGGCCAGTTTTTATGCGCACTATGCTGGTTTTTGCAACAGTTCTCTGGCGCTTTAAAGACTTTAAGTCCATCATCTCCTTACTTGGAGAGAGACTTGAAATAGCCGACTTTGGTTTACTCATGTTTTGAGATTAAAGTTCGCTGCTTTAGCCTGTGGCTTTTGTGAAATGAAAACGGTTCTGGAAGTTTGTCAGCACGAAAACGAAAACGAAAGCGATAATACTGAAATATATTATATAATAGCTCAAACTTGACCAGAACCAACGAAAACGAGACGAAAATAAGCAGCGAACAATTGAGTCTTTGCTCAAACAAAATTTGTCTTGTCGAAAAAACAAAAAAAAAATTTTTTTTTTGAAAATATTGTGGTTGATTAACAAACCGCAATTTCGTTTGGTTTTTTGAAAAAATCCCGAAAATAAACCGAAAAATAGTACTCGCAAATTATTTGGCGACAAACAAGTTCCTCTACCTCGGGTCCCACTGTATCCTTCACTTCATAGGCAGTATATGTATATGTATATAGATATGTATATAGATATGTATATATATAAGTATATAAGTTTATTTGCATATAAAAAGTGGATACAAGAGATGCCAACAATTGAAGCCCTTATACTGTGAGACGATTATTAGCAACTGTAATAATCTCGGTCAATCACAAAGCCAATTTCTAGCTTCAATTTTTCGCACTCAATACCTGTTTATCGTGGACTGGTTTGTTTCCAGCTTGAACTTCCCTTTGGCAGGCCACGCAGTTGCAGGTCATTCCTCCCTCGATGTCCTATGTAGCGGTGTAACGGTTGGTATTGGTGGTGAACAGTTGGTGGCTGATGAATATTACAGCTGTAGTTTCACTCCCCTTCGTTGGCGATGTTCTATATGTTTTTTTTTTTTAACTTTTTTGGCTATAAATATTTTATTTTGTGTATATGTTAAACAATTTTTTTTTTTTTTTTCAAATAATTTTAGCCTTTTTTGATAGATATATTACTTTTTCTTTTTTTTTTTTGTTTTGTTTTTTGGGGCCTCACTGTCACTGTGCACTTTTTCCACGTCACTGCACTTGTTTTTGTATATGCATATACATATGTATGTACATATATTAGTTTAGCTGTCTGTTTGTCTGTTTTGTTATTTTTCTTTGGTTTTTTGTTTGCGAGACGACTTTTGTTTTGCAACGGACCGCGCAGGCAATATTCTTTTACTAATTTAGTTGGTTATTTAATTTAATTCTTAGTTATTAAATATTTTGCGCGCACAAATTGCCAACTTGTGGTCTTTTGTCACTATCACTTTGTTTTATTTAAATAACTTCCGATTTTAGTTCACAAATTAGTGTTTATTTCTCGAATTTCGCACTAAAGTCCCTGCTCGGGCGCCATGAAAAATCTTCACTAGTTTGAAAAGATAAACTAGGTATTGTATTATCTTAAATTTTTTTAAAAACACTTTGTAAGGGTAGAAGCGCGAAATAACACGTATATTGCCTGCAACGCCGCGTAATTAAAAAATTAAAGACCGTTCACGTCCGATTACAATTTCAAAAGTGGAGTTTATTACACATGTACTGTCCTTATATTAAGCCTAAAACTAAGATACGAGAAATAGCGGAAATGGAAGAACAGTAAGTGGAGAGTTAGAGAGAGTTTGCAGTTAAGTAAATAGAAATAGGAAGAACGGAAAGTAGGTATAGTTGTAGAATGAAGTCAATGTTCGGAAGTAAATAGAAATAGCGACAGCGAGAAACAGTAAAGTATACTACATACCTACTTATAAATAAACAATATAAAATAACTTAATATTAAGCTTTAATACAATTTCAATTTTTAAATTCAATATTATTTAATTTATTCTATTCTAATGGTTTGCCAGAATCTGGCTTAACAGAGAGGAAATGACAGAAAATCGGTAAGTTAGGTTTCCAATGCCGCAAGGTTTCTAATCGGTGCAATCATGGAGACTTTGTCTACTGACCGATACAGCAGGGTCGGCGTATATGCTTAGATGATATTAATAAAATGCTCACTATAAATACTTCCTCAATACAACTCAACTATTTGGGATTACGGTACGGAATTTTATAGTAGACCTCTTCAAATTCTTATGGAATAGGAAGCGGTTTAGAGTGGCAGACCAAGGATATAATCCTGGAAAAAATTATAAGCAACCTGCAGAGAGTTCACAAAGAAAATTATGTCTCTGTTATTTGTATACACATATATACATATATACTTGGCGCGCAGGCCCTTTTTTGGGTGTTTGGCCAAGCTCCTCCTCTTATTTGTGGCGTGCGTCTTGATGTTGTTCCACAAATGGAGGGATCTACAGTTTGAAGCCCACACCGAATGCAAATGATTTTTATGAGGAGCCTTTTCATGGAAGAAATACACTTGGAGGTTTGACATTGCCTGCCGAGGGGCGACCGCTATTAGAAAAAACTGTTTCTTCATTTTGGTTTTCACCGAGATTCGAACCTACATTCGCTCTGAATTCCGAATGGCAGTCACGCACCAACCATTCGGCTACGGTGGCCGCATAAAATTTTGAGATTTATTCAATGTCCAAATTTTTGCATCGGTTCTTTTTGAAAAAGATCCTCTTCCGATGCCTATTGTCAGGCCCGTGCGCAGACCCTCAGATTTAGGGGGGGTTCCAACTTTTGTTGCAGTGCCAATTTGTTTTTTTTTGTTTTTCATATCGATTGATGTCCAAAATTTTTGTAAAACTTCGTCTGGGGGGGGTTTGAACCCTGCAAACGCCCAACCCATCACCGCCCCCCCCGTGCGCACGGGCCTGCCTATTGTAGTCTTGCATTGTTGGAATGAGCCCGGTTCTTCCGTTGACGCTTCTACGCAAACAGGGTAAAACCTTTTTTATTTAATTAATTTATTTATTTTGATTTAGATGGTTGTCGTGTGTTTCCCTGGAAAAAGAATTGGCTCATCTTAAGAAACGACTTGTGAAACTTAATAAATTTAAATCCCACGTCGATCAAATACTTTCTGAGGGACAGATTAAAAAGTTCGAAAGCCCAACCTAAGCCATTTATAGGGCTTGGGACGATATGGCACAGGTCACATCCAAACTTCGCACATGGATCAACATAGGTCCTCTGAGAATGAAAAAACTAGATTTATTGTGGATGATTCCACTTAGTTCGATCACTGCATTGCTAAATAAAACTTAGTAATTTACGGCAACAAACTTGCTTTATCAATGGTAATAACTTTAAACTTTAAATTTTACATAACTTCGTATGTTTACACGTTCATACATTCAACTTCAGGCTGATTACCTTGCGCGCATACACTTCTCTTTAAAAATCGGGTATTGTTTCAAGAACTGGAGAACTGAAAATGGTAACAGAAAAAAAATTTTTTTGGAATTAATTGTTTTCATTATAATTTGGTGGATAATTTCATGACCGATGATACCGCCAGTCCTCTATGAACTTCGCGAACAGTTTTGTTTTTTTTTTCTTTATTTCAAAGTAAATCTTCACAATTTGAAAGCGTTCATCTGGCGTTGAACGAAACATAATGACTTGCCAAACTGTACTGAATAGAAATGTCAACACAATTTGACATTATCAGCTGTCCAACCATAGTTATCGATATCGATAATTATAATGCAGCTAAAAAACCTGATACATGGATGGGCTTAACAACCATCGTATTTTCTGGAAACTTAATTCTTGTCAACCGGTTTTATCGTAGCTCCTAATTCATTCGGTATTGTTGTTAGACGTTTCGCGAATGTTCATGATTCGGCACAGTATTGTTGACAATAAATATCTACTACAGGTTCCAATATTTTATTAACCATAACCAATATCATATACACAAAAAAACCAATATCAAAATATTTATTGATTGCATTTCAGCCTTCGTTTTTTCTCTTGGGCAGCAATCGTGCAAGGGCAGTGATCTAATCAAAGAGTTTGTAGGTCTCTTCGTTTCGCCAAGCGTTAGGAAGATAAAGGCGGATAGATGAAGCAACTGGTATAAGTGAACATATCTTGACTGCGCTGGAATAAAGTTGCCTAAAATTGAATCTGTTTGTAAAATAGTGAGTTATTCCAGTTTTACGAGGTTTAACTATACTCGCTAGCGGCGAATCAAAGGCGTCTTGTGTGTGACAGTAGTCGATGGATGTGTTTTGTGCCCGTGTGTATCACTCCTTCAACACTGTCAAGTTGTATACCGCCGTTCGTAATATACCATGGATTTTTAGCACTTGCCCCAAGGGTCTTAGGCTTGTAATATCTGCGGGTTGGATTTCGACGCCAGTCCTATATAAGTATAATACCTTTAAATAGTAAAACAAGCGCTTTCAATTTCACGACATTTCTTTATTCAGCTCTGACAATGGAAAGATCTTATTACTAAAATAAATAAATATATGCATAAGCTAAGACGCTTATGGTGTATTGGAAATGTCCTGCTTTTTCACCATTCACAATGTGAAGGTCACCTATCTTATGATTTTCTGAAATAGCTGGTAAAAATACAATAAGCGAAAATAGTCCGAAAAAAGTATGCTTATGCTGTTAATTATTGGGCAAAAACAATGCATGAAGGAAAGTGCGAAGATAGTGGAAGTAAGTAAACGGGAGCCCCAACGAAGACAATAGCGACGATAACAACAATTGCAGTGATGACAGAGCGTGAATGCGAATTCGATAGTTGTAACGACAACTGGAAGCACAGGTGCGGCGACGATGCATTAATAAGGAGGGGCGTGAACAACGGCTTTATTATTTATCGATAACTTTTATAGTATTCCGGTGTGTCCGTAGACTTGTCTGAAGCGATTTTTAATCTTATTTCGTTTTTTAATAATACGTGCTTGTCGATTTAGCTTTGCGTCGATAGAGATTCCCAGATATTTGGCCTTATTATTTATATGGCACGTCAGCATTACATATTCTAAGGGGATGTTATGAATTTTTTTATTGCTATAGATAACTTGGACGGTCTTCTCTGTTATCCATACATCGATGGTCCACTTTTTAAACCAGCCAGTAATTTGTTTAGCTTTCATTGTAGTGTCTGAGTGGCGTATCTTTCGGTACTCTCCGACACCAGTAGAACGTCAGCAAATGGTGCAATCCTGTAAGCGGAGTCGGTATGTCTACTATATACAAGAGGTCTATATATTGGGTCTAGTACTCCGGCGTTCATTGGTTGTGCATCAGAGCATGCTGCTTACTTCTTATTATATTCAAGCCTACAAATAACCCGAACTTATAACACACGCGAATCTATAACCCGAACATTTAACATAGGTGCAAAAAGCGAGGTAATTATCTCATGCAATGGGCTACAATAATCCAAAACCTCTATTAATGGCATAGATAAATCATTATTCCGCTCATGTAATAAAATAGCTCTGCGAGAAAACTATTAGAGTGGATAAACTCTCACTGTCTCTATACCTTTTCATATTCAGTTTATGCAGTAGACTCATAGACACATGCGAATGATAGCAGAGAGTGGTGTGGCGAAACATTAGCTTCGAATTCAGCCCCAAATCCATATGGTAATAAAAATCAGCAGGTGGCAGCATAAGAAAGTCCTTTAATAGTGTAAAATAGTGATGAAAATGTATGAATAAAAATAGTTCCAAATGAAGTCATTTAAATTTAACGAAGTAAACGCTAAACAGTAAACTAGTTTTAGTAGCTCAAAGTGAACCTTAGTCACAGTTGTGCCAATTGAGCGCAAGTCAATCACTTTTTCCATCTCACACACGTTTACAGCTTTCTCTGCCAAAAATCTCAGTTAAAAGCGAAAAGGCACAAATGAGTGGGTTAGACATTTTCTTATTTACGATAAGCATTAGATACTCGTTTAACCTTTTTACACATTGCCCACGCATTCACACGAAAATCATACAAACACCAAATTCTTTAGTAAAAAGAGAAAATGGGCAGACGCGATACCCAACTCAGCACAAAGGGGACAGGAGAAATGCCACAAAGGATTTATTCAGAATGTTTTAAGACTTGTTTATTTTAGTAACAGAACAGCCAGCAACAAAATCTGGCATGGCACTCAAATGGTTAAGCAACAAACACAACTGCATATTTTGGCCCACACAACTGACGTAACAGTGGAGTTGCAAGGATGAATGATGAATGATAAGGGATCATTGAAAATGAAGTATGAAAGGCTGAAGGATTGGAACTGGGGATTACAGAAATGAAGGATAAATGTTTAAATTTGAATGCAAGTAGCTCTAGCCACCTCATAGCAAAGTGACTGTAATTCATAGCAACTGCCGCCAGCTGGCACTTGTTTTACACAGAAGTGTCAGTCATCAGTTGAATAGCAAAAGCTATCAACATACTATTTTTAGTATTTTACAGACATATGCAGGGGGTGTGTAAAGCTGTTAAAGCATTAAACTCCCACCAAACTTAGGGAGGCAGATATAATAGTAGGCTCTACCAATTATTTTGCATGACGGGCGCCTTAGCCGAATGGGTTGGTGCATGACTGCGTAGGTTCGAGTAATCAAATAATTGAAACAGTTTTTCCTAATAACAATCGCCCCACGGCAGGACACAGTCATTTATATAATTGAGCTTGCAAGATCGATAATCTTGAGCATCATCTGCTTACAAGTAAGCGCATATTTCGGTAAAGATTGCTGGCAGATCGTTGATTCACAAAGAAAGGGAAGAGAACCAAGAATAGATTCTTGCGGAACTTCCCTGTGTTACTCTAACACAGATTACGTCAGTAGTCCACTATAGACAGCTTGTGACCTGTTTTCTAAAACAGAGGCAATTAACTGCATAGAAGTAAGCAAAAGCCCAAAAAATGTTTCGAGTTTTGCCAATAAGATACGGCGGTTAATTGAATCGAATGCCTTTGAGTGGTAAAGTAGGGTAAGGAAAGTGATTTGTTCCTTGTCAGTGAACTCACGAATGTCTTCGATAACTTCACTCAGCGTAGTTACACAATTATGTCCTTTTCGAAACCTGGATTGCCGTTTGTGTAAAAGAAGTTCTTAAAAAGAAAAGCGCTTAACTGCCAATGCATGACTGAGTCGAGTCGTAAGATAAAATTTCGATTAGTCTGAGCTCACCGTGATGGTGTGTGAAGTGTGCTAAATTTGAATGGTGCGAAAGCAGACATTGTTAAAACAGTGAGTAATACCTATATGCAAGTGGAACTGGCAAAACAGCTTTTAGATAAACAGGGTGGCAACCATCTATGACTTGATGTAGAAAAAAACCGAGAATTATGCAAATAAATTTAAATGCAGAAAAAGTGGACTTATTTATTTGTAAATGACTCAGAAAAATTAGATTCAGCTCTTCCGCAAATAATATATTTAATAATAATAAAATAAAGTATAAGTATACCAAGAGCATCAGAACGATTTGCTTACATTTTTTTGAAGGAAGTAAAGTTTTCGTTTTGCTATTTTGACGAACTGGCGGCAGCCGTAGCCGAATGGGTTGGTGCGTGATTACCATTCGGAATTCACAGAGAGAACGTTGGTTCGAAACTCGGTGAAACATCAAAGTTAAGAAAAACATTTTCGTAATAGCGTTCGCCCCTCGGCAAGCAATGGCAAACCTCCAAGTGTATTTTTTCCATGAAAAAGCTCCCCATAAAAATATTTGCCGTTCGGATTCGGCTTGAAACTGTAGGTCCCTCCATTTGTGGGTGTACGCGCCAATTATATATACCTATATATACATATTTTGACGAACTTGGGCCCACGGATAAACAAAAGTCAGCTGAACAATTAACTGCAACAACAAATATCCACTCCCCTCACTTTTCGCGGGGGGTAAAAATACTGGGCCTTCGCCTGGCCAGAGTACAACAGTTTGAGAAAAGAGAAGCTCTAGCGCTGGATGGAATAAATGTGGCATTATGGCGAGAAAACAAAACATCGTAAATTAAACCTATTACTTCCACAAACAGCATTCCAAACTTATATCAAGACAAAAGGATTAGTTAAAAAATATTTTTCATGCGCTAATTACTAGAATTTTCAGAAGGTGCTAATATTTTTAGTTTCATAAATGAATAAGCAAAATATTTTAACAGAATTAAATCAGAAATGAAAATTCGTGTACAAACAAACTTAATCCCATAAGGAGTGATTACGCGAGCTGGTATGGTTCAAATATAAATCTTTTCTTGCTGAATTTTTGATATCCATTTTTTGTTTTTTGTTTTTTTTCTTTGTGATTTCGAACATTTAAATATATTCAGCATTAATTTCATTGGCGTGGTTTCCAGTTATAAATGTTGTTAAAAAATGTTACATCAAAAGCAGGCTCAAAATTAAAAGAGAAAATAACAAAAAATCATCATTCCTTCCGCACGATAAATCCCTTACATTTGGTTCATCAAAATTGAAATGAACGGGTTGGTTGTGTTTGAGGAATACATCATTTTAACACTTCCAACCGTCTCTTCCCACTACCAATCTCGCCATGTGCCTATGTATGTGTGAGTGTGTATGGCTCTGTGCTCGCCATCGACACCGATTCGGTTTGTAACGCATCTGTATAGACACTGCAGTCGACAGCTGCAGGAAACTGAGCGCGGTAAACCATCACCACAACAACAAATATCCACTAAATTTGAATAAAATCCATTAAACTTTTTCAATTACAAGTGCTGTTATAACTTATAACACAAAAACAACATACAAATCAAAAGGTTCGGGAAACACGATAAAATTAAAGTTATCCCATTTTTTTGTGAACATTTCCGTTTTCCTTCCTCGAAATGCAGCTACAGCTCCGATTTCACCACTACTGCCCCTGCCGCCGCAACAGCTGCATCAACATCAACTCCAACCGGCAATAGTCTAGGGGAAACTGAGCCATTATCGCATATTTTGCTACTTTTTGGTATCTGCTTTTTTTACTTTTCTAAAAATGTGAAACTGTTTCTGCCATTTCGGCCAAACTACCCAAAATGGATGCGAAAGTGGCGGATTAGTGCACGAATTGAAAGTAGTCAGCCGGTGGTTGGGCAACTGGACGGGCAGCTGGAATTGCTTAACACGTTTGCGCTCGATGGTGATTTATTTTCGTATTGAGGATATCGAAAATTCTAACAATTTGCAATAAATATGTTCGCGGCTATCAATGTTTACGTTTTCATTGCCTGCATGCGTGTGCATGAGATTTATGCAGTGCGGCTGTGTGTGAAGGTATTTGTTGAAACAAAGCACCGATAAATAGCCTTCATGTTGGTCGTTTGCGTTGTGCTGCAGTTGCCGATACTTTCGCCAATCGACAATGCGGAGCGCTAAATTTTATAGCATTGCTTCCCGTAGTTTATTTGAATTTTCTGGCAATCCACTGGCTTAGTAAAAGTGCGAGTGCAAATGTAGGTATACCTTAGAATTGACTGACTACAACGGTTGTCAGCTGTCAGTACGACAAAATTTCCTCATTTCCCTTCCTACGCCGACCGCAAATGAGTCAATATCGTGAAATTTTCATCAGTGACACGCTACTAAATGGAAATTCTGTGGCCACAAATAACAAACCGCGGTCAGCTGTCTTTCAATTCCCTCCATTCTTGCCTACTTACCTACCATGGCGGATTCCTGACCATAGCCCAATTGCCCGAAAATGGGACAAGTTATCCTTAACCACAATTTAATTAGAAGTATTTGACCACAAAATAGACCCGCTTGTGTATGTAAAGCGACAATTGGCGCAACATTTGCAGGCATTTCGAAATGGGCATTTCAAGAGAACAATGGGTTAACACCATTTGATTTTCGGTCCTTTCGGCTTTCGTTTTACTCAATACCAAAATTTTTAGCATTTGGTGTTAAGCTTAAAAATTTTTCAATTTGCATGCCAAGAATTATGGTTGGAAAAATATATGGGAACAATTTATTTATTTATTATTATCAAGCCAATGAATATAACAGATTCCTGTAGGCTAAGTGGGAATATTTTAAGGTTAATAAGCATTAAAAAATAAATATTCAAAAATTTCAATACGCAGTCTTTTGAAAATGAGAAACATATCTCAACAAACTTAGATGTTTTATTAAACTCAATTGAGGCTCTAGCAAAAAAGCATTTCGAGCATAAAGAGATTTTGAGAGACCAACTTAGAAGAACTTAGAAGGCGGAATATTAAAGAAAATCCATTCAAGAAGCACCACGGATAAAATCAAAAATGAAAGGCAAAGACACGATTGTTCTCCAGTTATGCAATGATTTTAAGTTAATCATAAGCATCGCGCTTCATTGGATTTGGAGAGAATCCAAAAGCATAAATTACGCAACGCGAAATGTAAAAATAGTTTCGGGATTCGTTCGATTCTAGCGGCATGGCACGTATAATAAGGAGACCAAATGAAAGATGCATACTCAAGTTTGGAACGCAGAAACGCCGTGTACAAAAGTTTAAGTATATAAAGGCTGGAGAAATCGGAGCTATAGCACCTAACAAAAACAAGCATGGCGTACGATTTTAAGTCCTCACGAGTTATTTTTCATCCACTATTCCAGAAAGTTTTATTTCACTTCCAAAACATCCGCGAGAACATGCCTAAATTTACGTATAAATAAAGTATCGTAACCGACCGCGCAAGACTAAAAAAGATAATATCTAACTTCATTGAACGTTTTGTAAGAAAAAGCATAATAGGTAAAAAAATTTAAGAATTTACAAGGCACTCCTTAATTTGAAATTGAGTTCTGTAGTTTTTAAACCCTTAAATTATATAAAAGTTTTTTTTCAACAGGAAAAAACTTTAAATTACTTAGGCATATCCAGCATTGCTCAGCGCATGTCCACAATTCCTTTGAAATTTCTTTCTGAAGACCCGTGGTTTTTATGTGAAGCTCTTTTCATGTTAGACATATTCTCGGGGCCTGAACATTGCTTGCCGAGAAGCATGTGCAATTAGAAAAAAATTTTCTTTTCTTATCCACAGTGGGCTTCGAAGCCGACTGTAACCGAATAGTAACCCACAAGCTCACTCGGCTATAGCAGCGCTAAGTAGATCGCGTGATATGCGCTTATTCATACTCCAGTGGTCCAAAGCCGGAGTTCTTAGCCAATTTAGGGCTTGTGTGCACCCCCGGAAATTCAATTGGTTTCCCTTTATTTCACCAACGAATCGACCCCTTACCTGATCCTGCTTTTTCTGTTAATGTTCGTAAAATAACTCTGTTTTTTTTTATTACACTTCAACAGATAAAACCAAATTGCAAAGTCAAACAAAGCCTAACGCAAAGCAAACAATGGCTTCATTTAATTTTGAAACAAATGATGGTATGTGGATACACACATTCACATGTGTACAGATGTGTTTGTGTGATGTGTTTGTTTGATCGTTTGTTTGTTTGTTTGTTTGCTGGCCAATGTTCACATAGAAAACTGCTTAAAGTGCGATAAGCTGAAAATATAACACAGTTAGCTGCGCACAGCTACATAAATGCATAGATATGTGAACTTGCCCAGAGCTACAACAACAGTTACATATAAGTGCGTGCAAAAGTATTGGTGGAAAGTGTCCATGCATAAATAATAGTCGTAAAAATAAACACAGTGAGCTGCATGTAGCTTAAAAGGTTAAGGCCGATCTTCTTCAACCATTTGTGATGTAATTTTGGTTTCCGTGCTACAAAGGGGCGAACTTTGTGTTTCATGAAAAGCTTTTGATGGCAGAAGAACACTCGGAGATTCAGTGATGACACTCGCTTTCATAAATGTTCAAAACGGTTAATTTGGGCAAACTCACGACCTTCAGATTATCAGCCGCTATGCTATGAACAAACTAATGTGGCTATGGCGGCCTCTACAAA
Source organism: Anastrepha ludens (assembly GCF_028408465.1). Lineage (NCBI taxonomy): Eukaryota > Metazoa > Arthropoda > Insecta > Diptera > Tephritidae > Anastrepha > Anastrepha ludens. Next base: position 1,177,246 of record NC_071499.1, on the reverse strand, counting down.
AGCATCCATTTAAACGGATATCTGTAGGAGCGATTTGAACAGCATTAGCATATGTGTGGCATGATCCTAAACAAACTGAATCTGTTCATATATTTGAATAAAATATTTGGAATGCACTTTGGGTGTAAATAGAATTTTGAATTAGATATTCATACTCACATACACATGCACCTACGCATACCATAATATATTTGCGAGCACACCAATTTATGCTGCTCCAAAGAGATACAAAATGACAGTTGATGAATATATTTTCTGGCCATTATCAACACCAAAAGCTTTTTATAAACACTATGAAATTTAAAAACTACACTAAGCGGCAGATAGCCAATAAAACCGTTTTAATAAAAAAATAAAGTGTGCTCAGCAGAATTGCGTCAGTCTAATGGAAAAAGTGAACTTGAAGAAGTGCGAGATGTAGAGGCACGAAAGTATTAACTAAAATTCTATCATTAAAATCGAAGTTTATCGCACATTTTAGATTTAGTTTTGCTAGTACTTACCTTAGAGACAACCTCCAAACTAAGCTTAGCATAAAAGGCTTGAAAGGTCAAGAAAGGCTGGTGTGAATATTTAAATTAATATGAATAAAAATTAGAATAACGAAAATTAATAAGTAAGGATAAAAAAGCACTTTCCATCTCCCAACTGCTAAGATAGGCCACAAATTTGTTTATTTATGTATTCAAGTCTATGAAATTCAATCCTTACAGACTGTGTCATTAAGGTAACCCACTCTTCTGGGCTATGACACTGAATAATTAGCTGAAGAGCCTTGAAGAGAGGAGAACATGTATTGTTGCTTATGCGGAGGATGTCGTTTTAGCTGTAAGAGGAGAATTTCCGAACGCACTCTGTGAAATTATGCAAAGTTTATTAAATGGCAGACAAAGGTAGACGAATGGTCGACGTTATGTGGGCTAGTCGTAAGGGCTACCAAGACTGAACTGCTCTTCTGGAAATATCATTTATCGGATGTAAGACCCCCGACATAAAATGTATCACCTTATCGTTCAGCAAAAGTGCTTGCCACCTAGGCTTGATGTTAGACAGAAAGCTAAATTGGTATTCAAATTTAGAAGACAGAGTGAGGAAATCGGACGCTATACGCATGAACAAAATTGGGGAATATTTAAAACCTATTTCCAAAGTGGTGAGTCTTCTTCTTCTTCCGCGGTTATAGTAAATGGCGAACGTTACGGTGACATGCTCAACGAGTGTTTGTTTCCAAAAATTGAAGAGGATGACGTGGACGACATTCGGTTTCAACAGGATGGTGCAACTTGTCACACTGCCAAAGTTACACTCGAACTTTTGGCTACCGTTTTTGAAAACCGAATAATCAGCCGAAATTCCGATAGCAATTGGCCGCCTCGCAGCTGTGATTTAAGCCCGTTGGACTATTTTTTGTGGGGAGCCGTTAAGGACAAATGCTATGCGAACCATCCAGAGACGATTGATGCTTTAAACACGAAATCGAAGTTGCCATTCATGAAATTGAGCCCAAACAATCGAAAATGTGCTTAAAAATTGGGTTGATCGAATGGCCTACTGTAAAGCCAGTCATGGCAGTCATTTGAACGATATTATTTTTCATTCGTAAATGACAATGTTAGCCTTCAAAATAAAAAAAACAGTCTCAGAGATCGGAGGTCATATTTGAGAAATATTTCGATTTTAAGGTCTTCCGCTTAAAGCAAAATTAGCAAATGAGAAACAACTTTTGAAATCATTAATAAATAACACAAATAAGAGCGTTGCCAAAAACGACGCGAGGTGATCAATTGTTACAACACAACGAGTATTGCACAAAACAAAAAAATCAAGAAGCCAAAACAAGCTAGTTTTTCAATTAAGACTCTATGAGAAGCTTTGTCTAAGGCTTTCGAAAAGTCAGCGCAAATACAGAGGTACTGGAAACCAGCCGAAAAAGAACCAATGCAGTATTCACTAAAAACAGCCAGATTAGATGCTGCAGATTTGTTGGCAACAAACCCATGATAATTTCGGCAAATTAAAGATTTAACTGCAAAGCCCGGTTTTGCATTGATCGCGTGCTCAAAAATATTGGAAATAGTCGATGGTTACGGCCTATAATTACTAAGCAGGAAATGTATAACTATAAGAACCAGCTGGTGAAGAAATTTAAACCAATGGGGCATTGGACGTTCACAGAGGAAGTGGAAGATAATTCCCTTTCTCTCCAATTGATTACAACTATGACTGAATATATTGTAAGGGGTGCCCATTTTGCGCTCCCTGCTTTCCTTCCATGAGGCGTCTGCAGCCTCTCTTCGTTTCATATTTGTCAATGTTCACGTTTCTTTGTTGTTGTAGATGGGTCATAACGTTATGCTAACTTACACGCCGAATGATCCCTCCATCTACCATCCGCGATTCCTACATATTTTAAAGAAATTTCATTCTTGATTGCACCCAGTGGTGTTAATACCGATTCAGCAAGAAGGTTACTCATGTCAGATCCCCCTCTTTCCAGTTCGTCCGCTAATTTGTTTTCTTCAATGTTCCCATGTCCAGGTAGTCTGCAATATTAGGTATGTGCAATATTATTTGCAATCGGAAATTCAAAATACCGTTTTATTACATCCCAGCTTATCGATACTGCGAAGGATTCGAGATATTCAAACCTCATAGCAAAATATTTGACTTTTAGGGCCAATTGAACTCTATATATCTCATATATGTAAATGTAAAAATTTGCATACGTGGGTGGGTGTATGAACTGATAAATTACTGCAAATTAACATTTTATGTGATTAGCTACGAAATGAATGGCCCAAAAGCAATGGTTGGGGAGCAGCAGCAATGCTGACGTGAGCGAATTATTTTCCCCATATGCACTAATAAAAGAGCATACGTGGCTATATCTGTGTATGCGTGTATCAGAACGTGTTTATATAGGCAGCTAATTATCTGCAAGCAACACTCGCCTTTGTATTCGTATTTACAATATTTGCATAATTGAGGGCGTAGTGTAATAAATCACGGCCGGCAACAGTTGCCAAGCGAAGTGTTCCTCAGATTGCTTGAATTCGCCACAACGAGCAGTGAGAATTAATCGCTTCTGCAATTTCAATGTATGCGAGCTGATTTATTCACGGAACGCTGTAATTGACACGCCTCATTGGCACTCTGATTGCTAAATATTTATGTTCTAATTGTTGCTGCTAATCAAGCGTGTTTGGAGAGCCTCTGGGTAATCAAGTGATTTTTGCTGTGAAGAAGGATTAGTAAGTTATAGTTGGTCCTGCCTAATAGTCCTTGTGGATAAATTCTGAGGTCAGTTCGCTTTGTGGCATGGAAAAGTACAGCGGAGTCACTACTGGATTGCTTGTGTGTTCGAAGGATAGTTTCTGCGACGAGAGTAATCAACTTTTTGCGATATTCCTGAATTTAATTTTCTAAATTTTATATTGAAAATCGATTCAGTTGTTTTTATTTTTTTTTTCTGTCTTTAAAGCAAAAGTTGTAAAATGAGGAGAATCTCACATTTCCCACTGAAACATTCCTTCCACTGACAACCTTACTTGTAGTATTTGTAAATATGTACGTATGTACGTATGTACGTATGGATGTGTGCATGCGCTCAACTTGATCGATCACTGACTGGATCTGTTTGCTTTTCGCCATACCGCCCAGTTCCTCAGGGTTCGAGCATTGACAAGTCGCCCTTGTTTGCACGGCAATTAGCTCAGTTGCACGTAAAAAAAACAAAAATCAAACAAAGAAAATATGACAAGTCGCTCCTTAATCGACCTCACCGCCCGACCTGTACCCGCCCAACCCCAAGTTGTTGCATACTGATATTGTTGCATGTTAATTTTTAATGAGATACTTTTTCCTGCTTGTAATTGTGTTGAACGCAAACTTTTTGGCCACATACACACGCATTTTCACATTTTACACATTTTCATACCTACAACAAAAAAATAAAAAATATGCCATAAGCACCGCTAACCTTTTCGCCACACCGCCTCGCCATCTGTGCGGTCCACCAATTTTGCTGAATGTTGTTGCTTTGACATTTCGCTGTGGTTTCGCTTTCTGGTATTCGCCTGTCACCACTGTGCAACTCTTGATGTTGCTGTTATTGTTGGTGGTATTTCAACTGCCAGCGGCAGCAAAACTTTTATTGTTGCTGCGTTTGCAGCTGTTTTAGTTGTAAATGTGGTTTCTGCTTTCGCTGCTGTTCTTTTTCTTGTTATTGTTGTTATTTCTGCCCGACGCAGTTTCCTGCGTATCTGCTGCATGTTTTGTCCTTAAGCGCAGTTGTTAATTAGCGGTAAGGAGAACAAATGAAGAATTTCTCAGTCTCGGTTTCCGATACCCTGCCTTGCCTTCTTCTTGCCGCCCTCTCGCTCTCTCTACCTTCACTCCCATTATTTTTGCAATTGTTTCTTCCGAGTATGCGCACACTCATACACACGGGAACACACACACAAGCAAAAACACCCTAACATAGTTTAGCTGCTTCTGAACTGGAAACAAGTTTGTTGGGAAACTTTTGCGCATTGCGTTTCGTTCGCAAATTGCTGGTAGCGGCAAAAGGCTCTTAATGTGTGGCACATGCAACATTTATTGTACTGCGTGGGGCAAGAGCGGGTGGTCATAATTTCACCGTACAAAATTATTTAAAAGAATTTTGCAACAATTTCATATCATCAAAAATATGAATGAGTTGCGGTTAAAGTTTCATCGCCAACAAAAAACTAAGAGAAACAAACTTGTTAACCCCAACGAAACGAATGTCATTCTAGAGCAAACAAAAAAATTCAAAATTGTGTGGGACTTAAATGTCGTTGTTGAAGTGTGTAGAACTTGAAACTTTAGGAGGAAAAGTATGGGTATACCAAAGTAATTACTGGAGCCCCTAAAAGCGAGCGGCGGTAAAAATTGCCAAAGATATCGAAAATATCAGCTCTTAGCTATCTAAGTGTCGGACTTCTTCGGGCGGGAACATGGAGTATAATCCACAAATCTTCCTTTCACCCTCACTTCTTACTTTGTGGGAGAATTCTTGTTCATACTTCGCTCCTACGCTCACCTGGTCTGGCCTTACGTCTGTCAATTTCTCAGCTATCTAATCCTGCTCCGCGCTCATTCTATCCAGAAGCGAAATGGCACAACTACAATGCAGATGAACCCTGCAGACTCCTGCTTCCTTTAAGTTCACCTGCCCCTGCCAGAGGCCACTGCTGAAGAACAGCAGCTCAAAAGCAACAGGACACGTTGGCAAACTGTTTCGTTTGACTGCGGGCCATCAACTTTTATTGGATTTATTTGACTTGTTGTTCAATTGGTATAAACGCTTCATTGTTATTTTCTTAGTTTTTACTTACTCTCCTTTTGGAAGCTCTTATGTTCGCACTGTTCTTGTTTTCGTTTTGCTCCCTCAGATGTTAGATTGTTGTTGCACTGCTTCCGTCATATTTTATTCATGCATTGAAGCCTGTGTTTTTCATTTGATATTTCTTTTTTCTCCTTTTTGACTTTATTAAAGCATTAAATTTTTGTATATTGGTAATATTTTCCGCTTCAGTTGCTTATTTCTGTAATTTATGTATTTTATGTAGAGGGTAATTGTTTGCAGTCAATTGAGCTTTGATTAGGGTGACTTAAGTAAAATGTTGCTATTACTTTGTTACTTTGTGCATTTACGCATCGTAGTATTTCAAAACACTACTGTTTCTTTTTAACCATATGTAAAATATGGAATAATTATTATTTAAGTATAAATACAACTCCAATATTTATTTGAAGTTCAACTCAGTTTAAGTTAATGATTTAAGTTTGGTTAGGTTGAGCTTTACGCTTCTTTGTAGTAGACTTCTTGTAATAGCCCTGCATCCTTTACGAACCTAAAGCTCAAAACTCGACAGACATTCTAGCTTGTCATATTGTAGAGTTCCTAGTCATTTCATTCGGGTTCTAGCTAATGCAGGGCAAGGACATAGAAGGTGATCTGGCGTTTCCATTTTCTCCAGGTCATTGCAAAATCTGCAGTTATCGTTCTTTTCAATTCCTGTCTTGTATGCATTGCCGCTAGCAAATTGTGGCCTGTTAGTATACCTTCGATAGTTCTGCTTTCCTTTCTAGACAGGGGTAGTAAAAATCTGGCGTATTTATCTGCATTCTGTCCACACAAAATTTTCGCGGTTTTGCAAGTGACTAGATTGTTTCATCTGCTGCCTATCCATATTTTCATGTCCGCAACGATGTCCACGTACCCAAAAGCTGTGCAGCCGTCTGTCTGCGGCTAATCTCTCTTTGGCTTCCTTGCTTTAAAAAACGTTTTGAGATGAAACTTCGAATGAGTTTATAGATTTTATCACCGCTTAACTGTCAACGTATGCATTCATTTTGGAGTTGCTCGATGTCTTTCCTACAGCAAAGACTTCTACTTAAAAGATATTTCATTGGTCAGGCAGCTTAAATAGCTGCTTGATGACTACCTTTGCGCAATAGATCCCTGCACCAACTCCGTTCAAAAATAAAACAAAAAGGGCATCATCACACGAGGACAGTGGTAGTAAAACGGTGCTGGTCACTAATTAGTATTATTTCAGTAGAAATATTCAACGACTTTAACAACAACATTTTCGAGCCGTCAGTAAGTATATTAAGCGTATTGGATCTAGGTTTCATGCCTCTTTTCCACCCTTCTTTCCCTATTGTTGTTCGGAATCCTTAACTGGCAACTGATGTTTAGCTTTGACCTCTACGAACAACAGGGGATTCTCTCGCGACGATCGCTGCTGACGAGAATTGTAGGTAACGGAATCATTCACACAAATTGTCCTCTTCGTATTTACTTTATTGAATTTCCTTAATTCTCCTTTTACTATCAGATTAGCAAAATACACTTTGCTTTTCTATTACAAACTTATTGTATTTATGCCGTTAACGCAACTACTTTGCTCAAGAGTGAGAATAATTCTGTAGTGCAATTCACTAATACATTTTAACGATATTCACATTATTATCTTTACTTAAGGGGTAACACCACTGTACACGCGTAAAATAAACACGAGTTTTAAAGAATTTTTTTGTATAGAAGAAAAAAGAAAACAATCACTCTGTTTGGGGAAGTTATTACTTATATACCAAAATACAAAACTACAGAGTTTGATCAAAAAATTTTACAAAATGGCGGCATTGGAGACATTTTTGTAATACGGTTTCTCTTGAAGGCACGCAGCACAGAGGGTGCAAATTTTAATCTGGAACAAAGAAACATTTTTTTTTCTTAATCTAGATAAGAAAGAGAAATACGTAGGGGATTTAAAAAATATTTATTTTTGTGGAATTAGCAAGCATTTGAAGGAAAAAACTCTATTCTGGACTAAAAGAACGGCACTTAAATAATTATAACAATCGTTTAAATTAATCTATCGAAAATCCCCTACGCTCTTCTCTTAAGAAGGTTATTATACAGACGTAATGAAAAACCTGATTAAAAATATTTAAAATTGTTTGAGTTATGCTGCGTGCCAATTTCAGAAAACGTGTTTTGAGAAAAACGCGCTTAAAGTTTGGAAATTTGGAGAAGTCGTTAGGTAGCAGTCACTAACGCTTGGTTAAAAGCTTAAAATATTTATGAAATAAACTTCGGTAACGTATAAAACTTTTTGTTCTGTATTTTAAAAGGTTCAAAGAATTTATTAAGCTTATAAAAAAAAATCAATTTTTTGAAATTTCTACTGTGGTGTTACCCCTTAACCACAATTTTAATGATTTTGCTATTCGGCAACCCGTTTTGTAACAAAAATCGATAAGACTAAATCAACTGTTTTGGTTAACAAGTCGATTACCTCAAACTAAACGACAGCAATTTTGTTGTGGTTAGCTCAAACGAGGAAGCAAGAATTAATGGTTTTAATAAAGATATTGAAATAACATTATCAAAATGTTATTAAGTATTTAGTTTATAACTTATCGATTAGAGAGGAGATACTGAGCCCTCAACCTGTTGAACGAACTTTGCTATGGAATGTGGAGTATTCTTTCCATTTGGCTGCAGAGGAGTTCCAAAAACAAACCAAAAACGGTTAACTCCAAACTTGGCTGAGGGCCTAATTTCTCAGCTTGACAGGGAACTTGGCAGTTCCAGAATAACAGCAGTCTCCACTGAAAAACGGGTAAATCGTTTATCTTTTACGAGTTTTTACTACTGGATGTTATCAACGACTCGCAGGTGAGCAATAGGGAATATCTAAAACCGGTCGTCAGTTAGCTGATTTTGCGCAAAACACAGATGCAATCAACCGTTCTACGTTTTGCGTAAAAGTGAGGTTTCCCATGGCTTAAGTGGAGCGGCAAGAGGCACACGAAATGTTTGAATGAGTTGCTCGGCTGCGGTGCTGCTTCTTTTAGGAGCTATCGAAGTCATCCTAAAGCAATATATCAAAAGTATTAAGCGTATATTGATTTCAAGTATATAGATATTTTATTCTACTAACTTTGTGCAAATATATAATGTTAAAAAACACTCCAAATTGTTTGTCTAGTTTGTTTTTTTGGTAGATTAGGTTAAGGTGATCTGTAAAAAGATCTCACTTAGACCTCTAGGGTCCATAGGCTCGCGACAAGCGCATACCTGCCTTAGCGAACTCATTGACTCTCTCATTTCCTTCGTTTGGGGTCTGGTAAACAATAAGTAGCCTGCCAATTTCCGCAGAGTTCATCCGTTTTGGATGAACTGCTATTGCCCAGGCATTTGTTATTTTCGGGAAAATTCTGCCCTGCCGTTAGTCTAAGTTCGAACACCAATTAAGAAAACACATTTTTCTAAAAATAGTCGTCCCCCGGCAGGTAGTGGCACACCTCTGCCGTACGGAGTTGTCTTGAAACTGTAGTTCCCTCCAGAAAGGGTGTGCACGCCATATATATATAATAATTCAAACTATTTTAGTCCATTAAATATATATTAGCAATAATAAAACGCTAAAACATGATTTAAGATTTTATGACATTTCAAAATAACTTCACTTTTTTACAAATGGGTGAAAAATCAGAATTGAAGTGCGAGTGATTCATTTGCAAAACGTAAGTACCTACTTTTTGACAAAAAATATTTTCATAGAATCGATATACTCAAATTTCTGGCCACATAATAATTTTTCCCCTTTTCAACTATTTTTTAAGCTTTACAACTAAAAATATAGACCACATTCAAAATTTGAAATTTTTTAATTAAATGAAAACTAAATAAAAAACAAAATTTTTGTGTAATGAAGTGTAAGTTCGAGCTTGGCCAAAAATCTAATAGGACTATGAATAAGTTCGTGCGGTTTTTTTTTCGAAATTTGAAACTTTATTGACGTAAAATGGTTACAAATTTAATATTCAAAATATTGTCCATCGCTTACTACTACTTTTTCCCATCTTTCTGGCAATTCACGGATTCCCTTTGTGAAAAATTCGGTCGGTTTTGCCGCAATCCACGAATCGATCCATTTTTTGACTTCATCGTAATTACGGAAGTGCTGGTCAGCCAGGCCATGTTGCATCGATCGGAAGAGATAGTAATCGGATGGCGCAAGGTCTGGACTATACAGCGGGTGGGCTAGGACATCCCATTTGAGCGTTTCTAAGTATGTTTTGACCACTTGTGCAACATGTGGCCGAGCATTGTCATGTTGCAAAATAACTTTGTCGTGTCTATCGGCGTATTGCGGCCGTTTTTCTCGCAGTGCTCGGCTCAAACGCATCAATTGTCGTCGGTAGACATCCCCCGTAATCGTTTCATTCGGTTTCAGTAGCTCATAATACACAACACCCAGCTGGTCCCACCAGATACACAGCATAACCTTCAGGCCATGAATATTCTGCGCCGACGTCGATGTTGAAGCATGGCCAGGGTATCCATACGTTGCCCGACGTTTTGGATTGTCGTAATGGACCCACTTTTCATTGCCAGTCACAATTCGATGCAAAAAACCCTTTCTTTTGTGCCGTTGAAGCAGTTGTTCGCATGCCATAAAACGGCGTTCAACGTCTCTTGGCTTCAATTCATACGGCACCCAATGGCCTACCTTTCGGATCATTCCCATGGCTTTTAAACGTTTGGAAATGGTTGATTGATCAACTCCCAAAGTTTTTGCAACCTCTTCTTGCGTTTGAGCCGGATCTTGATCGAGCAATTCCTCCAATTCGGTATCCATGAACTTTGGCGGCGCACCCTCGCGTTCTTCGTCTTCCAAGCCAAAATCACCACTTTTAAAGCGTGCAAACCACTTCTGGCACGTTCGCTCAGATAGAGCATGCTCACCATAAACTTCCACCAAGATACGATGACTTTCGGCTGCTTTTTTCTTCATATTAAAATAATGAAGAAGAATTCCCCGCAAAAACACATTATTTGGCACGAAATTCGACATTTTCAAGTGTGGTAAAAATATTGTTGTTTACGCTTCAAATAAAAAACTTATACTGACGTTTGTGCCTTACGACAGTAGCTCTCCAATGAATGTTTGGAAATGTGGATCGATGGAATAATAATCAAGTTACGCCATCTGTTGTAAAACCGTAACGAACTTATTCATAGTCCTATTATTTCACTTTTGAAAATTTCTTCTTTAACGATTTTGCGAAATTCTCTAATATAAAAAAGGACTTGCCGCTGGGTAAAATAGCGGTTAGTCTTGATTGGTGAAAAGCTTTCGACGCAGCCTAAAAGGAGTGCATTATTTAGGAAATGTGCAAGGTATTCAAATTTGGTACAAATATCTGTCGCATTCTGCATTTGGTAGTTTGATTGAACGATAGAAGCTTTTTCGTTTGCTTGAATAATAATTGTTCAATGTTAAGAAACAGAGCGCCGTGCTCCCCAAGGAAACACGGGTACATAAAATTTCTTTCTTTCTTTGAAATTTCTTTATATTTATTGCTTGCATACAAAAAAAAATTAAACACAATTTATTTTATAACGCTAAAAACTTGATGTTCTGTTAAAGAAGGTACAAATCAACCAATATTTTATACCAACCAGAAAAGCAAGAGTAATTTATGTCCTTATATTGTACAATTTTTTTTTTCTAGTCAGAAGTTTCTTAAAAGCTTTCTTTTTATGGACCTAATTTTATCATTCTTATTCTATTCACTTTTGTTGGATTGTAATAAATACTTTGCCGCTTGAAGGCATAGTACAGTATTTGATTTACATAATATTTACTTGCTAAACTTAGTTAAGCTTTTATAAACATAATTGATTTAAAGTTGCATGTGCCAGAAAAAGCGAATTAAAAGTATTGAGAATTGATTGGAAACTTTAATGTAAATTCTGGAAAATAAATTAAATTAAATTGTAAAATTAAGCACTCACTGCTACACATAAGTGCTTTTCTTCCTCCAAATAATTTTGTTGCATTCCCCCTCCTACTGGCTCTTTTTCTCCCTTGTAGTAGCGCATTGAAGATTTTTCAATTAAAATCCTTAAATCATTTTAAAAGTGTCCTTTATATTGGCATATGTTAGATTGATAAAATGAATTATGAGCGAATTTCAGTCTATAGTTTGAATCATTTACATTACATTTAAACCCGGTTAGTTTTAAAAATATACATAGAGTTAAGAAAAGTTGAAACATAAAGCAGAGGAAATTTTCTTCGTATCAAAAGGTGCTCAAGAGAGTTAAATTATTTTTCCTTCACTTTACCACACCTTTCCGCCCTAGAACATTTCTCTTGAACCTATGCAAATGCATAAGTAATGAAATCCAAATGCTAATTCAAATGCCATCAAAGTCAACGCAAATGTTACGTATACGTACTGGCACTTGTCCGCCACAGTAATAAACGGACGAAACCAAAAGCAAATGAAGGGAAGCGAAGCAAATAGAATAAAAACCACACTGACTGAAAGTTGAAATGGAAATAAGCGCAGTAAGTGCTGCATAACCTTCTTTACGCAGGCAGCACAGAAAAGGGCGTTGAAGTGCGGGCGTGAAGCTATAAATGAGCCTAGCTCTTCATTTCAAAAATTTCGTACAAAACACTACCACACACACGCATATATGCACACGAGTTAGCGCGAATAAAGAGCAAAAAGTGTGACTGCTTTTATAAAAGGATGGGTAGGGAGAACTCACTTAGGCCAAATGTATGACGCAGTCCCGGCAAATAACACAAATATTTTTTTTCCTAAACTCGCTATTCTGTCTATATACCAGTACATTATCGTGCATACGTGTGTTTGTCTATGTGCGCCAGAAGAAAATTGGTGGAGGCAGTTGTGGTGGCGGTGGCGGTGGTGCCTTCGCAACGTGGCAAAGTGTATCACTTGAAAGGGCCTAGCAGTTGGAAAATTGTGTTTTTGTGTCAAGACTGTAATTTCCTTCACTCCCGCACGAGTACCGCCCCTCTTCTCATCTACGTCTAGCTTTCTTTGAAGCGAGTGAATTTTATTTAAATACAATTAGAATGAGAAACAAAACGAAAACGAATGCCTGCAACGGGTTGCAGGTTGCGAGTGGCAAGTTGACTTCTACAATTAAGTACTGACACATTCGCACTGCATATTCAGAATGAGTAAAACCTGGGAGTCGGTGCTGGCGTCACCGTCATCGCGTCGTCGTCATCATCATCATCGTCAGAGGCGGAAGTCGAAGCTTTATGCAACAATAGAATTTTTTTCGCGCCAACTACGGATTTGCTGCAGGCAAAGTGCTCGAGACTTCTTCATTATTTAACAATACACCTTCCAACAACTATAGAAGCCACATACGCCACGAATTAAAAACTTACAACAACTGCAGTAACTGCATATTTTAACCACTTACGGCTATCAAAAATATTTGAATGAGTGCAAAAGTTAATGGAAAATCTCGTAGAAAATTCACATTTATTCCAATTGTTACTTCCCAAGTAGCAAAGAAAAAACACAACAAAGCATAACAGCAGCTACCAACGAGCAATCCGCAAATCAGAAATAAACAACAACAGCGCCACTCCAACAACATTTACTCAAGTGCTTTGTTTGCAGCACTCGTACTTGGCAACATGTTAACATGTTGGCGCACGCATTCAGTGCAGCTAACACACACATACACGGGCACACTCCCAACGAAAGAAACGAGACACGCACATGCACGAGCACAGAGCAGGCAAATTGAAAAACACAATTGTGAGGCAACAAGCATTTTTACCCTGCTCCAAGTGGGTTTGTCATACTTCAGTGTCCACTCGAGCGTTGCACGTACAACCACCGGCCTCATATACTTATACACACATAATATTTTCTTCTATGAAACACAAGAGTGGCTTACCGCGGGGAAGGAGAAATTCACTTATTGTGTGGCGTAATGTTGCACCTTTCAATTTTCATATTTGCACAGATTTAAATTTAAAGTTTTGTGGTTTCATTCAAATAGTAAATATCGGTCGGCAGTAGCGGCTGTGGCACAACTATTCCAAACTGATTTAACAAGTTTCGCAAGCGTTTTGCATATCGCATATTCAGAATGGATACTCCAAATGCGTTTCGCACTAAATTAAATGGAACATCAAAAATGGGAGAATAATTTTATTTTTCCAGGAGTCAAAAGTACACAAAAGGGAAATACTATAAAAGGATTATTTTAAGATAATTTGAAAATTGATATGAGGACATGATTGATGTGAAGCAAGTGCAATTTTCAAACGTGGCTTATGCGTGCATAGCTTAGTTTAGGTTAGGTTAAATCGCTACCTTCGTAAGAGCCTATTTGGACAAAGAATCGATTTCGTCCATTGTGATGCATACAGGGAAAAACAGAAGGTGAATAAAGGAAGAGAAAGGAAAAAAAGATTTTTATTCGAGAATAATGACGGCCAAAGGGTGGATAATTACAATTGCTTCAACCGCTGCGATTGCTTTAACTGTTATATCCTCAGGTGTAGCAAAAAAGTTAGTCCAAAGATGTTGAACCTTATCCCGTCGAGAACAGCACAGTTGAAGAGAAGATGCTGAGAGGGATACGGTACTCTAGACAGGGCTAGTTTACTGGGGCGGCAGTCCTTGGTCGGGAAAAACCCGAGTCATTCCGGTAACGTAGAACCGGCTGCCATGGAGAGTCCCGCGTAACCCGAGAGTCCCGCGAAACCTTGGCACAATTACGTTCTGGATACTGTAGCAGGTTAAACTCCTACTGATCCAGAATCGACCCGACATACTAAACATATGGCCGGCATGTGAAGGCACCCCGCACGACACTAACCACCTTTTCTTATGCCCCATCAAACCCACTCATCTAACACCTCTCTCCCTCTGGACCCAACCCGTAGAAACAGCCAGTTTCCTGGGCCTACCGTTAGATGAGCTAGACGAAGACGACCGGTGATTACTTACAGGGCAAAGATATAATATAGCTACAACAACAACAACAACAACAACAACAACAGAAGATGCTGAGATTATTCCACCTCATCCTCTAGGCACAGCTGAGAAGGGTCTTGAACTAATCACAAGTCCACCCTCATAGATACCTTATGGATAATGTGAGGTGAGAATAAAAAACACAGTTTCAGCTTTGCTAGCACTTTATGAGTTGCCTCGAAGCCCATCTTTCCAGGAGCAAGAGAACATCAATCCTCGTATTCCGCCCAGAAACCGTCTCGAGCATAGCTGGCTCAGTTCTTAGCTTTGTCGCCTGCCTAGCTAGCTCATCAGGACAGCAATTTCCCGTTATGTCATTATGACCGGGAACATAAATGAAACTAATATGGAAGTATGCGGATGCAGTCGGGAGTGAAGTCAGACATTCCTTGAATAATTTCGAGCGCATCAGTAATGAGCCCATTGCCTGAATTGCCACTTGAATATGAGGAGGTCAACAATTCCTCCTTTGCAGTAGTTACAGAAGTAAGCAACCAATCCTCTGCTTCTTTGATTGTGTAAATACTGCTGAATTTGAGCTTGATTTAGAGCTTCTAGCAGAATACTTCTGCATCAAATCTTCCGTCCCAAGTCTAACCATTCACGCACATGTTTCCATACCCTGTCTCTAAATGCTGCACTCCGCTCACTCTGAATGGAAAAAGTGCCGCTCGAACCCAGCAAGGGTGTGCATTGATCACCATAGGGATGATGTCAATGTTTCGAGGGATACTAGAGTCCATAGCTTAAGTGTAGCTTTTGGTTCGAACACCTCAATCTGATTGCCGTACGTGCTGCAGTAGTTTTTCGTGCGATGTACCATATTCAGCATTGCCTTAAGCGCTCCACTCTAGGAGTGGTCCGAAGCGCCGCAATAATCCCAGTGAGAGCACAGCTTCTTTACCGACGTCGTACTTTCACACGAGCTCCCCCAGACAAGGACTCCATACAACAAAATTGGCTTCATAATTGTGTTATGTAGCTAAAATATATTTTTACGCGAGAGGCCCCACGCTATCCAATGTAGCAGCACTCAACGGTCAACAAGGGTCACTTTGTACTGCCAGCCAGGAATTACGTAATCTGTAAGATTTTAAAACTAATGATAAAGTATTAGAATAAAGAAGGGCAGCTTATCAAGCTACATCATTTCCAGCAAATGGATTTAAATACTTACTTTGGAGAGCAAAGATCATATGACACGATTTGGATTCACTTGGTATTTCTAAATGACTTCATTTTGTACCCAAACCAATTAGCGCCTGTTTGCCGAAATCACTTCATTACACCAGATAAGCTTGAACATCTGTGAATAAAGCCACAATACCTTATTTGGGGATTTTTTTTCTATATAAATTTATCAGCGGTTTTTTACCGAATTCTAAGAGAATGTGTCGTGAGTGATGGGAACATTTCAATTGCGTTGATTTTGATGTCAAAAACCGATATAATGGAGGAAAAAATAATTCTATGTTGTATTTTATGAACTATTGAAACCAAGTGAAAGCATCAAATAGTTTGTGCTGAGTACTGAAAAAAAGGCCAACATATCAAGCCAGACACGACAAAGTTATCCTCCATCACTGCCATATTGAAATCGTAGGTCTTATGTGAATTTACTCGCTGCACTCACCAGTCCTTGTTCTTTCCATCTTTAATTTGCTTCGATCGGTGGCAAATGCTCCAGTTGATCAGCGCTTTCTATTACAAATGTGTATGTATGTTTAAGTACATGCAGTGACTTCTAAAATAATACCTCATGTAAGTTTTGAAGTTTTGAGGAAAAAACGACAGAAGCGAAACACAATTTATTAATTTCATTTAACAAGTTCTGCTTTTTATTATCTAATTTATTTGTGTTTTGCAATTGTTCTTGTTCTTCTCAGCGAAGAGAAATATTAATTAAAATTTCAACACATAAACAAGAATAATTTTTTTAAACTTTTGGATTTTTTTAGTTAAGCAGCTTAGTTCTTAGAATATTTGACAAAAATTTGAAAATCAGTGAATTGCACGTGAAAATTCCAAATGGGTTATGTTAAAAAGATGAAATTTGATTGTCAAATTAAGTTTGATGAATTACGTATTTCAGAAAAAACCCGAGCGCAGATTACAGGCTACCATCCTCATGAAGAATCTCAAAGCCATCCCCATGGCTGTTTCCTAGTCGTCAAATTTTTTCTGCAGTGTATTTTTCATGAATAAACGGTAAAACGCCATAAAATGTCACTCAATCTAGAATATGTAAATCTGAGTATTTTCCGGGAGATGAGTTGTATTTAAACACTAAGCGAGTAATAGCAAAGAGTCACAAGTGAGAACTTCAGAAAGCGAACGCTGTTTTTCAAAATGAGTTCTGCCTATAAGAAACGATTTGAAGCCGTGATCCTATATACATACCTTAAAGCCGAAAAAGTCACGTGCATCTGCAGCAAAATATATGAAGAAGTGGAATACGTTCATAGACGCAACGGTATACCCAAGTTAAACACGTTAACGAATTCTCCGGACAAGGATTGATGCAGTTTTAAGGAAAAATGGTGTGAGTGTATTCAAAGACACAATTCGAGGTCGTATACGTGCAGTAGACTTAAATTCCGGAATCCCATTTAAAAAAGACTTACATTGGTAAATTCAGAACCGAATGGGGCGGGGCACATGTTCTCTTAATTTTGGGCGAATAGTTTCATACAAAGGTAATGGTCCATGCAAATATTCCACAGCTTCAACGAACTGTTAAGCATCCAGTTAAAGTTCAGGCTTGAGGCTGCTTTGGTAATAACATTATTACCGCCGTAGTAGAAGGCGGCCGCCTCAGTCGAATAGGTTGGTGCGTGATTACCATTCGGAATTCAAAGAGAACGTAGGCTGAAACACCAAAATGAAAAAAAAGTTTTTTCTAATAGCGGTCGTCCCTCGGCAGGCAATGGCAAACCTCCGAGTGTATTTCTGCCATGAAAAATCTCCTCATATACGCGCACCACAAATTGGAGGAGGAGCTCAGCAAACACCCAAAAAGGGTGTACGCGCCAATATATTACTGCCGTCAGCTGCAAAGATGTTTAGAAGAACTAGCCAGCCTTGGATTTTACAAGAAGCCAACGAATCCAAGCATCGAAGCCGAAGGTGCGTGGAGTGGAAACAACAAAATGGAGTTGAAATGTTAGGTTGGCCTTCGAAGTCGCAATTTATTAAAATATTTTTGCAATAGTTAAGCAAAAACTTAAAAAAAACCAAATATGGATGATCCAATAGCTATCAACGCAAATTCGGCTGAGCTGGAGCCGATCACCTACACAACTTGCGCAGAAATTAACGTCAAGCATTACTCAAAGATGGTCAGCCATTCTAGCTAATGGCGGTGACTCTGGTATACAGTTTATTGAATATATTGCATTTAATAAATATTATAAGTCCATACAATGCAGATTGCTGGAATTTAATGGGTCAAATAGTTTCCAAGTTATGCTGGTCACGCTTCTATTAGACAGACTGTACAATCGAAAAAAAAAAATATTTTTAATTAATTTCTAAAATCGAACATCTCGAAAACAAATAATCAAATTAATCAGAAATTACCTAATTAATAAAGGTTTTGGAATCTAGAACGACTTTTCCGTTAATCCATTAAATCGATATTTTAGATATAAAATATACTGGCATATGCTAAAGTCGCCTCATTGAGAGTGTATTTCTTCCAAAATTATATAAAATCCATTTCATATGCTAATTCACTTTTTTGTTGCAATACTAACACCTTTACATTTGTACATAAACTTCATGGAAAACTGTGACTGAACAGAATTGCGCAAATACAAAACTTTGTCATATAAATCAACTATCTTTATATGTATATTTGTAGATGTGTGAGTGTATGGTAATTTGCGCGAATCTTCGATTACATACAAGTGTAGATGCTATACCATAAATGAAAAGAAGAGCTCCAGCATCTCGCATTTCAAATGAAATTTTCAAGGCTAGAGCAAAGTTTAATCTAAAATTTTGGATTTCAATTCCTTTCAAAAGCTCATCTAAAATTACCTCAGCTACATTCAGACACACGACTACATATGTTTCTCGTATGTGCCTACGTTTGTTGTTGGTGCGACTTCATTAATTCTGCATTTCTTCTGGATAGACGGCTAAGAGTTTAAGACGGCAAAGAACAAAGACAAGTGGAAAGAATCCACGAACATTTTGTATTACAAATGCTCATCCATTATTTATGCGACATGCAAGATTTCGTTTTGTGAAATAGCAATGCCAAGAAGTACACAACGCCATGGTGCAACAATGAAGATGCACAACAAAAGAATTTCAAGCAAACCATATTGTACGTATTCTTAAGCATAAGGAGCTCGATAGAAAAGTTCGAAGCTTATTTGCCATTTTGTTGAATGTTGGTATTTGCACAATCTTGACCTCGATATGCAAATTTAGAAGCGCACTACCTTGCGATTGCACATACCCACTCACACATACAAGAATTCATGAACCCTGTTTGGATTTAACCTCATCGGGCCAATTGTTACCTATGAGTAAAGGCGACATGTACTTTCTGCTCTGAGTTGCAATAATACAGTTTACTGTTACTATCACATCTACATAGAGATTATGACATAAAAACTGGTAAATTTTTTGATTATACTCTGCTTTCAATTTCCGTTATTTTTCTTCTTCATATGACCATACAAATAGTTAAATTGCCTGTGCAGCCATTCTTCAGCTGATGCGAAGTGATTTTTGTTGCAGAAGTCATTTAGGTTTTGTGGTAGTAAAAGCGAAACTACTTGAGTTATATACCCATATATAATGGGTCCTTAATAATTATATGTGAAAAAAAGCATCATTTAAATGTCCACTAGTCCACCATGAGCACGTTTACAGGTACAATCCGCCGAACAGCCAATCCATGAATACCAAATTGTTGAGAATGTCAAGATATCGATGCTGAAGATTGTTTACAAAGAATTTGTGCTATAGCAGTAATATTCTCAATAGAAAGTCGAGCTTTTGGTCTGCCACTCCTTTTTACATCCTCGACAGAACAAGTTTCTTGATCTTTTTTCATAGCTCTTGGGATTGTCGACTTATTCGGCCTCACCAAAATAATCATGAACTGTTCTCAAAGATCGACTATTTCCAAAATAAGTTTCAATATTTTTAACGCGTTGTTCTTCGTGTAAAATTATACGTCTGTCTTCATGACAAATGTCAAAGATGACTTCGAAAATTTTATTAACTACTGACAAATAGGCGTCACTTTTAAAATACCTTTTATATGTATTTAGGAGTACATATAGAGGGGCTGAAGTAATTTAAAATACTAGAAACGCTTGTAGTCGAACACGAACAAGCAATCGGAGCGGTGCTAACAAATCGTCCTGAATTACTTAATATTCTGCCCCTCTATTACTGCATTCAAGTTTAGAATTTTTCTCCTAAGATTTAATGTGGAAAGTTACTTAAGAAGGGTTTCCTCTTTTATCGCGTCAGATGACCACAGATGGTTTTCTATTATACTGGAGGTAGAGTTATTATTATTCAGTATTATTATTAGTCTTTAGAATAGTAGGTTGTTCAATAAGTTTTCCGGTTCGATAAGAGAAGGTGTTGCTACTAGCCTACATTTTTAAAAATTTTTTTTTTTTTCATTTTGGTGCACTCTTCATATGAACGGATGTGTAGCTTCATTTCAATTGTGTGAATTCATTCTTTCTTCACAAACCATTTGGTATCGAAGTGTCACAGTATTTTCTACAATAGAAAAAATCAAGTATCGGGCAGTGATTGAATTTATATTTTTGGTTCAAAAGCAAAGAAAATGTACAATAGCAAAATGGGTTGATGAATTCATTTGGTAGTACAGGCATTGAAGACCGTCCACGTTAAGGTTGTTCAAAAACAGCAACAACACTAAAAGTCGTAGAAAAATACAGGAAATCGTATTAGAAAATCGTCAAATGACTGAATGAGATTTAGTAGAAGTCCTAAGCATCTCACTAGGCTGTTTCAGAAAGCTGTGTGCGCATCGGGTGCCGCATTCGCTAACAAGGAAACAAAAACACATTCAAATGCGGCTTTCTCAGCAACATTTAGAGCGTTTTCGCAAGGATGAAATAGATTTTGGCGTCGATTTATCACTACGGATGAGACTTGGGTCTATCGCCATGATCCTAAATCAAAACAAGAGGCCAAAGAGTGGTGTGAACTTGATCTTCGGCTTCGATACGAGTTCGTGTCAAGAGAGAACCTGTTAGCATCAGTTTTTTGGGATGCGAGAGGAATTTTGTGTATTACTTGCAAGCTGGTAAATCAATAAATTTTTAATGTTTTTGTAACCTTTTAGACCAACTGAAGGAAAAAATTCGTTAAAAATACCCAGTTTGCAAAAGAAAAACATTATTTTTCATCAGGGCAATGCACCGTGCCACAAGAACATTTTGACAATGGGTAAATCCCATGAATTAAAGTTCGATTTGTTGGGGTATTCTTGTTCACCAGATTTGACCCCTAGCTACTTCCATCTGTTTCCAGACCAAAAAAATCCATGCATGGAATAGGATTTCATCATATGATGAGATCATAACAGCTGTGGAAGCGCTTTTTGTAGCCATTCCAGATTCTCACTTCAGGTATGGAAATAATAGCTTCGAATCTTTTTTTAACAAGTGTATTGAAGTTCAGGGAGACTATACTGGATAATAAAGTGTATTTGAAGCCATAAAATTGTGTTTTTCTTAACGAACGGAAAAACTTATTGAACAACCTAGTATTATATATTATAATATTAGGTACTGGTTCAGCTTAGTTTTTTTCTTAACAGCAATGCGCAAATATGCAAGAAAATATATTTTTGATCCGTGGTATTCACGAGATTCTAACTTTGAGTATTTTCCGTCCTCATTACCTAATTGAGGGATTAAGCCAAATTTCACTTAAAACGCTTGCCTTTAAAGGCTTTCTAAACGAATGTTCAAGAACTTCAACAACAAAATTTGATTTCAAAATTCGAAAATTCTTTTAGGTGGCTGCCCTAGGAGTTGAGTTATTTGTTGGGATTCCTTATACACTTTTATTCAAGCAATTCCCGCATAAGGAACTTGGCGAATTCTAAGTAGTTGTCCACTCCAAATACACTGACTACTTCTTCCATGACATTAGAACGGAAATAAGTTCCCGCTTTTGGAGGTTACCGATTGCATTTGTAATCCAACTAAACGGCATCAAGTCAACGCAAAAGGTACAGTTAAAATACGTAAATATGTAGGCTTGTGAAAAGTAGCAAAGTGGTGATGGCTTAGTGCGAGAAATCAACGAAATAGTTTCTCGATGGGCATAAATTTTAGACAACCGACAAAGCAACCATCTACAAACCATGTCCGCGCAGTAACAACAAAAACAATCGGCTCAATGATTTCAACGAAAGGAAAGAAAAGAAAGAAAGGGTGACCGTTTATGTTTTCGTTGCAAAATCTCTTGCCACAAGGGCATACACATTCAGGTGCAGCCAGGATCGTGAGACCGACAGTCAAGAGTGGTAGCAGAAACTGCAAATTCTTTACGAAGTCAGTAGCACAGACACAAGCAACTTTCCTCTGCACAGGATATTATCAAGTTACAGCAACATCCTGGCGAAGGAAAAAGCAAATCGGAGTCGTCGTGGCTTCCTCGAAATGTATATCATCAAGCACGCCAAGCCAAATGTATTCGACCGGTACATACAGCAGAACACAAGCTAATAAAGCACTCACACACTCACTCACTTACTCACTTTGTCTTGCTCCAACTGGCTAGGAGTGGCTAAGGGCTGCATACGTGCCACACGCTGCGCTTGCAACTTGCAGCTTGTAGTTGCAGCGCTTCGACGACGCATTTATTTTTACGTAATACTTGCAAAGTTTTTGACCCCATTTCCATGGCCAACGAGAAGTCAAGACCTTTCAGTGGAAGGCTAACAACGTGACTGCATCGCATATTTGTTCAGATTTTTATTTTTCTCTTTTTGGGTTTTGTTTTCAGCATTTTCTGTGCTGTTTAAAATTCTACAAGACTATCATATTAACTATTATTTTGCTTAAGTAGTATTTAATTTTGCAGTCCTTCGTAAAATTTGTAAAACTAAAATATGTAAAACTAATTATGGCTCACGTATTCGCCCGTAAAATATGATTTCGCTTAGCATTACACAACCAGATACAACAAAAATGTTCATTAATCATTTGCTTTTATAATTTTCTTTGCATTTTAAACAACACGAAATTAATTTTTACTACTCTTAGCGACGACTTCACAAGCTCATTTCACCTTTTTTCAAAATATAATTTATGCTACATCCAAAAACATATTGTGTTGGTGTTGAAAATATTAGATCGAATAACAAGTTCGTAACCTTTTTTTCGCTTTATTTCAGCAATCAAACTGATTCAGTTGGTTCCAAATAGTTTTCCGAATAATCTCCTGTTAAAGGTTAATGGGTCCAATGCGCAGATTTCGATGATTACATCAACATTTATTACGAGGTCGTTTGAAATTTTCGCCTTCGTCGTAGGACTTATATCGAACTATCCCTTTCATACCTTTAAGTTGGAATGCTGTAACACATAATTGTCTTTTTAGGTGTAATTTCCCCTTTAAATCGTCACAGAAAATGACCATTCAGGTCTTTGTATCATACTTAATAAATACCAAGGATGAAGCAAATTGCACCATAAGTTACCTAGCTGACTCTACTAGAAATAAGAACCCTCTATCTAGGCCCTTAAATAAAAAAAAATAAAACAATTTTTGTTTTAGGCCTGCAAAGTTGAGTTAGTTCCATTCTGAAAGAATATTTTACGGGCTTTGGCACAATAACAATTATATGTGGGTATTTAAGGATAATTTTTAACTGTGGTGTAAGATCAAATGGAAACTGGAGTTGAAGCCCTGTGTAAATAGGCTATTAAACTGGCCAGTTTATCCTGCGAGATCTTGTGAAATATTATATCAACCAGTAGCCTTCGGATCCACTGTTCGCTAATTCAAGTTCTTAAAAGACAAAAAAGTATGTTGCTGTATGGAACGTAACGCTTTTATTTAGAACCAAAGCTCTACAACAATTTCACAATTGATCGTTACATGCCCTTCATCCTCATTTTGAATTACTTAACGACCCAGAATATCGCCGGCATGTAGTCCACACAAAAAGTCATTTATGAAGATGAAGTAGGTAGGTAGGAGAAATAGTTGAAGTGCCAGTCTGAGACTCCCCAAGTAGCACTAAAGCGCCGTTTTGATACCATTACGGGACCTCCGACGGGCAGATACCTACAGGCAACCAGAGCTGTTGATGCAGTGGAGGTACACGAAGTGAAACTGTTGGCTTCAGAAATAAGTTGGCCAACAGATAAAGAGACACCGACGACCGGGTAGGAGATCTCTGAGACCAATTCAATCGACCGCTTCCTGGCTCATCAGCAAATTCATTTCCCTCTATGTTCCTACGTCCTGGAAACCACATCATGGAAATGTTACCTGCACACCCAAGATATTTGATTTCGTCCTTACAGGATCTAAACTGGTCAATTAGATATGCACCACGACGTAGTCAGAGCCTTGAACGCAGCTTGACTGTCGGAAAAAATGTTAATATCTCTCGAGAGAGAATGAGAATGAAGTTAGGTCTGTAGACATTCGTATGAGTTTGGTTTGCTTATCATTTGAATTTTAAATTTTTGGGCCAAATAGAGTTTCTAAGAATGTAAACTCAAAAGACTAGTGTCCGTATGAGCTTCGCAGGAAACCCGATGTACTTTTGACTCCAGAGGCCTAGTTGTTTTGGAACACCTCTTTAGGGCAGGGTGGCTACACAGATACATATGCTCCCACGAAGTTTGAACGTATAGAAACAAAGATATTGCCTCTCTCTGTATCCCATAGCAGAGCTCACGAATTTCTAGCTTCAAATAAATCAAATTATAATCTGTTTGTTGAGCCTCTCTGTTCCACCTAGCAGCCACGGGAATATAAATATAGACCGCACGAGGAGAACTCGGGATTTAAAAACTAGCGAGACGTCTTAAAATTATCAGCGTATTGCTGACCACAATGGCCAACATCTCGAATGCATCAATTAACTGCCCACTGGATACTTTGGCAGGACACAGAAAGTAGAGACGACGATAATGTGTCGTCTTTATTAACCAAAAACATTTGCCTGCCAGACACTTTGCCGAATTATTTAACACTCGTAACACGAATCCTTTCACTTTTTGAAAAATAGATTTGCCGATGAAGGGTAGTATGCAGACGTTAATGGTATGAGAAAGACTTGTGAGAATACTCTGAAGGGCATCTCCTTTTAGACCCTGGGAGCCACTATGATGAGTCGAAAGCGGATTTTTACGAATAAAATAAACCGATTTCGCCAAATAAAAATATTAGCGTAGTCATGGTTTTCAAAAACTCCTCATCACCTTAGAGGTAAAGTAGCTCACTATAAATTCTACTTAATTATTCCGAATAAATATTTCGAATAATTTTTGGCGCAATCCTTGCGCAGTTTATTTATTCAGTCAACAGTTGAGGGTATATATTTTCAGTTTTTCAACAAGTTTCAGTCAACAGTTGAGGGTATATATTTTCAGTTTTTCAACAAGTTTCAGCGATACTTCGTTAGAATCAACTATGATTCAGAGTTAAAAGAAACGTCGCAGAGTTAAGAGAACAACGAAAGAAATTAAACGGAAGAAAAAGTAAAGGTAAACAAACAACACAAAAAATTATATTGAACGCTTTTCTGTTATTTAAAAGAAAGCCGAGTAGCAAAAAAATATTTCGTATTTATGTAATATGTATACAGTTATGTGCGTATGTACATATGTACACTTACATAACGGAATACTTTAGAGAAACAACCAAACCAAGTTCACATTCGCACGTGCACACACCTGAGCACAGAAGCGTTAGAAAAATGCACGTAAAATTTGATTTATTATTTATCACAACATATTGACATCCTTTGTGTGCTTAGTCAACTCTTTTTCTCAGACACGCGGTGCGCGTCACAGACGTTGAACTTCCAAGAGCAACTGAGTGCCCTTAGGGGGCTCCTTTGGGTCACACTGCCGTTACTCTTGGATCACGAAACATTTGTGTTGACTATTTTTCCACATAAAATGGGTAGATAAATACTCGCTTACACATACACAGATATGTACACACATACATGCGTGCAAGGTGAATATTCAGTTCTTTGATGAATAAGATTCCTGACACGAAGAAATGCTCGGTTTGAATAAATGCCAAAATAAGCAGGGAGCAAATATTTCACATGTTAAAAAAATTGTATTAAATATTAAATAGCGGAAGTACATTAGAAAAGGAATTCTCCAACTTATTTCGTTGAACGTTCGTTCGAACGTTGAATCTATAGAAACTATTCATAATTTTTCTCTTTTTGTTATTTTCTGAGCAAATTGGATATTAGTTAAAGTAGAATAAATATTGATATCGGAATTTTTATCAGCTTAGTAAATTCAGATAAGTAACTCTAACCTCCCTTCGCCTCTGTTGCGCATTGAAAGTTGCTAGTAGTTCTTAACACATTTCAACAAGCTTTTCCAGCTCCATCTCTAACAAATTTTACCTCATTAACTGTGCTCGAGAAAGTTTGGCTAACACACTAACCAGCAATACTTTCAAATAAGTCTTCGAAAAATTGTCAAATAGTGCGAGTTAGATTCAATGAAATATTTTGTTTTCTTTACATTTAGCTGGTGAGATTTTTTTGTTTGTATTTTTTTTTTTTGTTTTTTTTTTTTTTTGTTTCTGATTACTTCTTTGTGCTATTTGTGTTAGAGTTGAAATTTATAAGCAGACTTTCGATGTTCATAGCTTTAACCAGAGCAGAAGAAGTGATAAAGTAACCTTTTTACGACTCTGTCTTCACACATTTTCGGCATTCTTTTTATATTCATTTGTGCTCTTTCAGTTTGCGAGTCCACTGGGAATTCCACCATTTATTGTCATTTCATTGGTTGCGCAGAATAGCAATCCCACTAACATACATAGACACGTTTACCGATAAACCTAATGGGGCACACCCACCAAACAAAAGTTGCCAAATTTCACATAAATCTAAAACAATTTCGTTTCAGAGCTTTAAAACCTTGAAATTTCGCTACGAAAAAATTGTATGAGACTATTTGGAATTTTGCATTTGAAACATTATCGAAAATATTGACAATAGCAAAAACAGTAGCTTGTCTTCTATGGTCGATGATATGTCTCACACCGATAATTTATGAACTTCTGTGACTGCTTTTTTTGCCGTTTTCTAGGAAATCAGTATTTTGATCTACCCCAAAATTCCTTCTTCTAGTCTAAACACTAAATAGAAAGTATTGTGTGAGCATAATGTTTCATTTGAGGAAAAATTTGCGTCTGAAGGGAGCTCAATTGTACAGAAATAACTCGTGATTTCGTCACCACTATAGTACATCGTGCGACGATGCTGTATCACGGTGCAAAATCCACGAGTTGTTTCCCTCAAATCCTTTTTTTTGGCGAGTTGCTTCACGTAAACGTCTCATAACGCCCAAATACTAGTTCTTATTAACTGACTGGCCTTCTGGCAAGGTAACATTTTTATCAATGTGATATTTGACAAAAAAATGTTGAAATGATTCCACGAAATCATTATTCATACAACAAGGCTCCGGTTGACCTTCTTCTGTTTCTGTTTTTCTTACTATTCAACACAAAGTGATAAAGAAGAATCTCCGGAAGAAACTAAAGGCAGTTCCAATACCAACTTGAAAATTCGAAGATTGGTTAGAATTTGAGCATTGATTATCATGGAGAAAAGCAGGGGATTGAGTAAAAGCACTGAATAGTCGAAAAATCCAGATTTTATTCATCATTTCCGGACTCTTTTAGACGGCATTTATGAATGAGGCCAATCGATTTCTTATGAAATTCAATATACGGCCTCGATTTTTCTAAGATCTCGTAGTTCTATTGAGATAAGGATTGTTTGATTTCTAAAATCGTTAATGCCGAACCAAATATTATGGAATAGCATTTTAGTCTGTGCTCTTTGTAGCTTCTTCTTGATAGAAGTTTCGTACCTACAGAAGAAATTCGCAGCAAAGTCAAGACGAAGTAGTGACGTATCGTTTGTTTAGTGGGTAAGTCCAAATATACCAATGTAAGTACAGTGAACAGAGCTAAAAAAACCAAATGACAACGAAGCGAGTTGATAAAATTTGCCATAAAATGCATTGAAATAGCATCGAAACTTCATCCAACGACAACGCCATGCTCGAAATTATCACCACACATACATACTCGTATGTACATATGTATGTACAAAAGCTAAGTTCATATTTATGTATTCTCATAGCTAGTAAACA
The DNA here is from genome assembly GCF_028408465.1 of Anastrepha ludens. Taxonomy (NCBI): domain Eukaryota; kingdom Metazoa; phylum Arthropoda; class Insecta; order Diptera; family Tephritidae; genus Anastrepha; species Anastrepha ludens. The sequence continues at coordinate 1,149,476 of NC_071499.1, read as the reverse complement.
TTTCCTACGTGCGAATTTATTTCATATGTTGTTGTTTCTGCACGCGTATTTGAATAGTGTTGCTTTAATGGTATTACCGACTTCGCTTTTTCGCTTCGCCAAAGTGTGAAATGACGAAAATTATGCGAAATATTTAACAAATCGAATTATTTTATATCGTAGGAGGAAATTTATTTGCATATGAGCAATGATTGAAACTATGACATTTGCTCTTTTGATTTCTGCAGAGGTCGGATTAAGTCAAAGCTGGCACATTCACATGAAATGTGTAAATATTCAAAAGTAAATTTTGTGTGTAAGAATCCTTCAATCTTATTCATAAGATTTCTTTTAATTTAATATGTGCATATATTAAAAACTACCCAGCGGTTCTAACTGGCTTAAAAGGTATCCTTTTCTAAGGCTTGAGGTTTGTAGAAGTAAATTCAGGATTTTGATATACACCAGGATATATTTTCCTATTAAAATGTAGCGGTCTGAGGCAGGTGAAATGGTTGAAGTACCACTCCGGCACTTCCCAATTAGCACTAAGCCGCAGTTTTAGTACCATTATGAGACCTCCGATAGGCAGATACAGCCACTCAGAGTTGTTAATGTATTGAAGAAGATTGGTGGGTTTTAGGTCGGAGCACTGCCCCAAGTTGTCGAAGAAAGGATCACTCAGTGACCTTACTCGACAAACTGGAGTATTTACAGGGAAAATGCTCAACAATCTCCTTCCCTCAAAGGTTTCCACAACTTGTCCAATTTGGATTAAAAGGTGAACTTGGCTTTTCTGCCCCAAGTTGTCGAAGAAAGGATCACTCAGTGTCCTTAATCGACAAACTGGAGTATTTACAGAGAAAATGCTCAACAATCTCCTTCCCTCAAAGTTTTCCACAACTTGTCCAATTGGGATTAAAAGGTGAACTTGGTTTTTCTGCGTGATCCAACGAGTGGTAAGCACAGCTAAGTTGGGAAATGGAATGGCGTGGAGTCCCCAAGACTATGTGCGTCCTGCGTTCATTGTACTGGGGGCATTGGATTTTCGAATTACCACAAAAAGAAATGGAGCTCCATCTGATATGTGCTTTCTTGAGAAATAAGTTGTCCAACTCTCCTTTAACGACAGCCAGCGTGATACCAATGACCGAGTAGGCGGCCTGTTAGACCAATTCAGTCCCCTTCCTGGCAAGCTCATCAGCAATTTCATTTCTCTCTATGCTTCAATGTCATGGAACCCAGTTCAGAAAAAGGTTACCTACACACCCAAAATAATTGAACTCCTTCTTACAGAAGTTTACTAGTTTGGATCTGCACCAAAGCCTTGATCGCAACTTGACTATCGCAAAATATGAGAATGTCTCGCTCTCACTTCTGCCTGAAAAACACGAGCAGTATTCGGCAGTTTAAGAAAAAAGATTGATTGCCTGAGAAAACCCCTGCTCCAACTCCCAATTCCATCTTGGAGCCGTCAGTCAAGACAGAGATACCAGCTTCGGTGCAGATTTTCCCCTCCTTCCAATCCTGCCAACTTAGAATGATTACCCTGGCACGACCCTCAAACTCTAGTTTGCGGACAGTGAGATCTGTCCGAAGTGCAGAAACATATGGGGTTAACTACCTAAAAGGACAACCATGTCCCTTGGGAGACTGCCTAAAAACAGGTACAAACTCAAGCTAATGCTTTCAAGGCTATTCCACTGCTGGGTGTTCATACACTTATTACATATACAAAATATTACGTACATAGATACGTTTTTGTGCTCGTAAAAACAATAATCAAATACCAAAACCTATCGGAACTCGCTTTCCTTTGGATATCATTGGCAATTGGAACATTACCATGAAGATTTATTTGAAGGAGTTCAGCGACTTTTTGTTCATATTATTATTTTTTCCTTGTTCACTCCACTCGAGAGCATAGGGCCTCGACGAGACTCATTCTTATGTTGGTTTCGTTAATCTATTTGCTATCTGACAGGGTAGGTCTTAAGTAGTGGAAATGCCCACCTGTCGTTGCTTAGGAACAACGCCTTCTTACTGTTTGAAGCGCCATCTGTGTGTCAAATTTTTCTAGCAGAAGGATCACACAGATGGTTGAGGACTTCGCTAAATTTGGTGTGTCTGCGCTATTGCCACGATTGCCAGCTTCCTCTTACTGGCGCCACTGATGCAATGTGTAACTGTGTCTTTTTCTTTATTTTATTTTTTTTTGCTTGTTTTAGCAGCCACAATGCAAGTAATGCGCTGACTTTTTGTACGGGAGTAAGGATTGGAAGGATAAGGCTGTTGGGGTTGAGGAATTAATTCTTTTTGTTCATATTATGTAGAATTAAAAATCATACATTTGTGTTTTTGTTCTTCTTATGAAAAATCAGATTTGCTTCTAAATTATTCTATTAATTTATTTATTTATTTTGCGTTAGTAAAAATTGTTTTAGGTAAAGAAAAATCAAGTTTGGTATGTGTTGGGATTTGGTTAAATTCGCAAATAGCCCTGCTAATAGGTCCATTATGGACATGATACGCTGTAACATTATCAGTCTAGGCACCAAAGCACGAAGATACCTCAGTCAAGATTTTTTCAGAAATTTTCTGAACAAAAAAAGAGTTAAAGGGTATTTTCATACCTCTATTAAATTCAGATTAATCTCGATAAGTGAGTTTTACAGGACTGCACGAACAGGACTACTATGTCAACTCGTGTAAGTGTTTTATATTAGCTCATGTATTCTATATTTGTTCTAATTTTAAGATTGATCGACATTTAGATTAATGTTAGCTGTGTAGTCTTTAAAAACATTTTGTATTTCAAGGCTTTCAAGTAAATATATGTATCTTAAGCCGGGTCGATTTATGGGAAGGCAAAAAAATTGCCAATTGCTCTGTGAAAATCATATTCTAGGGATCAAAATAAGAGACTTTGCCGATTTCTGATGTCCCCCAATTTGGGTCGAACTTTTTAGTTTCTTTTCTATAACTCACTTAAATAAATTTTTTCATTTACATATGTTCTGACTAAATAAATTTCTTAAGAGAAAAAATAGATATTATTATAAATAAATAATAAATATTATTATAAATAAATAAAAATAAAGAAAAAACATAGCCATTTAGCTGATTTTTTCATGTAAAGGCCAAAAATGGTGATAGTTTTAAATTGGGGGACATCAAATTTCGTTTTAGAGGTATGGTTCCTTCGGGAAAGTTTCTTATTTTGATCCCTAGAATACGATTTTCACAGAGCAATGAGCGATTTTTAAATCGACCCGCCCTAATGTATCTAGTCCATAAGGTTCGTGTAATCTTGTCGGCCTTTCTAAATTTTTAGAAGATTTAATTACATTTTTCAATGATTGCTCCATTTCGTTACTATTTTCCTAGACACCGAACTCTACACAAATGCAAAACACAACAACACGTACACATTTTTCTTTCGTCCGTTCTCACTTTTCATATCACTCTTCCCCAGGACTCTATCATCAGGACTTAAAGCCATAAATTGGCAATTTTTAACATACCTTTCAGACCACCCAATATCCGCCGCAAGAGATGTTCACCTACACTTCATTTATGAGCAGATAAAGTGTAAATATATGTCATTTTTGCGCGTTTGTATGAGTGCCTGAGCTTTGGATATCTGTGGCTGTGTAGCTCGCATGAATAAAGGCTTTTCTCGAGTGGCTTTACGTTTGTATGCGGGTGCGTGTGTAAATTTAAGTCTGCCACCAGCCGTCTGTTCTTGTATGTATATGTGGCTCGTTGGCCACGCAAGGACGTTAAAATTAAAAGTGCAGCGAGAAAAACCATAAACGAAAATAAAATGAATGTGAAGTGAAGAAATTGAAAGTGAAGCAAAATAAAAGGCAACAAATCGGCTGAATGCGAATTAAGCCATCGACATATCCTTGGAACAGCAATAAAATTGCTAGGCAGCCTTTAATTCACTTTTCGTAAAATGAAAATGGAAATTGTGTTAAGGGCGTTCGATATTTGTCCATGATTGTAGTCATAAGGCGGGACGGGGGGCAACTCATTGCTTGTGGCTAATTCAGAATGTTGTTGCTACCTACAGCAACAAGTTTATTAGTACTTATATTGGCAATTGGCAAGCCAGCATGGCTTCAGGCGTAATCCAATCCAAGCCTCAGCAACTGATAATTGCGAGTTTGGTGCATACACACACACCACTACAGATATTATTAATTTAATTAATTTATGAGAGTGTTTACAAATTGTAATTATAGGCGTGTATGTTCAGAGCAGATGCTAAAATTGTCAGATTGATAGAATTTTTATTGTAAGTGGGCCAAGTCCAACTGGAAGCTCTGCAACATGAAATTTCTATAAATATTCACATATTCGTGCGTACGTAAGTGTAAGCAAAATATTGTTATTATTGCTTATTGGTAAGCCATACCCACAACCGCAATGCCTACTACAAACACGTGCACTTACACCCATACATATGCACAAACTCGCTCAGCGCTGGCATTATATTCATGCAAATTTCAGATAAACTCATTAAATGGAAAATTCAGGAGTAGCTGCCCAACACAATGGCCAGCCGTACCACAGGTACTGGCTCTCGAATGCCTAAAAGTCGAAACTGCAGCACAGAGATTTATATTAGAAAATTCAACATCCACATTCTCCCTACCTTTGCTGACCTAACGCAAGCTCTCCGGCTCAATATTATCCAATTTGTATTGTGTCGATATCGATAGAAAATTACTACTTCTACGAATGTTCAGCTACTGAAGTAGGCTTGCCACAAGATATGAGGGTCATACTAACACATTCTACTCTGCTGTTAGTTTTAGAGTTAGTTTAATTTATAAAATATAATTGAGAATACAAAATGAGTTTGCAGAAGCATAAGTACCAGCTGCAACAAAATATAAGTAAATTAAAGGATTTACCAAATGAACCCATGTGTGGAGGAGTTCCAATTTCTTAAATAGTTAATAGCATATCTCTCCCTTTCAACTCACTATAGTGCTCCAACGAGCGTGGATTGCATTGGCTTGTAGGGTACGTTGAGTAGCTCAGCTTGTTCCGTCCATCACATCCTTCAGGTGGCACTCAACCGGCAAATGAAACATTTTGATCGAAACTTTAGAAACTTTTTAGGTATGCAATTTTGTAGCTTATTGAACTTTAGTCTAAAAAAGTGGAGGTTTGAAGACATCGATAATTTTTTCTTTTTGTTTTGCATACGATGTTGTGCATTTTCTTCCACATAAATGACTTCCGAAAATATGAAAATCTAATCAAATTTATTTTAAATTTAATGGAAATTTTTGAAATCTATTGAATTCTTGTGAATTTTGATCCAAGTTTGAAGGTTTGATTACACTTTCTTTCTTATAGTAAGCACAATATTTGTATAAAAAAATTGCGAAAAATGTTTAGCATGGCAGAAATTGTAGAGTATTGAATATGTTGAATATTGCAGAAAGAAAAACTGAAAGTGCACGTCCGAAATATTTGAATTGAGTTCATTCTCCTGAATTTTTTCATAAAAATGGAAAGACGTGCACACAGCTCCAGCCTTTAAAGAGGATTGTATGAAATGAGAGCTTTTGCGTTGCAGAATGGCACTCGGAGGTCCAGTACGATGTACCGAATGCATTGAATTAGACAGAATCGCTGTGTGTGTGACGTCACACTTGTGAAATTTACTCGTGTGTTGTGTGTGTAATTTCTTCTTCTTTCTGCATTCTTGTTGCCATTTTGTACAATTCCTCTCGCAACTGTACCACTGTAACGGTATTATATCGTTCTGAGTTTGCTATCCATTTTACGTAGCACTTCCAAGTGAGAAATACATCGCACGGCTTACGCGTTATCGGTGCCATAAATATTGAAGTTATATTTGCATATACCTCCATACATTTTCATGCATACAAAAACTTGCCTCAGATTTGAAAAAGCTGCATCTGCATTGTAAATTTACGATGCGTAAAATTTGACTTTGTGACACAGTTTTCCTCTCGGCTCCCGGCTTCAAAGTTTCACTTTAGCTCAATCTGCACCCAATAATACACTCTTGTCAAATTGTAAAATTGCGAAATCCGAGAGCATTGCGATTTCTTCAATACTTTGATTTCTTTTCGTTTCCTTTGCTTCGATGCCTTCTTCTCCTCAACAGTGGAAGTCCTACGCTTTGTCTTCACTGCAACTCTCATCGAATTTCTCAATGAATTCAAAGAATAATGCTGCTACTCAGCCAATGTAGCAAAAGCGAAAGAAATTTCCGTTGTTGTTTTTGTTGTTTGAATAAAGTTGAGTTAATTCAATGTAGAAGACTGTCAAGCGTAAGATAAACTTTCAGAAAGTCAACGGCTGGCACAGTGGCATTTCGATTGACGATTTGTAGGCAAAGCATAAAGGTTGAAGAAAATATTCAAAATCCACTTAAAGAACTGAAGATAGTTTGCATGCCTTGAAATTTTTAGTTTTGATGCGACAAACAGGAAAGCGTAAAAAGTTGCAAGATGTGGAGGCAATGTGCGACATTAAGACTAAATATTGTTCGCTTAATTTAGAATTACTCGTATAATAGTAATAGCAGCGCATCCGAGATCGTAAATATTGATGTCTACAAACAATAGCACAAGTCTAAACTTTAGGTATTTCTAAGCTATATTTAAAAAAAAACTATTCAGACTTACCACTCCTAAACATTCGACATATAACTGACTAAGTCCAGCAGAAATGCGCAATTTATTTGCCGTATCCAGAAAAAATGTTGCATCGCTTGCATTCACCATCAAATTCTTTACTGCGAGCCTTGGTAAAGCTTAGGTGGTAGAGGTTCGGTCAGCACATAAATTCATCTCAGAAAACTCGATTACGAGCACCGAAGCCAGAATAACTTCTCTACACCGAATTCAAATGTGTTAAAAGTAATGTTTCCAAAGTTGTAGGTTGTCCACGCCGCAATACTGAGTTCCACACAGCCCTCTGTGTGTATATACCTTAGTTACGACCTCACGAATTTGGGCCAGAGGCAGTAAGTGATTTCTATGAAAAGTTTTTTCGTCAAAAATTCAATGGAGGAACAATTGTCTGTAAATGTGCATCTGCTATTATTTATTTATTTAATTAATTACGTCTTATGTAACAAAAGTTCACTTACAGACTATTGATAATTCTGTGCTTTAGCTACGTTACTAAATGTAGCACTAAAATTATTCTTCCATAATTTAGGTTAGGTTAAATGTATCTGGCTGATCTTAATATATCTCACATGGAACACAATGATCCGTAATGTGTATTGAGCAAGGGCTTTCTGTCCTTCCTTACTCTACTTCTTCTTTGGTCAGTTCCTGCCTTCGGTAGCAGTACCTGGTAGGTTAGACTTTAGAGAAGCCTGCAGCTCTGGTTCGACCGCGGTACCTCTTGAGGCTGACCACTCGATTGGTTTGCAGTAGTATTTCGCCTGCAACCATCTCAGAAGGTCTGATAATTTAAAGGTAAAAGTATTTTTACAGAATGAATGTATCCGATTTGAATCAATTATCCCACAAATAAAACTGAAGACAAATGAGAGACTTTAATTATTTTAAGTTGATTAGTTTAGATCTGACACCGTGTGATTTGGTCCACAAAACTTAGGACTTAGAGATCAGAGGGCGAAGCTAATAAATCCATAAATACCTTTCGGAATACCGAATGATTCAAGTTTAGACGGAACTAGGGACGTATACAAGAGTTCCACAGTATACGGATCACTAAGGACAGCGCTAAAATGGCGAATGAAAGCTAGCATAAGATGAAAAACTATGAGTCAAAAGTAACAGCCAGGTGGGAAAGCTCATTCGTAGGTAGTGGGGAGAGGTAAATGAAATTTATTGAAAGAAGCATGGAAATATTTGCTTACACTAAGTTGTAGACAATTTTTTTGATACGACAGAGTAACTTTATTATTTGAGCTTAATCGAAACGGACGGACTACAAATGATAGACTATATTTATAAGTCGTCTGCATATGAAAGTTAATTTGACTACGTAAAGGATTCCCAAATGTCGGCTATAAAAATAACAGAGAGTAAGGAACCCAAATTACTACCCTGGCGAACACCAGACGAAGGTCCAAAAGAATAAGAGGAAATATTATCGAGACAACTTCACAGTTACGACGGAAGAGATACGACTTAATCCAAATTAAAAAAATGTTATGAAGCCCAAAGACAGATATTTTGGCCTTCAAGTATGAGGGGTGGGAGGTTGATTGAAGTGGTGATTCCCCAAGAATCCAATTAATGCTTCCGCACCAATTTGTTGCCACATCCTCGCTACCAACAAGTTATCCTCCACGACTATATCCAGTACGTGCGATTGAGAAACCTTATAAGGTTGGTTACGTCTATCCCGGTCAGTTCTTCGAAGTTTTTTAAAAGCGTTTTGCCAAGAGTTAATATCCTCGCCTTCCATAGGGCATGGCTTTTACAGAGCAAGTGGAAGATAGTTTCCTTTTCCTCCGGTTGATTACAACTATGGCAGTTTATTGTACAGAGTACCCATCTTGTCTGCCTGCTATCCTATGGTCCAGAAGCCAGCTATCACTGCAGTGAGTCTGCAGGCATCCCTTAGTTTCATATTTCGCAATGTTGACGTTTGTTTGTGGTTGTACGCGGGCCATAACGTTCTCTGACTTTGTAGGTTGTCTGATCTCTCCATCTACGATCGTAGATATTTTGAAGAGTTTGCAATTCTGATTGCACCCAGTTTTGTGAATACCGATTCTGCATGGCAGATGCCCCTCTTTCCAGTAGTTCATCCAGTAGTTCATTCTTTTTCGTTTCCTTCAATGTTTCGATGTCCCGGGACCCAGATGAAGGTAACTTGGTTTACACTCAAGGTGGTAAGGCTATTTCTGCCTTAGAGGTATTTGTAGCCCTTTCAAGTGTCTGAATTGCAGCTTGGATATTCGAAAAAATAAGGATATTCCCCTTAAAGGAGTTATCTGCGATTACTTTGTAGGCTTCGCCTGTTGCCAATACCTCAACTAACTTTGTCAAATAAGAAAAGTATTTTTCTTTCATATCTCTGTTTATGTATTTTCACACTTTTCACTGTGGTTTTAACAATAATGATTCTCTTTTATTATATCCTTTAACCGTAACAGCTTCAAGAACTCCTGACGGGTTCTCTACCACGATCTGGCAATAAACGAAATTTCGGTTAATATTTTTTTTTAAATTTAGTTGATTTCATTAAATTCAAAAAACAGTCTTTGCGTTGACTCGAGTTGAAAATTGTTTCTTGAAAAGTTTGCCACTGTGGCTATGTAACTCGAGACCTAAGGAAAACCTGAAATAAATTCGAGGTGGCTGCTATGCATTTGCATAGTACACAGACGAGCGCATACATGCACATAGGTAAATAATTTTGTAATGCTAGAAAGTGCCGCAACTGAGTTAAAGGGGAGCATATTTCCCCAAACCAAAAGGAAAATGAATTTTACCGAATTTTACACCAAAACAGGGTAAGAAAAAATTCGGTCAGTAAAGATATTACAAGAATGTGAAAAAACAAACGAACTATTATTGATGTGTGTGTAAAATGAAAATTATGCTAAATGGGCTGGGGCATATTTTCGGGTCAAATTTCACATTACCATAAATTGCAGACAACAGCAGTCGGTTCCGCACTCTGAAAGCACACAATCATACCGGCACCCACAGTCGGGTATTGATAGGGCATTTTATCAGCAGTGTAAACATTATTGCCCACTCCATTATGATTGAGAGACTTTAGAATATGGTCAAATACAAATTGACCCTTTAGATGGTCTTTCAAGCGTCCAAGAGATTTGCTGCCTTGGCTATAATTTATTCGAAAATATGTCGGCCATTATTGGCCATTTTGTTGTCTCCTCCCATGATATTTTAAATGCGGCGTAAAAGGTTTTATCAACGGAGTTGTAAACTCATTCTGCTGGCATTGCATAATGTGGCGAAGGGAGCAATATAAAGGTGTTGTTGGTATTGTTAGTACCGACTTCTGGTATCACACTTTAATGTTCTAAACTACACACACATACACATAGTTTATTTTCAGTGGTGTGTTCTTGGAAAAAGCGCTGTGAAAAGCTACTTATTAAATCAATAGCTTTTCTTTTATTATTTATTATAGTAATTTTATACTCTATTTTGATACTAATAATAGATATGGAACAAATAATTACAAGTTATGGAGAAGAAATGTCCCAGTTATTTACAATACAGTCCTCTCGCATTGAGGTTGATTCAAACTATTAGGTGCGCAACTAAGTTATCGCTGTTCTTTTGTGATGAAAATACAACATTATTCTGAAAAAATGGTTACAAGTGAATCATTGAAAGTATTGCCCATCGCAGGCTACTACTTTTTCCCGCTACTACTTTTTTCTCTCTGGTAGATCTCGTATACCGTCGCGATAAAATATTTTGGGTCCATACACGGATCAAGCCATTTTTTGATGTCTTCATATGAATGGAACTGCTGGTTACCTAGAACATGTGCCATCGATCGGAACCGATGATAGTCGGACGGCGCAATATCTGGGTGGGATAGGATTACCCATTGCAGTGTTTCCTGGTAGGTTTTAACGGGTTAAGCAAAGTGAAGCCGAGCATTGTCATGCTGTAGAATCACTTTTTCATGCCTCTACGCGTATTGCGGCCACTTCTCGGACAGTGCTTGACTCAGTCGCACCAATTGAAGTCAATACCTATCCGCAGTGATGGTTTCGCTTGGTTTTAACAGTTCATAATAAATAACACCAACTTGGACCCATCAAATACATAGCCGAGGCGAAGACGTAGAAGCATGACTGGGCAGTCCCCATGACTTTATTTTCTTTGGATTGCTGTAATGAATCCATTTTTCATCACACGTCACGATGCGATGCCCTTTTTTGCCGCTGGAGCAGTTGTTCACAGGCGAAAAAACGACGTTCAACATCGCTTGGTTTTAACTCATAAGAAACCCAAGTTCCCTGTTTCTGAATCATTCCCAAAGCATGCAATCGCTTGGAAATGGATTATCGGGTAACTCCTTGTACTGAACCAATCTTGGCACGTTGTTTCCCTTAAAGCAGCATCTCCATAAACTTTTTTTAGCTCTCGATGCGCTTCAGCCGCCATTTTTTTCGCATAAAAGAGGAAAATCAACACTTCCCGCAAATGACGATTATTCGGCACAAAATTAGACATTTTCACAAAACCAAAAGTATTTATATGATACCAAAACAAAATCACTAATGTATGGAAGAAGTTTGTTTACCATATGTCTAAGCTTGGTTTATGACTTTTAGGTTATGTAAGAACCGACTAGCACAGTGCTGGCGGCATCTATTGACAAACAGCGGGAACTTATTGTAGTTCCGCACCTAATAAATAATCCCATTTGGCATGCTTTCTTTTAATCTATACCCCAGATTTTAAGCTAGTGAGAACTCTAGTATAAATATGTAATAACGGTGCTTTCCGAATCACTCATAAACTATATTTTCTTGTTTTTAATTTCAAAATCGGTTCCATAATGGGATATATATATATATATATATATATAATTGGCGCGTACACCCGTTTTGGGTGATTGGCCGAGCTCCTCCTCTTATTTGTGGTGTGCGTCTTGATGTTGTTCCACAAATGGGGGGACCTACAATTTCAAGCCGACTCCGAACGGCAGATATTTTTTATGAGGAGCCTTTTCATGGAAAAAATTCACTCGGAGGTTTGCCATTGCCTGCCGAGGGGCGACAGCTATTAGAAATATGATTTTCTTAATTTTGGTGTTTTCGCCGAGATTCCAACCGACGTTCTCTCTGTGAAGTGAATGGCCGCCAATAATGGGATACCCTATGATTAAAAGCGAACTGTGGAAGTGGAACTGTTGTGGAAAGTAAAAAGCGGTGAGGACCTCGATATTACATAACTCAAGTCCATGACTTCGATTTTCGGCCACAAAAAGTCCCTGTACCGCTCGCCGATCACCGAAATTGTGTCTTCAGCAGTACCTTCAAAGAAAAGTGAGCCAATGATGTAACTGCTCCCAAATGCCCACCAAACTGTCCCTCTCTGCGGATGCATTGGTTTCACGACCATCACGTAGGGGTTTGTCGATCGCCTGAGGTGTCAGTTTTGCTTATAACGTAGCCGCCGTGATGAAAACGTGCTCAGTCAAACATGATTTTGACTTGTTTTCAATAAACGCACTCTTTAAGCTATACAACAGTGATTTCCGAAATATTTTAGGAAATTTTTTTGCTATTCAAACGTAAAGCGATTCATTTCGTTCCGCGAAGATATTATGCTGATTATTTATCCAGAGGAAAGAGCTGCTACTGTTAAAATAGCGCGTGATTGAAACGAAAATATATGAACCAGTCTGTATAGTGGAATTAAAAAGCTATCGCGTACGCAGTCGTCACGAAGTGGCAATTACGAAACCTATTTATGAGATCTCGATATTTACGCGAATTATTTAAATTTTTTTATTATGTTGTATTACTAATTGCCATTAGTGTTGCTTTTATTTAGTTTAAGTATAAAGGGATCTTCGTTTTTTGGACAACATCATGTCGCTCACCACAACTCAGCATAAACTCAGCAAACACCTAATAAAGTGGATCCATTTCCATTTTAAATTCTCCTCAATTTTATTTCATTCTTTCACTACTTCGGTTTTATTGCCCTCAATTGGGGCATACCATTTTTTATTTCAATGCTGTGCGAGATGTGCACCAAACATTCCATAAATCTTATCCTATAAAAAAGTTGAATGTAAGCATTTTTACGCCAATTTCGCATTCGTATAAGGCATTTACGTCGTTCATCATTTCTGGTTTAGCAAAGCAAAAGTAACTACTTATACATACTTGTGATGACGTATTTATTGACTTTGTTGACACAAAACGAGAAACGCTCTAAGAAATAAAATTATAATATATGTTTCAATGGTAGTTGGAATCAAAACTTTAATATCTGACACAGGATGTACGAGAGATTTGCCAAAAAAAAATTGTTGACCCTCTAATGCGTGAACTAACTCAAAGAGGTACCATAGATATGAAAAATATGAGTTTGACGGAAACATTTTCATTTGTTCCAATTCTGTTCAGCACCTTCGTATGTTAGCTTCCTCTTTAGGATCCAGTAAGAATTTACACTTTAAACCCCCTCTTGTGCATTTATCAATCCTGTTACTTTGCGTTCGTTAGCATTGACAAATTAATCTTAGCAATGTTTCAGTCCCAGTATTATTGCTCGGATTGATAGATATATACAAGTAGATATATTTTTTAAAACAAAAATATTTATTCACTTTAAACAGTACAAATAACTTTTTTCTTCATTTGCTGTATTTTCCTTATCGGTTGGAATTTCATTCATCATCGTCTCTTCCACAGATAGGCTACTAATTTCTCTACAGTAAATTGTTATGAAAAACAACAAAACGTGAAAAAACAGGAAAACATAATAGCACACAATGGCTACAAATATTGAGCGCAATGCCTAGCTCCGCCCTTGGGCGGTCTCACTTTGGAAGCGATTTTAAAACACTTAATTTACTAAACGCAAGTATATTTTTCATTTCTTAATAAATTATTCCACTCACCTCTTTTTCTTAGCTCTGTACGATGAATATAATTACCTATATTTTTTCTTTGTATAAAAATCATTGTTTCAATAAATTATTATTTTTTATGTCCAAGGATTGCCAAAATTGGCTTTGAACAAGCAAATGCTAGCATATATTATTTAAGTTTTGGGAATCCCCTTTTTATAAATTGTTTGTTATTATAGTATTTAGAGGATCAAAACTAAAGGTTGATACTTATAAACATTTCAGCAAAACTTAATAATAACACAGGCCAACAACCAAAAAACTTTTTCGATAATTTTAACTAATTAATATACTTTGTAATTTGGTGTCCTGATTACGAAAAAAATTATTAAAAAGTTATATCACCCATCAATTTTTCACATTTTACAATTAAGTAAAAATAAAGTTTATGTACCAAAATGTATCGAATATATTTCACAGTCCTGCGAGGTACAGTTTCTAAAACGGCTAGGGAAGGTTTTTTATGCTGAAAACGAATATGACCTTGAAAATGCTCCAGCATATCAGGATTTTTGGCAATTTGAGGTTAAATAGTCAAAAAATGCAGATTTTGGCCATTTTTTTAATTTTTTTTTGATCAAGGTAAAGTTTTTTTTTAATTTTCCACAACGGCATCGCAAAGTACTAGTCTTCAGCTTTAAAATCGATTTTTAAAAATATTTTTGCGGTTTATATAAAAACAGTTATAAAAAGCTATACACAAAAAAAACCTTCACGAAACACCCATAGCCGTTTTAGAAGCTGTAAAAAAGCGAGATTTTGCAGGCCTGTGTAATTGTTGTTTTCCATATAAACTTAACAATGCTTAAAAAAGGTGGTTGTCTGTAAAGTCGGTTTACTGACGATAGTTTAACGTGACAACGTGATAAGAAAATACTGATGGAATGGTTGCATTTTTCAAAAGAAAATTTTAATTTTATTTTTTGATAGATATTTTGTATGGATATAGAGAAGGAGGTAAATGGAATCGCAATGGAATTGATCAAGTTACATTTACACAAACGTGAAAAATTACGAAACATTTATCTTACTCAAGTAGGAGAGAGCCAGATGTCGAACGTTGCCGAACGCGGGGGCCGATTGTGCCTCTTTTGCGTTCGTTCCGCGCTCTCGCTTGCAGTTCAAGCAAGGCAACGGCGCATGAGCAAGATAACGACGCATTTTTTGGTGCGTGCAACCGCCTACATCGAATTAGAAGACGTTACATACATACATATGTACCTATGTAAAAGTTATATAATATTTCATATGACAACAATTAATTCCGAAAACAGCCTCTAAGTTCTAAGATTCTACCCGCAACGAAATTCAAAACTGTGTAAAGTCAATTTTTCATGAAATTTTATGTTTCGGCCCTTTATCCTTGAGATAGGTCCAAACATTTCCTATAGGATTTACATCAGAGCTTTGGGGAACTGTTTGCAGAGGCTTTGTGTTGGAAAGGATAGGCATTTTAGCATCCTAAGCAGTACGTTTCAGGTAAATATCATACTTCATTCTAAAAAGTATTCACCCAAATATTTATATCTGAACCCTTTGAATACTGGATATTTTCTCAGAAAGTGCGATATACTTTCTTTCTCATTCAAATTGCTCAAAGTTTAGCTTAGATGTTTATGTCTGCCAAGGTTTGTATATCAAATTACATCTTCCTTAAAAAATCCACATTTTTTGATATGATTCTAAATTTTCTCTTAAATAGGTTTTATCAAAACAGTAATCGAGATCGTTAAATATACGAGAGCCTTTTACGCCCTTGCCCACATTTTTTCTTTATTTGTTTGGTTTAGATTTAGATCAGCTTGATCAGCTGAAAAAGTTTTGTTTCCTTATCACGAATTTTGGTTTTCTGTATATTTGTCATAAAAAGGACACTTTTCTCTGCTTCTAAATAAAAAGAACAATAATAATTAGCGCTTACAATCGTTTTGGGTGTCTAGCCGAGCTCCTTTCCTGCTTTTAAATATATACGTAAATAATTGGTGAGATCATCTTTCAACTTGTGGTGTTCGTCGTGCACGTCTTAATGTTGTTCCATAAATGGAAGGACGTACATTTATATGCCGACTACGAGCGGCAGATGGTTTTTTATGAGAAGCTTTTTCTTGTCGGAAATTCACTCGAAAGCTTTCATTGCCTGCCTATTAGTTGGTTCATCTCTCGAAAGAAATGTCACCTCATTATACGCTGGCATTACGAAATAAACGAATAGAACAAGAAAGTGTCAACACTTCCACAAATTATATATTGCATATATACTAAATTTTCTTCACGAGGTGCAAGGCGGAATAAATGCGATTTTATTGCACGAAAAGAAAACATAATAAATTACGGTATTTTATAGCACAGAGGGTTTTCTATCCCCCGCTTTCCGGAATAGTAGTCACGCACAAACCCAGTCGGCACGATGACTGATTCTGATTTTGAATAATGTATTTTTCGGACGAATGGATATTTTATTTAAGAGCTTCAAGCATCTGGGGTTGGTTGATATAGACACGTGTCGTCAAAAAAGCCTATAAAAAAGTCCGGTATAGTTGAAGCGAGATTCCGTAATTCATGCTACGCCTACACCACCGACGCCTTATCCTGCAAAAAATCTAAACAATTGTTCCGAGTTCCTGCGGAGTATAGCAATCCATATCCTGTTAGCGTGTATTTTGTCGCTGTTTGCTTCACAGTCTGGCACTACCCAAGTAGCACTAAAGCACCGTTTTGATACCATTATGAGAGCTCCAACAGGCAGATATCTACAGTCAGACAGATCTGTTGATATAATAGATTAGATTTATTGCATTTAGATTAGCGCACTGCCCGAGGCTGTAGAATAAAATAGCTTGCAGTGACCTTAATCTATAGCCTCTTCTCTAAATGGTAACCCTATCCGTGTGTGCCGATGGTTCAGTGACCGGTAAACAGAGCTACGAGCTTGGAAATTGAATGACGAGGAGTCCAAAGGACTTTCTGAGTCCTTCGTATTCGTGTTGTGGCCAAAGGTTTTCGAAAAAGCACATGAAGAAATGGCGTCTTATCTTTTCTGCGCTTTCCTGGGAAATAATTTGCGCAGTTCCCCTTTAACAACTGTCAAGGAGATGCCGGTGACCGGGTAGGAGGTCTCTGAGGCCAATTAAACCCCCTTCCTGGCAAGCTGATCAGCAATTCCATTTCCCTCTATGTTCCTATGTCTTGGAACCCAGATCAGAGAAATGTTTCCTGCACACCCAAGAAATTTAATCTCCTCCTTACAGGAGTTTACTAATTTCTTTCTGCACCATGGCGTCGTCAGAGCCTTAATCGTGGCTTGACTGTCGGAGAAAATGTTAATATCTCCCTCGCTCGCGCGTTCCCTAAGCATCTTGCATGACTGAAATCTTAAAAATTGTTACATCTGTCTCGGGTATGTCATAAATTGTACTATGCCTAAAACAGTGGCAGCTTAGTTCAAAATTCATTTTCCGAAATTCAAAAGATGCCAAATCGCCTTCTACGCCAAATCGCCAATACCACCAACCAAAAATAATTAGACAGTTTCTAATTATTATATTTAACTTACGCGGGTATCCACAGAGGACTTGCCTGATGTTACATTTGCAAATAAATAAATAAAAAATATTACAGTTAGTTATAGAGTATAGAGTAGAGTAACAATTACCAGCTCATCAGCATTACTTGAATAGAGCGGAACATGGAAGTTGATGTAAAGTGAATGACAGTATCGCTAATATTATTGACGGTTTTCCAGCTCTAGATTACAATGCTAAAGTCAACGTCTATGGTGTAATCGAAACTGCCAGCAGACATCATTTTTCATTAAACTACGAAATTGCCTCTGTCTATCGATGCCGATGCAAATGGGCGACCAGTGCGCCCACAAAATGTCACAATCATGCAAAATACCAATGGGCACGCATTCGGCAGTTATGAGAACTTTAAAGCTGCAAAAACGCCAGAGTAGAGGCTCAATGAGAAGAAGCGCTTGTACATCCTGGGCGTGAAATGTCTGTTTGTGTGCTCATGTGCACCCATGTTTTGGGATCGTTTACGCGCAGTAAATGCAAATCGACTAAACAGTAACATGATACATAGCATTCGGACGAAATAGGCCCAGCAAATGGATAGCGGAGGCGGGCAAAAGGCATGTCCCAACTAAGTCTGCCAAAGTCATGGCAGCTGAGCAACTACGAATTCAGCATACGCCTTTAGAGCAAAACATACGCAGGCATATTTTGCACTTGTTGGTATCGGTGTTGTTTGTGTAGTTGTTGCACTGATGATATGCCACTCTATTGTCAGCATTAAAGGATATTAAAGTCTAAGGCCAACACAATGATGCACACACAACCACGAACACATTTTGGCTAAGCTTAGACGTACAGCCATTACACCCATATGAATGCGCTCACTTATACTACTACATACATACACATAAATTGAATAGAAAAGGAAAGGATTCAGCTAAGCCGTAAAATGATTAAAATGAAAGGGATATTGCTGCTCTCTCATGTTTAATGCTTAAAACAAAGACC
This sequence comes from Anastrepha ludens, assembly GCF_028408465.1. Lineage (NCBI taxonomy): Eukaryota > Metazoa > Arthropoda > Insecta > Diptera > Tephritidae > Anastrepha > Anastrepha ludens. Next base: position 1,131,345 of record NC_071499.1, on the reverse strand, counting down.
ACATTTGATACGTGAATGTATTTGGGTTTATAAGACGCAGCTTATACGGCGCTATAGGGTCGATGTGGTATTTAGTTACGATGTAGGTGGCATATTTGGGAAACTTTGCAATATCCAATTTATTTGACTTTTACTGCGGGGCAACAACTGCATATTATATGAACAATTACGAAGCCATAAAGAGAGTGAAAACTTGAAAATGCGAGACGAAATTAAATTCTGTCAAGTCTAATGTGGCTGCTGTTTATTAGGGTCGTTAGGCGCACTTAAATTGTAATTGAGGGACTAGCGCACGGCTTACCTCCTCGTCTGGAGATTCGCTAGTTTTGTTCAGTAACAAGTTTTGCAAGGGCATTTTGATTCTTTTGTCAAAAATATGTAGGGCTTATATTGCAGGCACACGCTTTTATAATATTAATATTTATTAATACTTATAATATTATAAAATGGCATTGCAGCGAATTTCACGGCATTTGAAAGAAGAAGACATTTACTTTAAAATGTTTCGCATGACTTTTTTACAGGGTCCGGCACTCGAAGTGTAACCAACGAGCATCAGCAGTCTGTTAGTTGGCTAAATGACGGACCAGAGTATTGTTTACAAGCGGACGGAAGCATTTTTCCGAGAGTAAATAGAGTTTTTGTTTATCGCACCATTACTCGTTACAATGATACTGGTAGCATCGCGAAACGTCATGGAAGTGGTCATCAAAAGTCTGCAACGCCACGTGAAATGGTTCAAAAAGTAAAGAAGCGACTTGAGCGAAATCCCCTACGAAGTGCCAATCAAATGGCGAAAGAACTGAAAATATCTCACCGTAGCATCCGCCGCATACTGAAAAGTGACCTCAAAGTCAATGACCTCAAAGAGGGAGCGAAGGAGTTGCTTCGCTTGGCCGCAAGCGGTTAATTTCCGAATATTGTGTTTTCTGACGAGAAAATTTTTCAAATTGAGCAATTCGTAAGCTCCCAAAAAACGATAGGGTTTATTTGGCCGACTGTTCATACGAGAATTAGAGTCATCGATTGGCCACCAGGAATGGTTTAGGCTGCTGTAACCGCAGATGGGCGCTCTCCAATCGTTTTCATCGAGCCTGGTGTCTAGGTAAATGGGAAATATTATCGGCAATGTATTGTGGAGGTAGCTTTGAAGCCGTGAGGTAAGCTAAATGTGTGGCATTTTTAATTGGTTACACTTCGAGTGCCAAACCCTGTACACTAAAATCACGCATATCGTACTTTTAAATTAAAAAAATTAGCTGAGCTAAAAGCTGAGTTATCATAAAAGTTATAAAATATTTTCGCTTATATTGCTGGTTCGTGTAATTTATACTCGACTTTACATTTTTTATGGCATGCCTCATAAAAATACTCTTGCATTGAAACTATGACTCAGTTTTCATAGTAAAACGTCCATTTGTTGTTGTTTCCTGCTTTTTATTTCATAATAAATGCGAATAATTAAAATGGTATGATAATAAATAAAAGAACGTGCGACTATAACAAAATATTACAATATTTTGGCACATTTTTTTTGTATTCTGTTCTTCGGCATAAATTATTCAGAAGCTAATCCCAAAATAAAAATATAAATTTACCCAGTATTCAGTACACAACAAGTAACAAGCAGATTACGGGCATTCATTAATAATAAGCTCCCTATATTTGAGGCAGCTAGACAAGAATTTGTTCAGAGCTTCAACATACATATAATCACTGCCGTTCAAAATCGTGTTTTTACTTAAGAGACCCAATGTCTTTTCAGCAAAATGTTCTCAACGAAAATTTTGTTTAGACAGGACAGGTACCAATGACGTGCTGAATATTTTATGGGGCATGCAAGTTAGAAACTGGAAAAACGGTAGAGGTTTATTTTTTAAAATGCCTGCATTTGAACTAAGGAGCCCTCCCTTGCACCAAAGGTCAAACTTATAGCATAAGCAGACAAGTCGTCATTGAACTTGTTAACGTTTGTAAGAGATAGACCAGGATACAAATCATGAGATTTAGAATTCTTCCACATTTAGTTTTTCTATAAACTGCAGAAATATGTCCTCCAGGAAGAAGAAGAAAAGACATTTAGAGGCTCCATATTCAAAGGGTGTAATAAGTCTTTACATTTTTTAACACACTGTGCATCAAGACGTACAGTCTCTTTCGCAAGGATATGCGGAAGTCTGTGATTTCGCAGAGAAAACAGTTCAAAACCTAATACTTACAATACGTATGCAAATATTGCGAAAGCAGATTGGCTTGAATGCGTAATTCGGCGCGTTTGCAGGCAAAAAGATCCGTTTTTTAATAAAGAAACGCAACAGTCAATAGACTAAACGTAATCGATCTTGACCAAGCACCATCTCCGAAAGGGTATTTTTAAATTCTTTGTATTCTATTCTTTAGGTATTTAAAACATATATTAGTCGATCGCTATTCTACTTTTCGTGCTAAATAATCTGTAAGAAACTTTTGTTCATAGACTCAATAATAACAAATAAATAAATGAACATATAAAATATTTTAGGAAAAATCCATCCATAAGTAATTTATTTCTCAATTTTATTGTAATATTTTTCTTTGTATTTTCTTTCGATCGAAGCAGCTTTTCCATCTTAAAAATTAGAAGAATTTTCCGTTTCACATAAATTGCTTTCAGGTGCAAATATAATACGAAAAATTAGAAAAAAATACCAGTTCAAAAGTCAAGAGAACTATTTTATTTCACTTTTTCAGTTTTTTTAATTATTTATCATCCATATCCGGCGTGTATTCCTGCTGCTAAATTTCAGCTCAAAATCGGTTTTACGCATTTAAAGTTCGTTCTGCTTGAAATAAAAATGGAAGCAACGCCATTATTATCCAGGGTGAGTATTAAAATGTTATGTTTTGATTACTTTCACATTGTAATTCAGAAAAATATATATTTTTGAGTAAATAGTTAATCTACATATCTGGAAAAATATTAAAATTTGAATTTCAAATTATACAGACCAAACACAAATGCCATTGAAGCGATTTTGCGGAGCAGAGCCGCATTTAGAAGTTTAGTATATTCCATATCAAATGCCACCCGGCCACCGTAGCCGAATGGGTTAGTGCATGGCTACCATCCAGGAGAGCGTAGGTTTGAATATCTGTGCACGAAACAGCAAAATAATGACAACTGTTTTTTCTAATAGCAGTTGCCTCGGCAGACAACTGCAAACTTCCTAGTGTATTTCTACCATAAAAAAGCTCCTCATAAAAAACATCTGCCGTTTGGAGTCCGCTTCCTCCATTTGTGGAACAACTGCAAGACACACGCCACAAATTGGTGGAGGAACTCGCCCAAATACCTAACAGAAGTGTACGCCGCAATAATTTATTTATTTTTATTTATTTATTTTAAATGCTACCCTAATACGGGGAGATCTAAGTAAGTTGCTGGCACTGTCCTTTGCTTATAGTCAGGTAAACGTAATTCTTTCAAAACCCGCTTCTTGCTGCTTGGTTGTTATCCTCCCCCACCATGAGTAAGTATGCAGTTTCATCAATTCGAGTTGTCCATATCGCCCTTTCGCAAAGCCAAGAGTTCTCATTCTAAATCAAATTTTGAATGACCACCAAGCACTTTGGATTGTCACTATTACATTCCTCGACCAGGCCGTCATCCTATTGTCTGTTTGTTATTCTAAATTTGGTTCAAAATGGACGATGGATACAATTTTAGAAATATCTCTATCACAGCGCCTCCGATTGGAATTATTTTTAAAACAAGTATGTTTTTGTATGTTGGCGAAATATATTCTTCATTTGATGAGAAAAGTAATAAAAACACGACTTTTCGAAGCATCTCGTTCCGGGCACAAGCCAAAGAATGATGTTTTCCGAAGAAGCATTTTTTCACCTAAATGAGTAATATTTTTATGACATGCCCTGAAAATATATCTACCTTTCCATTCTATAAAATGCGACTCATCCGTTCCCGTTATTAGCGCGTTCAAACAGCCCAAGTGGTCGTAACTTATTCCGTTACACTCGTACATCATCCATTCCCTTTTTTAATCAGATTTTCAATGTATAGTTATGATGATACTACAGTTGTCTATGCTGTAGATAAAAGAAACTTAATGAAATATTTTGCCCGTCCCATAAATAATCGGAATGAATAATGAAGCCAATCAATTGGAGAGGATAGTGATTGGTATTCGATTGCTGAAAGGGGATTTATGTGCAAAGCTTATATTTGGACAAGTCAGTATTTTACCAAGTCGGCAGTTATTTGACAGTGGACCCATTTGATTTTTTGATTTGGTAACCTAACCATATTTAAATTTCACTCTTAGGTAGATTAGGTAAATTTCAGCCATAGTAAGCAAATTCGGCTCAACAAGACTATTTTTTCCAACGCAATCTTGTGGTTGAATGCTACTCTACCCACGTGGCCGAGGGTAAGCATGATTAGCTTAGGGAAAGAGAAGAAGCCAACTGAGGTGAGCTCATTTGCAGCTTCCTTTTTTGAGCTTGATATCTCGAGTTCTAACAAGCGCGCAAAAATGTGGTGCGACTATATTTTAGTAATTCATTGACCATTTTGATTCGGACGATTCTTGTAATTAACGCTATTTTATTTTCTGTTCTTTCATTATCAATACCTAAAGAGCGTGGATGAATGCATAGCTGGCTAAATATTTTTGAAATAACATCTGCAAACAATCAGTTTCAAAATAATACGTCAGCTATGCCTTTTCTCTTCCTACATCGTGCGAGGTACTCTTTGATTCGATATGTGCTCGAATTTAGAGCCGAACTCAACTGAGTAGATTTACTTCATTCACCCAGTCAGTGGTAGACCCTTCACAGCGTATGACTATGCAACTTTCTTAATTTTTCAATGTAATGTAATCGATAAACTCATTTATCACAGTAGCGCAAATCCCTTCATAAATTGCAACGCTCCAAATGTTAAGAAATGCGATAAGACAGCAACATCACAAAATACCGTAGCCGGCTATGAGGAGCTGCAGACAACATAATGGCGACAACAAAATGCTAACAACATGTAAACATTAATTTCTGTAAGACCTGAAAATCTTTCATAGCACAGCGTCGTAGCCAATCCGGGACTATGTAAAATATTTATTTATATGTGTGCGCAAAGCTACGCGTCGTACCACTTCTACTTCGGATGGGTTTTTTATTGCAGCTTTTGTTGTCATTAAATACACGCACACAGACTTGTGAAGCGTTAAGCTCAAGAATTTGTACGCATTCAGGAAAAAGCATATGTACTCCGCAGTGAAGCGAACTATCTCAAGGCAAGAACGGGAGCTGCTCATTTGCGCTCATTATTGGACAAATGACTTTAAGTAGCTACAGTAAAGGTCGGCAGCTGGCCGTATACGCAACAATGAAATGCCTGAATAACTGCGCAACTGGTTCACAAAGGATACGAGGTGGGACAGTTAGATTTAGCTAAGAGCTACTAAAATAAGATCAAAACTACAATACGGCCATGGTCAAAAGTATTTATAAAAAGCTGAAATTGTCACACTGTTTACTGGAAAACCTTCGTTTGTTGTTGTTGAACAACTGTATCGAAAAAATGTTGCTGTTGTTGAAATTTTTAGAATATTAAAAAATTGTTTGTGAGATTAAATGCTATTTTAAGATGCTATAATAATATTTTTTAAGAATATTGATTGATTGCCCTTGGCATCGAAAACTGCTTGCAGCCTGAAAGGAATGGAGTCGATTAATTTGTCTAGAAATGGAATTGTCAGCTTATTCCTTAACTTCTTCATTTAAGTGATATATTTTCCTATTCTTACTGATTGCCCGTTGTTGTTTGGTAAAATACTAAGTAGTTTCATTGATATTAAGATCTGGATTTTGAGATGGCCAAGGTAAAACAGCTGAATTTACTTTACTCAAAAATTTTGTAGCTGGCCACCCTCTTGACATGGTGCATTATGTTGATGTAAAATCCAGTAGTTGGTTGAGAAAAGGTTGTTGACTGATGTGAATACAACATTATTAAGAATATCAATATATCCGTCAATGGGAACGACCTCTCCACACACGTAAAAGGAGATGCACCACCGAAAAGTATGTATTTTTGATTTCCTATTCAATCTGTTAAAGGAAATGGAATTAGTGGTAACTTCTGTACTTAATAGGTTTCGTTCTTTTCTATTAAATTATAAACGGTTTTTTGCGAAATTCGGTAAGATTTTATTATATATATAATTGGCGCGTACACCCTTTTTGGGTGTTTGGCCGAGCTCCTCCTCCTATTTGTGGTGTGCGTCTTGATGTTGCTCCACAAATGGAGGGACCTACAGTTTCAAGCCGACTCCGAACGGCAAATATTTTTATGAGGAGCTTTTTCTTGACAGAAATACACTCGGAGGTTTGCCATTGCCTGCCGAGGGGCGACCGCTATTAGAAAACACGTTTTCTTCAGTTTTGGTATTTCACCGAGATTCGAACCTACGTTCTTTCTGTGAATTCCGAATGGTAGTCGCGCACCAACCCATTCGCCGGCGGCCGAAAGCAGAAATACCATTCTTAAATTTGGTAATGATTTCCGTATTTCAATGCTTAGCTCCATTGTTTTAACCATTTTTACAATTTAATTTTCAGACCAAATACCTTTTCTCACTAATAAACTCGACACCAACCACCCTTTATAATAACAAAACCATAACTATCACTTAGCCAAATCGAACTGTCCCACTCCATATTCTTTGTGAACTAGTTTCGATGCAGTCACTCATGTACAAGATATTTAGGGTGCGGATACAGTACGGTATATGTCAATTTCTATGCACAGTTATTCAGGCATTTCATTGCTGCGTATACGGTCTGCCCGACCTTTACTGTACCCATCAGCAATTAGATTTCACCAGTCACAGTAAATACTTCTGGTGACAACTGCATTATAGGGATGTATGTTGTTGCTTCTGTCATACACTTGTAGAATGATAACTGATGTATAAGGATTTATGCACTCGCTTACATACTCACATAAATTACATCGGCGTAATAAGTACAGCAGCGATAAAATGGAAACACGAGCGAAGTAATAAATATAATATAAACGAACTTCATTTGCTTTTCACTTGTGCATTGGCTGTAAATTAATGTGCTTTTAGTACTACAAAAAAAAACTCAAATTTCGTGAATAGCCGGACAATTCATATGCACACACATGCAATCACATATACATACATATATAGGTGAATGGCTAAACGAATATTGTGTTTTTAGGCTTTTGGGCAACTCTAATATTTTATTATTTATCTCTTTGAAGTTGGCAACACGAACAGATAAAATTCGTTTAGGCAAAAATCCATTTAATTTGGGAAATTTGTAATTTATTCATCCGAATTTATGGAGGGAATCCCTGTACACTTGCATTGGTGTGTATCGATGTGAGCAATTCGATAATATTCATTACTTTCATGTCATTTACAGGCACTGCAGCTTTTCTCAACTTAAGCAATGCATTTAAGCGATGCGTTTGTGTTTCTTTCATAACAACAAATTTCTTTAGCAAAGTCAATAAATTAGTCTGAGAGAAAATTTGCATTCAATGAATAACAAATTACAAATGAATTATTGTACCTCGTAGAATTGGAAATATTTTCTTTCAAACTTTCATGGTCACTAACAAAGAGAGTCTCTCCCCCTATTCACTTATCTAATACATATATAAAAAATATTTTTTTTGCTTTGTTTTACTGTCTGTACAGAATTCATGCCGCTTGTACGATTGCGAGGGATTTATAGTATAATACCAGTTTGATCAAAAAGTTCCCGGAACAACCGCCAGGTGGCGCTCTAAGTCAACTTTTTTGATAGGTTTCCACATCTCTCCTTGACATTCTCTTCTTCTTAATTGGCGCGATAACCGCTTACGCGATTTTGGCCGAGATTAACAAAGCGCGCCAGTCGTTTCTCTCTCGTGCTAACCGGCGCCAATTGGACACACCAAGTGAAGCCAAGTCCTTCTCCACCTGATCTTTCCAACGCAGAGGAGGCCGCCCTCTTCCTCTGCTACCACCAGCTGGTACCGCATCGAATACTTTCAAAGCCGGAGCGTTTGTATCCATTCGGACGACATGACCCAGCCAACGAAGCCGCTGGATCTTTATTCGCTGCGCTATGTCTATGTCGTCGTAAAGCTCATACAGCTCATCGTTCCATCGTCTACGATATTCGCCGTTGCCAACGTGCAAAGGTCCAAAAATCTTACGCAGAATCTTTCTCTCGAGCACTCCAAGCGTCGCTTCATCGGATGTTGTCATCGTCCAAGCTTCTGCGCCATACGTTAGGACGGGCATGATGAGAGTCTTGTAGAGTGTTAGTTTTGTTCGTCGAGAGAGGACTTTACTGCTCAATTGCCTACTTAGTCCAAAGTAGCACTTGTTGGCAAGAGATATTCTACGTTGGATTTCAAGGCTGACATTGTTATCGGTGTTAATGCTGGTTCCTAAATACACGAAGTCTTTTACAACCTCAAAATTATAACTGTCAACAGTGACGTGGGTGCCGATACGCGAGTGTGCCGACTGTTTGTTTGAAGACAGGAGGTACTTCGTTTTGTCCTCGTTCACCACCAAACCCATTCGCTTTGCCTCTTTATCCAGTTTGGAGAAGGCAGAACTAACAGCGCGGTTGTTAAGGCCGATGATGTCAATATCATCGGCATACGCCAGCAATTGTACGCTCTTATAAAAAATTGTGCCTGAGCGATTAAGTTCTGCGGCTCGTACGATGCTCTCCAACATCAGGTTAAAGAAGTCACACGACAGCGAGTCACCCTGTCTGAAACCTCGTTTGGTATCAAACGGCTCGGAGAGGTCCTTCCCAATTCTGACGGCGCTGCTGGTGTTGAGCAACGTCATCTTACATAGCCGTATTAGTTTTGCGGGGATACCAAATTCAGACATCGCGGCATACAGGTAACTCCTTTCCGTACTGTCGAATGCAGCTTTGAAGTCGACGAAAAGATGGTGTGTGTCGATTCTCCTTTCATGGGTCTTTTCCAGGATTTGGCGTATTGAGAATATTTGGTCAATGGTGGACTTTCCAGGTCTGAAGCCACACTGATAAGGTCCAATCAGTTGGTTGACGGTGGGCTTCAGCCTTTCACACAATACGCTCGCTAGAACCTTATAGGCGATATTTAGAAGACTAATCCCGCGGTAATTGGCACAAATTGCAGGATCGCCCTTCTTATGGATTGGGCAGAGCACACTTAAATTCCAATCGGCAGGCATGCTTTCATCCGACCATATTTTGCATAGGAGCTGATGCATGCACCTTACCAGCTCCTCGCCGCCATGTTTGAATAGCTCAGCCGGCAGTCCGTCGGCGCCCGCGGCTTTGTTGTTTTTTAGCCGTGATATTGCTATTCTCACCTCGTCATGGTCGGGTAACGGAACGACAATTCCGTCGTCAACGATTGGGGTATCGGGATCTTCACATTCTCTATGACATGCGCAGCTGTCACCGTTTAACAGGTTCGAGAAGTGTTCCCTCCATAATTTAAGATTGCTCTGTACGTCAGTCACCAGATCGCCGTCTTTGTTCTTACAGGAAAACGCCCCGGTCTTGAAACCTTCTGTAAGCCGCCGAACTTTCTGGTAAAATTTTCGGGCGTTGTTCCTGTTGGCCAGCATCTCAAGCTCCTCGCACTCACGTATTTCGGCCTCTCGTTTCTTCTGTCGGATAATACGTCTCTCTTCCTTTTTCAGCTCTCTGTAGCGATCCCACATGGCTCGCGTTGCGCCCGATCGCAGCGTGGCTCTATAGGCGGCATCCTTTCTTTCTGCGGCAGCATGACATTCCTCGTCGTACCAATTGTTTTTTCGGGCTCGCCGGAATCCGATTTCTTCTTCGGCGGCGGTACGTAGTGAACGAGAAATGTTGCTCCATTGCTCGCGCATGCCGGTGTGTTGGGCAGTGCTCTCCGAGAGCAGGAGTGAGAGTCGAGTGGCGAATCTTCTGGCTGTCTGTTGTGATTGCAGCTTTTCGATGTCGAACATTCTTTGCGTAGGTAGATGTACGTTTTTTGCTGCACAGAGGCGGGTGCGCAGTTTGGCTGCAACAAGGTAATGATCCGAGTCGATGTTGGGCCCTCGGATCGTACGTACATCTAATACACTAGAAGCGTGTCTTCCATCTATCACAACATGATCGATCTGGTTTCGCGTTTTTCGATCAGGAGACAGCCAGGTAGCTTGGTGTATCTTTTTATGCTGGAATCTGGTGCTGCAGACTACCATGTTTCGGGCCCCGGCGAAGTCGATCAACCTCTGTCCGTTACCGGATGTTTCGTTGTGCAGGCTGAATTTTCCGACTGTGGGACCAAAAATTCCCTCATTGCCCACCCTTGCGTTGAAGTCGCCAAGCACGATTTTTATGTCGTGGCGGGGGCAGCGCTCATAGGAACGTTCCAGGCGCTCATAGAAGGAATCTTTGGTCGCATCGTCCTTCTCTTCCGTCGGGGCGTGGGCGCAAATTAGCGAGATGTTAAAAAATCGCGCTTTGATGCGGATTATTGCGAGACGCTCGTCCACCGGAGTGAACGACAGTACTTGGCGACGAAGTCTCTCTCCCACAACAAATCCGACACCGAATTTGCGCTCCTTTACATGGCAGCTGTAGTAGACGTCGCAAGGTCCTATGGTTTTCTTACCTTGCCCCGTCCATCGCATCTCTTGGATGGCAGTGATGTCAGCCTTTACTCTCACGAGGACATCAACCAGCCGGGCAGAGGCACCTTCCCCATTAAGGGACCGGACATTCCAGGTGCATGCCCTCAAATCATATTCCTTATTTCGTTTGCAGGGGTCGTCATCAGTAAAGGCAGTTCTCATCCGAGGCTTTGTAATTCTTTTCATTGGGGGGGATTTTTAAGTGGCGGGTCCCAAACCCAGCGCACAACCAGCTATCCTGGAATGCTTCGCCTTCTCACGTTAGCTCACTCCCGAACGGGTGTTCGGGAGCTACCCAGAGGATACGTGGGCTAATCCCGGCCGTTGTGAGCTGCTTGAACCATATGTAGAAGAATCGTCCTGGCCACTCCCAAGTGAATGGCGATCAGTAACTTTCCCCACTTGCGTGGACTTCTACACATGGAACCATCCTCCTTGACATTCCTACCAAAATTTTAACGCCATTGCTAGGCATTCGTAAAAGTAACGCCGTCTTCAGTAAACCTACGATTTTTTACAGTTTCCAAAATGGATTTCAATTTGCAAAAACGAGTTTTTATTAAATTTTGCTGTTTGGGAAATTGTTTCGGTAATAGGACTCTAAAGAAAAGGTCCATTTACTAGTGTCATGAACACTTCACAAGGTATCGACAGTCGTTCCAGAAAGACGAATGTTGTGGCCGGCCGTCGACAACGGAAACTGCTGAAAACAACAATAAAGCGAAAGAAAAACTGAGAACTGGCAGAGAACTTGAACATTGCTTATGGATCCGTTCATGACTTTGTAGTCAATGATTTGGGTGCGCGCCGTGTTGCTGCAAAGTTGGTTCCAAAGTACCTGAATTTCAAGCAAAATAGAGGTCGCGTTGATACCGCCAAATACATATCTTCCAAGGCTAAATCCGACCCAAGATTCATCGCAAGCATCACTACTAGAGACGAGACGTGGGTAGACGTGAAGCAACTAACCAAAAAAGAACGGATTTGTGGGAAAGGAACACGTGGATTTTGCACCATGAGAATGCATTATCGCACAGGTCACTAATTTTTGACTAAGAATGAAACGAATATATCCAACAGCCACTACAGGGAACGCTATACCGAAAACGCATAAAGTTCCAGAAATGTTTCGAGAGCAGGATCAAACGCGGATAAGTGCGTTGCAGTTGATGATAAGCCCTTTGATGGCGATAATATCACCTTTTGAGATTCCTGAATATATGTATTTCGGATACTTTTAGATCAAGGTGGTATATAAATTAAATTAAAACGAAATATAGTACATGACAGTATCAAGAAGCAATACATTATTTGCAGTTAGTAGTAAAATATATAATATTGACTACCACATAGGTGAACTAGCAAAAACATATAGGTTTTTTAAACGAGCAAATAAATATCTAAGCGCATACTACGTGAAAATGATCAACGATCAACAGATCAATTATTTTTAGCCGAGTAATCCATTTTATCACGAAAGATGCAAAAATAGAAAAATATTAGCATTGCCAAAAAAAAGTCATTGGTTATATTTTAAACTCGCCCATAGCAGATATATTATTCATCTTAAAGTGGTGTGAAACAACAGTTTCTTTATTACGCTTTGAAATTTATATACTCGTATAATATCAGAACCAGCATTAACACCAATCACAATGTCAGCCTAGAAATCCAACGTAGAATCTCTCTTGCCAACAAGTGCTACTTTGGACTAAGTAGGCAATTGAGTAGTAAAGTCCTCTCTCGACGAACAAAACTAACACTCTACAAGACTCTCATCATGCCCGTCCTTACGTATGGCGCAGAAGCTTGGACGATGACAACATCCGATGAAGCGGCGCTTGGAATGTTTGAGAGAAAGATTCTGCGCAAGATTTTTGGACCTTTGCATGTTGGCAACAGCGAATATCGCAGGCGATGGAACGATGAGCTGTATGAGCTTTACGACGACATAGACATAGCGTAGCGAATAAAGATCCAGCGGCTTCGTTGGCTGGGTCATGTCGTCCGAATGGATACAAACGCTCCGGCTTTGAAAGTATTCGATGCGGTACCAGCTGGTGGTAGCAGAGGAAGAGGGCGGCCTCCTCTGCGTTGGAAAGATCAGGTGGAGAAGGACTTGACTTCACTTAGTGGGTCCAATTTGCGCCGGTTAGCACGAGAAAGAAACGACTGACGCGCTTTGTTAAACTCGGCCAAAATCGCGCAAGCGGTTATCGCGCCAATTATGAAGAAGAAGAAGATATTATCAGATGTCCTAACTTGACGGAGCATTTGAGTCAGTTTAACAGAATAAACAAAGAATTGTGAAGTCGTAATACTAATACTAAGAATGGCTTTGTACAGCCTTCATTAAAACTGCAACAGATCAAAGTAGCATTCATTATAAAAGGCTAAAAAGTGTTAGAATTCCCAGAAGATACAAAAAATTTTAAGACACGGCATGTTAAAAGAAAGCTGGTTAATTATTATAAAAGTCTAAATTATCTAAAGTCTTGACAGAACGGGTATTTTCGGGGTTCAGATTTCTAACTATGTACTGTCAATATTGCGATTTTCGAGAATTTTAAGTACATCTTTAAATGAAACCTTTTGAGAGACTTTTGTCAGGTCGATAAAACATAAAAAAGTTGGTTTTTTATATTCAATGGTCTTTTCGACGAGTTGGCGCAAGATAAATGTATATCTGTCCGAGTCCTTGTTGTTCTTCTGCAGTGCCAGCTCCCGCAGTATAGTCAGAAAATTTAGTAAAAAGTTTTAGCACAGAGGTAAGCAAGGTAATTCCTGTAGTTGTCTAACAGTCTCTCGTCGCCATTTTTGAAGATAGGAATCATCCTTCCAGGCCGAAGGGGTTGTGCGATTTTGCACCGATCCTCCACCGAACTCTATCATTTCGTTTGTAATTTGGTCAAGCACCGGGGACTTTCTATGGCGGTACTACGTTCACTTCCTCTCTCGTTATAACAAAAGTTGGGGAAGTAGTACCTCTTAAATCCGGTAAATTTATTGTTCTTGTTTTTAAGTTTTCTGATACTATATTTGCATAAAGTTGCAGGAAATACTATTCCCACTTCTTAACTGGTTTCGATGAGAAATGTATGCTCTCATTGACTGTTTTTTTAAATTGCTCAATATGTTCCAGAACTTTTCGTGTTCCATGCTTGCCTAATCTTACATCTATCAAATAAAACTCGTTATGTTAACCTTGTACATTATTAAAAGTAGACCGTTTAACAACGATAACAAATTTAAAGAAAAAAAATTAACCGAAGTTTTGTTTTTTAAACATGAAAATGTACATAAAACAATTTAGTGTAGCACTTATTTTCTTTACGATATGAATTAAATTCATGAATAAATAAAATGAAAGAATTTAATTGAAATATTTCTGGAAATATGCCGGTGATAGTCGATAAGTTCATTTATACCTGATGAGTGGCACTGGAAAACGGATTTCTGTGAAAGTCATATTTATGGGCCGATTCTGTTAATTTGAAATGCTTAAAAATAGAGATGTTTCTAAAAATGATGTTGACAGACTAATTGAATTTGGGATTTGAGTTGGGTATAAAAGAAATAATGCTATGGCTGCTGAAATAATGCTATTGCACTACCGCTGAGATCGAGAGTCCATACAAAATGTGCATGTAGGTTTGAGCTAAATGGGAACACAATACTTTTTCCTTTTATGAAAACATGGCATAATAGATAAATTTACTGTGATGATCAGTTTTATGTCGCCTGCTATTGAGTGGGAAAACCAAAAAATGTATTTTCTTTTACAGAGTAGTTTATCCCAACGCGTTCGAGAAAAACTATTTATGTATCTCAACGGCAGAGCAGTGCATGCCAAGCACTTACTGGTTTTATTCAATATCGTATATAAATATGACCCATCATATTGTACTAAAACCTTTGACTACTCCAAAGCTGCCTCATATATGCCCACATTTTAAGGCGCTATATCCGAATATTCATTAAAGAATAAATTCAAAAATGAATAAATCTAAGGATGTGGAAAGCAAGAAAATACCCAAACGGTTTTGTGGACTTGCAGCTGGGACGCCAAGTAACCACCAAATGCCCACATGATCAAATGACTACAGCGCAAAAGCTTTTAAAGTAGAGTCAAGAGCTTTTCGAGCACATTAAGCGCATCCGGCGCAATGGAGCTACTGCCGCTGCTCGGTTTCATCAACCCTAACATGAGCTGTATCGTCCTTGTTTTTGCTGCTTTTTCGAAACAACAGTCAGTTTTCTACTTTCTACTGTTGGCTACTCCAATGCCATTTCAGGCGTTCGGACTGCTTCCTCTACAGTTCAGTTATTTTTTTTTTCTCTTTGTTGTAAGTATTCTTCGTTTTAAATTCTACTTGTTTGCAAGCAATTTATTTATTGCCACATCATAAATCTCAGCACAAAGCCATTGTGGAAAAGAGCTGTTAATGTTCCTTAATGTCCGTATTGCCGAACGCACTCACTGCAGATGATTCTCGTGCTTGTTATGTTGTTGCTGCTGCTGTGGCTGCTGATGTCACTCTGGCTTCTGTTGCTTGCATTCTCTCTTTCACCGTTGACTGTATACTTCTCTCGACACCAACACACAGATGGGTTCTTTTAATAAACTTTTGATATTTTGCTTTTATTGTGAATGACCATTCAGTAAAACCCAACCAAAGCATTGTTAATGGCATCCTGTGCAAGGCAACCAAACAACAGGGGGAATGAAATGTTGTACACAATCCTGTGAATATTCTTTACAATAATACAGCTACAATAACAACAAC
Source organism: Anastrepha ludens (assembly GCF_028408465.1). NCBI lineage: Eukaryota > Metazoa > Arthropoda > Insecta > Diptera > Tephritidae > Anastrepha > Anastrepha ludens. Next base: position 1,115,855 of record NC_071499.1, on the reverse strand, counting down.
AACAACCGGTAAGTCAGCTTAAGAAAATTGCACACACAATTACAGCGGTTGAACCTGAAAAGTAGTTGAAGCTGCGTGATGCCAAATTCTTCTGATGCTCTTTCAACTCCGGTGTCCACCCTATTTGATTTTGACCTTTTTCGATTCGCATGCTGCCTAAAATTGCTTGGAAAACGAGGCATGTTATAGCCACTCGATCAGGATCCTACCAATTTAAGGACTCTTTTCTCCCCAAACCATGGAAGAACTCTCATTGATTTTTTACCCAAACGAGGTGGAAAATAATAAAATATTTTATATGAAGGAGTATGCTAATGACCGCTTTAAGTATTTGCCAAGAAGATATTCCCCGCCCGTTTTTATACCTATTCGTTGGTATAAATAGTTCCTATTAAATCGCAAAGTGGGTTGTGTTACAATAATGAAGACTATTTGCTTAAAGTTAATAAAAAAAGCTTCTTGAAAATCCGAACTAAACATTTTTCTCTTTTTTTTGCAATACTTGCAAAAATGCTAAGGCATGTAGGTAGGTATAACAACCATATTCATGTTTTTATGATCCTTTTTCGTTTTTATGTCCTCCATTGAACGTCAGACTACAAGTGTAGATTTCTAATAAATTGCAGCACTTATCAGACTTTTTGTTCCATGAAGCCAATGGATTGAGTCAATGGCTCCTAGCTATGTGAGCTTACATCTTAGACAAGGTCCACATTCGTAAAGGATTTGCTCCGGGAGTTCATCTTCCAGATCTTACATAATAATTCTTGTGGACTTTCGCCATCCGTAAACACCAATTTCTAATGACTCACTTAAGGATTTCGGTCGGTATCTCGTGAAAAATTTTAGTAATATTGGCTTCCAACGCCTAAATCGAAGCTGGTTTATCCATAAAGCATTTAGACTTTACATACCCCCAAAAATAAAATTCCAAAGGTGTAATATCAATCGATCTTGGTGACCAACCCACTGGTCCGAGACGAGAGATAAACTATTATTTTCTTGTTGAAACCAAATGTTATGGAGATCACGGGCTCCAATTTCCGGCATCAGGGAGTCCTTTATCGTAGTACGATAGCCATAGGCTACACCAAACTTTCATTTTCATGGATTTAATAGCTGTTCTTGAATGGCTTCGGGTTTCTCTTCAGCAATTTTACCTATTGACGTAGCCATTCTCGTAAATTCTCGTAATGGAATTGTACGATGTGTAAACCTTGTTGGGCGTAAGTCTTTCCGTGATGAAATGTCACTAAATACGAAAAAAAGTATATGTTTCATTTCACAATAGTCACGCGTGATCTGTCAAAAAACCCTATTGGAAAAAGTACCGCCAATCTGATCACTCTTTATATTTCTTTATAAATGTTTTTTATGTATTACTAATCCCTATGCTATAGTAGAATGTGTGTGTGTGAGTCTGTTCGGTAGGTCAACGATTCCGAATAGAATCCATCAGACGTTCGGGCATGGCATTAAACTACAGGTCGTTCTATTTGTCATAAAACTCAAAATTGAAGGTTGAGCTTGGCCAAATGATTTTATAATATTTTCTCAAGCGTGTCTGAATAAGCATTTATACCATTATTGCCTTTTTAACACACTTTTATTAGGTCGGGTTGTATGTATGTATGTATGTATGTATGTATGTAACGGAATCTTTGAGCTTAATTTCCACTGGCTTCTAAAAATCTGATCGACTTGATCCTTGATCAAGGACCGATGACAATGCAATAATTTGATAAAAGTTTTCCATTATCCTTATTAGGATTGCCAGGATTAATATTTTCTTTTTTTACCTGTGGGCAAAAAGTAAGGTGAATTTGGTTGTAAAATTAAAAATCTTTATTTATTCTTGTAAATCAATTTCATCCCCTTCAAAACAATCCCCTCTCGATGAAATACACTTATGCCAACGATTTTTCCAATCCCCGAAACATGCCAAATAGTCCATTTGCGGTATAGCCATCAGCACCTTCTTCGATTCAGCTTTTATCTCCTCAATCGACTCGAAACGCGTTCCCCGGAGTGGTCTCTTGAGTTTTGGGAATAGCCAGAAGTCACACGGACCCAAATCAGGCGAATACGGTGGTTGCGGAACGATATGCGTGGAATTTTTGGCGAAATGGTCACGAAGAACGAGTGCAGTGTGAGACGGTGCATTATCGTGATGCAAAAACCAAGAGTTGTTGCCCATAATTCTGGTTTTTTTAGACGAATTGCTTCACATAAACGACGCATAACGCTCAAATAATATTCCTTATTAACAGTTTGGCCAGGTGGAAGGAATTCATAGTGCACCACACCACGAAAATCGAAAAAAACTGGCCAATGGGGTGGGGTAGCCGTTTCTCAGACTCCCTCCACGAAATAAGTTCTTCATCCCGATTACTTCTTTATCACGACCGATAACTGCATAGATTTAGTCGATAAGAAAGGAATTAAATATAACAGGAATATATCGAATCATTAATTCACTGACTGCAATGATAACAATAATTTTCATTCATAATAAAAAATAGTTTAAAAAAAAAAACTAAAAAACACGATTTTTTGCTAATCGAACTAAAAAGTAGAAAATAAAAAATAGTTTAAAAAAACTAAAAAAACGCTTTTATTGCCTATCGAACTAAAAAGTATAAAATAAATTTTAATGACAAAGAGACCTATAATGAATTATAACAAAAATTAAGATACAAATAGAATAATTCAAATTAGAGTTAAAAGCGTGGGATGCATTTTGCTTCACTTTCATAACCTTCTGTACATAGGTAGTTGCCAATGGAATGATTGTAATATTTACTATATCAAGCACCCCACGCTTTTAACTCTAATTTGAATTACTCTATTTGTATCTTAATTTTTGTTATAATTCTGTTCTGAGGTAGTTGACTATGACTGATCGTTCGATTTGCTATTTGGAATTTTAGAGAATGATGAGGATAATTTTTATGCGTAAGTCTTATATCTATTATTTTAATATTTAAACAGGTTTTTATATTCCACATTAGCATTCATGCATTTTTTAATGCTGTGTAGTTTCACTCTGGAACACTTTGTTATGTGCTAAATAACCAGAACAAGATTTTATATCCTTTGCCCTTTATGTAATCAAAAACCCTTAGATTTAGGTCAAGAACCTCGCGCTCGGTGCATTTCACATGGGTACCTGATAACACAGCGGATCAAATCAATATGTTGATCTGCACCTCGAACAACAAGCATTTTCGGTGCGAATTAGTAGCGTAGAATATCCAACATTCTGTTGCAATGCAACTCCAATCCCAGTTGACACAAGATCTGCCTTTGGAAGTTCAGTCCCAACACAGGTTAAAAATGAAATCCTATGGCTCTTGTGCGCCCTGGTGTCAGAATTCGTTACCAAGTATTGCTAGTTGAGCTTTTGATGTGAACAGGTAGCCAGGGTCTGAAGCCCATACAGCTCGAATTACTACACCCGTTCACATCTGCACAAAACCAATCACGTTAACGTATAAGGTGTCTACACCGCCAAATGTTTCCATAGCGACAGAAAGTAATACGACTATCCCATATACATGACTTATCCTATCAATTTTGAGTAAGTTGTGTAGAGGGTCTCTAGTGGATGCTGCTTATAGTTACCATTACTACGATCAAAATACTTGAAAGGTCATTAATCCGTTAAGAATTTTATGTTATTAATGCATGCCAGCAGGTGGTTCCAAGGTTTAAAACCACTCCAAACAGTTCTTCATGAGCTTTAGAACTTATTCTGCAGATAATCTGTAATAAAGTTAATATAAAGGGTCTTTCAACAATGACATATACAATTCTTCAGACTAGACATTATTGAACTCTCCGTCTGTCTGAGTTTTCAGTTGTATCAAACAATTTTTCAAACCTTTTTTCCTAGCTGAGGACCATTTTCAGCGCCATAATAGAATAAACAATCAATAATGTATACTAACGAGAAGTCACATTGCCATCGCAATTCACAGGGTAACTCAATATTTTTTAATTTCTCATTTCTATCTGTTTCTATGATTTTTTTCGGACAATACAAATTCTTATCTCCCAAGGAAAAACAGCAATCAAGAGCCAAAAATGATTTCATTAATGATTCAGGCCGGCAGTTACTTGTACATACATATGGCTGTGTGTGCATTTGTGTGTGTTTGTACTTATATATGAATGTATGTAATAGGACTATGAATAAGTTCGTGCGGTTTTTTTCGAAATTTGAAACTTTATTGACGTAAAATGGTTACAAATTTAATATTCAAAATATTGTCCATCGCTTACTACTACTTTTTCCCATCTTTCTGGCAATTCACGGATTCCCTTTGTGAAAAATTCGGTCGGTTTTGCCGCAATCCACGAATCGATCCATTTTTTGACTTCATCGTAATTACGGAAGTGCTGGTCAGCCAGGCCATGTTGCATCGATCGGAAGAGATAGTAATCGGATGGCGCAAGGTCTGGACTATACGGCGGGTGGGGTAGGACATCCCATTTGAGCGTTTCTAAGTATGTTTTGACCACTGGTGCAACATGTGGCCGAGCATTGTCATGTTGCAAAATAACTTTGTCGTGTCTATCGGCGTATTGCGGCCGTTTTTCTCGCAGTGCTCGGCTCAAACGCATCAATTGTCGTCGGTAGACATCCCCCGTAATCGTTTCATTCGGTTTCAGTAGCTCATAATACACAACACCCAGCTGGTCCCACCAGATACACAGCATAACCTTCAGGCCATGAATATTCTGCGCCGACGTCGATGTTGAAGCATGGCCAGGGTATCCATACGTTGCCCGACGTTTTGGATTGTCGTAATGGACCCACTTTTCATCGCCAGTCACAATTCGATGCAAAAAACCCTTTCTTTTGTGCCGTTGAAGCAGTTGTTCGCATGCCATAAAACGGCGTTCAACGTCTCTTGGCTTCAATTCATACGGCACCCAATGGCCTACCTTTCGGATCATTCCCATGGCTTTTAAAAGTTTGGAAATGGTTGATTGATCAACTCCCAAAGTTTTTGCAACCTCTTCTTGCGTTTGAGCCGGATCTTGATCGAGCAATTCCTCCAATTCGGTATCCATGAACTTTGGCGGCGCACCCTCGCGTTCTTCGTCTTCCAAGCCAAAATCACCACTTTTAAAGCGTGCAAACCACTTCTGGCACGTTCGCTCAGATAGAGCATGCTCACCATAAACTTCCACCAAGATACGATGACTTTCGGCTGCTTTTTTCTTCATATTAAAATAATGAAGAAGAATTCCCCGCAAAAACACATTATTTGGCACGAAATTCGACATTTTCAAGTGTGGTAAAAATATTGTTGTTTACGCTTCAAATAAAAAACTTATACTGACGTTTGTGCCTTACGACAGTAGCTCTCCAATGAATGTTTGGAAATGTGGATCGATGGAATAATAATCAAGTTACGCCATCTGTTGTAAAACCGTAACGAACTTATTCATAGTCCTATTACATAAGATTGCAATCAACCGGAAAGTTCTGAAAATTGCGACACGAAGGTGCAATAAACTTAACGACATGTCATTTGAGATTCTGCCAATGCCGGTGCGGCAACGCTAATGGCAACGGCACGAGCAACACGACGGGCAAGAAGGGATCAACTTCGAACCACATATATTTAATTTAATGACGAATTAACTTAATTAGCGCTTAACGCACAAGCAAAAGCAGCAAGTACAATAGCAACAGGGATAGGCTGACGCTCGCCAACAACTTCAATACTCTGTAACAAAGGCGCAGTGGAAATATTAGAAAAGCCACGAAATTCGATTTCTTCAAAAAGGCAGCCGTTAGAAATGGGCACAAAATTATAATTGCGGGCGCTTTTGACATGTCGTTCCATTCAGTTTGTTTGCTTACTTCAACTGGCACACGCCCTAGAAACCGAACCCGATATCCGCCCATCTCATTGCTGGCCCTCTCGAATAAAAGGTGAATTACAGTCGAAGTCTGAAAGATTATGACAGGAATGGGGACGCTTTCATTTCATTGCATTCATCAGTTTGGTAAAATGAAATGAAACGGATAAAAAACCTAAGCGAAAGCGAAAAGGACATTAAGAGAGCAGTTAATTAAAATTGTAATTAAAAGTGGCAGGTGCACTCGTTTCCCTCATTTGGACAAGTGAATCTTCTGTTCCTCACTTCTGTCTGTCAGACACAAAGTAACAAGCTCGGTTGCAATAAAAACAACAGTATCAACTACAGCTATGGCGGCTGCACAAGTTGGAACTCAAAATAAAACACTTTTGGGATATAACTTTTGCTTTGGCAAGAAGTGTTTGTTGTACTTTGTACTTAGAGGTGGCGTGGCAAGGAGGGATGTGCGAGGAGTTTGCCTGTCCTTGCCATCTGCAATAATGATTTCGCTTAAGTGGGTCATACAGAACAGTGCCGAAGCATAGCTGTCAACAAACTGCCACGACGTTGACATCAGCACGAGCAAACGAAATACTTGTGCACAATGAAAGATATGTATGTAGTAACGAAAAGTTGTATCTGATTATAATTTGTCTCTTCAAGAGCACACACTTACAAATATATAAGACACCATTGACCAGAGCCCTTTGGTAAAGAAGTCCCCATGGAAGTTATTAAAAGACCTGAAGGTTAAGGTAAAACTTTTCTCAAGCGTGATATGACTTTTATTTTTTGTATCACAGATTCTCATTTACCTCTTCTTCTTCTTAATTGGGATAGTAGCTGCCCGAGCGATTAAAATCGAGTTAAACGTCGCTTATTCTTTTTCGGCCTAACTGGGGCCAATGACTAATATCAAGTAATAGCAAGTCCTTGGCTTTGACTTTGCAATATACATAGATGAGGCCTTTCTCTTCCGCTACTGCTATCAGCAGGTACCATTCTCTAAATTTAGATACAAGTAATCCCCCTAATAAGAAAATTTATATTGTAAAAAAATATGATCATATTCACGAGAATATTCCACCCAACTGTCTCGATTTGCTAGTAAAAGGGTTATCCTTCAATTAATACAGTGGATTTGATGGCATGAACAAAACAATGTTGCTTGCTTACGCCTCCTTTCAACGTGTCACATTCGGCTTTAACCATTTCAATGCTCCATTTGGAGACAGCGCGGATGATGCCTTTTACTGAGAACGTCGTTGTAGGAGACTTCTCAGTGGTGAGTGTCATAGTCTTGGCTTTGCTGTTTTCATTGAATCGGATATTTTTTTTAATACCTGTCGGCATGACAGGCATTACTAAGACTGCCAAAATCCACAATTTCGCTAATAAAGAGACATGGTTTACCTAGTGACCAGCACTAAAACCGATAGTACTGCCAGCCTTCATTTTCAACGGGAATCTCTCTCTTGGCAACAAGTACAACTTTGGAATAAGTAAGCTATTGACAGGCAGAGTCCTCTCTCGGCAAACTAAAGCCTCATTTTATAAGTATCTTCATGCACGTCGCAAGGGCTGCATTCAATGAAGCGACCCTGGCGCATTCGAAAGAAAGATTCTGCGGGAAGTTGGTTGAACTGGAGAAATTGTAGACCATCGTCCGAATGAATACAAATGTTTTAGCTTTAAAAGTATTCGATGAGGTACCTGCTGGTGATAACGCAGAAAAATCCACAATAGGCTCCTCTGTGTGGGAAAAATCAAATAAAGAAGCCTGAATGAGGGGTGTCTACCTGACACCGGTTAGCAATAAAAATAAAAAATTGACTCAGCCAAAATCGCCTCAGTGTTAAACGCACTACTCAAGAGGAGTGGCATAGAATTACTTTTACTTGAATTACAAACAAGTGGCAGCACTCTATAAATTTATTTGTGCAGTTAATTCTAACCCCAACATGGAGACACTGCAAAATAACAAAAATATGGCTTGCACATCTCGAATGTGTATCGGATGTTTTTTTAGCTGGATTGGAACTATGAATGTCGACAATTATGGGTTGGCAGCTAAGAATGGAGAACTGTGTTGAGGCTTCTATTCAGAAAGGTTTCGCAAGTTGTCATAAATAGTTAAGCGCCAGAACAACAAATTCCAAATTGTGGGAATGTACTTTGAAATAAAGAAGTACTTCACCCATTTTACAGTCAATATAATCGTCCTAGTGAGCAAGAAACTCGTGCAATTATTCATCGTTTTCACACTATCTTTTCTCTTTTCTATTCAAGACTGTTAACACGATAAAGAAATGTGCGCACCGAAGAGAATATTTGTGCAGTAGCGCGAAGTGGTGAAGAAAACGCCGAAATGCCGATTCGTCGTCGTTCTCGACATGTTGACCTTTGACTTTCCACTACGTGGAAAATTTTGAGTAAGGATCTTGGCTTACGTGTCTATAAAATACAGGTCGTGCAAGAATTGACGCTAAGTGACCATCGCTTGCGTCGCATTTTTGCTGACTGGGCTCATTTGAAACTGAACGAAGATGAGCTTTTTTATCGAAAAATTGTGTTTGATGATGAAGCTCAATTCTAGTTAAATATCATCAATAAGCAAAATTGCCTTATATGGAGCGAAGACAAGCCTCAAACTCTTCAGAGTTCACTATAATATCAATTAAAATTTACTTTTTGGTGCGGTTTACACGCTGGCCTCGATAGCTCTCGCCATACTTGTTTCAAAAAATTAATCACCTAAGCACGGACGACATTTTATTCCAACAATCCGGTGCAACTTACCACACAGGGCGATTAAGAATCGATTTATTGCAAAATTCAAGCCACCATTGACGCCATATGACCAGATTTATTGGAAAAAGTAGTCAAAAATTGGACTGATAGAATGAACCATGTAAATAGCAGCCTCGGCATACATATGCCGGATATCGTATTCCAATCAAAAATGCCATGAAACTATCTACCAGATTATAATACAAAACTTATTCCAACAATATTTCTGTTTTGTATTATCATTATAATATATATTGTACACCCGATACAAATACTTCATCACTGGAACATTAAAAGAATCATAACGTGCGAAACCCAATTATTTTGATATCTAATGGAAGTTAATCAGGGATATCCAGATGTTTTTATTAGAAACGCTCAATCGGTATCTTAAATCTTAACAGCAGTACAAATGTTTCCCATTTTTTCTAGATCGTAATTCCTTTTTTTGTTTGTTTTATATAATTGGATTTCGTAACCTGTAGGAAAAACTAGATCAATGAAGACAGGTTTTTAGTCAGCTCGAACTCGGGCTCTCACCAGTTGAAGGCAACTCAAAATGAGGTTAAATACCGCGTATAAAACTAACTGTATTGAATGCCCAATCTAGGCAACAACGGTGAATGAAAGTAAAATTAAAAATTATTTGTACCGGTAAATTTAATGAAGTAAATCAGTTTTGTATTAATAATAAACAACACTTGCAGCAGCAGCCGACCGAGTGATTTTAGTCATATTCGCATATTAAGGCTCCACTTTCACTTTGGTTCATTTTCGCACAGGCTATTCATTTTTCCATTCGTTTCGCAAAAGTGAGATTCCAGTTATTATTTTTCCTTGCCAATGAAACACACACACACACCCTTCCATATGCGGGCGACACGCTCATGGCGTTGCCGTTGCAAGTGTGAAAGCAAATGTTCAGTGCTTTCAAAATTTATTACTCGTAACGGAGGCATAAATTAAATACTTTTCATCAGCTTAATAATATCCTTACATAGCCGCTTAACTCCTCTATAGGGAATATTTTCATTATTGAGTAGCAATTTAATTGAAAACGAAAATAAAAGAAATCAAATTAAAATTGCGCGCCTTCAACGGAAAAGCAGATTTAAACCCACAACTCAATGTCGACAAATTTACCAGTGTAATTCCCAAAGAGCGCACACAATTTATGGCGCTGGCGCTGTCGCGTAAGCTGTGGGGAAATTCAGCTGATGAACGCATAAATTCAGTAAAATTGCTTCGCAGTTGGGATAGTGAATAGCTAAATGAAATTTGTAAATAAATATCTTTTTACCAGTAATTACCTGTGTACGATTTTCCGCAGGCTAAGAACGATAGCAATGTTGCCTTGTGGCCGTGAAGTGTCAGCAAATAAAATCGAATTTTATGTATAAAATGGAAAACTTCACCTTTCACGGCTGCGTTCTAAAACAACATTTCTGCATTTTTCGCTCAATGTCCAATGGACCAAGCCGCGTGGCTATCGATAATTTTCTACAATGTGATTTTGATTGGATTGCATAGCGGCGAGTAATAGGGCGCGAGCAGTGAGCAGCAGTGTTGGCAGAAATCAGTAATGCGTTTGCTTTGATTGCGGCACTGCAGGTGGCCTCTAACTATGCTGGCAGGATGGCTGAATGCACACATGTATATGTGTGCGTGCATGTGATGCCGAAAGAAAAGTGAGAAAACTAAAAGTATTTTTAATTAATGAATTCCTTGAATCGCACCTCATTTGAGGCCGTTTCCTCGCCTCTGGCTCCTTAACGTACTTCAGCATTTTAATTATACTTTTTGAATGGCGCTCTTGGCACATGGCAGACGCAGTGAAAGTGGGTAAGCGGGCATTCAGTTGAACAAGTACTTTAAGCCTTCAATAGCTCCCGCTGCTTGCCGATAAGGCCGGCAGAAAACAAATTGAGCTGTCAAAGTAAAATGGCCGTATACTCAAAGAGAAAAGTCTTTCTCTGTTACCTGCTGCTCTGCGTTACGTTTCAAAGAGTTATGCTGTCTAAAGTAATGTTAAAATGTGGCTTATTTGAGAAAAATGTTTAACTGCATAACAAACAAAAGATAGTAACTTACATTTCTAGTGATGATTTTCGAATTTTATAAAAAAGTATATACTTTCAAATAATTAGCTCCAATTATTAAAAATTATATGAATTTTTGTATGTGCTCGTTCTTACATTTAGCTTAGTTTTGAGAAAGGTGACTTTTATCTTTTTTAATTCCATTGTATAAGGAGTGTATTTTTTTAAAGCAATAATGGCAATGTGGCCTAGAAGTTGGTCTCTGCGGATTGATCAATCACTTTCTGGATCTGCATAGATTCGCGGCGCACCAACTACTGAGGACTTACTACTTGAATCTATAGAGTAAAATCGGGGTTGCTAAAATACAGCTAACGGTATATTTGTAGATGTTAGAAATAAATGAATCACAACCCATCAAACATTTTGTGGGGTGACTCACACCCCAGTGTGCCCTTCCCAGGTTAATCACGAAAGTTTTTCCTCTACGTTTTCATTGGATTGAGCAATTCTTGAGTAGTGGAATTAAGCAGCAGGTGCTAATGGTTATGACATGCGTTAATTTGCCACGCAATCGAGCAAAAGTCGCGCAGTGCCCGTATGCCATCGGAAATATGCAAACGTCAAGCCAGACTCACAAAAATACTTTTATCTTAAAAAAGTAAAATACGGTCAGTATGGTTGTATGTAAATTCAATTCCTGTGCATATTTATTCGTACTGGTTAACCCAAATCACACCCGCTCACTTGATGTGAGAGCTAAAAAGGTGTAAAACTACAACGCGAACAGCATAACAATGAAAAGACCCAAGCCAAAACTTCAACTTGGCGCAGGCACGTAGCACAAATTGTGGATATTTAGTTGAATTGCTGTAATTTTTCTTTTTCCCAGACATATTTGCCTTTACGTGTGTGTGCACGTTTTTATTTATGTCCATGTTCAGCAACGCTGGCTTTACAGCTGAGCACCAACTCCAGCGATTATATTTTACTCACTAAGGGTTTTTGCTAAGTCTTCTAATGAGAAGCAAACTGTTGCTTTGACTAACTTCATTTGCAGCGGATCCACGCAAGTCAAACGAAAATGCGAAAATCAGGCGCGGAAAACAATCACTCTTTTTGATCACCTTTTTATATAAAAAAATTAAGATATTCTAAGAGTCGGACAACACCTTTGCGTTCTTAAAATCTACAAATTAGGAAGTTCACGTTCGAGGGATTATATAATTCAGCAGGTAGGATTATATAATTCTTATGGTATAAGATTCAGCGGTGTGGGACTTTTTAATTATTTGTTTCTTAAGTACTAAATTCGCATTTCACGTGATATTTCTGTCAAAATCCATACAAAATGCTGTGCCGTGAAGTATGCGTGAAATTTCGTATGTGTCTCACGGCAAAGTAGTACTCAATTCACGCCGTGAAAACACCGCGCTACACTTTTTCACATCTATTTAAAATGCAAATTTCATCTAAAATAGAGCGAAAACTGGCAGTTCGTATGCGCGTGAAGTGTCTGAGTTCGAATACTCCGAATAAATGGCATTTTAAAGCGAAACGTCTTCGCATAGAGTGTAAGTAAATCTTCTTTTAATTTTTTTGTGTCAATATGCATATGTATATGTGTATTAAATTGTTTAAAAACACGTTTTCTAACAAAATTTGCCCTCATTTGACAAGCAATGGTGCTAGCAACATTTCGCGGATCTGCAGTTAATATTAGCCTTTAGTTATAAGGTATTTGTGTTCTTTGAAAACAGTTGTTGCAACTAGAATGAAAGTTACCTTGCAGCTGAATGGAACCGCGGTCGCTCAAATGACGTCTTGAGATATAATAGAGAATTTACATGAAGCATGATAGGTGTACTAACTAGGTACTCATTGTTTAAAAAGCAACCATGCCTGAAAGTGGGGACTTTCCAACTATGATTTTTGTAGAAGCTGTTTTAACATAAACAAAAGAAAGGAAACAATCAGGTACCTCCTATGTGAGTGTGGGGGTTTGGGCAGAAGGAGACTTCGCACTCTTGGTAATGCATTCTTAACAGATGATCCGCCTAATCTAGCGCATCTTAAACTAAACAAGTTCGTTGCTCGTGTACAATGGCTTACAGAAACATTTAAACAGAAATTCATAGTGTAGGAAAACTTCCAGTGGCATCAGAATGGATCTACGACAGGTCGAAGTGTATCATTCTAAGACCCACGATATCTACCTACCTACCTACTGTGTGCCGAAATTGAAACAAATAGTAAAGTAACAAGAATAGAAAATACTAGTGCTAAATAAAAAAAAATAAAACACTCCGAAAATAAGTGAAAGGCATTCGCAAGTACGCTTTCGGGTATTCCTTGGAAAATTATGAAAGGATCAGATGTGTAAATAGGAGAATAGGCTCAGATTGCATCAGTAAGATTAATTCGCGCGAAGAATAATTTGTGGAGCAACTGATCCCAAAAAATTTATACTCTAAGATTGGTCCAAGTTTGGTATTAACTGCTTTATTATCTGCAATAGTCTAAGAGTGATTTTTTGTTATTGTAATGGGCAGCTAGCCTTTGTACGTAAACCAGACTAAGTACGACATGAGTACCAAGTACCAACTAAATAAAGGAAAATCAAAAACATCAAATAAAGTAAAATCACGTGGATTTTATGTCTTGTAAGAGGCGCCAGAACTTATCGGGTTTGTGTCAGATACTTGAAGTGGATCCAGTGTGTAAAATACAAAACTTGATTCATTCAAGGTCGTAGCACACACAATTCGCTTTGCAACCAGAAGAGACTCGATAAGGTGGTAGCAAAACTTTTTTTACAATATCTATTGCTAAAATTATATCCCAAACGCCAACTACTTCAGGCGCACAACCACAATTTTTTCGGGGAGGATTTAGTATAAAATTCTTTCCATAATCTTGGAAAAAATTAATAACAAAATAACAAAAAGGGTGAATGAAAACAAACTAAATTAAAAAAATAAATCAAACAAAGATACTTAGTACCATGAAAAAAATAAAAAACAAACGAATTTCAAAAAGTAATTTGATTACGACTTATCGCTTTATTTCAAACAATTTTTGGAGTTCACTCTTATTATTATTATGAGGGGATTTTGTATGTGACGTGAAAGATCTATTAGCCTTTCTTAATGGATTCAATAAATTTGAGTATTTGTCCTATTTAATTGAGGTTTACTTTCTCCTCTGGTGAAATATGTTTACCCAGGTGTTTGTGTCTGGCGGTTTCATCTTTCTCGTTACAGAACCTGCAAGTTCCATTGGAATGTATTCCCAGGTTAGTAAGATGGCAAATCTATAATGCCCTGTTAGAACTCCTGTGATGATTCCAAAATTATTCTTATTCAATTCTATACAATTTTCAAATCGGTTTAGGTTAAAGCAACCCATCGTTAATTTTGATTGAGGTAGTAGACAGATAGTTCCATTATGATATCCTTTGCCTTTTCTCTACTTCCTGTCAATGAGAGGAGAAGTTACCTATCAGTTACTACATCACAAAATGGCCGCCCATTTAAATTATCTGTCATTTTGTTTCCAGTGATTTTTATATGCCCTGAAACCCAGAAGATAGGTACTTGAATGTTCTGGTCCATGAGATTCCGCTAAAAAAACATTCCAGCACCAATTTTAATGTAACCTGGAAAGAGTTGAGAGCCTTGATTGCTGCCTGGCTATCAGTAAGGATAGCTAAGCTTTTATTGTTATAGCAACGTTCAGAGTTAAGTTGAGGATATCTTTTTATTGCGAATGCTTCCACTGGAAAAGTACTTGTATCCTTGTCTAGCGCTTTCGAGTAACTTTTGCATGGTCCGCAGGCACCTGCTCCTGCGTCTTCCTCTGGGAAGGATCCATTTATTTTGTTGGTTTTAAGTAACACTTCCCAAGTCTTTTTATTTCCCAGTTCAGTGTTGAAGAGTTTGGTCGGTAGTATCCTGCCCCATGGCATTGAGACTAAGTATAATATTAATATTGGGTTGGGGAAAAAGTAATGTCGCATTTTGTCAATTGAGCGCGACATTTAAACATATCTTGCGTTTTACCTTTTGCATCGGGTCACACTAAACGGCGATTTGAAGACGACAATCTGTACTACAAGTGTCTCTTTGAAAGTGTTGTGATCGTACGTTTCAGTCTTAAGTAATAGCGCGTCAAAGATGGAGTCCACCAAGCAAGAAATTCGTCATATTTTACGTTTTTACTACCTTAGAGGTAAAAATGTAATGAAGGCGGCAGCAAAAATTTGTGAAGTTTATGGGCCTGATACTGTAACGATTCGCACAGCACAGCGTTGGTTCGATCGATTTCGTTCTGGTGTAGTAGATGTCGAAGATGCACCCCGTACTGGTAGGCCAATCGTCGAAGAGACTGATAAAATCGTTGAAACTATCCAAAGAAACCGGCATGTGAGCATTCGCTCGATTAGTCAAGAACTAGGTGTAGACCACAAAACCGTTTGGAACCATTTGCAGAAGACTGGATTCCAAAAAAAGCTGGATGTTTGGGTGCCACACGTGTTGACGCAAAAAAATCTCTTGGACCGAATCAACGCTTGCGATTGTCTGCTAAAACGGAACGAACTTGACCCATTTTTGAAGCAGATGGTGACTGGCGATAAAAAGTGGATCACGTACGACAAGGCCAAGCGAAAAAGATCGTGCTCGAGAAGCGGCGAGCCGACCCAAACCATCGCCAAGCCAGATTGACCGCCAGGAAGGTTTTGCTGTGTGTTTGGTGGGTTTGGAAGGGAATTATCCACTATGAGCTGCTCAACTATGGCCAAACCCTTCATTTGGTCCTCCACTGTGAGCAACTTGACCGTTTGAAGCAGGCGATTGACCAGAAGCGGCCAGAATTGGTCAATAGGAATAGGCCAGAATTGGTCAATAGGAATGGTGTTGTGTTCCACCAGGACAACGCTCGTCCTCACACATCTTTGATGACCCGTCAGAAGCTACGGGAGCTCGGATGGGATGTCCTATCGCACCAAGTGACTATCATCTCTTCCGGTCCATGCAAAACACCCTCGGTGATACCAAAAGAGGCTTGCGAAAACTGGTTGTCTGAGTTTTTTGCAAATAAGGAGGGGGTTTTACAAAGGGGGGAAGTTGCCTTCTAAATGGCAACAAGTTTGCGAACAAAACGGGGCATATTTGACTTGAATCGGATAATTCTAAGTACGTTAAATAAAGCGTCAAATTGATTAAGGTCAAATATTCTCAAACCCTTTTCCTTTATTTCTCGCAAGTAGCCACGGGAAGAGTTGTTAAAATATTTAATTAATTACAGACATTCGGCAGTTCAATGGCTTTGAAGGCTATTTTTGCCTTTTCCACGGACCTCATATTGCAAATTGCTTTATGCCAAAGATTTAAGCATAAGTGGTTCCACTTGAACTTCTCCACAATCAACTTATAAGTGAACTCCATCAAAATATGTTGGTCCAGAAACTTGAAGGCCATGTTTTGGCCTTCACTATTTTTTAATTTTTAGAGTATTTATAAAATTTGACCAATGGTTGCATATATTGGACCTCAAACTGATAGATATTAAGCTCCGGAATCCAACGTGCGCCCCCTCCCACCTCCCTCATTGGTAGCCCCCATGAATTATTTAAATACGAATAAACAGAATATTTGGGTTAAACTACTTTTTGTTTTTCTTAACTGTTTTTACATCAGGAAATTTATAAAAAGGCAACAAAAAGCGGGCCTACATTTCATTGAGGTAAAAAATTAAAAAGCTGATTATCTACTCGCCACAGTTAAAAGTGGTCAAAGAACGGTAACAGAGTAACGGTGATATGTCGAAGCCTTCACCAAGCCTATTTTTACAAAATAAAACAGCCAACAGCATTAAAAAATCAAATAAAGACAGCAGCAATAACAAGCAGAGGGAGTGATATGAAGAAATGGTTATTTCAAACTGGTTTTCGTTTCATTAAATTTTATTGCGTTGCCGCGTTGAGTAAATATTTGCAACGCGAGTATGAAATTTTCCATACAACTGTGAATACAGGCAACAAATAGGAACACGGATGGTCATTTTACGTTTGCGAAAAAAAAGGCGTTCCAAGGCAATAAAAAACCACAACACCATAGGCATCTGCATGGATCGATACGCGTATGAAGCACAACGAGCTAAAGAATATTTCCCGAATCGCATGGAACAGTGAAGCATTGGAAACCATCCGAACGAAGGCAGACGCCGAAGTTGGTCGTCTTGCCTTTACCGAAGACGAGGCTCGTTAGTGATGAGTACTAATCGAAAGTCAAGAACGACAATGAGCGGAATTTGGTCGGGTCGTAATTTTAGATGAGGAGGTTAGAAGAGCTAAGAATAAAATGTCAAAATAGCGAAGATTTGTAAACAAAAATGATAAAAATTTAGTAGGTTAATGCAAACAAGGAAGATAATATAAAGGGAAAAGTGGTTTCTAAATAAAACTCTACAATTACTCATACATCACATATATTATATAATACATATCGGGAGTTTTTTAAGAACTTGAGAACTTAAAAAGATAATACAAAGCAGAAATTCTATATTGCTAGAATACATTTCTTTATTGTTTTGCTTTTAATACGATATCCGGCATATGTCCGCCACTCATATGATCCCTACTGCTACAGGGTCTCTCGATCAATCCAATTCTTTACTATCATACTTTTCCAATAAACCTGGCCGTATGGCGTCAATGGTGGCTTGAATAATGCAATAAAGCAATTGTTAAGTGCGCTGGATGGTAAGTTGCACCGTCTTGTTGTCGCTGATGTTTAGCTGATGAATTTTTGGAAACAAGTATGCTTCGATACCGCTCGCCACTCCCCGTAACAAAGAACTAAAGGTCGATGATACCGCCAGCCTCTATGAACTTCTCGAACAGATTTTTTTTTTTTTAATTCCCCCAATTTAGAGTATTGTTCTCGCATCAAAGGATTCATGATGACTTGCTAAACTTAACTGAACATAAATGTCAAGACATTTTGCCATTCAAAGCCGTCTAACCATAGTTATCGATATCAATAGTTCTCATGCAGCTCAAAAAACACCCAATACATTTGATCTCATTTGGTTTTTTGACAAAGTTTTTAACACCAAAGGGCTGGTAAAAACAACATATTATTTATATAATACTTATAATACAACTTATATCCACGTGAAATTAATTTTTTCTGATCTTCATCTAGTCGCAAAGACTTTCCCTATTTACAATGAATTCACTTAGTACCACTCTGTTTTTATTGCAGTGACGTGAATGAGCTCTAAATTGCGATTTTTTGAGTGATACGTGAAGTAATTTGTTTCATGATTCAAACCTGTATTAAATATATGTTCTTCTGGTTTCTTCGCCATCTTTACCTTATTGGAGGCACTCTAATCTTTCAGCTCACAAAAAACTATTGCAAATTCTTAAACCAATCTGGTCTTATGCCATTCAGCTAAGGGGATGCTCCAGCGAATCTTGCATTACTATTATCCAACGATTCCAAAATGAAGTGATGCGCAACATCGTCAATGCTCCATACTATGTGAGAAACCCCGACCTCAATCGTTATCTTGGTATGCTACTCGTCACTTACGTGGCGAAAAAGTAAAGTAAAAGTCAAGTACTCATCGTCGGCAGCTCAAGCATAAAACAGTTTTAGACGAGATGGGCATCAAGTAGCAGCTGTGCGTTATATATTTTTACATTCATTCTGAACTTATAAACATTGAGACATCTTAGCTTTCCAATCCATTATATATATATATATATATATATATATAATTGGCGCGTCCACCATTTTTGGGTGTTTGGCCGAGCTCCTCCTCCTATTTGTGGTGTGCGTCTTGATGTTGTTCACCAAATGGAGGGACCTACAGTTTCAAGCCGACTCCGAACGGCAGACATTTTTTATGATGAGCTTTTTCATGGCAAAAATACACTCGGAGGTTTGCCATTGCCTGCCGAGGGGCGACCGCTATTATAAAAATGTTTTTCTTAATTTGGTGTTTCACCGAGATTCGCACCTACGTTCTCTCTGTGAATTCCGAATGGTAGTCACACACCAACCCTTTCGGCTGCGGCGGCCGCCATTATTTGTTCGATTAAAATTGGTCTTTAATATATTACTTTGTCCTTACGTTTTTCTTTGTATGCTTTAAGATACGTAAATAAAAAAGGGAAAAAAAGAAAGGGGTTTTTTCACTCAAACTATCGACATAACTAATTACCGTAAAGGTTAGGCAACAATTAGAAGTCGGTCATATAATTTCACTCACTAGCCTCAATATACTCACAGAGTTGTTTCTTCCACTTCGCTGGCGTACATAATTATGAAAAACCATTCAGATGATACGGGTTAGTGGGTCTATTTTTTCATTACAATATGAAAAGTACGAGCTGCGTTTGGGCAATGAAAACACAGCAAATGAATGGAATCGATACTAATTTCTGCTGCAACTGATTGTAAAATTACTCTTGCATGCCGCGTGGGCATTTACAATGTGAAAACACTTTTCTAATTCGCTACCACTACCGGGCGAAATGGTGCAACTGTAACAACTTGTGGCATGCCGGCCCAGCAAAGGCTATCACCGCAAGTGACCGACTTTTGGGAAGAAAACATGGTTATGAGGTTGGCTGTGCTGGGTGTGATGATGAACGTGGATAATGTTGCCGTTTTGCTGATATATCGATTAACGTAGCCGCCACAGAAATCGCCTCTAACACAAAAATCGTCATCCCTGGCGCATTTCTTGCTCTTTTGTGTATGGTTGTGTGTGTGAGTGTAGACGTATTGCTCTTCTTTGCGGATGTGGTTGCTGTCAGCTCATCAAATGTCGTAGTTCTTTTGATGATCGCAAAAAGCGCTGAGTTGCCAATTATTTAGTGCAGCTGGGCTGATTTTTATTGGCATTTGTGCCCATTTGGCGGGAACTACTCATTCTTCAGCGATCCACTTTTCCTACTCGCTGCACTCAGCTTTTCACTTTATATCTGTGTTTCAATTTGTTGCATTCACTTGAAGTTCGAATTTCGTATTTTTTTCTCAAGGAAAAGGGGAGCGAGGGCAGTTTGGCACTTGTCACATGGTCATAAATTTCATATTGCTCTTCGGGGAACTACTCCATCATTCGGATAATGTGCTCTCAGGGGATACTTTTGATGCTAATTATTAAATATTTTGCAATTAACGCAATAGCGCGACAAAAGACTAGAAATATTTGATTTTGAGTTATTCATATGTTTTTGAAAAGTGTAAAAAAGGGTAGCCAGCTAAGTTTCTTCATTTCTTTAAAAATATCTCGCACGTTTGTACATTTTCACGATTTTAGATTTTCCTTGGCTCTCTAGACAACATAAATTCTCTGGCCATCAAAGTAAGCCTATTTTTCTGCTTTACCCGATACTGTGTCTCTGAGCATAACACTTTTTCGGAAATTTTGACTTTACAGTTGTTCCCTTTTCAATTAAAGAGAAATCATAGGAACCCTGAACTGCTGAAAAAATGGCTCCCTTTAATAGTATCCAGCTGCGAATTCAAAGTACTTTCCCTGGAGACTTCAAAAATTGCTTCGAATGAATCAACTCTAACTCCAATACATTTCATTACAATAATGCCAAGGTTGAGTTTTATACCGCCACACCATTTCAGTATACATTTTAAGTAGCGACAACTGGGCATATTACTCGTACTTTCCCATTATACATCTTAATTAGCTGCCTGTACATCATAGTGAACATTGGGACTGATTAATTATTCAATTTGTAATAAACTCACCTATCAACAATAAACCCCTGACCCGCAAAAAAGGTCATTTGTGGCTTGGCCAAGCATCTGATGTTCACTTTAAGTCTATCCACTACTCATTAATTATTTCTATACATTTGACACAAAACTTGCTGGAGTGGGGGATTATCACACCGACGGCACCGTCTAACCGTTACATCACCGCCACGACGTCAGGTGATATAAGCACACGCGACAAACACGAAATATTAACGGGAGGAGCCGATCGTCCACAATTGATAACCGAAACGAAATTATACCGACGCGTGAGCACCCCTCTCGCCACTATTCAAAAATCGAGGGGGAATTTCCAATTCCCTCCCAACCTATTGTTGCGCTCTTGTTGCTCACTGCTGCTCAAAGTGAGTTCCAAATACACTACTGCATTTATTTGGATTCACATTTTATTTGAAACACTTCCCACGAATAGCGCACGGCTGCCTGAATGGTTTATCCTCGCCTAGGATCTTAATCAGTAGCAATTATAGTAATATCAGCAATTTTCTTGGCGTATGGTCGATTTGGCAAAGGCGAAGGCACAAGCGACTGTCACACAAACAAACCTAAGCGCGTTTCGATCACCAGAAAAAATGGAGGAACGCCTGTAGCGACGAAGGGGCAATTCTATTATGCTTTACGGCTGAGTTTTATTATTATTTCTTTGCTAAACTCACAGATTTGCAATGGGAAGTGGAGCGGCTTAAATGAAAGCGGAAATGTCGAAACTGTGCGATTTCTAGCACGCGATTGTACCGACACAAATCCGCCGCAAACCCAAAAGCGCACACGGGCACGCGAAAACATGCACACACCCACACCCACAAGGAGTCATAGCATCACGAACAAATGAATGCACACACAAGCATGTATTTGTTTATTTATTTATTTATTATTTGTTGGCTTGCCTTTCGCCCTTTCGCAGACGTTTCTGCATGGGTTAGCACATTTCTATCTTTTCTATTTTTCCGTTTCGACAGCTTCCACTGTTCGTTTTTACTGTAGCTTTTATATTTACGATTTCACTTTGCCGGAATTTGGCCCCCACTCAAGGTATCACAGTGCGAAATCCTTTTTGACGCGAACATAGCACACACACACACGCACATTATTCAAGTATTGAGGTGCAGCATCACGGGAGCCGACACACATGACGTATGAGTGACATTTAATTTCGGCCTACAGAGCCCATTTATCAAATCAGCCACAGCGTTCGCCGAATATGATAGAGTGTAGTGCGACTATCTAGCGAATATGGCAACAATCGCGTCGCACTTCTTAAGACCACCCAGCTCACAAAAAGTGATTCGCAAAAAAATGCCAAAAGAGGCCTTATCGCGTAATAAATGCGTTTTGGTATTGAGGTGGTTGATATGTTTTCTTTGGCAGCAATCGGTTTAGTTTTGCGCAGCGCAATTTATTAATATTTATTTATCACTTACATACTTTTTGGGTAAGTAAGGTTTACTTGATATTTCCAAGCGCATTTTTACCACTCTGAATTGCTGATGTTTCAGCCACATCGGCTACAATTACACCAAGCACAAGAGGTATTTGCTCCACCTATCTGCATTTCACTTTTTTTTTGTTGAACTCTAACGAGACGTGGCGAGTTTTCTTGTTCGTTAGCGATTTCCCGCCTCGTTTACGCGCACGTGTTACCGCTAAGGATTCCGACGTCTACTAGTCCCGCGCGCTGTTCACAAACTGGCATGGCGATTTCGTCCTGCCAGCATTGGCACTTTTGCACGGCCTGTGTCGGCATGTCTCGTGCCAGCCAAGTGTCAACAAACCGTTGCCAGCCCCAACGTCCTTTGTCTTCATTCCACACTGAACTCGTTTTTCAAAATCGCACGTGAATGTAAAAGCTCCAGACTCTTATACGCCCGTCGTGTGCTGCGCATGTCCTTTCACTTTTACGCGCTCTCTCCCCAACTACGCTCAATCAGCCGACTGCATGCCGGTGCCCTACCCAAGCGAAGAACGTCCACTGACGACTTGGGCAATTCATATAAAATTGCGGTTGCACAATGAAGCCTCTTCAGTCGCAAAGCGCATTGCTGCATGGAAAATGCCTTTTTTGAGACGGTCAGGCAAGCGAACTCTCACGTACACATCTGTGAGCGGCTCCACTAAATTTTCGTATTTCGTTGCTACTACGTTCTTTCGTCTGCCACGCCGTTGCAGTGTCATTAATCATTTTGCCAGCGTTACGCCACTTGTTTTTGCTGTTGGTAATGTCTTCGCTGATGTTGTTTGCGGTTAAATAGAACATAGTTTCGAAAGAGTCTGCAAATACAAAAATGTCCACTTATCTTCTTTGCGCCGAAATTCGTAGATTTTTCCATTAAATTGTAGTTGTTGCTGAATTTTACTTTTTTCGCTTTTTGTTTTGTAACGGAGATTATCTCATTTGCTCATCAACCGTTTGGTTTGGTTTAATTGGAAAAATACAAAGCTGGGCAAAGCCATAAACCCCAATTCGAAAGCATTAAAAATGAAAATATCAACTGATAAAAATTTTCTATTTACAAATAAATTGCGAAAAATCTGTCATGCAGCAGTCAAAGACTTTAATTAAAACTCATGCTCGCATAATCGAAAAATAGTTACTGCTGTTATGCCGGGTCCCAGCTGCTCGTAATGCAAATATATTACACAAACCATTTACATACAGTTCCGCATTGCATTCTGCTCACTTCCTGATCCATAAGTTACTGATGCTCCTGTGCAAGGACAGAGGCAACAAGAGTTCGCTTAGAGCCCAAGTGCACTCAAAAAAATATCCTAATACAGACAATGGGAGATGTGTCTGCTTGGCTTCAAGCAAACAAAACAATAAACAATGGTAGGAACACTCACTAAAACTTATAAAAACTCACAAAGCCAAATAAGAACTCATACGGAGGCCACAAGAAAATTATTTTTCTACTCCCTTCTATTGCAATTTTCTCCTTATTTGGTTTATTGTTTTATTGTTTTAGTACCACAGTATCTCCTCTTACTGCTCCATTTTGCTGGCAAATAATAAAAAGTCTATAAGTTCCTCCCAGTGAATTCTGTAAGAAAAACAAAGAGCCACAAAAAGTTCCACTACACAAAGTGTGAAAGAATAAAGTAAGCAAAAAAATGTACTTTTAGCTGACTCCGAATGAGACGATGATACCCTTAACACATTACCGAAACAAAGCAATCACTTAGAGTCAGCCAAGGCATTTTTGAATGATTAGTGAATCTGATACTTAGAAACACATCAATTGGCGCCGGAGGTGACTATTTTTATCGCCCAAGCGGCTCTCTCAGCGCAGAATGGCAAGCCTCCTCCAGTGCAAGTAATAGCAGGACCAGCTTCACTTATGCTTATGAGGATATTCTGAGTATAATGTGAATGGTATTAAACTGATATTTTCTTTTAGGGACAAATAAAGTGTTGTGGTTGCACTTTTGCGTTGTTATTTTCATTATTTTTTTTGTGACGTTGTTGGCAAATAAACAAAAGCAGTTTGTGAGCTAAAAAGTAATTTCCTGTGCTTCATTAAAACCGGCGACAGTGACACTAAAAACAGACACGGCGCGCGAATAGACAGCAATGACACTCGCTTTAGGTTTTATATGAGCAGCAAAGAGCGAAGTGACAGGCAGTGAAGAAAGGTGTCAAATCAAAAAACTAACTGGATGGTGTGTGAAGAAGTTCTTAGAAGAAGCGGAGCTCTTTTTTAACCGCATTGATGTATGGTGTAAGATGACAGTGTTTAAGTAACGATTAATAACGGTAAAGCTTTTCGAGAGTGACAAAATAGATATGAATTTTAAACAAATCAGTGTTGCTTATTTTTACCGTCAACGCTACGCACCTATCACTTTAGCTTTTGCCGCGAACCTCTCTTTCATGCATTTAGTTTGTCGCTCAAAATCTACTACTCTGGGCTTATCCTTTCGAAAATCACGTGACAGTGACTTCACATTATGAGGTTGTGTGCTGAAGTTCTATACACATTGAAGCAGAATGCAGCACAAGCCCAAGCAGATAGATAAGATGAAAATAATACGTACGTCGTATTAGGGTTGTTCTCATTTTTGCTTATTGCCATTTGTGATTGTGGCAAAGCCTGACTTACTGTTTGAGGACTTGGTCTATTTTGAAAGGAAAACTTAAACTGTACAAATTTGAATGGGCGGCCAGCTAGTGATCGTGATGAAAAAAGAGAAAAATTTTGAAAAATATTATATTCCTATTATGTTATAGAAACAATAACAAAATAACGATTTACCTTTCTTTGCTTTGTTGTTGTTTAATATCTGAAATGTAACAATAATATACACACAAAAAGCTTAGGGAACGCGGGGACGAGGGAGATACATTTTTTCCGATAGTCAAGCCGCGATCTATGCTCTGACGACGCCATGAAGCAGATTTAAATTGGTCAACTTCTGTAAGGTGGAGATGGAATATTTTGGGTGTGAAGGTAACATTACCCTGGCCTATATTTCATGGCGTTGGGTTCCATGAAATTGAAACATAGAGAAAACTGAAATTGGTGATAAGCTTGCCAGAAAGCAATCAACTGAATTGGTCTCAGAAGTCTCCCAGCCGGTCATCGGCATTCACCCAACTGTTGTTAAAGGGGATTAGATTAGATTTGTGGGGGGTTGGACAAGTCCAAGCACTCAGTCGGAAGACCATTGTACTACTGCTAAAGGGGAATTGCATAACTTATTTCTCTGAAAAGATCAAATGGAACCCATATCTTCGTGTGTCGATTCCTATGTCCCCAGTACAATAGATGCAGGGCGCAGATAGTCCTGGAGATTCCACGCCATTCAATTTCCAAACTTGTAGCTATGCTCACCAGCCATTGGACGATCGGCACTCACGCAAAAATTACATTTTACTCCCTATACAGAAATCATGATAACCTACGTTTCCACGACAGTCGGTTCTACGTTACCGAAACGACCCGGATTTATATCCGGCCAAGGACCGTCACTCCAGCAGCATTCCCCGTATGTAAGTATGGGGAATGTTTATGCTGCTACAACAACAACAATGACCTTTCAGAGAGGGAGCCTGTTGAACACTTTCTCTGTAAATGTTACTGGGTGTTCCTTTCTCCGACCTAAATCCCATCAATATTTTCCGTTAGCTGTGGTTGGCTAGAGATATCTGTTGAATAATAGAAAAAAATGTTGAAATAGCAGTCCCCCCCCGATAAGCAATGGTAAATGCCATGAAAAAGCTCCTCATAAAAAATATCTTTCATTCGGAGTCATCTTAAAACTGTAGGTCCCTCCATTTGTGAAACAACATCAAGACGCACACCACTAATAAGAGGAGGAGCTCGGCCAAACATCTAACAGAAGTGTACGCGCCAATTATTTATTTTATTTATTTTTATTGTTAAACAAAAGTTGGGGGGAAACGAAAACATTTACTCTGTGAGTGTTGCTAGATTATATATTTTTCCCTAACCTCGATCTACGCACCTGTGCACTTAAGTTGTTATTATTTTACACTTTCTAAAATACTTATAAATTTTCTAAACCGATTAAATAATCATTCATGTGGCCCACCTTTGCTTGCTCATTCACTTTAACAAGATACGGAGAGATATGTTAAAAACCAAACTGTATGCACATGTGCACGATTGTAATAAAATAAATGCTGGCACACCCCCAGAACTAGACTGATAACACTCAAAACGGGCGCCAAGCCAACAGCCGTGACGGCCGCCTCCTCCGAGCAGAGCGCACGCAAGTGTAACAAAGCTGATATGAAATTTTCGAGTTAATCCTGCTGTAACGGCAAAATGGATGTTGGAACCAGTAGGAGAACGAGCAACAAACCCAGCCTCTGTACCATACACTGCACTTTAAGTGATTTCATGAAATTTTCAAACTTTCTAGCCGTTGAACTCGACAAGCAAGCAGTTCACTAAAGTTCACAGGAGTTCACAGACAAAGCTACAATAGGAAAACATTCCGGCCACATGAAGAACAACATGGCGGCATTCACTGAGTGGAAAATACTACATCAATTCGATGGTGATGTACTACAAAAGTACGAATACTCCGGCCCGAGTGTTGCGATAGTAGTTTTTTAATTGCGGCAGACACTGGTGCGATGGCCCACCTAAACACCAAAGCGGGCAAGTTGGATGAGTGCGAAGTGAGTGGGTGAGTAGTGAAATGCTCTTTGGGTGCTTGCCAAATAACGGTAGAGTTCATTAGCGAACACTCTGCCAGTAAAGTACATTCAATGCCGACAGAGATAGGCAAAATGAAGAGAAACTTTGCAAATTATTATTATAAAAGTATGATTTTGAGAAAATTATTACAAGAAAAGCAGTTAGTATGGGTACGGGGGTGGAAGCGGTGCGGAGTTAAAAAGCGGGGATACAAATTGGCATTACACTTAGCATTGACAGTAAGGAATGAACTTTAGTGCCTCTTTCCTTATTTTAGCAAAATTTGTCAAGTGGAAATGTGAGCCCGAATGTGTTTAGGAGTTAGGCAAATAAGACAATAAATTAAAATTTGGCTACATAAACATTTGTACCTAAGTCCGTCTTTGGCTTGAAAAGTCAAAATTTTGTATAAATCAAAAGGCATTGTCAATATTGGGCATTTCCAACTCCCAGTTTTTACAACAGCCGGATGTAGGACTATGAATAAGTTCGTGCGGTTTTTTTCGAAATTTGAAACTTTATTGACGTAAAATGGTTACAAATTTAATATTCAAAATATTGTCCATCGCTTACTACTACTTTTTCCCATCTTTCTGGCAATTCACGGATTCCCTTTGTGAAAAATTCGGTCGGTTTTGCCGCAATCCACGAATCGATCCATTTTTTGACTTCATCGTAATTACGGAAGTGCTGGTCAGCCAGGCCATGTTGCATCGATCGGAAGAGATAGTAAGGATGGCGCAAGGTCTGGACTATACGGCGGGTGGGGTAGGACATCCCATTTGAGCGTTTCTAAGTATGTTTTGACCACTTGTGCAACATGTGGCCGAGCATTGTCATGTTGC
Source organism: Anastrepha ludens (assembly GCF_028408465.1). Taxonomy (NCBI): domain Eukaryota; kingdom Metazoa; phylum Arthropoda; class Insecta; order Diptera; family Tephritidae; genus Anastrepha; species Anastrepha ludens. The sequence continues at coordinate 1,088,328 of NC_071499.1, read as the reverse complement.
AAAATAACTTTGTCGTGTCTATCGGCGTATTGCGGCCGTTTTTCTCGCAGTGCTCGGCTCAAACGCATCAATTGTCGTCGGTAGACATCCCCCGTAATCGTTTCATTCGGTTTCAGTAGCTCATAATACACAACACCCAGCTGGTCCCACCAGATACACAGCATAACCTTCAGGCCATGAATATTCTGCGCCGACGTCGATGTTGAAGCATGGCCAGGGTATCCATACGTTGCCCGACGTTTTGGATTGTCGTAATGGACCCACTTTTCATCGCCAGTCACAATTCGATGCAAAAAACCCTTTCTTTTGTGCCGTTGAAGCAGTTGTTCGCATGCCATAAAACGGCGTTCAACGTCTCTTGGCTTCAATTCATACGGCACCCAATGGCCTACCTTTCGGATCATTCCCATGGCTTTTAAACGTTTGGAAATGGTTGATTGATCAACTCCCAAAGTTTTTGCAACCTCTTCTTGCGTTTGAGCCGGATCTTGATCGAGCAATTCCTCCAATTCGGTATCCATGAACTTTGGCGGCGCACCCTCGCGTTCTTCGTCTTCCAAGCCAAAATCACCACTTTTAAAGCGTGCAAACCACTTCTGGCACGTTCGCTCAGATAGAGCATGCTCACCATAAACTTCCACCAAGATACGATGACTTTCGGCTGCTTTTTTCTTCATATTAAAATAATGAAGAAGAATTCCCCGCAAAAACACATTATTTGGCACGAAATTCGACATTTTCAAGTGTGGTAAAAATATTGTTGTTTACGCTTCAAATAAAAAACTTATACTGACGTTTGTGCCTTACGACAGTAGCTCTCCAATGAATGTTTGGAAATGTGGATCGATCGAATAATAATCAAGTTACGCCATCTGTTGTAAAACCGCACGAACTTATTCATAGTCCTATTATTTCTTATGAATTGAAACAAAATCTGGAATTGCATGAGCATAAGAACGAATTATTAAGCATTAGTTATCTTTAGCCAACCTTTCCATCCTGCACCCACATCAGTAAATATTTGTATGAAGCCATCAATTTTTTTCTAAATCGAACCCAGCGTTTCATACTTCAAAATAAATATGGCTTTTGGATGTAAGTAACTGTAACTAATGCGTCATCTTTGTTGGTATATTTTGTACTGCGATTGAAAATGGGTTTCAAACAAAGAGCTGCGATTGACTTGTTGAATTTTTAACCAAAATGCACGAAATATTTAAGGGCTATGTCGATGACTGAAGAAGCCGTTGAAAATTTGAATAAAACTCGACAGATGGGCTGGACATATCTGACATACCTATAGTAGTACCTTACACACCTACTGATGATACCATTTTTGGTACAGTCCGTAATAACATAAATGTGGACGCTTGTTATCAAGTAGCGAGTAGAAGTTGCGAAATTGATTTTATTTCCTAATTTCAATGTGAACACTAATTAATTTTTTTTTTTTTTTGTAATAAAAACGAATTGTGTTCGTTTTTTAAATACCTATGTGATATGGATTTCATTAATACACCTTTTGCATGGTTTTTTGCGGAAGATTTAGAGTTTTTTATCTTACATATGTATTTTGAAATTGTGGAACATATCCCCAAATTTACCACTATTTTTATTTATTATTATTTTTTTTTTTTGAACGATTTTCTACGGAATGTATCTACCGTGTAAAAAAACAAGGTGGGTGTATACTTCAAAGATTTTTTCAGCTTTCTCGTTTTTGACACGTCCCAACTCCCTCTAATTATTTCACTTTATAAAATTGAAAATAATGCACAGTCTAACTGAAACGGATTCAAAGCAGAAATATAATGAATTTTAATATTAAGTTAATTAAAACCCCCAACAACTTATTTCATTGGCCCTCAAATATTTTAGAGGAACTCTGTAATGTTTCTGAGAAGATCTCAAAATTGCAATGGTTTCATAATGCGGCAAAACCCGTTTTCCACGAAGGAGTTGCTCCAAGTTTCTGAAAAGGTAGTATTGGAAATGCAGTGAGTGTACAGCTAATTCGACTTTAATTAGTTCAAAATACGCGAATTTGTGCATTGCCTTGATGAAAATGACGATTTTTCTTCTGCAAACTAGATTTCGGCGAGAATTGTTTTATTCAGCTGAGCCAAAAGGTTGCATTCCTGCATTTTTCAATCAGCAACATCTCTTTTGCATCCCAAAAAACTGATCCCGTAACATTTTTTGCCGATCGTTCTGTAGCTGAACAACCAGCTTCAGTCCATTGCAAACATTCTCAATGCAGTTAGGCGGTAGCTTCAAGCCTCATTCATAGTCAGAACATAGGCCCAAATTGTATTTTCTTTTGCTTAAAACACCCAAATATCGCTGAGAAATTAGTTTTAGATACAGTTATTATTGAGTGGTTAATGAATATGGCTCAAGCTTTCTAAATAACTATTCCATATGTTACTTTTCATTCATTCAACTGAGATTCCCTTAGCAAACGCACTTTTCCGCTTGGCCATTCACAAACAAGTTCACATAAATAAATTCAGGTGTTGTTCTAGTTTTTGGATATCCACTATGTCGATATGTGGGCCTTCAACGCTTATACGACCACACTTAAAGTCATCAATGCACGGTTTCAAACGAAAAAGCAGATTATTTTAGCACCCCCACCATTTTTTTGAATTTCTCTAGCTGATAGACCTCCTTTATTGAGTGCTTAGCCGAGCTCCTTCTCCTATTTGTGGCGTGCGTTTTGATGATTTTTTGCAAACAAAGGGACCTACAGTTTTACTCCGCAAGCGATCGCACATGATTTTTTATGAGGAGCTGTTTTCATAGCAAAAATACACTTGGAGGTTTTCATTGTCTGCCAAGGTACGACGGGTATTAGAAAAAACATGTTTTCCCCGTTTCGTACACGAGATTTCGAACCTGCACCCTTCCGAATGCTAGACACGCACGGCGGCCCCTGTTGCTGGTAAGCCTTTTAAAATTAGGAATTAATCACTGCGTAATATTCCGTTTTTTGCTTGGCTCAATTGACATTCGCGGCTGTTATTTGGAGACCTTATCACGCTATTCATATAAATCGTTTGGAGAGAGTGCAGAAAATATTCCTATGTTTTGCTTTTGCACTCCTTAAATTTTTCTGAACCGATTCCATCCTATAACTCTCGTTCCGAATTAATTGGCTTATTACCATAGAATAACAGATCTCTTTTATCTTTTTCATTTCTTCCCGAGATCCTATCGGGCAAAATTGACTATTCGTCCCTCCTTGGGTTAATTGATTTTAATGTGCCACAAAGAAACCTTCGCAGTTTCGATGCTTTTGGTGTAGGTTAATTTAAAACGCTTTACAATACTTTAATAGAACTTTGTCAGTGTTCAATTCTTTCTCAAATTTTGTATAGCGAATCGGATTCCAAATCAAGACTCTATAACAGATTGAAGTGCTATTTACTGAGTAATACTTTAGCACGATGTTATTGGAATTTATCCTTAAGCACGTATGCTAAAAAACAAAAAATGTATTTTTCCCAATGTCTGTACCATTTAACTGCAGACATAAATAAATAAATAATTTTCCGTTTTTCTATAGTAACAAATACACCCACACGTCAACTTCGATTGTAAACAAAGAATGAATTGACAAATGACAACTAAACAAATAAAAAAAGGTTCCTGCCGTACTGCTTAATAGATGCGATGCCGCTTTCAGTACTTTTCACCCAACCTGTACCGTCGTATGCTCCGAATACGCGGATACAAATCATCATTGGCTCCATCATCTCTTTGCTTATCCCATGTTTCTGTGTGTTCTTGCTGTTGTTGTCGCATGAACATGTGTCAAAGTTTTCCAACCTAATTTCCAAAATTACGTTAACACTTTGCCCACCTGCCTTGAATACTTGATCGTATTAGTAAAAGAGTGAACAATGCCCATGGCTCTGTGGTTTGCGTCTAATGTTACGGTAGGCGCAAATACCAAAAACAAATAAAGGCGTAAATCAACTACGCCGAAGAAAAATTTGTTTACAAAAGTCATAGAGCAGGAAATAATTAATAGCATTACAGTTCGGAGGTGGGTGGTAGGCAGATCGCAAGCAGCGGCAAGAGTGGGGTCAAAGGTCGGTGCTGTACTTGAGGCCGCACAAAGTTGTGGAAGCAGAAAATAAAGGAAAAAGTATTGATTCAAAGGCTTGGCATACATTCGAAAGTTGAGCAAAACTTTTTTACATAAACCAAGTGCACGCATACAACTCAACGAGCACGTATTCATACATACATACATACGCAGATATGTGTAGTCACGAGCAGCAGAAAAATGAAAGTTTTTTCTGCAACATAAATATCAAAAGATATTGCGCACATGAACTGTTGCACACACACATTCATGCATAATATTAACGAAGCAACAAAGAAGAGAAATAAAAATTTACGCAAATTCCTGTAAATATTTTAGAAAAAGTTGCTCGTACAGATGTATTTCATGTAGCATTTTTGCTGAGGTAACTTGCACTTTACACGCAGCTGTGCTTGTTGTCTTTCCTCGCTGCCAAGATGATCGATCGATATTCGAAGAATTACTTGCAAACTTGTGGAGCGAGCATTGAAAACGCCGGGGGTTACAGAAAAGCCAAACTCCCTGCCAAAGAAGTAAATTTGCGCTGACACTGACATTTGTACCAGTGTTACATTGGCGTCAATCCCTGTGTGGCATGCCACGAATATGCAAGAAATGTCAAATGTGGTTGCTCGCAGTGGCCATGTATAAGTAATGAAGGGTGGAAAGGAGATTGCTTGTGTAATCCCGCACGAATCGCAGATGTGTAGATATATACGAAGCAGAGAATCCTTAATACATACACACACATAGATACGTATATAAATTTCTCAAAACAACAGTAGTGGAAATTCGTAAAAACTTTTTTTCTGCAGGTTCACATTTACAGCCTCAATCACTCATCTTGTTTAGGCTCGCAGCTTTTTTCTAATTAAAAGTGCCATTTTTGTTGTTCTAAGTCCTATTTGCTAAATTCAGTGTCCCGCTCACCACTCATTTGCACAAATCTTAAGTATTTACTAAGAGCCACCGCAGCTCTTCATCACTCTAATTTCCCGTGCATGTCTAGCATTTCGCTTCTTGGGCTCTTCTTTGTGTCTGTGCTTCCAGCAGTGTTGTAGTATCATTTCCATGCCATTTTTGTATCATTCTGCATAGTTGCTGCTTTTGCAAAAACACCCACACCGTAACTTCGCTGTAAGCTGGCGAAATATTTAATGTGAATGCAACGTGCTTGGAATTTGGTGTCGACCGGTCAGATACACGCCACTCAACCCCACCACCCAGAAGACTAGAAGGGGATTAGCGACCATCTGACCTATCGCGGCTTAATGGTACAGGGTGGTCCTAATACTAGCATCTGTTTGAATAGTAAGTTGTCTTGGAACTAATAACCTTTTCCAGCGCAATATCTTAACTTTTATTCAGTGCAATAAGCCGCGAAATGAGATTAATGACGTTGCCCAAACTGTAGCTTTATTTTGTTACAAGTAAGTTCTCGGACGAGACGGTCAATTAAAAGGTCAAGGTTACAGTTAAAAAACAAACGGTATTTTGAGCAATTATTTCAGTACTCGCTGTAAGAGTCATGTCAATTATGTTCCTTCACATCAGTTTTAAAAAGATCCTAGTACCCAAACCATCCCGCATACTTTAATTATGACACACACTTTTCTTATTGAGTAATTCTTTTTAACTCGGCCTAGTTTTGGCTCCTCCAAATTTTAGACTAGGTTAGGTTAAGCTAGATTAGGTTGAGTGGCTGTCGTCCGTCTCACTTAGACCTGAATAGTCTCATTGTGATACCACTGAAGCTCATCCTTAACACTCCTGAGTCTTCCCTGAGCCAACCTGAGGACTTAAAGAATTCTTTTAATTTCGGCGGCCCAATTTGTGAGACCTCTTCAATGTTGTCAAAAAGGCGAATTCGACGTGAAAAGCCTTGTTCTGTATCGAGCAATGCATATGCACGGCTGTGCTCCACAGTCTCCTCTTCTTCAATATTTTGACAGCTTTGACAAAATTAATTGTGTGCTACCCCCAGTTCCTTTGCATGCCTTCCAATTCGACAAAACCCTGTTAGTACCCCTATTGTACTTTTCATATCCTGTCTCTTAAGATTCAGTTGCGAGTTTGTGGCAGTGGTTCCATTCTGCCCGTATTTTCCTGCTTATTTGGTCAAATGGTGATTGCCTCCAACGGGCATTAGAACATTGATAGAGTGTCTATCTCTTAATAATTTGTACGTAGTTAAGGGAATCGGCATTAGTACATTATTTGGGTTTATGTTTAGTGTTGTACCTTTCCTTGCAAGCTCATCTGTTCTGCAATTACCGTCTATATTTCTATGGTCTGGCACCCAGATCAGGTATACTTTAAAATAATGCGAAGTTTAGACTAAATTATCTGCAGAAATTTCTTAAATAACATTAAAAATACAAAGTTAACAAAAAACGTTTGAACATACACCGTTCCATTGGATATACGAGGTGTGTTCAAAAAGTGTCGCGAATTTTGAATTTTCGCAGGTTACGTATATTCGAATGTCTCTCACTCATGCCGACGAGTTCGGCCATTTTGAATGTTCAGTTTTTTGTTGACAGCTGCTAGGAAAGACTCTAAAACTTCCTGCATTCACAATTTCTTATTTTACCAGCTACTAGTCCGAACATCAGGCCCCCTTAGCCGAATGGATTTATGCATGAATACCATTCGGTAAGCCCTAGGTTTTAAGCCAGCTGTGGGCAATGGCGAACATTCAAGTGTATTTCTGCCATCAAAAAGTTCCTTATAAAAATCCATCCGCCATTTGGAGATCCCTTCATTTATGGAACAGATTTAGATGCATCCGGACATTATGGCAGCCAATGGTTTTGTTCATGGAACTTACTAAATGTTTCAAACAGAAATGAACGGCTTCTCCTGAGAATTTAAATGGAGTACTGGTCATACGGTCAGCAAGCTCTGACCATAAGCTCTGAGCATAGCGATTTTTGGAGAAATTGTAGAGATAAGTTAAGGCTAAAGTTCGCTCCAACTTCCTGCGGGAGTGCCTTTCGATCCAATGAATGGACGTCAGATTGCAGAGAAGCCACTTCTTTGAGGAACTGAACTGATTGTCCGCGCAAAAAGATCGGACTGGTTTAGGGATATGAATGCGTAGGACGAGAATATGGCGTGGTCCATGGCACCCTGTGGTCATCAACAAGAATTGCTTAAGCTTCAGTTTCAAAAGAGTGACCCCTGTACATATTTCTACGTGCACGTCCTTACATATATTTCATTTTCGTTCAAGAGTGAGGTTAAGTGGGCAGTTTTTTCTGTAGCTGAGAAGAGCTCGCATGTTTGAAAACAAAAGTTAAAACTACACACTAACATTTAGACAATCACATACGCACTAACACACACAATCTCGACCGCCCTGAGTGTCACCTAAATACGAACGCAACACACGTCCGATGGCCGACAGTTGTCGCAGCATGTTTTGCGTGTTCATTCGCTTTCACTCCTGCCTCCTGTCTCCTGCCATCTGCTGTACTTTTATGTTCGCATCCTCGTCCTCTGATCCTTTTGCCATTTTTGCGAGCGTGCAACGATACTTTTGTTTCGTGCAATTGCACTTGCGACATACATACTAAGTTGACCGTTTTCCGGCGAACGTCTGACGGTGACCGCGCACGTCCGGAGTGTACCCTTAAATCGCACAAAAAGGATAATTAAAGTCCACTCTGGCGCGCATCGTGCATTTTGGTCATTTGTTTCGTCTTCAATTAATTAAATAGTTTCTTTTCATGTACATACACACATACACACATACATACATGCATACTTACTTACATTCACATACTCCACATTACGGCTAACAACATCCCAATGTTTGTGTGGGAGCCCATTTACAGTTTGTATTTGCGCGCATTTATTGTACATTTTATTGCCACACGTAGCAGTTGAGTTGCCGTTAGAGTACAAAAATACCCTGCAGTGCACACTGAACCGCTCCAACAAGTGTGTATTCCTTTAATGCATAATCCCGGACTAAGTTCAAACTGGTGCAAAATGGATGCGAACTAAGCCGGTGACCTCGGCCCATGAAATGATACCCAATAGAAATTTAGTGACATTTTAGCTCACACATCAAAAATTGTTCGACACGACTACTATCACTAGAGACGAAAGACAAGCTTGCACTTGCCTAACGGATCATTCTCCGAGCAGCTGCAATCGGTGTTAGCCGTCAGGGAGAAAAGCCCAAAACTTCTGCCAGAAAGAAAGAATTTTCCAATATCGAAACGTTCTTATATGGGAAGAAATTATGGAGGAACAAACTGCCAAATGGTGGCAGCAGCGAGTTAGTATTCGCAAAAATTAATGAAAGGTGTCACTGTGAGTTTTGTGTAAATCAACTGTTCCGGAAAAAAGTGTAATGTTCTCTAAAGTGCAGCATCGAGGTAAGTTAGTGGACGTCCACTGTGGCCCACCTAACCGCACACGTCCTGACCTCCGTCTTTCGGCTGCCGGGTAATGGCTTTGCTCTACAAATATGTCCACTATACACACACATACACAAATGGAGGTATTGCGATGCTCCACGAAACGTGTGCGACCGCTTACTTTGCTTCACTGCATCTTGGCTGCATGAATTGTTTATGACCATCATTTCAAATGTACAGTAAGTTGAGCGTCATAAGAGCATATTAAAACGCCTTTAACCTTTAATTGCAACTAAGAACACTGATTAACTCAACGTAAAGTTTTATAAACTAAAGGTTTATGTTTTTCATTTCTAGGTTCAAATATATTCGATTTCATCGCAATTGTGAACTGCAATATTTCACACAGCCGAAACTCTTACTTTCTCTTTATTATCACAAAATTACGTACACCACAACAGTTGTAGTCTCTGCTATCCGCTCACTAATGAAATTATAATTATCTAATGTACTCTACATACCTTCTGGCCAGGATGTTGTAGCTCAATCCGCAATCAGTGCAGTCAAGAGCCACTGAACCGCGATGGTTGCCGCAGTTTTAACCAGTATTTGTCACGTAGAAGTGGCTGCTGTGACCCGCAATCGCAGCCATATGTGGAATTTATGCGGTCCTAAGCGTGAAAAAGAGAAAAGCAGACGCAAGGCGATTGGGTGGCAATGCCAATGCGTGCATATGTGGCCGCGTGAGCAACAAGGCTTAGTCATTCCGCTTGATTGCTTTTCCGTTGCAATAAAGTTGAGAAAACGCCAAAAATGTCCACGGAGTAAGCGTCCGAGAGTAGTGGAACGCAGGTGTTTGAAAAATGAAATATTATATCATCGCAGAAACTCCCGAGAGCGTCAAATGCAACAGAAGAGCAGATGAAGGGTTAAAAATGAATCAGAGGTCAAAGTATGGGGAACGGAGATGAGCGAATAACATTTTGGCTTTTTGAATTATTAAAAGGAAGAGCACTTAATCTGTGATGCATTGCTTTTAGCGCACTTTCTATTCTGTGGAATATTCTGTCATGGAAGTTTTTTCCAAAGTCATTCTAGAGGCTGTCAACGTTTAATTATGGAAAACGCATTGTGAAATTGCAAACATTGGAATTGCATACTTGACAAGGGGAGGATGGTTTCCTTTAAAAAAAATCAAATAATCGGCTCTCTTCAGTAAAACCAAGAAAGAGTATTGCAAATAACTCTGGGTTGCATCAATAAACTATTACTAAAATTAAGATATCCAACTGGATAACGAATATTGCGAGCTCGAGATTATAACATACAATCACGATGATAAAGTCGGGATTCAGAACTAAAATGTTTATCTTTTCCAAATAAATTAACAATAGCCTGAACAGCCGACAATTGAACGCTAACAAACGCTACGTGATTACGTTCAAGAGAACACATAAGCCTTGTGCCTATGATTGGTATTTAAATTATCTAGGAAAAATATTTCATTATCGAAAGTCGCAGTTAACCTATTCTTTATTTTATTTTGGATAAAATATTGCTTTCTATTGAACTAAACATTTGCTCTCACGACAGTATTGCCAGCAGCGCCATCAGAACTAGGAAGGACCTCTCCGAGCCATTTGATTGCAAAGGAGGTTTCAAACTGGGCGACTCGCTGTCCTGTGACTTCTTAAACCTGATGCTGGAAAAGACCGTGCGAGCTGCAGAACTTAATCACCCAGGCACAATTTTTTATAAGAGCATTCAAAAATAGGTGTATACCGATGAATAGGTCTAGTGGTCAAAGAAGACAAAACCTCCTATTATCGACCAAACCCACGGCGCACTCGCGTATTGGCACCCACAGTTGGCAGTTATGGTTTCGAGGTTTTAAGAGACTTCGTTTATTTAGGAATCAGCATTAATGTCAGATACCTATAGTAATGTCAGGCTTGAAATCCAACGAAAAACCTCTCTTGCCAATAGGTGTACTTTGGACTAAGTAGGCCTTTGTCGACGAAAAAACCTTATAATATTGTATATGTATTATGCTCATCCTATCGTATGGCGCAGAAGCGTGGACAATGACAACATCACATGAAGCGACGCTTGGAGTGTTTAAGAACAAATTCAGCGAAAGATTTTGCACGTTGGTGACGGCGAGTAACTAAGAAAATTGTCTTCACGTAAATATTTTATTAGAAGCTGGTTCTATTTGCCACATTGAAATAAAAAATGTAAGTTTATACTACGCAGTTCTAGTCAAGAATGTTTGAATATACTCCTTCTTACTCTTAGACCGCAAACAGCTTAGTGAGAGATAATTAAAGGCACCTCTATTTGAAATATATAAATTTAGTGCGACAACTTTTTTAACACAGTAATTAACTTCTTCCAGCTAACAGTAACCACGGGCGGACTTGTCACTACAACAGCAATTAACGAAACATGTTTTCGCATTATAAAAACAACAACTGCGTGGTAGAGCCAACAGTGAAATTCCTGTCACTAATGCGAAGCCATTCTAGGTTGGCAAAACGAAGTAAGTTTTAATTGGCACTTCATACCGCTGCAGCTTCGGAAGCTGCATTGAAATTCACAATTGACTTCTGTTTCCAGCGAATTCGGGTAACCGTCATTTTCAGCAAACATAGACACCCACACATTATCAATATTATTCATATAAAATACTTTGGTAAATATAATATTTAGATAAAACTAGCATTGCATTTTTTTCATACTCTTTATTAGCGCTGTGCGGGTGAACAAAAGTGGAATGAAGAAAGTTTGGCCCAATCACTTCCGCTATAGCACCTATGCGTCCGCCCTACCGGCAAGCATAAACAATTTGTACAAAGTTTTCCGACCACAATTGAGCAGAGAATCCGTTCGCTACGTGGTCGCGGGGAACTAAACAAAACTAAGTAAGCAGCACCAAACTGCAGAGAAGAGACGACAAGCCATAGAGGATAGCCTGAACCGCCCCATCTGAAATCGGCACCCCGTTTCCCCTTCTCAGCTCAGTTGGGCAACTAAAATGGCCGGCGTTTTGTGGCAGATAAATAGTCAACTTCTGCGAGGAAAAGTTTGTGGCCACTTGCTGCCGTCTGTCTCCGCCTTGGCCGTGGTTGTTTTAGCCGTTTATTGCTGCAGCTGCAACTGCTGCCGTTTTCTCATTCCTCAAACTTTCAGCTAAACACAACACTAAAGCTATATATTCTATATTAATTTTATACACTTCGTCAGCAACCGATCCCTTCTGCCGCTTTTGCTTCACCGCTTGCGAAAGTTTTCGAATTTACTTCTATTTTCTTTAATTTTTCTTTTACTTAACTAAATGTTTATATGTTTTATGGCATTCTTTGCACTTTTGTTATTGTCTTTGCTGCGGTCTTTGTTTCCACCCACTGCAGCTAATTAAATAACATATTTTTAGTATTAATTTGAAGCAACTTTGGCAAACGAATTTTTCGCCTTTGCCACTTTTTACTTTTTCCTCCTTGGTTTTTTATCTGTAGTCTAGTTGGTCTAGCAACAATGTCATCTATTAAGCCTTTAAAAAGGTACGCAGCATCACTTGGTGTGGACAATCAAAGTACTCTTTAAGAAGCCCAGCTCCTAAGTGCGCAGTGATGTTTGCCCTGTTTTCCAGCAATCAACACCTGCCAACCCACCGGCGTACTCATTCATTACCGTGATGAACCGCCGGAGTTGCTGTGCAGAACACTGATTACCAGCTGAGTCACGACTCACCGAGCTGAATTTCCGCGTTTCCGCCATGCAATTGCCAACCCCGCCATGGCCTACTAAGGTACGCGCAGCAGCTGCCCTATTATTTAACTTTGCATTGTTGCGGCCGATAGCGACTTGGGACCGGAGTGCGAGTCTCTTCGGCTGCATGAGCGCACCGCATTTATTTAGTTTGCACTTGAAAAAAGCGCAATAACCGACACTGGAAGCAGGAAAGTTTATTACTGAGTGCGGCAAAGTGACCGAGATGAAGGAGCGCAAATGAAAGTGCAAGTGCCCTCACCAGGAGTATTTGCGAAGTGTGTTCATTTTTTGAATTTTGCATATTATTAAATTCCGCTTGAAATGAAGTTGATACATTTGGGTTAAACGAATTAAACCAGCCGAATAAGCGCTAATTTAAATGAAAAATATTGAAGGTAACCGGCCAAATTAAATACATTTTGAAAGAAAGGTACGTTAAGTGTTGCACAATCAGAAGTAAAATGCAAACAAACAAAAATTCTGGGTACGTAAAAGTTTGCTTTTAAAAACAAATCAGCTATTCATTAAGTTTGCCTAGCAGGCTGTTCTGAAAGCTATGAATTTTGGAAGTTTGCGGCTACTTTAACAAGATATTATAGCTGCGACGCTCAATTCGTACTTCTCTCTTCCAACTCTACTGATAGACCTCCAGTATTGTCCAAAGGTATTTTACGTTGCAACTAATGTATCATAATGTTTATGCTAGTGTTAGTAGAATTTTGAACTAAAGCCTCTTTATTATCCGAGGTTTAGTAGTTATTACACTCGTCGTGCAGGATTCTACAGAGTCTGTAACCTAAGCTCAAAGCCGATATTTCACATTTCCATTTGAAATCTCTTAGTATAGCAGGGTATACTGACTGTAAACCAAGATATTTAATTCCACTTATTTTGGGGATTTATGTATGTACACGTAAAAGCCGAGCATATCTGTGGTCTTGGCGTAACTTGCTTATGGCCATTTTTCAAGGAGGGTGCGCACATTGCATTTCTGATGTTTTCTTGGTTCATTTGTCCCGATATACTCTGTCAGTACCGTCCGCAAAGGTAAATATTCCTCATTTACAATTTGTATGTTGCGGTGAGGAATACCAGGCGCTACTTCAAGCCCTTCAGCGTTACATTCCGCTTTGAAATTCATTAAAACACTAGAACTGCCCTGCAAAAATAAATGAAAAAGTTCTAATTATTGTATTATCTTATCTAGGCAATTAGTACAAACGAGGGTTGCCTTTTAACAGGGTCGCCTTTGCAATACTACGTGTGGTGAAAAGTTTTTGTATTTTTAAGCACAAACTCATTTAGTTGAAAAATTCATCTGGCCTAAAAGTCGGAATTAACTCGTGAACATTTTCGTGCAATGATTTGTACAACGTGGATTATCGAGGCGACAATGCCTTTAACTGATTTCGACTTCTGGCGTTGAAGTACCACACTTAACTACTGTAAAACGCTGAGTTCCAAGATGGGCGTCGATCCTTGCAGGATGATTTTCGTGAAGGTGATCCAAAAACGGTCGTTGCACCAGAAATAATCAATGCTGTGCGTCAATTGATAACGCAAGATCCTCATGGGACATATTGCGAAATAGAGGCGCCATCAGTGAGACCAGCATACATTAAATATTGGACGAATATTTTGTCGTCCAAAAGATTTACTCTGGTTGGATACCGCATAATTTAAGAATTTCGCAAAAAAGCACTCGTGTGGATTGGTGTACGAAAATTTCATTATTTACGTATTTCTTTCTTTATTTAAGCCAATGGTAAAAACCCTTCTTACAAAACAAAAACTTAAGATCTAAAATTATTAGTCAATTTCAAATTTAATCAAAATAAAATTATATTATTTGACAAATAATAAAACTCAATAAGTGACTTAAACAGAAACCATGGCATGACAAAATCGAGATCAAGACTTCTAGAAAATCGACTAACTCTTCAAGTCCTCTTGTAAGAAGTTCGAAAATAAGGTAATCCGATCTGATAACTTCAACATAAAATGGATTATAATGAAGAAATGCAGCCGCGGTGGTACAAAGCACGCCTATGACATCGTAGCAGGTGATGAGCCTTTGATATTGCATATGAGCCGGAAAAAAACAGCAATCGGCAGAATGGGTGTTCCAAGGAGAGCTTAATGCAACAAATTTGTTCATGTAAAGAGCACCTCAAAGCAAATGGTCGCATATTTCTTCGAAAAATCTAGGCATGTCGCCACTGCACTATTAGATAAACTTAAAATAGTTAATTCTGAGTGGTACACAACCATCTGTTTGCTAGAAGTTTTAAAACAATTCAATGCGAGCTCTCGCATATCGGCTCACCCAAAAGCGATTTTGAGCACTCAAACGATCGAATTAATGGGGCATCAACCTAGCAGGTACCAAATTTGGTATTTCGTAATTTCTTTTTCTTCGGATATCAAAAATAAAATGTCTGGGCATCGTTTTTTAGTGACTCAAGATGCTGTTGAAGCCTCAACAGTTTCTTTTGGGGGTATCCACTTCTGCGTGGCAAAAGTGCTTTAAAGTTGGAAATGTATTGACTTCCAAAGGGAATAAAATATTTTTTTCATTTTCATTATTATTTTACTATTTATAGGACAATTTCAAAATATTTCCAACTGTCAACATTCACTTTCGTATATAACCTAATAAATAATATTTTTATGAACTTTAATTAAGCAGGGCGATTTCTATAGGTACCTCCTTCTTTATTAATAAAAATATAATTTTATTCTTAAAAAAACTGCATATTTAAGTAGAAATCAATTGGACGAATTCTTTGAAAAAATTGCAACTTTACTGACGAATGCGGAGTCGAAATGGTATTCCACGCTATTAGCTAAAGGGCGAGTATCGTAGATAATATTTTTGCAATTTCATTTCTACAAATATTTCCTTTCATCCACAATTGAAGTAATTAATTGTATGAAAGGAGCAACAAAACTATTTAAATGGGTCAAAAGCCATTTTTTGCAGGAAATTCAGCATTTTGGTGGGCTTTATATAAATAGAAGCATTCATGCATTTTCAAGTTTTTGGCCAAGCTGCTGCTCCAAGTTGTGGTAGGTTTATGGATGTTGCGCAGAAAATAGCAGGTCAGCACTTTTGAGCTCCCTACGAATGCCAGTTGATTTTGATGAAAAGTTGCTCATATCAGAAATGCAGCCAGAAGTTTGTCATTGCCCTCCAAGGCGTTAGAAAAAATCCTTTTCGTTAGCGGGATTGAACTTAGAACCAACCGATAGTAATCACCCGCAGATCTACTCGGCTACGAAGACCACCATTTGTGAGCATTCCATTTATCATATTTGAATTCAAACACTCACACACGTTAATAAATAGGTACTCATCCAACGCAGAAGTAAGTACAAGGTGGCGCAAAAGTAACCTTGCGATGTTTTTTGGCTGTAATTAAAAAAAAAATGGAAAACTTTGATTCTTCTTGTGGATTATTTTTATTTGGTCTTTTAATTTTTTTGCATCAAGTCGAGAATATGATGTCATGTAAATGGCCGCCGCCACAGCTGATTGCCATTTGAGCCCTTTTTATGGTATTTTCCATCACTTTGGCCAAAACTTCCGGCGACAGGTCTTCACATTCTTGACGGATATTGTCTTTAAGAGCTGCAAGAGTCTGAGGCTTGTTGACATAAATCCGCGACTTCAAAAAGCCCCACAAAAAGAAGTCTGGAGTGGTCAAATCAGGCGATCTTGCTGATCAGTGCAAATCGCCAAAACGGGAGATTAGGCGCCCGGAAAATGCATCCTTCAGCATATCGGTTGTGGCACGTGCAGTGTGTGCCGTTGCACCGTCCTGTTGGAACCACATGTTTTCCAATCCCAATTCATCAAGTTGCGGCAAAAAGAACTCGTTGATCATTGCTCTGTAGCGCTCACCATTCACAGTAACCGTTTGGCCCGCGACGTCTTCGAAGAAAAAAGGTCCGATGACTCGTCCAGCGAAAACAGCACACCTACAGTGACTTTGAGCGGGTGTAATGGCTCTTCGTGGGTTATACGCGGATTTTCAGTGCCCCAGAAGCGTAAATTTTGCTTATTTACGTTCTCGCTAAGATGGAAATGGGCCTCATCACTCATGATTATTTTTGATGAAAAATCATCTTCCTCTTGGTGGTGATTAAGGATGGCTTGAGCGTATGTTAGACGCGATTGGCGGTCAGCAGCTAACAGCTGATGCACCGTATGGACTTTGTACGGAAACATCTTCAAATCTTGTACCAAAATTCGCTGTAAAGACCGTCGACTGATACCCATTTGCGTGGTACGTCGTCTGGTCGATGTCGACGGCGCTTCCATGACATCCTCGGCAACAGCAGCAATATTCTCTGCAGAACGGCTACTCCGGGGTCTGCCACGCCTGGCAGCATCTCGTGTTGTGCCAGTCTCTTCGAGGCGAGCGGCTAAACGTCGCAGTGTTGCACCAGTAGGCGTTGGACGGCGAGGAAATCTGCGACGAAATTCACGTTGTGCCAAAGTCACCGACCGATTAATGGTCAAATAAATAGTCAGCAATATTCCGCGTTCTGGAGCAGTGTAGCGTAACATTGTTTATTAACGTGTATTTTCGCATGTGTTTACTACACAAATGTCAAAACAAAACTGACATTAGGGGCCAATCGCAAATGTATAGCATTTTCTGATAGGAGGATTACTTTAGCGCCACCTGTTATGTGTTATATATGTATGAATGTGTGTGTATATACACATTTGTGCATAGGGAAGTAGTTGAAGGATAGAATTGCACAGCAGAAAAACACTTTGCCGATCTGCGTTTGAGCTTTAGTGGATTTTCCATAGGTTGGGTCAGTGTGTATGTAAATACAAATATTTTCGTATTTGTAGGTTGATTTTTTAATGAAAATATGTGGCATATAAAGCCAACCCAACTCAGCTTAAATTCAACTAACATCGGCCAAATAGACCGACTTGCACGTAGTGCTTTTGTGCGAGTGTGTGCGAGTCGTGAATACAAGAATGAATGTATGTCTGTGCTGGTATTTGTGGTGGTAGTTGCATTCATAAAATGCAACATTAATGTGGGAACACTTTTTATGTTAACAATTTCGACAACAACTCCAACCCGCTTTTCGACACACCGTCATGAGTCGACTAGTTGGCTGACTGAGCTGAATTGCGAAGGGCGCTGCTGCCACGTCAAACGTGACTAGCATGTGTTACCGCACATGCGGCTGTGAAAAGCGTCATATATGCAACAAAGTCTGCTCGCGCCAAGCTATGTGACTTGTGAATGTGTTAGTGTGGCCATATTTGTTTGTGGATACACCGGTGTGCTTTTACCAGGACCTCACGGACTTGTAAGCGAGTTGAGGTGTGAACATAGACGATTTTTCCCCTCAGAATTTTCCATTCCTGCACCAGACTGTGGCGACTGCTACCCTCGTGGCCGTCGTCGGTAAGCTTCTAAGCATTTGAGCGCATCTGTATGCGTGTGCTACGTCCAGCACACGGAATTCCTTGCGGGTTTTTGATTAAATGCTTAAAAATATTGGTCTTTATACATTGCAGTCAATCACGATATTCACTTCCTGCACTTGCTGCATTACTTTGGGTTCAACTCAACATCAGTTAAGTTAATGAATAACTAACTACCTGTCGAATAGGCTACAGCGAGCACAGTGCACAAGACAACCAAGCGCAGATGTTCGATAGCAAGGAATATAGATGGGATCACTCTTTCAAAGGCAGCTGGACAAACACAGCGAACAAATTTCTATCTAACCCAGATTTTCAGCGGACATAGTAGCTTTCTTGCGTACCTTCACCGTTTTAAACCAGCAGATAATTCGACCTATCCTGAATGCAACAGCGCAGATGAGAGTGTAGAACATGCGACTTTTTATTGCGCCAGAAGAGCATGCCGAGCGTCGTACCCACACCAGGTAATCAGTTAACGCAAATGCTGAACTCAAAAGCGACAGGGGAAGCAGTAAAAAAGTTTGCAGCAAGGATTGTAATAAGGCTCCGAAACCTAGAATGGGAGCGCAAAGTAGAAGCAAGGCGAATACGACCGCGCTAGAACATCCAGCAGATGCGTCATCCAAAGAAGCAGCTTTGAAGAAGATCTCTTGTGGGGGTGACTGTACTTACGAACAAATGTTCGTTCGAATACGGAGCCAAGTCGATATCGAGCAATTCTATTGCAACTTTACGATGCCCCATTGATTACAAAATAGTAATGGAGACTATTGATAACGTATACCCCCCATACGCAATTAGGAGAGAAACATGAACACAGATACCTGAAGTGTCTAAAAGGCACAAATACGGTTACACCTTGATGAAATGCTTTTAGCAGTCCCAGAGTGGAATCAACCTGGGGACGAATGTTATTCTGTTAGTGGGAGCATGGTATGTACCACAATGTGGAGATATTTTTTCTAATATCCTCTTCTGATGTTCTTCAGCGATTAGTCCTGGTTCTTGTACATTTCACATCCTTCACTAATATTATACCACCATTTACTGTTGCCATTCGCCTATACGCTGATGATACCCAGATTTATTTTTCACATCCGATTGGCTTTGCTGAGAACTTAGTTTGCACACTGAAGATCTAAAGAGAATGCCAGTCTGGGCCAAAACCAAAACAAATATAGTTTACTTAAACGCAACCAAAACACAAGTACTGCTCTCTTTTGACCTCGGCAATGTACCTATATCCGATTATTCTGGATAAGGCCGAGATCACTCTGTAATCTCTAATCTTGTAAGATGGTTGCTATTGAAAAAATTAACATCTGTAGTTGAAAATTGCTTATTGTTTTATTTTTTTTTATTTTTTTTTTTTTTAATATTCTCTATAGGCTTTTGCATTTGTTTGAACCAATTTTCAATTAGGTAAGATCCAACGCGAACACATCTTTTTTACACCAGGTGGTCATACAAAATTTTACTGATGCTCGTCATCTTAATCTTACGGAATGTGACATGACGATTTTACTCAATCATTTCGCGTACATCACCGATATTTTCTGAGGCGATAAAAATTGTATTCAAAAAATTTTTAATTTTGCAATTTATTTCTATACAGCTATTTTGTTACATACGGAACGTGTTGATCTTCGTCCAATTAGCCATTTCATTTCTATTATCTTTAGATGGATTTCATGCCGTTTAAGTTTCATGTGGTCCTTCCTTCTAAGGTTAGCATCGAGCATTCTGAAAAGGTATTTTGGCGTGTTTGTATGTGGTATTGCGGCGCCTAACAGTATTATTGAATAATGATTCACTTTTTTTGTTGGTGAAGTCTCATGAACTGACTTGGTATTGTTCCATTTTATGCGCCAAGTCTGAAATTTGGCTGCAGCTTCTTCAGTATTTTTTCCAGTTGCTAGGATGGCAGTGTCGGCGGCAAAAGTGGGGACTAAGTTATTCGGGATATCGGCAAGTCTATAGAGCGGACGAAAAATACTTCCTTGCGGCACACCTGCATTTATTTCTTGAAGGATAGAGTAATAAATTCCTTGTTCAACGCGAAAGTAGCATTCGGTCAGCTACAACTTTCCTTTCCAGTTTATTTCCTTCTTGGTATCTGGCGAGTTGGTAGTTGTTATAAAAACAAATTTTTGTGGCGAGGTTGTTTCGCTTATTCATTCCTACATTGTCCTTCATTCGCTTTTCGAAATTAAAAAGGGCAATGCAAAGATGTGTTTGTTTGGAATAAACAAGGTTGAATATTTTGGTATAGTCACACGACTCTTTTTTCATTGTTCACTCCTCTCGGGAGCGTAGGCCTCGACAGGATTTGTCATGCGTTGGTTTCGTTGATCTATGTATTTGATTTCTGACAGGGTAGGTGATTAGCCTGCCGCTATCAGTTCTAAGCAGTAGGAATACCCACCTGCCGTTGCTTAGGAACAACGCCTTCTTACTGCTTGGGGTGCCACCTGTGTGTCACATTTTTCTGGCAGAAGGATCGCACAGATGGTTGAGGACTTCGCTAAAGTGGTGTGTCTGCGCTATTACCGCGGCTGCCCGCTTCCTCGTGCTGGCTCCACTTGATGCAATGTGTAACTGTGTGCTTTTCTTTGTTTTTGCTTGTTGCTTGCACAATGCAAATAATGCGCTGACTATTGTGCGGGAGTAAAGATGGAAGGGATAAGTTTTGGGGTTTGAGGAATGAGTTTATTTTTTTTTTAGTAGGTAGGAAAGTAGGAAAATTTGGAAAAGTGCGAGAACCGTGCTTTAAGTGGGATTTGAACCCACAACCTCTGGGATGGCGGGCTCGTGCACTTACGCTAGACTATCGAAGCCGCTACTACAGCTAAATATAGTACGATATCCTGTGTGTACGCATGTCAGGCTTGCCGTTTGTCGTCAGCCACTCTCCATGGTACCACTCGCCATGGCAGTTAACATTTTGTTATTTGACACTTTGCATGTGAGTAATTTCTGAGAATTTCGTGAACTTACAGCAGCTTTTGGCTAATGGTGTCCACGTGTCAGCAATGCAACCTGAGAAACTCTCCCCAAGGCCCAAATCGTGGTCATGCGAGAAAATAATATTTATGGTGTGTCATTTTGCGATTTTTTATAAATTTTTAAATTCGACATCAGAACTTAATCGCGTATGATACCATTTAGTGTATAAATGCCCCATGCCACATTATTAAACCGAAAGGCGAATTACATCTGTTGGTTACACAGCAATGATACTATTGCCATAATGGCCTCTACACGTTAGCCGTAGTTAATTAGCGCGTACGCATTTTGACCGCAATAGGCAATGGGTCAGATGCGCAACAACATAAGCTTCGTGATAGCCAGCGAGCCAGTTCACCGACCAAAGCCTCGTTTTGAAAAGATTTACGAAAAGCGGATGGCGCCTTGTATTTTCAGATTGCCGGCACCGTCAAATTGTCAAAATTTTTGTGTGAATCAGGCCACCTTTGCAGAATTGTTGCAGAAAATTTACATAATCGATTAAATTACAAAAAAACACAAGCACATCACAGCGGATGCACGCGTAACTTTATAAACATATACTTAACCTTGCCAAAATTCTGTGGCAATATTAACAATGCATACGGCGAGACCAAATTCGCAGAAAAATGTTCCGTTATTTTGCTTTTGTGCGTATGCAATGTCTACTCATAAATTCTACTCAGTTTCGGGGCAAATTTCGCTTGCTAACAATGGAGTGGGGAGGTCAGGAAAATCGCAGTGCAGTGATTGCATTATTTAAGTGTAGTAAAAGCGCAAGTGAGATTTACGAATTGCTAAAAAAACTGAATATTTCGAGAATGTTGATTCACCATACAGTCAATCATTTTTCCCAAACATCTGAAGTGACAGCTCGAAGGCAGGGTGGGCCATGAAATGCCGCACACCTCTTAACGAGGTAGCTGAGTCATTTCACCTAAAGATAACATGGGTTCCTGGCATTGAGGGTAACTGCAGAGCGAGGCTCGGCACCAAATTGGCCGATGACTCAATGTCATAGGCTTTCCTTACAAACATGTAAGCTACTACAGCGAACGAAAAATGGCGTAATGAAACCACCTGCAAAATCGCCCGACAATTGTGCCCGACTCGCAATACTAAACGCACAGAATCTCTGCCTAGCCAAATTAAACACAGTCTTAGCACAGTGATTTCAATCATAACGGGACACTGCCTAATAGGTAGGCATGCCCACAGGATTGGTGTGCACATGGCATCTGTAGAAGTTGAAGATGTCTAGATGAGATTGTCCGTATAAGCTTTCTGAGTATTGCTAAATTGGTGGTAGTATTTAAAAGTTTTAACGGTACAAGTATTCGGCAAGCGGCAGCTACTGGGAAAAGCTTATTGTGTGTCCAGAGCTGGTGAATGCCAACGCCGTCGAGCTTCTTTTGAAACAGGAATGTAGGAATGTAGTTAGTATTATAAGAATATTCGTGACTTGAAGGTCAAAACTCCAAACTTACGCGGGCAAAGCATAGGGAAAGTTTGTTAATAGGTTCCAAGTATGTTTTTAGTGAATTCAATGTATTCTGCATAAATTTCTTCCATGAAAGAACCTATTTTACTAAGAAAAAATAATAGCGGCCGCCGTATGGGTTGGTGCGTGATTACCATTCGGAATTCACAGAGGGAACGTAGATTCGAATCTCGGTGAAACACCAAAATTAAGAAAAACGTTTTTCTAATAGCGGTCGCCCCTCGGCAGGCAATGTCCGTTCGGCAGATTAATTAAGTGAAAATATTTTGCTTTAATATCAGACTTGGCAAATTGTACCATATATTTATTTATATACGAATATGTTATTTACACTCAAATATTAATTCTAATTTATTTTTTAAATCGTTCGCAATTGGTTTCCATTGGTTTAATTTAAAGAAATAAATTATTTCCACTTTCTTCACTCCCCAACCTTTTATAAGGGAGTGTCAAAAATCGAATGTCACAAGTGAGCAAACCTTTATTAGTTGAATCATTTTCCAGTACGTTTTTAGTTATGTACCAGTCGAAAATTGTCTATTGTACATTTTGAAATCAAAGTGAGACTTGACCTGTACAGGGTTTGAAATATTTCATTACATCCCAAAAGAAAATATTATACAAAGATACAAACATTCGAGTTTTGCACCACAGAAAAATTGTTAAGAGTAAAGGAAATTATACAACAGCCTCTGTAGACAAGTTGTTTCGTGCAGAACTATCATCGATTGTTCCCGTTGCTCTGGTGCATACTGAACGATCCTCTACTCACCACCTTAAATGATGCTGGAGTCTGCGCACAAGCAAATGCGGGCAATGTAGCCTGCTTGGTACCAGGCCCTCCGCTTAGGAACATCTGTAGAAAAGTGCAGAAAACTCTGGATATGATTGACACTTGGGGCTGTGCTAATGGGCTATCGGCAAACCCTACCAACCTTGGTATTGTCCTCTTTACCAGAAGGAGGAAGCTGGATGGACTCGTTCTGCCTAAGCTAAAAGGAGTCACAATCCAGCTATCCAAAGAAATCAAATATCTTGGAGTAATCCTCTATAGTAAACTCCTTTGGAAGTCACACGTTGAAACAAAGCCATCCAAAGCACTGACAGCCTTCTGGTAGTGCAAGGGTGTCTTTGGGATAACGTGGGGTCTTTCTACTAGCGAGATCCTATGAGTCTATACAGCTATGATACATCCGATTTTCCCCTATACATCAGTGGTATGGATAAGTAGACTCTCTCTCGCGGGAGTTAGGAGGAGCATCGAGACCAGAGCGCACTATGGCCAATTTTCCCACCGGAGTTTTATCCGACTACTTCAGGCCCGGCCTGATCCTCTGGTTAGTCTACCACCACTTGAAGTTTTCATGCAAGGAGGGGACTTGAAGGCCAACTGCAGGCTGAACACAATGGGAACTGGTATGGCCTCTGTCCGGCATTAGACAATAGAGAAGACATGGACTTCGATCCAACGATTCTCTCCATATCCCTTGACTCCATGCCATCAGGAGTGATACTTGAAAATAGATACAGTGTGGTGCTGCTAGAGGCTCAGTTGTGGTCAAACTCTGAAATGAACCCGGCAAACACTGTTTTTGCATTTTACGGATGGCTCCTGGACCGAGCACGGTTCCGACTCTGGTATCTACGTGGAATCCAGCGGGACGGAACTACACTTTGAACTTGAAATGTACGCATCTGTGCTTTAAGCGGAGGTGTATGATGTTCAAGAAGCAATGAACTTTGTTGTGGAAAATAGGTTGGAAGGCAGATCTGTATGGGAATGCAGCGACAACAAAGCTGAGCTCATGGCCATAGAAAGCCCTCCAACCTCATCAAGCGTAGTTGAATCCTGTAAATCCACGCTGTCGGTAGACATAATATCCTGATGCTTACATGGGTCCCGGGACACGTAGGTATCGCGGGTAACGAGACCTCTGACTCCTTAGCTAAGATCGGCTTTGAAGCCAACTTCTTTGGCCCAGAGCCCGTTTTGCCACTCCCTTTTGCGGCTATCAAAGCCACGGTTAGCAAATGGGTTACTATAACGCACAAGCGAGCTTGGCAGGCTGAGAGAGGCAGCAGGTAGACTAAACTGATGTTACCTCTGTCATGTCCGATGGACTGTCGCAGATCCTCCAGTCATTAAGCAGAAAGGACTGTATGCAGCTGGTTGGATTGATGACGGGCCACTTTCCATGGCGGAAGCACATGGAAAATGTAGGCATATCAGACAGTGCACTCTGTTCATCATGTGGAGAGGAGGATGAGAAGGCGGACTACTTTAAGTGCGTCTGCCCATCCTTCGCTCGAATCAAATTTGAGGTATTTGGCACTGATGCATTAAAAAGCTACCATCATGGCTTCTTGGCACACAAAGGACGACTCAGATTTTTTCGGAAAATGTTGAGTTGCTCTCAAGAAGTGGCTCATGAGCAATGAGGCACATTTCCGCCGAAACGGATACGTTAACAAACTGCCGCATTTGAGTTGCTGAAAATCCACATGTCTCCACAAAGGGTCATTGTTTGCGATTTGACACCATTCACTCTCTGGGACTATGTGAAAAGTATGGTCCGTATCAACGCATCTGAGATGATTCCAGATGTGAGGAAAGATCATATGAGACATATATGATATGCGGCCTGAATTATGGCAAGAAAGCATGGATCATTTTGATACGCGCATCCTGTGTTGCCAGGGAAGTCGCGGTGGACATTTAATGGATATTGAGTGTGTGAAATAACAAAAACTATAAGCTCGGCAAATATTGTTGTGTTTTACTCATACGGGAAATGAAGGGGTTCTATTGAATCACCCTGTATCTGTGCATAAATAGAAAGAAGAAAAAGAAAATTATAACTGCATAGCGCCCATAATAGGATTTACTTTGCGTATGAGAAATTCTGTTTCGTGTGCTTAAGTACAGAACCAATATTAGTTGATTTATTGACTGAATCAACAAATAAATGCATACCTTGAGAAGAAACACTCGACATCCATTCCACTATGCAAATAAATCCATTGATTTCCAGGAAGATTGTAAATTTACAGATTAAAGCAAAATAAGCGATAAGGCAGATTGCTTGCTACTCCCAAGCGTTTACTTTCAGTCGTTGCCAGAAACCTAGATTTCCCCACGTGCGCATTAAATACTCGACCGCCTCCAAAGTCCAAAGCACACCACCCAATTCGTTGCTCAGCATTTAAACGAGCTGAACACACACCTGTACCTATACATATACAAGCAGGGGATGCATCTGTGTGAGTGTGCGTAGGTCTGAGTTTCCTGACGCACATAATTTGTGCGCCCATTTATTTTCAACTTGGCAGCACTGATTGCACTATTTCACCCGCCACCGAGCCGAAAGCATTCGCGCGCGACTTGGCCGCTGCTGCACGCGACGCTTTGTTTTGCCGCGCGCATTCCGGTGCAGATTCCATTATTACTTTAGTTATGCATAACCATGGTTAGGAGGTAATCGAGGGCACGTACATGGCAGCATTCACATCAGCACGGAACTCGCACACACACACACATGCACACTCAGGAAATCTACTGCCTCATCAGCGGTGGAGCAGTCGACGCGCGCGCAACTAGCAAAAGGTGCCCTGATATGCGCCAGGAAACGAAGCGCGCGCGAAAAGGAACCGTTAACGTAATCGACGTTGCAAACTTTGCTGTAAATTTGCGTGAAAATTCGTCGTGACTTGTAATTATTTTCGGCTTGTCTAGGTGTCGGACGTGTACTCTATGCACGCGCACATAGTTTTGTAAAGAGGCGCCAAAGCGAATGCAAAATTCGTTTAAACTCTTTGAATGTCTTTAAAATCTAAATCTGATCTCAGTTTCATGGGTAGCAGGGGGAAGAACAAGAGCAAGCCCTCATCCAAAGTGCTGTGTAGTTTATGTAAAGATATGCGATATTTGCACCGAGTCTTAATTGCAGCGAGACATTATATTTTTGGTACGCAAATCCCCATGCTTTTGTATTTCACGAAAACTATTTTGCCTTTATTTTGAATAAAATTTGGCAAGCAAGCGAAAACCGGCGCCCTATGCTCCAATAGGAGTTAAGAGAAATAAATAAATAATAGAATAATAAACGAAAGCCACGAATCTGTAAATGAACATTTTACATAAAAATTCAAATGGCTCTTGTGCCATCATTTAGCAGCGCGCCTCAACTACTCGAGGATCAGCCATTGAAGTTTACTCCGCTCAATCTCTTCAATTTAATTAAAATTTTTGCCAACTCACCAGTATCTAAAACCAGATGCGTAGCTGAATTTCAGTTTAGTTCAATTAAGTTTATTCGCCTATTAATCTTACAGCTTAGATGCACAAAGTAAAAAATGTGAGTAAACTAAAATGAAGCTTAAACTATTCCTCGCACATACATATTTCCATATTAGCGAGTCAAATGACCAATCCAACGATACACCACTTCAATTGCGGTCTTAAATACAGATCTTCGCAATAAATAATCAATATTCAACTTTTATTTTAAGCCAAAGATGCCAGAGCTGGAATTCAGACAGCTGTAGACGAAAAAATTGCGTGCAATGTGGAACCACCTTTACACTTCATGTGGGAACGCACCAAGTAATTCAGGCAAAGACCATAAGCTGGGAAGACGGTTGCTGCTATACTCTCAGAAATTTATTATTAATTCGCGAGCCTGGGAGGAAATGTAACGTAATAAATGGTCACGATGTTATGCCTATTCAGGTACAGAGATCTACTAATCGTGTGTGACCATCGGATGATATACTTTTTCATTCATTATAGATACGGACGCAATATCCAATTTTTTTCTCTCTTTATGAAGGTAACTTCCATTTTAGTTTAGTTTAGCGAACGAGCGAGGATTTTGCTCCTACTCACCCATTTATGTAACATTTATGGCCTTCCTCAATCCAAAGAAACCTTGCGAATGTATATTAAAAACTTATTTTGTGCGACGACATCAAAATTTTTTTATTTTCTTTTCTTTTCGTGTCGCGCCTGCAGGAGCTGTTAAAGCCAGAACCTCACATGGGCACACTCGTCTCGTAAGTAGAAAAATATTTTTTGTTCATTGATGTCGCACTGATGGGCCTAATGAGGAGATCCGATTAAAACTATGGGTGTCACCTCGTGTGACTGCCGGCTTTAATGTTTGAGACATTTTTTTTTGTTTTTGAGATTTAAACAATAGTTCCAAATATTTTCATAATCGCAGCAGAGCAATTCAGATTAGGGGCAAGTGGCCTTTGTAAATTATGATGTAATTTGCAAATACCAGACACACATTTTGAAAAATGTTTATGGTTTCCATTATTCCGCCTGATTGGCTATTTTTGCAGTCAAGCCCACAAATGGATCTTTAATTTATGAAAATGTGGCTATTGAACTAGACATAATTTTTTTCATTTATTTCGAAAATATAACTTTGTGAAAAATGCGTTTCAAATTTGCAAATTAAAGTCACGTTCAGCAGATCTGACCTTCAACTGCTGTAACTGCCCAATGGCTACGAATATTGGAAAATCAACTCGTCAATAATCTACCAATTTAGAAATCAATTTATGTAAAAATAAGGAGCATTTCGAATATATCACACATAGAAACCTAAGGAATAGACTCAGAGGTCCAAGTGACTGAATTCAAGTCGTGGCATATAAGTTTACATACGAAATCACTGTAGTATGCCACAATATTATTTTGACAATTTTTTTTCTTTTATGAAATTCAAAGCTCATCTAACTGCCATTACTAAGGGATCGGAGAGCAAGTTTATAAGGTCCATAAAAAGATCATAAAACTGTTTTTAAATATTTGAGGTCTCGTTTAAATTAAGTAAATTAAATTCGCATTTTCCTTCCGTGGCCACACCAAAAATAATCAGAGCGCCATCACTAATTAACTAAAAATTACAAATTACAAGGAAATACACCATCACGCGAACTGGTTTTTATTTACCTGACTTTCATTGGACACGTGCGCGAATTGTTTGTTCCACATTTTTCTTGCCACCTTTTCATCTAAATGCGTTCGCAAATGAGTTGCACCAACTTTCACCCAATTCCATGCACATTTGAATACAAGTCACGAGTG
This sequence comes from Anastrepha ludens, assembly GCF_028408465.1. Classification (NCBI taxonomy): domain Eukaryota; kingdom Metazoa; phylum Arthropoda; class Insecta; order Diptera; family Tephritidae; genus Anastrepha; species Anastrepha ludens. The sequence continues at coordinate 1,060,023 of NC_071499.1, read as the reverse complement.
CAAGTTCGGCGTGAGTGGCAGCGCTGCCTGAAATGGAAAATAAAAGCGGAATTAAAATCTAGTTAACAGTTTTCTAGAAACGGCATTACGCTACAATTAAATATCAGGATTTGGTTAGTAAAAGATTTTACAAAAACACCAAAACAGCATTTCACCTCGGGATAAGTGGCGGTAAACTAATTACACCCTTTTCTTCTCCCCTGCATGACGCCTTAAAACGGGTTCGTTGTTTGTTTGGCATATTTCCGTCAGCCGCCCAAAACCATAAAAAGCAACGGAAGGATGTGTTCTCTTCATCTCTCACTCTACTCACGTCCCATCAGCACAGCCGTCCACTCCATCCGCCTTAGCGCCAAACAAAGAGCAGCCGCTCAAAGGAAATGTCCGAAACCAGCCTTTCAAAAGCTGCGCAGAGAAGTGTGGCTTAGAGGTGATGCCGCGACAAGAATAACACCAATGAAGAGCACCAACTGGTCTGCGAGCGACTGAACGTGCAGGGCCAGCGTTGTCACAAATTACTTTGATTTGGGTCACTTGCCAAGCGGCTTTGTGTTGGGTCACGCAGCCAATGCACAGGTTTTTATGTATTCGTACACGACTACGCCAGATTTATAAATATAAATACAACTACTGCTGACATTTAACACTACCAGCTATCGATTGCTGAGCCACCAGTAATTATTGCAGAGCCAAGCAATGGAAAGGAAATGCATTATTACTGCCCTTTAAAGGAGGCCTTCCCTGTAGGAATTGTTTTTCCCTAAAAAAAAAATTCACTAAAGCCTGATAGTTTGAAATTGAATTTTGAAAAGGTCGAGCCAAGGAGCACCAGCAGATTTGGTGGCTCCTAAAACACTCAGGCTAAAAAGCCCATTGTATTTAAAGCTCTGGAAAGGGGGTATATAGTCAAGGAGGGAAGGAGAAAAGTATCAGAGAAAGAGATAGGAAAGAATAGAGACAGACATAGAGTAGTTAGTCCTGTGAGAATTTTCCAGATTCTTTGGCAAATCTGTAAATATCCTCCAGTTTTAGAGAACGAATATTACTCATTCTCATGACATCGGAAACTCGTAGCCATGCTCTACCAAAGGCAGGGCACTCGCAGAGAAAGTGAGTGCTATCCGCCTCCTCCAAGCATGACCGGGTCCTCGATGGTTCCAATGGTGGTCATATGCTGCCCCATGGGTTGTGTTCTGTAATGATGCCGACCATCAACCGAATGTCTTTCCTTCTAAGTTTTATTAGAAAGTTTGGCAGTTTTCTTTTCGGATTTGTCACAAAACACTTTGCAGTTCTGCAACGTTCTAGACCGGACCATTGCACTTTGCGTGAATTGCATACATAATCGCTGATCCAGTTCATGATTCCTGCGAAACTGATTCCTATTATTGACTCTGGCCTCTGTGGGGGCACTGCTGATCCACGGTTCGCCAATTCATCGGCAATTTCGTTTCCTTGAACACCGGAGTGTCCCGGAACCCTGTTTTGTCTAGCGACAGAATTAAGCTTCTTCTTTCATTCTTGAACAATATTTGAGGACTGATAGTTTACTTGGCGAAATATTTGTGATAAAATTGAATGCCATTTCAATATCTGTTTTAACATAACTCAAAATAAAGTTGAATGCCTCAATTTTTCTAAGTCAGTGGATCTCTCAAACAATAACCGCTCTCCAATACGGCCACAAGAATCTTCTCAAACTTCAGACCTTCAACCCTCAAATATAGAAATTAAGAAAATGCACTTGGTACAGAGAACATCATAAGCCCGAAGAGCTTACAAAAATTTTGCCATACTGCCGTTCTCTGAGGTAAACAGCAAAGTTCGCAACACTTCGTCAACAACTCTTTGGCATAAAACTTCGTATTGTCACATATAAAAATTTTGCATCTCCCCACTCTTGTTATACAAGAAAGTAATATGAACGAATGACCTCGATGCCTCACAATTCTAAAAAACAATAATAAAAGTACGTAGCAAATAAATAAAAAGAAATCTCTACAGTAGAAAGGAACCAAGAGGATTGCCTTGGAGAGGACGGGAGGAGGAGAAGTGCTTTGATGTTGTAAAGTTTTGCGTTATAGCGATTTATCTTGCTACTCCTTCGGTGTTGTTGAGGAAATCTGATAATCTCGACAAACCCAAGCAACAAAGTCAATAACAACAACAGCAGCGATAAGAATAGTTAACTGAAAAAATGCGTAAAAAAATATAGAAAAACTTGAAAGGTCATAACATGTGAGTAAAAGGGTCCCAGTAGCTCCCTGCAGCCAAGTTAGAGAATAGAGAAAGGCCAAAGGAAAGGAAAATTCAAAAATGGGGGGAACCATATAAAAACACGCATACATATGAGCATATATATGCGTATGCAAGTATCTGAGAGAAACGCCGAGATGACTAGCGCACGGTCAGCTACTGAAAATAAATACAAAAGAAAGATAACAAGAAAAAGAAATTATAAAATAAAATTCTAGAAAATCCTCCACCAAATCCTCTGTGACTCCAATTGAGAGTTGTAAATAATATTTCAACATTGAGAGCATTGACGACACATTACGAATATGAAATGTAAGCAGCAGTACAACAACAAGCAGCAAGGTGGGAAAGGTCAAAAGAAAAACAACTGGAAATGAAGAATCAATGGCAGGAAATAGAAAAGAGAAAAGTAGAGTATTTCAGCAAAGTGCCACCTGGTGGCCCTAAGTCGGTGATTTCTTGCTGATGTTTTCGATTTTGCGGAGACCAAAAAAGTTGATTTAATAAGGGCGTCAGGACTAAGTGGAAGTGTCCTTGAATAAACTAAAATAATTTCATGCAGTATCTGTCAAATAGATATATTTGGTGAAATAAAGTAAAACAGCTTTCCTCTTAATTAAAATAGAATTTTATATGAACACACAGTCTGTCTTAATCCTCCTGAAAAAAAAAGCTGGCAACTTTCAGTGTAAGAGGGGCCGAGAAAAACATGACAAGAGTTAAGTAAAGCAGCCGTACAATTCCCAGACAATTAACATCTACATATGTGCAGAAGAAGGGACGTCGAAAGAACCAACAATTTCAATAGGCAGGGATTGAGAACAAGGTCTTTTTGTTGGTTTTCCGGCTGTGGAAGTAGATGCTATTTCTCCACTATGAGTTTAGCTAATATTTATGGACAAATTAGCGGTTTGACGCGACCTTTCGTTTATCCACCGCAGGCCTCCTGAGATATTCTTTCGTCATCCGGAGAGATTTCTTTTGACTTCTAATTCGTATCCTCATCATTACTAATAAAATATTCATCTAACTCGACTGATTGCATTAGCTCTTCTTCGCTCAATTGGCTTACATAAGTCCCATTTTCTGCTATTTCTATACTTCTTGCTTCAAAATTTAGAGCAACTTGCGCGGAAATTAACACACAATATGGCTCGATCAAAGCACTGGCCTCAACGCGCATCAATTCAAGATGTGTTAAAGAATGCAGGGGATCGCTCTCCATTATCCAACAACACAACACCAAGAGCGGATGAGTGTGCAAGGAAAGGCTCTGAGCTTGACTTTCAGCAAGTGGGAGAGGACACAAGCATACCTCTAAACGAACTGTGTACTGCGACTGACTTGAGCGTAATCGCGGAAACCAATAGAAGGTGGTCGCTGACTACTAACTGCACAGCCTCCAGGTCTTTAAGGAGTCTTAAAGGGACAAAATATCTACTTGGATCATAACGGCTCACTGCGCTATTGGCACCCTAGACAATGGAATGGGTGTAATCAAATGGGTGATCAAATAGTTAAAAGTTATTGCGGTCACATATATGAAGTTCTTTGATTTTTTTACTGTCCCGCATATATTTTTACTCCATGCTTATGAATACTAGGGTAATTTAATTTTTTTTTTGAAAAAGTTGCAGGCCGGTGTTATCTGTCTAATATTCACTTGTCGTTTTGATAATCAGAAATGTGTTGAAGTTTTAAATTATCAACCACGCAATTTTCTTATACAGCCGTGCGTGTGTATGTTTCCACACCACTCACCATTGTCACAAATCAACCTGCACAAGTCAGCACGAACGACCCTCGTCAGCCACGGTGTGCAGGTGGCGAAAATATCTCTCGTAATATTCACTTAAGTTTCGCTACGTTTCATTTCATTCCGAGCACGTTACAATTCAATATTTGATATTCAACACATTGTGTTTTCTAAAATATTTACGCATCAACACATATACACCGGCTGCTTAGGTTTGGCTCTGAACTTACAGCACACACACACATATAACCTTCCGCACACATGAATACCTACGCCTCCAACACGACCCGCCCTCTTAGGAAGCAGAGCCAAAATCAGTGTGAAGCTACCTGCACCAGAAAAATGTAAGTAACGGTAAATATTTTTAGCTCGAATTATGTCACTGCAATCAGATTGAGATGGGTAAATGGAGTTGGGAGCTCAGATAACCACTCAGCAGTCAGGGATAATTTCGGGCACCACCACAGCCACCTCGCACCAGCAAATGCTAAAACACGGTCTCGCCTCCTTCTACCTATTTTCGTAATTTAAGTTGTATCAGCGTAGCCGTTGTTATTGGCATTGGTTACCGTAGCTAATTTTATCAAATGTAAATCACGTAGCGAGGAGATATTTGAAATTCTACAGCCACCAGTGTGAAATCAGTGAAAACAAGAGAAACCCCAAATGAAAGGAGGCCAAAAGAGAGCTTTTTATGTAACTGATTTATTCCCAGAAACTTTAAAGGGGCAAATGCATAAATCTATGGAGCTTTTATCAAATTCAAGCACAAAAACAGAAACTAAAGAAGTTTGCTGTGACGTCAAGAGATGCAAGTAATAGACGAGACAAAGTAGAGGCGAGAGTGATTGACAAGTTCATCAAAAAACACTAATTGAATATTATCGGAGTACTTCATTTGCCATCTGTCATTCACAACGTATTTATAAACATGCATACCTACATACAAGTATATACGAGTATGTGTGCTGGCGTGTATGGCATAAGGTATTATAAGCCCTGTATGAATTGGTTCCTACTGGACACAGGCTGTGACAGAGGCAAAAGTCAAAAAGTGCGGGGACTCAATCGATCTTCTGACGTATGGCAGTAGCCTCGCATGTTGATAACTAACTGAAAAGTCACCAGTGGATAGGTGTTTCGGTTTAGTTTTTTCCACTTAAATGTAGTGTAAAAACGAATTCGGGTTGAACGATAAAGTGAAATTTAGAAGTAAGAAAAGTGATCTGAAAGCATTAGACTCGATTTCCTGATGGATTGAAATATGTGTATATATATATATATGTCTATCCTAAGCTCCAATGTTGGAACAAAGGGCCCAACAAGATTTCTCCACTCGGCTCGGGTGTACACCAAAGCTTTCACTTCGCTCCAGCTCAGGTTCATGGAGGAGGTTTCCGATTGCAGAAGTCATTCATATTTGTTGGTATCCCTCGTCTATGGCTGCCCAAAAGTTCCAGTCAATGGCAGTTCTTCTTAGGTCATGGCCAATTCAGTCCAATTTGCTTTCTTGTATCTCCATAAGCACGGGCGTTTGTTGAGTTTTGCTACCAAAGTCTGCGTTCGGCCACGGCAACGATTCATGAATACTTGCAGTGCAGTACTCTTACGTTTCCTGTACTGAGTGCAGATGATTAATTGTTGTTTCGATGGAGTCGTAAGCTTACTGTTAGCGTTTCTTATAGGCAGGGGTGATGCGTTTCTGTTTTGGGGATAGTCCCCTTGTAGTGTTGTGCAGGTCCCTGCGGCAGTTGTTTCAGCTGCTTGCGCCAGGTTTTCTGCCCTTTCGCGTTTTCTCTTTTCTGACATGGCTTTTTACGTCGCGGTCAACTTGACTATATGACTTTACGTTTTCTACTTTGCCATTTCTGTTTTAGCTGCTGAGCTATTCTTTCTTCTCTTGCGCAGCTAGATATAGCAGGCATCGGGAATGGGATACATTATTTTAACTAAAACTAAAAACAAAACAAAAAGATAGGCGTTTCAACTTTGCTTGCTATCGCCTTCGAAATGGGTCGCTTCCGAATGCCAATGACTAATCCAACCATAAACAGCACTTTCTGGAATTGATCTCAATTCAGCAGCGAATGGCCATTTGTTTTTTCTATCGATGAAAACGGAAGCCTCGAAGAGGTAATTTGACGAAGGAAAAGGGATAATTTGAAGAAAAAGAGAAAATGTCAGCCAAAGCTACATCGAGTGAATTCGGTGGTTGTTCGATAATAGTTGTTGGCCATAAATTCGTTCTTGGTCAAAAGTTGGTTCGCAAGGGATAGGCTTCTAAAAAGTCTGTGAGTTTTTCTAAAAATCGGGGCATTCCCAAATAACACAGGTTCTTTATTTACAGATTTAATTTTTTTTGTTTCAATTTTGAGAACCTCTTTAAGCAGACTTTTTAAATTATCAATTCCCGGTGCTTTTGTGACCGAGAATTTAGAAAATGGTTATATTTATTTTCTTTTTTTCTTTTGAATAGTTTTGTGCTACTTAGGCAGCACTACAAACATGCACCCGGCATACAAAGGCCTCTTCAAAGTAGTCTCCACTAACGAGGATTGCTCATTAGGCGAATATTGGACCTCAATGGACCTGCACTCCGTTTTAACCCATTGCCAGCGCATACGAATTTAGAAGCAATGATTATTTCTTCCATAATTAACATTTAAATTTTGACCTACAATACAACCACAAATATCATTCGCAATTTAGTGGAAAAAATAATATTTAATAAAGCAGCGATTTTAATCCTGCATATCTACAAAACATTACTATAACTGGTAAATAAAGGAATGTTTCAATGTAAAAAATGACATTTGTATGTAGGTACGTATTTTGGTATTCTAATTGGTAAACCGCAAAACTCAAATGGTCCAACTTTGAGCTTTGCTGTGGCTGGCAAACAACAAGATTATATTTTCGTTCAGCTGCAACTATATCTGTGTATTTGTCTTCGTGTTTGTGTTTCCCTTACAAAACATTAAGTTTCATGTTTCCGCAAATTAAATTAATTTAGCAATAGAACACCAACAAAAACAATACAGTGACCGCCAAACAGTTACGGATATGCACTTCCCATTAAAGTGAATTAGAGCAGCGCAGGCAAGGAAACAATTTTAGTGGCATGAGTCTTGAATTTCAGTGAACTGGTTTGTAAGATATTGGCGTGAAATCATTTTGAGAACCAAAAAACATGAAGAATTTTTGTTATATACCTTCTGCTCCAATATGAACGAGACGGTATCAATAAAACGGTCCGCGGATGACATATGGCAAAAATAAATTTTTTGTTTTTTGGTAGGACTGTAAGCTTACATGGCAAATTTCAGCGTGATATGTCATATAGTTTGTTCTCTGTGCTACTGTAAACAAGTCAAGCTTTCTACATTGGTTCAAATTTTCTTAACTTTTGTCACATTGAAAAATCTTTACATGTTATTATCTGCTAAAAGGACTGTACAGGCTGTTTAATAGAAGCGTGAACGCGATAACTTCGAAACTATTTGGCAAACTGCATTTTGTGGGTTTTTAATATTGATAATACGCAATAGATTCAATAAACTGTATAATTACCATTAGCAAAAATCTGAAGGTTATCTACTCCATATTTGTCTTCCCTTAACTATTGCCCAAACAATTTCAATAGGGTAAGCATCCGGCGACTGGGAAGACCAATCGAACAAATCAATCTCATTTTGCTGTTTCCACTCTACGCACCTTCGGCTTCGATACTTGGAACCATTGTCGTCTTGTAAAATCCAAGGTAGGCTAGTTCTTCCAAACATCTTCGCAGCTGACGGTAATAATGAATTTTGTTAAATTTTATTAACCAAAAATGCATTAAAATTGGCGACAAACACAAATAAACGGTCAAATCCTTTTTCAACGAAGCAGCCCCAAGCATGAACTTAAACCGGATGCCTAACAGTTTATTGACGGTGTCGACTATCAGCAGAACATCAGGGCGGACGTATGCAACTATTCGCCCAAAAGCAAGATTTATCCGTGAATAATCCTTTGCCTAATTTCGTTCTCAATTTGTCTTAGCTCATGCAAGTCTTCTTTCAATATATGACAAAGAGCAGCGATTTTTTCAATGTGCTCCGAAATTTGAGGTCTTCTGCATGTAAAGTGCTCGGATCGTGTTCTTAGATACATTAGCACCAATCTTCCTCGAGACTACGTCAGCTTCACGCAGCGATAAGTTCGGTTTTCTCACAAAAAATAATAGATCTTCTGATCATGCCTTGAGGAGGTGTTTTTGTGTTTTTGGTTTCGTCCGGGGAAGTTGTTAACTTTTTAATTGCAGTATACCGTTGCACCATTCGGCCTTTTCAAGCATTTCGCTACAGATGCACGTGACCGGAACACTACTTCAAATCAATTTTCAAAAGCGGAACTCAACGGAACGCTTTCTAAATTTCTCACTAAACTAAAAAATTGCGCCTATTTCAGAGCATTTAAATTTTTGTTATCACTTTTATAGAATATTTTTGGGGCTCCCATTTTTATAAGCATTAGCTTCCTTTTATTTCTAAATAAATATGAGCTTTGGGGTGCACAATGTTTCCCGAATGTGTTGTGTATTTCTGAAAATCTAAAGCGGAGTTTTTTTGCGGACGGGGAGGTTGAAGATGCTTAATTCATCATCATAGCCAGTGATGATTTCCACGCTGTTTAGCATCTTGTCGGTTACGTTGTCCGTGGTTATGTGATCGACTGTGTTCCCCAACGTATGCATTGGAAAAAGATATATTCAGCACTGGCTGCATGTGGGGTATACGCATTTCCCTATTTTGAACGGGAATTTCTGGAAGTACGCGTGCCCTAAAGTACTTAGATTATATACAAATTTACTTCACCGGTGTTCCTGCTGTACCATGTAGCGACGTCTCTTATTAGCTTAGCTGTCCATATGCCGCTTGTTTCCTCTCTCCAGCCGTGCCATGGCCTTATCACTTCGCCTTTATTCCACGCGCTGCAGGCTTGCTAACTCCTTTTTCCATCCTCTCGTTCTTAATGCCTACCACATTTTAACTTCAAAGAGTAGTAAATCTATCGGCGTTGAACCGCTTATCGCTTGAAAAGCTGACCCTGCTACTGTGCGGTAGGTAGACTCAACTCTGAGAGCTGTCGTTCGTTGTACCGATGTAGGGAGTTTACACCGGTGATTTGCCTTTAGCACATTTGCCCACAGTTCAGATTCGTATAAGAGATCGGAGAGCGTGGTAGCCATCATTAATTCCCGTTTCCTTTGAGTTGGACGCACTATGTTTTCCACCAGTCTACTGAGAGGGAATGCCATCTTGGCGACTTTCTCTGCTGCGTGTTTTATATGGGCCAGAAGGGCTAGGAGGGTTACGGAAGACACGGAGGGAAAGACACAAACGCCAGCAATTTGAGTTTTTCCTCCTAATCGACAGAAATAATGACTGTTACAATTCTTAGTGGAAATACTTTCTCCTTTAAATATTCAAATGCAATTCTATTCCAAACACAATTAATTTTATTTTGGAAGTATACGTGGCATGAAAACGAAACACTGTGCGGTACTTGCGCTACCTGAAACTACAAGGTTATTTCGTATAAAAATTATGAACTACAATACAATAAAATGTGCACTTCTATGAGCGAGCGAAATTGCCAGTTTTAAGAGGAAAGTTGTCACCAACTTTTAATTTGAATTTTTTTCTGCATTTACTACTTGAGCCCATAAATATTTACTGTAAGTGTGTGCTATTCATCCTCTGATGAGTAGCAAATAGTCGTTGAATTGGAAAGCACATGGAAAGTCACTTCATTTATGTAAATGTATTTGTGTATCGTACATGTGTTTGCATGTGTCTAATGGTAGTACACAAAATATACCGGAAGCAGCCAAATAGGGCAAATGTTTAAGTTGAAGTCCTGCTGGTTCTCTTCCTACAAAAAACGGGGAAGCCTCTTAGAAGTTTGTCGACTTGGCATGGAGAACTTTAAAATGCCAACGTTGCACAACAACGCCGCAACTGACAAGTGCGCATAATGGAGCACGGCACTGCCTGCCTATCAGCGAGCCCATCAACCGAACAAAGCAACAGTGCATGTCATTAAACACTCAGCTCAAGAGGAGGCGTATGGCAAATCATTACCAACACATGCAACATTCGCAGCAAAGAAAAACAAGTGGAAGCAGTAGTGAGAAAGAATCGTCTAAAGTTGTGCACAAAGTGGCAGCTGGAAGGATGGCGGAGGAAGGAGTCGGAAAGGCGAGCGGCGGTAACTATGAAAAGCATATGTGGGCATTAGATTGAGTTTATGTTCAAGGATTGAAGTGTGCGTATGAGTGTGTGTATTTGAAGTGGGGAAATGAAAGATGGAAGATAGCCAAGTGGAAAGCATAATAAAAAGGCATCATTTTAGTGGGGGTGGGCCAAATTTACACACAAGCAAGTGAATGAAAAAGCGGTTTCTTTGGCATTTCTTCTGCGCGAAAGAGTCTGCCTGCCGCATTACATACGAACACTTTCGAACCGAATATCAGTGCTTGTGGAAGGAGTGAGGACGGCGAGAAACATAGAGTGGCGTATATGCAGGAAAACTATCGTCAGCATTGAATAAACTGCCTGACGACCAGCCTATTTGCCCGGGTAAGGCTAAGTGAAGTTGGAAAAAGCTGCTAGTGGCACTGCCTTGCCTCCAATATTCTTCTTTTGTTGCAATAGTGGGAAGTGCTATTGTTGTTTTTGCTTTTGATATATTTTGATTAAAAGTAAGGCCCAAGGGCGTTATAAAATATGCAGCCGACAGCTTTTGGAGCTGGCGAAATACAAGTGGAATTGGCGAGGTGCGAGATGCGAGGCGCGAGGTGACAGGCCAAGGAATATTAACTTTTTTATGCCAGCTTTTAAAGGAAAAAGCAAGAGTATTTTTACGCCGGTTTTAAATTACAAATAAATTTCTTGAGAAGCTTTAGAACATTTCGCTGGCTTTCTTGCGACTACAGCAATCAGAGGATTACGATTAAAGTGATGCATGGCACATGAAAAATTCACAACAAATGTAGTCGTAACTTGCAGCTGCCTTCCAAATAATGGAATTGATGGAGATTAAATTGTACATACACAAAATGTGAAATATTATTTACTTAAGTTTACGTTAGTGTCCACTTTTTCTCAGGTAACCGCCATTTGCCTGAAAATTTAACTATAATTATCTACATTTTTTAATAAGAAGCGGAATTCTGGCAAATCAGGAGTCCAGAATCTGGAAAAAATCAACAGTTTTTAAAAATCTGAGACATCTCCGTAAAAAAAGCAAAGCCGAATTAAAACTCATGCGGAATATCAGCTGGGTAAAGCTCGTACAGTGAAAGCGTAGTATTTTTTAGTATTAATTTTCTTTTTTATTTTGTTATTACTGGCCGAGAGATGTGCAGATTGCAGCAATGGAATGCAGTAAAAAATCGCTGACATAACACTCCAGAGCAGCATTAAAGATGTGGGGCTGATGCAAAATTAAAATAAGGTAGCCATGCTAAAGAAAAAACATAACTTTTTACTTCTGTTCGCTGATTAAGTAAACCGGCACAAATGGCTCTATGGAAAAAAATTCCAGAATACGAAGCTCGTTTTGAAAAAAAAATTAAAAATGTGAAAATATCAACTTATAAAAATTGGCGCCAGCATGAAATTCCAATAGCCATAGCGTCAGCATGAAATGGGCGAAATAGACCAATCTGTGACTTAACTGAAATGCTTACGTTGTACTTCATTCCTAGTGCTACATAGTTGTTGTTTTCCGTATTGCACAGCTCCTTGGTTTGTATGTAATCCACTCCACTTTGGCGCAACGGCATGTCAATGGCAACCTTCTTCATTTAGATTCCTTGCATTCTCGTTCATCACACATATGGTTCACAATTCGTTCATTGTTAACGCTTGTTTTGTTGCATGTGGCAATCAATTGCCAGCAGATGCTATGTCAATGGGGCATTTACCAGTTCCGAGTGACTGCATGGTCAAATTTGATTTTAATTTTCCAATTTTTTTGGAACTTTTCGCACTGCTGCACCAACTTTGTAAATTTATATTGAAACTTATAACAATGGAGTTAGTGTTGCATAGTCGGATGCATCCAGATATCGCCTCTTGATATGCAGAATTAGATTTATGTACAGCGACCGTAAAAATTCTAACCTGCTTTAATTCACATTTTGGATAATGAAGATTTAGCAAATCGTTAATTTCACTGCTATCCACTAAATCAGTCTACAGTACGTAGATTCAAATCTCATACATGAAACAGCAAAATGAAAAAGTTTTTTCTAAATGCGGTCACCCCTCGGTAGGCAATGGCAAACCTCCGGTGTATTTCTGCCATGAAAAAGCTCTTCATAAAATAATCATCATCATCATCATCATCATCAAAAAAGATAGTAAAAATGCTTTTCCCTTGCCATTTCTATTTTATTTGGATGACTTTCGTAGTAAGGGTTCCAAAACATACAAGTATGAGGACTGTTCCTACAGAATATGACACAACACTACATTTTTGAATGTGTGAAAATTTTCCAGCCAGCCAGTCACGTTACGAGTTCTAAAAAACGACTTCACATCTTCTGCGAACATTAAAGATTTTGCTTGAAGAAAATGATTTGGTGAATCATTGATAAAAATAAGAAGCATTAGTGGACCGCAGTGTGTCCCCTGAGGTATAGATTAGATTAGATTTGTGGGGGGTTGGTCAAACCCAAGCACTCAGTCAGGAAGACCATTGAACTGCACCCGGTACGAATTTTAGCAGGTAGGCGAGTGATAATGCGAAAACAACAAAGGATTGAACTGTTGAAAATACAGCTTAGCGACGCTGGAAAAAGCTAAAGAAATAACTGGTTGTTACAAGTATAATAATATACAAAAATGGAAAAAGGCTCACAAACGCTCCAAGCTCAACCATAATAGCAAAACTTTAGATTTATGCTATTTGCCTGTACTTTCATGTTTTATCTTGCACAATTTTACTAAAGAGTTTTCCAATAACAGGTGTTATTTATCGCTATCGAGAAATGATTAATGGATTGTATGGCCGGAATATGGCAAGACGGAGCTACGTGCCACACAAGCAACGAAACCATTGATCTTTTACGGGAAAAGTTTCCGGACCCTGTTATCTGTCGAAAAGGTGATCATAATTGGCCACCGAGATCTTGTGATTTAACGCCTTGTGACTTTCTTCTTTGAGGCCACGTGAAAGAGAAGGTCTACGCCAACAGCCCAGGGACGATTCAAAGGGTTTTCCAAAAAAGGGTTTCAAAAGGGTTTTCCGATTCAAGATCTCAAAAGATTTTCCAGATGTTATTTTGATATTCAAAGAGAAATGCTATTTTTTAATATAAATGATCGGATGTTTATTTCATTATAAAGAGGAAGGTATGTCGTTAATAGTGGAAAATACCATCAGGCAAATGACCACCACGACCACGCTTACAGCACAATATCCTTTTCATGAAATTTTTCATAACCGAGTTGCAAAGTGGCTGCCCTATGTCCTCGATAGCCTCACGAGTTTCATCTGTGAGGTCTTGAATCGACCCTGGGCTGTTGGTGTAGACCTGTATACCTTCTCTTTCAAGTGGCCTCAAAGAAACAAGTCACTAGGTGTTAAATCACAAGATCTCGGTGGCCAATTGTGATCACCTCTTCGAGAGATAACAGGGTCCGGAAACTTTTCCCGTAAAACATCAATGGTTTCGTTGCTTGTGTGGCACGTAGTGGCATCTTGTTGAAAATAAACGTTGTCCAGATCAATACCATCCAATTCCGGCCATTATCATCTCTCGATAGCGCAATCCATTCACCTGTCACACCTGCTATTGAAAAACCCCTTATGTAAATACATTTATTTTCGTCTGCGTAAAGAGCTTCGTTAGTAGGACTCATCAGCTTACGAGGAAAAAATAGCAGTCAAAAAGTCTTTTTTATTTTGTTCACATGGCAAGTTTACTCTTATATTTCTTCTATCAGGATGGACCTCATTTTACCCATATAAATAATTTTGCAAAATTTCGGATAAACTTGGTGATTTCTAGGGCACGTGTTTTCTATGTATAATCGCAGTTAATAAAGTGGTAAGAAATATTTTTGTCTTAGCCGTCGAAGAAAAGCTAGCAGATATAAATAAATCATCAAAATAATAAAAGTAATGGAACACTTGCAATAATAACTATGAATGCAATACCATTAAAACCATGGCGTAGGTGTATAGGCGGTCGCATAGACACTTATTCATGAGAAAATTTATTCAAAGTGAAAGCTCAAACAACTCAATGAACAAGCAAACAAACGAATTGAGTTAGTAAGTGCACGTAAATCTCAATGGACTCACTCTGAGATGTTTTTAAGTGGTTGCCAATGCAATTTTCTATGGTCTTAAAGTGACCCAGAAAATGAGAAAATCGCACATACATGCAGACACATGCAAATGCTAAAAGCTTACGAAAATTTGCTGCTCGGATAATAAAAAGATGTGTACATTCAAGTTGCAAGCGCCAACATTGCATGCACGAGCCCGGCAACCGGAATTTCTGGTGATGTCTGAAAAGGGCCGACATGCTGACGATATCCACATATGTACACACATACACGCGTATAGTACACATGTAAGTATTTGTATGCAAGCTTCAGCAATTCGATCTTAAAGAGCTGTCGGGCGCTATTGACCCACACATACGCATTCAACAGAGTACACAAAGCCTCACACATCCAAACGCAATACTTAAGCCAATGGTTTATATCTATAATTTAAGGAGCACCGCAGCAATTCGAATCACAAAAACAAACACAATTTGCCTAAAATGTCACAGCATTGTGACGGCGAGGACACAATCTTATACGTAGTATACACAAATAAGGTTGCCTGAGGGCTGACACACCGATCCATCTACCCATATCCTTCCTTCCCTTCCATCTGGCCCTCAGTGTACTTATCCTTGTCAGCCTTGCGACCAAAGCAGCAGACGTTCAAACAGCCATCCATCACACATTCAAGCCCACGCAACAGTCGAAATGTCACACATATGTCAATTTTTATTACAATCCTAGGCTACCTCACACCCGCACGAATAGGTAGATGCCTACACAAAACAGAAGCGTTAGTCCACGGCACCGAACATAGCAGAATGCTTACTTAGGCGGCAATGAATATCCGTTATAATTCAGTTCTTAGCCAAACATACCCAGCTGGAATCACTTGCTGCAAACACCTGAACCAGTGAAATATTTTCGCTATCCATTTCCTACTTTAGCAAGGGAACTGCTCGTGGCGCCAAATAAATGTATTTATAATTCCTGTACTTCAGAAGCGAAAAAATGATCTTTATCATCTTCTATTCGAAAGCTCAATCAAACTTCTCCATGGCGAAGGTTTCTATTAAAAATTCACAACTTTATTTGATAGGAAAAACAAAAGGGTGCTGACCAATCAATTTTTTTATTTATTCTAATGAAAAACAAAACCTACACGGATAGCGCGAAATGCTAACCAGTAACAAAAACCAACTTCAAAAAACTTGTCTGCCTCATCCAGACGTACTTTTTTTATAAAATTGAAAAAATCAAGCGCTTTTTTGAAAAATAATGGCGGATGAACGACACTTTGCATTTGATACAAATTGGAAGAGAATTTTCTATTAATCCAAAAAAATATATAAAATAAAAAATTCTCTTTCTACGTTACCAAATGAAGCGAAAATGAATTTACGAATTTTATTGTATTATTTCTAGTCTGTAAGAATAGATATACCCAACTTGAAGACTGGAAACTAAAATGTCACAATAAGTTTTAGAATCAGAAATAATGTTTGGCCAAAAGTATTAGGCACCCCATTAATAACTGAAATTTTCGTTTTCAGTGAAGTGAAGTAATGATTTGTTAATAATAAATCACTACAAATAAAAGGAAATAGTAATAAGAACATTTAAATATTTTATAAGTTCAGCCTTTGATTTGATAACAGCAGCAATCCTCTGGGCATGATGTGTATAAACTTTGTTCATTCGGGTGTACTTGTGGTATTCCCCTGTGTTCTATGAGCTCTATGGCTTTAGATCTGGAGACTGACCAGTCTAACCGAAAATGTTATAGTCTCTAAACCAAAGCATCGTAGTCACTGATTTGTGGGAGAACCATTGTCTTGTTATAATTCAACTCTATCTAAAAAACACAGTGTCGTCGAAAATGCGAATTAACGAATTCCAAAGTAGAGTTTCTAATACATTTATGTACTTTTGACTATCATTTCGCCGACCCCATAAGCAGCCATGCAACCCCAGATCATAATGCTCCCTCCCCATGCTTAACACTGGGTGCCACGCAATCTGGATGATATTTGCCGATAACCCGTCATCTCACAAACTTTACAACAGCTGTTGCGAATACCTGTAGGAAAGAAACCAACATAGTTTGAGTTATTTCCTCGAAATTGGACTAGGGTAGGTGCTATGGTTGTTCATGTTTTAAAATCATGCAAACTAAGCCTCCCTCGAAGTTCGATTTCCGAGACCACAAAACATTCGACCATTCTAAACGTCTTCTCCATTTTTTCCTGAAAGCCACGGCTTCTTTCGTGCTTTGCAGCGGTTTTCCCATTCACTAGTAAGTCGTTTTCTTCCACTTTTTGATTTATTGCGGTAGGATTTTGTCTCCGTAAATCGCTTAACAGAACATTCGGCATTACCATAAAAAACACGAGGCTACAAGAGTGTGGAAATTAAAGAACCAGAAATTAATCTGACTAAATCGGTGGTCTATCTTGCGTCCACTTGATCGGTTGTGAACCAAAAAACTAGCATCTCACTATAGCTGAAAACTCCAAGCGTTGTAGCGGATTGCAATAAATATATGGCCCGAGTTGATCGATTATTTGAAAATACATACAAGGCCTGCTATTTATATTTCTGACCTAACAATGGAGAAATTACCCACTGGTGGTAGAAACCGGTTTTATTGCTTTTCAAAATATTCTTCTGGATGATCAATACATGTTTGCATTTGTTTGAACCAATTTTCGAAGCACATTGTCCAGTCGCGTTTCCGGTACCTTTTCTAAATTGTGTAGATCCAACGCAAACACACCTTTTTACCACAAGGTGGGCATACAAAATCTTACCGATGCTCGCCATCCTAACGCCTAAGGACGTCCCAATCTTACGGTTTTGAGCGGAAAGCGGTCATGAAAAACTAGTTTTACAACTTGTTTACTGTGTTAAAGGATGGTGCGTGCTCGCCGTATATTGATTTTGGTTCATCGATGCATTCTTGTGTTGTTAGATAAGGTGTATCTAGCTAATCTGAATAGATTTAGAAATTAATGTAATAAAAACTTTCATGTTTCAAATAATCGCTTCTGATTTTTATGGGACGTTTCTCTTAGATAGATAGATAGATAGATATTCTAAATCAGGTGATACTGCATTACCCTCCGAAATTATGTTTTAAAATTCAAAAAAATAGCTTAGAGGGGTTCAAGAATTCTATAGTTGGGCGAAGTATTTAAAGTATCTAAAAATACTAACAAGACTATTTTCTTGCAGGGATCGTTAAACATATTTGTACGAATAAATACAAGTGGATATATTTCCGACGTTTCCACTGGATAGTCTCATCGTTTGCTATTACTGTGATGTATATTTTATACGGCATTTTGCGCCCCTGCCTGACACGCTATTCAATTTAGTGAGCGCACACAACAACGCCAATTCCATCATTCGAAGTAGCAGTATCTCCTCCTTCCCTTCCCTTCCCTTCCCACACATACTTACTAGCATGTACGTCCACCAACTCGTCACCTATACTTTTATTGAGCCTGGGCTCGCCTGGGCTTCCTACGAGTGTGTGTTACTTTACGCTTTTGACGTTCGTCGCGCATAAAGTAAAATTGCAATAAATTGTATGCGGTAAATAAAAGTTATTAAGAAATGGGCCAAAAGCAAGGAGGGTCTTGAAAGTAGCACGCAAAGAAGCAAGACCACTCTACCAGCTGAGCCACAATGTGAGTATTTAAAATTCAGTTCAGATGTGCGCCTTAAAAAATTATTTTCTGAACTGTTGGCAATATCGACAGCAACAAAGATATGGACGCAGATGTGGGGGCTAAAGTTAAAGCCGGCTTTAACTCAGGCACAGAAACTGAGCCTGTCGACAGCTGGTGATAGATTTATGCAAATTCACACACATGCAGACGACAGAAGATTCAATTTCCCAGGAACCAATCAACTTTTATTGAAAGCCATAATCACATGAATATGCAACTGTAATCAATCGGATGTGGCAGCAAATAAGCTGAGCTACTGTAAAATTTTATGAAATCAATTAAAGTCAAGTGAGATTTACATACACGCACACACACATACAAGTGAATTTATATATGCTCACCATGCAGCATCTGACCCACTTACGCTAAAGTTGTGGCTCTTCTATTTATGGGAAAAATTCGTTTTTGAAAACTTTTTATACCAATTTTGCCACAAGCCAAGCAGCAATATTAAATACTTTCGACGCCTTTAAGACAATTTCTTTCGTCCCCCTCCTTCAAAGCTCACTGTATGTTCATAAACAGGGTGTCCGGTGGCAGAATTAGAAATTAAAAGCTAAGTTAAGAAAGAATTGCAAAAAATAAAAGTGTATTACAACAATTAATACAAAGAAAACCAGCGGGGATTTTATTTTCCACAAGTTATTTTCTCTAAATGTGATCATTTACGTCGGATACACTCTTAGAATCTGCCCTCCGTACTCCGTGCCACTCGGTGGAGAAGTGATGTCGGGATACATTAATGTCGTGAACGATATTTTCTGCTGAGTGTTAGGACGGCCGTAGGATTTGTTTCATAGGATTTACTTTTAATGTACTATCATAGAAAAAAGTCCAGAGAGAGTCCATATGTCACTAAAACGGCTTCAGTTTGCTAGAGAAATAATAGCGCAGTATAGTCATGGTCTCTCTGGCCGTTTCTTGCTAAAACTATGTGTCTATATTCTTTCGTTATTGGCAGCAAATAATCGGCCAGCACGGGCAGATATTGACACTGCCTACAAAAATTGCTTGCCCAGTACGATTTTCGAAAAAATATGGTCCAATTCTTTCATTACTTAACAATGGTGTGCATTGTAACTTTGGGACTGTGAGCCACTTTGCATGATGTTAAATAGTGGGTTCTGTTCCTTAGGTGACCGCTGGCGGCAACTTTGGCTATTTATTTGGTGTTTGCCTACCAAATTACTCCGACATTGTCTCGCAACATTTTTAACCGA
The DNA here is from genome assembly GCF_028408465.1 of Anastrepha ludens. Classification (NCBI taxonomy): domain Eukaryota; kingdom Metazoa; phylum Arthropoda; class Insecta; order Diptera; family Tephritidae; genus Anastrepha; species Anastrepha ludens. The sequence continues at coordinate 1,040,723 of NC_071499.1, read as the reverse complement.
ATTAGAGCTGTAAAGTTTAGCTCCTTGCTCAATTTGAATTTTGAAAGAGTGAAGTTTAAGATCCTTCTTCGATATTTTATGCACAATACTCTTTAGGAATCCCAAGGCAGGCGCCCCCTTGCACACGGACTGACGCGGATTATCGTGCAATTTTGTAGCGATGAGTTCATTATTCGCATTTGTTCTCAACGTCCGGCTGGGTCCCGGAGGTTTGCCGCCGAATTTGTTGCGCGGTACCTTCCCACACATAAAGGAATCAAATCTTCAGTCGGGACATAACGTGAACGTTGAATATTGTAACGTAAACAAAATTTACAACGAGCAGTTGCGCACGAATTATTGGCCTTGAAATTCGCTTCGATTCCCCCGTTCACTGAGACATCGTGATCAAATAACCAGCAGAATTAACGAAGCCAGCGCAGTCCTCTTCCCACTCACACACTCAGCGGTTAGGGGGAAGCTTTAAATTTAAAAACCCATTTCTGCACCGGCACCCTGTATACTCGTATGTGCAACTATATATAATACCAAGTGTGAGTTATATCGCTTGCGCACACTTGAGTGGCCACAAATCCTCGACTATTTAGCGTGTGAAGAAGTGGAGTGTGAGGGGAAATTGGAAGCTAGCAAACTCGACTTACGTATGCTTTGTGTACCATTTTGTGGAAAGGGTCGTGCGGCTTCCAATATTGTGCATTCAGCGGAATCAACTCACACTTGTTCAGGTGCTCATGTGCGCATTCACTAACCAATACACAATTTAGATACAATAACACTGAGTACTCAAAGGATGCGCCACAATCAGTACTCAATATGCAACACACATCCAGGCGAGGAGAGTGACGTATGCTGCTCCAAATTGTTTCAAGGGTATTCGATATTTTGTCTGCAACAAAAGCTAACTTTACTCCTCCTCCCTCCTGACTGCTACACAAAGGAGCCAACGTCAACGGATCATATTCTTTTGAATGCCGCAAGATGCTGCAGGCACTACAAATGTTTTTTGTTCATTTTTACTCGAAGAAAAATGCCCACTCAGTTATGTCGCACAAAGGAAACTATGCTCAAAGAATATTCGGAAGGTAACACTAGCCGCCAAAGGAGATCTGATCGCTAGTTGACACCCATTTGAGCTCATTTGAGCTCACACACACATAAACAAAAATGCATTTGTACCGATGAGTTCGAAAAACTGTGAAAATCAATCGGTGAGTAAAAGAACAGCTGACGGCTAACAGCAGAAAAATAAGCCAAAATCAATGATTTGAAATGGAAACCGATTGCGAGATATTCAGCCTTCGTTTCTTCTAACCCTTCATTTGCTGCACTCTTGGCATTTGCGCCCACATCTTGCTACTGCTGGCATTCCAAGCATGTTGGTATCAATAGTCACGCGTCATTGCCCGCACATAGAGGTAAATCAACTCTACTCTCGAGTCAACTTAACTTCGTCTTCATTTGCATGTGAAATACCGCTAACTTCCTTAAGCTCTGGCGCTGCTCGTTGCTAGCTCCCAGCAGTACTGGGACATATGAAGAGCCTGCATGTCATATTTGTCTGTCGACCACTTTGTTGGCAAACTTCATGCGAGCAAAGATAGATAGACTGACAAACGGAGCAACGGACAGACAGGCAGCAGGCATATATTGTTGTCTGTTGCAGAGACTGCAAGTCATGAAAGTTGCTCAAGTAAAGGGGTGGTCAGTGATCTGCGGGCATTGTAATACTGTCATCTCGAGAAGCTTAAAAACTAAATGCCTCATGACATCTGTCACAAAGATACGCCTCACTGCACCCGCGTTGCAAGAGGCATACCTCCCCATTTCCCAAATACTAGAATAAAATAAAGCATAGAATGCCACAACACAAATCTCAAAAGTGCTTTGCGCCATAGAAAATGCAGCCGGAATTTGCGCTGAATGAAGCTGGTGTGCGAACATAAAGCACGAAGCTAAAACCGCAACCACGCAAAAGCCCTTCAAGATTCTCGAATACACACAGGAGTTAAAAAAATGGAAGCAGAAACAAATAGCAAACAAACATAGAGTGAGCCACCGAAACTCACTTCGCAACTCCTAGCGCCGCATTAATATTTTCCCCCTCTTGACAACCCGTCCATCTCTCCATTGCACAATAGTGCATTCGTTAGCTCTTTTTTGGAGCCACTTGCAAGCGCTTCAAGTTGAAAATTAATGCGCTCATTAACTTGTGAAATGGTTGTGCCACCATTTCGAGTTTTTCTTGGCTGCGCTGAGGCCGCAAAGAAGCCGTAAACGCTTGCAATTTGAAACACTTGCAGCCGCCCGCCTTGCACACATGCATTATGTTAAGTTGATGTTAAATATTTGTGCGTCTTTTGTTTTTACTTCATCGGTCTCAAACATCTCTTTTCTGCTTTCCCCTTTGCTCTCAATCTTCTCGCCCTACCGCTATGAGCAGTTGTGCCCCGCTGGAACGTGAGGCAGGGCGTATGAGTAGTCCAGTTGGCGAAGATAACCACATGCCGAATGCTGTCGACTGTCGAACGCGCCTCCACTCATCGAGTCATTCACCGTGCCACGCATGCTTGTGGTAGGCGAAAGCAAATAGAAGGCAATAGGCGGAGTATGGCAGATGGGAGCCGGCGCATTTATTTCCGGTAGATGATTGCCTCGTTGAAAGGCAGCACCACTGAAAAGGTTCATGTGTTGCATATTGCAGCGCCTACCACAGCTGCACTTTCTTTGTGCCTGTTCTCACCCGTTAAGCACTTATTCACCTTACGCTGGCAATGCCTTGCCGGAGATGAAAATAGTAATTGCGCGTGGAGGCGCCGCCGCTAGGAAATGCAGGTGGCAAGACCAGCAAAGGGAAGTCGAATTGTTATTAGCATTCCGTTGCATATTGCACGGCGCTCGAAGCGATGCAAATTAATGATGCAAATCCTTTGCGTTGGTCAATCTCGTAATTTATGTTCTTTAAAGCTCAAATTCAATTGTTGACGAATCGGTAGAAGATTTATTAAATGTCAAGAATTGTATGGAAGAATTGTAAAAAAAGGTCCTTTGATTTAATTCGAGAACCACAACAACCACAGATTTGTTCGAATTTGAATATAACTCGAAAATTTAATCCAAAAATTATATTGATCTGGATACCGGGACTCTCCGGCATTATCGGTAAAAAACTGGCAGACCAAGCTGCCAAAGGAGCACCTCGACTCATTACCACTAACAAGGTCAATATAAGGGATATCAACCACTTCTTAAAAAATACACCCCAGGCACAACATCAAGCTTCTAATTAGTACCAACGAGTTTACCAAAAGGGGCATACAAACTACCGTTACTTAAAAGCGCTCAAAATTCACTTTTACGTTTGAACCAAACAAAAATTTTAAGACCACAATTAGGGCACACTTATCTTACAAATATTCAGCTTATAGACCCAAACACTCCATTATGCACTATAACAATAATGTTGACATCTATACGGATGGCTCTAAGCTGAATGATCAGGTGGGTGGAGCGCTGCACTCAGAAAAGCTTGGCAAAAGGGTTCCTTCCGCTTACCTGATAGTTTCATTCATAGTTCAGAATGCTTTCTTACCCTTAAAAGTACACTTCTATCTGTTAAAGACATGACAAACAGGCAAACTTGGCCAGAGTTGGATCTCAGCCGCAGCAATCTGTTATTATTAATCTATATACAATATATAAAAATGAAATGATGTTCGTTTGTACGCATTTTTTTGGGCCGATACGAGGCCAATTTTATTCGTTCTTTTTTCATATTATAGGGATCCACTAGGGGAAGGTTTTTAGCAAAACAAATTTTTTTTAAATATTTTCTTCATATAAAAAAAGAAAAAATCAAAACATTGTACAAATTGTGTTTTTAGTGAAAATTGCCGCAGAACTTGCTCGATTCTTAGATTAAGTTTCGAATTAGCATTCGTTTTATAGGTATGTACAACTTTTTTGAATAAATATGCGAATTTTTCGTTATTGTGAAACGATTTGTGTCGTGTTGCTAAGTTGCAAATATTAGTAACAATTCGATCAGATAATAACGTTGCATTGGCACTCGCTTCTTCCGGAATAGCGGCTACATTACTGGAAGGCGGTCGCACAGCACACTTTGCATTAAAGTTGCCTTTGAATGTGCAGGTAAATGAAACACCAACATGTAATATTTCGAAAACATCTGGAATGGCAAAAGTCCTTAAAGTATGTAAGCTCATCGTATGGGACGAATGTACTATGGCACACAAGAAATCATTGGAAGCACTTGAAAGAACTTTGAAAGATCTACTAGGAAGCCAAACAGTCTTTGGAGGTGCCTTGATTTTATTGGCTGGAGAAGGCAATCAGACGGGCGCACTGTCTAGCACTACAGCTTAGTCTACTTCGTCTGAGCTTCTACTTCACAGCAGTTATATCTTTACAGGTTATATATTTATGGTTATGTAGATGTATTATTCGATCATCCCAACATCAATGCATGAAATAACGAACTAACGAGAACTTCAGCGTTTCATATAGCCAATCAATAGTTCTCATTGTACGGAAGAAAAGTGTTTAAAGCATATTCAATTTCTATTTCTGAATATAGCTGGAGGGAGAAAATCGTTTCCCTCGATCTGCATTTCGGTAGTGTTTTTTTCGTTTGCCCTTTCAACTCTATGCTTTTCAATACACGGCTTTTATTGCTTGTATTTAAAGAAGCACTTGCATATTTGCCTTTCTCATCTTATGCCTTTCTTTACGGCATTTGGCCTTTCTCTTCGCTTCAATAGGAAACTTTGAGTGGCCGGTGGCACAATCTTCAGACGCAGACGAGTTGCCACACTTCATAGTTCAAGTGCGTCATTTTGCCTCCGCATCGAATTAAATGCCCAACAGCTTCCGAACAGCGACCACCGGCCACAAACGCTGCCGTTGACTGACGTCGGGAAAAATTTCAGTGACCTTGTCACTCCTCGTTGGCATTCAACAATCGGAATAGTAGATAAAGTATTCCCGCGGCTATGCTGATTTAGAAGAAAGTGTGGATTATCAGGGAGATGTGAGCAATGAGAGTTTTATTATAGTTTACAGCGAAAATTTGCTCCAATTTCAATTTCGAACGTGAAACTTTCAGTGCATTCCAAAATTATTTTATTTACTCAAACAGCGGAATTTCATTTGATTATTTCATTTAACGGACTATGGCCACACAACAATTTCATGGGAATAATTCACATGAAGCAGCGACATAAAACATCTATCTAAATACTATTATTGGTCGGACGCACACATGCATTATAACACGTATATATGTACGCAATGCATACAAATGCACAGCAATGGAAGCAAATCAATTATTTAGTTGCACTCTGGGCTGAATGGCTGCTGGTTATAATAGCAAATTATCTACACACCGAGTTCTTGTTGCTTGTTATTATTACCACTGTTTTTTATTGTTGTTATAACATATTTGCACTGTGCAGTCAGTAGCTGTAGTCATGCGAAAATTTATCCCACATAAATTAGGTATCCGAGTCGGCGAGTCGAAAAGTCAACTAACTGCCGATAGTGGCTGTAAGACGAACACACCGCAGCACGAACGACTGCGTCAACAATTTGTAATGCCAGCCAAAAAAATGCATAAATGCAGGCAAACAGTATGTAAGCGAACACAACCGCAGTTATTTGTTTAAATTCAATATTTAAAAAAAATGTTATTGCTGTTGTAATCAAATCAATGCTAAAGCTGACAAACACAAATTAGTAGATATTGTGCTATTCCATGATTTTTGATTTTTTTAGTAATTCAATATTTATTTAAGTGTATTTTTCTGTCATAGTATTTATGTGAATACTTTAGCGTGTCACTGTTGCCTCAGATATAGTAAGAAATTAGATGACATCTTATTCCATACATCATTTCACTTATACTGCTGACTTTAAATTAATTCTCTTAATATAAATTTTAATAAGCCAATCCCTGCCAAGTGTTTGTACAATGGAGCGAAAATGAATTATCTCTGCGATTTACAAAAGTCACCACACTTGGCTCCACAGTGAGCCTGCCTCTTACTCCGTGCGCAGCAAACAATTGATAAATTTGTGTAATTTTACCATCAGTGAGAAAATAGAGTCATTTCCGCAGTGTCCCGTCAGTGTCAGGACACAGTTGCCCGCCCTGATTCCGTCACGCCACCGACACTTCGATCGCTCCTTATGTTACATTCCTTTTGCAACAGTCGCAAAATTCATTCATCGCTACATTACCAAATATTGATGGCAATCAATCAGAGTGCACGCCTCGGCTATAAATTGCTATGGCAAAGACGATCATCGTAAATTATAGCCAAGTGAGATGATAGTCACTAGCTCGCTTAGTTGCGCGTGTGCTCATGTACATACCGTATGGATGTGTGTGTGTACAGGCACACAAATATTTGCTGATGGTGCCAAGCTGACAACACGGCGCGGCACTTCAACGCCACGTCCGCAACGCACACTCGATAGCATCACATCAGGATCCACATCAGCATCACATCACCAACACATCAGTACACAGCGCATCTGGTCCACCACCCCCAACATCAGCCATAGAAATTGAATCTTTAAGGTCGCGGGCTGTGGCCAAAGGTTCTGAAGCCGCATCGATTCGAGCACACTGGGAGGAAATCGATTTTGCGGCACTACCAACGAAATATTAAATGCAATCAACGAGTGGAATTTAATAGGAGGAGTACATTCGTTTTCTATGACTTTGCTAATTTAGTAAATTCAGTTGGTATTTTTTCATGTAAAAATACAATATTGCACTACTTTGCCGTCGAAGAACAGCCATCAGGTATTTTGGTCCAGTTTATTAAATTCTCAACCCGATGTACTCTTTTTCCATAACGCAGCTTTGAACTTTGTATGTCATGAGTCGATAGCAAAATAGGTGATAGTTTCCTTCTGTGTGCCCCCAATCAATTTCTTATTGTTTTTGTTTCACTTTTAAAATACTTCGCTGGTATCTATGGTTTCTACTGCGCCGTTATGCCTGCATGCCCATGTGGCATATGTGTATGTTGCATGTGTTGGAATAGTCGCCACCACTCCACACACAATGAAGATGGATGCATCCTTTGTCATGTTTTTATTCGGCGTTTTGGTTACTTTTCATGCGAATGTGGTCAATGGAAGCGAGAAGTGAGAAAAAAGTCGAATGTGCTGCGAAAAACCTGCGCCAGAGAAAAAAATTACGAATTTGAGTTCACTGTTGCCGCCTGTTATTGTGTACTATCAATCAAAAAACAAACGCAAAACAAAGTATGCGAACGAGACTAAAATTGCACAAAAATAGCAGCGCCCGAATGGTCTGAAGTGGATATGGAAATAAAGTTGCATGAAGGCGTGAATTAAACGTCTGGAAAAAGCTAGCATACCGGTAAAAAAAACTAACTTCATCCCTGTGTATTTGCGGGATGCGCCTGAAGCCAGTCGCACAAAGCATTATTTCTTATATTAAATGAAAAAAACTCATATGAGGTCTCTTTTGAGGGGTGAGGGGTCTTATGAATGATGAACTAATCGTAACGACATAAGAGTGCTAAAGTTGTAGATAATGGAGGAGTCAGGACCTCCGAAGACCTTAAAATCGCTCAAAATCGGATTTCGTCTCCTGACCCTAACATTCACCACACCGCAACCCAATTTTTAAATGTATTTAGGACTCGAAAAATGGATAAAAGAAATTTAAAGGTCAACCAATCAACTGGAACTGGGAATTGGTTAGGATGTCCGATTACTGTAAACATCAAAAATAGTAATCAAATAAACGTATTTATCAATTTCTCCGCCACTTAAACAGAGTGTGACCCTTAATACCCCTACGCCTAACTATGCTGTTAAACACGACGGAGCAACTGAAAATGAGACATTTATCTACTTGACCAGAGTCGTTCTGATAAAGCCTCCTTTGGGTCACAACCAGTTATAGCAATATCTTACTTGGCTATCAAAACCACCGTCAGAAAGTGCGATAATGAAAACTGATAACTAGAAGAATTAACTGGTCGCTTTTCATAGTTCAAAAAACTTGAATTTGTATGGCATTTTCGTGACTTGAGGAAAATGGTGCGGTGAAGTACTTACAAAGCATCTGCCCTTCAGATATAAAGTGTTCGAAAATGATGTGTTAAGAAACAAATATAATATCAGAGCTTTTGACAACCTAATAATCCACCAGGATTTATTTGTAAATGGGGTAAACTCTAAACAAATCAAAAGATGAAGGATGTATAATGGGTGTCATGTAGACTGACTACTACTTTCTGCATGTAATGTTCTTCTAGTTCCACATAAAGAAAAAAAAATCGACTGTCTTACGCGCGTTCATTTTCTTTACACTTTAGGTTTCCGGCTGTAGTTGTTAATATGTACAGTTAACATATTTCTCTCTCACTCGTTTCCTTGTGCACAGAATAATTACTACTCAATCTGTTCGCTTATCCACTTTGCAACCCAAAACCAAATTCGAGAAAAATGGCCTAGAATTAGAATGAAAGGTGCAAAAAGTGGCTCGCACACACATCCACTAATTAATTTTTAACATATCCTTTTTCTCTTGGCCATGTAATTCAGCTTAGCTTCCAAAGCCAAACTATGCTGGCATCTGTTTGTTTGACGAATTCTGAGAAGAAGAAGATAAAAGTAGCTAGCAAATGAAAGGAGATGGGAAAAACACTTGGTGAATTGGATTACAAATGGAACGCTGATCGAAAAAAATCGGAATTTTCTCTTCAAAAAAACAGGGTCATCCAAGTGAATCCTGAAATTTGTAGGTAAATATATTTTTGTAGGCTCATCTTAGTAACATGAAATTGCGCGTCTCATAGTTGGAAGGTATTTAAGATTAGCCATATCAGTTGCAACAAACTGATCCAAATAGCCGGAGCGTAAAGACTCTACATACACGAGCCAACTCTTCTTTGCCTTTCATGGTGGTCTTCAAAGCATTCAAGGCAAAAGCTTTCCACAGGAAAGCTGCTTTTAAGACCAACCGGAATGTTCCTTCCTGCAAGGCATATCATCCTCGAAGTCGGTCTTTCAAAAAACTTTGTTGTAAACCTTTTTTTGTAGTGAAACCGCCCAGTTACCTCCTTCTTCACTCCTGCATCGCTGCACTAACAACTACTACTGCACTCTGTTGCCAATCAGTTTTTAGCTTAACGGCACTGTCGCGACTTCAATAAAAATTTCGCAGATTTTCCTCAACGACCCGGTATATAAGTCAGCCGAATTAAGTCCTTGGCCACATAAGTGACTTCCAATTAGAAGGATTTGCTAAAGACACAATTATTTCAGCTGGACAAAAAATGTCATATAAACTACTCGTAGTCTCACTCTAGCCACCGAAATTCGTTATCCAGTAGTTGCAATTGTCTCAAAAACTGGTTGGCTCCAAAGAGCCAAATAGCAATGCGAATGGTGTCGAGTTCCTTTGATACCAAATGTGTATTACTATTTGCTCTTTCTCCAATACCAACACACCACTCGTAATCAAATGGGAGTATTGCCAGTATCAGACACGCATTGGAATTCTACTGAAACTGCCTAAGTTCATAAAGCAGCGCATGCTAATTTATACGTAGGCACATACTCGTCTGCATTTTTGTGTCGCTGCCTCGCAAAGGTATTAAGATACCTAGCAATTAAGACTTCATACTGTACAAGTACAAAGTACCATATCGCTACAGACCTACAGAAGGGAAAACCCCCAGCAAAAGGCAGTCAAAACAATCGCTAATAAGAGTTTAAGGTTTTAGGCCTTTATAGGAATAACCAACACATCCGCACTCCATCAATTCAATCCAAACAAATAAACGCCTATCTTTCTTCCCCCTCTTTCACTTGACTCAAACGGTGAGCTACAGTGAGGGAGAAAAGTGCCAATTCCCAACATTCCAAATAACTGATTTATGTGCGATTCTATGCCTAAATCATTACTTTAGTATCTAAATGCTTCTTTTTAGTTTCTGCAAAATAATAACGCCTTATGTTAGTAGAAATAAACTCAAAACTGAATGCTTTGCAGCAACTACTCACTATTATGCAGGGACGTGCAACTGGCATTTCCATTTAAAAGCCAATTATTCTGCATTCTTTCTCGCAGCAGCTCTTCTATTGTCAAAATCCCGTTTTTCGCTTGCAAATGCCCCTCAGGCACAAATTTGGCAACACGATGCATTGGACAGAACGTGTAAGGATGCCAAAATACTTGCTTTCAATTAATAAAAATGGAGCAACTCTGCTAGGGTTGCCATACATGTGCGTACTAAAATATAACTATTGTTCGATATTGCTTTGTCTACTTTAACCTGTTTAAAGGAGTAATTTTAACCCTCCGTTCAGCACCCGAGTCTGGCTAGACTGGCATATTCGACTTTGGATGTGAATTTAACATATTGATATCATAGCTAAAGGCTTGAGCTTCCAGGTAGCTTCCTAAACTTTAATTTTCTATCGATTTACGGATATCACCCTTTGAAAATGAAAGCGCAGAAGAGATGGAGCTCCATTTCTTCATGTGCCATTTCGAATACCCTTTGGCCCCAATACGATATACGAAAAACTCAGAAAGTCCTTTGGACTCCTCGCCATTCAATTTCCAAACTCGTAGCTGTGTTTACCGGTCACTGGACGATCGGCACACACGCAGTACAGAAGCTGTGGAACCTTTCAGAGAAGGAGACTGTTGAGTACTTTCTCTGTAAATGTCCGGCTTTGGCAGCTAGACGATTAAGGTCACTGGGTGCTCCATTATATCAACAGCTCTAGCTGGCTGTAGATATCTGCCTGTTGGAGGTATCATAATGGTATCAAAACGGCGCTTCAGTGCTACCTCAGGAGTGCCAGACTGGCACTACAACCATTTCTCCTGCCTTCACCTACCTATAGCTAAAGGCTTGAGCTTCCAGGTAGCTTCCTAAAATTTAATTTTCTATCGATTTACGGATATAACTTTTTGAAAATGATCATCGAACAGGACGAAAAAAGGCCAGACCCGGTGCGCAAACGATAGTTTTAAAGAAGGTGTACAACGGGAGTTAATGCAAAGTTTTCATCAGCGGCAAGTAAAACATAGGGCAACTTTTACACCCGCTTCGAGTCCGCTGTTAACAGTATTGAATTTTTTAATTAAACGATAAAAGCGTCAATATGTATGCATATATATCTCTTTGTGATGTATGTTTTCATGTTTTTCCACAATGGAGGAACCTACAGTTTTATGCCGCCTTCGAACGGCAAATAGTTTTTTATGAGGAGTTTTTCCATGGCAGAAATACGATTAGATTAGAACCTTTTGTATCATGTGATGTGTCATGCCCGGAGATTGAAACCTGGGCACCGCCGAATGGCAGTCACACACAAACCCATTCGACTAAAAAACAACAAAGCCTCGAGGGCCGACGGGCTGCCGGCTCAGCTATTCAAACCTGGCTGCGAGGAGCTGGTTGCGACGGGCTGCATGCAACAGCTGATATCCAAAATATGGTCGGATGAAAACATGCATGCTGGTGTGCTCTGCGCAATCTACAAGAAAATTAATACTGCAATCTGTGCCAATTACCGCGGGATTAGTCATCTAAATATCGCGTATAAAGTCATAGCGAGTGTATTATGTGGAAGGCTGGATCCCACCATCAACCAACTGATTGGAACTTATCAGTGTGGCTTTAAAACTTGAAAATCCACCATCGACCAGACATTCACAATACGCCATGAAAGGAAAATCGACACACACCTCCTTTTTGTCGAATTCAAAGCTGCATTCGAAAGTATGAAAAAAAGTTGCCTATATGCCGCGATGTCTGAAATTGATATCCGCAAAAAACTAATACGGCTACGCACAATGGCGTTACTCAATACTTGCAGCGCCGTCAGAATTGGAAAGGACCTCTCCCAGCCGTTTGATACCAAGCGAGGTTTCAGACAGGGAGACTCATTGTCATGAAACCGCTTTAAGCGAAGTCCCCGGCGAAGTGCCAATCAAATGGAGAAAGAATTGAAAATATCTGACCATACCATCCGCCGCATACTGAAAAATTATCTCAAAGTCATCAAGCCTTACAAGATCCAAAAAGCGCATGATCTCACACCAAGGCAGCAACAAGTCAGACTTGAGAGAGCGAAGGAGTTGCTTCGCTTGGCCGAAAGCGGTCAATTTCCGAATATTGTGTTTTCTGACGAGAAAATTTTTCAAATTGAGCAATTCGTAAATGCCAAACCGCAGATGAGAAAGTATTCTGGCTGTTGCTTTGAGGCCGTAGGCAGACAAAGTCTCGGAACCGTCTCACAAAGCTCGATATTTGGTAGGCTACAGATGACAAACATGCTCGTGCTCCGTTTTGGTTTTCAGCGAACGGCTCGCTTTGTGGTGTTAATCCGAGGGACTGGGTTGAAATATTAGTGAAGAATTTCAAGTCCTCGTAGTCTTGATCTGAGTCAAGGAATCTTAGCGTAGCGGATAATCTTTCGTTTGGAGTAATCGCGTCTCGCATTAAAGTATTTTTACCAACAGTTGCAAAAAAATTTATATTTTCTATAATTCGAAAGTTCAAGAGGAGTTAATAGCTTTACATGGTATATTTTTGCTTATTCTTTTGCTTTTAAACAGGCATAAAGACAAACATTGCAATCGCATCATCCGCATTTTTGCTATTTATCTTTACGTGGCAAACGACAGCGAGTGTGTTCGTCGTTTGTACGAAGGATGTTAGGTTTCAAGGTTTGGCCAATAACTGTGGTGAGAAACAGAACTGTGAGAAGAAGTTCGGCTGCTACGCCACGGGAGTAATTCGCCAGCCAAATTCTGCGCAATCATTCCACATGTATTCACACACTTGTTCAATCAGTAGTTGTCCAGACGGCAACGAAGTGACATTATCTTAATTTTTTTCGTATATCAATAACACATTCTTAGTTTTTTCGTAAACAAACCGATTCGTAGCTCCTGCTACATCAGCCCAACAGCCGATTCTGTCAAATTCGCTGAGAGCCGGTTAACGGTCTCATATAGGCCACACCATTAAAACTTTTTCACCATCGTCATAATGAAAATCTAGCATTTTTAAAGAACACATATTTCATTAGTTAGGATAAAGTAGATGGTAAGTACAGATAAAACGAAGAAAAGAAAAGGGTGCAGATATACTTTTCCACGTAGATTGTTTGTAGCCAAAGCGCACACGATAGATGAATGCTACCATGGAAGTGTATCCCTTTTGATGTTGCTCCTATTCAGTCCAGTTTTTACAAGAATGATGGAATACAAGAATTCAAGGCTTCCGAATTCGCTGCGACGTCATCGCTGAAGAATATACAAGCAAAAAGAAGGAGAATTACTTGTTTGTGAAGAGGGAGGGTAGGCGAAAGCAATATAAACTACCAAGCCCAAGAACAAACACACACTTTCTAGCCACTATGTCTTCGGCTTATAAATGAAAAAAAACTGCATTTGGTGGTATTTATACAAGAAAGAAATTTCTCGTCCTTTTGTTTGTTTTGTATTATTATAACTCATGACGTCAGCTGGTTGTCAAAATTGCTAAAAATAAAGTAGCGGTATTCTGTATACGGTGCAGTTTTTACAGTTAAAGTTTTAATAAATTCCTAGCGTTTCGGCGTCTTCTTCTTACCTTCAGTGTAATTATTGGAATTAGGAATTTTCAAAATTTGGCTTTTATTTTTAGTTTTTCAAAGTAAAAATAAAGTGCGAATTTCAGTAACAACAAAATTTGAAGTAGAAATGTCGCAAAGCAAACCACCAAACAAGTGCTTGCACAGGGTTTTTTAATAGGTACGCGCAAATTTCGACAATGCTGTGTGGAAGCAATGCTTAGTGAAGCTGCAGTTGTCAAATTTAGCCATAAAGACTTACCCTGAAGGCCAAACATAACCCGCGTTCCCCTCTTTCCTTTTTCATAAATTTCCACGTTCGAGCGCTCTCAATGAAGCCCCCTATACGTGCAAAATGAGTCCTCAGCTGGGCAAGCGCGCACTTATTTGCACACGCCACAAGATTAATGACACAACAACATCTCAAACTGTTAAATATGCATACAACCACATTCCATGCGTAGCACACATATACATATACACACGCACATAGAAAGGGAAATGCACATTGTCCGCGGAGTGGATCGAATTGAAAAAATCACACACGCAGATCGCAACATTATTTTATTGTTGTTTTTATTATTGTAATTGAGTGTGATGTTGCCACAGTAGTTTGTTGTACTTGTTTCTGCGCGACCCGCACTGACAGCTGCCACTGTGGATACTCATTAACTTGAGCTGCCGTGGAATTTGCGGTCTTCCGGCGCTGCCTGCGTTGCCACCCATTTTCACTCTTACCGCCGCTGTCATAGCACTATTCGCCCAACACATTCCCGATGTACGCATAAACAACAACAAAAACGGTTTAGTTGTAATATTACATGCACATATATATGTGTGCAGCTGCCACATGCCACAAACACGCTTGCTTGCCACTAAAACTCTACACAGCAGTCCTACTACTCCCAGTATAAATTTAGACACCGCATCCCTGCCCGCTCCCCGCACCCCCCCCGTTTCTATCGCGCGACGATGAATGAATGAACTTGCCGTTGCGTCGTTGCTGCAGCGCACTTGTCGTTGAATATTGCAAGCGTTGCAAGCATCGCACGCTAACAACATTTGTTATGTTTTGCCTTTTGCTACGCAGCGTTTTATTTTTGTCGCGAACTCGTTCGATGAATGAATTAAGTGCAGCGATATTATAAAGTGCACTTGAAGTTATCCGCTCTGGGTACAGGGCTTTGAAATTTTAATATTAAATATTTTAAATTTCTAATTATTTCACTTTTGCTTCAACTTAATTTTCATAATTTTGGGCATCTGATAATTTGAGTACTCGTTGTAATAGCCTAAGGAGAGTACTCCGGAAATTCACATAGAAAAATCTAAAAATATTCAACCCAATCGGATTAAAAACTTTTCAGTTTTGAGGAAGGCCGCACAGGCCTAATGAGAGATTTGAAGCACACTTGCTGACTTATCTGCCTAATCCACTCAGTTGCTTGCCAGAAAAAACTGGAAGATAGCCAAAATGCTGCGCACTTCAGCACATGTGGCCTGTGGCATGTGGCATGTCACATATACGAATGCAAGTGGCAGTGGCAGCGCCAGTGCAACACTAAATTACAGATGCACTCAATTGACAGGACTTTCCGGTGAGTTCATGTCACGGCTGACAAAAATAGACGCGTATCATAGACAACAGCAGCTACACCAACAACATCAGCGGCAGCAGCAGCAAGTTGAAGCAAATATTTGTGTTGCCCCACTATGAGGGATCAAAGCAAAAACATTTGCGAAAATATCTTACACGTCATAAGAGTACAGCAGAAACTCACAAGGCAATTAAGCGTTTTGCGGCATGTAACAGCCAGCCTTCATTCCGCAGTGGCAAGTAGCTGAGCATGTGCTAACTTATGTGTGGCATGCATCAAACGACAAATGCGTGTGCCGCCAAAACATTCAACTTCTCGGCCTGCCAGCCAAATCCATATCTAACAAATGCTTTAGGAGCCTCAGAAACTTGCTAGAAAAGCAATTGCATGCAATGACTAGCGTGCGCCACTGGAGCATGTGGCAAGCACTGGTGGCAAACACGCAACCACAACAAGCAATGCCAAAAAGTTGGCTAAACGAAACCGAAATAAAGAAAATTATTAACGCGGCATCGAATTGGCAACAAGCAATTGGCATTTACGCACAGCGGGTACGTGCCCCTCTGATGCAGTGGCCAGGAAAAAGCATTTTATTGATTTACGCTGTAATTTTGCTCATCTGCTGTTACGCTAGCTGGTGCATTGCGTGTGGGTTTCGAAAACGCTGAAGGCGTGGCAACCTGTTCTATGTGGACATCTGCGTGCTTGCTTTCAGTTTTAATACAACACAGCAGCGCAGAAAAGTTACTGAGGCACAATGCAAAGAAGCACGAAGAAGAAATCGGAAACTAGTTTTATCAAACGGTCCTCGCACCAAGTGGCCAGTGCACCTTAGCAGAGCACAGTTGCCTACTCCGATTTATCTTTCAGACTGATCTGAATTCAATTTCTTCCGACTGCAGCCTCTACGGCTATCGCGCTTATCTTTCAGAGAACAGCCCGCAGCCCGGGAAGAAGATACTCATATAATCAGTTAAGTAGTGTTTGACACATACAAGTACAATTACATATGGTACATACATACACTTACATCCAGAATCGATCCGCAAAGCAGACAAAATTTGTCTGAAGTTTAATGTTTGTCTGGTGCGAGAAAGATTGGCTGGCGAGGTAGGATTTTTATGTGGCATGTATATGGGTACGCCCGCAAGTAAAAGAAGCCAATTAAAATATTATATCTTATTGTTACCAATATATTTTGGTCAGATAATTTATAAAGTAAAATAAATGTATAGTCCTGACTCAAAGCAAATCCCTGGCTATCCGGAGATTCAATTGGATTACTAAAGAAAAAACGAGACAAGAAACAAAGATCCCGATACCCCAGTCGTTAACGACGGGACTGTCGTTCCGCTATCCGCAATAGCGCGGCTAAAGAGCAAACAAAGCCGTAGAAACCAACAGAGTGCCGGCTGAGCTATTCAAACATGACGACGAGGAGCTGGGAAGGTGCATGCATCAGCTCCCATCCAAAATATAGTTGAAAGCATGGCTGCCGATTGAAGTTTAAGAGGTCCCGGTGGCCTAGAACTCCAAAATTTGTGGTACTTTCAGGATTTTGTTTGCAATAAAAAAAATCAAAAACGAAATTTAATTTTTTTTTTGGCTTTTTTATTTAACTTCTTTTACATAGAAAAAAAAAATTTAATTTTAATAAAAAATTGGACCTGGACGATGTTTTCCATTTTGCTTATATATATCTGAAACCAAAAACCAAAAAAATTATTAAACAGTATGACTGTAGCTATGTCCCGTACTAGAATAAAAAAAAACTTTGACAAAAACTAAAAATTGAGGTTTCTTTTCAGTTTTTTAATAAACAAAAAATACGAAATAATTCTAATAATACTATGAATCTAGTACGGGTGAAACCCATTGATGTTGTGAATAACAATAGTTTTTTTCTTTGTCAACTCCACGCCGAAAAAAGAAGTTTTGAGATAATTGAGCTCAAAATTTTGACCATTTAAATGTGGCCATTGATGTCGCCGCATGATGAACCTGACTCTACTTGCTAAAACGGCTGTGGATTCGAAAATACTAGGAATATCCTTCCAAAACTTTGGCAGTACATTCTTAAAAGCCTATACTTTTAAAATATTAAAACAAATCGATTTTTTGAAAGTTCTAGACCACCGGGACCCCTTAAGTGTGTTCTGCCCAATCCATAAAAAGAGTGATCGCAAGCCCCAGATCTCAGTCTTCTAAATATCGCATATAAGGTTCTAGCGAGCGTATTATGTGAAAGGTTGTAAGCCACCATCAACCAATTGATTGGAACTTATCAGTGTCTCTTTGAACTTTTCAACTCCACAAGCGATCAGGTATTCACATTACGCCAAGTCTTGGAAGGGCCCACGGAAGGAGAATCGACACACACCATCTTTGTGTCTATTTTAAGGCCGGCGGGCCAATTAAAAGGTCAAAAAAATCGATTTTTTTTTTCCTGAAATCAATAGCTTAGATATTCAAGAACATGAGACACAAATTTTCAGAGTTAAATTCCAAGTATTTGCAGAGCTACAGAGCCGAGCGTAGTGCGGCGTCGAGCAACCGTGCGCTTATTGTTGTATTTTGAAGCGCGTTTTCTCGGCTTTTCATTTTCACGATTTTACCTAATTTATGTACACGATTGCAAAAAAACTAAACGAGCTATCCATTTCATTCAAAATGCGTTATCTTCAGTATTGTTTTCTCTTCTATGTGAATTTAAAAAAAACATCCAAAAACTTTTTTTAAGCGACTTTTTTACCCAGTTGAAGAGTTTTTTTTCCTTGAAAAACCACTTTTTTTTCTACCGAATTCGAATTTTACGTGTTTCTCCCAATTTTCTTAGTTCACATCGAAGATAATTACATCAAAATTAATAATCTTTTTTTTTTTGTTTTCAGATGAAAATTGCAAGTTGTATCTTGTACAGAAGTTGGATACTTCAGTGGCAAGGCGCTCTGGGAATCTATTGATAACTCGGCTTACAATATATTGTTGGAGATTGTAAAATTTTTTTTTTTTAGTTCAAATATATATTAAACTATCCCCAAAACTTCATTTGGCTAATTGTTTTTTTTCTCATCTTACAACGCTTCGCGAAAATTACTGAATTTAGGACATCTAATTGGCCCGCCGGCCTTAAAGCTGCGTTCAAAAGCGTGAAAAAGAGTTGCCTATATGGCGCGATGTCTGAAATTTGTATCCCCACGAAACTAATATGGTTATGCAAAATTACTTTACTCAATACTTACAGCGCCGTCAGAATAGTGAACAACCCCTCCGAGCCGGTTTATACCAAACGAGGTTTCAGCCTTGACTGCGCGCTTTGTTAAAATCGGTCAAAATCGCTTATGCGGTTATCGGCCAATCAAAAACAAAAAGGAAACAAGAAACGAGAAGCTATGAATCATATTATATAATCAACATAGAAAGTAAAAATATTATTGTAATTGGTAAATTTTCTAAACATTCAGTATTCATCTCTTCACGTTGCTGCTCTTGGTTTACTTTTTGGCTCCTGCATTAAAAAATTTATAATCACAATTATAGGCTAAGTTTTTAACAAGAATTACTGAATTTGAAAAAAACCTCTGATTGCTTGTGATATTTGTCATCTTTACCTTTATGCGGAGAGAACAAATTCGATCGCAGCCTTGATTTCAGTTGGGAAAATCTCGCTTCAAGGCTTCAAGTCATCTTACTCTTCTCTGTTCTAACAGCTAGAAAAACGTTTACATACTTTTATCCAGCTCTCAATTCTGACACCTGGGCGAAGGAGTGAAGTAGTATTCACTTACTCGAATCACTCAATAAAACCATTGCAACTGCCCTTTTGTTGCAGCCAGGCATTGCTTTCAATGGCATTTAGGTAGAGTATAAATTTAAAATATCCAAATATTAGGAAAAGCATAAAACCTAAACCTTAAGTTCAATGTAATCAGTATTATGGAAACTAATGGTTCACTTGGCATCATTCCTTTCTGCATTCCATTCTCCCCTCGATTGTATAGCGGTCGGTTATTATATAATCCACAACAAGGCTTACCTTAGAAACCGTAAATACTAGAACCATAAGTACAGGGTGGGCCAAATAAGACCTACTAATGACTAAAGACTACTGCCTAGCAGTATGCGCAGTTGCTCCATCTTGTTGAAACCACAAATTAGGATACGGCTCCGCCATTGGCCGCAAAAAGTTTTCAATCAATGTTCTGTAAGAAGCTCCTGAAATCGATACCGGCGTTTCATCCTCATTTTCGAAGAAATATGGACCGATAACTCTAGATTTTCAGAACCCCACAATCTACAGTTTTATTTGTTGACATAACCATTTAAATGGAAATACGTTTCATTCGACATCAAAATATTATTTAAGAAATCAATTTGTGTGGCTAATTGCATAAAACTAATAGCGTATTGTAGTCGTTGTTGGTGGTCTTGCGGTAGCAGTGTATAATAAATTTCCAACAATTCAATTATAACCTACAAAAAGAGAAAAATAAATATGTCAAAAAATAAAAAAGTTATTTGTGCTTAACATTAGTAGGTCTTATGTGACCCACCCTTTATTTACAATAAGCCTCCGTGCGATTTAAGGTATTTGCAAATTACAAATCTCCTATATTTCCAAACATTCTGAAGCTAATCTCCAACTGTCTTTCGAAATAAATCATCTCTCAACAGAAAACTGCATCCGACCGCGAACACGCATTTGTGGCAGTTTTGAAATCATATTCACATCCTTGTACATACATACATTTACATATTTGTAAGTATATTTGAATTATAAGAACTCTCCATTAAAAACAAATTCAAAAACAGGCAGATGCTCAACAAGAATGAAGGCGATTGTGTCAGACAAACGTAGTCCAGGACCGAAACACTCACCCCACAATGTGCGTCCTTAGCTACTCTTAGTTATAACATATTTATACACGTGCATCACTAAATATGCAAATATGTATTATACGTTGTCGTTGTTATTGTTGTAGCAGTTTGCTAAATATGTATAGGCATTTGTATCCGCCCATGCATTGGTCTGTGGTTGAATAAGTGAACGTAACAAGCACTCAAACTTTGCTCAACTAATATTCCCGGAAACGACTAGTTGTTCTGCAATAACCAAGACATTAAAATGGAAAACCGCATGCCAACAACCAAAACGTCAACAATGCAGGCAATCGAACAACATGACAGGCCGAAGTGGCAACCCCTTAAAGTGGCAAATGCCTCGCACTCACTACAAATTCCTTTCGAAATAGGCATTTCTGATTGAAAACAAGAAATAATACAAATAATTCACTGTTGCTACGTTAATATCTCTTAATATAACTGTTTTTGTTGAGTGTACAACAACAACGTTTGCAAAGCATTTCAAACAGAGGGTGACCAATGTGTAAAAATACTCGCCAGTATTAACACAGCGGCTAACCGATTTCCACATGCAACGCTGTGTTTGGGCGCAAATGACCGTTGCATAGCAACGCGCGGTTCTAGCATTTCTGGTGGCGCATGAAACAACATTCTCAGAAAAACAATGAATCGACAACAGAAGTTGAAGTGCCACGAATTTTCTGCAGCTGAAGAAAACTGAAATAAAAATTAACGAGATGTTTTCAACGGTTTGAACCGTTCATTTTTATCAACTTTCTCACATTAATGGGGGCAGCCCTTTGTAAACTTTGCGGTTGCTGCCAAAGAAATAGGTAGGTACGATACGTCGAGAGCTATTCTCTCCCCCAACTAATACTAACAGTGAAAATTATGAATTACAGAAATACAGTCGGCGCAATTCCCGAAACGCACTTAAAAGTTTTACTGCTCGGTCTGATGGCCAGCGGAAAAACTGAACTGGGTCACTACCTGACCCGCCAACAACGTACTAGCCACGAGCCGACTAACGGAGTGCAATACTTTCAGATGCAACTTCCCGAGCGACATTTGTCCATCACCGAAGTGGGCGGCAATCCGGAAATGCAAAAAATATGGCATCATTACTTTTTAACAACAATGGGCATTATCTACTGCTTTGACATGTCGGCGTCGTATGAGGAGCTTCAAAGCTCCTTTGACTGCTTTCGACGCACCCTTATGCATCCCTACGTGCGTGGTAAGCCGGTGCTACTGGTCGCCACCAAAGCTGATTTGGCCGACGAAGGCGTTCAACTGTACGACATCGAAAACACGTTCCAAATAGAGGCGCTCGCCAAGTATTATTTCAGCAGTGCACGCATGTGCTACGTTGGTAAAAACATCGAGTTGGACAGCATGTGGGATGGCATAGCGTGGCTCATTAAATATCTCATAGACAATATGGACTTGCTGCAAGTACGACTTAAAACCGATGCCAATATGAAGGTAACAAAATCAGGGCACATTTTTGAATTTGGAATTTCTAAGTTAATGTTTACGTGGCAGGCTTGGACAGATCAGGTGAATCAACTGGTATCTGAAGGACGAATGAAACGGGGTCGGTATCGTCAATTTCAGTATCATTTAAAAAATACAGCACGCAGAAAGGTAACTTATGGCATTTTATGTTGAGAAATGTTAATTATTTAAATGTGTTACTCTTTTTTCGTAGTTGTGGTACCGTTCCTTTGGCCATTTTCGAGCAAAACGTATACGACCGCACACAGCACCGGCCACAATAACCACTACTACGTTCAGCCAGCGTACAACAGCAGAGGAATCAGTAAAGGCAGCCGCGTGCGATGAAAATTCCAAAGATGTGCCAAATCTAAATACCCACGCGCTTGAAAACGGAAAGTTTACCGAAATCTGAGCGGAGCAAATGTAAACAGAGGCTGGCATTGTACATTTACTCCCAAAAATCAACAACAATCCCTACTAAGGCCAATCTACCAGCTGACAAGGCGAATTTATGTTTTCGGCGTTTTGTTAGTTTCAGTGACAAAAACAAAATACATGTTAATGTTGTTGTTGCTCACCTTTTATGAATTCAACTTGATCCCTACTATAAATTTTGCTATTTTGATTATTGAGTAAACTGGAGCTGAGTTGTTTAAACTTCAAATTACACACATCTTTTTATTCATTCCTATATATGTACATATGAAAGTAGGTCCATTCATTCGCTTTTGTAGACACTAGCTTCGATTTCGAAACACATGGCCGCCTGGCCTTGACCCAACTTCACTCTCAACTTATATTCGCCGTCGGCGGTGCGATCCTGCAGGTCATACGACAAGCCGAACAGCGAATCGAACGATATGGTCAACTGAGAAAAAATACAAATAAAATTATAGTTCATTTATCTTTCTGTGAGCTTCGTAACATCTCTGCCGCCCTGATTTAAAATTTGGGTGTCTACATTTCTCTTCGAAAATGAGTTATTCAGATTGTTAAATTCATCTCGAAAGTAAAACTATTATAACTATACAAATAATTACAAGGTTATCGAAGCCCGACATTTCCATGGTTGCAGTTTCTACAGCAAATTTAGGGAAGTCCTGATGAAAGCAGTGGGTATCTGTAAAAATATTACGGTATCTACATTGGTTTACGTTATTCAGCCAGAGTTGTGACTTGTATATACGTCCTTTTTAAAAAGCATTCTTGACCCTTGGAGGCTTACGATTGTTTTTTTAGTGAAACGTATGATACATGCCCACATTCTTTGTCAGGATTCAAGTCAATTTTGATATTATATTCCTCTAAGAGAGACGTATGTAACGGATAAATTCGACTAGAGAAAATACAAATTTGTAGATACCCGCGACCTACACCAGGAAGCTCTGCGTTGTCATTACTTCCGTAAGGCTTAAATACCGTATCTGTGTAGTTTCCTATATATACAATCGGAAATTGAACTTCTTTTACATAAATAAATAGTGAACATCCGAGTTAGTCTGAAACTGTTGCTTTCAATTACACAAAGACTAACATTGGACAGACCAGGCACAAACGCGTTTTTTTTTAACTTCTCATTTGGACTTCGAGAGCAGCTACCCATATTTTAAATCACTGAGGCATATCTTACCCCGGGTTTTGGCGGGCAATCGCGGTCTTTCTGGGGTACTACTTGAGTGATCGCATACCACAATTCATTTTCGTCGTACAACGCCGGGCAAAAATTCGACCGACGAATATTATAGATCGTATCCACCCATTCGCCGCGGGACCTTTTGTACACCTCGCCATCGAGCTAGCGCGAAACAGATTGCATTAACACCAAAACAGCTGCATAGGTGCCTGCAATGGGAAATTACCTGAATCGGTACGCCAGATTGGAATTCGTAAGTCAACTTGACATCCCCAGTTACTTTCACAAAGTCATCCTCCCTCTCGAAATTGAGACCCGAAATGTCGAAGTACTTATCGATGTAGTCGCCGGGGTAACCTTCACAAGGCGTGAACACATCCTCGTTCTCTACGACAATATCGTATTGAACGGCCTGCAAAAGGAGATTTTAGTACAGGACAGCCATGGAATGGATAAATGCAAAGCGACCTCAACAGCAGCTAAAAATACGTAGAATGCTACGAAGTATGAAATGCGCCCCAGAAATTTCGTAAACATATTTGCAACAAAACTGTAGGTATCTCATAGTGAGCGCAGATCTTTTATAGAGTTTTCGTTTTGCACAGACCAACGGTCATACATACATCCATTATACATATGTATGCACGTGCATGTACATTTTAATTGCACTGGAATTTGAATCGTTGTTTACTCCAAGCGTTACATTAGGGGAAGTTGTGCGCATGCAACGAAACCAGATGACAAGATAGTGGCTTTTGTACTATGCATGAACAACATAACAAGCTCAATTGGTGTTCATAACTTTTTTTATTTGAAATACGCCTTCCAATTTCAAAATAATATACAAATAAAAATATATAAGTGTTTGATCGAATTAATAAAAAGGGAGGCGATAAATCAAGATATTCGTATGCTAAAGCTTCATTCAGACAACAAAAACTTCCAGAAGACTTTAAACAAATTTAAACTACTGCTAAACCAATTCCTAGACGCTATTTCAAAAACAGTAACAAAACTACTCACGATAAATCATTTGAAATGGAAAGTTAACAACCGTGAGATTCTGTGTCTACTAGAAGAGAAAGAAGCTCCAGACGATAAACATAGAAAGCTAAGTTGAGTTGAAAGTAAATTCCCCCTATGCCTCTTTTAGAGTGGAAATCGCAAATAAAGATGCAGATCCACAAATTTCGCAAGGTTGTCGATTGACAATCTCGAATTTCTCTTTTAATAAAATGCAAAAAAGTATATCCGAATCGGTCTGCAAACTATTTTCTTTTATTTTTGGGACTACATTTTATACCGCGGGCAGCGTAGCAAAATGGATTGGTGCGTGGCTACCATTCGGAAGGCGTAGGTTCAAATCTCCGTGAAACACCAAAATGAAGAAAAAGTCGCCCCTTGGGCCATGAAAAAACTCCTCATAAAACCCATTTGCCGTTTGGAGTCGGCTTAACACGGTAGGACCTCCCATTTGTGGAACAACATCAACGCACACCACAAATAGGAGCAGGAACTCGGCCAAACAGAAGTGCACGCGCCAATTATTTATTTGTTATTATTTTTTAACCAATATAATTTAAAGAACTGGTCATTTGAGCAGATTTACAAAAGCAGGTTTTTGTCATCAAACGAAAATCCAAAAATTAAGTATTCTCTCAATTTGCTCCAACAATTTTTACTTTGAGAATTTTTTCTCTTTCTAACAACAATTTAGTTATTTTGTATAACTCAAATTAAAATGGAATTTTTTGTATTATTCTTATACGTATATATGTACACAAATATGTATACAATATATTTTAAATTATAAGAACTCATTGGAAAAATGCAGCTCTAAAAAACCAGTTTTGAAATCCTTTACTGTAATTTTAGAAAGTCATTTTTCAAGTGCATTTTGAAATACAAGAATGACGTTAATCAATTTCGGAAGTTGCAAGAACTATGAAGTGGATGTAACTATGGAGTTAATAAGTCCACAAAAAAGTGTTTTGAATCATTTATAAGACCTTCGCTGAGTATCACCTCAGTTGTGTAATTAGTGCTTTGCAGTGCACCTCCGGTAGCAAGCAGAAATGAATTTATGAATTTGTTCTATTACTTTGTGGTTATTAAAAGAGTGGGAAAATTCTTCCGCCTTTTCAACCTAAACTGTAGATAATTCCCCTTTGTTGGAAAGTTTGCAGCTCTTTCTTCCAAAATTCCGAAAGCAGAGCCATCTTCTGGTAGTCTAAAACATTTCAAAAGCTCTTCAAATAAGTTCGCTGGCCGAAAAGCTGTTAAGAATGAAAAGTATACTTTATAGTTGCCGAAATAAGCTTTCCCACATCCTGAGCTTTAAAAGGAAATGAAAGCTTTTAAGTTTCTTATGATATATGGAGGAGGGTAGCAAACAATGAGCATTTTGTGGTGCAACCAAATGGTATTGTATTTATGTACAATTTATCACTCTTTCCTTGACACACAAAAACCAAAGGATGCCTTAAATATATGATATAAGTGGTTCATTTTTTAAATCA
Source organism: Anastrepha ludens (assembly GCF_028408465.1). NCBI lineage: Eukaryota > Metazoa > Arthropoda > Insecta > Diptera > Tephritidae > Anastrepha > Anastrepha ludens. The sequence goes on along the minus strand of NC_071499.1, from coordinate 1,014,966 downwards.
TATTTCCCCATAAGGAGAACCTCCTGATATTATAGGTGTTATGTTTGTATGTTTCGCTACCTTTTTTCTAATCTTTGTGCCACTGAAATAAAAGTTTTTATGTAAATAATAAATAGGTATTTGTTCCAACGTTTGAAGCAGCTTTTCTGAATTGGCCCACAGTGGGGACCGCCATAGGTCAAAATTTAAAAGAATTTGTGTTGGCACCTTTGAAATTAATTTGTTCATTATGGATATTTAATAACCAAGAGGTACTTTCTAAAAACATAATTTTTAATTTTAAAGAATACTTAACGTTATTGCTATTCCATCACAGGATATATGGTACCACATTTTATGCACTTGATGTGTCATTTAATTGCCCTCTGTTAGTGGCAGTTTTATGTATCGTAATTTGATCTGTATGCTGATTTGTCCAATGTTAACTGGGATGACTGTTGGCTTATTGCGACTGTAGATACAAAACTTGACTTCTTAAATAATAACTTGACCAAATTATTTAATGACCAAGTCCCTCCTTCCCCTGCTCAGGATATGAATAGCTCTTGGCCCTGTTACAATAATAAAATTAGGTTAGCTATTAAAGTCGAAATAAACTATATGGGAAATGGAGCAGGACGTGCACTGACTACCCGCCCAGAAATTGTTTCACAATTTTGCTTACAAGGAAAAATCTCAATTTAATGTAGTTACTGAGGATGAAGTTTTAAAAACTGTCATGACGACTAAGTCTAAAACTATGGGTGAAGATGGAATACCCTTGAGGTTTGAGAAGCTTGCCTTACCGTTTATTCTGGGCTGCCATTATTTCCAGTTTCCAAAAAGAATAATGCCACTAGTCACTATGATTAAGGCCAATAAGCATTCTTCCAGCCGTTCCCAAAGTATTGAGTCCCTGATGGCATTCAAAAATTTCATCTTATGATAAACGTCTAACACTAACATAAATAGGAGGAGGATTCGGCCAAATACACATCAAATAGTGAAAGCGCGAATTATTATATTATTATTATTAATCCAACACTACTCTGCCTTCTGGAATTTTCTGAAGTATTTGACTTGGTAAATCGATTCCCACTCGGCAAAGCGCTTAGATATTTCTTTGGATTTTTCAAAAAGTGATTGAAATTTGAATAGGTCGAGCCAAGGAGCACCAAGAGATTTGGTGGCTCCTAAAACACTCAGGCTAAAAAGCCCATTGTATTTAAAGCGCTGGAAAGAGAGTAGATAGTCAAGGAAGAAAGGAGAAAAGTATCAGAGAAAGAGATAGGAAAGAATAGCGGCAGAGATAGAGATAGTTAGTCCGGTGAGAATTTTCGAGATTCTTTGGCAAATCTGTAAATATCCTCCAGTTTTAGAGAACGAATATTACTCATTCTCATGACATCGGAACCCAATACTCGTAGCCTTGCTCTAGCAAAGGCAGGACACTCACAGGAAAAGTGCTTAGTGCTATCCGCCTCCTCCAAGCAAGACAGGCACATCGGGTCCACAATGAATTCCTGTAATAATACCGACCATCAACCAAACGTCTTTCCTTCCAAGTTTTAGTAGAAAGTTTGACAGTTTTCTGTTCGGACTTGTCACAAAACACTTTGCAGCTTTGCAGCGTTCCAGACCGGACCATCGCTCTTTATGTAAATTGCATACATAATGGCTGATCCAATTCACGATTTCTGCGGAACTGATTCCGATTATTGGCTCTGGTCCCTGTACAGAACTGCTGATCCACGGTTGGCCAATTCATCGGGAATTTCATGACTGTCACTGAAAACTCCAATCTGTTTCCCGCTCCAACTTCGGTTACTTTCAGGATGGCAAAAATTTCCGTTTGGAAAACAGTTGCCATTTCCGCCATACCATAATGTTACTTATTATTATCATTTAAGTACCATCCGGCTCCAGACGCTATTTCATTCTTTGACCCATTGGTAATGAAAATATCCGCCAAATCTTCCTGAATGCATTCTGGAATACTCCATTGCTGGAAATCTGACATCAAATTTCTTTCCAAATGAAATGATGCTTATCAGGTCGTCTTTGGGTGCCAAAAACAGTGGATACTGCTTAAATAGTATCTTAAAGATTGTTCTGTGTGTTTCTCTCCGACTTCGTATCAGAAACCATATTTATGGAGTCCACACATTTTTTTTATTGCTGCCTTATGTATCTTAAGATCCAAGGGGAGCAAATCAAGCATAGCATTTAGAGCATCGCCGGAGGTTGTACTCTTGGCACCCGTAATGCATCAACATACACGTCTGTGCAGCCTGTATAGTTCTCAGAGTGTGGACTTAACCATGGTCCGTCGCCACCAGACCACCGAGGCGTAAGTGATTATTGGTCTGATAAGTGCTGTGTATATCCATACGACCACAGCAGATTTCAGACCTCAGGTTTTACCAAAGGCTTTGCGGCATTGCTGATAAATCCTTAATGCGCGATTCACCTTCAGTAAAGTGTGTCTCCAAGTCAGCTTCTTATGCAAGATTACTCCTAGATATTTAACTCCATCGGAAAGACCAAGAGTCATACCTTTCAGTATTGGAAGACTAAGTCCATCCAATTTCCATTTTCTTGTAAACAAGACTATGGTGGTTTTGTTCGGATTGACGGAAAGCCCTTGTCTCATGCATCAGTCATCGATTTTGTCCAGAATCCTCTGCACTTTCGGGCAAAGCCTTCTGAGGGATTTATCCAATGTTAGCGCACAGACATCCTCCGCATATGCTTGGGCATGAAAACCGAGTTCCTACATCTCCGCTAGTAGAGAGTCTACGACCAAGCACCACAACAGCGGAGAAAGAACGCCCCCTTGGGAACATCCTTGCTTGGCCCTGACGGCGATTAGTTCATCACTGTTCTCACCAGCGATTAATAGCCTCTCAGAAAGCATGGAATATATCCACTTTACAATAGTTTGACACGGTGTTAGTCGTTCGCCAGAGGAACATATCGAGTCAAAGGTGGCATTATCAAAAGCCCCTTCAATGTCTACGAACACGTCTATTGTGTACTCGTCAGCTTCCAGCCCGACTTCAATCTTGCTAACAAGATCGTGTAAGGCTGATTCACATGATTTTCCACTCTGGTAAGCGTGTTGATTTCTACTAAGTGGACTTCTCGGCAATACCCCCACTCGAATATGTTTCTCCACCACTCGTTCTAGACTTTTCAACACGAACGATGTCAAACTGATTGGTCTAAACCTTTTTGCTAGGGAATAGTCGTCTTTTTCTGGTTTCGGAATAAATACTACTCTTACGCGTCACCATTGGGATGGTATATGACCAAGTGCAAGACAGGCTGTGAAGATTCTTTTCAGGGCCTCAATCAGCCTCCTTTCTTAAGCATTGCTGGATATATTCCGTCAGGTCCAGGGGACTTAAAACTTTCAAAGGAAGATAAGGAAAGGCTTACCGATTCTTTTGTCACTATCCAACTGTACCTAGTACCTACCCAACTGTTCAGAGAGTGTTCTGCTACCAGGAAAATGTGATTGGTAAGACTACCTCATGGAGGAGTACTGTTACCTGCAGAGTGCCGCAGAGTTCTGTTCGTGGCCCGCTTTAGCTCATGCTGCTGACATCCAGTTGTACTTGTCGAGCCGCGTTGGTCCTGTTGGGAATATATGTTTCGGATTAACACTGATCTGTTTCCAATTTCGAAATAGGCCTATGATAATTGGCTTTCCAACAGTAACATTGGAAGAAATTCCAAAACTGTTTATTGGAAATAGTGTCTCAACCTTTACTGACAGGGTGTGAAATTTAAATTTTTTGGTAAATTCTATGTTGTTCTGGCTACATTAGTAAAGTTGTTAGGTTGTTAACGTTGTTTTACGCAGATTAAATATCTTTATGAGAAATTAAAATTTACAAATTCTAGCAGGCATCAAAGTATAAGGAATAGGAATAAATATAAAAAAGTAATTCACAATTATTTTAAATTTTGTATAATGAATGTGATTGCGATTTAACTGCCTGGTTTTCTCGATCTATTTATTTATCTTTAAGGGCCTTACCCTTCTTCACAACTGTCTTCAAGGCATAAATTAATATAGTAAAATATCGATTATTTAAATATTTCGATAAAACTATTTCCCTCACGAAAATAAATATTAATTGCACCAACTTCTTAACCAGTCATTGATATATCATCGCTTTTAACACCCTGAAGCGCAACCTGAAAGTCCCATCATTCTCCACCTTTTCACTATTTCACACCAGCGCTACGAAATCAACGAGCGCATTAAATACTCGTGAGAAAGCAGAATCAATTTAACACCTGCGCTATGCCAATTGCCAATTACCCTTCTGTTGAGTTTTGGACTTCTCAGTTTAACTGTTCATGCTGGCGATGAGGACAACACAGCCTTGGACATAGACACGAAAGATTTGCTAGACAACTTCTGTGTTCACGCTGCCGCAACTTGTTTTGTGGCAAATTGCAAACGCTTTAATCAAACTAATTTTCACTTTCCGCCTAGTAAAATAATTTGAAAAGGTTTTTTGCCTTTACTGGACTCTATGCAAACACAAAAATGCACTCGAAAAATGTAACGCTCGAATTCACTAAGCTTGCTCAGCGGTCGGTAATGGAAGTGGCTGTTATCCTTTCGATCCGTGCAGTACTGGACATGCTCCCTGTTTGATCATCCTTTGCACTAATACAGGGTGGCTGATGAAAGCCGCTACCAAAAAAAATTGAATAACTTTTTTTCTTTTTAAGTTATCTGTTCCATTTTTGTTTTAATTTGCAGATTAATCTTTAAAATTTATTAAAATGGATAACTGGGACACGCAAACAAGAATTTGGATAGTCCGCCGCTATCACGCACTGGAGTCCGTAGTTTTGGTACAGAGAGAGTACAGGCGGATGTTTGGCGGCGATCCCCCGAGCAGATGGACCATAATGAGACTGGTGAATAATTTTGCTGAGCAAGGAACAGTCGCAAGAAGGCCTTATCATCGAAACCCACCAGTTCGGACGGAGGAAACGATCGCTGCTGTAGCTGCAGCTATACAAAGCAATCCAAGGGTTTCAACAAGAAGCTTATCTGCTCAACTTGGTGTCAGCCGACAGTCTTTGCAAACAATAATGCACAAAGATTTAGACTTATTTCCCTACAAAATTCAAATGGTTAACAAACTGAATGCAGCAGACTTGCCGATTCGCTTGTAGCTGTGTAACACCAAAAGGTGGTTCCCTTTTTTCGCCTTCGGCAATTGATGTAATTGAAATTGAATTTACCACATTTGTGTGGTGCGTGACTATCATTCGGAGTCAAGAGAGAACGTAGGTTCGATTCTCGGTGAAACACCAAAATTAAGAAACAGGTTTTTCTAATAGCGGTCCCGCCTCGGCAGGCAATGGCAAACCTCCGAGTGTATTTCTGCCATGAAAAAGCTCCTCATAAAAATATCTGCCGTTCGGAGTCGGCTTGAAACTGTAGGTCCCTCCATTTGTGGAGCAACATCAAGACGCACACCACAAATAGGAGAAGGAGCTCGGCCAAACACCCAAAAAGCGTGTACATGCCAATTGTATATATATATATGTATAAGACATTTTTTAAAAATAATTATTATATTTATTGTTTTCTTTAAAGCTCAAACTTACGCATTCAAGAGCGTATCTAACCAAAATTAAAATCCTTAATCGAAGTAAAATATTCCTGAACTAACAAAGGACTTTATTGCAATTTCTTCATTCGAATTTGTCGACTTCTATCAACTGGCTCATAGAGTGGATGATGCTTTGCGCCTCTAATACTAAACCCACTGACGTTCGTAGAGTAAACCAGAAGTTTTTTTTTATCCACTAAAATCAGAACTTATTAACGCACGTTTGTTCAGATAAGTGTTTTTGTTGCATATTTAATACGAACATTCGCACATACATTTAAACACGTGCGCCGACACTTGTCACTTCCACGTCAGCCTCATCCGTCAACGCGTTGATTGCTCATTCGTCGTCTGTCAGTCAACACATCAACTCCGGGCCTTGCGTCACCTTCGCCAATCGCGGATAATTATTGCGATCGCTGATGAAATCTGAAGCAAATGCAAAGCCAATACGTCGATTCGGCCGCAAGTGCGGCACAAGGCGAAAACAAGAATTACAACAAATGCGATTAAATCTTAATTTCACACCCGAACTCATTTGCTGCACTTCGGAGCTGCGGGGATTTACTTTCCTTCGCCTAAAAATTATGTTTACATGAGTATTGGCTGCGGTGTGGCATGTGGTGATGGTGGTGACGATAGCGTGGAATGTGCCGCTGCCAGCAATGTATTCCCTGTGTATCGCGTGGAGCGTTGCGCAGATGCACACATTCTGAGAGCGTTCGCCCAGTGATTGATGACATTTCGTATAAGCAATGATTGATGTTCGTGCGCTCATCCCCACACGTATACACAAACTCCAGCTCAAACATGCTTGTATGTTGCAAATATTTTCTTGCCACAGTAATAAATACAACAAGAACAACAAAGTGGATGTCAAACGTAGCGAGCACAGGTTCAAATAACTGTTATTGTTGTATCGATCCAGGGTTGTAGATGTTTACACATCTGGTCACCACCCATGTGCCTCCGCGTGTTTACTGTCGATGGAGTATGCGACCGGAATGTAGGTTACATTTTGGTCCCCTTTCTAGGCACTATATCAGTGCACAAAAAAATTAGGTTGCATAGTCTATAGGGAAAATACTCATATGGAAGTCTTATGCTTATACCTTAACATATTAAGGCAACCTCCGAGAGAGTATTTCTTCGTTTATTTTCAACGAGTTTATCCATAATCCCTTCCACCATAAAAGTTGGAGATCACTTACGGCATTGTGCGAGTGCTTCTTAAGTAAGTTTTGAGTCGCTTTTGTGGAAAGGGTTGCAAATATAGTGGATAAACTAAAAATGATTTTATCATAAACACCAGTTTGGTGTAATGGCCTCTGTGTGAATTCGGCAAAGCAATGTTGCAAACAAACAATGTTGCTATCTTGAAAATATTTACTTTTTTGTTTTGACTCTAAGCCAAATATTATTATAATAGGTATATTTAGTAATCCAATGAGGCTAGGCGGGCAGGCAAAGACTTATGTAGAAGCTGTCTAGATGAAAAAATTAAGCTACGATTTTGCATCATCATAGATAGACAATTCTTTTATGATTCGGAAGATCTCTGACCTGTGAGGGATCTTCTAAAGTTTTTGATGAGTTCAAATTGGTTTTAGAAGAGGTCGGTACAAGTTCCCAATGCAGCGCCACAATGGACTATGAACCTGAGTGTATCCCGTAGTGGACAACAGCTACAGGCTAACCTACGATTTAGCAAGGCTTCAAATGTTTTTTTGGTAAAATGCCGCAAACGAGCAACGAATTTGAGAAATTGAAGAATTACGCCATTGAATTGTGAAACGAGGTGAAATATTGGTTTTTATTAGTTTATTTATTTATTTACTAGTCTGAAGGCATTTCTTTTCTACCAACGAATTATCATTGCATTTACGCACAAAAAATATTATGGGACTTGATGTACATAAAATTTGTTTGTGGTTCTAGAAAAAGGAGGTAGAAGTAGAATAGAAAGACAGATAATTACTTATAGCTCTTTTTAAATCAAAAATGGCATGAATCCTCAGGCTTCTTTGCGCAATATTGAAATTATTGCACTTGAGCGGGATGCATTGGGTCGAAAAGGATAATTCTTTTACTCTTTAAAAATTTAAGGTTAATTGCCGCTAGATGTTCGTCTATAAAGTTTTTATTAATCTTGTTTTTCGCTCACTGAACTTTAATAAGCCTATGCCTTCATATAAGTCTCGTTGTCGGCTTTTGGCTTTAAGCCCCTCTATCAGGGGCCCGCAACCTTTTGAGACGGAAGAAAAATTACAATTTACGAAATTTCAAAGTTTTTAAAGAGCCACAAAATTGTCTCTTGCCACTAAAAAGTAGTACTATCATAAATAAAGTTTTTTGATAAAAAAACCGAATATATTTATTCATAAGAAAAAATTAAAAAAAATAAAAAACATTTGAGCTAACAAAGCAGTAGCATGGTTTTAGAAAATTTGGAAAATGTGGGCTCATAACTTATTGTTTTAAGTTTCAAACTCGACTCTATTTTTTATTTTTCACTTAACCTTTAATTATATTCATGCAAGAGAACGCTTACCCGCACGAATATGTCGATCCGAGGATAGTCAACACTCCAAATGCCAACTTCCTCACCTCACTGCAGCAATCCGGACAAATATTCCAATTTAAGTGCCGTAAGAAGACAGATACCTGTAAAATTTCGCAAAACAAAAATTGTTTTTTTTTCATAAAATGTTAATATAATCCTTTAAGAATATGTCAAAAAAGTTTTAGAACGTAAATTTAAGTATTTCTTATATTATAGATCGTCAACCGTGACGACTCTATTCTTCGCGTTCGAGAGCTGGGAGAGATATAGTTACGTTGCATTCAAACTTTAGACGCATTTTTCTCAAAACTATATTTTTCAAATTGGCATACACGATAACTCGAAAAGTTATTGACCGATTTCCCTGAAATTTTTCACACATCATTTTTATGATATTACTTTCTATGTGAATTTAGAATTTCGAAAATTTGTCGAAAAATATATTTTTTCCATTTGTTTTTAATTCATATAGAAATTATGACATTCATAAACAAAAAAAATGTTTGGTTTTTTGTATTCAGGTCACTGACGCCGATGAAATAATGCCCGCCGAATGAGAAGTCCCGCTGCGACCTTCCTGGAAGAATTGAGTGTACATCCGCCATTTTAAATGATTTAAATTAAAAAATATTTTGTTATAACTCTTTAATGTTTTGTTATAACTGTGCTGAAGTAGTTCGTGTCAACAGTTGCGCTAGTTTTATAGGGATTTTGCTTTAGACATTGAAAGTGAAGTAATTTACCGCTCTGAATATCTTCTGCAAAAAGAAAGAATTTTTCTTCAAAGCAAGCAATTCTTCTACCAAAACATATTCAGAGTTTAAACACCAAAAATTTTAATAGATAGGTCAATTTATTCTTTATTATTTCATGTTGGCTTGTCAGGGTGTTTTACAATCACGCACTGACAAAAATTCTTCCGTTTGGAAGGCGTGCCAGCAAAAGAAAGAGTGAACGTCTAAAACGCTATTATCTGTGAAGATCTCGATTTGACTAAGCGTAAAAGTGTTGATACCAAAGACATTTCTTATGGAAAAGTAGTATTACAGATTATTCATTTAGTTATTAGCTTTTCAAATTTTTTGTGCTATATAGCGATGATAAATAATCTCGGGTATATGACTATTTCGACTGCGTCCTTTGAACACCAGTCCAAAGCACTAGTCGTAACAGGAAGTCGCCACAACCTTCCAAAAAATTGTCTAGTAATCTCTACCGCCTATTTTTCGAGATAATTCAGTCACCACAAGCTCATCCCACTTTTCAAATGTTATGCTCATGATTTTTCACATATACTCCTGGGTTCAATAACAGATGTATAAATTGGTAATTAAATTTATATCTAGTAATTGTGAGAAAACGAATTCGTCAGCCTTATGTGTAAGTAAGTCCTTCAACAAAATCTAAAAATCTGTCGCATCCTTCCTGCCCTCCTTTTATTTGCAACGAGTACACACAAGTAGAGAGCTCTTCATTGCCAATTCAATATAGAAGCAAAGAAGAAGAAGGAAAATTCCGAAAAAGCAAACGACTTTGGGTGTTCAATTCATGTACGCTTTTTCCAGAGGTTTTTATTAGTTTTTCTTAATTCTTTCTTACGTTTGTTTGCCAATTCACTCTGCACTAACAATTGGCCAACACAAGTCGCGGCCGCGTTTTTGGCGTTAAAGGTCTAGGCTTGATTGCAATTGACAGGCCTTAGCAGAGCAGCATGGAACCAAATTGAATGCACTTCCGCAGTTTCGATTGTCATTGCCATGACGACGCCACGACGCTGTCACCACCGACCCGTAAATTCAAATAATTCTAAAAATAAATGGAATGTTGTTCCCAGCACTAGCAATGTGCCTATAAGTTTGGTTTTTTACCTTTGCGGCGAACTTTTTGTGGTTGCATCCTATTTACTTTTTCAATTCCATTGCTCTTATTTGGTTCCTGACAAGTTTAATTTTGTGTTTTGATTCGCGCTCGGCTGGCGTCCCCGTCACAACTGCAGGGCACAATTACGCGCCGAAAAGTAATTGCAGTTTCCAATTTGATGCGGATTCGATGAGGAAATTTACGAAAATGGAATTGCATTAAATTACTTTTGCTGAGTAATCGTGGAAAAGAGAAGAAATTGGCCGTAGAAGCGGTAGCGAGACGTGCGCGCCCACGAAGCCAACGCAAAGTTGCAAGTTGCATTTCACAGCACAAATACGGACGCACACATAGACGTAGTCAACTCAACTAAACATAATTAGAGCCGCTGTGTGAAACCAGCGATCTTTTCTGATCGTGACACTTGATTGCTAACTGGTTTGGCCGGACCACAGTATTCGGTCGCAGTGCATTGGCGCAGGCAATTCACCTTAGCGATTCTGATCTGTGATGGTTTATGGATCGATACCATCGATCGAAGAATTAATGCAACGCGCCAACGTGAAAATGGCATTGCACGATTTTGTGGCACATAAAAACAATTGGTTCACTACGGAATTAAAGCTGGCCACCAACGTTACATTTGTGATACGCACAAACCGAATTTTTATTCAACGATTTATAGTTTTACACCTTTTTTTAACATCTGCAGCCCCTGGAATTCGACCTAAGGCTCCTTGCGTACAACAATAATACTAATAAACCCAAACTATTGCCCAGCACAATCAAAGTGACGCATCTTTTTTGTTTTGGCACTTGGCCAAGAAAAGCAGGAGAATTACAAAAGAAGTCGTCAGCTGAATGAAAAGTGGGAGAGATATTTTGAGAGATGATAGTATCGTTTTCTGAACAGTAAAAAGCGAGTCCGATATATCAAAAGTGCTGAAGCGAAAGAGTCGAAGTGGTTCGTTAAGGTCGTAAATTGTCTTACATGGTTTAATAAAAAACAGGTTTTGTGCCTTGATATTCGAAAGGGAACTTTATGATTAACTTCCGCCTAAAGATTTGAGCAAGAAATTGACCCTGCTTAAGTTCAGAGGGCAATAGGCTTTACTATAGCTTTCTCTAAAAAATTGTTATTTGAAGTGATCGCTCTAACAGCTTTTTCATTATAATAATTATTATTTGACTCTGACTTCTATTTCAAGCACGCACCAGCATTGTTTCTGGAAACAAATATTAGCATTAATCGTTTGTGGACTGCCCAACTTCTCGCTGTGCCTCCGTGTGTGAGAAGCGTGAGCAATTTGCGCAAACACTTTTACTTTTTGTTGGCTGATCTTCGGTGTTTTCTTTTTATTTCCCTCTTTCTGCACGTTCAATTTCAAACATTTTCTGCTCTGCTTCGCTTTGGTTTAATTTTATTTTGTTTATTACCGCAGTTCTTGGCATCTTCAAGACTTAACGTTGTAGTGCATGTTGCACGCCCGAAAGCGTCCGCTGCGCGTGGCTCAAATAAAGAAATCCATTCATATGAATTCTTTGCAATCGTCGCACATCTTTTTGTTGCAATAACATCAAAGATCTGCGCCACTTCATGCGTTGCCTTCGCTCTATGCCCCTCTGTCTTTACGTCTGTCCGACGTTGTTTCCTGATTTCTTTTTCTTTTAATTGGCATATCGAGTCTCAACTGACGTGCAACGCATCAACGCTCGTCCCACAAATTTACAAATCTAAACGAATTTTATGCGGCCGCTGTAATTGTTGCTTTTTCAGCTGTCAAATGGTGCTGGTAATCTCTGGGAGTCAGATGTGCAAAATGTGTTTATGTTTAGTCGTGGGCGGAGGAAGAAGACTCGTAAGCAAAATGAGCAATGGTACAGGCAGAAGATTTTGGCGAACAAAAGCAATAGGAAGGTTTTCATGCATACTCCACACAAGTGCGTATGTATGTGTAAGACACATCAATTAATCGCTTGCTAAAAAATTAATTCCACTAAGGCTTTTAATCGATATTACGTGGGCTACACTTCCTTCTTGTGCAAAAAATAACTAATTTTTTAAATTTTCAATAATAGTGGGTTGTTTGGTTGAAGAAGTGATTCTCCGAGAATTCTGTTAACGCTTTCGCACTATTTCGTTGTCACATCCTCGCCACCAACAAGTTATACGGGTTATTCCCTCTCGACTATATCCAGTCTGAGCGATTGAGAAACCTTATAAGACTCTTCGAGGTTTTCAAAAAGCCAAGTTTTTCAAGCCTGGTCTTCCAAAGAGCTTTGACAGTGCATATTATAAAGAAGTTTGGCTGCCTTCTCTCCTATGGGCCAGAAGCCAGTTTCACTACCGTTGTCAATGTTGACGTTTGTTCGGTGTTGTAGGTGGGCCATTACGTTCTGTTAACTTCAACGTCCGATCTCTCCATCTACAATCGGCGATTCGACGGTAGTTTGAAGAGATTGCAGTATTGATTGTACCCAGTCGTAGTAATACCAAATCTGTAAGAATACTACTCATGACAGATCCCTTTCTTGCCAGTTCATCTGTGTTGTCGTTTCCCTGATTGTTCCGATGTCCCAGCACCCAGGTTAAGATAACGTTATGGACTCCGCTCAAGGTGATAAGGCTATTCCTGCTTTTTTCCACTAGTTAGGAGATTGATTCAGGCGAATCCAGTGTCTGGATTGCAGCTGTGCTATACAAAAAAAACACATTTTTGAACCATCTATATAGACTATAGTGTCGAAGTTGTTTAGTGAAAGCCCTTTAGTCTACTTGTCACGGGATGGAAAGAGGGTAGCAAAATTCCTATTCAATGTCACCATTGGGATGATGTAATCAGCCCTCCCCGAGGTGTACTGAGTTTGTTTCAATAATAGACTGACACGGCCAAACGTTTTTTCCTTCCAGCGATCCGCTTCATTTAACCTAAATATAGTCATAGTTGTCTTCTTCTTGATATGCAGATCTATCGTGTCGGTGCATTAAGGGCCTAGAACATGATCTAATTGCACCGACAGTTATTCCACAAACTCGTCTTTGTATTTTTCCAAGAAATGTGATATTGTATTCTCTTCCTAGAGCTTTCCACTGATCCGTATAACCATCTTATACAACCATAAAGCATACTTAGGTTGAAAGCCCCTTCTTCTTCCAAGCATACATTTCCAGGCATGCAAAGTAATTTCAGTTTTCCTCACCCGTTCTTCAATGTTCAGTTTCCAGCTAAGTTTGGAGTCCAAGATTACCCCTCAGTACTGTGCGCTGGGTGAAATTGAACTCTCTCATAAAACTCTCCTATTAATAAGTGGTAGAGTTAAATTGGGTACCTTGCATCTAACGGTAAAAAACATGAGTTTTGTTTTACGTGGATTCAAACCTAAGCTGCAGCCTTTAGCCCAAGAATTGAGCTCTCTTAGAGTCCTTTGAATACTCCCACTGATCATGTTGGGGCACAGTCCTGATGGCATTACCACCACGTCGTCAGCGTACGCCACCACTTTCGACCTTAATCAATATTTTGCTTATCACAAATAAGCAAAGAAATGGAGATAATACGCCTCCCTGTGGAGTTCTCCTATTGACCCTCTTAGTTATGTTAATATCTCCTTATTAGCTTTGGTAATCCTAATTTATAGCCTAGCGATGACCCAACTACTAATGCAATTGTCCATCCCTGAGTCTATCAACGCCCATTGGATTGCATCCGTGCTAAGATTGTTAAAGGTGTCTTCTATATCCAAGAATGCCGCCATGGTATACAGTTTGCTTTCTAGAGAGCCATCTATTATTCGAACTACCACCTGAAACTCCGCAGATTTGCCTTTAAGGTTCACATATTGTGCAGCTGATATACCAGATCTCTCCAATGAGCTTCTAAGGTGTAAATCCAAAACCATTTCAAAAGTTTTTAAAAGGGAGGACGAGGAAATGATTCGTCTAAAATTCTTCATTAATTCATCTCCCCTTCTACCTACTTTTGGTACGATGACGACCATGACTAGTTTCCAACTATCTGTAATATAGCCTAAGTTTAAGCACGCTTTGAAAATGTCAACTAGCCAAGGTAGAGTACAGTCCAGGATTTCCTGTAACATCTTTGGAATGACCCCAACTGGCCCCAGAGATTTAAAAGATGCAAAAGTTTTGATTGCTACTTCGTAACTATCACATCTACAAGATACTGCGGATGATCATATGGGCTCCGCCTAATTCCTCCATTCGCATTTTCGTGAACAATGTATCCCGGAAAATGAGTTTTTCTGTCGTAACAGCCCAAATACCAACTGGTTTCTTGACCCAAGATGCCATTGAATGATTTTTGTAAAGTGTGCGGCTAAGCCTAGCCGAAGACGTGGTAGATTCGATAGACGAATAAAACTCTCTCCAGCTCTCTTTCTTAGTGGCACTGTCCCAATTAGGTAGATTCTTCTCTTAGTTTTAAGAACTCACTGATCAGCATCAATAATGGCTGATCAACTGAAATGTATGCTAAAGGTTTTCTTTCAAATACAAAAAGTCTTTAATTTATTTATACCCAAGTTTGTTGCAATTGAGCGACTCCATCTGAAGTGATCCAAGTATTTTGAACATGTCGCTTGAGAAAACTAAGAACTAAACTGAAAAAATGTTGAATAACATTTTATAATTTTGCGATTTATTACATGTTGAAAATGTTGATATAGTTTTTTAAAGTGAAATATCTTTGGCTCGTTTTAAAATTTTTATATTTTTTTACTTATATGGAAAAAAATATACTTCGAAAAACATATTTAGGAAAAAAATTTAATTTTTTTTATTAAAAAAATTTGGAAATAAAAATAATTCAACGAAAATGAAATATTCAGATTAGTACAGTGCAAAATACTGCATTGAAGATTACAAAAAAAATTAAAAATAAAATTGTTTTACTGCGTCAATTCCGTTATTTAGTAGCCATGCAGTATAAACTTCGTCGCCTTTTCAAATTATTTGAAATCCAACGTAGATTACTTTTACAATATCAAATAGTGTTAAAAATGTTTGCTTTGGGCTCTTCCGGGCTTGGCTGGGCACTTTGGATTAACGCTACTTCAAAGGAATATTCGGATTCTTCATAAAATTTAATTATTTTTGCATTTTTAATAAACTGAAAAAACAATTTTTCGCCCAAAGCGAAAAAAAAATTATACCCGTACGTCAAATTCGATGCCACACATGCAACACAGACGTACACCACGACTTCCACCAGTGACAGCAGCCAGCGCATGCATATGGGGTATGTGGTCCATGCCTCACCCATAAGCACAGGCTGCAAATTGGATTATGCCACACAAGTTTTGATAGCAACTTTGAACGCTTTGGAATTTTTTCAACACATTTACAAATATTTCATTTTTTATTTTCATGTTTTATTGTCGGCACGACAAGTGCCACTTGCCCCAAACTACTCGCACAATAACAACAACTATGACAACACCAAAAGTGGGCATTGTGCTGCAAACTGTAGGCAAACTCAATTTTCATTTTGCACAAAATTTTTATTCAACATCCCTGTGAACAGAAAAAAGTATGTCTACCGTAAAAACAGAAACAACAACTCCAAAAAAACCCAAATACTTAACAACAAAAAATCACTCCTGCGAGTGTTGCCAGCTTAAGTGATCGCGCTTGAACGCGTGAAAATCCACAAATTCCGAATTCAAAGTGCGTCGCCCGCCTTGGAGTGAGAGCGATGGGCATAGAGCGGCTGAATCCGTTCGAATTGTTGTTGTTAAAGATGCAGAGGCAAAATTGAAAATTTGTCAACAATTTTCATAACAAAAAGCCTTCACAACTGGACCAAAATTGGAACGGACAGCCATACATGAGGCCACGTAGATGTATACTTGTATTTTCTCTGAATTGGTTTGTAGTTTTGAGTATGGATGTGTGCGTGTGTAGTTTCTGAGTACGACAAAGAAATGCTTTTAGCGCAGTCAATATGCGAAAATCAAGTTAAAAGTTTCGCTGTTTTATAGAGAATTGAATTTCGTCACCAATTTGTATTTTTTTTTTTTCTTTTTATGTTTTTGTTTTTTTCTTGCTTTTGCTGACATTCCAACATAAACACCCGGCATAGCACCGCAATAATCCCCAAAAGCTTTAAACCGCTAAACGTTATGTGTCAATTGAACTCTTTAATTTTTGTTGCTTTAGATGAAGCCAGCTGAATTTTTTTGATATTTTGTTTTTTCATACACTTTGAAATTTTTTCGTCCGCTTTCGTTCCCTACCCAAAGTGTCAGTTCATTCGGTCACTGTCGCAAATTTAATCATTTCATGAAGGCACTTTTCGCATATTTTTAATGACCGTTATTTATGGCTTACATGGCGGTCGACGCTCCGCCTGAGTCAATTAGTTGCCACATATTTTCGGTGAACGGCGCTTCCGCCGCAACAGTTCTGTGGCGGTGCATTTTACGAAGCCGATTTCTCTGCTGTCACTCGTGGCCACAACTCGAGGCAAGCGACTGGAAACCACATCGAAAACCCTTTGGCGCAGATTAATATCCACGCCCACAACAAACATAATATTCGATGTGCATACGTACAAACATTGGCACGAACGCCTGCATATACAAATTCACATGCGCAATAAGAAATACTCGAAGGGGATATTTGGATTTGGAATTCAAAAGCTGGCGTTCAGCAAATTTTTTTTGAAAAATTGCATGAGCTGTCGACGGCGAATTTCACGATTGATTGCCTACATGGAATCCCACCAACAAACATCAACCGCTTCAATACTTAATTACTTCACACTTTTCTTCTGCAGGCTGGAAGAGCAGAAGCCAAGAAGAGGATCGAGATGCAATGGCAAGTATGCAAATATTTCACTGGCATAAGTGCCAAATGACAGTTCGACTAAAGGAGTTCTTTGTGTCTGCTGGTATCATGCGACATTGAAATAAAGGGTTTCGTAATTCAGGAAATTAATATCAAACCAAGCAGAAGTAGAAACGGCTTAAACAAAAACAATTAAATTAAAATTTAATTAATTAGACTTCTCTTCATAATCAGTTTCTAAGCCTAACTTCATCTAACTATCAATCGAAAATCCGCGTCCCAGTAACTACCTTTTTGAATTTCGAAGAAAGAAAAACGTCACAGAGAGCCAAGTCCGGGCTGCTGGGTGGGTGGTACATTTCTTTGAATGCCATGGCTTTTAACTCGTCCTCGCAACCCGAGCATTTTGAGCTCTCCAATATCACTGTTTGTATTGAGGTATATTTGTGGTACTAATTTTTTTATGGGCAAAGGTTCATGTCTAATCTGTCAAATTAATTCTTTGCAAATCGAAAACTCCTCTGCTATCTGCCACAATTTAATTCTTTACTACCATCACAGGGCTGCTCGAGCGCGTGTTGTCTTCACGGGTTTTTCTTCGTTGTTGAAAGAGCCGTGCCCACTTTTTATTATTGTGTATGAAGACACAGAGTTCTCAAAACCGAGAAAATTTCTTCGAAAATTTATTTCGGCGTATTTCCGTTTCCGACAAGGAATTAAATTCAAATTGCCTCCCCTCGATGTATGTACATTCCTTTAAAAATAAAAGTAATTTGTCAATGAAACAAATTTATATTTAGTATTTACTCTCAAAAGAAATCCTGATGGTAAGCAACATATTTGTATGTGTGTGCTCCAATTTTGAAAAATATTTTTATTCCCTCTGCTAATTCTCTTTTACCATCGCGCTTTGCTCTACATGTAGATGCTGACTTTTGACGTGGAATCAGGTAAAAGTCAGACTTGAAAACGAAACTTGGGGAACGGTTTTAATATTATATTTTGGTCAAATCTAGTCCTAGAAGATGAGATGTGAGAACCAGTGCATTGTCGTGATGCAGAAACTAAGAATAGTTCCCCACAATCCCTGTCTCTTGCAGCAATTTGCTTAGTAAAGGGTTTTCCAATAAGAGGTGTTATTTTGATTTTCGATCTATGGTTTCGTTGCTTGTGTGACACATAGCGCCGTATTGTTGAAAATAAAAGTTGTCCAGATCAATACCATCCAATTCCGATAGCGCAATCTACCGTAACTGTTGCTCCAGTTTCATTTTCAAAAAAGTAAGGTGCAATGACTCCGCCGGACCATAAACCGCACCAAACAGTCACATGTTGAGGATAGAGAGACTTTTCAACAATAACTCTTGGTTTTTCTGAGCCCCAGATCCGACAACTTTGCGTGTTGACGAAGCCAACGAGGTGGAAAAGGGCCTCACCACTCAAGATGATTTTTCGATGGAATTCCGGATCATTTTCATGCATTTCAACGACCCAATCAGCAAAGACACGACGTTGTTGATGATCGGCCGGCTTGAGTTTTTGTGTTAACTGGACTTTATAAGCCTTAAGACCCAAATCTTTATGCAAAATACGGTGTAATGACGTTTGTGGAATGCCTAATTCCAAAGAACGACGAGGAATGGACAACCCTGAGTTTTCCTCAACACTTTCGGCTACAACAGCAATATTTTCGGCTGTTCGTGAGCGACGTGCTCGGGTTTTATTCTTCACATCACTAACTAGTCCCAACACCTCGAATTTTTTCATTAATTTCTGTATTGCGGTCCGACAAGGTGCTTCACGATGACCCAAAAATGTTCGAGTTTTACGAACCGTCTCTGCCGAATTTTCACCATTTTTATGGTGAATTTTAATAATTTCAATGCGTTGTTTAAGCGTGTGTCGCTCCATTTTTATTAATGGCGTAGTGTCTACTTGTCAAATATCAAAAAATTACAACTTCAAAAGTGGCATCTACCGAAATAGCGGTCTATTCAAAATAAAACCTATTTCTTATTTTCCATTATTGATACGTTCGATAACATTTTGGTGAAGTTCGTCTCCAAAACTTTGTGTATAACGCTCTGCACAGTTCCAACCGAGACCTCAGTTCAGGCTCAACCCTGATGTCCATTTTCGAGTATCAAAGCTAATTTTCAAGGAAAATACAAACGGCTTCAAACTTTTGCAACTTTAACATTTTCAATGCATCCACAGAAGATATTTTCTTAGTTACACAAATTTTCAGAAAATTTTTTTGCTTAATTAAATGGCGCGACAAAATTACCTGAATAAACTGAGCTTGGGTTAAAAGTGACATAAAAAAATCCTGGAAGGAAGATTAGTTTGGCAATACCCCACGCGTGCGCGGGGTTAAGTTGAATGAAAAATTCCGGGTACTTTTCAAGAGTCTTTAAATATTTGTCAAAATCAAGAAGTGGGTAAATTTATATTTCTTCAGATCCCAAGTCCAAGTTTGTGTTAATTTTTTACGAATTAGTGAATTAATTTTAAAAAGTCTTAAAGACTCAAATGTTCAAGTGTCTACTTCAGCTTATTTGAAATAGATTACTATGTTATTATATTATGAATTATATTTACTAGGTAATTATAAAAACTCTTTAACAAATTCACATTTTTTATTCGCGCCACATCACAGCTATCCATTTATACAGGCCCTATTATTTTTCAAGCCGAAAGAGGACCACAAGAAGAGAAAGAGTAAATTAACTAATTTATTGGGAAATTCTTAAAACTTTCGACACTTTATGAATATTCCCCCTCATATCAACTATTCGCAATAAAACTTTCCAAATTGAAGCAATCAACCCAAGCCCTTCGTGCGCACTTCCATCAGCAGACCGCAGCTAAGACATATGTGAATGCCAAATTTATGAGCCATAGCAAACATGCCACGAAATAGCAGCGTATATGTAACGAATACATGTAGCTTTGCGCCATTACCCCCTACCCTTAGGACTGGCAGAGTATCATCAACATTCTTCTGACGCATCCTTAGACAAGATTTGCCAGGCATCTTGAGAAGCAACTTGCCATTTATCAAAGCAGCTCAATAGACCAAAAGTGCACGAGTACAAGCAACTGAGCGAACTGTACGGTCACCAGCACGCAGACCACCTTAAATGCGAGCGGGAAGGGGTTGCGCGGCACAGGAGCGCCGAAAAAGATCAATAGCATACGAATATGTGTGAGTTTGTGTGGTGTTCAGGCGTCTACGGATGCGACGAGCGCTTAAGTATCTGTCAACCATGACACATGACATATTTCACTGCTGTAAATGAACTACAACAAACAAGCACACAACAACACGCACGCTTGCAATCCTGGTATCACTTGCGTCCCATAAATGGGTATGCACGGCATAAGTCATCAGTTGTGCAACACACATGTACATAAGCACATACATAAGTACATAAGTATATGCAGGTATGTACCCGAGAAAACTAAACTCGAGAGAAAGTGGCTTAGACTTGCTTGCCAACTTTGTTGCTGTTGTTATCCTACATCTCGGTTGTGGAAATAAATAGACTGTCAAAATTGACGGAAATGCTGCGACTTGCGAGCGTTTCAACGCAGTACGTGGCTTAGCAAGAGCGAGCGCTCAAAGTAACTGCCCAAAACTTACGAATTTATATTGGAAAAGTTTACGCAGGATTTTCGAATTTTCGGTAATACACACAAGTAGGGAAAATGGCGAAAATAATTTGTTTACAATGAAATTTCAGACTAAACATGTGACAACAACGCCAGGAGAATACGAGTATCTAGGAAGGCACTTGAGCCTTTTACATTAGAGTAAAATTACAACGAATATTATAAAATTCTTCAATATTTGTAAAAGTCAATATATTTAAAACAACGCCCCGTTTACTGGTAATTGATTACTCAAACATTTAAGTATTGAGAGCATTTATGAATTAGCAATGGTTGTCGTAATCACCATTGGATGCATAGAGCTCTTCCTATTTTTTAGTAGAACTGCCTTCACTTTCCTCAGCACTCTTAACATTTCTCCACGGCTTCCTCTTCTTCAGCTCGCATTTTGAGAATAAACTCCTGTCGCGGATATGCAGCTTTTTCTCTTGCTGTGTCTGTTTTCTTTGCTGGTACCTCTTCCGAGGCGGCTGGTTACTGATATACACCGGAGCTAACATATAGCCAGAACGAACTCACATCACCCCTTTAAGTCCGCAGGTGGAAAGCCATGACAACCTTACCTAGACCTCCCAATGCACCCCGTTGCATATTTTTTATTTTTACATATTTTTCTAATAAACAGTCGGACCTAACATGCTGAACAGACACTGACCAACACACCGCAAAATATGGATTTTGTCACCTAACTTTCTAGCTGACTCTTATAGTGTCGCTGAAGCGAGAAACATCTCAACTAGGGTCCGCGGGATCGTCGCACCTGTCACCTCCTTAAGGGAGGCGCCCCTGAGTCGGCTATTGGGTACACTACTGATACAAATACTAAAATATTAATGTCAAGCCCGTCCACTTCAAGGCCACATAACGGACTTCAATAGCCAATACATTTTATCGAGAGAGCAGAATTCAATTCTAACTCCAACATGAGATCAACACCAGGCTATCATTTTTGATGGGTGCAATAGAGTTTTCGCATGTTTTGATTATTAACAAGCCGGTTCAGCCGATATTTTGCGGAACTATTATATCCTGTAATAACATCTATATGGGAGCAAGAACCCTTCCAGCAAGAATGGAAAAAGAGAATTGTAACGAATCTCGCTAATTCTCAAGGATTTGCGTGATGCCTGTCCTTGCTAAAATAACAGCGTACGTAATTCTCAACCGGCTGAAAATCTATCTGGAAGCATCTATTGGCCCCTGCCAGACGGGTTCTCTTGCGCCGATCATATGAAAACCCTTAGAATTATCATCGAGCAAAGTGTTTAAATCTAAGCTACATTTTGTTTAAATCTAAGCTACATTTATTGAAGCCTTCAATAGCATCAATCGGGAAACCATCTGGTCTGTTCTGCGAAGAAGAGGTATCCCAGAAAAGCTAATTGCTCTGCTGAAAAAACCTAGTCAGCTTGACGTGACGATTGAAATTCGAGAAAGAAAGTGGCAGTGAAAAAAAGAAAAAGTGAAGTTCGTTGGCGAAAAGGCGTAGTTGATGTCCTATGCTCCAATAGAAGGGAAAGTAGCAACATAAAATAAAATAATTATGCCTTTCATCGCTGGCAATAATTTTTCGACGAAACTCTGACCGCCGATTTAACAGTGAAAAGTTGGTATTGAATGCCAAAAGATTTAGAAGTGCATTAACAAGTTTTATCAAAATTCGAGTAAATATGCGGTATTTACTAATCGGAACTATTGCTGAAATGGAAGCGAAATACTCATCGGCTCGATATTAATATATGCACATTTTTAGAAATTTAGTAAATAAAATAGCACAAAGCCTTTTAAACACACCAAAAAATACTGAGAATTAGTCGTTTGGTGAACTCTCAACAACTCTTTGTAGGATGTGGCAGAATCCGATGATACGCACCGTTAAGCGTTCTTAAATTCTAAGCAGAACAGGAACAACCAGACAATGAAATCTCACCCCCACATAGCCTTTCCCTCTAATATCGAAACGATACAACGCAAGCAGTACAACAAAGGACAGCAACAACCCCAAAACTAAATAAAATCAGCAATGTAAAAAATTGGCAACACATAGCAACAGGAATAAACAATGGCGATGGCAACAATAACTATAACAACGATTACAACAAAACCAAAATATTATATGTACATCTGCGTGCATATGTATATGTGTGCGTGTGTGTGTGTGTATCTATATATTTGCGACAACTGAATACCGCCATTAATGTCATCAATGAAAGATTTATGACGCAAGGTGAAGGAAAATATTATGTGACATCATTATCTAGTTGCGCCTCGTTATTGTTGCCGCCGTATTGTTATTGCACTTGACTGGAAAGCTCGCAGCTTACCATTGTTATTGGCAAGCAGCTACTGTTGCCATCATTTCCTGTCGCATTGTTGCTGCCATCGGAATTTCGGAAATTGTGGGCAACAAAGTGCGACCACATAAATAAATGTTGCACACCGACCAGCTACAATAAATACATATTTGTATTCGAGGGGGAGCACGACACCTACCACCGCTGCCTTTTATTACCCATACAGACGAGCACATTAAACCAGCGACAAGAGGCCCTTAACAATGTCCTGTTGGCGCCCGAGTACACACGCAATGCAATACATATCTACTTAGGTGCTCGGATTGCATAAATCTGCTAAACATTTAGTGCTTGTATACGCGTATGTACATATGTTTTATATACTTATGCATAAGCACACTTCAATATATAAGTAAATATGTATGGGTATAAGAAGGAGCATTCATCTCCTGAATAGATTATCAAGGTAATGGCTCTTAATGTGTTAATGTTCCAAATTCGCAATAAGGCTGTTATCGTTGAAGTTGAAGAAACCAACAATGTGATGAAATGAAAAATACTAGCAGCACACATACATATATATAACTGGAAAAAAATACATATAAGCACTTTTTAATAACAACAACAGTCGACGAGGCCCCCACCGAAAACAACCCAGCGCAAAGCAAAAATTATGCAAAACATAGATTGGATAGCAGATCGAATAAATATAGTTGAAAGGAAAAACTGCAAAACGATAACTTCTTTCTTAGCTCACTTTTGGATTGAAATGAGACAAGCATTTCCCAATTCGCTACTTTTTGTTTGAACTGATTTTTGTCCGCGGAAAGCAAAATCCATTTGTTTGTATATATTTGCCCTAAAACAGATTTCTTTTATTCCATTTGCATTGTAGCAATTATCTCTGGTTTTTATGCCTTGCACCAGGCCTGCAAAGGAGCTGATTACTGCATTGCGGTTCCTTGCGTTTCAACCTCTCAAACCATTTGTGATGGTCGTTGAGGGCTGACGTTCCGCTGTTGACATGATGAGATAGCCTATTCATATTGGATAGAACATTTTTCTTAATTACGATAGCAACTGGTTCTGTGCCGAGATTGCGTTCAAATACAAATTTCCGAACTTAATATCAAGCTTATATTTTCTGCTTTGCGTGGGCACTCCATCAAAAGTCATGCCCAGGTATTTAGCCGTGGTATGATACGAGACTTGCACTCTATTTAAAGGTATATATTGAATGATATCTCATTTTATTGTGCGTGAAGACAACAGAGCACATTTTTTTCTTTTTGAAGATATTTTTTACAACTTGAGTTAGCCTGTGGCCGTGATCGGTTATTGAATGTTTTGAGCGGAAGCCAAACTGAAGCGCTGGTATCAGCTTCCTCCACTCAATAGCTTTGTTAAGGCGTTTGGCAAGTAATTTTTGCAATAGTTTTGATAAAATGGGTAGGAGATGATGATACATCGTGTGCTGGCTTTCCTGGCTTGTTGAACATGATCACCTTGGCAGTTTTCCAGTATACGGGAAGTGCTTCTATTTGAATACAGCATTCGTAACTTTGGTTAATTTAGTTAAGAGTAGTTGGTGGGAGCTGTTTTAGGACTTTCCCAGTGATAAGGTCAAAGACAAATGTTGGATTTACATTTTTTTTTCATCACATAATTCAAAATCCGTTACTGGAGGAATTTCATCGTGATGCTTGTGGTAACATGATTCCATTTCAGCCGTCCTTCATGCAACGTATGGCTTGAAGATATTTTCAAGGTATTCAGGGAAAGGTATTAGCTTTCTCTATATTGGTTTTTGCCCATGTGGTATATGATTTTCTTATTGATGAATGTTGTGCAACTGGTTGTGAATATCTTTTTTCGCTTTCCAAAGTGCGCAATCGGTGCTGCATTCATTTGTTAGCCCTTTTAGCTACTCACTGAGATAAGTGTTTTTAAAATCCCATATATTTTTAGTGAGCTCTTTTGTTATTTTATTTTCGTTGTCCTTTTGATATTTATTCCTTTATTCTCTAGGGTATTTATGTCCCGCTGAAACAGTTCTTATAATTGGCGTACTGCCCCAAGCGCGTTGCATGCTGTTTAACAAGTTCGATACTTCATGGTCAAGAGCATCATTAGTATTTATTTCTGAACTGTGTGTATCATCCAAAAGCTTTTTTCTATTTATTAGTTATGTAAATTGTGGTTCCTTGAAAATTACATTCTTATGTATTGTTAGGTATATTGGGGTATGATCGGAGTTTTAATCTAGTCCGCTTTCTATGCGCAAATATCCTGAAGAAAAGTTTCCGGTTATGAAAAAATCAATAGGATCAGGAATTTTATTTAAAATTAATAATTCTTTTTTTTAATTACCAGGCCGAACTGGTCAAAAAAAGGTTTTGCAGAAATATGTATTATATAAAGGGTTTTCCAATAGCAGGTGTGGCAGGTGAATGGATTGCGCTATCGAGAGATGATTAACTATTTTTCATGGCCAGAATTGGACGGAATTGATCTGGACAACGTTGATTTTCAACAAGATGATGATGAAATAAACATCCGATCATTTATATTAAAAAATAGCATTTTTCTTTGAATATCAAAATAACACCTCTTATTAAAAACACTTTATGAATTGTTTTTTGAACTGTTTTGGAAGCTACGTATTTTTTCTTTCGTCCTTAAAATTGGCGTTTTCAAAAAAGTAAGTACACCTTTTTTATAAGTATCAACATTTTTCAAATTCTCCTAAGCAAATCAAAAAGTGCCTTACAATGTTTAAAAATTCATATCTCGAAAAAACGAGTTTTGCTGCTTAATACTAACTAGAGTTTTGCTCATAGAAAATGGTAATCTGGTCACTCTGACCACTAATTTGACTAGTGTGACGTCACGAAAATCAGCTGATATTGTCAAATTCGCTCAAAGTAAATTAACGGTACCACGATAGACGCCACCTCATTATATTCTCCATCGTGAGTGTTTTGTATACTAAATTCCCACTCAATTATAAGGAATCATTTATTTTTTTGGAAAAGTTGATGCATCTCCTCTTGCCGCTAAAGTTTTTCCAAAACATACTCGCGCTTTCTATACAAATGGCTTTTATAATTACCCAAAAGATCCCTTAAAAATTTAGCACTACAAAATTTGCACACAAATTATCTCTCTTCAACTCGCACCATTTAACCTTCTCTTCTGCAATCCAATGTACGCGCGATGGCTTACGTATGTGTATGATCACAAATACTATGTATTACAATTACAAGAGACACTTTTTTTCTAACACTTTCACTAACTTTTCTTGAGAATCACCAAACCCAGATTTTTAATGACGAATTTTTCACGGAATTAAAAACCGAAAACTTTTTTTTAATTCTTTTGAGAATTGCCGAAATATTTTTTTGAAATGAAACTTCTTAGGTGTCGACGGACGAGAGAGAATGGAGAGTAAAATTTCAAGGCCATGCAACGTTTTGGGCATTTTCGTTCCGCGAGAGAGAAAAAAGATATAATGTAGAGGAAAAGGAGAGAGAGAGCTATACCTTATATTTATATATCTTAGATACACCTTAGGCTATTTTCCTAAGTTTTTCCTTGTGGTTGCTAATTTCTAGTGAGAAATAACACTGCCTACTTTTTGGCGCTTGTTTGCTGGTGCAAACGTGTCGGAAATATATTTTTGGTGACTACTTTTTGGCGTTATATTTCCTTGGTGCCTACTGTTTGGGGCGTTTTTTGGTCCCAATTTTTTTTGCGTTTGTTTTTTTTGTGCCTACTTTTTGGCGCTTATTTCCGTTTTCTGGCTAGTGCTTGTGCGTACTATAAAGTGCTATCCATTCCGGCGTCGGATTTATTGGTATTGCCTTGCGGTAATTTGTGCCGTTGCTGCGGTCCTGGAATCGCTGCGTTTGTGCGGGTGATGAACGCTCGGAGTAGTGCGAGTTACGTACCATCACTCCACCACCCTATCTATTTATTTCTCTTTTTTGAGTTGTGACAGTATTGTCTTACATTTAATGAAATTGGAATCATGCACCAAACTATTTAAATGCTAAGATACTAAGATTTCACAAATAAAGGTTCCCACCAAAAGATTTGCTTAGTATGCAATATTACACCGACACGTTTTTCGCTCAATGCAGTTATGCTCTCAATAAACATAAGGTACTGCATAAAGTGAGCGCAAAACAGGTGTTATTAGAATTAAGGAAATTGTAAAAAGTCAGTCTGTAGATTCACAGCAACCAAGAAGGTTGAATTTGCTTAAAAATAAAACTGTGAAAAAAAAATTAACTTTAGTGTTTTAATTTAAGTCTAAAGACTTAAAACACATTAGTTGCGCGTTGTTGCCACCGTTTGTGTCCGGCGTTTACCTACACCGGTCGACCCTTTTCCGTGTTTTTTAAATTTTGTCTATTTGTATTCTCTGCAAATGTTGTGAATTTTTTTAGATAGATCTCTCTCTCTCGCTCTCTCTCTCTCATTCTCTCTCGGGCCTCTTCCTCTTTCTTTGTCTGCCTTGAAAATTTTACTTCTGTTATGTGTACTACGCTACACGCACTTTTTTTGTCAAGCACATAACATTCATATTAACATTCGTATTAAAATAAGCAAAAAAGGAAGTTTTTTCAGTTATTTATAAAATCAACATTAATGTGCAGACCTGCCACTAATTCAACAAAAAACATAAAAGCAAATTTTTGCTTACATTTCTAAAATGCTTTTTATGTATTATGTAGATGGAATTTCCACCCAAATTATTTTTTTATTAATGAATATTAACGTTATCACTTTTGAAGTAAGATACCAGCTAGTGTTTTTCCCGGGGTGCAGCTATCGTTACATACAAAATTCAATTTTAGAAATTTTTTGCAAATCTCCAAATTATTTTATTCTGCAAAATAAAGCCCCGCACTGGACTTTGCATAAAAGCCAAAACTAATTTAACTTAAAAGAAAAGGTTGCAAGGAAAATGGCTGTCTTGCTCGATTTATTCATATGTACATATCGATAACGGCAATTATCTTACTTGGCTTTTGCGTATTGGTGACATGCTCTTTTTATTTACGGACCTTTTTGAGATTCACCCCTGTGGCTAACTGTCGCTTTGGCATTCATTGGTTTGTGCATTTGGTTGCTTCGTTCGATGGGGCCGATTGCTCCACATGGACTTATACAGAAGACAAGCGCACGTACACACATATATATGTATTTATTTACTTTACAAATGTCAATTGTAGGTGTGTGTGCGTGTGTGTTAGATTTCTGAACTGATTACTAACTCATAAATATTTATTGAATTTTAAGAATTTTTATAAAATGCACGCCAAAGCCACAGCAGACAGGCAAACATTCATACATACACCTATACTTAAGTAGCTCCCTTGTACGTGTGGTTGGCATAACACACACACACCCATACAGATTTATGCTCTGCTATGCTTCTATGTGTGCGTAACGGTTATTTAGCTTTATTTTTTCTGTTCGGCTGTGCGATTGTGTGAGTGCGCGTTTCTGTTGTATGTGTAAGCGCGGATGTGCGAATGTGTGGAGCCATGTCCAATAACTGTAGCCATCTTCCTTATTTGGATTATATTTTTCCATTTCACATGTGAATGAGTTCGTCTTCGCAGTTCGCGTTCGCTTGCGTCGTTGTTGTTACAGTTGCTGTTGCTGCTGGTTGCCCCGGTCAATTTCGCTTCCGTTTGATGGCTCGCGCATCGCTTGGCCATTCCGCGCTTGAGTTGTTCCCGTGAGAATGTCATCAGCTGTTCGGCGCCCTGAAAAGGCATGAGGATAAAATCTACCGACAGGCCCCCGCTCACCTTCCTCTCAGTGTGAGCTCAGGCATCTGCGTCTTCCGTTGTCTATCTGGATTATTTGCAATGTTTAATTACAGCAAACCTCGGGTTCAAATGTTTGTGTGTATGTTAAAAATAGGCATTAAAAAAGCGGTCGAAGGATGGATAGTGGGAAGAGAGGGTTTTGGGATTACTTGCTTAAGCAAATATTTCTCCTGCTAAAGTAAAATTACTTAAGATTTTACTCTGTTCTAAATCTTTAAACTTACTGGTAGTCTTTCGACATTGATATCCATTTTACAGACTCATACGTACGTATGTCGTAGTAAAATTTTTGATTTAAAACACCTTGGTGTGACCATATTAATGGCTTAAAATTAGCTATTGATTTCTTAATAAACGTAGGTGATTATGCTATCTCACGTAAATGTAAAAGTGGCCGAGTAAGTAAAAGTTGCCATGTTCCTATGTTAAGGTTACTACATTAAAGTTACGATATTAAAGTCTTATGAGAAGATTGACTCTCGTAAGTAATATAAATACCGATAAATTGCGTGAAATTATCTTTCGCCACCTCATTAAGCAACGCTTGGTAAAGTATTATAGCTCAAATTCATATGGCTACACTAAAAATTTACTGTTAGTTTTGCCATGATTGAGTGGCAATATGGCAATTTTTTTCCTGTGCTCGAAATTATATGTGTAATCTCCTGAAAATATACGTCAGTGGTTCGGAATCCCAAATATCGGCTATCGTTTTTGCTCTCTTTATGTCATCCTATTCACATGTTTCTATTTATTTCACCGTTACTTATGCATGTTATTTTACTGCAGCTGTCAGACGTTTCCTAGAATCTGGCTTAGGCTGTTGGGTTGCGATGTGCTAAGTAAGGGTAAAGTTCTTACTACTCCTCTTCGGGATCTCTTAAGATTCATTATAGATATTTCGCTGTTTTTACAAATGGCATCACTGCTCTGTTGTGAATTTAAAGACCCGTTATATAAAATTACGTTATTTGTCGCACAGATTCGGTTATTTTCATAAAGTGTGAGCGAAAACTATTGAATGTAGCGAAAATACGGAGGCTTATTGTCAATCTTCCAAAACTAAAAAAACACCGTACAAATTTATCGCTGAGTCACTTAGACGGTCTAAAAATGTTATTGCAAATGCCTTTAAGCCCAAAAATTCATAGAACAACGTAGAGCAAAACAATGCGATAATAAACGATGATAATTCAATTGTGACTCTTGCCAAGAGAAATCCTCTTAAGTCATCAAAGGTGACTTCAAATAGATTCAACAATGGATTCGAGAACTGCACTTCGTCGATTGTAGAACATGAGTCTACGAAGCAGAATAGCTCGTAAAGTTCTTCTGTTGAAACAAGCAAATTTAAAGAAGAAGAAAAATTTTGCTCAGAGGAACAATCATGGTGTGGACCAGAAATTTTTGTGGAAATGATACTAAGCGAAGTGCCAGACGTCCTAAAGGACAAAAGTTCTCACTAAAGAAAAAAACAACAGTCAAGCATGGTGGAGGCAATATAATGATAATTCTATTGGTAGTAGGACTTTGCGGAAACAAATTCATATTCAACTACAGCCAGAAATGTCAACAACGAGGTAGAAGAAGTAGTTGTGGCTTTCAATTTTAAGCCTGGTTTAATTGAGTTGCTGTTTACGTGGGGCTTGTCTTACAACGAACTAATACAGTTTAACCAGAACAGTGTAAAAAAAATCTCAATTTCACAACTGATGCACTCCCACGGTATAGACGAACTCTCAGAACTCATTGATTGATGATTAAAACGTTAATAAAACTTCAACCAAACTTTCTTTGATGCATTTCCAGTTTGCGATACTCACTTGCTGTAGTAGCGATAAAACTACTACCGACATTTCATCAACTCTAATTTGGCTGAGCACTACAGGTGCACCATAAATTTTGCCAAATAATGAGCCCAACGTTGAAAGCATATTAAAGGGAACTCTAGGTGCATTAAGATCCCCCTTTATAATTCTGACTGTTGCCGAACAAGTTGCGAAACTGTTTGCTACCGAACAAGAGTTCTAGGAACAAACCAAAAAATGGCACCACTAAAAAATTACAAATTCTCCACGTAGGTATTTGCGCACATTCTGAATATAGAAAATATTTATGACAAGAGCAAAGTACTTCGCTTTTAACAGTTTTTTCATCAATACTCTTCACTACATCAACAGCTCTGCCCGGCTGTAGGCCTTTTGAGGGTCTAATAATGTAATCAAAACGGCACTTTAGTGCTACTTGGTGATTGGCAGACTGGGACTTTAACCACTTCACCTGCCTACCAAGTCATGTTAGTCAATGATCCCAGAAAGTCTAAAATCTGTTATTAATCTTGCCAGCCAAAGCATGGAAAAATGAAAAAAAGAGATTCTTTGAAAATTTGATACTTGTAGCATTCGATAATTTTACGCGCATACATATATATACGTACATAACTGTATTCTCTCTTCCAGTGCAACTTAGTATTAGTAAAATATAAGTTATGAAATTTTTCATGAATAATCTGAAGGTAAATAACTCGTTTTCTTATCTTTCCTATTTATTTTCTACAAAGTCACATAATTTGGATTAATGGACACGTCTAGGAAAAGGCCCCAGTCTCAAGCACACGCAAACAGTCACGCAAATGCAAATGCGTCTGTATGTTTGGAGTAGTAACGTGAGTGCATATTTATGTAGCCTTAGTGGTCCACTTGTATGCGGATTTCCACAAGCTCTAATTACTAAACGGACATACGTTATCATGAGCGCTCTACACATGCATGTATTTGTTGTTGTGACTTGAATTGAGTGCTCAACGTTTGCCGCAAATTCGGCATCATGGCCCAGCCCTTTTACGAATACCTGCTGCTGTTGTTGTTGTAGCAACTAATGTGAATTTGTAATTGGATACCCGCAGTTCGGTTCCCAGCTCGTAATTCCACCGCCATTCAATTGCAAATACAAGACAAAGCTTGTCTGAGCAATGGGACTCGTATTCCAGTATAAATGAGAGTTGGGGGGATTGTCCTCACAGTAGAGGCAACCGCTCGACTTCTTGCCCACTCATTGCACACAAACGCATAGCAAATCTTTTGACATTGTGTTATTGTTGATTGTTTGTTTGTTGTTGCTCTTACTCTCAATTGTTTACTGCGTCAAGTGGGAACAGACCGGCCGGCCTTCAGTTCAAAGACCACCTACACAGGCACCGATTGACACCAGCGACTCAGACAGCAAATCAGAACATATGAATTTGCATATATGTGCTCACATATATATGCATATTTGCATATATATATATGTATATATACATTAAAGCTACATTTCCTGCGGTTTCAGCACTCAGCATGCGACCTATCGCTCTTAAAGCACGTATTACACACTTAAGCGCGCTTGTGTGTATTTATGTATAAGTTTACTAGTTAACATTTATGTAAGATACCCCTCACGCGTAATTGCGTTTGCGTACACATTTACAAAAGTACAATAAATACATGCATACATGCAATCACACTCTCAGCCAACTCTCAGATCTATCCAAACAAGTAAGCGCTAATTTGCCAAACTAAATTAATCCTTTAATTTGCCACATAAACAGAAACAAAAACAAAAACAAAATGCGCGGTTAAGTACATGCCATGCAATAATAGCAATAACAACAGTGACAGCAATGACAGCAGCAACAACAACTGCAACAAAACAACACGTGACTAATTACGCAGGCACTAATACGTCAAAGCTGTAAATGGAAATCGATAGAATATTCAATAATTTGGCATTGTATTCTGGACTTAGCGCCGGACAAGTGGCCAAGGGGGCGGGGATGGGAGTCAGTGCGAGGGAGAAGTTGGTCATTTATTGATGATAAATTAACACAATTTGCCCATTCCCTCATCACATGAAAGAAGCAAAGTGGAGCCATCAGAAGAGTTCACTTATATTCAACTAAATACACAGATATGCACCTACACAGTTACATGCATTTATTGAAGTATTTGTACATAATTGCATATTTACATAATACCACACGTACAAATGCGACTACACTTATGCATACATACACACATATGTAGGAGCACGCACAGTGGCAATAAAAAGAATCTCGCCGCTGTCTAAGAATTACCTTAAATTGGTGTGAAACAGAATGTAAATATTATTTTCTTTTAATTGGGCTACTGCGCACTGCGAGCAAAATAGGCCTCTTGTTCAAATCCTGCTGAGGTACCCAATATTTTATGTTTTTTTTTTTTTATATTAATTTTAGCGCATTCTGGGGCATATTGCTCCATAATTTATATGGATGCACGGCAGTACCCCCAAGGTGGATATGTTCTGAATTTTCAGTTTCCATTTCACAGAATCGCAGATGGGCAATTTTAGGTAAGTGGTATTTCAGGCTACAGTGGCCTGTAAAGTAGCCAGTTAGAAGTCTTATGTTTATTCTGCTGAGTGAAAATAACTTATCAGGAATTCCTCTGCGCGGCGTCAGGAATTGTTTCGCTTGTCGCTACCGATTGAATTTCGCCAGTGTTCAACGTGGCGAACCTTCTGGGAAATTCGTAAATGTGGCCCCTTGTAAGTCCACAGAAAGATTTTTTTAGCTAGATGGTCCGCTATTTAATTCCCCTCATGTCCAGGAACCCAACCCAATAATACTGGATTGAACTAACATTTTGAGAATGCTCAGGCAGTCATATATTATTTTTGATGGGGTTATAGTTTATGCCTGTAGAAGGGCTTTCAAAGCCGCCTGACTATCTGAAAGTATGTAAGTGTGGGTTTCTCTCATTTTTCTACGGAAACATTCCCTCACGCATATATCAATGGCGCGTATTTCTACCTGGCAGATTGTTGGGTAAAAAGCCATTAGATCGATTTTTTGAATTTTGGTCCATTGCAATACTTTAACTAAAGAGTCACAAAAATGTCGTGAAAAATAAATAGCAACATCAACACCGCAATTTTTTCAATTATACAACTTTACGCGAGATGGAACTATGTACTCGTACATATATGTGGTGACGAAGAACATTCTTCAAATAAAAAACGAGTCAGTCTGACCGAGCCACTACCATGGACCGAGATGCTCTAATTTTGCTTCATTAAAATTTGCTTTAAATTAAATATATTGTTAAAACGCAATAAAATATTGTACATACAGTGTTTAAGTCCACATATATGTATTTAAAATAAACCAACTCGGCTCCGCCTTTTTTAATTTTCAAATTGTTTTGAAACGAAAAATTTTACATATTAAAAAAAATAGCAAAGAAAAATTATTTCCTTAAATATTTTAATTGTCATTTAAAAAAATGGAATTATAATTGTCGGCACTGATTTCACACGGGTTCACTTATATATAAATACGTGGCTCGGTTTTGTTTTTGCATTGACATTGACAGGATTTATACGGTTGTGCCAACCCCAGCGCACAACCAAGTATACTGGGTTGCTTCGCCTGCTTGCATTAACTCGCTCTTAAATGGAGGTTCGGGATCTACCCAGAAGACAACTGGGCGAAGCCCGGATGTTGTGAGCTGCTTGAGCCATATGCGGAAAGATCGTTCTGACCACTCCCAAGTGAATGGCAATCAGGGACTTTCCCCACTTGCATGGAGCATCCTCCAAATAGATTCTGCAGAATGAGCTGTATGAGCTGTACGACGGCATAGACATATGTAGTGCAGCGAATACAAATCCAGCGGCTTCGTTGGCTAGCTCATGTCATCCATACGGATACAAACGCTCCGGCTCTGAAAGTATTCGATGCGCTACCAGCTGGTGCTAGCAGAGGAAAGGGAATACCTCCTCTGCGTTGGAAAGATGAGGTGGAGAAAAACTTGGCTAAACGACTGGCGCGCTTTGCTAAACTCGGCCAAAATCGCGTAAACGGTTATCGCGCCAATCAAAGAGAATAAAACGAAATACTTTAAATAAATTGGCTCTGGCTCTAAGAATATTATTCTATTATTCAATATCGTTTTCACTTCAATATATATAATAAACATAACTCAAGTACAAATTTTATCAAACTCGGCCGCACTTGATATACTCATAGCATTAATTATATATTTATACGAGTATAAAATAGTTAGACAGGTGTATAAGCCGACCTTTGAGATCTAAGCCCATGAGGATCACTTTGCCGAAGCACATCAGACTGAGTCCACCAAAAGCTCATTTAAATGGAATAAACCATATATCTCCAGTCATGTGGAGCTGGAACAAGAATACTTTAAACTGTCGGAGTGACTCGGTGATAGGCCGAGAGTTGGATTAATAATGTAGCTTCCACCATTTATGGAAGAACATCAAGACTCACTCCACAAATAGGAGGAGGAGCTCGGCCAAAAACATTAGAGAAGTGTACGCGCAAATGTTTATTTATTTATTTTATGCCGTCTTAGTCCCAATGAGCTCTTCCACCGAACCTGCTTTTTTCCATTGGGTTAGTCTCTGTAGTCTTATGTAGACGTGAGTGTCACAGTATTTCATCTATAGAGCTCATTCCGCTTGCAGACACGCTGGACACAATTTACGAATTTACATGCTACGTTACTCGGCTATGAGAGCAAGTAAACTCTTTACTTTCGGTACGTCCTCTCTAAGTAAAATCAATCCCTAAAAAATAGTGATGTTGCCGACAAGAGTTAATAAGAGTCGAATGCGCTCGATGAGTAGTAGTCCCGCCAGCCAAACCTTTAGTAGTTTAACCATTTAAGGCAGAGATGAACCGAAATAAGCAGACATTTCATTAGCCTTCGTTACAAAATTTTAAAATATTATTCGAATCGACTAAAGCATTCTTTCATTTTCGCCACAGAGTTTTTTGTAGGAAAATGTAAAGTAATTTCGTATTGCTACATGGGCTAACAAATGGAGTTATAAAATGTAAAGTTTACATAAAAAAAAGCCACTTACAAGTCAGTCTTCGTCGATAATACCCGTAATAATTCATTGCGGATATTGCCGATTTTTAGCCAAAAAGCAAAGGAAAATGTATGGAAAAGAGCAGTGTTTCTTAACAACCAATAGATTAAACCTTGTAACTCTAAAGTCGAAAACCTTCTCAGAAATAGAAACCATTTTTCTCTCATTTTGCGCGAAAAGTTTACTAAAATACAATAACTTTTTAAAGCATCCTTTGATGTTAAGCCAATTTTTACGATCGGTTTTTATAGCCCCGTAACCGAACGTGATTTATGTGGGAGAACGCAGTTCTATTAAAATTGGAGCATCGCTTTCAATTTGAGTTCCTGTTTGTGCGGAATTGAATCACTGTGCGCTGTAAGCTCGCACCGAGTGGAGTTTGTGTGTTCACGTGTTCGAAGGATGTTTTGCGTAATTTCTAATTATGTCAGCTAATTTCATTAGGAGATAATGTTATGCATATCACACATCTACTCGTTCGATCTACAACGCACACATACGAGTACATTGATATGGTTTATTTATTTTTGAAAATACATACAGAAATGCGCAAGGAAAGTGTATTTAAATATTAAGTCTTATCAATGCAGGTGGCAACAAGATTATGGACGAGGAAATATCTGCTGTAAAATATACACAGACAAGAGGATATTTGTTGAGAAATGAAATCAAGAAAATGTGCCCGGCCGATGATGCAGTTATAATGTCGGACAACGGAGACGACTTTCAGCGGATGTTGTATGCCTCCGAGAGAGTTCCTTTGCATTTCATATGCGGATATCGGTAGCCGAGACGAAGAGCACGACAATATCTAAACAACCACTCAGGTGTAAGGTAGCAGTATATGGAAAGAGTATCGAACAGTTCATCGAAAGAATTAACCGCTGAAGTAAACAAACCCATGAGTAAAGCAGCATAAATAAGTGGATGCTAACGCGATGTAATATGGCGAAACAAGCAACTAAGCTCAAGAGACAAAGTTCGAATTTATAAAACATGCGTTCGACCAGTACTCACCTATGCAGATGGAACCCGAGCAGGTGGAAACATTGCGATCAATCAC
Organism: Anastrepha ludens; assembly: GCF_028408465.1. NCBI lineage: Eukaryota > Metazoa > Arthropoda > Insecta > Diptera > Tephritidae > Anastrepha > Anastrepha ludens. The sequence continues at coordinate 978,312 of NC_071499.1, read as the reverse complement.
AGGACATACTCCTGAACAGAGATCCTATGGGAAACGAAGAGATTAGAAGGACATGTGACATGCAAGACATTGCCAGGTGAAGCCGAAGACGAAGAAGGTAGTGGTCAAATCACGCAATGCGGGTGCCTGACAATAGGTTAGCTAAATCTGCAATGACGGGAAAACGAAGACTACAAGGCCACTCGGACGCCGTTCCAAACGCTGCAATGAGTGTTGGACACCCAGCTCTACCGATATGTGGTATTTACTTACTTTCTTTTACTGATTTCTTATTTATAACTAAACAAATTGAATTTCTTGTATAAAATTGTTGATGAACTGGAATTAATCTTATAATAAAGAAAAAGAAATAACTGCAGTTGAGGCCTTCGTGCACTTCCTGGTAGTTTAGCATTCCATGGACCGTGTGCATGTTGCTCATTAGCTCGATTTTGCTGTTAATTTTTCAAATTTGTAAGTAGGCGCACACACACATATACACAATCAAACAAATTTGTCATTACGGGCATGTCGAACAAAAATCTGTAGAGGACGTCCGTATGTGTATTAATTTATAGTATTTAGAGTGGTAAAACAAAATTTCTCTAAGCACATATGCACATACACATGTATACACGCATATATAGAAGTATGTGTATGTAGATGTGTGCGCATCGAAAATAACTCAAAATTTATGGAGTCGCAAATTCGTGGCATTATTATACAAATTTATTGATAGTGTCGGCATACTTGTGTGTGTGTGTGTGTGTGTGTCTACACATATGTGCATATGTGTGTGTATATGCATATAACACTTACTTGTTTTTGTTTCTATTTTGCCTGATATAGCATTTATATTTTCGCTGTCGTCAAAATTAAAATCATGCAAATTTTAAACAAAATATTTTCAAACTACAATACAAGTTCGCCCATGCACGCCAATAAGAGCAGTGGCAAATAAATGAAGCATTTTGTAGCACTTAACCAACGGAAATGCGTCTATTTACGCAATTCATCAGTGACATTTTACAAACATGTTGTTTTTGTAATTTAGATAAATTGAACTTTAACTGTGGCAGTCAATATCCTCTGGTGTCATAAAATATTCGTCGGCTCCCAACAAATATTCAGTCCGCATTGCCCAATACAAATTTCCAAAATTCGAAAGCAGGTAGTCAAAAGCATTTGTATACACAGCGGAAATTAAATATCCATCGCGGAAGTGTTTAAATAATTTACTTGTTTACTTCAAACACTGAATGACTTTGGATACGCAAATTGGTATGCCATTTTCACAAAAACTGAGAGTGTATTAGGTTTATTTTAGTTGAACTTAATTATTGATTTGGCGCAAAAGAGATTCTCACATCCATCAATCAGACATGCATTGAAAAGCAACGATTTTCTATTGAGAATATTCGCACACAGTTGCTACATATACACACACACACATACTATGCTACATATGCATTTGAGTACAGCCGTAGTTATTTCAATGTAATGTATGTATGTATGTATATATTTATGTATGTATGTAAAAACATTGTATGAGAGCAAAGCAAAGGCCAGACTCAGCACTCGAGTTAGTAAGGAAATCAAATGGAGCTGCTTCTATCAGTCCACGTGATGTGGCCAGTTAATCAAATACCCAAGTATGCATAGGAAAACTTTTTAAAACGCTTTCGGTTTGAGAATCGCACTTTCAAGCAAGCCCTATTTTCATACACTCCAACCGGAGTTAAAGGAAATATATAAAATATAAATATAAATATATCCATAAATATTTTTAAACTCACCTCTTTGGTTAACTTCAAACATTTACCATATTTATTATAATCCGTCTACACTCTTTTCTCTTACGAAATATTCAACTCTCATAATTCATTATTTTCCTATAAAAATGCGCCCCAAGAAGTTTATTGCAAATATATTCCAACGTTTATTCATTTGCGTACAAAGGCTGAGTTACTGCCACTTCTACTTGTGCAGTGAAAACAAATCTTTTACTCTGTAAAATAAATTCTATAAGCAGACATTGAACAGCAGACATTTTACAGACTCCTGCTTCTGCATCAACTGAGGTACTCGCACAAATGTTGTTGACAACCGTAAGCGAAGAGAAATCATAGAGAATGGAGAATGCAAACAAACTGTTATACAACCAACAGCAAATACTATGTGAGCTCTGAGGATATGCAACTTTCTCCTGTTAAATACAATTTGATTCATACGCGATTCTGCACATAGTGAACTGGTCTAATATCGAACACGTTGTTGTGCGTTTCTACCAATACTCTTTAGCGTTTACAGAGAGCGAGGTGCAATTATCTTACTACTTTGCCGCCTTTCTGGCACTTATCCTCTGAGTTTCTCACTCAACATTGTTTATAGTCCAAGCGCGCTCCCAAATGCTTTCCACTGCCGTTGCAATTCGTCGCCGCTAACACTGACGCATTACTTGGCCAAGCGTCACTCGAAATGGTGACAGCGAAGACACAAAAAATGAACAAATCGATTTTTACACAAAATTTTCATGTTCAAGGATATTTGAAGTAGAAGAATGCAATCAGCGTTAGAGGTTCATACTAAATGCCGCACAGGCGAAGACTTTGAAGGCGCTGCTGCGCATCTAACGGTTGGATGTAAAACGGCGATGTGACTCCGACGTCCTGACTTCGCACGGCACTCGTTCAAGTGTTAATGATTACGGCTATGGTAATGAGGGATGTTAGGATGTGTTAGGATAAGGATATGTAAGTTGCAAGTATACATAAACATACGTATGTATGTATATTAATAAGTGCTGTAAAGATGGTGTTGATCGACAATAGGAGTGTTAGCTTTGTATAGATTACACACACACACTCATATACATATACATATGCATACATAAATATTTAAAATAAAATGTTCTCTTACATAAAGCTGAATTAACTTTTAAGCCTTTAGGGCGCATTAAACGTCGCTATAGCCAAATACTCAAACACAAATTTAACAACCGAACCAAATTTATGATTAAAATAAGTTAATTGTTTTCCGTTCTAAGTTCTCCAGTAGAACTCAATCGAGGAGTCCAATTAGAGATTATCTAACAACTCGAATAGCTACACGGCATTGGGTAAAAAGTGAAAGGACATCTCGCTAATGTTAAATATGGAGCCTTTTACTATGTTTACTGCTGAATCTTTACCTGCGTTCATACCTTCGTTTTTAGACAATCTTAAGAATAAAAAGCTTTCGACTTTCCTGGACAGATTCACACGATTTGTATGTTAACGTAGCACTTAGAGATATTAAATATCTTAACCTAAATACGAGGCCTTATAATAATGTACTTTTTACCGCCTCCACAGTTTGTAACTTGGGTTACCCCGAAAACATCCAACACGTTATAGACATCTGCCCTTTTTGATTTTTTGGTTTTTTATGACGAGCTTTTTCATGGCAGAAATACAATCGTAGGATTGCCGTTGTATGCAGAGGATGCAGATGCCGCTCTTAGAAACAACTTTTTCTAACACTTGTTGTTTCATTCCCGGAAATTCACACACGTGCCGAATGGCAGTCTGGCATCAACCCATTCAGCTACGGCGGCCGCCGAGAAAACTCTCTTAATGGCCTTAAATATAATAAACAGAGGCCTGCAAATGCACTTGAAACAGTTTTCTACTCAGAAAGCCTCTTGGCCCATCTAATACATAAAAATTTTAGCCATTGGCCTATTGAATATTTTTCAATGGAAAAGGCTAATTCCGCGATCTGGGACGAAAGTTGCGAGATCACCCATTTTGGAGAATAACCACAACCAGATAAATATTGACAAAATTTATCAAATTTATAACACATTTTTGCTGTATATGTAAAATAGATACCTTTACAAACCGGGGCCTATGTTTGCATTTTGCTGATTTTGTTGCATCCGACTCCGTAGCCTTCCATTTGAAAAATGTTAGTGTATGCAAAAAGTATTTAAAAGACAATGCAAGCACAATGAACCCATGGAGATAGCTTCAGCTTGCACAATTTCTAAAGTGTTATTGAAGAATTACGCTCTAGAGCTATGCTCTTAGCAGGAATAACTTTTATGAGAGTCCTTTAAATTTACATTTTCATAAATGCGCCATAGAATATAATTCCACAAATGGCAACGCAAACGTTCTTACACAGGAATAAACTCATGATATTAACAGCAAACTCCTAAAGCTAGTCACCATTACCAATACTTGAAAATCAAGGCTTTAAAGAATAATGCGACGATACCTTCCAGAAAAGATTTACCAGAACAACTTCTGCCTAACTCGTATTAAAAATCAGTGTTGACCCTCAAAGGTATGTTACTATGATCCGCTGGAAGATTGGAGAACCACCCCATATTGACAAGTTTTGACAATTTTTTATTTGAATTCTTATTTTATTAAAATACAAATTTCAAATTTTATTCAAGATTTGTAAAATTGCACAAATTTCCATCAAAAGTCCAAACTTTTTATATACAGGTTTACCGGAAAGTCGGCTAAAGGACACCTTTCTTATAGTGAAACAGATATAATAGTTTACAAAATAATTTGCAGAATAGTTTCTGTACAATTTTTTTTTGTACTCAGTGAAAAATCGTGAATTCAAAACTTTATGAAGCGAAATGCTCTGTCAAGGCTTGGTTCTTTTATTTATTGTGAATTTTTAAGTAAACTACAAGCAGAAACAAAAATCGAACCCTTGAACTAACATTTAAGGAAATGGAGGTGCGAGGAAATCAAAATTATTTTTTTAAATAATCCTTAAACTTGAATGTCTCGAAAACGGTTCAGTTTCGGACACCATATCACATAATCAAACTAATCAGAAATTACCTAAATAATTACGTCCTCATTTAAGAGCCTGTACACGCCCAGACATGCAACAATTGCAATGCATATTCTTTTTAGCATTTTATTTTATACTAAATGGAATAATTTGAACAAGTTTTAGCTATTGTATGGCTTCTTAATATAAAAAATTCTTTAAAATCTATTTATACAACAATTGTCAAAAAATTAGTGGCAATTCTAAATATTATATGGAGCATTATTTACAGCTTGTTTTCTGCTTCAGAGTTTATGGATGGAGCTCAATTTATGATTTTAAGAAGTACGATTTCAATCCCAAGCATCAAATGGTAGTTATTTGATAAATTTTTACAGTATACCTTAAATGAATCCAGGTGAAAACTGTCCAACAGTGATGAAAATGTTCCTTTACCCACCAGTTTACACTATGCGTTAAGTGATATAGTGCTGAAACAGAATGCGCTAAGTTACTAAAAACGAAGACCAACTAATCAAATCGTATCAAGAACTAGTTTCCTAGATCTTCGTTAAAAAAATAATTGGATTTCTCATACAGAAATGTGATCCCGCTAATTGTTCAGCAACTTCAATAGCGACTCAAATGAAAAAAAGTAAAAAGATAGGCATCGAATTTTTGCGCTTGAAATTAAAGTATTCGAAATATACGAACTGTTTAGTCCGCCTGCTTTGACTTTTCACTCTAGTCTAGGGATGCCAATATTAGTGGAAAATTTAGATTCCGGTACTTCAGAATATTTTTAAACAAATATCCGTATTCGTTCAGAAATACAAGAAATAAAATCATTTAACATTTAAATTAAACTCACTTTAAAAACCGCATATTCACTAATACAGACAAATCTGGTGATTCCGAAACACCAGCATCACAAATAAGAACACAACAACACTATTAAGAATTCAAGGTCAAGACAGTAAGATTTTTCTGGGGTTTTTGCTACGCCATCGGTTGCAATATTTGCTGGGCAAAAAGGGGAAATTCTATATACGAGGAAATGTTAAAATTTGCTTCCCTCAGTATTTTTCGAACAGTTTCTGGATGGCGAGTTTTACCTTAATCCTTTTTGGTTATATCAGTTAACTTTGGATCGCTTGTTGCTGGATTTTTCTTCACTTGGTGCATTAACCACTGAAAAATCCTATCTGTATCGGAGTAGCAATATACAAATGTATTTTAATAAACTCAAAGCTGATTTACTAAATAGTAAAAGCCTTTCCTGCCTAGTGATGCAGCTTTCAGGTCAAATCAATTTGCACCAAACTATATAAGTAACTTAAAACAAGTCCCTGGAAATGCTAAATCTTTTATTCTAAGCAAACTTTGTAATGAGCAAGTTTTTCTGAGGATCTTGGGATTAATGCCAGCAGAACACCGAAATCTGGAATCCCTTGATTGGCGTCCCTACCGTGAAGAATGTATCGAATTTTTCTTTTCCACCTCGAGTTTTAAGCTATGTGAGTCACAGCTGAGTTCACCAAATACAAAACTCTCAAACAAATATTTTTGAAGCGTAGTGTGATCTTTAAAGCGAGAGTATACATCGTGAGATACAGCTCACTATAGACATCTAGGGGAAAATGGTTACGACTATTATCGTGATTTATGCCAATTAATCTAACAAAACAATTTCAGTAGATTCTGTTTTTATGCGGTTTTGAAATAGTGCGGTTTTGAAAAAAATTAAAAAATGCATGTCGACCTATCGGGAATTGTATAAACAAGATTCTAAACCAGCTAAGCAAAAACTCATCACAGTTTACATCAGAAATGCTAACCCTACAAGTATGGAACCGCCTGCATCGCCATCTAGATTAGACGTGTACATTTCCTCAAGTGGCGAAAGTGATTTTACGCCAAATCCTAAACGAATGCGCAACATGCGCATGACGATGTAAATTTATTTTTCGATTCTGACGTTTCTTAAATAAAGATATAATTTTCAAAAATACAATTTTTTGTTTATGCGATTTTATTTAATTATTTCATATTCATGCGGTCTATGGAACGTATCTATAGTTATAATATGGGACTAGTACCATTTTTTTATGCGATTTTATTACATTATTTTACATTTATGCGGTTCTTAGCACTTTTGAAACGTATCTATAGTTTTACTACAGAACTGGTAGCTTTTTTATGCTGTTTTTTTTATGCTGTTTCTTGCGGAACGTATATACCGCATAAAAACCGAATCTACTATATTTCATTTCGCCTCATATAGTATTTTTTATTAATCCAAAATGGTGGCATTTATTAAATTCAAGTTAAATTTTTAATTAATTAAGCCAATTTTTGGGTTTCTCTGCCCTTTAACTGGCCGGAAGTGCTCCTACATTGTACGGATATGAATTCAATAAAAGTGACATCCTCTCTATATTGGTTTCGACAACACGCTGGCAGCACAGAAATAGGGAAACAGTTGTCACTAATTACATCCACGAGCCAACAACTCTACACACAAGCACATCCACACACTCACAGACACAAGCGAATGCAATGTTCGTATAAGGAAAATAAAACAGCTACAATACTTTGAATCTCATGTTGGCTCTCAAAAGGTCGGGTGGGTGGCTGAAGTCTAATAATGGTGCGCACTCTTTCCCCTCAACATATTCCTATTAGTCACATATAAGCATTTCTTTTATTTCCGGAAAAAGTGGCAATAAAGAAGTAAAATGGAAGTAACGCATCAGCTGGCAACTGAAGGCAGCCCACCGATGAGGAAAATCTAAAAAATTCACTAATGCAGCAGAGCCAACACGCAGACCGCCACGTCAAAGCAGTGGATCGTTTCGGCGACACATTTGCCAGCGCAAATTCATTTCCATACATAACAGCCAGAGCAACAAGAGGAACGCATGTATTGTAATACATCTTGCAAAGAAATAATGACAAAAAACACAAAATCCTGATTGCGCCATATTTTTTATGCAGCAATTTTTTTGTTGTGACCATTTTTAAGCTGCGTTTTATGACGCGTCGCACATCGCGTTGCATTAGTTTGTCACGCTTCTGACATTAGAGCCCTGGCTAGCGCCAGGCAACGGGCGTAGGCGTGGGCTGTGGTGGTGGGAATGCGAACTGGTGTTGTTTCGGATATTTATGCTGTGTCCAGCTGCATCATTTATCATGTGCATGTAAGCCACTGCAATTGTGTGAGTGTGTGTGGCAATGTCGCTTTAGCGGTTTTGACCCGCCGCAGCCGCTGCCTCCAGGCCATTTATTGGCTCATTCGAACAAGTGCAATCGAGTTTCAATTTGCCGTTGATCCACCCCGTGGACGGTCATCGCTACCAGCAGTCAAATTTCGTACGCGCAGCAGCAACATAACGGCCACCTGCACTTGCGCTAGGGCTCGTTCGCCCTATGATTGTAACGCTTTTATTGTCGCATGTAAGTAATTAATTGTGATTTCGAATTTAGAGCAAAGCCACTAGGCAATCGGCAATCGGCGACACTGCTGTTGTTGCTACGTTTTCTTTATTGTTGGTACTTCGATAACATGTTATATTGGTGTTGTTGTTGCTGTTGTGCCAAAGTATTTTTGGTTGCTGTGTGCGCTATCGACACTAAATAACCGTTAAAGGCAATAATCTCTAAATATTTACCGTTGCAAATGCATTCGATATTACAATGGAAACTACCACCCGCAGCCCAGATCAACGGAACAGGGCGCAATGCATCGAATTTAGGGAAGATATCAAGGGGCAGGGTTGAAAGCGATAAGGCACTGTCAAAGAACGCCTGTGTATACTCACACACACTCACACATTTATAAATGTACTCTCGCATTTTTGCAATGTATTTTCCAAGAGTGATTCAATTTGGCTTTTGGTTTCATTGGTCAGCAATTTTGACGACACATTCTGATGCCATCTGCTGCCGAGAAATGCGTAAATTATTGTATATATCTGCTGTACTTGGTCTAATGGCGGCTGCAAAGAGAGAATAAGGTTTGGATACGAATTGAAGATGACTTTTTGGTTGGGTAAAATCATTAATCAAATATAATTTCCTAGTATTTTGCTTACTTTAGTGATTATTTTGACAAGAAAATGTCAGTATATCGATCTGAATCCACGAGTGGCTGACCAAAGAGATCCAAGAGATTTACGCGGGCAAACGTTTTTCACTTCATGGCAAGTCTTACTTACCAGTTGAGGTCAATTTCAAACTTCATTTCATTTCAAAGATTGTCTACTCTCACAGGAAATGTGTGTATAACCCCTAGACAAGATTCTGATAATACAAATTAGTTATGGTCTATGAAAGTTTTGAAGCACCCGTTTAGCATTTAATGGATTCTTTCATCGTGTCCTTCATTGCTGAACATTGACTGTCGACAAGTGGTCGCTATTAAAAGTAAATTGTACGTTTCATATCCACAGTGTGTATCAATCCTGAGTCCAACAGAATTGCACAAGTCTACTCATATGGCGGCATAAGATAATGAAAGAGACGAATTACATAATTTGGTAAAAAATTTTGTAAATTTATTTGGTTACGAATAGTTAGATGGCCAATTTAGGCCGATTTTAAATCTAATTTTATTCCTCCACCAGTTAGTGATTGTGAGTTTGATGCGAATTCGTTCGTTGACTTTGGCTCTACTATAGCTTGTTAGCTTCTGATGAGGTTGCAAAGGTATTGCGAATCTAAAAAACTCTTCACAAACAGATGTCGATGGTCTTTCGGCTCTTCTGCTTAAAAATTGTGTTTGCTTAATTCATTTTATTAATGAGTGGAAATTGGTGAAATGAGAAAAATGGGTGAAAAATGGTAAAATGAAAATAATAAGTTTTTAAAAGCGGAAACAAAAGTGATGTAAAGCCTGCTATTTCCAAGATTTCGACTAACTTTAAGTTGCCTGAATGCTTTGTAAAAGATATTCGTAAGTTGTTTTTTGCAGTCAAAAGGTTAATCAGTCGCAGCGAAAACGGCTTCATCCCTGGTAGAACGACTGTTTCAAACTTGGCTGTTTTCTCAGAAGATTGCATATCAGCTTTCCCCGGTCAATGTTTTATGTACGGATTTCCCTAAGACATCTGACAAATTTCGCAATCAATCCTTGTTAAGAAATTAGTATTCCTTGGTTTCCATTCCATATTTTTCCCTTGGCTGGAGTCCTGTCTCTTAAATGGTAGATGTGCGGTTGTTGTTGACAATTATAAGTCATATTCATTTATTATATCATCTGAAAACCCAGAATTTAGGAGCTTTTTCTATTTGGCTTGTTTATCAACGACCTTAGAAACAACTTTTTACTCTATGCAGATGACCTTCAAGTCTATTTTATTGTAAGAAATTCTTCCAATTCACAAATGCTCCAAAATTAGACTGATAAAGTTGTTTGTTGGTGTACTAGTAATCAACCGTTATATGTTTCGACATGCTACCTCTTTACTTTCGCCAAGTGTTTCTCGCTCTTTTCTTTCTAATTGTTATCTACGATCGGTCGGATAAATGTTGGATTTAGAAGTAATTTTTAAACATATTAATTATATAGCAAGAGTACAGAATTTACAAGTCCTTATACCCTTAAATTGCCTTACACATCATTTAACCGTTCTAAAGTGGAATATCCATCCAACATCTGGGACCCTCATCTTTTCTCTCACATAATTCTCATTGTCTCTCTAACGCTCAACATTGATAAAAAGTCAGTGACTTTTCTAACTCTACTTGACCATTCCAAGGCATTTGACTCCGTAGACCATTAACTTTTAATCTTGAATCTTCAAAACTTATTTAGCTTTTCAACGTCGGCTTTAACTCGTATGGAAACATATCTTAGTGACCGATTACAAGCAGTATATGGGAATAATACCATATCCAATTTTCTACCTGTAACCAGAGGGGTACCTCAAGGCTTTATCCTTGGCCCTCTTTTATTTGTCTTGTACATTAATGATTTGTTCAGTGCAATTAAATATAGTGATGTCGGTGTATATGCCGATGACGGTCAATTATATGTTAGTTGGATTGATATTTGCATCAGTAATTTGAAAAATCCTGATAGGTCCCAATGTAACGTTATTTACAAAAAATATCTCAAGCTCGATGGCTATACAGAAGTCAAACTAAATGGCGCTGTGATTAAATATGTGGGGTTAGGGTTAAGGGTTACATTTAATAGAACTTTGACATGGAGCAACCATTTCTTTATTGTCATAGGCAAAGTTTATCGTATGCTTCGAAATTTATGGACAACTCAACATTTTACACCAGTAAATATTCGACTGCTACTAGCTAAAAAGTATTTGTTACCAACATGACTGTATTAGTAGTAAACTTAATGTTTTGTATAATAACATTGTAAGATACATTTACTGTTAAAAACTTTATGACCATATTTTTGCTTTTGGGAAAAAATTGCTTCCGTATCTTTTTTACGATTTGCTCAGGTGTAAATGTTTAGTTTTACTCCAGAAGATCATAAACACTCAGGTACCCAGACACATCAAAGATCGACTTATGTTTTCAAAGTCCTGTTCGTTAAACTTAGTTTCGATAAAATACAGTTGTTTGGTGACTGAACGTCAATACTTTATGTTCTCTGTCCGTCTTTGGAATACCTTACCTCACAAAATTAAACGTATAAAAAAAAGCTCGTGCTTCAAACATAAATTGCTTCGCTCCCTTGCCCAAGATTGCTGAATGTACTCAAATGGTTCCACATTATTTCAATATATTCTAACTAGTCCCTACACCTACTACTACTATTTTTACCTTACTTTCCTTTTTTTTAATATCTTCCAACTTCAACTTATTTACCACGAGCTGTAATTTTAATTTTAATTTTGATTTTACTGTTAATCCTTTTATGTAAACTTTAATTAAGGTCAATCATTGTAAAAATAACCCATGGTTGTATGTTTGACTTTATTAATAAATAAAATAAATACATAAAAGAAGTAATTAATTCGTATTGAAAAAGTTCACAATGGCCCTACTTATTCCCTTTGTTTTCATGAGCCCATATTCTCATAATAATTTCATCTGCAGTATTTCGTGTTTTATATTATTCAAGGTGTTGTGGATTGTCTCCCTAAAGCGACCCTATCTAGAGCGCTTCGTAATTTACATTTTTTCCATATTGGCTTTATAAGAAATTTGTATGCAGAAAATGCCCCTGTCATGACGGGTCTAATCGAATTCAATACTATTCTATTCTATTGGGTTGACTTCCTCTAAACATCATCATCATATTGGCATTACAGTCCGGGGACAATTGCTTCCTCTAAAACACGTCTCCATTCTTCCAATCAGTCCGTTTTCACTCTTTTTCGGTCGTCTCCTTACCAAAGTAATCTTTGCGACTTTATAAATTGAGTTACATTTCGTCCCGCAATTTAAACACTGAGCTCGTGATCATTCTACGGTATGTACCGTCGACTAGTCATATCGGGCCGAATATTTTCCAAAGAATTTTTCTTTCAAATCACATCAGTAAATTCACATTAGCTGCCTGAATACGAACTTGTATTGATAAGGACGACCTTATTTATGCTGAGTACTACGCCTGCGTGAGCTCAAAAATATAGATTCTATTCGGATGTGACTATCATGAAAGGATCGTGACATTTTTCTTCATTTATCTTGAGGCCTGCTGGTGTTTTAGCTTGCACTAGCCGCATGAAAACGTTCTGAAGAGCCTCCCTATTTCTCGCACGAATCACAATGTCGACCGCGTGTTTTAGGTGATAATCGATATATTCTTTGTAAAACGCTTGTTTAAAGCCTATAGAGAGACAGTCTGAGACAGTAGACAGCAGAAAGATAATAAAGGATTGATTTGTTGTCGAGTGTCCGATTCTTCTAAACACTCCTTCGTTAAACTTCTAGCTATGCTTATAAATAATTTGTATTTCCTTACGGATTAAGATTATTATTAAGTTATTTGTTAAAGCATCCGTACATAGTCCGTGACTAATTTTTACTTCAATTTTACTCCAGTGGAAACCAACAACAAAGCCTCAATAAATAGGCTTGGAAAGATATAGGACTACGAACTTAATATTCAAAATCTTAGAAGTAGCTTTGATTTACCATACTTTGCACAGCTATTGGTGAGGCCTAAACAAAATATCTTTTTTAACCACCAATTCTTAAGTTTAACGGCGATTTTTTGGAGTTGTGCTGCAGAAGAAAAAGTAAACAAAATATCTATAAGCAAATTAAAGTTTGAGTTAATTCTTTGTAAATAAACCATCCCATTCACCTACGCCATCAATTACGCATTTCCTTCGAACCATTATATTTGGATACGAACCACTCCCCGCTTTTCCTTAAGTCTTTTATCGTACCCCTCTCCTCTCGCTCTTTAATTAGCTCCGTATCATATTCACCTCAAACTATACTGAAAATTACTAACTCCCTCCAAATATTTACTTAGCTGCATTGTCCACTTAATTTCTTACCCCATGCCGCGCTTCCCATACTTTTACCCACTATTTACATTGCAATTTCCACTTACTCGGTCAAAGCAATAGTCTACACATTGTGGATAACCCTCATAAAATGGCCTCCCACCCCGCAAATGGTATCCAAGAGTCCGCTACCCTTTACAGCGGTGGCCGTCGGATTGCTCCATAAATTGATTTTGGCATTGTTTTTGTTGTTCTAGCCGTAGTTGTGTTCACATTTAAATTGTTTTTCTGGCTTAAGTTATTTGCGCCATATGCTACAAATAGCCATTGCACACACATACACACACAGATACACGAAAGCAAACATCGATTGGATATATTGTGCGATTGTGGGTGCGAGCGAAAACATACGCACACAAACAAATGCGTTAATCACTCAAACTTTTCGATATTGCCCCGGCCATGCATCGAAGGCGTCATAAAATACACCAAAACAAACACTAATGATGCGTCAAAGCCCATTTTCAAAGTGCCACACAAAATTATATTCCACCATTATTTGTGGTCACTATCATTACTGTGGTAACATACCACCGCACACTCCGAACTCGGCGCAGTAATAAAAGGATAACACGTTGATGCACTTTTCATTACAAATAGTCGTTCGATTTGTATGACACCTCGAGCAGCACGAAAGTCCAGAGCCCGAATTTAAGCTGCAGAATTAGGCGAGAAACGTAAAGGATTATTAGATATTTGGATTTCGGTCGGCACTATCAAATACCTTCATAATAATTCAGCTTCAAAAGCAAGTGTTGGAATCCTTTTCTAATCCTGTTTTAACTGTAGCTGATATGGAAATTTACGCATGAGAAAAATAAAATTTAAACGGAATTAAGAGGAACTTGGTCTAAACATATTTCAGTGATGTACTATATGCGCAGCCTATTATTATTATTATTATTATAAAAATAATTCAAATATTTTTAATGTCCTAGTAATTGCTTTGGATAACAGAAAATTAGTATTAAAGCCATTTGGTGGCATTCTCACCTCCGCGAAAAAGCACCCGACGATGGCAATGCTGTTATTGCCAACGATTTAAAGTGTGAACTTTAGCACTTGTTGTAGTTGGTGTTGCCTGTTGCTGCAACAGCTTTTACTGCTACTGTTGCATTGTTGTTGTTGTTACTGCCGTAGTTAGCTTTTTTCACAGGGTTCAGTTCACTAGGCGCTTAGCGTTGGCTTCGTTTTGGTATTTTTTGATGACTGGCTGGTGTCAATGACAGTGGCTCAGTGGTTCAGTGGCTGCCTCGTTGCCACTGATATCGGCGGTGTAGGTAACTTCGTTTATTTTGGTTGGCGATGGCATTTTTTCAGTGTTATTGTTGGTGGTGGTCCGCTGTCGGCGCAGATGCTTTGTAGCTGCTAGCAACGTGGACATGCATTTTGTGCAATTTGCATTCTCAACCGAAAACTCCGCATCGCATTTGTAGGAGCGTGGCGTTGTTTTTGTTCAGAAAATGAGGAGATCCACGAATAAGACGAGGCTGTAAATGGGAGTTATTGTTTGAGTTGCAGTTGTACTTAGCTGCACGCTGTCACCCTGCGATTAACGGTTCGCCGTTAATGTGCCATTAGGGTTGTGCGTGTTAGCGCTTTTCCAGACGGGCCGCTTGGTTTGCCTGGCTGCCATTGACAACGGCCACTTTAGAAAGGGGGCGAGTTTACCACACTCAGATTTTCGGTATTGACAATGGGTAAAGTGACACTGTGACGCCGCCTGCGCTATTTATCGTTCTCGGTGAACAAGCTCACCCAGCCAGTACCCACCTAACACGTTCGCCAGCTGTAGTCGGCGGGTCGGTGTCAACAACATTAAACATTGTGTAAGTGTCAAAGCTGTTGCCGATATACTCGTACATGCATAGTTGTTGTTCTTGCTGGTTTCTGCCGTTGTAGAAAGACTGTCGCTTTTGCTGCAACATGGTGATAATGACATCTCGCGCGGCACGTCTGCTGGAGGATGCAGGCCTTACTTAGTCATTTTCGCCGATTTTTAGCAAAATAACAGAGAAAAAAACTTAAAAAGACAATTTTATGCAGCGACAAGACACATCTTCACTTACACATAAGTTTCCACCAACGGACGAGGGGAACGCGAAAGGCTAGACGACATAAATGGTTGCTGCAAGCGTACCTATATATTAGGTGTGCATTTATGTTTGTTGTTGGAACTAGAACAAGGCGTCTAAGTGTACAGACAGTACCGCAATTGACGAGACGAGACGCATCATTTGCGAAATTATGAATGCCCGCATTGATGCCAGTCGATGAGCGATGGTAATGATGATAGTAAATGCGAGTAGAGGACGAAAGGCGGAGACCCCACTCAACGTGGGGAATTCTCAACAAGAAAGTAATTGCTACGAACTCCGCCAAATATATATTTTTCTACTATATAACAATGACGTAATTTTGGTGTAACGGGTATTTATTTGAAACATATTGAAAAAACAGATTCACTCTTGAAGTGCTGAGTATCACGATATCGATTTTTAAGCTGTGGTGGACGAGATGAAGATCAACAAGCAGCTTTTCAAAAACAAGTACGTTCTCACAGGTGAGCAAAAGGTGAAGGTTTCTTTTGGAGAAAATTGGTAGTTTTTTAAAGTTAAATTTTGTTATAATTATTCAAAGTATTTCGAATCGAAATGTAGCAAAAAGATTAGGTAAAGGGAGTAAAAGCACATGTATTTCTAAATTTCAAACATAGGTGGGATATGTTTTGAAATTGAGACCAAAGAGCTTGTTTAAGAGAGTTTCGATTCACGAATTGAATTGAATTAGCATTTGTTACTCTGCCGGCGCAGGGTACTTTTAGAAGCCTTCTATATATCCACAAAGTTCAAATTTTTATATTTAATGATCTGAGTAAATAAAAGGTGATCAATTTAGAGAGATAGGATTTTAAATTAAAATAAAACTACGAAAATTCAAATTGATTGGGCAATCCTTTATATTTTTGTGTAGAACCATTTATTTTTTAGAGATAGTTCCTTTCAAATGTTGACAGCAACTGCGCCGTAATTCGGCTATCCGTAAACAACAATTTGGAATGACTCAATGGAGGATTTCTGTCGGTATCTCGTGAATAATTTTAGAAATGTTAGCTTCAAACACCTCAATCGGAGCTGGTTTATGTACAAAGCATTTAGACTTACTTTCCTTACCTCTAAAAATAAAAGTCCAAAGGTGTAATATCACACGATCTTGGTGGCTTGGTGGCCAATCCTCTGGTCCGAGACGAGAGATAAATTGCTAACCGAAACGACGACGTAGTAAATTCATTGCTTCTCGGGCGGTATGGCAAGTAGAGTTGTCTTGTTGTAACCAAGATGTTGTTGTTGTGGAGATCATGGGCTGCAATTTTCGGCATCAAAAAGCCGTTTTCGTGGCACGATAGCGTTCACCATTCACTGTTACATTGGCGCCGGTCACGTCTTTGAAGAAATATGACGATGAGTCCTCCAGATTCCGCTCGAAAAAGTACTTGTTTTGAAATCGCGAATATCCTCCTGGTATAATCTTGCGAGCTTGTGCCAAAAATTTAGGAATTTCATGTTCTTCATAAAGACGCTTACGCCTACGTTAACCCACGTCCAGGATTTTCGTAATATTTGGTAATCGAAATGAATCACCAATGGCATATTTTCAATTCCAAATCTTTCAACGCGCAGAAAAGATCCGCATCAACTCCATCCATGTTTCGAAAAATTGCAGCCATTGCCGCACTCTTGCCCTTCTCTTTAGAACCAAATGAAATCGAGTTTTTGATCCAGTTTCTTTCGAAATAACTTTCTCACATTTTTCAGTTCTTCGCTTATAACCCCATTAGAATTTCGACCAGCCAGAAATGTTGCATAAAAACTGATAAACAAGCAATTATTTCGGTTTAAATTGCACAGCCCTTTTTGTTCAAGCCAAAAGTGGAGCCACCAACCCAGAAACGAGCACAAAAAATCTCTAATGACGATTTCATTGCAATTTGCAGTCACCTACAAAGGCAGCAGAACAGAAGAGAGTTGAAATATGGATGTATTAGTCAGCATGCCTGTATGTGTGGGATTGTTCGTGCCATCCACTTACTTGCACATGCAGTCAAACTTCAGACACACACGTACCGAGCTTCCGAGCCACTGCCATTGTTGCAGTAACAGCTATTGTTGTTATGACTGGCTCTTGCATTTGCAACAACTTTATGATAATTGCTGTGGTACATTTTTTTTAATTTTTGTTTTGCTTTGTTCTGAGGTATCCTCGTTTGTTGTGCTCGTGGGCGCTGGAAGTGTGGCTGAGGCGGGTGCACATATCATGCAACATATGCGATGACAACACGGCACAGCGTCATTTTAGCCACAACCGAACAACAGCAACACAAATGGGCGCATTAGATATGTACGTGTATGCATGTGTATGAGTGAACAATAATATATGCCAAAGTGCACTGGACATTAGAGGTGATGCAACAAAAACGCACTCACCACAGCAACGATTGCCAGCAACACCTTCAGCAATTACATAACACGCCGAAAGAACGAATGTTCGGGCGCAGCGTTTGAGGAGAGGCAAGTGACAAGTGGCATGTGGCAAGCGGCAAGTGGCAAGTGGCAAGTAGCAAGTGCTGAGCAGCACAAAAACAATGCCAACAATCACACTACTGCAAGCATTGAAAACATTCTAACAAATGTTGTTGGCAACAACACTGCCTTTTTGTTCGTTTTGTTGCTGATTTTTGCATCATTGTTGCCAGCGCTTTTATTGTTGTTATTCCCATTGTGATTTTGTATCTTGATGCGAGCAATACAAGCATATTTTAATTGCTCAGCAACAGGCGGAATGGACACAGAACACAATCCAGCACAAGCACATCGCACCCTTAAACCACCGCTGCTGCCTGAACAGCTCGTCATCTGGGCTCTCGCTGGACTATTAAAACCAATTGCCTTTAATGGCATTGACAGACGGGCATACAACTGTCCCAACTATTGTCAATAGCAAATGGAACCCATTAACGTTGATTTCTTCTGCCTAGACTGCCACACTTTCAAAACTTTCAACAACTTTTTCTGAGCTCTGATGACTTTTCAATGATGCTGCGTTTTTGCTTGGACTATGTTAAGCTACCCTGAAATGTCACGGATCAATTAGAAGGTATTTGTTAATGTGAAAGATACACATTTGCATGACGTTGCTCCAAAAGTTCTCATATTTTTTATGGGGTTGCTGTATTAATAGTTACCGTCTTTTGAAACGTCTTTTGAATATAAATATTTTGCAGTGGGCGTCATGCACCACATCGAGGGGATGTCGTTTAACTATGCAAACACAAGGATGTGAGAAAGCTCGGAATTGATGTAGTCCTACTCGCAGATTCTTATTAAATGTTACAGGGGTGAGCACCGCAAGATCGCGTTCACTCTCGTTTGGGGAGATATCGTTCAATATCAGTGGAGAAGGTCAGGCGGCTATGAAGGCAAACAGCACTCCGTTTCTTAAGAAACGTAAAATGTATGTAATCATAGGTCTGACTATAGCCAAGTAGATACCTCGCAGTATTTTTAGTGTACTTACCCAACTTTTCCCTTCAATCGATTTACATGGCACGAATGCTCTAATGGCCTTTGTGTGGGCGCCCTCCATAGCAATTTTTGGACAAGTGTTATACCCAAGAACTTTACTTCCCTTTGCATTTTTACCTCAATTCCATCTAAGCCAATTGGTTTAAGGTCAAACGCACAGAGTGGCGATGAATAGGTCACGGGCTTAGAAAACCACCACAAAGTATAACGACCATGGCACTGGAGTGGAACCCGCAAGGAAGCAGACGTCGCGGCCGAAGAAAGATTACTTGGAAAAGGGCGATGTTGCGCGAGCTAGCAAATGCCGGAGTCACATGGGATGGCGCAAAACCAACAGCCCAGAACCATGTAGGTCGAGGCCCTATGCTCCCGTACGAAATGAATAAGAATAAAATCGGATTCCAGATAACGGAGCCATACTCCAACTTCGGACGAGCTAAAGCACTACATTCTCTCAAAAAAATATCGGGAATTGTTCAATTAACAAGCGCGCGTTACACATATGTCTAAATTTTTTTTGCTGGAATGTGGGTACCACTCATAGTGGTACATCTATAGTGTCGCAGAGTTTGAGCGTGATCTGTCAACCGCAGGTGTGCTCTGCGACTTTCACTATGAATAAAAATATCGAACAAAGAATTTGTCTTAAATTTTATGTTTTGAACGGGATTTCGTGTGCCGAATCGTTGAAAATGTTGCAGAAAGCCTATGGCGAGTGTGCTTTATCAAAAACACGGGTCTACGAGTGGTATAAGACTTTTGCAGAGGGCCGAGAGGTCGTGAAAGATTTTCCCCGATCTGGTCGCCCATCAACGTCTTCAATGAATAAAACGTCGACAAAGTCCAGACAATGGTGCTGGAAAACCATCATTTAAGTATGATGGGGGGTAGCTCCTGACCTTAGCGTGTCTAACGAATGAATTCGCAACATTTTACACCATCAATTGGGCACGAGACGCGTGGCTGCTCGACTCGTTTCAAGAGAATTGAATATTTTTCAAAAAATTCATTGGAAGAAGGTAGCTGAAGACATGCTTTAGCAAGTGAATTCGGACCCAGCGTTTATCCAGCGCACCATAACAGCTGATAACCCAAAAAACCACGTCAAAGTTGGTTAAAGTGAAAGTCTACTCGTATTCTTTGATTATCAGGATGTTGTGCATCCGGAATTCGTTCCAAATGGTTCAACGGTAAATAAAGAATATAATTTGGAAGTTGTGACGTTTGAGAGAGAATGTGCGTAGTAAATGGCCCAATTTGGGGAAGGAAAACTCATGGATATTTCACAATGATAACGCACCGTCTCTTAAGATTCGTATTGTGAACCCTTTTTTGACCAAAAACAAATATCATCGAACAGCCCCCGTACTCACCGGATTTAGCCCACTGTGACTTTTTTCTTTTCCCAGAACTTAAAAGAGGCTTCGACACTCGATTCTCATTTTCTATGAATTCCTTCTTCCTCAGGAGTTTCTTTTTTCTATTTCCTTAAATGTGATAGCTTACGCCGATGATGTTGTTATTGCTGTCTCTGGCAAATTTGTATCTACATTAAGAGACCAATACAAAATGCTCTAGATATACTTTCTAGGTGGGAAGAAAAGTGTGCTCTAGGAGTCAACCCAGGCAAAACACAACTAGGATCAGGGTTACATTGTGAAGAGCTTTCTATTAGTGAATCCTTTAAACTACCGGATCACTGCAGTGCTTTTCAAGGGGAGATTAACAATATTCATGAAGCCTTAAACTGGTTAGAGATAAACAGAATATCATCAAAAAATATCTGCATTATATCAGACAGCCATGCTGCCCTATGGGCCCTGGATGCATTCTAAATAGCATCAATGAGTGTCCTACATTTTCGCCAATCTCTTAATGGATGGCCCAACCACATCGTATTATCTTATGCTGAGTTCCAGGCCACAGAAATATACCAGGGAACTGTAGGGCAGACCAACTTGCAAGAGAAGGTATCTGTATGCCAGACATAAGTAATTTTATGAGGGTACCTCGCGCAACTTGTAAGCTTCTTATTAAGGACGCACTAATCAGTTCTGTAAATCAACGATGCATTAGTACCAACACCTGTTAAATTGCTAGGCAAACATGGCTAAATCTACGTCTGTCCAAGATCATTATAAAGTTGAGTAGACTTCAAATTAGGACCTTATTAGGGGCCCTCACAGGTCATTGTCCCATAGGAAATCATGCAAGAATATTAGGCGTTTACATGCATGATTTCTGTCATGGCTGTAGGAATGAGGAGGAGTTAAAAACAATACAACACCTTTTTTGCACATGTCCGGCTCTAGCCAGAAGCAGCAAGCGATATTTAAGATCCTACTTCTTAATGAATATAGATAATTATTATAATCTATCTAATTATTATAATCTATGCACTTTAGGTATCAACAACCTTTCAAAAGCCTTGTCAAAAGCTCAGGATAGTCCAATATACAAAGGGATACGAGCCCACTCCCTGCGGCTCACAACGGGCCCATTTCGTGATCTAAGTGGCCTCGCTGCCTTTATGTGCGATGCGGCTGCAAAACCTAACCTAACTAACCTTCCTTAAATGTGGCATGCTTGACAACCTTCGTTGCGTCTTTTAAGCTACTTGCCATGCAGAAATATATGAAGATTTGTAAAACAAATGTGTCACACTCACACAATCACGCTTCAAGTGCATGTCGAGCACTTTGTTGGATTGCAATGTACAGTAAACTGTTTCAACATTTCAAGAGAGGAGTATGCTAATTATGCCATTTTATGGTATCTTCGGTCAGCAGTTCCCACTAACTGTAAAATGTGCTCGTTTGTATCTATTGGTTTGTACTCGCGTGTGTGTGGTCTCCTGCTGGGTCACCTACCCTTGACCAGCGCAATTTTGATTACTCGACAGATTTCTTCGTGCAACAAAACTTCCATCTTTCTACTTGCCACAACGTTATAACGGGTCGTTCCGCTAACGGAGAACACGTCTATCTGACTCCATGAGCTACTGTTCTTACTACGGCTCATACATTTACTCGCTAACAGTTTGACGTACTGTCAACCTATCTGCAACACAGACATACAAGTGGCCAAATACTAAAACTTATCTTCCTGTGACTACTTCGACACTGCTTTTAGTGCTTCTGCTTGTTGTTGCTGCTTTTGTTATTCTGGCTTCGTATTTTTGGCATCCTTTTTCAATCATTCCGCTCTTTCACTGTCGGCGACTAATTTGTCACTTGCCCAAATTGTTCAGGGAAACTTCGTATTCAAATAATGTTGTCAGGTTTAATTGCGACGATGTTCATTTAACTGGCTATAATGATACTCCGTCATGCATCACTCGCCAGCTCTGCTGTACGTCCTCCTCATCCATTACTGTATTTGCTTATATGTGTGTTCATGCTTTGTTTGCTTGGAGCATTTTCCAAGCACCCAGGTCCAATGCCGTATGATTTGCTTTTGTTTTTAGTGAAACTATTAAGGCAACAACAACGGCAGCAACAATTAGAAAGCGAAATGAAAATACCAAAGCAATTAGTTTCGATGAAAGATGTGAGTGACCAAGTGACTGAGTGACAAAATGACGACGAAATTAGTGCGCTTTTACCCAAGGGCATTGTGGGGTCGTGAATATTCCACAGTGAGTGACACAAATGATATGCTTTTAATTAGCTCTGAAAGACACATTAGAGATTGACGCACGAAATGTTAGATAATTAAAAAAAAGGAGAAACAGACATGAGGTACTTGAAGCCGCTTCATCATACAGTGAAAGTTATGCGGCTACAAATCTCAGCAAAAAAGAATACACTCGATATTTTTGCAGAAACTCTTGGCTGTAATTTTCCCACACTTCGTCAATGCATTCGCTTATTTTTCCGCTTTCTAAATTTGAGAGCGGGTGTTTGCACGTGTTTCCCACTTGTTCTTAATTTCGTTCACGCAATAAGCAAATCCAATTAATTCAAATCAAATTACACATTTTCTCTCATATTTTATTATAGTATTTTTTAGTTGTACGAGTATTTGTGTGGGTGGAAGCTTAAGTGTGGGGGGCATAATTTGTGTGCGTATCCTTATTGGATCTCATTTTGCCAGCACTTCAAAAGAAACACAAACGCTTTTTCACACACAAACATACGTACATGGATCAACACTCAACCAGTGGCACGCCGCATTACAAGTAGGCTCACATCGTTCATGCATCGTCGCTCCAATGAATTTTTATTAAATTTTCGCTATATGCACTCGCAAATCCCGATATACACACGAGCAGCTCCCTGAAGTGCCATGAAATACATTCGAACTTCGCTCTATTTCTCGTGCACACGTGTACCCATTCTTCAAGTCATTTCTGTCTTGTGCTAATCCTATTTATGCGCTGATTTATTTGATCGACCACCGGGGCGTATGCGCAACCAAGCGTTTCGATCCAATCCGCAAAATCGCGCCCTTCTCTTCCCTTTGCCAGGCACGCAAATGTAAAACGGCACTTCTTATTAATATTAGATTGATACCGCTTGCTAGAAGACAATGCACGCCTATAAATGGAATTCATTCATTAACGCCTCCATCACAAATTTGAAAATAAAGTACCTCCATAAAGAATATTAATTTATCCTACACTAAATATTCAAAATTAAATATTCACAACTCATTAGCTGGCAAGGCGGTCACAAAGTCAAACAAAATAGTATAAAAATGCGAACGCAATACTAAATTTTTAATGTAAAAGGATATCAAATATGTGTCCGTACATACAAACAGAAAAGGGAGATGAAAAACCAGCACACATGCCAAGTTCAAAAGGGAATATGAACCAAAGAAACATTTAAAGCAAAACAATCAAAACAACAATCAACAGAGAAAACGCAAAGAAAGGTTGCCTTTGACAGCAAGCGGCAAGGCGGCGGCAGCATTGGAGGTGAAATGCCTGCCGATGCCATAAAAGTGAGCGAAGGTAACCAACATTAAATATTAATACGCAATCACGAAATTTTCAAAAACTTTTACCCAATCCAACGCCGCCAATAACAGCAAAAGTAAAAAAGGAAGAAACGACTAGTACCGCAGCGCATCCTAATTGTCAGTGAAAAGATAAGAGCACTGCAGATAAGACAGTAGTACCCTCCCGCCACACAAGCCCACAGATGACTTGGCTTCCCCAATCTGAATTTGATTCGATTGAAGTGAAGTGGAGTGGAGTTGAGTTAAGTGCAAATCAAAATTTTTATAAGGTCAGCAGTGAGCCGTGGGCGAACAAGTGAAGGCCAGTGATGGGAATACAATAAAGAAGTTTCTGTGAAATGCTGACTTCCAGCTGCCTTTGGGTTCGTCTTTTGAGGCATGATTAATTTAAAAGCCAAAGTCAAGTTAAAAAATAAGAAAACAAAGCAAGCCAGGTTATGCCTTGAAGCCCAACAGACCGCGGGAGTTCACCTTTAAAAGTGCAATTAAATTAGAACCCAGCCGAGCTGACGAAGGAAATGTCATATTTTAAGTATTTACAAATTCATTACGACACACCAGTGCGCACACTTTCAACCCCTTTTTAAGATGCACATCAAAAGCAAAAACAACAAAAAAATAACCACGTTTATTATCAATTTCGAGTGTGATGATGTGCCAGAAATAATGCGACAAGCAATTAAACAGCCGCACCCAACACCGAGCAAGCAAAACAAATGAGCAACAAGAAGATCAAGAGAGAGTTAACTGTACGAGTCCAAGCTGCAAATAAAAACTTTCAATTTTTTTATGTTTTTTATGCACGTGACCCTTCTTTGACGCAGCTGATTTCGGCTGAATTACCCACCACTCGTATTAAAACAGATTTCAGCTTTGAATTAATGAATAGTGAAGCGGTAAGTGGTCCGCATACGAAACTCTTAGCAAGTCTGCACTTCCCTCTCAAGCAAACCAAGTTCACTGCAAACTGAGAACTCACAACGTAGCTATGCGGCGCTGGTAGACCTTTTGGGGGCGTAATGCACACTCGCACACCCGCTACTGCTGACTGCGATGGGCTACATTTCGCCTTCAACCTTAAGAGGGCAGGACAGCAGAGCGTTTCGTTATCGCTTTCGAGCACCGTTTTGTTTGCCCAGCTTGCCTGGCTCACTGGGTCACTGTGATTTATTATGTTGCTCGCTTTAGTGCAAAATATTTCTTATGCCACATTATTGCTGTTGCTGTAAGTGGTAGCGGATTCCCTCCAGTTTGCTTTTATCATTTCGCACAATTTTTCGCACTTGTTGCCCCATTCCCATGCACTTGCCGTTCATTCTACTCCGCTACAATTTTGTTATCCAGCGTCTTTAGAGAAATATAAATTCACAGTCATGAACTTGTCTTTTGTTGTCCTTAAGTTGACTCAACATAGTGAAGGTTGTCGCAGCCATTGTGGCGTATGCTTCTATGTTGCTGCTGTTGGCTTCTTTGTTGATATTTTGCGAACGTGCTGCGTTTACCAACAAACCCACTAACATAAGCTCCCACTTGCCTCTCAGCACAAAATTAGGAGTATGAATGTAGCTTTTTTGCTTGCTTGCTATGCTTCACACCTTTGCGGTGGTGCAACCAGAGTTAGATGTGATGTGGACCGATTTGGTTTGTTAAATTCTCACATTCGACCTTGCAAATGTGGCATCATTTGTAAATATTCTAAGCCCCCAATATCAGCACATACAGAGAATTTAAGGTCTAAAAACTCTATTAATTTATATTTCGATACGTTTAGAAGTAAACCAAGTGCCCACAAGTGCAAGAAACCAGTTTTACATGGTGTAGAAGAAAGTTTCCTATTCAACTCATTGCACTCCAATTAACGTTCCCTGAGCTCAAATATGTTTAACTGGCCTCTAATTTAGCTCACAAAAATGAAGATACATTTAATATGTTACATGTTACCCCATTTCCTTGTGGAAAAAAAATCCTAGGTTTTGATTTTCAGCGGCTAGAAGTTCTGTATTTATGTATAAGCTAATGGAACTCCCAAATGCTCTTTCGCGCTTGAAGAAAATTAGACTCGACAGATGCGGTCGACGGCCATGAAAATATTATTTCCACAGATGACAAAATCTATGCTAAAACTTCTAAAGACGTAAAAAATGTTGCCCCAAGGGTTCGGTGTGGCTACCATCCAGCGTGCGTACCGGTTTGGTGGGGAGTCTCTTGTAAAAGCGTTACATCTCTTCTTTTCTGCGAAAAAGGGGTTAAGACCGGGGCAAGAGTGTACTAGGAAGAGATCTGAGAAGGCGTGGTGAAGCAGTTGAGCAGTTCTCTCTTTAATTGAGAGCGTTGAATCTTCCAGCAAGATTTCGCTACAGCGCATGAGGCAAAACCACCCAACAGTTGCTAAAAACTATATTCTTGGGTTCATAGTCGCAGTAGATTAGCTGTCTGGAAATCCAAAACTCAATCCATTGGACTACAGTTCGTAATCAAAATTAGAAAACATGGCCTGCCGAATAGCTCACATAAATTTGGAGAGTCTCAAACAATCTTTGGTTCGAGTAGCGCCGTCAATATCCAAGGAAACCGTGCGTGCTGCAATAGCTGAATGGCCTAATTGTTTGAAGACTTATGTAAAAGCAAATGGTGACCATTTCGAATGAAAATTAAATTTGTTTTAATATTTAGATAAGAGCTTGAGATTCTCCATTTTGATTTCCTGCTTCCTTCTTCGGGTATGAGCTGGTCTTCCTCTACGTTTACTGCCTTGTAGAGTCCATGTAATGGCTCGTCTTTTGGTGCTACATTCCACGTTTCGCATCCATACAGCAGTGTTTATTTTATCTTCGATTCTAAGATGTTTAGTTTTGTACGGTGGGAAGTGGCACGTAATTTCCACACTAAGCCTAGGGCGCCGAAAGTTTATCTTGCTTTTGCATGCCTATTAACGACATCTGCTAAAGAGCCGCCACATTTGTCAGGGATGGAGCCTAAGTAACAAAACCTGTCTACTTTTTCCAACGACTTATTGAAGATGAAAAAGTGCTCATTACACTCGGTGTTCAGTCCGAGAGTTTTAGTTTTGTCAACGTTTATGCGCAGTCCTACCTCCTGTGCAAAATTAACCACCAACTCGATTTTTCTTTCTATGTCTGCATCGGTGCTGCTTAAAAGGCAGATGGTACCATCGTAGTCTAAACCCTCGACTCTTTCAGTTAGGCCCCATGAAATGCGGCTCTTTTCCTTAGTTGCCTTAAACAACACAGTGTCCAACATAGTATTGAAAATTACTGTGGTTTAAAGTTCGCGCCAGTGTAAATAAAATATTGAATTTTTTACTTTATTTTTTTTTTTGTTCAACCATTTCAACTTCAACTTCGAGATCCCTTTTCAGATGTAATAAAATTAACTGGAAAATTCTTTAACTAGTGGGTAATTCTATTTTAAATGCATACACATTCATGAGTGTTTAATTTTGCTACGCCAAGCACTACAGCAACAAAACATTGCATCGGCACCAGCAGAGCAGCCACAACAATAATGCACTTATGTTGATTTGCTGTCATCTATCGCAACTCATTTATCATCGTCCACCGCCGCCACAGAGCGAAGGGTAAGCAATGGCGGTGGAGCACATTTTCAACAGGCAGTCGGCGTCATTACGCTAACGAATGAAGTGCAGTGCAGTGTTGAGCCACCACAGCATTTTGCACTAAACATTAAAAAGTAATCCAATTTTTATCGTGGGCAATTTCGAACGAGAGCACCACTACTAGAATACACCACTGCAAAAGTGTTTGCCACATAAGACTGCCGACGGCAGTGGTTGTTGCATGCATGGACGTATAAGGAAGTGGCGTGATAAGAACGCAAAGGATCAACACAGGACAATGACAGTAGCAATGGGACAAAAATGTCCAAGCGATGAAAACTCAATTTTGTTGATTACTTACGTGGCCTGCCAGTGGCAAGGCGAGTGGGTAACAGACAACAAAAACAAATTCTCGGCACTTAGAATTTTTACTCACATGCAGGTGTTAGTGGGTGTATAAGGACAGAAAATGTTTAAATTTATAAATTTCTTATGCGGTGAATAGATTTTCCAGCATAAATGAGAATAAAAAATTGGCGTTTACAGTTATTCGCAACTTGCAGCAGAGTTCGTGGCACTTCCCTATGTCCGATTTATTGCATTCCTTCCGCAACTCTTCTATTACTACCTTTCGAAAAACTTCAGTATTTACCGGATTATTTACCAGAGGTCAGTTGGCCATGGACTCAATGTTGTCTGTATATTAGTTTAGCAAGCCATTCATCGTACAATTTCATTGCAACTCATTCGCTCGCTAAGTAGCTTGGCTAGCCCAAATTTCCTCAGCACAGTCTGACACATTTGAAAACGCGGCCGCAACAGATATTAATCCTTTTTCTCGCATTTCCTTATCGCAGCAGTGGCAGCCCCATCTCACACACGCACATACGTATACGCTTACGCTTTCTGTAGAAAGGAAGGCTTCTGAACAAATGGAAGTGGTCAAGGCGATTCTGCAAGGATTCCTCATCTCTGGTTCAAATATGTGCGTGTGCGTGTGTGCTTTAGATATATCTGAAATAATTATACACTTTGGCAAAAGTGTAGCGAAATTTGCGTCGTAATGTCAACGCAGATCAACTATTGCTGCGGCTGACACGCCAGCATGCCGTCCGTTTTCAAATTTTCACATTCACAAGCGCGGATGGTGAGCATCAAAAAGTGACAGCACCCCCCTCTCCATCGCTGTTTAATTTTACTAGTATGAATAATGTTGTTGTTGTTCTTGCTGCTGCCATTTAGGAATGCGAGCAACAAAGGGTTCACTCATTTCTTCTTGCTATTAAAATTTTCGAAATAGACTGACGCGCCATGAACCAGAAGTCCAGATTGTGTGCCAAAAAGTACTTTTTTCAGTTATTATTTTCGAATAATTCCAATTTTGTTTGTAAATATATTTGAAAACTCCACTCTTTCCAACGATGGAAACTGCATTTTTTTACACAGCTTCGAAAGTTATTAAGAAATGATTCTTTTTATTTATGAGTCCACAAACAGGATGCTTGCTGACTTATTGGGAGATGACAAGTGTCTTATGAGTAACTTCTTAAAAGGAGACTTAGAGTAAAATAATGGAAATCTTAGGAAGAAGAATATGACTTAAAAAACCTTCATCCCATCAACAGTTTTAGCAATATCCACAAAAAACAATTAATAGAACCGGAAAATCTTTGAAGAGACATTAAAGTGAATATTATTGAGCAGACGCGGACAATCTATTGAACCCGCACAAATATCAAAGGAAAAACATATTGCCAACAGAGCAGGGCATGGGATTTATTAGTAAGCAACGAGAGCGATGCACAGTGGTCCGACGGCCGGACAATTTTTCAACATTTTTGAAATAAAAATTTGATAATGCAGATGTTTTCTTAAATATTCAAGGCAGATTTCCTGAAAATATTACTTAATTTAAAAAATTTTTCATTGTAGTTTTTTGACTTTAAACATGAAATTGTATGCAAATCGTACTTCATACAAGAGTTTAATTTTCATGTCTGCAAATAAATATTACCATTTGATTGTTAACCAAATATTGAAAAAAAAGATAATTGAATATATTAACGGAAACAGTAATAATTCTCTTAAGTTGTGGTACAAAATCCAATTTTTTTTTTTTTGAAATTTCAAAATTTTTCGAAATTTTTTTTTTTAAAGATCATTTTTTCGAGTGGTCCACACCGGTCCACTTGAAATCAACATGAGTGATGTAGCCACATATTTCAGCTATGATCTCAAACTGAAACCTGTTGCGCAAATTAAAAATAATGTAGCTTTTGTGCATTTACCCACAGGCAAAACGTTACATATGGCTTATGCAATTTTGTGTAAAAGACAGAAAAAGACATCACAGACCCCATCAGCATTAAGAGACAACTAATTCATGGGAGTTTAATTATTAAACATGCTTTGCTGCCTATTGGCCAACTCTCCGAAGAGGCTCAGGAAGCACGCAATAAGGATTTGAAAAATTTTAGACAAAACATTACACGAAAAATGTCGAGAACTGACACAATGACAGATTTATTAAATGCTTTGCTTTGTTCATCAGATGTAGTTATAATACAATATCAAGAACTAAGGTTCCGAAAAACAGGCCAAAAACCATTTTCAAAAAAGTTTCTTGCGCTTTTAAATTTGAAAAATGATCCAGCCCCAGAAAACAGCTCATGAGAAACCGAGGATTCTGAATCATAAAAAAAAAATTAAAAATTAAACACAACTAAATATCCAAAAAAAATTTAAAAACTAAAACAAACAAAAAATTAAAAATTAAAAATAAAAAAAAAATTAAAAATTAAAAAAAAAAATTAAAAAGAAAAATAAAAAATCAAAAAAATCTAAAAACAAAAAAAAAATGAGGAGAGAATAATCTTACCGTAAACCTCCACGTGGTACTCTCTGGGGTCGTGAAAAATGTAAAAATGAACTTACCAGCTAATTACGGAAGTAAAAATGTATATAAAGCATTCAATGAATTTAAAATTTGCTAAAACTAAGGTCAGATTCGTCATCACTGATCCTTAATACCCCTAAATATATATTTTCAGCTTAATTAAATGAGTTTTTGAATTTTGTCCGCCAACGCCTTCTGGTCGGACCAATGTGCGATGGGATGGAATGGATCAACGAAATTCATCGAGCGGAAAGCAAAGCGCACTCTAATCAAGTAATATAAACTGCATGCCAACGAATATCGCATATTCTAACCTGCACCGAACTAAGGACGAGTACAACAGTTTGAAAGTATAGAGATCACCAAACACCCAGGCATTTTCATTCACTTATCGCCTTTAGCGGCGTGATTGAGATGCAATAAGGAGTTGAAACAATATTGAAGAATTGAGGAAGAAACGATTACGCACACACAAATCATAGAAGTTATTCAATACGCGTTGGATAATGGCTGAATCTTCTGGACATTCAGGTCATCCGCGCATAGAAGATAATGAGACTTGGAAGAACAACAGGAAATATCTTTAGCGAAGAGGACATATACTAGTAACGGGCCTTGCACACTACCCCAGGAACGACACGATATACCTATATTATCAAAATAGGAGTTGTAAAATAAAATAAATAAATAATTAACGCGTAAACTTCTGTTAGGTTTTTGGCGGAGCTCCTCCTTCTATTTGTAGTGCGCGTATTGCTATTGTTCCACAACTGGAGGGACCTACAGTTTCAAGCGGACTCCGAACGGCAAATGCTTTTATGATGACTTTTTCATGGCAGCAATACACTCGGATGTTTATTTTGTCTGCCGAAGGGCGACTGCTTTTAGAAAAAACTGTTTCATGCAAGGAGATTTGAACCTACGCACTCCCGAACAGGAGTCACGCAACAACAGGAGTGAAGCAAGATAAAAGCTAACTATCATAGGAGCTTTGCTATTTTTGTAAGGAATCAAATTTGAACTGCTGCGACGTATTATGACGAAGAAGAGCAGCTTGCAGTACAAACATTTTAATTAAGATGAAATATTTATTTTAATAAAGCAAGCCTATTTTTTAAAGCAATTCTATCAACTTATTTTGAATGATAACTCGAACAAGATGAAATCTATTGGATCTACGGAAATAATAACGAGTAAGGATAACATCAAAGTGATTGCTCCTTTCGCGTATCTACCCCATCCAAAAGTTCTACAATTATGGCGAATACCAGGTGGGACATCTAAGTTCCCAGAATTTGTTAATAAAACACAAGCAAAGTAGGTTACGAGCAAAATATTATTATTGACCTTCACAATTGTATACTTCTAACACTGCTCAACGGTTACACGTTGCTCTCACCATTGTAAGCATTCTTGAGCTCCTGCGAGCCGCCGTTACGAGTCCCCTTGAGATGCGACTTCTATCGTAGGTGGCCATATAGGCACGACAGAGTTAGCAGCACTGTTAGAGTGTATTTTTTCACCAAAAACTCTTGCACAATGGACAATACGGCAGCGTGTTGTCGTTGTGTAAGATCCAGCCGCTTTCGGTAATTTCAGGCCCCACACGGAAAATGCGTATCCACAGCCGCTCCAAGGTCCCAACATTTGTAATATGTAATATGTGTATAATCTGTAAAGTAGGAGCAAATTCACGTTGAACAAGGAGCAAATTTTCTCATGCTCATGCTCCCCACATTTTTCCACCCACTGCTGATTTTGTTATCAATTGTTGTAGTTATCAATGTAACGCGAGTAAAAAAACGAGGTACAGCAAGGCTAAATTACTTGCACATAGGCACTCATCACTTATTATAAAAACGGAATCTGATACAATATTAAAAATCATACTTACTTCCTCTGTATGAAAGCGCATGGGCACTTAAATTTCACAGTCAAATTGCACTTGCAGATTTTGCATCCACCTCACGGCCGACGGACCAATTTATCCGCAGGAAAAGCGTAGAATGCATCAAGGACAAACAATTTAATTTACTCTGTTGTGTATGTTTGTTCTGCTTCCGTCATTCTCTAACTACTGGAAATGGTGTGGAAGCACTTGTCAACAGTAATTTGATGCGAGCAAATAAATGTGACGCAGAATAAAAAATGGAAAAGTCCTTGCGAATTCACTTAATCACCAGTTGTTCAGCTTGAGGGAAATTTACGTGCTCATTATAATACTTCAAACTGCTTTTTTATGGAAGTATTACTATTTTAGGGCGTGGCAGAATATTGCAAAAAATGCTAGGAAAAGCAGAAATTAAAGAATTGCTGCCGCTTGCAGTCACTTCATTTGGTAGTCACTGGGCAGCAGCTTGCATCTGCGTGGATAAATGAATAAACCCAATTTCTACATACCCCTTCACGCCTTCTGCCGCACATTTAGTTTTTGGAAAAGAGACTATGCGTAAAGTTATAAAAATAGAAGCGAATGGCATTGAGTTTAATTAAGTTGTCAACGACACAGCGCGTTCAACTGAGAATGGAGAACCATTTAAATAAAGGAAATGTGAAGGCATTAAAACTATTCTTTTTATATAATTGGCCGAGCATATACTGATGCAATAGTTGTTGTTCGATATGTATTACCATATGTTTGTAGAAGCCAATCACAGGCCTAATATGGCAGTCTGATATCTGGAATTTTAAGCTTCTAGAAGGCGGGAATACCCCCTGAGAGCGAGCCAATGCCTTCGAACTACTAGCGGATGTGCCATACCAAGCCGGTTCCGAATTTGTCGAAATACCACAATTTGGATAGGGAATTTGCCTCATTTCTAACTTTATTTCTTCAAGTCTATGATTACAGGACTCTACAGACTAGACTACATACATTTATTTCAAGCCTTGAAGTACAAAATTCTCACAGACTAACAGTAATCTAAATGTAGCTCAATATTAAAATTAGGACAAAATAAAATACCTGAGCCCTGTAGGGATGTAGCGCAGAGAAAAATTTCCGTAAATATTTAGCTAAAGACGGTATTGATTACGTGAAGTCAAACTCTAAAGCATTGCGGTCTAAATTTAGTTCAGTACAAGTTCTTGATATGGGAGCGTTGACAAAATTTTAAGGAATTCTGAATAGTGAAGAACTCTAGAAAGAAATTTAAAAGCGATCTTTTCTAAAAGAGAAGGGAGTCTATAGAACCAGTTGGGAGGTTAATTACAAGTGGTATCAAGCGTAGGAAGGAAGGTGGTAGGAAAAATTTAGTGAGGGCAGAGCAAATTTTAGAAAATTTTTTTCAAGTGGTTAGATTGAATTTTTGTGTAAGCCCTCCAAATAAACGCTGCAAACTCCTTCCTTGACCTTACCAATGCACAATACAGAAATTTAATTGTGCAGGGGTTCGCAAACATCTGACAGTTTCGGCGGATAAAAGCTAACATCGAATATAAGCGCAAAAGAATACAATCGACATGGCTATTATATGTTAGCTTGGAACCAAATACAACACCAAGGTCCTTCGTTTGGGTCACATATTGACAGAGTCCGCAATACTATAGCAAGTATACAAAGTGTTGGTATGTCCACTATCAGTTACATGAAAGCAACAGTTAAGTAGATTTTAACCCAGCGCAAAAACGTTGAAAGGAAAACCCAAAGGTGCCAATTTCAGCAGAAGCAAACGATGTGATACCTTGACAAAAGGTTTCATGAACCCAGTGTAGATAGTATCAACCTGAGACTTATTTTCAAAAGCAGAGAAGCACCAATTGCTAAAAATAGCCAGATTTATGACCGTTGAGCCATTAGCTATGAACCAATGGTGGCTTGGAGAAACGAGGTTTTTAACGGCAAAACACAATTCTCAATTTCCAATTTACAACAATCTCAAATAATTTGGAAACTGAAGATAGCTTTGAGATCTGTCTATTATTTCGGACATCATTTTTTTGCCACTCTTAAAGACCGGGGTTCCCTGAGGCCAGAGAGTAATTGAAAATAAAGGTAAGAGGCTCAGCTAGGCATACGTAGTTTTTTGAACAAAAAAGCTGAGAGACCATCTACATCGGTTTGAGACGAGGTCCTAAAATCGTTTGCATTCCCTCCAAGTATTGATTTGATATCTCTGAAGTTGACTTCCTCACATCATGAAATGTAAACCTGCGAATGCTGAACAAATATTGTTGCAAATAGCTTTGTTGTTGGATTTGTTGTAGCCGCACTGTTTTGCATTAAATTTTCGGACATCGCAAAAGAAGGGGATTAATTAATTGAAATTCTCGATGTTGTTAGGCATCCAGTAAAATATGATTTTAATCGCGGATAGAAGCACGTGTTGTTAAAAAATAAAATGGAATCTTCGAACGCGTATAAGAGGCATATTTTGCATTTTTTTTACAAAAGTGGTAAAAATGCAGCAACTGCTGCTGCAGAAATAAACACTGTTCATGGAGAGGATACCATAAGTGTAAGGACTGCGCGCAAAAGTGGTTTTCACAATTCCGAAGTGGTAACTGCGACATGGAGGAAGCCCCGCGCGCTGGTCGTCCTGAAGTCTTTAACTCCGACGCCTTGCTCCAACTCGTGGAAGCTGAGCCAAATTTGACAGTCGATATGATAGCTCAGAGGTTAAATTCATCGAATGGAACAGTTCACAGGCACTTGGTTCAGTTGTGAAAGGTTTCAAAGCTGGGAAAATGGGTTTCGCATAGTTTTTCCGTCGCCAACCTTCAGCAGAGAGTGAATGTGTGATCTCAGCTGCGGCTTGAAAATGAAAGTTTTTTGAACCGTATCGTTACTGGTGATGAAAAATGGGGCCTTTACAGTAATTCTGTTCGCAAAATCCAATGGTTAGACGAAGATGAAACACCAGAACCGACCCTTAGAGATGGCGTTCACCCCAAGAAGATTCCCCTGCCTATTTGGTGGGATATGGCCGGTATTGTTTATTATGAACTTCTGGAACCAAACCAGACGATAACTGCTGATTATTATTCCCATCAGCTATCAAAACTGAATGAGGCACTTAACAAAAATCAACCGTCTTTAGTGAATAGACGCAAAGTTTTGCTTCACAACGACAACGCAAGACCTCATACCGCAAGGCAAACATTAGGCAAGCTGAACGAGCTCGGATGGGAGCGAATGCCGCATCCACCACACTCTCCGGATATTGCACCTTGTCATTATCACCTTTTCCGTGGACTTCAATCCCATATGAGTAACAAGAACTACTCCTCAAATAAAGCTACAATATAAAAAGGGATATCGGAGCGTATTTGTGCTCCAAGGACAAACAATTTTTTGAGCAGGGAATTAAAAATGTGCCTATACGTTGGGAAGCCATTGTAAATAATGTATATTATGTATATTATTGATTAATAAATGCTTTAAACATATTTTTTATTAATTTTAGAACCTCCTTTAAAAAACGGACGAACTTATGGACTAACCTGATAATTCTCGCTACTTTAGCAATGCTCGAATACGTGCAGAGTTATCCAAAAAACAATACAGCTTGCATATCGTTTCGCTGTCGTTTGGCTGGCAGGGTAGTTTCATCGAGCTCTCTAAAAACAAAAATATACCACCTTAAGTATCAAAAAATACGCTTAAATAGAAGAACAAAAACTGCTTTAAATATTTAAATAAAAAATATTTGCATGAAGTTAGAACGTGATATTTTTCCACAGCTTCTTTCTTTTCTTAAAAAATAGGCACTACTCACTCCGACTAAATACACAAATCGGAATGAAAATATGCGAGTAATAATAAATATCAAAATTTGTTTTAAATTTTGCAACAACAAAAGAGTTATCACACATCAAAAACTGAACATCTCTGACTGCTGTTTTAACAAAGGGGCCTTTATTGCATGTAACTCTTCAATTACATAGTCGTGCGATTCTTCAGCAGCCTAAATTTGTGAAACTCATTTTAAGCAGCGACAATCATTTCGCAATACTTTCTTAATATCCCACTTCCTAGATTCTCCGCTACACTCGTAGTATCCGCCATCTTATCCGCAATGTATTGTCTTTGGAATTGATTTATGGACGTTTGTTGAATATTAAAAGCCCTCTTCCCAAATCCTTTCGAGCTGCAATATATTGTGGGCGAATTTTTAAGAGTGCAATATATCAGATTTTCATGCACTATTAATGAACATCTCCAGCCGTGGCGGCTACTGGCACTGAACGGGACGTATTTTCTAGTCTTCTTTTAGCGCCGATTCCTAGGATACGGACAGTTTCAAATGTCTTTATGCTGCGCCTTGTACTGTGGCAGCAACATACATGCCTGGTCGAAAGGTACGAAAGGAACGTACATTTACTTGTACATATCTAAAGGTTATGGATGTTTCTGAGCTCTGTTTTTTGTATGTGTGCAAGCATACGCTCAACTGCAAATTCGCTTAGTTATCTCAGAGCG
Source organism: Anastrepha ludens (assembly GCF_028408465.1). Taxonomy (NCBI): domain Eukaryota; kingdom Metazoa; phylum Arthropoda; class Insecta; order Diptera; family Tephritidae; genus Anastrepha; species Anastrepha ludens. Next base: position 941,618 of record NC_071499.1, on the reverse strand, counting down.
GCCGATATGCAGACTAGAGGCAACAATTCTTAAGGAAACCACCATAAATTTTTACTGTGCCTGAAATATTTCATTACATACGTTTGCACTACTAAATGCCTCCTCTTTGTATCTCGTGTCCGTTTCGCGTCTCATGATGCTATGGCTATAGTTTCCAATTGCTTTTGCCCAAAGCGAATATCCTCCGAAAGGAATAAATTATTAGGGCGCCATCAATGATATGCAAACGGAAGAGCTGTTGCCGCCCGCTATTAAAGTAACACCAACACCAACAACGACAACGACAATCGCAAGAAAAATTGCAACCAACCCAGGAAGGAAAACACATCGCCCACCCAAGTGACAGCAACGACAATTGACAACGGGAGCTTTAACAATAAATAAATAATCGATCGGTGTAGCTGCTGCTGTAGCTGTTGTGATTGTTGTTTTGTTTTTGCTAGGCATGAATGAAGAGGCCAATGATAGGCATGAAAAAGCGCACAATGTTGGCAACTAAGCTCGGGCTCCAATTTCCACGCAAGCCAGGCGACAAAGCTCAAAGAGGGGGCGGCTGTAGCAGCCAATCCGATACAACAACAACCATGGTAGTGGCAGCAATTTTGAAGCAATTAATTTCCCATTTTGTTTTGAGATGGGAAACGGCGGCTTCGTGGTGTGGGCAAAGTAAACGAAGGGGTGGAGATCAGAGACTGTGTAAGGAAATGCTCCCAGTTATTTGTGCGTCGCCTGCTGGCAGTGCAAATCGTATTTCCGGAAATGAATGTTGCCAGTGTTAGCCTGCTGTTTCTGCTTCTGTTGCCGTTGCTGTTGCTGTTGATGATGATGTTTGTTTTTATTTTTCAATTGTTGTTGTTCAATCGATGTCACTGTTGCGAAAATGTGTTGAGGCATTTGTTGTTGCTGGGCGCACTCATTCGCCGCCGTTGTCGTCATCTCAGCATTACGATAAATCCTGCCAAGCTGATGAGGATGGATGATGTGGAAGCTACGTGCCTGTCCTCTGCTCCTATATGCCATCACTTTATCCCGCAGTGCTGCTATTTCCTGTTGACAGCACCAACGCTTAAAGTGAAAATCGCTTCGCCACCATCCCTAACCCCATCAACGGCCCGCCCCGCCACAACAAAATCTTTACGCACCGTCCGAACGTCAATCCCAACTTAGGCGAAAGCATCGGAAACAGTGCGCTTGTAATCCGCCCAAGACCATTCGCTTCGCATACTAACTCATACCAACACCAGCCCCCTTCCCCAACCCCTTTGCAATGCGCTCACCAAAGATACTCTTTGAATGTCAACGCCAAAGCGCATTACTCGCAATTTGTTTGTAACTATCTCGTCGCATCGATGTTGTTGCAACTTGCTGCTAGCAAATGGTGAGAATCAAATTCCCTCTTCTTCTTCCCACTTTTACACTGCGTTTCCATACTGTTTCCATTTGGTAAATTAAGAAACAAACTGCACTGCGTATCGTAGCATTCCGCTGCTGTGGCATTGCACTCGGCAATCATGCAAGCCGTTCCATCTACCACTTGGCGCTTGCCACTTGCCACTAATTCGCTGCCGCACTTGCGTTGCTCATCCTTGCATTTTAGGGTTTTCCACTATTGTTGTATTTCGTTTGCACCGGATGTGGTAACGGAAATAGAATTGTTTATTTGCAGTACTGTTATTTGAGTTGTTATTGTTGGAAGGACTGTTGCTTTTTACTGTTGGACATGAAGGCAAGGAGTGACACTCAAAAAGGGTGGCACTCACAGTGGCTCGCTTTTTTGTGCATTCAGTCAGCTTTTTTTTCGGCTCTCTTCTTCTTCTGTTTCGGTTTAACTCTGATTTTCAGCTAAGGCAAGTTTAGACGCCCAACTTAAAAAATACGGGCCAGAGAGCCAAGTAATGTAAAGTCAGAATTTTCATTTGAGCTTTTTTACATTCGCTTCCTTCAACGAATGATTTTAAGAACTGCATACGAGGTGTGTTCAAAAAGTATCGCGAATTTTTAATTTTCGCAGGTTACGTATATTCGAATTTCGATTTTTTTGTGGCGATATATTGGTACTCATGTCTCTCACTCATGCCTACGAATTCGGCCGTTTTGAGTGTTCAGTTAATTGTTGACAGCTGCTTTGCTTGCACGTGTTTCGGCCCGTCTTCGATGTTTACCTATTCAAATAGATGGCTCAAAGAACCTGTATCAAATTTTGTGTGAAAAACGAAATTAAGTGCGCGGATGCATTCCGAGATGTTCTCAGAAGGCCGAGAAGATGTGAACGACGAAAAGAGTGCCGGACGCCCAAGTACTTCATCAACAGATGAAAAAATTGATGAATTGAAGAAAATGGTATTGGCCCATCACCGTGGTCGAATCACCGTTAGAGAAGTTGCTGAGGACCTAGACATATCGATTGGCTCGTACCATTCAATTTTTTTTTAAGATTTGGGCATGAGACGGGTCGTCGCAAAATTCATACCAAAACTGCTCAATTTCGACCAAAAGCAGCATCGCATAAACATAGCTAATGAGATGTTGGACTCTGTCCGCGACGACCCAAATTTGCTCCAGAGGGTCATAACCGGTGACAAATCGTGGGTTTATGGTTATGACGTGGAAACCAAAGCTCAATCATCTCAATGGAAGCTGCCGCACGAACGAAGACCAAGAAAGCGCGCCAAGTTCGGTCGAGTGTAAAAGTGTTGCTTACCGTTTTCTTCGATTGCAGGGGCGTTGTGCATCATGAGTTCTTGCCACAGAGTAAAACGATCAATAAGGAATATTCCCTGCAAGTTATGCCCAATTTGCGCAAAGCAATCCGCCAGAAACGCCCGGATTTGTGGAATAACAAAAATTGGCTCTTGCATCACGATAACGCCCCTGCTCACAGACCGTTGCTTGTGCTAGACTTTTTAGCCAAAAACAACACACTAATGATGCCACAGCCACCGTATTCACCAGATCAGGCCCCCTATGACATTTTCTTGTTCCCGAAACTGAAGAGGCCCATGAAAGGACGACGCTACGCTACGATTGACCAGATAAAACGCCGATACCGGAGGAGCTGAACACAAAAAGAGCCAAACACAAAATTCACGATACTTTTTGAACACACCTCGTATATCGCGTGTTTTCTTAAAAGCTTGAAAACAGAAAATGATAATACAAAATATTGTTGGAATGAATTTTGTTTTTTTATTATAATCTGGTAAATAATTTCATGGCTATTCTTTTTTGAATATAATATCCGGCATAATTCCGCCACGGCTACGAGTTACAGGGTCCATTCGATCAGTCCACTTGTTTACTACTTTTCCAATAAATCTGGCCGTATGGCGTTAATGGTGGAAGTGACTTACGCCACTTTCATCTGTCATACCATAGTTACAATATTTATATCGATAGTTCTCATACAGCTAAAAACACACCCGATACTATTAAGCTTTGTCGTGTAATTTATTTTGGTTTCAATGTTTTTGTTTGTTATTACTGCAGTGTGGAATATAATAAATGTTTCCCAAATTCACCGATCATTAGCCAAACCTTGAAATGATAGCAACACAACACCAGTGACAATAACACCCAACAACAAAGTGGAAATTGCAAGCATGAAAAGTTTAAAGAATATTTCAAACTCGCCATACTCGACAGCGAAATATTTATGAGTATGCATGGCTGTGATCGACACATGTATGTATACATGAAAATTTATGTACGCATGTATGTGTGGGTATTTGTAAGCGTGGTGTTCATCTTGCTGATACATCTGCCCGTACAGTAGCCACATTTCGCTTGGGAAGTCTCAGGATATATTCGAATGTATGTGCATGTGTATGTGTGTAAGCGAAAGCACGAAGGCGAAGAAAGAAATTGGACAAATGAAATGACAGTTGCAGGAATAAGCAATTTTTGGTTAAATGGTGACTCTTGGCTTATGTTTAGCCTGAAGCAGCCTCAAAATTACTTGTTGTTTGCTTGTTTATCTTTTAGAGAAGCAAAAAATTGGCAAGTACCTACTCGTTCGTATGGCTGTGTGCGTATATTGTAATTGAAACCAAAAATATGGGACCGCGAATAACGAATAATAATATTAACAACTCCAATTTACTCTCGCTTGTTTATTTGGTAAAATTACACATTACATAAATGTTGCGGATACTCAAACAGAGTGGCCATTTACAAATGAAACTAAAAAACCAGCATTTAATTCAACGGCAATAGTTTCCAATTCTTATTTAATACTTAAGCTGTAAACTATATCCACGAGTGCATTTTGTGGTAGACAGAAACGTAGCGGTGTGCACTATGATGAATTGGATGCCCTACGGCAAAACCAGTTCGCAATAAAATATTTTCAGAATGAGTGCACGAATGTTCAATCAAAAAAATTGTAGTTACGGCATGTCAACTGTCAAATATAATTAAAACGCAATTTCTTCATGAAGTTTTTTGAAATATATCTTATAGAACAACATAAAAAATCCGGCCGATATTTTCCAAAATTCTGGGAATCGTTCAGTTTTGCTTTGAGAACATAATTTAATTGGCTTACATATCCGCACATGCTGATACATATGTATGTGCACATTCATAATAAAAAATATTCCAATAAGCTATTTCAAAGGTGCATTCAGTCCATTATTTATGGAATGTGACCTGGATCAAATATCCACCGCGACTTCGTACGTTAAATTAGATCCAAGAGTCTCAATTTTCAATGAATTGGCGCAATGGGCTTAGTTATGTTGACTTTAAGGACATCAGTCGATTGCAGCTTTTAAGTATAACTCAGCCACTTCAGAAAAACTGATAATAAAAAGTCTGGCGGAGTGAATCGCCCGATCTTGGCGCCCAATTGACACCACCTCCTAAAGTTGTAACGAGATCCTCAAATTGTTTACCATAAAGTTTTATGATTTGCTCAATCTGCTAAATCAAAACCCATCTGCCAAAACTATTTTTAGTTTTTTTTCACTAAAGGGTATTTCAAAAGTGACGCCTAGATGAGTAATTCCTCGACAGTACCTTTTTGAAACTTAATTTTATACTTTTTTGTGAATTCCAAACACTTTTTTCGGTTTTTTTCACTAATAACCCGCCTAAATGCGTGGAGTTCACCCATTTTAACCAGCCGCTCTAAGCGTTCTTCGCCGGTTTCATCACTAACGTTTATTCTGCTAATCTCAGCGAGATTCCTATTCATTTCTGGGGACGGAAGTGGGCGGCTCTCGCTTGATTTTTCTAATAATAACGACCTAATCGCTGGGCTTCAATTTTTCAGGCCTTCTTAATTGATATCTTTTTTAACGCTTTTCCTTCATTTTGTAAATTAAATTTTATTTCTCTTTCCACCAAAGTTGTTGCTTTTCACTTTCTTCTGATATTTTAATCAACTTGTCCTATTTCATTACAAATTATGTGAAAACTACCGAAACCATCCAATTTTACTAAAATAATGAATCTTAAATTCTGCCAAAAGCGACGTGCTCTTGTGTGGATAAAAATTTGTAAGGGTTCAGATATTTAAAATTTATTAAACTTATTATTGTTTTTACTATTATTTATATCTGTTAAGCTTATACATCTCCAAATATAAACAAACTTTGTAAATTAAAATATACACAACTTTTCAGTAGAAATCAAGGCGCGTTCAACAAGGCAAAGTGCATGTTTCATACTTTTTTTCAACTCGTTAACCCCTGCATTATATTATTAGAAATATTTGATTTTAATTTTCAAACTTGTAACTCCGTTTTGCGAAAAGACAAATACAATCGATTTCTGAGTTTCAAGGAAACGGGTTGGCGGAGGCTTGATATATGAGTATAAACTTCATAAACTCTGCAAAGCTTTGTGCACTACATTTCATGAATGAAGGTTTTACAGAATACGCACAAACATGGAGGAAACGGATCCACTTCAAGAAGGCGACTTAGAATATTCGGTAGTCTTCTTCATAAACATTTAAAGGCGATATTCCAAATGAAGGGAGAGAGATTAAGACTGGTTTAAAAAAACCGAAACACCAAAAATTTTAAGTTTAGAAAAGATGTTTAATTAGTTAATGGAAATGTTATAAGCAACCCTTGAAATGTGTAAATGAATATCTACGAGCGAAAAGCCACCATTCATGGAGGAAATCAAGATCAAGAAAATCAAATCCCGCCACATACGTAAGAAACTACAGTACAATCGTGATAGTCCGACATTTCTTAATCCGACACGTTCGGTAATCCGACAACCTCATAACGCCTATGGATGCAATTGGCATTATTTTATTTTGATCAGTTGAAGCAGAGCAGCAGAGGGGGATTGTGTTTTGTTTCCCGGTCACAACGTATTTGTCATTAAATTTGAACGACGCCAGTTCTCTCGCGATTTCTGACGGTGTTGATGTGATTTTTTTTCTGTCTTTTCGTGTCGTTATTTTCTGATTTGGTTTTACTTAGTGATGTGTAATTATTTTCTTTAAGTTTAGCAGTTACGTTTTTGTTCCCCCACTAAAAGAGATATTAATAAAAAGATTATTTTTGCATTATGCATTTTGATCATAATTTTCGAATTAACATTGATTAAATGGAACCTTCGGTAGTCCGGAATATTTGATAATCCGACAACGGTCGGTCCCGTATGTGTCGGACTATCACGATTGGACTGTATTACTAAATCGCTACATATTATAAAACAAAGTCGCTTTTTCTGTCCCTATGTCCCCTTGTACGCTTAAATCTTTAAAACTACGCAACGGATTTTGATGCGGTTTTTTTTTAAAGATAGATTGATTGAAGAGGAAGGTTCATATCTATATAATGTGAAGAAATATATAAAGGGGGCGTGGCAATCGGTCAAAATGTGGCAAAAAAACATAATTTTTTTGTTTTCACGGCCATAAATCATAAACGAATGAACCAATTAAAATGAAACTTTCTTGAAGTTTAACTTTGAAATATTTACTTTCGTTCTGCATCAAAAAAAATAATTGATTTATTTGTTATTTAACCAAAATTGTTTAAACAAAAGCAGCTCTTTTTCCAAAAAAAGCTGTTTGTGTGTGTGTTCGCTGTCAACCGAATGAAGCAACAGGCTTTAAGCGATAATCTCACCACACCTCATTAATGTTGAATTACATCGTATGGTGACGTATGTATGTATGTACTTACGAATCGCTCGCATTATTTCATTTCGGACATATGTACATATGTATCTATGTATGTACTGAATTCCATGTAATTATATGTACATACAATTTTACAGCGAAATAAAACGCTATTTTCAGGTTCTATATTAGTAAATCGCACATAATTAAAATACAGTTTTTGAATAGTTTTTATTGATTCGGAGCGCGTTTAGTTTGCTATCAATTCCATACAATAACATTTTTTGTCATTTACTTTTTACGACAACTAATAGCTTATTTTCGAAGCGATTTCAACAAATGGGTACAACATTAATCCTTATCCAATTAAATACCTTAAATATATTACATTGTTGTTTTCATATAGATCTATGTATATGGCTCTTTACAGCATATAATTAAAAACAATATTTTTCAAGATATTACAACAGTAATTAGTAATTGAGATCTACCGGAAAAATTGCGTTAGCTGTTGCGTCATCCGGCATTGCCGCTACTCTTTTGGAAAGAGTCTTTTGGAAAGAGGCCGAACCACACACTCTACAATGAAGCACCCGCTGAAAATCGCCACCGATGATGATAACAGCGTCTGTAGTGTTTCTAGACAGAGCAATACAGGAAAATTGATGCGTGACTGCTCATTAATAGTCTGGGACGAAGCTACCATGTCAAACAAGACGTCTGTGGAAGCACTGGATAGGACAATGCGCGATGTGCGCAACAAAAATGCACCTATGGGTGGATGTACAATTCTGTTCTCAGGAGATTTCCGTCAAATCCTACCAGTTGTGACTCGAGGAACACGTGCTGACGAAATAAATGCTTCGCTAAAAAGATCCCACCTTTAGTCGTATGTCAATAAATTAGAGCTTAAAACTAATATGAGGATTTCGTCATCTTCACGTGAGAACAGGCTATTTCCAGAGATGCTGCTAAAAGTTGGCAATGGAGAATTAACAAAGTGAAGGAAGGATTAACCTAGAAAACCTTTGTGTTTTGATAGACAACATCCAAGAGTTAGTCAACAATGTCTATCCAGACATTGATAACATAAGTTATAAGACAATATCTTGGTTTAAAGAAAGAGCTATTCTGTCACCAACTAACGAACAAGTAGATAAAGTAAATAACTAGATTATTTCAAAGATTGATGCGCCGACGAAAATATACTACTCGGTCGATACTGTTCTCGATTTGGAAGAAGCTGTTCAATTTCCTACAGAATTTCTAAATTCTTTGAAACCGTCTGGACTCCCTCCTCACAAAATGGAGCTGAAAATAGGTTGTCCTGTTATTTTATTAAGAAACCTAAGTCCACCTAAACTTTGCAATGGCACGCGTTTGCTGGTAAAATCACTGAAAACTTTCATAATAGAGTGCACAATACTCACAGGATGTGGTACCGGAGAAGATGTATTGATTCCCCGAATCCCTCTGATACCATCGGATCTACCACTCCACGCTTACAATTTCCGGTAAAGACATCTTTTGCAATGACCATTAATAAATCTCAGGGTCAAACCTTCAACGTTGCAGGCTTAGATTTGAGTGTTGACTGTTTTTCACATGGCCAACTGTATGTCGCTCTTTCAAGAGTAACCTCTAAAGAAAACATGTTTGTATTGTCTAATGACAAGAAGGCTATGAACGTTGTATATAAAGACATTCTGTAATATAGTAATTGTTGTAAAAATAAAATAAATACATATGTAAAAATGCAAAAAGTTAATATGCAAAAATGTAGGGTATGAATTTAGATATCCCAAAGATAGCAGGAAATCTTCATGCTATAAAGAAAGGGGAATTGTTTTACTCCAAATTTAACGCGTGCGGGCCACGGGCAATAATGAATAAGCCAAAACTACTGGATCGATTTTAATCATTTTTTCAGTGAGTGACATAGGGTATATATTTTATACCCGTGTGAAACTGGGCGGGTTGCTAGTAAGAAAATAAAAAACAGTTATAACTTAAAAGCTTATGCAGATTTGCATTGCATTGTTGCAATTATCATTAATGGATTGAGGTAATGTGAAAAAGCTGTTGACAAGTTTGCTTTGACTTAATAAACCTGCCTACCACCAGTACTTAAAACCATGTTTTCATTCACATTGCAACAAGGTAAAAGTGGCAACCCTATAGTAGCATTTTCGATTTAAGACATTACCTATCCTGCGCATGAATTTGTGTTTTTCATTAAACTTCACGAAACTCTCGTGTGCATACATTTGAGTGTGCCGATAACCGTTAATTTTAATTTCGAAACAAATAAAATTAGACTCCTTTGATTCAACTAAAAATTTACGGGATAGCATTTTGCAGATCTTCTTTTGCCACGGCATTCTTTGTCTAGAGTCTTTTGCGGCATCGCTAGTGGATTAGCCCATATTTCAGTATTGGTTTTTCTTTTTCTATTGCAGGGCGAGAAGAAGTGGCATATTCATGTTATTTGTAAACCATTTCAGGCAAGGTAAAAAAAGTTCTTGAAAAACCGTTAGTGTGCAGCTCTTTACATATTGTTTTTTTATTATTATTTTTATATTATTTATATATATTATATTAATATATATTAATTATAGTGCAATATAAATTGAGAGGAGAACTTGGAGGAAGGCCTTTCATACATTGCCACAAGATTTAAGTGATTCTGAAGATGGTTTTGCCACTGGAAATTCTGATTGGTCAGAAACTGATATGCGAAGAAATCAACAGGATTTTCATGGTACTCCAGGAGTGAAAATATTTCCAGAAAATGCTAACAGCTAGGCGATGTATTGGTGATCTTTTATCACCTATATGCGAAGAAGCAAACAAATACTACGCCATTTTTCGGATAATGAATATATAACATCAAACTCAAATCGCTTGGCAAACACTTAAAAAAATAGTACTTCAGCAAAAATTGGCTATAATTAGAGATAAATATAACCTTCATAGAATCTACACCAAGAAAATTATAGGGTGTTAGGAAAAAAAGTATCTAAAATTACAAAAACTCTCTACATACAAAACGAAGCATTTCACCCTGACGATCCCATACAATTATTTTGTTCCTGTTTTTTTAATTTCACCCGGCACCAGAGAGCAACTTTTTTTGCAAACATTAGCGGTAGGTAATGTGTTAATGTGTTTTCTAGACTAAGAAAAAGCATTCGACACTGTGCAACATGATAAGCTCTTTATCATCCTACCATCACTCGATATTGTCACAAAAGAGTTGCGATGTGTAAGAAACCCTTATTGGAACCAGATTGCCATGATTAATATTGACAATGAAAAATCCAAGGATATCCCCATTCTTAAAGGCGGTAGGCAAGGATGTATATTATCACCCATCCTTTTCAACATCTATGCTGAGAAAATCTTCCAAGAACCCCTTTGGGATTCACATGAAGACATTAAAGTTAATGGTGGGCTTATAAATAATATTAGATATGTCGACGACACCACACTTTTAGCAGATAACTTGAACGATTTGCAAGCGATATTAAATAAAGTTGTTCGTGCCAGCGAAAATTACGGTCTTAAAATTAACATTAATAAAACGAAATCCATGCATATCAGCAGGAGTCACGCAGGAGCAGACACTATTCAAACACTGATGGTCCCTAATGTAAAAATAGAAAAATTTTCGAATTTCAGATAGATGCCTTGGATGCTGGTTGAATGAAAATTGGGACACATCATCCGAAATAAAAACCAGAATAGAAATAGCGAGATCTACATTCTGCAAATTTAGAAAGATCTTAAGCTGGCATGACCTCGATATGAATCTTAAAACTCGTTTTGTGAAGTGTTATGTGCGGTCTGTGCTCTTATATGGCATGGAATGTTGGACACTCATAGTCTCTGACATGAACAGACTCGAGGCCGTCGAAATGTGGACTTTTGGGCGAATTTTGAAAATTCCGTGGACCATTCTGGTATCTAACTCAGAGGTTGTACGACGAGTTAATCGAGAATGACGTAAAACGTCGCAAGACAGCTTGTCTTGGACACATCATGAGAAGTACCAAATACCATATAAAGGGAAACGATGCGTTGGTCGGAAGCAGTTATGGGATGCAGCTAAAAATAGAGATATTTATAAAGAAATTGTAAATAATATAAATTAACACATTTTAAGTAATGTAGTTCAGAAACAAACAGATATAAAATATGGTACGATCGCTATACATTCGTAAACGAATAAGCAATACAGAAGAATAATGTGTTAATGTGTGTATTTGTATATGTATATGTGGAAATGCATACTTTTTATAGAACATTGTATATGTACTAACTGAAGTGAAAAAAACTCCTTTTTAAAACCGTTAATTAATTAATTAAAATTAATTTTTAATTTTCTTCTTTTTTTTATTCGCTTAATATTTAATGATTTCAATTTGTTATTCCAATAATTCATTCTACAATATATTTGACATTCGAAAAAATCGTTTGATTGTTTCTTCTAAATTTATATTAGAACTTAACTTCAGCAATTTAGCTATTAAAATACATTTTTGCAGTGCGAAACTTCCTTTCCAATAAATTTATTAAAAATTGTTTCCATTTTTTATACGAAGAGTCTCCTAGTGACACATTGCAGAAGAAACAGTTGAATTAAGAATTTTAAAGGGTTAGGAAGTGCCATTTCAGTCGCATTACACGAGAAAGAAGAATCGAAAGGATTTCCCTTGTTGAATTTCCATGAATGCCTTTCGAGTTTGAACTTTAAGTAAGCCTAGTGGAAGCCCCTTTGAAATGGATGGTATAAATTAAATATAAAGGGTGTTTTTTTTAGAGATTAGGTTTTCAAGATGAAATAAAACGTATTTATATAATTTAATGTTATGGGCAAGAATTTAGCTTTATTATAAAGATAAGGGTTTGCCATTATGTTTTAAAAATGATTTCGGGCAAGTGGCTGCCGCGGCTGGCTCGAATAAATTCCAGCCGAGAGGCCCAATTTTCGACCACTTTTTGCAGCAATTGGGGCCGTATGTCAGCAATAACGCGCCGAATATTCTCTTCCAAGACGTCAATCGTCTCGGGCTTATCTGCGTAGACAAGCGACTTCACATAGCCCCACAAGAAATTGTCCAGCGGTGTTATATCGCACGATCTTGGAGGCCACGCCACAGGTCCACGGCGCGAGTTAATGCGCTCACCAAAAGTTTCCTTCAATAAATCGATTGTTGCGTTGGCTGTATGGCATGTAGCGCCGTCTTGTTGGAACCAAAGGTCGTCCACATCAACATCGTCCAATTCAGGCACGAAAAAGTCATTAATCATGGCTCTATAGCGCTCTCCATTGACTGTAACATTATGGCCGGCTTCATTTTTAAAGAAATATGGACCAATGATTCCCTCTGCCCATAGAGCACACCAAACTGTGACTTTTTGAGGATGTAACGGCGTCTCAGCAATGGCTTGTGGATTATGTTCACTCCAAATGCGACAATTTTGCTTATTGACATACCCATTCAACCAAAAGTGAGCTTCATCGCTGAACAAAATTTTCTTGTGATGCGTCGCGCGAACCGAACCATTATTTTCGTAATAAATTTGCACGATTTGCAAACGTTGTTCAGGTGTAAGTCTATTCATTATGAAATGGCAAACCAAACTGAGCATAAATCAAGTGAGAGCTGTCAAAAAGACCATCTACGAAAAAAGTAGTGCCAACTTGAAAACCTAACCTCTAAAAAAACACCCTTTACAAAGGTATGTGTGCGCCGAGTACATTAAGCATAAAGTTGATTACAATCACGTACAACAGGGCATACAAGTTAACCATAAGAATTCGCAAATTACCTAACTTCCTTCATCGTTTAGGTAAATGGACGTTTAAACGTGGCTCAATTTTAGGTATTACTCAATTTTAGGTATTATTAAGATGAATGAACATCAGAAATAGACACACCTCTCGAAGCGTTTAATTTGCTAAATTTCAAATGCAATTCCAATCAGACAAATTGGCGTTGTACTAGCAGCCCCGAACGGCTGATCAACGTGGCATACAGACCATTCCCGATTGTCTCATCAATGCCACAATAAAACACAAAAAGGGTGAGGATACTGGTACGAATCACTTTTTCTGATACATTTATTACAGAGTGGAACGAACAGATACGTAACCTAGCTCGCTAATTCACCTAAGCTGCTGCCAATAGCAAGGGACCAGAGTGGCCAAGGTACAATCTGTAGTTTACACTTCTGACAATTAGCCAAAAACGTAAGCTCACGAAGGAAATTAGAGCATTTCTGCAAAAATCAATTAGGGAGCGATGCCTTCTAGACGCTTGCCCTGCTTGTTGTTGCACTTGTTCGTTAGAATGTTTTTGCCCTTCACATAACGCTCCAATGAGTCGTTTTTAACCAAGCAGCTGCACACGTACGTACAAATCTGTCTATTGTCTGACATGCACACTAACGTCAATTTGACAGGAGTGGAACAACAAACGAACCGCCAGCAGAGAGCAGCTATTCACACAATGGCGCCAATCAGATTTCTATCCAAGAAATTTAATTTTACTTAATTAATTGGTTTGGTACCAATGCACCACAAATAACTACTCGATTATATACTTCACATACACACACATGCATCCCTACCGATTACATTTCAAATACATAATTATATTACAGGATTTTATGCAAACCTGATGGGAAACAAATTTATCAAAACCAAATAATAAAACAATCAAATATTTCGAAAGTAAATAAATTATGCAAAATATGGGGGACTATCAAGGCAGAGACACCACAGAAGCTGTTCTAAGATTTAGGGAGTCTAATATGGAACACAACTACAGACATGGGAACATAGAACTCAAGAGTCGAAAAACGCCTCTAACTCCGTTGTGAATCAGACGAATCTGAAGGCACTAAAGTCCAGAGAGGTGAAATCAAAAATTAGAATAGACGAAATGTAATGAATTCAGTGATAACAATACCTTAATTTAGATAATACAAATACAAGACATCGCTTGGCACTGAAATACAGAGCAATGCTAGAGTTGGTGGGGGCATGGCAGAGATAAAAGGTAGACAAAGTCAAATTTTCGAGTTATCGAGACTGCTTGCAGATTTTGAGCCAGCACTGCTGTTATTTACCAACCTCAGATAATAGCTAATTTTGGGTTGAGGTCTAAAGCAAGTGATTTCCTGTAAAATCAAGAGCTGGCAACTTTGGAAAGGTAAGACTCGACTTCAAAAGATTCACAGAGCTTTCAACAAATCGATCCCCTTTGCAGGCACGAATCAATTATTTAAAGTTTGTGTGTTTTTGTTTTTTGTAATACCTATCCTAAACATCCGGTGCATATATGCTCTGAAAGATTTACAGTTATTAATTTCTACCTAAATGTGGATGAAATCAACTTTCGCACCACTGTGCCACTGTGGCAGCTAACAATGCACTGCAGTCCAGAACAATCGAAGCTGAAGCATCATTCATAATTGTCACTCATCATCAGCGTTACTCCCTTTGCCGTTGCTAGTTTCTATCACCGTCGCCGCTTTTGTTGTAGCTGTTTGTTGTTTGAATATATGACCGGCGTTGCGTATTTGTAGGTATGGCGGTGCTCGTTGCCACTGGTGTTACTATTCCGCAGTTTTGGGTTTTTTTTCGTTTTTTCTTGTTAGCTATCATATTTACCGTTGTCAACCAGTTATAGGCTAGCCCGCCGGCTGAGAACCCAGGCAAAACATACAGATGCACATCAAAACATTTATATGTGCCTACACTAGCATTGAATGGCAGCATCTTCATCAGCATCAACAACGAGGAAAACCTACGCCATTTCGATTACATCAGCCTATCCACCTCTCCCCATTGCAAGCAGCTTCAGCCTCCGCCTCTGCCGTCAATGTTTGACGTCAAATGCAGATTCAGTTGGGTAGTTTATTTTGATTAGAGTAAAAAACGGAAACTCTTCGAAAGGTGAAAAAAGTGCAAACAATAACAGCAAAAAAGCGAGGCGTGCAAACAAGCCCGACTAACGGCAAACAAATGAAAATAGAAGGGGAGTGACACTTCGGTTATGGCTATTTGCTGAAAACTGAATTTTTCATTTCCATTTTGCACCTTTCGACAGCACTTCCATGCCAGATTTTTTCCTCATTAATGTCCCGTATGTTTCATATTAAACCATTGCATAATAGAAAAACTACATCAAGTTGGAAATTCAGTACATGTGGATACTGGTTTGTAGTATTTTGTAACAACAGCGAAACCTGCTCACTTATACACCCACCTTCGACATGACAGTCAGAGAATTCGGTCTCATGACCAAACATCCATTTACGAACGGTCCCAGACTTTGGACAGCGAACTATCCAAAGGCCTAAGATCAACTCTCTCGATGACTCTCTTGTAGCCAACATTCGCAGAAAAAACGAGAGTCAATTGAAAGGAGACTTTGGTGACAGTAGTGAAACTCCCAGAGAAATTTAAAAACTCGAAAAGCCTATTATGAATGAGATATCGATATCCAAAGAAGCTGCCTTCTTGTGGATATTTATAATTTTGGAATCCCTATAATCCCTTGGTTTGTGCGTGATACCATTTGAGAGTGCGTGGGCTCGAAACTCCGCGCGTGAAACACCAAAATGAAGAAAAAGTTTTTTCTAATAGCGGCCATGAAAAAGCTCCTCATATAAAGCATTTGCCGTTCGGAGTCGGCTTAAGGGGTAACACCACTGTAGAAATTTCAAAAAATTGATTCTTTTTTTATAAGCTTAAAAAATTCTTTGAACCTTTTAAAATACAGAACAAAAAGTTTTATACGTTACCGAAGTTTATTTCATAAATATTTTAAGCTTTCAACCAAGCGTTAGTGACTGCTACCTAACAACTTCGCCAAATTTCCAAACTTTAAGCGCGTTTTTCTCAAAACACGTTTTCTGAAATTGGCACGCAGCATAACTCAAACAATTTTAAATATTTTTAATCAGGGTTTTCACTACGTCTGTATAATAACCTTCTTAAGAGAAGAGCGTAGGGGATTTTCGATAGATTAATTTAAACGATTGTTATAATTATTTAAGTGTCGTTGTTTTACTCCAGAATAGAGTTTTTTCCTTCAAATGCTTGCTAATTCCACAAAAATAAATATTTTTTAAATCCCCTACGTATTTCTCTAGCTATTCTTATCTAGATTAAGAAAACAAATGTTTCTTTGTTCCAGATTAAAATTTGCACCCTCTGTGCTGCGTGCCTTCAAGAGAAACCGTATTACAAAAATGTCTCCAATGCCGCCATTTTGTAAAATTTTTTGATCAAACTCTGTAGTTTTGTATTTTGGTATATAAGTAATAACTTCCCCAAACAGAGTGATTGTTTTCTTTTTTCTTCTATACAAAAAAATTCTTTAAAAATCGTGTTTATTTTACGCGTGTACAGTGGTGTTACCCCTTAAGACTGTAGGTCGCTCAATTTGTGGAACAACATCCAGACGCACACCACAAATAGGAGGAGGAGCTCGGCCAAACACCTAACAAAAGTATACGCGCCAATTGTATTTTGTAAAAAAATGTTGATTTATTTTATAAAAAAAGGAGTCTGATCTGGTGTCGCTAAGGACCAAAACGGTTTCCCCGTGGCTTCGGCCAGCCAGTATAGCCTACCCCAACCTTTATAAAACTTGTACGGCCGTGTAAAATTACACAAAATAAAACCAGTTTCAGCGAATTGGGCAGGTTCCATTGAAGTCGGAAGGTCCCATCAAAGGAGTATCTCTTGACAAAAAGTATTCGCATTGACATCAACATAGCTGATTGAATCTATGAGGGACTTCGTATATTTACGATCCAGCATTCAGCTCCGACGAAAACATCATCAAAGAAATCCACCCTCTTATGTTACTTTGGCCTGAATTACACAATAAAGTTGGTTCGCGACGATTAAAACCACTCTGAGCTTAAATTGCGAAATAAGCAGATGTTAAAGGAATCTTTGTTGCCCTGTACTTTTATCATCATCATTGTTAGCTCAACAGCCCGGCCTGGGTCTTGGCTTGCTGTAATATTTGTCTACAGTTCGATTTACACCTCGCTTGAGTTCTCCAACAACATATAAAAAACAGTTCAGCGTCCCGGAATTTAAATATCACAAATATATGAAATGCATTCAATATATGAAATGCTACATTTATGACTTCTTTAAATTCCAAATGGCTGTATTTTAAAGTATTATTGAACTACTAGCATGAATTGAACTACTACTATGAAACTCCTGCGTCCAAGAAGTCCGCATGCCACCATGTAGCGTCAAAAATAAATCAATCTTAAATCTATTCCTGTTTACTCCTTAACTTCGCAATAGATTTGCAAACCTTTCGCCAGTTCAGGCTTCACAACCAGCATATCCATGTCTGCCTAGCTCAATTCATTTCGATTGTTGCTGCGTTTTTCGTTTTCTCACACAATTTGTGCAAACAATTGGCATTTCCATTTTACTTTTTTTCAACCATCCCAATCGCCGATTCGTGCAGCTGCCAAGGCATTTCATACTTCGCAAAAAATAAGTAAACATACGCAATTTTAAAGCATAATTCAAATATACTGGCATACAAATTTGCATACATACATTTCTATATGAGGAATCCATGGATGAATACTTTATGAATATGTATGTGTATCCGAGCAACCAATCAGGTAGCACTACTTTGGCTTGCGCGCTCCTGTTAGAACTGATGGTTATCCCTTATGCTTTACAGCTTTGCGACCTGTGTGCATGTGAATGTGTTTGTGACATTTTTCTATTCGCCTTGAATTGAATGCAATTATTTGATTTTTATTATTCTTCGGCAAGTCTTACAGACTTGGGCGAGCTAATACAAAACGAGTGTCGAGCGAGAGCTAAGGTGGGAAGACAAAAAGTTGAAAAGTGCAGAAGCAATTAAATCCATATCAGCTGGTTGGGCGAATTCGTATACATATTCTAGTTGAAAAATTAAATTTTTATCAAAAAGAGACACTCGATAATTATAAAGTAGAGTTAAAAATCGATGTCATGCCCACTTTCCATAGCAACCAAACCGTGTCATCACACAGCTCGATGGTAAATGTTGCAAAACTTTATAGCAGAAACGTCAAAGTCAAAATGGTATGCAAATCACTCCCGCTTTAAGCTAACGGATCAGAAGAATACGGAAACACCTATAAACAAGCATTTCCAAATCCAAACCAAGAGGCCGTGTGTGAGTACTGATATTGCCCTGATTTGCCAGATAAGCTTCAACACGTGTCCCACGTTGCCATGTAATGGAACTGTGTCCTCATATCTAAAAAACCTCAACAAATTACCTACTTCATAGTTTAATATGGTCTTGATAATTTCACTGGTTTTCCAACACAGCCATGGATTCGAGTGAAAAGATTAAAATGAGAAATGATGAATTATTTCGTAAAATATTTAAAAAACGCAAAAGATCTTAACAAATGTCTGATATAATGATGGAAAGTTGGTGATTTTTATATTCGGTCTGGTCAGAACTTTATACACCCATATTAATAAAATTTCCATTAGTTGGTACTACTTTTTGAAATCAAACAAACTCATAGACAAAGGGAGTTTTAAATGTAAAGCCTAAGTTGATTTTGTATATAGTTTTATTCCAGTGTGCTTTTACATACGCCCGTTAACCGTTAAATGAAGAAAGTTGTAATATTATTCCACTAAATATTAAAATTCGCAGCAGTCAATGTTAGTCGGCGATACTACCGACAAGTCCTGTAAACGATGCCGTGCTGTGCTTCCCACTTTCTACTTAAATTACTCAAGCCGTTATTCTGTAACCAAATCCAGTCAAAATGTCCAGTAATTTGATGTACTGTCTTAGGCGGCATGACAAGCGCGTCCCACGCCACAGCCTTCGTTATCACCACCGACCCACTGTAACCGAGTGGGTTAGCAAGGCCCTCACTGCGCTAATTTTCTGGACGCACGTGCGTGTGTGGCAAAAGATCAACAAAGCCACACCCCACCAGCTTATTGCTAGTAACAACCCTATAAAATTATGAACGAAATGGCTCGAGGGAAGTGACGCTCTTGTCTTCCCTCAATCCAAGTTCATAGAAAACCATATACTGGAAAAAGTTGAAAAGTTTTTTTTTTGATAACAATATTGGAATTTAACGTCAGCCGCCGTAGCGGAATGGGTTGGTACGTGACTACCGTTCGGAAGTGCCTAGGTTCGAAACAACAGGCATGAAAAACCAAATGATTGAAAAAGTTGTTTTCTAATAGCGGTCGCTCCTTAGCAGGTAATGGCAAATCTCCGAGTGTATTCCTGCCATAAAAAGATTCCCCATAAAATAAAACCATCTACCGTTTGAATGCAACATAAAACTGTGGGTCCCTCCATTTGCGGGAAGACATCAAAACGCACACCACAAATTGGTGTATTTTAGCCTTTATCAGTTTAAAGTGCCCGAAATGTGGATGGCTGTGTAGCGACAAGGAAGACACTGCACTTTTCGTTGACTTCACTCAGTACCTGTATTTATGTTGGGCCTTGTCATTTCTTTTATTGTATATTATCTAGTGGATGACCGTATACCGCTTTTTGAGGAAACCGAGGCCGAATCGACCTTTTTTTCACAAAATACTTACTTTCATATGAAAGATGCAAGGAACTCCTAGAAATTTTAACAGTTTTCTTTTTCATGATTTTGCCCTCTTACACTATGTTGCCGCAACGTGCATATGTTTTCGCAATTAGGAGGTGTATTGGCCAGTTGGTTTCAAAATTGAGACCGAGATACAGGGTTGCTTATATAGGTTCTTTATTAAGTAAGGTTAAACTTCGAAAAAAAAAAATAGAACAAAGATTTGAAGTTATATACATTCCATAACATTTTTTTATTATGCATCCCACGGTACTTTATGCATGCCTCGGCAGTGGGGTATCCTTGAGGCCAATTTTGGATAAAAACCTTGTTTTGGATATTGGATGAGATAAAGACCGTTCATACCGTCGAACAAAATCCACACCAAACAGATACTTTAATGGAGTGTTAAAGTGTCTCATAAATCTCCTGTGGATTTCTGTCACTCTAAACCTGACACTTTTTATTATTTATGAAGCCACTTAACCAGTAAAAAATCTCACCATTGAAGATGACGGCACAGAACCTTTGGCAAGCAGAGCAATAAATTTTCACAAGTTTAAAGTTGAGTCGTTGAATCTTGTAGTAGGTGCTGGTAAAGTGTCAAGATAAAATAAGTGTTTCCGCTAAATTTTCTAGCTGTAACTTTTTCAAGATGGTCGCTATGCACAGTAAAATCTCGAGTGCATATATTTACAGACCCTTTACACCAAAAAATTCTTTAAACAAAAAATTTAACAAATCTTCTGCCAAAGCAGAATCGATTCCGAGCCGATGCGCAGATTCCGATTAAACAGTTTGAAATGAAAATTGTTTGAACTCTTTTTATATGCATAAAATTTAATTGGTAGTAGAACAAACTATGTTTTAATAAAGAAATTGTTAAGAAACAAATAAATTCTCAGAACTTACCAATAAGTCTCCTAGCTATACTTATGAAACGAACTTTATGTAAGGTGAGGTTACTTAAGGTCAGTTTAGTTGAAGTGACTTGAGGAGTTTAAGTGAGGTGGGAAGTTTTGAGTTTGAAAGTTTTTTGAAAATTAGAAATTTTTATTTTTAATATTTTAAATATGCATACAACTTATAACTTTGTTAAAATTTAAATAAGAAATTGTCAAAACTAGTCAATAAATAAAAAAATCAAACTTAAAAACTAATTTTTATTTCTGAGAGAAAAAATAACGCTCACAAAATTACACTCAGCAATTACTTATTAATTTTTTGCTGAAAAATTATAAACTTAAATAATAACGATAACTATAGCCATCTTTGTTGGACCCCCTCTCATAAGAAGCGATTTTCGGTGGCTATCATAACTCTGAATGGTCCACTAAAATCAAGCAACGAAATGTGTTAAAAATTTAATGGGGCAATTCATTTAAATATTATTTTATTTTAAATATTATTATTTAAAGAATTCAATTGTAAATCTAGTAATTCCTCGAACTTTTTTTTTTTGTTTTACTTTTTTTTTAATTTTCAAAATGAGTTCTTTTAAAAGCTCACTCCAAAGTGTTCAATGAGATCGTAATTTATTGAATGATCAGTCTAAGGAGCCCTACTAAACATCACTAGTGGTGGCTGTGGAAAGTGGAAAATAATATCATCAAAGAACACAAAAATGCTAAGCCATCAGCACCCACTTACACAATTCTCAAGAGATGATATCGTAAAGGTAATCAATTTCGAAAACCGATTCAACGTTGAATTAGACAGTAAAACGAGCAGGAGCACCTTCGTTTTTGAGACAAATCTCTAGAAGAATATTTTGTTCGAAGGCCACTGAAAGCATTGACGTTGATGCTGATGAACAGCATCTTCCAACCGAAAGGGTATGCCAGCAGTCTGTCTGTTGAGATAAATCTGCAGAGAGACTTCCACTGTGAGCGGATGGCCACTCTATGCGAATGTAAGTGTGCACTCAAGGCTTCACACATCTTTGAGGTTAAATCCTCAATAGTTGGGTAGGGCGCGAACGCATTCAACTTACATAACACCCAGTAGCTGGTGTATTAACAAGAGAAGTCATGTCTCTAAAAACCAACCAACAAAGAAAAGTGCAGATGAGGAAAGAAGAAGCTACGGGACAAAAGCTGGCACATTTTGAGACCACGTCACGCAAAGTTCTTAAAGAGAGATTTTAATCTTAAAAGGTTTAAAGAACTTATAAACAGGCTTTAGAACAAACAGGGTACGCAGACATTGCATGCTTAGGCTCGGAATAAGATAGGTATAATGACTTTTGCTGATTCGGCAAATCATTACCAGAGACATTGGTAAACTTGCTAATGTAAGTTCGCCTTAAGCGAGATTTTCTTAAGCGACGAAAAGTAGGAGCATTTCTCGGAACTCGACAAGTACATTTCGATCTGGTTCGTCTCAGATTGAAGTCCGTCTTACCGCGAGTATAGTTTAAACGAAGAGTACAGATAGAAGGCGCTTTTCTTCGACGGATATGCGCCTTGGGGATACGTTTCAGAGCATCCCTATGAGGGTCAGCGCACCGTTCAAGGAGTCCTAATGTTGTGTTTTTGTATGCAAATGCATATGTATGTGTGCGTAAGTATGCATTTTGATCACTTTGTTTAGAGGAGGCTTATCTTTCCAGCTGCACTTCACGGCACATGGCGTGCGCACCATACGATTTGCTGTGGCAGTTAGCAAATATTTGCACCCAACTTTTATGCCGCGCAAATGTTGGCTGCGAAATGTAAAACAGCTTGAAAAATTAAAACGCAATGTATCTAAATTTGCTGCAGTTTAATCATTTTCTGTAGGAATAGTTTGGTAATTTTAGTTAAAAAATAAATTAAAACAAATTAGTTCTAAAAGTGTATCGCAGACGATAGTAAAAATATATAAAACAACAATGCTACACTCCTATTTCCCTAAGCTCAAATATTGTCATTAGTTAACTTGAACAGCAACAGAATAGTCGTCAGCGACGTCCAATTGGCTCAAGCTCATGTGAATGTTTGCTCGCGAGATAAGCCTGGGCCCGCAGAGATGCCAGCCATTGGAGGTGCGCTAACTCATACAATATTTACATTTGTATAGATTTGAAAAACATGTCATATACATATGTACGTGCATACCCTGCATAGCAAAACTTGAAATAGAGTATTTACGAGCACTACTTTCCAACAACTCTGAATATCTGTATTTTTATGTTGGTGCTGCTTCGTTGTTCAGCCTCATAAGTGAATTACGACGCAGGTGAAGAAAATTATATTTTGAGGTAGAAAGATTTTTTTTATTTATTTATTTAAATTTTTTTTGAGTGAGCAGCTTAGTGATTTTTTCTAAAATAAAGAAATGTATTGTAATAAAAATAAAAAATGTAAATCGCACTATGTGAAGTGGACACCGTGCAACAACCGGTGTACGATGAACCGCGGTTTTGTATTTTTGAAAAACAAAAACAAAAAAGGTTTTTAAGCTAAAAGAAGTGTAGCTATATATTTTTTCATATAATTTGAGATATGTAAAAATTTCCTTTGGACTTGAATAAAATACGTTTAAACAACTACGCTCTGACTAGGAGCGATAATATAATATTAGTTAGGAGAAATTCGATTGCTGTTTTTTGTTTTCCATTCAGCTGGGATTTACAGGGTGTGCAAGACAACAAAGAGAAAATTCGGTACATTTTACAGTTTTTCTTTGATAAAGGCGAAAATGCAAGGCAGGCCGCTGAAATTGTGAATGGGGTTTATGGTGCCGATACTGTAAGAAATAATAATGTAATAAGTAGATTTGGTCGATTCCGTTCAGACATTTTTGATGTCCAAGAAAATGTCGAAAATATCGATAAAATCACAGAACTAATCGAAGTTGCTTGACATGTTAGTAGTCGTATCCAAAGTCGACCGTTAAACCGTCTTAAACCGTTTGCGCCAAACGATATGTGAAGAGAGATGTTTTTTTTTGTATAGTAGTTCTTTAGTTCTTCTTAACAATGTCGTCTAAAATATATATTAACCAGAAACCAAAGAAAAAATGCAATGTAATGGATCGTATAACGAATCCAATACTTTATCTGTATTCACTGGTAAAATGAAATAATTTATTTTATTTAAAAACATAATGCACAGACAATTCATCTGTTAAAACTTCAAACTGCAAGCGCTATGCCATGTTTCGCGTGTCACCACAATTAGAAATGACGCAATTAAGGCTTTATTTGGGATCAAGTACCATATAAGGGTACTGAAGTGCTAACCATGATTTGTTGAAAGAAAAAAGTTTTTAGTGTGGGGGAATAGATCCCCCCACATGTACATTTTATTTTATATTAACACTATTTATTTGTGATGTTTAATTCAAGTCTGTTAAGATAAAAACTTATAACTTATAAAGGAACTCCAATTGTATATGTCTTGTCGTTTGAAAGAACGAAGAAATTTTCATTCTTACCTCTCTTGTCGAATAAAATAACCATCAGTTTCATTAGGTTATGGTGGAACTCGGCCTATACGACGACATTTAGACCATTCAGGTCCGTGGTGATACCTCTTTACGACACGGCAACCTCATTTATTTTTCTCGAGGAATCATTTTGTGGTTCTTATGGAGCGCAGGATTGGTCGCATCCCTAGCCTGACAGTTCCGCAAGCGAATTGAAAAAAGATTTTCCTTTAAAAACTGCTCTAATTTTAGCTAAGGCTAAGGAAGTGCTCAACTGTTTCATCCTCTACCTCATTTCTACAATATTCATGGGAGCAAACTCCTAGTCTCAAGGAATGCCTGCCAAACAGCCAATTACCAGTTATACGCACCACGACCTTCGAGATATCCTCTTTTGAAAGGCTAAGCAGCTCCTTTGTATTTTTCTTATTTATTTGCGGTCTTCGTAACCCAGCTGTTACGCATGTGTCTTCATGTCTCCATGCCTCTTGGTTAATGTTATCTTAACTATTAATTTGCTTATGGCCATAGGGGACCCAATGGTTCTATCACTGAGCAATTGAAGACTAGTACCTTCACTGGCTGCCGCATTGGCATTTCAATTTCCCTCAATATCTCTGTGCCCCAGAACGCAAATAAGGCTGACCTTGAATATGATACTGCGTTTCTGCATTTCTGTGCAGTCTTTGGTCTTAGTGTAGCCGCATTCATTGATTTAATGGCCACCCGGCTGTCCAGGAAAATATTTATAGTAGTTTTTGTTACGGCATACATATTTAGATACGTAGTCACTTCTTTTATAGCTAGAACTTCGTCCTGATAGATGCTGCAGTGTCTGGTAGTCGAACGGATATTTCAAGTATTAATTCCTTCGATAGCCAACCGTATTGCTTAGTTTGGAAGCATCTCATTGATGGTATGCTCGTCTTGAAGAATCTGTCGAAGATGAGTCTAAGAATAAATAGTAGATTTCTCTTTTGCTACTATTCAGAGTGTGCAAAATAGAGGCGTGGTCAAACCACCGCTCTTTCCATAGCGCTATACTTTTAAATCTAAGCGCTGAGACGACGGGCACGTGTTTCTCTACAAGGTTTAGTGCAGGCAAGTTGATTAGTTTCATTGACTTTTTAAAAAAAAACTTCAACATTTCGAAGAACAGAAGGAGGGGATATTAAAAAAAGACGGTTCGAAAATACAATAGTTTTCGAAAAGATTGAAAAAATTCAAAAAGTGATTTGTTCTCTTCCATTTATATTGATTACAAAGTTACTAATTTCAACGTTCGTATAAATATTTTACTTTACTGAGCTTATTGAGATAAATTTGAACTAAAGCTAGCCAACGGGGCATGCGAGGAGACTAGTTTTATTGAACTTATTTTTACAAACTTAACTAATTCTGAGCTTGTGGAAAAAAGAATAAACGCTAAATACTTATGGTTTTGAATTCAGTGCAAACGAAGTTTTCTACTCGCGTTCACCGCCGTCTAATCTGACATTTTGCGACAAGTTAATGGACAAACATATGTGTATAGATATTGCATATGTAACCAACCAAGCGTGCGTCTATCATACTGATTTAGTATGTCATAGTGACGTCATTAAACTCGCAAAATATTTACTCTGTGCTGAGATAACAAGCAAACATTAATTTCTTCTTCTGACTCAGTGACTCATAGTAATATGCACAAATATGTACCTTAAATTGAGTTAATAGTGCCAAGAGCTCTTTGGAATTGTTCTGTTTATTCCGTAATATCACGTTTTAGGGATTCTGGGACCAACGGGTACACCTACTTAATGGAAACTGCTATTGTTCATATTTCAATATTATTTTTACTTTCTCAGTTGATTTTTTATTTATTTTCCGCTAGCTCTATGCTCTGTTAGTTTCACATAAACGTATAAGAAATGAAATGCCTTTAGATATCCTAGGCCGGATTTAGGGAAAGACAAATTCTTATTTCTCACACGTCCGCTTTTCGCCAGAAATTCCACTCTCCTGTCGCGGCGATTTCCCAAACTCAAAAGATTGCTCCGAGGGCACGACTTTAAATCTATTGAAGAGATTCAACAGGAATCGCTGCGAGCAACGGAGGCTACCTGGTATATTTCAAGGAATGAAAAAAACGATACAAGGAACGGATGAAAATATTTTGGATAAAAAAGTAAAAAAAAGTAAAAGTACAAGTTAAGTCCGTTATAGATATGCATCGTAATAATAGCTGTTCAACGGAAGTATAGCTCATCACTAGTATCTCTGAAAAACAATGATACACTCCTGGATCAGCTGTGTGTCTCTGTGCATGGTGCTTCAAATATATTGATTTGTGCGTCATATATTCCTCCGTCAAGTATTGATACACTGTATAAAGCACATGTGGATAATGTTTTAGCTCTAACCTCAAATAACTGCAACTTTTGTGTTCTTGGGGACTTCAATCTGAGTAATATTGAATGGTCTAGTTTAGATGATAGTACTGCATTATGTCCAAACAATGTTAGTAGTATATCTGAAATTTATTTGATTGATAATTTTTTAAGTTTTGGACTGGTTCAGATAAATAATTTCTCTAATAGTCTTTCTCGAATTCTCGATCTCATTTTCATTAATGACAATATAAATTTTTCTTTATTAGAATGTGTAGACCCTCTGTCTACTCCTGGTCTGCATCATGTACCACTTGTCCTTCATATAGAATTCTATGTGTTTAATGATTTTTATTTTGAGAATGTGACTACCAATTTTTGTTTTAAAAACTTTGATTTTAATATAATTAATTCAGCAGTTGATATTATAGATTGGGATTCTTTATTTACTGGGGTTGAAGTTGCCAATTGTTATGATATTTTCAAGCATAATATAAATGATATCTGTAAAAATAATATACCAGTGATAAATAGGACTAGTTATAGAGTACCGTGGCATACCAAGGAACTGAGAAAACTAAAAAATTTGAGAAATAAATATTTCAAAAAGCATAAGTTTTCTCATTCCATCACAGATAAAGATAAATATCTACATTTCTCTAGAGAACTTAAATCTTTGGATAGGGACTTAAAGCGAAATTATATTCTCAAGTTCGAATCGGACATTAAATCAAATCCTAGTTCCTTCTGGCGTTATGTTAGATCCAGGAAATCATGCTCAAGTATTCCTTCGGTTGTCTTCTATAACAAAACTCAAGCACATATGTACTTCTACAGATGCAGCCAATCTTTTCGCAGATTTTTTTTGTTCAAATTTTCAAGTAGACTTTGATTTAATTGATGAGTTACATTCGAGCATGAATTCCTCAATCAATATTGGCTCGTTAACTTTTACGCTTTCTGATATCGAAGATGGAATTCGGCAACTCAAAACATCAACAAAATCTGATGTAGATGGGCTATCTTCGTATCTTCTTAAAAACTGCTCTGCAATTGCCTATCCACTTTTGTTAATGTTTAACAAATCCCTCGATCGAGGAGAATTCATAGATGCCTGGAAAGTAACAACCATTAATCCAGTATTCAAAAGTGGAAATAAAAACAATATTGCTAATTATAGACCAATTGCCAAATTATCCACGGTTTCAAAATTATTTGAATTAATAGTGAAAGATAAAATCTATTTCGTAGTTAGTCGTTACATTTCAGTAGACCAACACGGCTTCATGAAAGGTAGATCTACTGTTTCAAATCTTGCTGTGTTCTCTGAATATTGTATATCATCGTTTAAAAAAAAACTCAAGTTGATGCTGTTTACACAGACTTTTCAAAAGCATTTGATAAGGTTAATCACAGGGTTTTAATTTCCAAATTGAGTGCTATAGGATTCCATTCCACTCTTTTAAAATGGATTAAATCCTATCTCTCCTCTCGGAAATGTGTTGTTAATGTTGATGGTGTGTCATCTATTTCTTTTATTGCGTCCTCTGGTGTACCTCAGGGAAGTATACTGGGTCCCTTACTTTTTATACTTTTTATTAATGACATTTCTAGTTGTTTCAATAACGCAAATTTTCTCTTGTATGCCGATGATTTAAAGATATACTCGAGGATTGCAAGTACAATGGACTCTTTAAACCTTCAATCTGATTTAGATAACGTTGATTCTTGGTGTAAAAGAAATAAGTTAGATTTAAATATAAGCAAGTGTTTTTATATTTCTTATTCTAAATCTTGTTCTCTGATACCCACTTCCTACCACATTTGTGGTTCTAGCTTATCTCATCGAAGTGAAATTACTGATCTTGGTGTGGTATTTGATTCTAAATTCTCTTTTCAAAAACATTTAAATCACACTATTTCAAAGTCTTATTCCGTACTTGCGTTTATTCGACGTTTTAGTTCAGACTTTGTTGATCCATATACTCTAAAGTTGTTGTATACGTCTCTGGTGCGTTCCAAGTTGGAATATGCCGTCTTTATTTGGAGACCATATTATGCTTGTCATATTAGTAGGCTTGAACGTGTCCAGAAAGCTTTTGTGCGTTACGCATTGCGTTCTTTAAATTTCACTGATCCAATTCCATCCTATAAAAGTCGGTGCTTGCTTATAAATCTAAAATCACTACATATTAGAAGGACTATTCTCTCCATTACTTTCCTCTTCGATTTGATAAATGGGGTTATTGACTCCCCATCGCTACTCGAGAAAATCAATTTCAATATTCCTCAGCGATGTTTACGGAATCATGATTTTTTCTGGTTAGGGATGGCAAGAACTAATTATGCTTCCAATGCTCCGATTTCTAGAACTCTGGGTGATCTTAATTCGCTTTCAAATCATACTGGCCTAGATTTCTGTTCCACAAAGAATCACTTCAAATTGGTTCTAAATGAATTGTTGAACTAAATTCTTAGTATTAATCTAATCTTCTTCTGTAAATTATAAAAAATGTATTCTTTTTCTTTCACTTATTACAATTGAAACTAGTTAATTATAAGTTTAATTTTACTTTGATTAATTTATTCAGCATTAATCTGTTTTCATAGTCTGTAAGAAATACTGTATTTTTTAGACTATTAATTAATTAATTAAATAATACTTTTTTTAATGAAGTCAGTTTTATTTAATCATGTAAATATTAAAGAAACAAATTTTTAATTTACATTTTAAATGGTCACCAAGCCTTCAAACGATTAGGCCATTCAGCTACTACAGCAAGCACGGTGTCCATGGATGCTGGTCGAACCAAAGATTATTTGAGACTATCCAAATTTCTGTGAAGCCTTCGACAGGCCATGTTCTCCCATTCTGACCACAAACAGTAGTCCAATGGATTCAAACTTGGACTTCCAGTCGAGACCAATTTTCTTCAAACATTTTCTTTTTGACAGTATTCTGTATTCTTTTGAGAGTATTTCTGTCATGGAAAATTTCCTCATAAAAAATATCTGCCGCTCGGAGTCGGCTTGAAACTGTAGGTCCTTCCATTTGTGAAACAACATCCAGACGCACACCTCAAATAAGAGGAGGAGCTCGGCCAACCACCCAAAAAGGGTGTACAAGCCAATTATATATATAGAGTAGAATGGGGTAAGATAGGTATGGGGGCACAATAGGTAGGTGGGGTTTTCGTCGCACTGTTTTTGCAAAGGTCACTCGTCTTATGTGAATTGAATACGTGGTGGGGAACAACGTTCGCGACTGTCATTTCGGCCGTCACCATTGATTAGTTATCCTAGTTCTGGCGTCGTTTAGTTTTTTGTGAGCTTTTCTCCGACATAGCATTTTTTTTATTCTACGGTGCAGTGCATTTAATGTATGTAAATATTTGTCAGGTGAGTTTTATTTTACGTAGAAAATAATGCGAATAATGTGTTAGTTTTTTGATATTTTTGTTTTAAAAAAAAATATCGACACTAACATAAAACATGTGCTTGGGGGCACTATAGGTCACTACTTTTAATTGAATAAAATAAATTTTAATTGTTTTTGCAGCAAAATGGTGCATAATTAGGTGCGAAAAACGCCGAAACGAAGTGAAGAAGACGTAAAAAACGCAATCGCGGCAGTCCGAGATGGCGCTAGTGTTCGATCAGCCTCTAAACAATTTAAAATTCCGTTCCAAACATTACGTGCTCGCGTGATGAATTAAAGAAAAAATCCTAACTTGTATAACATGTGCAGTGTTCATACTCTATAAATAAAAGTTAAAACGTTAATTTCCAAGCCATGTACATTGTTCTTTTCCCCTCACATATAGTGAAAATTTTGAAAATATCGAAAAAAAGTACCTTTGTCTTATTGAATGCAGCTTCCAAGATACTTAGCCAAACATAAGTCAGTATAACCAAAATGTTAGCAGATAAATAACCTTTCAAAATCTTGCTTATTTTTCAAAATCAATGCAAAAACACCGTAGCAAGAGCTCTCCAAAAAAAAATGACCTATCTTACCCCATTCTACTCTATATATATATTTATTTATATTTCCTCAGATAAAAAACAAAAAAAAATTATACATATATATATGCAATGTAAAATTTATCACAGAATTTATGTCAAGACTATGTACGTACATGTAGATACTTTCGGTAACCCCAGCAAAACATATTCATCAACAATATACGCATATAAGCAGCTGCAATGAATCACTTGGCTGGTAGCAGAAAGATGCATCTCGGCGATATTTTATTACGTATGCACTTAAGAGAGTATACAAAACTCCAATACCGATAATCTTATCTAGCTGATAAATTATAAATTCATTATATTTTATTTTATTTTATTTTATTTCAAAAAAACAAGTCAAAGTAATTCAACTAACTGCAGCATCATAAATCCTCGAGCTCATCAAGGCAGCTGCATACTCTCGGCTAGATATCGGTCTTATCTCGGGCAATGTTTGCACTAATTCGCCAAAAAGGTTAGCACGCAAGTTTTTCGGCCTTATCTTGACAATTAAGTTGAGTGAAATTTCCTCAGATAAAATTTTTGCATAAAAGGCCAAAGCTTCCACAGCAACTCATTAGTAACGAAACAACTTACGAACCCAACGATGATTACGACAAAGCTCACCAAATTAGCGCTGCTACTACTAGTAAATATTTCAATTAATCTCAAAAGTAATAACAGTTATTCGTGTGTTGGAAAAATTTATTGAAACAAAGTTGCCATACAGTTTATGTAAAGCCCTAAAAACACAAGTTAATTGACAGTTATTTAACGGCAGGAAGTAATGGATTGCATGGATAGCAAATAAGTGTAGTGATCCTCATCGAACCGGGCTTATGCAAATACCAGGGGAAAAAGTTGTGTTACGAAATTTCAACTCTTAGCGAGCTCGGTTTTCGACAAAAAAGTATTTTTATTTAATAGAAAACAGTGAAATAAACAAAAAGTTACTAGTTTCAATAGAACTGAAGGTTTTCTTTCTCATCTTTACTGAACCCGCAAAAAAAGTTTCGGTTAAATCAGAATGTGTCGGTCAATGCTTGTTTTGACCAAATCAATACACCCATACACGAAAACTTTATATCAACAAATTTTCCTCTAAACGATTTGCTACACATTTGCAATTACTTTAATATAGTTTAATTTTCTTTCGCAGTTCGCGTCTGCAGCAAGGGCGCAACAAGGAAGATTTTCAATTGACAACGGTATTTCAATACAAGGCATCAATTGTTATGGTAAAGCAAACGTGTGTGTTGGTCCCCTAAATTATAAAGGATGTGAAGTAGATGCTCAAGGTAATAGCTTTGCCACAGGCAATGCCATTCAGTGTCCCCCTAACCACCGCTGCGTAAACGATGGAGTAGAGATTTGCATACCTCTTAAGTCGTTTACAGCAGCTCCTCAAATTGTGCCTCTAATAGTCACATCTCAAAGCCCACTTAACTCGATTTCGACGGAGGGACCTTCTCCAATTACTTCTTCAAATTCCGAATCCACGAGTGTTATGTCGGATACTACGACAACCCCAGCACCTCGAACATCCGTGGTAACTCAAGAACAACCAAGTATTCCTGTTGACACAACCACTGCCACCGATGGCCCTATATGGACCACATTTCTAACAGATGGCCCAAACTCGGTTGCAGATGCTTCAACAGATCAAGTAACAACAGAAATAATTTATTCCACACTGGAACCAAAATCATCGGTAGATCCTAATAGTCTGAAGGACGCCACTGTATATCAAGAAACAACGACAACTATTCCTGCTGACACAACTGCTCTTCAGAATGAAGGCACTGAAATTACCACCATTTCAGAGGCTTATAATACATTGAATCCAACTGAAACTACCGACATTAGTATTCCAGCCAACCGTAATACTCCTTTGGAGACAGGACTTGTAATAGAAACAACACCTATCCCTGTGGAAATGACAACACTGGATGTCCAGGTTTCTGAAACGACCATACCGGATATAGATGATACTAACACTACCATTGACCCTAGTAATCCGATCGATTCAGTACCATCTGGTACCACTGTTCCAGTCGACCCATACGCCCCTGTCGATCCCAGTGCTCCAGTCGATTCGAATGTGCCTTTGAGTCCAAATGAACAACCCGGCTCCAATTCGCCAGAGGATCCCAGCGCGTCAGTAAATCCGAATGCCCCTGTCATTCCAGGTGCTTCTGTGGACCCTAATACACCGGCCGATCCAAGTGCTCCAGCCAATTCGAACTCACCATTAAATCCAAATGAACAACCTGGTCCCAATTCACCAGTGGATCCCAATGCAGCAGCCGATCACAGCGCTCCAGTGAATCCGAATGCTTCCGTCGTTCCAGGTGCTTCAGTGGACCCTAATACACCTGCCGCTCCAAGTACTCCAGTCAATTCGAACTCTCCATTGAATCCAATTGAACAACCTGGTCCCAATTCGCCAGTGGATCCCAATGCAGCAGCCGATCCCAGCGCTCCAGTGAATCCGAATGCTTCTGTCGTTCCAGGTGCTTCCGTGGACCCTAATACACCGGCCGATCCAAGTGCTCCAGTCGATTCGAACGCACCATTAAATCCAAATGAACAACCTGGTCCCAATTCGCCAGTAGATCCCAATGCAGCAGTCGATCCCAGCGCTCCAGTGAATCCGAATGCTTCTGTCGTTCCAGGTGCTTCTGTGAACCCTAATACACCGGCCGATCCAAGTGCTCCAGTCAATTCGAACTCACCGTTGAATCCAAATAAACAACCTGGCGCCAATTCGTCAGTGGATCCCAATACACCTGTCGATCCAAACACCCCAGCCGATCCCAGCGCTTCACTGAAACCGAATGACCCTGTCGTTCCAGGTGCTTCCGTGGACCCTAATACACCGGCCGCTCCAAGTACTCCAGTCAATTCGAACTCACCATTGAATCCAATTGAACAACCTGGTCCCAATTCGCCAGTGGATCCCAATGCAGCAGCCGATCCCAGCGCTCCAGTGAATCCGAATGCTTCTGTCGTTCCAGGTGCTTCCGTGGACCCTAATACACCGGCCGATCCAAGTGCTCCAGTCGATTCGAACGCACCATTGAATCCAAATGAGCAACCTGGTCCCAATTCGCCAGTAGATCCCAATGCAGCAGTCGATCCCAGCGCTCCAGTGAATCCGAATGCTTCTGTCGTTCCAGGTGCTTCTGTGGACCCTAATGCACCTGCCGAACCCAGTGCTCCAGTCGATTCGAACTCACCATTGAATCCAAATGAACAACCTGGTCCCGATTCGGCAGTGGATCCCAGTGCACCAGTCGCTCCAAACACTACAGCCAATCCCAGCGGTCCAGTGAATCCGAATGCTTCTGTCGTTCCGGGTGCTTCTGTGGACTCTAATGCACCTGCCGAACCCAGTGCTCCAGTCGATTCGAACTCACCATTGAATCCAAATGAACAACCTGGCTCTAATTCGGCAGTGGATCCCAATGCACCAGTCGCTCCAAACACTCCAGCCAATCCCAGCGATCCAGTGAATCCGATTGCTTCTGTCGTTCCAGGTGCTTCTGTGGACCCTAATGCATCTGCCAATCCCAGTGCTCCAGTCAATTCGAACTCACCGTTGAATCCAAATAAACAACCTGGCGCCAATTCGTCAGTGGATCCCAATACACCTGTCGATCCAAACACCCCAGCCGATCCCAGCGCTTCACTGAAACCGAATGACCCTGTCGTTCCAGGTGCTTCTGTGGACCCTAATGCACCTGCCGAACCCAGTGCTCCAGTCGATTCGAACTCACCATTGAATCCAAATGAACAACCTGGTCCCGATTCGGCAGTGGATCCCAGTGCACCAGTCGCTCCAAACACTACAGCCAATCCCAGCGGTCCAGTGAATCCGAATGCTTCTGTCGTTCCGGGTGCTTCTGTGGACTCTAATGCACCTGCCGAACCCAGTGCTCCAGTCGATTCGAACTCACCATTGAATCCAACTGAACAACCTGGCCTCAATTCGTCAGTGGATCCCAATGCACCTGTCGCTCCAAACGCTTCAGCCGATCCCAACGCTCCAGTGAATCCGAATGCTTCTGTCGTTCCGGGTGCTTCTGTGGACCCTAATGCACCTGCCAAACCCAGTGCTCCAGTCGATTCGAACTCACCATTGAATCCAAATGAACAACCTGGCCCCAATTCGGCAGTGGATCCCAGTGCACCAGTCGCTCCAAACACTACAGCCAATCCCAGCGGTCCAGTGAATCCGAATGCTTCCGTCGTTCCAGGTGCTTCAGTGGACCCTAATACACCTGCCGCTCCAAGTACTCCAGTCAATTCGAACTCTCCATTGAATCCAATTGAACAACCTGGTCCCAATTCGCCAGTGGATCCCAATGCAGCAGCCGATCCCAGCGCTCCAGTGAATCCGAATGCTTCTGTCGTTCCAGGTGCTTCCGTGGACCCTAATACACCGGCCGATCCAAGTGCTCCAGTCGATTCGAACGCACCATTGAATCCAAATGAGCAACCTGGTCCCAATTCGCCAGTAGATCCCAATGCAGCAGTCGATCCCAGCGCTCCAGTGAATCCGAATGCTTCTGTCGTTCCAGGTGCTTCTGTGGACTCTAATGCACTTGCCGAACCCAGTGCTCCAGTCGATTCGAACTCACCATTGAATCCAAATGAACAACCTGGCCCCAATTCGGCAGTGGATCCCAATGCACCAGTCGCTCCAAATATTCCAGCCGATCCCAGCGCTTCACTGAAACCGAATGACCCTGTCGTTCCAGGTGCTTCTGTGGACCCTAATGCACCTGCCGAACCCAGTGCTCCAGTCGATTCGAACTCACCATTGAATCCAAATGAACAACCTGGTCCCGATTCGGCAGTGGATCCCAGTGCACCAGTCGCTCCAAACACTACAGCCAATCCCAGCGGTCCAGTGAATCCGAATGCTTCTGTCGTTCCGGGTGCTTCTGTGGACTCTAATGCACCTGCCGAACCCAGTGCTCCAGTCGATTCGAACTCACCATTGAATCCAAATGAACAACCTGGCCCTAATTCGGCAGTGGATCCCAATGCACCAGTCGCTCCAAACACTCCAGCCAATCCCAGCGCTCCAGTGAATCCGATTGCTTCTGTCGTTCCAGGTGCTTCTGTGGACCCTAATACATCTGCCAATCCCAGTGCTCAAGTCGATTCGAACTCATCATTGAATCCAAATGAACAACCTGG
Organism: Anastrepha ludens; assembly: GCF_028408465.1. NCBI lineage: Eukaryota > Metazoa > Arthropoda > Insecta > Diptera > Tephritidae > Anastrepha > Anastrepha ludens. Next base: position 905,897 of record NC_071499.1, on the reverse strand, counting down.
CCCCAATTCGTCAGTGGATCCCAATGCACCTGTCGCTCCAAACGCTTCAGCCAATCCCAGCGCTCCAGTGAATCCGAATGACCCCGTCGTTCCAGGTGCTTCTGTGGACCCTAATGCACCTGCCGAACCCAGTGCTCCAGTCGATTCGAACTCACCATTGAATCCAAATGAACAACCTGGCCCCAATTCGGCAGTGGATCCCAATGCACCAGTCGCTCCAAACACTCCAGCCAATCCCAGCGCTCCAGTGAATCCGAATGCTTCTGTCGTTCCAGGTGCTTCTGTGGACCCTAATGCACCTGCCGAACCCAGTGCTCCAGTCGATTCGAACTCACCATTGAATCCAAATGAACAACCTGGCCCCAATTCGGCAGCGGATCCCAATGCACCAGTCGCTCCAAACACTCCAGCCAATCCCAGCGCTCCAGTGAATCCGAATGCTTCTGTCGTTCCAGGTGCTTCTGTGGACCCTAATGCATCTGCCAATCCCAGTGCTCCAGTCGATTCGAACTCACCATTGAATCCAAATGAACAACCTGGCCCCAATTCGTCAGTGGATCCCAATGCACCTGTCGCTCCAAACGCTTCAGCCAATCCCAGCGCTCCAGTGAATCCGAATGCTTCTGTCGTTCCAGGTGCTTCTGTGGACCCTAATGCACCTGCCGAACCCAGTGCTCCAGTCGATTCGAACTCACCATTGAATGCAAATGAACAACCTGGCCCCAATTCATCAGTGGATCCCAATGCACCTGTCGCTCCAAACGCTTCAGCCAATCCCAGCGCTCCAGTGAATCCGAATGCTTCTGTCGTTCCAGGTGCTTCTGTGGACCCTAATGCACCTGCCGAACCCAGTGCTCCAGTCGATTCGAACTCACCATTGAATCCAAATGAACAGCCTGGCCCCAATTCGGCAGTGGATCCCAATGCACCTGTCGCTCCAAACGCTTCAGCCAATCCCAGCGCTCCAGTGAATCCGAATGCTTCTGTCATTCCAGGTGCTTCTGTGGACCCTAATGCATCTGCCAGTCCCAGTGCTCCAGTCGATTCGAACTCATCATTGAATCTAAATGAACCTGGTCCCAATTCGCCAGTGGGTCCCAATGCAGCAGTCGATCCCAGCGCTCCAGTGAATCCAAATGCTTCTGTCGTTCCAGGTGCATCTGTGGACCCTAATACATCTCCCAATCCAAGTGCGCCAGTCGATTCGAACGCATCAGTGAATCCAAACGAGCAACCTGGGTCCAATAGGCCTGTGGATCCCAATGCGCCAGTCGTTCCTAGTACTCCAACCGATCCCAGCGTTCAAGCGAATTCGAATGCACCTGCCGTTTCGGGTACTTCTGTGGACCCTAATGCACCTGCCGAACCCAGTGCTCCAGTCGATTCGAACGCAACAGTGAATTCAAACGAACAACCTGGGTCCAATAAGCCTGTGGATCCCAATGCGACAGCCGTTCCTAGTACTGCAACCGATCCCAGCGTTCCAGCGAATCCAAATGTACCTACCGTTCCGGGTACTTCTGGGAGTGCTAATGCACCTGCCAATCCCAGTGCTCCAGTCGATTCGAGCGCATCATTGAATCCAAATAAACAACCTGGTCCCAATTCGTCAGTGCATCCCAATGCACCTGTCTATCCAAATATTCCAGCCGATCCCAACGCTCCAGTGAATCCGAATAATCCTGTCGTTCCTGGTACTTCTGTGGGCCCCAATGCCTTTACCGGTTCTAGTGTTTCACCACTAAGACCTAATAATCCATTAAATCCAATCGCAACTGTATATCCTAGCTCGTCAGGCAATCCGACCATACCAGCCAAACCAAATGTTCCAAGGATCCCTGAAACTGCATGGGAGCCCAAAGGTACCATCCACCCCATATGGTCACAACCGCCTCGTCATAATGACGGTAGTATTGCGAATGGTAATGCCGGCAGTAATTGGTGGAGACCTGATTTTCCACAACTACCTAGACAACCCAATTTTCCACAATTGGAGGACAAAGGGCATAATGTATGGAGTCTTGGATCTAATTTCCCAGTACATCACGTGAGGCCTAGTCAACCTGAGTGGGCAAGCAAGCCTCATCCTCCAAGCGAGGAAGCAGAAGATAGCGAGTCACTTGAGTTAAGTCCTGGAAAGCATGTCCCCAAAAAAGATGCCACGGTGGAGGAAAAACTCAAACCTGATAATAGAGAATCAAAGGATAAAAACGACTCCAGAGAAAAAGGCGGAAATAGCAACCAAGAAATAGTAGAAACAGAATCGGGCGAAGTTATACGCCCTGTGAAACGTCACAAGCCTTTGTCCAAGGAAACTTCGGAAGACAAATCCAAAAGTAACAGTAAGGAATCAAAAGACAGCAATGACTCTAAGGAGCACACGGATAAGGCTGATAGCAAACAAAGCGATGATGACGACGATAATTCATCCGATGAGCAGAAGAAAACAATTAAAAAAATCTTAAAGAAACTCAAAGAGAGCAAATGTGATGAAGACGAAATTTACCCAGATCCTAAAGATTGCAAAAAGTATTATCGATGTGTGGAAAAGTCGGATAAGACAAAGTTGGCTCATTTACGTTGCGAAAGCGGAAAGCGATTTGACTCAGATAAACAAAAGTGTGTGGACAAACGGAAAGCTAATTGCTTGTCGAAAGAAGATTTTATTGAAGAGTTAGCCTGATTCCTGATGAAGTTCTCAAATATTGGCTACAAATGAATCAAATTTACAAATCAGTTTTTACAATATAATATATTAGAGAAACAATAGAAACTATTTTTTTTAATTTAGATTATATGTGCATGCTTATGATAATTTCAAAATGTAAAAGAAGTACCTTTACTTAGTAATAAATAATTTGTTTGATCCACTATTTATTTTTTACTAAATTTTTGTATTTCTGGGCTGTTTATAGATTTTTTCCTATCCCTTACCGGACCTCGTTTTGGCGTAGAAATCGTGCTTGCTGCAGGGAATTTAGAAAAGCTGATTATAGCTAATGGAATGTATTCTAGATGCATTAGTTTATCCCTTGTTATGGCACTAAAAATTGCATCCAATACTGACTTGAATATCCAAACACCGCTAAGCAGAGTGCCCATCGATAGAATGTGAATGGACTTTTTCTGTGAAAGACTTCTTTTCCGACACTCGCAAGATGCTATTGGGCATAAAACTGATTACACTGAATGCGTTAAAAAAATTAACTAGAAAAGGACTTGGCTTTACTATCTGTTATCGCGCCAGCGATTAATGTGGTAATTAAAAATTGTGTGAGTGTGAATTTATGACCTTTCTGAGCGAAAAACCAGCTCAAGCTCTTTTTATAGCCCTCTATTAAATTCCACTTTTCACTACACAGAGGCGCAGAGCTGGTCCTGCAGGGGATCTGCGTGGTCCAGTAAAACTAATGATGCACGATACTTGCGATGAACTGCTACCAATACACCACCCCCACTTGATCGATCTGTTTTTCTGAATGAAAAAGTACTTATTTATCAAAGATTCCATAATTACGAAAACATTGTAGTGCAATTGAGAATTGAAGAATTTAATAGCAGACGATTTCAAACTGAGACCACACGCATTTTCAAAGTATACAAAGAGTCTTTCAAAAGTGGTGCCTAGATGGCAGTAGAGAATGGTACCTTCTTTATGTCATCTTTGTATTTTTATGAATACCTTCTTTCAATCCAAAAATACACTTGGAGGCTTACCATTGCCTGTCGAGGGGCGACCGCTGAAAACATGATTATGATTTTTGGTTTCATGGTCATTGTGGGGTTCAAACCCTGGCACTATCGAACGGTAGTCATGCACAAAAACCACTCGGCTAGGGCAGCCTAATATATTTACAATACTAATATTCGTAGAAAAGAATTTATTTTACTAGAAAATTCATAATTACTGCGCTCTTCAATCTACACACCGACTTTTAGACCTGCAGGACCACCACCTTTTGACACATGCAGCAGGCAACAAATGCAACAAGGAAACTGGCAATCACGCCACCCATCGCTTCGCTTTTCATCTCACGCGGCAGTCAGAATGACGGTGGTGGGGACGACATATTGCCAACGTTCATTGTTTCCTGTTGTTCCGCGAAACTAAATGTTCGCTGTGGGGATTTGCATATGAATTTTAGTTCATTTTATTTTATTTATTTTTTGTTTTATCACCGCATGTTGAAGCCTTTTTTGAATCGAGTTCCGGCACAACTACAATTTACACCTCGCAGAGCAAAACCTGCTACGCCCCCACATCAGCGGCACAAGTCTCTTTATTGTTTGCTGCTAAGTAAATTTGATTTTTAACGCCCTAATAGAGAGCCGTCTCAAAGGAAAGTTCAATTTCGGGGAAAAGGCAATTTAAAATGATAAACGTATGAATGTACACATCCAGGTACTCGTATGAGTAAATGTGACGAGAGTAACTGGAAACCATTTGCATATTATTGGACTGCTACACACAAGGCTGCATTTTTGTTTCAAGCAGAAAATCTTTAAGTATAGGCTTTTATTTCTGAAAACAGAATACACAAGTCAAGGCATTAAAATCTGCTGTTGCTTTCGCCGTCTTTCAGTATTTTTGCGTAGATCTCCTATATGCACCCATAAATTGTACTCCTTTCACGCGTTGTTGCTCCATTTGTAATACTCCAATTCATGCACACAACAAAGCACGTGATGAGTGCGTCAGATATTCGGTTCGCTGCAACCGGCCGCCTGTGCTTGCCTCCTCATCACGTGTCAAAGGTCAAGAGGTAGCGACCGAAAAAAGAGATTTTTAATAAAACCGCAAAAGCCTCGTCAATGGGAATCGTGTTGATGAGTGAACGGCCAAAACTATTTAAAAAGAATTTTTATTTTCCCATTATCATTTGATGTCGACCACAAAGTCACGTGTACACCTCCTCTCGTCATATTTGCCAGCAGCTGCCCTGCGTGAGCTTGTGGGTGTTGGCGCTTGCAAATGCTGTAATTGCCATGCAATGATGTCAGTCTGACGATATGAATTAATGCCTCATTGTCCTTACGATTTTTCGTCACTGTGCTGTTGTCGAGGTCTCGCTGCCAATGAGAGCCAAAGCAGCAAAGGCCGGTGGGAACCCGAAATGTTTGGTAATTTAAATGTTTGGCCTTTTACCTTTTGCGCCAATCACTGTTGTCGTTATCTTTGCTGCGGCTGTGGCTACTGGCTCTCGTTTTTGTTGTGGCAGCTTTGTCTGCGGTTTACCTGTTTCCCCAATGTAATGTCCGCTTTTCTGTTTTTGATGCGGCCACTGATTGTGGTTTTTCTACTTTCGAAATAAATCTCTTCATAATAGAAGCAAATTCGCAGCCAGGAGCAAATAACTTAAATAAATTCATCAAAAGAATATTTCACGAACAACGTACTATTTAAGTAATATTTCATATGTATGTGTGTGCAGAAATAAAAATTAATTTTATAGGTATGTATGTATTAGTAATTATATTTGTTTCTAATTAGATAAGAAACATGCAGAAAGTTTTTTTTTTAACATATTGGGAAGTGTGATTATACACGCATACACACATACATAATTATACTAAAATGCACATCCGGTGTGAGCCTAGAAGTTTTCCTACAAATGGTGAGCCCCACAGGTTTGTGACATCTCACTCGAATATTTTTCATTGCCTGCCGGGATGCATATCCATAATGGGCATCGAACTTGAGACCAACGGAATGGTAGTCACGCACAAAACTACGCCACTACATATATATATATGTAAATGTATGTTAAATTATAAACACTTGTCCCACAAAAGCGGCAACTGCAATACAAGTAGCTGGTTTTCATGCCATTACATTTTTTATTCTGCTTATACATATATTTGGAGATCGGACGGTAGTTGACGCTGGCGATGGAACGATAAGGCCAAAATAATCTGTTGAGTAATTTCCGCCAGAACGGATATTTAAATGTCATTTTATTTTCTATCCGCAGATACTTTTATCACCCGCACACCCACACTGTCTCGCTTACAGTCACTGCCTGGGAAAGGGCATTGCACATGGTTTTGTTGCAGCTTTTGCTTCTGCTACCTCCGTATATTCTTGGGGCTGTGAGTGACACTTTTCTTATCTGGAAAATCCACAGAAAAAGCAGTGGCAGAAAATAATGAACACGGCTTTGAAGCTTGAACTTGAAAGGAATGCTTTTCGTAAGAAATATTTTCGAAATGGAAATAGCGACTACTGCGCTTCAACTACAAAGTTCAGAGGGCAATAGGTAAGTCGGTGTATAAATTTGGTTTAGCTCACACACATGCCTTCCGTGCATTTATATTTTTCGAGTATACACAATTTTTAAAGAAAGCAAAAACTCAATTTACTGCGCCCGCTTGTTTTACAAACCATTTCATTCAACTTTAAACGAAACAAAAAGAAAATTTAATAAAATATTTCCCTAAAATGTGAAATCATCGCAATTTTGTGTAGCAGCATACGCCAAATTGCATGATAACCACATCTCGCAGAAGTAACAACAACGTTCACGATGTATGCCATGCTAGTGTGAAAGAATGAAAATCAGTCACACGATGAACAGAATGTGCACGGGCGATATCCCTGCGCCTTCCTGCTCGCACAACACATTTCCAATACTTTCCATATACACAATGGCACATTTATTATGCCATACCGTTTTTATTTCCACACAGTCGCAATTTTTTTTTTTAGTACCAAAGTTTCACTCTCGCCTTATTCCGTCATGGCGTCCCCCACTCTTTCGCTTTTATTGGGTTCTTACGCAAAATTACAGTATAAAATTTGCATGCACTCAACAGATTTGAATGCTCTCTGCCAATATGAGCGCAATACCAGTCTCCGTTATTTAGCGAATCTGGCCTTTGAATTGGTATCGAATCGGGTTTTACCATATGCAATATGAATGAAGGCAGAAAATAAATGTCCAAAATAAAAAAAATGCAAATTAAATTGCAAAAAATTCTTAAAGTATTTCTTTTATATAAATTAAATATTTCTACCCTAATATAACATAACCTATTCTATGGGCATGAAACATCAGATGACAAAAAAAGTTTTTTCTAAAAAGCGGTCGCCCCTCGGCAAGTTATGGCAAAACTCCGAGTGCATTTCTGTCATGAAAAAGCTCCTCATAAATATATCTGCCGTTCGGAGTCGGCTTAAAACTGTAGGTCCCTCTATTTGAGGAAAAACATCACGAGGCACACCAAAAAATAACTCAAAATAAAGGGTTTACTACTCAAGGCAAGTCAGCAGAAATATTTCTCAAAAGTAAAAAGTGCTAGGTATCCAGCTAACAGCCGCAGGCATGCGACAATTTTATTTTAGCAAAATGATGCAATTTTATAGAAAAAAAAAATGTAAAAAAAGAGGATTTTCTAACCAACTTTTCTGTATGGCCAACTTCAAATTGCATGTAGAAACAAAGAAAATTTTATTTCTTTTTATTATTTTTATTTTTAAATCGTATGTACCAATTGTGTTACGTCTATCTAATAATCATATATCTGATATTTTGTGTCGCTACATTCTATATTAAAAATAATTCCTACAACATTGTCAAGGAAAAATTCTTTAAGAGAATTGTGTTAAATTTCCTCCCAGTAATAGCGACATTCCACGAGTTCCCCGAGACGCAAGGATCAATAAATTTAATAAAAATAATCATAGGAATTTAACGTTTTGATTTAGAATCATTCATGACATTTATTTTTTAAAATAATCCCTTTCAAACGTTGACCACAAATGCGCCGTAATTCGGCCATGCGTAAACACCAATTTTGAATAACTCGCTGGAGGACTTCGCTGGTAAACTTTAAATACCCCCACAAATAAAACAAAGGTGTGATATCACATGATTTTGGCGACCACTGGTCCGAGTCGAGAAATAAACTGCTCACCTAAACGGCGACGGCGTAAATCCATTACTACACGGGCTGTGTGGCAAGTAGAGCCTTGGTAGCGCCTTGTTGGAACCAAATGTTGTGGACATCACGGTTTCAATTTCCAGCCATCTTCCATCCACCCACCTTTTCCATCTTTTATTATAGAGTCTTTGAAGAAATAAGGCGATGATTCCTCCAGCCCATAAGCCGCACCAAACGGTTGTTTTCAATGGCTGTTCTTGTATGACTTTGGGTTGCTCTTCAGCCCAAATACGTCAATTTTGCTTACTGAACCATAAGTTAGGCTGATCGCCATTTACTAGTTGAATGAATAATTAAATAATAATAAAAAGTCGTAAGTCCAACGAGAATAACGAACGTAGTGGCAGGTCAATAAAGTGAAATAAAAGTTGGTCAATAACCGCAAATTAACCATCAGAGAGCTGACAGAGTGCTTGAACACTGATTATGGATCCGTTAGGACGTTATAGTTAATGATTTTTGTTTGTCCCGTGTTGCTGTAAAGTTGGTTCTTAAGAACCTGAACTTCATGGAAAATAAGGACTTCGGTGATATCACCAAAGACATGATTTTCAAGGCTGAATTCAGCACAACATTCAACAAGCGCGTCATTACTGCAGACGTGAAGTGAGTTTATAAATACAGCACGCAGTCCAGACATCAGGCGAGTGAGTGGAGAGCTCCGAAAGAGCCAAGACCAAAAAAACCACGTCGTGTTTAATCAAAAAAGAAAGCAATGCTTATGGTTTTTATGGGTTCAGCGGTATTCCCAACGGACTATTATTTGGCCCTTATGAGACGTTTACGTTAACCAATCCTCCAAAATAGAAAGGATTTGTGGGATAACAACTCGCGGATTTTGCACCATGATAACGCACAGTCGCACAGTGCCATCATTATCCATGCATTTTTGACAAAGAACGAAAGGAATACCATTCAATAGGCATCGAATACATCTGGTATGGCTCCCTGCGATTATTTTATGTTTAATCGGCGAAAATTATACCTATTGCTAGAACTAAATGCCTTTTTTTCCTTGTTCTCTCCTCTCGGGAGCATAGAGCCTCGACAAAACTTGTCTTGCGTTGGTTTCGTTAATTAGCCTGCCGCTATCAGTCCTAAGTAGTGGGAATGCCCACCTGTCGTTGCTAAGGAACAACGCTTTTTTACTGCTTGGAGCGCAATCTGTGTGTCACATTTTTTTACCAGAAGGATCGCACAGATGGTTGAGGACTTCGCTAAAGTGCTGCCACAATGCAAATAATGAGCTGACTATTGTGCGGGAGGAAGGATGGAAGGATAAATTTTTGAGGTTTGAGGAATGAGTTTTTTTTCTTTTTTTTTTAACAGGGAAAGAAGGTAAATTTGGAAAAGTGCAAGGATCGTGCTTTACGTGAGATTCTCTCTGCCGACCAATACTGAGGCCGCCTTAGAATGAGTTAAAAGTTCATTGAGTGCCCAAATTGCATTACGTTTGAACTCGTTATCGGATCGTAAGAAATTCGTACTAACTGTTTATTACGAAAGTATGTACCTGTGTTTCGAATTAATATTACGACATCCGAGAAAGGTGTTTTGTTCATTTGTAGGAGGAAATCAAAATTTTCGCCTCTTTGGAGAATAGGCTCAGTGATATACTTAATCTAAAATTTCGAGCTGTCCCTATGATTATGGTTCATATATTTCCGAAAATGTTCCCATACAGCTAATCATTTTCAGCTTCATGTTGTAAAAATTGTACTATATGAGAAGAAATGAGGTCTGAACAATCATGTAGTCCTCTCTGTTTATTAGATTCTTTTACACAACTTTCGAATATTTTCCCCATGAGACCAACCAAAGATGCTGAATGATTTCAGCTCAGTCCGAACATCAACTTGCCATAATTCGTATGGCATCCTTTTGCCGTGGCGTGTAAATTAATTGAAATATCCCTTTTATTTTCGATTGGCGGTGCGTTATGCGCCTTGCTCAACTGTCGTAATTTCAATTATATACTTTTTCGCTTAATTTTATTTATTTTCTCAACAATACGAATTATTGCCCATAAATGCATTTTCGAGTGCTGCATTATTGGATTGTTGTTGTGATGGTCGTTGTCATTTCTGATGTTTGTTGCCATGGCTGTCCATGCCAAGCGAAATTACGAATGATGCGCCTGCGCGGCGGGGTTTACGCTGCTGCCTCCGACAATAACCATGACAACCATAACGACTGCAAACGCCACCGCGACCCAAAAGATGATTCCAGAAACACTGAAACGATGCAGATGGTCGAGCACGTACAGTGCCACGAAAAGCGGATGCAGTTCGCAGTTACTACGCAAATATGGAAAGTAGAGCAGAGGAGTTTTGTATAAGCGGCAGGCGCTGTGCAAATTGAATGCTTATGGTAATGGCTGATGCCACACAAGCCAGCATACCTGGGACACATACGTACTTATAAGGAATTGTATGGGAGTACGAACCTTGAAATTAAACATATTTAAATGTTATGAAACATTTGGTTAATTTATTGTACAGCTCAGGCTGTATTCGTGGTGACACGTGTAGCACCATGACGCCGCACAGGTGACTGATTGGCAGGGATATGGTGTTGGGACCGCCTAAGCAAGGCAAATCATTTCAAAATTTTTTGTTCCATGCTCCAAAGGCACTGAATGGAAAAAGGACTAAAATACTTGAATATTTTACATGATGCAATAATTTACAGGTTTCACTTCTACTTGGCCGTCATTGCCTCCATTTGCATGCCATATTTTTTGACAAAAGAAAAAAGTGGCTGGTTGTTACAAAAATAATTATTTATATTTGTTACTATTTTTTATTATAAATATGTATTATTATAAATTACCATAAGCTTTTAGCTATGGCTCCTGTGGCCTTAAGCTAGACAAATTATTGCCTTATTATAAAATTAAAGTTACGAGATAAACCTTATTTATTTTTCCACTTCGTCTTCTTTTAGGCTTATACACTTCGTCCAATACTGTTCTAATTTGATGATCCCTTCAGAATAATAGCATTTGTCCAAGTCTGAAAAATAGCCATTCATTTTTGAAATCTCCTTCTCTGTCCCGCCAGCCACTTCTTCAAATTATGGAACAAATAGTAGTCCAAGAATTCCGAGGGAGCCAGGCCGGGAGAATAGGCGTACCCGAGTAATGAGTTACAACCCTATTTTCATTAATTCTGCGACCAAAACTGCTGAGGCGTGAGCTGGTGCGTTGTTGTGATGGAAAAGGAAAATCCCTCGACTTCCTCGATTCAAACGAATTCCAAACACGAAGAAATATACTGATCTGTGTGTGCTTCCAACAGGTGCTGCTAACTAAACATAACCTCGTTACGTGCCAGTAGTGCCATCTCTGTGACTTGCACGGTTTTTTCAAAGGACCCTCGTATAACCGGAAGGTAAGTGAAATATTACATTGTTCAATGTACGTAAAAAGGCATTTACTGTTATTTTTATGAGTACAAGGCGATATGAAGTGTTACCTATTCAAAACACCATAACTTTTTGTGAGAAACTAGTTTTTATTGATTTCAAAGACAAAATTGTTCAAAAATGATTACAGTTTTAACATATATTCACTTTAGCTCGATATGACCACCTTTTGCCTTGACTATAGCCTTCAAACGCAGTCAAAAAATGAGTTGCATGCTGCACAAATGTGATCTTGAGGTATTTTGGCCCATTCTCGTATACTCGCTTTTTTCAGCTCATCCATACTGGCATATTTTTTAGTCCTCACCTTGCTGTCCAAAATGGACCAGATGGAATAATCCAACGGATTTGCGTCTGGCGAATTCGAAACCCATTGTGTGGGCGAAATGAAGTGTGGAACACGACCGAAAATGCTTCTAAAACATTTTCCCGATAATAAGTCGCATTCACTTTGACACCAGGCTCGATAAAAACGATTGGAGAGCGTCCATCAGCGGTCACTGCAGCCCAAACCATTACTTGCGATTGGAAATTGCTTCGAGTGGCCATACGTGGTTCAAATTCTCGTATGAGCGTTCGGTCAAGTAAACACGATCGTTTTGAGTGTTTATGAACTACTCAATTGGGAAATTTTTTTCAGCAGAAAACACAATGTTAGGAAATTTGCCACGTTCGTGCAAGCGCAACAACTCCTTTGCTCTTTCGCACCGAACTTTTTTTTGCTGGGTGAAAGATCGTGTGCTTTTTGGAACTTGTAAGTCTTGACCTTGAGCTCATTTTTCAATATGCGTCGAACCTTCACTTTCCGAACCATTTCTGGCGTTGTTGCGGTTTTTTTTGGTCCACCTCCATGGCGTTTTGCAATGCTACCAGTATCATTGTAACGTTTTATAGTGCGATACACAAACATTTTATTCACTTTGAGGTGACTGAGCTCACGATGAACGGCTGATTGTGATTTTCCAGTCAAATATAACGCAATCACACTATTACGTTTGAATTCCATCACAGAAAAAAAAAATTCAACAAAACTGAGACGCAAATGCTTTTGATGGCTTATAAACCATATATTGAACTGTCATTAGAACAATTTCGACGTTGATGTCATGAGCTGTTTTACAGATACAAGCAGTGTGAAGTGGGTAACACTTCATATCGTTCACCCTGTATTTAGTAAGATGCGCTGCATATTTAGAGTTTGGAAACCTTCAAAAAGCAGCTAGGAAAGATCTGGCTTAAAACTTTTTCGACTCCTGACGGCATCACATATGCGAAAAAAGAGGATATCCGCGCTGCTTCCCCTGTAGCTTTTATTGATGGTAGACTATAATATTTCTTAACTGTTCTATTGTCCAAAGGGGAACTTTCTACTAGAGGGTCAAGTAACTCTGCAGATTCTTTCCATGCCCCTTGACCCCAAGCTCACAGGAATCGTACTTGAAAAGAGATACAGTGAGGTGCTGCCAAAGGCTCAATTGTGGCAAACTCTGAAAATGAGCCCGGCAAACACTGTTTTCGCATTTTCACGGATGCCTCCAGGACCGAGCACGGTTCCGGCTCTGCTGTATACGTAGAATTCAACGGGACAAAACTACACTTCGCTCTTGAAATGTACGCATATGTGTTTCAAGCGGAGATGTATGCTGTTCAAGAAGCAATGAACTTTGTTGTTGAAAACATGTGGAGATGCAGATCTGTATTTTTCTGCAGCGACAAAAAACTGCACTCATGGCCTTAGAAAGCCCTCCAACCACTTCAACGGTAGTTGAGTCCTGTAAATCCAAGCTAAACTAGTTCGGTAGATATGATATCCTTATGCTAGCATGGATCTCGGGACACGTGGGTATCGCTAGTAATAAAACATCTCTTTCTATGGGCGAAGCACATGGAAAGGGTAGGTATCTCAGACAGTGCACTCTGCCCAGCATGTGAATAGGGGGATGAGACGGCGGACCACTTTCTGTGCATCTACCCGGCCTTCGGTTAAATCAGGCGTGAGGTTGTTGTTTTTGTTGTAGCAGCATAAACATTTCCCATATTAACATACGGGGAATGCAGCTGGAGTGGCAGTCCTTGGCCGGATATAAATCCGGATCGTTTCGGCAACGTAGAAACGACTGTCGTGGAAACGAGAGGCTTGGGGTCTTTGGCACTGATGTGTTACGAAGCGACCACCTTGGTTCCTTGGCACCACAAGATCTGCTCAGATTTCTTCAGAGGTCGGGTAGATTTAAAGAAAATTAAAAAAGGAACTCGAGTGCTGTACTTGCTAGTTGTCCCGACAAAAAAAAAGTATATACGGGGTTACCGGGAGAGTCATCCTAGATACTTAAGGACATTGTTCTTTAGATAGTTTTGGCTTAATTTGGTTATATGATATGATGTCTAAGACTTAACCGCTTTTGAGATATTCGGTTCTGAAGATTATTTAAAAAAATATTTTTTTCTCCACTTCTTCTCCTCTTTTTTATGTTGTTTCAATAGTCTGATTTGTTCCGTTTTTAGTTAAAGGGTGTGTCGATTAATAAAACTCATCCATAAGATTCATCCAAACCCTGACAGTTAAAAATGGATGATTGATAAATTTTTGAATTTAGGATTTTCCACTAAGTGTTTTCTACTTCGCATTAAAAAGTTAGTAAAATAGTCGAAGTGCCTGTGACGAATACTTCATAAATAGTGGAATTAAATTGAAACTGAGATTAAAGAAATTCCTTACAGGGCATGGATGAATAAAAAATATTTTGGTACAGATGGATACAATTTACAATTTTGATTTTTCTCAGTAAGCAATCAGGTCAGATTAGAGCACGTCTTAGCTGCAATACACTTAATAAACTATTTAGCGCGTCAGTGACCCAGTGACCCATTAATATTATTTTTTGAAATTGTTTTAGCTAAGACGCACTGTTCGATGTATCATAAAGAATTGGCTCGTACTGCTAAATCCGCTTTTAAGTAGCCATTGTGCGCCTATGGATTTTATTTATTTATTGAGCAACACGTGCAAGAGATAAAGCTTTATTTTAAACATTCTGAGGATAGGGTTGCCTCTCGCAGAGGGAAGGCGAATTAGCCATCAAAATCGTCCGATTTAACACCACTCGACTTTTTCCTTTAGCGTTTCTCAGATCGCAAAGAATAAATCCGAAAGAAGTAACTAAATAATACAAAATTTATACAGAACTAGCGAAAACCCGCCAGTTCCGCTGGTCGTCTTTAAAAAAATCTAGATTAATTAATTAAATTAAGCCGAAAAATACTGTGTGTTTTTTATAAAAACTCTCGCGCATGAAAAATAATGAAAGACGTTTTGAATAGTAGTACCAATTAAAAAACGTTTGATGTGATTTACTTTATTACTTTTTTTATTGTAATGCTCTTTGGTATACAATATTCTTCGTTTTCCCATGCGTTGTTGAATAAATGAACAATACCGATGGCTTACCAACTCTTGAGCATGAAACATAAAGTTGGCCATGAGAACAACATGGGTATTCTAAATCAATACCACAAATTAATAAAGTTTGGCCTTGTGACTTATTAATAGTAATCGCGAATGCAAGGCGAACAGGAAATTGAAGACATTTGAATTCCAACGGCATATCCGATGGTATCATTGGTATTCGCGGTATTAAAACGTCTTCACCAGAGTATTTTCCATTCAAAATTGTTGCTTCAATGACTTTATTCATCAATCTCTTAACTGTTAATCGAGTGCCATTACATAGCCGTGGTTGATTTATGTTTCTCAACATAATAATCGGTGCTCCTATTTTCAAGTTTAGCATGTGCATAGATGCGCTCCTCTTTACACATAAACAACAACATTAATCGTATGATACATACACTTCGTCGTGTACGAAAAAGCGGAGAAGGAGAAGATAACTGTTCTATTCCCCTCCGCTTTAACCCAGCTATGTGTTCAGGTGCAAATGACTTTTTTGCGTGAAGTCTGATATAAAATAAGTCCTATTTACTCTTCTTAAATTTATATAAACTTTTCCAGGCGAAGTAAAAAAACTGGCATATATTTGCTTCAACCGTATATTTGTGAGTTCACAGGTAATACGTAAATGTATGAATGATATAGGTAATATCTCATATTAGCATAACCTTTCTGCAAAAAATTAAGGAAGCGATCACCAATCACGCCGGCAATGATACAATGAATTTTTCACTATAACTGACTTCAGATTAACGTTTATATATAAGCGGATTATTAACATTTTAAAATTTTTTTTAGATTTTTTTTTTTAATTTTTAATAATAAGTGGTCTTCCTCTTCCTCTTCCTGTAGCTATTCCTTTTCCTCTTCCATCTCCAGCTCCATCCCCTTTCTTTATCCCGGAAACGGGCAGTGAAATTTACTTCACTTAAAAGCTTTCATCAACAGCTTCCATCTAATACCCATATTGTACAAACACATCCAAGGATACCTTGGTCCACCTTTTCGGCTATATCTCGAGACCCTGGTCACTCAGAGATCTAAAAAATACCCTGTATTAAAGCACTCATCAGTAGCTTTGATTTGATACCCACAATGTAAAAACACATCCTAGGGTTACCCGGGTCCTCCTTTAGCCTTCGGCAGCGCCACCTGGTGGCGAGTAGAATCAATAAGCATATTATACTAACCTTCACCGCAAATATCATAATTCATAATAAACCAGACACATACGACCAAAATGTATTCAATTCTAATGAATGCTATGTGCGGTACAAAAAATACGTGCGGCAAATAGCAAAAACACACTCACTTAACTGGCGCACCGCACACACACGCGTTATCGGATTTCAACCAAACTTCACAGAAACCTTTGCCAAAGCAACACCAACAATGTGTGAAACTTTCATTGTTTTCCTTACACGCGTTGCTGAGATTACCCCGGACAAATGCACACTTTTTTTCGGCTTAATTTTTATATATATAGAAAAAATATAGGTGCAATACCTCATACACATACGAGTACATATCTACATATGTATACGTGGACGTAAACTATTTTAAGATCCCTTCTGTTTGTTTAATTTAATTGATTTATTTTTCGCTTAAAATTTTCGTAAAGTGAACGCGAAAGTGTCAAATTGGAAGCAGTTATACAATGTATGCATATGTAGGTATGTAAATTCCTCATCAAAATGATGGATAGAACAGGGAATGGTTGTACGCTCAACCAGTCGAGAGCCTCGATATGCTCTAATGAAACTTGACACCACAAGAGTACTTCGCACCATGAATGAAACCATGTAAATAATTTGTGAAAATTGAGCAACAAAAGTTGCATCTGACATTAACAGAATACTCATTAACGGTTTGACGGTGGCGACATCTTAACTACCAAACCGAACAGGCAGCGATGCGAGTTACCAAGCCAACTGAAATTCTTCAAAGAGTTTACTCGACAGTTTAATAGCTAATGAGAAATTTGTTCAAAAGTTCTGATTAGCTATTGATATTCTTTAAAAAAATTTATTTTACCAGCTCTTGAAGTTTCAATATATTACTAGAGTTTTCTTTATGATATTCACTCTGGGTATAATAATAATGAATCCATAAATAAATGAAACTAAATGTCGGTTGTCAACTTTATCTTCTTTATATTCTCTATTAAATAAATTCAAGTAAATTTCACACGCTTTTTATTCATCTGAAACTATCGCTTTATTTTCTCGCATACCACAACTGCACTACCTTCAAAAATATTGGATTCCACATATGAGGTGTGTTCATAAAGTATCGCAAATTTTGTGTTTTTTCCAAAAATTATTTATTTATTCATTAATATCTATTTTGTCTCCTCAAAGTAATCCGTAGCACTCGTTCAGCTCCTCCTTCGATGCCGTCTTTATCTCATCAATCGTAGCTTAGCGTCAGCCTTTCATGGGCCTCTTCAGTTTCGGGAACAAGAAAAAGTCTCAGGGGGCCAGATCTGGGCAATACGGTGGCTGTGACATCATTAGTGTGTTGTTTTTGGCCAAAAAGTCGCGCACAAGAAACGATGTGTGAGCAGGGGCTTTATCGTGATGCAAGAGCCAATTTTTGTTCTTCCATAAATCCGGGCGTTTCTGGCGGATTGGTTCGGGCAAATTGCGCACAACTTGCAGGTAATATTCCTTATTGACCGTTTTACCCTGTGGCAAGAACTCATGATGCACAACGCCCCTGCAATCGAAGAAAACGGTAAGCAACACTTTTACAATCGACCAAACTTGACGCGCTTTTTTCGGTCTTGGTTAGTGCGACAGCTTCCATTGAGATAATTGAGCTTTGGTTTCCACGACATAACCATAAACCCACGATTCGTCACCAGTTATGACCCCTGGAGCAAATTTGGGTCCTCGCGGACAGAGTCCAACATCTCAATAGCAATGTTTATGCGATGCTGCTTTTGGTCGAAATTGAGATGTTTTGGTACGAATTTTGCGGCGAGCCGTCTCATGCCCAAATAATTGAAAAAAAAATCGAATTGCACAAGCCAATCGATATGTCTAGGTCCTCAGCAACCTCTCTAACGGTGATTCAGCGATTGGCCAATACCATTTTTCTTCACTTCATCAATTTTTTGAACCACCGATAAACGTTGCTTTGGTCCGAAGTAGCTTCTCCGTATGACACAGTCAATATTTGGAATGCATCCGCGCACTTAATTTCGTTTTTCACACAAAATTTGATACAGGTTCTTTGATACATCTTTTTGGATAGGTAAAAATCGAAGACGAGCCGAAACACGTGCAAGCAAAGCAGCTGTCAAGAATTCACTGAACATTCAAAATGGCCGAACTCGTCGGCATGAGTGAGAGACATGAATACCAACATATCGCCATAAAAAAATCGGAATTCTAATACACGTAACCTGCGAAAATTCAAAATTCGCGATACTTTTTGAACACACCTCGTATATCATTTTTACTTTGTGAAAATAATAATATCAATATTCTTTTACTTAAGACAATTAATTTTTTTTCGAAATGTATGATCACTTTTTAATTACTTAAAGGACCAAAATTTAGCCATCTACTAATTACCAAAATTTTTTGATTTTCAAACCTTTTTTGAAAAACGGTTGAAAAATATTTAATAGATTTATAACTTTTTGAAGTGTTATTTAAAGAACACGTATGTAAGTATGTATGTGTCAACATGCATAGCAGCAAGGACAATAGCGTTAAGAATTTCGATAAAATTCACTTATGCGGATCTGTTAAAATGAGTTTCGCCTGGATTTTTAACAATTCGAGTTCGACCAATGGTCTTACTCAGTACAGTCTCAATCGCCTACCTTACCGTAAATGTGTAAGTTAACAGTTATGTATGAAAATATTTTTATATGGCTATGTAGTCCTACACAACTGTTGCAAATATTTTATTTATTTATGCAAATGTAATTTATTTTAAAATAAATTTCCCACTTCAATAGAGTGAGGACAACCAGCAAAAAGTATAATGTTTTGTTGTTGTTACACATGCATGCTTACCTGTTATACTGTTTTTTTGTTTTTTTTTTTCTATTGCTAAATGAAAAGCAAAATTTTTTTCCTTTGCACTGTAAATAGATATACTGCTGTTAATCCATAATTATCGCCTACGACCCTTTGTTGTTAATTTCGGTATCATGCATTTATTGTGTTGTTGTTATTGTAATTGCTGTTGGTGGGCACAATAGTTGGTTTATAATTAATCATTCATGATGGAGGGCTTTTTGTACGGCGACGCGTCACATTGCAGCGGAGGAAGCCACCGACGTCGCAGCGGGCGTCGCTGTTTTCCTGTTGCTTTGCTTGTCATAAATTTTTAATTTGATTAAAATGTATTTAAATCGGCTGGGAATGGAACATGTTGCATAATTACCATTTGCTTATGATATCTCTTTACATGTTATTGTTGTTATCATAGCATGTGCCGTTTGCATTTTGACAGTTGAAGCTACAAACATAAAACAACTAACATATTATGAAAATTTTGTTAATATTAACGGTTTTTTGCTCTTCATATTCGATTATAATTTACGTAATTACTCTTCGATCTCATTTTTACAGATTACGGGACTTTTCACACCTGCTTGCATTCAAAGCGTTTTGTATTCGTTTATAATTATTTTAAATAAAAATAAATGTATTTTTTATCTCACTTTATTTCAACAAAAACAAATTTAAAGCTCTCATACATAGATGTATAGCATGTATGTATGTAGATGCATATATACTCGTACATACTTAAATTTGTTTCTAGAACTTTTTCCGTCTTCAAATTTAATTTAATGTAAAATTTGTGCATAAATAGCTTTTAATTTAATTAATTAGGTGAATAATTATAAAAAATGCTAGAAGTTGATATCCCATTTTTATGATGATGGAAAAATATCGTAAATAAAAGTAATAAAATGAGTCATTGAAACAAGCGTTAAAGATTTTGCCCGCTTTCGAAAGCCCGAAGAATTGATGAATATACAGGATAAAAAGTAGATTTACTCTTTACTTAATATACTCTTAAGATATTATACTCAGCCTTTGTTCGGTCCAAATTAGATTATGCTGTTTTTATTTGGAGACCTTATCATGCAGTCAATATAAATCGAGTGGAGAGGGTTCAAAAAATGTCTGTGCGATTCGCACTACATTCACTCAATTTCTTAGACCCGAAATCATATTACGAATCCCGCTGTCGTTTGATTAGTCTCTTTCCATTAAGTGACAGAGGTACTTTTCAAGCAGTATCATTTATCTTTGATCTCATTAATTGCAAAATTGAAGGACCGGGCACTTCTAGAAAGAATACAGTTTTACGTTCCTTACAGAAATTATCGCCGTGGCAAGATTGCATTGGCTGTGGTAGGACATTATATAGTGCCAATTCGTCTCTCGTTAGAACGTTGTCTGACCTTAATTATCTTCCCTCCCTTTTAGATTTAGACCTTTCTAGAGCCAAACATGTATTTCAAATGCTTACTTTCTATGTAAGAAATCAACATAATACCTTGTAAATATTTGTTATTTTAGTTTCATAATTATTAATTTCGTTAAAATTCAATTTTAACTTGTATATATTTTTAGCAATTTAATGGTTTCTTTTTTTGATAATCTAATTTTTCTAGACTTTTTAATAATAAATATTGTAAATTTGTATTTAAGTTCTGAATTTATATCTTAAATGTATGTTGAATAAATAATAAATAATTGTGGCAGTGTGAACTGGGTACGGTTTTGATCTCATCACACGATCTTTTCGAACTCATTACTTTTTGGTTGCATTTTGTTTTTAATTCTAATAAAACCTCCATCTAAAACCTAAAAAGTTGGAACAGATTCATCTCTTCAATCTCTGGTTGTTTTATGGTCTTTGTTGTGGTCGTAGAGAGATGCAGCTGCGGATATTGACAGCATAGAATTTTGTATAATAGGTGGAGCTGTGGATGTTGTTGGCACAGTTGGTGTGATGTTGGCTCTTCTTCACAAACTGTCGTAATCTCAACTGGTTTTTGTACTTATCTCAGTTGCTAATAGGCGGTGGTCAAAAGTGATTTATTTCACAGTTTCTGGGAACGATGGAGTTGATTTTTTTATAGATGATATCTCATTTCTGTTGTCTCCGTATCCTATAAATATTTGAGTACAATACACTCAGTGTCAGAATTACATTACTGTAATATACACCACACTTAAAAGTTAGACCAAATAAATTTCTTAAATTTGTACGAGTATTATCAGTTCAAGGCTAACAATTTATATTTTTAATATTTAAATCTTTAATGGTATAAGTTTTAAAAATATCTAGAAATAAGCACACATTTCACGAAACATGAATTATTAAGAAACGTAAAATCTTCAGCACGGAAAAAGTGCAGTACCAATGTTATTATATTTAAAAATAAACAAGAACAATTATTGGAGTTAGTTTATAACTCGAAGTTTAGTAATTTGTGTTGGATGATCCTTTGATTATAACTTCTGGAAGTCAATCAGTTTTTGACCATCCAACAATAATCGCTCTTCTAGGGTTTTAACACTACCAAACTGTTTTTCATTTCTGAAAACCGATCGAGAAAGTATTGACTATACATTTTCGGTTGGGTTAAAGTCAAGGTTGTAGTCAAGCCATTCTAAAATTGGTACTTTTTTGCGGCCAAAGATTCTTACTTTTGTTGCTTTGGAAGAATGAGCGGCTGCGTTATCATGCTGGAAAATCCACCCCACATCGAATTATCATCAAAAAAGTTCTATATACTCGATAATATTCATTTTTGTGGATATAAATCATATAGGCGTTTTGGTTTTGACACTAATGGCTGTCCAAACCACGACAGAATAATCTCCGAAATAAGCCATTCTCTCCTCCTTTTGTTTCCATTTATCATGCCAATGTTCAGTACTTTTCTGCAAATGTCAATCTGGCCTGTTTGAGGCGAGGTTTAGTTACTCTTTTTATATATTCTAGACATGAAGTCGTTTGCAGAATGTGTTGCACACAACAGGTATTAACTCCAAAATTAAACGTAGGATTTATTTCAGGAGGGTTAATTTATTTATTTATTTATAGCTAAACGTGTAATTTCCTGAATATCTCTCGAGCTAAGTTTTGGTTTCCTACCACTTCTCTTGGTACATCTGTACTTTTCTTTTAAATGGAAGTAATGTATATTAAAACCACTGTTTTTTTTTTTTTTTTAATTTTGGAGCAACCTCTCCAACCTCTTGTAAAGCCTCCTCTCCATGCTAAAATTTCGTTTTCTTTAAATTCAGACAAAGCTTTCCGCACGGCATATTTTACCTAAACCAAAACAACCACATAAATATGAGAACGAGATAAAGCGATAAAAAGCACTTATAATAATTTTAATGTAATATAATAACTTCAATTGTATACCTTTAAATCAAAAGCAAACACTTTTGGTCTTATACTATGTAGCTATTTTGTTAGTACAGAACAAGAATTTCCGTGGCTTTAGAATATATCATCATAATGATCCTGCTACTGTAATTTGTTCGTTATTCTCTCGTTCGTTCTCATTTTAGCAACTCTTTAAGTTGTGTGTCCTTGCCCGAATGTTTTTCGAAGACTTTTTGCACAATAGGCAACGGACATCGAACGCACGATAAACAGAGTTTAGCACAAGCTGGCACGGTTCCGCAGAGGATCACCTAGCAAAACTAAAACTAAAATAATAAATAAAGAAAACGATAAAATTTTCAACATCCTCAACTTTACCAAGGAACTTCTTTTCTCCGTAGATTAATTCAAACAATGAAAGGGGAAACCAAGAACTAAAAAAAAAGATTTACAAATATTCAGAAATTCAGAAAGATATTGGCATACATATATTTTGGTACATATAAATTTTTTTACAAGGAAAAACCAATGAACTAAAAATAGAAATCATATATAATTCTCAATCAGAACATAAAAAAGTGCGCATTTAATATATTTTCTGAATTAGACTTAACAAATAATAAGAGATCTTTATGAAAAACTAATTAACAAGAGATCCTTAATTAAACAGCAAATATCTGTTGAATGTCATGTTGTGTTTACT
Organism: Anastrepha ludens; assembly: GCF_028408465.1. Classification (NCBI taxonomy): domain Eukaryota; kingdom Metazoa; phylum Arthropoda; class Insecta; order Diptera; family Tephritidae; genus Anastrepha; species Anastrepha ludens. The sequence continues at coordinate 882,999 of NC_071499.1, read as the reverse complement.
TTCCTTTTTCAATATGGCGTATTTAATTTTTCTTGAGGAGCTATTTAGTTCAAGCATACAAATCCTTATATGCACTTATGAGTCCCTGCAGGTAAAAAATAGTTGCCAAATTTATTTATAAAATCACTTTCTGCATTTCTAGGTCAATAAGAGCAAACGTAGAGTTTTGGAAAAGTAAAATTATCAATTTTTTACTAGCCTTGTAGAAATAGCAAATACCATTACAACCATGACAAGATTGGCATTGATGGGCTACTAAACATGAGCAGCGAAGGAGACGTAGCAGGCGCTTGAAATTGGCAAATATGCCAGCAACAGCAGACCACATGCATACTAAGCGCATGAATGAAAGGCAGAAGCCGGAAAAGACAGAAACCGCAATGTCAGCAGCGGATACCGTTTTGGCCACGAAACTCGCTATAGCAGAACCATTTCGAAATTTTTTTGCTGATACTCCATCAGAAGAAAGCGAGTAACAAAAAAGACAGTGCACATAACTGTAAATGTGGAAAAAATTAAATCCTACACTTCCCAACTTCTTACACACATTGCGAGCTTAGTAATTCTAGTGGATGCTGTGCTAAGCTTATATCGCGTCTTGTCGTATGTGCGCCTAAAGAACTCATTTTTCGGCTGCAACTTGGCAAGAATGCGCGTCACCTACAGTGCCAACGTGTCTAAGTTGAAGATTTTCATTTAGAGATGAATCGAACGTTGTCTTGAAATGAAAACAAGTGAAGGACATAAATATGTACACAGCCTATTTTTCTCTTGTAGTTCAAATTGGCTACTACATATCTTTGTATTTGCGATATTTTTCACTCGCAATTTTCGCTAATATACACAGGATTGTAGGTATGAAAAAGGTGTATCTTAAATTTCGACTCTATTCCATCTGCTAATAATTAACTTGAAGCTTTTAGAAAGTAAAACATGGATATTTGCGCTCTCGTTTGTACTGAACTTTATTAAAGATGCCACTGAATGCCCATCTATTCATTTAATTTTCTTACACCTCCAGGAATACTTCGTAGGACTTCCTTTCCATCTCAATAAGTTCGACACAAATTATGCTCGTAAGGCTCATACTGAACAGGCACTTCGTAATTTTAATGAGTTCTTTTAACCCCATCTTTGACTTGAGTTAAGCGTATATTTGTAATCATGTTTTCTTGACCTCTTCAATTAATAAAAAAAAAATTAAAAAAATTGGCACAAGCTTTGAAGAACCATAAAACATTACGAACATAAATTTTAATTAAAAAATAATTCCTATAGCATTTATTACTCAGATTTATTGGAGAATGTAGTCAAAAATTGGGCTGATGGAATGGACAATGTAACTCGTAGCTGGGGCGAATAAGTGCCGGATATCAAGAAATAAATTCCATAAAATAATCTCCCAGATTATACTTATAATAAAAATCAATTCATTCCAACAATATCTCTATATTTGGTATTATTTTTTTTAATTCTAAAGCTCTTAAGCAAACACCCTTTAGTTGGCGCCTCCACCCTTTGAGTGTTTGGCCAAACTCTCCTATTGTGGTGCGTATCTTGATGTTTTTCCACAAATAGAGGGACCTACAGTTTTAAGCCGCTTCCGAACGGCAAACAGTATTTTGTGAAAAACTTTTTCAAGGCAGAAATAAGACTAGTGGTTCGCCATTACCTGCCGAGGGGCGATCGCTAACATATGGCCTAAAAAGTCCCGGACGTAACAAAGAAAACACTTTTATTACTGTTCAAAATTAGTTTCATCCATCAACATAATTTTCATCAAGAACAACGCAATCATTCCAGCGCCGTTCTAACATTTCATTACCCACTTTTGTAGAACGATTTTTTCTTTTGCCCCAAAATAGGCCTCAGTTTCAGCGATAACCTCTTCATTCGAGCTAAATTTCTTACCAGCGAGCTTTTTTTCTTTTAGGTAAGCGAAGAGCCAGTAGCCGCTGGGAGCAGTGGATGTGGGAGCAATTCGAAGTTCAATTCAGGTAGTTTTGACATTGCTTTGATTGTCTTGTGACCCGGTGCATTGTCTTCAGAGTGAGTAAACGCGGCACCCACTTTGAACAGAGCTTTCTCATAGTCAAATGTTCATGCAATATACCTGTACAACCAGCACGTTCTTTTGATATCTTTAGGATAACAACTAACTCACGCAACTTCACTTTTCGATCATTAAAACGAACTAATGAATAGAATATCATGAAATTTTAACAGCTGTCTTTTTAAGGTTAGTACTAACTGAAAAAGAGGTGAATGCAATAGAACTAGTGACATTTATGTGCTAGGCCCGGGTCTTTTCAGCTCATGTGTTGTTAGAAAAACGTTTTTATCTTTCTTTTTTCTATCATTTATTGCTTCATGATCAATGTTTCGATCCTGGCAACTACCGAATGGTAGTTGCGCACAAACTCAATCGATTACGGTGGCCACCCACACGTATACGTAACATAAAGAGACCAAAAAGGCGGCGTAAGTGAAAACTAATTGAATACACGGAGGAAGATGCGGTATATTGATACCAAAATATATGTAAAGTATACTTCATTGATTACCTACGCCGTGTGGAGTGTTCGAAGCAAAACTATACGAAACGATGTTGGATGGTTCCACGACTCACTTCTGCCCTACTACATATATATGTGTGTATGAGTATATGCAACGCATACGAGTATTCGTGTGCGGATGAAGATGAGAATGAAAGTACTTAAAAGCTCCAGTACCATTGTAACATTACAAGGGCTGATCACATCGCACTTAATGGGCGTTATTAATTTCTTAAATAACCATTCCAGGTGCATTCGAATTAATGTTGCATGCCACAATCATTGGCAGACATGTGCTTGCGCTCGACTGGCGTCCATTAACGCAATCATCAATCTGCACAGAGATAGTGGTATGAAAGGGCGTCAGGTGGTGCATCTGAAAGGACCAGCATCAGCGAAAGGTATACTTTCATATTCGATGAAGTCACTCAAAGAGCGGATGATCGTTTGCAAAATGTGTTGAAGAATACATGGAAGATACTTTAATGTATTCACCGGCCATTATTATGATAAATGAGTGCGTAGACAATCAGTAAAATTACTGAAAACCAATTTTTTTTAACATAAATACGGCAATTTTTATTACTCTTAGAGTCAAACTTACGAGCACAACAAGAATCTTGAATTGACCCTCTCTGATTATGCTTGCAGAGGAATCTCGCTTTAGAAATTTGTACAATACCAAACTTGTAGATTTTTGTGCTACGCCCGCCAAGCCTGGATTCATTCTTAAAATCTGTATTTATTCCTCGAAATCTATTTGATCACCTTCAAAGTGCTCAGAATATTTCGTTTTTAATCCATGATTCTTGATTTGATATTGATAATCGCCCAGGGCAAGATTAGTTGTCAAGGCTTTTTCTATCTTCTTTGAATTATTTGAACTACAAATTATCAAGTTTTGGTGTTTATGTATCCAAAAGGCTTACAAAGTAGGGGAAAGTGAGAGAGTAAAATGGCATTTCCTTTTTAGGGGAAGGCGCAAGTTTTTACTGGGTAAATTTTTACTTGTAAGAATTTGCAAGTGAGAACAGCTGATCGCAAAGTAAAAATAAATACGAATTCAAATAAAAATGGTGATTAAAATGGGGAATGTTAGTACGCATTTTAGATTAAATTTCTAAAGTTTACTTCAAGTCATATATTAAATAGGAATCGGCAAATGCTATGGAGCTATGTACTTCTGAACCGAAGCATGCAGTTACCGTTGGAGCAGTTTCCAAAACACAAGCCGAAAACACTGAAGGTGTCTTTTGTGTTTTATTCTTGTACTTTTTGGTTTGTTGCCGATTTACACACAGAGACATCTGGAAGGGAAAAACTAAAAATTCTCTTTCAATGTTTCATTTGCGGTCACACGGGCAAAATTGTTTTTGACGTTTACTTCTTTAGGATCTTCTGGTTTGGTTATATTCTTAAGCCCAGAAAGTTTGCCTGCAGTTTGTTAAATATTTCAATGAAGAATGCAAACGGGTTAAATAATAAATAATTTATTGTTTTTTTTATTTACATATTCGATATATATAATTTTTTGTATTTGAATAAAAAAACAATTTACTTAAAAATATTTCATATAAAAATACTTAACTTAAAATTAACTTGAGTATCTCGAAATGGAAAAAACCATGTTGAGTTCAACATAAACATATCCTATAAGTTTTTGAAGTCATAGCTACTTTACTAGCAAAAACCATCTTATATTTCCCAAGCGGCGTTCTGATGTTTGTCATTGTTGATTTCTTCCAATTGATTGGAAACCAACACAGAACTCAGAACTTTCTCTCACAAAAGAATAAAACAAATGAAGCAACTGTCAAAAATTGCTTAAAGATTGTAAATACGAATAAAAAGCACAAATCGTGTCGCCAGTACGGGAGACAAATTCTCTTCTCTCTTCCGCGGCTGTCCTTCCCCGTACAAAATTTTTCCTTCCAAATGTTTTGCTGTGTAAATGGGCACTAACAGCGATGATGAAATGGAGCAAATTATTGTGGGCGAAATACATGCACGCGATGCTGAGCTCGTTATTTTACATTTTATTTGCTTTATTTTCTTTAAATTTAATACGAGGAAGCTTAACTGAAAAAATGTATAGTTTTTGTTATTTTTCCCGCCAACAATTTAAGCAGCTGTTCGTAAAACTTGCAAATTGTTACTGGTTTTGCGTTCACGTACTCTTTTTGATATTTTTCTCTTTGAGAGCGAGTTCTCGGAAATTAAGTTACTAGCAAATTACTGGATAATTTCTACATGAAAAGACATATTTTCTCACTACATAACCTTGCACCGAAATTTCTTACAAATTCCCAGTATTTTTGCAGCAGAAAATTCAGCTCGCAAAGAAAAAAAGTATTATATAATTTTTCAACTAAATCAGATGCTATTGAATTCACTAAATCCTATTTTTTTTTTGTTCTCAAAAGCCGTAAGTTGGTGACTTTTTTGCTTCTTCTGATCCATACTTAAATATTTTACAATATCTTTTTACACCCTGTATATAATATGAACTGTTTTCAATTTGTCACGTCTCTACTTGCTCAACAAAAGTTTTGTAAAGAGTAGCAACAACTAATAAAGCGTACAGAAGCGAGCTTGCATAGCAGTCGTAAACAACTTGCTTAAATTAGTGTCTTCCAGTACAAGTGGGGATATAACTCGAAGTTAGATTACTGTAAATAGTCCATATACAAAATCGAAAATAAAAACGTTATTAATTGTCGTTTTATATTCTATTTTCAGTAGATATTTTTTGACTTAATTATTCTTTCTTCCCGTATATTTTCCTAGTTTCTTCATACCTCTTCTTTGTTAAAAGTCAACGAAACAGTTCAGTAGTGTGAATACATAAATAACCGAGTTGATAGGGGGTTGGTGAATAGAAAGCAGCTATTATTATTATTACTACAACAATATTGCTCAAACTCGCACTCTCAAATAACACAGATGCCCGACTCATCTATGCACGTTTATCGGTCGCCCTACCTGCATTGTCTAGACGAACGCAACCACAAACGACAAAAACAGCTCGGATCCTCTACATGCGTTGCATGTTGTTCAGCCGCTGCCCACCCATAGAGATGTTCTTACATACATAAATATCAGCAGCGAAAACTCTAAAAAGCGATTACCAGCACACCCCAATTTTACAGCCTCACTCTCTCACCGCTTGGTGTACATTAGTGTCAAAAAGAATTGCCAATGAAGTCGTCAAATTCCATTAAAAGTGGCAAAAGTTTATACGCGACAAATAAATACACTTCTGTCCAAAGCGATTACAAGCCATTGGTGCCCACGAGCATGCCAAAGTACATACAACACACAGCTTCCACGGCAGCAAAAATTCGTCGACGAAATGATGAATTTTAAAATTAAAACATTAAAGCCTATACTGAGTGAAATTATATATAAGTATTATATTTAAATGAAAGAGATCCGTATGGTTGTCGATCAAAAAGAAATTGAATTGTAGAAACGTTGGTGTTATCCAAAACACTTTCTTAATCCGGTCGGATAAGTCCTCACTTGGAATGTAAAGAGTGACTGAGACAATAACGGAGGTACATAGACAATGGCATACCAGAATACAGCTATAACTAAATTAAGTTGCCAATGGTCCAATTACGTGCTGGCAATATGCCCTTTATAAACCTATGAGTGCATTTCGGCCATGACATATTATAGCTTCTTACAACAAGCCAGGTATTCAGAATCAAGAGCATGTAATCTGATACAGCAGCAGAACAGCATTGCGCAAGTATGAGTGCGATGTATAAGTATTCTATCATTCTTGGCTTTCCACTTTCTTCCGCTTATTCTTCCACTTATTTTCGTTTGTTTCTTTTCTATACTGACATGGCTCAATCTTGCATTCTGTCATTCTTGATTTCAACGTTGTTATTCTCTCTTTATGCAGGATCCACTTTGACATCGTTGGAAAAAATCACGGCGAAACTCACATGCCAAATGCACACGGTGACGCAGCATAGCAACAGTTACAGCTCCATGTAAGCGGCGCCATAGTTGATATTTTTGCATGTTATCTTTTATCTTCTGGTTGTCATAGATTTTACATTCGTGGATCTATAAAAAGTGCCATCCTGAGTGGTTATGACAGCACTTCCGCTGCTAGAGGCTGTCATATCGGTTGTAAGCGCGGCCGGTGGTTATAGCGTTAAAAATTAGAGAATTTTGACATGGGATAATTGTAGGCGAAATAAAAAAAAACAGCATCAAGTAAATACTATGTTGGTGGCATTTAAAATTGTAAAGTTGAGGAGCTTCCTTGGAACAAATTTGGGTAATTACATGTTGGTTATACGATGTTTGTGCTATCCCCCGACTGTGTCGCTTTCATGTGATTTCGGAATTTTAGATACATTTTGCATACATTCGACTTCATACACACTTCTAATTAAATTTGTTTAGTAAAATTGTCACTATTGCTCAATCAAATAAGAATTTCCCCCACCGCAAGGACAAAGAAAAGTTGCAATGAGTTGAAGTGGCTGGCCTCTGAGAGAACCGAATGAAGGAACTTACATATAGGGTTGTTCAATAGGTGCGTTCAACTTTTTCCGATAGGGAGGGCGAACGACGCAATATTTTTTATTTTTCGCTTGTCATTTGTAAACTTCATTAGTATACATTTCATCATGGAACGCTACACACTTGAGCACCGATTGCAAATCGTGCAAATTTTTTATGAAAATAATCGTTCTGTTATTGGGGTTATGTGCAGTCATTGGTCTACAGTAACAAGCCGGCGACGATTTGTGAGCTCAGAGCCAATATTGAACGCGAAATTGCTGGAATTTCGGCCGATTTATGCAAACGAGTGGTCGAAAATTGGGTTCAACGAATGGTCTTCGTAAAACGTGCACGCGGTGGTCATGCAAAAGAAATCGAATTTCATACTTAAATGTATATGTTCAAACTCGATAATAAAAAAAAAATTAGTTAAAAAAGTTAAACCGTTTGTGTTTTATTCAAAACAGTTCAAAAGTTGAAGCGCTCTTACTGAAACCCCCTATATATGTACATTCTGTCAATAATTGTTTAATCATCAAAATTTATTTTGTCGCCTTCAAAATAGCCTCCATTCAAAGCAATACACATTTGCCAACAATTAGTCCAGTGATCAAAGCACCTTTTAAACGCGTTTCAAGAGATCTTCTTCAGCTTCTTAATGGCCTCTCTCAACTCAAAGCGACGTCCGCGGAGTAGCAATTTAAGTTTTTGGGAAAAGGGAAAAGTCACAGGGTGCAAAATTTGATGATATTTGTCGAGTTTTTGGTCAAAAAAGTGTTCACAATATGAATCTTGTGAGATGGTGCGTTATCATGATGCAAGATCCATCAATTTTCTTTCCCCAAATTGGGCCGTTTCCTGCGAACATTCTCTCTGAAATGTCACATAATTACCGTTGAACCATTTGGAACGAATTCCGAAACCACAGCACCATGATAATCAAAGAATATGACTAGCATGACTTTCACTTTTAACCAACTTTGACGTTGTTTTTTGGATTTCGGCTCATGTGGATAGCGCCGCCTGTTGACTGGTTTGCATGTTGAACTCATATACCCACGACTCATCACTCCTTATGATGCGCTGGATAAACGTTGGGTCCGAATTCACTTGCTCAAGAACGTCTTCAGTCACCTTTTTCCGATGAATGTTTTGAAATTTCAGAAATTCAGCTCTCTTGGCACGAGTCGAGCAGCCACGCGTCTCATGCCCAATTGATGGTGTAAGATGTTGCGAATTGATTCTCAAACTCAAACTTAAATGATGGTTTTCCAGCACCATTTCCTTGACTTTATCGACGTTTTTATCCGGTGTTTTTGATAAAGCACACTCGCCATAAGCTATCTGCAACATTTTCAACGATTCGGCACACGAAATCCCGTTCAAAACACAAAATTTAAGACATATTCTTTGTTCGATATTTTTATCCATAGTGAAAATCGCAGAGCACACCTGCGGTTGACTGATATAATTAAATGCTAAAAATAAGCTAATTGACAGATCACGCTCAAACTCTGCGACTCTATAGAGGACAATTGTACCAACATTCCAGCAAAAAAGGCAGGTCTAGAGCAGGACAATGACACAGAAGGTGCAATATCGTATCTTCCTCTTCCTCATCTAAACCGTTTCTGCAGAAGTCATGTGTTTGTATACCCATTAAGAGATGAGTATTCCGCTACCTGGGAGGTTGTCGACTGCTTTATGAGAAGTTTTATCGCCGACTGGCTATCAGTGAAAATGTAGATATCATCTCCAGGCATCGCATCACACTGTACCAGTGTCACGGCTTTCATAACTGCCATCAGTTCAGCCTCAAACACACAACAGTAGTCGAGAAGCCGAAAACTGAGGGAGATCCCCAGATGTTCGGAATATACACCTCCCCAACCCTGCACTCGAGGTTTGAACCATCTGTGTATACATGGATGGACTCGCCCTTTCCCACTCTTCCTTCGAGGATAGAAGGGTCGTGAACGTTGTAATATTAAGTCTAGGCGGGCGTACATAGTCGACTAGCGAGTGGAGGGCTGTCTCCACTAATTTTCCTTGGATGCATGTTAAGAAGGTCATAGCTTATTGCTAATCTTTCCTTTGCATCAAGCATCCGCTCTAAGAATTTTAACAGAAACGATAAGCTGATCGGATGTAGCCTTTCGGTTTCGAACGTGTGTGGTTTTCCCTCCTTTGGGAATGAATACCGCTGTGGCTGCAAGATTCCAAGTTTCGCAGAAGTTTCACCGAAATATTGTTCACTTGTTCACATTATTATTCCTGTTATACAAAGAAATGTGTTCCAAGGAGATGATACTATTTTTTTTCATTTCTTGCAGGGCAAGACGGTGACGCAAACCTGTATGTATGTATGCTTTCGGGTTTAATGAAAGGTTAACAATCGTATTTTTAATTTCAAGTACTTAAATGATATATGTCAGTTAACACAAAATGCTGTTTCACACAAAATACTCGATGCAACCTTACTTGCATGCAATGTTAGGAAAGATGATACCGCGATTATGAATTGTACCGACTGCTGAATAATTTAAGCAGCAGGATGCATTTCTTACCAATTTTTTGCAGGCATTGAATCGCTCAGTCAGTAGTCAGTCCCTCGGATACCACTAAACAGGGTTACTAGGTCGCCGTGTTTAGTTATGTAAGAAATTGTCCAGTAGAATTGCTTTAGAGAATATTTTTTATTCATGTACCACCCCAATTTACAAACTCGTCAGTAGGATTTGTAGGTTTATATTGCTTAAAGAGAAATTCAAGATAATTTTATGTGATAGCAAATGCAAATATTTTTATTCAATTACAACATTCAGTTACAAAGTTAATGCGCCGCAGCCAGCCAAATCCGAAAAATCCAAGGCTCAAGCCAGAAATCACCGCCAAACAGAGCCAGTAGTTAAAGTTCATAAAAACCAGCATCAGTAAATAAGAAATCATAACCTGTACTGTGTACAACAAAGTATGGATGAAGTGGGCTGTAGTGTTGATTTCATGCCAATATCCATTTCGATAACGGCCAGTCAATGGCGCCTCTGAATAACTCGATTTAACAGCCGTAGACACTTTAGCATCACGCATTTCCTTAGCGGAGCTCTTTTTCAAAAGCTGTTGATTGAAGAACTTTAGTGCTTCGTAAGAAAAGGCCAGCACAAAGATCGCTAACGCAGCAAATATGAACTCTACTATGTCGCTGACTGTCCAACCGTGCCAAAGAATCTGCTCACAATTTCCGCCATGAAACTAAAATTCAAAACAAAAGCTAAAAGCTCAAGCTAAGAAAAGATACGAGTGCATGAATTGCACGAATACAAGTTTTAAATAACGCAGAGCGCGCATACGAGCTACAGCAACACATACATACATATATTTGTACACACGAGTGCATATAGTCTACCGAAAGCTCTATATTCAAACGCATTGCAATGCCTATGCGCAATCCGGTTTATAGAAAAACAAAACAAAAAGGTCTCGCTTAAACAACTCACCACCATGAGCATGGGACATGGCCCACTGTAATGTCGATGGTCTAAATGGTAATCTACAGTCATAATATGGCGAAACAGTCGATTTCCTACAATCAATGAAACGTTTGTGTCTATGTAATTTTATGTAAATTAGACCAGGACCAGGGTCAATTATTTTCGCGAGCACTTTTATTTATAAATTACGCGATTTACAAGTGTAAAGTGCGTGGCGTGGTTCTTTGCAGAGACTTTCAAGTGTTTTATGCGGCTATCAAAACAAATCAAACTGCGTTCTCCGAGCGTATTTGTGCACTTGTAAGTACTTGCATATTCGTTCGATCACACTTTCGCACTGCCCAAAAATTAATACTTGTAATAGATAACAACTATTAAAGCTTCGGTGGACTGAGTGGCATTCACGAGAGCTCAACACATGAAAGCAAGTAAATAACACAGATAATTTTTTCACACAAGCACCAAACGATCAAATTCTTATGTGAAATCGGTCGCTAAGTCCGCAAATCCACAAGAAGTTTTCGATATATCGCCAATTAACCGATTTAGATTAAAGAACAAAAGACAGATAATGGAAATTTCTAATATCTAGTGAACACGGGAACCGATCAAAACAAATTATGTATCAAATTAAAATAATAATTATAAAACAATAATGTAATCAAATTTCTATCTTTTCTTAATTCTTCATTTCCGCACTGAAGCTACACATGGACTTGTGCGCAACGCTTAATCAAGTACGGAAGGAGTTGGAGTGTGAATTTCTGCCAGCCAACACTTGGCGCAAAGTTTGTGGTTTCTAAACTCTCTACTCGACCAGGAACACTTGGATGTGTGTGTCCCGCTTTCGTTGGCACTTTCCCACTACCTTTCGCAAGTGCTCCTCCAGAGTGCGGCTGAATCTTTCGACCGTTCCTTGGGAGTGCGCGTGCAAGGGCGTTATACGAGTTGTCTTAATCCCCAACACCTTATTTTAATCCGCAACTCCGCTCTTTAAATTCTGCAGACTCGAAGTTTCTTTCTTAGTCTGAATGCAATTCAATAGGTACTCCAAATTTAGTCACCCATTTCTGCATAAAGACCCCAGCAATGGTTTTGGCCTCTTGGTTTGGAAGAACGTACACTTCTGGCCACTTACTGAAGTAGTCCTCATCATCGGATTGCAAATGCATTGATCTCATGTCAACTATCCACTCGAATCCCTCTACATAGTGGACTAACCACCTTACAGATTGGGATTACTTTAAACACATTTTGGAAGGCCCAGATGACCACCTGCCGATAATCAACACAAAGGATCAACTTGATGACGAAGTACTTCGATTGACAAATAACAACGCGCAGCTTGGCAGAGTACACCAACTATAAGGAAAACCATCTCAGGTCACAAGTATACCAAAGAAATAAAGGAAATGGTATTGAAGAAACGGAAAATACGAAGAAGATGGCATCAAACAAGATCACCTCTTGACAAAGCTCATCTAAATAAAATAACTAAAAAACTTAGCGACGAAATTAAAACAGTTCATTCACAAAATACCTACAAGAATTAACAAATGAACGGAAGACTAGTTATTCACTGTGGAAATGTACCAAAAAATTAAATCAACCGTTATCTCAGAACGCACCCATCAAGATACATGGCAATAAGTGGGCCAAAACAAATAAACAAAAAGCAGATACATTCGCAATCTACCTCGAGCAGACGCTCACACCATATGGATCGGTAATGGCTGATGATATGGATCACGACGGCGATAGCAATGCTATAAATGATATCCCTACGGCTTCACAAGACGAAATAATAAAAGAAATTTCATATCTAAAGATAAAAAAATCGCCAGGCTACGACCTTATTACTGCTGAAATATTGAAACTGCTCCCGAACAATATTATTGCTGTATTGACGAATATCGTCAACACCACATTTAAGCTAAAATATTTTTCAATATATTGGAAAACAGCGGAAGTCGTTAAGTTCAATAAGACAGGTAAAGATACTCACGAAGTAACATCATACAGGCCTATCTCGCTTCTTCCAATACTATCGAATATGGTGGTAAAATTGTTAATCAAAAGGAATAATAGAAAACAAGAAAATTATACCGACGCCCCAATTTGGATTCCGCACGAAGCATTCGACTATCGATTAAGTACATAGGATAGTGCGAATAATAGAAAATGCTTTTGAAGAAAGAACAACCTGCTCTGCGGTATTCCTTGATATATCCAAGGTGTTCGACAAAGTATGCCACTATGGGCTACAGAAGAAAATAAATGCGTTGCTACCCAAGCAGTACTTCACCATCCTACATTCGTATTTATCCGACCGTTACTTCAGAGTAAAACAAGAAGATCCATATTCATGTCTCACACCAATCAAAGCAGGGGTTCCCCAGGGAAGCGTACTTGGCCCTTTATTGTATTTGCTCTTTACATGCGATCTGCCATGCAATTCAAACGGCGTAACAGCTACTTTTGCCGACGATACAGCTATTATTTCGATAGGAAACACGGAAAACACATCGACATCACAATTACAACTAGCCATAAATGAAATACTATATATGACTGGACCAATAAATGGCATATTAAATTAAATGAAAGCAAGTCTGTGCATATGTATAAATTTCACCCAAAACAAAATCAAATATGTCCCAATATATTTAAATGGTAGACAGGTTCCATATCAAATACTGCAAAGTATCTGGGCATGACTCTAAACGCCAAGCTAAGATCGAACGCCCATGTAAAGAAAAAGAAAGAAGAAATGGAATTAAAATACAGAAATATGCATTGTCTTATGGGAAAGGAATCAGCACTATCCACCAATAATAAAATGATTGTATACAAACAAATTCTGAAGCCTGTATGGTCCTACGGCGCACAGTTATGGGGATGCTCCAGCCAAAGTAACATTCAATCTATACAAAGGCTCCAAAACAAAATTATTAAATATGCAGTCGGTGCTCCGTCATATATCCGTAGCTCCGATCTTGAACGCGACCTAAATATTGACTCGGTGGCAGACACAATAAAAAAGATAGCAAAAGCCCACGATGAAATATTAAAAAACCACGTTAATACGGAGACCTCTATTCTTGTTAATCCAGCTAATTAGAGACGGAGACTGAAACGCAAAAAGCCCAAAGACTTAATGTATTAACCACACCTTAGCATTAATTGTTGTATATACCTCATTTTCTAAATTCTACACAAATTGCTCGTTAGTAATCAAATTTTTCTTTGTAACTAGTCGCAATGTAAAATAAAATAAGTAAAAAAAATAAATAAAAAATGTCAACTTTCCACTCTAATATCTCTACATAGGGGAAATCCGTACACTCTATACCAGGTCGCCGAGATAGTGAATCAGCATTTCCATGTTGTTCCTCTTTCAAATGCTCGAGATGGTTCCTCTCCAGCGTCTTTTGTTTCCTTCCACCCGAGCTCGCTTTCGATTGGCTACAGGGCTTAATAACATTCCGTGCAATATCTAGTCTTACCGCTGATGTTACACTTTATATCCGAAGTGGAACATTTGTTGCCTGTAGTCACTCCCGTAACGTCTCTCTATTACTGAAAATAGACTGTCATAGTTCTAGAACTCCCTGCAGTACTTCGGCGATTGAGCCTTTAAGCGAAACAGCCAATGTCTGCAGTATTTGAGCTGTAGCTAAAGATTAGGAATGGTATGGTGCCGCGGACCGATGGAGCGTTGACTTTGGGTCCACTGGTTAACATATTACAGTGACAGAGGCGAATTTTCACTGCATCTACTTCAGCTTCAATAGTTTTCAGTTGCAAAGTTATATATTATATATGTATATATTATATATGTCTCCTCTGCTTCTAACTTGGATATACTTATATGTATAATATAATGCATTTCCAACTGTGCATTTATCTTCAACGACTGTTTCGCTGAGATTTATTAATGTATTTGCGACGACATTTGTGATATTGCAGCCATAATCACATTCATGTATTTTCCTGGTGATGGTTCTGGATCCTCTGTCTTCTATTCCACTTTAGTCGATGATTCCTCTGCTTCCAGCTGGACGTCAGTAGTGCTCGTCTATAGTGACGTTCTCTAGTTCTGTAGCCTCGCGCAGCCGTGCTAACAACTCTGCTTTGTTTCTTTAGTTGATAAGCCACGCTGGTCGAACTCCTTCTTGAACTACAGTATCTTAAGTTGATTTAACTTTAGGATCCTATAATTCGTTTGAGTTTGATCACCGGATTGGTAAATAAAAGTCACAAACGAATGACAACACAACCTGATTGCTTTTCTTCATTTCAATGCCTAATCCCTATCCTTTACGTTTACACGTTTAGACGGCCAACTTAAAAGTGATTACTTTGAGCGCATGCACTTCTGCTTATATAAATATGTTTAATAACTATCGTCTGTAGTCGTATAAGTCTAGTAACATTACTTTTCCTCTGCCATTTTCAAGGAGTTTGTAAGGGATTAGAAAGAGGAGGATGACTTTAAGTTTTCTAGGTGGCTGGATTTTAGATACCAACACCTCAAAAACAGCGGGTACATAACTGTATTTAATATGTGCTTGCACCTATGCTTCTATGCAAGGCGAATCGAGTACTATAGGTGGCGCCTTTCCATAACAGTAACTTTGCTTTTCGCGATTTTGACAAAACTTTCGTCAGTTCCCTTTCCAATACAAAAAAAGAACAAACCACACAAAAGGAGCAAAACTTACATGTTTGTAAAAATGCAATAAATGGCTTGGTAATATTGTGAATTGTGAGATTTACACTTAGCAAACTAACGAAGTGCCGCAAAACATAAACTCACGATTTTCGGAAGACGCCACCCTCGACAATTCAGTTCGCCTTGTGCGCACAGAAGCTCGTTTGAATACTTGGCAGCACTATCAATCCCCGTGTAGATGAAAAGCTGATAGACGAAATGGCGGGCTGCCAAAATTAAGGCGCCAAAAATAACTGACGGATATGTTCGTTTTGACATTTATGGAAAAGTGTCGGGATGACATATTTATAATTTTTTTTTTAATAAATTATACAGGTATTATAATATACATATATGTGAATTGTATTTGAGTTGTGATCTCTTTAATTTCAGATATTTTACAAACGTATGTTTGGCAACTATTTTTAAGTTATACAAACTTACATGTTATCTTCGTTAATATTTATTTTTATTTTGCTCGAACTGATTGCGTGCTTTTTTTTGTTTTTGTGTTGTTTTCCCACGTCTTATGTTATATGGAAGAACTGCTATATTTTGTATTATATTGCACTGGAAATATTTCTATGAAAATTAAATGCGAATGCATTTACCAATATCATCACTTTCCAATTTTAAACTCGAATAACAATTCATGGGAATTGAAAACGGTATTGTGCGGCCGGATGCTTGCAAATGAAAGTAAAAATATGAACAAAAATAGAGTATTTCCGTTCAGTGTTGATGATGGTGATGAGGGTTATTGTGCCTCCTTACTACACACATGCATTTGAAATTTTAACTTTTGGTTTCATGATCATAACGCGTAAAATAGTTCTAGGCGAAAATACTGTAGATG
Source organism: Anastrepha ludens (assembly GCF_028408465.1). NCBI lineage: Eukaryota > Metazoa > Arthropoda > Insecta > Diptera > Tephritidae > Anastrepha > Anastrepha ludens. The sequence goes on along the minus strand of NC_071499.1, from coordinate 866,856 downwards.
GCGTAGCCTGAGTTTAATTGATAAGAGTTATTTGTTTCAAACGCGTTTCTCCTGCGACGCTTTTTTCCTTAAAAACCAATGTTTATATTTTCAACAATATTTCTCAATTCTAAACTAATCCAAAAATACTCCAGATGTCCAGTAAACGTCTCCGCATACAAACTTCGTTCTTAATTGATGTATCTGGCAACACCAACTTTTCGCTAAATTAGTGCCCATTTACACGAGGAGACATCTGGAAGGGAAACATTTTGTTCGAGGGTGAAGGACGGCCGCGGAAGAGAGAAGGGAATTTGTCTCCTGTATTGGCGACACGCTTTGCTCTTCTTATTCGTATTTCCAATCTTAAATCAATTTTTGACAGTTGCTTTATTTGTTTTCTTCTTTTGTGGGAGAAGGTTCTGAGTTATGTGTTGGTTTTCAAGCAAACGGAAGATAACAAAGATGACAAACATCCGAACACTGCTTGGGAAATGCACGATTATTTTTGCTAGTAAAGTAGGTATAATTTAAAATATATTATGGGGCATTTTTATGTTGAATTCTAATTTTCCCCGCATTTCTAGATACTCAAGTTAATTTTAAGTTAATTATTTATGTATGAAGTATTTTTAATTTAATTTTTTTTATTCAAGTACAAAAATTTATAAATATATTTAAATAAAAAAACAGCTAATTATTTATTATTTAACCAGTTTGCATTTTTCATTCATATATTTAAGAAATTGTTGACGAACATTTTCCGCTTTACATGTAAGCGCGTGCGAGAATACATCCGAACCAGACGATGCTAAAGCATTAAATGTCAAAATGTTGCCGAAAACAATTTTGCCCGTGTGGCCGCGAATGAGACATGAAAAGAGAATTTCCAGTGTCTCCCTTCCAGATGTCTCCGTGTGTAAATAGGGTGTTACACAACTTTACTTAAAAACTAAAAGCAGCCGGAGGGTGGGGTTTTCAATTTTAAGATTGGGATACAATAAGGGATACATAAAGGGCAATATTATTTTTTTCCAAGCGTGCTACATTAAACTAAATATTTCCCATTAATTTTGTATTTCAGTTTTGAATAATTTCATTTAAATATTAGTCTTTTTTTTTGTTTTTACTTATTTATGTATTTTAAACTGATTGTCCTTATTTTTATTGAATTACACTGGAAACTGAATACTCCCAATAATTGTTAAAAAATGCCCACATCAATGTGTTTTCTGATGTGGCATTACTGACAAATGTTATAAAAAAATGCACATTTTGAGAGCGCCATAGTCTATGACTCCAATTGCATCCAACTTTGCAAATTTGTTTTGTTCTTCATCGAAGCCGTGCACATGAGTACCACCGATTTGAAATATTTGAATGGAAAAGGCGCAACATGTGTCAAAGGACCCGATGCAGATAACAATATTCAAAAGCAAGACAAAGCTGTTGAGGAGAATCGAGATGAGCAGCAATACCTGGACCTTATAGAAAAAATTTTGGCAACTGGTAACCGTACTTATATTTTTTAATAAGGCGTTGATAATTAGTTCCAATAATTACTTTAGGCGTGGATCGTTCAGACCGCACTGGGGTTGGTACCCGTTCAATTTTTGGTGCACAGATGCGTTTTGACCTCCGGAATAACTTTCCATTGTTAACTACCAAGCGCGTATTCTGGCGAGCCGTTGCGGAGGAACTGCTCTGGTTTGTAAATGGCCAGACAGATGCTAAAATACTTCAAGAAAAAAACATACATATATGGGATGGGAACAGTACTCGGGAGTTCTTAGACAAAAGTGGATTTCATGATCGCGAAGAAGGCGATCTGGGTCCCGTTTATGGCTTCCAGTGGCGCCATTTTGGAGCCAAATACCGCACTTGCAAAGATAATTACAAAGGTGAGGGCGTAGACCAACTTCAGAATGTAATTGATACAATTCGGAATAAACCGAACGACCGTCGCATTATAATGTCTGCTTGGAATCCTCTTGACCTCCCGCAAATGGCACTGCCTCCTTGTCATTGCCTAGCGCAATTTTTCGTAGCCAACGGGGAGTTGTCGTGCCAATTGTACCAGCGCAGCGCCGACATGGGGCTAGGTGTGCCATTCAATATAGCCTCCTATGCTTTGCTTACTTACATGATTGCACACGTCACTGGACTTCGCCCGGGAGATTTCGTTCACACTCTTGGGGATGCTCATGTCTATAAAAATCACATTGAGCCTTTAAAAGTACAGTTAGAGCGTAAACCTCGCCCATTCCCTAAACTAGTTATTAAACGTGAAGTGAAAACCATCGAAGAGTTTACGTTCGATGACTTTGAGATACTGGACTACAAACCTTATCCAAAAATCTCTATGGAAATGGCAGTTTAATATAAGACCAAAAACTTACTAACGCACCAAATTGCCGTATTACATCACTTCAACGCTAATTACATTTTATGCTTTATATTTTCAGAAAATATTTTGCTAAATCTTGTTAATTTTTTTCATGATTCAATAAGTAAAATATAAACACAGCGACGAAAATAAACTTTGGCAAGTAATGTCTGGTGCCCATACCGAATATATTTGATAAATTTTGGCACCCGGGCTGTAAAGTAGGTAATTACCAAAACTGCATTATCTTCAGGATAACTTATAAATTTTGTTTATACACTTTTTTTGTTATGTGGATAATTCTTTAAATAAAACTCCCACAGGGACACGCAATCAAAAGTAAATTGTGAAATAAAGGTATTTCCAGTGCCAGCATATCAGGCGTAGATCCAAGTAGGCGAATATTCCCGCGGCAGGCGGCTCTACTTTACCGGAACGACCCGGATTTGTATCCGGCCAAGGAGTGGAGCCCAAGTAGTATTCCCCTCTCATGTATGGTATCTCGTTTAAAGAACCACGCAACGGTAGTCAGCTCACGACTAAGGTGCGCATGTATTGGTTAGAGTACTAAAGATTTATTACTCGATATTTTGTTTTCCATAAGCTATTATCGAGAAGTATTGCGAAAATCTCGTCGCTAGTTCACTGCTGAACATGCGATTTTTAATTTCATAAACATTTTTTGGCTCTGGAACAAATCTGCCCCTGCGAATCTTCTAAGATGAGCGCAATAAACATAAACGACACTACTGAAGGTGAATTCATTAAATAAAGAATACAGAATGATTTAAATGCAGTATATCAGTCTTGGTCTATTGGGATTGTGCTTCGCCACTCGTTCGGATTAACAAAAATGTCGGAAATAGTACCACGCAATGTGAATATTCCCCGGTTCAATGGAACCGGTCGTGGTTTTTTATCTACCTCAGCAAGCCATTTTTTCCAGGCCTCGGCGGCCATTTGCCGCCGCTGTTCTTCCATAAGACGACGACGTTCATCTTCTTGCCTCTTCAGAGCACGACGGCACTCCTCCTCCAGCTGCTTAGCCTGCTCCCAAGCTTCTAGCTTAGCCTGCACCTCTTCTTCCCTAATTTGGGTCTTGGGTGGTTTTTCTTCCTGATCGATTTGGAGTTTAATTTTCTCGCGCGAGACAGTTTGACGTGATTTCGTTTTCAACCATTGTTGAAACTTTTCTTCTGCAAGACGCTTTCTGGTTTCTTGTTCCTTACGCTTCTGTTCTTCAGACTTCCGCCGACGCGCAGCTTCATCAGATAAAAGTTTTCTGTTCAAATAATGCTCATTTATACCAATTTCCATTCAATGCTATACAACCAATACCTTTTGGCAGATAACCAAGTCTCATAAGCCAAGTCAGGTTTCAAAACAATTTTAGACGCCTCGCAGTGTTTACGATACGAAAAGGTGTAATCACGTGTAGTAGGGTAGTTATCTTCCGATTGTAAATCTAAAGGTGGAACAATGTCGCTTTGATTCTCCGATGGTGGTTGCGTTTTATTCTCCTCATTCATACTACTTGTCTCGCTTTGATCAGGTGTTTTCTCAATGAAAGCAGCAGGATTGATATACCTAAAGGGGTCAATAAAAAATGTTCTACGTACATCTTGATAGAACGGCATATTCCTTTTAAAGAAGTCATTACCTTACGCTTCCGTTTGTTTCACAACTTCGTGAGCTCAGGTTAATACGAGAGGTATTAGTACTTGTAGTGCTGGCGCTTAATGAAATTGCTAAGCTACGCGCCGAATGGCGGCGTTCAATTTCATTGCCATTATCGTCTACGCGAGTGGTGTAGAAGGCCATGATAATAACTTTCTGCAGTTACTATTTATTCCTGTACTGAAAACGTTGATTGGTGTCACCCAAAAGCCGTTTTCGAAAAAAATTTGATTTTAAAATATGTTTTTCCGCTTTTTTGGTTATTATTTGGAGCAAAATTTGGACAGTAAAAAATTCACAAAAAATTAATTATCTTGGAATTAAAATATTTTTAAGCTATTTGAAATATAATTTTGAGTGTGATTGAACAGGTTACCAATATGATCATTTTTTTCCGTGAAAGAGTTCATGCAACCACAGTAGGTTCGTTTTCGCAAATGCAACTAGATGCCTGATACACGTGATGCACTTATTTTCCTCATACATTAATTCATTCACATCTGTTGTATGCATATTTTAAAAGGGTGCACCTCCTTAATGCACAATATATAATTTTAAAACTATCGCGAAAATTGGTGCACTTGCATGGCAGGTTTGATATTGGTTTTAATGCCAGCGGGAGCCTTGTTTATTTGACCAACACCACCAGGACTGACAGAAGTCATAGGTGCGGAAGCGCGTAATGGTGGTACCATCATATTGCCGGGTCCTCCCGGTGTCACATTCATAGGAACATTCACCTTCAGTCCCTTACCCATGCCAACGGCAGCTACTAGCGCGTGGGTGTCAGCCATGCTGCTAGTCTGCTGAATACCTGTAAAATTCATTCATATATTTTAAAACACTTCATTAAACAAAAGAATGTCGCAAAATCGAAAACTAACCTGCTCTCGTTGATGACTCGATCTCCCATTCCTCGCGTGCTTTACTAACCATGTCCAAAACATGTGAGACGACTTTGTTGTATTGTGTTACTTGTTTCATTGCCGCTTCTACTGTCAAATTGGCAGCCTTCTGTTCGCTCTGAATCATTTTTTGTTCAGTGAGAGGGTCCGGTTTGGTTCGCAAATAATCTGGGACAATATCGTGTGAAAAAACTGGAACACGTCCTTGTGTAAGATTTACCAAAGATTCATCACGCTCTGGTGATAACATAAGTGGTAACACCGTTCGATTGCGTAGCGGCGGGCAAACTTCTTTGGCGAGGATTTTGGACAATCCAGTCAGCTGGCACATGGAATTATATATGCAGAGAGCGTATGTATACATTTAATATCAAATTGCTTACATGACTTGAAATTATAGCAAAATTGTCCAGAAATGTAGGCCAGTTAATGATTTCATATTCCATCTCGAGTTTTTGGATCATTCCACCGATTGATATCTTTAAGTCATTTAACCGGTTAAGAATAGCATCTAATGTCATTTCCATTTGCTTCTCTTCACGCTGCATCTTAGATATAGTGTACTAGGATTATTGTTTTTCTGTAAATATGGGATTTATTTGTTTGTTTATAGTTTTCACTTCACAAGCTCTTGCAAAAGTATAGCAACTATGTAGGTATGTTGGTGCTCCTAATACAACTTTGGTATCGATACTTTTTAGTTATAATCGGTACTCGATACCTATGTGGGGATACTATTGATAGCCATTTAGGTAAGAGTTATCGTACACAGATACGGTACAAAACTAATAGTGCACACACTGACCGCCGTATCGTAGTCCGTTATCGCAGCCCCTAGAGAGAAATTGAGCAAAACGTATCCCGCAGTGCACAACTGCGTTCTTTTACTTACATATTTACACAATACATCGGCTTGTGTGTATATGTGTTTGGCTTTATCTACACAATGTTGCCATTGATAAAATTTGCACACTTTTTCCCACATCCGGGTTATCATTTACAATTTGTCATTGTTTAATAAACCAAAGCCAAAAACCACCATATGCAAATAGTTCATTTTTCTATAATTAACATTATTCAACATTGTTTTTAAGTTTATTGTGCAAATGATTTCGAAATATACTGTTTGGCAACACTGTGTGGGGAGAGAGCAATTAGCTGACACGGTTCTACGGGAATTTTCAAAAATCCTGCGATAAAATCGACGATACTACGATACGGAAGGGAAGTAATTTCTCATTTGCATAGGGATCTCATTAGTTTGATCGTAACAGCTGGCAAAAGACTGCGCTTACGTCGGTGACTGCTTGCAGCATAAGAATAATTGCAGTTTAGGGCTAATACTGCCCACACTCACCGCCGTAAGCGTACGTTCCGTGGCAGCTGACACGATCAAACTTATGAGAACGCCATGTAATAAAAGCACGCTCATATATGCATTAATTACCAATAAATCCACAAAATTAATCTACCCGTTCTCATATGGCAGATTACCTGCAAAATTGGCAATCAGCTTTCAATACTGTTGTGAAAGGTTTTCTTCACAGAACTTATTTTGGTGGAATATTTCGATATTTTTGGTTTGTTTAAGTATTATTAACTATATGAAGAAAAGAGTAGGAGAAGGTATAGCTAATTTAATTGCGCGATCGGCTGCTAGTAATAAACACTTGGAGGAAATCCGTAAACGACGTTTACTGAGGTTTCATGAATACATAGTTAATAATACCTAACAAACATTTAATTAAAATTATGTCTACAGCCTGAAGATTGAAAAGTCTTCTATACATCTTATACAAAATCGACTGTCATTTATGCATACTCAAACCTTGATAACAAAGTGTAAGTGAATGCCTTGAAGGTACCGCGCGAGGTGAGTCAAGCGCATTTATCGAACCCAACTATTCTCGAGAAGCTCGTGCATATTATCGCATGGCACCTAGGCATCTGCACGGGCTCGATCAGTCGCTTCAAGGAATGCCATTGAATCTAATGGCAAGCCAGGAGTAACACTACCAGAAGTGAAAGACAATAATCCACTTTTCCGTGTGCTGTCAGTTACTCTATACGGGTCCAAAGAGAGTGTTAATGCAAATGCACTTCTGGAACAAAGAGTCATCAATCACTATTCTGTACTACTCTGTGATGAAAGAGCTGAGCGTCAGCAGCTTATGTCAAGACTGGGGCATTCAATGGTTTGGCAGAAAAACCGCTAGATAACCTGCTACCAAAGTCGATGTCGAGGTCAGTGAAGAGGGAATGAATAAGCACTATACGCTTCGCAATGTGATGAAACATACGCTTTCCGATTATGGCATTCCTGACTTGGCATTCTACAGAGGAAAACTACCAATACAGTCAGTAAAACATGTCGCACCTTCTATACCAGTAGATGTCGCAATGAGCTTCACATGTCCAGAATCCGATGCCATTCACCCCGAGCTATGTTGGGTTGTATCCGGCCCGATGGAGAGACAGAGAAAACAATAAGGTTGTCTGTATAACAATATATTCCAAATCCGTGTGTGGAAGATACATATGGTGCGGAATATTTTTCTACCGAAAACATTTGCCACTTGCTGAAGGCCCGATGGAGAGACAGAGCAAACAATAAGGTTGTCTGTATAACAATATATTCCAAATCCGTGTGTGGAAGATACATATGGTGCGGAATATTTTTCTACCGAAAACATTTGCCACTTGCTGAAGGCCCAGACAAAGGGCGAGGGCGACAAAACCTGGAAAGTTGGCTATCGCTTTCAGACAGGGCTGCTTGACTAAAAGTCAATGTATCAGATCTATAATGTTAACGGATACGTAAGATGCAGCCACATGAAAGCAGCCAGACGAGTCCGAGGGTACGGTATCTTTCACATTTTGCCGTAAGTAACGCAAACAAGCCGGAGAAGATATCCCTAGTTTTCGACGCCGCCGCAACAGTCAATGGAGTGTCACTAAACTCCTGTCTTCTAAATGGTACACAGCAGAGTCGGCCTCTAGTCGGCTATTTCTTTTTCAAGAGGGTCCAGTACCGGCCCGACAACTGATGCGTTTACCGATTTCTTTGGGGAGACGGAGATTCTGACATATATGATATGGCAGCAATTAATTTTGGAGTGACCTGTTCGCCCAGTCACCCCTTTACGTTAAAAAAAAAGAGGTTGTCTGTAAAGTCGGTTTACTGACGATAGTTTAACGTGATAACGTCATAAGAAAATACTGATTGAATGGTTGCATTTTTCAAAAGAAAATTTTAATTTTATTTGTTTGATAGATATTTTGTATGGATATAGAGAATGAGTTAACATTAACATAACATAATATATTGTACTTTAACATAACATAACACAACACAACACAACATAACACAACATAACATAGCATAACATAACATAACATAACAACATAACATAACATAACGTAACGTAACATAACATAACATAACATAACATAACATAACAAATTACCCCGTATTAAAGCACTTATCAACAGCTTTCATTTGATACCCATATTGTACATACACAACCAAAGGTTACCTGGGTCCACGTTTTGACCTATATCTCGAGACCCCAGTCACGGAGCGGCATGAAAAATACTCTGTACTAAAGCATTCACCAACAGCTTTCATTTGATACCCATATTGTACATACACGTCCGAAGGTTACCCGGGTCCACGTTTTGACCTATATCTTGAGACCCTATCTACCAATAGGTATTCAAACTATACGGAAATCATCTTCAATACCTACTTAACAATGTGTGTAAGTTTGGTTTAATTCGGTTCAAAGACACGGCGGGTCCACGTTTTGGCATATATTTCGAGACCCTAGTCATCAATAGGTATGAAAATTACCCCGTATTAAAGCACTTATCAACAGCTTTCATTTGATATGTATATTGTACAAACACATTCTAGGGTCCACGTTTTGGTCTCTATCTCGAGACCCTAGTCACGGAGCGGCATGAAAAATACTCTGGACTAAAGCATTCACCAACAGCTTCCATTTGATACCCATATTGTACATACACATCCGAAGGTTACCCGGGTCCACGTTTTGACCTATATCTCGAGCACTATTTCCAAAATAAAATATAATCCATGTTACTCGTGGAGGATGTAGCTTTCGAATGGTGAAAGAATTTTTAAAATCGGTCCAGTAGTTTTTGAGCCTCTTCATTACAAACAAACAAAGTTTTCCTCTTTATAATATTAGTATAGACAACATATCTTATAAGGTATATGGTAAATATTACCATACATTTTTTCCTTCATATATAATAATAATCAATAAGAAGGCATATGCAAATACAAATACGTGAATTTATATATGTACATATGCGCATATACATACATATATACGCTCACTTAAGTAGGAGAGAGCAAGATGTCGAACGTTGCCGTTCGTTTGCTTTGTTTGCTTTGTCGTTCGTTCCGTGCTTTCGCTTGCAGTTCATTCAATGCAATGAGCAAGGTAACGACAAATGAGCAAGGTAACGGCAATGAGCAAGGTAACTACATATGAGCAAGGTAACACTAATGAGCAAGGTAACACTAAAGAGCAAGGTAACACTAATGAGCAAGGTAACGACACATTTTTTCGTGCGTGCAGCCTGTTAAATCGAATTATAAGACGTTATCACGTCAAAAACCCCACCGTGTTAAAAACACTGAACATCATTTCGTCGAATAGCTTGTCGATACCATCGAGGATATTGAGCGAAATTCGCCCGAAGTCGTCAAGGATCTAGGCGAAAGTGGCAGCGGAAATCAGTATAATGTCAAAAGTTCTCAGCAATCATTCCTTCCATGTCGACCACTTCGTACTTTGTGAGTGATTCATCAACAGGCCTTAGGAAGGTAAATATCAAAAACCGTGGCTATAAGCCATTCTTAGTGCCATTTAGATGGACATCTACCAGCAAAAACGTTACTGACGAGGGGACTTGCTTAAGTGAAACGAACAACGTCAGGCTTTTCCCCCATGGCTTTTTATTTTTTTTTTGTGCTTTCACAATTTAACACGCAACATTTCGTTTTTATTAGTTTGTGTGTTGTTAGTTTTTCCTGCCAAAAATTGAATCAGCTGTTCGTAAAAACAAATTGTTACTGGTTTTGCGTTCATGTACTTTTTTTGATATTTTTCTCTTTGAGAGAGAAATTCCGAAAGTTAAGTTACTACCAAGTGACTGGCTAATTTTTACTTTAACAGACCTAATATTACCAACCCACTCACTGGCGTCAGACTTGTCAAAATCGCTAAAAATAAAGTAACTGTTTTAGGAAGACGCCACCTTCGCCTTGTAGTGTTATATCTACTACAGTTTGCTCCGGCTTGAGTTGTTAGTTGTCAGCATTGAATTTTAAATTTATTGAGAAAAGTTGAAACTGCGGTAAGTTTACTTTATAAATAATTTCTTTGTACTAATTGTTGGCATCATTTGGCAGAGAGCTCTTCCTCTTATTTGTGGTGTGCGTTTTGATATTGTTCCAAAATGAAGGGACCTACAGTATATGCCGCCTCCAAACGGCAGATGGTTTTTTGAGGAGCTTTTTTACTAACGGTCTAACTTTAAGAAATAAAGTATCAAAATCTACGTGTGGGATCTGCGTACAATTTATATAAAAATCTGGACCTTCACTCTCTATTTCGACTCTAGCTAGAGTGAATATCTCTTAGAGTAAACCATGTAAATTTACTTGAGGGATACGATCTATATTTCAGTAGAACTCTACCGAGATTTCTCTACCGTGTACACTTAGGTTAATCATTGCCATGGCTTTATTATGATAATATAATATTATTATTATTAAATTACAACCAGACGAGATCCGTCTTTGGCCTCCTTCATTTGTTTCCTGTGATCTGCATAGCTAAGGTCACTTTTTATGGCATCATGTGCAAGAGTGATTGGAATAACGCTCCATACGTCGAGGACTCGATTGGTATAGCATAAAAAATTAAAAATATTCCAATGAAAGCTATATTTTATTTTATGTATTGTATTTTGGTAATATTAAAATACAAATAACATTAATAGCTTAATAGTATGTATGTATGTATAAAAAGTCACATATTATAAAGTTTTAGCTATTCAAAATTCTTAAACTTATAGTAATATACAATAATATACAAAGATCGTTAATTCAGTATTTTAAATATTTTATACTCACTATTCTATATTTGAATAACAAAACAATAAACAAAAAGAGGCTCTACAGCCGGAACCAGAAACTCAACAAAAATAAATATCTTTTATATTCTGACTTCATTTGGCATTCCTTTAATTTGTTCTACTGCTGCAGATACATAACTTCAGGTATCTTTTTTTCAGCCGTTTTTATTTTATTATCAAACTCATCTGCCACGTGTTTGTAGTATGGGCCCAACTCATCTCTGACTTTCTCATACCACTGGTACAGCTTTGGATGATGATTAAAGGGATTGAATCCTATGAATTCTACAAATTGTAAAAAAGTAATTAATAAAACTTTAAATTCAAAGATGGAGAATAAAAGTCATAATTTCAACTATTAAAATTGCATAATAATTATGAATTTACCGTTAAATAAAATAATATCAAAAATTGGGGTTTTGTTAAAATCAGAACCAGATCTACTTAATCCTGCCATAAATTCTGTTACAAGTTAAGTCCGTTATAGGTATGAAATTTACTTTTTTACTGATTTAGTTTTATTTAATCATATAAATATTAAAAAACAAAAATTTTAACTTTCATTCGAAATTGTCAACATTTGCTTTTACACAATCCTTCAAACGATTAGGCCATTCAGGCCGCTGCTCGAACCAAAGATGAAGATCGATGAAGATTGCTTATTAAAAACTTGTTAAACATGGAAAATTTTCTCATCTGTGAAGAGAATATATGCATGGCCGTTGACCGCGTGCCATTGAAGAAGCTGCTTGCTCTTGTCAAGTCTAATTTTCTTCAAGCGCGTTGTCAAAAGATGACCAGTTGAGCGACTAAAAACTTACAGGTGGAGGTCATCTCTAATTAGTCTTGACCTGGATCTGGTCGTTACATTCATTTCCCTGGACATGATTTTCTGCTTTCTAAGGGTATTTCTGCGAATTCTCTCTGAACGGATTTTATGGCTACTCTAGTTGGAACCACGCGAGGACGACCACTTCTTTTTCTGAGGAAAACTCACTTAAAACAAACGTTCTCAAAATATTAAGTTTTTTCAGCAATTCGTAAATCTCACTTGCACTTATACCATACTTTTGTAATGCAATCAATGTAATGGGATTTTCCTTAGCTCCCCACCCCATTGTGAACAAGCGAAAATTGCCACGAAACTGAGTATAATTTATGAGGAGACAATCCATACGAACAAAGCCAAAACAATAGAATTTTTTTCTGCATATTGTTCTCGCCGCATGCATTGTAAAATTTGCCACAGAATTTATGGCGAGAGTAAGTACATATGTATATAAATAATTAGACTTCAACCTGTGTTAATTTTGTGTTGAATTGCTTACTTGGTTGATCAATTTCGCAAATCGCCATCAGGTCAGCGTAAGAAATGTTGTCACCAATAACAAACTTGTTCTTGTGCAAAAACAAATTTTCGAAATCTTTAAGGCATTGATTTAGACGTTCTGTTGCAATATTGATCTAATGATTAAAAGAAAGAAAATGTTTTAAATATCAATAGACTGAAAAAATTCGTTACTTGTACATATAAGCGTATGTGTGTGCGTTTGTATATAAGTATGTATGTACTTACATTCTTTTCATCAGGAGATGTCTTGTCCAGAACAGGCAAGAGCCATTTTTGCTTAAAGTAATTACTGCTCGCCAAACCCATATTTCGCTGTTGCCATTCAAGGAACTCATCAACACGACTACGCCCGAAATTACGGCGTGGATACCAATGTTCGGGCACAATTTTCTCTCGATTTAGATGTCGAAAAATCGCGACGCTCTCGGCCAATAAGAAATTTTCATCTTTGATTACGGGCAACCGCTTGAATTGACTCACTTTATCACGAAACTCGCCGGTTAAATGCTCACCTGAAAGACACATATAATATATACATATATACAAATTTAATCTTATGTATATATTAACATATGTAAGTTTATTACGAAGTAATAAATTTATGCATTCAAAGTTTGTTGGGGACATTTTCTTGCATAAGAAAAAGTAATTCACTTCAGAAAATATTATTAAGTACTAGCTTTAACCGCGGCCCCGCTCGCGTAGGAATAGTTTTGAGGACTTTAGGATATGTATATAAAAGAATTACAAGCAGTAATTTCATAGAAAATAATTTTTTATTAATAACCATAATATTACAATATTATTTGGTTGACACGAATGCTTTTTTCAGGTATTATTTTAATTAATTTATTTTCAGCATGCCAAGTCTGAAATAGTAAATAATTCACCTTCCTGTCTCTGAAATTGAATTTCGAATGTAATTTTAAATGCTTTTACCCGGCATCCGTTCTATGCCTCGTTGAATAAAATCAAAACAACCAAGCAAAATTATTTTATTAATTTTCTATCTCAAACCGTTTTTGAACTTTGCTTTTGGGTCATAGTTGAACAGCTTATGCGGATTATGAAGTCTAGAGTGTGCTATAAATAGTGGGAAATAGGAAAAACTAAGATTTTTTAGATTAAATTTAAGCAAATATTCGATTATTATTGACGAATGAGAGTGGTGGCGCGGCCTGGAGGCTGTGGGAAGGGAGTCCCATCATAAAAGCATGCCTATAACCTTCATTGAGTGAAAATATGAATGTATACAAATTTTTACGTCATTTGATGTTTTCGTTTCGTAGTGATGCGCGGACAACGTACAGACATTAACCTTTATAGTATAGATAAAAGAAACTTTCCACAATTCCATGCTACATTTTTTATGATATAGTAAAGGGTTTTCCAATAAAAGGTGTTATTGGAGGTCTTTTCCCGTAAAAGATCAATGGATTCGTTGCTTGTGTGGCACGTAGCGCCGTCTTGTTGAAAATGAAAGTTGTCCAGATCAATACCATCCAATTCCGGCCATAAAAATCATCATTCATCTCTCGATAGCGCAATCCACCGGAACTGTTGCTCCAGCTTCATTTTCGAAAAAGTAAGGTCCAATGACTCCGCCGGACCATAAACCGCACCAAACAGTCACATGTTGAGGATAGAGAGACTTTTCAACAATAACGCTTGGATTTTCTGAGCCCCAGATCCAACAATTTTGCGTGTTGACGAAGCCAACGAGGTGGAAAAGGGCCTCATCACTCAAGATGATTTTTCGATGGAATTCCGGATCATTTTCATGCATTTCAACGACCCAATCAGCAAAGACACGACGTTGTTGATGATCGGCCGGCTTGAGTTTTTGTGTTAACTGGACTTTATAAGCCTTAAGACCCAAATCTTTATGCAAAATACGGTGTAATGACGTTTGTGGAATGCCTAATTCCAAAGAACGACGAGGAATGGACAACCCTGAGTTTTCTTCAACACTTTCGGCTACAACAGCAATATTTTCGGCTGTTCTTGAGCGACGTGCTCGGGTTTTATTCTTCACATCACTAACTTGTCCCAACACCTCGAATTTTTTCACCAATTTCTGTATTGCAGTCCGACAAGGTGCTTCACGATGACCCAAAAATGTTCGAGTTTTACGAACCGTCTCTGCCGAATTTTCACCATTTTTATGGTGAATTTTAATAATTTGTTGTTGGTGTTTAAGCGTGTATCGCTCCATTTTTATTAATGACGTAGTTTCTACTTGTCAAATATCAAAAAATGACAGTTTCAAAAGTGACATCTGCCAAAATAGCGGGCTACTCAAAATAACACCTGTTATTGGAAAACTCTTTATATAGTACATATGTACATATGTATATCTGGTCAAGTACAGCACCATATCATGTTCCAAATTTTCCATGTAGCCCAAAACTTTATTTATTATTAGAAAAAACCGATTATCGGCACCTGCTGCATTAAAAAATGTGTACTTCGCCGTTTATTGCCGATTTAAGAAGTTGCAAAAATGTAAAAAAGGGCAATATAAGATCTCTTTCGGTTGCGATTCGAAACTAACTAGCGTAAACCTTGTGTGCACATATACACACATTCATATATTTGCTTCTTACCATCATTCCTTATCACTGATATTTGTTTACTAACTGATCGTACAAAAAGACATACAGATTGTTAATGCTATCGAAGAAAAACACATACATACATAGATAAGTACATGTACTTATGTAAATGTATGTATGTACATTGTAGTCAATATGTTCTTAAACTCAATAAATATTCAGAGGCTTGCACAAAGTGTTTTAATACACTCCAACAATGAAGAAATGCACAAAAAAGTTATTATTTTTTCTGTACTTTCATACTTTGTATTTTGTACTCACATATTTGTACATACATACATATACATTTGCATATAAAGCTGCAATTAGGGGTGTCACTGTTAACGATTATAGGTGCCGCATAACCATAACCGTAGCCGTATGTATCTTTTGAATTTCGGGTTTCCCCGTAACCGTAAGCAGCTGTGAAATACTTTACATTTGTTTTGATATTTGCGATAAAAATTTGAATTTTAGAAATGAACGACCAACAATAAATTGTCTTGGTGGAAAATTATCCGTGTTTTTAGATAAAATAGAAATGTTGTCATTAATTCTACTTGAATATCTGCTGTTTATGGTTACGGAATGACTAGTCGACAAATGTTGTAATGTTGCGGCTAAGGTTAATGGTTACGGCTATGTCCTTATGACTACGACACCACTAACTGCAGCTTAAGTTTTGTCTGATTGATGGTCCTTTATCCGTTTCTAGATCGTTCTTCTCTTTTTTTCGATACAACTTGGGAGAGTTGTGTTTACATTTACAAAGGTTTCTCTATTGAAGAAATATATGTCACTTGCAGAGAAAGTAATACCTCTACAAGAAATGAAAGAAAACCAACATACATATACACATTTCTATCTTTAAAAAACTACCCATAATAAATTATTTGCTTTTCGGTCGACCTAAAGACCTTTCAAGGATGTATGAACGTCCTCTTCAGAGACAACAACCGTTATTGGAGTTTCTATAGAGATTATTGTTAAGCCAAGGTAAAGAATGTGAATATTAAACCTAACACTGTTATTCTCCTCCTTCATCGTCACAGTAATTGCAACCGAGCTCCACAAAATTCGCCAGCGAATCTTCTTTCTCGTGCTAATGCAGGCTTTACACTTCCCCTGCAACCATAAGCAGGTACCGGTTAGACCATGTGCATCCAAACCGACGAGATATCTGCAAATGGAACCGTTGGGTCAGCACTGTTTTAAAATTCCCGTAAACCAATATTCGCCAAAATTCATCAAACTTAGACAAAATCTTTTTTTCTCCGCTTCATTATATATACTTGGGAGCTGGGTCCAGAGGTCCTTACCAATCCTGATCGAGCTGGGGAAAGTACTCACACTTCGATATTAGTTTTGCGGTTACACAAAATTCAAAATACAAAATACAACACGACACTGGTAAGGTCTAAACAGTTAACTCAGACGGCTTAGCCTTTCGGAAAAATATGCTCGTTAGAGCATTATATGGTATATTGAGAATACAACGTCGCAATCTTTGGCGTAAATTACAGGGTCGTTCTGCGTGACGACTGAGTAGAAAACACGGGTCGTGTTGAGTTGTAGCGGAAACGGAGCTCCACGCAAAAATACTGTGGATAGCGTAGTCGGAGTTGGACTGATGAGCATTATTTTTTTGGAGCGGACCAAAGGCCGCCCACGCGGAAAAGAATTTACAAACACCCTTCTAGGCAACGTCCCTGTAAAATACTATCTACAAACGAACTTCGTTTTATTTTGAGGTGTCTCGCAACACTAGTCCTTGGCTAAATTACACCACTCTATACCCGCTTTAAATCCTTTTTTTAAAGCGTGCGAAAACACTTTCAACCCACAGTTATTATAAGCCCGAACAGATGGCAAATTCTTAGAAATGTTTGTACAGTAAAGATATAGAGAAGTAAACAATAAAAAATCTTTTTTGTTTGCCATCTGCCTTAAAGTGTCAAATCGAAGGCAAATATAATCTCAGTTGATACCTAAGTTTATCAGTTTACGAGTATTTTCGTAAGCGCCTACGTACGTTTATACGAGTAACGTCATGTAGAAAGGCTTACATACAGGTGTTCATACTTACATACACACATACATACATATGTATGTTCATATCTGCTGTATGCTTACAAATGAACACGCAGATTGCCGCTAAGACAATTAATTTGCTATTCAGAAATGCAAACAAGATTTTTTGGTCCGTTTTTAAAAGAGGGACACATTTTTGTAAGAATTACGTGTTACTGCAGCATGTTTTTAATTGAGCAAAAAGCGAAGTTCAACGACGATTTGATAACAAAATCACAATAGCAAAAGTAAAACTAACGAAAACAACGAAGGTTTGATAATGCAATCATTTTGTATGTGTATGTATATGTAAAGGGTTTTTCAATTGGCGCGGGTCGATTTTGGCGTCCTGTGGCAGACATTTTGTTTTGGTAACATCTGTCAAATCTTTTGTTTATTATTCAGTTGTTTATGCCAAATCATCATGGTAAGTTACACGAACAGCACGTTCAAATGATAAAACTTTATTATCAAAATTAGTGTTCATTAACGCAAACGTTGTGCGCATTGCGCCCATTTTTCGGTAGACGTGGTGGCCCTTCAAAGTCGACTCTTCAACGTTTGGTGGCCAAATTTGAGACGACCGGGTCAGTAAACAATCAGCCAACACCCGTACGTTCAAGGAACGAAAGATCAGCCGAGAACATTGCCGCGGTCTGTGAAAGTGTACAGCAGAACCCGAGGCAGTCGATTCCTCGCCGTGCACAAGAACTTGGCCTTTCGCAGACTTCAACTTGGCGAATTTTGCGTCGGGTCTTGGGCCTACACCCGTACAAGATCCAACTGACCCAGGAGCTCAAAGTTGATGACCATAGACAACGCCGTTTGTTCGCTGACTGGGCTTCGAATCGTTTGGAAGAGAACCCCAGTTTTGGGCGAAAAATCATCTTTAGTGACGAGGCGCATTTTTGGATGAATGGCTGTGTTAACAAACAAAATTGCCGTATATGGGACGACACCAATCCACATGAGGTCCACCAGGTGATAATGCATCCTCAAAAAGTTACCGTTTGGTATGGATTTTAGGCCGGCGGCGTCATTGATCCGTACTTTTTTGAAAACGACGTTGGTGAGGCGGTCACCGTCAACAGCAAGCGCTACACAACGATGATAACCAATTCCTTATGACCCATATTGAACCATATGGACCTAGACGACATGTGGTTCCAGCACGACGGCGCTACGTGCCACACAGCAAACGCCATTTTATTCCATTTCAACATCTACCCGCCCTTATTGAAAAACCCTTTATATGTGCACATGTACATACATATATATATGCATAAAATACATTTATTGGTATATATGTGCTCATATTTACATATGTTTGTATACACTAGATTTAAACGCTTTTGGGCCGGGTATTCTCGCCTCTCAAACGTCGCGGTTCAGATCACGTAGGCAGCCATTGGCGCTGTATTAACATATTAACATACATAGCTACATACATATATATGTATATTTACTATTATCATTATTATTGTTATTATAGCATAAACAAAATCACAGACTATTAAAGCACCTCTCGTTCCGTATAAAAATAATTAAAACTTGGTAAAAAGGTTCAAAATTTTGTGCTGCCTTCTTATGCAATGCAATGCTTTGAAAGCAAAGCCAAGGAAGTATTAAGCTAATTATTGAGAAAATCATACTGTATTAGATATTTTTATTAAGAGATTTTGGAAATCTCTGTTCGTTTTTAAATTTTAAGCGCAGCATAAAAATCAAAGTGCAACCCCAAAAAAGATGACAAACGGATGCAGCTCATAATTTGTCAAATATATCTACATACATACATATGAACTTATGTATATGAATAGAACCATAGTTTTGGAGTTGTTCTAAAATTCATTTTCTTTAAGGGGCATTCTAATTTAGGTACACAAATATACGTAAACATTTGTGGAACAACATCAAGACGCACGTCACAAATAGGAGGAGCTCGGCCAAGGTGCAAGCGCAAATGAGTATAGCGCCATATGTATGTATGTATATCTTTATATATATATTTCTTATGTTCGTGTGTTTGTCACTGAACTCCTCCTAAACGACTGAACCGATTTTGATGAAATTTTTTGTGTGTGTTCAATGGGATTCGAGAATGGTTTAGATTCACAATTTGGTCTCCTGGAAAATGTTTTTTTAATTAATTTTTTAATAATAAGTAGTTGTTAATTTTGGAATGTTTCACATTGGATCCGATAGACTGCGCTATCATCGCAGCGTTAAATATTAAATAATACTTTATTTCAATTTCAGTCTGTCCCGACAGTTGGCGCTGCGATCGAATTGAGAGAAATATTTTGTTATTATTGCGTTATTTAAACATCGTGCTGAATCAAATATTAAATCAACAGTTACTAATTGTTAAAAAAGTTTTGAAGTGTGCATAAAAAACAATACATTTTGCGACTTTAGTGCAGAATCGAAGTGAGTATATTTCTTATGAATTTTTTTATGAAATTTACACGTGCGTTGATTAATTACCACTCTAACCTATAAATTTATTTGTGTTTTATACGCGTCATTAATTTCTAACTGTTAGAAGACTTAGTGAAAAATAAAATGATAGAAATGAATAAAAAAATAGAAAAAATTTATGAATATGAGTAAAAAAGCATAAAATGAAATATTAGAAATTTAGAATCTGTGTCGATTAAAAATTCGTCCAAATAAAAATCCGTGCAAATAAAGAGACAAACCTTACAAGTGAATAAATAAAAATCCATAAAATTAATAAATTCAATAAAAGTTAAATTTCATAGACAACATATGGAGCTTCTTTGTGTTATCCATAAAATTATACTTTTATTTAATTGTTTGATTAAACGGATTTTTATAAATTTACTTTCAATATTTGCCTCTTGATTCACACGGATTTTTATGTGGACAGATTTTTCATCGCTATAGATTTTATAATAATGAATATTTTATTATATGCTTTTTTACTTATATATTCATTTCTTTAAAGAAGTTTTTTTTATTCATCTACATTTAATGATACAGATTGTATTTAGATGGATTTTTATTTTTCACTTAATTTCGAAACAGTCAGAAATTAATGACGCAGATAGTAGCTCATTAATTTCATAATGAATTTTTTACATTATTTTTATATTCGTTATGCATTATTTTATAGTATTTTTCTTTTACAGAAAAATGCCACGTCTTCGTGGAAGAGCGAAAAATATTGGTCGACGTACTCGGAATGCGCAATTGGTCCATGATCGTCGATTAAATAGATCAGTTGAAGAACTCTTGACGGATAATGTAAATTCCAGAGATCAAGTTGCATGTTCACGAGCAAATGAAAATTCAGAGCAACGCGTTCGACGTCTTCATGCTAATACATTAAGACAACGAGAGGCACGTCAACGACTGACCGACGCACAGAGAGAACATCAAAATCGGCAAGTGCTCGAAAATCGAACATTGACACGAGCATCACTTAGTCGTCTCGCGTTTGAATATGATCCTAAAATAGACTATTCGTCACATGCACTAATCACGATAGGTAGTATGGACAAAGAGTGTAAATATTGTCATGCTTTTAAGTACAAAGGTGAATCGGTTGGTTTATGTTGTGCGTCTGGAAAAATTTCACTGCCATCGCTAAATCCACCACCAGAACCTTTAAAAATACTTTTAGCCGGAACCACATCTCAATCGAAATTGTTTTTGCGGAAAATTCGTAAATTTAATTCATGCTTTCAAATGACATCATTTGGAGCAACAAAAATCGTCCATAATGAAGATGGTTGTAATTTTGAATCTACATTCAAGATTTAAGGTCAGGTATACCACCAAATTAGTTCATTGCTTCCAATGCCTGATGCCGATCCAAAATTTCTACAAATTTACTTTATGGGCGATGAGGAGCAACAATCACATACACGCTGTGTTTACAACCATATAGAGCAGATGGAAGAACGAGAAATTGTGGATATTTTACAAACGTTTTTGCAAAATCATAACCAATTGATACGATTGTTCAAGACTCTTTCTAACAGACTGCAAAACGACAAGTACGTCATTGTCATTAAAGCAGACAAAGTGCCCTATGGCGAACACGCAGGTACATATAATGTTCCAACTATTCATGAAGTTGCAGTTGTTATGGCTGGTGACCCATGTGAACGGCGAGACATTCGCATACAACGCAGAGATGATACGGTGCAAATAATTCAAGACAATCATCGTTCTTACGATGCTTTGCAGTATCCATTGATATTTTGGGAAGGAGAAGATGGATATTATATCAATATTAAACAAAGAAATCCAACTACAGGTACAATTCATAGATTATCTAACAATTATTTTTTTTTCTAAATCCATAATTTCTGTTTATCTCATAAATATATTTATTTGCAGGTGAAGAACTGAACAAGAAAGTTAGTTCTATGAACTTTTACGCATATCGACTAATGATTCGTGCTAATGAAGACAATAACATTCTCCGATGCAGACAGCTATTTCATCAATACATTGTCGATATGTATGTAAAAATCGAAAGTGAGAGATTACGATACATAAAATTTAATCAAGCAAAACTTCGTGCTGAGGAGTACATTCATTTGCGTGACGCCGTAATCGGTAACGTAGATGCAACGAATAACATCAACAATATCGGGACCGCATATATTCTCCCGTCATCATACATTGGTAGTCCGCGCCATATGCAGGAATACATTCAAGATGCCATGTCCTACGTACGTGCATACGACCGACCAGATCTTTTTATTACATTTACGTGTAATCCAAACTGGGATGAAATTAAAAATTTGCTGTTGCCAGGTCAAACATCGATGCACCGTCATGATGTCACTGCACGTGTTTTTAAACAAAAATTAAAATCTTTGATGAATTTAATTACTCATCACTCGGTATTTGGTGAAACACGTTGTTGGCTTTACTCGGTTGAATGGCAAAAACGAGGCTTACCTCATGCGCATATTTTAATTTGGTTGGTGGATAAAATACGCCCAGAAGAAATTGACAAAATTATTTCAGCGGAAATTCCAGATCCGAACATTGATCAAGAATTGTTTGACATTGTTACTACTAATATGATCCATGGTCCATGTGGTACTCTAAACATAATGTCACCATGTATGGATAATGGAAAATGCACAAAGCGTTTTCCAAAACCATGTGAAACTGATACTATCACTAATATTGATGGCTATCCATCTTACCGACGTAGAGACGTAGACAATGGTGGTCAATCATATGAATTACGTCTGTCAAATGGTGTAATAGTAGATATTGATAATCGCTGGGTAGTCCCATATTCACCATTGCTGTGCAAAACCTACAAAGCGCACATTAACGTCGAACTATGCAGTTCAGTGAAGTCGATCAAATACATTTGTAAGTATGTTCACAAAGGTAGTGATAAAGCTATATTTGCTGTTCAAAATATAAACGACAATGACGAAATAACACGTTATCAAATGGGTCGATACATAAGTAGCAACGAAGCTATTTGGCGCATTTTTACGTTTCCTATCCATGAAAGGGATCCTGCTGTGATACATTTGTCTGTGCATCTTGAAAACGGACAACGTGTTTACTTCACAGAAGAGACTGCACTACAACAGGCTTTAACGGCTCCAAAAACAACTCTTACTGAATTTTTTAAACTTTGTAGTCGACAAGATGTTGTTGGTCAATTCGCAAGGACATTAATATACGCTGATGTTCCTAAATTTTTTATATGGAATAAACAATCAAAAAATTGGGAACCGCGGAAACGAGGCACTCCAGTCTCAGGATTCGCTGACTTATTTATGACAAATACGTTAGGTCGATTATATACAGTTCATCCGAAGCAACGCGAATGTTTTTTTTTTGCGTTTATTACTGGTTAACATTCCTGGACCAACGTCCTTCCAATATTTGCGAAAAGTCAATGGTATTTTGTACGACACTTTCTTCGATGCGTGTAGAGAGTTACATTTATTGGAGGATGATAACCATTGGGACCTCACACTTGCAGATGCAGCACTGAGCTCATCTCCACAACAAATCCGGCAATTATTTTCAATAATATTAACAACGTGTTTTCCGTCTGACGCATCTGCTCTGTGGAACAAATATAAAGATTCAATGAGTGAAGATATTTTGCATCGGACTAGAATTGCTAATCAAAATCTTAATATTGAATTCTCCGCTGAAATATACAACGAATCATTAATAATGATTGAGGATATTTGTATTCTTATTTCGAACATGCCGCTCATCCATTTTGGAATGCCAGCGCCGAACCGCCCAGCGGTAGATATCATCAATAGCGATGTTCAACGTGAACACCAGTTCGATAAAACTTCTTTGGCTACTTTTGTTGCTAATAATGAACAATTGCTTACTGCTGAACAACGAAATGTATATGATGAAATTGACGTATCAATTACAGCACAACAAGGTGGTTTCTTTTTTTTGGACGCACCAGGTGGCACTGGTAAAACATTTCTCATCTCACTGATACTTGCGCGCATTCGATCACAAAATCATATTGCGTTGGCCGTTGCTTCATCAGGTATTGCAGCAACGTTACTTGATGGTGGACGGACTGCCCATTCAGCACTAAAATTACCTTTGAATGTTCATACAAATCCTGAAGCAATATGTAACATAAAGAAGCATTCAGGCATGGCTGAAGTTTTGAGAAAATGCAAAATTATTATCTGGGATGAATGTACAATGGCCCACAAGCATTCGCTCGAAGCTCTCGACAGGTCTCTGAAAGATATCAGAAATAATGCTCGGCTTTTCGGTGGTGCTCTACTTCTGCTGTCTGGTGATTTCAGACAAACACTACCAGTCATTCCACGTGCGACATATGCAGACCAAATAAACGCATGTTTGAAAGAATCTTATTTATGGCGAAGTGTCACTAAATTATGCCTTACTCTTAATATGCGCGTTCAACTTCAGAATGATCCATTAGCATCAGGATTCGCTGAACAATTGTTAAACATTGGCAACGGTAAAATTCCATTGTATGAAGATACACAATATATTCGACTACCAGAGAATTTTTGCAACATGGTGGCTACCAAAGATGAGTTAATAGAAAGTATCTTTCCAGATTTGAAACATAATTATACTAATCATGTATGGCTGCGAGAGCGAGCTATTTTAGCCGCAAAAAATTTAGATGTTGACGCCATCAACTTTAAAATACAACAGTCATTGCCTGGTGATGAAATTATATTTAAATCGATTGACACGGTTGTTGATCCTGACGAAGTTGTCAACTATCCTGTAGAGTTTCTAAATTCACTAGATTTATCCGGAATGCCACCGCATAATTTGCGGCTGAAAATTGGCTCACCTATAATTTTGCTTCGAAATTTAAATGCCCCAAAATTGTGTAATGGCACGCGATTAGTTGTAAAAAAATCATGGGCAACATTCTCGAAGCCACTATTTTAAGTGGAAAATTCCAAGATGAAGTTGTACTTCTACCACGGATCCCAATGATTCCTTCAGATTCACCTATACCATTCAAACGTTTACAATTTCCAATCTGCTTGGCATATGCTATGACTATAAATAAGTCACAAGGCCAAACAATGACAATTTGTGGCTTAGATTTAGAAAATCCGTGTTTTTCTCACGGCCAATTATATGTTGCGTGTTCTAGAGTTGGAAAACCATCGAATTTGTTTATTTATACACCTCAAGGCTTAACCAAAAATATTGTACATCCAATCGCATTACGATAAATTAAGTTTTTGTAAATTAAAAAATATATGTTATAAATAAAATAGTTTTAGTGAAATCTTTTTCACCTTGAATTAAAAAATGTTGAAATTTTTATTTACGAAGCTGCTATTGCCACATTCCACGGCTAATATTCGTGTCTGTAATCAGTCGTTTCATTGGCTTAAAATTTTCCGTAACTCTCAGAAATATCCATGTCTATAATCAAATACATATAGTGACTGCTATTATTTATTTCACGGATTTTGTCAGTGGAGTGTGACAATAAACACATCTTTTTCCTAACACAGCGTCGACATTACATTTCACTAATATGGATACACATACTCACACGCTATCGATTGGTCGAATTGTGATACACGTATATGTAATGACGTAAGATATTGTAATAATTTTTTAATAATAATTTTCATCAAAACGGTCCAGATTGTTGTAGCTTAATAATAACGTTTGAAATTTCCGAATTAAAGACGTGTGTACAGGACAACGTCTGTCGGGTCCGCTAGTATATGTATATGTAGGTATATACAGTGGCACAGTAAAGTCTACATACCCCATTGAAAAGCGAGGTTTGGAGATTTCTGTGAACATTGTAGCATTAGAATATATTCCAAACAAATCCAATCTAACAACAAACCATAAAATTTAACAAAAAAATTTTAATCCAAAAATATTTATTAACAAAAACAAACAAAATTCATTTTCCAAACACAGAAAAGTCAGCATACTTTGTAAAAAGAATGTGTTTCACTTAAAAGGAAATAAAAAGGCAACAGAATTAATACTTGATGGGTCCGCCACGACTTTCTAGAACAGCATTTAATCTATTTTGCATGGAATTTACCAATACTTTTGTGTAATTATTCGAAATTAAATTCCACTCTTCAAGTAAAGCATTTTTGAGGTCCTGTTTATTTTTAATTGTCCTTTTCCTAATGCGGCGATCCAATTCATCCCATAAATTCTCTATGGGGTTCAAATCCGGTGACTGGGGTGGGGAATGAAGTTGATGGGGCACATTATATAGTAGCCATTCTTTGACAACACCAGCGGTATGTTTTGGGTCGTTATCTTGCTGAAAGTACCAACCCGCCGTAAGACCCAGTTTACTCGCGGATTGCTTCAAATATACCATGCGATCCATATTAATATCAATAAATGTTAAATTACCCACCCCAGCCGCTGACATGCAGCCCCAAACCATTATGGAGCCACCACCGTGCTTCACCGTAGGAAGCAAGTTTTTGGGCAGTAATGATTCATTATTTCGACGCCATACTTTTTGTTTGCCATCATAGCCAAACAAGTTGAACTTGCTTTCGTCACTAAATAAAACATTAGCCCAAAAATCTTCGTATGCATCAATATATTTCTTAGCAAATTCGACTCGTTTCTCCATATTTATTTTGCTGATGAATGGCTTCTTTCGAGTCACACGGTTGTGGATTCCATTGCTTCTCAATAAATGTCTCACCGTTTCTGGATGCACTGAAGCAATATCCTGATTTTTCAGGGTTTTTGCAATTTCTATTGCTGTTATTCTTGGATTTTCTTGCACGTCTAACAATATTTTTCGCTTAGCACGAGGAGTCAGTTTAGGTGGGCGACCACTTCTTGGTTTGTTTTCTACACTATTAGTGTGATTATATTTCCGAATAATTGTTTGAATGCTTGATTTTGGATGTCCGACCAGTTCTCCAATCTCTCTTAAAGATTTTTTTTCCTTATAATATTTCACAATTAGCTCACGTACTTTAACACAGATTTCTTTACCCATTTTGGTTAAATTAACACAGCTACAATATTAATATCGAAGAACTAAGCTTCTTTCTAACTAACGGTATCTAGTAAAGACGCCTGAAGTGATTGGTAGCACTGTTTGAGTACAGAACTGCATTTTGTGTACTCCACTACAAAGCTGTATGCAGACTTTTCTGTGTTTGGAAAATGAATTTTGTTTGTTTTTGTTAATAAATATTTTTGGATTAAAATTTTTTTGTTAAAATTTGTTGTTTGTTGTTAGATTGGATTCTTTTGGAATATATTCTAATGCTACAATGTTCACAGAAATCTCCAAACCTCGCTTTTCAATGGGGTATGTAGATTTTACTGTGCCACTGTACGTAATCATATCGTTTCATTTTTTTTAAGAATAACATTAATTGTGTACACAAATGTTTTTGTATGTTGTATTTCACAGAACCCTACGTGACTTGTGTATGACTCTGAAACCAATTAAAATTGAAATAACTGAATTAAAAGTTAGCTATTTTAACAGTCGACTACAAAGTTGTCCATTTTACCTACAGTTTTATGCCGCTTCCGAACGGCTGTTGATTTTTATGGAAAGTTCTTTCAAGACATAACTGTACTCACAGGCTTACATTGCCTGCCAAAGGGCGACTGCTATTAGAAAAAATGTTTGATTGATGCTTCATGTGCATATTGGCCTTCAATCCGAAACCTACCGAATGGTCACGTCCAAACCCATCTCTTGAGTTACATTGGCGCACCTTCAAATCATAGTAATATCTGGCAGAAATCCCAAGACTCCCCTAGAATTGACACACAATGGCTATTTTCTTCACCCTTATGAAATACTCAAGAAAATCAGACACTTAGTGTTCATTTAGGATTCTTCATTTAGAAAAGGGTACACAATACTGTTATGATGCAAGGGTGCATAATAGTGAACGTAGGCATAGATGAAAGTCTTAAATGATGGAAATTTTTAAAGGCACATATGACACCTTGCTGAAATTTGATGTTAGGGCGCCACTAAAGTAGATACACATATTAGAATTACTCATTAGATTACACATAACGACCATCATCGGAGAACTCTATACTGATGCAGAGTGCAGCGCTCGTTTCAAAAGAAAGGATAGGGAGAAATTTGAAATAGTGAAAGGAATACTTCAAGGCTGTGTTTTGTAACCTCTGCTTTTCATATTAGTGTTGTATGGATTCTTACGAAAAACTGATCACGAAGCCCCGGATGGAATTCAATGGAAGAAAGAACTAGAATCCCTTGAGGTTGGTGGGCTTAAAAGAAAAAAAAATACCTTTTGAATGGAATCCACAAAGGAAAAGAGGTTGTTGTTGTTGTTGTAGCAGCATAAACATTCCCCATACATATACGGGGAATGCTGCTGAAGTGACAGTCCTTGGCCGGATATAAATACTTTCTGATAAATTTGGCCAGTGACTATCAGAGACCACACTTAAAGATTATTTTTCAAATTGAATTTTTTATCAGATAAGAGCTTTTTGCCAATATTTATCAATGCTTTTTGCGCAAGCACTCGCTATACGTTAACCACGGACAAATTATTTTCATATACAATTGGTATTCATACATACAAACCATTTTATCTGCAATCTCTTATTTATAATTTTTCTATTGACCAACCAGTTTGACAATTTTCAACCAAAGTGTTGTGTGTCGTATTTCCTTTCCCTGGCATTAACCCATTTACCAGTAGCAACTTTATATATACTCGTATATGTGGGTATATGTATGTACATACATAATAGAAATTTATAAAAAAATTTAATTCAAACAAACCGAAAACTCTTCGCCGCTTCTGAATTTTTATCAGATTCACTTTTTAAGCAATTTAAACTTCTAGCAGGCTGTGTCTACTTTTTACCGAACACCAAAAATATCTCAAGCACTTTTCGCCTTTTGGCTTCACCATAATAATCCCACATATTTGAAATAAAATCCCGTACTCCAAAAAATGTAGGGTGATCTGTTTTTTGTTGTTGCTTTGTTTATTTTATTATAATTTGATTCAAATTTGAGAATTCAAACCACCAAACTCCAAACAAGAGTGCCTGTAAAAGTTGTTGTTGCTCTAGTACCACCCCCTTGTACAGATACGACTTGGATACTACCAAAACTCGGATTTCTAATAAAAAAAAAAGTAGAAGTAAAACTTCCCTCTTTCGTGTATCATGGGTCGAATAATAGAAAATTGGTAAAATCTAGAGGAATCCAAGTATGCATACGAGTACATACATATATGTAATGAAAAAAGGGTTATGTTATCCATCAACTCAAAGAACGGTTTTAATTCGTATTTTCAAATGAAATGCAGTTTGAGAAGATCCCAATTCCGTAAAAGTAAAGTTTCCATTCAAGCATTTAATTCGTTATTAACGCGAAATTTCGAAGAAGTTGGTAAAATAAATAAATAATAGGCGCATACACTTCTCTTAGGAATTTGGCCGAGCTCCTCCTCCTATTTGTTGTGTGCGTCTTGATGTTGCTCGACAAACGGCGAAACCTACAGTTTTAAGCCGACTCCGAACGGCCAATGTTTTTTTATGAGGAGCTTTTTCATGGTGGAAATACAATCGAAGGTTCGCCATTGCCTGCCGAGGAATGACCGCTATTAGAAAAAACTTCTTCTACTATTTGACGTTCATGCACAGAGACTCGAACCTATGCACTCCCGAATGGTAGTCACACACCGACCCATTCGGCTACGGCGGCCGTATTGCGCTGGTTTGTTTTGTATAATAATATGCGAGATATGGGGTATATTCAGAAACGCATTATAAATACGCAGTAATTGCAGCGCTGGCAACACTGCCAATGTGACAAGTGATGCAATTGATAGATTTGTTGACGATTTGCAAAAAGATTTGTTGCATTTATGAACGCGTTTTACACTAAAATGGAAGTATTATTGAGTTTAGTTGTTGACGATATATTTGAAGTAAAAAGTGATAGTTTTTTGCTAAATTTAAGAAAAAAAAAGACGTGTAAAGCTAAAAAGAAGATCACGAAAAATTCCCAAAAATAAATCTTTTTTTCCTAGACGCTAATGCTTTTTAATTTATTGTGATTGTAATTCATTACTTTTCCAATTTTCAAAAAAAAAAAAAAAATCTTTTTTTGAAACAATTAGAAAATTTTCGCTGCACGATTTGCCCGTCTATTTTCAAATCTTTATTCACTGTTTTTATTTCTTCCGCCACCTTATTCCACAAAACACTCTTTTTCCTCCTCCCTGAAGCAAATTCACTTTCCATGCTCAGTCGGACTCTGAGAAGCAACTTTACTTCCGATGTACTTAGATAATCGCTAAAATCAAGAAAAATGTAATAAAATATTGTTTTATTAACGTATATTTAATATATCTTTGCATTAAAAGCTAAAAAAATTAGTTGTATACTCACTTTTCATCAGACATCATATTAGCGTAATCTGCGGCAGTATTAAAATTTTTCCTGCAAATAATGCGTGACGTTTGATACAAAAATGGCATTTTGGAACGCGATGCATTTGCAGTACTGCCATATTTGCATTTCTGAACGCATTGTCAACACTGCAAAAGTACGTTGCGCATTATAATGCGTTTCTGAATATACCCATGTTTACTGTACAAAATGTCATGATCACATTTCTGTTTTTGCGAAAAAAATTGTATCTGTATCTTTTGACGTTTTGCTGGCTTAAGTTCAAATTTTTAGATTACTCCAGAAGACCATAACTACTCAGGAACAAAGATGTCTCAAAGATCGGCTTATGTTTTCAAAATCTTGCCGTTCGCTACACTTAGTCCTGATGATATACAGTTGTTTGGTGACAGAAAGTCAATACGTTGTGTTCTCTGCCCGTCTTTGGAATAACTTACCCCGAAAATTTTAAACATTTAATTCTTCTCTCTTAATTAAAAAGAGGACTTGCGCTTAAAACATAAATTGCTTCGTTACCTCCCGAATATTGCTGGCTGTACTCAAATGATTTCTCATAATCTTAATTAGTTCCTATTACTGCTACTATTTTTTATATTTTTCTTCTTTAATATCTTCTCCGACTTCAACTTCTTTACTGCTAGCTGTAATTATAATTTAAATTTTGTTGTTTATTCTGCTATCTAGCAGGCTGTTCTAAAGGTCAATCGCTGTAAAAATAATCCATGGTTGTATCATATGTTTGACTTTAATAAATAAACCAATAAATAAAAAAATAATTACCGGGCTATGAATGTGGGAGTTTGTATAAAAAGCGAGCGGATGAATATTCTGAATGTATAAGTAGATAATATCACCTCCATTTAAAACGCAGTAGATTTCTCATCGCCTAGATATACATATATATGTAGGTATGTACGTACATATATGTATGTACATATGTGCATTTTATATGAATGTTTATATGAATACAAATTCAATTTGAAGCATAGATCTGTTTACCAGAAAATATATGCACACATATGTATGTATGTATGTACATATATGTCGCAATATGTTACGTATGAATGAATGTATGTATGTATATATATAAATATTCAGTTAAAAATGCGCCAAATTCCCAAAAACAAAGTCCTTTGAATATTAATTGAATTGTATTTGGCAACCAATTTGATTGCACACACTCACACACATTTATGGTCATTCTTATCTCACGCGAGTTTTTGGTGCTACATTACATTGGCTGCGAATATGTTGTGACTATCGATTTTGAGCCGACGAATCTATGTACATAAATACATATGTATATAAAAAACTTCCTGCAAGTTCATCCTGTGTTCAACGTTTATTCAAGCCCTCAAACAAGTACATATCGAGTACTAAATTATATACATACATATATGTGTGCATATACGATTTTCCTATGCGAATCTATTCACACCACTCAGAATACATTAGTATTTACATAATTTGTGTTGTTAAAGTACAAACATAATTTAGCTTGCCTTTCAGTATTGATATGGGTATCGCCTCAAATGGTATTTTCGATGCCTCCATGAAAACATATAAAGCACGGCTCGATTGATTGAGAAAATCGAAATAAAATTTTATTGGCTGCATTTTGGCCAAGTTATTTACTTAATAATATGTTAAGCACTTTGTTTAGAAATTCACTTAAATTTTCAATGGAACGGTTGGTTGCTTGTGTGACTTTGTCTACTGTCGACTGTCGATTATCGACTCCGTCTACGATCGTTGTTTATAGTAAACTGAGCACTACTTGTTATTAACAAGTGTTTAAAATGCGTCGGCCGATTGTTTAACGGGCTTCGCTTGCGCACCGGTGTGGACGATGGCACAGCCGATTAGAGAAGCCAGCCGTAGCCCGCGGCACCTGCAAAAGCCGGTTGATCGAATGTTTTCATTTACGTATTCGTTTTGTTTTCTGCATTATCTCTTGCTGTACCTGCACGACTACCTAGAAGTGCATTTTTGCTTGTCATGTTGTTATTTACCATGCCTGTGTTCGATAACTCTTAATACATAAAGTATATGACTAAATTAAAAAAGATAAACACACCAGCCCCCAATGTAGGATTTTGCATGTGTGGAGTCATGGGCGTGTGCAAGTGTATATCAGGAGGGGACCGTGGCTCGTGGCTTTGGAATCGTGAGCTTTGTGTGTTTATGAAATTAAAAAAATAATAATGCAAAATAACGAGATGAGCATCACAATATTTTATTTCGTCCACAACAATTTGTTCCATTTCATCATAGCTGTTAGATGAAAAATGTTTCATTAACAATTGTATTGTCAATCAAATTTTTTTCATACATGTATGTGTATGTATACATACAGTGAGTCAAAAAAGTATTGGCACACTCTCAGTACTATAACTTTTCTTCTAATGAAATTATAAAAAAATAGAAAACGGTATTTTCTAAATGCAAAATTCATTTGAAATCAGTTTCAACCCCCAAACTGTTCGGAATACCCTATATAAGGCTGGGTATCGTGCCGGGGTTTCTATATAATTTAAATATAATTTGTGAGACGGCGAAGTGGACTGGGACTATACATCCTTTATAATCAATTTATTTTTTGCCTTCGCACTTACAGCGGCCGTCGTCAACTGCGTCGAATGATGTAGCCACTAAACACAATCACAAACAAACACAATCCCTCCACCTATGCTAGGGAGACTCCTGCTACCTTATGATTACTTTGGGAAGGCCTAGAACAGCGTCAATAAAATGAGGCAGTACTATTCACCCACGTCATGGTCCACCATATTTGTAGCCAGCTCCATGTTATAGGCTCTTATAATGTCCCTGTGCCATTACACCAGTGGTATGTGGGGCATGCTCCTAGGTTCCTCTCACATAGGCGTATGCAGGTTATACACTATCGATAGTTTATTTTGATTATGCAGTAAAACAGAAACATCGGGAGATGTGTTAACATTATACCGTCGTGAGCACTTGACTCGAGCGTCTGTGATTTGTCGTCAGTTCGCAGGCAATCCACCTCCATTCGAGGGTTGCGTTTTGTGCTGCCACTCCGCGCGTTGCAAAACTTTTAACTGCTTGGAACGCAGTCATTTGATGCACTTGTGTTATTTATTAAACTGTCTGGGCTCAGCTGTTTACCCAAGAATAACTCAAGCGCTCGGCGTTCTTCGTTAACACAAATGTAGAACAACACATGATCCACGCTTTCTATTGTATGCTCCAACGTTCGTTAACAGACGAGTCCCTTCTGCTTTGCCATTTTTCTAACGAATGCAGACGTTCTGCAGCTTTCTCTTCTGTTGTCGGCTTTACTCCTTGTCTGTCATAAAGGTGTCCCATTTCCTGCAAAAGCTAGCGCCGGTCTGATAAATAGCATAACCTGGCGACCTATGCTATCACTTGCATCAGACCACTTGCTCATTATCATCTCGATCGAGAAACCTGCGGATCACCGGTCATACATCAACTTTTATAAAGCTAACTAGCGAAAACCCGCCCGTTCCGCTGGTCGTCTTTAAAAAAATCTAGATTAATTAATTAAATTAAGCCGAAAAATACTGCGTGTTTTTTATAAAAACTCTCGCGCATGAAAAATAATGAAAGACGTTTTGAATAGTAGTACCAATTAAAAAACGTTTGATGTGATTTACTTTATTACTTTTTTTATTGTAATGCTCTTTGGTATACAATATTCTTCGTTTTCCCATGCGTTGTTGAATAAATGAACAATACCGATGGCTTACCAACTCTTGAGCATGAAACATAAAGTTGGCCATGAGAAAAACATGGGTATTCTAAATCAATACCGCAAATTGATAAAGTTTGGCCTTGTGACTTATTAATAGTAATCGCGAATGCAAGGCGAACAGGAAATTGAAGACATTTGAATTCCAACGGCATATCCGATGGTATCATTGGTATTCGCGGTATTAAAGCGTCGTCACCAGAGTATTTTCCATTCAAAATTGTTGCTTCAATGACTTTATTCATCAATCTCTTAACTGTTAATCGAGTGCCATTACATAGTCGTGGTTGATTTATGTTTCTCAACATAATAATCAGTTCTAATATTTTCAAGTTTATCATGTGTGGCGGTAATCCAGGTAAATCAAAGGAATTCAAAAATTCAGTGGGATAATTTACAATATCATCTTGATTTGTAACAGTGTCAACGGATCGATATGTTTGTTCTGGACTTGGTATGTTAGCCAAAATAGCCGCATTCATTTCATTCACATCTTTATTTTTGCCAGCCATGATGGCTCGTTCACTAAGCCAATTATGATTTTTGTAATTTTGAGGCAAATTTGGGAAAATACTTTGAATTAACTGTTCTTTCGTTTGACTTATTTGACAAAAGTTTGGTTGTAAAGTCATTAAGCCAGTTAAATTATCGACATTATCTCTGCGAAAAAGCAGAGAAGGAGAAGAGAACTGTTCTAAAAAAT
The DNA here is from genome assembly GCF_028408465.1 of Anastrepha ludens. Taxonomy (NCBI): domain Eukaryota; kingdom Metazoa; phylum Arthropoda; class Insecta; order Diptera; family Tephritidae; genus Anastrepha; species Anastrepha ludens. Next base: position 832,324 of record NC_071499.1, on the reverse strand, counting down.
ACGTGCGGCAAATAGCAAAAACACACTCACTTAACTGGCGCACCGCACACACACGCGTTATCGGATTTCAACCAAACTTCACAGAAACCTTTGCCAAAGCAACACCAACAATGTGTGAAACTTTCATTGTTTTCCTTACACGCGTTGCTGAGATTACCGGAGACAAATGCACACTTTTTTTCGGCTTAATTTTTATATATATAGATTGGACCCGATTCGCGGAATTTACTCCCATTATTTTTTAGGCGACAATTCATTCTGCATCCTCCGGCCGGCCGATCCAAGCGTAGTGTCACCAGACGGCTGCACAAACTAAAGTACAACAATGCGTCACTTGCCTTCTCCAGCGATGAGGTTCAGGGGGCCACCAACCATCAGCCATATGAAACCATCTAAAGCCATTGGCCCTGACGGACTAAACATGCTGATGTTGAAACAGGTGGGTCCATTGGGAGTAAAGTACCTCACAAGGGTCTTCAATATGTCTATGGCCACTCTCATTATTCCTGACAATTGGAAATCAGGGAGAGTGGCCCCGCTACTGAAACCTGAGAAATCCGCTAATCAAGGGGACTCTCATCATCCGATAACTCTCCTTTCCCCAGTAGTGAAGAGTCTTCAAGCTCTTCTACTCCCACTCTACACGAAAAATTTGACCCCAGCCTCACGCCAGCATGGCTTCCGAAGAGTGCACAACACCCCCACAGCACTCACTGTCATTAACACTCAGATAATCCGCGGGCTCAACCAAAACCCCCCCTGCGAGATTACCGTCCTAGTAGCGTTGGACCTAAGAAAGGCTTTCGATACAGTCAGTCATGCCAGGCTACTAGATGATATCTTACAGTCGACACTCTCGCCAGGGCTGAAGAGGTGGACTGCCAACTACCTGACTGGTCGTCATTCGTCGGTGCTATTTCGAGACCAAATCTCTGAACATAGAAAAATAAAGCAAGGAGTTCCGCAGGGTGGTGTCGACCTTTCCATGGCAGCCGGTTCTACGTTACCAGAATGACTCGGGTTTTCCCCCGACCAAGGGTTGCCGCCCCAGTAAACTAGCTCTGTCTAGTGAACAGTATATCGCAACAAATCCTCAAACGCTTGCCGGCAGCACTTGGAGCAAAGACAAGGAAATGTTGCTATTGACATTTAAGGCAATAGGCCGACCGGTTCTAAACTATGCTGCGCCTGTCTGGTCGCCTGGAACCAGTGATTCGCAGTGGACGAAGCTACAGAGCTGCCAAAACACTACCGTAAGGACTGCGGCAGGATGTCTTCTGATGCCCCCAATACAACATCTATATGACGAGGCCCACATGCTACCTGTGAAGGAGCATATTAAACTGCTCAGCAAGCAGTTCTTGCTAGAGTGTTACCGCAGCCTGAGCCACCTCCCAGGCATGTCAGGAGGCATCTCCACGGACGATCTCCGTGACAAAAAAGGGCCGCCAATTACTGAATCGGACAGTGTACAGACAGGCAATCAAGGACATTCATCAGGAGACTCTTACCACCTTCTTAAGCTCCCGACCCCCGCATGCCGTCATCGGAGTCAAACCATTGCAGACGAGGAGCTCTTTGGCACACCTACGTTATGGATACTGTAGCAGGTTAAACTCCTACCTATCCAGTATCGACCCCGACATACCAAACACATGTCCGGTATGCGAAGGCACCCCGCACGAAACTAACCACCTTTCCACATGCCCCATCAAACCCACTCATCTAACACCTCTCTTCCTCTGGACCCAACCTGTCGAAACAGCATGTTTCCTGGGCCTACCTTTAGATGACGCAGGCGAAGACGACCGGTGATATACCCTACACTGACGGGTTTTATTACTGCTACAACAACAACTACGTCGCCTACCTTTTTCGCTTCTTCACTGCGAGGAACCTACAACTTTCCCCCACTAAGTCCGCACTTTATTGCCTCTTGCGACAGTATTTCGTGCCCACCTATCCGCAATTTCATGAACAGTTTTTTGTACTTGCAGAGCACTTTATAAATTATATAATTGGCTATTACATCCCTTGTTGGGTGTTTGGCCAAGCTGCTCCAACAATTTGTGGTATACGTCTTGATTTTTTTCTTCAAATGGAGGGACCTAGAATTTTAAGCCATTAATTAAGAAGTTTTTCATGGAAGAAATATACTCGGAAGGTTGTTATTGCCTGCCGGGGGCAGGTATTTGGTGTTACATACACGGGCTTTCCAACGCAAGCATTATTGACTTGTGTCACATCTCAACCCATTCGGCCACGGCGGGTTTTCAGTAAGGTCTATGCATTATTTACGTTTTAAAATGTTTAATATGGGAAATCGAGTAGACATCATTTATTTTTGTAGTTGGTGTACCATTTTTGTAAATAGCGTAATATATTATATAACACTTTCGAATATTCTTGTTTTTATGAAGATTAATTTTTTTATTTTCATACGGCACAACTAACTGGGCAATGCCCAATTGCGGGCGTCTATAATTCCGCGCATTTCCATAGTCATATTTTTTGTCTTGGGCGTAATTGTAATTCTGTGTGTGTACACTCAATAAACAGAATGGAATGTATAAACCAAATATTTGCATCTACAAATAAACTCGGATGGGGTGGCTTTATTGCACTTCATGCATAATTGGGAATACATAAAATTGAGGCATAGAAAAAAGTAAGTGTTTTTTGTTTAATTAAATTGAAATTCTGAGTTTTGCTCTGAAAACTAGAACGTTATTGATAGCTGAATATTTGATATTGATATCGATAATATTTTCTAATTTTTTTATTTTTCTTTTTTTTATGGAAAATTGTAAAACATTTTTATGTAAATTAGAAACTATCTTATATTGACCATCGCTATAAATAAAAATGTTTGTACGACTTCGTATCAGTCCACTAGTAAATTAGCCTGCAATTGTAAAAGAAATGCAAATTTCGAGATTTTTTCATAACAGAAATCGATTTTAATTACCTGTGCAAAACGTATCCAAGAATTTCCACGCCATATTGGGAGTTTTTCGAGTTGAGTCAGGTTTTTAAATTTCCCACTTAATGTTCTATAATTTGATGGAAAATATATGTAAATTAGCTTAATACAGGGTGGCTGATGAAAGCCGCTACCAAAAAAAAATTTAATAACTTTTTTTCTTTTTAAGTTATCTGTTCCATTTTTATTTTAATTTGCAGATTGATCTTTAAAATTTATTAAAATGGATAACTGGGGCACGCAAACAAGAATTTGGATAGTCCGCCGCTATCACGCATTGGAGTCCGTAGTTTTGGTACAGAGAGAGTACAGGCGGATGTTTGGCGGCGATCCCCCGAGCAGATGGACCATAATGAGACTGGTGAATAATTTTGCTGAGCAAGGAACAGTCGCAAGAAGGCCTTATCATCGAAACCCACCAGTTCGGACGGAGGAAACGATCGCTGCTGTAGCTGCAGCTATACAAAGCAATCCAAGGGTTTCAACAAGAAGCTTATCTGCTCAACTTGGTGTCAGCCGACAGTCTTTTCAAACAATAATGCACAAAGATTTAGACTTATTTCCCTACAAAATTCAAATGGTTAACAAACTGAATGCAGCAGACTTGCCGATTCGCTTGGAATTTTGCCAGAAGATCCTGCAAATGGTGGAAGAAGACCAAAACATGTTAAACTGCCTTTTCATGTCTGATGAGGCCCATTTCGATTTAAACGGCAATGTGAACAAACAAAATTGTCGAATATGGAGTACTTCTAACCCACAGATACTCCACGAGACGGAATTGCATCCTCTTCGCGTGACAGTGTGGTGTGCGGTTTCTTCACGCTGTATTGTCGGGCCTTTTTTTTTTTTGAAGAAAATGGTCGCACCGTTACGGTTACTGGAGACCGTTATTTGAAAATGCTGAAAGAATTTGTCTATCCAGGACTACGCCGAAAGAGAATTCCTTTCAACTCTGTGTGGTTTCAGCAAGATGGGGCAACGTCTCACATAGCCCAGACTGTTATGACAGAGTTGCGACGAAAATTTCCCAATAAACTGATTTCAAGAAACTCCGAATTTCGTTGGCCCCCCAGGTCGCCTGACCTTACTGCACCTGACTTTTTCTTGTGGGGTTTATGTAAACAAGAAGTTTATAAAACAAAGCCAACAAATTTGGATGAACTAAAACAATCCATTCGGGCAACAATTGTGGCTATTCCTGTCGCAACTCCCAAAGCAGCAATGAACAACTTTTTACTAAGATGCCGCACTTGTGTCAACGAGCATTGGGGCCATTTAAATTCAATTATTTTTAAAACTAGTTAAGCTACATTTAATAAAATTTAATGACCTTCAACTTGAAAAAAAAAAAATAAATGAATTCCATACACTAAAAAAAAAGTTATTTGAGTTTCTTAATGTAGCAAAATTCATCAGCCACCCTGTATAGTGATGGTATAGTTCTAAATGCCAATTACCTATGAGTCACCAACTGAAATGCCATTTTTTGACCAATTTGTGGTAGTATTTGCAACTCCTTTATAGATCCCGTATTTAGTAAATCTAATATAGCTTTTCGATGTTTTTGAATATTCGGTTTATTTATTTTGACGTTCGCAATTGCCTTTTTCGAATCAAGGCCAAAGTATCTTTCTATGACACTATTTTTTAAAGAAGCGACACAATTCCTGGCGCTTTTATGTTGTTTTGAGTTATTTATAGGTTTTCCATTTCCCTTATCTGATTCCAATATATTTAAGTGAGCAGCATCAATAGAACTTTGTCGTTCTCTCATTGCAGAAACGCGGCGAGAACGTCGTAATGTTTCATTTACTGTGCCGCAACCGTTTAAATTGGTAAATGAGTTATATTGTAGCCGTTGTGAAATCCGTCGAGATCGTCGCATTTCTACTTTACTACATGTAGAATCCTCATGGGCTTCAGAAGCATTTGCAGGTAAATATAGAATTTCAGCAGGCTCTTCAGCACCAGCAGTTCCTTTAGTAGGTACAGCAGGGACTTTGAAAACCGGACTGCTTGTTGTAAACTGAGTGATAGAAAGTGTAATTTCAAATATTTTCATACATTACAAAAAAATTACCAGCTGGCATTTGGGATATTTTCCTATAAGAGAGGACTCTAACAACATTGATTCGGAACCATTTCCATTGCTTAAAGGTGTATTCTTTGCTTTCACGACATTTTCTTTCCATACTTCTTGCATAATAGTTTTGAATTCTTCACGACTAACAAACGGTAGCGCGCCAGCACTAGCGGAATCGGTTGTCCATGGAGTAGAACTACGGTTTTTTTCCATAATTGTAGTTTGCTGATTGAAATTCTCTTTACTTAGATCTTTAAGAGTTTCTAAAAATTGCGACATTTTACTTTCCATAACATTTTCGATTTCTGCCATACATTTACGCACTATTGGACTATAACTGTATATAGAAGCAAATAAAATATACAATTTTCAAATGTGTTTTTGCTATTGCTATCTGTTGCACACCTTAGAGTTTTACTTGATGTTGGCCCATCATTTCCAAATATTGTTGATGATGATACGTTTAAACTTATTATTGAGGCGCGGGAATCGAGAGACTGATCCATTAGAATACTTGATTCCCGATTTCTTGAGGGAAAATTTGACTGTATCGTAGAGAGTTCGGGAACCAAAGGAGCATGCATGCCTGTTCGCGCCCTTCAAGTATAAGTAGACATTCGGAGTAACATTTCGATAATGAATTTGACAACTTACTTTTCTGTTTGTTTTGGTGTAAGTCCCATTTCAGATTGGTTCAGTTTATCGACGATATTATTTCGTTTTAACTTGCTTGGAGTACAAAATGTGTTACTGTGATATCCAGCCTTTAGCGCCTTATGATCCAGGCTTACAGCTATTCCGCAAAATTGTCGCTTCTTGGGGACAGGCGTTATGGTAGGTTTCTTCGGAGTTTTCATTCGGTTTTTCTATACAAAAATCATATAGAGAAAAATTATTAAAATATTTGTATATTATGTTCTAACTTTTCTCCACTGCTACGACAAATGGCGCTTAATTTAGCTTTACCTCAATTATTAATTTAATTTAATTTATCATTATTGGTAGTATTAATATTCTATCTGAATTTTATAATTTCTGTTTAACAATTTTAGCTGTAACTTTAAATTTTAAGTTTGCTGATGAATTTAATGTTGAATTTTACTTTTATAATAACACCACAAATGTACATAAGATTGGGATAACGGCCTTATTGACCATGAAAATGAAATAACTATCTATAGGTACAAGTGGCTCAAAATTAGATAATAAAGAAGGAGGTGCGGTCTGCTCCGAATAACTGGAGATAAAGCAATCATTCTGCCTACCCGATCACTGTAGTGTATTTCAAGCGGAAGTCAGTGCTATTAAGGAGGACTTACAGCGATACAACGAGAGTATTATCGACAAATGAAGTCTACATTTACTCAGGCAGTCAAGCAGCTATAAGAGCGCTAGAATCCGAAATGCACTAGTCAAAAACAGTAATAGAATGTTTTAAAGTACTAAATGACGTGTCTCAATACTACAAAGTACACCTTATTTGGGTGCCAGGTCAGAGGAATATAGCAGGAAACTGCAAAGCAGGCGAACTTGCTCGAATTGGTACAACTCTTGATATCCGTGATAGAATAAAACATTGATGCCTATGGCCATTGCCACTTGTAAATTACGGATAGACAGAGAAATTATTAAAATAGTAAATACAAAATGGCAAAACCTAACAACATGTGAATTAAGCAAGCAAATTGACATAGCCGAAACTCAACAGTGGTCGTTCAAAATGCCTGCTAAAACTCAATCGAGAGAATACAAGAACATTGATAGGAGTATTAACCGGTCTAGTAGGTAACCATGCGAAAAGACTGAGAGTTCTCACGACAGTCGGTTCTACGTTACCGGAACAACCCGGATTTATATCCGGCCAAGGACTGTCACTTCATCAGCATTCCCCATATATGTCAAGGAATGTTTATGCTGCTACAAAACAACAACAACAGCTGAAAGTTCCATACTTAGAAGCTGCTATAATACAAAAGAAGACGAAATTATTAAACACCTCCTTTGTGAGTGTGAAGGTTTAGCTAGAAGAAGACTTTACGCACTTGGTAGTGCATTTTTAACAGATGTAGCGGATATAGCTCACCTTAAACTAAGTTAAGCTCGTTTATAAAAGCCACAGGATGGTTTAAAAGGGATCCCATGTTGTAAGGAAAAAGTTGCAGTAGTAATTTCAAGTATCACAATGGACCTACGACAGATCTAAGTGTGTCATTTTGGCCTACCTCACTGTCTGTCTGGTGAAGCTTTGGGAGCGGCAAAGGCCTTCCAAATGTCGGACGAAAATTATCCGAAGGCATTAGCTAGTCTCAATTTTGCGATACAATTTCGAAACTTTTGGAGCTGCCAACTATTCCAAAGCCATCTGCGCTTTCTTTGCGCACAATGATTCATACAGTGCCGGCTATTTACGACTCGTTGCTGTTGTTGGGTGACCAGAAAAACATCACAAACGCTATCATACTTCATCTGGTAATGTCGAAAGTTGACCCCGTTACTCGATCGAAGTGGGAAGAACAGTTGGGTTACGATAAGCTGCCATTATGGCGAGAGTGTGAGGCAGCATTCAATAAGCGATACCAACATCTATCCGCCAATGAAGCCTCAAGGTCGAGGCTACATATTTACATATTTACTAATAATTACATATAGGCCGTTAGTTAAGTTTAGGCTAAGAAACACTACAAAACATGATCTGAAAAATAAATTATCAACTAGAAAAGTAAAATCGAAACCGCGAATACGTGTCCTTATTTACGAAGGTAGTAACAGGCAATTTGTTGTGTCGCACACTCCCCAAAAAAATTAACTTTCTTAAAAAAGCTTAAGAATTTTCATTTTTCATTTTACAAAAATTACCGTATATTTTACTACCTACATAGAAACTAATTCAAATTAAACATTTACTTTTCATTTTGTATATTTTTTGGCGTGCAAATGTAGTTAGTAAAGAGTTTATAATTTATCAATGATTAATGATATTTTCCAAATATCCAACGCGCGCCTGCTTACACCACATACTAATAATACCAAGATATCTCGCCATCGCCCTCCGTTAACTGTAGGTGAGGAGCTCAATTCAAAAATTTTGATTTTCTTCAATAGAATATTTTTTTATTCGGGAAGCTACAGGGTCCGGCACTCGAAGTGTAACCAACTTCAGACCGCAAGCGCGCGGAAGCATTTTGCCAAGAATAAACGCGAAAAAAAATCAGTAATGGGTTTCAAACGTAATAGTGTGATTGGATTATATTTGGCTAGAAAATCACAAACAGCGGTTGTTCGTGAGCTCGAGCACCTTAAAGTAAATGAAGTTTTTGTTTATCGCACCATTACTCGTTACAATGATACTGGTAGCATAGCGAAACGTCGTGGAGGAAAAATGATATCAAAGTCAAGCCTTACAAGATCCAAAAGGCACATGATCTCACACCAAGGCAGCAACAAGTCAGACTTGAGACAGCGAAAGAGTTGCTTCGCTTGGCCTAAAGCGGTCAATTGTGTTTTCTGACAAAAAAAATTTTCGAATTGAGCAATTCGATAACTCCCAAAACGATAGGATTTATTTAACCGACCGTTCATGCGAGAATCTGATTCATCGATTGGTCCCGTGGAGGCAGCACCCGCCAGAGGTAATGGTTTGGGCCGATGTAACCAAAGATGGGCGCTCTCCAATCATTTTCATCGAGTCTGGCGTCAAGGTAAATGCGACATATTATCGGGGAAGTATTCTGGAGGTTGTTTTGAAGCCGTGGGCAGACAAACATCACGGTGGCAGACCATGCTCACAAAGCTCGAGTGAACGAAGAATGGCTCAAAAACAACGTTCCGAACTTCATAACGTCCACACAATGGCTCTCAAACTCACCAAACGCGAATGAGATGGATTATTCTTTTGGGCCATCTTGGAGAGCAAGGTCCGAACTAAAAGATTCACCAGTCTTGAGGGGCCAAAATACCTGCAAGTCACATTTGGGCAGCTTGCGATTCGTTTCTGGACCGTCTCAAAGCCATAGTCAAGGCAAAAGGTGGTCATATCGAGCAAAAGTAAATCGATTCTCAATTTTGTATTATTTCCACACATTTTTTACTTTGAATTGAATAAAAGTAATTTTCCAAACTACATGAATGGGTTTTGTTGTTGTCAGTGTGGTGTAATCACCGGTCGTCTTCGTCTAGCTCATCTAACGGTAGGCCCAGGAAACATGCTGTTTCGACAGGTTGGGTCCAGAGGAAGAGGGGTGTTAGATGAGTGGGTTTGATGGGGCAGGTGAAAAGGTGGTTAGTGTGCGGGGTGCCTTCACATGCCGGACATATGTTTAGTATGTCGGGGTCGATTCTGGATAAGTAGGAGTTTAACCTGCTACAGTATCCAGAACGTAATTGTGCCAAGGTTACGCGGGACTCTCGGGGAAGCTGGAGCTCATCGTCTGCAATTGGTGGTGGTTGGACTCCGATAACGGCATTCGGGGGTCGGGAGCTTAAGAAGGTGGTAATGATCTCCCGATGAATGTCGTTTTTGGCCTGTCTGTACACTGTTCGATCCTAGAGTGGTCTGTCTGTTTTGCCTATGATCTCGTCCACGTAGTTCAGGAAGTGCCTCCTGATGTGTCTGGGAGGCGGCTCAGGCTCAAGCAGGTGTCTGCATGGGTGAGGCCTACTGTGACACCCTAGCAGAAACTGCTTGCTGAGCAGTTTGTTATGCCCCTTCACAGGAAGCATATGAGCCTCGTCGTGCAGGTGTTGTATGGGGGACATCAGGAGACATCCTGTCGCGGTCCTAATTGCAGTATTTTGGCAGGTCTGGAGCTTCGTCCACTGCATATCACTGGTTCCAGGCGACCAGACAGGCGCAGCATAGTTAACCTGTTAACTGGGTATGACGAAATTTTTCGTCATGGAAATTAATCGTAATATATTGAACGCATTACGTTCTACGTTGTTCTTATCTATTAAATCTTAAAGTGGTTATATATATTGAATACATTTGAATTATAAAATATTTTATCAAAATAAATAAAAACCATAAGTTAAAAACGATATTCCTTTATTATTTGAGGTGTGATATTACTTATCGCTGCGAAGAAAAAGTCCCCATTCTGAAACGAGTTGAGCAATAGCTAATTTCCCGGTTAACAGGTTAAGAACCGATCGGCCTATTGAAAGTCGATAGCAACATTTCTTTATCTTTGCCCCAAGTGCTGCCGGCAAGCGACTGCAGGACCTTGTTGCGATTCTGTACTTTCGTTGCATAGCGGTTGTATGCGCTGAGAAGGGGAGCAAGCTGTCAAAGGTAACTCCCAATATTTTGGGGTTGTTAATCGTCGGAATTTGTGTATCATCGACTTTCACCTTGACCTCCTCTGTCCAGGTGGTGAAAAGGGTCGCCGTGGATTTAGTGGGGGAAAGTTGTAAGTTCCTCGTAGTGAAGAAGCGAGAAAGGTAGGCGAGGTAGTCGTTTACCTTGGACATCAATGTCATTGCCCGACGTCATTATCGTGCAGACGTCGGCGTATGAGGCCAGTGAGACTCCCTCTGGTGGCTGGGGGAGTTTCGAAATGTAGAAATTAAAAAGCAAGGGTGAAAGGACACCACCCTGCGTAACACCTTACTTTATTTTCCTCTGTTTAGATGTTTGGTCTCGAAAAATCACCGACGAATGACGACCACTCAGGTAGTTCGCGGTCCACCTCTTCAGCCCTGGCGGGAGTGTCGACTGTAAAATGTCATATAGTAGCGTGGCGTGGCTGTCTGTATCGAAAGCCTTTTGTAAATCCAACGCTACTAGGACAGTCCTCTCGCAGGGGCGGTTTTGATTAAGTCCGTGGTTTTCCTGGGTGTTTATGACGGTAAGTGCCGTGGTGGAGCTGTGCACTCTTCGGAAACCATGCTGGTGTGAGGCTGGGGTCAGGTGTTCTGTAAGGAGTGGGAGTAGAAGGGCTTCAAGAGTCTTCACTACTGGGGAAAGGAGAGTTATCGGACGATAAGACTCCCCTTGGTTGGCGGGTTTCCCTGGCTTCAGTAGTGGGGCCACTCTCCCTACTGCAACTGTCAACATTGCTCCACACACATCAAGGCCAAACATCTCCTCGAATGCCAGGTACTCCACAGAATTAGATCATCCTTCTTAATCAATCAAATCAGAAATAAACAACAACGTCAGCCGTTTAGCGTGGCATTACATTATTGCTTATTGCGTTATATTTAAGACCGCAGAATATGACACCTCCCATTGCGGTTTTCAACGAAAAGATTCATGATCAATGCTTTCCAAAGGTTATCATGTATGTATTGTATTAAATCAGTATAAAGCATATATCGAGCTTTTAGATGAATCAGTTAACAATGGATAACGCCAGCGAAAACACTAACGGCCCAGTGAGCGACTATCCGAACAGCGTCGTCTTAACAGCACTACAACAGCTACTTGAAAGAAAATTCCCATCACAATTATTTACTTACGAATTGTTGCCGGCTACCAAAAAGGGTGAAAATTACATAGGAATTCTGTACCGCATTGCTGTTAAATTAGATGTAAGAACAGGAAGTTCTTATTCCAGTCTAATTCTCAAAATACCACCACGAAGCCTCACAAGGCGTAAGCAATTTTTCATCAGACCTTGCTTTCTGAGGGAATCACTGGCTTATCAAGAGGTATATAGTTGAGAGATACACTTTTTAACACAATTGTTCTAGAAAATTGAGTTTGGCACGTATTTTATTATTGCATAGTTTTTACCGATGGTCAAACGATTCCAAAACAGCAAACACATATCGAAAGAATACGGCTTTCACGAGTACGCCGAGTGTTTTCATATCTCAACAGATGAATTCGACGAGGCAATATTTTTAGAAGACTTAGCTCTGCAGGAGTTTGCACTGTTTGATCGATTCGACGATTTACGCTTTCAGCATGTCGCAATGGTAATGCACGTCTACGCGAAATTGCACGCGGTCTCTTTTGCTATAAAAGATCAGGAACCGGAGGCTTTAGACAAATTTCGAAAAATTCAAGATATTTTTGAACAGCGAAAGGACGATCCGAATTTAAACAACTATTTTGAGGGACTAAAGAAGTCTACACAAGCATGCATGGACGCAGAGAGTGACAGATACCAAAGAGTACTTATGAGATTTTTTGAGCGTCCATTCTTCGATATTTTTCTGGAACTGATTGACGGTAATAAATACGAGCCATATGCAGTAGTATGTCATGGAGACTGTTGGAGCAATAATATAATGTTTAAGCATAAGGTAAGACGATTTTCACAATAAAACAGTACTGATTTCTATGATGCATCCTATAGGACGGAAAAGTCATCGCGTTACGTTTGTTGGATTGGCAACTACTCCGTTACTCGTCACCAGTTACTGATTTGATGTATTTTCTATTTACCTGTACTTCGAAGGAGTTTCGAAGAGTATATTACGACGAAGTTCTAAACGTATATTATGAAGAATTGGTTAAGCACATTTACAGGTAGAGCTTTGAATCAAATGCATTCTAGTCAATATTGGTAAAATTCATTTAATGCGGCATATTTTTAATTAAATCCCAAATCTAAGTCGAGATCGTATACGAATAGCTTTATGCTCTCAGATTCCTGCTTACGGTTTTCAAAAGAATCATTCGTCATCATATTCATATACAAATGTTATTATAGACGATTGTGCGAGGCGTACGAGCGCATAAAACTAAATCAATTGAAAAATCCCTAGCATTCTATTTAGGATGTTATTTCCGCAATAAGTTCGTTAGTGTTTGGTTAAATATTTCTCTTTATCGAATTTCCTGACGAACTTGATATTCAATAAAAAGATATACCATCTCGACGGAGATACCTAAGGATTTTACGGTGGGTGGAAATGTGCTATCACTATCCAACAGCTCCAACTGTATTTATATATTTTATACATAGGCTGGGATCTAACCCATCCAAATTATTTCCCCGAGAAAAATTCAACGAAGAACTTAACAGAAGAGGAGCAGTAGCTCTACTTTTTGCAATGATTGTGCTCCCAATTATAACAATTAAAAGTGAAGATGTGCCGAATTTGGAGGAACTAAGCGAGCGCGTAGAAACAGGCGAATTTATAAATCTGAAAGAATCAGGACTTCTTTGTAAGGGAAATGTGGATACATACGGTAAGCGAATGCGCGACGTTGTCATTGATTGTATTGACTTTGGATACATAAAATAAATGTAAATTATAATCTAAACATCAAAACAATAAACAGTCGGATGTTATAATTGCATGTTCAATTACCTTTGATTCAGCTAGTATTACACTAATATGGGGCGAGTGTTTCAATTGCTTCACACTTTGAGCAAAACGAAGAGTTGATAAAGTTTCTGTGAGATCAGCACGATGAGGGCTTATACAAGCCAAAAGTGTTAAATAAGAGTTTTCATTAAGGGAATCTGAAATCCATTAATACATACATATATGGCTTTTTATTAAGGATTTCAAGTATACCTTGCAAAACTGATGTTAGCACGCTATCGCGATATGGAATAACTTTGTGACCGAGCGCTTTGGCCTGCAAAACTTTACCAATTGAGAGAAGACCCTGATTAATGTTAACACCTTCCGACATAGCAACTCCTTGGTGGCCCGTTCTACGTACACCTTCCGAACCTGCTAAATCGACTAAATTTAGTCTTGTATTAATGACGCCTTTTTCGGAAACAGTGTGAACATGAATCGTGAAAATTGCATGTGATCGTGAACTTTGAGAATTCATTTTAGTTGGCCTAACATGCCGATTCTTATTGCCTTGTTGAAGGACACAGTGGCAATCGTCCATAGTTTTGAGTACTTTTCGAGTGCCGCCAGTATATTTGTATCCTAAAGATATTGCATTAAATAAAATATAAATACTATAATTTTGGCATAATCACCTCGCGCTATAATCGGTACGTTGGTATTTTCACTCAGCAAATCGAAAACCTTTTCATTATAAATTTCAATAAAAGAGGCGTATATTTGAACTGGAACTTCTGAACTAAAGCTGCTTTCAGGTCCCAACACATCTGTTTGCAGTATCTCCAACAAGCATCTGGGTATAATTCCGACGTCCTCACCTGCAGAAGACTACCAAAGGTTTTTTTTAATCTACGCGCAAATAAAAAGGAAATAAATTTGTTTGATTCATACGCTTGAGTTTAGTCCCATCGAATGAGATTTTCCAGTTCCTGTTTGGCCATATGCTAATGCTGTACAATTGTAGCCCTTTTTTACCTTATCGACCAGAGGGCGAATGTCACGAAACAATTCCTCCTGAGTGGCCGCTGGAACTAACACCTTATCGAAAGTAAAGGGTCTACCGTCTGCCACCAAAATCTAAATTTACAACATTGCTAGTTACGTGTTTTTTTCTTGAAAAACATTTTCTTACATTTGCACTGCATTCAAGGTATGAAATTACACTTGTGGTCTGTGAATCTCGAGCGGGCTTTTCACGCACAATAACCCGCACGGCAGCCGCATCGTTTCTGTCATCTATATTCGACATATTTACTGTTACACTTTCCTAACTGAGCTTTATATCAGAAATATTAATCTATATAAATGTTACTTATTTATTTGATTAAAATATCAACAAAAGGCGGACGAAGATTATTTCAATTTTTTAAATTATTGCGACAAATTCGAAATTTCAGTTGCATCTGCCTTCGAATACTTTGTTTTGATATGGTTTACATAAATTCGCCTTGGTTTATGTGTGGTTCACATTTGCGATTAAGTTCGCCAGTAAAATATGTATTTATAGAAAGCCAAACTTATATTCATGGATACAATCAAATCATCAATTAAAAAAAATTGAGTAGGGATATGAAAGTCAATGTCCCGTAACAGAGTTGAATAATCAATTTCCCTTTTACACTAAAATCAAGAGATGGTCTACTCTAAATTAATTCTAATGAAGCGGAAATTGTAGGAAAGCATAGGTTTAGAATTCAATAATTTTAGAAATAAAGAAAATAGATTAAAATAAGAATATATTTCAGGGACATCTAATGGAAAAATTAAATTCTCTCAATTTTTATCTAGTGGCAAGGCCTCCAGATAAATGATGAATATTAGGCCTCTTCTATTTCCCATTTCTCCGCTCGCTATCTCTATACTCGATTAATTTATTATAATAAATATTCATTTATACCACTTGCTACCGCTTGGCGAAACGAATGGAGCTAGTAATTTGATATTAGACGCAACTGGTATAAATAAGCATATGTAGATGGAAGTGGAAAAGAACTTCCAAACATTACATTTTGAGTATCAGTAAGACCGCGTCAGGGAAGCATTTGTTATTTCAACGCGTTACTTGCGATGCTCTTGCTCCGTCAAAACTCAATGTGGGTATTGACTGTAGATCAATAAAATTTGAAAAGTTGAAGCAACAAAAGTCTCACTGTATAAACGTGGAATAATGAAGTTCCCTCGAAAGAGAGTTGGCAGCATTGAAAATAGTGAGTTATGCCCAAAACCAAGGCGAATTTATTACAGGTGACAGCAAACACATATAGGTAAAACCCTACATGTATTTGTTGTTGCGTTTGGTCCAACCATCACGTCAAAATCAGCAAGCAAATGTAAACATACGAATGTAAACATACCAATACATACAAACAAAGCATATCATTTTGACGTAAGCCATACCTACGGTGAAAAATTCAGCTGGGTGAATGCTGTCACCTTAATAAATCCACCTTGCCCAAAACAGAATTGCAACGAACAGCGGATAACGGGCGATGAACAGATGATCACTGCGTGTTGAAAAATTCAGTCGTTTAATCACAACTGCGAGGGGACGGAAAACACTCCTGTCCCAATGGTTCAGCTTATATTTTGTGGCAACAATAAAATTAATTTTGTAGGGAATTCTTTTCGTTTGCTATATTTGTGAGTACATGCCAAAATGAAAAATCCGTCCCGTCGCAATTTCATGCTATTAAATATTTTCTAATTTTGACAGCCCGTTACCCGCTGGCCATTGCAATTCTGTCAGGCCATAATATCAGTTTTATGGGGTATAACCTAAACAAATTTATATTGAAGGTGGCGTTCTCCCAAAACAGTTTCTTTATTTTTGCGATTTTGACGAGTCTGACGTCTGCCTCCTTCTCAAATACTCCATATACTTACTATTCATTCCGCTCAAATCTAGCTAAGGAATATCGAAAATAAAATAATTATTATTGAATCTTTATTAATGTCACTTCCAATCACCGCACATGTTATAAATTTTTCAAATGTTTCAAACTACTTCCTTTTTTTTTTGAATATTGAATAAAACACCATCGGACACCTTTGTTGGGTGCTTGGCCGTCAATTTGTGGTGTGCGTCTTGATGTTGTTCAGCAAATAGAGGGACCATGAAAAAGCTTCTCATGTAAGACGATCAAACGCATATACGTACAGATATATACACACGTGAATTTATATACATATATACACTCAGTAGATAACGATTCTATTAATACCGCGGAAAATTCAAAATCGAAAGGGAAATAAAATTAAGTTCGAGCGCTTTGGCGAGGTGCAATGGAAGTTAAGTATAAGTGTTAGGTTAGGTTGACCTAGCTGTCTGAAAATCATCAAATAGACCTATTGGTCCTTAGTGATTCCAGTTGGAGCTTGACGCTGCGTTTTCTTGTAATAAGCCTGCGTCTTTTGCGAATCTAAGTAAACTCTGAAGCTCTAACCGCAAGAGACATTCTAACCTCTCATATTGCAAAGCTCCCAAACATTTCAGTCGGGTTCTAGCAAATGCAGGGCAAGAACATAGGTGTTCAAGAGTTTTCCTCTCTTCTGTAAGTGTATTCAGCAAGCAAAGGTATCCGAAGTTTATAAATAAGTAAATAAATTTTAAGCTAATGGTTCACTTGGAAATGAGCTACAAAACCTGCCCGAATATTCCGTTGCTTTATATTTACTTCTAACATTTATATTAAAGTGATTAGGTTTTTTAATCATAATTCCTTTGGCAATCCGAATTACTGGGTCGCCCGAGTGACTTACTTTTAATTTATATGGATTAACGAAATTTACCTTTATGTATTTACACAGGTATCTTGAGATACGTTAGAGTGAAAAGTAATTAACTGTGAAAATTTTTCAGTTAGGATTAATAGTGACATTATTTATCAAAGTTAGAAGATGTAGTTAAATTTTTGGATGTGCGGATAAGGTAGGAGGCACTGGAACATTGCCTACTGGTGGTAAATTAGGCCGTGCAAAGACTGTGGATTTTGGAGAATTCTCTGAAGAGTTTGTAGTTGTTGCACTCTGGACTGGAAAGGCAACTCTCTTGTTGAGGTTGAGTCGGGTTCGGCCTGCTGGGCGAGACACATCATTTATAGGGGGTGGATCATTCCAACCAGGAGTAAGCGAACCTAAAATCAAAAACATCAATGTTCTTTTATGGAATCAAAATCACAACGTAAATAATTTAGGCAAACTCCCTGGGTTCTGCTCCGAATTAAGCTCTTAAAGGCTCGTATTGTTTATTACCTGGGAACGGTTTAGAAGGCGGTGGAACTTCCGACAATCTATCTGCCATTAATACTTATATTTGGAAATGAAAAAAAAATACTGTCTTCCACTTTTTCGCCTTGCTCCTTTTATTCTAAAATTGTTTTTTTTTATACGTCGTCAACTACCACTCTCAGTGTTGCCGTCTCTAAATTTTCCGACAAAGTGAAAATGAAACAAAACAAAGGGCTGCAAGCAAAGCGTACCTTTAATTTCGCCTTGGCTTCAAGT
This sequence comes from Anastrepha ludens, assembly GCF_028408465.1. Taxonomy (NCBI): domain Eukaryota; kingdom Metazoa; phylum Arthropoda; class Insecta; order Diptera; family Tephritidae; genus Anastrepha; species Anastrepha ludens. The sequence goes on along the minus strand of NC_071499.1, from coordinate 814,487 downwards.
AATTCGGTGACAACCGCAATCAAATTTCGTACTGATGTCCATATGCCAAAATACATAGCTTTTTATATCCTAAAGTAACGAAAATATTGTATTATTTTTATCTTAAATGGTCGACTGTATGGAGTCCATTCGATGTTACTTCAGCAAGGCGGCGAATTAATTATATCACATTATTCGGGGATTATGGTGCTGGAGAGTCTTTGCTCCGGACAAGGATAGCTGGGACCACAATGCCGAATAGCATAGTACAAGTACAAATTAAAAGATGGTATCAAATTAAGAGCAATGAGGGATATTTAAAAGGAATTTTTGTGCATAGAGCTGCAATTAAAACGGTCAGCTATATTATATATCTCGGCCTAATCCTGGATTCCAAGCTAAATTTACAAGAACTGATGCAACCTCCCCCAAAACACCAAATCAAATATGGTTTGCAAATGTCTAGATGGGAAATCTTCGATAATCTTGGAAATAGCCTGATAATCCTGATTTGAAGGTGCACCATGATAATTCGAATATCGGCAGTTCGGACCTCTCTTGCTAAGCTCCAGTGCTTAACATTCGTGTGCAATACAAGAGTAATTCGCATCTGTCCTACAGCTGTCTTGGAAATACCACTGTATAACAACATATGATATTTTGAATGTCAAAATGACTTGCTGCCTTGTCGTTGCTTTAGATTTTTATTTACATTCTGACTCAAATTTTGATATTCAAAATACCAAATTGCGAAAACAAAATTCATGTAAATGTTGTTCTTGTACAAGTGCCACTACTTGGTATGAGAATAAAATGTTACTAAATTTGATAGGGAAAAAATAATACGGACAACATTTACTATATTGCTTATGAGTTGAAATGGGGCGAATTCGTGCAAGGTGCTATTACTAAAGCAGCCAATTTTATTTTTTTCTCTAGTGGCACCACCTTGTATAGATTCGCTTTGCTCGCAATGAACGATTGCCTGTGAATATATAGGATTATTATGCTCGCATAGATATGCTTGCAGTATTTTATAAAGGCAACGTATGTGCATCGAAAATAGTAACAATAGTAAAACCAATTCAGTTGAAGTGATTAAAAGTTATATATGTATTAAGCTTTGGTAAAATAAGTACAATCGAATGGTTATGTTTTCTCTTCGAAATTGTGTGAAGTCGTGTTATTTGTGAATTTTCAAGAGCTCAATTGAAGGTGAATATTAATACACTGCTGCAACAGATTAAGTTAAATATTGTAATAACTAGTAATCAGTTTTCTTCTACTAACTCCATTCCAATAAATTAACTACTATCGTTTTATTTTAAACTGCGTCATAACTTGTCTGGGCATATATTTATATTTCGTTTTTTGTTTCGTTTGTAGCATTTGTTTTCCTTAGTATACTACGTTTTCGTGTTTGTTTCGTTATTATTTGTGTTGCCAGACTACATTTTTTATAAACTACGAAAGTATTTATGATTACACACATTGAACAGGTTGTATCAGTAGATCAAAAACAACATAAGCAATGTATTTTGTTTTTGTCCTTAAATGTTAAAATATCTGAACTAAGATTTAATGTTTAGAGAATTGAAAAAAATTAGACCACTTGGAAACCAAAAAATAGCAACAAATTAAATCAGGTGCTTTGATGCTACGCCTGTTCAATGGGTCTTGTTTGATATAGAAAATTGTGAACGCCATTGTTCTTAAATTTGCAGCAGCTATTCCAAAAATTTTAACATTTGTACATAATTGGTATAAAGAGGATTCTTTATGTATATCACGATTGCACAATAGCATGCATAAGTACTAGAGTACCCACATTGCGCTCCTAAATTTACAATGAAAGAATAATAACTGGCAGAGGATCGCATTTGTCATGCTACATTTCATGCTTATTGCAATTATCTTTCTTTCTTATCCATTCTGTTGACTGCAATCCGACCAATTCGTGCACCTTGCAAGATTAAGAAAATCCTCCACTACAGCCTATTATAAAAGTATAGCAGCCATTTTATTTTGAGAAATCTGGTCTACATATCCTATATGCTAATTCTCCGATTTTCAATATGTGAGTAGTTTAAAAAGATGTGGACATACAAGTTAATCCGAAATATTTATTTTAATTAATTAAAATGATGAATTCGCTAACAATCAAATAAAGATTAGATGTGCGTATATATATGTGTACTTTAGTTTATAACTATTTAGATTATACAAAAGAATTAATGACGCTTATCACGAACCCTTTAATACAAAAATTCAAATTTCTACAGATTGTGTACGAAATACCGTGTAAAAATCTGCAGCGCGAAAGTCTTGGTTACCACAGTGAACAGCCAACAAATAGCTTCAGAAATTTTGTTGATTTTGGAGGGTACATTACAAATATATTTTGCTCCAACTAAAGTGTCTTCCTTTGTAACTTTTGACGGCTGATTTATTTTCTTTTGCGCCGACGCTTTTATGATTGTGTCAAGTTGATTACTTGTTGAACTATCAAAAAATAAATAACCAAAATAAATACAGGGGGCGCCATCTTTTATCACGGTATGAAAACATTGAAAAAAACAACTGAATTGTATAAGTGAGGTATTTTTATTTCGTTTGGTTATTTACAATTTATTAAAATTATTTTTTGAATACAATATCAATCAAGAGGCTACCTTTATTGGCAATCAAAAACTGCGATCTTTTTTCTGCGTTTATCATCACCTTGTCAAGCATTTCGGTTTTATAGCGTCGATTTCGCGTTGTTTCGGTGTAAAGGTGTTCATGGTTGAAATTGTACTGAATTGACGTATCGAAAACATGTATGTTGAAGTCGATCGGTTGGTAAAAGACAAATTTTTCAGCGTTTACATATCGACATAAAAAATGGCGCACCCTGTACTACTACCAATAGTATGTATAATAACACAAATATGCATCTTTTCATAAGTGTGACGCTTAACCCCCACTCGGTTTTGCGTTACCTAACAACTCCGATTTATATCCGGCCAAGGGCAGTCACTTCAGCAGCATTTCCCTAAAATGTATGGAGAATGCTGCTGCTATTACAATAATACATCTTAAAAATAATAATATCCAAATATATGACATACAGAAAAAAGTTTAGAAGAAAGGATCGACACACAACTCTTTTTTAAAACTCTACTTTTAAAACACCTTTCGATCAAACGAAAATGGCGCTTTGTCTGAATTGTATTCCTGTAATATTTATATTGACGTCGACCATCAGTGATGTAAAAATATTTGACCCGAACTCTCTGGCAACACTATTCCGATATTCGAAAACATTTTCTGCTTCGTCTAGGAGTAGAGAAGAGAAATGAAAATACTAACAAAGGAAATGAAAAGAGAATATAGAAAAAAATATTCGATTTCGTAATTTTTTCTTTGTTTGCGCACAACATCCGAGTTGAATGCAAACAATTAATACGCGAAATTTTGGATTTTCTTCAGTTTAATAATTGAAGTCTAAAAATATAGTTGGTATAGTGTTAAAAAGAGATTGATAAGTTATATTGAGAATTACGTTCTGAAATTAAAGATTTTTCGGTAAGAAATATGTAGAAACTAATGTCGCAGCTAATATAATATAAAGAGATAAATAAGTGGAATACGCAATGAAAATCAAGTATATATAAGACTAAACATTTAAAAAAAAAATATGAGTAGGCGTGTAATACTAAGGCCAATTTATTTTGAGGATAGAGTAAATTAAAGGAAACGGATCTGTAGTGCTACCGTACTAAGGTCAATAAGCATATATGAACATATACAATCAGCTGCTCACCTACAAACAAATGTAATTGCATGCATACATATCCATTAATAGGGGAAAGCTGCAAGTCTACAAAAATAATCCCTTAGAATACTTACTTAGCTCAGCAAATTATTTTATTAACAATCTATTGTAACGACTTGTGTTTGTGATGCGTATCAAAGAACTTGATGCATGCATTGAGGAGCCTCGAACGACTACATTTCGCCAACCTTTTTTTGTTCAGGAACATTTAATTTGTTTTTATGCAGCGCAACTGATGCTTAGGAAGTCGGCCAAAAAACTGCCTCAAAAATGGTTGGCAAACAAATTTAAAGAAAATAAAATTTCTGATGATTTATTCTTCCAGAAGGCAACTATAGCATCATCGCTGTAAGTATGTATGTGGTTGTGTAGTTGTTAAAGTATATTTTGTACTGGAGAGACCATTAGGACATTTCGGTATTAGTATGAGAACTATTCATTATTATTAACAAGTATGTTATTTGTTCAGACAATTTAACTGCAACATTAATTCATTTAGGTGCTAAAATGTCGGTAGCATCTCTTGAAAAATTGTGTAAGTATTAATTACATATTGCATTCAAAAGTATGTATGTCTAATATGATATATGTCAATCACTGCTGTTATCAAACATGTAGGGTTAATAGTTTGAAGCAATGTGATAGATGGATTCATACATGTATGTATATGCGTAAAAAAGCACAGACAAAAATTACATACAATTACAAAACATACCATCGGTATTAACCTGCTTTAGAAACATATACAGGGTATGCATACTAAATTCACATAAAATGAATTGAGGCTAGAGTCCTACGCCGACAGCCATTGCGGCGGCGGCATCGTCAGTATTAGATATAATCGGCGGAGAATGTTAGCTTTGAACGCTGTAAGAATAGAAAAACAAGCGAGGCGACGCATGAAACAGAAATGTCAAAGGCCGGAAAGGCGCTATCAAATATAACATTGAACTTTTCGTAACTTTAAAACGCTTCAAGCCAAGCTGGAATTTTTTTACAGTTGTCGAAGCAAAGCAGAAGTGCATTGGCCTTACAAATTAAGACTTCCCAACTATTTATTTGAATTAGAAGGGAGAGTGCCTAGCGCTGATGGTATCGAGCTGTACAAGAAAGAATTACCCCTTAAGTTCTTGAAAAAACAAAAGAATACAAAATAATCGTAACACAAAACGTAAAGCTTGTTAACGATGTGAGAACTCCGTAGCGTCCGTTTATTTGTAATTGTGAGTCGGGCATAGAAAGCCATGCACCAACTCGCTGTTGAATAGCACAAAACTTTTTGGATAGTAAAGGCATGAAACACGTTTTTTCTCGCCAAAAATTCAAAACGTTTTGGGCTGATAATAAGCCTCCTTAACCAAAATTTACACTTTTTTAAGCTTTTTACTCATGAATATTGACATCAAATACTAAAAAAAAAATTTTTTTTGTTACAATTTTCAATGATATATCCGGCTGGTATGACTGCCTGAAGTTACCCCTATTAAAAAATGGTTGGCGCCATATCTTAATATAAGTTTGGAGAGTCTGAAAAAAAATTGTTAATAGTAAAGATTAAACTTGTTGCTTTGGCATGAACTACGATGGCTGAAATCCGAAAGAACATCACAATGGCGGACATGAGAATTTTTAACCGTACATTGTTAAATATTAACCCCTAACGGCCGAGAACTTTTTGGTAATACTTGCCCATAAGACGACGGAAAATTAGCGTCGGCCTTTCGGTCATAAAGGGTTAATAATTATAATTATAATTCATGCTATAAAGACATACTGTGAGCGTTAAAAAAAGTGTACACCATATTTTAATAAGTTTTGACGATTTATGTATTTATTTTGTAATTTCAGTTATTTTTCATAAAAATATACATAATTCATACTACAACTACATAAATCCATAAAAAGCAAAGTTTCGAATTTTGCTTAAAATATATAAAAATTCGACAAATTTTCGTCAAAATTTCAAATACATATTTTACTCAGAATATTTAGAAAAATTTCGGGTATGCAGTTTTATAGATCATTGAATTTTGGTAAAGTACAAGCTTCAAGAGGTACGGAACTTGCGTTTCTCTAAAATTCTGAGTAAAAAGTTTTAAACTATGCCGAATTTGTATAAATTTTACACAAAATTCGAAACGTTGCTTTATATGGTTTTTGGAATTGAAATTGCAACACAAATAAGTAAATGGTGAAAGCTTCTCACTTGTGACATTGGAATTCTGACACTCCCTTAAAAAAGGTCGCATTTAAGAAGGGTGAAGAAACACCTTTTTGGTAAAAATGGTAGCAAAAAAGTATGACGCTATTATGTTACCTAAACATTATAACCCTAATTAATTCTTTCCTAAAAGAGGCGGAGTCATTATAAATATAGTTCACGAAAAACAAACTTTGAACATACTCACGCCTTCCTTTACCATGCTTTGCGCACGTAAATTTGTAGTTTTGACCCCCAAGTCCAGATTATTACACTCCTCACTACTTGAAAAACTATCTGTACTTATTTAAATTAATTATTATATCGACGGCGGACGTTGTAGCCGAATGGTTGGTGCGTAACTACCATTCGAGATTGCGTAAGTTGGAATCTACGTGCATGAAACAGTAAAATTATAACAAAAGTTTTTACTAAGAGCGGTCGCCCCTCCCCCGAAGTGTATTTCTACCATGAAAAAGCTCCTCATCTGACGTTTGGAGGCAAGCAATTGCTATATATATCGCTAAATGGACTCTTGTTGGTAACTTATGTATTTGTACAGTCCTACTGTAACCTACTATATATTTGAAAGGCATAGGGCTATGCTTGTCGAAATACCCATTTTTCACGCGCATTGCCCCATTGTTCTTGCTCGTAAGCACACCCTTTTAAAAACGTAATGTTTTTGCTACAAATTCTACTTTTCGTCCACTTCACTTAAATTTCTAGAGTTAGCAACCCTTAGCTTTCTGAGCAAACCTTTTATTATTGAATCATGTGGTGGGTACATAATTTGATAATTGAGTGACGTCAGTACAGAAAATAAACAATCCTTTGTTTAGAAGTTACGAGTACTTGTTTGTGATTGTATGTCCCTAAATATGTATGGGGCATATTTAAGTTGGTAAAAAAACAACAAAAAGGCGGTGCCTTGCCAACAGTTTATAATTGGGTGAGTGCATGTGTATTGATTTCTTGTGTTCAACAGTTTAGACTTGTTTCGCTTGGTTCGTTAGTTGGTTAAAGTGGTGATTCATCCAGAATCCAATGAGCGCTTCCGCACTGTTTTGTTGCCACATCCTCGCTACCAGCTTGTTTAACGGCTATTTACAGCATAACTAGATCCAGTTTGTGCGGTTTAAGAACCTTATTAGGTTGTTGACGTCTAGGCCAGACAATTGTTCGAGACTCTCGAATAGTGATTTGCCCAGGGTTGACATTCTCTCCTTCCAAAAGGTAGGACATTCATAGAGGAAATGTAAAATCATTTCCTTTTTCTCAGGTTATTTACAACTGTGGCAGTGTGTGTGGCTGCTTGTTCCTCGACAGACCAAAAACCAGTTATGAGTGAGTCTCCAGGCGTCTCGTCGTTTCATGTTTATCAACACTCACGTTTATTTGAGGTTGTAGGTGGGCTATAACGATGTGCTTTCGCTTACTCTTCCTCTTATTTTTGCTTGTTTATTTTCTGTACTGACGTCATGCCTCGTAAGACGGCGCAATCTTGTATTATATCATCCTTGTACATATAAATGTTATTGCCCTAGCGAAGTCACTTATAAATTCGCCTCGGTGTGTACATATGTATGTATCCATTTACAATTGTCAGAAAAAGTATCCGTACGGAAAGATATGAAAGCAACATACAAAGAAATTCATTGTAAAAAAAATAAAACATTTTAAACTTTTATGAAAAATGTTTAGTCAGTAATTTTTCTACAATTTCTATAATTTTTTTCCTAAATACATCTTTAAAAATTAAATTTTACAAAACGAAAACAAAAAACTTCACTTTTCTTTTAGTTTGTAATTGATTTTGCTGTGACTACATTACTTTGGAGATTTTTTTAAGTTTTTATGTACAAGAAATATCGATGGCCCTCAAAACTCATTTCTTTGTGTACGGATACTTTTTCTGGCAAGTGTAATATTCAATTATATATATATCGAGCTCATGGTGTAAATAACTCTGCTCCGAGATACCTTAATTCCAGTTTACTTTGCATTTCAAGTAGTTCTTCTACTATCGTTGTTCGGTGCTAGCAACTGGTATTTTTAATATGGCGATGTGATACGAATTTTGAGTGTAAGCCTCTGCAGATGATTGATTCCATCAATATGTATGTCCATATATTCGTCTAGTCCTCATTGTGTGTGTGTCCCTAAGATTTGTTTCATTTAAAGCTTTCTTATTTATATGTATGTACATATTTGAGTATGCATTCGTATGTATGCATATCACGAAGTATCATTCTTGTATCCATAGAGCACACGGTAGAGTTGCAAATCTGTAAGAGTCAAAAATCTCTGCTGGAAAGGCAATTTTTCCTTTGTTCTCTCCGCTAATTAAACATACGGATATACGTATTTATAGGTATTTATACCTCAATATATACGTGCGTAAGACCGCGTATAACTCGAGAACGGATCGTCCGTTTAAGTAGTCTTTTTTTGTTGTTTGTCACCAAAAAAAATTTTAAGGCGAGAAAGGGTTAAAGATTTCCCCAAAAAAGGGCATTCCGGAATAATAGATTTTCAGCAATGAATTCAACGTTAGAGCAAATATTTTTTCCACAAAAAAAGCGATTCATAGCGCATCGTTTACCACAATATTGTAACTTTTTTCATTTGAACAACCTTGCTTAAATTCAGTTGTGCATTATTTTACAAATCCGTTTTAATTTCACCATTGGTTTTCTTTTTCAAAAATAAATATTTTATCACTGCTCGACACTATTTTTTCCATCGTTGCGAAATCATAAAAGTAATGTTTTTTGCTATCGCTGACTCTCCGTTTGACAATATTTTTGTGAAAAGTTATATTTAAGAAAAAATTCACTGTTAAAATATTAGGTAATTATCAAACAGCCCTCGGATTTGAAAAATATGTGGTATGTTGGCGTGTTGGCAACTCGACCGCTTTACTTATTTACGCGAAAGACAACAAAACAAACAACCTGGTTCACCACGAAGAATTGGATTGATTGGACTCGTGATACTCCGTGGAAATATCTAAAATGCATTGAATACTACAGAATTCAAAAAATATTTCATTCATTTAAAATAAATTTTGGGCGGGACGAAGTTCCCAGGGTCTACCTTGCTATGCTTTTATTATGGGAATTCGTTTTCCCAAATTATGGTATTTCATAAGAAATTATTCAGCCCTATCATGCAATTCATCTTACACTGTTTTTCGTAGAAACTAAGAAATTGTAATCATACAATTCGAATAGCTCCGAACGTACATTCTAAATTCGTAGAGTAGAATTCACCGAACACACTCGTAAAGTCAAATCTTAGAGTTTCGTACAATTTTTCTACGAAGGCGTTAGACTAACGAAAAAAAATTAGAACGAGTAATAAAAAGAGGATTTGAATGGAAACAAATATAACAGTTGTCAAATTTAAGTCCTATATTAACTAAACTATAAATTTTTTTTTTTTTTTTTTTTTTTTTTTTTTTTTTATTATTTTACATTGCGACTAGTTACAAAGAAAAATTTTATTAACTAACGAGCAATTTGTTTAGAATTTAGAAAATAAGGTATATACAACAGTTCACGCTAAGGTGTGGTTAGTACATTAAGTCTTTGGGCTTTCTGCGTTTCAGTCTTCTTCTCCAATTAGCTGGATTAGCGAGAATAGTGGCCTCCGTATTGACGTGGTTTTTTAACCTTTCATCATGGGCTTTTGCTATCTTTTTTATCGTGTCTACCACCGAGTCAATATTTAGGTCGCGTTCAAGATCGGAGCTACGGATATACCACGGAGCACCGACTGCACATTTAATAATTTTGTTTTGGAGCCTTTGTATAGATTGAATGTTACTTTGGCTGGAGCATCCCCATAACTGTGCGCCGTAGGACCATACAGGCTTCAGAATTTGTTTGTATACAATCATTTTATTATTGGTGGATAGTGCTGATTCCTTTCCCATAAGCCAATACATATTTCTGTATTTTAATTCTATTTCTTCTTTCTTTTTCTTTACATGGGCTTTCCATCTTAGCTTGGCATCTAGAGTCATGCCCAGATACTTTGCAGTATTTGAGTATGGAACCTGTCTACCATTTAAATATATTGGAACATATTTGATTTTGTTTTGGGTGAAATTTATATGCACAGACTTGCTTTCATTTAATTTAATATGCCATTTATTGGTCCAGTCATATATTTCATTTATGGCTAATTGTAATTGTGATGTCGATGTGTTTTCCGTGTTTCCTATCGAAAGAATAGCTGTATCGTCGGCAAAAGTAGCTGTTACGCAGTTTGAATTGCATGGCAGATCGCATGTAAAGAGCAAATACAATAAAGGGCCAAGTACGCTTCCCTGGGGAACCCCTGCTTTGATTGGTTTGAGACATGAATATGAATCTTCTTGTTTTACTCTGAAGTAACGGTCGGATAAATACGAATGTAGGATGGTGGAGTACTGCTTGGGTAGCAACGCATTTATTTTCTTCTGTAGCCCATAGTGGCATACTTTGTCGAACGCCTTGGATATATCAAGGAATACCGCAGAGCAGGTTTTTCTTTCTTCAAAAACATTTTCTATTATTCGCACTATCCTATGTACTTGATCGATAGTCGAATGCTTCGTGCGGAATCCAAATTGGTGCGTCGGTATAATTTTTTTGTTTTCTATTATTATGTTGATCCTTTTGATTAACAATTTTTCCACCATCTTCGATAGTATTGGAAGAAGGGAGATAGGCCTGTATGATGTTACAGCGTGAGTATCTTTACCTGGCTTATTGAACATAACGACTTCCGCTGTTTTCCAATATATTGAAAAATATTTTAGCTTAAATGTGGTGTTGACGATATTCGTCAATACAGCAATAATATTGTTCGGGAGCTGTTTCAATATTTCAGCAGTAATGAGGTCGTAGCCTGGCGATTTTTTTATCTTTAGATATGAAATTTCTTCTAATATTTCGTCTTGTGAAACCGGAGGGATCTCATTTATAGCATTGCTATCGCCGTCGTGATCCATATCATCAGCCATTACCGATCCATACGGTGTGAACGTCTCCTCGAGGTAGTTTGCGAATGTATCTGCTTTTTGTTTATTTGTTTTGGCCCACTTAATGCCATGTATCTTGATGGGTGCGTTCTGAGATAACGGTTGTTTTAATTTTTTAGTAATATACATTTCCACAGTGAATAATTTGTCTTCCGTTCATTTGTTAATTCTTGCAGGTATTTTGTGAATGAACTGTTTTTGTACGCTTTAATTTCGTCGCTAAGTGTTTTGGTTATTTTATTTAGCTGAGCTTTGTCAAGAGGTGATCTTGTTTGATGCCATCTTCTTCGTATTTTCCGTTTCTTCAATACCATTTCCTTTATTTCTTTGGTATACTTGTGACCTGAAATGGTTTTCCTTATAGTCTGCCAAGCTGCGCGTTGGATGTTATTTGTCAATCGAAGTACTTCGTCATCGAGTTGATCCTTTGTGCTGATTATCGGCAGGTGGTCATCTGGGCCTTCCAAAATGTGTTTAAAGTAATCCCAATCTGTAAGGTGGTTAGTCAGTTTAAATGGATGTTGTATTGTCGTTACATTTTCGTGCAGTGTTAGATAAATAGGAGAGTGATCTGATGACATATCCATGCCATTCTCAATGTTAACATAAGCGGTTGATACTTTTTTAGCGATGAAAAAATCAATTAAGTCCGGTGTTTTATGTGGATCTGTTGGCCAGTACGTTGGACTGCTCGTCGATATAGCAATGCATCCTGTCTTCTTAAGTGCATCGTAAAGTTCTCTTCCTTTGGTTGTTGTGAGTCGCGATCCCCAGTGAGTATGCTTGGCATTGAAGTCGCCACCCATTATAAATCTATTCTTGTGGCTGTTTATCAGTTCAATGTATTGGGCGCATTTGATTGCATGTCGTGGAGGGCTATATACCGCGGAAATTGATATTTCAGTTTTGGCGTATATCGTAACAGTTGTTACCTGGAATTCTTCCGTGAATATTTTTTGGTCTTCGTGATGTTTCAAGTTTCTTTTGATGATAATTGCACTCCCTCCTCTTGCACGGTTGCTAGGGTGGATAGTGTGATAAACATTGTAAGTTTTAATTTTTATTGACGACTCCTTTGTGAAGTGTGTCTCTGCAATCAAACATACATCCACTTTTTGAGAATCTAAAATAAATTCCAGCTCTTTTTGATGCTTTAAAAGCCCGTTTGCGTTCCAGAGCATTACTTTCAGGAAGTTTGGCATTATAACTTATTTTGCAGATATTTTTCGACGTTTTGCAGTCTTTTTTCGAGTACCAAATTGAATTCATGTTGTTTTGTTGTTTCTCTAGGATCAGTTTCAAAATGTTATCTTCCTCAATTTTGTTAGCCTTCAATGCTTCTGCAAATGTAAGCACCTTTGGTGCCGTATCTGATGATAGCAGAGTTTGCTGTTTATTTTCTGTTTCAGGTAGCCCATCTTTATTAACGGCTTCAGCTACTTCTTTGTTTGGGTGTAAAGTTCCGGTAGTAGCTTTATTTTTGTTAGTTTGCTTGTCACGTATCTTTTGTAGCTCTTTTGCTACAATGCAACCTCTGTAACTAGCCGGATGGGCTTCTCCACAATTGCAACATTTCGGTTGATGTTCCTCCGGTTTTGTGCAGAGAGAAGTTTGGTGCTTGCCTGCGCACTTAACACATCTAGGTTGCTTTCCGCAGTAGTTATGGGTATGTCCAAAGGATTGACAGGACTTACATTGAGGTATAAACGTTGGTTGTCTAACTGGTTCAATATTGACTACTGAATGCAGTATGGTTTTTATATTATAAATTTTATTTATGTCTTCCGAAGTTTCAAATGTAAGAAGGAACATATCAAGCGGTTGCTTAGTTTTCCATTTTAATTTGTTTATCGCGTTGGTTATTTTTAATCCCTGTTTATTCAAGTCGGAAATTATATCCTTGGGGTCACATGAGTGGTGTAAATTTTTGGCTATGACCTTAATTGGTCTTGACTGCTTATCTTCATAAGTGTACCATGCAATATTTTTGTTTTTCAGTGCTTTCGTAATTTTCCTATAATCATTTGGGTCCTTGGTAGATACTTTGTAATATTTGTTGCTAAGCAGTTTAATTTGAAACTCTTCGCTTGCCTCAACTTTCGCTATGTTAAAAAGCTGTTGGTAATTACACTCTACCGAGACCATTATAGGTGGAGGTCGATGGACCTTTTTTTTACTTCCTTGGTTTCTTGAGGATTTTGAATAATTGGTGAAGAAACCAATAGTTCGGGGGAAGAATCGGCTTTCCTCTTTTTGCTGGATCTCTTTTTGAGTATCCATTCCGTTTCACGGGTTAGCTCTTCTTCATCGGTTTCATATATTTTATCATTTGCATTTTCTATTTGAAGTGCATTTTTTCCAACATTGGATTTTAATTGGCCATTTTCTGATTTAAGGTGTACTACTTCTTTTTTAAGATCGGCGCATAGCTTTTCCAAATTTTTTAATTTCTCTGATAACTGATTTATTATTGTTTCATACTGGTTATTTTTAGTTGCAATTGGCTTTGCTTGATTTCCGCCACCTCCCGGTGGAGGTGCACGATCGTCTCCCATAATAACGCAGAGTTTAGTTTATGCGATTTACTTAGAAGCAAAATAAGTTTAATCTAAGTATGGTGTTTGTTGTAATCGTAAATCGCGAGATATCTTCAAATACATCCGGATCAACTTTGTTAGTATGAATTAAGCAATAAATACATATATATAAATTTAAAGGATGATTTTAGGGGTTTTTCAACATAAACTCAACGCTTATATATGTAGTATGATAATTGCAAATACGTTAAGAGTATGTTATGAAGTATTGTAATATAAATATATTGTACCAGACAATTTATATTAATTTCTCTTTACCAGAAATTGTTGCCTACTTTTAGGAGCTATTTAATACAACTGCTATTTATTTTGTTTTAGAACCACAAGGAGCTTTTTAGTACTAAAATATAAATTTCTGCAAATACAGCAACACCTGCTCGGGTCAAAGTCCAATCGTCGTTGACAGCTGAGTAGGAGTCCCACTTAGGAAGATTTGTATTTCAGCACTTTTGGTTGTATTTCACTGGCCACTTTACTGCACTTCAGCTTCCAGCTTTCCCTTCCAATAGGTGTTTTGAATTTCCTTGCTTATAAGTTTTGTTTCGACAGAAAACTTCGAATATTTAAATATATTTGATTCACACTGCACAGAAACAGTCTTTATTCGACTAAACTATAAATAAAAAGAAATTTTTGAAGTATATGTACTTTTATGTGCCTTCCACAGGTGTAAAGTTGTAACAACACGGCAGCAGTATGCTACTCTGTTGGAGCTAATAAAGGAGAAATCAATCATGACATTGAACTGTAGTAGCCCTTCCGGTTGTAGTAGAGCAATTTTTCTTTAGTGGGGGAAATAATTTGTATGCGCGTCCCATCCCCACACAAAATGATGCCAGGAAATCTATATTTTTTTTGATAGAATTCCATCTTGCTTTCCCATTTTTCATTGGCTCTCGAGATTTACTCATTGAGGACACAATCGTGTTTTTAGTGACGCCAATACGTCTTTTAGTACATAGCTAAATGTCGACTGCCCCATTGGCACCCAACTCTGTGCTTATAGCCTCCCTCTGCAAGGTACCGTAAAACAAAGGATAGTCGGAGAACTGGAGTTATGGAAGACGATCTCGCTGAGCTTGCGCTGTCTCAATAAAACTCAAAACGTATGTAAATGCAGCTTTATTTAACTGGTAATTTTTGATAAACCTGTTTGAAACCGTATTTAAGTAAACTTTTTCTTTAATAAAAAGGCAAGCACTTACATTGGTTCGTCCATATCGAAAGAGTTGCTTGCATCTCTCAATATTTTTCCTCAATTCTGAGACTCTGTTTGCTTCTCTCACTTCCCTTCTCCATTAACAAAACCACACATGTCAACGAATACATTTTAATGTGAAAACTCAGCTAACTTGACAAAAAACTTAAAGATTATTTGCTAAATTGTCTTGTTTAAATTGAAGTGAGCTGTTGATTACAATTTTTTCGTATTCGAAGGTTTTCTACGACGGATTATATGATAGGGCTGATTATATTATATACGTCTATATGTATTATATTATATGTATATGTATATACAGATTTGCGCTTACAGCATTTTTGGGTATTTGGTCGAGCTCTTCCTCCTATTTGCGATGTGCGTCGTTATGTTTTCTACAAATGAGTTTATATTTTTATAAATAATACTCTAAACCCATAAAAAATTTCATGAAAAAATACAAAAATAAAATAATAAGTAATACATAAAAAAATAAAATTTGATCAATTATTATTATTGAAGAAAATTTCACTTGATTCCTGTATTTTGCGAAATGTTCAACACCACGAATGTGAGAATAATGAAAGTTGGGCAACGCGTTGTATATCATGTTGGAACTTGTATCCTAAAAAGTAGTCCATCTCATTGTACAATGTGTTGATACAATGATTGGAGGTGTATACTCTACATTTTGCGTAAAAAAGCAATGAAACCTACAAATTTCGTCGAAGAATTCATAATAAAAGCCTAACATCGTACATAGATAATGTTTTTCATTATCTCGTGTGTTATTCAAACATTTATCGAGATTATCGAGACAGAAGTGTATTGATCAACTTACTTTCGACTTTGGGCGTTGAAGCACCACACTTAGTCACTGTGAGACGCTGATACAATGAGTTCCAACGTAGACGTCGATCCTTGCAGGATGAATTTCGTGAAAACCGTGCAAAAACGGTTATTGTGTCAGAAACAATCGATGTTGTGCGTTAATTGATAACGCAGGGGCGTCAGGTGACATATTGAGATAGATGCATTCATGGACATTATTGGAATAGCAAACATTCAATATTGCATGAGAATTTTATCGTCAAAAAGTTGTGTTCTCGTTGGATACCATATAATTTGACAATTGCCCAAAGATTCATGGCGATTGGTGTAAAGAAATGTAGAAGAAATTCAGCCGCGGTGGTTCAAAACACTTCAATGACATCGTCACAGATGAATCCTGGACTTATATATGAGTAGGAAACAAAACAGAAATCGACAGTATGTATGGGTTTTTCAACTCAAGCTCAATCCAAAAAAAGAAAAATACAGTTTCTGGTTTTGATGTATTCAGATATTTCGCATCCCATTAATCCTGGTTTCCACAAATACGGAATTTTTTTAAATACTATATCTTTTTGTAAAATAAACCTATTTGATTTCACCGTCTTAATTATTGGAAGAGAATTGTTCGCCCATAAAAACTTGGTGGGCAACATTGATCTAGCGCTAAAAATGAAATTAAGAAAACTTTAAAGTGAATGAAACAATGTGTGATAAGCACTAACGGCAGGCCTATTAAGTCAAAGCAAATGTGTCAAATGCTGGTTTACAATATCTTAAGACATACATGATCATTGTAACAATGAGACGTAATAAAAATCTAAGTTTCTTGTTTAAAAAAATGAATTCTTTGGAAACTGTATACATTCCGATTTCGTTGTTCAAAATTGTGCCCATGGCGAATTCATTAAAGGTGGTAGCACTAGACCAGCAACAATGTTTTGTACGTTTGATTACACTGTGTGACAAAAAAAAAAATTAAATAAACTTTTATGGAGACCTAGCACAACTTGTGGCTATAGAAAAACTAAACAAAATGGTATAGGTGAAATTTCCAATACACCCCCAAAATCTCATTTTATGGCCATAAAACCGTTTTTCAGTAGGTTGATGTGAAGAATCACTCCTAACTTCGCCAATTTCCATCCGATTTCAAATTTGTTTTTTTAGTTCGAAAGAACAAAAACAAGCCTTTTTGACAGTGTGTTGACAATTTTTCTGAAATGACAACTGACGAGACTGTAGGCGGAAGTATTTGGACTTTTTTTATTTTTTCTCTATTTTTTCAACTTTGACATAATTTTTTCGATATTATCCGATATTGAGGATTTTTTTTAGTACCCTACTGTTATAGTAAATTTAATTTTGCGTTGAATGTTCTTTCGAACTAAAAAAACAAATTTGAAATCGGATGGAAATTGGCGAAGTTAGGAGTGATTCTTCACATCAACCTACTGAAAAACGGTTTTATGGCCATAAAATGAGATTTTGGGGGTGTATTGGAAATTTCACCTATACCATTTTGTTTAGTTTTTCTATAGCCACAAGTTGTGCTAGGTCTCCATAAAAGTTTATTTAATTTTTTTTTTTTTGTCACACAGTGTTATCAAAGCAAAGTATAGGCAAAGGAGAAAACAAAGAATGATTCGCCTTGCTTCATTCTTGGCTGACAGCCACATGGACTCGGTAAAAAAAAAAACAAATTAGCTGATCTACCGATACCACCTTTTATAGATTCGCCATTAGTTTTTGTTAATTTTTTTATTGTTTTTGTTATTTACACAGAGTTTTTAATTTTATATTTTCGGTGTTGAAATCGGTTGGCTGTACCTTTTTACAAAAGGAAATGATAGGCTTGAAAACTAAACATTAAATTTTTGTAATACAAAATATATGTCAGAGTTAACGAATTAAACAAAATAAAATACGTACCAAGACGGCACACAATTTTCTCTTACATTTTGGGGAAACTCAAACCTGCGTACATCAGACTGGATGGGACACTTTACGAGTATAGTAACAAACCAAATTGGTTAAGACAGGAGTTTCCAATCTTCCTTTACAGAATTAATTTTTATTGTGTTATTATTAACAGTTATTAATTAGATTTTATTATTATTTTTTAAACATAACTGAAGGCTCTAGATGTTGGAGTACAGGATTTAGCGTTCGTAATCGGCAGTTATCTGTGGTTAGCCTTTTCTATGCAGTTGTATGTAGATGGTTTATAAGTTCTATGCTATTATTACCTATAAATGATTGGGAATTTAACTACTAGTACTTCGTCTAGAAAAAAGTTTGTAGGCACATTCCCGAAATTACTAGGAAACGATTCGTTTAGAGTTTGCTTGTTACTTGGGTCGGTAGGGGTTAAAAATGGGATAGGCATTTAGATGTAATTGCATCCGCATCCAGCACTTACTTTTTCACTTTGTGGAAGTCGCCTTTAAAGTGAAGAAAGTGTAAAAATATTAAAAAAATGTTGTATTTACAATATGTGAATTTTCCCAGTTGCTTATCTAATAATTCTAAAATGCCTATATATTTCTGATTTTCAGAGAGCGCGAGCAATAAAAGGAACGATTTGTAATTCGCAAAACAATTTTTTTCCTTCCAATACGATATTCGAATTCATAGGATTTACAAGGCCGTGTATTGTTTTCAAAGCCGATATCACATTACGCATTGTATTTTAACAATTAGCTCTCTAGGAGTTCAGTGCTATCTTGAGCACAACTTCAACAGAGAGTTTTAAGGGAAAGATGTCTGCAGATTCCCCTCGACGCCAGTCTCGTGGCATAGCTGTGCCCGCAGTTGTTCCGCCTCAAGTTGTGAGTGATCGTTCGATTCTGGACTCTGCCATTGGCTTTATTAGCGATGTTACGCTGGTTGCGCATCAGTCTCATACAGAGCCGAAAGATACAATTATATGGGCAAGGTTTGAGACAGCCGCTGATATAAGCGATCCCTGCTGCGGTGTTGATTGGGAAATGGAGGGGAATGTTGCTCCGCCGTTGCTTTTACTACTCGGGTACGGGCTTGGAGTCCAGGTATGGGCCATACCGGCTAACGGCGAGGCTATTGAAGTGCTCTCATGGCGTCACGGTATTGTATCGACGTTGCGCGTTCTACCGACACCTGCCTCGCGGTCTACGGACGAGCATGGACGTGCTGATGAAACGATGGATGCATACGCCGAAAAACGACCTCTTATTGCATTGGTGGATAGCAATACAGCTTCTACACAGCCACAGTTTTGTACCCTAACTTTTGTCTCCCTCAAGACTGGAAAGCAAGTGAAGACAATTAAATTTAAGAATCCAATTCTTGATGTACTTGCAAATCGTTCATCTTTGGTGGCTGTATTTCATGAACGTATAGCCGTATTCGATGCACGAACTCTGGAAGATCGACTTTCTATAACTACGTGCTATCCGAGTCCAGGGTAAGTTGTTTTAAAATTGTTTTTGTAATACATATGTAGTTAGCTATGTACAAAGAACTAATTGGTATTTTTACTAAAGCATTAATCCAAACCCTGTGGCTCTTGGACAACGTTGGCTAGCATATGCTGAGCAAAAGCTGATTCCGTCAAAACGCAGTGGCGGCGGTTGGGATGGTGAGGGCATCGCCAGCTATACTGCCACTGTACTAAATGCCGCAAAATCTTTTGGCAAAGGGTTGCGTGAGCTTGGTGAACAAGTAGCAGCTGGATTAACTGGAGCATCTAGTGGCGGTAGTATATCAAAAAATAGCAGCTTCGATTCCAGTACTGGTGTTGAAGCCAAACAACCGGGAATTGTTACAATCATAGATATAGAGGTTCGAAATTACATTAAAGATGCATATAAGCAGACAATTTTTATACTAATTGTGTTCCTTTTTGTTTTTTGTTTTTTCCTATTAGCAAACTGTGAAAGACTACAGCCCCACCTCGACCACATCTGCATCTGGTGTTATAGATAATGAGCTCATCGTAGCGCACTTTATAGCCCACTCAGAAGCTGTAGTAGCTATGGAATTTGACAATTCTGGCATGCTGTTACTTACTGCCGATCGACGCGGTCATGATTTCCACGTTTTCCGTATACAACCACATCCAGTAAGTTCTAGCTTATCGGCAGTACATCATCTGTATGTTCTACACAGAGGCGACACTAGTGCAAAAGTTCAAAACATTACCTTTTCACTGGATTCGCGATGGGTGGCGGTTTCTACTTTGCGTGGAACTACTCATGTCTTCCCAATCACACCGTACGGCGGTGCAATGGGTGTACGAACACATACTTCCTTGCATGTTGTCAATAAGCTGTCAAGATTTCATCGGTCTGCCGGATTGTCGGCAGAGGGGCGGTCGAATTCACCGATTTCACACTCGGAAAGTACTACTTTTATGCAATCTTTGCAACCTTACCATAATACGACTCTACCACCATTCCCGCGTCCAACAGTAGTACTGGCTTTAGCTCAACTTCGACAGCCATTTGCACTTGGATCACCGCCTGGTTCTGCCGGGCTTGTTATGCCCGGTAAAATCAGTTCAAGTAATAGCGGTACATCGAATGCTTCACACCGTCAAAGACACTCTTCACTGTCAGATGACAATGGAAAGCCTTTGAGTGTGTGTGCTATTTTCGCAAAATCCCGTTCTTGGTTACTTGAACCACCAAATGTCACTCGAGAAGCATCACATCGCATTCAACGTAAGGCAGTTGATTCGCTCTTCGTAATGGCCGGCCACGGTGCTCTTATTCAATACGATTTGGATACAAAACTTGCATCAAGTAATTTAAAATATTTTCTTTTTAGTGTACAGTTTTAAATATTCAATATGTTGAAACAGATATTGCCAAAGAAAAAATTTGTGATGACACTCCAATTGAACTGGAAGTGGAAGCTAAAGCTCAATGGAACCTTGGAAGGCGAAGGGATGGATCTCATGAACTGATGCCTCCATTATCAAATGATAATTGGCTAATAAAGGATCGGTATTCTAGCTTATTGTTGGATAGTATACGGCAGTTTGATGACATAGAAGAAAAAAATGAGAGCTGGGTATCACAAGTAGAAATAATAACACACGCCGGACCACATCGTCGTCTTTGGATGGGACCACAATGTGTGTTCAAAACTTACAACACGCCCAGCGGGTTCGTACTTTGACACATAAAAAAAAAAAAAAAATAATATAAACAGTAAATTGCAGGTCTAATTTGAATCATGTTGATGTCGAGGCCGTAGAAATTGGAGTATCCAAGTCAACATCTGCCGCTGCGGCTATACGTTCGCATCCGCTAAGTATGCCCGTCACTGCTGCAGCGCGCTGTACTCTGCCGGTACTCATTGAATCGGGTTCATATAGTAAGTAGAATATATGCACTTGTATATATATTTTTTTCAATTGATTACCTTATGTGGGCACATATTTTTTTTAACCATCAGGTAGCATAGAACAAAGCCCAAAGCTTATGGATCGTTTCCGTCATGAGCACTTGGACTCTGATTTCGCCATCGCGCATGGCGATTCTCGGCTGAAGGAGGACTTGGCTGATGCTATGCGCGAATCACCATCAGTGTCCGAAGTCTCCAAAAACATTGGTAAGTAAAATTTTGTTTTAGTAAATTTTGTGTGGTGGTGTATGGTTTTTCGTTTTTAATTTTACTCTATTTGCTGACTCTTCTAGCTCCTACAATCATAGCTTTAATTATTTCGAAGCAGCGAACTCACTTTATATCCATTAATTACTTGTAAATCTAGATGTTTGCATCTAAATTGCAAGTAATCACGAGTATCTTAGTTATAGAAGCACTTCACCGATTCAAAGTTTTAATTGACTAACTTCATTTTACAGTTAATATTCGAGCAATAGCCTAGCAACTTACAATTAATTTGATGGACTATTTTAATGTATGCGCTCTATGCTCCCAGGAAAGAATTATATTTCAGATCCTGCCAAACTTACTGCTGCTCACAGCTTTTGTTAGATGTTTAATCAGAACTTCTCAAATTGGTGATGGGTGTCTTGATGGATAGCATTTTACACACTACAGCCATTATTCAAAAAATATCGAATCTGTTTAATTTGTTAGCACTGTTGATAAAAAAATCATAAATCTTACATTGTGGGCAACAGAAACAGTTAATAGTTTTGTCGACGTAATTACGGAAGTAATGCTTCTATTTAATATTTCTAAAAGCTTAAGGACTAACTGGTATATTTGGATATTGTCATTTAAAAATTGCTTACAACAAATGTTTATGGACTTTGTGCACTGCAGTGTTTCACAAAATGTCCACTTGTTTTCTCTAGTATTTTCATATCATGAGATGCGTTTGTGTTGCGTTTCTCTTATACTCTTAGGGAATAAATATAAGTCGTTTGTTATGATCAATGGCTTGCGGTATTCAATAGAATAAATAATATTTAGACTACACGCGTTGTTTAGTTGACTCAGATACATTTCTTTTCAACGCTTAATTGATCTGAATTGATGGCCGCCGAGGTGGGTAATTCGGGTAATTTTGAATACGTAAATTTTCTGGGCGTGTTTCGATTCCGGAACAAAATCTAACGCCCTCAGCGTATTGTCCCCAGTGAATTTGTACTAATTCTTATCATTAAAAATTTTAGAGATTTTCATCTCTTCACTTCACTCTTTACTCGATCCCTCCGCGGGTATGAGTTCACAAATTTTTTGACATTTTGACATAAAAAAATGTTGGGACGATTCTCGCTCAACTCAAATGAAACAGACTACGTTATAGAAGTAAATAAAAATTATGGAAGTAAATGCGTCCCCCCAGAAAAAAATTTAGTTATGTTTAATGTACACTTTTGAAACTAAAACACAATTCCCGCTCTGATACAAAAACCGAATGGCTTCCCTTTCAATTAAAAACTAAAATTTTCAGTATAATACTGACGAACACTCTCGTTACTTATTACAGCACTGCATTGCAAGCGTTTTAATCTTGATGTCAAAGAGCTTGTATTGACTATTTCTGCCGAAAATTTAATAAAAAGAAACGAATATAAATGCAGAGTGACACACACTTATAACATATACGTTAAAGGTGTCCCGTTAAGGAACCTCTTATTATTATTATGTTGGGATTGTAAATCTATTGTGCCCCTTCATGGATTCAGAGTGTTTCTCTGAGCCCAACTTCCTCCATAAATTTTAGTACAATGACGACAGTGTTCCCATCATCACCAAGATGTTTCTGTACCTGTTCCGCTCAGCCTACTAGCCTAAAGTTAACTAACAGGCTGAGGTGCGGATATAGTTGCCTCTTACGAAAGACATTCGTTATCCCAGACAAATTCTAACCCGCTGAGGGACTATTGAATCTCTTAGGTGCGCTTAACTTCAAATGTGTTTGAATCTGTTATAGACGGATTATAATTTATTCTACTTGCATATATATATATATATATGTATATATACGATCCTATAGCTCCGCGGAGGAGCAAAAGACTGCAACAAGGTTTCTCCATTTCCCTTTGTCATGCGCCAACTTCGTGAATTCGCTCCAGGTTTTGTTGGTTTTGAATACGTTAGCTTCTTCCTCCAGGTCAGTGCTGGTGTGCCTCTACGACGGCTGCCTTGAAGGTTCCAGTCGATTGCGCTATGAGTGATGTCGGTTTGGTCCCTTCTTAATACTTGCCTGAGCAGGCCCCGTTTCTTTTTCAGGATTTCCGGTCGCATTGGTGTCTGATTACAACGATTCCAAAGGTCAGTGCTTGAAATCGTGTCGGGCCAGAAAGTTCTCAATATTTTACGGAGACAACGATTGGTGAAAACCTGCAGCATTTGGAGGCCAGAGGCTGCAAGGTTCCTGGTTTCGCAGCCGTACATAACAGAGGACTTTACGTTGGAGTTAAATATTTTTATTTTTGTGCGCCGTGTGATAATCCTGGTGCTCCACACAGCATTTAGAGCAACGAAAGCTTGCTTCGCTTTTTTTTTATCGGTTTTCGATGTCTTCTCTTGAGCCACCATTAGCAGATACAGCCACAGGTCAACAACAGGTCATATAAATAGCACATTTAGACGTTGAAAGCAAAGAGTTGAATATGTTTTTAAATAATTATATTTTATTGGGGAAAAAACAACATAAAAAACAAAAAACTTATTTACTTCCACTTTGAAACAAAAAAATGGTCAAAAAGAATTTCAGATCTGATTTAATTAACGAGAACGTTGATAACTCACGAAATCTCCTGGACACATAAATAGCACATCCTAAAAAATTCCAAATAAAAGCGATAATAGTAAGTAATAATATTATTTACCAGATTAGTATTTTGTACTATATCTTGATTACTTCTCAAGCGGTCGCTCCATTCTTTATACAAGCTTGTGGCATTTTTCTTTTGGAATCGAGTACCAAGCCTCCTCAACTGCGGTCCACAAATCATCAAAATTTGTAAAATTTTTGTTAGCGATTTTGACCTCAACGGCATTCCATAAATTTTCTATTGGATTGAGATCAGGGCTCTGCGCCGGCCAATCCAGTACATTAATTTTCTCTCTTCTGAGCCATTGCTTCACTATCTTTGCAATATGCCTTGGATCATTGTCCTGCATAAATGTTCAATTTAATGCCGTAAACTCAAACACAAATGGCTCCATTTTATTCTGGAGAATATCCAGATACTGATACATTTTACCAACCCTGCGAACAATCGGCCCAACACCATGCCAGGAAAAAGCTCCCAAACCATGATACTGCCGTCGCCGTGTTTCATCGCCTTTTTTGTGGGATTTAGCGCTTGATTTTTTGGACGACGTACAATAGTTTTCCCATGTGCCATCCTATTTATTTTGGTTTCGTCGGTTCAAAGTACGTTTTTCCAAAACTGAATAGATTTGTCTTTGTGGGCTTCTGCAAAGGCAAGTTGGTGTTTGGTATGTCTTTTTGAGAGAAGTGGTTTTTTTCTGCTTGTGCGGCAAAACAGCTGGGATTCATTAAGCCGCCTTTCTACAAGCTTTCTGGACACCTGTAGACCAGATTCTTGGTTTATTTCAAGCATTATTTGCCGTGCCGACTTAAAATGATCTGCTTTGCTCTTGCGTATTATAGCTCTATCCACATTAACATCAGTTTTACGCGGCTTGGTTTTCTTTCCGTGTTTTTGCTTATATAGGATGAATCTTTCTTAACTAAATTAAGAGCATTATAAACCATTTTCCGAGAGCACATCATCATTTCAGCTATTTCTGCATAGCTTTTTCCGTTTTGACTCATACGGTATATAAGAGCTCTTTTTCCGGCGTGCAATGTTTTCCATGTCCCATTTTTAGTAATTACTTTAAAACTTTATTTAAGAAACAAAAAATTATAGGTACTAAAAATCGCTGAAACAATATTAAAGTTTTACTCTCCGCTGCACAAGTTAAAATGTGCTATTTTGTGTCCAGTTCAAAATAGCAATAAGCATAAATAAAATAGAACGCAAAAAATTCCATCGAAAAAAACCGGCAAATTCCTCGCATAAATGTAAGCTTAATAACGGTAACAAATGTAAACAAACAAATGTATTTGATCAAAGCAGAATTCATACTAAAAACTTAACATATAAGGTTCACATTTCTGCTATTTATCTGTCCATGGCTGTATAATACTCCCCAAATAGTAAAAGGAGTCCCCATCTTCGAGCTCAGCGTTACTGATTTGGAATTTATGTGCAGTTAGTGTTTACACGCATCACCTTTATTTTGGCAATGTTTATTTTTAGTCCTACTTCTGCGGCAGTTTGTACTACCAGCGTTAGTTTTTTTGACATGCTTCCAAAAGTGTGAGCTATAAGACAAATATCGTCAGCGTAATCAAGACCTTCGAGCCGTCCATTTAGTCCCCATATTATTCCGTTAGTTTCGCGTGTATCCTTGCTCATCAATCTTGAATCTGTTGTAGACGGATTATAATTTATTCTGCATGCATACTATTACATAATTATAAAGATTTACATATATATTTACAATTTCACAGAAAATATTCGTGCATTCCTCATGCTAATAATGCAAAAGAAAAGCAATTTTCCTTAATAATCTAACACGGGCTTTTCTTAAACTAAATCAATATAACTAGCAAGTTTGCACTACAATTAACTTTTACTTGCATGTGAAGGAGATTTCTGATTCGAATTGTCTAATGCCAGGTTCTATAGAATTAAGAATCCATACACTATCATATAGGTATATCTTATAACCGATAATCAATCACGCATTCGAATGCTACTAGCGATGCCTCACTGTATCTTTCAATACGTTGTGCTCTGCTGCTACAGCTGATATTTCGTATTCGCCATGAAAATTTCATTCTTCTGCAAGCTGCTTTTTCTGTTCCCATTCTCCTATAATTGTGATATTTGCCCAGCCGATGGTTTTCCTATTCCGATATTGAAGAGTTCCCTTCTCTATAAACTACAACTTTACTTTGGAAAAATATAAGACATTGAAAGAGAAAACGAGACAAAAAAGCCAAAGGCAGGTATTCGAGAAAGATCCGCAACTATGTAAATATATCAAGTGGAATTACTAAAATGTTAAAATATGTATTTTTTTATTTTTTTATTTACACCAATAATACTCTTAATAGAGCTGAATGCCTGCTAAACAAGTTAGTTTATAGTGTGCTGGTAAACAAATTGGCATGGAGTCTATTATTAATCTGCATTTAATTTTAGTATTAGTTCCTTAATACTTGCTTACACACATCTTTCATTTACATCCGCATCTATTTTTAAAATGGCTTGTTTGAATAAAGGATCACTTTTAAATAGCTTTGTTTTTGAATTGCATTACTTTGAAACTAGTTTCTGCAATAATTACTTTTTTCTTAATCACACCTCGACCAGTCCAAATTTAATTAAGGCTCTACATATTTTGCAAGAAACTTATTCTTTTGTCACAAATCTAAAAAACGAAAACGTAAAAAGCTAATTTTGAATATTGCAAATGATTTTCTATAACAGTGGGTTAAGGGTTTATATGCAGATACCACAGCACCGTGAATATTAATTTACAAAGAAAAATGCCTTTGGCTTTTTGTTAATGCTTCTTTCTCACAATATGTTTTGTTTTTCTTCTCTTTCTCTGTCTTTCTATTGAAGGTCGATTAGCCTCTGAGGTTGCTTCGTCTGATAGTGTTTCCTTCTATGATGCCCGCACAGATCCCGATAATGGTGATGATGATTCCGATCTCAGCCCGAAAGCGATGGCTCCATATCCTTCCTCTTTCGCCACGACATCAGAATCACTGACTACAAAGAGTACTTGGGATTTAGATTCTGATGTCGATTGCGACCAAAATAAGACGACGGCTCGCTTATTTTCAAATTCAATTAAGAGACAATCTGAAATATCTAAACCTTCTACAGCTTCAGTAGAAAACGTGGTAAACCCTCTGGGAACTGTAACGACTGTGATTTCAGGTATTTCGACTGAGGTGAAAAAAGACATTCTGGACGAAGTTGTGTCGCAATTAGCTGCCGAAGAATGTATTATACATGAGAATTGTGATGAGTCTCTATTTCGTCCTGTGGTGGCTATATTCTGCGACGACAAAGAACGCAAATTAGAAGAGGAGGCAGCCTTTGAGAATAAAGAATTCTGTAAGCCACCGGAACTAATCAAAAATAAACTTGTCGTTCCAGTTATAGCAAAGGAGGTAGATGCCGAATTAATCAAAAGAGAAAAAATTCAGAAGAGTGGAAAAATAACACAAAATTTGAAGACACTAAATGATCCTTCACGGCAAAATGAGAAGCCAATCGCCAACGTATTAACTAATGAAATTGACAAAAATCAGCAAAAAGAAAAATGTAGCGTTAAGCAAATGCATAAAGAATCGTCATCAAGTAGAAGCCATTTTCCAGAAACTAAAATCAAGACAACGGATCACGGTAAGGATACGAATAAATGTTCCACTGCGGAAGATTTAAGCAATAAAGTAAGAGGTAATGAAACCAAAAAAAGCTTTAAAAACATCCCATCCTTGGAAGAAGAAGCAATAGAATTCAAAAGAATGACCCCTTTACCTGTAATAAAGAATCGAACCCAACCAGCTCTTTCGGATGTTAAAATAAGCAATAAGCCTGAAATTACAAAATCGGATAAAAAAAATCGTGACGAATCTAAAAAGTTTGAAATTGAAAAGATGAAACATACAGAATCCAATCCTGAGGTTCATGAAAATAAAATCAATGAGTCACCTCAAAGTTTAACGTTGTCAAAATCAATAGAATCCTCAGAGACGTTAAATCCACCAGAACTGCACACAAAATTAAATACAGTTTGTAAAACAAAACATTCCGTTAACACTTCTCAGCAAAAGACAAAAAAAGTGTTGGAAATGGAAAATAATGTTAAAAGCATAGACAAGTCAGACAATCTTTCAGATAATCTCGTAACAAAGAGCGTTTATTCAAGTGAAGAGACAAATTTAAAGTCTGAAAATCTAATGGAAGATACAACTACGAACGAGAGCGCTCACAAAAATGCGAACACGGATATTCAGAAAAAATGTTCGCTAAGCGATGTGCCGCCGTCTTTAGATGCGAAACCAGCAGCTAAAGAAAACGATAAGAATTTCGATGGTGAGAGGATATATACTATTAAAATCATTGACACAACCGAAGCAAAGAAGCAAAATGACCCAGCAAAAACCAAAGCATTTGAAAATAAAACTTTGCAGGACGTAAACAACAAACAGAACAAACACAAAAAAGTTGATTCGAAATCAAGTCCTGCGGTTGTTATATCGCCCAAAAAAGGATCAACAAAAGAGCAAAGAGACTCAAATAAAACTTCAAATACACAGCCAGAATTTGATAATTTAAGCGATGCTGTATTGGAAAGTACCAAAGTTGTTGGTAGTAAATCCAAAAATATGAAATCGAAATTAGCCTTTGAGAATACTATAGTGTCTTGTCCAGCTGAAGCTACACCAATGATTTATAAATATTCAATTGCAAAGGACTCGGTTGATGGAGTTAAGAAAAGTGATAACAGAAAGTCCGAACAAGACGTAAATTATGATGCCATCAATGATGAGAAAAAAGAATTGCCTTCGTTGAATGTGAAATCTGAAAGTTTTCCTAGCGCACAGCTCGATATGCCTATGAATTCGGTATGGAAAATTGTAAGTAGTGCCCCTAGAGTACAGCCAAACATTGAAACTGTTGATAATTACCCAAATTTGGGAGCTATTGGCAAAAATAAAAAGGCAGTTAAAAATAAGGAGAGCATAACAGAGCACACCGAAAGTAACAGAAAAAGTGAGGACAAATGGTCTCCAAGTTTCGAAGGATTTTCTGCACTGCAACCACTGGAATCTCTGCCTCCTTTACCAACTTTAGAGCCCTTAGACATGTCGCCCTATTCAACTCTATTAAAAGAAAAAAACACTAAACTGCCTACAAAAGCCAAAGATAATTTAGCAGAGCAGTTGAGTTTGATTAACTTTGATAGTCCATTACAAGAAAATCCAAGACATGATCGAAAATTGCCACCAGCGCTCAGTCAACAAAATTTAATTTTCGCTTTATGCGGATCGTTGCACTACGAAAATGATAATGTCAGCGATGATGATAAACCACCAACAGAACATCACATAACAACAAATTCGGGGATTGGAGAGCAGTCAACAGCGGAATATAAGTTGCTTAACGAGAACGAGGAACAATATTTAAGTTTGGAGCAAAGTTCCCAAGAGACTAATACAACCAACACAGCCACAACAAATGAAAAATGTTCAAGCTCAGCAAATTCTTCTGCGTCAGAGGAAATAATTGTAATTGAAGAGAAAAAACTAAGCAAGAAACAGCGTCGGAAGAGGCAACAAGTAGAGTCACGTAAGCAGCAGGAAGAGTCCGTGACTCGCGACGATGATGAAGAGTTGCGCCCATTAATTGGTATGACAGATTCTCATTTAGAAGCTGTAGCAGCAAGTAATAGTAATGTGCCATCTTCGTCGTTATCTAGTTTAAACAGTAAAGATGTTCAAAAGCGAAATTGTAGTATCTTAAAACCAATCAAAGTTGCAAGTGCTTCGCCGCTAGCCCATTCTACAACTACTACAACGGACAGCGAAGGCCCGATTCCTGTAACTACTTCTGACGACAATATTTTCATCTTACCATCGTGTACAGCAGTTACTAACGCACCCATGAAACAGAAAACAAAGAGACTGGAACATAAAATAAATCTTATGGCTGCGATTGATGCTGCCACATCATCCTCAACATCTTCGGCCGAAGAAAGTAACATGGAAACGGAGAGCCGCAGAACCGTTTCTGATCCGGAAATACCTATTCCAGGAATAAGCACGTCGCAGGCTCAAGCAACTGCAACCAACGGCAGTTTAGTTACACCGTTATGTACAACAAAGAAGAAAACAAAACGCCGTAAAAGATAAGAATTAGCCCTCTGTTTGTTTTGTATCTCTTGTGTAGTGATTACATATTATTTTTATATTGTATACTACACTGGCAATAGTAGTAGAGATAGAGTTTTAGTCACTGGTGGTGCTTAACAGGTATCAAAATCGATATAACAGGAAAAAGAAAACAAAAATGCTAAAAACACTTATTTGGTTCAATTTTTTTTTCAAAGGTTCAATCGCCTTTATTGTATAATTTACGATTTCAATCACACAAACGAGCCTGCTTATATCGACACAATGTACAATAAGCCTAATAAACAGAAAGAAAATTTACATAATAGCGTAATTCCATACAAAATTTCATAAATCCCAATAAATCCTGAAAATAACCATAAAAAAATGCACTTATAAGTTTATAAATATTGGACTAACGGAAATATAGAAGTTTTATATAAAAAATTGGAAAAAAATAAAAATATTAAACTAGAAACATAATCGGCAAATTAATTTAGAGAGATCGGAAGCACCAACTAAAATACTTTGTAAATTTGTCAAAAATATTAAGTATGATAATTGATAATTTTGGTTTTGTCAATATAAATTAGTACCGCATTCTGCGTGTTGCAACGGAAAGTTATCGACACTTTGTTTAGTTATTTGAATCGCGATATCCTAAAAAATATAAATGTATAACTATCCAGTATATTTGTATGACAATTTTTTAGTTACTCTGCAACAATTGTATACCAATCAATAATACACACATAGGTATATATATACATATATATATATATATATATATGTATAATATATATAGATGTCCGCTTTAAAATTTTTTGTACTTGTTTTGATTTCCCTAGTAATTGATTGACAGTTAATAAAATGTTCAAGTCGCAAATAAAGAATATATAAAAAGGAATAGAAGTTGTAAATAGGTTAATCCAATGTAATATTAAACTGACTTTATTAAATCACAAATATTATAAATAAAAATAAATCTAAGTTCGTTCTTATTGAGAACGTTGAACGTCATCTAAATTATGTAGAACCTCTATCTAGAATCTATTTTAAAGCAACTGTGTTGAAATGCAAATTGCTTCCTGTTTCAGTGTACATTGGGCGTACTCTATTACTTTTCGCTAAGGGATATAAGGCGATATCGGCTGCAATTTAAATTGATCATCATAAAGTCTTTAACAGCGGGAATTGGCGATTACTTAGAAAAAACGTATTTTACGGTTTTTCTCTACTTAAAATACGCTGAACATTTCCGAGTAAAGTCGCAATACTTGGCCTGGTCTATTCTCCTTCTATTTGGGATAGCGCAACTGCTTCGATTAAATAATAACCTTGAATTTTGGGAGTTTTTCGAGCTATAGCAAAATGTGACCTTGTAACTTTTCAGCCCATGTCAGCCCATGTGTTATATTTTAAGTGAATTACTTTCATGAGTGTTTCAAGCAAACTTTAATTCATTGGTTATTTTATTATATTTCGACTTAACACATCGTGTTTGTCTTTCAACACTAGTCTGATTGCAGATCCGACTGAAGGCGGCAATTATGCAGACACTTCATATTTATAAAAAGATTTAGCGGGCAAAAACTGTCAATAAAGGTTCAACGCACTCACTATAATGCGGCTTTAAAGTTTCCTACCTTATAAATAAAGTGTTCGATGTAAAATTCAAGCAATTCGCAAGCACTTTTAATATTTCACGTGCGCAAAACTATAACAAACCAGGAAAGAAAAATCGCTAATTATTTATCATAATTTATGGAGTTCAAATACAGATACTAATCAAAACAGTTACTTTATTTTTCGCGATTTTGACAAGTCTAAGGTCAGGTCCCTTGCCAAACCCAAACAAAAGGAGGAGAATTTACATGTTTGTGAAAATTAAGTGATTGGCTTGGCAATGTTGTGATTTTTGAGATTTAAATTAACAAACGAATGGAAACGATGTGCCGCGTGATTGTGAAAGCACGGATGACGCCGTGGCAAGAAAGTATGTATGTATAAGTTTTGTATTTGGTTGTTTCCATTACTTTGTTTTGTTTGTTTCCATTACTTGTTTGTTTGTTCATGGAGCCTGACGACACAGCGAATTCGTAATACGCAACTTTGTATGCTATAATTCCTTGGTACTAATGCATAATGCAATATTTTCATTGAATTTTTCAGCATCCGAAAACCTCTAAAATATATGTCGTCTGGTTAGATTCGGATGAATTTGAAGAAATTTCCCGATTAGCGTTACATTCTCATTTGACGGCTAACATGCCACGCGCAGGTATAGAAATTTCGAAAATTCGCTATCGACATGTTGAACGTCTTTGCGTACGAATGATTGTGATTCTCTGAATGCAAATGCATGTAACAGTTTAATGGATATTATGTTTTATACACCATTTGTTAAAATAAGAACATCCGAGTTTTTACAGTATTCATTTCAAAATCAAATAAAAATATCTATTAAGGCCGGCGGGCCAATTAGATGTCCTAAATTCAGTAGTTTTCGCGAAGCGTTGTAGGATGAGAAAAAAAACAATTAGCCAAATAGTAATAATAGTAAAATAGATAGTTTAATATATATTTGAACTAAAAAAAAAAATTTGTACAATCTCCAACAATATATTGTAAGCCGAGTTATCAATAGATTCCCAGAGCGCCTTGCCACTGAAGTATCCAACTTCTGTACAAGATACAGCTTGCAATTTTCATCTGAAAACAAAAAAAAAAAGATTATTAATTTTGATGTAATTATCTTCGATGTGAACTAAGAAAATTGGGAGAAACACGTAAAATTCGAATTTTTGGGGAAGGTAGAAAAAAAGTGGGTTTTCAAGGAAAAAAAAACTCTTCAACTGGGTAAAAAAGTCGCTTAAAAAAAGTTTTTGGATGTTTTTTTTAGTTCACATAGAAGAGAAAACAATACTGAAGATAACGCATTTTGAATGAAATGGATAGCTCGTTTAGTTTTTTTGCAATCGTGTACATAAATTAGGTAAAATCGTGAAAATGAAAAGCCGATAAACAAACACTTACAGAGACGTGCACAGAAACAATACACTACAACAATAAGCGCACGGTTGCTCGACGCCGCACTACGCTCGGCTCTGTAGCTCTGCAAATACTTGGAATTTAACTCTGAAAATTTGTGTCTCATGTTCTTGAATATCTAAACTATTGATTTCAGGAAAAAAAAAATGATTTTTTTGACCTTTTAATTGGCCCGCCGGCCTTAATAAAAACCTAGTAATAGCAATGTCTCCTAGTTAAGTCCAACAACACTTGGACTTTCTTGACAGCAATCGGAAATATAAAGCAAAATAGAATAGTTTCAGGTAAAACGTAAATCGAAAGCAATCATTTAAATGCGCGGATTGCCATTTTAATTTTTTTTATCTTTACTGTTGTAGTGAAGATATTCGAAATTTTCTTTTCTGTCTGGAATTTTCAGCTTTTTGCTCCAAGTAAACGAAAAAGAAAAATAAAATACGGAAACTGATGTCGGAAAATTGTTTCTTATGGAGCTTTTTGTAACTATCCGCTTACTTCCAATATCAAGTGAAGAAAGTTTTATGAAATATTTATTGAGAATTTTGGTTTGACGTACATATATATAATATTTTAAATACTTCTACTCAGCACTTACCATTATTTGGTCGCTTTAAACTTATTTTACACAAACGCAATTCAAAATATTTTTATTGGTTTCATTATTGTGGTCTATTAAACCAAACTTTTTGAAATTTGAATGTATGTATGTATGTGTAATATACGGACGCATTCGATTTTATTATGTGAATTCTTATGCTTGTATGCTCTTCTCACTTTTAGGCTTGGTTGCTGTAACCACTGTCTCTCGAGAGAGCAATATTGACATGACCGACCAAAACAAAAGTGTAAGTGCCAAAAATTCAGATCTCAGTGGAGTAGAGCAGCAAGTAGCCCTGCAAAAGCAACAAAAATTAAGAAAACCAGAAGTCAAATCAGAAAAGGAATACGCGAAATTTGCATCTATAAATCCTCACAATTGTGAGCTCATCAGAAGTAAAGCGGCTGCCGATATGTTTGGCGCTTCCAATCGCACCAACATTAGCAACACCAGCTCGAACATTTCGGATACCCATTTTACAGGAAGTGGATGTGGTGAACAGAATACAATTATTAACATCGACTTTTACGATGACCAAATAAGTGTTAGCAGCATTCCTTCATCTACATCCCCCTCATTAAGTTTAAATGATATTCTAGATACCAATCTAATGCACTTTCCACCAGGCGAAGACAATGTGGACGATGCGAGTAGTGGCATATTTGGGGACATTGACGGTCATTTTGAAGACAAAAATAGAGTCGGAGCAAATAGTGATAGCTCTTTGTGAGAGTTACTGAAGCGCCATTCACGTGTAGGAGCGACAGTTTTGAGTGGTAGTTCTTATTTGAGCAAGATTTATAGAAATATTTTTAACAACTCAACATCGAAGTAGACAAGTAGAGAAGTAGAGCAGTTTTGAGGAATGCCTATAAGGATGAGCTTAAAGAATTGTATTTACGATGCATAGCTCGAGTTTTTTCGGCTTCAACCGAAATTATCAGAGTGACTACGAGTGTACATTAGGGACTAGAGAAATCAAATCATAGATGTGTGAACTCAATTTTTACTACGAGTTTTCACAGAGAACTGGAATTTTCGATGTAGTTGGTGATTGAGCTGATTATTCATAATCGTATGTACATATGTAATCAACTTTTAATAGCATGTACAACCGCTATCTAATAAATCAAAACAGATAGAGAGAGGGGCTTTTAAACACTGATCTTAATGAAGGGGGTTTTGCTTAACAGAGGAAGTAAATATTATATAAACTAGATTTAGCCTTATAAAAATGCTTAAAGATATTAAGGGGGGAAGCTGGTCTAGAATTTTGAAAAAATCGAAAAATTTTTTTTTGTCTTAAAAGGTGCTTTAGGGTCTTAGAAATAATATACCAAATGAGGGATGCCAGCAAAAATGTCTAAATGCCCAAATTTTTCATTCGACGGCAGTGCCTCGCAGGTATGCCCCGAACGCTACTTACAACTTTAAACGCGTTTTTCTCGAAATCACTTTTTTTAAACTGGCCGAAGACATAACTCGAACAAATCTTTACCGATTCTTACGAAATTTTGACAATACATTCGAAATACCTTTCTCCGGAGACGTACGTAGGATTTTTTATTTATATTACATAGTTTTTTTTTTAATCAACAATTTTATGTCGTTCTTTATAGTGAAAATTGTAACTTTTTGTTCAAACGTGCACCATTTCGCGAAAAAACAAAATATCGAAAAAATCCTACGTACGTCTCTTTCTGTTGTTATATTTTATTTTTTGATCCAGGACAAAAATTAAGGAGTTTACGTCTTCGGCAATGGACCCACTAGAAAAAAAGGCGCCTTAGGAGCACTGCTGGACAGCGACCATTTTGAAATTAATTCAGACGAAAAATTTTGTATTTGTACCATGAAAGCTATATTATTAAACCTATTTCACAGATTTTCGATTGATTCCTTTGTTGAGTCAAAATAAATTCATAAAATATGCCCATTTTTTGCGCTCTAGACCAGCTTCCCCCCTTAATAAAAATACTTTTTTTGTACTGAACTGAACACTATTTTAGTCTTTGTTGCTCTTCTCCTTCTAATTTCTTGAAAAAAGCTTTAACATTAGGATCTTTTCTATATAAAATGTAAGGGGAAACCGTGTCTACCCAATTTCGACACTTATCTTCATACTTCAATAGGCATAAAATTAAAAAATTTATAGTTCAAATTCCAAACGCTAGCGAAACAGTTCATTTATTTACTAAACTTTAAACTCCAAAGTTTTAACATTTGTCCTGGTATTTCCACTATGTTTTTAAGCTTTTTCGAAATATCATGGCGGTTGGCTTAATGAAGGAGAATTTTATATTAGCCAGTTCGTCAGTTTTTCCTGCTTGAAGCATAGGGTTTTTAGCAGTGCAGTCTACACTCTACAAAAACCACAAGCACACCATCGAGTAATGTAGCATGCGAAACTATATTAAGTTTTCAAGTATATTCCCTCTGAAAAATCGGTAATGAGTTAATTAATGAAACTCTTCAAAATTTGAATTAATTCTTAAGATTTGCATTTAATATGTTTTACGTAAAAACTTACGAGACACAGAATTTTCCTAGGACAATACCAAAGAATGGGAGAGTGACACTAAAAATAATTTGATGGAATGTTATTGTCTTATTTATTATACATATCTTACCTTGATCCACTTTTAAATGATTTTGTCTTAACCTTTACCCCAAACTTCTCCCACACATTCACGGAGTTGAAAAGTGTACGGTGGATGGCGTGCTTTCGCCATACTAAGTATGTATGTCTATACAAGGCAGCTTGTGGGAGATCATAGGCTTATACTGATAAAGGATTTGCAATCTATGTATGCATGTGGGTAAATTAGCGTTTTTTGTAGTCTCTAAAAGAATAGCTGTAAGTGCTGCAATGTCACCGAATACACACTTATACTATTTAACTGATATTTTCATGTTAATTTTAAGTATGCAAATATTTTCCTTATAGCGAGTTGTTTAATGATTTAGTAGTTGCTCTAGTAAATAACATTTTATATGGCCTTACATGTATGTACTATGCATTTTGCTCTAATAACTCATTATTCTGTAACACATAAGCATGTGGGATAGACGTTTTGCCAGAACAGATATATGTACATATGTACATTTTTCTTATTTCCATTTATCTTTTATAAGACGTTTATTGTATTTGGTTGGCACATTATATTGACTAGTGAATTTTTTTTTTCGAAACATGACAAATGTCTTCCCTTGGATACCCGAAATCTTATATTGAGTGTCAATCAACTGATATACATAGGTATGTACTTTAGTAATACATTTGAAATGTCTATTCATTTCGAAAATTTGGAGTTTCATTTTAATTCAGCCGGTACAGCTTAGTAGAGTGCCGTGTGGGCTTCGTATATTCAAGAATAATTTTACTATCTAAATATGTGTATGTATATATTATTATAGCATATTATACACCGTACTGTTTACGATAATACTTGCAGCTAAAAACAAACAATATGCAAATATTAAATATAGTTCGTAAGACTTTTAAAAACCCTTAAGAGCATTATTAATTAGTATGACGTTTTTTACTTTTTCTACGGTAATACAGAAATACATATAACTATACGAAATGATTAATATGTTTAAATAACTCTGTTTGCATTCATTTGATTTGTGATATTACACAATATTTTTGTATTTCCTACGGGCCAAAATACATGCAATACATTTGTAATAAAGTATTTGAAAAGGTAGCGATCAAGGCACATTGCACAGGTAGCATCAGTAGAGCAGCTGATTTGATTTTTTTTAATTTGAAATTGTAATTTTTTTCAAATTACTCTTAACTGTCAATCTTTTCTTTATAGTTCTCACATTCTTAGTGCCAAACAAAAGGGCAAAAACAAAGTACATTTCCTTTGTGGTTTTTGCTCTGCTGCTACTGCCTGTTCAATGTGCTTTGGTACCGATCATCTTTCAACTATGAAATAATAATCGTGTGGGAAAAATGAAATGAGAAATAAATCATAAACACCTCAGCCGTAATGCCGTGATATTTAAATTTTTACAGAGATACAAATAATACAAATTGTACTTTGTATTTATGCATGAATAAACAAAAGAATTAAGACACAAATTTTTTAATGGTGTAGAGCCAGAAGTTTGATTCAATATTTTTATGCTAAAATCGTAGATTCATAATGTTAATATCATTTAGGAGTATAATTTGTTTGCTTACAAAAACTATTATTTACAAACAATATATATATGTATGTATATAAATATTTTGTCATATTGAACACATAAACCTATAAATGACTATACTTAAATATACGTGGTAGTTTTTAAGGAATAAATCTAATTTTTTAGTCGTTACATTCTGTCAGAAACATCTATTGGAAGATAAAATTACAGTGGTTATTAGATTTGGTGTTTCAGAATGTAACACCTCAATTATATCGGCTGAGTTAAATACTGAATGGAACTTGAACAAATACTTCAAACGGAAGACTCGGTTTGCGGATTTGGCTACTATTTTGGTAACTCCTTAGCAGAGAATGAATGCCCTAGATCGGCAGAAACTGTGACAACCAAGGATCATCGCGCTTACGAAAGAAACGAAGATTTTTTTCAGCGCATACGATAATTCTAACAAACACTCAACGGTTTGAGATAAATATAAAAAATGCATATGCAAACAAGACAATTTTAACGCAATTATGTGTTAAAATTTTCAAAAACAAGTCTTTATCTACAAAAAAAATAAATTCGGGTTTTTTGCCAAAAATATGAAATGAAATTTTGTTTTATTTTAGCTGCATACATTTTTCGATTGAGTCATTTTAAAAACTAGTTTGTTCAAATGGGTTCGATTTTGAATTTGTGCAGAAGGGTTCAAGTTTAACCGTTAAACGGAGCATAAACATGAAAGGCTTAAAGAACCGTAAATCTAATAAAGGGTGATCAGATTGGAGGTACTTTTTCCAATAGGTTTTTTTTGACAGATCACGCGTGACTATTGTCAAACTAAATACATATTTTTTTTAGTAATCATTAACATTTCATCATGGAAAAACTTATGCCCTCACAACGTTAAGAAATCATAGAATTGTATTACGAAAATCGACGATGTGTGCTCAAGCCAACTTATAGTGTGCAACAATGAGGACCATTTTTGGTGTACTGGCTACGTCAATGAGCAAAATTGACGTATTTGGGTTGAACGCTCAATAACAATAATTACATCCATTGAAAACAACAGTTTGGTGCAACATATGGGTAGGAAGAATCATCGGTTCATATTTTTTCGAAGACGAGGCTGGCGCCAATGTAACAGTGGATGGCGAATGTTATCGCGTCGTGATAATCGACTTTTTGATGCCACAAATTGAAGCTCGTGATCCCTAAAACATTTCGTTCCAACAAGACGACGGACGGCGCTACTTGCAATATAGCCACACAGCCCGTGAAACAATGCGTCGTCGTTTCGGTGAGTAATTTATCTCTCGTCACGGACCAGTGGATTGACCCACAAGATCGAGTGATATCTCACTTTTGGACTTTTATTTGTGGGCGTATGTCTTAAGTCTATATGCTTTGTGGATAAACTAGCTTCGCTTGAGGCATTGGAAGCCATCATTACTAAAGTTATTCAGAAGATACCAACCGAAGTCCTCCATCGAGTCATTCCAAATTGGTGTTTACGGATGGCCAGATCACGGCGCAGTTGCTGCCAACATTTGAAAGGGACTGCAGTTAAAACATAAATGGTTCTACACAAAAATATAAAAGATTGCCTAATCAATTTGACTTTTCGTTGTTTTATTTCAATTGAAAATCCGACATCTCTAAAATGATCACCCTTTATAAGAATGTAACGTACAGCTAACGTACACCACCTTCTAGTAGTTATAGCACTGCAAGTATAGACAGTATGAAATAAATAATGCATATGTTATGTGACATAATTGTAATTTCCAAAGGAAAATGGGATTATCTAATGATTTTTAAGTCTCTGACAAGAATCTGGATTTTAATTGATTGCAGTTTAAAACTTACAATGATATTAAGTTGGATTATTCAAATGAGTTTATGAAGGCTTACAAAATATTTAGTGAGCATAGTTTTTGAAAAAGAGGTATTTTTATAATTTTATAATAGCTCAGTTAGAAGGCATTTGTTTCGGAAGCAATCGACTGGCAATTGACGACTGTATTCTTAACTTTTACCGCACAAGTCCTGCAGAAATTTCGTCCCTCAGATAATTTATGTGTATCTTAAATCGTCGTTTATATGTATATGGCAACGTTTTATTGTTACATCTCTCCACTCTTTATAGATCATGTCAGTCAAATACTTCGCTGGAACGTATGCTATGTGTTCATTCTGATTGGGCTATAGTTCTTACTGGGCTCATCCAACTACTACCCTAAACTCAGCGAATATACATCAAAAACTAAGCTATCTTTTCAGAGTTTGCATTATTTTTACTATTTTTTAATCACGCATACATTTAATGATTATTTCTAAAAATAGGTATGTATCCTGGATAAAACGGAAAACACGAAAATGTAATTACGCAGATAAGTTAACTATTTTAGTGGCTTCCAAATGTTTGGTTTTCGTATTTTTATATAAATAATTTTATTTTTAGAGTATCTTAGCGAGAAATTATTTTTGTTTGCCAGCAATGAAAACACGTACCCACTAATCTCTGAAAGATAGAAAGCATTCCTATTCCAATTTGTTTTCAGCAGAGCATACAACGAGAAAATCGTTCGCTTCTCGCTTATTCGCCTTTGTACTACCATTAAGCACATCGCCTTTAAGGCACTTAAAACAAAAAATCCGAAAAAATTAAATCGGAAATAATCAAAAGGCAGCGGATGTGTTCGAGCTGTAATAATAGCGGTAGTGTTATTTTTTATGAGATGGTATTAAGCTATGTCCCAAAATTTCTGCAACAATGTCAACGTCAGGCCTTCTGTCAGTAATATGTTGACAATGTAATGGTTCATTACTAGCTAATCAAAGACAGTATAGAAGTTTTTATTAAATTAATATTACGCGGTACATACATAAATACTAAGCGGTACACAAATGCTGGAAATTATGTACTATATTTTGTACACAAACGACATGTCTGGAAGCGCTCTTGATGCCAGATATAAATATGAGAAAACACTTAATCAAATTTGTATGATTTAATTGGTGCACCTGATAAAGAAATTGCGGAACAATCGGACAGTTCAAAGTTTTAACACCATATATTCATAAATATTACGAAATGATCTATAAATTTGACGATTATCAGTTCAAATACCGAAGCTGATTTGTAAACAAAAACTAAGCTAAGCCGATAGTTTTCTGATGCTCGGCACTTATTTCGCAAATAATGGTTTTTTATGAGGAGCTTCTTTATGGCAGAAATGTATCCGGGGGTTTTGCGTTGCCTGTCGACGGGCAGCCGGTATTAACCAAAACTTTTTAATCATTTTTGGTGTTTTCATGCCCAGAGCGAGCTTCGAACCCAGGCACTATCGATGGGTGGTGAAGTGATGCAGATTTTTATTTTGACCTTTACGCGCTCCATAGCCTGTCTATTTGTATACTGCAGCTGTTTAGTTCTTCTGATAGGGTGATTAATTCTGTGCCACCGCATTATGAACAACAATATTTATATTTTCTACCATCCTCTAAATATCGATGGCAATGGCATCGATAGCTGCCTTTCCGAACATTAAAACAGTTTATTGAACCAAAACATTTTTTTTGGAAATAAAGCCCACTCCTTTTTTATAAAACCACCAGTCGGTGCCCGCCTGCCTTTATACTCTTCAACACATTTCGTTAGATACCCATATCCTAAAGTCTAATTAAATTATTTTAAGAATTTAAATTTTTGTTTAAAATTAGATAACAACACCATTAAACCAAATATCGGATTAAGGCTTTTTAACTTTACACTGATATATGTATGTATGTATATGTGTGTATACATATTTTTTACAATCAATATATTTTTGTAAACGATTTCTAACTGTCGAAAAAGTAAGTGTCAACATCAGTTAAAAATATTTTTATTACCGCTTTGATTTGATATCTATATCTCAATATTCAACTGAAATGTGTGATAAATCGATATTTTTACAATAAAATTCAGATGCCAATGTTATAAAAAAAATAATTTTGGAACATTTTTTCTAAGTATTTGCTTTGATACTTAGACATTTTTAAAAAATTATTATTTATAAAATACAAACAAGTGGCTACACTATACCAAAATAAGTTTCGCACACAAACCATATTCAACCATAGGCTTTCCTAGACTTTTCTCCATTTCGTTAATAATAATTAAACAAACCAGAAACATCCTATGAAGAAATAAATTTCTATGAAGCAAAACCTTTCGCAACTGTATTGACAGCTGATTGTCAATTTTGCCGGTAATCGGCCATATGTGAAGGGGTAGATTAATTTTGTGGATTTATTGGTAATTAATGCACATGTATGTGCACGTACTTTAGGCTGGAAATCTTTATTGATAGATTTTGAAATTCTTTAGACCAAAAGCAAAAACAAAATATACTACTCTTGTTGTTTTTGTACTGTACTGCTATTGCTTGTTCAATGTGGCTTGCCTGTAATTATTTGTTTTTGTAAATAACTTTATAATTTTATTTATTAATCCAATTCACTAAGGATTCGGGTATTTTCTAACACTGGCTAATTAAAAAAACTTTCGATAATAGTTGCATTTGTTGTAGAAAATATTAAAACACTTACAGTTGACCAGAGTCTAATCGTCGCATTCTTCAAAGATATAATAAAAAATGTAAATGGTAGCATTTTACACTTAGCCACCCTTGGTCGTTTCTAGATCAACCAATTTAGAAATACGTATTATTCCTGCATACGTACATACATACATACATATAAACGGCTTTATAAATGATCAAAAGTTATGTTCAGTAATTTGTCACTTGTTTCCCGAACACCGTGGCGAAATTTGGAAGTAATTGAAATGAAATCGCCATTGCTGACAGATGAAGAGGACAAAAGGTTTACAAAAAATTTTTGGCAGAACAGTTTTATTGAAAGCCATTTTTGACAGTCTCAGTAAATCAAGTTTGTTCGAGTTTTTATTTTAAATTGTGAAATTTCTTGTATTTTGCTTCTTTCAAATTGTATCAAATTAAATCGCCGAAAATTTTGCATTAAGAAAAATTTGTCAAAATTAACAAAAACAAAACACCCACACTCACAAACAATTTATATTTCAGTGAATATTGCAAAAAATACGCCATTATTTGGGTAATACTATCTCTAGCCATTATTGGCATTTCATTCGGTTTGATTTTTGGATTGAGAAATAAACAAAAAGATCCACTAAAACTGGGATATGGAGCCGTAGTATCAAATGGTGATGGTTGCGCCGACATTGGAGGGTAAATCGAAATGCATAAGACATATTTACAGATGTGCATACATACATATTACATAATATTTATTTATTTCAATATGTATTTAAATGTGAATTGACTGCGCCACACACATACATGCATATGTATCGTATAGCAAAATATTAAGTGACGGTGGGTCTGCAGTGGATGCGGCCATTGCGACGTTGTTGTGTGAAGGCGTTATGCTGCCTCATAGCATGGGTGTAGGTGGAGGGTTTGTTGCAACAATTTACACCAAAGAAACCGGCAAAGTGGAGACACTAATTGCGCGCGAAACTGCACCGGCTTTGTCAGATCAGAACATGTTCATCAACAAACATATAACCGGTAAGCAACATTTTAATTGATGATTTTAATCGAGTAATCGAATGCCATAAGCAGTACACATGTAGTGGTATAATGTACATATGTCCGTAGGCG
Organism: Anastrepha ludens; assembly: GCF_028408465.1. Classification (NCBI taxonomy): domain Eukaryota; kingdom Metazoa; phylum Arthropoda; class Insecta; order Diptera; family Tephritidae; genus Anastrepha; species Anastrepha ludens. Next base: position 770,941 of record NC_071499.1, on the reverse strand, counting down.
CCATTTCAGCAGCTGTACCAAGCGAAATTTTTGGATATTGGCGTTTACATAGCAAATTTGGGAAGCTGCCGTGGAAGGTGTTATTCGAACCTACCATTGATTTGTGCTTTAAAGGTCTTAAAGTCTCAAAATATCTTTCAAATGTACTGACCCTGTATGCCGACCGTATACGTAACGAACCCTCAATGGCCGAAATATTTATTAATCCTGAAACGAATGATCTTTACAAAGAAGGTGAAGTAATGTTTCGCCGGAAATTGGGCGAAACGTTGAGGATGGTGGCTGAAGAGGGTCCAGAGGTAATTTACAGAGGTGGCATAATTGGAAAACAACTCGTACATGATATACAAGAGATGGGTGGAATCATAACGGAGGAGGATTTGAGAAATTACGAGTGAGTACGTATCCGATTAACTGAATGTGTTCTAAGTTTACACAAGAGCATCCGTAGAGTACGTTGGGAAGATTCAGTGGAGGTACATTTTGAGCGAGGTTACACCTTACATACCACTCCCTTGCCTACTAGCGGTGCTGTACTTGCCTTCATTCTCAACGTCATGGAACCGATGTACACTGCAAATGAAACTGTGTTTTGGCAGCGATTGGTCGAGACTTTCAAGCATGCATACGGGCACCGAACTTCCCTAGGCGATATTCACTATGAGCCGGATGTGGCTGAAACCTATAATAATTTGCTTAGCTCCAGCTTTGCGGCCGAGAATAGAAAACTTATTTCTGATGATCGGACGTGCGCGGATTTTGCTTTCTACGGTGCAAATTTTACAAATGAAGACGACAAAGGAACGGCAAACATTGCAGTATTAGCACCAAACGGTGACGCGATCGCTATAACCAGTACGGTAAACAGTCAGTGAGTACACAGAACTCTTTAAACCCAGACCACGATTTTCTAAAACGTAATTAGTATAAAATCATACACCTTTTCATGAATATTGCACATTTACAATGTTACAATCACAAGGTTTTCATGTGTTGATTAGGCGTAACCTAAATGCTTTACAGACAAACCCGACAAACAAGCATAATTAAATATATTCCTCTCATTCTAAAAGCCTTAGTACACATATCCATATAAACGAAAGAGCTCGCATACTCTAACTTGTACAAACTGAATTTGTAGACATTCTTAAAGCCCGCATTTGTTCTCTTTTTTGACGTATCTGAAAATCCTTATTAAACGTTTAAATACACGAATTAAATTTCATTATATATTTAAATTTCCAACTTTATTTTTATTTCATAAGCTTTGGTTCCAAAGTTCGATCTCGTCAAACAGGCATAATACTTAATGACGAAATGGATGATTTCTCCACACCAGGGCTGATAAACACTTACGGGATTCCTTCCTCACCTTCAAATTATATCAAACCGGGCAAGCGTCCTATGAGCTCCACATGCCCCAGTATAGTGCTGGATCAAAATGGCGATGTAAAATTGATGATTGGCGGTGCTGGAGGATCGCGGATCACTACTTCTGTTGCTCAGGTACCACAAATTCAAAAAAATAAAGTACATACATATATATTCAAAATAAAGTTTTTTTCCAACAGTCCATTCTACGTTATTTTATGTTGAACAATACTATACAAGAATCTCTTGACGCTGGGCGTGTACATCATCAACTGGCACCTATGCAAGTGGACGTCGAACCTGAGGTGCCAGAGTACATTAACAATTATTTGCTGAAAGTGGGACACGACATTAATTTTTTGCCTAAAGATAAAGCCTATTCTGCACTTACGGCGATCGGTCTTAAAACTGAAGAGCCCCAACCAGCTTGTGATCGTCGACGGGTAGGCAGTTGGAAAGTGGTTTACCAGCCGTTTAGTGCTTAAGAACTTACGTTGTTTGTAGTGTTCTCAAATCGTTAGTTTTTTTTAAATCGTTCAGAACGTTTTTCAAATTCAAAAGAAATGCTACGCATACAATTCAGTTTCGCGAAAAACTCACCTATCCGCAACTAAGCATAACTCGATGCATGAAATAATATTAATAACATTTGAACACGACCTCCAAAGCACGATAAAATGATCATAAATAATTTTTCTATTAAGCTTGTAATATGCTTTGAAATTAAAGTATTATTTTTGATAATTTTTATATATGTAAAAATCTATGTATATATTTTACTTGTAATGAGAAAAATTACAGCTACTCCCTAGAATTACGAGTTTGCAGCGTATCGGCTTACATAGGGCCGCCTATACTTAATTTTGCACCTATCGAAACAAAAAGAATTTCATATTTAAAAACCAAACTGAAAAATTATTGTAATGTGATAAAAAAGCAATCGTGAATAGAATTTTTTAGTTATTAAGATTGATTTAGAGCACCAGTTATCAGTTAGATCAGACTTACAGCTCTGTTGGTCTTATTTAGTTAGACTTAAACATAGTTTTACATAAGTTAGGCTAGCCTACCATACCAGCCTCACGTGTTAAACACCACTTAACTTAGGAAACATAGAGAACTGTAGGTTTTAGATCTCTAAGCTGTGTATTTTATTTAAATTCAGAGCAGAGAAAACTTAATCAGTATTCAGTATAGTTCAGTGAACAGAGTTGCTCTCCTAATTAAAATTCTTTATTTAAATTATATGTTTGCTTTTACAAGTACTCTATTCAAAATTTAAATGACTGAAATGTTGGAGTAGGAAAAAACGGAAGCGGAGCAAGCAATTTCAAGTCGTCAAGTATGTAGTATGCACACAGAGTATGTTTTAAGTTTGAGAGAATCATGGTGAAAAGATGTTTAGAGGTGCTACCAAGAACAGACCGTTAACCGGCTCTCACCGAATTAGAAAGAATCAGCTGATTAGCTGACGTAGCAGGGGACATGACAGCGGTTTGTGAACGAAAAAACTGAGAGTGTGTTGGTGATATACGAAAAAAATCCACACAATCTTCGCCCTTGTTGCTTCGTTGCCGTCTGAACCGTAGATGACTAGATGCGGAACTTTTTTTCTCGTGAGGGAGCTGTCAAAATGTGCATTTTTTTAATTTCGTCATAAAATATACTCCCAGTCAAGAGAATTCGCCAAATTGAAGGGACAAAAGTTTCCCTATCAGAAAAGAGAGTTGGCAGTATTGAAAATAGTGAGTTATACCAGTTTGATGAGTTATAACTATACCTACTCGCTAGCGGCCATGAAATTTGTTCGTCAAGCGAGCAGAGCACAAACATAGTGAGCAGAGAATCGGAAACGTAATAACGGTTATGAAAGCACTTTTTCGCTAAATGTTTCCAATTGATAAATTCGAGAAAACTGTTAATTTCGGTCCCTAATCAAGACAGATATTTCGCACAACAAATTTAATTCTTGCCTCTTATTATACAGCGGGACGGCTAAAAGCGGTATTGAGTGACACCAACTGCAAGAGATGGTTTTAGGGGTTACTAAAACCAGATTAATAGCTTTGGCGCCACCGACTTAGCCGAATCGGTTGGGAGAACGTAGGTTCGAGTCTCCGTACATATCCGGAGAATTTTTAGATCTTTCCCCGTTGGCAACAGCTAGTATCGTAGACGATGGAACAATGGGATGTATGAGCTTTACGACCACATAGACATGTGGAGCGATTCGATAACTGGGTCATGTCGTCCGAATGGATACAAACGCTCCGGCTCTGAAAGTATTCGATGGTGGTAGCAGAAGGTCTTGACTTCACTTGGTGTTTCCAACTGGCGCCGGTTAGCATGAGAAAGAAACGACTGACGCGCTTTGTTAAACTCTTACAAAATCGCTTAAGCCGTTATCAAGAAGAAGAAAAAATGTTGAGTTCCCAACTAAGATCACCTATGCATCAGTGGTCTAGATGGGTAGACTCTCTCTCGAGGGAGTCAGGAGGACCTTATCGAGACTACAACGCCCTGTGGCCATCTGTTGCACCGGAGCTTTTCCGACTACTTCAGGCCCGGCATTAGATGCTCTGATTGGTTTACAACCACTTGATGCTTTCATCCAAGGAGAGGCCTTGAAGGCCATCTGCAGGCTGAAACACAATGGGAACTGGTACGCCCCCTGTTCGGCATTGGAAATCAGAGAAGGCATGAACTTCGATCCAACGATTCTTGCCATGCCACTTGACTCCATGCCATCAAGAGTCGTACTTGAAAAGAGATACAGTGTAGTGCTGCCAGAGGCTCAGTTGTGGTAAAACTTTGAAAATGAGCCCGGCAAACACTGTTTTCGCATTTTCACGGATGACTCCAGGACCGAGCATGGCTCCGGCTCTGGGGTCTACCCGGAATACAGCAGGACAAAACTGCACTTTGCTCTTGGAATGCATGCATCTGTGTTTCAAGCGGAGGTGTATGTAGTTCAAGAAGCGATGAACTTTGTTGTGGAAAACCGATGGAGAGGCAGATCTATGTGTCTGCAGCGACAGTCAAGCTGCGCTCATGGCCTTAGATAGCCCCCCAACCACATCAGGGGTAGTCGAGTCCTGTAAATCCAGGCTGAACTATGTTGGCAGACATAATAGCCTGATGCTAACATGGGTTCCGTGACACATGGGTATCGTGGGTAACGACTAACTTCTTTGGCCCAGAACCCGTTTTGTCACTCTCTTCTGCGGCCATCAAAGCCACGGTTAGCAAATGGGTTACTACAACCCACAAGCGAGTTTGGCAGGCTGAGAGAGGCTGCAGATGGACTAAACTGATGTTACTTTTCATGTCCGATCGACTGTCGCAAACCCTCCTGTCATTAAACAGAAGGGAGTGCAGACGGCTGGTTGGACTGATGACGGGCCACTTTCTATGGGCGAAGCACATGGAAAGGGTGGACATCTCAGACAGTGTACTCTGCCCAGCTTGTGAGAGAAGGGTGAGACGGCGGACCACTTCCTGTGCGTCTGCCCCGCCTTCGCTCTGATGTGTTAAGAAGCGACCATCTTGGCTTCTTGGCACCACAAGATCTGCTCAGATTTATTCGGAGATCGTCTGAGTAATGTCTGAGTGCTGAACTTGCTAGTTGTCCCGAAAAAAAAAATAAGTGAAAGAAAATGCTTTTTGGTGATCCTACTTTAGTAACGACTTTTTTGTTTATTACATATTGTACAAGGTTCAACGGGACGAACGCATGGAATCTTCTTTGTTCGATAATGTTAGCGCCGAAGGCTAGCTACAAGTATTATTTTAATATGTTCATTAATAATATATTGAAATTGGTTCTACTTATTTTTCGTTTCGTATTATTCATATTTCATTCATATACAAATCTTTCTTGTTGAATCGTTTCATATTTCATTATTGAACCAATAAAACCTTAAAATATTATTAAAAAACAAATGTTCTGAATTCAATAAGGGAATTCAAAAACTGTTCGTATCATTTTGGAGAGAGCACCTCAGGCTGAAAATATAGCAACTGTGTAATTTGTAAAGACTTTCGTTGCTATATTATATAGAAATTCCTTCTTCATATTAAAAATCATTCATTCAAGCGCGCAAAAAGACAAACAGGTAAAGGCCTACAAACTTATCCAGCACTTAGAAAACAACCATCATTCGTCAAATAAACTGAAATACTGACACATGTACGAGTACACATTCATACTATAGTTGTGAGCCAAAAAGTACTAATTATAATCCCATAAAGCACCAACAAAATGTTTTCATATATTAATTTACTCAATCTTTTAGACCTTTAGTATGATGAAACCTATGCATTAAAGATAGAAATAAAAAGTGTATTTTAATTGAAAAATTTAAGTTTAGCAATTTGCGGCATTGGTCGCTGTTGCTATGCACACTACTACACGTGAAGTGAATACTTGAATATTAGGCGTGTGGCGCTTTGGGATGCATCCGAAAGTTTAATGTACATATGTATGTATGTATTAATGTAACATACTCGTATGTACACTAAAAAAGCCACACTCTTGGTTCAGAGTTTTGGTTTTTTATTTACAATTGATTTATCTAATTACCTAATTATTAGAGAACCCATAATAATATCTTGAATAAAATTAATATTGATCTACTATGAGTGAGCAAAAAATAATGGCCTCGCAATTTTTAATAGTATCGAAATGTCGAAGACATAACTTTGTTTTTGTTTCTGCGAGCACTTGAGGCGTAACAGCTGCGACTGACGAGCATTTATAAGACATATTTACGTACATACATACATACTGCGACTGACGAGCATTTAAAGACATATTTACGTACATACATACATATGTATGTGTGCTTGCATGAATATTGTACATACAGAGTGGGGCCCTTGGCATAAAAAACCCATGATTAACCAAATGTGCGCAAATAATTCTAAATAATAAGAAATATCGCGATGTTAACTATGTTCGAGTGATCGTCAGTGATTTCTTTAATTTTAGACTTAAAATTTTTATCTTCCTCCAGAAAAAATGGTGTATGGACGACTCAGGTGTGCGCCGGGAAATGTAGTGCACTCGTTTTATGACTGAGTGTACTTAGCTTCCAGAAATATGAATTTGCATCTATAAATGTATTTTGTTTCTGTAGTCCCAAGGTTTAGAATTGTCCTGTTATAAAATGTGGATGAATAAAAGTAAAAACAACTTCAAATGGATAGCGAAATGCCGCCGGCAATTAATTCGTGCAATATATGTACATTAGTGGGACTACCCTCCACTCAATTCTGTCAATCCGCTGTCGAGCTGGTTGTGGTGACTAAACTTCGCCAGTCGATTTGATTTTCCACAATTCACACTATTCGTAGTCGATGAAACTTCTGAATATAATAAACGTTCTCTGGACCAGATACATATACGAAAAAGCATGAATAATAAACAACCCCTAAACCGGCCTTTGGTTGCACTTCATATTATAATAAACTACATTGTTCGTATTTAAGTTTTGCAGTTACTAATGATTCCACTATTTCTTTATTTGATTAGCTAGAATTAGGAATGTAATCACATGCTGCTTTTTGTTTGCTTTTCGCTCCAAAGTAAAAACTGATATGAACATACACACACAATCAGAATGAGCGAAAAGATAGTCAATAGCGCAATTGAAAGATATTGTAAACTAAAGGAAGCATGGGGAAAAAGGGTCATGTAAATACTATATTATTTATTTATTTATTCCAAGAGAACTCACTTCCACGCTGCTTTTCAAATATTACATAAATTTGATTACAGCTCAGCAGACGTGTTTAATGACACTCTCTGGTATTTTTCAGATGCCTTTGAAGCAAAACCTGCCCTATGCAATAGCCATAGCTTCAGACAAAACCTTTGTATTGTAACTTTGATGTTTGCTTAGATACTACAGACGGCAGAGCGTGATGTTATATTTTCGAACTAGCAAACCCGGCCCCCTTCGCTGGGCACACTAAAATAGAATAGATATGGTTTAGAACAGAAAATATGTATATGATTTTCATATTATTTATTTCTTTATTCTTTATTCAAGCGCTTTGGCGTAAACAATATTTTTTGTTTTTCTATTTGTTTTTGAGTAAATATAAAATATAAATTGAAAATCAGGAAAAAAGAAGATTCTTAAATTAAGATTTTTAAATTTCAAATCAACGCATATGAATAAACAATCGTCTTTTTTCCTGATCATCCATGAATTTTTCGTTTCAATTTATATGTTTTATTAAGCATTGGAGCTTTTTTAACCATTATCCATTTATATTTTTAAAAAAAGAAAACGAAAAAAAATTTTTTTTCCACGAACACATAATTTCATTCGGATTTCACATTAAATTCTCAAATTTCGTAAGAAATTATTCACTGTTCCAAAATCCACTCCAAAAAAATTCACAAACAATTTTTACATGTTGCACTTACGTTTTTGCCTTATGGCATCCAAATCAGAAAGAAATATTGACACATTGTAACTCACACTGTCAATTTGACAGTTCAGTTCCGCCCCAAGCGTTAAAAAAGTAAGCGACATTATGGCTGGTTCAAAAGAACGCTGTACCCGTTGCCAGTGCTCCGAATTACAACCAAACTTTACGAAACCCATTTTCAATACTTACTTAACAATGTGCGTAAGTTTGGTTTAATTCGGTTCAAAGACACGGCGGGTCCACGTTTTGGCATATATTTCGAGACCCTAGTCATCAATAGGTATGAAAATTACCCCGTATTAAAGCACTTATCAACAGCTTTCATTTGATACCCATATTGTACATACACAACCAAAGGTTACCCGGGTCCACATTTTTACCTATATCTCGAGACCCCAGTCACGGAGCGGCATGAAAAATACTCTGTACTAAAGCATTTACCAACAGCTTCAATTTGATATCTATATTGTACAAACACATTCTAGGGTCCACGTTTTGGTCTCTATCTCGAGACCCTAGTCACGGAGCGGCATGAAAAATACTCTGGACTAAAGCATTCACCAACAGCTTCCATTTGATACCCATATTGTACATACACATCCGAAGGTTACTCGGGTCCACGTTTTGACCTATATCTCGAGCCCTATTTCCAAAATAAAATATAATCCATGTTACTCGTGGATGATGTAGCTTTCGAATGGTGAAAGAATTTTTAAAATCGGTCCAGTAGTTTTTGAGCCTATTCATTACAAACAAACAAAGTTTTCCTCTTTATAATATTAGTATAGATTTATGTATGTATGTATGTGTGTATGTATTTCATCATAATCCAGATGTATTAAATAATTTGATTGACAACTTAGTGAAACTCTCTAATAAGGAACTGTGATGACAAAAACTATAAACAAACCAATTAAAAGCAGATTGTTTTTTAATTTGACATTATAGTTTGATTCTTATGAGTACTACCAAATTCAGTCCTACTATGTTAAATAGATTTTCATAAAATAGTGGGAACGTTGCTCTGAAATGTACACATATATATGTACGTACATACATAAATATGCAATGAAAAGTTGGAAAAAGGATTGATTGAAAACCTATAACTGGAAATACAGAATTCTGATTAAGTCTAAAACGCGGTGAAAAAATTAAATATGTATCACCCATCAGCTACCGTATTCACCAGATCTCGGTTCCTTCCTTTCCCCTGAAATTATCTCTTTTGGTTACCTGTTTTGAATATATTGAGGTTATAAAACAAAATTAGTTATCGAATATGCGGCCTGTCTAATGGAAGCGTGACTGGCATAAATCAATCTTAGAGATCTGTTATAAGAAAATTTAAATGCTGCTAAATAGGTGTATCATTTTTGCAATACGCGTTGTATAATTTTCAAAATTCAGAAAACTTCTATTGTTTTTACAAAATATGTTAAACGTATGAAAAATGATTTGAAACAGTATTCCTATGTGCACACCCTAAAGGTCCAAAAATATCACGTACATTTGTAGCAAAATATTTCAAAAAGTCGAAAACGTTGGTAAATAAATGGGTGCAACAATATACTGAAGTTGAAAACGGTGACGAAACAGAACTCACCGTTGCGTGAAACTAAACCGCTGTTATCATTATCTTCTTCTTCTTGATTGGTGCGATAACCGCTTACGCGATTTTGGCCGAGTTTAACAAAGCGCGCCAGTCGTTTCTATCTCGAAAGTCTTTCTCCACTTAATCTTTCCAACACAGAGGAGGCCTTCCTCTTCCTCTTCCACCACCAACTGATACCGCATCGAATACTTTCAAAACCGGAGCGTTTGTTTCCAGTCGGACGACACAACTCAGCTAACGAAACCGATGGATATCTATCCGCTGCGCTATGTCGATATCGTCGTAAAGCTCATACAGCTCATTGTTCCATTACCTGCGACAACGCCGAGTGCCAACGTGCAAAGGTCCAGAAATTTTACTATATTTTTTAGCACGCTCAGCGGCCAATAAGGCAGATACAGATTTTCCGTATTTGGATTTGGGCATGTGTTTCTATACTAAATAGTCTTATAATACTGCAATAGAATTTTCACAATTATCCGACACATGCAATTATGCAATTATTCAAACTGTAAAATACGAAATAAATAATGTAAAGTCTACACATCTGACAAATATGAGTATGTCCAACAACACATCCTGTTTTCTAACGCTCTATTTGTGCACCGCGCAATCTAATATCCAAATTCTACACATTTTGAAAATTCCGAGTTCTGAAATTCTACATGACGAAACAAAAAATAAAATTTATAATATACATTTATCAGGATTTAGTATTGATAGGTTTGCGCATTTTTCTTGCGTGCCGATTTTTATGTCGTGCCGTTTTTGCATATTTTCGAGCGCTTAATAATTTTCAATGATAAAAATGTTCAAACCCGTTTTTAAATAGATACATGCAACATTTTCTTTTACCAGAAACTGTAATAATACTGCTATAAGCAGTCTGTAACCGTCATCCTTTGAAACTAAAGTGCCTGTATATATGATAAAATTTAAAATTGTTTCAAATCAGCTTCATTTTAATTTACACTAAAAGCATCTGCGTTCAGAATGAACTATGTATGAAATATTTATTCCATTATTTGATTTATGTAAGTAAATATATGATCCAGAAAATTGTCTAGTGGAGTTAAGATTTCTAAAAAGCTTTACAAACACATATTTACATATTTGGATTCGATATACTAAATATATTAACAGCCTCGATATTATATAGCAACAACAATATGTAATCAGAAACAACAATAAAAATTATTTACCAAGGCAATCGCTTTCCATCATATTGATAGAAACCACCATTGTTTGTCTCATTAAACTTTAACAGGGTTTCAATTATTTTAGTGGAGGAGGTATTCACGTCAAGAGGTGCATTGGATCCACCCATGTCAGTACGCACCCAGCCGGGATGTAAACTTAGACAAAGAATTTTGTTGTGCAGAAGATCAATGCTCATTGACTTGGTAGCAGCATTCAAAGCAGACTGTGTGTAAAAATAGTAAAACGCAATAAATATAATTTTCAAATATTGTATTTAAATTTAACCTTTGAAGTGCGATATGCGTACATGGCACCATCGGTATTAGCCTCAATTGACCCAAGAATAGAACTCATATTGATGATAGCAGCGCGTCTTACACTCATTTCCTCCTTTTCATTAGCTGCCGATGCTTGTTTCAGTAGAGGAAGGCAAGCCTTAAAGTATTTAAATAATTACGTGCATTTTTAGTTATATGTATCGTATATAAATATGTAAATAACTTCAATTATCAGCATCAAAAATTGATTGATTCAAGTAATTTAACTCTTATATACCCTTACATACTGAATTGGTATATATGTACACTATATATAATATACATAACTGGCGCGAACATCCTCCTGCAATTTGTGTGTTGTGATGGATGTTAAAATTCTTCGTCTTTAAAGGTTTATTAGTAACAGAAAGTCATACAAATATAATGAGCTTTAAAGGTAAACTGTACTGTTTGTGAAGCTACAAGTGACACATGACGATTTACATATGGAAAAGCTGCTCGGAAAGTTAGTGCCGTCGTCATTAACAATTCCACAAAAAACTGAACAGAACTTCAAACTTCAGCAAAGTCAATACAGAGTTGATATAAAATTATTTGAGGATCGTTGGGAGAAGAGCTTTGAAGTAGAGGGGGATTTTTTGGAATAAATAACTACATATATTTCATTTAAAACTTAGCATTCTTACTTGTTTGTAAACATTCAGTGAACGGCTTGGCAATATTGTGATTTTTTAATTAAATAAACTAATGAATATAAAGCCTCCAAATGCAGGTTGTTTTTTGTTTTTTTGTTGATAGACAATCTGTCATTCTTGACCAAAACAGAAGTTTTCAGTACTGTCAGCACCCATAAAAATGATCTAGATCGTTCCCGTGAAAATTAATCGGGATGCTGAGCTGGATAACCCATAACCCAAGAAAACACGCTAACACACGCTGGTACGAAGAATATATTTATATATATATTTATATATATGTGTATATATATATATATAATTGGCGCTGACACCCTTTTTGGGTGTTTGGCCGTGCTCCTCCTCCTATTTGTGGCTCGCGTCTTGATGTTGTTCCACAAATGGAAGGATCTGCAGTTTTAAGCCGACTCTGAACGACAGATTTTTTTTATGAGCAGCTTTTTTATGGTCATTGCCTGCCTAGGGGCGACTGCTATTAAAAAACTTTTTTTTCATTTTCACGGAGATTCGAACCAACGTACTTCGCACTCCGAATGGTAATAACGCACCAACTCATTCGGCTACGGTGGACGCACATTATAGATATGTAGATATTAAAGAACATTTTTAAAAATAATATGTGGACATGTTTGTTTTTGATATTATGGATATATAAATGTGTGTAAGTGGGAATTTGTGGAGAACAGCTGAGCTTCGGTTTCGGGTTGGCAATGATCGGCCACAAAATTTTAGTTCAGTTTCGGTTCGACTTCTACCAAAGAGAGCCGAAGTTAACCGAACATTTCTGTAAACTTTCATTATCAAAAATATTATCAGCTTTTAGTTTTTGTAACATTTTTCAATACTCGTATCCAAACCAACATTTTTGTTTAATTGGTTTAAAATATACTCGTAATTTGCTTTCCATCAAGTGCGGCTTGTGAGCAATTGTTCTGTTTTCACGTCAGTTCTGCACAGATAGGTGCCAATAACAAGGTGAAATGCCGATAAGCTAATGTTTTTACATTACAATATAATTGCTCAACTATGAGTATTAAATAATTAAATTTACACATGCAAAACTAAGTTTTTGTATTTTACAAACATAATATCTTAGGAGTTAAAATTAGTGTGATTTAGATTTGAGTGCCTGTTTTGCGTTTTTATTAGTATAAATACTGGATTTCTAAAAAGACATGGCTGTGCTCTTTAAAATGATCGGTTCGGTTCGACCTTAGCTGAAATTGATCAAAGTTCGTTTCCTTTTTTTCTTTTTCTAAATTAAGTTTATAAGTATGTACTGATTGTATATATTTCAATACCTTTGTCAACATTATAGGCGCAACAGTATTAGTTTGCAAACTCAGCATCAAATCCTCCAGCTTAATAGTGGTTATACGAGTAGATTTGGGAGCAAAGCCAGCATTATTAAAAAGTACATTCAGTCCTTTTTCCTTTACAATGTCACTTATACTTCTTATTAAATTCGTATAGCTATCAAAATTATTCAAATCTGAAAAAACCAAATACGTATTAGGAAAACTTCTATACATACACACATTTGTATGTATGTATTAGATTATTATATGTTATAAGTAAGAATGCGAGCCTTTGACAAAATAAACTATTTTGACTCTTCACTTTGAAAGTCTTAGTAATTTAACATTTCTGTTTAATATTCCATCTTGAAATATACTAAGCATAAATATTTGTCCGAAAAAACTAAGCTCAAATAGTTTGTTTAATCATCAGTTTTGCAAGTAAATAATATTTAATATATGTATTACCAATTTCCATGACATGTATTGAGGGATTGCCGCTCGCCAAGTCCATTAGTTCCTAGAATTAATTGTGGTTATTTATTTGCAATAACAATTTTCGATTTAAAATTTTGGATGTTTATGTATAAGTATATGTATATGTATGTGTACTAAATATGCATCATGTACATATGAAAGTGTGTCCGATGTGTCATCTTTGTAAGCGTTTCTCCTAAAACTAGAAATTCGTTTAAACCTGGTCTAAAAAAATTACCAAAATTAGGTTGAATTTAGGTTAAATTTAAACACTCAATTTTTCAGTTAAACAGTTAAACTTACACTGAAAAACTGGACCTTAGGCTGCACGTGAAGTATCTATCAAAATTTCATTTTTAAGACCGCCTCATTTTGGTGGCAAAAATAAATGCCATTATAAAATATAACGCTTGAAATTTTCCTTAGAAAAATAATAAGTTGGCTCGGTCTTCTTAAAAATAAATAAATAATTGGCGTGTACACTTCTGTTTGGTGTTTGGCCGAGCTCCTCCTATTTGTGACGCACGTCTTGAAGTTGCTCCACAAACGGAGGAACCTACAGTTTTAAGCCGACTCCGAACAGCAAATGTTTTTTATGAGCAGCTTTTTCTTGGCAGAAATACAATCGCAGCTTTGCCATTGCCTAACTAGGGGCGACCGCTATTAGAAGAAACTTTTTCTATCATTTTGCTGTTTCATGCACGGAGATTCGAATCTACGTACTCCCGAATAGTAGTCACGCACCAACGCATTCGGCTACGACGGCCGCTCGGTTTTCTTACTATAAATAAATGAAAGGGTATGGCCTCTGGTGACGCTCCAGCATGCTTGTCCAGCAGGCTCATATGTGTGCGTGTCGGGTGCTTGACGCTAATATCTAAAATTTTTGATTTTCATCATTCAAAAGCCGACAACAAGTATGTGTGACACGAAGCAAGTACGAGTGTCACCCGACACGCACACATATAAGCCTGCTGGACAAGCATGCTGGAGCGTCACCAGAGGCCATTAGAGTCTGTTCTTCCGATTCAATTGAAAAAATCACCGCCTATCACCTGACAAAAATCCCGAAAATTTTCATACAAATTTTCCTCTATGAAAAATTATGAACAGCTAAAAAATTGTTCGTAAACAAAATTATTTAATGCGAATTGGAAATTCCATAGCAAATTATTTTTTTGTGTTTTTTTTTTAAGTTTCACTAGCTGATGACCAACCTAGTTATTCAACGAATCGAAAGCCAAGAGAAAAGAAATGAAATTTCAACAAATGTATGATCTGACCCTTTTATAAGTAGTGCAAAACGTAAACATCGTAATCATTTCTTGGAACTGAATTACGTCGTTAAAGAAATGATAGTTGATGTACAAATGTTTCAAGAGACATGTTTTTACGCCTATTTTAAGGACTTGGCTTCACTTGGTGTGTCCAAATGGTGACGGTTAGCACGAAAAAAAACTACTGAAAATTACTAAAAATCGTTTAAGCGGTTATCTCACCAATCAAGAGAAGAAGAAGATTCTCTATATATGTATTTATTTTATAGCATGAAAGTACATATTCGTATATCAAAGTATGCGCATAAAGACTGGTATAAATATGTAAAAATTAAACAATTGTTAAACAAGGCAACCAGACCTATCTGACAACCTCATATTTCTAGGAGCAAAGTACGCCCCTCACGCGCAGTTCCATATGCGAATTTTTCTCGATGTTGACAAAAATTCTAAATCTAAAATTGAATAAACCACTGACGACGGCCAACCCAAAATAGTTTTTCTTATTATTTGGAATTATTTGCCAAAGTTTGGTGACTCGTGAATTTTTATCACAGCGAGTGCACGTAAGTAAATATGTCTTCTAAATGCTCGACAGTCGCAGCTCCTGTGTATCCATTGTGTGCGGATGAATACAGTAAGATGCTCAAAAACAGCGACAAGTAGCTTATAACTAAGTTGCAAAATTTCGAAGCTATAATTTTTTTTCTCTCATAATAGATAAATATTTATTAAATTAATAGTGTATGTAATAATGTACGAGGTTCTCCAATTGATGAAGCATGCACAAAGACATATGGATGTATATATATAGGGTGGGTATGTTATTCTGAAGCAGGAGTGTGACTTTTTTTGGCCGTTACTGTGCATATGTACATAGCTTTCGGATGAAGACCAAAGTGCCTAACATCTAATATTGAAGAAATCACTGAAACTTCTGTGAGTTGTATTCACGTACAGTAGTGTTCATAACAACAGGGATCAACACCTCAAATTGTTAAACGGAAATTTATCAGTCAATAAACCCTTTTTATTTCAAAGGTTTAATGCATAGATTTTCTCTTAAATACTAAAATTCATATATCGAATAATAATCCTTCATGCTAAAGGCCTAAAAATTATCCTAAATGAATTATGAACAATTTTGTTGAAGCTTCATGATTCATACCTTTCTGCACAATGCTATACCTATGAATGTGCGGGCTGAATCTTTGAGCATTTTTAAATCGTAATAATTTTTTTTTGTGACAAGTGCTCGCAGTCGTATAAGTTCACATATCAGTATGTAAATTATATGTCGTTCACTTTCCCTCTGGAGCAGTGATGATGCCTTGGTCCAGCGGCGGGTGTTGCTGACACGTCTCAGCTACTTCTTGATTCTAATTAGCTTTAGGATGTTTAGGTTGGGAGACTTGACTTCGTCCCCTTTGTTGGACTATTGGCCTTGTGGCTCAACAGTGTAAATCAATACATCAAGTATTAACGGCGGCGTGCCGGAGTAAAGTCAATCGTTCTTTATTAAACAATTGTCTGGACAAAACTGATTATAAGAATGGAATGAATAAAAGACTAAAGCTAAGTACATAAATGGAAATATGAATCTAAACCTAAATACATAATAAGTACATAAAGATCATGCCATGGGTTTGTGGTCTGTAAAACCGACTCAGCATATTTCCGATCAGAATTCCAATGCTTGCGACACAACGGAAACGGCTGGCCGTTGCTCCGACTCACATTATTTTGTTTATGTTGCATATGTGGTCGGGTTCAGCGACATTGTTTGCGCGCGGGTTGCTCGGTGAATTCATTGCGAGGGACGTTCGATGATTTGGCTGTTAACTAGCCCCCCTTTAAGATTGTTGCCGTCCTCGGTGACACTTAACTCCTTTACCAGTTCTTGCAATTTGATGGAAGATCTTCTCCGGTACCAACACTGATAGATGATGCCAATACAGCCAAAGGCAAGGCTGAGTGTTACACCAACCATGAACCAGACTCTGGGAGTCCCTTCGGAAAACATATCGTCTCTTAACTTCTGAATTATATGCAGATTGTGCTCATTCATCCTTTGTAACATTGGTAGGCTGAGCACTTGGTCGTGTCCTGTAATATTCAGCAATGGTGACGCCGCGATGCCTGGACTCTTGTTTACAACACCATTGTAGTTAATGTACGTGGTCTCGTTTATAGTCGCAATACGTTCAAATGTGATGAGATGTGTGCCTTCAATTGTCATCACTGGGCCGTCATCTACTCTTACTCTTGCTGATAGTTCGTTGACAACGATTATTCCTTCGTCTAATAGGGTAATCGGTTCCAAGTGGCTTGGCTGTGTGTGGCATAACGCTGAACCTCCGGAATGTAATCCGCTGGCGCATGTGTCATAAGCAGATTTCTTGCAGAACGTCGCAAAGTTGGTTGTAGCGCATTCTGTCACAGCTAGGACTCCATCGTCGCATTCAGCTACTATGTCATCATGTACTTGCAGAATGGTGTTATTGTGGGCAACAGGATATATCATAACCTTCTTACAAATAGTCTTAACATTAGGATATTCAATTATTATGTGGATTACTCTATTTGATTGAAATATTTTTATATTTGATACTGCCATTAAACTAACTATTGGGACCTCTGCGAGCTGTTCGGTAAAAATTGATTTTAAATCTTCGTGGTCGAGAATTGCGGGGTTTATGATGTTAGATTTGGCGAGCGTTATAGTGAGCATAAGCTTTTGGATTTCAGTGGTTAACATTCTATTTCGTGCAAGTAAAGTTTCATACAAATGAGGAGAGTCTACGAACTCGCCTTTTTTTTCTTTAATTAATTTATTTACTGCATCAGTTAAAAGGTTAATTTGTTTCTGTGCTTCAGTGATTACTATTACTTGTCTGTTGTTTGATTCTATGAGCTCGGCTTCGGTAAGTTTAATCTTTTCTAAGTCTGATGCATCAGGCGTACCTGCAACGATTTTTAAAGCTGTTCCTAGAAAGTCTAAACTTCTGGCCATTCTATGGTGTACCGTTAAGCTAGATAAAATATTCTGAATATGGTCGATATCTACATCTAACAATTTTCGCATGTGTGACTGAGGGAAAAGTTTTGATAATTTAATTGTATCATCTATAATGCTCATGAAATTAGATAAATTTGTAGAATGTCTCACGTAACTATGTTGTTCCCATACAAAAACGTTTCCGTCCAATATCGGAATGTAGCTTGCGTGCGAGAAATCGGTGATGCGTGCGTGAGTTGTGGATAAGAGTATGAGGGTCACTCCGATGAACCTGTATGAAATGATTAAACTGAATTGTAGTAACTATCTGTAAGAATCTTATGCGTTATGACCTATGTTTACCTCACATTGTCCTTATGGACCACCCTCCCCTTAACAAGTATAGACGTTCCCAGGTCTGCTTGTACGGCGCCCTATGTGCACAAGGGAGATAGTTTGTTACCTAATCTTTTGTTATTTTTGAGGTAAACTTTTTCTCCTACATCAAACATCCTGTTCTGTCTGTTCGGGTTGCATCTAGCTAATTGATCTTGCTGAGCTTTTATTAGTCGATCTTTGATTTTTTGCTTAATTTCGTCCGGTATAGAGTGAATTACATCGAGTGGTTTTTGTTCTGTTACTGAATGTATGGTTTTATTATATTCTATTGTTGCTCTCATGATAGCCTGAACTGTATCGCTAACTTTTTTATCCAACTTTAAACACCTTGCGATTTCTATTAATGTACTGTGGAAACGTTCCGCTTGCCCATTGGAACAGCTATGTAATGGGGGGGCGTTTACAACGTCAATGTTAAACTGATTTTTTAACAATGAAGTGATCGTTTCGGAATTAAACGCTGGCTCATTGTCGCAATAAACGGTTTTTGTGTTTGGAAATGTATTAATTATAAGTAAAATGGGGTTAACAATATCGACTATTGATCTAGAAGGTAAGGGCTGGACGACGGTGAATTTGGAAAATTTATCGATGCAAGTCAGGAAAAGTTTCTGATCGGTAGAAAATATGTCAATGTGTAACATTTCTCCGACAAATGAGGGAATTGGCGTCTTCCCGAGTTCTTGTTTTTTGGGGTGTCGGTCGTACTCGGCGATAGCAACTTTGCAATTTAGTACAACCTCGTAGGCCAATTTAGTCATTTTTGGGAAGTAGTAGTCCCGAAGTATCTGTTTTACGTTTTCTTGTGCCGCTCTGTGCGCACGATTATGTTCGGTGTTGACTATTTCTACCTGTTCGTCTTTGTTAGTGATGTCTGACACTATTCTTTTGCAATGCCAGAATTTGGTTGTCGGGAAAATTGAAACCAGCTCATGTTGAAATGCAGCTAAAGTTGTGAGTTCGCAATAAAACGCGTTTACAACATCGGGGTTCACAGCAAGTTTTAATGTTTCTATGAGATTAATTTTATCTGTAAATTGAATTAAAAGACGGGTTTTTTTGCCAAATAGAATAAGTCTTCGATGCAACGAATAACGTGATTCTTCAAAAGTTATCTGATTTCTATAACAATTTAGGGGGTTATCAGTTGTTTGTATAGTGTATGTAAGGGATACCTCACTGTGAATAGTGGCTATGTCTGATTGCGTTTCGTCTTGGAGAGCGTTAAGCTCTTGCCTAGATAAGGCATCTGCGACAAAGTTTTCTTTCCCTGGCTTGTAATGCAATTGGGCGTTATGTTGTTCAATAAACGCCTTCCACCTCTTGATTTTCGCATTCGTATTTTTCTCAGACACTGCGAACGTGAGAGGTTGATGATCTGTAAATATATGTAGCTCTCTTGTACCGTAAAGGTAATTCTGCAGTTTGCCGAGGGCCCATACAATCGCCAACAACTCTCTTTCGTTGGTAGCATAGTGAGTTTCGCACGTTTTTAGCGTTCGGGAGATCATGGTGATGGATCTACCGCCTTGAGATAATACTGCTCCAATGCCATTTGCAGAAGCATCTGTAGTCAAGTCAAAAGGTCTTTTGAAATCAGGGTACATGAGCATAACATCTTCTGATGCTAGTATGTTTCTCAATCGGTTAAAAGCGTCGCGTTGAGATTCGTCAAATTGGACTGCTACTTTCCTAGACATGTGTTTGCTTACAGTGCCGTTTTCGCCTTTTAGTATATTAGTCAAGGGTCTTGCTATGGCTGCAAAGTCTTTGATAAACACCCTATAGTAGCTGGCTAGGCCTAGAAAAGATCTCAGAGAGTATAAATTTTTTGGTTCAATGTACTCTTGGATCGCCTTGACTTTTTCTGGGTCTGTTTTTGCTCCCTCGCTAGTAACAATGAAGCCTAGATTCTCGACACTTTCTTTAAAAAATTTCGACTTTTCCTTGGAGATTCTCATGTTAGCATCGCAAAGTTGCTGAAGTATTATATCGATATGGCGGACGTGGTCTGCGGCATTTTCAGAGAAGATAATTACGTCATCCACATAGACATAACATATCTTTCCGATCTGTTCTCGCAGGATATCGTCGATTGCTCTTTGAAAAATGCTTCCCGCATTTTTTAGGCCAAAGGGCAAACGACAGAATTCGTATTTTCCGCCATTTATCGAGAAGGATGTCTTTTCACGATCGTCCTCCGCTAGGTAAATCTGGTGGTATCCGGATTTAAGATCCAGTGTGGTAAAAAACTTAGCCTTTCCGAGGTTAGCTAAGATTACCTGGATACTCGGCATCGGATATCGGTCGGCGATGGTCTTCTCATTTAGTTTTCTAAAGTCAATGACCAGCCGTTTATTCTTATTCCCGTTGGAATCTATTCCTTTCTTATCAACAACCCAGACTGGGCTATTATACGCAGATCTTGATGGCCTTATGATGCCATCTTTCAACAGCTGTGCGACTTCGTTGTTTACAAAATCTGACACGCCTACTGGGTATGGATAGGGCTTTGAATATACCTCCTTATTGTCTACAGTCCGGATCCTGGCGACGACTGAAGTATTGTAAGGCAGTGCCTCGTTAGAGGTCGCGAATGCACTAATTCTCTTCAGTATCATTTTCTTGAATTCGCCTTTTACGGAATTTGGGACTACGATATCATCGACACGTGTAAAGTTCACGTTATCGCACGGATGGTGATTGAGTATTTCCGAAGTATTACCGTAGTTTATGCTGTTTTCCATCAGGTCAATAGTTACCCCCGCCAGCGTGAGCAGATCGAAGCCTATTATAGCATCAAAGGTGTCAAGGGTATCTAATATGAAAAACGTGGCAACTTTCCCAAAAATTACTATTGAACATTTTTTTTGAATTTTACTGGACCCATGAATGGAGTTCACAGTAAAAGGGGTGTCGACTGGTGTTACGTTTTTTAACTCCTTTACGGGTTTAATGTAACTTTTTACCGCCCCGGTGTCGATAAGAATCTTTAATGTTTTGCCAGCCAATTGACGCTCGACGAACGGCAATCGGGAACGACCTCTAAAAAATTTAATAAATCGTTGTCCTCGGGTTCGCCACTTTCGTCATCTATTTCAGCACGCGCAGTTTCGGTCATTTCTTCGTATTCTTTTTCGTCTTGGGTAGGCGCTCGTGTGTTATGCCTTTTCCGAGCCCCGTCTTGTGTAGAATAGCCCTGTGGCTTTCCCCAATTGGTCTGTTGTCTTAACTTGGACATCGAAGGATCAATGTCCATGGGTTGAGCCTAATACTTTGATTGTGGCTCTTTGTCATTCGCTAGCGTTTTAGGGTCAGCTTGCTGTGCCCTGTTTTGGCCTTGATTTCCCACAAAATGTGGATTTCTTTCCTGGCCCCTGCCTTGTCTAGCTTGGTTACGATTGCCAAATTTAGTATTATCGCCGCTATGGTTTCTTTCTTCAATTACTTTAGCATAAGATGCAGCAAATGCGCTTCTTTCGATGCTATTTTCAGCCTCACGGGCAATGCAGATGGCAAATCCTTGGGCTTCGCTGGGATTACTAAAGATTTTAGGGGCCTCCTAAGTCCTGCCATGAAAGCGTGTAGTGCATCGTCTCTAATTTCTGCACAAAGAATGGACGCAGCTTGCTCGTCATGAGTCATTACTATTTTATTTGTGACCAGAGTGAGCTTCTTTTCTACCTCATCGTAATATTCCATTAAGTTTAGGTCACCCTGCCTAACCAGTTCTAGTTGCTGCCTAAGTACGCGCAAGGATGTTTTGTCTGCGTACGAGCAGTCGAGCCTAGCGATAATGGTGTCAAAATTAAGCACTGTATTGTGCGACGTAAGGATGGCACGAGCTGGACCAGTTACTTTGTTTTTTAAAATGGCCACAGCCTCGTAATGCGCCTCGCTGCCTACGTATCTTTTGAAAATCTCATATGCGTCTATAGCCGCCTGCCGCCACGACACGTATTCCTCATGATTTCCATTGAAGCTAGGCACAGATTTTACAATGTCTAATTCACCTCACATCCCACACTAGGGTCAATTGTTACTCTCTGGTATGTTTCAACTTGTGGGGTCTCTATTCTTAACGCATTAACCTGACCTCTAACTGTTTCAAGTTCCGCTCGGAACTCGTCTTTTAGTCTCCTCTCTTGTTCGAGGAGCGCACTGTTTACCGCACCTTCTACTAACGCTTTTAGTAATGCCGGCTCCATTCCTAATTGACCGTTTCTTCCTGGCCTAAATCCTATTTCTTGCTCTTCGTCACTGTCGTACTCTATCTTTATATTTCTATAAGCCCAAGTCATGAGCAGCCAATGAAGCGAAAATATCAACTTGTTTCTCTTTTTTTTTCAACAAAAAAACTGCACTTGCACGTCAATAATTTCGCGACTATACCGTAATGCTCACTTTCGCATTGCCAATTTATTCACAATTTTTTTTTTTATTTAAAATAGTTTTTCATCAATACTTTTTCTAACTTTTACCGAACATTCACTTACATGTTCTTGTTTAGGGCCATGGTGTTCCTAACTTAATAGACATCGTAAGATTATCTAATTCCAGTTTTAACTCTGTTGGGCGCCAATTATATGTCGTTCACTTTCCCTCTGGAGCAGTGATGATGCCTTGGTCCAGCGGCGGGTGTTGCTGACACGTCTCAGCTACTTCTTGATTCTAATTAGCTTTAGGATGTTTAGGTTGGGAGACTTGACTTCGTCCCCTTTGTTGGACTATTGGCCTTGTGGCTCAACAGTGTAAATCAATACATCAAGTATTAACGGCGGCGTGCCGGAGTAAAGTCAATCGTTCTTTATTAAACAATTGTCTGGACAAAACTGATTATAAGAATGGAATGAATAAAAGACTAAAGCTAAGTACATAAATGGAAATATGAATCTAAACCTAAATACATAATAAGTACATAAAGATCATGCCATGGGTTTGTGGTCTGTAAAACCGACTCAGCATATTTCCGATCAGAATTCCAATGCTTGCGACACAACGGAAACGGCTGGCCGTTGCTCCGACTCACATTATTTTGTTTATGTTGCATATGTGGTCGGGTTCAGCGACATTGTTTGCGCGCGGGTTGCTCGGTGAATTCATTGCGAGGGACGTTCGATGATTTGGCTGTTAACTTGTGCATATGACATCTTCCTGTGTGTAAGTTTGTATGCATGCATAAAGATGTATTTATGAATGCCCGTTTACCTCTTTGGGCTTTATATGAAAGATTTTTCACATGAAATATGAAATACAGTGCACTCGCGATAACTCGAACTAATTAAAACAGGCGCTGTTCGATTTATCGAATTTGTTCGACTTATCAATTGAGTGTGCTATGTTAAAAAAACAGTCATCGA
The DNA here is from genome assembly GCF_028408465.1 of Anastrepha ludens. Lineage (NCBI taxonomy): Eukaryota > Metazoa > Arthropoda > Insecta > Diptera > Tephritidae > Anastrepha > Anastrepha ludens. Next base: position 747,535 of record NC_071499.1, on the reverse strand, counting down.
TATCGATTTTTCGATCGATTGTTGAAAATGGAGGCCAGTAGAAAATTTCTGTAGTATAGTTTCGTTATACGAATTACATTTTGGTCCATTGGCTGGATCAATGGTGTCACATTCGGCGGCATAAACATAGTTAAAATTAAACCATCCTCGGACTTTAATTCGATTTCGTTGGGATGTGATGGGGCATTATCAATTAGAAGAAGAGCCTTCTCAGGTAGTCCCCATCTTTCAAATTTTTTCTTACCTAAATATTAAAGTCATTTAACTTGGTTAAAAAAATTGTTTTAATGAATCTGGATTTTGCCTGCGGCACGAACGAATTATGAAACCAGTCTTTGAAAATCGCCGAAGTCATCCAGGCTGATTTGGAATTTTTGTACTCCACCGGACAGTTAAAATTTTTGAAAACACGAGGATTTCTTGCTTTGTCAATAACGAGAAGTTTAAGCTTATGGTTGCCGGTAGCGTTAGTGCAAGCCATAAATTGCCTTATCTTTCTTTTTTATAAGACTTATGGTGGACTTGGCTACCCCATATTCCTTCGCTAGAGAAGTAACACTACGTCCACGTTTAATTTTGTTAAGGACTTCAGCCCTCTCTTTTAATGTTAAACACTTCAACCTTTTACGATCCATTACTCACGTGCACTGATATACTACAAATGACAAATTTAAAGCAATTTGGTCAATGCAAGATGTTGTTCCCAGAAAACTAACGGGATATTAACGCCGAAATATTCATATGGACAATACACTAGTATACATATAATTTATATACATATACTATTACATATGTATCTATGTACAAAATGTACATGTTTGAAAAGAATGTGTGTACAAATAAATTTGTTTTTTTGTTCGAGCTATAGCGCTTTTTTATTGTTCGAGTTACAAAGAAGTCAATAGGGGAAAAAATGTGTTCGAGTTAGCACGTCGTTCGACTTAGCGGCTATTCGAGTTACCGCGAGTGCACTGTAATTCAAAAAGAAAGATTTGTCAATGATATGGAAAACAAAAAAGCTAGCCGACAGCGGTAGCATTCTTTGTTCTTAATTTTATGCGTATAATACTCAACTGCTGTGAAATTTAACCAATCCCTTCTGTTGCTATTATTTCGAGGTGAAAAATGTGTCTATGGCGAGCTGACTTCGCAAATCAAATATCCCAAAAAATCTGCGTTCTTACCATTGAGACTTATCTATTTTATACTAAACGTTCTCTGCATATGCATCTGCGCTTGCAGCACAAAGAAAACATACATACGTATGTACATCGTTGATTGCCTATAATCCGTTAAGACATTTGGCATCTCTGTTCAACAAATATCAAATAAAATATTGAAGTAAATTACAAACTAGAAAATGCAAGCGCTAAGAAAAGTTTTTAATGAATAGAAAACCGTATATTGATTCATATGTATGTCACAATTGTTTTCAGAATTCTTAAAGTGTGTTGCACGTTATCAGCGTACGTCTCCTCTGTTAACGTTTCGTTTACAGTCGATAGAGCAGATTGCAAAAGCCGATAAAAGCCATAAAACGAAACCTGGAAACTCCGATTTCATCATTATTTCAAGTGTTATTAAAACTGTGCGCTTATTGCCTTGCATATGCGCGTAAGAAAACACACCTAACATTTAGGACTATTTTTGTTTATTCGCAAATTAAAATATTTAAAAATCTTTACTATAGAATCAGAGCTGGTACTTATAGGACTATAGGACCACAGGGTTCGAACTATTTTTGGTTATTGTGTTTCGTCGAACCCGAAGCGGTGAGCGAACTTACTTAGAAGGCTATCGATACAATTATCCACGCTACTAAATGATATTCAGCAACCAACTTCCAGGGCTGGTGTTCAAAAGAGAACGACTGTCTTTCCAGCCTTTCTTGCTTCTTCACCGCGAGGAATCTCCCAACTTTCCCCCACTAAATCTAAGGCGACCCTATTCACCTAGACACACCTAGACGAAGGAGGTCAAACTACAGCTGAAGGTTAAAGTCGAGAGCCCACCAAAAAACACTGTTAACAACTCCAAATTACTTTGTGTCACCTTTGATAGATTGCTCTCCTTGCGACAAAGGCAAAGAAATGGTAGTGGCGACATTTAAAGCGATTGGCCGACCGAAGAAGAATATGCACACCTGCCAAATTACTGCCATCGGGACAACCACGGAATACCTCCTGATGTCCCCTTGCAATATCCTCACAGAGCGGTTACTATGCTCCCAGTTAAGGATAGATTATGTGTTTTTTATTCGAAAGTGCCACATATCAGATTGTTTAATAAGTTTTGCGGTTCGATAAGAGAGGGCATTGCTACTAGCCAAAAATGTTTTTTTTTTGGTATGTTGGTCCACTCTTCATATGCACGTATGTGAAGTTTCATTTCAATCTGTCAATTCATTATTAAATGCCGTTTAGTACCGACGTGTCACAGTTTTTATACAATGGAAAAATCAAGTACCGTTCGGTGATTGAATTTAATTTATTGTTTAAAGAAGAACGATTTTGTATCGGTAGTGTTTTGATTATATCAAAATTAATGGAATTTATCTTTTCGGTAAAAGCTTGAAAGAGTACAGAAAAGGCACAGCTCGGTAGTCCTGAATGTGCGTCCTGAGTCCGAAGTCGTAGCGGAATATAATAATGGGTGCATTTTTAACTGCATATAATGGATAATTCTTCCAAGTAATACACCAACACTTTTCAACAGTACAGTTGTATTTTACATTGAGTACCTAAAACAAAGGTTACACATCGAGTGCAGAATAAGCACCCGCTTTTGGTAATCTACCCTAAGCAGGTACTACCTAACTACTTTTTGTGTTCAAGTGGAGGAATATCGCCGTTTGTTTGGTAGCCAGGTATAAATACGAGGCTTCAATCGAGGGAAGTAAACACTAGACAGACAGTTGTTGGCAAGTAAGCATTGAGTTTAAGTGTTAATTTAAGCGTGTAAACTAATAAAAGAGCGATTAAGTGCTTAATCCCTTCGGACCTCATGTGCAGAATTATGCACATAATGATTAAAGCCTTACAATATTTTTATTTCACTTCGTTGACAACACTTGGGAATTAATACACATGCCGGAAAATTGGGGAAACTTAATAAATATGTAGGATTTTTCACACTTCATTTTGAAATCAGTAGTTTACGAAGTTAAAAAAATTCGTGCAATAAATTTTGGAAACCGTGGATTGTTACAAAAGCGAAAGATTGTAGATACTGCTACAACAACAACAACAAAAGCGCTCAGATGCTGTTAGAAATACCCAATTTTTTTAAGATTCCATAGTTGCTTTCTACCTTTAGATTCTTAATGCAGAAAATATTTAAAATTTAGTAGCATTTAGGTACAAACTTGTCTATGGATAAATGTACATTTAGCAAATATTAAATACATGAACTTAATGAATTAAAATATCTGCATTATTCTGGCAGCTCTTTCTACTCTGCTTCAGTAAAGAAAAAAACATCTGGGAGCTCCATTGACTGGAATATGGGAATATGGAAAACTGGAGGTTCAGCAAACGGGAATATACGCATAAAAGCGATGTGAGATTGGAAGTGAAGTTTATTTAAAGCTGAATTTTTCAACTATTTGTGCATAAAGAGCTGTGTTGTTGACCACATATAATTTGTGAATAATTTTTATCTTGTGTCTTATTGGATAAACTATATTTTATAAATTTAAGTAATTTTGAAGCGCTGTGAATATTTCGTTGTCATATTATTCCTGGTTTTAAACTTAATAGTGGTGCAGGAACTAAAAAATACTCAAATAATGGCTCCAATAAACAGTATGTGTTTTGTCAATGTAACTTATTTTTTAAGTGTTTACAGAACGTGTTAATAAAACTTATAATCTTACCGTAGCCTTTTGTAAATTGCGGCATGTTGCAAAAATATATTGTGGAGGGTTTGATGATTTCACCAACGCTTTAACTAGGCCCAATCCTATACCCCGGTTGCAACCCGTAATTAGTATAGAATTCATTTAAAAGCTTTTGCTCACTTCACCACACTTGATGCAAATGCTAACACGTTATGGATGTGTTTGTAACTGGTTTTATAATGTGGCAATTATAATGACTTGGTTCACAATCTGTGCTAAGGGAATTATGCGTCACTACACAGGTTGTAAATGTCTTATGTGACGACAATTAAGTTCGTGCCTAAGCAGAAAACTAACTCCGAAGTACAATCTTTTCGGACTTGTTAACTTTTCCCACCTTTCGGCAAATGTGTTATTGAATTCAATTCCAATGAATGTAATGCAATTTCGTACTTTCCAGACCGCATTCCACGAATGTCTGTGAAATGTCAAATCATTGTTGGCTAATTAATAATGTGTTTTTCTCGTTAGAGCTTTTATTTTTGATGTGAAATACTAGTGGATTTATGCCTATTTATCTTAGTTTAATAGAGAATAACAGACATGCCAATTTTTACGGTTTTTAGTTCGAAAGTTATAACAATTGTGCGGTCTACGTCACCATTTAAAAGCAATGCATTGTACGTAAGGTCTTTCTCAGACAAGGCGTTAAAAAGTATGACTGCATGTACGCCAGCTCTTAAAAAACGTAAGTTCCAATTGCCGATAATAATACCAGTATTTACTTGGAATAAATGAATTGACGTTAACGTATGAAGTGGGAGCCCTATAGATTAAACAACAGGGTAATATCTACGAGCAATCAACAGCTGCCGAGTCATTGAGTGTATTTCACAATAATAAAATTTTAGTTAACAGCAATCTTTATTCACTATGTATATGCTAGAATGATAGCGTCAGGAAGACTGCTAGTTCTAATTGTTTTTCATAAATATTTACAGTTTTTCTTTTATGGTGTTAATCACGTTGTTGCTAAGTGACTGCCATGAATTAATTTTTTGAGACATGAGAACTACGGTAAGATCATAATTTTGCGGATTGTTGTAGTAATTGCCCACTGATTTTGGAGCTTTGGGCGGAGTTAGGGATTTCTGGCAACTAAAATCTTAGATTAGAAATAGGGTAGTATACACTTTACGAAAAATCCCCAATCTGCCCACTAGAATATCATTTTGGCATAGAAAATGTGAAGTTAGTCTAAACGCGGGAAACTGGTACAAACATTGTATATATTTTTATTAACAATATATTTAAGTTACTGTCAATATTTACCGAGTATTTAGAAATATAAAGAAAACGTTAAGTTTGGCTCCTAAATGTATATACTTTCGTGCATTTAGTGAAAGTAAAGAATAACATTATAAAAGTGTTGTTTGTTAATAACTTTTGAATGGTCCCCTCTCTACTTTTTTTATCAATTTTTATGTGTCCCATAACCTGGATAATTACCGAAATATCCTTTTCTACAATTTTTCTGATTCATGCCCACGGCGGGTTCCGAATCCGGACACTATCGAATGGTAGTCACACGCATCATACACATAACCCATATACTTAACTGTTTTTTTTTCTTTCCTTTAAATTTCTATTCTTGACATCCTCCACGATTCCCGGTAGTTTTTACATACATATTTATTATTTTGCGTCAGCATAGACTAAAACTGGATGTAAACTTGAATATTTGAGAATTATACAAACGCATATTTGCAGATGATTACGATTACGATTTAGTTGTAATTGGAGGAGGTTCAGGTGGCCTTGCCTGTGCGAAAGAAGCAGTAGCTCTAGGAGCTAGAGTTGCCTGTTTGGATTATGTTAAGCCCTCGCCGGCTGGATCTAAATGGGGCCTTGGAGGAACGTGTGTAAATGTCGGCTGCATTCCTAAAAAGTTGATGCATCAAGCTGCTCATTTAGGCGAAGCTGTGCATGTACGAAATATTAATCTGTCATAAACGAAATTTATTAAATTGTATAATATTTATGCTTATAGGAATCAGTTGCATATGGCTGGCAAATACCGGAACCAGAAAAGATAAAACCTGATTGGAGTAAATTAGTTCAAGCGGTGCAGAATCATATAAAATCTGTCAACTGGGTGACCCGTGTGGACTTGCGAGATAAGTAAGTACACATTTTGGCCTACAATATGGTTTCACTAATTGCTATTAAAAAATATTCACAGAAAAGTGGAGTACATAAATGGTTTAGGCTTCTTCAAAGACCCGCATACAATTGTGGCAAAGATGAAGAATGGAACCGAACGCTCTATCACTGCTCAAAATGTCTTAATCGCGGTGGGCGGACGGCCAAGATATTCAGAAATTCCTGGAGCAGTAGAGCATGGTATAACCAGTGATGACATCTTTAGTTTGGATCGGGAGCCAGGAAAGACTCTGGTAGTGGGCGCTGGTTGTAAGTTTTTGTAACTATATAAGCCAGAGAAACAAAATATTTATTTTATCATTCGGAAGAAAATGTTACTCAAAAATGAGGGGAAGGGATGGGGAATATTTAACCAAAAAAAGAAGACATTTTTTTTTGGTTACGATTTACCATTTTAACATCCAAAATAGTTTTCTGGTTATCAATAACCATTATCATAAGAATATTTTCTTTATCGATATACGTGACCAATTTGAATAGTATTGTTAAGTAACGCACATGGTTGTTAGCAATTTTGATAAAAAAAAAACCTTGGAACCTCGTGCGGAAAGCGATACCTACAAAGTGGGAAGAGTTGATATTAATGCTGACCTCTTCAAATACTGTGGGGAGAACAACTGTACTCTCCAATCAAAAAAGTGGTATTTTGTTTATTCGACAGCTCCGCACACGGGTCGTATCGTCAGCGGCACTACATTATTATTATTTTTTTTTTTTTTTTGGAGCGATGATTACGATACGCTTGCTTGTCCGCACACAATGCAACTAGCTGTCGTACAAGTACGAGTTGCCCATATGTCAAGCGATAAAGAGGAATTTATTTTATTGTATTATCTTCTCCATCGGAAAAGGAATAAAAGAAAATAGGGGCACTGGGTGTATCCGTACATTAGGAATAACTCAAACAGCAGATTGTTCATTGGCACAAGGGAGTTACAAGAGGATGATTACAAATTTCAGACCTTTGTTTCCACAAATGATTACAATGATCATAAATTTCAGACATTTTACAAAATGTCTGAAAATTCTTTTAAGGAGCTTGTAGAAATTTTGACGGCATCGATATTTTCTGGTACAACAACTGATTTTGGAACTCGTCGGTCAGCGAACAACGACCGTGAGAAAATTCATTGTACCAGTTTTTTACGGTGCTTGCTCGCCGTATAATTATTTTAGTTGTCTTTTTCATCCACATCGAAAATTGTGAAAAATAATCGAACGAAATTATTCACGGTTAAATTTCATTTTTTTTGCCACTGTAAACAACACTAAAATGGGTATAATGAGTACAAAAAGGTCTGAATGCGTGTATGGTGAAATATGTCAAATTTGCCATTGGAAGCTTCAGATGACACCTGAGAACACTAGAAGTACCCAAGGCCAGAAATGTAAATTGTACAAACCTAAAAAATCTTTCATAATTACATATATAGTGAAATATCGCAGAAGTGATATCGTTCTAAAATACAGTTATATGGTTATTGTCTGATTTCAAAGTTGCAAAGAGCTTTTAAGTGAAGCTAACACCAATACTAAATTGAGCGGTCAGCGGTTCTTGGGATATATTTCATCTTAAGGGCTTTACCAACCCTTCCGCCAATCTCGCAAAATTCATTAAAAACTAAACTTTTTACTTAAATTCACTCTGAATCTAAACTTTTAGCAATTTGGATCCGGTAGTTACTTTCTAAAAGTACCGCTATATTAAAGGCAGGCGTTGTTTTGGTACCCATTTTGATGTGTGTCAAGTTTCATTGCGTAATCTCATTTAGTTTCAGAGATTTGGGCCGTTGTTTGATACAACTGGAACCATTGTGCATTATAGAAAACTAAAATAAATACATTAAATATTTTGCAAAATTAATATTAACACGTTTTCATAAAAATAATTAAATGCTTCAGAATTTACTTTTACCAAAAGAAAAAAGTTTAAAGTTTTCCCACTCAAATTATATCTGCATCCATTAGCACAGTAAGTTGAGCTTACATATATGGATGTATGCATTATATATTCGTAAACATGGGAAGGAGAATTATTTTTATCTCTCCCTTATATTCCTGACTGAGGAGCATTTTTATAATGTAGCGGCGAAAATTCACCACTTTGGTTACGGACCAAAATAAAAAATTCATTTTTATTGGATGCGATGTTAATGGTTAAATTATACCTTTTCCTCATTTGTCTGATATAAATACATATTCGAAACTGTAAATCTAACTACATATTTTCAGACATTGGACTAGAATGCGCAGGCTTCCTTAAGGGACTTGGTTACGATGCTACCGTTATGGTGCGCTCTGTTGTGCTGCGTGAATTTGATCAGCAAATGGCGGGCATTATAAAAGATTCAATGGTCGAGCGTGGAGTTAAATTTTTGTTCACCACCTTGCCAAAGGCTGTTGAGAAAACCAATGATGGCCGATTTCTTGTGAAGTGGTCAAACTCCAACACCGGTGAAGAAGGGTCAGATACCTTCGACACAGTGCTTTTTGCAATTGGTCGCAAGGGTTTAGTTGATGACTTAAACTTAAGTGCAGCTGGCGTTGAAGTAAAGCATGATAAAATTGTCGCTAACGACGCAGAAGAAACCAATGTCCCTCATATTTATGCTGTGGGTGATATTTTGCTCGGCAAATTGGAACTAACACCCGTCGCTATTCATGCTGGTCGTTTGTTAGCGCGTCGTCTGTTCGATAGCTCAACGCAATTGATGGACTACAGCAATGTGGCAACAACTGTATTCACCCCATTAGAATATTCGTGCGTTGGGTTATCGGAAGAAGCAGCTTTGGAAAAATATGGGGAAGATAACATTGAGGTGTTTCATGGTTTCTACAAGCCAACAGAGTTCTTCATACCTCAAAAAAGCGTTCGTTATTGCTATCTTAAAGCTATTGCCGAAAGAAATGGGGATCAAAAAGTACTCGGATTACATTATGTTGGTCCAGTGGCCGGCGAGGTTATGCAGGGTTTCGCCGCTGCTGTAAAGTAAGATTCCATGTCTATTATGTAGTATGTATATTTTGTAAGAAGTTGTTTGTTTTCAGGTCTGGTCTCACAATGAAAATTCTATTAAATACTGTTGGAATTCATCCGACTACGGCTGAGGAGTTCACGCGACTCTCCATCACAAAACGCTCTGGCTTGGATCCCACACCAGCTACATGTTGCAGTTAAGCGAAATGTTTTGGTTGAAACTCATGAAGGACTGGCCTCAGATATACATGGATTTATATATGAGACAGTTCGGGTCGCGATATGTTTTCTAATAAAAAAGAACAAAATAAATTGATATACATATATAATTACATAATTTTATTTTACATTTCTTCGACTTGTGGCATCTTCAATAATACAATTAGATTTGAAAGTACTGTGGGGTATGGTGTATACAATATTTTAAATCATATCCTTAGTCAGTAGCAACACTATTTTATAATATTTATCCCACAAAATTCGGATGGGGTCAAAGAAACGAATATAACTTAATTCAATAACAGAACTTGATCCGAACTCCGAGCGGCAGATGGTCGTTTATAGGCGGAAATACTTTCGAAGATTTGCCATTGCCTGCCACGGGGTGACCACCATTAGAAAACAATTTTCTATGATTTCATGATTCATTTCCCAAATGAGTTTTGAACCCAGATTCACAACTAATCGGCTACGGTGGTCGTGTTATGTTGTTGTTGTTGTGCATATACGAGGAATGCTGCTGAAGTGACAGTCCTTGGTCGGATATAAATCCGGGTCGTTCCGGTTACGTAGAACCGACTGTCGTTGGCCGTGTTATCAATTATGTTGCCATATATTTTTCCTTGGCAATTTTTTTCTTCAATAGGACTAAATGTAAATGTGTAACATTTGGTCTTTATTAGGAAAAATTAAAACTACACATCAGCATTGTTGCCGTAAAGTGCCGAGATTCACCATAGCAGTTGAAGACATACACACAGATTAACCGCGAGCCTAGCCAAGACAGCCCCTACAATAGGACTATCCTAGTAGCATTGGACCTATCGAAGGATTTCGATAAAGTTGGCCATTACACATTAGAAGTCGAAAAACCGGGAGTGAAGAAGTGGTCCGCAAACTACCTGTGTGGTCGACACTCGAGACCCGCCAGTAGTATTTAAGGGTTCAAACTCAAAGCAGAGGGGGATAAAGCGAGGAGTAACACAGGGTGGTGTCCTTTCACTCTTCTGTGTCTGGAAGCTTCCTTAACTACCAACGGGAGTGTTACTGATCTCATACGCTGACGTTCGCTCGATAGTGACGTCCAGCAATGACATTCATGGTTGGTGTTCAAAAGCGAACGACTATCCTTTCAGAGTTTCTGGCTTTTTCATTGCAGGAAATTTTCAACTTTCCCTCACTAAATCCACGGCGACATTATTCACCACCTGGACGGAGGTCAAAGTACAGTTGAAGTTTAAAGTCGATGACACCAGTTGACGGTTGGTAACAAAACCAAATTATTTGGTATCATCTTTGGTACTCTCTATGCATACAACCGCGATTGTCCCCAAATCACTGTGTTGCACTTGGGCAAAAGTAAAGAAATGGTTCTGGCGACATTTCAGCAAGTGGCCGGCCGCTTCTGAATTTTTTGTACTAGTGACACGCAGTGGAAGAAGCAGCAAACCTGCCAAAATACTACTATCAGGACAGCCAAGGGATGTCTCCTTATTAAGGAGCACAGTAGGATTCTGAGCAAATAATTCCTGCTGGGTAGCTAACATGTTTGATCTTCTTTAGGATAGTTTATTCACGCCTGATTGGACCTCACCAACAACCGGCATGAAAACAAATAAGAATGAGTAAGTAAATATAGTCAACTTACTGATTTTAACATCGAAACTTTTAAAATGTGATTTTAATTTATGTTAGTCGTCCTCCTGTCCGAAAAAGCGTTCTATAGTCCTCCACAAATCTGTGCTCTAATTTATATATCTGTTATGAACGAAGAAAAGTTACTCAACATAGTAAAAGTGACAAATCCAAAAAAAAAACAAAAAAAAATACAATGAAAGAAAAATGTTATAAAGTGAGCGGTGCCACACCCATTTGGGCAAATAACGCATTCGATAATGACTCATATGTATGTTCAAAAATTGGGTTTTTAAATTATAATGGTATTACGTATTATTAGTATGCCAGGCGCAGCCAAGAGTGTAAATTGTGTATATGTTTATTGTTAATGTATAAAAAAAATTAAAATATGTATTTATGCATATTTCTCAGACCTGAAGATGACTTCTGAGGGTGATGTACGGTACACGAGGCAGGGCTAGTTTACTGGAGCGGCAGCCCTTGGCCGGGAAAAACCCGAGTCATTCCGATAACATAGAACCGGCTGTCATAGGAATGACTTCTATTTTAGGTTGAAATATCGGCTCATACCGCCATCTATTGCAGATGAAGATCTCCAGCTTCCCCCGTGAGACACGCGTAACATTGGCACAACTACGTTCTGGATACTATAGCAGGTTAAACTCCTACTGATCCAGAATTGACCTCCACATACCAAACATATGTCCGGCATGTGAAGATACTCCGCACGACACTAACCATCTCTTCACATACCCCCTAAAACCTCATCTAACACCCCTCTCCCTCTGGACCCAACCCGTCGAAACAGCATGTTTTCTGGGCCTACCTTTAGATGAGCCAGACGAAGACGACCAGTGATATACCCTACACTGACGGGGCTTCTATTACTGTTAAAACAACAACAACGAAAACTAATATGTACGCGGGTATTTAAAGATTGGTCCGGATCGTATTTAGCATTTCCTTACTAGTGCTATGTGAAAATCCAAGATAATTTAATCCGCTATGTAGTGTAGGTACTTCATTTAATGAACTCTACCTTCACCCATTTATAATTACACTAGTCTACAAGGAAAAGTATCCGAAATAATTTAAACTAATATCTGCTTCTCTGTCCATGCAAAATTCGGATTGATAACTAAAATTAATTTATTAGTTTGAGTTTTCGAGATATCCTAACCTAAAAGTGCAAAAAACCCCATTTTTGCCCATATTTGAGGTTATGTAGCCTTGCAGATGTTTTCTTTCACCAAAATTAAAGGATGGCATCTTTAAATACAATCCTTCTTTTTTCAAATGGCGTTTTGTTTGCTCAAATATCATTTTTTTTCGCAGAGATATCGCATTTTGAAATTTTCATGTTTCGAAATTTTCCTACACCTGAAAATCGATTAAGATAACATAGACATGATATAGTCGATTACTAATTTTCTTGGGTTTGAGGGCCTGAAATATATGGATTAATAGTATGTAAATTTGGGGTTTGTGGGTAAGCCTGCTTGCGGCATGATAGGGGTGGTTTCTAGGGGTTAGGGCTGTGTGTGACTCGGTACCCAAAGGTTAGATAGTGTAGGGGTGTGGTGAGTCAGCACACTTATGGTGTGAGACAAAATTTTAAGAAAAATAAGACTCAATTCAAGAAAATTAGTAATCGACTATATCATGTCTATGTTATCTTAATCGATTTTCAGGTGTAGGAAAATTTCGAAACATGAAAATTTCAAAATGCGATATCTCTGCGAAAAAAAAATGATATTTGAGCAAACAAAACGCCATTTGAAAAAAGAAGGATTGTATTTAAAGATGCCATCCTTTAATTTTGGTGAAAGAAAACATCTGCAAGGCTACATAACCTCAAATATGGGCAAAAATGGGGTTTTTTGCACTTTTAGGTTAGGATATCTCGAAAACTCAAACTAATAGAGCAATTCTGAGGCCAGATTTGGATTCAGCGCATCATAAACCTTCGGAAATATATAGTCTGGTTTCTGGGTCTGAATGTTGGTTAAATTTTGTCGGCCTGTGTTATCAATTTCTCGTAACGTTATTTTTTTTAACCACGTTCGTCATAGTTCAATAATTGCAGGTCTCACCGCACCCAGCTTACTTACCTGACTTTATGTTTAGTTTTTCTCCTTTCCACTGAAGAAGCGAGTTTTTGCTTGTTTTAAGGTCAAAAACATAAAACCTACGACTAAACAGAAAACTACATGCAAAGCGTACCCAGGATGACAAATGAATTAAAGGGCATCCGCATTAATGGTGTTCCTAATAATATTTTCAGGAATAGCTGCAAAAAACAACCATTTTTAAGTTATCTAGTGTTTTTTGTTATTGTTTCAAATTTTTGTACACATATTTTATTGTATTGAACGTCTTGAGTTTCCAGTTCATTACATTTTTAATATAACTTTCATAGTTTATATCGTTAATATATACTCACAAAATACATACAATTAGAATAGAAATGTTCATTCTTTAAAATAAGAATTTAAACTAAATCTAGTTCTTACAGTTAATTCATTAGTTTTAGATATTTTGATTAATTATATTTTCACTTGCCGCTTTTCTACCAGGTGTTGCACTTTCAACGTTTTAGTCTTGTAGGGAAATGTATGCGGGTATGTACACAATTTTGTTTAATTGAATGGTTTCAGTGGAAAAAAAAAAAACAAAAAAATTATAATGTATGAAAGTCGATTAATTTAAAATTCACCACTTCGATCTAAATTAGATATTTTCTCCAAGTCGCTGGTCAGGAATATTTAATTCGAATTTTTTCGGTCAACTTCTTGATTGGCTGCTAAGGGGCTGCGGAATTTAATATATGTATGTTTAAGAAATATATTGGTATTACAAAACTAATTTTATTATTCATTCTATTATGCAAAACTTACGAAAACACGATGTCCTCAACTAAAAGCCACGCTTCAGAAAAAGTCAAATTTAAACATATAAAACGAATAGTAAATAAGTGTAATTACTCTATAAAATTTAATATACACAAATCTTTACATATTTACATATGTTTTACAAGACGAACCTTTTTTTGTACCTACGCAATAGCTAACTTTTCCATAGCAACTGATTCTTAGCCAGATAAAAAGTTCTGAATGCGAAACAACGGCCGCATATGGATAAGAAGCTATCAATTCCAAAACAAGTACGAGTAAAATAGAAAAAAAAAAGATTTCTTAAGAGATGTTCACTCGAGTCAAAAACGATAACCTGCACTGATTCAATACACAACTTGCTGCATTTTAACATATACATTTATGTACATTTGTTTCCAAACAAAAACAAATCAAAAAGTAACCTTAACCAAAAATATTACATAATGGCGAAATAGCAAATTGAATTTTCTAAAAAATTAAATTATAAACTCAAACTGGCATATACTCGTTAGCTGGGGCAAGTAGAATATAGTCCTGGGAGAGTAAGGAATATTTTTCAATAAACATTAGATCCATTGCAGTAAAATCAGAGATGACCCGAAAAATCTATTGGATGTTCGTGATCAGCCAGTCAAGAATGTGGGATTCAGCGAAATATTCGAAGGGGTTTAAAATATCTGCAAATCGTCGTACAGTTATATTTACGATCCAATTGAAATACCCATTTATACAAGAGAAAAGTAAATCAATACTGATAAATGTCATTAATTATTTAATTTTCTTTTAATGTCAAACGATTAGTGTTTGGTGCTGCTGGGCGCGTTCATTTTACTGTTGAATTATGCTTTAGAACTCTACATTTTTCCTTATTGTAGTTTTATTAGTCTTTTCGATCGATAAGCGGATCTTTGCATCGCTTTTGTTAATAGTTTATCGCCAAACGACCCCTTTTATGGTCTTATTGATCTTAAATTAAAATTAATCCATAATTATTTTGTCAATTTTGTTTATTTGCCCTAGGGCTGTAGCTTGAAAAACTTGTTGCATCTACATATTTTTATTGACGCGGACATTAATATAGTATGTATGTATGTATGTATGTATGTAGATCACTTACATGTCTATACCCTTTTGCGCGTGTGTTGGACGAACTATATGGTTATATATATATATGTAAATATATGCATGTACACACATATATACAAACATGTATATAGGTATGCGTATGTACGTATATATACATATGTATATATTGTATGTTCATATATGTACAGTAGCGTGCACTGAAATCCGAACACTTGTGTAGCGGTCAATTACAGTTGATTTTTGACGGAATCTAGAAGGCTTACAATTTTCTTTTTGTGGCTTTTAGTTGACATATGTACCTTTTTCTATTTTTGTCATTATTTGAGTGTGCGGCTGGTAAGTCGTGAAAACGGTGGGAAACTGTCGAACCATAAACATTTGCAAATGTTACAAAGCTAAAAAGTAAATATCGTATAAAGTTATAAAATATAACTCTAAATATGTTCTAATTGAAAGCTATTAAAATTTGATTAACAAATATATTACATTTTCCACAAAACACTCTACATTTTTTTTAATTTTGTATTAAAACAGCAAAGGCATATGTCTATATTAGTTTGGGGGAGAGAAAATCCATTATATTTAGTTTTTACCTTTCGCAAATGGTTTAGAACTATTTTATGGTCGATTATTAGCTCCTAGGCGATGCTGCGACTACTAACCTGCCGGTCAACTTCGATTATTTCTGTGATTTTGTCGACATTTTCGACAAATTCTTTAACATCAAAAATGTCTGAACGGAATCGACGAAACGAAAATTGCACGTAATTAACTTTTACAGTATCGACACTACAAACACCATTCACAATTTCAGCAGCCTGGCTTGCATTTTCGCATTTTCACCTTTATCAAAGACAAATTTTCTCTTTGTGGACTTCCATTGTGAAACCCCGCAACTCACAACTGAATGGAACAAACAAAAACAGCAAAATAATTTTTTATCGTGGATTGTCACCTTGGCAACGAGCATAAACTTTAAATTGTTTCGATACTTTACGAGACGTCGAACACTGCAGCCATCTACCGAGAAAGTGATGGGATTTCTTTTCCCCAAACTAATATAGCTATTCTTAAAATTAATTTCGACATAGGATTCAGGTGGATTTTTGCATGTTCGGATCCCAGCGTCCGCTACTGTATATGTGGTTACATATATGTAAATGGTTAGATGATAACTTACGAATGCACAGGGTTATTAATAGGCGGTCGAATAGTAGTGTATTTATGATTTTATGTGCAAGCCATAGATGCTTACAACTATATACATATGTATGCATGTATTTATGTATGTGAATACACACTTGTACAAGTATATACAATTATTATAAAGAAAAACTGTCATTTTGGCTCAAAAGGCTAAGACAATGCAGTGTGTTATTATAATTTATTAAATTTAATTTCCATGGCCTAAAGTACAATATTAACTCTACCCTTATTTACACACTTATAAATACATATATATATGTAGATGCATGTGTAAAAGACGTGTAATGCTTTGTTACATCGAATTCCCTTCCTGGAGGACCAGTGGTGATTTGTTCCGTTGCTCATTTTCATAAATTTTTACATTTTGCCACTTATATACTCGTATGCATGTGTCTCTCCTGCCTAAATAAATCGTTACGTTATTATAATACATTTTTGCCTTGAGAGCTAATGTTAAATAGTTTGGGACTTTAGGACCAATATTCTATACTTCCTTTTTCTTTCAAATCTATTTATATTGTACGTACATATGTATTCTTCTTAATATTTTACGATTTTTTTATTACAAATTACAAGTTTCGTTAAAATTCGGTAGCATACAAGTGTATGTACATATGTACATATGCATTTGTATAACATTTTGAATATTCTCGGGACTGTTAATGGAGTAAAGTTGTCTGCTTTCTTATTATTGCCGGTACTAAGCACGTACATAGACAATATTATTAGAAAAGTAAGAGTAAATTTGTATTTTATCCATTGGTGGTTCTTGTTGCAACTGCGTTTCTATCTGCCGACGTGTCCATCGACAACTGAATCACTTACTCACGGTGGTGACTTATTATGCTTAAAACGATGAGCGCTATCCTCATTAAATACAATACTTGCTGAGGTAATGTAGATGATTATGACGTTAGAATGATTGGGAATGCTGACTTACTAAGTATGTGTACCATAACCAAGACTCCTTTATAAACTCTCCGATGCGATAGGTGATTTTAACTTGTATTCAAGACAAGTTGATGCATCTTAGGTGCATATTTTTATATAAATCTTGCATGACATCAAAAAAGGAGAAAGTATATGCGTTGGCTTTTTCCTGGACGATGACCCCGTACATATTGTATATATTACTGGAGATTGTATAAATACAAACAATCCTTTCCACTTACATTAAAACGTCATGTCATCCAAACTGCACATTTTATCCAGCGAGTCTTTCCCGTTAAAATGCCCAATGTAAATTTTTTTCTATTGCCGGTTCTCAAAACTTCAAATTATAATTCAAAACATTTCGAAGAAGATATTCCATTTTTTGAATTGTTGGAACAAAACTTTTATGCTGCCGTTAATCGATATTTCACTGCAGACCTTCTGTGTATTGCGCAAGTTGTTACTGATGTCGCAAACAAATCTGTTTTTTCATATCATATCTATGTATTTAGTGAGACTTAACTTGAATTTAATCCTTTACAGTCCAGAGTTGTATTCATCTCCTTTTCTTTTATGAGACCTTAGCGAAAATAGTGCTGACATAGTTTACATATCTTGATGATAAGCTGCATGATGGATGTACTTTATTTGTTGATAATGTAGTTAAACAAATAATGTATGTATGTATATTTGAAATAATATGTTTAGATTTGTTTTCCGTTTCCGTTAGTTTTCATTTTATGCGATTTTTTGTTTTTATGGTGGTCTTCATTAAATCACTTGATTTTTTAGCCCATTATTATTTTTCGGCTTTCTAGCATCTGCCGTGAGATTTGCGAGAGTGTCGAATATAACGTCTGTGGCTGTGGTTGATACTGCGGCCAAGGATGCGCTCGTGGGGATACTTAACAGATATGGTTCACACCAAGTGGCATCCTCGCAATGCCTGGAGCATTATAGCTATTGGAAAATAAATTAGAGATGATCCTTATGTATTATTTTTATATACAAGTGTCTTTATCAATCTTTACGAATTTCAGTTTTCTGACGAATGTTTTGCTGTTGAGTATATTTTTTTACTTGATTATGACCTAACTGCGTAGGTCCTCACAAACAAACTGAAGTTCAAAAAGTCGCACCTTTGTTCTAAGTTTATTACATTTATTTAATATGCATCCAATGCCATAGATGAAAATGGATGCTATCATTCTAAAAAAAAAAAATGTCTAGACTCATACGCCAAACGTTTATGCTTCGAAATCAAAGTAACTGAATTCATTTCGTTTATGTGCAAAAAATGACAATTAAGGAAGAAACATTGAAAATAAAAAAGTGTATAAATCTAAGAATTAGCAATAACGGTCAACTTTTTAAGTATTTTTTTTTTGTAGCAATCCACAGTATGAACTGCGAAAATTTATCGGTTTTGTATATGTATATGTATATATGTACATACACAATTTCTAATATGGTAGTTAGAAACTGGTGAAGAGCGTCGACTCAAATGGGTAATATTTTTTTTCAAGATCTACTGTTGAAAGAGTAACTAAGTGACAATCATTTGTTATTCAAGAATTTAGTCAAGAACTAAAAGTGCCCCAAATCGAATTTGTGTGAAAAATGGATATTTTAGGGCATAGGTACATATATATTGTATATATATATATATATATCAAAACTATCACGAAAAAATAATGCAAGAACTATACATTTCAAACCATTATCAGTTTCTCAGTTGTATTTGATTTGGAATTTTTGGAATAATATTTACCGTTATTTGAAGACGTAATGCCGTTACTAGCAACTGTAGAAGTCGCTATAATAGTAGCTGCTGCTGACGATGTTCCATTACCAATAGTTGCACCTGCACCCGTAGCTGTTACTCGGCTCGTACCAAGTCCACTGCTGCTTGCGAATTTTGAATTATTTGGAATACTGACCGTCACGCTTCGTCCATTAATTATGCCATTTAGCGCTCGTGGGGGTGATGATGATATCAACGATGAGGACGATGAAATGCAACTCGAAGATGACGGCGATGGGGATGGAGTTGATGGTGTTGGAGAATCACGCGTTAGTGACATGGCCGAAATGTTTTTGGCAGTCAACGACAGCGCTGAATTGCTTACATTCACAATTGATCCGTTAACCAAAGCTACAGTTTTATTTACAGGTAGCACACCCGTCGGACTAGTATTATCAGGCATTGAAGTGGATGATTTAATTGGCTGCTGCTGATTATGTTCAAATATGCCGGGAGACTTCGATGCCACACTGACATTGGAAGCGCTATTATTGCCATTCGCACTGCTCGAAAGGTTGCTATTTATGTAAGATTTAGATATCACAGGTGATAGAGCAGTGGGCAAGGACATCTGTTTAGCAGCAACAATAGTGGAATATAGATACATCAATAAGAATACATTTTCAAAGTATTCAAAATCCATTTTTTAACTTACACTGGCACCGACTGGTGAGGACATGGCTGTGCTGCCATTACTACCCCCACTTGACAGCGAGCTCGATGAACTGTACAGTATACTCCCACGCCCAGAAGAAAGAGAAGCAGTTTCATTTAAGTGTTCTGAAATTGATACAATATATAAATATAATGTCCTTGTTCAGGTAAAATTTATTTATTTATTGAAAATTGTTTTTAATGAAAGTTTTTATTCCTCGAAAATATACTTCATTTCATATAATATCTTATGACAAAAAATACCTTTTCTAGCTAATTTTATAAGTTTTTCTTTTAATAATAATTATGTACATCAACTAGTATAGTGTGTATTAATTGATACCAATTTCACCATATTCAATACATTACATATACTTATATATAATGCCTGTGAACATACGTAAGTTGTTATTTAAGTAAAAATACTCATATTTTCATTGACTATACAAAAACAGAATTGTTGGCCCACAATCATGCTAGGAATATAGCGCGTCTCGTCTAACACAGATTTAATTTACTTTTGAGTTCCCATCTCTTCATTGGTGGCTTATATGAACTACCAAGGAAAATGAAATAATGATGCCACGAAAGGCCTTGGACTTACTGTATTTGTAGTTCTATATCTTTTCAATTTACATTGGAATTTAATACCAGTCGATAACTTTAAGCATTTTACGGACCTAGTTTTCTTTTCTGAATCTAAACACAAACGTGAGAAATCTAACATAATTATATCGTTATTGTCCGATTTCAAAAAGTTGCAATGTATTTTTGAGTGGGGCTAACAATGCACCGAGTTTAGATGTGAGGTGGGGAGACCCGCTTTATACCCTGAACAGTAATGGTCGTTATATCGCAATATTATTAATATGTTGTACACCTAATATCCTAACATGCTTCAATGCTCTAAATCTTCTAATGCCTGTTGGTATGAGGGATGGTTTCGGGTCAAACAAATAAACAAAATAAAGAAACAAATTTTCCTTAGACATTTAAGATCTAGTCTATAATATTTTATAATTTAGGTTAGAATGAACTGTTGTGCCTTGGTGCTGATTACGGTACGATGTCTGCCTTCAGAAACATGCCATGGTTACTCTTGTTTAAACATGGAGGAATTTTTTATTGTTTTAACTTTTATTTTTTGGTTTCTTTTTTTTTGTGCTCTATTCGAAAACCAAATTAAGTAAAGCGAAAAGGATTTTATTGTATTTTGGGATTCGGCTTCCCCAAATTACACTTATGAGACCCGCCTTACTTTTTGTTTTATAAAATATTTCTTGAGGCTCGAAATCGGTTATAATGGACGTGAAATTTACCAAGCGAATCATACCTTTTTCACAATTGTTTATGTCGAAATCCAAAAATGGTCCTGGAAACATTTGCTCATACTTTGGACCCAGCTCCCTCTTCAAAGATACAAGTTTAAGTTGCGAATTTATTTTCGTTTTGGCTAAAAGCTCCACTTCTGCTTCAAGTTCCTGGTCTTTCTTTTTAAGGGTCTATGAAAAAATATCCGAATTATCAACAATTATAAGCAAAACTCATAAAAATATCCTACTTTGACATATTTAATTGCTTCCCCAAGTATTGCCAAATTCGAGGTCTTCTTGCGTTCATCTTCTTTTAAAGGAAGCTGATTTTTCAACTGCTCGTAGCATTCCTTGAGATGTGCCCGTCGATTTTTTTCCAATTTATTGTGAACTTCACGTGTACCAGCCCTGAAAAATAAAAATATGGTTAATATACAAATGTAGCTTTTTCACATTCATTACGTATGCACACATAGAAATGAATGTGTATGCATACATACTTGTATGTATTCTTAGGAGGATGCATATACACATGCACATATGCGCGTACGTGTTTTTATGAAAAACTTATGTGTGTAAATAAAACGTACCCATTGCTGTTGGAGCTGATAGTTCGTCTCCGACCACTGCCGCCGATCGTGGGTGTCACGTGCATTATTTGAGAGCCCACTGCCGCGTGTTGTGCTGACATCATCTGCAAGTAATGACTGCCGATCGAGTTGTGTCGCGGCGGTGATTGGTCACCACTAATGCCCTGCATTGCGTTTCCATCCTCAACAATCATTTCCCCAAGGTCTCCATTGTTTAAATGTGGTTGGTTAGCTGGAATTTTATGGGAAAGTGAGAAACTGCGTATGCGCGTGTGCGTTTCATCAACTTTTCTACTTGGAGCGGGCGGTGGGGTAAGAGGTTCGGAAGACTTATAACGTATTGATTGTGGGGCGGAGGTGCTGTTGATCAGCGAAAATTTGGATGCTGCCGAGTGATGCTGCTGCGGCTGTTTTGGTATGCTAATCGCCTTAGACGATGCACCACCTATAGTCGCCGCCGGCGAAGCAACGCGCAGGCCATCATTCAACAACATTTGTTTGTTAGCAGCAGCGGTCACGACAACAATGTCACCACTGCTGCTATCTAAAAGCCTATATGCTTTCGATTTAATGTGATGACCACTGTTCCCCATACTGTGCTCCTCTTGTGTTGGCTGTGGGAGTAATTGCAGTTGCTGTTCTCGCTGTTCATTAGAGCTATGAACAGTCGGCCGTGGCGAGAATAATGCATTGAGTTTCGAGGACGAATTTGAATTTGAGGAAAATGCATCCTCTATAAAAAATCGAGAAGAAAAAAAACACAAAACAAAACAAACAAAATAAAGTTGAGTATGCATGCGAAAAATTAAAAAGTTAATCTTGGCATATTTGTATGTATGTATGAAGTTCATGCCGATATCGTATATTGGTCTAAATATTATATAATGAAAAAGCAGTTATGTATACATAGATACTCATATAACCACATATTACATATGCATAAGTGTGTGCATATGTATGTGGTAATGTCAGTATGGCACAATATAATATGTCACATGTAATACTTACAGACGGACTCTTAAAAAAAACATTCAAAAGTTTTTGCTTTTAAACCAATAAATTTTTTTTTTCATTTTTAATATTTAGATTCAACTTAAATTAAGATGAGATCCTAAGCCGCAGTCGTAATTGATAAATACTTCAAATATTGCGTTAAATTTTAACAATTTGCGATTGTACGCTTAATATTTATGTGTATATAAAATAAAATCACAGGGTGTCCTTTCCGTTAAGTGAAATTCATATACGTCCATATGTACTTGCGTATATATGTCACATTAAATGCAGTAAAAAGTGTTTCCGCACTGGATTTCAAACAGAATTGACGAGTTCTGTGAGCAAATTTGTCGACTGGTACACAACCGCGATTGCCACTAAGGTTCCAAGCCGCAACATGTTGCTCAAGTCGCTACCCGGCAGCACTTAAAGCACTGACTAAGCAATGCAACGGCCATCTGGTCGCCTGAAACTAGTGATGGACGGTGGAAAAAGATAGTAAGGGGCAACCGATGAATGCTGTTTAATGCCAGTCTATATACTATCTCGTCAGTGTAGTTGAAGAAATGCCTCCTGACTCACCTGGGAGATGATTGAACCTTTAGCAAATGCCTCCAGCGGTGATTTCTGCGGTAGCAACTCAGCAGAATTCCTTACTGAGCATCTTACTATGCTCCTTAACCGAGAGCATGGTGCCCTGGCTGTGGAGATGTTGTGGGGAAGGCATCCCATCGCTGTCCTAATGACAGTATTCTGACAAGCTTGGAGTTATAATGACTTTATACTCTACAGAAATATCAAATCCCAGTATGGAATTAGAATTACTAATTCTAATTAACCAATATTTTTTACCGAGATGATACCGTTACATTATACATTCCACGAAATTCAGTTAAAACACCTCGCTTTGCCTTAAGAACTTTTTCATAAAAACTGTAAAACATATAATTTTTTCACAATGTGTTGTAATATTTACTAAGAGTCGGACAAATAAAAAGTTATTCATTTAACGCAACACAAATTTGCAATACATTTTTTTCTGAAAAAAATCAAACTTAACCCGGGGTTAGTCGCTAGGCAAATACAAACACAAATGGTCGCATCCGGGTAGAAATTACCATATAATATAAAGGTGTATAATTAATTAAATATTTATTTTACGTAGAGAGCGCGTCCAGAATGCAGAAAGTATTACAAGCGGCAGGTCACGATAATTTATAGAAAAAAAGTTAGAAGTGGTTTTATTACCTCTGTGGTATTTTAAATGCGAAACTCGATTAAAGGCATTACTTTTTAAACAAAACAAAAAATTATTCGGAGAACGCATGACAAATGTATGTGCTCGTATCAGGTCAGTTCGTGCGTTTTTTAAGGTGGTTTTAAAATTAATAAAAAAGATGTTTGAAGTATTTATTAATCAATAATATATTTTCTTGTTACTCATATGGGATTGAAGTCCACGGAAAAGGTGATAATCACGAGGTATGAGGTCTTGTGTTGTCGTGATGAAACAAAACTTTGCGTCTATTCACTAAAGACGGTCGATTTTTTTTAAGCAGTTATCGTCTGGTTTGGTTCCAGAAGTTCATAATAAACAATACCGGCCATATCCCACCAAATAGACAGGAGAACCTTTTTGGGGTGAAGGCCATCTCTAGGGGTCGGTTCTGGTGTTTCATCTTTATCTAACCATTGGCGTTTGTGAACAGAATTACTGTAAAGGACCCTTTTTTTCATCACCAGTAACGATACGGTTCAAAAAACTTTTATTTTCAAGCCGTTGCAGCAGCTGAGAACACACATTCACTCTCTGCTGAAGGTTGGCGACGGAAAGTCTATGCGGAACCCATTTTCCCAGTTTTGAAACCTTTCCCAACTGAACCAGGTGCCTGTGAACTGTTCCATGCGATAAATTTAACCTCTGAGCTATCATATCGACTGTCAAATTTGGCTCAGCTTCCACGAGTTCGAGCAACGCGTCGGAGTTAAAGACTTCAGGACGACCAGCGCGCGGGGCTTCCTCCATGTCGCAGTTACCACTTCGGAATTGTGAAAACCACTTTTGCGCGCAGCCCTTACACTTATGGTATCCTCTCCATGAACAGTGTTTATTTCTGCAGCAGCAGTTGCTGCATTTTTACAACTTTTATAAAAAAAATACAAAATATGCCTCTTATACGCGTTCGAAGATTCCATTTAATTTTTTAACAGCATGTGCTTCTATCCGCGATTAAAATCACTTGCTGAATGCACAATGTATCAAATAAAATATAAATAGTTCCGTTATATTCCGCGAATAATTTTTTGTATGCAAAAATCGTACAAAAGTGAAATTATGGGTAAAATACGCACGAACTCATGGACTGACCTGATACTATATTAAAAAAATAATACTGAGGCCAACCTCCAAATTTATTTATCACTTCAAAAAATCGGTTGGGCATCGAAGCAACGACATTTTGAAACTCCGAAAGTTGAACTCAAGATCATTATTTCATAACGAGATTATCTAGTCCTTCTAAGATATGAAACTTAGGTCGTTCAGAATATTCTGGAAGAGAAATACTACCATGATCCCCTCTAATACTTGAATGTTCTTCTTTCGAAGCTTGCTTCGGGAGGCGCGTGATGCAGGCTGTATTTCTATTTTTCGGTTATTAGTGATTTATTCGAAAGAGCAAACATTCACATTATTTATGGAACACGAATTCATTCATGTGGTTGCTAGGGCTGGCTTTGCGGTAGCGCATCCTATTAACACAGTTTTCCAAGATGATGGTGGAGGTTTCTGGCTCCATCTCATGAATGGCTTGTTCGATAATCGCCTTAAGGGCCTGAATGGTGTGTTCGCATAAAATCCACCATTGTAGGCACCCTACGAAGGTGGCCACCCTCCGAGGGGCCCAATTGGCATTGGCGAAAAAGCACTCTGTTCGTTTTTCTTGTCTTAACATCAAATGAAGATAAGTTTGTTTTATAGCGATTGTCGTTCAGTAAGCAATGACAAACCTGCGAATACATTTTCGCCGAGAAAGAGCTTCGCGTGAAAAAGGTTATCTGATATTGACAGGCTATATAAACTCCATTTTAATATAAGCTTTAAGACCTACTCAGGTTTTGCTCGTTTGCCATTCACCATCAATCGCTTATACAATTTGTGTAGTTGTTTTTGCTTCAAAAGACAAAGCAAGGGCTTAGTTATGTTTTGTTTAATTTTTACAAAATTAACATAAAAATGAGCGTGAAATCTGAGAGAAAATCAGGTTGTACTTCAAAGTTAAACACAGTTCATAATCTACGCTTTATGCAATCCTATTAAAATCTATCCTGAAACAGGAGTTAGAAATAAATTAAACAAATGACTATAATCCACAACTTTGTCCCAATACAAAAAATATAATATTTGAACAAATTTAAGAATACATTTTCGAAACTCAATGTAATTATGTATATGTACATATGCGTTAGGTATTATTATGGAATTCTTTATGCGGGTTAATTAATGAGGGCTTCCAGTGCATTAAAAAAACTAAGAGAACTTACCAGAAATGCAAGCTTCATTAACTCCATCATCTGTCGCAGCATTTGTTTGCGTTGATAATTTCGAAGAATGCGATGCTCTTGAACTACTTTTCAATGCCGCGATTGTTCCACTAGCATTTCTACTACTGAAGTCGTAATCATTTACGATTCTGTTGCTGTTCTGCTTAGTTTGAGAAGCTTTATTTTCAACTACCAATTGACTTCCTGTTAAAGAACTGTTGTTGGTTATAATGACACCATTGGTAGCATGGTGAAATGTGGCACTTGCAGCTGGTGCTGAGGAGGATACTTGTTGCCCTAAATCCGCTGTGTTGCGTGCGCCCTTTGCGTTTATAATGTTGTTGTTGTTATTGTTATTGCTAACACCACCCGTTGTATCGAATCCCGTAGAGCACTGACCAACATAGCAAAGCTCTGCAAGATCAGTTGAAGTCGCAATTGGTGATCTTTTCAATTTCTCTTGATGCTCAATATACTGAGCTGCATCTAATAATACTTTCAAGCCTGTCGACATAGCAATTAAAACAGCTTCAACTGGATGATGCTTTCTCAAAACTGTGATATTCTATCCACTAGAAAATCAAATTTCCGGAGTACTTTCACTTTAAGGTGTGGAACAAAATTTTCCAACTCCGGATTGTCAAAACTGCAATGAATCAAAATTTTTTTTATTATAAAAATATATTAAAAGACTGCTTAAAATCGATACCAATGAAATTTAAGACAAATGTTGAAATAAAAAATATTCTGATATATCGCGTTGCCGCCCAAATACTTATGTATGTATAAATACGGCCCTTAATAATAATCTCATCAATACACCTTCGTTAACTTTTTATTTTTCAAATTTATTTCAAGTTTTCAAGTTGAACATATCCTTAACAGCCTTAGACAAGGCTATCTTAATTACATGGGTTCCAGGTTACAGTGGCATAGTGAGAAACTGCTGGTCTGATGAGTTAGCTAGACGGGGGAACCTCAAGATGATTTCACCGCGAAATGAGAAGATTGAGAACTGTGGTCTGCTCCTGGAAAGATGGGCTTCGTGCAAACATGGAAAGTCGTGAGATTCTTCTGGCCACGGGTAGACGGAGGGGGCTTGTAGGAACTCCCTAAAGCCGCAGCTCTCGAACTGTGTGGGTAACCTTACTGGTCATTGTTCGATCGGTTGCTTCAAGTGCTTTCTGCGGAAGCTGTCTTGAGTCTCTCTCTCTTCTCCTCTTGAGTCTTCTCCTCAGCTGTCCTGCTTTCGCCGGACTAAGATTCGGACATCTTGGTTCTCTCTTTACTACACCTGTGGATGTAACAGATCTAAATATTACACACCTGATGAATTTCATCAGCACCTTGAACCGGTTAACAAAATTGCAATTAGCCACCGATTGGTCGTCATCGTTCTCTAATCCTCTTCCTTTTTCTCCCTGATGGATCCTTCTCCCTTCGTTTTCCTCTGTATGGTATCCCAATGGACGAATTTGATTCTTAATCCATGAGGGCTCTCACATGAGCATCCATTCATGCTAACCTACATCCTACAAAATAAGGAGTTTCTGCATTGGCAAATGAAATATGGTCTCCGGTATATCTCTGACTTTTTACTTTCATGTCGTATAAAATTTATTTTTTTTTTTTAAGTTAGAGTGTCTATGTGAGAAAATTTCGCGTAATAACCTATGGTACATATATTGTATTTATGTTCCGGGAATGTTTATAATTCTTCTTACTTCTTACTTAAATTATTATTTGCTATTCATGTTAAAATAATAAATGAAATAATGTATTAATAAATTTTATTATTGATATGTCAACAACATTTAATTATTTAATTTAACGATTTAAATTTGGTAAAGATATTTTGAATTAATTTCGTATCTTATTAATAAATACCTAAAAAGTGTTTATACTTTAAAATATGCTTTAATAACATTTTTCCATGTATTCTCCTGTGCTATGTTACTTGTGCACAAGAGTTATTAAATAAGGTTTGATTGACAACTCGAGGCGACTCTCTTTTAAAGAATATAATGTCAAGATGCCAGCAAACAAACCAAATAAAACGGGTAGGATTTTTTTCAAATTATACATTCTAGTTAAATACATTTTGCCTATTAATACTTATGTATATAGATGTACAGGGTTGCCCATTTATTATTAAATACATTTATTTCGGCTATAATAAAATACCCATGAATATTTTGTAAACTTTTTTTATTAAAAAGAGTAAACCATGCCATTAAATACGAAAACCTTCTGAATGGTTGGTCGCGTATGTTATTTTAGTTGGATAGTTCTGTTCACTACAGAATAAGGGTTCGATTTTCATTATAGATAGGTAATTGATTAAAAAATAAAATACATTTTTTTTAGTATTCCACGTTTTCATAAATGTATAATAATAGGCTTTGATTTTAAAATTTTAACAATAGTCATTATAAATGATTACTTATAATTTTACGAGATTTATGTTAAAATGGCAAACATGGGGTGCATGCAATATAATTAAGTTGATATAAATAATTCATTAACAATTCCATGCGATTTAATTAATAATAATAATAATATTTATAAATTATAAGCTTTATATCGCCTACTTAGACCCAAATATCCACTGCGCAGCTACCAATTTGAGATTGATTTTCGGTTATTGGGTTGAGTACATATCATTTTTTTATATCTTAGCAAGACTAGTTCTATAAGTCTAGGAGAAATTATTCACTACTTTTTAGCCCATTTATAGAAACGTGGTATATTAAATTTATTTATTTGTTCTAGTTTTTATTTTTTTCTAAACATTTACCCATGTTAAGTTTTAGAAGATTTAATGTTTGGCTTAAAAATGTTATTATTAAATTTTGCTTAATAATTATACCATTGTGTCTGGCTTTTATCGACATTTTTTATGACAAAAATTATCATTATAGTAAAAACACCTGTCAATTTAGGTCATTTCGACTTGAAGTCTTGGCAAAATGTTAAAATGTTCGCATTTTCAAAATTATGTCATCAAAAAAATGGCATAATGAAAACCAGGTATTAGTGACTATGAATTGAGAGAATAAAAAACTGGGTTGTTAACGTAGTCACCAAAGTTATCCAATCCATTATTATTCCTCCAATATTATTCATAGGGGTTACTAACTCGAAAAAACCTTGGCTTGCTTTTCTGCGCGCATCCTACAACAGATATTCAATATTCACGTTTCCACCGATTTATAAATAAATAAGACAAAAAGTTAAAACAAGTCAATTATGAAATCAATATTTTGTCTTACTTGAAAGTACGCAGTTTACTATTAAGTACCGAGACTCACATTGAATGGAAAAAGTAAACGAGCTTGCGGTATGTCAAACGATCATCAGACATTTAATGGTGTACCTTTTCTTTGAGAACCTGTTGCTTCTGTAAACAAATCAGTATAGCCATTGCCTTCTTCGGAATAGAGTTTTTTTATTTTGCCGGCTCTTATTTTTGTAGGCTCATTCTTTATTGTTTGCCAAAAAGGTGCCCCGCAAAGTAGTACAGCATCCTAGTGTTAGAGCATCCGCTTTATTCGCCGAATGTTGTGTCGTGTGACTTCTATTTGTTGTCTAAAGAAAATGCTAGAGCCCGTCAACAAGCTTGTCATCTATTTAAACTGCTGCCAAGGAAACACAGGAAAACTTTGTGTGTTATAAGAAATCGTGGGATTCTCGTAAAACTACACCTTAAATCACTGCAAGTTAGTTGTATGATGTAAAGTAACAACAAAGTGATATGCCCTTAAAACTTTAATATAAGGTTGAAGTGCTTGAAGAAGGTCAGCTCTATGTTAAAAAATTAATGACCAAAATTCAGAGGAATGCGCTTATATTTTCATATGAAATTCATTATTATTATTATTATCAAGGAGTTCAGAACTGCGACCTGAAGGATCTACTATACCCGCTTCATGGATTCATAGTATTTCTCTGAGTCCAACTTCCTCCATAAATTTTAGTACAATGGCAGTGTTCCCATCGTCCCAAAGGCGTTTCTGTTCTGTTTCGCTCAGCCTGTTAGCGATGAGTTAATGCCCATAACAGAGGCTATCGGCCTCAAGAAACTTAAATCTCAACAGAAAAACGCATTACGAAATTATGACTTGTGTAGATTTTCATTGAGTCTCTCTGCTGCAAATTTCATTTATGGACATTCATGAGCTAAATATCCACTCGTTTTATAAAATATGGAAAAAATAATGTGGGAGGAAATCCTTCCACTAGAAAACAATCGTGTCAGTTGCGCAGTACCTCCTTTAAAACTGTTTTTCTTACCTACATACATACAGGGTTGAGACGTCAGATCGCTTAATGACATACCGCGTTGGAAATGTCAGTCCAAGCAGACTTTTACCATGGAATAGTACACGCCACACGAGCGCTGCCAAATTATGAAATTTACATTCAACAAAAGAAGTCAAGAAGAAGAATATCGCGATATGATAACCACTTTTGTGATGTCAATTATTCGTCGAAAGCGTATGAGGCAGTTCTGGTTTCAACAAGACGGCGCTCCACCACACACAGATCGCACCACAATCGATTTTTTGAAGAAATCGTTTGATGTCGAAAAATGGCGATTTTGACTGGCCACCGCGTTCGCCCGATTTAACGCCACCTGACTTCTTCCTGTGGAGATAGGGTTTATATTAATAAGCTGAAGACCATAGAAGAGCTCAAGAACAACATCCGTGAGGAAATAGCCGCTATTCCAGCCGAAATGTTAGCTAAAACTATGGAAAATGCTGCAAAACGGGCACAATACACCGTACAGGCTCAAGGCGGCCATTTGAGAAATATCATATTCAAAAAGTGATGTCAACAAATCTACTTGAACCAAATAAAATGATTATTATCGTCAACATCAAAAAAATTGTGTTTTTCTTTGATTAAAAAAAAACACATGGGTCTGTCGAATATGGGCAACCCAGTACTTATATTTGCTTTCGCACTAGCCGATGCTGTGATTTAGTCGGCAGCCAACATAACGAACCTAACAGTTATATTAGTAAATGATAAAAAAATGATAAATTCGAAAAAGCTGTACAGAGTTCTTCATGCACATTCCGTAGATTTACTAACATCTTCCATATCAAATTTTCATATCAAAATTTATAATGCCTTTTTCCAAATGCCTTTTTTTTTGAATTGCAATCAATCGTGTTCGAGCAGTTGTTTTCTTCCTGGCAAATTACTTTAGTTAAAAATTTGTCAAGCTGAAAGCAAGGATCATAGGGGATTCGGCAGCCGAATTGTGCCTGCTCACTTCATACGTATTCTTAAGATCTGACTATGCATACTCTGACCATCTTCGCATAACTTCTTACAGCTTCACACAACTTCAAAAACGTTAAGGCTGATTATGCTTCGCATACAATCATATATAGAAATCAGTAATTCTTAAAAGATTGTCATATATTTACAACATTTTTATGTTAATTAAGCGTATAACCCCAGTTATGACTTTCAAAAAAATCGATTTTTTTTATTGCATTTTTGTAATGTACATATATTCAAAAGTATACGCACGAAATTTGAAGTAGATCTACGCAATACTTTCGGAGTTATACCTAAATATGTAGAGATGCCTCGGCACGTTTTAAGGTAGGTATTGAAACTTTAAACGTGTTTTTTTCAAAACGGCATTTTTCAAGTCGGTGTACACGATATCTCGAAAACGGCTTGTTTGATCGGTCAACCGTTTTAACTCAATCTTTAAAGATACATTTTCTAGTAATTAATCGTTCCTTTTGTAAATCTGATACTTATTTTCCATTTTATAATCAATTTACGGCCAAATTTTAACGTAAAAATCGAAATCATTTCTTTTAAAAGCTGCCATTTTGTGAAAATTCAATATTTTGATTAGCCGAACGATTAATTACTAGATAATCTAATATATTAACAAAATTTGTTTGGTTTTTTGATTTCAGATAATCCAATCCTGAGTTACGATGTACACCGTAAATCGTCTCGGAGGTTCCAGAAATCGCCTGCAGCGCGCTCTATAATCAACATTTTCATAAATAAAAAATTTTGTTACGTTCTTGAAGGAAGCTTTTATAACCGCCAAAAATTTTCAAATTAAAATATTCTGAAGTTTCTTCAGGATAAATCCTTGACAACCCGTCTTTTATTTGCTTCATAACTGCGTATAACCCCTTAATATAAGAATTTGCTTTTCATGCATATCTATAAAAATATTGCGATTGGTATCACTGCATTGAAATCTAAATCTAAATTCAATATACTGCTAACTTTTCGTAAGTCTTGTTAATTTCCATACGAATTTCAGCCGAATAATCAGCCGAAATCCCGATATCAATTGGCCGTCTCGGAGCTGTGATTTAAGCCCGTTGGACTCTTTTTTGTGGGGAGCCGTTAAGGACAAATGCTATGCGAACCATCCAGAGACGATTGATGCTTTAAAACACGAAATCGAAGTTGCCATTCATGAAATTGGAGCCCAAACAATCGAAAATGTGCTTAAAAATTGGGTTGATCGAATGGCCTACTGTAAAGCCAGTCGTGGCAGTCATTTGAACGATATTATTTTTCATTCATAAATGACAATGTTCAATCTTCAAATTAAAAAAAAAAGTTTGAAAAAATATTGATTAGTTTTTTTTTTATAGCCCATTCAAAAAGCAAATTTTACATGGCCCACCCTATAGTATTAAAAGAAAGCTGCTGTGTTAATCCAGACTTATTGTTTATAACGTTGCACAAATATAAAAATATGTATTAATTAATAAATATGATATTAAGACAAGTTTAGGAGCAACTTAATTCAGCAAAGTTTTTGAACAGCATTTTCACTTTACGTAATAATAATTTATTTTTCAAACGAAGCATTTTTACAAAAAAATTTGCCTTCTAATACAAACGCAGAAATTAATTAAAAAGTAAAATAGAATGCAACAATGCTTTTAACAGTTTTATATTTAGAAATTCGCCAAGTAATACAATTATTTTCAAATTTAATATTAGAATTCGATTGCGAAAAGTGGCATTCAAACTTTTTAGGCTAAGAGCGTTCAAGCTAGAAATATAAAAATCTTAAGTGGTGATGGAGTGCCTTAGAAAGCTTAACACACTTGGCATGACCAATCAACTTCGGATTGAAGGAAATGAAATTCCTAGCAAAATCGCATTACATTAGCTCAGAGTCCTTCTGCAACTGGGGCACCCTTTGTCCAACTTGACAAAGAACAAGGTATAGGCTCATAGAGAACTATAACGAGACAACCAACTAGGTTTGAAGCACTCCAGAGCATCTTTCTCCTCTTACAACCGAAAAACCTTCAAATATTGCATGAGCTTGTATCACAACTTGCGAATTGTCACAAGAGTTTTCACTAAGCCTGAAAAAGCTGAGATCCTGCAAATTGTGTGGAGTAGAGAACGAAACTTTAAGACGCATACTTGAGCTTTACCTTACAATGATGCACAAATCCAAAGGAATACTGGAGAACCATCTAATAATAAACGGCACGTCGAATTCCAAGCACTTAGAGTCCATACTAAAGTTCTTCTCGAAAGTATGATCAGAAGACCTTATCTGAATCCTGGAAGGAGACACAACAAATCCCGAAGTTGCAATACTCTATCCGCAACATAATAATAATAACCCAGACTAAGCCACTGCAAGGAGTGGCCGGGTATAGCTAGTCAATAAATAAAAATGCTTCTCTTGATCTTTGACCAATTAAATAATGAAAATAACCCAATGAACATAAATTGAATGAAATTGAACTAAGCTTGAGAGAAAAAAAGAGCAAAAAACTCGTCCACTTACACAAGAGGTTTTGTTTCAAAACACCTGAAAATCAACACTTTCAATATGATATTAAATACTTCGGTTGAAACACAAGCAAAACCGAATTTAAAAAATAAAAATACAAAATTATTCTGCTTTGGCCGCAAAGTGGCATACCCCGAGTGTATTTCTGCAATAAAGAGGTGTTTATAAAAAATTATATAGTATGCTGTGCGGGGGCGCAAAAGCTGTAGGGATCCCATTGAGGAAGCAACATTAAGACGCGCACAATAAATCGAGAAAAAAGGTCAACCCTTAAGTAACATACGCGTCAGTCTAGAATATTATTATTATTGTTAATGCAGGTGAAAACTGTTAATGTACAAATTTGGATGACGTGAAAAGATTCGTATATACAATGCATATATGCATTCACAACCCATAAATACATACTCACTATATGTATACATGGAAATATATATCGCGGAACAATGAACCTTTATAAATATGTAGTTTCCGACATGTATGCTTTTACAAAATGAAACGCAGCTCATTGAATTATATATACATATATCCGAGTACGTACGCACCTGTGCATGTAAGAAATTAAAAACAATACTCTATTAAACTACGCACTTCTTATGCAAAAAAGTCAATCACACATACATATGAATGTACATATTTTTATATGATACCAAAACTGGTGTTATCATAAACAATTTCAAACCACATGCACCACTCATTTATTTTCATCTCATATTGTGAAAAGAACAAACACGCCGGTACTTAGTATGGAAGCAACTGAAAATAAAAAAAATGCTGAGGCCAATCGGTACTTTTCCTTATGCACACGACAGGGTTGCTGATTCATAGTGGTAGCTTATTTTGGAGAAGACATCTCGTTTCGTTCCATTTCCATTTTGACAAGGCCAACCAGACCAGGTCAGCACTAATCCTGCATATCATTGCTGACGTAAAGCAATGTAACAGTACGGGGAACTTCAGTTGGCAAAACCTACACATCCACTAATGCTAATCATTGTAAAACACTAAATGACCACCAAACACAAACATTAGTACGTTACGATTTTCTAAACCCACTAAAACACGCACTAGATTTAAATATACGTACATAAAATTGAAAAAATTTATTTGACTGCAAATTGTTTTAAATTTTCTTGTTCTTGTATATATTGATTGAAGAAGGATTGCAAAAAGTCATGCTTCCCAATTGACGAGAAGCTCTCCAACTAGAAACAAGTCTATTTTCTTCCTTTACATGCGAAATAGTACATACATATTTACATATGTGTGTAGTACACTTTACAGCTTTTTCCACATGGTATACCTATTTACGAATCTCACAACACATGCGCAGAAATTGCCCTTAACCGGGATGGTATAGTATATCACTCGCCTTTCACATTTGAAAAATATGCATACGAATTTCATTAATTATATATTTAAATATACATATGTATAAATACGCCATAAAATGCTACCGGAAAAATGTAAAGCTTTTATTTTGTTGTAAGAAAAGTCACAGTATGTGCATGAAATCACGGAAATCTCTAAAAAAAAGTAGTTTAATTATAATAAAATCAATTGGGTTTCTTTTATTACAAAATTATGGGTTCACATTTAATTAGTTAAAATAAAAAGGATAAACATAAAAATTAATCAAAACAAATCTGATGTTTTCCAGGAAATTTTAGGTAAAAATCTATTTGAGCTTTTGTAAGTTGTATCTTCATTATTAACAGTCCGATAGATTACGCCTTTAGAAAACCGAAATTAGTTTTTTTATTTATTTATTAGAAAAACAGCATTGAATTTAAGCTCAAATTGATGAAAAAATTAAATCTATAAAAAATAATCGATCAATAATTTAAAAAAATTTAATCCGGTCTTAGTCGAAATATTTAAAATAATGTAACCTGAGAAATCCGGTTTAAAGGAGAAATAGTGTAATTCCAGTGCGAGCAATACATTCATACATAAACACATCCACCTGTATGGATGTTTGTGCATACTATTTAGTAAAATACCCCAAGTGGTGTTATTATCACTTAAAATGCCTTATATACACCAGCAAATAAACAAAGTTCCTTGATAAAATCCCTTAAGAGTGTTAAACTGTAATACTTTCTAACCTGATATTTTTGTATATGATATTAATTGTCAGGTGTCTGCTATAATAAATAACGATGAGGTAAGGATAAGCGCCTGCTGATCCTATTCATGAAAAACAGCAAAAATTACGGATATTTCCTCCGACAGTCTGTCCTACGTTACCGGAACGAAAACATTTAGGGGAATGTTTATGCCATTACAACGCACACTAATTAAAAAGCTTAGTCAAGTATTACAATTTTAATCTAAATAAGCTATTCTTGCATATAACATATGGGTACTATCATTGCATTTCTTGATGAGAAAATATACCATTCAAGCGAAGCAATGGCTTGAAAAGTGTTATGGGGACTCCGCTCCATCAAAAAGAACTATAAAACCATGGTTTGCTGACTTCAAACGTGGTCGTTGAGACACCAATGATGCACGACGCAGTGGACGTTCAAATGAGGCGGTAACACGAGAAAACATCAAAAAAATCCACAAAATCGTTTTGATCGATCGAAAAGTGACGTTGCACAAGATAGCTGACATAGCAAAGATATCAAAAGAACGTGTTGGTTGTAGGAGTATATTACATAAGCATTTGACTATGAGAATGCTCTGTTCAAAGTGGATGGCCGCGTTTGCTCACTCTTGACCAAAACCAAAACAACGCACCGTATCAGAAGTCAATCAAAAGAAGGGCAAAACTACATGAATTGAACTTCGAATTGCTCCCATATCCACCACATTCAACATATCCGGCTCTCAGCGATACTGACTGGCCATTTTTCTTCGTTAGGCCCGGGACTTCTCAGCCCATGTGTTACGTTAAATAATTTAGATGAAGATTTATATGAAATGCTTTGAATGTGGCCACTTCAGACTTATCTTGTGAATAGCAAAATCAATATATTATAAAACAAAAATGATATGATTTATGGTTTATGTAGGTTAAAATATGTTCACATATAGTACATAGATGATCTCGATTTTTGAGTCTAATTAATAATTATGATGGTTCATAAGTCATACGGTCATTCATGTTTGAGCTGAAATAAGGCAAATTCGAGATTCGAGGCGAGATTCGGCGCACTAGACAGGGCTAGTTTGCTGGGCGACAGCCCTTGATCGGGAAAAACTCGAGTCATTCCGGGTCTGGATATTTTAGCACCACCTAAACAACGTGGTTTAACACGTTCTCTTAAACCCACTCATCGAACACCTCACTCCCTCTAGACCCAACCTGTCTAAACACCAGGTTTCCTGGGCCTTTCGTTAGATGAGGGCCTTGTGAACTGCTACAACAACAACAACAACAAATGAATTCGATAATAACAAAATTTACATGTATTTTGTTTTTGCAATTTGCTTGCTCGAACGTCAAAATTTCAACATGGATGTAAACAGACAAATAAAGCAATAAAGCAAAAAAATTACAGTGGATACTGCGAACCCATCTTGTGCGAATTCGCCTCCTAGAGCTGAAAAATCCATTCACTTTATATTATATCGACAGCTTCTTGTGTAAACTGTCAATGGAACTGCAAATCTAACTTTGATGATCGAAGAAAGATAAAAAAAACAGATACAGCGAGAAAGAAAAGCAAATGCAGTCTAACTAAGGAATAAAAGTTCTGATAAAAATGATATGCCAGTTATTTTGTCAAAAGCCGAACATCCGAGCAGAGCGGACGTAATAGAAATGCAACTAGTTAAAAATATGTCATAGATGACATGCAGCCATGTTATGTTCGTCATATTTGAAAAGTCGTGTTAACGTATTTAACTACGTACAAAATAAACCAGTCTAAACTTGTGGAAGGATGCAGGATGAGTCGGAAAAAACACAGGGAGAGTTTGAAAGAGGTTTCGGATTTTCTCCACTTATAAGTGAAACACAGCCTAGGGATATTTATTTAAAACCTGTCATATTCTGCCTAATATTTAAAGGAAAAGTCCACTCTTAACGAAATTTCAATTCGCATTCCTGGTGCTCGC
Source organism: Anastrepha ludens (assembly GCF_028408465.1). NCBI lineage: Eukaryota > Metazoa > Arthropoda > Insecta > Diptera > Tephritidae > Anastrepha > Anastrepha ludens. Next base: position 709,728 of record NC_071499.1, on the reverse strand, counting down.
ATTTGCTGTCCAGTGAACTAAAAATAAATACCCCTATTAGGGCTGCCGATTCGGCGTAAAATTTATGCATAATTCATGGATAAAGATGGCCGATCTTTAATAATGAGAGAGTAAATTTCTGCAAACAAGACCGTGGCATTGTTTTGAAGGTCTTCGGCTTCGCACTAAAAAGAATAAAAAAATACTAGATTACACAGATAAAAGTAGAACAATTAGCGTAACTTTGTTTAGATACTTCAGAACTAAGAAGGGAGTGTCAAAAGAATCAACTTCTGTAAACTAAACGCAAAAATTGGATTAGCATTAATATAAGCAAAGACGGTTGTAGAAAGGAGACTTAAGGGGGAAGTCTACTGTGAATTTTTCAAAAAATCGATTTTTTTTTATTAGCTTAAAAAATACTTTGAACCCTCTTAAATAAGGTACAATATGTGTTACAGCTGGCTAAATTTTTCTTCGTTGAAATTTCGACCTTTTCCCGAAGCGCTCCAAAGCTTTAAACGCTGAAAACTGAAACTTTAAACGCATTTTTCTCGAAACTAAGTTTTTGTATACGGTGTACACGATATCTCGAGTTCTGATAAATGAATCAGCTTAAAAATTTAATTATATATTCTCTGTAATAGTGTCTCTCGTCTGACATAGGATTTTTTTGATATCGTTATTTGTTAAATTGTTATAAACAATAGTAACATCAATTTTAGGCAAAAAAAAAAAGAAAAAAATTTCAAGAATTTTTTTTTTCAACGCCAAAATTTTTTATCGACATAATCCTACGTCAGACGAGAGTCAATACTATGTATATGATAACAATATTTTGTTTTTTTGTTTTAGATCACCGAAACGTAAGATTTCATGTACACCGTTTAGGCACCTAAGAAAAGCGGACCTGCGCTTGCAGAAGTGCCACAGCGGCCATTTTGAATATTTTGACTTAAAATTTTTTTTTCAAAAACTTAAATATATAATAAAGATAAGAGTTTAAATAGATTTTATGTACGAGCAATATTTTGTTAGAAATAAAATCCGGAAAATAAGCCTGTTTTTTCCCTTGTCACAGTAGACTTCCCCCTTAATAGAAGAGACTGATTGAAGAAAACTCTACAATTACGACAACTCAGCGGCTGAAATACTGTTTGGCTTTGTGCTTTGTGAACTAGCGAGTGGATGAGCTCTCGTTCCAACGCCAATCGGTTCCATGCTACCGGAATGATCCGAATATATATATACCCGGCCAAGGGCTATCACTCCAGCAGGATTCCTTAAACATTAATGTGGGAGTAAACTATTACAACAACAACCGGCACTCAGCGATTTTGAAAGAATCAGTTGGTTTGCTGATGTAACAGGGAATGCGACAATATTTCTTTACAACAGAGGTCGGCAAAAAACTGAGATTGTGTTGGCCATATACAAAAAATTAACGCAACCACCGTCCTGCGTCCTGGTTACTTCATTGCCATCTGAACTTCGACTTATTGGGAGACTGATTCAACTAACCTAAGTTAATACGAGACCTTAAGAGGTCAAAGTGCACTTAACACATTTTTTTTTATTTCATTCACCTTTCTCTTTGTCAAATCCCTTAAAAACTACCAAGTTTCATGAGAAGTGTGAAGGACGGTTAACGACACTGCTGAAAGAGGGGAAAAGCTAATACAACGCTTTAAATACAATAACTCCACAAAGGACACTTACCTTGAAAAAAGATAAGTAACATATACTTTGAAAATGGAAGAAATTGGTGAATATCCACACCCGCTTCCCATATAACGGTAATTTTTAATAAAAAAGGGAGCAAAATTACTCAAATTTGGTACAAATGATAAACTTAGAAAAATGGATACGATGAAATTCAAATTTTGGAAAATGGGTAGTGCCACAACCATTTTTGTATAAACGCGTGTATTTTGATAACGAGTTCTTAAAATTTGCCCAGACTTAATACACGTACTGCTTCCGACATCAATACTATATTAAGATCGGACAAAACCCACGCATACTTTCGAATACGAATTAGCACATCCTTGCTTGTTTTTAATATATAAACAAAACTGTCTAAAGATGCTTCTCTTTCCTTTATCGCATCGGCATTTTCAATACGACTTGATTCCGGTTCGAATTAATTCTAAAATGGTTTTTTTTATAATCTGCAGAACTTAATTTGAATTTCCACCTGGGAACTATTTCAGACCTTGTAAAAATTTATTGCCATGTAATATAAAGGTTTTTCGGTGCTCTTCTCTATCCCATAAGTATGTACTTTAACGTAACTCTGCCTTGGCTCCAATTCTAAATTCAACACCTCACAGATTCTAGGTAGGGAATATTCAAATATAGAACACCCGAATGCACATATTTATATACATTAGGGTGGTCCAAAAAAAATTTGTATGCTGCCGCCCCCCAAAATAGTAAAGAATGAAAAATAAAAAGACCCGTATTTTTTTTTTTTTTTTAATCAGACCATATTTAATGGTGCCGCCGGGGCTTTGAAATATCCCATGTATTTTGCATGGGGAAAAAATACTTTTTCGTAGATTTCATGTAAAAACCTGGAAAATGAATATATTTTAACCGGATAACTCAGTTTCTCTCCCAATTATGAAATAATTAATTTTTTTTGTATTAACTATTTTTTATAGAACCCCAAAAAGCCCCCATAAAACGAAAATCTAAGAAAAAATCGAAAAACAATATTTTATATTACTTTTATGATATTTTTTTGTGAGATTGGTTGTTATTCCCTGACCAATTATGAAGAGAAACTGAGGTATCCGGTTAAAATATATTCATTTTCCAGGTTTTTACATGAAATCTACGAAAAAGTATTTTTTTCGGCTAGAATTTAGTATAGTGCCGATCGCTTTGGAAAAAACGGTAAAAAGGGGGTGATAGAGGGGTGTATCCTCATCTTAAAACTGAAAACAGAACCTGCCGGAGGCTTATAGTTTTTAAGTAATTTAATGTTAAAGTTCTATAATTTAGCGAAAAGTTGGTGTTGCCATACACCTGAAATGAAAACGAAGTTCGCACGCAGGGATGTTCAGTGGAAGGTTCATTGTAAAACTGCAGTATTTTTTGCTGTAATTTAAAGTTGAGAAATGAATTTGAAAATAAAAACATACAACTCATTTAAACTTAAAAACAATGATATTAAGCGTATCACAAAAAATAATAAAGTAATTAAATTGATTAACACAGTATTTTTGCGTGGAACTCTTTATCGCGTAGGCGGCCTTCGGCCGCGCTTCAAAAAAATAACCCTCATCAGTCCAACTCCGGCTACGCAATCCACAGTATTTTTGCGTAGAACTCCTTTTCGCGTGGGCGGCCTTCGGCCGCACTTCAAAAAAATAACCCTCATTAGTCCAACTCCGGCTACGCAATCCACAGTATTTTTGCGTAGAACTCCTTTTCGCGTGGGCGGCCTTCGGCCGCGCTTCAAAAAAATAACCCTCATCAGTCCAACTCCGGCTACGCAATCCACAGTATTTTTGCGTAGAACTCCTTTTCGCGTGGGCGGCCTTCGGCCGCGCTTCAAAAAAATAACCCTCATCAGTCCAACTCCGACTACGCAATCCACAGTATTTTTGCGTAGAACTCCTTTTCGCGTGGGCGGCCTTCGGCCGCGCTTCAAAAAAATAACCCTCATCAGTCCAACTCCGGCTACGCAATCCACAGTATTTTTGCGTAGAACTCCTTTTTGCGTGGGCGGCCTTCGGCCGCGCTTCAAAAAAATAACCCTCATCAGTCCAACTCCGGCTACGCAATCCACAGTATTTTTGCGTAAAACTCCTTTCTGTGTTAAAACCATTGAACCCAAAATTAAAACGTCATATGCGTGTATGTAATAAGGAGGCACAATAACCCCGACCCCCATGATTAAGACTAAACTTAAGAACTTATTTTTTGTTTTCATTTGCAGGCATCCGGCAACACCATACTGTTGGCATTCCAATCTTCTTCTTATTCGCGCTTAAAATTGGAATGTGATTGCATAGGCAAATGTATTTGCATTTAATTTTAATAGATATAATTAAAATATTAGCATAAAAATCGGTAAAAACACGCGTGTGAGTGTATATTTGGTGATTTATAGTGAAATGTTAAAAAATATAGAGTGTAATGTGGCAAATTAAACTGATGTTCCCAAGGGCATTTTGAATGTAAATAATTAAAAAATTATTATTTCCCGATTAATTTAAAGTTATAAAGAGTGTTCCTTAACACCTCACTAACATCTCCACCAAGTTTCATTAAAAAAAAACATTATAGTTTGCCAGAAATTCCAAGATCGGCACTGTTCTAAACTCCAGCCTTTTTTTCCCATGCAAAATACATGGGATATTTCAAAGCCCCGGCGGCACCATTAAATATGGTCTGATTAAAAAAAAAAAAAATACGGGTCTTTTTATTTTTCATTCTTTACCATTATGGGGGGCGGCAGCATAAAAATTTTAATATAAATTTTTTCCCATGCATTTTTGGACCACCCTAATATACATATACCGGCATTTCCACATAGTATTGGTCCTGACTTCATAGCTCAGCGTAATTGTTTTTATCGCTCCCAATCCTTATTTCATTGCACCCGCTTTCTGCAATATGTGCCTGTATATGTACACGTATGCGTAAGTATTTAAGTACATATTGAAGGTTCAATGCAGCTTTATAAAGGGTCTTTCAAAATGATGTGTTTTTGATGGTGGAAGTAATCGTCCGAATGAGTCGACAATAAAAACGATGGTGAAAAATTTCAAAAAACTTGTTCAGTCGAGGATAGAAAAAGGACTGGCAGACCAAAAACTAGACGTTCTGTTGAGAACAACCTTCATGGTAGACATTTAAAGGATGTAATTTTTCACATATAATTGTTAAGAGCTGTATTTCGAATAGTATAGTTTGTAGTAAAACCTCTAAGAATATAAAAATGTTACATTGTTTGCTTTAAAACAACATCTAGGCGCGTCTAATGAAAGACCCTTTATTTTATTTTTCCTAGTGTAACTTGCCAAAAGAAAAATTCTTATTGGGACGTGTGCTGCTGCCATGATATTTTGCATTACTCTTTGTTATTTTTCTGCTTCTCGTGGCTTGTCTGGGTGTCTGACTCTCTGGGCTGACAGTGGTTGAAAATATGTATTTTGTTCAAACTTTAACCACCCTTTCTGCTTCTTACTACTAAACATATGCAAGTGTCACATATGCAGAAGAGGTTACCGTTCCACTACAATTCCCTTTTTATTCCCGTATGTTTTTGCATTTTTTTTTTCATTTCTTTCCATTTAACTTTTATTTTTGTAGTATGGTGTGCACTGTGGTGTTGATTTTCGTTTCTTGTTTTCGATTATACAAAAACTTGACTCTATTTTGCTCTCGGTCCACGGGAACTTAGAAAGAGCGATCAAAAAGTAACGAAATATATGTATATATATATATACATATGCAACACATACACTCATTCTGTTGTTGCTTGAATTTGCTTGTGTACGTGTTCACGTGTTGTTTTTTCGTTATTGTTGTCGTTAATGTGGCGACTGTTGCTTTTGTTGCGTTTTACAGTGTTTTTCTATAAACTTGTATATGTATATTGACAGCGTAGAGATGTGTTTGCGGTAATACTGATTGTCTTTGTTTGCCCTCTACTTGCAAAGTCGATAGCCACGAAACAAAAAACACCAAGATGGCCTAAAAATATACGTATAATTCTTATGTATATTTTGCAGTTAATTTGTTGTTTTGATCCACGTCTCTGTAACATAGATACAAATCGCACGCATACACGTACGCACACTCACGCCCAATTGCATATTATATATGTATGAAAGCATACGAAAGGAAAAACAAAAAAAGAAATATCATAGGTACGAGTATTATTCTAATGAAAATTTACAAAATTCCCCCTTTTCACATAGCACATAAACTGTTACACTTAGACCCTTCAAGTCTTCTTTTTATCCCGATTATGTATATTTGTTTTAATGAAAGAACAAAGATGACGTGTGATTAAAAATTATGACGATGACTCGTTCGCAATTCAATTATCACGAGTATTTACATATATTTGCTGGTTTCTGTTTTATCAAATACTAAAAAATTTCTCTTTACCGATTCACAAAATTGTATGTATGCGCGCGGCACTGTTATGTCTATCTGCCTCTGCCTGACTAACTGGAAGCCCGTTTCTAGTTATTACGTTTGTTGTTTTTAGAGGCTCTCTCGAACTCGATTATGTGGCGAACTGAACTGCGACATGGATGTGTTGTATGTGCTGCGTTTTCATCAATACTTGTTGGTGTGAGTACTTTAACTTGTACGTCACTTTTCAGCGATATGCACGCCTATACTTATACATATGTATACATACATATATATATGTGCTGGCAAGATGTGCTTTTAGTACAAAAATGCCATAATAAAACCAAAGGCCCACGAAAGTATCTAAATTACGACTATGACCAATGAACCCCTGCAAAATTGGAACCACAACGAAATCAAAACGTTGCACAATTATCTCAAGCGCAGCTACACTTATGTATGTGTATATTTATACATATACGATTATTTGATGGATTAAGAGCACCGGAAAAGATATGTACCAATTTATATACATGTGTGCGTAAGCATGTATGTAGCTGTTTGCAAACAAAATGTTGCCATAATATTAATTTTCATATATCTATTGGATTAAGGAAAATTCAAAACCAAGCTTTTAAATTCCTTAACTACAGTAAAGTGTTACTTCATATAAGACAATATTTTATATCTTTTTTCACAAATGCTTTATTGCATAGTTTATGATATTTTCGGTGTTGCTGCAAAAATTGCAAACATCAAAATTTTAACGTGAAGCTGCGCAACTTGGCGGAATGTTTTAAAGAGTTTTAAATAAGAAGCCCCTTAAATACTTTAAAAATAAATACAAAATTCGCTTTAAGAAAAAAGGATTACTTTATATTCACATAATTATTTCTATACACATACCTAATCGAATTCATCAAGAACTCATCTAGATGCAAAGATATCTTTAAAATTCTTTAAGAAAAAGTAAAAAATTCACTCTAGGAAAAATTATTATTGTATATTTACTTTCATATAAACGTTTAAAGCAAAGAAATTTGAAGAACTGGAAGATATAATAAACTGTGAATTACCACAAAGGCGCGTGCGCTCTCTTAATAATTGTATTGCTACTTCTCTTTGACGATATCAGCAGCAGGCTTCTTTTCTACCGCTCTTACAATGAAACAAGGCGAATCCACACAAGGTGAACTCGCTATAGCAGTTTGTTTTGCGATTTACTGGTTGGAATGTCAAAGTACCGTGCTTCTTTGTTGTTATCTTATTTGTTTGTTTACATTCGAACAACCCAATAGCACGTTCACATATAAGTAGATCATCTACTTTTCCAATCCGTAATTAAAAAGCGAGATTCTCCCCCAAAATCTGGGAATATAAAATAATCCTAGATTATTACCATACTTTTTGACATTAAACCCTGTATTTTCTGTGTAATAAGCTATTATTTTATGCATGTAAGGAAAAACGTCAAAGTAAAAACTAAATAAAATGGATGCCGGCAAAGAAAACAGGTTTGTAGACATAATTCTAATAAAACGTTTGTTAGGTATTATTAACTATGCATTCATATAACAGAAAAAAAGCGTTTGTCCATAAAGGTGTGTCCTCTTATTACTTATTACTTATTATAAAATTTAATATCGAATGCGTATTTGCTGCCATAATTTTTTGAAACCTCAGTAAACGTCGAATTACGTCGTTTACGAATTTCCTCCAACTGTTTTTTACTAGTAGTCAATTGCGAAATTAAATTAGCTATTCCTTATGCATCTTTTGTTTGCCCTAACATTACTCCAAATTATTTTTCTTTTTGTGATCTTTTCTACGCTTTATAAATATAGCGTGCAAAATTGATGTTGTAACACAAATGGAGGGACATATGGTACAGTTTCAAGCCGACTCCGAATGGTAGATCTTTTTTATGAGGAGCTTTTTCATGGCAAAAATACACTCGAAGCTTTGCCATTGCCTGCTGAGGGGCGACCGCTACTAGAAAAAACTTTTTCTTCATTTTGGTGTTTCACTGAGATTTAAACCTACGTTCTCTTTAATTTCCGAATGGCACTCACGCACCAACCCATTCGGCTACAAACAGCACAAAGTATCTAACTTAAAATTAGTTATGCACATAGAATAATTTCAAGATCTAAATAAGTGAGTTCAAAAGGTTCAAAAAGCTGCCCTGCCAAAAAAGTCAAGCAATAGGAGCATTAGATGGATAATTATCCCAAACAAGCGGAAGTATGCTCCGAAGGGAACGTTGTGACAAATATAGGCAATCAATTGCACTATGATGAATGACTTACGATAGACATAAGGAATTTAAGGTGCATTTGAGCAATAGAAGAGAAACACATGAGGATACAGAATCACCAAAATTTGAAGAGCGAATTCAAAAAAACATTTGTTAGAAACTATCACTGACGTAAATTAAGAACTTAGCAAAAAAAAAACACCGGAAAAATTTTCTTTGAAGGAGTCATGCTTTAGTAGTCTACGAAGAAATGAAAAAAGAAAGGTACAGAAGCTAAAGGTGCCACCTTCCGAAAACCGCAATTTTGACAACGTATTTTCGTCACGAGTTGGAACAATTCAGAACAAAACAAACAAAAGGGAAATAAATCACTTGTTTGTAAACGTTTAGTGAATGGCTTGTTAATATTGTAATTTGAAGATTTGTGACTTTCAAATTAAGTAAACTAATGAAAACGAGGTGCCGCGTATTAAATTGGGAAAGCGCGAATTATGAAAATACTTCCAAATTCAGTTCTTTCGCGTTTTTATACCGACAACGCTGTGGAAAGAAAGTATGAGTATGTGAAAATTTCTTGTGTTCGACAGTTTGTATTGCTTTCGCTTACTCTTCCTATTTTCAAACTAGTAATTCCCTTCCTTTTGTTGTATTTTATCATCCTTATCATCCTTGGTTTGAAATAGACTTGACAAGCCAATTGACTAGTTTATTTAGCGCTTAACATAAAGCGAATTCATAGAAGGTGAGTTCGCTAGAGTAACAACTAAATATAAGGATGATAGAAGACAAGATTTGGCCACCCGAAGTAAAATTTGAAATAACTTTGGCTCTACGTCACGGGTGTCTCGTCAGTAGAATTGTGCCCGTTTATTTCACACGTATTGGTGTGTTCTTCCAATCAGTCGTTGTTCAAAAATAACTAACTCTTTTATTTTTAGGTTAATGGAAAAGTGTCTCGATTTATTAACTTCGCTTTTTTATGTTAAAGAATGGAAATTTTTGTTAGTTTATTGTAATAAGAGAAGTGTTCAAAATAAAACTGAATTAACACAATTTTCAATCAACTTTATGGACTTCAGTGGCCAAAGAGACAAAACCATTGCTATGGTTTTTGTGCAGAACTTGATGGCTCGGTTTTGGGGGACCTATTGAGTTACATTCAGACCAAGGAAAAAACTTCAAGTCCGCAGGATTTCAAGAGATGTGTTGTTTGATGGGAATTAAGCGAACACGTACAACACCCTTATACCCGCAACCGGATGAAATGGTTGAAAGATTCAGCCGTACTCCGGAAGAACACGAGCGAAAGTGGGAAAGTGCCAATAAAATTGGAACAAACATATCCAAAAATTCCTGTTGTCCTGTTCCTCAGCTGTAGATAGAACTACCGGCCAATAGCCCCCAAAAACTATAAATCTCTTTGAAAGCGATTTAGGGGTTCCGGGTGACTTAGCGTTCGGAAGAAATGTCGCTCCTACAATGGTCAAAGGTAGTCATTGGGAAACACTGCAGAGTATATAGAGAATTCTCACGAGCTACGAATAGTGTGAATTGTCAAAAATGAAGTGAAACCGCGAACACTATTTCACCTCGCTTAACTCGACAGCGGGGAAGTTCTTAACAGGGCTGATTACAGTGAATTATGTACAAGTACATTGGCTCTGCTCAGTTTTTGGTTTCTGTACTGTAAAGAAAAGAGCGGAAAAGCAGAAGCGATGAAACGAAGTGAAGTAGAATAAAATCACGAATGACCGGCTTACGTCTTAATAGATATGTATGTAAATATATTTAGGTAAGTATCCCTACAAGAATTGGATAATGGAAACTAATACATACAAAATTTTATTACAAATGCATATGCCAATGCTTTAAATATTTTCGCTAGCGCAATAGAGAGCATACGGCTCTATTTTTTATATTTAATAAGTTTATATACAAGAGTGCAACAATGCAAAACTCAAAATTTATAATTGCTTTATGCAGCCTAGAGGCGCACATATGCGCCGAGTATTTTAAATTGATGTATGTATTTACGTTATATATAGGTATTCGACACACTTCTGACTGCCCATTTTTGGGAAAAATTATTACAAACTAAATCTTTTAGATCGCTTATAAGTCAGAAATAACGAAGCAGCACAAATTAATACATAATTGTAAGATGGTCATCCGAAAGGTGGAGCACTCAGTTTGTCGGATAATGGGCGAAATTCGTATTGCATCCAAAGAAGAAATAACCAACATACTGCTGCAAGAGTTCGAATAATATTAAAAATATGGGACAATTATTGTTCATAAAATGTAAAATAGAATTGTTTGTTTGGTTACATAACTGTGACTAAAAATTACATCAATTGTGATGTGTCATATAGTATGTGATGAATATTTACTTCATCTTTGACTACAATGAAGGTTAGACTGAGCAGTACAGTTATATGTTTAATTTGTTGACAAAATCCATAAGTTGGAGCAAAATGCAAATGTCGCCATCAACTTTTTAAAATTGGCATTAAGAATGTGATAGAAGCTTTGCCCTGAGTTGTGGAATATTTGTATCAACAGTGACTCATATGATCGTCTTTTTCTTACATTTGTATAGTAAGAAAGTCTTGGATGTATTAGTTTCCATAATGCAATTTTTTTCAGGTACTTTCTGAACTTGCACGGGTATGGCAGAAAAGTGGGAGTTCCCCCAATTAAAAACCCAAAAGTGCTTGCTTTGTTTTGCATTGCTTTACTTTGAAAGCTTCTTTTGCTTTACTTTGTAGATTTGAACACTACCTGAATCATAGTACCTACGATAACAGGAAATAACGAAGCGACGAAAGAAATTTAAATGTCAAAGGCCTACATAGCGTTATCCAAAATGTTAACGCGTTTCAAGCGAATGAAACAAAGCTGCTATTTGGCTGACTTTCATACATTCGTTCAGTCTAATGATATACAGAATACTAAAGGTGGTGCCATCCCGAAACCGCCCTCCATTTTTCGCGATTTTGACAACCAGCTGGCATTATCACTTGAAATAAGCAAATCAAACAAATATTTCGAGAATGACTTGGTAATATTGTGTTTTTTAAATAAAAAAAAGTAATACAAATGAAGTGCCGCGTGTTAAATTGTGAAATCTCGAATTATAAAAATACCTTCAGATTTCCAGCTGCGGAGCTTTGTAGTTTTCGAGTAATTTGTTGTTAAAATTGGTAAAATTAACAAAATTTGTATTGATAGCCATCGCACTCTATAGAATTGGGATTGCGCTGTACGAGTGATGCGCACGCTGACCCAAATAAATAGTCGGGTTGATGGTAAGGTCGGACACTGCAGACTAAATCATTGGTCAAGTGCTTTCGCAGAGTGTCATACGTGCTAACTACAGTATTTCTCGCTGATAAACACCTCGGTTGTAAGCATTTTCCGCTTATAAGCACTAGAAAATTTGGCAAAAAATTTCACCATTTATTGGCTTTTTTTAAATTACTATTTAACGAATCCGTACATAGTACAAATGTACATAGTTTAGAACCCATTACCGAACAAAAGTTAATTTTAACTGTTTATTGATTGCACTTGAATTTGTGACACATACTTACAGTATTATTTTAAATAAATGAAATCCCAATTGGTTTTTGTTTCATATGGAAGATTATTTCATTTAATAGAAGTAGTCCTTCGTTTCGGTCAATTAGATGCACCAGTATTGCTAATAACCGAGGATTTGGATATTTGTATGTATGCATAGTCAATGCTCAAAAGCAGAATTTTCATATAAGTACTTCCCGCTTTAAACATCGAATCTCGTGCACTTTATACTGGGAAATACTGTATATAATTAATGTTTTCATTCATTCATACATGACATTCCTAGATTGGTGTCGAACAATTTGAAAACTGGAGCCAGCCATTTGATCGACCAAATGTTGCAATGTAAATTAATTAATTAAAAGTATAATATAAAAGTGTATTAAATATACTCATTTCAATGTACATACATACATACATACCATGTTTCACATTATCTTCGCTATTCAGCTTATCCCAATCGAAAACAACTACTTCACTGATTTATGTCCATAGTTTTTCTTTAAGTTTATATTAGCATATTCTTTTAAGAGTTTTTGTAAAATGTCGATCTTTTTCATCTACTTTCTTCAATTTTGTAATTGAGTTTTCCAGTTACAGAATATTTTCAGATTTGTTTATACGCACTTACAGTATTGCCACAAGAATTTTTCAAAAAAGTTATCAAACCAGAAACTATTAAAAATTTTTATGATCACAAATTCATTTACAGGATCCGGCACTCGAAGTGTAACGAAATAAAAAGGCCATAAATTTAGTTTGGAAAATTACTTTTTTTTCAATTCAAAGTAAAAAATGTGTGAAAATAATACAAAATTAAGAATCAATTTACTTTTGCTCGATATGACCACCTTTTGCCTTGAGTATGCCTTTGAGACGGTCCAGAAACGAATTGCAAGCTGCCCATACGTGACTTGCAGATATTTTGGCCCATTCGCGGACAATGGCTTTTTTCAGCGCCTCGAGACTGGTGAATCTTTCAGTTCGAACCTTGCTCTCCAAAATGGCCCAAAGAGAATAATCCATTATATTTGCATCTGGTTAATTTGAAAGCCATTGTGTGGACGTTATGAATAACGGAGCCATGTTTTTTAGCCATTCTTGGTTCACTCGAGATTTGTGAGACGGTGCCGAGTCCTGTTGCAACGCCCATGGTCTGCCACCAAAATGTTTGTCTGCCCACGGCCTCAAAACAACCTCCAGAATACTTTTCCGATAATATTTCGAATTTATATTGACGTCAGACTCGATGAAAACGATTGGAGAGCGCCCATCTGCGATTACAGTGGCCCAAACAATTACCTGGGGCGGGTGTTGGCTCCTGGTGGCCAATCGATGACTAAAATTCTTGTATGAACGGTCGGTTAAATAAACCCTATCGTTCTGGGAGTTTACGATTTGCTCTATTCGAAAAATTGTCTCGTCAGAAAACACATAGTTGGAAATTGACCGCTTTCGGCCAAGCGAAGCAACTCTTTCGCTCTCTCAAGTCCGACTTGTTGCAGCCTTGGTGTGAGATCGTGCGCCAATATTGAAGATACGGTTGAAGTTAATACAATTTTTGGATTTTGAAGCATGTTAGAAACAAGAAACGTAACATCATTTATTTCGTGAATGCAGAAGAGTACATATGATATCAATCATACAAACAGAGGATTAAGATTTTTTTTGAAAAGAGCTCCCAGAGCTTTGGATGGTCAAAAATAGACAAGATTTTTTAATCCCGCACGTGATGACAGTTTCAGTTCCATGATCAAGTAAAAATATTGAGACCATATTATTTTTATTTATATTTCAATATATTGCTCCTACAAACATTCATCATTAATAAATATTTTCAAGAATTTCTTTTCGCTCATTATGTTTATGTTAAGTCTTATCCAACAAAACCCGTACAGCCGCTGGATAAGAATAAAAAATAAAAGACAAATGAAGATTAATCAATTAACATTTTCTTTAAGCGAAGAAACCATGGCAGTAGTGTACATACCGACCAAGCCGGATCTATGTATTCAAGGTGGTGGCAGTCGGGCAGCGACCACATTTTTTGTATTAGAAATGTCAAGGGAAAGAGAATAGAATAATGGAATAATTGGCAAACAGATAAAATTAATTTGTCGCGCATTCATAACACAACAACAATTTTCCGTCATTTCGTTTCACTGGCATTTCTAAATTGAAGGCGAAGTGAAGAAGAAGAAATCAAATACTTTAATAACACCCCCTGCTATGTACAGATGCGCCTTAATACAGATACCAAGGTGGATTTAATAAGGTGACAGCATTCACCCAGCTGAATTTTTCGTCGTAGGTATGGCTTACGTCAAAATGATATGCTTTGTTTGTATGTATTGGTATGTTTACATTCGTATGTTTACATTTGCTTGCTGATTTTGACATGATGCTTGCACCAAACGCAACAACAAATACATGTAGGGTTTTACTTATATGTGTTTGCTGTCACCTGTAATAAATTCGCCTTGACAGATACCTTGTACAAAAATTCAAGTGAAAAACACACTCTTCTTCTTTCTGTTTTTAGACAGACACCCTTGATGTGAGTTTGACAGGCAGTCAAGTATGTGGTGGTGGAAGTTCTAAGTCTTTTCGCTTGAGCGTATGCGGGGTTGTTATACCAAATTAGAATTTGTATGGTAACATTAGAAACAATAGGATATCCACAACAAAATAATATCTTTGACTTGGAAAATTTACTATAGCAAATCCTATTAATATATTTCTTAACTATAATAATGCTTTTTATTGAGAAACTAGCTGTACCCGGGGCGCGTTGCTACGCCAACAACTAAAATAGAATTAAGAAAAATAACTTTAAAGAAAAATCAGTTCACAAATATTCAGTTCATTCTTAACCATTTTTTTGATTTTGTTTATTTAGAAAAAATTGGACCTTGCAAAGTTCAGTTTAAATTAGATGTTTATTGAAGTGCTGTGGGATACACAATGTTTCTTGTCTATGAACATGTCATATTCGTGTCCTCTGTGTAAAAACACATGGTCATACTAATTTTTATGACAATCGGTTCAACGGGGCAGAAGTTGTTACTCTGCAGCGCCACCTGGCGAGTGGCATCAATGACCATATTCTAAAAACCTTCTCCGTGGAAAAATACATATATATACCAATTTTTATAATAATCGGTCCAGTAGTTTTTGAGTCCATCGATGACTTAAAGACAAACATCCATTTTTATATACAGGGTGGCTGATGAAAGCCGCTACCAAAAAAAAAATTGAATAACTTTTTTTCTTTTTAAGTTATCTGTTCCATTTTTGTTTTAATTTGCAGATTGATCTTTAAAATTTATTAAAATGGATAACTGGGACACGCAAACAAGAATTTGGATAGTCTACCGCTATCACGCACTGGAGTCCGTAGTTTTGGTACAGAGAGAGTACAGGCGGATGTTTGGCGGCGATCCCCCGAGCAGATGGACCATAATGAGACTGGTGAATAATTTTGCTGAGCAAGGAACAGTCGCAAGAAGGCCTTATCATCGAAACCCACCAGTTCGGACGGAGGAAACGATCGCTGCTGTAGCTGCAGCTATACAAAGCAATCCAAGGGTTTCACAAAGAAGCTTATCTGCTCAACTTGGTGTCAGCCGACAGTCTTTGCAAACAATAATGCACAAAGATTTAGACTTATTTCCCTACAAAATTCAAATGGTTAACAAACTGAATGCAGCAGACTTGCCGATTCGCTTGGAATTTTGCCAGAAGATCCTGCAAATGGTGGAAGAAGACCAAAACATGTTAAACTGTCTTTTCATGTCTGATGAGGCCCATTTCGATTTAAACGGCAATGTGAACGAACAAAATTGTCGAATATGGAGTACTTCTAACCCACAGATACTCCACGAGACGGAATTGCATCCTCTTCGCGTGACAGTGTGGTGTGCGGTATCTTCACGCTGTATTGTCGGGCCTTATTTTTTTGAAGAAAATGGTCACACCGTTACGGTTACTGGAGACCGTTATTTGAAAATGCTGAAAGAATTTTTCTATCCAGAACTACGCCGAAAGAGAATTCCTTTCAACTCTGTGTGGTTTCAACAAGATGGGGCAACGTCTCACATAGCCCAGACTGTTATGACAGAGTTGCGACGAAAATTTCCCAATAAACTGATTTCAAGAAACTCCGAATTTCGTTGGCCCCCCAGGTCGCCTGACCTTACTGCACCTGACTTTTTCTTGTGGGGTTTATGTAAACAAGAAGTTTATAAAACAAAGCCAACAAATTTGGATGAACTAAAACAATCCATTTGGGCAACAATTGCGGCTATTCCTGTCGCAACTCTCAAAGCAGCAATGAACAACTTTTTACTAAGATGCCGCACTTGTGTCAACGAGCATGGGGGGCATTTAAATTCAATTATTTTTAAAACTAGTTAAGCTACATTTAATAAAATTTAATGACCTTCAACTTGAAAAAAAAATAAATGAATTCCATACACTAAAAAAAAAGTTATTTGAGTTTCTTAATGTAGCAAAATTCATCAGCCACCCTGTATAAAGATATCTGAATGTTTACGTCATTGATATAAATTTTTTGATACGATTTTTGTGCAACCATGTTACATAAAATAGCGTTTTGGATGTGGGTATTTTTTGGCAATCAGCTGCAACTGTTTTTACTTATGGATGTGTACCAAGAATGATAGAGTGAGAGATTGCACCTTCCGAATTCACTGTGTCGCCAGAGCCCATGAATAAACAAACGAAAGGAAGGGGAATTACTTGTCTGTGAAGGGGAAAAGTAGGCGAAAGCAACGGAAACCACCACACGCACAATTTCTAGAATGCAAACAAATGGCATTTGGAGGCTTTTATTAATTTCAACTTTCACGGCACTTCGTTTGCATTTGTTTATTTAGTTAAAATCTCACTAATCACAATATTACCCAGCCATTCACTGAATTTTCACAAACATGTAATTTCTCCTACTTTTGTTAGCTTTATTCGTTTGTTTTGTATTGGAAAGCGAACTGACGTCAAACTTGTCAAAATCGCAAGAAACAAAGTAACTGTTTTGGGAAGGCACCACCGCCTTGAACAAAATCGCGAAGAATAAAGTAGCGGTTTTTAGAAGGCGCCCCCTCAGGTATTAGATTCGCCTTGAGTGGTGTAAACAAATATTAGCTGCGTATATCGATTAATCCACACGTTCATTACAATTTTTTGTAGGACGAACTATATGGAATATATCTGAGGACTTCGTCTAATAATTCATAATATAAATTTATTTGCGTAGAACAACTTAAACAAAATGCCTAATAAAAGTGAGCCTAAATGTATTGAGTGCCAAAAAACAGAAACTCTTCTTTGGAGGCAAACTGAGAATGGAGAAGGTGAAATTTGCCAAGACTGTTACCAGCAAAAGGATACAAAATGTTTCTTTGAAATCAATGCTTCTATTGATTTCGATAAAACAAATGAGGAATTTAAAAATAAATCACAGAAAGATGTAAAAGACCCTAATGAAGGTAGGCTTGTTACCACCGCAGAAGAAAAAAAGCTTCGTAAAAGTACCAGATCTACTCGGTTTAAAGCAAAAGGGTCAAATTCATCCAACAATAACACTCTGCCCAATTGTAATGTTCAGAGCAATACAAACAATGCTAAAGTTCAGAGCAAGGGACGTAGCAGACGTAACATCTTCAAAAAAATACCATTCAAAACACCAGTAGCTCAAGCCACTACACATGTTGTAGATAGTTTATTTTACAAAGTATTTTAGATAAAAAGAAAATTGTCGGAGAATAAAACAATCGCATTTTAGGGATCTTATCTGCAAGTTGGCGATATTGTGTCTTTAATGGATGATAAGCACAATATATACTATGCCCAGATTCGAGGCCTTTTAGTTGACAACTACTGCGAAAAGTCTGCATTTCTCACCTGGCTAATTCCGACGCAAGCTAGCCCGGACCCGCATGATGGATTCGATCCGGCCTCGTATTTAATAGGTATGTTTAAACTTAATTTCAAGAAGCTTTCTTGGAACTGAATTCTATGTTTTCAATTTTTTTTTCCTTCAGGACCAGACGAAGAGATTTCCCGAAAACTCTCCGCCTTACAGTTCATAATGCATGCACCAAGCAATTACTATTTTGATCGAACCACACCTTTTCCACTACCAGATGCTATGGAACCCGATGGGAAGGCGAGAGGTTTCATCTGGACTACGCTTCCCGAATTTGAACGAAAAGTGAAATAACACTGTTCAAAAACACGGTTAGATTAAATGGTTAAAACACAACATTGGATAACTTTTATAAGTGAATAATAAAATATCTTATTCACCACAAAATTATTTAACTGTCATCTGGGAATTTCATTCCAAAATTACATTTCTAGCATCTTCATGAGTAGCTGCAAGCGTATTATGTATACTCAAAACCCTAAAAAATACAATAAATTGTAGAATTTATAAATGGTCTTTCAAAAAACCCGCCTTGATATTGGTTTTAAAGGTAAAACTGAGCATATACACAATTGTAGTATACCATGCAGCCAACCGAAGTCGAACTTAGATGGAAGGAAGCGAGGAAGCCGTTAAACTAAAACGAACCATCTCTAAGAAGTGTAAACTGGTTCCCACAACTGAATAACACACGGTCTCCGCATAGCAAATTGAACGGAAAAACATCAACTTGATGGTAAGAGGAAATGTAACTGTAAATGGTCAATCCCATGTGCTTATCATAGACGCAAGGGCGACGAACTCGATCAGAATTGGTAAACGGTAATGTGGAACTGTTGGTTGATTACAAGTTCATACAGCTACAGGAGAGAAAGCAATGATTTGCGGAAATGTAGTTTGAAAGGTTGTTATTGAAGCTTTGTCAGGTGTTCACACATTTTTACTAACTGAAATCATAAATCAAAAGATAATTGGTATATATTTCATGCTGTTTTATGGTTTTACTTTGGATTTGAGTAAAACGGTTTTCTTGTTGTTGTTGTAGCAGTTAACATTCCCCATACTTACATACGGGGAATGCTGCTGGAGTGACAGTCCTTGGCCGGATATAAATCCAGGTCGTTTCGGTAACGTAGAACCGACTGTCGGGGAAACGGTTTTGTTGTGCCAAAATATAGTGTGCAGTCCAGAAGGGTAACCCTAAATTTCCATCAACGGATTCCGCCAAAATTTTAGGCAGCAACATGTCCGAATGCGGAAGGATACTGACGGGCAGGTGAGGAGACGGCGAATCTCTTGCGAAAAAACACCAGTGAGGACGGGGAAAAGACCCGAGGTTTACAGCAATTGTACTAAATGAATTTAAGGCGTATCTACAGAAGGAGGTGTGATTAGAGTAGTAGATAAAACGTAATGACGAAAAGTTGTTGTGTTGCGAATGTGCGACAAACTAATTTTTTATATTTGTAATTTAATCCATTCTTCTATTCTCTTTCCCTTGACTCTGAGAACGTTAATGAATATAATAATGTAATACATTAACGTTCTCTGCTTGACAGTTGTGATTTGAAAAATGTTGTTGCACGAATGATTCCATCTTGAATAGATTCGGCTTGCTGTTATTCGTGCCCTAAATGCTCATTAAGCACGAGACAGAGAACGTTAACAGAGAACGTTAAATATAGAGAAGTCTCACGAGCTACGAATATTGAGAATTGTCAAAAATGAAGTCTAACCGTCGCCGTGGTGTGGTGAAACTTTTAACAGAGCTGATTACATGAATACATTAACGTTCTCTGTTAAGCATTCAGCAGAAACGACCTAAAAACAAAACATGAAAGTCAGAAAATATGAGTTTTCACATGTAGAAATTACGAACGTTGTTAGACATAAAATATATAAGGAGAGGTGTATTCGCACAAGGAAATCAGCCGTAAGTTGAACGTGTAAACGTACAAAGTGATAAGGCATTCAAAGAAAAAAGTTGCGCAGGTATTAGTTTAGAATTTTATTTGGCAATCCAGTGATCGTACTCTAAGGAATAATAATATTTATATATATGTACTGTATATATATATATATATATACATATATATAAGCAAAAATCCGCCATTGACCTAACTTGCTGTTCTTTTGTACACCACACTGCTAACCCTAGATAATAACCATACCTTTTGACAACAACTCTGTGTTGTTGTGTAATTGATCATCATTTTTACGAGTGTAAAGAGAAACGTCAAAGTAAAAACTAAATAAAATGGATGTCGGCAAAGAAAATAGGTTTGTAGATATAATTCTAATAAAATGTTTGTTAGGTATTACTTACTATGCATTCATATAACAGAAAAAAGCATGTGTCCATAAACGTGTCCTCTTATTACTCATTATAAAATGTAATATCCAATTTCGAATCCGTTTTGCTGCCATAATTTTTTGAAACCTCAGTAAACGTCGTTTACGGATTTCCTCCAACTGTTTATTATTAGCAGCCAATTGCGCAATTAAATCATCTATTCGTTCTATTTCTAAATTAGCTATCGTTAATAATAGTTAAACAAACCAAAAACACCGAAATATTCCACCAAAATAATTTTTATGAAGAAAACCCTTTCGCAGCAGTATTGACAGCTGATTGTCAATTTTGCAGGTAATCTGCCATATGTATGTGAACGGGTAGATTAATTTAGAGGATTTATTGGCAATTACCAAACCCTTTGAGGGATGTATACGTAGCATTAATACTAAGTTCATTATTTTTTGGTTTTAATATTTTTGCGCCAGATGTCGCTTTATAGTCTGCAATCTCTTTTGCAATGGCTTTTCTATATTTTCATCAGAGAACGTTGATTCGCAACAAAATATCAGATATTCCCCAAAGGGTTTTATCGTCTCAGATATTTACAAGTAAATTTATTAAAGATTTTTTGAGCAAACTGGTGTTAACTCGACTGTAATAAAATCTTTATAATATCGAAAGTAATAGTGCGGAGGTGGAGACTAAATGAAGCGATTTTTCGCTTAATCCTAAATAGACATTTCGGCAGTCTGTGCAGTGAGATCGGAGCATTTTTGGTTCGTTTTAGAAATGCTTAAAAATTGTCCGCAAAAGTGGCGTTTGTAAGCGATAACTTAAGTTTTGAACGTTATTTTCTTCAGAAAATGCAAGTAAGTTTGTAAAGGAATTTCCCGAATAATTGAAAAATATATACAATACAATAACATTCAAAGATCTTCCTTTTTATGGCTTAATCGTCTTCTAATAACTAGTTTTAACTTTATACCTTTCAGCAAGTGGACACAGATCCACCATCCTTACCGGTTGGTACGGAGGTAAGTGCCAAATACAAAGGAGCTTTTTGTGAAGCAAAGGTTAGCAAAGTTGTTCGAAATATAAAAGTGAAAGTCGCCTATAAACAAGGTCTAGGATCGGGAATTGTCTCAGATGATTTAATAAAAACAGCGCCCGGTCAATTACGTGTGGGTGCCACTGTTGAAGTACGTCATCCTGATCGTAAAGATTTAATAGAGGGGACAGTAACAAAAATACAAGATTGTTCACAATACACCGTGGTATTTGACGATGGAGACATAACAACATTACGTCGTACTGCTTTATGTCTGAAAAGTGGACGCCACTTTAACGAAAGTGAAACTTTAGACCAACTGCCTCTCACTCATCCTGAGCACTTCGGAAATCCTGTGGTTGGAGGACGGCGTGGACGAAGACGGGGTCAATTAAACGACGACAGCTCTGATGAAGAAGATGAAAGTGACACTAAAGAAGTTGTTAACGAAAAGGAAGAACACATTGGCAAGGTTGTATGTGTGGAAATGGAGACAAAGAAAAAGGATAAAGAAAAATGGTTCCCGGGCCTAGTACTGGCCCCAACGGCACAAGTAAGAATGTTTTTGATTTCTCTTTTAGCTCATAACATAACATATAAATAACAATTCAAATATATACGCAGGCGAATGTACGGATTCGAGTAAAAGATGAATATTTGGTGAGATCATTTAAAGATGGCCGATATTATACAGTTCCAAAAAAAGAGGCAACTGAATTTACTCGCGAAGTAGCAGTAAAACAAGACGGCCAGGCAGTACAGGCAGCACTTGAATATCTAGATAGTGGAGCCTTACCTCCACACTGGGATCGTGAATCATTATTTGGGCTTAATAATTCTTCCAGTGAAGGCGAAGGAGAATTAGAATCTGACTCGTCAGATGATGAACCGCGCGAGGAAAAAGATCGTTTTGTAGCACAACTGTATAAATATATGGATGATCGCGGAACTCCATTAAATAAAGTGCCCTCTATACAAAATCGTGACGTTGACTTATACCGCCTATTTCGAGCAGTGCAAAAGTGTGGTGGATATAATCGTGTTACTGCAAAAAACCAATGGAAGTCGATAGCAATACGCCTAGGCTTTACAGCAGTAACAGTAAGTGTTACAAATCTGGTGAAACAAGCGTTTAAGAAATTTCTTCAACCTTATGGTGAATTTCATCGCAAGCTTGGGTGTTCTATGCTAATGACACCCCGTAATTCTAGCAGAAGTAAAGGGCGTAGTTTGGTACGTGCAAACTCTGTAGCTTCACCGAAACCAGTTGAAGTGAATAAAGATATTCCAATTAAATCTGCAAACATTATCGCGACTACATCCTTTTCATCATCAGCATCATCTTCTTCTAGCACCCAAAACATCATAGCTTCTCCTGTTGCGCCATTAACATCAGTCGAAGTAGTTGGTGTTGCGACAGCGTCAGTCACTGAGGAGTCAGAAAATACAAGCGAATCAAGTTTAGATAATATGAAGAACAAACGAAAAATTTTAATCGGCAAAGTTAAAGGGCTTGTTGAAAAATATGAAGAGAAAGCAAAAGATGATTGTGATGTTCCCTTGTCTAAAATCAAGGCAGCTGTAGAGTCGTCACGCTCTGAGGACAAAGACAAAGTTGTAACCGTGAAGGACAATTCTTGCACCGCTGTAAGTTTGAATTTTCGGGAATCTTCTCCTCCAGGTATGTTAAATTAACGAATACAGTAAATTAATATATTTTCACCACCTTGAATTTTATGCGAACAAAATCTGTAGTTTAGAACAGGAAATTACACAATGCTCTTACTTTTCTGTGGAGAAACATCTTGCCGTGGGCGTTTTGTATTGCTTAAGTGCCTTTGTGCCATCTTTTTCTTCTTGATTGACGCGATAACCGCTTAGTAAGCGGCGCTTACATGATTTTGGTCGAGTTTAACAAAGCGCGCCAGTCGTTTCTTTCTCGTGCTAACTGGCGCAAGTTGAAAACACCAAGTGAAGCCAAGTCCTTCTACACCTGATCCTTCCAACGCAGAGAAGGTTGTTGTTGTTGTTGTTTTAACAGCATAGTTAGCCCTGTCAGTGTAAGTATATCATCGGTCGTCTTCGTCTAGCTCATCTAAGGGTAGGTCCAGGAAACATGCTGTTTCGACAGGTTGGGTCCAGAGGGAGAGGGGGGTTAGATGAGTCGGTTTGAGGGGGCATGTGAAGAGGTGGTTAGTGTCGTGCGGGGTACCTTCACATGCCGGACATGTGTTAGGTATGTCGGGGTCAATTCTGGATAAGTAGGAGTTTAACCTGCTACAATATCCAGAACGTAATTGTGCCAATGTTACACGAGTCTCACGGGGAAGCTGGAGCTCTTCATCTGCGATAGGTGGTGGTTGGACTCCGATTACGGCATTCACAGGACGGGAGTTCATGAAGGTGGTAACGGTCTCCCGGTGAATGTCGTTTATTGACTGTCTAAATACTGTCCGGTCCAGTAGGTTTCGGTCAGTTTTGTCCTGGAGTTCGTCAGCGTAGTGTCTCCTGACGTGCCTGGGAGGCGGCTCAGGCTCAAGCAGGTGTCTGCAGGGGTGACACCTGCGGTAGCACCCCAGCAGGAACTGCTTGCTGAGCAATTTGTTGTGCTCCGCAACTGGGAGCATTTGTGCCTCGTTGTGTAGATGTTGGATGGGTGACATCAGGAGGCACCCTCGCTGTCCGAATGGCGGTATTTTGACATGTCTGAAGCTTTGTCCACTGCGAATCACTAGTTCCAGGCGACCAGACAGGCGCAGCAAAGTTCAGAACCGGCCGGCCAATTGCCTTAAATGTCGAAAGCAACAGTTCTTTGTCTTTGCCCCAAGTGCTGCCGGCCAGCGATTTGAGGACCTTGTTGCGATTTTGGACTTTAATGGCAATTGCGGTTGTATGCGCAGAGAAGGAGAGCAAGCTGTCAAAGGTTACACCCAAAATTTTGGGGTTATTTACAGTCGGAATTGGTGTGTCGTCGACTTGTACCTTTAGGGACAGCTTGACCTCCTTTGTCCAGGTGGTGAAAAGGGTCGCCGTGGACTTGGTGGGGGAAAGTTGGAGATTCCTCGCAGTGAAGAAGCGAGAAAGGTCGGTGAGGTAGTTGTTCACTTTGGAACACAGGCCATCGATGTCATTGCCCGACGCCATTATCGTGCAATCGTCAGCGTATGAGATCAGGACGCAGAGAAGGTCTTCCTCTTCCTCTGCTACCACTAGCTGGGACCGCATTGAATACTTTCAGAGCCGGAGCGTTTGTTTCCGTTTAGACATCATGACCCAGCCAACCAAGCCGCTGGGTCTTTATTCGCTGCGCTATGTCTATGTCGTCGTAAAGTTCATGCAGCTCATCATTCCATAGCCTGCGATACTCGCCGTCACTAAGTCATCTAATCTTCATAATACCTCATCCATACCTGGCTCCCTGAATGAACCTCGCATATGACGGGGTTGGACTGAGCGTATGTGTCCCTTTTCTAGTTGACTAGGACGAGATGTTAATTTTTTCTTACCATGGTACCGCGTTCGGGAATCTAGTGTAATGATGTTAAAAAAATGAATTATGCAGCTTCCATCTGGTCACTCAGAACTAGTGCAAGCTTTATACCTGCCAAATACTGCTATCAGGACAGCCACGGGATATCTCTTAATGAGTATATAGTATACATGAGTATATTATTCTTGCACAGATTGAAATTGCTTCTATTTCAGCCTGAAATTCGCTGGGGCATTTGCCTCGACTCCAGTATTTGTTGTCGAACCGTCTGTAAAGGTCCTCCCAGTTCCCATTCATCGCTGTCCGAGATTATGGTTTCAAACCTAAGATTAAAAAGACATTTTGTTCTGTTAAGTAACAGATCAAATTTTGATCCGGTATCTCTGATATGATATGTATGACCAAAGTCAGGAAGATCTTTTCCAAGTAAGATTTGTATTTTTAATGCCCTTCTGTCTGTATATTTTTTAAGGAAAATATGCAGTGGAGATAGGCCTCCTATCGCTTCTATAGCAGCAGTGGGGCAGCTGTTCATGGCACCAGTTATTGACAAACAGGCTTGTCTTTGAAAGCTCCCAAGTAGTTGCTTAGTGGTTATTTGTTTGGCTTTCGGCCACCGAACAAGGAAGGCATAGGAAATGATCGGTTTAATCATCATGGTATACATCCAATGAATCATTTTAGAATCTAGACGACAGAACTCTAAAGGCATCTACAGGCTAACATGGCTCCAGTGTCATTAAATCCTGTTTCCTGTAGTTTTATTAGGAGGTCATCAACGACTAAAGACCACAGAAGTGGTGACAAAACATCTCCTTGTGGACTGCTTTTCATTGCCTGAGACAGTTTTTGCCCCTAGAATCGATTTAATTATTCTGCTGCCAAGCATCGTTTTCACCTATCCTACATCGATTTTCTTATTAACACTAACCGTACCGCGCCCGGCCAAATGACCGGTTACAAAATTTAATTGAAAGACTGCACTTATAATCTCTTGTTTCCTTTGTGTTATATAATACAAAAAAATGAAAATTTATGATTTATTAATATAAAATATTAATTATGTATTAGAAAAAACTTAAAATTTGTTTTGAAAAAACAATTATTTCATAACCGGTTGCGGTAAGAATAGGTATACGTGATACACCGGTACGGTTAGTGTTAAAAAAAGCTCTTTCTATAGAGCGATAATCCCTGATATCAAAAGCGCCTCCACTAATTTTTCCATAGTTTTCAGGAGATGTAAGACAAATGGTCTGTACGATTTGGGAAGTTCTTTGGACCTCTTGCCCATTTTTGGGATAAGTTCCACGTTGACCTTACGCCATTCTAATGGAAAGCAGAAATACACTCGGAGGTTTGCCATTGCCTTAGGAAAAACATTTTTATCATTTGGTGTTTCATGCCCACAGTGGATTTCAAACCCGGAACTAATCGAATGACGCCCATGCACACAACTATCCCGCGAAACAAGAATATATTGCAGGTTAGGCATATCGTATTCAACGCGTACACCCTTTTTGGGTGTTTGGCCGCGCTCCTCCTCGTATTTGTGATGTGCCCCTTGATGTTGTTCCACAAATGGAGGGACCTACAGTTTTAAGCCGACTCCGAACGGGAGATATTTTTATGAGGAGCTTTTTCATGGCAGAAATACACTCGGAAGTTTGCCATTGCCTGCCGAGGGGCGACCGCTATTAGAAAAATGTTTTTATTAATTTTGTTGTTTCACCGAAATTCGAACCAACGTTCTCTCTGTGAATTCCGAATGGTAATCACGCAACAACCCATTCGGCTACGTCGGCCGCCTTAAATACTTATTCGTTTTTTCTGCTAAGATTCATTTCATTTAAAATTTTTTTTTTCGAAATTATTTTATTTTAATTTATTAATTATTTATTTAAATTAAATTAAATAATTTTAACCTTTATACGAGGGTAAGCGTTTGATAACACCCCTCGCAAATTCCAGATGTTTGAAAATGTTTCTGGTTGAACATTATATGCTGAATCAACAGCCTTGGCCCAAATTTCTATTTCATGTGGTGCTGCCTTATCGATTTGAATTCGTCCAGTCCATAATGACCATCCATAATGGCGACCGTCTGGTTGATCCTCCTGTTGCAAATCTGCGACATGCCATGTTTTCCCCTGATCTATACTCAAATCAACGCGTACAATGCGACGCCCACCACCTGACCACGCATATCCTTGTACTGTTAGATAACCATCAACTGGAATTTTTATTGTCTCGCCCTCTGCTGGTACGCATATTGCTGATGTGACAGGCATTGCTTGAATCGCGGGTGATTTGGAAAAATCGACACAATCCCAATCTACACTTGGGCTGAATCCTTTATAATCATTTTGCTGCCAATGTGAACTAGACTCGCTCTCAGAAACTGCAATACGAGTCAACCATTTGACATTACGGGCACCTACAGTGCCGGGAACAATGCATCGTAATGGATATCCATGGTCCCGGCTTAAGGGTTCTCCATTCATCTCATATGCAAGTATGACATCGCCTCGTTCATCCATTGCTTTTGATAGAGGAATAGATGCACCATAAGGATGGGAAGTTGGATCGAGATCGGCGCCTTCTAATATCACATGTAAATTTTCATTTGGTTGAACACCCATTGCAAGTAGAACATCTCGCAAGCGGGCTCCGGACCAAGTTGCGTTACCCACTGCACCTGCCTTCCAGGAAAGACCTTTAATGATTTTTAGAAAGAAAATTCGGTATTATCAAAATGAATATTTGAAATACTAACCTTTAACAGCTTTTACCTTCGTCATTTCAGAACGTCGGTTACCACCGCACATTACTGCGGCAGTGACTGTGTGCTTTGGCATTTTTTTAATATCATCTAGAGTTAATGTTTTTATTTGTTCCTTGGTGCCTGACTTGGTCGTTTTAATAGCTATTTCAAGCTCGTAATGTTTGGTGCTGATATAAGGAACTGGCAAATGATTTCTTACGTAGAAAAAGTCATTTGGGGTAAAAAAATGTGCCACTAGGAGGTCCATCGGTGGCTCAGCGTTAAATGGTCTAACTGATGCAGCTTTAAGTAGAGGATGCCTTTTGGGCTCATTCGCCCAAGGCGAACCCATATCGTTTGTGTCAATCTCATCTTCAGGAGATAAGTTGCCAATTCGGTAAAGCTCTAAAAGCGTTAAAATCTCTTTGTTATTGTGTTGCTGATAAATAGCCCAAAAGGGGTCAATCGCACTGCCTGCCCCTAACATAATTTTTTCACCACCTGGATGTTTATCGATGAATTCGGTTATATCATAAACACCGATGCCATAAGTTATCCAAACGCGGTTTTCAATATTACAATGGCTTTGTACTTCGCTCATATTATAGGTTGGCAAATCGGAGCGTGGTTTTTTATGCCAGTTTGGGATTTCTTCATCGGTTTTTGTATTTGATTTCCCTTCAATTTGGCTTTCATTTAATTTCACATTAAGTAATTTGGATTTGTGTTCGTACAAAGCAAAGCCCCCAATAGCGCCTCCGAGTGCCAAAACTGCGTAAAATACAGCATTTTTTGACTTACTAACATGATTGTTTTGTGTGTGCACAAGGCGCCCCTGGGGAGAGCTGATAAGATTCTGATAAGATGCGCACATGAAACCAATACTTTGCGTTGATAAACTTTGAAAGCGTGCCCTTAGCATTTTGTACAAATTTGAAGATGTCTGGAAGTATATTAAACTTTATTATTATTATGAAAGGTTACTATTTTCACTCATAGCTATACATAGGTGTTGCGCACTCAAGCTTTATTTACGTATGGATGGGTGTAAATACATGTGTATGTTTTCTAGCTACATGTGCTGACTGACACTTATATGTATGTATTATTGTTTGCCATAAACAAATGCTTGTTTTCTACTTCTTCACTATAAAAACTTGAAATGAAACAAATCCAAGAGGTAACATACTCGTTTACCAACAGTTGCCAGTTGTGAACTAATTGAACTTTGTGAGAGAAAGCTCAGCAGATGCTGATATTAGTTTGACTTAAATAGAAATGAAATATTTTGACTCTCTCCCACATTACTTACGTAGAGCATTCACTACTTATCTTATTTTAAAAACAATTATTCCGAGTGTCAAATTATGTGCATCAAAGTGAAGTGATTACATTTCGAATTATACAAATGATTTACATAAAACACCATTGAATTTGAAATCTTATTGGAAACTTGAGCTTTATATAATACCAAGGCCGAATATGGTGATAAACATTCGAGTATAAACAAAAAAAAGGGAAAGGATAACAATTAGATAAGCTGAAACATCCCAATGAGAAATATGGTTAACATTGACTTTGACGATTTACGGTGACTTTCCGTTTCGATTCACATGTTTCTTTTTGCTGTCACTATTTATGAATTTCAAACTAGTGTAATAACGGAACATGACTGTTGCTGTTTTACGTCAGATAAGCGAATTAAACCCAAAGAAACACTAAAATTTTGATTGGCTTTAATGCTTTTGCCCATATGAATGCGGTTTGTTTCAGGTTATTTAATTTATATGAATAAAATAAATAAAATTTGCACTATTACTTTCCTTTCCAAGGCAAACCTCCGAGTGTATTTCTGCCATGAAAAAGCTCCTCATAAAAATATCTGCCGTTCGGAGTCGGCTTGAAACTGTAGGTCCCTCCATATGTGGAACAACATCAAGACGCACTCCACAAATACGAGGAGGAGCTCGGCCAAACACCCAAAAAGGGTGTACGCGCCAATTATATATATATATATATATATATATATATATATATAATACTTTCCTTTGTACTAGTAGTCAATAATATGCATGGTAGGACCAGAGAACGTGCCGTTTTGATGGGGGCGGACTACAGATAAAGCGCTTTCCGCAGCACTGATTTGAGTAGGCTTGTGAAGAGGTAATTAATTCCATGAGGTTGCTTCATCACGTGAACTTTTCGTTAGAGCGAAAGATATTGTACTTACTCTCAGCACTTGCACCCAGTAGTTGACTGGTTCGTCCTTTGGAAACACTTTGTTGGTAGTTAAATAAGTGTCTTGCCCTTCGCACTAATATTTTCTTTTAAATCTATAGTTGTTCAATAAGAAAATATGAAAAAATTAATATTGCAGCACTTTTGTCCGGGATTGTATGAATGCTTCGGTTGATAAGACCAAGCGTCGTGTCACTAAAAGACTACACAAACAACCAAACCACTGTGAAAGACTCGCAAAATAATTGATCCAGACATCTGTCTCTAAAATATCTAGGACTAGGCACGGTAAACTGCTTCACCGAGGTTAGCAAATGACTTTTGACAATTCATGCACACAGTTTATTCACCCAACTGAGGCTTAGAACTACCCTGACATTGTCCTTCGGTGAATTTGATAGTGGCTTACTGCAGATTTTAAATTAGACATCTTCAGATGTTCCTTCTCAAATTGAACGGTCATAGGAACGGAATAAGAAACATCTAGGTTCCCACGATAATCGGTTCTGCGCCACCGACTCGGATTTGTATTCGACAATTATTTATGGGAATGCTTGTGATGTTACAACAACAACATACGGGGTTTTATGTATAGTATTGTATTTGATGCACCAGTGCAATATCGAATGCCATTGTAATTTTTCCTTTATAAGCAGCGGATATATTCTTCTAGCTCTGTGCTAGTTTGGATGAAGGCAATACTGCAACTTTTATTAACATATCCAAATACTTTGAATTTCCTAATATGTTGAAACCATAAACAGGCTGATTATTGAATTTATAAATAAAATCTGCTAATATGGTGTACCACTCTTCATTTAAACGCTCTCGAGTTATTATACGTTTTGAAATGTCGTTTCAAATTAAAAAAAAAAAATGCATTAAAATTCATATTCTGGCTTTACGCTATTCATAGTTTTGAGAGCATAGGGCTTAAATCTTGTATATGTATTATCTGGTCGATATATTCATTTCCCTGGACATGAATTTCTGCTTCCTAAGGGGATTTCTGCGAATTCTTTCCCGAACGGCTTTTATGGCTACACTAGTTCGAACCACGCAAGGACGACCACTTCTTTTTGTGGGAAAAACTCACTTAAAACAAACGTTCTCGAAATATTAAGTTTTTTCAGCAATTCGTAAATCTCATTTGCACCTTTACCTCACTTTTGTAATGCAATCAATGCAATGGGTTTTTCCTTAGCTCCCCACTCCACAACTGAGTATAATTTATGAGTAGACAATCCATACGAACAAAAGCAAAAATAACGGAACTTTTTTCTGCGAATTTATTCTCGCCGTATGCATTGTAAAATAATTTGTTACAGAATGCAATAATATAATATATAAATCATATTCGTTCAAATCACCAAAGCAAAGCTACAACTCCTTTTGGTTGTACTTTATTACCACACTAAAGACAGAATGTTGGACGCTTCTAGTAGTTGCTAATAATTATTTATCTTCCAGCTACCAGTTCTGCGAATAAAAAGGATAAATCACAAAAAAAGCAAACTCCTCAAAGTGATGATAAGCGGAACAAGCGAAAAAAAGATGATACTATCGAAAAAGTCGATTCTGGTGATTTTATTGTTGAGGTTGGAGACAAGTTGAAAGTTTATTACCATGAGAAGAAGGTAACATATGAAGCAAAAGTCATCGAAATTTCTGTTCAACGTGGCTTGCCGATGTATCTAGTTCATTATACCGGTTGGAACAACCGCTATGATGAGTGGGTGCCAAGGGAACGCATCGCTGAAAACATAACCAAGGGCTCAAAACAAAAGGGACGTATGTCGAATTTAAGTTCCGCCGAGAAACAAAAAGATAATCCTTCAAAACCACCCACCGCCTCGTCGTTGGCTTCCTCAGGCTCTCCAAATTCCATCATAAATGCATTAAGCAGCACTTCGAGTTCCACAAAGATGTCGGGATTAGCAAAACGCGGCCGTGGTCGCAGTGATTCGCTGCCTCCTCGTTCTACTACACCCTCCTCAGTAGCATCCAACTCCAGTCGCACAAAGTCTCCTGCGACAGCTGGTCTGAAAAAAAGACCAATCCGCACGATGACAAATTCGGCTCGTCGGACCTCAGCTAACGTTTCCGACGTGTCCTTACAAAGTGAATCTGAAACCGATTCTGATGAGCCAGTCCGTCGACCAACACGCGGCTCTAAAGAAATTGAATATAAATCGGGAAATTTAAGTGGTAAAGGAACAATCAAGAACAAACAGTCTGTATCTGCTGGAAATAGTCAGTCAGATACGGATGACGAAGGTGAAGAGTGTGAGTCATCAACAATTTTACGAGCAAAAAATAACTCCTCAAATAGCTTAAACTCCAAAGGACGAAATTATGATCTGAGTCAAATACGTTCAGAATTAACGGGATTCCCAGGGTTGAAGTCACCTTCATCATCATTAGCAGGGGACGACGAGATTTTGTCAGATATAAAAATCGAAGAACCTCCGAATAAGGATGAGGGTATTTTCGATGCTAAAGATATTTGTATTTCTGAAAGTAAAACGATAGCTGAATCAAGTGCCAGAGTATCAACAGGGAAAAACGTGGTGAAACAAGATCTAAAAGAAGAAAATTTAAAATCTTCTACTGACATGTCTTCGGAGACAGAATCGTTCTGTGATGACGACTCACAATCTTCGGGTAAAACCACGACCCTAGAAAACATGACAAAAAAATTTCAACAAAAAATAAAAGCAGGCAAACAACAAGCATTGGAAAAGCTTTCATGTGGAAAACCTACGGTAGAACGCGTACCAAGAGTGGTGGAGAAAATAATACAGGATTCACTGGCAGAAAAACTCCAAGAAAGCCTTAAAACTAAGCCAGATCTTAGGCAAGAGGAGAACTTAGAGAAAAGTATTAGTGAAACTGTAATATGTAAATCTGATACTGATAAAAAAGAAGTAAATAAAATTACTTCTGTGCAAACAACTGAATCACCACAAAAGGGAACTTCAACTAGTCAGGTACGGTGCAGCAGTGCCACAAACAACAGTAAGATATCCTCTGTTATTCTGGAAAAAACAGTAAGCTCTGTTAAGAAAACAGAATTTGGAAGCTCCAAAAAAGCTGACGTAATCAGAAAGGGTATAACAGAGTGTTTAGAATTGCAGTCGAAGAAAAATATTGATCCTTTGCTGAAAGAAGTAAATAAGACTGAACCCTCTGCAGCTTGCTCTCCATCCTCATCTTCTTCATCGTCATCGTCATCGACTTCTACGTCATCGCGATCGTTGCCTGACATGAGTAAGCTTGATATTAGCGGTGGATCTTCATCTTCCTCATCGTACACAATTTCTAATAAAGACGCGAAATTGGTATCTGTTACAACCAAGGCGACATCACCCGATATATATGAGTTCAAAGATCCAGAACCATTTGAATTGGAAATACGAAAACTGCCAACTACCAACACAAACGCCTCTTCACTGAGTTCAGGTGCAATAAGTGCAAGTAGTGTGGCAGCAAGTCCTCGAAAGCAAACTCAAAAAATTACAATGCAACAAGTGGTTGTTAGTGACAAGCAACAACCATCCCAAAGTCCAATCGCTGTCCTTGTGAATCGGAAAAAACGCGGTTCACCAATGAAGGAAGCTCCTGTGGATAAATCCAAGCTTTTGAAAACTGATGAAAAAACTGTTGTAATTTCAGAGGCAAAATTGATTCAAATTAGTTCCACTATTTCAAACGTAACAAAAAATAGCTTAAGCGGTCAATCAAAATTGTTGACATTAAACCCGATATCTTCTAATCAAGGCAACTCAGCGTCACAGAAAACCGTTGACGTATTAACAAACACGCCATTTGATACGTTGCGAAAATCACCAAACTTCAATGTAAACATGAACGCGTTAAACGAGGAGCTGGCACAAACAGTGCAGGAAACAACCAGAGCACTAACTGATGCACTAACTTTCCAAGCACCAAACGTATCTTCCTTGCAGGAAGTCACTGCCGCTCCTCCGAAACTTGAGTCACCAAAAGAAAAGGATATTGGAGCCGTGGTTACTCCTCCTCGGAGAAGTACTCAATCAAACGTTCCCACATTAGTTAGCCCCGTTCCGACTGTAGCCGGTAAGACCGACATTGGCAGTCCATTTGTAGAAACCCGTAAAGATCTGAGCAACGTTTTCGAGCTGAGTACAAATGAAGGATCAACCTCAATTAGCGAGTCGAAGGATAATAAATTTGAATTCGAGAATGCAAAGAAAATGCTTTCTGCAACCGTGTGTGCGTTCGATTTAGACCCCTCGAAATACGAGAATAAACCGACATCTATTGCAGATAAACTTTTAAAAGCAATCAGTCAAAAAAAAGAGGAGGATAAACATAGAGTAGAGCCTAAAAGTGAAAAAGTAGAAGAGGGCGGAGTTTTAAAAGATTCAAATACAGTGATTGCAAAAAATGCATCAGATGGATTACCTCAAGTTGGCAATTCTTCAGTTGAACCATTAAATATTAATACCGATTTGGTTGGATCTTCCGTCAGTTACTTAAGTAGTGGAAGCAGCTTGAGTATAGAAAAGATGCCCCTCATATCTGTTTCAATAAATAAGCCCGTATCTCTTTCCAGTCCCGAACCTAAATTAGGAATACTGGAGTCGTTTACAGTAAAAAATAATGACTTAACAGAGACTATACAAAAGCTTGAATGCGCTATTCAAAGAAAAACGCCGGTAGCTGGACTTTCGGTTACAACTACACCGACATCGAGCTTAGCCCCAAATACATTTTCCGAAGACTCGATGGATAGTACCGATTCAGAGCGCCGACTTGTAATAGAGGACGTAGCAGAAGACATATGCGACATGCTTAAAAGCCCTACTGGTTCGCAGCATATTGGAGATTTAAAAGCCTTACAAACAGGTGTAGTGCCGCACAAGATAGGTATTGCCATCAGTAAAGAAGTGCCAAGCAACCTTACTCCACATACGGGAGTTCAGACTCCAATACCTTTGAAAGCTTTACAACCAAGTCGATCACAACCCTTTAGCTCATCAGAGTCGACCACAACATCGACTGTAAACATAACTCCAACAATATCAACACACAGTGTTTCGCAAAGCAGTCTGCATGTGGCACCAACCGAAAAGCCCGATCAGGAAGATCAACAATTTGAAAGTCAGGAAACACACAAAGAGCACAAACAAAAGCAGCATGATACTGTCAGTTCGAGTGTAGAAAATATTCCAGATGTAGGGTCATGTTATAGTGAATGTATTGGGTCAAGGATTAGTTTCAGTTCTAAGCAACTTGAAAGTGCTGAAGTGTCAACAATGAACACAGTTACAATTTTAATGACCAGCTCAAAAACTTCAAAGCACCAAAATCAAAGAGCGGCCGATGTTGTACCGATTTTGGTTCCGGATATTCCAGTATCAGTTGTCGTGGCCTCCGGTGCGGTGCCATCAATAAAGGCTGCAGCTCAGGCTGCAGCAACAGCACAAAATCCCACATCAGTATGTAAACTAACCTTACAACCAGACCTTAAAGTCAGTACCATTACGGCTACTAAACCGTCTTCGACTTCAATTGTGACCGGCTCCTCTCCTGCAGGCTTGGGTTTAGAGAAAAATCCTGAGGACAAGGTGATTCAGAATGAAGGTACAAATATTAATGTATCAACGGACTTAACTCTGAATACACTTGGAACTGTTGCGTTTTCACAATTACCGGGAATGTCTTCAAATTCAGGATTTTATTTGGATGCTCGCACCGTATTACGTCCAGAAGACGGTGTAAAACCGATTGCAGACAGTCAGCGGACAAATCCTGAAATGGAATTTTTAAGTGCCAAAGAAGTTAGAGGAGTTTTGTGTACTGAAGAATTAACGTCTAGTTTGAGTGTGGACGCCAATAATGATTCTATAAATCTGCTTTGCGAGGAGACAATCCCAGGCAGCCCAGCACCTGCTTTTGGAGGAAAAGAAGAACCTTTAACAACACAGCTATCCATGGAAAGTAATTTACTACTAGAATGCGACAGCAAGGATTTAGTGAGTAATCAAATTCCGGACGACATTACGAGATCAGGTGCTTTGATTGCTCATAATAACAGTTCTCCAAATGATTCAGCAAGTCAAGATGAGAGTAGTGAAGAAATAAAAAAGAATTTGGATATCGAAAACGAGATATCGCCAAGGAAACGACGACGAACTAGAAAGCAGTCGGAGATGGTTACCATGTCAGAACAGCATACAAAACGACGAAAACAAATTGGATGCTCGAAAAAAATTCCAGGTTGGTACAACCATAAGCCATATGCATATATAATGTTTTTGTCTTAAATAATCTGTAAATTCGATGTGCTTATGTATATACATTTTTAATTATTTTCCATATTTCAGTTATGTTAGAAAACATACAATTTACAGCTGGTTCAGACAGCGACGAAAACTCGGATGGTATATCGCAGCGTACCACTGTTTCATCCAGACATCAATTTCATCAACTTCAACAACGGCAGACGTCAGTTGGAACTCGGCCTTGCCCCTATAATTTCTTAGTGCAATTAGGTAAAATTGACATTCGTATATCCAAAGCAATTGACCCACAAAGTTCTTTTTAAATAGATCCCAACATAGGCTCCGACCAGTGCATAGCAATTTTGTTAAAACAGATCCAAGAATTACGTAAAACCTACAATACAATAAAAGGTGACCTTGCGAATATTGATCGAAGACGCAAAAAACTGCGACGGCGAGAAAGAGAGAAAAAGCAGCAAGCGCAGAACCAACAACAAACTAAGATTACTTAAAAAACACTCGTTACCGATGAAATAAAAATGGAGAAAATAAAGATTGTCATTATTAAGATAATACAAAACCACATTTACATATACCGTTTTTGCTTTTGTAAAACAAAATATTTAATTAAATTTATATATGTGCATATGCAAATGCGTTGCTTTATTCGTTGAAAATATTTTCATATTATTGATAACAACTGCATATATTTTAAGACACCGAATAGCCCCCCTCCAAATTCAAGTGATGTCCATTTACAAAACTCGATTTGCTACTCAACAAATAAACGATTCCATCAATTACTTCTTGTATCTCACAAAAGCGGTTCAAGGGTATATGTGCTAGCAACGGTCCCGATTTTTCTGAATCGCTCCAGTTTTCACGACCCATTTGTGTTAGCACTACGGTTGGGTTAACGGAGTTAACGCGAATTTGCTTGGGTCCCAGTTCCAATGCTAGAGAACGCGTAAGTGAATCTACCGCAGCTTTAGTGGCACTATATACTGCATGACCATGAAATGATCGAGAAGCAGCCAACGATGATACCATCACTATGCTAGAGCCTTTATTGAGTTTCGGCAAGAGCGCCTGCGTTACGTTGAAAACTGCCTTGACATTTATGTCAAATGTGCTTTTTACACAATATTTATAGTACGGATGAAAAATAGATTAATATATAAATTTTTTTAAATGAAAATGAATAAGAAATTACTCATCAAAGTCCTTCTCTGTCAATTCCTCAAAGGGCTCGATAATAGCCACACCAGCATTATTCACCAGTCCATCTATTTGCGGCAGTTTTGAAAGGACTTCTCGTACATTCTGCCAATTTTTAAGGTCTATTGATATGGTCTCTATATTTGAGTAGTTATTCTTAAGCTCTTCTAATTTGTCCGCCGACTTTGAAAGCGCAATAACTTGCGCCCCTGCTGTTGATAAGTGCTGACAGAGAGCTCTCCCGATTCCTGTATGATGAAGATTTGGCTATAACATATTATGTGAGAAAATATGTAATGCATACCCTGTCCAGCTCCTGTCACAACGATCACTTTTTTCAATAAGTCTGCCACCATTTGTACAGTTATAGAAATCGACAAATAATTGCTTGCTCCCTGGGGAGAAAATGAAAACTGAAATTAATGGTTTGTGATGCAAGTGTTTTATATTCATGATTATAACCACAGGCGTGCCTAAGATGCGGTGTACTGTGGGGCACCAGCACCTCAATCGCAACGGAACATCTCTAGTGAGAAATTGACTACTATACTATCACTAAAGGAATCAGATCAGTTTTGATACAGTACTTTTCTATAAACAATTGGTATCAATTATGCAGAATTTTTATGTAACAAATTGAATGGTAAGAAAATGAAAATTAGCTCTTAATATATGTATTATCCCCTTTTTTATATTTTGTCATCAGCCCACACGTAAATGCAAGCTTGGAAGTTTTGATTAGAAAGCTTCATAAACAAATAATCAGAAGCATAATAAACAGATGAGCGCAACTCATGGAACTTACCAACACATTTCTACTGTATTTGAGTGAGAGCCAGCTTTTAATCTAATCTTAAGTTATATATGTATGTACATACATACAAATATATATATATATATAAGTTGTACCAGTGTTTATATATATATTTTCTCGTGGTGGCGATTTGCTTGCATTGCAAGTTGGATTCGTCTTCAGATGATCGTTTTTAAATGGAGGGCATATGAAAAGGTGGCTAGTGTCGTGCGGGGTGCCTTCACATGCCGGACATATGTTTAGTATGTCGTGGTCAATTCCGGATAAGTAGGAGTTTAACCTGCTACAATATCCAGAACGTAATTGTGCCAAGGTTACGCAGGACTCTCGGGGAAGTTGGAACTCTTCGTCTGCGATTGGTGGTGGTTGGACTCCGATAACGGCATTCGAGGGTCGGGAGCTTAAGAAGGTGGTGAAAGTCTCCCGATGAATGTCGTTTATGGCTGTCCGATCCAGTAACTGTCTGTTTGTTTTGTCTGAGATCTCGCCCGCGTAGTTGAGGAAATGCCTCCTAATGTGCCTGGGTGATGGCTCAAGCAGGTGTCTGCATGGCTGAGGCCTGCGGTAACACCCTAGCAGAAACTGCTTACTGAGCAATTTATTATACTCCTTAACAGGCAGCATTTGTGCGTCATTATGTAGATGTTGTATAGGTGGCATCAGAAGACATCCTGTCACGGTCTTTAAAGCAGTGTTTTGGCAGGTCTGAAGCTTCGTCCACTGCGAATCACTGGTTCCAGGCTCGTTTACCTTGGAGCATAAGCCATCAATGGCATTGCCCGACGTCATTATCGTGCAGACGTCGGCGTATGAGACCAGGAAGACTCCCTCTGGTGGCTGGGGGAGTTTCGAGATATAGAAGTTGAAAAGCAAAGGTGAAAGGACACCACCCTGCGGTACACCTTACTTTATTTTCCTCTGTTTAGATGTTTTGTCTCGAAATATCACCGACGAATGACGACCACTCAGGTAGTTCGTGGCGGGAGTGTCGACTGTAAAATGTCATCTAATAGCGTGGCGTGGCTGACTGTATCGAAAGCCTTTTTTAGATCCAACGCTACTAGGACAGTCCTCTCGCAGGGGCGGAGCTTGCTCACACCAGAGGTGAAGTTGCAGGTGCATTTGTTAGGTCGTGCGAGCTGCTGCAGTTGCCTACTATCCTGGTGGGGCGCCACTGTTCTGTAAAAAGCTGAATCCTACGAATGCGCAAAGATAAGCGCACCGATTTCCGGGTGATGTCCAGCCCGGCAGCAAGTGTCAGGGTGTATATATATGTTAAAAATTCCCTTGACATTCTAATGAGCTGTCCCTGCGGTCGATGCCTTCATCGATGGGGCGATACTGCACAGTGTGGTGGACTATGCACGCTAGGCCACCACCGTTGTTTCGTTCGCGATCTTAATGTTGCTCGAATGAGCTCCGTAGAACCGCGGAGGTTCTATTTGTTGTGCCGAATGGTTGTAGCAACACGTTGCCCGAGGTTAAAGCCTTTGGGCCAAGGCTGCCAAATCACATTTCGTATAAATATTCTCATTAATTGTACTAATTACCTAAATAAATAGCATTTAAAAAAAATGTCTACTCAATTTTCAACTACAAATTAGGCACACGCAGTTCAAACATCCTTTTTAAAAATACCAAATTATTGTCCTCTGAAAATGAAATAAGTACCGTTTGACAATAGTTGCGTTCGATAGCACAAAATTCCCACGATTAATAGAATACATGAGGTAGGCACGTTCCGAAATCCACTACTTCATTTTTCGTGATTTTGACAATCGGATGACGTCAGTGCTGCAGATATACAAACAAAAGGAACATAAGCCAATTGTTTGATAATATTCAACGAATGCCTAGGTAATATTGTAGTTGTTAAACTGTGAAAGCACGAATTATATCGATACCTCAAAAATATGTGTTTTTGCCGAGGACGATGAGGTGTGTGCATATAATTTCTTGTGTTTGACAGTTTCCATTGCTTTCGCGTACTCTTCCTCGATTAAACGATTTAGAATTATTTTAATAAAGATTTCCGAGGCGGCATTCAGTCCCAGTTTTGTTGAATTAAATTATTTATACATTTTAGATCAATTTCAAGTCTTTCATGTTTCCATTTATTTCAGTACACTAAAACGAAAACTAAGTAAAAATTGCGAAACTTCACCCTTTTTCTAAGAAGCCCTGAAGGATCAGAGGTGGTTGTATTTTTGGATGGGTCGGCTGACGCCCTATCAAAATCGAGGTTAAAATGTCACGTCCCTAAATGGGCACAGATTTAACTACCGGCCATATAGGAGTTTCCCCAAATGGTTCTTTATGAGGAGCTTTTCAAGGCAGAAGCACACTCCAAAAAAAAAAAAAGTATATTTACTCTCAGAAAAAGAAAACAAATATTTTTAAACAAATTTTACATTCAATTTGTTGCTTCTTCTACTCTTTGAGCAGAGAATTTTCGCTTAACACGTTGAA
Organism: Anastrepha ludens; assembly: GCF_028408465.1. Taxonomy (NCBI): domain Eukaryota; kingdom Metazoa; phylum Arthropoda; class Insecta; order Diptera; family Tephritidae; genus Anastrepha; species Anastrepha ludens. The sequence continues at coordinate 669,255 of NC_071499.1, read as the reverse complement.
CAATTTTTAATGAATTAAGTTGAATTTTTTTTCTAATACCATTGGTGGTACGCACCGGCGTGAGAGTGTTAAGCTTATGATTTGGAATCATGGCTAATTTTGTTAACTAATACAACTAATAATACGTTACACATGAAACCGAGGGAATATAGACATATTTATTCCAGGCGTTGCTATTTTTTTAACACTACATATTCGCGTTATTTTATAGAATAAACACAGAAAAGTTTCAAGATACTAATTAGTTTGAACCCATACACCATACACCCTTTCAAATTAAGACTACTTGTTTGTGGCCTTCTTACGAAAACCGTTTTTTATTCTTGAATGTTTTTATACAAACTACAATTTAACTGTAATTGCTGATAATATAGAAAACTAAGAGAAGTGATTTCCCACTTCGGTTACTTGCTACGGTTATATATATAAGTGCTTAATACAATAAAATACGTTGTGAAAATGTCAGCTCAGTTTATGAGTACTAATTATATGAAAATAAAAACCAGCTGTTTATGAATAAATGTATAAATAATAGGTATATGTATGTAATAAAGGACCGATTTCATATAGATGTTGATCATGTATATACCATTGTGGCGGGTCCTCTCGTACATTTTATATCTACCTTATACGTAAACATATTTCAATACAAATAATTAAATATAAATTTAGAAATTCTTAACAAATTAGATGTGAAACAAATATTTAATTTGAAAAATGTACCTGGTTAATAATTTAGTTTTTATCATTGGATTTTAAAATCTTTTTAAATTAAGAATCAAAAAATGTAAGGGCACCGAAACCGGTCATTTAAATTTCTTGAAACAACCTTAAATGTATAACATATTTATTATTTTGTATGATGTAATTAAGAAAATTTTCATTATTTTTTAAGATTATAAATAGAGAAATTGTGGCTTAAGCGCGTTCTCCTCTGATTCTGCGAGCCAATTGAATGTCTTTCGGCATAATGGTAACACGTTTGGCATGAATTGCGCACAAGTTAGTATCCTCGAAAAGACCTACTAGGTATGCCTCAGATGCTTCCTATAGTAAATTATTGGAAGTACACATTCCGATAAATTTTTGTAATTTTGTGGAACCAACACAATGCAAAACTTACCTGCAAAGCACCTATGGCAGCGGATTGGAAACGCAAATCAGTTTTGAAATCTTGAGCGATTTCGCGTACTAATCGCTGGAACGGCAATTTACGAATCAGCAATTCAGTAGATTTTTGATAACGACGAATTTCACGCAAAGCCACTGTACCAGGGCGGTAACGATGGGGTTTCTTTACGCCACCGGTTGAAGGAGCAGATTTACGAGCTGCCTTAGTAGCAAGTTGTTTGCGGGGAGCTTTTCCACCGGTTGATTTACGAGCAGTCTGCTTAGTACGGGCCATTGTTCCTGATTTCTATTTTTTAACTGGAAAATAAATAGAAATTCACTATTTCGTTAATTTTTATGATTTCTTGTACAAAACCAGTTAGTTAAGAATTATAATTTTCAAAATGGTTCGATAGCACACCGCGCCAATTTTCACTGCAGTAATCCCGCCAAAAAATACGTTTTGCATTTTAGTACCATTTTAAGAAATTTATTTCGCGCCAATTTTTAATGCAGTAGACCCGCCAAAACTAAACTTATTTACTTTTAGAAAATATCTTTTAAGCGATATCAGCTTTGTAATTTACACGAATTTGTTTCAGCTGTTAGATAGCCGAAATTAGACGACGTAAATGGGAAAAATAAACGCAGCTCGTTTGGGTATACATACAATATAGCTCTTTCACTCATTCTCGTTCACGCGCTTATGACAAAAAAAGATAATGTTGTGTAGATTTGTATCAATTATCTATACGTACTTTTTAACATTTGAACCATTATTATAGTTCGAAAGCTTTGTGCTCAGTCTTAACTTATTAATAAAAGCATGAACCAATCCAATATTCCCATGAAATAAGCTCCTCATAAGACCAATTGGCAAGATAAGAAACTATATGCTTCATTTGTGTGACACACGCAATAAGAAAATGCTACGAAGAACTTTTATTTAGGCCAACATTTTTGCGCCTCGAACTAGTAAAGTGTGACTTCATAAGTTTATTAACTTACACTATAGTCAATAGATGAAAATCTACCAATTATGGCAACCATCTTAAAAATTAGACACATAATTTGAATTGAGGTGTTTATGAAGTTACTCATAAGTTTTAAATCATTTTCAGATCCCTGAACTCCAATCCGCCGCCATTTTGAAAAAGTACAATACCAAACCAACTATATTGCTCTATGCGTGCACGCCATTTGTATGTATCTAGTAAAAACTGAATTAACATTCAAGACGCTACGAGTTTGCAACACTCATTATATACTTCACTCATATACCCATTCTATGTTACAAATTACAACAAATTATTGTAGATAACTTACCTATACTATTTATTTTGCTATATTTTGTTGATTTCGCTATACTTGATATTAATTACACTTTTACGACTCAAGTACGTCCTATTCAATCACTGTCTTATTAACGAATGAACATTTGATGAATTTTATTCAACACAGTCAGGGATGTTTTGTGATATCGTTTTATCCTTGACATACTTGCCACATTATTCTAATATATATGAAAATAGACAATACAATAGTTCGCACAAATTTCAGAGATAGGTTAAACTAAAAACGCAGACTGTCTTTGTGTCATCATGCCTTTCGCCGTTGTATATCTGCACAGACGGTCTCATAAGTCTGTGTAAAATTAAACAATTTCGATACGCAAACCGACTATATTGTGTATGGCGAAATTTCGTCACACTTGATAAATATGGAGGAGACAAACTATTTCTGTTGGAATTTATTGATTTTTACAAATCCTTGCTAACACTATGGAAGAATAAAAGTAAGGAGTATAGTAATCGGGTGGTAAAAATGGCGATTATGGAAAATTAAAGATCGGATGATCGAATTCGTCGCACCTGCGTCTATGGTAAGCACATGGGATCGACCATTTACAGTTTCTCCTACCGTCAATTTGTTTCTTTTCCGTCCAATTTCCGAGGCAGCCAAATTCCGCCAAAATTTAGCGGCTTTTTGAAAAACTTGGAAGAGGTCATTCAGCGCATTGCCTCCGCGGCATTACAAGTGACAACCGAAAACGTCAAGACATGCGAAGACAAAATAAATGCAGTAAAATATTGGCCACGACCAAGAAATGTGTACAAAGTGGGTCGTTTTCTTGTAGAACTCGTAAATGTTGATCAGAGTATCCACAATCACACTACGAAGAAATTCTCTTTGTGCGGTACAAGAAACAAGAAGAATCGCTCCAGCAACTGAGCGTTTCTTTGTACTGTGCCTATGTTATAATACGTAGACATATAAGGAGATGATCTACTTTTTCGTGCTTAACTCCCAATCCGTAATTAAAAAGCGAGATTACCCATAAACAATTTCTCTCCAGAAATCTGAGATTATAAAACAATCCTAGATTATAACCATACTTTTTTAAATACAACCCTGTGTTTTCTGTGGTATCGAATTTCGTATGCGTATGGCTGCCATCATTTTTTGCAACCTCAGTAAACGTCGTTTACGGATTTCCTCCAACTGTTTATTATTAGCAGCTAATTGCGCAATTAAATATTCCTTCTCCTTGTCTTTTCTTCATTTCGTTAATAATAATTAAACAAACCAAATTTTCCACCAAATCAATATCTATGTAGAAACACCGCACTGGCAGCTGACTGTCAATATTGTAGATAATCTACCATATGTAAACTGGTAGATTAATTTTGTGGATTTATTAGTGATTACTGCATATGTGAAGGTACTTTTAGCGTATCCGGTAGCGGCAGAAAAGTTTGAAAGCTACAAAATTACGAGGTCGAGTATCGTAAAGGAGAGCAACGTGGAAATGCTGATGCACCATCTCGGTGACCTTGTGCTATAGAGTGTAAGCATTGTTCCAAAGTCGAGCGGTCCGAGAGAATAATTGACATCAGATTAATGCAATTAAATGATGCTGACCTGGGGAAGATCATGGAAGCGAAATACGATGAGGAGACCCCGTTTAAAACTGAAATGGCGATAGAAAGTCCTGTGGCTAACGCATATTGGCTGCAGTGGAAAAGCAACATCCCCAGCTGATGAGTGAGAAGATGAAGGTACGGTTTGACCGTTGGTACTTCTTTTAATCTGCAAAGAAAGTAATAATAGGTTCACATATGCATTAATCACCTATAAATCCACCAATTAATCTGCCCGTTCACATATCGCAGATTGCCTGAAAAATCTACAATCAGCTGTTAATACTGCTTTGAGAGGTTTTTTTTGGTTGTTATTTTGGTGGAATATTTCGGTGCTTTTGGTTTCTTTAATTATTATTAATGATATGAAGAAAATACAAGCAGAAGGAAAAGCTAATTTAATTGCGCAATTAGCTGCTAATAATAAACAATTGGAGGAAATCCGTATGCGACGTATGCTGAGGTTGCAAAAAATGATGGCAGCAATACGTATTCGAAATTCGATATTACATTTTATAATGAGTAATAAGAGGGCACACGTTTATAGACACACGTTTTTTTCTGTAAAATGAATCCCGAATTAATAATATTTAACAAAAATTTTATGAGAATTATGTTTACAGACCTGTTTTCTTTGCCGGCATCCATTTCATTTAGTTTTTATTTTGAAGTTTCTCCTTACTTTCGTAATAATAATTATCGATAACACAGAAAACACAGGGTTGTATGTCAATAAGTATCGTTACTATCTGGGATTATTTTATAATCTCAGATTTTGGGAGAGAAATTTTGTATGGGAAATCGCGCTTCATAATTACGGATTTTGTGTTAAGCGCGAAAACGTAGATCCTCTATTTATACATATATATATAATATATATATATATAATTGGCGCGTACACCCTTTTTGGGTGTTTGGCCGAGCTTCTACTCCTATTTGTGGCGTGCGTTTTCATGTTGTTCCGCAGATGGAGGGACCTACAGTTTTAAGCCGACTCCAAGCGGCAGGTATTTTTATGAGGAGCTTTTTCATGGCAGAAATACACTCAGAGGCTTGCCATTGACTGCCGAGGGGCGACCGCTATTAGAAAAATGTTTTTCTTAATTTTGGAGTTTCACCGAGATTCGAACCAACGTTCTCTCTGTGAATTCCGAATGGTAGTCGCGCACCAACCCATTCGGCTACGGCGGCCGCCCAAAACTGGACATGCTAAAGTTAAATTAGTGCACCTGGAGAGATTGGCACCATTTGGATCGAATAATAATAATCGTCCTCAATAGGCTCAAGTGGAGGGCAGTGAGATGAATCATGGACATTCGCGAAACGTCTGGCAGCGTTGCCAGAGAACATTGATGTATCAAATACCAAACGAGTGGGGAACTAAAACGGAACATGAATGCCAACCAAGGCGAATTTATTATAGGTGATAATAAATCCACGTTGATGCCAACCAATAATGATAGAGAAATAGATTGCCCCTTCCGAATTCGCTGTGTCGTAAGAGTCCATGAATAAACAAACAAAAGGAAGGGGAATTACATGTAATTTCTCCTACTTTTTTTGTTCGCTTGTTTTGTATTGCGAAGGGAGCTGACGTCAGACTTGTCAGAATCCCGAAAAATAAAGTAACTATATTTTATTGGCACCACCTCTGGTATTCACTTCGCCTTGATGCCAGACGACAATTAAGAAGTTGCCAGAAAACACGAGTTGCCTCATTTAGAAATTTCGAGGCGAACCTATTAAGGGTGGTGCTGGAAAAGCAGCTGAGTGGTTTTTTTTTCTTTCGCCGTGTCCATGTGGCTGTTAGCTCACAATGAAACAAGGCCTTTTCATTATTTGTTTTCTAGTTTTTCAATACTTTAGTTTGACAATCAAACGTACAGAACAGTGTTGATGGTCTAGTGCCACCACCTTTAATGAATGCGCTTTGCTTTATTTAATTTCATTATTCACATATATTTTTCAAAAAAAAAAACGAAAAAATTTTTTTTTTCCACTAACATAATTTCATTCGGATTTCACATTAAATTCTCAAATTTCGTAAGAAATTATTCACTGTTCCAAAATCCACTCCAAAAAAATTCACAAACAATTTTTACATGTTGCACTTACGTTTTTTCCTTATGGCATCCAAATCAGAAAGAAATATTGACACATTGTAACTCACACTGTTAATTTGACAGTTCAGTTCCGCCCCAAGCGTTAAAAAAGTAAGCGACATTATGGCTGGTTCAAAAGAACGCTGTACCCGTTGCCAGTGCTCCGAATTACAACCAAACTTTACGAAACCCATTTTCAATACTTACTTAACAATGTGCGTAAGTTTGGTTTAATTCGGTGCAAAGACACGGCGGGTCCACGTTTTGGCATATATTTCGAGACCCTAGTCATCAATAGGTATGAAAATTACCCCGTATTAAAGCACTTATCAACAGCTTTCATTTGATACCCATATTGTACATACACAACCAAAGGTTACCCGGATTCACGTTTTGACCTATATCTCGAGACCCCAGTCACGGAGCGGCATGAAAAATACTCTGTACTAAAGCATTCACCAACAGCTTCAATTTGATATCCATATTGTACAAACACATTCTAAGGGCCACGTTTTGGTCTCTATCTCGAGACCCTAGTCACGGAGCGGCATGAAAAATACTCTGGACTAAAGCATTCACCAACAGCTTCCATTTGATAACCATATTGTACATACACATCCGAAGGTTACCCGGGTCCACGTTTTGACCTATATCTCGAGCCCTATTTCCTAAATAAAATATAATCCATGTTACTCGTGGATGATGTAGCTTTTGAATGGTGAAAGAATTTTTAAAATCGGTCCAGTAGTTTTTGAGCCTATTCATTACAACCAAACAAACAAACAAACAAACAAAGTTTTCCTTTTTATAATATTAGTATAGATGTTATTCCCAAGGCTTACTCCAATCTATATTTTTTAAAGCATCATGCAAGAGACTTTAAGGATCCCTATACTAGAAAATTACTGGGCGTTCCAAATTAAATATGCATCTATTATCTGGAATCCATTTTATTGGAATTGAGTGCGTACAACATAGTTCCAAAACAACACCCGCTGTTTATAAATCAGAAATCTCCTGCAAGTAGACGAACCATTCGGTCTTTAATGTTTATTTTCGATGTTATTAGTGATTCAATTATTGGGTAAGTATTCTTACATATAAAAAGGTCGGTGTTTTTAAAATTTATATTTATTGCAAATTGTATTCTGGCATAACAAGTATAAAATAATAAATCATAATTAAGGTAATAAATAATATGCACATATTTAGATACGTAAAATTATGTATGTATAAATGATATATTGTTTAAACATATACATATGCATTGCATGCAGATGAAGGTATTGTATTGTACATATGCACATATGCATATACTCATGTATATTATTTCAGTTGCCCAATGCAACAGTAATTTAGAATAGCGAAATATAGCCTAAGGCAAAGAATATATAATATGTACGTACACAGATGTACATACAACACATATTGAAAAAAAATAGTTGGTGAAAAAAGATGTAACAGTTCCACCCTTATCGCCTTTCAGGTAAGACATACCGAGTATCATTTGCTGGTTTATCATAAGTATACGTAGTAAGTAAGTAGAACAAATTATTTTCGAAGGTATTAAAACAAGGATAACATTTATGTACGTTTTTAAATTAAACTTAGTCTGCTATTTGTTTTTCGTAACTGGGCTCGCCATGGTATAATGTTATCAGCATCTTCTCCTTTGATGTATTGGTTATCATTGGAGAAGTTTTGTGTAGTGGCATCTTCAGTTGTGTTGTTGCCTATTGTGTTTTGTTCATTTTGTCCCTTGTTTTCCTTGTTGCTGTTGTCACAAGCACCCACAATTGGTGGTTGGGCATCGGTGCAAGGGGGAACAAAATTAATGTTGTCTATTGAAAAGGCTTTATTTTTTAGTTGCCATGTTTCAGCAATGCGATTATTCTCCTCCACTTTAGGAGTATAAATTGAAGATCTGAAATACAAATAACCACAAAATTCGTTTATATTGTTTTATACTTAAAATTTAGAAGGTACTTTAATTTATTTTCAGTTTCCTCCCGCCGCGCAAGCAGATCTCGTTTCCACTGAGGGATCTGTGAGAGTCGCCTATTTTCAGCTTCTTTTGCCATTCGTTCTTCGAATTCCTTCTTGGCACGTTCTGCAGCCTTTTTTGCCATCATTTGACGTTTCCAATCCGGGATGATGTTTCCCGCTTGATCTTTTTCTGGAATCTGTAAATAAAGCTTTGATAGCGAATAAAGCGCCCGTGATAATTAGATATAGAAACTAAATGTCCTTACCTGATCCATATAATTGTTCGCCGTAAACTGTTTGGAAATTTCCGAATAATGTTCACTTTCGAATTGACCCGCCAATTGTTTTTCCACCTTCATTTTTTTAATGCCTGGAATGTCCTTTGATATCTTTAATTCTGCAATCAGGTCCGTCTTAAGATAAGCCTCAGATGAGGTGGTTAGACACTGCATGCTGAGACTACGTGCTGGCATTTGATACGGCTTTGGCATTTTCTGAGTATCAGTACGACGAAGCTACGTTTTTGAAATTATAATCTCATAAAATACATTAACTAGTTACCGGCTTTATTACTGATATCGAAGTTACCTGCACACTGTTAAGATCTTGAATGGAGATGGCGGAGAGTGGCTGATGCTGTTTACGAGTGGCAGTATCCTGATTGACTATGGATACATGTGAATTCATTGTTTTTACACTGTTTTGCTTGTCATTGTGCGGCAATAGGGCGTGAATTGGCAGAGGAGGTGGCGGTGGCGGTTTTGGAGGTTCGAAGCCGACTGCATGTTGATTAGCCACTTGGATATGCATATAATCCTCGCTATCGGTGGATCTGATTGAGAACACGAAAATAGTCACAATGAAAGCGTATCCAGAGTTAATTTATGTTTACAATAACTCCGTTGAATATCATAGGATATTATATTGTACATATACGAAAAAATTACTGTTGGCTATTTTTTGTATATTTTTAATTTTCCATCAAGCTGTGCATTTGGATATCTTTAACTAACCTTTGCCAAGTTGGATGCGTTCGTAATATCATCGTTTTTGCTACTAAACTGAAAGGAACTGTTAGCTTCATTTGAACATGAGATTGAATTTTTTGGCGAAATTCGCATAAATTATGGATAAACACGCAAAACTTAAAACTATAGCTGTGGTGAAGTGGACCACTGTATGTGGCATACGATGCTCGCACTCATGCGGCACGCGAGTAGCAAGGCAAAGTGGATATCGTCTACAAATTGAATGCACTAATTACTTTATGGCATTCGCTAGATATTTGGAAGTTAGTGCATGCAATTAAAAACATTTGTAGGTTAACGCTACACAAATATAATCATTAGCTACTAAGTACATATGTACATAGCTATGAATTTACATACTTGTACATATGTATGCTGAGACTTAAGTCAGTACTTTCATTGTGGACTTACCGACCCACTAGAAATGTGGCAATCGTAAATATTCTTGTATGTGAACGAATTTTTGGTTAACACTAAAAATTCACTTACCTTGCAGACGATGGACACGACCGTTTATCACTTATACTCTTTAGGTACTCAGATGGTTTTATGAGATGAGTCACTCCATCTTGCGACTTATTTGGAAAACTGGGTGGCACGAAAGGCAGTACTAACTGTTTATTAACTAAATTTGGGCCGCCTGGACGAGGACAATGGGCACCGTTGCTCGCGTACCCGTATTGTATCTGTTGTAGCTCATAGTGATCTTCGGCCGAGGATCCATAAATTTGAGTTTGTTGATAACTTTGTTGCAATTGTTGTTGTTGAATATCTGTATGATGCAATTGATGATGTTGCACCTGGCTTCTGTCTTCCTGTTGATCACTGCAAATATGATATCCGCCACAAGCAGTACTGTTATTATTGTAGTTGCCGATTTGCACTGGTTGATAATTGCTGATTTCACCATTTGAAGCAACACAGCCAATAGTTGCAATCGGAGTAGGCTGTTGCACACTTGCGCTACTACCGCCATTCAGAAGTTTTGCCTTTTTGTTTGCTGCAAAATTAACAGACATGAAAACGATATGAATTTGCGATAATTGATGTACACATGTATAGTACAGGTATATACATACATACATATACCGAACTTTATAAACCCGCACACATGAGCGCGTAAAAATTAATTTGGACTAGCTGTTAATTTTTGGAATCAAACAAATTCATAGAAAATGAGAGTGCATCTTGAAACATTAGAGGTACGGACGAAAATTTTGTCTTTACATAAAAAAGTGGACGTGGTTTTTATCCGGTTTCAATAATAATAATGTCGGAACTAGACGTGGTGAGTGCAGCACATTGATACATATTTGGGTGAGTTTTATAAAGTCGTTGTCGGTGACAATTTCATGCGAAAACGAATTGCAGCTCATGCCCCATTGGGATTTTTTTAATATTTGGTTCGGAAGGGGAGGAGAGAATATTGGCCGAGTTTCAAATGTTCGTCTCCAAATGTTATCGTGCATGTAGCGTTAAGACAAAACACATGCTTATGTACATACAATAACTCTGCTTGACTGCTTGCAGCATTTTCCGTTGCAGACGCTTTAATTTCTGACTTTGTTGAGAGTTATTATAAGTACTAGGATCGCCCGTACGTCGAAATTTCGACGTTATTCGACGTTATATAAATACGGGAGCATACCTTTTTTTAGTATTTATATTCATAGAAAAAAGTAGAAACATGTATAAATGGATAGTTTATGTTTAAACTTTTTACATGATATATGTGAATAGATGTAGTAAACTTAAATGTAAAAAATATCACTTTTTACCTGTATTAAGCGATCCTATATTTGTGTATTTCAAATATCATAATTTTTTTTATTCATGAATTGGAAACATTTAATTTCTTGTATTACGGAAAAAAAAATCAATTTTGTTTGAAAAAGCATAATTAAAAACAATCATTAATTAATCTACTACTATCTTGGCCATGATACTCTAAAGGCAACAGCCGTTTACAAATGGCACGATTCAGAAGAGACCGTGAGTCCATCGAAGATGACATCAACAACTGATGAAAACAACAATAAAGGGAAAGAAAGGTAATCAATAACTGCAAATCAACCATCAGAGAGCAGACGACAGAGGGCATGTGAATAGGTTGTTAGTATGTTTAATATTGCATGAGCATTTGACTATGAGAAAGCTCTGTTCAAAGTGGGTGCCGCATTTGCTCACTGTTCACCAAAAACAGGAAGGTGTGGTGATGGTAATGTTCTTGATGAAGAAAGTTAATTTTGAACAAAACAAAAACGTGTTTTCTTTATTAGCCCCAGGACTTTTCAGCCCAAATATTAATTATGCTTCTAATACTCCGATTTGTAGAACTTTGAGAGAATTTAATTTGCTTTCAAATCATATTGGCCTATATTTTTCTTCGACAAAGTACCACTTCAAATTGTTACTAAGTACATTGTCAAACTATATTCTAAGTATTATCTAATACTTTTTCTCTGCAAATTATAAGAAATGTTACATTTTATTTCATTCACTACAGTGAAACAAGTAAATTAGAAGTCTAATTCATTTTTGATTGAATTATTTAGCATTAATCTGTTTTCCATAATCTGTAAGAAATACCGCATTTTTAGATTATTAAATGAATAAATAAATATCCAGATCGTAACTGAGCCAAAGTCATATCTCATGGGGGTCGGGAGTTTAGGAAGGTGGTAAGAGTCTCCCGCTGATCCGGTCCAGTGGTTGCAGTTGTGTTTAGTCCTGGATCTCGTCACTGCAGTCGAAGAGATGTCTCCTGACTCACCAGGGTGACTCAGGCTCTAGCAAATATCTGCAGGATGATTGATGCCGTAGCACCCAAGTAGAAATTGCTTGCTTAGCATTTGCCAAGGGCTGCCGCCCCAGTAAACTAGCCCTGTCTAGTGCGCTGAACACCACCCCTCATGTAACTTTATCATATCTCTCTTATCAGCTACCGTTTTGTAATATTTTCCAGTAACAACTTTCGTATATGTAAGACAACTTTCACCTTTTGATGCCATCACACTATGCATTAAACACTACTTATGTATATAGTGTGTGTATACATATGTGTATAAATATATGTATGTACATACTTATGCATTGTATGGAGCTTTGCATTATTACTTGCTCACACGCATTAAGCTCTTTGCAGCTCCTTAGGCATGCGAACTGAACTCTCAACAGGTGCATTAACCTTGATCGAAGGTCAAGACCTCCAGACACCGGGGACTTGGTACATTTCATTTCACTTTATAAGTTTCAATTACACGCGTACATACTTATCAACAAATCTTCAAAGGTATCATACCTACATATTTACTTACAACGAATGTGAAATATGCCAAAATGAGAAAACCGCAAAGTGAAATAACTTCGACGAGAAATCTTCTTTTGACCTAACATGGATGCAAAAGACGTCTGCGATCAGTCCACTTTATTGAATAACTCAAGAAGTTCACAAAATTTAGATTATTGCTGATTTAAGCAACAAACAATGCGATGGCCAACAATATCAGTAGCGGTTCAGAGGATGCCATCAATGCAACTAAAGTGTCTATAAGCACTCGATATTGCAGCAGGCAAACATAGTGGTGTAGTGTCGTCCGTGACAATGCCGTTTGTACCGTTGCTCCACACATAGTTACAAAAATACAGTTGCTTACCATGCACATCAAGCTCAAGAAGTACCCAAGTGACCAAAGTTTTGGAACATGCATCCACGTGAAGACAACGAATCGCTTCTACTTGTATGTATGCACTCTTATATGCAGCCAATACTACTGGAATATTGAAAGTTTGGTTTGCTGGGGTGCGTGGTTAAATAAATAACCTGTCTGCAACCAGATAAAGTTGTGTATTTTCACATTTACTTTCATTGGTTTGTTTTTGTCCGCATTGTTTGCTCTTGGTGTTTTAAAACATGATTATATGAAAATGCACAAGTACTGCCAATTTTTCTACTTAGTGAGTGGCTCATGAAAATATCTGGATTCATTTCCAAACGTTTAAAATGTGTGCATATGCATGTTTAGTATGTATGTACCTATGTATGTATATATTTCTACCATAGATACATATGTATATACACCTATATAAGGAGCGGGATATACAAGATGTGAGTGGAAAATAAGGAAAGTTACCGAACCTGCCGATCTAGTGCAGATTAGATTTTTGGTTTATCGAGTTTTCAAAATCGACGTTAATGTGTGTATACTCAAACATGTACATATGTACCTGACAATGATTAAGTTCACGTTGGGTGAAATGCTCTGAAGGAGAATTTTTTTAATATTAGTTAGACACCAAGTAAAAGAAATAACACAATCCGATGTGTTAGATATGGTTTTATGATTTATGATTTAAGCTTTTTTAATGCTATGTAGGTGCTTCAGGTTTCTTTATTTATCCTCTAATCGGAGCCTACATACAGTATCCTGAACCTACATACAGTATCTCCCTTTACACATACATACATACATACATATGTAAATAAAATAAGAGCTACATGCTGCATGTGGATTGAAATCTTACCCGAGATTGTAGACATAGTTCGATTATGTTTGCCTCTGACTAGCTCCGATGGACGTAAACTCGGCTCTTCGATGACTTCTAGACCCGAATCAGAGTCTATATTATCCAAAACGTTTGAGTTACTAAGGTAACAATTTGAGGGTTCGGTTGCAATCAATTGGCTGTTTTTATGTACGGCTGCGTTCACCGGTGGTGGCAATGGAGGAGGTGGTGGACCGCTTACTGAAAACAATCACAAACATATACAAATATGTCAGAGTTTTAGTCTAATGGAATACTTATGTATGTGAATATGCACATGAGTTTGCATTATTACACACATTCATATACATATATGTATTTGTGCATCATACCGATTGCTATGTTTTGTATAGGTGGAGCAGAAGAAACTCGTTTTAAGTGGCGATCGGTTGAGTTTTCATCATAGCTGCAAGTGGACTGAAGCATGTTGCTGGAGCTGCTACCATCAAGATTATTGCGAATAACCGAGTTCTTGTGTGATTGCTTTGTGCGTTCCGCAATATCTTCTATTGGACATAGACTTTCATATGTGTCGCTCTTAATGCCACCGTTGTTGTTATTACAACTTGTGTTGAGCTGGTTCTTCACATTCACGTTTTTAACGGTATAGCTTTCCTTATGCGACATCTCGTATTTGTTTGTATGCAATCCAATGGCCGATTGCGATTTATTTCGATTCAATGGTTCACTTTTGAGTTTATTGTTCATATTCTGAAATAAAAAATGGTGGTAATTTAAGAAATACATTTTATTTATAATATACATAAGTTTTTAGACGATATTAATTGAAGGTGGTTTCATTTCTCACATATTGCATGCACACCCAAATTTTCAGACATTTATATTGAAGACTTAAAATTCGCAACACATTTGCCAAAAAAGTCTATGAAATTCACTCGAAAGTGAGTTACAGAACCTGCCCGATTGTTCAAAATTTTTGAACGAACAAAGTAATAATTGCGAAATATGCACTATCTGCAAATTGTCTGATTTATTGTACATATGCAATTATATTTCAATATAATAATTTTCTTAAGAATCAAAGTTATTATGCATCTATATACTATATGTCCATATGTATCAATTACGACAAAATACATTTTCATGGAAATGAAAGTTGAATTGAATTGGAGATTGCCGCAGTTTTATTAGTTACGGCATATTTAGCCTACCGTTTGGCAGATGAATCTGGTCAGGCCTTGTTTCATTTAAATTCTAAATAAAATACAAATATTTATGTGTACCTAAATATGTACATCTGTGAGGATGAAAAAAGGACTTCATTATTTTCCATACAATATGTATGCGAGTCGGATCAGTTCATTGTGCCAAACGGAATGAAAGCTCGTCAACCACTCCTGCATAAATAATGCTCTCTGCACTCTAATCGACACTTCTAAAAAATTAAGTATGAGTATGAGGGGCTTACATGGTTGCTGTATTGTAGTACGATATCTGTACTGCGAGTTGAGGAAGTGCTAGCTGAGCGCGAATGTGACCCACTGTCACGGGACCGTGACCGTCCAGATCCGTATTTGTGTTGGTTTCTTCGAGCTTCTTCACGAACCATATATATATCCTCGTAATCATGATCATGCGAACTTTCATGCCGCATTTTTTCATTGTTCAAATAATTGTTGTTTGATTGGTTTGGAGTTTGATTTTGAATTCCTTTCTTTATGCTACTGTTGTTGCTACAGATATTATTTTTATTATAGTTGAGCCCGGATATACCGTTTTCATTCGTCTTTGTATTATTATTGATGCTCATCTTTACGCTGGTACTGGTGCTGGTGTTTTGATCGCGACTGCCAATTTGATTGTTGCATTTATTGTGAACATTGAAGCTGTGACTCCGGAGATTGTTCGCCTTGGAAGAATTCATACTTGATTGTACTGAAACGGAAATGGATTCTTCCGATCCACTTCCAGCACCACTAGAGCTCGAGTGCACATCTGCTTGTACAGTCATTGCATTGTTTATGGAATTTG
This sequence comes from Anastrepha ludens, assembly GCF_028408465.1. NCBI lineage: Eukaryota > Metazoa > Arthropoda > Insecta > Diptera > Tephritidae > Anastrepha > Anastrepha ludens. Next base: position 653,571 of record NC_071499.1, on the reverse strand, counting down.
ATTTGTTATTCTTATTTTGAGTTTGAGATTTGTGTCGATTTAGTTTTGGTTTCGAATGTCTAATGCTACTACAATCTGAATCAAACAACTCTCGCACCCGATTATAAATTAATTCCTGGGGATCGTGAAGAAAGAATGATTCTCCAGACACGCTGCCATTGGGGGAAGGAGGGGAAAAGAAGTTGTTACGCATTGGATTAATATACAAGCCATCATTCGGCACCATTTGTCCATTGTACAATTTTTCAGAAGACGACCGTGACTGTTGTGAATGTGCATAAATAGCGTCCACGCGCTTGTGAGCCATAACACTGGATGGTGGATGCAGGTAAAATGGCTCAATATCTGAGCTCAAAGTCGACGATGACTTGGATTTGATGGTATTGCTGCGACTGGTCTGTTTACTGCTATTTGAATTGCAGCTGCCGTGTGAGCAATTGCTGACACAGTTAACACTGTCGCTACCATTGAAATTGCAATTTTGCGTCTCCTGTAGTTGCTTGCTGGATGAGGAACAAGTTTTATGTCGTTGCAGGGGGTTCTTGTCGCGACAATTATACTCTATAGAAGTGCCATGTTGCACTAACACGTTAAGACACTTTATTTAGCCAATTCGAAAGACATAAAGACAAAAAGGAAAGAAATGCGAACATTTAAAAAGAGGAGTTTGTATTATTTGATTAAACGCAATATGAACGGAGAATATCCTACCTCTACTTGCTGATTTTCTGCAGCGTCGTTAATAGGTGATTTGCCATATTTGTCCAATGAAAGCTTTGCACCATGATTAAGCAACCAACGAACAACAGAAAGATGGCCTCGCGAGGCAGCAAAATGCAACGGTGTGGCGCCATCCCCATCTCGCAGATTCGGATCAACTCCTTGATCTTGTACCTACATAAATATTATATATGTAAGTAAATATGAGCACGTAATGCCCATTTAAGATAAATTACTCGAGCTTCTTAAAGTGAGCTCAAAACCATATGTAATAAAAACTCTAATTTGAGTAATTCGAACAATATAATAGTAACATTTTAAGCCCGACTTTAACATATAATACAGATATATGTATATATATATATTTATAAACCTTAAGGTGCTTTCAAAAGCAAACATTCCTGGCATACACTTTCCCTTTTCTTACAAAGAAAAAAAAAATGTATTTATTCTTAAAAAAAAATATATAAATATTATATTTATTCGATATAACTACACTTTTCTAACATTTTTACATTTAAAAATCCGAACAATATTTTTTTATTTTTCAATGTGCTTGGTGGGATTAGAGACAATAACACCTAATTCGGCCCTTTGTAATCAACTGACCAGATATGAATCGACCAGAAGCGTCCAGAACTGGCGAATAGAAAGAGGGTTCTGTTCCTTCAAATACTAGGTTCCACCCATAGAGTCCAAATTTGGCACCAAGCAATCATTACCTTTTGAACCAATTAAACAATTTTCTTGATGGTACGAAACTGGTCTGAAGAGGACCTTGTGAAAATGAGCTTGGCCAATATTTTATTATAAAGTAATGCAAATTGCTGGTTCAGTGTTTGAAGTAACAATAATAATATATAAATAGATATAGACAATCATATGTATGATTTAACCTTTAATTATCTTGGTGCTTCTTAAACTTATTGTCAAAATCGTTAACTTACCATCCACTTGAGGCAATCCAGACACCCCATTTGTGAAGCGGCATGTATCGGTGCCATACCGTCGCGTGCGCGAACGTAGAGTGAGCCGCCTGCTTCAAGCACTAAAAATTTCAGTACTTCCAAGTGCCCTTCTTGCGCTGCTAAGTAGACTGGTGTGACATCATTATCCATTTGTGTATTTGCGCTACATCGGATTCAGGTAGTAGTCAAACAAAAAAGTATATAAGTTCTTCAACCATAAAATCTAAAGAATATTTCTAAGTCTATATATGTAAATGCTAATTTATCATTCTCTTAGAATACGTGCATAAGCAATTATTTCAGAAAAAACCGTGTTATGACTCTCTTTCTATTAAAATTGTCCAGAAACCCCTTAAAATAAGATTAAAATTCAGTGTAAATGCATAAAATTGCCATTGAATTGCTCTGTGTGATTAGAATTCACAATATTCGCAAAATACGATTAATGGATTTGACATAAAGCGTGCAGGACATAACGAAGAGGTATCGATTGCGAAGCTCTTAATACTTAACCCAATTTTAGTGTTCGTATGAAATATGACCAAACTTGAATCACATTTAAGGCACTACAACCTATATTCAAACGTATTTTATTAATTATAATACTAGCTTTAACCCGCGACCCCGCTCGCGTAGTAGTAGTTGAGAGGGATTTAGGATATGTATATAAAAGAATTACAAACAGTAATTTCATAGAAAATAATTTTTTATTAATAACCATAATATTACAATACCCGGCATCCGTTGCTATGCGTCGTTGAATAAAATCAAAACAACCAATCAGAAAAATATCAAGCAAAATTATTGACGTGATAACGTCTTATAATTCGATTTAACAGGCTGCACGCACGAAAAAATGTGTCGTTACCTTGCTCATTAGTGTTACCTTGCTCTTTAGTGTTACCTTGCTCATATGTAGTTACCTTGCTCATTAGTGTTACCTTGCTCTTTAGTGTTACCTTGCTCTTTAGTGTTACCTTGCTCATTAGTGTTACCTTGCTCTTTAGTGTTACCTTGCTCATTAGTGTTACCTTGCTCTTTAGTGTTACCTTGCTCATTAGTGTTACCTTGCTCTTTAGTGTTACCTTGCTCATTAGTGTTACCTTGCTCATTAGTGTTACCTTGCTCATTTGTCGTTACCTTGCTCATTGCATTGCATGAACTGCAAGCGAAAGCGCGGAACGAACGACAAAGCAAACAAAGCAAACGAACGGCAACGTTCGACATCTTGCTCTCTCCTACTTAAGTGAGCGTATATACAGGGTTGGCCATATTAAACTGACCCATTGAGTAACCCTATAACTTTTTACTGTAATTTCAGATCAGCTAATGACATACCGCGTTGGAAGCGTCAGTCGAAGGAGATTTATACCATGAAACAGTACACCCCAATAGAACGCGCTGAAATTGTTCAGCTGTACATTCAAAATTCCTTCTCGATTGTAAAAACGCAACGTGCGTGGAGAAAAAAAAAATAAAGTGAAAAGTGCGCCGTCAAAGAACGCAATCAAGCAAATGCACAAAAGATTTTTGTCTTCCGGCACTGTGGCTAATACCCGACGTCCAAATAAAAAGCGGCCAAGACGATCTAACGAAAATATCGCGGCCGTACGAGCCAGTATCGAGTCATCGCCGCGAACGTCAGGTAATCGTCGTTCTGCTCAGTTGGACATCCCTCGGACCACTCTACGACGTATCATTCGTTTGGATTTGGGGATATTCCCGTACAAAATACAACTAAATCAACAACTGTTGCCGGCCGATAAGCCTCGTCGCTTGGAATATGCCAATTTTGTCGTCCGAATGGCCCAAACTGATGAGGATTTTTGGCATCAAATCATTATGAGTGATGAGGCCCATTTCTCCTTGAACGGAACCGTAAATAAGCAAAATTGCCGTTTCTACGCCACTGAAAACCCTCAAATTATTGAAGAGGTACCTCTCCACGACCAAAAAGTTACAGTCTGGTGTGGCATTTGCGCTGATATGGTCATTGGGCCGTTCTTCTTTGAAAATGGTCAACACCAACCATTGACCGTCAATCAAGAGCGTTATCGGGCCATGATAACCGATTTTGTGATGCCGATTGTTCGTGAAAATGGTATGGAGCACTTCTGGTTTCAGCAAGATGGCGCACCTCCACACACAGCACGAGCCACCGTCAACTTATTGAAGACTTTGTTCCCTGGCCGTTTGATATCAAAAAGCGGCGATTTTGACTGGCCGCCACGATCACCGGATTTGACGCCACCGGACTTTTTTCTTTGGGGCTATTTGAAATCTAAGGTGTACGTCAACAAGCCAAAGACACTAGGCGCACTTAAGGCCAATATCCGACGGGAAATAGCCGCCATATCGGCCGAGACGCTGGCCAAAACTGTGGAAAACGCCGAAAAACGGGCACATTACGCTATACGAGCTAAGGGCGACCACTTGTGCGATATCATATTCAAAAAGTGATGTAAACGAATCTCCTTGAACTAAATTAAATGTTTTTCACAATGAAACACAAAAAAATGTTTCTTTTTCCATATTTTTTTAATAATCACATGGGTCAGTTTAATATGGCCAACCCTGTATGTATGTATATGCGCATATGTACATATATAAATTCACGTATTTGTATTTGCATATGCCTTCTTATTGATTATTATTAATTTGATTCACTTGAAGAATTTAAAATAAAACCAAGTTTGTTAATAATACCTGTTGTTTTAATGTTATTATTGTATTATTAATTTTTTTATTATATATGAAGGAAAAAATGTATTTTAATATTTACCATATACCTTATAAGATATGTTGTCTATACTAATATTATAAAGAGGAAAACTTTGTTTGTTTGTAATGAATAGGCTCAAAACTACTGGACCGATTTTAAAAATTCTCTCACCATTCGAAAGCTACATCATCCACGAGTAACATGGATTATATTTTATTTTGGAAATAGGGCTCGAGATATAGGTCAAAACGTGGACCCGGGTAACCTTCGGATGTGTATGTACAATATGGTTATCAAATTGAAGCTGTTGGTGAATGCTTTAGTCCAGAGTATTTTTCATGCCGCTCCGTGACTAGGGTCTCGAGATAGAGACCAAAACGTGGACCCTAGAATGTGTTTGTACAATATGGATATCAAATTGAAGCTGTTGGTGAATGCTTTAGTACAGAGTATTTTTCATGCCGCTCCGTGACTGGGGTCTCGAGATATAGAACAAAACGTGGACCCGGGTAACCTTTGGTTATGTATGTACAATAGGGGTATCAAATGAAAGCTGTTGATAAGTGCTTTAATACGGGGTAATTTTCATACCTATTGATGACTAGGGTCTGGAAATATATGCCAAAACGTGGACCCGCCGTGTCTTTGCACCGAATTAAACCAAACTTACACACATTGTTAAGGAGGTATTGAAGATGGTTTCCGTATAGTTTGGATACCTATTGGTAGATAGGGTCTCGAGATATAGGTCAAAACGTGGACCCGGGTAACCTTCGGATGTGTATGTACAATATGGGTATCAAATGGAAGCTGTTGGTGAATGCTTTAGTTCAGAGTATTTCCATCCGCTCCGTGACTAGGGTCTCGAGATAGAGACCAAAACGTGGACCCTAGAATGTGTTTGTACAATATGGATACCAAATGAAAGCTGTTGATAAGTGCTTTAATACGGGGTAATTTTCATACCTATTGATGACTAGGGTCTGGAAATATATGCCAAAACGTGGACCCGCCGTGTCTTTGCACCGAATTAAACCAAACTTACACACATTGTTAAGGAGGTATTGAAGATGGTTTCCGTATAGTTTGGATACCTATTGGTAGATAGGGTCTCGAGATATAGGTCAAAACGTGGACCCGGGTAACCTTCGGATGTGTATGTACAATATGGGTATCAAATGGAAGCTGTTGGTGAATGCTTTAGTTCAGAGTATTTCCATCCGCTCCGTGACTAGGGTCTCGAGATAGAGACCAAAACGTGGACCCTAGAATGTGTTTGTACAATATGGATACCAAATGAAAGCTGTTGATAAGTGCTTTAATACGGGGTAATTTTCATACCTATTGATGACTAGGGTCTCGAAATATATGCCAAAACGTGGACCCGCCGTGTCTTTGAACCGAATTAAACCAAACTTACACACATTGTTAAGTAGGTATTGAAGATGATTTCCGTATAGTTTGAATACCTATTGGTAGATAGGGTCTCGAGATATAGGTCAAAACGTGGACCCGGGTAACCTTCGGACGTGTATGTACAATATGGGTATCAAATGAAAGCTGTTGGTGAATGCTTTATGATATGTTATGTTATGTTATGTTATGTTATGATATGTTATGATATGTTATGTTATGTTATGTTATGTTATGTTAAGTTATGTTATGATATGTTATGTTATGTTATGTTATGTTATGTTATGTGATGTTATGTTATGCTATGTTATATTATGTTGTGTTGTGTTGTGTTGTGTTGTGTTGTGTTGTGTTGTGTTATGTTATGTTATGTTATGTTATGTTATGTTATGTTATGTTATGTTATGTTATGTTATGTTATGTTATGTTATGTTATGTTATGTTATGTTATGTTATGTTATGTTATGTTATATTATGTTATGTTAATGTTAACTCATTCTCTATATCCATACAAAATATCTATCAAACAAATAAAATTAAAATTTTCTTTTGAAAAATGCAACCATTCAATCAGTATTTTCTTATGACGTTATCACGTTAAACTATCGTCAGTAAACCGACTTTACAGACAACCTCTTTTTTTATTAATTTTCTATCTCAAACCGTTTTTGAACTTTGCATTTGAGTCATAGTTGAACATCTTATGTGGATTATGAAGTCTAGAGTGTGCTATAAATAGTGGGAAATAGGAAAAACTAAGATTTTTTAGATTAAATTTAAGCAAATATTAGATTATTAGTGACGAATGAGAGTGGTGGCGAGGCCTGGGCTTTGTGGGAAGGGAGTTCCATCATAAAAACATGCCTATAACTTTCATTGGGTGCAAATATGAATGTATAAAAATGTTTACGTCATTTGGTGTTGTCGTTTCGTAGTGATGCGTGGATAACGTACACATATTCACCTTTATAGTATAGATTTGTATACATATTTCACGCTTGAGTTCAAGAATTCTTATTTTATTCTTCTTCATTTTTGCAGAAAAGTTGCTTAAACGATTTTGGTCGATTTCCTTCGCGCTTTATTTGAAACACCAACTCTTTCTCCACTTGGTTTTTCAAACGTTTAGTACGCCTTCCACCTCTTACTTTGGGACTCAATTTGAAACCTAGTTTACAAATATCATACAATCTGAAGTTTATTTTATGTAATGAAAATCGTCCCAATATAATATTCCATAAATCGATTTTAATGCATAAAAAATTGTGTAACGGAGATCTTTAATACCGTTGCCCGTTGTTATAATCGTAAGCTAAATGCCATTTTTGTGAAACCAACACTCCCACTTAAAGTGAAATATTTATCTTCATGTAACACATGAATCATAAATAGGTCATCTTACAAATACATTTTTTTTTTCTCATCTAAAATAAATAAACATTTCGAAGACGAGGCTCTACGAATCGTAAATACGATTTTGGGAAATATGTTCAGTTGATCAAAACTTATAAATATATTATATATGTATTTATATATGAATGAAAATGTGTATTTTGTTTAGATCATTGCTTAGGTATTTTCTGATTGACTAATTTTTACCAAAACCTATTGGTCAAAACCTATTGGCATAGAGTTTTGAGTTCCGGTGACCCAGTGCAAACTAGATTTACTTCTGCAAAAAATTTCCAAAATACGCTTTCAGTGCTTATGCACATTATTTGGTCCTAATTACATTCCGTTTTTCTATGTTCTGGATGTATAAAATTCATTACCAATGTTTATTTAAAAACGCACCTACACACACAATAAAATCCATATCCTTATAGGACGGTCTAATAGAGAAATTTGAAAGGAAAAATATGGATCTTCTCATTTCAAAAACAATCAAATGTAAACAGTTTTCTGACCATGCGCACGAGTCTTCAACATAGCTCCACCAGAATAGCTCCTAGTAAGTTCGTTCTCTGCGAAAAATACTTCTTCTCCTACAACTAATATATAAGTACTCACAAGCTGAATATGAACCAAATCTGCATTAATTGCCGTTCATCTAATATCATTTACCATATGTGAGCTTCTCTTTGATATGGGTTTCATAACCATCCGCGGTTATTTAGTATACTAAAAGCATAATATATAATAAAATATTGGGAGGTTGAATTAGTTTTAAAGGTGACACACAGATGGCGCTATTTATCACTTTATCGCGTTGGCAATACTGAATATATATTCATGACAAAGCCTCATCCCTAGGCTTTGTTTATCAGTATCTGTCATTTCGCTGAAGTATAAACAACGCAGTGTTTTCGTGCTCCGAGTATGTCAACTTTCGTGCCGTCGAAACGCAATTTGCGGGAAGCTTTGCTTTTCTGCTTCAATTTGAAAAAAAATACAGCCCAAGCCCGTGAATTGCTGCAGGAGGCCTACCCAGACCATACTCCGTCGATTTCAACATGTGAGTACTGGTTTCGACGATTCAAAAGTGGTGATTTTCACACCGAAGACAAGGAGCGTCTTGGCCAGCCCAAAAAGTTCGAGGACGCGGAATTGGGGGAATTGGTAAACGAGGACTCGTGCCAAAACCAAGAAGAGCTTGCTGAATCATTGGGCGTTGATAAATCAACCGTTTGCAAGCGTCTAAAAGCGATGGGAATGATCCAAAAGCAAGGACATTGGGTCCCGTACGAGTTGAAGCTGCGCGACGTCGAACGGCGACTTTTTACGTGCGAATTGCTGATAGAGCGACAAAATCGGAAGGGTTTTTTGCATCGGGTGGTGACTGGCGACGAAAAATGGATCCACTACGATAACCCAAAACGCAAAAAATCATGGGGTTTGCCCGGCCACGCATCAACGTCGACGGCCAAGCAGAATATTCACGGCAAGAAAATCATGCTTTGCATTTGGTGGGATCAGGTCGGCGTCGTATATTTTGAGCTGCTCCAACCGGGCGAAACAATTACGGGGGATCGTTACCGACTGCAATTGATGCGTTTAAGCCGGGCATTGAAAGAAAAACGGCCGGAAACGGTAAAAAGGCACGACAAGGTTATTTTGCAACATGACAACGCTCGGCCGCATGTTGCTCAACCTGTCAAAAAATACCTTGGAACGCTTGGCTGGGAAGTGTTACCCCACCCGCCGTATAGTCCAGACATAGCTCCCTCCGATTATCATTTGTTCCGGCATATGAGTCTCGATTTGGCGGACCAGCGGTTCTCCTCGTACGAGGCTACCAAAATATGGGTTGAGTCATGGATAGCCAAGCAGCGGCCAGAATTTTGGAGAAACGGCATCCGGAAATTGCCCGAAAGATGGGCGAAAGTTGCAGCTAGCGATGGCCAATACTTCACATAAAATATTTTGTACCGTTTTTTCACAATAAAGCCCCAAATCTTCGAAAAAAACCTTTAAAACTAATTCAACCTCCCAATACATATATATAAAGATTTAGAAATGGAGCAGGAAAAAGTGCTAATAGGATTTTTACATTCCTTCAAGCAAGAGAATGAATGAAAATGTTTCTGTTTCATTTATGCTTTTGTAATATTGGAAAATACTGAATTAGTAATGAAAATTTTCAAAAGACTGCATTAATAAACATATAAGAGTGACTTTCTTATTGAATGAAATGTATATACAGATGTATTTATAAAAAAATTATTTGGTTCCTTGAACGAATACATTTCTTCGAAACGACATCGCAAATAAAAATCACTTTCAATTGGTTGAAAGACTCATGGAGCTGCTTGCACATTTCGTTTTTCTGGTGAGTTTATCAAAAACTATAAAAATTTACAATACACAAATTCACAATTTTGTAAACTTTCCGCACACTTTTTACAAGGAACCCATTTTTCTTTTCAATTGATGTGATATTCGCGTAATTTAAAATATATGTAAAAGCATATTTTCAGCTGACCATAACCAAGTTCCTTAAACGGTTCCACGGTTCCATAATAATGTTTTAAGGACTTTTCCATGCTTTTAGATATAAACCGTAATATATTCTGGAATGGTGCATAAGCACTATAAATTCCTCTGTGTTGGTATTGTTCGAAATAATGTTTAAACAATTTTAATGGTCTCGATAATGTGATTAACTCTATTTTAAACTACGTGCATTATTCTGTTGGAAATTAGTAAACAAAAGACTCAAGACAGCAACTTGATCACATCAACTTAGAATCGTAACGAGAACTGCCGAGTACTTTCTCATAATCAAAAACTATTTGAAATAATTTTTAAGCAGATCGTTTTGAATGTATAGAACAATATGAAAGGTCAGCACCACCAATCAGAGCGAGAAATCCGTACTAAACTTGCCAAGGCCATAGCCGCCAGTACTACTATCGATTTGTGATGTGAATACTGATTTTTAAAGATGTATTTCGGATAATTGTTTCTTACCTTACAATACTGCGTCGGTTATTGTGTTCTTTTCGTACAACAGCTACATCATCACTGGCCAGATTTTTCTCTTTTTCCACATTTACGCTCATCATTTCGGCTAAATCTGAGAGATCATCATTAGAAACATGTTGTGGTGAGTTATGTAGCTCACCACTAACACCATTAACCTCCGCTACTACAGAGGAAATATCGTTGTTGGATTTACTTTTAACTTTGCTACGACGATAGGAGGTTAAGCTGGTGGTCATCCTACCAAAAATGCCCTTTCTAGCACTGATTGTAGAGAAGTAACTGCATCGTTGTTATAGCATTGCAAACAGATGGTAAGGAGAGAAAAGATGAAAAGGTGCGATGTGTTAAATGATAAGGATATTTCAGTTCTACAGAACAAATAATATTTAAATTGTATAAGAAAGAGAGTGTGGCCCAGTTTAAGCAATAAAGAAACTGAACGGTGAAGAAAAATTTTGAAATATAAGTGGAGCCTCTTAATACATACGAGATGCGGCCTTTCAAATCAATTAACTTCGCACGCTTTCATTTATACAAAATTTCGGCATTTTTACATAATTATACAAATCTATTAATTTTGCGGCTAAAGAGTTTTAATTTTGTCTCAAAAACGTCTCGGTCGACTATTTAATTAAGTATAGTTTTTTTTATTTCCAACACTATTATATTAATTGAGTTTTTAGCGTTTTCACTTTTCAGAGTTTTTTCTTTGACAGCTTTCACAACAGTGCACTATTTGATTGTATTATAAAAAATCGATAAACTCTTAACTTTGCACAACTTTTTGTAGGTACATTTACATTTTAGACACTTCGGTTTATAATAAATATGTTCAGGTATTCGTAAAATAATAATCTTGATTAAACACACTTCTTACAAATGAACCGTTTAGTTATTTACGAGTATGTGAATGTATATGCTAATGTAGCCTAAGAGAATGGAAGACGAAACATTACTGCTCGAATTTTCCACAATGAATGCCATTAAAACGGATCCGAATTAAGTAAAGCAGCTCAACCAGGTTTCATAGGCAGGCGATTGATTGCTTCGGCTCAGTTTTAATAGCAAGTTGGTATATGGATGCTACACCATCTAGTGCGCTTCTATATGGAGAAATGAAAATGCATAAGTAAGTGTGTATATCTTCCATTTTCCTAAATCGTGCGCTTCGTGTAACTCTTTCGATATGTTTTTGCACTAGATTTTGTTCTTGCATCAACTTGAAACAAAACGAATCAGCTTTCATTGCTACATATATAAACACGCGCATATACATATGCACAGGCTTGTATATTTATGATACCCAGCTGGAAAGTTTCATTGTGCGATTCCATGGTAAAGATTTTTTCCTAACATAAGTAAGTGCCGTTGTGTGATTTTGAACCTCTCCAGTTGTTTATACCACATTGCTGTGATATTCATTAAACAAAATTAGCATAAATGATTGAGTGATCTTATGTAGTGCGTATTTATACATTTTTTGTATTTAATTTACTTTACATAAATTATGAGAATCTCCTATTTATATTAAATTTTTTAAGGGCCAGTTATGCGATTATTTATGGGAATATATAAGTAGTTTGAGAAAATATAAAAACTTAATTCACTCTTAATGGCGATTAAGATTTAGCTTTTACCTTTTCATTTTAATGAGCTTTTTATTGCAAAACACGATCCGATTTTTTCGCGTATTGCTATACGTATTTCATTGTTTTCAACTTAAATAGATAATTAAATCTCGATTCGATTCGTTGATTTTTAAAATAATAGCAACCATGGGCTCATACATTTCAATTGGCCGTAATCTTTTAGCTTTGGGAGATGGAAAGCGTCCCACAATAGTGAGCATGCGCATGCGCCCATCGACGATCACTTCCACCGCGCACACTGCAACACAACTAGTAAACCACCAACTACATTTATCAACGGTGGTTGAAGAAAAAAAATTGTATATATAACTGCCTCTTATATTAATGCATTTAAAAAATACGTGCATGAATCGAATAGCCGAACAAAAAAATATTTATTCAAGTTTGCAATGCGGACCGTACGGTTGAAAATGCGAAAAATCAGAATAACTAAAACTGTTTCTGCTACACGCGAAAACTGGCCACGGCCGACTGCCTTTCTACTATCATCAAACAAACATAAAGCGTGACCACTGAGTCCAAACGAACTACCGCTTACTTCAAGATACTGAATACGAATACTAAAATTTAAGTGGCCATTCAGCCAAACACTCAAGAAACCCGTTGCTCGTTGGTGCACCAAAAGCAACACAACAACGGTCAGAGTGCTGTGCACCTTTCCTATTGCAGTCACAACTCTACTTGTATTTGATACAGGCCAATGCAATCGAATGAGAATGCCAAAGACAGAGAGGCAACATCGTACACGAGTACATTATAAAAGTAGAGTTTCAATCTATTAAACGAGCTTTCTTCTCACTCGAGCTGTTATAACTGAATATGTTAAGTGAAACAGAAGATCTCCGAGATCGCCTAATTTTCCTATTTTTCATTGATGATCCATCGACAATGTTGATTATTGCTTTAGTCACTTTTGATAGTGAGTGGTAGCAGTGCTTTCTGCATTTGTGACGCTGTATTCATTAACTTTTTTACATATACGAGTACAAAATTTATTTTCATTTGATAAGTATGTATGTATGTATGCCTATAGTATAACAAAGATTGTTTAGGTCATGTTACGATTATCGGCGAGATGGTGTTTCAAACTTAACTTTACCTTGAAAAAACTAGATCGGTATTAAAATCTAAAAGAGTTAAAATATAGTTAGATAAATTAGCTTTTCATGAGAGAAGATCTATGTGAGCAAAATGCTCAGAAATCCTTTTTACGTATTCACTGTGCAAGAAATTGAGTTAAGTAGAAGCTTTCGTTATATATTAGTATATAATATATATGTTATGTATATAATTGGCGTTGACGCCCTTTATTGGGTACTTGGCTGAGTTCCTCCACCTCTTTGTGGTGTGGGCCTTGATGCTGTTCCACAAATGGAGGGACCTACAGTTTCAAGCCGACTCCGAATGGAAAAAGATTTTCTATGAGGACCTTTTTTATGGCAGAAATACACTCGGAGGTTTACCACTGTCTGCCGGGAGGCGACCTTTTTAGAAAATACAATACCTTTTTTTGTTTTTCGTAATATACTTTAACATAAAATTAGCTATCCAATAAATAATTGTTGTCAATACTTTTATTACTAAGGTGCGAAGTTTTTAAGAAAATTTATTGAGAATGCGAAGAATATAACTATAAAATATATTAAATGAGCAGAAGTTTAAAACTTTTATGTATATTTCTTGAACTAGTATCAAAATATGCGGTAAATGTTTAACTTAAATTTTTTCTAATAATTTGAGAAAAAATAAAACGAAAAAGTTTATATGAACACAAGTTTCAAATATTCTTATTTATATGGAAATGATTTTACATTGGCCCTCTTTCAGGTACAAAGTATAATTTAACTAAAAGCTCAATAAATTAATTTCTTGATATTGATCTGGAGATATGCTTTATTGAGAAATTGTCGAAGGACCTTAAAACAGTTATACATAAATAATGGTCGCTTACATGCCTGATCAACAGATATTATGGGAAGTTAGATCGTTTGGAGAATACTTTTCCAATATTTCAATATTGTTTCGTTACTTAAATTTTAAAAAGAACGATTGGTGCATAAAATGCATATTTACATATGTATGTATATGTAAATACCATATATGCAAATTACTGTGTTAGCCACTAGATACCATTTTGAAGAATATTTGTTAATTCGTAAAGATATTTTATTAAGTTTGCTCACAAAATGTCCGAAAAACACTTGCATGGAAGTTAGCTATTACTATCAATAAAATAAATACTAATATTATTGTATTATTTTATAATACAGAGAAATAACCTCTGGTAGTAATGCCGGCTTAATTATATTTGGCTTGCTATTCAAATACTATAGCGGCCCTCTCCGTGATGAAGTTCAAAATATTTAGTTAAGACAATTCCGTCGGTTTGTTTAAACTGTTCACATCATTGGACTTTTGCCGTTTCTTGAAGTTAAAATAAAATTTCTGTTATGACATGGCAGCTATCCAAGCTTTGTTGCGGTGAACTGCTAAATATAATATATAAATAAAATAATAAATAAAATATATATACGCGGTAATGCGGCAAAGCTACCGCCTTAAATTGGAAAGCTGAATAAAATGCCAAGATACTTGAATGAAAAAAAGGATTTCCTATTCTTCTTACTACATCAAATAAAACTTATAAATCTGACTAGATGAGGAACAGACCCAACTGGTTTTCAATTTTTAAAAATTCATTGAAGTTTTAGCGTTTGATCTCCAAGTAGTCTCTCAATTTTATTGTTAGTAGTCTGAAATTTTATATACATACAAGTCGAACCACTTTTAAAAAAAGTCGACTGTTATACCTGCGTATTTGTGCCAAGGGTATAAAAATTTTGTTCAAAAGAGGGTTGAATGTTTTTTTTTTGTGTAAGTATTTTATTTGCAATCTATCTTAATATAATGATATTCAGCAAATTAGGTCTTATAATCTAATAGCAGCGGTAGTATTTGTTCTAATATTTGATCTTAAATGTATTAAATTTCAATTGTACTAATGAGTTGCTTATCTTCATATAGGAACTTATGCATTTTGTTTTTTATTTAGTGTTGAATAAATAATTTAATTCAGCAAAATTAGAGAAATGGCAAGTCTAAGATATGATTACGCTTCAGTCGTATTGTTTCATTACTTGAGTCTAATAAGCATATAGCATTCGTATTTACATGGTTCGACAGCCGTGCAAGATATCTGTTAGAAAAGTTTGGAATTTCACTCTTTACAAATGGGATATCTAAGTCCTTGTGTATTGCTTCATTTGTGACAAACCAAGGGGCGTTAACAAGTGCACGCAAAGTTTTTGATTGGTAGCGTTGCAGGATTTCTATATTCGATTTGCTAGTAGTTCCCCAAAGCTGTATACCGTAGGTCCATACAGGCTTTAAAATAGCTTTATATAGTCTTATTTTGTTTTCAAAACTAAGCTGAGATTTACGACCAAGCAGCCAGTGCATTCGCTTGGTTTTATTTTTAAGCTGCTCTTGTTTGGCCTTAATATGGGATTTCCAAGTAAGGCGTCGATCTAAATGCATTCCTAAATATGTCACCTTGGTATTCATTGGTATTACAGCATTATTTAAAAATATTCTAGGGCAGTTATCTTTTCTTAACGTAAAGGTGACATGGGTAGACTTGTCGGAGTTAACTTTGATCCTCCATTTATCAAGCCAAATTTCTAATATATTTCATTGGTTTTGCAGCAAAGAGGATGCTGTTGCAGGTGAATCGCTAGAAGCTATGAAGGCTGTATCGTCAGCGTAAGTAGCCACTTCCACTTCTTCTGTTATTGGCATGTCGGAAGTAAATATTGTGAATAGGACGGGGCCCAACACACTACCCTGGGGCACACCAGCGCTAATATTATATATTTCTGAAGACGCATCTCGGTGTCTAACATAAAAGTGCCTTTCACTCAGATAGGATTTAAGGATCAAATAGAAATGTGCTGGCAGGAGTTTTTTAATTTTGTATAGAAGTCCCACATGCCATACTCTGTCGAATGCCTGTTGAACATCTAAAAAAGCTGCAGAACAGTATTGCTTCCTTTCTAGTGCATCCCTAATTACATTTACAACCCTGTGGCATTGTTCTGGTGTGCCATGTCTTGCCCTGAACCCAAACTGATGTTCGGGAATGATGTTGTGGTCCCCAACTACTGGTAACATTCTCTTCAAAAATATTCGTTCGAATATTTTCGAGAACGTTACAAGCAAACTAATGGGGCGGTAAGACTTAAGAAAGTTTTCGGGTTTATTTGGTTTTGGCACCATAACAACAACAGCACATTTCCATTGTGTTGGGTAGTGATTTACATTGAGAATGGCATTGTAGATTATTGTAAGGAATTCAATAGCTTTCTCAGGTAGAGCTTTAACTACTTTACTATCAATGCAGTCATATCCAGGAGCCTTGCAGTTATTTAGTCTAAGTATTTCTTCAGATACTTCACTATTTGATATCCGGCTGATCGGAAAATCCATTTGACATGGGGATTCAAGGAAATTTGTGAACTCCGCATCGTCATTGGCGGCAATTGGAAGATTTGGCTGAAAAATTTGATAGAGATGTTTGGCAAAAGCCTCTGTTTTACTTTCATCGCTTCTGCACCATACCCCATTAGAATCCCTAATGCTGACATTACGCTTGATCGGCCGCTTTAAATATTTAGTAGCCCTCCAGATTTTGTGTTCATCGTTTTTTGTAGGCTCAAGTGTTTTGATGAAAGAATTAAACGATTGATTTCTGAGATCAGATAGTTTTGTTTTGAGTTCTTTCGTAGCTTTATTCAGTGCTCTTTTGACTGAATTGATTTGAATGTAACAGCAAAAAGCAATCGAGATAGATATAGACATACCTAAACCAATGGGCTCAGAATGAAAGAATATTAGATTTAGCTATGTTTGTTCGTCCATCCGTGTGCAAAAATCAATATTTCTTAAGAAGCAAGAAAACGTGATATCTTCGTTACAAATAAAGAAAATTACTCAAATTTGGTACTAATAATGAACCCAAGAAAATAAATGCAACGATGCAAGTAAACGTTTGAAAAAATGGGCGATGCCACGTTCACTGCCAGATATATGCAGCAGACCCAATGAAAATTTGACTTCTCTGGCCCGTAGCAGACATTTGACTGACGGAATATGACGAATACATAAATAAGGAGAGTTTCGTTAACGCCTCACAACAGCCTGTTTTATTCTTTTTTATATATATGTATAGTACTAATCCATGATTCCGGAAAAAATCCATGATTTAAAAAAGTAAAAGTATCATATGGGAGCTTTTCTTTTTATTATATTTTATATTTAGATCAGGATTCTTTAGATGGCGGATTTTGGGAAATATTACAATACATCTTAATTTTATTGATTGTTTAAGAAGTCCCTGACTTAACGACGCCAACAAAACTGCTGGTCTAAAAAAATTAAAAAACCGAGAAAATAGAAAGCAGACGTACGTACCTCGTCGATGTAATCATTATTGGTGTAATTTCGGTTATTAAGAAGTTTAAAGATATCGTCATACCGTTATTCGACACACATTCAAATGAAAGGAATGCGAAAGTGAGAGGCCGCCTTATCCCGCATATATGCACTTATATTATATATATAAGTGGCGCGTACACCCTTTTTGGGTGTTTGGCCGAGCTCCTCCTCGTATTTGTGGTGTGTGCCTTCATGTTGTTCCACAAATGGAAGGACCTACAGTTTCAAGCCGACTCCGAATGGCAGATATTTTTGTGAGGAGCTTTTTCATGGCAGAAATACACTCGGAGGTTTGCCATTGCCTGCCGAGAGGCGACCGCTATTAGAAAAATGTTTTTCTTAATTTTGGTGTTTTCACCGAGATTCGAACCGACGTTCTCTCTGTGAACACCGAATGGTAGTCGCGCACCAACCCATTCGGCTACGGCGGCCACATACTAATGATTTTTAATGTGATTTCAATCAGTACACTTGGCATTTGATTCCCGTCGTAACGAGAACCAGCTTTTATATTGTATGTGCGCATGAATGTGTGTACAATACGTATTCTGTGTTGTTTTTGTGTTTTGTTGCAAGCATAAAAGAGAATTTGTAGTTTCTAAATCCTGGATGCATTAGATACTCATCGACACCAATTACCCACACAAATAGCAAAATTGCAAATGAATATCAATGTTTATTACTATTAATTAGACATGAATTGTAGTTTTTGCATAAATTTAAATAGAGAAATGTTATTCAGTGACAATTAACAAGCAATTTAGCATTTACTGCTTCCGACATATTGGTACTCTCATTGGAACATAAGTAATTAATTTGCTTTGTCGTCGACCGACATTTTGCGGTAATTTATAATTTGTTAGTGTTGGCCCAATAGCTTTCACCATAATTGACAGCGACTTTAGTGATAATTACGATAATGCTTTGCGTGTCATTCATAAGTATATTACGTTCAGATGAAAACAAAAATGCACTCACCAAATATCTGTTGATGCTCCCACAAGCAATTGCACACAGTCTAAGCAGCCACGTGCCGCCGCGTAATGCAGAGCCAATGCGCCTCCATTAGGCCTTTCCATGGAAGAAATGCTTCCCGTGGAGTCATAGGAGTCTAATTGGTGCGAATGCATTTGGCTGCCGCCCTGAACTGATAAATTGACAGCGTTGCCTATGTTGCTGTCGTCAGTCTTGCCGAACACCGAGCCAATATCATGCCTGTAAGTATGAAACATTAATCTCACTAATCGCAGGGAAATAAAATAATTATCAGCTCTTTGTTATATTTTCTTTAAAATATTAAAATTCTTCCTTTCCAGAGCCCTATAAACAAAATCTATTGAGTGCCCCATATCCACTGGGCAACTGTTTCAGTAGCCTTCAGAGAGATGTCTGCAGTAGGGCAAGCAACACAACTTGTCAAAGTTAGACTTTTTTCACAGCTTAATTCAATTAGATATGTATGTATGAAATCCGACCTGCGCTTTCTGTTATTGTAGTGAAATGGATAGCAACGGAGTAGAAATGGTTAGCAACGGAAATGACATTGAAACCGGAATTATTTATGTTAAACTGAAAATACACTTGTTCTGCTAATTACCAAGTTCAGAACGTATACACGAAGCGCTCGTTTAAATGCTTTTTTCATATTTGTAATATTACATTTATAATGAGGAACAGACGGAATACTTCACTATGCCCTATTTGCGTCAAATTCTCGACTCTCCTTATTTGAATGTATAGGTATGGCCAGTTGGAATTTGATTTATTCATAATAATAAATTTTTCCTTAAAACTTTGGCGCTAAACCGCGTCTGCAAGTTCTAATATTATGTTACATTCTGAAGTCAATAAGCTACTTATTTCTACACAATGGATCGCAAGTCGCAATGTACCGAGTTGCTCAAGTTGACTTTTGTTATTGTAACATGTTGTTTGTGAAAATATTATTTACGCTGGCATAAAAAACATTTACGCATACTTGTTGTTTACAAGCAATGACGGTTTTTTCTTAGCAGAAGTACTAACGGCAGAGAGCTTTACATTAAAAGTTCATTAGACTTTCATAAACCACTCTTGAGTTTTAGCTGAGCAGAGTCTTTGCTGAGACAACAAAATATTTCTCCCACATTTGCATACAGCAATTTGTGGAAAGTATTTGATAAAAAAATACTATAGTCGCGCTAAAATATGTACGAAATATGATTTTTTTTGGCCTCATATTTTATTCAATAGAAATTATATATTTTTTTAATTTTCCTCATTGTCGCAAAGTTCATAATACAATAATTAAATAATGAATTTTAGTTTTTGAGGAGGACTACTTAAAGAATTCATGATTGATTCCAATGTTTTGCTTTGTATCGTATATTGACTGAGGAGCCAAACCATGTAAGAGTCCTAACATATCACTACTAGCATACAAGAAAAATATGCGTTTTTCCATCTTGAATAAAAGAGGTTTATCTTGCGGAATGATTAATAGCTGGGTTGGTGAATGACAGTTTCGAACAGTTTTGTACCAAATCCAATTTTACTAATTTTTATTTTTGTGAATAATTAATATACTCATTTGTAAATTAGTTATAATTTTTATATAACAATAACTATAACAAGACACAAATAATACTGGCCATTTGATGACTTACATTTTCAGATATGAATTTACAGTTTGCCAAGACGTCTTTTTAAAATATTTTTTTAAGTTTAAATTATTTTTACTACTAATTACTTTTTCAATTTTTATATTACAATAACATCGAACTTTGGCTTTAACCAAATCTTTGTTTTTATGAAAGGAGAAACTCAATTCCACAAGAAATACTTTTAATTCAATTAATTAGAAAGCTTAATATTTACAATATAAAAATGCTGATAAATTTTCAAGTGGTGATTCACACAGAATCCAACTAGCACTTCCGCATCATTTTGTTGGAATTTTCCCAGAGTCTATACGCGCATGCTCAATATTGTTTGTGTAATACTCGCAAATATTAATTTTTCCAAATTATTGCTCGCCTATGTGCAACCAGTAATTAATCTTTTACCCTATACTATAAAATAAAATTGTATACCTACTCACTAAAAATGTCAATTAAATTACAAAAAACAATTTTTGGACTAATACAACACAGCGGCCGTCAAGAATGATAGGATATACGATTGTGGCCATCAGAGAAGTGTGACGTCACACTGGTGCATTTGCGCGACCGGATGCAAAAAGAAAAAAACATAGATAAACAAAACGCAAATAAATTGCGTCCGTGTGAAGTCGCACACAGAAGGATTCTGCCAAATTCACTGAGAGCGAAATAGCGGGAAAGTTGGGCGCGTCCTTGGTATTCTGTAAATTTGTTAACAAACCCAAGTTACTTGGTGTTACGTTTGATAGTTTTCTATCCTTCTCGGCGCATACAACCGTAATTGCCACTTAAGTCCAAAAGCAATATCATAGGAATCACTCCTGCAGTCCTTTGCTCGAGACTGAGCTTCCTCATGGGACATCTCTTCGACGTATCTGACGAGATCCAGAGAAGTGTGACGTCACACTGGTGCATTTGCGCGACCGGATGCAAAAAGAAAAAAACATAGATAAACAAAACGCAAATAAATTGCGTCCGTGTGAAGTCGCACACAGAAGGATTCTGCCAAATTCACTGAGAGCGAAATAGCGGGAAAGTTGGGCGCGTCCTTGGTATTCTGTAAATTTGTTAACAAACCCAAGTTACTTGGTGTTACGTTTGATAGTTTTCTATCCTTCTCGGCGCATACAACCGTAATTGCCACTTAAGTCCAAAAGCAATATCATAGGAATCACTCCTGCAGTCCTTTGCTCGAGACTGAGCTTCCTCATGGGACATCTCTTCGACGTATCTGACGAGATCCAGGACTAAACATAATACCCACTATACCTAACGATTTATAGGCAGGCTATACAGGGTGCGCCATCTTTTATATCGGTATGAAAACATTGAATAACTTTAAAAGAAAACAACTGATTTGTATACGTGAGGTATTTTTATTTGGTTTGGTTATTTACAATTTATTTAAACTATTTTTTGAATACAATATCAATCAAGTGGCCACCTTTATTAGCAATCACAAACTGCGATCTTTTTTCTGCGTTTGTCATCACCTTGCCAATAGTCTGCGGCTTGTTGTCGTAAACCTTACTTTTCAGATAACCCCACAAAAAGATGCCCGGGGGGCCAGTCGATGTCGCCTCTTTTTGACACTAGACGTCCTGGGAATTTTCGTTGCAGAAATTCAATTGCTGCATTAGCAGTGTGGCATGGCGCACCGTCTTGTTGAAACCAGTAACCGTCTAAACCTTTCTGACGCATTTGTGGGCAGACATAATGAGCCAACATCCATCGATATCGGTTCCCATCGACCGTTTCGTGCCGGCCAAACAGTTACTTTCCGGTCATGCAATGGCGTTTCATGAATCTCGTGTGGATTCTCAGTTCCTCAAATGCGACAATTTTGTTTATTCACGTTGCCAGAGAGGTTAAAACGTGCCCCGATATTTTTTGCGATATGCGTGTTGAGTTAGAACAATAGACCGACTAGTTTCAATGTATAGCGTCATTATTTCAGCACGTTGTTTCGGTGTAAAGCGATCCATGGTTCAAATTGTACTGAATTGACGTATCGAAAACATTATTATTTTGAAGTCGATCGGTTGGTAAATGAAAAAGTTATTCAGCGTTTACATACCGGCTTAAAAGCTGGCGCACCCTGTATACGTCATTCGTCAAGATTCTCTTACCTCATTTTTAAACTCGGACCCCCCAAAACCCATCGTGAGACCTACGTTGCCCTTGCCCAATTGCGTTATACCACTATACCAGATTAAACTCCTACCTATCTAGAATCGATCCCGACTTACTCAACCTGTTCCACACAGAAACCACCTATTCACATATCCCCTTAAACGCTCTACCTTAACACCTTTCACCCTTTGCACCCCGTTGTAACAGCATGTTTTATATTCCCTCGACCCCTCGACTATATGCTTACAAGTCTTGGCCTTCGCTTTCAGCAACTGTTACATTTAGTTCCAGGTTCAATGCTCACTGTAGACATAAAGAAAAAGTATTTTTTACGAGCGGTTACCCGAGCGGATAATGGCAAGCCTTCGAGTACATATCTGAGATGAAAAAACGTATTTGCTGTTCGGAGGCGGAATAAAATAGTGACTTCCTCCAACATTGCGATGCATATCATACCGTAAATTGTATGATAATCCGTCAATACGCCTAACACGTATTTCTTGCATCTTAATGATGAATTGATTTATGTTGAATCCACAGGAATTCAATTAAATGTGATGTATGCAAAGGCACTTGGTTTGTTGTTATATTATTTACTATACTCTACAAAAAATAATTCATCCCTTTGGAATAATTCATCCCCTTGGAATGTTGAATCCACAGGAATTCAATTAAATGTGATGTATGCAAAGGCACTTGGTTTGTTGTTATATTATTTACTATACTCTACAAAAAATAATTCATCCCTTTGGAATACCGCGAAACGAAATACAAGTACATTTCAGTTTTTCTTCTACTGTACCGCCATATATTAGTTTGCCTTGGAAATTTATTAATATTATATTTTCGATTTTATCGAGGCTGGAGTCGGCGAAGTGCTTATTTGCAGATATTGCTTCCAACAATATTCGTATAAGCTCTGAATGTTCAAAATCATTGGAATTTACGGTATATTTAATTCTATTATTTGAATACATAACAGCGCCATTATCGTGTGGTTGGGCATTAACTATGCGACGTATGGTATCAACATAAGACGAAACAAAAGAAAAGTAAAAGTGCTCTTCTACAAATGGATTGAGCTCGAGGGTAACATATATGTACACAAAAATGTGTAGGTTAACAGTAAATGACAAAAATTTACCATTCAATAAAGCAAAACATACAATTTCTCAAACATCCAGTCCCATTGAAAACATCAAAGATGGTAATGTTGTGGTATAGAGACTTGCCCTTTGTTAACTTGCATTTTCGTATAAATAAATATGTGTACGTTAATTTATGTATGCGAATTGTATATACATAAATATATAGCATGTGTCATATAATACAAATAATCTCAACCAAAGCATACCAACAAGATACCAGCAGTAGAGTAAAACAAAAAAACAGAACATGTAATACTATAAAAAAAGTCGAATCAGCTGCTCGACTGCTTCTATGATAAGCCTTCATCACAGCTAAACGAAAGTACAACAATAATGTTTAGGAAAGGTTTGATAGTTCACGAGTATAATTCTATTTTTAACTACTTTTTTGCGATTTACAAAGACTTTAGCAATATTTATTGCGAGATAGTGACATGAAAATGTCATTGCAGTCGTGTCAGAATTATTTATGTGTTTATGATATTTATCTAGTGTTCTTCATTGAAACTCCGTTCTTTTTTAAATATGCAGTAAGTGCATACATCATTTTAGAATGTTACTATTCAAAAGTCAAATTGCAGATATTTAATTTCAGTACAATATTTGCGACCCTTTTTACTTGCAGGTTTTTATTTGTAATTTAGAAGAGTTGTTAATAGTGATCAGAAAGAAGCTTTGTGCAAAGAGTTACGAATGAACAATACTGAATGATTGAACCGACTCTACATGACTATACGATAAAATATACTGTAGATGGCTGCCTGTTCCATGTTTGTTAGACATCCAAAGAAGTAAGAGTTTAGACAGCGAAGAGCGAGGCAGTGGCAAAAGAAAAGTAGTAGAGTCCCTGTCTAGATTGATGAGAGACCTAGTTCTGCGTTCAATTGTTATAGGTGCCATCTATCTAGTTATCTCATAAATAGGTTCCGTGGTCCATCTACTGTTGGTTTGTCCGATGTGGACCGACCTAATCAGAGCTTAGTTGAGGACGCCCTGTTCCATGTTTGTTAGACATCCAAAGAAGTAAGAGTTTAGACAGCGAAGAGCGAGGCAGTGGCAAAGGAAAAGTAGTAGAGTCCCTGTCTAGATTGATGAGAGACCTAGTTCTGCGTTCAATTGTTATAGGTGCCATCTATCTAGTTATCTCATAAATAGGTTCCGTGGTCCATCTACTGTTGGTTTGTCCGATGTGGACCGACCTAATCAGAGCTTAGTTGAGGACGCCCACATATTGGGCGGAATTGACTTATATAAGATCAGTTGACCTCTTAGTCAGCTCAATTGCGATACAATTCCCAGGAATGCCTGTATACAGGAACCCAGACAACGTTCATGGTGCACCGCATAACCAGCTTATTATGTTATCTAGTTTATAGATGTAAGCTAAATGTATTCCATTGGCTATAAGTTAACTTTATTTAAGTCAAATACACCTATTATTAAAATATGTCTGTTTAATATATCCTCTTATTTCCATAATTTTTCAAAAATATTCACTCTTTGTTAAATCATTTTCTTTCTTCTTTTTTACAACAATTAAATGCTAGCTGTGCAACTCGATATTCAGAAAACTATTTGCACCCAAATACTTCAATATTGAGTCACAAGTAAAACATACAAAAGAAAGCTTAAAATCGTATACAAAATTAAATTTATTCACTCAAAAAATACGTCTAAGAATTTAAGATGTTATTTTTAAAATAATTATATAAAAAACTAAAAATATGGATGCTTTTTTACTGCAGCTTAATTACTCACTTAGCGTATTTTTTTTAACTAAAATACGTATATATGTCTGATCGTTAACATAATTTTTTTTAATATCCCAAACTCAGCGCTCCAGAAGGCTCATATTTTGCATAAGTATTCTTTCTTACTTAATTGCATGAATCTCAAATTGGACTAATACACGATTTATAGAAATATCTCGACTGTAGTCCCATCTAGTGGGTCAAAACAAGCATTGAAACAAAAATTCACAAACATTTCATTCATTGATTTAAATTTTTTTAATATTTGCCACGTAATCACAACATCTTTCACCATTTCTTATTGGCGCCAGAGAGAAATGACACAAAATGACGGATGATTTCACAAATATTGCATAATGGAAGCCAAGCAAGAGGAATGCATATGATGAACTGCTGCAACAACAACAATAATGCGTACGGGTAGGTGATAAAACAAGCATTCGACATCAGCGCCATCTAATGGCTGGATAAGAAAGCTAATATATGACCTCTACCTGTTAGTGAAAGTTATGTAAAAATCGACTCAGCCACTTCGCAGATTAGCCCAGACAAACAGACAGCATTTGAAAAGGCCTGTTTAGGCTTTGGTTAAAAGATTTGCAAATCGATAACGAAAATGTAGATAAGTTGCATATTCCATATTTTTAGTTTTCATTATATTTTCAAAAACCGGCACCGATACTCTAGTGCTTCCTAAAAAATTCTCCACATTGTATAAGTATAATACACAGATATTTCAACAATTAGCACTTAGATATTTAATCTTATTTTGTGACATAATTTTGAAATCCGCCACAGAGATTTTACGTTTCATTGTAAATTTCACATTGAAAACAGATTTGTGCTTTTAGAGGTAAATTTGCTTAGGCGTTCACGACAGTTTGCAATTATGTATATGCACCAGCCCACATGTATGTATGTATATACGCATGTATGTATTTGTAGCGATGAACTCCACGTTTGTTGTGTTGCAAGTTGACTTGTATTTGGTGCATCAGTCTTTGAAGGCACTTTTATGACGTTGGTACATAATTTCACTTTTACTTTGATTTGTTGTAAAAGCTGTTGGAATCTTTCAAGTTTTCTTTCTTGGTATCAACTTTGTACATATTTATGGAGTATGTATGCAGGGGCATTCGTACTTACATATGTATGTACCTATCGTCATCTACATGCGCATGTGTGGATGCATAACAAAACGGAATCTATTCTTTCGCAAAACTCATATTGAATTTGATGGTATGTAGAATTAGTACTTAAACATTGATTTAGCACTTACAAGTAAAACTTTTAAATAATAACTACGATTGAAACATTAAGTTATGGTAATAACTTACATACATATGCACATAAACAAAAATTAACTGTATGTAGATGTTACATATACAGTAGGTGTCAAACGGTTTTTATGTTGAGCACTTCACAATATGTCTTACGAAATGGTTCATAATAATTAAAAATCAAAACTCAAACCCGTTTCAAAAGAAGAATAAGCTCCGCTTGCAACAAGCTGAGTGCTGAATTTCGTGTTAAATGTTCTATCAATGAACTTTAAAAAACATGCGTTGGTAAATTCCTCGTTTGAATTTCGCTATATTTTGACTGAATCTTGCACATCGCAACTCATTGAAATTTGATTATGACTTTCACAAAGAAACAGGTGGCGTGTGCACCTTTCAATAGTCGACTGGCGATTGAGTGAGGAGCTTTGTACCTCAGTTATTGTAAAGAAAGAGACATGAACGGTGGCTACCGATTACTGAAACTGATGTGGCAGTGGAAGACGGCAGGCAAAGATGAGCTGCCACACTAACCGAAGATTTCATGTGTTTTGGTTTTCATAGACTCTCATGTTTGTATGAAAGTATGTATATGTGCACAAGTGCATGCATAAGCTTATACATGTGCATGTAGGAATGTTCAGCATATAGAAAATTTTGGTTGACGCTCTACAGAGTTGCGTTTTTTTAATTCTCATTATGAGAGATTTGTTTAAACAAAAATATTAACGCAACTTCCAGGTGTGTCGCTGATTATTACCCCTTCCAATAATGAAATACTCTTACATTATTAATCTATATTATTTATTGTGTATGTAGCTATAAGATATTAAAATAGCCACTAAAAACCTACTAAGTTTTATAACAAACTTTATCTGTTTAAATTTTATTTCATTCATTCAATTTAATACTGTTTCGAGCAAATTTGCTCTTAAGTAACTTTCTATAGCGCGTAAACAGGTGGGCGCTAAGACTTAAAATAGAATAAATATGAGTCCGAGGTGAAAAAATGTAATTAAAAAAATTCAAAACACATAATTAATTTGTGGCCCAATATACATATGTATTATATATAATTTATACATGTATATGTATTTGAAAAAACAAGCAACACAGCCTCTGAATTTGCATGGTTATCATTAGCCAACTGATGAACTTCAGTAGCATTATGAAAATTAAAAATAACTACATTTATTGGGTGGTGGTATAAGATTTTTGGACCTATTTCTTTTGGTCTCAAAAGACGTATTTATTAGGTTGAAGTATAAATGCTTAACTTAATTTTCGTTACATTGGCCACTTTAGTTTTTGGTTCTCCATAACGCATTTCTTCTTTTCCTTATGATTAGATCGGTAATTGTTTCCTCTGTTATCGCCTATACTAAAATGGACCATTCTTATGCAATTACTAAAAACCTGTAAATATTATAACAAACTGTGACTATATATTTTAAAAATTAAGGAATTAAGTCTTGCCATATACAATAAAACAGAAAAATTTTTTTGATTATCATCACATTTCTGTTTACGTATTTAATTCCTGAAATCGCGCAAAGTGGGCTATTTTTCAGAACTTAGAATTTAGATTTAAATTTTACCAAAATTATAAAATTGAATTACTGCGCTTTGTATGGGACTTTTAAGCAGAATGCCTTGGTAGCTAGCGCCCCTATTTAGTATAAAATTTTAATTTTGTAGTTAATTTTGTAACTTATTTAAAAAAAAAAACAAAATTATACACATATTTATTATTAAAATAAATGTCTACGCATAGCACTTTGAAATACTTATATGTATGTACATATATATTCATACATGGATGTAAATATGTGCTTGCACAACACGAGCAAAAGTGCATATAACAATTAAAATTTGTTGAAGCTACCATAACCGACTATATTTGCACTTTAATCGAAGAAATTGTGAAAACAGAGAGGAAAAGTTTGTTTTGGTCATGACTTCTCGTGCATCGACTTTTATTCGTTCTCTCTTTTTTTATTCGTTATTGATTGTAAATGTCATTACAGATACATACATACATAAAAGTAAGTTCAGCACATACACAGTTCAGCATTAACATTTAGCATCGCAGAATAAGTAAAAACTAATTAATTCCTGTAACCACTAAAGAATAACTAAACGAGTTGAAAATTCACTTACTAATGAATAGGTGGACATGCTTTATTTATTGAAAGGACTAAATACAAAAGAAATTAATTAGTACCACTAAACCAATTTAAATTAATAAAACTCATAAGATTAACCACGGATAAATGGGGGAACCTAAAAAAGTTGGGGTAGACAATATCATAACTACTACTGGTACTGGTTTTACAAAGTTCAGGTTTTCAATTACAGTGGCAATTGAAGTGAACATAATGTGTAAATTGATCAAAATTGAAAGAATATTGCACGATGCCAAATTACGGTCAAGTTAACCGCATGAAATTCATCGGGTTGGTAATAAACCTGCTATATCCACAGGCATTGGAAAAAATGCAAGATGACCTAGTTTTAGCCCCGCGAGAACAGAACAACTGCAAAACAACAAACAGCAACTGCGAAAGGGACTGGAAGTAATGCCAAGTCTCGAGGGTCTATGGGTGCCTAATGGATAATGCCCGAAAGAACTCCCATACTATTCAAAAGCAGTGACTTTGTTAGCCTTAAAACTTCTCCGAGCACTTCCGATCTAAGTGTTGCCAGAAGGATCCGACTGCACACCGCCCACCCTTCCCTTGAAAGGATGTAAATGGAGAAGGCCCCTCTTGGACTCAGCGAGGGTGTGCATTGATCAGTTATCATGGAGATGAACTCACTCTGGAGAATCCTGCAGTGCCCGAAATCTGATTAGTCTGATTTCGCCGAACAAAGTGCAATTTTGCCTGCGATATCCACTGGTATCACATTTAGCTTTACGCTGTATGGTATTATAGAGCCAATAACTTGCCCTAGGCAAGAGCTCCACCTTTCGCCAATGGCGCCCTTCCAATAATTAAAATAAAAATAATAGTAATAACAATAATAAAATCTTAAATCTTAATAGCTTTTTCAATTTTTTTTAGATATTTTTGTCGCTTTATAATATTGTTTGAATATTTTATTCGAGAAATTGTTTGAATATTTTATTCCAAAGTTTCTCTTCTCCCGCTTTCTCACATAGAGCGCAACACTTATAATATTACGCAAACAAACACATTTTTATTCAAGTGAACAGAAAACTAAAAGTAAAAGAGTCAACACTGAGCGCATAAAAGGAGCACGAATTCCGAATGAACCAAAAATCTCTTGGAAGGTAATACCGGGGAATAATCGTATGGTGAATCTGGTATAATGTAAGTTTTAAACCTGTTGCACAAGTTGTAGATCTAGTAAAAAATGTTATGAGAACCATTTTTTATATAGCAAAAACCCAGTTCTTGGGTAGATTAATAACCTGCTCTTCCTATATAAGATAATCAGATTACATCAACCTCCGTATCTTCTTCGAAAACTATTTTTTATGCAATCATCTCGCACCCATAACATTCTTGCTTCTAAATATAAAAGTTTAACGACCTCTAGATTGTTCTTTGTCAGTGCTGCCAGAACATGGAATTAGTTACCGAGCGCAGTAACAAATATTTTTTCCATTTCTTTCTTCTATTTTCCAATGCTGTTTTTCGTTTAGATATTCTCCACCTTTAATTTTCTTTACATTACGTTTTTGGTTTTCATAGTTTGCAATTAAGTTAAGTTTCAAAAGGTTGTATCATATTTCAATTTGTCAATGAGAAGACTTCATGTCTTAATGTATCGATGAAGTAAATACAAATACAATAAAGAAATTAAAATAAAAATATGAACTCGCTAATTTTTATTCGATGAAAGCAGCAGTTAAAAGCATTTGCGATTTTCCGAT
Organism: Anastrepha ludens; assembly: GCF_028408465.1. Lineage (NCBI taxonomy): Eukaryota > Metazoa > Arthropoda > Insecta > Diptera > Tephritidae > Anastrepha > Anastrepha ludens. The sequence goes on along the minus strand of NC_071499.1, from coordinate 623,329 downwards.
ATTTTTTACTTCTTTTCACTTTTACACATTTTTACGATGTTATTCGATATTTCATATCTTTTCAAAGCGATATTTTGAAAATAAATAGAGTGTCGAATCAAGAATGATTGAAATTTGCAAAGTTGTATAAGACCTTAATAAAAGTGTGCAGTTTTGGCCTCACAATGTTATCATTTACCTTTTTGACTGTTTTAAACGTTTTCTGCTGTTGCTGTTTGAACCCAAAATACACTCCGAGTTAGAGTCAGAACATGCATTACTACTGTATCCGCAACAATTTGTATAACTAAACGAAGAAGTACAAAGAGTGCAGAATGAATCGAGCTGTGTCCCGTCGTCACTGGTACTTCCTTCCACTGCTGCTTGGCATATACAATTTCGACTACAGTGAAAACTTTTTCTTGGCAACGAATCATCTCCAGATGATAAATTCCTTTCATCGTTTCTTAAACTGCTTTCCAGACTAGTTCTACTAGAGGGACACGATGTGTAGCGGCACGATGCAAAATTACGCATATTAAATCTTCTTGCCATTGAAAGATTTTCGTTAAAATGGATTATGGGTCCCGAAATAATATCAGAGTTGCTAGAATCAAGCTCAGTACTAAGCCCTCGGATGGTTTTGAAATTATAATGGCGTTTTGAGAAGTTCCTATCAGTGCACTGCGTAAATTGCTCCCCCACTGAAATTCCTCTCGTTCGCAAGAGATCCATTAAGCATTCCTTTAGATCGCGCATAACACAAATTCAGATCCGAAAATAGTTTCACCTATAATAAGGAAACTAAAATAATTATGTTATACAAAATGATTAGACATTTTTCTTAGTATCATATTTATGTAAATTAATGAGGGGTCCTCTTTTACAAACCAGCCAAATTTAGATTTAGACTAATTATTAGTTTTCCCATCGAAATAATAATTTCCCTTTTATTGGATGAAACGCTACTAATGCAAACAAATTTTGTTTGATTCTAAATAAATTAATATTAATATTAATATTTTCTATTATTTATTAAGAATACATTTCTCATTAAAAATTAGACTAAGAATACGACGGTTGTACAGGGGCTTAGTACAATTCGTTCGTTAGCTCGATTTGAACATTTATTTTGTTTATAGCAATTTTTTTTGAACTCACTCTTTTGACTTTAAAATGAAAAAGGTGTCTAGCTCTAATAGAACCGGAGGTTTAAATCAAATCTATGTTGGCCGGAAAGATGTTCGGTTTGTAAAAGATTGTTCCATACATAAAGATTGTTATAAACAATAGATATAAACTATTACGAAAGTATACACGTAATATCCATGTGCTCGCCTCAAAGGAGAGTGGTTTTCGGTGCATTTACTCAGAATCTAGAAGATAGTTTATTAAAACATAAAGATTCACTGCTTATCTTTCAAACATTTTTTTCCGATAACACCTCAAGACTAGACGAATAATATCGTGCTATATGTATATATATCATGCTAAATGTAAAGATTTTAACGGAGAATCTACTTTGTCAACCGTACTAATTTGGATTAAGCAGGCAATTGAGTATTAAAGTATTCCCTCAACGAAGAAAAATCGTACCTTAACTTTCTCATCACGCTCTCATCATCTGATGCGACGGGGCTTAGAATGCGTGTTGATGGCGGCGAATATCGATGTTTATGGAACGATGTGCGCAAACATGATATATTGCTAAGAATTAAAATTCAGTGGCTATGACGGCTTCGAAATATTCGGTACGATGCTTGAGGGTGGCAACGAAAGTAGAGGGCTTCACTACATTGGAAGCACCAAGGGGAGAGGAACTTGCTGAGATTGGCCAAGATCGCTTAGGCGGTTACTGCACCAGTAAAGAAGAAAAATTAAAAATAAATGCGTAGTTTTCATTGGGATATCTTAGATTTTGAGGAAGTTCAGACGGAATTAAACCTTTGTCAATTTGCACTATGAAGTCCGAGAAAAGGGCAAAAATTATTTTCAAAACCATTGAACTGTGACGAAAACAGACATTGCCGAATACATATACATTTTTTACTATCCTTATAACTAAAATTATTACTTAGTTAAAGTAGATCATACCACCTACTACCATAGAGAGAATCGAATTTTTTAGCAACCACTCTTCTTAGAACAAAATTAAATCGTTGGCAAAAATAATTGTTTTTTTACGGCAAACATGACACAAAAACAAATGGATTTAATTGAATATTTAAGAAGTCCAATACCATAAGAGCGGTTGACTGGGACAGCACAGCTTTACTCGTATCTTTAGGCTCCCACGCTAGAAAGAATTTTAGAAAAAGTTGCTGAAAAGAAGCGACGAATCGAAATCAAATTATAGTTTTTTATTTGCAGGTTTCAGTAAATAAATGTTTTTCTTGTCTAGTTTTACAAGGTTCTGTCCTTGGCCCACTTTGGTTTAGTATATATATGATTATGCTGATGATATTCAATTGTATGTGCCGAGTAGAATTGGTCTTGTTGGGATTTTTGTTTTGAAATTATTTTCATTAAACGCAATTTCACAATGGGCGCTCCATAATTGTCTTAGCCTGAATGCGTCCAAGTCACATGTATTGTCCACAAGTAACGGCTTAGCACAAGTAGAAGATATTCCAAAATTATTTGTTGGTAATGGCGTCCTGATGTTTCATGACAAGATACAAAATGTAGGCTTTGCTGTTAATTCTGTGTTGAGCTGTTCTGACCCTGTGCATAAAGTTGCAAGTTACGTGTATACTGTTTACGTTTAAGAATTTCACTGCACCACACATCGCATACTCTGAGCTTGTATATAGCAAGCTTGACTCTATTTCATCTCACACCATTGATGTTGCTTTTAATAATGTTACGCGTGACGACGATGTGACTGAATTTCTTTGCGGAAATATAAAATTATAGAAATTGTAATACTATATTTATTGAATTTTAAACTCCCAAATAACTTTACAATAAATTATGATTGATGAGATCTAATTGATATGAAGCTCTGATTGCCCTCAAATACTCTTAATTGTCCTCATCAAGGCTATCCTTCATTAATGCTGCGAGGCTCTGGAATCCCATTTCAGAATCAATTAAGACTCCTATGAATACGAGTAATTACAAAATAGTTCGCAATTATTTCAATTCTGTAAATTGAATGTGATTGCGATCTAAATGTCTTTTTTTATCAATCTAGGAGGCTTACTCCTCTGAACATTTGTCTTCAAGTCCTTAATGTAATTATAAGAAGCTGTAATTAGACTTACTACCTTTACATATCTCACTGTTAGTGTTTAGTTTACATTCTATTGTGTTAGAATTAAATTAAAAAAATTTTTGAAACTTCAATTCTGTAGATGTATGAAAGGCTTAAAACCTTACATATACATACACCCATATATCCTAGAAATCCTGGTTGCACGGCTATGTATACCTAGGATGAAAAGATGTTAAAGGTGAGCCCTTTAACAGGCTGTTGATGGGCTGACGTCACTTGAGGTGTGTTTATGAAAAAACGAAGAATGGGTTAGTAACATCCGAAAAAAATTAACATAATGCCACTTCGTTGCCATCTGATATGGTCATTAGAAATGTATATGAGCTTAAAAAGTTGTACCTATGGTGCATAAAAAATCCATTACCTCTTAATTTAAGAAATATCATCAAACAACTTTTTCTAAACTTCATAATCAAATCCGTATCTCACATCGTATTTCGTCTATATATTTAGATGTGGTAAATGAGATTAAAGACCTGCGGCATGTCTTGAATAAAAATTTAGTTTTGCCACGCTAAATAATTATGCTACTTCTAAGTCTTTTGCAATGTTTGTTTTTGTACGACGCAATAATCCCTTTCTCAGATCTATGTACTCTAAGGTTATTGTAATCGACTTGCAATACATAGGCCATAAAGTTTGCGTGCACCTAACAAATATTTTTAAATTTATTAAAAGCACAATATAGGTAAATGTATAGTTGAAAACATATTTTATTTATTTATTCTTTCAATACATGCTTAAGTCACAAAACCAAAGAAAATAACAAGACTCCTTCCTTTATCGTTTACATAACGGTAAGTATTGCAGCAACAAGTAAATATAGCAACCGCATTAAATTTGCTAATAGTTAAATAAAGAAACAAGTAATTTTTTCAGACGAAAGCAATTTTTTTATTTTTGGGATAAGAGGTCGTCAAATAAAGCACTGCCGTTCCCACGAGTCGGTTCTACGTAAACGGAACGACCCAAGGACTGTCACTTCAGCAGCATTCCTCGTATATGCATGGGAAATGTTTATGCTACAACAAGAAAAAAATCTTATTGGTAAAGTTTGTTTGTTTGTTAACAGTAATAGTAATAGGAGGCCCGCCAGTGTCGGGCATGCCAGTGTGGCAATTGCGATTGTGTGCGCTGAGAAGGAGAGCAAGCTGTTAAAGGTTACACCCAAAATCTTGGGGTTGTTTACCGTCGGAATTGGTGTGTCGTCGACTTTTACCTTAAGGGAAAGTTTGACCTCCTTTGTCCAGGTGGTAAAGAGGGTCGCCGTGGATTTAGTGGGGGAAAGTTGGAGATTGGCAAAGTCAAACACGACGGTATTGGCGTTATAGTGTGGGTCAGATAGAATTTATTGAATCGACAATGGATAAATGCGGGTATCTGAACAATTTAAAACAGAATTTGCCGAAAATCAGAAACGATTTGCTTCCATTAAGATAACGACCCAGAACACACATCCGAGATCGTTAAGGTTTGGCTCTGCTACAATTTTCAAAAACAGATCAAAACACCCCCCTAGTCACTGAATCTCCATCCTATTGAACAACTGTGGGATCTATTAAAAACAATAATTCCACAGCATGCAAGAACATGTAAGGGGGCTTTGCGAAGTGCGGGCAGAATGGGCGAAGATTACAACTGAGGATACAGAGAGGTTAGTAAACTCAATGCCAAATAGATTGAATTAAGTCCTAAATCATCGGGGATATCCAACAAAATATTAATTTGCTTTTTTGTACAATATATTATTTATAAAGCTTTTCCATGATTCAAAACTGTGTATGGGTCATGTGTATGTCCGTTCGATATTGGAGCATACTGTTTTTCATTTCCGTTGTCTCTCTAGAAGTCCCTCAGAACCTTTGCCTGTCTATAATTCTCGGTGCCAACCGATTAATTAATAGCACTGCATCTATATTCTATAATTTTATTTGGCAGTTCCTTTTTTTACTTGATATGGTCTCCGGCTCAGCTGATTGTCTCTCTTTATTGGATACAATTAATTATAATGTGCCTCGTAGCTGCTTGCAGCATTTTGATCTTTTTCACGTTGCCACTAGCAAGACTGTACATGGCTTTAAATCCTCGACTGATATAGTTTTTGAGTCGAACAAGCTCTTCGTTTCATTAGGCCTTGCCCCCGTGGTTACTAAATTTTAGGTTTTAATTTTAAATCTCAATTAAAATCATTGTTATGTAATAATCTTGATATTTAACTTCTTTTTTATTTTTTTCGCTTAAATATAAGAAGTCTTAGTCTCAGCGATTTAATTAAAGGGACGCAATTTATATTTCATACATTTTACATTATATGTTTTAACAAAATGTCTTGTTGAAAATTTTAAGAATACAACAATGGAATTCGTTTTCAAGTTAAGTAGTAGTATAAACACTTTGACGACGGCGGACCACAGACAGCATTTGTCAAATATTAAAATACACACGTTCTTATGAACGCAATCATTTTAAAGCCAGCACGACTAGAGGCTGCAAACTGCAAATTGTCGTTGTCGCACAATTAAACCTTTTTCTAATTTTGCTGGCGACAACTCGCAAACGAAGTACTGCCAGTGAAGTAGGAAATGCTAGCCACGCAAGATTATGAAAAACGTAAAACCTTTAAATCAGCTGAATTGCTTGTCGCTACGCTTTCAAAATATTTATATATGAAGTTGGCTATACGTCGTTAAGGACCATAGTCATTGCGTTTACATTAATACGGCAACTCAAAGCGTTACTGAATGAGCAATTAGAGCCTTCGTACACGGGTCGTAGCGTCATCGTCAAGTCTGAAACTGACAATCATCCTCTTGCAACTTCGTTGTGCCAATGAATAATCTGCTGTTTGAGATATTTCTAATTTACGGATGTACTCAGTGCCTCCTTTTTCTTTAATTTATCCTCCGATGGGGAATATAAATAAGATCCATTTCATGGCTCGATATATTGACAACTCGCACTTTGACGACAGCAAGCTACATTATGTGCATGCAAGCATTATTTTTTATGTAGTGACGATGACGATATGACAGTCAGTTCTACGTTACCGAAACGACCCGGCTTTATATCCGGCCAAGGACTGTCACTCCAGCAGCTACAACAACAACAACAATGATACGACTCGTGTGCAAAGGCTCTTAGGGACACAAAATAACATTTTTACGGAATTGTATTTTGTTAATAATTTTTGACCGACTTAAAAGAATTAATTGTGTTGGCCAGACCACTAAACAGATAAATTATCCTTTATGCGAAATCACTTATTTGCTATTTAATCTAATAAATGTAATAAAAATTACACTTCATCGATTTCGGAATCAAATTCCGATCCGGAACTATCATTATTTAGCTTTAGCTGTTCAATCTTTTGTAGCAGATCTTCTCGAGTGTGGGGCAAATGTTTTTGGCTTACTAACTCCTTCTTCTGTCCATCACCGTCGTCGAATTTCTCATCGCGCGAACTCTGCTCTAAAGCTTCTTGTCTTTTGCCTTTATTCATATAACGAAGAAAAGCTCTACGTTTACGTTCAGGCAACGATTTTATAAGCCGATCCATTTCAACCTGTAGCTTACTCTGCTCTTCTATTGTAGGCTGTGGTGGTTCAATTTCAATCTGCTCCGCATTTTTGAGACACTTGGCACATACACGTGCTTCCAGGGCGCATTGACGACAGAGCACATGGTATGCTTTTGTTATATTCCTCTGTTGACAACGAGTGCAGCTTTTTGGTTGAGTCAGTGGCTTATATTTTTTATACTTAATTTTCCATTCTATGACATCCTTGCAATGTTGACAAACCTCAGATACGTGTAAAGAATTTAGCTTCTTTTGTTGATGCGTTTTATCGTGCAGATCATTTTTGAAAGCGGTGCGGTTTTTATGCTTTTGAGATCTTGTTCGTGATGCATTTCCACGTTCAGTGCTCATTTTTAATGTGTTGTCGATCTAATAACTTTTACTTTTCTGTTAAGTTTATTCCACCTATCAAAACTATCTATACTCAGCATTAAAAACGTTTAGCAAAAAATCTACAATTCTTCAAAAAGTTCATTATCAGGCGAATTTACAGACTCGCTTTAAGTTATCATAAAATCTTTGCAAATTTATCGGAGTGAAGGAAGTATCGATATTTCCAAAGCGAGTCTAAAAAGGTGGTGGCACTGGGGTAGCCACAAAGTTTATATATATTTGTCTGCCATTTTGTCTACTGATGGTTAAAATTTTCGTGAAAATGTAAAAACCAAATAAAGTAACGACAAAGAAACATACCACTTTGCCAAACACTGCACAAAAGGTTTGTTGTTTCAACTCGTAACAAGGCGAATCTATTAAAGGCGATAAAAATAAAAACGCTGATTTTTTTCGCTTCGTATATTAAGATATCAGCAAGACGAATTGAGTACTGTAGGTGGCACCTTTCCAAAACAATTACTTTATTTTTCGCGACTTTGACAAGTCTGGCTTCATCTTCCTCTCCACTTCAAAACAAACGAACAAAACAATTGTGATTTGTCAGATTTGAAATAAACAAACTAATCAAAACGAAGTGACGCGTGATAAATTGTGATAGTAGAAAGCAATATAAAGCCTCCAAATGTAGTTTGTTTGCGTTGTTATGCGGCAGATGCCGTGGCAAGAAAATAATTGTGTGGGCATAATTTCTTGTGTTTGGTTATTTCCATTGTATTCGCATACTCTTCTTCTTCTAATTCTCCCTCCTTTTGTTTGTTTATTCATGGACTCTTACGATACGCCTAATTCGGAAGGTGCAATCTCTTATTCTATCATTCTTGAAGGATGATAGATTACTAGGTTTGCTTTTTAGCTATGGTGAAAAATAAAATTGTGAGCGGAATTTGGCTGTCACGCCACAGGAGGATCGACAGCCGAATACTGGACGATCATTTCACATGTATTCACACACTCGTCTAATCATTCGTTGTTCAAATAGCAACCTCAAAATCGTAACTGTAAACAGTGACATGGGTGCTAAAACGGCAGCGCGCCAACTCTTTGCATGATGACAGAAAATACTTCGCGCTTTTTTATTCAGTTTGGAAAGGCAGAACTAACAGCTCGGTTGTTAAGGGCGATGATATCAGTATCATGAATGGATGGTTTCGTGTGTAGAAGTCCACGCAAGTGGGGGCGTCTCTAATTGCCATTCACTTGGTTGTACGCTGGGTTTGGGACCTGGCATGTAAGAATCCTTCCCCAATGAAAACGACAACAAAACCTCGGATAAGCGCTGCTTATAATATACTAGGAAATGAAAATTGTCACATTGAGAGATTGTGACAGCACACGTTTATTAAAATTGAAAATATTATATGAAGTAAACTTTACGGCCACAAGTTGAACATGATAAGGAAATACATTTGCAAATTAATTTGTGAATAGCTTGTACAAATGTATAGAGGGGACTGTTTTGTACAGAACGAATATATTTTGTGTTATTGAATTAAATGATACGTTATGTGTTTAGTTTTTACTTTTGTTAAACATAAATAATGTTAGAAATTTTGGGTATGCTAGAACATTCTTTTTGCAAGTTTTGGTAGCACTAATTTTATCCATAGAAAGTACAGGGTTCATTTACAATAGCACAGTTTTTCTTTATTTGCAACACAATGTATAAGTTCAAGAATGATAGAGAAGAAGATTGCGCCTTCCGAATTCGCTGTGTTCTAAAGGTTCCTTCAATAAACAAACAAAGGGAAGGAGAATTACTCGTGTGTGAACTTATAATTTTTCAAAATATTCATTTGTGCTTTAACAATTTAATACGCGGCACTCCGTTTGAATTAGTTTGTTTAGCTTAAATCTAACAAATCACAATATTACCAATCCGCTCACTGAATTTTTATAAACATGCAGTTTCTCCTACATTTGTTTGTTTTGTGCGCTTGTTTTGTATTGCGAAGGGAGCCGACGTCAGAGTAAAGTAATTGTATTTAATGGCGCCACCTTCAGTACTCAATTCGCCTTGGCATGAGTTCAGTTTTGCCGACAAGGTTTAACTTAATTTTTAATGAGTTAGGGGTTTTATTATCAACGAAGTTCACTATCTTACTTAGTTTTAATTTGCAACTTGCTTAGAAAAAAATGCCACTATTATATTATATTAAATAACCCAAAAGGTGGGGTGTTATAAAAACTCTTAATTAATAGTTCAGACGCTCAGTTCCTCAGTAATAGGCTCTCGATAGAACAGAGTAATATGCTTAAAAATTGTGGGGTGTATAATATCATATCTATGGTGTGTTGAAAAAAGAAAATTTTGTACAAATATATACAAGCTGGCTGAACGCGTCAGGATAATTTCAATAATAATAAAAAGTTCTATTTAAATTTAAGACCATTTATTTATAGCATTCGTGGTGAAATTAACGTGGAAAACGCTGCAAAAAATGTTGAAAACAAAAAACCGAGTTAGAGGCAAGAATAGTAACAAAGAACCCACTTTATCTAGGGACGATCGACTTCAACTGCACCAGCGTATATCACAATTCTTAGCCGGCTCTGATGTTGAATTGGTTATTCCGGGATTATCCAATGTACAACGAAAATATCTCCATAAATACATTGCACACCTTGGGTTATTATCACGAAGTTATGGCCCCGAAAGCAACCGTGTACTTCACATTACACATCGCAAACGTTTAAAATCTTTGGGACATGTACGTAAGCTGGAATTATCGGCGGCTAGCCGTTCCCTTCTTGAAAAGTCACTACCCGTATTTGAAGCACACGTGATTGATGCAAATCGTGTGCAACATCAACAAATCTCAAGACAGCAACTTCAAAAAAAAAGTCGTCTGCGTAGTGAGTCGTTATTAATTGGATTGGGATCACGCCTTGTACCGCCGCGTGCCAATCGCATAAGTTCTGAACTTTACCGAGATAAACAGGAGCTCCCTATTTACCTATATCAAGAGGAAATACATAATATGCTAAAACAACATGCTGTACAAAACATTAATTATGAAATTTGAACGGCTGTAAATTGTCAATATTTTTTAGATCTTTATCATCAGTGGGGAAACTGGCTCAGGCAAAACCACACAAGTGCCGCAGTATATTTTGAATGATAGTATGCGTAGAAATCGTCCATGCCGTCTTGTGGTAACACAGCCGAGGCGAGTTGCAGCTGTTTCTGTTGCCCATAGAGTGGCGGAAGAACGGGGTGAACAAATCGGTGATACTGTTGGTTACCAAATACGATTGGAAAGTACGTAAGGGCTAAATCATAAGAATTCATGTTTTTGCAATTTAATCTTAAATTTTGATTTTTAGGTCGTGTTCAGAAAACTACTAATTTAATCTACACAACAAGTGGCTGTCTATTGCGTTCGATAATGGCTGATGCGAAAGATTTCTTTCGTAAAGTAACTCATTTAATAATAGATGAAATTCATGAACGTGATAAGTACACAGATTTTACACTTATAACCATTAAGGAACAGCTAAAGCATGATAAAGATCTTAAGGTGATACTTATGTCGGCCACAATGGACATTAGTTTACTTTCAAAATACTTCAATGATTGTCCAGTAATGAGTGTGCCTGGACAAGGGTTTAATGTAAAAATTTTCCAACTTGAAGATATACTTTATCGCACCGGCTATCGAACGGCTTTAATGGAGAAATATTTGCGTTCAATGAATGAATCAAATTCACCACAATATGCAAAATTGCCAGCTAGTGTGGAAAACAATTCCACTTATTCAACTGAAACCCCAGCCAAATTAAGTGATGTGTATTTGCAAAAGGGCTTAGATGCAATTATAGATCAGTGTTGCCTTGAAAACTTTCGATGTGAGGAGGAACTACTTGCCTTGTTTGACCAAATGCAGTATTTTATTGAAAGCGAAGGCATGCCTGTAGATGCTGCGCACTCACAAACAGGTATACCCCTAAATATGTGATTGTTACAGATATTTTTACGTATTACTGCAATCATTTATTAGGTATTACTCCACTTATGGCAGCTTGTAAATGCAACTACGCAAAATATGTAGAGCTATTTTTATTTCATCAGGCCAATGTCCACCTCCGAGATGCGAGAGGGCTAACTGCTCTTGATTATTCGAAAATGCATTCGGACGAGACATGTTTAAGAATACTACAAAGTTCGGATGTTGTTTTAAAGGAGCAAATGCAATTAAAGCAAGAACTGGAAAACAAACAACGCATTTTGCTTGCGTATCAGCAACAGTTCAACGACGAAAATGAAGTCGATCACGATTTGATTCTGTCGTTATTGGAAGGTCTCTACCGGAGTCCTCATCCTGGTGCTATTATGGTTTTTCTACCAGGTTACAATGATATCGTCCAGCAAAGGGATCTCATCCAAAGCACTCTTCCTGCTAATACATATCGAATTTGTATTCTTCATGGTCAAATGGATTCACAGGATCAATTTGAGGCACTACAAAGGCATACAGTGCGCAAAATTATACTTTCCACAAATATTGGGCAGACATCAATAACAGTACCCGATTTGGCCTACATTATCGATTCAGGAAAGGTTAAAATGAAAACTCATGACTCAATCACGGAGTCATCGCAGCTGCAGTCGGTGTGGATATCCAAAGCAGATGCGAATCAAAGATCTGGCCGTGCCGGTCGCACTCAGAATGGGGTGTGCTACCGATTGTATTCCACAGCAACATATGAATATATGCCAGAATTCTGCATTCCAGAATTCATGCGTATACCCTTAACTGAAATTTGTTTATACGCTAAGACGCTGGATCGTCAAAGTGATGTTTCAACATTTTTAGCAAGGGCTCTAAATCCGCCTTCAAGTGTAAGTGTGCAAAATGCGGTAAGAAAGCTACAAATGCTGGAAGTTTTCAACGATGATGAAAGTGTAACAGAGTTAGGCCGACATTTGGTAGAGATTCCCTTGGATGTACAATTGGGCAAATGTTTACTATACGGAATTTTTTTTAAATGCTTTGATTCCATATTGACTATTGTCGCTTTTCACTCGGTAAAAGATCCTTTCATTTTACCAACGGATCGCGCAGCTCAAGGTCATGCCTCGTTCCAACGAAAATCATTTGCAGGGAAGACTTTTAGCGATCAGCTGGGAATACTTTCATTGTATAAATCTTACTGCTCAGTGCGTAACAATAGGAAACGTGTTCGCGAGTTTTGCAATAAATACTATCTATCGCAATCAGCTATGGAAGTGTTTTGTGCAACGCGACGTCAAATTGCTGATCTGACATGTCAAAAATTTCGTTTGGGACAACAAGCGTCCTTATTTAATGATGACTGGAATATGGTACGTTATTGTTTGGCTGCTGGTTTCTACCCTAACGTAGCAGTAATTGATCGCCAAAAAGGGACGCTTATTTCGGGAGCAGAAAAGCAGTTACTACTACAGAGAACATCGGCGCTGAACCCACCTGGCATGAAGAACTTAAAAGATTTTATTGACGAACTCCCATTCGATTGGGTGATATTCTTTGAAAAATCTGGTGTTGGTAGTAAATGCTCGATAAATATGAACACCGTAGTTTCGCCTGTCGTAATTGCTCTTCAATGTGGTCGAGATTGTGTGCTGGATAAAGACGCTTTGGACGACTCTAAAATTTCAGATAACGAAGAGTCAGTTTCTGGCAATGCAACTGTTGATTCAAATGAAACATTTAACGAACTGATGACAAAGGTTGAAGCGCTTTCCTTACCAGACCCCTCTGAAATTAATAACCCAAAAGCTATAATGTCTATAGATAATTGGATCAAATTTGAGTTGCCTACCAATGATGCAAACATGCTTTTGCTGCTCCGTAGCTTGATAAAGTCACAATTTGAAATATTTTTGCAAAGTGGTAATTCAATGCAGGCATCAACGTCAGTTTATCATGTTCAAAAGCTTCTCTACAGTTTAGAAAATATTTTTCCAACATAAATTGGCTATGAAAAAAGTTTTCTTGGATATTTTTACTTACAATAATTTTATATCAAGTTCCGATGTGGGTAACGAAAATAAGAATTGGCAACATATTAGGAGTCTTGTAATATGATATTTTATATTGTTTTTTGTTTCTTGTAACATATCGTAGATGCAAACATTTTATTGATCGGATTGCAAAGTATACATATTTGGATGTTTATATTATTTATTTTTCAATATGTACATATTTCATCCCATAAAAATTCCAAATGCTACACTGACAGAAAATTTCTTTTTTTAATGTAAATGGGCAGCAAGCAGGAATTTGCCTAATATAACATAACTTATTGGACCGATTAAAATGAATTTACAAGAACTTAATTTGGAGTTTTTTATACAAACATACTGAGCAATTCTCGCTTGAGCCCTCGAGTGAACTGGTGTGCTATATTATTCGGTGAATCTTTTTAAGGAATTATTTGTGAATCTATTTATCTTTACACAAAAACAAAACAAACAGCTTAGCAACGTGCGGTTGCAATAATTGGCCTTTAAGGAATAGAAAAGTTGTATCACAAATTCATAAGTTTGGTAAGTGGTGTTTTAGTGTCGGTGTTCGCCACTACTGTCGGTGGCGTCAGGTGTGAACAAACGTGTAATGGCGGCAGCGAGGCCCTCGTTGTCAGCCAATGAGAGTGACTTTGAGGATTTTGCGGAAAGTAAGGCGCGTAATTTAGCGCAAGTTATGAAGAGGAAAAAGATACCTGAACGCGTGGGCAAGGAGCTCCAAGCGGGCGGGACTGGTTCAAGCGAAGAACCATTAAACACGATCTCCCAAGACAAAGCAACCTACAGCAGCTTCTCTGAAAATGTCAGTAACCTGAGCCAGGGGCAATCTGGGTGCTCCAGCCTGACTAATTCAACACCAAAGCAACAAAGTCAAGACGCAAAAAATGCAGGGAAACCAGGTAATAGAGACCCAATAGAATACCCAAGCGACCATACAGGTTCAGCCTTTGTGCTCGTAGATGTTTCAGAATGTGAACTTTTTAGAAATGAAAAAATCAGAAGTGGAATGGGGCTTTATCAGCACATTCGCCACTTAAACATAAAAAACATTGATTTAATTGAGGCTGTGGGAATCTCCCTATATAAAGTATTTTTCTTAAATGTCAAGGCAGCAAACAATTTCACAAAAAACGAAAGCATTAAAGCCATGAAAATCAAACCCTTCATCCCGAGATCTGCCATTGAAACATATGGAGTGATCAGAGGAGTTGCACTCTATCTAACAGAAGACGAAATACGTAAAAATATCAAATCTGAAATGAAGGTTCTCTCAGTGTATCGTTTTCAGCGCAGATCAGGTGACGGAACCAATTTTACCCCAACAACAACGTTAAAAATTGGCTTCAGTGGAGGTAAAATCCCCAAAAACGTTACCCTGGAATATTCCAGATTTGGTGTAAGCCACTTTTTCCCCCCTGTGCGTCAGTGTCACAATTGCGGCAGACTGGGCCACACACTAAAAGGATGCCGCTCAGGCAAAAGATGCCTGCAGTGCGGCAAGCCGGATGGTTGCAACCCTCCCTGCAATGTAATATAGTAAAATGCATCCTTTGTGGTGAAGCTTCTCATGACTCAAACAACAAAGCCAAATGTAATGTTTGGCGAAAAGAAAACGACATTAATGAAATAAAAACTATTAAAAAAATCTCCAGAAAGGAGGTACTGAAAACATACTTCTCGTCCACCAACCAATTTAGCCTCCTTCAGGATGAAGAAGTGGATTTCCCCCCGCTCTCTCCTGCAAGTGACACAGCCTTTGACAGTGACATTGTTGTTAACAAAAAGCTCACCAAGCGCAGCTTTAGCAACATAGTCAAAAACCAACACATTCCAAAGGAACCATCCCAACCAAAGGCTAAGTATACAGGGGCCATACCCAAGGCCACCAGCACACCCTGTTATGAAAGAGAAGGATACGTGGTCAGCTCCCAGCTGGAGAAAGTTCTCCTTGAGGTGCTGAAACTGGCCAGAGCTGCCTTTGTCAAATTGCAGGATGAGGATGCCCTGCAGCAGTTGGCTTCTTTAGACAAAATAAAGGACAAAATACTCATCGGTAGTGACATTGCTCTAGTGAGCCAAAGAAAGTTGACTTCCTACAATGACCTCGATTCGAGTATTACAATATAATTGCCAATCACTCAAAGCAAACGTCGACAGCATTGATTATTATATCAATAACAATGATGTCGACGTGTGCTGCCTCAGCGAAATCTTCTCATTTCAAGTGTCAAACAGTAGAAAATTTTTGAACTTCAAAATCTGCAAGAAAAGCAGAGCGGATGGTTATGGTGGGGTGGCCATAGCCATACGAAAAAACATTAAATTCAAAAGAGTGGCATATCAAACAGTTCAAGACATCTTAATTATAAAAACAAAAAACCTAGTCCCTAACTTGACCTTCGTATCAGTCTACCTCCCGCCCAGTATCTCTACTGGTGACTTTGTAATAGAAATTGAAAGACTTCTAGTTTTCTTAGAAGGCTGCCAAAATGTTATCATCGCGGGTGATTTTAATGCTAGAAGCAAATTGTGGGGTGATATAATAGACACAGGAAAGGGGAAAAAGCTAGCTAGTCTCATTCTCGGTTCAAAATTCGCATGCTTAAATGATGGCAACATCACTTTCAAAAAAGACCTAAAGAGTTCAAATGGATCGGTGTTAGACCTTACCCTTGTTAGCTTAGCCAAAAATTGTGCTTGGAAAGTCCTCCCCTTTCCTCTCGGAGGCAGCCACCATTTCCCAATCGTTTTGGATATTGAAACGGTTGTGAAAAAACAAGTCAAATTTATCGCCAAAAAGAAACTCCTTCATGCCTTGCAAGATGCAAACTTCGACCCCTGCTTTGAAAATATTGAGAACGTTTTCAAAGAGGAGGTGAAGGCTGCCACCTTTCGTCTAAAGGACAAGATGGCGCCCAAGCCTTGGTGGAATGATGCACTTGCTAAATCATATCGGTTAATGGTAGCGTCGTTCAAAAAAAGCAAACAATTCCCAACGCCGGAAAATCTTGATGTTGCCTTGCAACGAAGGGAACAATGGAAATCCGATGTAAAAAAAGCAAAAAAAGAAAACTTTGAGAACAAAATTGACGAGATCAATCACAGCTCAAACACCACTGAAGCGTGGCGCTTTGTTAAATGTCTAAAGGGGGGTAAATGAGTCATCTTCCGATTATAGTTGGAACGATGAGAAAAACAGGGAATATTTAGCCTTTTTAAAAAGTCAAGTCCCCTCTGATGTTGGCTCCTGGCGTGGACCCAGTGGGGCGTGCGCACCTTCAAGTCTTCGCTTCACGTATGAGGAGATGGTGGCTGTCCTCGACCGGAGGAAAAAGAGATCAGCGGGTGGCTGTGACGGCGTCACATATGAAATGTTAAAAGCCTTGACCGACAAAAACTTATGCACCGTGCTCACTGCCATGAATGACTCCTTTCTTTCCAAGGAAATAAAAGAGTCATGGAGGGTGATCAAGATTGTACCGATACCAAAGAAAAACAAAGATATGTCCGACTACAGAAACTTCAGACCGATCTCGCTTATTTCGGTGTTCATCAAAACAATCAACCTCATGATCAAAGGACGGTTGACGAAATTTCTTGAACGGACGGGGACCCTCCCCAAGAGAACCTTTGCCTACCGTAACAATAAGTCGGCGGCCATGTGTATCAACGAATTGTTACACGAAGTAGCCATTCTAAAGAAAAATAATCACAAAGCTTTACTATTTATACTCGACATTAAGAATGCGTACAACTGCGTAAAAATAAGTAAGCTTCGAGAAATCCTTGACGGGGCTGGTGTCAATGAACACTACACATCCTGGATCTGCGACTTTCTGTCGAAACGGGTTCTGAAACTAGGCAAGGAGTCGACTATTGTGGAGGATGGGCTACCGCAGGGAAGCTGCTTGTCCCCAGTTTTGTTCAATGTTTACACTCAATGGCTACACTCAGTACAAGATGATAAAACCTCAGTGTTCCAATTTGCTGATGATTTTGCTCTAATCTCTCACGATAAAAACTTTGAGATCGCAGAAGCCAATTTGCGCCACAAAATAAGGAGGTTTGCAGATATTGCAAATCACCTGAACTTATCCTTTAATATTGATAAATGCAAAGTAATGTATATTGCTCAAGGAAACAGGAAGACGTTAAACATTGAACATGACAACTGTGCAGTACCACAAGTAAACAAGTTGAAGTTCTTGGGGAGAGTCATAAATAACTCGCTAGCTGTGAGGGACCACTACACTGAGGTGGTCGGGAAATCTCTCAGCAACTCAAACCTTTTTAAAGTATTGACCACGGTCAGGGCAGGATTGCACCCGGAAGCTGCACTAAAATTCTACAGAAGCTTTGTCAGATCCAAACTAGAATATTGCAGAACCACCACGGCGCAGGCCAATAAAACCACTGTTAAAAAAATCACAACATTCCAGAACACCTTCCTGCGCAGGTGTCTAGGAGTTCCTCGCTCAACCCCTGTGCCCCTTCTCTATGCAGTGGCACATGAACTCCCACCTGAGGAGAGATCCTGGTGGTTGACAGCGAAAGAAATTCTAAAGCTCAAACAAACGAACGAAGAGTTATTCAATTCAATTGAGAGTAATCCTGCCCTTAAAACAAGTTTTAACCTTGTCTTTCAAAAATTCTCAGGTGTCTTCTTAAACACCAAATGCCCCGATCCATTCGCCAGACACAAAGGTTTAAAAGTTGATCTAAAGACGCTCCCCAACGTAAAAAATCAGGTATCCGCGCCTGAAATGAAAGCTATATTTGCTCAAAAGGTAAATTGGTATAAGAGGAATGGCTTTAGCATATTGGCAACCGATGCTTCTGTAGGCCATCAGGCCGTCGGCTGTGCTGTTTTTGATGTACTTAGAGAAACAGAACATAAATTCCGAATAGACCTTACAACTTCGTCTACCTTTGGGGAACTCTGGGCCATCCTGAAGGCTACTGACATAGCTCATGGGCACAATGAAGAAAGCCTTGCAATCTTTACTGATAGTCTAACCGCTTGCAAAATCTTAGCAAAAGATAACTCAAACAACTATTGCGCTGACCTACTAAATCGCAGAATCCTAGAGTACAAGCTTCAAAATGTTCACATTATTTGGACGCCGGGCCACTCTGGTATACAAATAAATGAAAAAGCTGACTCTATTGCAAAAGAGGCCGTCGACACAGGGCTGCCATTAGAAGTAAATTTCACGGTTGATGAAGCACTCAGAAACATCAAAATAAACATCTACAGGGAGTGGTTTCACAGGTTTAATGAGTTCTCACAAAATAATCCAAACCTCTATCACAAACTGACTAACAAAATTCCATCTAAACCATGGTTTAAAGGTCTCAACCTTGACGTTCCAGATATCAAATTGTGCAATAGAATCGTCGTAGGTCATACCTATGACAATATGTACTTGCACAAAATTAAAGTTGTAAACACACCACTCTGCAGATGCGGCGACACCGACTCCTACACACACCAAACTTTTGATTGCAAACTCCTTACTCATCTAAGAGCCAAATATCACATATTCAACACCCATAAAGACTTTGAATCCGCATTTAAATTTGCACACAACCACAATTCATACACCCCCATCATGTCATTAATTGCTTTTATTCATGATGCTAATATCACATTTTAAAGTGAATCTTTCTACATACACACCAGTAATATCCCTACGTTGAAAACCCTGGCGATTTGTGGAAGTCATTCCCGCCAACTACATCAAAGCACAAAAAAAAAAAAACATAAATTGGCTATGAAAAAAGTTTTCTTGGATATTTTTACTTACAATAATTTTATATCAAGTTCCGATATGGGTAACGAAAATAAGAATTGGCAACATATTAGGAGTCTTGTAATATGATATTTTATATTGTTTTTTGTTTCTTGTAACATATCGTAGATGCAAACATTTTATTGATCGGATTGCAAAGTATACATATTTGGATGTTTATATTATTTATTTTTCAATATGTACATATTTCATCCTATAAAAATTCCAAATGCTACACTGACAGCAAATTTCTTTTTTTAATGTAAATGGGCAGCAAGCAGGAATTTGCCTAATATAACATAACTTATTGGACCGATTAAAATGAATTTACAAGAACTTAATTTGGAGTTTTTTATACAAACATACTGAGCAACTTAAAACAGTAAGTTTTTATATTTTATTTTAACAAATAAAATATTTTTTTCAACAAATATATAATAAGATAGTTTGAAAGTTAGTTTAGTACATGCCATATATACAGTCTGTCTTAAGGGGTTACGCCACTCTAGCTACTGTAAAAAAAAGCAGTTTTTTAAGGATTTTTTTTACATTGAAAGAAAGGTGCTAGGAAAAAACTTTTTAAGTATATTATTAAGCATGTATTTAAGTGTAATTACAAATATTTTTATTGAAAAATATTACAAAATGGCGCCTTTGGAGTGAATCTCTGAACGCGCCCTGCGAAAAAGGCACTTCACGGCACGCAGTACAACTGACGTAAATGTCCACCTAAACCAAATTAAAAAAATTCTTCTCAATCGACGTGAGTATAGCTGTAGAAATACGTACGGGATTTTAGAAATATTGAAATTTGTGTATTTTGCAGATGTTTGAAGTCAAAAGTAGAATTTTTCATCTAAAATGGAACCGTTAATTGTTTATAAAAATTTTTCTAATTAATTAATAAAAAAATCCGTACGTATTTCAGTGCGGAATAATGTTCTAAAGATCCTTGTACAATTACAAGTGAAAATATTAAAAATTGTTTGTGTTATGCTGCGTGCAGTTTTGAAAAATCACGTTTTGAGATAAACACGGTTTAAATTTGAAATAGTCGTGTCAGAGACGTCAGAGGCGCTCGCGCAAAAGTGCGAAATATTAGAGATAAACATTTTTTTCACGCATAGGACTTTTTGTTTTATATTCTAAAGAGTTTAAAGCATCTTTTAAGCAAAAAAAAAAAATTTCGATATTTTGAAAATCCTAGAGTGGCCTAACCCCTTAAAGAAACGTGACCGACAAAATTCAAACCTAGAGTTGCGTTACAAAAATTAACTATAATTAATAATTTATTTAAATGCTATCCTTTTCGCGATTCGCGCTGTGCAATTTGTTAGTTTTATGAGAAATTTATAAAGTACGTTGCTTGATTTGAAGCAGATTATTGGAAACATGTTTTTCTTAATTTTGGTGTTTCACTGAGATTCGAACCGACGTTTTCTCGATGAATTCCGAATGTTAGTCACGCACCAACCCATTCGGCTACGGCGGCCGCATTATCACACGTTGAAAATGGTCTTGCATGGGCTAAGGCAAATTCAGAACGGAATTGGACAAAGGTAATACTCACGCGGGAATCTTCCTTTTGGGCGAATAGTTGCATACATCGGCCCTGGTGTTCTGCTGATAATTGACAACTTTAAGAAACTTTTAAACATCCAGTTAAGGTTGACGTTTGGGGCTCTTTCTCCCAAAAAGGATTTGGCTGTTTGTGTTTACAGCCAATTTGAATGCAGTTTTGATGAATAAAATGTACCAAAAAGCATCATTGCCATTAGCTGCGAAGATATTGGGAAGAACTAGCCGAACTTGGATTTTACAAGATCACAACGATCTCAAGTATTGAAGCCGAAGGTGTAGGGAGCAGAAACAACAAAATGGGGTTGATATGTTGGATTGACCTTCATAGTCGCCTGATGCCAATCCCATTGAAAATGTTTGGGAAAGAGAAGTGAGCAATAACTCAAAGGAAAACAAATAAGGATGCCCAAACAGTTATCAAGAAGCCGATTACTTCCACATCGTGCACAGAAATTAACACAAAGTATGACTCAAAGATGTGTAGCCAGCCTAATGTCGGTGACTATACATTTTATTGAAGCCCATATAAAGCAGTTTGTTAGAATCGAATTGGTCAAATAGTTTCCGAGTTATGGCGGGCGCGCTTCTACTAGATAGGCCGTATATGTACATCATCACTTCCAAGAGCTGAAAAAAATGTGCATATACAACGCACTATTCTTAATACTTAATCGTCATTTTAGGGTGATGAATAAAAATGTGTTTATTTTTGTTTTACTGTGTTCGAATGTGTTGCTTAGCATTTAGTATTCATAGGATTTGCACTGGTTTTTCTTCAGAAAATATTTAAAATTGTGTATGTTTTATATTGTAATGAAGGGTGATTTTTTAAGAGCTATAGAAAAGTTTTTTAAAAAACACACGTAAATGCAGAAAAATGCATGAAATTTTTATTTAAATCGATAGTACAGTCCATATAATTTAGTGTTTGAAGATTATTTCATGCAAATATTGACCGCGACTGCGCTTCAAATGGTTCATCCGCTTAGTCCAATTTTGGCATACTTTTTCCAATGTTTCGGCCGGTATCTCACATATAAATGCGTTGATGTTGTCTGCATTAATTGAAGCAGGATTGAGAGCTTTAACATACAGTCAGCGTCAAAATGATAGCACAATCACAAATAAACTAAAAATTGCTTCAATATGTTTGTATCTTTTGTTATTCTTTTTGTTTTGCAATGTAAGAGTTAAATGTGCCCACTTGCTCATTTTGAGCGGCATAGTGGTAAATATTTTTTAGTTAAACTACCGTTATCTGAAAAATGTGTGAAATCGGTGGGTCAAAATGATAGCACATTTGCACAAAATAATTCGTAGTTATTGATGGACAGTCGTTGAATGTGGACAACAATTTTGTTTCGCAAAAAAACGTGTTTATTATGTACAATAAAGATAAAAATAACATTAATTGATAACAATGGGGCGAGGAACGCAGCTTAACAGTGCAGAAGAGAAAGTGGCTCTAAATCTGCATAAAAACAAAGCAAAAATAAGTGAAATTGCAAAACATTTAAATAGAAGCCGTAAATTAATTTCAAATTTATTAAAAGATCCCGAGAATTATGGAAAAGCTCATTCCGGAGGCCGCTCAAAATCAATTACGGCTGGACAAGAGCGAGCGATTTTGCGTGTTGCATCCAATTCTGACCTCACTGCCAAGAAAATTGCAGAAGCAGCTGGTGTTGAAACACGTGTACGTAATGTACAAAGATTTTTGCAAAAATCTGAAACTATCCAACGCAAAAAACTTCAAAGGAAGCCACCACAAACAGCGACGCATCGGCAAGAAAGATTACAATTTGCAGAAGAGCACATTAAGTGGAATAAACGTTGGCGGCGTGTTATGTTTACTGACGAAAAAAAGTTCAATTTAGATGGACCGGATGATTGGGCTTACTATTACTACGACTTGCGGACGGAGCCTAAGGTTTTGAGCCGTCGCCAACATGGAGGAGGATGTGTCATAATATGGGCCGGGATTGGTTATCGTGGAAGGAGTGTAATTAAATTTGTACCTTCAAGAATGAACAGCAGAGACTACATAAATCTGATTGGCAACGAAGTGGTTAATCGTGGCCATCATGTTACAAAAGGTTCCCTAATTTTCCAGCAGGATAACGCAGCTGTGCCTACAGCAAAAATTGTAAAACAATTTTTCAACGAAAAAAAACATTAATATTTTGAAGTGGCCCTCCCGATCTCCTGACCTAAACATAATTGAAAATTGTTGGGGATCTCTTGCGAGAAAGGTTTACTCCGAAAATCGTCAGTATGATAGTATTGACGAACTTAAAAGCAGCATTTTAGCACAGTGGGACGAGATTCCGCAAAAGTATATTAAGAAACTATTTAAATCACTTCCAAATCGCATGACTGAAGTCATAAAGAAAAATGGATGGTTTACTCATTATTAGAATAATTTTTTTTCTTTATTTATTATTGTTATGTGTTTAAAACTCACTGATTCCATAAATGTGCTATATTTTTGACGCAGTAGGAAAATAATTTTTTTCACTTTAGTGAAGAGCTACTAATTTTGGTTGTCCATAAAGACTATTTTTAAATATTTTATTACATATATATAGGAACTGTATGAATCTAAATTTATCATTCGTAACATATGTAAAATTAAAAATAAAAAATCAAATGTGCTATCATTTTGACGCTGACTGTATATCGCACGATCTGGGTGGCCAATTGACAGGTCCCGAACGTGAGATAGAAAGTTCATCGAACTCGCCTCTCAACAAGTCCATTGTTACGTGTGGTATGTGGCACCGTCTTGCTGAAACCACATGTTATGCAAGTCAAGCTCTTGCATTTTTGGCAAAAAAAAAGTTGGATATCATTTCACGGTAGCGCTCACCATTCACAGTTAAGTTACGATTCGCAGCATCTTTGAAGAAGTACGGTCCAATGATACCTCCAGCCCATAAACCGCACCAAACTGTGACCTTTTCTGGATACAGTGGTAGCTCTTGCAATTCTTCTGGCTGATTTTCACTCAAAAATCGACAATTCTGCCTATTTACGTACCCATTGATCCAAAAATGAGCTTCGCCGCTGAACACAATTTTTAGACTTTAAACTTTCTTAACAGAACACGCATTTTTATAATAAAATTCAATTATTTGCAAGCGTTATTCGTTTGTAAGACGATTCACGGTTAAATTATAGACCAAACTGAAGATGTTTGACAGTGAAACAAAACACGAAACGCGTAGCTGTTTAAACCAACTGTTTAAAAAGATAATAGGTAAAAAATCACCCTTTATTTGTAGTTTCATAGGCTGCCATAGCGGAATGGGTTGGCGAATGACTACCACTCGATATCTCCCGGGTTTAAAGCTTGTAGTGAGCACGAAAAATCAAAATGATAGCAAAAGTGTTTTAATAGTGGTCGCCCATATGCAGGCAGTGGCCAATCTCCAAGTGCATTTCTGTCATGAAATGCTCCTCATGAGAAACCATCTGTCGTTTGGAGGCGGTATAAAACGCACGCCCCAATTATTAAATATTATATGTAATTATTTATATATTATACTTCTTAGCCCTTCTGCATCGTTAAGAAAAACTTCACCTTATTTGCTAAGGTCAAAAATGACCAGTCAGATATTTCAGTTCAAAGATTACATCATGCGATTTGAAAAATAATGAATTTTTATTTTAAAAGTTATGCGAATTTAAAATGCCGCTAATTTAAAAATAGAAAAACTTCTTTTAAAGCTCAGTAAGATCACACAATGCGCGAAAATGTTTTACGATTTCCACTTGGGCAAAAGGTCATGTGCCATGCCACTTTTCAGTCACTTTCCATTTTTGGGGCGCTGCGTATACTCCAGCGCTTCTAAGTAAAGTCCTCGCTTGTATGTTTTGGATGAATTCCAGTCCCAGAAAAAACCGTTAATAGCGAATATATTAATGAAATTGCTAAAAAGAGTTATAGGCCACCGCTTAGTTTGCCTGTAACAAGAGTAAACTGTCTGGCTGAAAAAACCCTGCTTGTGAACAAGCAATCTACAGCTCTCTTTTTTTAGTACTGCCCATTGGGAGAAATCTTCTGTTACTTCGTACAGTGCCAACAACAGTCATATTTCGTTGGAGGAATTCTTGTGCCAAGTCATATCTGATAAAGAAATTGCCGGTTATAATATTACGGCACTAATAGGAGTTGACCAAATCAAAAACAACGCGTTTCTCTTGATTTCTCTCTGGCTGTGAGTTTTCTCAAATCAGGCAAACATCGGTCCCTACACAAACTTGAAAGAGAGTAAATATAGGGTAGCCTTGCAATCGATTTCTCACATAAATCCCGCATTGAAGCGACTTACTTCACTGAACTCAATGGGAATTTTGTCATATGCTTTGTAATACATAGGTTGATCTATTATTATTATTAGTTCTGAATAGAGGAAAACCAAAACACAGTTCAAATCATCCGTATGTTGGATACATAGCTGGCGTTCGTTGCAACGAGCATCACAAAAAAATTAAATTCTGTTTATGTTTCGGGTGATTGTTGCGGTTATGAACAACAGTCAATTCAAAATGCTTCAGTTGTTTCAACGGTAAGTAAAGGGTGTTTTTTTTAGAGGTTAGGTTTTCAAGTTGGCACTACTTTTTTCGTAGATGGTCTTTTTGACAGCTGTCACTTGATTTATGCTCAGTTTGGTTTGCCATTTCATAATGAATAGACTTACACCTGAACAACGTTTGCAAATCGTGCAAATTTATTACGAAAATAATGGTTCGGTTCGCGCGACGCATCACAAGAAAATTTTGTTCAGCGATGAAGCTCACTTTTGGTTGAATGGGTATGTCAATAAGCAAAATTGTCGCATTTGGAGTGAACATAATCCACAAGCCATTGCTGAGACGCCGTTACATCCTGGTGTGCTCTATGCGCAGAGGGAATCATTGGTCCATATTTCTTTAAAAATGATGCCGGCCTTAATGTTACAGTCAATGGAGAGAGAGAGTAAAGGCTGACATCACTGCCATCCAAGAGATGCGATGGACGGGGCAAGGAAAGAAAACCATAGGACCTTGCGACGTCTACTACAGCTGCCATGTAAAGGAGCGCAAATTCGGTGTCGGATTTGTTGTGGGAGAGAGACTTCGTCGCCAAGTACTGTCGTTCACTCCGGTGGACGAGCGTCTCGCAACAATCCGCATCAAAGCCCGTTTTTTTAACATATCGGAAGAGAAGGACGATGCGACCAAAGATTCTTTCTATGAGCGCCTGGAACGTTCCTATGAGCGCTGCCCCCGCCACGACATAAAAATCGTGCTTGGCGACTTCAACGCCAGGGTGGGCAAGGAGGGAATTTTTGGTCCCACAGTCGGAAAATTCAGCCTACACAACGAAACATCCGGTAACGGACAGAGGCTGATCGACTTCGCCGGGGCCCGAAACATGGTAGTCTGCAGCACCAGATTCCAGCATAAAAAGATACACCAAGCTACCTGGCTGTCCCCTGATCGAAAAACGCGAAACCAGATCGATCATGTTGTGATAGATGGAAGACACGCTTCTAGTGTATTAGATGTACGTACGATCCGAGGACCCAACATTGACTCGGATCACTACCTTGTTGCAGCCAAACTGCGCACGCGCCTCTGTGCAGCAAAAAACGTGCATCTACCTACGCAAAGAATGTTCGACCTCGAAAAGCTGCAATCACAACAGACAGCCAGAAGATTCGCCACTCGACTCTCACTCCTGCTCTCAGAGAGTACTGCCCAACAAACCGGCATCCACGAACAATGGAGCAACATTTCTCGTTCTCTACGTACCGCCGCCGAAGAAGAAATCGGATTCCGGCGAGCCCGAAAAAACAATTGGTACGACGAGGAATGTCATGCTGCCGCAGAAAGAAAGGATGCCGCCTATAGAGCCACGCTGCGATCGGGCGCAACGCGAGCCATGTGGGATCGCTACAGATAGCTGAAAAAGGAAGCGAGACGTATTATCCGACAGAAGAAACGAGAGGCCGAAATACGTGAGTGCGAAGAGCTTGAGATGCTGGCCAACAGGAACAACGCCCGAAAATTCTACCAGAAAGTTCGGCGGCTTACAGAAGGTTTTAAGACCGGGGCGTTTTCCTGTAAGAACAAAGACGGCGAACTGGTGACCGACGTACAGAGCAATCTTAAATTATGGAGGGAACACTTCTCGAACCTATTAAACAGTGACAGCTGCGCATGTCACCGAGAAAGTGAAGATCCCGATACCCCAATCGTTGACGACGGAATTGTCGTTCCGCTACCCGATCATGACGAGGTGAGAATAGCGATAACGCGGCTAAAGAACAACAAAGCCGCGGGCGCCGACGGACTGCCGGCTGAGCTATTCAAACATGGCGGCGAGGAGCTGGTAAGGTGCATGCATCAGCTCCTATGCAAAATATGGTCGGATGAAAGCATGCCTGCCGATTGGAATTTAAGTGTGCTCTGCCCAATCCATAAGAAGGGCGATCCTGCAATTTGTGCCAATTACCGCGGGATTAGTCTTCTAAATATCGCCTATAAGGTTCTAGCGAGCGTATTGTGTGAAAGGCTGAAGCCCACCGTCAACCAACTGATTGGACCTTATCAGTGTGGCTTCAGACCTGGAAAGTCTACCATCGACCAAATATTCTCAATACGCCAAATCTTGGAAAAGACCCATGAAAGGAGAATCGACACACACCATCTTTTCGTCGACTTCAAAGCTGCATTCGACAGTACGGAAAGGAGTTACCTGTATGCCGCTATGTCTGAATTTGGTATCCCCGCAAAACTAATACGGCTATGTAAGATGACGTTGCTCAACACCAACAGCGCCGTCAGAATTGGAAAGGACCTCTCCGAGCCGTTTGATACCAAACGAGGTTTCAGACAGGGTGACTCCCTGTCGTGTGACTTCTTTAACCTGATGTTGGAGAGCATCGTGCGAGCCGCAGAACTTAATCGCCCAGGCACAATTTTTTATAAGAGCGTAC
Organism: Anastrepha ludens; assembly: GCF_028408465.1. Taxonomy (NCBI): domain Eukaryota; kingdom Metazoa; phylum Arthropoda; class Insecta; order Diptera; family Tephritidae; genus Anastrepha; species Anastrepha ludens. The sequence goes on along the minus strand of NC_071499.1, from coordinate 595,734 downwards.
AATTGCTGGCGTATGCCGATGATATTGACATCATCGGCCTTAACAACCGCGCTGTTAGTTCTGCCTTCTCCAAACTGGATAAAGAGGCAAAGCGAATGGGTCTGGTGGTGAACGAGGACAAAACGAAGTACCTCCTGTCTTCAAACAAACAGTCGGCGCACTCGCGTATCGGCACCCACGTCACTGTTGACAGTTATAATTTTGAGGTTGTAAAAGACTTCGTCTATTTAGGAACCAGCATTAACACCGATAACAATGTCAGCCTTGAAATCCAACGTAGAATCTCTCTTGCCAACAAGTGCTACTTTGGACTAAGTAGGCAATTGAGTAGTAAAGTCCTCTCTCGACGAACAAAACTAACACTCTACAAGACTCTCATCATGCCCGTCCTAACGTATGGCGCAGAAGCGTGGACGATGACAACATCCGATGAAGCGACGCTTGGAGTGTTCGAGAGAAAGATTCTGCGTAAGATTTTTGGACCTTTGCACGTTGGCAACAGCGAATATCGCAGACGATGGAACGATGAGCTGTATGAGCTTTACGACGACATAGACATAGCGCAGCGAATAAAGATCCAGCGGCTACGTTGGCTGGGTCATGTCGTCCGAATGGATACAAACGCTCCGGCTTTGAAAGTATTCGATGCGGTACCAGCTGGTGGTAGCAGAGGAAGAGGGCGGCCTCCTCTGCGTTGGAAAGATCAGGTGGAGAAGGACTTGGCTTCACTTGGTGTGTCCAACTGGCGCCGGTTAGCACGAGAAAGAAACGACTGGCGCGCTTTGTTAAACTCGGCCAAAATCGCGTAAGCGGTTATAGCGCCAATTAAGAAGAAGAATGGAGAGCACTATAGAGCCATGATTAATGACTTTTTCGTGCCTGAATTGGACGATGTTGATGGGGACGACCTTTGGTTCCAGCAAGACGGCACTACATGCCATACAGCCAACGCAACAATCGATTTATTGAAGGAAACTTTTTAAAACTTAATGGCAAACCCTTATCTTTATAATAAAGCTAAATTCTTGGCCATAACATTAAATTATATACATTTTATTTCATCTTGAAAACCTAACCTCTAAAAAAACACCCTTTATTTATTTAGCACTACAAAATATGTCCTACCGCTAGTCATCGGACGACCTTAATGGTAGAACAGGCAAGTTTTTAAATAATTTCTTTTAGAAATAAAAATAATTTTTTTCTTCATTTTTTATTTTTGTATTCATTTATGTTCAGAGTTAAATTGCATAGACATTAGGAAAAATGACAAAATATAGGTTTTTTTAGTGTAATGCGCTCAAGGATGAATTCCAATAACATTAAGCTAAATTATTAAACAATAAATAGTTATTCAATCTATATATTGATTTTGAATCCGTTCAAGCAATAAATCCAGAAAAATTAATCTACCCGTTTTCATAAGACAGATTAGCTACAAAATAACAATCAGCTGTCAAGACAAAATTAGTCATCGCCAATCATCAATCCAAATCAAGAGTGTAAAGCGGAAATTCTCACCCAAAGAGCAAAAAAGCAAAAAAGTTAACGAACACAGAATTTGTTGTTTACAAAAAGTACAATCATAAGCTTTACGTTATGGAATTTTGGGGATGCGCTAGCCAAAAGTGCTCACCTCTGTCTAACATCTGCGAAACAAAATCCTCCGGAGCATGGTAAACGCGCCATACTACATAAGGAATAGCGACCCTCACGTTGATTTTTGCATACCAACTGTGACTGAAGTAAGGAAGCAATTTGCCACAGCTCACAAACACCAACTAAAAAAACATGTCAACGATGAAAAATGAATTTTTTTTGTTTTATATATACCTATGTGATATGGATTTCTTTTTTTTTTTTGCGCGGCTTTTTGGATTTTAGAATTTTTTCATCTTACATGATTGGGATTTATCGCCAAATTTACTATAAGTCGCATGTATTTTTTCCCACAATTGCTTGTGTTTTTGCACGCATTTCTAAGGAACGTATATACCGTGTAAAAACAAAGTTGGGTGTATATATACTTATGTACATATACATATGTATATGCTTTTATGTTTTTGTGATGGATAATTTTCGTGATGGATAATTCAATGCAATGCATTTATCAATATCATCACTTTCCAATTTTAAACGAACATTTGAACATTGGAACAATATTGGGTTGCCGGATGCCTGCAAATGAAAATAAAAAAACGATCAAAAATGAAGAATTTAAGTTCAGCGTTGATGATGGGAATGGGGGTTATCGTATCTCCATAATACACACATACATATCGCGTTTTAATTTGAGAGCATTCGTTTTTTCAAATACTGTGGACAGCGTAGCCGGAGATGGACTGATGGGGGCTATTTTTTGAAATGCAGCCGAACGACGCGTGCGCGGGAAGAAGCTCTACATAAAAATTCTACAAATTTACAAACACCCTTCTAGCCAACGCCACTGCAAAATTCTACCTGCATACGAGCTTCGTTCTGTTTTGAGGTGTCTGGCAACATTAACCCTTTCTGCTGTTTTGACTACTGTAGTGGTATTCGCAGTATCTGCAGCTACGCAATTTATAATACGTAATGAAATTATGTTATTTTTGTTAAATAAAGCTAGCTGTTGATTTAGATATATATTTTGTCTTTACACATTCAACCTCTTCTTCTTCTTAATTGGCGCAATAGCGGCTTACGCAATTTTGGCCGAGTTTAACAAAGCGCGCCAGTCGTTTCTTCCTCGTGCTAACCGGCCCCAGTTGGACACACCAAATGAATCCAAGTCCTTCTCCACCTGATCTTTTCAACGCAAAGGAGGCCTTCCTCTTCTTCTGCTACCACCAGCTGGTACCGCATCAAATACTTTCGGAGCCGCTGGATCTTTATTCGCTTTATGCGCTATGTCTATGTCCTCGTAAAGCTCATACAGATCATCGCCTGCGGTATTCGCCGTTGCCAACGTGCAAAGGTCCAAAAATCTTACGCAGAATCTTTCTCTCACCCACGCTTCTGCGAAATACGTTAAGACGGGCATGATGAGAGCCCTGTAGAGTGTTAGTTTTGTTCGTCGAGAGAGGACTTTACTACTCATTTGCCTACTTAGTCCAAAATAGCACTTGTTGGCAAGAGAGATTCTACGTTGGATTTCCAGGCTGACATTATTATAGGTGTTAATGCTGGTTCCTAAATATACGAAGTTTTTTACAACCTCGATATTATAACTGTCAACAGTGACGTGGGTGCCGACACGCGAGTGCGCCGACTGTTTGTTTGAACACAGGAGGTACTTCATTTTGTCCTCGTTCACCACCAGACCCATTCGCTTTGCCTCTTTATCCAGTTTGGAGAACAATTGTACGCTCTTATAAAAAATTGTGCCTGAGCGATTAAGTTCTGCGGCTCGTACGATCCTCTCCAAAATCAGGTTAAAGAAGTCACACGACAACAAGTCACCCTGTCTGAAACCTCGGAGAGGTCGTTCCCAATTCTGACGGCGCTGCTCGTATTGAGCAACGTCATCTTGCATAGCCGTATTAGTTTTGCGGGGATACCAAATTCAGACATCGCATACAAGTAACTCCTTTCCGTACTGTCGAATGCAGCTTTGAAATCGATGAAAAGATGATGTGTGCCGATTCTCCTTTCATAGGTCTTTTCCAAGATTTGGCGTATTGTGAATATTCATTACGGATATTTAAATAGATGCTTTGTGCATATGGCTTTTTTAATTCACCAATATTTGTATCTTTTAAGCAAGTTATGCATGCAAATATTGCATCTCTTATGCGGGTGACAATTATAATTTCAGATGTATACGAAGTGTGTTCAAAAAATACGAGCACGCAAAACATTTGTCTTATTAATGCCTCTCATAAACAAACTAAACATGCTATATTGCTAAAACCGTGAAGATTTCTTCGAGACGAGTGTATCTTATTTTTTGAACACACCTCGTATGTGGACATTTATTATTGGCGTAGAATGACGTAGAATTCAAACAGCTGAGGCGGAAATTTGTAACTGCTCTTTGAAACGCACCGCAAAACACAGGAAAGAATTTAGCCAGCGTTAGTGATGTTTCATTTTTTGTCTAATTTTGTATTTCAAACTTTTCGGTTGCGCATTGTTGCTTCTTTATTTTAATGGTTATAAGCTGATAGCCAACCAAGTACTTCTGTGCCAAAATCACCCTCCACATATCTGCTACACACATATGCGAGTAAAATATTACAAGTTCTATATCATTCGTTTGAAATTCAAGTTAATAATTAAAAGTAGGTTCGACAACGCGGAAAATATTATATAATATTATATTATTCGCACATTATGAGTAAGTCATGAAAACGGCGAAAAAAGGCGGTCAATACGATCAAAATATTACAATGGCAAAATTGCTATAAGTGGGCTAACAGCTTCCCTTAACGAAGGCACACAAGTGGTTGGCATGGATTAATTTTATATGAATTGGGAACCAGGTGCCTTTGCACTTCATATACTGTTCAATTTACGTGGCATTTAGTCTCCATTTAATTTCGAAAACTTTTGGGCCGAGATGTTAATAAGCCGAAACCCCCAAATGTGAGTGGATTTTACATCTCGAAGACGCTTCCATAAAATATTTATACACGTGCATGTGTACATATTAATATACAATTAAGGAATTATATCACAACTGAATTTTATGATCTTTATACATACATACATATTTCTAAAAGGTATTTTTGTGTTAGAACACGATATCTCCTTAATATTTTTTCAAAGTCAATGATTGAGCCATCGCGCAAAATATAGTCTCGTTGTTCAAATTTAGTTACGTCTTAACCAAATACTTAAGAAAGCCAAAAGAATCGTATTCGGTCAATTACAGCTTGTTCAATGTGCTTTCTATTGGACAAAAACCTCTAACAAAGGCGGCATCTTCGACTTTAATCAAATCGGCCATTTGAAGTTTCTGGCCAGAAAACCTTTCGCAACCGTTTCAAGTGATTCATGTCTCATTTATTTGAAATATTAAACCGAGTAAACATTCATTGTACTGAAAATGGGCAGACATTTATTCTTTACACATGATTTCTAAATTCGTCCCTAGTCTCCATGTTGACAAGACAAGTTTCTTGGTAAAAGTAACAATATCTCATAAGTATGTTGAAGAGACCCATTCCATATGTATTAAATCTGTTTATAGTTATTAAAATGGATCTGAAGCGGATTCAAAAACATAAAACTAAAACACATATGCTCGGTTGTTCGAAAAAAATCAATTATTAATTACATATTTGAATTCGCGAAAGGAAAATAATTAAGTGCACGTTGACACGAACTAAGCTGTACTCTCCAATTTTTCACAACACTACCGTTGGTGAGCGTACTAAATTAGCCTAAAATAATACAACACTACAACTCCATCAAAGAAATGATATATAAACTTTAATTTCGGAGCCGAATGCCTGGCGCTGCGATTGCTTTAGTTTATTTAATAATTATTATTATGCAACAAAGCTTGCAAATAAAAATAAATAAAATTTAATTTATTCCAGCAGTGAACGGCAAGAATACGGATTCTCTAGGGTGATTTCGTTTAGAGTGTTTAGAGTTTTTGACTTGTCTGGTGACGATGCTCTCTGATTTTTTTGTTTTATGTTCATAATATTTAGGTGTTTTAAGTTTGATATACATATGTAGAGAAGTATATATGTACATATATACGTATAGTATATAATATTGACAAATACAAATAGTTAATAACATGTACTTACATTGTTCTTCAACTCTATCTCGGATCATTTATAAATTTGTAAATTGGTATGCAGACTGTTTTAAAATTTTTTTGAAAGTATGTTTAGATAGTAAAATAAAACTGAATTAGACTAAATATTTTCACTTTTGATTTTTATTGAAAGTAAAACTTTATGTTTTATGCGAATCTATTCAGCTCGCTGCCAAGTAGAAATGACTTCGTACAAGAATTATCAACGTGATACTTTGTCAGAGGACAAACAACTAAACATTACCGAATTGAAGTTGCCGTAAATTAAGGTATTTCAACAGCAGATGAAGAGAGAGAAGAAAGCACACCACGCCACAGTGAGTGGGAATCACTAAATGGTTCGAGACTATGTGTTGCATGATTGTATGCAACTACAGTCTGCTTATGTACTTATACATGCATACATAAATATTATATATGTAGATACATACTTATGTATGCATTGGTTTTGTGTACTGTCTGAAATAAATACTCCAAAGAGAAATCAAACACAATGCATTTTTTCCATACATTATGGCACTCGGGTAATGAGTAAGCTTCCACTTTGGTTTGAGCTTCTGGTTTTATTATCAATTCGAAAACTTTTGACAAACAACAAAGAAACGAAAGCTTTGAAAGAAAGTGCACTAGTAAAATACTTACATACATGTATATGTATAATATATGTAGTATGCAAATACATATGTATAAACGCATGCGATATTTTAATATATAATATATATGTACATTTGTGCGTGCTTGAAGTTTTATAATTTAACATAAGTTTAAATGAAGCATAAAGTACGTACCATCAATTATAACACATATGTATGTAAGTAGGTGTGTGTGCGAATGTATGTTTTCTAAACAAAATTAGCAAGTTTTTTCCATAACTTGCAGGACTTAGGCAGAAGTTGCAGGAAAACATTTTACAACTCTAAAAACCTAAAATTAAAGTGAATTTTGAAAGTAACTTTGTTTGCCATTTAGTTCGAATTCTGAACTAAATTAAGTGAAATGAAGAATAGGGCAAGAATATTTTTAGTAGAAAAAATTAATAAATTTAACAAAATATGGATAATCCATATGGATAAAAATAAACTTTTTTGCATGTTTTTTGCATTCTTTTACTTTTTACGGTCTTTCTATTATCATCCTCTCCTTAGAAAATAGTTACACTCTTATGTTAAAGAATGATAGAATTCAAGAATACAATAAGATCACATAATAATATAAGATTGAGAAATAATACGCGAATAAATTGCTGTGTTTCAATCACCAATTTGATAAGTGTGACGTCACTTGGCTTTACTTGGTGTGTCCAACTGGTTAGTACGAGAAACAAACGACGCTTTGTTAAGCTCGGCTAAAATCGCGAAAGCGGTTAGCGCGCCAATTAAGAAGAAGAGGGCGTCACACACAGAGCTGACTCTGTCAAATTTACGGAATGCGGATTACCGGTTTGAGATGAGCTACTACCCTTGCATTCTCTTAATCGTGCATTTCTACAGTTTATGCCCGGTAAGTAAAGAAACAGACCTATTAATATAGAATAAAAAAAAATAAAAAATAATCATTCAAATCGGTTTTTCGTAACATATTACAATTTACTTCTAGAACTTCGTAAATTACGATTTTCAATTAAAGCCGCCTTCATATGGTAGGCTTCGAATTGTGGTTCATATGAAAGTTTATAAGTTTGTTCATAGGAATTCAAAACAAAGTTCGTGCGTTGAATCTTTCGTAATTAAAATAGTCTCCACTCTGTAAAAAAAACGGAACTGTGGGCAATATTGGAACAAAATTTACGGAAATGTACTATTTTTTTGGTTAGAAGTTTAAGAATACTGAAGGAATAATATATTTACTTATTCTGTTTATTTATATTTTATGCTACATTAACTTTATTTTTGAACTCACCAAAAAGTCAGTTTGAAAAAAAGAGCGGGATTTCAGTTGCCAAATCATCCCGGCCTAATAATTATGTTATTTTTTGCTGCAAAAAAGCCTTTAGGCACAAAATTCCCTTTCTTTTAAGATATGTAGCTATTCGCAAATTGTATGCATCAAATATTCTTAAATGGAGGCTTCTGTCGTTGATTGCCTCTGAATGTCGATAATGTCACATTTTTCTAATAGCGGTTGCCCCTCGGCAGGCAATGGCAGACCTCCGAGTGTATTTCTGCCATGAAAAAGCTCCGGCTTAAAACTGTAGGTCCCTCCATTTGTGGAATAACATCAATACGCACCCCACAAATAGGAGGAGGAGCTCGGCCAAACACCCAAAAAGGGTGTACGCGCCAATGATATATATGTATTTATAATAAAAATCATAGGTTATTCGTAGAGGACGGGATTATTTTTAAGGGAAGAATGTATTTGATAATACCTATTTCACATGGGAACTGCTGGTATGGTACTCACCATTTTGCTTGAAAAATCTAGTGTCTGCGATGAATTTTATGGCCTCATAATAATAAGATTGTAAGAAAAATTATGAAAATTACAGACACTTTACTCTTGGATTAATAGGAACTTTTGTTCCTCTCTCACGGGTGGGGAATAATCTGTCGGTAACATATAAATGTGAAAATCTGTTCGACTTGTTTATAAATTATAAGCCGTAGATAACCCTTAGAAGAAAAAGTTACTTGATTTTTTTGGGAAAATGGGCAGCTGAAAATTTTGACATGTGTTTTGAATTAAAAAAAAGTACATTAAACCCCTCGTACGGTTTTTACAATGCCAACCAATAAAGGCACAAAGACAATCACTGAAGCTCGCAAGAGTCCAATTAGAATAATAAAGTTTTTTACACAAAAAATTATGCGTCGCTTGTTCAAGGCTCGGTAACCCGAAAAATATATTAATTTACGCTCCAATCAATGCAATGAATAACGTTGTTTACCAAAATGCCTTAAAATGAAATCTGAATTAATGTACGCGTGTATGTATACTATAAGATATTGACCGTATTGTTCAGCGCAGAGTAAGTTGAAGCATTATTAACCAACGTTTAATGTTTGTACGAAACTTTCGATGGCGATTAAAAATTATTGAATGGCGATGTTTCTATTGAACTTTTTCCAAAACGAATGTAGACTCATTTTTCGAATAATTGCATTTTCCAAAATGCATGCAACTGCGTGAAGTGAATATACGGTTATTTACATAATTTTTAAAATTATTTACTCTGCACGCGTATTTAAGTGAAGTTATTGAATTAGGCTACAGTTTATGGTATTTTTACTTGAACTGTATGCCAACCGAGTATACCGCACACACACAATCCAAACAGTGCGACGTAAAGAAAAAAAGAGAAATGGATCATTTAAAATGGATTTTTAAGTATCAATTCAGGAGAAAACTGCCAGAATTAAAAGATTATGTTTCTGACTTTTCTGAATGCTATTTCCTGAATACATTCACTGACAAGTGAGGATATATTTTATTTCAGCGATAAATTACATGTTGAATGAGGTTTTTTTCAAAAATTGTTGATGTTACGCTATTAGGCATAAACTATTATTGCAATTTACAGTTACAAAGTTTGTATTTATTAGCTCTTCAAACACTATATTACCCCCGTTTCCTGATGAAATATCGTTTTCGTAAAAATGTCTTTTATTTACAAGTATTTCAACTTCTTAACGCTTCATCTTCAATGCAGTCATATTTAAAACAGAAAATCATGTGAAGAATACATCCATATACAGTTATTTGAACGCTGAAATCTAAGTTTATATTTTCCTCGAAATTATAATGGACTAATGGCAAAATTTGTTTATGTCTCTTCTTCTTCGTACTACCAAATTTGAAGTTGAAGTAATTTGAAGTTACATCCTAAGAGCAGCAGATTTGTTTATTTTTTTCAGATTTTGTACTTTGAATGCCATTGTTGCTTGCTTTGTTTGTTTATTTACATTCTGACTGAAAGTTTGGCACTCAAATTATTTAAAACTAAACTATTCTGCAACAACCTTTCCCTCATTTACAGTACAATTTTCCTATGCTAAATATTATGGACTTAGATGGCTTGATGTCCACCAAATAGATGTCACCCACAAACTCAATTGGCTTAGATGGTAAAATTTAGTAAGAGATAATACGAAGAGTAACATTAAAGGAAATTTTTGACCTCTGAAGCCAATTGAGTTTGTGGATAACGTCCATTTGGTGCACATCAAATTATAGAAAAAGTTTTTTAAAATGGCACCTTTTAAGTACATTTTTGTAATGAAAATATTTCTCATGGACGGGTTTGGTTTCTTCGTAACCAGAATTATTTTCTTTTTCGACATAGAAATTGCTTTAATTTGGCCAATACATTTAATTATAAGGGTATCTATTTGTACTACAATTTACAAATTGCCAGAAAGTGGTGGACTGTATTGGTCTAGACGATGGATGTCTCAAAACGGCGCTTTAGTAATACTTGGGGAGAGCCAGACTGGTACTTTAACCATTTCACCTACCTACAAATTAGCAAAAAAAACTAAGTAAATTTATAGCACACAATTTCATTTTTTCTATATTAGAACAAAATTCAATCATGGAATTTTATCTCTCCATATTAAGTTAGGTACATTTTTAAAACAAAAGTTATCGTTTCATAAAACATTCAAAACACAAAAAAAATTTAAATAAATTTAAATAAATCAAAAAATTGTGTATCAAAAAAATTTTTAGAATTTTTTTATATCAAAAACTACTTCAATAGGGTTGGGCATAGTGCACTAAATAATTAGTGCAATAAGCGTTTCGCTATCACTACCCCTTTAGTGACAGTTAAAACACGAATTCCACTCTCAGTGAAGATTTAGTGATAGTGATTCAAAAATTGCATTATTAGTAAACATTTTTACTATAATTTTTTATCTTCAGAATTTCGTTTAAATTAACTGCTGCCTCAAAAAAGCTTAAAAACACTGCTTTTTGCACCGTTAAGACCACTAAACTTGTACTGATAGTGGATTTTTTTCACTATCGCTAAAGGTTTAGTGATAATACCCAACCCTGACTTATACTCAGACGTATTTGCTTCCCACCTTTCGCACAATTGATGTTATTATACAGTAGAACATCTTCACCAAATTTCACTAAAATCTAAGCGATGAACAAACTCGGAGGCTGGCGGCCGCTATTGTAGCATTAGGAAGCAGTGGGGTTTTTAAGATATACGTGATAAATAATACTAACAATAATATTGGCACGCCCCTGAGAGCCCCTGTCGCACATTGACAAAATAGTAACTTACCAACTGTGATAAAGAGCGTTCGTGAGCAATACCTTTTTTCGGTATTGAAAAATGACAAACAAAAGTACCCTAATAAACACATAAAAATAAGCTTAATTGAATTTTTGATCTTATACTGGTTAACGCTAATATTAATATTACCATCTCTGAATGCTTCTCATCTGCCGACAAACTTCATGTCACTTATTGCTTAATGTTGAATTTCATAAATTTTCGAGGAGTTAACAAGATGGAGTTAAATTTCTTCTTTTGTTTGTTTTCTAGGTTAAATAGCATTTGTTTGTCATCAGGTGGAAGTTGATGAGTGCTATCTGCCTTCAAAACTTAGTTGCTCGAAATGTTTATGAAAAATATTCCAAAAATTAAAGAAACAGCCTTTTAAATTGGTAGACTTATGACCTTAAGAAACTTAAAAACAAAGGGAATAAACTTCATAAATTTAACTTTACTGATAAATTTGCCGCGCATTTAAAGAATTTAATTGGTTGTCGAGCTCTATTTCGCTTGATTTTTCGGTGTCAAAGAGGGAGTTTTATGCATTTTTTAACTTTAATTTATTTAACCAAAAAAATAAATAAATATATAAATGGCGCTTGCACTTCCATTGGATGTTTGGCCGAGTTCTTCTTCCTATTTGTGGCGTGCGCCTTGATGTTGTTCCACAAATGGTGGGACCTACAGCTTTAAGCTGACTCTGAACGGCAAATGGCTTTTTAATTAACTTTTTATTTAATCATCTATAGCAATTTAGCTTTAAGAGGTCTGTGAAAATGTTTAAGACTTTGTGTATGTATTTATACTTGTATATAATTTCCAAAACCAAATTAAATAAAAAGAAAATGAGGGCAAATATTTCAGAACTCTCATTTACGTATATTACTCGTGAAGTATACATAGAACCCGTCAAATACACACACTCATACACTACATATAACTGTATATATGTATATCTATCATATATATATTCGAACACTATAAGTTGCAACTAAAACATGTGTAAGCGTTTAAAATCAATTCAAAGTAGTTGTAACAAGACCGCATATTAAGTTCAATGCAAACTTCTATTGCTGCTTACCTTTGCCTAACCAAAAAAACATTTGAAATTCCAGGCAAAAAATTGTTTTACAGTCTAATAATTATAGTGACTACGTATTTGAACTCAGAGTGGTAGAATAGCCACAGGTTATTCATGTTTCTTCAGAGTTTAATACGCTTATTTTCACAATGTTTGCGCAATCCAACATCCGTTTTACTTGTACGATAATTTTAATTTGTTCATATATTTACACTAAAATACTAAGCAGATATAATCCCTTCCATTGCTGTCTTAAAGTATTGTAATGATAAAATAAATGTGTTAGTATCGACAAATCCAAGCGAAAAAGTTAGAACGGATCTCTAGCAACGGTTGAATACCAATTATTTTGGAATACCTATTCTCATTTCAAAATTTTTCTTCATAAAATTCTTTCTTTGGAAATGATGCATTTCAAAATTCTGTATTACAAACTCTGAGAATCGTACGGATAATGAGAAGAAGTGCGAACATATAGAATAAGCTTATATTGAGGTAATCTGGTAATATCGAAATAACTACCACCAAATTAAGAAATGGTTCAAATCGCTAAAAATTTAATTGCATTATATATCAATTTCTTTTGTATCTCATATTAAGCTGATTTATTGTAAGAAATGTGTACATACATACATATCGATATTAAAACATTGACACCTCGTATCTGCCCCCGCGTAATTACAATGGAAAATATGTCACAGCGTTTTGTCTTATACTCGTAGCAATGTTTTAACTTATAAAAATGAGAGCAGGCACAGAAGCAAAAAGGTATGTACAAATATGTTTTAACATCAACACATTGTTTTTGAGTTTTTAATAAATACCAATTTTTTTCTTGAAAACCACATACATTTCTTTTTTTTCAGTTCTTTAAAAAATACGGAATTATGGCCCAAAATAAATTTGTATACAGAATTCGAATACTCGAAACATTAGCATTACATTATTTTGCCTTTACAGATTTTTGATTCAAAGAATTTAGGTCGATTCGGTTCATTCCAGATTTTTATCCAAAGGAATATTGTGATGCGGAATAGAGGAACGCTCCCTTCTAGTAACTATGACATTTAAATATACATACTTTGTCATATTGCTTTTAGTTTCATTATATTCTGAAATATATATTACTAAGAGATTGTAAATTTTGGGCGTATAAAAAGTAAATAGTTACTACAGACATTGGTCTATCAAAATATTCACTAAAAAATTAAAGCATTTGCAAAATGAAAGGATCCGTTTGCACCTTTATTTTTTAACAAAATTTGTTTGTTTATGCTCCGAATACAACGGGTTTCTGATAAGTCAAAATGCGTGTAACGATAGGACCATTTATGGTAGATTAATTGAAAATTTCTGTCTACAATATTAGCACTGCCATAAATTGCTTTGTAGTGGCTAATCTTAAGCAGTTTTATTAACTTTTTGATAACTTTTGCTGGCTTTGGACAGTGGTTTTCTCCAGAGGCCTGAAAACAATACAATTTTCGGAACAGCTTGCAATTTTACCGATGAATTAAGTTGAAAATTACATTTTCGGAGTAGAAATTGTTTCTGCTATGTCTAACGAATTACCAATTGCCAATTTGCCATGGAAGTTATTATATAGCAAAAGCAAGATCTTCGAGATCAAAGCTGGACATATAAGTGTATATGCTACGCTTCACATTTACTTTATCTTCATATTTTTCCTTAACTATGAATTAGGGCTGAATGTAGCAAACATATTTTTCCTGCTCGGTTTGGGTCGAACTTTCCTCTCCAAATATATAAGTATAACTATTATATAATAGTTATAAATAGTATAAAAAATCCAAATGAGTTACAGAATCTAGAATCGTTTCTTTTAAAGGACACACTATTCAATATGCTATAAATTCACAGTGCTTCTTGTTATGTTCATAAATCAAATTACGCACATATGCAGTTATAATGAAATATTGAGCCCACAGTAATGAAGGTCACTTTACATAGATTATGGCGAATGTGTGGCGCTATATAAATTTATTATGGACTGCATGATTTATTGTAGCAATCAAAATTTCTTCATAATCTAAATACACTTGGAAATTGAGATTTTCTTATAAAAGAAGCTACTTAAATATTAAATATATCAGTTTTCAAATTTTCGTCAGGCTAAACCAACCTTGGAAAATGAAGACGCTTATTTTTAAAACTCTCGTTCTATACCTTTCAGCGATAGCAGTAATTAATTTTCAATTAAGTACAAATGAAAATGAGAAAAATATTATTATTTTTATTGTTTTTAGATCAGCGCTGCTGACGTTCCAGTTCCAATTGATAACTATGAAGGAATGGTTAACGATTTAGTGAAGGAAGCGCAAGATGCAGCATTAAAAACTGCAGAGGCTTTGGAGGTTCAGTACAAGGTAACTGTTGTAGAGCCCCTCGATCAAGTTGATACCGCCGTGCAGAAAATTGAGGAGCGACGTGAAGAGGATGCCAACTGTGTTGCACCTAAAGATCCAGAAATAGATTTGGTCGTAGATACTTTACATGAGGAGTTGATGGCGTGTGGCGTTGTTGCTGCTAGAACATCAGCACAAATTATGATTGATGTTAATGAAGCAACCCAGCAATTGGTGTTTGATGGTTATGACCTCTTAAAGCTTTACCAGAAGTGCAAAAACTACAAAAACAGTGTTTTGAAAAGTACCTGTTATACGAAGTTATCAATTAAAGCCACATTGTATCTAAGAAATTCTCGTCGATCCATAAAGACCATTAAACAATCTAAGCAGCGCGTCCCAGACGTATTTACGGACGCGAATATATGCACTAATAATTCGGCAGATAAGGCTGTTATTGAATTAGAGTCCATTCAGGTTGAAGTCGACTCCTGTATAAACAAAATATTTAAATAAAATTTCTATGTTTTCCATTTAATTGAACCGCATTCCACGCGTAACAGTAAACAGTTTCGTACCAAATTCTATATTTGTATTTAAAAGAGTGGTTTATTAATTTGAATTATTCTAGGTTTTGTCAACTTTTTCAAATATTTGTTAAACCAGAGCATAAATGCATGTCGTTTTAGAAAACTTGCTTTGAATGCTGTTTCCATTTTGAAGTGGGTTTAGTTTATATCATTTTATTTGACGGAGATGTATATGTGTGATTCTACATCTTCCTCTATGTTATGGATTTTGTCGACCAATCAAACATATAGTTAAACTGCTTACTCGAATGCTTCTTTGTAGTCAGCGGAGAAGTAAATTTAAATATTTATCACATAATTGATGTATTTTTTGACTAATCAAGCTTCAGGGTGGTGTACGATAAAGCAAACATTTGTGATAGTAATTCCAGGGTGATAGGTAACTTCAGCTGCCACGTCATAGGGGACTCGGCAGCAGAACTCTGCACAGGGATTCACTCACTCTTCTAATCTGTCGTTTTTTGGCTGCTACGAAGTAACATTTTTTTGCATATCACCAACCAAATCTCAGTTTTTTTGTAAACAAACCGTCCGGTTACGCCAGCAAATCAACGACGGAAACGCAAAAGTTTTTTTTGAAAAATTTCGAGATGCTTGGAAAACAAACCACAAACACTACTGCGTGATTAACTGTGATAAGTGTAACAAAGGGTAATACTAACGTTGTAATACACCAGAGTATGCTTATTTTTATCGCTATTACATATCATTTTTTACAGATAAACGAGTATATAAAACTTTTCAATAGATATTGGATTTTCTTAATTTGTTTGTTTCAAATATTATATAACCTTTAATAAATAAATAGAAATTAAATTAATTTTCTTTTAGAAATGATATTAAATTCTACATTCTTATACTGTATATCAGATGTCCAGAACACATAAGCAATAAAAGATTTAAGTGGCAAGCGGAGTTCCTCAACCAGTTTGTCTAACTCGCGGACATAGCACCATCTAACACTGTATTGCTAACCACGTGCACACATAGGTACTAAGTACGATGTACATATGTACAAGAAGGTAAGACAAGTTCATATGCACATACAAGTACAATCCGTTCGCAAGAGTTCAAGTTGAGTCAAACTGAGTACCCGATTGTAATAGTGTTTAAATTGTGCTCGCATAATGCGTTTTGATGGTGTGAGTTACGCCAAATAACTACTTGTATAGTGAAATCCGATTGCCGCATTGAACTTGTTAGCTTGAAGATTTAGTCGTTATTTCAACGTCAAGAAAGACAGTTGTGTTTCGGTTAGATACATAGTGGGGAAAGATATTTAAAGCGATAGAATAAAGTTCCTATGGAGTTGTAGCAGCGGCCGAAATTTAATTTCACAACAATGACTGTGTATGGTCTCATCGTTCAAATCATATTAATTTGTTATTGAACTCGCTATGTTGCGATAATCTTGGAGGCATCAACAATTTCAATGGATTATTTTTGAAACAAATTAGCTCACAAGTGGCAAACCAGTTCCAAATTTTGAGTGAGTAGTTTTCAAAACAGTTTTAGTTATCTAAACGATTTTAATATCTTTAATTTGGAAATCATTAACCTAAAATAACAATTTTCGGGGACGGTCTTAATTTAAAAAAAAATATGAGGACGCTGCTTTCTAAATTGAATAAATATTATATATATAAATTGCTTATTAAAATAAAATAAAAATAGTGACAGAAGTTAACTTGTACGTATATATATATACTCGTATGCAATTAATACATGGCTTGAGTGAGTTGAACCAGGGTTAAGGTCCCTGTGCGTCACAAACCGGTAGTTAACACTTAATTGCCAAAGTTTAAAAGAAATCTAAAAGAATGCGGAAGCAAACAAACACAAATAAATTCCAATTTTTAAGCCCAACATTTTGGAAGAACAATTAGTAGAGTAAAATAAACTTAGCGGCTAATAATGCAATCACACTCATCAGCGGAGTTAGAAAATGACATTTGAATTGTGAAAGGAAAAGCAGTGTGCTTTTTTGGTGAATAATTTATCTTGACACAGCTAATTAGAACCCAGCACTTTTACTATCTATGCATACGGAAAGAAAAAAGTGATATAAAACACCGTACATAAGTTATCCAATAATGAAAAATATTAAAGGTGGTATTTCACAATGGTCAAAAGTTATAATGAGAGATGTAAAATGGACAAAAGGAACGTTAATAAAAAGTATTTTTATATAAAGGGTGATCAATTTAGAGGTATTGGATTTTAAATTGAAATAAAACGGCGAAGCTTCAAATGGATTCGGCAATTTTTATAATTTTTATTGTAGAACCATTCTTGACATTTAGTTTTTAAAGATCATCCCTTCCCAATGTTCACCGCAACTGCGGCGTAATTCGGCCATTCGTAAACACCAATTTTGAATGACTTGCTGGAGGTCTTCGGTCGGTATCTCGTGAATAACTTTAGTAATGTCGGCTTCCAATGCCTCAATTGAAGGTGGTTTATCCACAAAGCATTTAGATTTTTCACGCCCCCACATAAAAGAAACAAGAGATAAATTGTTCACCGAAACGACGACGAACTAAATCCATTGTTTCACGGGCTGTATGACAAGTAGCGCCATTTTATTGGAAGCAAATGTTGTGAAGATCACGGGCTTCAATTTCCGGCATCAAAAGTCGACTATCATGGTGCGATAGCGCTAACTATTCACTGTTACATTGGCACCAGCCTCGGCTTTGAAGAGATACGGGTCGGTGACTTCTCCAGCCCATAGGCTGCATCAAACGTTTGATTTCAATGGATGCAATAGCTGTTCTTGAATGGCTTCGGGTTAGTCTTCAGTTCAAATATGGCAAGTTTGCTTATTGACGTAGCCATTAAGGGGGGAAGTACCTTTAGACGTTTCAAAAAATCGATTTTTTTTTTATTGTCTTAACCGATAGGTATATGCTCTAAGAATATTACTGCAAAATTTCAAAAGCCGATCTTGAAAATTATGGAAGATATGCCACTTGAAAGTGGCGCTCGCCGAGCCGACCGAGCGCGCCTGGCGTCAAGGATCCCCGTTGCGCGCGTAATCCGGAATACCGTGTTGTTTTATTTTCCAAGAATTTAGTGTAAAGAATGCGACTTTTCGCATTCTTTACACTAAACTTACATTCTTAAAATACTCTTCTTCACGCATCTTTTTCGTCAGTTTCTCGGGCTAGTTTCAGTGTTGCCTCGACTCTTGGCGAGTAAAGATGTATCCCAAAGGCACAAAAGACTCCGCGACGCGTAGTTCGATTTCGAGGAAACGTAAATTTTATGGAAATCGATTTACGAAAAACGTTAAGGACGATCCGAATGCAAGTTCTGCTCGAAAAAAAATTACAAGTTCAAGTGCAGAATCTGTGATTGTGAATGTGCTTCACACGTACAGAATAATCGAATTTTTGACAGTTTTTGGCGCGCTCTCGGACATTCTTATCTGCGCAAATTGTAAAAAAGAAGTGAAATTCGCGGAATGTGGACAAAGATGTTTGGGTTTTAAGATTGTTGTTTCATGTTCATGTGGTCGGAGAGAAATAAATTCGGAGCCAACTCTAAATACTTGGGCATCAGTGCAAGATGTTCGCCGATCAGATGGACGACGTTAGACTGGCGCGCGCAGACCGACGTCACAGCGACTGCACGAAGGAGGCCCGCAGTGCTCGTAGGGAGGCACAACTCGCCGAAAACGAATATTTTGAGGAAGCTGAGGGTTTGCTCTATGAGCCTGGTGGTGCTGATTAGCGTCCAACTTCGGTAAGTTTCTTTTTCCTTGACCGCGAACTTTAAACGGCGTTTTCTCGAAACCATGTTTTTCAAATTGGCGTAAGTGATTACGGAAAAAGTATTGAACCAATTTTCTTCATCAAGGTTTCATTTTAAAGGGCATAAAAAGCTACTCTAGGTAGACTACGGACGAAAAGAAAAAATAATTTTTAGATACTTTTTAACACAAAAATGTTTGAAAATTTTTGCAAAAAAAACCAAAAGTTTTTTTTGAAGCCTCATTTTAATGGTTAATCTTCGAATTTGCTAGAGATTGTAGTCTATCTAGGATAAAAAACCCTCCTGAGTAAAATAATGTTTGATTTTATGATTTCAGATGAAAGTTGCGGTCAGGATCGCTTTCGCCGAATTCGATGTCAGCGGCGACACGATTTACGTGAACCGCCATAACTCAATTAATTGCTTATTTATAATAATGTTAAATACGCTTTTTTCTTCTTGGAGCATTGCCCTAAATATATATCATATTAATTTCATGTGCACTGTTTTCATTTTCCCAAAAATAAATCACGAAAAACTGGTTTTTTTCGGCCCTCTAAAGGTACTTCCCCCCTTAAGCCAAAAATGGGTCTCATCGCTGTACACCGTAAGTTGGCTTGAGCGCGCGATGAATAATTTTCACAGATCGTCGATTCTCGTAATACAATTGTATACGAGTAATTTGTAAACGTTGTGGAGGTGTAAATTTTTCCATGATGAAATGTTAGTGAATACTGAAAAAAATATGTATTTAGTTTTACAGTAGTCACGGGTGACCTGTCAAAAAACTCTATTGGAAAAAGTACCTCCGATCTGATCACCCTTTACAATACGGATATTATCTCGATAAGGTAGCAATTCAGTATGTGCAAATAGGACTGAAGAAGTGGTCAATCAATAGTTCCAGTCATGGTCTTTCCGAGCTATTTCGGAGTTCTCCGGAATGGTGGCATTGTAAGCCAACATTACTAAAGTTATTCACGAGATTCTGACTGAAACCCTCCAACGAGTTACTCAAAATTGGTGTTTATGGATGGCCGAATTAAGGCGCACTTGCGGCTAACATTTGAAAGGGATGATCTTTAAAAGATAAATGTCAAAAATGGTTCTACAGAAAAATAATAAAGATTGCCTAATCATTTTGAATTTTCTTTGTTTTAGGTCAATTTAAAGTCCGATACCTCTAAGTTGATCACCCTTTATTGATGTTGAAGCTTATAAAGTTAGGTTTCCCTTTTAACCATGATAAATTTCTCTTCCAAGCAGAATTACCTGGATCTGGAATATTTCGTTTTTACAAAGTGTTTTAAGCAATCTATTCGAATGCGGCAACAGAAACAAATTGTCGGCTAATATCAGTAAATATTTCAACGTGAACCACGCTAAAAATCTAATTTCGATTGTCTCCACTTATATGATATGTAGCATTTCTAAGGCTTGCCTTTCCGCTTGAAATAGATTTTCGGATCTAGGTGCTGTTTTTCACTCCGGATGCCCTTTTGATAATCACATGAGTTTCATTATTCCTAGGCCTATTCTAACTTGGGCTTTCTTCGATGTTAGGCAAGAATTTAATGAAAACCCTTTATAATTCTATGATAATTTTTTAATTTTATTTTTTTGTGTGTTTGTTTGTCTATTTACATTTCTCGTACCTATGTATTTGCCTATTTGTAATCACTAATTTCCGAAACTAGCCAATGGATTTCCATGGGGCTTGAGTCATGACGAGACAAAGAAGAGATAAAGAGATAAACCAATTGAAAATGTAATGGAGGGAAAATTTGCTTTGCAAATTATTGTGAATCAAATTTTATTTTGCAAACAGCATCAACGTATGTCGGCGAGCCCACTGTATCGAAATGCTGCGGCTGTATCGAAATTCTGCCGCTCCGAAAGCTCAAATTAAGCGAACTGTGTCCTATGAGCCTTCGATCTAGTGTTTGAAAAAATGTATTTTAACCATTTAGCACCGGTTCATATGATCAAGAGTAGCTTTTTCACAAGTGAGCTACTTTTGTGTTTTTAAATGGCTTTTAATTATAATAATTTTAGGCATACACAACTTTTACAAACTGAATAGTCATATTATTGGTCATTGACTTCTAATGATATATTTTATATTACATAACTTTTCCGATAACCCCGTCAACGTATCTTCTGTAATTTTGAATATATTATAAAATCCAATAAAAGTGGTTTCTCTATAGAATTTCCACTATAACTAAGACCTATTATTTATCTCTTCAGTACAGGCTTGGCCAAAAAAAATTCATTCGAATAAAATACCAACAAAATTTAAATTTTACACAATGAAAACACAAAACTAACTTCAGACGAAAAATATTCCCAAGCAAATTTACCTTTCGCTAATAAAAATACAGCAATTAATTAAAAAGTGAAGCAGAATACTTTAGTAAATGTAAAATGAATCATCAAATTTGGTTTTTGAATAACTTTTTTATTAAATAAAAAAAAGAGGTTGTCTGTAAAGTCGGTTTACTGACGATAGTTTAACGTGACAACGTCATAAGAAAATATTGATGGAATGGTTGCAATTTTCAAAACAAAATTTTAATTTTATTTGTTTGATAGATATTTTGTATGGATATAGAGGAGGAGGTAAATGGAATCGCAATGGAATTGATCAAGTTACATTTACACCCACATGAAAAATGACGAAACATTTATCAAATTCATGAAAGATATGTTCAATTTAGATTGTGCATCAGACGTTAAACACTCCCTTTCATTTCCTACTTTTTCTATCATCGTCCTATTCTCAACAGAGAAATGGTTCATGCACACTAGGCTGGTCCTTAAGTGTACTGCATGAAATATTTTGGTGACTTTTCAATGCAGGAACCTCTCAATATAATATTTTTGATAAAAAAAAATTATTCCCAAAGTTTCATACCGATAAATTACCGTTATCACGTGCCGCAATGCCACTGAAGTTACGTTGTTAAGGTACTTGACCACCTTGGAAAGCTAAAAAGTACAACATATTCAATAATTTTTTTTTCATGTTCTGTATAATATATTAAAATAAATTTTTTTTTAAATTTTTATTTAGAGCTTATATAATACAAAAAAAAATTGATTTATTAAAATTTCTTTTTTTAACATATATCCAGGAGGCGCCAAAGTCGAGGCCTGAAGAAAATCATGTCTTGCGGCGGACAGTTAATCTTAGAAATGGTTATTCTAAAACAAAAGAGAGAAACAAAATTTTCAAAAGGAAGGTTCCTTGCGTGAGAATTTACCATAAACTGACAAAAAAAAAAAATAATAAAAAAATGGCGGATGTTTGAAAAAAAGTTAAGAAAACACCCCTGTTTTTCACAATGTTATGCTTAAAAAGCAATACTTTATTAACTTTTTTTTTGCAAAATGTGGTAAATTGGCATACAAAACATCTTAACAAATAAAACAAGACCAAAATCATTAAAATCGGCTAAGCAGTTTCGGAGATAAAGTGTCCGCCATTCGAAAAAAAGTAATTTCTGGAAAAACGCGTTTAAAGTTAAAACTTGCTATTTTCTTTCCGCTGAGTCAGCAAGTAATGAGTGCAGGATGCGCCTGCACATTTTCACTGATTTCACTTTGTTAGAATTCGAATTTAAAAAAACAGTTTCAGGTGATGATTTTTAAAAGTATAAGGATTGAAAAAATGTAAAAAAAAAAAATTTAATTTTTTGAAACTTATAAGGTGGTCAAGTACCTTAAGGCAATAGTGACGAAATTGTCATACACTGCTGTGTTGCTATTTTGCTATCTTCTGGTTTTCTTTTTACCGTTATCATAATTAGCGTAAAAGAAGCAAGCAATAAAGGGCATATTGACTGCTTTAAATAACACATATGTGTTGTAATTATTTTGCGAATAGTTCCGTTATTCTGTTAGCGTTGTAGTTGCATTAAAAATTTTTTAAGCTCCACGCAATTTGTGTGATTCATTATAAGTGAAGTGAAGTGAAGTAAAAATTAAGAGGCATAAATTTGTCATTTAAGAAAAACTTTAAAATGCCGCGACAAGGAATTTATTTAGTAGGTGCAATGAAAAATCAAATTCTTGGCAGCAAGCTGCCTTCTAATCAAGATTGCTTATCTGTTTTATTTAATAATATGCGAAATGTGCGCTTGAATTTGTCAGAAGCGGCAAATTTAGTGATCGACGAGTGTGAAATATTTTGGCGAAAGGCAAGAATTCCGACCAAAGACAAGAGTGATAGTGTGAAAAAGTTAAAAAAATTGTATGAAGAATGGCGAAATTTAGAAAAAAGCTGTAAACGAAGAACAGATAACCAACAAGGTAAAGAAAAGGCGTTCAGCGAAAAATTAAATAATCTGTTTGACATTGCCCATGCAAATGCTTTGAACATTATGTCTATTGAAAAAGACAAACAGTTTTTAATTGCCCAAAGAAAACCAAATCGTGTAGGTAGTATGCTTGGCATAGATAACAAGATAACTGCAGCAGAAAAACGAAAAGCGGTAACTGAAAAAAAGAAAGAGTTGAAAAAGCAAAAACTACAAGCTGAAAAGGAAAAAAATCAAACCTACGGTAAGTAATATATTAAATTTATAAAATAGCAATTAAAATACATAAATAAATATTTTTGATTTCTAGTTCCAACTCCCAGATTTTCTTCTTCTGATTCAGAAACTTCTGAAAGAGGCAGCGTTTTTGGTGAGGCAGAACCTCGACTTCTCAATACTTGTTCCGATCCTACAGCATCATGGGAAGAACAAAATAATTTATCTCTTGTGCCTGATAATAGAAAACTCCGCAGAGCAAGAAATTTAATTCTGACTGGAAGACTTGCTGCTGCTTTAGATAAATGTCATGTCAGTGATAGAGATGCAGTACATATTTTAAAATGCTTGTGTGGAAAGTCTTTCTTTAGATCCAATGGACTTTGTCATAAATTGGTCATCTATTAGACGAGCAAGACATAAATATCGCAAAGATATAGCAAGAGATATCGAAAGAAATTTTTCAGGCTTAAATGTTGACTTTACAATAGTGCACTGGGATACCAAATTACTGCCAGATTTGACCAATACGAGTAAAGTTGACCGCCTACCCGTTATAGTCAAAACGCCTGTAATCGAGCAGATTTTAGGAGTTCCACATATTCCTTCAGGATGTGGAAAAGAAATCTCCAGCGCAGTTTATGACACATTAGAAAAGTGGTCATTGCAACATAAAGTTCAAGCCTTTGTATTTGATACAACATCTTCCAATACCGGCCGATTAAATGGAGCCTGTGCCATGTTGGAAATGAAACTTGGTCGCAGCATTTTATATCTAGCTTGTCGGCATCATGTTTATGAGTTGGTGCTGCAATCGGCTATTTCAAGTGTAAAACTATTTAAATCTACTGGTCCGGACATTCCATTATTTAAAAAATTAAAAGCTAACTTTTCAAAAATCAATACACAAAATATCTGTGACTATAGCACAAGCAGTAAGTTAATGACATTATTAGAAGGAAAACGCGATGAAATATTACAATTTTGCTTGACAACACTTGAAAAAGAGCACCAACCACGTAATGATTATAAGGAATTCCTTGAATTATCGATAATACTCTTGGGTGGAACACTTCCTAAGGGCAATATCATACGAAAGCCAGGTGCTTATCATCAAGCTCGGTGGATGGCAAAGGCCATTTATAGTATAAAAATATTTCTATTACGGAATGAAGTCGAAACAACGGAAGATGAAAAACAAGCATTATGCAGAATATGTTGTTTTATTGTTGTTAACTACATAAAACCATGGTTTAGAACAAACAGAGCAATCGAGGCTCCATGGCAAGATATTTGTCTTTTGAGAAACTTGAATAATTACCTACAAAAAGACGAAACAGTGGCAAAAGCATATATAATGAAGTTTATAAATCATCTCTGGTACTTGGCAGATGAGGCGGTCGTGTTTTCATTATTTGATCACAATGTGCCAATTAAAGAAAGAGAGAAGATGGCGCAAAAGCTTAAAAATATAATGCAGGATAAACAAAGTGAATCAAATAATGAAACCGATGCCTCGAAAAAACTTTCTGTTCAATACAAGGACCTGAAAATTTTTTTACAAAAAGACCTTCCAAGTTGTTTAATAACTGAAAATTCAATGAATTTATTTGAACGCTTCAATATAAATCCCGCATTTTTGAATGAAAATGCTGCTGAATGGCATCTTAACCCGAAATATATTGAAGGGAAAAAAATATTGGACAACATTAATGTAGTCAACGACACAGCTGAAAGGGGGGTGAAGTTGATGGAAGAATTCAACAATTCTTTCACTAAAAATGAAAACCAAAAGCAGTTCGTTCTTCAAGTAAGTAAAACACGTCATACAAAATTTTGTTATTTATTAAAAATTAACGATTTTCATTTATATTATAATTATAGGTTGTGGAGAAATATAGAAAAACTTACCCTAAACACACCAGAGAGGCTATGAGTGTCGACTTCAGTAACAAAAATAACAAGTGAACTAAGTTTTTATTCAAAAATTATTTGAATTTCTTTTTATTTATGTTTTTTTTTTTTAATGAGAATTTGCATAAAATAAAAAAGCAAAACAAAACATATCGTCAATTTTTCATATATCTTTTCTAAGTATGATTTCAATGTCATTGCGGCACGTGATAACGGTAATTTATCGGTATGAAACTTTAGGAAATATTTTTTTTTATCAAAAACAACATAATGAGAGATTCCTGCATTGAAAATTTTGATTTCGAAAAATAAGGACCACCCTAGCGGACATGTATGAAATATGTACATTTACATTCAAATATTAATTGAAATTTATTTTTTAAGCCATTCGCTGTTTTGGTTCCATTTAAGTACAAAAATACTTTCTTGCTAACATTTTCCCCAAAATGGATTTAATTTGTTCCTTCTTAATCACCTTGTTAAATGAAACCTTTTGTAAGGGAGTGTCAAAAATTTAATGATCAAACCGTTAATAATTGAATCGGGCTACATATTTATGTATGTATGCATATAAAGAAAGCAAAAAAATAAAATGGCCTATAATTATCGCGAATGCACAAACACCAAAAGAAATTCAGCCCACAAAATGTTCACGCCATTTCTATGCAAATTCATAAATAAATTTCCAGGAGATAAGTTGGAACACCTGAACTCTATTAGAATAATGCATTGGTCTGGGAGCTGGTTAGGTTCCTTGTAGCAGTGAGCACTGGATCATGCATTCTTTGGAAGGTGTGGTAAAAGATTTCGGGGATAATTAACTTCGAATTGTACACAGCGAATTTAAAATTTAAGAAATAAAATTTTACCCACTTGTCAAATTTTACACATCGTAGAAGAACTAAACTAAAAATATTTTCGATTTTTAATTTATTTCAATGAAAATACAAAACTTACTATATTTTTTATCATGACAACTACTACGCAACGCGAATCTATTAAAGGTGGTATCGGTAGACCAGCTGATTTGGTTGTTTTCTTTCGCCATATGCATCCGGATGTCAGAATAAAATGTCGGCTGTGCAACATAGTTCGCTCTTTTCTTTTTCTTTTGTCGTGACATTTTTATGTACAAAGCGTTGTTGTTGGTCTAGTGCAACCACCTTTAAAAAATGCGCCTTGTTTCAACGCATTTTTTAGAATTTTACTTTTTATGCGGCATGTTGATATACGATGTGTGATCAAAAAATAAGGTTAATTTTCAAATTTCACGTTCGATACACTCATCTCGAAGATATGTTCACGGGCGTAGCAATAAAGCACGTTTAATTTGTTTTTGAGAGGCATAAATAAGACAAGTGTCTTGCGCGCTCTGCGATTTTCTGCTATCGACTCTTGGGTCTACTGGACTCTTCCACGGGACGATTAGGCTTTGATTTCGCTATCATAACCGTGTACCCATGATTCGTCACCAGTTATGATCCCTTTAAAATCTGGATCATAGTAGACGTCATTCAACAATGTCTGAGCGATGCTCATGCGCCGTTGTTTTTGGACAAAATTCGGCAATTTTGGAAGGAACTTCGCTGCCACACGCTTCATGCTCAAAATTTCCGAAAAGATAGCATGGCATGAGCCAACCGATATGCCGACATCCTCAGCAACTTCTCTATAACAATTTTCTTCACTTCCTCAACAATTTCATCGATTGTTGATGTGCTGGGGCGTCCAGAGCGAGCGACGTCATTCACATCTTCTCGAACTTCTGTGAAAAGCTTGTACCACTTGTAAACACTTTTTTGACTCAGAGTACTCTCACCGTATGTCAACATTTCAAGTGCTTTTGAGCAACTTCTTTGAACCATTTTTTCGATAGCAGAAAATCGCCGAACACGCAAAACACTGGTCTTATTTATGCCTATCACAAACCAACTGTGTATATGCTATATAGGTGGGACTGTGGACATGTCCTTGAGACTAGTGTCCCAACATAAA
The DNA here is from genome assembly GCF_028408465.1 of Anastrepha ludens. NCBI lineage: Eukaryota > Metazoa > Arthropoda > Insecta > Diptera > Tephritidae > Anastrepha > Anastrepha ludens. Next base: position 568,509 of record NC_071499.1, on the reverse strand, counting down.
AACAAAAAAATAAAAATAAAAATCGAAAGTCGAATGTACCCGCAAATTTGAAAATTTACTTTAGTGTATTAGTGTATGTATGTATGTAGTTACTTATGAACAATTACTTGACTATTTATTGTATACATATTAATGCATTTTATTTTTTTCCATTTTTTACAGTTCAACAAAGGTTGAAAATGATGCCTAAGCAAAAGGCCTACCGCAAATTATGTGACCACTGATGAAATATTTAATATTTGCAAATATGTATTCACATGCAATTATCTAACGCTATTTTAAATAATAAAAGGAAATAAAAAATGATTTTTTTGTAACATCGTTTCATTTATCACAATCGTCTTTTCTGATTTTTTGAAAAATAAACCGAATAGAACAGATCACAAATTCAATCAGATCTCTATCAGGACCATATCGTTGTTGTTCCACACTGACCACTGGAAGACAGCTGACGTATATCGACCTCTCCATATCGGCCCTACTTAGAATACACATTCATCAACTGGGCAAAACTAAAATTTTTAGTTTTTTGACAGTTTGCTAACTGGTTTAGAACCAGCTGTTAGTAATTCTAAGTTTAGTATGTACTAGGCCTAAGAAAAAGAAAAGTCGACTTCAGCTGGATCATGACTATGCACCAATCTGTTGTATTGAACTAGTAATTGCCGTAATATACTTGTATGCATTAGTAAGTAAAATGTATAATCTTCACATGCAACAGTACGAGTGAGGATTCCACTTCCCGTTGCATAGGACGACACCACATTATGGCTCTCGCTATTCCTGCTAATCTGACGATTTCACGAGGTCGTGCGTAGCGTAAAGCAAATTATAGGATCTCTGAATTAAGATTGGTTCACAATCCCCGCAAATCCTGTACCGCAAGGGTACACATCATTCTTGATGCGGAAAGTCTAGAAATCCGAAAGGTTGTGCACTTTAGAAGAAGGAGTAGACCTGCGGAAGGAGTTGACCTATTTCCGGAACAATGGCTAGTAAAGGAAAGGGTGGTCTTATTCTTCTGACCCAACCCACTGAAGGTAAGATTTGGTTACACATTGACCCAGAAAAACTATAATAATTTTCTTTTTCCCAAATTTATCTACACAGATATGACAGTGGCAATGGCGAGTTCTCTGATCCTCTTATTCTTCAACATGCCGCAATACGTGATGGATCCTCCATCAACATCCTTCTATAATCCCATCTGTGGGCGAAGCAGGAAGGGGTCATTAACACGGAAAAGAAATGAGCCTATTTCTAGTTAATTATAAACTCAGTTCTAAATAAAAATGTTGTAATTAACTCGAACATTGTTAGATTAGTTGGTTGGTAAGTCTACCCAAAATATTTTCCTGGTTCGCCGTACCATCTTTTTTTTTGTAGGCTTCGTCATGCCCAATATGTATTTAATATGACAAAAATGAAGTTCGGGAATTCTGACAGCTTCACCCGGCTGGTGACGGTCGAGACAATACCTCCGTGCCAGGGAATCGGACTCAATGGACGAGTCGTTCGTTTTAAGAGCTCAGTGAAGGGAAAATTTCAATGTTGTTTGAATTCAACGGAAATATAAAGATGGGCAGAAAATGCCTTTCTGGGGCAATTTACAGACGAAACATGAAATTCGTAAATTTGATATGTATGTATGTATTTTTTATTATTTTGTACTTTAAAATTCTCAATGGCGAATTTCTTGTTTTCAATAATTACAATGAGCTGTCTATAGTTAGTGGGCTTTATCGCTTGCAAAATCAAAACAATTTGAAACTTCCCCTCAAAATAAAATTTAACTTTGCTCTCTCGATTTCCTTTTTCTTCCTTTGGACCGCGCGATTTCATAATTGTTCCGAATTTTTAACAATTATTTGTCATCACTTTCAGCTTTTAATAGTTAATCCTCAGTCAGTCCTGTAACGGTTGTTGACCAACGAATTATGTTTGAATTGCACGGCTTGACATGCAATGAAACGCCGAGTACAAAGTAAAGTTAAAACTTTAATTTTTTTTAGTATCTCAGAAAGATATGCAGGAATGAGTTCTCGAAGCACCTTGTACTTACATATCTGTACTTACTTAAGCAAAAATTCAGAACCAAGCCCCACGCTTGCATACAGAATAATCCACCAAGACACTGAGCTCGTATTTAAAACAGTATAAAAGTGAAATCAACGAAGGAAAATCGCATTGAAGCGAAAGCATAAGAACGTCTGCCCTGACATGATTCGATGTTATTGTTCTCATTGTACTTGATTACTACTGTGTTTATTAATTGAGTGAAAAGCAGAGGCATAACTTGGGCACACATTTATATTTTATATGCGTGTTCGTATGTAAAGACTACATTTATATGTCCGCGGGCTGAAGCTTGGCGCCAGACCCAGATGGAGTCATTCAGTCAAACTCTCGCGGTCAAATTATACACAACCTAACGGGATAAATACGGAAATTGAATTTTTTACAATCAAAGAGTTAATATACTTACATATTATTTACAATATAATTTGCACTTTCCCCCCAACCTAATGAAGAAGTTATATTTGTGAATGTGTTAAATTATTTTTCTTTCGCCTTAAATAAAATGTAAAACAATATATTTATTTAGCCGGAGTAATTAGATGGTGTATGTATGTTTATATGTGAATACGTGCATACATATTAAAATAAATCGTTGTACAAGTAATGGCTCATTTAAACGCTCATTATTACAGATACATTTTATTAAAATACAGAGCTATGTTTTGAACAAACACACAAATAAGAATACGGCATGCAATACGGTACATACTCATATCGTGCTTTAATAAAAAGTAAGTAATGGGTGTGGTGAATTGAGATGAACACAAGTGTACACGTATGTATATAATATATGTGCATACATATGGATGTATTTTTGTACTACTGAAGTCGAAATGCAACATTAAAGTCATTCTCCCATCTTTCATTAATTAACTTAAAAAAAGTCTCACCATTTCTCTATTATTCTTGCATCCCATTCACTCAGACTCCTACATATATATGTATACGAGTACATACATATCTATATATAATATAATAAATATACACCTAACTCTTTTTTACATGCAAAAAATCGTGTAAAAACTATATGCAACATATGATAAATTTGGGGAGAGCCTGCACAATTTTAAAAGAGCGACTAAGGAGAAAACCCCTAAATATTTTCCCAAAAAACCACGTAATAATGAAATCCAAATCAGATAAATATCAAAATCATTTTTATTACAAAAAACCATTAGGAATAAATATCATTTTTATTACAAAAAACTATTAGGAATAAAAATCAATATGATAATGAGAGCAAGCGTGCACGTTTACTACAGCCTAGACCAAACATGTTATCATCAGTACATAGATATGTCAGATACTACATCAGATAAGTCCAGCCCATCTGTCGGGTTTTATTCAAACTACGAGTATTAATGATTTCTGTTGGTTTTTTACTGTCTCAAGTTGTTTATACAAGGTGGCGCAAAATTAATCACCCTATCGGAAAACTTCTAATTTTCCAAATGGCGTTGTACGTCGGGCGTATTTTACACTTGTGAACTAGACAGCCATAGTATACAAACCTACAAGCAATGGAGGGCGTAAAGGCCAAATAAAGAATTTCATCATTAAAAATTTGTTTATCCAGTAAAAAAATGATTCAAAAACTAAATTGGATATCTAATTTTGCTCCCCCATGTACAATACTTGTTATCCAGCTACACGCGGCCTAAAAATTACGTTGAAATTTTAATGGTTAGTTCTAAAATGTATTTATTGCATCGTTTTTGAAGGTATGCATGTACTCGTATATATGTACGTGAAAAATTTGTACCTAAGAAGATATTATTTTACTAATTAGTTTGTATTATTTTTCGACTTGAGATTCGTCCAAGAAGGAAAATTTAGTGAACCGTGTTAATTCAAAATCGTGTAAAAAAGACTGTGTAAAAAGAGAGTTGGGCAAGTATATATATATATATATACATATATATGTGTATATATAAATGTAGATATGTATGTATTTACATATTAGTTTTCGTGTTTTCTTGAAATATTGTTTCTTGGAATTCTGGTTATTTTCTGAGTTTAAAAACTCATCCCAGTAATTGTTAATATTAAGCAAAACAAATAATAAGCGAGAGTTATAATTTTCCCTGAGTGAAAAGTATATTAATTGAATTTTAATTGGTTTTTTTGTTTTTAATTTATGTAACTTTTTAAATGGTTGCAAATAGAAATCTTGGAAGGCTACTTGCTTCGATTGTAGTAACTCAAAGGTCTACTTACTCATGTGCATATGAAATCTGTCTGAATAATGACGAGTAATATGAGCTTTTGATTATAATTATGAACTAGTTTTCAGAAAAGAAGCAGATATCTAACTACAAAATGTGGGAAGGAAAAAGAGATGACGGTGCTTTCCTTAATGGTAAAGGAAAAATAAAGAAAAATGTTTCAGTTGATAAAATGGGATTGAACTTGGAAAGCAGTTGTATTTTAAGAATGGGGGATAAGAAAACGTGCGAAGTAAACAAAAGTAATTATCACGAGAGTAACGTTTCGAGTATGGATAGCAAATACATGATTTATGGCTTACAACCTGGAGTTATTGAGCAAAACCAACCCATCTATGAAAATATGAAGCACGATTTGCTCTCAGACCAAAAATTTGTACTAAGAAAATTATTTCGAACTATCGAAAAGCCGGATACTATATATGAGAATTTGTGTCGTGGATGTGGTTACGGCGTTTTTGAAGCAAAAAGCTATTTATGTAATTTTTGTTCATGTGTTGTTGGAGGACTGAGGAATAACCAGTTGCGGCATTTAGAAGAAAGCGATCAAATTTATGTGAATACTGGTGAGAATATTTATGAAAATGTCTGCGTCAAATGCTCTGCTTTGTATAATACAGATGCATGTGAGATCTGTTTAGCGAACGAAAATAAAATGACACCCAATATTTTTGAAGAAATGCAATTGGCAGTTGCTGCTTCCAAAAAAGATCAAATTCCCACAAAAATATCAAAATTGAAATCATTTAATAAACAAAAACTTATTAGTGGCATTTTTGGATCGTTGAAGAGAGGTGTAAAAACCAATCAACGTTTTCCAAGTGGTCCAGAACACGGCAGAAAAAAACTTACTCAACTGGATATTATCCATCACGTGGATGGATCCAATAACGTTTTTCGTACAAATGAAACCTTTGATATACAAAGAATATGCGAATTGAAACAAGCCCAAAAACATTTCGCTGAGATTTCTACTAGTGACCAGCATATTTACGGTCGTTTAAAATATTGTGAAAGCATTGACAGTGACACTACTACAGTAACAGTAGATACATTGCGTATGTTTAGATCCAACTCCCAAGACCAGCTACAAGCATCCAAATTAGATTCTATTTGTTTCACAAACACTAAAGAATTTCATTCACCACCGGCAATCAAAAACGCTTTGATTTCTTCGAGAAGGCAATCACACATATCGCAACCCCCCCTTTTAGACTTCAATCCACAATGCATTCCAGATAAAAATGTTAATCTACCGAGTGATACCAAGCTTGCATTGCCATTGTCCAATAGTGTTTGTTATTGGATGAAATTATTACGTAAGCAGGTTTACAATTATCACGCTCATGATGCATTATTTGATGATGGGGACTTTACTTCGTGCATTCCAAAAAGTATTCCCTCAAAAAATGTACTATTACATGCATATTGCGTCTCTAGTTCGAGTTATAACAATTGTAGTTTGAAGGCGTTCCCCTCTCATTTAGCAGAAACTATGACTAATTTTCCAGTCACTGATAAAAAAGGTGAATTCAAAAATGCAACGCTTATGAATAAAATAAACTCACACTCTGATTCCAGTAGTAATGCTCGTGTTGTTAGTGAGCAAATGGAAAGTCGTTTCGATGTGATGGTGGACGCATTTAAGAAAAATGTGATGACAAAACATTTGCTCTACCATCAGAGAGAGTCGCAACCATCTGTTGATCATTCCAATTCGCTCAGCGCAGTGCCCAAAGCAAACCACTTAACACGATCAACACAACAGCGAACAAAACACCAAATAATATGTATGAATAACGAAAACAATGCAGCTTTTGACTGGCCTGCCGAGCACAGTCCGATTTCAGCAATAAATTCTCAACAAGCGCTCTCAAGAGTTGGCTCCCAAAAATGTCTAGCTAGTTGTTGCTCAGCTTGCAATGTGGTCGAAGGGAAACATCATCGTTGCGGGTGTTTAAACGTGGGAGATCGTATACCTCGTGCCCCCTACTCCGAATTCCAGCAAAAAACAGTGGCTTCAGTTGAAAAAACTGAGAATAAAAAAATAAAAACAAAAACTTTACTAAAAACGGAAACGGCTGACGCATATAACAGTGCTGTGGCATCTGGTGTTAATAAAAAGCAAGTAAAGCAAATCAACTTTATTGCCAATGCTACAAATAATATTGGAAATAATTCATGCCTAGCAAATGAAGCTCACTTAAAGATTAATTTAGTGCGTTTAATAAATAATAGCTATATATCTTATAGTCTTAATACAAACGTTTTACATTCGTTCTCTAATCGATCACAGTACTTTCATTGGTTACAAGAATGGTTGCTTTGTTATTATAACCCGTGGAGTTTGCACGCCAAACGTACTTTGAAGGTGCTTGCTAATTGTAATAGCTTTGAAATAGCTTTTAAATTATGGGCTATACTGTGTGAGTCAGTGCCGCGACATAAAAGTATGTGGAAATATGATAAACAAGGGGCGGGAGTTTGTAATGGTAAAGCACCGATTAGCGGAGCGAACGCACAAGTTGTTATGAAATATAATCGTATGGCAATGCAAAGTGAACTGGAAAACGTAGCTGTTTTTGATGAGAAAAATAGTGAAAATCTATGTGTGAAAAAAATTGTGGGTACAAACAGCCCAATGAAAACCAACGACGAAGTAGTTTTGCGTATAAAGAGCAAAGAGTCTTTAGAAAGAAGTAAAAAAGCTCAAGGGAAATTTTTAGATCTTGATAAAAATGTAGCTGAATTGAATGAGCAGGGTTTAAAGCAGGAGGGTCGCAGCGATAACTGCGATGAAAACATAGAAGTTAGGTTGGGATCATTTAATGAAAAAGCAATCGTTTCTTGCGAAACAAAATCTCCAAATGGTAATGAAGAACAGCAAAAGGAGGAGGATATTTATCAACCCATTTGGAAATTTCAAACTGTTGGAGAAGCTCATGAATCCTACGATAGTGATCCTGAATATTATGATGCAAATAGCCGGTCTACAAGCTCTAAATCCTCATTGGTAAAACAACAAGTAATACCATATGATTCATCAATACCATCGCTTTTAACTTCCGATAATGTGGAAGATCATGGCGAGTGGGAGACAGATGACGAGTTCATGTTCTCAAAAATTGTCGACGGATGTTGCGTTGCTAAAGACACGACACCATCACAAACATTACACAGCTCTGTTACGCAGGGCAGCAATACAAAGACAAGTAGTAATACAAATGTCGCTTCATCAGCGAACTTCAATTTTGAACACCCTCAACTCCGTGCAGTGTGCATATTTTTCAGTCTGACTGAGCCCAATATCCGTGCCATTATCTACGACTACAAAAGGGCTCAAGCTTCGCAATATTTTTCAAAAAATGCACAAGTGCACCCAATAACAGAGAATAGGAGTAAAACAGTCCCCATTACGCCAATTAATTACCTTTGGAAATCATCTTCAATTGATCGTGTAATGGATCTGCCTCGTAAAAACTCAACTTGTTCAACAACCAAGATAACCTCTCAAAGTGGCGAAGCTTTATCAGTTTTTAATTTGAAGTCGGTGAATGCGTGGAAGCTTAACCTTTTAAATATATCCGATGCAGAAGATGAGGAAGATTTGGTAAGTAAGAGTAACTTAATGTGAAATTTTGTATAAGGAAGCCAAGGTATTGGGATATGGGATTTAGTTTCCAGAATCACTGAAACTGCTCGGTTAATGAATACTCATTTAAATAGGCATTCGAAATAGTGAGCAACGAAATTTAAGGACAAAGGCTTCCAATAAGTGAAAGCAACTTACCTATGTGAAATGTGTAGACTTTTGTTTATTTTGAAATGCATCCTTCTCTTACTAAATAGCGTTCAAATATGATTCCTTTATATATTTGACATAGCGACCTTCCTCGGGAATAGGGTAGCGTTCCACAATATTTATTTATTTATTTCATCAATTAAAGTATAACTTAAATAGATTACTAATATTAAAGCTATGTATATGGTAAACAATACTGTGAGATACATTAGTCACAATTCAAAAAGTGTATCTCCAGATTAAGTTTTGATTTGAAAGTCTCTCGTGAGTTAGAGAATATATCCAAATGTTTGCATAATTGGTTAGACTGTCTTATACAACGTGCAAGCGGTTCATTTCGACTAAAATTGGTCTTGTGATAAGGTAAATGGAACATATTGCTGAGTCTTAGTCTACGAGTAGGACAATTAAAGAGTATTAGCTCCAGCAAGAAGTGACATTTGATATGATTCGTAACTATGTCCCTTATAAACATTACCGATGAAGTTTTTCTCCGCATTTCTAAAGTTGGCAATGCTAACAAAAGACATCTACTTTTATATGCAGGCAAACTGCAAGGCCAACGAAGTGAATGAATAGCAAATCGAGTGAAACGTTTTTGAACCTTCTCAATTCTTAAAGATGAACCCATATAGAATGGATCCCAAATGATGCTGCAATATTCGAGGTTTGATCTTACAAGAGAAAAATACAAATTTTTCAGCGTAGAAATATCCTGGAACTCCCTTGAATTCCTTATTACAAAGCCAAGCATAGATCTAGACTTGGCACTCATAAAGTCTATATGTTTGGGAAACGACATTTTCGATGTAAATATGACCCCCAAGTCTTTCTTTTCGTAAATTTTTGTGAGGTTGGTAGTGCCCAACTTGTAAACGAAATCAATCGTAACTTTTCGTCTACTGAATGACATGTGCTGGCATTTACCAGCATTAAGAGGTAAGGAGTTATCATCACACCAAGCTTCCAATCTGGTTAAGTCTTCTTGAAGTCTTATGCAGTCAGTTACGTTCTCTACCCGACTGTAAATTTGCAGGTCATCTGCATACATCAGACAACGTGATGTCTCGAAAACGTCTGGAATGTTATTAACAAACAGTAAGAACAATAGTGGTCCAAGATGGCTACCTCGAGGTACGCCTAAGGTAACTTTGATGGCATCAGATTTTATGATATTTATACGAACGAATTGAGTTTTATCTGTTAGATAAGATGCAAGCCACTTGAGTAAGCTAGTATGAAGACCAAATAGACTATAGAAATGTTCCTTTATTTTGAGTAGCTTTATGTAAAAGTAGCATTAGAAGCAATTTTGAAGTAAGCAAACTCACAGTTGGAAATTGAAATAAATTGTATAAATAAAAAAAACGAATATATATATATGTATATAATTGGCGCGTACACCCTTGTTTCACAAATGGAGGAACCTACAGTTTCAAGCTGACTTTTATAAGGAGCTTTTTCATGGCAGAAATACACTCGGAAGTTTGCCATTGCCTGCCGAGGGGCGACCGCTATTAGAAAAACCCTTTTCTTCGTTTTGGACTTTCACCAAACCTACGTTCTCTCTGAATTCCGAAAGGTAGTCCCGCACTAACCCATTCGGCTACGGCAGCCGCCATAAAAAAACAGTAAGGAAGGCTAAATTCGGTCCGGACTGAACTAAATATATCCACGCAAATTGGGTAAAATTTAATTTGGGCTGGCTGGTAATTTTCGGAAAGTTATATTGTAGCTTATAACACCAGAGTAACGAAAGAAACGTATTCTTAATATGCAAAAAGAAGTCTTAGATTTTATCGGCTCTCAATATTAATTATGTCGGTTATAAATGATTGTGAAATAAATTATATGTGAACTTAGCTGACCCTTATATGCTGAAGCTTTTGTATTTGACGTTTCAAATTTGAGGTATGCATGCTTCATTTGGTCTCCGTAATATACGTGCCATGCTGTTAGAGCTGAACGAATACAGAAAGTATTCTTCCATTTTGTGTTGCGTAATTTACGCTTTTCGAATCCTATCTTTAGCTATGAAGCTGCTTATTGATTAACTTAAAATCATTACAGAACAGGAGAATAATCCTATCGTTGTCTTTCATTTTTGATTTATCCGTGCTGCTTCTTGAGAGGATTTTCTTTAATATTCCGGCCAGAGCTCTGCGTAGTTCGGAGTTCTTCTATGTTGTCTCTTTATGCTTGAAATGCTCCTACTACTAGCGCTTTAATTGAGTTCAACAAGTATTTAATTTTCAAAAGATCGTCTATTGAAATTTTTGAATATTTATTGTAGATAGTTTAATTGTACATTTTTTACTGCCTATAAATCTTAAAATATGTTCGCTTAGCCTATAAGAATCTATTATATTCATTGGCTTAATAAATAATTAAGAAGAAGCATTGTTTGTATAAGACAGTCATGAAGACTTTTAAGCAACCACCGTCAGGGCTTTTTCATAAAAATTACTTGTCCTGATTTCTATGTTTTGGGTTTACATTTGAGTGAAATTTAGATTATAATATTTTATATTAATAGCACTTAACACAATCTCCAAATTAAAATATATTTTTGTGAACTTTTTTAGGGTCTGATTTCTTTCACGAATTGAAAACTGTGAATGTTGTAAAAATACCGGCATAAGTCACAAGATTCAATCACAGTTAATTAATATATTTTAATATTTTTATTATTTTTCGGCAATGCTTGCATTTTGCTGCTTAAAATGTGTTAATTTTAATTCACTATTGAAAGCATTTCACTGTGGCGTCTGCAATGAATCCTAAATAAAATATTATATATTTTTCCATCATTGCTAACGCTGAGATCCCGTAGAGTTAATGTATGATACTAGCGCAGTATACAGCTGTATATTAAGCCCTTCTTATATATGATACTTATAACTATATTTTGATACGCTCCTCGAAAACGTTAAGTCTATTCATTCGGTCTAATTTGTAATGATCGCTATAGGAGTTTTTGAATATTTTAATTTGGATGTGTTTCTTATATTAAATGTTTTATTAATTTTTTAGATCGTGTCAGAAAATGAGATTTTGCGATCGCAAATATTTAAGGAGGAACCCGAAAAGCCGGCTTCTGTCAAACCCACCACTTTACAGCGCTTCAAAAGTGCTTCTTTCGGAAATCTTTTGGAAATACCGAATGAGGATGACAAGAAATCAATTACAGAACGTATGCGAAACAAATGTAAGTATGCACTTTGACTTTATGTAAGCGTTACATTTTTTATTCAGCTTCAGTCATCTATAGATATAGCCGCTTAAACTTTTATGCGATTTATTTCCAAACTCTTGGTTATTTTATTTGTGTAGGTGGCCCAATTGAATTGTTTCTTTTTAAAAGATTTCGTTTTCTTAAACTGAACTACAATTTATTGAACATGAAAAAGAATTCAAATTTGAATTTGAATTTCAACACAAAAACCTCAGAGAGCCCTATTGACCATCATAGCCGCCCAATTATTACAGGTAGAGCGGCTTGACTTTTTGTGGGACAGAATCGTCTACATTTTCTTATGCCAAATTGACCAGATGGGAACTTTGTAATCAGAGAAGAAGATATCCGTTAGTTGGCTGTGTTCATGCATGTGTTACACCCCCTTTGATTTTTTCCAAGGCTCTATAAAAAGCTCCTTGGAAGTTTTCAATCTAATATAGCTTTATAAAATTTTTTTTTACGATGCAGTTTTAAGGTAGTGGCAGTTCAATTGGGTCATTCTCTGCTGTAATTTTTACAATAAAATTGTAATTTTAATATGATTTACTAAGTGTTTCATTTTTTTACAGTGCAACGAGGAGTTTTCAAGCTGTAAGTATACACCGAAACGAGTATTAAAAAACTTGTTTCGAAAAAAAAAGATCTATAATCACCTGCAATTGTATATATTATGTTATGTTTAATCATCATTGGGTATCGGTTTTTAATTTTAGATTGAAAAGTAGGTAAATAATTTCTTTTGTTTGATTTTATTACAAATACGAAATGGCATTCTGTGTGGGACTAGTTAACAACTATTTCCATTGAAAAAAATATAATATCTTCATCGTCACATTGAAATGTGACAAAGAAAGCTGGACAAATTCCAATATACGTATTTAAAAAACGAACAATTGTCCGTACAGCTGGTATCGGAAGAGTTGTCACATTTTAAGCTTGAGTTTCATTTTGAAGTTTTTAAAGTTTGGCCATGAAACTATAAGCGTTCCAATTTGCTGTATTGTATACTTATTTATGTGTGTATATGTGCATTAGGGTCACCGAGGATAGGAAAAAGCCCCTTGAAATACTGCCAATCCTAAAACAATCTGGTAGAAATTCTAGGACTCAGGCTTGGTTTTGTGGAACAACTATAAGGGGTCTTGTAATGGATATCATTTGCCAATATAAAATACATAGGAAAATGCGACACTGACTAATCTTAACTCTATAGTTAAATTTATATTTTAAAATGATTCGCAGTATTCCTATAACATCACTTTCTCAAAGTGGACTAAGGCAAGAGGGTGTGGCACTGTTAAAAAACGTTTTCTATTCAAAATTTACGTTTTTCGAAATCGTGAAACTTAGATTTGATTTTAAATAGACTTCACGTTTATTGCTCTGGCTCTCTATGCATTCTATTTATTTATTTCCTCAAAATCGAATTGTTAGGGAATGCTGATGAAGTTGTATTTTTGCTGAATTTAGATCCCAGTTATTCTAACAGCAACGGAAATCTCTCGGAAGGGAATCTTGTACTAAATGTAGGTTACTCGTGTTAGCTAACGCCAATAGGAACGTCAAAGGGATTTACATCATCTCCGGCTTTCTCTTCATCTGAATAACAGGTCTGATTTAGGAATCTACGAAACTTTTCATCATAAATAAAGTGCCTTAAGGCCACGGAATATTTATTCTCTAGATTTCTGTTCAAATTGATTTTCGACAGCCGTCTCATCCGAAAACCCGTGATTCCGTTAATTGTTCCTTAAAATTGAAAAATAGGGCAATGGGCACAACAGGCAAGACTACCAGAATAAAATAAAAATCTTGGAGAGGCACTTAATTGCTAACCGAATTGAAACTAATGAAAATATTTATTCATGTTTCAAAATTGTTGACTACCTTATAAACTATTGTCAACACTTTTTATTCCATTGTAGAAATATGCGTTCACCAAAAAGCGAGAAAAAACGAAATGGCATCTTTCGCCCTGTAAAAACGGGAAGTTTGTACTTGGAAGAGGGAATGCGACCAAAGTTTCCGATTTTCTGCGCGTCACTGGAGCAATTAGAGATGAATGAATCCATAAATCCAAATGTTCCACGCTTTGTTGTAGACTGCGTATCTTACATTGAACGGAAAGACTGCATATTACAAGATGGATTATATCGAGCCTCCGGCAACAAAGTGGCCATTGATGAATTAAAACAAAAATTATCAGAAAGCTACATTTACGATTCGAAACTGTTAGTAGCGGATGATATACATACAATCACCAGTTTACTAAAGCAATTTTTTCGAGAACTGAGCAGCCCTCTGATTCCCCAACCGATATACGATCGCATCGGACGCAATTGCTCTGATGCTGCTGGTATTGAGATGTTACGAGATGTCCTTGAAGAGATACCTGAACCTAATCATGCAACGTTGAAGTTTCTTATCCGACATTTGAAGAAGTAAGTTTACCAAAATTATTAATATAGCTCGTTTTTATAATTAACGCCAAATTTACCTTGAAATCAGTGTGGCAGCCTGCAGTATGGAAAACCGAATGCCCGCATCGAACCTAGCGATTGTATGGGGCCCCTGTATTTTTTCCTCAAACCAAATGGTATTTGTTGACATTGGCCGGATGAACACATTAACTAAATTGTTAATTGAAAATTACGAATATATATTTAGAGAAAATGAACGACTTGTTAATTAAGCATTTATTGTAATTTTACATATAAACATTCTCTATTTTAGTTTTACCTTGTTTACATATTTGAATTGGAGTATTTGCCGAAAATTCACTTGTCAAAAAATACTTAAAATTTGTTTAAGCGTAAGTGAAACATAGAATTTAAAGGAAAACATAGTTTTACGAAGACGAAGAAATCATACGAAATGTAGTTATTTATGTAACCATTTAACCAAATTAACAATGTGATAAAATATTATATATTGATTGTGTGAGCGTAAGTTTTAAAGTTATTATAATTATGTATTAAAAGCAAAATAAATATTAAACTTCAAAATATTATTTTTTCAAAAATATTTTTATTTTGTTAAATTAATCTGTTGTTCACCACCGCTAAAATAAACAAACTTGTCGCTGCTCAATAAAGATGGAGGATGAAAGAACCTTTGTAGTAGAAGTAAGGGCGCACGGAATTTAGTGGACGTGGTTTTTATCCAATATCAATGATATTTATGTGGAATCTAAATGAGGTGGAGAGCAATACGTTTATGTACTAAGTTTGGAAGAGTTTTCCCTCCCCAGACGAAGTTTCAAAAACTTTTTTGACATGAATCGATATGAAAAAAATAGGCATTTCTGAAAAAACCTGTTTGACTTCAAGATAAAAATTTGTATCCTTGACTTCCGTTATGTTATAATCTCGAGTTAATCCACATAAAAATGTAATTTTAATTACATTATACAAATCTGTATTGCTAACAGTCCCGAAAAATATGTATTATAAAATTAATAATATAATAATTAATATATAATATTTATTGATTTGTTTTCTAGTATTACTCCCAATCATAATATACGTATATATGATACACATGTTATATTACCATCATCTGCACAGAGAAGAAAAGATTATGCAAAATCTCATTGTTTATAATTACTTTAGAAATGACACAATGTAACGCTTACTGTAAAATTTTTTGGAAAAAAAATTGCCTTTTTTGAAGACAAATTTTTCAAAAGTAGATGAAACATTATTATAAGTATTATAATTTTTCCCAAAGAAATTTTGAAATACTCAATGCATCGCAATTTGCCCTCGGCCCCCGATGCGTTGATAAATAAATTGTCGAAACTCGGTCAATTATTGCCCGATTGATGTGAAATTCCGTATACCATATGTTTATACCCTGAGAACGACGACTGTGTCATAAATTTATAAACACAAGCAAAGTTATATCAGACTGCAACAAAAGTTGGAACCCCCCCGCCGCCCCCCCAAATCTGAGCATCTGCGCACGGGCCTGCACCATCATACCATAAACATATGTTCTGTGTCAGCTGACACGATCAAACTTATGAGAGCGCCATGTAAATGAAAACTCACGAAGTAGGAAATCAAGAACACTGTTACATGCAATTAATTTAATATTTTTTACAAATTTTCCTCAGTCTTCAGCAGAACGCAATAGAATTATCTGGATTTTAAATTACTTTACAAGAGCAGAACGAAAAATACACAATGGAGAAAGGTAACATTGATACTTTTGTAGTTTTACACAAAACAAAATACAAAATGCAGGCTGAACATCTGTTCGTCTGAACAATGTGGTTAAATTATGTGCGTTTTTTGATAAACAAAACGACTCAGCCTCCCAGCTGGATGAGGTTGCCTAGTCTTATTTTCTAGAAAGTTACTGCTGACAAGTGGTAAAACAGAAAATGTTTACGACTTATTTTTTTAAAGAGGCGATAAGTTCCGAAAGTTATTCCAATATTTGTTGGACAACCCACAAAAGTTTATGGAGCATTTCAGGTTGAGACCAACCACATTTGAATATTTACTAAAGAAGATGGAAGAAAAAAACTCAAATTAAACGGGCTTGGCGGCCGCCGTAGCCGAATGGGTTGGAGCATGATTACTATTCGGAATTCACAGAGAGAATGTTGGTTCGAATCTCGGTGAAACACCAAAATTAAGAAAAACATTTTTCGAATAGCTGTTGCCCCTCGGCAGGCAATGACAAACCTCCGAGTGTATTTATACTATGAAAAAACTCCTCATAAAAATATCTGCCGTTCGGAGTCGGCTTGAAACTGTAGGTCCCTCCATTTGAGGAACAACATCAACACGCACACCACAAATAGGAGGAGGAGTTCGGCCAAACACCCAAAACGAGTGTTCGCGCCAATTATTTATATTTATATATACATAAACGGGCTATAACTTTAAGGTAAGCTGTGGTAGTTTTTATCAGCTATACCCCATATGTCATATATTAACGAACACAAAACTAGTTCATTTGTCGATATCACTATGGAAAAACTAAAATACTCGAAACTAGTCGTCAGAACACATGAAAAATTCTAATTCATTTGAACTTTCGAATTCTTTTGACTGGTTTGTGCAAGCAAACACTTTCATTGCAAAACAAGTATTAGTTTTTCGAACGAAGTTTAAATAGTTCCTCCGGGTGACAAAATGCGGAACAAGTACAAGTCACCTTTCATTTGATATATTTATTATTTGTTATAAGAAACTCCACAACATTATTACATATATGTATACTGATTTCCCCTGAACCTGTCGTACGAAGGCCAAATAAGGGGAAAGTTTATGAATTAAATCAAAATTACATTATTTTCTGTTCAACCAACTTAATTTAAAACGGGGTTAATTTCGCATTTTTTTTTAATATCCATTATATATTAATTATATGTATACAAATAGGCAAAGTAAACGAAGGAGTTTTTTAGGCTGTATGTATATACAATGATACTTATTTCGTTAAAATCGGTTCTGTATTTTACAATATACAGGTATTTTAAAATTTTGTAACTTCCAACTTTTTCCCCTCTATCACCCATAATTTGTTTTTGTAGATAAATTATGTTTTTCACTGTTTTGAAGGAATAAAAACTAAGAAATATTTGGTCAAAGTTCGTACATATATTTTACCGAAACCGAACAGAGCCTTTGTGCCCGAATATGACCAAAGCCGAATCGGGTGGTTGGTGAATATTTCGGTTATATTCTTTCTCATAATAAATAAAGGATGCCTAGCCGAACTACTACTTTTTCTCCTTTATTGATATAAATTCAGACATCATTTTATTTTCGCTAAAATTTCATTATCACACACAAAATTGTGAACGATCCTATCCGATAGTTTACTTAAAAGTCGATTAAATTTTAGCAGGATGGAAAATCAACCCTTTCTCCTAAGTCTGGCAACATGGAAATTATTTTATTAATTGTATACTTGCATTCAAGTGATATGCTCAAATTGCTTTATTCAAAGTCGTAATTTATTAATTAAAGTTTCAGAAGATATGGAGCTAGATTGGCAGAATGGCTTTCAACAAATTAAGGAGCGCGGACTGTATTTGCTCCAGTCTGAAAAGTGGTCCGATTGTAGATTTCTGGTGGGAACCTCTCCTAATCAGCGTATTTTGGCTGGGCACAAATTGATTTTGGCAATGTCCTCACCTGTTTTTGAACGAATGTTTTATGGTAACCTCCCAGACGAGAGTGATCCTATTTTAATACCCGACGTACAACCTGATGCCTTTCAAGCAATGATGGAGTACATTTACTCGGATCGCATTAGTATTAGCTCTTTCGACAAAGCGTGTGAATTGTGTTATGTGGCAAAGAAGTATATGCTACCTTACGTAGTGGAGCAATGCACTCATTTTCTATGGGCAGATTTGAGCCCTAAAAATGCCTGCCGCGCTTATGAGTTTGCTAAGCTATTTGATGAGCCTCGATTAATGCAAAGCAGCATGAGTGTAAGCAGTAGTACCGAATTTAATTATGTTTATAAAATAAGCTAGTGCCATTTGGTTTCTTTATTTCTTTTTTTTCAGATCATAGCAGCTAACACACGTGATGTGTTAGAAGATCCTAGTTTTGTAGATATAGAAATGTCAACCTTAATGGCTATTCTTGATCAAGACCGTTTAAATATTACGTCAGAGTTGGAGCTGTTTAATGCATTAGTAAAGTATGCTTCTGAACGTGGACTGTTTATAGGAAATGAAAGCTTGCACTTACAACAGCCAAACTCTTATCAAAAGGGCCCGAGACAATCTTTGCCAGCCCTAGATAATGACGACTCTGAGGATGTGGAAATCAAAATGGAGCCGGACATCTCAAACACTTTGCACAGTCGAGAGGACGATGACTTTACTGGTAATGTAGTAGAAGACGTGGTTGTTGTGGACAGTGACACTTCTGGTCCATATGATGAAAAAGATTGTGCACATAAAATGACACCACCTTCCGAGTCTAATATGGTTACTTCGCTATCGTGTTCCAATAATGAAATTGACGAGGTTCTTATACGTAAAGCTATTCAGAAAATTCGTTTCCTAACACTCACACCCCAACAATTCGCAGAAGGCCCTGCACGTTCTAACCTACTTAAACAGAATGAAGCTCTTGCCATTCTCATTAAAATTTCAAGCCCGACGATTAACGATTGTCCAATGCCTCAAGGCTTCTGCAGCTCAAGGACTAGTCGAGAATATTATGAATCTCGTAGCCAACGAGATTTATCTTCTTACCGCCATTCAGTTCCTTCGAACGCTCCTGCTCCAACAAGTTTTGCATCATTTGAGTCTTTTATGGGAAATACGACATCTAATGTATCAACAGCTGCTCAGTCGGCATCTTCGAACAATTTAAGTACTTTCCAAGGTGGTAGTGATACTGATTTAGCTACGAACGATACTCGCCGATCTTACTGCGTTCGAACACTTAATCAACAGTTTGATTATAGAAACACCAGTGTTACTGATTGTGGACTAACATTTCAAGTGGATAGTAATATATGGATCACAGGTTTGCAAAATTAAATTTCACGTTTGAAAACTTTTCAATAAAAAACATGTAATATATTCAGGTGTTCAGGTTCCCACCCAAGTCCTTTGTGGAGAGCTTATGAATTCGGCTGGCTTTTCCGAACGATATACGGAAATTCTCTACGCACATATTCAAGATATTCAAGGTTCAAGGCTTACCTATACACACTGCACATCCCGGGTACGATATGATTCCTTGCTAGAAATAACGTTCGATCGCCCAGTGTACGTTTATCGTAATTTAATATATAAGGTGTATGTTGTTTTCAACAAAGTCGGATGGTATCCCATGTATACTTGTGTTCCGGACGTTGTCTGTAACAGGGTCAAATTCATGTTCAATGTAGGCAATCCTGGTGAGTCGGTGAGAGATGGGTTAATTCGCGCAATTGTTTTTTCAACACCGCAGGAGCAGTCTAGAAGTGTAATAGAATAAGCGAAAAAATATTATAATCCCGTCATATTCATAACAAATATTTATGAAATATTTGAAAAATAGTTGTGCTACTTATGTAATCCTCAAATATACATATATACTTATACATATAATTTATTCTCACTCATTATTTAAAATGTCTTATCATTACCTTCTGGGGGTGCATACACAATTTGTTTTGATCGGGTACAAATCTGAGTAATCCATTATTAAATATAAGTTCAACCATTGAGTAAGTACTTACACAACGCTACTATTAATCTCAAAATTGGTCCGTTTTTCAATGCAAACTTCAAACCGAAAATCATACATTTGATCTCAAATTATCTTTAGTTTATAAAGGACGTAAAGTAGTTGAACATATATGGAAACATCGCTCATACTTGCAAGAAAATAAGCTTGAATTACTATAACAATCTTGAGGTCTTTAGGAGGTTTCATTTAAGAATCCTTCAAGCTTTTTGTTTCTCTTTTTGGGAAAAAGTTCAATATAAACTGTTTCATTTAAGAATCCTTCAAGCTTTTTTTTCTCTTTTTGGGAAAAAGTTCAATATAAACTGTTTCATTTAAGAATCCTTCAAACTTTTTGGTTCTCTTTTTGGGGAGAAGTTCAATATAAACTGTTAAAAGTTGATTTTTATTTTATCAGTAAAAAAATAACGGTTAAAAATGGGACTTATTTGTTTCGGAGAAAATAAAAGTCTTGGCTAAATAACATAAGTACCTTCAGTACTTGAACTAGGACTAATCGATTCGTCGTAATTTACAGGTCTGAAAGTATTATATATAATTGGTTGAATTGAACCTTTCCAATTCAATAAGGGAGACAAAATCTAGATGCGATCTGATTCCCTTAAAGCTTAAACGTACTTTCACGCATTTTTGGGATAACAAAAACACTTTAGCAATGTAATTAACATAGGAATAAGTGCATATCAATTTAAACATTGTTGTTGTAATAAGTGATTGCAATTGCTACGCTATTTCGTAGTTTTAATTTTTGCTATCGCTACTGCTCTCAACTTGAACAGATGAGTAGGAGAATAGGTAGCACCCAGCGCGCAAACTTTTTTTGCTACGTTTCGTTCCTGCTTGTAGCTTCAAGCAATATTAAAAAACAACTGAAGTGCTATCTGTAGCTTGACTTCTTTTTCTTCTTGATTGGCGCGATAACCGCTTACGCTCAGTAACAAAACGCGCCATTCGTCGCTTTCTCGTGCTAATCGAAGCCAGTTGAACACACCAAGTAAGGCCAAGTCCTTCTCCACCTGATCTTTCCAACGCAGAGGAGGCCTTTCTCTTCCTCTGCTACCACCAGCAGGTACCGCATCGAATACTTTCAAAGCCGAAGCGTTTGTATCCATTCGGACGACATGAACCAGCCAACGGAGCCACTGGATCTTTATTCGTTGCGCTATGTCTATGTCGTCGTAAAGCTCATACAGCTCATACAGCTCATTGCTCCATCGCTTGTGATACTCGCCGTGCAAAGGTCCAAAAATCCTCCAAAGAATCTTTCTCTCAAATACTCCAACGGACGCCTCATCGCATGCTGTCATCGTTCAAGCTTCAGCGCCGGGACGGGCATGATGAGAATCTTATAAAGTGTTAGTTTGAGCGATCTGTAGTTTGACTAGTAGCAAAGAACTTGGAATCGGCCAGAGCGCTACACAGAAATGTTTCATGTGTGCTAGGGTTATGCATTTTTGTGGTGATTTATTGAAAATATATTGTTGTTGTGGCAGGACTCGGATAACGGCGTCGGGAGGCGGGGGCTTAAAAAGGTGGTAAGAGACTCCTTTGACGAGATTGGGCCTTATGAAGTAAAGGAATAAATCTCCGTCCATTCAGTACTAGAAATATAAGCAGAGAATATTCAATTGTGCTAAAAATACCTAATAGTAACATTTGCGTCTCCTCATTTCATATGCATTTTCCGACATAAGTTACTGCTGAACGAGCTTTTTCACCGTTCAAGCCTTTGTAACGGGCTTATGTTGTTCCGTCCGTTGCGGCAACGAATTTGACTGACAGCCAAATTGACCCACAGCATATACGCCCAAAACGAATTGAGTATCGAAGGGGACGCCATTAAAAAACAGTTATTTTATTTTTCGCGATTTTGACAAGTCTGAGGACATATCCCTTCACAATAATTGAATTACCCTAAATTTCTTAAATCTATACTTCATAAAATACTACCTTATATTCTAAATCAATACGACTTCCTGACTATGCCAGCGTGTTCCAGGGAGAACTACTAGCAATCAGGGAAGCTTGCAAAACACTAAAGCACTACAAAGAAATTGGTGCAAGAGTAGTTATCTTTTCAGGCTGTCAAGCAGCTATCAAGGCCCTAAATTCCAATTCTATTTCATCCAAGAGGAACTAGAACTGCTTGGTCATTGGCTTCAAATTACTCTCATATGGGTTCCCGATCACAGGAATATAGAGCGTAATGAGATAGCAGATGAGCTAGCAAGAAAAGGCTGATTGTGATTCTTCCCTGAACAAAGTTTTAGAAGTTCTTTCGGGAGAAAACATTATCTGCTTCATGAAAGCCAATCTGGATTAAGGTCAAACAGAAGTTGCATCACTTCACTTTTGAATATCACAAATTTGGCCGGAATTTGGTCGTTATTGTTTATCCTGTACATCAACGACCTACCCAAAGTACTAAAACGCTGTGATATACATGTTTATGCTGACTATGTTCAAATGTATCTAAGTTGCCTGTTCGATTCAATTAATATATGTAGAGTAGAATGGGGTAAGATAGGTATGGGGGCACAATAGGTAGGTGGGGTTTTCGTCGCACCGTTTTTGCAGAGATCACTCGTCTTATGTGAATTGAATACGTGGTGGGGAACAACGTTCGCGACTGTCATTTCGGCCGTCACCATTGATTAGTTATCCTAGTTCTGGCGTCGTTTAGTTTTTTGTGAGCTTTTCTCCGACATAGCATTTTTTTATTCTACGGTGCAGTGCATTTAATATATGTAAATATTTTTCAGGTGAGTTTTATTTTACGTAGAAAATAATGCTGAACACGAATAATGTGTCAGTTTTTTGATATTTTTGTTTTTTAGAAAAATATCGACGCAAACATAAAACATGTGCTTGGGGGCACTATAGGTCAGCCGTCTGGGGGCATTATAGGTCACTACTTTTAATGGAATAAAATAAATTTTAATTGTTTTTGCAGCAAAATGGTGCGTAATTATGTGCGAAAAACGCCGAAACGAAGTGAAGAGGACGTAAAAAACGCAGTCGCGGCAGTCCGAGATCGCGCTAGTGTTCGATCAGCCTCTAAACAATTTAAAATTCCTCCTCTAAACAATTTAAAATTCCGTTCGAAACATTACGTGCTTGCGTGATGAATTAAAGAAAAATTCCTAACTTTTATAACATGTGCAGTGTTCATACTCTATAAATAAAGGTTAAAACGTTAATTTCCAAGCCATGTACATTGTTCTTTTCCCCTCACATATAGTGACCTATCGTGCCCCCCGATTTTGAAAATATCGAAAAAAAGACCCTTTGTCTTATTGAATGCAGCTTCTAAAATATTTAGCCAAACATAAGTCAGTATAACCAAAATGTTAGCAGATAAATAACCTTTCAAAATCTTGCTTATTTTTCAAAATCAATGCAAAAACACCGTTGCAAGAGCTCTCCAAAAAAAATGACCTATCTTACCCCATTCTACTCTATTTAAAATCTACACAACGACTTAAGTCATGTTAATAAATGGGCTGAAAGAAATGGCAAGTAAATCGCAATGCATTGCTGTTTATAAAAAAATACTTCCTCTTGACCGATACGGTAAAGTAACTTTGAGCAACTCTAAAGGTTTAAAAATTGTTTGCTAGTCCTTCTAAATGGCGTAGTGGATTTGTAAGTTCATACATCCAACTCTACCGAGTATACATTATACTAAGGGTCTTGAGGTTGTCTTTGACGATAAATTTGATTTTCATAATCATGTCATCAATAATCATTGCCTCAAATCTTATATCGGGTGTTTTTTAACAGCATGAGGAACCATCGATATACATAGTTTGACAGCTGATAATGGCAAAATGTGTTTACATTTCTCTTCGGGAAGGTGATGCAAGTCTACTTTGAAAAAAAAAAAAAAAAAATTCTGTTCCCGAAGTTCATAGAGCACTGGCGACATCATCGGTTTTTCTTTCTTTCGAAATGAGGAAGGAGCTAACATTATGGCGAATGGCGAACGCTATCGAGCTATACTGATTGAATTTTTGTTTCCAAAAATTAATCGGCTAAACATCGACGACATTTGGTTCCAACAAGATGGCACAACTTTCCAAACAGCGCGTTTAAAAATCGACTTATATCAATATTCAAGCCATTATTGACGCCATATAGCCAGATTTATTTTATTTATTCCACAAATAAATGCAATGAAATTACCTACCAGATTATATTAAAAAAATTCATTCCAACAATATTTCTGTTTGGCATTTAAGTTCAAGCTCTTAAAAAACGATACTATGATAGGGTTCGTTCGGCAGGATCGTGCAGAATTTTTTTATCCATAAGGGAAATCACCCTACACCTCTTTTGAACGATTACATCTTGCGTATGCTACAATTGTTTGGTGGCCTTTTTAACAATTTAACATTGGCAGCATTAAAAGCGTTTAATCCGTTTTCCTTCCACCGTATAATTCTCATTTGTTGATTTTAAATTTAAAACCATTGGAAAATGGGAGGTTTGTCCTCTCACTAACTTTTGTGTTTGGCATTATCCATGGGATTTTTGACAGCCCGGCTTTTTAGAGAAAATAAATTTTCAAGTTCCGAGACATTAAGTTTTTATCCTTATTTTTGTAAATAATCTGTAGGTATTATTGTTCATATACTATATAATAAATAGATAAATAATTCTTATCTGAGATTGGATAAAAATTTGTTTGTTCGCGCTTCATACTGCAAATTTGTTTATTATTATTATTTTTTCCAAGGATTAATTCCATTTGAATTTTTTTCAAATTTAGTGTAGCTTTATCGTCGACAGGCGAGGTATTATCGGCAAAAAGTGCAGCGGTGCGAGATTAGTGCACCAGAAACCGTTAGCCAGGGTTTTGCTTTTAAATAAAGCCATAAATTTCAACTCGCTTACTAGCGTTATTGCGCATATAATTAATTAAATTCAACTTGGATATTACAAAGTACAAAGTAAGCGAAAGTACAGGATGGGCCAAATAAGACATACTAATGTTAAACACAAATAACTTTTGCAATAACCATTTATTTTGGTAAATTGTTTTTATATATTGAATGTATTTTATGGAAATTATGTATGAAATATTACATCAGACAAATGTCCACCATTTTTCTCGATACAAAGATTGGCTCTTTGTAACGCGTTTTCCATTACACCACATAATGTTTCTGGTTGAAGACTCAGTATTTCGTCTCGAATATTTTGCTTCAGCTGTCTAATAGTCTCTGGTTTATTAAGATACACATTGTCTTTTAAATATCTCCATAAAAAGAAGTCGGGCGTAGTCAAATCTGGCGAATGAGGTGGCCAAGGGAAGTCTGAGTTTTGGGCAATCAGACGTTCGCCTAAAATTTCACGCAGCATGTCCATAGTTTGCCTAGCAGTATGCGCAGTTGCTCCATCTTGTTGAAACCACAAATTAGGGTACTGCTCCGCCATTGGCCGCAAAAAGTTTTCAATCTATGTTCTGTATGAAGCTCCTGAAATCGATTCCGGCGTTTTAACCTCATTTTCGAAATATGGACCGATAACTCTAGTGGCCATAACACCGCGCCAAACAGTACATTTAGATGGGTGCAACTAATGTTGGTGTGTTGCTCTTGGATTTTCAGAGCCCCACAATCTACAGTTTTGTTTGTTGACATAATCATTTAAATGGAAATGCGCTTCATCCGACATATGCCGATATTTACGCTGCGTTAAAACAAGTGATCATTGACAAGAATAGAAAAAATCCATAATTTTAACGCGTTGTGTTGTACTGTAGGGTTCCATAATAAATTTCCAACAATTCAATTATAACATACAAAAAGAGAAAAATAAATATGACAAAAAATGAAAAAGTTATTTGTGCTTAACATTAGTAGGTCTTATTTTGTTCTTGTTGTTGTTGTTGTTGTTGTAGCAGCATAAACATTCCCCATACATGGAGGAAGAATGCCGCTGGAGTGACAGTCCTTGGCCGGATATAAATCCGGGTCGTTCCGGTAACATAGAACCGACTGTCGTGGAAACATGTTCTTAAACATCGATATCGTTGGTGTAAAAATACTGGATAATTTGTATACATTGGTGGGCAATATTTTATTTTAGTCGCGCGTTTGGCCTACGCGTACAAACAACATTGAGCTAAGTATTTCAGATAATGTTAAATAAATAGATTTTATTGCATCGAATAATGCTGTTTTGTTTTTTATGTATATTTTTACAAGATTTAATATTCGTTTTTAAGATTTATGCTAGCAGAAAATTTCTTGGACACATTGAAGCATTAGTAATAAAGAAAAGTTGGAGATGTGGATACGTAGATACGGTAGACATGCGTTTGATGACTTTCAGCAAAAATAAAGCAGTAATAAAATATTCGAAATAGAAGGCAAGAGAGTACGTATGTATATACAAACAGATTATTAAAACATCGCAGTATGAGAGTAAACCATATTATTTTCCAATGCTGTTACATTTGGTGGATACATAATCTGGATCTTCGCAAGTAAGTGTACTTTCATCGAAAACCTTGTTCTCGCCGCATGTTATCAAACGGGGATAACCCTCTACACATGTTATCAAGCGATGACAATCTCCCTGAACGGGAAAACGTGGGAATGGCCAAAAACGTGCAGCTGGTGAGCTCGAGTCAACTTTTGTCGGACATTTGAAACCCACGACCGCTGAAAAATATAAGTTTCGGTATGTAAGAATTATTAAGAGTAACTTGAATGTTTAATTTTTATACATTTTATTGGTAATTACCTTCTGGATTACAAACATGTAAAAGCTGATCGGGCCAGTTACAACCGTGGGTTCGATCATCGTAGGCCAGACCGGCGTCACATTCTTGTTCGATTGGTTCTCCGTAAGCGCACTTTATATAAGTTGTGGAACATTCCTTTGAGACTGGGTAAATGCCGAATTGGTATTCACAACCAGGTGTTGATATTGGTGTTGCTAGATCGAAAATTGTGTTGCTTTTATTTTGCTATGGTTTAATAATATAATTGAAGATAATATTTAAGCACTTACGATCCCATTGCCGTCCCTTACAATCAACAGCCCAATTATAATTACAATGATTATGTGCAGCTCCTTTTCCATCGTATAAAAGACCATTCTCACATGTTTCCAAAGTCAGGGTTCCATTTGTACATAGGAAGAATTGGTCGCATTGCTCAGTGTGTGCGTATGCCTGTTCACCTATCTTTTCTGGGCATTCGGATGCTTGAACTGGACCGCAGCTACCTTTATACAAATATAAACGGTTATACTATAATAATTTTTAGATTTATAAATAAAATTAATTTTTAAGCGGATATACTGTGGATATTCTTAATGTTTCCCTTTTTTTGATGAATGAGTATTTTGAAAAACGTTAAAAAAACGTAAAGATGTTGCTACAGGTATGTTGATTCTTGTATCTTCTTAAAATAAATGGCATGCGTATTAGAACCTCTAATTTCGTCGGAGATCCCGATTTGGAAACGTGGCAAAAATGCTATTATAAATTAGGACAAGATCTCGAAACTCTCCCGCAATTTCGAAATTTGTGAAATCGGCACGAGTATTATTGATTTAGAATGAAACACAACTTTGACAGTTTTTCATGACAAATTTATACGAATGGTTGGTTTGCTTTGTGAGGAAAGGCATAAAATAAATAGAAATAATTAAAAAGTGTTTTTAAACTTTTAAAGTGAGCAAAAATGTATGGAAAATGATTTATTGATCAATTGACAGTTTTTCGTGACAAATTTATACAAATGCTTTGCTTTGTCGAGGAAAGGCATAAAATAAATAGAAATAATTAAAACGTGTTTTTAAACTTTTAAAGTGAGCAAAAATGTAAGGAAAATGATTTATTGATCAATAGTGCACACTTTTCAAGCTATTTTTTCAGTAAGTCTCGGCCAGTCACACCCCGCCGTCAGTACGAAAGGTTGATTAATATGCTGACGGAAGAGTCAAAATGAATTAAAATAAATTTTGTATATATGTATACATAATAAAGTAAAATGAATTTTTTTATATATTCTTATACAAAATTAATTATATGGTAAACACCTGTTCTGGAAAGCATCCTATTCTACCCATTAAACTGGTGCACCAATAAAATCCATTTTAATTTTAAACAACGAGTTTTATTTAAATGTCTTTTAAAAGAAGGCTTTCTATGTCAATAATTATTAACAATGTAAATAAAAATCATAAGAATTTCATTGAAAAAGTTGGTCGCCCTAATTCGAACTTTCAATGGGTTGGCAACACTAGCTACGAAAACGTCTGAATTACCAATAGGATTTTCCCGAATTCTTGATGGGAATTCCGTTCACGATGGGAGGTCACTCATAACACAAAATTGCGCTATTTACGCTCAAATGAAAAAAAAAAAAAAAGTTGGGTGGAAATTGATAGATGGTTGATAGCGCATACAAGCATTTCATTTAAATGCACATTAAGTAAAAAAGTATTGGGTTAATATTAGTTTCCATTTGTAAAACTTGGGTACCGGCTGCAAAACGTCTTCAAAGTGGGCGAAGCTGGTCTATTTTATCGAATGCTACCTTAAGGGGTTAGGGGTAGTCAGAATTTTCAAAAAATCGATTTTTTTTTTTGCATTTTCTTAAAGTATAATGTTTTAAAAATATTGTGTAAAAATTTGAAGTGAATCCGACAAATACTTTTCAAGTTATTCAACAATTAACAAAGGGCGCTCGGCCGCTCCGGAGCCGATAGCAAAACTTTAAATGCGTTTTTCTCAAAACTATGTTTTTCAAACTGGTGAACACTGTAACTTAAAAACCGCTACGTAGATTTCAATAAAATTTATACAGCTTTTGAAAAACATAAAAAACTTGTGCCTGATCGAAGGATTTTTTTTTTTTTCAAAAATTTCGATTTTTTTTTAACAATTAACTGTTGGTTTTTTCCCGAAAATCTGAAAAATATTTCCTGAGGCCGCCATTTTGTTCATTTTGAAAAAAAAAAAAGCTTCGATCCGGCTCGAGATTATCTATCAATAAAAATAAATTTTCTCATCCGATTGGTTTTAGATGAATCTGCAAGGACTTGTGATGTTCACCGCAAGGGACTTCTGGAGAAACGGGCTTCACACAAACAGCGATAACTTTTGCAATTATTAATTTTTTTTTTTGAAATTTTGGTGAAGTCAAGTTAAAACATGATGTTTTTATGCTATGTTTTTATTTTTGTTAAATAAATAAATTAAGTAGCAAAAAAAAATTCGTGAAAATCATCATTTTTTCGGGCCTCTGACTACCCCTAACCCCTTAAAACCATTGGTAATCAAACACTGAAGTGGAGTTGGAAATTTTCAATTCCTAATAAATGGTCAAAAGGAGGTAAAAGTAGTCCATTGGCATCCGCTTACAACGCTGGAACAAAGCCAGGAAAGAACATCTCGTAAAAAAATGGATAGTAACTGAATTTCTCACAGGTTGCAGGCTGAGATAATATTGGCGCAAACTACCCATTAGCAAAAGAATTCGATGCTAAAAAAGTAAACGAGTTGCGAGTCTATAGTGCAGGAAAAAAAAAGGAATTACCGAGGCATAGCAATGAGAGAGATCAGCTGATTTGACTTTTATGTGTTTTCTAAACTGTCAAGCTTTTCCATATGATATTTAACTTTGTTGTTGTCTAGAGAATTCAAACCTTAACAAAATACACGTCATTAAAGTTCTACCTTATTGATGTGCTCGGAAATCTCGGTTTAAAATCGGAATTTCCTTTGTTCTTGATTAAAAAGCCGTTACCCTTGCCGCTAACGCGACAGCTACTCTCGGTTTGTCTTTTCATTTATTATCGGTATTTAGGCATCGATTGGAAACGGTCACAAGGGAGGTAATATGATACAATAAAAGTGAAATATTAGTGACAATGAGAAACCTTTAAAATGGGTAAAAAGAGGTAGCAAAAAGCGGGTTATTTGAGAACACACAAAGAAATGCAAAAACTAAATTTAATTTTAATAACAAATTGGTGTAAAACCGAATATTTAAATGGTACGAACATTTGCATTTTATTTAAGTAATGTGTTGTAGAATGGACCCAAATGCTTTATACATATTTATTTTTATATTTGGAATTACCAAAATAGTTTATATGAATTCTTATGAGTCGGTAATGCACACAACCTTTCGACTCACATCGTTTATTTACAAATCTTCAAAACAACATGTAACGTCTCGAATTCCGGAAATTCACAAATTTCTTTTTCCTTATACATATGTACATACATTTTCAATTACATGCGAGTATGCCTTCGCGAATAACGGTGTGTAAAATAAGCCATGAGAAAACTTAGTAATTGCACATCCGCCGACAAACAATAAAACAGGTCATACCCGAAGATATGCATATTCGTATGGATGTATGTATGTATGCATGTAATTTTGATCATCAATGTGTTTAATTTTGAGTGTCATACTTACACACATATTTAGATACATATGTTTGAATTATATAATTCATTATAAAGTGCGCATGTGTATGCCGGTACAGACTTTTTTCTTTTATTAAAAGCTGTTGCATCACCATCAGTCGATAAATCGCTACAAACAGACTAACAGGTTTTGTTGATGAACGGTAAAAGTAAGCTTTTGCAACATAACAAATGCATTTGTGTATGTATATGTATAAACGACTAAACATTATCAATACAGTACAATATCTATTATTCGGATAACAAGCTTACGTTTGATAAAACGTTTGGTCAAGCAACCAGTTGTTTAGGTCGAATTCTTTGCAGTCGTATACGGTTCAGTGCCCTAAGGATGCAAACTTGAGTCTTAACATATCACTAAGTAGATTCACGTTGAGGGCTCAAAAATTTCTTCCTGAAGCAATACAAAAATTGTTGTACTCGTAGTATTGTAGTAGCCAGAACAGGAATAAAACAACTTCTGTGTTGAAAATTGAAACAAAGTTAAAACAACAATTTTTTTAAGTCGTAAAAAACTGCAAATAGTACCTCTAACTTGCTACCTTTTTGCATTACCAAAGGTTCTAAAACTAAGAAAAATTTCTTGAAATTCAAGACATTCAAATTTTCGTCCTAGTCCTACCTTCAAAGTTGGAAAGTTTAAATACATATAGTAGGTATTCGGTTATATTTCTGAAGAAACCAGTTTGCAATTTTACGTATAAATATATGCATTAATACAAAGCGATATAAATATTGAATATCTAACATTTGAATTAAAATGCGATTGTTAGACCTTTCAAATCTGGTCAAACCAGAAGACAATTAAACTACGCCATGTATTATGTACAATATACTATCCACCCAGCGGGAAATATGTATTTGTTAATTAAAAAATGTACGTTAAATAGTTTGTCTGCCCCTTGATGTTGCTCAACAAATGAAGAGACCCAACGAGATGTTATTATTTATGGGAGTACTATAACATACATTCGAAGGTTTGCCATTGCCTGCAGAAGGACGGCTGATGTTAGAAGAGTTATAACACATTGAATTGAGGTATTCCTTATTTGTTTAATTTCAATGAATATGAATTCACTCGAAATCGCAACTAAAGAGGAGTACAGATCTGCGATCATTCAGAGTATACAGATTGAAAAAAATACGAAAAGGTTCGAAAAAGAAGCCTTTTGCGAAACTTCCCTTATTTCAAACGTACGACTACTGATTTTATTGACTGGTAGAATTCCGAAACTGGCTTCTTCTGTGCATTTCTTGATATTCATAGTTTTTTATAGTTTTGGCTCTTACATCCGTTTTTATGAGGAGTTTTCTCATGCCAGAAATACACTCGGAAGTTTGGAGACAACCGAAGTACCGAATGGTAGCCACACATATGTATATGTACATACATATATTTAGTAGCCAATAAATTCGTTAAGCAAGGCTTCCCACTAAATATCGATCTCAATGGCTCGAGCATGGCCTTAATTTTGAATCCGATATTTGGAAGCTCGTTCATTGCTTGCTTTTGCGATCGTTGCTGTTATTTCAAGCTTGTGGTATTTCCACGCCTGCAATATAGTATATACATAGGCACATACTTATATATGAACATAATCTCACACTCAATACAATCGATTACTGTAACACAAAAAGCGTATTGCTCCACTTTACTTGAAATCGCGATCATAGCTACAATTACATAAATGTTATATCTGCATGCATGTGTGTGTATCCATATGTACATACGTGTATGAGGGTGGATCGGTTTTTATGAGGGAAAAATGATATATGTCTGATATGTGTCTAAATGAGCCTCATTATATAAAATATAACTTACAAGTCCAGTTGTGTATTATTAAAAGTTTATCGTGCATGAAAAGTTGGTATTTCATTTTCTAGTGACACTTCATTATAAGGATAAGTTGGAAATTTCTGCTGGGCAACTTTTTGCTCGAAACAAGGCAGACAATTTCTCAGTAATTTAGCCAGAACAACTCTTTACGCTCTTTGTTTTTAAGGAAGTCATTCATTGCTGTGTGCATCTATAGGTTTGAAATAGTTTTTCCACCTGATTTCGGGGCATCTTTCCTCAGAATCTAAAATACTTTTAATAGATTATAAGACCGTACACAACAGTCACAAAGTTGGACTGCCCTAATATACAATAAAGCACACGTGCATGCGTTCGAGAATGTGCAAACAAAATCAGACTGGCCCATTTACACACACCAAATGTATATGGCGGTGCATATTGGTTGTATATGCATTGCATATATTACATATGTATGTGTGTACTTCTATTGAGTGCCTTATTAGCGTAACACACAAAAATTGTCTAGTGACTTATTGGTACTTTTGCTTTTACTTTCGTCGTGATTTGGTTATGAAAGTGTACCTATACGCACACATACGAATCATATCTAACGTATGTACTTATGTATATTTCACCTATTATCGTACATGCAATATCTAATGTGAACGGAAACTTATACAGACATTTGATACACTTTTAAACAAACAAAAAAATAGATTATTACTTGATTTGGTTGCTTGTTGAATGCTTCACACCAAAAAAAAAAGTATTTCATTTGTTTACCTTGCGCTATTACTCCAAGGATAACTACTAAAGCACTTAAACCTCTTTGCTGCATAGCACTATCTCTTTAAGAAGCTCGATTTCTGGAACAATAGTATTTTTCAAATTTAAAATTTTTGTAACTCCAAATCGCTGCTTCGAAGGAGCTAGACTTAAACGTGTATGCAGTTACGCGATGCGATCTTAACTGAATATATTTGACCACAATACCTCGAAAAGCTAAATATCTTTGAATATGAAGAAAAGTCAAACCACAACGTGGTAACGTTGGAACGTGATTTCAGATGTTTATGCACACACATTTGGTATACGCGCAAGCTTAATTGGAAGTCAAACTTGCCCTAACGCCAATTCGTTGAGTTCAGTACAATACCAAGAGTTATAGGGAAAGCTTTTTGCCAACAAACTGATCGTTAAGGCTATTAAGTTATGTAACTCCAACTAATTTAGTAAACATTGAGTTTTATACCGAGGAGTTGGATTCGTATTTGCATGTGCATTGTTGTTTACTAACTCATGTGTTTATACATACATACATACATACATATGTATGTATATTTTGTGCACACTTTATTTATAAGAACATTGTACAGAATTCTTCATAGCTTTATTTAAATAAGCTTAGAGTCTTAATTGGTTTTAAAACTTATAACTCCTGAAAGGAATGTTTTTATTTGGTCAAAAGAATTTTGGCGTTTTAAACCTTGAGATTTTTTATATTCTAAGGAATCTACATATGGGGAAAGGATACTTGCACATGAATGAATTTGTTCCGTACCATTTACTTTGCTCGGTGCCAGCGAATTGAATTGAAAAATTGGAATAGAAATATATCAGAGCCCTACATATAGGTCTCTTCAATACGCCATATATGGAGGAAGCATACTTGCACATGAATGTATTTATTCCGTACCGTTTACTTTGTTCGGTGCCTTCGATTCAAATTACATTTGTTTGTGAAAATAGTGAGTTATACCAGTTTTATGAGGTATAAACATATTTGCTAGCGGCGAAACTTACTCGATAACTTAGCAGTTGCTTTCCAATACAAATCTTTCGGCAGGTACGCAGAGCCCGGATATAGCGAGCAGAGAAGTGGCGAATCGAAGGCGCATATAGTACTTAGCTTAGCTCGACTCTGTAGCCCAATGTATGATGCGTGACTATCGTTGCCCAGGAATCGAAACCCACTGTCGACATTTTGTTTATTATTCATTTATCTGCTGCGATCTGTTTAATAACATTTAACAATATTTATACTTAAAACTAAGATACTCCGCGAGACATCCATAGAAAGCACCTAGTGGGGCAAGCATTCCTCAAATTTTGCTTTTTAGTTCATGAGATCTATTGTTGATTTCCTCTTCAATCTTTTAAAGGAAATGGGATTGGTGGTGATTTCTGTAATTAATGGGTTTGGGTGCGATTGAAGTCTTATATTGTGTGATGAGCCCTGCTTTTTGATTTCTTCAGCTTCTTCATATTGCATATGTCCATACTGGTTTAAGGATAGCTGAGTACAGTGAGAACTTATTTTCAAGGGATACATATGAATTGCGATTTAACAGCCTATAAAGACTTTGAATTTGATTCCTAGTGCCTTACGTTTAGTAAAAATATGGTTTTTCCATGTGAGCTTGCAGTCAAGATGCATTCCGAGATATTTTGTAACATTACTTTGGGGTATAATTGTCTTCTTGGCGGTAACTTGAACAGAGTTTGTCTGATTTGATTTTATTTTCCAGTCTATGAGCCATTAAGTTATTCCACCATGTCTTGGAGTTTAAGAGAAGCCGCATCAAGGAGGGAGTCCATTGCGAGTAAAGCGGTGTCAACTGCAAAAGTCCGACGATAGTTTCCTCAGTAACTGGTAGATCGTGAGTGTAAATTAAGTATAAGATGGGGCCCATAATACTATTTTAGGGTGAACCAGGTAAACTTTCGCAGAGTTTAGATTGGTCTTCATTTTGTTTTACAAAAAAGTGGCGATTTTTTAGATACGATTTGGATATAACAATTTGTGGGTAGAGCAGCCTTTATTTTACAAAGTAGGCCGTCATGTCAGACGCGGTTGAAGGCTTGAATATGTCTAGAAATGCAGCTGTGCGAGTATTACTTCTTCTGTATGCTTTGAGAATATTATTTATGAATCTATGTACTTGTTCGATGGTACCATGTGTTTTTGTCCACAGCTCTCACATGATTGCCCTGATACGACCATCAGGAAGTGTGTACGGTAAGAATGGTACGCTAGATGACCGGTCGATAAAAAATCTTCCGAAACTTCGTTGTTGACAGATTCTTGGCTCTTGTCCTTTGCATCACCTTTCTCCGTCGGAAATTTACCGTCTTCGCACCGCATTTAAAAGAGT
The DNA here is from genome assembly GCF_028408465.1 of Anastrepha ludens. Classification (NCBI taxonomy): domain Eukaryota; kingdom Metazoa; phylum Arthropoda; class Insecta; order Diptera; family Tephritidae; genus Anastrepha; species Anastrepha ludens. Next base: position 533,534 of record NC_071499.1, on the reverse strand, counting down.
TGGGCAAATTGATATAGTTTACACAGCATGTATGCACTGTAGGTCAACCTCCATGTTGTTGTTGTTGTAGTATTTTACTAATCTTCATCTTCTCTATCGGTGAACGCATCGTGGCGCTTTGGTAGTCTTCGCGGCCAAAAGGACGATCATACCTCGTTCGAGCTGCCCTTGAGACCGCCATGTATGTTTTTGTAGTAACTGTGAAGGCTGTGCCTATTTGGGAAATAAAACGTGTTCGATAAGGTATTTAAGAGAGCCACCATGCAGTCACAAGGTTTAATAGCAAGGTTTTAGGAATAAATCTGAATAAGCAGCATCTGTGACATTTCCCCATTTGAAGCGCGGATAAATACGTCTAGAGCGTCCGTATAGGACTTAGTTTTAATTTTGTTTATGATAAGGGGTAGTTGATTATTCTCGTTTGCGTAGATGAAATTGATGTTCAAGGATGCGTATACCCCTTTCCCTGCATTGTGTGGGGAAAGGAATTTCTTGATTTTTAAATTATTGCTGTCAAAAATACTATAGGAAATATGAACGGGTAGGCGATATGGGCAAGGGTCTACCGGTCTTTATTTCAAAATCCGAGAGGATAACTTCTACAGAGTGAACCCAGGACACGTACTTTACTGCAGGCTCTACATTTTGGCCGTATTCCTCAGGTTCTCCACATTACAATACAAAATACCAGATTCATTTCTTGGTTGCCAGCTTTAAACCTCCACAGTGTGGCAAAGGCGCGACTGTTGCATAGGTTGTTTACGTGGAATATCTGCGACTCGCCATGGCCTTGACTTCCACAGAGGGCATTGCGGCATATGACTGTGCAACGTCTGACATTATTTACCATACAAGAAATCAATTAATAAATTGCGCAATCCTGTCGCATGCATCCCTGTGAAGTTTGTTCCAAGAAGAAAAAATGTTTCAATTAGAAAATGGAATGACATGAAAACAAAAAAGATTGAACACGTATAAGGCAAATGGTAAGATAATTGATGGCTAGTAAACTAAATTATATTTTTATTGAAAATATGTGGATCTCCTTGAATTGGGGCCAGGGTAAGAACAGAGATAGTTGATGGCCCCTAAACTATGCAAACCCATTTTAAAGCTCATTTCATCCCCTTTTCCAATTTCACAACCAAAATCAAAATATTTTCAGCTGACAAATGCGTAAAATTAATCACCTTATTGGAAAATTTGTAACTTTTGAAAACGGCACCGTATGTCATACTTGTGAACCAGACAGCTGCAGTATTCAAAAAGAACGCATAAAGGTCAAAATAAAGATTTCCATCACTCGGACTCATTTTCTTCTTATTTAGTAAAAAAGTTGTTCAAAAACAAAATTGTATGTGTCTATAACTCACTTTAAAATTGGATGGACTTAATTAAGGGGCATTGAATGAAGCACTAGAGTACGGGGAGATGTGAACGAGATTGTTGATTGGTTGGTTAAAGTGGTAATCCATCCAGAATCCAAATAGCGCTTCCGCGCCATTTTGTTGCCACATCCTCGCACCCATTTGTTTAATGGTTATCTACAGCATTTCAATATCCAGTCTGTGCGGTTTAAGACGGTTGCGGTTGACGTCTAAGTCAGACAGTTGTTAGAGACTCTCGAAGAGTGGTCTGCGAAGGGTTGACATTCCCTCCTACTTGAAGGGAGGATATTCACAGAGGAATGGAATATCGTTTTCTTTTTCTCAGGTTGTTTACAACTGTGACAGTGTGTGTTGTGAGTTATGTCCATTTAGCCTGCTTGTTCTCTAATAGAAAAGTAAGAGATTAAAAATAAGAGTTCCAAGTTTTCTCAAATTCATATTTCTCTAAAGAAAAATCAATTGATATAGTACTCGCGATCATATTTCATCTTTGAGTATATGATGAATAGTTAAGCGAGCACTGCGGCACATTTACATATTGGTTGATATTCCTTATTTAACAAATGAAGTGTGACGCAATCTAAGTGGACAATTTGCCCATTTTACGGCGCATCGCTGGTATTGAACTTTAGAAATGATTGTTGCCGCATCTTTGCTTGAAAAATGCATAAAAGTTACTAATCGGGCTTTTGAAGCTAATTTGGCTGCTTTATCTGCGTGCAAATTTATGTTAATGCCAGTGTACCGAGAAACCCACATCAATTTGATATTTTATGTAGTTGAGGGATCAGCTCGTTTATGGTGGAAATTGGTTCAGATGAGTTTCTTGATTTGGTGGCTTTAAATTGCACTTCTGCTTCAAAAGCTGTTGCAACTGTGGGTAAGATGCTTTGCGCTAGTTTTGACGTCAACAACGGCGAAATATATACCGTCTATAGAATTATATCCACCAGTAGACAAGAGTTGCTAATACCTCCGTAAAAATAGATCGGTAATTTTTTTGTATAATTGTCTATACAGTAGGTTCTGTTTTTATGCGGCTTTTTTTTATGTGGTTTTGAAATAGTGCGGTTTTTTTTTTTAATTACAAAATGCATGTCGACCTATCGGGAATTGTACATATAAACAAGATTCTAAACCAGCTAAGCAAAAACTCATCATAGATTACATCAGAAATGCTAACCCTACAAGTATGGAACCGCCTGCATAACTATCTAGATCAGACGTGTACATTTCCTAAAGTGACGAAAGTGATTTTACGCCAAATCCTAAACGAACGCGCAACATGAGGGTATTGTCTGATTCTATTTCTGACTTAAATTTATTTTTCGATTCTGACGTTTCTTAAATAAAGATATAATTTTCAAAAATACAATATTTTGTTTATGCGATTTTATTTAATTATTTTAGATTCATGCGGTCTATGGAACGTATCTATAGTTATAATATGGGACTAGGACCCTTTTTTATGCGATTTTATTACATTATTTCAGATTTATGCGGTTTTAGCATTTGAAACGTATCTATAGTTTTACTATAAAACTGGTAGCTTTTTTTATGCTGTTTTTTTTATGCTGTTTCTTGCGGAACGTATCTACCGCATAAAAACAGAACCTACTGTATACTAAATTTCTCTCCCAAAATCTGAGATTATAAAATAATCATAGATAATAAGCCCACTTTTCGACATACAACCCTGTGCTTTCTGTGTAATAGATCATTATGTTTACGAATGTAAAGAAAAACGTCAAAGTAAAAACTAAATAAAATGGATACCGGCAAAGAAAACGGTTTGAAGACATAATTCTAATAAAATGTTTGTTAGATATTATTAACTATTCATTCATATAACAGAGAAAAAGCGTTTGTACATGAACAGGACACACGTTATTTTTTATTATTATTACTTATTATAAAATGTAATATCGAATTTCGATTACGTATTGCTGCCATAATTTTTTTGAAACCTCAGTACACGTCGTGTACGGATTTGCTCCAACTGTTTATTATTAGCAGCCAATTGCGCAGTTAAATTAGCTCTTCCTTCTGCTTATCTTTTTTTTCATAGCGTTAATAATAATTAAATAAGCCAAAATTACCAAAATATTCCAACAATATAATTTTATTATTCATTTTCATTTCAAATTAAACCTTTCACAACAGCATTGATACCTGATTGTCAATTTTGCAGGTAATCTGCCATATGTGATAGGGTAGATTACTTTTGTGGATTTATTTGTAATTAATGCATATGTGAACGTACTTTTAATCTATTTAGCACATGCCGATGACATTTGCCTACTGCCGTATGGGATGTGCGAACTAAAACTGATGGCACATTCAACGCAGGAACAGTCACAAACAACGAGACTTAAAATCAATATAGGAAAGACAAAAGCATTTAACCTGAATTTCCCTTTAGATTCTTTAAAAGTGGTTGCGCAGGTTTTTGAAAGCGTGGATAATTTCTGTTACTTGTGATCAAGGTGGATTTAATAAGGTGACAACATTCACCCAGCTGAATTTTTCGCCGTAGGTATGGCTTACGTCAAAATGATATGCTTTGTTTGTATGTATTGGTATGTTTACATTTGCATGCTGATTTTGACATGATGCTTGCACCAAACGCAACAACAAATACATGTAGAGTTTTACTTATATGTGTTTGCTGTCACCTGTAATAAATTCGCCTTGCTTGTGATGGAGGAAGTGAGTCTGACGTTGAAAGCAGAATTACCAAAGCCAAAGCGGCGTTCGGCACTCTGCAAAATAATAACAAAACTACGCACTGATTTTTTCGTTGAGCTCGTGAGGCACTCAGGCTCACTCCAGCAGCATTCGCCGTAAATGTATAAGGGAATTTTATATTACTACAACAACAACAACAATCCTGGGGTTCAGACTGCAACGAAGTAACATAGATGGAGGCTGCGTTGATTTTCTTGTCTTAAACAAACCGCTGTCACGTCCGGGAAAACATCCCCAGTTACATTAGCAAATCAGCTGATTCCTTCAAAATCGCTGTGAGCTAGTTTACGGTCTGATGTTGGTCACATCTTCTGGATTCTCTTCCCCGTGGCTAAAACGCTCTTTTTCAAGTTTGCTTGTTTTTGAAAATCAAAAGCTGGCAGCACTGGCTGTTTGTTGATAACCAAATATTGGGAATTTTGTTGGCACTAAAATATAAACCTCAATACAAAATCCTCGATGGATAATGAAAACTTTACCGGAAATAAAATGGCAAATAATATTGATAAAGTTCGGGTACTTTTGGTTGGGGATTCAGGTTTGTGTTTGTGATGTTGAAATACAGGATATATACATATCTGGTGGTGACTTAATTTCATCTAGTTGATTCTCAATTAAAGGAGTTGGAAAAACCTGTCTCACGCACTTGATAGCGCACAACGAATCTCTTACCCGTCCGGGATGGACAGTTGGATGTAATATAGAGGTTAAGTTACACGAATACAAGGAAGGAACTCCTCAACAACAGCCTTATTTTATTGAATTGTTTGACATTGGCGGATCAATAAGTCATCGGAATACACGCAGTGTCTTTTACGCTCCTATACATGGCATTATTCTGGTTCATGACCTCACAAATCGCAAGAGTCAAGAAAATTTGCGCGAATGGTTGTATGAAATTCTCAATAAAGATGGAAAAGACGTAAAAAATAGCAGTGGAGACAATGTTTTCGATCCGGAACAATTTTTAGGATCCACCCAACTTCCATTGTTAGTAATGGGGGCAAAATTGGACCTTTTAGATGAAAAACGACAACCGAAACCGCTACAAAAGATTGGTTGCATAGGTAAAATAAAATGTATACGTGCATTCATATAACATATGAATATATGTCCAAAATTACCAAAGTAATAACTTAAATAAATTGCAGCAGAACAGTGTGGTGCTGAGGAGATATGGTTAAATTGTAGGAATCCTCGTAGTCTTTCCGCTGGAACAACGGATGCTGTAAAATTATCTCGATTCTTTGATCGAGTGATTGAAAAAAGAAATCAATCGCGGGACCCTTCCGCCATATCCACAGATAGAAGAAAACATACAACACTATTACGTTGAAAACCTTGTGGCGAGTTGTTAAAAGAAATTATTTACAAATTTGTCGCACGCATTTACAAAATAAGTAATAAAAATGAATTTAGTATTCTGGCTTGAGAATTGTTATATTTATTATTTTATTTTAACGCAACGCAAAAATATTTATCCTGGCGGCCACTGCATTTGGCGTCCACCAAGGAAGTGCAAGTGTAAATGGTAAACGGATTGCGCCCCATGTTGACCATTATTTATAACCACTCGGTATCCTTTATCTAGACCTAACTCTTTGGCTACTTTTGCACCAACTAACATAAGGTGACCAAGCAATTCTTTGTCATCTCCAGTAGCTAGGGACAATTGGGCAATCGGTTTTCTTGGTATCACAAGAAAGTGCGTTGGTGCCTGGCCATTGATGTCATGAAAAGCGACACACTAAAAACAGATTATTAGGTTAACATTATTGCAACGTAAACGTAGACCTACTTTCTCATCTTCATGGATGAAGTTACATGGAATTTCCTTGCGAAGAATTTTTCCGAAAATAGTATCATCAGCCGCTGATGCTGTCTGCGCTTTTTCGACTTCGCTGGACATTTTAGCAAAGTTGGTCGAAATAGGCTTCAAACTGAAACTGGTAACACTTATATCAAAATACTTCGCATAATTGATAAACCAAACTTACCTATTTCGTAAAGTTGACCTAATGCTCGAAATGGCAAAATACATCTGTCAAATTACTTCCAGAAGCTAATACCAAAGGCAAGGCGAATTGATCATTCTTATGCCAAAGGGGCCAAAGGTAAGTACACACAAGGTGACTTTGGCATAGCAACGGTTTTTTTTTCTTGCGATTACGACAAATGAAAATTAAGGCGAATTGAGTACCATAGGTGGCGCCTTGCCAAAGCAGTTACTTTATTTTTCACAATTTTGACAAGTCTGGCGTACCCTTTCCAATACAAAACAAATAAAAGTAGAAGACACATGTTTGTGAAAATTCAGCGAATGGCTCGGTAATATTGAGACTTGTGAGATTTAAAATAAACAAACTTTAATGAAACAAACGAAGTTCCGTGTGTTAAATTGGGTATATAATAGGACTATGAATAAGTTCGTGCGGTTTTTTTCGAAATTTGAAACTTTATTGACGTAAAATGGTTACAAATTTAATATTCAAAATATTGTCCATCGCTTACTACTACTTTTTCCCATCTTTCTGGCAATTCACGGATTCCCTTTGTGAAAAATTCGGTCGGTTTTGCCGCAATCCACGAATCGATCCATTTTTTGACTTCATCGTAATTACGGAAGTGCTGGTCAGCCAGGCCATGTTGCATCGATCGGAAGAGATAGTAATCGGATGGCGCAAGGTCTGGACTATACGGCGGGTGGGGTAGGACATCCCATTTGAGCGTTTCTAAGTATGTTTTGACCACTTGTGCAACATGTGGCCGAGCATTGTCATGTTGCAAAATAACTTTGTCGTGTCTATCGGCGTATTGCGGCCGTTTTTCTCGCAGTGCTCGGCTCAAACGCATCAATTGTCGTCGGTAGACATCCCCCGTAATCGTTTCATTCGGTTTCAGTAGCTCATAATACACAACACCCAGCTGGTCCCACCAGATACACAGCATAACCTTCAGGCCATGAATATTCTGCGCCGACGTCGATGTTGAAGCATGGCTAGGGTATCCATACGTTGCCCGACGTTTTGGATTGTCGTAATGGACCCACTTTTCATCGCCAGTCACAATTCGATGCAAAAAACCCTTTCTTTTGTGCCGTTGAAGCAGTTGTTCGCATGCCATAAAACGGCGTTCAACGTCTCTTGGCTTCAATTCATACGGCACCCAATGGCCTACCTTTCGGATCATTCCCATGGCTTTTAAACGTTTGGAAATGGTTGATTGATCAACTCCCAAAGTTTTTGCAACCTCTTCTTGCGTTTGAGCCGGATCTTGATCGAGCAATTCCTCCAATTCGGTATCCATGAACTTTGGCGGCGCACCCTCGCGTTCTTCGTCTTCCAAGCCAAAATCACCACTTTTAAAGCGTGCAAACCACTTCTGGCACGTTCGCTCAGATAGAGCATGCTCACCATAAACTTCCACCAAGATACGATGACTTTCGGCTGCTTTTTTCTTCATATTAAAATAATGAAGAAGAATTCCCCGCAAAAACACATTATTTGGCACGAAATTCGACATTTTCAAGTGTGGTAAAAATATTGTTGTTTACGCTTCAAATAAAAAACTTATACTGACGTTTGTGCCTTACGACAGTAGCTCTCCAATGAATGTTTGGAAATGTGGATCGATGGAATAATAATCAAGTTACGCCATCTGTTGTAAAACCGAAACGAACTTATTCATAGTCCTATTAACATATTGGAAATTTTGAATATAACATGAAAGGTGGGTAACAAACAAAAAAAAACAAATTTGTGGAACAACAAACCGAATAAGTTAAAATAGTATAAAAACAATATTAACGATTAACGAAGATAACCTTTAATTTTTATAACTTACTGCTGAGTTGATGAGCAAGCTAGACAGGGGACGCTCGAGACGGCTTCATCAAAAATGAGAGGATTGGGGCAGAGAATGTTAATGGAATGAGGAAGCGCAAATGTTAAATGAGCTTTTTTCGAGTACTAAATTGAAAATTCGTTGTAGAGGATTTCAGATTTTTTACTGTTTTTATCACGCTTGTAGAGGATTTCACATTTTTTTCTCATAGTCGTAGGGGATTTCAACACGCTAGTAAGGCATTCGTCGTATATCATGCTCCCAGCGAATCGAATGAATTTGCGATTGAGGAATCCTCGCAAGCAGTTAAATTGGTGCGCAGACGCTAAAGCCGACGGAATTATTCGCTTGGTTTTTGTGGCGGATATTTAATTCAAGTTCAAGCCCTGAAGAGTCAGTCTTTTCCTTACACCATTTTTTTTACAATTCAAACCAGGAAAATTTGGGAAAATGTTTGAGGTGATTTGAATTATAATTGCCTTAAAATAGTAAACACACTATTTTTTTTTTTTTAACTTTTTTTTTATATTTGAACTTTAGAAATTCATACTGGATATGAACTTATTTTTATATAAATCAAACATAAAGGAAATACATATATGGTATATAAACATTCATAAATTTAATCTCTTTAGTTCAATCTGAACTATATTGATGAGTAAATATCATCTGTCCAACTATTCTTGCCCCTCAGTGAAAAGATGGGATATGTACATACTTTTTAGGTCTTTACTATGAAGTAGTGCACTATTATTCGATATATGAATGTTAATATTCAAGAGGAAAAGTATGTATTAAATTTTATAAATAAAAAGTGCAGGTTGATTGAAAAATTTTATTTTAAAAATTTGCGGCTTTGGTTCTTGTTGTTATGAAAAATACTGCTCTTACAGAAGCTTCAGTGACTTCCGCAATAATAAATGTTTGACACTTTGGGCTTCGTCCGAGGGTTGAATGAACAGTAGCCTACAAATAAGACGAATTCCTGTTTCAGGGTAAGTTTATAACTTTGCAGCTATATACTTATGCTTTTTATCAATTGGAGAACCACATACGTAAATACGTGATAGGGCTTCCACCAAGACAACGCACCAATTCGCATTGCACAGACTGCAACAGAAATGCTTTCGGAGACTTTTCCCTGCCTGCCTTGAGATGACCCCTATTAGAAAGAATTTGATAGGGCAATTTACAATTAATTGCTAATTACCATGGCAACACCACAACAATATTTATATAGTTGCCCCCCTAAGTAAAAAATGCCATGGAAAAGCTCCTCATAAAAAAACCATTTGGCGTTCAGAGTTGGCTTAAAACGTAGGTCCCTTCATTTGTGGAGAGCATCAAAACGCACGCCATAAATAGGAGGACAAGCTCGACGAAACCCCTAACAAAAAAGTACGCGCAAATTATTTATTTATTTAATTAAAAAAAATGTCGTAACGCCAGGCCATTTGCATTTCATTGTGAATTTTACTTATGTCTCATTTTCAAAGTGAGCATCGAACTCTGAACCAACTCAACTGTTACTATGTACAAATCCACTAGGCTACACCTTCCTAATAATAATAATTTGTATGAAAAATATTACTGAACCCAAACTTGTTGCTATGGAAATCAAAAAATTCGTTTTCTCAACATAAGCATTAATTTTCAGCTTAAATTTCATTTATAATTTGAAATACTACTAAAAGAAATTTTTAAGGCAAAAAACGCAAACAATAAAAAATGGCAAAAGCGCAGTCTCGAAGAAGAGCATCTCGGATTCTTTTGACAAAGCCTAATACACTTAACCCAATGATTGGTGAACCAGACGAAGCACCCGCAGAAGAAGACTCAGATGTGCAATTGTGGGTGACCCTAATATAATTTATTAATTCGACATTTTCATTGTATTTTGTCCGCTTCCAGGGGTTCGCCAGGAAAACTCCATGTTAAGAGATGGCGTGAACCAGAATCAGATGAAGAAGACAATCCAGAACATAGATATGACATTGCTGAAGCGTGGCGAAGTCTCTTTGCCTTGCCCTCGTGCACCCAAATAATTCTTAAGTATGTTAATACTTGCCAAAAAATCGTAATATACTTAAACTAATTTAAATTTACAGAGAGAAGGTACAACGCCATTTACAACTTTTGATTGGCTTAAACGTAACTCAAGAATTCCCTTGGAAGCAAATTAAATACAAGAATTTAATAGATCAACTCGATGATATTGAGGATGGTGATTTTATAAATGCTACACTTCAAGGGTCTAATTTAGAGGACCATTTGCTCTTTGGTTACGCACCAATTTTAACGGAAAACCAAGATGATGTACCTGAGGGTGATCCCTTCATTGTTTTTCTAAGCCCAGCAGACGCTAAAGTCGCGTTGTCGATAATTCGAAATATGGAGTTATATGAACGTTGGGCAGTGAATAAGCGATTGTTGAAGAAACCGCGACGATGGGTATCACTAGGGAGTGAAAATGAAGTAAATTTGACTATAGAGCAACAGCACGCAGCTCGATTGGAGGTCGAGGTTCAAAGTGTGTATCCCTTAAGAATACCCGATAATAAAGAATTCTCTTTTCGTAAATCGTCGGATGTACGCGATGGATACGTAGAACTTTTGCCAAGCGAATCAGTAAAATTTGAAAATATATCACGTCGACGTGTTACTATTGGTGTTCAATCCGCCCCAACTTTAATTCATTTGGAGCAACAAACAGATCCAACATTCCCAACCAATGCCTGGGCCCAGTATCTGTATGAAATAGTTGACGCAGGTTAGATACAATCCGTTAATCAAATCAAATTTTAATAAACTCAATATGTTTTAATATAAAAGAGGATTTGGATGAAACATCAGAAGACGAAGCTTCCAAGGATCAAACGCTTCCGTCGAGTAAATCTCCAACTCCGGCTTTAATGGAACCTCCAACTCCAAAGCCACCACCAGAACTTTCGTCTAATATCCAGCTTTTGTTGGACACATTAGAGTTTAATCAAATTGATATGTATCGGTAAGCTCCTGTTGTTTAAGATATGTATAAGTATGCACTTATGCTTTAAATTTTTGACGTCATTATACAGTTAGCCAAAGACCTTGTATAGAATATTGTTCTCTAATTCTCTATGGCCTTTTGCTACCCTATTTACATTCATAGTACACTGAACACCAAGAACTAGACAAGTACTGGATTACCTATGTAAAATATATCGCAAGTCCGAAAATCTACATATTTCTATTATCATGTAACATAGTTTTCGGAGTATTGCCAGTGATTTTTTATTAAACAAAAAAGGTGGGTCCTAAAATGTTAATGCCTGGAGAATCCGTTAATTGATCAAAGTATATATATATATCTTTTGTTCATGGCAGTAGGAGGTGCTAAGTAAAAGAATAGAATATATGTAGACACAGCCCATAAAGTCTGCGTGTACCTCACAAATATTTTTAAATTGATTAAAAACAATATAAATTTATAGTTGAAAACATATCCAGAATCTTGGAAGCAGGTAATTTTTTCAGACGAAAGTTAATTTTGTACTGGGCACTGCTCTTTTAAACAAAATCTTGTTGGTGCAGCCAAACATAGCGGTGGAAGTTATAGTGTGGGGATGTACTATATGGCGGCAAGTGATGTGGATTAGTTAGAATTTATTGAATCGACAATGGATAAATGCGCATATTTGAACCTTTTAAAAAGGAATTTGAAACAGAGTGCAGAAAATGTCGGTTTATCAAGAACGTTATGGTTCCAATAAGATAACGACACAAAACACACAACCGAGACCGTTAAGCTTTGGTTCTCCTAAAATGCTCCAAAACAGATCAAAACACCCCCACACATGCAATAACAAGTAAGGTGGCTTTGCGAAGTGTTATGCGGGCAGAATGGGCGAAGATTACACCTGAGGATACAAAGAAGTTAGTAAACTCAAAAAGTTCATAAATTCTCCGCAGAATTTTTCTATCCAACCCTCCAAGGGCCATCGCAGCAAGCTTCTTCTTCTTATAAGAGGACGAATATGATGAGAAAGTGTGATTTTTGTTCGCTAAAAGACATTACTACCCTGTAAACGGTGGTCGCATATTGGTAAATTTAACTGGCTACTCAAAATAAAAATGGTTTTGAATTTTCTTCCGGATATATATCCGGTTTATTTTCTTGGTATTATTCTGAATGCTGAATAACGAGTAATGAGCAAGAAAATGCAAAACGGTTGGATTTCAAGGTAGACGTTATTATTGTTGTTGACATTGGTTCACAAGTAGACTTTATACACGTATAGTATATAGACTTTATAACCGAGTGTATTTCTGCCATGGAAAAGCTCCTCATAAAGAACCATTTGCCGTTCGGAGACGGCTTAAAACTGTGGGTGCCTCCATTTGTGGAACAACATCAAGACGGACACCTCCAATATGAGCAGAAGCTTGGCCAAACACTTAATAAAGTGTACGTGCCGGTTATTTATTTATTTATTATGAATTTTTTCTATAAAGTATTGGTTTAACCGAAGCTTAGTTTTTTTTTTACACTGGAAGCAAGATAAATAATTCAAAGGAGAAGGCTTCACTAGTGTTTTTCTAATATGATAATAATATTTTCTAATTTTTGGTATTTGTGGGTCAAGCAAGCAAAGTTTTACAAATATTAATTTTTGACTTTATATAAAGGGTCAACCGCAAAGCGTTGCTGAACAACCTCCAACATCGATATCTCGATGTTCTCAACAATTAGGCAGTCATGAATCGAATGTTTGGCAGATTTTCCCTGTTTTATGTGATGTTATTTTTCACATATAATTGTTGAGAGTCGTATTTTGAAAAAAAAAAAAATAGTGAAGCTTAAAGAATCTAAATTTGTACATGTTTTACTTTAAAACAATATCTCGGAACTTCTTTTGAAAGACGTTTTATATAAATTATAATGTAAATGAATTGTAAATGTTAATTCACCGTTTTTTTTAATGAAATTACAACTCAAGAAGAAAATGATGGTTTTTGAGGGGAACTAAATTTTGCTCGTCGTTCGCGACCCAAGTGTATTATATTTGTTTTCAACTTGCACCTTCCGCATGTTTTTGGTTTATAATTTTAGCAATGACTACGCATACATTTGTAATAAGCCTATCGACCAGTACACCACCCCCCATTTAGAAGAAACTCTATGTTTTGCTAACATCTCCAAGAGTTACGAACGCTATGTTTGTGGGATTGATTGGTACTCTAACCTGTCCGGACTTATTGTAACTTCTTACACATTCAATACTCCAGCTACAGTCGACTTAAGTATATCTATGTAATCTATAGTTTTGTTACGCCTATTATTAATTATGCATTTTTAGTATCGCAACGTGTCGACATAGTCCAACGTGCTGTATTACAGCCAAATCCTATTTTAATGTGGAGCTTTGCTGACAATTTAAATTACAAATTAGAATTCGAGTCTTCACAAGAAGTAACTGTACTCTCATTTTGCCCCCACGACCCAAATCTCTTGTTTGGTGGAGGCAAAAATGGCCAACTAATTGCTTGGGATCTTCAAGGTCGGGCAGAAAAATTGGACACTGAAGAGATACTAACAGCGGCACAAAGTAAATATCGTGTTTTAATAGCTGATTTTCTAAAATGGACAATACAGATTAACGAGGATGCTATTGTACCGCCTGTTATGACATCAGCATTAGAGGTTTCTCAAAAGTCCGCAATTACTGGCATATATTGGTTGGGACACCATTTTTATGTGAACTCATTTGGCAAGGCTCTTACTGATCCTAATAAGGAGATAATACATAAATTTTTTCTCACGTCCTCTGTGGATGGCACACTTTTCTTCTGGGACTTGGATATGATAAATGATAAGAAATTACAGGCTATGGCAATGAGGCATGAACAGCCCAAGGCGCTTACACAAAATGAGTCAGTCTATAAAAATAAAGTACTAAAACCTGTTTTTGCTATTGTATTTAATGAGCCCATAACTTCAATATTTTGTGACTCGTCCGTCTTCCGTTGCCATATAACGGATTCAGCGACTAAGATTGCAAATACAAAAAACTTTTCGACAGTTCTCAAACCCAAAGATCCAAAAGAAATGAAGCAATCAGTTATTACGTCATCATTTTATGGGCGCATCGAAAGACTAAATTGGTTGGGTTCATATGTCGATGCGGAATGCCGTGAGACTGTGTCACAAACAATAAATTTTGCTCGGGTTCATGATGGGCCAGTAATTGCAATGAAGAAGAATCCTTTTTACCCAATTGTGTTTGTGTCAATTGGCCGTACCGTATTTGCAGTGTGGAAGGAGAATTTTAATTATTCACCTATATTTTGGCGAAAGAGTTCTACGGATTTGACTGCTGTTGCGTGGAGTGAGTCTCGACCTGGAATGTTATTTTTAACTCGAATTGATGGAAATATAGAAGCTTGGGACATTTTAGGTAAATATTGTTACTTATTGCAAATATAACTCAATTTTCGTATACATATGTAGATGGAAGTACTACGGAAGGCGTTAACAGCGGATCCGCCCCTAAAGAGTTTTTCATCCCAAAAACATTATTTAAATCTTTCTGCTGGGGCATATCTTTTTCTCCTAACACATAGAATATCCAAGTGAGAACGAAATTGCAAAGTGCAGCAATCAATAGTGTGGAAGTCTATAGGGAACATACAAACCAAAAACATTGAGCTTTCATAAACCAGACTATTATTTATTTATTTATTTATACGACTTCTATTAACATCTCGACTCCTGCGCTACCTTTTGGATCCAAACATACTCAGATTAGTTGTTTTCAAACACATTTAATATTAGGTAAAAATTAAGAAAATTAGCCTATATAAACGATTTTTTCGAATATCTCGACAATAGCGCCACCGGGTACACTGTTATTGATGCTTGTAAATATAATATGTTATTTTTTGGAGATATTTCGGAAATATTTTATATTGATATATTACTTTCAAAAAATTGTAATGTGGCTTACGGGGTGAATATTCCTTAAAAGTCTTCAATTTTAGTTAGTTTGTACTGATTTCTTACAAAAGTGAAAAAAGTACGTTCAAATTTAGAAAGATTAATGAACCGCTGATTACCGAAGGTTGCTCCATTTTCCCATTTATTGATTTACGACGCCCTTTTTTATTTATATAATTCAAACTAATGTATTATATATAGAGTTTATTTATTTATGACTAGCTTTTTTTCAACTAATTAGAACCTGTAAGAATGTTTTTGTTGGTATTACGGCCTAGTAATTGAAATTACGCAACCTCATCTCTATGTATCAGTACTAACTTGGGTACGCAAGTTCGATGTCCTATGAAGTCCTTATACAATATTCAATATTCTCAATCTTCAGTTTTTATTGAAATGAGTTTCTGATAATCGGCTTTTATGACAAGAGTAATATTTATTTTTTATTTGTTAAATATTTCGGATAAACTATTTATTTCCCATTGCATTTCGAAAATTATATTAGTTAAACCTTTCCCACCATAAATTGCCAAAAAGTCTACACCTCCTATCCTTCACTTAAAATATTTATTTAAGCTCGAGACGACGCTGCCTGCTATGATGATATTCTGGGCGGAGGGATAATAACGGCCATATCGGAGCATCGACCTTCAGATCCTGAAAAGTTGCTGGGAATTGGTGATTATAACAGCAGTTTCCGCATGATGAAATTACCTAGCAGTTTCTTTACGGCTGAGCCTAAAGAATTAGAGGTTCGTTCACATTCTTCAAAATTTTGATATATATATATATATACATATATTTATTTAATTGTTGGAAGACATGGCCGGCGAGGACAATCGCACCCTACTTCGGGTATGTAGAATCGTACTACATCATTAGTTTTTTCAGTTTTCAGCACGCATTCATAAAAACTTTTGTTTGAAAATTTTGCCTTCACCGTTCACAGTTTTCGGATCACAAGTCTTTAAAACTTGCTATTTTCAATCTTATACTTCCACAAAAATGTTGCTCAAATATTAGATGTCGCTCTGAACATCAAAATTACAAGCCCTAAATGTTGTTAAAGCTGAAATTGGGGTTTTTATATATAATTGCAGCATTTCGTTCATTTTGCTACTCATGGGACATATAGTATATACGAGTTCGCAATGTCATACGTCGACATGCCGTTAAAATTAAATTTTTTGTATCACCATAAGAATCGTTTTGGCCTTCACACTCCCACGGGTTCAGGCGAACACGATGGAATAATTCACCAGATTGCCACTCCTTTAAAGCATTAGGATTCTGGATATAAACTTCATTCAATGTTCGCTGATTTATGCTGGAATTTTATTGTCGAAAACTAGCCTTTTTTAAAGCTTTTTCCGCCGATGTTACAATTAAAATACTTCTGCTTTGGGATTTTGCACCCAGAATGTGATTCTGAATATCTTAGCTAAAGGAATTTTGTCGAAAGACCAGATGAAAGTGAAGAAAAAAGGCTAAAACACCTGAAAATGTTCCTTGGAGGCAAAATTTTCCAAAAAATGTTTTATGAAGACGTGCAGAAAAACTGGTGTTGCAGTTCATTTTCCTATACCGAAAATAGGATAAAACCTTCCTTTCCGCGCATGGCTTTTCTTGTGGTTATAACAGTGTAATAAGAGATTCTCTAAATTTTGCATAATGACAGAATAGCAAAAGTATAAGAGCATAGAATTGTACCAACCTTAAAAGAAACAACGACATTTACATGAGTATGCTGTAGCCATTCTGGCAGTTATTGGATATTTTTTGTGTGTTTTTTGTTATGTCATTGCAAGTATTAGAAAACTTTGCAATTCTTGCACCTTGCACAGGTTTTGCAAGACATAGAGAATCCTAATTCGTTGAATATTTATTACAACATTACAGATAAGATCATATTTTCTGATGAATTACTGTGCACAAATCCGTGTATATCCAATCCCTGAGCGACCTTCGTCAGACGAAAATGTGCTGTCAAAATAAAAACACACCCATATACAAATATGAGATTACATATGATATTGACACAACCAAAGAGAAGCGTTAGACAAACTTCGTCGATAACAGAATTATTTCTAATTTTCCCCTTGCCGCCGGCCGTCAAAACCGTTGAAAATGTAAACAAATCCTTTTCACAAACGTTGCATCACTTGCAGAAATGCCTTGCACATTATGTATAAACAAGAAATTTAAAACTTTGATAATTAGAATTAACCGAAAAATTTTGAGTTCATCTTTTCACTTCTCATGCGAATTTCGTTTTGGCTCTATTTTACTGTGCAAAAATTTCAATCGACGGTATCGCTTCGCCCGCCGAAGTTCGCTTGTCGATTTGATTCTGTTTATACTATACTATTATGCTTATTTTTCATTAGAGAGTTAAAGAGTATTTTAGTAGAGAAGAAAGTCGCAAAAAATCTATTCAAGCATGGGAACAACAGTTCTTCGAAAATAATCGTGATATAATTGAAGCAAAACGTCAGGCCGAATCCGATGCCAGGAAAGAGCTTGAACGGCTTGAGAAGGAGTATTCACTAAATGCCACACGTAAAGTCAAAGATGAAGCTGGTGATAAAAGGTATATAGTAAATGTTCGAAAAAAGTGTTTTTTTATAAACTGAAAACATTTTTTATTGCATATTTCCTTAAGGAATGAACACAAAAATCTTTCATACACAGAACGTATGAAACATAAATGGGATGAATTGAATTTGAATCGCCTGCTAACTATTTTAATGTCTCGTAAACGTGTTGATGAAGAAAAACTAGAGCGAGAAACTAGACTTGAAAAAAATCATTTGTCATATGAGGCAGCAAAGAAACAGTCATTAATTCGCATCCAGCAGCGTGTGGGAGAAGAAGTAGCGGCTGTAAGGGCAAGGATACTACCACATGAAAACGTCGATCTTCAACGCATCGATATGATACTTTCATCTGTACAAGTGTTAATGGAGACAGTTGATGATTATAATGATATTGAGATGGAGTCCAATGAAGTGGTGAACAATTTTGATGCCTTTGATACCTTGACTTATATTGACTTTTTATACCGTGGGGATCATCGTCGCCGTTTGCTGAACAAATCGATGGGTGGGAACACTGAACGGCTGCATTGGTATGAATGTATTCAAGATGATGATCTCTTAGAAGAATGTGACTGGGGTTATAAGAACTTCCTTGAAGCCCCCGCTCCCATAAATGCACAAGAAAATAATGGAACTGAAAGTCAAACTTTTAAATCGGACACCGCAGAAAATGGTGTTAATGTGAATTCAATATAATTGCAATATGCAGTGGCAAATAAAATGTAATAGTATCACTATAACGAAACAAGAACTTTTTTTAATACGCTTACTTAACTTCTATCATACAGAATCATATTCAGAATCTTGAACATTTATTATTGTAAATTAATGCAATAGAAAGCCGAGCCGTTTGATACCAAACGAGGTTTCAGACAGGGTGACTCGCTGTCGTGTGACTTCTTTAACCTGATGTTGGAGAGCATCGTACGAGCCGCAGAACTTAATCGCTCAGGCACAATATTTTATAAGAGTGTACAATTGTTGGCGTATGCCGATGATATTGATATCATCGGCCTTAACAACCGCGCTGTTAGTTCTGCCTTCTCCAAACTGGATAAAGAGGCAAAGCGAATGGGTTTGGTGGTGAACGAGGACAAAACGAAATACCTCCTGTCTTCAAACAAACAGTCGGCGCACTCGCGTATCGGCACCCACGTCACTGTAGACAGTTATAATTTCGAGGTTGTAAAAGACTTCGTTTATTTAGGAACCAGCATTAACACCGATAACAATGTCAGCCTTGAAATCCAACGTAGAATCTCTCTTGCCAACAAGTGCTACTTTGGACTAAGTAGGCAACTGAGCAGTAAAGTCCTCTCTCGACGAACAAAACTAACACTCTACAAGACTCTCATCATGCCCGTCCTAACTTATGGCGCAGAAGCTTGGACGATGACAACATCCGATGAAGCGACGCTTGGAGTGTTCGAGAGAAAGATTCTGCGTAAGGTTTTTGGACCTTTGCACGTTGGCAACGGCGAATATCGCAGGCGATGTAACGATGAGCTGTATGAGCTTTACGACGACATAGACATAGCGTAGCGAATAAAGATCCAGCGGCTTCGTTGGCTGGGTCATGTCGTCCGAATGGATTCAAACGCTCCGGCTTTGAAAGTATTCGATGCGGTACCAGCTGGTGGTAGCAGAGGAAGAGGAAGGCCTCCTCTGCGTTGGAAAGATCAGGTGGAGAAGGACTTGGCTTCACTTGGTGTGTCCAATTGGCGCCGGTTAGCACGAGAGAGAAACGACTGGCGCGCTTTGTTAAGCTCGGCCAAAATCGCGTAAGCGGTTATCGCGCCAATTAAGAAGAAGAGAAGAATGCAATAGAAAACATTTGCCATTGAACGTGAACCACTCTTACGAAAGGAGTTCACGCCTGATAAAATAATAATATTTACTTAAGAAATAAGAGCGTAATGCTGAGAAAAAAATTTAATGTTTTATGTTTTATGCTAAGCGTGATTCCAGGAAATAACAATTTTTTTAGACATAAACGATAATGATGACGCAGTGGGCGCAGGTTTTGTCACATGTAATTTGCAATGCAGTGTTGCATATTTGTTCATAGGAAATGCATTACAGCATATTTGGTTAGCATATCATCCCCTTTCTGTGTTCACCTCGTAACTTTATTTTTTTTCGAAATTGAGATTTTTAGTGAAAAACACTCCTTAGCTAGCACTCCTGTTACGTAAAACAAAACATACAATGTTCATAATGTTTATAGAATTTTTTTCAGAGCGTTTCGATTTTTCTCGTATCTACATGTTCGAATTCAAAAACCTCGTATCTACAATAAGTATCGTATCAAATAAGTTATAACTTTTCATAGAAGTTAAGTGACTCTAACCATTTTTATCGATTTACTGCAAACTATGATTTTGTAGATACGAGCTTAACACAGAAAGGAGACGATATAACAAAAATATGATTCACCAATTATGCTTTTTTACACTAGCCGTCGTCGTAGAATGAATTGGTGCATGACTACCATACGGAAAAGCGTAGGTTCGAACATCAAATGATAGAAAAAGTTGTTCGGCCCTCGGCAGGTAATGACAAACCTCCGTCGTTATTTCTGCCATTAAAAAGCATCTCATAAAAAAACATAAATGCTATGATGCCAGATTATTTGTTAGATTCAAAAGTTGAGAGGGATAGGAACTTCGCACTGTTTTCATTAATTGAACATTTGCCTGAACATTTTTCGTTCGGAGAAAGTTAGGAAATTTTTTGGGAAATATTTATATCCGCGTCGTTTGCGCTCTTTTTTATCATATCAGCTGCCCTATAATGTTGCAATCAATCATAGCCCCTCAACATGGCCCCCTTTTGTCAATATCAAAAATAATCAAAGGATATTGAAAATTGTTTGCCTATTTTGATAATCGGATGTGAGTTATGTCTTTGGTTTTGTGGTTACGCAACGTCTTTACGTTTACTTTTTTCTTCCAGTCAAACTACGATATTTGTGGACTCTTATTGGTCTTTCACTCGGTACTCGTTGCAGAAAACATTTGCTTACTTTAATTCATAATTTAGAATATATCTACTTATTCTGTTACTTGAAAAGTTACAAACATTTAGATAAGCACTAAATTTGTATTTTCACATTGTGAATATTGTTACGGCAAATATTACAACAAAATTTTAAAGATACTCGTAGTCAGAGAAAATTACAAGAAAATCGTGGAATAAATTTTAGCTCTCATTTAGATTAAACAGAAAAGTGTTAAAACGCCTTACATATTCGATCATTTTCCAAAATTTCTTAGCTTTTTTAACCAATCATTTTAATGCTTCAATTGTTTTTTGTTGTTACGCTTTTATATAAAGGCGTGTAATTTTTCACATCTCCCCAGCAAAGCATTTCATAAATTTATATTAAGGTGGAAAAAAGTTCGCAAATATTTGGTTGGGGAAAAAGAAACCCATTATTTTCTCGGTGGATGGCTGTAGTGATCGATACTTTACGAGATATCGATCAAACAATTTAAAGTTTATGCGAAATAATTTTACGCAAAAATAGTTGATTTATTTAGTTTATCAAAACGTTGAAAATTAAATGATTTTCTTACAATTTTTACTTTTCTTCCACTTGTACTCAACATTTCTAAGGGAACGAGAAAGTTGTTTACTAAGCAAACCTTTTATTATTGAATCAATTGCGGCGCTAATAAGCCAACAAATAAAATTTGAGATTCAAAAACTTATTGAAAGTCTCAAATTAGCAGTTGCAATAAATCCATTAACAAATTCTACAAATAAAATATTAAATAGTGAATGTTTAGTTCTTAGTGTGCAATGAGAAACTTGGAGGGGAAAAAATGGAAATCAAATAACGGTTCCTTTCAATTCGTAAGCAAATTATAACAATACACCTTCATTCAGAATGGCAAAGCGGCTCAACGAATACCGGTTAAATGCCAATACTTGCACGTATTCGTTACCTTTCAGAATGCTAATAGGTTTCTGATTAAAAACCCGCACTTGTTACTAAATACGTTTGAGTTGGCTGTATTGGGATCATACGGGAGGGCTGACAGAAAAACATTTTATAATTGAAGTGAAGTATATATGAATGCATGATTGGACGTATGTACGTACAAATATACTTTACGTTTATATTTATATAGCCACGTACAAATGTATGCAGAATGTGCAGAATGACCCTTATTTTGAATAAAGTTCGAATTCTCGGTCTCACCCAATAGCCTAAAAACTTAAATATATAAAGTGTTAAAATTATGATACGTCATAGCGAAACTTGCTTAATTAGTACGATTCTACAGTTCCTTTATAAAATGACTAAATTCAGAGAAAGTGGCCAACTAATAACGGAGTTAAAGAAGAAAATAACTATCGCGCTTGAAATTTAGAGCAAATATGTATGATGGATAAATAAATCGTTGCAAGTGGTTAACAAATTCATCCGCAAGTGACACTACGACGATGTGTTACTTTTTTTGAAATTTCAATTTTGTATGCAAGAGCTATTAGAATATCAAGAATTTATTTAGTTGGAGCGGAATATTCACAAAACTTCCGTCGAATAAAAAAGTTATTAGAGAAATTATCAATACCTGAAAGTGTGAGATTGAATACAAAGCGACTTCGTTTAGGAAAAGAAAGATCTGAAGCACTGTTTATGAAAATGAAATGTTAAAAATTTAAATTTAACTTAATGAAGCTTTAGTTGCCATTTGAATTTGCGATCAGACGTTACTTAATGATGTGTTTTATTCTATTGACTAAGAACCATGAAGAATAGTGGCATAATATTATGTCTTGTATATTTTTTCTTTAGAAGTACATACATATCTAATCAATTATTATCAAACCAGCTGATTCCTTCAAATTCGCTGAGAGCATTTTACAGATCGTATACTATACATGTTCATATCGCAAATAGGAATTTAAGTAGTTTTAAATTTTATAGTGACTTTTCTCACCCCAATGTTAAAAATATTGCCATACGTCCGTGAAAATGTGGTGCATATCATATGCAAATAGAACAAACAAAAAACTTAAAAGCTTATGTATATATGTTATGTATATTTAATATAAAATAATAATATATACATGGAATATAATTAAATAGTACGATTTACATCAAATTTTTGCAATAAAAAAGTTTTCGCCCAACTATTTGGGTAAATTTGCGTTTACAGATAAACAAAATTAAGCTAAATAACACTCATCATCACATTTTTTTAGAGGTACAAAAGGCCACATGTTCGCCTGGGACAACAGTTTGAGAAAAGAAAACGAAATTATTGCGAGAAAAGAAAACATCATTAGTTGACTATTAAATTTTTCTCGAATTTGCGCCAGGCTCATTCGAAAAAGTAGAAGTGATTTTCACATTTCTCTTTTTGAACTGCAGTACTCTAAGAAGAGTAAAGACATGGTTGAGAGCAACTAAAACGGAATCTCGCTTACCATTTAGCTTACCATTTTTAAAGATGAGACCTATTCCAAATATATTTTTTCTTTCAAGGTTTATATGTGTTTCAAAAAAATGGTTGCTGAAAGTGGGACGGAATTAAAAGATCTCATTTTAGATGAGTTCGCAAAAAACCTGCAAAAATGTGTTATTATTTAGTTTTTTGTTTGTTTATACGCTGCAAATAAATTGAAAGTTAAAAAAATAATAATAAAAATGACCCTCCCTTTGTGATTAGCTGACTACACCCTTGTATTGCAAACTGAAGTTCACCCTAAAAATGGCTAAAGTGGTATTTCTACGGATATCCAAGCTTAAATTAAAGTCCACAAGAGTGCACCATCTCTCAATGAAATGAAGTTACAGTTTAGCATAACACTGATACAGAAGTGGAGTTTACAAAAAATGGCACGGAATTGTATTTTTGCTCAGCTTTACCGGTAGCATTACCAACACCCTGCTAGGTGTTCATGATGGTTGAAATATAAAAGAGACTACCACTGCTCAATCGCATCTGACAATATATGTATTTGTGGTACTCAATAGTCAGGTTTGGTCGGCAATTCAAGTTTTTCAAACCGAAAAGTGCTATAAAAAGAAATAAAAATTGTTGTCTCAAATAAGGAAATTAATGAAGCTCACGGAGAGCTTCATTAACCCGTCCATTTATTCAACCTAGCCTTCTATATGTACATATGTACCTACTAATTTATTTATTTGGGTGAATTTGGTTTTAAAGTCAGTATTAAATGCATAAATAAAAACAATATTTTATTTATATTTGAAAAACCTTAACAAACTGTACAACTGAAATGCAAGGTCTGTTGCATAAGTTTCCTCTCTAGTGTGAAATTCATAAAACTAAAAAAGTTTGTTAAGATCTTGGACCATCGTCGTCTTTAAAACTCCCCGATCTTCTTTAAATTGTTAAGCCACTGGTAAATAACTGGAAAATAAAGAAATAAGATAATCAATCACCACAATACGCTTTTTTTACCAAGCGATACGTCCGAGTTTAACCGAGTTTAAGATAAAATATAATATGGGATCTAAAGCCTCATTTTTCTACTGATGGTTCAAAAGTACTGTCCCATTGGACTTATTCAGCTTCAAGTAAACCAAATATAAAATTTTGACCCAATTGTACGGTTATAGGAGAAAAATGTATGCAGTCCGGGAACTTTTACGACAGACCTTGTATTAACATGGTGTCTTCTGAATCAATGTTGTCGAAGTATACGCATCCGACCACATGTACATAAACATGGGCATTTCCACAAGAGTGTCAAACACGACTGAACAAATAAAAAGACTTTCAAGGTCAGATAACAGGCGAAAATACTCAAATTTTATTATGTAGAGATATTTACAGGTTAATATCAGAGTTTAATATCAGATTTAAAACATTTTCGACAAATTTTAAACAAGCATACTTTAAAATTAGATAGAGAGGTAAAAAATATAGAGTTCGATTAATGGTGACTTTTTTACTTTGCCTTGGATGGTATCCTTAGGTCACGTACGTAGTGCAAAAACATTATTTTTCTACGTCATTTGTACTTTACCTGTCGCAAGTGTTTCACAGTAAAAGTTAAAAGCGAAAAATCTGGCATAATAATTTGTCATAATAAAAATTATATAACCTTTTAAAGTTCGAAACGTACGATATTGTAAGTACTGTAAAGGTAACTAAATGTATAAGAGACCACTTGCCTTTTTTAATTTTTTATTTAAATAAAAGTGGCAGGGTCCACTTGACATTTATAATTTTTTTTATTTAAATAACTAAAATCAGCTATCATATTAAGTGGAAGCACAGAGAGGAGTTGGAGGAAGGTGAAATAAAATTAAAGAAGTACCGAAAAAGAATAAGGCATACATACATACATGCATATGTGTGTAGATATTTATTTCATAAGTATTTGAGGATAGTATAACAGAAAAATCTGTCGCGTACGCTAGGCCACGTGCAATATACAACTTTATTCAATATAAAATGAACTAAGGATTGTTTTTATTTAAATGTGAGGGACTGTAAGGGAAAAATATTTGGTTTACTGTAAGAAATACAAAAACACCCCTATTATTTGCAAATATTCGCATATTTTTTTACATGTCCTTACTTTGCTCGATATTTTAAAAACAAATGCTTCGAACGAGTTCGATTTTTTCAGGAAACCAATTATTTTCCAGTCACTTCTCTTCCTGCAAAATCGAATCCACTCTATAGGCTTAGGAATGTCGCATACTGTGCAATGGAAATGCCCGTATGTACAAGCATATATGGCCGCAAAATTGTATGTGCGCTTCGAATATAATGTACTTACTTGCTTTCTTGGTTGTATATTTATTCCCCTTTGTTCATTTTCTTAATAAACTGGATTTTTAAGTTGCTTAGCCACACGGCACTAAAACTAAGAAAGATGGCCAACTGGTTTGTAAATTAGCATGGCTATAGCCGATGCAAGTCTTCAAAAGTGTGAATCGTGGACAAAGAAAAATAGTTTTTATCCAATTGCCGTCAGGTGCAGAAGAACGGCGACATAACTCTCCTTCTATTACCGTATATAACTGTGAAGAATTGTGAAAAGGTTCAAGCCAATATTTTTTAAAATGAAACAACACTTCTTATATTTGGCAGTGGGTATTCTGGCTCTTTGTGTTGCAGCAGAAAGTGAGTGATTTATGCACATACATACATATAACTATCTTCTTAATCTTTAAGTGACCTATTTAGCTATAACAGACAAATTTGCTTCGAGTGGCTAGTTAATATAAAATGGGTGCATAATTACCCATATATATTACTCCAAATGCTCCTACTCAGTTTTAAAGTATGTGCATATAACGGTCATTCGAATTTGTCCGAATATTTTTCGAAATGAACGGGAAAATTAAGTCTTTAGACAAGTTTAGCTAGCTATTATATAGGACAATGCACGAGGAATAAATAATATCACGAAATGCCTCTATTGGTATCAAGGTGTTCCAGAAAAGCGATATAAAAGATGTTTATTGGAACATGTGCATGTGTATATATAAATATGCATACATACTAAACACTTGGTGTTTGACTCAGTTTTGCAACGTGTCATATAACCTTGGACTACTTGATATTATGTACTTGTATATTATGCCATACTGATTATGAAACTGAAAGTTAAACTAAAAGTCAGGAACTGGTTTGAACGTCCTCTTTTTACCATTTAACAAGAAATGGCCAAGAAATTTGCATAAGCATAATTCAAAACAAAATTTAAACAGATGTATGCATAATTTATGTGTCTGTAATACGCTTACTAGTGAAGATATAGGAACACAAACGTATATATCGGTATTTATGCACATAATTAAGCGTATCTTCGTAGCTAAAATAACAACTCGTTAAGTGTGCACACATCTTTATCATCACATGAATGTTGCAAATAAGTTGAAACCAGTTTGCTGTCGTAATTTTTGCCGCACACTTTCATAATTTAACACACACTTATACTTGTATATTGTCACTATATGACTGGGGCTATAGTCGAAGCTGGGTTCGTCACATACCAAATCTCTGAGTGTATCTTACTTGTATTTTCTGCCTTAAAAAAGCGTATTTTAAAAACTGTCATCAGAACGACCATCGCAAATAGGAGAAAAGACCTTGCCAAACCTTTCACGGTGATATATGTATGTACATGGAATATTAGATGTATTTTTGCCATTAATATTGCATTTTCAGTTATTGTTCAAATACGTAGTAGTTTTATTGTTAGTATTGCTAGTCATTAGTATTTTAACAGCAACTGTGGTTCAATTGTAGAATTTCGGTAAGTTCAAATTCCGAAGAACTAAGTTCTCGAAATCTTTTCAAAATCAATTAGTTTTTAGACGTACGAAACATAATCGTGATTTAATATTCGTGGTAAGTGAAAGGAGAATTTCACTCTCCCTCCTACTGGTGGCGAATGCAATCTATCGAATAATATCCGCACATTAAGAACTACTGATATCAGTGAACACTTCACACAATTAATTTGCATACTTCTATTATTATTATTATTATTGCAAAAGGATAATACAATTATGACTTCAGAATCTAGAAATTAAGCGTTAGCGACTAAGATCATGAGCTGAATACTTATATTTAAAATCAATTAGGTCAAAAACGACCGGATAGACCTGCCGAAAAAGGGTCAGCTACGCCTCCTGAACATACGTGTATGTATCAGTTAACCATAATTGCTTAATCGTTTCCTCTGCAAATTATTCCCGAGCACATTATTCTAATTGACGTCAGTCATCGGTTACCCATAGAATATTCAAAATAGAAAAGTGATATTTTTTCGGTTCCCTATTGGTCCCATTTTATTAGCATTGCACCACGGTGACAAACAGACATTCATGTTCACCTGACCGATCACAATGTGTTAACACATATTTCATATTTGATTCTCAATCAAGTTGGATCAAGTGCTTAGGTTATTGCAATTTACTAACTTAAATTATTACTTACCATTTAAGCTGCATTCCAATGTCCCAAACCGGATGGCCAATTCCCCGATGACGTGCAATGTGATAAATACTACCAATGTGATGATGACGTGGCGAAAGAAAAGCTTTGCCCCGATGGCTTAGTATTTGATCCTCTCAACAGGCATATCAACAAATGTGATCAGCCATTTAATGTAGACTGTGGAGACCGAACTGAGCTACGTAAGTTAAAACACAATTCTACTTATTTAGTCATTTTATAGTCACAAGTCAGACATTAAAGAACTAGGACTAGAAATTTGTTTTCATTTTAATTAATTAAATAATATTAATTACAAAATTGTATGAATTTATTATAAATTGCAGAGGAACCAAAATCTACAAAATTCTGTCCTCGTAAAAACGGATTCTTCGCACATCCTGATTCTTCCGTGTGTGATATTTTCTACAACTGCATCGATGGAGATGCATTAGAAATGAAGTGTACTGTTGGCTTGCACTTTGATGAATTTGGTGGAACTTGTGTTTGGCCGGATACTGCTAAACGCGAGGGTTGTGAAGCGCCACAGAGTAAGTTGGAAATGAGGAATACTGTTTAGTATGTGCCTCTCCAGGAGCATGACATGCAGACAAAATAAAATAAAATGCTTAAAGTGCACAAAAAGCTTAAAAAAATTAAATAAGTTGCTTTGAATGGTACCAAAAAGTGTATGCACATTAAAACTATGTGCAGCAACTGATATAGACACCACTCTTGGTTTATAATATAAAACAAATTCGAATCTATAAAATAGGGTAATTACTATAAAATAATACGTTCCAAATGGAGAAAAGACTTGGGTGTGTGTTTAAGAGCAAACCGTCTTGTTAAAAATATTGTTTAAAGTTTTCGCAAATATATTCCACATGACTTTAAAATGGCCTCTATTTAAATCGGTATACATGGTAAAACTTTTATTGCTCTTACTACATTTGTATGTAATATACTTAGAGCCTTTTGAAATCGAAATCGCACTTCTGAACGTCAAAAATGTAATTTTTATTTTTGCATAAACTATTAATCTCAGAATTACAGTATCGTAACGTATTTCTATTCTACTAGTTAAGTTAAGTTTAAATCGGCTTGTGACGATTTCTCTAAAATGGAAAATCTCGTAATATTTCGAATTGTTTTCGTTTACTTTTAAAATGTAATTAACCGCTACTCGATCCCACAGCCTCTTTTTAATTTATTCCAAGGATGGTGTTATCCAAACTATCCAAATTTCTTACAAGTCTTGATCCAATTGAAAAATGTATCATAGCGGCTTGAAGAGTTTTTTTGTGGGTTCGATCTTACAAGACGAAAATCCATGTCCTCATTAGAAGCTGCCAAGCGCAATTTAATTTGGTTTACAACTGATGCCGTTGCGTTGAAGTAGGCTCCTTTTACCTTGCACAAATATATATGTACATATATGCCTACATATTTGAATGATTTTTATGCCATCCTAAGTGACATACTTTTCTAACTTAATAAAATTTATTCCTCCTTTTAACAGAAAAATCTCCCAGTGGTTTCGTTTGTCCCAAAGATCGACCAAAAAATGACGATAAAGGCCAAGTAGTTACGCATCCGAAGTTTCCCCATCCAACAGATTGCCAAAAATTCCACGTCTGTTTGAATAGCGAAGACCCCCGAGACCTCGCTTGTCAGTTGGGTGAAGTATATAATGAAGAAACAGAGATGTGTGATGCTCCGGAGAACGTGCCTGGGTGCGAGGATTGGTACAAGGATTCTGATGACAAAAAGGAATAAACATAATTTTCTTTGTCAAAGTACTTTCGTGTATAAACAAACACATACATAGATAGTGCATCTGCCTATGTATGTGTTAAAAACTTTGCAATCGCCTAAAGTTGCAGCAGCCATTTGCATGTATAAATATTAGTAAGCTATTTTTAATTCAAAGCGCGCGTTTAAGCTTGTAAAAAGTTTTTATGAACAATGACAAAAGAAATATACGCTTTAAGTTTTATGAATCATTAATAGATTCTTAAGGTTTAGTGACCGACAAAATGTTCTTACTGTTTTAATAGTCTTTTAATACATACTTTGCAATTGATCTATGTACATACGCTGAAAATAATTATATTGAGCTTTACTTTCAATATGCGCCTGCACAAAAATATTCTATAATACTAGTATCTTTTCTGTTCTTGTTTGTATTTTTTAAGTTTTTAGTTTAACTGAAAGTGCATGCGTCACATGCCGTTTTACAACATTTTATAATAACATTTTTTGACTGAAAATTATGTTAAGGCGGAGAAAAATAAACAAAGGAATTTAATAAAACTCTTTTTGTGTTTCTTCAGCCTATTTAAGGGGGGAGCCTGGTTTATGAGGTCTAAAAATTGCATCTCTTTACGATTTTTTTTTTAAGGAAAAAATTAATTTAGCACTGCAAAGTTTTTTCTATCTTTTAATGAACATTTTAAAAGTATAAAAAATTTGTGTACTGGTTAAAATAAGTTGAAAAAAATGTTTAACATAGAAATTAGTAGAGCGCTGCAACGCTGGAGTTTCCAACTGGCGTACAAGATACAGCTCGTAATTATTATCTAAAGCAAAAAATTCAAATGGATTTCTAATTATCATGATTTTTTATTCTAGATGAACTAAGAACACTGAGAGAAATTCCAAAATTTCAACTTTTTGGAGGTTTTAAAGAAAAAAATGCCTTTCTATAAAAAAAAAAATTCAATTCAACTTGGTATAAAAATCTTGAAACATTTTTTTTTATCTATTTTGTTAGTTCAAATAGAAGAGAATTTAATACTGAAGGGAACAAGCTATGATTCATATCAAAAGGTTCATTAGTTTTTTTTTCATTCATGTACGCGAATTCAAAGAAATCATAATAATGAAAAGTCGAGAAAAGAAGATAAAGTTTGTACTATAGCTGTCCGGGCACAGCGTAACTACCTAACGCTCGCCTACCTTTGGCTTTGTATCTACGGAAATATTGAGAATTAGGCTCTGCAACTTTGTGTGAATTTTCTGAAATATATTAGGAATCGCTTAAAACGAAAAAAAAATTGATTGTTTTGACCTTATAAACCAGGCTCCCCCCTTAATTGTCGCAAGGATGCTTTATAACAGCCCGTTTGATTCTCTTCCTCTTCTTGTCAACGCATGTCTTTATATGTACTCTATGTAAGTAAGCATGAAATAGGTACATATACTATACATATTAACCTTTTCTTCCCTTACATTTGCTTGGTTTAAATTAACCGAACAAAATAAGAGATTTAAAGTTTTCGTGGTTTTATCGAAATGAAGTTTTAACAAATTTTAGGTAGGTACTGAAATTTATGTTTTGATTTATTAGAAGTTTCAGTAGACCCACAGTAAGCAGACCGACAATAAAATTATTAAATAAATTTTTGACGCATTTCTATACAAATGTTAAGATTGCTCCAAAAAAGTTGTCGAATATATGGGAAATCCGTGTATGGGCATAACTTGGCCAAATACTCAAGCAAAAAGCCACCAGATAAATCTGGTTTGTCTAAAAACAAGCAGTCTTTAAAGAAGGCGGAGAATAAAGAAGCAACTTTGGCTGCACCCTCAACTAAGCCTGCTCCCCTTATGAAGGAAGTTCAGATATATCGCTGGCAGCCAGGAAAAAGCCCGCGTCTTCAAAGCTACAATGTAGACCTTAACAAATGTGGTGCTATGGTCCTTGATGTCCTAATAAAAATAAAAAACGAAGTGGATCAAACATTGACTTTTAGACGTTCCTGCCGAGAAGGAATTTGTGGCTCGTGTGCCATGAACATTGGAGGCATTAATACGTTGGCTTGTATATGTAAAATTGACAAAAAATCTTCTGGAGTACTGAAAATTTACCCATTGCCACACATGTACGTTGTTCGAGATCTCGTTCCAGACTTAGGCCATTTCTATGATCAATACCGCTCTATTAAGCCATGGTTACAACGTAAAAGTGATGCTGAAGAGCCCAAAGGAAAGGCGCAGTATTTGCAACACATAGACGATCGCAAAAAATTAGATGGTTTATATGAATGCATTCTCTGTGCCTGCTGCACATCAGCGTGTCCGTCCTATTGGTGGAATGGGGATAGATATTTGGGCCCCGCAGTGTTAATGCAAGTATATCGATGGGTTATAGACTCGCGAGATAATATAACCGAGGAGCGGTTGAATCAAATACGCGATCCGTTTAGTATTTATCGTTCCCACACCATTTTGAATTGCACAAATACCTGTCCGAAAGGGCTGAATCCGGGGGAAGCCATTATTAAATTGAAACAATTATTAAGTGGCTTCAAAAAGAAGCCAAATGCCTTACTAGAGACAGACAAGCTTCTGAAGTAAAATATATCTTTGAAAAGGCAATTGGATTATGTAATACTTTTATTTTGATGCATATCTGCAATTAACTATATTCATGTGTATCTTCAGATACTTGTACCTATGTATACGAGTATACGTCAATTGTTTTCGAATCACTTCATTATTAATAAACATACATTTTAATTTTTGTATTTGCTGATAAAATCTCTTACATACATAGATAGAAACTGCTCTATATTTTTCGTCGCATATTTAGAAAAATAATTTGTATGGAAAATTACAAGTATGGAATCATTTTTAAATGATTTGGCACCAAATAAATATAGTAGAGCTTAGAATACATCCTTGGAAAATGTTTCATTGCAATAATTTGCAACAATTGATTTCAATTTAAAAAATCTAATTTAAATAATTCAAATTGAAAAATAATAAAAATTAATAAATCAATGATGATTGAAGTTCATGGTTGAAATCTGCTCGGAGATTTGCCATTGCCTGACGAGGGGCGGCCGTAATTAAAGAAAAAATTTTCAATCATTTGATGTTCATGTACGGATATTCGAACCTACGCACTCCCGATTGGTAGTCATGCACTAATCCATTCGGCTACGGCGGCCGATGTACATATACTACCTACATATATTGAATGTTGTTCAATGCCTAACTGCTTAAATGATTGTTCGAAATTTTCGAGCCCTTCAACAATTTGAGCAGCTAAACATTTACCAGCTTTTCTTAAGCTTTCCAATGACGTTAGCACTGACAAACCGAATTAATAAATGTGACTTTTTTGCAATTTGGTAGTTTGATTGTAAAAAATTCAAACAAATTCTAACCAAACAAATAGTCGCCAAGAGAAAAAGAACAAATCACCTGTTACAGCGGAGTGTGGATTTGCCTTGGCACTTTGTATGAATAGTTTATAAAACTTAAAAAAATACTACATACGTGAGCACAGTACTTTTGGTTATAAGTTGCTCCAGAAAAGTATGCATAAATATGTGAAGCCAAAATCAAAAAGAAATTAAAAGAAATACATCTAAAAATGTTTCACCAATTTGATTTAATTCAACTGCTTTTTAATGTTTTGAAAAGTGCTTGTTTGTGCAACAAAATAATAAATCAGCAGACAGAATTTTTAAAAAGGTAAAACACAATCAATACAACACTCCCCTCAATAGGGGCGCTGGGTTGGTGCTTTCTGATTAGAAGAGGTCTAACCCTTGACAGAAAGTTAATGTCCAACATTAAGCAGAGGATGAGGAAGGCAACAGCCGCCTTTTATGGATGCAAGGGGTTTTTGGCAAAAGATGGTTCCTCTCGCCTAGAGTTGTATTTTGGCTCTATAATACTATGTTGAAGCCAATATTCGGCTCAGTCACACAGTAGTCAGAAGTACGAATATAGCGGAGCAAAATTATTTTGAAAAGAAAAGTCATGCTTTAATTTCTTAGTTATGCAATAATATAGTGTAGAGAGTTTAGAATAACGGCAAGCGCGTTCCCAAATGTTTTGATGCGTTACTACCATTCGGTAGTGCCCGAGTTCGAAAGAAAGGAAACAGTTTTTCTAATAGGGGTTCATACTAGCGATTTTCTAATAGCGATGATATATCGAAAATGGCCCAGTGCCGGGTAGAGAGCAGTAAACACGCGATCATATGCATGAACTGTATCGCTGCTCTGTTTTTGAAAATTTTCGCGAAAAAAATTTAGGCTTAGTTCCGTTATGAACGATAGCGAAATTTGACCCATCGATCGTGGAAACGTTGAGATATACTGAGGGTAGTTTTTCTGGCGAACAAAACAGACATCCCCGTATTTATTATCCAATTGACGATTTTGTGCATATACTTATATGTCTGTATCGTTCCGATAATGTAGAACCGACCATCCTGGCCCATCTTTTCCCATGACTTGGCCTTATGCAGTTATGATAGTATCTGGAAAATAAATTGAAATTGATTCGCACAATATTATCCTAGTTTCTAGTGACAAACTCAGACTTCTACACACGCTGACACTTGATTGTATACTAGTTTGCATATGTACATATGTATATGGCGTTACGATCACCGAGTACTCGGCAACCGATTTCTGCCCACTCGTTTCACGCGTATTCACACACTCGCCCCAACCTTGGGGCACACCCTTACGAATCCGCTGCGATGTCATGTTGCGAAAATATAAGTATAAACAAAAGAAAGGGGGAATTATTTTTTGGGAAGAGGAAGAGTGGGCGAAACCAATATAAACTACCAAACACAAGAAATTGTGCACATACACACACACACACACTTTCTTGCCACACCATCAACCGGCGCGTTTTAATTTTTTTTCGTATATGACTAACGCAATCTTAAAACATTACTTTAATCGAATAAGTCAAACTGCACAAGATTATGATCCATAAGGATACGAAAGTGTAGGAAAACGACTGCTATTTCTCAAAACGGCAATAATAATAATAATAACAATTTTTTTGTTGGTTACAAATGGCTTTAGTTATGTACGATTACTGATGTGGAGTAGAATTAACAAACATTTTTAGAGATTTCGTTTTTTTATAGTTCTGAATAGTTTTGTTTAATGTTTTGTTCTATTATTTGTTACTAGCAAAAGTACCTTATATTTGCATTCATAATTATGGTTCGTGCGCCCCTGAATCAGGAGACCTTTTAAACACAATTTGTAAAATGAACACCTTAAGATTTCTCTGTATTATTATGTATAGGATTTTTAAATTAGTTTATCTTAAATTTTAAATGGTTTTATTTCACCTTACGTTTAAATGCTTTCAGTGATAGAATTTTTACTTAGTCGAGGGATTACTCAAAAAATCCCAAAATCCCAAAATACCTGGATAAAAATTTTTAGATTATACTAGCATCCCTAATATATACATACATACGAATGTATGTACATGCAAATGTGTCCATAGTCAAAAGCTTTTGAGAATGAAAAAAGAGCTTTCGTTTTCCCTGAAACAATTTGAAAGAGAAAATTGCGATTGTGCAATTCAGTCGCAAAAAGAACGTCATACCAGGTTTTAATGACAATGACTAAAGTAGAAGTGAATTGCATATCAGGGTTAGACGGTTGAAAGTTTTTTTCGGGTTAAGAAGCGCGAAAAGCCAAACAAATTTGTTATATACACACATACATGTGCACCGATGAGAATAATTAAACATTCTACAAATCAATAAGCGTTGCGAACTTATTTTCCGGACACTTAAATTGCATTGTGCCATCCGTACTTGCATATTTTTTTAATCCTATATATGTATATACATATGTATGTAAGTTAATAACCTACGTAGAAATTTACAAATCGTAAAAAGCATTACAGCAAAACGTAATAAGCGTATGTAGATACATACATACGAGTATCAGTAAAAGTGAACTCGATACATACATATCTTGGAAAACTTCGACTGGAGACTGTTGACACAATAAGTTCAGCAAAATGTCATGGAGATATACGGTATGCATAAGTCTCGATTAACATATTTCCAACAAATATTATAAATAGCAAATATGAGTATATAAATACGCCAAAAAAATACCTAATTCAACCTTCACTGATCAAAACCATAAAACTCTAATAAAACAGTGAAATTTTAAGACAAATACTTAATTTTCGACGTATCTATGCTACAAAGCCTTTAAAAAGCCGATATGTACGAAAATTTAATTGTAAAACAGCCAAATGTTTATACGTCGAAAGTGTCGACTGTGATTAAATATGTGCAGCGAGAGTGTCGCTATGGGCTGGCAATTATGAATGTAAAAAATACATTTGTTAATAATGGATGGAGCAGCTCAAAATTATTGCAGTGATCAATAACATCTCCACGTAAAAGTGGGCAGTTGGCTTTGGACAAATAATCACATTTGTCGCACATATCTATGTGCATATGGTACTTGTATGGATATATGTACAAGTGTAGGTGTAATTATTTAGTATATGTTTACTTAGTGTCAATCAATGAGAGGGTGCATTCCACTCAATGCTAGTGTGTACATGTATCCATGCTGTGTGCATGCATACCATACAACATGAACATGAACATACATATCATTTGTACATACATAAATGTATAATATATTTCAATCCAATCCATTTTTTTTCTATTTAATACTCGTAGTGGAAAACTTAAAAAAAATATATGTACGTGGGAGGTTTTTTCTCAATATACACATATGTACAATATATACTTATTATTCTGTTATATTTCAGCCCTTTACTGACAGGTACAGCACCAATATAGGAGAAAGATACAGTTCATTATATTATCAGGTATATTTTAAATGTGTATGGAAGATATTCCGTGTCGTGGCTCAGCTTTTCGAGGTCAGAGATATTGTGCTTCCACTCCTGAAAATTGTAAAAATATATTAATAAGAAATTACTAGCACGTTACTCTCCCAGAAAACTGATAATTGTTTGCAGAAACCAGCGTAAGAGTTCGCGCCAACTCATTGCATTGCAATTAAATCTTCAAAGTGTATGGGCGCTACAGAGGTACCAGTCTTTTGAAGGCAAATGCCTTTTTATCGCCAAGCATGTCAAATCATTGAAAAATAAATAAAAAATAAAAACAAAATGCATATAACAAGTGGTTTTCAAGAGTTAATATTTTTAGTTTTTTGGTTGGTAGAGCTTTCAAGGTGATAAAAAACTGAACGGTGAAAAAGCTGGAAGCTAAAAATAGAAATAAACACGATTTCTCCAGGAGTTGGGCCACAATACACTCGATATATGTATATGAATATATGTATGTGTACCTCTTTTCAAGTACAAAAATGCATGCATTATTGTGCCTTTAGGAAATTTTGGCATTTCGCAAATCTTTTTTTTCATGCTTTATGTACAATAATAACTGTAACTGCCTAAATTAATCAAACGCAACATATTCACAGTTATGCTGAATATTATAAGCATGCATATGTTTGCTTATTGATATTTGAGATCATTCGAATACCGAGTCTTAACTCATTTAAGATTTACAATAACCCTATTTCTAATTAGTACTCACATATATACAGGGTTGACTCCAAATTCTTTTCAAGTTGTGGTGGGCACCTTGGTTTTTTCTCGCGAATGCAGAATCGCACAGCGGCTGAAGGCAGAAGGTGACCTCGATTAGAAAATGGTTTGTCTATTAGAAAATGGCAAAACTCCGATTTCTGCCATGAAAAACAACTTCTTAAGAACATCTCCCGTTCCAAAGCGATTCCTCTCCTTTTCTAGGCCAGCATCAAGACACACAACATAAATTGGAAAGGATGTGTAGGGGTTTCCAATAACAGGTGTTATTGGTGAATGGATTGCGATATCGAGAGATGATTAACGTTTTTTATGGTCGGAATTGGATGGTATTGATCGGGACAACGTTTATTTTTAACAAGACGGCGCTACGTGTCACACAAGCAACGAAACCATTGATTTTTACGGATAAAGTTTCCGGGCCGTGTTATCTCTCGAAGAGGTGATTACAATTGGCCACCGAGATCTTGTGATTTAACACCTTGTGACTTTTTTCTTTGGGACCACGTAAAAGAGAAGGTCTACGCCAACAGCCCAGAGTCTATTCAATACCTAAAAGATGGAATTCGTGAGGCTATCGAGGACATAAGACAGCCACTTTGCAATTCGATTATGGAAAATTTCATGAAAAGCATATTGCCCTGTAAGCGTGGTCGTGGTGGTCATTTGCCTCATGTTATTTTTCACTATTAACGGCATACCTTCCTCCTTATAATGAAGTAAACATCCGATCATTTATATTAAAAAGGAGCATTTTTCTTTGCATATCAAAATTGCACCTCTTATTGGAAAACCCTGACGTGCCACTTATTCCTATATATACATAAAGATTTTACATTTTGAGTAAATGAAATTTAGAAAGGTCCATTCTTATTATTATTATTCGCCGCAGCCGAGTGGCATTGCACGTGACTGCCATTCGATAGTGAAGGGGTTCAAAATCTACTGTTGGCACGAAACACCGAAATGATAGGCAATATTTTTTCTTATAGCGGTCGCCCAATTGCAGAGGATTGCAAACGTCCGAATGTATTTCTGCCACAACAAAAGTCTACATAAAAAACCATCTGTCATTCGGAAGTGACATAAAACTGTAGGTCCTCCATCTGTAGGGCAACAATGTGGCGCACACCTTAAATTAAAAAGAGGAAGAATACCCAACAAAATACCTAAATATTATTATTATTTATGAAGAATGCCTAGAATTTTGGACTTGAGTTGATCAAGTTTAGTGTTAATATTAGATTATAAGTACGAGTGTATGTGTTCGAATATGTGTGCATGAGTTTTTACTAATATACATACAAATAAATGTACGTTTTAATTATTTTTGTTGATGCAGGTATAGGTATAGGTAAATTTATAGATGGTTTGCATACCAGATAAATTTTAAGTACTTCGTTTTCGTAACAGATTTTTTAAAATCTAGCGATGGTATTTTCAGAAGTAATCTGAACAACGAGATAATAAAAGAAATAGCATATACCTGTGTAGTTAGTGCACACGTTTTCTATCGGACAGAGCCACGCGGTGTTTTCAATAACAAAAATCAGTTTAAGCCCACACCATCTCTTAACAGAGTTCTTAGTAAGCATTTGATTCACAAATAAACTATTTATTCATACGTACAGATGCTGTGGTATAAATTGTCGTCGTTTATACCACTGGCAAATAGCCAACATATATATGTATATAAATAAAAATTCTTAGTACTGGGCTATTTTTATTTGATGAGTATGCAAAGAAATTCTGGCATGTACAGGCAATAACGAATTATTCAGGGTCAAAGTACAATAGCTAAAATCATATACATGTATCTCGACATATGCTCCTATACATAGGTAACATTTTCAACAAGTGAAAGGAAAATTTGCAAACACTTGTTTTTGGTATTCCCAGCCAATTATTGAAACGAATAAATTAATTAACCTATAAAAGAGAAAAAAAATTAACACTGTTTATTTTGCAATTAATTAATGTGATAATTATAATAATTAGAGTTTCGATAGAATGTAATTTCCAAATCCCAAAACAGATAATATCTCCAATATTGTTAAATACCTGAAACTATTTCTTTTCGCTTTTACAATTATAAAGGTCAGTTAACGGATATTTTTTAAATTGTATTGGCGAAGCATGGTTTCGGGAGTACTGGAACATAATAATGCAAACCTCAATCCAAATTCAATACTAAGACTCCTAAAAGTGGATAAATGACCGATGCGCAGGCTACATTATATAGTTAACCGAATGTTAGCGCAGGGTTCGTCTATCCTGGTTCTGCACTTTCTGCACCTATTGAGTTCAAGCTATCAAAATGTTTTACTCCTTAAGAATTTTTAGAACCACCTGTATGAGTATCTGTGTGGCGATCGAGCCAAACTTTCTGAATAACACCTACGTGAGGGGTGATTCTGTTTGCCTTCTTTAAGATGGATGACACATTTATATACATAACTCCATAAGATATTAGCTTTGGTTCTTAGTTTTGTCTTAGAAGGTACAGAATGAAATTGAGTTAATACTTGTAACTTTTTCAGCTTAAAATGAGAAATGATAACATAATTTTAGATAATCTTAGGACTAAACCCTGCACGAAGTCGAGATAATAGCATGCAGATAAAGCCCACCGATTCGTAAGCAGCACTAATGCCTTTTTACGTAAATTTTTCGTATATGTATGGACATTTCTATAAAAATACTATACTAATACTTCAAGTCAGCTTTTTTATTTTAAACTAATTTTTTAAATTGAAAGTACCTAATGCAAATGAGTATGTACTATATACATACATACATATCGTCGACATCATTTAAAAATATCTTAAATGACATTTTGGATTTTCTATGTAGCTTCAGTTTCGAGTTTTTTGTAATCCAATAATTTGGATGGTATCGATTGAAATTAGTTTCAAAATCGGAATCTCGGAAAAATGTCATTTGTGATGTTGAAGATAACTTTTATGTACCTATTGTATGTATGTACAGTACACAAGTGCAATAAATATTTTTAAATATTTTCTGTTTATTTGAAAGTCGCCGAGCAGATTGGAATCATCCAGTTCAGACCAAACTACCGGGCGTCAACTGCAGAGAGTTCTCCATTATTCAATGGCCCCGGGCAGAAATCTTCCTGGTTTGCGAAGAACCGAGTGTGCCATACATGATGTTGATTGTGATGAAGTGTATCCCGGTATTTACATTGGTGATGTGTAAGTAGCATACCTAACCAAACTTACATAACCACATATATGAGTAAATATAACTGCCAAGAACGATTAAATACAAGATTGCATGGGTCCCAGGTCTGTGACGCCAGCACAGAAAATAATCAAATGAAAATAATAGGGAGAATAAGCGAAAGAATGACAGAATACCTTGTAGAAAGCAAGGAGAAAACTG
Organism: Anastrepha ludens; assembly: GCF_028408465.1. Lineage (NCBI taxonomy): Eukaryota > Metazoa > Arthropoda > Insecta > Diptera > Tephritidae > Anastrepha > Anastrepha ludens. Next base: position 493,249 of record NC_071499.1, on the reverse strand, counting down.
CATTTAGTGGTTTTATAACTCTTGCTGCTTTCATAATTTAACACGGGTTCCTTATTTGTATTATTTTGTTTAGTTTAAAAAACAAAATAATCACTGATTGGTTCACAAAAAAAAGTAACTGTGCTCAAAAGGTTTGTTTATTTTCTGTGCTGACATCACTCAAACGTCAAATTCGTCAAGAGCAAACTAGCGGCCTGCGAATGATACGACCCATAAATTTTCTACATCTACATACATATATAAAATAAAGTTTGTGATCAAAATTTAAAATTGTATCACAAAATGAACCAAGGGCAACGACTGCAGGTGTCACAATTATACGTGCGACCTTGTTATACTCGTATACCATTGCTTCATCTACATATGTATATACATATATATGTACATAATTGGCGCTTTCTTCATATATGCATGTATATTTCAGAGCTGCTGCAAAAAACAAATCTTTCCTACGAATGATGGGAATCACTCACGTGCTGAATGCCGCAGAAGGTTGTCGCTACGGTCAGGTGGACACTGGACATAGTTACTATCGTGATATGCCCAGCATAAGGTGTGCTTAAAAACTTTAACCCACATGCAGTACGCACTCGGTAATCGCAACCCTTGATACCAGCATTTCAATATAGCTTTATAATATTTTTTTATATATTACAATTTTTAAAAGATTTGCCGTTTATAATTTTTCGTTTTTTTGCTAGGTGCAATAATAAATTTTTCTATTAGTTGCGATTACCGAGTATGATTATATACTTATACATGTACATATGTGTAGTATGTACATAGTACAGCAGCAAAAAATATTTATATGAATGCATGTTTATTTTACTTTTTAATTATCTTCTTTATTTATATCATCATCCTCTTGTAAAAGCAAATAACTTCAACCAACACTTTGTGAAATTTTGTTTTCAACACACCGAAATTAAGAAATCATTTTTTGTCAGTTAATCATATAGCTTTCTTTTGGTTTCAAAAATCTATATTTTTCCCAACCCAATTTGCAAAGATCCTATTAGTGGCTTCTAGTTTTATCTCACGACTCGCTCAGACCATATTCGCCTCAAGATCTTTAATTGCTTCTGGATTCTCCAAAAAAACCTTACCACCTTGTCTAAGAGTTAAGTACGACATTGACGGGCAGTCATTATTTGAATCAAGACAAAGTTGACAGTGTCACAATCGACTGGTCTTAAATCATTCGTGACTTCATTAGTGAACTTTCAAGTCCGATTTTATATACTTAGGTGTACACATGTACATATGTAGAAATTGAAATGTTTTTATTGAATGAGTCTTCTTCAAAATCTAAAGGTCGTGTAAGCGACGATTTCAGGACTGAATTTTATGCGAAGGAAGAAATCAAACCTCTCTAACCTCTCGAATTACAAAAATATTTTTCGAGTTGCGGTCATGCAACAGTGCTCGAAAAAGTTAAAATTTCAGCGCTTAGATATGTAACTACTCCTAATATTTATTACTCTATCATGAAAAAATAATACGAGGAGCACCTAAATAAATATGTATACCGTGAATATATAGTATGTAACCAGAAAGTGGAAAAACTATGGACAAAAATATCTAAATAAAAGCGAAATGGCTTTGTGTTTTTAAAATATTCCTACGTTTTCTTTTGGCTTATAACGTCACATCCAAGCAGCTGATTGGCAGCGTCAAACCACAAAATATAGCGGAACCTTGAAAACGCAATCACTTTATCTTCTTCCTCATTTTCTTAGGAAGTATTTTGTTTGAATCAAGTAAAACGCTACCTGTTGGGCCAAATATTGTTTATACTTATATGTATGTATGTGTTTATATAGTAAGTACATTTCATACGAGCATTTAATTTCACAGTGAATGCTGGAGCAAGTCTGATGATTTTAGCATAAAACTATCTAAAGATATATTTTTATATTTCACTGACGCAGTACACTTATTACTCTTACACTTATTACTTTGTTTGGTGGTATTGGTATGCCATATAACGGAATGCACAATCACACAAATATGAAAAAATGATAAACAGCAGCAACAGTGGCACACCCACTGTGGGTAAATGTGTACATCTCGATAACGGCTTAATAAAATTCTCTACAATAAACATTAAACAAAAATTAACAGCCAGCCCAAATTAAAGTTTACTAAATTGGCGCGGGTATGTAAAGTTATATATACTATAAGTTAGTACCTACATAAAGTTCGGTGCCGACCGAATTTAGCCATTCTTACTTGTTGCGCCTAAGTGTGATATATACATACTCGTATAAGTACATATGCGTGTACATATACATACATGCAAAATAGGATTTATTCTTCTTGTTACTCTTCTATGTACTCAAATACAAAAGACCACAAGCATTAGCCGTTAAGTGAAAGGAAGTGAATTTTTCGTTGAGAATAATTGACGTTACGTGTGTTTTAGCCGGAAATTTCACCCCGCTGCCCCTAATTGAGCTACATGCATATATGCATACAATTTTACTCGCTATTTTCCTTAGGTTTAAACACGTATCCAGACACATACATAAAGGGTGTTTTTTTTAGAGGTTAGGTTTTCAAGTTGGCACTACTTTTTTCGTAGATGGTCTTTTTGACAGCTGTCACTTGATTTATGCTCAGTTTGGTTTGCCATTTCATAATGAATAGACTTACACCTGAACAACGTTTGCAAATCGTGCAAATTTATTACGAAAATAATGGTTCGGTTCGCGCGACGCATCACAAGAAAATTTTGTTCAGCGATGAAGCTCACTTTTGGTTGAATGGGTATGTCAATAAGCAAAATTGTCGCATTTGGAGTGAACATAATCCACAAGCCATTGCTGAGACGCCGTTACATCCTCAAAAAGTCACTGTTTGGTGTGCTCTATGGGCAGAGGGAATCACTGGTCCATATTTCTTTAAAAATGAAGCCGGCCATAATGTTACAGTCAATGAAGAGCGTTATAGAGCCATGATTAATGACTTTTTCGTGCCTGAATTGGACGATGTTGATGTGGACGACCTTTGGTTCCAACAAGACGGCGCTACATGCCATACAGCCAACGCAACAATCGATTTATTGAAGGAAACTTTTGGTGAGCGCATTATCTCGCGCCGTGGACCTGTGGCGTGGCCTCCAAGATCGTGCGATATAACACCGCTGGACTATTTCTTGTGGGGCTATGTGAAGTCGCTTGTCTACGCAGATAAGCCCGAGACGATTGACGTCTTGGAAGAGAATATTCGGCGCGTTATTGCTGACATACGGCCCCAATTGCTGCAAAAAGTGGTCGAAAATTGGAATTTATTCGAGCCAGCCGCGGCGACCACTTGCCCGAAATCATTTTTAAAACATAATGGCAAACCCTTATCTTTATAATAAAGCTAAATTCTTGGCCATAACATTAAATTATATACGTTTTATTTCATCTTGAAAACCTAACCTCTAAAAAAACACCCTTTACATACCAAGGATGATAGATTTTTAATTCTTTTCACCATGCCTACATACATACCATTCATATGTATATATGGATATGTGTGCATGTATGGACAAGGATAAGTGTGTTACTAAAAAAATTACCGAAAATAAATAGAAATTATTAATAATATCACACTCCATGGATTGGCTTTGTTGGCTTACCAATCTACAATTTGTTATTTTCGGTAAAAAAAACTGTTGACAACATTGTAGAAGAAACAACAAAGATACTATTTTCAGGTATATGGGCTTCCCAATGATTGATGCTCCTACAACCGATATATCCCGATACTTTTACGTCGCTGCGAAGTTCATTGATAGCGCCATAAGCAGTGGAGGTAAGCGAAACGCAATTATTTTGTTATCATATAAGTATGTAAACGCGTTTATTTCAATTAATACATTTCAGGAAAAATTCTTGTTCATTGTTTGGTGGGCATGTCAAGATCTGCCACATGTGTATTGGCTTATTTAATGATTTGCCGCAAAATGTCTGCTTCAGAGGCGATACGAAAGGTGCGAATGCGGCGTGAGATTCGGCCAAATGAAGGATTTTTGCAGCAACTGGCCGATCTGGATATGGAGTTGAAACGAAAAAATCTTTACCCATACTAATGTGCACCCATCTAAAATAATCTTCGGAAAGTGCTCGCACTAAAACATAAATCTATTACAAACTAATATGTGTGTGCATACATATGTATATTCTAAGAAATGCATGTCGCATACGTTATATGTACACATCTGTGAATATAATGCTTGCATAAGCCTAGTTATAAAGCCGAAATGGGCAAATAATTATGTATGTACGTCTTTTCGATACAAAGTACCTTTACAATTCGACAATAACACATAAATACCATACCTATGTATGTGTATACATATAAAGGTTTTTCTAAACTTTCCTTATGTATGTACATACGTATATATGTATGTGCGTGGGTCTGAACTTTATGTATCAAAATATACATGTACATATGCATACATACGCAAAAGGTAACGACTTTAATATTAAAAATAACCGTAATTCATGTTTTACCGAATCGAGTTTTTAACGGATTTTTATGTATAACCTCTAAATACACCTTCACTAAAAAAATTATTGCCTTACTATGAAAACTAACAGTAATACAATTATTGAAAAGGAAAACTTAAAAAACTAAAACAAGTAACCCTCTTCTGGTTATATTTGCGTTTAGTTTATTCATTGTTCAGTATATGAATTAGGGCCTTTCTATATTAAGGTAACGATATGTACATATGTACATACATACAATGTAGATATAGACATCTGTGCGTGAGCACACTCGGGAGCAGGTCACAATATGGACATGTGCAGATTTTTGTACAAAAGTAACCAATCTTTTTGACTTTGAAGAGTTCAACTGATTAGTAGCTAGGAACGAACTCGCCTGGTAGCGCCCATTCTTAGGCTGATTTCAATCAAGTTCAGTAATAACTTTACCATGCCCACTTAGGTTATGTTTATACGCTTGCACACATGTCCATACATCCATGAACAAACATACAAAATTGCAGGACTACATACTTGTACCACCTATTTCCTGGCCGAAGTCTTATGGCTTCTTTGCAGCTATGTATAATGTATGTGCAATTGTACGTACGCATATTGAATAAAACTAAGGGCATTTTCCTTTAAACTCATTCAGAAACACACATTCTAGTAAATTTCAAAGAAAATTTAGCACATTATTTACATACATTTTCACACGGGTGAAAATGTTTATGCCGTTGACGAAAAAGAGAAAGTTGTAAATTGCTACATAATAGAATACAAAATAGTTACTAAATAAACTAATGTCGTAATCCATATAGATGTATAATATACATTGTATATACTCCTTTATAGAGGATAAGTGAATATTTTTGTTAAAGTCTATATAAAGATATTTCAATGAGCTAAAAATAAATCAGACCAAGTGAAAAAATGATTATAAAATCCATACGTATAATTTTGGAAAGTTGTTTAATTATTAGCACATGCAAAATTTTCCAGTTTTCTACAGTGCACCTGCAGGCAGAAGATCTGGAAATCGTTTCTATTGCGATCTCTTTAACGTGCATTCTGTTCAGCGTTGCTGTTTTTTTTTCGTATTCTATGGTTAAAATTCAAAAATAGTGACTAATTCGCTGAAATTTCATATTAGGAAGCGGTAAGTACAACAGTTTTAAATTATTTTCATATACATATATAATATATGCGCGTGTACACCCGATCTCCTCCTCCTATTTGTGGTACGCGTCTTGATGTTGTTCCACAAATGGAGGAACCTTTATTTTGGTCTTTTACCGAGATTTGAACCTAAGTTCTCCCTGAATTCCGAATGACAGTTACGCACCAACCCCTTCAGCTACGGCAGCCGCCAAATAAAATTTATTTATTTTCATACAATTTTGTTCTTGGTGGCTTTTACAGAATCGGTTGTTTCGAGTGACAACAGCACAGAAAATAAACAAAAATCATTTATCATCACAAAAATCATTTTTCATTCCATTAAAATCTTCCGCCAGGAGCAGAAGATGTAATTATGAAAGGTGTTATTATAAGTAAATAGGAATCTTGACAGGTTAATCAATATCATGACGAAAGACGCGAAGCGAATGAGAAGAAATCGGCATTACTGAATTTATGTGAATTCTCAATGAAAGGGACATGTATGTAGCTTAAATGTTATAAATGCGCATTTCGACCACGATTTCACGTAACTCAGAGTTTCAAAACATATCATCCTGGATTTCTGCGCTGGTGAGTTTTCATGCAGTCACTAACTTTATTATTTTTGGTTATGTTTATAGTGTTTTGATACAAATTATTTTTAGTTTTCATCAATACCGAAGAGGTGCGTAGGCGTTAATACTCCCAGTTGAGGAGCATAACACCATGCCAGTAAGCAGTTTCTACTGGAGTGCTACCGCAGGAACCACCCAACAGTATCCTATTGTAAGCAAAGCCACCTCCTAGGCACGTCAGAAGCCATCTCCACCAAATCACCCACGAGATCCAGACGTACATCAGACATCCACACTTATATCAGGCAAACTGCTCCAGCTACCTCGAGAGACTTACATATATTATTCTGGCATAATTGCGTTTTTAGTCCGGGAGCCAGGGGTCGATTTTGAACTACGTTTTTATACCGTTAAATTCTTGACTATACTTGTGATTTAGCTTTCATGAATAACGAAAGTGAACGTCAGCTGGCGCACCCGCGGTGGGTGTGATTGTGGGAGGGTACGAAACGTGTCGAAAAAAAATGTCTACCAACTCATTTTATACCGGCTGAAATTTTTTTCATGTATTGTTGAAATTTAGTAGAATAAAAAAAATAGTCAGCTGCGCAGTAAAGGGGGGAAAACACATCATTCTACTAACTGTCAACTATACATGAATAAAATTTCAGCCGGTATATTATGAGTTGGTAGACATTTTTTTGCGACACGTTTCGTACCCTCCCACAATCACACTCACCGCGGGTGCACCAGCTGACGTGCACTTTCGTTATTCATGAAAGCTAAATCACAAGTATAGTTAAGAATTTATCGGTATACAATTGAACTCCAAGATCGACCCCTGGCTCCCGGACTAAAAATTATGTAAAAAAATTTCAATCGGCCTAAAGTAGTTTTACTTTTTAATTTATTTTACAAGCTCGCCTGTTCAGCTGACGTATTTGCCCCCCTCTACGGCGCAGCTGACTATTTTTTTTTTATTCTACTAAATGTCAACAATACATGAAACAAATTTCAGCCGGTATTAAATGAGTTGTTAAAAATTTCTTTTCGACACGTTTCGCAGCATCCCACGTACGTACCCACCGCTACTGGACCAGCTGACGGTTGGTTTCGACATCCACTGGATGACGTCTGCCTTCAGTATTAAAATCAGTCGGCATGAAATGATGAGGTCAAAATGACCCCTGGCTCCCAGACTATTTGCATATTATAGCAGGTTAAACTCTAACCTATCCAGAATTGACCTAGGCTTACTCAACATAACGCACGCCTTCTTCGAAAGAGGCACATCTCAAAATTCCTCAATTATATAGAATTTACTCATTGGCGGCCGCCGTAGCCGAATAGGTTGGTGCGTGACTACCATTCGGAATTCACAGAGAGGTCGTTGGTTCGAATCTCGGTGAAAGCAAAATTAATAAAAACATTTTTCTAATAGCGATCGCCCCTCGGCAGGCAATGGCAAACCTCCGAGTGTATTTCTGCCATGGAAAATCTCCTCATAAAAAAAAATATCTGCCGTTCGGAGTCGGTTTGAAACTGTAGGTCCTTCCATTTGTGGAACAACATCAAAACGCACACCACAAATAGGAGGAGGAGCTCGGCCAAACACCTAACAGAAGTGTACGCGCCAATTATTTATTTTATTTATTTTTTTTTAAATCTGTCTACAAATACGCAAACCTCTATCTCACATTTTTTGTTGTATGTTGTCGCCAGTTAGGCCTCTTTCCTAGTTATGATTGGCAATGGCAAACCTCCGAAGTGTATTTCTTTTCTGCCACGAAAAAGCTCCTCATAAAAATCGTTTGCCGCTCGGAGTCGGCTTAAATCTGTGACTCTCTCCATTAGTGGAACATCAAGACGCACACACACACTTTCTTGCCACAGTGTCTTCCGCATAGAAACGCAAAAAATTGCATTTTGAGGCTTTATATTAATTTTTGCATTCAGAATTTAACACACGGTATTTTTCATTTCGTTTTCATTTCATTTCACTGAATTTTCACAAACATGTAATTTCTAATTTTTTTCTTTATTGTGTTCATTTGTTTCGCATTGGAAAGGTAGCTGACGTCAGACCCGTCAAAATCGCGAAAAATAAAGTATCTGTTTTGGAAGTGCGTCACCTATTGTATTCAATTCGCCTTGCATTAGTAACATCATCTAATTCGAATTCGCCTTCGTGTTAGGCATAAACATACGCAATGTGGATTTCTTTAGACCCGACTTACACGAGGAGACATCTGGAAGGGAAACATTTTGTTCAAGGGCGAAGGACGGTCGGGGAAGAGAGAAGGGATTTTGTCTCCCGTACTCGGCGACACGCTTTGCTCTTTTTATTCGTATTTCTTATCTCAAAGCAATTTTTGACAGTTGCTTCATTCGTTTTCTTCTTTTGTGGAAGAAAGTTCTAAGATAGCTAAAATATGATACAAATGCTTTGGTTTCGATGTTGTCAACATATCTTTGAAATACCGCGTCAATTGTTGTTTTTGATCTCATTCTCTCTCAGTTTGTTTTACGGAAGGTTTCACTTCTATCGCGTCTAACCGTTAGACTGGTATTTTTTTTTATACATATGTATGTATGCTATACTATGGCCTAGCCTATGTACGTACATACATATTTGTATTCTGAACTTCCAGCAAAACAATGCTTATTAATATACACATATGCATCTACATACAACCGCACACACAGGCCACTCACTTTATTCCTGTAAATGCGTATGTCGTCCAAAGCTAAAATTCTATGCCTAGCGACTACAAGAACAAAATGCATTAATAGGCGCAGGCGTAGCGGCCATCATCCTAGTTGCCATAGCGCTGAACAGTCGCGGCGGCGCCGAACAGTTTCAACTATTGTACTGTGCAACAAAAACTCATCATCAAAAAATTGATTTATAAATTCGAGCTCATAGTTCTAAGAGCAAGTACTTTCATTCATAAAACGAGCCGCCCATATGCTAATTTTCTCGACAATTCGAAAATAGTCAATATTGGAATATTTCGCGTAGAATTATTTGCCAATATTCAATTTTTGTCAAGTCGAGTGCCCGCGGCTCCGTAAATATGTTTGCACCCATATATGTATGTAAATATATGTTTCTAAATGCTCGACAACCGCAGCTGCCTGTTCAAGGTTACTGTACATTAGGCCGGGTCGATTTGTGGGAAGGCAAAAAAATCGCCCATTGCTCTGTGAAAATCATATTCTAGGGATCAGAATAAGAAATTTTGCCGAAGGAACCATACCTCTAAAACGATTTCTGATGTCCCCCAATATGGGTCGAACTTTTTAATTTCTTTTCTATAACTCACATTCATTCATTTACATATGTTCTGACTAAATAAATTTCTTAAGAGAAAAAATATATAATATTATAAATAAATAAAAATAAAGAAAAAACATAGCCATTTAGCTGATTTTTTCATGTAAAGGCCAAAAATGGTGATATTTTGAAATTGGGGGACATCAGAATTCGTTTTAGAGGTATGGTTCCTTCGGCAAAGTTTCTTATTTTGATCCCTAGAATACGATTTTCATAGAGCAATGAGCGATTTTTAAATCGACCCGCCCTACTGTACATGCAATGCTGTGCCTATGAATGCGCGCTGGATTTCTTGAGAAATTTTACCGTATGTTTTGCTGTGGCGAGGCACATATGTACATACACACAACATATATACATATATCCGCATATATACATACATATATAAATTCACAAATTTAAATTTGCTTATGCCATCCTTCTGTGTGCCTGGTAATGAAGCATTTTCTATACATACATATATATGCGTATATCTTTTTTCTTCTTCTTTTTGGTGTCACTTTTTCGTTTCATCGAGTCTCAAATCACTCCCAACGATTCTAAAGAAGTTTTCACTTCAAAAACAACAAATTATTTATTATTTAACCAGTTTGCATTTTTCATTCATATATTTAAGAAACTGTTGTCGAACGCTCTCTGCTTTACATGTAAGCGCGTGCTAAAATACATCCGAACCAGACGATGCTAAAGTATTAAATGTCAAAATGTCGCGGAAACATTTTTGCCCGTGTGTACGCGAATGAAACATCAAAAGAGAATTTCCAGTGTCTCCCCTCCAGATGTCTCCTCGTGTAAGTCGGGACTTAGGTGATGGCAATTACCCAGCTGAATTTTTCGCCGTAGATATGATCAACGTCAAGATGACATGCTTTACAATTGTGTTTGCTGAGCTATTGTTGTAAATGGAACATTTACTCACGTATGCCAATTTATTGCCTCGCAGTTGTCCTTTAATTTAATTCATTTACCACCTATTGTACGCAATTCGCCTCGCATTAGTAACATCATCTTATTCGAATTCGCCTTCGTGTCAGGCATGAACATAAGTATGGCAACATCGATGATTGCATCTCAATTTTCCAGTTGAATTTTTGTACAACCATTTGCGGATGTTGTGAATTATTAGATTTATTGAATGAAATTAAGATTGTAGAATACTTGATAGACTTGTGAAATAAAATGATAATCCGATTGGGCAATATATATTTCTGTTACATACAATAAAACTTTGTCTATAATATACTAACGGTGAGTGTTTTTTAAGATGTACCATTCGCTCTTTGAAGCATTAAGAATTTTTCAATGAAATTCACTTAAAATGTTAATGCAGATTTTCTTTCACTAAAATTAACTCTACGCTATTCAGTTAATAATAGTATCAGTGTAAAGGTAAGTTGCTGGTTTAATAATACATCAACGATGTAAATGCCGTTTAATCCTACATTTGTGCATAGATATGTATGCTTAGTTCACCATGCCAAACATACATATGTATGTGCATATGTATATATGTATGTTTGTCAAAAATATATGTATGGAGAGTAAATTGCACACCAAATTTTCCGAAATTTAAGAAAATGATTTCCGATATCTGTAAGGATTTCTTTACGAATTTTGAATGAAACTCGTGTGGTGAGATTAGCACGAACTCTGTAATGTATTACCTGTACGTGTTCTTAGGAATCCTAAAAGATTTCTTTGAGTATTTTGGCCAGTTTCTGAAAGAAAATTCTAGAAGATTTGCTTAAAGATATTCTTTAAGAATATTCTGTTTACTTTCTGAAAGAAAACTAAATGGTTTATTGAGTTGGCTTTCCATTATGATCTCGAGAGTTTTGTTGGGGAAATCCCCGTTTGTTCTCCCGCCCCTTTTAAAAAAAGGGGTATAAGGGGGGGTAGAGGGGTGTATCCCCATCTTAAAACTGAAAACAGAACCTACCGGAGGCTTATAGTTTTTAAGTTATTTGAGTTTAAAAATTGTAAAATTGACCAAGAATCCTCCTATTTTGGTTACTACAACCAGCCGAAGTGCTGCCAGACATCGTATAAATAAACAATTTTAGAAGATAATAAATGACTAGAAATACAAAATTTTACAAATTATTTCTATATTATATACGTCTATTCATATATATATATATATATATATATATATAGGTATATTTATGGATATATGTATATATTTATATACATATATATATTAATGCTTGATTTTCAGTAAAGTATGTTTGATTGTATGCATTTTGAATATATGATATACATATATATATGATATATATATTTTTAATTCCAAATTTTCACTATATTATGAATATATGATATATATATATAGACATATATATATTTAAAAAAAAAGAAAAAAAAAGCGCCGCAGGCGAAAATTTGGAATAAAAAATCGCGCGATTTTTAATTCCAAATTTTCCCTATATTATGAATATATGATATATATATATACATATATATATTTAAAAAAAAAAAGAAAAAAAAGCGCCGCAGGCGAAAATTTGGAATAAAAAATCGCGCGATTTTTAATTCCAAATTTTCCCTATATTATGAATATATGATATATATATATACATATATATATTTAAAAAAAAAAAGAAAAAAAAGCGCCGCAGGCGAAAATTTGGAATAAAAAATCGCGCGATTTTTAATTCCAAATTTTCACTATATTATACATATATATATTTAAAAAAAAAGAAAAAAAAAGCGCCGCAGGCGAAAATTTGGAATAAAAAATCGCGCGATTTTTTTATATATTAAATATCTATATATAAAAAAGAATAATTAAAACATTTTGCGTACAACTTTTTTCTTCGTAGGCGGCCTTCGGCCGCACTGCAAAAAAAATCACCCTTAATAGTCAAACACCGTCTCCGCTGCACATCGGAGTTTTACGTGAAGCGGAACTGTATTTCGAAAATCATATCGATATTATATTTATTGTATTTATGAACTCAATATATACACTTTAGAGGTTGTAAACCCCCATTCCTTCATTATTCTAACAGAAAAGAGTGTGTGGAAATTATGTTCCTATGTTGCTTCGTTTTCAATGGCATTCTATTATTTTTTTTATTTTTTGCTTCTGGCAGCACTCCATTCAGCCATGCTTTTCAGTTATTGTAAATTTAGCTGGCATATTTGGAGTTAGCAACTTAAAAATGCAATATAAATGGTTAATTTGTGGTATAAATAAATAAAAAGAGTTAAAAACGTATGTGTATGTTAATATAGTTTCAATATTTATTAAAATAAATGTGATAAATGCACTTATTCTATCAAAATTTGGTGAAGATAAAAGACAAACTTTATCAACAAATAACTTAAAAACTATTATTAACAGAATAGTGTTGGTGCTAGTTTTAGCAAAATAAGCACGAAGTGAACATCTCCTGTGAATTTCATTGAAAAATTCGTAATATTTCTCCCAAAAGAAGTGATGGGAGAACACATGGGGTCGGAGCCCCGGAGTTCTCAGAGGGGCCAGACTCGAGAGTAATTCTGAATTATATGAAGTAGACATAATTGGAAAGGGCCCGCATTTGCAATTTTCCCCCGGGGCCCGGATATGCTCTCTACGGCCCGGCCTAAGTGTCTGAACCAATATAAAAAATTAATCCACACAAATGTAGCAAATATACCAATTTTTGATTTATATTTTTTTTTCTCATAAATTATCGATAAGAATTAATAGGGAAATTTAACGTTAAAAATTAAAAAAAAAAAAATGCCAAAAAAACTTCGAAATGAGGATGGGTTGGCTTTAGTAATGCCTTTAACGATTTATTTAATGAAACCCAGTAAAGCTGTTAGTGATGGGTTGTTAGACAATCTTTATAACTCCGGGAATAATAGTTTTGCAATTACAGTCGAACTTCCATATAGTGAATTCGCACGGGACCTGAAAATCACTTCACTATATAGAAACTTCATTATAAAGAAACATTGATTTTTTATGTAATTTTATTTAAAATAATCAGTGAGTTTGGTTTGAATTACAGTCTTCCATTTTTCATTTTCAATAAAAGCTTCCAAATCATGTAGAGAGTAGAAAACATTAATCGGCACGTCACTCCTCATTTCCACAAAGGTTCTAATTACGCTAATGGATGAAGCAGCTTGTATCAACGTAGGTAATGCCTCCTCAGTTTCTGCCAATTCTTCAACGGTCAAATCGTATTCATCGTTATCTGAAATAATATTTACATATTAAATTTTCGTTTGACTATAAAAAGATAAATGTTTACCAGGTTCAGCTGGAACTCCGCGACTTTCAAAAATGCTGTTGAGAATATCTTCTTCGCATGGGTTGTCCCAAGTCTGCACACCATTATCAACATTTACGTAGTCATCAAACGATGCTTCGATATTTGCTACTTTTTTAAATGAAGACTGTAAAGCAGCCAAATCCGATATTGAAAGAAGGTCCTCTTCATCCCAATGCTCAAATGGAATCTGCATAGCATCTTTTGAAAATCCAGCCTTTTTAAAACAGTTGGCAATTGTTTCTGGTTTAACATAGACATTCCATACATTGCTAAGATTTCGAACTGCTTGCAGCAAGTCTATGGCCATAACAAAATTTCCCTCATCCACTTGAGTCAATATATTCGTTAAAATTCGTTTTCTGTAATGTTGTTTCATGTTGTAGATAATGCCTTGGTCCATTGGTTGCAGTAACGAAGTCATGTTGGGAGGAAAATAAGCGAGATGAATGTTTCTCAACTTGTCTCTTACATCTTTAAGGTGGGCAGTGCAGTTATCAACAAAAAACAACACCTTTCTGTTTTGATCACAAAATTTTTTCTCGAGTTTTACAATCCATTTCGTAAAAATCTCACTGGTTATCCATGCTTTTTTGTTAAGCTCATAATCGACACCTAAAGATTTTATTCCCTTGAAGCACCTCGGATTTTTGGCCTTTCCGATTACCAGCAATTTTAGCTTTTCTGATCCAGTCATATTGCTTCCCACCAGGACAGTTATTCTCTCCTTGCTTTGCTTCCCACCAAAGCATTTTTCATTTTTGAATGCCAGTGTTTTAGTTGGCAAGCATTTGAAAAACAAAGCAGTCTCGTCGGCATTAAAAATGTCGTTAATGTTGTAATTTTCAATTAATTTTGGTAAGACGTTCGTTACTCATTCATCACCGTTTTCTATGTTGGCGTCAGCACTTTCCCCACATAATGTCTTTTGAATAACGCCATGCCGACTTTTGAACTTGTCTAACCAACCTATACTTGCCTCAAATTCGTGGTGTCCTAGTGCTTTCGCAAAATCTTTGCCCTTTTGCTTCAATAATGGTCCAGATAAAGGGAGATTCCTACCACGTGCAACGAGTAACCATTTCAGCATTGCTTCGTCAATATCCTCAAAATGACAAGGTCGAAGTCTTTTGCGTTTGGTATTTACTACCAAATCCTCCGCATTTTTTAAAATCACTTCCTTATTTTTTAAAATATTTGATAAAGTGCTGGGAAGAACTCCGAATTCATTGGCAATATATTTTTTTTTTTTCTTTCCTTCATTAACTTTGTTAATCATTAATAACTTTTTTTCAAGCGAAATGCTGCTTCGATGCGTCATTTTAACTTCAATCACTGAATAAAACTGTAATAGCTCAGCTCTTTCTGTTTTAATTTTGGGATTCCCCTCATTACAGTTTGTCCACATCTAACTGTAATTTTTTGCAACAGAAAACTTTTGAAAAAATTCACTATATGGAGACAAAAACTTAGGACGCTTGAATTTCCAGCTGTAAAATTTGTTCATTATATAGAAAACTTCACTATATAGAAATTCATTACAAGGAGACAAAAATACACCGAAAGTAGAACGAAAAAGCAGTGTCTTCGAAACCAGTTCATTATAAGGAGAGCTTCATTATATGGAAGTTCACTGTAGAGAAGTTCGACTGTATTTGCCTTCCAAATGCCTTCAGCAACTTCACTATAGTTTGGCACATTGTGCTGTATATTCTTCTAAGTTTGTTTTTGTATTTGAGTTATTTCAATGAAAACTAATTGCAAATCATTTACCTATATCACCATTTCTGATTTTAAAAGACAAAAAAATCACTGGAATTGGCAAACAAAAGATGGAAGCGCCAATAATGATTATATAAACACCGAAAAGGAGCAATTTTCAATCATAATCTCTTTTTATTGCTTGAGCATTTAATTTAAAGTTTTTTACCTTATATATTGTTAAAATTCTATTATTAAAAGTACTCGGACCTTGGCTTTAGCGTACAAAATAAATGTTTATAATTAGAATAGCTGGTCCATATTCTTTTTTATTTATGAATAAGTATCAAATATCTTTGGCATAGTAAACATTTAAAAAAAATACAAAAATATTGAAATTTCTGGATTTAACGAACCTAAATCGCTAGAAAATACGCTTTAATACGTTTCCACTACAGTCGGTTCTACGTTACCGAAACGACCCGGATTTATATCCGGCCAAGGACTGTCACTCCAGCAGCAATCCCCGTATGTAAATATGGGGAATGTTTATGCTGCTACAACAACAACAACAACGCGCGAAAAATCTCGTGGGCTTACTGCATGTTGCCGTTTATTAACATTACCCTTTGCAGAGTTGAAAATCGTTTAATGGAAGCTTCAGTGTTGTTCAGCTTGGTATTCTCAACTGCCAACACACAAGAATCTGTGAATAAGATAATTTTGAGTAGCTACATATTATACTTGATTTTTTCTAAATATCTTGAGTCTTAATAGAAGTACGAGATCTGTTCAAAAAATAAGGTGAAGGTTTAGAGTTTTCGCGGGCTACGTACATTCGACTTTCGATATTATTTTTTTATGGACTCTTCTATTGGGCTTTGGTTCCGATGCCATAACCATATACCCATGATTCGGTACCAGTTATAACCCTTCTAAGCAAATCTGGATCATCGTTGCCGTCATTCAGCAATTCCTCAGCGATGCTCATGCGACGTTGTTTTTGGTCAAAATTCAGCAGTTTTGGAACGAACTTCGCTGCCACATGCTTCATGCACAAAATTTCCGAGCCAACCGATATGTCGACATCCTCAGCAACTTCTCTAATTGTGAATCGACGATTCTCCATAACAATTTTGTTCACTTTCACAACATTTTCATCGTTTGTTGATGTGCTGGTGCGTCCAGAGCGAGCGTCGTCATTCACATCTCGACATACTGTGAAAAGCTTGTACCATTTGTAACCCTTTTTTTTACTCAGAGCTTTCACCGTATGCCACTGTCAACATTTCAAGCTTTTTTGAGCACTTAATTCCATTTTTTACAAAAAAATTGATACAACTTCTTTGATCCATTTTTTTCGATAGTAGAAAATCGGAAAAAAAAATCTCTGTGTCCAAACACCCGGAGAGATGATTTTTCGACGAAGTATTGATAGCAGGACATTTGAAACAATTTAGTTATGCATTTTTGATTGCCTGAAAATTAAAAATTTTTCAAGTAAAGTTGAAATATTGGGGGTAACAGTAAATAACAATTAAATAATGCATAATAAAGCTTTCAGAAAGGTAGCAGAGACAGCGCCAGACACAGGAACAAAAAGTTTTAAGAATATTCGAGCTAAAAAAAGTCATCGCAGCCCTTGTGGGCGCTAAAAGTATATTTTTTTTAAATTTGATGTTTCGCCTATTATGGAGTTTTGCGTTATTATGCTGAAGGTGGATATAAAAAGCACCAGGAATATTTGCGTATATTCTCAAAGGCCAAATCAGATGTCAGTTGGTCATCAAAGCTCTATTGAGTATGCAGCAATCACCGCTTTGAGTCATTATTTTTATTAATTGTTTCACAAATCATTCAATTCTAGTGTTCAAATTTTTCGGTGGGATATTTTTTTCACCGTCTCTAATAAGGTCTGTCTTATTTTTATCCTTAAATTGATCGGGCCATTATATTTAAGATTTTTGACGTATCGGCCTTAAGTTTCATATCAGTATTCTCATCATTAAGTGCACCTGTATTTCATTCTGTTTCGTCACTTACTTTTGCATATCGCGGCTAATCTGTGCTTTAGCTCAGTTTTTTCTCGCAATCGCTCGTACAAGAAAATGGTCAGGACGCAGTTCGGTTGTCTGCGGTTGATCGGTGTTATTGGAATTTTTAATTATTTATTGGACTTTATTTTTTAAATAAATAAATAGGATTGCTATTGTAAAGAAAACGCATATTTGAAGTGCGAGTGATAGCGAGGGCAATTTTTTTAGAAACAAAACTTCTTTTAGAGCACTAATAACCGATTTTTTACAAGTCATTTAATTTTTAGCGATTTACATTTAATATTCAGGATCTTCCTCCAGCTATTGAAAAATTAAATTGCGGACACTCGAAATTGTATTGCAGTAACTGCGTATTTCAGATCCCCACACAAGATCTACATCAGAAGGCTCAAAAATATATCTGAATTCATCACTTTTACATGGTAGTCCCTGAGCAATTAGATCACATATTTTTAATCCTGATTTTAGCTTACTTAGAACACGAATCGTATTAAAAGTACTATCTGCCCTTGGAAAAGTATTTATCTCTACCCATCATTGCCAAAAGAAGCAAACAAGAGATCACTGCACTTAAAAGCGGCTAGAAGCTGCAATAAAAGCATATTGTCATCACACATATGTTTTCTACAATCAAGAAAAAACTGTAAAATGCAATGTCTTTTATTTGCTTATCATTTTTTAGTGGCGGAATTATTTGCCTGTAAAGAAATACCGATTGAGAGCCCCGCTTTTGTTTTGGCTCACTGTTATATTACGTACCTACATAGCGCATATGAAAGTAACTAAACGGTTCACATTGTAAATAAAATTAAATACACACCAACTACCAAATGCAGAACGAGATATACCCAGGATTTGCCAAACTGCAAACCTCGGAATCACCAAAATTTGCAAACGCTTCCAAAATGCAGACTTCTAAAGTGATAGCTCCTGGGAACTTTGTCGCATCAGAAATTAGTGATGATAATTATACGCATGATATACTGCAGAATCGCACATTGAATCCAGATTTTGCAGAAAAGTCAAATAATTTAAAGACCACCAAAAGGAATTACCGAAGCCAGAGCAGTGGGAGTAGTGCTCGAGATTTCATCCCTTCGGAAGATCTTGATAACTTAGAGCTGTGTATACCACATTCGAACGTAGCAAGGGAATTTGATCGTGGTAACAATATGCTTTCAGGCGCATGTTGTGATAGCTATTCTGGTGAGTCCAATTCTGCTGACCGGCGGAGAAAGGGACATGGACGTCGATGCAATAGAAATGTAGAAAGATCTCATCAGGTGAGTGAATAGTTAAGTTTGAACTAAACATTTACTCACCATATAATACAACACATAAATAAATAAGTTCTATGACACTACTGCGATGGTAACGCCCTTTTAATTAAAAAAGAATATGTTTGCAATTACAGCTGAATAAATATGAGCTCTTATTCGCATAGTAATATAAAATTATGTTCGCATATGCGGGATTATCGATTCAGATTGCGATAATTAATCTCCCCGTTAGACTTAAAACTAATTAAATTAGTTCGTTAGTTTGTGTGAATAAATAATATTAATATGGGAGAAAGGCAAAGAGATACATCAATTTATTTAGAACCAGGTTTTCGGTGATAGTTTAACAGTGGTGGAATTTTAACCCAAACGGCACAATTGACTGGCAGTAGTAAGACAAAAGCGACTAATATGCATGCAAAATGCGTTTTAATATATATTTTATAATAAAAAATAAGAGACCAAAGCGATTTTGGATTCTTTTATTAAAAATATCTCTAT
Source organism: Anastrepha ludens (assembly GCF_028408465.1). NCBI lineage: Eukaryota > Metazoa > Arthropoda > Insecta > Diptera > Tephritidae > Anastrepha > Anastrepha ludens. Next base: position 473,888 of record NC_071499.1, on the reverse strand, counting down.
TAATCCTTTTTTCTTGCCGATGTTTTGTTGGCCCACCTCCCTTTCTTTTTAAAATCAAATGGGGTGATAACTTCGCATATATAAACATAATATAACATTCCTAATCGTGTTCTTTTTTTATAATAGGTGAATTGGCCGCGTAACATTACCGCTACAATGGAACGTTTTGAACCTGCGCAGAGTAATAGACCGCCTTCCTCTGCATCTTCTTTGGATTACGGGTTCGCTGCTAGTGTAGTTACTTCGGCGGCAGAACTACCGCACTGTTCGCAGATAACACAACCTCTTGAAGTGCCGAAACATGACATTGAGATGCTCAGAGGAGCTGGATCAATGAATCATGTCTACTCCTACGCATATTATGAACCAGGATCTGTAAAATGTCATTCAAATAATCCGCGGAATAATGGGCAAATGTTAAACACTACGACAATGCGTTCCAATAACGTGGAAACTTCTAAGAATGCACATCGCAACTCCATTCGTACTTTACTCTCAAAAGGTTTTCGTTCCAAATCAATTGCTGGACAATCTATATCTTTGTCTCCATCTCCGTCTCCGTCTCCATGTGTGGAAGATCGCCATACTTATACAACTCGATATGGAACAACGGAAAACCTGTACGAAGAAGTAAACGAGCAAAAGATTAGAAAAGTTCTTTCCGATAATCGTATTGAAGTTTCCGCTGCTAATAATGTAAAAGAAGAGCTTCGTCGAGTTCAACACAACCACTTTCGTGTACTGGATGAGCTAAATTTATCTCTGGAAGCTTTAATTATGCCTCCTAGTCCACTAAACCTAAGTCCTAACAATAGGCAGGACATGGAGGATACCACAGGGAAGGTTGACATTTCTGTAGCTATCGGAAATATCTCAACGCCTTCAACGGTTTCTTCTTCATCGCCAAATTTACCGCAAAAACCACGGCGGTTTGGTTTGCTTGGAGGTGATTCATCTTCATTACTCTCATCAGGCCAATCCCATGATTTCTCAAATAATAGCCTTGAAAATGTATCAGTTACATTTCATTCAATGGATCTTAAAGACCGGCCTCATAATTCGTCCAACAATCCCGAGTTTGATGAAGGTGATTTGGATAGCGGATTTAGTGGTAGCGGAAGTAGTAGCGGTGCCAGTTGCAATGAAAGTTTGCGAGATTATAAAATAGGAAGCACACTGTTGACCCGTAACCAGTCTTTCCTTCATAAGAAAAACCTTTGTTACTCACCTACATCTTCTGGGGTATTTGCTTCGAAGACTAGTGTGGCATCACATGAAGATGTAGTTCCAGGCAATAAAAACAATGAAGTAACATCGTTTGTTTGTGTTCACCGTTGCTCAGATACGAATAAATTATCCATGCCATCGACGTCAACGGGTCCTAAATCTAAAAATAGTTTTTGGTCTATGAAATCGTAATGCTACGAATGAGTGCTGTGGATGGAACTGTTATTTTATAGGTAAATACTACGTAATCTATGTATGACTAAAATGTATAATAGTTAGCAATTTTAAAAATATTTTTGTTCAAAAACTGGTACATATGCGAACATAATTGTGCCATTATGGCATACTTATTCCCGCTCGACCCATGCGTTATGTTAATTTGAAATATTATTATTTAAAGCGCGAAAAATGTTCTCAGAGTTTTTCTTTTTTAAATATTGAGAACTTATTTGCACATTCGGTGATCATATGGAAAATCTACCCGCAGGTGTTAGCCAAAATATAGATGCATTATTAGTGGACTACCGTAATATTTTGTAGCAACAATTGTAGCTATGTATGTCAAGATATGCACGTACATGTTTTCCTTATATCGTCCCCTTAGTATAACAATAGCCTATGTGCTCATAGGCTATTATTTTTTTATTGAATTTTTGGATTCTCCATCGTCGATTTTACATGTGGTCAAAATTTTGTCAAATTCTAGTTCCACAAAGTGGATCAAAACGTCAGTCAAAAAATAATAAATATTTACAGATATAATGAGATTTGAGTGAGAGCTACTTTCGACAAAAAGTTTGAAATTCATTTTCTCAAAACATCAAAAAATTTATAGGCTATTTTAATACTAAGAGGACGATATATTGATAACCGGTGAGCATTTCAGTTAAAATAGAAGCATTCCTTTTATGAGAACGAATTTACATACTATATTCAGTGTGAAGTTCGAGTTCAGCGTGAGTTTTTGACTTCAACTGATGTGGGGTTATTTTGAAGAGAACTGCACTCCCACTCTATACTTTTACAGCCTTGAGGTCTTTGGCACTGATGTGTTAAGAAGCGACCACCTTGACTCCTTGGCTCCTTGCCTCCTTGGCACCATAAGATCTACTCAGATTTCTTCGAAAGTCGAGTAGATTTAAAGAAAATTAAAAAGGGAACCCAAGTGCAGTACAAAGGGCTTAATTGTGTCCGAGTGCTGTACTTGCTAGTCTGTCCCGACAAAAAACAAAAAATTCAAGCATGATTTGTGCATACTTCATAAATTTTGCGAATTAAGAAATGTTGTATCTTTTAAACTCGGATAGACCTCGCTGATAAAATGATAAGCTATTTAATTTCTCTCCGTAAAACTCTTCCTTGGTTCGAAAAAGTTAGGTTATTGCATTTTTTAAGTTTATAGAAAAAATTTTCAATGGTATTATTACTTTAGTGTATGAAAGTTGGCCGCAATTTTTTTATTTTTTGAAATATACATTTTCTTTTTCAATTTCTATAATTACAATTTTTTAACATACAGAAATAAGTAAACAGAAGCATTGTTTATCAGTGGTAAATACCTTAACAGGTACGAGTATAGTAATTAAAAATTTAAATAGTAATAAATATTAATCATTATATCGGGTGTTTTTTAGCTGCATGAGAACTATCGATATCGATGACTATGGTTTGCCATGGCAAACTTGGTTGATATTTCCGTTCAGTAAGGTTTGGCAAGTCATCATGAATCGTTTAACGCCAGAACAACGCTTCCAAATGTGGAAATTTACTTTGAAAAAAAAAAAAATCTGTTCGCGAAGTTCATAGAGCACTGAGGAAAGAGTTGCCGTTACGGTAAATGACGAACGCTATAGAGCCATGCTAAATGAATTTTTCTTTCCAAATTATCAACTAAACATCGACGACATATGGTTCCAACAAGGCGGTGTAACTTACCATTCAGCGCGCTTAACAATCGACTTATAATTGGCGCTTACACCTTTTTTGGGTGTTTGACCGAACTCCTCCCCCTATTTGTGACGTGCGTCTTGATGTTGTTCAACAAATGGATGGACCTATAGTTTTAATCCGACTCCGAACGGCAGATATTTTTATGAGGAGCTTTTTCATGGCAGAAATACACTCGGGGATTTGCCATTGTCTGCAGAGGGGCGACCGCTATTAGCAAAATCTGTTTCTTCAATTTGATATTTCATGCACGTAGATTCGAACCTACGTACTCCGAATGATAGTAACGCACTAACCATTCGGCTACGGAGGTCGTCATTCCAACACTACTTTTCTTTATTACCATTTTAAGTTCTCAAGTTCTTAAAAAAAACACCCGATAAATACCCTACACCAAAATATTTAAAGCCTCTTTTGAGTATATTGTTCGCCCGATTTCAATCAAACAAGCAGCGATTAATAACTTGCTTTTGTGCAGAAATGTCAACCCCGATATAAAGAGCCGTGACATATAACATATAGACGAAAACCAATCAAGCTTAAAAGAAACGAATGCATAAATTATATACAGTTAAGGAAAAAATTTATTAATTTACCTTACGAATATCTTAGAAATACAAAATAAGGGCGGAGCTCTACTACTCTAAATTAATAAAGCGTTTGCATTAATATTTAAAGGACCAAAAACAAAGTTTATTTACAAAACAAAAAGCTAAATCAAAAGCATAACAATAACAGAAATAACAAAAACAATAAAAATTCATGAGAAAAAAGTCTACATACAGTGTTAAAAATCGAATAGAATATTTGATTTCTTTTAAATAAATAAAAGAAAACAATATATTTTTAATATTTTGTAGGACCACCTTGGGCTCCAATAACCGCCTGAAGACGACGTGGCATAGACATAACTAAATTCTCCGTAATACTGGACGCAATTTCCGACCACGCCCGAGTTAAGAAAGTTTTCAGTGTTTCACGACTTCTGATATCATATTTGCGAGCAGATTTTTCCAAAACGTCCCAAATATGCTCAATTGGGTCTGGTGACTGGGGAGGTGTTTTGAGCTGTCTTGGTGCATGATAAAGAAGCCAGTCTCGAACAATATGCGCAGTATGCTTGGGGTCTTGTTGGAAAATCCATTGGTTTCCCAGGCCCAAGCTTTTCACAGATGACTTCAGATTTTGTTCCAATATTGCCTTATACTGATATCTATCCATAACGCATTCAACAAAAACCAATCGACCAACTCCAGATGCCGCCATAGCTCCCCACACCATAACACTAACCTCACCATGTTTCACAGTAGGTATAATATTTTTGGGATCAAGTGCAGTATTCGGTTTTTGCCAAACCTTGTTTCGGCCGCCATTCCCGAAAATATTATACTTACTTTCATCAGTAAATATAACTTTCTTCCAAAAATCCATTCCTTTCTGTAAATGAGCCTTAGCAAAATCCAGACAAAGTTGACGATTCTTGACTGAAATAAATTGCTTTTTGCGTGCTGTTCTACTTTTAAAGCCGCCATCATGCAAAACGTTTATTATTGTTCTTGATGAAACACAAATATTCGAACATCTTGCAAAGTATTCGGCTAGTTTTGGGGCACTTGTTTTTGGATCTTTGTTGACTTCTTTAAGGACACTACAGGCATCGCGTCTTGAAAGCTTCTTCGGTGTTCCAGCTCTTGGCTGTTGGTTTTTTTTTTTTTATAGTTTTTGACAATAGTTTGCACTAGAGCGACTTAATTTTACTATTTTAGCAATTTCCCCGTAAGACTTGTTTTCTTTTCGAAGATTAACCACCAAATTTCGAACTGATTGCTGAATTTCTTTTCTATTTGCCATTTTTAAAGTTAAAACGTGTTTTACAAATCGCTTTCTGAATTTAAATAATTGTAATGCTTGACAGATAAAGCAAATCAAGAAAACTAACGGTTTTTTTCCCTTTAAGTTCTTCGTTTTCCTATGTATTTTAAGAGTTGCCAAAGCTGTATGTAGACTTTTTTCCCACCGATTTCTATGTTTATCGCCAATAATTTATAAGTTACCAATATTTTCAAACTTTTTTTTCTTCCAACATTCTTAACGATTAATGTCGTAAACTTTCACATCAAAATTATGTTGAAAATTATCACTAGTTCTCTAGAAGTTGAAAATAGTAGGGTGTATGTAGAGTTTTTTCCTTAACTGGATACCGTACTTATGGTAAGTGGTAGATAGTGGAAAAATGGGGCGTAGCACCTCCCATACAAACTTAAATCTGATATTTTGTGCACGAATAAAAAGAACCAAAGAAAATTTCAAAATCTTAAAATGATTTAATGAATCCCTAGCAGGCTTTGAAAAAAAAATTAATATTTTATCACAGGAAAAAAATGCTTTTTGAGCTCAGGAATCCCACAAATTCTCCTATAGAGAAATTTCTTGTATATGTTTAGATAATTATTATATTATTATACATAGTAAACCAGAGTTACGATTTTAAAATTTAGGAAAAATTTGCAAACTGCTATACTTATTTCGAAAAAAGCAAACAGAGCTTAAGATATTGAAATATTCGTGAAAATCTTTATTTTTGGCCTAGGAAGTGTCCTTTTCATATTAAAGATAACCTTAATGCGTATGCAAATTTTTGCTCTATAATATTAAAATAAATAAAACCTACTACTTACATTGAGAATTGTTATTGGTCGAATCTTCGACCACGGGCGATACGAGTATATATAATTCGCGCAAAGTGTATTATTTACACGAAATGTCTTAGGGAGTTTTACTCCATTCATAACTCCGTTACCATTTAAAAAAATGTACATCTTTACTGGGAACACCCTTAAAAAGAATAATATCGTATGTATGGCAAACTTTATTGGCAAAAGATACCAAACAAGAATTACGCATGTACGTACTTACATGCAGACGTGTCTAAATACAGATTTTTTTAATGCTGCGGTCAATATGAAAATTATGATGATCTTCCAATTGACCAGTTCTGGGCAAATGTACTCATCAAATGCGTTCATTCGATATATTTTTACTCTGTTCCTGTTGTGGTTTAGGCAAGCTAAGATTTTTATTTAATAGTATAAATCTTCTGCTTAATTGGCGCGATAACCGCTTACGCGATTTTGGCAGAGTTTAACAAAGTGCGCCAGTCGTTTCTTTCTCGTGCCAACCGGCGCCAACGCAAAGGAGGCCTTCCTCTTCCTCTGCTACCACCAGCTGGTACCGCATCGAGTACTTTCAGAGCCGGAGCGTTTGTATCCACTCGGACGACATGACCCAGTCAACGTAGCCACTGGCTCTTTATTCGTTGCGCTATGTCTATGTCGTCGTAAAGCTCACACAGCTCATCGTTCCATCGCCTGCGATATTTGCCATTGCCTACGTGCAAAGGTCAAAAAATCTTGCGCATAATCTTTCTATCAAATACTCCAAGCGTCGCTTCATCGGATGTTGTCATCGTCCTCGTCCATTAAATAAGCCTCGGATGAGAATAGTATGAATAGTATAGGCAAAAAAGAAAGTACAATTATGTATCTAACCTAATGTTTAAAAATTAACTACTTACAATTTTAACAATAAAACTCAGAATTTAATTCATAACAATTGATAAATTTATAAACTAATTAAAGAGAATTGATTCTTAATTTTAATTAAATTTAACAAATTTTATAATTTTAATTTTAATTACAAATGTCTGTACGCACTAATAAATTCTTACAAAAGGGAACAGTTTCACATTATTTCATGTCGATCTTCCCGCTAACGCGCTGCAGATAATGTTAAGGTGTTGAGAATTGAATTGAAAACATTAAAAAATATTCAGGTGTGAGCGCAATATTAAAAATCCCATTGGTCACACTTTATAGAAAAAACTGCTGCATACTTGACATATTTAAAAAGTAATTGTAATATATATTAATATTATAATATGAATCAAGCCACTTGCAACGGTGTATGACTCCGAACGGCAATATCCCATTTTTGTGGTTTCAGATGCACTGCACTCCAGCACAGAGATAATTATGCAATTTTGTGACGCATTGCTCTCGGACAAATACTTGTCCTTGTAATTTAAATTAGTAATTGTTTTGTTTTCTAAAGCTCTAGTTTATTCAGATTACACGATCACAAAGTTAGGGACAATTTTGTCCACTGACGCCTTTCCCTTTATTAGATAATATTTTAATACAGGCATCTGCTGGAGGTGTCCGAGGTAGGGATCGACTCCATGATATTTTGTTGGCCTATGCTTCTTATTAAATCTTTGGTTTTACTCTTTTCAGGTTCTTCGCTCATTTGTATGACCGATGAATAAATAAATGCTGCGTTAATTGCTTATTATCGCTTGTATCAGTTGTCTTGTGAAGTTAACCAGGAAAAAGTATAGCCCTGTTGGCACGCAGAGTATAATTACACACATATATATGTATTTCGCTGCAAGTATTATTGAAATTATAAATAAGCACAATAAAATAATTTAATTTATTTTTGGTATTTATGTACATGAGGAATTAGGGAAATTCAGATATACTTATACATACTACCTAAGTTTGCCACTAAAGTGATTTTAACTATGGATAATATTCATACATGTGTACAAATAAATAGCAATAGATGAAATTGTTTTAAAATAAATGCAACCTGCAAACTAATTAAAATGTTATGCAAGTAGTCACTTCTGTTGGCCCAAATTTTGTAAGTACATACAGTGTGTTCGAGCCTCAACAATTGCGGCAGTGTTAATTTTTAAGAGATAGCGTCACGTTTAACCGAAAATTCCGCCGTGATGTTGGCAACGCGTGTGATCAATAAAATGTTGATCATATGTTGTTCATCACTAGGAACAAAATGTAATAAACAAATTTTCACTGAGGAATTGAGATAGAAGGCCAAAAGTAAGTAAATTTTGAAACAAATACTAATTCCATGCTCTCTATTTGATTGTTTTCATTGGAAAGTTAAGCTCGCCTGGAACCAAGTTGTTGGAGGACCCAGTTGTTGATTGGGCGTGATTGGATTAAGATTGATTTGAAAAATAAATCGGTTCTTCGGAAAATCGGTCCATTTAAGAAAAGCACTTATTCATTTAAATGGCAAAATTATTGAAACGATTTTCGCCAAATTCGAAAACTTTTTAATTATTTGAAGTCAATTCGAAAATTAGTCGACCATATACAGGGTGGCTGATGAATTTTGCTACATTAAGAAACTCAAATAACTTTTTTTTTAGTGCATGGAATTCATTTATTTTTTTTTCAAGTTGAAGGTCATTAAATTTTATTAAATGTAGCTTAACTAGTTTTAAAAATAATTGAATTTAAATGCCCCCCATGCTCGTTGACACAAGTGCGGCATCTTAGTAAAAAGTTGTTCATTGCTGCTTTGAGAGTTGCGACAGGAATAGCCGCAATTGTTGCCCGAATGGATTGTTTTAGTTCATCCAAATTTGTTGGCTTTGTTTTATAAACTTCTTGTTTACATAAACCCCACAAGAAAAAGTCAGGTGCAGTAAGGTCAGGCGACCTGGGGGGCCAACGAAATTCGGAGTTTCTTGAAATCAGTTTATTGGGAAATTTTCGTCGCAACTCTGTCATAACAGTCTGGGCTATGTGAGACGTTGCCCCATCTTGTTGAAACCACACAGAGTTGAAAGGAATTCTCTTTCGGCGTAGTTCTGGATAGAAAAATTCTTTCAGCATTTTCAAATAACGGTCTCCAGTAACCGTAACGGTGTGACCATTTTCTTCAAAAAAATAAGGCCCGACAATACAGCGTGAAGAAACCGCACACCACACTGTCACGCGAAGAGGATGCAATTCCGTCTCGTGGAGTATCTGTGGGTTAGAAGTACTCCATATTCGACAATTTTGTTTGTTCACATTGCCGTTTAAATCGAAATGGGCCTCATCAGACATGAAAAGGCAGTTTAACATGTTTTGGTCTTCTTCCACCATTTGCAGGATCTTCTGGCAAAATTCCAGGCGAATCGGCAAGTCTGCTGCATTCAGTTTGTTAACCATTTGAATTTTGTAGGGAAATAAGTCTAAATCTTTGTGCATTATTGTTTGCAAAGACTGTCGGCTGACACCAAGTTGAGCAGATAAGCTTCTTGTTGAAACCCTTGGATTGCTTTGTATAGCTGCAGCTACAGCAGCGATCGTTTCCTCCGTCCGAACTGGTGGGTTTGGATGATAAGGCCTTCTTGCGACTGTTTCTTGCTCAGCAAAATTATTCACCAGTCTCATTATGGTCCATCTGCTCGGGGGATCGCCGCCAAACATCCGCCTGTACTCTCTCTGTACCAAAACTACGGACTCCAGTGCATGATAGCGGCGGACTATCCAAATTCTTGTTTGCGTGTCCCAGTTATCCATTTTAATAAATTTTAAAGATCAATCTGCAAATTAAAACAAAAATGGAACAGATAACTTAAAAAGAAAAAAAGTTATTCAATTTTTTTTTGGTAGAGGTAATTTTGACAAACTCCTCATAAAAAATATCTGCCGTTCGGAGTCGGCTTGAAACTGTAGGCCCCTCCATTTGTGGAAGAGCATCTAGACGCACACCACAAATAGGAGGAGGAGCTCGGCCAAACACCCAAAAAGGGTGTACGCGCCAATTATATATAATATACATATACATATATAAGGCACGCAGGCGGCCGACGTAGCCGAATGGGGTTAGTGCGTGACTACCATTCTGAAGTGCGCGGTACAGTGGTCGAAATAGTCGATCTAGCGGAATTTAATTCATATCTCGAAAAAAAAAAAATTTACAGTACTTGCAGTGGTATATTTTTAATGCTCTATTATACAATGTTAACAAAATGGGTTTTATTTGCTAGATGTAAGATTAAAGTATCTAATAGAAAAATATTTTTTTTATTTTTTGTTTTTATTTTATAACTTATTTATACTAAATTTTATTAATTTTTCAGTCACAATCGGGGTCGCTTCCATATGAGTTAAGCTCTTCATATGTGATATATTTTTCAAAAAGAAGTTGCAATATTTCTTTACCCAAAAACAGTTTTTTCAATAACTGTGCTTTAGATAAAGATGTCATCACAAGATCGGTCGAATAGAAAATAATTAGAAAGTTGAATAGCATTAAAAGTAAGCAGCCGATTTTGCATATTTACGATCACAACGAATCACATTAATAAAAAAAATAAAGATTTGCTTGAATACGGTCGAATTTCGTAAAACTCGTAACAAAATGGGTTTTATTTGCTAGATGTAAGATTAAAGTATCTAATAGAAAAAAATTTTTTTTATTTTTTGTTTTTATTTTATAACTTATTTATACTAAATTTTATTAATTTTTCAGTCACAATCGGGGTCGCTTCCATATAAGTTAAGCTCTTCATATGTGATATATTTTTCAAAAAGAAGTTGCAATATTTCTTTACCCAAAAACAGTTTTTTTCAATAACTGTGCTTTAGATAAAGATGTCATCACAAGATCGGTCGAATAGAAAATAATTAGAAAGTTGAATAGCATTAAAAGTAAGCAGCCGATTTTGCATATTTACGATCACAACGAATCACATTAATAAAAAAAATAAAGATTTGCTTGAATACGGTCGAATTTCGTAAAACTCGCAGTAGGTAATACAAGTGTTAACTTTGACTACAATTTGTAATTAAAAAATATACACATATGTATATCACAAATCCGCATTTTTTTAGTTATTTCATTCCTTTAACTTTAAACTAAAAATGAATTTGTTTATTAATGTAGCGAGTTTGCCTATCGTAAAAAGGTGAGAAAATTTTAATCTGCACTTGGCGCAACTCTTGTTTTGTTTGAAAACTCACACAGAACGTTAATACATTAACGTTCTGACTCACAGCTGTGCGAATATGCAAAGCAGAACAAAATAGATAGGGTTAATCTCTGCAGTGGATTATTGGTTAGGCAAAGAAATAAAATTTAAGTGTGCTCTGCCCAATCCATAAGAAGGGCGATCCTGCAACTGTGCCAATTGCCGCGGGATTAGTCTTCTAAATATCGCCTATAAGGTTCTAGCGAACGTATTGTGTGAAAGGATGAAGCCCACCGTCAACCAACTGATTGGACCTGATCAGTGTGGCCTTAGACCTGGAAAGTCTACCATCGACCAAATATTTACAATACGCCAAATCTTGGAAAAGACCCACGAAAGGAGAATCGACACACACCATCTTTTCGTCGATTTCAAAGCTGCATTCGACAGTACGAAGAAGAGTTATCTGTATGCCGCGATGTCTGAATTTGGTATCCCCACAAAACTAATACGGCTTTGCAAGATAACGTTGCTCAACATCAGCAGTGCCGTCAGAATTGGGAAGGACCTCTCGGAGCCGTTTGATACCAAACGAGGTTTTAGATAGGGTGACTCGCTGTCGTGTGACTTCTTTAATCTGATGTGGAGAGCATCGTACGAGCCGCAGAACTTAATCGCTCAGGCACAATATATTATAAGAGCGTACAATTGTTGGCGTATGCCGATGATGTTGACATCATCGGCCTTAACAACCGCGCTGTTAGTTTTGCCTTCTCCAAACTGGCAAAACGAATGGGTCTGGTGGTGAACGGGGACAAAACGAAGTATCTCCTGTCTTCAAACAAACAGTCGGCGCACTAGCGTATCGGCACCCACGTCACTGTGGACAGTTATAATTTTGAGGTTGTAAAGGACTTCGTAAAGTTAGGAACCAGCATTAACACCGATGACAATGTCAGCCTTGAAATCCAACGAAGAATCTCTCTTGCCAACAAGTGCTACTTTGGACTAAGTAGGCAACTAAGCAGTAAAGTCCTCTCTCGACGAACAAAACTAACACTCTACAAGACTCTCATCATGCCCGTCCTAACGTATGGCGCAGAAGCTTGGACGATGACAACATCCGATGAAGCGACGGTTGGAGTGTTCGAGAGAAAGATTCTGCGTAAGATTTTTGGACCTTTGCACGTTGGCAACGGCGAATATCGCAGACGATGGAACGATGAGCTGTATGGGCTTTACGACGACATAGACATAGCGCAGCGAATAAAGATCCAGCGGCTACGTTGATTGGGTCATGTCGTCCGAATGGATACAAACGCTCCGGCTTTGAAAGTATTCGATGCGGTACCAGCTGGTGGTAGCAGAGGAAGAGGGCGGCCACCTCTGCGTTGGAAAGATCAGGTGGAGAAGGATTTGACTTCACTTGGTGTGTCCAATTGGCGCCGGCTAGCACGAGAAAGAAACGACTGGCGCGCTTTGTTAAACTCTGCCAAAATCGCGTAAGCGGTTATCGCGCCAATTAAGAAGAGAAAAAAAAAAATATTGGCGGCATTTCACAACTTTAATTTTTTATAAAATCCCGCTAGATTGCTCATTTCGACCACTGTTCACAGGTCCGAATCTCCATGCATGAAGCATCAAATATAGAAAACATTTAAGCAGTTAAGCAATGAGCGATATTCGAGCGCGTATAGTATATGTATGTATATATATTGGCCGCCGTAGCCGGATGGATAGGGCGTGACTACCATTCGGAAGTGCGTAATTTCGAATCTCGGTACATGAACATCAAACAATAGAAATTTTTTTTTCTAATAGCGGTCGTCCCTCGGCAGGCAAACCTCAAAGTGTATTTCTGCTATGAAAAAGCGTATCATAAAAACCGTTTGCCTCTCGGAGTACACAAAAAATGTAGGTTTCCACATTTCTGGAGCAACATCATGACGCACGCCACATGTGGAGGAAAGAGTTCACCAAACATCCAAGGGTGTACGAGCCAATTATATACATATGTATGTATAATATATATTAATAAATTGCGAATATCGGCTGGCAGTAGAAGATACCTTTAATATTTTATTTTGGTATTGTGAATTACGATCGAACAACATTCGACAAATGTTCGCCCTATTGTGAATTGACCTGCCGCGCAAGATCTGCATTTCTTACCTTTAAAAAAAAATTAAACTAAATTACTTACTTTTTATTGCCCATTTATTTATTACTAGTCAACACTTGCAATAGTATTAGTAGTAGTGTTATTACTATTAATATTACGGCTACAGCGAACTAATTCAAGCAAGATCTATCTGTTCACTCAATCATGGTTGTTCATGGAACTCAAATCAGAAATTTTGAGACACTTTAAGTTAATTCATGACGATCGCTATTAGAGAAAGCGTTTTCTGCCATTTAGTGTTTCGTGCACAAAGCGGATTTCGAACTGTGCACTTCCGAATGATAGTCACACACCAACTCACGTGAGGGATTTGCCATATTTCATGTGGTAAAATAAATGCTCAGCGAATCGAACAAACAATAAAATAGACTGTAGCGCATGTGTTAAAGTGGAAGAGAAGACTCGAACTCTTTCATAAATGATTCAGCTTCAAGTCCTGCGGTGCCATATTTTTCTTTTCCTTATACAGAAATTATAGGTATTTTATCAGCATCCATTCGACTTCAGGAAATCCCAGTCAACAGAGGCGGTAAGATGTCATTAAAATGTTTGGCGGCAAGAGGTCTATAAGAAGAAAGGAAATAATTCCAGGATCAGTAGAGACGAGATCAATAAATCAGTTTCAACGAATTCTGTGCTTTCTAATATCCATATTTGCTTTAAGGGGTTAGGGGTAGTCAGGGGCCCGAAAAATGATGATTTTCAAATGATGAGAAGTCTCATGCGGTGATCATCACAAGTCTTTGGAGATTCATCTAATAAATCGGACAAGAGAAATTAGTTTTATTAATAGATAATCTTGTGCTTGGTCGAAGTTTTTTTTTTGTCAAAATTAACAATATGGCGGTCTCAAGAAATATTTTTCAGCTTTTCGAGAAAAAACCAAGTATTAATTGTTTAAAAAATCGAAATTTTTGAAGAAAAAAATCCTTCGATCAGACACGAGTTTTTTATGTTTTTCAAAAGCTGTATAAACATAAAACATAGTTTTGAGAAAAACGCACTTAAAGTTTTGCTATCGATTTATGTAGAGTTATACGAATTATTTAATTATTTATACTGTGTCATCTATTCCTGGGTCATATAATAGTTCTTCAGCCGTCATAGCAGCTTCCAAAATACCGATTTGCCGTTGCCTACGTAGCATCCTACCTTCTCGACTGTTAACGTAAGAACGCTTCTGTACCACTTTCATACTTGTGTGCTGCTAGCTACTTGCTCTCGAACGCTCCGGAGCGCCTGAGCGCACTTTGTTAATTGTTGGATAACTCGCAAAGTATGTGTCGGATTCACTTGAAATTTTCACACACTATTTTTTAAGATATTATACTTTAATAAACTTCAAAAAAATCCAATTTTTTGAAAATTGTGACTACCCCTAACACCTTAAAATCACTAAGCGACAAATAACTTCGAAAAGCTAAAGTTGCTCCAACTAGCTGGTACTCCCATAAGAGAAATTCGCCGATCGCATAGGATTAAGAGTGTAAGCGAAAGCTCTTTCGCAAAGAAAAGGAAAAAAGGTAAGGAACAAAAAATGTGTCTTAACTTACAAAAATCGGTAGAAGAAGACATCACAGCAGAGTTCGTTTACAAATTTTTGCACCATAAATGTACTTTAAATACTCACCCTTTTGTTGTTAATATAAATTTTGTTAAATGTTATTAAATTCCTTTCCAGTAAGTTGATTAAATATGGATTTTTTCATATTAACAAGCAATTCTGGGTTAGGTTTAATCAGACCATAATAAATAATTTTCGTATAATTATCGCTGCCATATATTGAATTCCATCTTCCTGAATTTCATCCAATTCTAAATCTTCAGCCTCAGAAACTGGATATATTCTTCTTCCGGTAATATGGCAACTACCTTTGTTGCCATAGACGCCCCAAGTAGGTCAGACGTCTCAGGCATTGATCGTATGATAAGAGTACCACACTTGGGAATAGACGTGTCCTCTTGAAAACACTCGGCTGTATTGGGCAACAATTAAACCACTGGCACTAAAATTATGATGTTTTCCTTTCTTGCAATAAAATCGCATTTACTCTGTTCTACACAACGGCTGTCAAGTTCTTTCTAGAACTATTCTGCTCTACAAAAAATGAGGATGAGTGTTGTTCGGCTGATTTTAGTGGAATGAATGTAAATCTTTCTATTTTATTATATTAAATAATTTGTGGAATTATTGCCTATAAGTATTCTCATATGAAATATGTATCATTTTCATGCGCATATGGCAATATTTTCGTAATATCGGTGTGATGGGTACCCAGAAAATAAAAGTCTGTGAAACAACGCAGTAATATCCGGCCAAACTGTTGTACATATTTGTAGAGTCGATGCCACCTTAGCTTTTTATATCCGATCTTCATAAAAACAATGACAAAAACACCGTGTTTCATTTACTGATTTGGGCTACATTGAAATTACATTTCCATAGATACATTACTGCTACCAAACATTGAAGCCATATTCCGTCAATGGCACCTAGTCAGGTATAAAACCTTATTTTCGTTTTTCAAGAATAATCAGTTTTTATGTATAATCCATTGAGAACATTTCGTGGCTGGGAACAACCATCCGCATTTCTTAGCGTTTCAAAGAAAAATAAACGAAACAAAACCTAGTCGTTAACGCCAAACTAACTAATTTTTTTTAAATTAAATCTAACAAAAGCAAAAAATAAATATTGTATATAATTCAATAATACAAAATTTATTCGTTCATAATGCTTCTTAAACAAAAAATTTGACTACATTTAAAATGTAAAAATTTTATCTCAAATTAATTTCAAAGTCAAGGTATTTCCGCATAATTTTTAACTCGCAGCCATAAAATTGGTTTATAGTCAAGGCGCATTAAACAGATAGCAGTAGCAGGGTTGCAAATGTAGATGTTTCTATTTATTTGGCCCATAAATTGTTAAATTTCGTTTGAATTATTCTAAATTGTCGATCTATGAACAAAAGATTTTCAAATTCTAGGGATCAAAGGCAAAAAACAAAATATGTGCATTGATCTTGTGGTCAACTGCCATTTTTAATATTAATTTGTTTTGCATTTCGATCCGTAAAGCACGATTTTTGTTTTCATAATTAGAAAAAAAACAACTTAGTTCAACTAATTATTAAATTATCATTAATATATTATATAATATATATATTAAGCCGGGTCGATTTGTGGAGAGGCAAAAAAAATCGTCCATTGCTCTGTGAAAATCATATTCTAGGGATCAAAATAAGAAACTTTGCCGAAGGAACCATACCTCTAAAGCGAATTCTGATGTCCCCCAATTAGGGTCGAACTTTTAGTGTCTTTTGTGGGGAGGCAAAAAAATCGCCCATTGCTCTGTGAAAATCATATTCTAGGGATCAAAATAAGATAACTTTGCCGAAGGACCCAAATTGGGGGACATCAGAATTCGTTTTGAGGTATGGTTCCTTCGGCAAAGTTTCTTATTTTGATCCCTAGAATACGATTTTCACAGAGCAATGAGCGATTTTTAAATCGACCCGCCCTAATATATATACATACCTATATATAAAATTTCAAATCGAATGTATTAAAACCCAGAGATTTAGTGATCTTTAAGTAAAAAGTTCTAAAAAGTTATTATTTTTTAAATATGTATTCCACAAATAGTGTTGAATTTAAAGTTATGTAAATAAACCAAGAGTTTTACAAATGTTTGTACACTACAATTGTTTGTCAAGCAGAAAATTGAGCTAGATGAATAATTAGTTCGAAATCTAAAATAATGTTTTAGATGTTTCATTTATTCAGTTTAATATTTTATTGGATTGACTTATTCCATCGACTCCAGTATTTAACGCTCCTAAAGTTACATTTCTCTTCTACCCATAAGCTGTATCCCCTTTTATACAGTTATCTTTTCTAAGCGGTGCTAAGGTTTTGTAACCGATTCCTGATGCAACGTCCAAATCACAAGCATATTACCATTTGTATATCGTCATTGGGTAGGCCATTAAAGTTTCTTGTATTGTGAGAATAGCATAGTACCAGAAAAAGCACAATCACACTCCGATATCAATCTTTTTGCAGAGTTGAAATTCAGGACGACGTGAGGTCGATTTCGCATTACTTTCCCTAGGGGTCATACTTTCACCGAGCATTGACATACAGTTGAATTGAATGGGGATGCATCTGTATCAACCAAGATGATGCGATTAAAATAACTTAATTTCATTCGGGTGCCTTGTTTTTTAAGCCGTGATAATTTTTTACCGGTATTCATTGACGTCGTGAGCGTTTATTAACAACTTCTGTTGGCGCTGACTTGATGTCTCTATTTAGTTGACCACTACTGTATATCAAATACATATGTACTATATATGTATTTGCAACAATACAATATCAATTCCTCAGACACTCTATAACTAAGGTCGCTGGTCAAAATATTGCAAATAATACTGAAGCTACCCCTTTCTATCTTTTATCTGCCCAATAGCTATCTAACCAATATGAACGGTTGGTTGTATATATATTGCCACGGCCTTTGTTGGCCGAATCTATTGGAGAATACGAATAAATTCCACTCAGGTGAGTGTTGAAATGACAGAAATATAGCAGATAATTTAAAACACCAATAATTAATTAAACAAATAACATTATAAACGTTATCCATTTTTATTAACTTTTAAGTTAAATTAACAAAATAAAATGTTTAAAAATATCTATCATTATAACTTTTTAAACATAACCAGAAATATTTTTGGAGAGAATACCTATGGTTATGAAAATGTTTAGAGATGGTTGTTTGCAATAAATTATGTTTTATGGAAATGTGCAAAATTTTAACATATGCAAACTGAGGAACCTTGTAAAATGACATAAAATAACCATAGAACGGTTTTTAAGCTGCATCTGGCATATTCTTATATTATTTCAAACTCTATTTCTTGAAAGGGTATTGTTTCTATGAAACATTGTTTCTCAGTACACATAAATAAAGCAGTTATATAGTGTAATTACTAAAAACAAGGGCGTTAGGGGTGTGAAGAAATGCTATTTACAGCTTTAGCATGTTTTAAACCTTTAATGCCCGATGAAGCCACGCTATTCTTATTTTTTTATAACAGTTTGTTGCTGGAGCTTGCGTCGCTGGTATTTATTTGCAAGCTGCTCAAAGTCGAAAATAAAAGCTAAATGCAAGATATATTTGTGTTAGTATCACAGCTGAATTTTAGTCAACTATTAGGGAAAAATTATAGTAAAATATGTTTGTGTTTAAAAATTTACTACTTTTAACCAGACAATATTTTATAATGGCTAAACTACGTTTCATTGAACTTTGAAATCTATACTAATTTATATTTAGGTCGAGACTAACATCCACGGATGTACGAGCATCTTTGAAATATGTTTAGTTACGCTCCAATTCATTCGGGTATTAAAGGATTAACAACAGTATGTATAGGCTTTGGAATATGATATAAACTATCACACCAAACCCCCGCTGTTGTACCAAAAAAAGATTTTTTCGGGGCATGTAATTTGTTCAAATATTTGTACAAATACTATTATAGTACGCACATCTGTACGTGTGCAAATTTCACTGCGACTTGGCTACATGTATTTGTTCTTACATGGCATATGATGGACCACTTAATTTCAGCCATGAACCGTTTGGATCAACCTACTAAGCTGTAATTGTTACATCAACTTGAATTGAGCCGCAGTTGACTTTAATATGTTACATACCTACATATGGTACGTTCATATATTGTACGTATGTTTGAATAATTTGAACCGCAGTTGACTTTGTTATGTTATGAGTGTACGTATGTAATTTCATAATATGCCAACTTTTTCTATTACTTAAAATTTTCAATTTGGTCAGTCTCCTGATCTTCGTCATGATCTGTAAGTAATGGACTATCATCGCTTAATCGGTTAGGCGGTAATGCGGTGCCTGGTGTTGTAGGTGCTGAACGTGAGACCCAAATTTTTCGCACTCTGCCTCCTCTGCCTGTGAAGAAATTTGTCCCCACTACACTGCTGACAGGACTTTTTAAAATACATCTATTAGAAGGCGTCGTTGTTATATTCGGCACCATTGGAATGTAAAGAGCTTTATTTGGTTTTGGGGTAAATAATTTTCTTTTATGTTGTTGCAAAGTTGACGGGCGCTTCAATATATTTTCGGTGTCATTGGAAGAGCTCAAAGTCCTTTGTGCTGCTGTTGTTATAACTGTTGCTGTACCTTTATCTACTGAAGGAGACTCCAAATGGACAGTGGTCTTAGAAAACATTGGAGAGGTTGTCATGAGGGTTGGGGTTTGTTGTATTTCACAACATTTAACGGAACTGCGAATTGTTTTCCCCTGAGAAGTTGCATTCGTGATCTTGGCTAGTTCTGCAGAGGTGGTTGTGGGTGAAGATACAGTGTTACATAGGGCAGGTTTCATATGCAGCAACATGTCTTCATAGCTTATATTGTCCTGCAATTGACGTATTTGTTCGAGAATATCTCTCACTTCTCCAGTTGGGCTTGTAGCCTGAGGTGGTGAGCTAGGCAAGCAAACGTTTGTAAGGCTACTAACAGCAGAACAATTATCTGGCCTTATGTAGTTACGTGGATCGTCTGCAGTATAATTTTTAGTCAGCTCATTGAGTCGGGATGGTGGAGACTCTGTTTCGTTTATCGTACCTTGTGGATGCTGGTGCAAATGCTTCTGCTGTTTTAATATGTGGCAACAAGTTTCCAGACTTTGTCTTAACAATTGAAGCTCTTTCAATTCTGTTTCTGACAAATCATCTGCAGCTCCAGGAACTGTAAGAGGAATAGCAGCAACTGAATCACATGATTTGTAGGTTGGATTCAGGATACTTGAGTCGAATACAAGTTGTGCTGAATTCGTTTTCGTGCGATGCAAAGGGTTAGGCTTTATATGGCCATTGCGAAAAATTGCCGAGGTCCCGTGATTATTTAATGGAGAGTGCTTAGAAAAAGTTGTGACAGCCTCGCGAGATTCCGAAGGGGCAATGTTACCCTTTCCATCAAAATTTATTACATCTATGGACTTACTACCGCTTGCGTTAGTAGTATTTGCATAAGCGGCTACGGAACTGTTGTTTATAAAAATATCACTGATGCTGTTGTTGCTATTGTTAATATAACGAAGCTGTTGATCGCTTTGAGACTGTATAAAACCTTTTGGGACACAACCCGCGCTAACGCTGCTTCGATTGCTTTCACTACCACTACCGTTGCCAATGTTATCATGATTTTCATTTTTGTTATTTGTATGATTGTGATTGATCCCGACTGAAACTTGATTAAAATTAAAATTTTCGGCAACAGATGTTTGTAAAATAGTATTGTATGAGATTGAAGAGTTTGTAACATTTCCCAGACCAATTTCGCTCTGATTTCCACCAACTGATCCATTAAGTGCCACCACAGTAAAATGTGGTACCTTATTTTGCTGACCTTGATATACTTTCTGCGCTACAATACTGCTACTTATCTCGCGCGTTCCCGCATTGTTGCTATCTCCATTCCCTCCACAGGCGTAAACTATTTGCGAGGCTGAACGAGGCATCATAAACTGTTGCTGGAAATGCGCACTAAACTCAGTTTCCGGACTTGCTGCACGAGAGTATGGAGGTGGTACTAGGGTGTTGGCTTCATTGATATTGCAAATGAAGCTTGAACTAAGCGAATCAACTGTACTTGCCGCGGAAAGTGATCCAACTGGTCGAACGATATAGTTTCGAAAATATTGTACCATCAGGTAACTGGAACCGGATTTAGCATTGTCACTGTTGCATGTGAACACGAGTGGATAAAGATCCGGCTTAGATGTGACCTTAAAACGTTAAACCAACAATAGAGTTACTAAATATAAAGATATTTTAAAATTGCAAATAATACTTCGGTATATGGAGGTGGTGGATGATGAAACGAATTACAGCGACTGTATTGCGGTGGAGCATAGCAGGAACCTGCCGAGTCGCCCTCTGATTGAGCTCGATGCTCCGTGAATCCCCAGCCGCAAAGTGTACGGCGTTTCTTCCATAAAGAGTATGCACACAATATTGCCAAAATAATCGCAACCACCACACACCTATAAAGTCAAAGTTTTATTATGTTAAAAGATGATTGTACATCGCTTTTGGTTATAATGAATTACTCTCCGCCTAGTCTTTTTCGGGTTGTACAGATCGCTAAAGAGTAAACTGCAAATAATTACTTTACTAATTACGAAAACAGTTTTTCCACAAATTATTGAAAATATAAACACGTTTTTATTAAAATTCCACATGAAAGTATTCATTTGCGGCAGGGAAAACATTCATAGTCAAGTGTGCATAGGTGTATAGAATATGTTCTGTGGATATTTTCAAGCGGGATGCTTTAAAGCCCAATAGAATTATATAAATTTTTGAGCGATATGTGATGAGGAGCAGCAGGTTTGTCTTTGATAAAGGGTGAGCAGATTGGAGGTACTTTTTCAATAGGTTTTTTTGATAGATCACGCCTGACTACTGTCAAACTAAATACATGATTTTTTTCAGTATTCATTGATATTTCATCATGGAAAGACCTACGCCTCGTGAAGCCCGTGATCTCCACAATATTTGTTCCACCAAGACGGCGCTACTTGTAACACAGCCCGTGAAACAATGGATTTACTACGTCGTCGTGCCGGTGAGCAATTTATCTATCGTCCCGGACCAGCAGATTGGCCACCAAAATCGTGTGATATCACACCTTTGGACTTTTATTTGTGAGGCATTGGAAGCCAATACTACTAAAGTTATTCACGAGATTCCGACCGAAGTCTTCCAACCAGTCATTCAAAATTAGTGTTTATGGATGGTCGAATTACGGCGCAGTTGTGGCTAAGATTTTAAAGGGACTATCTTTAAAAAATAAATGTCATGAATGTTTCTACATAAAAATAATAAAGTTTGCCCAATCATTTTGAATTTTCGTTGTTTTATTTCAATTTAAAATCCGACAACTCTAAAATGATCACCCTTTATATAGTGGGATCGCGATAAATCGATAGCTCGATAAGTTGAAAATTGCAATAATTTTTAACAACGAAACAATCGGTGATAATAATTCGTTCACATATGCATTAATCACCTATAAATCCACTAAATTAATCTACCCGTTCACATATGGCAGATTACCTGCAAAATCAACAATCAGCTGTCAATACTGCTTTGAGAGGTTATTCTTCATAGAAATTAGTTTGGTGGAATATTTCGGTGTTTTTGGTTTCTTTAATTATTATTATTGGAGGAATTCCGTATGCGACGTTTACTGAGGTTGCAAAAAATTATGGCAGCAATACGCATTCGAAATTCGATATTATATTTTATAATGAGTTATAAGAGGGCACACGTTTATAGACACACGCTCTTTTCTGTGAAATGAATCCCGAATTAATAATATTTAACAAAAATTTTATTAGAATTATGTTTACAGACCTGTTTTCTTTACCGGCATCCATTTCATTTAGTTTTTATTTTGATGTTTCTCCTTGCATTCGTAATAATAAAATTCGATAACACAGAAAAAAGTATCGTTATTATCTAGGATTATTTTATAATCCCAGATTTTGGGAGAGAAAATTTCTATGGGAAATCGCGATTTTTAATTACGGATTTTGAGTTAAGCGTGAAAAAGTAGATCATCTACTTATATGTCAACGTATTTATAACTCGAATTTTTTCCAGCCGAACGACTCAATTTTTTTTAGTGGCAGTCAAATTCATAAGCTTAGGAAATATTATATAATATTCAGAAGCTCTATGGCAAAAACAACGGGAAACATTTTAACCCTCTAACTAACAGCATATTTTGTTTGTTAGTTTATGCATTGGAAAAGCGCAAGTGGAGAATGACTTTCCTGAGCCAAAAAATCTAAAATTACTAAGACGTTTACCGCGCTTAAGTTTCCTGTTTTTGATACATTTCTAAGTTGAAATTACATTTTAATAGAAAAAATATTTAAAAATTTGAACATTGAATTTGTGCGTTTGGTTTTCGGTTTTAATACCTACCTATTTCAGGTTCTTTTTCGTCCAGTTAAAGACAGTTACAAATAATTTATATTAAAACTAACGTTTTTTCGACTGCTCGACTTTTTACTGCAGTGTATTATCGTAAGAGTACATTCTGTATCATGAAAAAAATATCTTACCAGAAAAACCAATGGCTGATGAAAAATAAATTCAAGACGTGTTCTGACGGTGGTGGTAGTTGTCGGGGTCCATTTTGGTATGGTGGACAACATCCTTGAGTACAACATTCCCTTGGCAACGAACAGTAATGACCTCCTTCACAAAAGCGAGCTGCAACCTGTTCAAGTTAAATTTTCAAATATTTATTTGGACTTGTATAAGTTATTTGGTTAGCACTCAAAAAAATTTACATATTATCCGTCTATTTACGGGCGATGCATATAACAAATTTTATATAAAATATTTATTTGAAATTTCTTTATTCCAATATCTTAAAATTACACCAAAAAGTTAAATCAAAGGGCGTTAAGTTTTATCTTGATTATACATACATATTCACAGAGAGGTCGTTGGTTCGAATCTCGGTGAAAGCAAAATTAATAAAAACATTTTTCTAATAGCGGTCGCCCCTCGGTAGGCAATGGCAAACCTCCGAGTGTATTTCTGCTATGAAAAAGCTCCTCATAAAAATATCTGCCGTTCGGAGTCGGCTTGAAACTGTAGGACGCTCCATTTGTGGAACAACATCAAAACGCATACCACAAATATGAGGAGGAGCTCGGCCAAACACCTAACAGAAGTGTACACGCCAATTATTTATTTTTTTTTATACATATGATACAGGTTATGATATGATACTTAGGACAACTTTTTAGGCCTTTACATAGTATGGAGTATATGACATTATTATTTGGTAAATGAATTTTTATGTTTAACACGAAAACTATGTATTAAGGCTTTGAGATAAAAAGTGTATATCTATTTAAAAATTTGGGTTTAACCATTTGCGGCTTTAGCTGTACTCTAATAGGCAAACAATTTCGCACCCTTGTTTAAGAGTAAATTCCTTTGCCACTATTTGTATATTTTTGTGCACTTTTTATCAATTGGAGAATCCCATACGTAAAGGTATATATTAATTTAATATTTTTCTACTATGAGAACAAAACAGAATGGCTTCGAAATTTTTAATAGTGTTGAAATGTCGAAGATATTATAGATAGTGACTGTTTTGTGTATTTTGGAGTGTGCTTCAGGCGCAACAGCTGAGGCTCGAGCATTTAGAAGACATACTATATATAAACACTTATATGGGTGCATGCGTATAGTATAAACAGAGCTCAGAGCACTCGTCTTAAAAAAAAATTGCAAATATTCGCAAATAATTCTAAATAACAAGAAATATTGACATGTTGACTTCTTCAATTTTAAATTTAGTATCTGTGGCATCGCGGAGAAAAATTGGCATATATGTAGATGTACTACACTTCACTCCTAGAAATATGAGTTTGCGCAATGCTTACAACTGGGCTTTCGCTTCGTTTCGCAACCTGACTTTGAATATACACGGTTATATGAAGGCGTTCCCTGCCAGGATTCAGAAGATAGTTTGCTCGTATATCTTAAAGAACTAATGTCACTGTTACTTTCAACAGTGTTAAATTTTAACTATACACTGTTAAATTTTAATTGAAAGTTAGTCCAACACTACTAACGCATACCTAACTTCTTATCGTGCATAATGAAGACAGTTTGTTTATTTGTGCACAACATTTTTTTCTGAATAGTGAAATATTAATATTAGACCTCCATAGCCGCGGTTCAAAACTCCCTATAGGCATGAAACCCCAAATGATAGAAAAGCCTTTTTCTAGTAGCAGTTACCTCTCGACAGGCCAGGGCAAACATCTGTAGACATCCCTCCAAGCGGTATTATAACATACAGCACGGAGAGAGCCAGGAAAAGAGTTCTCAAACGATAACGTAACAATTTTCTCTTCTTCAGGTGAGTTGTATAATTCCCATAAAAATGTTAATAAATTATTTTTTTAACGTGGAGCTATTATTTTAATTAAATGTAAATTGAATGTGATTGCGATTAGCCGTCTTTAAGAGCCTTACTCTTCTTAACACTTCCTTCAAGAATTATTATAAATATAATCAAAAGAAACTATATTTAGACGTATAGCCTTTATATATCTGGATGTTAGTTTCTAGTTTTAAGATTATGTATTGTACTACAATTACGTTAAGTTCTTAACATACTAGAAATCTTACATATACACCCAAATATCTTAGTATCAGTAAATAAATAAATTAAAAAATTTAAATAAGCATACATTTAATAATGCAGTTAATATTGTAAGTAATACATTTCATTAACTTTAGTTTGTATAATTTACCCATTTTCAACTTTGGAAAACATACCCATGTATGGTGAAAAAAATTGAAAATGTGTGACTAGTAATATAGCGTTATCCGGCTCTCAGTGAATTTGACAGAATCAGCTAATAGGCTGACGTAACTGGGGCACGAAGCGGTTTGTTTACGAAAAAACTAAGATTGTGTTAGTGGTATAAGAAAAAAATCAACACAATGTCGGTTGTAGTTTGAACAACGACTGATTGGACGAGTGTGTGAAAACATGCAAAATGATTGTGCATAATTCGGCTGGCGATAAGATTGTGTTAGTGATATACGAAAAAAATAAACACAGTCCCCACTTATGTTGCTTCGTTCCCATCTGAACAACGACTGATTGGACGAGTGTGTGAATACATGTGAAATGATTGTACAGAATTTGGCGGCTGCCTCCCCCGTGACGTGGCAGCCGAAGTTCCCCTCATAATTTTCTTTTTCACCATAATTATTGGCCAAACCTTGTAAATCTATCATCCTTCATACGCATGCAGAGGCATAAAGTGAATGACCTATATTTGATGATAATGCATTTCGAAAAACGATCCTTTATTTTTGTGATTTTAACAACCAGATCAGGACAGTACTGAAAATAAACAAACTTTTTTTCACAAGCTATTTGTTTGTGAATGTTGGAAATAATAAAAATTTAGGTGCTGCCGCAGCCGAATGGTTGGTGCGTGACTACCATTCGGAATTCAGAGAGGAACGTAGGGTTGAAACACCAAAATTAAGAAAAAAAGAGGTTGTCTGTAAAGTCGGTTTAATGACGATAGTTTAACGTGATAACGTCATAAGAAAATACTGATTGAATGGTTGCATTTTTCAAAAGGAAATTTTAATTTTATTTGTTTGATAGATATTTTGTATGGATATAGAGAATGAGTTAACATTAACATAAAATATATACATAATATAACATAACATAACATAACATAACATAACATAACATAACAAATTACCCCGTATTAAAGCACTTATCAACAGCTTTCATTTGATACCCATATTGTACATACACAACCAAAGGTTACCCGGGTCCACGTTTTGACCTTTATCTCGAGACTCCAGTCACGGAGCGGCATGAAAAATACTCTGTACTAAAGCATTCACCAACAGCTTTCATTTGATACCCATATTGTACATACACGTCCGAAGGTTACCCGGGTCCACGTTTTGACCTATATCTTGAGACCCTATCTACCAATAGGTATTCAAACTATACGGAAATCATCTTCAATACCTACTTAACAATGTGTGTAAGTTCGGTTTAATTCGGTTCAAAGACACGGCGGGTCCACGTTTTGGCATATATTTCCAGACCCTAGTCATCAATAGGTATGAAAATTACCCCGTATTAAAGCACTTATCAACAGCTTTCATTTGATATCCATATTGTACAAACACATTCTAGGGTCCACGTTTTGGTCTCTATCTCGAGACCCTAGTCACGGAGCGGATGGAAATACTCTGAACTAAAGCATTCACCAACAGCTTCCATTTGATACCCATATTGTACATACACATCCGAAGGTTACCCGGGTCCACGTTTTGACCTATATCTCGAGACCCTATCTACCAATAGGTATCCAAACTATACGGAAACCATCTTCAATACCTCCTTAACAATGTGTGTAAGTTTGGTTTAATTCGGTGCAAAGACACGGTGGGTCCACGTTTTGGCATATGGGCATTTTCACGGTAACGGACGCGACATTTGTACGCTTTTACGGGCGTCCAAAACAATGAAGACAAAGTAAAAGTTTATATATATTGATATTGTTTTAAAGGGCTGACGGAGTGCTAGATTTTAATATATACGGGAAAGATCTTTTACAAATAAGTACGTAGTTATAAGCAATTATAAAGTGATACGGACGCGACAAAAAATAGAAGTTTTTTTGAGGCGCATTCAGAAATATACAAATTAAGGATTTTTATATATATACAATATATATGTTAATAAATGCGAACGGATGACTGTTATTCGTAGGTTTATGAAATATGATAATTTTCTCTTCGTTTTTTTTTAATTGAGTATAGAAGAAATACGGAGGCGACATAGCGGACGCGACAAAATTTTCCATGAGCCAGGAAATTGAATTTTTTTCATTATGACACTTCAATTTTATTGAAAATAAAAACTCAAGTAATATTACAGTAAAAACGACTTAAAAAATTTAAAAGAAGAAAGTTATTAGTTTTTAGGATGGTCTATTTTAATTATTTTCTTTAATGAATAGGCCATCCGAGCAACTACAATACATTTACTGTCGAAATATGAAAACCAATGCATACTTTTAACTCCTTTGATATATGGAACATTTTGCCATAACTCTGACAGTTGATTAGAAAAACTATCAATTTGTGTTCCAGAGATATACAAAATTTTAACTCCATCAATGTTGTTCTTACCACATTCATAGAAGCATAAGGCATCACCGAGAATGATATTTCTTGCTTTAACGATTTGCCAGACTTTTCGTTTAACTACGGCACGTATTCCGTCTGCAGCAACTTTGCCTTTGGCGAAAAATTTCCAATCTAAGATTCTTTTTTCATTTTCTCTCTATATTTCGTTGTTATTGCTTTTCTTGTTTCTTTTGCCGTTTTTGCCATCTATAAAATTTTTAACTTGTGCAATCTCTACGATTTTATTTAAAATTTAAGGTTCGCGGTAACGGACGCGACAAATTTCAAACACCAATAAATTTTATTAATCGTTTTTGTCGAGAGTCAATGGCTACTTTTCTTAAGTGAAATAAGTTATTTGCTTAAAGTCTGAAAGCAATTTATACTTCAACACTTTTTGCACTAATGAGAACAATAAATGCTATTTTTCGGTAACGGACGCGACATACGAATATAAGCAGAAGTAATAAAAAAAAAATTACCGTTTTTCGATCTCCACTAAGTCTCTCTGCTTGTAAAACATTATGTTACTATCAGTAGAAGATTTTTAAATTATTAAAAACCTCATAGTATTGCTTTCAATAAGGGAATATTACAAGGAAAAAAGTTGGTATATTTGGTCAAAAGAGCTAGATTTTTGTAAATTTTGTATATTCGTTGTATATTTCGGCTCAAATTAAACGAAAAGAAAAATTCTTTTATATTTATAAAGTAAACACATTTGAGATTTATTATTCATCAACAATAAGTTTTCAGGAACAGTTTGAGTTTTGCACTCGTGGTTGACCTTTTTCTGAAAATGCCCATATATTTCCAGACCCTAGTCATCAATAGGTATGAAAATTACCCCGTATTAAAGCACTTATCAACAGCTTTCATTTGATACCCATATTGTACATACACAACCAAAGGTTACCCGGGTCCACGTTTTGACCTATATCTCGAGACCCCAGTCACGGAGCGGCATGAAAAATACTCTGTACTAAAGCATTCACCAACAGCTTCAATTTGATATCCATATTGTACAAATACATTCTAGGATCCACGTTTTGGTCTCTATCTCGAGACCCTAGTCACGGAGCGGATGGAAATACTCTGAACTAAAGCATTCACCAACAGCTTCCATTTGATACCCATATTGTACATACACATCCGAAGGTTACCCGGGTCCACGTTTTGACCTATATCTCCAGACCCTATCTACCAATAGGTATCCAAACTATACGGAAATCATCTTCAATACCTCCTTAACAATGTGTGTAAGTTTGGTTTAATTCGGTGCAAAGACACGGTGGGTCCACATTTTGGCATATATTTCCAGACCCTAGTCATCAATAGGTATGAAAATTACCCCGTATTAAAGCACTTATCAACAGCTTTCATTTTATACCCATATTGTACATACACAACCAATGGTTACCCGGGTCCACGTTTTGGCCTATATCTCGAGACCCCAGTCACGGAGCGACATGAAAAATACTCTGTACTAAAGCATTCACCAACAGCTTCAATTTGATATCCATATTGTACAAACACATTCTAGGATCCACGTTTTGGTCTCTATCTCGAGACCCTAGTCACGGAGCGGCATGAAAAATACTCTGGACTAAAGCATTCACCAACAGCTTCCATTTGATACCCATATTGTACATACACATCCGAAGGTTACCCGGGTCCACGTTTTGACCTATATCTCGAGCCCTATTTCCAAAATAAAATATAATCCATGTTACTCGTGGATGATGTAGCTTTCGAATGGTGAAAGAATTTTTAAAATCGGTCCAGTAGTTTTTGAGCCTATTCATTACAAACAAACAAAGTTTTCCTCTTTATAATATTAGTATAGAAGTATAGACAACATATCTTATAAGGTATATGGTAAATATTACCATACATTTTTTCCTTCATATATAATAAAAAAATTAATAATAATAACATTAAAACAACATGTATTATTAACAAACTTGGTTTTATTTTAAATTCTTCAAGTGAATCAAATTAATAATAATCAATAAGAAGGCATATGCAAATACAAATACGTGAATTTATATATGTACATATGCGCATATACATACATATATACGCTCACTTAAGTAGGAGAGAGCAAGATGTCGAACGTTGCCGTTCGTTTGCTTTGTTTGCTTTGTCGTTCGTTCCGCGCTTTCGCTTGCAGTTCATTCAATGCAATGAGCAAGGTAACGACAAATGAGCAAGGTAACGGCAATGAGCAAGGTAACACTAATGAGCAAGGTAACGACACATTTTTTCGTGCGTGCAGCCTGTTAAATCGAATTATAAGACGTTATCACGTCAAAATATCTGCCGTTGGGAGTCGTCTTGAAACTGTAGGTCCTTCTATTTGTGGTACAACATCAAGACGCACACCACAAATAGGAGGAGGAGCTCGGCCAAACAACCAAAAAGGGTGTAAGCACCTATTATATATATATATAATTAATAAGTACCAAATTAAATGTGCAAAAGGAGCTTAAAAAGCACTAATGCAAACTCCAGGTAACATGGCAAGTGTGGGAGGTGTAGTTGCTGCAAAAGCATAATAAATTGATGGCTAAGGAAATGCGCAATATGGAAGAAAATACTAGCTTCCATGTTTACAAAGGGAAAATTCACAAGTTGAAGGTTAAAGCTAAAATGATGAAATGGGTGGAGGGGACATTGTACAGTCCATCAGTTTATATGCTGCCAGCCCAAACTCATGTAGGTTGTTGTACAAACAATTTTCAATCCACTTCCTGCAATTCGAACACCACAAAGTTGGGTCCAAAAACTGGACAACTCGTGTGAGATAATCCAACCTGGCTGAGGCCGCAAGAGCAAAATTGGACCAATTGGTTCGAATTATTCAAAATACAACATTCAACTTATATGGCCGTTCATAGACACGCAAGTGTAATGTTCCAACTTCTGATTGGACGAAATAATGATAGAATAAGAGATTGCGCCTTCCGAATTCGCTGTGGCGTCACGCCCCGAGAATATAAAAATAAAAGGAAGGGGAATTATTTGAAATTTCTCTTCCTTTTGTTTGTTTGTTTGTCTATTAAGGTGCCTGACATCATTTTGATGAGTGTGTAAAATAAGCAGGCTGAACTCATCCATGGTGAAAATAATTCGGAAGGTGTGGCCAATATCAGGCCATTAACCGGCGTTCAGCGGGTTTGACAGAATCAGAGGGGATGGCGTAACTGGGGCCACGATGCGGTTTGTATACAAAAAAAACTAGGTAGGTAGGTAGGTAGGATGGTTGTCATAAAGACACACTTAGACCTTTCGCAGGTCCATTGTGATACCACTGGAGCTTATCCTTACCCTACGTGTTCCTTTTCGAACCATCCGGTAACTTTAATAAACGAGCAGAGCTTCGTTAGTTTTAGATGGGCTATGTCCGCTACATCGGTTAAAAATGCTGTATCAAGAGTGTGCAGCCTTCTCATAGCTAAGCTTTAACACTCACATAAAAGGTATCTGACTGTTTCCTCTTCTTCTGTATTAAGACAGCTTTTACAAAAATCGAAGTACGGGAGTCCTAATCTTCTAGCGTGGCTGCCTATTAAACAATGACCAGTTAATACCCCTATCATTTTTCTTATAGCTTCTCTGTTAAATCTTAGCAAGATCTTCGATCGACCGCTGTTCCAGTTCGGCCATGTCTGTCTGCTTAGTTCGCCTGTTGTGAGGTTTTGCCAGCTTCAATTTAGTGGCTATAAGTGGCTATAGGCATTGGTATTAGCGGCTTACCCGGTTTGAGATCGAGCGTTGTACCGGTTCGAGCACGTTCATCCGCCTTGCAGTTTCCTCCTATATTCCTGTGGCCTGGCACCCAGATAAGGTGCACTTTGTAGCACTTAGATACCTCATTTAGTAGTTTAAAACATTCTAAAACTGTTTTTGATGAGTGTGTTTTAGTTTCAAGCGCTTTTATTGCCGCTTGACTGTCCGAGTAAATGAAGACTTCATTTGTGGATAATACTCTCGTTTTTATTACCGTAAGTCCCTCTTTTATGGCTGTGACTTCCGCCTGAAATACACTGCAATGATCAGGTAGGCGAAATGATTGGCATACTCCGAGTTTATCGGAGTAAACCCCTCCACCTACTTTGTTGTCCAGTTTTGAGCCATCTGTGTAGATGTTTAAATCATTTTTCTTAACAATAAGCCCGTTATCCCATTCCTCTTTGGAAGGAAATACTGTGACAAAGGTTTTATTTAAGTTGATGTCCTTGGTCTTACAGAAATCCGTTGTGCCAGGAATGCAGGGGAATTTTTCTAAAATTGAAGGGTGTCCTTCTTGGTTCGTTCTGAGTAGGCCGATTTCTCTTAGTCTGAGAGCTGCTTTGGCAGCTGTTTGCTTACCGAATTGCTCTATTGGTAAAAGGTTAAGCATAATATTTAGTGCTTCTGTGGGTGTGGTCCTAAGGGCCCCGCAGATGCAAAGACTGGCCATTCTTTGTACAAGTACCATGGTTCCTTTAATGTATAAATTATCTAAAGCTGGCCTATTAGCCTTCCAGCTTAGTTTTCTGACTAGTATTAGACCTAAGTAGAGACCCTCATCACTAAATGACAGTGCCGTACGAAAAAAAATAAGACTGTGTTAGCTCGCATAATTTTGTTTTTTACCATAGTTAATAACCAAACCAGGTAATGCTGCAATTAGTGGTGTCGTTGTGCCACATGCATATGTATATTATCATCAGGTTAATTAAAAGTATGCTATTACAATAGGTCTTCCGTAAAACCATTATTTCATAATAAAAATTATTGTTTTGGTGGGGTTTACTAAATTTTAATTTCAATATGTATGAGCATTGCTATTAAAATGAAAATTATACCGTTTCTGTTTTAATTTGAGTATAAAGATGTCTCAATAAGTTTGCTATTGCATACATTCATATGTATGTACATACACATTCACATATTTGAGATCTAAATGTACACACGGTTTCATGTCACGAGCATGTATGATACAAATGAAGTCAAATGATGTCCTTTGTACTTCTCAACCAGTCTTTTAAATACATATGTATGTATATGTATGTGCATATGCGTGTTTGAACTTTTATATGTGTATATACATTTTGTATATATAATGTAATCAAACTGTAAAAACTTACTAGTCTCGGCATACGAAAGATGTTAAACATGAAAATAGCTGGGAGCAAAAACATTTTCTTTAGCTCCTAGAAACTGTTTGTCATAGAGTGTGGATAAAAGGTAGTTCTGCATCCATTAACTAGGTAAA
The DNA here is from genome assembly GCF_028408465.1 of Anastrepha ludens. Classification (NCBI taxonomy): domain Eukaryota; kingdom Metazoa; phylum Arthropoda; class Insecta; order Diptera; family Tephritidae; genus Anastrepha; species Anastrepha ludens. The sequence goes on along the minus strand of NC_071499.1, from coordinate 440,657 downwards.
TAAATACTGTCTTTTGCAGCTCTAGACGTCAATCAGTTGTATTTTAAAAGAACATGTTTAATTTGGTTGATCCAGAATTATTGTTGCTAATATTTGTGCAACTTTTTATTTGTAGTGTCGAGTGACAACTCTCTAGCAGCTTTCTTATATAAAATTCGAAATTCGTTCACAAGCAATTAAAAAACAAGAGTAGCGTGCTTGGTATACTCAGTTCTTTTAACGTTGTTACTAAAAATTTATCTGGAGTTTCTAACGCTTTCATTTGCGAATAAATTTATGATGAAATGTTTCACAATTTTTTCCATACTTATCACTTTTTTCTTTATATTTGGTAATTGTTGTTTTACTAGTTTAACAAAATAAGTAATGAACTAAATCGATTCTCTATATTAGTTTTCCAATTCCAATAATTCCAATAATAATTTCATAATTCTATATAAAATAAATAAATTCTTCCACTATAACTATTCAATACAATTTTCACATTAATTTGCTATGAAAAACATTGAAAAAGGGAAATTTTGTAAACTACCCTTAGCATACTGTTCGTCATTCCACAATATCCTCTTTACCCTTTACCATGGTGGTATGTTTACACATATCATGTAGCATTGCCAATGATGAAATATTCGTACTATTGTATTTATTGCGAGGAATTAGAACTGCTGGTCCCTTACACATCCCAATTGTATCCATTAACTAGGTTCATTAACTACTATAAAATTAAAAATGCCACTAGAAAGGATTCAACGACTCGCTGCTCTGTGCATAACAGAAGCGATGAAAACCACTCCAACGGCGGCGCTGGAAATGATTCTCAGCATGCCACCTATTGACCTTATGGCGGAAAACCTGGCAGCGAAATCCGCGAGGAGGTTGGTGGATGCTGGAGTAATTACCTGCAGAACTTCGGTCACAGCTCAAAAGGAAAGTGAAGCTCAGGTTGCACAGACTACATGACTCCGTACTTTAGTTGGGAGAGAAGGGTTCGCACTGCAATTGAAGATGAGGGATGGCACAAAGGTATGAAGCCTGGCCATAAAACTTTTCACATCTAAACAGGCGGCTCTAAAACTTCAGATGGAGTGGGAGCGGGTATTTACTGCTCAAAACTAGGGATAAGGCAGCCTCTCAAGCTGCCAGACCACAGTAGTATTTTTCAAGCGGAAGTTTTTGCTGTGGGGAACGAAATATAAGATGAGATAGCAAAAAGTACTGTTAGACTACCTTTTGAACAAGAGAACGACATACCGAAATCGCAAAATACAAAATACAATGAAATGGACGACTACATGAAAAGGCGAGGGGAAGTGCAAAACAGCAAAAGTCATGTGTAGAACTAACGACAAAAAACTGACTCAATTCGTACCTTCGCTCTCACGAAAGGACTGCAGAACTATCATAGGTATGCTAACAGGTCATAATCTATTGGCTGCACATGCGTACAAGATAGGATAGATAAGATAGTTACCGTGAGCCGTGAACTAAGCTCCAGACCTATCATAAGACTGCCCTCAGAACAGCCACGGGATGCCTCTCGGTTAGCGAGCATAGCTAGATGCTCGGTAAGCTATCGCAGGAACTACCTTCCGGCACTTGTTGGAGGCTGAGGCAGGAGACATCTCTTGGAATATATTGATGAGATCCAGGAGCGAACATAAGTGCAAACACTGCATCAGACAGTTTACCGACATTCATCGGTAGTCTCTATCCATCTTCTTAAACTCCAACCCCCGAATGCCCGTCAACGGAGTCAACCACCTATCCATTGCAGACGCCGAGCTTCAGCTGCATCGTAAGACCCTCATATCTTTGGCCAAATTACGTTCTGTATATTGTAGCAAGTTAAATTACTACCCCGACATATTTAATATATGTCCGGCATGTGGAGGTACCCCGCACAATACTAACCACCTATTTACATGATCGCTTAAACCCACAAATCTAATATTCCTCTCCCTTAAAATTGCATGCATCCTGGGACTATAGTTAGAGGAGATAGGCGATGACGATCGATGACTACACCGTAATGGCAAAGCTTGATGAACTGCTAATACTGGAAATTGCATACACACATACTTTCTTGAAACGTCGTTATCGGCAAAAAAACTACATTTCGAGGTATTTTTATAATTCGTACTTTTACAATTAAACACGCGGTATTTCATTTTTAGTAGTTTGTTTAATTTAAAAATTGTAATATTACTAAGCCATTTTCTGAATATTTATAAACAAGTAACTTCTCTTCCTTTATTTCATGACGTCATCGGTTGTCAAAATGAAGAAAAATAAAGCATCTTTTTTCGGAAGTCGCCTCCTTTAGTGTTCTGTACAGCATGATACAGCCAATAGTTCGACCAAATTAAGCCAAAGTCCGCCAAATTTTTTGAAGATATACGTTGATATATCCATAAACATCAAATAAAAATGGTGTGGTTCTTATTATAAGCAGTTAATTTTTCTCTTTCATCCTATATAATCCAAATATTTTTTTTGATAGCAGGTTGATAAGTAAGCTGTGGTGGAAACGTAGTATTATTAATAATTTTATTTAATCTGTGTTACTCTGTCATTTCGAACAGTTCAATTGACATAAACAAAATTACTTGTTTGTAAAACGAAAAAGCGTGTGATTGCTTCAAAACTTACCTATTTCAGCGGTAGTTTGCCAATATATCTCGAAATTAAATAAACAAAGAAGCTAGGAAAATTTTAAATTTACATGATAATTAATTGCCAAAAACAAATAAATTAATGAAGTTCCGATTACTCTCTATATATTTAATTGTATATTATTGCAATCCCGCTATTGCAAATCTGTCTAGGGATGATGCCATTCGACCTCAAGGTATTTATTTTAATATGAAATTATACAAAACTACATATGCTTTTTCTCTGGCTCAACAGTGACATTTGTAGATCCGGGAACAATAGTGGACTATCAGCCAAAGTCACGTCATAGAGGCTTTTTCGATAATGACATGCGTATCTATTGTTATCGTGGATCTCCCAAAGAGTTGATTCGTTTTTTTGAAAATGTGGAGCTTCAATTGGAAATAGATAGCGACGATTACACACAATATGAAGGCGCAACGCCTACCGAGGTTCGGCAGCATTTCGAAGAACGTCGGTCGTTATTTAGCTTCAATTTATTCACTCAAAAACGCACGCGGCTGAATCTATCTCCGTTCAAGCAACAGTGTATTGGCATCGACACTGTATTACCTTATCGTGTTCGCCTACTGCAATTTCGATTTGAGTATTTCCGGATTATCCAGTTTGTTTTGGGTGTTTGGTTATTGGTTTGCGCTGGAAGGCTAAGCCAAAACTCGCTGTTTTTTTACCTTACGGGTGTTGTTTTGGGCATATGTTCTTCCTTAATGCTTATTATTTGGCTATCTAGCAAGTTAATGCCCAGGTAATTTTAAATTTAGTTGTACTTTTTGAATGTACTTTACAAAATACTTATAGGCGTCCTATGATGTATGGAATTCTAATTGGTGGGTGGACACTTGGCGTTTACATTATTCAGCGACTATGGGAGAACCTACATTTAATATTTCAAATGTATCGCGCATATGTGCTCTGGTATATATTTATTACGGGATTATTGTCATTATTTTTTTGCTACCGAATTGGGCCTCCTACAAACCAACGCTCGAAAAATATAGTAAAATGGGTTTTGCAAATAATTGCAATAACTTTAATTTATCTCTCAAGCCAATATGAAGAAGCAAGTGCGATCGTAGGGATTACCACTGCCGTTGTGTACTATTTTCCTTATTACATTTTACACAACCTCCTAAAAATTTACAGACGATTCTTTCCACCCAAAAGACGTTTACTTACCAGTGAAGAATTTTATGATCAGGGCATTATAGAAACTACAAAGGCACTGAACGAATTGCGAGTTTATGCAAGTAGCCCTGATTGCAAGCAATGGAAGGTATACCAGTGTATTCTAAATAAGGTTGTATAAATATTTAATACAATTTTTTTCTATTCATAGATCGTATCCAAACTGAGTGATCCTCTGCGTTTTGCGTCTTTTGTTGAAGGTGATTCTCACCTTCAAGAGGAAGAAATATCAAATTTTGAAAGTTTTATGCAAGCGAATGAATTCGACGACTCCGATCTAAGTGCAAATGGGGACGAAAAATTTGTCGAAGAAAATCAAAACACAAATTTACTCTACCACCATTATGAAAATGGACAGAACCAAATTTCAAAAGCGAAAAAAAATATTGCTTATGAAGAAATGAGTGAAGAAGAGTGTGACAGCGATGACAGTATTGGCAATAAAGAGATTAATGCCCAAAAAACAAGTGATGGCTTTAGTAATACACATATTAAGAAAAAGATGAATCGTGTGGGAACGGGCGTGCGACATTTTTACTCTGATGACTTAAGGCAGACATATAATTCACGTGCACGAAAAGAGCAAGAAAGGCTTGATGGCCTGCAACAAGCACACTTAAACACAAAAGCTTCAAGTTCCAACAGTCAGCATTCAACCATTAATAATAAAAAAGGCATAAAATTATATGGAAGAGGAGCCAATCATAGTTATACATACAGCGATCCATTTGCAGATGGCGGTTCTGAAAGTGATTATTAACATGTTCGGAGGTAATCCGTTATTCGATAAGACTCAGTATGGAATGTTTACCACCTCATTATTCTTAATACTTCTTATACATTACTATTATAATCGTATATGCCATACATGCCTCATTAAAAGAACATTTATACATATATTATTAAGTTCTTAATCTTCTTTGGATTTAAAAACGTGCCCCAAAAATATAGATCATTTGGTGCACATTAGAGATCGCATGGGGATCAAAAAAATTATCTTAATTTTATTTTGTAGATATCATAATGAATTTACAAAAGTTCACTTTTTTGTTCTGTTTCTAGTTAAACGGTATGTCATTTAATAAAACTCATCAATAAAATTTAAACCAAGCCTTGACAGTTAAAAATGGCTGCTTGATAAATTTTTGAATTTATCTTTATTTTTTCCTTTAGTCTTTCTATGCGATTCGCCCGTGGTAGATGTGCTACACCGTGCCCGTATCGTCTTTTGATTAGGTGACTTAGTTCGTGAACTGGACTTTGATCTCTGCTTGTGAACATGACATCCTTATGTGTTACGGGCTCTTTGAAGGTATCCCGCGCATAATAGAACCAGCTCCATCGGCGAGTAGGATGCCGTAGCCTGCATTCCTCATGTACCCGCGACGATACTCCGGCCTTGTTCGAGGCTCGTAATAAAAGGGTCAGTTTTAAGAATTTATAAACGTTTGCAACCCTGTCGCAAATTCTAAACTGATACTTTTCTGATGTTCGGCGCTTATTTTGCATAGATGGGTGAAATGAATACCTAAATAAAAACAATAGAGTTTTCTATAAATATTCTCCTTGATAATTTGGATCAACGATGACAAAATTCAAAATTCAAAATGACAAAGAAAATAATGATTGAAGGAAAAAAATGGTTGTGTATACAAAGCTTTTATGATGCCGATTTAACCGGAGCGTGTTAATGAAATCAAAGACATTCTCTGCTAAATTGAAAACTTAAAAGCGGATTTTCGTGTTTTCATCTCGCTAGTAAGGGATTCACCAATAAATGTAAAAAGAATTATTGGCGGAAGGGAGCCATAAATAAGTCATATTACCATATCAATACATAAGAAAGTGCCAAAAAAGCAATAATAATCAAAATAAACCAAAAGATTTTGTATAATTTTCACTAGTTTATGTGACTTCCTCTTGCATAGAAGCTAAAACGTAAGTACAAGTAAATACATACATAAATATTCATGCGTTATGCAAATTTACCAAGTGTTCACAGCGAATCTATCGCGATTAAGAAAACACTAGAATTGTATTTTGGGGCTGCCCACACAGAGATCCCACTTAGACAAAGAATCCAAAAAATTCGCCCATTGTGATACCTCACAGAGGGAAAAGAAAGGAAAAAAGGAAGAAGGGGATATGGATTGGAGGATGAGGACCAACGGTGGCTAATCACTTTTGTATTAATCGCTTCAAGCTACTGATGAAATTCTGTGTGTAATAGTTAAACCTGTTATACTCGCAGGTGTAGCAAAAAAGGTACTGGGAAGATTCCACCTCCTCCTCCAGACAGCTTCCGCAAAACGGGCTTGAAATATTGACAAGCCTCACCGCATGGATACCTAACGGACAATGCCTGGTAAGGATACTCACAATATTGGAGAGCTGCGGTTTGTTAGCCTTAGAAATTCTCTCAGGCGCCCCCGATTTATCCGTGGCTAGAAAGATCTCGCGACTTTGCACGTTTACGCATTATCGTACATCTATCCAGGAGTAGACCACAGAGTAGATCTCAAGAGAACCCCAATCCTCTCACTTCGCTTTGAATCGGTCTCCAGGGTCGCCTATTAGGTCATGAGCCCAACCTAATATCAAAGTATTCGGATGCAGTCGAGAGAGAAATCAGACATTCCCCGACTAATTTCAAACAACAAGCCCAGTGCCCTGATAGCCGCCTCACTCAATATTGAGGAAGGCGTCCAAAGTGAATTATTTATGAGAATGTGATTCTTCAATATCTTTAACAATACTATGCAAGACAGACTCCACCGATCTTCCTTTATATATAATAGGCATGTTGGGCGTACGATAAACTTCCTCGAGGAATTTAGCGTCTTACAGATCAATCAGCCTGTCAAAGGCTTTCAGCAAGAACAATGAAATACTGATTAGCCTGGTATCCTTAGGGGATACTTGCGAGATATTACCTGTCTTGGGTATGACCACAATTCACACAACCCTCCAGGACCTGGGTATGTAGCTCCCATCTATGCAGCTCCCGTCCAATATGGATTTGACAATCCTCGACAGAATGCGTCTGAACCACGCGAACTCATGACAGTTTTCCACGCTTTCACGGAATCCTTTCCATGAGTCTCACTTCGCTTATCTCCGCGTGAACGTAATTCGGTCAAAATTTTTTTCGGTGTAACTGTTGCAGAGATAACTCTGGACAATTTTTCAACTTTACGCGACAATTCCAAACCAGGAAATTAAGTTCGTCCAATTTTTTAAGCTTCCTTTTACTATAATTAATTAAAAAAGTGTGCTTTGGTTTTTCTAATACCTGATATTTAGGATTTTATTTTCTACATATGTATATAACGAAATAAATAAATATATGAACTGTTTTATACGTAAATTAACCTTAGCAAAACTAACCGTAAAGGTTGATTAGAAAAAAAATATTCTGACATCGGTGCAGAAAGGCAAATGCGCTTCCCTACACTTGGCACACAGTATCTAAAAAATAGCAGCCATTCGCTGCGACCTTCCCCCTCAATGGAAGGATGGCTGGGCGGAAGAAAACTATGACGATTCGTTAAAAATGCTCAAGAGTTCGCATTCGTTGTCATAAGACAAATGTGCACACAGTCACTCACAGCTTATTTGATACAGATACGATTTTTTGTAGTGTTCTATATTTCATAATCAGGGCCGTAGAGAGCATATCCGGGCCCGGGGGAAAATCCGGGCCCCGGAGGAAATTGCAAATGCGGGCCCCTCTGAAAACCCCGGGACCGGGGGAAAAAGTACCCAATTTACTGTAACCGCGGCTCCTTGCTCATTTTCGAAAAAAATGGCCCGATGATGCCGCCAGACGAAGAACCGCACCCAACAGTGACTCGTTGTGGATGCATTTGCTTCTCTACAGTAACGTGTGGATTTTCTGAGCCCCAAATCCGACAAATTTGCTTATTGACGTAACCACCGATGTGAATATCAGAAAAGAAGAAGACTCACCACTTTGGAACCAGGTTTTCAATATTTCCCAATTTTGTTCAAGCGAATATCGTCCCATTTTGTAAATGTCAAACCTTTAAGTAAATTATGAACACATTTGACATGTCATTTGTGTTACCATTCTCAAAAAAATAGGTGTTTCAAGAAGCAAACGCTATATGGCTCACCCTGTACTGTTAAAAAAAAGTTAATATGGAACAATACCAAGAATTAGCATAAATTTATGGTGTTTTATTTCTGACAATCCCTTAGTTAATAAGTCTGCAGGCATGTTAGCAGTTGGCAAATATTTAGTTTCAACTAGACCGCTATTAACTACATCTCTGATAAAATTATACCTTACATCAATATGTTTTGATCGTTTATGAGATTGGTGGTTATTTGTCAGTTTTAATGCACTTTGGCTATCATTATACAATATTATCTTGTTGAAACAACCTGTTAATTCATATTTTAAATTTCTTAAATAAATGGCCTCTCGACAAGCCTTTGACAAAGCCATATACTCAGTTTCACAGCTATTGAGAGCAACAGTCCTTTGCTTTTTGCTCTCCCAAGAGAGGGCAGATCCAGATTTAGTAAAACAGATGCCAGTATAAGAACGCCTATCAATGCTCTCACTAGCCCAGTCTGCATCTGCATACCCCTCTAGTTCTGTTCTCTCTTTAAAGTATCTTAAACAATAATGCTTTGTTTTTAACAAATATTTTAAAATTCTCTTAGTATAATTCCAGTGAACATGTGAATAACAATTATTAAATTGACTGAGGTTACTGACTGAACAGGCAATGTCTGGTCGTGTTAAAACTGCCAGATACATCAAACTACCTATAAGTTTTTGACATGGCAAATAATCTTCACAAATATCAGATTTCTCAATAATTAATTTAGTCTCTATCGGAGTACTAACTGTATTACATTCAGACATGTTAAACTTTTTAATCAATTGCTCAATATATTGCTCCTGATCCACTGTAATTACATTTGCATGTTTATCAATATTAATCCTAATCCTCATGCCTAAATATTGCTTTACCTGACCTAAATTTTTAATCTTAAATTTTTGTTCCAAGGCTTCAATTAAAATATCAGTTTCTGACTTATCATTTGAAAATATTATGAAATCATCAACATAAATTCCAACAAAAGTTTTCTTACCATTACTATGATTTTTTATAAACACACAAGGTTCTAATTTACTTTTGCTAAATCCTAAATTATACAATGTTTCTTCGACTCTCTGATACCAGGCCAGTGCAGATTGTTTTAAACCATACACAGCCTTTTTTAACTTTAACACTTTACTGGAATCTTTAACAGGAAAACCTTCAGGTAAATGCATATACTATACATACTTTCTTTTAAATATCCTTTAAGAAAAGCTGTTGTAACGTCTAAGTGAGTAATGCCCATATCAAACTGAACGCTTAATGCAAATAATAAGCGCAAGGTTGAATGTCTAATGACCGGCGAGAATGTCTCTTGATAGTCCACACCAGCTTTCTGTGTATAACCTTTGGCCACTAACCTTGCCCGATACCTCACCTTACCATCACAATCATATTTTCTTTTTAGAACCCACTTTCACTGCACTACACTAGCACTTTCTGGAGCATCAACAATCTCCCATACTTGGTTGTCTTCGAACGACTCCAACTCCTCTGCCATCGCCTGCAGCCACTGCTGCTTCTCTGGATCACTGATAGCATCTTCATATTTCGGCTCGTCCTCTCCTGTGGATCTAGTACAAATATTAGCAACACCGTATTATTATTTGAAGAGGTCGAGCCAAGGAGCACCAGGAGATTTGGTGGCTCCTAAAACACTCAGGCTAAAAAGCCCATTGTATTTAAAGCTCTGGAAAGGGGGTAGATAGTCAAGGAGAGAGGGAGAAAAGTATCAGAGAAAGAGATAGGAAAGAATAGAGACAGAGATAGAGATAGTTAGTCCTGTGAGAATTTTCCAGATTCTTTGGCGAATCTGTAAATATCCTCCAGTTTTAGAGAACGAATATTACTCATTCCCATGACATCGGAACCCAGTACCCGTAGTCGCGCTCTAGCAAAGGCAGGACACTCACAGAGAAAGTGCTCAGTGCTATCCGGCTCCTCCAAGCAGGACAGGCATACCGGGTCCTCGATGATTCCAATGGTGGTCATATGCTGACCCCATGGGTTGTGTCCTGTAATGATGCCGACCATCAACCGAATGTCTTTCCTTCTAAGTTTTAGTAGAAAGTTTGACAGTTTTCTGTTCGGACTTGTCACAAAACACTTTGCAGTTCTGCAGCGTTCTAGACCGGACCATCGCTCTTTATGTAGATTGCCTACATAATCGCTGATCCAATTCTTGATTCCTGCGGGACTGATTCCGATTATTGGCTCTGGCCACTGTGGGGGCACCGCTGATCCACGGTTGGCCAATTCGTAGGCAATTTCGTTTCCTTGAACACCGGAGTGTCCCGGAATCCATATAAGTACCAGCCTGTTTTGTCTTGCGACAGAATTAAGCTTCTTCTTACATTCTTGAGCAATCTTTGAGGTTTGCTTCGCGTTCTCCAGGGCCTTCAATGCAGCCTGACTGCCACTGAAGACTCCAATCTGTTTCCCACTCCATCTCCTCTCGATTATCCATTCGGCTACTTTTAGGATGGCAAAAACTTCTGTTTGGAAAACAGTTGCCATTCCCCCCATAGCATAGTGATACTTATTACTAACGTTTAAGTACCATCCGGCTCCAGACCCTATTTCAGTCTTGGACCCATCGGCAAAGAAAATATCCGTCAAACCTCCCTGCATGCATTCTGGATTGCTCCATTGCTCACGCAATGGAAATTTGACATCAAATTTCCTTCCAAATGAAACTGTGGGTATCAGGTCATCTTTAGGTGCCAAAAACAGTGGATACTGCTCCGACAGCAACTTAAAGATTTCTCTGTGTCCCGAAGTTCCATCTTCGTGCCAGAAACCATATTTATGGTCGCCACCAGACCACAGAAGCGTAAGTGATGATTGGTCTGATAAGTGCCGTGTATATCCATAGGACCACAGCAGGTTTCAGACCCCAAGTTTTGCCAAAGGCTCTACGGCATTGCTGAAAAATCTTCAATGCACGATTCACCTTCAGTGAAACGTGTGTCTCCCAGGTCAGCTTCTTATCCAAGATTACTCCTAGATATTTAACTTCGTTGGAAAGACCAAGTGTCACACCTTTCAGTGTTGGAAGACTGAGTCCATCCAATTTCCGTTTTTTCGTAAACAAGACTATGGTTGTTTTGTTCGGATTAACGGAAAGACCTTGTCTCATGCACCAATCATCGATTTTGTCAAGGATCCTCTGCACTTTCGTGCAAAGCCTCCTTAAGGATTTATCCGATGTTAGCGCACAGACGTCGTCCGCATATGCTTGGACGTGAAAGCCGAGTTCCTGCATCTCCGCTAATAGGGAGTCTACGACGAAGCACCACAGCAGCGGAGAAAGAACACCCCCTTGGGGACATCCTTGCTTGGCCCTGACTGTGATTTGTTCGTCGTCGCTCCCACCAGCGGTTAACAGCCTCTCAGAGAGCATGGAGTATATCCATTTTATAATGGCTTGATTAACTCCGTGTCGTCCGGCAGAAGAACATATCGAGCCGAAAGTGGCATTATCAAAAGCCCCCTCAATGTCCACGAACACGCCCATTGTGTATTCGTCAACTTCCAGCCCAGCTTCAATCTTGCTAACAAGATCGTGTAAGGCTGATTCACATGATTTTCCACTCTGGTAAGCGTGTTGATTTCTACTAAGTGGACTTCTCGGCAATACCCCCACTCGAATATGTTTCTCCACCACTCGTTCCAGACTTTTCAACATGAACGATGTCAAACTGATTGGTCTAAAACTTTTTGCTAGGGAATAGTCATCTTTTCCTGGTTTTGGAATAAATACTACTCTTACGCGTCGCCATTGGGATGGTATATAACCAAATGCAAGACAGGCTGTGAGGATCCTTTTCAGGGCCTCAATCAGCCTGTCTCCTCCTTTTTTAAGCATTACTGGATATATTCCGTCAGGTCCAGGGGACTTAAAGTTCACAAAGGAAGATAAGGAAAACCTTATCGATTCCCTTGTCACTATCCGACTAGCAATATACCAGCTGTACCTAGAGGTTCCACCGCTGCCACCGTCATTGTTCATGCCACTCTCAGCTTCAGAGAGAGTTCTACTACCCGGAAAATGGGTTTCGAGTAGAGCATTAAACGTTTCCGATTTGGAAATGGTGTATGAACCATCAGGTTTTCGAATGGAATCCAGCCTTACTGAGCGGTCTAAATGAAGGACCTTACAAAGTCTCGCTGTTTCCCTCATTTCTTCGACGTTACTGCAGAAATTTCTATAGGATTCAAGTTTGGCTTGCCGTACTTTTTTCTTATATTCTCTCTGTGTAAGTCGATGTAGCAACACCGTACCTTGAAGGCTTTTTTCTCTGTCGTTTCTCTTTTATTTCATCAACTAGTTGAGGGGCTTGCTGTGTATTATTGGATTGTGAATCATTTGTTTTTTAGGTGTTTTATTGACTTCCTGCAAGTCATTATTATATTCTACGCTCTCTGCATCCAGGAATTCCAAGTCGCTAGAGCTTGATTCACTGCGATAATCTAATTTCACCACAGATTCAACCATTGAATCTTATATTGTTATTCTTTATTTAAATTTATAGAAACAATTAATTTTAAGATGGTCTACTGGAACAAGGACCATACAAATTAACAAAGTACGGATATATGTTTGTATGTACAAGTATATCAATAATATGGAAAAAGTAAAGTGCAACGTGGAGTCGAGATCTGCCAGTTTGCTGATGACACTCTATTATATGTATACAACTGGTAGTTCAACGCACGAATGCATTGAAATAAGGAACACTAATTTAAAAAACATAGATAAGCATTTAAAAATGAACAAGTTAAAACTTAATGTTAGCAAAACTAAGGCTATCATAATAAATGGAAATTCAAATGAAGATATAATCATAGATAACGAGGCAATAGAAAAAGTTAATGTAAATAAGTACCTATGGATAGTTATAAATATTAAATTGATGTGGCTTAATGTCAACCAAAGACTGTAATGAATATTTTATTATTCATATTTAAAACGAAACATAACCTGCTGCCCAAATATTTATCAAGGCAACTAGTATATGTGGGAGAAGTGCAACCGTATAACCGCTATTCTATTTATCTGTTCCATGTCCCGTATTAGAATAAAAAAAATAACAAATTGGCATGGTTTTGAATTTGGCACTCTAAAAATAGGGTGTTTTTCAGTTTTTTAATCAAAAACATACGAAATAATTTAAATAATAATATGATTCCAGTACGGGCGATAGCCATTGATGTTGTGAATAACATATTAAAATTTCAGGCTATTCGGTTGAGTAGTTTTTTTTGGGAATTGAGATAATTGGGCTTAAAGTTTTGAGAGTGGATATTTTCCATTGATGCCGCCGCGGGACGAATCTGACTCTACCTGCTAAAACGGCTGTAGAAACGAAAATACTGGGAATATCCTTCCAAATATCAAAAAAAAAAACGATTTTTTTTTTCTAAATTCTAGACCATCCTTAAGGAATAACGAGGAATTTAGAATCAATATGAACAAAACTAGTAGGTCACAAAACACTCTATTATATAAAGGATTAAAATTATTTAATGAATTGCCAAACACTATTAAAACCGAAAGAAATATTATTATACTTGTATATAGACGATTATTGATCGACTATATTAAAATATTGTATAAAATAATCGTAGCGTTAAGCCAACCACACAACAAATTACAAAATTTATTTAAATTAATACAATTATAATTTGAAAATAGCAAGAAAACTAAATAAATAAGTTGCAAATTACGTGAATATTCATATATGTACTTACTTACATGCACATACAATGTAGCTAAAGTTTCGTACCTCATTCAGTTCTTGCATAAGGTAATGTTCCTGTGGGTGCATTGGTTAAGTAATTCAAAACCCTCCTGTAGCCATGGATCAATAGTGTTGTACCGTATATTAGATCGCTAGCATTCAAAGTTTAACATTTAAATTTAATATTTTCAATTTTGTTATGCAGTTAAATAGCCGTTGTTCAAAAGAGTTCTATTAAATTACTGTTTTTTACATACTTAATTTTATTATATTAGTTTATTTATTAATGAAGTACATATACATATACACACACACATAGGCAAGTGCATCTACCATTAAATTTCCTTTTGTTGGCTTTAAGGGAAGTTAATGTTAACTACATATCTGTTATATTTTTTTAATAGTATTACATCACTGATGCACACAAAGTACACCACAAGTTATAAACCGAAAGCGGCAGTGTTGCACGCTTTTGTATAAACATGTAATAAACGTACGTATGTACATATTTGTGAATGTGCAGATCTACTTTGATGTTAGTGAGAGAAGGAAAGATGTCCCCCGCTGCAAACTCGTATCTGTGATACTATGCTAGTCATCTTCAATGGCCAAACATCCAATGAAGCCAAGCACCTGGCACTACTTTTCCATCCTCAAGCTCAAACTTATATCAGCAACAATATTGGCATGTGCATGCGTATGTTTGTAGCAAAACATTTTCCGGCTGCATCTGCATCAACTACCAGTTGTAGCGATGCTAGCAAGCATTAGCAGTAGCCAAATTCACCGTTCTCTCTCCTCTTCATAATGGTTACCTATAAAAGATTTGGTCAATATTCAACGGCTTGTCAGTATAATACCAACTCTCGATCGAGTGTGTTGCAATAGGTTTACAGTGAAGAAGTCCTGCTTCCCTTGGCTTTCATCAATTACTTTATTTGCATTTATTGCAATATTTTGTTTTTTGAATATGAAAGTAAGTTGAATACATACACATATACAGCTAGTTTTGAGCTGGCTTTATAACCCATTTTCACATGACACATTTGAGTCATACAGATACATATGTATGTATGTATGTATGTATCTACTATATGAATACAAACAGTCACATACATAGGGGTATAAATTTAGGAAAAATAGTGAAAATAATTATGTAATTTTTTTGATAAAAATTTTCAGCTATTTGTTTGTTTAGTCCTTATTGGAGCTATCGGAGTATCAGCTAAACCTAAACCAAGTGCTGATTGGTCCTCCGGAGGCGGTGGAGGCGGCGGAGGCTGGTCTTCCGGAGGAGGTGGAGGTAGCTGGTCTTCTGGAGGAGGAGGTGGCGGAGATGTGCAGATTTTAAAAGTGATCACTGAAGAGGGCGGCGGTGGTGGGGGCGGAGGTGGTTGGCCCTCAGGCGGTAGTGATTGGTCATCGGGTGGTGGAGGCGGCGGATGGACTTCGGGTGGAAGCGGTGGTGGAGGTGGTGGAGGTGGAGGAGGGGGTATTAAAATAGTTAAAATTATAAGTTTAGGAAGTGGAGGAGGTGGTGGCGGTGGTGGTGGCAGTGGGTGGTCATCCAGCGGTGCGGGAGGTTGGTCTTCTGGAGGAGGTGGTGGTCAATCTACAAAAATTATAAAAATCATAAAACTTAGTGGAGGCGGAAATGGAGGAGGAGGTGGCTGGTCATCAGGAGGTGGGGGAGGTGGGGGAGGTTGGTCATCGTCAGGTGGATGGGACTAATTTTACTCAAAATATCGAAACAATTGTATATATTTGTAAATATCAAATGTGAAAGCCGGAAGTATGTATGTCAAACCCAATTAGCATTAATATACAAAACCAATAAATGTACAACTTTTTAGTTTTTCATTATTTTATGTTTTTGAATTAAGTTTGGCACTTAATATTAGTAAGTGAATGTAAAGATAAAAAGGTGAAAAATACTAACTCCTATACTTCTTAGAATATTACCTGTTTCCTTTTACAACTTACATATACTTTATGGATGGAATCGTCCTCTTTCTGTGTTAACCTCGCATCTACAAAATCATAATTTTCAGTAAGTCGATAAAAATGTTTAGAGTTACTTAACTTCTATGAAGAACTATAACTTTTTGATACGATTCTTATATAGGGTGGGTCATGTAAAATTTGCTATTTGAATTGGCTATAAAAAAAAAAAACTAATCAATATTTTTTCAAACTTTTTTTTTATTTTGAAGATTGAACATTGTCATTTATGAATGAAAAATAATATCGTTCAAATGACTGCCACGACTGGCTTTACAGTAGGCCATTCGATCAACCCAATTTTTAAGCACATTTTCGATTGTTTGGGCTCCAATTTCATGAATGGCAACTTCGATTTCGTGTTTTAAAGCATCAATCGTCTCTGGATGGTTCGCATATCATTTGTCTTTAACGGCTCTCCACAAAAAATAGTCCAACGGGCTTAAATCACAGCTCCGAGGCAGCCAATTGATATTGGTATACAAAAACGGTAGCGAAAAGTTCGAGTGTAACTTTGGCAGTGTGACAAGTTGCACCGTCCTGTTGAAACCAAATTTCGTCAAATGTCATCCTCCTCAATTTTTGGAAACAAAAACTCGTTGAGCATGTCACGGTAACGCTTGCCATTTACTGTAACCAGAGAAGAAGAATAAGACTCACCACTTTGGAAATAGGTTTTCAATATTTCCCAATTTTGTTCAAGTGTATAGCGTCCCATTTCGTAAATGTCAAACCTTTAAGTAAATTATGAACACATTTGACATGTCATTTGTGTTACCATTCTCAAAAAAGTAGGTGGACAACCCTGTAGTAGATACGAGGTTTTTGAATTCGAACATGTAGATACGAGAAAAACCGAAACGCTCTGAATAAAATTATATAATCATTATGAACATTGTATGTTTTGTTTTATGTAACAGGAGTGCTAGGGAGTGTTTTCACTAAAAATCTCAATTTCGAAAAAAATGAGGTTACGAGGGACGAAATGTATAATAATTACTTTGAAAAATATCTATAGTAAAAATATTATACACATGTGTATACACTAGTTTCAGGGAATAGTCACAAGGTGGGGTGCTGTCTAGAGTCACTAATAGTGACCAGTGTGACTGGTGCCTGAATATCGGAATAAGTGGGTCGAATTTTGTCATACACCGTTTTTGCTGCTAAGCTTACATGTTTGTTTGGCTTGATAAAGGCTTCTTCTTTTTCAAACCAGAAATAAAATCCATGAAATATTCAAATAAACTCAAGTTCTCAAACTTTATTGTTTATCTAATTCCATAGCATTACTAAGGTATTCATTAAAGTCTTCATCTTGCAGTTTTCGATGATTATATATATTAGTATTTGACGCACCTCAGCATATGACACTGCCTTAGCAAACTCCGACTTTCATGTCTGTGCCGACGTGTCCCAGCCAGTAACACCTCATGAAACTGGGTTATTACAATTAATCTACTCACTGTAATACTGTAATAAATATACAATATATTTATGGTTCTTACACCCTTTTTGTGTGTTTGGCCGAGCTCCTTTTGCTATTTGTGGTGTGCGCCTTGATGTTGCTCCACAAATGGAGGCACCTACAGTTTTAAGCCGACTCCGAACAGCAGATGTTTTTATGAGGAACTTTTTCATCCCTGAAATACATTTGGAGGTTTGCCATTGCATGGCGAGGGACAATCGCTATTAAAAAAACTTTTTCTATCATTTTGGAGTTTCATGCCCGGAGTTTCGAATCTTCGAACTTCCAAATGGTAGTCATGCACTAACCATTCGATTACGGCGGCCGCCCGAGTTATATACATAAATGTATATTGATACATATATAAATTAATATACATATATATATATATATAATCAGAATGAAAAGAGGGGTTATTAAGTTTTGTCTGACCGTCCGTGCGGCCGATACTCGCGCAAAAACTAATATGTTTCAACGAAACTTGGTAGGCATTAAATAAAATTATAAAAAGTAATCAAAAACTACAATATGAAATTTGGAACATATATAGTTTTTGTTTATGATTCAATTATTAAAGGTTTGCTTACTAGTGGCATTCGATTTTTGACACTCCCTTACAAAAGGTTGTATTTAAGAAGGAGAATAAAGAGTTACAAATTACATCCTTTTTGGTAAAAATGGTAGAAAAAATGAATTTTTTTACTTAAGTGAAAGCAAACTACGAACGGCTTAAAAAATAAATTCTAATTAATATTTGAATTTAAGTAATGGTACAAATAGAGGTTATTAGCGGAAATTGCCAAGTCTGACAAGAAATTATTTCACTTAATCCAAGACTTTATTTTGTTAATTAATTTTCAAATTTAAAACCGATCGCGAAGTTGCGAAGTTTCGCCAATATGAAACTATTTTGTTAAAAATAAATAAACAATTGGCACGTACCATTCTGTTAGTTATTTGGCCGAGATCCTCCTCCTATTTGTAGCGCGTGTCTTGATGTTGTTCCACAAATGGAAGGACCTACAGTTTTAAACCGTTTCTGGCGATAGTTTTTTATGAGAAGCTTTTTCATGCTAGCACTGTGCTTATCTAAGCCTCCTCTGGACACTTCATCCATCCATGGTAAGATGGGCTCATTAGAAACAAGTTCCGTCAATCTTAACTTTTTTATAATGAGGTATGTAAAGTTATCGATCGTAAGAAATAAAGCTTTGTAAATTCTCCACTCATCGATCTCGGATGGCGTCAATTATTCTATTATGTCTTGACGCGGTTTATATGTATTTCATGTCATACTACTATAGTGCTGAATATACCGATGAAAACTCTTTAGCGATTTGTTGCTCGTAAGCAGACTCAAAATTTCTAGATCCAGCAACGAATTAAAAATACTTTATTATTCCATATAAATTTAATAATTGTTTGTTGTGTAATCGTAACAAAAGTAAATATTGGGGGTTTGTAATGATTTTTAGTAAGCGGGACTACTTAAATATAATAGTAATTCTTATACCAGGAAAAAAAAGAACACAGGATTACAATTGTTGTAATGGTTCACCGAACGAGCTTACTGCAATCGTAAGGTAAGTATTTGAATAAACAATTAGATTAATTTAAATTGGCTTTTCTTAACTTTTGAGGGTTCCTGCAATCAAATTCGGTTGGTAAATGTAATCCTTGTCGTCCATCTCTGCTTCTAAACCATAAATATAAAGTGCACAGCTTTGGGACACCGACAAATAAATGGCGTTATGCATTTGGCACCATTTTCCCTTATATTTCTTAGCCGATTTAGCTGATATTTTTGGTGTTTAGTTTTGTTGCTATATTAACTGATAATTAGAAGATAACGTACAAATTAACAGTATTTAGGTATTCAGTTTATTGTAGACGCAAAACAAAGCAATGAGAAAAAACGCAAGCAATCTGATTGCCAATAATCCAACCGAAATTTGAAAGTCTTAGAGAAACAATTGAAAACATATACAAGCTAATTTCTGCACTGAAGATCAAGCCAAACACCACCATCCTGGTTTGCTAGAAACACTTTCGGATCTAGTTTAATAAAGGGTTTAGTTTTTGTATTTAAAGATATTTTAAAGTTGTATACGATTGAAGCAATCGCTACCTTTGTTTGAACAGTTGCGAAATAATATCCTTGGAAAAATTAAAAAACAAAAAACAAAAATTAAATTAAAATTACAAGCACAAATGAAAATAATTTGATATAACAAATAACGTACATACCTAAGCACATTCGCGGACCATCGCCAAATCCTAAAAACACTCCAATATCGCGAAATGATTTCAATATATTTCCTTCATCGTTAAGAAAACGCTCAGGTTTAAATTGTTCTGGATTATTGTAGTAACTGGAATCGTGGTGAAGAGCATATATTGGTATGATCACGGAGTCACCAATAGCTAACGAAATACGCTCGCCATTTTTATTAGTAAATGTGTATGGTACAGAACACGTTTTGATTGACCACAAACCAGGCGGCAGAATTCGAATACTTTCTACATAGAAAAAGAAATTGTAAACATTGAACTTATAATACTATTTTGTCAGGCGTTCTAGAATGAATAAATATACCGTTTATACACGCATCCAAATAAGAGAGTTCGGTTAATTTATCGAAGCTTAATTCGCCACTTATAGAATTCTGAGTGATTTCATCAAACAATTTTTTTTGAGCTGTTTGATGACGTCCTAACTGGATACAAAATTGATAAAATGCATTTATATTTCAGTAGAATAAAAATTAAGTCATATTACTAGAAATAAGCAGTGCGAAATAACCGTGGCTGATGTATCCAAGCCATCTATGAGGAATGTCATTGCATGCGAGGCAAGTTCTTGGTCGTTAAGGATACCACTTTTCTTTAGCGATAATAGATGATCCATAAAGTCGTGTCGATTTATTTTACATCTTGAACGTATTCTCAAGGCCTCTTCAATTAACATTTTGAAAAAGTCCTCACATTTTCTTGGAATAAATTTGACTTTAAAGATATTTACTATGCTTGGGAACAGTCCGGCGATCAATGTGTAAATAGTAAAAACGGTATTGTTTTCGGATAACATTTGCACATTTTTCGCAATTGGTATAAATCGGTTAGTAAAGGTGTTGGCTTCAATACCAAGAACACAACTTGCCATATTTTCGGAGGTAAAATGCAGTGCAATCTGTAAAATTATTATTTTCGTTAAAAATATGAACATTTTAGGTTGGTAAGAAACGTTGTTAGTATCATTAAAAATGCGAATTTATTTTAAGTTTACATATAATAACTAGATATCCTGTTTTTCAAATTAATACAATAGATTTTATGTGTACTAATTTTCAATTTATACCCTAAAGCACGGCTGCCTACTTTTATTTACAGTCGAACAAAACGGACGATTTAGGAATTTTTGGCGGGCAATTGACGATTCCCATGATTCAATAATAAAAGGTTGTAAAAAGTTTGGCAACTGATTTCGGATGCTACTTAATCTATTGATGCAAATTGGGATCAAGAAAAAAAGGGGCATAAGTTTATCCCTTTCTCAAAAGGTAGCTAAAAATTGAAAAAAGTTCGATGACAACCAGACAACAATTATATGTTATTTTATGAATGCTACCTAAGTATTTATATTTTTAACTTAAACATTCCCGTGGATTTGCCACATACATATACCTATATTGACAATGCGTGTGATTGACATCTATTTAGCGACATCTATTTTTACGAATTTTGGATATTGCCTGTGCCATATCATCCTAAGTCCAATTGATTGTTTTGAATGGGTCTTCCTCTTTTTATCTGCTTCTCAGAAATTATTTGACTGACGCTGCAATGGAATTTATCCAGTTTCACTAGTAGATCCTTAAGATAGACCAATTCCTTTTTCTATCGAATCCCACCACAATCAGAATATGATCTAAATAAAATTTCGTTTAAATAAAAGGGATTTACTCTGTTTGAGTAGAAAAGTCAAGCGGAAATTTTACGTCTGGGCTAATTCCAGCAATGCAAAATTTCTATAGACATAGAGCATCACTAAGTAACTTCGCCCTCTTCCGATTTGGCCTGATCTCGAAATCCATCGCCGAAAAATTATACACGCAACCATTTTCGTCTGGTATCTTTTCCAAGTGGACATCCAGGATTTGTTATGTAGCTCAAGATGGCGCACTCAGGGGAAAATTAGGCCTCTGTATCACTTTTAATTATTGTTTCATATGTTACGCGTTAAATCCGATGTTGACAGAAACAACAAGTCTCAAATATGCTGATCCGTTGGTGTTATACGGTATTTATTTTTCATATAATTGGAGATTGAAAAAAATGTTTTTGGATAATTTTGTTATTACAGAGTTACTTTTTCGGCAAAAAGTTGTTTAGCTTCTAAATGCCGCTGGCTGTCGGAGTAAATGTGTACTTCCATCACAGTTGATTGCCTGTAATTAATGATTTTAACTTACATCTTTCCCATTCAAACTGTATCCTTGTTTCGCATCAATCTGACTTTTCAAGTATGCGCACCAAGACCTGGAAACCGATTGCATTGTAGAGTAAGTGCTTCGAACGCGGGCAATGGTAAGACCTGGTGAAACTAACGCTCGTTGATCACGCCATTCCTTGCCGCTCAGTATAAAAGGATTATTGGCTATCAATGGATCCTTTCTTTTATCGATCTTAAATAAATTTTACTTACAATAAAAATCGTTCTTTTAGATATTTTTTTAATATAATGAATTACCAACTCTGCGACGTTATTAGAATGAAAATTCTTAAAGGAAGTCACGAAAACATCATGTACCAGCTGTGGTTCCAATATCATAAGGTGTGGAGTACACATGAGGAAAACACCCACATAACTTTCACTGTCTTTATACTTTCTTGGTGAATTGATCTTATAATTATAAATTTGAATGGCAAAAATTACTAAATCTTACCTGTAAATATCATTTAAATCGTCGGCAAAATGTTGGTTCCTCATAATTAAGCCAGGAAATGTGCCAAATAATGGGAGCGGTGTCGGTCCTTTTACACCGCGAGTACGCCAGTACGCGAAATTCCTTGTCAGAAAGAGATAAATCATAATCAGAACAACCGACAGTAAAGTAAGCATAAGTAAAAACATTTTCTTGAGTTCTATGCGTAGAGTTCACTTAGAAATATTGAAGTGTCGCAATGTTTTTAGAAAGAAAAATTGTATTTTATTTATAGATAGCTAAGTAGCCAGGTTTCGTGACAAATAACGACATGCAATTTGGTAAAGCTAATTTATTTCATTAAAAGTAAAAAAAAAGTAATTACATACTTAAATATACATACTTGCGCGTACTATTACATCTAAAAAGGGCTTATTTCGTTTTTATAGAATACTAGGTGCCGTCCGCTAAACTTTTTTAGTTGTGGCTTCAATGTTTGTTTTAAATAAAGAAACGTTTGACTTCCTGGTAAAACTTCTATAGTTTCGAACGATGGAAAGGACAAGGCTCAAACTGGCGTAGAGTCATACTTTTCATAAATTCTGTGAAAGAAACTTGCAAGTAAATCACAATAGGTCCAGGGTAATATTCGAAATAACTTTAAAAGTTAACAAAATACATAAAAATTGTTGGGCTCAGACTAAAGTTTCGTTTAAATAGAAGGCATATACTAATTACAGAAAACGTTTTGTAGACTTTTAAATTATGTCCTCATCTTAAGCAAATACTGTTAATCGATTGTAGTTTTTTTCGATTTTTGTCAAAAGAGTACAAAAAATCCCAATCACTTTCGTTGAAAAATTTAACTTTTGAGAAGTCTGACATATCTGCGTTAGTATCAAAGTTATAAAATTCTAAATGAAGGAATAACGCTTTATGGTGTAAAGTATTATTTTTCATTTGCCAAGCAATATCACTAAAAAACATGAACTCAACTCTTACTTGGGCTCCTATATTCTATGTAACCATATTTCTTACTAAACTCAATGCTGTGCCCCCTTATAAAACTTTTCAAATTTCAAAGTATCATGATTATTTATGTTATATAAGTACTGAGATGCAGTTTCATCATGAATACTTGTAAGTACCTTTTTGTCTTTTTATTCCTCATACCGGGTCATACCGTAAGAATTGGAATTGCTGATCTCCGCAGCTATGCAGGTTATAAAACTTCTAAAATATTTTTTTGCTACAACCGCAAAGACTGAATTTCATTTAATATTTTTTTACTTCTGGAACTTACGCATAGTTCACTTTGTAGTGTTTTATGATATTATTATACCATAGGATAGATAGTATCACGCATGCTTATGCAGTCGTACCGTGATATACCCCTCAACCACAACCATATCACGCGTTGTATCTAAGTAAGGACGAAATCTGCAAGGTGTTGCGGCTTATTGGAACTCTATTAGAAACGTAGAAAACATAAACCATAAGTTTTGCTAAATTGAAATACTACCATTGCTATAATATAGTGGGTCCTAACAAACCCGGATACAATTTTTTCAAGCGTATTTCTTTTAAGGTACATATACTCGTACTTTAAGAGAATAGCCCAAATCAGATAATAAAAACGATTTCTTGGAATATCATATTCTAACGAATCTTGTTTAGCAAAAACCCAGTTACTTATTAATAGCAATTTCGTTACTCCCAAAAAATGCTGCCTTTTTATTGCCCTCTACTTTGTGTTCGATTCTATAAATGCCACACTAAACGAAGGCAAACGAAGCAAATTTTCTCTCATGAGAAGCTTTGTCAGGGGAGTTGGTTGTCCTGAGCTTCAGCTGACTACTTAAAACGTTGATGTTAAGAATGCATGCGCCAGAAAAAGTCAGATACATAGCCGCAGTGTTTTGTTCTCTTTTCTGAGTAGGCAAAAACCGCGCTATTTTACAGGGTTGAGTGCAACATTGACAATTTGTACACCTTGGAAGGGCAACATTGCCTCGTAGAAACGAAAATACCATAAGTTTGGAATTACTATTTCAATTGGCAGATTTTTATTAAGTACATATGTTCGTATATGTAGATACGTAATGTATATATACATGCGTATGTACATACCGTGACATGCACGTAATAAAACTATTGACACAAATATTAAATGATGGAGCAATGATGAATATCGAGTTACATATAAGAAAGTAACCGCAACTGATGTGAAAAGTTACTAGCTAATATACATTCATAGATACATACATATGTATGGGCATTAGAGTGCGCCACACATACCTGTCGTCGTACATCGTAATAGCTCAAGTCGGCTTAAGATAAAAATTAAATTGCTTTCTTAACAGTTTTCCAAATACTAAACACTAAACCTCGCTCGCACAATTTTTTAATTTTCTTTTCATTATAGTTCTTATAATTCTTACTTTAAATTTATGGACAAAATTTATGTCAAGATTGCTTACTGGCTAGCATACAAATTAAACAAAGGTGGGCTGTATGCTCAAACTTTCATTTCGTTTTAATTTCGACTACATATGTATGTCATACGATCACAGAAATATATTGTAGAATATTATCTTATAAAGTTCGGGAGTATTTAAAGTATGAAAACTTACTAAAAATATTAGGCTATTCAAGCTGTTCGATATAATGAAACAAGTAAGGAAGCGCTAAATTTGTCCCGGACCGAATTGTACATACCATCGCAAATTTTAGTAAAATTTAATTGGTGTGGCTGTTAATCTTCGGAATCAAAAAACCTCAACACCATGAGAATTATAGCTTGCAACGTCAGAAGCATGGACAAAAATTTAGTCTTAGCATATAAAAAGTGGGCGTAGCTGAATGGGTTGGTGCGTGACTACCGTTCGGAGTACGTAGACTCGAATTTCTGGGCATGAAACATCAAACAACAGAAAAAGTTTTTCCTCATAGTGGTCGACAGGCATTGGCAAACCTCCGAGTGTATTTCTGCCATGAAAAAGCTTCTCATAAAAAATGTCTGCCGTTCGGGGTTGGCGTAGAACTGTAGGTCCCTCCATTTGTAAAACAACATTAAGAGCCACACCACAATTATTATTTCTTTTATTTTATACAACAAGAGGGCGCAGTTTTTATGTCGGATATAAATCAGATGGCGCAAGCTGTACATGTACTAAGTTTGGGCTTTATTAAGTCGTAAGTGGGAGTGATATCATTCAGTGCTTCTTATTTTAAAGCAAACTTATAGTATAAACATAATCAAGTCGCTGAGAGAAATTCGTCAGAAGTTATGTTTATCCATAAATGTTAATAAACAGTTCTCATCGAGAACCTTTTTGCCACAGCAAAAAACTCACTAAATTCGCCACAATTCTACATTGCGAAGTTAGGAATTTTTGATTGATCATCTGTAATTTCTACAATTATATTATTAGAATTTTTGTCTTCGATCAAAAAAATTGACATGTGGGCGGCTTAGGCGCATGTGGTGCTCTCATTTTATGAATGAACGTACTTTCCTTTCCGCACATACATATAGCGGTGGCGTTTATGAATGAACTTGTACTATATTTGTTGGAATATATTATATAATATTTCAGACCCTTCAGCGCCGTCGCAACTAGCGATTCAGGCCATTGCGTCTGTATTTTGTTTTTGTTTTCGCAATGCTTACAATCTTAGCTCTGTACGACATACTTATGTAGAGACATAAAGTTAGTGCTCTGCTTTTTTTTTTTTTTTTTTTTTTTTTTTTTTTGTTTACTAGGCGTTGTGGCAGTACGCTATCCTCAAGTGGCTTTCTGAAATCAGACTAAGCCTGTTTATTTCTATCACATCTCGCCGCGGAACTACCTTCAAGTATTACATCGTGAGAGAGGGAAAACTATTAGCCACGGCTTCTGTGTCGCAGTCTTCTCAGCCACCTCATATTATTCATAGTCTCGGCCACTAAACGCATTCCACATTCCCTTTGAGCGCAGCATATTTCCGGCGAAGGAGATTCTCCAAAGGCTCTATGGAGTTTCTATTTTGCAGAACGGAATCGCGAGCATATGAAGAATATGTGGTGAATATATTCCATAAGGTTTTCATCACAGTAATCATAATAGGGATTGTCGTTGTGGTTGAACATATGTAAATATGCTTTGAAGCAGCCGTGTCTACTCAAGAACTAGGTCAGATAAAAATCCATTGCCCTATGTGGCCTAATTATCCAAAGCTTTAGATCGGGGATGCATTTGTGTGCCCAACACCCTTTTGTAGAATTATCTCACCTTATTTAGCACTCATTGAAGCAGTTTCCACGCAACGCCGCACGAGCAGACCAGCTTATATACCTCTGTGTTCTCGCTATTTGGACAACTTCCATTGCAGGAATGCAGGTACATATCAGCTATTACTAGGACCGTATCGTCGGTCACCGTTTTAAATGCACAACATACGCGTAATGGGGACAACCGATAGGTAGACCCCGGTAGTAGTGCTCGAAAGTATGATACATGTTGCGTTTTGCGACACTAGCCAGGAGCAGGTAGTAACCTACTAAGCCCTGTTAGTGCAGTGTATATTACCGGCCGTCTTTGTCTAACTCATCTAACGGTAGGCGCAGGAAACTTGCTGTTTCGACAGGTTGGATCTAGAGGGAGAGGGGTAGATGAGTGGGTTTGATGAGGCATGTGAAGAGGTGGTTAGTATCGTGCGGGGTGCCTTCACATGCTGGACATATGTTTAGTATGTCGATGTCGATTCTGGATAAGTATTAGTTTAACCTGCTCCAGCATCCCGAACGTTACGCGGCTCTCTCGGGGTACCTAAAGCTCTTCATCTGCTGGGGGTGGTAGTTGTACTCCGATTACCGCATTCAGTGCTTAAGAAGGTGGTAAATTTCTCCCAATGAATGCCGTTAAGATGCCTCCTGACGTGCTTGGGAGGCGGCCCTGGTTCAAGCAGGTGTCTACATGGTTGAAACCGGAATGAATTTTAGCCGAATTACTTATGTAGTATTAACCTTTAATTTTAATTATTTGTGAAATAATTTCGAAAAAATACAAAACTTAAACATTTACTTAATGTCGAGCTCCTCCTTCTATTTGTGGTGTGCGTCTTGATGTGTTTCCACCAATGGAGGGACCTACAGTTTCAAGACGACTCCGAACGGCAAATATTTTTTTTTGTTTTTTATGAGGAGCTTTTTCATGGCAAAAGTATGGTACACTCGGAGGTTTGCCATTGCCTGCCGAGGGGTGACCGCTATTCGAAAAAACTTTTTCGTGATTTTGGTGTTTCACCGAGATTTGAACCTACGTTCTCTCTGTGAATTCCGAGTGGTAGTCACGCACCAACCCATTCGGCTACGGCGGCTGCCATACGTGGGTTACTATTTATATTTTTTGGACTAATAATGGAAAAATTAATTATGGTTGTTGAAAACGGTTGAAAAGCAAAATATTCTCGATAATGATCAATACAATTTTACATTCACTTAAATAGGGCAGGTGTCTCAGACTCTAACAAATATCTCCAGGGAGGATTCCAACGTTAACACCCAACCAGAAATTACTTGCTGAGCATTTACTATGCTCCTTGACCGGCAGTATGGAAGCTTCGTGGTGGAAGTGTTGTCGTTTGCTAGGCGTGTAATGATTTTAGTTCATCAATGCATTCTCGTCGGAAATTGTCAAAAATAATGGTACAATAATGTTCATGGTTTATTTAATTAATTTTTTCCCCAGATGAATTTTTATAGCCACTGTAAAAAAGAGTAAAATTGCTCACATGCACAACGTTCTGAGTGCGTTTTTGGTCAGTTATGTCAAGTTTTTTATATATGTAGATAAGGTAGGTAGGTGGGGTGTCTGTCGCAATGACACACTTAGACGTTTCATAGGTCCATTGTGATACCACTGGAACTTATCCTTACCCTATGGGTTCCTTTTCGAACCATCCGGTAGCTTTAATAAACGAGCAAAGCTTCGTTAGTTTTAGATGCGCTATGTCCGCTGCGGAGCCTCCTTGTCGCTAAGCTTTCACACTCACATAAAAAGTGCCTGACTGTTTCCTCTTCTTTTCCAGCTTCTACAGAAATCGAAGTACGGGAGTCCTAACCTTCTAGCGTGGCTGCCTAACAGACAATCACCAGTTAATACCCCTATCATTTTTTTCTTATAGTTTCTCTGTTAAATCTTAACAAGCTTTTTGATCGACCGCTGTTCCATTTCCTGATAAGTGGAAATTATGGAGAGTGGTCCCACTACTGAAGCCAGGGAAACCCGCCAACCAAGGGGAGTCCTATCGTCCGATAACTCTCCTTTCCCCAGTAGTGAAGGCTCTTGAAGCCCTTCTACTCCCACTCCTTACAGAACAACTGACTCCAGCCTCACACCAGCATGGTTTCCGAAGAGTGCACAGCACCACCACGGCACTCACCGTCATAAACACCCAGGTAAACCGCTGACTAAACCAAAACCGTCCCTGCGAGAGAACTGTCCTAATAGCGTTGGACTTACAAAAGGCTTTCGATACAGTCAGCCACGCCACGCTACTAGATGACATTTTACAGTCGACACTGCCGCCAGGACTGAAGAGGTGGACCGCGAACTACCTGAGTGGTCGTCACTAGTCGGTGATATTTCGAGACCAAACGTCTTAACAGAGAGAAATAAAGCAGGGAGTACCGCAGGGTGGTGTCCTTTCACCCTTGCTAATTTCTACATTTCGAAACTCCCCCAGCCACCAGAGGGAATCTCACTGGTCTCATACGCCGACGACTGCACGATAATGGCGTCGGGCAATGACATTGATGGCCTCTGCTCAAAAGTAAACGACTACCTCGCCCACCTTTCTCGCTTCTTCACTGCGAGAAATCTAAAACTTTCTCCCACTAAATCCACGGCGACCCTTTTTACCACCTGGACAAAGGAGGTCAAGCTGCAACTTCAGGTACACGTCGATGATACCCCAATACCGACGGTAAACAACCCCAGAATATTGGGAGTCACCTTTGACAGCTTGCTCTCCTTCTCAGCGCATACAACCGCTATTGCAACGAGAGTACAGAATCGCAACAAGATCCTCAAGTCGCTTGCTGGCAGCACTTGGGGCAAAGACAAAGAAATGTTGCTCTCGAATTTCAAAGCAATAGGCCAACCGGTTCTTAACTATGCTGCGCCTGTCTGGTCGCCTGGAACTAGTGATACGCAGTGGACGAAGCTCCAGACCTGCCAAAATACTGCAATTAGGACCGCGACAGGATGTCTCCTGATGTCCCCCATACAACACCTGCACGATGAGGCTCACATGCTTCTTGGGAAGGAGCATAATAAACTGCTCAGCAAGCAGTCTCTGCTAGGGTGTCACCATAGGCCTCACCCATGCAGACACCTGCTTGAACCTGAGCCACCTCCCAGGCACATCAGGAGGCACTTCCTCAACTACGTGGACGAGATCCTAGACAAAACAGACAGACCACTCCAGGATCGGACAGTGTACAGACAGGCCAAAAACGACATTCATCGGGAGACCATTACCACCTTCTTAAGCTCCCGACCCCCGAATGCCGTTATCGGAGTCCAACCACCACCAATTGCAGACGAAGAGCTCCATCTTCCCCGAGAGTCCCGCGTAACCTTGTCACAATTACGTTCTGGATACTGTAGCAGGTTAAACTCCTACTTATCCAGAATCGACCCCGACATACTAAACATATGTCCGGCATGTGAAGGCACCCCGCACGACACTAACCACCTTTTCACATGCCCCATCAAACCCACTCATCTAAGACCTCTCTCCCTCTGGACCCAACCCGTCGAAATAGCCAGTTTCCTGGGCCTACCGTTAGATGAGCTAGACGAAGACGACTGGTGATTACACTACACTGACAGGGCAAAGATACTGCTACAACAACAACAACAACAACCGCTGTTCCATTTCGGCCATGTCTGTTTGCTTAGTTCGCATATTGAGAGGTTCTGCCAACTTGTATTTACCGTATTGATGGTTTCCCTATCTATCAGTAGCTTACAAGTGGCTAAAGGCATGGGTATCAGCGCCTTATCCGCTTGGAGGTCGAGCGTTGTACCAGTTCGAGCATCTGCCTTGCAGTTCCCTGCTATATTCCTGTGGCCTGGCACCCAAATAAGGTGTATTTTGTAATATTTTGATACGTCCTTTAGAAGTTTAAAACATTCTATGACTGTTTTTGACGAGTGTGTTTTAGATTCTAGCGCTTTTATTGTTGCTTGACTGTCTGAGTATGTGAAGACTTCGTTTGTGGATAATACTGTAGATAAATGTTCGGCTCTTTTATATATAATATGTACATGTAGAACAAATTGATGAATTTTCGAGCCCCTTCAAACTTCTTCTTCTTCTTAATTGGCGCTATAACCGCTTACGCGATTTTGGCCGAGTTTAACAAAGCGCGCCAGTCGTTTCTTTCTCGTGCTAACCGGCGCCAGTTGGACACACCAAGTGAAGCCAAGTCCTTCTCCTCCTGATCTTTCCAACGCAGAGGAGGCCGCCCTCTTCCTCTGCTACCACCAGCTGGTACCGCATCGAATACTTTCAAAGCCGGAGCGTTTGTATCCATTCGGACGACATGACCCAGCCAACGTAGCCGCTGGATCTTTATTCGCTGCGCTATGTCTATGTCGTCGTAAAGCTCATACAGCTCATCGTTCCATCGTCTGCGATATTCGCTGTTGCCAACGTGCAAAGGTCCAAAAATCTTACGCAGAATCTTTCTCTCGAACACTCCAAGCGTCGCTTCATCGGATGTTGTCATCGTCCACGCTTCTGCGCCATACGTTAGGACGGGCATGATGAGAGTCTTGTAGAGTGTTAGTTTTGTTCGTCGAGAGAGGACTTTACTACTCAATTGCCTACTTAGTCCAAAGTAGCACTTGTTGGCAAGAGAGATTCTACGTTGGAATCTTCAAACTTACCCTTTGCAAATCTAATGTCGAACTGCATACCAAATATTCTGAATGAAAAAAAAAATTCCTAAATTTTGTAGAAAGTTTGACACTTTTTGTTTTGGGTTTTGTTGTAGAATGCATATAAAAAAATAAGAAAAAAAAATTAATTTAAAAAAATGAAAAGGGTGATCCATTTATTTCGAACATATGTAGGTGTAAGCACATAAATATCATATAACCGAGGATGTTCCATAATAATATATGTAATTTAATATAATATTCTCCTTTTATTATCCAAGCAGATATTAAAACATTCATCTGTTCCATTTCTTTTTTTTTTAATTTTTATTTCAACAGTTTAATTTGTCTGGGCCTGTTGGGCCTATCTTTTTCTTCCAACATTATATTGCAATCATTTACTATTCATAAAATAACAGTATTTTATAATTTCGAAATTAATTGTGAGTGCGAGAATTTACTCTGCAGCCCGGACAAGAGCTTCAGCACACTCAACAGCAATGGCAGCCTCCGCCTTGGCCTGAAAAAAGTAGACATCATTAAGAAGCAGATCTACTAGTAATCATGTTGCATACTATTGAACAGATACAATTTTTTTTTTAAATGGCCACTCATGGGTTTGCTGGAAGAACGTAGTAATAAAACAGTAATAAAAATCTTACGCAGAATCTTTCTCTCGAACACTCCAAGCGTCGCTTCATCGGATGTTGTCATCGTCCAAGCTTCTGCGCCATACGTTAGGACGGGCATGATGAGAGTCTTGTAGAGTGTTAGTTTTGTTCGTCGAGAGAGGACTTTACTACTCAATTGCCTACTTAGTCCAAAGTAGCACTTGTTGGCAAGAGAGATTCTACGTTGGAATCTTCAAACTTACCCTTTGCAAATCTAATGTCGAACTGCATACCAAATATTCTGAATGAAAAAAAAAATTCCTAAATTTTGTAGAAAGTTTGACACTTTTTGTTTTGGGTTTTGTTGTAGAATGCATATAAAAAAATAAGAAAAAAAAATTAATTTAAAAAAATGAAAAGGGTGATCCATTTATTTCGAACATATGTAGGTGTAAGCACATAAATATCATATAACCGAGGATGTTCCATAATAATATATGTAATTTAATATAATATTCTCCTTTTATTATCCAAGCAGATATTAAAACATTCATCTGTTCCATTTCTTTTTTTTTAATTTTTATTTCAACAGTTTAATTTGTCTGGGCCTGTTGGGCCTATCTTTTTCTTCCAACATTATATTGCAATCATTTACTATTCATAAAATAACAGTATTTTATAATTTCGAAATTAATTGTGAGTGCGAGAATTTACTCTGCAGCCCGGACAAGAGCTTCAGCACACTCAACAGCAATGGCAGCCTCCGCCTTGGCCTGAAAAAAGTAGACATCATTAAGAAGCAGATCTACTAGTAATCATGTTGCATACTATTGAACAGATACAATTTTTTTTTAAATGGCCACTCATGGGTTTGCTGGAAGAACGTAGTAATAAAACAAAAAAAAATTCCTTCAAGTTTTAAAGAGCAGAAGGCCACATTTCTAATGATATTCTATTAACAGTTACTGGTATCTGCATACTTATATCACAAAACATTTTTTAAACACTCTCCCAGCAAACGAGAATTATATGTTTCTTACTTCGTCACTAGCGGCGGAATTTAATTGCGATTGATACTGTGACAAAAGCTGTTTTGCTTCAGATACGTCAATATCCTCAACTTTGTGTGCTTCTTCAGCCAAAACTTGGACAGAAGAGTCTTCATTTACTGTAATTGAGCCACTAGACACGAAAAATTTTGAGGTTTTTCCATCGTTTTCGATAACTTGCACCACGCCGGGCTTTAAAACAGCTAAAACAGAGAAAATATATTAGTATTCAGTTAAAAACAAAAATTAATACAATTTTACCCAAAGTTGGTACATGCTTCGCAAGGATGCCAAAGCTTCCACTGAATGAAGGAACATCAATTTGTCGCACTTCTGCTTGATCGTAAAAAGTTTGATTAGCAGCGGCAAAAGTCAATTTCATTTCATCGGCGAATCCACGCTTTTGCATCATACGTGTACCGCGAGTCGCTAAGTACCGAGCATTCTTTACAAAAGACATATTTATCTGCAAAAACCAATTTATTTATTATAAGACTTAAATGAACTTATATAACTTTGCAGGTTAGGGACTGGTGTAATTTCGAATTGAATCAAAATATTTGTACACATCTCTATATAGTTAATGATAAAACAATATACCAGTCACCGTTATTAACCGACACCGTATTTAAGAAAACTTCGAGATGAAAATATCTTACCAATAACGTAAAAAAACCTCAAATCGGCCTTTCCACACAATCACGAAAAATGCAATTTTACAATGTATCCCAGCTTTAGCTTTCCTCTATAATTTAACAATGCTGCCATATTGTTATTGCAGCAGTGCTGCCAATCTTCTATAGATATATGTCCATCGTAACAAGAATGATATAACATGTACCTTCCTTGTACTGAGTTTGACAAGCAGTTGCTTGAATGTGACGAAAAGAAAAAAATACAAAACCACTTCTATTTTATTAAGATATTTTGATCTACAACCTTTTCTCTTAGACAACTATTGGTTACATTACTGCACGGTTTACTTATTTATTAACAAGTTCTCTTAATGAACTAATATAAATATATTATTTATTTTACAAAAAATATATATTTATATTAGTTCATTAAGAAAACTTGTTAAGAAAATTTTCAATTTTTGCTGGTCCAATTTGTTCACTATCTATGATTTCTTATAAATATAATACGCAAGTTTTTCGGTCTTATTTTTAATTATGCTGTGTGTAAAATTTCTCAATAGACCTGTCGAATCGCTTAATCTTCTCCAAGGTTTTAGTCATACCTAGATGACCTCAACTTGGCCCGTTGCGGAATTCCTCAAATACGGATGTAATTCTAGATATAAGAACTATAATCAGATCACGGGAATGATTTCCGCCTTCGCTTTCTTATACGCGATGTTGAACTCGATCAATAATTTTAAGGCAATGCCCCTGCACTCAATTTGCCTTATCCACAGGACTTTTTATCACTATTTTAGTTTTATGTGGTACTTATCAGGCGTTTTCCTCTCGTTTCCATGCTTTTTTCCAAGTCCCCCCTCATCATCAGTATCATTCAATTGACTTTTACCTATCGGGTTGCCACTACATTAATCTGATATCAACTGTCCTTTCAGATGACTTGACTTTGGAACAATGCTTACACTCTCGATGCTCGATCTTGAAGTCATAATTTTGCAGCAGCCTTTCGGTACACTGTGCTAGTTGTCCTTCCGGACGTTTGAAATTACGATCTCAATGCTGCATTGTCTGTTCTTAACAGGAATCATCAGACGCTCAAAGGTTGTGGTACATAACAGAAAACTGTC
This sequence comes from Anastrepha ludens, assembly GCF_028408465.1. NCBI lineage: Eukaryota > Metazoa > Arthropoda > Insecta > Diptera > Tephritidae > Anastrepha > Anastrepha ludens. The sequence goes on along the minus strand of NC_071499.1, from coordinate 406,164 downwards.
ACAACCCATCTTCTATACTGAAGGCTGTCTTCTGTGGATCGATGTGGAGCTTGACGACAGATCTTGCAACCTTTCCACAATCAGGGTGGAATTTGTAGCAATATTTCTCCAGCAATCTCTTAGTTTTCGTCCTCACATGCAACCAAGTCCTTATGAAGTCGTGGATTTTTCTTCCTATTTTCAGGAATTCTTCACTTTCCTGTTTTGGTCCATCGCAGTTTACTATGGCCGCCACCATCCAGCATTTTCCAATAACAGCTCCATTATTTAGAATAACTGGTGCCTTAAAATCGTTTAGTATCCTTACTGCAGCTCTCGTGCCTTTTCCTGTCTTCACTAGTGCCCATCTCCCGATTATATTCGCCGTCTCGTCAGCAGATTCTAGTACCCACTCTTCGCCTATCTCACAGCCTCTTTCCACAGTATCCGATATGACTGCTTCAGATTTTAGCATTGTGAAAAAAAAAGAGGGAATTGCGAATTTAACTTTCCGTGCGTTGTAGCGTTTATTTCGCAGTGTGTCCTCCCTCCGCTGGCTAACGACTGATTTCTGAAATCGAACCAGTCATTAACGCAGCGGCAAATTCGGCGAAGGACACACTGCGGTACTCATATACAAATTTAGCGCTAATTCTGTATATACGCGCTTGTACACAACTAGTATGTCCGCACAATAGGTAACGGTCAATGCAGAGTTCCTATTTCGTTGTTCCTTGTTCGCGTACATATGTACAAACGCGCATACACAGAATTAGCGGGAATCAAATACATAAAGTATAGTACAACAAATAATTTATAACTGATCAGGGTTCCCCAATATTTTTATAAGTAATCAGGGGTTCCCAACATTCCCGCCTCCGTGAATCAACCCGATTCACCATCATCAACGTCCAGAACTGCCAATTTGGAGACGGCACGGCGCTTTAATCCACTCGAAGTGCGTACGTCAGCTCGTCTGACCTCACCATCCGCTCCTGCATACAAACGTTCCACCTTGCCTCGACACCAGTCCCGACGAGATATATTTGGGTCGCATATGAAGACGAGGTCATCTATCTGCAGAGGTTTTGTTCTTTGGCACCACTTCACCCGGCGTGTCAATGTCGGAAGGTATTCCGCTATCCATCGTTTCCAAAAATGGTCCCTTAGTTGTCGAGCAAGACGCCACTGTTGTCGAAGAAAGCATTTGGTTTCCAGAACTTCGCTGGCAATCGGAGTTCGCGGTGTGTTGGCTTCACCGAGAAGGAAGTCATTTGGAGTCAGCGGCTGCTCCTGGTTGACATAGATGGGCAAGTGCGTCAACGGCCGAGAATTCACAATATTTTCCGCCTCGATTAGGAAGCAGTTGAGCGTGTGCTCCCGTGGCGACGTTTCCTTCAAAGTGCATCGTAGTACTCTCTTTACGCACTGCACCAATCGTTCCCAAGCGCCCCCCTCTGCCGGGTTGAAAGGCGAGTTAAAAATCCACTCTACGCCCCTTTGCGATAGCTCACCCTGCAGGCGATTGCAATCGAAGACTTCACTGAAGCGCTTTGCTTCCAGTTCCCATTTTCGGACCTCACACGTACGGGAACGCCGCGACGATTTATAAAGTTGCGCAATACGATTATGCATGAGTCAGTGCTGAGGTCATGAGCCAACTCCAGATGCACAGCCCTGACTGTCAGGCACGTAAATAACGCCACCCATCTTTTTTCGTTGGCGCAGCGAACAGTTACTGTTATCGGTCCAAAGTAATCAAGGCCCGTATAGCTGAATGGCCTGACATAAGGAGTGAGTCTATCAATCGGAAGAGGGCCCATCAATGGCGATACGGCATGGATTTTTCTTAAGCGACAAATGGCGCAATTGGCGACTATACTGCGCAGCAAACTCCTGAGGCGTGGTACCCAATAAAGGCGACGTATCTCACAAATAGTGGCTTCTAGATTTTGATGATGCATTTTGACGTGGTAGTGCATGGCGACCAGATTTGAGAAACAATGCTTTGGCGGTAGTATGATAGGGCGTCTCGCGCTTATTGGGAGCCAGCTGGCAGCTTCTATGCGTCCTCGTACACGAAGAACACCATCTTCGTCTATATACGGCGAAAGTTGAATGAGCGAACTGGTGCGTGGCAGGTTGCGACCGCTTTCGATGTGCTGAAACTCTTCGGCGTATTCACCGCGTTGAACGAGGCGGCACAAACAAAGCTTAGCAGTCTCAACTTCTTTGGCAGTCAACCCATAGCCTCGGTCTGGCGGTTTACGGCGGCGGCAAACGTCAATGAATCGCAGGACCCATGCTGTCGTTCTCACCAGTTTACTGAATGTAGAGAATCGGTTATAGTCTAGAAACGTACAGCTTACGATTGCAAGGGCGAATTTAGGACGTAGTTCCTTGTCAGCTTCCTCATGATGATTGCATGTAGAGCTCTCTGTCGGCCAATACTGCTCTTCTCGTAACAAAAATGGTGGGCCGCAGGACCAACGGGCGGACGAGCTGAAGTCGACAAAGTTATTAGCTCGAGTAGCCTCATCAGCGACATTGTGCTCGGTAGGTAGCCATCTCCAGTTTGCAGTAGTAGTTGTGGCTAATATCTCGGCGATCCGATGCTGCACAAATGGCTTATAGCGTCGATGTTCACTTCGAAGCCACTGGATCACTGTTTTGGAGTCACTCCAAATGACGCAGTCATCGATGTGCAAGGAGTGCTCCTCTCGTAGGCAATTCAGCAAACGCGTACCCAATACAGCTGCCTGAAGCTCCAATCGAGGGACCGTCAATGACTTCATCGGCGCGCATTTAGTTTTTGCAGATATAAATGCGACTTCAACCTCACCGGCGGCATTAGTTGACCTCCAGTAGGCTACCGCGGCAAAGGCATCCTCGCTGGCGTCGACGAAAACATGGAGCTGCAAAACTTCAGGTTTCCCATTTCGATAATAGTATCGAGGGACGGTATATTCGGCGACCATTGGCAGTTGTTTACGCCATCCTTCCCATGCGGTGTTTACGTTGTTTGGCAGTGGCTCGTCCCACCGGATGTCATTCTTCCACACTTCCCGCATGAGGATCTTAGCGCTCACTACAAAGTTGCTAAGAAAGCCCAGCGGGTCGAAGATCGACATGACCACACTGAGAAGTTCTCGCTTCGTCGGACGGCGCCCTCCGTCCAAAACGTTGGAATCTACGTTGTTGAATCTCAGTTTAAACCCAAAAGTGTCGGTTGATGCCTGCCAAAACAAACCGAGGACTCTGTCCACCAGTACTCCTTCTTTATTTGCTATTTGACGGATATTCCCGTCACCACTAAGTGCTTCTGTCACTCTTAATGAGTTTGACGCGAAATTACAAAGATCGAAACCGGCCATCTTATGTATTGCGCGAACTTGTTTCGTTATGTCAGCTGCTTCTTCCTCTGTGTCAAAGCTATCGACATAGTCATCGACATAATGGTAGTCCAGTATCGATTTCACGGCTCGGGTAGCACCCTTGACTTTGTTGCCATACTCCAACGCATTGATCGTCTTCACATAATTGGCGGCGCAAGGCGAACATGCTGCTCCAAAGGTCATTACGCGCATCTCATATACCTCGGGCTGTCTGGTAGTATCACCTTGGCGCCAAAGAAATCGTTGCGCACATCTGTCGTCACGTTGAACCAGCACCTGGTGAAACATCTCTGTGATGTCCCCACACACGCCCGTTGCTCCTTCCCGAAAGTGGAATAGTATAGCAGGCACAGACCGATACTCTTGCGGACCCTTCATAAGCTGTGAATTAAGGGACACACCGTCCACCTCAGCAGCTGCGTCGAACACCATGCGTAACTTGCCTGGCTTATTTGGATTCTTCACGGCAAAATGAGGCAGGTACCATGTTCTATTGCAAGTTAAAGCGGCTTCTTCTGGCGACAGCTTTCGTGCGTAGTCCTTCATGACGTAAGAACTTATGATGCGGTTATATTCAGCGGCAAAGTCTGTATCGCGCCTCATTTTTGCTTCAACACCCGCTAATCTTTTCAAAGCCATAGAATAGCTGGCAGGTAGCTGTATGTCGGAACGTTTCCAGAGCAGACCAGTCTGGTACCTTCCTTCAACACGGCATGTAGTAGACTTCAAGATTTCCCGAGCACGGACGTCAGCTTCACTCTCCATGATAGGTGCAGCTCGAACCCCAAAGCTTTCCGTCTCGAAGTATTCAGCAACCATATTATGTAGAGATTGATCAGTGTGGCAGTTAACGAATAAGCATGATGGCAATGATGGATCGGAGTTCATTGTTGGCCCAAATACAACCCATCCTAGCTCAGTATTCGCAGCGAATGGCCCACACTTGTTTAGCTGCATTGTAGCTGACGGCAAACCGAGGTGGCAGTGGTCGAGTCCGATTAGCAGCTTTGGCTTGACTTGTGCGTATGGTTCAACTGCCAGCTTATTCAATTGGCTTTCATGGCAACGCAAATCGGATTTATTCAGACTCTGAGAAGGCAGCTGCAAGTTTGAAACACCATAAACCCTTCGTAACTTATGTCTCTTTTGCATACCGGCACCACTCACGAGTAGATCTACCACCATGGCCGACTCCTGAGCGGCACGTCCTCCGAACCACTGTAGGTTCAAGCGTTCAGTCCGGCCACGTAAGCCGAGCTCTTCAATTAGTGTGCTATCAATCATTGTTATTGACGAACCTTCATCTAAAAGTGCGTACGTCTCAACGCGCTTTTGGTTCCCATACAGCACGACCGGCAGAATCCGAAATAATAACTTACTATTGTTATCTGTACTGCAACTAAGGACCGCTGCACCCGCATCACCTTGCTGTTCAATACGAGACGCTGGCTGCGTCCTCGTACTAATACCTGTATGTGTATCGGCAATGGAAGTACGTCGTTGGCGATCTCGAGGCCGCGGTGACTGGTTTGATGACCCATCGATTATTTTCCCAATATCGTGCAACAATTTATGATGCCACCGTTTGCACCCGTCAGTTGAACATAGTTTGCGCCGTTGGCAATTGCGCGACCCATGTCCAACGTTGAGACAAGAAAAACAAAGGTGACGTCGCTTCACTTCCTCCCACCTTTCCGGCACTGTAAGTTGACTAAACTGCGTACAATCGGCTGGCTTATGTTGGCCCTGGCAAATAGGGCAGGCTGAATGACGTTGAGATTCGGCAGCGTGCAACACAACCCGACGCTTCGAATCTTTCGCTGCTTCTCCATCGTAAACCGTGCAGATGACGTTGGCAAGTTGAGTGAGCCAATCGCTAAAATGCTGAACAGTTGCGTAAGGCTGTAAAGATGACGCAAAGACTGCCCATTCGATACGCTTGCTCATGGGTAACTTTCCGACGAGCTCATCGAGGAGTGTTGGATTCACTAAATACTGCTCTCCGCCACATGCAGAACGTAAAAATGCACAGACGTTGCTAATCTTCGTCGCAAATGGTATCAACTTTACCACTGAGCTTTCCGATATCGGGGCAATTTCTCGAACATGGGCTAGCTGGCTTCGAATTAATTGCTCTGGGCGACCGAATCGGAACTTAAGTTGCTCTATGATATTGGCCACGTTGTTTGGATGGATTAGTAGCGATTTAACAGCTTCTCGGGCTTCACCCTTTAAGCACTTCTGCAGGCGTAAGTTGTTCTCAAAGCGACTGTACCCATAGACAGTGGTTGACTCGGTGTAGGCAGTAAAAAATATCGGCCAGTCCTCTGGTTTCCCGCTAAACTCCGGCAAATCTTGCAATTTCCTTGGCTGGGTTGAAAACTGCAAGGGTAAGGAGCCCACATTAGCGGAAATTGGCACCGTTGACGGAAGACTGCTAACAAATGTGTCGCCCGGAGGCAAAGTCGAGCTGCTGTACGTCCCATTTGTTGAGGATGTGTAAATAAGCGGTGAGGAACGAGTAGCGGTGTACATCTGATAACGTGTAGCGTTCTGAGGCGGCGGCGGCTGCACCGTATGCACACAGGTAGCAGCACATGTTATTAACGGCGATTGCGGCTGAAGCAACTGGATCTGTGTCATCGGCAGGCTTGATGACGGCAAGGCAGATTCGTTGGCGGAACTGTCGCTGGGTGCACTGGCTATGCTTTGCGCATCAGCGCGCTGGGCTTCGTTGGTTAACTCGTGTTCCCTTATTTTGTCTTGGGCAACTTTCAGGCGACGTTCAAGCGCGGCGATGCGTTTTTGCATAGCCTGGAACATCACTTCTTGGCGGGCGGCAGATGAAGCACGAGTGGTGACTCCCTCGGCAACGGGAGGACTTGGCAAATCCACTACACCGACGGCAGTGCCAGTATCCGACACCCTTTGCTGGTCGGCTACTGATGCAGGTGTAGTGGCCTTTGAAACTGGTGTCGCCATGCTTACCTAGGTCCTGGCTGGAACAAGTGGCGAACAAATGACTTCGAACGGACGTGCGAAAAAAAGTTTTTGTGAAAAAAAAAGAGGGAATTGCGAATTTAACTTTCCGTGCGTTGTAGCGTTTATTTCGCAGTGTGTCCTCCCTCCGCTGGCTAACGACTGATTTCTGAAATCGAACCAGTCATTAACGCAGCGGCAAATTCGGCGAAGGACACACTGCGGTACTCATATACAAATTTAGCGCTAATTCTGTATATACGCGCTTGTACACAACTAGTATGTCCGCACAATAGGTAACGGTCAATGCAGAGTTCCTATTTCGTTATTCCTTGTTCGCGTACATATGTACAAACGCGCATACACAGAATTAGCGGGAATCAAATACATAAAGTATAGTACAACAAATAATTTATAACTGATCAGGGATCCCCAATATTTTTATAAGTAATCAGGGGTTCCCAACAAGCATAATCCGTTTACGATTACTTAGGGTTACCTTTCAGGACTGTACGATGTACTCATACCCAGTACTCAAAGATGTCTCCATATTTTGCACTACAGAATCCTTTTACCCAAATCCAAGTTAAATCCGCGCAGCAGCATGAAATCAACACCTATTATTCCTTCATTTCCTGATTTCACCCCGTAAAAATGTGTGAACTACTGACAAACTTTCAATAAAGATCTCGCAAACTACCTTTCCGGAAATCGTAGCTGTCTCTCCTGTAGCTGATCGTTGCACCTGTGTCCAGAGTAAGCTCCTAGGATCGACCATTTACAGTTCCTCTTATAGTTAAGTTGTTGCTTTTCCGTCCAATTTGCGAGGCAGAGACTATAGAGCATTCAGTTGTGGAACCAGTTCTCGCCCTCTAGAGCTTCCACCTGGGGCTGTCTTCGGTTGGCTGCGTGGTATACTGCAATTGCGAGCCATATGTCCGGTCTTACTGCAGTTGTAACACTTTATACTCGAACTGCTGGATCATGCTGAATCTCAAGTTCACTCAGCTGTGCCATTTTTATTTATAAAACTCTGTATACTTAATTCAACAATCCCATTTTTGACACAAATTTGTTACGTTTCGATCCAAATAAAATGTCTTACAATAATCCCACTGAGTTGGATCAGTGGATTGTTAAATGAAAGCCACAAATTAGAGGGTAACACTACTTGCTTGCTTTAGTCAATCCTTTATTACTTTTCGTTTACTCTTTTACACGTTGAACTTATGACTGAATACCCTATGCGCCTGCACATAGATCTGGCAACTCGTATCTTCTGGCGACTTCTGTCTCGCCATGTGGGGTCAAAGCGAATTCATATTTTTGATCAAATACAAGGCGAATTGAGAACCATACGTGGCGTCTTCACAAAAAAGTTACTTTACTTTTCCTGATTTTGACAACTCTGACGTCAATTCCATTCCCAATACAAAACAAACGAACAAAACAAACAAAAGGAGAATAAACTACATGTTTGTTAAAATTCAGTAAATGGCTTTGTAATTTTGTTATTTGTGAGATTAAAAGTAAACAACTAATGAAAACGAATTGCTGTGTGTTAAATTAATGTCACACATATCAGAACCACGAACACTAAAGTAACGGTTTTGTGAAGGTACTACCTTCTGAATATAGTTCGCTTTGGGTTATTAACAAAAATATTAGAGAAGAAGACTGCGCCTTCCGATTTCGCTGTGTCGTAAGAGCCACCAATACACAAACAAAAGCAAGAGGAATTTCTTGTTTGTGAAGAAGAAGTGTAGGCCAAAGCAATGGAAACAGCCAAACACAAGCGCAAAAAATGCATTTGGAGGCTTTATATTAATTTGTGCTGTAACAATTTAACACGCGGCATTTCGTTTGCATTAGTTTGTTTAGTTTTAATCTCACAAATCACAACATTGCCATGCCATGAACTTAATGTTCACAAACATGCAATTTCTACTATTTTTGTTTGTTATATTCGTTTGTTTTGTATTGTGAAAAATAAAGTAACGGTTTTTAATGGCGCCACCTCCACTTCTCAATTTGCCGTGATGATTAATGCAAAATTTCCTCCTAGTAATAACATCGAGAACCATGTTGAAACAATCGAGGCAGTCGACTAAAAAGTTCAGATTTGCCCGTCACTAGAAGCAACAGAGTAGTGTTCGATCAAAAAAGATATTAGTAGTTTTAAATCTTTTTGCTTGAAATTATAACATTCAGTACAGTTTTAGCTGAAAAATTTATGATTACACCTTACGGTTTTACACAATTGTGTCGATATTACTATGCTGCCCGTGAAATCTTCTCGTATGTTTCAATATTATTTGGATAATTTCTTCAAGTTTCCAAAAGAAATAAAAAATGATATCGTTTATTGTCAACGGTCTTTTAAAGCACACATCAAAGTACACCAGGTAAGTAAACTGAATGGTTGCAGTCACTTTTATCCTTTGTTCTTTGTGTGCTACTTCAAATATTTAATGGGTTTCCTATGTATTTAAATTTATTTTTATTATTTTAGATGGTTATTGACGTGTTTCAACAGGAGGAGGACGCAGTACGTTATGTATTTTTTACAATCAAGATTATTTGTTCAAATGATTTCATAGTGTAGCAATGTAGTATTGTAGTTTTTGAAACTTTTAATATTGATCCAGGCGCCATTTTACGCAGAATTTGTGGAGCCAATGATTGTAAATTATTTTTCTACAGGATCCTGCTCAGAAACAGCGAATTTTGGATGAAATTGAATCGGAGCTTTACGAGATAAATGCTGAGCAGCATTTCCTATTGCTGCGATTGCGTCGAATAATTGATGAATTCACGAAACTGGTGAAGAAGAACGATGTTCCTATGGACTATACGGCAACAAGTGCTTGGATTTCAAGAGAATTAGTGCCACTTGTAAATGATTCCTCTATTGAAATATTTCCTGCAACAGTACTGTCTCGGAGTACAGAACAAAAACTAATCGAAAAATATTTTGAAGTACAGAAAGAAAAAGTTGTTTATGAAATTGAAGATTCTGATGAGGAGGACAATTCGGTTATACTTTCTAATGAAATGAAGGGTATGCGATGCATTAAAAATAATTCTAATAGCACCATGTTTAGTGAAAATATACCCGCTGATGGTACATGCCCATTACAAAGCCCCAGCGAGAACTCGAATAGTTTGTCCCAAATGTCTTTGTTAAAGCCAATTTCTCAAAGAATGGTAGGCAATGTTGGGATGGTTTCAGCAGGTTTTGAAGGATTTCAAGATGCTTCTAAATTCCTACAAATGAATCTTATAGAAGAAAAGAATACTGGTGGTAATCCAGAAAACATGGGGTTGCCATCTGAAGATCCCCCACACTTACCCGATACTTTATCGAAAATTGGCGATTCCTTGGAGCCGCTAATTGATTTACCTGTATCAAAGAATGTAAAAATTAGCCGATTGAATCTACGACAAGCCCTTAACAAGGCACGCACTGAAAATATGGTAGCAAAAGCAGCTGCAAACATGCTAGCTCGTTCGGGTCCCTCTTCAACTTCATCAATAGAAACGTCTGCAGCCAATCATACTGCAAAAAAGTATGAAATTAGAACAAGAGCGGCAAGAAATAATGCCAGTAGTGCAGTATCTGTTGCAACTGTTTCGAAGGAGCGCAATACTGAATTGAACTCATCATCTGAAGATTCCAATCCTGAACGTATTCCAACACCTCCTCAACCTCATTTAGGTTTCATGGAATATGGAGAAGAGCGAACATTACCAGAACATTACGGCCAAGAAATGTTTTTACGTCTTTTTCAACTTTTCACCCCTACCGTTCTTGTCCAGATGCAACAGCGGCGCTCAAAACGCAAACGGCGTACTGTACATAACAACGAACGAGCTGACTTTCACTATGGCCGTATTGAGGTAAAGAATTTTATTAAAAAGTGCTTATTTAGCAATACATTGGCTAGGTAATATTCTTATGATTTGTATATTGAATGTTTAATTTTCAGTATGGTAGCTATCCTCCGCCAGAAAAAAAAAGAAAAGCTTTTTTACTTTCACCACAAATAAAACGCGTTTTACAGTCGAAGCGTCCAAAACGTAGTAATGCTGAAAAAAGTGAAGATACTTTACCATCTCGATCTAGTTCGAGTTCACCGGATGAAAAACGTTGTTGCAATGAGTGCCTCAAAAGCGGCGGTATGAAAACTAAAGTGAATATTGAAGGTTGAAATGTTGAGCTTTGTATTATTTCAGATTGCTTTGATCAATGCATCGAGTGTAAAGGGTATTATCACCAATTATGTCATCCGGAAGATGACGAGAAGTCAACTACTTATAAAAAGGCTTCAGTTTTAGAAAATACCCAGCAAAAATTATGTCCGGCTTGTAGGCGTTCGCAATCAAGACTAGTGAATAAGGGTAAGCAACAACTATATTAGATTCCTAAAAAGAAAATATAAATTTTTCTTTCTTTATAAAGCAGAAGCACAATATCAAAATTTGCATTCCACGGCACAGGAGCTTGAAAAAAAACTCGCTCACGAGAAGGACCGACGTGCCAGCTTACAGCAAGAAAGTAAGATGTACAAATTACAAATGCGCAACCTGTTTAACATCGTTAATACTATTAAAAGTGATCAGGAAAACGACAGTTCAGGATAGAATCTACGGTGCTACAAATATTTTTAAAATATTATATAAGATAACATTTTTCTCAATTTGCCCATGTTCAAGGTTTGTTACTAAATATTTTGATTTTGCTAGCATCCTTACACCTATTATTACGAGAGTTGAAATACATTTTTTTTGCTTTGTATTTGTATTTGTATTTTTTCGCTAATTGAGATTTTCTGGTTTGAAATAAAAGAAAGTTGAATTTTATATGTTAAAAATCGTCAAATGGACATATTCACACAAGTTTTTCTAATTCCGAAGTCTACGGTGGCAGTGATGTTAAAAAAGATTTTTATAAAAATAAACAGTCTGTGGTTAGTGATCACAGTTGTGATTAATATAAACAATTATGTATTATTGCAAAGACCGTAATTCCCAACGCAAAAGTGTTGAGGCTAATAGTCGACCCATGATTGCATAGATCTCCTTGGCAAAAGCACATATACACTTTTTTATAGTTGTAAACTGTATTCGCACATCGATCTTGGTTGTCATCTGGTCCGCGCTGTACGCACATTCGCTGAATTGCTTGGTCGTAATCTATATATGTAAATATATTTGAAATATATAGTCAATATTAAGGTTTCGTAATTACCGTCTACGGCATATGTGCCACCACCTTCGATCACCTTTCCACACCAGCCAGATGCACAGGGTATAGCCGACAGACCGGGTTCATTTTCGACATCAGTTGCGTTATAATTAAATGGATCTTTGCAGCTCCCAAGCTCCCCTCTAGAACGGCACTGATAACAGCGTCGTAACAAACCTATAAAATAAAACATGGATGTATTCAACATTTGCATGAAAGAGTCTGACTTCATAAACGCATCAACGAGGTGTTTTGTTTGCGAATATTTGACTTTGTGTTCATGCAGTGCAACTGTCATTTAGGTAATCAGCCATATATAGAGGTTGCTATAGGTAGTTAATTTTATATTAGTTAATTTTATTTATACATGCTGTATAGGCAAGGGGCTATGGGTGACGAAAACGCAGTTTGTATATAGGTTCGGGTACTGCATTTGAGAAAGAGGATAAAACATTAACACTGGATATCATTCAGTGAGATGACAAAAAAGGAAAAGTCATAGCCCTACTGTCCAACATTATAAGGCCAAAAATTTAAAGCACTTAGAATTAAACAGGCGAAAACATTTCCCATTTGAAGCATGAAAAACTACCGTGAATTAATGTTAATATATTAATTTTGTACACAGATATTTGTAATTTTGATAAAATTACGTTTGGCTTACTTAAACTTTGATGGCTTAATAAAACTACTAGTCACAATCTACTCTGATATTGTCTTGTGTAGAAATCAGTATGGGTGTACGCTGGCAGCAACAAAACAAAAGACTTCAATAAAAACGAACGCAGCAAAAGTTCACATTTTTACTAACCATTCGATATTTGCACGTAAAAAAGCAGAAATGATGCAAGTACTAATTGTTTATACATTTTGTAGTTTTGTTCCGATTTCTTTGGAAGAAATCTGTATTTTTTAATTAAATAAATACGTGAACTATACGAAAATATGCTATGTCAAGGGACAAGAATTTCGATGAGATACGATACAATATCGATAATTTTACCATTCGATATCACTAACTTTTACTCGACAGTTTTAAAATGATATACAGGTATCCCTCGTATAACGCGATAGTTGCGTTCCAGAAGAATTGCGCGTTATGTAATTCCGCGTTATCTAAAACAATAGTTTTCATATAAATTTGGGGGTTACGTTCCAATAGGTTTTTTTTTAAATAAAATGCATACAAAATAACAGATGCACATACAATACTAAAGCTCAGACTTTCTTATACAATTAAAAACACAAGATACGAATAATAATACATATATACATACATATTTCAAAATTCAAAAAACAAAATTTAAATAATTAATAAAAAACTAAAACAAATTAAAGGTTTATTAAACACTTTATTGTTACTCTTAAAACTTCATATGGTAATTAATCTGTTTCACTGTCTTCAAAGATCTTTGCACGTGGGCGTTTTGGGGGAGCAATAGCATCATCAGAAGATATTTTTTCAACATAGTTTTTGCTATTGGATAAGAAACCAGTTGTGGGACCTTACATGTTAACAACATTTTGCTTTTTATTTGTTTGTTTTGTCTTTAAATACGAAATTCGCTTTGACGCGTTGTCATATTTTTTACATTTATACGAAAAATCTGTTTCGTATGTCATTTATTTATTTATTAAAGGAGTAACAATTATAAATAACTATTCCACTTAAAGAGCTAAAGCACTGGCTACTATGGCCTTCGGCTATTAGTATAATAAAAAATGACAGCGTGTCTTACAGCCTTAACTTACATCTAGATACATAATCACAAATCTTATTTAAATTGCATACCGTTGTCTGTTTGAGGAGTTCCGATGGATTGATGCTTGAGAAAAAGGATGTTCTGATATTTTGTAGGGAAGGACAAGTATCTATCAGATGAAGTGTAGTAAATTCGTTGGAGCCACAAAAAGGGCATGTAGGCTTCGGTGAACCGCTGAGCAGGTGGGTTGTCATATTTTTTACATTTATACGAAAAATCTGTTTCGTATGTCATATTTGGAGGAATATTATTCAAAATAGGTGGAAATGATATGGCAGCATGATTCTCTAATGACTCACTTTGCTCGCAGGCTGCAATTTTTGTTGCACCGAATACGAGGAGTTCGAGTTTTATAGCAAAATTTGTTCGGCCAAACAGACACCATATGTGCTGTTGCCATACATAAAAATGATTGAAGATCGCTCCATATGTCAAAAGAAAGCAAAGTAAACATTATTCAGGGTTGCCAGGAAAGTTGTTAAGAACATTATTATTTTTGCCATTTCTGATTTCTTTATAAAGGGTGATTTTTTAAGAGCGATAGGAAAGTTAAAAAAACACGTAAAATTCAGAAAAATGCATGCAATTTTTATTTAAATCGATAGTACAGTCCATATAATTTAATGTTTGAAGATTGTTTCATGCAAATGTTGACCGCGACTGCGCTTCAAATGGTCCATCCGCTTAGTCCAATGTTTTGGGCCGGTGCACAGTGGTTCCGCCATAGGACATTGGATGAAAATAGTCATGTTAAAATTATGCAACAATATTTAGCTAAATGTTAGTTTATTAGACATAGTAATTTAGAGTACAAAAGAAATTTCAACTGCACAATCAGTTCACTTATAATTGTGCCTCCAAAGTAAGAGAATTTGAAAAGTTATAGTTAGCGTGGTCTCCGCTCCGTACTTACGTAGTTCCGGGAAGTGTTATTTTTCTAAGCATTACTGTGTTTATGACCTTTTGTACAATAGAAATTCAAGTTGAAGGTATGTACGACATGTTAAACGTTTTGTTATCTTTTTTAATTATTATTTAATAGGTTTTCAGACCATACGAAATACGTACTTTAAAATTTGCCGTTTATTTTTTTTTTATAAGAAGTTTGTAAAGTTTTAACTAAGTTCGCACAAATGAAACATACATTAAAATATTCTTACGTATGTCCTCTTTAAGGAAAAATAATTTCCAGCTGCGATGACCTGCGATTGCGCTTGATATAGGGTCTAATCTGTACCTATGTGTAGGATTTTGAATTAGTTAACTGAAACCAAATTATGTGTGTTTAAAAAGCGGGAGTCGGGCGAGGTGACAAACTCTACGAATCCTTCTCCGAGCGAACACAGGCAGAGACACAGAAAAGATTTTGAGGATTGCAGCAAGAGGACAAAGCGTCGCAGGTTATCCGATCTAGCTAATGTTGATAGTTCCGCTATTCGTGCAATACTATTGTAAGTAATTCAAAGCATTCAAATTCAAATTATTTAGAATTCAATACGGACGAAGTTTTGTCTCTATTTAATGAGGCAAAACTCGCCAAACATCAGTATTTGTTATTAAGACTCTTTATTCATTCAAAATTGCCTAACGCTTTACCATCTTATAAAAAAGTTCTTGACGCAAAAAAACGGTGTTACCCAACAGGAATTGGCGTTACAGAATCATCTGCCGAAATTAATTGACAATGTTTGTTGGACCACATTTGCTCTCGAATTCTCGAATCTCAAAAACCAGTATTGGTAAATATATCTGAATCAAGTTGCACTGAGTATGAATTAGTAGGTAAATGGGGTTTCGATGGCAGCACTGGACAGAGCGAGTACAAGCAAAGTTTTTCTGATCCGAGAACGGAAGATGGAAGTTTAATTGTTGCATCTTATGTACCCTTGAAATTAATTTGTAAATCGATTACCTCTGACCCAGATAAGATAATTTGGAAAAACCCTCGCCCATCCTCGACAAAGTTTTGTCGACCTATACGTTTTCAATTTGCTAAAGAAACTAAAGCTCTTTGTGTTCAAGAAGAAGAGCATTTTAAAAAAGCTATTAGTGACTTGAATCCGACTGTTGTTAAAATCGATAACCATAGTTATAAAGTAAGTCATTCTTTACAATTAACTATGGTTGATGGTAAAGTGTGCTGTGCTCATAGTGACTCATCTACGAGTAAATGTTATATTTGTGGTGCGACACCTAAAGAATTGACTGACTTAGAAAAGTGTAGAAACAAACAAGTAAACTCCAGTAGATTTGAATTTGGTTTATCACCCCTGCTTTCTTGGATTAGATTTTTTGAATACTTAATTCATGTTTCTTATAGAATCGAATTTAAAAGGTGGGAAGCACGTTCATCTGAGGAAAAAGCACTTTTAGCTAAGAGAAAGGAATTTGTTCAGAGGGAGTTTAGAGTTTCCTCCCGCGAAGGAGAGGAAGTGGCACCTCTAATGATGGAAATACAGCACGAAAATTTTTCCTTCATTCAACCATATCATCCGAAATCACAGGAATAGGCAAACACGTTATAGACAGATGTAGTTATCTCCGACAATGTCTTTCATCTGGTTTTAAAATTAATTCGAATAAATTCAAAATATACGCACTAGACACTGCTAAAATTCTAGTTAGTAAATATTCATGGTATAATTTACCTGCATCAGTTCATAAAGTGCTCATTCATGGGTCGGAGGTGATCGATCATTATTGAGTTAAAAGTTTTGTATTTCTAAGTACAGTAACTTTTTTGAAAGTTAATATTTTATTGTTTTCATAAATAAGAATAAGTTAACTGGCATTAAAGTATACTTTATGCTCATCCTTTCGGAATTTAATGTTTGTTTTCTATTATTGTTTATAATTTAAGATTTATGCAAAACTTTAAACGAAACAAAAAATTTTATATGAAAAATGTGTCTACCTAATTTTCCTTTGACTTTTTATATTAATTATATATTACTTTATTATATATTATTATTATTATATCTTATATATATTCTTATTATATATATATTACTTTTATATGTCTTAATGTTTTTTTAACAAATAAAAACATTTCTCAACTTAAAAACGTACTAAAAAGTCATTTATCACGCCAAAAGTTTTTATGACCGCTCTGCCTACGCGGCGGGACCACTGTGCGGTGTCTCACATATAAATGTCTCAATGTTGTCTTCGAATGCGTTAGTTGAAGCAGGCTTGTCTTAATAGACATGAGCTTTAACATAGCTCCACAAAAAATAATCTAAAGGCGTTATATCGCACGATTTCGGTGGCCAATTGACAGGTCCCGAACGTGAAATAAAATGTTCACCGAACTCGCCTCTCAACAAGTCCATTGTTACGCGTGCTGTGTGGCATGTGGCACCGTCTTGCTGAAACCACATGTCATGCAAGTCAAGCTCTTGCATTTTGGGCAAAAAAAAGTTGGATATCATTTCACGGTAGCGCTCACCATTCACAGTTACGTTACGATTCGCAGCATCTTTGAAGAAGTACGGTCCAATGATACCTGCAGCCCATAAATCGCACCAAACATTGACCTTTTCTGGATACATTGGTTACTCTTGCAATTCTTCTGGCTGATCTTCACTCCAAAATCGACAATTCTGCTTCTTAAGTACCCATTGATCCAAAATTGAGCTTCGTCGCTGAACACAATTTTTCGACTTTAAACTTTCGTAACAGATCACGCATTTTTATAATAAAATTCAATGATTTGCAAGCGTTGTTCGTTTGTAAGACGATTCATGGTTAAATTATAGACCAAACTAAAGATGTTTGACAGTGAAACAAAACACAAAACTTGTGTCAGCTGTTTAAACCAACTGTTTAAAAAGATAATACCTAAAAAATCACCCTTTATATGACTTCAGCAACAAAACTTTACCATTTTCGAGATATTCAAATAAAAAGAATTGTTTTTGATTATTCGCTTACTTTTTTACGAGTACTAATTCAAGGAGCTTTTTTCTGTTTTTAGTTAAATGGTATGTATGTCAAATAATAAAAGTTGTCAATAGCTAAAATGCCCTGATAGCTAAAAATGGTTGGTTTATAAAGTTTTGAATTTACGTTTTACTAAGTGTTTATTACTTAAAATCATTAAAAAAAATTGGTTTGGGAAACTATTCCGCAGCTTATTTTAAAAACTAATATGTCTGTTTAGCTGAGTTATCAAGACAGACAGCGAAGCAGATGAAGATGGTAACTGCAGGCTAAACAAAGCAAGGGCGGCATTCGAGCGAATACATACAATATGGGCGAGTTCGCAAATCTTCAGGCGCACTAAACTGCGAATATTCAGCGCATGTGTGTTGTTGTTGTTGTTGTTGAGGTGGTTGAACATTTCTGAGCTGAAATGCTCCTAATTAGTGACCAGCACCGTTTTACTACCACTATCTCGTGCAATGATGATATGCTTTTTTCTGTTTTTTTTTTTGTTTCCAAGTCAGATCCATTTAGTGAGATCCAAGTATAGGAGCAAATCCTTTATCTCGATGACTGAGATCTCCTTAATTTGCTGTAGGAAAGGCTTACCGAAGGATCGGAGTCGTGTCCTGGCTAGTCTCGGACATTCACATAAATAGTGGAACAGACTTTCCTTCGCCCCTTCCGCTTGACAGCTTCTACAGAAAGGATTGAAGGGTAGATTGAGTCTAGCTGCATAATCCCCTACTTTCCAATGTCCTGTAAGGGTTGCAGTGATACGTGAAATGTTTGGCCGATAACATCCTAGCAGGTCATTCGTCCTTTGGATTTTGTATGACGGCCATGTGTTTTTTGTGGTGATACATGTAGGTATTTGCTTCCATCTTCTTTCGGCTAAAGCATGATAGTGTGAAGCAATGAATGCTTTTAGTGTGTTCAGTGGGGTGGAGACTGCCACCGCCTCTGCTATGTCTAGTGTCGAGCCCTTTGTTGCTAGCTCATCCGCTATCTTATTGCCCCGTATGTTCCTATGACCGGGAACCCATATCAGGGTAATTTCAAGCCAAAGGCTGAGCAGTTGCAGCTCCTCTCTACACTGTAGGACCAGTTTGGATGAAATGTAGTTGGAGTCTAAGGCCTTAATAGCTGCTTGACTGTCTGAGAAGATAGCTACTTTTGCACCAACTACCTTGTAGAGTTCTAGGGATTTGCATGCTACTCTGATCGCTAAAAGATCTGCCTGGAACACGGTGGCATAATCAGAATGACGAATTGATTGAGATAGGTTGAGTGGCTCCGAATGGAAGCCAGCTCCCACACCACAGTTCATCTTAGAACCATCGGTATAAATTTCGATATCGTGTCTTCCAATCACCTCTCCTTTGCTCCACTCGGCTCTCGGTGGAAAACGTACCGTAAAGCCTTTCTTGAAGTTGAGGTCGGGGACTGTGTAGTCTGATCCGTTTGTGAGCAGCGGGGGTCCCTGTAGGAGGATCTTGCTGTGACCGTACGGCCTTGTTGTCCAGCTTCCTATGTCTCTGAGTCTCACCGCGCTGCAAGTAGCTATTGTTTTAATGTGTAAATCTAATGGCAATAGATGTGTTAGTACATTGAGCGCTTCAGTGGGACTGGTGCTAAGCGCTCCTGTAGTTAAGATACACGCTGTTCTTTGTATCTTGTTCAGCTTAGTTTTGTTGTATTTCCTTTCTGTTGCAGGCCACCAAACTAGTGCCGCATATGTTAGTATTGGCCTTACAATGGCTGTGTAGGACCAGTTGGATAATTTTGGTTGGAGACCCCATTTTTTCCCCAACATTCTCATACACGTGTAAAGTGCTATATTCGCTTTCTTTACCCTGTACTCTACGTTGGACTTCCAGCTGAGTTTGGGGTCCAGGATAACCCCTAGGTATTTTGCCTGTTTGGTTAGCGTGAGGCAAACGCCATTTAGTTTTGGGAGATTAAAGTTTGGCACCTTGGTTTTCTTGGTGAATAGCATCAGTTCAGTTTTTCTCGGGTTTACACTTAACTCGGGTTTACACGCATGTGTGAAGTCTGTAATGTTGTTCGAAAGTGAATCGTGGTTGGTCTCCAACACCATCACAGTGAGGCTACAATCTTTCGTCAACAAATGCCTCCGCATCATCTGTAGAATATTCTGGCAGAACACCATCAGCAACGACGCGCTGTGGTGATCAACGAATGAGGAGCCCATCCTGGTCAAGCCGGTTCTTTTGGCGGATAACATCCGATGCCGAATTAAAATGATTACTAAAAGCTCTGTTAGTCATGTCTTATATTAGGCCTCTTCTATTCGCCACTTCTCTACTCGGTATTTCTCTACTGGTCTAACTTAACGAAAATTTATATAGTTAATTCACTTTCTTACAAAAACATGTCATTTAAGGCAGCTGTTGTGGTTGTTGTTGTAGCAGCATAAACATTCTCCATACTTACATACGGGGAATGCTGCTGGAGTGACAGTCCTTGGCCGGATATAAATCGGGGCCGTTTCGATTTAATTATTTAAATGATTTAAGGCAGCTCTATTTCCGCGCTGCCAAGTTCATTTATAGCAGTTGCTTCATCTATTCGCCACTTGCTAACGCTTGGCGAAAATAAGAGGTCTATTATAAGCATACGAGTAAATTTCATTTAAGCTCTAACTCCAGGACATAAACACCCAGCAGGGAAAAGTATCATACTCGTTGTGAATACTCAAAAGTGAACAGTTCGCTTTTCAGTTCGATTAGTTCGCGTTCTTCCTTTTTTCCATGTTAGCAAGTGATACTTTTAACACGGCGATGTTTTACGAAGTGTCAATTGTCCGACCTTGCATAAGCAAAACATCAGCGAAAATTATAGTTTATACCAGCTAAAAAAATTCTAGTCCAATTTTTTTCTAAAATAACAAGCTTAAACCAGTTAAAACGTTTCTTGAAATTAAAAGAATGTTCAAAAATTGGTTCAAACTGACACGATAAGTAATCCTAAATAAATGAAACAATGATTTCTTTCATTAAATACCAGTATCTGAACTAGAATGTTAGTTTGGCTTTCCCTTCAGGGCATACATATGTACGTTTACGGTAAGCTTGTCCAGTGCTTGGGCGACGGCAAACAGGCAAACCAATTGCTTCGAAGTTACCCTTTCCTACACTAAAAAACATAACCCTATAAAGGGTGGGTACTTTGTACCCTATAAATTGATGCCTCTGTAGAGAATTTGCATAGCATAAATTTAAAACTTGTTGCTTCGTTTTTTTATACAAAAATATTAAATCCAATATATATATAATTATATACCTATCCTAATTCTTCCGAGTAGCTGAGATTGTTTAAAAAGGGATCATGCTGAAAATATTGTTAACCTTTGCGAAACAAAAATTTAAGATTGCAACATTTGCATTTTAGTGATATCGTTTGGTCTGACCTACATTTAAAGGTATCTTAACACCAAGCAATGCTAATACATAGATCTCATGAAGTTTACTTTCTAAACAGACTTCTCAGTCTTAACCTTATCTAAATCAATATGTAATATATATACACGCTTACACTTTCTTATAAAAACCTATCTGCCGTTCGGAGGTGGCGTAGAACTGTGTGTTCCTGCATTTGTGGAAAACACCAGGACACATCATAAATAGGAGGAGTAGCCCGGCCAAACACCCAAAAAAGGGTGTATGCGCCAATTATATACATACAAATATCCCTTTCATACCGATAAGTTTTAAAGTCGATATTTTGAAAAGCTTTTCTCGTACATTGAAAAAAAAACATGAGATGCATCATGCATGTTTCTTCTTGAATTCGTTAGAAGTGCTCGCACTTCGGTTTTCCAAGTGACTTTACTGAATCTGAAAGAAGGGTCAATGTATTTTGGAGAGTGCAACCAATTATTGATGCAATTAGAAATATTTACATAGACACTCCATGAAGAGAGGGAGTACGATTTTCAATCGGTGAACAAATGAGCCCTTTCGTTGTCCACTACGCCAAAGTTTGCACAACAAGCCAAGAGCGGTTGACTTACCAGATTTCGAAATTTATCAAGCGAGACTAAAAATTGGAAAGTATCACAAGTAGCTTTAATTTTTTGAAATGAAGTTATACCGAGATACATAAAATGTGTGTGTCCTGAAAATGTTTGAAGGATATTAAAACACCAAAATATAATAGTTGAATATTTTTCATATACCAAGGCATATACCTACAAAAATTCTTAGTAGTTTAGTGTCAGGTCTGAAAGGGGTATAAGCTATTATATACCAATATCTGTATTACGAGGGGTGCCTTTTATATTTCGGGATTAGAGAACAAAAACAAATTTTAATCATCGAAAATCACTTTATTGTTTTTCAAAATATTCTCCATGAAGATCTATACACTTTTGCATGCGTTTGAACCAATTGTCGAAGCACTTTTGCCACTCTGAATGAGGTACCTCCAAAACATGCATTCTGAATGCCGCAACCGCTTCTTCAGGTGTCGAAAAACGTTGACCTCACAGGTTGTTTTTTACGTACGGGAATAAAAAGAAGTCATTCGGTGCCAAGTCAGGACTATACGGCGGATGACCCATTAATTCGATGTTTTGGATGCTCAAAAATGCAGTTGTTTGAGCCGATGTGTGACAGCTCGCATTGTCCTGGTGAAGAGCGATCCGTCTTTGGCGATTGGTTTTCCTAATTTCCTGGAAGACAACTGGCAAACAAATGGTTGTGTACCACTCAGAATTTACTGTTCTGCGTTGTTCTAGTGGTACGGTTGCGACATGCCCAGTTTTTCCGAAAAAACAGCCGACCATTTGCTTGGAAGTGCTTCGTGCGCGAACAACTTTTGTTGGATTTGGCTCATCTTGAAACACCTATACAGTCGACTGCTGTTTACTTTTGGGCTCATACGCGTAAATCCATGATTCATCACCTGTCACGATGTCATAGACGTGTTTCGAAGGGCCGCGATCGTATTTTTTGAGCATTTCCTTCGACCAATCGACACGAGCCTTTTTTTGAGCGATTGACAAATTGTGTGGGATCCAATGCGAACAAATTTTTTTGACAGTCAAATGTTTATGCAATATTGAATGTATGCTGGTCCCACTAATGCCTAAGATTGTCTCAATCTCACGATAGGTCACATGACGATCTTGCAATATCAGTTCGCGCACAGCATCAATGTTTTTCGGAGCAACAACTGATTTTGGACGACCTTCACGAAATTCGTCTTGGAGTGAACTACGGCCACGATTGAATTCACCATACCATCGATAAACACTGGTCCTTGATGGGGCTTCATCGCCAAAAAATGAATTAAGTTCATCAATGCAATGTTGCTGAGTTAACCCACGTCGAAAGTTGTAAAAAATAATCGCACGAAAATGTTCACGATCTAATTCCATTTTTGGACCGAGATGAATCTTTTAAGTTACTGTAAACAACACAAATAGCGCTGGTATTTCAAAACGTTCTGAGTACATAAAAGCCAAAAAATGTCAAACTTTGCGATACAGCTGTCAGTTGCCAGATTGCAACACCAGGGTTGCCAAATCCCGAAATATAAAGGGCACCCCTCGTAACAGTTTTCCTCTACAAAAAAAATTTGATTCTATAGTATACCGAGTTGCCCGTACTTGTCATGCAAAAAATCTCGATTCACCAAATATTGGCAAACTGGCAAATAATTCTAAATAAATAATAAGAAATATTGCGATGCTGACTAAAATTGGGATATGGGATATGGGCGGCTCAGGTGTTTGAGGGCAGATCCGCTCGTTTTATGAATGAATGTATTTTGCTCTTAGAAATATTAGCTGGCACTTCTGAATAAATTTGTTTTTGATGTGCTATGCAATACTTTACACTGTTCAGCGTCATCGCGACTAAAATAATGATAGACGCTGCATCAGTGTCTATTAACGCATTTTGTTTTAGTGTGTGCGGCTTTAGATATATGTATAGGAATAAGCTTAGCTTTGTTGGAAGTTTAGAATACATGTATATATGTATGTATGTCAGCACATCAAGTGTACACACACCCATACATATGTGTAGGCTTTTAGATGAAAGTTGTTGTTTGCAGGAATTCGATTATTTGTGTACTTACTCTTGAATTCTCGTACACAGGCGTGAGAATGTGATGTGTTTTGAGATAGGTCATGGTTGTTTCAGTACATACCTATGTATTTATGTGCATTGCTAAAAGTTCAACGCCTCTCCGCGCTTTGCATTACGGGAGCTATGAAATCAACTCCAACGGCAGCTCTTGAGGCTATTCTCAACCTAACACCGACTGATCTCTATGAAAAAAATCGGGCTGAAAACTCAGCTGTGAGCCTACAAATAACCGAAAAGCTTACCTCTAGAACCTTCGAACATAGCTCTATTACTGGGAACGACACAGTCAATTCAGACTATATGATTCCAGTTATGAGTTTTGGAATACCTCTAAAGACCGCTATAGAAGACGGCAAATGGCCGTGGGTGGAATAGCAAAAAAAGGCGCGATACTTGCGGGGGATCACACAATTTAAATACTTAAACCCCCTCGCATATGATGACAAGTATACTAAATCGGTTATATCGTTCAATAGAAGAAACTGCAACTGATATACTAAAAGGCAGTGCCTAGCTGCAGCACACGCTTACAACTTTTAACGACGTTTGCAGGGAATGTAATAAGTATGTTACAAGAAAAACCCTGGAGCATCTTCTATGCTACTGTTTGGCTCTCTCGAAAACTAGACTATGCTACCTGGGTGCTCTCAGCTTTGAAAGGCCAGAATCTATCCCTGAACTGGAGCTTGATCGACTTCTAAACTTATGTATTTATGTAAATACATACATATATATGAAGTAAAGATGTCCCTGCAAACCAACGTTCACCAGTTTTTCCAATTTTACCAACACATTCACTCAATTTTTCCAATAATACCCACACAATCACATTTAATTCTTTTGTCATTTTCGATGGGTTATACATATATTTATCTCATAATTTTCGTGAATACTTATTAAACTTAACTATAGTGAGTGCGAAAGTGACAGCAAAAAACAAGTTGCAAATGTCAAATACAAAAATTAATTCTGTGAAAATCTCCAAGCAAAAAGGTAAGTTGAACAATTTTTAGTAAATTTTGGAATTATATATTATATCTATTTAAACTAATAAAATGTATTTTTATTTTCAGAAAAACGTATTCACAAATCCTTTGCAGCTTGTGGATGTGCCGGAGATGGAGTATTTCGCCAGTCAAAACACTGGGGAGGTGTGCGTGCGCGGTTCTAACGTATTCCACGGGTAGGTGTTGATAATTTAAGCAAATAATGGTTTCTTCCTGTGCGAACTTGATTTCTGTGACTAAAACTAACTTGAATGATAATTTCTTTCTCTGCCTTTGCGTCGCAGTTATTACAAAGATCCCGAGAAAACTGCTGAGGCTGTTGACTCTGAAGGCTGGCACCACACGGGCGATGTGGGCATGTGGCTTCCAAATAGCACGCTGCGCATAATCAATCGTCGCAAACACATTTACACTGTGAGCCAATATGTAAATCAGGTGTACGTTTACGGAGAGAGCCTTAAGGTAACTCCATTTTTTGACATAATTTCTAGCTTTTCATGTTCACGCCATATTTACATACAACCCTTAACGCCCACTTAGAGCTGCATCATAGCCGTCGTCGTGCCTGATGTGGATGTTCTCAAGCAGTGGGCGAACGACAATCGCGTCAAGGGCACACTTTCGGTGCTATGCATGCAATAATCCACAAGTAAAAGAACTCATGCTGAATTGGGGTAAGCAGAGCGGACTGAAATCCTTCGAACAGGTAAGTAGCCCAGTGCATATCTGCTTATACTAGTAACGTATGACGTGGTAATAATATCATAATTTAAAATTAATAATAATTACAAATTTTGTATTTATATACCAGGTCAAGGATATATATTTGCATCCCGATCCGTTTTCGGTACAAAATGGACTACTCACCCCAACATTCAAAGCGAAGCGGCCACAATTGAACAAAACAGTGCGAGAAACCCCGTAGAGGAGTTAGAAGTAAAATGCGAACAATTTTAAACTTTATGCGAAAATAGAAAAAACATTAAATTGCTATTTATTTAATTAGGCATCAATTTAAATTTCTGTAAAATAGATATTTTAAATACCGGCATAAAAGCAAACTATTACCATTTTAGCCAAAACTATTCTTCAGGTACTAAATAAAATTTTATTAGAAAAGAGTAATCAAATGTAAATATTATACTAATTTATGTACATAAAAACTAAAACGTAAACTTTTCTAATAACTAAACTAATTAATGTATATAAATAACTAAAACTAAAATTTGTCTAACACCAAACCTAATTTTATAATGTCAAATTACTTTAATTCATGTTCTTTTCTAACACCAAAACCTAATTTAAGAATGTAAATATTATACTAATTTATGTACATTAAAACTAAAACGTAAACTTTTCTAAAAACTAAACTAATTCATGTATATAAATAACTAAAACTAAAATTTGTCTAACACCAAACCTAATTTTACAATGTAAATATTAAAATAAATATCTAAAACTTAACGTAATTTTATAATGTAAATAGTAAATTAATATAAATAGCTGTACATAAATAGAACATACTAAAAAAATTATTGTATATTGTATTAATTTTCTTTAGCAACTAAAAATTAATTAAATAAATATTAAAATAATTCATTAAATAAATAATATTCAATAAATAACCATTTGTTTCAGTAATTTTGAAGGATTATTGTATATAGGATCCGTAAGTATTACCTACAAAATTACCCAGTTGAAGAGATTCTGTTAACTATATGTTAACAACGAAATTCACTTATTCATCAGATTCTGTTAGCTACATGTTAACAACGAAATTCACTAGTCTATGAAATTCTGTTAACTACATGTTCACAATAACATTCACCAGCCCAAAAGATTCTGTTCACTACATGTTAACAATAACATTCACCGGCCCAAAAGATTCTGTTCACTACATGTTAACAACGAAATTCACTAGTTCATGAAATTCTGTTCACTACATGTTAACAACAACATTCATGAGTTCAGAAGGTTTTGTTCACTACATGTTACCCACATCATTCACAACTTGAATGTCAATTAGAGCAGCACAGCAGTATTGAGAAATTTCTGTTAGTGCGAGCGAATAAAATCATCACACGTATAGACTGGAAGTAGGTAGCAATTGCACGGCGTAGAATATAAAATTACTACAAAGCTCACAACTTCACAGGTGAACGATACCCACAAGTTAGCAGTATAAATAGCAGGTAGTTGGTTTGCAGGGGTCTTGAACTTTTACTTAGTTGTCACAAATGTGTGAATACTCGTATACATATGGAAAATCTGGCATACCGATGTCAAATTAGTTTAAAATGTACGAACAGATTTCGTTACTGATCGGCCACGATTACCATGTAATGAATATGTATGTACGTACTTTGATGCTATAAAATAAATCTAGAGAGTATTCTAGGTTTCTTGAAATATTTCTTTTCTTTACACGTTCATTTATTTCATTACAGTTTCATGCCGTATATAGTTGTTTATGAGGAAAATGTTCAAGGCAGAAATACAGTCGGATGTGGTTTTTTGTTTTTGGTGGATGAGGTAGGGTTCAAAATTCCTTCGTACTTACAGCAACCACCGTCTAGTGGTGTGGTGTGGCCACTAAAATGATTCCCTTCCCGGAACTACTTTCGGCATTACTTCGGAAGGGCTCAGAACGACGTCCACTATTCCCCATATCTGAGCCCATCATTCTTGTAGCCAGCTTTATGTTATAGGCTCGTCTTCTTTTGTCTCTGTCTGTAAGGCTTCGCTTTGCTGTACTCCGTCTATCTTTTTTCTCCGTAATAGGAGGTTTTCCATTTTCTGCAGGGGAGCGGCCACTATTAAAAAATAATTTTTTTATCGTTTGGTGTTTCATGCCCTGGGTTTACTACCGACCATTATTCCCACTTGACCTTCAGGTGGTTACAAAACACATTATTTTAAATAAATTACGTTTTTGTCTTTATTTTTTGGTGCCTGTGAAAAGCAAATTATTAGTACTGGGTTGCCCATATTCGACGGACCCATGTGCTTTTTTTTTTAATCAAAGAAAAACACAATTTTTTTTATGTTGACGATAATAATCATTTTATTTGGTTCAAGTAGATTTGTTGATATCACTTTTTGAATATTATATCTCTCAAATGGCCGCCTTGAGCCTGTACCGCGTATTGTGCCCGTTTTCAGCATTTTCCATAGTTTTAGCTAACATTTCGGCTGGAATAGCGGCTATTTCCTCACGGATGTTGTTCTTGAGCTCTTCTATGGTCTTTGGTTTATTAATATAAGTCTTTGATTTTAAATATCCCCACAAGAAGAAGTCAGGTGGCGTTAAATCGGGCGAACGCGGTGGCCAGTCAAAATCGCCATTTTTCGATATCAAACGAAGAGGAAACAATTTCTTCAAATAATCGATTGTGGTGCGAGATGGGTGTGGTGGAGCGCTGTTTTGTTGAAACCAGAACTGCCTCATATGCTTTCGACGAATAATTCACATCACAAATGTGGTTGTCATATCACGATAACGCTCCTGATTGACGGTAACAGCTTGACTATCTTCATTTTCGAAGAAAAACGGCCCAATAATCGTTTTTGCACTAACGCCGCACCAAACAGTGACTTTTTCGTCATAAAGAGGTATCTCTTGAATTTCGTGAGAATTTTCAGTGGCGTAAATACGGCAATTTTGCTTGTTTACCGTCCCATTCAATAATCATTGACGTCTCTGTCAAAAGATACAGGGTTGCCAGATGGGTCCGTCGAATATGGGCAACCCTGTATACTCTACGCGAGAGGAACCACCGTTTACCAATGGCACCTCTGCTACTCTTCTCCTCAATGTTGGACTTTCACGTTATCTTTCTTTCAAGAATTAGTTCCAGGTACTTCATTCTGTCGGAAAAACCCTTTGAAGTGTCCCCTATTGAGGGGAGTTGAGCTGTGGGTATTTTAAATATTCTCGTCAGTCTAGTGACGGTTCCCCGATGACCGCTATATACGGTCCATGAGCCACTTCCGCCTTGCAGAGTGCCCAAACTCGGCTGTCGGTGGAGACCGTTACGACCGTTTTTTTACAAATCATTCTACTCTGTTACGACCGTTTTTTTACAAAGCATTCTATAGATAAACCAGATAAAGTCAGTTCCGATCACCAGCTTATCTAGAGACTTTGTGTTTGCCTTCGGGAGAACATCAATCAGCCTTTCAAGGACCTTTAGTAAAAATTATGAAAGACTGGTTGACCTGAAATCCTTAGAGGATATATGTGAGTTCTTGACCGTCTTGGGTATGAATGTAAGTCGCATAAATACACCAACCGACCAATGACAAGACACCTCTGAAAATGTGTACAGCTGAGCAAGTACGATGCTATCTGGACCATGCGACTTTAATATTCCCATGAGTTTCGAGTGGCGACCACGGTCTGAAAAAACCGTTGTCTGAAAAAACCAAATGATTAAATTGTTATATTATTAAAATTTAACGTATAAAATTTAACGTACAGGTCTCAACCTTAACATTTTGCTTATCAAGATTTCGGTATTCTACGCTGCAAATAAAAAGCTCCTTTCTTGTCAAGATACAAATCCTCTTGACAAAGAAGAATCTGTTTGACTCTAAGATTATTTTACTAGTCAAAGAGGAAAATTATGAAAAAAAAATCGTCCGTGTCACTTAAGAAGCTTGCGTTATGCCAATGAGCCATTTTCGTTGAGTGATAACGCGTTTATGCAAAATTTTAGTTTGCCACATTGTGGGGGAAAGCACTGTGCACAAAAGCATTCAGATTTTCCAATATGTGCACAAAATAACAAAAAGGTCTTCCTTGATAAAAATCTTTCCTAATTGTCAATATTTTGTTTAGTACAGGGTCAGAAAGTTCAGAAGTCCCGCTAAGAGGGCAGCAATAATGGTAGTGGAGTCCTTACCACTGTTAAAAATAATCAAGTTTTCGCCCGGAATAAAAGCAAAAATTCGAATCTCTTACGATTATGCCCGTACTTCTTTAGTAAGTGTGGTTGGAATTTGCGTTGGTGAAAATGCAGATGTCGGTTTTCCTTCGTCTCGCCCTAGCTGGGGCATCTGTTAGCAACATAGCACGTAACTGAAAGGATTTCTTCATCTTAACCATCTTGATGTGCGTGGGATATTTGGAATTGCATTAGCGGAAGATTTCCGTCATCTCCTGTGGAGTAGAAGGTTTGGAGGGGAGCCAGGCGCGGGAACGCTAGCGCAGAGACAGATCCTTTTTGAGCATCGCCACCAATTTGAGTCCCTTTCGGTTCTCCACCACCATGGTCACTGCCGCCCAGTATATTATATATTATTTCAAAAATCGCAGGCATTCGTTTCGTTCTTGGTCAAAAATTGACGGATGGTGCGATGGTGCACGAGTGGTTTTCCCAAAAATCCGATCTTTTTTAGCGAATTGCTTCCCCATGTAGTATTATCAAACATGCATGCCGCTATTGTAGTTACTTACAGTAAATGAACTGCTTAAGAAATTCGATGGAGGTGCATAAATCTAGTGGCATATGCAGATGACATAACTATAGTAGTTTCGGGAAAGTACCTGGACACAATAAGTAATGTGATTAAAAATACTCTAAAAACTGTCTATCACTGGACATCTCGCGCAGATCTAGAAATAAATGCGGAAAAAACGAACATAATACTTTTTACTAGGATGTATAAGGTCCCGGCGTGAAACCTCCCGCAGCTAGACAACAACTAACTAAGTACCTTGGCGTGCGTCTTGATGTTGTTTCACAAATGGAGGGACCTACAGTTTCAAGCCGACTCCGAACGGCAAATATTTGTTTTTGTTTTTTATGAGGAGCTTTTTCATGGCAGAAATACAGTCGGAGGATAATTTGACAATATCTTTTTTTTACATTCAATATATTTTTATCGGTTTTCTTTTTCCATAATCATGGGAATCACTTACCATACTCTATATAAACAAACAAAAAATTATGGATACATTTTTTCACTTGGATGCCCTCAATATGCAAAAAATTCTTGCATCAATTAAAGAAGAAAATCAAGTTTTCGGGATGTCGGATAAATGTCTAATTTTGTAATAAAATTTATAGATCTTAGAGAAAAGATCAAGATCTTAAAGAAACTTACTTCTTTTGTCGTGTTTCTCAAAATCGTCTTTATCCGTTTCAAACTAGAGAAAGTGCGTTCCGCAGTAGATGTTGATACTGGTAAAGTAGCTAATATCCTTAGCAACACATTGATATTCGGAAAATTTTTAATTCGACAAGAACAGCATGTGGCCCCGCAGTGAGAAATTCCTGGTAAAACTCGACTGTTTTGATGAATTTATCAGCTACTTTGTCGATTTCGTTCAAATCATGCTTGAATAGGGCCGAAAATCCTTCTAATATATTTTCATGTTTGGTAAATCTTTCTCCAAGATCCATGATGTAAAAATCTAGAAAATGATTGAACGCTGTCACATGAAAATAATCTTCCGTGCTTTGAACTTCAGGATTTGCTCGATTTTTTTGTCTGCGCGCTATTCTTTTGTGTTTGATCTCAATGTCAAAATTTTCAGCAATTTTTTCGAAGCTTCGTAAATTGCAGAAAAAGCGTCTTCTTTTGCGCGAATCTTTTTTACTTCCACGCGCAAATCTTTGGCGAGATCCATGGCTTGGACCAAATCTAAATTAACCTTTTGCAATTCACGACTCAAAGGCAACGAAAGTTGAAAAATTACATTGATAATATGTAAACATATTAAAAATTCGAAATCCATGGCGTTTTTCAGATTTTTGGCGTCTTTTTCCGAGGTTCTCATTGCATCTAGAGTTTCGTAAACAAACGGGAATAACTCAAAAAAGTCGTTGACGGCCTCAAATTTCGAAACCCATCGAGTCAGATTCAATTCAACCATTTTTTAATAAATCGAACCTTCGGGAGTCATTCAAACGTGTGTCGACAAAATTTCCGATGTCATTTTTATTTATAACTTCTTGAGGGATGCATTGTTCAACACTCTCTCCACTTTCATCGAGAGAATTTTCTTCGACTGTATTTTCACTGCCTGACGCTTCACAACGAAGTTTCTTCGCAGTCGTTTCAGCAGATAATTCTGCATTTTCTTCATTTTCGCTATTCTTAGCAAAGGGTGTTCTTGCCACTAAAAATCTTTTCATCATGAGATGATAAACAAATAACAAGGCAAACGTGATTATGGAAATATTATAAAAAGATTTTTTCTTTCTCATTTTAAAGTGGTTTAAATGATGTCATACTGCAAAAAGGTTGAAGGCATTTCGAGAAATGGATGCATATACATGTATAAGTACAATTTTTCAAAAATTTTAGTTTGAATTTCTCATGGGGGGGGTGTGTGGGTTGATTGATCCCTCCCTATCTACGCCACTGAGTCCCCATCTGATATCGCTAGGGACCAAAAGGTCTATGCGTGATTTAATACCAGCCGGGTTAAATTAGCCTAACCTAAGACTAATTATCCGGTCGTTCGTCCGATGTTACAAGCTATAACTCTCATTGTCTACGAGTTTGTTTGATCCAAATTAAAATTTACTAAAATGTGAGCGGATATATAAAGTTCGGAAGCACTGCCTCACATGTTTTCTTATATTTTTGAAATCAGTTGTCTGAAAGTTTTTAGCTCTATTAAGACACTTTTGACCCAAAATACTTAAATAAAAGATGATGGATGTTATAATTTTAATAATTTTATACATATGAATGTATATGTATGTATGTGTGCAAATATGTATTTAGGGAATTTTCTTTTGCTTCCGGACGTCGGTTTGAAATACAACGAATTACAATCACAAAGTTTAATTATAGGAAACGGATTCTATATTTTCCATCCTGTGTTTGCCACTTGAGCTTTGCTTGCAAATGAATGTAAATTTGTAAATCCCAGCCCATGAATATAAAATAAGCTGAAGCGAATTTTGGATTCAACAAATCAGCATAGAAACTTTTACAACAAATGCAATAGCGACACGAAGTACACAGGCCAATTGGCAACCGTCAAAGATTGCTTTACATTAGTAAAAGGAAAAACGCACAGGTTGCTTCTGGTGGGGTGAACTTCAAATCCGAAATTGTAATTTGCATCAGGTCCTCACCTAAAAATGGAATTTGCCTATACATACCTATATGTGTGTTTAAAACACACACATATATAAATAAATTTATATATTTATGGCTAACTGCAATAAAGTTTTCGAGTTATGAGCGCATCGAAAAATATATGGACATATGTATATGTATATGTATGTATGAGTTATATGCCCTTAAGTAGTAGACGGCCAAAGCTAAATATTATATTACTTATATATTAGGCGTTGAAAACTTAATGTTTTTGTTGAAATGTGCTTGTGATATTTGAGTTTTTTTGTTCAAAATTAGGTTTTGCCAAATTTAGCGAATACGGTGGATATGGGAGCAATTCGAAGTTCTATTCATGTAGTTTTGCCATTGTTTTGATTGACTTGTGACACCGTGCGTTGTCTTGATAAAAGAAAACAGTGAGTAAACGCGGCACCGACTTTGAACAGAGCTTTCTCATAGTCAAATGCTTATGCAATATAAAGTCAACACGTTCTTTTGATATCCTTACGATGTCAGCAACTCACCAAACTTTATTTTTCGATTTTGTAGATTATTTTGTTGTTTTTTGGTGTTACCGCCGCATCTGGACGTTGTACATCATCGGTGTTTTTACGACCACGTTTGAAGTTAGCAAACCATCGTTTTATTGTTGTTTCTGGTGCAGCGGAGTCTCAATAACACTTTTCAAGCACTTGCTTCGCTTGAACAGTGTTTCTCCCATCAGGTGGATGAATGCTCAAAAGCTCTCTTGTGTGAGCGAGTAATTCTGCGAAAGGAAGGCAAACAAATGGCAATCAATTCTGGCAAACAAATGGTTTTTTACCACTCAGAATTGACTGCTTTAAGTTTCTTTAGCCGTACAGCTGCGACATGACCAGCTTTTCCGCGAACAACTTTTGTTGGGTTAGGCTCGTCTTGGAACACCGAGACTATCAATTGCTGTTTGGTCCAAGATTCGTCATCTGTTGCGACGTAAAAGACGTGCTTTGACCCCCCACGGCTGAATTTCTTTTTGGCCAATTGCGAAATTTTCTTGACGGCCAGATGTGCATACAATATTGAATGCATGCTGGTTCCGCTAATGCCCAAGGATGTCCCTATCTCTTTCTGGACAATAACCATTTTTATCTATCATAAATCGGATGCTGCATTTTCTATAAGCTTTAAAAGTGAAGACCAAGTGAAGATCAATTTTATCGTGTTTCTTGACCATTTATGGAATGACTTTTAATTATAAAAACAATCGCTAAACAGAAGGACAAATTCTCTACTATATTCACTCAATTCATTTCGTTTTTTTATTATACTTAATTAATAGTATCTATAAATGAAAAAGTACTCATTTTCAATAAACAAAATGATTGGCACACTTAAATATTTCGATCTATTTAGTCTTAATTTTATAGTTCTAGCAACTGTTTTTCAAAAGTCCCGTTATGATACCAATTGCGTGTATAGTGTGTATTCCATATTTGGCGCGTACACCCTTATGATTCAGTTTTAAAGCGTGTAACAAATTTCTCTACCAGTTAACTTTGCTTTAAATGATTTTAAGTTGATTTACCTATATCTACTAATTTTATAATTTTTTGTTCGACAAAAATCATTACTTCTTAATATTTTGAGAATTAAATATTTAAAATTTATGTTATGAAATCGTCACAGAAAGTTAATCAATTTTGGAGGCATTTGGCCGAGCTGCTTCTCTACCAGATTTAGAGTTTTTGAAATGTTTAGGGGAAACTAATTTACATTTTACCAATATGAATGGCTATTTATGTATTTCTGCACCAAGTTACATGCTAAATTTGCTAATCTATACCAGAGTAAAATTGGACAAAAAAAAATTGCAAAACGGTTTCTTTGGGTAGAACCATTTGTAGAATAAGGTAAAAGGTAAAAGTTTAAATGCCAGCAAACATTAAAGGAATTACAACCTGAAGCCATGTAAATTTATTTATTTTTTTTAAATAAAATTACCTAGTAAAAAATCATTGTTTATTAACATCTGAAACTTTTTATTAAAAATGTATTAAATATGGGATTATTCTATTTCCTCATCTCTGTACAACGATATTCTTCAAAAGAACCTCTAAGCAGCTCAAAAAAATTTTAAAATTTGTTTATGGATCGTGCCAACTAGCCATTTTGGTACACAGATTTTATTCTTTTGATAAAGCCAAAATATTTCATAAAAATTTCCCTCCTCGAAAAATTCCAGTGTGGTAAGGCGCTAGTGTCACTCAAGAAAAAGAAAAATTTAATTCATAATAAATATGCATACAAAGTGC
The DNA here is from genome assembly GCF_028408465.1 of Anastrepha ludens. Lineage (NCBI taxonomy): Eukaryota > Metazoa > Arthropoda > Insecta > Diptera > Tephritidae > Anastrepha > Anastrepha ludens. The sequence goes on along the minus strand of NC_071499.1, from coordinate 371,377 downwards.
ATTGCTCCGGAGCAGGACTTTAGTGGTCGAGTTTAAGTTTTCCTTTATCTACATTGATTGTTTACTCTGGGCCAGAAACAATATATAATATGTATGAATGTATGTTATCCAGCTGCAGGCCCGACGAGAGGGGGGTGGGATCGGGTACTTTTTCCCCCGGGCCCGGAGTTTTCAGAGGGGCCCGGACTCGAGAGTAATTCGAATTATATGAATTAGACATAATTTGAAGGGGCCCGCATCTCAATTTTCTCCCGGGGCCCGAATACTCTCTCCACGGCCCTGTCCAGCTGTAGTGCTTGCTCACCACGTTGGACTTATGAAGTGCTGTTAACCATGGACCTGCATAATCTGAACCAGAGTCTGGCATGTGACAGGAAGCCTCGGTGCGTTTGTATGAAATTTTTGTTTTTAATTTATGCCCATATAAATCTGAAGTTGCTACTGGCAAATGGGTTAATGCAACGCCAAACACCATTGAGATATATATATGTATGCAGGTTTGTGGCGCGAAAACATCAATTTAGATTATAAAATGGCAAAACCGTGCTCATAAAATGTTATTATTATCCGATAGGCTTGAAATAATATAATGATTAAACATGTTAAAAATCGGATAGCTAAAAGGCATACTAATTTTTAAAATAATTTGCAGAATGGTTTCCCAACCAAATTCTTTTTTAATGATGTGTTTATTGATGATTTATTGCTATTTAAAATCGAATATCTCGAACACGGTTAGGTGTGGACATTATTGTTACTACATTACAAATTAATCAGAAATGACCCAGATAATAATATCCTTATCTCAACAAAAATATTTTTCAATGAAAAGATTCGTAATTCCGGTTCCGCTCAATTTAGACTTGAATTTTAACTTGAACTAACTAACTAATTTGAAATTTGATCTAATTCATATATTTCGTCATACGAAAAAATTAAGGGGGGAGCCTGCTTTAGAGGCTTCAAAAATCGATTTTTTCGTGGATTTTTTTGGGAAGGAAAGAAATATTCGATTGAAACGAAACTTTCAGGTGTTATTGTTATATATTTCAGCAGTCTTCTCAAATTTTTTCGTTAAAATATACAATATATATATATAAAACATATTGTGACTGGTACAAGCATTTTGCCGAGGCGCCTCGAGTGTGCATGTGTTGTGCGGCGGGAAAGATGCAAGTCGCAATTTTCATCTGAAACCAAAAACCCAAAAATTTTTTTATTTTAGTATAGTATAGCTTCTAGTTAAACCAAGAAAATTAAACAAAAAGTGAGAAATTCAACAATTTTTCGCTAATTAAAAAAAAATTAATTTTTTTGGAAAAACAAATTTACTTTAGACTGTTTAAAAAGTGGGTTAATCAAGACTTTCTTAAGGTTTTTTAGGTTCAACTAGAAGATAATTTAATTTCGAATACAATCAATGTTATCTCGTTTATCTCGAAATCGCGCGTCAAAGTTTTTGTATATAAAAAATCCGCTCGTATACCTGCTCCACGCTTGCTCACAATTTATTCTGTAACTGCGAAAATATTTTGAATTTGCTTCTGATATTTTGAGGACACATTCTTGGATAGTTTGGAAAGACATTTATGCAAAAAAAAAAATGATTTTTTGAAGCTTCTAAATCAGGCTCCCCCCTTAAGAAATAGCGTTTGGAGCAATTATATTGAGGTATAGGGTTTTTTCAAATTTTTTTGAGCTTTAATAATGAAAATTTATTATGGGTGTGAAGATTTGTACTAATCTACTGTTGTAAAACTACTTTTTTTAACTTAAAATGCCTTAGATCATTTTCAAAATCAACTAAGTAACTGGCATACAAATAATTCTTTACTGACTACCCAAATTTAATAGAGGAATCCGGTAAAAATCCATAGTAAACATGAAAAATAATATTTTTTCATTACTTATGCGATCAAGATCATCCTCAAAACGACACTAATTAAAACCGCATAAGAACAAAACAGCTAACACAATCTAGTGTCCCTTCGTATAAATACATATAGTAACTAATTACCTATTTTTTGTTTTTTTTTTTACTTGAACTATTTCCATAATTAGCAATAAACGACTCTCGTATAACGTTGAAGACATTTTCTTCGACTTCATTTTCGACAATAACGTAAAAATTTTAGTGAACATATTTTTTTAGTTGTTAAGGTGATAGATATCAAATGACTTATAAACAAATTTAGTTATATTTTTTTGGTTTTTTTTACTTGAACTATTTCCATAATTAGCAATAAACGACTCTCGTATAATGTTGAAGACATTTTCTTCGGCTTCATTTTCGCCAATAACGTAAAAATTTTAGTGAACATATTTTTTTAGTTGTTAAGGTGATAGATATCAAATGACTAATAAACAAATTCAAATATTTTTTAAGTAGTAACTTAAACCACTCTTAAAATTATGGGCACATATTTACAAAGATAGTCTATGCCATTCAATTGTTGTTATTGTATTTATCAGTAGAAATTTTAAAATGATGGGCAAGTAAGTATTCCAACGAAAATTTACAAGTTGTAGGTTATATCTGAAGTCGCAGTTTAAAAAATTCAATAGCGGCCGAAAGTGAGCGAAGAACAAAATGTTGTAAATCTACTCTTACACACGTATTATTATATTTTTGCAGATACTGTCAATTTATACTATTAACTAAGGAGATGGATTCTCCTATTCTATACCCACAGCATGTACACCATATAGTTACGTATGTAGAAATTGTATCCATATGCACTAAAAAATAATTAAATAAGATATGCAATTAAAAAATATGTACACGTACATATGTATATGTAAGAACATATCCATGCTTACAGCTATGAGTGTTCAAACCAAATGAAGTGCCATTTTTGTAAAGGGAGCACCTCTTAACTGCTGCCAATTTACTGGTAAAATGCTATACAAAAAGTGATAATAGCTGAAAAATAACAGAGACCACGAGCATCGCAGGAAGCAGCACTTTTCCCTCCCCTTTTCGTCGTAGCCAACCCCTACAGTTTTCTACCCTGCGAATATATCACTTATATCACTGATTTGGGCATGCGTATCATGCTGTGGGAACAGTGCAGCAATAAATAAGGCTCGAGTGGGCTCTTTTTGGAGCCAAGTCTTTTATGATGCTGTAAAACCAGTTCCTTTCAGGGCGGAGTTATATTTTATCACAGCAGTACAAAGCAATTGGAAGCTGAAGTAATTAAGATGCCAAATGAAATTGGGCAATTTCAATTATGATATTGTATAAGGTTGTGTGCATTGCAATCTGTGCATGTGTATTCAAAAATATCTTTGTTCCACTGCGTAGCTATAAATATGGTTGTATGTTTACTTAAACATAATACTTACCCAACGAATGTTAATGTGTGGTGAATTCATGGCAATTATAGGAAAAGTAGAACACTAATTATAGCACACGAACACTACATCTATACAGCAATTTTGTATAAAACTAAAACTATGAAAGTAATTTTCGTACATGAGAAATTGTAGATATGCATACACATACGTACATACATGTCAAATTTTAATAAAATTTCGTTATACCAAAAACGTTTGGAGGGGGAAAGAAAATACACCCTTGAATGTTAATTCATAAATACATATGTATGTACATATGTACATACATATTTATTCACACCATATGAAAGTTTAGTTTTAAATGAAATCAGGAATGAAACTCGATTTCGCAACTATTCATCGTCTTGATGTCTAGCTACACAAGAGAAAGGATTAGTTCAAATTTTAATGCACGCTTCATATCAGGATCATGAGTAAGAAAATATTGTTCTAGTCGGATTCTGTTAGTTTTGAAATACACTTATTGCTTCGATGCAAGGAATATATGTATGTGTGTATGTATGTGTTAAAAAAATCTGTACTTCATCAGGCATTCTTTTGGGAATTAAATTTTGTACAAAAAGAGTTGGGTGTATTGTATAGGGAAGTTGATGTGTACAATTCATCAGCACCAACGTCTTTGTTCTTCTTTGACGCGCGGGGTCGAGTTCTTTATTCTATCAACTAGAAGTCTTCCTTAGTCCTTCACAACCAAACCTTTCGTCAGTACCTAATCTAGAGATATATTTGTATACATATGTATTTGCCTTTATTAAGCTAGATCACAAATCAGTCCACTGGTGAAGATTTCTTCTAAATACTTATTCTATATATGATCAACTTTATAGCAGACTCCATGTGAACGAACCACCCCCAAAAATAACAATATGACATAAAAAAGTTTCCTAAGAAGCTACTATACATTTACATATGCATACGAAATTCACCATGCGTTCCCCTCAGAAAAGTCACACATTGTATTCTATGTAGCTTGGGATTTAACAGTAGCAATAATTTTACGTTTTCTCCACCATGTCAGCATAGTTTGTGTTCATGTAGTGGTATTTGCTCCATTGACTAATGAATGTCAATCGGAAACAATTACGACCAATAACTGTGGAAGCACATATTGTGCTTTACAAACCGTATTTGCAAACGGAGAATATAACTTATTCAGGATTCTAATGGGACGCACATTCCGTTAACACATTAGCTAAGTAAGTTGCATGTTTGTACAAATTTAACTATGAGAGTCCACAAAAATGTAAACATACCCCTTAAGGTGGTGGCAAAGTGCTCCGAGCCTTAGTGTAAACGAGACAACGGCAGGTGAAAGATAGCGTTTGAGAGGTGAACAAAGCGGCACTGGCGGAGCTGCTCTAGGCCTGTTGTTTGTGTTGGTGTGTATCTGTGAGCGCGAGTTTCGGGTTTTTGGCTGAGGTGTACAACATCAATTGATTCAGGGTTTAGTTTCGGTTTTGTATTGGCGATGAGTGGTTAGTGTTTTTCAATGGTAAATTACAATTCCTTCCATGTTTTTGATAAAAGGCCACAAGCGACGGTATTACAAATAAACATTTCACGCTAGTAAAAATAATCGAATTGTATGAATAAATGTTTGATTTAAACAGGTTTTAACGAATATATATATATTTAAAAGCAAATATACACATAACATGTATGTACGTGCATGAGGAGTGGAGAAAACAGTTATAAAACTACAAGTAATAAATTTGCAAGTTATCCGGAAAATAATTTCTGTGCAATCTAATAATCAATGACAACAATGCCACCCGAAATGTCCACTACAACAACGCCAACTCCTATACCTCTACCAAGTACCAATAAAATGCAGTGCGATTCGCTCTCAATACAACAATCATCGCGGTCCCGTTTTATGATAACAGACATTTTAGCCGGTAGCGCAGCAGCTGCGGCGGCTGTCTTCGGAACTGAAGTCAATACCGAGTCTGCAGCGAAACTAATAAATAGCAACATTCAAAGCTCCAAGAATATAAACAAAAATGGTGGTTCGCATAGTACTATTCAGCACTATTTACAACAGCAGAATCAACATTGGATTAAACAGCAGCAGTCGTATTTCACAGGTTTAACATCGCATCAACAACATCTCTCACATAAAGACAATGCATTGAGACCGAAGGATAGTCAGGGCCAACAACAAACATCATTAGCAACACGTGCTTTTAGGACCCACCTTCACGCACCTGCCGTCATTGGCGGTATGACAAATAACATAAATGTGACCCAACCGACACGATACGCAGCTTTACATCAAATGCATCAAACCCATAATAACCTAAGCGGTGAAGCTGCCACCGACAAGGAGTGTGAAGGTGCTATTGATTGCGGAATATGCCAGGATGACCGTTCGCGATCACCGCCACGTGCCACTCAAATTAGATCACATGATTTTAGTATGCAAAATGATAATGGAAAGACCACAGGGGCAAATGGCTTTAGTGGAGGCAGTATTAGTGGCGATCAAGCCAGTACTATTGACGACAGCGAGAGTGACACTTGTGGTAAGCAAAATATCTGTGGCCACAAACAATAACCACCTAAGATAATTAAAGAAAGATCTGGATTAAATATGTTACCGTTTTCTACCAACAAAGGTCTACGTTTAAGTGAAAGCTCGTCTTCTTAATATATTTCTTTAGAAAGTTATTCATAACAGCACATTGGCTTAAGGCATTGGCTTTTCTATAATTTACAAATATATAAAGTATATTACTTTTTCTAGAAAGTGTGATTTTCGAACTAGGCGGCTATTGATTGTGACCCCAGATATGTATATTTGCATATACAGTATAATCTCGATAATTCGGACAATTAAATACCAGAGGTTGTCCGAAATATCGAATTTTCCGGATTATCGAGTGGGTAAAAAATTTAATAGAAATCAGTGGATCAGTAATTAAATAAAATAAACTTTTATTTAATCTTAAATTGATTAATATTCAATGAGTTATATGTACATATATTAGTTTTCATTCGGCCGTAAAATAATTCAATATATTCGTTTGCCGCAGTTTTGTTTCATTTCTCTTTCTGAAGGCAATATCTCTGAGACTCACAAGTTTTAAAATGTCTCCGGATGAAAATTCCTGTTCCTCTGCATATTTAATACAACTATCAAATGCGACAATAGCTTGAGAGTGCGAAATTTTAGGATCTTGACTTTCATTTTCGTCAAGACTGCTGTTCTCGTTATCTTCTTCCTCAATCTCGTTGATATCGAAATCAGTGTCGTCATTCAACCACTCAGTAATCTCGATCATTATATACATCAGGGGATATTTCAACAAGAAGATCAATTATTTTAGTTGAGCTGCTGGGCCGTAGCATCGCAAGAGGCAAATCATCATCTGAGTCCCATTCTTCGTAATAAAGAATTTTGTTAAAACATTTTCTGAGCACGCATTCATCCACATTTTTCCAAGCATTAGACGATAAAAAAGCCACATCTTTTAATGTAAAGTTTTTTAAAGATTCCGGTAGATTGCTCGTTGGGCTGGACAATAGTAGAGGCAAAAAACTCTTCCGATAGTTTTTCTTTAAAATTCGGATAGCATTTTGGTCCATTGGCTGTATAAGAGCCGTGCAGTTTGGTGGCAAAAACATAACATATATGTATGTCCTTATCGACATCCGACAGTGATTGGGGATGGCAAGTTGCATTGACTAGCAGTAAAATGGCTTTAACTGGTAAATTCTTTTCCTTTAAGTAACGCTTTACTTCTTTAACGAATGAGTTTTCAAACCAATTTTTAAAGATTTGCTCTGTCATCCAAGCATTTTTGGTATGGGAGTACCCAAGCGGAAGGTTTACTTTTTTAAACGCTCTGGGGTTTTTGGCTTTCCCTATCATGAACAATGCAAGTTTATGTTCTCCGGTTGCATTACAGCAAACTAGAAGTCTTACTCTTCTTTTCCAATTTTGCATCCGGGTGCGGATTTTTCATTATGCAATGCAAGTTTTTTTTGTGGAAGTTTTCTCCAAAACAAAGCAGTCTCATCTACATTATAAACCGGATCATACGTAATGCCCATTTCTGTAATTTTCTTTCGCAATTTTTCAATAAAGGGTTGCACAGCAGTAGAATCATTGGAAAGTTTTTCGCCAGATATTTTTAAGAATTTAATTCCATATCGGGAGCGAAAATTACTAAACCAACCATTACTAGCCACAAATTCCACACTTTGTCCGTAAATTTGGGAACAGAATTGTTTGGCCTTTTCTTTGATGATTTCCGAGGAAATCGGTGCATTGTTTCGTCTTGCGTTTACAAACCATTTATACAAGTGGTCTTCCATCTTTTCAAACTCCGCAGGTCGCATAGTTTTACGCTTTCCAAGGCCACATTCTGTTCTAGCAATGTAACTGCAAAATATAATCAAAACTCTTCTTACAAAATGTTTTCGTTTTTTACCTATCAATCTTTAATCCACTTGATTTCATGTCCGAAATTGTAGATTTACCTACTTACGTATGTTTTTTCTTAGCTGCTGGTGCCATAGTTAAATTTATACAGTTAAAGAAATGATGGAGTTAATGTTTGAAATTACCTACTGAACTACACGTTACGCAAATATGCTTATGAATATGAACTAGGAGGCTGACGAGCACTTAAACGCACTATTCACGCAAAATAGTTAGCATGGGAGTCCCCTTTATAAAATAGAATAAAAAATAAGGAAATTCCTTTTTATTTCAGCATATTCACTGGAAAATAAAGAAGTGTCCGAATTTTAGAGGTACATGAATACGTGGTGTCCGGATTTCAGATACTTCAATAGAAAACGTTTTGGTGTCCGGATTACCGCGTTGTCCGAATTATCAAGTGTCCGAATTACCAAGATTAGACTGTACATACATATATACTTATATGTGTATATATGTACGTCATTTTTTTAATCTCTGAATTTAGTTTGCGTTCACAATAAGTAACTTTTGATTATTTGGCACGTTATTGTAAATTTTGGCCACGAACCTCGTTATCTTTATTATTAAACAGGTATGAAACCATTGCTTGCAGCCGACAAGTTTGGTTGGGAACGGCTTTTTGACATAATTGGTTTGATGCCTTGACAGGATTTGTATTTAAAATCTGCCCTACTTACCTCGCCAATTTGTTTTTCTAATAAATTTACTATTGCTCTATGTCATTATTGCATACACCTTTCAATAGATTTTCTTTTTAAAGCTTTTCATTTTACTTTTGGTGGTTTGCTTGGCTTCCCATCCATTTCCCTTTGCCAAGGAGAAAATAACCATATCTAAATTTCTTAACAAGCGACATTTCAATTAACTCCAGTCTGAAATTTCTGCCTACGTACTACGGCAGTCGTATGAGGTAAACTAAGAAGCTTCAAAACTATATTTATCCTTTTGTTATCTTATAAGTAGAATTCAGGTCGCATCCTGCTCTAAATGCTTTAATTTTTTAAGGGTTTTAAAATATGCGCTCATTGGTACACATTGGCTTTGTACAATACCACTGCGGGCTAAACATTTTTATTTTAAGTCAAGATAGTAAGTCCCACTTGTGTTTTACTTAATACTGAACAGCTTTTTAATTTTAATTTTTCAACACAACGAATTACAACGTCAATCTCAACATTTTGCTTTTTCTACCAATGCATTCGAGATACTCTTAATCGGAGAGAACAACAATTATTGCGGTTAAACATATTTCTTAAATATTGTACGTTTATTTTATTTGCTCAGAAATATATAAATTTGATAATGCGTACAATACTTCGCACTTCGGTTATGCATCTCTTGAATGCATTTTGCATATCTTTGGTTACCCGGAAATTACCACAGCTGCGAACGTTTTGTTAAGTGATATTTCAAAGTGACACCAATGCAATATTTTTACAGACTTGCATGAAACGCATACGAGTATTATTACATTATAGAAATATTTAATTATATTATATAATAATTATTGAGTGCTTGACCAAGCTCCTCCTGCTATTTGTGGTGAGCGTCTTGATGTTGTTCCACAAATGGGGGGACCTACAGTTTTAAGCCGAGTCCGACCGGCAATTGGTTTTTATGAGGAGCTGTTTCATGGCAGAAATACAATCGCAGGTTTGCCATTGCTTGCCAAACAGCGATCGCTATTGGAAAAATAATTTCTATTATTTAGTGTTGCATGCACGGAGCTTCGACCCTATGCACCTCCGAATGGTAGTCACGCACGAAGCATATTAATTAATATAAGAAAACTATAACAGCCTTAAGTCTTTTACAGTTTTCGAAATTATGCGAAGTATGCATAATCCGCCGTTTAGTCATATCTTTACTTTACTTTATAAACCTTTAGACATATCTTTAAAGTATCATGTCGCTTAAACAAGTATTTATCACCAACTACGAAAAATACATTTCGTTAAATTAATATTTCTGTACACATTATCCTGGACATTGAATTGTACCACAAAATTGATTTAGTGGAAAAATTTACATATATATGTATGAAACGATGTATGTAAATATGTAAATACAAATGCCAAGTTATTTTATTTTTAAAATATTTTGTACGTACCGAGCACAATGCAACATGTTGCCTGGCCTGGTCTTCTGAAATTTATATTTTATATTTTCACTTATACGAATGTATATACATTTCATTTAGACCCGACGCGTGTCATTTGAGACGCGTGCGATCACCATATGACGATTACTTTACTTTTTGGTCAACTTTCGAAAGATGATGGATATTTGAGCCAATAATCACGCATGAAATCGATCTACATTGTATCCCTTCGAAATTTAGTTTTAAGAGGACAAACATATTTTCATTGAAGTGTGAAGTGACTGAACTGACGCTCAACTTTTTATGCGTTTACAGTTGAGTGAACAATTGCTCACAAGTTTCAGAAACTTTGATGAGTGAACGCATCGAACTGCGTTTTTAAGTATGAAAAACTGATAATTTTTTAGATATTTTTGTAATTTATCTCTTCTAAATTAACTTCTAAATTTGTTTCCCTCTTTCTTTCGTCCGTTTTGGATCAAAATTAAATAAAAAAGGTATAAATACCTCTTTATACATACCTAATCTAATAAAACTGTCTCCATGTTCTACGTTTCAGAGCAATTTTAACAATTTTTTTTTTGATTTGGGACTATTTTTGATGCGACAATTCACAGATTGTTTGGCTTGTTTGTGTGTCGTGCTATTGAACTTATATTTCTATCATCTCCGGTTATGATTCGCTTCATCAAGAATGGGTAGGTACAAATTAGTGAAGTCACGTCTTCAATGTCATGTAGACGATGTTATTGACAAAAAAAAAAATATATATATATATATAATACAATAAAATGTAAAACAATATACTTGTAATATAAGTAGCTGCCCGATAGTCCTAATTACTAGAGTGTTTTCGCAATGTAATATAATATAATTGTATTTCTACCAAATATGTAAATAAAATCTTTCCTATCGGAAGACTTATTATTTGTGCAAATAGCGTCGTACACTTGTCTACTAGATAGTAGCAACATACCAACAGACAAAGAATGGTCGAAATAAAGATTTTCATCACCAAAAATATTTTTTTTCCATTTAGTAATAAAGTTATTCAAATATTATTGATTAATTGTGTATACATAATAATATAATAATAATAATAAATCCAATGGAAACTTTTTTTCTTTGGCGGCTTCTGTAGCCGTTGGGCATGACTACTCTTCGGTAGTGCCCGGGTCGGAATCTCCTGGCATGAAACACCAATTGATAGAAAAAGTCAGCCGCCTCCTAGCAAGCGATGGCGAATCTTCAAGTGTATTTCTGCCATGAAAAAGCTCCTCATAAAAATAGGGTAGGTAGGTCTCTCAATTCGTGAAAACACATCAATATGTACGCCACAAAATGGAAGAAGTTAAAGTTATATATATACTTGTATATATTTATATATATATATATATATATTAGTTTGGCGAACAAGAAACCCATTATTTTCTGGGTAGATGGCTGTATTGATTGATATCTCGAAAGTATCGATCGAACAATTTAATGTTTATGCTCGTTGACATTTCGCGCTAAAAAATTATTTTGCTGTTTTTTGCTTGTTCCATTCAGTTGTGAGTTACTGGGTGTTAACAATGGAAGTCAACAAAGAGAAAATTCGGTAGATTTTACACTTTTTCTTTGATAAAGGCGAAATGCAAGCCGGGCCGCAGAAATTATAATATAAATGGTGTTTATTGTGCCGATATTGCAACAGCTAATTACGTGGAATTTTGGTTTCGGCGATCGCATTCAGGTATTTTGGATGTTAAGGAAAATGCCGTAAATTTTATCAAATAATAGAAGTTGACCGGCATGTTAGTAGCCGTAGCATCGCTCAGGACCTAAAGATCGAACTTAAAACAGTTTTAAATAATTTGCGCAAAAGTTTTACGCAAGAATATGGATTTATTTTTACCAAACTAATATGTATATTATAAATATATTTATAATTATTATGAATATAATTTATATATGTATGTATATATATATACTTCTTTCATCGCTGTGAAAACCCTGTTCTTCTGTTACGTCCAATGTGTTTTACTGCTGGCGACAGCATCATTTTTTTTATGTTTGATTTAAATTTATGTTTAATTTAAATAATAGCGGGGATTTTAATATAGGGACTAAAATGCTGATAATTCTAACGGTTGAGTTTTATAATTAAATGGTTTTCATTGCAACTACTGTTACCCGTAAGAAACTGTTGATGAAGAACTTGACTATTTAGTATGAAATACATACAATGAGCATTTAACTAAACAGTTTGTTTCCCCATCCCGCTCTTGGGATGGTTTAGTCGTGAAGTAAAGTTAACTATCGAATTACGCAGCAAGCCATACAAGAAGGGATTCTATATGTCTTTTAAACACATACAATTAAATTTTCCAATTCATACAATGACACATTGGGGGTGGTGGACAAATTTTATCCAGTAAATTCAAATTTGCTAATATTAGTGCTACTTGAGTATGGTTTTGCTTCTCGCTTTGTACTTTTAAATAAATATGTTTAAGCAGAATAGCAATTTACTGCCAAAAAGTCTTAAATAGTTTATCACAAAGTATCACAGTTCTATGTGACTCCTCAGTCAGGCGGTAAAAATTACCAAAACAATAAAAATACAATACTAACGAAGCAATTAAGTGCAAAACTAAATAATTATGCAACGAACACATATAAGTACAGATGTTGTATATACTCTGTGTGAACGGCGTATGATACATATGTATTTGTGTAGTAGTCGGGAAATAACCGGCTGAGGGTACAGGTATTGTGAAGTAATACGAAATAGTAAGGAGGCTAGCGTGTAGGAACTCACTGCTGTTGTTATTGTTGGTGCAGAAAGCAACAACATCGATGCTAACAACCATGCACTCCACAATTATTAAAACGAAAATTGCAACAAACAACAACACTTGTACCATTAAGTGGTTCAAAACGTTGAGTTCCCCTATAAAGCAAAAGCAAAGAAACGCTATAACAGTTGCGCATTTAACCATGTTTAATGCAATTTAGCTTAAGGTATTTAATGGTGTAGCCGCAACTGCAGAAAATGCATGTTAAAATACTAGCATACGAGTTTGTGAATGTGTGCAGGAGTACATATAGACTTGGTATGTTTGTAGAAATTGTTAACGTTCAGTGACGTAGTAAAAATGCACATTAACAATTTATCTTAGACACTCTCGCACTGCGGAAATAATTTTGTGGTCTAAATACATACATACGTGTAAACGAATGTATGTAGGCTTGCCTCACCTGACGAGCTAGAATGCATTGTTTTTGCTTGCTAAGCAGCATAAGGAAATGTTTACTTGCATATGCTTGCGTATACTAGAGAAACCACAAAGCGCATAATCTCTTTTATATTTGCATACTTAATTTCAAACAGACATGAAATTTTTGATAACTTGCCTCACATACTTTGCAACCACACATTTTGACACAGCGTTTGAAATACACTTGGGCGCAAAACTTGCAAAATGGTTTGATTTTTTAACTTATTACTTTAATTAACGCGTCTTATGAAAATATAATAATTTTGACATAACTTGCGCTACAGATGCTTTTATATTTAAATATTTTTAAATTTTGATTTAATATACAATAATATAAATATCTACTTAGTATTTATACTGTTGGAACATACATTTATACGTACATATTAAACTTGTTACTTAAGTCATTCGTTTTGGGCCGTTTAAGATAAGTAATGGGCCCCCTTACGCCTATCATTTTTATGTCAAGGCAGTGAATTTGAATTTTAATTTATGTCCTATTCGTTTCTCTTTTGTAAACCGACAGGTGGCAAAGATGAAGACGAATACAGCTGCAAAAGCGAAGGTCTATTGAGTTTATCAAAAAAACAACGAAAAGCACGCACTGCATTTACCGACCATCAACTTCAGACTCTGGAAAAGTCATTTGAACGTCAAAAGTATTTGAGTGTACAAGACCGAATGGAGTTGGCCAACAAATTGGAGTTGAGCGATTGCCAGGTGAAGACCTGGTATCAAAATCGCAGGTATGTTTGCCTTTGAATCTATTAAAAATAATTTAATATTAATATTATATATAGAAATGATGCATAATGCCAAAGTGGTGACACATTTACATTCGCAAATTTTGAATCCAATTTATTCAGTCTTCTTTTCTTTAGATTAGACTACTGTGTGGGTAAGCTAACTGAATGTTGATTTGTTTTTTTTTTAACACACTTTTATTAGGTCGGGTTGTATGTATGTATGTATGTATGTATGTGTGTAACGGAATCTTTGAGCTTAATTTTCACTGGCTTCTAAACATCTGATCGACTTGAAATTTTGCACACCTATCAATGACCGATGTCAATGCAATAATTTGATAAAAGTTTTCCATTATCCTTATTGGGATTGCCAGGATTAATATTTTCTTTTTTTACCTGTGGGCAAAAAGTAAGGTGAATTTGGTTGTAAAATGAAAAATCTTTATTTATTCTTGTAAATCAATTTCATCCCCTTCAAAATAATGCCCTCTCGATGAAATACACTTATGCCAACGATTTTTCCAATCCCCGACACATGCCAAATAGTCCATTTCCGGAAGTGGTCTCTTGAGTTTTGGGAATAGCCAGAAGTCACACGGAGCCAAATCAGGCGAATACGGTGGTTGCGGAACGATATGCGTGGAATTTTTGGCGAAATAGTCACGAAGAACGAGTGCAGCGTGAGACATGTGAGATAAATTTTCCATTATCCTTATTAGGATCGCCAGGATTAATATTTTATTTTTTTGACACACTTTTATTAGCTCGGGTTGTATGTATGAATGACTGTAACGGAATCTTTGAGCTTAATTTTCACTGGCTTCTAAAAATCTGATCGACTCGGAACACACAACATAGATGACTAGATGGGAAACTCTTTTTCTCGTGAGAGCGCTGAAAAATGTGTATTTTTTATAACATTTGCCAATACCGGTAGAAACATGAATTGGGTATTTTTTTAAACAAAAATTGGGAATTTTTAGTTTCCACACCACCATTGTGGTTAGTATTTAGTGTGCGGTTGTGTAATAGTATATTACTCGTAAAACCTACATATACTAAAAATAAAATATAGTTAAAAAAAAAACTAAGAAACACGCTTTTATTGCTAATCGAACTAAAAAGTAGAAAATAAAAAAATAGTTTAAAAAAACTAAAAAACACGCTTTTATTGCTAATCGAACTAAAAAGTAGAAAATAAATTTTAATGACAAAGAGACCTATAATGAAGTAATAGCAAATCGAAGGATCAGTCATAGTCAACTACCTCAGAACAGAATTATAACAAATATTAAGATACAAATAGAGTAATTCAAATTAGAGTTAAAAGCGTGGGATGCATTTTGCTTCACTTTCATAACCCTCTGTACATAGGTAGTTGCCAATAGAATGATTGTAATATTTACTATATCAAGCATCCCACGCTTTTAACTCTAATTTGAATTACTCTATTTGTATCTTAATATTTGTTATAATTCTGTTCTGAGGCAGTTGACTATGACTGATCCTTCGATTTGCTATTACTTCATTATAGGTCTCTTTGTCATTAAACTTTATTTTCTACTTTTTAGTTCGATTAGCAATAAAAGCGTGTTTTTTAGTTTTTTTAAACTATTTTTTTAAATTTGACTTTTGAACTTATTACTTCATCTCAATATTTATTGCAATAATTAATTGTTGACAAAAATATATTAGTGTACAATATTCTAGAGAAAAGTTATTTTTTTGAATTCTTGAATATCTTTTATTTGGTGCTTAGCTGAGCTTTTGCTCCAATTCATTATTTGCGTCTTGATGTTTTTCTATAGATGCAAACGTATTTTTCTCATGATGGTCGCCCTCATCAGATAATGGTGAACCTTCGAGTGCATTTTTGCAAAAAAATTCAGTTTTTAATCTAATTTATAATCAATGAAGCAATGAAAATCTATGCAGACTCATTAGTGCTCTTAGTATGATATTCCACGAGTATAGGATTTTATGATGTTCACAGATGCTTTCATTTTCTAGCGTTTCGGTGTTTCGTAACTAATATTTAAATAAGGTAGTCCAACTGAGCTTAAATGTCCAGCTGGCCAGGCAATCTGTATTTTTTATTTAAAGTTAAATTTTTTTGAACCATTTCAAATTTGAGTTGTAGTAAATCTTTGAAAATCATGTAGACGTTTTGATATGGCTGTCTCTAGTAAGAACTATTCTAACATCTCGGAAATTGTCCTAATTATAAAAATGGTCTTTATTCAGCACTCTTTAAATGCTGAGAAGTCTCAAGGATTTATGTGAGTCTCCGGTCACCGTGAAAGTGACTGTGCAGACATGAGAAACGTTGTTATTGTTGTAACATCATAAGCATTCAGAATAAATGTTTGGGGAATGCTAGTGGCTATATCAGAGGGTTTCCAAAATCTAGTCAATCAGTTCAGTTATATCTGAGCACTGTATGGCTTCTAAATAAATACAATTTAAACAAAAGCTTTGAATATTGGTTTCCATTGAGTATTCCTAATATTAAGACTGTATATCTCTAATAAAATATGATTTGTAGAGATCGAGAATACTAAATCATTCACTTTTGTGACCACTTCGGGTGTGCCTCAGGGCAGCATTCTTGGTTCTGTATTATTCGCTTTGTTTATAAACGGCATTGATGCCTGTTTTAGTCATTCTAAATTCCTGGTTTTTGCAAGATTGTCTGCCCAGCGGATAATCCACTACTTCAACTTAAATAAATTTTCAAATAAATTGTTTCTTAATATTACATTAACAAATATTTTCTGAATTTGTATACATAACCAAATTGCACTCCTTAAAAACACTCCTTCTTATTTCTTGATCTTTCATGAGATGCTATGCGGGAGGTTTTAAAGGCCCATATACTCGAACATTGCTCTATAATTTTTTAATATGGAACACCTCTTTAATATGGAATCCGATCTACAAGTATGCTTCTCATACCTTAATAATTAAAAGATTTCAGTACAATTTCATTCGGTTTGCTCAGCAATCGCTTAGTTTTTTTTTATTATTTTTTTTTATTTTTAAGGACTGGAACAACGTAGCTTATATTTATAGAATTTGTAGCTTGGCATATTAGGCGAAGAAAGTGTTCTGAGCGTTTTTTGGTTTATTTCGAAGATGAATTTTACACAGCTATGACTAATTGACTAAAGGACTTTATTATCTATTTCGAAGGCAATTTGAAAATTGTCCTGTTGAATAATTCTTCGCCCATACCCGCCACCTCATTTTCGCAAGCCTCAAGAAAATTTTGTAGACGCTTGAAAAGGTGATAATCACTGGGGGCCAGACCTGAATAATACGGACGTGAATAATAATGGAACTTCTCATCCAAGCTATCAGTGCTATCGGTCAGTTGTTGACAGTAGATTTTCGAAATCGCAGGCATTAATTCAGTCTAAAACATTGGTTTATCTCAATGCGTGTGGCACCCATACCTCGAACTTCTTCTTCTGTGCGTAATTTTTTCTAAATAATTGTGTAGTTTATGTAATAAGGATAAATAAACTACTGCCATAAATTTGATTTCAGAGAATCTAATGACTTATAATCTATTTGACGAGTTAAGACAAAATACAATCTTAAGCCTCTACTTTTATTTAGCGCAGAAAAGTGGACGATATCGAATAAAGGTTATGACTGATTATATACGATGACTTTATAATGATATTGGCTGTGTTCGCTTGACAATGCCATACCTATGGTTAATGTCATACTCCGGAACAGCGAGTACAGTAGCAGGACCATGCCGAAACTTTGCAAACGAGAGACACAACTGGAAAAATTTTTTTGTCTTATCCAAAACGCGCAAACGGTTAAAGAGCCACACAAAAAATATGATCGTTAAATTGTTTAATTTTTCTACATTTTTTTACTACATTTGGATTCAGTGAGTTGATGTTAATGAAGCAATGGAAACAGCGATCATAAATGACCTGGATGAATTAACAGTAAATTTTCTGTATGTATAAGTAGATATTAAAACTCTATTATTTATTGAGAAGGGTTCAAATAGTATAAACCCGAAAATTCAGTCACCACTTACTTCATGAAATCATGTCGGAACCGATGACAGATGATTAATGACAATGAAACGCATGTGTATTGACTGCTTATAACTCTCACTGAGCATCGTCGTCAAGGGAGGTTCTATGGTTGTATGAGAATTACATGCGTAACTTGGCTTCGCGCAAATCTCCGTAACGAATATTTTAATAGCGGAACACAGTGGAAGGAGAGTGAAATGCACTACAAACCAAAACGAATCAAAAAGTGTGCCCTTTGCAATTACCTCGCTTAAGTGCTCAACGAGTGTTTTCAGCAGTAGTCACGTTGGCTCAAACGGAAATCACTCTGACAATGATACAGTCATATGAATAACATAAAGCTTGTCAGATGACTTCGAATATTTACCTTTTAGATCTAGGAGTTTGTAACAATTTTTCATTGTAAAACAAATAGTATGAGACTTTTCTCCAGTTATGCTGGAGAAGACGTATGCTAAGGTTGATATTGGTACATATCTGAAAAATGTATAAATATACTTTATATAAATAGTTTGAAATATTTTCCATTGATTAAGATGATATAACGCTACACATAGCCATAACATAATGGTTTGTTTACATGTGTTTTTATTCCCAGTAGCTTAGAATTCATTAATCACAATGTTTTTTGCTTATAATAACGCTTATGCTATAGATTAAAAAAAAAAACCATGACCCAACAAAATATTAATTAATATGTGCACTTATAAAAATTTTAATTACATGATTCTATTTTTTCAGAACCAAGTGGAAACGGCAAACTGCTGTTGGATTGGAGTTACTTGCTGAAGCGGGGAATTACGCTGCTTTCCAGCGTCTCTATGGAAACTCTCCTTATCTGAGTCCTTGGCCATATGCAACTCAAACGACTCATGCCACGTCCGCTAACGCTATTGACTTATATTATCGTCAAGCGGCTGCTGCTGCTGTGCTCCAAAAGCCAATATCTTATGGAATGTATACGAGCGTACAACCTTTGAACGGTTTATCGTCAATACCTGTGCCATTTGCACAGATTAATGATTCTAATTCCCTTTCCTCGCTTAGTAATTATTATCACACATCAGCCATTGCACATCCTCCGAACAACAACCACCTTTCTTTTGCACATTCATCCAGCCAACAACAAATTAGGGACTTAGAGTTGAACCGCAGAAGCGTCGATATCGGTGATTTCTCAACGAGTCCTCAATTGGATCCGGGAAGTCCACCGGAGCATATGGAGCAAACAGAAAAAGTTCCTCAATTCATTCATGATAATAGTGACATTGATGATGACGCTATTGAGGTGTGAAATACTTGAAGAATGCACGTTGAAGCTAGTGGCAAGTAGTTTCGCTTAAGTGCGCGACATAACATATAAGCGGCTGAATGCAGCTTCGTATAAAATGTCGCCAATGGAGTATGAAATCAAAACAAAGTTTTGCTTTGAGTTCAGGCAAAGAAGCCGTACGTGCCTTGATGAGAATCGATAAAGTTCGCAGTTGGAGTAGTGCAGAAATAGGCAATCGTATGCGGTTTTGAGGTCGGTATAATTAACAAAATGTTTTTTTTTTTTGCATTATAAAGAACTTAAATATTCCAGAACTTCGTATGCTGTTGAAAACTTCCTGCTTTACAGACATAACTATGCGTTTGGAACTCAGCTTTCTGGCACCAGAAATCATATATGGTTATGTATTTGTATTTCAGTTTGATAAATTTATATAGAAAGGAGTTAATGAAGAAATAAACATTTAAAAAAAGTAATAATATTGTTTTATTCGAAATTATATTATATTTGTGGTGCAAAATGGGGGCGCAAAGTTTTATGCCGTTTCCGAACTTTACTGCGTTTATGCGAGAAGCTTTTTATGGCAGAAATGTACTAGTTCACGTAGAACTGTTAGAAGAAACTCTTTTGCCGATTTAATGTTTCATATCCATTGAACTCGGGATACAACGAATAACGGTAGCGCACAAGCCCTCTCTGCTACGGCTTTATTAAATTGCCTTCGCACTGCCTTCCTAACCCTTTCTTCTAACATCGACGGACTATATACAATATTCGTTCCTGCAAAGTCACCAATGTTAGGTAGAGCCCGTTGGGCCGTTTGGACTACAGGACGGTTGCCATCCTCAGTGACCATGGCCTCCGAATTCGCCTCATTATCCCTTACAGCCCTCAGTCTCCTTGGTCTCATGGTAGCAGAGCTGTAACGGTAAGTCAGGAGGCCCATCCTCCTTGTGGTTTCATAGGTGTTTTCTTCGATACCCAGGTTGAGCATAAGTCCCATTTCCTCGCACCAAGCTTCCATTTTCGGTCGCTGTTCTGGGCCTTGAGCAGCCCAATCACGAAGCCCGCAGACTTGTGCTTTTCGGGAGGTATACCGGTACGTTGTGAGTTGGAGCTATACCATCCATTTTCCACTCTGCAAGCCAGGGTGCCACACTTGCAAGCCGGTGCGAAGTCTTTTCATCCCGGGAATCAGCTAGCAGAAGACTGAGCTTTAAGCAGCCCAATCACGAAGTCCGCAGACTTGTCTGTGCTCTTCGGGAGGTATGCCGGTACGTTGTGAGTTGGAGGTATACCATCCCTTTTCCACTCTGCAAGCCAGGGTGCCACACTTGCAAGCGAGTCTGAAGTCTTTTCATCTCGGCAGTCAGCTAGCAGAAGACCCGGCCTGAAGTAAACCCCGGAAGAGGGTAGTAGGTGAATCCATCCTTTGAAGACCTCATCCATTATGGCTTCCTGGAGCACAATGAGATCTTCTGGCCCTAGAATCTCTGCAGGATAGTTCTTGGGAAGCACTGCCAAAATAATGTCTTCTTTGGTTTCCGAATAAGTGCTATGCTGAACATTTTTATCACGCGGGGCTGCTGACGCAGGAATGGCTTGTCGCTCACTGGGCCATACCTCAAGAGACAGTGGATGTGCTCGGTGCCTCTTGATGCTTGATATCTGTAGGGTTATCTGCGCCCTTTTCCACTTTAAAGCGGGGGCGAGCTCGGCTGTCAGTTTCCCCCTTCTCTGTGGTTGGCCGATCCCGCTGCTGCGAGGTGGATACGTCTGATCGGTTACTAGCCCGACCAGTATCAGACGCTGTGCTCCTCGACAAAGTGTGTTCCTTGCTCGGCAGCAAAAGTGGTGGTGATAGTAGGTGGAAATAGTATTTATCCCGCTTCCTCCAACTGCTCTTCTTATTATTGTTAATGTTGTTGTTGAGGAGGTACTGTTATAATACACCCGAATCAACTTACTGTCTGTAAAGCATTCAATGGGCACGGTGGCGAATATTATCCCGGGATAGGAGGTGGCTTGGTCATCGTTGTCAAGTGGTAATAGAAATCAAAGGGAAGCCAAATCCAGTTTGAGATTCGAAAAAGGCCCTGCACCGCGTCAAGGTGCCTGTCCTAGCAGAGACAGAAGGATTACTTGAGGGTTACTGGAATCGGAAGATCACTGTTATTAGTACGCTATAAAAGCTTTATCGAACTTAAATCTTCGGCATTCAGCTCGAAAGACTAATAACGCTCCTTGTATATCATGACACAGCAGTCGATTATTGGCAAATCTCCGAGTATATTTCTTCTCATAAAAACCATCTTCCATTCGGAGGATGCATAAAAATATAAATCCCTTCATTTATGAAACAACATCAAGACGCGCACCAAAAATTGGAGGAGGAGATGATGAAACACCCAGCAAAGAATGTGCGTCCCAATTATATAACATTTTTAATTCAGTATTTATAAAAATAATAAAAAAATATTTCATAGTTTTTAAGTGCATGTGAATATATGAGCAAGTTTCTGAAGTGTATTTCGCCCACTTAAACGGCACTCAAATTCAAACTGAAACTTAATTTTTTGCTTTAAAGGGTGTGTACTTGTAAGTGAGTAGTTGGTTTAACAATATTACCCTTATTTATAGCCTTGCGCAATAAGAAATAAGAATCTATTTCAGTACTACTAGTAAAATATATGTTAGCATTTTTTAAAGACACATGCGTGAAGGTCTATGTTCATCGGCAAACAATAGGTTTACAGAAAATATTTGTTACCATGTGACCTCGAGATGACCGCGCACATCAAATAGAATATGGTAAATTATCGGCAAAATATGTTTAAGTTTCCTTACCCTGTCCTACCCGAGTAATCGAATAAATATATTTTTGAATTTAATAACTCGCTATACTCATCTCGTGAATTCATAACACCACTCTCCAATTATCTTCCCCACTCCAGATATAAGAGTAGAGTTTAGGATTTTGTGATGATAGTGCGTGAATTTTAATTTAAGCTTATATTCGTATGTAATGAGTATTCATTTTCCTACAGGGTTATTTGAATTACGTTTCCTCATATGCACATAAATATTCGTTGGTAAATTCTTACAAAAAACAAAGGCAGCATATTTCGTCGGGTGCAACTTATTTGACTTACGGCGTTGTGCATTTAGCGTTGACGCCATCCTCCGCTTTTCACCATGAATTTTCGTTTACAAGAACTTACTGCTACCAAAAAATATTGGTCGCACGCTATCCATTTAAAGTATTTTCTCACCCCTTGTGATGAAAGCACTCGAAAATGTGAATGAATCGACCCGAGGCACCAAGTTTTCCACCCCATTTTAATGCTTACTTTTTCACAACATCACTGCCAATTCGACGTTTCAACAATGCCTTTTATTGTTTGTTTTTGTTTAGCACGTTACTTCCTGTTTACATGGCGGTTTCATTATACTTTCACTCCCATTTCATTGCACTTGAAGAGCACTTGAATAGATTTGTTTCAATGATCCTTATGAGTAAATCGAAATTGTTTCCAAATTCTTAGCGATGATTTTGCGCGCTTGACTCAAGTTGACAGGCTGGTTGTCGTTAATACGTTAACATTTTAATTTATAGGGTTACAATGTTAGCAAAATTCGAAGCTTGAATGTGTGTATATGTACATTCTATAAATATATTTGAATGTACTTATGTGAGTAACACAACAAGTTTTCATAAATTGGTGAGCAATTTGCATTCTCAACATTTGGATTTGCATGCAGATATTTACATTTGTAACGAATCAATTAATTTATGGTCATAGTTGAAAAGGAACATTAATAGCTAATAAAATTTAAAATAATACGATAGTTTTTGCTATTTGCGAGTATTTAAGAAAACGAAATCATAAGAAATAAATTTCAGACATGACATCAAATATTTTGGGCTTCGTCTACCGAGAAGGGGGATGCGACCTCTTTTTAATAGATCAGCAAATAAGTTTTATTTGTTTGAAGAACAGACTTTCATGTTTTTCTAAGATATTAAAATTTTTTGATCATAAAAGCCGAACCGAAAGGGGTTGAATAATTCCTTACAAGAAACAGTGAATATACGTTTTATACAAGAGAGATATGTAATTTGATTCCTTTGTGGTTGTACAAAGAAATTAATGATCCGGATGATGCTATTTGCACATTAAATGTTTTTTACTCTTTTAGCACAAATTTGTTGTGGAATTGGCCAATCACGTGACAAACATAAAAAAGTGGTGACCGCATCTCACCCAAAATATGTTCATGTAACATCATATAAACTCATACATACGTAGTTAAGATAATAAATTTTGCTTTTCAATTTGTCCCGCAGTAATGTAGTTGCGAAATAAAAACTTCTAAGCGCACTTCCGAAGGCCATAAATCCTTTTATAATTGGGCTATTATCAAATAAAATGAGCAGTTACTTACGAAGAAGAAAGAATACTTCCACAGTATGAAATAAGTGCTTAAATCACGGTAAACTATGTGACTTCCGTACTGAAAATAGGCTTAACTGCACGCTCACACAAACTCATACTCGCATAGTGAAAGACTTTTGCAGCCAACGGTTGTACATGTAGTATGACTTAGTTTTTTATATACATTGAACATGTATCTTTTTAGTATATTTATGTATGCTTACGTGCGAACATACATTCCGCATGCTCCTTCCCATGTTGCATTAGGATTTCCTTTGTCACAAAATCCGTTTTTGTGACTCTCCATCCCAGTTCATAAAGCCTCCCATCAGTTTGTGTGTTTTGAGTCAATTTGACACACATACCCAACAACTTTATTTGTGGCTTTATTTTGGGTTCATGAGTCACAGCAGTGGGGTCACGGTGGGTAGTTTTTATGTTTGTTTTTGTTTTTGGGATTAGTTCGAGGAAAATGTGGAGAAGGGTTAAACAAATCCCTACGTATCCTTCCCAAATCAGGATTTACATAATTCAGAATTTTTTCTGCGAAGGCACACATATTTATTATATTGTCTAACTAACGGTTTATTGTCTAACTTATTTAATCACTTATTTATAAAGTCACGTTAGCAAAAAATATAGTCCCGTAAGCAAGGATCAAAATTTCTGAGGCCAAACTTGATTGATACCTCTTGATAATTAGGCTATATGATGGAGCTCACAAAATATACAAGTATATCCACATACATATTTAAATATATTTGTTTCCTGTTGCCTTAAAAATTTGCAAATATTTGTGGATAGAGTTTTTATTACTTGGCCATCCTAATTATTATCAAAGACTTAAGATGATTGAATTAATACTATGCGGTGTAAGGGGTCGCCGTAGCCAAATGCGTGAATACCATTACCATATATGTACCTACGTCTGAGATATCTTCCAATCCATCAAATCCTGATGTTTTAAGCATGATTTGAATAACGCAGAACATCTGAAGAGGAGATCTTCTACAGTTTCCCTTCAGCCGGCTCCCTACATTTCCTGCATTCCTCGGTGTCATAGATTCCTATCGTATAAGTATACGCTACTATTGAGCTGGGTCCCGTCAGCTCACCTATCATAGTTATATCTTCGTGTTAGTGGTAGTGTAAATCGAGTCCGACTTATCTTTTTTGGGTTCTGGAATACACTGCAGTGATATGGAAGCTTATACGACTTCCTTAGGCCTAACTCTGGACAGTATATAGCAGGACAGTATAATGGAGTAGAGTCATTTTGGATACATCTGTATAAAAGTTAAGTATATTGTCTTTGGAGCTAAAGCCCATGCGCCATCCTTCTTTTCGGTAGTAATCTTAAACATTTCCTCCCTTTTAAAACCGAGTTTCATTAAGCCGCTACCCATTTTCAAATGTTTCACTTACGTCGTATTTCTTTTTTGGGTTCATAACTTGTACCTAATGTGAGTAATATATGTCTTTTATAGCAGAGATATCACCTTTTTTTCTAATTTGAAAATTACCGTTATATGGAAGGGGGTGTGGTTATTGACCGATTTCTCATATTTTCAATACCAATTTATCTTGGATGGACAAATGGTAATATGTACATTAAGTATCACTGAAATCTATTAATGTTTACTCGAGCTATCGGTTCCTGGAATAATTAAGAAAATTCAATATACAAATTTATTCCTCAAACGTGTTGTATATACATATATAATATTGAAACGACTGACGCTTTGTTAAACTCGGCCAAAATCGTGTAAGCGGTTTTCACGCTAATCAAGAAGAAGAAGAATATATTTCTCATCAAAGCACTCCCCATCAACTGCAAGGCACTCAAAACAATTTTGATCTAGCACTCGGAACATTGCTGGTATTATTTCAATTACTTTTACTTGGTGCGAAATTTACAAGCCCTTTCTTTTTTGGCCAATTGCTTCATACTTCTTTGGCCACATGTCTCATAACGTCCAAGTAATGGTTAATGGTTAATGGTAGTAAAGGGTTAAGGTATGGGTCTTTAGCACTGCGACCATATTGATCTATTGTGCACCCTATGCTGTTTATTGACTGCTAAGTATGCTTATGAATTGTACCAGCTCCTTCTGAGGGAGTGATTGAAGGTCTTCATCTGTAAGCATGAACTTGTTTAGAAACCTTTTCCTTCTATGCGTCAACCCCGGATATTCGATGATGAGATGTTCTATAGACTCTTCATCTTCGCAGCAAAATCTGCAGGTGCTGGTGTTAGTTATGCCTAATTTATGTAGGTGTTTGTTGCAGGTGAAGTGACCCGTGAGGGCGCCTGTGAGAGTGCGAATGCTCTTTTTGTTTAACGTGAGGGCCATGTTAGCTCTTTTAGCGTTGAAACTTAGGAACTTTTTAGAGTGCCTAAGATCCTCTACGTTGATACAAAGCTGATTTAATAGAGGATTTAATAGATTTGGCCCAGTATTTTACTTTTTGTTTTAGGCTGTTTTTGTTAAATCCAAACATGGGACTAGGTCCGATGAAATTTGCATCTGCCCATTTTTGGCGTGAAAGTCTGCCTTTTCGTTGCCGTCATGCCCCTCATGTTCTGGTACCCAAATTAATGAGATATTGTTTTTGGATGCCAGGTTATTGAGTGCCTTGTGACATTCTAAGAGAGTTTTTGAGTTGTAGGTATAGCTATCTAAAGCTTTTAGAACTGATTGGCTGTCCGAGAGTATTTTAATCTTTACTCCCTTGTGGTTTCTACGTTGCATGATGTTTGCTGCTTCCATTATTGCGTATAATTCCGCTTGGAAGATGGTGGTGTCCCTGGTGAGAGTGAAGGATTTGTGGATTCTGGGCCCCACTACTCCTGCTCCTACACGATAAGGTGTTTTTGATCCATCGGTGTACCATTTTGGTGAATCATCATTCATCCATTTTGGGTTTGTTTTCCACTCGATCCTCTCAGGAAAGGTAACTGTGTATCCTTTTGTGAAACAGAGGGTTGGGTCAATGTGGTCTGAAACTTGGGCCATGCTTATGGTGTTTTTGATTTTATTTAGGATTATATTAGGATACTTATTTAGGATTCTTTCATGTGTAGCATGAGTGCTTGTGTAGCTGCTTCCTCTTGGATTGCTATATGAAGTGGTGGGAGATTAAGGAGTGCTTCCATGCCAACTGTTGGGGTAGTTCTCATATCCCCTGTAATGCACAGGCAAGCAAGCCTTTGTACTTTTCCCAGTTTGGTTATCGCTGTTTTTTGGATAGATTTGCTCCACCATACTAGTGCCCCATACAGTATGATTGGTCTAACTATTTGGGTGTATATCCAGAGGGCCATACTAGGGCTGAGGCCCCAGGACCTCCCTAGTAATAGCAAACCTCCGACAGAAAGTCATGAAAAAGCTCCTCATAAAAATATCTGCCGTTCGGAGTCGGCTTGAAACTGTAGGTCCTTCCATTTGTGGAACAACATCAAGACGCACACCACAAATAGGAGGAGGAGCTCGGAGAAGAACTCCTCCTTGCGGACATCCGTTTACTGTTGTTACATTAAGTTCAGCTTGACTCCCTCTATGTCCATAAAGGAACAGAGGGATATTTCTTTTTGATTTAGAGCCTTTTCTATATTGACAACGAGTGTGTGCAGTGCTGTGACTTATCCAATGTGTTAATAAAGGGTTTGCACCTCTTTTCTCGAGTGCTAATTTATAATTTGCGTTGTCGAAGGCTCCCTCTATGTCCATAAAGGAACTATATTGACAACGAGTGTGTGAAGTGCTGTGACTGAGGATTTCCCTTTTTGGTAAGTAAATTGCAGCTTATGGAGGGGTTTTTTGAAGATTACTTCTTCTCTTAGATGGTATTCAAGTAGATTTTCCATTGTCTTTAACATGAACGACGATAGACTGATTGGTCTGTAAGATTTTGGAACAAATATTACCTTCACTTTCCTCCATATCTTTGGAATGTATTCCAATATTAGACTAGCTCTGAAGATTTTCACCATGACTCGGATCAGTTCCACAGTGTCTTTGGATAGAAGTACTGCGAATATTCCATCCGGGCCTGGTGATTTAAAGGGTTTGAAGGAGTTAATTGCCCACTCTACCTTTTCAAAATTTATGATTTTGTTGACAAATGAGACCTTCGATCTCCGTTGATGGTGAGTTACCATGTCTAGACTATTGTCGATTGATAGGTTATGACTTTTATAATCTGGGAAGTGAGTCTTTAGAAGAAGCTCTAGTGTTTCTAAGAATGTGTTGGTAATAGTTCCGTTTGGACCTTTTAGTGTGCCTATGGGACTTGAGTCACCTTTGGAGGGTGATTTTTGGATTCTGGCTGTTGCTGGAGTATCTTTTAGATCCTTGCAGAAGTCTTTCCAAGAGTTTCGTTTAGGGATTTCCTATATTCGTCCCATTTATTTGTTTTCCTTGCAGTGTTGAATAGTTTCCTCGTTGCTTTCCGAAGTTTGTCAAATTCGTTGTTCCACAAGGGAACCCTCTTCGTGGAGGATTTCATTTTTAGTGGACAACAGTCTTGGTATGAGGCTATTATTGAGTCAGTCATGTCTGTTACTGCCTTTTCTAGCTCCTCTGTTGATGTTATTTTGCTTACGCTGTTATTAAGCTTAGCTAAAAGACATTCATTGTATCTTTTCTTTAATGTTGGTTATTAATGTTTAATGTTAATGTTGCAGCCCTTGGTTTGACAGCGCTTTTGCCATAAATTACCTGTGTGTTTTGGACATTGAGGCCTTGAGGACGGCCTCTGTAGATCCAGGGCTCTTGGATCAGCCCTATGTTGATACCTCCGGCAAGTCTTCTGCTAAGCTCAGCTGTAGCCCCCTTAGCATGGTGAAGATTTGCCTGGAGGTACCTCATTTTGTTGGTTGGTTTTCGGAGTCGTTCGGAGGACTTTCATCCTCTTCTTGTAACTCCACTGCCTCCATTTGGTCAACTAACTCTTCCGTCGTTATGTCTTCAGCTTTCAGCCTGAGGGTCACTTGGATGAAACGGTAGTTTACTCTACCATTGTACTCTTTCAGGCTGGCGGCTGATTTTTGGTCTACCGCTACGATTAGCGTTACGTTAGAGCCTCTTTCGGCTCTTTTTAGCAAGCGCCAGGAATCAACATTGAGGCCTTTATTCTGTCAATGCACAAAATCCGGTATCTTGGCTGTCTCAACTTTGAGGTAGTTGGGAAAGTACCCCACTGCGATCCGAGAGTGAGGAATTTTGGATTCCTCTGTGGCCCACAGTGTTGCACCCTCCCACGGCGACGCATTTAAAATGGCCGCCTTGTCCAAGTAATAGCCATTATTAACTGTAGCCGAGTGAGAGGTGCGTGACTACCATTTGTAAGTGCGCAGGTTCGAATCTACGTGCATGAAAAACCAAGTGATGCAAAAAGTTTTTTCTAATAGCAATCTCCCTTCGGTAGGCAATGGCAAACATCTGACTGCATTTCTGCCATGAAAAAGCTGATCATAAACAAATCATCTGCCGCTCGGAGGCGGCCTAAATCTGCAGGTCCCTCTATTTGTGGAACAACGTCAAGATGCCCAACGCAATTAGGAGGAGGAGCTCGACGAAGCATTCATTATAAAAGAATGTGAGCTGCAATTATACTTAATATATATATATACATTATACATTTGCATGCATATACACATATATAACTGTCTGACATTCTTGCAAAAATTCGTGGTGTGCAATACCATTGTAATCCATAAAAACCGTTGTGACTGAAAACGACGTGGTTTTTTGATCTTGGTTCATTCGAAGCTCTCCACTCACTCGAGTGATTTATAAACGCACATCTCGTCTCCAATAATGACGTGTCTAATGAATACTGGGTGGGATTCTACTTTTTAGTAGCACGGCGCAAATCCAATTCATTAACTACAAGTTTGTAAATATGGTGAGTTTAAGATTTTGCTGTACTCACAATGGATATTGATCGAAAATCCACTATTTTCTAATTATAAAAATATACACTTTTACATCTATCACCCATACTACGTACATATATACATAATTGGATGCTTGACCAAGCTCCTTCTCCTATTGGTGGTGTGCGTCTAGATGTTCTTCCATCCCCATGGAGCTGTCTACAGTTTCAGTCTGCCTCCGAACAGCAGATGTTTTTTTATGAGGAGCTTTTTCGTGCCAGAAATTCAATCAGAGGTTTGTCGAGGCGCGACTACTATTAGAAAAAACCTTTTCTATCGTTTTTTTGTTTTGTACACACAGAGGCTTTCGGATCCGGGCACTACCGAATGGTAAAGATGCCTCCCGCTTTTGTTATAACACTTTATTGTAAGTTGGCATATCCGAGTATTCGCAAAAAGGTATGTTTTGATTTGAAATACGATAATTATTACAATCATCCCTTAAACGCAATGATAAATTATACTGAGAAGATTTGATTAGAACTTACACTTGTGCGAAACCCCCAAATATTCATGGTTCCAAGGTTTTCTTTAAATAAACCAATTTGTTTTAATTATTATTTAATGTACAAATATTCCATTTCAGGCAGTGGTGGTAGGCAATTGACAAATTAGCAAAGGCATTGAAGTAATTAAATTTAAATGCGTGCATATGTACATCCGTGCATTCAAATGATTCACCCTATCCACGCATCACCCATTGAGCAATCAGGCAGTCAAGAGCGCGTAGTAGCTTCAATTATAGTTTCTGTTGAGCCAATAAGCAAGCAGTCGAAGCGTGCCACGGCACTCGACGGGATTACAGATCGTAATTGGATACAGCAACTGTTTGCTTTGAGTTACCAGCAGGCCAATGCTAACTTTGACATTAGATGTGCATTAAACTATTTTTTTTTAACATTTGTACACATTTGGGCGATTAGCAACCGCTAGCTGACTCAGCAGGCTACTTTTCGGTTGTTATACGCATATGCCTGAACGTAGCATTTGTATGTAGGAAGAAATACATTTGACTGCACTTATTCATTCTCAGAGCCATCATGCTGATCGGGGTGCATTATTTCAGCTTCAACACCTTTTAGGCAAAATTGTTACTGGTAATACGGCCACAATAGTTTTATTTAACACTTGAACTGGCTTATTCAATGGTAGTAAGTATGTCTACACTTATATTTGTCTGAAAATGTATACATGTGTTTATATGTGTGCAATTATGGTAAATGTTGCATACGGTACTAAATTTCCATTATCATTCAAAGTCTGATTTTGCCTATATTTAAGAATTTTATTTTAGTACGAAGAGCTGATCACAGAAGAATAAAATGTCTTTAATAAACAAATAAATTGGCGCACGACTTCGTTTAGGAAATTACGTGTCCTGGGCACAAGCAAAGAATTTGTTCGTTGGTAACGAATTGTTAACTCAATTAGTTAACTGTCCTCAATGCCTATTTAAATGGATACGTGTGATAGAAACTGATAGTCTGCCCTTAACACATTTGCCTTTAGTCAACCGCAAATCAACACAAAGCGATCCCCTGTATTAAATTTAATGCTCTCGAATAAGTACCAACAACTGTACAAACAAGAAATAGAACAACAATAACGACATCGACGGCGATTATCGGTGAAGCGGTGACTATTCCAACGACAAAGGTTTAACATACGAGGTATCAAAACAAAAGAGTCTCATCTGTATTTCCAAATTCGCTTTAATTGATTTTAAAACAAATACAAATGAACAGAGCTGACACCTTAAACTCGTTGAAGGCACTTAAGCAGTTTTTAACGATATTATCTACTAGCAGAGCTGTCTACGGCACTTTTCGAGTTTTATGAACTTAAACATAAATTTAAGTGCGGGTCCCCTCTATCCTCACGTGTTCTCCCAATACACACGCCGGTTGTTACCTACGAGCCATTTCATATTACTACTAAACAACTGCTTCATTGGTTTGCTCTTTACAAATGACTTTAAAATCTTCCTAATCGCGCGTTTATCTCATATATTCAAATGATTTTTCACAAGTTTAGTGGAACCTTGTCAACTCCGATAATTTGTGCACACATATAACCACATATTTTATTTAAAAATAAACACAGTTTAAGTGGGAATTAATTTATGGATAAATACTTGGTTATTGTTGTTTCTGCTGTTTTTATAATAAGTTTACCTCAATCACTTTTTTGTTATTAATAACCCGCCTAAGCTCAGTTTCTTTAATTTTTGAGCAAAATGCCGGCACATAAGCTTAAAATTAACAAATAAGTAAATAAAATAGAGATCTTCCGAACTTCGGCTTCAATTTCAAATATGTTCGGCCACAAAGATTTAGTTCGGTTTTGGTAAAATTTTTTATAAAATTATGCTTTTAAATTTTTTTTCTACTGGCAATTGTTCAGCGACGGTGCCGCTCACAAATTCAAAATATCGATAAGCTATTGTTTTTATATTCATCTATCTTTTACAAATATAAATACACATGTTATGCGGTGAAACTAATATGATTGAGACTCATGTACCTTGTTTGCCTAACAATACTGCATTTGTAAAAAGTTCATTGTTTGCGTCATTTGTTCGCCTTCGATCCGGCCTTAAAAATCGATGTTCGGTTCGTTCTCTATTTATAATTTTCTTATTTCTGAAAAAAATCATATTTTATAATATAGCGATATTACGAAAATATTGTCCGAACTTCGGCTTCAATTTTGGACATATTCGGCCACAAAGATTTAGTTCGGTTTTGGTAAAATTTTTTATAAAATTAAGCTTTTAAAATTTTTTTCTACTGGTAATTGTTCAGCGACGTTGCCGCTCACAAATTCAAAATACCGATAAGCTATTGTTTTTATATTCATCTATCGTTTACAAATATAAATACACGTGTTATGCGGTGAAACTAATATGATTGAGACTCATGTACCTTGTTTGCCTAACAATACTGCATTTGTAAAAAGTTCATTGTTTGCGTCTGTTTGTTCGCCTTCGATCCGGCCTTAAAAATCGATGTTCGGTTCGTTCTTTATTTATAATTTTCTCATTTCTAAAAAAATCATATTTTATAATATAGCGATATTACGAAAATATTGTCATACGCTCTGCAAAAATTTTACATATTTCATATGAGAATATAATAAGAAAAATTCAACTCTTCTACAAATTATATCGACTACTTTGAGTGAAATTATCGCATGGTATGTGCCGACGACCGCCATAGTTGAATGGGATGGTGCGTGACTACCAGTGCGCAGGATCGAGTCTCCGTGCATGAAACACCAAATGATAGAAAACGTTTTTCTAATACCGGTCGCACCTCGGCAGGCAAACGCACACCTCTGAGTGTATTTCTGCCATAAAACAGCTCCCACTTACTCTTCGGACTTAAAACTGTAGGTCTACCCATTTGGAGAACAACATCAAAACGCACGCCACTAATAGAAGGAGAAGCTGAGCCATATACCCAAAAACAGGTGGATGAGCCTGTATGTGCCATTTTTTCGAAATTGACGTTTTGATGCAAATTTGTTCTACATTTCACAACGCACCACCTGTTAAAATATTATAGCTGAAATAAATATAATATATATATTTTATAAGTAGATAAGGCAAATATTTGCCGTATATTTTATCGCATGTAACAATAAAAGAAAAGAACACGAACCCTATGAATATATGGAGAAAATCACACCAAAATTTGACTGTCCTGGCGAAAAGCAAAATAAATGCCCCCTGAAAATAAAACAGCATTTTGGTTTAGGCTCCGCGAGAGTAAACTGATCAGAATTAAGGGACCGTAAAGAAACTTGTATTTATAATCTTTGGAAATAATTGAATTTATTTGTGCGTGTACCAACCATAGAACACTTTAATATTCGATGATTTGGATTTTCCATTTCAAGTAGTACCGAACTTAATTAACTTTATGCGATCTCCTCCACAGAAAAAGTTCTGCTACTTTTGGGAAAAAGAAACATAAATTACTCAGAAACAGATCTAATAATAATTATAATCTTTTTTTTTTAACTGAAGTGAAGAGATATAGAACTTGTCATTTTAATACAGCAGGAACTCATTTTTTTTTTGCATTCGAGACTATCATTTTTATGGGCATGCAAACGGAAGAGAAAAATATTGCATCACCGGAAAAGATCAAGGCTATACCTGAAATCACATGTAAGAAGTGCTTCTGGGATTGGAAAATGAGTTACTGAAATTGTATGAAACATATATGGAGGATTTCTTTAAAGGGTGCGCTATAGATATTGTGAATAAAAAAAACACATGTTCGTTACAAATACACTGTCACCATAATTATGATTACATATGACAAGGAATAGGGAATAGATATTCAAGCAAATCCTATACGCAGAAATGAAATGGAAAATATGAAAGAGGAAAAACTTTGGTTATTAAACTTGAATAAATAAAAACGGTAATTAAAGCTATCTTTCCAAAATAATTCTCTGGGTTCCTCCATGTACATACATAAGTACATAAAAATGTATATATCATCTACTTTGAAATTTTTTCAGTTCCTTTATTGTATTATATTATATGTATATACCTAATTTGCCTGCGTATACTTACTTAGTCGGCTGGTTATTTGATTTTTTGTTTATTTGTATTTTATTGCCCAGTTTAAGAGATAACAAATTTTTAGTACAAGAAAATTAAAAGGTTTGTATTTTATTCAGGCTCTTTGCATTCCGCTTTATGTCGCTTTTAAATGTCCCTTAATTTTTGATCGTGCACTCGCGTTGACGGACGCTGCGCCAGTTGTTGGCCCACATTAAATGATTGAAGCGTGGTAAGCATATAAACCTCGTTATCGTATACCTTCCCACTTAGCTGACCTAGTCAATCACCTCTCGAGACCGATCGTACCTACTCGTATAACAAATAAGTTGCGGACACTCAGTTTATGGGTTGTTCTCGCCTGCATCGTTTAGTCGATAATTTTGGTAATAAATTTTAAAATAAACTCGGAGAGCAACGTCGATAAATTGAGTGAGAATGAAAGGTGAAAGAACTATAGAATAAAGGCACCGGCGCACTTTAATACACATGGCATTTATTTTAAAACGATTTTAACGCCATGCACACACATCCATTGGCAAGTCAAATAACTAATATGACGGTTGTTTGTAGTCGCTGTTAAACTTGTCCTTTCGATGCGCTGTTTTCGTGAGCAATCGAATGGGAATATGCGGCACGGACCAATGCCAACCTGTGTGTTATCTTGACATAATTGAGCGATAGAATTCGAGTTTAACTAAAATGCACACATAAATTTAACACCCAGGCCAATTTCAGAACACATGTGCATACATATTCAATTATGTACATATATGTGTGTGTATGTATGTTTTACGTAAAATTAGTTCAGTTAGGTCACTAAATGCAATTTGCGCTTATTGATATAAATTTATTTAAGAGAATAGTAAAGTAAAAAGATTTAGATTTATTTAAGAAAATAATAATGTAAAAAAGCAGAAATAAAACTATTAAATATTAATATACGCATGCGTGTTTCTCCGATGAGTATATTTGTATCAATGGTTTTATATGAAAATCAACTTATTTGCTGATGTTTCTTCGTTAATTTTTACATTCCCACTCAGCTTACACTAGTGATCCGGTTTTTCAGATGCCCGGCATATGCACTATTAAAATATTACAATATATATATTAAATGTTTGTGTACGACAACAATTAGTGTTGCTATTGTGAAAATGTTAATGCAGCACCCTATTCAAACGGTGATCGAATGGATTGGTGAGATAATATTATTCGGTAGGGCCCGGATTCAAGACCCATTATGGGTATGCAACACCAAATGATAGAAAAGGTTTTTTCTAATAACGGTCACCCCCCGGCAGGTATTGACAAACCTCCAAATTTACTTCTGGCATGAAAAAGCTCCTAATAAAAAAATCAACTGCCGTTCGGAGGTGGCATAAAACTGTAAGTCTCTCCATTTGTGTAAAAACATTAAGACGCCCACCGCCCTAGAGAAGTGTCAAGCTTGTATTTATGTATCCTTACTCTTATTTGTTCCATTTTTAGTGTATGAAGAATTCGATATAAAATCTTGTGTTGTGCAAAACGTAAGGTTTCTTTATCCAGACCAGTGACGTATCAGTGCTGCCCGGAACTGAATACCATTCGATACAGTTTTGGAAAACTTATTTGGAAAAATGTAGGAAAAGATGTTGCTTATACTTCACATAAGTATGTGTGTGGCCAAAATATTTAGTAATGTTTGCCATTTCATTATTATTGAAAATATTAGCGAAATTCCGGATCAGTTGTAAATACCGAGATCTGGAATTTTTGTAAATAAAAAAAATCAACTCTTCGACGAGGCCATTTATGGCTCAGCGGCCATGCCAACGCAAAATTGACATCATTGGAGCAAACACAACCCACATCCCACCCAATCAAACGTCTATGTATTCACCAAGATTGACTCTTTGATGCAGTTTATGCGATGACGACATCATAGGACCTAATTTTTCCCAAAATGAGAAAAGGAACAAGAAAGTTGCCGCCAATGGATCATGGTATGGAGTGAGTTTAGTCAACTTCCTGTAATCAGAGATCGACAGCATCGATACATCCGAACTGTAATTCTAACAACGGCACTACATGCCATAACAATGCTCGAAGTTGTGAAGGAAAAATTTGACAACCGAGTCATCTCACGGCGAGCGTTCACCGCGATTATGCGACTTGACATTCTTTAATCATTTTCTCTGAGATTACGCTTAGTCCACGGTAATTACATCCAACCAATTTGTACGAGAGCGAGGCCAAAATTCGAGATGCTATCGCCGGAATAACGCCGCACACAATGGACCAAGACGTGAAAAATTGGACCTAGTGCTTGAAGCATCGCCAACGAGACGAGTTGGCAATTTTAATTATGTGATTTTTCCTTCATAATAATATGGAAGTAGCTTCATTGTTCTTCGTCATGTTGGGCTTATTAACGTATGGAGGAGTTTAAGCGGTAGTTTGTTCCGCCTTAACTAAATATCTTTTAAATTAAGACCTAGGGACTGCCTTCCAATCCAATACCTCCGTCGAGTTGCTCGTGTGTGGATCTATTTGTGTACCGTCACCCACATTAAACAATTAATAATTTACTTTATCAACAAAGGTCTAAGCTATTTATCATTATACTTTACATTATTATTCTAATATTACTATGCTTACACTATCTCTCTTATATACAGGGTGAACGATATGAAGTTTTACCAACTTCACACTGCTTGTATCTGTAAAACAGTTCACGACATCAACGTCAAAATTGTTCTAATGACAGTTAAATATATTGTTTATAAGCCATCAAAAGGATTTGCGTCTCAGTTGTGTTGATATTTTTTTCTGTGATGGAATTCAAACGTAATAGTGAGATTGCGTTATATTTGGCAGGAAAATCACAACCAGCCATTGTTCGTGAGCTCAGTCCCCTCAAAGTGAATAAAATGTTTGTGTATCGCACTATAAAACGTTAAAATGATACTGGTAGCATTACAAAACGCTATGGAGGTGGACCAAAAAAACCGCAACAACGCCAGAAATGGTTCGGAAAGTGAAGGTTCGACTTGAACGAAATCCACGTCGAAGTGGAAGAGAAATGGCCAAAGAACTGAAAATATAGCAAGACATCATTCAACGCATATTGAAAAATGAGCTCAAGGTCAAGGCTTACAAGCTCCAAATAGCACACGATCTTTCACCCCAGCAAAAAAAGTTCGGTGCGAAAGAGCAAAGGAGTTGTTGCGCTTGCACGAACGTGGCGAATTTCCTAACATTGTGTTTTCTGATGAAAAAAAATGTCCCAATTGAGCAAAACGATCGTGTTTACTTGACCGAACGCTCATACGAGAATTTGAGCCTACGTATGGCCACTTGAAGCAATTTCCCATCGCAAGTAATGGTTTGGGCCGCAGTGACCGCTGATGGACGCTCTCCAATCGTTTTTATCGAGCCTGGTGTCAAAGTGAATGCGATTTATTATCGGGAAAATGTTTTAGAAGCTGCTTTAGAGCCGTGGACACGCAAACATTTCGATCGTAGACCATGGACGTTCCAACAGGACTCGGCACCGTCTCATAAAGCTCGAGTGAACCAACAATGGTTAAAAAATCATATTCCACACTTCATTTCGTCCACACAATGGCTTTCGAATTCGCCAGACGCAAATCCGATGGACTATTCCATCTAGTCCATTTTGGAGAGCAAGGTAAGGACTAAAAAATATGCCAGTATAGATGCGCTGAAAAAAGCGATTATACGAGAATGGGCCAAAATACCTCAAGATCACATTTGTGCAGCATGCAACTCATTTTTTGACCGTTTGAAGGCTATAGTCAAGACAAAAGGTGGCCATATCGAGCCAAAGTGAATATATGTTAAAATTGTAATCATTTTTGAACAATTTTGTCTTTGAAATCAATAAAAACTAATTTCGCACAAAAAAGTTATGGTGTTATGAATAGGTCTTTGATTGAACTCCTCCTCTTATTTGTGGCGTGTGGCTTGATGTTTTTCACAAAAGGAGGGACCTGCAGTTTTAAGCCGACTGTTAGAAAAAACTAGGAGTAAGACTATTATTTAAGCTAATATAGATATCGACATCAATCGCAATGACTTTAGCGGCCACTTTGGCGGAGCCTTGGAAAATCACAGGTCACACCCCTGAAGATGACTTCTATCAAGTTATAACCCCTGCGGCGCAAAGCGCCTCTCTTTCACAATCGTACCGCCTCTTCATTACAGACCGACACTCGTGAACCCTACTTTTGGTGGACACAGGTGTGGTAGTCCCAGTTTATCCCCACAGGGATAACATTACTGGGATGGCGACCAGTTACTATTGGCAGTGCCTATTAATATACTCGGCATTCTAACTATCAATTTGAATATCGGTTTTCGCAGAGCGTTGACGCGGTGCTTTATTATTTTTGCATTGCGCCCGCTTCTTGGACCTTAAGAACCAACGACTTATCGACGTAGCCACTTGGCTATACACTACAGGCACAATCAGGAGCGTGGATGCGCAATCAATTAAACTTCAAACAGTTAAATAAATCATCATCATTTGGGCACTTGCTTGCCGAATTTCACCCCGATGGTGCATATACTCACATTTCGCATACAACGCAAAAGTAGTCGCGCTCATCGATAATCTCTGATCGCCCTTGATAAGATGATCAAAATGGGCATTGCAAGACGATCATATATCCCAAGACGATCTCTACCACATCTCCCAATCAAGAAGTTTGGTGAATGGCACCCATGCCGCGATTACCGTCGCCTTATTGAACGTACTATACCAATTCGATGCCTTGCGGGTATAACCGCTAATTTACACAGTACCAGGGCAGAACGTAGAGAAACGGCTATCATCACACCGTTTGGCCTTTTTGAGTTTCCGCAATTTACGAAGCAGGTTAATATTTGCGCCAAAGTCATAATTATCTATACGGATCACAAACCGATAATACACGCATTCAAGCATAAGCCCGAGCGTGACTCTCCTGCCGCCGTAGCCGAATGGGTTAGTGCGTGACTACCATGTGGAATTCAGAGAGAACGTAGGTGCGAGTCTCCGTTAAACAACAAAATGAAGAAAACGTTTTTTCTAATAGCGATCGCCCCTCGGCAGGCAATAGCAAAGCTCCGCATAAAAAACCATTTGCAGTTCGAAGTCGGCTTAAAACTCAGGTCCATCCATTTGTGAAACAACATCAAGGCGCATGCCACAAATAGGAGGAGGAGCTCGGTCAAACACGCAAAAAGGGTGGAAGCACCAATTACATATATATATATTGGGTATGGGAATAAGTTTCCGTCCTTTCTTAGCCAAAGTTACAAAATATTTAAACAATTAAATAATACATGGTATAATGTGAATTATGTGCTATTGGAAGCTACAGCTTTACTCCATCTTTCAGGTAGCATACGGATTCCTCTGGCAAAAAATTCGAGTTCTCTTGACTTGATACATTCATTGAGCCAGTTTGCGATACTCTCGTAAGAAGTGAACCGCTCTTCAATAAGGCTGACTGCATTGATCGGAACAGATGGTAATCCCAAACTGCATTGCCTGGGGAATATGGCGGGTGGGGCAAGATTTCCCATTTTCCAATTCAGTCCCTCTAAATATTTCTAGACCGATTCAGCAACATGTGACCTGGTGTTGTCATGCAGCAAAATCAGTTTGTTATATCTACCGTCTCATTCCGGTAGCATACTGATTCCTCTGACGAAAAATTCGAGTTCTCTTGACTTGATACATCCATTGAGCCAGTTTGCGATACTCTCGTAAGAAGTGAACTGCTCTCTAATAAGGCTGACTGCATTGATCGGAACTGATGGTAATCCGAAAGTGCAATGTCTGGGGAATATGGCGGGTGGGGCAAGATTTCAAATTTTCCAATTCAGTCCCTCTAAAAATTTCTGGACCGATTTAGCAACGTGTGGCCTGGAGTTGTCATGCAGCAAAATCAGTTTGTTATGTCTACCGTCTCATTCCGGCCGCTATTCTTTGAGACCTCGATTCAAACGTATTAGCTGCCGTCGGTAACGACCGCCAGTGATGGTTTCAAATGATTTAAGGAGTTCATAATAAATGACTCCCTTCTGATCCCACCAGATGCACAACAAAACCTTTGAAACATAAAGATTTTTTTCACTGTCGATGGACCTGGTTCACCTGGCCGGCTCCAACATTTCCGACACTTAGGGTTATCATAATAGATCCATTTTTCATCGGCAGTGACGATGCGATGCAGAAAACCTTATCTTTTCTGCCGTTCAAGAAGCATCTCACACGTCACCAAACGTTTCTCGATATCCCTCTCCTTCAATTGATGTGCCACCTAGTTACCTGCTTTCTGGCCTTATCACATCGCGTGCAAACGCTTACCGACGGCTGTTAACATCCAACTCTTTAGCCTTATCAGCAAAGGCTCGACATGCGTCTTCATCCAATAATTGTTGTCGTTGAGCATTTTAAAATTTTTTCGGTGCCCCTTCGCGGTCTTTATCACTCACGTAGAAATTGCCTTTTTGGCGTCAGATAAAAAAGATCTTTGCGCTTCAAACGAATGTCAACTACCTCGAGACCTCACATATGCACCTTCCAATCACCAGTATATTACTAGAGCGAACACAATAATAGGAGGATGGTTCCATGTGTAGAAGTCCACGCAAGTGGGGAAAGTTACTGATCGCCATTCACTTGGGAGTGGCCAGGACGATTCTTCTACATATGGTCCAAGCAGCTCACAACGTCCGGGATTAGCCCACGTATCCTCTGGTTAGCTTCCGAACACCCGTCCGGGAGTGAGCTAAAGTGAGAAGGCGAAGCATCCCAGCATAGCTGGTTGTGCGCTGGGTTTGGGACCCGCCACTTAAAAAGCCCCCCCAATGAAAACAGCAACAAAGCCTGTTAAACGGTGACAGCTGCGCATGTCATAGAGAATGTTAAGATCCCGATACCCCAATCGTTGACGACGGAATTGTCGTTCCGTTACCTGACCATGACGAGGTGAGAATAGCGATAACGCGGCTAAAGAACAACAAAGCCGCGGGCGCCGACGGACTGCCGGCTGAGCTATTCAAACATGGCGGCGAGGAGCTGGTAAGGTGCATGCATCAGCTCCTATGCAAAATATGGTCGGATGAAAGCATGCCTGCCGATTGGAATTTAAGTATGCTCTGCCCAATCCATAAGAAGGGCGATCCTGCAATTTGTGCCAATTACCGCGGGATTAGTCTTCTAAATATCGCCTATAAGGTTCTAGCGAGCGTATTGTGTGAAAGGCTGAAGCCCACCGTCAACCAGCTGATTGGACCTTATCAGTGTGGCTTCAGACCTGGAAAGTCTACCATCGACCAAATATTCTCAATACGCCAAATCTTGGAAAAGACCCATGAAAGGAGAATCGACACACACCATCTTTTCGTCGACTTCAAAGCTGCATTCGACAGTACGGAAAGGAGTTACCTGTATGCCGCTATGTCTGAATTTGGTATCCCCGCAAAACTAATACGGCTATGTAAGATGACGTTGCTCAACACCAGCAGCGCCGTCAGAATTGGGAAGGACCTCTCCGAGCCGTTTGATACCAAACGAGGTTTCAGACAGGGTGACTCGCTGTCGTGTGACTTCTTTAACCTGATGTTGGAGAGCATCGTACGAGCCGCAGAACTTAATCGCTCAGGCACAATTTTTTATAAGAGCGTACAATTGTTGGCGTATGCCGATGATATTGATATCATCGGCCTTAACAACCGCGCTGTTAGTTCTGCCTTCTCCAAACTGGATAAAGAGGCAAAGCGAATGGGTTTGGTGGTGAACGAGGACAAAACGAAGTACCTCCTGTCTTCAAACAAACAGTCGGCGCACTCGCGTATCGGCACCCACGTCACTGTAGACAGTTATAATTTCGAGGTTGTAAAAGACTTCGTTTATTTAGGAACCAGCATTAACACCGATAACAATGTCAGCCTTGAAATCCAACGTAGAATCTCTCTTGCCAACAAGTGCTACTTTGGACTAAGTAGGCAACTGAGCAGTAAAGTCCTCTCTCGACGAACAAAACTAACACTCTACAAGACTCTCATCATGCCCGTCCTAACTTATGGCGCAGAAGCTTGGACGATGACAACATCCGATGAAGCGACGCTTGGAGTGTTCGAGAGAAAGATTCTGCGTAAGGTTTTTGGACCTTTGCACGTTGGCAACGGCGAATATCGCAGGCGATGGAACGATGAGCTGTATGAGCTTTACGACGACATAGACATAGCGCAGCGAATAAAGATCCAGCGGCTTCGTTGGCTGGGTCATGTCGTCCGAATGGATTCAAACGCTCCGGCTTTGAAAGTATTCGATGCGGTACCAGCTGGTGGTAGCAGAGGAAGAGGAAGGCCTCCTCTGCGTTGGAAAGATCAGGTGGAGAAGGACTTGGCTTCACTTGGTGTGTCCAATTGGCGCCGGTTAGCACGAGAGAGAAACGACTGGCGCGCTTTGTTAAGCTCGGCCAAAATCGCGTAAGCGGTTATCGCGCCAATTAAGAAGAGAAGAACACAATAATAGTATCAGCAGCGACACCTTTTTTACGAGGGCGGACACTTATTCCCATACTTATTGGCTTGACACATAATATTTTCGGTCCAGTTTCAAAGATTATTGTCCAATTCTTCAGCATGTTGAGAATTCACGTTATGATTAGTATATCGTTTTTCTTTCTAGCCATACCTTCCTCAATAGAACTAAAAGAAGCCTTATCAAAAGCCTTTGCAATGTCTACCGCTGTACAGAGGTCAATTTCCTTACCAGCCAACGCCTT
This sequence comes from Anastrepha ludens, assembly GCF_028408465.1. Taxonomy (NCBI): domain Eukaryota; kingdom Metazoa; phylum Arthropoda; class Insecta; order Diptera; family Tephritidae; genus Anastrepha; species Anastrepha ludens. The sequence goes on along the minus strand of NC_071499.1, from coordinate 328,375 downwards.
TTCGATCTTAGTCGTAAGGGGCAGGAAAGAAGTTAAGGTCATGGGTCGAAAGGCTTTTGAGGCCTAGCTTTACTCCAATTCGTAGGCACTGCGGCCAATTCCAGGCTTATCCTGAAAATACAATATATGTTAAAACCAGTGCTAATACATTCCCGCCGTGCTGAAGTAGACACGGCTGTATGTTACCAACACCTGGCGATTTAAATGGTCTGAAAGTGGAGTTCGCCCATTTAGTTTTGTTCACTGTGAAGATCTTACTGCTCAGGGAGTGTTCAACAACAGCTGTCTCGTTTCCTCCGGACTCTCCATAAAATTTCGGTCATAGATTATATATATACTAGCGTACCCTCGCCCGCTTCGCTAGACGATAAATTCAATGATTTGCTGAAAGAGAATAAAATTAATACGAAACAAAGCAAATTCTTTGATACAATTTCATTCGAACTTTATTGTAACACTTTTTGGTAGACAACGTTTTTGGTTTTTTCATCTTTCGCGTGAATAATGACGATGGTTTGCCAACTCGTGAGCAAGCTACATCCAATTGTACATGAGAAAAAATTGGGTATTCTAAATTAATACCGCACATTTGTAGAGACTGTCCTTGCGCCTTATTAATTCTCATAGCGAAGGCAAGGCGAATAGGGAACTGCAAACGTTTGAAATCGAATGGTAAATCCGCCGGAAGCAGTGGAATTCAGGGTATCAAAATGTCTTCTCCTTTGTACTTCCCTTTCAAAATTGTTGCTTCGATAACGTTACCCATTAGCTTCTTCACAGCGAGTCTGGTACCAGTGCAAAGTCGGGGCACATTACTATTGCGCAGCATAATAATCGGTGCTCCAATTTTTAATCGTAAATTATGAGGTGGTAAGCCTGGCAAATCGAGTGAGTTTAAGAATTCAGTTGGATAATTTACGATCTCATCTTGATCAGTAATAGTGTCCATTGACTTATACGCAACTATGTCACCAGGTATTTGATCTAAAATAGCTGAATTTATATCATTGACGTCCTTATTTTTCCCAGCTAAAATTGCTCTTTCGCTGAGTCAATCATGGTTTTTGTAATGTTGAACTATGTTTGGAAATACACTCTGTATCAATGCCTCTTTAGACTGTGCAAAAGTGCAGAAATTGTTAGGCAATGTTATCATTCCTGTTGTTTTTGAAAAAAGGTTTATTTTTTTTGGTTAAAAAGTGTTTTTTGAGGTTTTGAAAAACACTTCGCTCTAACAAATTTCTTCTCAGTTAATTGCTGAAAATTAAATATTTTGAAAAAACTATTTTTTTTTAATTTAACGTTTTTGAGAAAATTTTGTTCTTGAAAAAATTTCATACTTTTGGAAAAGTTTAAATTGATTTGTTAAAAAAGATTTTTTTCCGCTTTGAAAAACACCTCTCGAAAAAATGTATTCTCTATTAATAGTGGAATATGAAATGCTTTGAAAACACCATTTTTTTTTTTCATTTTTTTTGGTTTTCAGAAAATTTTGTTTTGAAAAAATTTCATACCCTTGAAAAAGTTTTATTTTATTTTATTTGATTAAAATTTTTGAAATTTTTTTTTTTGTAATTTTAGAAAAACACCTCTTCGAAGAAATTTCTTTTATCTTTTTGAGGAAAATTTGGTTTTGAAAAAATTTCATGCTTTCGAAATTTTTTTATTTTACTTTATTTCTTCAAAATTTTTGAAAACAATTTTTTTTATAATTTTCGAAAAACACCCCTTTGAAAAAATGTTTTCTATGTGTCATAGTGGTATTCCATTAACTTTTAGGATTATAGTCAAATACTTACAAATATCTACGCTTTCACAAATAGCAACAATAAACAAATTTCCTCAAAACCAAAAAATTTACTTTTTTTCTAAAAAAATTCTAAACAAACAACGTAATAAATTTAGAATTTTGTGTTCACGAAAAAACAGTATTGTTTTTATTGTATTAACTGAAAACCAAAATGTTGCAAAAAATCAAAACAAAACTAAATAATTTTTTTGTGTTCATTTGGTCCATATGTTCCATAAAAAGTTGATATGGTAAATAATATGCAGGGTCTGATACACGCAAATTTCCATTGACCATTATAGTGACAAAATTATCGATCACCAATTCCAACAGGATTTCAAAATCAGAGTTGGAATGAGTTGTTGTGTGGTGTAAATCTAAAAATTCGAATTCTAACTTTATCTTGTGTATGTTCTTATTACCTTTGAATTTTTCCAATGAAGCACCATTCATTTTAAATTTTCCAAGAATTTTTTTTATCATTTCGCGTTTCTTTCCTTTTTCATTCGATTCCAACATTTGTTCATAGCCGAAAACATCGTTTGCAAACGCATTCATTTCCATATAGAATTGGTCAAAGAAAGCATTGCTCAATTGAATTGAAACATTATTTTCATAAATACTTAGGACCTTAACTAATGCACCTTGGTACATACCTAACGCAGATATTCATCGCGACCTTGACATCGATACTATTGATGAAACAATACAAAGCGCTAGCAGAAGACACATAAATAGACTATTAACGCATACAAATCCTATGATGAAAAGACTACCAAATAAAGAAAAATCTACCCAAAGTCGGCTTAACCGTCAAACACCAACAGATCTTGCAAAATCCTTGTAATCAATTGTCAACTAATCGTATATGTCATTGTTTGTTAACCACTTGTTTTTAAATAATATGTATATATTTCTTCTAAATGAGCTTGGGGCATTGGCCCTTCAATATCCATCTCATTCCATCTTTTTGTAAATCAAATTACTTATTGTCTAACGACAGGTGTAATATTTTATGGAAGAAATAAAAAAAAAAAAAAAATTTCATTCGAATCATTTGAAATATCTGTATACAATAACGAAAAATTCAAAAAATGTTGTACACATAAAATGAATGTCGATTCGAAACTTACTTTAATCTAAGAATCGAGCAAGTTTTGTTTTGTACAATATTTTTATTTTTTCTTTTTTTTATATGAAGAAAATATTTAAAAGAAATTTTTTTTGCTAAAAACCTTCCCCTAGTGGATCCCTATAATATGAAAAAAGAACGAATAAAATTGGCCTCGTATCGGCCCAAAAAAATGCGTACAAACGAACATCATTTCATTTTTATATATATAGATATACATATATAATTGGCGCTTACACCCTTTTTTGGGTGTTTGGCCGAGCTCCTCCTCTTATTTATGGTGTGCGCGTCTTGATGTTGTTCCACAAATGGAGGGATCTACAGTTTTAAGCCGACTCCGAACGGCAGATATTTTTATGAGGAGCTTTTTCATGGCAGAAATACACTCGGAGGTTTGCCATTGCCTGCCGAGGGGCGACCGCTATTAGAAAAATGTTTTTCGTGATTTTGGTGTTTCACCGAGATTTGAACCTACGTTCTCTCTGTGAATTCGGAATGGTAGTCGCGCACCGACCCATTCGGCTACGGCGGCCGCCAATTCGGTCATAGATTACGTTGGGTTATTACAGCTATCGGTTATGTGAACAAATTTAATCTTGCACATTAGTAGATGCCCTCCGTAACAAAAATCGCGAATAATAGTGAAGCTAGAGATACGTCAACGTGGTGGACGTTTAGATTAAAGCCACTCACGAGTAAAGTATTAAATATGTTTCAGAAATAGTTACCGAAGAATTTTATATACGCATGGGGTATCTACATATCCTAGTTACATTTATTTCTTCAAATGGTGCCTAATTTTACATGTTACACACCATCATGTCACTTGCTCTTAATACTAAATACATTCAAATTAAGCTTCGTATTAAATTTGAATCTAAAGAGTGCTAGTCAAAATGAAACTTAAAATGTTTTAATGTTCTCACTTTTAGCACTAATGGTGTTGGAATATGTAATTTTGACTTTGCGCTGCAGTATTGGGTACCTGCCTTTACAAAATAACACCAAACCAAAGCACCAGAAACAAAAAAATATAGTAACAAAGTGGTAATACGCAGCAGCAGGGATGGAAACACTGCCAACATTTTTGTATACGTTTATAGGGTGTTTTAAAAGCCCGGGGAAGGGCGTGATGTAAATTTGTTAATGTGGCCGACGACAAAGTTGTCAGTGAAAATTCACCCCTCTGTAATTCTGTCAGTACATTACCCGCGAATAAAAGCTGGGAGGTGTGGAAATAATAATTTCAAACCACCCACCTAGAGAGTGGCACATTTAGGTATATTATTGATGTAGGTGTGAAGGGTGAAGGTGTCGTGAGTTAAAATTGTTTTAATGTCGGAAAAATTTATGTAAATTGCACTCTTTTTGCATATTTAAATAGCAAATACACGAGTACTTTCCTAAAGTAATTTACGTTTTTTGTTCTCGAACTCCCGCATTTTAAGCTGCGCATCGTTTTATCTACATGCTTACCAGTATATACCTATGTACTTATGTGTAGTACATATATACTTAATTTTCAGGGATCCGCCTCAACTGGTGCGATTTTAATTCTGGAATTATATTGGTTGAACTAATGCTATCAAAAGCAAAGTGTAGACAAATTTATTTGTTGGGTGAAAGCGCTGTTGAGGACACTAAATAACTTACAGGTATACAAAATTGTACACGTGCATATTGATATGGAAATACGTACATATTCATGCATAGATGTGTATTATAAAATGATTTTTGTCTAAATTACTATTCCACATGCCTTGTAAATTGAAGGGAAATTTGATTCGACTCCACTTTCTACTAGTCTATGGCTAAGCCTAAGAGACTACAATGAGTCTTCATTTATGGTGAAGTTGAAAATGTTTTATTTTCTCTGAGACCGTCAGGATATTAGTTTTGACGCATAAGAAGTAGTTCAAATTTCAGGAGCAAAGTTAATAATAATCATCAAAAACGAAATGTATAAATTCTTTGAACTCGGAATTAATTGAGCTTTATTTCCTTTTCGTAACTACATACGACTGGCGCGCTTTGTTAAACTCGGCCAAAATCGCGTAAGCGGTTATAGCGCCAATTAAGAAGAAGAAGAGAACTACATATTTACGGTTGCTTATACTTTTAAGAAAACTCAGAAGTTATTAGAGTGCACTGTTCATGAGGCCATAAATTATAAATGCACAAACATGCATACACTCATTTATAGGTACGCCAGTCGTTGTCGATGCGTAAAGGTAAATGTCGCTAACGTAATTCTTGACATTCCGTGTCCACTATTATTTTGAATTTATTATTTGCGCTTCACGAATTTAGTAATTAGCTTATATTTCAATTTAAATTCAAATTTCTCTCATAACTATGCAATTTAATTGTTTGTGGTCTATTAAATTATGTATAAACCAACTATTCAATTTTAATTATTGCAGGTTAACCACGGTTGTTTTACTACCGTCACTCAGTTCCCTTTGTTCCCGTGTTGTGTCTTAAATAGTGGCCTCATTTTATTGTTGGTGACCGGAAATTTCGTCACCCGAAAACATGTCACTATACAAGTGAATACAGTTGTCATTTGGCAGTGTCTGCATACATACATACACACTATTTACCACATGCAATCTACAAATTTTAGTCTCTATACGCACAAAGTTTGTCAAATTAGCCTTAAAAAAAAAATATTCATTAGTGTACTCAATTCATGGTCCAACATTTATTTTATTTTGTAATTTACTCATTTTTGCTTTATTAATTTAGTTTACTTCTCTTTTGTAAACTTTTTTAATGGCTAGTATAGAGTTTTTAATGCCCTATGAACCATCATTGTCATCAAAAGCATGTGCTATATGTAGCAAAAAATTAACTTAAAGATATATTAACAGATTTCAAATTATGTTATATATTTTCATTAAAGCACACATCTCGTTCCAAAGGAGTTAATTGAATTATTGACAAACGCTCTTATTTAAGACCCAACCACCAGTTATCAACTTGAACATCTTGATTGATGATAAATTACATTACACCATTGAAAATTTCTTTTATACCTGTTCTTGCATTCGCTTAGCTAATGGTTTTAGTGTGATTGGATGGCAGCAAAAAGATCGCCATACCTCACACCTTCGCGCAACAACTCACACAAAGGTAAACTATAATTTGGACAAAAAATGACGAGTCGGTTACTTTTGTGGTACAGTTTTAACAAATGTTCTTTGGAAAAGGATAATCAGCGATGCACATTTCCAAGTACCGATCACGTTAATTTGATTGATGACTTATTTTGCCTTTACTTAAGTACTTCGATAGCCTCTAGATAGGCAAGAAATAAGTGACATCTATTTCGAATTCATTTACTGTTGGCAAATTGGTAACGAACGGAGTAACTTTTGAAATTATGTGCGTTGCACACTTCAAGTGAAACATACCACATTGAGAAATTGTCCACGTAAAAATGGGGTCTATTTAGAAATGTAATTAATTCTGATTATCCAAATTATTTTTTGGTTTGTCGACCAACTTCATTTATGAGCAAATGGCCATCATTAATTTTTATATATCACATGTGATATATCAGTATAGCATTTCAATATGAGCTTAAAGTAATGTTTTTTTAGAAATTCAAACTATTCTTAACCTCACTTAAAATTATAAATGCATTAGTTGTGGGTCGAAAGTATAACTTTATATAACTATAGCTATAAACTATTAATTAACGTTTATTATGACAGTTAAGCAAAATTTAATAACTCGTTTTCATCTTGTGCATGAGCTTCATAAGAATCTTTTTGACACACTCCTGATTCCACCACAGTGTTTTCTTACTCATTGTTGAAGTATCAATCCAAGCTCACGTAAGTATGTACATACATACATATATTTATACCAATGCAGCGTCATTCGACGAATTCGTTACGGAGTTATCCAATCTAATCGATTCTGTATATGAACGGAAGCCGCCGCAATACTTAATAACCTTTTAATGCGGTTTCAATGATTAATGAATAAAATCAATTAAAATATGGTTTCCCCTATTTCAAAAAGAAGGTAAATATGTTAGGTATATATGTTATAACTTTGCTCTCTGGAAAAGGTAGTCGTACAGTATAAAATAATATCAATAATTAATTGTGAAACAATTACATTTTATTTAAATACATTTTACCGTTCAAGTACTTCAGAAATGAAATTGAAAAAGACAAAAAGAAAATAACACTCATTAGTCTAATACAGGGTGGTTCAATAAGACCTCAGATTTCCTTTTAAAAATAAAACACAACAACATTTTTATTTCATCATGTGTTTTAGTCTATGGCATTTATGTATGAAACACAATATCCGTTAAGGGCCACTACGTCCCCGCCAATACAGAATGCGAATACTACAATTTTTCATGGCTTTTTGACATAGTTCAGGCTGTATATAATTTATGACGCTTACGATTTCGTTCTTCAGCTCTGGAACCATCTTGGACTTAACAGCATTACCGGCATCAATTTCGAAAAACACGCTCCAATGCCTCCGTCAGTCGAAAAACCACTCCAAAGAGTGGATACTTAAAATGTAATATACTAAAGAATTGCTATCAAAGACCTACGCCGTCTTTGAATCCCATTATGGTATATACATATTTGCTTATATTTATTTTTTATGTGTTTAGATAGGTTAGGTTACGATAAGATCCGCCTCTATTTTTTGGCATATTGATATTGTCCAACAAATGGGCGGACCTACAATGCGGGTGTTGTATGCTACTTCCGAACGTAGACGCTTTTTTCATGGCAGATATGCACTTGAAGATAAAGCATTACCTGCCGAGGGGCGACCGTCTTCAGCAACAAATTTATATATCATTTAAGGTTTCATGTCCAGATATAGAGTAAGATTCACGTACAGGTCTCCTCAGCTAGTATTAAGTACATAAATACTCGTATAAAAACAAGTTTCCATTAAAATTAATAACAAAGATCATACTTATTTTAGTGTTTTATACGTCAATTATACTACATACATCAGTTTATATTTTTCGAAGAAGTTATTTGATTTCTAGGAGTGCAAAAAACCAGTTGCATGAATCAGAGTCAATTTACGTTACGATCGGAAAGATTTGTGAGGAAGTATTAATGAGAAATCGGATGATTGAAATAAAATTGTAAAGTGTGATCCCGCTATGTGCGCCCACTATAGTAGAATCAGTAGTTTTAATAATGTGCATAAGTGTCCAGCTTAGAGTTCATCAATTTAAGATTTAGCTCATTCCGCAGCTAGAAAATTAAAAATATTGCATACGGTAATTATAGATAGTTCTTTAACCATGTAAAATTGCATCATTCTTGAACAAACTATTTCCAGAAACGCATTCACATATAATTAAGAACCTGTCCCCCATTTATCCGCAAGTATTCTTATTTCATAAACTATCATATTCATCCTATAAAGCTCTAATGTCGTCAGCGGCTATTCTTGGCACGTTTCAGGATAAGAATTGATATAAAGGGGAGATAAAAGATTTTGGGACATTTATAAAATGTTAGTTTTGTTCGTCAAGAGAGGACTTTACTACTCAATTGGCTACTTAGTCCAAAATAGCTAGAGCTGGGTGTTAATGCTGGTTCTAAATAAACGTGCTGGTTCATAACTGTCAAAGGGCTTTTATAATAAATGGTGCCTAAGCGATTCAGTTCCGCGCACAATCTTTTCCAGCTTCAGGTTAAAGAAGTCACGCGAGAGAGAGAGAGTCCCTCTGCCTGACACCTTGTTTGGTATCAAATGGCTCGAATAGGTCTTTGCCAATTCTGACGGAGCGACTGATATTGATCAACGCCATTTTGCGCGACCGTCTTGTCAACTTCTTTTCGCGCTGTCATATGTGGCTTTAAAATCGACGAAAAGATGATGTGTGTCGATTTTCCTTTCATGGATATTTTTCAAGACTTGGCGTATTGTGAATATCTGGTCAAATGTGGATTTTCCAGGCCTAAAGTGACACTAATAAGGTCCAATTAGTTGGTTGATGGTGAGCTTCAGTATTTTGCACAATAAGTTTAATAGAAATTTGTACGCGGTATTTAGAAGACTTATTCCGGGGTAGTTGGCAGAGATTGTAGGATCAGCCTTCTTAAATTTCAATCAGCAGGCACGCATTCATCCGACCATACTTTGCATAAGAGCTGATGCTTGCACCTTATCAGCTATTTGCCGCCATGATGGAATAGCTCAATCGGCAGTCCGCTTTGTCGGATAGCGGAACCAAAGTCCCAATCAGGATCGGGATTTTCAGCAGTTCGTTTGCCGTGCTCGTCATCAGAGTAAGAAGTTCTTATCCTAGGCTCTATTTGTATTTTCATTGATAGTTCCTTTTGTACGTGGCAGATCCCAAATTCAGCGCACAACGAGATGTCCTGTGCTGTTTCGCCTTTTCACATTAGCTCGCTCCCAAACGGGTGTTCGGAAGCTAGCCAGAATATAATTGGGTAAAGCCCGGAAGTTGTGAGCTGCTTGAACCGTATGCAACAGAATCATTTAAAGGCGAATGGCAGTAAGAGAGTTTTTTCACCATCCATCGGAACCATTCTCTACAATACCAATGCACACTTCACAAACTGGAGGAAAAATTTTGCCAAACACCTAAAATAGGATGGGCACAGCAACCACTTATAAATAGAGAAGAATTCTTAAAATATTTACCATTATATCTAAATGTGAATATATCACGAGTTTGCATAAAATAATCAAAATTATAAATTTACTTAGATATAACTTACTTATGAGTCTGTTTAGACCAGTTTTTATTGACTTTTCGGTGCAGTAGGCCCCAAAATACTCGCTCGTTTAGCTTACGCTCTATTCGCTTAGCATTTGTCTGCATGTACTCGTTTTCAGAGTATTTAACAAAAAGTGTAAAATGAGTATATGCAGCTACTTGTAGGTGTGTGTATTTGAATGAATTGTAAATTTATACCATGTATGTATGTATGAATCATATCGATTTCACATGGGAGTTAAAAAGTTAAAAATGATACTCATTGATAGAACCATCTCATGGCAAATTGTCATTAATACGATTGAGACAATTAATTGCTAGAAGACTGGCTCACAGTAGAGATACCTCTTAAGGACATCTACGGACCGAATTAATGTCATATGTATTTAGGTATTTATGCATGTACTTAGACATATTTAAATTGAATCATATGTGTGTATTTACGTGGAAAATATCAAGGACGCATAATGTTAGTCCTGAGTTAAACCCAGGTTAAGTTAAGCAAGAACTGGGTTTATTTTCTCTGCCATATTAAATTGTGTACTACAATACATTTTAGTAAGAATTAACTTTGACACTAATCTATCATATTTTAATGTCATCCGACAAGTGTATGTTTATAAATTTACATTTAAATAGGTTTATTTTCATATAAACCTTGGGAATTAAGAGCGGTAGAGAAACAAAAAGTAAGTAAAATATAGTTCATATTACAACAAAACTTATGTAGCCTAAAGTTTCACTCTGTGCACAAAATTTAAAAACTTAAAAAAATGTTGACAAAAAATTCAGAAGTTTTAACCAGAATTTTGAGAAAAAACTCAAGTATGCAGTTTAATAGCCCATTGAATTTTAGAATAATAAAGGGTTAGTTTAAAGAAGCTTAATATTTGCTTTGATTTTTGATCTTTTTTGCTTTTGTTTATAAAGAGCATTTTCAACAAACTCAAATGGATTAAGGAGCGTTAATAATCTTTCATCATTTATTCTGTCAATATCAATATCGTTAAAATGAAAAATGATTATTATTTCTAATATTTAAGCAACCTTTTATTGATTTCTCCTGGTTTCGTTTTTTAATTTGCTTAAAACCAATTTTAGTACCAGCTTGTGATGGGTTTAAATTGATGCCCGGTTTTATGCTAAAAACCAGGTACTAATTACATTATAGTTTTCTCAAAGTTCTGTTTAAGAAATATAGTTAGAACCGGCTTATTTCCAACTATGATTATGCGCTGATATGTTTATATAGGACTACAGTTTTATATGTTTTTATCTGCGTAGATCCCCAATAATTTCAAATAATGTTTGCCAAAAGTTGAACATTTTGACAATTATACCTTTTCCATTTTTTCTTTTATTCAATGATAGATTAGTCATTGAAACTTAGTTTTATTCCTGCTGGCCACATTGCTCCATGCCATCATACATGCATAGGTGGATATCAATTACGTGGGTAGCGATTGAAATAGTTTCTATACTTTGACCAGTACGGGTTTACATCTATACAAATAGTTATGTTGCTGCATATTACATTCACTTTGCATAACTTGCAATTGTTGACTTGGAAATATATTTTTTTATGTTTCTGCATTGAAAAGAGTAAAGAAATGGAATCTGTATATTTTTTCATGCAACTTCTAAGTGACTTAAAGCCGTTAAAGCAAAGTTATTTTGCGTCATCTTAATTCACTGTTATAGTTTTTTTATAACGTTTTGGGTTACACTACGTTGTTTTAACATCCTGTGTTTAATGATAAATTAATTGCTTGTGTATTCACTAGTTTTTTATCGTAAGTTTATTTCCATTATCTTGCGAAGAAGAATTCTAGCTGCAACAAAAGTTGGAATGCAAATACATTCATCTGTAACAAACAATTTTGATAAAATTTGAAATATACATTTTATAATAAAGTACAATAAAGAATTAAATTCAAACAAGAATTGAGTACGACTATCCATTTTGCTCTTAAAGTGTACTGCTCAACAAAAAGGTCCGCGCAAGCAATGATAGCGAATTTTTCGATTCTGCCGTATAGCTTCCGAAGAATAAGTTGGATATTCCAAATAAGACTTATATAAAAAACATACTTAAATTATGGAGAGCACCCTTCATCTCCTTGTGGATGGTGACAATAACGGAAATTACAACGGCGCTTTCCAAGTATCTTGGCCAGAAACTGGCAAAGTGCATGTAGCAATACAGAAAGCATAGAATATGGAGGCAATAATGCATCACTAACGATGGAAATTTGTGCGCTCTGCAAATCCACAGGTATTTTTGTGTTGATATGAGACTGGGTTCCAATGTAATTCTGTGCACTGAAGGTGACTTTGCGGCGCAAAAGTGAAAAGAGAAAATATGGTACACGAAAACGTGTTTTCAGTGCTTTCACCCCAAAACAGTGAATTTTATAAATCTGTGTCATCAATGTAGAATCTGGACTAAGTAGAAAATGGAGATGTATAGTTCTTCGCCGATGAACAAAAACCACTCTCTACTCGTTCTTTGGTAGTTAACGACGGCAATGCCATACGAATTAATACTAATACTAATAATAATTTGAAACTATTAACCCTCCGTTGGGCACCCGGAAACCTTTCTGGCCAGGCTTTTTCGACTTTGGACCTGAATTTAACATAGTTCTATAATAGCTAACGACTTGAGCTTCTAGTTAGTTTCTTAAAGTTTAATTTTCCATCGATTTATGGTATAACCTTTTAAAAATGTTAGACTCGGATGTCTAGCCGAATGTTTTAAAAAAGGTGTCCAACGGAGAGTTAAATCCCGCACAAACTGTTGGAGGCAGAGTGAGGCCTCATCTGCCTTAGAAAGACCACACAACTTGGCGTTTCTATGCTTATGAAATATCGAAAAAATGTATAATCATATAAAAGATAAATTGCAATACAATGAATTGAATTATTAAAAATAACTGTTTAGAAAAAAACTGTAACAAGTGCGACTTGAAAAATAAATATACAGTGTCTTTATATAAACATAAATTATATTTGAAACTCAATTAATTTAGAGCGGAAGCGCTAATATATGGCGAATAGCACTTACGAAAAATGTTTGGAGCATTTGAATGAGTCTATGTATGAGCGTTTTTTGTAAAATTTGTATCTCTTTGTGTGTTTATTTTTTTGCTTGTTTGTAATCAACTTGAGTTACTAATTGTGAAATCTAACGCCTTCGCAACATGTTTTTCTGTAAAAGGCAATAAGCGTTTACACAATTTAACCACCTTTCAGAATAATGTGGCCATACGAGACAGCACACCTGACAACTACCACGTCAAATAAAATAGCCAACAATAGCACAAACGTCCGCAAGGGCAACCAAAGAATGGATATTAAGGTCACGAATGCGCGCACATGACTGGACGAAATTTGTAGCGGGCTCACTTGGGGTTGCTGATATGTCGTCGAATAGTCAAGTACGTTTCCCATTCCCCTGCATTAGCCACTTTGTATTACTACAGAACGGCAGGGCGCTGCTGCAATTCGGTGGCAACTAAGATAAGTGACCAATTTTATGTGTCACTTAAATGGGACTTGGTCGCATTAACGTTGTGGATGGAAATCAACGAGCAGCAGAGACCCGAAACCGGGTGTACAAATAATAAACAACACTAACAAAGCAGTTAAGTAAATTTAAGGATAAAAACGAACCGTTATATGGTATAGCTATTGTGGTATTTACACGTGAGGATAATTAAATTACACCTGTCCTCGGTTGCTAACAAAGTAGAAAGCGAGTTGAACATAAGTCGCCAATACAATCGCTACGAAAAAATTAACGCTGTACCCAATTCTTCTACTTATACATATACATTTTACACTAATACTATAAATAAGTTTCATACTTAAAAAGCTATTATGCATCTATGTATATATGTAATGGGTGTTATTAAGAAAATTCCCTGCAATAAATAAAAACGGAAATAATACATATTTACATGCGTGTATGTAGAAAAAATCTATCGTTTTGAAAATTAAAGCAGTAAACGCCTAAGTTTTGCATCTTATAGATAAATAAATATATTGTGGAAATATTTTGCTCCATTCGTGTGTATGTGTGAACGAGTTGTTGAAATTGACCTACAACCGAACTAAGCCGTATAGACTTCATGACATGATCGCCACTTCCTGTTTCGCACTCTCAAAAAATTTAATGAAATCCAATTTTTAATGATTTCTCCCGCAATCAGGCACCAGTGCTCGCGGTGGCGACGGTTTGATGGCACACAAGCACGGAAATGATTTCGATTTGATTTGATTTCTTAAGTAAGTCTAAACGATAATTATTAAAGGATCATTAGTGATCATAATCTGATTATAATTTTAGTGTCCGCTTTTACAGTCCCACTTGATTACGGTTTTACTGCTTATTTCATATAAGTATTAACCTCAGTTTTCTTCGAAGCATCGGCTAAAAATTATTTGTACGCATGCGCATAAGTATGTATATAAATACAATTATAAACGGACTCACAGGCATATGAATGTATAAGTCTTTTCCTCAGATATTGGTACAACCAATTATAGTTCAGCCAAATCCGTGCGTGTACGTAAATACATACATATATACAGACGCTCTGAGAGGTATTGCGTGTCAACATCTAATTTTTAATGCTACTAATTTTGAGGAGCGCACAGCTAGTTTGCAAGATAAAAGTTGGACTTCATAACGTGTGGGAATTAATTCTGCCACATATATATCAGCTTCAATATTTGTAGTCATTTGTAATGTAAAAGTTTTTGTTTTTTATTATATCACAGCCTACTGGTATATCCAAATTATAGTAGAGGTAGTGGCGAAGATTTTGTGTTATTTAGTCACAGATATATTAAAGCTTATGATAGAAGTGTCTTATAAATACATAAAGATGTTCTGAAGATCCTGTTTCGGGCGGAAAGAGAATTGAAGCGTTTTAACAGATTGTATTTAATTCACCCATAGCTCGTACTAAGGGAGTATTGATAGCAAACTTAGTTCGGGAACATTAAAGCTACGTTTGGGAACATTAAAGCTAAGTATTTCTAAGGATACGGATAATCAATGATTTAATTAATACTTAATTAATTAAAAGTTACAGATTTAATATTTATGAAACCGTGAAATTCATGAAAACGCTGGCAAAATGTGAATTTTTTGAAGCATTCTCATGTGGCGTCATGTGATGAAAAAATTCAGGTGTGGAATATATTTAGAAAATTTTTCCATTATTCTGATTGAGTAAAAAGCTCTAAATTTATCTTATATTTAGATTCTTTCTGGTGCTGTTAATTTCTAATATTACCTTACAATTTAGTAAATTTAAAATACCGAATTTAGTAAAACTTTTGTAGAAGCTAGTAGTAGTAGTTCCCAGCTGCACCGTAAATTACGTCACGATATTTTCAGAAAGGCATCGCAATTGCGTATAGGAGATCATTTGATCACCTCTTTCAATATACACATACGAGTATAATAATTCATAAATAGACAATTTAAAATAAAAAAAACCGATATTTTTATCCCGTCTTGCATATAAGTACTACATTTCCTAATATAGTCCACAAGTAAAGAATATTTTGCAATTATGCATAGATAATGATTCGTTCTCCTTTCTCAGTTTCCATATCAAAAAGAGTAGTTAAAAAATAAAGTACATGCTCGTATAAATATATATTTTAAAACAACGAAGGTAGTAACAAAACTTCTGACACTAGATCTCCAGCGCGACACCACAACACTGAATCGCACTTTGGGTAAATTATTGATACTCAAAAAGCAATTTAGATAAGAAAAAACACACGAATTCTCCACACTTCACACCTACAGAATATATGGGCCAGCTGTCGTTGCAACACTGAAATATTTAATACAATCAACCAACAAATTCTACATTCCAAACTGGTTCAGATCTGAGTAAAAATCTCAAGAAAATAAGCAATGGGGTGTGCGAGTTTCTCTTCTACAAACACGCAAATACACATGTGTAAGTGCAAATGTATAAGCACGTATGATTAGAGCAAACTATAAGAGAATTTTCAAATTGATTGATTGTAAACAGTGGAAAGGAGAATATTTTGCAGTGTTGTGCCAACATGCTGTGCAGTCGCACTGAGTTAGTTTCAATGCATTTATGCATATGTATAGCATACCGCCATCTGTCAACAAGTGGCGAAAGAGGTACTTACATACAAAACAAGCAAACAAGGCTAAAATGAGAACCTCGAAATTACACAAACAATTAACGCTGAGGATAACATCAAAAGGTTCTCAACATGATTTGTCAGAAATGATGACCAAATGATGATCCAAATGATAATGACGGTCAAAGTGACCATACCGTCGATAATAAGAATGAACAATTAGTGCAAAGGTGCATCTGTATGTTTGGAGGTACGACCTATTGCGCACCAGTTCTCACACACTGACGCCAGTCCTTGTGTCTATGCCTCGCCTAGTGTTCCGGAAACCCGTCAATTGCTGAACCCTCCTACTATGTGCGTACATACACGCATGCCTATGACTGTACGCACATAAGTAGATTCATAAATTCGTTGCGGCACGGTATTCTTAGGAAATTAGAAATGCGTATAATTAACTTCTTTTTAATGTTTGAAAAGCCGTTAATGGCCTTAATTGTATTATATTTCTAAATGTGTAATTTTGAAGATGGGTGTACGTGCAACTACGACACCAGCTATTCCAAACCTCTTAAAATATGTTTAAAAAAATTAAACTTCCGCGGTCATTGGTGGCGTGAAATCGCCGTTCGTGAGACAACAGCAAAACACATACCTCAACTTCGAGGAGAAGCTTAGCTAAAACGCTTTTCATAGCGTATGCGCAGGTTTATTCGTAATGCATACTAATACAAAAGTAGGTTTGCAGTTAGTCTTACATCATTTCTCCTAAAAACTATGCAAGATTAGTAGATCTTCATATTAGAGAGAAGTTATAAACAAAACGCCACTGCATCAATTTCAGTTTGGATATAATGAAGGAAAATCCACAGAAGAGGCACTTCACTAAGTTGTAACAAGGATAGAGAAAGCTCTAAGTTCTAGGAAAATTGCTTTATTCGCTTTCTTAGGCATTGAAGGCGCCGATAACACGGATTATCGATAACACGAGAAATCGATGCTTGGCAGCAGAATAATTAGCTCAACTCTAGGGGGCGAAACCGCCTCAGTCAAGGCAATGAAAGGCAGTCCACTAGGAAGAGTTTTGTCACCACTTCTGTGGTCTTTAGAATTTGATAATCTCCTAATAAAACTGCAGGAGACAGGGTTTGATGCTGGAATCAAATAGTCCGGTATTATTTGATTCCAAGTGTGTTTTTAACCGTAGATTTGAAGTGAGATTATGACCGTGAATAATGGGAACTGGGAGGACCTAGAGTCGTCCAGAAGTGTCAAATGGTTCACAGACGGTTCGAAAATAAATACGAAAATCTCCGAACCAATGCGCAAATGGCTTAGCGTTTTCCCTGGCTGAAATTAAAGTAATTTCAATCTGTGCGAGAATAAATCATATGGAGGGCAACCAAGGTGCTTACATGGTTATATACAGGGGCAGTTAACCGCATTATAAGCACATTCTGTGAAAACGAAATTAATGTACGAATAACTTAACAACCTAAACCAACTTAGTGCAACAAGTAAAATTTCACTTTGCTGGTTGCGGGTCACTCTGGAAGTAAAGCCCAAGAAATTGCTGATGAACTAGCTAGGGCAGGATCGGCAGCAGAACTATACTGTGGTATCAACTGGGCAGAAGTTAAGTGCAGGATAAATAGTTGGAAGAATACTCAAAGAATTACCACCATTGGAAAGTCTCACTAGAACCTTATCAAGCCAAACTCACAATAGGGAACTGCATAATATGCGTAAAGTAAACTTGAGGAAAATAGTTGGTTTTCTGACAGGTAATTTACTCATTTACTTAAATTATTACCTCTAAAAAATTTACATTGGGAATGAGACAAAGTGTAGACTCTATCTGAAGGATGATGAAACCACAGAGCATATCTTGTGCAATTGTATTGCTTAGGCAAGAACAAGACTGCGCATCTTTCATCGAGATCAAATGGTTCCGAATTTATTTTTATTTATTGAATCCTTCTTGTATGAGAAACTAACAATAAGTTAACAAATCTTATGTGCTAGAGTATTATGTTTCCTTGCCAGTGCTAAGAAACTAATTATTTGTTCAATGAGATATACACATATGTACATACTATGTGATCAAATCGGATGTGAATGTGATGGAAGTGAATGAATGGATGGAGTGAGAAAGGACGGGTTTCTAGTCTCCGATTCTTCGTATCTGGGAGCCTTTAAAACTTCCGTTATATCTCATGCTGGTTGTGCAAGTTTTTTTTCGGGTGCGATAGCGCCGGAAAGGCCTACTTCCCAGCCTCCCTTAAAGCTATTTCGGCACAACCTCTCTGATAAGGCAATTAATACCACCATAAATGGGTTAGGTTAGGTGAGGTAGTGATGGTTGTCCAGAGAGTAGCGCCCACTTGGACGAAAAAAAGTTTGGTTCATCCTTTGTGATACCATTGCAAGAGGGTGAAGGAAAAAAGGGGAGAAAGGGAAGGGATGGGGAATGGTGAGTGTTTGTGGACTACGAACGGTGACGAGTCTGCGGTTGTGTTAACCTCTTTATGCTGCTGATGAAGTTCATCAGATTTTTGTTATCAACACCTGCTATATCAGCAGGCGCAGAAAAGAAGTGAGAACCAAGATGCTTGAATCTTAGTCCCGCGAAAGCTGGGCAGTTTGCATGCAATTCCTATGACCAGGTACCCAAATTATATTTATGTCGAAGAATTCTGATGCAATCGAGAGGGAGACCAGGCATTCCCTGACCAGCTTCGAATGCACCATAATAAAGCCTAGAGCCCTAATAGCCGCTTGGCTATCGGAGTAAATATTTACCTTCTTAACAGTTATTACGCAAGTAAATAGCAAGTCAGCTGCTTCTTTAATTGCGGCCACCTCTGCTTGGAACAAACTGCAGTGATCCGGTAGTCTGAATTTGAGTTTGAAGGGGAGCTCTTTGCAGAATACTCCTCCTCCAACCCTACCGACCAGCTTCGAGCCATCCGTGAACAGGTTAACGAGGCCCTGCCCCCAAGTGTTGCCCCCGGTCCACTCCTCC
Source organism: Anastrepha ludens (assembly GCF_028408465.1). NCBI lineage: Eukaryota > Metazoa > Arthropoda > Insecta > Diptera > Tephritidae > Anastrepha > Anastrepha ludens. The sequence goes on along the minus strand of NC_071499.1, from coordinate 309,537 downwards.
CTTGGTGGAATATGGGTGGAGAAAGTTCCGCTTGGACTTAGCGAGGGCACACACTGATCCGTCGACGAGGGGATGAACTCAAAGTTTCTGAGGATGCTTGAGTGTCCATATGTGAGATTGAGCTTATAGCCCAAGCCCCTCAGTCTGATTGCGGTACATGCAGCGGCAATTCTGCCTGCGATGTCTATAGGTACCACATTTAACATTACATTAAGCGCTAGAGTAGGAGTAGTTCGAAGCGCCCCAATGCTTCCAATGAGCGCACACTCTCTAGCTTTTTAACTGATGTCGTCCTCCTCAGTGAGTTTTACCCCATCTTTTGCCAATGGCGCCCTTGCTCCCATACAAGGCGATTGTTGCCTTCCTTACTCTCTCCTCAATGTTGGGCTTCCACGTTAGCTTACTGTCAAGAATTAGACCTAGGTACTTCGCCTTGTCAGAAAGCACCAGCGGATCACCCCCCATCGAGGAGAGTTGAGCTCTGGGTATTTTATATTTCCTCGTGAAAAGGACGAGCTCCGTCTTAAGAGGATTCACCGGTAAGCCGCAGTCTGCTGCCCATCGAACAACTACGTTTAGATATCCCTGCATTAAATCGTACAGGGTATCTATAAACTTTCCTCTAACAATTAATGCCACATCATCCGCGAAGGTAATCACCCTACAGCCCCTCCTCACCAGCTCCTCCAGCAAGTCATTGATAACAATGATCCAGAGAAATGGTGAGAGAACCTCGCCTTGCGGCGTGTCTCTGCTCACCTGCCGGCGGAGAGAGACGCCGCACCACTCTGCCACGACCGTTCTGTCGCTGAGCATTCTGTAGATAAACCTGGAAAGGTCGGCTCCGACCCCCAGCCTACACAGAGCTTTAGTGATTGTTTCCCGGAGAACGTTATTAAAAGCCCGCTCAATGTCGAGGAAGGCGCCAACTGCGAGTTCTTTCTGATATAGGGATTCCCCAATATCTTTAACGATTGTGTGCAGAGCAGATTCCACTGACCTGCCTTTACAGTAAGCATGTTGGGTATGCGACAAACGCCCCCGAGGAATTTCGCTTCTTACGTGTAGGTCAATCAACCTCTCAAGGGTTTTCAGCAAGAATGATGAGAGACTGATTGGCCTAAAATCCTGAGGGGAGACATGTGAGCTCTTGCCAGCCTTGGGTATGAACACAACCCTCACAGCCCTCCAAGATCCCGGTATATAGCCTCTGGCTATACAGCTCACATAGATAGGGCTCAGCCAGCGGCATGACACCACTGCAGATTTCTGCAGTTGGGCAGGTATGATGCCATCAGGACCAGGCGACGTGAAGGGCCCGAAGGAGCCAATGGCCCAGGTCAAGCGGTGCTCATCCAGCAGCCAGCCCCGGTTCTGAAGACAGATTGGTGTATTTCCCAAGCTGGTGCTGCTAGATACCGGATTCGTTGGAAAATAAGCGTCGAGAAGCAGTTTTAGTGATTCCTCGCCGCTCATCGCCCAACGTCCCGATTCATCCCTCAGGTATCCCAAGGGAGCCGAGCTCCTCGTGAGTATTCATCTAAATCTTGAAGACTCATGACAGCCCTCCACGCTTCCACAGAAGTTCCTCCAAGAGTCTCTCTTGGCCTTCCTAATCTCGGACTTATATATTCCAATCCCTACCTTATACAGTTCCCATCCTGAGGGAGATTTAATTCTTTTAGCCCTATTAAAGAGGCGTCTGCACGAGGCCCTAAGCTCAGAAAGCTCTGCTGTCCACCAAGGTGGTTTCTCCTTCTTAGGGAGCGTTCTAAGTGGACATGACCTTTCGAGAGCCTTATTACAAGCTGAAGTGAAGATCTCCACCAGATCATCGATCGCTCCCTCCGAGAGATCTAAATTGTCCCTGTGTGCTCCGGGGAGAAGGTTCAGCAGATTCCTGCCGTAAGAACCCCAGGCCGTTCTCCTCAGATTCCTGTAGGAGGGTCTTTTTGGACAAGTTTCAGTGAGAGAAAATTGAATATACCTGTGATCCGAGAAAGAGTGGGTGTTAAGCACCCTCCAATCGGAAATTCGGTTTAACAGTGAGGAGCAGGCCAGAGTAAGATCCAGCACCTTTTCCCTGGTTGCGGTAATGAAAGTGGGGTCCTTACCCTTGTTGCAAATAAACAAATCTTCGTTTAAAATGAAATCAAAAAGTGACTCACCTCTTGCATTTATGTTGGAACTTTCCCAACAGGTATGGTGGGAGTTTGCATCCGTCCCTACAATAACGCCGGTTTTCCTGCGCCTCGCTTCAGCCAGGGCTTCTCTCAGCATCATCGGAGGTGGCTCCACCTCGTCCTCATGCACCATATAGGCCGACATCAGCCATAACTTTCCCGCAGGGCCCTCTAGGCTCACAGTCACAATGTCTTCATTGCTAAAATTAGGCAAAATAAATGCATTAAGTTCCTTCCTGATGAGCATACAAGATCTTGGTTTACCTAACCCGCTATATGCCATCAGTTTATATCTTTTCGTCCTGAGTCCAGAAATGCCACTACTGTTCAGCCACGGTTCCAGGATCAGAACTATATCAACTCCACCTTGTTCAAGGTGGAGCAGTAGATTGGCGGACGCCGCCTTAGAATGCTGAAGATTTATCTGAGGAATAATCATCTTCGATAATCCTCTCCAGCATCCCAAGGTCGGTGTCCTCACTTTCCGAGGCCAGAAGCCTCTCCTCCTCCGCCCTGTCGAAGAATGCCCCGATGCTTATGACGGACCCTGGTCGTGAGGGTCAACCTCCGACGTGACGGAGTCTATCTCCATGTCCACAGGAGCTTCCTCAGCTGTGGGCCCTTCTTCCTCCCGCACCTCCGGATGTGCAAAGGTATCCGCTCTGGTATCACTTTGGTAGACCTTAAGGACTACCTTTTCGAAACCATAGCTGATAACCCCCTTTGTGTCAGCGAGAGGACCGAGAGATTCTGCATTCAGCAGAATCAGCGCTTGCCGATATGATATCTCAGTCTTCTCCGCCTTAACCCCCTTCCAGACCGCCATCAGTACTGGGTCTAATTTCGAGGGAAACATCCTCCCCCTGGGATCGTTGTCTCTTTACCCCCGAATCCACTTGTGGCGCACTCACTCCCATTCCTCTTCCCTCTTCCGCTCCACGCGGAATCTTCCTGTCCCACTCAAGCGTCTGGGAATGTTTCTCAGATAGCTGAGAAGCATTTTGGTCGCCGTAGCGCTCCAGGATTTTGGTCGCGAGACGAAGGTCGGAGAAGGAGCGTTTGCTTTGCCCTGCCTGCCGTTTAGGCTTAACAGGGGGTCCCCGAAGAGGCAACCCCCAATCCCCCGGAAAACTGCCCCCATCCAGTGCTGCTAAATTAGGAGACGCAGACGGTTCCGCCTGCGGCCTCCTACCTACCATAAGCGGGTTCCCGCTTGTGATCCCCACGTTCTTGCTAGAAGTCCGACATTTTGCTGCCACTAAGAACTTCAGCCCTCGGGGTAAGACCCCGGGAGAATTTACGAAGAGGCGATTTCGCCCCTCCTGTCCTACGAGAGATGGTTTTAGGACTCGGTTCCGAGTTCCCGCTACCATCTGAGGTTTTTGTTGTTTGTTTTGTTGTGTTTGTTGAATTGGTGTTGATGTTTTATTATGTTTTATTTTAAGTGGGTCCCCACTCGAAGCCGCTATCCAAAGCCCGTAGAAGTGTAGTCGTCCCTTAGAGGTGCCATGGTTGTCTATGCCGCGGCAGGGAGGCCCTGCGAGGGTTGACGCATGCCCTCATGAGGCATGCGTTCAGAGCCAGACCGGACGCAAAGACGGGAGTCATCTCAACCGCACCTACACCGCCAACCCAATAGCGACGGGTTTGGAACGCACTCCGAGGCCTGCCAGGGTTTAAACGGGACGGGGGCGGTTACGGCATTAGCCCACCAGTCATTTCTGTTAAGTTTCACCTTAACATACCCAGTTGGCAGAATGCCGCAACCACCAGCACAAGGGTCAGAAAGATTCGAAAACGTAAAAAAAAGAGAAGATCCAAAGACGAAAGCAGGAGTCGTCACCGTTCAGGTTGTCGGAAAGGCCGTTCAGGCCGCAGATCACTTGGCGCTATCCAGGGTGCACCACGCGGAGGCGATCTGCTTTACACCATAAATGGGAGTAAGCGCTTTTAAAATTGCGTTCTCAAACTCAAAATTATGATAGTAATTTTTAATAATTTAACAACGTTGTCGATCGCTTGAAATGGCGTTTTAATATTCGAAGATTATAAAAAACTAATTTGATTGTATTGGTGTTCCCAATTTTGAAACACTTCTACTTTTGTTCTTCGGTATATATTACATTAGATTAGATAAAAATGAAACAGCTGACAAATTTTTTGGCAAATTGTGTATAGCCGTATCGGCATCGACAATGATCGAGGACATACATCTGCATAAGGCAGTAATGGAAATTTTGTTTGTTTGGAAAAAGCTAGCAAATTTGTGGGAAAATACTCGTATGTATATGGGCAAACTTCCAGAACCGGAAGATTTTATGTTACTTATTAAATAAAGATTTTATGTTACTTATAAATGAGAAAATATAAATATAAAGTTGAAATCATACGTGGTCGGTAGATATCATTCCTCTACATATGATTAATAATTACCCTTAATTTTGTTAGCGCTCGCAGTCTACTGCGATTGCAAACATACGCTTGCAATTAATAACTCCTTTAGCATTTTAAGCAAATGAGTCGCGCAAGACTTATTGTTTTCTCAATAGATTTCTCCGTAGATTTAAATAATTTTATGTATAAAGAAAACAAGCATCCAACTCTGTTTTTACACGGAAATACTTTCCTTGGAATACTGTGCAAAAAATCGTGTAACAAAATGAATGCAACATAATTAAATTAGGAAATGGCTTTAAAAATTTTCCCAAAAGAAATTGAAAAGTGCAAAGTAAAAGTCCAATCTATAAATATACATATATGCATATACAGGGCCGTAGAGAGCATATCCGGGCCCTTTCCAATTATGTCTAATTCATATAATTCGGTAATGTTTACAATGGGCATAGCCACGAATCATATCAAATGCCACTTGTTGAATTGTGACTAATGTATCTCACCGCATTGTTTACCATTATTAAATATATTTAAGCTTGAATATTAGTAATCTATTTGAGTTGTTCTTTAATTGATGAAAGAATGAATAAATAAATAAATGTTTTAAAAGTTACATACTTTTGCATGAGTAAGATTTTTTGAATCAAATAATACCTCCACTAGATAGGGTAATTTGGCAGTTTGACATCGATACCTAATTCCATCTTCTAATTCTACTTATATTACTGTCTAATACTTAGAATCTACTTATTTTAATATAAAACGTTCATATTTATTTCCTTGCATAACCTAATTTTTTCTCGCAAATGCCGTGGGCTATGTGCAAAGAAAAGAAAAAGAAAAAAAAAACGTTTAATAATGCAAAATGTTGTATTTATGGTAAAGGGTAGAGTTGCTGGTACTGCAAAACAATCAGTTGCATAGGAAACGTAGACAAAAAATCTACACATCATAGTGCACCGTTATCTCTACTAAATATGCATATGTATCTATAAATATATGTATTGATGAATTTGACAAGTTTTTAATTGTGAATGCTCTAGGTGTCCCTGTTCGAAATCATATAAAATGTACGTTTGTATGAGGAATAAACAGCCACAAATAAAGAACATCATACATATAAGCGTCGAGAGATGGAACAATAAGAAAACATCCGAAGAGAATTGCAGCATGAAACAAAAACTTGAGCTGTTAATTAATAAATTTTTTGATTCCATAAAAATGTCGCATTCCATACTGATTGGTTTAAGAGTGAAAGAAACAAAAAGTTGACATTGAAAGCGATGAACTGCGCATCCTCTCTTAAACATTTATTAGCTTGCAAAAGAGAGATGGCAATAGCCTAAAACACAGTATTGCTTCGTCGTCAGCATGATTATTGGTCATTCACGGCAGAACGGAATATTGACAGCGGAAGTAAGCTACGCAAATCAATTACGCATAAAAGGCGGAGTTTACGAAGATACAACAAGGGAATCTAGCAGCGAATTGCCATAAGCGAAATTAATCGTTGAATGGTTCATTGGAGTGGTGTACAAATCTTTACTGCAGTAAAGTGGCTTCAGAAAAATAATTTTTTAATGCCCCGCGTACCTCTAAATGGATTTGTACATTTGGTACGATTTTGAGTATGTATGTTTCTTATTGTGTACGCGAACTGGTTGTAATACCGGCGATACATATAAAACGGGGAAAATGTGAGGTGAATTGTGGTGAATTATTCAAAAGGATAAAATTATGTCAATTCAGTTAAAAATCCTCAAAACAAGTAAAATGAATTTAAAACATATATATATAATTTTGTTTAATAAAATAAACGCAGTAATTTCCAATTTTTTTTATAATAGACTCTCTTTATGGAATTCAGTTTTTTGCAACTATAGGATTGGTATTATTTATTAATATAAGCAGTACAAATAATTTAAAGAAGGAGTTTGGTTTGCTGAATATAATTTTTCAAATAGGAGATGAAGATGAATTTCTTTCGAAACGCTACAATTTAACCCCCCGTTAGGCGCATCTGATCTATTTGAGTCGTTGGTTTTAAATATTATTTAAATATTTTCTGAATAATAATTTTTTTATAAAAGATATTACATGTTTTTCCTTTTAACGAGAATAACTTTGTCTTATTTTATATTAAACTGCAATACCGCGCCTACTCTTGTTGCAAAAGACATTTCGACTCACAGAAGGTTAATCAGGTAGTTGCAGCAAATGCGTTTTATTCCCTGCAGCGATTTATTAAAAATATGTACATATATTATATACATATGTTACATGGACTTTATGTACACGACCACTTCAATTTTTGGCTAGGCATCTTTGATGTAAACTTTTACTCACTTACATACTTCATTAGTTATATATTCCAACACTCATCACATCTTTATGCAAGGTGGCGCAAAATTCATCTAATTTGGTTTTTACATAACTTTTTACAAAAAAAAAAAAAAACAGAAAAAATGGGTGATGGAAGTCGTTATTTCATATTTTATGAATGAATGCTCAATTGCTTATCTGTTTGCATACTGCCGCTGTCTACTTCACAAGTGTCGAATATGATTTGCAAAAACTATAAATCTTATGTTAAGGTGATTAATTTTGCGCCACCTTGTATCATATAACCAACTCGAGAAAGCAAAAAACAGTTGCTAATAACAGACAGAAGTCCGTCCAACAGAAGCCGTTAATAATAAGAATAAACTGTGGGGTGGACATATCTGACATATCTACTGAAGCTAGCATTTTTGGTTCAATCCGCAACAAACGTGCACGCTTGTTATCAAGTAGCGGTAAATAGTTGCAAAATTGATTATTCATAATTTCAATTTGAATTTTTATATGTTTTGTATTGAATTTTCACTGTACACAAATTTTCTTTTTTTTTGTAATAAAAAGGAATTGCTATTACTTTATAAATTATGTAATATGAAGTTCATTATTACTTCTTTTACACAGTTTTGTGAAAAATATTTAGAGGGTTTTTTATGGCGTGTGTCTTGATGTTGTTCCACAAATGGAGGGACCTACAGTTTCAAGCCGACTCCGAACGGCATATATTTTTTATGAGGAGCTTTTTCAAGGCAGAAATACACTCGGAGGTGGGCGATCGCTATTAGAAAAAAACTTTTTCTTCATTTTGGTGTTTCACCGAGATTCGAACCCACGTTTTCTCTGAATTCCGAGTGGTAGTCACGTACCAACCCATTCGGCTACGGCTTCTGAATTTTAATTTTAAAATAATTGTATATACCTTCTGCTCAAATATGAACGAGACGTTATCAATAAAACGGTCCGCGGATGACATATGGCAAAAATAAATTTTTTGTTTTTTGGTAGGACTGTTATAAGCTTACATGGCAAATTTCAGCGTGAAACGTCACATAGTTTGTTTTCTGTGCTACTGTAAACAAGTCAAGCTCGAGTGTGTTCTTCGAATTCTCTTTTCTGACTTCAATTGTCTCAAAATGTTTTCCACGGAGCGGCAACTTGAGCATGGGAAACAGGAAAAAGTCACATGGAGCCATATCAGGCGAATACGGTGCTTGCGGAACGATATTAACATTATTTTTGTTCAAATAATCGCGAACAAGACGTGATGTGTGAGCTGGTGCATTATCGTATTGCAAGAACCATGACTTGTTGTCCCACAATTCCTTCCTTTTAAGACGAATGTGCTCGCGCAAACGCTTTAAAACGTCTAAATAATATTCAGCGTTAACCGATTTTGCGATTTGTGCGATTTTCAAGCACAATTTCCTTTACTTTTCCGATGTTTTCGTCGTTTACTGATGTTGCTGGACGACGTTCATGAGGCAAGTTTTCAACCGATGTACGGCCCTCCTTGAACGATTTGTACCACTGGAAAACACGTGCACGCGATAGAGCAGAGTCCCCATAGGTTGTCTGCAACATTTTTAAGGCGTCTGAAGCCGAAATTTTGTTGGAATAACAAAATTTCAAACAAATTCTTTGTTCAACTTGAATTTCCATCGTTAAATTCGAAAAACACACTCGAGCTTGACTTGTTTACAGTAGCACAGAAAACAAACTATGTGACATATCACGCTGAAATTTGCCATGTAAGCTTATAACAGTCCTATCAAAAAACAAAAAATTTATTTTTTCCATATGCCATCCGCGGACCGTTTTATTGATAACGTCTCGTTCATATTTGAGCAGAAGGTACATACAGTAATTCCTGAGGATATTTTCTTCATAGTTCTCTTTACATACATAGTTCACGGTAGCATTCCATTGTTTCTTCAAAGTCCCGTTTAGAGGAGTTCCGTTTTATTTAATATTCAAGAATATATTCAACGCGTCTGTTTCTATTAAATATTTAAACGAGAACGGTACGAGTAGGTACCAACTTCTGTTGTGTGATATTTGTTGACATTCGTACTTTAGGTAGATTATTTTAATTAGTATTACCATTGAGTACTTAGAGGTACCTAGGCTAGTCCTAGGCCCAAGCTAGCAAAAGTCTGTGTTTAGGGTAACTTTAGTATGAGCTCAAAGAATCCATTAGCCCATAGTTATAAAGTGAATTTCGAACCGCCCAAATTTGAAAAGAAACTATGAATGTTAGTTGTTTGATCCATACTTGTTCTTGCCAATTTATTGGTACGAATAATTTATTACATTTTTTATATCAATTGTCTTTATTTATTTTCATAACGATGGCTCTAAAGGTGTTACACAATGTTTTTTTGGAAGCATTAGAGTATACACTTATAAGAAAATTAAGTGCAGTCACTTACTTACTATTTAAAAAAAATACGTATAAATTACTTTGTTTCGCCAATTTGCGTCATTTAAATAAAAGATACATATCAAAAATAATTTTTGCTTGCATTTTCCTTCACATAGAGTAGAATGGGGTAAGATAGGTATGGGGGCACAATAGGTAGGTGGGGTTTTCGTCGCACTGTTTTTGCAGAGGTCACTCGTCTTATGTGAATTGAATACGTGGTGGGGAACAACGTTCGCGACTGTCATTTCGGCCGTCACCATTGATTAGTTATCCTAGTTCTGGCGTCGTTTAGTTTTTTGTGAGCTTTTCTCCGACATAGCATTTTTTTTATTCTACGGTGCAGTGCATTTAATGTATGTAAATATTTGTCAGGTGAGTTTTATTTTACGTAGAAAATAATGCTGAACACGAATAATGTGTTAGTTTTTTGATATTTTTGTTTTTAAAAAAAATATCGACACTAACATAAAACATGTGCTTGGGGGCACAATAGGTCAGCCGTCTGGGGGCATTATAGGTCACTACTTTTAATTGAATAAAATAAATTTTAATTGTTTCTGCAGCAAAATGGTGCGTAATTATGTGCGAAAAACGCCGAAACGAAGTGAAGAGGACGTAAAAAACGCAATCGCGGCAGTCCGAGATGGCGCCAGTGTTCGATCAGCCTCTAAACAATTTAAAATTCCGTTCGAAACATTACGTGCTCGCGTGATGAATTAAAGAAAAAATCCTAACTTTCATAACATATGCAGTGCTCATACTCTATAAATAAAAGTTAAAACGTTAATTTCCAAGCCATGTACATTGTTCTTTTCCCCTCACATATAGTGACCTATCGTGCCCCCCGATTTTGAAAATATCGAAAAAAAGTACCTTTGTCTTATTGAATGCAGCTTCCAAAATATTTAGCCAAACATAAGTCAGTATAACCAAAATGTTAGCAGATAAATAACCTTTCAAAATCTTGCTTATTTTTCAAAATCAATGCAAAAACACCGTAGCAAGAGCTCTCCAAAGAAAAATGACCTATCTTACTCCATTCTACTCTACTCATAAAAGACTTCCTTCCGATATAGTGGATTATATGAACGAAAATTGTCAATATCGTATGCAAAAAATTCTTAAAAATAAAAAAAAAATCGTAGTTTTTAATCGACTTTAAACTTAAAATTTCTGGGTACTTTCTAAAGATTCTGATTAAAGAATTTTAGACTTTGATGACAATTTTTTGTGAATTATATACAAAGAGTGGAATTTAGGTTTATGTATGAAATTTTTGTTATGCAATGAAATATGTTTTTAGCGAAAATCAACAACAAAAATTTAGCACAAAATATTTTGTGAATATTGTGAAATGATTAAGTGACTTCATTATGTGAACGCAAGCATATGTAGCTTTAGAGACTTTAGAGCTCAGGCCCGTGCAAACGGCGGGGGTTTGCAGGGTTCAAATCATCTGCACAGAGAAGAAAAAATTATGCAAAATCTCATTGTTTATAATTACTTTAAGAAATTACACAATGTAACATTTTTTTAAAACACCCTAAATCTGAGGGCCTGCGCAAGGGCCTGTTAGAGCTATTATTATTATTATAATTTTAGCACTGCGACTTCCTCAATAAATTCAGTAGTTGTCCTATTTTATAGAGATTTAGTTTCTCCTCTGGTAAAATATTTTTTACCTAGCTGTTTGCACCGCTTAGGCATCAGTGCTGGGCACGATGCCAGCACACGCTTGGCAGCTTCATCTTCCTCAATACAGAACCTTCAAATCCCATTTGACTTATTAACATTCCTGTTAAAATAATTCTAAAATTATTATTGTTGACTGCGATAAACCCTGTATAAGAGAAAAGTTACCCTTTCCTAGGCTTAAAAATGCTAACTTATTTGACTGCAATCTAACTTTCAGTAATTTCTATGCAACCTTGAACCGGTAAGATCCGTACCTTATTCATCCAGCCTAAGATATTTAGCTTGTCAAAACATTCCAGCACCAGCTTTGAGATAAGGTTGAAAGCCTTGATTTTTGCCTGGGTATCAGTAAGGGGACCTATGCTTCTGTTGATATAGTTGCAGTCAAGGTTGCGTAGACTTCAGCTTTAAATATATTATATACGCGACTGGGCCTATAGTAGATTTAGCTGTTCGTAGGATAGTCCTCTTCGCTTGGGATTGGATATGAATGCACCTTCACATTCCAATCCCAAGCGAAGAGGACTATCCTACGAACAGCTAAATCTACGATAGGCCCAGTCGCGTATATAATATATTTCAAGCTGAAGTCTACGCAACCTTACTGATACCCAGGCAAAAATCAAGGCTTTCAACCTCATCTCAAAACTGGTGCTGGAATGTTTTGACAAGCTGAATATCTTAGGAGGAGCCTCCATTAACGCCATGGGACATGTATGCATGGCTCTTATTATGCATACATATGCAAGTCTTTGTAACCTTGTAACTGTTTGCTTCATCGTGCCATTCTCCCAGACTGCTGCTCCTTAGGGATTCATAGGTCTGAATATAGCCATGTAGATATATAGCAAGCATAGCCGAAGGCCATAGTAGCCAGTGCTTTAGCTCTTTAAGTGGAATAGTTATTTATAATTGTTACTCTTTTAATAAATAAATAAATAAGATCTATAGCAGTAACTTTGGTGTTCATCCCCAACTCTTCTCTGCAATCGATTTACACCTCATTAATACCTTAATGACCTATCTCGCCATCTCTCTCGTGGCCCATGAAAATGCAGCACCTCCTGAGGAAGTGGGGCGTTTGGTGGACTGACCTTCATTTAATAAAGAGGCCATCCTCATCGGCTGCAACGCCAATGCGAGGCATACCATTAGGGAAGCAGTGAGATAAATGATTGAGGTGAATCTCTTTTTGATTTCATTATTAGCCGTAATCTTCTTATTTGGAACAAGGACAACACCCCCACGTTTGTATTTCCAGCATCTTTCGATTAATTCGCCTGTCATTAGGGTTGATAATTGGAAGGTTTCTCAGAAAAATTCCTTTTCGGATCACAGGTTGATCCTTTCCGAAATCTATTTCGCACGGGAAGCCATATCTCCCCACAGGAGCCCTAAAATAACCGACTGGTCTCTGTTCAATAGGGTCTTCAATAATAAATTGAACAGGCGAACTTGTTCTTACTCATCCACTGACCAACCGGGCAAGCAGATGGAACACTTGCAGCGATCCTTTCAGACGGCCTTCAAAGTGGTTTGCCCAGTATCTTTCAGCAAGAAAGGCTTTCCTTCTTGATAGAGCAAGACGCTAACCGACTTGAAAAAGAAGGCTAGGAGGGTTTTTAACGAATGCTACCAAACTAAAACCTTTGAAAATTACCGTGTTATATTGAACGAATACAAAAAACCCATTAAATATGCAAAACGCAGTACTCCTGGAAGGAGTACTACGAATCCATTGAATCCGTGAAGAATTCTGCCAGGCTAAGCCAGATCTTTTCGACAGACCACTCCTGCAGAACTCTTGTGAAAACGGGGGATGAGGAGTGGGTAGAATCTGAAGAAGAATCTTTGGTTATCCTGGTAAATAATCACTTTCCGGGAAATTCTATTGCCCCACGGAACATTGTCGACACGAGTCGACAGGTAGGGCTACTCAATGTTTTCCTGAAATCTCTCCTGTCAGTTGACAGAACCACTGGGCAATTAATAGTTTTTCCCCCTTTAAATCTCCTGGTTCTGTCGATATCCTCGGTGGTTCCTGTCCTGCAAGAAATCTACTTGGCGTGTATTGCTCTTAATCACGTCCCCGCCAACTGGAAGAAAACGGTGGTTGATTTCATACCCACGGCAGGGAGGAAGGGCCATGCCTCGGCCAAGGACTTTAGGCCTATTTTTTTACCTCATTTATGCTAAAGGTGTTTGAAAGATTGATAGATTATCGTATCCGACAGCACATCGAATCCCAATTAATAGGACTATGAATAAGTTCGTGCGGTTTTACAACAGATGGCGTAACTTGATTATTATTCCATCGATCCACATTTCCAAACATTCATTGGAGAGCTACTGTCGTAAGGCACAAACGTCAGTATAAGTTTTTTATTTGAAGCGTAAACAACAATATTTTTACCACACTTGAAAATGTCGAATTTCGTGCCAAATAATGTGTTTTTGCGGGGAATTCTTCTTCATTATTTTAATATGAAGAAAAAAGCAGCCGAAAGTCATCGTATCTTGGTGGAAGTTTATGGTGAGCATGCTCTATCTGAGCGAACGTGCCAGAAGTGGTTTGCACGCTTTAAAAGTGGTGATTTTGGCTTGGAAGACGAAGAACGCGAGGGTGCGCCGCCAAAGTTCATGGATACCGAATTGGAGGAATTGCTCGATCAAGATCCGGCTCAAACGCAAGAAGAGGTTGCAAAAACTTTGGGAGTTGATCAATCAACCATTTCCAAACGTTTAAAAGCCATGGGAATGATCCGAAAGGTAGGCCATTGGGTGCCGTATGAATTGAAGCCAAGAGACGTTGAACGCCGTTTTATGGCATGCGAACAACTGCTTCAACGGCACAAAAGAAAGGGTTGTTTGCATCGAATTGTGACTGGCGATGAAAAGTGGGTCCATTACGACAATCCAAAACGTCGGGCAACGTATGGATACCCTGGCCATGCTTCAACATCGACGTCGGCGCAGAATATTCATGGCCTGAAGGTTATGCTGTGTATCTGGTGGGACCAGCTGGGTGTTGTGTATTATGAGCTACTGAAACCGAATGAAACGATTACGGGGGATGTCTACCGACGACAATTGATGCGTTTGAGCCGAGCACTGCGAGAAAAACGGCCGCAAATCGCCGATAGACACGACAAAGTTATTTTGCAACATGGCAATGCTCGGCCACATGTTGCACAAGTGGTCAAAACATACTTAGAAACGCTCAAATGGGATGTCCTACCCCACCCGCCGTATAGTCCAGACCTTGCGCCATCCGATTACTATCTCTTCCGATCGATGCAACATGGCCTGGCTGACCAGCACTTCCGTAATTACGATGAAGTCAAAAAATGGATCGATTCGTGGATTGCGGCAAAACCGACCGAATTTTTCACAAAGGGAATCCGTGAATCGCCAGAAAGATGGGAAAAAGTAGTAGTAAGCGATGGACAATATTTTGAATATTAAATTTGTAACCATTTTACGTCAATAAAGTTTCAAATTTCGAAAAAAACCGCACGAACTTATTCATAGTCCATTATCTCCAGCGTAACATGCTTACCTGAAAGGGAACTCCACGGAATCAACCTTACACGAGGTCGTAGGGACTGTGGAAAAATCTCTAGAAGGCAAACAATTCACTTTGGCGGCCTTCATAGATATAGAGGGTGTTTTTAATAACATCAAGTCGGAGTCAATTGTCACTGCTTTAGATAAACTAGAGGTGGAAAGACCTATCTGTCACTGGATATCGTCTCTGTTTGGCTGCAAGGAAGTTAATGCGGTGGCAAGAGGGGCTAAAGTGTCTAGATTCGGTCAAAGGGAACGCCGCAGGGTAGTGTTCTTTTGTCCCTACTTTGGCTAGTTGCTATTGACGATATTTTGATAATGCTAAATAAGGGTGTGGTTAAGGTAGTAGCATACGCCGATGACTTGGTCCTAATGGCATCGGGACCGTTTTCCTCAGTCATGGCTGCGATTTTGGAAAGGTCACTGGCTGTACTCAGTCGCTGGGCTACCCCTTGCGGCCTCCGAGTAAACTCTGACAAAACGGACTGACGTCATTTACCAGAAAATATGAACCTCCACCTTTTCGACTTCCCAAATTAAACAACCACGTTCTCCCGCTTTTATCGCAAGTTAGGTATCTTGGAGTGATACTTTACTCCAAGCTCCATTGGAAGCTACACGTTGAAAATCGGGTAAAGAAGGCCAGTACAGCCTTCTACTCCTGTAAATCCTTGTTCGGTAAAAAATGGGGACTCAAGCCACATGTCGTGCTGTGGATGTACAACGAAGTGGTTTTGCCAATTTTAACGTATGGTTGCCTGGTTTGGTGGGAAGCTCTTCGGAAGGGCTATAATATCACTAAACTGGGGAGGGTGCAAAGGACTGCACGCATTGGCATCACCGGAGCATGTAAAATTTGCCCCAGTACTTCTCTGAATGTCGTTTTGCACTTAATTCCCATCCACTTTTACGTTAATTCCATCGCAGCTCAAAGTGCAATCTCTCAAGGGACGTGGTAGCATTTTCGGGCAGTTAATACCGTATTTCTCTGAATTTCGAACAGATCTCCCTATCCGAACAGATCTCTTATCTAAATCAGTCAATTTCTCTATTTCCTTTAAACTGCCGAATACTGCTAGTGTTTTTCAAGCTGAAGTCTTTGCGATCCTGCAGGCATGCAAAATGCTTAGGGAACGTGGCAGCGAGGGAGATATTAACATTTTCTCCGACACTCAAGCCGCGATCAAGGGTCGTCAGAGCCATGGTGCAGAACGAAATTGGTAACTCACGTAAGGAGGAGATCACACCTCTTAGGTCAGGCAACATTTTTCTGATCTGGGTTGCAAGACATAAGAACATAGAGGGAAATGAAATTGCTGATGATCTTGCCAGGAACGGGACTGAATTGGCCTCAGAGACCTCCTCCCCGATTATCGGCATCCCTCTGACAGTTGTTAAAAGGGAACTGCAGAAAGCGGAAAGCGCAGAAAAGATGGAGCTCCATTTCTTCATATGCTATTTCGAAAACCCTTTGGCCCCAATACGATATACGAAGGACTCAGAAAGTCCTTTGGACTCCTCGCCATTCAATTTCCAAATTCGTAGCAGTGTTTACCGGTCCCTGGACGATCGGCACACACGCGGAAAAGCCTCCCATTTAAACCCCCTTGCAGAAGCTGTGGGCACCTTTCAGAGAAGGAGATTGTTGAGCACTTTCTCTGTAAATGTCCGGGCTTAGCAGCTAGACGATTAAGGTCACTGGGCGCTCCTTTCTTCGACAGCCTGGGGCAGTGCGCCAACCGAAATGCCATCAATCTTCTTCATTATATCAGCAGCCTGTTCTCATAATGGTACCAAAACGACGCTTCAGTGCTACTTGAGGAGTACCAGACTGTGAAATGGTAGAATCACCTACCTACCTACTTATACCCAAGAATCTTACTTCCCTTTGCATTTTGGCCTCAATTTCATCTATGGTAAGTAAATTCGTTTGAGATGTTTTAGATTGTGTTTCCTTGTGAATATCATATTTGTCCTTTTTGCTGGATTTATGTTCTCGTACTTACCAAATTACCCATCCACTGAGCGAGAGTATTATTAAGAGGAGCAGCTCCTTCAGCACTTTCAAATTTTGTTTTTTATTTCAAAAAATTGTTTGTCATTTCATTTAAGCATGAATAATAAGATGTAATTTATTTAAAGATATGTAATAAATACTCTCAGTTTTTCACAAAAAATTATTGAAAAACTCGTGGTCTGGAGGAGCTGCCCCCTTTAACACCTCTCCTTACTAGAGCTCTATTTATGGCTGAGATGTTATCCAAGGCACCTTCTATATCCAAAAAGGCACATATTGCTGGGTTAGCTAATGTAGTACAAGCGGCCTCTGTTGATCGCTCAGCCACATATATTAGTCATTTTAGTAAGTTCACCTCGGAATTCGAGATACCCAGCTGTAAGTCTGTAAATACTTGTATATTGACACCCTAAAAGTTGTCTCAAAACCTACATATGGTAGGGTGTACGCAACTATTAAATTTCATGGTCAAAGGTCACAAAAATCGGGTTTTTGCGCTTAATTTGTAAATTTCTCATTTCCCATGGGTTTTTTGCTATTTGTATTTATTATCAATATTGTAGAATATAAAATTCTCTACAAATTTTGTTGAAAAGATTTTTTTATACGGTGACTGTTTTCGAGATAGCGGGCGGAGAGCGCGCGGTCATACATATGTTAACATGAATGCAGTATTGCGTCTGCTAGGATCAAGGCCTTGATGTATCAGGTCAGTCCATCAGTTCGTGCGTATTTTACCCATAACTTTCACTTTTGCATACAAAAAATTATTCGCGGAATATAACGGAACTATTTATATTTTCTTTGATATATTGTGCATTCAATAAGTTATTTTAATCGAGGATAGAAGCACGTGTTGTTAAAAAAATAAAATGGGATCTTCGAACGCATATAAGAGGCATATTTTGTATTTTTTTTATGTGGTAAAAATGCATTAGCTGCTGCTGCAGAAATAAACGCTGTGCACGGAGAGGATACCGTGAGTGTAAGGACTGCGCAAAAGTGGTTTTCAAAATTCCGAAGTGGTAACTGCGAGGTGGAGGATGCCCCGCGCGCTGGTCGTCCTGAAGTCTTCAACTCCGACGCCTTCCTCGAACTCGTGGAAGCTGAGCCAAATTTGACAGTCGATGTGATAGCTCAGAGGCTAAATTCATCCCATGGAACAGTTCACAGGCACTTGGTTCAGTTGGGAAAGGTTTCCAAGCTGGGAAAATGGGTTGCGCATAGACTTTTCGTTGCCAACCTTCAGCTGAGAGTGAATGTGTGTTCTCAGCTGCTGCAACGGTTTGAAAATGAAAGTTTTTTGAACCGTATCGTTACTGGTGATGAAAAATGGGTCCTTTACAATAATCCTGTTCGCAAACGCCAATGATTAGATAAAGATGAAACACCAGCACCGACCCCTAGAGATGGCGTTCACCCCAAGAAGATTCTCCTGTCTATTTGGTGGGATATGCCCGGTATTTTTTATTATGAACTTCTGGAACCAAACCAGACGATAACTGCTGATTATTATTCCCATCAGCTATCAAACCTGGATGAGGCACTTAAAAAAAATCGACCGTCATTAGTGAATGGACGCAAAGAGACCACTACAACGCAAGACCTCATACCGCAGGGCAAACATTAGGCAAGCTGAATGAGCTCGGATGGAAGCTAATGGCGCATCCTGCATACTCTCCGTATATTACACCTTGTGATTATCACCTTTTCAGTGGACTTCAATCCCATATGAGTAACAAGAACTACTCCTCAAAACAAGCTATAAAAAGGGATATCGAAGCGTATTTTGGCTCCAAGGACAAACAATTTTTTGAGCAGGGAATTAAAAATTTGCCTAAACGTTGGGAAGACATTGTTAATAATGAAGGAAAGTATATTATTGATTAATAAATACTTTAAACATCTTTTTTATTAATTTTAAAACCAACTCTACTACTCGTATTCTGTCTATCATTTTTACTGCGTGGGTTCTTTTTCCCTGTCTTCGGTATAAATACCATTTTTTCTCTGCTCCATATCTTTATATATGTATTTATACATATACCTAAGAGAGATACTTATTCTAGAAATCCTTTTCAGTGCTTCTCCTATATATATACTCGTATACAGTAGGTTCTGTTCTTATGCGTTATATACGTTCCGCAAGAAACAACATAAAAAAAGCTACCAGTTCTATAGTAAAACTATAGATACGTTTCAAACATGCTAAGAACCGTATAAATCTGAAATAATGTAATAAAATCGCATAAAAAAAGGGCACTAGTCCCATATTATAACTATAGATACGTTCCATAGACCGCATGAATCTGAAATAATTAAATAAAATCGCATAAACAAAATATTGTACTTTTGAAAATTATATCTTTATTTAAGAAACGTCAGAATCGAAAAATAAATTTGGCGTAAAATCCCTTTCGTCACTGATCTAGATGGTTATGCAGGCGGTTCCATACTTGTAGGGTTAGCATTTCTGATGTAATCAGTGATGAGTTTTTGCTTAGCTGGTTTAGAATCTTGTTTATATGTACAATTCCCGATAGGTCGACATGCATTTTTTAATTAAAAAAAAACCGCACTATTTCAAAACCGCATAAAAAAAAGCCGCATAAAAACAGAACCTACTGTATATATACAATATATCCGAGCCGATCCCGCATCAAACTAATAAGATGTACAGCTAAAGGTTCGTGGATCTTTATAGTCTTGCCATTAAACGTGTAGGCGACCTCTGGCCAGGGACTTGCCTCGGTATGGCTCTCCAGGAAGACATTCCCAATCGGCCAAGATTCAGGGCCTGGATCCCTGACTTTCGAGGAAATTCTGGAATTGATTAAACTAGGCAATCCAAAGTTACCCCTGGAATTGTTACTGGAAGACAGCGAAGATTGGCGAAACTGATGGCACACGAAGGCTAGCGGTGATAATTCTGCATGAGGAATCACTCTAGCGGGGCTAACAACCAGGTTTCCTGGAGTTTAAGTTGGTTTTCTGCGCAGCTTTTGGTATAGAATTTATTGCAATCGAATTTCAGTTACTTTATCCTTGATTGCAGGTTGTGACGTTCATTGTTTGTTAAAGTTGCTTTCAGCTGGTCTGATTTTAGCACTTTTCTTTGTCTCTGGAGTACTTTGGTCAAATTCAGTCAAAATTAGTGCCTGTACCATTTAGAGCAGATATTTTTCTGGCCTCCCCGAAGTTGGGAGTTTGCACTGAAGTCTGGCCAGTACTCGTGCTTGGTTTTGGGATAGTTCCCTTGGATCCCAGTTGCCTTGCATTTTCCGTCTGTCTGCCACTTACGGGTCGTAGGTCTAAATGTATCTTGTACTTTCCTCATAAAAACCATCTGCCGGTTGGAGACGACTTACACCTGTAGGCCCCTCCACTTGTGGAAAAGAAGAGAAAAGAAATATCAACACAATCAGACATATGTACATAGGTATATGAAATCGGACAGAAACATGTCGAATGATGAAATAAATATAAATCCGAATATACTTAAGCCAGAAATTTGTTCGAATTCTGTGCAAAATCTGTAAAACTTGTCTAATTAGTTAATATTTTACTCAGATATTTGTTTGACTTGTCTGATATCAGAAAATGTGTGGCAATTTTGCTGGCTGGGTATATTGTTGCATGTGTTCATATGTCGGTATGTAAATTGCCCGAAAATTTGTCGCAAATTAAAAATGATTAAGTGTGCACTGCAATATCGATCTCCCAAGACAGAAACTCCTTATTTAATGAATTTGCTTATTTAAACTGCAGCTGTAAGCGCAATTGAAAACGTTTATAAACATAAATACGGATTAGCTGAGAAAAAATTGGATAGTCATATCAAATTAGCAGTCTAAGCTGATGGCTGACGAATAAGCTAAATCAACTTTAGAAACGTGTTCAGTTAATGAGGTCAGTTGGACTGCTAGCAGTTGAAATGTTGAAAATCAACGAGTTTAGTGCTTCTCCTACTTGTTTGCAGTAAAATGTACTTGTACGTGAAATACTGTGCATTCGATATTAATCTCAGGTCCCAAATCATTTGATAACTAATATTATGATACATACATACACACATACATATTTGGTAGAAGTCGATCATATGACATTCAACTGATAATTAATATTCGTTGAAAAGTTGTCAGCCATATTGGGGTTGTTAAAAATTATTGAATTTAATACACAAAAGTTATTAAGTAATATAATGTTAAATAGTAATGTGCAAAACATATTTCAACCCCTTCAACAAATCCCAGCTACGTCTCTGAATGCATATAAATATGCGGTATGAACACTATATGTACGCATATGTATGTATGTATGTAGGTATTCGCATCAATTCGTATTAAGATCCCATCAAAGCAAATGTCATATTAAAATTAATTCCAACTCAAAGCCGACAAAAAGGTACGGAATTCTTTACGTATTTAAGAAAATGGCATTAAAAGTGCGAAAAGGTAATAACAATAAGAAATGTGGAACGAAATTCACAATCAAAAAAATATTCATCATATGGGAATCAATGCAAGTTATTAAAAATCTGAACTCGTTTTAAGCGCATTTGCTAACGAAACACCTCAAAGTCAGCAGCTGGAATCTTCAAGCGAAGCACATTCGCGTTTATTTATAGGTGTTCATGATGTAGAAAAACCTTCGACTCCTGTGCTCTTTAGCAGTTTTCCAAAATTTTTTGAGAGTGGAGATGATTATTTTCTTGAAAAAAAACGAAACAAAATATAAAGAGAAACCTCTTATATAAATAAACATTTCTGCAGGAACTAAATACCAATCTTAAATAAAACATCGTGTGGCCATTGCATTTACTTATTAACTATGAGCAACACTTCAAATGTTGATGTTAGATACATAGACGCATTTGCTTATAAAGGCGCGGCTTGTCAATGCCTCCAAACATTAATCCCCTAAGCCGCTTACGGATATCACTGTGGTCCGTCCCCTTCCTAATTTGATTTTTATTCATTGTACTTTCTTCGACACGCGAACTGATGGACGTTGACAACTTAGTATCACAGAATTGTTTTTCTTACGACACACATAAGCAGCACAGAACCAAAAGAGAGTTTGCATCTTCGTGCCGACATAACATTCACTCTTGTTGCTGAAGGTACTTTCAATTAATTTAAGATATGCCCTTACATATATGACTATTAAAATGACCAGACAATATATGGAAATAAAATTTATTTAACTTTAATTATTTTAAAGTTTTCACATGAGCGAAAAAGATTCAACCCTTCCATAAATAATATATAGAATATAATAAAAACACGACTTACTTGTCTACACAGATAAAATAAAACCAGCTAGACAACGCTCAAATTCAGAATCGGAACGCATTCGAGAAAAGAAAACACCATTAGTTGGTCCACAGTTATAATGCTTCCACTTGATATTATGCTTTTTAAGTTTTGTACCATTTCATTCAGTAAATATTTGTACGTGAGATTAATAGATAAAATGTCACTTTATGAAATAATTGAATAGTTCCCTCAGAAATGCCCTTGGCTTCCTCTCCATAGAACTTAAATGATTTTCGGTGCCAAAAAATCAGGTAAAAATCGTATTTAAAAGGAAAGTTCTTTTAGCCATTTAAAAGCAAAAGTGGTGAATTGTGTTGTATTTACATGTCTGAATATAACCTGAACATGGCGCGGAGACATATTACGGATTATATATACTTATATATTTTCATATATATACTTATATGTTATAATTGGCGCTCATCCTTTGTTGGGTGTTTGACTAAGATCCTCCTCCAATTTGCGGTGTAAGTCTTGAAGTTGTTTCACAAATGGAGAGGCGTACAGTTTTATGCCGCTTCGGAACGGCAGATGTTTTTTATGAGGACAGAAATACCATACACTTAGAGGTTTGCCATTGACTGCCGAGGGGCGGCAATTGGTTTCTATCACGGGCTCTACCGCATGGTAGTTACGCACAAACCCATTCGGCTATGAATGTTATGGATATAAGGAAAGAGTTTATTAGCTTATTAGCTTTTCCAAACATACCGTAATTAATATGAAGGTTTAAATATGTAGTTTAATATTTTTCAGTGTATCAATTAATTGAACGTGTCTTATTAATAAAGTGAAGTATTGGCAAGGCTGACGCTTTCACAACTCCATGTGCAGTGACTTAAGTATAATACACATCTGAGGGAGCTTAGTTCGTACTGACGAAGCATTTAAAGCCTCTAAGTATTTGACATGTGGAAGAGAAGTGCTAAGTTTTCTTTTACTCAATAGTGAGGAATAAAACGACAAATTATCAAGCCAACCAAGCTATTACCGTAATATGCAATTATGATATGTTTAAATCAGTTACATAATTTATCAGTTAAGTCTATACAACTGAAGGAAACTGAAAACATAAAATGCATCGTTTTGATTTCCAATTAATAAAGCAGCTTTTATTTCGCTGAACTATGAGTTTGATTTTCTCTTGATTAGAAAAAATATACTTCCTTTATTTCACTTTTATTGACAATATGCAAAGGTAGAAGCAATTTTGATGAAAATAAAAAAAAACATTTAGTGAGAAAAAACTTACAGCTTTAGTAAGATACGAGGGTTAGAAGCATGTTAACTATATATTCATATGGTAGATTAATTTTTCCCACAAATTAAAATATGAATTTTTGTATGGTAAGTACGAGAAGTGTTACAAAACCGTCCCCTTTCTGTGTTAACCTAGTATCTACAAAATCATAATTTTTAGTAAATCGATAAATATGTTTAGAGTTACTTAACTTCTATGAAAAGTTATAACTTATTTGATACGATACTTATAGTAGATACGAGGTTTTTGCTGGAAGAAACACGTCGAGCAGAAGGTCTCTCGAACACTAAAAGTCTTCTGGCAATGTAAGAGAACCTTTGACAAGACATGGGGTGTAAGACCGGCGATAGTACACTGGCTGTACATCACCCTGATTAGACCCATTATTACATACGACTCTGTAGTATGGTGGAAAGCCACAATGGTTAATTCCTGAGTAAAACCCCTAAACAGGCTACAGAGAAGTGTGTGCTTGGGTATCACAGATGCCATGAGCACAACATCTGGTGATGCCCTTAATGCCATTCTGAACTTGCAACCTCTAGATCTTCAAATTCGAAAGGAAGCAATTAGGGCGGCATACAGGCTCAAGTTAAACGGAGTCTGGGGAAATGAAGTAAGCACTGGCCACTGTCAGATATACCACCAGTTGTCGGAGCGGTGCACACTGTTCTCGATGCCGGTGGACAATGCCACAGGACAGATGGCCACGGTATTCCCTACGGAAGTCTCTGCCATTTTGAATGTGGCGTACTGGCTAATTGAGAAAAAGTGGCGGGGCAACAGTATTGGAATTTGTAGTGACAGTCAAGCTGCACTAAAAGCCCTTGCTAACCCACGCTGCTTTTCGAGGTTAGTCGGTGAATGTAAGACAAAACTGAACGGTGTTGCAAAACACAACAAAGTTAGTCTTATTTGGGTGCCTGGACATTGTGGTGTTACAGGGAACGAGTTAGCTGATAAATTGGCAAATGAAGGCTCTGCAAGTATGCCACTAGGCCCTGAACCCTTTCTAGGTGTCCATTCTGCATCGATTCAACTATGGATTGACGATTTCATGAGGTCTACCCACAGAGGTCGTTGGTCTGAGGTGAACTCGTGCAGAGTAGCCAAGTGCTTTGTGAAAGAACCAAACAGGAAAACAGCGACCTTTCTCCTAAAACTCAGCAGAAAGAACCTGAGAGTACTGGTGGGTGTAATCACAGCACAATGTCTGTGGTCAGCATATGGCTACCATGGGGGTTGTAAACAGTCCGATATGCCTATCCTGTTTTGAGAATGACGACACTGCAGGGCATTTTCTCTGTAGCTGTCTTGCATTTTCCAGAACCAGACTTAGGATATTGGGTTGCCATATACAGAGTAATGGACAAAGTTCATACTCTTCCTCTTCCGGATCTCTTGAAATTCATCAATGAATCCAAGAGATTTGTGGAAGAGTGACCTCAAACTAATTTATCCGTTTTACCATCCACTTTTTATCTTTCCTATCTCTATTCTTTCTACTGATATCTATCCGGGTTTAGTACAATGGTCTACTGACTGAGTGGTTGGACTTGTCCAACCCCCCACAAATCTAATCTAATCTAATCTAATCTAACACTCGCCTCGAAGATATGCCACGGTTTTAGCAATATAGCATGTTTAGTTTGTTTGTGAGAGACATAAATAAAACAAGTGTTTTGCGTGTTCGGCGATTTTCCGCTATCGACTCTTGACTCTCTTGGACTCTTCCATTGTGACAATTGGTTATGACTCTTTTAAGCAAATCTGGATCATTATTCAACAATTCCTGAGAGATGCTCATGCGACGATGTTTTTGGTCAAAGTTCTCTTATTTCGGTCAAACCATATTTTAATATGTTATTTACGGTTCTTTACTGATGGCCCAAAGCTTGACAGTTGGCTTTGGGTCAACAGAAAGAAGCGTATTTCCAGCTGAAATTCTAACCATTAATGAGGTAGCTGTCTGGTTAAGCACAAATGTTTATATTTATTCTCAACCTACAAACTGCGTGGTACAGTAGCAATGTCACTTCAGCGAACGCGAAACGGGTTGATAGTCTGACATGTAATGCTAAAAAAAGAATTTGGCCAAAATGGAACGTCAGGCGCACAAAGGCGTTACTTAATCGGTGAAGAAAAAACGTCTCTATGTTAGTTGCTTTGATCACAGGCCATTGTCTCCTAGGTCGACGTGCTGAAAGTTTGAACGTACCTTATTTCGACTATTGCAGAAGCTGCAAGTATGAGAAGGAGGAGGAGCATGCCATTAGGTTTAGATACTGGTAGCCGAATTAATGGATTTGCACTTAAATAAATGACTTAACGAGGAGTACTAGGTAAACTACTACTGTGATATCACAATGGTTCGGTAACGGTGAGTTGGTTTAGAGACCGACTGCCACTTCTACCCACCTACCTACCTAGCTGTATAATTTTTTGGAAAAAATTCATGGTGTACAATATCGTTATAATCCATAAAAATCGTGAGCGTCGCTTTCTTTATTGACTGTAAACGAACCACGTCGGTGGTCATGGTCTTGGTTCATTCGGAGCTCACCACTCACTCTCCTGATATCTGGAATGCGTCTCATACTCCTGAATCCACGTTTCGTCTCTACTAATGATCCGTTTGATGAATGTTGAATCGGATTCAACTTTGAAAACCATGCCTTTGACGATATCAATGCGGCCCCTATTTTGCATCCTTTTTGGTCCTTTGGGACCAACTTTGTAGCAGTATGGCGCAAATCCAAATCACGAGCAATCTTCAAGTCCTCTGCCAGCTCTCTGATGGTTAATTAGACGTTATTGATCAAATTTTCTTTCACTTTATTACTTTATTGGTGTTATCATCAGTTGCCACTACGTTCGTCATCCTCGATGGACTTAGGATCTCTTCTGAAGCGCTTATGCCAATCATAAACGACTGCTTTCTTTAGAGTATCACAATGAATCCATTTTTAACGCAAAATTTAATATAATACAATTTCGAAAACACGAAAACATTTCCCATATTAAGGAATCTCATAAGTGAAGTAGCATAGACGCCCAACAATGAACAACTTCTGGGAGGTTTATCAAAAAAGCACTCCGGAAATACTATAGGTACACGAGTATTATTAAGACCGAGACAAAGGGAAATAAGGAAACTAAACCTTAAATCTCTTAATTGCTAATTTATGCGATTTGGAGTAAATTTGTTAAACGTGTGCTTTTATGCTTCGTTAACTTTCTTTAAATTAAAAATAATAACAATCTAAACTTGCAATAACAGTTAACTAACTGCTTGAATTGTCGACTTATTGGCTTAGATACTTTTCGTAAGAATACAAGACCACACCAAAAAGCTCCTACTTACGTAAATGCACATATACATACATATATGCTTAGCACACTATTTTAGGAGGTACAATATTTGCACATCGACGGCCCGTGTGTCCGCTCTTGGTAGTGATCAACATGGTGCTAACCTACCTGGTTAGGGTCTCATATTTGCAACACAGCTAACGATTCGTTTCGTTTCGATGCGATTCAATGCATTTAGTTCTAGTGACGACGGTGTCGTAGAGAAACTTTCGTGCTTTTACAGTTCAAGAAAACAGAATAAAAGAGGTAACAAGATAAAGAGAACTTGAATGTTTTACATTAAAGTCAACCACCTGTAATGTAATGAACTGACGCCATAATTAAATTTACCAAGTCCGACATTCGTTAGTCATACCATGAAGTAAACTAAGTTACTGAAACCATACAGAGAATATCATGTTCCTCAGCAGCATTATTAAATATTACTAGGGTCGCCCAGTGGTTGTTATTCGCATATATAAAAATAATTATTTACCATTTAATTTCATTTACTTTTTTTATTGAATTGATTTTATTAAAATTTAAAGAAAATAAATATTTTATTCTAAAATTCGAAATAAGACCGTACTTTAAGAAAAAAATGTACTTATTGCACTGCTTTCGATTCACCATTTTTCTGCTCGTCAAGCGAAAATTTGTATAGTACAGCAACTTTATTTTTAGCTTCTTGGCTTACAAGCGACATTGATGATCCGGCAGAATATACATATACTTTTAAAATATTCAACAAATTTTATTTTCTGTTACGTGCATATACCTACACGTACAAAACAGGGCAAAATCCGACGATAATTAAGCAGGATGACTTTACTTACGATGACTATACAGACATACATACATACATTCATACATACATATATATGTATTTGACATAATCGGTAATTACAGAAATGTTTTGTACATAATTTTTTAAAATCACCAGATGAATTTTGTTCTTGTTTGTTTTTTGTTGTGCTGATATTTTTGTTTACTCTTTGATTTTGCACATAATAAAAATTAAGAGGTAAAAGCCAAACATCAAAAATACATACACATACAGAATTACTTATGCCCATAGCAAATACGAACATTGAATTGCGCTGGCAAGCATTTGCAAAGCACGCGTGCGCAAGCGTGTGCAAAGCAAAACCAATACATATTCAATAACTTCATGTTTCTGTCTTCTCCGTTTTCATTCTCTCTCTGCTTAATATAAAGTTGCCAGATTTTGTTTTTCCAAAAAAATTTAAATTTCCAAAAGAAAATGTGCTTTCGAACAAAGAAAAGTTACCTCTAAACTGAATGATTTTTTTGAAAAGTAACTTTTTTAAATTTTTTTTAATATAAATGGCAAAAAAAGAATGCATTTAAAATAATATGACAAAAACAGTTAAAGTTATATCTAAATGAACAAAAACAGTATTTATAAAGTATTTCCCTTCAAATATTTTTTTATACATCACGTAACCGGTACCTATTTGTTTTACGTATAGGGCGAACAATTTTTTTACATATTAAATTTGCATCACATACTCAAGTCAAATTACACTTCGTGAAGCGTTTTTAAAATATTAAATTTGATCGCCCTTTATAAATTTTCTTTTAACGTTATAAAATTAATCATATCTTTCTTAAGCTTTTTTATATTCTTCTTATATTGTGCCGGCTATAAATTGTATGATCACTATTTTAAGACTAATATTTTTCTAACACTACTTAAATACAAAGCCATTGAGTACGATTTCTTTACTTAAACAAGGTGAGTTCGGGTTTTTCTGACGGCTCAGTGTATATGTAAAGTATTTACATTATACATACATAATTAATTACGACAGTCAGTGGTTACTCTTGGCATCCATTGAACCGCACCTCCTACGCACATGCATCTAACTCCATTTCTAAAATAATTCGTATGCAAATTATAAAGTAAACGCAAGAAAAATTAGCTTAAAAGTGATTCGAGTAAGCGGTAAAATTGGGTGTGAGAATACTTTTATCTTACACCGTAAATTTGAAAGTAGGGTCGGCCTTTGAAAGCGCTTGTTGTCGGTTTTTCTATACACGTGCATATTAATCTACTAGGAACAATAGCCTAACAGAATCGAAATACACAGAAATAAACATAGCAGTCAAATGATCAGACTAATGAAAGGGAGACAGACTAAGGCCGGTTTTCTTCAAACTTAGAAGAATACAGCTGGTACTGCCTATCATTTTAACATTGAGGGAATCGAGCCGAAACAGCGGTTATAGCCGATATAACAGGTACTTTAAAATAGTTGAAGGTTGTGAAGTGCTAAGGTTAATAAAACAATAGTTCACCCATTTACATCTCAATTCTTATGATTCTACTATATAAAGACTACTAAAAACATACGCCGGGTATGTACCTGTATACTTCGATTTCACCCCTACGAACTCATACAATTGCTTTTAACTATCGCATTATTCCTTGTTGTTGGTTAAATTAATGTATTTTACACTATTATACATTCGTGTATATTCGCTGCCTTGGTTCTGCCCAAACTTAGACACCTGTTTTCAACTATCATTTTTGGTCGTTAACTAAATTAATAACTAGTAATAAAATAAATTTATTTTGAATGAAATGAAAATTCATCAGTTTAAATCTAAAAACGGAAGTGTTATTGTTAAGACTGCGTATTTGTATTATATTTATTACTATTAAGTTGAACAGATATTAACCCTAGAATCTCAAGGTACGATCTTATGAATACGCTGCATAAAAATAACCACTATTTTTTGGTGTTAGGCGCTATCGCTTAGTGGGCAGTGTCTTTTGTATATCTTCGCCACACACCCGAGTATATGAGAAACAGGTACTTTGATAGTAATCACAACACATTCAATATTCCCAAAAAAAAAGATTATTGCACATATGTGTAAAGAACCTCCCGTCCTGTGTGATGAACACCAAATAAAAACATGAAAAATGATACATAACTTTTTTAATTATTTTTGTTTTTATAAATAAAAAAAATTGTTTTGTACTCAATAAATTCAATAGTCAGTTATATTAAACTCATAAATATATACATACCGGGTTACTGGGAATCTCGTCTTAGATACGCAGGGCATTATTATTTAGGTGTAATAATAACTTAAGTACCTCAACAGCATTTATGATTATGTATATATGTATATGAGTATATAATTAGCGCTTACACCCTTTTTGGGTGCGTGGCCAAACTTTTCCTCATTTTTGTGGTGTGCGTTTAATGTTTTCTACTGCAGATTTAAGCCTCCTCTAAATGGCTGATGGTTTTTATGAAAAGCTTTTACATGGCACAAATACACCAGCAGGTTTACTATAGACAGGTTTTTTATAAAAAATTACACATTTATTTCATTATTTTAGGATGCAAAATCATTACTAGCACCATAACTTTGGTTAAAAATGCATGACATCATCCAATTCAGCTCAGCAAAGTGGCATAATTTGGCTAAGTGTTTGTTTAAAATTTTCTTAAAGAGAAAAGATAAAATAAAGAGAAGAAAATTGAAGATGTATTTTAAATTAATTCATGTCTGATTTCTTCGTTACTAGAACTTTGTTTCAATACAATGAAGCAACCGCAAAGTTAAATGTCTGGAAAAGACGGAAGACAATAAAGTCAAAAACTGCATGCCAAATTAATTGTTGAATTCCGTGCATGTATGTATTTCGCCCAACCATTTAAAACGACTGGCAAACAGGTTGCAGCGCAGGCAAGCCAGTGAACAATAGGTACGATACCACAACAAAAAATAAATGAAAATAAAAGTTTGCCTACTGGTGAAGTGCTCGCTTGTGTTAAATGCGATTAATTGTAAATATTATATTCTTATGTAATCGTAAACGTAATCGTTAAATGTTTGCTTATCGCACGCTGTTGCGGATTCGTGCCACGGCGTTTTCCGGAACGTTGCATTATGGCTCCTATAAACAAACATGCAACCTGGACGTTTTAGCTTTGCTCTATGATGGGCCGCCACGCTATTTTTATACCCAATGAATAAAATTGTGAGTCGTTATGTAAATATATAAGTACATAGTACATATACCTTACGATAATAATGGGTGTCAATTTGATTTTATGTACTTTTATTATCACGAAACAGATATTTTCAATTACTCCATATGTGCTTGTACATATGTATAAATGTATGCATGTATTATTATGTATAATGTACTTATAACCAAAATAATGTAGAATCAAAAACTTATGTGATTATATTGTGATAGGACTCACAAATACATATACAAGTATAATTAGTATATTCAGTAACAAAATACAGAATTAATCCACACGCTATCAAAATTTTAAAACCACTGTTATAATAAAGCAAAGCAGTTTAACATAGCCATTGCTCGAAGTTGATTATAAATTTATTTTTACTAATCACATGTTTTTATGGTATGACCAGTAATTTCAAGTGGTGCCATTCTACTGACATTTCCAAACATGCACTAGACTTACTCTAGAAGTAAAGTGTACGGGTGTTGGAGGCAGATAACCATCACTTCCGGTTACGGTGGTGACCAGTCGTACTGAATAGCCATTTGGTTGGCAAAACGATCAAATTATTTGTGCTACTCTGCGTGTTACCAGTTATTTTTGTATTTTTGTGTTTTTTTATGTCCGATGGTTAGTGGTGTGCATTAAATGGCCTCGCTGGAACCTTTTGTTGTTGCCTCTGACAGTGTTACATGTTTTTAGTTACGAGTGCGAGAGTCCCAGTGGTAATGGAACAAATTAGGTGCATTATTTTTTAGATAAGCTACTTTGAGGGTGCATGAGTTATTCATGGTATTTTTGTGTGTTTTTTTAAATCTGTAAATTTAGTTAAATTTTATTTTTCGGCCTATTTCATTTAGAAATTGTGATGCTATCATTTAGCACCTGACAGTTGAAATGTTATTCAATTTACATATTCACCTTACGAGTACACGTAACGTGTTTGCATTAATGCTTCACGTTACGCATCAGGGATTCAAGAATATAATTTTTTTATAGTAAGCAAACATTATTTAACTATTCTTTCTCAAATTTTAATATAATTGCGCCGCTCTTCTTTTGCTGTTCTACTCTTTATAAATTTCTTTCACATTATCAAAACAAAATTTAACAGCTTGGTTTCCAACAATTCAACAAATCGGAGATAGTTGCAATTGACTAACTCTGATGATTGTGGTCGCACTTGTTGCTAATGTTAAAGCCGCTCGGTAGTTACGTCAAATGTGTTGACAGCGCCATAAAATTCAACATTAAGTACATTTTAGTTTATATTTTAACAGTTGGTTAAGCATAATTGATGATTTTAGGAGTAATGGATGTTCAGCGGATGGAACCGTGTTATTTAAGTATACAATAACCACAGAGCAAAATAAAATATTTACTGAAATAATGAGCGGAAACTCAAAAATCACCAAGCGTACAACATATACACTAACATAAATATGGGTGACACATGCAATTTGATTTTAGAATTTTATAAAGGAATCATAAATACACACACATACAATACATTACACTTACTCGTATATCGAGCAATAAAAAGTTAACACAAAAGTATGTATGTATGTAGGCATCATTAAGAACGCGCACTTGCTGAAATACAATTTTTAATTGTAGCCATTTAAACATGAATTAATTAATATGTAGATATTTTCGGCCACAACTTTACCAAATTCCTTAATTTTAGGCATGTATATATATATGTATGTACATATTTGCTTAATTTCTATGAAATGGCGGCCAAGTATTCCGTGAATAAAAATACAACCCTCTTAGTAAGTAGGAGTGTCATCACAGTTTCAATCAATACCAAGCAAATGCTTTCAACTAAATAGACATCATAATGTGATATCACAAACCGCACACATTCAGGCTTTGCTCAGGAAGACTCGTTTTTTTACTATGGAGGTTCAGGCTCACAATTTTTCACGGATATTTTTCCATATACGCGCGATTTACATGTTTTGCCGTTAAGTTGCGTAAAAAAAAACTAATTCTGTTTTTGATTATTAAAATTTATTTATTTAATTCAACAAACTACTCCGATGAAAGGGAGGAACCAGACTAACTTTATTATTTTACTTAAGGTAAAATCAAAGCTTACATATGTATATATATTTGCTTACTCGGTACATTACAGTTTTGTTTTCTTACTTGCTACATTAAAATTACATCCATATGTTAATTTTGTATGATAATCTAACGCTTTAATATTCTTTACATTATTTTTTTGTTGTAATTCAATTTCTTGAAAGGATAATTTATGTGTAAAATTCTGATCTCTATTTGGATTTTCGATAATTTGTTCTTCTTTCATATTTTCGATAGTGTTTGAAAAATAATAGTCTTTAATTCTTATTGAAAAGTTACTGAAATTTATTAAATAATTTCCGTTTAACATAACTTTTTCGGAATTACAAGTTTCATTAACACTGACATTCATTGCATTCTTAATTATAATTGTGTCTATATCTAGTTGTATAATTTCAAAATCTTTGTTACTTACTAGTTGACAGTTATTTTTTATTATACAATGAGTGCTTAATTTTAAGTCTTTTAAATGCTTATTTTCTTCAAATCTATATGTTTTATTTTCAAACTCGAAGTTTTTTTCTATAATAGCATCTATTTCGTTATTGTGAATATTGGGTAGTGGAACAATAGTTCTTAATTTAACAATTATGAAATTTTTAGGTATTTTTACTCCTAAAACTAAGTATGTCCCATTAACAAATGTTGTACCACACTGTATATATTTCAACTTACAATATTATAATCGATATTGTATTTTTTAATTTCGTTACTGGTTAGAATACTTGGATGTACCAAATCATGTTTTGCAGAAATTACATTATCTTGCAAATGCTCTATTCTACTCTTTATTAGTTGTATATTACTTAATTGCTCTAAATATCTACTTTTATTATTTTCTATTTCTACAAACTTACTTATAGAATTTAGTTCTTCTTGAATTTTTTGTCTGTCATTTGTAATTACCATTTTTAAATGATTTATAGTTATATTAAAATAGTCATTAATTATAATTTGTTGATTATTGTTGTTAACAATTTCATCAATATTGAACAACTGTTTTTGTATGTTTTGTCTGTCTTCGTCGTCCATAGTCCCAAATAACCATTTTTGTATGCTTCCTATTCCATTAATTAGTCCTCGTCTTTGCCTATTTTGTCCTGGCAATAATGTCAATAATTTATTTTTAGCGTCACTTAGTTCTAAATTAAGCATTTCTTTATTATCAATCCTCATTAATTTTATATTTTCTGTCATGTTGTCCAAAATGGTTTTGATATCATGCAAATTTATGATATGTAATATTATATCCGTCTCCTGAACTATTTCCTGACTATTGATATAAATGTCTACAAATCCTTTTTGTTCTGTAATTCGTTTGGTATTCATTATTCCTTCAATCGGTTGTGTCCATAAAAGTATCGTCAGTATTGTCCATAGCTGTAAATTTAAGAGGCCGTTTGATGTTGCAATGATGCACTCTCTCTAATTTGGATTTTTTATATTTTGGTTGTTCTTTATGCCTAACTGCCTTGTAATTCTTAATGAATCCTTCTTCCCTACTTTCGTTGTAATCTTCCCTAGATCTGTTTAATTTTTCAATTATTTTTCTTTTATTTTCCTCTAAATTCCTTTTCACTGTACCATTTTAAATTTTTCCCAAATGTACGTCACTAGGTGTGCATTTAATGCTTAAGTGGTGGCGCTCATTATAACTTCTAATTGCTTTTTGAATCAATTGTTTTATTGGAATATTTTTCTCTAATTTATATAATATCCTGGATTTTTCGGCTATTGTGTTATGCAAACGCTCTATGTCTGCATTACCCGTGTGACTGTTGGGTTTAGTTAGATGTAATTCAATGTTCTCTTTTTCTAAAAATTCTTTTATTCGGATTGTGTTAAATTCATTGTCTGCCAATATTTTCTTTGGTTTTCCTATTTTGGCAAAATGATCTTCTAATTGCTCGATAAGAGTAACGTGGTTTCTATCGTTTAACGGGTATGCCGCCCCAAATTTAGAAAATTTGTCTATTACTGTTAGAAAATAATTCCTTTTCATTACATACGTGACTATATGAACGATCTCATTTTTGTCTGAGGGTGTTTCTGTGACTAAAAATTTAGGTTTTATTGGTTTTCTATCGTACTTGACTTCTTGGCATATCTCGCATTGATTAATCACCAATTGAATTACCTCCATGATAGTAAATTTTATTCTTAAGTTGGTTATATGTTTCGATTATTCCTGAATGCATGCTTTCCCTAACGTGATACAATGATACTTGCTTGACTGCTTCTACTTCTGTTTCTATATCTCTAGCCCTTGTAGTACACTTAGTGAAATTAATTTGTTTGTCATTCGAATACATACTAATCAGTTTTTCTTGTACTATGTTATAGCTGTGGTCGGTTAGTTCCGAAAATATTCCAATTTTTCCTTTTAAAATATATCTTCTGAAAATTTCTCCCATTTGTTCAAAATCACACTCTGCAATAAAAATTATCCTTTTTCCGTGTATCTCTCTAAACTCTTCTGTTTTATTATTTGTAAGTATAATCTGAGTTCTATACTTGTTCACTATCTCTTCCTTAATTGCAAAATGGTCACCCAAATTCTCCTCTGCTGAATGTACTGTTGCCATGCTTACGTTGTCTTCCTCCCCATCGAGCGAAATTAGGTTTATGCTATTGGAACTGTCATTATCTTCATATTTTAAAATATTATCTTCACTTTTTTCTATTCTACTGAGAAAATCCGCTACTTTGTTCTCTCTACCTTTTATATAGTCTACTTCGAAATCGTACTCTCCTAGTTTGAGTATCCATCGTTGGTGTCTTGGCGATATATCCTTTCCTTTGTATTTTGTACATAAAAACTTAATGGGTTGATGATCAGTAAGAATTTTAAATTTCTTACCATACAAATATAGTCTCAGGTAATTTACACTCCACAAAATTGCTAAAAATTCTTTATCTGTTGCTGAATAATTTCGTTCGTGATTGTTTAATGTTCGGGATGCGAAACAAATCGGGTGTCCTTCTTGTGAAAGGACAGCACGAATTGCATAATTGGATGCATCCGTAGTTAATGTGAACTGTCTATCAAAATTGGGATACCTTAATATTGGATGAGAACTAATCAGTTGTTTTAACTTTTCAAATGCCTCGACATAGGTAGGGTCTTTTGTATTCACTTTTACGCCTTTTTTTAAATATTTTGTCATCGGTTGGGCCACTTTGGCGTAGTCTTTTACAAACTTCCTATAGTATCCTGTAAGACCCAGAAAGCTTTTGATCTGTTTTTCTGTCCTTGGTATATCTAATTCTTGAATTACTTTTATTTTATTTGGATTGGGCTTTAGTCCTTCACTTGTCAAAATATGACCTAGAAATTCGGTTTCCTTCTTCATAAAATTACACTTGTCTATTTGTATTTTTAAATTTGCGTCCTCTAATACTTTGAAAATATCTGTTATTGCTTTTACATGTTCTTTTAGAGAAGTACTAAATATTAGGATGTCGTCTAGATAAACAACGCATGTTCTGTTAATGAATTCGCGTAATGTTTCGTTCATAAGTCGTTGGAATGTCGCTGGGGCATTTTTCAGTCCAAACGGCATTCGTATAAATTCATATAGTCCGTGGGGTGTAACAAAAGCCGTCTTTTCCCTGTCTTTTTCTTCTATTAAAATTTGATGATATCCCTTAGCTAGATCTAGGGTTGTGAAGTATTGTGCTCTTCCTAGCTTGTCCAAAATTGAGTCGATGTTTGGTAGTGGAAATTTATCATCTATTGTTATTTCATTTAATTTCCTATAATCCACTACTATCCTGTACTTTTTTTCTCCTGAATTATCTAACTTCTTTGGTACAACTATTAATGGGCTCGCATATCGAGAGCAGCTCTTCCTAATTATTCCCTGCTCCTCCATTTCTTTAATTTGTCGTCTAACCTCTACTTCGTGTTGTGGTGGATACCGATATAGTTTAGCGTTTATCTGTGCATCCGTTGTTGTTCTGATTTCGTGTTTAATTTCCATTGTACTGGTCAGCTTGTCGCCTTCCTTAAAAAATAATTTCTTGAATCTATTCAATATATCCCTTACTTCATTATATTCTTCTGTATTCAAATGGTTCAATTGAATTCTGTCTTGGATGTTTTTATATGGGTTTACTGTAAAATTTGTTATTCTATTATTGAAGGATATGTGACCATCCTCTAGATTTATTACTGTTTTAAAGCAGTTCATTAAATCAATGCCTATGATAAATTTGTATTTTCGTCCTTTCAATTTTCGTCCTTTCATTTTCATTTACGTTAAATTTTTTAGGTGCGTCTGTTAACACTTCATATCTTATTATATCCTTTCCATTTATTGTACTGATTTCAATTGGTTTTGTAAGTAATATTTTCTTAAATTCTTTCATATCATTGTCTATTAAACTTATGTTTGCACCGGTATCTATTAATGCATTATATTCTTTATTATTAATTGTTAACTTTACGTGGGGTAAGTAGTCTGAGGTTGTTCCCAAAAAAAATGGTTTTGATTATTAGGGGTTTGTTTAAATTGACCTCCGTCGCATTTACATTCTTTTAGTTCAGAATTTTCTATTACTTCATTTAACTTATAGTTTTGTACATCATTTCTGGATTCTATGGGTGCGTTTAGGTTTTGCCTAGGTTGCTCCAAGCGATTTTGGCTGAAACATGGCCTAGGGTGTCCTACCTACCCGACCCTCTGGATATTGTGTATACCATAACGTTCTATATTATTAACGTCCATGGGTTCGTTTAGGTTTTGCCTAGGTTGATTCCATCTATTTTGATTGAAATTTGGCCTAGGGTGTCCTACCTGCCCGAAACGCTAGAAGTTGCCTGATGGGTTATTATCCCTATTATTTTGAATTCTAAATCGTCCTGAATTATTATAATTATCATTATTATTATTATTATTTCGTGCCTGTTCAGTATTCTGTCTAAAATAACTTTGTCCTACATAATTTCGTTGATAGTGTCCCTGGTTGTTATTGTTATTCTTGTTTTGAGGACGATTTTGCCTAAATATCCTGTCGTCATTAGTCTTAAATTTTCTGTATTCTGGCCTAATGCATGTATTTTCAAATCTCCTTTTGGTCAATATTTTTCATATGTCATTAATGTTTCGTTCTTCGTAGATTTTATCTAATAGAGTCCCTTGTGTCATTTCTTTAATTGTGTTTACAAGTAAACTATCTATATTCGACAAATCAATATAGTGATCATTCTGATAATATACCGTTAGTTCATCTGACTTATATTTAATATTTTGTACTTCAATTAGTAACTCACTCACCGAATTCACCTTTAAGTTTGCTATCATTCTGTATAGTTGATGTGGTTCTACGCTTGGCCTATACCTCAGTTTTAACGTCTCCTTGATCTGTTGCCAGTTTTCCGGGTTGGGGATGTTTATGATGGTATCTTTCGCCTGCCCCTGGATTATTTTGTAAAATATGGTTCGGACCGCTTCCTTTTTTAGATTTTCATCTTGTATGGTTGATAGCAGGTATTCGATGCTGCTGAAGAAGCTGTTGACCGTCACTTCTCCTGTACCGGTAAAAGTTGGCATGTGGTTTATCATCTTAAAAATGTTGTCTCTTTTGCCGTTGTCCTGTATTTGGTGTTGTTCCAGGTTTTGCTGTTGTTGCTGTAACTGGTGTGTTTGCTGTTTTAGGTCTAGGTATGCTTGGCGTAAGCTTTCCAATTGCTGATCCTTTCTGGCCAGTTCTTCGGCCACGCTGACGGATGCAATGTGAGCCTGTTCTTCCATCCTTCTCCGTTTGTCGAATGTTTGTTGCCTCTTAGAATACAGTTTTAGAAAAAAACAATTATAGTGGTGTCTATTGTAAATATTCACTGCACTATAACAATTATTTTTTTATTTTAGTGGTGTATAAGTTGCAAAAATGTTCACTGCACTATTTTTTCGGTTTAGTGGTGTTCAAGTTGCCTAAATGTTCACTGCACTATTTTTTTTTTCTTTTTAGTGGTGTTCAAGTTGCCTAAATGTTCACTGCACTATTTTTTTTTTCTTTTTAGTGGTGTTCAAGTTGCCTAAATGTTCACTGCACTATTTTTTTTTCTTTTTAGTTTTAGTTAACGTTTAGTTATACCCTGGAGGGTCCGGTCAACTCCTGAGTTGGCTACGGATTCGCAGGATTAGGTTGGGTGTTTATAAAAAATTTTTTTTTTTTTTTTTATTTCCCGTATTTCGTTTCACTGGATCCTTTTTTTACTGTTTAAAGGATCCTACCGACTGCGCCATTTACGTGTTTTGCCGTTAAGTTGCGTAAAAAAAAACTAATTCTGTTTTTTATTATTAAAATTTATTTATTTAATTCAACAAACTACTCCGATGAAAGGGAGGAACCAGACTAACTTTATTATTTTACTTAAGGTAAAATCAAAGCTTACATATGTATATATATTTGCTTACTCGGTACATTACAGTTTTGTTTTCTTACTTGCTAATTACATTGGTTTATGAAAAATACTTATTAATATTACATTTTCGTGTGGGAACGGAAATGCTGATTTGACAATATTTATTGTAAGCAGACAGTGAAGTTAGTTAATTTTGGGACGGTTGCAATTCTTGGAATTGCGACCGAAAAATAATTTTGATTTATGAATTTAATCGTAATTTCTGTAAACAAAACGGAAGTAGGTTTAGTATTACACTTTGTCTTTAATTATACTTGCATTGAATTCATCTATAGTGTTAGTGCTTGGTTTTATATATGTAACTCGCGTAAGTAGATTGCACTTCTTATATGTACGTAAGCAAGTAGGACCTCAGCACAAAAATATTTTCTCATTCCAGATATGTATCTCTGCGAATATACATCTTTTAAAATAGGGCACCAACATACATAACATAGCTCAATTAAAAACTAACTTTAAATATTATTAATATGCAAAATGAATGATATTAATATGCAAAAAAAAATTGCGAAATTATCATTCCGTTTTATGCCAGCTCCAGTGTTTACTTACGGGAACCGGAAGCACAAAGCAGAAAAGCAAAATTAGTATAATTGAATCAAATTTACATGCACCAGGGTCCCCAATATTAGCGGAAAGTTTTGATCCCGGGATTTTTGGATTTTTTTAAGTAGCCCTTGGAATGCAGATTTTATTTATTTATTTTCCAAATAAAACCATTTAAAATTTAAGATAAACTCATTTTAAAAACTACATATTTACTAATACAGACATATCTTAAAGTAATACATTTTAAATTGTGTTTCAAAAACCTGTGCTTAATGCTTAGAAAGAACCGTTAAAAGCTAAATTACCTAAAATATGAACCCTTGGATAATGGTTTAAATCTCGAATTTCTGTGAAATGTGAGAGTAACTTTAGCTACTACGTCAGACGATGTTAAGACTCAGTGTCACCTTTGACATTTTCTGTATATCTGGGTGAAACATATCTATACTAGTTATAGAATTTGAAATTCCACTTTTTGGTAACAATTTTATTGCTCTCTTTAATGTTGTGTTTGTTTTGCAGCATATAAAAATATTTTTGTCACGATTTTTTAGTAAATAGTAAAATTCATAATATAAATATAAAGAGAGCATCAATTCCATTGGTATTTGTTAATCTTCAATCTTCTACTGTTAACGTATGCATGAAAGAGATGCTGCTGCGTTTGCTTTGATTTTTCTATGCTTTTATTTGCCGTTATTTGTTATTATTTTTAAATATACATATACAATAGAAACTCGATTCGAGTACGTAATGAAAACCGGGCTTAGTGCAACTCTCGAGGTTGTCGCAAGTACTGGGATTTTTTCTTTGCAAATTAAAATAGTTTTTTAACTGATAGCAATCCAAGTTTATTAGTTTTCATTACATTAATTAAATATACTTTAATGCGATAAGTTTCATTTGAAATTAAAGAAAACTTTTTAATTATTCTCTCATTACTGATCTTATGCCCCGGAGCCGAGGTGTTTTTGAGCGCACAAAAGATTTATCTGGTAAAGCTTCCAAAACAAGCCAGACTTGTCGGCGTTATATGCATACATTGGCTCGATAAAGAACTCGGACACCCAAGTGATATGGTTTTAAATAAAATAAAAAATAGTTTAAAAAACTAAAAAACACGCTTTTATTGCTAATCGAACTAAAAAGTAGAAAATAAATTTTAATGACAAAGGGACCTATAATGAAGTAATAGCAAATCGAACGATCAGTCATAGTCAACTATCTCAGAACAGAATTATAACAAAAATTAAGATACAAATAGAGTAATTCAAATTAGAGTTAAAAGCGTGGGATGCTTGATATAGTAAATATTATAATGAATGTGAGGCAAAATGCATCCCACGCTTTTAACTCTAATTTGAATTACTCTATTTGTATCTTAATTTTTGTTATAATTATGTTCCGAGGTAGTTGACTATGACTGATCGTTCGATTTGCTATTACTTCATTATAGGTCTCTTTGTCATTAAAATTTATTTTCTACTTTTTAGTTCGATTAGCAATAAAAGCGTGTTTTTTAGTTTTTTAAACTATTTTTTATTTTCTAATTTTTAGATCGATTAGTAAAAAAACGTGTTTTTTAGTTTCTTTAAACTATTTTTTTTTTTATGACTGAAAATTATTGTTATCATTGCAGTCAGTGAATAAATGATTCGATATATTCGTGTAATATTTAATTCCTTTCTTATCGACTGTGAGTCTAAAGCTATGCAGTTATCGGCCGTGATAAAGAAGTAATCGGGATGAAGAACTTATTTCGTGGAGGGAGCCTGAGAAACTTATTTACAAGAATAAATAAAGATTTTTCATTTTACAACCAAATTCACCTTACTTTTTGCCCACAGTAAAAAAAAGAAAATATTAATCCTGGCAATCCTAATAAGGATTATGGAAAACTTTTATCAAATTATTGCATTGTCATCGGTCCTTGATAGGTGTGCAAAATTTCAAGTCGATCAGATTTTTAGAAGCCAGTGAAAATTAAGCTCAAAGATTCCGTTACATACATACATACATACATACATACATACATGTGGTAGTCGTTAGAAGACCGTCGTGCAGAACAGACGTGGTATAAACATGGAGAACGATAATTTGCCGTGGATCAGAACATTAGTTAATTGAACTTTCTTTAAATTACTCATTGTACCATAATATTTGCTTTAAATTCAAATTCCTACATTTTATAATTTTAATTGTAAATAAATCTATTCTCATATGGGGGCTCAACCGGGATTTGAACACAACTTAAGCAAATAAATCAAAAAGTCATACGAATCAAATAGCAACAAACACTCACTGGTGATCAGCAGGCGGAACATAAGGAAAGAAAACGAAAAGAATTTATAAACCGACGAGTTGCGCGCTGTTAAGAGCATTGTTTTGTTGTTCAAAAGTATCAAAAAGAAGTGATTGCCTGAAAATTTTATAAATATATTTTAGTCGTATAAAAAATACACCGGTATTAAATATGAGTTCTAAACAAAAAAGACATTTGCAAAGAAGCGAACTATCTGTAGACGTGGAAGATAGAAGGCAAGTGTCGGTAGATGTTGACGAGAATAGTGGCTCCAAATTTAATGTCACCGATGTTGAGAGCATTATAAGAAAATTTTCCGGTGCTAACACAATTAATGTGCATACGTGGATAAGCGAATTCGAATCCTATGCAAAAGCATTTCAATGGAGTGAACTCCAAAAATATGTTTTTATGAAAAAATCCCTTTCGGATGCAGCAAAACTTTTTGTTGAGTGCGAGGTTAAACCAGTTTCATACCAACAACTCAAAGCGGCATTAACGGCAGAATTCCAAGATAAGCTATCTAGCTGTGATGTGCATAAGAAACTTCGTGAAGAAATTAAGAGTAATAGTGAAACTTATCGCGAATATTTATACCGCATGATTGATATTGGAAGCCAAGCACAAGTAGACTCTGAATCAATATTTCGATACGTTATAGATGGCATAAAGGACACAACCTTCAATAAAGCTATGTTATATGGAGCGAAGACTACTGCGAAATTTAAGGAAAAATTGAGCACCTACGAACAAATGAAAAAGGACAGCGTTTCGTTGCGGGGTATGAGTGATGATGGCCGTTATAAAAAAGTTGAGAAAAGAGATAGCAAGTCACGACACTGCTTTAACTGTGGATCTTCTGATCATGAATTTCATAACTGTCCAGACAGGGCAAAAGGACCGAATTGTTTCGGCTGTAACGGTTTCGGTCACAAACGGCCAAATTGTCCAATGGTCAAAGCGTCGACAAACTGGGTGCGAAATGCCGGTACTTCTTACTGTCCAGTTATGATTAATGGAGTTACAGTGATTGGCTTGATCGACACTGGAAGCGATGTCTGTGTTATTAAGAAGAGCTGCGTTCACAAGGTTCGCCCGCATACAATCTCTAAGTCTTCACGCTGCTCACTGACTGGAATTGGAGCAAACATTGTCACCGATGGTCTTTGCAGAGCCGACGTTTGCATCAACGGTGTTTCATTTAATGATATTGAATTTTGCATTGTAGATAACAGTTTTGTTAATCCTGATTTAATTATAGGCATGAATCTTTTAAAGGAAGCAGTTGTCAATATTAGCAACGGTAAAGTAACCATAAGTAAAATGGCGGAAAATTTACGTGCGCAGGTGGACAATACTGATACTTCGGCTGGTTGTTTTCTTGCTCATATCGAGGATGAAATATTCGAAGATAGTCAAATTAATGCAGACGTTTTCGTGCAAAATCCCGATGTACGCAATGAACTTCAGCAGTTGGTTTGTAACTACAAACCGCAAATTCCAAAAGAATCACCAATTACATTGAAAATTTGTTTAATGGATAATGAACCGATTTACCGTCCTCCGAGAAGATTCCCAGCAACCGAACGTAAAATAATCGACGACCAAGTTGAAAGTTGGCTTAAAGCGGGCATTATACGGGAAAGTGTATCCGATTATGCAAGTCAAGTAGTACTATTGAAGAAAAAAGATGATAGTTATCGGCTATGCATCGACTACCGAGCAATTAATAAGAAGGTGCATAAAGATCGGTATCCATTGCCTGTTATTGAAGATCAGATTGACCGCTTGGGTGATGCTGCATTTTTAAGCACACTTGATTCGGAAAATGGCTTTTTCCGTGTTACCGTCGACGAGTATAGTCGAAAATTGACCTCATTTGTTACACAAGGTGGACAATATGAATTTTTAAAATCACCATTCGGGTTTTGTAATTCACCGAGCGTTTTCCAAAAATATATTAATTATATTTTTAGAGACCTTATAAGAGTAAATATTGTAATAATTTACATAGACGATATTGTGGTTCCTTCACGTACGATTACGGAAGGTTTAAATTATTTGAAGAGAACATTAAATGTAGCGGCTGCCAATGGACTAAATTTTAAATGGAGCAAATGTTGTTTTTTGCGTGAAGAAATTTAATATTTGGGACATCGAATTTCCAAAGGAGTTGTTATGCCGTCTAGCACTAAAACTAAGGCAGTAATCAATTTTCCGATTCCAAGTACAGTGAAGCAGTTACAAAGTTTCCTCGGCCTTGCAGGCTATTTTCGGAAATTTATTCCGAACTTCGCAGTACGTGCTCGACCGCTCACGGAGCTAATTAAAAAAGGCGGGTATATCGGTTTTGGAAAACCGGAGTTAGCAGCGCTGACAGATTTAAAAGGGGCACTCACGACTAACCCAGTGCTACAGATATTTCGATACGGTGTGCCGACTGAATTGCACACGGACGCAAGTAAAATAGGTTACGGTGCTGTTCTTTTCCAACGAAGCAGTGAAAGTAATACAATGCACCCTGTATTTTACATGAGTAGATGCACTACAGATGCGGAGAAGAATTATTCAAGCTATGAGCTTGAGGTTCTAGCTGTAATAGAAGCTGTAAAAAAATTTAGAATTTACTTACTTGGTCATCGTTTCAAAGTAGTGACTGATTGTAAAGCGTTCCAATGTACT
The DNA here is from genome assembly GCF_028408465.1 of Anastrepha ludens. NCBI lineage: Eukaryota > Metazoa > Arthropoda > Insecta > Diptera > Tephritidae > Anastrepha > Anastrepha ludens. The sequence goes on along the minus strand of NC_071499.1, from coordinate 264,919 downwards.
ATGCAAAAAAGGGACTTAACCACACGAGTTGCCAGATGGTTTCTGTTACTTGAAGAGTTCGACTTCTATGTTGAGCACCGTGCTGCATCAGCAATGCGGCATGTCGACGCGCTGAGTCGCAACCCAGTAGCAATGTACTTGAAAGACGACAACGATTTTTTAAAAAGGTTATGCGAGGCACAAAATAACGATGAGAGCTTAAAAGCAATTATAGAGATTTTGAAACAACGGCCATACAAGGATTTTGTTATGCATCATGGTATGTTATGTAAAGAAGTCAATAATAATATTCTTTATGTCGTTCCAGAGACTATGGCCGCTACGGTGATACGTCAAACACACGAAAATGGTCATTTTCAGGTTCAAAAGATGAAAGAGTCGCTATCCAATGAACTGTTTATCCCCGATCTCGAGTACCGTATAAAACGATGTATTGCTAGCTGTATTAGATGTATTTTAGCTGACAGAAAACGTGGCAAAGCAGAAGGATTTCTGAATCCTATACCGAAAGGCGACCTACCGTTAACCACATTTCACGTTGACCATTTGGGACCACTTCACGACACCAAAAAGAGTTATCGATATATTTTGGCCCTGATCGATGACTTTACTAAGTTTTGCTGGTTTTCCCCCACAAAGACGCTGTCTTGCGATGAAGTTGTCCAGAAGATGGAAGCGCTTGGTTTCAAAAACTTTTGTACAGAACACGGTATTGAACTACATCATGTAATTACTGGTGTTCCCCGAGGAAATGGACAGATTGAGCGTCTGCCCTCCGTGGTCATATCTGCTCTTACCAAGGTTTCAATGGATAATCCAGAACAGTGGTTTAAACATGTAAAGAATCATCAATTCAACATACCACAGATCAATAAAGATGTCTCCATTCCAATTAATGATTGGCACGAAGATGAATACTGGCAGAAACTTACGACTGAATGAAATAATCGAAGAAGCTATAATCGAGCACTTCAATGATGACAGGGTGGAACTTCGTAATGAAGCTAAAAGGGCGATAACTGAGATTCAAGAGGAAAATTCTAAGAACTACAACAAACGTCGTAAAAAATCTGTGAGCTTTAAAGTTGGTGATCTTGTTGCCATAGAAAGAGTTCAGTTTGATACAGGACTGAAAATAAAGCCGAAATTTCTTGGTCCATAGAAGTCACAGCTGTTAAGGGCTTTGATCGCTACGATGTGAAGAAAGTTGGTGATAATGAAGGGCCAAAAATGACTAATACTAGCGCGGATAAAATGAAGCTATGGGTGGAATCCGACGACGACAACTGGAACGAGATTAATGCCGAGGACTCGCCTGAGGCAGACGAGTAACATGGATGACCGAGTGTGGTAGTCGTTAGAAGACCGTCGTGCAGAACAGACGTGGTATAAACGTGGAGAACGATAATTTGCCGTGGATCAGAACATTAGTTACTTGAACTTTCTTTATATTACTCATTGTACCATAATATTTGCTTTAAATTCAAATTCCTACATTTTATAATTTTAATTGTAAATAAATCAACCCGACCTAATAAAAGTGTGTTAAAAATATGTAATATATTAAAATGCAAATCTAATGCGCTTATGTGTCACATTTATTTTGGTTCTTTAAGCGTATTTTTCAAAACTACGAAAACAGAAACAAACTTCAAGTGCCTTATGCTTGTGATCGTTGTCATGGTAGTACTGGAAATTGTCGTTAATTCCCAACTTGTCAGCCCTTTCGACCAAATTTTCTTTCATAGTTTTTAGGTATTGTCTGCGGTCCACATTGCCGTTAATGAATCACGAATTTCCATTACCAGCAGCGGACATACGACCACATACCATTACCGACCCACCCCCATGTTTAATGGTCGGACATAAGTTTTTTCCAGCAACTCTTCATTAGGTCTTCTCCATACATATGATTGTCCATCTGACCTAAATATGTTAAACTTGCATTCATCTGGAAATAAAACGTGCTTCCAGAACTCGAAAGATTTTTTTCGTGTAACTCTTAATTATTTCACAACACTACCTATACGTATACTTTCGGGGTTGCAGTTAATATTAAGGTGTTGAGCGACTTTTGTTGCGAGCTTAGGAGTGCTCAAATTTTGATTTTTCGTAATATGTTGCACTATCCACCGTTCATCTACATACGAAAACAGTTTTGGTAGTCCCGATTTCTTTTTATTTTCCACGGATTTTGTTTCTTTGATAGTATAGATACAGTTGAATTCGGATTTATTCACTATTTCTGCGTTTTCCGGAACGGTTTTACCCTTTGAATGATGACTAATAATTAAATTTCTGACTTCAATTGAACTTTGTTCACGTTGTCTACCTATGTGCATATATAATTGAAATTTTATTTCAATTTAATATATTACGTTTGGTTCTTCCTTTCCACTATTCTACCGAGAATAAATTAATTGTAGGATTCCGCGTTTTAAAGTGCCAAGCAATCGCAATAATTCCTGATGTTCGACTTATTTTTTGACACCAATTTTGCGAATGCTCCATGATACATTTTTTATATCGAGGAGGTAATGGGTTCGTAAATTATTATTACTATTTTTAAAATCCTATTTGAATTCCCAATAGAAAAGTATAAAAATAAAAATATTTAACCAGCATTTCTTAAAAAAATTTTGAATTTGAAGGTGCATGCTATGTAGTATGTCCGAGCCCTTTATTGAGCCACTGTATCTGCTCTTTTGTCAAGCATAGATCCATATTTTTGTTGTTAAATTTGCCTAAAAATGGGTTGATGGAGTCACTATTATTTGATAATTTTTCTCCGGAAATTTTTAGCAATCGTATTCCATGCCTCTTTTTAAAGTTTCCAACCCAACAACTGCTAGCGTGAAAGCATCCAGGTTTTTCCTGAATTTCGCCGCGTAATAACCTGATTTTCTCTTTTAGCATATCACATAATTGGTACGCTTTTCGTCGTTTGATCCGTAAATCAATTGAACAATGCCTTTGTATTTTTGGATTCAGATCGCGTAACAAATTTCTTTATGTACTGTTCATTTTTTTAATACAAGTTATTGTTGGTCTATGCACGCGAAAGATTTTTGAAAGCTTATGTATTAATGTATTTAATTGTTCAGACTGTCGGCTTTTTCTTTTATTGTAAGTAGCCTAAATTTTCTCTTTACCATTATGAGACCACACCCTGCAAAAGTAAATATAAAACTGGCATCGACGGTACTTCGTCCTGCTTTATTCTCAAAAATACAATGTAAAAAAAGCAAAAGAGAGAGACAAAACAAAAAATGTAATGTAATTATCGAGGTAAAAATGTTCTAATTTCGCAAGTACTGAGTACGCAATAAAAAAAATTTGTTGCAAGTATCGAGTATGTGCAAGAATCGTGTTTCTACGGTACTTATGTATAAATTTTAGAAAAGCATAAGCCCTGGGGTAACAAATTTATCGGATTTCTTATTATACCTATGTAACTTTTTATTTTTTTTATGTAACTTTAACCTAAGTAACTTTTTTTCTTTTAATTTTTAATTCTTTAATCATTTGCGAATGGGATTATTCCTTAGTTTTACGCGTATATAACGCATAATACCACGTAATCTTACATAGCGATGTGCCTTTTTTTACTAAAATTATTGTGAATGTATGGACAAAATATGTTTATAATATAACGCGAAAAAGTGGAAAGGTGAGGTTCCTGGACTTTAGTAACGGAAAAGTAATACAACAAGAGCCAAAAATTCCTTAAAATTTGTATATGTATCTTGAATATTCAAAAATTGGACTATCAAAAGGTTTCCTAGATCACTTTCGGAATTTCAACGCCTTCCTTCAAGGGAGCGAATTAAATCGTTGAAGGAAACTTGATGCACACATTTATTTATGACAAACTGAATATGTCTGAGTATGCTTTTTTTTGCTTCTCCATATTTTTATAAAAATACCTGCCCAAAAATATTTCAATTTTTGTTTTTATTTGGCATTGACAGAATATTTTTGTCAATTTCTTTGATTTAATTTGGCAACTGTGAGCTATGTTTAATAAAAATTAGAACAATTTATCAAATGCATTTTTGAATTATTCTTGGCTTATGCGTACAGTTATATAAATAATAAGGCTAGAACCCAAAGAAAAATTTGGTATCTTTTGCGATATTAAAAAGAAATGTTGAAATAAATATTCAAACGTAAAATTATTCATTTAGGTATTTTGAATTTAAACGTATATTGCCTTTTGAACTTCTTCCATGTACGATATACATATGTATATGCGTATTTTATGTAACCTTAAAAAACCTTCGTATTGAAACAACAATTATAAAAAGTTGTAAAGTTAAAGTAAAAACATTGTACCTTTTAACTTTAATAATTTGGTATACTTGAGTTGATTAAATAGTAAGGTGTATTTGACGTGCTAGCCTTTAGATTAGTCAAAATATCTTCAGCAATTGTACAATCATGTAGAAACGGAATTTCTAAGTTCTTACCTCTAACGCACAGCTTCTATAATCCATTGGAGGAAGTAAAGGGTATTTCAAGTGACGCACCTTGATGTTGTTTTAAAATAAAGCATGTAAAAATTTATGTTCTTTCAGGCTTCGCAATTTTTTTTTTAAATAGGGCAGCCATTATATGTGAAAAATAGGAGCGTGTCATTATTCTGTATTACAAAATTCTGGATGACAAAATTCTGTAAATTGCAAAAAAATTCTGGTTTTTAAAATTTTGCTTTTTTAAAATTCTGCTTTTTAAAATTCTGCTCTCTAAAATTCTGCTTTTTCAAAATTCTGCATGTTTAATGCGAAAAATTCTGCTTTATTCAAGTTTTGTGATTTTCGTCATACAAGAAGTAACAAAATAAACATTTATTCCATAAATATACATATATATTTAAGCGATAACAATATTTTAATTTAGCCAATTAAAATATTTTTGCAATTCTTTTTAAATATGTAGTGTGACTTAATTCATTTCTTTTCTTAATAATTCTTCGCAGCTGTTCGTTTTTTTTAGAAGAGTTCTATGCAAAAATACCGAAGGCCGCCCACGCGAAAAGGAGTTCTACCCAAAAATACGGTGCATTGCGTACCCGGAGTTGGACTGATGAGGGTTATTTTTTTGAAGCGCGGCCGAAGGCCGCCCACGCGAAAAGAAGTTCTACGCAAAAATAGATTCTATCGAAACTGAAGAAAAAATTATTATTATAATTTTTTTTTTTTTTATTTAATATCTCGAATAATAATAAAAAATAATAATAAATTAAATAATTACATTACCTCTTTAACATTGTTAACATTATATTTTAATACAGAATTTTGTAATACAGAATTTTGAAAGCAGAATTTTAGAAAGCTGAATTGTAAAAAGCAGAATTTTAAAAAGCCGAATTTTGTTTTTAGAATTTTGTACATACAGAATTTCGACACCAACCCGTGAAAAATTACATCATTTAAATGTCCACCATGACCACGGCTAGGTAAAATCCGTAAATCGAGATATCAAGGTTGTTCAGCAGCATATTGCGCTACAGCAGCTATATTCTCATCAGAATGTTCAGGTTTTGGCCTGCCAGTCCTTTTTCTATCCTCGACAAAACCAGCTTTTTGAAATTTTTTGCCAATCGTTGAGTTGGCTACTCATTTGGACGATTATTTCCACCAAAAAATCACGAGTTTTGCGATATGTTGTTTTTAAAGATCGACAATTTTCAATAATTTTACCACGTTGTTCTATCGTGTAAAATAAAACATACGTCTACTTGACAAATGCCAAAGATAACATCCAAAATAGTACCGTCTAGGAATTATTCACTACTGACATCTAGACGTCACTTTTGAAGGCACACAGTGTCTAAATTTTGTCAGCATAAAGGTGTTTGATTTGATCAATCTTAAGTAGAAGGTCTTGTCTTCAATAAATAGGGTAAGTCTCAATCTAAGCTGGTATTCCGAAATTGTCCAAATTACCATAACCATCAGTTAATTACATCCCCTCTCTTTATTAAACCATGGTGTTTATTTTTTTTAAGGCGCAAAAATTCGTACCACAAAAAATTGCGGTTTGTTTTATTTCAGTAAGCTGTTCTTCGCGCATTTTTCAGTTCTTTTGTGATTAATGAAGTACTATCATTATAATTCTGTGAGCGCCATTCAAAGGAATTTATTGCTTTTTATTAATTTCATCCATTTTTATCAAAAATTCGAGAAGATGAAAAGTAACTACACTGAATCAGAAAAATATGTAAATATGTAAATATTTCATGAAATTTTCCATATCCGAATTGCAAAGTGGCTGCCCCAAGTCCTCGATAGCCTCGCGAATTCCATCTTTGAGGTCGTGAATTGACCCTGAACTGTTGGCGTGGACCTTCTCTTTCACGTGGCCCCAAAGAAAAAAGTCACAAGGTGTTAAATCACAAGATCTCGGTGGCCTATTGTGATCACCTCTTCGAGAGATAACAGGGCCCGGAAACTTTTCGCGTAAAAGATCAATCAAACGTTGCTTGTACGGAACGTAGCGCCGTCTTGTTGAAAATAAATGTTGTCTAGATCAACACCATCCAATTCCGGCCATAAAAAATCGTTAATCATCTCTCCTGTTTAACACCTAACACCTTTTATTGGAAAACCCTTTAGTTGGAAAAGATTTAATATAATATGTCTTTTATATTAGTTCCTGGGGAAATTGCCAAATATTGCACACAGGGTAGTAATATAATTTAATAAGTATTCTATATGCAAATAATCAGTTATTGTAATTTTAAAATTATATTATTTAATATTTCTTAAAAATAAGTTTTTACTATAAAGACATATTTTTCTACCTGACAAATTTTATTTGTTATCAGCCAAATTTTAAAAGTGGAGCTTTGTGTGAGCGATCTTTTTGTCTATTATAGAAGGCTGCCAATGCAAACAGCGGAAAAAGTATATGTCAATAACAAAAATTTCAATACATACATTGTTGCATTGCAGAGTAGCTAGGGGTGTGTTCACGATCACATTCTACTTACATTTACACACATTTTAGCTGTCTACTTTCAACAACTATTTTTACGTTGTGTTCTCTATATTGTTGCCTACCGTTATTTTTGAGCCGATTATGCATTCACGTTCAAATTAATTTTTATACAACCACATTACAAAAAAATGGCTTTGCTCCAGTTTGAAGATAGCCACGGAACGAAAAGTACAAATGCATATAATTAATTCTTTTGCGAGACTACCCCAATTTTTTACGGTAAGGTCATAGATGTTCATTTGCACATCATCCCTTGCATTCCATAGGAACAATTATTTATTAAGTGCTACATTACTACTTAAAAATGACAACCTATATAATAATACGCTCACATACTACATACCCGTGTAAGTGTCTCGTTCAAATCCATACACATGTGTAGGTACATATAGACAAATGTATGTATCTATCCTGTGTAAGTATAACTTTTTTATCTTCACCTCATTCACGTGTATTCACGCGGAATTTATATATTTTTTTGATTTATCTTTTAAATAGTGTAACATTCGGTTTCTAATCGTTAGCCATGTGTTAAATTATTCAAATTAAATTTCTATAAATATGTAGCGGCAATTACATAGGTAAAAAAATTGTAAGCGTCTAAAAGGGGGAAAAATTTGAAAACGTGTGAAAATTATATTTTTTTTTAGTTTAATTGATTTGAGATTTAGAAGTAAAAAACAGAAACATGAATATGTGAAATATTATTAGTCTTATTATTTGTATAAAAATGTGAAATATTTGTATAAAAATGTGAAATATTTAATTTTAAATTCTATCACTAACAACTGAAGTCCTTCATATTCAAAATAGAATTTGTATAATATAATTATAAGTAAATTTAATTTGTCATTAATTTTATAATAATTTAAAAAAATGAATTTAATGTAATATTAAGAATTGGATTTTTAAAATAATATGCATCTATTTATATATGACATATATTATATATATATATATATATAATTGGCGTGTATACCCTTTTTGGGTGTTTGGCCGAGCTCCTCCTCCTATTTGTGGTGTGCGTCTTGATGTTGTTCCACAAATGGAGGGACCTACAGTTTCAAGCCGACTCCGAACGGCAGATATTTTTATGAGGAGCTTTTTCATGGCGGTTTGCCATTACCTGCCGAGGGGCGGCCACTATTGGAAAAATGTTTTTCTTAATTTTGGTGTTTCACTGAGATTCGAACCAACGTTCTCTCTGTGAATTCCGAATGGTAATCACGCACCAACTCCTTCGGCGCCCACATTATTTATATGGTAAAGCCGTTAAGTTTAGGTTAAGAAATAATATAAAACATGAAATAGAAAACCAAAAGAGACCCACTTGTAAAGAATAGCCGGAAGCGCGCTTACCTATTCTCATTAAATTAAAGTAGTTATAGGCAAGTGGTTATTTCGCGTAGTCCCCAAAAACAAAGTGTAAAACATATTCTTAAGCAAGTTTAAAAATTTTCAATACATATACATATATGAACTATTTAAATATAATCAATCGCTTCCGATTAAGTATAAGCAAATAATAGAATTGCAAGTAAGTATTGTACATAATTTTAGAAAAATCTAAAGATTTTAATTAGTGTCTCTGCTTCAAAGATGTATTGATACCATTATTTAGCTCACATAGACCAGAGTTAGTCAAAACCTCCAACTCGGTAAACGTATCACACCTGTATTCAAAGCTGGGAACTTAAGAACTACACCTATTTCCGAACTTTCGTTTCAAAGCTCTTTGAGTATACATATTACGAAACGAAAATTATACTTCGCTGTAAAACGTAATATTTCTGTTAATCACCATGGTTTTATGGCGGGTAGTTCAACTGTCATTAATTTTGTTGTTCTTTCAGAATTTTGACCGTCAGCTTCCAATACTAGTCTTCAAGATGAAAAAGTCTGTCACTTAACCTCCAAACTAATAAGTTTTGTGTCTAAGTTTTTTTATATGTAGAAGGCTTAACAATTTTTAAAACTGTATTACGCTTGTCTGATTCATAAAATCTTTAGCCAGACCTTAACAACGTCGTAGCACGATGTGATAGGGATCTACTTAAAATAAATATTAAGAAATATTCGCGTGTGCCATTTTCTAATTCTAAGCATTAATCTCTTCCTCATATTTTATGAAGAACTCGCGCCTAAATACTCTTAATGAAATTACTGATTTGGGAGTAATCTTTGATTTCATTTTTCAGTTTTTAAGTTAGTTGAATTCGGCGTTTTGCTTCCGATTTTACGAATCCATACATTTTAAAGTCACTATATAATTCGCTCTCACGATGTAACATAAGCTGGAGTATGCCGTCTTTATTTTGGGCCATATCAACAGTCTTGAATGCATTCAAAAGAAGTTTCTTCGTTTTCAGTCAGTTCTTCAAACTTCAGTGATGCGGTTTCTTCATATATTGCAAGGTATGAATTTAAATCATTACGAAGTAGAAGGAGTATACTTTCCCTCTGCTCTGTTTTTGATATTATAAATGGGACAGTAGACTCGTCTTTACTCTTACAATGCATTCATTTTCACATACCACAAAAAATCTTCGGAGTGATGATTTAATCTTTCTAGAGAGGGTTAGAACTGTTTAAAGAAAGCATCTTTGGTTAGAACATTGAAAGAGTTTAACCAGATTGGGGTTCTTTTTTTTGATTTATCGCTGTCCAAATATAATTTCAAATTATCACTCAATCCCTTTTTTTTAGTAGCTGCGAAATATGTGCATACTTATATATAGTAGTTCTTACTGTTAGTTCTATGTAGTTTTGAATAAACCTTGTATTTCTAGATTTACTAAACGAATAAATGAAATCAATAAATATAACAATGCGAGCAGTAGATTCAACAGGGTAAATAAAAATATTTACGAGGCTGCGATACGTGATTACGCAATCACCCATCGACATCTTTTAGACGGTACTATGGCACCATTTTGCCAAACATGCAATTGCCCTCTGACCATAAACCATCGATGATTGCAGGAAATATTCAATTGCAAGGACTAATTGGCTGCCTTATCCGAATGGGTTAGTTAGTGATTATCATTCAGAAGTGCGTAGGTTCAAATCTACGTGCATGAAACCCAAAAATGCAGACAAAGCTTTTTCTAATAACAGTCGCCCGTCTGCAAGCAATGACAGCCATCCGATTTTATTTCTGCCATGAAAAAGTTTCTAATAAAAAACAATTTACCGTTTGAACTCGGCTGAAGACTGTAAGTCACTACATTTATGGAACAACATCAAGGCACTCTGCAAATAGGAGGAGGAGCTCGGCCAAAAAGGGTGTAAGAGCCAAGGACTAATTTATTTATTTTATGTTTTTATTTGTGTTTTTATTTATTCCTTTAATAATGTAAAAATGCAGCATTACTCACAGGCTATGGAAAACAGATTAACGATAAGGAATTCAATTAAAAATAAATTAAACCTATAATTTATTTACTTCGTTTTAATTTAGAAAATTTAACATTTCTTCAAGTTTACAAATAGAAGCATAATTAGTTCTAACCATCTTAATCAAAAAATATCATGATTTCGTTAGCTTCGCTGACGGATATTGAAATAAATTTTTCCAGTATCGGTGGGGAGTAAAACGCCCCACTTATCAAATTGAAAACGAATCCTGGTCTATATCTAGAGTTTTTAGATTAATGAGCAAGCACTGACTTTTTTACGAAACAAACATTTTATACAATACTAGCATTTCCCAGTGGGCTTCGCACCACCGTACATAAAATGTTTTTTTTATATCGCAAGAAATTTTTCATATTAAGTTTTCTTTATAGAACTCGTAAAATGTTTAAACAGTTGAATTAGTTGATTTTTTTCATTCAACATACTTTCTAAAGATGTCACAATAGCCTTTTCTGTACTTTTTTAAAATTTGATTGTGGTGGTCACCTATATACAGGTAAGGTGAAAGAGCCGATAAAAACTTGTAATTAAACTTTGATTCTTTAATTTCCATTTCAATTTTTTACGCTAAATAAATTATGCTAAAATAAATAAAGTTAAAAATGTTCTTCCAGTTCCTCCTGGAGCATTCAATTTTTTATTATATTTGCGTCCAAAATGACTTGCAATTCGATAAAAAATTGATGCGAAAGTTGATTGCATCGCAAAATAAAATTGTTTTCTTGAGGGCGAATCATCAATCGATACGAATAAAAATTCATCGCACTGACGGTTTTCGTTGATTTTTGACCTGCGATGCAAAAATTAATTAGCGTATGAAAATTATTTAAAAATCATATTTAAACAAAAATAAAATGTGTATGTACCAGTTGTTGGATTTATCATTGGTATGTTGATATGATAGCCATCGTCCCCTCTCCAAAACAAAATGGGGTATTGCAATGCATCATAACAGCGATGGAGTTCTGAAATACGTTGTTATTGCTCATTTCTACGATACAAAACAATATCTCGTGGCTGAAACTGTAACAACAATAGCTACTTCATCAATCGTTGGTACATTGAATCGTCTGGCGTGCTCCCAATTGGTGATTTATCGGCTTTTATTATGATTTTGTGGCCATCGGTGGGCATCAGATCGAGTGCCACTTTGAACAATTTCCACAATTCATTGTGTTGATGGAACATTGTTTGCAATTCATTCACGATTGATCTTCTCGTATTCGTCGAAATTGCACAGCGCTGATCTAATTCACGATTCTCATCACCAATAAAATATATTTGCAAAAATTGATGGTCACCATCTGGGAATGGTAGCAAAGACCCAGCCCTATGGTATATTTGACCTTGAATCTGTAAAGTTCGAGAAATATATGTAGATAACGGATCTGAATTTTTAAAAACATTTTAACTGGTTGCAGTACATGAGAATGCAATCTCTTAACCTGAAGGCGAGTTCCCAATTGGTCTATATCTGGAGTCTTTAGTTACCCAGCGAAAAGAAAAGTCCTCTTTTCATTAGCATTTATCAACAACTTACAATGGATACTCATGTGGTTCAAACACATCCTAGGATTATCCAGGTCCACGTTTTGGTCTATATCTCGAGACCCTAGTTACGGAGGGGCATTAAAAATACTCTATACTATAGCAATCATCAACAGCTCCCATTTGCTACCCATATTGTACGAACACATCCTTAAGTTATCGGGGTCCACATTTTGGCCGATATCTCGAGACCCTAGTCACGGAGGGGCATCAAAAATACTCTATACTATAGAATCATCAGCAGCTTCCATTTGCTACCCATATTGTACAAACACATCCTAGGGTTATCCAGGTCCACGTTTTGGTCTATATCTCGAGACCCTAGTTACGGAGGGGCATTAAAAATACTCTATACTATAGCAATCATCAACAGCTCCCATTTGCCACCCATATTGTACGAACACATCCTTAAGTTATCGGGGTCCACATTTTGGCCGATATCTCGAGACCCTAGTCACGGAGCGGCATCAAAAATACTCTATACTATAGAATCATCAGCAGCTTCCATTTGCTACCCATATTGTACAAACACATCCTAGGGTTATCCAGGTCCACGTTTTGGTCTATATCTCGAGACCCTAGTTACGGAGGGGCATTAAAAATACTCTATACTATAGCAATCATCAACAGCTCCCATTTGCTACCCATATTGTACGAACACATCCTTAAGTTATCGGGGTCCACATTTTGGCCGATATCTCGAGACCCTAGTCACGGAGCGGCATCAAAAATACTCTATACTATAGAATCATGAGCAGCTTCCATTTGCTACCCATATTGTACAAACACATCCTAGGGTTACCCGGGTTCACGTTTTGGCCTATTTCTCGAGACCCTGGTATCCGATTCTTAAAATTTCAAAACACAAACCATCTACTGAATAGTCCAAACAAAGCCTAAAAATTTGGTTTGAATAGGTGAGCCCGTTCTTGAGTTATAAGATTACCAAGGAAATGTAACTTCTTTTTATATATATAGATTTCAAACCTAAAGCCTACTGTAATAATAACGGGCCAATGGCTCTTGCCACTAGTACCTTTTTATTGTAATATTACTGTTTATATAGTATTGCTAGTAAATAAATCTGTTCAGTTGGGTAGTCATGAATAAAACACTTGCATCGCTTACTTAACAAAATATTTATGGGATTTCAAGGAAAAAACGAAAATTAAACTGACTGCAAATTCAATAGGAGAGCAAGTATCCGTGCAGGTTGACGAGCCAAGTTGAAAAGAAAAGAGAGCAAAGCCCGCTAGTTAAGCGTACATAAGTAATTTCTCATAATAATTCTTTCCGCCTTCACCAGAGCTGCCAAATTTTCGTTTTCTTTTCTTAAATTGTTATACTATGACCGGGCGAATGGGTAGGATTTCTCACCCTCCACTAAACCTGAGAGTGAGAGTTGTTCAGCTAATTTTTTGTTTATCAGTGTACACAAGATTGCTATAAAAATATTTAATTGTTATATAAAATGGATCTAAATTATATTCAAGAAGTATTCTCCTATATTCTATTATATTATATACATATACGTATGTATTTTGCGAATGTGTTTAATTTTTCTTGTTCTATTCTCATATGAAATGGGAAAACGGTATTTTAAAAGCAAAATCAGACTTTCTTGTTCGTGTAGAAAAAGTAAGTTCCCGTGCGAAAGATGTGCCATTAATAGTGGATATATATAGGGGCATTGATTTACTGTTTCTTTAGCATAATAGAACTTTTAATGTAGGTATTCAACGATAGAAGAACGCACTGCAATAATACTTTACAAAAAAGGACGCACATTGCGTTATACTGGAAACAATTTTTGGAAGTCGCGTACGATGATGTACGAAAAAACAAAAATCGAAGTTATTCAAAGTCAAAACCTGGGCGTCGTAAAATAAATAGTGAAAAGACAGATAAGAGAATTTATGCTTTCGGTACCACTAATGTCCGTAACGAACATTTGCACACGGCTGTTAAGTGAAGGCCGTTCTTCTTCATAAATTCACGCCATTCGTACTTGACTGACATCAGATGACAAACATGGTCGAATTGAGCGCAAAGTACCATTTGCTAGCAAGGTGCAAGATACTCTAAAGTGCCGCACCTCTATTCAAATGGAACTTCAAAATTCTTAAAGAGACCGCTATACGTGAAGTGCACCGATTGATTGGATCAAATTTCAATCTTCAGCAAGTCAATGCCACACAGCCAAAAAAGGAATCGGTTACTTAAAAAATAAGAATATCTGTCTTTTGCAATGGTCACTGCAAAATGCAAACCTAATCGAGAATATTTGTCCGTTGAATTGTTGATAATTCTCATATGGGAGGAAGAAATAGGAAAATTTTTAGGAGTACATGAAGTTAGTAGATAAGTCTTTGATGTCGTATGATATTTTTAATGACTTAATAAAATCCAAATAAATGGGTCAAAAACTCTTTTAAGATTAGAAAACATTAAGCTTGTATTTAACGTTTGGAAACTTATTTTTTGTAGATGTTACACATACACCATCAAAAATATACCAATATATGTATATGTACAAGTATTGTACATAAATACTTATGCCATAACTACATAACTAATATATTACACTTTGTCATAAAAACATTTCGGGCGGCGTTCATATGGCGGAAAATACTCAAATCGCCAGAACTTCCGGCTTATAATTAAACTGATATCCATACATCAAGCAGAAAGTGTTGAGATTGATTCGTTTGAAAAAACTTCATTTACGCGGCTGTTCAGTTCGTAATTCGTTTGGACAGGTCTGCGACAATACGTAAAATTTATTTACATACACACATACTCACACTATGTAAAATGCAATCCCTGTCATTTATCAATGCATCGATTCGTTTGTTTTTTGTACACACGAAAATTGTTCAACAAGGGAATGGCCGAATTAAATCACCAACAAATTCTTTAAACATTCTGGTTTCATGCTGCGATGTCAATGGGAATCGCTTTTACATACGTATATTCTATATATGGTCCGATTTGGTTTAACCTCGAAACCCTTCTTGGGTACCAGCCTTGCCGCGGTAGAAGGGTTTGCGTGCATCTATGAGGAGTTAAGCTATATCGACAGAATGGACAGCGTTTCATTCTGGTAGGGTCACCCATGTCGGACAGGCTAACTCTAAGGTGCCAGATCAAGATTGGTACCGAATGGCTGGTAATGCCAAAAGAACCAGTCGCAAATGGTCACCTCTGACGCCTGGGCAAGGTCGGTTGTATAATGTGCCCTCATGCCGGCTATGCGGACGAGGGACCAATCTCTACCGAGCATACTCGTGGGACCAAAAATGAATGACAAAAAAGACACACACAAAAAAAAAACACAGAACAAACCAAATTAGATGACGACACTGCTATGACAAAGGACAAACGGGAACTGAAATACCGGAGTCCGGGAAGGATCGCCTTCGACTCGGACGAAGACAGACCTTTGGCCTCAAGTCCAGACATAGCACGCCTGAATAGCAAGCAGATTTAAAGCCAAAAGCGGCTACAACTAGAGCGCAGGGAAGTGCTAAGAACAGTACACCTAAAGTAGTTGTAGCCTCTACCTCCAAAGCAACATTGCAGGGGGCCTGCGGCGCAGTCTCGCCTAGAGGGCCCCAGAAAAAGAAGTAATCAATGGTCATGATTATGAAGCAACGGTACCAGAAGACTGTCTACATGTTGGACAGAATACCCAGGAACGTGGCAGCCGGCACCGTACATGAACGCTACCAAATCGACAAGCAGAAGTACGAGGCGGTGATCGAGGAGTACAAGAAGTTCTCGGAACGTACACCCACGCCAACTACTAATGCAAGCAGCCAAGCACAAAAATGGAATCGCTCTTAGAACGAAAACGGTAATGCCCATCCCAAAAGGCCCAAAAAGGGGGCTGAGCAACAATGAGAATGTATCGGATCGTAATGAACTAGGTACTTGACAAACCCGACGCTCGTGCAGATTAACCTGAAGCATTCAGCCAAAGCAGCCACTAGTAGTTTAGATATCCTTCTCATCGTCTAATCTAATACATTAGCCCAGGATAAACCATGGTAAAATCATGAGGCTTAACAATAATGCGTACAATTTTTTCTATAGAAAGGAATCAAGTAATCCCAGATCATGCATTCTTATCAAGGAATGTATAAATGCTTACCCATGTTCTAAATACAGCACATCAGATATAACTGTAGTAAAAAATCTCGTTTTGGTTTCGGCATACGTGCCTCACGACAGAAAAGCACCAGGCAGAGAAACTGAAAGAGACTTTTAAACAGAACCAACAAGACATTTGTCTTATCGGGTGTGATGCGAATGTGAGGCATACCCTTTGGGACAGTAGCGAAATAAATTACAGAGGTGAGTCACTACTTCACTTTATTCTAAATATTAACTTTATTCTCAGTATATGTAATAGAGGTAAGCCGAAGTCCTGGATCTTACGCCGTTGACAGAGAACAATAGCCTGTCCATGGAGAATTGGATGGTATCAGATATAATATGAATGTTTCATCACTGTTTTATTCAACCTCGACGGCAGATCCTACACTTCCTCCATGTTAAGAAATTCGAGAAAAACAAACTGGGATAAATTTGCAAACTAGAAGGTTGTAAGCCTGGGGAGGGGATACACTCGACGGCCGATTTGGATAGGAAGGTAAGTATGCTGCAGGGGCTCCTGAATAAGGCCTTCAATAAATCCACACTAATCAGAGTCAGGGGTGGACAGCGAGACGGGTGGACAAGCTCTTCCAGAGAATCACTAGAAATGTTAGTTAAATGCCACTTTCCTGGAGAGTAAAAGTAGTATTCATACCTAAAGTGGGTAAGAAAAAACATTAGGTAGCGAAGGACTTCCGACCGATTAGTCACACCTCCTTCCTCCTTAAAACACTAGAGAGAATCTTAGATATACACATTAGATCTTTAGCAAGTGGTGACCTACTTTCGTTTATATGAATGGCAAATCCATGGAAACAGCTCTTTACGAAGGTATTGGGCACATTGAAAAATCTCATCATCAGAAACAGTTCACATGGCGGCCTTCCTAGATATAAGGTGCCTTTAACAATATATCAGTCGAAACCATAATCGATTCGCTAGCAACCTTCGGAGGAAATGACTGCGTGAGAAATTGGAACCGATATATGCTTCAAAACAGAAACATTCTAGTATCAAGAGGAGATGCTGCATTTACCCAAACTGTGAGCAGAGGTACTCCACAGGGTAGGGCCCTCTCCCCACTTTTATGGGTCATATCGTTAAATAAAATTTTACTGCAACTCAACAGAGGGGGAATGAAAGCAATCGCTTACGCAGATGACGTCGTGATCTTAACAACGGGGATATTTACTTCCACTATTAGTGATATGCTATAAGGAGCTCTGGGTTAGCTAAGTAAATGTGCTACAAACAGTGTTCTTACGGTTAACCCAAGCAAAACCCAGTTAAAGCGTATGTAGCTTATTATACGTGCAAAATAGTTATTAGCAGAAATTGGGATTTAAAACCTACATTCGCACTCTGGATGTACACTGCCATAGTAAGACCGATTTTGGCATACGAATCACCCTTTTTGGGTGTTTGGCTGAGCTCCTCCTCCTATTTGTGGTGTGCGTCTTGATGTTGTTCCACAAATGGAGGGACCTACAGTTTCAAGCCGACTCCGAACGGCAGATATTTTTATAAGGAGGTTTTTCATGGCAGAAATACACTCGGAGGTTTGCCATTGCCTGCCGAGGGGCGACCGCTATTAGAAAAATGTTTTTCTTAATTTTGGTGTTTCACCCATATTCAAACCTAATAGGACTATGAATAAGTTCGTGCGGTTTTTTTCGAAATTTGAAACTTTATTGACGTAAAATGGTTACAAATTTAATATTCAAAATATTGTCCATCGCTTACTACTACTTTTTCCCATCTTTCTGGCAATTCACGGATTCCCTTTGTGAAAAATTCGGTCGGTTTTGCCGCAATCCACGAATCGATCCATTTTTTGACTTCATCGTAATTACGGAAGTGCTGGTCAGCCAGGCCATGTTGCATCGATCGGAAGAGATAGTAATCGGATGGCGCAAGGTCTGGACTATACGGCGGGTGGGGTAGGACATCCCATTTGAGCGTTTCTAAGTATGTTTTGACCACTTGTGCAACATGTGGCCGAGCATTGTCATGTTGCAAAATAACTTTGTCGTGTCTATCGGCGTATTGCGGCCGTTTTTCTCGCAGTGCTCGGCTCAAACGCATCAATTGTCGTCGGTAGACATCCCCCGTAATCGTTTCATTCGGTTTCAGTAGCTCATAATACACAACACCCAGCTGGTCCCACCAGATACACAGCATAACCTTCAGGCCATGAATATTCTGCGCCGACGTCGATGTTGAAGCATGGCCAGGGTATCCATACGTTGCCCGACGTTTTGGATTGTCGTAATGGACCCACTTTTCATCGCCAGTCACAATTCGATGCAAAAAACCCTTTCTTTTGTGCCGTTGAAGCAGTTGTTCGCATGCCATAAAACGGCGTTCAACGTCTCTTGGGTTCAATTCATACGGCACCCAGTGGCCTACCTTTCGGATCATTCCCATGGCTTTTAAACGTTTGGAAATGGTTGATTGATCAACTCCCAAAGTTTTTGCAACCTCTTCTTGCGTTTGAGCCGGATCTTGATCGAGCAATTCCTCCAATTCGGTATCCATGAACTTTGGCGGCGCACCCTCGCGTTCTTCGTCTTCCAAGTCAAAATCACCACTTTTAAAGCGTGCAAACCACTTCTGGCACGTTCGCTCAGATAGAGCATGCTCACCATAAACTTCCACCAAGATACGATGACTTTCGGCTGCTTTTTTCTTCATATTAAAATAATGAAGAAGAATTCCCCGCAAAAACACATTATTTGGCACGAAATTCGACATTTTCAAGTGTGGTAAAAATATTGTTGTTTACGCTTCAAATAAAAAACTTATACTGACGTTTGTGCCTTACGACAGTAGCTCTCCAATGAATGTTTGGAAATGTGGATCGATGGAATAATAATCAAGTTACGCCATCTGTTGTAAAACCGCACGAACTTATAAATAGACCTATTACGTTCTCTCTGTGAATTCTGAATGGTAATCACGCACCAACGCATTCGGCTACGGCGGCCGCAGGAATAACTGGAGTTATTAAATCATGCCCAGCAGGGGCACTGAATGTCATACTGAACCTGTTACCATTATATTTGCAACTATGACTAACAGCAGCAAATACCGCCATCAGAATTAAAGAGGGTGTTTGTTGGAATGCTAGGGTGTTCGGTCATAGTACTATTCTTGATAGTCGGAAGCTGAACGGCAATCCATCAGACTATATTACCACTTCCCTAGACTTCATACCAGATTTTAGGGTAATGTTTCCCACGCGAAAGGAATGGGAGTTAAATTTAGTAGTCAAGGAAGATACCACCGCATTTTATACCGATGGATCCAAGACGGTTTGCGGCATCGGTGCAGGTGTATGTTCGAAATACCTCGAGACTTCCAAGTCCTTTCGCCTGGCGAACAGGAATAGCATCTTTCAAGCAGAGCTTCTCGGGATAAGGGAAGCTTGCAAGATAATCAAGAATTATCCATAACAACTATCAGAAGCATATATTTTTACGGATAGTCAAGCAGCCATCTTAGCTATAAAGTCAACAACAACCAACTCAAAAATTGTCAGACAATGCAAAGAAGAATTAAATGCTTTAGAACACATGACAAACATCACTCTCATCTGGGAACCTTGCCGTAGGAACATAGATGGAAATGAAAAAGCTAATGAGCTGGCAAGATAGGGAGCTTCCTCTGGTGTATCCGAAGTGATAGAAGTGGGCTGCCCCCGAAGCGTTTGCAAAAGGAAGATCTACTTGGTCTTAACATTTACAAGGAAAATATACTAATTATTTGTGAGCAGCATAGCTAAGAAAAGTTTTTAATTGTTTAATTTGCTGATATCGATTACCATCTTTAGGTATTAACATATCTTTTGCAATCTTATAAAGTTTCTACAGCAACCATGTTAACAAACTTTGGATTTGAGACTTTCTGTTCTAATCGCAATTTGCTACCTGTTTGAAAAAATGTACATTTAAAGTTATGGTAAACGAAGTAAAGTCATTTAGTTCTAGGGCACCAAATTTTTTCTATGCTGCCCAACCAACCTCAGCATATTTTTTATGACTGTTACATGCCATTGTTTTATGTTCGACCTAACTATCATATATAGATATATATATATATAATTGGCACGTACACCCTTTTTGGGTGTTTGGCCGAGCTCCTCCTCCTATTTGTGGTGTGCGTCTTGATGTTGTTGTACAAATGGAGAGACCTACAGTTTCAAGCCGACTCCGAACGGCATATATTTTTATGAGAAGATTTTTCATGGCAGAAATACACTCGGAGGTTTGCCATTGCCTGTCGAGGGGCGACCGCTATTAGAAAAATTTTTTAAAATTACATTCGCTTCAAAACATGAATGAAAAAGAAAATTCCAGTACGATTTTAAAAGAAAGTTAATATTCAACAGCAAGAAGACAGTTACGACCAAATTCGACTAACGAAGAACGTTTGAGCTGATCAACGGGAGAAAGAGTTGAAGTCGTACGATTTGGATGAAGGAAAAAACGGATACCACAACGCCAACAACAATTAGATCAGCAGCAAGTTGTATTCAGTTTAATATATAAATAATCGAGTTTTATATAACCGAATTATTTTTTCAAAAGATCCCGATATTTCATACATCATACTTTATTTTTGTAATTTAAGGACCAAACCAGCAGCATTCCATAAGATTATGAGGATTATGGGCATTATTCTCTAATTTAAAGATTAATTTCATATCGGATTGAGCTGCAGCGAAGCGAATAACATTTTAACTCGCCCACACTGGCGCTACTGGTTTATTAGCCAATAAAATTTGTAGGGCCATGGGCTTTTATTTAAACATGTTCTACACTAATATATATTCACATAGGAAGGGAATTGAAAGCAGTGTCCAAATCAAAGAGTCTTAGCACGGTATTGATATTGTCTCAAAATGGTTGGTTCAGCGCTTATGTTGAGGCGGTCTGATTTATTGCAGTGTACTCGTATTGTGCAAACATGTGGATTTCCAATCTAATGGATTTCTACTTTTAAACACCATACATTGAAATGTAAGTATATAAGTATTGCCCCTTTGCCTGCGACCCACGCTCAATGAAGGGACACCAAACAATCAGAGAGGTGTCAGACCTAATAAGATTGCTTGATTGTGTACGCAGTAATATCGATTTCGCTACCGTATCCATGAAATAAGCTACTAACGAGGTGTTATAATTACAATTTTTGTATCAGTCACCACTGCTGAGAAAAGCAAAGTATCATAAAAATAATACTCAAGCAGTTAAATGGGTTTGATAATCCCTTTAAAAGTACCATTGTCATTAGAATGATATTGTTCAAAACCATGGCTTCAAACAATTTTTCATGCCACTCATTAAAGTTGGTTTGAAATTTGTAAAGAAATCAAAGAAGAAAACATAACAAAACGGAGCGGCAAACAGAAAAGTTGTATACACACTTTAATCTCAATTTTTCATGAATGAATGAAATAATAAATATCTGACTAAATATATATATGTACATATATACATATGAATGTGTATGGATACACACGAATTCTACTTCTCTGTTTAGGTATGTGCATAACCCTTTGCAAGAGAAAGGCTGACGACTCAGCATTTTGCTGCGTAACCAGTATTAAGTGGTCCAACCCACAATCACTCGTAAACGGTATCGACAGCCACTGCATTACGGACCGCTTTTGGCAATGATCCAGTCATCTCTGCTGCTACCTATGATTCACTTCATTATAGCTACATACATACAAATGTACATATTTATTTTTGTTTTGCTTCCGAAAAAGAAAACTTAAAAATCATGGCAAGAAAACATAAAAAACTTAAAAGGCGGCAAACTACGAGCATATTATAAATTTTCTTTTCATAAAACTTCGCTGCCTCTATTGTAAGTATGTTCCTGCCGTCCATATATAAGTATGTATATATGTATATTATGTATATGGCGCATATTTATCATTTAGAGCGTTAAGATAGCGAAGGAGCTTAGTTAATCCTCAAACATCCCATTAATAACACGAGCATATACAGACACGCAATAAATGTGCAGATATGTACAAAATATTTATTTTTTAATGTTTTAAATGTAAATTGTGGGAACATACATAAATCAAGTAAATGTTTAATATTTGAAATATGGCTAGTTACAAACTCTGATCCTTGATATTAATGATTAAGATCAGCATCTCTCACTTAGAAGTGTAAATTTAGTGTATTATATTACTTGTGGAGCCACATATGACAGTTTAAATATACGTATGAGTATGTGCATATACAAATATGAGTAAGTGCAGGTACTTCCATTGTTATATTACAATCAATAGTGATTGATTCGTTTAGCTTATCATTAAAAGGTAAAAGAGTTTAAAGTTTCAATAACTTTGCCATGTCATTCCGCCTTAATTAAGCTCCAATGTATGTTCCATTACGAAGTCTTACAACTCTCGCCACACGCATGTCGTCTCCATCGGTCTTAACCATACCCTTTAGGTTCAACCATTATGGAACGCTTTGAAAAGGTGCCGCTAAAATACGAAAAAAATTATAAATAAATAAATGCAAATTATTTCTACATCTAGGTAAATGCAAAGCTTTCTTTAAAAGGTATTCATAAAAAAATATATGTACGAATACATATCTCGTTGGCCATAGTCATGCTTCTTAGTATTTTTTTAGCTGTGAACTGTCAATCAGCTGCTGTGAGCGGCTGAATGCCGCCTAATCATCGGAGTTAGATTGTATAGACATTTTTTGTTTAACATTATTTTCCATTTTTTAACGAGCTTTTAAAATATTTAGCTACCGTTTGACGCATTGATCCTACTGAATACTTTTTCTGTATTTACCCTAATGGAAACACAAAAGATCATTAAAGTTACTGTATATCGCTTTATTTAAATCAAGCGAAACAAAATAATGTATTCAATTTTGGGCTAAGGAAATCGAAAGGCGTTTATTAATGATTTTTAATATGATTGTATTGTCAAAAAAAATATAAAGTGTGGTGGCGGGCTAAGACTAACAATAACGTGTTCCAATAGTTTTGGTAGGCGAAAAGAAAACTAAATATTTTTAAATGCTTCTTGCTTAGTGAATGAAATAGAAATCAGCACAAATGTTTTCATATTTTAGTGCTTAAGCATTTTCATTTTACACATTGGCAGCATTGAAAATTTTATTCCAAATATTTGGCAGAATGAAATTTACTTAGTAGCTTGAAAGCTTACTTCGCGAGAATTTTATGGTTGTATGATAAAAGTTTTCGTCTTTGGCAAGTCCAAAAAGGAGCCAAAATCGAGTTTGGACAAAATTACTCACGAATAAATTGCACAGATGCGACGTAACACACACAGCGGTTCTGCCAAATTTATTGCCCTATCGGAATGAGTCCGTTGGGGTACAGTATTTGGCTGACTCCTGAACTGATTGTATGTATTGGAACTTTTCAATTTGCCTAATGGACTGCATAACTTATATGGAAAAGGCGAATAAAGGGTAAAAAAATTAAAATTGCTTTCTTTAAAGTTTTTCAGAATAACATATTTCCAAAAAAGCTTTTTAAAATAATAATAAATTTACTGATAGTGTTCCCATAGGCTAATATAAATTCATTATGAATAAACGCAATATTCCAATTACAAAGAGGAAATACTCTAAGATATATAAGAACACTAGTTTCGATGTTAAATCAGCTGATTTTATTGCAGGCTTGTTTCTAGTTCTTCTTATACATTTAGTTATAAATAAGTTATCCGAGGAAAGAAATCGTTCAACGCACGCAGATGAGGCCTGAAATGAAAGTAAACAACGAAGTATTACTGTAATACCGCCTTGACAAAAATTTCCCGCAACAACCACCAGTTGAGTTCTGTTTTTTTCAGGTTGCCATATCTGTGATTAACATTCCTACCAAAATTTTATCGCCATTGCTTGACATTTGTAAAAGTTACGTCGCCTTGAGTAAATCTACTTCTGCACGTGCTTTCAATTTTGAAAATCTTAGAAATATTCGGAATCTGTTACGGTAATGTTACTCTAAAGAAACCATCCGTTTACGAGAGGCATGAACGATATAGAAGAGATCGTGAGTCAATCATGGATGACGAACATAGTGGGAACGCATCATTACTGAAGACGAGACGTGGATTCATGAATAACGCGAGTGAGTGGAGTGCTTCTGAACCAAGACCAAAAAAGCACGTCGTTTTCAGTCAAAAAATAAAGCGATGCTCCCGTGTTAGTCAGTTAATGAGAACTATTACTTTGGCGGTATGAGCCATTTACGTGAAGAAATTCGCCAAAAAAGAACAGATTTGTGTGAAAAACACTCGTGGATTTTGCACCATGATAACGCACCGTCGCACAGTACCATTATTATATGTGAATTTTTGACCAAGGACGAAACGAAAACCATCAAATAGGTATCGAATTCACCTGATATGGCTCCTTGCTATAACTTTTCTGTTTGATCGAGTCAAAAAATCACTACGGGAAACGCGTGTGAATTTTGGGGGAATGCTATTTTCATCGACGAGTCGAAATTCAACTTATTTGAGTCAGATGGCCTCAACTTTGTCTGGAGAACGGTAGGTACAGCATTTAATCCATCTAATGTTATGATTTGGGGAGCAAGGACGGCAAATGGACTCATTTTGTTTTATTGAAAGCAGTATGACTAAAATAAATTATCTAGAAATATTGAAGGAGCATATTCCAGACGAAAAATTACAGTTACTAACAACATTCACCTTCATATACAATATCGAGCCAAAGCATTTGCTTTACAATGTAAAAAAAATATTGCTCCATCCGCCTCAGAGCCCAGACCTCAATCTCATTGGGCACTGGTGAATGAATTGAATTGATATGGGAATATATTCCAAGAGATGTTTCTAATATTATGGTAGATTCCATGCAAGAGTGTCTATAAGCAGTAATTAGTGTAAAAAAGTGCACAAAATATTTGTCAACCAATTTTCTTTAATTTCTATATTTTCGTTGCTGACCCATTTTAACATATGTTGTCTACTTTTTGTCGAGTGGAGTGTTGTGATTTATTCGTCGTATAAAAACGAGAAATAGGCGTTTGCAACGGAACGAATGTACGGTGGACGTGGATATTCTCGATGATTATAATATAAGAAAATCTATATATATAAAAATTAAGCCGAAAAAAAGTGTGCAGTTGTCCGGGGTAATCTCAGCAACGCGTGTTAAGAAAACAATGAAAGTTCCACACATTATTGGTGTTGCTTTGGCAAAGGTTTCTGTGAAGTTTGGTTGAAATCCGATAACGCGTGTGTGTGCGGTGCGTCGGTTAAGTGAGTGTGTTTTTGCTATTTGCCGCACGTATTTTTTGTACCGCACATAGCATTCATTAGAATTGAATACATTTTGGTCGTGCGTGTCTGGGCCGATTATTATGAAATTTGTTATATATATTTTTCCACGGTGAAGGTTAGTATAATATGCTTATTGATTCCACTCGCCACCAGGTGGCGCTGCCGAAGGCCAAAACGAGGACCCGGGTAACCCTAGGATGTGTTTTTACATTGTGGGTATCAAATCAAAGCTACTGATGAGTGCTTTAATACAGAGTATTTTTTAGATCTCTGAGTGACCACGGTCTCGAGATATAGCCGAAAAGGTGGACCAAGGTACCCTTGGATGTGTTTGTACAATATGGGTATCAGATGGAAGCTGTTGATGAAAGCTTTTAAGTGAAGTAATTTTTACTGCCCGTTTCCGGGATAAAGAAAGGAGATGGAGCTTGAGAGGGAAGAATAAAAGGAATAGCTACAGGAAGAGGAAGAGGAGGAGGAAGAGGAAGAGAAAGAGGAAGACCACTTATTATTAAAAATTAAAAAAAAAAAAAAATTCTAAAAATATTTTAAAATGTTACATATACGCTTATTATATAAACGTTAATCTGAAGTCAGTTATAGTGAAAAATTCATTGTATCATTGCCGGCGTGATTGGTGATCGTTTCCTTAATTTTTTGCAGAAAGGTTATGCTAATATGAGATATTACCTATGTATATCATTCATATATTTACGTATTACCTGTGTACTCACAAATATATGGTTGAAACAAATATATGTCAGTTTTTTTACTTCGCCTGGAAAAGTTTATATAAATTTAAGAAGAGTAAATAGAACTTATTTTATATCAGACTTCACGCAAAAAAGTCATTTGCATCTGAACACATAGCTGGGTTAAAGCGGGGGGGAATAGGACAGTTTTCTTCTCCTTCTCCGCTTTTTTGCACACGTAATTGTATGGGATGAGTGCACGACGGCACATAAAAAGTCACTGGAAGCGCTTGATAGGACATTACGAGATTTACGTAGTAAAAATGAAATGTTTGGTCTTGCCTTAGTGCTGCTGGCAGGTGATTTTAAACAAACACTGCCTGTTATTCCTCGAGCAACTGTAGCAGATGAATTGGCTGCATGTTTGAAATCGTCATATTTGTGGAGACATGTTCAAACACTCAAACTAACTACAAATGTATGTGTTCTAATGCAAAATTATCCATCAGGTGCTGAATTTTCACAGCAATTATTGGATATTGGAAATGGCAAAGTTTCTGTCGATAATTTAACTGGGTTAATAACTTTACAACCAAACTTTTGTCAAATAAGTCTAACGAAAAACAGTTAATTCAAAGTATTTTCCCAAATTTGCCTCAAAATTACAAAAATCATGATTGGCTTAGTGAACGAGCCATCATGGGCTGGCAAAAATAAAGATGTGAATGAAATGAATGTGGCTATTTTGGCTAACATACCAAGTCCAGAACAAACATATCGATTCCTTGACACTGTTACAAATCAAGATGATAATGTAAATTATCCCACTGAATTTTTGAATTCCCTTGATTTACCTGGATTACCGCCACACAGGCTAAACTTGAAAATAGGAGCACCGATTATTATGTTGAGAAACATAAATCAACCACGACTATGTAATGGCACTCGATTAACAGTTAAGAGATTGATGAATAACGTCATTGAAGCAACAATTTTGAATGGAAAATACTCTGGTGAAGACGTTTTAATACCGCGAATACCAATGATACCATCGGATATGCCGTTTGAATTCAAACGTTTTCAGTTTCCTGTTCGCCTTGCATTCGCGATTACTATTAATAAGTCACAAGGCCAAACTTTATCAATTTGCGGTATTGATTTAGAATACCCATGTTTTTCTCATGGCCAACTTTATGTTTCATGCTCAAGAGTTGGTAAGCCATCGGTATTGTTCATTTATTCAACAACACATGGAAAAACGAAGAATATTGTATACCAAAGAGCATTACAATAAAAAAAGTAATAAAGTAAATCACATCAAACGTTTTTTAATTGCTACTACTATTTAAAACTTCTTTCATTACTATTCATGCGCATAAAATACACACAGTATTTTTCGGTTTAATTTAATTAATTAATCTAGATTTTTTTAAAGACGACCAGCGGAACGGGCGGGTTTTCGCTAGTACTTGTATAATGGTGAAAGCGCTGTTCTGGTGACAGCTTGCCTGGAAGAGGTCGAAACAAATGCAAATTCATTCCGGCGAAACAGCGTGCAAAGGTTTGTATTTGTTAAAAGTACAATTATTTATCGAAGGTGAGTCTAAACCTGTAACCCATAATCAGTTAAAGAAAGTTTTAATGGATGAATTCCAATCAAACCACCTTCATCAGTGCCAATTTGCTTATTGGTATGCATCTTCTAAAAAAAACGATTGTAAAAGTATAAGCAAAAGCATAAGTAAGAACAATACACCAACAAAACAATAATCTCTGCTGTTACAATGAAGATTGTGCCTGTTGGCGACGAACCCGTTTACCGACCACCGCGACGATTCCCACTAGTAGAGCAAGAAGCTATCTACCAACGTAACTGGGCTTAAAATTCGTCCGATGTTTTTAGGCCCGTAGCGTGTAGTAGCAGTAAAGAGAGTAGTCGACTTAGTATACTCAAAAAATTTTATTGGTAAAACTAACCGAAAAACTATGTTAAAACGGCTCCAACCTATAAATATGGGTGAAACCATACAATAGAAAATAGTTAGCAACCCTTACTGAAGTTGTGGTTAAAAATGGTTAATTTTACCAAAAAAATGGTTGAAATTTAACAATGTGAAATTGGTTCACTTAACCACAAAGGTAGGTTCGTATGGCTCCAACCTATAAAAATTGGTAAAATTTACTTATATTAATAGTAATGCCCACCTAACCACAAAAGTTGGTAAAAACTAATGTAACAATTGTAATATAACCACAAAATTGTAGAATTAACTATTTTTACTGTTACATTACTAAAAAAATTGTATTGTTACTGAAGTTGTGGTACATAAACAATTAAAATTGTCAAAGTACAACACTATTTATACTGTAATCCTACAATATAAATTGTGCAATAACAATATTAATTGTTTAGTATTACCACAATTTTAGATACAATAAAATTTTTGTAGAATAGTTATTATACAATTAGAATCTTTATAGTTACATTTCTACTCTATATCGTTTTGATTTAAACATCAACGTTGTAAAGATAAAAACAGTATTTGTATTTTATTCAGCAAAATTTTATTAGTTTTTTTTTTAAATAATTCACAAAAAGTAACAATGTTGGAGATTTTTTTTAAGTTATCCCTAACAGTCTTTAAGATAACGTTTTAAACATAAATAAATAAGTGTACGTACAATTAAAAAAAAAAAGATTAAATCAGAACCTTTTACAAATCTCTTCGAGCTTTTTTAATGTAGTTTTAATCACAAGTTTTCAGTTTTATAACTAAATTATAATTATTCAGTAATCTCTCTCAGATACCTTTATATAAAAAAAAGTACATTACCGTCACATAAATTATAGCCAACTGCAATAATTATTGGTTGTAAGGTCTCACCGCGATCATAAAGGGAAGTCTTCAGCTTGTTTAAACAGTTTTCAACATCATTTGCCGTAACAACATGAAGAAAAAACGACATCTGCGAATCTTTGATAGTAGACCGGTACATCTTTCTTGCGGTATTTGCTTTTCGTTTTATTGTTGGACGCAGTAAAACATGAAGCAGTAGTGCAATGATCTGTTCTGAACCTATGTATATGTTTAGAAATAGTAAAGATATGTAAATATAAATAAATATATGTTTGAGTAAATGCCTTGACAAACCTTTTTCTTGTGATTTCATTGTTTCCAATTGTTGCAAGTGCGCCGGATCCGTCAACTTTGTTTTTAGCAGTGGGATAATTTTGAGATTAAAGGTCTTCCATTTATCGACGATGGGTGTGGAATGTGGATGCAAATAACTAAAATCGATTTGAATCTAAAAATAGATTGATACTGTTACTATATATTGTACTATGGTAATTCGTAAAATTTGGAAAACAATCAAATTTTTATATGAGTTGCCCTATTTATAATTATCATAAGCACTATTCTAAATTTTGAATGTAAATTGTAATACTTTACAGCGAGCGTGAAAAGAAACTATACACCATAAAATTGCAATTTTTACTAAAAATTAATAATTTCGCTAATTTATAATACAAGTATTCACAAGAATACAGCAAAAAATTAAATTTAAGATTTAATTTAATGTAATTTAAATTTTAGTATAGTACGATACTAAGAAAACATCAAGCTTATAAATTTGTATGCAAAAAAATTCTGGGGCTTAGAAAAAAGAATTGCCAAAAATCAGGTAATTGTTTTAGCGGCTTAAGTAATAGTAGGCTTTTAAGTAATAGTATCTTATTATACCAAAATTTAACAAGCTAAAAAACTGCATACTCGAACTTTAACTTATATTATTTATTGTATTTATTATTATTTATTATTTACATTTTTTATTGTATTCGTGAATGAATACTTTTACTAGGAATTCGCGAACTTGTTTTAGAATAAGTAATTTTTCGTGAATATTGCAATTTTATGATGCACAATTTCTTTTGACGTTTACTGTAGATATTTGCATATGTATATACTCACAATGGAGCCGCGGTACCCATTAGGATCGTGAATAACTTTAGAAGAAGAGCTTGTTGATTGACTGCAGTTTAAATATTGTGAATTTTCCACGTCTTCCAGGAAAGTCGTGTCTACAGATATTGTATCGCAGGCTTTGACATCAGAATATCCCTTAAATAGAAAAGTTTTATTTTGTTTACCGAATAAAATTCAAATTTTATGTTTGTACTTACATTTGCGATTTTCCATTGCTGAAGCTTGAAACGAAACTCCACTTTTTCTCCTAACCTACGTTCCCGGAATAAGTATGTCAAGTCCTGCTCTTCCAAATATCTTAGCCGTTCAAGTGTTATAGATTCATCTACGATTTGTTAAAATATTACACATTTACTTAATAAGTTTATTTCATTTACAAACAGAAATCGATGCATGCAATTATTTTCACACTTTTTATATAAGCAATAAAAGCAACAACACAACCAAAGCCAAATAACGGAATGGTTGCATGACGCCGTTTCACCAGCATTTTTGTTAATTTACAAAAGATATTTTTATTAAACCTACCTTTTAATGTTTGTAAAATGTAGCTGAATCCCCAAGAGTCTAATAAAGATTCCAGTCCGTCCTTTTCTGCAGATTCCAAAATATTATTTTCCATTTTTATAACTTGCACACACAATTTACATTCAACCGGCTTGCTCAAAGTTTTCAACCAACTGATTGCAGCGAGCGTCGGCGGTTTATTTTTTAACTGCTGTATCAATGGTTACTTTAACACAAGGAATAGTAGTGGCACAATTTGCCACTGTCAAAATAACCTATTGAAATTGTTAAAAGGCATTTTCAGGGAGAAATATTTTAACTGATTTGTACTAGTATAGTTAACCACGGTTTATGGTTGATTTAGTTTTTTTTTCAAATGTACAATTTTATTGTAAAATTAACCAAATAAGATCAGTTAAATCACACTAACAAAATAACATTAGAAAAAAAATACGATTTACGTAGGTTAATTTTACTGAACAAATAGTAAGTGAAGAAAGTAACAATTTTTGAATTGGTTAATTCTACCATATTTGTTGGTAAGAAAACAACAACAAAATGTAAGGAAAATTTTAACTTTTTCAAACAGTTAATATAACAAGCTAAAATTGTTAAAATTACAGCAACAAATTATACAGAGCGCGCACTAACCGAAAAAAAATTGTTAATTTGACCAACGTTTGCAGTTAGCTGAGAATTTTTGCAACAACAATTTACATGGTAGTAAAATTAACCACGGAAATTGTTACATTTAACCAATGTTATTTTTCTGGGTGTATTTCATGTTGAAGATTACAATTGAGTGTGGCAGAAATGTTTGTGTTGCAATAAGTTCTTCTCTTGTTTGAATCAACCGTCGTCGATTTTTAGCTGATTAATTTTTTTCTTTTTATTTCTTGTTTCAAAGTAAATTTCAACACTTTGAAAGCATTGTGCTGGCGTTACGCGACTTACATATGTACATGCAAGTATATTTTGCATACAGTTGTATATAGGCTGCAAAAAAAAGAATGCAACATATTTAAGGATGTAGTAGTATGAACAAAACGAGCCGAAGCGCTTTAATAAACATGGGTCCGCAAACTAACGGCCTGAGAGATATGCCAATTTATTATTTTCTGAAATATTTATTTTTAACCACATCTCTATTTATTATGTACATACAAAACAGCATAAACAAAAATTTAAGTTACGTTAGAAGATCAAAGCGTTGTTCTTCCATTTTCAAGCAGGTACTACATCTTTTCCGAAAGATATTTGATCTCTACCTAAAATCCTTAGTGGCTCGGATTTTTTGGCAATTTTGGTTTAATTGTAGTTGAGTTTATATGTATACCTATATGAATGTTTCTTTGTTCGGTCGAAAATATAGAAAAATGCGCTACAAAAACCAAAGCAAATAGAGCGGTTGAGTATGTAAACAGACTGAGATAGGGGCTCCTCATTGTTATTCGCCATCGTGAATACAATATTGTTACTCAATTTATAAAATCTTGTTAGTGCTATTTTTTATTTTATTTTTTAAGCCGCGTGTTATATTTTTAACGCAATTGGAGAAATTCATCAATGCAAAGAAAAAAGTTCTTATGATTTTGTAAGCTTGATACGCGCACTAGCAATGATTTTTAGAAATAAATAGTAGTTTCCATATGTGCTTGCTTCCAAATTGATTTGTTTACAAACAAGCTCACCCTCTGACCTGCGCAATGCACAAACTTGATCGCCATGTATGTATAATACAAAAACTATGTGACATATTTCATAAATTTTTTTTCGATTATAAATATTTAATTTTTGTATACGTTTACTTTGGCAAACAATTCAATTTATGTAACTAAATTTTTGGTTTTCCATCTCCTATGAAAATAAATAAATAATTTGAATTTCCCACTCGAGCGCAGGCGACATATTACATATATAATTACTGACCATGCGTGAACACCCGGGCTTAACTTGTAGTGATTGCCCTTGTGCTTACAAACCATACCTACAGTAACACTCCATTCGGATTAACGGTATTGGAGTAAATATACTAGAATTAAATTTTTTTTCGCTGAATTATTGTAATTTTTGTTTTCGAACAGTATATGAGTTTTTACGTTTGACGAGCTAAAGTCGTTTTGGCAAAAGAGATATCAAACTTGCACAACAAATTTAAAACTACATATATTTGATGGCAGAGACAACTTTTCGCCAAAATACTCAGCCTCAGATAGTTCTTAGACCAAAAGTCCTCAACTGTAGTTTCTACACAATTTAACATTCACCTTAAAAGGTATTCATATAGCGACATAAATTTTTTTTAAACGCTATTATGTAAATTATTCAATATATTACTTACTACTCTCCACACTTTTCCTGTTAGTAAAAACACATGCTTATGTATACATACAAGTACATACATTAGAAAATATAATAAATGCTCCACACCATTGCTATTTACACAACTAATTGGCTTAAACTCTAACCTTGTCAAACCGAAACGCGCTTTGATTTGATTTGGATTGGTGGTGATCTGCATGCTGGCAGTGACATCGCATTTTCCTTAGCTCGAGATTTCGCCTCCAAAAAAGAAAATAATTTTCTGGTAATGAAATTTTAGGCTAATATTTCTCAACAGTTCTTGATCATTTTTAATAGCCGTTACCTGTTCGTCATACTGGCGTGTGCGTGTGCGGTTGGATTAAATTCTTTTGATTTCCTGCGGTGTTGGCGAGGCTTATTATTTCCGGTACAACGTCTTCATGGCGCCACTGTTACTGACTACTTTCAAATATGCCGGCATGCTTTTGAATAGCATCATTGAATAATCGCCGTATTCAAAAAGAGGCATGTACATACATATGTATGTATGATGACTTATACAATATTATGAATAAAAATACTGAGAGCTAGCGTGTTTGGATGCTTTGTGCTTTTATAGTAGCTGAAAGTGATTCGTACCATACAAAAGAGTTTCACTCCTTCATCTCAATTATTATTTATCTTAAGAAATTTTAGGATTTAATTACTTTCCCTTTATTTTGATTATGGGATAGTCATTGTGGCTGCTTGCACGTGGTAAATATATTTTAACTATCACCTGCTTTAATTTTATCATCTTTAAAAATCGTTAATCAAGAGAAAAGTAAACGCGTGGTAAAATATTTTTCATAACTATTTGTGAATGGTTTAAACGTAACTCGCGGGTAATTTTTATTGCTATACTTAATGTACTATTTAATGTACTATACAAAAAGTGATAATTTTAAAATTACGCAACTTTGAATTAGATCTCACAGCTCTAGCTCTCCAAGGTTTCATATTTGTCCTCTACAAAGAAATAAGAGGGGTTATCCCTACAACTTTTGAAAGCACAACCGAAGAGAAAAAGCGGTAACAAGTGCAGAACTTACGGTTTTCATTTTTGATGTTTATGGTTTACCTAAAACTTACGTCGTATAGCGGTGCGCTACAAGTTTTGCTATTTTTAATGAGTTTTTATTGAAAATTTGTACATGCGGCTTTTTAGAATTCGAAACCCGTTTTCTGATATCGATAGGATGTGCTCAGTAAACATGTTTTTCGCTCCCTCTTGAGTAAACGGCTGTCTTAGCAAGGAAAAAAAATGAAAAATTGAAGAACAAACATTTCGGTGGCATCACCGCTTCCATTAATGATGTTTGTTTTCTTCATATTCGCTTACCTTTCATTTTCTAAATCAATGAGTTTGAGTAAGTTTTGCAATAAATTGGTGTTATCCCAAACGATAATTTAAATGTTTCCTTTAATATTCAGCGAAATTAATCCCATCTCTTACAAATCTAACCCTTCTGTGACACAAGTTGTTTTTTATTTAACTAAATTACTGATCTATCAATAGGGAGTGCCATACCAAGCAATGAAGATTTTTGAATTAAAAGGTTGTCATCTCACTAAATGGATCTTAATTTTAATTTTAACTTTATCCACGTAGTGAACAAACGTTTAATAATTGAGGCATGAGCCTCAACAAATAAGCTATTGCTTATAGCATTGCGGTCGGCGCAGAAGAATCCTTTTACCAAATGTAAAAAGGAAGAAAGCAAGAAGAAACTGCCCTATTAAAACAAAAGAACGTCAGCATTCATCAGTTGAAGTGGGTTTAAATACCATCCCAGAATAAAGAAATGCCGAAAAGGTGAAAACCCCCATAAGAATAACCCGCAGTCAGAAGCAGTTCTATATAAAAACGCCGACGGAAAGGCACATCTATGCGGATTATATCTGAAATTAAAATAAAAGTTGTTCGAAAAACGATACTTTTTGAGTTAATATAATAGGTATAAATTGAAACATATAAAACCCACTCTCTACAAAGCGGAAGAGTTAGTTGTAAATATCTTAGCACCAGCTACTGGAAGAAAACAGGTTCCTTCATGACATCAGTAAACGAGGGAGCTGAAATTCTTCTCGATAAGGCTGGATAAGCTGCAGAATGCGGCAAAATATCAACCACTGCTTTACATGTTTTGGTTCGGCGCACTAAATCTGAAACGGTAAATGTTCAACAAGAAGCCAAAGTCTGCGTACCAGGCGTGAGGAACGCTGTCGCAAACTTTAATAATGTACTAAATTCCCAAAAAGGTGTAAGCGCACTGAAGATCACATAACAGGAACAGTATGCTCAAAAGTTAAACCGCATACGCTCTTCTGCCAAAACTGATAACACAAAAAAACAATGACGTAGTTATAATCATTGAGCGATGTAAAAATAAAGCCACCGGCAGATGGCAGGAAGACGCTACTCATTCTGTGCTTCGCATCAAGGACTAAGGTAAATAAAATAAACAATAGAAAACGGAAACGGCTTTGTTTGCTCGCGCATCTCAAATTCCATATTAAGAACCTATGCACTTCCAAACACCTAGCGACAACATAGAAGAGTTGCGATATAAATGAGATGATATTGAGGATAAGACTCGCGAAATCGGAGGAGAGGAATCATTGTTGGAATGTCGTAAAGAATGCATTCAATAGTGCTACATGAGTGGATATTCCAGCTGCCTTAGAGCCAAAGATTAAAATTTCGACATTGTTACAGCATTTCATCAGAAGCTGCTTACAAGATCGCAAACTTGAACGTTTCCACCCGCCAAAAACAAAAAAACTGTTACTAATATAATTTTTATTGCTTTTTTTCTTATTTCCACTACCTAAATATTCACATAAGAATTTTGTGCGGATGTTGTACAAGGATAAGTGCTACTTTTTTTGAAATTCAACAACTTTTATTAAAATCATGGTCATTTCATTTCATTATAAGGAAGAAAAATAAATGAAATATAAATTTATATGTTTAAGTAAGTTGGGTTTGCATTATTAATTGTTAATAGTTGTGGCCCTCCTACAAGTATTTTGCTACTTCCAAAGGGACCATAGACAGACGAAGTGCAATATCGAGGACGGGAATGTTCCCAGCAAGTTATTTGGCGTGGCCTACTTCCTGGACAATCAAATGTTAATACGTTTATCGAAAGCGTTGCGAATAGATTGGACTAGGATTACTGGTATACACCACGTGGTTGAGAATTCGGCAATCCGCGCCCGGTAGATATGTGGTTGCAAGTATACTTACAGGTACACGAGTATTTACGCACACCACCTAATGAGGCTTTAATACGAGTGACTAAAAGCGGAAGTTGACTTTAATTTTTAAAACATAAATAAGCATATATCTTTACAAATATTTATAAGTACATGATTGAAAAGTTAGGAAGTCTTTGTAGCAATGGTCCGTACAAAGATATTTTTATATAAGCGAACTAGGTAGTGCAAATATGTGAATATTCATGAATGCTTTGAAACTCGTTAGGCGTTGTATGAAATACATTGTTATGATATTTACCACGTCAAGTAAAAGTAGGCGAGCTTTATGACCAATTATAACATTTCTTCCGTTTTTATTAGCAATTCCACTACTCCTCGTACTAATTAATTATTGCCTACTTCGCTCATAAAACGAATACAATGTGACACCCCTAACCGCCTTCGACTTTCACAGCCATTGTTTATGTATACCTATGTGTATGAATGAATGAATTACTTGAAATACACTCATTAATCCAACATAAAGTAGGATATGTGAACTGTACAAATTAAACCTAATACAAAGCACACATTCATATAATAGAAGGCTGTGCTATCTTAAAAGTTTACACGCAACTGTGTATGGTTACAACTTAATTCTATGTATTTGGGTAAACTAATCAAATAACTCTGCTGTTACTGTTTCTGTTATTACTAAACTGTGACTACAAAGTTTGTACATTTATTCTTAGGCCTTTTCCAATATATTTATGCAAAATTATATCCTCACCTTTGTACTGGTGAGTTAGATACAGTTACTCAAACAATTGACAACATGTTTTATTACTCTGTTTTTAAAAGAATTGTTGTTGGGCTCTCTTTAAAATTACTGCATTATAAGATCGGTCCAAGAAACCATTATATTTTTATTTTCAAATAAAAGCAATATGCATGTGGTAAAATTTTTTGTTTAGTTATTTTACAGCATTGAATCCAAGCAAAAAGAAATGTACTAAAAAAATTCGGTATTGTGAATATTTGGGAGCAGTTAAGTAAATCTTTAACATTATTCTTAATTTTAAATAATAGTTTTTAGAATCAAGATGCCGTCAAGAGAACATTGTGGAGCGTATTTATCAGCTTTTGACAGAAGTAAAAGCTATCGTGCAATAGCGGCAAGTCTTGTCGTTAGCAAAGGCATGCAAAAGTGTGGCCGATTCACCTCCAATTTGCGCAAGTGAGCGAAAGAAGAAGAAGAGCAGCGAATTACTCGAGATCTACGTCAGCATACACTATACAAATTTAGTTAAATACGACTATTTTAACCTGGCGGTTCTGCTAGTTTCCGAGACCGAGCAAACTTTAAGAAACCATTGCTAACAAAGCACCACCAGAATCTGCGCTCCATTCAAATTGGACATTGAAGGACCGGAAGATATTTTTTCGGACGAAACTAAAATTAATAGGATGGGGTCAGAAGAAAAGGAGTAAATTCGGCGAAACCCAAAAATCGTTTTAGAGGCATGACACGTTAAGCCCACTTTGAGATTTGGCGGCGGTATGGTGGAACCGCCAGGTGCTGCACGGCGAATAGTTGACAACGACTGCCTATGTGACTATTGCGTCAAAATTATAAACGAACCTTCCTGTTACTGGTTTTTTTTTTTAGTTTTTTTTTCAATATGCTAACCTCAGATGTCGTTTTTCAACATGCCAATGATCCCAAATACGTTAGCATAATAACTAAAAAGTGGCTTAACAATAGCGGATAGCGACATGTCGTAGAAGCTTAAGGAGTGATAAAGCCTAGTGTATGATCTTGTCGAAATTATGTCTCGAAGAATTGTTGCTGCTGTAGCTATCAACGGTGCAAACATAAAATATTAATTTAACCTATTTACGAAATTTATTATATTTGAAATAAATAAAAATATGTATCACAAGCACTTCTAGCTTTTATTCGGGAATGAAAAGATAACGGTTTCTCTCAGCTCTCTCAATGCACTTACTTTAAAAATAAATCACAACAACAAACAAACAATTCTTTACTAGCAAGATCGGATAACCAGTATTGCTGTTGTAAGCATTTGAACACGTGGTCAACTGTTCGAGTAACTGTAAGTGGTGGCCGTCGCAGTCAAAAGGGGTTGTGCGTGTTTCGGTAGGGCCGAAACTCAATGCCGACATGAAACACCAAATAATAGAAATGCTTTTTTTTAATAGGGATGGAAAACTTCCGAGAGTGTTTCCATTACAAAAAATTCATTTGAGATATAGCATCAAGACGCACACCGCAAATTGAAGAAGGAGATCGATTAAAGGCCCAACAACGAATGTACGTGACAACTAAATAAAGCCATACATATATCGATATATGATCGTAGATAATGTGCTCTGGAGTTTAATCATCCAGTTTTCAAAAGCGGCAGACACTGTTTCTATGCCAATCCTCTCATTCCAGAGTTAGGAGCCCCTCCATCCAGTGTCATGTGAATTCCCTGTGTTACCAGATTTTGTGGTTCAGAAAGTTTTCGATGAAGCGAATATCCTGACTTAATTTGGTTGACAGCTATTTCACAATTAGTGATGGTAAAATGAGCCGGCTCTTCGAGCGAACAAAGGTAAATGAGTTGCCATATCAAAAAAACAACAGAAACAACTTAAGAAGTTTTAATAAACTTATGTTACATTACCTATGATTGCTGAATTCTGACTAAAAATTACATCAATTATGATTTGTCATATATGGTCAATATTTACTTCATCGTAGACAATTAAAAAGCATTAGAGTGAGCAATTTGTTTAAATTGTCGATGTTAGCGGAAAATTCAAATTTTGTTATCTGCTATAGACTGGCAATTACGTACGATGTACACCTGTAAAAAGCATGGTGTTTATTTCGAAAAGCAAAACAAATTCCAAATTCTACGAAATATTCGTTTTCAAAATTTCGTCTGGACATTGCAAAAGAAATGCTAAAAAATGTTAATATTCCTGAATACGCAACATGCGGAAGGACTTCTTTAGATAGCACAACATTGGGATTGCAGGCAAAACAGTGGGGACATTTCCCAACAAAAATTCCTCCCACACTAAATAAACAAAAGCCTCAACGAAGATGTCTGGTATGAGCGAAACAGAATAAACGCAGTGAAACTGTATAGGAATGTAAGAAATGTACTGCATATTCCTGATTGTTCGAAATATATAAACAACTACAAAATTATTAATAAAATTCTTTATAATATTATTTGTTTTATTTATAATCATTTAACTATTCTGATTTGCATTTGTTAAACATATTCTGCTAAATACTTCAATAGAAATTGCTCCAAGTAAGAGTTCGTAATAAATTGGTTTACACGATACAGTCACCGGCTTTTGGAAATTAATAATAAGTTAAGATTGTGAAAAAAACTGTTAACCTGTGCGTTGTAGAATATTTTCATCAACAGTGACTATCATGTGATTTTCTCACACTCAGTGCACTCTGCCCAGCATGTGGAGAGGAAGATGAGACGGCGGACCACTTTCTGTGCGTTTGCCCGTCCTTTGCTCGAATCAGGCTTGAGGTCTTTGGCACTGATATGTTAAGAAGCGACCACTTTGGCTCCTTGGCACAACGGGATCTACAATTTAAAGAAAATTATGGACTTGATTGTGTCTGAATGCTGTACTTGCTAGTCTGTCCCGAAAAAAAAATATGATCGGTCAAATGTCACTGTTCTTGCAGGAAGATAATTGTCGCTGGGTGCCAAATCAGAATTATATAACAAACTAATTGACCTTTTTTCAAAGAAACTAATGCACAACTCTTGTGGCAAATATTTTTTATTAACTCATATAGGTATTCACCTCCTACATACATCCTATATGTATTCTTAATTATTGTTCCACAAGTTTTATTATTTAATTAAATATATTTCATTTCAAATGTGAGTTTTGAGCAAATTATATTGAGCCCGGGATAGCATTTTAAACGTTCATTGTTAACATTTCATTTCAATTCATGTAAATAATCAAAATGGAATAGGTTAATATACAAGCATTCTGAAAATATTGTTGAAATTATGTCCATTAATTATAATTATAGAAGCAACAACCAGAAATTTTGAATTAAAATGCGCGCGTAACATACATCCCATATGAAAATACTTATATGCATGTGATTGAATATATTTAAGTATAAGTAAGACCCCCCAATGAGCTTGGATGAATACATTGATTATGCGAAAGCATACGAAATTGTAATATGATATACATATTAAAGCGTGTCTAAGCGCACACAGTACACATGAAATATTTGAGGGAGGGGTTTTGGTATTCGAACCTCTAGGTGTTTCCATTGTTAAGCATGCTATACATTCGAATGAGGTTGCCCGAGCCCCTTTGCCCATTGCAGAGTGAGTACCTAATGTGCTAGCTCCGAATATAAAATGGCTTTTATGAGAAGTTATAGCAGAGATGCATTTGGTGGTACATACGCCTTTTCTTTAACTGAATGATATTCATTCCCGATTAAATCGAGAAAAGCACAAAAAATCGGAGGCAAGAAGAATTTTGGTATTTGTATAACTACATACTGTTTTTGATATTTTTTAGTTAATGACTGTGTAAAACATATTATTAAAAAAGATGGAAAATAAATGTTCTATATATTTTCAGTTTGAGATAAAAATACGCTATTAAAAAACTAGATGATTTTTGAAATATTTTACCTGAATACATGATAATATAATATATCTAGAAATTCTAGCGATGCTTCCGAGAATTAATATTATTTTTATATATTGTAAATAAGTAAGTAAATATTTAAAATAACTGGCAGAAAAATGCAAAAAAGGTGTATCGAATTTCGAATCGCCCAAACAACTCAAAGAAGAAAACAAATTAAAAAATTTAAAGGTGCAATTCAAAACGAAATGGTGCAATCCACTTCGGTTTGACTTATGTAAACAAGTTCTTAAATCTAATATT
Source organism: Anastrepha ludens (assembly GCF_028408465.1). Taxonomy (NCBI): domain Eukaryota; kingdom Metazoa; phylum Arthropoda; class Insecta; order Diptera; family Tephritidae; genus Anastrepha; species Anastrepha ludens. The sequence continues at coordinate 223,757 of NC_071499.1, read as the reverse complement.
CGCGAAATGAACATCTTTTTTGTCTCACTCTATTAAAACATTTACTTGAAATAGATGATCTTTGATCATGATTTTGCGGTCTTAACCGCCAACCTTACAGAAGTGATACTTTTCGGAAAAGAGTTTCTAATAAAGGTTTATATGAAGAATGTTATATATTACGCATAGACTTTTTCTTAATGAAATCGTCAGTAAGATTTGTTGGTAAACTGACATTCATAGAAAATAATTTATCACCAATATATTTAAAAATACTAAAAAATAATAATATCTTACATAAAAATAGTAAAGCAATATATTATCAATTTATAGCCAAATAAATTATATAAGTTTAATATACGTTATTTTCTTTTTTAAGCCCTTTTTGGGAGAATGTAAATAAGTTTTAAAAATTATGCCAAAGGCATACAAAATAATAATCATAACCTATTGTATATATCAAAAGAAAAATAAGTTTCAAACTCCTAGATAAATACAAATGTATGTTAGGATAATGCTAAACAATCTAATTTTATCATAACTTTTAAACTCCTATGTTAAAATGATTTTGGGCAATAAATGAAATGAAATGAAATGCTCATGATATTGAACACAATGTAAACATAAAATTATTTAATTAATTGGTTATACAGTTGCAGGCACAACACTTTTATACGAGAATATTACATGTAAAGTTTTAGAACCTAGTAAGGCTTCGACCTCAATTAACGGGCATAGCTTAAGGAGTAACCTCACTCTAGGTTTTCCAATGCTTCATATGCTTTTAGCCCTCAAGAATATAAGCCAAAAAATCGTATCCCTGAAAAATTGAAATTGTTTTATTGGCTTCCGAGCTCCTCTGCTCCTATCTATAACACATTTCAAAAATTTTTCTCTCGAAATACGATTTTTCGAAGCGGCACACTGCATAATTCGAACAATTTTCAATCGTTTCATTAGATAATTTAAAACAATTTTAAGATAACACTTGTGTAGCTAAAGATCTGCGTAGGGAACTTTCCATCCATTTATAATTTTGAATCGAGATAGATAGATATGTATATCAAATGCTTAGAATAATGAGATGAATCAATTTAGTCATATCTGGACATCGACCTGTGCGCACGATAACTCGATAACTTAATAAATTTATTTGAATGAAACTCGGTGGTCAGTCTTTGTTCATGGTAGTTTGGTATTGGAAATGGGGTAATTCGGTCATATAACGGTTATTTTAAAAAAATATATAAAGTCGGGCGGCGCCTCGTCCATCTTTTTGTAAATGCGTATATCTGAATAATAACTTAAAAAAACTCGCTAAAATTTGGTACAAAAACCATGCCCTCTTTTTGTATGCTGAGACTAAATTTCCGTCCGTCCGTCTGATGTTACAAGCTATTGCTCTTGATGTAATTTATGAGTTTGTTGGATTCCAAAAATTATCACCAATCCGAAATCAATTTTTATGGTGAAAACTTATCACCTTGCCATTTTAAAGATTTGGTAAACTCGTAGTTGGATATTTAACGTCAATACATTGTACGTACATTGGATGCTTTTTAGCTATTTAAAAAATTTAAACAGCTTAAAATTTCATCCTACATAACCTTACCTCAGAAAACCACAGAGGCAAGGCGAAAAGTAGGAATTTGCAAGTTTCACTTAAAGCTTCGGATGATCTCCTGTGCTAATATACATATACATGTGAATGCTCATACATGCGTATTACATACTACATACGTAAAATTATTTTATCCGTACAAAAAAAGTCTTAAGCCGCGAGGAACCCCTACAAGTTGCATAAGTGAAAGCAAGCAGGTACTCGTACGGGTCGTTCCCGATCGCTGAATGCACCATTCACAAAATTTGTAAGTAATAAAAATATCAGTTAGTGGCTTCTTAACTTCTTAGCATAAGCCACCCTCTCTACGCTTTCAATTGCAGTGCTTGTGGTTTGACAATTCTTTTGCGAAGCACTTTTCAGTTTACCGGCGATAGCAATTAGCTGCCAAGTATTAGGTTACTAATTTAGGTGTTGACTACAACTATTCCTCCCTGGCGATTGATGGACGAAGTTTTCTTCCACTAAAGTTGAGCGCTTGCGGTTTATCGTTTGTTGGAAGCACGCAGGTGATGTGCGCTTAGTTGCCAGGTTTGGTAGGGCTATTGGTATTAAATTATGTGGTTTGTGTAGAAGAAAATATAATGTTTTAGCATTTTTCACTTGACATCACCAAGAAGCCACAATAAAATGTATTAACAAAATAAATGCAAAACAATGAAAAATGAGATGTCTTAAACGTTACTAAATTTAAAAATATTGTTTTGTTGGTATATTTCTTCGCGAGCTTCTAAAGATGATGTCACCATTTACCCTCAAGTTGAAGTCTGTTCAATTTTTAGAGTCAATTTGCCAACTTCAAGTCACTGGAATCATTTTGTCTCAAGGAATTCTATCAAAACTATTGGTTTGATTCCCAAGGTGGCAATAAAAATCCGTCAAGTAGTTTTCTTGAATATCTTCTGCATCTTACAGTTATTGGATTTAACTGTTTTTAGCTATGAAATTTTGTTTTTCTTAAAGGGAATGTGTATTTTTGTTGAATTTCTTTTGAACTCAGACTTCAAACTTAATATGAGAGCAAAAGTGTTCATTATGGTCATATTTTCCTGCTAAATCAGTAACTATAATAAAGAATTGATTTAATAATTTTTGTTGTAGAGAACACCACACGAGTCTGATTATTGAGAATCATTTAATACATTTTGAATTGAATTTGAAAAGGTCGAGCCAAGGAGCACCAGGAGATTTGGTGGCTACTAAACCACTCAGGCTAAAGAGCCCATTGTATTTAAAGCTCTGGAAAGGGGGGGTAGATAGTCAAGGAGGGAGGGAGAAAAGTATCAGAGAAAGAGAAAGGAAAGAATAGAGATAGAGATAGTTAGTCCTGTGAGAATTTCCCAGATTCTTTGGCAAATCTGTAAATATCCTTCAGTTTTAGAGAACGAATATTACTCATTCTCAGGACATCGGAACCCAATACTCGTAGTCGCGCTCTAGCAAAGGCAGGACACTCACAGAGAAAGTGCTCAGTGCTATCCGCCTCCTCCAAGCATGACAGGCATACCGGGTCCTCGATGATTCCAATGGTGGTCATATACTGACCCCATGGGTTGTGTCCTGTAATGATGCCGACCATCAACCGAATGTCTTTCCTTCTAAGTTTTAGTAGAAAGTTTGACAGTTTTCTGTTCGGACTTGTCACAAAACACTTTGCAGTTCTGCAGCGTTCTAGACCGGACCATCGCTCTTTATGTAGATTGCCTACATAATCGCTGATCCAATTCTTGATTCCTGCGGGACTGATTCCGATTATTGGCTCTGGCCACTGTGGGGGCACCGCTGATCCACGGTTGGCCAATTCGTAGGCAATTTCGTTTCCTTGAACACCGGAGTGTCCCGGAATCCATATAAGTACCAGCCTGTTTTGTCTTGCGACAGAATTAAGCTTCTTCTTACATTCTTGAGCAATCTTTGAGGTTTGCTTCGCGTTCTCCAGGGCCTTCAATGCAGCCTGACTGCCACTGAAGACTCCAATCTGTTTCCCACTCCATCTCCTCTCGATTATCCATTCGGCTACTTTTAGGATGGCAAAAACTTCTGTTTGGAAAACAGTTGCCATTCCCCCCATAGCATAGTGATACTTATTACTAACGTTTAAGTACCATCCGGCTCCAGACCCTATTTCAGTCTTGGACCCATCGGCAAAGAAAATATCCGTCAAACCTCCCTGCATGCATTCTGGATTGCTCCATTGCTCACGCAATGGAAATTTGACATCAAATTTCCTTCCAAATGAAACTGTGGGTATCAGGTCATCTTTAGGTGCCAAAAACAGTGGATACTGCTCCGACAGCAACTTAAAGATTTCTCTGTGTCCCGAAGTTCCATCTTCGTGCCAGAAACCATATTTATGGTCGCCACCAGACTACACAAGCGTAAGTAATGATTGGTCTGATAAGTGCTGTGTATATCCATAGGACCACAGCAGGTTTCAGACCCCAGGTTTTGCCAAAGGCTCTACGGCATTGCTGAAAAATCTTCAATGCACGATTCACCTTCAGTGAAACGTGTGTCTCCCAAGTCAGCTTCTTATCCAAGATTACTCCTAGATATTTAACTTCGTAGGAAAGACCAAGTGTCACACCTTTCAGTGTTGGAAGACTGAGTCGATCCAATTTCCGTTTTCTCGTAAACAAGACTATGGTTGTTTTGTTCGGGTTAACGGAAAGACCTTGTCTCATGCACCAGTCATCGATTTTGTCAAGAATCCTCTGCACTTTCGTGCAAAGCCTCCTTAAGGATTTATCTGATGTTAGCGCACAAACGTCGTCCGCATATGCTTGGACGTGAAAACCGAGTTCCTGCATCTCCACTAATAGAGAGTCTACGACGAAGCACCACAGCAGCGGAGAAAGAACACCCCCTTGGGGACATCCTTGCTTGGCCCTGGCTGTGATTTGTTCGTCACTGCACCAGTGGTTAACAGCCTCTCAGAGAGCATGGAATATATCCATTTTATAATGGCTTGATTAACTCCGTGTCGTTCGGCAGAAGAACATATCGAGCCGAAAGTGGCATTATCACAAGCCCCCTCAATGTCCACGAACACGCCCATTGTGTATTCGTCAGCTTCCAGCCCGGCTTCAATCTTGCTAAGAAGATCGTGTAAGGTTGATTCACATGATTTTCCATTCTGGTAAGAGTGTTGATTTCTACTAAGTGGACTTCTCGGCAATACCCCCACTCGAATATGTTTCTCCACCACTCGTTCCAGACTTTTCAACATGAACGATGTCAAACTGATTGATCTAAAACTTTTTGCTAGGGAATAGTCATCTTTTCCTGGTTTCGGAATAAATACTACTCTTACGCGTCGCCATTGGGATGGTATATAACCAAATGCAAGACAGGCTGTGAAGATCCTTTTCAGGGCCTCAATCAGCCTGTCTCCTCTTTTTTTAAGCATTGCTGGATATATTCCGTCAGGTCCAGGGGACTTAAGGTTCTCAAAGGAAGATAAGGAAAACCTTATGGATTCCCTTGTCACTATCCGACTAGCAATATACCAGCTGTACCTAGAGGTTCCCCCGTTGCTACCGTTATTGTTCATGCCACTCTCAACTTCAGAGAGAGTTCTACTACCCGGAAAATGGGTTTCGAGTAGAGCATTAAACGTTTCCGATTTGGAAATGGTGTATGAACCATTTGGTTTTCGAATGGAATCCAGCCTTACTGAGCGGTCTAAATGAAGGACCTTACAAAGTCTCGCTGTCTCCCTCATTATATATTCTCTCTGTGTAAGTCGATGATTAGCCCAGTCCTCTTCTGTTTTGGTCTTCAAGGTCTTATTAAGAAGTTTCCTGGACCGTACACGAAACTTCGATAGTTCAGGGTTCCACCAAGGAACCGCTTTCCCCTGTCTGCTTTGCCTGAGTGGACACAGTTCCTCAAAGCAATTGATTAAAGTACCTTCTAATTTCTTAGTAGCATCTTCAATCATATCTGCTGATTTGAGTTTTTTCAGGTTTGGTAATCGCTCTGTTACAGGTGAGCTTGTACCTGTCCCAGTCCACATTTCGAGGATTCCTACCGGAAGGTATTGATATTGTGTCAATTCCCAGTCGGAATTCGATAAGACGATGATCAGAAAGAGAGTCCTCTTCCAAAACTCGCCATCGCACAGTGCGGCCGATTCCCGAAAAGCTGGCCAAAACTCAAAAAATTAAGTAATTGATTCAAAATTTCTTACTCGGGGGTTGTCGGGATCGCTGATTACGAATTTGATCTTAAAATTTTGAAAATCCACCCCCTTCCACCCCTATTGGCCACCCCCTCACTTGAAATAGCGTATATTCTAGAACATAATCAAGATGCATGTTAATTTATGTTTTCAGGGTCGCTGATTACGAATTTGATCTAAAAATTTTGAAAATATAGCTTCGACACTGTTCCCACTTTTCAAGTACTTTCTTTTTGCAGCAACGATATCTCCGGATCATAGCTCTTTTAACATCGTGTGTTCGATCAACCTCGGCATGATAATACATGCTCGCGGTCTCACATTCCCTTCACAATGAAGTATTTGTCCCCACGACATAGCACTTAGACCACAGATACGCTTGTGACATACCCATGGTTCTTGTATAAGTATTAAGTGTGGGTTTGTTTGCAGTTTTGCATGCCTACGGCACAAGAGAGCCGTAGCCGCTTTGCTATACTGCAGATTTATCTGTGTAAATATTACTTCAGTCATGAGACTGAGTATATTTACGCTTTGTCCTCCACCTTATCCTGGACACGGAAGTGGATTCGCCCCAGATGTAGGTGAGGACGGCACCCGTACTTCGACTTAAGAAACTTGAGGGACTCAAGATCGATACCCAGTACCAGGTGGGAACCCGCCTCCGAAGTGGTAGCGGATTTCAGCCTGATCCACGAGTATACTCTCCAGAGAGTCGTGTCAAGATCCTTATTCTGAACACGGATGCGTTTGAGGAGTTCTGCTGAATTACAGGAAGGACCCGGAATCCAGACACTCGCTCTTACCAGCCTTTCTTTGCTACTCTCAACAAGAATAAACTTGGTGTTTTCGCAGGCTGGAATCTTTGCTATCGCTTTTTCTAGCCATTCTCGGGAAAAAGCATTGGAACAGTGCACCTTTACGATGCCGTCCACCATGCTTTTCCCCTCGAAATTCCGCGCGTCTTTCGACTCACCGATAGCTTTCCAAAGATAGCTGTCAAGATAGTCTTGTTGCTCCTTGAACAGTAGACCACTTATTTGTCGGTATGTATCTCCACCGACATTGCCTTTGCTGCCATTCTCGCGAATGATTCGCCAGACTTTGACGGAAGAGTGTAATTCGACATTTGAGGTCCCTTAGCCTCTGCCTTGTCAGGCAAAGGTTTGTCTGCCTTGGATTGGGTCAAGGATGCAGGCATTTCCGAATTCCGCCTCTCGACTTTCCTCTTCTTTGCCTTTCTCCTCTTCCCGGTCGTTGGCACAGACCCCGTTTCGCTTCCGGAAGAGCGCAGCGCTACCGAGGAATTCTCTGTTCTGCCACGCTTTCCCGTTTCCGTTACAAGTGTCGAAGTTGACGGAGCTTGAGTCCTTGCCTTAGCTAGTGCTTCGGCTTGCCTCGCCTTCTGTCCTCTTCGTTTGATCTGCCTTGCGGTTAGACCAACACCTGCGTTCGACTCTGCAATAACTTCGGTCAAAGACTTACTCGGTACCAGAGATCCGTCTGAGTCTACTGAGAGATTGTCCGCCATCTCCACATCCTCCACAACTTGTTCAGTTGCTTCAGATCGTTTCGACGACGGTATATCGCTCACACTCACTCGGCTCTCCATTGGCATAGCCAATGTGCCATGTTTCACCACTAGTAGTGCGCTTCCTCCGGAACCCTGGGTGTCAGTTCCGGTCATAGGGGAATGTGGGGTTCGAGCCTGCACGTCCGATGCCCGAGATGCCGACGATTGTCAATACGGTACTCTACACATAGTACTTGGGTGGCCACCAATTCCGCCGTTCCGCGGATGAGTGGATACCCAATTCCTATATGGAGCTGCCCTCTTAGTTCGTGGTAAGTTAATCTCCATAGCATGGGGTTAACTCGCCACTTAAGCCTCATCCCCGCGGCAAAGAGACCAACATGGCAAGGCATTTAATATATACGGGATGTATTGAGAAAGATTATATCGAGGAACACATAAGAATTTTAATGAAAATTTGAAAAAACTTAAACGGAATACAATTAAAATCTCTTTAATAATTCAGAAAAAGGTAATCCTAACTTTCAAAAAGAAATAATTGGCCGTATTCAAAATTTCTAACAAAACGCATTGTATTTATGGTAAGCAGTTCATTTCCTAGAGAAAATATTGTTATCTATATATTATACAATATATAAAAATTAAGCCAAAAAAAAGTGTGCATTTGTCCGGGGTAATCTCAGCAACGCGTGTAAGGATGAAAGTTTCACACATTGTTGGTGTTGCTTTGACAAAGGTTTCTGTGAAGTTTGGTTGAAATCCGATAACGCGTGTGTGTGCGGTGCGTCGGTTAAGTGAGTGTGTTTTTGCTATTTGCCGCACGTATTTTTTGTACCGCACATAGCATTCATTAGAATTGAATACATTTTGGTCGTGCGTGTCTGGGCCGATTATTATGAAATTTGTTATATATATTTTTCCACGGTGAAGGTTAGTATAATATGCTTATTGATTCCACTCGCCACCAGGTGGCGCTGCCGAAGGCCAAAGCGAGGACCCGGGTAACCCTAGGATGTGTTTTTACATTGTGGGTATCAAATCAAAGCTACTGATGAGTGCTTTAATACAGAGTATTTTTTAGATCTCTGAGTGACCACGGTCTCGAGATATAGCCGAAAAGGTGGACCAAGGTACCCTTGGATGTGTTTGTACAATATGGGTATCAGATGGAAGCTGTTGATGAAAGCTTTTAAGTGAAGTAATTTTTACTGCCCGTTTCCGGGATAAAGAAAGGAGATGGAGCTTGAGAGGGAAGAATAAAAGGAATAGCTACAGGAAGAGGAAGAGGAGGAGGAAGAGGAAGAGAAAGAGGAAGACCACTTATTATTAAAAATTAAAAAAAAAAATTCTAAAAAAATTTTAAAATGTTACATATACACTTATTATATAATCTGAAGTCAGTTATAGTAAAAAATTCATTGTATCATTGCCGGCGTGATTGGTGATCGTTTCCTTAATTTTTTGCAGAAAGGTTATGCTAATATGAGAAATTACCTATATCATTCATATATTTACGTATTACCTGTATACTCACAAATATACGGTTGAAGCAAATATATGTCAGTTTTTTTACTTCGCCTGGAAAAGTTTATATAAATTTAAGAAGAGTAAATAGAGCTTATTTTATATCAGACTTCACGCAAAAAAGTCATTTGCATCTGAACACATAGCTGGGCTAAAGCGGGGGGAATAGAACAGTTCTCTTCTCCCTCTCCGCTTTTTCGCACACGTAATTGTATGGGATGAGTGCACGATGGCACATAAAAAGTCACTGGAAGCGTTTGATAGGACATTACGAGATTTACGTAGTAAAAATGAAATGTTTGGTCTTGCCTTAGTGCTGCGGGCAGGTGATTTTATACAAACACTGCCTGTTATTCCTCGAGCAACTGTAGCAGATGAATTGGTTGCATGTTTGAAATCATCATATTTGTGGAGACATGTTCAAACACTCAAACTAACTACAAATGTATGTGTTCTTATGCAAAATGATCCATCAGGTGCTGAATTTTCATAGCAATTATTGGATATTGGAAATGGCAAAGTTTCTGTCGATAATTTAACTGACTTAATAACTTTACAACCAAACTTTTGTCAAATAAGTCTAACGAAAAACAGTTAATTCAAAGTATTTTCCCAAATTTGCCTCAAAATTACAAAAATCATGATTGGCTTAGTGAACGAGCCATCATGGCTGGCAAAAATAGAGATGTGAACGAAATGAATGTGGCTATTTTGGCTAACATACCAAGTTCAGAACAAACATATCGATTCCTTGACACTGTTACAAATCAAGATGATAATGTAAATTATCCCACTGAATTTTTGAATTCCCTTGATTTACCTGGATTACCGCCACACAGGCTAAACTTGAAAATAGGAGCACCGATTATTATGTTGAGAAACATAAATCAACCACGACTATGTAATGGCACTCGATTAACAGTTAAGAGATTGATGAATAACGTCATTGAAGCAACAATTTTGAATGGAAAATACTCTGGTGAAGACGTTTTAATACCGCGAATACCAATGATACCATCGGATATGCCGTTTGAATTCAAACGTCTTCAGTTTCCTGTTCGCCTTGCATTCGCGATTACTATTAATAAGTCACAAGGCCAAACTTTATCAATTTGCGGTATTGATTTAGAATACCCATGTTTTTCTCATGGCCAACTTTATGTTTCATGGTCAAGAGTTGGTAAGCCATCGGTATTGTTCATTTATTCAACAACACATGGAAAAACGAAGAATATTGTATACCAAAGAGCATTACAATAAAAAAAGTAATAAAGTAAATCACATCAAACGTTTTTTAATTGCTACTACTATTTAAAACTTCTTTCATTACTATTCATGAGCGAGAATTTTTATAAAATACACGCAGTATTTTTCGGTTTAATTTAATTAATTAATCTAGATTTTTTTAAAGACGACCAGCGGAACGGGCGGGTTTTCGCTAATTAAGCTTTAAAAAGCAAATAGTTTCGACTTTGTGGTCGAACAGATTATAAGGTAAATCCGTTAAATTTAAATTAACTAGCATTGAGGGTACTGAATGAACAACAAAATCAAGTTTTCGGAGCCATGGGAACGAGTATTTCTGCTCCAATATTTAATTAAATTAATATCGATTTGCTTCTCTTTATAAGACCTAATTTCGTAAAAAGCCTTTTGGGTTTCACCCTTAAACTGGAGTGAGGAACTCATTTTCATTTAGAAGTAATCCAGTAAATTTTTACGAATATCATCCAATAGTAATTCCCCACCTTGAAGCTTTAAAGTTAACGAGCGAGATAATGCCAACACTGCTGTCTATTAATTTCAACTCGCAAACGCTCAGATTTTCTGATGAATTTTAGTATTTAACAGCAAGTACAATCGTGTGAGCCGCAAATTGGGTTCATCATCATCATTGTCGTCGTCGTGGCTGGCCGTCTCTGACAAAAGCTCAACCACTTTGATCAAATTCCGTCCTTTATCAGTATTAACCGTATAAATTTTCTCTTTCTTAATGGTTTAAGATCGAATTACTTTTGCCTTAATCTGTGTGTGAAAGCACGCTTAAGCTATAGCGAGTTTTTGTCTCGACTGTTGAGTTGAAAAAACCCGACACTCACGAATTATATATTTATTTTGTAAATCACAAGAACTGAAGTATTTTTTTGTTTTTCTTCCCAGCCAAAAGTCAACTTTTAACAGTATATAATATAGTATTTTCGAAAAAGTTAGAGAAGTAAAAGGCATGCAAAAGTTTTATAGAGGATGTTTTAGGGACCTCAATGAGCATGCTGGATATGTGAGCTGCTGCTTTGAAAGAGTATATATTCTGAAATAAGATCGAATATATAAAAATATTACATAAGAATGGTATATCTGGTTTTTATTACCGTTTTCACGAAGAATATGTTGCATTTTTGAACCCTAGACAAGGAAAGGGCTAAAGGCACATCGTAGTCGCCCTTTCTAGTGAAAGGAGGAGTTCAGTTGAGACTTCTCTGCAGTGCAGGAGATTTATTTAAAGAACCCTCAAGCTCATGTGGTTCCGTATACTATACCCAGCGTGGCCCTGGGTATTATTTCCAGCAAGAGACCGCGCTCTCTAAACCTTACGTTTCCATAGTATTAACCTTACAATGTTTCAGATGAAGTGTTTTGAGGCGTGGGTGAACACTACCTCCTTATTCTTTTAAATGATCAGAACTTAACAAATTTTGGTTAGGTTAGGTCATTCCATTGCATTTAGTCTCAAATTTACCTCTTTCATGAACCGCCGCCTTTTGTCACAGGATTGGTCAGCCAATTTTAGATCCCAAACACAATCCAACCCCTCCCTCACTCTATTTGTGCTCATTGATTAAACTTTTCAATAACTCAAGTTATACAAAGAAGATTTAATTAATATGTACCTACATATTTAAAAAATTCTTTTGTATGGAATCAAAATAAAATAATCATATTATTTTATACATCGCAACGTATCATTCAAAGACTTTTACAATTCAAATTAAGCAATGTAATATAGTTACGAACATAGCTTGCGATTTTTCAATTTATGAACATTCATAAAATTGAAGATAATGTAAAAGTAAACACGCACTGTACAAAAAGTAAATACACAAGTAATGGTTTTTGTATTTAATCCCTAAAAACTCGACATTTCAGCCGTCTACATGACAAAAAGCACTTGACAGAAGACATGCTTATATCATATGCAGTCTGAAGATCTTGTTGCGTCTGGTGCATCGAGTGATTTAAGTGGTATTTACAGCCTCTCTAATAGAAGCGTGATCTGCAAAAATCAAACTTAGAGCTTCGATACAAAAAGTTTAAATGCTGCTAATAGGCGTATCATATTCGCGAAATGCGTTGTGTAATTTGTTAGTTTTATGCGAAATTTAGAAAGCGTATATTGGCTTACGAAATAAGATCCGCGTATGAAAAATGGTCCTGTATAAAGGTCCGAAAATGTCACGTACATCTGCAAAAAAAATATGAGGAAGTGGAAGACGTTCATAAATAAATGGGTGTAATGGTGTACCGAAGTTAAAAACGCTGACGACTTCCCCGGACGAGACCCGTTTACGGGCAGAAGATCTCAAATTCCGGAGCACATTGAAAAAAGACTTGCATGAGGCAAATTCAGTATGAAAGGAGGCAAACGTAATATTCACGGATGAAACTTCCTTTAGGGCGAATAGTTGCATACGTCGGTCCTGGTGTACTGCTGATAATCGACAACTTCAACGAACTTTTGAGTGGTTTTAACTAGATTTCTATAAAATAAAGCCATGTATACGAAAACCTCTAAATATTTTTCCAAAAAAGCGTGAAAAAGAAATAATATTGAATATATATATGAAGTATAAGTATTTATGTGAAGAGAGAATGGGAAGATCCCTATAGCCCAATCGTTGACGACGGAATTGTCGTTCCGCTACCCGACCATGATGAGGTGAGAATAGCGATAACACGGCTAAAAAGCAACAAAGCCGCGGGCGCCGACGAACTTCCGGCTGAGCTATTCAAACATGGCGGCGAGGAGCTGGTAAGGTGCATGTATTTGCTTCTAAGCAAAATATGGTCGAATGAAAGCATGCCCGCCGATTGGAATTTAAGTGAGGGTGAAAGTAAGAAGTGAGGGTGAAAGTATATTTATATTTATATATTTCTTTTATATACGAGGTTACTTTACAAGATAATGCCTATTTAGATTACATGTTACATCTCTAGAAAATGTTAAGCTAGAAATCTGGTCAATTACTTGAAAGTAGGCAGTTCAAAAAATAATCATAGTTTCTTATTTAGTGGGGTCCCTTTTGCAAAATGGTTTTGGATTGGTTTTTCTAAATAGTCCCTGAATTATTGCAACTTTTTTAAGATTTTTAAGTTTTGTTTTAAAAGCTCATTGGGATAAGCCTACTATGCTCGTTTGGATGCACGAATTTCGATACGGCTGTAGTATTTTTTTTCCTCTTTTGTAGGAGCAACTACAATTATGTTTCTCTTTTTCGTAATCATTCACGTCGTTCACGTATTGGTTAACAAAGTGCGTGGTCTTTGTCCTTTGCCGTACCTGTACAGAAGTAAATTCATTCAAATTAAAGCTTCTTGTGTTGATGGCATGGATAGCAAATATAAAGTGTGTTAATAATGATTACAGATTCTCCCTCTGACGTGATTGATTATTAAGGTGCAACATTTTTGTAACCAACACATTCGTATAGTACGACTAGCTGAGGTTTACTTAAATTATATTACACTTATTATGACGCACCACATTGATCACGTTTTGGCCCCAATAGGTTACGTATAAAAGTAAATCATTTCTCCTTTTTTATTTATCATAGTTAGCGGAGATCTGTTGTAATAGTATTTCTATGCCTTTTAACCCCTTCTGGATCAATAAAAAAAAATTACGCATGATTTAAGGTAATTCGAATTGAAAATTTCGATAATTAAAAAATACAAACTACATTAACACCAATAACAATGTCAGTCTGGAAATCCAATGTAAAATCTCTCTTGCCAAGAAGTGATATTTTGGACTAAGTAGACAACTGAGCAGTAAAGTCCTCTCTCGACGAACAAGACTCTCATCATGCCCGTCCTAACGTATGGCGCAGAAGCGTGGACGATGAGAACATCCGATGAAGAGAAAGATTCTGCGTAAGATTTTTGGACCTTTGCATGTTGGCCACGGCGAACACGAGTATCGCAGACGATGGAACGATGAGCTTTATGAGCGGTCATGTCGTCCGAATGGATACAAATGCTCCGGCTCTGAAAGTATTTGATGCGGTACCAGCTGGTGGTAGCAGAGGAAGAGGAAGGCCTCCTCTGCGTTTGAAAGATTAAGTGGAGAAGGATTTGGCTTCACTTGGTGTGTCCAATTGGCACCGGTTAGCACGAGAAAGAAACGACTGGCGAGCTTTGTTGAACTCGGCCAAAATCACGTAAGCGGTTATCGTGCCAATTAAGAAGAAGATATGGTAATTGAAATAAAATGTATAGCCACCACCATTACCTATAATGGCTTCACATCTTCGAGTAATACTTTGTGTTTATTTCTGGGCAAGCTGTGAATGTCATTGCTTCCAAATCAGAAGAATATCTCTATACTTTTTTCTCAATCAATCCTACATTTCAATCCCATTTGCTGTTTTCACTCTACGCACCTTCAGTTTACACGCTGGGGATCGTTGCCTTTTTGTAAAATCCAAAGTTGACTAGTTTTTTCAATGTGTGATAATGAGAGCAGCTTGCTTTGGAGAGTAACTTTTTTCAGGCTTTGTCTGGAGAAGTTGTCAACGTTTTTAACTTCGGTATACGGTATATTTATGGAGCCTTCGACTTCATATAAACTCTGCTTCAAGTCGTGTTTCATACGCGGAACTCATTTTGTAAACTAAAAAACGAGAGTTTTGGTTTGGTTTTTGGACTTATAATTATAAATTTGGTTAGTTAGTTGGTACTAAAAAATTACAATATGGAATACATATATAAGCTTATAAGTTTCTAGCGGAAATGTGGGAAAATATTATACGTTCATCTACAACGAATTTATTTATTTGGATTAAACTGCTAATTAATAATAATAATAAATACATGTAAGTTAAGCTGATACAAATCAAAATTATAACTTTCCCATTATATTGAGACCCATTAGTAGTTTTTATATAAGAGCTTTTCTCTAAACAATAGTTACAATACGACACCAGCGGGCGAAGAAGAATTGTTCCAGCTCAAAATCCTTATAGGAATCACGGTTGACTCTGTGAAAAATCTATCCTTGCCGCGAAGAATAAAGATGTACATACATATATCAACTTAATAATATTATTCAATTCCAAGTGAGGAAACAAAATGTAAATCGATAGACACCCTTGTGGAATCACAAATATTAAAATTTAAGATATTCAGGTGTGCCAATTATCACGTTTCTTAGTATTATTAACCAAAACTATGCAACGGTAGTCTCACAATTAAGAAATTCAAACGTTAAAATGTATTTTATGCTATGTCTTGTCCCATGATCGCGACAAATACTTCATTTCAATTTAAAATATTATATTACAATTCCCAATTGAACTTATACGAAGCGCAAGCTTTGTTTTGGTCCTCATTTTTCACCCATGTAACCAGAATATGCCACAGCAAGGCAAACACCTTTTGGTGTTTGGCCGAGCTCCTCCTCCTATTTGTGGTGTGTGTCTTGATGTTGTTCCACAAATGGTTATATACATACATACCATATATACATATGTATATAATCAGAAGGCACATCTGATTTGTACTTTTTGATAAAAATTGAGTCTCATCTATCTATCAAGAAAAATACAACTTTCTTTCCCATCGAAAAATGATTCCAGATGGAAAGAAATGATAAATAATCCTTTATTGCTGTGTCTTCTGGTTTGGATTCTAGTAAAATACAATCCCCTGGTTACGGATAACCCTTAAATCGAATAATAAACCTTCAAGATCTTGAACCTCAACGCCATAATGTCTGTAGCCTCAAGTATGACGTTCCTCTCTCTAAGGGCGTTCAAAATCTTGAACCATGTGGACTTTTTCATTTAACGCTATTTACAATCTATTTTCAAATTTTAAAACTAAACTATTTACATCTCTCCCGAGTTTCTGCTGTCAAAAAAACTCCACCTATATCTTGCGGTATCTTTTGTACTCCCTTAATATAATTTACGTAAGGCTGGCTGACCAGAAAATTTGTAAAACGGCACAACACATTTTGTTTCAGATTTCCAATGGAAATATGCGGACTACTACTGAATTTGTTGAAGCACTTTTGCATAACTCCGCAAAATGTAATTTTGACAAAAATTGAGAATGTGCTGCACACGGTGAGTAAACGACTTTTGAATTTTTCTTCAGAATGTGACTTTGTGTTTCGCAAATCAAGTCCACCGTCATTGCTCCAGTCTTTTTGTTGCTGTCAATGGGTAAAAGTAATTTAGGTGTTTTGTTGTTATACAACAACAGAGTAGTATATATAGCTATCAAAACATACATTAGACCAATTCAGTCGATTAAAAGATGGTTTTTAGTAAAAAAAAAGCAAAATTAGCTATGATCAAGTGAAGGTTGCCGCGATATTCAATCACTTATGTATAGATACATTTTGCCAAGTAAGATGCGCACAGCGGTTGAAATGAATGCGCATGCAGTTACCTGCACTTTACCTATATGCTTATGTATATATGTAAATATAATCAGTTTGCGCTTGTAAGATGTTTTGCCTTATGCTCCAAGTATAATTTATTTGCAATAAGTGGGAAAATACATAAAACCGCATTAAAATACTTAATTTTGTTCTACAGTGCGGGCAATTAGTGCAACCGCCATTTAATACTTTATGCATATACATATATACATATGCATATAAGTTTAATATTATATTTTCAAGGATGGTAGATCTTGTAATAAGTCGTGTGTACTACATGCACTCGAATACATGACTCGAAAATCCGGTGGGTAGTATAATTGGCACTAAAGCAAAATTTTCCAAACTCTTTTATATGCACTTTTAATTAAAAATTTCTTATTATTTAAACATTTTAATATTTGTTCATGATATCTTTTTTTTTTTAACAAATTTTTGTATCTTCTACTCATTTTGTGTCACTACTTCTTTTAAACATCACATGAATGTGTTTTTTTAAACGATCTATCTGTGCGGCCGCTGTAGCCGAACGGGTTGGTGGGTGATTACCATTCGGAATTCACAGATAGAACGTTGGTTCTAATCTCGGTCAAAGCAAAATTAATAAAAACATTTTTCTAATAGCGGTCGCCCCTCAGCAGGCAATGACAAACCTCCGAGTGTATTTCTGCCATGAAAAAGCTCCTCATAAAAATATCTACCGTTCAGAGTCGGCTTGAAACTGTAGGTCCCTCCATTTGTGGAACAACATCAAGACGCACACCACAAATAGGAGGAGGAGCTCGGCCAAACACCCAAAAAGGGTGTAAGCGCCAATTATATATACATATATATATATCTGTGCAGGTTAACATTAACACATCTTTATTTTACCACCGTAGCCGAATGGTTTTTAATGATAGAAAAGCTTTTTTTCTAATAGCGTTCGTCGCTCGGCATGCAAAGTCAAACTTCCGAACGCATGGATAAATTCCACACGTACAAATTCGAATCGATTTATTTGAATTTAGGTCGGCGGGCCAATTAGATGTCCTAAATTCAGTAGTTTTCGCGAAGCGTTGTAGGATGAGAAAAAAAACAATTAGCCAAATGAAGTTTTGGGGATAGTTTAATATATATTTGAACTAAAAAAAAAAAATTTGTACAATCTCCAACAATATATTGTAAGCCGAGTTATCAATAGATTCCCAGAGCGCCTTGCCACTGAAGTATCCAACTTCTGTACAAGATACAACTTGCAATTTTCATCTGAAAACAAAAAAAAAAGATTATTAATTTTGATGTAATTATCTTCGATGTGAACTAAGAAAATTGGGAGAAACACGTAAAATTCGAATTTTTGGGGAAGGTACAAAAAAAAAGTGGTTTTTCAAGGAAAAAAAACTCTTCAACTGGGTAAAAAAGTCGCTTAAAAAAAGTTTTCGGATGTTTTTTTTAGTTCACATAGAAGAGAAAACAATACTGAAGATAACGCATTTTGAATGAAATGGATAGCTCGTTTAGTTTTTTTACAATCGTGTACATAAATTAGGTAAAATCGTGAAAATGAAAAGCCGAGAAAACGCGCTTCAAACTACAGCAATAAGCCCACGGTTGCTCGACGCCGCACTACGCTCGGCTCTGTAGCTCTGCAAATACTTGGAATTTAACTCTGAAACTTTAACTCTTAGAAATAGCATAGTCAATTTATTTATTTTTTAAAGTAAACATTAGTCAATAAAAACAAATAGTCTTGCATACTAACTCAAATATTTTAACGTAAAATATAATAATAATCCTACGAAAAAAATATAACAAAACATACTAAATCAAATTATATATAGGCATCATTAAGAAGTTTAATGAAAGAATGTTTAGAAGAAGCATAGTCAATCACAACAGATTTGTAAATAGTACTGATTTCGATCAGAGCTCACATGACGAGTTAATTTCTTGCACACAGAGTTCTTATAAAGTCAATATGGAAAAAATCTAAATTACGAAGTGCTGAAGAGGGGATATCAAGAAAGTGAGGGAGGGAGGTTCCATCCACAACCTGGAATAATATCAAACACGAAAACTAAAGATAAAATAGATCGCCGAGGCTACATTTGAAATTGATAAGGAGTCATCTAGAATATTATGAGGGTATGGAGTCATAAAAATGACGGGAACATAGAGCAAAGCCAAGGAAAACTTTTTTGGATACGAGACGAGATTGAATATGATATTCCACTTTAGAACGAGCAAATGATGTGTAGAGCCATTTAAGAGTATAAGGACTTGTAAATTCTGTATTGTTGCGTCTTACGAACACTAATATATCACAAGATTCCGAAATTATATAATTAATATGACTAGTAAAAGTGAACTTTGAACTAAATTTTAAGTCAAAAGACTGAAGCTTATTGCCCAAAAGTAGTAAAAATTACTACATTATTAGTACTACAAAAATAAGGATAATATGTGTGCGGCCGCCGTAGCCGAATGGATTGGTGCGTGACTACCATTCGGAATTCACAGAGAGAACGTAGGTTCGAATCTCAGTGAAACACCAAAATTAAGAAAAACATTTTTCTAATAGCGGTCGCCCCTCGGCAGGCAATGGAAAACCCTCAAGTGTATTTCTGCCATGAAAAAGCTCCTCATAAAAATATCTGCCGTTCGGAGTCGGCTTGAAACTGCAGGCCCCTCCATTTGTGGAACAACATAAAGACCCACACCACAAATAGGAGGAGGAGCTCAGTCCAATGCCCAAAAAGAGTGTACGCGCCAATTATATATATAAAACCTTAATGGGTATTTTAAGTACAAGGTTACCCAGGTTGGTTGGTCCCAAACAGGATTTAGAAAGAATTACCCGACAGTTGATAATATTTACAAGCTCATTTAAAGTTTAATGAGAGAAAAAAAGTGTATGCGTTTTTATTGACTTTAAAGCAGCCTTAGAAAGGTACCTGAGAATTACTAATTTGCAAATTATACGCAATGAAAATTTCGACAAAATGTGGTAACTTTATTGAGAAAATATATCAAAAATCTAGCTCAATCATTCGGTCTGGCAGTAATATATGTTAGCTGAAAAATTTGAAACAACATCAGGGGTTAGGCAAGGTTGTTTATTATTTCCAATGCTTTTCGCCTTATTCTTCAATGACCTGCATGAAGAATAAGAGGGTGGCTTTGTTAATTGTAATTATCAAATATAAAACTTTGACTGCTAACCTTACAAGTATGGAACCGCCTGCATCACCATCTAGATCAGACGTGTACATTTCCTCAAGTGACGAAAGTGATTTTACGCCAAATCCTAAACGAATGCGCAACATGTGGGTATTGTCTGATTCTATTTCTGACGTAAATTTATTTTTCGATTCTGACGTTTCTTAAATAAAAATATAATTTTCAAAAATAAAATTTTTTGTTTATGCGATTTTATTTAATTATTTCAGATTCATGCGGTCTATGGAACGTATCTATAGTTATAATATGGGACTAGTGCCCTTTTTTTATGCGATTTTATTACATTATTTCAGATTTATGCGGTTCTTAGCACTTTTGAAACGTATCTATAGTTTTACTATAGAACTAGTAGCTTTTTTATGCTGTTTTTTTTATGCTGTTTCTTGCGGAACGTACATATCTACCGCAAATGTAGCCTCGGCGATCTATTTTGTCTTTAGTTTTCGTGTTTGATATTATTTCAGGTTGTGGATGGTACCTCCCTCCCTCACTTTCTTAATACCCCATCTACAGCACTTCGTAATTTAGATTTTTTCCATATTGACTTTATAAGAATTCTGTATGCAAGAAATTCACTCGTCATGGGAGCTCTTATCGAAATCAGTACTATTTACAAATCTATTGTGATTGACTATGCTTCTTCTAAACATTCTTTCATTAAACTTCTTAATGATGTCTATATATAATTTGATTTAGTATGTTTTGTTATATTTTTTTCGTAGGATTATTATTATATTTTACGTTAAAACATTTGAGTTAGTATGCAAGACTATTTGTTTTTATTGACTAATGTTTACTTCAATAAATAAATAAATAGATGGATAGATAGAAAATAGATCTTAGTGCTAAATGGGAGATGTCCAGGCTATTTGTCAAGCCGTTCAAAGTTATGCTGCTCAGGTGAGGAGGCGTGGACTATTTGAAGATGTGGATAAATTACATTTACATTTTATAAAGAAGGTTTTCAAATTACCTGATTCCGCACCTTCTTACGCTCTCTATCTTGACATAGGATTAGAACAAGGACACATTTTTACTCTTGCACTTCACTTGAAATATATACATAACGCATTATTCGAATACAAGAATGACAGACTGCCTCATATTCTATTAAATTCGGTTTTAAAACGAAACATCTTCTGAGTTAGAGAACTCAACAAAATAGGAAAGGCTTATGCCTAAGATGGGAAGGCTCAAGAAAATGGAATGAGAAATGCGAAAAATGTGAAATTGAACAAGTTCTGAATGACAAGTTCTGAATGACAAACAGGAGAAATTTTACGACCTTTGTTATTGGTGCTTTACGAGGTAGCCATTTATTTTAGATCAATAATAAACGATCTTTTTCCGGCAAATATCTTAATATGTCATTTTAAATGTAATATATTTTTTGTAATTTGTTTGTATAAGTTATTTAATTAGTAAAAATGAACTTCTATCAATCTTTCTATCTGTCTATCTATATGCATGTGGGAGTTGAAGGTTAAATACGGCTGCAAAGCGGCAACATGTTGCATGTGCAAGGAGAGACAAAAGTCAATCGAGGAATACCCGAACCCAGGGAAGACGTGTTCGAGTTTCATTCACCACTTTTAATTAAATTCAGCAAATACAATATACCTTTGGAATTGAGTGCGCATTAACTCTTCGATATCGGTAAGTGTAACCCTACATTCATATATACCGGAAATAAATGAGTGGGGAGGTAACTACAATTATTAATAAACGCATTTATTTGTTAGACAAAAAGTCACAATATTCTAAGAAATGGTATCATTATATGCAACATTGTTTTCCAAATTGAAATTGAAAAGCAGTTAAATTGAAAGTAGTCCTGGGCAATCTAGGGTTAGTCTCATTTACCAAATAATATACTACCTTGTGGAATAGCAAAGGTCGACACAAATGCATTGAAAGAGATTCCATCGCAAACAAAGAAACTTTAACATATTGGATTAAGTTTTTAGCATCGCTTTTATTACTATTTTTGAACGTTGGGGACTGTTAGAGTTGGTTTCTAGTCATTAATAACTACGTCAGCGGATATAGAATTCTTTAATATTGGACAGATTTTCAACAGACTATCCATCAATATCTTCTGAGAAGACATGAAAATGTCCCTCCTACCCTCCTACGTATTTTCTTCAGTCAGAACCAAAGAGCCGATATCAAATGAGGAATTATCTGGGAACATATTTGAGAATTCAGCAAAATGCATTGCGAAGAACTGTGCAAAAAGATTTGCAGCTGCTGAAATTGAGTTAGCTTTTGTATCATTATAAAACACGGGCATGGGGATATTCAAAATAACTTTTTTCTATTTTATGAAGCGCCAAATATTTTTCGGGTTTTGATTTAATATTCATTTCATAATTTCTCAGATAATTATTGTATTATATCACGACTTGTTTAACTTATAGAATTTATATTTATAGGTAGAATATATAAGTAAATCATTACACATCGGATCATTCGTTAAATTAAACTTTTTTAAAATATTTGTTCCACTAGATATTCACTATACGCCAAGTCTTGGAAAAAACGTATGAAAGGAGAATCGACACACACCATCTTTTCGTCGACTTCAAAGTTGCATTCGACAGTATGAAAAGGAGTTACCTACGTATGTGTCGCGATATCTGAATTTTGTATGCCCGCAAAACTAATACGGCTATGCAAAATGACGTTGCTCAATACGAGCAGCGCCTTCAGAATTGGGAAGGACCATTCGAGCCGTTTTATACCAAACGAGGTTTCAGACAGAGTGACTCGCTGTCGTGTCACTTCTTTAACCTGGTGTTAGAAAAGATCATGCGAGCCGCAGAACTTAATCGTTCAGGCACAATTTTCATAAGAGCGTACAATGGTTGGCGTAGGCCGATGATGTTGATATCAAAGGGAATGGGTGTAGTGGGGAACGAGGACAAAACGGAGGACCTCCAGTCATCAAACAAACAGTCGGCGCACTCCTCTCTCGACGAACAAAACTAGCTCTTTATACAGCGGCTATGTTGGCTGGGTCATGTCGTCCGAATGGTTATAAACGCTCCGGCTCTTAAAGTATTCGATACGGTACCAGCTGGTGGTAGCAGAAGAAGAGGAAGGCCTCCTTTGCGTTGGAAAGATCAGGTGGAGAAGGACTTGGCTTCACTTGGTGTGTCCAACTGGCGCCGGTTAGCACGAGAAAGAAACAACTAGTACGAGGTTAAACTCGGTCAATTAAGAAGAAGAAAAAAGCTCTTTAGACACTTGAGTTCTCTCGAATACCAGGGGCTCTTAAATTACCGGTTATCATTAATAGAAACATATTTTGATGGCCAATTGAAACCTGACATTATTTCATATGACTGGTCTAGTTTATTGAGAAAGTATTTAACATACAATAGATTCCATAAAGTGCCATCTAAAATTCGAACTAATACTGATTTTTTAAGGAGATTTGGAATATTGGTACTTTACTGTACTTTTAAAGAAAATAACAAAACTGTTCAATCGATAACTTTAATAGTTGATAGTTAATACATATAAACTTAAAGATCGTTTAAAACTTTAAAATGATAAATTCACTATCTGATGAAATTGGAAATTTTATTATGAACATTTTATGTGTCAATCATGTGAGTAGGCACTCGTAAATTTTTGAATTTCAACCATTTTTGCGTTTTCCCTTCTAATCACTTCTGAAATATTAAGCAATTACAAAAACTCCATAGGAAATGTGTATTTGCGTCAATTCAAAGTGAATGCCGAGCAAATGCCACAAACGTGTATTAGCAGCATTTGTTTTATTTATCATAGCAGATATATCAGCGATTAAATGATCTCAAAATGAAACAGTATGCTCGAGTTGGTTAATACCTCGCTGAAAATTGAGCAACATGCTATAAAGTGTGACACAAATCGTCTCTTGTTTTCTAAAGATTTGTCGAAAGATAAGCCAAAAAACTGTTTGTTCGAAAATGGATAAATCGCACCCTTAGCTGAATACTTAAGCTCACGCATGTCCATATGAGTGTACGCACATACATAACTTTACAGACAAATATTTTTATTACTGCACATTTGTATGAGCACATGCTTTTTAGAAAAACCGATTCCGGGGTGTCACTCGTCAAATATGCCACTTAGATAATGCAGCTGACTGTTGATGGGCGGCAGGAAACGATTTGCGGTAATTTACATTTCTATAATCTTTACCAGTGCCGCTGTATTCCTAAAAGCATCGAATTCACATTAGCAATTTATCTGCGTTTAGCTTGAAATAATCTAAAACTTATATACACATACAATCAGACATTGGCATGTCTATGTAGGCATATGTATGCCCATACAAATACTTCGTAAGTGGCTTTATACTTCTACTTCTGCATATACATGTACGTATATTCAAATATAAAAGTGCTCTGTTTCCAATCGCATGGCAAAGGGTTTCAAGTTTCCCGCATATGTGTTTTTTGATATCACCACGTAAAGATCTATTGCCTTTCGCCCAGTAATCGGGACTGCGAGTACTCATCTCGAATTGTGCTTAATTACTCAGCGCTAAAACGCAAGCAAAGATGATGCCTTTGTTCATTTGTGGCGCATCGCGTTCCCACTATTAAATTCATTTAACTGCTTCATTACTGGTATACTAGTTTTGTTGCCCCATTGGATATATCAGATACATACGTATGTATATATACTTATTCAGATATGCATTACATTTTTACAAAAATACAATACAATAACTCTTGCATAAAAGTGCATTCATGTTGTATGTATATACATGCATACGTATGCAATATATACAAATTAGTTATGTGTACTATTTAATTTGCGAATGCGCAACACTGAATGGGAAATAGCTCAACACACACAGTCGCGTCGCAAAATGCCTGCTGAACGTGTTTAATTGTTATTTTAGTTTCACCGATTTTCGCTTTAAGTTGTACTTAATAAATGCGACCGCAATTACATACATATACTTCTCTATTGTTTTGAGTTTTGAGAATTTCAGAGTTTTAATTTAATTACCATCTATAAAGCGCACCTATACATATACATATCTGTATGTATGTAAGTGCTTACATATAAAATATGATTTTATTTCTCTAGCTCAAATGATCTGATTAGAAAATTCTAACGGCACTGCCTGCGCGCTCACATGTTTTCATTTTATATAGTTCAGTGAGCATTTATTGTGGAAATTGTGTCAAATTTTAATTAGGGGTATGATAATTTATTAACTTTGTTTTAGAAGCAGAAGCAGCGTTATACACGCATATTGACACAGCCATAACTAAAATGATGAATAAATTGTATGATCGTTTAATATCATATTAATATTTTTATCCATTATTCGGCATTTCGAAAAGTAAATTTACATACACATCATGTCTGCGTACATCTCATGCAGTTCATCGTTCCATGGCCTTCGATATTCGCCGTCGCCAATACGCAAAAGTCTATAAATCCTCCATAGAGTCTTTATCAGGAATACTACAAGGGCCGTTCCATCAGGTGTTGTTATGGTCCAACATTTTGCTGCGTACAAGAGGATATAACGAAATAATGAAATATTTTGTTTGTTTTGCCATCCCGATGGATATTTGCACCATCAAAGGTGGTTAGGTCACGTGCTCCGTATGCCTGCTGAATCCGCTGTAAGGAAAGCCATGACTGGAAAGATAATTGGTGCGAAGGCGAAGGGACGAGAAACCGATGGATAGACGCAGTAGGAAGCGATCTCACAGCAATGGGAATCCGCAACTACGAAGGAAAAGCAAGTGATAGAACACTTTGGAGGAGTTTTGTGAAGGAAGCTTTGACGCACCCCGCGTTGTAGTGATGTGAATGATGATGATATATTCAGGCTCCGCCTTAAGAGTAGAGAAGGTCCACAAACTCACACCCTTCGTTAAAACTGTAGTGATTAGCTTGATTATAAAAGTAGGTGCCTTCTGTTGGCATTGCCGACATTAGAAATGCGTGGAAAAATTGCATGGGTTATGTTTATTAGGTACATAGTCTATCACTCGTGACTAGGGGGTGCCGGTGGTCTAGAATTAAAAAAAATGATTTTTGTTTTTGATATTTCGAAAGTATAAGCTCTTAGGTATA
Organism: Anastrepha ludens; assembly: GCF_028408465.1. Taxonomy (NCBI): domain Eukaryota; kingdom Metazoa; phylum Arthropoda; class Insecta; order Diptera; family Tephritidae; genus Anastrepha; species Anastrepha ludens. The sequence goes on along the minus strand of NC_071499.1, from coordinate 197,929 downwards.
TACAGTCAAATTTTTGGAAGGATATTCTCAGTATTTTCGATTCTACAACCGTTTTAACAGGTAGAATCACTATCATAATCACACTCTCAAAACTTTAAACTCAATTATCTCAAAACTACTTTTTTCGACTTGGAGTTGTCAAAAACAAAAAAACCTTTCAACCGAATCGTCTCAAATTTCAAAATGTTGTTGACAACATCAATGGCTATCGCCCGTACTAGAATCATATTATTATTTCAATTATATTGTTTTTTTTTTTTTTTGAAGAACTAAAAACCCCCGATTTTTAGAGTGTCAAATTCAAAACCGCGCAGTTTTTTCCAATTTTTTTTTATTCTAGTACGGGACATAGGTACAGTCATACTGATTAATATTTTTATTTTTATTTTTGTGTTTCAGATAAATAGAAGAGCCAAAATGGACAACACCATCCAGGTCAAATTTTTCGGGGGGGTCAACTTCAGCGCTATTTTTAAAATTATTAAAATTAAACAAACAAATTTTTTTTTCGTTTTTGAATGTAAAAGAAGTTAAATAAAAAGCCTAAAAAATATTTGTCACTTCTTGCTTCATGTACCTTATCGCAATACCAATTTGATGATTAATGCAACGCTTACACGTTGTCTGAAGCTATGTTACCTAGTTTGTAAAAATTTAGATGCATTCTCAAATTCCTGTAAGAGTTTTAAGTCTAAGCTAAATACTGTTTGACATTGTTTAAACTGTAATTAAACCATCTATTTTACTGTAGGTTTATATATATTTTTTTTTTTTTTTTTTTTTTTTTTTTTTGGCGGTGAGGTAGGGTTCAAAATGCCTTCGCACTTACAGTAACCGTCGTCTACTGCGTCGAATGGTGTAGCCACTAAAACAATCCCTCCCCATTCCTTCCCGGATGTTTCCTCTGCCCCGGGACTACGGTAGTATTTCATCGTAGGCAGAGGAGATCCAAGTAGGCGTTCTGTTCAGAAAGAAGCCTTTTCTACTCCCCCTGCGTCCAGGGTCGCCAATTTTGGAGCCAGCATCACGCTATCGGCTCATCTTCTACTCAGGTAGGATGGATGTATGTATATTGATCATCTCTATCCATGTCAAATTTCTTGGCACGTAGGATGCGCTCCACGTACGTGTCAATAAATTGCCAGCTTTCTGCACTTTCGACCATTTTTTGGATGATGTTGTCTGCTTTTAAGGGGCCTAGCCTATCTTCTATTGCTTTGCGCTCTGATGTCCACCTCTCACATTTGAAAAATGTGTGATCAGCATCGTCAATGGGTGCATCTCCGTAGATGCATTCAGCAGTTTCTGCTTTCCCTATTTTGTTGAGGTATTTATAAAAGTACCCATGTCCAGATAGCATCTGGGTGATGTAATAGTTCACCTCACCGAATTTCCTGTCATACCATTTATCTATGTTTGGTATCAGTCTCTTTGTCCATTTTCCTTTCGCCTCTGACGCCCAGCGCTCTTGCCATATTTGGAGTGTGCGTGCTCGAGCTTGTTGCCTTCTGGTATTTGTGCGGTCGCATGTGTGGTCGTCTGTGTCGTTTGTCTCGCTCTTTTTGAGGTCCCATAGTTCTTTTCGTTCCCTCGCTAGGAGATCTATGGGTATCGTACCGCTAATGATAAGTACTGCTGCTTCCGATACCGTGCGGTAAGCTGAGGCAACGCAGAGGGCAGCAGTTCTTTGGGCCTTGGCCAGATTCTTCCGACGACATTCTGATTTGAGTGTGTCCGCCCATACTTCACAGCCGTATAGCAAGATGGATATCGTTGTGTCCATGAGCAGCTTCCGCCTGCTTGCGATGGGGCCTCCGATATTAGCCATTAATCGAGATAAGTTTGTGATTATTTTGGCAGATTTTTCAGCAGCGTGTTGGATTTGTGCCCAGTAAGTCAGCTTGTTGTCAAGTCTGATGCCCAGGTATTTCACCACTTTTGAAGTCCTTATATTCTCCGTGTAGACCGGCATTATTACTTTTAGAGGTATGCGCGCCCTCGTAAGTAGAATTAGTTCCGTCTTTTCCGGAGCCAAGCTAAGGTCGTGCGAGTCGAGCCATGTCTTGATTCTTATCAACGTCTGTGAGAGTTTCCGTCTTGCCGCGTCTAAATCGCGTGCGGTAATTACTGCTGCAACATCATCCGCATATCCTACTAGATAACATTCGTCGGGCATATCGATGTTGAAGATGCCGTCGTAGCTGACGTTCCAGAGATCAGGGCCTAAGATTGAACCTTGGGCCGCACCTGAAGTTAGCACTTTTGTCCGTTGTCCTCTACTTGTGTCGTAAATGAGTACACGATCTTTGAGGTAGCTACGGATCATCTTCATCAGGTATTGAGGTATTTTGTAACGCTTCTCAAGTGCGTCAATCATATCCTCCCATCTTGCGCTGTTGAAGGCGTTTCTTACGTCAATCGTGGCTAAGAGCACGATCGGTCGGGAGAAGTGATTTCTGCTCCGTGCTTTTTCTACACTCTTCACTACATCCTCAATTGCTCCGGTTGTCGACCTGCGTTGCCTAAAACCGTGTTGCCTATCTGAGAGGCCACCCGATTTGCTTATCGCTGCTGCTATTCGTGGCTTCAGCAGTCTTTCTAACAGTTTCCCTGTCGTGTCGAGCATGCACAAGGGGCGGTACGCTGATGGGGCTTCCGTGTCTCCTTTACCTTTGCTTATGAGAACTAGCTTTTGCCTCTTCCAGATTTTTGGGAAGATTCCTTCACATAAGCAGACATTATACATGTTTAGCAGTACTTGCGGACGTTCGTTTGCGATGACTTTCAGCACCTCCGATGGGATTCCGTCAGGACCTGGCGCTTTGTTATTTTTGAGGGTTGCTGCTGCTGCCTTCAATTCCTCTACCGTGAAAGACGGTGGCAAGTTGTTTTCTTCTATGTATTCCCTATCTGCTCTGAGGTCGTGCGTAGGGAAGAGTGTATTCACTATGTTTTCCATAGTGGCTTCGCTAAGTTCAGGAGGGCGCTGCCTTGCCCCTAGCTTATTTAGCACGATTTTATATCCTAGTCCCCAGGGGTTTTGGTTTATATCGCGTCTTAGCTCCTCCCATTTTTCTTTCTTGCTCTTCTGGATGACCGTCTTTAAGATGCGTTTTGCCTCTTTGTATTCGGCGTGCTCTTCTATGGCGAGACCTGTTCTACGTGCTCTTGTGTACTTCCTCCTTTTTTTGATGCATATTTGCCTCAGACCGCAGATTTCATCTGTCCACCAGTACACGGACTTCTTCGGGTGTGCGCCTTTTATCCTGGGCATTGCTGCTGAGCACGCTTGCGTTATCCTTCTCAGGGTTATCTGTATTTTTAGTCTGGCGCTATTTGGCTCTTCATGGTTTGACTCGTTTTCGTCAATTTTGGCGATGAGCTTTGGTCTATCGAGCTTTCTTGCGTTCCATTTTCGTGAGCTTTTGTTGTATTTCGTTGCGCTTGTATTTATCTCTCCAACACAGTAGGTGATGTACTGGTGATCACTGCCATTGTAGTCCTCAAGAACTGTCCATTCCCGTATATTACTAGCGTAACTCTCAGACACTAGAGTTATGTCCGGTATTGTGCCTTCACAGCCAGGTCTTCGAAAGGTTGCTTTGTTGCCCACGTTTGCAACGACGAGCCCTAGTCTTGCGGCCATGTCTAATATTCGTTGGCCTCTCGAATTTGTTGTTCGACTACCCCATTCCATGGCCTTGGAGTTAAAGTCTCCGGCGATGATGAGATTTCCGCTTATTTGGCGAGCTAAATCTTCAATATTTTCCAATTTAGCTTGGAAACCCGCGATGGTATCACTTGGCGTAAGGTAGCAGCTTATGATTGTGAGGCGATGGCTCGCTATCCAGACGTATCCATTTCCTGCTCCGCTATTCGTCACATGGAGCTTGGAAATTTCCTTGCACCATATTGCTGCTGTAGAAGAGAGGTCTTCTATAAACCAGCCAGCACTTGGAGAGGCGTACTGTTCGCTTAGTACTGCTATGTCTACTTCATGTTCCAGCATGATTTGTGGTAGGAGTAAATCTGCGGTAGTGCATCTGTGCATGTTGCCTTGAAGAATTTTTATCATTTCGACATATTTTCGCTGTATGCTAGGCATCTAGCTGACCCTAGAATGTGGTCAGTGTAGGCAAGACCTTTATCGCGGCATATACAACAGTCTGGTGGGTTGCTGCATTCCTTGATTTTGTGCCCTGGCTTCCCGCATCGTATACACAGGCCTTTACCTTTTCTATCAGGCCCCTTACACTCCCATTGTAAGTGTCCGGTTTCAAAGCATCGGTAGCATTTCTTTTTGTCAATGCAGAGCCTCATTTTGCAATTGATCCATCCGATCTTTATTCGTTCCTTCTGGAGAATTTTGCCCGCGTTTTCAGAGGTTAACGTCACGTACGCTCTTAGCTGTTCTCGGCTGTTTGGTGCTGATAGCTTAACCATGGTTTCCACATTGGTTTCGTCTAGTATTCGGTTTACTGCTGTTACAACTTCGTCTGCTGTAGTCAGCGAGTCTAGATCTCGTATTTCTATTGTTGATTTATTCTTCAACTCGTTCACGGAGGCTATGTCTCTCATCTTGCCCCTCAAAGTTTCATGGAATTCTGGGCCGGCTTTTGCGCCTTTGTCAAGTTCAAGGAGAAGCGCGCCCGTTTTCGTTTTCCTTATTGCTCGAACTTCCACCCGGTTTTCATCTGACTTAACATACTGCCGGAGGTTTTGCAAAACTTCAGCGTAGCTTCGTCCTTCTGCTGGTTTGAAGAGTACCGCTTCTGACCGTCTTTTAATTTTCCTTTCGCCTTTTCTTGTCTGGGGTCTCTGCTTGGTTTTTGTTTCTACGTCTTGTTTCTTCGTCTTCTTTCTTGTCACGGTTTGCCACTCCGTCTTACCAGTCTCGCATACCTTTTTCTTCGCCCCTTGCTCTACCGGGCTGGATGCCCTCCGCTTTGATGATGCAGCAGTCGGGGTCATCAGGTCGCTTGTCGCAGTTTGTGCTTCTGGTGGTTTCGCCGCCCTTGATTTCTCGGCCTCTTCTTCCGCTTTTGTCCAATTTCGTCGTAGACTTTCGATAATGTCGAAGAGCTCGTCTAACTCGGATACTCCGGACTTTACATCGCTGCTTATATTTTTCTGTTTCTGCATTGCCAGCTTCATTTTCTTAAGAGTGAGGCGGCACTTCGCGAGAGCTTCTTCTTCACCTATCCTCATCTTCGCTATAAACTCCTGTTTCGGTGAGTTTTTTCCGGGATGTAGGCCTTGTTCACCTGTGGGAGTGTCAACACTTGTCGTTCACTTGCTTCAGGTAAGGACGGTGTCAGAGAGACGTCAGCCCTCTCGGTGTGTCTGCTTTTTTCCCCAAAAGTCCGTGGGGGCGAATGTTGGATCTTGCTTTTCCTTCGGAAAGCTTCCAAGCCTTCGTATCCAGGTGATCCTCTTTGCTGTATTGACATCATTCGCTTAATTGTCTGTTGAGTTTTTGTATTCATCGTATTTGGGTCCCCGCTTCAAGCCGCTATCTCCGCTCGATGTACAGTTGCCGTGTTATCCCCGCGGTTATCTATGCTATGCAGGGAGGCCGCGCAAGGGTTGACGCAAAGCCTTATGAGCTGTTGCGTTCAGAGCCAGGATGGCATAAGTCAGGAATTTCTCATCTGAGCCTGTACCGCTAACTTAATGGCGACGTAGCTTTGAACGTACTTGAAGACCCGCCACGGGTTTAACAGGACGGAGGCGGTCTACAACATTAACCTGAGAGCCGTTTCTACAGGATTTCACTCCTGTGTACTAAGGTAACAGACTGTTGTATCCGTCAGCCCGAAGTGTTCTAATCCAATTCGTTTGTCAAAATCTATATCCGTTTCGTTGCCATTTCCGCTTGTTACATCACACTCCGTGTGTGATGGTGTGAATACAGCCGCTCCAACTAGGAGAGCAGACGCTGACCAGAAAGCCGCTCACTGTGAGTCAGACGCTTCTGGGTTTTTGTATGTTCACCATGACCACGCATGATGAAGGGGACACATAGTTATTGAAGGGCGGTGTCTATTCGCCTTTGTCACTGAGACTTCATTGGACTAGCTAGCTTTTGTGCCGCGCCCTCTGTTTCAGCCGCTCCCTGTCGGGGATTGCTTATTCGTTAAAAACTTATTCGCAACTACCCTGCTACTGCAGGCCTTCCGGCGATCCGCAACCTGCCGACCCCCCCGGTAGCTTAGAGCTCAGCTTAGCCGTCTGATCCCTAAGGAGCGTAGACCTCCGGGACTGTAGGTTTATATTTACGCATTTATATTTTAAGTTATTATTATTTTTACTTTTTAGTAATTTTCTGAGATGCACTGTAATGGAAATTTAAATATATAAATAACTTATGACAGCCTATCAAAATACGGTATCATTGTTTTTTAGTCTTAGATAACGAGGAACAAAGGGTTATTGTGTATAGATTTCACAGATACATATATGGATGCATGGATGGATGGAGTATACGTACTTAAACGTGTTCAATGATGCCAACTAAATTTTCAATCAAAAAACTGTTTTCAAAGCTGTCCACTACTTCCTCTGCTATTATTAAAGAAAAAATATACTTTGCTACGAAATGTCTAATTTCTTGCAACTAGCATGGTTTTGTAATAGGTAGGTCCAAGCTGGCCGTTTTCAGTGAATATTGTATTGATTGCATCTACACTGATTTCTCCAAGGCCTTTGACACATATAATTCTGTTATGTAAACTGATCACTTTTGGCTTTCATTCAGTTTTCCTTTTGTGACTAAAATCTTATTTAAGTGAAATGGTTTTATCGTTACAATTTATGGTGAATCTTCTGCCTCTTTCATTGCCACTTCTGGGGTAGCTCAAGGAAGTAATTAGGGCTCCATACTTTTCGTCTTATTTATAAATGATGTTAGTAGATGCTTTTTATTTGCCAGGCACCTATTATATGCAGACGGTTTAAAATTTTTTGTCTCGATAAGAAACTCAGAGGATATGCTCAGACTATAAGTTGACTTTTATGAACTCATGTATCTCTTTAAATTTTAAAAGATGTCTTCAAGTCAAAAGTAAATATCATCATATTATATCTCTAATAATGCCCTCAAATCCATGAAGAGATAAAATTCCTTGGAGTATTTTTTGACTCCAATGTTTCATTATCAAGCAATATCTATTATATTGTCACAAAAGCATACTCGATCTTAGGATTTTTAAACGTAATAGTTCAAACTTCTCAGACCCCTACACGATGAAATTACTGTTTACCGCGATTGTTCGATCTAGGTTGGATATGCTTTAATTATTTGAAGGCCTTACCACCAATTTGCTATCACAAGAATAGAACGGGTGCAAAAGATGTTTCTTAAATATGTGTTATGATCTTTACCCTTATTATTTTAAAATGCAATGTACCTATTGCTCAAACTCTTCGCGAACTTAATGAGATATCGAATTCCATATCGTTAGATTTTACAATAACAAAAGTCAATATAATTATAAATATTTTTTTGCTATTGTTTAAGCTAAGTTATGTTTTAGTTTTAGCTCGTTTTATTTGTTAAGTTTTGTGCTGTTTGACTTAAATAACTAAATAAATATTTAAATTGAAGGCAAGTTCATTTGAATGTTTATAGGTTGCCACAAGGATATATAAAAATGTTAAAGTAAAGTAAGGTAAGGATGTATAAAAATGTTAAAGTAAAAATAAATCATAGGAATTTAAGCTTTTTGAAATGTATAAATATTTAAAAAATGCGCAATATTTAAGTATCTCGCAAAACGAATATAAGAAGATATATCTTCCGAAAATTTGCAAAAAATATATATTCTTTTAGGGGTCTAAACGGCATCATTGCGACTACTACTTTTTACCTCGTGACCTGTAAATGTATGCAACTGCTATTTTTCAAAAGCTCCCTTAGCAGTTACCAGTTGATTTTAAGTAGCCGAGGCAAAGTCATAGGAACACAAATATTTGTCGGCGCGGAGTTAATCGAGGAAGATACTTCGAATCAAAACTTTGCGGCACAGTCTACACTCAGGGCAAAACTAGGCATACATTTTTTTTTTAATAACTTTGTACTAAATAAAAAAATTGTTTTGAGTGATGCAAATCTTTATTTTGACATTTACGCGCTCCATTCATTCCCTGTCTATTTCATAAGTGTCTAATATGATTGACGTATGACGTTATTTGCAAAAATTATAAATCTTCCGATAGGGTGATTGTATATCCTCCGAAAAACAACACACTGGAATTACTATTATTATCCTTGCTGTGAATTTGATTTAAATATGAAATTTCTTCAATATCAAATCTATAATTTTCCATCTATTAGCCGATATCGCAAGGACAAGAATACGCGACTTTGATGGCCGCCATTATTTATGTATAAGTATATAAATTGCCCTGCAAACCACTGTATGCAATAGTACATTCACAATTTTCTTTTAATTTGAGCACTTAAGTGTTCGTGTATTCATTATTAGCCGCTTACAATCCTCAACAACGCCGAGGTCAAGAAATAAATATACTAAATTCTATGTGAGGAAATACGTGTTTGTGTATGTGCATGCATAAGCTTTATTAAGCTATAATTGTAGCGATCCGTCACGTACATATGAACGGTCTTGGCAATTTAATTTTTGCTAAATTTCTCATAAATATACAAAATTACAGCTTACCACGAATAAATATACTTATATATGTGATTATCAATACGAAAAAGAATTCAATATGATATCCAACTCGAGTTGTTGCAATGAAATGACAAACTCCACGCTCAAAAATAAGTACCTTCTGCATGGCCTTATACCCAATTGATTGGCGAGTTCCTGGGATTGAGTAAGAGGCTTTAAAAAGTGTATTGCAAAGCATTTAATTTGCAACGTTACAACCAATAATCAGTGCAGTAATACGGGATAGCATAGCATCAACAACACAAAAAAATATTAAATTGATAAATGCAAAGGTTAGCAAAGCCGGGAGTCTTGTTCATGACAGATCGTGAGGCCACAAAAAATATAGAGTATTTGTAGCTGTTTGCGGTTAACATTAGAACCAGCTTTTAGAAATTTTATTTGCCTGGAAAGCAATTTATTGCATTGGCGACGATGATGGCTAAAACGTGATTTCTGAGTACAACGGTTTTGCAATCAAAACGGAGAAAAATGTTAAATCCTTCAAATTATACTTGGTATGGCTAGAGGCCTGAGGAAAGAAATACATATATGTACACACAGAGGCATTAATGTATGTAGTCTTGAGTTTATTTACATGGTATGCATAGAAAAATATATTACTTACGTAAATACATTCGTGCATATATTAACACTAACAGAGGATATGGATTTATTTAGTTGCCTATTGTACCCATTCAGTAATTCAGTTGCGCTAAAACAGCGAAGTGCTTTCTGCTTATTGAAACCATGCTCCAAATTTCTAAATTTCGTTTTCTGTACAAAACTGTCTCCTTGGCTCTGTGAGTCTCCATTTGTGTTTGGTGGAATTAGAAAGGAATAAGGAGAAGCCCAGTCACAAACAGATTAAATTTAAGATTGAAATTAAGAGTTTTTACCGGAGGTTTTACTAAAAATACAAGAAAACCAATTTATTTTTGTTTAAACAAAAATTCACTTTATTGAGTTCTTAGCCGCATCGATTTTTAAATTGCAACTTAAAGACTAAGAGCAACTTGAATTTCTTGCAATGGTATTACTTATACCTTTCGTTGTGTCCACCTTGCATATTTGGTAAGTTGGTAAATGTTAGCGAGTGCAGGAAAGGCAAATAATAAAAGTATTGGCATGTGGTAAAAACAATTACCTTATTTCAGACGGCACGTGTTTTAAATACAAGTTCAGTTAAATAAGAATGTTTTATATTATACTTAAGGGTTTCACTATATTAATTAAGTAAGCAATTGAATTAAGCATCCAATATACAATATATCCCCGGACTGTTCCATATGGACTACACTTAATAACATAAAAGTACTCTCGGATATCGGTTGTTAAATATGTTGTTAGTTTGATTTGGTTTTGTATACCTTATTACATATTCAACGATATCGGTGGATCGAGGTCGAAATGCTCACTTCTTATAACATTTTTTAGCCTTTAACCCTAATGATATGAATTTGATCAGTTTATTAAACAAGTCCCTCAGTTTTAGGTTCGTACCTATATATAGAGAATTCGCCGAAGTTACCATGATTCCTAAGCTTGGTAAATCACCAAACGAAGTGCCCTCTTTCAGCCCAGTATCTTTATTTCCAGTAATGTCGAAGCTTTCTGGAAAAAATATTTTTAAAACATTTAACGCCAATCATTCAAAATAAACTTCTGATTCTCATTCAACAATTTGTTTTCAGAAATCATCATTCAACACGCGATCAAATACACAGAGTTGTAAAGTGGTAGCACATATGAGTAAACACCATAGAAAGCGCCATGGAAAAGAAAAAAGTGTGGTCAGCTGTTTTCCTTGTCGTATCGCAAGCATTCGACAAAGTGTATCATTAAGGGTTCCTCAAAAAGTTCAAGTTCATGCTGTCAACACAATACTTTTGCGTAGAACACCAAAATGCATAATTGTCCCTAGAAAATATAAACGCAGGTGTTTCACAGGGAAGAATTTTTGGGTCTTCTTATATATTTTCCATATATTCACGCCAACCGTCGTCAAACCAGCCATACTTGCAGTCGATAACACAATCGAAAACACAACGGTCACCTCCGAGGCTTGGAGGAGTTCAGTTGACATAAAAAAATCGACTAGATACCTAGATATGTAACTTTCATGGAGATTAAATGTAGAAGAAAGAGTAACGAAAGCCTCTAATGCCTTATATGCTCGGTACGACTTGGGGCGATTATTAGGCCAATAATGCTCTATGGTTCACTAGTATGATGAATGGGGGGACCTACAGTTTTAAACCGAATGGCAAATGGTTCTTTATGCTTGTTCATGGTGGAAATAGGCTCGGAGGTTTGCCATACCTGCCGAGGTGTGACCGCTATTAGAAAATTTTTTTTAGTATAACAGTGCGTATATAAAGCGCAAGAAGAATTAAGAAGCTACCCAGATCTCAGGGTATTATCAAATAGCCAACTTTATTAAATGTTAGCAGAATGTCACCGCATAAATCAAAACTGAAAGTCAATTCTATTATAATGCTCATTCGTAATATCTATAATAAAACATCTGTCGTTGATAAAAATCGAAATAGAGTGAAATGTTTCCTTGTAAAACTTTAGAATGTGAAATACATCATTTCGTGGATAAAAGCACCGTTTAAAATGTACGACATTCGATGCTTATAAGCGGGAAGTGCTTGGGAAATATTGTTTATAAGGACTTGTTTATATGCACCATTCAATTCTTCAACTCAAAGCATTAGCGGTGCATCTCTTTGAACAAAACGAATGACTAATACTATCAAATACATAACCATTTAATACAAGAACAAATTGTGATTCCATTTGTTTAAAATAAATATATGTACGTACGTGTAACGGGTTTCAATTGCACAGAAATCAGAAAACCCTTATGATGAATTTAGATTCATTCATTGAGCTCTACATATAAATTTATACTATGCTACGTATGAATTCGTTAGTTAGTAGTTGTAAAAGCCTATAATATTCTGCTGAATGCTCATTGCAACGAGACCGAAAAAGTGCTGCTCAATATTATCAATTTCATGTGTGAACTTCTTTGTAGGGAAAACTGCAAAATTAAATTTCCGTTCCATAAGTGGCAAGATTACCAATTTTTCTGTGCTTGTAAGTGGGATGCTAATTTTATGATTTATAACGGGTGATTTTTTATCTTTTAAACAGTTGGTTTAAACAGCTGACGCACGCTTCGTGTTTTTTTTTCACTGTCAAACATCTTTAGTTTGGTCTATAATTTAACCATGAATCGTCTTACAAACGAACAACGCTTTCAAATTATTGAGTTTTATTATAAAAATGCGAGGATTTGAAGAACAAGAATCGAAGCCGAACGACCTACCGCAACGCATAATTTTTGGTGAATGGGCTCTTGGAAAGTTGGCCGAAGATCCACTTTTTTATCGAAAAATTGTGTTCAGCGATGAAGCTCATTTTTGGATCAATAGGTACGTAAATAAGCAGAAATGCAATTTATCCAGAAAAGGTCACAGTTTGGTGCGGTTTATGGGCTGGAGGTATCATTGGACCGTACTTCTTCAAAGATGCTGCGAATCGTAACGTAACTGTGAATAGTGAGCGCTACGGTGAAATGATATCCAACTTTTGTTTGCCCAAAATGCAAGAGCTTGTGGTTTCAGCAAGACGGTGCCACATGCCACACAGCTCGCGTAACAATGGACTTGTCGAGAGGCGAGTTCGGTGAACATTTTATTTCACGTTCGGGACCTGTCAATTGGCCACCCAGATCGTGCGATATAACGCCTTTAGATTATTTTTTGTGGGGCTATGTTAAAGCTCATGTCTATTCAGACAAACCTGCTTCAATTAACGCAGAAGACAACATTAAAGCATTTATATGTGAAATACCGGCCGAAACATTGGAAAGAACTAACATAAACTACATATAATATAATAAGAATACTATAGTTCATACAGAAGTTTAATCGTGAAATTGAATAAGCATCAAACTATGGAAATTTTATACCATATTAAATTTTTAACTTTTATTATTTTATAAATTAATTTAATAAAATATGGATATTTAGAAAATTAAGTCCATTTTTACAATTTCTAGTTTAACTCATTTATATATGTACATGCAATACAATAATAAGGCAATATTATTTCTAATAGAAATTAAAATTTCTTCTTATGAGCCAACTGCCAGAAAATGTACAATGCTATTAACATTAAAAAAAAGTTAAAGTTAAAGGAAGGCAGAAAGTTTGGTCCATAGGACGAACTCCAGTTTGTTGTATTGAACAGTTATATAGTTATAAAATATGATATGTAGTATTAACGAATGGTTCCAAATTACTCATATGCAGAGAAATCCTGAACTCGCGTGCATTCATTTTTCGACAACAAAAGCGGCTTATTTGTTTACCGTTCTGCCACTTATTGTCCTTAATCGCCTTTTGACATAGACCCACCCGACCTATTATCCCCAGCCCATGACCTTGCTTAAGTAGTGTTGTCTCGCTTGGACGCATTCAACGGTATTCATTGGAGCGAGTTTGCGCAAAATCACAAATAACACTTGCACGTATCCTATGCTCGTACAAGTTCAATCTGTTCTCCCATTATACATACATACTATACATATATGTATATACATATACGACTTACGTGTATATATGTATGCTTACATTTATATGATTTACGTATATTTATATATGCATTTATGTGTGTATTCATGTATTCTTCACGCTCTTTCAAATATTAGTTTCTTTTTAACCACACAGTTTATTATCTTTCATTTACCTCACATATAACAGGAAATTGATATTATGGAAAAGCTTTTTCACTTTAATATTAAAGTCGAGGGTCTTTCTGTATATCATTTGGCAAACAATTTGACGACGACACTTTACGACTGGAAAAACTCCGTGTATGCCAATGTCGTATTAAAGCCAGCTTCTAAAAATGTATTTTCAAAGCGGTAGCGTCATAACAAACCGCTTGCTCAGAGTGATATTTTTAAAGTAAAAAAAATATATATACATACATATATGTTGACTAATTTGTTTAACGGCATAATTTTAAAGATCATAATTGTTTTCTCTCACAACGTTCGATTGAATAGAATGAATGAATCTTTATTGAAACCACGTTGGTATCCAGTGTAAATAAAAGTAAGTAAGATGGAGTAGATAAGAAATAACCGGGCTGCTCAGAAAAGTAATAGGTAAATACTTATTGTTATTATAAGGGTACTGCGCACTGCGATCAAAAGAAATGTATTGTGCAAAAATAGACCCTCAGTAATCGATTCATATTTAGTTGTAGTTAGCATAGGTAGTTATACTTTACATCACATCTTCTTTTCTGTAAATAAATACAATAATAATTTAAAGCAATATAAATTTAATTAATATTTAACTCAATATTATTTAAGTGCAAAACAAAAGATACATATCAGTTTGATTAGGTAAAGTGCTGCACATTCATTTAATTAGAGAAAAAATGTTCAATTTTTATTTTACTCCAGCTTATTCGGTTTTCCTATTCTACTTCCCTTTCTACTAACATCGTTTTCATTTTTTAGTTTGTTCCCTTGTTCCTTTACTTCACACTCTTTCCTTCTTCATTTACTTCATGCATCTTTTGCACCGATTTTTAATAATGGGATTTTCATTTCTTCTGTATGAAGTATTATCTGAATCTTGAACCACCAATTTGATGATATCGTTCCGCCAAAAATCGCTTGGTCTTGTGTCAAAGAAGTTATAGAGCCAGTTTTCAGGCACATTTTTGTTATCGAAGGTAACGCCCTACATATGGTTTGGCAGGGAGTGGAAAAGATGGTGATCGGTCGGTGCATGGTCCCGGTGCATACGGCGGATGCTGAAGGACCTCTCATTCGAGCCTTTGGAGTGCGGCTTTGACGACTTGTACAGCATGGGGCCTGGCGTTGTCGTGAAGGACTATGATTTGGCCGTGTCGATCAGGTCCTTTCAGTCGAACAACTCATTCACGCGGTGAAGCTGGGCAATGTAGAACTCCTTGTTGACCGTGCGATTCTTTTCGAGCATTTCCCACTACATCATGCCCTCCCAGTCCCACCAAATTCATATCATGATTTTTTTTTTTGATGAAGATCCGGCTTGACACTCGGCTTTGCCGTATCTCCTGGAGCCACCTACTCCTTTCGTTGATTCAGATTGATATATAGCATCATTTATCATCTCCGGTCACGATTCTGTACAAAAAGCGCTGTACATTCACACATTGAACGAAGGAGATTGAGAGTCGTTTTATGATTGCAATTTCCTCCAATTCACGACTGTTTTGACGACCGTTCTCCTTCAAAAGTGTTTTAAACGTTCTTTATCGAATTCAGAAGGCCTTCCGCTGCGGGACGTGCATCGACGTCAAAGTCGCAATTTTTGACCTTTGCGATCCATTTCCATGCTGTAGACTCGCCTACGACACCTTCTCTATTCACGTCGCAAGTGTCTCGAGCTGCTTCAGCAGCTTTTTGACCTCGATGAAAAGCAAATACGAGCAGGTGTCAAAAATGTTGACTTTTGCCTCTTGGGTATTCAATAGCTAAGCCTCAAAACTAATAATACAAAAATTAATAACTCAAAAATACAATTAACATAGTTTTGTAGAGCAGAAAGAGTTCTGTCGAATGAATTCTTACTTTTTGCCAAACAGCAAACAAATCGACGTAAAATAAAAGATTTTTTTTTGAAATTGCTAAAAAATGATTGGGCAACTTTCTCAGTAAAAATGTTTCTAGCACTAGAGCCTTTTTATTTGATCGGAACGAACGGACCACCGGATAGAAGCTTTATACGACTAAAAGTCAAAGAAATTTTACAAAACCGTATTTGATTTTTCATTCTGTTGAAAGTCATGCTGTACCTTATAAGCTTTGTGTGCCATCCACAAAAACGAACATCGTTCTATATTGAAAGTGTTTTCAATATTTGAGCACACGGCTATTTAAAACCGATTTCATTAGCAATAAACTGACTGATAAAATATATCAGTTCCAGCAAAGTCATAAAAATCATATATACCTGAAATTTAACGGATCTTTTCCTTCCATGGAGTTGCTGACTGATTCAAAAATATCAGCCTCGCCATTGTTATAGGGCCAGAGATGCTTGAAATTCCGCTTTTGCTTTCCGTAACAAAAAATGTCGAAAATGTTACATCGAACATAGTTAAAGACTTGGTTGATAGTTAAAGACTTGCTTGTCTTTGGAAAAATATAAAAATTTATTTTTATGAATTTAATTTTAGATTAGGTCTTAACACTATGTTAAAGCATGTTTATCTCTTGTTGTCTATGGATTAAATTATAAAGATTAAAAAGTTAAGTATTCAACGAATTTACCTCCTGGAAATTATATTTTTCACTAACCCACTCTTTCACGGTTGGAAGTCTTTTTCATAAATTATCCATTGGCTACATAAATGTTCTTCCATGGATAACCATGTGTCGCCGACAGAGTACTTGGCCCTTTGAGAGATACGTCCCGTTTGCCATTGGTAACCACCACCCGCTAATATGTCCAGTGTTTCTGACAGCATGAGGAATGCCTTCATTTAATTTTTTTTCATTGAGAACATTCATGAATATTTCTTTGGGCAGCGGGTATTTTGTTTTAAGGTGTGAAATTAAATTAATTTATAATGGTCCCTAGTTTCAACAGTACTAGTTTTTTATCCGGAAAGCCACGCCAACAAGTTGCAAATGCTGGAAAAAGAGAATTATAAAAACACTTTCTGGGCACGTTGAAATTAGAGTATATTTCGTTTTTTTACATATTTTTAATCACTATACATATGTATGTATATTTATTTATAAGTATATAATGTTTTTGGTGAACGATGTGAGTTCAATTACTATAAGTAATTATGAAACATTTAACACAAAATTATTTTAATAAACCAAAGCTATACTTGTAGGTATGGAGATATGGACAATAAGTAGTTGGAGATGTAAACTTACATACGCATACATATGCTCGTGTGTTTGTAATTTCCAATGCGAAGGTTTCACACATAAAGAGAGTACACGTGCCAGGAAGTCAAGTGGTTTAATGTGTGTATATTTGTACTGACATTGGCACTGAAGTATACCGACGCTACTAAAATGATATTGCCTAATGTCAAATCCGTGCCTTTTGTCCTTTTTCCCCCATAACCTCTAAAGTAACCGTAACTAATTAGTATTATTTTCCTTTTACTTCCGCTAGATGCTTTAACAATAAGTTCCACCCCGTACACCATTTTTCTTTTGCACAGACTTGTATTAGTTCATTGGCTGGCCAAAGTTGAATGATTTTAATCTTAGTGGAGTTCTTCATTGTACGCACTTAACATGCGTTAGAAATTACGTTTCGGTCACTTATTAGCATTTATTATCAGCACTGCCACAACAACCGATTATTTTTCAAACATAAAAGTTCGCTCTAAACATGAATATTATTATATTCTTAATCCCTTTGGGAGTTTAAGTATACCTTCATGCAATATATCAAAGTACTTAGATTTCGACAGTGCGAATAGCATATAGCACCTATCATATATTCAGTATTATCTGAACTAAAGCTCTCTGTAGAACGTTTTCATTAGTATGAAGAACCCAATAAAAAGTAGTTAAGTAGTAACTGAATTTAAATTTGACCTTGCCCTACTTTGCTGTAACACAACAATCTTTCAAATAATTTATCACATCATTTGAAATTGCTTAATGTGAAAGCGCCAAAGCGTCAGTGCTTGACGTAATTAAGTTGCACCTAACTTTTAATGAACCGTAACAAAAGCTATGGCTACATACACTTAAATTAAATCCAGTCCCCTGCAGGAACACTGAATTAAGTGTATCGAAATTGTAGTGATTTTTCGGTATAATGTACACAAACTATTACTATATTGTAGTATCTAAATATTCCCGAATTTGTATCAAAAGGTTATAGACCTTCAAGATACTTCTCGAGAAACGCGATCTTGTAATGTCTATATATGAATTTACTATGTAAATTTCTTTGCGGGAGAGTTTCTGTCAAATATTTGCAGTAAACTATGTATTTTAAATAGGTACTATTCAAGGATGACAGATTACAAGGTTTGACCATCCGAAGCAAAATTATGAGAGTAATTTTGGTTGCCACTTCATCGTATATTCACCAGCAGAATTCTGCTGTCTCGTTTCACACGTATTCACTCATTCGTCCAATCAGTCGTTCAGGCTATAGATGATTAGATACGAAACTCTCTCATTTTATGTTAGAGAGCATCCAGGGTACCGTTTGAGTACTTGGCAGCACTGCCAATCGCTAGGCTAATGAACAGCTGATAATTAAAATAGCGGACTGCCAGAAATAAGACGCCAAAAGAAACTAGGGGACACAGTTCGTTTTTACGTTAATGTCGCGATATACATATTTTGCAAGAATTTATATTCAAGTATTCTTATATAATATTCAAATAAGAAAGGACACATGAAGAAGGAAAACATTAAGGTTAATACAAGGTTGATTAAGCTAAAAAAAGGTTCAGGAACAAATGTCAAGATAAGAGAAATGGGTTCAAGGATTAATCGTGCGACAAAGAGTTTTAAACTTCCGAAATCAGGAGAAGGAGATAATTAAATTGCGATCTCTTCAATTTATGAACTATCATAAATTAAAAGTTATCTTTTTTAATTGGTCTGCTGTTTTACAAATTTCAATTTTAATTTCCGTTTACAAAATACCCAATTAATATTCCTTCCGGTGCGGAATCACGCAAAGAAGGGATTCGCATCTTGTCATCTAAGCTTCAGACTGTAAAGAATTTCACATAAAATGATCAAACTTTCGTTCAAAAAAAAAAATATGAAAATCTCGCAGCATTGTTTAGAACTAAATTAATTTATTTTTAAACTCAGATTCAGATAAAAAAATCTTCTCATTACATATTTTTTTTATATTATAAATACTATTTACATATACATGCATATACAAATACATACATGAATCACTCATACACTTTACATTTAGACATATACCTGTACTTTAGTATCTTTAGTATATTACAAATATTTAAATTTTCTCACAGTGCGGATACACAATTAATCTGAAATGGGGTGAATTAGCGACTAAAATGATGGTAGTGGTGGTGGCCACGTGTATGTTTATGTTGATTTATTAACCAATTGCAACATTACCAGCAACAACAACTGTAGCTACAACTGAGCATAAAGAGAGCAACTAAAGGCGGTAGAAGCGAAAACGGCAAGCGGAAACAAAATACCGAACTAAAGCACTTAAGAAAACTGTTTTCATTAAGTGGTGGCTGCTTGACAATTGACGGTTGGCGAGGCGCTGGCAGTTAACGATGGCCTAATGCTCGACTAAAGCGTAAACAATTTTTATGATTTTCCATGTCTGCAGTCAAATTACATCTAATATAGGGGGTGGGACTTAATTTTTAGGATGACGTGTCACAGTGGGTGTAAAGATAATGGAAGGAGAGCAACGTTTGGGTGTATTGTGCGCTGATTTCTACACCGCTTACATGTCGACGTTGGGTGCACGCAAGACCCCATCACGCAATCTGTCGATGTTTTCCTTTTTGCTTTTATTTGCTTAAATATGTATATGTTTGTGTAAAAACTAACCACATCACTCGATCATGAGCTGTTTATTTGTAATATGCAAGAACAAAAGCAACATTTTATTACCAAAATAAATTTAAATTGATTTTCGTATATGAAATATTATCTTAACTAATTTATTTTCGAAAATGTCAAATTCCACATATTGCTTTTATATAAAAAATGGATCAGTTTTAAAGAATTTTTAAATGTCTTAAAATGATGTATATACGTACAATAATAAGTCTCCTTTCAGAGCGATGCACTCCACCCAGCGTTCCTCAAACAATTTCTTCAGAAACGAAGATATGGAAGCCTTAAAAATAGACCTATATTTCGGCGATGAGCGCAACATTCGAGGCGAAGTTTTTCCCTGAAGGAGTTTTTGATGAACTCCGAAATTAACTACAGTATAAAAGGTGGAAAATTGTGCAAACAACTCACAACTACTCAACAAATTTAATAATACATACACCTATTTATTGTAACACTCTTACATATATATATGTGCATGAATGGGCATGCATATATATTTGCTTACCCTCGTTGGTATTCTCGGTCACTAAAAATTTCATTTGCATAATTATGATTAATACGAGTTTACTTTCAAGCAGTTAAGTTCGTGTTGGACACCTGACGCCATAGTTTCGCACGCTAACCACGAGGCACAAAAACGCAGCAGCCATCGAAAGCATGTGAACTAACTTAAATAAAAACGGTAATAAATGCGGTCGGAAGCCGTTATAAAATATTATGCATCTACACATATACATATTTATTATGTAAGAGATTTTGTATGCTTTGTCTAGGTCACCACCCTTCGTTATCCACGTTGTTTGCTTTATGGTGCAGTAATCATAGCCCTGGCTATCACCGTAGCCAAGTGAATTGTGCGTCACTAATTTCACCATTCGGTGGGTCCTGGGTTCGATACACACTGCGAAAATGAAACATGCAGCAGAAAAATAGCCCATCTGCTATAAACACAACTTTTTTTTACTACACTCCACTACATTTCAGAGCAGATTTTCAAAGTGAAATCTTGAGAAATTTCTTTTCGAGCAACAAACGAAACACAAAAGCAGAAAGGAATCGATATAGATATACCATAGACATATATGTATGTTAACTAAAATGATCACAATGATTAGAGATGTCGATATAGCCATGAAATGGTTCGTGTGCAACTGTTCGTAGTAGATTTTGTTCACTTTACAATACTCGATATTTACGTGAAGGATTATTTTCTAAAATTATATTTTATAATTAATATTATAATAAATTTATTATTAAACATTTTTTAAATGCAAAAGATTAAATAATAAAAATACATATTTCATATTTAATTGCACTAGTAAAAAAATATGTAAAATTCACCTATGATTGGCAAAAAATCACTTGTGAATTCAGCTCTTTGAAATACAAAAAAATCACCTGCGAATGCGGTACTAACTTTCACCCAAGAATCCACCTGTTTAATATAAACTTATAATATACCACCACCAGTTATGACCCTCTGGACTAAATTTGGGTCGTCCAACAGAGTCCAACATATCATTAGCAATGTTCATGCGATGAAAATAGGAGTTGATGTCAGTTGCCCATCATCCACAAAAACTAAAATCCTTAAAGATGATTAAAAATAAAGGGGTAGCAGGACATTTTTTAAGAAAGATTTTAATAAATCCACCTACATCAGTCTGAGTAGAGCTGCTAATGTATTTCTGATATAACAGCAGTGGTTGTGATATTAATCGACCATGAAAACAAGAATTGCTGCCGAAAGTAAGAAAACGTCAAAGGGTGGATAGTCTCCCCCGCAAAGCAGGGCATATCAGTTAGCTCGGTGACTAATTATCGAGCAAACAACACAAAAGATGCATGATTTTTACCACTAAATAAAATGTAACCTATTTCACCCTAGCACTTATTAATGGACTAACTCTTCCAATTTCACCCAGCGCTGGAAACTGAACATTGAAGAACAGGTAAGGAAAGCAGAAATTGATCTGTATGCCTGCAAACGCATGCTTGGACGAAGATGGGGTCTTCTGCAATGTGGGAGCCAAACTGCAATCCAGGAACTGAATTCGGCTACAACAACCTTTAAATTAATGGAACAAAGTAGAAATTAATACAATTAATACCGTTATCGTAAATATGAATAAGGTGATTCGGGCATGCAATCGTTTCTGGACTCGGATCAAGAAGGCTATTGCAGCTTATAGATATTGTATTGAATGATTTTGTATTAAAGATATATAATTAATTAATGTTGTTTAAACGATTCGTGAAGTTTCATTAATTTAATATTTTTCTGGCCGTTGACCGCGTGCTACCGAAGAAGCTGCTAACATCTGTCGAGTCTACTTTTCTTCAAGCGCATTACCAAAAGAGGACCAGTTGAGCGGCGGGAGACTTTCATGTGGAAATGATCTCTAATTAGTTTTGACATGGATGTGGCGATAGATTCATTTCCCTGAATCCCCTTTTTAAGGGGAATTCTTTCTTGAACGGCTTATATGGCGATACCGGTTCGAACCACGCGAGAGCGACCACTTCCCTTTCTGTCTGTCACTTCAGGCTTTGCGACTGGCGAGAAAGAGAGGGGAAAGGAAGACTAAAGAAAAGGAAAGGCAAATGAGTTGGGCTGACTACCTTTCAGCTTCAAGACTCATGCGGGGCAGAACCGACTGTCTTTGCCCTTACTAGACTTCTGCACGACGCCGACGATTGTAGTCTCGCAGGAGTTCTCCTAATTGAACTTCAAAAATATTTAAAATTTTTAAAAGACTCAATGATTTGAATTAAAGTTTGCAAGTTTATAAGAAAATGTCTAAATCTTTTATGTGGAAAATGTTACTAAACACGGAATAATTATATAGGACCAGCTCATTAGTAGCACAAAACATCACTGCCAAATACTGATTAGCACGTTTGAAAAGTATTTTAAGAAAATTATTATGAATTCCTTTTGGGTACTAAACCCTTCTATTTTGGATAGCATTCCAGAATCACCGGGGAAGAATGATCCTTCACGATGAACACAGTTTTGCGATAAAGGTTTAAAAGTGGCGCTTGAGAGTTAAAAATGAGGATCCAACTTTGTCTAAAAAATCTCTTATTCTTAGTTCCCTTTCAACCACCTCAAAATAGATATGGAAATAGACTGGATCACACTATGTTTACTACAATTGAACCCAACACTTTTCCCCATTATCACATTGCCTTCTAAGAATTTAAACATAAATTGTATGTTTGTGATCCACAGTGTATATGTAAAAAAGGGCGAGAACCGCTACTTTTGAAGATTATAGGGCCAATCACGAAGAAGAATACTTCCAAAAAGTTACGAACTTATTTGATGTGAACAATCATTGAATTTTAAAATAAATAAAGCCATGCAGTCCACGTAACATGCACTAACTGTTAAAAATATAGAGCATTGCAATGCTTGTGTAAAAAATGTATGTGGTTCTGGGCCGGACTCTGCAATTTAAAGCCGTAAAACGAAATGGCGCCCAATTAGAATGCCTTCGTGACATAAATGCATGTCATGCAAGTACGGCAGTCGCATGAGTTAAAACTACATAAACGAGTGGCCATAGCGACTTGCGTGAAAGCGACAACGCCATATTATACAATGCAATTTTAAATTACGCCATCACATACCATTCGTCACAAAATTTGTTGCTTTGAAACATCCAATGCAATTGTCCGCTCGAGCAATCAATTATGCCGTTAAAAATGCTAATTCTAATAAACGAGCAAGTTAAATTACAAAACATACTGGCACCAGGCATAGGCATTGCTAATATTCGAGTGAGCATTATTGCGTGCTCTCTTACGTGTACAACAATTTCAGTTGATGGAAAGCGAAGGCAACCCGAATCTAGATATTTTCCATTACTCACTATCGCCAATAGCAGAGCTAGGACCAAAAACCGGTCCTTCGGGAGTGTTTGAATAAATCGCCTGTATTGAGTGGGTGAAAATTTGACTAGACTATTTTAAATACAACTAACGGTATGAAGGTGATCTCTTACAGGTAACCTGAACTAAACGAAACGTAGTTTTTCATTAACACCTTTCGCCACTGCCGTCGCAAATGCAATTTGACTTCATAAATTCGGTCCACTCTTACCACTGCCTTAGAACAAAGGCACGCACCCTTCGCAAGTTAGAGCGCCAACGATGCCAGCAAAGTTCTGTGACGATTATAGCTTAGGCAGGTGCAATTTTTTGTAAGGTGGTAAAATATATCGTGTGGCTTATCGCGGCGTATCGGCGCGTACCGGCATGTGTGGCAATTTCAAAACATGCAGTGGCAATTAATTTTATGCTTGCATATACTTATACTTGCATGTGATTAACACAAGTAATAATAGCAACAACTACATCATTTACAGTTACATCGAGAAATACGAAAACTTTGACATAAATTTGAAATAAAACGTATAACATTTGGTGGACGAAACAATTCGTCTGTAGGTTAGAGGAAATTAAAATTTTGTGAGAATGTATTAGTTAAGAGCATGCAAACACCTAGCACGCATTCAAGGATTTTACATTTTTTATGTTTTTAAGCAATTTCCGTCTAGATTTAATTATGCGTGAATGAAAATATGACCTTCTTGTCGGCGATGGCTTTTCATAAAAAGTTATAGCGTTTCTGTTGTCAGCTCCTACAGCCTCGCAAATGAGTCATTTACGTCATTGCACTTGCAAAGGGTGTTAAACAGTTATTGGTCGAAACACTTGTAGATAATTGCTTGCAAACGGTCAAGCCTTTAGTTTTCACACAAGGCACTGGATTCTTCCCGGTAAAATGAGTGATCGAAATATGTAAGAACATATGCACATATGTTTGGATGTATATATTCCCTTTGGCACGCATATACATAGCTGTTGACTGTTGACTGTTGACGAGTCGTTCCGCTGCAATGATAAAAAACTGAATAAAACTAGAAGCTTCTGCAACAATGTTCTATTTTATGCCGATATTACAAAGTTTGAGATCGTCCTTTGCTTTGCAGCACACTGCTTAGGCTCAAAACGTCATAATTGGTTCGCTCGTAATTGGTAACAAATGCTCAATACTCAACTCTTTTATTCATGAACGCGGGACCGATTAAAAATCCATAAAAATGCACCACAGACAACAAAGTAAGCTTTACGATCGTTGAATTGAGTCATAAAAATATTGCCGTTTTTACAATATGCCTTCGCACACACACAAAACTACATATGCACACTATTTTTCACACAGCTGCAAGCGTGAAAGGAAATACTCAAATGCCTTGAAAATCCAGGCTTAAAACGTATATGATTTTTTGAACTAACAGTGTCTTTTTTTTGGTTAAATTGGCTGAGAGAAGTTGTGGTTGTTGTCCTCTTACCTAGAGACAAAATACAGCTTATCAACACCTTGGTAGTAAACTAGATCGTAAAAACATTATTGCCTTATGCTGTTTTTTTTTTTTTTGTGTGACAAAAACACTGATAAATTAACGATCGTAAACTAAATTGATCTCTTAGTAGCAGAGAATTGTAAATGTACAATAATTTTAGAGGGAAAAACTCAACTGAGGATTCTTTATATGTAGTACTTCTAAAGGGATCTCAAAGATCAAAATTTTTATAGGGATTGATAATAACCAATATAAGAAAATGTCCACAAAAGGTAGAGGCAAACCTGATATATAACTTAATCTTATGATGTCCTCTAGAAGCTCGCACAATCTCCACCAATTTCCATCATACTGTTTGGTGCGTGATTACCATTCGAGGTGCATAATCCCAGGCATGAAAAACCAAATCGTAGAAAAAGCTTTCTTTATTAGCGGTTGCCCCTCGGCAGGCAATAGCAAACATTCGAGAGCATTTCTGCCATAAAAAAGCTTCTCATAAGACCCCATATGCCGTTCGGAGGCTGCAGAAATTGCAGGTTAAAATATTTGCTTAAAAAAATGTATAATTAATAAGAAAAAATGGAAAACCGCCACATTAAAAGAGGGGCAAAAAAACAAAAATATGTGCTCTTTCAATACTTGGAGAAAATATCAATTGCAATATTTATTTAACAGAATTAAATGAATACGCATACTATTTTTTTAAAGTACTTATTTATTTTATTTTTTTAATGTGAAACAAACAAGTTATGTGATCTGTTATGGCGTAATTATAAATAATAATAAATTAAATTATTTTGATAAAAGAAAAGATTTGGATTATAGGAAATCCATTTCTTTATCTGTGTGTAAATCATCATCATTGTAGCAATTACAGTAAGGAGTGAGCCTTCACAATCGCATTCCATAGGACTCGATTCATTGCGTCGCTTCTCCTAGCACTTATAAGGCATGAACATCGTCTGCCCATCTTCTTGGCGGCCTTACAAGCTTTTTACTGTCCCTAATAAGAGAGTTGAAGGTCTTTTTGTAATTCCGCTGAGTAGGTGCCCAAACCATCTCAGCCGCTGAGCTTTAGCGAAACGCACAATGTTTTCATCCGATATCAGTTGTTCGTTCTTATCACTGTACCTGATTTTGTAAGATCCAACAGCTTCCATTACTTAGATAGGGCATGTTAACTCTACGCTACTGTTATTTAACTCTATGTTTTCATTTCACATACATACATACATATGTTTTTAAAAACAAAAGCAATTTAACACATCATACGTTTTAGCAATTTCTCTCGAAAGACAAATTTATCTTTCTTTAACATTCTGAATGGGTCCACGGATTCTTGCAACCAATTTATTTTGCCTTATAAACGGTTCCTTAAAGCTTGCTGAGAGTTCATTGACATGCAATACAAATGCAATTCTTTTTTATTGCAAAGTAATCTAGACACAGCTTTTAAAATTTCATTTAGAACAAGCAACGCCTGCGGCCGAGAAAAGTATTTGACTACCTAATGACTTTTACCTTATGCTTAAGAGTTACATCCAAGGCAGGAAATTCTATTTTAAATATAACGACGCATGTTCAGACATTCAACCTATGAACGCAGGCATTCCCCAAGGCAGTGTCTTAGGACCAACATTGTATCTATTGTACACGGCTGATCTACCGGAACCGAAGTCAGAAAACAGCATGATTGCAACATTTGCGGATGACACAGTCCTCATGGTATCTCATAAAGATACAAAAGTCGCAAAACAAAATTTACAAAACCAATTAAATGTGACATTAAACTGGTTCAAAAAATGGAACATCGAAATTAACGCTGACAAAACAATACAAGTAAACTACACAAACCGAAGGACAACCATTGAACCAGTTAGCGTTGGTAATTCTGACGTGAATATTAAAACCAAAGCGAAATACCTGGGTATTACGATCGACTCGAAATTAAACTGGCAGGAGCATATAAAAAAAAAAGATAAATGAAGTTAAAAATCGGTTTAAGAAATTGTACTGGCTACTTGGACCTCAGTCCAATCTATCATTGCAAAATAAAGTACTTATTTATCGAACGATAATTGCTCCAATCTGGAAATATGGAATTGAGATTTGGGCCACTGCTGCAAAAAGTAATCTAAGTATACTTCAACGAGTCCAGTCTAAAATACTTAGGACCTTAACTAATGCACCTTGGTACATACCTAACGCAGATATCCTTGACATCGATACTATTGATGAAACAATACAAAGCGCTAGCAGAAGACACATAAATAGATTATTAACGCACACAAATCCTATGATGAGAAGACTACCAAATAAAGAAAAATCTACCCAAAATCGGCTTAACCGTCAAACACCAACAGATCTTGCAATATCCATGTAATCAATTGTCAACTAATCGTATATGTCATTGTTAACCACTTGTTTTTAAATAATATGTATATATTTCTTCTAATTGAGCTTGGGGCATTGGCCCTTCAATATCACTCTCATTCCATCGTTTTGTAAATCAAATTACTTATTGCCTAACGACAGGTGTAATATTTTATGGAAGAAATAAAAAAAAAAAACATTCTGAATGGGTCCACGGATTCTTGCAACCAATTTATTTTGCCTTATAAACGGTTCCTTAAAGCTTGCTGAGAGTTCATTGACATGCAATACAAATGCAATTCTTTTTTATTGCAAAGTAATCTAGACACAGCTTTTAAAATTTCATTTAGAACAAGCAACGCCTGCGGCCGAGAAAAGTATTAGAAGATTCCTTCGAGATTGATTGGGCTTGGACTTGAAGAAGATCCATCACCAAACACACGACACGGACGGATCTAAAATGGATACCGGTGTATGATCAGGGTTATGTTGCGAAGAGCTTTTTAACAGAGAATTCTTTAAAATACCGGATCACTTTAGTGTTTTTCAAGCGGGAATAAACGCTATTCATGATGCCTTGAGATGGTTAGTGATAAACAGAATAACATCAAAAGATATATGAATTCTATCCGATAGCCAAGATGCCCTATGGGCTCTGGATGCATTGCAAATAACATCAAGGAGTGTCTTACATTTTCGCCAATCTCTTAATGAGATGGCTAAACAGTATCGTATTATCTTATGCTGGGTTCTAGGCCACAGAGATGTACCAGGGAACTGTAGGGCGGACCAATTTGCACTTGTATGACAATTATAAATAATTTAATGGGGGTACCTGTCGCAACTTTTTGTTATGGACGCGCTAATCAATTATGTAAATCAAAGATGGATTAGTGCCAACACCTGTGAATTTGCTAGGCTAACATGGCCAGAGTTTAATTTACGCCTATCCAAGAATATTATAAAATTGAGTAGACTTTAAATTAGGACCCTAGTAGAGGCCCTCACAGGGAATTGTCTCATAGGAATCACGCAAGGCCTTCCATGGAGATTTTCTGACGATAAACAAGATGTAACTGATTTAAAAGCAGAGGCCTAACATTCGAATAATTATTAACGTTTAGAATTTTAAAGTTTTGTGGGGTTTTGGCAATTGCGAATGCTGGAATCTGCCTTTAGAACAGGACAATAAGGACAATAATTTCATGTGCAATTGTGTAATAATAGCGATTTCAAAATTATTAATCGTAAATAAAATTAATCCTAAATTACAACTACAGTAATCTTAATTTTGGAAAAACTAAAAAATTTTGAAATTTTTGAAGTTTTATAATAAAACTTTTCTTATTTATAATTTGCTGGGTAACTGTAAACGTAAGCGAAGTAATTCAATAAATGAGTAAAAGTTATACGAAGAAGAAATTTAATAATGAGGCAAACGTATGGATTGTTGTCACGAGAAATATTCACAGAGTTTTTTTCTATCATCGTTGAAATTTTAACAGTTTTTCATTATAAAATAACATGAGTTCTTCACATCTAACTGCAATCGAACAATACATCCTTTTAATTAAATTAGAGAAAGTTTTTCATTTAAACTGAATCTTTTCTACATCGCGGAGTTTGGAGCCTATATTTGGGTCTGATACTATAAATGAAATCGATGAACAATAAATAAAGTGAGGTTCAATAACTGTTTTATTGGCAATTATCTCTAACTCTCTATTTATAATTTACTATTTCTTTTCATAAAAGAAACTGATTTAGCTATCTTATCTACAGTATTCTGAATATGCTAATCAAATTTGGGTTTGTTTTCAATTACATTACTCAGACAATTTGCAGATTTAATCTATGGCAGATGTGATGTCGGTTCTTACTTTTCATACATTCTTCGATATCCGACTTAAACCGAGTTAAAGTCGTATGTACGTACGTTAATGTTTCACACAAGTAGATTAGATTAGATTTGGGGAGCTGGACAAGTCCAAGCACTCAGTCAGTAGACCATTGTACTACACCCGGATAGATATCAGTAGAAAGAATAGAGATAGGAAAGATAAAAGGTGGATGGTAAAAACGGATAAATTAGTTTGAGGTCACTCTTCCGCAAATCTCTTGGATTCATTGATGAATTTTAAGAGATCCGGAAGAGGAAGAGTATGACCTTTGTCCATACTCTGTATATCGCAACCCAATATCCTAAGTCTGCGAAAATGCTCTGCTGTGTCGTCATCTTCAAGACAGGATAGGCATATCGGGCTGTCCACGACCCCCATGGTAGCCATATGCTGTGCCCTGTGTTTACACCCACCAGTACTCTCAGGTCCTTCCTGCTGAGTTTTAGGAGAAAGGTCGCTGTTTTCCTGTTTGGTTCTTTCACAAAGCACTTGGCAACTCTGCACGAGTTCAACTCAGACCAACGACTTCTGTGGGTAGACCTCATGAAGTCCTCAATCCATAGTTGAATCGATGCGGAATTGACACCTAGAAAGGGTTCAGGGCCTAGTTGCATACTTGCAGGGCCTTCATTAGCGTTAGGGTTAGCAAGAGCTTTCAGTGCAACTTGACTATCACTACAAATTCCAATACTGTTACCCCGCCACTTTTTCTCAATTAGCCAGTACGCCACATTCAAGATGGCATAGACTTCCGTAAGGAATACCGTGGCCATCTGTCCTGTGGCATAGGAGTACTTAGTGTCTTCGTCTAAGTACCATCCAGATCCGCTTCCATCACTGGTTCTGGATCCGTCGGTGTAGAAAGTGTGCTGATATCCCGTTAATAGGTTCTCTGGACTTAACGATTGATCTCTATCTGGGATCAAAACGTCATGCTTCCTACCGAAGCTAACGACAGGCACTCGATTGTCGACACAAGTACGTTATATGAAGTGGTAGAAGAACATTCTGGGCCTTGGTAGAGAGTTGTAAATATTTATCA
Source organism: Anastrepha ludens (assembly GCF_028408465.1). Classification (NCBI taxonomy): domain Eukaryota; kingdom Metazoa; phylum Arthropoda; class Insecta; order Diptera; family Tephritidae; genus Anastrepha; species Anastrepha ludens. The sequence continues at coordinate 167,927 of NC_071499.1, read as the reverse complement.
TGGGTCCTGCCTCAAAAATTAGTCAGAGGCATTGTTCTGAAAAGGGTTTCCATACTTTTGTCTGATGCCATTTCTAAAAAGTATTCTCTTTTGACATACACTGGGGCATTTGCAGGACGGGTACAAACGAGTTGACGCAAAGCTCTGAGATGTTAGACCAATTCTTCAAACATATCCATTTGAAACATGTGTGAGTGTGTGTGTGAAAATCTTTCTATTTTTTCTTTACCACTATCTGGAAAATATAATTTTCTTTGAAAAAGAATAACTAAATTACTGGGATTACATATTGTTATCTGTTTACCTTTTAATGGCAAATTAAGTTGGTTCTGTTTTGAAATATATCTGCCTTAAAATGAAGTCTAAACAACCAAGTTCCATCGCCCAAACAGTCATTCAAAAAAGTTTATAACTCTTCCTTAAGTTCAAAAACCTTTATTCAAGTTGTTTCCCGAAACTTCTCACTTCTTTATAGAGTAGTAGTAATTCTAACTCAAAACTGTGGTACATTAAAAAGAGAGAGTTGACAAAGTTCTTACCTAAAATCTCGTTCGCTCGCACGTTACATATTCCACTATTACCCACATAGTTAGAATTTTTGTTAGATTTATATTGTAATTTTAGTATTTTTTTCATACCGTTAATGACATTTGAATATGACTGCCTCAAAGTCTACTATTTTCGAAATTCTGTAGCATATTTCATTAAAAAGTACAAATCACATGTATTCCCAAATTGGGAAGAGAAATAATTCATATAAAACTTATTTGCACAGCTAATTTCGAATCAGATCTTCCACTATTTGTTTCACTGAATGCAATTTTTCTAAGAAATCTAGAGATCATTTTCTCAAACGTTTGTACAATATCCCTTGGTATAACTAGTGTTAAATGCTTCTTCAGTGTGCTTGCCACTCCCTTCTGCAGCCATCAAAGCCACGGTTAGTAAACGGGTTACTTCAACCCACATGGGTGGACAAAACTGATGTTACCTATCATGTCCAACCGACTGTCGTAGATCCTCCTTTCATTAAGCAGAAGGGGCTATAGACAGCTGGTTGGACTGATGACGGGCCTCTTTCTATTGGCTCCTTGGCACCATAAGATCTACTAGATCGGATGGATATAAAAACTCCCATCTCTACCCTAAATGTAAAATTTTTATGTGATCATATGCTTCTATTTAGCTTTTCTCGACGGCACTGATCATAATATGTGAAGCCACTAGATCTTTTTTTGCAGCAGTGCGCACGTACATACATGCATGTTGTATGTATTTGCTGGTGTACAGCTCATAACTTAGCTAACTGTGCGCGTTCGCAATTAAGTAAGATCATTTTTAGAACAGCATATTGAGCTTTAAAAACCAAAAAAAAAAGAAGTTCACTGCTCTCTTCTTTAGATCAACTGAATAGGCTGAACCTAGGGATGTTAAAAAATAATCGATTTTTGCTTTAATCGATTTTTTTTCTTATTATCGATTTTTTGTAGTCGATTTTATTAAAGGCGAAAATCGATTTTTAATAAATCGATTATATGAATTACACATTTTAAATCGATTTTTGTAAATAGTGCCATCTGTGCGACGGATGATAAAATGGATAAGTAAGCTAACTAATGTGAACAAGTCGATAAAAATCAGTGCCATCTTTACGTACAAATATGTAATGAATTGTGATCCTGCCTTTATTTATTTCTTGGAAGCTTGGAAGTGTCGAAATAAATATTGGTTTAACCATAAAAATGTCTTCCGCTGCTAAAACACCCAGAAGCTGCTGGCGCAAGTATTTTACAATAAGGAAGGAAAATGCAACCGCAAAATGTAAATACTGCCCAAAAGAGTTAAAAACATGCAATAACACTACAAACTTGAAACAGCACATGGAAAGAAAACATTCTGATGTCTTACAAGCTGAGGTAAAACTCATTATTTGATGTAATAGTTATTATTTAAAATATTTTAAATTATATTTTGTTTTTATTTTTATCACCGCAGAATTCACATGAAGTTGATGTCCAGGATACTACCAATTTGAGGCATAATGATTCATTGGTGCATTCGCCATTGACAGACACTGAGGCTTCGTCGTTAACTCCAAAACGGGCTAGATCAACTATCGGAGCGGCTTTTTCAAGAATTTCAGCATATGCCTCAGATGGAGAAAAAAATAAACAAATAACAAACAGCATCGCAGAAATGATATGCCGGGACAGTCTTCCTTACAATATGGTGGAAGGAACAGGATTCAAAAAGCTAATGAAAACTATCGTTCCTTTGTACAAGGTTCCATGTCGTAAAACTATCACAGATCTCATTGATACTAAATATGACGAAAAAAAGACCCTTATTAAACAAAAATTACGGTCTGTTAAAAACGTCTATCTTACAATAGATGAATGGAAGGATATGCAGTTAAGAAGTTTTTTAGGCGTGACTGTTCACTTTATAGAAAATTTTGAAATGAAATCGGTGAATATCGCATGTGAACCGCTTCATGACAATCATACAGGCGAATATTTATCGGAGATGGTTCTTAATGTTTGTGAAGATTGGGGTTTGTCGCATGACAAAATTGTGAGTGTTACTACAGACAATGGCGCTAACATGGTTAAAGCTATTGAGATTACTTTCGGCAGAGCAAAACATATTCGATGCCTAGCACATACGTTGAATCTAGTAGTTGAAAATTCTGTGAGTTCCTCTGATGTTAAACTTTTTTTGGATAAAGTACGAAAAATCGTAACTTGGTTCCACCAAAGTGGTGTAGGCGCTGAAGAATTGCGACAGATGCAAATGCAGGAAAGCGTTGTTGAAGGAAAATTGAAGCATTTGGTCGGAGATGTGTCTACAAGATGGAACTCACAATTATTTATGATTGAACGTTTTGTGTTAATGAGCAGCACAATTGGATCTATTTTAATAAACCATCCGAATGCACCCCAAATGCTTCAAGCAAACGAAATCGTTGTGCTCAAAGAAATTGGAAAAGTTTTAAAGCCTTTTCACAATGTTACCGAAGAAATGAGCGCTGAAAAATATGTGACAGCTAGTAAAGCTATACCTATTATCAAGTGCTTGAGAACTTTGTTAGACGCTATACCGATAACCAGTGATTTGGCCAATCAATTCAAATATTCATTGCAAACAGAACTAAAAAAAAGATTTGAAAACATACAGAAAGTTCACCTTTTCTCAGTCGCAACGTTTTTGGATCCTAGATTCAAAAAAATTCATTTAGATGAGCCATTATCTTTGTCAAAAACAATTAATTATACCAACCGATGCCTAAGTTTAAATACTAGGAATGATGATACTATACTGGTGACCGATTTTGAATCATCTGTTTCATCACAAGTTGCCAGCGACGATCAAGATATATGGCAGGTACACCATAACAAAATAATGGCTGCTAATACGTCAATGACAAAAAATACAGAGATAGATTTATATATCGCAGCGCCATTATCAAATCTTAAAGTAGACCCTCTCGATGTATGGAGAAGTTCTGAGGGAACTTTTCCAAAATTAACAGACTTAGCTTTGAAACACCTCTCAGTGATGGCCACTTCTGCACCAGCTGAAAGATTATTTTCGAAGGCTGGGAATATTGTCAGAAAAACTCGAAACCGTATTTTAGGAAAGCGACTACCAAAACTATTATTTTTAAACTCTTTGACTGAAGATTTATGGCAATAATTTTTTAAGTTTCTGATAAATTTTGATTTGAGGTTTGGAGGAAGCTTCCTTTTCTTTTTTAATGTTCATACCCAACAATTCTCGTTATATTTAATACTTAAATTAATCGTTTAATTTTATTTTGATTCTAGTCGAATGTTAATTGATACAAAACATTTGTGGCAATTATTTAATTGAATTTTTTTATTACTTAAACTAAAAGCTTGAAGATAGCTTTCTTTTATTTTCTTAGTTTTGTTTGTTATATTGCTATATTTTGTACTCTTATAGTTTTGTATTATTTTTACTGCAATAAAATATTTAAGAGTACTAAAAAATGTATATATGTATCATTAATTTGAATATGTATTTATAATCTTAAAGTCGTCCTTTTAGATATTTTTTCATACTTATATATCAAATATGCATTTTTCGTATTAAAAAATCGAAATATCCACAAAAATCGATTATTCCCTCAAAAATCGATTTTTTATAAATCGATTTATCTTGAAACGAAAAAAATCGATTATTAAATGATCGATTTTTTCGACTCAAGGTCACATCCCTAGCTGAACCTATTTCAAAATGTTTGCTCAAAAGGCAAGACAAAAGAAAAACAGTTTACTTACACGTTCCCACCACAGTCGGTTCTGCGTAATCGGAACGACCCGGATTTATATCCGGCCAAGGACTGTCACTAAAGCTGCTACAACAAAAAAAACAGTTAACTCTTAAATTTTCGCCAGCTGGAACTATATTTATGAAAGATCCATTCAAAACACGATTTATTTTATATCGTTTTTATCTTTATTTTATTGCAAAAGTGGCATATTAACCCAAATTCTATTTGAATATTGAGATATAGTGTATCAAATGAGGGTTTATTTAAACACCAACTTATGATATACTTAATTTAATATATTTAAAATAAGGACTTCAGATGAAAACTGATTAAACAGAATGAATAAAAAAAAGCGTATGTGGTGTTGCCAAATATTTGTTTTAAAACTTGAGAAATGTACTGGGAAAATATATTAACTGCGAAAACATAGAGCCTGTATAATAAAAGCGTTACCGGCGAAATTCAAACTTAGAGTTTCGTTATGAAAAATTTAAATGCTGCTAAACAGCGTATACTTGTGCAATTTGTTAGTTTTATGCGAAATTTAGAAAGCGTGTGTTGGTTTACAAAATAAGTTCCGCGTATGAAAGACGATTTGAGGCAGTAGTCCTATATAAAAGTCCGAAAATGTCACGTGCATCTGCAAAAAAAATATATGAAGAAGTTGAAGACGTTCATAAATAAATGGGAGCAACGGTGTACCGAAGTAATAAACGTTGACGACTTCCCCGGCCCGTTTACGTGCAGAAAATCTCAAATTCCGGAGCACATTGGAAAAAGACTTGCATGTAGGTACTAATACAAATTCAGAATTCAATTGAACAAACGTAATATTCACCGATGAATCTTCCTTTAGGGCGAATAGTTGGATACGTCGGTCCTGGGTACTGCTGGTAATCGATAACTTCAACCAGCTGTTAAGCATTCAATCAAGGTTCATGGTTGAGGCTGCTTCTCTTCTTAAAGAAGGTTTTGCCAATTTATTTGTGTTTACCGCCAATTTGCATGCAGTTTTGATGAATAAAAGCATTATTACCGTCAGCTGCGAATATGTTTGGAAGAAATAGCCAAGCAACGATGCCGATGGTATTTAGAGTGGGCACAGCAAAATGTTAAATTGGCCTTCACAGTCGCCTGATGTCAACCCTATTGAAAATATTTAGGCAATAGTTAAGCAAAAACTCAAAGTAAAGAAATATGGACGTTCAAACATTTATCAAGGCAAATTCGATTGATTTGTATCCGATTACCTCCACTTCTTCTTCTTCTTAATTGGCGCTATAACCGCTTACGCGATTTTGGCCGAGTTTAGCAAAGCGCGCCAGTCGTTTCTTTCTCGTGCTAACCGGCGCCAGTTGGACACACCAAGTCCTTCTCCACCTGATCTTTCCAACGCAGAGGAGGCCGCCCTCTTCCTCTGCTACCACCAGCTGGTACCGCATCGAATACTTTCAAAGCCGGAGCGTTTGTATCCATTCGGACGACATGACCCAGCCAACGTAGCCGCTGGATCTTTATTCGCTGCGCTATGTCTATGTCGTCGTAAAGCTCATACAGCTCATCGTTCCATCGTCTGCGATATTCGCCATTGCCAACGTGCAAAAGTCCAAAAATCTTACGCAGAATCTTTCTCTCGAGCACTCCAAGCGTCGCTTCATCGGATGTTGTCATCGTCCAAGCTTCTGCGCCATACGTTAGGACGGGCATGATGAGAGTCTTGTAGAGTGTTACTTTTGTTCGTCGAGAGAGGACTTTACTGCTCAGTTGCCTACTTAGTCCAAAGTAGCACTTGTTGGCAAGAGAGATTTTACGTTGGATTTCAAGGCTGACATTGTTATCGGTGTTAATGCTGGTTCCTAAATAGACGAAGTCTTTTACAACCTCGAAATTATAACTGTCTACAGTGACGTGGGTGCCGATACGCGAGTGCGCCGACTGTTTGTTTGAAGACAGGAGATACTTCGTTTTGTCCTCGTTCACCACCAGACCCATTCGCTTTGCCTCTTTGTCCAGTTTGGAGAAGGCAGAGCGTACAATTGATTACCTCCACTACTTTCGCAAAAATTAACCCAAAGTACGACTGGAAGATGTGAAGCCATATATACACGCATACATATATCAATGTAAAGAATAGCATGGACGAACTAGGTGTTAGGATGGGGGTATCACGCAAATTAATATATAATTGAAAACGTTTTATTTAAAAGTATTTTGAATATGCGAGCATAAAAATAGAAATTGGTTGTTCTTCCGTTTGACAAATTTTATGATAGTACGAGTACAAAGTGTTCACACAATTTGGATTATATATTTATTTTTGTATACAAAAATATTTTTTCGTATACCAAAAACCATATAACTGAAAGTTTCAAGCTTTGTATAAAATTAAAAAAAAAAATCAACATATTTTTTTCACAGTGTCAAACTTTTTAATCAGAGGGTTACCAAAGTTTTATAGCCCATTGATTTTGGTGCAGCATCGAACTGTTTCAAAAATCGCGTTGATTTTTTGACATTTTTTTTTAGCGGCGACCTTGTGCATTTTCTCGATACATATGTACATATGTGCACACTGCAAACATGTTAACTTTAGCGCCGTTTACTATAGTGCTACCACTATTCCATGCCTTTCCGTGCACGTCTAAATTTTATGCCTATTATTAGGGTATTTCCTTCGGTTATCCAACTCAATATCGCAATCAACTCCTACCGAAGTGATGTTTTCACCACTGATATAAAACTTCTATTTTGGTAGTACGAAGAAGAAGAAACATAAATAATTGGCGAAAAACAAAATGAACAGAACGTATCATAAATTGAACCAAATCTCAATCAGGATCACATTTTTGTTATTTCAATTGTACAATTGTAAAGTGTACAGAAAATGTTGATGGCTTTTTCGAGAGCGGCTTGAAGCGAGTGACGACAAAAAAGCAGAATAAAGTGATCGCCCAACTTTCTTTGTTTAAAGCCACTCGTGCGTCAAGTTCGCAAAATCTAGTCCTGTTTGTCGAAAACCTAGTTCAAAGCATAAAGAAGATACCAGGCTATACTCGACAAAGATGGAGGCTACACGGCTTATTGATTAATTGCGACTCGTAGTTTTGCACATCCTTTCATGTACAAAAAATTGTAAATATATATATTTTATACTTCATGAATAATCGCGGTTCCTTTTTTCTGACACAGACGGTATATGTGAAGAGGTGGTAAATTATTTTTTCGAAAGTGGTGTAACAAAACCTATTATAGCAATGATGAGAGTCTTCGACGAATTGCAACTGCAAATATGTCGTGTAAAAAACACTGAAATCCATGTATTCAGCAAGTTTCATTAATTCAATCTTTTTAGTGATGATATTTTCAAAGATTTATTAATTTGTATTGAATGCGCAAATGCTTGGCATGCATTACGAAAGAAGGGGGAGGCTTCAGCATGAGGGAGCTTTTGACTTTTTCAAATCTGGCTGCCGTTATTAAAGCCGTTATTGTCTTTTCAAAAATAAGCAGTTACCAAGTTGACTGTGATGCTGTCATACAAATTATTCAGTACTTATTGACAGACAATAGTGTACAATGCGTTTGTTGATTTTTGCGGAGTATTCATCCACGAAATTTGTCGTAACCATATATCTTTCGACCGAGTGCGTGCACGAAGGGTAAAACGTGGTTTACATACATGATGCTATTTTCTAAGCATCATCTGTGAAGTTGCTTAACAACAGAACTACTATGAAATAACGTATATGACGATTTTACGGCTTTACGTTTATAAACATTGTTTATTTATGATTTCTAAATTTAAATTTTTCAATAATTACAATAAGTTGTGTACGTATGCAATAATGCCTTTATCTTGTTGCAATAATTAGTTTCGGCATATTTTTGGTTTTTATATCTGAATAATAATAATTTGACGAACAATTAACAAATGTTCTACCACATTTTATTAGAGATCTACCACCGTTTTTACTAATAAACTACCACTAACTTGGTTTCTGAAATGCCAACGCTATTCGTTCCGCCAAAGATTAGCATGTTTTAAGGGTACACATTTATAATTATCAATCCATTAGGAAGTTTGCTGTCAGGTCTCACGAGTTCATCGAGCCTACCATACCCCTCGATGTTGCAATAGCGAGGAACCCATGTTTTATTTATGAGAAATGACTGAGCCATCTCATTAAGAGATGTGCGGCAATTCATGGCTATCTTCAGGTATCGCATCACACTGTACCAATATCACGACTTTTGTTATTCCCATCAGTTCAGCCTGAAAAACACCGGAGTAGTCGGAAAGCCGAAAGCTGCAGGAAATTCCCGGATTTTCGTAATATACACCTCTGCAAATCCTACCAGGAGCTTGCTTTGAGTCATCTGTGTTTACATGGGTGGACCCGGCCATGTCTTACATCGTCCCGTTCCCACCTCTACCCGAAGGGTAGCAAGGTTGCGAACGTTGTGATAACAGTAAGTGTTTAACTACTACTTAATTCATCTCATCTTCTTGCCGCAGCTGTCTCTCGTTAACATACTTGATTAATTTCATTAATTACATATTTATTTCCTGTAAATAGACATATTGGACAATCCAGCAAAGTATTCGTAGGAGACTAATATAACTGATTTGCAGTATATGTACGCTTAGGTATTGACCGAACGAGAAAGTATCACGATTTTTAGTAGGAAAATAAGGTCGAATTTAAATTTTCTGTAGCTTTTTCAATCCATTGATGGTTATGCTTAATAATGGGTTTTCCAATAAGTGGTGTTATTTTGATATTCAAAAAAAAATTCTATTTTTTAATATAAATGACCGATTGTTTATATAAAGAGGAAGGTATGCTGTTAATATTGGAAAAGAACATCAAGCAAATGACCACCACGACCACGCTTACAGGGTAATATCCTTTTCATGAAATTTCCCATAACCGAATTGCAAAGGGCCTGCTCTAAGTCCTCGATAGCCTCACGAATTCCATCTTTGAGGTCTTGAACCTACCCTGGGCTGTTGGCCTAGACCTTCTCTTTCACGTGGCCCCAAAGAAAAAAGTCACAAGGTGTTAAATCACAAGATCTCGGTGGCCAATTGTGATCGCGAGAGATATCACGGTCCGGAAACTTTTCCCGTAAAATATCAATGGTTTCCTTGCTTGTGCGGCACGTAGCGCCGTCTTGTTGAAAATAAATGTTGTCCCGATCAATATCATCCAATTCCGGCCATAAAAAGTCGTTAATCATCTCTCGATAGCTATAGATAACACCTGTTATTGGAAAAACCTTTGTAATACTGATTTAAATGAAAGTTTAAGAAAAGATAATGCGGAAATGTTTCATATATTATTTGTTCTTTGTGTTTCTTTTTTAAATTGTTTCAAAAGGTTTCAATACATGGATTTTGGAAGTGGGAAGTATGCTGTTTTAGAGATTTTTTTTACTTAAGGTCACGCCCCTTCAAGGGGTCACATATTTAAAAGTACCATACATACGTAGGCGGCTTTAGTAGTCGAATCGGTTTGTGGGTGATTAATAGTCGATAGGGTCTGGTTTTCGAATGCACTATGGACATGAAACAACAAATTTTACACGATCGTCTGCCAACAATCAATTGCAGACCTCTGAGTATATGTCTGTCCTTATACGGCAGACGGATTCTATGGAATATTGATATCATTGGTCTTAATAACCGCCCAGTTACATACGTATATATTTTCTAAACTGGATTAAAAAGTGGAGACAATGGATCTAGGGGTAAACGAGAGAAAGACTGATTATTCCCTGTCATCAAAGAAATCATCACGGAAAATTTATCTTGCCAACAAGTGTTACTTTGTACTTAAAGAAGCCCCGCTTGAAAACTCTCTCATCATGCCCGTCCCAATGTGTGGGACATAGTTAGAATGACAAATTTAGATAAAAAAAAAATTGAGGACAAAAAATCAACTCTGAGAGAAGGTTAATTTATATTATGATGAGCTAATTATTGCTATTACAGAGTTAAAAAAACTGTGTAGCAAGGAAGACACAGGGGACAATCGATTTTAACAAATTATCGATTTGATGTACTTGATGTATTGCTATCTCAGTTGTTCAACTACAGCGGCAAAAATCTGTAACATTAAGACATTAACTCGTAAGCTGAACATGGTGCTATGCCCGGTTCATAAGAAGGTTGATGCTACAATCCACACCAAATATTACTATATGGTAATATAAGACTAAGTTTGTGAAACCACCATCTCCGTCGGAATCGAAAAGAACCTTACCGAACTGTATGTTAATAAAAAATATTTGTAATCTCTCCCATGAGATTTCTTCAACCTGATGTTGGAAAAGATATTTCCAGTTACAAAATTAATTTACCTATCTACCCTCTCAAAATGCAATTGCGTATGCCAATGGCACCAACATCATCTTCCTTATAAGGTTACTTGGTCAATCTAGGTAAAAAAGAAAATCGGTCGTTAGTTGGATGAATCAACATGTGATAGATAATACACTGACTTTTCCCAATTATTTTTCTGTAATTTAATAAACCAAGCTTTTTTCTATTTTGTTAATAGTTTCCCTATTTAAAAATATACAATCTATTAAAAAAAAAAATTATTAACATCAAACGTGTTCATAACAGTTTTTTGGTTTTATCGCTTTCGATAATTATATGGATAACAAATCCTGTATAAACCTGCATGGCACAAAACTATTCACACTATCGCAAGATTTTTAATTTTTACAAAAAGCTTCGAGCGTCAATCATAAAGGTAATCATTTGACTGGGCAATCTTTATCATTTTCGTGTAGAATCATTCATGACATTTATTTTTTAAAGATAACATCTTTCAAATGGTGGACGGAACTGCGCCGTAATTCGGCCGTCCGTAAACACCAATTTTAAATGACTAACTGGAGGACTTCGGTCGGTATCCCGTGAAGAACTTTAGTAACGGTAGCGTTCACCATTAACTGTTACATTGGTGCCAGCATCGTCTTTGAAGAAATATGGGCCTATGATTCCTCCAACCAATAGACCGCACTAAACGGTAGTTTTCAATGGATGTAATGGATGTTCTTGACTAACTTCGGGTTGCTCTTCAGCCCATAGTTTGCTTAATAATTGTACGATGTGTAAACGTTATTGAGGCGTAAATCTTTCCATAATGAAATGTCAATGAATACTGAAAAAATTATGTATTCAGTTAGACAGTAGTACCTGTCAAAAAAAACCCTATTGGAACAAGTACTTACAATCTGATCACCCTTTAATTAACATTTCTGAACTAGACAACTGCAGTATACAAACACTCAAGCAATGCAAGGGCAAAATAAAGATTTCTATAACTCAAAATCATTTTTATTGAGTAAAAAATGTATTGATTTTGGATGATGAGTTTTGCACCACTTTATAGAATCAAACATGTTAACAATAACTTCAGCTAATTAACCGAACTTTGCCCAATTTTTATCACGGGAACTGTTTTTCTATAGCCTTTTGTCGATATAATTCAACACTAGCCTGTGCAACGATCATTAAATTATTAATATGTACTTATATAGACCAATCTGTTGTAAATATTCGGTAATCAACTTCACCTTATGTTGGGTTAAGTGAACATTTTTAAGGAAACCGGAAGTAACCCTCTTGTTACACTAACCTAAAAACAAAAGGTCAGAAACGAGAGGCAAATGCATTGAGTATGCATATTCTATTTATGTTACATCTGAGTAGTCATAGAAACTGCAACTTTCACAAAACCTTCAACGAACTATCGAAATTCATGGATAACAAATGGATATTGAATGTTTGATTGATTTCTTTCCGCTCATCGGCGCCATTTCAGCACTTTTTAAATGGCCTCCTACTGTTTCACAAAGAATACCGCAATAGTAAATTAAAGGTGGATGTGTACTGCCGTTATCCTGTTGTATGTTTATGTGAGCGCTCGTTGCTACCCATATTAGTTCGTAATTTTCTAATTATGTACAATTGTGGTTCCCTAATGATGGGCATGAACAATGGAAATAGGAAGCATAAGGGTCGGACACTGACGCAAATATGCACACGCTCTTTTAAGCCAACAGCAAAGCAATTAAAACACATTTGTGCATTTCATTTCGAATTATATTGCATTTTTATACGTTTTCCTTTTATCGCTTGCACCATCAAAACGAACCCGAAAAATTGCCAGCGGTAATTTGTGGCTAATTTGGCAGACAGTTTTGCGGTCAGAGAGTAACGAACACAAATACCTTTAGAATAGCATACTTCAGAACTTTACTTTCAATTTAATAAAAAGCTAAGAGCACATAATTTAAAATATAGGACAGATGTATAACAAACTTTCTTATTGAGAAATTTTTACAATAATGCATACATATATACTATGCCAAGCAAGGTTTAAGGCACGTAAATTTTTTTTCTGAAATAACTGGGATGATACCAAGTCTTTGTCAAATGACTCTCACTAGTTATGGATGGCATCAATTTCGTAATTTTGGGAATTTTGTCAGCGTTTGATAAGTTTTTACTTTATGTTTGAAAAGAGCGAGTTTGAATTAGAGTCGTCGCAGATCCAAGTTTAAATATTCAAAATGATCCGTATTATCAGTGAATTAGTACAATTTACTACTTCACGCACTTTACAACTCTTTAGTATGCTTGGCACAAGCTCGTAGCGCATAAACCTTGCTAGTGCGTCAGAGCTCAAGAATATAACGTCAAAGTTTCATTGAGTTTTGCAGTATAAGCCCTGCATCATTATCAAAATTCCATTTCAACATCGTTCCTAACGTTTTATCTTTTTAGATCAACATCCAGCGAATATATGCACATATATGCGTTCATATGCATTACAACTTTTTAAAGTGAAAAATAAAAGAATTCAGGTACGCTAACTCATCCTTTTTAATTAAAGCACACCTAGACGAATCTCGACTACTGGGCAATACTACTTCAGAAAATAATGCATTGGGTATTTACGAGCAGAAATCAAATGTATGTACATACATACAATATATATTTCCTGTGGATATGATAAAAACTGACTTTGTTACAGCACATCTAAGTACATTCTATTATTATTTAAGAAAAATATAGAAACGATCTGGTTTTCAACCATGTCCATATACAAATGAATTCATTAAGTAATAAGGTCCACTAATTGCTCAAAATGTCTCTACAAGATCTCCCCATTTTATCGGTATAGTTTTATTATCGTGCCATAATAAAAAAATTTCTAGTTTCTATCGAATCTCTCATTGACTCAGAGAATAGGAAGAACCATAAAGATATGGAATCAGCTACTTGAACAGACAAAAACTGATGTAACAGTTTTGAAATCGCCTGATCCAAACTCTTGCAGTGGAAAAAAAGTATGAAACCCTCGCGAATTCATGAGATCAAATGACTTTAGTGCTGGTATTCGCTAGAGTGAACTTATTAATCAAATGACTGAAAGAATGACTAAAACATTGGAAGATCTAAACTTCAAGCTGGCTTATTTACTCTGTGACGCAACACTTGTGTTCCAAGCAGAGGACTTGATAAAATTTCCGGAAAATGCTTCCAACCTTGTAGATGAAAATGTTACCATTGAAATCAAAAATGGGATTATAGACGATAGATATAAAAATTAGTAAATCTGAAGAGAAAAGTACGGAGAATTACTTTCGTATGACGATATTTGTAATGCATTCCGTAACTTTTACATCATGCACCTTGAAGTTATATTCCTTATCTATTAAAAATTCAGCAGAAGCCTGATTCAGGAGGAAATATTAAATTCCCAAAGAAGATTAATGGCAGTTCTACAAATAAAATTTTTAGCTTCATTGCCGGTATTGACATCTATTGCCTAACGAATATTTTAACGTTTGAAACAAACAAAAAGTGTCCAAAAGAATAGTATCAAATATGTAGATCTCTTTTTACGATCTGAATTGCATTATGAAACTGTGAATTCACATCTCTCCCAGGCATTATATATGTTTACTGTAATATCTTTCGATGAAGTCCTAAATACCACATGCTCAAATTTGTTATTTTATTATTACAAATATTGGGCAAAAAATACAATATCGCGGCTAAAAGTTATTTGTGTGTGTGATTAAATATAAAAAAATTTAATTATTGATTTAACAAATAAAACAAAAGCAAATTCAACATTTAATTCTAGAAAGATTCCACTGCTAGCAGAACGATCTTTATAAGCATTTATTTCTTATAATTTTATAGCATATAATTTCACCACATATGTATGTATTTACGTACATGTAGATAAATTTGGGTGTGTTTCGACAAAGCGATTGAGAGCATCAGGATTTCCCCTATCGTATGGTAAACTCAACACTCATTTCTGTATACACAGTAATACACGAAATAAAGTTGTTTGCGCTTTCTTTTTAACTAAAGGATGTAAAATATGGAATTAACATTCCGTATATTTATACGCATCCACAGAAGTAAATGCCCACACGTATTTACATGTATGTTTGGGTGTATGATAAAAATACGTTAGTGGGCTTTGATATAAGTATGAATGCGTGTGAATAAAATTCTGAAGCGCGCGTAACATAAGCAATGAGAACATCGAAATATATTGGAAGTAGACGGTCGTGTAGGAATTGAGGCGGAGAGAGCGCAAAACATGGCGGCGTGACAATTGGTATGAGTGAATAGGCAAAGGAGTCGTAACAACGTGCGAGAGTACGACATTTATGCAAGCGAGAGCAATACATATGTAGATGTGGTCTAGCATCCACCACACTACTAACTGGTTTCCCCCACCAAAACTCGAACGGCAGTTGAGTGAGATACTTTTGGTATAGAAATTTTTGCAGGTGCGGTTAGTCTTGCTTTGACGGTAGTAAAGAAAGTTAAAAAATCGCGGACAACCGTTTCGAACTTTTGCAGATTGAAAAAGTGTAATTAATACGATTAAACTGGTTTTTATGGGAAAATATTTTTAAAGCAACAATTTTCTAATATTGAAATTATAATATAAAATAATTAAGAAAATAGTGTGACAGTTTTACACATATTTTGGAAGTGTGGAAATGAAAGATTCAATGACAATAATAACTCCTTCGCCAACATCCGCTAGTGGTCAGCAGCAAAAAATGTCTAATTTAAAACCGAACCGTTCGCGTTTTATGATTAACGATATTCTAGCTGGTAGTGCCGCCGCTGCTGCTGCCGTTGAGGCAGCTAACGCAGCCAGTGTAGCGGCGGCTGCTGCATTCTATAAACATCAACAACAACAACATATAAGCAACAACAATCTCAGCGGTAACAGCATTGGAGCTCCACT
This sequence comes from Anastrepha ludens, assembly GCF_028408465.1. Classification (NCBI taxonomy): domain Eukaryota; kingdom Metazoa; phylum Arthropoda; class Insecta; order Diptera; family Tephritidae; genus Anastrepha; species Anastrepha ludens. The sequence goes on along the minus strand of NC_071499.1, from coordinate 152,324 downwards.
GTCGTATACACAGCCTTCACAGCCACCACTGGAATCTTCAATGCATGTGCAACAGCCTCCGCCACCACCACTAACACATCACTCTGCACATTTGCAACATCAATTGCAAATACATCATTCCCGAACCCCACCAAATACCCTTATACCATTGCATACTCAAGCTCCCGTTAACGCTGCGGCAACCGCTGCAGCGGTTGCTCATAAAATTCATTTTCCCGTCGGCACAACACAAATTGGCTCAAATGGCCTAAATGTGGCACAATATGCAGCTGCCATGCAACAACATTACGCAAATGCTGCTGCCGCCGTACGCGAACTTGATAACAATAGCGATTACCAGGACAACGACGATTGCGACAGTGAAGTCGGCAGTGGCGGCCACCTGGACGACAACAGTGTTTGTAGTAATGGTGAGGTGAGATTCAGTTTATGTTGGGCGGGGCGACCGATAGATTTTGAAACATTCAAGTAACATTCATTGGTCATAGAGCAAGTAACACAAACATTCAAATTTATTTCGTTTCTTGCGGCAGTCGTCAATCGGTAGGCAATGGCGAACCTTCGAGCTTGTGTTTGTAATCAAAGAACTTCTTATGAAAATCGTGTACCGTTCGGAAACAATATGAAACCCTAAATCGAGCAAACCGAATAATATTATTGTAATAGCAATTTAAGAATACTTGTAAATATTAGTCGGTCATAAACATAAAATATGTTTGTTTGATTGTGCTTGTAATAAGCAAACATATTTTCCTACTATCAAGTATCAGCAGGTATCAGCATACCCATGTATCATATATGTATATATAAGCATATTATTATTTGTACTTTAAACTGTATCTGAATATCTTTAAAAACGTGGCTAAACTGGGGAAAAGTGATGAGATGCGATGAAGCTGCCACAAATGTATGTATATGCGTGTCTGTACATACAAAAGTTCTTAATTTTTCGGTATGCGTTTTCCTATTTCTGAAATCGCCCAAGTCCATATAAAAAGGCAGGTGCCTCTTGGTACACCTCCGACTGCCATTAAAAAAAACACATCGAAAAAAACCATTTACCCACAAACAATTTTGTTTGAATAAAACATCACTTCGCGGTCAATTCTTCTTCCCTTTACTTAGTCACCTACATCAGTGTCGATTTGATGCAAGGTAAGGGCTATATAGTTAGAAATAAAGCAATGTGGGAACAAATATATTTGATGCAAGGTAAGGGCTATATAGTGGAACAAAAATAATTTCCAATCAAGTTCAAACAGTTTTCCATGCATTATCAAAGATGCGTGTAAGATCATTCGGTTCCTTGATAGCAAACTAAAATACACAACAACTTTGAAATCCGATCAAATTCAAAATATGATCTGATTCAGGCAAATCAAACTTAAATGTGCCTTGGTTTGATTTTTCAAGCTTGGACCATAATAGTTGTAGTTGAAAAATTTTTCTTAATAATACGTTTGATGCATTCCATAGCAAAGCACATTACATACGATAATTAAAACAAAACGCATTAATTTGCTATCCTATCTATAAGAGTACTTATATGCATATTAAGGAGGAAATTTAATTCAATTCGATGTGACGGTGATATTTTAGTTTCATGTGGGTTTTTATATATTTCAGTTTAATTTAGTTTTTTAAACGGTTTAAAACCTGAGTAAAAAACCGAGATTAATAAAAAACCGATTTGCTATTATATTCAGAATAGTTTACTACTGGAAATTGCTGAAATAGTATTCCTGGTATGAAGTAAATAGTTTTAAACGATTATACGAATAGCAAACATTTTATTTTCTTAGACCGATGTTTTATTCCTGATACACAAAAGACTAGCACCTGTTCCCATTACGTCGAGTCGTTTTAGCATCGGATGTGGATATGAATGTTACAGTACCAGATATATGGTCTACTGTAGAGGTGCCAAACTATCGATGGTGGGCGCCATTGTAAGAAAAAACAAATAATTTGAATTTTATTTTAATTCATAAGGAACACTTTAAAACAACTATATATTTTCACAAGTGTGAGTGATTTACATTTGGAAAAAAAGAGTAAGAGTACAGGCTATGGGTCTTTTCTGCCAAAATATTGAACTTATAAGTTTAAGGAACATTGCTTACATTTTATGAAATTACATTTTAAGGGAAAAGCTAAAAATACAAAAGCCTTATAAAAGACTTAAAAGCTAAAACTTGAAAACTCTAATATGATTTATTTATTATAGCGAAAGATTTTTGTTTAAAAACAACAAAACGTTCACATTTTCTTCTTTAAGCCGTGTTCGCCTATCAGAAACAATTTGTCCCGCCTTGCTGAAAGCTCTTTCCGACTCCACTGACGTTGCGGGGATGCATAAATATTTATACATTAGTAATTTTAATAAAGGGAAATCCACCTGGTTGACCTGCAATCAAATATATTACCAAAACTTAGTTTTATGTATCGAAGATTGATTTATTAATTTTACCTTGATCCATAAAAGAGGGTCCATTTCCTGTGGGGCTATGTCTCTCTCCAGATACTGCCTTTTAATAATGATTGCATCAGATCGAACATTACTCTTTTTAGTAGCACATCGTTGGTTCAAAAAATCAAAAATTGGGTCCGTAGTGGTCGTGCTTGCTTCCAGACTGACAGGGTCTTCAACATGAGTCAAATTGCCCAAATTGACCAACTCATTTTCCAAGATACTTGCTGCTTGTTCAGCATTTGCGTTGGATTGAAACCCATCTTTTTTGAAGCGTGGATCCAAAAACGTAGCCATCCTTGTTACCGTGCGTAGCTCATATATAGATAGTCGTTTTTTAATCGACTCCAACATAGCATCTTTCATAGATTTGCCTACCGCAGTTGCCAACTGAGATGAAAGATTTTCAATTTGCCGATATAGTCCATATGCCAATGACATTATTAATGACACTGTAACGTATTTGCCACCAGAAACTTTTTCGGACACGTTCTTAAATAATCCTAATATTTTGTCAATATCTTTCAACACGTTCATTTCCTCTGCAGTGAATGGTTATGGTGCATTTGTTGTTGATAATAGCACACTGACAATGGCTTCATGGGTTAATAAAACTCTCTCAATCATGTCGTGGAGGCTGTTCCACCTGAGACTGAGATTCAAGCCATCTTGGACTACCAAATTAACTGTATGAGCAAAGCATGGCAGATTTTGGATTTTTAAAATTTCACATGCTTTCAGCATTGAGCTTGCATTGTCAGTTACAATGCAGACAGTTTTTCCAAAGATATGCCAAGATGTGAATATATCTTTTAAAGTGTCTGCAATATTTTGTGACGAGTGATTTGTAGTATCGATCAGTTTTTTGGTTGCTAGCGATGCCGTTTTGATGCCGTATTCATGTACGAAATGAACCGTTACCGTTAAAAAGCTCACGTTAGCACTAGATGTCCACATATCGCAAGTGATAGCAATGTTCGAAACCTGCTCTAAAATTGTTGACAATTTTGAACATCGATAGTTCAGTAGCTCGATAGTGCCCCACCATCGATGGTGACGATAGTGCCATCGATAGTTTGGCACCTCTAGTCTACTGGTCTGTACACAGGATACCATATGTGGCATATGACACAATTTGTCATTTATTCGTACTGCTTTTCTTTCCTGCTTTTGCCAGCGGAACTATGCTGTTCGTCCCCGCCAGTTCAGTATCTTTAATTTTTTCTTTCTTTATCTCTCTGAAACCAATTTAATCGATCTCATTTAACTATGTCCAGACTTTATTCATTCCTAACCCCACGGCTAACTAAGCTTTGATTGCGCCACGTCACGATTTTCGTTACGTTAAAATGCCTTTTTTGTGCTAATAACACCTTGAAGAATAATGATAAATGTTATAAGATGTAAGTAAATGTAAATATAAAATACTGTTCACTTTGAGATTCCATGGCAGCCCGAAACCAAATCTAAGAGAATTAATTCTCTTTACTACATAATTCATATTAATACTTATTATAGTATACATAATAAACAGAAATACGATAAAATATTAACATTCCACTTGTGAGTTGAACTTTTAAAAAATAATCTATTTTTTTGTAATTTAATTTATTAATTAATTTATGTGTTTAACGTTAGCTCTCTGTATGTTTAGGTGTTAATCGATTAGTGAAACTAATGGAATTCAGGGCTGGATGCACTAATCGATTATTATAATCGACACTATTATAATGGCATTTTCTCACTATTTTGAATGTAACGTTTGACAAACAAAAGTGCACCGTTTATTAATTTTTGTAGCGTTAAAAATTCATTGAGAAGTTCAGGTGAGATGATATTTATGCAGTACATCTAATGTAAGTGTTTAGGGCAGAGATATCGGAAAAACACCCGATGTAAAAATAGTCAATGTATCGGTTTTTTTTTTTTGTTTTTGAAAACTGACATTTCGTCATATAAAATGAAATAATGTTTTAAGTTATATCTACTGAAATTGATAACATACCTGCCATCAAGAGTTTCTCAAACAAACCTGAAAATTAAGGGAGATTTTTTGTTACTCTCGACTGATGATACATTTTTTTTGTTATTAAGGATTCTTAAGTATTTTTTAGAAGCATTGTACAATTGCAACGAGTATAGTGTCGCTATTTGCTCGCCATAAGGTTTGCTACCGTTTTGCTTTTTAATCGTCTTCTAGAAGAATTAAGCCGAAGTAAGCTGGATGCTGCGCCGTTGGCATGGTTTTTTAGCCGCTGTTTGTGAACTATGGCTAATCACGATGAAGGTCGCTATTCTTCATATATAATACAAGTATATATGGCGCATTTACTATGCTAGGCAGGATTTTGTTTTGGATGGAGGTGATGTATTTTTGACTAGCGCATCCCCATAATTGTTTACCGTAAGTCCAAACAGGACTTAGTGTTTGCTTGAAAATAAGCGATTTGTTGCTTATTGATAAGCTTTAGCATCTACCAATGAAGTAATATAACTTATTTAATTTCAAGTAAAGCACTTCTCGCCTCCTCGACGCATGAACGGATTGCGCTGCGTTTTCTGAAAAATTTTAATTTTTATCGTTTCAATAGTTTTACGAAAAAGTTGTTGACCATTCCAAGCATGTTAGCCCATTTTGTTGTAAAATAAAATGTGAAACATTCTGTTGATGTACATTTCGATGTATCGAATCAAAGAAATACATACATAGATGAATTTCGGCCACAGACATCCCTAGATTAGGGAATTTGCAGCATCAGCTATTTTATTTATGTCTTCGATTTCTACCGAAGCCCTTAGTGCTCTTTCATCTCTTTTCGACTTTGCTGACAGACATTCAGCTGCCATAGACGACTGGGTTGGTGCGTGACTACCATTCAGAGTACGTAGGCTCGAATCTTCGTGCGTGAATCACCAAAATAAAGAAAAAATGTTGTCTAATAGTGGTCGCCACTCGACAGGCAATGGCAAACCTCAGAGTGTATTTCTGCCATGAAAAAGCTCATCATAAAAAAGGCCTGCCATTCGGAGTACGCTTAAAACTGGAGGTCATCCCTCCTTCTCGGCCACACACCTAATAGGATCATTTATTTTTTTACTTTGTTCAACTAAGTCGATACTGACATAATTAAATTGTTTGTATTGCATATTTCACTTCTAATTTCACTCAAAGGAATAATATTTCCTTCCGACTATTCTGCTTTAGCTCAATCCAAATCTTTCAACCCTTTGTTTTGCTCTTTGTGGCTCTTTATTCCGCACTGGAACTTTAGGATACATGCCCAGAAGTTCGAAGAAATAATGAAATTTGCATATTGTTAACCCATAAATAAACATGCATATGTATATACTAAGTACGGTAGCCGTTGCAGGCGAATGGTTAGTGCGTGACTACCGTTCGGAAGTGAGTAGGTTCAAATCTACGTGCATGAAACCCCAAAATGATGAAACAAATTTTTTTCTAATAGCGGTAGCCCGTCGGCAAGAAATGGCAAACATTCGATTTTATTTCATGAAAAAGCTCCTCATAAAAAACCATTTGCAGTTCGAACTCGGCCTAAGACTGTAAGTCACTCCAACAACATCAAGACGCATACCACAAATATGAGGAGGAGCTTGACAAAACTTCCAAAACAGGTGTAAGAGAAAATTATATACAATATATATACAATATTTATATATGTATATACTAAGTAGAGTAATAGGCATAGGCTTATGTTGAGAGTATTTTCGCACCATTCAAAAAAACTTTTTTGGTTACAAATAACAAAGTGATAGCAAGAAAACCACTTCGGCGGTTTTCAGAAGGACCAATCAAAAATTTGTTTATGGTGTCGAAATGCATATTCTGAAACTCCTATTAAACTAATTGCTTAAAATTTTATTATAGCTTGAGTCTGAAGAGGTTAATTTAAAAATGGTCCGAATCTTAGACGCCGGGTTATTTTTTAGGAAATCCAAATTATTTTGATTATTCCTTTGGTCTGAAGCGGATCATTTTGTTGGGAAACTCAACGGTCTTAAAACTTTCTCTATGCGTTTTGCAGTCAAGTATAGTGATTCTTCGATACCAGTACTTGCAAGTAAGTACTCGATACTTTTTCCCCGAAGCAATTACTTGGTATCGATACTTTTTTGCCGTATTTGTTATATGGCAAAGCTACATGTTAATACGTTCACATATAATAGCTGATCTACTTTTTCGTGCTTAACTCCCTATAACTTTCTCTATGCGTTTTGCAGTCAAGTCTAGTGATTCTTCGATACCAGTACTTGCAAGTAAGTACTCGATACTTTTTCCCCGAAGCAATTACTTGGTATCGATACTTTTTTGCCGTATTTGTTATATGGCAAAGCTACATGTTAATACGTTCACATATAATAGCTGATCTACTTTTTCGTGCTTAACTCCCTATACGTAATTAAAAAGCGAGATTTCCCATACAAAATTTCTCTCCCAAAATCTGAGATTAAAAAAACAAGCCTAGATAATAACGATACTATGTGTTTTCTATGTTATCGATTATTATTATTACGAATGTAAGGAGAAACATCAAAATAAAAATTAAATGAAATGGATGTCGGCAAAGAAAACAGGTCTCTAACCATAATTATAATAAAATGTTTGTTAAATATTATTAATTATGCATTCATTTTACAGAAAAAAGCGTGTGTCCATAAACGTTTTGTCCTCTTATTACTTATTATAAAATGTAATATAGAATTTCCCATGCGTATTGTTGCCATCATTTTTTGCAACCTCAGTAAACGTCGCATACGGATTTCCTCCAACTGTTTATTATTAGTAGCCAATTGCGCTATTAAATTAGCTATTCCTTCTCCTTGTATTTTTTTCATATCGGTAGTAATAATTAAAGATACCAAAAACCCCGAAATATTCCACCAAACAAATTTTTATGAAGAAAAACCTCTCAAAGTATTGACAGCTGATTGTCAATTTTGCAGGTAATCTGCCATATGTGAACGCATCATATTACTATATATAACTGTCTTTTGTCATAGATTCATTCCATTATGTCAATGAAAGACACGTAAATTTCAATTTGGTATTATTTTTTCATTTTTACTTTTTTTTAACTTCTGCGTATAATTGATTTTATAAAGCTAAGATTTTGCAATGGCTCTATTATCTTCCGCTTGGAAAAAGGTCGAGTCGTGTAAAATATACCCAAACGAGTTAGGTTATGTAGGTTACATGATAGCCGTTCGCAAAAAATACATAATACTCATGATAGAATGGGGATATGCTGCACAAGATGGAATAACAAAAAGAAATGGTCACTTCCATGTGATCTATTTATAAAACCCAAATTAATGTGTATTTAAAAAAAATTAAAATGGACGTAGCGTCAATCGTGAAAAATTCATCCGAATTCTTGCTATGGATGCATATGCATAGGCAGAATGTTTTCTTCCATATAAAAAATTTAGAGCATTCCTTATATGGAGGAAATGTACAATGCCAATCTGCCATTTTTTTTAATTTCCACAAAGTTTGAAACTTATTTTATAAAAAGAATCATTAAATAATTGTTATTTTTCCCCCGATATGCTTTTCACTTTTTTTTTTTGTATTAAAAAGAAAAGTTAAGGTTTAGTTTTTATTTTTTCGATCAAAAATAAAAGTTCAAAATTCGTTTGTATTTATCCAGTCAAAAATAAAAGTAAAAAAACGATGCTTAATAACGGACCAAACGGAGATTGTAACATCACAGTAGTTTTTAATAGTTCTTTTAAATAAAACATTATGTATTGTTGTGACAATGTAAACCTAAAAAATTTAAGTAAAATTTCAACTGTAACATTTGGGCGAAAAAATATAACAAAATAAAACATAGTAAAAGAAAAAAATAAAAATAATAGGACTATGAATAAGTTCGTGCGGCTTTTTTTCGAAATTTGAAACTTTATTGACGTAAAATGGTTACAAATTTAATATTCAAAATATTGTCCATCGCTTACTACTACTTTTTCCCATATTTCTGGCAATTCACGGATTCCCTTTGTGAAAAATTCGGTCGGTTTTGCCGCAATCCACGAATCGATCCATTTTTTGACTTCATCGTAATTACGGAAGTGCTGGTCAGCCAGGCCATGTTGCATCGATCGGAAGAGATAGTAATCGGATGGCGCAAGGTCTGGACTATACGGCGGGTGGGGTAGGACATCCCATTTGAGCGTTTCTAAGTATGTTTTGACCACTTGTGCAACATGTGGCCGAGCATTGTCATGTTGCAAAATAACTTTGTCGTGTCTATCGGCGTATTGCGGCCGTTTTTCTCGCAGTGCTCGGCTCAAACGCATCAATTGTCGTCGGTAGACATCCCCCGTAATCGTTTCATTCGGTTTCAGTAGCTCATAATACACAACACCCAGCTGGTCCCACCAGATACACAGCATAACCTTCAGGCCATGAATATTCTGCGCCGATGTCGATGTTGAAGCATGGCCAGGGTATCCATACGTTGCCCGACGTTTTGGATTGTCGTAATGGACCCACTTTTCATCGCCAGTCACAATTCGATGCAAAAAACCCTTTCTTTTGTGCCGTTGAAGCAGTTGTTCGCATGCCATAAAACGGCGTTCAACGTCTCTTGGCTTCAATTCATACGGCACCCAATGGCCTACCTTTCGGATCATTCCCATGGCTTTTAAACGTTTGGAAATGGTTGATTGATCAACTCCCAAAGTTTTTGCAACCTCTTCTTGCGTTTGAGCCGGATCTTGATCGAGCAATTCCTCCAATTCGGTATCCATGAACTTTGGCGGCGCACCCTCGCGTTCTTCGTCTTCCAAGCCAAAATCACCACTTTTAAAGCGTGCAAACCACTTCTGGCACGTTCGCTCAGATAGAGCATGCTCACCATAAACTTCCACCAAGATACGATGACTTTCGGCTGCTTTTTTCTTCATATTAAAATAATGAAGAAGAATTCCCCGCAAAAACACATTATTTGGCACGAAATTCGACATTTTCAAGTGTGGTAAAAATATTGTTGTTTACGCTTCAAATAAAAAACTTATACTGACGTTTGTGCCTTACGACAGTAGCTCTCCAATGAATGTTTGGAAATGTGGATCGATGGAATAATAATCAAGTTACGCCATCTGTTGTAAAACCGCACGAACTTATTCATATGTGATTATTTTTCATGAAAAAAAATATATTAAAATATATTTTATTTAGTACTCGATACACTGCTCTGATATCAGAAAAAAGTAATTTGATAACGAATGATTACTAGTCAAGTGTAAATAATACTTTGTGTACATATTATATATAATTAATTTCAACGAAATAACCGCATTTGATAAATGTTTTATATTGCATAATGCACTCGAAGCTTTGCCGGAGCCTCCCGTAAGCGACTGTAATATAATATTGGCTATGGGAATAAGTTTCCGTCCTTTCTTAGCCAAAGTTACGAAATATTTAAACATTTAAATAATAAATGATATTATGTGAATTATGTGCCATTGGAAGCTACAGCTTTATTTCAGGCAGCATACGGATTCTTCTGATGAAAAATTCGAGTTTTTTTTATTTGATCCATTCATTGTGCCAGTTTGCGATGCTCTCGTAAGAAGTAAACCGCTCTACAGTAAGCGCTGACTGCGTTGATAGGAACAGATGGTAACCCGAAGGTGCAATGTCTGAGGAATATGGCGGGTGGGACAACATTTCCCAATTCCCAATTCAGTCCCTCTAAATATTTCTGGATCGATTTAGCAACGAGTGGCCTGGCGTTTCCATGCAGTAAAATCAGTTTGTCATGCCTAACCATGCCTAGCCATTCCGGCCGCTTTTCTTTCAGAGCTCTTTTCAAACGCAATAGCTGCAGTCGGTAACGATTGCCAGTGATGGTTTCAGATAGTTTAAGGAGTTCAAAATAGACGACACACTTCTGATCTCCCCACAACATAACCTTTGAAGCATGAATACTTTTTCGCTGTTGATAGTCCTGGTTCACTTGGCAGGCTCCAACATTTTCGACGCTTAGGGTTATCATAATAGATAAATTTTTCATCGCAAGTGACCGTGGACATTTTTGGCGTCAGATAAAAAAGAATCGATCGAGACCTCACATATACACCTTCCAATCACCAGTATACATTACTATATATAGTATATAGTACTAGAGCGAACTCAAGAATAGCACCAGCCACATCTCTCACGAGGGCGGAAACTTATATATTCACATACCCAGTGCATTGTACAAATATATCGGAATTTATAAATATTTTATAAATTAGAAAATTAGAGATATCATTTTATTTGTGTTTATTTCATTGCATATACCTACTTTATATATATTTAATGCCAATTCCAATATTGAGGCTTTGCTTGGGTTCAATATGGTTTATTACACCTTCTGTTACCCAATACTAAAAAAAACTATTCTAACTAAATAAATTCTTTCTGAAATAATTACAGGTGCTAAGGACGAGGACGGGAATAGTGTCAAGAGTGGGTCTACTAATGACACTCATAGTTTAAGCAAAAAGCAGCGTAAAGCCCGCACTGCATTTACGGATCATCAATTGCAAACTCTTGAAAAATCTTTTGAAAGGCAGAAGTATTTAAGCGTGCAAGAGAGACAAGAGCTTGCTCACAAACTTGACCTAAGCGACTGTCAAGTTAAGACTTGGTATCAAAATCGTAGGTATGTTAAACATTGTCTTACAGTATTTACTTATATACTATTGAAATAATTATGCCGAATTACATATTTACAATTACAATTAACTGCCTATATTTAATAGCACTAGTGACAAACCAGACTATTCCATCCGCCTGAACCAATTCCATTCAATTTATTATTAACTTCATCTTGGACTAAGTCGAATTCTCCAAAGTGCCGATATCTGATTTGTTTCAAAATAGGGCACCTTCCTAAGAAACGTGCTATGTTTTCTAATTCGTTTAAGTTACAAAGAGAGCAGTTTAAATATCTGTTGCAATATTTTATATTTCTCTAATAAATAATAATAATAAATATCTGTAGTGTCCGAGATAAATAATATCGCATTTGACCTTCAAAATCCAAGAGATTTTATAATTTTGAACCGCATCCACAATTTGGAAGCGGTGTTCTGGCATTAAACGATTTATGGTGACTTGCCAAACCTTAGTGAACAGAAATGTGAACACAGTTTGCCATTCCCAGCTGTCAAACCATAGCAGAGATAATGAAAAAATCAAAAAATTTACTTTTTTCATTATCCCCAAACTGATATATTTACATTCATACGTACGTATGTATGATGTATAATCATAAAATATCAAAATTTGTAAGATGTTATTATTTGCCTATATTTTAACAGATTTTTACAAATATATAAATGAACATATTGCAAAACATTTAATTTTATTAGTTTGGCCGAGCTCCTCCTCCTATTTGTGGTATTCGTCTTGATGTTCCACAAATGGAGGGACCTACAGTTTCAAGACAACTCCGAACGGCAGATATTTTTTATGAGGAGCTTTTTCATGGCAGAAATACACTCGGAGTTTTGTACTGCCTGCCTCGGGGCGACCGCTATAAGAAAAATCTTTTTCTTAATTTTGGTGTTTACCGAGATTCAAACCGACGTTGTCTCTGTGATTTCCGAATGGTAGTCACACACCAACCCATTCGGCTACGGCGGCTGAATAAAATATATCTATGTATTTTAACTGTAAATTTACATTGCTATTTAAAAACAAAATTTGAATTTAGTAATGTTTGAATTTGACGAATTTGGTGTAAAAATACCACCCCTCCCAGTTATGTAATATATATAAAGTTTTCTTTGACTACTTTTGTCACGTTTTCTTATAGCGGGCCTATCAATGAGATACGTTTGCGCTGGCCTTGAGAAAGCCTGAAGAGAATATTCTCAAATAATTTTTTCGAAAATCATATATAAGATATAAAATGAACACATCTATAATAAGAATTTTTGGAAAAGCAATAATTTTATTTAACTTAAGGGGGTATTCTAGTCTAGAGGCCCGAATTTCGAGCATTTTTTGACGATGAATAAAAAAAAAGCTATTGATATTTTTACGATACATTTTTTTATCATTTATTTATTCATATATTAGGAGCACACAAAATAAATTTGCAAAAAAAAAATGAATTTTCATGGAGTTATGCGTCCTTGAAGTGGAAGGGGGGAAAAAAAGGCAGTGTCCCCGTCGTCACGATTTCTACCCTTGTGGTCATCTGAAAAAAAAAAAAATACAAATTCTTAATTAATATGAATGTCATTATCGTATGAACCAGAAAAAACGGAAAAAAAATTTTTTTCCATAAAATGCCGGCTACTCAAAAAATTTAGGTCGATTTTTCTCTTATTTTTAAGCTTTCTCGAATTGTTAACACATTTAAAAAATTTAAATTTCCAGTTTTTCGAGCTTCATACGATAGAGATATATTTAAGGAATATTCATGACAAATTTCAAGCAAATCGGTTAATTAGAACTTGAGATATCGTGCCGACCGTATCGAACGAAGTAGTTTCGAGAAAAACACTTTTGAAGTTCGGCGTCCGCTCAAACCAGTCAAGCTGTCGCGTCACTAAAATAGTTGTAGCTTCGAAAATAATTCGAATTTTGAAAAATCCTTTTAGGGAGCTATTTTTGAATAGTTAAACTATCAAATTTTGAAAAAAAAAATTTTTCGATTTTTTCAAATTTCTAGACTAGAATACCCCCTTAAACATTATTTGCAGATAAACGTGTTATTATATATGTATTATATTATATACTTATTTTATTTTAAATGTTTTATTGCAAGGTGTCCACTTACCAACAATCCTTTTTTCTTTTGTATTTCTTTGTTATAGAACAAAATGGAAACGTCAAACTGCGGTTGGTTTAGAGCTTCTAGCCGAAGCTGGAAATTTCGCAGCTTTTCAACGACTCTATGGCGGAACGCCCTATTTGGGAGCATGGTCCTATCCAGGCTCACAGTCACCACACGGTGGCCCTGCCCCCTCGAGTATTGATTTGTACTACCGCCAAGCTGCAGCTGCAGCCGCAATGCAAAAGCCACTTCCTTACAATTTGTATACAGGAGTTCCCAGCGTAGGACCACTTACAAGTGTGCCCGTATCTGCCACGTCACCTTTCTCACATCTCGCCGCTTCCAGTTCATTATCTTCATTAAGCAGCTACTATCAAAGCGCCTCAGCGGCAGCTATGGCTGCTGTAGCTGGTACATCTTCTGGTACTAATTGTATTGCTGTCGACAAGCCAATCACTTCACCATCATTAGCGGTCATAGCAACAGCAGCTGCACCCGGACCTCAAAGTAATGTGACGAATGATCAGCGATGCACATCACATTCTCCCACGCAGCAATCGCCTTTAAGACATTTTGAGAACGCTCGCTCTCCCAGTCCTACTCTTAATCCAGGAAGCCCACCAGGCCGATCAGGTGATAATTCGCAGCTCCAGTCTGACGAAGAGGATCAAATCCAAGTGTGAGTTTGAAATTAGCCAATGATTAAACGTTAAATACTTCTTCTTTTATGAATTCATATGCATGTACATATAGTATGTATTATAAGTACATACAATTCATAAAAACATATAATTTCATTGTAGGTAATTTTAGTAGGCCCATACGTTGAGGTACAATATGTACATATACACATGTCGGTCTCTATTTTTTGGCAATTTACTCTTGTATTTTCGCTACTGTAATAAGTTAATCAATTATATATTCGCCATTGCTGTTTACAAGCTATTCCCACCTCTAGACCATTTTGTTGATGCCGTTCCGCCAAAAATCGCTTGGGCTGGTGTCAAAGAAGTTGTTGAGCCAGTTTTTAAGGTCCTCTTTGTTATCGAAGGTAACACCCTTCATATGGTTTGACAGGGAGCGGGAAAGATGGTAATCGGTCAGTTCAAGGACCGAAGAATACGGCGAATGCTGAAATACCACCCATTCGAGTTCTTGGAGTGCGGTTTTGACGACTTGTGCAACAGCCTGGCGTTGTCGTGAAGGAATATGGTTTGACCATGTCGATCAGGTCTTTTCAGTCGAATAGCCTCATTCACGCGGTTTAGCTGGGCTATGCTGAGAAGGCGACTGCCTTTGTTTTTTCGTTCATTCATGTAATTAGTTCATCCATATTAACCAATTGAAAAAAGTCTTTATAACTACTCACCCTGGTCATCGCGAAATATCCATTATACGATCTTTGATGGTCAAGTTGAAAATATTATAGCGTGCGCAAGGAATTACTTGATTACCAATCAGCTGCACCGTTCTTTAGTTTGGTGCGGACAAATTTAATTTTGGGTTTTTCGTGGCACCCGATTCCAGCCCTAATCATAACGCTGCTTTTATCGATTCCGGAGTATCTTCTATTCTTTACGAAAGGCATGCTAATAATTTTCAACCCATCTGGACTACCTGAATACTTTTTTGTATCTTCCAAGTAATACACTTCTCTCCAATTCCAATTCAGCCATTTTGTGTGCTTGCATTTTAACACCTTAGATTTTTTAAATGAGTAGGGTTTATTCTTAATACCGGCCTCAGCCGCGATTCCACGAGCGGTCATACATGAGCCGTCTTCGATTCGCCACTTCTTTGTTCAATTGATGAACAAATTTTATGTGGAGGCAACAACAAAGTCGAGTAAGATTCACAACTCGCTACATTCAATGTTGCCAACTCTCTTTTCTGATATTAGCCAAGCTTCATTAGGTCGCGCTCATAAAGGTAACCTTTTGCTGCTTTAACTTTGCGAATTCTCCTTTAGTGTTCCCCGTCGACAACACTAAGCGTGTTGACCGAGCACGATAAACTCTGTATACCTCTCCTTTCCTCGTCTTCAACTTTTCCCCGAGTGCTTTCAAACAAATGTAGTTTTCAGGCACTCATTTATTTCATCAGAGGATCACTTTTTACCAAACCCATGCCCGATTTACAACTAAAAATATATCACATAATTTAAACTTCATTTTATGAGTAACTTAACCATTTTACGACGGCTAATATCACCGCTTTTTGCTTTCTAAAATTCAACTGCTCGTGTATGGTTCCAAAGAGTGGTATATTTTTTTCGAATGAATAGTTTCGTTTTTGCATTACAGTTACAGTAGTTAAACGATCAGTAATAGCTGAAAAATTTAATATGCTAGTGTTTTGGCGGATCTTATGTATGTACTATGTATGGAAAAGCATGTAAAATTTCGTGTAAATTTCGCACAGAAAATGTGTACGAGTATGATACGAGTACTGATTAGGGCAAAATACGCTAAAATCTCCTATAGTGTTTTGAAACTTAATTCTTAAGGAAAAAAATTCTTTTTGTGTGAATTTTCAATATTGATAAAACTAATATAACAGTAATGATATTTATGTAATATATTAAATGTATTTAAGATTTATAGCCAAGGCAATAGTGAAATAAGCGTAACTAAGTATAATAATTGAATATTTAAAATGTATAAGAAGCCTTTCCAATGTAAAGATGTATTTACTATATTTTTCATTTTATTTTAATATCTAAACTTAGCAAGCAATGTATAATAAACTTATGTAAACTTATATACGTATTAATCTATTTAAGAAAACATGAATAAAATAAAAATTCAAAAGTTTAGCATATGTATGTATGTTTAAGTAGTAAGAATTACAAATGAATGAAGTTTCATTTTAAATGGTTGAAGTATCTCAAATATGGAATCAGATATTCACTGGCCGTGAAATCGGTGGATTGCATTACTTAGCGAAGTATTTTGACTGAATACCCTGGTAGAGGTAAAGTTATAGAACTTGAGCGAAAATACCATATATCATAGCTTTCAATCAGAAAAATTATTATCGAATGTTTGGCAAAAAAACAACAAGGTTCTGACAACGGCTTATGTAAATGGGCCGAAGGAATAATATCTGATCATTTTAAATATTGAATTCAATTCCAAGTATTTAGTTATAACTCAGTAACAAGTGGATTTGTTTTTATATATAATTGAGCTCTCAAAAGTATCTTTTTTACTGACGTCGGGAAAAGAAGCGAAAAAACGATCTGGGAGAAGCTGTTTTTTTATTGAGAAAACTGTCTCCGGAGCAGCATATATACACGAAAAGAGGAATTGTGGAGATCCCAGTACATGGACAGTTGGAAAACCTGCATGTAAACTCTGTGCAAATAAACACCATTCAACGAAATCCAAGGGTCTACACCTTATCTCGCGCGTCGACTCCATATACTTCCTCGTCATCTATTCCAAACCCTTTTCTACTATTTTCACACTGGGCCCACAAATATTTGCACCAAAACCGATGCATCGCCCTATTCCAAGAGATGAATGTTCACAGGAAGTACTTGTACAGTCCTTTAGCGAACTTTTTACGCACAGTCAATATCAAAGAACTTTACTTATCATTTCATTTGAATTCTATTACTTTTGTCATTAAATTTTCGTTGGTAAGTTAACTGAATAAATTCGTCTAGTGTTTTACAAGTTTTCAGTACAATACGGCCAAAAAGGCCTTTGCAAGGTTTACAACAAATCGAAGGAAAGAATGAATGCATTGCAGCAGAATACCAGTTGCCTTTAGCAAAAATGCCAGCGAAAAATTTTAAGTGATAAACAACACGAGGAATGTCAAAGGTGTATAGAAATTGAAATAGAAAAATATGAATATGAAATAAAAATGTGTTGTTATTTAGTAAATAAAATACTCTTAACTAAACAATTAAACAGTATGTCTAAATAAATATATACATAAAAACACATATTTATGTTTGTATATTTTATTTTCATTTCAAATTGATTCAGTAAGTAAGGAATGTGGGGTCTACTGGTAAACGATATGGTGGCCATGATCTACATATCGTTAATAAGGATATCGTTAATAAGCGAAAAAAGGTAAGTAGCAGGAGAACTAATAGTAATTTCCTAGTGTCTACTAAAATCGGTAGCCCGAATATAGATTGTATATTTTAGTTTTAAAAACAAAATATATTTGTCTTTATTTAGAACAGCTTAACAACTAACAACTTAACAACTACTTTACACGAAGGCCGTAAAAAGAATCAGAATGAATTATGACTGATGTTACATTATTATTTATAGCCTAATTTAGTCTATATTGTATATTAGCACGGTGAATAATTCTTTAGAATTGTATACTGTTTATTTGGCAAGTGCCGGAAATGCAAATTCGGCAAAAAGATGAATTTATGTTCAATAAAAATATAAGTTGCATTATTGCATTTTGTATTAAACAATTCTTTGGAATTGTTTACTGTTTATTTGGCAAGTGCTGGAAATGCAAATTCGACAAAAATATGAATTTATGTTCAATAAAGAATATAAATTGCATTATTGCATTTTGAATTAAGCAAATCTTTGGAATTGCTTAATTCCAGACGGCACGTGGCGGAAATGAATAAAGTTTAGATTACGTATGTATTAAGGGGTTTAACTATAACACCCCCATCGTTAGTTTGAAGCTCCGACGAAATATGCAATATAGACACCTTTTTCTTTACAAAAAATAGTATGCTTAAAGTAATTCTTGCAATAATTATTATTACATCCATACTTATGTTGATTATGTTTGAGTTTTTGTTCTCATATAATATTGTTTTTATGGTTTCTTCATCTTTTGTTCATTTAATATACAATGATTCTAATTTTGAATTGGCGTTAATATTAGAATTCTTATTAATTTTCGCAATTATGCTGGCTAATATAAATTTATCATAAACATTAATTTTTACATTTAGAAATGTTGTATTTAGTGCATTTACTTCACAGTTTTCAAATTTCAACAAGAAATTTCCTATCATACTCATATTATATTTGTTACAATTGTGTGTAAATTTAATGAAACAGTTTTTGAATACAAGAACGCCAGGTGTGATTTCAGTTACAACAGTTTTCTTCCTTATTTTCTAATGCTACTGAGTTATTATCAATATTTGGAATTGGTTCGAATACGACTTTTGAAAGAATAATTTTCGAATATTGTGGTATAAGGAGAATAATTAGGATGTTAGAATCTTGCAAAGCTACGGCTACTTTTATATTTACGTAGCTGCTGAAGTCATTAATTAAATCTAGTTCAGTTTTTGTCATTTTGGGTATTAGAAAGTTAACAACGCATTCTATCTTTTTGAGATTGGGTTTGCCTCCTTCCGTTGTAATTACGTGCCCAAGGAACTCCGTTTACACGCTGCGAATATAAGTTTGAGTGAGTTCATATATTCTTGTAAGGATGTTGAAAATATGATTATGTCGTCCATGCATACCAAGCAGATTTTATTTATGTAATCTTGAAGGATATTGTTCATCAATCTTTGGAATGTTGCAGGGGCTGTTTTTAGTCCGAAAGGCATTCGCATTAATTCATAGTGTCCTCCTTCGACACTAAAAACGGTTTTGTGGATATCTTCTTCCTCTATCTCGATTTGGTTTAAACCCTTTTCCAGATCGAGTGTAGTGAAATACTGGCTTCTTCCCAGTTTTTCAAGTATCTCGTGTATGTTCGGGATGGGGAACTTGTCATTACTTCGTTCAGTTTACGATAGTCGATTACAAGTCTTCACTTTGGTTTTCCACTGGCATCGGCCTTCTTCGGCACGATCTAAATTGGCGCTGAATAGGGAGAATTGCTATTCCTAATTATCTTATTTTCCAACATCTCTTGGATTTGATCTGCAACTTCTTTTTTATGTACGTAAGGGTATCTATATGACTTAGAGAATATGGGTATATTGTTTGTAGTCCTAATTCTATGTTTTAGTGTGAAAGTAAATGAAAGTCTATCATTTTCTTGGTAAAAAATATTATGGTATCTATTTATTATTTGTAATAGTTGTGATCTTTCTTCAGGGCTTAAGTGTTCTATTCTAATTTGGTTGTTCAACGAAAACTAATGCACGACTTCACTGCTTGCCTTGGCTGTATATACTGACGAAACGTCTAAAAACTGTTGAATTTTGCTCTCAGGTACAAGGAAAACACTTTTATGCTCTCACACAATGTATAAGAATACAATACACAGGTATATAAAAGGAGCAACGGTCGAGATAAGCGGTCGCCGCTTGAGCCTCTGTCAACCTACCTTAAAACGTGCCGAGGCATCTCTACATATTTAGGTATAACTCCGAAAGTATTGCTTAGATCTACTTCAAATTTCGTGCGTATACTTTTGAATATATGTACATTACAAAAATGCAATAAAAAAATCGATTTTTTTGAAAGTCATAACTGCGTATAACCCCTTAAATTCTTTATTTTCGATTATGCTAAAATTTTCGAGATCTACCTTCTGCGTAGTCACGCGATTAGTTTCAGATAGCAAGTTTATCTGTACTTCTCCATTTTCTACATTTAAAATTCCTTCTCTTAAAATATTTCCGCCGTTTTCTTCCTTATAACATACTCGGTCGGAGTTATCTGGTGCTATTATCCTTTTCTTATTTAAGTTTTCTCTTCCGAAGTGCATTGTGAGTTTCTTGTTACCGATGACTATTTCTTTCTTTCTATAATCGATATAGGGGCCGTTCATAAACCTCGTGTCCCGAACTTCAGAAAAAAATCCTCAATTTGACGCGAATGCCGATATAGGTGGAAAAAAAAGACATGAGGGAGGATGCTAAAAACCTGAAAAGGGTATAGCGAGCATTGTTGTACAAAAAACGATCTACACAAAATATCCAAGTATAACCAAAAAACAGCTCAGAAATTAAATTTGAATCCACGGAGTGCTGAAATGCTCATCCATTGTTATCAAAGGAGTTTGATCGACTTCTTTCTGTTTTGAAATTTCGACGTTTGGTTCAACTAAATCTTCATCGATCCATTCCCATGTTTCTTTATTTTCGTTCTCAGTTATAGCTGCCAGCAACTCTTTTTGACGTTTTGCTGCTACCCTCACAGGTCGGATTTTCGGGAATGGAGTTTGTTGTCCACAGGATTTTTTGAGTTTTTCCAATTTATTCAAACAGGCAAGATATAAACCACATTTTATGCAGATTTTGCGTTCCAAATTCTGTTTCACTGACGGGCAAGCAATATCATATATAATTTCGTCGTATTGTGGAAATTTCTTCATGTATAAGGTTTGCTTGAATATTTCAGAAGCAAAAAGAGATAGGAATTTACCGTCTTCTTCAGATATTTCAAGTCCTGTATCGTTTTGCGAAATCCTGCACGGTGGAGGCAAAAAACGATCTTTCAATATCTCGAAAATGGAGCTGCGAGGATTTGAACAACATTTTCTATCCGAGCATGTTGTAATTTGTAAAAAGTATTGGCTCGTGCGAACATGTATGTCTTCCCATTTCATATCTTTCTTCAAGAGATGTGATTCTTCGACTTTGGAACATTCAGGACGAATGTACTCTCCCACGACATTATAACCATCAATCAAATTATTTGACCATACTTCAGCCAGAGTTTCTCCAGCATATGCAAAGTTATCTATTTCTTTCTTTTCGTCAATCGTTTTTCCGCTATTATCAAGATGCGTTCCGTAATGCTCATGTGGCAGTATCACGCCAGTTAACTCCTTGCTCAACGGAGCCATTCGTCTTTCAACTCTGTTAAAAGCACTTCGGCCCGGAGGCCGAATAAGGCATCCAGGTCATTTTTCAAAAAATGGTGAATTCCGGTTTCAATCACTTTTGCATATCGGGGATTTTCATCAGGGCCGCCATCCACAATGAAAATCCAAACGGGTTTGACAGCGCCAAGTGAATTTTTGAGAATTCCGTCAAAATCTGGTAATTCCAAAATCCTTTCGATGTCCAAAGCGTGTGAAAATGCAGTAGACGAGGCATGTTTTCCAGATCGTGTGGCGATGTACGTGAGACCAGAATAACCTACAGCATCTCTAGCGCCAACTCCATTTTCTTTAATCACGATTCCGGCGTAAACAGAAGGGAGTAGTTTGTGTGATGGCGCGATGACCCAGTCGTGACAGGAAGCCGGATAGGATACTCAACATGCATTAATAATGGAGTTTGTTTGTGAGCAGCTGCAATCAAAAACAATCAACGTCAAAACCGAGAACCTAATATCTCTTTTAGATATGCATAATGAATTAATATGCGTGCCAAATAAATCTTCATTTCTGTGCTATTCTTCTCAAAAGTCAAGTATTATGAAAGTATTAAATAAAATATTTTTTTTAATCTTATATGAAGTTATAAGTCCCAACAATATCAATTAATAAGACTACAAAATTAATACGAATTGTATACTTGTTATTACAGTTACACAACTTCAGGAAAAATATTAATTTTTCTCAGAATGTACCAAATAAAGATATTTCTCAACTATAAACGTATTTCTTAGTGAATTGAGAAAAATACTAGTTATCGCAGTGGGTAAGGATGCGCATTATATTGTGAACCTTCGTTAATGTGAAGCATTGCTATAGAAAAAATTGAGTTTTCACTTTATCTGCATTACAAAGATTGATAACACGTTTTTCGAAGATTTAACAAAGACATGAGAGACAGAAAAGTGTTTTCCACATTTTTTTTAGCACTCCACGCCGTAGCATAATATATTTAGGCATTAAAGTATTTATATTATGTCACGTGATGTGTATTACCGTTAATATTATTACTCTTGTAGAGACTCGTTGATTGTGCATGTGTTAATACTTTTGTGGCAGCTTAATTTGCAGATTTGAGTGCTTTATTAAACTAAAAAGTGAATTTTAATGCAAAAAGCTCATGTCAATTATATTTTTTGATTTTTCTAATGCGTATGATTGCTTCTGAATTAATGATATAAAAAATGTAGTCTGTACACAGAAAGATATTAGAAGATTAATAATTTTCAAATATCATGGGTCTAATCAAATAATCCGCAAACATATATGATGAAATGGAAGGATTCTCACCAGTAATGCTAATTGGGACCCGTGATTTATCATCTTGGCTCAAAAACGCAACTTGTTTTGGCCCAAGAATCGATGCAACTTCTTCCAAATTATAAATTGTGTTGGCTGCAAAATGCGTATCAACATGATTTTTATGTGCGTTGGCTTGAGGCTTGACTAGTTTGATGGGTACGGTAAGTATATGCTTCTTTCCTTGTATCGAATCTTGTCTGCGCGGAAGCAAACGCAAATATGTTCCACTTCGACTTATTTTGAATCCAAAATCGCCCTGCAAAGCTTCAGTTAATTCGCTCAGAGACTTAATGTAACGAATTTTATCACTCCGGCGTCTTTCATCTGCTGAAGAGCCATGTGTACATAACAGGTGCCGCTAAAGTAATCCTCCTATCAGAAAATGCTATAAATTTTGCGGTTGGCCCCTAATGTCAGTTCTGTTTTGACATTTGTGTAGTAAACACATGCGAAATACACGTTAATAAACAATGTTACGCTACACTGCTCCAGAACGCGGAATATTGCTGACTATTTATTTGAATAATCGATCGGTGACTTTGGCACAACGTGAATTTCGTCGCAGATTTCCTCGCCGTCCAACGCCTACTGGTGAAACACTGCGACGTTTAGCCGCTCGCCTCGAAGAGACTGGTTACTGTGAATGGTGAGTGCTACAGAGCAATGATCAACGAGTTCTTTTTGCCGCAACTTGATGAATTGGGATTGGAGAACATGTGGTTCCAACAGGACGGTGCAACGGCACACACTGCACGTGCCACAACCGATATGCTGAAGGATGCATTTCCCGGGCGCCTAATCTCCCGTTTGGCGATTTGCACAGGACAGCAAGATCGCCGGATTTGACCGCTCCAGACTTCTTTTTGTGGGGCTTTTTGAAGTCGCGGGTTTATGTCAACAAGCCTCAGACTCGTGCAGCTCTTAAAGACAATATCCGTCAAGAATGTGAGGACCTATCGTCGGAAGTTTTGGCCAAAGTGATGGAAAATGCCATAAAAAGGGCTCAAATGGCAATCAACTGTGGCGGCGGCCATTTACATGACATCATATTCTCGACTTGATGTAAAAAAAACTAAAGGACCAAATAAAAATAATCCACAAGAAGAATCAAAGTTTTTCACATTTTTGTTTAAATTACAGCCAAAAAACATCGCAAGGTTACTTTTGCGCCACCTTGTATATCGACAATAGTTTTTAGCAACTCAGGTTGTTCCTCTTCGATTCTTAGGCGACCTACTTTATCATGTATTTTCATCTGTTTTTTCAGCTCAGGATTCTGAGAACATGCTGACTCAAGAGCTCTCTTTTTACCTTGTCTGTATACTATGTTCCTTTCTGTTTTATCTCGCCTTTGTTTTAATGATTTTTTTAAAACAGCAAGATCTTTTTTTTCATCTTCAATAATTTTTCTTCTACTTCATTCAACATATTTCCTTGTTTTCGCATTTCCAAAGCATCTATTTCAAGTTGTGTAGAATTTATTTTCAGTTGTAATTTATTCTGAGCTGGAGTTTCTGCTTTTTTATCAGTCGTTTTTCCACCCTATATGGAAAATTATGTTCAATAAACTAGCTTTTGATCGACCATATAAAAGTCAAATATTATCGCTAAAATTTTTTCAAAAATTTAATATCTTCGTTCTCGATTTGAGGTAAATGTATTATTTTTGCATGAAGATTTTTAGGGTATTTTTATCCAATTTAGCCAAAGCGAATAAATTAAACGTCAACTTATGTAAAAAAGAAATTGCTCTGAGGTGGGACACGAACCCACTGTTCTATTGAGCTGCTCAGGACTTAGCAAATTCACGAGCAAATTGTAACTTTTGTGAAAATTTTCCGAAAATTGTACTGTTAAAATAATTGTTTACTGAATATATGTACGTTTGATAGGATTTGCTACGATTAAATTGGATTGGAACAACGTTAAAATCATTATTTAGAGATTATCTTTACCAATCACAAAATTAAACGAAAAAAAATAGTTGCATTCATAAATAATTCTATAACGTATGGACGTTATCATTCCATAAATAACTAGCTTACATCATCAGGGACAGGAAGCACAGGATCAGGATTTTCTTTCTATGACTCTCATTGGACGTGGATGAGGAACTTGGAATTGTAATATTCTTTTCAAGCTCTGTAGATGAACTTGAATCCTGCTCACTCGATGAAATATGGGTTTTGTTTGTCGGTGCCCATGATTCAATTATAGAAGGTTAGGTAAGTAAACAGCTTTCTCGCTCCCTCTTGACATATCGGCTCCCTTATTTGAAAACGTGTTGCTTCTTTACAAAAAAAAGTACCTCTTTCACAAAAAAATTTTTGAATTGTAGTAAAAACTAAACTTTTGGTGCAAATTATTTGGTCGGCAACACCGTTTCCACTTTGACGCTATGCTTTGTTATTATTCGTTGAAAATCTTTTATCTGTTTGTAAACATTCAAGTAAGTATAATAATAAAAGCTAATTATTTTGTAAATTAATGTCGTTTTTCACTATTTAGGTCGATTATGTCTTACATATGGTGATAGTCGATTATTTGGAGTCGGCTTTCTGCTGCAGAAAACCACCGGTTTGTGAATTTTCATACATGTAAGTCCAGATCAGACATTTGTAAAAATTCTTATTAAACTTTTTCATTCATAGGTTTTTATAGCAGCGTTTTTGCAAATATAACAGAGACCACCTTACATACAATACATAAACTACAGTTAGCAAGTTCTTTTAGAATATTTGCTAATAAATTGTAATAAATAAAAAGTTTTTATTTGTAGGACTTCACAGACGGGCAATTGCTGCGGAAGGTGTGTGTTAAAGAGCTAGGTGGCCCAACTATTGTGGTTTTTAGAAACGAAAGCACGTATGCGCGTATTTCTACCATTGTCTCATGTGGTGCTACGGACAATTTCATAAGAGAATTGGAGCGTGTTGTGTATGATGGTGCAAATACCTGTTTAACATGTGACGGTCATTATGTGCCTAGTACTGCTACCTCTGAAATCAATTTGACTTCCGAACTGGCTGTCCACGTCGATACCTTACCCCATCTAGAACAATATGCTGTACGTAGATGTATGCGCAACACCTACACGAGCAAGTCCTCGCGCTTTAAGTCTACAATTACAGATAAGTTGTAATGATATATTTGTGAGTTATTTTTAAGTTTTTGGTTTACAGGTTTTTGATTTCTGCCTGAACTAAGTGCAGCGTTCCAACACCTATACGAGCAAGTGCACCCACATTCCTCATATTTCCTCTCCGATTCATTACTGAGACACGTGGTATTGATATACGTAAATTTATAAACCATCACAATTACTAAAAGTGGATTATATTACCAATATCTAAAATTTTTCGATGTATTAGTTTTAGTCTATATTAATACATTTTCCTATTAATATTAGGGACGCAAAGTATATTAAGGTAGATAAATTTTAAACTATAAACTAGTAAATTTGTAATTTTTATTGCAAACTATTTTAACTCTTCTAATTTCAATTTTTTTCTTATATTTAGAAATGATCGACTGAACTTCTGCTTTCGCAATGTCTTTACGGTAACATACTACATGTATTGTAATGCACGAAATAAGAAAAAAAATTAAACTTTCTGTTTCATCTCATTCCTGTCGATTAAGTATATTTTGACCTTTGGTGTATTAAAAGACTTGTACTATTGTAGTAAATTAAACACATTAAATTCCTTTATTATGACTATTTTTTGTTCTCTTCCACAAAATATACTCAAATCTATTGCAAGATTATATATATATATATATATATATACGGCGGCCGCCGTAGCCGAATGGGTTGGTGCGTGATTACCTTTCGGAATTCACCGAGAGGTCGTTAGTTCGAATCTCGGTGAAGGCAAAATTAATAAAAACATTTTTCTAATAGCGGTCGCCCCTCGGCAGGCAATGGCAAACCTCCGAGTGTATTTCTGCCATGAAAAAGCTCCTCATAAAAATATCTGCCGTTCGGAGTCGGCTTGAAACTGTAGGTCCCTCCATTTGTGGAACAACATCAAGACGCACACCACAAATAGGAGGAGGAGCTCGGCCAAACACCTAACAGAAGTGTACGCGCCAATTATTTATTTATTTTTTTTTATATATATATATATATAATTGGCGTGGGTGGGGTGTTTGGCCGAGCTCTTCCTCCTATTTGTGGTGTGCGTCTTGATGTTATTCCACAAATGAAGGGACCTACAGTTTCAAGCCGACTCCGAACGGCAGAAAAAAAACACATACATAAGTAACATCACATAGTTCTGCGTGCTCTTGTGTTAGATAAACATCGAAAATATTCTAAATAAATATTACATTTGTTTAAAGAAAAAACTATAATTTTTCTGTCGTTTTGTTTTAATGTAGATTAAATAACCAATATACTTGTTTTTCTCTTAGTACAGGACTAATTAGTTACTTCACGTACTTTTTTACTACCTCTAGGCAAGAAGGGGAAAACATTTTTCCCTTTTTCCCATCCTTCGTAAATGCAGCCCTAAAATAAGGGAGTGTCAAAGCGCCCTTGTCACTACTTACCTAACCTTCTATAATTGAATCATGCAAATTCTTGATATATTATATTTTTATCCATATTTGATCACTTTGAATGACAAAAGAAGCAAGGGTAAAATTCATAAACAAGAACTTAATTTATGATTATCAGTTGGTTGACATTGACAGATGCAGGCCTGCCATCAATCAAAGAGAATAAAAAAGCAGTATTTTTTCATGTGAACTTGAACAAAGAGTTCTTCTAATGGTCAATAATAAACTCCATAACGAGTATCACGTGACTTTTCAGCAAACTTTTCATGTGAACTAGACCAAAGAGTTCTTCTAATGGTCAATAATAAACTCCATAACGAGTATCACGTGACTTTTCAGCAGTTCTGGCATCTTTTCCTTAAATACGTTCAGTGAGGTTCTCATATTATTTCTGGCGCACTCATTTGCTGCTGGACCAGACCCAACTACTGTCACTGTTTTATTGTTCAAGCTCCTTAGGGCTTCTTTGAGTTCGTTATAAAATTCTAGGCAATTCATTTTAAAGGTTATCCCCCTTAATCTATCGAAAAGTTCCTCTATGCTGTATCTGTCGCCAAAATTGTTTAATAGAATCGTTTTTATGTCGGTCCAAGAGAGTGCTTGGCAATGGATTTCAATTGTCTCGCGAGCCTTACCGCTAAGCCTACTTTTGATTATATCCGAAAAGAGTTGTTGGGATGCCGGATCGTAAGCCCTAAGGATAGAATGGACTCTATCTATCAAATTGATGAAGGTTTGGAGATCCCAATTATCTCCATTAAATTCGGGGAGGTTATTTAGGTATTTAAGGGGGTTAATAGTAACTAATAGTGGTGCTTTTGGTTCTACCATTTTCTATATGTATTAACGATAAATTCGTAAATCATTCCTATGTCTGTCCTAAGTTTTCTTCTAACTAATTGAGGTCTATCAATTTGTCTGGTGGGTATGTATTCGTCAGTCGAACCCTGAATCAGGAAGGTATCTAACGGTTTCTAATGTTTCAATTTCTGAATAAGAAAAATAGTCAGATTCTGAGTCACTCAAATATAATGAATTAAACTAGGCTTGTTTGCTTAATTAAAAGGGAATTTGTATAAATATTTGCTTGTTGCTGCTTAATTTCTTAGTTTCCTCCTTAATAATTGTAACTTTTCCTTTTTTTCCATATTCTTTGTTTCAACTTTCATATAAAACTATTTTCTTCTTTAAATACAATTTTTATTTTTTTTATGTATCTTTTTCTTAAAGCTATCTTTCACTTTGTAATTTGGTGTTGTTGCTCATTAATAGAACTTACTTCTGTTATTGTTTCTTGTCTCAGATGAACGATTTCTGGTTGTTGGGTGTTGGCTGTTTTTCTGTACCGCTTAATCTGTTTTAGATGATGTCGTTGTCGTGGAAGTCCTCTCCTCTTATGTATCTTCTGCTGTTGTTTCTTGTTTTAGGTGAACGATTTCTAGATTCTGGGTGCTTGCTATTTTTCTGTCGTGGTCGCGGAAATCCTCTTTTTCTATAGATGTAGATTACTTAATATTCTTGTACACTTCAAATCGATGAAAACGAATTATAGTTGTACTTTAGAGATATTTTCACTGCACTTTTTTGTTGGGCGGAATGAAGCTGTTCTTCGCCTTTTTCACTTAGGTTTTAATCTATAGTAGAAATCTTTTGTTTACTATATTTTCACACACAAAGAAAAAATGTTTGAGTTTTTACTTTATAGTAGCAATCTTTTGCTTACGACATTATCACACAAAAAATATTTTAGTTCTTATTTTATAGTAGCAATATTTTGCTTACTATATTTTCACTCACAAAAAAAAACAATTTGAGTTCTTATTTTATAGTAGCAATCTTTTGCTTACTATATCCTCACCGTTGTGGCAATCTTTAGCCAACAAGTTCGCGAGAGAAAACAAAATTTTTTTCGGTACCGCACTAGAAATATAAATTTACTTATCTTCACTTTTATGAATGGTAATTGCGGTATCCTACCGACAGCGCCAGTTAAAGATTGTATATTTTAGTTATAAAAAAAAGAGGTTGTCTGTGAAGTCGGTTTACTGACGATAGTTTAACGTGACAACGTCATAAGAAAATATTGATGGAATGGTTGCAATTTTCAAAACAAAATTTTAATTTTATTTGTTTGATAGATATTTTGTATGGATATAGAGGAGGAGGTAAATGGTAAATGGTCAAGTTACATTTACACAAACGTGAAAAATGACGAAACATTTATCAAATTCATGAAAGATATCTTCAATTTCGATTGTGCATCAGACGTTAATAAGTCAACAACACTAAGAGGCACCATCATCGATTTGCCTTTTTCAAGACACTTTACACTCGAAACACTCCCTTTCATTTCCTACTTTTTCTATCATCGTCCTATTCTCAACAGAGAAATGGTTCATTACCATGCACACAAGAAGGAGGTATGTGCAAATACAAGTATGTGAATTTATATACAAATGCGCATATACATACATATACATACATATATATGCTCACTCAAGTAGGACAGAGCCAAATGTCGAACGTTTCCCCACGCGGGGGCCGATTGTGCTCTTTGTCGTTCGTTCCGCGCTCTCGCTTGCAGTTCAAGCACATTAGCTTACATTTGCTTGCGTACGGAATAGATTCGTATATTTGATATGTCCATATGACTTGTATGCATCTTTACATATAGATTTGTTCTTTTTGAAAATTGCGCGAAATTGTATATGTATATGCATGCATATAGTATACAACATATCTTATAAGGTATATGGTAAATATTACAATACCATACATTTTTTCCTTCATATATAATAAAAAAATTAATAATAATAACATAAAACAACAGGTGTTATTAACAAACTTGGTTTTATTTTAAATTCTTCAAGTAAATCAAATTAATAATAATCAATAAGAAGGCATATGCAAATACAAATACGTGAATTTATATATGTACAAATGCGCATATACATACATACATATATACGCTCACTTAAGTAGGAGAGAGCAAGATGTCGAACGTTGCCGTTCGTTTGCTTTCTTTGCTTTGTCGTTCGTTCCGCGCTTTCGCTTGCAGTTCATTCAAGGTAACGACAATGAGCAAGGTAACGACAAATGAGCAAGGTAACACTAATGAGCAAGGTAACTACACATTTTTTCGTGCGTGCAGCCTGTTAAATCGAATTATAAGACGTTATCACGTCAAAAAATATATATATATTTTAAAACAACTTAACAACTAACTACTTAACAACTACTTTACACGAAGACCGTAAAAAGAATCAGAATAGGAATGAATTAAGACTGTTGTTACATTATTATTTATAGCCTAATTTAGTCTATGTTGCATATTAGCACGGTGAACAATTCTATGGAATTGTTTACCGTATATTTGGCAAGTGCCAAGATTTTCTCGCAAGTGCCAAGATTTCGTTAAAGTAATGTTAAATCTAGAAATTAATCGAAGGAATCAGCAATTTAAATTTGTTTGTCTAAATGGCGGTTAGTCAAAGAAAAATCGATTTTTGACCAAAATTTCGACTTAAATTGCTTATAAACCAAATATTTATCGGTGAGAAAAAATCTTCGACAAATCACTAAAAAATGTATGTATTTAAGAAGCTCGTGTTAATATTTGAGACTAATCGGTTCAGCCGTTTTCTAGTAATGTTGGTCACCGGCTTTAAAAACACCATTTTGAGAAAAACGCGTTTAAAGTTTGCCTTGTACTTTCCTGCACTCTGAATCGCCTTTTCAAATTTGCGTGTAAATTCGAAAATATTCACCAGAACGATATTAAATTTTCTCTGTGTATTCTTAAATATATGTCTTCTTCTTCTTTCATAGCGTTACAACGCGGGGTGCGTCAAAGCTTCCTTCAGCCTTCTATCTTGAGCTGTTGCTTCGTAGTTACGTATTGCGAGCTTCTAAAGATCGTGTTCCAAATATTTGTACATAATAAGTCTCGTCATGCAGTCTGTATGTACATACATACATATTTACGAATTCCGAACAACAACATCCGAGTACATAAATGATTACTCTTAGTTAAATTTTTAAAACAAATAATTTTTTTGTTATGAATTGTGTAATGGAGTTTCTTTAGTTTCTAGCTACATACGTACTTATGTACATACTTAATAAAGGTATTGGTTAAAATGAAGCCAATGAAATTAGATTTTTAGATACACATACATTTTCGAAATAATATTAAATTCTCTATCATGGACGTTAAATTGAAAATACATAGCTCTTCAAACTGTTACTTAGAGCAAAATTTGAATCGAGTTGACAATATCACACAAACGACTAAGCATTTTTCTGCTTAAATGAAGCAAGATAATCAGACAATAATTGTCATCTGTGATGCATACCCAGGAAAATTACAGAATCCTAACGAAAAACAAGGAAAGGTAGTTAAATTTCACAGCATAAAAAGATTGTAATTCAAAGCTACATTGCAAATTTCGTAATGAAGATTTAGTACGCAGTGACTTATTTTGTAATTAAATAAATAAACGTTTAGCTCGTTGGTAAATGTTACCGCAATACATTTTTTATATTGAGATATAAATGGTTCGTTGTGCTCCATTGTTAAACGCATGTATGATACATATATATCTGACTCCAGATTATTGTTGACATATGGTTTGCGTACCTCAAGAAGGAGTTTTAAATCATCTCCAAACATTAGATAGTTGCTAAACTTAAAATGATTCGGTAAGTCATTTATAAAAGTAATGAACAACAATGAGCCGCTGTGAATTCCTTTCGGAATACCCGAATAAGCCGCAACTAAAGTTTTAGAGACAATAGGGACGATAGGCATGAAAAGGCTTAGGGAACGTGGGAGCGAGGGAGATGTTAACATTTTCTCTGAGAGTCAAGCGGCGATCAAGACACTGACGACGCCATGGTGCAGAACCAAACTAGTAAACTCCTGTAAGGAGGAGATGAAATCTCTAGGGTGTGCAGGTAACATTTCTCTGACTTGGATAGGAACATAGATGGACATAGGAACATATATGGAAATGAAATTGCTGAAGAGCTTGCCTGGAAGGGGACTGAATGGGCTTTAGAGATCTCCTACCCGGTCATCGGTCCCCCCTTGATGTCCCCTCTTATCATCTTCCTAAACTCTCGATTGCCGAATACCCCTATCGAAGTCCAACCACCACCCACTGCAGAGCGTCAGCAGCCTTGTGAGACCCGCCTAACTTTGGCTCAATTACGATCTGAATAATGTAGTAGGTTAAACTCCTACTTATTCAGAATAGACCCCGTCATACTCAATATATACACGGCACACGAAAACACACCGCACGATACTAACCACCTATTCACATGTCCTCTCGAGCCTTTGGACGCAACCTGTCGAAATAACACGTTTACTGGGTCCACCGTTTCATGAGTTAGACGATGGCAATCGGTCACTACACTGCACTATCAGGGATTAGTAAACTGCTACAACAACATCAACAACGGTCTCCAGCTTTACAGTTTTACGGCGGCGTAGACATAGTGCAGCAAATAAGCTGACTAGGTCATAACGTCCGAACAATTTCCTAACCACAAAAATTAACAAAAACGAATGACAAAATTACATAAGTTCACATCTTAAGCTATGTTAGCTGACTGTGATGAATAATAAGTAGGTATGTCAATCAACAGTAAAAATAGAAGTATCCAAACACTTTTCCTCACATCAATAGTTTAATGCTAGAGATAGAATTGGCGATTTTTTTTACTACTCCTTTTCCTTGCATTTAAAACCCATAAAATGCATAAAAGAGATTTTAGTGGTCATTGCCATTAGAGATTATATTGATATATATTTACTATATTATATAATTTGAGGTAGAAAAATAATACTTTTATTTAAAAAAATAGTTATCAACGTTTGTTATTATCATGTACATGCGTAGGTACATTTACTTGTGGTTTATTGGCGTTGTAGATTAAGTTCAAGCTCGTGTAATTTAAGGAAGCGCAGAGTCAATGCTTATTGATAAGTTGAAATTGAAGGGGGAAAAGTTGGTCAAAAGCATTTAATTCTATGCCAGCCCTAATGGCAATAATTAAATACAAAGTGTTTTTAACCGCAATTACTGCATTAGTAAGCTAAGTATCAAGTTTCAACAAAATCTATACAAATATCCATAGCAAAACACTGATGAAAGCAGCTTAAACTTAAGCAAAAAACAAAACTTTCTTCAAAAACTGATCGAAATTTTGGGATTTAAGGGTTTTTTGAGACTTAAAAAGCTTCTTCTCTTTAGATGGTATTTTGTTTTGTTATATTTTTGCTTAACAGATCCTCTAGAAGTTGTTACATCCATGTTTATATCTCAATATATAAGAACAAGGTTTCGCTTGGATGAATAAAAATGCCAAACTTTACAAAGTTCTATAGTACAATGTGAATATTAAAAGCGAGAGTGGTTGTTTCTAAGAAAAAACATCGTCAGAACAACTATTACAGGATACTCGTGTAACCGAATACTTCGACAAACCCTTTCAATTCACGACACACTATACACTACATTCATACATTCATAACCAGCAATTTCGCAGGCTTTGATGCATGTAAAGAGTACGAGTATTACGTACCCGTTTTAGTTTTACTTATGTACGTTCCTCTGTATTTCTTCATGCCAGCAGGCGCGCATCCAGAGTTTTTCCTAGGGAGGGTTTTGAAAAGTGATTGCTAAAACTCCTCTTCTCTCAATGGTAGTTGTCAGCTAAAACTCATTTTACTTTTGAAAATATTAAGATAACAAGACGTGGTGATTGTAAACTGTTATTTGTTTAATTTAATATTTCAAAAAATCAATTTTAAATAGAGTATACAGAAATTATATTATAATAAAGAAATTGTGAACAAAGCTGCTTTAATTTGATCTTCAAGTTGATTTCCATTCTCATACAATCTGCCTTTCATTCTCGCAGGTTGTTATGGAAAGAGCTGCTAGAATAGTTAATAAATTATTATATATGTATGTATGTATATTCGGTCATTCGATAGCGCCCGAAAAAGCCATGAAAAAGCTCCTCATAAAACACCATCTGCCCTTCGCAGTCGGTACAAAACTTTAGGTTCCACGATTTGTGGAAAAACTTCAAGATGCACATCACAGATCGTAGGAGGAGCTCGGCCAAACACCCAATAAAGGGCGTGAGCGGCAGTAAATCTTTTCGGCTCAGTTCAATCGCTTTGAAAACTGGCTTTGCGCTTTCCCCGATCTACACATTGCAAATTATTTTATTATTATTATTTTTTATCATTTATTATTTTTTAGCTTCATCTGAACTTCCTCAAAATATTCTTTATAAGTCTCTACTATATAAAATATACCATCTTTTCCTTTTGGCGAGCTTAAGAACGCGCGCTAGTCGTTTTTTTCACATACTAACCTTCACAATTCGAAATGACACGTGAAGCTAAGCACTTCTCCAATTTGTCCTTCAAATGCCCCCTCCACTGCATTCCTCTTCCTCTGTTACCAGCCACACTTTTAGAGCCAGTGTGGTTATGTCCATTCGTCCGACATGACCGCTGTATCAAATTTTCTTTCGAACACTCCAAGAACCGTCGCACCCGCTTTGTTATTGTTCAAGCATCTGCGTCATACAATAGGACAGATATAATGGGACACTTAAAAAATATGATTTTTGTTTGAACCCGAAGCCCCCCTCCCCCCTTGGTTGCATGCCAGTGTAACTGTTTAGGTTGCTTGAGCAAATTAACAAATAAACATAGAAGGTCTGTACATATGTATTAAATTAAAACAAAAAACGTGTGTTACAGTTACAAAAACAAACTCTGTAAAGTCTAGGGCGGCATGCAAAACCCTTTCATTAATAACAAACTAGCAACTGCCTGCAGCCCTGAGCTAAGCGAAAATAATGATAACTTAAGTGTTTGGGTTACGCTCAATTAAATATTATTGTTTATCATTTCAAAAAACTCCTTACACACATATGTATGTATTTTACGCTAACTTGTTCTGCTATGTATTGATATGTATCTATTTTACTATTTGCATCAATACACCTTGTTTGAGTTTTTATGAGAGAAATTTATGAATGTACCATACATACCTAAAACAAAATATTTCCAGGTGCTATATTTTGAAGTTGGCATGTTAAATGCAAACTATTTATTTTTAAAGTTATAACTGTTTAAAGTTAGTAACGCGTCTACCAGAGACTCACACTATAGAAATCTTGATTATCAGTCAGTATCATATCTCCGCGGAAGGGTATGAGTAGCTTTGCGCTTGAATCGTTTTGGCAAAGCAAGTTCTGTGTTGTCCAGAGCATATATTTCACGACGGCTATGTTAACAAATGAAATTGACGCATTTAGAGAATGGTTAACTGAACACGATAATGGAGAAGTCATTATGCATATTTATCTGCAGACCGTATTTTGGAGTAGAAGTTTCTGCTAGAAAGACCATTTCGGTTACAAAGCCAGATATGATCTTGATCAACCTTCGGTTTCAACAGGATGGTACACCTTGTCGCATAGGCCATCAATTAATAGCGGTAATCATGTCAACTGTCTTGGTAATGGGAATTGGGCTTCCCAGAGGTACGATTTAAGCCCATTAGACATTTTTGCATAACGCATATAATCTAAACAATAAAAATAAATGTTGTCCAGATCAACACCATCCAATTTCGGCCATAAAACATCGTTAATCATCTCTCGATAGCGCAATCCATTCGCAACACCTGTTATTGGAAAACCCTTTAGTAGCGCTTCAAGCCGTAGCTGTTAAAATTAAATACCATACAACTTTCACTGTAATAACACATATCTCTCCTACAGACATTATAGGAGAATACCATACAACTTTTACTTTATATTATATACTAAAAGCGAAAGAGATTCCAGCTTTAGCACCAAAAGGGGTGTTGCGTTATTAGTACATATCTCACTAAAACACAATTAAGAGTAGCATTCTAGCAGTAGCTGTTAAAATCTAATCCTATAAAACTTTCACTGTAATTAGCGTTAGTATGATCTTCACCAACTCACCAGTAACTTCACTGAACCAGTTTTACTTCTAACCCACTTACACCTTAGCCGCTGCAGCCAACCCTTATACATTGCTTCCTCATGAAAGGCATTCAACGAGCCGCATGGTAGTGACCATCTTCCGATTACTATCCAAATCGATATGGAAAAATGTTAAACGCTACCCTACGAATGAATAAATAATGGTATACAAACATACAAATGCATTATTTTAAAAAAGCATACTTTTTAACCAGTCTAATTCCTTATATATCCTACTAGTACTTAAAGCCTTTTGTATCTATACAACCCTTGCTAGGTTGTGGCTTGTTAAAAGCAATTTTGCATTTTCTATCCAGCTTTCTGATTGTACTTATATTTTTGTATAGTATATTCATTAATATTCGTAACTCTCTTACCAGCTGGAAATTTTTATATACTGATGCATCAAAAGAGAATTAAGTTATCGGTTACAGTGTAGTAGACAACGAGACCACCATTATGCTAGGTATACTACCTCCACAGGTCACAAGTGACGACTATATCACCACTGGAATCGACCAATATACTAGGCAAACAAAATTTGAACTACCTACAAGGCAGATTGTCATATATACACATAACATAAGCACATCCTCGACAAATCTCAGCCAACCACTTGACTTTACTGCAATACCTATGAAATTACCACAATCCATATATTAAAAAAATGTCCATAACTGTAATGTATCCGCCAAAAAATAAGCAATATCTACATCATTACAAACACTGAGAAATGTTAACACTAGATATATTGAATATACCTATTTCTACCAAAACCAGTCAGAATGACTGGTCTTTAAAAGAAGGGTTTAGCGAGGTTTCTAGCCTTTATTTACATTTGAAAGTGACAAAATACAAATTCATTGTAATACATGCATGAATTTACGAATATTATCAATTAATAATAACAATAATAATAATAATAATAATACATTCCTTAGGTATGCAAATTCGCTTTTCCAAATACGCAGAAAATTCCATTCGTTTCTTTCATTTTGCGAATTTCAGAGCCTGGTATTAGAATTTAATTTGGAAAGGCGATGTTCTTTGTGGCTTGTGCTTAAATCGTATTTTTAGATTTGATTATTAGCCAATACAATAAATAAAATAAAAAATATGATGGAAAAGAAATATATGATATCCGAGGAAGAAAGTGTAAAAGCCTCAATGAAGCATTTCTAACATCAGATTTACATTACATGATTTCCAATAGTTCCTGTGTTTCTTATGTTTATTGTGTTGAATTGGTTTCTAGATAGCCAAATTAACAACACACATATGGTATTATCACCCCTCGCATTCACCAAACCAAAGATTGAACGGCTTCTGTATTTACGCATTACTGCACCAGAGATGAATATGATGCCGACATTAAAGCAATTCAATGAACGTAAAAATTGAAAACAATACCGTCCGAACAACGCTTACAAAAACTGGCATTTAGTTTAAAGCACGTTCGACTTCAAAGTATTTTGTGGTCAAGCAACAGTAAATTATATGCTACATAATTTGCATGCTTTTACTTTTATTTTTATTTTTCAGCGTTACCATGGTTGCCCATGCGTTCAAGTTCTTTCTTTTATAATAAATCTCAACAGTGGTTTCTTTTTCAGTAAATTCTACATTTTAGTAGCTCATAGCCATACTCGCGCACTTGTACCCAAGGGTATTATAATTTTATTTACATAATGGTTATATGTGGCAGCATAAGTAAGATATAGACATATACATATATATATATATACATATATATACGATAATATTCAGAATGATGAGAGGAATCGATTCGGCCATGCCTGTACATCTGTAAGCGCCTACGATAACTTTATAAAAAAAATGGGATATTTCAATAAAACTTGCGACTCATATTACTTTTTATACAAGGTAGCAAAAAATGTGATAACTCTGTTATAAATAATCTCAGTTGCAAATTTAGTGCAAACGATATACCGAAGAAACCAATACGACGAAGGTAAAATTTAGAAAAATGGGCATTTAGAAAATGAGATCGTATAAAAACCAGGACCACTTTCCATACATTAATACTACATCAGTCCGTCTGATGTTACAAGCTATGACTCGGAAAAGAGTTTATATATTTTTGCGAAACTTCTCAAGGGCACTTATCTTCATATGAGGTAATTTTTTGTTAAAAGTGAGCAAAAGCGATAACTAACCATTATAATTTATTTTTCAATCCACGTTACCCTTTCAAACAATGTTAACGGGATCGTAGGGTTAAACTTGCTTTTAAAAACATGAAATAGATATAACTAAAGCTTAGTTCCTAACGAGATGTCGAATCAACCCAACATATATGTATATCTACGTTCGAGGTACGGTAGAAATTTAGGTTACCATATACACATAAAAGTACATATATATGAAAATTTGCAATTTGTATTTAACCTAACATGGCAACCCTGAGTTTAATCCAACCAGATACTTGGCTCACATTTTTCCATATTGCGTTATTTGCAATTAACAAAATCAATTGAATTCAATGAGCGCAGTCGATATATTCTTAAGGAAAGGCTACAAGCAAAGTTCAGCAACTTGGCGCCAAAGCCTCGAATTGCAGACAAAAATAACCTTTGCTTCAAAGCAATTATGGATCGCCAACAAATTGCAAAGTTAATATATGAACAGACTTAGGACAATTTAAAAAATTGGGCAATAATTTTTGCCCTAGACGCGGTGTTATAAAAATTTTCTGTTTAAGTTCAGTAGAAAACGAACTTCACATTATAACTACAAATAACTGCATATGTATATCATATTTTAGTTAAATTGCAACCTTTTTTTAATCCGTGATATGTATATCTCATGCCAACTATGTCTGTTGCAGAAGCGATCGTGGATTATGCATGGTCTATTTAATTTCGAAATCATAACTACACGAGTATATGTAACTACAAACACAAAATTTGATTTAATTTGATTAAATGGTTCTTAAGAGGTACGCATTGCTTCAAAAACAGACGATGCCCGGCCAAATCAGCATTTCTAAAAATTCGTATTTATTCCCAAGGGGATATCCCTTATTCATATTTAAGCGAATTTTCTCCCTTAGTTTAATTTGGTAGAGTAGTTCTTGTATGAACCATATGTTACATTTATTTAAAAGTAGGGAAGACCAGGCAAGACCAAAATGAAAAAAAAGTCAAAGTCATCACGAAACTTGAGCAAATTTTCTTCATTAGTTACACTTACCTTATACATAACTTTGAAGTTTCCTTTCTTATGGACAATTACAATATCCCAATTTCATAGATATTTTTATGTAATTTTGCTTTTATTTGTATTGTTGAAATCGGTAAGGAACTACATATATAACAAACATATGTAACAACAGTAACTGCATCCGAAACCAGACGCATGCTTAACGAGAGCCTTGCAGAAATAAATTTAATATATTGTATAAGAGGCTCTTTGTATTGGCAGATCGGGATATTTATTACAATATTTGTGCGCGGGGCAAGTCCAAGTCTTGCTTGGATAGATGTCATATAAACTTTCAAGATAACATATATATTCTATATTATATATAAAAACACAATATATACAATAATATGTCATATGTTCCAGAATCAGTAAACCATCTGATCTTAAGGCTCTTACCGAAAACATATAAACAAAAAATATAGGCAATCCTGTAGCTTTCCAATAAAAAACTGTTTTCTATGCAACCCATTTCAGTCTGTTACAATCCACAGAGCCATGGTACTCAATTTTTGTTTTCGTGTTTCCGTCCATGATCGGTTGCAGTTGTAGATACAATAGAATTTTGTTTTTATTTCGTTTTGGATAAAATATTATGTTTTATAAAATACGAAAGGCTTATTATTCTAAATTTCAATTTCAGTACTAAATGTTCGTTAACTATTT
This sequence comes from Anastrepha ludens, assembly GCF_028408465.1. Classification (NCBI taxonomy): domain Eukaryota; kingdom Metazoa; phylum Arthropoda; class Insecta; order Diptera; family Tephritidae; genus Anastrepha; species Anastrepha ludens. The sequence goes on along the minus strand of NC_071499.1, from coordinate 112,448 downwards.
ATTTTTTTGCAAACGGTGTCGTACGTCAATCATATTTGCCGCTTTTCAACATGGCATCTGCAGTAAACAAACAGACAACCACTGGAACGTGTAAAAATCAAAATGAAGATTTCCATCATTCAAAACAATGTTTTCAAATTTGGTATAAAAGTTATTCAAAAATAAAATGATAAATAAATAAATTGATTAATTTTGTATAATTTGAAAATTGTACGACGAATTTTTAAATGCAAATATATATGTATATACTTATGTACCCGCTTAATCCTTCTTGAAGATGGATAATGAGTAATGAACCCACAACGAGTTAGTTAATTACTCTTATTATTGCATTATAACCAACACTACATATTGATGAAACCATAAATCATGCAAGTCAATTATTTGTGCAAGCATATATGTATGCGCGCACATGTATAATAATATACTATATGTATGCATGTTATGTAGAAGTATAGAACTCATACAACAAGAAACATAAGAAAAACAGCAAACAGATGGAAACTGTCGGAAATCATGCAGTGTAACTGTGATGTTGGCTTTGCCGCAAATTGACAAATGCTTCCTTGCTTATCTGCTTTTGCAACATATTTATGTAGACATTTATGTAATTTCTTTTAGAGTAAGTTTTTCAGGGTCAATTTAAATACATATACATATTCAAATTTTAAACAGGATTGATTGGTAATTGGAAATTTCAATTTAGTTTAGTAATTAAAGTTACTTTATTTAATTTAAGAGTCATTCTATGTCAACTGAAGTAAAGTGTCGCACGCAAATCCATCCGACAGAATTCAACTTTCTGAAACAAGGGCTAACAAAAAGACATCCGAGTCTGGTCATTTTTCTAGATCAATTCGTTTGAGTTTTTCAGACGCAAAAGTGTTCTTAATTATTATTACTGATACTACATTTCATAATAAAAAAATATTCTTTTTCCAGATATGGAAAAATACAATTAGTACAAATATTTCATTACAAAAAAAATATGTTGTATCAGAGAACTTATTTTATTTTTGAATATTGTAAAAATCTAGAGAATAACAGAACATCGATTTTGAGGCCGAACCAAAACGCCTAAGTAATACAATATTTGGAACAACTACATTTTAAAAACTCTGTATTTTTATCAATAAAAAAGCAAGACTGGTGGATAAGTAAATATTATGTTTATATGTACATAAGTATATACATATATAATAAATAATGTGATGCAACATAAACTTCCGCTCATGATATATACTTATGTTTGTAAAAAACATATAAACTTTTCTTTACGGCGCAGAAGCTCGGACGATAACAACATCCGATGAGTGGAGTATTTGAGAGAAAGATTATGCGGAAGATTTTTGGACCTTTGCACGTAAGCGACGGCGAGTTTCGTAGGATTTGGAACAATGACTGTATGAGTGCAGCGAATAAATATCTAGCGGCTTCGTTGCTTCGCGGCTGGGTCATGTCGTCCGAATGGATGCAAACGCTTCGGCTCTGAAAGCATTCGATGCGGAACGAGCTAGTGGTAGCAGACGAAGAGGAAGTCTCCTCCGCGTTAGTAAAATCAGGTGGAGAAAGATTTGGCTTCCCTTGGTGTTTCCAACTGGTTCCGGTTAGTACGAAAAAGAAACGGCAGGCGAGTTTTGTTAAACTCGGCCAAAATCACTTAAGCGGTTATCGCGCCAATCGAGAAGAAATAAAAATTTTTTATAATATAATATAAGTATATGTACATGCGTATATGTGTATGTAGTAATTATTCAAAACTCATTGGTTCGTAATCATAGTCAAAATAAAGCCGTTTCCAAATAAGCTAGGGCATAATTTATTTAAAAGTGTACTTTATTTTAATCATAGTCGGGTTAAAATTTTTACACAGCATAAAATCGATTTGATTCTTTTTACACTTTAAAACTTTGTACTTGTCAAAACGCATACTTGACAGTATTTAGTAATAGTATTTTCCTAAAGCAAAAGAAGCTCGCCCAAAGCAGGTTGTTGGTAGAGCAGAGCACTAAGCTGACTATGATGCACCTAAAAATAAAGTCGGGTTTAACCTTTCAGTATTAAAATATGAGCAAAATCAAATCGCTGAGCGAACTTCGTCTGACAAAATTCGTCTAGAATAAGATTATTTTGCATTTTGCCAATGACGTCGGTTGGTAAAATCAGCTGTCAGTGAAAAATGTAAGCAAATCTTCTTTGTAAATCTCCCCCCACTTGCACAAGTTTCTTGCACTTCATAAACAGGATATTTAAGACTTATTAACTTAGATTATTTGGATTAAATTATTCAAATCTGCTCAAGATTCTTCATTTTAGTAACTCACCTCATGTGGATCTTCGAACTTAGCTCTAAGCCCTTCCGGATGTGAATACTCAATACCGCGATTGCATTTACTCGCAAAAGGCGAGGCCATGTCGAGGTGAGCTACGAGCTTAGCTCTGGTTCGGTGTATCTCGTGTGTTTGGGCCAATAAGAAGAAAAATATAATTTCACGAACTTTTCTCTCAACGAATGTTTTTCTTCTATTTCTTTTTCTATTTAGTTCTACGAGTTCTTTCCGGTTACATGCGAAAACCATAATCTCTCCTTTAATTATTGTATAAATGGCGTAACTTTTAGTATAATAAATATTCGTCTAAAAATGCAATATTTCTGACAGACTAGAAAAAAAGATCCGGAATTCCATCGAAAAATCATCTTAAGTGATGAGACCCATTTCCACCTCGATGGGCTCGTCAACAAGTAAAATCGTCGGATCTGGGGCTCAAAAAATCCAAGAATTATTGTTGAAAAGCCTCTCTATCATCAACGTATGACTGTTTGGTGCGGTTTATGGTCCGGCAGAGTCATTGAACCTTACTTTTTTGAAAATGAAGCTGGAGCTACAGTTACGGTGAATGGATTGCGCTATTGAGAGATGATTAACGATTTTTATGGCCGGAATTGGATGATATTGATCTGGACAACGTTTATTTTCAACAAGACAGTGCTGCGTGCCACACAAGTAACGAATGATGTTTTATGTAGCGGACAATGTCACTCTGTGACATTTAAATTCTATGCACTTATTTATATAGCGAGCCACTTGCTCCAGGACTTACATTCTCCTAGTGGATGAACGCTGCTTACTTCAATGGACCTTAAGCCGAATGCGTCGGAATGACCCTACTAAAACTCCCTCTCTTTCTTTCCTGGCCTATGGCTTCACGCGCGTTGGTTACAGTACCTGGAACATAAGCTGCTCACGTTGCCCTGGGTGCACAATCATGCGCAATCATGGTCCGGGTTGAATATTGTCGTGCAACTGTAACTACACGGCCAGAAGCACCACTCTGCCCCATTGAACCCCAATTGATTAATGAATTAAGGAAAATTGTACGAGTTAGAAACTATAAAAAGTAGCTTATCATATTTTTCGCAATTATTCTTTTCGTTATTTTCGAAAACAAAATAATTTTCAATTGATGTGTAAGGTTATTTTTTCTTATTTCCTCGGATATTAATAAATACTAGGAGCGCCAATACGTCGAAATTTCGACGTTATATAAATACGGAGAGCAACATTTAGTCATACCGTTTTTTAGTGTTTATAGTCATAGAAAAAAGTTGAAACATATTGTATATATGTAAATGGATAGCTTATGTTAAAACTTTTTACATGATATATGTGAATAGATGTGATTAAAAGTGAAAAATATCCCATTTTACCTGTATTAAGCGATCCAATATTTGTGTATTTCAAATATCATAATTTTTTTTTTTTCATGACCATCATAATTTCTGAATCATATTTATAATAGTATTGGTTCATAATATATAAGTTTCCAGTTGTTTCATCAACTTTTATATCATGATACATATATATAATATCATGATACATATTATAGCATGATATATAATATAATAATACAGGTAAAATAGTGTGATTAATTTTACCTGCACCTATTCACTTATGTATCTATTTTAATACATTGTGCAAACCGTCTCCGCATATGCTATCTATTGGTGTATGTTTCAACTTTTTTCTCTGACTATAAATACTAAAAAAACGGTACGACAAAATTTTGCTCTCCGTATCAATATATAGATAAATAAAAAATGTATGGTTTTGTATAAAGCAATTTAAATAAATGTATTTCATTTCCTACTCGTATCACCAAATACTATGTTACAAAATTTCCAAATTGATATGAATGTTAATATTGTTGAATTTAATAGCGTACATTTATCAATCAGGAAAGTTTACCTCTTCAAATTCTGATTTATTGCAAGCATATTAGGAAATATATGCAAATAGTAATGACAACAACACCACGTTCCATACATCAGCCAATGAAATAGCAAAAAGCCACAAGGAGCATTCGAGTATAAAATGAAATGAAAACCGAATAAGGTGGAGGAGGTTCATTTGCATGAAAATTACAAGGTGTCACACATTTCTTCATACGAAGACATTCTAGATACAAATATCTACGTAATTTTCAGCTTCCATGAATACACAATACTCCTTAATACATATAACGGTTTGGCATGGTTTTGCTACATACGAATTGACCAAATTTAGCGTAGTATTTGTCATACTCCCCCTTTATGTTATGTGAGTATATTACACTTTACTCATTAAACAATATGGCGGTTATCCATAAACATACTTTTATACATGTAATATCAGGGATTGAAGTATGAATAACACCGTAACGAGGCTCGTTGAAATACCACAAAAACGTTTCGTAAATCAACCGCACACGCAACTCAATAAATGAGCAATACTCTGTCAACGCACTAATCCCACCCCCCTTGGGAATGATACATGCATACATACGAGTATGTATTTGTGCAAACACAGCTCGAACAAATAACCCTACTATTTATTTAGGTGTAAAATATTTTGTCACTATTGGAATAAATAACGACAGGCGCACATAATTGGGGGTGCGGTTGTCAAATAGGTGTTGATGAAAAACGCCAACAAATCACAGGGAGTGCTAAATGCAGCCAATTTTCAGGCGACTGTCAAAATCACATTAACTTCTGTTTCTTCGGTGAAAATGTCCATCACAATTGACTCACTCAATATGCGTTGGGCAACAAGTGACACGAAATAGACAGTATAGAACTTTCATTGAAAAATTAAATTTTTTGTTCATGTACTCGTATGTAAATGTATTACTATGTCAAAATTATTAAATTTGCAGGATTTTCGCTGGTAAAATGAACTTAAAAATTTACACCTCTTATTTCGATCGATCCGCAAAAACTCTTGGAGTGATATCATATTGTTAATTTTTTCCGATCTGAATGAAATTAATGGCGTTTTAAAGAATTACTTACAGGCTGCGGGCATGATTTTAACTGGCTACGAGTGGTTTACAATATATATATATATATATATAAGTTAAACTTTTAAATAGTTTTAAGGTTAAAAAAAATTAAATTAATTTTAGGGGAGCTATGCTCCTTTATTGAGTTGTAATCAAAACGAACTAAATCTAATACTTATTTCTACCCTGCTTATATCTAAATGTAGCCGCTGCCGCTCGATGACTTTCTTTGCTGCTCTCGTTGTTCCCACGGGCGGAGTTGTTTACTTCAACGTGACCACCTTCTTCGTTGTCCGTTCTTACAGGTGATATTCAACGTGACCAAGTATAATATTTCCGAATGTGGGAATTGCACTTGTAGGTGCAATACGTTGGCTTTGCGTAAGGGTGTCCTATGACCAGACGTATCGTCAGAATTTGGTGCTTGGCTCTGCACGCGCTGCAGCGTCAGCGGTTTTGTTTGTAGATTTATGTATTGTGTTATGCTAACAATTGTTTGTAGATTTATGTATTGTGTTATGCTAACAAGCCCCCCTTTTAAATTCGAACGTCCGCGTTTGAAGTTTTGTTGAAAATTTGATTGAGGCCTTCCACCACTGTCTCTGTCAACTCAATGGATCGATTCTGCTTGGCCTTCTCGAGTGTTAATCTTGACTTTGTCAGGAGTATGATGATGACTATTAGTACTGTTACTAGGCTGATGTTCGTGGCGTAATTAAAGTAGTTGATTGATTTTGTAGAGATTATTTGTTTTGTGTTATTGAGGTTTAGCTGCTTTAGCATTTGTAATGATAAGGTTTCTTCGCTTTTATTTGTTTCTGAAGATATCTGAAGTATAGCGGGTAAGGGCTTGTGTGACGATCTTTCTGCAGTAGAAAAATGTTTCTTGTTGATTGTAATTGTAGCGTTGCTGTAGTGAATTATGAATGTACCGTTGACGGATGTGGGTTCTTCATTAATTAAGATTTCTCCTCTAAAATTGTTTAAAAATATGATGCCTGGTGATAGTTCCTCGAATTCTGGAATGTGTTCGCTGTTGGTCACTGTGCAATTTGGCAACCGGCTACTTAATAGATTTCTTATACAATATTCATTACTTAAGTCTAATACATTGTTTTTTGAACATATTTGGAGTACGTTGTACTGTTTACAATTTCCTAATATTCCATAAAGAGTGTTTTCGCAATTAAGGACTGATTTGAAATTAATTTTATTTATTTTATTATTTTTCTTAACGGCTCTAATGTCTATTGTTTTACAAATTTCGGATTCTACTGTGGGTAAACTTATAATGTAGATTATTGTTTTGCCATTAGTTGCTATTTTAATCTCTGAAAATTCGAGAGCTTCGTCTAAGTTTATAAATGGGATATTGTCTTTATCAAATATTTGTTTAGCAATATCTATTTCTTCACTTGACATAATATAAGAGTTGACTATATTAGCTTTTGCCCAGTGTATTGCGTATGCGATATTTACAATTTCTTCCTTCAAAATTTCCAGTTTATATTTTAGTTTTAAAAATGATTCAATTTCTTTGTTTTTATCATTTTGCAAGGCTTTTATGACATGATTTGTAATGTTTGTAGTTTCGTTAACTTTTTCTATGGTGAGTTTGTTAATAATGACTTAGTTGTTATTATTTTCTAAGACGTTGTTTAATTTATTTAAAACTATTTCGTGATCTTCGTGGTCTGGATTTCCTGCGATCCATTTCCATGCACTGCCTATAAAGTTAATAGATCTTTTTGACCTGCCTTCTATGTTAAGATTTCTGAGATGAGCCTTTATTTGGGATATAAGGAGGGTTATGAAAGGATAGTTTGGGTTATTGTAGAGTCCTTCTGATTGTATTGTCAGTTCAATGTGTTCCAAAATTTCATTATATTTGTCAGTATCGATTTGGTGTATTATTCTGAATGTTCCAGTTTGCAGTTTGGCTGTCCCTCTTTCTATCGTAACTAGTTGAGAATTTGAGTAATCAAGAATCTGCACCTCTGCGAGGCACAGTGGTAGAAGTCTGAAAAAAATTCTTTAGTTAATTCCTTATTCTACTTTTGTGTATGATTTGTCCTTTTTCGGTTATAACTGTGCTAGTCCTGTCTTCCTTAACTACTTCCTTACTATATAACTTACTTAACTTAGTTCCTAATCTTCTATTCTTTTTTACGTAAATTACTTGTCCTGGTAGGTAAGATTTTGCGGTTTGTTTCCTCTTATTGTGATACTCAATGTCTTTGCTTTGTTTTTGTGCTAGCTTGAGTAAGTTTTCGTGTCTCGTCTTTTCCATATCCTCTGGTGTAAATGTGACATTTCTTCCGAAAAACAAGTCGACTGGTCTTTTTCGTGTCACTGAATGGATTGTATGGTTATATTCGGACACTGCTCTTTCCAACAGTTCTTCAAAATTTCGATGACTTCCGTTTTCTTTAATGCAGCGCATTATTTCGCTTACGGTGGAATGGAATCTTTCAACTTGACCGTTGGCCTGGCTTTTATATGGTGGAGTAGTATAGACTTCTATTCCGAGCTCGTCTTTCAACATGAATTGGATTGACGTGGAATTCAGAGATGGTTCATTGTCCATCACTATTATTTTGGGAACTCCGAAGAAAAACAATATGTCCCTTAAGGGTCTCCTAACGTCTTCGGTAGCTCTACCGTTCAAAATTTTTATTACTGCAAATTTAGTAAATTTATCTAAAGCAGTCATAACCTTTTTTCCTTCAGTTAGGAAAATATCTACGTGAATAGTGTGCCCCGGAAAGGTAGGTAATGGGGTTGCAGCCAATTTTGGCTGGTTGGGGTGTCTTTCATATTTATTTTCCTTACAGACCGTGCAGTTGGTTATCACACGCTTAATTTTGTTCGTCATTCCAGGGAAATAGTTATTTTCTAAAATTTGCGTTTTGTTTTCCATTGCGTTTCTATGGGCTCTTAAATGTTCTTTCAGGATAACTTCTTCTTGCTCTTGTTCATTTACGATGTCTTGGACAAGCTTTTGTGTGTACCGACACTTAAAATTCCTGAAATGATCTGGATAAATTTTTTGGATTATTCCCATTGTTCCTTCGTCCGTATATATTCCGTTAATCACTGATGGATTCAAATATCTTTTGAAGTACCCTATGATAATTTGCTCGTTAAACTGTGGTTCCTCGATTATATGACGGTGAATAGTTGGAAAAACAATTTTGAATTGGTAGGATGCTGTGTCGGCCTGTTTGAAAAAAATTTGGTTTTTAAAGACATTTATAGGCACTTCCGCACAGGGTATCAAATTATGACTTGAGCTTTCATCACTGTGAATGGTCGGTGTAAGTGTGTTAACTTGGTTTGGTATTCTTGAAAGTGCATCGGCCACTACATTTGATTTTCCGGGTCTATAAACCATTTCATGGTTATATTCCTCTAGTATTGCCTTCCAACGTTTCATTTTACTATTTGCATTTTTATGACTAAGGGCGTACGTCAAAGGTTGGTGATCAGTAATTATTCTCACTTTTTTTGAACCGTAAAGGTAACTCCTCAAGGTATTTAATGACCAAATTATGGCCAGCATTTCCTTCTCATTGGTGGCATAATTCTCTTCGGTCTTATTGAGTGTCCTTGAGATGAATGTTATCGGACGATTGTCCTGTGAGAGGACTGCACCGATGGCGAAATGAGATGCGTCCGTTGTGAGTTCGAAGTCCCTATCAAAATTTGGATGAACCAGAGTAATATCTCTTGATACCAAAGTGAATTTGATCTTGTTGAATGCTTCGATAGCGTCTTTGTCAAGTTCTATATCTATTTTCCTAGATTGTCGTTTTGAGACGTTGCCGGCTTCGCCTCGAAGGAGTGCGGTCAGGGGTTTAGCTATCTGGGAATAATCCCTTATGAATCTCCTGTAGTATCCGGACATTCCTAAAAAGGACCTTAGTTCTTTTAAATTACGGGGAATCGGAAATTGTGCTACAGCTTCTACCTTTTTGGGGTTTGTTTTTATTCCTGCGGGAGTAATGACGTATCCTAGGAATTCAACTTCTTCTTTTGCAAATTCGCACTTATCCAGCTGTACTTTCATGTTAGCTTGTTCCAATGTTCTAAATACTAGCTCGATATTATTGAGATGCTCTTCTTTGGTTTTCCCGAATATAATCACGTCGTCGATGTAAACATAGCACCTGATGCCAATGTGTTGTCGGAGGATATCGTCCAAAGCTCTTTGGAATGTCGACGGAGCATTCTTTAGTCCAAATGGCAGTCGCAGAAATTCATATTTCCCGTTATTCACGGAAAATGCTGTCTTTTCTATGTCGGACTCTCGAAGTGGTATCTGATGAAACCCGCTTTTAAGGTCGATAACCATAAATAGTTTATTATTTCCGAGGTTTGCTAGGACCTCGTTAATTTCTGGTATAGGGTATTTGTCGGGAATGGTGATTGCATTGAGTTTCCGATAATCGATCACCATTCGGTATTTCTTTTTTCCAGATGCGTCTGTCTTTTTGTCAACGATCCAAACGGGTGAGTTGTAAGGGGATTTTGATCTTCTAATTATACCGTCATCAAGAAGTTCTTCTATTTGTCGTTCGATCTCTTCCTTAAGTTTGGAATAGACGGGTGTGTTAGGAGGTGTAAGGGGATTTTGATCTTCTAATTATACCGTCATCAAGAAGTTCTTCTATTTGTCGTTCGATCTCTTCCTTAAGTTTGGAATAGACGGGTGTGTCGCTTGTGGTGCGAGTTTCACCTTTTACGATTGTGGTGTAAGTGAGTTTCTGGTCAGGATCGGAGAAAAGGTTGGGACATCTGTTAATTATGTTGCTTATTTTGGTCTGCATTTCAGCAGGAAGATGTGGGATATTTATTCCCACATTATTAACCTCTTGCGAAAGTCTTTGTTTTAGTGGAACGAATATGTCTGTAAAGATTGTCATCATATTTTTATCCGTGTGTATGGTTGCTTTCATTTGCTTGAGAGTATCGTTCCCTATTATCCCGTGAAAGGAATTTAATGTTGGTAAAATATAAAATTTAATTTTACCTACGTTGTGGCCACGTATGTGTGGTGTGTAATTTCTATATTTCCTGCGACCGACTTAACCTTGAAGGGTTGTTCGTTAGGAATCGGGTTCCTTATTCTACCGGATTGGATGTAGTTTTTATTGGAACCGGTGTCTATTAAGAAGTCTAGAGCATCTCCACTCCTAGCGGTGAATTCATAATATGGGAGTGAAGATGGCGTTAATCTAAAAAATGAATTGTATCACCTTCGATATATTCGTTTTCGTCATATTCCTGTCTATCCTCTGCCATAAAGTTAATGTTGTTCTCCACTGGTCTTTCTTGTTGTCCTTCGTAAGTGTTTCTAAATATTTGATTTGGATCTGCCTGTATTTGGTAATTGTTTGCATCTGGAGCTACCGTATCGGTGTGGTAGGTTCTTTGCAATTTATTAGGTGGATGTACTTGTTGGGTCGAGAGGGGACGCTTTGGTGCGAAGTTATTTTGGTTATTAACAGGTCTGTTCTGGTAGTTTACTTGTCTTGAGTGTAAAGATCTATCCACGTCCATAGGGACAGGTGGTTTTGGTGGTAAATTGGGCCTATTAGCTTGGTTTGCTTGATAATTATATCCTATTCCATTTGTTCGGAATCCTTGATCATACTGGGAATAGTTATATCTGTTTGGTTGAGCATATGATTGGTGAGGGCGAAAAGTTTGTGGTGCGAACGAGTTCTGTGGATATTTACTTGGTTGCCGATTGGTTGTTTGTTGCCTTGGTGCCAAATTCATCCTGGGCGGTGAGAAATAGGTTAATTCAGGATAGAAAGGTCGGTTGTTATAGTGGTTCATAGTATGCCGAGGAGGACGTGGTGGCGTGTTATTGAATGATCTATTCACACTATGCGCATGGTTCATGCGGAAGGACATGTTGTCCAATTTCTGACACAAGTGCAGTGCCTGTGGTAGAGTGTTTGGTTCGCGAATACTGAGGAGCCTAGGTAAATCTCCGTTAAGTCCGCGGATAAAAGTGTCAAGAGCTTTATCTCTGTAAGAGTTTGTCATGGCTCTAACAGTCTCGTCGCTCAAGTCTAGACAAGATATTTTGTCCAGGATCAAAGATAGGTGTTGGTACACTCTTTGATAGAAGGTAGGTATGTCGTCATGTCGTTGTGTTAAAGTTGTCATTTGGTATTCGAGGGTACCAATGTCCCTTTTGTCTGAGTAGTGCATCATCAGACATTTTCGTATCTGTGCCCAGTCCAGAGGGGTGCTGTACGATTCTAAGGCGGTATCGGCATCGCCAATTATTTTGTGCCGTATGGTATGTAAGATTGCAAAATACCTAGGAGTGTCTTTCAACTCCTCGTAGGCTTTGAAAATTCTATCTACGCTTTTTCGCCAGGAGCTGAATTCTCCTGGTCGTCCGGAAAATTCCCTAAGACATTTCACCATGTCAGGGATTCTATCTAACTCGTTCGCATTTCGCGCGTTCAGCGATATATTAGGCTCACTAAAATCCCTAATATTTGGAGTACTCATATTTTTGAGTACTTCTCTCACAATTCTTTCTATACCAGGATGGTTAGAGGTTGACGGGTTGTCTGGGTTAGAATCTCCATATTCTATCCTGAGCTGATTTAATTGCTCCACTAATTCGTCTGCGGTTCCTGGCATTTTCTATTCTTTTTGTTTTTTTAACTCCAAGTAAAATTGATCACTCAAGTATTATTTAGTGCAAATCCTACGAAATATTTTATCAAACTTTTTAATTTCACTAATTAAAAATCTATTTTTTCCTTTTCTCAGAATTTTACAAAATATTCTTTTCAAAAATATCAATTTTCTTATTTTCCTCAAATTTTACAAATATATATTTTTTTCCACTTTTTTTTTAAAATATCAATTTTTTTCTCAAATTTTAATAAGGATCTATTTTTTCCTTTTCTCAGAATTTTACGAAATATTCTTTTCAAAAATATTAATTTTCTTATTTTCCTCGAATTTTACAAATATAGGTATATTTTTTCCGCTTTTTTTAAAAATATCAATTTTTTTCTCAAATTTTAATAAGGATCTATTTTTTTCCTTTTCTCAGAATTTTACAAAATATTCTTTTCAAAAATATTAATTTTCTTATTTTCCACAAATTTTACAAAATATATATTTTTTTTCCACTTTTTTTAAAATATCAACTTTTTTCTCAAACTTTACGAAAATATTTTTCTTTTTTCACTCTTAATTCTTTAAAAATATTAATTTTTTATTTTCTCGAAGTTTACAAAATATTTTTTTTCACTCTTTAATTCTTTAAGAAATTCAAATTTTCACAAACTTTTTTTTCACAATATTTTTTATAATTAAGAAATATCTTAAAAGTAGTCTTACATTAGAGTCCAGTGCTGCATGTGGATGTTTGTTGGGCGCTTTGGTATTATCCTTTTCCTTTTGTACTGGGGTCCTTCGGCGTCACTGTTGTTCCACTTCGTCTCACGCTGTTTGTCGTTTTCACTTTGTTTTTTTTTCTAGTTTATCACTCACGACGTTTCGCGTAGCCGTACTTTTTGACTTTCGGGCTTTGAGTACTTTGCGCGCGCTGGTCCCTGCTCGGGCGCCAGTTAAACTTTTAAATAGTTTTAAGGTTAAAAAAAATTAAATTAATTTTAGGGGAGCTATGCTCCTTTATTGAGTTGTAATCAAAACGAACTAAACCTAATACTTATTTCTACCCTGCTTATATCTAAATGTAGCCGCTGCCGCTCGATGACTTTCTTTCCTGCTCTCGTTGTTCCCACGGGCGGAGTTGTTTACTTCAACGTGACCACCTTCTTCGTTGTCCGTTCTTACAGGTGATATTCAACGTGACCAAGTATAATATTTCCGAATGTGGGAATTGCACTTGTAGGTGCAATACGTTGGCTTTGCGTAAGGGTGTCCTATGGCCAGACGTATCGTCAGCAGTTTTTGGAAATGTGGGAATTGCACTGGTAGGTGCAATACGTTGGCTTTGCGTAAGGGTGTCCTATGACCAGACGTATCGTCAGAATTTGGTGCTTGGCTCTGCACGCGCTGCAGCGTCAGCGGTTTTGTTTGTAGATTTATGTATTGTGTTATGCTAACATATATACCTATATATATATATCTATATATATATATGTAATATATATAATGTTGTTTCACAAATGGAGGGACTGAATATCTGACGATTTTTCATGAGACAGTTTTTCATTATAATAGGACTATGAATAAGTTCGTTACGGTTTTACAACAGATGGCGTAACTTGATTATTATTCCATCGATCCACATTTCCAAACATTCATTGGAGAGCTACTGTCGTAAGGCACAAACGTCAGTATAAGTTTTTTATTTGAAGCGTAAACAACAATATTTTTACCACACTTGAAAATGTCGAATTTCGTGCCAAATAATGTGTTTTTGCGGGGAATTCTTCTTCATTATTTTAATATGAAGAAAAAAGCAGCCGAAAGTCATCGTATCTTGGTGGAAGTTTATGGTGAGCATGCTCTATCTGAGCGAACGTGCCAGAAGTGGTTTGCACGCTTTAAAAGTGGTGATTTTGGCTTGGAAGACGAAGAACGCGAGGGTGCGCCGCCAAAGTTCATGGATACCGAATTGGAGGAATTGCTCGATCAAGATCCGGCTCAAACGCAAGAAGAGGTTGCAAAAACTTTGGGAGTTGATCAATCAACCATTTCCAAACGTTTAAAAGCCATGGGAATGATCCGAAAGGTAGGCCATTGGGTGCCGTATGAATTGAAGCCAAGAGACGTTGAACGCCGTTTTATGGCATGCGAACAACTGCTTCAACGGCACAAAAGAAAGGGTTTTTTGCATCGAATTGTGACTGGCGATGAAAAGTGGGTCCATTACGACAATCCAAAACGTCGGGCAACGTATGGATACCCTGGCCATGCTTCAACATCGACGTCGGCGCAGAATATTCATGGCCTGAAGGTTATGCTGTGTATCTGGTGGGACCAGCTGGGTGTTGTGTATTATGAGCTACTGAAACCGAATGAAACGATTACGGGGGATGTCTACCGACGACAATTGATGCGTTTGAGCCGAGCACTGCGAGAAAAACGGCCGCAATACGCCGATAGACACGACAAAGTTATTTTGCAACATGACAATGCTCGGCCACATGTTGCACAAGTGGTCAAAACATACTTAGAAACGCTCAAATGGGATGTCCTACCCCACCCGCCGTATAGTCCAGACCTTGCGCCATCCGATTACTATCTCTTCCGATCGATGCAACATGGCCTGGCTGACCAGCACTTCCGTAATTACGATGAAGTCAAAAAATGAATCGATTCGTGGATTGCGGCAAAACCGACCGAATTTTTCACAAAGGGAATCCGTGAATTACCAGAAAGATGGGAAAAAGTAGTAGTAAGCGATGGACAATATTTTGAATATTAAATTTGTAACCATTTTACGTCAATAAAGTTTCAAATTTCGAAAAAAAACCGCACGAACTTATTCATAGTCCTATTAGAAATACACTCGGAGGTTCGCCGTTGCCGAGTGACGACCGAGCTCTACTGAATGGTAATTACGCGCAATCCAATTCGGCTAAAGCGGTCTTTATACGAGTAAAATACTTAACTTATTAATATTAAATACGAACCCTACCACCTTAGAGGAACTTATCAGGTGGCACTTTAAGCTTTTAATGTTTTCAACTATAAATGGAACTCTGAATTTATTTTTAATAAGATTTATTTCACCTTACCGTTTTGTTGTGCTGGGTACCACGTCATGAAGATAATAATGGCAACGAACAGGAAATTAGGTGCTACATCCAAATTTCACAGATCGAAATATTTTTGCGGACTTACAAAGGCCCACATAAAGGAAATTATCAATAGTTGGGAAAGCGCGGAATTCTTACGACAATGAACGGAAAGCCAAAGTCTAACAAGAACGAAGTTCGTATGCAGGTAGAACTTTAAAGAGATGTTAACTGAGGTTGATTGTAAATTTGTAAAATATTTGCGCAGAATTCTTTAACCGCGCTTCAAAAAATAACCCTCATCAGTCCAACTCCAGCTACGCTATCCACAGTATTTTTGCGAAGAAATCCTTTCCGCGCTTTAGAAAAATACTGCGGCTACGTTATCCATAGAATTTTTGAGTGGATTACTTTCAGCGTAGGTAGCCTTCGGCCGTTTTTTTTTTAAATGTCCCTCATAATTTAAAGCATCATATGTACATATTTGTGTAGTATGGAGGCAAGATAACCACCATCCCCCCTTCAACACTGAACTGAAATACTTTTTTTGTTCGTATTTTTATTTTAATTTGCGTGCATCCGACAACGCAATATTGTTATTGAAAATGTTATCCAAGCTATCTAACCAATACGGCAATAAGTTATCTAACCAATACGGCAAATAAGCAACAACTTGACATAGATCACTGTGACAAAATATCTTTAAAACATTTTATTCAAAATTGTAGGTAATGTTTAAGTTCAATAAAGGAACTGGGTGCAAATATTAGGCCTCTTATTTTCGCCAAGCGTTAGCAAGTGGCGAATAGATGAAGCAACTGGTATAAATGAACATATCTTGGCAACGCTGGAATAGAGCTGCCTAAAATTACATGTTTTTGTAAAATAGTGAGTTATACCAGTTTAATGAAGTATGACCATACTCGCTAGAGGCGAATCTTACTCGATAACTTTGTTGTTGATAAAGATAGCGAGCAGAAAAGTGGCGAATAGAAGAGGCCTATTGAAGGTCAAACCCAATACAACTAGCTTACCAGGTTCTAAGTTACTTCAGGCTTATATTTACCAGCTACTGGTTTAAGTCATCTATATGATTTGCTGCTTGCGGATCATATGTTCTTTAACAATGGATACGAGTCTTGAAATTAGTAAATTACTACGATGGTTCTGGAAGTCAGAAAGCATAGACGTGTGAATCCTTTTATCAAAATACACATTAGAAGTCGATTCATCATGCTACACTAAGCGTTTTTCACAGTTGGAGGGTCACCTTTGTCGTGATGCCGACTTGAGACAGACATATACCGAAACGAGTACCTTTATATGAAACAAGTTAAACTAGTAACAATTGATGAACACTATCATTGTACGGTATACAAAAATAACAACCAGCGCTTAACTTGGTGCTATCACACGCATCACGGTTTATTGAAAGGGATGCTGTGAGCACTACCGTTAGAATTATGCTCGACGGGTCAGCAAAAACCTTGAATTGGCAGTCACTTGACGACATTCTAGCCACAGGGCCGGCACTTCAATCGGATCTCTTAATAGTTTAACGAATTAGCTGGTATTGAAAAAATGTTACGTCGCATCGATATCGACAAGAAAGACGCTTAATACCAAAGGACTCTTTGGAGAGAATATCCGAAACAGCCGTTCCAGGAGTATTACTGTTTTACCATAACTTTTGGTACCACTTCCGTGCCATCCGAGCTATCCATCAACTCACACAAAACGAAAGAAAAAGCTTCCGCGGATTGCACAAGCTGTGAAACAGCAATGTACGTTGACGACATCTTGACTGTGGGCAACACCCTAGATGTGGCTTTAAACATGCGAAACATTTGAACTAAGGAAATGCGCAAGTTTTAGATAGAATCCCGATTGAGCAGAGACATAAGAGAACCGTGCACGAGTTTAAATCAAACGGCTCAGTTAAGGAGTTAGGTATGTGCTAAGATCCACATATGGACAAACTTAATTTTATAATAAACTTTGAAATGTTGTTAGACTTCGACAAATTGAGTGTGCTTCAAAAACGTTGGATGGAATTCGCAATAAATAAATTCAGATAAAAATACCGCAATAATTAGTAATTGATACCAGCAGGAGTTGTGATATTCTGTAAAGCACATTCAACCAAATCCTGTCTCCGAGGCTTCGATGGAAACGGTCAATTTCTCATTTTCTCATTACTTTTGGCAAAAAATAAAGTTAATCCGCTCAAGCCGAAGCTGGCGATTCCATGAGCTGAACTATGTGGAGTGGTTTCGGTTTCTAAACTTTTAAAGTTCTTAAAGAAGAATTTATACATGGGAGTGTAAATTATGGATATATATTTATGGACTGGCTCATCTATATTATTGAACTGGTTTTGGGAGCATCCTGTTCGTATCCAATCATATGCAATATATTTTGGATATAACTTCGGTATGCCAATGGCGGCACATATGTAAGTTCAGAGAATAACCCAATGGATACAGTCCATTAGAATTGGCAGACAATGATTTGCGGAGACATAGCCCACAATTTTTGAGATCACCATTTCCGAATCGGCCGAAATCTCCCTTAAACGTTGACACATCGCAATTAACTGAAAATAAAAACGGAGTATCAAAACTCTCATGAATGTCTCTGAAGAAAATAAAGAAAATTAAATTCATTTTCATTTTTGGTTTTGGTTTTTTTGGCCAAGGTTTCACTTACGTGGCCAGAATAGTTGAACAAAAGGCATTTCGAAGTTAATTTAAAGCGCTTTCTTGGAACCAACCATTGCCAAATAACTGTAGATTGTGCTCGCTTAACACTTACATTGACACACAAGAAAGGGTTATTCGTCTCGGTGACAGACTGAAGAATTATTTTTTGTCATCTAACCAAATCCATTGCATGGTGGTGTCCCACTTACCCTGAATTGCGTGTCGTAAAGGTTTTGGATTTGGATCCATCATGCACCGCCGCATACAAATGAAATCCAAAACATTGTGAGCAGCTATTGGGAAACTTACCAGCTAGTATAGATTATATGTGCCCCTTCAATATACTTATGTATATTATGTTTCACTTTTTGTGGTTTCCGAGTCACTTTGAGAGGTTTACGAAGCCATATCTGTAGCGATTGTGGAATTAAATTTCTCGGCGCCAACCGTAAGCTGGGATCGGATCGCCTACACATGCAACTACGCAGAGGATTTATAAAGTACTTCGTGTGGAATCCCAACTTAGAGCTTAATATTTCCTCTTTATCGTTTTTTTTTCTGGACACGACTTGTCAACACGAATGTCCATTTGAAAATTCACTTGGCTCAATAAATGTTTCCAAAGGTGTATAGACATATCACACTGATGTTCGTTAACAAACCTTATGAGCTGTCAAAAGTTAATCAGCTACACATCGTACACATTTGGTTCCAAGAAGGTTACGCAGCTAGCCATCAGCGCTATTAGCAGGCGATTTATTGTAATATTCAAGAAACCATTGACGCCAAACGAGCAGATTTATTGGAAAAAGTAGTGAAAAATTGAACTGATCGAATGGTTTATGTAACTGGTAGCCACGGCGAACATATGCCAAATATAAAATTTAAAATTGAAATTATCTACCAGATTTATGTATGTATATGTAATTGACGCGTACACCCTTTTTTGGGTGTTTGGCCAAGCTCCTCCTCCTATTTGTGACGTGCGTCTTGATGTTGTTCCGCAAGTGGAGGGACCTACAGTTTCAAGGCGACTCCGAACGGCAGTTATTTTTTATTAGGAGCTTTTTCATGGCAGAAATACACTCGGAGGTTTTGCCATTGCCTGCCGAGGTTTCCATTATACTTGACCATAAAATTGGTTTCGGTCCAATTGAACACTCCAAGGAGACACAATTTGCGAATTCATTAACCAGTTCATTGCCTTGCAGTGTCCCGGCACCGACGTAAGTTCAAACTCATTCCACCTTGTAACTGAGTTAAGTTTCAACTACATTCCTTAGCGAATTTTGAAGAGATGCGAGCGATTTCTAAGGCCTATAAAGCAGCTTGTCTGACACCACAGCTGATTTTAATTCCTCGCCACCTTTATCGAATTTTCCAATCTGCTAATTAAAGTATTAAAAAGAGTTCGAATTGAAAGACCGCTTTCATCATACCTAAAGTAGTAAAGTATCTGAAGCATTTTCAATATTGCAGTTGTCGATGTAGAAAGTTCTTACCGAACATCGCAAGAGTATCTGGATCTCTCCACAGCTCCTTTGCAGGAAAATTAGCGGCATACTTTCTGGCAAAAGAAATTCCACGCATCAGTTTGTGATTAGGTGCCAAAAACAGAGAGTACTGCTATGACAACCTTTTGAGCAACTCTCGCTGTCTAGAACCTTCATCGTCAAGCCACAATCCATAAAAATACAGTCGATACATCATTTTCACTGCTTCTTCTTAAAGCGCTAAGTCCAGAAGCAGCAAGCCCAGCAAAGCATTAAGAGCCGATCCTGACACTGCACTCATGGCGCCCGTAATGCCTAGACACACACTCCTTTCTATCCCTTCTAGTTTAACATATAAACCGTGGTTTTGATCAAGGTTCTGCACCCCCATACTACAGAGGAGGACTTGACGATCGATCTGACTAAAGCTATGTATATTCAGACTACTATAGCCGTTGCTAGGCCCATTGATTTTCCATGTTTTATAAAAACTTACACCTGAATATTTCCCTTCCAGAAAAATACTTAGTTTTACGCTTCTTATGCAGAGACTAAGAGTTTCCAATTTCCTTTTCCGCATGAACAAGACCAGGGTTGTTTTGCAAGAACTGACAACAAGACCCTGTTAAGTGCACTATTCATCAATTTTAGTCAGGTCCTCCGTATCTTTGTAAAAACCTCTCTGAGGGGCTTTCCAGATGATAAACGGTAAACGAAGTTCTGTATTTCTATTAATAGGGAGGACACCACCAAACACTACTCCCACCCCGATCGATACTTTTCCCCATCTCGGCCATGGTTTAAGGCCGGTTTTCTCCTCTACAGTTAACAATTTTATAGATAGCATGAAGTGATTCCACTTTCTGATTGTCTCCACTCCAAGCCTTTTGGCCGCAGAACACATAGAAAATCTCCTTAATACCAACAACGACTGGTATTGTGCCCTTACCTGTTTCTATCTCCACTTCTACCTTTTCACAAGGTAATGTAGAGCTGATTCGCAGGACTTTCCGCTTGGGTGTGCACTAAGAGGTGCTCACAAAAGCCTTTCATCTAATGTACTTTTCAAACGTACGCTACAGGCTCTTCAGCATGAAGAATATCAGACTTAACGGTCAGAAACTTTTTTCAAACTCATAGTCATCTTTCCTCGATTTGGGATTGAATACTGCACTGGCTTCCCCCCAAAGAGTGAGTACATTAGCAAAAGCCGGACAGGCCTCTAAAACTTTTACAAGAGCCTGCAGAAGCTCCTTATTTAAGCTCACTAAAATATTCTAAAGAAAACTTTACTGACTCACAGTCTCCACCCATGATGCTATAAACTATTCTAGTCAGATAACCTGCTACTCAGAAAATGGGTTTTCATGAGCGACTTATAAAATCGGGTTCTCTGAAAGAATCTGGCCTAATTTCAATAAAAAAAAAATACCTTTTGAAATACATTATCAATTATTTTGGGGGATTAGCCTCAAAATAATTAGAAGTGCTATATTTTATTTC
Source organism: Anastrepha ludens (assembly GCF_028408465.1). Classification (NCBI taxonomy): domain Eukaryota; kingdom Metazoa; phylum Arthropoda; class Insecta; order Diptera; family Tephritidae; genus Anastrepha; species Anastrepha ludens. The sequence continues at coordinate 91,676 of NC_071499.1, read as the reverse complement.
CTTTCTTCGCGATCTGTACAAAAAATTCTTCATACATGTACGTGACACCTTAATGTACATATACTATACACCATTATATTTTGCATTCTTCTTAACACATCTTTTTAGTTAAGCATTAAGCAACCAATTTTAACAACTGCGGCTGTATTTAAAGTCGTTAACACTGCAAGTAGTATCTTAGAAGATAACTTTTGAATGACAGTCAATGACAGAGTAGCACGCAACCGTTTAAAATTTCGGGCGAAATGTTTAATTTGTTGATAATTTGTGAAATTTTTTACATGGTGATTTGACCGCCAACGATGGCCTTAAGGGTCCTATTGTGTACACGGGTAAATATAGTACGCAGGAAGATACTTGGACAATGAGCGCTAAAATTCCTAAGCGATGCGGCTATTCGAAGAAAATAACAAAGTGTAGCAGCTTTGACACTTTCCATACATATGTACAGAAATATGTATATGCGTTTAAACGTATAATAATCATGGGCTCGCCAACTCATTTTGTACAGGTATAAACGAGTTGGATGCCACAAAACCCTCAATTTAAAAACAATTTGGCCGAGAGGCGAGAGTTAAGTTAAGCGCTTCAAAATACAAACAATTAAAACTTTAAGTAGCACTTGATGTGAATGTGCTGGTAGTCACAAAAGCATCGACTTGATTAATACTGTAGTGAATAAATATAATTTTATTGCATGCACATTGCACAAAAGATAAAAGTTACCTCTGGATATGTATATACAATATAATTCACTTATATTGTTGAAAAAAAAAGTAGCAAATTGTTACTGTTTTATAAAAAACTGACCCTGGTATCTCTAGATGTGAATATATGTACTAATATTGGTGAGAACCGCCTATGACTTGCCGAAGAGCCTATGGCTCTTTTCTATCATTTCAACGATTAATTTCATCAGTGGTCATCGAATGCAGAACCAACCAAATTATTCTTAGCTACAAACACTATGTTCAATGCTGCCAACATAATAATGATAATAGGTTAAAAAAATATGTACGAGTAATATAGAAACACTAAGTTCAATGCTGCCAACTCTCTTTTCTGATATTAGGCAAGTTTCATTACTAATACTCATTAAGTATTTTCAAACAAAAGTCTGTTTTGGCAACTTATAAGCTATACCAGTTGCTTCACCTATTCGCTATCGAAATGCATGGCAAAACTAATACATATATATATATAATTGACGCTTACACCCTTTTTGGGTGTTTGGACGAGCTCCTCCTCCCATTTGTGTTTTACATCTTGATGTTGTTCCACAAATGGAGGGACCAACAGTTTTAACAGATATTTTTTTATGGGGAGCTTTTTCAAGGCAGAAATACACTCAGAGATTTGCCATTGCCTGCCGAGGCGCAGTCGCTATTAGAAAACACTTTTTCTTCAGATGGCGCAACGAAAGTTTTCACTTTTTTTGCACAGATCAACCAATGATACACACAATAGTAATACCTATTTGCATAAAATATAAATATATAAAATAAGTGAAATATTATATGTAATTAATATGTAATATGTCTTCTTAAAATATTTCATTCTTTAAATTGAAAGAAATATTCAAATATACATCCACTGCAATATGATTTTGACTCCTCGTATTTTTCAGCATATTTTTCTAAAATCCTTTCCACTGTGAGAGTTAAGTTTCTATAGTTAGTGTTACGAAATTTATTCAAGTAATGATGATTCCCCGGGTTTGGTCCGATCTCTGGATTGCATTCTTCCCAAGCAACTGAAAAAATTCTATCGAGACCTGTTCAGGTTGTTATAAATCCATTTTTAATAATTGTGTATAATTTCACATCTTCTTGTTGAAATTTCAGCTACGCTCTCGAATATTTTTATATGAAATAAAAAGCCTAACACTGTCATTAAAAAATCACAAAAAATCTTGTAATCTTGTACCTTGCAATCACTTGAAACTTATTGTACATTTTGCGTTATTAAAATTCAATTAACTATGAAACTGTATACCTAGAAAAATCCATGTTAAGAAGTGGAAAGTTTTGATGGAAGTCTAAAAAAATGTATACAAAGTTTGAAACTTTGCCTTATATGGATTTTGTCACAGTATTACTATATTTTTATAAGAATATAGTAGGTGTGTTTTGCTACATGGTAAATGTAAAAGAGAAGAAATCGTAGGCGTACTATAATAGTTAGGACAAGTATACATTCCAACAGTAGGTGTTGGGGCAGTAAATGCTAAAAAACTAATTGATGATAATGAGTTGATAACAGAAGTTCCATGGATATATGAGGAGAATTAGAAGTCAGACATTAATCGGATGTGATAGATTTTGCGTCTCCGCCATATGATCAGCTTGAACATTTGAAAATGGACCACCTTATTCTAAAAAAACACTAAGCATACTGCAGACTAGAAAAAAACCAGACGTGTTCTGCCAGCAGCTGAAACACCGCAAAAAATCGTTGAATCTATGATAATATATATATTTTTTTTTGTTTATTGTCGACTTAGTTGATTTTCAGTTGAAAAACACCGTTTGAATTCTTCCTAAAGTTTTTCGATGAAGAAATTATGGAAATGCTATTCAGAATAATGTCGTGATAGATATTCTTAAACAGCAGGTGTATGAGTATTGTTTCATCGGAATTTTGATATCATAAAGTACCTCACGTTGAGCACACAGCGATCACTTGATAGTCCAGTCAAAAGAGACAAAAAAAATAGCCAACTAAGTAATTTTAGGAGTATGCGAGTTTATGGTTTTATTATGTAAAACCCATCACTGTGAACTTAAATTTGAGTTTTAGGGGTCGGGGGTTGTGTCCCGCGGCCGCCATCTTGGAAATAAGGGTGCAACTGGTTTTTGCGATTATCTCGTGAATTTCGAAAGTTACGAAAATTTTGTAAAATACTTTTTTGTAGATAATAATGTTATCTACAACTTTCACTCAAAACTTTTTATTGTAAAATTAATAATAAAAAAGTTATAAACAAAATTACGCGAAAAATTAAGGGATGAATTGTTTTAAAGCGTAATAACTTTTTTTTTATTGATTTTATGGAAAATATACATTAGAGCTTTTTTATAGAGCATTCTTTTGTGAACATTTTTATCTACAAGTTTTTTCCGCTATCTTTATTTAGTCGTATGATTTTGAGCTGCTAAGCGGAGCAACCAATACATTAACGAAGCGCGTGCATGATTACACAGGCCGACAAAATTTAACCAACATTCGGACCCAGAAACCAGATTATATATTTCCGAAGGTTTATGATGCGCTGAATCCAAATCTGGCCTCAGAATTGTTCTATCAGCTCTGGTTTTCGAGATATCCTAACCTAAAAGTGCAAAAAACACCATTTTTGCCCATATTTGAGGTTATGTAGCCTTGCAGATGTTTTCTTTCACCAAAATTAAAGGATGACATCTTTAAATACAAGCCTTCTTTTTTCAAATGGCGTTCTGTTTGCTCAAATATCATTTTTTTCGCAGAGATATCGCATTTTGAAATTTTCATGTTTCGAAATTTTCCTACACCTGAAAATCGATTAAGATAACATAGACATGATATAGTCGATTACTAGTTTTCTTGAATTGAGTCTTATTTTTCTTAAAATTTTGTCTCACACCATAAGTGTGCTGACTCACCACACCTCTACACTATCTAACCTTTGGGTACCGAGTCACACACAGCCCTAACCCCTAGAAACCACCCCTATCATACCGCGAGCAGGCTAACCCACTTAACCGCAAGCAGGCTTACCCACAAACTCCATATATTTCAGGCCCTCAAACCCAAGAAAATTAATAATCGACTATATCATGTCTATGTTATCTTAATCGATTTTCAGGTGTAGGAAAATTTCGAAACATGAAAATTTCAAAATGCGATATCTCTGCGAAAAAAATGATATTTGAGCAAACAGAACGCCATTTGAAAAAAGAAGGCTTGTATTTAAAGATGTCATCCTTTAATTTTGGTGAAAGAAAACATCTGCAAGGCTACATAACCTCAAATATGGGCAAAAATGGTGTTTTTTGCACTTTTAGGTTAGGATATCTCGAAAACCAGAGCTGATAGAGCAATTCTGAGGCCAGATTTGGATTCAGCGCATCATAAACCTTCGGAAATATATAGTCTGGTTTCTGGGTCCGAATGTTGGTTAAATTTTGTCGGCCTGTGTAATCATGCACGCGCTTCGCTAATGTATTGGTTGCTCCGCTTAGCAGCTCAAAATCACACGACTAAATAAAGATAGCGGAAAAAACTTGTAAATAAAAATGTTCACAAAAGAATGCTCTATAAAAAAGCTCTGGTGTATATTTTCCATAAAATCAATAAAAAAAAAGTTATTACGCTTTAAAACCATTCATCCCTTAATTTTTCGTGTAATTTTGTTTATAACTTTTTTATTATTAATTTTACAATAAAAAGTTTTGAATGAAAGTTGTAGATAACATTATTATCTACAAAAAAGTATTTACAAAATTTTCGTAACTTTCGAAATTCACGAGATAATCGCAAAAACCAGTTGCGCCCTTATTTCCAAGATGGCGGCCGAGGGACACAACCCCCGACCCCGAAAACTCAAACTTAAGTTCACAGTGATGGGCTTTACGTAATAAAACCATAAACTCGCATACTCCTAAAATTACTAAGTTAAATCTTCTTTTGACTGGACTATGATTACTAAATCCATATACATATTTATGAATTATTTCGCATTATTCGTTTTATTTATTACACATGACTGCAGCCAACATACATATGGAGGTAAAGGCTCACAAAATAATGTTTTGCTAACTTTCGGTGAAAATAAATGGTGATGGCCTTTACGGTAGTAGTCTAGTAACTTACACGTTTTTTGAGGCCATGTTTGGGACATTTTTTGGAAGGGAAAATAAAATTCAATCGGTTTGATTTTCTGATATGTTATTAAAGGTATCAGAAGGTGTATAAACATTTTTTTGTTTTTTTTAATGTTTTGATACTATATTTGTACACTGCAGCAAGCGGCAAAAAAAAAAGATACAGTGGCTGGCCGGCTTGATTTCGTCACTTGTGGTCATCTGAAACAGAAGAAACAAATTGGTTATTAATCAGTGTGCTTGTCGTTCTGGCGGGTAGTAAGATCAAATGATTTTGACAAAAAATAACAAAATGGCGGACTTCGTAAGAAAATTCCCCTTTTTTAAAGTGGAAATCGGACTAAAAAATGGAAAGTTAGGGACGAAATAAATTAAATCTACTACCCGCCAGAACTAATGATGTGTAGAAAAACATATCTAAATTTCAGCTCAATCCGTTAGATAGAAAATTTGTTTTCACGACGGCCATCCGGAAAAACGTTGTTTTGAGAAAAACGCGTTTAAAGTTTTAGCAATTGAGCCGCGCAAGTACGAGCCGCTCTCATGTATGTGCTATAATTTCGTCAATATTTCGAATTTCGATCTAAAATTTGTACAGTATATTACCAATATATCGCACTTTCAAAATATATAAAAAACCGAAATTCGAAATTTTCAAAATAAGATACCAGACTACTACCTTATGGACCAATTCAGTCAATAGTATAAAATGTTTAGTATTATTTGAATAGAAATATAGTAGTAAATGTATGATTTGTAAATCATAAGGAGCTCGTCCTATGTCTCAAATTGGTTTGACGACTGAGATATCAGAATTTTTACTTTTTTATTGGAACGCAGTACCGGAAGAAACTACGGCCTTGAAGAAGTAGAGAGGCCAGGATATTTATCTCACACAAATGTTCATAATCATACAATATAATGTTGAATCCTTCAGGTGACAAACGTAAAAGACGTTTGTGGCATCATCTTTAATAGATTCGCCTTTGAGAAACACAGCAAAGTCTGTGAATTTTATAAGAACAAATGAAAAACTGAACTAATTTCAGTAAAATGGGAAAATTACAGAAATGTATTGAGGAAGTTGGGCTCAGAGAAATACCCTGATAAGCAACATTCAAACACTTATATATCAAACCAAAACATATCAGATTCTGAACTAATTGAATTTGATAATACTAGTAAGAGTGATCAATGTAATAGGATTTCTCTAGAAAGAAAATGTTTTAAGCATAATAAAAGAAAACTCAAGAAAGAACTAATATCCATAATAATTACAAAAATATGTTCGCAGCAGTGTAAAATTAAAGTAAAATTAGTTCAGGAAAGCTTAGGAATAAAACAGGAATATGACCTTGACTGAAATGGCGACAGAGTCACACCGCAAATAGGAGAAGGAGCCAAACAACAAAGGGTGTAAGAGCCAATTTTATATATTTCGACTAAAGCGCCACTTATCGGATCCAGTTTTATTAAGACGTAGCAACTGAATATTATTTATTTACTTAAATTAAAAGCGTTATTTATTAAGTCTCATAGATAAAAAGCTAAGGGTCACTGTAATAGATCATTCTTAATCTTTTTCCAGAAATATTCTTAAATATTCTAATTATTAACTATTAATTACTTAGGGTATTTCTACACTAATCTTATTCCTAATATTTAAATCTATTACTACTAATAACTCCCTTAAAACTTAAGGTTAAAAATAAAAATTTAAAACTTAAAACTTACTGTTTATTAGAAAATTATTTAAAATATGCATATTTGCCATAATAGCTGAGTTATTATGAAAAAAATGACGCATTCATTGTTTTCAACATAGTTTGATCCTTGTTGTCCAGACTTTACTTGTATTGGGGTAATTTTTGTATTACATTCTGTTCATACTCAATTAATAGTTTAGCTTATTTTTATATATTTTTAAATACATATTAAAAAAATCTATAAAATATTGTAAGTATTTATTATATTATTTGTATTCCAATTTTTCGAACTAATTCATCATACTTTCATATATCGTGTTGATTTTTGGTGGACACTGTTTACAAAAACCCCAGATAATTTGAGGTAAATTATCGTTGAGAGAATGAAGTTATTCAAGAGAGGTAAAATAATATTTATTGAATGCTGATGTCGCAATACATGGAAAAACCAACAGAATACACTAGAATTGCGAGAAATAATGAGAGCCAAGAATAACGCTGACAGGGCAATTAAAATAATGAATGAAGCGAAAAATTTGAATAGACAATTCAATAGAGAAGATGTATTGCAGGCAAGATATATCTATTGATTTGCCATTTGAATTTAAGTGCCTACAGTTTCCCATTCCACTCCCATTCGCAATTTTAATTTTTCATGTAGTACGTTCGAGCAACGCCGGGAAACGGATAGCTCGTTTTATATATTATTTATCAACTGTGCTAACTAAACACCATACCGGCTCATACAGTTTTGTTTTTATTCTCAAGACTTTCCCTTACCTATTTCTTACTAAACACTCCACCATATCCTCTCTCAATCTATATTTATTAACTTTCAACATATTTTTAAAACTTAGCGAATCCTAGGTTTGCGGAAAATGGGTTTTTAATGCTTGAAAAAAAGTTAAAAACGTTCCTTCACAGTTATACATAATTTTATTTAAATACGTAAAAAAACTCATACGAAAAGATTCACTGAATAAACTATTCCGCCGCAGACAACCAACAACAATTCAACAAGTTTTCCCAGCGGACGTCCGGCTTAAAAGTTGAGAAAAATGGAACTTTTATGAGCGCTTCATAATATTTTTACTCATGTAGGTATTGCACTACCAGCGCATCTTTAGATAAATTTCAAACCAAAAGCGTATTTGTGCTAGTCGTTTGAATTCGTTGAAAGGCAATTTTCCAACATATTTTTTCGATTAAACGCTTGAATTCATCGCAAAAGTAGCCAGTAAAAAACGCGATTTCAATGCTTTGAAGTTGCCAAGTTGTATTCTCATGTATAAGTATGTGTACATATTTTTAAAGACGAAAATAAAATGAGTGAAAATTCATCGAGCGAGAAATTTTCAAAATTATATTCTTAAGGATTTTTCAGTAGCCTAAAAAATTGTTTTGAAGTTTTATAAAGAAACTAATAAACAGTTGCCATACATGGCAAATCCATTCCCCTCATTGCATTGTAAATGTCTACATCAACGTTTATATAATATATTCCGCCCGACGGGTATAAAAAACTATACATATACATAATTGGCGCGTACTCCCTTTCTGGGTGTTTGGCCGAGCTCCTTCTCCTATTTGTGGTGTGCGTCTTGATGTTGTTCCACAAATGGAGGGACCTATAGTTTCAAGCCGACTCCGAACGGTAGATATTTTTATGAGGAGCTTTTTCATGGCAGAAATACAATCGGAGGTTTGCTATTGCCTGCCGAGGGACGACCGCTATTAGAAAAATGATTTCTTTAATTTTGGTGTTTCACCGAGATTCGATCCTACGTTCTCTCTATGAATTCCGAATGGTAGTCACGCACCATCCCATTCGGCTGCAGTGGCCGCCGTACTTTAAATTATTTATATATACGCGTCTCTATGATGGGTGAAACAGAGTAATACCGCTGCTTGACAGACGCATAGACGCTCATCGCTCGTTTCCGGACCTATTTGAATACCCCGAGATCCAGTTGGCATCGCTGCACACATCGGACAGTCCTGCTTCATGGCTCCAAGTTTGGCACATTAAGCACTGCCAGCACATGAAGCACTATAAACCGATGATTGAAATATAATAATATAATAGTTGGCGGCGTATAGGAGAAGCAAAGCTACGTTGGTTTTGTCATCAATCAAGCTTGCTCCTGGCTCTCGCGGACGGTGGTAGGGTACTCTACTTTCATTGCTGCAACTGTTTTTAACTTTCTATTTTGAAACATTTTGCTAAATAAATTATGCCATATAAATATTGTTATTCCTTAGACTTTACTCTTTACTTCCCTAGAATATTACTCTAGAAATTTACTGTTGAATTATCTAGTCCGATCCAGTATGGTATGAAATAACACATCGGTGCGTTAAACAAATTACCAAAACAAATTGAAGCACTGTAAATAAATACAAAAAATGTACAGTAATCTTATAAGGGCCAAACCGTAAAAAGTGGAGTTATCAAATAGTACTTCAAACTCGTCGCTAAAAGTTTGCATGTTAATCGCGTAAGTCCGTGCACAATAGAACGGATGGTTTGGGACCTCTAAAAACTATTGTGCATGAAATATTGAGAAAGGATCATGGACTTCACCCCTTAAAAATTCAAATCAAAGTGCTTAAGTCTAACAATTACAATTTGCGTTAAAATGTCTGCTATACAATGTTGGACCGATTTGTACGGTAAACACTATGTTTTCATTTAAATGAACGTGTAAATAAGCAAAATTACCGTTATTGGTCACCCAGAGGACAGAACTCACTATTAATACAGCAGCAGCCACTTCGCAGTCCTAAAGTGACAGTTTGGTGTGCATTGTCGAGCAGTATACTAATTAGACCTTTTTTTTTTTGAAAATCATCGAGGGCAGGCAATTTCTGCGGACGATGTCTCCTATCGGTGCATGCTGAATAATTATTTTCTACCAATAATGAGAGAGACATGCAAATCGTTTCAGGAAGATGTCGCCACGTCCCACACGGCCAGAGAGACCATTGCGATACTGCGTGATTTCCTCCCTAATAGACTGATAAGCCGTTTCGGAGACATGTCCTAGTCCTCGATCTTACCCATATGGACTTTTTTGTGGGAGTATCTCAAAAGAAAAGTATATGAAAAAACCCAGCGACCATCTCAACACCAAAAGAAAATATCGTTCGCGAGGTTAATGGCATCCCGACATAACGTATCCATCAAGTAGCACAAAGTACGGAAGCCAGATTCTAAGAGTGTATCCTACGTAATGGTCAACATTTAGATGAAATAAGTGCTTAAGTCTAACAATTACAATTCGCGTTAAAATGTCTGCTATACAATGTTGGACCGATTTGTACGGTAAACACTATGTTTTCATTTAAATGAACGTGTAAATAAGCAAAATTACCGTTATTGGTCACCCAGAGGACAGAACTCACTATTAATACAGCAGCAGCCACTTCGCAGTCCTAAAGTGACAGTTTGGTGTGCATTGTCGAGCAGTATACTAATTAGACCTTTTTTTTTTTTGAAAATCATCGAGGGCAGGCAATTTCTGCGGACGATGTCTCCTATCGGTGCATGCTGAATAATTATTTTCTACCAATAATGAGAGAGACATGCAAATGGTTTCAGGAAGATGTCGCCACGTCCCACACGGCCAGAGAGACCATTGCGATACTGCGTGATTTCCTCCCTAATAGACTGATAAGCCGTTTCGGAGACATGTCCTAGTCCTCGATCTTACCCATATGGACTTTTTTGTGGGAGTATCTCAAAAGAAAAGTATATGAAAAAACCCAGCGACCATCTCAACACCAAAAGAAAATATCGTTCGCGAGGTTAATGGCATCCCGACATAACGTATCCATCAAGTAGCACAAAGTACGGAAGCCAGATTCTAAGAGTGTATCCTAGGTAATGGTCAACATTTAGATGAAATAAGTGCTTAAGTCTAACAATTACAATACAATTACATATTTTTAAAACTTAGCGAATCCTAGGTTTGCGGAAAATGGGTTTTTAATGCTTGAAAAAAAGTTAAAAACGTTCCTTCACAGTTATACATAATTTTATTTAAATACGTAAAAAAACTCATACGAAAAGATTCACTGAATAAACTATTCCGCCGCAGACAACCAACAACAATTCAACAAGTTTTCCCAGCGGACGTCCGGCTTAAAAGTTGAGAAAAATGGAACTTTTATGAGCGCTTCATAATATTTTTACTCATGTAGGTATTGCACTACCAGCGCATCTTTAGATAAATTTCAAACCAAAAGCGTATTTGTGCTAGTCGTTTGAATTCGTTGAAAGGCAATTTTCCAACATATTTTTTCGATTAAACGCTTGAATTCATCGCAAAAGTAGCCAGTAAAAAACGCGATTTCAATGCTTTGAAGTTGCCAAGTTGTATTCTCATGTATAAGTATGTGTACATATTTTTAAAGACGAAAATAAAATGAGTGAAAATTCATCGAGCGAGAAATTTTCAAAATTATATTCTTAAGGATTTTTCAGTAGCCTAAAAAATTGTTTTGAAGTTTTATAAAGAAACTAATAAACAGTTGCCATACATGGCAAATCCATTCCCCTCATTGCATTGTAAATGTCTACATCAACGTTTATATAATATATTCCGCCCGACGGGTATAAAAAACTATACATATACATAATTGGCGCGTACTCCCTTTCTGGGTGTTTGGCCGAGCTCCTTCTCCTATTTGTGGTGTGCGTCTTGATGTTGTTCCACAAATGGAGGGACCTATAGTTTCAAGCCGACTCCGAACGGTAGATATTTTTATGAGGAGCTTTTTCATGGCAGAAATACAATCGGAGGTTTGCTATTGCCTGCCGAGGGACGACCGCTATTAGAAAAATGATTTCTTTAATTTTGGTGTTTCACCGAGATTCGATCCTACGTTCTCTCTATGAATTCCGAATGGTAGTCACGCACCATCCCATTCGGCTGCAGTGGCCGCCGTACTTTAAATTATTTATATATACGCGTCTCTATGATGGGTGAAACAGAGTAATACCGCTGCTTGACAGACGCATAGACGCTCATCGCTCGTTTCCGGACCTATTTGAATACCCCGAGATCCAGTTGGCATCGCTGCACACATCGGACAGTCCTGCTTCATGGCTCCAAGTTTGGCACATTAAGCACTGCCAGCACATGAAGCACTATAAACCGATGATTGAAATATAATAATATAATAGTTGGCGGCGTATAGGAGAAGCAAAGCTACGTTGGTTTTGTCATCAATCAAGCTTGCTCCTGGCTCTCGCGGACGGTGGTAGGGTACTCTACTTTCATTGCTGCAACTGTTTTTAACTTTCTATTTTGAAACATTTTGCTAAATAAATTATGCCATATAAATATTGTTATTCCTTAGACTTTACTCTTTACTTCCCTAGAATATTACTCTAGAAATTTACTGTTGAATTATCTAGTCCGATCCAGTATGGTATGAAATAACACATCGGTGCGTTAAACAAATTACCAAAACAAATTGAAGCACTGTAAATAAAAAATGTACAGTAATCTTATAAGGGCCAAACCGTAAAAAGTGGAGTTATCAAATAGTACTTCAAACTCGTCGCTAAAAGTTTGCATGTTAATCGCGTAAGTCCGTGCACAATAGAACGGATGGTTTGGGACCTCTAAAAACTATTGTGCATGAAATATTGAGAAAGGATCATGGACTTCACCCCTTAAAAATTCAAATCAAAGTGCTTAAGTCTAACAATTACAATTTGCGTTAAAATGTCTGCTATACAATGTTGGACCGATTTGTACGGTAAACACTATGTTTTCATTTAAATGAACGTGTAAATAAGCAAAATTACCGTTATTGGTCACCCAGAGGACAGAACTCACTATTAATACAGCAGCAGCCACTTCGCAGTCCTAAAGTGACAGTTTGGTGTGCATTGTCGAGCAGTATACTAATTAGACCTTTTTTTTTTTGAAAATCATCGAGGGCAGGCAATTTCTGCGGACGATGTCTCCTATCGGTGCATGCTGAATAATTATTTTCTACCAATAATGAGAGAGACATGCAAATCGTTTCAGGAAGATGTCGCCACGTCCCACACGGCCAGAGAGACCATTGCGATACTGCGTGATTTCCTCCCTAATAGACTGATAAGCCGTTTCGGAGACATGTCCTAGTCCTCGATCTTACCCATATGGACTTTTTTGTGGGAGTATCTCAAAAGAAAAGTATATGAAAAAACCCAGCGACCATCTCAACACCAAAAGAAAATATCGTTCGCGAGGTTAATGGCATCCCGACATAACGTATCCATCAAGTAGCACAAAGTACGGAAGCCAGATTCTAAGAGTGTATCCTACGTAATGGTCAACATTTAGATGAAATAAGTGCTTAAGTCTAACAATTACAATTCGCGTTAAAATGTCTGCTATACAATGTTGGACCGATTTGTACGGTAAACACTATGTTTTCATTTAAATGAACGTGTAAATAAGCAAAATTACCGTTATTGGTCACCCAGAGGACAGAACTCACTATTAATACAGCAGCAGCCACTTCGCAGTCCTAAAGTGACAGTTTGGTGTGCATTGTCGAGCAGTATACTAATTAGACCTTTTTTTTTTTTGAAAATCATCGAGGGCAGGCAATTTCTGCGGACGATGTCTCCTATCGGTGCATGCTGAATAATTATTTTCTACCAATAATGAGAGAGACATGCAAATGGTTTCAGGAAGATGTCGCCACGTCCCACACGGCCAGAGAGACCATTGCGATACTGCGTGATTTCCTCCCTAATAGACTGATAAGCCGTTTCGGAGACATGTCCTAGTCCTCGATCTTACCCATATGGACTTTTTTGTGGGAGTATCTCAAAAGAAAAGTATATGAAAAAACCCAGCGACCATCTCAACACCAAAAGAAAATATCGTTCGCGAGGTTAATGGCATCCCGACATAACGTATCCATCAAGTAGCACAAAGTACGGAAGCCAGATTCTAAGAGTGTATCCTAGGTAATGGTCAACATTTAGATGAAATAAGTGCTTAAGTCTAACAATTACAATTCGCGTTAAAATGTCTGCTATACAATGTTGGACCGATTTGTACGGTAAACACTATGTTTTCATTTAAATGAACGTGTAAATAAGCAAAATTACCGTTATTGGTCACCCAGAGGACAGAACTCACTATTAATACAGCAGCAGCCACTTCGCAGTCCTAAAGTGACAGTTTGGTGTGCATTGTCGAGCAGTATACTAATTAGACCTTTTTTTTTTTTGAAAATCATCGAGGGCAGGCAATTTCTGCGGACGATGTCTCCTATCGGTGCATGCTGAATAATTATTTTCTACCAATAATGAGAGAGACATGCAAATGGTTTCAGGAAGATGTCGCCACGTCCCACACGGCCAGAGAGACCATTGCGATACTGCGTGATTTCCTCCCTAATAGACTGATAAGCCGTTTCGGAGACATGTCCTAGTCCTCGATCTTACCCATATGGACTTTTTTGTGGGAGTATCTCAAAAGAAAAGTATATGAAAAAACCCAGCGACCATCTCAACACCAAAAGAAAATATCGTTCGCGAGGTTAATGGCATCCCGACATAACGTATCCATCAAGTAGCACAAAGTACGGAAGCCAGATTCTAAGAGTGTATCCTACGTAATGGTCAACATTTAGATGAAATAAGTGCTTAAGTCTAACAATTACAATTTGCGTTAAAATGTCTGCTATACAATGTTGGACCGATTTGTACGGTAAACACTATGTTTTCATTTAAATGAACGTGTAAATAAGCAAAATTACCGTTATTGGTCACCCAGAGGACAGAACTCACTATTAATACAGCAGCAGCCACTTCGCAGTCCTAAAGTGACAGTTTGGTGTGCATTGTCGAGCAGTATACTAATTAGACCTTTTTTTTTTTTGAAAATCATCGAGGGCAGGCAATTTCTGCGGACGATGTCTCCTATCGGTGCATGCTGAATAATTATTTTCTACCAATAATGAGAGAGACATGCAAATGGTTTCAGGAAGATGTCGCCACGTCCCACACGGCCAGAGAGACCATTGCGATACTGCGTGATTTCCTCCCTAATAGACTGATAAGCCGTTTCGGAGACATGTCCTAGTCCTCGATCTTACCCATATGGACTTTTTTGTGGGAGTATCTCAAAAGAAAAGTATATGAAAAAACCCAGCGACCATCTCAACACCAAAAGAAAATATCGTTCGCGAGGTTAATGGCATCCCGACATAACGTATCCATCAAGTAGCACAAAGTACGGAAGCCAGATTCTAAGAGTGTATCCTACGTAATGGTCAACATTTAGATGAAATAAGTGTCTCGCATTTGTCTCTTTGTAATAGTTGTTTAAATAAAATTACATCACTAATAATCATTTTTTAATTTAGCTTTTCATTTCTAATTCTGCCATATTTTGACATTTGTCAAGTAAACACATTTATAATTTTACTCGATTCAAATTATTGAAACTTATTATAAAAATAGTCCATCTTTAAGGACAACATATCGCGAAATTCGCGTTTTTTTTTTTTTGTGGTGAGAATAATCGTCCAAATGAGGCAACAATTCAATGGTTGGTGAAAAAATTTCAAGAAGCTGGTTCACGAACTGTATTAGAATATTTGTATGAGAATATTTATTTATTTATTCAATTAATAGTCTAAAAAATACAGTATTAGTCAGAATACAGATAAATAATTTAATAAAAGTAAAATTAAACTTATAAATAACTAGTTTCAATAGTGATGAGTGAAAAAAAGATAACATTTCTTATAACTTACAGAGAAACATTATTAGATAATACTAAGAATTTAGTTCAACAATTCATTTAGTACCAATTTGAAGTGGTTCTTTGTTGAAGAAAAATATAGGCCAGTATGATTTGAAAGCGAATTAAATTATCCCAGAGTTCTAGAAATCGGGGCATTGGAAGCGTAATTAGTCTTTACCATCCCTAACCAGAAAAAATCATGAGCCGTAAGCTTCGCTGAGGAATATTGAAATTAATTTTCTTGAGTAGCAATGGGGACTCCACTTACCAAATCAAAAGGAAAGTGATGGATAGAGTAGTCCTTCTAATATCTAGTGTTTTTAGATTAATGAGCAAGCACCGACTTTTATAGGATGGAATTAGATCAGTGAAATTTAAAGAACGCAAACTATAACGCACAAAAGCTCTCTGGGCAAGTTTAAGCTTACTAAAATGACAAGCTTACTATGGTCTCCAAATAACGACGGCGTATTCCAACTTTTAATGCACCACAGACGTATATAATAACTTTAGAGTATATGGATCAAAAAAGTCCGAAATAAAACATCGAATAGACGCAAGTACGAAACATAACTTTGAAATGGTGTAATTTAAATCAGCATTAGCAACACATTTCCGAGAGGAAAGAATGGAATGAAATCCTATAGCCCTTAACAAATATTTTTGAAAAGTCTGTATAAACAGTGCCAATTTGAGTTTTTTTGTAAGATTCTTCAAAATAATTTCTTGTTTTCACTATTATGTTTTCCCCTATTTTAACTACCACTTGCTATTTAGGGGTAGTGCAAAATTACCAACCCTGATTACTGTCAACGGACATCGCTACAGACAACTAATTGAAGATTTTTTTTTTATAGACGATCTTCATTTCCACGACGATCTTCATGAGCCACGAGTCACACAACACGAGAAAACTTTGCATTATTGCGATCTAAGATACACGGAGGATGAATTTCCCATAATAGTGACATAAACTGGCCGCCTAGATCATGCGATCACTTGACAATTTTTTGTGGGGTTTTTTGAAAAGTAAAGTCTATGTAAATAACCCAACAACGATCCAACGCTGAAACACAACATCTCAACTAAACTCAATGCGGGTCCTTGAACATTTGAATTCTTGTATGACAGCTTGTAGATGTCTCCTGGTAAATATTTAAATTATGTAATTTGTCATTAATAACTTAAATTCATAAGCCAAGTTCATTTCAACATCAAAATTAAATTAAGGTTTTGCTATGCAGTTTGATATTATGGCTAAGCCCACCACCACCCATACGCCCATATCGCTTAGCAACTGTTATCATTGCAGGCAATCAATATTTACCAGGAAAAAAGAAAAGAAAACGGAGGAAAAAAATAAATTTAATCTTAAGAAAAAGAGTGGTATATACATTAGACACACATACGTATATGTAAGGCTGATGGTAAGGAAAATATATTAGATCCGTAATTTATAATTGGAAGAACGAAAAAATTTACAAAAAGAAGATAACTACTGCCGTAGAGATGGTAAACTTATACACATACATATATTTCATCGAGCCTGACCATTCAAGTTTGGTTAATAATGAGTTATGTGTATGTAAATATATAACTCATCTAAAAAGTTTTAATTAATAAAAATTATGAAAGGTTTTTATACCTTTAACTATTCCATAAAATATGGCATTCAAAGCAAGATTTTACTTGCGTAAAGGTGATTATCCGGAAGTGAACTTTGAGGCAGCAGGCAAGTAATTAAGAATTTATAAATTATACTAGGATTTTAGAGACAGTATTAAACTTTCAGTCCTCCATTTAAAGGAAACAAGACTCACACTTCATAGAAGAACAGAAGAAGACAAACTTAATAGGCACGAAAGAGCTAGGATAGTTGGTTTGCAGTGTTAAGAAAAGATTAAACCACAGAACGTTAATGATACCATGTTAATGGTAACATTATCTCGTATAATAAAACCACTGCTTAGAAAATTTTTTTCTTAATTTTCGTGTTTTACCGAGATTCGAACCTACGTTCTCTCTGTGAATTCCGAATTGGAGTCAAGCACCAACCTACTCGGCTACGGCTTTTTACGGCCGCTGTTAAAATACACCTGTTAAAATTTCTTTGATCAATATAAATCGTCATAATTCGCAGGTTCTGTTTTGCTCAGAAAATTTTTTTCTTAATTTTCGTGTTTTACCGAGATTCGAACCTACGTTCTCTCTGTGAATTCCGAATTGGAGTCAAGAACCAACCTACTCGGCTACGGCTTTTTACGGCCGCTGTTAAAATACACCTGTTAAAATTTCTTTGATCAATATAAATCGTCATAATTCGCAGGTTCTGTTTTGCTCAGAAAATTTTTTTCTTAATTTTCGTGTTTTACCGAGATTCGAACCTACGTTCTCTCTGTGAATTCCGAATTGGAGTCAAGCACCAACCTACTCGGCTACGGCTTTTTACGGCCGCTGTTAAAATACACCTGTTAAAATTTCTTTGATCAATATAAATCGTCATAATTCGCAGGTTCTGTTTTGCTCAGAAAATGCTTTTCTTAATTTTCGTGTTTTACCGAGATTCGAACCTACGTTCTCTCTGTGAATTCCGAATTGGAGTCAAGCACCAACCTACTCGGCTACGGCTTTTTACGGCCGCTGTTAAAATACACCTGTTAAAATTTCTTTGATCAATATAAATCGTCATAATTCGCAGGTTCTGTTTTGCTCAGAAAATGCTTTTCTTAATTTTCGTGTTTTACCGAAATTCGAACCTACGTTTTCTCTGTGAATTCGGAACAGGAGTCAAGTACCAACTATTCGGTTACGGCTTTTTCCGACCACTGTTAAAATACACTTGTTAAAATTTCTTTAATCAATATAAATCGTCATAATTCGCAGGTTCTTTTTTGGAAGAGCTACTACTTAAGTAGCCTCTTGAATACCCTACATACTCTAACAATGATAGCTCAGACGGTCTAGAACTCATCCTTAATATCAACAAAACAAGAACCTTGGTTCGGAACCTCTAGCTATCGCAAATAGATTTGGAATTATATATTAATATGATTTCTATAAATAGATGAAATGAAATATATATAAATAAATATCAATAAATACAATCAGCATGAGTATATACATATATATATATATATATATATAAGGCGAAGAAAAGAGGAGTGGGGTGGCAGTGCGTGGATGTGAAAAATGGTGAAGATGATGAAAAGTGGCCATGGAAGTGGGTGGAGTGGTCAGAAGTGGGTGGGAGTGCACCTGGGTGCACCTGGGTGCATCTGGTGGAAAATGGTGGAAAATGGTGAAGATGACGAAAAGTGGCCATGGGAAGGGTGTGGAGTGGTCAGAAGTGGGTGGGAGTGCACCTGGGTGCATCTGGTGGAAAATGGTGAAGATGATGAAAAGAGGACATGGAAGTGTGTGGAGTGGGTGGAAGTGCACCTGGGTGCATCTGGTGGAAAATGGTGAAGTTGGTGGAAGATGATGAAAAGTGGCCATGGAAGTGGGTGGAGTGGTCAGAAGTGGGTGGGGGTGCATCTGGTGGAAAATGGTGAAGATGGTGGAAGATGATGAAAAGTGGGCATGGAAGTGTGTGGAGTGGGTGGAAGTGCACCTGGGTGCATCTGGTGGAAAATGGTGAAAAGTGGGCATGGAAGTGGGTGGAGTGGTCAGAAGTGGGTGGGAGTGCACCTGGGTGCATCTGGTGGAAACTGGTGAAAATGGTGAAGATGATGAAAAGTGGGCATGGAAGTGTGTGGAGTGGGTGGAAGTGCACCTGGGTGCATCTGGTGGAAAATGGTGAAGTTGGTGGAAGATGATGAAAAGTGGCCATGGAAGTGGGTGGAGTGGTCAGAAGTGGGTGGGGGTGCATCTGGTGGAAAATGGTGAAGATGGTGGAAGATGATGAAAAGTGGGCATGGAAGTGTGTGGAGTGGGTGGAAGTGGGTGGGAGTGCACCTGGGTGCATCTGGTGGAAAATGGTGAAGATGATGAAAAGTGGCCATGGAAGTGTGTGGAGTGGGTGGAAGTGGGTGGGAGTGGGTGGGAGTGGACATGGGTGCATCTGGTGGAAAATGGTGAAGATGATGAAAAGTGGCCATGGAAGTGTGTGGAGTGGGTGGAAGTGGGTGGGAGTGGGTGGGAGTGGACATGGGTGCATCTGGTGGAAAATGGTGAAGATGATGAAAAGTGGCCATGGAAGTGTGTGGAGTGGGTAGAAGTGGGTGGGAGTGGGTGGGAGTGGACATGGGTGCATCTGGTGGAAAATGGTGAAGATGATGAAAAGTGGCCATGGAAGTGTGTGGAGTGGGTGGAAGTGGGTGGAAGTGGGTGGGAGTGGGTGGGAGTGGACATGGGTGCATCTGGTGGAAACTGGTGAAAATGGTGAAGATGATGAAAAGTGGGCATGGAAGTGTGTGGAGTGGGTGGAAGTGGGTGGGAGTGGGTGGGAGTGGACATGGGTGCATCTGGTGGAAAATGGTGAAGATGATGAAAAGTGGCCATGGAAGTGTGTGGAGTGGGTGGAAGTGGGTGGGAGTGGGTGGGAGTGGACATGGGTGCATCTGGTGGAAAATGGTGAAGATGATGAAAAGTGGCCATGGAAGTGTGTGGAGTGGGTAGAAGTGGGTGGGAGTGGGTGGGAGTGGACATGGGTGCATCTGGTGGAAAATGGTGAAGATGATGAAAAGTGGCCATGGAAGTGTGTGGAGTGGGTGGAAGTGGGTGGAAGTGGGTGGGAGTGGGTGGGAGTGGACATGGGTGCATCTGGTGGAAACTGGTGAAAATGGTGAAGATGATGAAAAGTGGGCATGGAAGTGTGTGGAGTGGGTGGAAGTGGGTGGGAGTGGGTGGGAGTGGACATGGGTGCATCTGGTGGAAAATGGTGAAGATGATGAAAAGTGGCCATGGAAGTGTGTGGAGTGGGTGGAAGTGGGTGGGAGTGGGTGGGAGTGGACATGGGTGCATCTGGTGGAAAATGGTGAAGATGATGAAAAGTGGCCATGGAAGTGTGTGGAGTGGGTGGAAGTGGGTGGGAGTGGGTGGGAGTGGACATGGGTGCATCTGGTGGAAAATGGTGAAGATGATGAAAAGTGGCCATGGAAGTGTGTGGAGTGGGTGGAAGTGGGTGGAAGTGGGTGGGAGTGGGTGGGAGTGGACATGGGTGCATCTGGTGGAAAATGGTGAAGATGGTGAAGATGATGAAAAGTGGCCATGGAAGTGTGTGGAGTGGGTGGAAGTGGGTGGGAGTGGGTGGGAGTGGACATGGGTGCATCTGGTGGAAAATGGTGAAGATGATGAAAAGTGGCCATGGAAGTGTGTGGAGTGGGTGGAAGTGGGTGGGAGTGGGTGGGAGTGGACATGGGTGCATCTGGTGGAAAATGGTGAAGATGATGAAAAGTGGCCATGGAAGTGTGTGGAGTGGGTGGAAGTGGGTGGGAGTGGGTGGGAGTGGACATGGGTGCATCTGGTGGAAAATGGTGAAGATGGTGGAAGATGATGAAAAGTGGCCATGGAAGTGGGTGGAGTGGTCAGAAGTGGGTGGGGGTGCACCTGGGTGCACCTGGGTGCATCTGGTGGAAAATGGGGAAAAGTGGGCATGGAAGTGGGTGGAGTGGTCAGAAGTGGGTGGGAGTGCACCTGGGTGCATCTGGTGGAAACTGGTGAAAATGGTGAAGATGATGAAAAGTGGGCATGGAAGTGGGTGGAAGTGCACCTGGGTGCATCTGGTGGAAAATGGTGAAGTTGGTGGAAGATGATGAAAAGTGGCCATGGAAGTGTGTGGAGTGGGTGGAAGTGGGTGGGAGTGCACCTGGGTGCATCTGGTGGAAAATGGTGAAGATGATGAAAAGTGGCCATGGAAGTGTGTGGAGTGGGTAGAAGTGGGTGGGAGTGGGTGGGAGTGGGCATGGGTGCATCTGGTGGAAAATGGTGAAGATGATGAAAAGTGGCCATGGAAGTGTGTGGAGTGGGTAGAAGTGGGTGGGAGTGGGTGGGAGTGGACATGGGTGCATCTGGTGGAAAATGGTGAAGATGATGAAAAGTGGCCATGGAAGTGTGTGGAGTGGGTGGAAGTGGGTGGAAGTGGGTGGGAGTGGGTGGGAGTGGACATGGGTGCATCTGGTGGAAAATGGTGAAGATGGTGAAGATGATGAAAAGTGGCCATGGAAGTGTGTGGAGTGGGTGGAAGTGGGTGGGAGTGGGTGGGAGTGGACATGGGTGCATCTGGTGGAAAATGGTGAAGATGATGAAAAGTGGCCATGGAAGTGTGTGGAGTGGGTGGAAGTGGGTGGGAGTGGGTGGAAGTGCACCTGGGTGCATCTGGTGGAAAATGGTGAAGTTGGTGGAAGATGATGAAAAGTGGCCATGGAAGTGGGTGGAGTGGTCAGAAGTGGGTGGGGGTGCATCTGGTGGAAAATGGTGAAGATGGTGGAAGATGATGAAAAGTGGGCATGGAAGTGTGTGGAGTGGGTGGAAGTGGGTGGGAGTGCACCTGGGTGCATCTGGTGGAAAATGGTGAAGATGATGAAAAGTGGCCATGGAAGTGTGTGGAGTGGGTGGAAGTGGGTGGGAGTGGGTGGGAGTGGACATGGGTGCATCTGGTGGAAAATGGTGAAGATGATGAAAAGTGGCCATGGAAGTGTGTGGAGTGGGTGGAAGTGGGTGGGAGTGGGTGGGAGTGGACATGGGTGCATCTGGTGGAAAATGGTGAAGATGATGAAAAGTGGCCATGGAAGTGTGTGGAGTGGGTAGAAGTGGGTGGGAGTGGGTGGGAGTGGACATGGGTGCATCTGGTGGAAAATGGTGAAGATGATGAAAAGTGGCCATGGAAGTGTGTGGAGTGGGTGGAAGTGGGTGGAAGTGGGTGGGAGTGGGTGGGAGTGGACATGGGTGCATCTGGTGGAAAATGGTGAAGATGGTGAAGATGATGAAAAGTGGCCATGGAAGTGTGTGGAGTGGGTGGAAGTGGGTGGGAGTGGGTGGGAGTGGACATGGGTGCATCTGGTGGAAAATGGTGAAGATGATGAAAAGTGGCCATGGAAGTGTGTGGAGTGGGTGGAAGTGGGTGGGAGTGGGTGGGAGTGGACATGGGTGCATCTGGTGGAAAATGGTGAAGATGATGAAAAGTGGCCATGGAAGTGTGTGGAGTGGGTGGAAGTGGGTGGGAGTGGGTGGGAGTGGACATGGGTGCATCTGGTGGAAAATGGTGAAGATGGTGGAAGATGATGAAAAGTGGCCATGGAAGTGGGTGGAGTGGTCAGAAGTGGGTGGGGGTGCACCTGGGTGCACCTGGGTGCATCTGGTGGAAAATGGTGAAAAGTGGGCATGGAAGTGGGTGGAGTGGTCAGAAGTGGGTGGGAGTGCACCTGGGTGCATCTGGTGGAAACTGGTGAAAATGGTGAAGATGATGAAAAGTGGGCATGGAAGTGGGTGGAAGTGCACCTGGGTGCATCTGGTGGAAAATGGTGAAGTTGGTGGAAGATGATGAAAAGTGGCCATGGAAGTGTGTGGAGTGGGTGGAAGTGGGTGGGAGTGCACCTGGGTGCATCTGGTGGAAAATGGTGAAGATGATGAAAAGTGGCCATGGAAGTGTGTGGAGTGGGTAGAAGTGGGTGGGAGTGGGTGGGAGTGGACATGGGTGCATCTGGTGGAAAATGGTGAAGATGATGAAAAGTGGCCATGGAAGTGTGTGGAGTGGGTAGAAGTGGGTGGGAGTGGGTGGGAGTGGACATGGGTGCATCTGGTGGAAAATGGTGAAGATGATGAAAAGTGGCCATGGAAGTGTGTGGAGTGGGTGGAAGTGGGTGGAAGTGGGTGGGAGTGGGTGGGAGTGGACATGGGTGCATCTGGTGGAAAATGGTGAAGATGGTGAAGATGATGAAAAGTGGCCATGGAAGTGTGTGGAGTGGGTGGAAGTGGGTGGGAGTGGGTGGGAGTGGACATGGGTGCATCTGGTGGAAAATGGTGAAGATGATGAAAAGTGGCCATGGAAGTGTGTGGAGTGGGTGGAAGTGGGTGGGAGTGGGTGGAAGTGCACCTGGGTGCATCTGGTGGAAAATGGTGAAGTTGGTGGAAGATGATGAAAAGTGGCCATGGAAGTGGGTGGAGTGGTCAGAAGTGGGTGGGGGTGCATCTGGTGGAAAATGGTGAAGATGGTGGAAGATGACGAAAAGTGGCCATGGGAAGGGTGTGGAGTGGTCAGAAGTGGGTGGGAGTGCACCTGGGTGCATCTGGTGGAAAATGGTGAAGATGATGAAAAGAGGACATGGAAGTGTGTGGAGTGGGTGGAAGTGCACCTGGGTGCATCTGGTGGAAAATGGTGAAGTTGGTGGAAGATGATGAAAAGTGGCCATGGAAGTGGGTGGAGTGGTCAGAAGTGGGTGGGGGTGCATCTGGTGGAAAATGGTGAAGATGGTGGAAGATGATGAAAAGTGGGCATGGAAGTGTGTGGAGTGGGTGGAAGTGCACCTGGGTGCATCTGGTGGAAAATGGTGAAAAGTGGGCATGGAAGTGGGTGGAGTGGTCAGAAGTGGGTGGGAGTGCACCTGGGTGCATCTGGTGGAAACTGGTGAAAATGGTGAAGATGATGAAAAGTGGGCATGGAAGTGTGTGGAGTGGGTGGAAGTGCACCTGGGTGCATCTGGTGGAAAATGGTGAAGTTGGTGGAAGATGATGAAAAGTGGCCATGGAAGTGGGTGGAGTGGTCAGAAGTGGGTGGGGGTGCATCTGGTGGAAAATGGTGAAGATGGTGGAAGATGATGAAAAGTGGGCATGGAAGTGTGTGGAGTGGGTGGAAGTGGGTGGGAGTGCACCTGGGTGCATCTGGTGGAAAATGGTGAAGATGATGAAAAGTGGCCATGGAAGTGTGTGGAGTGGGTGGAAGTGGGTGGGAGTGGGTGGGAGTGGACATGGGTGCATCTGGTGGAAAATGGTGAAGATGATGAAAAGTGGCCATGGAAGTGTGTGGAGTGGGTGGAAGTGGGTGGGAGTGGGTGGGAGTGGACATGGGTGCATCTGGTGGAAAATGGTGAAGATGATGAAAAGTGGCCATGGAAGTGTGTGGAGTGGGTAGAAGTGGGTGGGAGTGGGTGGGAGTGGACATGGGTGCATCTGGTGGAAAATGGTGAAGATGATGAAAAGTGGCCATGGAAGTGTGTGGAGTGGGTGGAAGTGGGTGGAAGTGGGTGGGAGTGGGTGGGAGTGGACATGGGTGCATCTGGTGGAAACTGGTGAAAATGGTGAAGATGATGAAAAGTGGGCATGGAAGTGTGTGGAGTGGGTGGAAGTGGGTGGGAGTGGGTGGGAGTGGACATGGGTGCATCTGGTGGAAAATGGTGAAGATGATGAAAAGTGGCCATGGAAGTGTGTGGAGTGGGTGGAAGTGGGTGGGAGTGGGTGGGAGTGGACATGGGTGCATCTGGTGGAAAATGGTGAAGATGATGAAAAGTGGCCATGGAAGTGTGTGGAGTGGGTAGAAGTGGGTGGGAGTGGGTGGGAGTGGACATGGGTGCATCTGGTGGAAAATGGTGAAGATGATGAAAAGTGGCCATGGAAGTGTGTGGAGTGGGTGGAAGTGGGTGGAAGTGGGTGGGAGTGGGTGGGAGTGGACATGGGTGCATCTGGTGGAAACTGGTGAAAATGGTGAAGATGATGAAAAGTGGGCATGGAAGTGTGTGGAGTGGGTGGAAGTGGGTGGGAGTGGGTGGGAGTGGACATGGGTGCATCTGGTGGAAAATGGTGAAGATGATGAAAAGTGGCCATGGAAGTGTGTGGAGTGGGTGGAAGTGGGTGGGAGTGGGTGGGAGTGGACATGGGTGCATCTGGTGGAAAATGGTGAAGATGATGAAAAGTGGCCATGGAAGTGTGTGGAGTGGGTGGAAGTGGGTGGGAGTGGGTGGGAGTGGACATGGGTGCATCTGGTGGAAAATGGTGAAGATGGTGGAAGATGATGAAAAGTGGCCATGGAAGTGGGTGGAGTGGTCAGAAGTGGGTGGGGGTGCACCTGGGTGCACCTGGGTGCATCTGGTGGAAAATGGGGAAAAGTGGGCATGGAAGTGGGTGGAGTGGTCAGAAGTGGGTGGGAGTGCACCTGGGTGCATCTGGTGGAAACTGGTGAAAATGGTGAAGATGATGAAAAGTGGGCATGGAAGTGGGTGGAAGTGCACCTGGGTGCATCTGGTGGAAAATGGTGAAGTTGGTGGAAGATGATGAAAAGTGGCCATGGAAGTGTGTGGAGTGGGTGGAAGTGGGTGGGAGTGCACCTGGGTGCATCTGGTGGAAAATGGTGAAGATGATGAAAAGTGGCCATGGAAGTGTGTGGAGTGGGTAGAAGTGGGTGGGAGTGGGTGGGAGTGGGCATGGGTGCATCTGGTGGAAAATGGTGAAGATGATGAAAAGTGGCCATGGAAGTGTGTGGAGTGGGTAGAAGTGGGTGGGAGTGGGTGGGAGTGGACATGGGTGCATCTGGTGGAAAATGGTGAAGATGATGAAAAGTGGCCATGGAAGTGTGTGGAGTGGGTGGAAGTGGGTGGAAGTGGGTGGGAGTGGGTGGGAGTGGACATGGGTGCATCTGGTGGAAAATGGTGAAGATGGTGAAGATGATGAAAAGTGGCCATGGAAGTGTGTGGAGTGGGTGGAAGTGGGTGGGAGTGGGTGGGAGTGGACATGGGTGCATCTGGTGGAAAATGGTGAAGATGATGAAAAGTGGCCATGGAAGTGTGTGGAGTGGGTGGAAGTGGGTGGGAGTGGGTGGAAGTGCACCTGGGTGCATCTGGTGGAAAATGGTGAAGTTGGTGGAAGATGATGAAAAGTGGCCATGGAAGTGGGTGGAGTGGTCAGAAGTGGGTGGGGGTGCATCTGGTGGAAAATGGTGAAGATGGTGGAAGATGATGAAAAGTGGGCATGGAAGTGTGTGGAGTGGGTGGAAGTGGGTGGGAGTGCACCTGGGTGCATCTGGTGGAAAATGGTGAAGATGATGAAAAGTGGCCATGGAAGTGTGTGGAGTGGGTGGAAGTGGGTGGGAGTGGGTGGGAGTGGACATGGGTGCATCTGGTGGAAAATGGTGAAGATGATGAAAAGTGGCCATGGAAGTGTGTGGAGTGGGTGGAAGTGGGTGGGAGTGGGTGGGAGTGGACATGGGTGCATCTGGTGGAAAATGGTGAAGATGATGAAAAGTGGCCATGGAAGTGTGTGGAGTGGGTAGAAGTGGGTGGGAGTGGGTGGGAGTGGACATGGGTGCATCTGGTGGAAAATGGTGAAGATGATGAAAAGTGGCCATGGAAGTGTGTGGAGTGGGTGGAAGTGGGTGGAAGTGGGTGGGAGTGGGTGGGAGTGGACATGGGTGCATCTGGTGGAAAATGGTGAAGATGGTGAAGATGATGAAAAGTGGCCATGGAAGTGTGTGGAGTGGGTGGAAGTGGGTGGGAGTGGGTGGGAGTGGACATGGGTGCATCTGGTGGAAAATGGTGAAGATGATGAAAAGTGGCCATGGAAGTGTGTGGAGTGGGTGGAAGTGGGTGGGAGTGGGTGGGAGTGGACATGGGTGCATCTGGTGGAAAATGGTGAAGATGATGAAAAGTGGCCATGGAAGTGTGTGGAGTGGGTGGAAGTGGGTGGGAGTGGGTGGGAGTGGACATGGGTGCATCTGGTGGAAAATGGTGAAGATGGTGGAAGATGATGAAAAGTGGCCATGGAAGTGGGTGGAGTGGTCAGAAGTGGGTGGGGGTGCACCTGGGTGCACCTGGGTGCATCTGGTGGAAAATGGTGAAAAGTGGGCATGGAAGTGGGTGGAGTGGTCAGAAGTGGGTGGGAGTGCACCTGGGTGCATCTGGTGGAAACTGGTGAAAATGGTGAAGATGATGAAAAGTGGGCATGGAAGTGGGTGGAAGTGCACCTGGGTGCATCTGGTGGAAAATGGTGAAGTTGGTGGAAGATGATGAAAAGTGGCCATGGAAGTGTGTGGAGTGGGTGGAAGTGGGTGGGAGTGCACCTGGGTGCATCTGGTGGAAAATGGTGAAGATGATGAAAAGTGGCCATGGAAGTGTGTGGAGTGGGTAGAAGTGGGTGGGAGTGGGTGGGAGTGGACATGGGTGCATCTGGTGGAAAATGGTGAAGATGATGAAAAGTGGCCATGGAAGTGTGTGGAGTGGGTAGAAGTGGGTGGGAGTGGGTGGGAGTGGACATGGGTGCATCTGGTGGAAAATGGTGAAGATGATGAAAAGTGGCCATGGAAGTGTGTGGAGTGGGTGGAAGTGGGTGGAAGTGGGTGGGAGTGGGTGGGAGTGGACATGGGTGCATCTGGTGGAAAATGGTGAAGATGGTGAAGATGATGAAAAGTGGCCATGGAAGTGTGTGGAGTGGGTGGAAGTGGGTGGGAGTGGGTGGGAGTGGACATGGGTGCATCTGGTGGAAAATGGTGAAGATGATGAAAAGTGGCCATGGAAGTGTGTGGAGTGGGTGGAAGTGGGTGGGAGTGGGTGGAAGTGCACCTGGGTGCATCTGGTGGAAAATGGTGAAGTTGGTGGAAGATGATGAAAAGTGGCCATGGAAGTGGGTGGAGTGGTCAGAAGTGGGTGGGGGTGCATCTGGTGGAAAATGGTGAAGATGGTGGAAGATGATGAAAAGTGGGCATGGAAGTGTGTGGAGTGGGTGGAAGTGCACCTGGGTGCATCTGGTGGAAAATGGTGAAAAGTGGGCATGGAAGTGGGTGGAGTGGTCAGAAGTGGGTGGGAGTGCACCTGGGTGCATCTGGTGGAAACTGGTGAAAATGGTGAAGATGATGAAAAGTGGGCATGGAAGTGTGTGGAGTGGGTGGAAGTGCACCTGGGTGCATCTGGTGGAAAATGGTGAAGTTGGTGGAAGATGATGAAAAGTGGCCATGGAAGTGGGTGGAGTGGTCAGAAGTGGGTGGGGGTGCATCTGGTGGAAAATGGTGAAGATGGTGGAAGATGATGAAAAGTGGGCATGGAAGTGTGTGGAGTGGGTGGAAGTGGGTGGGAGTGCACCTGGGTGCATCTGGTGGAAAATGGTGAAGATGATGAAAAGTGGCCATGGAAGTGTGTGGAGTGGGTGGAAGTGGGTGGGAGTGGGTGGGAGTGGACATGGGTGCATCTGGTGGAAAATGGTGAAGATGATGAAAAGTGGCCATGGAAGTGTGTGGAGTGGGTGGAAGTGGGTGGGAGTGGGTGGGAGTGGACATGGGTGCATCTGGTGGAAAATGGTGAAGATGATGAAAAGTGGCCATGGAAGTGTGTGGAGTGGGTAGAAGTGGGTGGGAGTGGGTGGGAGTGGACATGGGTGCATCTGGTGGAAAATGGTGAAGATGATGAAAAGTGGCCATGGAAGTGTGTGGAGTGGGTGGAAGTGGGTGGAAGTGGGTGGGAGTGGGTGGGAGTGGACATGGGTGCATCTGGTGGAAACTGGTGAAAATGGTGAAGATGATGAAAAGTGGCCATGGAAGTGTGTGGAGTGGTCAGAAGTGGGTGGGAGTGCACCTGGGTGCATCTGGGGGAAAATGGTGAAGATGATGAAAAGTGGCCATGGAAGTGGGTGGAGTGGTCAGAAGTGGGTGGGAGTGCACCTGGGTGCATCTGGTGGAAGATGGTGAAGATGATGAAAAGTGGCCATGGAAGTGTGTGGAGTGGTCAGAAGTGGGTGGGAGTGCACCTGGGTGCATCTGGGGGAAAATGGTGAAGATGATGAAAAGCGGCCATGGAAGTGGGTGGAGTGGTCAGAAGTGGGTGGGAGTGCACCTGGGTGCATCTGGGGGAAAATGGTGAAGATGATGAAAAGCGGCCATGGAAGTGGGTGGAGTGGTCAGAAGTGGGTGGGAGTGCACCTGGGTGCATCTGGGGGAAAATGGTGAAGATGATGAAAAGTGGCCATGGAAGTGTGTGGAGTGGTCAGAAGTGGGTGGGAGTGCACCTGGGTGCATCTGGTGGAAGATGGTGGAAAATGGTGAAGATGATGAAAAGTGGCCATGGAAGTGGTCAGAAGTGGGTGGGAGTGCACCTGGGTGCATCTGGTGGAAGATGGTGGAAAATGGTGAAGATGATGAAAAGTGGCCATGGAAGTGTGTGGAGTGGTCAGAAGTGGGTGGGAGTGCACCTGGGTGCATCTGGGGGAAAATGGTGAAGATGATGAAAAGTGGCCATGGAAGTGGGTGGAGTGGTCAGAAGTGGGTGGGAGTGCACCTGGGTGCATCTGGGGGAAAATGGTGAAGATGATGAAAAGTGGCCATGGAAGTGTGTGGAGTGGTCAGAAGTGGGTGGGAGTGCACCTGGGTGCATCTGGTGGAAGATGGTGAAGATGATGAAAAGTGGCCATGGAAGTGTGTGGAGTGGTCAGAAGTGGGTGGGAGTGCACCTGGGTGCATCTGGGGGAAAATGGTGAAGATGATGAAAAGCGGCCATGGAAGTGGGTGGAGTGGTCAGAAGTGGGTGGGAGTGCACCTGGGTGCATCTGGGGGAAAATGGTGAAGATGATG
The DNA here is from genome assembly GCF_028408465.1 of Anastrepha ludens. Taxonomy (NCBI): domain Eukaryota; kingdom Metazoa; phylum Arthropoda; class Insecta; order Diptera; family Tephritidae; genus Anastrepha; species Anastrepha ludens. The sequence continues at coordinate 61,861 of NC_071499.1, read as the reverse complement.
AAAAGTGGCCATGGAAGTGTGTGGAGTGGTCAGAAGTGGGTGGGAGTGCACCTGGGTGCATCTGGTGGAAGATGGTGAAGATGATGAAAAGTGGCCATGGAAGTGTGTGGAGTGGTCAGAAGTGGGTGGGAGTGCACCTGGGTGCATCTGGGGGAAAATGGTGAAGATGATGAAAAGCGGCCATGGAAGTGGGTGGAGTGGTCAGAAGTGGGTGGGAGTGCACCTGGGTGCATCTGGGGGAAAATGGTGAAGATGATGAAAAGTGGCCATGGAAGTGTGTGGAGTGGTCAGAAGTGGGTGGGAGTGCACCTGGGTGCATCTGGTGGAAGATGGTGAAGATGATGAAAAGTGGCCATGGAAGTGTGTGGAGTGGTCAGAAGTGGGTGGGAGTGCACCTGGGTGCATCTGGGGGAAAATGGTGAAGATGATGAAAAGCGGCCATGGAAGTGGGTGGAGTGGTCAGAAGTGGGTGGGAGTGCACCTGGGTGCATCTGGGGGAAAATGGTGAAGATGATGAAAAGTGGCCATGGAAGTGTGTGGAGTGGTCAGAAGTGGGTGGGAGTGCACCTGGGTGCATCTGGTGGAAGATGGTGAAGATGATGAAAAGTGGCCATGGAAGTGGGTGGAAGTGGGTGGGAGTGCACCTGGGTGCATCTGGTGGAAGATGGTGGAAAATGGTGAAGACGATGAAAAGTGGCCATGGAAGTGGGTGGAGTGGTCAGAAGTGGGTGGGAGTGCACCTGGGTGCATCTGGTGGAAGATGGTGGAAAATGGTGAAGATGATGAAAAGTGGCCATGGAAGTGGTCAGAAGTGGGTGGTGCACCTGGGTGCATCTGGTGGAAGATGGTGAAGATGATGAAAAGTGGCCATGGAAGTGGTCAGAAGTGGGTGGGAGTGCACCTGGGTGCATCTGGTGGAAGATGGTGGAAAATGGTGAAGATGATGAAAAGTGGCCATGGAAGTGGTCAGAAGTGGGTGGTGCACCTGGGTGCATCTGGTGGAAGATGGTGAAGATGATGAAAAGTGGCCATGGAAGTGGTCAGAAGTGGGTGGTGCACCTGGGTGCATCTGGTGGAAGATGGTGAAGATGATGAAAAGTGGCCATGGAAGTGGGTGGAAGTGGGTGGGAGTGCACCTGGGTGCATCTGGTGGAAACTGGTGAAGATGGTGGAAGATGATGAAAAGTGGCCATGGAAGTGGGTGGAGTGGTCAGAAGTGGGTGGGAGTGCACCTGGGTGCATCTGGTGGAAGATGGTGGAAAATGGTGAAGATGATGAAAAGTGGCCATGGAAGTGGGTGGAGTGGTCAGAAGTGGGTGGGAGTGCACCTGGGTGCATCTGGTGGAAGATGGTGGAAAATGGTGAAGATGATGAAAAGTGGCCATGGAAGTGGTCAGAAGTGGGTGGTGCACCTGGGTGCATCTGGTGGAAGATGGTGAAGATGATGAAAAGTGGCCATGGAAGTGGTCAGAAGTGGGTGGTGCACCTGGGTGCATCTGGTGGAAGATGGTGAAGATGATGAAAAGTGGCCATGGAAGTGGTCAGAAGTGGGTGGTGCACCTGGGTGCATCTGGTGGAAGATGGTGAAGATGATGAAAAGTGGCCATGGAAGTGGGTGGAAGTGGGTGGGAGTGCACCTGGGTGCATCTGGTGGAAACTGGTGAAGATGGTGGAAGATGATGAAAAGTGGCCATGGAAGTGTGTGGAGTGGTCAGAAGTGGGTGGGAGTGCACCTGGGTGCATCTGGTGGAAGATGGTGAAGATGATGAAAAGTGGCCATGGAAGTGTGTGGAGTGGTCAGAAGTGGGTGGGAGTGCACCTGGGTGCATCTGGGGGAAAATGGTGAAGATGATGAAAAGTGGCCATGGAAGTGGTCAGAAGTGGGTGGGAGTGGACGGGTGCACCTGGTGGAAGATGGTGGAAGATAGTGAAAATTGAGAAAAGTGGGTATGGAAGTGAGTGGCAGAGGGTGCATGTAGTGAAATAAAATTACTGTTCAAAACTAAGGTTAAAAACAGATCTGTTAAAATTACGTAATTTCATTGATCAAAATTAATACAGGGTACATGGTAACATTTATCATAATTGTAGTGAAATAAAATCACTTTTCAACTCTAATGTTAATAACAGATCTGTTAAAATTTCGTAATTTCATTGATCAAAATTAATCCTTATAATTCGCAGATTCTTTTTCAGAAAGGCTTAGTATAAGTCGACACTTAGATACCCAATATAATGTAGCAATGATAGCTTAGGTGGTAGAGGCGTCATATTAGTTTAAGAAAGACGCAAGTTCGAAGCCTGGTGCTGGCAAAAATAAATCTGAATTTATTATAAATTAAAATCATTTTAAAAATAAGTAGTTGCATCTGAGTGCATTTGAACATGGATGCAACTGCAGTCGGAGCATGTGGGTGGAGGTGGGTGGGAGTGCACCTGGGTGAATCTGGTGGAAAATGGTGGAAGATGATGAAAAGTGGCCATGGAAGTGAGTGGGAGTGGGTGGAAGTGCACCTGGGTGCATCTGGTGGAAAATGGTGAAGATGGTAAAGATGATGAAAAGTGGGTGGAAGTGGGTGGGAGTGCACATGGGTGCATCTGGTGGAAAATGGTGAAGATGATGAAAAGTGGCCATGGAAGTGGGTGGAAGTGGGTGGGAGTGGGTGGGAGTGCACCTGGGTGCATTTGGTGGAAAATGGTGAAGATGATGAAAAGTGGCCATGGAAGTGAGTGGAGTGGTCAGAAGTGGGTGGGAGTGCACCTGGGTGCATCTGGTGGAAAATGGTGAAGATGATGAAAAGTGGCCATGGAAGTGGATGGGAGTGGGTGGGAGTGCACCTGGGTGCATCTGGTGGAAGATGGTGGAAAATGGTGAAGATGATGAAAAGTGGGTGGAAGTGGGTGGGAGTGCACATGGGTGCATCTGGTGGAAAATGGTGAAGATGATGAAAAGTGGCCATGGAAGTGGGTGGAAGTGGGTGGGAGTGGGTGGGAGTGCACCTGGGTGCACCTGGTGGAAGATGGTGGAAGATGGTGGAAATTGAGAAAAGTGGGCATGGGAGTGGGTGGAAGTGGGTGGGAGTGCACCTGGGTGCATCTGGTGGAAAATGGTGGAAAATGGTGAAGATGATGAAAAGTGGCCATGGAAGTGGGTGGGAGTGCACATGAGTGCACCTGGTGGAAGATGATGAAGATGATGAAAAGTGGGTGGAAGTGGGTGGGAGTGGACATGGGTGCACATCGGTGCATCTGGTGGAAAATGGTGAAGATGATGAAAAGTGGCCATGGAAGTGTGTGGAGTGGTCAGAAGAGGGTGGGAGTGCACATGGGTGCATCTGGTGGAAAATGGTGAAGATGATGAAAAGTGGGCATGGAAGTGGGTGGGAGTGGGTGGGAGTGGACATGGGTGCATCTGGTGGAAAATGGTGAAGATGATGAAAAGTGGCCATGGAAGTGTGTGGAGTGGTCAGAAGTGGGTGGGAGTGCACCTGGGTGCATCTGGTGGAAGATGGTGAAAAATGGTGAAGATGATGAAAAGTGGCCATGGAAGTGGGTGGGAGTGCACATGAGTGCACCTGGTGGAAGATGATGAAGATGATGAAAAGTGGGTGGAAGTGGGTGGAGTGGTCAGAAGTGGGTGGGAGTGCACATGGGTGCATCTGGTGGAAAATGGTGAAAATTGAGAAAAGTGGCCATGGAAGTGGGTGGAGTGGTCAGAAGTGGGTGGGAGTGCACCTGGGTGCATCTGGTGGAAAATGGTGAAGATGATGAAAAGTGGGCATGGAAGTGGGTGGAGTGGTCAGAAGTGGGTGGGAGTGCACATGGGTGCATCTGGTGGAAAATGGTGAAGATGATGAAAAGTGGCCATGGAAGTGGGTGGGAGTGGTCAGAAGTGGGTGGGAGTGCACCTGGGTGCATCTGGTGGAAGATGGTGGAAAATGGTGAAGATGATGAAAAGTGGCCATGGAAGTGGGTGGGAGTGGTCAGAAGTGGGTGGGAGTGGGTGAGAGTGCACCTGGGTGCATCTGGTGGAAAATGGTGAAGATGATGAAAAGTGGCCATGGAAGTGTGTGGAGTGGGTGGGAGTGGGTGAGAGTGCACATGGGTGCATCTGGTGCATCTGGTGCATCTGGTGGAAAATGGTGGAAAATGGTGAAGATGTTGAAAAGTGGCCATGGAAGTGGGTGGAACTGGTCAGAAGTGGGTGGGAGTGGGTGGAAGTGCATCTGGGTACATCTGGTGGAAAATGGTGAAGATGATGAAAAGTGGCCATGGAAGTGGGTGGGAGTGGTCAGAAGTGGGTGGGAGTGCACCTGGGTGCATCTGGGTACATCTGGTGGAAAATGGTGGAAAACGGTGAAGATGATGAAAAGTGGCCATGGAAGTGGGTGGGAGTGGGTGGAAGTGCATCTGGGTACATCTGGTGGAAAATGGTGGAAAACGGTGAAGATGATAAAAAGTGGCAATGGAAGTGGGTGGAAATGGGTGGGAGTGCACCTGGGTACATCTGGTGGAAAATGGTGAAAATTGAGAAAAGTGGCCATGGAAGTGGGTGGAGTGGTCAGAAGTGGGTGGGAGTGCACCTGGGTGCATCTGGTGGAAAATGGTGAAGATGATGAAAAGTGGGCATGGAAGTGGGTGGGAGTGGTCAGAAGTGGGTGGGAGTGCACCTGGGTGCATCTGGGTACATCTGGTGGAAAATGGTGGAAAACGGTGAAGATGATGAAAAGTGGCCATGGAAGTGGGTGGAACTGGTCAGAAGTGGGTGGGAGTGGGTGGAAGTGGGTGGGAGTGGGTGGAAGTGGGTGGGAGTGGACATGGGTGCACCTGGTGGAAGATGGTGAAGATGATGAAAAGTGGCCATGGAAGTGGGTGGGAGTGGGTGGAAGTGCATCTGGGTACATCTGGTGGAAAATGGTGGAAAACGGTGAAGATGATGAAAAGTGGCCATGGAAGTGGGTGGGAGTGGGTGGAAGTGCATCTGGGTACATCTGGTGGAAAATGGTGGAAAACGGTGAAGATGATAAAAAGTGGCAATGGAAGTGGGTGGAAATGGGTGGGAGTGCACCTGGGTGCATCTGGTGGAAAATGGTGAAGATGATGAAAAGTGGCCATGGAAGTGGGTGGGAGTGGGTGGGAGTGCACATGGGTGCATCTGGTGGAAAATGGTGAAAATTGAGAAAAGTGGCCATGGAAGTGGGTGGAGTGGTCAGAAGTGGGTGGGAGTGCACCTGGGTGCATCTGGTGGAAAATGGTGAAGATGATGAAAAGTGGGCATGGAAGTGGGTGGAGTGGTCAGAAGTGGGTGGGAGTGCACATGGGTGCATCTGGTGGAAAATGGTGAAAATTGAGAAAAGTGGCCATGGAAGTGGGTGGAGTGGTCAGAAGTGGGTGGGAGTGCACCTGGGTGCATCTGGTGGAAAATGGTGAAGATGATGAAAAGTGGGCATGGAAGTGGGTGGAGTGGTCAGAAGTGGGTGGGAGTGCACATGGGTGCATCTGGTGGAAAATGGTGAAAATTGAGAAAAGTGGCCATGGAAGTGGGTGGAGTGGTCAGAAGTGGGTGGGAGTGCACCTGGGTGCATCTGGTGGAAGATGGTGAAGATGATGAAAAGTGGCCATGGAAGTGGGTGGAAGTGGGTGGGAGTGCACCTGGGTGCATCTGGTGGAAGATGGTGGAAAATGGTGAAGACGATGAAAAGTGGCCATGGAAGTGGGTGGAACTGGTCAGAAGTGGGTGGGAGTGCACCTGGGTGCATCTGGTGGAAAATGGTGAAGATGATGAAAAGTGGCCATGGAAGTGGGTGGGAGTGGTCAGAAGTGGGTGGGAGTGCACCTGGGTGCATCTGGGTACATCTGGTGGAAAATGGTGGAAAACGGTGAAGATGATGAAAAGTGGCCATGGAAGTGGGTGGAACTGGTCAGAAGTGGGTGGGAGTGGGTGGAAGTGGGTGGGAGTGGGTGGAAGTGGGTGGGAGTGGACATGGGTGCACCTGGTGGAAGATGGTGAAGATGATGAAAAGTGGCCATGGAAGTGGGTGGGAGTGGGTGGAAGTGCATCTGGGTACATCTGGTGGAAAATGGTGGAAAACGGTGAAGATGATGAAAAGTGGCCATGGAAGTGGGTGGGAGTGGGTGGAAGTGCATCTGGGTACATCTGGTGGAAAATGGTGGAAAACGGTGAAGATGATAAAAAGTGGCAATGGAAGTGGGTGGAAATGGGTGGGAGTGCACCTGGGTGCATCTGGTGGAAAATGGTGAAGATGATGAAAAGTGGCCATGGAAGTGGGTGGGAGTGGGTGGGAGTGCACATGGGTGCATCTGGTGGAAAATGGTGAAAATTGAGAAAAGTGGCCATGGAAGTGGGTGGAGTGGTCAGAAGTGGGTGGGAGTGCACCTGGGTGCATCTGGTGGAAAATGGTGAAGATGATGAAAAGTGGGCATGGAAGTGGGTGGAGTGGTCAGAAGTGGGTGGGAGTGCACATGGGTGCATCTGGTGGAAAATGGTGAAAATTGAGAAAAGTGGCCATGGAAGTGGGTGGAGTGGTCAGAAGTGGGTGGGAGTGCACCTGGGTGCATCTGGTGGAAGATGGTGAAGATGATGAAAAGTGGCCATGGAAGTGGGTGGAAGTGGGTGGGAGTGCACCTGGGTGCATCTGGTGGAAGATGGTGGAAAATGGTGAAGACGATGAAAAGTGGCCATGGAAGTGGGTGGAACTGGTCAGAAGTGGGTGGGAGTGCACCTGGGTGCATCTGGTGGAAAATGGTGAAGATGATGAAAAGTGGCCATGGAAGTGGGTGGGAGTGGTCAGAAGTGGGTGGGAGTGCACCTGGGTGCATCTGGGTACATCTGGTGGAAAATGGTGGAAAACGGTGAAGATGATGAAAAGTGGCCATGGAAGTGGGTGGAACTGGTCAGAAGTGGGTGGGAGTGGGTGGAAGTGGGTGGGAGTGGGTGGAAGTGGGTGGGAGTGGACATGGGTGCACCTGGGTGCATCTGGTGGAAGATGGTGAAGATGATGAAAAGTGGCCATGGAAGTGGTCAGAAGTGGGTGGTGCACCTGGGTGCATCTGGTGGAAGATGGTGAAGATGATGAAAAGTGGCCATGGAAGTGGGTGGAAGTGGGTGGGAGTGCACCTGGGTGCATCTGGTGGAAACTGGTGAAGATGGTGGAAGATGATGAAAAGTGGCCATGGAAGTGTGTGGAGTGGTCAGAAGTGGGTGGGAGTGCACCTGGGTGCATCTGGTGGAAGATGGTGAAGATGATGAAAAGTGGCCATGGAAGTGTGTGGAGTGGTCAGAAGTGGGTGGGAGTGCACCTGGGTGCATCTGGGGGAAAATGGTGAAGATGATGAAAAGTGGCCATGGAAGTGGTCAGAAGTGGGTGGGAGTGGACGGGTGCACCTGGTGGAAGATGGTGGAAGATAGTGAAAATTGAGAAAAGTGGGTATGGAAGTGAGTGGCAGAGGGTGCATGTAGTGAAATAAAATTACTGTTCAAAACTAAGGTTAAAAACAGATCTGTTAAAATTACGTAATTTCATTGATCAAAATTAATACAGGGTACATGGTAACATTTATCATAATTGTAGTGAAATAAAATCACTTTTCAACTCTAATGTTAATAACAGATCTGTTAAAATTTCGTAATTTCATTGATCAAAATTAATCCTTATAATTCGCAGATTCTTTTTCAGAAAGGCTTAGTATAAGTCGACACTTAGATACCCAATATAATGTAGCAATGATAGCTTAGGTGGTAGAGGCGTCATATTAGTTTAAGAAAGACGCAAGTTCGAAGCCTGGTGCTGGCAAAAATAAATCTGAATTTATTATAAATTAAAATCATTTTAAAAATAAGTAGTTGCATCTGAGTGCATTTGAACATGGATGCAACTGCAGTCGGAGCATGTGGGTGGAGGTGGGTGGGAGTGCACCTGGGTGAATCTGGTGGAAAATGGTGGAAGATGATGAAAAGTGGCCATGGAAGTGAGTGGGAGTGGGTGGAAGTGCACCTGGGTGCATCTGGTGGAAAATGGTGAAGATGGTAAAGATGATGAAAAGTGGGTGGAAGTGGGTGGGAGTGCACATGGGTGCATCTGGTGGAAAATGGTGAAGATGATGAAAAGTGGCCATGGAAGTGGGTGGAAGTGGGTGGGAGTGGGTGGGAGTGCACCTGGGTGCATTTGGTGGAAAATGGTGAAGATGATGAAAAGTGGCCATGGAAGTGAGTGGAGTGGTCAGAAGTGGGTGGGAGTGCACCTGGGTGCATCTGGTGGAAAATGGTGAAGATGATGAAAAGTGGCCATGGAAGTGGATGGGAGTGGGTGGGAGTGCACCTGGGTGCATCTGGTGGAAGATGGTGGAAAATGGTGAAGATGATGAAAAGTGGGTGGAAGTGGGTGGGAGTGCACATGGGTGCATCTGGTGGAAAATGGTGAAGATGATGAAAAGTGGCCATGGAAGTGGGTGGAAGTGGGTGGGAGTGGGTGGGAGTGCACCTGGGTGCACCTGGTGGAAGATGGTGGAAGATGGTGGAAATTGAGAAAAGTGGGCATGGGAGTGGGTGGAAGTGGGTGGGAGTGCACCTGGGTGCATCTGGTGGAAAATGGTGGAAAATGGTGAAGATGATGAAAAGTGGCCATGGAAGTGGGTGGGAGTGCACATGAGTGCACCTGGTGGAAGATGATGAAGATGATGAAAAGTGGGTGGAAGTGGGTGGGAGTGGACATGGGTGCACATCGGTGCATCTGGTGGAAAATGGTGAAGATGATGAAAAGTGGCCATGGAAGTGTGTGGAGTGGTCAGAAGAGGGTGGGAGTGCACATGGGTGCATCTGGTGGAAAATGGTGAAGATGATGAAAAGTGGGCATGGAAGTGGGTGGGAGTGGGTGGGAGTGGACATGGGTGCATCTGGTGGAAAATGGTGAAGATGATGAAAAGTGGCCATGGAAGTGTGTGGAGTGGTCAGAAGTGGGTGGGAGTGCACCTGGGTGCATCTGGTGGAAGATGGTGAAAAATGGTGAAGATGATGAAAAGTGGCCATGGAAGTGGGTGGGAGTGCACATGAGTGCACCTGGTGGAAGATGATGAAGATGATGAAAAGTGGGTGGAAGTGGGTGGAGTGGTCAGAAGTGGGTGGGAGTGCACATGGGTGCATCTGGTGGAAAATGGTGAAAATTGAGAAAAGTGGCCATGGAAGTGGGTGGAGTGGTCAGAAGTGGGTGGGAGTGCACCTGGGTGCATCTGGTGGAAAATGGTGAAGATGATGAAAAGTGGGCATGGAAGTGGGTGGAGTGGTCAGAAGTGGGTGGGAGTGCACATGGGTGCATCTGGTGGAAAATGGTGAAGATGATGAAAAGTGGCCATGGAAGTGGGTGGGAGTGGTCAGAAGTGGGTGGGAGTGCACCTGGGTGCATCTGGTGGAAGATGGTGGAAAATGGTGAAGATGATGAAAAGTGGCCATGGAAGTGGGTGGGAGTGGTCAGAAGTGGGTGGGAGTGGGTGAGAGTGCACCTGGGTGCATCTGGTGGAAAATGGTGAAGATGATGAAAAGTGGCCATGGAAGTGTGTGGAGTGGGTGGGAGTGGGTGAGAGTGCACATGGGTGCATCTGGTGCATCTGGTGCATCTGGTGGAAAATGGTGGAAAATGGTGAAGATGTTGAAAAGTGGCCATGGAAGTGGGTGGAACTGGTCAGAAGTGGGTGGGAGTGGGTGGAAGTGCATCTGGGTACATCTGGTGGAAAATGGTGAAGATGATGAAAAGTGGCCATGGAAGTGGGTGGGAGTGGTCAGAAGTGGGTGGGAGTGCACCTGGGTGCATCTGGGTACATCTGGTGGAAAATGGTGGAAAACGGTGAAGATGATGAAAAGTGGCCATGGAAGTGGGTGGGAGTGGGTGGAAGTGCATCTGGGTACATCTGGTGGAAAATGGTGGAAAACGGTGAAGATGATAAAAAGTGGCAATGGAAGTGGGTGGAAATGGGTGGGAGTGCACCTGGGTACATCTGGTGGAAAATGGTGAAAATTGAGAAAAGTGGCCATGGAAGTGGGTGGAGTGGTCAGAAGTGGGTGGGAGTGCACCTGGGTGCATCTGGTGGAAAATGGTGAAGATGATGAAAAGTGGGCATGGAAGTGGGTGGGAGTGGTCAGAAGTGGGTGGGAGTGCACCTGGGTGCATCTGGGTACATCTGGTGGAAAATGGTGGAAAACGGTGAAGATGATGAAAAGTGGCCATGGAAGTGGGTGGAACTGGTCAGAAGTGGGTGGGAGTGGGTGGAAGTGGGTGGGAGTGGGTGGAAGTGGGTGGGAGTGGACATGGGTGCACCTGGTGGAAGATGGTGAAGATGATGAAAAGTGGCCATGGAAGTGGGTGGGAGTGGGTGGAAGTGCATCTGGGTACATCTGGTGGAAAATGGTGGAAAACGGTGAAGATGATGAAAAGTGGCCATGGAAGTGGGTGGGAGTGGGTGGAAGTGCATCTGGGTACATCTGGTGGAAAATGGTGGAAAACGGTGAAGATGATAAAAAGTGGCAATGGAAGTGGGTGGAAATGGGTGGGAGTGCACCTGGGTGCATCTGGTGGAAAATGGTGAAGATGATGAAAAGTGGCCATGGAAGTGGGTGGGAGTGGGTGGGAGTGCACATGGGTGCATCTGGTGGAAAATGGTGAAAATTGAGAAAAGTGGCCATGGAAGTGGGTGGAGTGGTCAGAAGTGGGTGGGAGTGCACCTGGGTGCATCTGGTGGAAAATGGTGAAGATGATGAAAAGTGGGCATGGAAGTGGGTGGAGTGGTCAGAAGTGGGTGGGAGTGCACATGGGTGCATCTGGTGGAAAATGGTGAAAATTGAGAAAAGTGGCCATGGAAGTGGGTGGAGTGGTCAGAAGTGGGTGGGAGTGCACCTGGGTGCATCTGGTGGAAAATGGTGAAGATGATGAAAAGTGGGCATGGAAGTGGGTGGAGTGGTCAGAAGTGGGTGGGAGTGCACATGGGTGCATCTGGTGGAAAATGGTGAAAATTGAGAAAAGTGGCCATGGAAGTGGGTGGAGTGGTCAGAAGTGGGTGGGAGTGCACCTGGGTGCATCTGGTGGAAGATGGTGAAGATGATGAAAAGTGGCCATGGAAGTGGGTGGAAGTGGGTGGGAGTGCACCTGGGTGCATCTGGTGGAAGATGGTGGAAAATGGTGAAGACGATGAAAAGTGGCCATGGAAGTGGGTGGAACTGGTCAGAAGTGGGTGGGAGTGCACCTGGGTGCATCTGGTGGAAAATGGTGAAGATGATGAAAAGTGGCCATGGAAGTGGGTGGGAGTGGTCAGAAGTGGGTGGGAGTGCACCTGGGTGCATCTGGGTACATCTGGTGGAAAATGGTGGAAAACGGTGAAGATGATGAAAAGTGGCCATGGAAGTGGGTGGAACTGGTCAGAAGTGGGTGGGAGTGGGTGGAAGTGGGTGGGAGTGGGTGGAAGTGGGTGGGAGTGGACATGGGTGCACCTGGTGGAAGATGGTGAAGATGATGAAAAGTGGCCATGGAAGTGGGTGGGAGTGGGTGGAAGTGCATCTGGGTACATCTGGTGGAAAATGGTGGAAAACGGTGAAGATGATGAAAAGTGGCCATGGAAGTGGGTGGGAGTGGGTGGAAGTGCATCTGGGTACATCTGGTGGAAAATGGTGGAAAACGGTGAAGATGATAAAAAGTGGCAATGGAAGTGGGTGGAAATGGGTGGGAGTGCACCTGGGTGCATCTGGTGGAAAATGGTGAAGATGATGAAAAGTGGCCATGGAAGTGGGTGGGAGTGGGTGGGAGTGCACATGGGTGCATCTGGTGGAAAATGGTGAAAATTGAGAAAAGTGGCCATGGAAGTGGGTGGAGTGGTCAGAAGTGGGTGGGAGTGCACCTGGGTGCATCTGGTGGAAAATGGTGAAGATGATGAAAAGTGGGCATGGAAGTGGGTGGAGTGGTCAGAAGTGGGTGGGAGTGCACATGGGTGCATCTGGTGGAAAATGGTGAAAATTGAGAAAAGTGGCCATGGAAGTGGGTGGAGTGGTCAGAAGTGGGTGGGAGTGCACCTGGGTGCATCTGGTGGAAAATGGTGAAGATGATGAAAAGTGGGCATGGAAGTGGGTGGAGTGGTCAGAAGTGGGTGGGAGTGCACATGGGTGCATCTGGTGGAAAATGGTGAAGATGATGAAAAGTGGCCATGGAAGTGGGTGGGAGTGGTCAGAAGTGGGTGGGAGTGCACCTGGGTGCATCTGGTGGAAGATGGTGGAAAATGGTGAAGATGATGAAAAGTGGCCATGGAAGTGGGTGGGAGTGGTCAGAAGTGGGTGGGAGTGGGTGAGAGTGCACCTGGGTGCATCTGGTGGAAAATGGTGAAGATGATGAAAAGTGGCCATGGAAGTGTGTGGAGTGGGTGGGAGTGGGTGAGAGTGCACATGGGTGCATCTGGTGCATCTGGTGCATCTGGTGGAAAATGGTGGAAAATGGTGAAGATGTTGAAAAGTGGCCATGGAAGTGGGTGGAACTGGTCAGAAGTGGGTGGGAGTGGGTGGAAGTGCATCTGGGTACATCTGGTGGAAAATGGTGAAGATGATGAAAAGTGGCCATGGAAGTGGGTGGGAGTGGTCAGAAGTGGGTGGGAGTGCACCTGGGTGCATCTGGGTACATCTGGTGGAAAATGGTGGAAAACGGTGAAGATGATGAAAAGTGGCCATGGAAGTGGGTGGGAGTGGGTGGAAGTGCATCTGGGTACATCTGGTGGAAAATGGTGGAAAACGGTGAAGATGATAAAAAGTGGCAATGGAAGTGGGTGGAAATGGGTGGGAGTGCACCTGGGTACATCTGGTGGAAAATGGTGAAAATTGAGAAAAGTGGCCATGGAAGTGGGTGGAGTGGTCAGAAGTGGGTGGGAGTGCACCTGGGTGCATCTGGTGGAAAATGGTGAAGATGATGAAAAGTGGGCATGGAAGTGGGTGGAGTGGTCAGAAGTGGGTGGGAGTGCACATGGGTGCATCTGGTGGAAAATGGTGAAAATTGAGAAAAGTGGCCATGGAAGTGGGTGGAGTGGTCAGAAGTGGGTGGGAGTGCACCTGGGTGCATCTGGTGGAAAATGGTGAAGATGATGAAAAGTGGCCATGGAAGTGGATGGGAGTGGGTGGGAGTGCACCTGGGTGCATCTGGTGGAAGATGGTGGAAAATGGTGAAGATGATGAAAAGTGGGTGGAAGTGGGTGGGAGTGCACATGGGTGCATCTGGTGGAAAATGGTGAAGATGATGAAAAGTGGCCATGGAAGTGGGTGGAAGTGGGTGGGAGTGGGTGGGAGTGCACCTGGGTGCACCTGGTGGAAGATGGTGGAAGATGGTGGAAATTGAGAAAAGTGGGCATGGGAGTGGGTGGAAGTGGGTGGGAGTGCACCTGGGTGCATCTGGTGCATCTGGTGCATCTGGTGGAAAATGGTGGAAAATGGTGAAGATGTTGAAAAGTGGCCATGGAAGTGGGTGGAACTGGTCAGAAGTGGGTGGGAGTGGGTGGAAGTGCATCTGGGTACATCTGGTGGAAAATGGTGAAGATGATGAAAAGTGGCCATGGAAGTGGGTGGGAGTGGTCAGAAGTGGGTGGGAGTGCACCTGGGTGCATCTGGGTACATCTGGTGGAAAATGGTGGAAAACGGTGAAGATGATGAAAAGTGGCCATGGAAGTGGGTGGGAGTGGGTGGAAGTGCATCTGGGTACATCTGGTGGAAAATGGTGGAAAACGGTGAAGATGATAAAAAGTGGCAATGGAAGTGGGTGGAAATGGGTGGGAGTGCACCTGGGTACATCTGGTGGAAAATGGTGAAAATTGAGAAAAGTGGCCATGGAAGTGGGTGGAGTGGTCAGAAGTGGGTGGGAGTGCACCTGGGTGCATCTGGTGGAAAATGGTGAAGATGATGAAAAGTGGGCATGGAAGTGGGTGGGAGTGGTCAGAAGTGGGTGGGAGTGCACCTGGGTGCATCTGGGTACATCTGGTGGAAAATGGTGGAAAACGGTGAAGATGATGAAAAGTGGCCATGGAAGTGGGTGGAACTGGTCAGAAGTGGGTGGGAGTGGGTGGAAGTGGGTGGGAGTGGGTGGAAGTGGGTGGGAGTGGACATGGGTGCACCTGGTGGAAGATGGTGAAGATGATGAAAAGTGGCCATGGAAGTGGGTGGGAGTGGGTGGAAGTGCATCTGGGTACATCTGGTGGAAAATGGTGGAAAACGGTGAAGATGATGAAAAGTGGCCATGGAAGTGGGTGGGAGTGGGTGGAAGTGCATCTGGGTACATCTGGTGGAAAATGGTGGAAAACGGTGAAGATGATAAAAAGTGGCAATGGAAGTGGGTGGAAATGGGTGGGAGTGCACCTGGGTGCATCTGGTGGAAAATGGTGAAGATGATGAAAAGTGGCCATGGAAGTGGGTGGGAGTGGGTGGGAGTGCACATGGGTGCATCTGGTGGAAAATGGTGAAAATTGAGAAAAGTGGCCATGGAAGTGGGTGGAGTGGTCAGAAGTGGGTGGGAGTGCACCTGGGTGCATCTGGTGGAAAATGGTGAAGATGATGAAAAGTGGGCATGGAAGTGGGTGGAGTGGTCAGAAGTGGGTGGGAGTGCACATGGGTGCATCTGGTGGAAAATGGTGAAAATTGAGAAAAGTGGCCATGGAAGTGGGTGGAGTGGTCAGAAGTGGGTGGGAGTGCACCTGGGTGCATCTGGTGGAAAATGGTGAAGATGATGAAAAGTGGGCATGGAAGTGGGTGGAGTGGTCAGAAGTGGGTGGGAGTGCACATGGGTGCATCTGGTGGAAAATGGTGAAAATTGAGAAAAGTGGCCATGGAAGTGGGTGGAGTGGTCAGAAGTGGGTGGGAGTGCACCTGGGTGCATCTGGTGGAAGATGGTGAAGATGATGAAAAGTGGCCATGGAAGTGGGTGGAAGTGGGTGGGAGTGCACCTGGGTGCATCTGGTGGAAGATGGTGGAAAATGGTGAAGACGATGAAAAGTGGCCATGGAAGTGGGTGGAACTGGTCAGAAGTGGGTGGGAGTGCACCTGGGTGCATCTGGTGGAAAATGGTGAAGATGATGAAAAGTGGCCATGGAAGTGGGTGGGAGTGGTCAGAAGTGGGTGGGAGTGCACCTGGGTGCATCTGGGTACATCTGGTGGAAAATGGTGGAAAACGGTGAAGATGATGAAAAGTGGCCATGGAAGTGGGTGGAACTGGTCAGAAGTGGGTGGGAGTGGGTGGAAGTGGGTGGGAGTGGGTGGAAGTGGGTGGGAGTGGACATGGGTGCACCTGGTGGAAGATGGTGAAGATGATGAAAAGTGGCCATGGAAGTGGGTGGGAGTGGGTGGAAGTGCATCTGGGTACATCTGGTGGAAAATGGTGGAAAACGGTGAAGATGATGAAAAGTGGCCATGGAAGTGGGTGGGAGTGGGTGGAAGTGCATCTGGGTACATCTGGTGGAAAATGGTGGAAAACGGTGAAGATGATAAAAAGTGGCAATGGAAGTGGGTGGAAATGGGTGGGAGTGCACCTGGGTGCATCTGGTGGAAAATGGTGAAGATGATGAAAAGTGGCCATGGAAGTGGGTGGGAGTGGGTGGGAGTGCACATGGGTGCATCTGGTGGAAAATGGTGAAAATTGAGAAAAGTGGCCATGGAAGTGGGTGGAGTGGTCAGAAGTGGGTGGGAGTGCACCTGGGTGCATCTGGTGGAAAATGGTGAAGATGATGAAAAGTGGGCATGGAAGTGGGTGGAGTGGTCAGAAGTGGGTGGGAGTGCACATGGGTGCATCTGGTGGAAAATGGTGAAAATTGAGAAAAGTGGCCATGGAAGTGGGTGGAGTGGTCAGAAGTGGGTGGGAGTGCACCTGGGTGCATCTGGTGGAAG
Organism: Anastrepha ludens; assembly: GCF_028408465.1. Taxonomy (NCBI): domain Eukaryota; kingdom Metazoa; phylum Arthropoda; class Insecta; order Diptera; family Tephritidae; genus Anastrepha; species Anastrepha ludens. The sequence continues at coordinate 45,957 of NC_071499.1, read as the reverse complement.
ATGGTGAAGATGATGAAAAGTGGCCATGGAAGTGGGTGGAAGTGGGTGGGAGTGCACCTGGGTGCATCTGGTGGAAGATGGTGGAAAATGGTGAAGACGATGAAAAGTGGCCATGGAAGTGGGTGGAACTGGTCAGAAGTGGGTGGGAGTGCACCTGGGTGCATCTGGTGGAAAATGGTGAAGATGATGAAAAGTGGCCATGGAAGTGGGTGGGAGTGGTCAGAAGTGGGTGGGAGTGCACCTGGGTGCATCTGGGTACATCTGGTGGAAAATGGTGGAAAACGGTGAAGATGATGAAAAGTGGCCATGGAAGTGGGTGGAACTGGTCAGAAGTGGGTGGGAGTGGGTGGAAGTGGGTGGGAGTGGGTGGAAGTGGGTGGGAGTGGACATGGGTGCACCTGGGTGCATCTGGTGGAAGATGGTGAAGATGATGAAAAGTGGCCATGGAAGTGGTCAGAAGTGGGTGGTGCACCTGGGTGCATCTGGTGGAAGATGGTGAAGATGATGAAAAGTGGCCATGGAAGTGGGTGGAAGTGGGTGGGAGTGCACCTGGGTGCATCTGGTGGAAACTGGTGAAGATGGTGGAAGATGATGAAAAGTGGCCATGGAAGTGTGTGGAGTGGTCAGAAGTGGGTGGGAGTGCACCTGGGTGCATCTGGTGGAAGATGGTGAAGATGATGAAAAGTGGCCATGGAAGTGTGTGGAGTGGTCAGAAGTGGGTGGGAGTGCACCTGGGTGCATCTGGGGGAAAATGGTGAAGATGATGAAAAGTGGCCATGGAAGTGGTCAGAAGTGGGTGGGAGTGGACGGGTGCACCTGGTGGAAGATGGTGGAAGATAGTGAAAATTGAGAAAAGTGGGTATGGAAGTGAGTGGCAGAGGGTGCATGTAGTGAAATAAAATTACTGTTCAAAACTAAGGTTAAAAACAGATCTGTTAAAATTACGTAATTTCATTGATCAAAATTAATACAGGGTACATGGTAACATTTATCATAATTGTAGTGAAATAAAATCACTTTTCAACTCTAATGTTAATAACAGATCTGTTAAAATTTCGTAATTTCATTGATCAAAATTAATCCTTATAATTCGCAGATTCTTTTTCAGAAAGGCTTAGTATAAGTCGACACTTAGATACCCAATATAATGTAGCAATGATAGCTTAGGTGGTAGAGGCGTCATATTAGTTTAAGAAAGACGCAAGTTCGAAGCCTGGTGCTGGCAAAAATAAATCTGAATTTATTATAAATTAAAATCATTTTAAAAATAAGTAGTTGCATCTGAGTGCATTTGAACATGGATGCAACTGCAGTCGGAGCATGTGGGTGGAGGTGGGTGGGAGTGCACCTGGGTGAATCTGGTGGAAAATGGTGGAAGATGATGAAAAGTGGCCATGGAAGTGAGTGGGAGTGGGTGGAAGTGCACCTGGGTGCATCTGGTGGAAAATGGTGAAGATGGTAAAGATGATGAAAAGTGGGTGGAAGTGGGTGGGAGTGCACATGGGTGCATCTGGTGGAAAATGGTGAAGATGATGAAAAGTGGCCATGGAAGTGGGTGGAAGTGGGTGGGAGTGGGTGGGAGTGCACCTGGGTGCATTTGGTGGAAAATGGTGAAGATGATGAAAAGTGGCCATGGAAGTGAGTGGAGTGGTCAGAAGTGGGTGGGAGTGCACCTGGGTGCATCTGGTGGAAAATGGTGAAGATGATGAAAAGTGGCCATGGAAGTGGATGGGAGTGGGTGGGAGTGCACCTGGGTGCATCTGGTGGAAGATGGTGGAAAATGGTGAAGATGATGAAAAGTGGGTGGAAGTGGGTGGGAGTGCACATGGGTGCATCTGGTGGAAAATGGTGAAGATGATGAAAAGTGGCCATGGAAGTGGGTGGAAGTGGGTGGGAGTGGGTGGGAGTGCACCTGGGTGCACCTGGTGGAAGATGGTGGAAGATGGTGGAAATTGAGAAAAGTGGGCATGGGAGTGGGTGGAAGTGGGTGGGAGTGCACCTGGGTGCATCTGGTGGAAAATGGTGGAAAATGGTGAAGATGATGAAAAGTGGCCATGGAAGTGGGTGGGAGTGCACATGAGTGCACCTGGTGGAAGATGATGAAGATGATGAAAAGTGGGTGGAAGTGGGTGGGAGTGGACATGGGTGCACATCGGTGCATCTGGTGGAAAATGGTGAAGATGATGAAAAGTGGCCATGGAAGTGTGTGGAGTGGTCAGAAGAGGGTGGGAGTGCACATGGGTGCATCTGGGTACATCTGGTGGAAAATGGTGGAAAACGGTGAAGATGATGAAAAGTGGCCATGGAAGTGGGTGGGAGTGGGTGGAAGTGCATCTGGGTACATCTGGTGGAAAATGGTGGAAAACGGTGAAGATGATAAAAAGTGGCAATGGAAGTGGGTGGAAATGGGTGGGAGTGCACCTGGGTACATCTGGTGGAAAATGGTGAAAATTGAGAAAAGTGGCCATGGAAGTGGGTGGAGTGGTCAGAAGTGGGTGGGAGTGCACCTGGGTGCATCTGGTGGAAAATGGTGAAGATGATGAAAAGTGGGCATGGAAGTGGGTGGGAGTGGTCAGAAGTGGGTGGGAGTGCACCTGGGTGCATCTGGGTACATCTGGTGGAAAATGGTGGAAAACGGTGAAGATGATGAAAAGTGGCCATGGAAGTGGGTGGAACTGGTCAGAAGTGGGTGGGAGTGGGTGGAAGTGGGTGGGAGTGGGTGGAAGTGGGTGGGAGTGGACATGGGTGCACCTGGTGGAAGATGGTGAAGATGATGAAAAGTGGCCATGGAAGTGGGTGGGAGTGGGTGGAAGTGCATCTGGGTACATCTGGTGGAAAATGGTGGAAAACGGTGAAGATGATGAAAAGTGGCCATGGAAGTGGGTGGGAGTGGGTGGAAGTGCATCTGGGTACATCTGGTGGAAAATGGTGGAAAACGGTGAAGATGATAAAAAGTGGCAATGGAAGTGGGTGGAAATGGGTGGGAGTGCACCTGGGTGCATCTGGTGGAAAATGGTGAAGATGATGAAAAGTGGCCATGGAAGTGGGTGGGAGTGGGTGGGAGTGCACATGGGTGCATCTGGTGGAAAATGGTGAAAATTGAGAAAAGTGGCCATGGAAGTGGGTGGAGTGGTCAGAAGTGGGTGGGAGTGCACCTGGGTGCATCTGGTGGAAAATGGTGAAGATGATGAAAAGTGGGCATGGAAGTGGGTGGAGTGGTCAGAAGTGGGTGGGAGTGCACATGGGTGCATCTGGTGGAAAATGGTGAAAATTGAGAAAAGTGGCCATGGAAGTGGGTGGAGTGGTCAGAAGTGGGTGGGAGTGCACCTGGGTGCATCTGGTGGAAAATGGTGAAGATGATGAAAAGTGGGCATGGAAGTGGGTGGAGTGGTCAGAAGTGGGTGGGAGTGCACATGGGTGCATCTGGTGGAAAATGGTGAAAATTGAGAAAAGTGGCCATGGAAGTGGGTGGAGTGGTCAGAAGTGGGTGGGAGTGCACCTGGGTGCATCTGGTGGAAGATGGTGAAGATGATGAAAAGTGGCCATGGAAGTGGGTGGAAGTGGGTGGGAGTGCACCTGGGTGCATCTGGTGGAAGATGGTGGAAAATGGTGAAGACGATGAAAAGTGGCCATGGAAGTGGGTGGAACTGGTCAGAAGTGGGTGGGAGTGCACCTGGGTGCATCTGGTGGAAAATGGTGAAGATGATGAAAAGTGGCCATGGAAGTGGGTGGGAGTGGTCAGAAGTGGGTGGGAGTGCACCTGGGTGCATCTGGGTACATCTGGTGGAAAATGGTGGAAAACGGTGAAGATGATGAAAAGTGGCCATGGAAGTGGGTGGAACTGGTCAGAAGTGGGTGGGAGTGGGTGGAAGTGGGTGGGAGTGGGTGGAAGTGGGTGGGAGTGGACATGGGTGCACCTGGTGGAAGATGGTGAAGATGATGAAAAGTGGCCATGGAAGTGGGTGGGAGTGGGTGGAAGTGCATCTGGGTACATCTGGTGGAAAATGGTGGAAAACGGTGAAGATGATGAAAAGTGGCCATGGAAGTGGGTGGGAGTGGGTGGAAGTGCATCTGGGTACATCTGGTGGAAAATGGTGGAAAACGGTGAAGATGATAAAAAGTGGCAATGGAAGTGGGTGGAAATGGGTGGGAGTGCACCTGGGTGCATCTGGTGGAAAATGGTGAAGATGATGAAAAGTGGCCATGGAAGTGGGTGGGAGTGGGTGGGAGTGCACATGGGTGCATCTGGTGGAAAATGGTGAAAATTGAGAAAAGTGGCCATGGAAGTGGGTGGAGTGGTCAGAAGTGGGTGGGAGTGCACCTGGGTGCATCTGGTGGAAAATGGTGAAGATGATGAAAAGTGGGCATGGAAGTGGGTGGAGTGGTCAGAAGTGGGTGGGAGTGCACATGGGTGCATCTGGTGGAAAATGGTGAAAATTGAGAAAAGTGGCCATGGAAGTGGGTGGAGTGGTCAGAAGTGGGTGGGAGTGCACCTGGGTGCATCTGGTGGAAGATGGTGAAGATGATGAAAAGTGGCCATGGAAGTGGGTGGAAGTGGGTGGGAGTGCACCTGGGTGCATCTGGTGGAAGATGGTGGAAAATGGTGAAGACGATGAAAAGTGGCCATGGAAGTGGGTGGAACTGGTCAGAAGTGGGTGGGAGTGCACCTGGGTGCATCTGGTGGAAAATGGTGAAGATGATGAAAAGTGGCCATGGAAGTGGGTGGGAGTGGTCAGAAGTGGGTGGGAGTGCACCTGGGTGCATCTGGGTACATCTGGTGGAAAATGGTGGAAAACGGTGAAGATGATGAAAAGTGGCCATGGAAGTGGGTGGAACTGGTCAGAAGTGGGTGGGAGTGGGTGGAAGTGGGTGGGAGTGGGTGGAAGTGGGTGGGAGTGGACATGGGTGCACCTGGGTGCATCTGGTGGAAGATGGTGAAGATGATGAAAAGTGGCCATGGAAGTGGTCAGAAGTGGGTGGTGCACCTGGGTGCATCTGGTGGAAGATGGTGAAGATGATGAAAAGTGGCCATGGAAGTGGGTGGAAGTGGGTGGGAGTGCACCTGGGTGCATCTGGTGGAAACTGGTGAAGATGGTGGAAGATGATGAAAAGTGGCCATGGAAGTGTGTGGAGTGGTCAGAAGTGGGTGGGAGTGCACCTGGGTGCATCTGGTGGAAGATGGTGAAGATGATGAAAAGTGGCCATGGAAGTGTGTGGAGTGGTCAGAAGTGGGTGGGAGTGCACCTGGGTGCATCTGGGGGAAAATGGTGAAGATGATGAAAAGTGGCCATGGAAGTGGTCAGAAGTGGGTGGGAGTGGACGGGTGCACCTGGTGGAAGATGGTGGAAGATAGTGAAAATTGAGAAAAGTGGGTATGGAAGTGAGTGGCAGAGGGTGCATGTAGTGAAATAAAATTACTGTTCAAAACTAAGGTTAAAAACAGATCTGTTAAAATTACGTAATTTCATTGATCAAAATTAATACAGGGTACATGGTAACATTTATCATAATTGTAGTGAAATAAAATCACTTTTCAACTCTAATGTTAATAACAGATCTGTTAAAATTTCGTAATTTCATTGATCAAAATTAATCCTTATAATTCGCAGATTCTTTTTCAGAAAGGCTTAGTATAAGTCGACACTTAGATACCCAATATAATGTAGCAATGATAGCTTAGGTGGTAGAGGCGTCATATTAGTTTAAGAAAGACGCAAGTTCGAAGCCTGGTGCTGGCAAAAATAAATCTGAATTTATTATAAATTAAAATCATTTTAAAAATAAGTAGTTGCATCTGAGTGCATTTGAACATGGATGCAACTGCAGTCGGAGCATGTGGGTGGAGGTGGGTGGGAGTGCACCTGGGTGAATCTGGTGGAAAATGGTGGAAGATGATGAAAAGTGGCCATGGAAGTGAGTGGGAGTGGGTGGAAGTGCACCTGGGTGCATCTGGTGGAAAATGGTGAAGATGGTAAAGATGATGAAAAGTGGGTGGAAGTGGGTGGGAGTGCACATGGGTGCATCTGGTGGAAAATGGTGAAGATGATGAAAAGTGGCCATGGAAGTGGGTGGAAGTGGGTGGGAGTGGGTGGGAGTGCACCTGGGTGCATTTGGTGGAAAATGGTGAAGATGATGAAAAGTGGCCATGGAAGTGAGTGGAGTGGTCAGAAGTGGGTGGGAGTGCACCTGGGTGCATCTGGTGGAAAATGGTGAAGATGATGAAAAGTGGCCATGGAAGTGGATGGGAGTGGGTGGGAGTGCACCTGGGTGCATCTGGTGGAAGATGGTGGAAAATGGTGAAGATGATGAAAAGTGGGTGGAAGTGGGTGGGAGTGCACATGGGTGCATCTGGTGGAAAATGGTGAAGATGATGAAAAGTGGCCATGGAAGTGGGTGGAAGTGGGTGGGAGTGGGTGGGAGTGCACCTGGGTGCACCTGGTGGAAGATGGTGGAAGATGGTGGAAATTGAGAAAAGTGGGCATGGGAGTGGGTGGAAGTGGGTGGGAGTGCACCTGGGTGCATCTGGTGGAAAATGGTGGAAAATGGTGAAGATGATGAAAAGTGGCCATGGAAGTGGGTGGGAGTGCACATGAGTGCACCTGGTGGAAGATGATGAAGATGATGAAAAGTGGGTGGAAGTGGGTGGGAGTGGACATGGGTGCACATCGGTGCATCTGGTGGAAAATGGTGAAGATGATGAAAAGTGGCCATGGAAGTGTGTGGAGTGGTCAGAAGAGGGTGGGAGTGCACATGGGTGCATCTGGTGGAAAATGGTGAAGATGATGAAAAGTGGGCATGGAAGTGGGTGGGAGTGGGTGGGAGTGGACATGGGTGCATCTGGTGGAAAATGGTGAAGATGATGAAAAGTGGCCATGGAAGTGTGTGGAGTGGTCAGAAGTGGGTGGGAGTGCACCTGGGTGCATCTGGTGGAAGATGGTGAAAAATGGTGAAGATGATGAAAAGTGGCCATGGAAGTGGGTGGGAGTGCACATGAGTGCACCTGGTGGAAGATGATGAAGATGATGAAAAGTGGGTGGAAGTGGGTGGAGTGGTCAGAAGTGGGTGGGAGTGCACATGGGTGCATCTGGTGGAAAATGGTGAAAATTGAGAAAAGTGGCCATGGAAGTGGGTGGAGTGGTCAGAAGTGGGTGGGAGTGCACCTGGGTGCATCTGGTGGAAAATGGTGAAGATGATGAAAAGTGGGCATGGAAGTGGGTGGAGTGGTCAGAAGTGGGTGGGAGTGCACATGGGTGCATCTGGTGGAAAATGGTGAAGATGATGAAAAGTGGCCATGGAAGTGGGTGGGAGTGGTCAGAAGTGGGTGGGAGTGCACCTGGGTGCATCTGGTGGAAGATGGTGGAAAATGGTGAAGATGATGAAAAGTGGCCATGGAAGTGGGTGGGAGTGGTCAGAAGTGGGTGGGAGTGGGTGAGAGTGCACCTGGGTGCATCTGGTGGAAAATGGTGAAGATGATGAAAAGTGGCCATGGAAGTGTGTGGAGTGGGTGGGAGTGGGTGAGAGTGCACATGGGTGCATCTGGTGCATCTGGTGCATCTGGTGGAAAATGGTGGAAAATGGTGAAGATGTTGAAAAGTGGCCATGGAAGTGGGTGGAACTGGTCAGAAGTGGGTGGGAGTGGGTGGAAGTGCATCTGGGTACATCTGGTGGAAAATGGTGAAGATGATGAAAAGTGGCCATGGAAGTGGGTGGGAGTGGTCAGAAGTGGGTGGGAGTGCACCTGGGTGCATCTGGGTACATCTGGTGGAAAATGGTGGAAAACGGTGAAGATGATGAAAAGTGGCCATGGAAGTGGGTGGGAGTGGGTGGAAGTGCATCTGGGTACATCTGGTGGAAAATGGTGGAAAACGGTGAAGATGATAAAAAGTGGCAATGGAAGTGGGTGGAAATGGGTGGGAGTGCACCTGGGTACATCTGGTGGAAAATGGTGAAAATTGAGAAAAGTGGCCATGGAAGTGGGTGGAGTGGTCAGAAGTGGGTGGGAGTGCACCTGGGTGCATCTGGTGGAAAATGGTGAAGATGATGAAAAGTGGGCATGGAAGTGGGTGGGAGTGGTCAGAAGTGGGTGGGAGTGCACCTGGGTGCATCTGGGTACATCTGGTGGAAAATGGTGGAAAACGGTGAAGATGATGAAAAGTGGCCATGGAAGTGGGTGGAACTGGTCAGAAGTGGGTGGGAGTGGGTGGAAGTGGGTGGGAGTGGGTGGAAGTGGGTGGGAGTGGACATGGGTGCACCTGGTGGAAGATGGTGAAGATGATGAAAAGTGGCCATGGAAGTGGGTGGGAGTGGGTGGAAGTGCATCTGGGTACATCTGGTGGAAAATGGTGGAAAACGGTGAAGATGATGAAAAGTGGCCATGGAAGTGGGTGGGAGTGGGTGGAAGTGCATCTGGGTACATCTGGTGGAAAATGGTGGAAAACGGTGAAGATGATAAAAAGTGGCAATGGAAGTGGGTGGAAATGGGTGGGAGTGCACCTGGGTGCATCTGGTGGAAAATGGTGAAGATGATGAAAAGTGGCCATGGAAGTGGGTGGGAGTGGGTGGGAGTGCACATGGGTGCATCTGGTGGAAAATGGTGAAAATTGAGAAAAGTGGCCATGGAAGTGGGTGGAGTGGTCAGAAGTGGGTGGGAGTGCACCTGGGTGCATCTGGTGGAAAATGGTGAAGATGATGAAAAGTGGGCATGGAAGTGGGTGGAGTGGTCAGAAGTGGGTGGGAGTGCACATGGGTGCATCTGGTGGAAAATGGTGAAAATTGAGAAAAGTGGCCATGGAAGTGGGTGGAGTGGTCAGAAGTGGGTGGGAGTGCACCTGGGTGCATCTGGTGGAAAATGGTGAAGATGATGAAAAGTGGGCATGGAAGTGGGTGGAGTGGTCAGAAGTGGGTGGGAGTGCACATGGGTGCATCTGGTGGAAAATGGTGAAAATTGAGAAAAGTGGCCATGGAAGTGGGTGGAGTGGTCAGAAGTGGGTGGGAGTGCACCTGGGTGCATCTGGTGGAAGATGGTGAAGATGATGAAAAGTGGCCATGGAAGTGGGTGGAAGTGGGTGGGAGTGCACCTGGGTGCATCTGGTGGAAGATGGTGGAAAATGGTGAAGACGATGAAAAGTGGCCATGGAAGTGGGTGGAACTGGTCAGAAGTGGGTGGGAGTGCACCTGGGTGCATCTGGTGGAAAATGGTGAAGATGATGAAAAGTGGCCATGGAAGTGGGTGGGAGTGGTCAGAAGTGGGTGGGAGTGCACCTGGGTGCATCTGGGTACATCTGGTGGAAAATGGTGGAAAACGGTGAAGATGATGAAAAGTGGCCATGGAAGTGGGTGGAACTGGTCAGAAGTGGGTGGGAGTGGGTGGAAGTGGGTGGGAGTGGGTGGAAGTGGGTGGGAGTGGACATGGGTGCACCTGGTGGAAGATGGTGAAGATGATGAAAAGTGGCCATGGAAGTGGGTGGGAGTGGGTGGAAGTGCATCTGGGTACATCTGGTGGAAAATGGTGGAAAACGGTGAAGATGATGAAAAGTGGCCATGGAAGTGGGTGGGAGTGGGTGGAAGTGCATCTGGGTACATCTGGTGGAAAATGGTGGAAAACGGTGAAGATGATAAAAAGTGGCAATGGAAGTGGGTGGAAATGGGTGGGAGTGCACCTGGGTGCATCTGGTGGAAAATGGTGAAGATGATGAAAAGTGGCCATGGAAGTGGGTGGGAGTGGGTGGGAGTGCACATGGGTGCATCTGGTGGAAAATGGTGAAAATTGAGAAAAGTGGCCATGGAAGTGGGTGGAGTGGTCAGAAGTGGGTGGGAGTGCACCTGGGTGCATCTGGTGGAAAATGGTGAAGATGATGAAAAGTGGGCATGGAAGTGGGTGGAGTGGTCAGAAGTGGGTGGGAGTGCACATGGGTGCATCTGGTGGAAAATGGTGAAAATTGAGAAAAGTGGCCATGGAAGTGGGTGGAGTGGTCAGAAGTGGGTGGGAGTGCACCTGGGTGCATCTGGTGGAAAATGGTGAAGATGATGAAAAGTGGGCATGGAAGTGGGTGGAGTGGTCAGAAGTGGGTGGGAGTGCACATGGGTGCATCTGGTGGAAAATGGTGAAGATGATGAAAAGTGGCCATGGAAGTGGGTGGGAGTGGTCAGAAGTGGGTGGGAGTGCACCTGGGTGCATCTGGTGGAAGATGGTGGAAAATGGTGAAGATGATGAAAAGTGGCCATGGAAGTGGGTGGGAGTGGTCAGAAGTGGGTGGGAGTGGGTGAGAGTGCACCTGGGTGCATCTGGTGGAAAATGGTGAAGATGATGAAAAGTGGCCATGGAAGTGTGTGGAGTGGGTGGGAGTGGGTGAGAGTGCACATGGGTGCATCTGGTGCATCTGGTGCATCTGGTGGAAAATGGTGGAAAATGGTGAAGATGTTGAAAAGTGGCCATGGAAGTGGGTGGAACTGGTCAGAAGTGGGTGGGAGTGGGTGGAAGTGCATCTGGGTACATCTGGTGGAAAATGGTGAAGATGATGAAAAGTGGCCATGGAAGTGGGTGGGAGTGGTCAGAAGTGGGTGGGAGTGCACCTGGGTGCATCTGGGTACATCTGGTGGAAAATGGTGGAAAACGGTGAAGATGATGAAAAGTGGCCATGGAAGTGGGTGGGAGTGGGTGGAAGTGCATCTGGGTACATCTGGTGGAAAATGGTGGAAAACGGTGAAGATGATAAAAAGTGGCAATGGAAGTGGGTGGAAATGGGTGGGAGTGCACCTGGGTACATCTGGTGGAAAATGGTGAAAATTGAGAAAAGTGGCCATGGAAGTGGGTGGAGTGGTCAGAAGTGGGTGGGAGTGCACCTGGGTGCATCTGGTGGAAAATGGTGAAGATGATGAAAAGTGGGCATGGAAGTGGGTGGAGTGGTCAGAAGTGGGTGGGAGTGCACATGGGTGCATCTGGTGGAAAATGGTGAAAATTGAGAAAAGTGGCCATGGAAGTGGGTGGAGTGGTCAGAAGTGGGTGGGAGTGCACCTGGGTGCATCTGGTGGAAAATGGTGAAGATGATGAAAAGTGGGCATGGAAGTGGGTGGAGTGGTCAGAAGTGGGTGGGAGTGCACATGGGTGCATCTGGTGGAAAATGGTGAAAATTGAGAAAAGTGGCCATGGAAGTGGGTGGAGTGGTCAGAAGTGGGTGGGAGTGCACCTGGGTGCATCTGGTGGAAGATGGTGAAGATGATGAAAAGTGGCCATGGAAGTGGGTGGAAGTGGGTGGGAGTGCACCTGGGTGCATCTGGTGGAAGATGGTGGAAAATGGTGAAGACGATGAAAAGTGGCCATGGAAGTGGGTGGAGTGGTCAGAAGTGGGTGGGAGTGCACCTGGGTGCATCTGGTGGAAGATGGTGGAAAATGGTGAAGATGATGAAAAGTGGCCATGGAAGTGGTCAGAAGTGGGTGGTGCACCTGGGTGCATCTGGTGGAAGATGGTGAAGATGATGAAAAGTGGCCATGGAAGTGGTCAGAAGTGGGTGGGAGTGCACCTGGGTGCATCTGGTGGAAGATGGTGGAAAATGGTGAAGATGATGAAAAGTGGCCATGGAAGTGGTCAGAAGTGGGTGGTGCACCTGGGTGCATCTGGTGGAAGATGGTGAAGATGATGAAAAGTGGCCATGGAAGTGGTCAGAAGTGGGTGGTGCACCTGGGTGCATCTGGTGGAAGATGGTGAAGATGATGAAAAGTGGCCATGGAAGTGGGTGGAAGTGGGTGGGAGTGCACCTGGGTGCATCTGGTGGAAACTGGTGAAGATGGTGGAAGATGATGAAAAGTGGCCATGGAAGTGTGTGGAGTGGTCAGAAGTGGGTGGGAGTGCACCTGGGTGCATCTGGTGGAAGATGATGAAGATGATGAAAAGTGGGTGGAAGTGGGTGGGAGTGGACATGGGTGCACATCGGTGCATCTGGTGGAAAATGGTGAAGATGATGAAAAGTGGCCATGGAAGTGTGTGGAGTGGTCAGAAGTGGGTGGGAGTGCACCTGGGTGCATCTGGTGGAAAATGGTGAAGATGATGAAAAGTGGCCATGGAAGTGGGTGGGAGTGGTCAGAAGTGGGTGGGAGTGCACCTGGGTGCATCTGGGTACATCTGGTGGAAAATGGTGGAAAACGGTGAAGATGATGAAAAGTGGCCATGGAAGTGGGTGGAACTGGTCAGAAGTGGGTGGGAGTGGGTGGAAGTGGGTGGGAGTGGGTGGAAGTGGGTGGGAGTGGACATGGGTGCACCTGGTGGAAGATGGTGAAGATGATGAAAAGTGGCCATGGAAGTGGGTGGGAGTGGGTGGAAGTGCATCTGGGTACATCTGGTGGAAAATGGTGGAAAACGGTGAAGATGATGAAAAGTGGCCATGGAAGTGGGTGGGAGTGGGTGGAAGTGCATCTGGGTACATCTGGTGGAAAATGGTGGAAAACGGTGAAGATGATAAAAAGTGGCAATGGAAGTGGGTGGAAATGGGTGGGAGTGCACCTGGGTGCATCTGGTGGAAAATGGTGAAGATGATGAAAAGTGGCCATGGAAGTGGGTGGGAGTGGGTGGGAGTGCACATGGGTGCATCTGGTGGAAAATGGTGAAAATTGAGAAAAGTGGCCATGGAAGTGGGTGGAGTGGTCAGAAGTGGGTGGGAGTGCACCTGGGTGCATCTGGTGGAAAATGGTGAAGATGATGAAAAGTGGGCATGGAAGTGGGTGGAGTGGTCAGAAGTGGGTGGGAGTGCACATGGGTGCATCTGGTGGAAAATGGTGAAAATTGAGAAAAGTGGCCATGGAAGTGGGTGGAGTGGTCAGAAGTGGGTGGGAGTGCACCTGGGTGCATCTGGTGGAAAATGGTGAAGATGATGAAAAGTGGGCATGGAAGTGGGTGGAGTGGTCAGAAGTGGGTGGGAGTGCACATGGGTGCATCTGGTGGAAAATGGTGAAGATGATGAAAAGTGGCCATGGAAGTGGGTGGGAGTGGTCAGAAGTGGGTGGGAGTGCACCTGGGTGCATCTGGTGGAAGATGGTGGAAAATGGTGAAGATGATGAAAAGTGGCCATGGAAGTGGGTGGGAGTGGTCAGAAGTGGGTGGGAGTGGGTGAGAGTGCACCTGGGTGCATCTGGTGGAAAATGGTGAAGATGATGAAAAGTGGCCATGGAAGTGTGTGGAGTGGTCAGAAGAGGGTGGGAGTGCACATGGGTGCATCTGGTGGAAAATGGTGAAGATGATGAAAAGTGGGCATGGAAGTGGGTGGGAGTGGGTGGGAGTGGACATGGGTGCATCTGGTGGAAAATGGTGAAGATGATGAAAAGTGGCCATGGAAGTGTGTGGAGTGGTCAGAAGTGGGTGGGAGTGCACCTGGGTGCATCTGGTGGAAGATGGTGAAAAATGGTGAAGATGATGAAAAGTGGCCATGGAAGTGGGTGGGAGTGCACATGAGTGCACCTGGTGGAAGATGATGAAGATGATGAAAAGTGGGTGGAAGTGGGTGGAGTGGTCAGAAGTGGGTGGGAGTGCACATGGGTGCATCTGGTGGAAAATGGTGAAAATTGAGAAAAGTGGCCATGGAAGTGGGTGGAGTGGTCAGAAGTGGGTGGGAGTGCACCTGGGTGCATCTGGTGGAAAATGGTGAAGATGATGAAAAGTGGGCATGGAAGTGGGTGGAGTGGTCAGAAGTGGGTGGGAGTGCACATGGGTGCATCTGGTGGAAAATGGTGAAGATGATGAAAAGTGGCCATGGAAGTGGGTGGGAGTGGTCAGAAGTGGGTGGGAGTGCACCTGGGTGCATCTGGTGGAAGATGGTGGAAAATGGTGAAGATGATGAAAAGTGGCCATGGAAGTGGGTGGGAGTGGTCAGAAGTGGGTGGGAGTGGGTGAGAGTGCACCTGGGTGCATCTGGTGGAAAATGGTGAAGATGATGAAAAGTGGCCATGGAAGTGTGTGGAGTGGGTGGGAGTGGGTGAGAGTGCACATGGGTGCATCTGGTGCATCTGGTGCATCTGGTGGAAAATGGTGGAAAATGGTGAAGATGTTGAAAAGTGGCCATGGAAGTGGGTGGAACTGGTCAGAAGTGGGTGGGAGTGGGTGGAAGTGCATCTGGGTACATCTGGTGGAAAATGGTGAAGATGATGAAAAGTGGCCATGGAAGTGGGTGGGAGTGGTCAGAAGTGGGTGGGAGTGCACCTGGGTGCATCTGGGTACATCTGGTGGAAAATGGTGGAAAACGGTGAAGATGATGAAAAGTGGCCATGGAAGTGGGTGGGAGTGGGTGGAAGTGCATCTGGGTACATCTGGTGGAAAATGGTGGAAAACGGTGAAGATGATAAAAAGTGGCAATGGAAGTGGGTGGAAATGGGTGGGAGTGCACCTGGGTACATCTGGTGGAAAATGGTGAAAATTGAGAAAAGTGGCCATGGAAGTGGGTGGAGTGGTCAGAAGTGGGTGGGAGTGCACCTGGGTGCATCTGGTGGAAAATGGTGAAGATGATGAAAAGTGGGCATGGAAGTGGGTGGGAGTGGTCAGAAGTGGGTGGGAGTGCACCTGGGTGCATCTGGGTACATCTGGTGGAAAATGGTGGAAAACGGTGAAGATGATGAAAAGTGGCCATGGAAGTGGGTGGAACTGGTCAGAAGTGGGTGGGAGTGGGTGGAAGTGGGTGGGAGTGGGTGGAAGTGGGTGGGAGTGGACATGGGTGCACCTGGTGGAAGATGGTGAAGATGATGAAAAGTGGCCATGGAAGTGGGTGGGAGTGGGTGGAAGTGCATCTGGGTACATCTGGTGGAAAATGGTGGAAAACGGTGAAGATGATGAAAAGTGGCCATGGAAGTGGGTGGGAGTGGGTGGAAGTGCATCTGGGTACATCTGGTGGAAAATGGTGGAAAACGGTGAAGATGATAAAAAGTGGCAATGGAAGTGGGTGGAAATGGGTGGGAGTGCACCTGGGTGCATCTGGTGGAAAATGGTGAAGATGATGAAAAGTGGCCATGGAAGTGGGTGGGAGTGGGTGGGAGTGCACATGGGTGCATCTGGTGGAAAATGGTGAAAATTGAGAAAAGTGGCCATGGAAGTGGGTGGAGTGGTCAGAAGTGGGTGGGAGTGCACCTGGGTGCATCTGGTGGAAAATGGTGAAGATGATGAAAAGTGGGCATGGAAGTGGGTGGAGTGGTCAGAAGTGGGTGGGAGTGCACATGGGTGCATCTGGTGGAAAATGGTGAAAATTGAGAAAAGTGGCCATGGAAGTGGGTGGAGTGGTCAGAAGTGGGTGGGAGTGCACCTGGGTGCATCTGGTGGAAAATGGTGAAGATGATGAAAAGTGGGCATGGAAGTGGGTGGAGTGGTCAGAAGTGGGTGGGAGTGCACATGGGTGCATCTGGTGGAAAATGGTGAAAATTGAGAAAAGTGGCCATGGAAGTGGGTGGAGTGGTCAGAAGTGGGTGGGAGTGCACCTGGGTGCATCTGGTGGAAGATGGTGAAGATGATGAAAAGTGGCCATGGAAGTGGGTGGAAGTGGGTGGGAGTGCACCTGGGTGCATCTGGTGGAAGATGGTGGAAAATGGTGAAGACGATGAAAAGTGGCCATGGAAGTGGGTGGAACTGGTCAGAAGTGGGTGGGAGTGCACCTGGGTGCATCTGGTGGAAAATGGTGAAGATGATGAAAAGTGGCCATGGAAGTGGGTGGGAGTGGTCAGAAGTGGGTGGGAGTGCACCTGGGTGCATCTGGGTACATCTGGTGGAAAATGGTGGAAAACGGTGAAGATGATGAAAAGTGGCCATGGAAGTGGGTGGAACTGGTCAGAAGTGGGTGGGAGTGGGTGGAAGTGGGTGGGAGTGGGTGGAAGTGGGTGGGAGTGGACATGGGTGCACCTGGTGGAAGATGGTGAAGATGATGAAAAGTGGCCATGGAAGTGGGTGGGAGTGGGTGGAAGTGCATCTGGGTACATCTGGTGGAAAATGGTGGAAAACGGTGAAGATGATGAAAAGTGGCCATGGAAGTGGGTGGGAGTGGGTGGAAGTGCATCTGGGTACATCTGGTGGAAAATGGTGGAAAACGGTGAAGATGATAAAAAGTGGCAATGGAAGTGGGTGGAAATGGGTGGGAGTGCACCTGGGTGCATCTGGTGGAAAATGGTGAAGATGATGAAAAGTGGCCATGGAAGTGGGTGGGAGTGGGTGGGAGTGCACATGGGTGCATCTGGTGGAAAATGGTGAAAATTGAGAAAAGTGGCCATGGAAGTGGGTGGAGTGGTCAGAAGTGGGTGGGAGTGCACCTGGGTGCATCTGGTGGAAAATGGTGAAGATGATGAAAAGTGGGCATGGAAGTGGGTGGAGTGGTCAGAAGTGGGTGGGAGTGCACATGGGTGCATCTGGTGGAAAATGGTGAAAATTGAGAAAAGTGGCCATGGAAGTGGGTGGAGTGGTCAGAAGTGGGTGGGAGTGCACCTGGGTGCATCTGGTGGAAAATGGTGAAGATGATGAAAAGTGGGCATGGAAGTGGGTGGAGTGGTCAGAAGTGGGTGGGAGTGCACATGGGTGCATCTGGTGGAAAATGGTGAAGATGATGAAAAGTGGCCATGGAAGTGGGTGGGAGTGGTCAGAAGTGGGTGGGAGTGCACCTGGGTGCATCTGGTGGAAGATGGTGGAAAATGGTGAAGATGATGAAAAGTGGCCATGGAAGTGGGTGGGAGTGGTCAGAAGTGGGTGGGAGTGGGTGAGAGTGCACCTGGGTGCATCTGGTGGAAAATGGTGAAGATGATGAAAAGTGGCCATGGAAGTGTGTGGAGTGGGTGGGAGTGGGTGAGAGTGCACATGGGTGCATCTGGTGCATCTGGTGCATCTGGTGGAAAATGGTGGAAAATGGTGAAGATGTTGAAAAGTGGCCATGGAAGTGGGTGGAACTGGTCAGAAGTGGGTGGGAGTGGGTGGAAGTGCATCTGGGTACATCTGGTGGAAAATGGTGAAGATGATGAAAAGTGGCCATGGAAGTGGGTGGGAGTGGTCAGAAGTGGGTGGGAGTGCACCTGGGTGCATCTGGGTACATCTGGTGGAAAATGGTGGAAAACGGTGAAGATGATGAAAAGTGGCCATGGAAGTGGGTGGGAGTGGGTGGAAGTGCATCTGGGTACATCTGGTGGAAAATGGTGGAAAACGGTGAAGATGATAAAAAGTGGCAATGGAAGTGGGTGGAAATGGGTGGGAGTGCACCTGGGTACATCTGGTGGAAAATGGTGAAAATTGAGAAAAGTGGCCATGGAAGTGGGTGGAGTGGTCAGAAGTGGGTGGGAGTGCACCTGGGTGCATCTGGTGGAAAATGGTGAAGATGATGAAAAGTGGGCATGGAAGTGGGTGGAGTGGTCAGAAGTGGGTGGGAGTGCACATGGGTGCATCTGGTGGAAAATGGTGAAAATTGAGAAAAGTGGCCATGGAAGTGGGTGGAGTGGTCAGAAGTGGGTGGGAGTGCACCTGGGTGCATCTGGTGGAAAATGGTGAAGATGATGAAAAGTGGGCATGGAAGTGGGTGGAGTGGTCAGAAGTGGGTGGGAGTGCACATGGGTGCATCTGGTGGAAAATGGTGAAAATTGAGAAAAGTGGCCATGGAAGTGGGTGGAGTGGTCAGAAGTGGGTGGGAGTGCACCTGGGTGCATCTGGTGGAAGATGGTGAAGATGATGAAAAGTGGCCATGGAAGTGGGTGGAAGTGGGTGGGAGTGCACCTGGGTGCATCTGGTGGAAGATGGTGGAAAATGGTGAAGACGATGAAAAGTGGCCATGGAAGTGGGTGGAGTGGTCAGAAGTGGGTGGGAGTGCACCTGGGTGCATCTGGTGGAAGATGGTGGAAAATGGTGAAGATGATGAAAAGTGGCCATGGAAGTGGTCAGAAGTGGGTGGTGCACCTGGGTGCATCTGGTGGAAGATGGTGAAGATGATGAAAAGTGGCCATGGAAGTGGTCAGAAGTGGGTGGGAGTGCACCTGGGTGCATCTGGTGGAAGATGGTGGAAAATGGTGAAGATGATGAAAAGTGGCCATGGAAGTGTGTGGAGTGGTCAGAAGTGGGTGGGAGTGCACCTGGGTGCATCTGGGGGAAAATGGTGAAGATGATGAAAAGTGGCCATGGAAGTGGGTGGAGTGGTCAGAAGTGGGTGGGAGTGCACCTGGGTGCATCTGGGGGAAAATGGTGAAGATGATGAAAAGTGGCCATGGAAGTGTGTGGAGTGGTCAGAAGTGGGTGGGAGTGCACCTGGGTGCATCTGGTGGAAGATGGTGAAGATGATGAAAAGTGGCCATGGAAGTGTGTGGAGTGGTCAGAAGTGGGTGGGAGTGCACCTGGGTGCATCTGGGGGAAAATGGTGAAGATGATGAAAAGTGGCCATGGAAGTGGGTGGAGTGGTCAGAAGTGGGTGGGAGTGCACATGGGTGCATCTGGTGGAAAATGGTGAAGATGATGAAAAGTGGCCATGGAAGTGGGTGGAAGTGGGTGGGAGTGCACCTGGGTGCATCTGGTGGAAACTGGTGAAGATGGTGGAAGATGATGAAAAGTGGCCATGGAAGTGGGTGGAGTGGTCAGAAGTGGGTGGGAGTGCACCTGGGTGCATCTGGTGGAAGATGGTGAAGATGATGAAAAGTGGCCATGGAAGTGTGTGGAGTGGTCAGAAGTGGGTGGGAGTGCACCTGGGTGCATCTGGGGGAAAATGGTGAAGATGATGAAAAGCGGCCATGGAAGTGGGTGGAGTGGTCAGAAGTGGGTGGGAGTGCACCTGGGTGCATCTGGGGGAAAATGGTGAAGATGATGAAAAGCGGCCATGGAAGTGGGTGGAGTGGTCAGAAGTGGGTGGGAGTGCACCTGGGTGCATCTGGGGGAAAATGGTGAAGATGATGAAAAGTGGCCATGGAAGTGTGTGGAGTGGTCAGAAGTGGGTGGGAGTGCACCTGGGTGCATCTGGTGGAAGATGGTGGAAAATGGTGAAGATGATGAAAAGTGGCCATGGAAGTGGTCAGAAGTGGGTGGGAGTGCACCTGGGTGCATCTGGTGGAAGATGGTGGAAAATGGTGAAGATGATGAAAAGTGGCCATGGAAGTGTGTGGAGTGGTCAGAAGTGGGTGGGAGTGCACCTGGGTGCATCTGGGGGAAAATGGTGAAGATGATGAAAAGTGGCCATGGAAGTGGGTGGAGTGGTCAGAAGTGGGTGGGAGTGCACCTGGGTGCATCTGGGGGAAAATGGTGAAGATGATGAAAAGTGGCCATGGAAGTGTGTGGAGTGGTCAGAAGTGGGTGGGAGTGCACCTGGGTGCATCTGGTGGAAGATGGTGAAGATGATGAAAAGTGGCCATGGAAGTGTGTGGAGTGGTCAGAAGTGGGTGGGAGTGCACCTGGGTGCATCTGGGGGAAAATGGTGAAGATGATGAAAAGCGGCCATGGAAGTGGGTGGAGTGGTCAGAAGTGGGTGGGAGTGCACCTGGGTGCATCTGGGGGAAAATGGTGAAGATGATGAAAAGTGGCCATGGAAGTGTGTGGAGTGGTCAGAAGTGGGTGGGAGTGCACCTGGGTGCATCTGGTGGAAGATGGTGAAGATGATGAAAAGTGGCCATGGAAGTGTGTGGAGTGGTCAGAAGTGGGTGGGAGTGCACCTGGGTGCATCTGGGGGAAAATGGTGAAGATGATGAAAAGCGGCCATGGAAGTGGGTGGAGTGGTCAGAAGTGGGTGGGAGTGCACCTGGGTGCATCTGGGGGAAAATGGTGAAGATGATGAAAAGTGGCCATGGAAGTGTGTGGAGTGGTCAGAAGTGGGTGGGAGTGCACCTGGGTGCATCTGGTGGAAGATGGTGAAGATGATGAAAAGTGGCCATGGAAGTGTGTGGAGTGGTCAGAAGTGGGTGGGAGTGCACCTGGGTGCATCTGGGGGAAAATGGTGAAGATGATGAAAAGCGGCCATGGAAGTGGGTGGAGTGGTCAGAAGTGGGTGGGAGTGCACCTGGGTGCATCTGGGGGAAAATGGTGAAGATGATGAAAAGTGGCCATGGAAGTGTGTGGAGTGGTCAGAAGTGGGTGGGAGTGCACCTGGGTGCATCTGGTGGAAGATGGTGAAGATGATGAAAAGTGGCCATGGAAGTGGGTGGAAGTGGGTGGGAGTGCACCTGGGTGCATCTGGTGGAAGATGGTGGAAAATGGTGAAGACGATGAAAAGTGGCCATGGAAGTGGGTGGAGTGGTCAGAAGTGGGTGGGAGTGCACCTGGGTGCATCTGGTGGAAGATGGTGGAAAATGGTGAAGATGATGAAAAGTGGCCATGGAAGTGGTCAGAAGTGGGTGGTGCACCTGGGTGCATCTGGTGGAAGATGGTGAAGATGATGAAAAGTGGCCATGGAAGTGGTCAGAAGTGGGTGGGAGTGCACCTGGGTGCATCTGGTGGAAGATGGTGGAAAATGGTGAAGATGATGAAAAGTGGCCATGGAAGTGGTCAGAAGTGGGTGGTGCACCTGGGTGCATCTGGTGGAAGATGGTGAAGATGATGAAAAGTGGCCATGGAAGTGGTCAGAAGTGGGTGGTGCACCTGGGTGCATCTGGTGGAAGATGGTGAAGATGATGAAAAGTGGCCATGGAAGTGGGTGGAAGTGGGTGGGAGTGCACCTGGGTGCATCTGGTGGAAACTGGTGAAGATGGTGGAAGATGATGAAAAGTGGCCATGGAAGTGGGTGGAGTGGTCAGAAGTGGGTGGGAGTGCACCTGGGTGCATCTGGTGGAAGATGGTGGAAAATGGTGAAGATGATGAAAAGTGGCCATGGAAGTGGGTGGAGTGGTCAGAAGTGGGTGGGAGTGCACCTGGGTGCATCTGGTGGAAGATGGTGGAAAATGGTGAAGATGATGAAAAGTGGCCATGGAAGTGGTCAGAAGTGGGTGGTGCACCTGGGTGCATCTGGTGGAAGATGGTGAAGATGATGAAAAGTGGCCATGGAAGTGGTCAGAAGTGGGTGGTGCACCTGGGTGCATCTGGTGGAAGATGGTGAAGATGATGAAAAGTGGCCATGGAAGTGGTCAGAAGTGGGTGGTGCACCTGGGTGCATCTGGTGGAAGATGGTGAAGATGATGAAAAGTGGCCATGGAAGTGGGTGGAAGTGGGTGGGAGTGCACCTGGGTGCATCTGGTGGAAACTGGTGAAGATGGTGGAAGATGATGAAAAGTGGCCATGGAAGTGTGTGGAGTGGTCAGAAGTGGGTGGGAGTGCACCTGGGTGCATCTGGTGGAAGATGGTGAAGATGATGAAAAGTGGCCATGGAAGTGTGTGGAGTGGTCAGAAGTGGGTGGGAGTGCACCTGGGTGCATCTGGGGGAAAATGGTGAAGATGATGAAAAGTGGCCATGGAAGTGGTCAGAAGTGGGTGGGAGTGGACGGGTGCACCTGGTGGAAGATGGTGGAAGATAGTGAAAATTGAGAAAAGTGGGTATGGAAGTGAGTGGCAGAGGGTGCATGTAGTGAAATAAAATTACTGTTCAAAACTAAGGTTAAAAACAGATCTGTTAAAATTACGTAATTTCATTGATCAAAATTAATACAGGGTACATGGTAACATTTATCATAATTGTAGTGAAATAAAATCACTTTTCAACTCTAATGTTAATAACAGATCTGTTAAAATTTCGTAATTTCATTGATCAAAATTAATCCTTATAATTCGCAGATTCTTTTTCAGAAAGGCTTAGTATAAGTCGACACTTAGATACCCAATATAATGTAGCAATGATAGCTTAGGTGGTAGAGGCGTCATATTAGTTTAAGAAAGACGCAAGTTCGAAGCCTGGTGCTGGCAAAAATAAATCTGAATTTATTATAAATTAAAATCATTTTAAAAATAAGTAGTTGCATCTGAGTGCATTTGAACATGGATGCAACTGCAGTCGGAGCATGTGGGTGGAGGTGGGTGGGAGTGCACCTGGGTGAATCTGGTGGAAAATGGTGGAAGATGATGAAAAGTGGCCATGGAAGTGAGTGGGAGTGGGTGGAAGTGCACCTGGGTGCATCTGGTGGAAAATGGTGAAGATGGTAAAGATGATGAAAAGTGGGTGGAAGTGGGTGGGAGTGCACATGGGTGCATCTGGTGGAAAATGGTGAAGATGATGAAAAGTGGCCATGGAAGTGGGTGGAAGTGGGTGGGAGTGGGTGGGAGTGCACCTGGGTGCATTTGGTGGAAAATGGTGAAGATGATGAAAAGTGGCCATGGAAGTGAGTGGAGTGGTCAGAAGTGGGTGGGAGTGCACCTGGGTGCATCTGGTGGAAAATGGTGAAGATGATGAAAAGTGGCCATGGAAGTGGATGGGAGTGGGTGGGAGTGCACCTGGGTGCATCTGGTGGAAGATGGTGGAAAATGGTGAAGATGATGAAAAGTGGGTGGAAGTGGGTGGGAGTGCACATGGGTGCATCTGGTGGAAAATGGTGAAGATGATGAAAAGTGGCCATGGAAGTGGGTGGAAGTGGGTGGGAGTGGGTGGGAGTGCACCTGGGTGCACCTGGTGGAAGATGGTGGAAGATGGTGGAAATTGAGAAAAGTGGGCATGGGAGTGGGTGGAAGTGGGTGGGAGTGCACCTGGGTGCATCTGGTGGAAAATGGTGGAAAATGGTGAAGATGATGAAAAGTGGCCATGGAAGTGGGTGGGAGTGCACATGAGTGCACCTGGTGGAAGATGATGAAGATGATGAAAAGTGGGTGGAAGTGGGTGGGAGTGGACATGGGTGCACATCGGTGCATCTGGTGGAAAATGGTGAAGATGATGAAAAGTGGCCATGGAAGTGTGTGGAGTGGTCAGAAGAGGGTGGGAGTGCACATGGGTGCATCTGGTGGAAAATGGTGAAGATGATGAAAAGTGGGCATGGAAGTGGGTGGGAGTGGGTGGGAGTGGACATGGGTGCATCTGGTGGAAAATGGTGAAGATGATGAAAAGTGGCCATGGAAGTGTGTGGAGTGGTCAGAAGTGGGTGGGAGTGCACCTGGGTGCATCTGGTGGAAGATGGTGAAAAATGGTGAAGATGATGAAAAGTGGCCATGGAAGTGGGTGGGAGTGCACATGAGTGCACCTGGTGGAAGATGATGAAGATGATGAAAAGTGGGTGGAAGTGGGTGGAGTGGTCAGAAGTGGGTGGGAGTGCACATGGGTGCATCTGGTGGAAAATGGTGAAAATTGAGAAAAGTGGCCATGGAAGTGGGTGGAGTGGTCAGAAGTGGGTGGGAGTGCACCTGGGTGCATCTGGTGGAAAATGGTGAAGATGATGAAAAGTGGGCATGGAAGTGGGTGGAGTGGTCAGAAGTGGGTGGGAGTGCACATGGGTGCATCTGGTGGAAAATGGTGAAGATGATGAAAAGTGGCCATGGAAGTGGGTGGGAGTGGTCAGAAGTGGGTGGGAGTGCACCTGGGTGCATCTGGTGGAAGATGGTGGAAAATGGTGAAGATGATGAAAAGTGGCCATGGAAGTGGGTGGGAGTGGTCAGAAGTGGGTGGGAGTGGGTGAGAGTGCACCTGGGTGCATCTGGTGGAAAATGGTGAAGATGATGAAAAGTGGCCATGGAAGTGTGTGGAGTGGGTGGGAGTGGGTGAGAGTGCACATGGGTGCATCTGGTGCATCTGGTGCATCTGGTGGAAAATGGTGGAAAATGGTGAAGATGTTGAAAAGTGGCCATGGAAGTGGGTGGAACTGGTCAGAAGTGGGTGGGAGTGGGTGGAAGTGCATCTGGGTACATCTGGTGGAAAATGGTGAAGATGATGAAAAGTGGCCATGGAAGTGGGTGGGAGTGGTCAGAAGTGGGTGGGAGTGCACCTGGGTGCATCTGGGTACATCTGGTGGAAAATGGTGGAAAACGGTGAAGATGATGAAAAGTGGCCATGGAAGTGGGTGGGAGTGGGTGGAAGTGCATCTGGGTACATCTGGTGGAAAATGGTGGAAAACGGTGAAGATGATAAAAAGTGGCAATGGAAGTGGGTGGAAATGGGTGGGAGTGCACCTGGGTACATCTGGTGGAAAATGGTGAAAATTGAGAAAAGTGGCCATGGAAGTGGGTGGAGTGGTCAGAAGTGGGTGGGAGTGCACCTGGGTGCATCTGGTGGAAAATGGTGAAGATGATGAAAAGTGGGCATGGAAGTGGGTGGGAGTGGTCAGAAGTGGGTGGGAGTGCACCTGGGTGCATCTGGGTACATCTGGTGGAAAATGGTGGAAAACGGTGAAGATGATGAAAAGTGGCCATGGAAGTGGGTGGAACTGGTCAGAAGTGGGTGGGAGTGGGTGGAAGTGGGTGGGAGTGGGTGGAAGTGGGTGGGAGTGGACATGGGTGCACCTGGTGGAAGATGGTGAAGATGATGAAAAGTGGCCATGGAAGTGGGTGGGAGTGGGTGGAAGTGCATCTGGGTACATCTGGTGGAAAATGGTGGAAAACGGTGAAGATGATGAAAAGTGGCCATGGAAGTGGGTGGGAGTGGGTGGAAGTGCATCTGGGTACATCTGGTGGAAAATGGTGGAAAACGGTGAAGATGATAAAAAGTGGCAATGGAAGTGGGTGGAAATGGGTGGGAGTGCACCTGGGTGCATCTGGTGGAAAATGGTGAAGATGATGAAAAGTGGCCATGGAAGTGGGTGGGAGTGGGTGGGAGTGCACATGGGTGCATCTGGTGGAAAATGGTGAAAATTGAGAAAAGTGGCCATGGAAGTGGGTGGAGTGGTCAGAAGTGGGTGGGAGTGCACCTGGGTGCATCTGGTGGAAAATGGTGAAGATGATGAAAAGTGGGCATGGAAGTGGGTGGAGTGGTCAGAAGTGGGTGGGAGTGCACATGGGTGCATCTGGTGGAAAATGGTGAAAATTGAGAAAAGTGGCCATGGAAGTGGGTGGAGTGGTCAGAAGTGGGTGGGAGTGCACCTGGGTGCATCTGGTGGAAAATGGTGAAGATGATGAAAAGTGGGCATGGAAGTGGGTGGAGTGGTCAGAAGTGGGTGGGAGTGCACATGGGTGCATCTGGTGGAAAATGGTGAAAATTGAGAAAAGTGGCCATGGAAGTGGGTGGAGTGGTCAGAAGTGGGTGGGAGTGCACCTGGGTGCATCTGGTGGAAGATGGTGAAGATGATGAAAAGTGGCCATGGAAGTGGGTGGAAGTGGGTGGGAGTGCACCTGGGTGCATCTGGTGGAAGATGGTGGAAAATGGTGAAGACGATGAAAAGTGGCCATGGAAGTGGGTGGAACTGGTCAGAAGTGGGTGGGAGTGCACCTGGGTGCATCTGGTGGAAAATGGTGAAGATGATGAAAAGTGGCCATGGAAGTGGGTGGGAGTGGTCAGAAGTGGGTGGGAGTGCACCTGGGTGCATCTGGGTACATCTGGTGGAAAATGGTGGAAAACGGTGAAGATGATGAAAAGTGGCCATGGAAGTGGGTGGAACTGGTCAGAAGTGGGTGGGAGTGGGTGGAAGTGGGTGGGAGTGGGTGGAAGTGGGTGGGAGTGGACATGGGTGCACCTGGTGGAAGATGGTGAAGATGATGAAAAGTGGCCATGGAAGTGGGTGGGAGTGGGTGGAAGTGCATCTGGGTACATCTGGTGGAAAATGGTGGAAAACGGTGAAGATGATGAAAAGTGGCCATGGAAGTGGGTGGGAGTGGGTGGAAGTGCATCTGGGTACATCTGGTGGAAAATGGTGGAAAACGGTGAAGATGATAAAAAGTGGCAATGGAAGTGGGTGGAAATGGGTGGGAGTGCACCTGGGTGCATCTGGTGGAAAATGGTGAAGATGATGAAAAGTGGCCATGGAAGTGGGTGGGAGTGGGTGGGAGTGCACATGGGTGCATCTGGTGGAAAATGGTGAAAATTGAGAAAAGTGGCCATGGAAGTGGGTGGAGTGGTCAGAAGTGGGTGGGAGTGCACCTGGGTGCATCTGGTGGAAAATGGTGAAGATGATGAAAAGTGGGCATGGAAGTGGGTGGAGTGGTCAGAAGTGGGTGGGAGTGCACATGGGTGCATCTGGTGGAAAATGGTGAAAATTGAGAAAAGTGGCCATGGAAGTGGGTGGAGTGGTCAGAAGTGGGTGGGAGTGCACCTGGGTGCATCTGGTGGAAAATGGTGAAGATGATGAAAAGTGGGCATGGAAGTGGGTGGAGTGGTCAGAAGTGGGTGGGAGTGCACATGGGTGCATCTGGTGGAAAATGGTGAAGATGATGAAAAGTGGCCATGGAAGTGGGTGGGAGTGGTCAGAAGTGGGTGGGAGTGCACCTGGGTGCATCTGGTGGAAGATGGTGGAAAATGGTGAAGATGATGAAAAGTGGCCATGGAAGTGGGTGGGAGTGGTCAGAAGTGGGTGGGAGTGGGTGAGAGTGCACCTGGGTGCATCTGGTGGAAAATGGTGAAGATGATGAAAAGTGGCCATGGAAGTGTGTGGAGTGGGTGGGAGTGGGTGAGAGTGCACATGGGTGCATCTGGTGCATCTGGTGCATCTGGTGGAAAATGGTGGAAAATGGTGAAGATGTTGAAAAGTGGCCATGGAAGTGGGTGGAACTGGTCAGAAGTGGGTGGGAGTGGGTGGAAGTGCATCTGGGTACATCTGGTGGAAAATGGTGAAGATGATGAAAAGTGGCCATGGAAGTGGGTGGGAGTGGTCAGAAGTGGGTGGGAGTGCACCTGGGTGCATCTGGGTACATCTGGTGGAAAATGGTGGAAAACGGTGAAGATGATGAAAAGTGGCCATGGAAGTGGGTGGGAGTGGGTGGAAGTGCATCTGGGTACATCTGGTGGAAAATGGTGGAAAACGGTGAAGATGATAAAAAGTGGCAATGGAAGTGGGTGGAAATGGGTGGGAGTGCACCTGGGTACATCTGGTGGAAAATGGTGAAAATTGAGAAAAGTGGCCATGGAAGTGGGTGGAGTGGTCAGAAGTGGGTGGGAGTGCACCTGGGTGCATCTGGTGGAAAATGGTGAAGATGATGAAAAGTGGGCATGGAAGTGGGTGGAGTGGTCAGAAGTGGGTGGGAGTGCACATGGGTGCATCTGGTGGAAAATGGTGAAAATTGAGAAAAGTGGCCATGGAAGTGGGTGGAGTGGTCAGAAGTGGGTGGGAGTGCACCTGGGTGCATCTGGTGGAAAATGGTGAAGATGATGAAAAGTGGGCATGGAAGTGGGTGGAGTGGTCAGAAGTGGGTGGGAGTGCACATGGGTGCATCTGGTGGAAAATGGTGAAAATTGAGAAAAGTGGCCATGGAAGTGGGTGGAGTGGTCAGAAGTGGGTGGGAGTGCACCTGGGTGCATCTGGTGGAAGATGGTGAAGATGATGAAAAGTGGCCATGGAAGTGGGTGGAAGTGGGTGGGAGTGCACCTGGGTGCATCTGGTGGAAGATGGTGGAAAATGGTGAAGACGATGAAAAGTGGCCATGGAAGTGGGTGGAGTGGTCAGAAGTGGGTGGGAGTGCACCTGGGTGCATCTGGTGGAAGATGGTGGAAAATGGTGAAGATGATGAAAAGTGGCCATGGAAGTGGTCAGAAGTGGGTGGTGCACCTGGGTGCATCTGGTGGAAGATGGTGAAGATGATGAAAAGTGGCCATGGAAGTGGTCAGAAGTGGGTGGGAGTGCACCTGGGTGCATCTGGTGGAAGATGGTGGAAAATGGTGAAGATGATGAAAAGTGGCCATGGAAGTGGTCAGAAGTGGGTGGTGCACCTGGGTGCATCTGGTGGAAGATGGTGAAGATGATGAAAAGTGGCCATGGAAGTGGTCAGAAGTGGGTGGTGCACCTGGGTGCATCTGGTGGAAGATGGTGAAGATGATGAAAAGTGGCCATGGAAGTGGGTGGAAGTGGGTGGGAGTGCACCTGGGTGCATCTGGTGGAAACTGGTGAAGATGGTGGAAGATGATGAAAAGTGGCCATGGAAGTGTGTGGAGTGGTCAGAAGTGGGTGGGAGTGCACCTGGGTGCATCTGGTGGAAGATGATGAAGATGATGAAAAGTGGGTGGAAGTGGGTGGGAGTGGACATGGGTGCACATCGGTGCATCTGGTGGAAAATGGTGAAGATGATGAAAAGTGGCCATGGAAGTGTGTGGAGTGGTCAGAAGTGGGTGGGAGTGCACCTGGGTGCATCTGGTGGAAAATGGTGAAGATGATGAAAAGTGGCCATGGAAGTGGGTGGGAGTGGTCAGAAGTGGGTGGGAGTGCACCTGGGTGCATCTGGGTACATCTGGTGGAAAATGGTGGAAAACGGTGAAGATGATGAAAAGTGGCCATGGAAGTGGGTGGAACTGGTCAGAAGTGGGTGGGAGTGGGTGGAAGTGGGTGGGAGTGGGTGGAAGTGGGTGGGAGTGGACATGGGTGCACCTGGTGGAAGATGGTGAAGATGATGAAAAGTGGCCATGGAAGTGGGTGGGAGTGGGTGGAAGTGCATCTGGGTACATCTGGTGGAAAATGGTGGAAAACGGTGAAGATGATGAAAAGTGGCCATGGAAGTGGGTGGGAGTGGGTGGAAGTGCATCTGGGTACATCTGGTGGAAAATGGTGGAAAACGGTGAAGATGATAAAAAGTGGCAATGGAAGTGGGTGGAAATGGGTGGGAGTGCACCTGGGTGCATCTGGTGGAAAATGGTGAAGATGATGAAAAGTGGCCATGGAAGTGGGTGGGAGTGGGTGGGAGTGCACATGGGTGCATCTGGTGGAAAATGGTGAAAATTGAGAAAAGTGGCCATGGAAGTGGGTGGAGTGGTCAGAAGTGGGTGGGAGTGCACCTGGGTGCATCTGGTGGAAAATGGTGAAGATGATGAAAAGTGGGCATGGAAGTGGGTGGAGTGGTCAGAAGTGGGTGGGAGTGCACATGGGTGCATCTGGTGGAAAATGGTGAAAATTGAGAAAAGTGGCCATGGAAGTGGGTGGAGTGGTCAGAAGTGGGTGGGAGTGCACCTGGGTGCATCTGGTGGAAAATGGTGAAGATGATGAAAAGTGGGCATGGAAGTGGGTGGAGTGGTCAGAAGTGGGTGGGAGTGCACATGGGTGCATCTGGTGGAAAATGGTGAAGATGATGAAAAGTGGCCATGGAAGTGGGTGGGAGTGGTCAGAAGTGGGTGGGAGTGCACCTGGGTGCATCTGGTGGAAGATGGTGGAAAATGGTGAAGATGATGAAAAGTGGCCATGGAAGTGGGTGGGAGTGGTCAGAAGTGGGTGGGAGTGGGTGAGAGTGCACCTGGGTGCATCTGGTGGAAAATGGTGAAGATGATGAAAAGTGGCCATGGAAGTGTGTGGAGTGGTCAGAAGAGGGTGGGAGTGCACATGGGTGCATCTGGTGGAAAATGGTGAAGATGATGAAAAGTGGGCATGGAAGTGGGTGGGAGTGGGTGGGAGTGGACATGGGTGCATCTGGTGGAAAATGGTGAAGATGATGAAAAGTGGCCATGGAAGTGTGTGGAGTGGTCAGAAGTGGGTGGGAGTGCACCTGGGTGCATCTGGTGGAAGATGGTGAAAAATGGTGAAGATGATGAAAAGTGGCCATGGAAGTGGGTGGGAGTGCACATGAGTGCACCTGGTGGAAGATGATGAAGATGATGAAAAGTGGGTGGAAGTGGGTGGAGTGGTCAGAAGTGGGTGGGAGTGCACATGGGTGCATCTGGTGGAAAATGGTGAAAATTGAGAAAAGTGGCCATGGAAGTGGGTGGAGTGGTCAGAAGTGGGTGGGAGTGCACCTGGGTGCATCTGGTGGAAAATGGTGAAGATGATGAAAAGTGGGCATGGAAGTGGGTGGAGTGGTCAGAAGTGGGTGGGAGTGCACATGGGTGCATCTGGTGGAAAATGGTGAAGATGATGAAAAGTGGCCATGGAAGTGGGTGGGAGTGGTCAGAAGTGGGTGGGAGTGCACCTGGGTGCATCTGGTGGAAGATGGTGGAAAATGGTGAAGATGATGAAAAGTGGCCATGGAAGTGGGTGGGAGTGGTCAGAAGTGGGTGGGA
Source organism: Anastrepha ludens (assembly GCF_028408465.1). Classification (NCBI taxonomy): domain Eukaryota; kingdom Metazoa; phylum Arthropoda; class Insecta; order Diptera; family Tephritidae; genus Anastrepha; species Anastrepha ludens. Next base: position 16,023 of record NC_071499.1, on the reverse strand, counting down.
GTGGGTGAGAGTGCACCTGGGTGCATCTGGTGGAAAATGGTGAAGATGATGAAAAGTGGCCATGGAAGTGTGTGGAGTGGGTGGGAGTGGGTGAGAGTGCACATGGGTGCATCTGGTGCATCTGGTGCATCTGGTGGAAAATGGTGGAAAATGGTGAAGATGTTGAAAAGTGGCCATGGAAGTGGGTGGAACTGGTCAGAAGTGGGTGGGAGTGGGTGGAAGTGCATCTGGGTACATCTGGTGGAAAATGGTGAAGATGATGAAAAGTGGCCATGGAAGTGGGTGGGAGTGGTCAGAAGTGGGTGGGAGTGCACCTGGGTGCATCTGGGTACATCTGGTGGAAAATGGTGGAAAACGGTGAAGATGATGAAAAGTGGCCATGGAAGTGGGTGGGAGTGGGTGGAAGTGCATCTGGGTACATCTGGTGGAAAATGGTGGAAAACGGTGAAGATGATAAAAAGTGGCAATGGAAGTGGGTGGAAATGGGTGGGAGTGCACCTGGGTACATCTGGTGGAAAATGGTGAAAATTGAGAAAAGTGGCCATGGAAGTGGGTGGAGTGGTCAGAAGTGGGTGGGAGTGCACCTGGGTGCATCTGGTGGAAAATGGTGAAGATGATGAAAAGTGGGCATGGAAGTGGGTGGGAGTGGTCAGAAGTGGGTGGGAGTGCACCTGGGTGCATCTGGGTACATCTGGTGGAAAATGGTGGAAAACGGTGAAGATGATGAAAAGTGGCCATGGAAGTGGGTGGAACTGGTCAGAAGTGGGTGGGAGTGGGTGGAAGTGGGTGGGAGTGGGTGGAAGTGGGTGGGAGTGGACATGGGTGCACCTGGTGGAAGATGGTGAAGATGATGAAAAGTGGCCATGGAAGTGGGTGGGAGTGGGTGGAAGTGCATCTGGGTACATCTGGTGGAAAATGGTGGAAAACGGTGAAGATGATGAAAAGTGGCCATGGAAGTGGGTGGGAGTGGGTGGAAGTGCATCTGGGTACATCTGGTGGAAAATGGTGGAAAACGGTGAAGATGATAAAAAGTGGCAATGGAAGTGGGTGGAAATGGGTGGGAGTGCACCTGGGTGCATCTGGTGGAAAATGGTGAAGATGATGAAAAGTGGCCATGGAAGTGGGTGGGAGTGGGTGGGAGTGCACATGGGTGCATCTGGTGGAAAATGGTGAAAATTGAGAAAAGTGGCCATGGAAGTGGGTGGAGTGGTCAGAAGTGGGTGGGAGTGCACCTGGGTGCATCTGGTGGAAAATGGTGAAGATGATGAAAAGTGGGCATGGAAGTGGGTGGAGTGGTCAGAAGTGGGTGGGAGTGCACATGGGTGCATCTGGTGGAAAATGGTGAAAATTGAGAAAAGTGGCCATGGAAGTGGGTGGAGTGGTCAGAAGTGGGTGGGAGTGCACCTGGGTGCATCTGGTGGAAAATGGTGAAGATGATGAAAAGTGGGCATGGAAGTGGGTGGAGTGGTCAGAAGTGGGTGGGAGTGCACATGGGTGCATCTGGTGGAAAATGGTGAAAATTGAGAAAAGTGGCCATGGAAGTGGGTGGAGTGGTCAGAAGTGGGTGGGAGTGCACCTGGGTGCATCTGGTGGAAGATGGTGAAGATGATGAAAAGTGGCCATGGAAGTGGGTGGAAGTGGGTGGGAGTGCACCTGGGTGCATCTGGTGGAAGATGGTGGAAAATGGTGAAGACGATGAAAAGTGGCCATGGAAGTGGGTGGAACTGGTCAGAAGTGGGTGGGAGTGCACCTGGGTGCATCTGGTGGAAAATGGTGAAGATGATGAAAAGTGGCCATGGAAGTGGGTGGGAGTGGTCAGAAGTGGGTGGGAGTGCACCTGGGTGCATCTGGGTACATCTGGTGGAAAATGGTGGAAAACGGTGAAGATGATGAAAAGTGGCCATGGAAGTGGGTGGAACTGGTCAGAAGTGGGTGGGAGTGGGTGGAAGTGGGTGGGAGTGGGTGGAAGTGGGTGGGAGTGGACATGGGTGCACCTGGTGGAAGATGGTGAAGATGATGAAAAGTGGCCATGGAAGTGGGTGGGAGTGGGTGGAAGTGCATCTGGGTACATCTGGTGGAAAATGGTGGAAAACGGTGAAGATGATGAAAAGTGGCCATGGAAGTGGGTGGGAGTGGGTGGAAGTGCATCTGGGTACATCTGGTGGAAAATGGTGGAAAACGGTGAAGATGATAAAAAGTGGCAATGGAAGTGGGTGGAAATGGGTGGGAGTGCACCTGGGTGCATCTGGTGGAAAATGGTGAAGATGATGAAAAGTGGCCATGGAAGTGGGTGGGAGTGGGTGGGAGTGCACATGGGTGCATCTGGTGGAAAATGGTGAAAATTGAGAAAAGTGGCCATGGAAGTGGGTGGAGTGGTCAGAAGTGGGTGGGAGTGCACCTGGGTGCATCTGGTGGAAAATGGTGAAGATGATGAAAAGTGGGCATGGAAGTGGGTGGAGTGGTCAGAAGTGGGTGGGAGTGCACATGGGTGCATCTGGTGGAAAATGGTGAAAATTGAGAAAAGTGGCCATGGAAGTGGGTGGAGTGGTCAGAAGTGGGTGGGAGTGCACCTGGGTGCATCTGGTGGAAAATGGTGAAGATGATGAAAAGTGGGCATGGAAGTGGGTGGAGTGGTCAGAAGTGGGTGGGAGTGCACATGGGTGCATCTGGTGGAAAATGGTGAAGATGATGAAAAGTGGCCATGGAAGTGGGTGGGAGTGGTCAGAAGTGGGTGGGAGTGCACCTGGGTGCATCTGGTGGAAGATGGTGGAAAATGGTGAAGATGATGAAAAGTGGCCATGGAAGTGGGTGGGAGTGGTCAGAAGTGGGTGGGAGTGGGTGAGAGTGCACCTGGGTGCATCTGGTGGAAAATGGTGAAGATGATGAAAAGTGGCCATGGAAGTGTGTGGAGTGGGTGGGAGTGGGTGAGAGTGCACATGGGTGCATCTGGTGCATCTGGTGCATCTGGTGGAAAATGGTGGAAAATGGTGAAGATGTTGAAAAGTGGCCATGGAAGTGGGTGGAACTGGTCAGAAGTGGGTGGGAGTGGGTGGAAGTGCATCTGGGTACATCTGGTGGAAAATGGTGAAGATGATGAAAAGTGGCCATGGAAGTGGGTGGGAGTGGTCAGAAGTGGGTGGGAGTGCACCTGGGTGCATCTGGGTACATCTGGTGGAAAATGGTGGAAAACGGTGAAGATGATGAAAAGTGGCCATGGAAGTGGGTGGGAGTGGGTGGAAGTGCATCTGGGTACATCTGGTGGAAAATGGTGGAAAACGGTGAAGATGATAAAAAGTGGCAATGGAAGTGGGTGGAAATGGGTGGGAGTGCACCTGGGTACATCTGGTGGAAAATGGTGAAAATTGAGAAAAGTGGCCATGGAAGTGGGTGGAGTGGTCAGAAGTGGGTGGGAGTGCACCTGGGTGCATCTGGTGGAAAATGGTGAAGATGATGAAAAGTGGGCATGGAAGTGGGTGGAGTGGTCAGAAGTGGGTGGGAGTGCACATGGGTGCATCTGGTGGAAAATGGTGAAAATTGAGAAAAGTGGCCATGGAAGTGGGTGGAGTGGTCAGAAGTGGGTGGGAGTGCACCTGGGTGCATCTGGTGGAAAATGGTGAAGATGATGAAAAGTGGGCATGGAAGTGGGTGGAGTGGTCAGAAGTGGGTGGGAGTGCACATGGGTGCATCTGGTGGAAAATGGTGAAAATTGAGAAAAGTGGCCATGGAAGTGGGTGGAGTGGTCAGAAGTGGGTGGGAGTGCACCTGGGTGCATCTGGTGGAAGATGGTGAAGATGATGAAAAGTGGCCATGGAAGTGGGTGGAAGTGGGTGGGAGTGCACCTGGGTGCATCTGGTGGAAGATGGTGGAAAATGGTGAAGACGATGAAAAGTGGCCATGGAAGTGGGTGGAGTGGTCAGAAGTGGGTGGGAGTGCACCTGGGTGCATCTGGTGGAAGATGGTGGAAAATGGTGAAGATGATGAAAAGTGGCCATGGAAGTGGTCAGAAGTGGGTGGTGCACCTGGGTGCATCTGGTGGAAGATGGTGAAGATGATGAAAAGTGGCCATGGAAGTGGTCAGAAGTGGGTGGGAGTGCACCTGGGTGCATCTGGTGGAAGATGGTGGAAAATGGTGAAGATGATGAAAAGTGGCCATGGAAGTGGTCAGAAGTGGGTGGTGCACCTGGGTGCATCTGGTGGAAGATGGTGAAGATGATGAAAAGTGGCCATGGAAGTGGTCAGAAGTGGGTGGTGCACCTGGGTGCATCTGGTGGAAGATGGTGAAGATGATGAAAAGTGGCCATGGAAGTGGGTGGAAGTGGGTGGGAGTGCACCTGGGTGCATCTGGTGGAAACTGGTGAAGATGGTGGAAGATGATGAAAAGTGGCCATGGAAGTGTGTGGAGTGGTCAGAAGTGGGTGGGAGTGCACCTGGGTGCATCTGGTGGAAGATGATGAAGATGATGAAAAGTGGGTGGAAGTGGGTGGGAGTGGACATGGGTGCACATCGGTGCATCTGGTGGAAAATGGTGAAGATGATGAAAAGTGGCCATGGAAGTGTGTGGAGTGGTCAGAAGTGGGTGGGAGTGCACCTGGGTGCATCTGGTGGAAAATGGTGAAGATGATGAAAAGTGGCCATGGAAGTGGGTGGGAGTGGTCAGAAGTGGGTGGGAGTGCACCTGGGTGCATCTGGGTACATCTGGTGGAAAATGGTGGAAAACGGTGAAGATGATGAAAAGTGGCCATGGAAGTGGGTGGAACTGGTCAGAAGTGGGTGGGAGTGGGTGGAAGTGGGTGGGAGTGGGTGGAAGTGGGTGGGAGTGGACATGGGTGCACCTGGTGGAAGATGGTGAAGATGATGAAAAGTGGCCATGGAAGTGGGTGGGAGTGGGTGGAAGTGCATCTGGGTACATCTGGTGGAAAATGGTGGAAAACGGTGAAGATGATGAAAAGTGGCCATGGAAGTGGGTGGGAGTGGGTGGAAGTGCATCTGGGTACATCTGGTGGAAAATGGTGGAAAACGGTGAAGATGATAAAAAGTGGCAATGGAAGTGGGTGGAAATGGGTGGGAGTGCACCTGGGTGCATCTGGTGGAAAATGGTGAAGATGATGAAAAGTGGCCATGGAAGTGGGTGGGAGTGGGTGGGAGTGCACATGGGTGCATCTGGTGGAAAATGGTGAAAATTGAGAAAAGTGGCCATGGAAGTGGGTGGAGTGGTCAGAAGTGGGTGGGAGTGCACCTGGGTGCATCTGGTGGAAAATGGTGAAGATGATGAAAAGTGGGCATGGAAGTGGGTGGAGTGGTCAGAAGTGGGTGGGAGTGCACATGGGTGCATCTGGTGGAAAATGGTGAAAATTGAGAAAAGTGGCCATGGAAGTGGGTGGAGTGGTCAGAAGTGGGTGGGAGTGCACCTGGGTGCATCTGGTGGAAAATGGTGAAGATGATGAAAAGTGGGCATGGAAGTGGGTGGAGTGGTCAGAAGTGGGTGGGAGTGCACATGGGTGCATCTGGTGGAAAATGGTGAAGATGATGAAAAGTGGCCATGGAAGTGGGTGGGAGTGGTCAGAAGTGGGTGGGAGTGCACCTGGGTGCATCTGGTGGAAGATGGTGGAAAATGGTGAAGATGATGAAAAGTGGCCATGGAAGTGGGTGGGAGTGGTCAGAAGTGGGTGGGAGTGGGTGAGAGTGCACCTGGGTGCATCTGGTGGAAAATGGTGAAGATGATGAAAAGTGGCCATGGAAGTGTGTGGAGTGGGTGGGAGTGGGTGAGAGTGCACATGGGTGCATCTGGTGCATCTGGTGCATCTGGTGGAAAATGGTGGAAAATGGTGAAGATGTTGAAAAGTGGCCATGGAAGTGGGTGGAACTGGTCAGAAGTGGGTGGGAGTGGGTGGAAGTGCATCTGGGTACATCTGGTGGAAAATGGTGAAGATGATGAAAAGTGGCCATGGAAGTGGGTGGGAGTGGTCAGAAGTGGGTGGGAGTGCACCTGGGTGCATCTGGGTACATCTGGTGGAAAATGGTGGAAAACGGTGAAGATGATGAAAAGTGGCCATGGAAGTGGGTGGGAGTGGGTGGAAGTGCATCTGGGTACATCTGGTGGAAAATGGTGGAAAACGGTGAAGATGATAAAAAGTGGCAATGGAAGTGGGTGGAAATGGGTGGGAGTGCACCTGGGTACATCTGGTGGAAAATGGTGAAAATTGAGAAAAGTGGCCATGGAAGTGGGTGGAGTGGTCAGAAGTGGGTGGGAGTGCACCTGGGTGCATCTGGTGGAAAATGGTGAAGATGATGAAAAGTGGGCATGGAAGTGGGTGGAGTGGTCAGAAGTGGGTGGGAGTGCACATGGGTGCATCTGGTGGAAAATGGTGAAAATTGAGAAAAGTGGCCATGGAAGTGGGTGGAGTGGTCAGAAGTGGGTGGGAGTGCACCTGGGTGCATCTGGTGGAAAATGGTGAAGATGATGAAAAGTGGGCATGGAAGTGGGTGGAGTGGTCAGAAGTGGGTGGGAGTGCACATGGGTGCATCTGGTGGAAAATGGTGAAAATTGAGAAAAGTGGCCATGGAAGTGGGTGGAGTGGTCAGAAGTGGGTGGGAGTGCACCTGGGTGCATCTGGTGGAAGATGGTGAAGATGATGAAAAGTGGCCATGGAAGTGGGTGGAAGTGGGTGGGAGTGCACCTGGGTGCATCTGGTGGAAGATGGTGGAAAATGGTGAAGACGATGAAAAGTGGCCATGGAAGTGGGTGGAGTGGTCAGAAGTGGGTGGGAGTGCACCTGGGTGCATCTGGTGGAAGATGGTGGAAAATGGTGAAGATGATGAAAAGTGGCCATGGAAGTGGTCAGAAGTGGGTGGTGCACCTGGGTGCATCTGGTGGAAGATGGTGAAGATGATGAAAAGTGGCCATGGAAGTGGTCAGAAGTGGGTGGGAGTGCACCTGGGTGCATCTGGTGGAAGATGGTGGAAAATGGTGAAGATGATGAAAAGTGGCCATGGAAGTGGTCAGAAGTGGGTGGTGCACCTGGGTGCATCTGGTGGAAGATGGTGAAGATGATGAAAAGTGGCCATGGAAGTGGTCAGAAGTGGGTGGTGCACCTGGGTGCATCTGGTGGAAGATGGTGAAGATGATGAAAAGTGGCCATGGAAGTGGGTGGAAGTGGGTGGGAGTGCACCTGGGTGCATCTGGTGGAAACTGGTGAAGATGGTGGAAGATGATGAAAAGTGGCCATGGAAGTGTGTGGAGTGGTCAGAAGTGGGTGGGAGTGCACCTGGGTGCATCTGGTGGAAGATGGTGAAGATGATGAAAAGTGGCCATGGAAGTGTGTGGAGTGGTCAGAAGTGGGTGGGAGTGCACCTGGGTGCATCTGGGGGAAAATGGTGAAGATGATGAAAAGCGGCCATGGAAGTGTGTGGAGTGGTCAGAAGTGGGTGGGAGTGCACCTGGGTGCATCTGGGGGAAAATGGTGAAGATGATGAAAAGCGGCCATGGAAGTGGGTGGAGTGGTCAGAAGTGGGTGGGAGTGCACCTGGGTGCATCTGGGGGAAAATGGTGAAGATGATGAAAAGTGGCCATGGAAGTGTGTGGAGTGGTCAGAAGTGGGTGGGAGTGCACCTGGGTGCATCTGGTGGAAGATGGTGAAGATGATGAAAAGTGGCCATGGAAGTGTGTGGAGTGGTCAGAAGTGGGTGGGAGTGCACCTGGGTGCATCTGGGGGAAAATGGTGAAGATGATGAAAAGCGGCCATGGAAGTGTGTGGAGTGGTCAGAAGTGGGTGGGAGTGCACCTGGGTGCATCTGGGGGAAAATGGTGAAGATGATGAAAAGTGGCCATGGAAGTGGTCAGAAGTGGGTGGGAGTGCACCTGGGTGCATCTGGTGGAAGATGGTGGAAAATGGTGAAGATGATGAAAAGTGGCCATGGAAGTGTGTGGAGTGGTCAGAAGTGGGTGGGAGTGCACCTGGGTGCATCTGGGGGAAAATGGTGAAGATGATGAAAAGTGGCCATGGAAGTGGGTGGAGTGGTCAGAAGTGGGTGGGAGTGCACCTGGGTGCATCTGGGGGAAAATGGTGAAGATGATGAAAAGTGGCCATGGAAGTGTGTGGAGTGGTCAGAAGTGGGTGGGAGTGCACCTGGGTGCATCTGGTGGAAGATGGTGGAAAATGGTGAAGATGATGAAAAGTGGCCATGGAAGTGGTCAGAAGTGGGTGGGAGTGCACCTGGGTGCATCTGGTGGAAGATGGTGGAAAATGGTGAAGATGATGAAAAGTGGCCATGGAAGTGTGTGGAGTGGTCAGAAGTGGGTGGGAGTGCACCTGGGTGCATCTGGGGGAAAATGGTGAAGATGATGAAAAGTGGCCATGGAAGTGGGTGGAGTGGTCAGAAGTGGGTGGGAGTGCACCTGGGTGCATCTGGGGGAAAATGGTGAAGATGATGAAAAGTGGCCATGGAAGTGTGTGGAGTGGTCAGAAGTGGGTGGGAGTGCACCTGGGTGCATCTGGTGGAAGATGGTGAAGATGATGAAAAGTGGCCATGGAAGTGTGTGGAGTGGTCAGAAGTGGGTGGGAGTGCACCTGGGTGCATCTGGGGGAAAATGGTGAAGATGATGAAAAGCGGCCATGGAAGTGGGTGGAGTGGTCAGAAGTGGGTGGGAGTGCACCTGGGTGCATCTGGGGGAAAATGGTGAAGATGATGAAAAGTGGCCATGGAAGTGTGTGGAGTGGTCAGAAGTGGGTGGGAGTGCACCTGGGTGCATCTGGTGGAAGATGGTGAAGATGATGAAAAGTGGCCATGGAAGTGTGTGGAGTGGTCAGAAGTGGGTGGGAGTGCACCTGGGTGCATCTGGGGGAAAATGGTGAAGATGATGAAAAGCGGCCATGGAAGTGGGTGGAGTGGTCAGAAGTGGGTGGGAGTGCACCTGGGTGCATCTGGGGGAAAATGGTGAAGATGATGAAAAGTGGCCATGGAAGTGTGTGGAGTGGTCAGAAGTGGGTGGGAGTGCACCTGGGTGCATCTGGTGGAAGATGGTGAAGATGATGAAAAGTGGCCATGGAAGTGTGTGGAGTGGTCAGAAGTGGGTGGGAGTGCACCTGGGTGCATCTGGGGGAAAATGGTGAAGATGATGAAAAGCGGCCATGGAAGTGGGTGGAGTGGTCAGAAGTGGGTGGGAGTGCACCTGGGTGCATCTGGGGGAAAATGGTGAAGATGATGAAAAGTGGCCATGGAAGTGTGTGGAGTGGTCAGAAGTGGGTGGGAGTGCACCTGGGTGCATCTGGTGGAAGATGGTGAAGATGATGAAAAGTGGCCATGGAAGTGGGTGGAAGTGGGTGGGAGTGCACCTGGGTGCATCTGGTGGAAGATGGTGGAAAATGGTGAAGACGATGAAAAGTGGCCATGGAAGTGGGTGGAGTGGTCAGAAGTGGGTGGGAGTGCACCTGGGTGCATCTGGTGGAAGATGGTGGAAAATGGTGAAGATGATGAAAAGTGGCCATGGAAGTGGTCAGAAGTGGGTGGTGCACCTGGGTGCATCTGGTGGAAGATGGTGAAGATGATGAAAAGTGGCCATGGAAGTGGTCAGAAGTGGGTGGGAGTGCACCTGGGTGCATCTGGTGGAAGATGGTGGAAAATGGTGAAGATGATGAAAAGTGGCCATGGAAGTGGTCAGAAGTGGGTGGTGCACCTGGGTGCATCTGGTGGAAGATGGTGAAGATGATGAAAAGTGGCCATGGAAGTGGTCAGAAGTGGGTGGTGCACCTGGGTGCATCTGGTGGAAGATGGTGAAGATGATGAAAAGTGGCCATGGAAGTGGGTGGAAGTGGGTGGGAGTGCACCTGGGTGCATCTGGTGGAAACTGGTGAAGATGGTGGAAGATGATGAAAAGTGGCCATGGAAGTGTGTGGAGTGGTCAGAAGTGGGTGGGAGTGCACCTGGGTGCATCTGGTGGAAGATGGTGAAGATGATGAAGAGTGGCCATGGAAGTGTGTGGAGTGGTCAGAAGTGGGTGGGAGTGCACCTGGGTGCATCTGGGGGAAAATGGTGAAGATGATGAAAAGCGGCCATGGAAGTGTGTGGAGTGGTCAGAAGTGGGTGGGAGTGCACCTGGGTGCATCTGGGGGAAAATGGTGAAGATGATGAAAAGCGGCCATGGAAGTGGGTGGAGTGGTCAGAAGTGGGTGGGAGTGCACCTGGGTGCATCTGGGGGAAAATGGTGAAGATGATGAAAAGTGGCCATGGAAGTGTGTGGAGTGGTCAGAAGTGGGTGGGAGTGCACCTGGGTGCATCTGGTGGAAGATGGTGAAGATGATGAAAAGTGGCCATGGAAGTGTGTGGAGTGGTCAGAAGTGGGTGGGAGTGCACCTGGGTGCATCTGGGGGAAAATGGTGAAGATGATGAAAAGCGGCCATGGAAGTGTGTGGAGTGGTCAGAAGTGGGTGGGAGTGCACCTGGGTGCATCTGGGGGAAAATGGTGAAGATGATGAAAAGTGGCCATGGAAGTGGTCAGAAGTGGGTGGGAGTGCACCTGGGTGCATCTGGTGGAAGATGGTGGAAAATGGTGAAGATGATGAAAAGTGGCCATGGAAGTGTGTGGAGTGGTCAGAAGTGGGTGGGAGTGCACCTGGGTGCATCTGGGGGAAAATGGTGAAGATGATGAAAAGTGGCCATGGAAGTGGGTGGAGTGGTCAGAAGTGGGTGGGAGTGCACCTGGGTGCATCTGGGGGAAAATGGTGAAGATGATGAAAAGTGGCCATGGAAGTGTGTGGAGTGGTCAGAAGTGGGTGGGAGTGCACCTGGGTGCATCTGGTGGAAGATGGTGAAGATGATGAAAAGTGGCCATGGAAGTGTGTGGAGTGGTCAGAAGTGGGTGGGAGTGCACCTGGGTGCATCTGGGGGAAAATGGTGAAGATGATGAAAAGTGGCCATGGAAGTGGGTGGAGTGGTCAGAAGTGGGTGGGAGTGCACATGGGTGCATCTGGTGGAAAATGGTGAAGATGATGAAAAGTGGCCATGGAAGTGGGTGGAAGTGGGTGGGAGTGCACCTGGGTGCATCTGGTGGAAACTGGTGAAGATGGTGGAAGATGATGAAAAGTGGCCATGGAAGTGGGTGGAGTGGTCAGAAGTGGGTGGGAGTGCACCTGGGTGCATCTGGTGGAAGATGGTGAAGATGATGAAAAGTGGCCATGGAAGTGTGTGGAGTGGTCAGAAGTGGGTGGGAGTGCACCTGGGTGCATCTGGGGGAAAATGGTGAAGATGATGAAAAGCGGCCATGGAAGTGGGTGGAGTGGTCAGAAGTGGGTGGGAGTGCACCTGGGTGCATCTGGGGGAAAATGGTGAAGATGATGAAAAGTGGCCATGGAAGTGTGTGGAGTGGTCAGAAGTGGGTGGGAGTGCACCTGGGTGCATCTGGTGGAAGATGGTGGAAAATGGTGAAGATGATGAAAAGTGGCCATGGAAGTGGTCAGAAGTGGGTGGGAGTGCACCTGGGTGCATCTGGTGGAAGATGGTGGAAAATGGTGAAGATGATGAAAAGTGGCCATGGAAGTGTGTGGAGTGGTCAGAAGTGGGTGGGAGTGCACCTGGGTGCATCTGGGGGAAAATGGTGAAGATGATGAAAAGTGGCCATGGAAGTGGGTGGAGTGGTCAGAAGTGGGTGGGAGTGCACCTGGGTGCATCTGGGGGAAAATGGTGAAGATGATGAAAAGTGGCCATGGAAGTGTGTGGAGTGGTCAGAAGTGGGTGGGAGTGCACCTGGGTGCATCTGGTGGAAGATGGTGAAGATGATGAAAAGTGGCCATGGAAGTGGGTGGAGTGGTCAGAAGTGGGTGGGAGTGCACCTGGGTGCATCTGGGGGAAAATGGTGAAGATGATGAAAAGTGGCCATGGAAGTGTGTGGAGTGGTCAGAAGTGGGTGGGAGTGCACCTGGGTGCATCTGGTGGAAGATGGTGAAGATGATGAAAAGTGGCCATGGAAGTGTGTGGAGTGGTCAGAAGTGGGTGGGAGTGCACCTGGGTGCATCTGGGGGAAAATGGTGAAGATGATGAAAAGTGGCCATGGAAGTGGGTGGAGTGGTCAGAAGTGGGTGGGAGTGCACATGGGTGCATCTGGTGGAAAATGGTGAAGATGATGAAAAGTGGCCATGGAAGTGGGTGGAAGTGGGTGGGAGTGCACCTGGGTGCATCTGGTGGAAACTGGTGAAGATGGTGGAAGATGATGAAAAGTGGCCATGGAAGTGGGTGGAGTGGTCAGAAGTGGGTGGGAGTGCACCTGGGTGCATCTGGTGGAAGATGGTGAAGATGATGAAAAGTGGCCATGGAAGTGTGTGGAGTGGTCAGAAGTGGGTGGGAGTGCACCTGGGTGCATCTGGGGGAAAATGGTGAAGATGATGAAAAGCGGCCATGGAAGTGGGTGGAGTGGTCAGAAGTGGGTGGGAGTGCACCTGGGTGCATCTGGGGGAAAATGGTGAAGATGATGAAAAGTGGCCATGGAAGTGTGTGGAGTGGTCAGAAGTGGGTGGGAGTGCACCTGGGTGCATCTGGTGGAAGATGGTGGAAAATGGTGAAGATGATGAAAAGTGGCCATGGAAGTGGTCAGAAGTGGGTGGGAGTGCACCTGGGTGCATCTGGTGGAAGATGGTGGAAAATGGTGAAGATGATGAAAAGTGGCCATGGAAGTGTGTGGAGTGGTCAGAAGTGGGTGGGAGTGCACCTGGGTGCATCTGGGGGAAAATGGTGAAGATGATGAAAAGTGGCCATGGAAGTGGGTGGAGTGGTCAGAAGTGGGTGGGAGTGCACCTGGGTGCATCTGGGGGAAAATGGTGAAGATGATGAAAAGTGGCCATGGAAGTGTGTGGAGTGGTCAGAAGTGGGTGGGAGTGCACCTGGGTGCATCTGGTGGAAGATGGTGAAGATGATGAAAAGTGGCCATGGAAGTGTGTGGAGTGGTCAGAAGTGGGTGGGAGTGCACCTGGGTGCATCTGGTGGAAGATGGTGAAGATGATGAAAAGTGGCCATGGAAGTGTGTGGAGTGGTCAGAAGTGGGTGGGAGTGCACCTGGGTGCATCTGGGGGAAAATGGTGAAGATGATGAAAAGCGGCCATGGAAGTGGGTGGAGTGGTCAGAAGTGGGTGGGAGTGCACCTGGGTGCATCTGGGGGAAAATGGTGAAGATGATGAAAAGCGGCCATGGAAGTGGGTGGAGTGGTCAGAAGTGGGTGGGAGTGCACCTGGGTGCATCTGGGGGAAAATGGTGAAGATGATGAAAAGTGGCCATGGAAGTGTGTGGAGTGGTCAGAAGTGGGTGGGAGTGCACCTGGGTGCATCTGGTGGAAGATGGTGGAAAATGGTGAAGATGATGAAAAGTGGCCATGGAAGTGGTCAGAAGTGGGTGGGAGTGCACCTGGGTGCATCTGGTGGAAGATGGTGGAAAATGGTGAAGATGATGAAAAGTGGCCATGGAAGTGTGTGGAGTGGTCAGAAGTGGGTGGGAGTGCACCTGGGTGCATCTGGGGGAAAATGGTGAAGATGATGAAAAGTGGCCATGGAAGTGGGTGGAGTGGTCAGAAGTGGGTGGGAGTGCACCTGGGTGCATCTGGGGGAAAATGGTGAAGATGATGAAAAGTGGCCATGGAAGTGTGTGGAGTGGTCAGAAGTGGGTGGGAGTGCACCTGGGTGCATCTGGTGGAAGATGGTGAAGATGATGAAAAGTGGCCATGGAAGTGTGTGGAGTGGTCAGAAGTGGGTGGGAGTGCACCTGGGTGCATCTGGGGGAAAATGGTGAAGATGATGAAAAGCGGCCATGGAAGTGGGTGGAGTGGTCAGAAGTGGGTGGGAGTGCACCTGGGTGCATCTGGGGGAAAATGGTGAAGATGATGAAAAGTGGCCATGGAAGTGTGTGGAGTGGTCAGAAGTGGGTGGGAGTGCACCTGGGTGCATCTGGTGGAAGATGGTGAAGATGATGAAAAGTGGCCATGGAAGTGTGTGGAGTGGTCAGAAGTGGGTGGGAGTGCACCTGGGTGCATCTGGGGGAAAATGGTGAAGATGATGAAAAGCGGCCATGGAAGTGGGTGGAGTGGTCAGAAGTGGGTGGGAGTGCACCTGGGTGCATCTGGGGGAAAATGGTGAAGATGATGAAAAGTGGCCATGGAAGTGTGTGGAGTGGTCAGAAGTGGGTGGGAGTGCACCTGGGTGCATCTGGTGGAAGATGGTGAAGATGATGAAAAGTGGCCATGGAAGTGTGTGGAGTGGTCAGAAGTGGGTGGGAGTGCACCTGGGTGCATCTGGGGGAAAATGGTGAAGATGATGAAAAGCGGCCATGGAAGTGGGTGGAGTGGTCAGAAGTGGGTGGGAGTGCACCTGGGTGCATCTGGGGGAAAATGGTGAAGATGATGAAAAGTGGCCATGGAAGTGTGTGGAGTGGTCAGAAGTGGGTGGGAGTGCACCTGGGTGCATCTGGTGGAAGATGGTGAAGATGATGAAAAGTGGCCATGGAAGTGGGTGGAAGTGGGTGGGAGTGCACCTGGGTGCATCTGGTGGAAGATGGTGGAAAATGGTGAAGACGATGAAAAGTGGCCATGGAAGTGGGTGGAGTGGTCAGAAGTGGGTGGGAGTGCACCTGGGTGCATCTGGTGGAAGATGGTGGAAAATGGTGAAGATGATGAAAAGTGGCCATGGAAGTGGTCAGAAGTGGGTGGTGCACCTGGGTGCATCTGGTGGAAGATGGTGAAGATGATGAAAAGTGGCCATGGAAGTGGTCAGAAGTGGGTGGGAGTGCACCTGGGTGCATCTGGTGGAAGATGGTGGAAAATGGTGAAGATGATGAAAAGTGGCCATGGAAGTGGTCAGAAGTGGGTGGTGCACCTGGGTGCATCTGGTGGAAGATGGTGAAGATGATGAAAAGTGGCCATGGAAGTGGTCAGAAGTGGGTGGTGCACCTGGGTGCATCTGGTGGAAGATGGTGAAGATGATGAAAAGTGGCCATGGAAGTGGGTGGAAGTGGGTGGGAGTGCACCTGGGTGCATCTGGTGGAAACTGGTGAAGATGGTGGAAGATGATGAAAAGTGGCCATGGAAGTGTGTGGAGTGGTCAGAAGTGGGTGGGAGTGCACCTGGGTGCATCTGGTGGAAGATGGTGAAGATGATGAAAAGTGGCCATGGAAGTGTGTGGAGTGGTCAGAAGTGGGTGGGAGTGCACCTGGGTGCATCTGGGGGAAAATGGTGAAGATGATGAAAAGCGGCCATGGAAGTGTGTGGAGTGGTCAGAAGTGGGTGGGAGTGCACCTGGGTGCATCTGGGGGAAAATGGTGAAGATGATGAAAAGCGGCCATGGAAGTGGGTGGAGTGGTCAGAAGTGGGTGGGAGTGCACCTGGGTGCATCTGGGGGAAAATGGTGAAGATGATGAAAAGTGGCCATGGAAGTGTGTGGAGTGGTCAGAAGTGGGTGGGAGTGCACCTGGGTGCATCTGGTGGAAGATGGTGAAGATGATGAAAAGTGGCCATGGAAGTGTGTGGAGTGGTCAGAAGTGGGTGGGAGTGCACCTGGGTGCATCTGGGGGAAAATGGTGAAGATGATGAAAAGCGGCCATGGAAGTGTGTGGAGTGGTCAGAAGTGGGTGGGAGTGCACCTGGGTGCATCTGGGGGAAAATGGTGAAGATGATGAAAAGTGGCCATGGAAGTGGTCAGAAGTGGGTGGGAGTGCACCTGGGTGCATCTGGTGGAAGATGGTGGAAAATGGTGAAGATGATGAAAAGTGGCCATGGAAGTGTGTGGAGTGGTCAGAAGTGGGTGGGAGTGCACCTGGGTGCATCTGGGGGAAAATGGTGAAGATGATGAAAAGTGGCCATGGAAGTGGGTGGAGTGGTCAGAAGTGGGTGGGAGTGCACCTGGGTGCATCTGGGGGAAAATGGTGAAGATGATGAAAAGTGGCCATGGAAGTGTGTGGAGTGGTCAGAAGTGGGTGGGAGTGCACCTGGGTGCATCTGGTGGAAGATGGTGAAGATGATGAAAAGTGGCCATGGAAGTGTGTGGAGTGGTCAGA